>NC_090444.1:478864419-488864419 GCF_031143425.1 Pleurodeles waltl
TTTTGGTAGTTTAGTGAGAACCCTAGTTTGTGAAGGGTTTCTATGACGTATTTTGTGTGTTGAAGACACTGTTTCTGAGTGCTGGTTTTGATTAACCAATCGTCTAGATATGGGAATACGTGTATGTGTTGTCTTCTGATATGTGCAGCTACTACTGCAAGGCATTTTGTAAATACCCTTGGTGCTGTTGTTATCCCGAATGGTAACACTTTGAATTGGTAATGTACTCCTTGGATTACAAACCTTAAGTATTTCCTGTGGGAAGGATGTATAGGTATATGGAAGTAAGCATCCTTGAGGTCTAATGTTGACATGTAGTTTTGTTGTTTGAGCAATGGAATTACGTCTTGAAGTGTCACCATGTGAAAGTGATCTGATTTGATGTAAATATTTAATGTTCTGAGATCTAATATGGGCCTCAGAGTTTTGTCCTTTTTTGGTATTAGAAAATACAGGGAGTAGACACCTGTTCCTTTCTGATGTTTGGGTACTAGTTCTATTGCCTCTTTTTGTAGTAACGCTTGGACTTCTAGTTGTAATAGATCCAAGTGTTGTTTGGACATGTGTGTCCTTGGAGGCGCATTTGGTGGTAATTGTATGAATTCTATGCAATAACCATGTTGGATAACGGCTAGGACCCACAAGTCTTGTTATTTCCTCCCAATTTTTGTAATAATCTGTGAGTCTCCCCACCACTGGTGTTATGTGTTGGGGATTTGTGACACTGAAGTCACTGTTTAGTTTGAGGGGTCTTTGGAACTTTCCTCTGGTTTTAGGGAACTGTTCACCTCTGTATTGTCCCCGAAAACCTCCTCTTTGATACTGGCCCTGGTATGTGGGTCTGGCTTGTGAGGTTGAGGGTTCTGTGCTTTGGACCCGTAACCCCCCCTCTAAATTGTGTCTTCCTAAATGTGCCTCTGCTCTGTGGGGAGTAGAGCGTGCCCATGGCCTTGGCCCGATCAGTGTCCTTCTTCAGCTTCTCTATAACTGTATCCACCTCCGGCCCAAACAACTGCTGTCCATTAAAAGGCATATTAAGCACAGCCTGTTGGATCTCTGGCTTAAATCCGGAGGTGCGTAGCCATACGTGTCTTCGAATAGTGACCGCTGTGTTCACAGTTCTTGCGGCTGTGTCCGCTGCGTCCATTGCCGATCGTATCTGGTTGTTGGAGATACTTTGGCCCTCCTCCACCATTTGTTGTGCACGCTTTTGAAACTCCTTGGGAAGATGTTCTATAAAGTGCTGCATTTCATCCCAATGAGCTCTGTCATATCTTGACAAAGCCTGTGAATTGGCAATGCGCCATTGATTGGCTGCCTGCTCTGCAACTCTTTTCCCCGCTGCATCAAATTTTCGACTTTGTCGGGTGGTGGTGCATCTCCAGAGGTGTGTGAATTAGCCCTTTTACGTGCTGCGCCTACTACTACTGAGTCAGGTGTCAGTTGTTGCATGATGTACACAGGGTCTGTACGGGGAGGCTTGTACTTTTTCTCCACCCTTGGTGTGATGGCTCTGCCTTCGACGGGCTCTTGAAATACTTGTTTCGCGTGTTTCAACATCCCTGGTAAAATTGGAAAACTTTGGTACTGACTGTGTGTTGACGACAAAGTATTAAATAAAAAGTCATCCTCAATAGGTTCAGCATGCAGTGCTACATTGTGAAAAGTAGCTGCTCTGGACACCACCTTCATGTAAGCAGTACTGTCTTCAGGTGGTGATGGCCTTGCTGGGTAGCAGTCGGGACTGTTGTCAGATACTGGTGCATCATATAGATCCCATGCATCTGGGTCATCCTGGCTCATCCCTGTGTGCGTTGGAGATTGCATCATAGGGGGGTCGCAATTGGTGACGGTTGCGGTGAGTGGTGTGGTGATGGTTGTGGCGAAAAACGAGGTGGAGTTACTTCTTTTGCAACCTTTGCTTTTGGTTGTTTTTCTGTGTCTTGGAAAGCAAGTTTCCTTTTCATCTTAATAGAAGGGAGAGTTCTTATTTTCCCTGTTTCCTTTTGAATATGGAGCCTTCTTTGTGTATAATCTGGCTCCCCCACTTCTAGCTCTTGTCCAAATTTATGGCCTTGGAGTTGTGTTGAAAGGCCCTGTTCTTCGGAGTAGGAGCTTGTTTTCGGCTCCGAAGATGGATGTTTCGGCACCAAAACTTTTTCAACAGTCTTTTTCGGCTCCGATGCCACTTTTTTCGGTTTCGGGGTGCCGATTTCTCGGTGCCAACTTTGGTCGGAGCCGGTATCTCGATGTAGAGTATACTCTGTGCCGGTATCTCGACCGGAGTTGGATGACTTCGACACGTGTGTGCCCTTTTTGGTGCCGATGGTTGGTCACCGATTTTACGGGTTAAGCCATGGCATGCTGGCGGTGGCGTCACCTGGGCCTTCATGATTTTGGTGTAAGTTTTGGCCGGGGCTGGTTTACTCATGGTTTTCGGTGGCTGCTCCATTTCGGGCTCGTCCGAGTCAGCAATGGAGAAAGTCTCCTCTTCGACGTCGTGGTGTCCTGGCGGCGCCGATGCCATTTGAAGCCTTCGTGCTCTCCGGTCCCGTACTGTTTTCTTCGACCGAAATGCCCGGCTAGCCTCGCAAGTATCCTCTTTGTGTTCGGAGGACAAACACAAATTAGAGACCAGATGCTGATCTGTGTAAGGATACTTATTGTGGCATTCGGGGCAGAATTGGATTGGGGTCCGTTCCATGAGCCTTGAATACGCATGCGGTCGGGCCGACCAGGCCCCGCCGGGGGATAGAAGCCCCGAAGGGCTACCGTAGCTCTTCTTTAATTCGGTGTCGATCTGCGTTAACTAACCTGATACCGAACGCAAACAATACCATCGAATTTTCCGAGATTTAACTAACTTTCCGAACCGAAACACGGAGCGAAGAGGAACACGTCCGAACCCGATGGCGGAAAGAAAACAATCTAAGATGGAGTCGACGCCCATGCGCAATGGAGCCGAAATGGGAGGAGTCCCTCGATCTCGTGACTCGAAAAGACTTCTTAGAAGAAAAACAACTTGTAACACTCCGAGCCCAACACTAGATGGCGGGATATGCACAGCATGTGTATCTGCAGCTACACATGCCATCGAACACACACACATACACATATATATATACACACACACACATATATATGGAAAATGTCACTTACCCAGTGTACATCTGTTCGTGGCATGAGACGCTGCAGATTCACATGCTGTGCATTATCCTGCCATCTAGTGTTGGGCTCGGAGTGTTACAAGTTGTTTTTCTTCGAAGAAGTCTTTTCGAGTCACGAGACCGAGGGACTCCTCCCTTTCAGATCCACTGCGCATGGGCGTCGACTCCATCTTAGATTGTTTTCCCCGCAGAGGGTGAGGTAGGAGTTGTGAGTATACTAGATGTGCCCATGCAATGGAGTAGGTATGTTTATTTAATCAAATGCCCTTGCCTACTTAAATATGTGGGTATGACTACGAGGAAAGTGAGCACCAGAATTTGTGAACACAGAAGCACGATTAGGTGCAAACGAGATGCAACGAAGCTCACTAGCCATTTCCTACAAAGAAACCACTCTCCAGATGACATGTCTTGGACGGTCCTGGAACATTTCTCTCCTTCAACCCCCAGCTTGTCCGATAAACTTTTTAGGGCAGAACAACGCTGGATTTGGAGATTGCACACCGACATGGTTGGATTAAATGACGAGATACCGTGGTTCTCTCTTCACAATTAGAACCCCCTTTTTCCCCACCGTCTCGCCTCTCTGGCGGTGCTGCTTCCCCTCCCTTCTTTTCTTCTGTTGCCTCTCAACTCTTTTTCTCTTCCCCTTCTCTCTTCCTTCCCTTTTTCCTTATCTTTCGCTCATACGTTCCTTTTTCCTCCACCTGCAGTCTCTCCTTGAATCTTCCTTTTCTCTATATCTTTCTTTCCCTGCCTCGCCCCTCCCCTCCCCCCCCCTCTTCTCCCCCCCTCTTTTTTCCTTTTGCTCTTCCTTTTTCTGCCGGTTCCTTCCTCCTCTTTCTCTCACTGTTTCCTCCTCTCCCAGATTGCCCTCTTCTCCTTATCCCCCTCTGTCCAATAACACCCCCATCCCCACTCCTCCAATTTATCTTTATTATTTATTAATTTTTGTGTTCCATCATCATTCCTTAGTTTCAATTCTTATTTTTATTTTCCCTATTTTTATTTTCCTTGCTTATTAATAAATTTTTCTACCACCCCCCACCCCTGCCCCTTTTTTTCCTCCCTCTTAACACCACCCCCTCCTTTTCCCCCCTCTTCCCCCCTCCCCCCCCCCCCTGCTGCCACTCGCCACCCCCCGTCCCGGCTTCTCTTTGTTGTGAGCCTCACTCACAGCCGGGATACTACATCTCCCGGCTCGCGAGTGTAGGCTACCCACATGGCTGTTCGGGAACTACATTTCCCGGCAGCACTAGCGGGCTCACGCCCCCGCCCTAACAGGGCTTTCCCAAATCCGCGGTCACTGACCGCGGCGGCCTAGGCCCTCGCGGAGGGGGCTGATCATGTAGGACTACGCTACTTACGAGCGCCCCACCCATTTTGGGCCCCTTTCCGCCGATTCCGGCCCTCGCCACCTCCGGAGGGACCGCAAACTAATCCGGTGCAACAAACGTTCACAGCGCGTATCACTTCCGGCCCTCCGGGCCGCGGCGGTGATTACCTACAGCTGCAGGCAATTCTCCCCATTAAGAGTACTATAAAAACTAACGACTTTCAGGTCACTTTACCCAAGCGGTCCTGACAGAGAGGTCGGTATAGGCGCACAGAGAGCGCCCACCTTTGATGCAGTGAGTCTACCATCGATGGATACACAGATAAGAAGCCTTTCTCTTCTCTTCTTCTTTTACTTTGCCCACCTTCCTTTTTCCAAGCTGTCTCCCCTTTTTTTTTTTTCCTTTTTCTCTTTCCTTTTCTTTTTCTTTTACTTTCTCTTCCATGTCTGTCTTATTCCTTCCTTATTCCTTTGCCCCCCCTTCTTTTACCCCCTCCCTCTTCTCTTCCCCTTTGTTTCCCCCTTCTCTTCTCCTTCTTTCTCTTTCTTTTTCTTTTTCCCTTTCCTATTCCTATTCCTATTCTCTCATATATATTTCTTTACCTTTACTCCCCTTCTGCTCTCTCCCTTCTAACCCTAGAGTCTGACTATAAGGGGACGCTCCCTCTCCAGGATACCAGAGGCTAGTAGCCTTTATTGTTAGGGTAAGGAATGGTCTTCCCTGACCTACCACTCGCCGCGCATAACCTGCATTACTGCGACCGTTTTATCTGCAACCAGTACTATTGTGTTATGCATGAAATTTTGTCACGTGTGCTGTGGTTTGCCGTGAATTACCTTCTCACCGCCAATTTTGGTCTGTTTATGTTATTGTATTTACCATAGGTCCTCCCCAGGTATTCCCTTGGCTAAGGTAGGTCCTTCCTTCCCTTCCCACTTTTTTCCTACTGCGATTTAAACTGCAGCGCGCTACAAGCATCTGCAACAGGGATCCAACGCCCTGATGAATGCCCAGAGACCCTCCATAGCTCAATCACAAGGGCAGAAACATGTCGGCTAGATAGGTGACCTTGCGAGTCATTGTTCTCACACTGGTCTCCCATTTCTTTTAATCACACCACACAGAACCTTCTATTAAAACTCACCCTGGTATCTGAGTAGGTGTTTTTATTCCCATAGCATAGCTGGATCCCTACTTTCCAGAAATCAAACTAATTTACGCACTCCCTCCTGTTCCTTTAACAGCGAGGTCGAGTCCGCCCAGGTGGTATTGTCCTACCTGGGTGGGGCTAGGTGGTCATATGATGAAGCATGACACTATATAGTGTGTGAGACCACCTAGTCCGTAAAGGAAATCCCCCTCCACAGACCTTAAACCACCCCTCGTTTTATCTTTAGTTGAGATTTAGGATTGGTATAGTGACGCAATTAGCACACTTTCAACCCATTTATAATTCAAAAAAAAAACCGTACTCTCTTTTGTGACTTAGTAGGTATGTATGTACATAATGTGTATTAAAATAATATTTATTTACAAATTTACAATTCTTATTCAATTAACAACGGCTACAGGCTCCCGGGGAGGTGGGAGGGCGCATGTGAATCTGCAGCGTCTCATGCCACAAACAGATGTACACTGGGTAAGTGACATTTTCCGTTCGGTGGAATGTGTAGCTGCAGATACACATGCTGTGCATAGACTAATAAGCAGTAATCTCCCCAAAAAGCGGTGGCTTAGCCTGTAGGAGTTGGAGTTGTTTGAAATAATGTTCTCAATACAGCCTGTCCTACTGTGGCTTGTTGTGTTGTTAACACATCTACACAGTAATGCTTTGTGAATGTATGAGGCGTAGACCAGGTGGCTGCTTTACAAATTTCTGTCATAGGTATATTCCCCAGAAAAGCCATTGTGGCGCCTTTTTTCCTAGTGGAATGCGCTCTTGGTGTAATAGGTAGATCTCTTTTTGGTTTAATATAGCAAGTTTGAATACATTTAGCTATCCATCTGGCAATGCCTTGTTTGGATATAGGATTACCTGCATGAGGTTTTTGGGAGGCTACGAACAATTGTTTTGTTTTACGAAATTGTTTTGTTCTGTCAATGTAATACATTAGTGCTCTTTTTATGTCTAATGTATGTAAGGCTCTTTCGGCTACTGAGTCTGGTTGTGGAAAGAAGACTGGGAGTTCCACTGTTTGGTTTAGGTGGAATGGCGATATGACCTTTGGTAGGAATTTGGGATTTGTACAGAGAACCACTTTATGTTTATGTATTTGTAATAAAGGGTTCTTGTATAGTAAATGCTTGTATCTCACTTACTCTTCTAAGTGATGTGATAGCTATTAGAAAGGCTACTTTCCATGTTACGTATTGCATTTCACAAGAGTGCATGGGTTCGAATGGTGGTCCCATGAGTCGTGTTAATACAATATTAAGGTTCCACGAAGGTACTGGTGGTGTTCTGGGGGGTATGATTCTTTTTAGTCCCTCCATAAATGCTTCGATGACTGGGATTCTAAAAAGCGATGTTGAATGTGTAATCTGCAGATAGGCAGATATTGCTGTGAGATGTATTTTAATTGAAGAGAATGCTAACAGACTTTTGTAAGTGTAATAAGTAGCCTACAATGTCCTTTGCGGAAGCATGTATTGGTTGAATTTGATTAGTGTGGAGGTAGTAAACAAATCTTTTCCATTTGTTTGCGTAACAATGTCTTGTAGTGGGTTTTCTAGCTTGTTTAATGACCTCCATACATTCTAAGACTTCAAGAGCCAGATTGCTAGATTGAGCGATGCTGGATTCGGGTGTCTGATCTGTTGTTTGTGTTGCGTTAACAGATCTGGCCTGTTTGGTAATTTGATGTGAGGTACTACTGATCAGTCCAACAGTGTTGTGTACCAGGGTTGGCGAGCCCAGGTTGGTGCTATAAGTATTAGTTTGAGTTTGTTTTGACTTAGTTTGTTTACCAGATAAGGAATGAGTGGGAGAGGGGGAAAAGCGTAAGCAAATATCCCTGACCAACTGATCTATAACGCATTGCCCTTGGATTGAGGGTGTGGGTACCTGGATGCGAAGTTTTGGCATTTTGCGTTTTCTTTTGTTGCAAATAGGTCTATTTTTGGTGTTCCCCAGCGTAGGAAGTAATCTTGTAGGATCTGGGGATGAATTTCCCATTCGTGTGTTTGTTGGTGATCTCAACTGAGATTGTCGGCCAACTGGTTCTGAATGCCTGGGATGTATTATGCTATTAGGCGAATGTGATTGTGAATTGCCCAATGCCAAATTTTTTGTGCTAAGAGACACAGTTGTGACAAGTGTGTCCCTCCTCGTTTGTTGAGATAATACATTGTTGTCATGTTGTCGGTTATGACAAGAATGTGCTTGTGGGCTATTAGTAGTTGAAATGCTTTTAATGCCAGAAACACTGCCAACAGTTCTAAATGATTTATGTGGAGTTGTTTTTGTTGATTGTCCCATTGTCCTTGTATGCTGTGCTGGTTGAGGTGTGCTCCCCACCCCATCATGGAAGCATTTGTTGTGATCACGTATTGAGGCACTGGGTCCTGGAATGGCCACCCTTGGTTTAAATTTATAGGGTTCCACCATTGAAGCGAGAAGTGTGTCTGGCGGTCTACCAACACTAGATCTTGGAGTTGACCATGTGCTTATGTGCATTGTTTTGCTAGCCACTGTTGTAAGGGCCGCATGTGTAATCTCGCGTTTGGGGCAATGGCTATGCATGAAGACATCATGCCTAGAAGTTTCATTACAAACCTTACTTGGTAGTGTTGGTTTGGCTGTATGTTTGATGTTATATTTTGGAACGCTTGGACCCTTTGTGGACTTGGAGTGGCAATCGCTTTTTGTGTGTTGAGTGCTGCTCCCAAGTATTGTTGTATTTGGGATGGCTGCAGATGTGATTTCTGGTAATTTATAGAAAATCCTAGTCTGTGTCGAGTTTCTATAACGTATTGCGTGTGAAGAAGACACTGTTGTTGAGTGCTTGTTTTTACTAGCCAGTCGTCTAAGTATGAGAATACGTGCATCTGCTGTCTCCTTATGTGAGCGGCTACTACTGGAAGGCATTTTGTGAATACCCTTGGGGCTGTTGTTATCCCGAAAGGTAACACTTTGAATTGATAGTGTACGCCGTGTATTACAAACCTTAAGTATTTTCTGTGAGAAGGATGTATGGGTATGTGAAAGTAGGCATCCTTGAGATCTAACGTTGACATGTAGTCCTCTTTTTTTAGTAAGGGGACCACGTCTTGAAGTGTTACCATGTGGAAGTGATCCGACTTGATGAAGAGATTCAGTGTTCTGAGGTCTAATATAGGTCTTAACGTTTTGTCCTTCTTTGGAATTAGGAAATATAGTGAGTAGACACCTGTTCCTTTCTGATGGTTGGGTACTAACTCTATTGCTTGTTTTTGTAATAATGCTTGGACCTCTAGTTGTAATACGTCTAAGTGTTGTTTGGCATATTGTGTGCCCTTGGGGGCGCATCTGGCAGGAAATTTGTGAATTCTATGCAATAACCATGTTGGATAATGGCTAGGACCCATGCGTCCGTAGTTATGTGTGTCCAGTTTTGGAAGTATGCGGTAAGTCTCCCCCCCACTGGTGTTAAGTGTTGGGGTTTTGTGACATTGAAGTCACTGTTTGGTTTGACTTGTCTTAGGTGTTTGGAATTTTCCCCTTCCTCTTCGGAAATGTCCACCTCTATATGAGCCACGAAACCCTCCTCTCTGGTATTGTCCCGGATAGATGGGTCTGGTTTGCGAGGTGGAAGGCTCTGGTGTTTGCATTCGAAACCCCCCCCTCTAAATTGTGGGTTTCTAAATGTGCCTCTGCTCTGTGGGGAGTAGAGCGCGCCCATGGTTTTGGCCGTGTCCGTCTTTAATTTTTCAATTGCTGTGTCCACTTCCAGCCCAAATAATTGTTCCTGGTTAAAAGGCATGTTCAACACTGCTTGTTGGATTTCCGGCTTGAATCCCGAGCTTAGTAACCATGCATGCCTGCGAATGGTTACCGCAGTGTTGACTGTTCGTGCTGCTGTGTCTACGAAGTCTAATGCTGACCTTATTTGGTTGTTGGATATTGCTTGTCCTTCTTCCACAACCTGTTGGGCACGTTTCTGGTGTTCTTTGGGCAAGTGCTATATAATGTGTTGCATCTCGTCCCAGTGTGCCCTGTTGTAGCGAGCCAGTAGGGCTTGTGAGTTTGCGATCCGCCATTAATTGGCTGCCTGTGCTGCCATTCGTTTGCCCGCTGCATCAACTTCCTACTCTCTGTCAGGCGGTGGAGCATCTCCTGACGACTGAGAGTTTGCTCTCTTTCTTGCTGCTCCTACAACCACGGAGTCTGGTGTAAGTTGCTGTGTTATAAACACAGGGTCAGTTGGGGGAAGCTTGTATTTGTTCTCCACCCTGGGCGTGATAGCCCTTCCTTTACCTGGCTCTTGGAATACCTGTTTTGTGTGCTTGAGCATGCCCGGGAGCATTGGCAGACTCTGGTAGGAAATGTGGGACAATGCCAAGGTGTTAAACAGGAAATCATCCTCTATTGGCTCTGAATGCATTGCTACAATGTGGAACGTAGCTGCCCTTGATAGTACCTGCGTATATGCAGTACTGTCCTCTGGAGGTGACGGCCTCGTTGGGTAACAATCTGGGCTGTTGTCTGATACTGGAGCATCACAAGTCCCATGCATCCGGATCATCCTGTGTCATCCCTGTATGCGTAGGTGACTGCATTGGAGGTGTTCTTACCGGGGACAGCTATGGTGAGGGTAGTGGGGAAGGTTCTGGAGAAAACCTTGGTGGTGGGGTTTTATCTCTGGCCACCTTCGCATTCGGCTGCATTTCTGACTCATGAAATGCCAGCTTTCGTTTGGTTTTGATTGGAGGAAGAGTTTGTATTTTTCCAGTCTCTTTCTGGATAGGCAACCTCCTTTGCGTATGGTCTGGTTCCCCCATACTTATTTCCTGCTCAAATCTGTGTTTTTCATGGCTGGAAAGTCCTTGCTCTTCTGTGTAAAAGCTTCTTTTTGGCTCCGAAGCCGCTTTTTTCGGTACCAATGCTTCCGATAAAGTCTTTTTCGGTTCCGACGTTACTTTTCTCACTTTGGGTGAGTTGAACTCTCGGTGTCTAGATCGCTCAGTGCCTGAATCTCGACCGGAGTCAGATGTCTTCGGCAATTCTTTGGCCTTTTTCGGTGCCGATGTTTGGTCACCTTCTTTTCGATGGGTTAAGCCATGGCCTGCTGACGGTGGCATCCCCTTGGCCTTAACGATCTTTGTGTGAGTTTTGGACGGGGCAGTTTTACTCACTGTTTTCTGCATCGTCGTGGGTCGCTCACTTTCGGATTCGTCAGAGTCCGTACCCTGGGTGGAAATTCTTTCCTCCTCTTCGAAGTGGAGTTGTTCTCTCGGTGTCGACGCCATTTGTAGTCTTCTCGCTCTTCGATCACGTAGGGTCTTTTTTGATCGAAACGCCCAACAGGCCTCACAAGTATCCTCCCTGTGTTCTGGTGATAAACACAGATTACAGACCAAGTGTTGGTCTGTATAAGGATACTTCGAGTGGCCCTTCGGGCGGAAGGGGGTCTGGTCCATTAGTTTCGTCGATGGATGCGGTCGGGCCGTCCAAGCCCTGCTGAAGAGCGGAAGCCCAGAAGGGCCGCCGGAGCGCTTCTACTATCGGTGTCGATACGCAAACACTAAACAGTACTGAGTGCGAACAATACCGTTGAATTTTCGATATTTAGCTAACTTTCCCGATTCGAAATACGGATCGAAGAGGAACACGTCCGAACCCGATGGTGGAAAGAAAACAATCTAAGATGGAGTCGACGCCCATGCGCAATGGAGCCGAAAGGGAGGAGTCCTTCGGTCTCGTGACTCGAAAAGACTTCTTCGAAGAAAAACAACTTGTAACACTCCGAGCCCAACACGAGATGGCAGGATAATGCACAGCATGTGTATCTGCAGCTACCCATGCCACCGAACATATATATACATACACACACACACATATACACAGCCACACATATACACCCACACACACATATACACACCCACACATATACACACCCACACATATACACACCCACACACATATACACACCCACACACATATACACAGACACATAAACACACAGACACATACACACACATATACACATATACACACACACACACACACACACATATATATATACACACATATATACACACATATACACACACACACACATACATACACACACACCTGCAGCCTGTCAAGGATAAAAATGCCCAGAATACATTGAGATTTCATTTTAAAAGGCATTTAATCCCAAAACAGTAATTACCAAACAATCTTTCACAAACATTTATTAAAAAGAAATGGCAATGGACTAGCACTGTGCCTACAAGAACCTCACAGTACCCCCTGTATCCCATCATGCCTCACAGGTGACTGGTCAGGTAATTTGTCCTGATCCTACACTTGGGATCGTGGAGCAATGAGCTTTGCCTTTTTTGGCAATTTAGTATTTTCAAATCCTTTCCATTTCAACTTCTTTTCACATTTTCAGCACCTAGAGTGCAGAGAACCTTTTTTTCTGACAGAAAAGGCTTATATTTTCTGTCAAGAATTCATTCATGTGAAGTGCCCTTTCCTGTGTGAAAAAAAAGGCTCAGACAGACTCTCATTCTGTCTGCATTGTTTGCATGCCGGAGTCTCATCATACTGAGATTTGTGGTCATTGCCAGAAATTCTCCAGGCGTACTCTGAAAGAAAGTGAAAATCCAACTTTATGGTCTTCAAGAGGGAGGAATATTTATTTCATGAAGAGGCCTTGGAGAAGATCACTCTTGTTACAAAAAACACTCCTCTTGCGCCAAGGACTCTTGCAGAGGATGATCCTGTGAAAAACACCATTATCATAAAAAGGGAGATGTTCCTGATTGATGTCGAAAAGCTTGATGTCTAGGACAGAGCAGTTACTGGTGTACTCACCGTTGACAGGTACGCCGTCAAAGACACCGTTAAAGATGGTGTCGAGTCACCACTTGGCGTGGAAGCATCCTCTGCATTCGCTGCTGAGACATACATCAGAGTGAAGATCACCGATGGCTACAGTACATCACCCATCAACATCAAAAAAGCAGGTCTCAACATCCAAGCCGGGGTAGAAAATACCGTCAAGAGCAAAACATTCTATGTCAGACACAGTAGAAAAGCGTCCATTGACTCAGAGAGCTGAATCAAAGCCTTGCTCTGTATTTATGGCCAGATCACAACCAACTTTGAACACTTCTCCATGCTGGCTTTAGGGTCTACAGCATAGACGTATGCTTCTTAAGTCATAAGGGGGCAACAAATTATAATATCATTCTCTCTCCTTGTACCTTTTAGCTCCAAGGCAGAATAAGACCTTATGGCTTCTCCTCCATCACATAAATCGCTATAGTGGGTGGCACTGGATGCAGACGGGCGCAAACGGGCTTGCCTTCAGCATGTACGCGCTGCGGCCATGTATTTATAGTCAGTGAGCGGCATTATGGAAGGGAAAGTCTAACATAAGAATGCGGCCGATCACAAAAAAAATGGTGGCGCGCAATGGCACAATGCCCCAGACAACCGGAAACACTCTCCCAAACTGCTCTCTATGCTATCTGAGTACACCAACAGATAGCATAGAGTAAAAGGATAACAGAGGACCGCGTCTAGCCCTCACAGAAAACAGTTGCACAGTAAACCCCACCTCCAATTGTAAATGCAGAAGCTTTTCCAAAGAACCACGAAAGTTAAAACCAAGAATAAAACAATTCTCAAATAAGAAAAAATCACTGGACCAAGATAAAAAACAAATTAAAAGCAAGTGGACTGCTAAGATGTCTACCTCTCATCCCCTAAACTTTCCTTAAGTGAGTTGCGACTACAGCTATACATTTGGCGAATATCCGTGGAGCTGATTTTAGGCCAAATGATAGGACTCTGTATTGCTAGTGTTAAGATCCCCCTTTGAATCGAATACATTTTCGTTGCCTTATAGATTTTCAGATATGAAAGTAAGCATCTTGTAGACCCATCAAACACATCCAGTGTCCTTGATGCAGTTGTGGATATACCTGATGGGTCTGAACTCTTGTTTTTTTTTTTTTTTTCTTTTGCACAAAAAAACACCGGGAATAAATCCCCAATCCTCTCTGGTAGTGTGGAACATCCTCCACAGCATGTTTCTATAACAGAATGTTAACTTTTTTGTGACCGGTCTTTCTGATGCACCGATGTTTTGACTGGAAGAATAAAAGGCAGAGGGGACCTGAATCGAAAATATCAATTCTGAACAATATTCAACACCCATTTGCCTGTTGCTACTCAGATGATTAGTAATATTCCACACCAGGCTCAGGGGGAAGTAATTGCTCATTGTTTGGCCGGAGGCTTTCATGTAGATGCTGGCTGCTGTTGAGATCCTCTTCCTCTTGATGGTTTTTGAGGATGGTAGTGTTGTCTTGACTGTTGTTGGTGAGACCAGTGGGGGCTTGAATCCTCTGACAGAAGAACCCTCTATCATAAGGCCTATGTCTCTTATTCTATTCCTTCCACTTCTCCAAACCAATGGTTTTGAGGATGTCCATCTCGGTTTCCATTCTGGACATCTCTTCATGTGCATGGGTGCCAAAAAGATTATTACATGAGAAAGGTACGTTTACAATTCAGTGTTGAGCATTTGGCTTAAGACTGGTTAGTCTAAGCCAAGATGATCCGCGCACACTGATACAGTGGCAATATCCATGTGCAGCAAGGTCTGGATTTGTCTGCTTATAATCTGGTTACCAAGCATCCTTCATTCAAAATCTCTTGAAAATCGTGTCTGCCCTCATTTGGTAGTTTTTAAGTAAACCTGTTCAGTAAATCCCACAAGGATCTGCTGTACCTCTGCAACAAAGCAGACGTGCTTGCTACCTTTATAGTGGATTCTGATGTTCCACACATCTTTGCCAATAGCATCTATTTGCTCACTTTCCTTTTCTGATGGGACAGAAGAGGACGAAGCAACAGTGAAAGATTTTCTTGTTGCTTCTACAATGATTGAATAAGAAGGGTCCAGTCTTCTAAATAATTGGTCTGGGCACGAGGTTTATATTTCTTGGGAAGTCGAGATTGAGCAGACTTTACCAATGCGTTAGAAATAATTGCATTGCAGGCTCTAAAAGACAAGGTACCGGAGGAAGCAGTGGTTGTGTAGCTGTTCTGTGATGCAGAGTCCAAAGATCAAAGAAGATGATGTTGTAGTGGTAGGGATGTCAATGTTTAATTTTGTTGATTGTCTGGTCAATGTATCATTGAAGGTAAGGCGATCATCCACAGAAGAAACTCTTGCATTAGTGTGTCTGTCAGAGTGGAAAGTAATCTGATTGAAGAGCGAGAAGTCATAGACCAAGATGGAGATCTCCCATGTCTATATTTCTTTAATCTTCTTGTTCTTGATGTGGACCTAGTACTTGATGTTACCTTAGATCTGGAGTGATGACACAGTGGACTCCTATATCTTCAAGGAGACTTATGCACAGCAGGTGGAAGTTGAGAGCTACTTAATGGTCCTGGCAGAGTCACTGGGGGCACAGACTGTGTGCCTGGAGAGAATTGTGGAGATGGTTACCCTCTAGGAGATGGTGTACCTGACATGTGAATCTCAGGTGTTACTCTTGGTGGAGAATATGTCTGAGAATATTCTGAGTCCCCCAGTATCCAGGTGATTTTCTTGCTTAGTTAAAACTTGCCTTAGCTCCCTAATAAATTAAATATGCAAATTCTACTGTGCTCTGTGATTTTAATTTTAATTTAGACAAGACAGAGGACCTTTTGGTGTCCCATTTCTTGGAAATAGGATACTCTTTCAATTTGAGTCATGTTTCTATGGGTGCTACACATAGTGCTGGGCATGCTATAGATTGTATAGTCTCAAATACTCCTCTGCCTCAGGTGCGAAGGTCTAGCCATTTTGTCTTGCCTTTCTCCTGGCAGTTTGGTTCCGCTAAGGAACCCCACCCACTTTTACCTAGGTCTGAGGACAGGGCTTGGGGTAAAGTTACTTTAGAGAACCTGAGAAGTATTCTGCTGGAAGTTAAACCAGCACTCTTGGAGTCCGTTCAGAAGATGAATATGATCATCTAGAGCAGGTTAGGGATGACAGCTGAGCAGGCAGCTTCTTTAAGAAGAAATATGCAGATCACCAAACCCTGTTCAGTACGTTGGTTCTCCATGGACCTAGCTGATGAAAAACCCGCCTGCAATAAATTGTAGAGAAATTGGTGGAAACAGTATCTGGACGTAGATAAGGCTATCTACAGAGGTCGTCATACGCAAATATCACAAAAATATTGAGAGCTTGTTTCTCCTTTTATACAAAATGCATTGTACAAGCTGACAAGGACAGTAAGGAGATCCTTAAAATTGTGTCTTTGTTCAATGATCCTAAAACTTCTTCCCCTCCTTTTGAACCTAGCCAAGAACTATGTACCCGCTTGGGTGACCTTATTGAGGACAAGATTAAAAAAAATCAAATTAATATTTCTAGTTCAAAACACTCATCTGATTTTTTGGATTTGGAAAAGGCAGTTATGCTGCCTGATATGGGCCTGATTTTTCATAGTTTTCTGTCCCAACCATGGAGGATGTTGTATCGACCTTCTCCAAATGAAAATCCGTCTCTCCTTCCGATCCCATCCCCCATTGATGGCTGAAGGCAACTGCTGATATTATCGGTCCTGTTTATCACGATCTGTCCGCTTCAGGTGGGGATTCTTCCTAGGGAGTGGAAACAAGCAAATGTTGTCCCCATTCTTAAAAAGCTCAATGCAGACCCAGATTCTTTGACTAACTTTAGACTAATCTCTTTACTCCGTGCTGCTTCTAAAATTTTAGAAAAATTGGTGAACCAAAAGTTAACCACCTTCTTAGAAGAGGATAATCTACTACATCCCTCCCAGATGGGGTATAGACCATGTCACAGTACCATGGTAGCATTATTGGAGAGGTCCGAGTCTATTAGATTCAGCTTAGACTCTGGACTCAATGTTGCCCTGGTCCTTCTTGACCTTAAGTTAACTTTTGATATGGTCGATCAAGGCATCTTGTTAAGCAGGTTGAAGCACCTAGTTGTGACTGGCTTGGCCTTGGACTGGTTGAATCCCTTTCTGATGATTAGAGAGCAGGTTCTTTGGATGAAACCTTATGCCTCTAACGCAAAGAGTATAAGATCGGGAGTCCCTCAGGGCTCCTCCTTTAGTTCTACTCTTTTTAATATCTATATGGCACCGTTAGCCTTTCTGGAGGAATCCTTTAATATCAGAGTCATATCTTACTCTTGTGATACTCAACTCCTGCTTTGAGTGTGAGTCATCAGAAGCAAAAGTGGCCTTTACTAGCTGTACCGAGGTAGCTCTTGACTGGTTAAAGATCAATAAGCTTCAGTGTAATCACGATAAGACGGAGATCTTACTGATTGGGTGTAACCCCTTGCCAGGCTGGACAGGAGCTTAACCTCGGACGGCCCCTAGCCGCTGTTCCCCCCACCTCCACACCCACACACATCTGAGGCCATCAATCTGGGAGTGATATTTGATTCTAAGCTCTCATTTGGGGCACAGGTGTCAGCTGTAGTCAGATCCTGCTACTTTATCCTATGCATGTTGAGGACAGTCTTGCAGTTTTTATCACACTCTGCCCAGGTGACAGCAGTCAGGGTTCTGATCTTTTCAAGACTGGATTATGCCAATGCCCTTTACTTGGGAGCGCCAGCTTATTTAAATAATTGGCTACAGACGATTCAAAATATGGCCGTCCGCCTTCTGTTCAAACTGCCTAAAGCGGCTGCAGTGTCTTCCATCTGTGAAAAAATGCATTGGCTGCCAGTGAGGCAACACCTAATTGTTGAAACTTTAATTTTGGTTCATCAGGCCTTTTACAAGAAGGGGCCCAGCTTCCTCAATAAGAGGGTGACGGAATATATTCCAGCCTGCCTACTCCGGTCTAGTAATTCAAACCTTGTGGTGGTTCCTCGCTTTAAAAGGACTTGTCTGGGAGGCTTTTCCTTTACCATAGCCGCTGCTAAGTTATGGAATCAGCTTCCCGCCTATTTAAGGTCCATCCTAACTAAGGATGTTTTTTAAAAAACTGAAAACCTACCCATTTAGAATTTAGTATGTAGTTTGGGCTGCCACTGTTCTGATTTCTCTTTGAACCTTCTGAGTAGCCGTGCTCTTGATAAATTTTATTAATTCAAACAAAAGATTTTGTTTATCCTTAACTGTACAATTGGTTGATAAAGAATGTGTCACCAGCTGAGAGAAAGAAACATTACCGACTGTATATCAAGATGTTAACAAATCTGGGTCTCCAGGTCAGCCTCAGAAAATCTACAACATGTCGGTCCAAAAGCTGCAATATCTAGGGGCAATACTGGATACTCAACCGCAAAAGTGTGCCCTTCGGAGTAGAGATTATCATCAATCAATATGAAGTGTCTCAACCTCTTAAATGCTCGCCATCTATCAGAGAGACAGACCGCATCCCTACTAGTCTCAATGGCTTCTTGCATCTTTATAGTTCCACCTATAAGACGACACACGCAACCTCTGCAGCAATGACTAGAAGACCAGTGGCGTCAGATCTCCAACCGGTGGGAAGACAAACTGAATCGCAAGCTGCAATTCAATGTCTCCAATGGTGGAGTCAACCAAAGAAACCTTTGGTAAGAGTATAGTTTCATCAGGATCAGCAGATGCAGACATTTATCACAGATGCCTCTCTCCAGGGGTGGGGCGCTTATATGTATTACCTGCAGACCCAAGGAATTTTGTTCGAAAAAGAAAAGACTTACCACATCGATATGCTGGAATTGAGAGCAGTTCATCTTGCCCTTAAATCCGTTCTCCCATCAGTAACGACAAGCTTTCTCCGAATTCAAACCAACAATACAACAACAGTGCATTACGTAAACAAGAGGGGAGGGACTTGCTCTTGTTCTCTCTCGAAGCCCAAGCCATATGGAAATGGCTAATATCCAGAAATCTAACCAGAACAGCTATTAATCTTCCGGGGGTTCAGAATATCCACACACATTCTCTGTCTGATTCTTCAAGAAAATCAGGACTGTATCGTAAATAATAAAGTCTTACAAGACACTTTTCAAGACTGGGGGTATCCGCAAATAGACTTGTTTGCAGACTCAAACAAAAAAACATGCTGAGACTATGCATCCAGATTGTTCCAACCAGGGTAGAGAGGGAATGCCCTTTTGATAAATTGGTTAGGGAAATGTCTCTATGCGTTTCCTCCAACTCCTCTCATACTGACAGTAATCATCAAACCCTACAGGTTTAAGGCCAAGATGATAATCACAGCATCAGAATGGCTTCATCAATGGTGGTTCAAGGACCTTTTACATCAATCAGAACGACCACAAAAGAGCCTGCTGTGTGGATAGGACCTCCTGTACAAGTTCGGAGGACAGATAGTGCATCCCAACCATCCAACATTGTACTTGACAGCTTGGCTCCTGAAATCCTCCAATATGCACATTTAGGCCTGCCATGAGACTGCATGGACATTAACGCATGCTAAGAGACCTTCCAAAAAGAATAAAGCTTTTAAATGTAAGAGGTTTTACTTAAGGTGCATTCAAAACAAGCACAATCCAATCTTATGGCAATAAGACGCGGTTATACCTTATCTTCTTCATTTAGATGAGTTTGGCTTACAGTTTTCTTCTATTAAGATACATCTGGAGGCCATAACAGCCTATAAAAAAAGTCTCCATCGCAAACGTCGGTCTTTAAAATTCCAGTCAGAAAAAACTTCTTTAAAGGGCTATAAAAAAAAAGTGTTCCCTCCAATTAGGTTACTTCTCCCATTCCTCCCGGTAACTAATCATTGTTTTTTCCAAATTAACGGGTCCTCCATTTGAACCCAGTTATAAAGCCTCTTTGCAGCATCTGTCACGGAAAGTGGTTTTTCCTGTGGTCATCGCTTCAGCACGCAGTTAGTGAATTTCAAGCATTAAGCTCTGTAGAAACATACAGTTTTTCATATAAATAGAGTGGTGTTGAGAAAGCATCCCAGCTTCCTTCTGCAGGTAGTTCCAGATTTCCATATTAATCAAAGCATTACTGACTGTTTTCCCTAGTGCTTCTAGGTTAACTGAAAGGTCTTTACACTATCTTGATATTAAGATTCCTCAAATTCTACCTTGATAAAACCAAAGACATAAGAAGTAACTATAGCTGCTGAATTTCTATGTTTTTAAAAAAAACTTAAAGTAATATATAATTACTGTATGTCAATACAACCTCCGATGCACACAGGCACACAGCCTTTGACAGCAAGCTCCTATGTGTGAGTGGGTGCATTTTGTATTGGATTTTGGATCCGTGGGTTGTTCGTGAAGTTTTACTGGAAAGCTGCGCGGAGCACCGCAGTGGATCAGCCATAAACAACAAAAAAAAAAAAAAAAAAGAAGAAGAAGAAGATTGGGACCCCTACATGTATCCAATGGGGTCAGGATACCTGTATCTAATGTCAGTTTTTCACTGCAACCCCCCCAACGATCCTAGAAACTGACCTCATGTCATCAACAAGAAAAAAAAAGTTGTCAGATTACTGAAAGAGGGGCTTATACACCACTCACATGCTGTTTTCACAGTGTACAGAATTTGATTGGGCTGAATTTGTGTGCTTTCACTAAAAAAACTGAATGTATTGCACTTTTTGACTTGTGGCAAAATGTATACTCAATGCAGACAATGTAAAAGGTAAAGTCTTCATCAGTTAATTGGGAAAAGCATGCCATATTTCATAGGTTAGAACAGTTTATAATTGCACGTTACAACAAAGCTAGTAGGCCTGACCTACTTATTGTGAAAAGCAATTGTTAAAGATAAAAGGCTTTTAAGGATGGTTTTCTAATACACTGTGCTAATTCCTTCAGGGGGTACTTTGTTTCATGGATTTGGCACTCATAGGAGCTATATTTTGCGTTGTCATCAGTACTTTTGCATACGTTTGTACTTTTAGGACTGTCTGACGGATGGATATCTTATGGAAATATTACGCTCCATATAATATGGGTTACATATGTTATGGAGACAAGCCAATGATAAAAGCTATAGGCCTGACTGTTTATTATGAAACGTTACAATAAATACAGCAGACCTGACATGATCGTCAAAACCACATGTTAAAGTCAATAGGCATTAGAGGGTGGCATGTTATTACATAGACTTAAAGCCTAGAGATAGTTTTTGTTGTGTGGAATCTCATAGTAAGCAAGAGTTTTGGTGTGATGTTGGTTTAACCCCTCTGACAAACCAGGAGTATAGGGAATGTGCAATGTGAGAATCCTTGTTAAACCTGTTTAGTAGATACACTATTTTGCTTTTCTGGCTGCAATTTCATTTAAGATTGAAATTTTATGACTGTATGGCTGCATCATGGAAAAGTTTATGCTCAGTACAGTAGGCCTGATTTGGTTATTGTAACAAGCCAGTGATAACAGTTACAGGCTTGGCTGGTGTGCAGAGAAATGTTATGCCCAATGCACTCCTAAACAGGCCATAGGTCTGGTTGTAGAAAGAAGGCCTTGTTTATTTATTGTAAAAAGCATAAGGTAAATCCAGTTAACCTTTAACAGGGGTGTTGTCACAATCTTACAGGCCGAAGAGAGGTATTTGGTTACATGCAATGTCACATATTACCACTAAAGGCAAGGGTTATGGTGTTGGTCATCCACTCTGACAAACCCTGGGATTGGATTTTTACAGTGATGATTCTGGTTAGGCCCCATCGAGAGAGGCATGTATATTGGTTTGACAACTGTAATTCTGTACATATTTGTAAAAGTATGCCTGATGTTTGTCAGCTTCTGCACACTTCCATACTCCTGGCTGTATATAGTGTTAAGCCATTGGTAAAGGGTAGAGGCCTTATCAGTTCACTGGGTAAGATACATCAGATTCCTTAGGTGTGATTGGTTCATAATGAAAAGTTATGACAAAGCAATTAGGCCTCAATTACGTATTGAGAAAAGTATGTTTTAAAGGCAAACAACCTTTTAGGGTGGATTGTAATTACACTGTGCTAAAAGCCTGTAGATAGACATTGTCTTGCATGTAATCTCACAGATGACTGCAGTGGGGAAATATTTTGATGTTGATGGCTCACCTGAACAAACCATGGGGATAGACGATTTGCACTAAGGTAATCCTTCTTAGGCTTTATTAGTAAGTATTGTTACAACTGGAATTTATACATATTTGTCATTTTATTATGGTATACCAGATAAGTTGCCTTGTGGGAAGACTTATGAATCAACACAGTAGGTCTGAGTTGGTAATGTTCTCAAGCCAATGATAAAGGTTATAGGTTTGATTGTTTATAATAAAAAGTTATGATAAAGGCTGTAGGTATGACACACTGATTATGAAAAGTTAGAATCTTTTCTTAAATATCCGCCAGGGCATTGTTATAAAAAATATATTAAATGATACATGCATCTCTATCTATCTATACATCTATTCATCTATCTCCTCTATCTTTACAGTATATATATATATATATATATATATATATATATATATATATATATATATATACACATACACACACTCACTACAAAAGAAAAGGTTACAGGGATGTTATACTTATTTTCGGAATTTACATGCGCAAAACCTTAAAAATTCAGCTGTTAAGAGTTATTTCAAGTAACTATAAAGCACAGTTTTCTCATCAATAATTTTGCTGCAAATGTTACAGTGATGTTATCAATGATGTAATAGAAGATGTTATGAGTGGTATAATATCTGGGGTAATTAGCGGTGCATGGTGAGGGAGCGAGTTATAGCTACCTTAGGACAAAAGTTATAGTTAGTGAAATAACTAACTAGAACAGCTAAATTTCTATAGTTTTGAGCATGTAAATTCAGAACCCAACTATAATGTTGTGCCCCCCAATGCATATCCAGCCCCGCACAAGCCCTTCGGCCATGAATGGCGGGATTGGCCACAGGGCCGGACGTGTGGCCAGGCCCTGCAGCTAACAACCTGCAGGCATCCCAACCCCGCGACTGCTCTTCAGCCATGTGCAGCGGGGGAGGGCCTTGGTCAAGAGCAAAAACTATTTGCTTCCTGTTGTGATTTAATTTCTGTGAAATGAGCATTGGTGCCAGAATGCATCCTGAGCTGCTTATTTATCCAAGGTCCATAGTTTTGTGCAAAATGCTTACACAACTGGAGTACTTTATAATGTTTTATTAGTAAGTGATATTCCAATGTGTAAATGCATAGTGCATCTCCTAGCTTACAGCTGCGTAAAGGACTATGAAGTAAAGTGACTGTGTGTGTGTAATTTTGGCAATGTGATAGTTCCTTGAGCGTCTACATACAGAAATCTGCGATAACAAATCATGCAGTGGAGAAGATGAAGAAACTACAAAGTCTCCATCAAACAAGGGTACTTTCTATCAAATCTATGTAGTGAATGGCTTCTTCGTTTAGTGGAGATGTGCTCATATTCCTTCGCATCAAGAATATCTTCAAAATCAGCTGGGAAACGTGCTCCACAGGGCTTTTTAGTAAGCTGTCCATCATCCTTGGACAAGGCGGGAAGACCTTGCATACCACTAACATGTATGTGTGGCTAAATGGGCGGGGCTTCTAGGTCATTTTACATGAAAGGTAGTTGTTAAAAGTGAGAGTGACGATGTTTGTTTTACTTGGGACCGCGGTGGAGCCTCAACGCTGCCGCTGTCCCTGCCAGCTCCCCACCTCCAGTGGGAGCCGGCATTGCTCCTGCACACAGGGGGCAGCTAAAAATGCTGCTCCCTGCGTGCAGGAGCATTCTTTCCATCTGGTGAAATGGATGAAAAATCTGCTCCTAGCAAGTGGGATCAGTTTTCCTGCTGCACCTGCAGGGTGCAGACTTACAGTTTGCACTCGCTTGATAGGAGCTGTCAAAGCTCCTTTCAAGCAAAAGCAAACTGCTATCTCCCTGTGGTTATGCACCTCAGGAGATAGGGAGCCAGCCCTGGAGGGTGGCAGTCCCTAGGGACATTAGTAGCTCTAGAAGGAGGGATCCGCATGGATCACCTCCTTTCACTTTACACAGGTCGGCCCAGGAAGGTGATGGTCCCAAGGCTGTATATGGCCCACGAGAGGGGGGGTGGGGGGGGCCGCCACCACCTTAATTTTAATTTCTTGCCTCGGGGAGGTGCTGGTCCCAGGGGAAATTTCCAGGAACAGGGGGAGGGTCCCTGGGGCTCCGAGCAGCCTGGTTAGCGGTCTGTGCGGCCCTCCTCCACTTTTTGAATAAGCTGCATGCCCCCAGGAGCTGGCAAAAAAAAAAAGAGCAGGAATCCGCCCCCCCCCCCCCCATTTTTTGCCAGCTCTGCCGTGGTCTCCCCCCAAAAGTGAAAAAATATATTTTTTTTTACCCCAGCGGGGCACGGATCAGTCAGTCACAAAATGGCTGCCAACACTTCCTGGTTTAAGTGTTGCCAGCCAATCAGATTTCAGCACGAGGCTGTCAGATCTGCATCCCTAGATAAACAAATTTTGTTTTAAGTTAATATCAATAAAACTACTAAACGGATTGACATCAAAAACTATGCTTTCTGCACCAACGGCTAGCTTTTTGCCAAATGTGGTGTAATTCCATCCGCAATTCGGGCATTAGTCGTGTTTAAAATCTCTATGGGAAACTGCATGGGTAAAACGCATTTTGTCCCCCCTCCTCCCGTTTTCTTGGCCCTTACTTGACGGATCACCCCAAAACTTTAAAGACAGCACCTGAAGTGAGCAGCAAACTAGTTTTTAAAATTTCGTGAAGATTTGCCAAACGGCACCAGCGTTATCGGAAAAACAAAAAAATGCTTTTCCTAGGGAAGATAGGTCCTAACTATTACTACTTACAGGCGACCGCCAGTAGTGTGTGTATATATATTGAACGGTCGATGATGTCCTCTTCTGATCATGTGTGTACACCGACCTGAAAATGGTCAGTTTTTATTTTTCTCTTTCTGTAGTTCACCTTTCATTTATTTGCCTCTCTTTTAATAGTAATCTTTAAGAGGATACTACAGTTCTCCAGGCATTGCTAACAGGTTGCTTGCTTGCTGCTCATTACATCAGGAGTGCGCTACAATCCATGTAGCCACTTCCTCTAAACCAGGAGATCATTATGAAATGCTGCTGCCCATAACGTATCATTGCTTTATCATTCCAAGATGGTCAATACTTTGGTTGCCAATATGGCAGCCAAGCCTAAACTTTAAAACAATGATAGACTATTCATAATGCTGTTGCAAGATGGACATCCGCTGCAATACTTAGTTTTGTTTAGAAGACAGCACGTTTGATTATTTTTTTTACTTCTATTCTTTTAACTTATCTTGTGCATGTTGGCGAGTTTGTGTGTGTTTTATTGTGGTTGTGTCGGAGGGTGAATGGGAGGATGTGTCAGTGAATTAAGGAACGAATGTATGCGCAAAAAAGATGTGTCTGCATGATGACTTACTGAGTGCCTATACCCATCAGACACACTAAAGGCATTTTCATTCACAAGCCAGACCTACTGGCATTGCCAATACTTGCTTGGGTTGTGCTTTGTAAGTGGTGTACTGTGACAGGCAACAGAGGGTGGGTGGGGTAAATTACTGATTTCACTATGGTGCGAGCTGCAGTCTTGGTGTGTAGAGGGATCCTACATATATGCAGCACAGTACTGAACAAAAAGTGCAGACCGCACCCCTTATACGATTCACAAGTGTGTAAAGAGTTCATGATAGGTTTTGCTATCAGAGGGGTATAATTCTTATCAAAATCCTAACAAGTGTGTAACTGAACCTACTAAAAACTATTTATCCTGAGTTCTTTACATCATCTGAAGTAATGGTGACACATTTCTAAAGCCATACTTTTTCATGTTTGTCCTGCTGTTCACCCCATTTGGGGTGCAGGGGACATCTCATCTGTCAATACCAGAGTCCGTAGCAACATGTGTCTATGTTCCATCAGATTGTTTCTTCATTATGCTCCGGTGAGATAGATTCTGACTCTACGTAACAAAGATAACACCATGACAATCATTCAACTTCCGAGCTTTGTCATAAACAGACCCTTCCCATCATCCCAGGTAAGTCTTCATCAGTTGCTGCCCCCTTTTACCTTAGACAGATTATCTTATATCATTCAGCAGACACCCCCACCCCCCTGCCCCCCCCCCCCCAATCTATCTCATTCCTTAAGCTTTAAGCGGGGACCTTGACTTCTCTCTTGGTACAGTTACCAATGTCTTTTTTCCATCTCGCGACCATCTAGGTGTGAATGTTTCCCATCTGAGCCTCTCCTCCGGATCAATGTTCTGCATATCTTCTTGATTCCTACGTAATAGGTCTTTGGCAGCTGTCTTCTGGAGTCATCACCTCCATGAGTACTGTCCAATGTGTCCCAGAAATTCTCCAGGCCTTCCGAATCACAAACTTTGATGTCCGGTCATGCAATGTAATCAACGTAAGAGCAGGTTTGATTAGGCCATATTTTATCTTTGATTCTCAGCGTTGGTCTGAGTGCTAGAAATCAATATCTTTAGACACTGGTTTCATACAAGTCTGGTGAGAAACATACTTGGTTGTTTTCCAAGTGAATATGGTCCAATGTTCTTCTCCCTTTGAGATGATTCGTCTTGACCGTTGATGACATACATAGCAAGCCATGATCTGTTGTTAGCTGGTATGACTTTGATTATAGTGGAAATCCACAATGTTTGCACAGGAATTACAAGGGGGCATCAAAAGTGATTTACATATGAATGGGGATAGAAGCACTGAGTAATATGTCCTCTTCTGCTGTCTATCGGACTGACAAGTCTTATCCATCTTGGGGCCTTTATTTGTTACACAATGCTTTCTGATTAGCAGCAATGAGAAAGGCAGGTAGTCTACTTTACCTGCCTCTCATTCAAGGAAATGTATCACTGACAGTGACTGTTTGCTATCAGGGGACTTTAAGATTTGCAAGAGCACCCTGAATAACTATTGGGACAGTACAGAGTATGGAGTGTCCCTCTTTCTATGTTTAGTGGTCCACTGGTAACATGTCTACGGCTCCCAGGCACGGCACGACACCCTATTCACCCTGCCTTGGGTCTCCAATATCCGATGGGTATCTGGCCACCTCAGGTAGGCCATACAGTGATTTGCTTGAAGCTGCTCACTGTGCCACCCTATAGCAAGTAACTACCGGTAGGGGGTGTGCCGTTGACACTGTGTGAGGAAGACATGGCCAGCAGGAGCAAGATTCTTTCACTGAGATCCGGTTTAGGTATGCACTGCTACTCACATTTGGTATGTTAATTCTACACGTTTGTAATGTGGCATGTCTGTGCTGGTTTGGTGATCATGGGGCTGTTCAATCCGTGTGTGTCAAGGGCCTACCAACAATACCAACTGCCAATTTGAAGCCACTCTATGTGGTCCCGGGCATATCATCTTTTGGTGATGTACCACAACTGTTAGATCTCCTAAATCGGCACAGGACCTGCAAGCTCAGTCCAAGCTGTAAACCGATGCCACCCGCCTCCCCCAGATAAATCTCTTTGAACAGAGAATTGTATTTTCTCCTTCCTTCCAACATATTTTCAAGCGGTGGGCTTACTACAACAGTCAGAAAATATTATCATAGTACACTTCCTGAAACAGAAGGAAAGGTTACTTGGCAGTAATCCTTTAAAGCTAGCGCCAATGAAAATAAGCCCAGTGGAAAGAGATTTACTGCACAGGGTCCTAATTCTTCACAGAGAAAGAACTAGAGCAACTGCCAGTGACTGGGTCTGATGGAAGACCAGTCGAGCATGCTTTTTTTTTTTAAAGGAAGGAAGTATTCCAGCCTCTGAAGCTGGCTATTTACATAAATGGCAAGTTTTTCCTTCAAAACTAGCTAAGAAAGTTTTCTTTCACTTCTGTTAATCTGGTCACTTTTTGTGAGAACTGGCTTCTTGTTTCAAGAACAAACAATGACATTATGCCATGTTGCTTTAAACAGGCTTTCAATGCAAGATTTAAATTAAAAAAGGGCTTTTCTAAAGAAAAGTATGAAGAATGTTCATTTTGAAGAAGTGCTCCAGGTTCCTTCAAGAGAACTAGGATTAGAGATACTTTTCCTTCTATTTCGACGCTTGCCCCCGAGAAACAACTGCAGTCAAAAAGCTAAGGCACTCTCTGACCTATAACTCTTTTTATGCTTTTCGGTACTGGCTTCACAATGTGTCCTTGTCCTGTACGTTGCAAGAAAAAAAGCCTGGCTTGATTCAAGGCCCCTGATATCCTTGCTACCAACTTGCTAGAGTTACCAGCTTAATTTTCTTGAGCATGCCTCTTCGAGGTAACTAGTTTTTAATTTTAGCTGTTGTGCACACTACCCAAACACCTTTTTCATGACAACTAAAATTAAAATCAAGAAACCACAAAGCGATTATAAATTTTGTACTTGCATGGCCGTTGGAATTTTTTAGAGTTCCTCCTTCGATAATCTAGAGTCCAGACAATTGGGAGGAAAGGGAAACTGAAGGGGAGGGGTAGGGGTGTCCAAAGTAGTTGAAAGAAGGTTAAATTTGTCAAAGATGTTTAGTATAACCACAACAAATTAATATAAATAGTAAATCTAAGGAAATCTGCTGCAGAGTCATTGGTTATCCTGAAAGTATTTGGCATTGAGGCAGTGCTGCTGGACATTGGACAGCCTTTTACTTAGGGACCGGCAGATCCAGTGTGCGTCACATAATGCTACTGCAATCCACTGGGGCACGGGCTGCAGAACCCATGTGTGCATGAATTAGGTACTACAATTCCGAAGATGCAAACTGCTGCAGAGTTATTTCAAAGATAAAGAATGTTTATGTGAATAGTTTTCAACAAATGTTTGTTTAATGGTAGAAACCAATCTCCAAGATCCACAACTAGAAAGAACTCTGAAAGATTTAGTAAAATGTGCTTCCAGGCTGTTTGGTTTCAGTCGGATAGCCCTTCCTCTATTGCTGAGTGAGGCCCCATGACATAGGGACAGCTCTAGATACATGCAAATAATTTCCTCCGTCACTTTAGAGCTAACTGTACACTAAAGTAGTACAAGCCTTTGACTATACCTTCAAGCAGTCACCTGAGTGCATACCCCTTAATTTGAAGATCGGATTTTAGAACTGCCATTAGCTGTATCACTAGCTACCCCTTCATGTCTTCCACATTCAGTGTTTCTCACGAAAAAGTTGAGTTGGAGCAATGTTAAAAGCATCTGTAAAATCAATGAATACCTAATTTATGTTAGATATTTGATATACAACTGATACCTCCAAGGAACAGTGAAGCATGTTAAAGAGAAATGATACAGAAGCAGAAACATCTGAAGATTGAGGGTCTATGCCATCTCTTTCGACAGTGCATTGCAACAAGAACATTGGGGGGGGGGGTGGGGGGTGAAATGGATGGGAAGAACGAGTTACTTACCTTCGGTAACGACTTTTCTGGTGGATACATTAGCTACCTGTGGATTCCTCACCTATTGAATACCCCCATTGCGCCAGCACTCGACGGAAATCTTCTTCCTAGCTTCTGCATGTCGACGAGGACGTCACAGTTGCCCACGCGACGCCGTCTGACGTCATCCAGGCAATAAGAGGTCCTCGCCGACGTGCCGACGTCAGTACCAACATTTTTTGCGTGCCTGAGAATAATAGGCCATTGAGATGAAAGAACAATAGAAATATTTAATGATATTCCAAACAAACATCATTCTGAGAATTCAATCCTCTTCCCCCGCCCCCCCAAAATAAATATATAATTAAATGAACAATATATATATATATATATATAATATATATATATATATATATATATATATATATATATATATTAAATATGAACATATGTACAGAATATATACAAGTCCTCAAAACCAAGAGGAGCACACAAGAACTACTTGGTTAGACCAGACAGGCAACGGGGAGGCGGGTGGGACCGTGAGGAATCCACAGGTAGCTAATGTATCCACCAGAAAAGTCGTTACCGAAGGTAAGTAACTCGTTCTTCTGATGGATACAACTACCTGTGGATTCCTCACCTATTGAATAGAGTCCCAAAGCAGTACCACACTCGGTGGAGGGTGCCTGAATGGTCAAACCAAGAAATCCTGCAGCACCGACCGTGCAAAATGGCCATCCCTTCTGACCTCAGAGTCCAAGCAGTAATGCTTCGCAAAAGTATGAAGGGATGACCAAGTTGCGGCCTTGCAGATGTCGACCACAGGAACACCCCTAGCCAAGGCCGAAGAGGCCGACTTAGCTCTGGTGGAATGAGCCCTTATACTATCAGGGGATTCCTTCTTTGCTAAAGAGTAACACATTTTAATGCAAAGAACAACCCACCTGGAGAGTGTTCTCTTGTGGACTGCCTTTCCTCTCCTCTTTCCCACGTATCCGATGACAAGCTGATCCTCCAGCCTGAAATCCTTTGTTCTGTCTATATAAAAGCTTAGCGCCCTCTTTGGGTCCAAGCAGTGGAGTCTCTCTTCTTACTTTGAAGGATGAGGCGGAGGATAAAACGTGGATAAAGTAATTGTCTGGGCCAAATGAAAGGGTAAAACAACCCTCGGAAGGAAAGCAGCCTTGGTCCTCAACACCACCTTATCCCCATAAAAAGATGTATAAGGGGGTTTTACAGATAGAGCCTGCAACTCACTCACTCTCCTTGCAGAGGTAATTGCAACCAGGAAAACCGTTTTAAGAACCAATAATCTTATGGGGCAAGAATGCATAGGCTCAAAAGGGGACCCGATTAGGAAAGTTAAAACCAAGGTCAAATCCAATTGAGGCATAACAAAAGGAGATGGAGGGAATTTATTCATAAGGCCCTTCAAGAATCTAAGCACTATTGGAGATTTAAACAAAGAAGGCTGGTCTGGAAGACAAATAAAGGCTGACAATGCAGACAAGTAACCCTTAACAGTAGCTACTGCACAACCCCTCTGTGCTAAAGACAAAGCAAAAGACAAGACATCTGACAAATGAGCACGTAAGGGATCTATCCGCCTCTCTCCACACCAAACCACAAATTTAGACCACCTATTAGCGTAGATAGATTTAGTGGAGTGTCGCCTGGCCGCTAAGATAACATCCACTACATCAGGCGGGAGAGAAAAGGAACTCAGGTTGCCCCGTTCAATTTCCAGGCATGAAGGTGCAAGCTCTGGAGGTGGGGGTGTAAAACCTGCCCCTGCGAGAGGAGATCTGCCCTGAGAGGGAGACGGAGCGGAGGGCACAGTGAGAGTTGGAGAAGGTCCGAGAACCACACCCTCCTTGGCCAATCCGGAGCTATTAAGATGACTTGGGCCCGGTCTTGGCGAATTTTCCTCAACACTCGAGGAATCAAGGGCATTGGAGGAAACGCGTAAAGCAACTGGTCGCACCAGATTATCTGAAACGCGTCCCCCAAAGCTCCTTGTACCGGATACTGGAGGCTGCAGAATAACGGGCAATGCGAGTTCTCCCGGGTGGCAAACAGATCTATCCGAGGGAACCCCCACATCTGGAAGATTAGCCGGACTTGATCTGGATGGAGACGCCACTCGTGATCGGCCGAGAAATGGCGACAGACTGTCCGCACGTACGTTCAAGACTCCGGCCAGATGATTTGCTACCAAGCAAATCTGATGGTCCTTTGCCCAGGACCATAGCCGAAGAGCTTCTCTGCAGAGCAGGTACGACCCTACCCCTCCCTGTTTGTTTACATACCACATCGCGGTAGTGTTGTCCGTCAGGACCTGAACCGACTGACCGCAAAGGGATGGGAGGAAGGCTTTGGGAGGAAGGCCTTGAGAGCCAGACGTACAGCCCGTAACTCCAACAGATTGATATGAAACACCTGTTCCACTGGAGACCAAAGCCCCTTGATCTCCAGGTCCCCCAGATGAGCTCCCCACCCTAGAGTGGAAGCATCCGTTATTACTGTGGCCACAGGCAGAGCTTGCGAAAACGGCATTCCTCAGGAAAGATTGCCGTCCGCAATCCACCATTTCAAATCCATGGCAGCATCTCTGGAGATTCTCACCGAGCCTTCGAGATCCCCTTTGTGTTGAGACCACTGCCTTCGGAGGCACCACTGAAGAGCCCTCATGTGCCAGTGAGCATGCGTGACCAACAGTATGCAAGAAGCAAACAGACAGAGCAGACGTAGGACCATGAGGACTGGAATGACCGCTCCACTTCGAAACATTGGAACCAACGCCTGAATGTCCTGAACCCGCTGAGGCGGAGGAAAGGCTCGATTCAATGTTGTATCCAGTACTGCACCTATGAACAGGAGGCGCTGAGAGGGCTCTAGGTGAGATTTGGGCACGTTCACCGAAAAGCCCAGGTCGAACAACAACTGGGTTGTCAACTGCAGGTGATGCAACACAAGCTCCGGAGACCTGGCTTTGATTAACCAGTCGTCCAGATAAGGAAATACTGCTATCCCCTTCCTTCTGAGCTCTGCCGCAACCACCGACATCACCTTCGTGAAGACTTGAGGTGCTGAAGTAAGACCAAACGGGAGGACCGCAAACTGATAGTGCTGCGACCCCACCACAAAACGGAGATACTTCCTGTGCGACTTGAGTATCTGGATATGAAAGTAGGCATCCTGCAAGTCGACAGACACCATCCAATCTCCATTGTTCAGCGCCAAAAGCACCTGAGCTAGGGTCAGCATCTTGAACTTTTCCTGTTTGAGGAACCAATTCAAGATCCTTAGGTCCAGGATGGGTCTCAACCGACCATCCTTCTTGGGAATCAGGAAGTACCTTGAATAACAACCTTGACCCCTTTCCTGCTCTGGGATCAACTCCACCGCGCCCTTTGAAAGGAGGACTTGAACCTCCTGTTCTAACAACAGGAGGTGCTCTTCTGAACAATAAGATGGGCGGGGCGGGATGGGGGACGAAAAACTCCCAAAAGGGAAGGGTATAGCCGTTTCTCACAATGCTGGTAACCCAGGAGTCTGAAGTTATGACCTCCCACTTGTGGAGAAAACTCAGTAACCTTCCCCCTACAGAAGTGGAGTGAGTGGGAACTGGTGGAAGCCTAAGGCTGCTTCCCCTGCTGCACCCCTCCAGAGGAAGAGGCAGAGGCAGAGTGCTGCTGAGTGGCTCCCCTGGTACGGACCCTACCCCTCCCTCTGAAGGATCTATACGAGAGAGCAGAGGTAGGTTGCTGGAATTTCCCTCGAAAGGAGGAGGAGGAGGAACCACGACCAAATCCTCGAAACCTCCTAAAAAATCTGGAGGAAGTAGAAGTGGCTTGCAAGCCGAGCGACTTGGCCGTGGCCCTGCTCTCTTTGAACCTTTCTAAGGCCGAATCCGCCTTGGCACCAAAGAGCTTGTCCCCATCAAAAGGAAGGTCCAGTAGGATCGACTGCACATCCGAGGAAAATCCTGAGTTACGAAGCCAAGCCTGCCTCCTCGTAACCACAGCAGTGCCCATTGCTCTAGCAACCGAGTCAGTTGTATCCAACCCAGATTGGATAACCTGAGTTGCAGCTGCCTGAGCGTCCGATACCAGGCTTAATAGTCCAGGAGGAACCTCCGTATGCGTTGATGCAATCTCGTCCATCAGGGCATAAATGTACCTTCCTAAAATACATGTAGCATTGGTGGACTTCAATGCCATGCTACATGAAGAGAACACCTTTTTGGATGCCATGTCCATCTTCTTGGAGTCTCTATCCGAGGGCACAGCTGGAAAAGACCCAGAAGCAGACCTTGCCGAGCAGGAAGCCTGGACCACCAAGCTTTCAGGTGTTGGATGCCTGGTAAGAAAACCTGGGTCAGCCGGTGCAACCCGATACCTCCTAGCCACAGATCTTTTGACAGCTGAAGAAGATACCGGCTTCTTCCAGACTTCCATTATAGGGTCCAGTAGCGCTTCATTGAATGGCAAAAGTGGTTCTGCCGATGTAGAGGCAGGGTGCAACACCTCTGTCAACAAATTCTGCTTGGCTTCAGTCACCGGCAAAGGGAGATCCAGGAAACCAGCTGCCTTCCTGATAACAGACTGAAAAGTGGCCGCCTCTTCTGTGTACTCCCCAGGAGATGACAAGTCCCACTCGGGAGAAGTATCTAGGCCACTAGCAGTGTCCAGTCCATGGAGACCCTCACGAGAGTCCTCAATCTCTCCTTCCTCCAGGTTTTGTCTCTGGTACTCCTGCTCTTCAAGGAGGCGAAGAGCAAGCCTCGAATGCAGCCTCTCCTCTATTCTCGGCGTCGACATGCGGACATCGAAGAACGACGCCGATCCTCGGATCCGTCCGACGCCGGGTCTACAGGCGCCATAGGCCTCTTCGGCGCCGAACGAGGAACCGGATGGAGTGAAGACTGTCTCGGAGTCATAGGTCTAGACGGCGTCACTGGCTGAAACATCGAAGCCGCCGAAGCCGTCGGAGCCGAAGTCTAAGGAGCCACTGGAGCCGATACCGGCACCAAGCCCACGTTCCCCAGGGGGAGAAAGGGCATAAAGGGTGCTGGTCGAAGCGGAGCCGGAGCACCCATGTTGAAGGCCAAAGGGCCCGAAGGACCAGCCGGTCCACCACCTGGAGCCATCTGTTGGAAGATGGAAAACATCGCATTTAAAAATGCAGTACTATCAGCTCCAGGGGCCGGGAAAGCCGGGTACTGGGGTGCCTGGTTCAAAGGCGACACCGACGCCGGTCTCGACGTCTGCAAAGACGGAGAAAACATCTGAGGCTGCGTAACCTCAAACACTGAAGGTGGTTGGCCCGATGACACGGGCGAAGTCGGTGAAGCTGGAGAAGGCAATGGCGACGACGGCTGGGGAGTGACAGTGGGACTGACAGTGGGACTGACTTCCCATGTCTTCCGACTTGGAGTTGATGGTGACCTCGACCGAGACCTCTCCCTACTCGACCGGCACCGTGATTCTCGGCGACGCCGGGAGTCCCGATGACGCCGATGAGACTTCGGTGACGAGGATTTTCGATGACGCCTCTTTTCCTTCTTTTTCGACTTCGCCAGAAAAAGCTTGGCCTCGCGCTCTTTCAGGGCCTTAGGATTCATATGCTGACAAGAATCGCACTTGTCAACATCATGATCGGAACTAAGACACCACAAGCAGTCAGAATGTGGGTCCGTTACCGACATTTTGCCCCCACACTCACGGCAGGGCTTGAATCCTGACTTTCTTTGCGACATTGTAATCTCAAAGAAAAAATATATATCCAAAAAACACACTGTAACTGTCGAACAGCAACAGTAGCTCCCTCGAAGATAACCGTTTCGAATGGCACGGAAAAAAGGGAATTGACGTCGGCGAGGACCTCTTATTGCCTGGATGACGTCAGACGGCGTCGCGTGGGCAACTCTGACGTCCTCGTCGACGTGCAGAAGCTAAGAAGAAGATTTCCGTCGAGTGCTGGCGCAATGGGGGTATTCAATAGGTGAGGAATCCACAGGTAGTTGTATCCATCAGAAAATGTTATTGTTATAGCAATACAAGAAACACTGTACAATTAGAGGTGCAGCATAGCGGCTAAACTGCACACTTCAGAATCTGAAGATCTGGGTTCTAGTCCTAGTTTCAGCAATTGACTGACAATACTATGAGTGAGAACGAATAATCTCCATTTGTCATAAATTGCAAATAAGTGGAAAGCAAAGCAATTTTTAATATGTAAACTGTAAATATCAACATGATGCATTTAACTGCCTGCATGAGCCCCTATTAAAGTACAATACCTTTTCCTTCCCAGCTATGATTCTACTATAAAATAGCAATACAGACAAGGGTAATCTATCAATGGTGTACATGTGCAGGGAATTCAAATCAATATTTAAACAGCCATTATAACATAAGTGGATACACAGATTATTCATACTTGCAACTGTACTGCTGCCACACATTTTATAATTGTTCAAAGTCAGTCACACTCAACTGGTTTATTCAATGTACCTTTGAAGGAAGAAAATTTTAAGAACACTAGATTATATACAGTACTGGGTAAGAGACTGCGTGTTTTGTGTGGAACAGTAGTTTATCTATTCTCTATCAGAAATAAAATGATTATAAGAACTTTCAAAAATATCCGAAAGCTCACCTATCAATTTCACTCTTTCCGAAGACAACAAGGTAGGGTCATCTTTTGTTACATTATTGATAGAGTCATCTACTAATTCTTTGATATGATCTATTCCAACAACTTGTCCCCTTGGACCAACCTGCAAGTGACAGAAGAGTTACTGAACAGTATGAACATGAAGTAACACAGCTGTAAAATAATGCAAACAAACAGTAGTCACACTACACAGGGTAACGTTTGTTTCTGTAAGTATTTAAGCGTAAATGCATATCTTAATTTTTCTTTTAGTCATTGGCAAATTATTCTCAATTGTATAAGTCAAATATTTCAAATTTGACAGCGCAAAAATGATGAAGTATATAAGCACTCTCTCCTGCCCTCGAGGATTCAAGCAGAACAACTGTAATGCATTCTTCTAATTTTCAGGTTAAATTTTTAATGCATCTTTTGGTAGCAAAAGTTATATAATTCTGCTTGTCTTCAGTTCTACAGACACTCTACAGCACTCAGTAGAAGCACTGATTCGGATTCTATGTCAGGACAAGAAGCGTGGATTAGGCGGTTCTCTTTTCACTTTTATTTGCCAGCAGCCATTCCAAAAAAAGCAAAAAAATATATAAAAATAAAAAACATTATGCAAGTAAAACATCATATCAAGGACTTCATTTTCCACAAAACATTAGGAAGGCAAACAAAAGAAACAGTTTGTCCAATTGGCATCCAGTAACACCCTGCAAGACTTCCTGCAGACACTCCTTCCCCCTCTTTCTTTGCTGCTCTCAGCCTTAGCTAGGTACTTTCTCACTGTTTTTATTCCTGTATATGGGGTTTACTTACTGTTTTATGCTTGTTATTGACACCCTTTGCAGGAAAGTAGCCGCTTCCTAGCTTGGTTACCCCCACTTTTGGGCTGTTGGTCAGTGTTTTGACTGTGTCTACTGGGATCCCAGTAGTTATGCTCTCTCCCTTAAATTTAGTTGTTGGTAACTTATCACTGTATTTCACCAACAATTGGCACACTGGTCCCTCATTATAAGTCCCTAGTATATCTTACCTAGGTACCAAGGGCATTGGGGTTCCAGGGGATCCCTATGGGCTGCAGCATTACTTTTGCCACCCATAGGGAGCACAAGCTAAGGCTTCTGCAGGACTGCCATTGCAACCAGCGTGAAAAGGTGCAAGCACCCTTTCACTGCCACTTTTCACTACACCAGGTCACTTAGAAGTCATCCCTATGGAAGGCCTTGTAGCCCAGAGGGCAGGGTGCCAAGTACCTGTGAGTGAGGGCACCCCTGCACTAGCAGAGGCGTCCCCACAAACTCCAGGCCCATTTTCCCAGACTTTGTGAGTGCAGGGACGCCATTTTACGCGTGAACTGGACATAGGTCACTACCTATGTCCAGCTACATACTGGTAACTCCGAACATAGGCATGTTTGGTATCAAATATGTTGGAAACATACCCAAGGCTTTTGCAAGCATTGGTTGTATGATTCCATGCACTCTGAGGGCTCCTTAGAGGACCCCCACTATGGCCATTACAGCCTTCTGAGGGTTTCCAGGTAGCCCAAGCTGCTGCCACCTCCCAGACAGGTTTCTGCCCACCTGTTGCTTGAGAAGCTCGAGCTCAGGAGGGCAGAACAAAGGATTTCCTTTGGGAGAGGGGTGTTACACCCTCTCCCTTTGGAATTACGTGTTACAAGATTGGGAGGGGTAGCCTCCCAAAGCCACTGGACATGCTTTGAAGGGCATATTTGGTGCCCTCCTTGCATAAACCAATCTATACCGGTTCAGGGACCCCCAGTCTCTGCTCTGGCGTGAAACTGGACAAAGGAAAGGGGAGTGACCACTCCCCTGTCCATCACCACCCCAGGGGTGGTGCTCAGGCCTCCTCCAGAGGGTCCCTGGGTTTTGCAATCTTGGATTCAAGGTTGGCAGGGAACTCTGGGAGCATCTGATTGGCCAGTGCAAGCAGGTGACGTCAGATCCCCCTCCTGATAGGTGGTCACTCAGCTAGGTGACCAATCCCCCTTTCAGGGTTATATAGGGTCTATCCTTTGGGTGGTTTCTGAGATTCCGATTGCAAGACTCCAGCAGGAATCCTCTGCACCCCCCACTCCAACTTCTGACCGAAGAAACTGCATCTGGACTCTTCAGGGCCCCACAAGCCTCAACTAAGAAGCAAGACACCTTCTGTAACATTGTATCCCCGGCTCCTTCCAGCAACTGCAACATTTCCCCAGTCGTGCATTCTCTGAGGACAGCCCATCTTCAGCTTGCATCAGAAGAAAGAAGGAATCTCCCTTGGAGTGAAGGAGTCACTCCACTGCTTCTGCAGGCACCAACTGCGACGACGGCCGGCTGGGTGGATCCCTTCTCCTGCTGAATTGCGTGGAATCCTGCAACACCGGTGGTGGACTGAAGTGGTCCAGATGGTCCTCTCTTCCAACTGTCCAACTTGGGTGAAGGTAAGCCCTTGCCTGCCCACGCAGGACAGTACCCCCATGCACCACGCCCTTTGCAGCTGCCAAGGCTTGTTGGCATCCTTCTTCCAAGATCTTCAGGCATCCTGAAGCTCCAGCCCCCAGCACTCCTTCCTGCGACGCACAGCTCCCTGAGTGGTTCTCCGGCAGCATGGGAGCCTTTCTAAAGTGCTGCGTGGGCCTCTTCTGCGAATCTCCTGTCACCGTCCTGTGGAACTCCTGTGGGTGCTGCATGGGCTTCTGTGGGCTCTCTGTGCCGCTGAGGGCCACCTATGGCTCCTCCTCCTGGGTAGAGTCCATCTGGTCCTCAGCAGCTCCACTTTCCGTTAAACTGCAAGTTTTGCGTGTGCCAAGGCGTGTTGGCAGAACCCGAAGACGTAAACCCGACTGCAATATTCGTTCGGGCATGGGACAGCACCTGCATCCTCCAGGAACCCGACTTCGTCTTCTTGGGTGCAGTGCTGACTCTTCTTCACCGGTGGTTCACCTTTTGCACCTTCACCCTGGTGGGTAGGGCTCCTGCCCTTCCTGGACTCTGCTGTGCTTCTTTGACTTGGTCCCCTTCCACAGGTCTTCTTGTCCAGGAATCCACAGTTGTTGTTTTGCATTCTCTTCTGGGTTTTGCAATATTCTTCTTTACTTCTTTGTGTGTATTCTGGGAAACTTACTGTGATTTACTCCTGTTTTCCTGGTCACTGAGGTGGATTGTGGTACTTACCTTTGGGCTTGCCTAGTACTCCCAGCTCCCCTATACACACACTACACTTACCTAGGTGGGGGATTGACTTTCACATTTCACTTTCTTAGTATATGGTTTGTGCTCCCCCTAGGCCCATTTCTTCCTATTGTGATTTTCACTAATTGCACAGTTTTTGCCTCTTTCTGCAAACTAGTGTATATAATTTGTTTATTACCTACCTCCTAAGGGAGTATAGTCTCTATGGTATTTTTGGTATTTGTGTCACCAAAATAAAGTATCTTTATTTTTGTAACACAGTATTTTCTTTCATGTGTGTAAGTAGTGTGTGTGACTACAGTGGTATTGCATGAGCTTCGCATGTCTCCTAGATAAGCCTTGGCTGCTCAGCCACAGCTACCTCTAGAGAGGGGCTTCTAGACACTGACTACACTACACTATTAAGGGATACCTGGACCTGGTATAAGGTGTAAGTACCATAGGTATCCACCACACACCAGGCAAGGCCTCCTACACCTTTTATTAGCGTTCTCTTGGTTGCCATGTGCTGATATTGTTTTGTTTGAACTATTCAATTGTTTAACCATTTTCTTTTGTAGCTCTGCTGTGGGAATGTTATAGCACCTTTGCGGCCGCTCACCATGTCAGTTTCAGGGCTCAATGGTGCGGTGTGGTGTGCTGTGCTCAGCTGACAGACGGCTCTACGCATGCTTGTCTTCGCATGCATCGCGCTCTAGCTCCCCACCCCCCCATCACCCCCCCTTGCCGGAGGAGTGTCGAATTCACCCAATTAATCTGGTGAAGCGTGACCAGCTGCATGGAATTCAGGGGCTGCCAGTGCCAAATATCAGGACCTACAAATCCTTACAAATATCTGTAACTTACTATTTAAGCATCCGCCTGGAATCTGAACACCTGGCAGATGCCTGGCTGTATTTGGGACTCGACCCGGGCGTTAATATATTATCAGTTCCCAGGGAATTCTGAAGAGAATGTTGGCCTCCCAGGGGGCCTTTTTTCAGTGCCTGCCTAATCAACACCTTATGGTGGTCTCACAGTTCTCCTTGGCTCGCCACAGTATCTACTCTGCCCTCTTCCTAAAGATCTGTGCGCAGTCTCTATTCAAAATAAAATGCAGGCTTCTGCTGACTACTTGGAGGAAGAGGAAATTACTTACCTCCCTATTGATGACAATTTCTGCCACATCAGGGACACCTCCATTATGAAGGCAGTCTCTCAGGCAGTGGCGCCCTTGGAGAACAAACTCCTTCAGGTGGCAGTGCCAGTACCCCTCGCTCTGAAGGACTCCTAGCCCAGTTCTGACAGACACTACACACAAACGGATAAGCCCCCCCCCCAACCACAGACACGCTAGACCCGGACAATGTGTTACACTTGCAGATCCACAGATCTTGTGGATTTGAAGATTAAACAACTCCTGGAGGAAGGGGACAGCTACATCCCTATGGCTTTCTCAGCAACCTCTTCCTGGTTGAGAAAAAGGATGGGGGCCAACGTCCAAATATAAATCTACGGGAATTCAATGAGTGGCTGGCCTTACGCCACTACAAGATGGAAGGTGTCCATCTCCTCAGGGACTTGCTGCATTGGATGGTACGCCTGGACTTGAAGGGCGCCTACCTCACAATTTTCATCTTCCCTCCTAACCGGTGCTTCCATCAGTATCAATGGCGATCTCAGATCTTTGACTTTACCTCCCTTCCTTTTGGTCGGTCTATTGTCTGCTCCATGATGTTTCTCCAAGCTCTCTAAACCTGTGATCGAACACCAGAGAATCTGAGGCATCCGCCTCATTATTTACCTGGCCAACATCCTTCGTATGGATCAATGTCCAAGAAGATCATCTGAATCACTCAGATTCGTTGTCATCAAAAAGAAATCTTCCCTTACTCGAACCCAAACCTTACAATTTCTGGGGTTTGCAGTGGATTCAGTCAAGGCAACTCTCAGTCTCTCATTCAGAAAGCTCTCTAAGATAAAGGACAAACTCGGAAGGACTGGCAAAACGTACTACCTCACTGAGGCATCTCTCCCGCATAATTGGTCGTCTCTCATCGCTCATGGAGGCCATCTTCCCAGGACCCCTGCATTGTGGAGCCTTACAGTGCCTCAAGATGTTCCATCTTCAAATAGGGCTCATCTACTCTCAGTCAATTTCCCTTTCGGAGGGGGCCCAAGGAGGAACTGCAGTGAAAGATATCCCACATTGAGGCCTGGAACAGTGGAGCCAATTTTGGCTCACAGCCCGACTTGATTCTAGAACCAGGCTCCCTGCGGCTAGGGTTGGGGAGCCCGCTGAGGGGAGTTCTCCACAGGAGGAAAATGTCATCCACAAAGTTCTTTACATAAATTGTATGGTGCTAGTGGCAGGATTGTGTCGGGTGAATTGCTGGACCAAGAACAAGGCCCAATGCAGTGTACTCCTCAAAATTGGCAATGTTGCAGCCGTTTGCTACATCAATCAGCTCGGGGGAACGAGCTCGAAGACCCTCTCTGACTTAGCCCAAAGCTTTTGGAACTACTGCCTGGCCAACCAGATTTCAGTGATGGTGAAGTATCTTCCAAGACAATCCAATCAGGTGGCGGTTGGCACTCACAACACAGGCAGGATACCAGCCTTTGGAGATTACACCCACGGATGTTCCAGGAGATACAATCTAAGTGGGACTCTTTCATGATGGATCTATTTGCCTCTTGAATGGTTCATCGCCTGGACGGAAACTACAGTTGCAGACCAGAACCCAATGCAGTGGTGAAAGATGCATTTCTCCAGGACTAGAATAAGAAGCTGGGGTATGGGTTTCGTCCATTCGCCATGATTACGAGGTTGTCCATTAAGTTCGGCGGCGGCAAGCGGACCTGGTGGTTGACACACCGATTTGGAGATCAAACTTTCCTGGTATTTTCCAATCTGTCTACTCTTGTTTCCAGATCTTTTCCAGGATCTCCAGGGGAATCCTCACCTGGTCTTGGAAGGCTCTCTCTGTCTCATGGCGTGAAGGTTTACTGGGAGTGCTGAAAAGTCCCAGGAATTTCACAAGAAGCTGCATTGCTGCTCGTGGAAGCCTAGGCAGATAGCAGGACCAAGACATAGTGATCAGCCTGGTCTCGATGGTTGGGTTGGTGTCATCAACAACTGAATGCCGCAGGGGCCAACGTTGTCCATATCTTGAATTTCCTCGCTTTATTGTCCTCAGAAGGACTGGCATATAGGTCCGTTAACACCTTTCGCTCTGCAATCTCAGCAGGCCATTTTCCAGTGGATGGATGGACATCTGGTGGGAGAACACCCTTTGGTATGTAAACTCCTTAGAGGTATTAAAAGTTCCATTCCTCTTGACCCCAGATACTCTACCTCCTGGGATGTCTATAATGTCCTGTTTCTGTTCAAATCCTGGCCGTCAAAAAGTTCTCTCTCACGTAAACAGATGTCAGCAAAATTAGCCACTTTATTATGCTTGATGTCATGTCGTCAAGTCTCAGATATGCGAGCCCTGGACATCAGAAGGAACATTATTCATATTTCTAGAAGAACAAAATGTCATTCAAAGATTGTCTTCTATCCTATATTTGTCTCCGGATATTCCAGAATTGTGTGTGGCAGGGGCGATCAAAGCATATGAAGCTATGATGGAGTACCTTCTCACTGCCCCCACCCCCGCCGGGGAACGACAGTTGCTAATAGCACTTACTAAACTTCATGAAGCAGTTTCTTCTCCAACCATTGCCAGAAGCTGCCATTGACACTACCTGGTTCAGAGCTCACTCAGAGGAGCCGTGGCCTCCAAAGATTTTTCTTTAGGAGCCTGCTTCAAAAGACTTTCTTAATGCAGGGGTCTGGTCCTCTGATTCAATGTTTAAGAGGTTTTATTTTAAAACAGTACAAAATCTGGCATCACTTATGGTGGAGAAGCTATAAGCCAGCCTAATCTTCACCTTCGGTTCTGATATAGAATGAAACATTTCCTAGCCATCGTAACACCAGGTTTTAATTCTACTAAGGACACGGAGGCGAGAGTTAGCCCACCCTGGAAACTGGATCTTTTTCTCCCCACCTAAAGTGAAGGGGGTTATGACCTAGTGTATTACTCAAGGAATATTGTTGGAGTGACATGTAAGTAACCCACTGTTTGAATATTGATTGGTTCCGGTTTCAACATGACTTACACGTTGTCTTCACTGGATAATGTATTGTAACCCATGTCAATTTAAGACATCCTTTTTTGGGATGGAAACGTATGTGGTGCTTGTTTTTCCTCTGGAGAGATTCCACTAAACAAGACTGAACCTCGAAAAGATAGCCTGTGGCAACAGGAAGAAAGAGGGGGAAGGTGCGCCCACAGTGAGTCTTGAAGGGTGTTACTAGATACTGATTGGACAAACTGTTTCTGATGTTTTTCTTCCCAATGTTTCATGGGAAATGAAGTCCTCAATATGTTTTGCTTGCATGTTTTTTTGAAAGGCTGCTGCTAAATAAAAATGAAGAGGGAACAGCCTAATCCTCGCCTCCATGTCCTTAACAGAATTGAAACTTTCAGTTACAATATCATTCTCTGACTAACTGAATAATTTAGTCAATGTTGCTTTCAAGTTATTTAACTTTTTCATTACTTTATGGAAACAAATTGTTATGCAAAGGTTAACTGTTAGTCAGTAGCTCAACTGTTTCAAATTTCCAGTGCCTATTTTTATGCCCAATTTCCTACACAATGGCTTCCTACATAAACAACAAAATTGCCTAGCTTCTACCTACGTCTGAAGTTATGGGGACCACCTAGCAATATACAAGTTTGGATTGGTTTTATTACCCAATGACACCGAGGTGCATAGTACGTAGTCTGAAATTCAGTCCAAAGTGTCACTGATTATCTAGACACTCAAATATCCACCCAGTTAAATGGTTACTCAATTTATTAATCACAAATGAACTAAAGGCCTAGTTTAGTAGACATAAAAAATGTAACTTCCACTGATCCAACCTTCCCTTTTTCTAGCATGAACTGTGTTAATATCTGTACCGGGAGAGACTGCATTCAGAATGAGGTTCTTATCGCTCTGAAGTTCTGTATTTTAGGCATATCCCCTAATCCACTGCTCTTCTCCCAATCCACATTCATTTCATATCCACCATCTCCAACAGACCCAAACTTATGACACTGCAGGTATTGTGTGCATTACTCGTTCAGTGTTCCAGTGACCCCCTCATCAACAAAACAGAACATATGAATAGAAAAGAAGGGCAGTGCTGTCAGTATTTCATGCCCAGAGCACCCATGCTTGAGAAGGATTTGGCAGCACAGCACCTAAAGGGAACTAAAGATTAGTCTTGAGTATGGCAGTGGGTAAGGAAGGAAGCTGTATTTCTACCCATGGTCTAAACGTTTGGCAGGAAATGACAAAGGTACCTTTCAACATTCACCCCTCACTGTGAACCGTAGCCGAGGGCATTAACTTGGTAACAGAAAGAGTGTGGTCGTGCATGGAAGACATGTAGAGTAGTTTCCCCAGTGCTTCAAGGTCTCCAATCCCACTGGGGGATGAAAATCTTCTGCTTCTAGGGATATCTTATCAGGGGGATCTATAGCAGTGTTCACAGACTCAATGACTGACTCCCTTACAAGGGGCAATATAACAGGGACATCACGCTTCAGTGAGGAAGTTAAACTAGGGCTAAGAGCTTAAAGCACTTAAATGACAAGCAGCCAATCATGAATTGAATGAGTTCAGCCACCAGCAACCAGCAAAGGAATCTGCGACTAGCTGAGGCATGATTTCTTCTGTGCAGGCCAAAGCTGGATCTTCCCCAGTACTTCTGGCCTCTATGCAACAGTTTGTTTGAAAATGTTGAAAGACTGCTAGAAATTGCAATAATCCCGTCACATTTAATGTGGGCAATTATGAACCTTAAAGCCCAGTTTTACAGACCGAAATGGTAGGTTTATATATTTTTTTAAAGCGCAAGAAGCAGCTCCTAAGCACTGATCTAATTTGTGGGGCAAAAGAAGCATCTGCATTGAAAGGTCTGCCCACATTTTCTTTTTTTTTTTTTTTTTTTACTTTAGCAGGAAATTCTTAGCAGACCAAATTTACAGGGAAGACCTAAAAAATTTAGGGTTGTTATGCCCTTTTGGCCAAAGATGACAATTTAAATTTTGTTACATTAAGTTAAGAGCCAATAGGCTAACATCAAAGGCTGAATACACACAACTAACTCAAGGGAAAAAACTGGTGTGGGGTTCCTAACTGGGGAGGTCTTCAAATGGCTGTACACAAAAGAGTGGATGTAAATAAATAGTGAAGAGTACTGGAAATAATGATGATCGTTGTGCTACTCCACATTCCAAACTGTTAACCTCTGACAGGAAAGGTTAAAATTTAAACTGTGCTGATTGCATCCAAGAAATTAAAGAGTGGAAACAGCTGATGGCTTTAGATGAGATCTTTAACAGAATGCTACGTGCTACAACAGGATTCAATGATTAAAGCTGTCAAATGCCACAAAGAGATTCAAATGCACCAAGAACACCACAGCAGGCTCCAACAGATTAAGAATGTTTCTGAAAAACCTGAGGAGGATGGTCTCATGTATATACAGTGGTAGGGTCTAAAACATCATTGTACTGGGGGATAGAAGATAAAACTCAAAGAATATTTAAATTGTTGTGTGACCCATTTTTTCATTAGTTTAGCCAGGATCGAAAGATTCATACTGAACCGAAAGCTAGATTCTTTCAAAGGTGGGATGAGCAACTTACTTACATTTGGTAGCACATTTTCTGGTGGATTCTAGATTGTTCACCTTTAGAATATTCTTCGGGTGTCAAATGTGTTACAGATGTTTATATAGCAGTGCTCCTGCTCGCTGGTAGGTGCTGCCCTGTGGCACTGGGTTGCCTTATTCTGCCCTAGAAGTAACTGAGTGGAGCGGCAATTAGCTCCAACTCCACCTATATCAGTTTCTTTCTTAGCTCTTTCAGTACACTCTGAAGCGAACCACAATACAATCGGAGGTACCAGCGTGCTACTTTGAGTTGGGACATCTTAGGATGGTAAAGACAGACCAATCCATAGAACGAGGAGATGGAAGAGCACTAAGGAATCTGTGGTTAGACAGACTATCCACCAAAAAGCAAGTTACTGAAGGTAAGTAACGTGTTCTTCTAATGGATACTTTACTGGCTAAATGTCCTTCCCACTGAATCTGGTAGTCAAGTTACTAGTGGTTTGTTAACTTGTGCAGACACCCACATCGCTGTGGCACATGTCAAGAACACGCACTCTGCATGCCAGTGCAGAGGTAACGGCCTTGGCCCTGGGGGAATGAGTCCTCAGTCCTTCCAGAGACTGTTTTTTGGCCAGTGCTTAGCAGATCTTGATTCAGACGACCATCCACCCACAGATTACTTTTCTGCACTGATTAACCTTTCTCAGTCCCGGGCAATCCCATAACAAGCTGATCTTATATCAGTTGGTCTTTTGTTCTACTGATGTAAAAGTTCAAAGCTCCTTTCGGGTCCAATTAACTGAGTCTCTCCTCTTTTAAGGGGTGAGGAAGGGAAAAGAACGCTGGGATGGTAATAGATTGCTGAACATGAAAAGGTGTCATGAGTTCAGGCAAAAAGGTCCTCAGCAGTCTGTTTAAAAGGTAGTGTAGGATGGTGGCACCAAGAGCACCAGGAGCCCAGAAGCTGACGTTATTGCAACGAGAAAGATGGTTTTGCGAGTCAGTAGACTCAATGGGCAGCTGTTCACTGGCTTCAAGCGGGTACACAGGATGAACGTCAAGATCAAATAAAGATCTCACTGAGCCATCGCAAACAGTTTGATTAGGGTAATGTGGGTGTCAAACCTATAATAAACCACAACACAACAGGTGATTTAAACAATGACAGCTATTCCGGCACATATAAACTGTCTGGAAGGACCGATAAATAATGGTGCTCACTGCAAGACCTTGCTGGGCCAAAGATAAAACAAACACTAAAACATCCGACAGGCTTGTAAATGATCTGTATTTAGGAGCCCACAGGAGTCACAAATTTGTCCAAGCACCCTGAGTAAACAATTTTTTTTAGATGTTTGCCTGACTGAGGATGAAATCCACAACCTAAGGAAGTGGACTGATTGCAGTCAAATGCTAAATCTCATACTCCAAGCAAGGATGTGTAGACAGCACAGGTTGGTGTACAGAATCCTGCCCTGCTGCTGTGTCAGAAAATCCTCCCGAAGCGGTGGACTGATTGAAGGACAGATGCTCACAGCCACACATTCCGGTACCAGACTCACCTGGCTCAATATGGAGCCACTAAGATAACTTGGGTGAGGTCATTCCAGATTTTCTTCAGAACTCTGGGCAGAAGAGGCAGGGGTGGAAAAGCATACAGGAATCCCATGGCACTATGCGTTCAACAGTGGGCAAAAGATCCAGCCATGACTCTCCTCATTCTCGAAACGCCCTGCGCCACCTCAGGATGCAGTCGTCATTCCCCCAAAATCCACCAGGCACCACTAGCTGAGCCTATTGGGTCTGGCGTTTAAAGATCCTGCCATTTGGTACACAATCAAAGAGATGCCATGACGCGCCAGCCAACTTCAGGAGGTGCTGAGCTTCTTGGTACAGAACCCCTACTCGCAGTTACACAACAGTGGTGTGGTCCATGAGAAAATGCACCACCTTCACTTGGACGAAAATATAATGAGTGGCAACCCTGTATACCTAGAAACAAGGGTTATTACAGAAGTTCAGCAAACTGAGTTTCTTCAGGTTCCTCTCTATCCCAACAGTTATTTGAAGGGGGACTAGTTGCATGCTAGAGCAGCCAGTTATTTGAATAAATCAAATAACAAAAATAACGTGGAAAATTAAAAAGGTTAAAACAAATATTGTTAACTGGTGTTCCTGGTGAAAGTGCAGTGCAAGGGAAGAGTACCATCTTGACAGGTGCACAAAAACAAAATGTAATGGTCAAAAGTACAGTTCTTTTGCCACCCTGACATCTAACAGCATAGTATCAAATATTTTGTTGGCGACTAAGCAAAAGATAGTCAAAGTTTTGCCCCTCAAAATAATTTAGGTTGGATCTTCTTCAGGGCAAAACTGGTGGAAACCTATAGACAAAAAAAAAAACAAAAAAAAAAAAAAAAAAACAATACAGCCTTTAAGTCCATCATCATACAATGGCCGCAATGCTAAATATACATGCTTGCAGCATGGTGAAGAAAATTCACCTACAATAGTTAGTACTAAGCATCTAACCCTTTTTGTAAATCATTTGTAGGTTCGTGGTGAATAACATTTACTCCAGTAGAACAGAAACGCCACAAAAAATATAAAAATTGGCTATAAGTCAAAAGAAGTTCAGTCAAATTAGAACATCTGTTGATAAGTAAAAATCAATCATGCATGGAATAATTGAACTCTACATATTATCAGATGTTCCAATTAAATTGTATATACAAAAAGATTAGATGCTTTAGTACTGACCTATCAATCGTACCTATTTCTGATATATCCATTAAAATGTACATACATGGACAAAATGCTTTATTCTACTCAAGATAAAGTGTCATGCACAAGACAATAAAGAACACGTTACTTGTTTTCAGCAACACTCTTTCTGCAGGATACTCTAAACGTAGATGATATCCAGGCACCAAACTAGATCTGGAATTTTTTTGAGTAATGCTCCCATGTGCCAACAGGTAGAGTCACGCAGCTCCATGAATAACTCATACCACTCCGGAAGTGACAGAGTGGAGAAGCATAAAAGCAACACCCTTTTGTGCTAATCTCAGTTTGTCTTTTCCCTTTCCGCACCTTCAGATGAGGAGCATAAACAACTGTTGGTAACAGATGGCTGAGTACTACTTTGGAACCCTTTTAGATGTTAAAAAGAGGCCACTCCACATAAAGGGGAAGAGGGAAGGCAATGAGGAATACATGGTTTGAGAGAGTAACTACAGGAAAAATAGGTACTGAAGGTAAGTAAGTTTTACTACTAAAAAATACTTCTAACTACAGATGTGCTCTTTACAACAGATACCAAAGCATTACCAACAGCCTTGATACTGGGCCACATGACGTTTAAGCACCATTGTAGGCCTTGTATATAACACCTGCTGTAGGAGACAATCATTGTCGGACCATTACATGTTCCACTGACAGATCAAAATTGTTTCAGGTTTACTACCATAGACATTAGGCCGTTTTAAGATAACTGTGGGTATCTTTCATTTCTGTGCAGATCACTGCTTTAAGTCTATTTACCTCATGGAAGGAAGGCACAGAGATAAAGTTCGACAGACATTAGTCCCAACAAACCGATGTAGTGAAAGGCTTCCAAAAGTGTCACATGCTACTTGTTTAAAGATCTTGGGGGCATGCTTCTTAAATTGTTATGGAGATGCTTGTTATCAGAACATTTTCAGGAGATGAACTTTAAAGCATTTAACACTATAAAAGTTTTGCCTGGTTCTACTCAGCAGAAACTGGGATGATTTTATCCAGGTCTGCCCACTAAATTGTTGTCAGGGAATATTCAGCTTCTCCAAAATTGGCCTCATTTTGAAGCAACACTGTGGAATTTAGAGAATGCAAAAACACATGTAGTCCAATTGGGTTTGGCACTTTCAGACTCTAATGCTGCTCTGTGAAGTGGAGTGCCCAGGAACAGAATCTACATAGTGGGCATTAAGTAAGAGTTTTTTTTTTTGGTTGACAGTCTTAGAAACGCTAGAACCAGAGAGAATATCTGAGAGTTGATTTCCACTTGTTTCATCAGAGCACCTCTTCGAAACAGCAGTGAAACTGTTTGCAGCATATTTTAAGCAACATGGTATTACCCGTAATTGGTAGTGCTGGCTGTCTACCATGAAACAAGCCACATATTACACAAAGGATGAATGGGTATGTAGGAGTAGGCATCCTCCAAGTCAATCTAAGCCATGGAATCATACATATTTATGAAGCAAAAGATTGTCTGAATACTCCAGCTGAGATCCCATTCCCACAATAGGAAGATCCTGAAATTAAACTGACCCCCCGCCCTTTTCCCCCACTTCAGTGCCTTTGGGACCTTTCTCATGGACCTTTTTTTAAGCAAATTCATAATATCCTTATGGGTGTTTGTGCTATGCGGTTTTTGTGAATTTGAGAGTAAGCCTGAATTTGACAATATCAAGCAACCACCTGTACGTGGACATACCCTTTCAGTCTGACAAGTGGCACTGAATCCTGAACATTAGATGAATAATAGTCTCCCCTCTCCTAACTCAAGGCTTGCTTTGCTCTGTAGGAATAGTATGCATAGCAATTGTGTAGTGTGTCCATAGACCTTACCCGTTTTCTGTCAGTCCTTACTTACCTGTAATGCGTGGTTTTGTGAAGAGGTTATGCTGATCAAAATGCATGTCAAGAGTACATGACTGCACTTCTGGCAGGAAAAGGGCATATGTGAGCCATTCAAATCTCCATAGGACTGCTTTGACTCCCAGCTTTGGTTGCCTACTAGAGGAGAAATCCTATGGATGCCACATCCACAGAAGCATCAATAATCCAACTAGATGGATTTAAAATTATTCATATCTTGCCATTAGGATGCCATTATATGCGGCAGAACAGTGTGCAGGTATCTGAGGTATTTAACAGAACATTGCCTTTAAAGTATTACAGAATTCATCCTAATACTGAATTAAGAAAACCAGCAGAGCTTTTTAACCTCTGGATGAGGATAAACAGGAGGAACTATACAGATTCCAGCAGTAAAAATAGACTAGCATTAAATCTGTGGACAGGGAATTATAGGTGGAAACAGTCAGGGACTGTAGCTTGCATCCTGCTCCGAATTGCTGAATAATTATGCGTCAGTTTTCACATGCTTATCACATAGCATTAAAAGTCATGCATGTGTATAATATATGGTGAATATATTCAGCAAGCATAAACCTATTGACATTATTGGAAAAATGATTACCATAAAAAAATAACAAATGCTAAATTCCTAAGAGTCATGAACTATATGGGTTCACAATTATAATGAAGATTTAGAACATCCAAGATCACTTGGCTCCCGAATTACAGGAGGGGCAGGTCCTGGATACAGACTTGAAAGCCACTCTAACCTTGTTTGCGTCGATGAGACAATCCTAACCTCCCAGAAGTGAACTAGAGAATGCAGAGATTTTCAATATGTGGCACTGAAGGGGCAGTGCCTGGCGGATGCCAAGGTGCATGGTCCTGTGGGGGCAGTGATCCAGATCACTACGCCATTTCAAGCATAGTGTTAGTCAAGGTCAGGTAGCACATCTGTCAGTAGGGCACCGCCAGATGATACGTACTCCCACATTTGACTAGACTGTTTATTGCTCGTTAGCAATGTGTTGGGGTAGGGCAACAGATGCTTCAAGGGGAGAAGTGTGGGGTGATGGAGGAGTGGGGGGTTAGATTGGATTGTTGACATGAGCTGTTTCCACTCTAGTTGCATTAACCTTTTCCTTTATAGGTTTGTTATATTTGCAGTGAGTGCTATGTGCAATTACATGCGGTCCAGGGAAGCCTTGAGGGGGCTGTGCGTGGGGCAAAACAGATTGGTAGGGGGGCCGTAGGCACGCCAAGCTCTAACCAACAAAACAGCAACATGTTCAAACTCTTGTCCTGGAATGTTAACGGCCTGTTAGACAGTATTAAGAGGTCTGCAGTGCTGCGCTACATTAAAAAGCATTGACCGGACATGGTCCTTATGCAGGAGACCCTTTTAGCTGGGACCCAGTATACGTTCCTTGGGAGGTTTGTATATGAGCTGGTGTTCCACACTGGGTTCTTGAGGGGCTCCAGGGGGGGTGGCGCTCTTGCTTCACAGGTCACTACCCCTGTTGGTGAACCAGGTGCACAATGACTCCCCCCAGGGGAGATATGTGGGACTGGAGGGACGCCTGGCTGGGAGACAGATTAACATGATCTCGTGTTATGCGCCCCGCGACTCGTGGGGTCCACACTTACCGATCTGCGTAGATTGCTGGTCTCCCTCCCGCAAGGTGACACGTTTGTTAGCGGGGACTTTAACGCGATACAGGACCCACTTTGAGACACCACCGCCGACCCCCGTCATGGCAGGCGGGCTTGGTTGTCTAGTCTTGTGATGTGGACAGACTCACTAGGCCTGTGCAACACCTGGTGAGTGTGGCACCCACAGATAAGGGCATTTACGCACCAATCAGCGGCACACCACACGGAGTCGCGGATTTACCAGATTTTGGACTGACCTCTGGGCAAATCCTGGCATGCGGGATCTCTGATCACACACCGCTCTTGATGGCTTGCGGGACTCCTTTGCAACCCCGTCGTCCGATGTGGCGCTTCAGCACCTGGTATTTGAAAAACCCCAACAGCATAGAATACCTCGAACAGCATATAGATCGCTACTTCAAAGAAAATGTGGGTTTGGTGGCCTCGGTGGGGCCCTATGGGCTGCTATATACCCTCCCTGAAAGGGGGGGGGGGGTCATTAAGGGATACATCAAACAGCAGGAGGCCCGACAACTGCAGAGGGTGACTGACCTGGAGGGTGAATTGACGAACTTGGAGCGTCGAGCTCAGCAGCCCGAGGTCTGGGAGACGGAGGTGCGGGTGACGCAGTTGCGAGCAGAGATTTGACAAGTATCACTCGCACAGACCAGACAGTGCTGGCAGGCCTCAACCCAGAGGGTTTACGAATCAGGGGATAAGACGGGGAAAATGCTGTATTGGTTGGCGACCCGAGATGTTTCGACACGGGTGGTGCCCCTCAGAGACCGGACCGGCAATGCAAGGGAAACCTAGAGGAGATAACACGCACCTTTGCCTCCTATTACGAGGACCTCTACTCCCGAGGTACCCCAGCGGAATGGGAAAACCCCATTTATTAAGACATTTCACTTCCCTCTATTCTGGCGTCCCTAGCCACAGAGCAAGACCTGCCTCTGACGGAGGACGAGGTAGACTGTGCTATATCGGCCCTTCAGGCCAGGAAGACCCCAGGGCCGGATGGCTACCCCATAGAATACTATCCAAGGCTGCGTCAACGCCTCGTTCCCCATCTCTTGAGTGCCTTTGGGGAGGCAGCGCAAAGGGGCATGTTCCCCTCGGGTCTGGACTACGCCACCATTGTGGTCATACCTAAGAGTGACCTCCCCGGAGACCAGTGCTCCTCATATCGCCCCATCTCACTAATTAATGCGGACATTAAGATATTCACGAAAGTGCCGACCACTTGATTGTCCCGTACCTTGCCCTTCCTTGTTCATCCAGACCAGTGTGGCTTGATACCGGGTAGGAGCACGAGTCATTGCTTGAGATGGGGCCAGGTGGCACTCCCAGACTGGTGGACTGGAGGGGGATTTGGCACTCCTGCTAGTGGAGTTCCACAAGGCCTTTGATGCACTGTTGTGGAACTCCCTGGAAGAGGTGCTGGCCCGCATGGGACTTGGCACAATATTTAGAGGGATGGTACACCTCGATCGTGACCCATTGGCGCAGGTCAATGGCATCTTGTCAGACTCCTTCCCAATCAGAAGAGGAACACGCCAGGGATGCCCTCTTTTGTCCTGGCCATCGAGCCATTGGTCCGCCTTCTTCGGGGAGACCTGCTTATGAGAGGCTGGAGGTGGAGAGGATGCGAGGTCTGCGTATCTTTGTACACAGACGACATCCTGGTGTTTCTGGGGAGGCCTCGAGACTCTAGCCCTCAATGCCTTGAGCTCCTGATGCTTTGTTGAGGCACCAGGCCTGCGCCTGAACCCAGAGAAATTGGTGCTGGTGGAGGTGCGGGGACAGGTGGGGGAAAACAAGTGGTGTCACACCATCCTGGTGAGGTTTAATGCCTTCAAGTACCTGGAATCCACATCTCCACCATTCCAGAGTTGGCCTGGGAACTCAACTTCCAACCCCTTGCGCGGACTTTGTCTGCGGCCCTGAGCAGGTGGCGACGCCTCCCCCTAAACCCTTTGGGCTGCACCGCTCTTTTCAAAATGGTTTGTCTCCCCCGATACTTACATGTCTTGAAAAATTTCCCATACTTGGTCCCGCAGGCCTGATTCCGATCCCTTACTTCCAAGCTTGCCTCCTTTGTATGGTGGGGGGTGACACATGGTGGCCTTCAGCTCATCACGGAAGTCTCCATACGCCAGGCGGAGAGAACTTTCATTAGGCTGGGAGGCCTAGTGGCCAAACGAGACACTGCGCAACAATGGAAAAATCCCGAGACGCCGTCCGTTACGAAGTGGCGAGCAGGGATGGACTGGTGTTCTCTCGTGGAGAAGCTGATCTATGAGGCGAGCCAGAAATATGAGGCGATCTGGGGGATGTGGAGGGCACATCGTGGACTGAACTAATAAACAATGTATTTGCCCGGGCCGTGGGTATTTGGCTGCCGACTGCACACTATGTACTTGTGTTCTACTGTACTCACTGCATTGTATTGTTGTGGTCCTTTGTTCTCCAATTCAAAAAAAGAAATACACTTGGATATAAAAAAAGATGCCCTTACATTTAACAATAAATCAATTACTCATCTCTCACCATTCGTGCAAAACATGCAGAAAGGATTCCACTTCCAGATCCTACATCCAGCGCTTTTGCTCCTTCGTGCAGTTGGTCATGAAGAAGCTCTAGTGCATAGGCGTGCTGAAAACAAATAAATTATATTTTACTCTGCAATCTAAGGTACATATTTTTAAGGACATTACGTCAAAATTATTAAATAATTCTCAACAAATGTATGTGCTCTTGTGCAGCATTAAATGCATTACTGCTTTCCTAAAGAAACTGTGTGCTTGCCAAAAGCTTAGGCTTCTTTAATTTGTCAATAAATTAAACCTATAACATAAGAGAAGTTAATTGTGCGCTGTGATTGGCTACATTCGTCTTGTCAAGTCATCTACTCGAACTTGGCCTGCACACGCAACCAAAAGAATACCTTGTAAATTAGATATGTTATCACCTATAGTGCAATCCAATTGCAAAAAGGAAAGTTATTTATCTGTAATACTACTAGTGAATGTATCTTACTACCAAGATTTACATATACCACATGTGAAACACTGGTCCACCCTTTTTTTTTTTTTAGAGAAATCGGTGATTAAAGCAACCTTTACAGTCAGTGGTTATCAACACTTATATAAGCCAGTGATCTCTGGTACATGTATGTTCCTTTCTTGACGATGGAGTGGCCCTCTTGTACTTTCCAACTGGGCAAAACATTTGACATTTCTGCCTAGGCGCCAAAAAGGCCTCTGAATAGGTCTACTGGAATTTTCTGTTTTTACATCGGTACACTATGCGATAAAAGGCGATTTCCAGAAAAAGGCCCAAAAGGCATACCATGAGCCTACTACCACTCTGTCATCAACAGTGGAGTGCTCGTTCCATTTGCACTAAGGTATTATATAGGGTTGTTCTTCATTTCATGTGCCATATCCACTGGCCAGTGAACCACTTGCAGAGGTAGTAATGCCACTGGAGAGCATATATGGCACCTCAATGTTTGTCACTTATCAATTAACTTATTTATGCCGATTTTCTTCTGCATACATAGCTAACACCTGTAAGGAAATGCCTTCCTTGGCATGGTTACCCCCTGACTTTTGCCTTTTGTTGATACCAGATATGATTGAAAATGTGCTGGGACCCTGCTAACCAGGCCCCAGCACCAGTGTTCTTTCCCTAAACTGTACCTTTGTTCCCACAATTGGCACAGCCCTGGCACACAGGTAAGTCCCTTGCAAATGGTACCCCTGGTACCAAGGGCCCTGATGCCAGGGAAGGTCTCTAAGGGCTGCAGCATGTCGTATGCCACCCTGGGGACCCCTCACTCAGCACATGCACACTGCCTCACAGCTTGTGTGTGCTGGTGGGGAGAAAATGACTAAGTCGACATGGAACTCCCCTCAGGGTGCCATGGCCACCTCTCACTGCCTGTGACATAGGTAAGTCACCCCTCTAGCAGGCCTTACAGCCCTAAGGCAGGGTGCACTATACCACAGGTGAGGGCATATGTGCATGAGCACTATGCCCCTACAGTGTCTAAGCGAAACCTTAGACATTGTAAGTGCAGGCTAGCCAGAAAGAGTATATGGTCTGGGAGTCGTGCAAACACGAACTCCACAGTTCCATAATGGCTACACTGAAATCTGGGAAGTTTGGTATCAAACTTCTCAGCACAATAAATGCACACTGTTGTCAGTGTGGGGTTTATTGTAAAATGCTCCCAGAGGGCATCTTAGAGATGCCCCCTGAATACCAGTCCGACTCCTAGCGCCAGCCTGCCACAACCAGACGAGTTTCTGGCCACATGGGGTGAGTGCCTTTGTCACTCTGTGGCCAGGAACAAAGCCTGTACTGGGTGGAGGTGCTTCTCACCTCCCCCTGTAGGAACTGTAACACCTGGTAGTGAGCCTTAAAGGCTCATGCCTTTTGTTACAGCACCCCAGGTAATCCCAGCTAGTGGAGATGCCCGCCCCTCCGGCCACTGCCCCCACTTTTGGCGCCAAGGCAGGAGAGGATAGTGAGAAAAACAAGGAGTCACCACCCACCAGTCAGGACAGCCCTTAAGGTGTCCTGAGCGGAGGTGACCCCTGCCTTTAGAAATCCTCCATCTTGAGTTTGGAGGATTCCCCCAATAGGATTAGGGATGTGCCACCCCCCCCCCCCCCTCGGGGAGGAGGCACAAAGAGGGAATAGCCACCCTCCAGGACAGCAGCCATTGGCTACTGCCCCCAGACCTAAACACCCCCCTAAATTTAGTATTTAGGGGCGACCCAGATCCCAGGAAATCAGATTCCTGCAACCTACACAAAGAAGGACTGCTGACCTGAAAGCCCTGTAGAGACGACGGAGACGACAACTGACTTGGCCCCAGCCCTACCAGCCTGTCTCCAGACTCAAAGAACCTGCACAGCGACGCATCCGACAGAGACCAGCAACCTCGGAGGACTTAAAGGACTGCCCTGAAACCGGAGGACCAAAAAACTCCTGAGAACAGCGACACTGTTCACCAACAGCAACATTTTTGCAACTTTGAAACAATGTTATAAGAACTCTTCATTCTCACCGGAAGCATGAGACTTCTCACTCTACACCCGATGCCCCCGGCTCGAGCTCCAGAGAACAAACACTGCAGAGAGGACTCCCAGGCAACCACGCAAGTAACCCGAGTCGACCCCCCTGCATCCCTACAGCGACGCCTGCAGAGAGGATCCAGAGGTTCCCCCTGACCGCGACTGCCTGGTAACAAGGAACCCGACGCCTGGACCAAGCACTGCACCCGTAGCCCCCAGCACTGAGAGGAACCAACCTCCAGTGCAGGAGTGACCAGCAGACGGCCCTCTTCCTAGCCCCGTCGGTGGCTAGCCCGAGAAGCCTTCTTTGAGTGTGTGTTCCTCATTTATTGCCTGTGTGTGTACAACAAATGCTTAACACTACCCTCCGATAAGCCTACTGCTCAACCACACTACCACAAAATAGAGCATTAGAATTATCTAATTTTGCCACTATCAACCTCTAAGGGGAAACCTTGGACTCTGTGCACACTATCTCTCACTTTGAGATAGTATAGACAGAGCCAACTTCCTTCAACACCTCAAACAATTTCAGCTGCTATTGAGATCTTAACGGACAACAGTACCTCAGTTTGAGACGTATTGTGGGAACTTTTTCAGGGGTCCCAGGACAGTCAGAGTTACAGGGCAAAGATTGTGAAAATTTGAGTGTTTTACCACTGGTGTCCTGGGGCTTATTCTTAGTATTGAGCATATAACTCAGCTCTTGCACACCACTATGGCACCAGACCTCTAGAGAAGCAAAATCGACCTCTCCAAGCATTCCTTAGGCAGTTGGTGAGGGATTATAGATTAATAACTAGACTGCCAAGTCTTGGGACCGAAACTGAATCTTTGTAGTTTTCTAAAGTGTTTAATTGTCTTGTGCTGTTTTGACGGACTGGTGAAGGGTCTGTTGTGACATTATATTTGTTTATCAGTAAATCTGTCGTAATCATGTTTATGTTTTTCATTTCACTAATATGGCTGGTTTCATTTTCATTAAGCAACTTGGTGAAATACAATGAAAAGTATTGCCTTGGTCATCACAGTTTTGGTTAGTAAAACTACTGAGAATTATTCAAGGTAACTTTTGCGAATTCTTGATCTCAGCTACTTCAAAGGCTCCTAAGCAGCCGATAAGCTTTTTCACTTGAAGCAGGTTTCCAGCACTTACTCCTGTCAGTGTTGGATGAAGTCTCGAATTTCTGGTCCTGTAGCTGGCAAGGGTACTTGCAGGTAAAAGAACCACTTGTGTGGGGACTCAGATTCTGGTAGAAACATCTTGGCACCCCAGCCGGATGTTTCTGTTCCATCTTTTTAACCAAAATTCCAGGCAGTAAATGTTTAATCCACAATCAGCTCTGACACTTGTTCCAGGCAGTTCTTGCCTTGTTGCACTCAGCCATGGGCTCTGTCTTTAAGCTGCCAGACGGAAGGTGGAGTGGATGTAAGAGTCTCCTGCCAAGTGAGACCCAAGTCAAAGGTACAAAGAAAAGGGAAGCTGTTCCACATAACTACCTATTTAACTGTGTGTTTCTCTCATCCCGTGAGGCAGGGGCAACTTCATAAATTCAAATGGCCCTCAGTCTCCCCTTCCCCATGCACAAAAATCTGAAGCACTTTAAACAATCTCTGGAATGTCCTAGGCAAGCCCCGCAATTCATATTGCTGCCTCAGCCTCCCACTTTCTGAAAACCAGGACTTGATATATCCCCCAAAATGTTATGGTGAAAACCAGAGGAGTTAAATGTTATGGAAAATTACATTTAGAATAGTGTGACCAGACGTTACAAGGTCATGTTCTGGAAACAAGAAGAGAGGCAAACTGTCTTGGTGAGCTTTAAGCTGGGTAAGCTTCATAACATCCAGAAAGTATAAAGAACGACACACCCTTTTCTATAGGTGGTGCAGTTTAAAATGTGACGTTTGTTTTTTTCTTCACAATAAGTGGAAGGGGAAAATGTTAAACACGAATATTTAAAATTAAAAACGTAGGTGGGAATCGGGAATCAGTCTAATGCCTTTAAGATGTGTGTCACTGGGTAGGATCGTCTTGCTTCCCCCAAGCTTCCTAAACCCTGAAAATTGACTTTCATCTGAAGAAGGTTTGTCAGCCATGAGGGAAAAGAAAAATCCTACACTCAGGGCTGTGTCATCCAGGAACACTCATCCAATAAAGGTGTGCCTTCTGGATCTGGGGGTGAGAAACTCAAGCCCAAGTGAGAAGCTGTGAAATTCCCCAATGGGTTTCTTGATACTACGGTCAGGAAAATGGGGCTTACCGACATAGGGAAGAACTCTTGGCTAGGGGCATTAAGGAGACACAGTTTATGTTTCTTGTACAACTGAGTGTGGTAGGGCTTCTTGTGGATGTGGGGGAGGTGTATGGGGAATTACTGGGGTTAAAGTTTAGAAAACTGAGCTTTCATCTTTGCTTTCAGTCTCTCTAATGTCCACTCTCTTTCCCTTACAGCCCGCACTGAACAAATTGGATTGTACAGAAGTTTGTTATTAGGGCCGATTCTTAAATATATGTACTCTAAGGATTATCAGGGCGCATGAGGAGTTTTGTATTGTCAGAGAAGGTAACTGTTCTTTCATTGTGCCCTTTATTTTACTGGTACTCAAGTACTGTTGAAACCCAAAATGCTTTACCTTGAACAAAGTAGGTTTGCAAAGGAATCCAACCTACGACAGACTCTGGTGGTGTAGTGACTGAGCATAAAAGTAGAAGGCATTCAGGAGAGTTCAGCCGTCTGGATCTCTTTCAGCATACACCACTCTGTCACACTGTGCCAGCCCAACCCATTCCTTCGCTTAGTGGAATGTAAACCCTAACCACTGAAAAGCAGAAAAAAAATAAAAACATAAATTGAGTATTGAAAATGTCACTTACCCAGTGTACATCTGTTCGTGGCATTAGTCGCTGCAGATTCACATGTTTAGCACAGTCCGCTGCCTGGTGTTGGGCTCGGAGTATTACAAGTTGTTTTTCTTCGAAGAAGTCTTTTTTGGTCACGGGACCGAAGGACTCCTCCCTCTTCGGCTCCATTGCGCATGGGCATGGTCGACTCCATCTTAGATTGTTTTCCCCGCAGAGGGTGAGGATGGAGTTGTTTGCTATAAATAGTGCCCATGCAATGGAGTGAATACGTATGTACATAAAAAGTTTATAATAATTATTTACAAATGTACAAATGTTTAAGATTTAAGATCTACTTCTAAACTGCTACAGGCTTCCCGGGGAGGCGGGAGGGCACATGTGAATCTGCAGCGACTAATGCCACGAACAGATGTACACTGGGTAAGTGACATTTTCAGTTCGATGGCATATGTTGCTGCAGATACACATGTTTAGCATAGACTATAAAGCAGTTACCTCCCCTAAAAGCGGTGGTTTAGCCTGTAGGAGTTGAAGTAGTTTGGAATAATGTTCTTAGTGCAGCTTGGCCCACTGTAGCTTGTTGTGCATTTAGTACGTCTACACAGTAGTGTTTAGTAAATGTATGAGGCGTAGACCAGGTTGCAGCCTTACATATTTCGCTCATAGGAATGTTTCCTAGAAAGGCCATTGTAGCACCTTTCTTTCTGGTTGAGTGTGCCTTTGGTGTAATAGGCAATTCTCTCTTGGCTTTAAGATAGCATGTTTGAATACATCTGACTATCCATCTAGCAATGCCTTGTTTAGAGATTGGATTTCCTATGTGTGGTTTTTGAAAAGCTATGAACAGTTGTTTTGTTTTCCTGATTAACTTTGTTCTGTCAATGTAGTACATTAGTGCTCTTTTGATGTCTAATGTATGTAGTGCCCTTTCAGCCACGGAATCTGGTTGTGGGAAGAACACTGGCAATTCTACTGTTTGATTTAAATGGAATGGTGAGATTACTTTTGGTAGAAATTTTGGATTTGTTCTTAGAACTATTTTATTTTTGTGTATTTGAATAAATGGTGCTTGTATGGTAAATGCCTGTATTTCACTTACTCTTCTGAGGGATGTGATTGCAATGAGAAATGCGACTTTCCACGTTAGATATTGCATTTCACAGGAATGCATGGGTTCGAAAGGTGGACCCATGAGTCTTGTTAAGACGATGTTAAGGTTCCATGAAGGAACTGGTGGTGTTCTTGGTGGTATAATTCTTTTTAGCCCTTCCATGAATGCTTTAATAACTGGTATTCTAAATAGAGACGATGAATGAGTAGTTTGTAGGTAAGCAGATATTGCTGCAAGGTGTATTTTTATAGATGAAAAAGCGAGATTCGCTTTTTGCAAATGTAGTAAGTATCCCACTATGTCCTTTGTAGAGGCATGCAATGGTTGGATTTGATTGGTATGGCAGTAGCAAACAAATCTTTTCCACTTAGATGCATAGCAGTGTCTAGTGGAAGCTTTTCTAGCTTGTTTTATGACCTCCATACATTCTTGTGTGAGGTCTAAGTGTCCGAATTCTAGGATTTCAGGAGCCAAATTGCTAGATTCAATGATGCTGGGTTTGGATGCCTGATCTGTTGTTTGTGTTGTGTTAACAGATCTGGTCTGTTGGGTAGTTTGACATGCGGTACTAGTGAAAGGTCTAGTAGAGTTGTATACCAAGGTTGTCTTGCCCATGTGGGTGCTATCAGTATGAGTTTGAGTTGGTTTTGACTCAATTTGTTTACTAGATATGGAAGGAGAGGGAGAGAGGGAAAAGCGTATGCAAATATCCCTGACCAACTCATCCATAGAGCATTGCCTTGTGATTCGCGGTGTGGGTACCTGGATGCGAAGTTTTGGCATTTTGCGTTTTCTTTTGTTGCGAACAAATCTATCTGGGGTGTTCCCCAAATTTGAAAGTACTTGTTCAGAACTTGGGGGTGAATTTCCCATTCGTGGACTTGTTGGTGGTCTCGCGAAAGGTTGTCTGCTAGTTGGTTTTGGATCCCTGGAATAAATTGTGCTATTAGGCGAATGTGGTTGTGAATCGCCCACTGCCATATTTTTTGTGTTAGGAGACACAATTGTGTTGAGTGTGTTCCTCCTGGTTTGTTTAAATAATACATTGTTGTCATGTTGTCTGTTTTGACAAGAATGTATTTGTGTGTTATTATGGGTTGAAAGGCTTTTAACGCTAGAAATACTGCTAACAGTTCTAGGTAATTTATATGAAATTTTGTTTGGTGTACATCCCATTGTCCTTGAATGCTGTGGTGATTGAGGTGTGCTCCCCACCCTGTCATGGAAGCATCTGTTGTTATAACGTATTGAGGCACTGGGTCCTGAAATGTCCGCCCTTTGTTTAAATTGTTGCTGTTCCACCGTAGAAGCGAGAGGTATGTTTGGCGGTCTACCAACACCAGATCTTGAAGTTGACCCTGTGCCTGTGACCATTGTGATGCTAGGCACTGTTGTAAGGGTCGCATGTGTAGTCTTGCGTTTGGGACAATGGCTATGCATGATGACATCATGCCTAGAAGTTTTAGCACAAATTTTGCTTGTATCTTTTGGTTTGGAAACATAGCACTTATTACCTTGTGGAATGCTTGCACTCTTTGTGGACTTCAAGTGGCAATTCCTTTTGATGTGTTGATGGTTGCCCCTAGATATTGTTGTGTCTGACACGGTTCGAGGTGTGACTTTGTATAGTTGATGGAGAAACCCAGTTTGTGAAGGGTTTGTATGACATATGTGGTGTCGTTTGTGCACTTTTTTACTGTGTTGGTCTTGATTAGCCAATCGTCTAGGTAAGGAAACACATGTATCTGTTGTCTCCTGATATGTGCTGCTACTACTGCTAGACATTTTGTGAATACTCTTGGTGCAGTTGTTATTCCGAATGGCAACACCTTGAATTGGTAATGTATTCCTTTGAATACGAACCTTAGGTACTTTCTGTGAGAAGGGTGTATCGGTATATGAAAGTACGCATCTTTTAGGTCTAATGTGGTCATGTAATCTTGCTTTTTGAGCAGTGGAATGATGTCTTGTAGTGTGACCATGTGAAAGTGGTCCGATATGATGTAGGTATTTAGTGTCCTGAGATCTAATATTGGTCTTAATGTTTTGTCTTTTTTTGGAATTAGAAAGTACAGGGAGTAAACTCCTGTGTTTTTTTGTTGTACTGGTACTAACTCTATTGCATCCTTTTGCAGTAGTGCTTCAACTTCTAGTCCTAAAAGTTCTAAATGTTGTGGTGACATTTTGCGTGTTTTTGGAGGGATGTTTGGTGGGAATTTGTGGAATTCTATGCAATAGCCATGTTGGATTATTGCTAATACCCAATTGTCTGTTGTAATCTGCTGCCAAGATTGGTAGAATTGGCTTAGTCTTCCCCCCACTGGTATTGAGTGAAGGGGTTGTGTGACTTGAAAGTCACTGTTTAGGTGGAGGTGTTTTTGGAGTCTGGAATCTTCCCCTACTCCTTGGGAATTGACCCCCTCTATATCCCCTGAAACCTCCCCTTTGGAATGAACCCTGATATGGTGTGGTTCTTGTTTGTTGGCTGGTGGTGTCTGTGGGTTGGCCACGAAACCGCCCTCTAAATGGAGTTTTTCTAAAAGAGCCTCTGCTCTGCGGGGAGTAGAGTGCGCCCATGGCTTTGGCCGTGTCTGTGTCCTTTTTAAGTTTTTCAATGGGTGTGTCCACTTCAGGGCCAAAAAGTTGTTTCTCGTTGAAGGGCATATTAAGGACAGCCTGCTGGATTTCAGGTTTGAAGCCTGAAGTGCGGAGCCAAGCGTGTCTCCTTATGGTGACAGCAGTGTTGACTGTTCTCGCTGCAGTATCGGCTGCGTCCATTGAAGAGCGGATTTGATTGTTTGAGATCGTTTGTCCCTCTTCAACTATTTGCTGCGCCCTTTTTTGGTATTCCTGGGGAAGATGGTCTATGAGAAGTTGCATCTCATCCCAGTGTGCGCGGTCATATCGGGCCAGCAGCGCTTGAGAATTTGCGATGCGCCACTGGTTGGCTGCCTGTGATGCTACTCTTTTTCCTGCCGCATCAAATTTTCGGCTTTCTTTGTCCGGAGGTGGGGCGTCGCCAGATGTATGGGAATTTGCTCTTTTGCGAGCTGCCCCTACTACTACGGAGTCAGGTGGTAACTGCGAAGTAATAAACACTGGGTCTGTGGGTGGTGGTTTGTATTTCTTATCCACCCTTGGGGTGATGGCTCTTGATTTTACGGGCTCTTCAAAAATTTGTTTTGCGTGCCGAAACATCCCTGGTAGCATTGGGAGACATTGATATTGGCTATGTGTAGCCGAGAGGGTGTTAAATAAAAAATCATCCTCTATAGGATCGGAATGCAGTTGGACATTGTGGAATTCTGCTGCCCTAGCCACCAGTTGCGAGTATGAGGTACTGTCCTCTGGCGGTGATGGCTTTGTGGGGTATGAATCGGGATCATTGTCCGGCACTGGGGTGTCATATAGGTCCCAAGCGTCTTGATCCTGATTATCTTGACTTATGGTAGTTTGCGCTGGTGAGTGCATTTGTGGCGGTGTTTGTGCCGGCGATGCCTGTTGTGGTGGAGAGGGCGGAGGCGTGACTTTTTTAACCACTTTGGCTTGTGGTTGTGCGTCATCCTTGAGAAATCCGATCCTTCTTTTTCTCATTATTGGGGGAAGGGTTGATATCTTCCCTGTGTCTTGCTGGATGTACAGTCTCTTTTGTGTGTAGTCTGATTCTACACTTTGGAGCTCTTGTCCAAATCTGTGCATCTGGCCACTTATTCCTTGTTCCTCTGTGTAGGATGGAGGTGTGGAACTTTTCGGCGCCGAGAGAGAATCTTTTTTCGGCTTCGGCACCGACAGAATTTTTGTGGCTTTCGGCAGTGTGTCTCGGTGCCGATGTTTTTCGGTGCGGCATCTTGTTTTTGCCTCTCGGAGCCGCTATCTCGGCTCCGAGGGTGCTCCATGGCGGTCCCTCGACCGGAGTCGGGTGTCTTCGCTATGGGCGTGCCCTTTTTCGGCGCCTTCGACGGTTCGCCGGTTTTATGGGTCGAGCCATGGCCTGTTGGCAGTGGCGTCCCCTGGGCTTTTGTCTTCTCGATGGTTTTTATTTTCGACGTCTTACTCACGGTTTGTTGTTGTTGTTCGACGTCGGAGTCTCCGGATTCTGATTCCGGAACCGAGAATGTTTCCTCTTCGTCGTCGAAACGTTGTTTTGTCGGCGTGGACGCCATTTGTAGACGCCTGGCTCTTCGGTCCCGGAGTGTTTTTCTGGACCGGAAGGCTCGACAGGCCTCACAGGTATCCTCCTTGTGCTCGGGGGACAAGCACAAGTTACAGACCAAGTGCTGATCTGTATAAGGATACTTACTGTGACATTTTGGGCAGAAACGGAACGGGGTCCGTTCCATCGGCTTCGATGTCGCACGCGGTCGGGCCGACCAGGCCCCGATGGGGGATCGAAGCTACCCCAAAGTCTTCCGATGATCGGTGTCGATGTACCTAACTATCCCGATACCGAACGGAACAATACCGACGCTTTCTTCCGAGATTCTGACTAACTTTCCGAACCGAAACACGTAGCGAAAAGGAATACGTCCGAACCCGACAGCGGAAAAAAACAATCTAAGATGGAGTCGACGCCCATGCGCAATGGAGCCGAAGAGGGAGGAGTCCTTCGGTCCCGTGACCAAAAAAGACTTCTTTGAAGAAAAACAACTTGTAATACTCCGAGCCCAACACCAGGCAGCGGACTGTGCTAAACATGTGTATCTGCAGCAACATATGCCATCGAACATTTTATTTTGACTGGACAGATGAGGTTACATTCCTCTTTGGTTAAGGAAGGAGTCAGCACAGCACTACAGCGAGGGTTGGTCATTATGCAGGGCTGTTGTACCGGAGCTCAGAGGCTGCATGAGTACAGATGAAAGTATTTTTTAACATTTGTCCACAAGGAGCTCATGTCACCTCTTGGCATTCTTACTGCACATCCCTACAGAGAACTAGCAGTTTTTAGGTCACAGCCTACTAGACAGTGCAGCTTTGTGGTATGCTAAAGACATCTTGGGGAGTTGCAGAAAGTTTACCTGGGAATGCATTCTGTCCGTTCCTTACAATTGGCTTTCTGGTTTGTACTTTCCCATGCCGAAGCCTTGTTTACCATATTCTGCCACAAACTCATTTTCTGTAGTTTATCAGCCTGTAAATCTTGTTCCTATCTTGCCTGTAAATCTTGTTCTTATCTTCTCACATTTGCTGGGCATTCAAAGACCGATTACAAATGTCAAGCCAAGTGTTCGAGGGAGCCTGGTGTTAATTTTGCTTTCAGCTGATTTCAAAGTGAGAGCGTTTTCAGAAAAGAGGAATGCAGCATTCTTTTTCCAGAGATCCTGCTTGGGTCATTTTCTTAATTTTATTTTACAGATAGCCATCTCAGAAGGTATCTCGTTCTTCAGCTGCACAAAACATTTGCCTTTCATTCATGGGGGATGAAGTTCACTATAGGCATTGTCAAGGTGGGTAAAAGCATGAACGTTTCTAAAACCATGTTTGAAAACTGTTGCTTACAAAAAAAAACAAAAAAAAACTTGCACTGATTTAGTCTGATGTACTACTACTAAGTTGAGAGTTCTGCACTACTAAAACAAAACAATTTTACATGTGCATAAAATACATTTTTTGAATTTTTGCAGAGACTTTTTCACATTTTGCAAAATTCTTCTTCAGTAAGTCCATTTAATTTGTGAAACTGCCTTTTTAGGAACAAAGTACTAAATCGCATTTCAGTTTCAGCTTGGGCCGAACATGTGGCAATCCTGGGCAATTTACACTGTTTATGGCTCATTCACTGTCAAGCACAGGATAAGATATTTTTACAGGAAACAGCCAGCCACATTTTAACCCAATTTAACACCACTCAGTTTTCACTTCGATGTGTAAAGCATTTGCTTTACTTAAGACATCTGTGGCAACTCGTTTTGGAGAGTTGGATAGGTTTAAAGCCACGTTTTATGAAAGCTTTTGTGCTATGTTTAGCTGCACAGTAATGAGGTATTCAGTCTGAAATCGTTCCTTTCCTCAGAACACATATTACTGGATATAAACAATTTCCTCATTTGTCCTTGCAGGCACTAGAGTCCTGATTTGAATGGTACAGCAGGTGTACTGGCACAGGGGCCAAAACATCTAGGAAACCCACTAAACACAGATTATTGCTATATTTGACTATTAAACAAGCAGTCAAAAGTGTAATGAACTTGCAGGCATTCATGATTTGAATGGTGCAGTGACACAGGGGTCAAAAGGTCTAGGTAACCCACTGAACACAGATTATTGCTATAATTTACGACAACCCCCAACCCAGAACCAGCTATGGTTGATATCTTCCCGCTCCCTAGCAACTTTCTGCCATCCCAGTACTCCCTGTGACTTAGTGTGAGCGCCACTTCCTCCACTGCAGACGCTCTTCCTGAAACTTCCTCTCGCCCCTAAAGGGCCTTCCACCTCTCCTCGCCTAGGACAATGGCACACCTTCAAAGTGTACGGATTACCTTTTTTCTCAGTACGGGCAGCTTTTACAAAAAGCACTCAAAATTTCTATAAAGTATTCCAATACTTTATAAGAGTACCAATTATACTGCACAAAAACACTTTTTTATGGCACTGGGGAGATTACATGATTTGGTCAGGATCACAGGATATTGAGGTGACTCCGGTTCCCCAACTCGGCAGCTCTTTCCGTTACTTCACATCTTTATTACAGCCATCTGCAACATGTACAAAAAACATTGACAAAGACACTAGATTTTGCATAGGCGACACCTATTTGTTTGCCAGTGCTTTTATTATTACATATAATACAATCCTGAAATACATACCTTCAGGATCTGCGCTGTACAAAAACTTTTCGAACGTTTGATTTTACTAAAATGTTGTCCATGTAGATTAGCAACACAGGACATCCTAAGGGTGCTGCACATAAATGATCTGCCTCTTAGTTCACTATTTGCATTCTCAGGGTGGGTCAAAGCATGAATGTTTCAAAACCCATGTTTCAAAACTAATCCTTAAAAAACATCCTTGCATTGGTTTAGTCTTATGTACTACTACTACCACCAAGATGAAGCAGTTCTGCATGTGAATAAAATTCATTTTTGGAATTTTTGAAGAGACGAATAAGTTACTTACCTTCGGTAACGCTTTTTCTGGTGGATACAATAACTACCCGTGGACTCCTCACCTAAAGAATTCTCCCCTCACGCCAGCCTCGACGGAAATTTCTTCTAGCTCTGCACGTCGACGATGACGTCACAATCGCCCGACTCCACGCGACGCCGTATGACGTCATCCAGGCAATAAGAAGCCCTCGTCGACGTGCAGACATCAGTTATCACCATTTTTTACGTGCCATAGAGGCGAACAGGTGAACACTGACCTTGGAGAACATAATCACATCAAATGAAATGAAAACACAACATTTATTACAATAAAAATAAAATAAGGTAACAGCAATAACTGCTCTATATGAAAACAAATATGTCAGTCAAGTCCAAACATGTTTCGTTGAACTATCTAAATCAGAAAAAGAAATGCATATATACATGCCACAACTATATACATGATTCAGGTATATACATATATATAAGACAATGGTGCTCACGCTCACCCATGGATTTCATGGTACGACCAGTCAGGCAACGAGGAGGCTGGTGGGACCGTGAGGAATCCACAGGTAGTTATTGTATCCACCAGAAAAAGCGTTACCGAAGTTAAGTAACTTATTCTTCTGATGGATACACCTACCTGTGGATTCCTCACCTAAAGAATAGAGTCCCAAAGCAGTACTACCTCTGGAGGTGGGTGCCCGAATGGTCAAACCAAGAAATCCTGCAGCACCGAGCGAGCAAAAAGGCCATCCCTCCTAACCTCAGAGTCCAAACAATAATGTTTGACAAAAGTATGGAGGGATGCCCAAGTCGCCGCCCTGCAGATGTCAACCACAGGAACACCCCTAGCTAAAGCCGAAGAAGCAGCTTTAGCTCTGGTGGAATGGGCACGAAGCCCCACAGGTGGTTCTTTCTTCGCCAAGGAATAACAAAGCTTGATACAGAGAATGACCCCCCTGGATAGCGTTCTCTTGTGGACTGCTCTACCTTTCCTCTTCCCCACGTATCCAACGAAGAGCTGATCATCTTGCCTGAACTCCTTCGTCCTGTCGACATAGAAGCTCAGTGCTCTTCGTGGATCCAGTCGGTGGAGCCTCTCTTCCTCCTTGGATGGATGAGGCGGAGGGTAAAAGGAAGAAAGAGTAATAGACTGCCCCGAGTGAAAGAGTGTAACAACCTTCGGGAGGAAAGCCGCCTTGGTCCTTAACACCACTTTGTATCTAAAGAAGGAAAGGTATGGAGACTCTACACTAAGAGACTGAAGCTCACTGACCCTTCTGGCAGATGTTATGGCTACCAGGAATACAGTCTTGAGAACTAGCAAACGCAAAGCACAAGAATGCATTGGTTCAAATGGAGATCCCATTAAAAACGTTAATACTAAATTAAGGTCCCACTGAGGCATAGCAAATGGTGATGGTGGAAACTTATTAGTGAGCCCCTTAACAAACCTCAAAACAATAGGAGACTTAAACAAGAAAGGCTGATCAGGGAGGCACAGAAAAGCCGACAGTGCAGATAAATAACCCTTAACTGTGGCAACTGCACAACCCTTCTGCGGCAGGAAAAGAGCAAATGACAATATGTTAGACAAGCGAGCCTTTAAGGGATCAATTCTGTTCTCTCCACACCAACATACAAATTTAGCCCAACGACTTGCATAGATCGATTTGGTGGAGTGTCGCCTGGCCGATAAAATAACATCCACCACCTCCGGGGGGGAGAGAAAAAGCACTCAGATTGCCCCATTCAATATCCAGGCATAAAGGTGCAGACTCTGGAGGTGGGGGTGTAGAATCTGCCCCTGCGACTGCGAGAGGAGGTCCACCCTGTAAGGGAGACGGAGCGGAGGGCACAGAGAGAGTTGGAGAAGGTCTGAGTACCACACCCTTCTTGGCCAATCCGGAGCTATCAAGATGACCTGGGCTCGGTCTTGGCGGATCTTCCTCAGAACTCGAGGAATCAGGGGTATGGGAGGAAACGCGTAAAGGAACTGACCCTTCCAAGACATCTGAAACGCGTCCCCCAAAGCTCCTTGCACCGGATACTGGAGGCTGCAAAATAACGGGCACTGCACATTCTCCTGAGTTGCAAACAGATCTATCTGCGGATATCCCCACATCTTGAAGATGTACAGAACCAGATCTGGATGAAGACGCCACTCGTGGTCGACCGAGCTGCGTCGACTGAGAACGTCTGCATGCACGTTCAGAGCTCCGGCCAAATGATGTGCTACCAAGCAAATCTTGTGGTCCTGAAGCCAGGACCAGAGTCTAAGAGCTTCTCTGCAGAGAAGATACGACCCCACTCCTTCCTGCTTGTTTATATACCACATCGCGGTAGTGTTGTCCGTCAGGATCTGGACTGACTGACCGCGAATGGAAGGGAGGAAGGCCTTGAGAGCCAGACGTACTGCCCGCAATTCTAACAGATTGATGTGAAATCTCTGTTCCACTGGAGACCAAAGGCCTTTGACCTCCAGGTCCCCCAGATGAGCTCCCCACCCTAGAGTGGAAGCATTCGTTACCACTGTGGCCACTGTCGCAAGAACGGCCTTCCTTGCGACAGGTTGCCAACCGCTGCCCACCACTGAAGATCCACCGCAGTGTTTGAGATCCCCTTTGTGATGAAACCACTGCCTGCGGACGCACCACTGAAAAGCCCTCATGTGCCAGCGTGCATGAGTGACCAGCAGTATGCAAGAATCAAACAGACCGAGCAGACGAAGGACCTTGAGGACTGGAACTACCGCTCCATTTCGAAACATCGGAATCAACGCCTGAATATCCTGAACCCGCTGGGGCGGACGAAAGGCCCGGTTCAATGTCGTGTCCAGTACTGTGCCTATGAACAGGAGGCGTTGAGAGGGCTCCAGGTGAGATTTGGGCACATTGATTGAAAAACCCAGGTCGTACAACAACTGAGTCGTCGACTGGAGGTGATGCCGCACGAGCTCCGGAGTCTTGGCTTTGATCAACCAATCGTCCAGATAGGGAAACACTGCTATCCCTCTCCTTCTGAGCTCTGCAGCCACCACCGCCATCACCTTCGTGAAAACTCGAGGTGCTGAAGTAACACCCAATGGGAGGACCACAAACTGATAATGGTGCGATCCCACCACAAACCGGAGATACTTCCTGTGCGATTTGAGGATCGGAATATGGAAATATGCGTCCTGCAAATCGACAGACACCATCCAATCTCCTTCGTTCAACGCCAAAAGAACCTGTGAAAGGGTCAGCATTTTGAACTTTTCCTGCCTGAGGAACCAATTCAAAATCCTCAAGTCCAGAATTGGTCGTAATCGACCATCCTTTTTGGGGATCAGGAAGTACCTTGAATAACAACCCTGACCCCTTTCCTGCTCGGGAACCAACTCTACTGCGCCTTTTGCCAATAGGGATAACACCTCCTGTTGCAGCAACAGAAGATGGTCTTCCGAACAGAAGGATGGGCGGGGAGGGAAGGGAGGAGGGAATTCCCGAAAGGGAAGAGCGTACCCCTTCTTTACAATGTCAATGACCCAAGAGTCCGATGTTGTAAACTCCCACATTGGAAGAAATTGGGCAAGTCTCCCCCCCTACCGGAGACATGTGAACAGGGAGTGGTGGAGGACTAAGGCTGCTTTCCCTGCTGCACCCCTCCTGAGGAAGAGGAAGAGGCAGAGTGCTGCTGGGTGGCTCCTCTTGTACGTACTCTGCGCCCCTGCCCCTGAAGGATCTGTATGGCATGGAGCTTGCAGATTGTTGTGGTGCCTGGAACCTGCCACGAAAGGAGGAGCCACGACCAAAACCCCTAAACCTCCTATAAGACCTAAAGGAGGAGGAGGTAGCCGTCTGAAGTCCTAACGACCTAGCTGTGGCCCTGCTCTCTTTGAACCGTTCAAGAGCAGAATCTGCCTTTGTCCCAAAGAGTTTTTCACCATCAAAAGGCAGATCCAGGAGAGTCGCCTGCACATCCGTTGAAAAGCCTGACGAGCGCAGCCAAGCCTGACGTCTCGAAACTATGGATGTGCCCATAGCCCTTGCCACAGAGTCCGAAGTGTCTAACCCAGACTGGATCACCTGGGTCACCGCCGCCTGAGCGTCCGTCATCAATTGCAACACTTCCTGCGACAAGTTCGGATGGCCTTTTGCTTCCTCCATAAGGGCATGAATATAACGTCCCAAAATGCAGGTTGCATTGGTTGACTTCAAGGCCATACTACATGATGAAAAGGTCTTCTTTGCAGCATGGTCCATTTTCTTTGACTCCCTGTCCGTAGGGGTCCCGGGGAACGAGCCAGGAGAGGACCGGGAAGAACAGGAAGCCTGAACTACTAAGCTCTCCGGTGTTGGGTGCTTGGAGAGGAAGACAGGGTCACCTGGAGCTGCCTGATAGCGTCGAGCTACCGCCTTGTTGACAGCTGAAGACACAGGTTTCTTCCAAATGTCTTTGATGGGGTCCAGGAGAGCCTCATTAAAAGGCAAGAGAGACTCCGCCGCCACAGAAGTCAGATGTAGCACCTCTGTCAAAAGGTTCCTCTTCACCTCAGCAGCCGGAAGAGAAAGATCTAAGAAGTCCGCAGCCTTCCTTATCACTGCATGAAAAGACGCAGCTTCCTCAGTATACTCCCCAGGGGAAGCCAGATCCCACTCAGGGGAAGTATCGATACCACTCGCAGTGTCCAGCCCTTGAATAATCACCCGAAGGCTCCAAGATTTCACCTTCTTCCAGGTGTTGCCTGTTGTACTCCTCTTTCTCCAGAAGGCGCAAAGCCAGACGTCTGGACCGGAGTCTAGACTCGAGACCCGGCATCGATAAGGCGCCGGCCGACGCTGAAGATCTTCGCCGGCGCCGAGCCTCGGATCCATCCGACGCCAGACCCTCCGGCTCCACAGGAACCTTGACTGTGGACTGGATCCGAGGCGAATCCACCGGTGCCGTAGCAGGTGTTACAGGTCTCCTGGGCGACGTCAAGGGCAACGGCGCCGCTTCGGCTCCAGAAGACAAAAATGGCATGAAGGGTGTCTGCTTGTAAGATGCCGGAACACCCAAATTAAAGGCCAAAGGGCCCGACGGACCTCCATGTCCTGCACCAGGCGCCATGGTGGAAAAAATGTTAAACATGGCATTCAAAAATGCCGCAGGATCCGTACCCGGCGCAGGGAAAGCCGGATATTGCTGCTGTGCCGGCGCCGGCATAGAAGCCGATGATGGGCCAGGCAACTCCTGCTCAGGAGAACCCTCTGGCCTCTGAAGAGGCTCTACCTCAAAAACCGACCCAGGTGTAGTCGGAGTTGCAGAAGGCGGAGGAGTGACGGTCGGGCTAATCTCCCACATCGGACGGCGCCGAGCTGACTGAAATGCCGATCTGGACCGTCCTCTACTCGATCGGCACCGGGAGTCTTGACGGCGCCGAGAGTCTCCATGGCGATGAAGAGTCCTCGAAGAGGACTCTCTCCGATTACGCCTTTCCTTCTTCTTGGAACGGGCCAAGAATAATTTAGCCTCCCTTTCCTTAAGCGCCTTAGGGTTCATGCACTGGCAGGAACCGCATGACTCGACCTCATGGTCGGAACTAAGGCACCAGAGACAATTCTCATGGAGATCAGTAACCGACATTCGACCCCCGCACTGGTTACAAGGCTTAAAGCCAGATTTTCTTGGCTGCGACATTGTAACCACAGATACGCAACTGTAGCTCCCTGTTAGCCTCGAAGAAAAACCGTTACTCTGAGGCACGGAAAAAAGGGAACTGACGTCTGCACATCAACGAGGGCTTCTTATTGCCTGGATGACGTCATACGGCGCCACGTGGAGTCGGACGATTGTGACGTCGTGAACGTGCAGAGCTAGAAGAAATTTCCGTCGAGGCTGCCGCAAGGGGAGAATTCTTTAGGTGAGGAATCCACAGGTAGGTGTATCCATCAGAATTTTTCATATTTTACACGTTCTTTGCAGAATGTCTTTAAACTGAAGGTGGCCCAAAAGTTAACTGCTTTCTTTTAGGTCGATTAACTAGTAAATAAATGCTTACCAGTTTTGAAAGGGGGGGGGGGGGTCGAATGCAAAGGTCAGGCGTGAGCTGGTGGCGGCCAGACAATAGAACTACAGTAACGTTACATTATAGATTATACGGCAGCCGCTGGCTTGCAGCTTACCTTCAAGTTAAAAAAAAAATATTAAATATGCTGTAACACACTCAACACTGACTGCGTCAATCCTATTTATCTTTCCTTACAACCATTTGCAACACGGCTAAAAATATTGGCAAAGCCAATAGTTTCGAATAGGCAAGAACTAGTGGCATTGCCAGTGCTTGTTAATTATCCTGAACTCACAAGGGCCAATCCAGCTTGAACACAATAATGGCTGAGCGTAAAATTAATAGTTATGAATGCTTAATTAGGACAGCGTATGGGACAATTATAACGTTCAGAATGCTGAAAACAATGCTATTTGCCTGAATTGCAGGTTCAGAGCCAGCGAGGTTTAGCAAATCAACAGCTTGTCTATTTAAATGTCACATGGGTGAGAGCAGGGAGACAGGTAAAACACTGCTGAAGGTTGTCAAACCATAACAGTTGTTAAAAAATGACAGGTCAGCAAAATTAAGTTTTTAAAGCCCTCTGCAAACATTGTTAACCAATGAAACGACTTGGGCATTAAGCTTAGATCTTAATTAAAATATTACAGACTATATTTTTACATACATGCTTCCATAAGCAACTTGACCTTACCATATGGGGGGCGCTGATGGTTGCTTGAAAACCTGCAATCAGAAATAACATTTTCACTGGACGTTAGTAACTACTGTGAGTTCTAGAAGGCAATACTAATACTTCTTTTTGGTAAATTTTACAGATGTCTTTTTGCTTTAATTGAAATCGCTTTTATTAATGTACACACAAATTATGAAAATGTACATTACCATAATATTAACCACCTACATCGACAAAAGGAGTGGTCTTAAACACTTCGGCCAGTCACATTCAAACGAACAAGATCCCAGTTTTTAAGACAATCGAACAAGTTACTTACCTTCGGTAACGCTTTTTCTGGTGGATACACTAGCTACCTGTGGATTCTTCACCTTATGAATTCGTCCTTGCGCCAGCATCCAACGGAAAGTCTTCTTCCTAGCTGTCCACGTCGACGAGGACGTCATAATGGCACGGCTCCACGTGACTCCGTCTGACGTCACCGTGCCAATAAGAGGTCCTCGTCAGCTTGCTGACGTCAGTTTCACCCCATTTTTTACGTGCCTTTGAGGCGAACAGGTGAGAACCGACCCATAAAAAAAACTTTAAAAAAATATATATACACAAGAACACTTCCCATAATTGCATATATTCACATGAAATATAAACATCAAAATTATACACACACATATATATATATATAAATAAACCTTTGCAACTATATCTGTGCAATCAGGCAGGCAACGGGGAGGCGGGAGGGACTGTGAGGAATCCACAGGTAGCTAGTGTATCCACCAGAAAAAGCATTACCGAAGGTAAGTAACTTGTTCTTCTGATGGATACAACTACCTGTGGATTCCTCACCTTATGAATAGAGTCCCAAAGCCATACCGCACTCTGTGGTGGGTGCCCGCCCGATTACACCAAGAAATCCTGCAATACCGAACGTGCAAAATGGCCGTCCCTCCTCACCTCAGAATCCAAACAGTAATGTTTTGCGAAGGTATGGAGGGACGCCCAGGTTGCCGCCTTACAAATGTCCACTATTGGAACCCCTCTTGCCAGGGCCGAAGTGGCCGACTTAGCCCTGGTGGAATGGGCCCTGATACCCTCAGGGGGAACTTTCTTCGCCAGTGAGTAGCAAACTTTTATACAAAGGATGACCCACATGGAGATAGTTCGCTTCTGGACCGCTCTGCCCTTCCGCTGTCCAACATACCCCACGAACAGCTGATCCTCCAAACGAAAGTCTTTTGTTCTCTCCAAGTAGAAACTAAGAGCCCTTTTAGGGTCCAACCGATGGAGTCTCTCTTCATTTTTAGAGGGGTGTGGAGGAGGGTAGAAAGAGGGAAGGGTAATAGTCTGTCCCATATGAAAAGGAGTGACAACTTTTGGCAGGAAAGCTGCCCTGGTTTTCAGCACCACTTTATCAGGGAAAAACATGGTAAAGGGAGGTTTAATAGAAAGGGCTTGAAGCTCCCCAACCCTTCTAGCAGAGGTAATTGCAATCAAGAAAACAGTCTTAAGGACTAAATATCTTAACGGGCATGAATGCATGGGTTCGAAAGGCGAACCCATCAGAAATGTCAAAAACAGATTTAAATCCCACTGAGGCATGTGAAAGGGCGTGGGAGGAAACTTATTAACTAAGCCCTTAATGAACCTATTTACAATCGGAGATTTGAATAAAGAAGGCTGGTCCGGAAGGCAAAGAAAAGCAGACAAAGCCGCTAAATAGCCCTTAACTGTAGCTACTGCACAGCCTTTCTTTGCTAAATCAAGAGCAAACAAAAGAACATCTGAAAGGTGGACCTTTAAGGGATCTTTTTGATTCTCTCCGCACCAAACCACAAATTTTGCCCACCTACCGGCATAAATGGATTTAGTGGAGTGTCGCCTGGACGATAGAATAACATCCACTACATCCGGTGGGAGAGAAAAGGAACTCTGGTTGCCCCCTTCAGTCTCCAGGCATGAAGGTGCAGGCTCTGGAGGTGGGGGTGTAGAACCTGCCCCTGCGACTATGAGAGGAGGTCTGCCCTGAGTGGGAGACGGAGCGGAGGGCACTGAGAGAGTTGAAGAAGGTCTGTGTACCACACCCTTTTCGGCCAGTCCGGTGCCACCAAGATGACTTGGGCCTGGTCTTGACGAACCTTCCTCAGAACCCGAGGAATCAAGTGTATGGGGGGGGGGGGGAGGGGAGAAACGCGTAAAGCACCTGGCCGCTCCAGGACATCCGTAACGCGTCCCCCAACGCTACTTGCATCGGATACTGGAGGCTGCAGAACAACGGACAGTGCGCGTTCTCCCGAGTGGCGAATAGAGCCACCTGAGGCGAACCCCACATCCCGAAGATGTAGAGGACCAGGTCCGGATTGAGACGCCACTCGTGATCTATTGAGTAGTGACGACAGACCGTCCACACGTACATTCAGAACTCGGGCCAAATGATTTACTATTAAGCAAATCTGATGGTCCTGAACCCAGGACCAGAGTCGCAGAGCCTCTCTGCAAAGAAGGTACGACCCTACCCCTCCCTGCTTGTTTATGTACCACATCGCGGTAGTTTTGTCCGTCAGGACCTGAACTGACTGACCGCGAAGGGAAGGGAGGAAGGCCTTCAGCGCCAAACGTATTGCCAGCAATTCCAACAGATTGATGTGCAACATCTGTTCCGCTGGAGACCAATAACCTGTGTTTTCCAGGTCCCCCAGATGAGCTCCCCACCCTAGAGTGGAAGCATCCGATACCACTTTGGCCACTGGCGGTGGTAGCGAAAACGGTTTTCCTTGGGAAAGGTTGCCGTCCACCAATGAAGATCCCCTGCAGTGTCCCTGGAGATCCTTATCGAATCCCAGAGATCTCCTTTGTGCTGGAACCACTGCCTGCGGAGGCACCACTGAAGAGCCCTCATATGCCAGCGTACATGAGTGACCAACAGAATGCAAGAAGCAAACAGACCGAGCAGGGGGTAAGACTTTGAGGACTGAACAGCTGCTTCATTCTTAAACATTGGAATCAGCGCCTGAATGTCCCGAATCCGCTGAGGCAGAGGGTAGGCACGAAACAATGTTGTGTCCAGTACTGCCCCTATTAACAGGAGGCGTTGAGGGCTCCAGGTGAGATTTGGGTACGTAAACCGAAAAACCCAGATCAAACAACAACTGGGTTGTCATCCGCAGATGAGACAGCATAAGCTCTGGAGACTTGGCTTTGATTAACCAATCGTCCAGGTAGGGAAATTCCACTACTCCCTTCCTTCTGAGATGTGCTGCAACCACTGCCATCACCTTCGTAAAAACTCGAGGTGCTGAAGTAAGTCCAAACGGAAGGACCGCAAACTGGTAGTGTTGCGACCCCACCACAAACCGGAGATACTTACTGTGCGACTTGAGTATCGGAATATGAAAGTACACATCCTGCAAGTCGACAGACATCATCCAGTCTCCTTCGTTCAACGCCAATAGCACCTGCGCTAGGGTCAGCATTTTGAATTTCTCCTGTTTGAGGAACAAATTCAAAATCCTCAAGTCCAGGATCGGTCTTGGACAACCGTCCGCTTTGGGTATCAGGAAATATCTTGAATAACAACCCTGACCCCTTCCTGCACCGGCACCAACTCTATTGCGCCCTTTGATAACATGGCCAGAACTTCCTGTTGAAACAGCAGAAGATGGTCTTCTGAACAAAATGAAGGACGGGGGGAAAAGGGAGGAGGGGACTCCTGAAAGGGGAGAGCATATCCTTTTTCCACAATCTTTAACACCCAAGATTCCGTTGTTATCGACTCCCACTTGCGGAGAAAAAGACTCAGCTTTCCCCCTACAGGAGAGGTATGAACGATAAAGTGGGGAAAACTAGGGTTGCTTCTGCTGTTGTCCACCATAGGAAGAGGATGATGATGAAGGCTGCTGGACTGCCCCTCTAGCTCTACCCCTACCCCGCCCTCTAAAGGAACAATAGGGTGGATTGGCAGGTTGTTGGGCCAAGTACTGGGGCCTCCGAAAAGCAGAACCACATGCAAACCCCCTGAACCTGCGAAAAGGTCTATATGAGTAGCAGTGGTAGTCTGTAAGCCCAAAGAGTTAGCTGTTGACCGACTGTCTTTAAACCTCTGAAGGGCAGAATCCGCCTTTCCTCCAAACAACTTCTCACCATTGAATGGTAGATCCAACAAGGTGGTTTGAACGTCCGAGGAAAACCCGGAGGACCTCAACCAGGCATGCCTCCTAGTAGCCACAGATGTCCCCATGGCCCTGGCTACCAAATCCGTCATGTCCAGGCCAGACTGTAATCTGCTGCGCAGCCGCCTGCGCATCCGAAAAAAGAGATCCAAAGGTCCTCTCTGTACATCCTGCAGTAGATCTCTGACCATCTCCTTAGCAGAGTCCATAAGGGCGTGGACATACCTGCCAAGCACACAGGTAGAATTTGCAGCCTTGAGCGCCATACTGCACGATGAAGATCTTCTTAGAAGACTGCTCCATCCTCTTGGACTCCCTATCAGTTGGGACCACAGGGAATGTTCCAGGAGCAGACTTCGCGGAGCAAGACTCCTGGACTACCAAACTTTCAGGAGTCGGATGGCGTGACAGGAAACCCGGATCCCCGGGTGCGCCCCTATGTCTCCTCGCTATTGCCCTGTTCACCGCTGGAGTCGTAACCGGCTTTCTCCACAGGTCCAGAATGGGCTCAGTCAACGCCTCGTTGAAGGGCAGTAAGGGATCGGCAGTGGACGTAGAGGGATGCAACACCTCAGTCAACAGGTTGGTTTTCACCTCCGCCACAGACAAAGCAAAGTCTAAAAACTCTGCTGCTTTTCTGATCACCGTATGAAAAGATGCTGCCTCCTCTGTAAAGTCCCCCGGAGATGCAATGTCCCATTCCGGGGAAGTATCCAGGCCACTTGCAGACCCAAAGCCTTGGTACTCATCCAAAGGCCCAATCTCACCCTCTAACTGTCTGTACTCTTCCTCCTCCAGAAGTCGTAATGCCTTTCTCCTGGACCTAAGGCGTGATTCCAAAGTCGGAGTCAATAATGAATTTACTGACGCCGAAGACTTTGAATCCCAGTAGGGCACAGGAAGAGATGGATGACTCCTAGCATCACCAGGCGCCGACACGGACTCCAATGACGTCCTCCGCAGAGTCCGCTGGCATGAAGGCGATGGGGCCGGCCGGGAAGGAGACAACATCGACGCCGAATGACGTGGCGATGGCGTCGGCTGACGCGATGATGGAGCCACAGACCCAGCAGGTGAAGATCTTCCATGAGGAGACATCCTCGGCGCCGATCCGACACCTTCAGCAGGGCAAAACGGCGCCAGGGAGCCCAAGTCAAACACCAATGGCCCTGTGGGACCCGCCGGTGCACCAGCAGGAGCCATGGACTGGAAAACGGCATACATTGCATTTAAAAATGCTGCCGGATCTGCTCCTGGAGCCGGGAAAGCAGGATATTGCCGTTCTGGAGTCTGCCGCACATCGGGCTCCTGCGGCGCCAGTGGAAACTGAGGGCTATGAAGAGTCACCCCATAGACCGACGGCGCCTGAGATATCTCCGGACTCCTGGGCTGAGGCGCCACAGTAGGGCTCACCTCCCATGTACTTTGGCGTCGAGTAGGAGACCTCGAACGGCTCCGCTCAGACCGGCGCAGAGAGTCATGGCGGCGTCGTGAATCATGGCGACTCCGCTTCTTATGCTTTTTTGGCGAAGCATGGGATGAAACCCTCTTGTGGCCCTTCTTGGCTTTCGCCATGAAAAGCTTAGCCTCACGTTCTTTTAGAGCCTTAGGGTTCATGCTCTGGCACGACCTACACCCCTTGACATCGTGCTCAGAGCGAAGACACCAGATACAATCCAAATGTGGATCGGTTACCGACATCCGACCTCCACATTCTTTACAGGGCTTAAAACCCGATTTCTTTGGGGGAGACATTGTAACCACCAAAACGCAACAGTAACCAACGAGCCAGGAAAGAAAAAACATTGGCGTTGAAGGCACGGAAAAAAGGAAAACTGATGTCAGCACGCCGACGAGGACCTCTTATTGGCACGGTGACGTCAGACGGAGTCATGTGGAGCCGTGCCATTATGACGTCCTCGTCGACAGCTAGGAAGAAGACTTTCCGTTGGATGCTGCCGCAAGGACGAATCCACAGGTAGTTGTATCCATCAGACGTGTATTTTTTAATACTATCACTGCAACACGTATAACTGGTCAACATTTGTAGTACAATTTCCGACTGGTTAGACTTAAGAAGTAAAACACAGCCACACTTCTCCTGAGGACAGGCTTATAGCAGTACCCATAAATACTTTGCTGAACCCTTGGCAAAGCTGTCACTTGTCTGCAGCAGACCATTCTTTCCTTAAGGATTTCACTAAGTTTTCTCTGCAATTTCAGCAAAAGAGGGCCATAGAAGAACAAGTTACTTACCTTTGGTAACGCATTATCTGGTAGAGACTATCTAGCTGCAGATTTCTTACCTTTGAATTCCCTGGCATCAGCTACAAATCCGGAATTTTTTGCTGAGCAATACCCTGCGTGTGCCGTCAGGTGGCGCCGTTCAGATCTGCATGCGTCGTCCGGCTTTGCATGGCTTTGTCAGCGTAGTTGGAGCCATCTGTGACGTCACGGTTACCAATAAAGGCACCACCCAGCGCAGAAGGTCAGTTCTTTTATCCACAAAACTTCCATGCCAGAAGCGCAGTCATGGATAGAACCAACATTTTGTCTGTGCAAAACTGGGGCCCTGAAAAGGGATAAACCCTAACCCTACTAGACATATCCGCAGTGCATGGAGGCATGGGTGGATGTAAGGAATAGATAGAGTCTCTACCAGATAATGCGTCACTGGAGGTAAGTAACTTGTTCATCTGATAGAGAATTCTAGCTGCAGATTCCTTACCTTTGAATAGATACCCAAGCCATTACCTCCTGGCAGTGGGCTGGGGATACCTCTACTTACACTAAAAAAGTCCTGTAGGTCTGAACGGCAAAGTGTCTGTCTCTCAGTACCCGAATGTCCAGGCAGTAATGTTTTTACAAAAAAAGTATTAAACGCAAAACAGACTAAATAAATGTTTAAAACAATGTGAAAGGCAGAGCAAGTGTGGCATGGACACAGAAGCAGGCATAGAGAAATGGGCCAGATGTCCCCATTTAAGTAGTAAAATACATCTACAATTGGGGTGGAACGGTCACTCACAGCCACTGGGTTTACTGTCCCTGCACTACAGAAAAAGCTACACTTCTGGTGAAGTGAGAAGACCTAGTAAGGCAATGTGTGTTCCTCTTGAGTTGTTAGCCTGATTCTAGGTATTACTGAAACCAGTGAGCAACTTATTTCATTTTCTTCAGTTCCAGTGATTTGTGTGAAACTGCATGGTTATTGACCACTTGAGTAAGCATCCGAAATTTGATAAAGAGAGTTTTAAATGAAGTAACATACTTGAATTCTATGGCAGGACCCGAGGCGAGGATTATGCATTACTTTCTTTCCTTTATTCAAACAGCAGACGTTGGAAGCAAAGAAAAACACTTCCCAGAACACTATTGGATGGAAACTACAATCTGGACAGCCAATCCACAACGAGTAAGGCCATATCCCAGCTGCCCCTCCTCAGGCACTTCCTCTTTCTTTCCTGCTCGAGCAAAGATAAGTTCCCTTCTTTGTTTCTCCGTGTTCTTGCTTGTGCGTTTATGACGTGTCTGCTACGGTTTTGTGATTAACGATAGCGGCGCGTTTTGTGGTGCTTTTAGTGCCTTTTGTTCATTACAGGGAGCCAAGGAGAGGCTGTTTGTTCCCCACTCGTGGCTCGACAGCCCGCCAGGTGCTGCAGTGCTCCCGCTGCGCCTCAGGGGGTGGAGCCGTACTTCTTCTAACGTGCATCTCGCGTCTCGGTGATTCTACCTGGGCCTGCGCATTTTAGTTAGGAAATAACTTACGAGCCCGTGGAATCCCTTTTCGTCATCGTGCGCCCTGGAAGCCCTGACGCCCGTATGGGTCCATAGTGACAGCACACGCCGCTGTGTTTTGTGTTTGATGGCCTGACGCCCGGAGCTCCGGGTCTGTATTCTTTATTTTCACGATATTTCATAGCGCTTGGCACGCGCTTGATACCTCGGCTGCCGTGGGGCGGGCCTGGGCGTTTCTTTGTGCTTAGCTCCCAGAGATCCAAGGGAGGCTGGCCCCAGGGGATTATCCCAATCAGTCTTTGGCCTGTTAGCGTCTTTCTATAGAGAGGATCTCCCCACTCCACCTTAAGGCCTGTCAGAGACTGCTGACTTTTCCTTGCACACTGCACAGATTACATCTGGACCTGGTCCTACACATATTCTGGTGCAAGCTGTGCTTATTGTTGGACTTCGCCCCAGCCATTCGCTTCCAGACCCTGTAGTACAGTGGCCTTCTGGTCAGCAAGCAGGGGGAGGGTTATGTGGAGGAAGAGACCTTATCGGTCCTTCCCATTGATAATGAACTTTGTGAGGCGGTGGGTGCGTCCATTCAGCAGGCAGTGGCGGCTGCCATCGAGCCAATGGAGAAGCTAGCTCATTCCTTTCCGGCCCCTCTTAACATGTCTGCCCAAAGTCTGTCAGATTGGGGTCAATCAGCACAACGTGCCTATAAACGCAAACTAGAGGGCGCCCTGGATACAGAGCCCTTTGAGAAGGTGAAGCAGGCTTTGACGGAGCCCTCTGCTCTGGTTGGCGATTCCCTATCCCTCTTGCCGTCGGCGGACCAGGAGGACGATTCGCACGACTACTGATGAGGCAGGCTTTTCTAGGCCTTGGAAGCCCCCTCAAACACCCTTGGAGCTTCAGTTACCTATGGGGTCGAACAAGTTGGATCCTGATGACTTGGTCCACCCGCGCTCTTCCGAGTGGGTTCCCTCCGATAAAGTCACATCTTTCGTTGACAAGGAGGTTCGGGTGCGCCTGCGGGCGGAATGCCCTCGCCCTTCCCTTCCTGGGAAGGTTTCTTGTACCCCAGACATAGATCCGAGGGTGGCTACATTTTTACAGAAATTTATTAAGGATCCCAAGAAAGGGAATCAACAGGTCCTGGTGGACCTGTCAAGATAAGCTGCTCAATATTTCTGGCCCACTTACTAAAATCCTGGAGTTGGCTGAGCAAGCCAAGGTGTCAAGATACTCCTTTGTCTCCGGAGGCAATCTCTGGTTGGGCCCAGAGGGCTATAATATTCCTCAGGAAAGCCAACTGTGGCCTCTCTGCCGAAGGGCATAGATCACTCCTTGTCAAGGTGGACCCGAGGGTGGGGGATGTGGCTTTGGTGGAGACGGGGCCTGTGGTTCAATGGAATCTCTTGGGAGACCCTTTCATTAAGGAATTGTCTACATTCGTTGCCACCTTGACGTCGCTAGATAAGACGCAGTCATCCATTAAAAAGATCTTTCAGCCGCGCCTTTTTATCTCAGCCAGTCGTGGGAAGAGGGCACTCGGTCGGCCGCTTCTACATCCAAGGCCCCGCTAGAAGTCAAGCCCCACGCAAAGCGACCGAACAGCCGTGCTACAGCGAATTCTTCACCAATCGGAGGGGACAGCGCGACAAAGGAGCCAAAGGATCCTTGCGAGGCCAGCTACAAGGAGCTCAGTCCAGTAGGTGTCTTGTCGGGAGTATTCCTTCCAATTGGGGGTTGGTTGGCTCTTTTCGCTCACGAAAGGGAGGCCCTTACATCAGACCTTTGGGTTCTTTAGACAACCAGGGGGTTTCAACTTGAGTTTTTCGGTTCTCCAGTGCAGCTCTCCCGCCCGCGGCCCTTAGTGTTCACCCGTTCTCAACAATGTTTGGTGGATCTAGAGGTGGGAGAGTTGTGCCGGAAAGCGGCTATATCTCTAACTTCCCTTTCCTCAGCAACATCTTTTGGTGGACAAGTGGGACGGGGGCCAGAGACCCATAATCAATCTCAGGGAGTTCAACGGTTGGCTTCTGTACCGCCTCTTCAAGAGGGAGGGCATCCATCTCTTGCGTGACCTTTTGCACCCCAGTGATTGGATGGTGCGTCTGGACCTTCGGGACGCGTATCTGGCAGTGCCCATCTTTCCCCCGCACCGTTGTTTTCTTCAGTTTCAATGGCAGGGCCAGGTTTACGAGTTCACGACTGCCGTTCGGTCTTTCTTCGGCCCCCCCTGGTGTTTTACTGAGGCCGGTGGTGGAGCACCTCTGGGCGAGGGGAATGCATCTCATCATCTACTTAGGCAATCTTTTGCTGCTGAATCAGTGTCCCCTCAGGTTGCTGGAGCAACTGCAATCTGCAATCCCTCTATTAGAAGGTTTAGGTTTCTTGATAAATGCCAAGAAGTCGGCGCTGGTTCCCTCCAGGCAGATCACCTTTCTGGGTTTTGTCAGATTCGGTGAACAAGACCCTCAGTCTTCCCTCTCGCAAGATCACGAAGATCCGTTGGGAGTTAAGGAAGACCATCACCTGCTCCTCAACAGCCCTGCTTCAGGTTGCTTCCAGTAGGGTCTTTACGCCTCAAGGGGTTACGTTTCATGTGTCTAGGAGAACTAAGACGGATACTAGACTGATTTCTTATCTGGCCTTTGACGAGTCTTCTAAGTTGTGTGTGGTGAGGTGCCTCAAGGCCTATGAGGTTGCGACTGAAGACGTTAGACCCCCGGGGGAAACTCAATTGCTTATTTCCGTTCGTTATCCCTTCCAAGCGGTCTCCTCTCTGACCATAGCCAGGTGGATAAGGTGGGTTACGCAGGAGGCAGGCATTAACGTGACACGTTTTGGTGCGCATTCTGTCAGGGGTGCAATGGCATCTAAGGCATTTTCGCTCAGTGCTCGACTGGAGGACATTATCAATGTAGCTGACTGGTCTTCTGATTCCATGTTCAAGAGGTTTTATTTCAGGCCGGTCTTGGACATGGCATCATTGGTGGTTGATAAGCCTTGAACATGCATAATCCTCGCCTCCGGTCCTGCCATAGAATGAAACATTTACTAGCTACTGTAACAGAAAGTTTAAATTCTATTAATTAAGGTCACAGAGACTAGGATTATTCCCACCCAGATATGGCTTGTTTTGCCCTGCCCAGTGGATGGCGTTATCCTGTACGGAAACTCTTTTTATGAGTAAGTAAGGTTTTTCAGACTCCTCGTACTACAGCAGATGTCATTGCTATGCGGAGATATTGTTTTCCGATGTCATTAATTTATTTTTCTTACAGCTGATATTAACATGATTGTAGTCTAGATTTCTACTAAAATACGGTGTTTTCCTTATCTTTTAGGTGTTGAGACAAGCAAAGGGGAATGATTCTTCAGTTATCTTCATCTCGCATCAAGAAAGACGACATCGGTCACTGATGCTACAGGGCCCATTCTACAATAGTTCTGCAGACCGAGACAAGCACAACACCATTTGCACTCGACTCTCAGGGTGAGCAGTCACAGGCTTCTCAAGGTGTCTGAGCTCAGCATTCAACAATCAACCAAAAACATGATCTTAAAGCCCAGCTTAGTGCTTATCTTTAGAAGAAAGTACTTTGACCACACAGTTGCACTAAACAATGCACAATTTAAGAATCATCCAAGTACATGTTCCTGAGTGCAATCCCCTTAAGCCACTACCACCTTCTTGCTCCCACTACTACTTCCATCCGGATGGCTCCGCCTTGCTTTGGAACCACTTCACTGAAGTAATATGAATCTGCTCCATGTCCACCATCCACAAAAGAGCAGTGCCCAGGAAGACAAATCAGCAGTTCTGTGCTAATTACAAGGAGTCACAGAATGTCTAAAGGTAGCCCTGTCTTCTTCCTACTCACTTCAGGGTCTTGGTCTACTCCTGCCAGCTAAAGAAATACAGGGGATATACTTTTATTGTGAAGGAGCACAGTCCTCATCCTCTATCTTGCGCTCGGCCAGGCCAGGCCAGGGATATGCAAAATGGATATCACTAGCACCTCTTACTCACGCATGGAACTTTAGACAGGTGGGCCAGTAGGCCTTAACCCTAATGACAGATAAAAAGGTCTAGCCACAATACTGATTTCTCAATGCTCTGCACTACACTTCGGACAGGGATAGTAATCCACAGCTAATAATGCGGGCATGTCTGAAGCACCACACATCGCCATAAAGAGAAAACTTTCCTAAGTGTAGAGAGTTAATTAGAATTAGCCAACTGTTTAACTAGTTTATCAGGACAGCAGAGCAGGATGGAAATGTGACATGAATTTTCAACAAAGATCAATGAACTGAGTTAATGATGACTAAGAGTTTAAGTGATGGTAATACAAAATGAATGCAAACCATTATACACAGTTTGGGATTATTGTGAATGGTGAACTTCATGGGGAAATCGAAAAGTATTTGAAGTATATAAAGGTTTATTATTCCGCAATACAATCATGAATATAAATGGGTAATTTAACCGGTTTCAGATTTTCCCCCAAAGAACCACTGCTAAGTGCCACATGCATTAGGAAAATGAAAGGAAGTGATGTAGAAATTATATGATGATTCGATGAACTGGTTACGCACTATTTGGAAAGAACACAAGCAAAGGTAAAACATGTTAAGTTTGCTGCACAAAAGAAAAAGAATTATGTAAAGCAGTGGTTCCCAACCTTTTGACTTCTGTGGATCCCCATTTTATCAATACTGGAGCCCGGGGACCCCCACTGAATCATTATTGGAACACAGGGACCCCCACTGAGTCATTACTGATAGCTGGGAACTAATATTATTACATTTTGTAAGCGGTCGCGGACCCCCTGAGGAGGCTTCGCGGACCCCCAGGGGTCCCCGGCCCACAGGTTGGGAACCACTGATGTAAAGAAAGAAAATTCACAACAATAAACACTGCTTCAAGCAAATACAAGCAAGTAATTTGAAGTTTCATAACAAAAAGAAGCAGTCTAATATTGTGCCAGATAGCAGTGTTACTGCAATAGTGTTTGCTGTGTAAAAGAGCACACAGGCCAGAAAAACTAGAAGTAACTATTGGAACTCTTGGGTGACACAAGCAGCAGCAGCACAAAGGTCTGTCTCACTCTTGGATCTGAGTTTGAAGGACTGTGCCTGTGAGACTCAAGGAATTGGTGTTAACCGGTATGTAACCTTACCAAGTCCGTCCATGACCACACAGCCTGAGTGAGGCACAACAGAACACTGGTAACTTTTGGGTAGTCTCAGGTGCAAAAGCAGCCTCTGCTGAATGTATTTGGGTAATGTGCAAAGACTAATTTTTAAAGCTACATTGCTACTAAAGCCTTTTAATGACAATGCTGCTTCAAAATTAACAAAAAAAACTTCCATGCTTCCTTCTAGGTGTTGTGAACACTGTGACAGTTCTAGTTTGGGCAGTCTGTTTTCGTTACTTGTCTGCGCCTAGCCTTTCCTTCCTTAAAGATTGTTTGGATTGCCATGGTGTCCCTGAACACATCAAGGAGGGACCTGAAAACACTGCATATGCAGCAATGCTCAGTGGTCTAGTGTCAGTGCTCTGGTCCAACTGGCTTTCTAATTCATTGTTGATGAACTGAACTAAGTCCCTGTATCACAGGTTTAGAAATCCAACCCTTGCAGCTCAGGAGACGGAATGATTTTGTATCACTTGGAGCCCAACATAGGGCAAAGTAACGATAACATTATTTCATTTTTTAATTTGACCATACAGGTAGATGACAGTAAACTGTACACATCTGTCATTCGAAACCCATGGAAAGCAACACCTTACTGACATACAATAGTCATTATTCCTGCCACTTCAGAGACAATTAGCTCTTTGGTCAATTTCTCCGTATCCAACAAAAACTGCTTCAAGCAGTATGGCTACTTCAGAGAATCAGACATCATAATAACCAAACTATTAGAGAGAAACTATCTCACCAAACTGGTGAAACAGACAAGAAGGAGGGCTTAGCACTATCAGAGAGAAGACTGGTTACAGCCCCAAAAATGTAAAACTGAGACTGATTGAGTAACATATTTGAGAACATTCACTACAGTTTACAGAGCTCAAGAAAAATTAGCATACATTGGGACATATTAAAATATGTCCTGTCTCACACTGAAAAAAATAAATCAAGTGTTCTCAGCTAAAAGAGGTCCTAACATTAAAGATTCTGTGGGGAAAGCTGTTCTCTGAAAGAATAACCAACCCATACTTAATTAACAATAGGACTATTGCCTTTAGATGGACACCACAAATGTGAACAATGGACTGCCAGTAAACACTGTACTGAAACTAAATTACTTCAACATTATGACAAATATAATTTGATCTTTCACCAATTGCAACACTAATGTTGTGACATATGTGATATGATGTCCGTGTAATTTAATCTACATCGTTCAGACAACAAAGAAAGCTGAAGCAGAGATTCTACAGCACCGAAGTCAGATTAAGTGTAGTACAACTGGAGCTCCCCTGGTGGAACACTAACACAAACACTCAATGGAGGACATCAGATGACAAGTCAATGAACATGGGATCAGAAGAGGAGGTACCAATGCAACTCTACTCACCATAGGAGAATTCAAATGGGTACATTGCGTCAAATCTATTGAATATGAACTTAATAAAATGGATGATTGGGGGCAAGCTGCTTTACTGTAAATACAATATTTAATTAGTGTTATACTGGTTTGAATTCATAAGTTATTGATGGCCAGGTGTTTTACAGCCACTCCTGGTTAGCACGTGTTTTCATAGGTTAGCACCTGTTTTCATACATGTATAATACAACACTTGATAGCCGCTGCAGAAAGGAATTGCTAATTTATTACTAGTATATGTCTGATCCAATGTAGATCTTCTCTGTGACCCATGATCGGAGTAATTTATCTCCCAATGAATAAGCACCTCTGTATATCTGAACTATTAATACATTGTCTTCATTAAATATGAGTCAGAATCATAATGCATTTTGTTATCCACTTTGCAACAGTGAGTGTGAGTGTGTACGTACACACACACCCCTTGGGGTTACATTTGCCCTCACAGTTAGTCTTTTTTTCTAGCTTTCTCATTATCTATGGGTAATGGTACCTTCTACTGTTGTTTGATTAATGAATCACAATTTGAGTAATAATGCTTTTCAGATACATCAGCAAAATAAGATGGTTCGGCAAGGTATGCATATGTATCCTGGGTGAACGCATGCACGTTATATTAGCATCCTCTCAAACTTATGGCATCTGAGGAATTACAACCAGAGCTGGTTAGTTACTGCAGCACTCCTCTGGATAGCACCAAGCAATCGCATTCAGATATGAATGACATCCTCAACAATTTTTTTATTATAGACATGAAGCAATATAAGAAAAGTGCCAAATAGTTTGGAAGAAATGTGGGGCCATTCTTGTCAATCTGCGCTCCACTCCACAATGTGAGTTTAATATATTCATGCTTCCTTTGACCAATTCTCAATGGATGTATTGCCATGAGATTATATGGGGCGTTTTCATATTAGGTGTGGATATTATCACACTACACCCCTGTCGAGTTAAAGTGATTCTTGATGAAACTGCACTGTGATCGCCACAAAAAGATAATGCTTCTTGTAATTCTTATTTATGCATCATAGGTATCCTCCTTGAAATAAATTATACAAATTTCAGTGCATGCATGTTGCTTTGAAAACCACAGGTACAGAAGATATGCTCAGTGAGAATCCTTGTTAAGCCTGGTTTGTATTTGTCTTTTTCCATATACTGTTATGGTAGCTATATGAACTTTAAGAGGACTTAATTATTGATATGGTCATGCCAAATTAAGCAGACAAGGTAAAATTACATCCTCTTGACATTTTATTGGATCATTACAGTTTTTAAGGACCAGATGACAAAACCTTTCCACTTGAAAGGGTAAGAAGCTCTTGGGAGGACGTCTGACTTCCTTGTGAAAGGTCACACATTCTGAAGGGAGATTTAAGTGTCTAAGCTGAATGACTTCAAGAACAATCCTATCAAACTCAAGGATTGGATGTTGGGGTAATAAATTTTGTCTTGCATTCTGAATAGAAGGTTGCGTTTGCACAGCAACGTCTTGTGCAGACTCAAGAAGAGGTGAAGTAGCCCTGGATACCACCACAGTCTGGGCCCTCGTGGTGCCATCAGATTCAGTAAGACATTCAATATTTTGATTTGGAGTAGTATTCTTGGTACCAGTGTTAATGCATATAGCATTATTTTTTGATCTATCAAAAGGGCCTTGCCTAAAGAGTTTGGTACCCACATTCCTGAATGCCAAGTTGAGGCACTTAGGGGGTCATTACAACCCTGGCGGTCAAAGACCACCAGGGCTGTTCTGGAGGAAGCACCGCCAACAGGCTGGCGGTGCTTCACAGGGGATTACGACGGGACCGGCGGTTTCCCGCCACTTTAGTCCCGGCGGGAGTAATCCTCCAGGGCAGCGCTGCCCAGGGGATTACGAGTCCCCCTCCCGCCAGCCTTTTCATGGCGGTTTGCACTGCCCATGCCACTGGCACAGGCAATGCAGGGGTCCCGTGCCACGGCCCGTGCAGCTTTTCACTGTCTGCTATGCAGACAGTGAAAAGCGCGACAGGTGCAACTGCACCCCGCGCTCAGCCGCAACACCGCCAGCTCCATTTGGAGCCGGCTCCTGTGTTGCGGCCGAGATCCCCGCTGGGCCAGCGGGCGGAAACCAGGTTTCCACCCGCCGGCCCAGCAGGGATCTCCTGATGACCGCGGCGGGAGTGCGGCCGCCCAGCGGTCAGACCTTGGTGGGCGGCTAAGGTCAGCCTTAGTGTTTTCTTCTCAATCTAATTCAAGAAAGCCCTAGTCTTGGAAAATGCAAACCTTAAGCAGTTTTTTTGATCTTAAATAGGAAGAGTGATAAAGAGAACCCACTTATCTTTCTTCCGAAGGTGGTGTCGTTTTTTCATATTAATCAAACCATTTCCTTGCCAACCTTCTTCCCAAACACTCCCAATCCAGCAGAAAGCGATCCTCACTGATTAGATGTCAACACAAATGTGCACTTCTATCTAAGCAAAACAAAAGAGATCAAACAATCTAGAAGAGACTCCTAAATTATGGCCTAGTAAGGACTGGTCTCCTCAAGTCAAAGTAGTCAATTTCTAGGTTGATAATTTCTTGCATTACATTTAGTTACCAGTTAGTGAATACACATCTTCTTGGTAAGCCCAAGGCTCATTCAAACTAGGGGGAAAGCAGCTACAATGGCTCCATTAAGAAATGTGCCAGTTTCACAGATTTGTAAAGCTGTTACATGGAAATCCATGCATAGCTTTACAGGGCACTCTGGATTTATATTAGAGAGCAGATTCACAAGTGGATCAAGCCTGTTAAGGAATCTTTTTGGGTGATATTGAGAACTTTGTTTTCTTCTTGTCCACACCATTTATGGAAATTAGCTCGCTATTCTATTCAGTGCTCATGACCACTGATGAGGATTGCCTGAGAGAGCAGGAAAAGGCTCTTCTCAGTTCTTCTCTAGGGGATTCCCCAAAAGTCATATGCAACCCTCCCTTTTCCCAGACAAGATGTCAAAAGAGAGGTTCTCATATTCACCCAGGATCTATATACACAACCACAATAAGAAAGGTACACACCAAAGATCTACCCATGCTAGACCCTAAATGCAACTGACCCATGATTGTTATGCCTTTAACCATTACAAATCAGAAACTTTGCAGAGACATGCCTCCAGAAGTCAATGGATGACTAACGGTCTGTGTAATAAACTGTAGAACTAGAACCTTGATAAATGTTCATAAAGTAATAAACAGACGTTTGGGAGGTATGCACCCTGTCCAAGCAGGAACCACAATCCTAGTCAGGGTAAGTCAGTTACACATCATAAACTAACCTGTGTTCACCCTCTGGTAGCTTGGCACAGAGCAGGAAGGCTTAACTTGGAAGGCAATGTGTAAAGTATTTGAGCAACACTTTAAAACGGTAGATCAGTGAAAGCCCCACACACAAATAATCCACACCAGGTTAGAAAAATAGTGATCAATTTAATTAACAAAAAAAGCCAAAGACGACAAAAATCCAATAAGTAGAAGTAGAGAGATGATTTTTTAAAGAGTATCTGCAATTGTAGAGCTTAGAAACTTGAAGCACTCGACGGGGGTAAATCCAAAAGTTCAGGCCGACTGCGATGGAGTGTGGGCCGGATACAGGGACCAAGCTTGTCCTGCTCAAACAGTATCTTCTGCGGAGGGTTATGCCTACGTCGAAGATCATATGCAAGGAGAACGAGAGACAATGTAAAAGTGATGTGTCGGCTTTGATCTGCCTGGTCCAGGATAGTTTGGTGTTGAAACACGCAGTCGTTTGTGCGATGTCCACGAGGTGCATTATCGAACCCTTTACGGTGAAGGCAATGCTTCGTCGAGCCATGCAGTCGTTGGTGCAATGTTCTCGGGTGCAAGGCCAAACCCTTTACAGTGAAGGCCATGTGTTGCTATTAGGTTGCACAGTTGGCAATGCGTCAGGGCAGACGCCGATGCATTGATTCAGAGCTGCAAAGTTGCTGCTGCAATGTCTTTGTCGTCAATGGAGATGCATTGGTGTCATGCAGAGAGGCAGTGGTTCCGGTCAGCGAAGTGATGACAATGCATGGATTCCTGTAGAAAACAGATGGAGAACCCACTTCCAACAGGATAGACCCAGGACTGGATTGACACCACCTGGCAGGGTAGGACTCACAGCTGGCAGAGTTCAGCAGCTGTAGCAGAGTTGAGTGAAGGCGATGTCCCTGAGACTTCAGAACAAGACAGCAAGTCCTTGGAGATGCCTTGGTTGTGAAGATATAGAGATGCAGGTCCAATCCGTCTCACGCCCAGGCAAGGAGGGCAGCAACAGCAAAGCCGGAGTCCAGCAAAATGACAGTCCCTTCAATAGCACAGCAGTGTTTCTTCCTGGCAGAATGTCCTCAGGTCCAGATATGTGCTTATTTGATGGTGTCTGGGGTCCAGTACTTATACCCAGTTCTGCCTTTGAAGTGGGAGAGACTTCAAAGAGAGACCTTTGACGTTCACAAGGTCCCTGCCCTTCTTTCCTTGGATCCAGATACACTACAGGGAGTTATGCAGCCCTTTGTGGGGGCTCAGGACCCAGCCTATTCAGGTGTGTCAGCTTCTCCCTCGCATCCTGCCCAGGATGGCCCATCAAGATGTTAACAGCCAATCAGGATGTGGACGGCCCATCAGGCACATCTAGCTCCCTTTGTCTGGCTGTCTAGAGGGAATGCACAAGAGCCCAGCTGTTACCCGCCCAGGTGTGCATTCAGAGACCAGCAGGGGTGCATAATGTTTAAAGTAAGAAAATGTCAACTTTCTAAAAGTGCAATTTTTAGACTTGGAATTTAAAATCACAACTAATGGTAACCTTAGAAATTTAAATTGTGAGTTCAGAAACACCGAACACGAAATATCTATCTGGTCCCAATTGGAAATTGCACTTATAAAATGTAATAAGGCAATCCCAATGTCAACCTATGGGAGAGATATGTCTTGCAGTAGTAAAAAAACGAATTTAATAGTTTTTCACTACCGGGGCATGTAAAACTTGAAAGTACAAGTCCAACTTTATAAATACACTCCACCCTGCCCTTGGGGTGGTACAGGGCCTACCTTAGGGGTGACATATGTATTATAACTGAAGGATTGAGCCGGGCAAGTGGTGTAATTTGCCAGGCCGACAAAGCAGCTTGAAACTGCACACATCGACTCTGCAATAGAAGGCCTGGGACATGTTTAAAGGGCTTCTAAAGTGGGTGGCACAATCAGTGCTGCAAGCCCACTAGCAGCATTTCATTTACAGGCTCTGGGCACATATAGTGCACTTCTCTTGGGACATACAAGTAAATTAAATGTGCTAATTGTGGATAGGCAAATGTTACCATGTTTTAGGAAAAGAGAACATGCATTTTAGCACTGGTGAACAGCGGTAAAGTGCTGAGATTCCTCAATCCAGCAAATATAAAGTCAGCAAAATAGGAGGTCAGAAGGTAAAAAGTTAGGGGGGGGGGGGGAGGAGACCAAAAATGGCAGGTCTAACAGGTGGTATTAAATAATAAGACCTTGTCCTGATTAGAACAAAAAGGTGCCTTGTCTTAATCAAGCTCTTTGACTTGCAGATGCTCACAAGGGTGACTAGAGAGGAAAGTAGATCAAGGGGCAATTGAATCATTGTTGGCTGTGGGTTTAGAAACCAATCTGGAACACTGAGTAGCATCTGTGAGCTGTCACAAACTATCAAATAATATTCAAATAGTTCAACTGCAATCATCTTCTTCATCCCTAGGATATAACTTTGAAGCTCTAACTTTTACAAAACAATATGGTTTGTGATCTTTTATGAAAGGAGCAGGGTAAAACTTCAGTAAGTATAAACTCAATCAAATGTGAAGAACAGCAGAAGTTAAATACCAACCAACGCTCGAAAAATAATACGAGTAAATGGATTCCTATTCAAAGGAAAGTACTTTCCTATTTGCCTTTTCCCTTCTCCCACCAACTGAATTTCTTTACTCTTTTGATCTCAACATTTTAAGGATTTAAATTTAGTTTTTATCTTTTGTTTACTGTGTGAGGTTTAGTTTTCTGACACACTAAAGGCCCAACTGCCCTACATTTATTTTAATAAACCGAAGGGGAACGCCCAAATAGATGGAGGTCCACAATGTTGAAAGGTGCTATTACACTGCACAGGAGCAACAGTGATTTTTACCTAAGGGATCCGAGGCTATCATATGCGATGGCCCAAGTGCTTTGGTAGAGGATTCTAAATATGCAGGCCCTTTTTGGTGGTACAGGACTTTATTGAAGCCTGTGTATTTCGTATCAATGAATGAGCCCGTTTACCATGAAAACAATTTCTTATATCTTAAGTCACCTAAAGTGGCATTTCCTGACCAGCATCATTCTAAACAAGGTGCCCCTGCAAGGCAGATTATGCAAATTAGGAGTATGTCCTTCCAGGGCGTTTTGCTACCACGGGTGAAGCAACTACCAGGGTGTTTATATAGTCTCTCAGGAACAGGTAAGGAGAATTTACTTCAAAGAAAAAATAGCAGATGCTATTTATCACTTCACAGAAGCAATTAGGTTTTGGGGCAAACATTGTTGATTGAGTAAAATGAAAAAAATACATGAACACAACAGATTTTTAAGTTGAAGATAGGACTCAGCTAGTTACAAAGGGCTTTGAAGAAAATAAAAATATATAGAAAATGTTGCACCAACAGACTTTTTACAAAATTATTTTCACAAGTGAACACGCATACAATGTTCTTCAGGACCCAGCACAGAAACAGAGATGAAACTAATTCTGGAAACTAACACGTGGGCAGATCTAGTAAATGTTGAGGAATATCAATGAAGATGCCTTGATGGATAAAGTAAATACATGATGCAAAAAGGTGTAAAAACAGTCTAAAGGCACTAAAAGTGTCTGTGGATGAAATATGAACGCACTGACTAAATAGGGCCCTAGTACCAAACAAACTAAATGGTCCCTGCCACAGCCTCGATTCTCAGATCTACAACAGAAAGTGGCTTACTACGATCACTTTCAAGCTCCCAACCATAAGTGGAAGTGGCTGACGTACAGTACGCTACAAACAATTAGCAGAACAGCGCCCTCTGCATTTTTTTTTATTGACAAACTGCACCACCTAAATAGCTTCATTTAAGGAGAAATTAAGTGCATCAGAATTTAACTCCTATTGTTTCTGCTAATAAGCCTTTTTAGTTAAGGACACCTGAAAAAGCACTCATTGAACAAGGTGTGGTTATTATGCATACTTTTTACAAACATAAAACCACATAAAACATCAGGAACAAGAATCAAATAATATTCATGAATTCTCTCAACTCACCCACAGAACAGCACATTTAGTCAAAACATAAAATGGACCAAAACAACTGGAAAATAAAGTCTCTACTGAGATTTGTAAGCAATTCAGGCTAGTTACAACAAAAAGTAGGCATCCTCAAAACATTTGTGTACCTATGGTGGGACTGAAGTGCACTTTTCTTTAAATGATTAAAATGCACAGCTGTAAACCTACCCTCACACTCAGTCTCAAAAACACACCCTCCTCGCCGTATCGACGACAACCCACCATCTTTATTTCTGGTATGGGAAGAATCCACATGAAAGCACTTGCCTCCTTGCAGGCCTCGGGATGAGGGCTTCTGCCCTTCCGTACAATACACCTTTGCAAGAGACATAATATTGGATAAGTGTTGGCAAATACAACTGTGCAAAAAGTGGTGGGGAATAAGAGGTCATGCATGTCTCCTAGGAAGAGGGAAGAAAGTGCCTCTTGCTGCAAGTATTTTCCAAGTTTTCTTTTTTTTAAAACACAAAACATACTATGGAGTTAGAAAGAAATTGTAAAAATTTACATAGAACTAGAAACTGCAATAACAAGTAATGTGTAAAGGTTAGAAAAAAAACTCAGTGAAAACTGCCCTCTAACCCTAAATACTCTGGGTAGGCTAAAGCAAGTTAATTTAAAAGAGACAATTATGTTGTCGATGAATAATAAATCAATAAATCAATAATTAACTTTCCCTCTAAAGAAACAAATGTCTACTTTTGTACATATAAGCTTACCTATTGATTGCGGGGAGTCCATATATGGATTGCATTTTGCATAGTGTCTACGATCTGTGCTCAGCATTACTTCAAAAACTTTATCAGACTTGATTATTCCATTTTCTGAAAAAGAATATGCAAGAATTGTAAGCATAAGTTATTGAATGGCTGCAGTATAAAAAGTTAATTTCATAAATTAATTTTTGAATGCTAATCATAGAATATGCAACAAAATCACCGAATTCCAATTGACCAAAAGTAGGACAGACCATAAAACAACTTTCAATTAATTAACAACTTTGTTCTTAGGAAAAATGCAATTAAGAAACAAATATTAGGATGCATGCAATGTGTTGTCCCGAGAGGTTAATCAACATATCACATAATAGTTCGCCCAGAATTAAGGGTCTCCTAGCTACGGAGTAATCCTTTCGACTATCATCCATTATCATGAGATACCAGGAACTGGGTATCACTTTTTTTTTTTTTTTACTTTCGTTATTGGTTATTTTTTCATCTAATAAAATACACTTTGATATTAGTCAATGAATTGTCGTTACACACATTCTTTCATACACAGTAATTCGATCCATCTAGTAACTATTCCTATCTACTGCAGAAGTTCCCCCATCAGTAAATAGGGTCACAGCAACAGCAGTATGCAGTAATGGTACTATGCTTTTACAAGGGCCTAAACATTGACCGCCTCGCCTCTAAGGCAACAACACACACACAGAAACCAGGTGAGGTACAGCAGTTTAGTGTTCCGAGATATACACCAGTACTACCAGATATCTCCTGTATGTGCGGCACATGCAACTGCTGTCACAGGGGAGGGCATTTAAGCAGCGCCCCATGGGAGTTCCTTCTCCGAGGCATGTGTTGTGCGAGCCTCAGGGGAGTCGAGTGTGTACATGATCAGGTATGCTTTCAGGGGTTCCCAAATAACTCGAGGTCTAGAGGAGGGGGGCAAAGGTTCTGTATATGTGGTAAGCTGGTCTTCACAATATGTTAGATCGTGTATCTATTCCTTAAATTTTGGTTCCCGGTCTCTGCCCCACCTGCATGCAGCCATGCGTTCAGCGAGTAAGAGACAAAGCGCGTTTTATTTCCTGAATCCCACTATCTCCCCAGTGTGACCCCAATAATACCAGCAGTGGTGTGAGACTAATGGAGTGTCTTGTCTGTGTTAGTGCCTCTGCTATGTCTTGCCAATACTTCTGAGTCGGTCAACAGCACCAGGCTAGATGCAGGAAGTCGGCCCCCTCTGCATTACACCAGTCACATCTATTGAAAGCCGTAGATAATAACGGAGCAGTCTAGCTGGTGTGTAGTACATCCGATGTAAGAATTTAAAATGAATTATTCGAAGCCTGCTACTGGAGGAGATGAACTCCATCACCAATACAACCACTGCTCGTCTATGATAAGCACCCCAAGCCCCCCTAACACAGCACCACCCATCTGTGCAGGTTGTTCAAGCTGAACCGAGTGATAGAAAAGCGACAGCAGATGTCGAGGACCTGTAGAGTTAAGTAGGATGTGCAGTGTATCGAATGTGGGAGGTTCCCGCAGCAAATCAGGGGGTGACTGCCTTAACACTGTCGTAATCGCAGATAATAAAATATCTAATGCTGTAGCTGCTTCACCAGTAAAAAAAAAAGAAAAAAAAAAGAAAAAAAATCATTGCACTCCTTGAATATATCATTCAAGTACAGATCGTCCCATGTGTTCAGCTCAAATTTTTCTGTACCATAGCACTACAAGCTGCTTCGTGTGTCACTGGGAGTGCAAAGTTATAGGGCAATGGGAGCAATGGTGAGTACAAAGTAGATTTGCAAAGTCGATTTGCTAACCTGAGCCATGCAGCATTTGTACACGTCACTGTGGAGTCAGCCGTGTCAGGCGATCCCCTCCGGCCCTCCATGCCCAGGTAGGCCGTAGGCAGAATTGGTGCCATGTACCCCTTCTCTACCGCCAGGTGCAGCATGGAGGAATGGGGTGGTACCAATGTATTGTGTGGTGCACCTGAGCAGCCAAAAATATAACTCCATGTTTGCTGCCTCAAAGTCTTCACTAATAAAGGTTTGCGTGAGAACGTTTAATTGGATGAGTGATTGTTTACCCACCCGCGCTCACCGCAGTAATTGTGTTTTAAGTGCTTTGAACAAGATTTGCCCTAGGGAGAAATGGATGTTTATATACAAGTGTAGCAATTTAGGCAAAATCACAATTTTCATTAAAGAAATGTGCCTGCAAAGGAGAGAGGTAATGACATCCACCTAGTAATCTGGTCAGTGATTGCGGAAAACGCGGTACCATAATTCGATTGGAAGAGTTCAGCTTTGTCTCTGATGATCACTATCCCTAGATATCATAGGTCCATTTTGCACCACTGTAGCGGGTAATCAGGCTGGAATCGTATGGTGTATGGTGTATGTGGGAAAAATGTGAGACTTCTCCCAGTTAATCTGAATGCCAGATATTCCCCCAAACCGGATGAACTTGCAAAGTACCTCGTTCAGGCTAGTACGGGGGTCCCGGAGATAACTAGTAAATGTCATTGCCGTACAGTGACACCAGTATGTCGAGAGGGATATCGTATGGCGTATTCCTGGTGATGCGGTCATAACTTGGCGGTTCAATAGCCAGCGCAAATAGCAGGGGCGACAGCGGGCACCCGGGAGTATGGGGAAAAGGGGTAGAGCTAATTCCATTAATCTGTAATCTGGCCATGGGTTGGGAGCATAACCATTCAATCCATGCCACGAAAGGGAAGGAGGGGATGGTGAGGGGGCACCCATCTGCCTTAGCACCACCAGCAAATAATCCCACTCAACTGAATCAAAAGCCTTGGTGGCATCCAAGAACACATCCACAGCAGCCAGTTCTGGATCTATGCCCTGGAAAATCGCAAATAAGGTTCACAAGTTAAGCGCCGTGGACCATCCAGGGACGAATCCGGACTGATCTGGGAGAACCAGAAAGACCATAAGGAGACTGAGGGGATTCACCAGTATTTTTGCAAGAATCTTTCCATCACAATTTATAAGGGATAGGGGCCTGTAAGAATCACAAAGATCCACAGGCTTTCCAGCCTTAAGTAAAGTAATGATTATCACCTCCTGTATAGTAGGAGGCTGGTGTCCAGTATCCCTTGCCACACAGTTTACTGATTTTAAAACAAGGATGAGCATACCACTGCACGTTTTATGAAAATCTACAGAACGCCCGTTGGATCCCTGGGCTTTTCCCGATTGCAACTGCATGATGTCTTCCCGGGGTGTGGAATTTAATAAAATATCAACTTGTCCATGGGACAGGTTCCTTCTTAAATCTACTTGTACTGTAAAAAAATCTACTTGTCTCTTTGGTACTATGTAGGGCGGCAACAAATTATGGGAACAATCTCATTATGTAAGAGCTCTGGTAATAGCCTCCATGATTAAGCCAGGGCTTAGACTATAATAGGGCTTGAATACTTGCAATTTCAATCCCTAATATAGCAATTTCCTTATTTTGGAGGAAGCAGTAATCAATAGTCCCAGGGCTGGAATGCCACTGAGTCTGCAAACCTACTAATTGCATGTTTTAAGGATTTTCACCAGCTCTTCTCTAATCTTTTCCCATAAAGAGAAAGGCTGGAAATTTACTCCTAACAATGGCAAAAGTAGAAGTTCTTCCAGGGTTGTGAAAAAAGTGGCTGGAGGGAAAGTGAACTTGTAAACACTCAACAGATTTGTCACATGAGCAAATCCACACATGCATAATTGCTTGTGCTGAAATACAGAAATAGCACCTACAGTTTCATAGTGGAGAAACATTTTTTTCCTATTTGCAATGTTTTCTGAACATTTTATTTTGAAATCAAAGACTAATCACTCTTCCTTACCATCTTCTGCAAGCATTTGCATCTAATCAGAGAGCATTCTGAGGGCAGTATACTTAGCCTCACATTGTTAAACCTTTCAAATATGTATGTACAGTTTTTTTTTTTGTTTTTTTTTTTTACTTTAACCACTGTCAGTAGTGGAGTGGGACCATAAAATGTTTATTTACATCACTCACCCTAATAATGAAGGCTTTTCTTTAATGAACCATAAATACAATTTCAAACAGCATTAACATATGGACATATTACCTCAAATGCAAATAGTTCCCTTCTCTGTAAACTAGCAGCCAAAGGGTTTGTGCTGCAGGGGGGTGGGCCTACTTGTCCCAAGGACAAAATAAACATGAAAACTTGACCCTAAACAATATGTCAGAGCGTCAGGCGATAGGAGTGCCACATCCCTGTCTTCCCTAATTTAGTCTTCTTCAATAGCTGCAGAGAGATACTCACTATGCGCATCACTGAGCCATCCCAGCACAATGTCTTCAAGATATGCATCGATGTCCTTTGCCTGGGTCCTACTAGAAGTGTATAAATTCTGATAGGACCTACAGAACACCTGCTGTAACTCTTAGGTTTCCCTGACTGTGACGTTACAATCATCACAGATTTCAAGTATGACATTAGCATCTCTTGGTCTACATGCGAATGCCGCCAACGCACATCCAAGCCTTTCGTGCTCACCATAGCTCCTCACTTTCAAGCATTTGCTGCGATACAGGCAATTTCGTTCCGCCATGTCCTGGTAGTCCGAGAAGGCTTCTCTAATCTTACCAGCAGTCAACACAGTGTCCGAGGAGTCCCAAAGGCCCTCCTCCAAAATCCTGTGTTGCTCTACTTTGCCAAGACAGTCACAGATGGAGCAGAAAATCCCCCACACTCTTAGCCACGTACATGCCTTCCAAAGTGACCTTAAAAGCTTCCCAGATTGTGCTAATCCTCGGAACCAAGTCCTTGTTTCTATCAAAGAAGGATGCTACATCCTGCCTCAGTTCCTCCCAAAAGGGTTAATCCAAAAGTAGCGTAGGGTTGAGCCGCTAGAGGGGAAGAAGTCACCAGAGGGCGAAGCCTCATGAGCACTGGTGAGTGATCTGAATAGATCCGAGCTAGGGGGCACGTCTCGAGTAACCAGGGCCTCACCCTCTAGTTATGAACCAATAATCTATTCTGGATAAGCTGTTGCATACTCCTGAATGGAAAGTGCTTTCCCTCGTCTCCGGGTGGAGAGTTTCTTCATGCATCAAGCAAGTAATGTTCTAAAATAATATACTGAATGCACCTTCAAGAAATGGGATGCCCAGACTGTCATTCTGCATTTAGAGCTACACTGAAATCACCCCATCTCCCCACAGAGAAACTGTGTAACCCCGGTACTTATGAGGAGTCCCCAAACTCGATCGAAGAAGTCAGGGTCTTCACTGTTAAGGCCACAGCTATTATCTATAGCAACTGATATGGATGCAAGCCTACCCCACATAATAGTATAGCGTCCCTGTGGGTCGCTAACAGCACAGATATGAACATACGGGTGCCCTTAGCTAACTGTCGCAGTGCCCCTTGCACAGGTGGAATAAGACACGAAGCTCCTGTGGGACGCCCAGCGAGAGGCAAACGTGTGTATGCAGACGGCCCAATGAGAGTTTCATGGATAAGAGCTATGTGAACGTGCTATCTATCTAGGAACGCTTGCGCAAGTCACCGAGCCCCCTCACGTTCCATTTGAGAGTTGTACTGATGTCATGCGTCTGCACGCTGGGTGTGGTTGGTGTCGGCACTGGTGGGTAGAGGGTGAATTATCAATGAAGGTATTACGGAGCCCATCAGGGAATTTTGTGCACACCATTTGTGTATGTTACTGAGTTATTGACTAGATATCCAAAGTGCCAAACATATAACAGTTCCCACCACCACTCTGACAGCCCAATCCCGCCAGAGGAACATTCCCATCCCTCATAACAAAAGATAGCGCATCTAACATGATGTCAGAACTTAGAAAAAAAGAAAGGCGGAAAATCTCTGGAGCCCTTGTGGGCAAGTTATGTTTAGCAAGCGGTAGCGAGAAAGTAGCAAGGGGAAAGAAAGGAAAAAACAGAGGCCAGCGACACTGAGATCCTAGGCAGCAAGTTAGATGGACAGACAAATAAAATGAAACTGTAGAAAAGGTCTAAGTTCTTGTTGGTATGTGAAATTAGAAGAAAGAGCAGAAACCAAAAGAGGCAAATACAATTCCCAGGTGTAACCTTTGGGGTGATCAACTAGAGCGACAGGCAGTTCTACCTCGTGTAAACAAGGGAGCCCAGGGAGAATATGTAGTTTCCATCTTGCCCCTACCGCTGTATCATACATTATTCAATTCGCAATAGCACAGTTTGATCTGATATAATGAGGAGTAGCTTCACTTTCCACAATGGCGAGGGGGGTGCGAAATGCCTGTGTCGATCTGGAGTGAGGGGAACTTCACAGATTTTGCTTCAGGTACTAGCCAGTCTGTGAAGGATTATTGAAGATGTGAGGCCTTGCCTTGATGATTAATGCAGAGTCGTGCTGGGTAGAGCATTGCATATTGAACGTTAGTCGCTGCAAATTCTGCTTGATGCGAATGCATTTTCTGCGCAGTTCCTGGACTGCCAAATTGTAGTGTGCGTCTCTCTCTGGCCAACCGTAAGGCTGTGTCCCTGTAGTTAAGCAGCCAGGCAATGATGGGCCACCCGGCTGCACCCAGTAGAGTTGTGCTATAAAGGCACAGTGCACTCATTCCACAATGAGGATATTGTGAACGGTTCCACCCCAAACACCGTGATCAACAGGCGTTCAACAAATTTTTCTATCTTACCGGTGTCTGATGTTTCGGGGATACCCATAATATGCAGATTATTTCTGCGAGATCTCACTTCGAGGACTTTGTTTTTAGCAGAAATTATTTTAAGAACTTTTTCCATGTTCAAGAGTTGCTCACTCCTGTGCGCGACTGTCTTCTACTGCAAAAAGCCATTGTTCAGATTCAGCAATGCGCCTGTCAAGCTTTTCTAGTTTGTGCGTTACGGAGTCCATATGAGCGCACATGGCATCCATTTTGACTTCAAGGGAGGTGAGGCATTGCTGGTAGCAGAGTTTTCATAATGTCTGCCTCAGATGGTTCCTCATCAGCAGGTTCGGCAGGGCTGCCTCAGTCAGCGGGATCACTGGCAGAACGGGTGGATTAACGAAGGTCAAATTGCAGTTTGGGTTGTCTCAAATTGTGTTTCCCCAAAGAATCCTTCAGTGGAGTCAAATAGGATAATCAGAACGTTGCAGCGTCTACACTTTCAGCAGTCGTGAGCAGATATGGTTTGTGGTTGGTCAACATTTCAAACAGATATGCGCTCCACACACCAGCTTCAGCAAAAGCACTACACCTCAAAGGCCCCACCTCTCCTCTGTAAAACAGTACCTCACTTATGTGGGTAGGCCTAGTGCCAGCGACAGTCAAGAGTCCATAAGGCAACATGGACGCATTATATTTTTCCTCTGAAAACTGACTTTTTTTGCAGAGTGAGAATTGGAAGAATCTGGCCTTAGCTCAGCCAGCACCCAGGGAACCCTGGTGTATCTCCACATTTAATTAAACAAAACAAAAAAACAAAAAGAAAGACACCCGGGGAAACTATGGTGTGGTGACCTGTGTGGCTCTTGCCAGGTGTTCTTACCTAGAAGCCTTTCTAAACCTCAAACTTTCACTAAAAACATGTTTTCCTAATTTCTGCAAGGCAGATTTCTGGAATCTGCAGGGAGCTACACATTTCTTACCACCCAGCATTCCCCTAAGTCTTCTGATAAAAACCAATATCGCACTTGTGTGGGCAGGACTAGTGCCCATGACAGGAAAGGGCCCAAAACACAACATTGAAATTTGGGAAGGAAAGGTCCTCTGCATGGTGAGAGATGTGGACCCCTGCTCTGTGTGCCCAATTATGTTGTTGTCTGGATCACTAAGGCGGATTATTTGCACAGGCAAACATGGATCATGAGGGTGTGCCATGACCTAGGCCATTCTCATGGACTGCAGCCTTATTAGACCGGGAGGGGTGCCCAAAGCTCTACCCTCATAGTGGTGGAAGGCCACTGCCTTCACCAGGAGTTAAACAACACACCTGCGGTGATGGCCGCCTACTGTGTAGTGATTAGTAGTAGTGAACAGGCCCATTTTACCCTTTGTTACTGGAGTGAGGCCTACAGGCTCACTCAACTTTTTTTTTTTTTTTTTTTAAGTTTTGCTGCTGTGTGCTCAACTCACCCCTAACCTACTTCAGGTTTATGTGGAAGCGTGTGCATGACAAAAGCGTGTCCTGAGTGCATGTGTGCTTCCAAGAGATACACTACACAGAAGGTGAAGTGTGGTACAGTGAGCATATGGTAAATGTGTGCGCTAGCAGGCTGTGATTTTGATGACGCACTCTGGTACAATACACAGACTGCAGTACTGAACAGTGTACACAGACAATCTGTGTGTTGCATGCAACTATGCTGGTGATAGCGTAATGCATGAGGGTACAGTGATGGACAGTGCTAGTACTGTGAATGTACAGTGAGGGCAGAAGTGCCTTTATTGGTACATTACGTGGAGGACCTTGGGTTCCATTTTGTGAGACCCGAGCCTGCCTGGTTAAAACAAGAGGAAGAGAGGAATCTTCCCAAGATAGTTGTGTTTTGCTGCATTCCTTTAAGCTGGGTAGGAAAAGCACTGTATGAGGGGAGAGCTTGGCCCTCCCTGTGCATTTCCAAGGGCTCTTTTATTCATTGACAGATCACAAGGAATGTGCCAGGACACATCTCAGGAAGAGGGAACTGGGGCCGATAAGAAATCATAAGAGGTAGGGCAGAGAGCTTAGGATTAACCTTTTGTTGCATATTATCACTGTGGCTGATGTTGAAGCAGATATGCTAATTAGAAATTATTAATGAATGTTTGTGTGTTTTGATTAACAAGAAAACTAAACTTAGAGAAATTAATGTGCGCATTTGTAAACGTGCCCACGTAGAGTGACAGCCAACTTAGACGAACTTATACTAAAATGAATAAAAAATGTGTGAAATAATGAAAATGTGTAATAATAATCTAGTAGTATGTCATATTAAGATATATAACCCATGTTTTGCATTATATTGTAGAGTTAACTTACTCGAAGTTGTGGCCTAGTTACCAAGCAGAAGCTGAATTTCTAGCGCACTTCAAAGAAGCTGGTGCGTTGAACTGTCCATGACCGCGTATGTTAATAAAATCTGCTTAGCTAGAATTTTCTGCAATGTACCGATGGACAGGAGATGATGGAACTAGACATGTAACAATTTTGGTGTAAGACAGACTCAATGTACTTTCCCAGGACTCGAACAATAGAAGCACTGACTGGAGAAGATGCAACATTTTCGATATCCGATCAGCCGGATGATGAGGACATCGTACAGTGAACCAATCAACACCTTGAGAACGGCGTGATATTAGAATTCATAGATTTGTCAAATTAAAGTTATTGGTTAGGGTAATAACTGATGATTGACGGACCAATTAGGAATTCGGTGTGTAAGTTAAGTGAGTAAGGGAAATTTATGACTGAGATTTGGCGAGTCCTATGTGCACCACGACAGACCCATTGATCAGTTGGGAGTGAAATTCGTGGGTCGAATTTTGCTTGTGAATGTGGGAGACTGAGAAAGAGGAATAGCTGCATGAGCAAAAAGGGCCATCAGGGAAAATCCGCAAGGTCTCTGAAGAGATTGTGTACCTTCCTGTAGTAAACAAGCTGATTTGTTTTGGTTATTAGATTCTGGTTAGTGCTCGCAATGCTTTTTACATTAGTTTCATGTGAGTTGAAGATTAGGACGACAATCCGCAAGACTTTGTCAGCCGCAGTGTGCGAGTGTGACGTCAGAGTGAGCCGCGCTGGGATAGGTTGGTTAGTGAGAAGAGTCGCGAGCGGATTGGCAGCCGTCTGCAAGAGGCAATTGGTTGAGTAGGGAGGTGAAAGAAACCTTTGGAGTAAAAAAGTCAGTTCCTTATTGAATCGAATAAATACAAAAGAGAAGATGACATTTTTCAAAGTGTTTAGGAGTGCCATGAAGGGCGATAGTTACATTAAAGCAACAGTGGGGGAGCCGACCCCACCGGAAAATTCTCTGGAATTTATTGTGATGGAGGGGCGAGGTGTTGCGCCATGTCTTTGGTTAAAGCAGTGGTGCAATTTGACAGAGAAACAGGGAGCTTTTGCGTTTCCAGAGCATGGAACATTTAATTTGAGAATTTTGGATCAGTTGCGAATGACCATATACGAGACTAAGCCACTTCCAAGACCAGCACAGTTTGAGGCTTTAGCGGTTTGGGAGCTCATAGCAGGACAACAGCAGGAAATGAAATTCCAGAGAAGAATAAGGCAGGTAGAGAAGTCTTTAGCAGAAGCGAGATGGGATTATGAACAAAAAAAAGTGGAGCATGACGACACTGCAAGGTGTTTAGTTGTTTCCTACTATTACAGAGGAGGATGAGTCAGAAGAGAAAGAGGATAATAGCAAGAGCGGTAAGAGTTTGTCAGGGGTTAAGAAGAAGAAAAAGACTTATGTGGAAGAAGAAGATTCAGATGTTGAGGATCTTATTACACTGGTGTTGTGGGACCGACCTCCATCATATGTGGTGCAGGAGGGGAGTCCAATTATTAGTCCTACTCCAACTGCCCCAGCCCAAATGTTGGGGATAGTGGGACCAGTGCAAGCAGATAATGGACAGGTACAAGGGGTAGTGCAGAGTACTCCTAATGCAGTGACTACTTCGGTGGTCCAAGCGCAGATGCACCCACCACCAGTACAGAGAATTTATCCAGAAGTACCAATTCTTGAGACAACTTCGAACTTAGTCATTCCTACGGAGCAAGTGGTTCCGAGGCCAATGCTAGTTCAGATCGAGCAGACTCCAATGTTGTTGCCTCAGGCACAGCCACAGGGTTTGCCGAAGTTCACACCAATGACAGGGACACAGTCCGATGTGACACCTGTGATGAATCAGAATATGGGAGTAGCCCTTCCACTAAATACTGGTGTCAGAGCGGCACGAGATGCAATATCGTTGCCAATTACTGTTGGTCCAGAGGTACCATTGTTTGCGCAGAATAAGCAGATTGCAGGAGAACAGGGTGAAATGTCACAGAGCCTCGTGAGGATGGGGGTGAGAGATCGTATGCAGGTAATGTCATATATGGGTCAGACCTTTGAATGATCTAGAACATTCATGGATCTTAGTCCATTTGTTGCGCTTCCAGAAACGGTAAATGGCCTGAGTGCAAGTCAGAGCTTGAAGCTATTGACACCACAGACTCCAGGCGCAGTGGTGCAACAGGTGCCATTGCCAAATGCAAGTAACATTTCGTTAAAGGGATTGACAGCACAGCAATTGAATGAGTGGTTGAATAGTCTGAATACTCCTCGAAACACATCTAAAAGGTGAAGAGCAGATTAATCATGTAAGATTGGCTACAAAGATAACGGAGCTAGTTAAGGGATCGATGGGAGTGAATAGGTTAGAATCCTATACAGAAGCAGAGATGAGATACTTGTGTCTGAGGATTACGAGAGAAGTGGGCAAAATACATCAGAAATTAGCAGATAAACATGACATAGAAATTGAGAAAACAAAGCATTTAAAAAGGAGCTACAGGTTAGATTTCAAGGCAAAAGATTTTGAACACACGAGGTCAGCAGGGATGAAAGCAGGGATGAAAGCGCACCTCTTATTGCAGAGTGCTCGATTTGGGGAGCATTAGAGAAGTGGGAAGGCAGATGGGCAAAGAAGGAGGATAAACAAACGAGATTCACAAGAAGGGCCTGAAAGCATTTGGAAAGAAAAGGATCCAGTAAAAAGTTTACCAAAGAGGGAAATTTCAGGAGGGCAATTTGTTCATGTTCCTTGGCATAGGAGTGATATTCTGTCATTCACAAATGATTATCCAAAATTGAGAGAGAAACCGGTTGAGTGGTATCAGCAGACAGACAGATTTGTGAAGCTTTCAAAATGTCTGTGGGAAGACCGGGATACTCTATTGGAGATAGTGGTTCCAGCTGATTTGTGGGTTGAGTGCAAGAAAGCGGTGGATTGGACGACGAGTGAACCAGAAAGGGATAGAGTTACAGGTGCACCATCACCTGAAGTAATGAAACATTATTATAAGGTGATTGAGTTCCTGAAGATGAGAATTTCGCCTACAAATACTGATTGGCAGAGAACTGACAGGACGGTGCAGAAAGTAAAGGAGGGTAAAGAAAGGAGTCGATATATACCTATTATGAGAGATTGCTGAAAGCGTTCAAGGAGTACAGTGTTAACAAAGCTATTGAGCCGAAAGACATGTTGCACTTTGTGTTCAGGTTCGTGGAAGGAGTGAGACCTGAAATATGTCAGATGATTACGAGTCATTTGATTTGCTGGCAAGCAACGCCGATTGATGAGGTATTGCAGTATGCGAAATACTGTAGTGATGAGATTGAGTTGAAACAGAAGAAGCTGAAAGAGAAAGCAATGGTGATGCAAATTAAGGCAGCTCAAACAGGACTGCAGGGAGCCTTAGTGCAACAGATGCCGCAATAGCGGGGAACTGTCGTGTTCCAAACTCAGGTGAGAGGTAGGGGTCGTGGAGCCGATATGAACTGTGGTCCATATTTGAGTACTGTAGTAGTTCAGAATGATGTGCAAGGGATATAAAAAATAAATAAAAAATAAATAAAAGGTTTTACAGTGTCATCTGTGCGAAAACGTGGGACACTGGAAGCGGGAGTGTCGGTTGATGGTGCAGGATGGTGTTTTTCAGCAAGGTGGTGATGTCAATACATTTCAAACTGTGAAGGTCCCTAGAATGAGAGGACTTAATCCGAATTTTCAGAATCAAGTGAGGAATTTTCAACCCATGCAGCAGGTGCAAGAGCCGCGTGCACAAGTGACACAGTTGCAATCAATGCAGCAGCAGGTTCCTATGGTACCCAGACAGCAAATGCAGATACCTCAAGCCCCGACGGAACAGCAACAGATGATGCTTACTCAGCAGGTCACAGGTCAGAGACAAGCCAGAAGTAGTGACACTGTGCACCAATTCCCATTACATAGTGAGACTGAAAGAAACGATGAATGGATGAGTATTAGTTCGGATGAAGAGCCATGCATGCTTGCAGCGTCCCCAGAGGTAGATCAGAGAGGACCTTTTGTGAAAGGAAAAGTGATGGGTCATAGAGTCTCATTCCTAGTGCACACAGGAGCTACTCGCTCTACAGTCAGAAGTGCGGAAGTTCCAAACTTACCTCTTTCAGGCAGGACAGTTCAGGTTGTGGGAGTAGCAAACAGACAGCTGATAAATCCGATCACAGATCCAGTACAGGCTGAGATTGGTAACTTCCAGGGACTGCTTAAGTTTGTAGTTTGTGACTCAAGTCCAGTATCCCTACTGGGAAGGGACTTGTTGTGCAAAAACAGATGTTCAATTAGTTGTTCGACTACTGGAACAGAGGTTCAGATGAATAGTGATGATAAAGAAGAACTAACTCCTGAAACTGAGACTGAAAACATTAATGAAGAGTACCCATTGATTGAGTTTTTCCCGATGTTTACTGTGAGAGAGTTGCATGAACATTTACAGGGAACAGTACAGGAGAACGTGAGGGACCTGACAGGTAAAGAATTGGGTTTGATCAAAGGAGTGGAGCCGATTAAGAGGACTCTGATGCCGAATGTAGTGTTTCCGCAGCTTCCACAGAATAACATGGCACAAGATGTTCTGATGAAAGTGGTGCGGATAATTGGAGATTTTCTGGAACAAAGAGTTTTGAAAGAAATGTTTAGCAGTCCATGTAATTCACCGATAATGGGCTTAAAGAAGCCGTGCGGGAAAGTGCGCATTGTGCAGGAATTGCGAAAAGTGAATTACATGGTGGTCAAGTGTTGTCCTGTAGTGCTGAACCCAGCAGTAATATTGTTTCATATTCCATGCGATGCTGAGTGGTTCACAGTGGTTGATTTGTCACAAGCTTTCTTTTCTGTGCCTCTTCATGAGGATAGTCAGTTTCTTTTTAGTTTCAAATTCTAGACAGAGTCTACAGCTGGTGCAGGCTTCCTCAAGGGTACACGGAGGCACCGTCTCTGTTCAATCAGATTTTGAAAAAGAATCTGGAGTCATTGGAACTACCATACCAATCGACTCTAGTGCAGTACATTGATGATTTGCTGATCACATCCAAGACAAGGGACAAGTGTAAGTACGACTCGATTGCCCTGTTGATTCATTTGGGGAAATTTGGACATAAGGTGTCACCTTTGAAATTGCAGTATTGTCAGAAATCAGTGAAATACCTGGGACACCAAATTGAGAAAGGGTCTAGGAGAATTTCCAGAGAAAGGATTACAATGATACTGCAGAGAATTCCACCTACTTCACAGAGAGATATCAGAATGTTTCTGGGAATGGTAGGTTATTGTAGTCACTGGATTCCAAATTCTACTGAGATTGCTAATCAATTGCAGCAGCTGATACATAAGGAGGTTACAGATCCTATTACACTAGATCAGGACCAGATGAAAGCATTTACTGAGTTGAGAGTTTGTGCAGAGCTCCAGTGTTGGGAATGCCTAATTACACGAAGCCATTCACTTTGTTTTGTCATTAACGTGATGCTTGTTCTTTGTCTGCCTTGACACAGGTCCACGGAGGTGCTTATCGCCCAGTAGCTTATTTTTCAGCTACCTTGGACCCAGTCGCAGCAGCTTTACCAGGTTATCTGCGTGCTGTTGCTGCAGTTGGTCAAAGCCTTTCACAATGTGAGGGAGCAGTGATGGGATACCCTCTAATGGTAATAGTTCCTCACTCTGTTGAGATCTTACTGACAAGGGCAAAAACACAGTATTTGACTGGTGCCAGATTGACGAGGTATGAGACGAGCATTCTAGGTGCTCCAAATGGAACATTGAAAAGATGTACAGTGCTGAACCCGGCAACATTACTTCCGAGTGATACTGTTGAGACTGAAAAACAGGAAGACGTTGAGTATGATTGTCTCGAGGTAACTGAGCTGTGTGCAAAACCAAGACCAGATATTAGAGCTATATGATTGGAAGAAAATGACCAAATTGTCTTTGTTGATGGCTGATGTCTCAGAGATGGTACAGGAACACTGAGAGCAGGATATGCTGTATGCACGATCACAGGTACATTAGAAGCTTCTCGGCTATGAAGTGTATATCCTGCACAAGTGGAAGAATTGGTTGCCCTTACTAGAGCGTACCATGTTTCTGCGAGACTGAGAGTCACAATCTATACGGACAGCCAATAAGGATTTGGAATTGTTCATGATTTTGGTCAACTGTGGGCGCAGAGATGTTTCCTGACCTCTACTGGTTCACCAGTAAGAAATGGTGACAGAATAAAAGAATTGCTATATGCAATACAGTTAACTGAAGAAATTGCTGTGGTAAAATGTAGTGCACATCAAAAGACACAGGACTACATCTCACTGGGAAATAGATATGCGGATCAAGTTGCAAGGTTTTGCGCGTTGAACTGTATTTCATTCAAAGACAAGTGGGAACTAATGTCAGAAGAAGGTAACCCATGTACAAGTTTTGCATTGAAAGTGATCGATACTTTGGAAGAGTTAAAAATATTGAAAGATAATGTTGACAAAGAAGAGAAACGACTCTGGTCCAAATTAAAATGTGTTCAACGTCCTGATGAGATTTGGGTTTCCGAGGAGGGTCAGATGGTCCTGCCCAGTTGGTTTGTCACAAATGGCCTGTTACTACCATGGTCAGGCACATATTGGGAGGGATGCAATGGTCCGTTTGTTCAAGATCGAGTGGTTCAATCATGACTTTAACAGGCAGCAGAGGCAGTATGTCATCGCTGTATAGTTTGTCAGCAGCTAAACGTGGGAAAAGGGACAGTGGTAAACTTGAGCCACATTGGAAGAGCAGGAGGTCCATTCAACAGAATGCAATTGGATTTCATTGAAATGCCTGCGTGTGGAGGTTTGAAGTACGTGTTAGTGATTGTGTGTTTTTTTTAGTCACTGGATTGAAGTATACCCTACAAGAAGGAATGACAGTCTCACAGTAGCAAAGTTGTTGCTTAGGGAGTTGATACCACGTTTCGGGTTTCCGATCTCTTTAGAATCGGATAGGGGAACTCACTTCAACAATGAGGTGATTAAACTCTTATGTGCAGCACTAAACATTGAGCAAAAGTTGCATTGTAGTTACCGCCCTGAGGAATCAGGACTAGTGGAACAGATGAAAGGTACCTTGAAAAACAAGAATTGCAAAGATGTGTGTAGCTACGAATCTGAAATGGCAGGATGCATTGCCTTTGGTGTTGATGTCGATGAGAAATACACCTGACAGGGAGACAGGGCTTTTGCCCCACGAGGTTCTCATGGGCAGAGCAATGAGATTACCAGCAGTTCCAGCCAATGCACTTGTGAATATTGCAGATGATATGGTGTTGGACTACTGCAAGGGTCTGGCTGATGTGGTTCGCTCTTTCAGCAGTTGCAGGCCACCACCCTGCCACCCATCCACGATCGAGGGCAAAATCTGAGAGCCGGTGACTGGGTCATTGTCCGGAAACATGTACGCAAGAGGTGTTTAGAGCCACGCTCGAGAGAGCCTTACCAGGTGGTCCTAACAACCACAACAGCTGTGAAGTGTGCAGGACTTCCAAACTGGATACACGCAAGCCATACCCAGAGAGTGGTATGTCCACTGGATCAGGAAGAAGCGTTGTTGAGAGCACCAACAACAGTGAAACAGGTTGCCGCACCTGAACCAGAAAAGGAGCCAAGAGAGTCTGAAGTGGAACCCGAGCATGGGGAAGATGGATCTATTACCCCTGTAAGAGACGAGAGCGAAGAATTACAGGAGGGTGCGGAGGAATCTATCTAAATAGATACAGCAGGAGAGCCAAGCTCAGCAGAGGTTCTCCCAGAAGCAAACAGTACTGAAAAGTAGACAGAGCAAGTGCCAGACCAAGAGGGGGAAAGAGTTGAGACGTGTCAAGGTGATCCGACTCCTCCTGAGCCCGTTGCAGGTCCATCAAGAGAAAACACCATTGAGAAAGAGAAGGAGATGAGTCCAATCCTGAGAAGAATACTGACAGAAGGATCAAGAAAAGGAGATAAGTGGCCTAAGTCACAAGTAGGGAAAAGAAAATAATTGGTCATAAATGAAACAATAGAAGAGGTAGATACTACAAGAAAAGTAGAATTGAGTGAAGGAGAAATAAGTGGTGATAGAAGGTTGAAAAGAAAGAAAATAGCAAGTCGGCGTTACGCAGGTCCTGGATGGGCATATGCAACTACTAATGAATGGCAACACAAGTTTATGTCCTTTTGTTTTGATAGAGAAGTTCCGAGTCAGTACTTTGATGTAACCTGAAGGAGAACAGAGAGCTGATTTGTTGAGCTAAACTGAAAAACCTAAAAGAGACTGCTGAAAATAAACTGGAAGAGACATGGATAGCCTAATTTGACATAAAACAGGATGTGACAGGCTGCTAATGGATTCTGACAAGGAAAAAGGGTTCCTGGATGTGAAACTGAACAGTGAGAGAAGAATTTCCTTATTTTTGATTTTTACTGCACCTTATAAAAAAAGTGTTACTTCTGCTTTCTGATTCTTTACAGATCATGGCTGAGCAAAATAAATCAAGATAGAAATGCTAGACGCTGTAGATAAAGGAGTGTTGGATTGGCAATTATGTGTGGAATCTTGTTTATAGAGGTAATTGTGGGAATGTCTGTTCTTGATGTGAAGGGAGACCCGCATATTTCTGCTCCTGAAGAACAAGTTACTTACCTTCGGTAACACTTTTGCTGGTGGATACAATAGCAACCTGTGGATTCCTCACCTTATGAATTCACCCTTGCGCCAGCATCCAACAGAAAATCTTTTTCCCAGCTCTCCACGTCGACACCACAATTGCACAGCTCCACGCGACTCCGTCTGAAGTCACCGTGCAAATAAGAGGTCCTCTCCGGCGTGCGGACGTCAATTTCACCCATTTTTTACTGCCTTTGAGGCGAACAGGTGAAATACGACTCCAAAATAACTTCATTAAGTACATATATATACAAAATCTTCATGATACAACAAAATCAAAACGATTAATATATATATATATATATATATATATATATATATATATATATACACACACACATATACACACACATATATATATATATATATACACACACACACACATATATATATATATATATATATATATATACATACACACACACACACACACACACACACACACACATACATACATACACACACACACATACATACACACACACATCTATACAACTACATATCCTAGTGCAACCATACAGGCAACGGGGAGGCGGGTGGGACTGTGAGGAATCCACAGGTAGCTCTTGTATCCACCAGAAAAAGCGTTACCAAAGGTAAGTAACTTGTTCTTCTGATGGATACAACTACCTGTGGATTCCTCACCTTATGAATAGAGTCCCAAAGCAGTACCGCACTTGGAGGTGGGTGCCTGTCTGATTACACCAAGAAATCCTGCAACATAGATAATGCAAAATGCCCGCCCCTCCGAACCTCAGAGTCCAAGCAATAATGCTTTGCAAAGGTGTGGAGGGACACCCAAGTTGCTGCCTTGCAAATATCCACCACCGGAACCCCCCCCCTTGCCAGGGCCGAAGTAGCGGACTTAACCATGGTGGAATGGGCTCTGATACCCTCAGGGGGAACCTTTTTCACCAACGAGTAGCAGATCTTGATACAAAGGATAACCCACCTGGAGATTGTTCTTTTATGGACTGCTCTGTCCTTCCTCTGTCCAGTATACCCCACGAACAGCTGATCTTCCAGGCGAAAGTCTTTCGTCCTTTCAATGTAAAAACTAAGCGCCCTTTTAGGGTCCAAGCGGTGGAGCCTTTCTTCCTCCTTCGAGGAGTAAGGAGGAGGGTAGAAAGATGGAAAGGTAATAGACTGCCCTATATGAAAAGGGAGTGACAACTTTTGGCAGGAAAGCCGCCCTGGTTTTCAACACCACTTTATCTGGAAAAAACAAGGTAAAGGGGGGTTTAACAGAAAGAGCTTGAAGCTCACTAACCTGCCTAGCCGAGGTTATGGCAACAAGAAAAACTTTTTTAAGCACTTAAAACCTTAACAGGCAAGAGTGCCTGGGCTCAAATGGTGACCCCATTAAAAAGGTTAAAACAAGATTTAGGTCCCAATGAGGCACATGAAAAGGAGTGGGAGGAAACTTATTAAGTAAACCCTTGAGAAACCCAACCACAATAGGTGATTTAAACAACGAGAGCTGATCCGGGAGGCAAAGAAAAGCTGACAGAGCAGCTAAATAACCCTTAACCGTAGCCACTACACAACCCTTCTTTTCTAAGTCCAAAGCAAATAATAAAATATCAGAAAGGTGGGCCTTCAAAGGATCAGTTTGCTTTTCTCCACACCAAGCCACAAATTTTGCCCTTCTGCCGGCATAAACTGACTTAGTGGAGTGTCGCCTGGCAGATAAAACAACATCCACTACATCTGGTGGGAGAGAAAAGGAACTCCGGTTGCCCCGTTCAATCTCCAGGCATGAAGGTGCAAGCTCTAGAGGTGGGGGTGTAGAACCTGCCCCTGTGACTGCGAGAGGAGGTCTGCCCTGAGAGGGAGGCTGAGTGGAGGGCACAGTGAGAGTTGGAAAAGGTCCGTGTATCAGACCCTTCTTGGCCAATCCGGGGCTATCAAAATAACCTGAGCCCGATCTTGGCGAATCTTCCTCAGAACTCGAGGAATCAAGAGTATGGGGGGAAACGCGTAAAGCAACTGATTGCACCAAGAAATCTGAAACGCATCCCCCAACGCTCCTTGCACCGGATACTGGAGGCTGCAGAATGACGGGCAGTGCGCGTTCTCCCAAGTGGCAAACAGATCTATCACTGGAGAACCCCACATCTGAAAGATGTGCAGGACCAGATCCGGATGGAGACTCCACTCGTGATCGGATGAAAGATGCCGACAGAGTCGGCACGCACGTTGAGCACCCCGGCCAGATGATTTGCTATCAAGCAAATCCGATGGTCCTGAAGCCAGGACCAGAGACACAGAGCTTCTCTGCAGAGAAGATACGACCTTACTCCTCCCTGCTGGTTTATATACTACATCGCGGTAGTGTTGTCTGTCAGGACCTGAACTGACTGGCCGCGAAGGGACGGGAGGAAGGCCTTGAGAGTCAGACGTATTGCCCACAATTCCAACAGATTGATATGAAAAGTCTGTTCCACTGGAGACCAACGACCCTTGATCTCTAGATGAGCTCCCCACCCTAGAGTGGAAGCATCTGCCATGACCGTGGCCACCGGAGGTGGCAGTGAAAATGGCCTTCCTTAAGAAAGGTTGCCGTCCACAGCTCACCATCGTAAATCCACTGCAGCGTCCCTGGAGATCGTTATCGACTCCTCAAGATTCCCTTTGTGTTGAAACCCCTGACTGTGGAGGCACCACTGGAGAGCCCTCATGTGCCAACGTGCTTGAGTGACCAACAGAATGCAAGAAGCGAACAGACCGAGCAGGCATAAGACCTTGAGGACTGGAACAACCGCTTCATTTTGAAACATTGGAAGCAACGCCTGAATATCCTGGATCCGCTGAGGCAGAAGATAGGCCTGATTCAATGTTGTATCCAGTACTGCCCCTATGAACAGGAGGCGTTGAGAGGGCTCCAGGTGAGACTGGGGTAAATTTATCGAAAAACCCAGCCTGAACAACATCTGAGGTGTCATCAGCAAGTGACGCAACATAAGCTCTGGAGACTTGGCTTTGATCAACCAATCGTCCAGGTAAGGGAATACCAAAATACCGTTCCTTCTGAGGATCGCTGCCACCACTGCCATCACCTTTGTGAAGACTCGAGGTGCTGAAGTAAGACCAAACGGAAGGACTGCAAACTGGTAGTGTTGCGATCCCACCACAAACCAGAGATACTTCCTGTGCGACTGGAGTATTGGGATATGAACGTACGCATCCTGCAAGTCGACAGAAACCATCCAATCCTCTTTGTTCAACGCCAGAAGTACCTGCGCTAGAGTCAGCATCTTGAATTTCTCCTGTTTGAGGAACCAATTCAACATCCTCAGGTCTAGGATTGGTCTCAAATGGCTGTCCTTCTTGGGGATAGGAAGTATGTTGAATAACAACCCTGACCCCTTTCCTGAAACCAAATCCACCGCACCTTTTGACAATAGGGTCTGAACCTCCTGCTGTAACAACAGGAGATGGTCTTCTGCACAAAACGAGGGATGGGAGGAGGAAACTCCTGAAAAGGGAGAGCATATCCTTTTCTCACAATATTTAGGACCCATGAGTCTGATGCAACTAACTCCCACTCGTGGAGAAAAAGACATAATCTTCCCCCTACAGGAGAAGTATGATCGATAAAGGGGAGAAAACTAGGGCTGCTTCCCTTGCTGTTGTCCTCCTGAGGAAGAGGATGACGTAGGGTGCTGTTGGGTGGCCCCTCTTGTCCTAACCCTCCCCTGCCCTCTAAAGGACCGATATGGGAGGCTGGTAGGCTGCTCGACAGAGGACTGGAGTCTCCCTCGATAAGCTGCTCCACGCCCAAACCCCCTGAATCTCCAAAAGGACCTAAAAGGGGTAGCAGAGGAGGCTTGCAACCCCAAAGACTTTGCTGTGGCCCAGCTATCTTTAAAGCTCTCTTGGACAAAGTCTGCTTTATCTCCAAACAGCTTTTCCCTGTCAAAAGGTAAATCCAACAAAGTGTCTGTACATCTGAGGAAAATCCAGAAGACCTCAACCAAGGGTGCCGCCTGGTAGCAATAGATGTACCCATTGCCCTGGCCACCGAGTCCGTAGAGTCCAGGCCAGACTGGATTATTTGTTTCGCCGCAGCCTGTGCATCAGACAGGAGTTCTCCAAATGGTCTCTGTACATCCTGCGGCAGGTCAAGAACCATGGCCTTCGCGGAGTCCATGAGGGCGTGGACATATCTACCCAGCACACAGGTAGCATTTGCAGCCTTGAGAGCCATGCTACAAGACGAGAAAGTCTTCTTTGCGGATTGCTCCATCCGCTTGGATTCCCTGTCTGATGGAACCACAGGGAAGGAGCCTGGAGCAGACCGTGTACAGCAAGTGGCCTGAACCATCAAACTCTCTGGGGTAGGATGTTGTGATAAAAACCCCGGATCACCAGGCGCTACTCTGTATCTCCTTGCCACAGCTCTATTCACAGCAGGCGATGATGCAGGCTTCCTCCAAAGTTCTAATATGGGCTCCTTAAGAGCCCCATTGAATGGAAGCAGAGGGTCTGCAGAAGCCAAAGAAGGATGCAGGACCTCAGTTAAAATGTTAGTCTTAACTTCCGCAGCAGTTAATGGAAGTTCTAAAAAGTCCGCTGCCTTCTAGATCACTGTGTGAAAAAAAGCTGCCTCCTCAGTAAATCCCCCCCGGTGAAGCCAAGACCCATTCTGGGGAAGTATCCAGTCCACTGGCCGACTCCAGGTTCTTGATACTCTCCCAAGGGCTCGGTAATCTCTCCTTCCTCCAACAACTGCCTTTGATACTCTTCCTCCTCTAAGAGCCGCAAAGCCTTCCTGCATGACCTCAATCGAGTTTCCAACCTCGGTGTCGACATGGAATTTGCAGACGTCAAAGACACCGGCTTCAACACCTGACGTGGAACAGGAGAGGAAGGTTGACTACGTTCAAATCCATCACTCGGATCCTAATGGCACAGCACGGATCCTAATGGCGCTGAGAAAGCTCACTGCTCCACCAACAACGCCGGCTGATGGGGTGATGAAATCGGCACCATAGATCTAGAAGGCGACGGACGTCATGGGATCCACAGGGCCTCGAGGCAATGTCATCGGCGCCGGTCCGGTACTCTCAGCCAGATAGAATGGCATAAACGGCGCCACCTTGTACAGAGCAGGAGAGACCTACGAAAATGCCAACTGACCTGTGGGACCAGCCGGTGCACCAGCAAGGGCCATCGCATTGAACATGGAGAACATGGCATTCAAAAATGCTGCCGGATCCACTCACGGAGCCGGTAAGGCAGGATACCTCTGGTCTCCCTGATGCACCTGTGCTTGCTGAACCTCAGACTCCTGAGCAGCAGGTGAAAATTGAGGACTTTGCAGAGGCGCCACAACCTCAAAGACAGACGGCGCCGGAGAAGCCTCAGGGTTCTGGGGCGGAGGAGTCACCGCCGGACTCACCTCCCACGTCGCCGACGAGATGGACATCTCGATCTTGATCGCCTCCAAGCCAAACGACGCCGGGAGTCATGACAGCACTGTTTCTTATGCTTCTTCGAAGAAGCATGGGAAGAGGATCTTCAATGGCTCCAATGACCCTTCTTCGCCTTATCCAAAAAGAGTTTGGCCTCCCTTTCCTTTAACGCCTTTGGATTCATGCTCTGGCAAGACACTCCTCGACGTCATGCTCAGAGCTAAGGCACCAAAGACAACAAAACGAAACCTCCAACAGAAGCGAGAGCTAGGAGAAAACCGTTAGCGTTGAAGGCACAGAAAAAAGGGAACTGACATCAGCAGGCCAGCGAGGACCTCTTATTGGCACGGTGACGTCAGACGGAGTCGCGTGGAGACGTGCAATTGTGACATCGACATGGAGAGCTGGGAAGAAGATTTTCCGTCGGATGCTGGCGCAAGGGTGAATTCATAAGGTGAGGAATCCACAGGTAGTTGTATCCATCAGAAACTACTGCACTAACGGCTTTGGAGAAGTTTAAGTTAGATGAGAAGTATGTACATGACTATACTAAAGCTCAGGCAGAGATTTCCTTTAACGTCTTCTATCGCTTGTTGAGTGAGTTTGTTGAAACAATGAATGCAAGGGTTTGTCTTGTGTGTATGCAAATCCCTTCGTCAGCAGATGATGGAGTTACGTACCACAGCTTACCTTTAAACTATGGAATAAGCTGTAGCTTGCTACTAACAATGTTTTATAATCAAGAGTATATACAGTATTTGTATTCCAACTATGATGTTGTGCTTTCGTTTGTTCCTGTCATGACCACACAAACTTGCCAAGTCAAATCAAAGAAGTGCATGAGAAAAGCAAAGAGATATCCTCAGTGGAGACAGCAAAGCCCAAACTGGAAGAAGGTTTGCAGAGTAATCTTGCGCTTATTTCAAAGGAAGAATCAAGAAGAGACGATCCAAGATGGCCGCTGTGAGTCCTGAAGGTAAGTTACAGTTCTAGTCTTGCAATCGGTTGGTTGCTAGGTTACGAGCTCTCCAGCTGGAAGCCTTGCACTTCAACTGAGGTCTGACAGGAATCAGCTGTGTGGAGAGAGAGCGCGCTTCTGAACAGAAACTCCTGTGAGGTAAAATTACATTTGAAGATTATATTACAATAAACGGGTAAATATTGTCAAGGTTTATTCGAAGAGTTTGATAGTAGACCGTTCCCGTGGAAGTCGGCAAGGCTACAGAGTTAATGTATGAATTAACCTTATGTTTACAAGGTTCTTGTTTAAGATATTAAAGTCAAAGAAAAAAAGAACTTTAAAAGAGCAAGTATCTACAAATGTCAAGGTTATAAACAAAGGCCAAGTTTAAAGGAGAAACGAACTGTTAACAAATAAGCATTTACAAATTCAATGGTAATAAACCAAAATAGAGTTTAAAAGAGAAACTAACTTAAATAAACAAGCATTTACAACTACAAGTTATCAACAAATGTCGAAGTAAGAAAGGAGAAACTAACTGTAATAAACAAGCATTTACAAATACAAGTTATCAACAAATGTCGAAGTAAGAAAGGAGAAACAAACTTTAATAAACAAGCATTTACAAATACAAGTATTGACAGAAGTCACAATAAGACAGGAGAAATTAAACAACATCAGCTGATTTGAAGAAAGCATTATCACAAACTATATATATATATATATATATATATAGGAATATAAAACCAATCTCTAACAAAGGTTGAGAAGTTCTTCCAGAATCAGTAATAAGCATTTTTTTAAGAAGAGCTATCATTTATAGAGAAGCAAGGCTACAGAGAACTCAGGGTGAGTGAAGAAATAATAGAATTAAAGAGAATTAAGTGTTGAGAGTAGAAAGTGAAAAACTGATGTTGTATGTCCCTAGTAATTGCGACTGTGACTCTTGCAGGTGCTGTATCCACTCTTAGATGTGAAGAGGCAGACTGAGCACTGGCGTTCATCATCTCTGTGGCAGTCTCTCTACCATCCCATTCCCCTTTCCCCCTCCGGGGTACTCAGCACAAAGGATTAATATTCGTTGTGAGTAGCTCGGGTCGGGACTGAGGAGTTATCTTCTGCTTCTGAGGAAATCGAATTGAAGTATCCTGACAGATTGAAGTGCCATCACCCTAATTTTAGGGAAAAAACAGATTTCCTCCTGAGCAGAATGGCAGAAGGAAATGATATAAAAGCATTAGCCACCGTTTTGGAAGGGTTACAAAAACAATTAAATAACACCATAGAAGAAACAGTCCAAATAAAACAGCGTATAAATGAGTTAGGGAACACCGCTAAATCAAATGAATCTGTGTTTTCACAAATCCCTAGCCCTTCACAGTCTGCAGGTATATCCACTCAAGTAATTCATGCGGTTTCCCCTATTATTCCTTTGGCTCAACCCGAGCGCTTCGGTGGGGATCCTAATAAGGCGCAGATTTTTCTGACCCAATGCTCATTGCATTTTTTATGTAGACCAGTCATTTTTTCCGAAGACCAGTCCAAAGTGGCATTTATATTGTCTTATCTGACAGGAGATGCGGCCGCATGGTCCATGCCAATAATTTCCAGAAATGTTCCTGTTTTATATAATTTCCCAAATTTCAAGAAAGAGTTCTTAAGAATATTTGATCGGCGAACTGCAGCTCAAGCCACTGACAATGAACTACTGGAAATCAGGCAAGGTAATAAAGATCTAGTAGCCTATCTGGCTCATTTCAATAAACTCATTGTAGAGACTGCCTGGCCGGAGTCAAAAAGAGCCGCCATATTTTATCGTGGACTGAGAGATGAATTGAAAGATGCCTTAGCACAAGTTCCAAATAGACCCACCGAAATTCGGAGTTAATTGATCTTGTGTTACAGATTGACCACAGGTTAACTGAACGAAGAGCAGAAAAGAGAAGAGAGTATCGACCATTTCTCCTGAGAATTGATCGTGTAAGAAATGATCATACGAGAGCCGGAGAAGGGATAACGATAGAAGAACCAATGCAAATTGGTTCCATCCGAGGTCCTTTATTTAAGGAAGAAAAAGAGAAAAGAAGAGTGAATCAACTATGTTTATATTGCAGTGCATCTGGGCATTTTGTTAAAAACTGTCCCAAGAAACCCAAAGCTCTTCAGTCGGGAAAAGGCCAGCTTCATCAGTAGAGGGAGCTGCCCTGATGAAAGCAGAACCCAAGACAACTCCTTTAGATCAACAAGTGGCGAATACCTTACAAAGCCGCAGCGCCACATTTGGTACAAACAGTATCAGTTAAGACCCTTGAGAAGGAAATTCAAGGGATCTCAGTTATGATAGACTCTGGAGCTACGGGCAACTTCTGTGATATCAAATACGCTCGTAAAATGGGTATTCGATTTATCAAGAAATCTACTTTGGAAGTAGTAAGAGCTGTGGATGGAACCAATCTTTCTTCAGGACCCATTTCCCATGAGACCGAACCAATTCAGATGCAAGGTTTTGGTGGACATCAGGAGCAGATAATCTTTAATTTGATAGATGCTCCACAATTTCAACTCATTTTGGGTCTGCCCTGGCTTACAGAACATAATCCACAAATTGATTGGAGCAAAAGAACGATCAAGATGAATTCCTCTTACTGCAAAGATAATTGCTTTCATGATGGAGTGGAAGTGTCCACCAAGTCCCAAGCGGCCTGTTTATCATCACACTCTTCAATGATCTGTGCACTAAAGACAGCAGAAATCCCAAAAGAATATGAGGATTTAGTCGCCGTTTTTGATGAAAAGGAGGCTGAGAAATTGCCACCACATCGACCCTACGACTGCAAAATTGAACTGGAGCCAGGTGCGATATTGCCATGTAGCAGAATATACGCATTGACCGAAGCAGAGAATCAACATTTAAAGGAGTATTTGGATCAATATCTTGCTAATGGTTTTATTCGTCCTTCTGAATCTCCAGTGTCATCCCCACTATTTTTCATACCAAAGAAGGATGGGAGTCTTCGAACTTGCATTGATTATCGAGCCCTCAATCAGGTTACCATCAAGAATCGATACCCACTGCCTTTAGTGTCAGTTTTATTAGAACAAGTAAAGAATGCTAGAATCTACACTAAATTGGACCTGCGAGGAGCATATCATTTGATTCGAGTGGCTTCAGGGGATGAATGGAAAACCGTTTTTCAGACTCGATACGGATTATTTGAATATCAAGTGATGCCTTATGGGTTATGCAATGCTCCCGCTGCCTTCCAGCATTTCGTTAATGATATATTACGAGAATTCCTCGACCGGATTGCCGTGGTTTATATAGATGACATTTTAATCTTTTCCGACAATCTACAGGAGCACATTTCCCATGTTCGATCCATCCTCACAAGGTTGCAAGAAAACCATCTCTATGTAAAATTGGAGAAGTGTGCATTTCATGTGGAACGAGTGGAGTTCTTAGGATTCATTTTGTCACCAGAAGGAGTTAGTATGGATCCTGCCAAGATAAAGACAGTGCAACATTGGCCTTCTCCTTGCAATGTCAAAGAGATCCAGAGTTTCTTGGGGTTCGCTAATTTTTATCGAAGATTCATATCCAATTTTTCTCAAACAGTTACACCCATTACTCGATTGTTGAAGAAAGGAGTGAAGTTTGAGTGGACAAAATAAGCTGAAAATGCTTTTAATTTTTTGAAGAATTCCTTCGTCTCAGCTCCAATCTTGCTCCACCCCAATCCAGATGAGCTATATTATGTGGAGGCAGATGCTTCAGATGTTGCCATAGGAGGTATCCTTTCCCAGCGTCATAAAGATACAGGTCAATTACATCCAGTGGCCTATTTCTCTCGAAAATTAACACCACCAGAGATAAATTATTCAATTGCGGATGAGGAGCTATTGGCAGTCAAAGAAACTTTTCGTGAGTGGAGGCATTACATTTTGGGAGCTAAGCATAAAGTGACCGTTTACACGGACCACCGAAATTTACAGTTTTTAAAATCAGCTCGAACTCTAACAGCTAGACAACTGCGTTGGTCCCTATATTTTGCAGACTTTGATTTTGTTATCACTTTCAGACCAGGAAAAGTAAATGGGAAGGCAGATGCTCTATCTCGAATTGATACCGGTGCAGTTAAAGAGCCTCCAGAAAAAGAATTGATTATTCCACAAGAGAAGTTCATATCTGCCATATTGTATGAAAATTTAACCAAAGAAATTCAAGAAAACTTAACATTCGAAGGAATGCTGAAGTGGTCCAAAGAAGGCCAAGGAAGAGAAATCAAAAAAGGTTTGCCATACTTTAAAGGTGCACTGTATGTTCAGACTGTGGAGCTGCAAGAAAAAATTCTTCAGGCTTATCATGACGATCAATTGGCTGGACACAAAGGAATTCAAAAAGACTCAAAATCTAATACAACAAGAATTTTAGTGGCCAAAAATGAAAACTCAGATAAGATAGTATGTGTCAACTTGTTACAAATGTCAAAGAGGGAAATCAAATAGAACAGCTTCACAAGGTCTGTTAAGACCTTTGCCCACTGCACCCCATGCCTGCATACTGTTACTATGGATCTTATAGTGGACCTCCCTAGTAGCCAAGGTTTTAACACTATCCTAGTTTTTGTAGACACTTTCACTAAAATGGCGCATTTAATTCCTTTGAAAGAAATCCCTCAAGCCCCACAGGTTGCACAGTTGTTTACACAACACATAGTACGCGCCCATGGTATCCCAAAAATTCTAGTTTCAGACAGGGGGTCCCAATTTGTTTCTCGCTTTTGGAAGGCCTTTAGTAAAAGATTAGGAATTGATTCTCGTTACTCTATCAGTTACCATCCTGAAACTGATGGGCAAACAGAGAGAGTCAATCAAGAGTTAGAACAGTATTTAAGACTCAATTTATTCGATAAAGAGAAGGAATGGCCCGAGCTGATGTGGGCAGATGAATGTGCTTACAATAATGCTGTTCATTCCACCACTGGGTTCACCCACTTTTATCTGAACCATGGTGGACATTCTAATGTAATGTTGGGTAAAGGAGATGATTCAGTGCCTGTAATAGAAGAGATGGTGAGGGATTTGCAGACCACGTTAGTTAGGGCTAGAAAAAACATCATTCAAGCAAAAGACTCATATAAGACTCGGGCTGATAGAAAAAGAAGAGAGAGACCCATTTATTCGAAAGGAGACAAAGTTTGGTTATCCACTCGTCATTTACGTCTCAAAGGAAATCGCAAATTTCAGCCACGATTTATAGGCCCATTCAAAGTTGACAAGATGATCAATCCAGTGGCAGTTAAATTGCAGTTGCCAGCTCATCTAAAGATACATCCTGTTTTCCATGTCTCCTGGTTAAAGAACAGTCCTCCAAATTTACGTCAAAACTCCCCTCCAATTCCTATCCAGATTAGCTCTGCAGAAGAGTATGAGGTCAATCAAATCTTAGATTCCAAAATCCGTAATGGCCAGCTTTATTATCTAATTGATTGGAAAGGTTATGGTCCAGAGGAACGATCCTGGGAGCCGCACGAGTATGTACATGCTTCAAGATTAGTGAGAAACTTTCATAGAACCTACCCAAGCAAACCTAAATTGGAGAACTGTTCCTTGAGGGGGAGTACTGTCATGACCACACAAACTTGCCAAGTCAAATCAAAGAAGTGCATGAGAAAAGCAAAGAGATATCCTCAGTGGAGACAGCAAAGCCCAAACTGGAAGAAGGTTTGCAGAGTAATCTTGCGCTTATTTCAAAGGAAGAATCAAGAAGAGAAGATCCAAGATGGCCGCTGTGAGTCCTGAAGGTTAGTTACAGTTCTAGTCTTGCAATCGGTTGGTTGCTAGGTTACGAGCTCTCCAGCTGGAAGCCTTGCACTTCAACTGAGGTCTGACAGGAATCAGCTGTGTGGAGAGAGAGCGCGCTTCTGAACAGAAACTCCTGTGAGGTCAAATTACATTTGAAGATTATATTACAGAAAACGGATAAATATTGTCAAGGTTTATTCGAAGAGTTTGATAGTAGACCGTTCCCGTGGAAGTCGGCAAGGCTACAGAGTTAATGTATGAATTAACCTTATGTTTACAAGGTTCTTGTTTAAGATATTAAAGTCAAAGAAAAAACGAACTTTAAAAGAGCAAGTATCTACAAATGTCAAGGTTATAAACAAAGGCCAAGTTTAAAGGATAAACTAACTGTTAACAAATAAGCATTTACAAATTCAATGGTAATAAACCAAAATAGAGTTTAAAAGAGAAACAAACTTAAATAAACAAGCATTTACAACTAAAAGTTATCGACAGATGTTGAAGTAAGGAAGGAGAAACTAACTGTAATAAACAAGCATTTACAAATACAACTTATCAACAAATGTCGAAGAAAGGAGAAACGAACTTTAATAAACAAGCATTTACAAATATAAGTATTGACAGAAGTCACAATAAGACAGGAGAAATTAAACAACATCAGCTGATTTGAAGAACGCATTATCACCAACTATATATATATATATATATATATATATATATATATATATATATATATAGCAACATAAAACAATGTCTAACAAAGGTTGAGAAGTTCTTCCAGAATCAGTACTAAGCATTTTTTTAAGAAGAGCTATCATTTATAGAGAGAAGCAAGGCTACAGAGAACTCCGGGTGAGAGAAGAAATAATAGAATTAAAGAGAATTAAGTGCTGAGAGTAGAAAGTAAAAAACTGATGTTGTATGTCCCTAGTAATTGCGACTGTGACTCTTGCAGGTGCTGTATCCAATCTTAGATGTGAAGAGGCAGACTGAGTACTGGCGTTCATCATCTCTGTGGCAGTCTCTCTACCATCCCATTCCCCTTTCCCCCTCCGGGGTACTCAGCACGAAGGATTAATATTCGTTGTGAGTAGCTCGGGTCGGGACTGAGGAGTTATCTTCGGCTTCTGAGGAAATCGAATTGAAGTATCCTGACAGTTCCTATTATTAGATATCTGAGTAAATTAGCTAAAGACCATGATATATTATTAGTTAGAGGAATTCTTTGAGCCTACATTAACATTTGGAACAGCCTACGCGCATAATAACCTCACATGCTTGTTTACACCTTTAGAGAAGAGCTTCATAGGGCATACTGATGACAGAAAAAAGGCATTAAAATAAAAATTAGAAAAAGGTTTAGAGAAAAGAATTACAAGAATGATAATGCTTATACTGCTTTTAAAATGCAAAGAAAATTAGCATTAGATGCATTACATGTAGGGAAGCTTAATACATATATAATAAAAAAATTTACAAAAAAATCACACACTGACACTATTTGTCGGAACGAATGAAAGTAGGCATGTGTTTTTGTTTCAGAGTAAGTGGACTTTGACTTTTATGCTGAACGGTCAGGACCCTGCGATTCCTGGGATTTATTATATTTGTGGATTCAATGCTTCTTACCGTCTTCCAAGAGGATGGTATGGGACATGTTATTTGGGGATTGTTTCCCCAAAGATTTATCAGATAGATGATTTGAAGAAGTTTCCGAAATTGACTGAATTACATCATAAGCGACCGAGGAGGGAAACCTCTTCTGCAGTTGTGGGAGATATCTTTGGTGCAGTGATTCCTTCATTGGGAGTCATCCTGAATTCCATCAAGATACAAAAGTTTTCTACTATTGTGGATAACATGCTGACAAATTTTAAAGGAGCAATACTCCTTGTAGATACTGAATTAGCCGCGGATAGAGCTACGATGCTTCAAAATAGGCTTGCTTTAGACATTCTTTTAGCGAAAGGCGGCGGGGTCTGTAGGATGATTAATTCTAGGCATTGTTGTTCTTACATACAGAATAATGATAGGGAGGTAAGAGACTTTCTAACCTGACTAACTCAAGTAAGGATTTAAAGGAATTGAAAGAACCAGGTGTTTTGGGAAAGAATTTGCTTCAGAGGGAAATTGGCTTAGTCAAATTTGGAATGGGGTGTTATTAAAAATCATACAGGGAATATTAATTGTGGTTGCTTGCATATTAGGATTATGGGGTTCATGTAAATTGTGTCAAAAGATTAAATTGAAACGGTCTAAAAATAATCAGAAAGTGGGGGTGGGGGGGGGAGAAAGAAACAGAGAAAGAATCTATAGAGAAGACTTGAGGAGGAGACAGAATACAGAAGAAACCAAATTGTGAAATGTGATAAAGAATGGTGTGATGACATATTTAGTCATCAGAGGAGGGACTGTTGAAGCAGATACGCTAATCAGAAATTATTAATGAATGTTTGTGTTTTGATTAACAAGAAAACTAAACTTAGAGAAATTAATGTGCGCATTTGAAAATGTGCCAACGGAGAGTGACAGCCAACTTAGACAAACTTGTACTAAAAGGATTAAACAATGTGTGACATAATGAAAATGCGTAATAATAATGTAGTAGTATGTCATATTAAGATACATAACCGATGTTTTGCATTATATTGTAGAGTTAACTTAGCCGAAGTTGTGGCCTAGTTACCAAGCCTCATGCAGAAGCTGAAATTTTAGCGCACTGCAGAGAAGCTGGTGCGTTGAACTGTCCATGAACCGCGTATGTTAATAAAATCTGCTTAGCTAGAATTTTCTGCAATGCACTGATGGACAGGAGATGATGTAACTAGACATGTAACAATTTTGGTGTAAGACAGACTCAATGTACTTTCCCAGGACTCGAACAATAGAAGCACTGACTGAAGAAGAAGATGCAACATTTTCGATCCCCGAAGAGCCGGATGATGAGGACATCGTACAGCGAACCAATCAACACCCTGAGAATGGCGTAATATTAGAATTAATAGATTTGTAAAATTAAAGTTATTTGTTAGTGTAATAACTGATGATTGACTGACCAATTAGGAATTAGGGGGAATGGACTGGAAAACCTTAATAAGTCATGACAAAGGGCAAAAACTTGAGATGAGATGCAAGATGAGAACTGGTGCAGATATTAGATCTCGGAAGATATGATTCGAGATTCTGTCATTGGGCTCATTCTCTTGAGAGCCTGATGTGTTGCTCATCGATTGATGACCTGAAGACTAGGACTGACTATTGTTGTTGATCCATTCTGTAGATAGGTAGCTATGACAATGTGACTTAACGTTTTGTGCCTTTCTTTCTAGGTATCAACTGTGCTGTTTGAATAAGCTTTCCTTTTAGCTATATGTTTTCTAAATTTGTGTTCTAAATTGTTTTCACATGAAGTCCCACATACTAATGCTAATTTGGGTTAGGTAAGGTTTCCTTGGGTGATGTTGACAGAGACAAATGATTGACAAACTGATTGCTGAACTCTGCTATTAATGTCAATATATTACTTAGCTTATGCTGAAGCATTACAGCATATGCTTTTTCAAGTTCCGATTAGATTATGTTATTGGTAGTCATTAATGAACTAATTCTGAGCTAACTGAATAAAGTTTGAATTAATCAATGGACTAGTATTGTAACAAATAGGGAAATAAATTGTGAAAACGTATATTGAGTTGTGGTTATTCATGAAATGTTGATATATTGTCTCATGTTTAATGATTCTCTTAGTGGTTATTGATTACATCGATAATTGATGTTCATCGATTACTATATAGCTAGGATACTCCATGCGATTCAAAAGGTTCATCGGCCTATACGCGTCCCCTTGTAAGTTTACTTACTAAGGATCAGGCACGCTAGCAGTGACATCCAGGTGAACTGTTGTCACTCCCATGAATCCTGTTGTGGGTTAATCAGCTTCACAGTCCTGCCTGCTGTGACAGACATCCTTCAGTAGAAAGAAGAAAGGTAAAAGGTGTCCATTTAAAAGAAGCAGAACCCCAACATAAAACCTCAAAAGACTCTGAATCTAAATTACATTTTGTGTCTGAAAAAGAACTGTAAGTAGGGGAGCTTGAGAGCCCAAATGTTGTCACTTGTCAAGCAGACAGCTGTTCTGCGTGAGAAGGGGAACCTCTGCATGACTTCTGCTTGTGACCAGGACTAAGGGCTCAGCCTGCTAGTCTCCCTGCTGGGTGAGGGGACATCACCCAGGATCACCTGCCCTGGAACCTGGAGCATTGGTGACTGTCTGCTTGCCAAGACCGATGTGCCGGTGCTGGAGAGAAGTGCATTGGAGGAAGCAAGATCCAGAGAGGAGCTCAGACGTGGGGGCCTCCTGAATAAGGTGAGAGGAACTGCACCACACCTATCGGACCACTGTCCATGTGCAGAGTAGTGAAATAGGCGACCGCTGTGAATTGTGATAAGAAGCGGTGGGAGAATCCCATTCTCACACCAATTGGGCGGTTGCATGTGTACTGCATGGTTCCTGAGACCCCCTGATGACAGGAGGGGCAGTGGAGGTCAACTGGAGGCCAGCGTGACAGAACGTTGGAGTGACCATATGGCATGAGGGGCCACTCGTGAAGTTTTAGACTGGAGGTCCGGGTTGTTGCCCGTGAACTGGGAAACTGCTGCTGAGACATGATCTGTCTGTATGCAGGGGACTGTACCTGAGGAGGCCTGAGAAAAGAGGATGCTGTCGGAGCCCTCCCTCCTGCTACCACCCTCCCCCCGAAGCAAGGTGACCACCCCCCACTCGAGTAGGAGCAATTCCAATCGGGGAGAGAGAGAGGAAGAGAGAGGAAGAGAGAGAGAGAGAGAGAAAGAGAGAGAGAGAGAAAGAGAGAGAGAGAGAGAGAGAGAGAGAGAGAGAGAGAGAGAAAGAGAGAGAGAGAGAAAGAGAGAGAGAGAGAGAGAGAAAGAGAGAGAGAGAAAGAGAGAAAGAGAGAGAGAAAGAAAGAGAGAGAGAGAAAGAGAGAGAGAGAGAAAGAGAGAGAGAGAAAGAGAAAAAGAGAAAGAGACCCTGGCAGGAGCTGCTCGCCTGCCCAAGCATAGCCAGACTGTGTCAATCTGGACTAGGATTGTGCTGCATCGAGGACAGGTTTGAACAGCTGGAGTGGGTAAACTGAGAACTAGGCCTTCGGGCCCTCAGGCGAGATACTGCCTTTGGTTCAGAAAGGGGAGAACTCTTTAGCATGGCCTAACAGTTTACATTACCTGGATGCAGTCATAAGTGAATGAGGAATAACAGTGCACCTGTTACATGAGAGGTGGGAATACATTGAGTGGTCTGACAACTACTGGAATCCCTACCTCAAAGAAGTGTTATTACTTATTGAATGTTGTTTACATTTGTATGTGTAATGTTAGATTAAAGTACTTCTTTATACAAAAATAAGTACTTGACTGGGCATTGAGTTAAGCGTTGTGTTCACTGCTCTGTAACTGAACCTCCCCTGATGGAGCCTTGAATGCTTGAGCTACGCAACCCAACTGTCCGGTGCCCCAGGACATCAGCAGTATAATGACTCAGCCACCTCGGTTGGGCCCAGCAGCTCCTGTGTGCCCTATGGTCATCTTAACAGGGGAAGCACCACATTTTCCCACTGAAACCTGTTGCGAAGTGGGTAGCTGTGGACTTGGGCCCTAGCTCAGAAGGGCACTATGGAAACCTAGCAAACCAACACATTTGTGAAAACTAGACACCAGGGGGAATTCAGGGTTATGTGACTTGTGTGGTTCTCACCAGGTGTTCCTACCCAGCAGCCTTTGCAAACCTCACACATGATAATAAAAAATAAAAAAAAAATATATATATTTTTTTTCTGTGATGGAAACCACTGGAATCCGCAGGACGCTGCAAAGCTCCTACTGCCCAGGGACACCCCACTTGCCGTGATAAAAATGTCATCCCACATCTACGGCTGGGCCTAGTGACCATGAGAATAACAACTGTGTGAAACTGAAATTCACAGAACTAAAGAAAACATGGTTTCTGTAGAATCTATGATGGTGCATAAGATGATGGTGTCACAGCGGATTGCCTATAGTAGTTCATAATTAAGGCTCCCTGATTTTTGTTTTTAATTATTTTTACAGAAATCAATTTATTTTCCTGTCAGTCTATAATTTTAAATGTGAATAAAATACATAAAAACTGAAATTTGGTTGTTTGAGGGATTATTATGTTGTTAGTCATGACCACGAAGTTAATAGATGTCTGGACTGACAGGTAAAGGGGCTTAAAAAGAAAAAGGGGGATATTTCAGGAATTAGGCTATACAGCTCTAGATGTGAATACTAAAATGTTTGTATTTTCAAACAAGAGTATTAATTTAATATCTGTGGGTGTTCATTGCATTGAAATGTCAAGCATTGAAGCATAAGTGTATTTTCATTGGTTATTTAAATGAGGAAATATACTCCTTTTATCTTCCTAGTTCACAAAACCTAAATATTGATAAATACAGATAAAACGGACAAAGTAAATAGGGATTAATACAGACTGAAATATCCAAAAAATAAATACCATAAAAACCAGGCACCCTATTTATTTTTAATAAAAGAGATGATTTGTCTGTTCATATTATAAGGCATCAATAATGAAATAGATCTAAAGAAAAGATTTAATTTCTAAGTCCAAGTTCATTGCCTGTGCAACTGTATACATTTGTTTTAGAAGAACAGTAGCTTAAAACAATTAAACCAACATCATGTCCCCTTTACATTTACAAGCACCGCTTACGGGTCCTTTGACATCAGACACTTACTCATACGCCTCAACAACTGTAAATTGTAAAGAACAGGTTTCTGCAAAATATCATTTGGTGCTTCCAAAAACCCAGACACAAGCTTGCATGCTTTAAGGCCCAACTGTTCAGACAATTACATGTAGTATATCCAAGTTCTATCATGTCATGGACCTTTTTCTATGCGTTATTATGGAATCTGTGCTGTTGTGCGCTAAGAGGTATCTATATCATTCGTCTTCTAGATATACTGCCCTTTTCACTTCAAAGAGTCATGGGGCTAGGTTTGGGAAATTAACAGTACAAGAAGAGAGCCAGAATCCACACTGAACACATGAGGACAATCTAAGACTCTTTGTGAACCCAGATCTCAAAGATAATTTCAATGGATGTTTGAGAAAATACACTGCCCTAGTCTTTTGCCCACCTCATAGCCTGAATTAAGGTTTAATTCCCTCAGAATTTAAGGTACATGTTTTTATTAAAGTTTTATAGCATACATATACCTCAATTACACCCAATAGGCTGTTGAGGGGGAAACTTCTGGGGAAGAATAAACTCAGGGGAGAACCAATGGGACACGTGCAGGAAAAAAAGAGGAGGGGTGGTCATGAGAGAGAGTGAGCATAAAGGAGAGGAGGAGTGTAGGTTGACGACAATGTGTAAATAGCTCCAATACAGACGAGTTCTTGACAAGAGTAGGAAGAAGTCACCCGCAGGCAGAGAGTTCTCGTGTGCAGTTACGTAGCGGATAATCGGGGGGATTGGGATGGACTCAGATATTGCAAGTCAAAGACCAGCAGGTAGAAGGGGAAAGTAAGTTGTCTGAAGTCCTGTGCTAGGAAGCGCACACAGGGTGCCTACATTTTTCCAAACAGCAAGGTGGACTCTATGGCGGCTCAACTTATCCCACAGTACGAGTAGCCAGTTGGTGCATTATCAGTGCCCCAGTTAGTCAGGATCACTTGTTTGGCTGCACAGAGGGCACGAGTTATGGCCTTCCCTTTTCGGGTTGCAGGGGTTAGGCCCAGTAGGATGTAACTCGGGAAGCGAGGGAGCTCTGTATCAAAGATTTCATTAATGTTGCATAGGACCTGGTTCCAATATCTATGTAACTTGGGACAGCACCATAGTAAATGGGTGAGCGTGCCAGACTAGCACAAAAAAGCACCAACAACTGTTCGCTGCACTCCGTCTCCATGCCATGCACTCTTTAGGTGCGAAAGTAGGTTCGAGATCGGGTCTGAGGTGGGTACTTGGATGGCTTGAGAGGTTTCCTCAAAAAGGGGATGAGACCAATGAATAAAGGATGAAGATTCATAGAAATTTCCAAGGAGGTCATAATGACCTTAAACACAAACGGTTATTTGACAGTCATCTCTTTGAGGAGAGTGTGACAAAGATCAAAATGGGATCAGGTTAGTCCTTCACGTTTTAGTAGCATACACTGTATATGACTGGATGTTAAGCGTTGGGTGTTCAGTATGATCACCCCCCAATCTGCCCCCAAATGACAAGGATTTTTTTTTTCTTTAAAAAGAGTATAGGGTTGGGGGCCCCAACCCTACAAGAAGCCAGACTGTCTTTCTGCCCCCTCTGGGGTGGACTGGGGCAATTACCTAAATTTGACCCCCAACCCCTGTCAGAAAGCCCATAAAACACCAGATTTTGCATTTATGCAGTATTTTTTGGGGGGGGTGGTACAGCCCCCCTGAACCTGGGCCCCTGCTCTCCCCACCTTGCAGCCTAATATAATTCCTGCTCCCCCCCTCCACAGGGAGGGATAAAGGTATCTCTCCCCCTCACCCCCCTCCTGGGGTGGGGTGTGGGTTCAGGCAGAAAGGCCGCTAAGAGTAAGGCATTTCAAAATGGAGCCAACAAACAACAAGGAGGGTGCAAATTACCATGGCATCAAGCCATACCTCATTCTCAGAAGGGGCACTAGTCTTTCTGCCCCTCCTGGGGGCCAGTAGGAGGTTGGGGCAGATTGCCAGATGTATGCCTCCTGGGGCTGGGGTGAAAGTCCACCTGACACCAGGGATTTTGCCTTTGTGCTGCAGGGTGTTGCACTGTGGCACTGGCCACACCCACAAAATTAACAAACCAGCCCCCCACCAAACCCCCAGCAGACAGGAGGTTTGCCACCAATTTACCATGGATCCCATGAGGGATTCTTACTCCCAATGCCCTGCAAACCTCAAACTATGCTTGAAATTTTCCTAACATTTCTGTGATGGAAACTTCCGAAATCCACAAGAATCCATCCACCAAACATTACCTCACTTGTGCAGATAAAAATGATGCACCACTTGTGTGGCTAGGACCAGTGCCCACAACAGGAACAGATGGGCTGCAACGGCTTCTGTGTAACATTACCTAGTGAGAGCCAGGCAAGTCACCCCACACTGGATTTCCACAGGTGTCTAGCTTTAAAAAATATTCAAGTTTGCTAGGTTTCCCTTGATGGGTCTGAGCTGGGCCTCAAAATCCACACCTACCCACTTTGCATAAAAAGGGTCAGTTTTGAGTGGAAAAAATTTGATGTATACATGTTGCATTTTGGGCAGTTTCCCGATGTGGGCACTAGGCCTAACCTCACAAGTGAGGCACCATTCTGATCAGGAGACTTAGGGGAAATGCTGAGTAGAAGGAAGTGTGTGGCTCCCCGCAGATTCCAGAACTTACCGTGACATAAATGAGTAAAATGTGTTTTCAGTCCAAGTTTTGCAAGAGATTCTGGGTTTAAAAAAAAAAAAAAAAAAAACCCACACACACACACCAGGTGGGAGCCATGCAAGTCACCGCACCCAGGATTCCTCCAGGTGTCTAGTTTTGAAAAATGTGCACATTTGCTAGGTTTGTTTAGGCACCGGCTGAGATAGGGCCTAAAATCCACAAGTACTCACTTTGCAAAAAAAAAAAAAAAGAAAAGAAACAATTGTCACTGGAAAAATTATACAAGGCCATGTTGAGTTTCAGCCAGTTTCCTGTCACAAGCACTAGGTCTACCCACTTAAATGAGGAACCGTTTTTAAATCGCGGCGTATGGAAGCACAGAACAGTAGAACATTTGTTATTACCAATTAGGTTTTGCTGGATCTGTGCCTTCCAAATGTAAACCACTGTGTAAGAAAAAAAACATTTTGAAAAATACCTCCAAATCATATGGTAGTACAGGAACCGACAAATTCAGAGATGTACAAATAACCACTGTTCCTAAACTCCATATCTTCTAGCCATTTCAGAAATACACAGGTTTCCTTGATACCCATTTTTCACTCTACATATTTCACGATATGAAATGGTCTATATTTGGTGCACAATAAAAAACAAACATTGTAAGGTGCAGCTCGGTTGTTGGCTCTGGGTACCTTGAGTTCCTTGAGATCCTACAAAGCCACACAACCAGAAGGATCTAGCGGATATAATGGTATGTTACTTTTGTAGATTGACCACTGTGACAAAAACGTACAGATAAAAACGTTGTCACAAAAGGCTGTTCATCCCCACCCCGACAACTCATTTGAAATATTTCAACAGTTAGTTTCTTTGAGAAAACCTTGAGGGATCTATAAATATGACCTCTTGCTGGATTTGAAATGGTGTCTACTTTGCAGAACTTTATAGTTTTTCAAGATCACCCATGGGTTTCACACTGGTTTCCACCACAAATTGGAAGTACAGTGAATTGCAGAAGTGGGTCACCACTGTGAAAAAATGGCAAAACTGCAAAAAAAAAAAAAAAAAAAAAAAATAATAATAATTTAAATTCAACTCTGCATGTTTCGGACAGCTGGAAAGATGGTGACTTTAGCACAGCAAACCACTTGCTGATGCCATGTTTAGGGGAAGGGGGGAGGCTGGGGGGGGGGGGAAGGGGGAACAGACACTTATCCATAGCACTCTCTTTTCCTATTCTCCTCACCCCCCAAAAAAAATTCTAACTTTAGCTATATTTTGCTTATCTTCTCGGAATGCTCCGGACACCCCCCCCATTCCCTTTTACTTTCCAAAAACATTTTAAGAAAGTGGAAGTGAGCTGGCAAACATTTTTTGGGCGAGATACCTTGATGCAAAATTCTTGTAGTAATGGTGGAATGCTGCTTCCAACAGTCTGGCTACATTAATTTCTTCACAGGTTTGGCAAGGTGAAATGCCTATTGGGGATTTTGTTTTCTGATAATAAAGGTTTTGATCAAGTTATAGTACTCCTCAAAGGGACGGTCAACACAGCCCATCTTAAACATACCAGATTTAAAACACTGGGAGTATATCCTAAAATATAGCAGGCTATCAGGACAATTTGTTAACATCCCCAGCTTTAATCAATATACTTTGCATGCCTATAATCCTAATAATATGATGCTGTTTTCCCATGGTAAGATAACTCTAATCACCTGGCTGTCTAATAGACAAGGAAAATTGATGCTGAAAATTCAGTGGTTGACACAATTCATTCTTAATGTCTCTCGCCCCAAAGTCCAACATTTTAAAATACTAAATGACTACACTCCTAGATTGTACGAACGGGGACTTACAATCACCTCTATGCACTTTCACTGCAATTCCAGCGAAGCAGATACTACCCATTTTTCTTGCCCCAGCGTTACTCCACATTAGGAGTAAATACTTCACCAACTCAATCTATTATTGAAGACTGGTATTTGTTGGAATCTTAAAATGATTTTACTGAGTCACCCAGCTCGGACCTCTTCCTTTAAGGCTGGTATTTTCTTTTTGGCTAATACCGTTGCACGCGAATCCTCCAGATCATAAAGAATGACAGAGTGAATTTGTAGCTCTTTTTGGCTTGGAAATTTCAGTCATTTTAAATTTATCATGACAGTGCAAGCTCAAAAGAATCTAGTCCCCTATCACAAACTGCATGGTTTGGCTTATTCCTGGTTACATTCCAGAAATAAAGTGATACATTTATGTTATGACTTGTGCAAGAATTATCTTGTGAAAATTTTGAGTTTATTCCTAGAACTATGAAGCAAAATATTTTTATTTATGAGTGCTCGTAATGAAATGTGCATTTTTGTTTTTACGTTCTGTTTATTTTGGATATTTTCCCAATTAAAAAAAAATATGAATGCATCATTTATTTAAGAAATAGCTGCCTCAGTACTAATGACCTTTAAAAAATTCAGTTCAATCCATTAAGAGATAATCTTCAGCAGCCATGACAAATATTTCTGCTGGCACATTATACTCTGGCCCAACAAAAACTACACAAATTTTCCCCGACAGGTTAACAGCCAACAAAAACTTTCAAGTGTGCTAAATGCATACATAACTTATATTCTGCCAATTCACACAGAACACTTCTTTAGCCACTCCTATTTTTAGGTATGCACCGTTGTCCAGTACAAGTATTCTTGAAATCAGTTGTGGTAGGGGTTAGTATCCTTTTTAACAATCCACTGCCCCATGTCATCAAACCATTTACTTTATTTGTATAATTTATAAAGTGCCTATGACCCAAGGGTATCTAAGCGCTGGAATATGACTCATGAGTATCTAAGCGCTGGATTTACTAATCCTTGCTCTTCCTTTTCCTACGATACTGAACCATGAACCAATCATTTCCCAGGCACCAGTCTCTCCCAAGGTTATGTGAAATATTAGTTAAATTATTAATTAACTACAATGATATTACCAGGCACGATATAAAACAATGCTGGACCTTTATTACATGGCACACACCACATTCTTTCCTGTGTAAAATAGTGAAAGAATCTGTAATAGAGAAACATTGTATGAGGGGCTACCATCTCTATTAATTTCAGTTAATGTAATGCAGTAGCCAAAAGAGCCACTAAAGACAACAACTTTCCACATGCAGTAAAGCCAAACCAATAGGACGAATCAACATACTAAATATAACCATAAGCACTTGATCAAACTGACACGTATTGCTTTTAAGACCTGTCTCACTCATCTCACGTACATGATGCACTCTAGAAAATACCGAAGTAAGATTCTAAGAAACCAACCAATTACTTGGAATGTTAAAATAGGCTGTTTTACCACTGACATCTTCATCAACTACATAATTATAATTGCATTCACTGGTCCCAATCTCTGACGCCCTTATCTGATTAACTTTAAGTCTAGGATGCATTTCGAAATCTCTTCTCAGCTTCTCCCTGTAATTGAACCTTTTACACTTCTTCAGCATTTCTGCTAATTTTCACTCTTCTTTTATTAAATTCACTAATACAATTTACACTGTACATCAGTCAAATCGCACACTCTTGTTATCAGTTTTAGTAAAACTGTTAAGTAGTGTATTAGGTCTACTACATTTGTTAGCAGAAGCCTAATTCTTAATGACACCCTCCTTACTCTCTTGTAAATTTGGTGTCCCAAATAAATAATTTTCTCCTGAAAACACTAATTTTGCAGGGGATACACTGTATGCCCATTTTCAAAATAATTCAACAATCAAATTGTATTAACCCCTTCGCTGCCAGGCCTTTTCCCCCTCAGGTGCCAGGCCTTTTTTTTGGCTATTTGGTGCAGTTCACGCTTAGGCCCTCATAACTTTTTGTCCACATAAGCTATCCATGCCAAATTTGCATCCTTTCCCACCCCCAACATCCTATGGATTCTAGAGGTACCCAGAGTTTGTGGGTTCCCCTGGAGGAGACCATGATATTAGCCAAAATACAGTGAGAATGTTGTGGGGTTTTTTTGTTTAAAAAAAAAAGGAATTTTTTTTTTTTAAAAATAGGGCTGCAGAAGGCGGCTGTGAAAAAGCCATCAACAAAGGGTTTGCGGTGCTAAAATCATCATCATCTTCCCAGCTTTCAGGAACAGGCAGACTTGAATTTTTTTAAACCACACTTGTCAACACAATTTAGGCATTTTACTGGGACATTTCCCATTTTTACTATTTTTTGTGCTTTTGGCCTCCTTCCAGTAAGTGACAGAAATGGGTGTGAAACCAATGCTAGATCCCGGAAAGCTCAACATTTCTTAAAAAAAAAGAAATATGTAGATACAATTCTGAATTCAGCAAGGGGTAATTTGTGTAGATCCTACAAGGGTTTCCTACAGAAAATAACAGCTGAAATAAAAAATAAAAAAATATTGAAATGGAGGTAAAAAAAAAAAAAAAAAAAAAAACAATGTTTCTCCACGTTTTACTCTAACTTTTTCCTGGCATGTCAGATTTTTGAAAGCAATATACTGTTACGTCTGCTGCACTCTTCTGGTTACGGAGATATACAGGGTTTGTGAATTCATCAAGAACCCTAGTTACCCAGAGCCAATATATGAGCTGCACCTTGCAATGGGTTTTCATTCTATACCGAGTGTAGAGCAATACATTTGGTGAAATATAAAGACTGAAAAATAGATAAAGAAAACCTTAGTATTTCCAAAACGGGCACAAGATCAGGTGTTGAAAAGCAGTGGTTATTTTCAAATCTTTGAATTCCGGGGTCCCCATACTGGCATGTGAATTACAGGGCATTTCTCTAATAGATGTCTTTTTTTACACACTGTCTTACATTTCTAAGGAACAAATGTAGAGAAAGACAAGGGGCAATAACACTTGTTCTGCTATTCTGTGTTCCCCCAAGTCACCCGATAAAAAATAATACCTCACCTGTGTGCGTAGGCCTAATGCCCAAGACAGGAAACGCAACATGGACATATCACATTTTTACATTGAAATCTTACGTGTTTTTTGGAAAGTGCCTAGCTGTGGATTTTGGCCTCTAGCTCAGCCGGCACCAAAAGGAAACCTACCAAACCTGTGCATTTGTGAAAACTAGACACTTAGGGGAATCTAAGATGGGGCGACTTGGGTGGCTCTCACCAGGTTCTGTTACCCAGAATCCTGTGCAAACCTCAATATTTGGCAAAACAAAAATAAATAAAAATATTTTAAAAAAACACGCTTTCCTCACATTTCAGTGAGGGACAGTTCTGGAATCTGAGAGGAGCCACAAATTTCCTTCCACCCAGCATTCCCCCAAGTCTCCTGATAAAAAAATGTTACCTCACTTGTGTGGGTAGGCCTAGCGCTCGCAACAGGAAATGCCTCAAAACACAACATGGACACATCAAAAACAAAACTACCTGGTTTTGCGGGGGGAGCACCTGCGTTTTTGGTCCTGGGCTCAGCAGCCATACAGGGAAGCCTACCACACCCAGACATTTCTGAAAACTAGACACCTGAGGGAGTCCAGGGAGGTGTGACTTGCGTGGATCCCCAAGTGTTTTCTTACCCAGAATCCTCTGCAAACTTCAAATTTAGCTTTAAAAAAACCCAAAAATCTAATTTTTGTCACATTTCTGTGTGGGATCACCGCACCAGGACAAATTTCCTACCACCCAACGTTCCCATCAGTCTCCCGGTAAAAATGATACCTGAATTGTGTAGGTGGCCAAGTGCCTGTGACAGGGAAGAGCCAAAAACATTTCAAAATTGAGGGGGGAACCAAAGCGGGTCCAAAAGGGCAGTTTGAAAAACATTTTTAGGCTGACAAGTGGGGCAGAATTTGTATCCGTTTAGAGGAGAAAATGCTGGGTGGTAGGTATTTTGTGGATTCCTGCAGTTTCCAGAAGGTTCCATCACAAAAATGTGGAAAAAATTTGTGATTTCCAGCAAAGTTGGAGGTTTGCAGGGCATTGTGGGTAAGAAAAGGGTGCATGTGAAGCACACCGCCCTGGACTCACCCAGATGTGTCTAGGTCTTGTGGATTTTTCTACATGTCAGCATCCCGAAGTCCAAAAAGTGCAGCCCTCACCATTCCAAGCGGGACGATTTTCGGAGTTAGCCAAGCTCTCATGGCCCAAATGTAAAACCAAAACCCCATATAATCAAATGTCGTCTTGCTTGCCGTGGATATAATGTTTTAGTGTGCGGGGAGAGCTGAAAGACTGTTTACCCCCTTCAGTTGGGGTGGGGGCATAACCATGCCCATACTAGTTGGTAGCCACCACCCCACTTCCACACTATAGTTTTTTTTTTTTTATTCCATGGCATCTAGTAGACTTTCCGCCCCCCTGGGGTTTGGATTGGGGGTAATTGCCCCATCAGCGCACTGGTGTGCAGAACTACTTTGGCCCCATGTATTTGGGGTGGGTGTATGGGAGGGGGCAGACTGCTCAGGAACCGCTGTAACTGCAACAAAGTATCCAGGAAGGCTACTGTGACCTGCAACTTCAGCTCCAGGCAGCAACTGCAACAGTTTCCAGGTTGTGCACCCTCAGAGGACTGCTTGTCTTTACCCTGCACCAGAAGAACCGAAGGAATCTCCCGTTGAGTAATGGGGTCACTTCCCTGCTTCAGGAGGCACCTCTTTGCAGCAACGACAAGTACTCTGGGACTCCTCTCCTGTCGATGAGCGTGATCCCTGGAACACAGGTGGTGAACGGAGGTGATCCTGACTGTCCAAACATGCAAGGCACGTTCTTGCATGAACCAAGGCTTGTTGGTGAAATCCAGCGACGCAAATGGCATGCATCCAACGACTCGACGTGGGACATCTCTTGCACCAAGCAGGAACCCACGGCTATCTTCATTGGTGCATTCCTGTACTTTTCTTCCAACCGGAGAATACACCTTTGCACCTTCTCCCAGGTTGGCAGGGGCTCCTGTTCTTCCTGGACTCTTCATCAACTTCTGGACTTGGTCTCCTCTCTCCACAGGTCTTCAGGTCCAGGAATCCATTGTTGGTTTCTTGCAGGCTTGCTTGCTTGGTTCTTCCATAATCCTTTACCACAACTTCTAGTATGTTCTCAGGAAGCCTGCTGTACTTTACTCCTGTTTTCCTGGGCTCTGGGTGGGGTACTTCACTTGCCTTTGGTGTTTTCTTACACTCCCAGCACCCCTCTACACACTACACTTGCATAGGGGGAATCCGACTTTCGCATTCCACTATTTTAGTATATAGCTTGAGTTGCCCCTAGGCCCACTGCAATCGGTTGTGTTTTTCACTGTTTGCTCTATTCTATGACTGTTTATTTACCTGATTTTGGTTACTAGTGTAGGAGTATTGCCTTAGATATTTTTGGCCTTGTGCCACTAAAATAAAGTACCTTTATTTTTGGTAGTATTGTATTTTATTGTCTACAAGTACTGTGTGACTATGGTGGTATTGCAAGAGCTTTGCATGTCTCCTAGTTCATCCTTGGCTGCTCTGCTACAGCTACCCCTAGACAGCCTAAGCTGCTAGACACTGCCTACGTTTCACTAAGGTGGATCACTGCACCCTATAAGGTGCAAGTAACTCTGGTACCCACTACAAACCAGGCCAGCTTACCACAACACACCTGCCTTTATTTTCGGCAACACACTGTGTTTCAACAATTAGGGTTGTCTTGGTCACGAGTGACAATCAGTAAGTGAAGTGTGACATTAAATCATCTCTGAACACATACGAATATAAACAAAGGAGTGCAGGCATGGCTAATTCTGCAACAGAAGCGCCATATCGGAATGTCACACACATAGGCTGCTTTTCATTACATTATTTAGTCAGGAGTATATACCTCTATCATTCAATCAGAAATAAATAGGTGCCAACTATTCAAATTATTCAAAAAAAGGAAATACAATAGTCCTGGAAGTCATCATGTGAAGATATAATTGCCTGTGAGCAATCGCAATCCAGTCTTAACAGTGTGTTCTTTAGAACATTTCCAAATACCCAATAAAGGGACACACAATCCAGTACTGTTGGAGTCTTTTGTGAAATATATATATATATTAAAAAGCTGAAACTAATACAGAAACATCTTCCTTTGTATGGACTTCAACTCCACTATACTCCCTGTAAACCTACATCTGTCTCATAATATGCCTGCACTGATTCACTGGGTTGTTTCGTCACTCTCACATTCTTGGACCAATTAACATGCTTCTGGAGATCCAGTGCGTTTAAATGCTCCATAAACCGCTTTCATTTTTCCATGACAATTAAAGAAGGGTTATTTTAAGTGGCTTCTCTCTGTGTTTCTTATACTTAGGCCTTCAGCCAGCCATGTTATCGGAACCACTTGGGGAGGGGATGTAATATGATTTACTGGCAAAGTATGGACGCCTAGAGATAGAAATTATGTGATGGCAAGTCATAACTCTTTGCCTTTTGTGAGTCACCACTCAATTTCCAAGATAGCTTGATATAGATTGAATTTTTCTTGCAGCATCATGAAAGACTGAAACAAGCACATTCTGTCCCTCTGATCCCCAGTGTATAATTAATTTAGGGTCAAATGTCCAACATGAAGTTATGCCGACAAGCCTGCATGACTCATCATGGAAAACTTTGTTAAACGCAGGTCAAGTAAGGAATAACATTCCATTGTTAGACATTGTGAGAAATGTGGAAACCAACAAAGTATTTTACTATGGGAAGTGCAGGAGTCTGCTTACTACAAAGAGAGGTTTAGTTACAGACTACTATGCGAAAAGCTGAAGCAAGAGTCACTAATGATGCTGGAATGAGTGAGTGCACGAGTAAACACTTAAATAGAAGAACATCATTAAAGTCTATTGTGTACGCTGAAGAATGCATAATTTGTGGAAAGATATAGTGCTACAAGGGAACATCAACACATGAGAACTTAATCAAGGTCACAGAGCTTAGAGTTGACAAACGGGTTCGAGAGTGGGCAACCATTAATTGTGATTCAAAGATCTTAGGAGTTTGTAGTAGGGACCTAGTGGCTACAGAAACCCATTATCATGCATCTTGTTAAAGGAAATATACAAGGGTTAAACCAAAGGAGGAAGAGCATGCATCTAGCATTCAAACCGGTCGCTACAAAAATCTGAGAGATGAAGCATATGAACTATTTCAATACATTAGAACTGTGATTATTAGTAACAAAGAGGTTATATGTGTGATGACTCTCACTAAAAAGGCTCGAAACCCTCCTGACACACAGAGGAATACAGGGAATAGACAAATCAACCAAAAAGCATATTAGAATACAATTGGACTCCCGAGTTCAGTGACAGGCTTCACATGTTAGCAGACAATCAAGGAAAATTATTGGCCCAACCTGATAGTGTCATGCTACAGGACGTTGTAAGAGAAAACCAGAGTTTGAAAAGACAATTATAAGTTTTACAGGTTAAGGCAACAGACATGAACAAGATCATTGATTAAGCATCACTGCACATAAGAACAATTATCAAAAGAACTTGACATCAACACCATGGCCATATCATCCATCAGACGTTGATAAACATTTATTAACATGCCTGATTACCTTAAACCGTCCTATTAGGACCTCTAACTAGAGATCCAGAAAACACAAAGCCGTCCAAAAATGGTTGCCCTACTTATACAATCACTCAGTTTGGAAATTATACACGCAGTCACAAATGGCCAGCAGAAATCCTCCCCAAGCAATTGTTGCTCCCATATGCCATAAAAATGATGACAGGCAATGCTGAAATTATTTGCACTGTAAAGAGGCTTGGTCGTGGGATTTCATACTCACAACTGGAAGAAAATGATACCGCCTTGTGACTTCAGAGACTTACTGCTACCTTAAATAAGCAAAATGTTCTTCCAGTCGACATTCAGCCTCATGTCTGCACTAACTTAGGATGGGATAACACTGATAGGCTGGAAGACAGTCTTCCAGGTAAGGGGACAATGCACCAAGCCAAGGGTATAGCTGTGCAGCCCAGGTTGTTTGGACCACAACCTTTTAAAGCTCCTCTCCCAAGCATTGAGAAACAAAAGCAAAAAAAACATTGACCACCACAAACACTGAAGAATTGTTCATGTATGCTTCTAGTGAACTAGTTTGGCCTCAGCCATTGACAACAAGTACCGAAGTCATGCCGGAATGTGTTGACCAATAGAAGCTTGCACAAAATAAGAACATAATCTGTGTTGTTATAAGACAAGAAGGGAGCCTCGCACAGATAATACCAAATTGGACAGGATTTAACATCAGTACTAGAGACCTAGTTAGTGTATCAGAATTCCATTGGCTACCTGCCCACCATTAATGCCCCTTCAACTGAGTTGAAAACTTTTTCTTGAAACAGTCAGAGCTGATAAGGGAAGCACTGCATTTGGCGAAAATTCTAGTGATCATGGATCGAGCCCGCTTCGCAAAATCGACTCAGACTGTGTGGAATCATAAAGCAACGAAGGACAGAATCATTTTCAGAATGGGCACCTTTCACACCATTTGCAATGCCATGTCCAATCTTGGAAAACGCTTTCAAGACGCTGGCCTTCGCGAGCTTTGCATTGAAGCAGACGGATCAATATCATTAGTACTAGAAGGTCGTATGTACAATTATGCAGTCGAGTACACAAATACTTCTATGAAGCTATGTTGAGACTGGCTTGGGTGGAATTTATCCACTGCATGGAGGAGAATTACGAAGAGAACATTTAGGTAGTCTAATCCTTCATTGAGGATGTTAATGACTTTGCAAAACAGCTGTGGTAACAGAGATTAGACGACCGCTATCAGAATGCTGCTTTTGTCAAAGTAACGTATGGGATGTATTCCTGGAACATCTTTGCCATGACAAAGGAGATCTCTCTGCATTTTGGATGCTGTATGTGACTGTTGTTGAAAATGTCTTGCTGGCTCTGCTGTGTGCTGCTCGAGAAGGAAATTGGCATTTACATTTTACCGCCATGCGCTCTTTGATCTCATGGTGTTTTGTGTATGACTGGTATGAACTATACTAGATATCTTCCTGTATACTATGCTGAAATTGCATTACTTGCAGTGAAACATCCAGAAATACAACACAACTTCATCAACGGATGCTTTTCAATTCAACTGTCATTTGGACGAATTCCGGTAGATCAAGCGATGGAGGTAACAGTCAATAAAGACACACAGACTCCGGGTGGTACGGCAAGGTTCAACCTCAAGTCGGGTGCGGTGAAAAGATATTATATGACGGCTGAACACAGAAGCACCTTTTTGGGTCAGATAAGGGAAATGGTTCATCACAACAGATCAGATCTTACTCACGCAGACCTATATAAGTCACGAATTGAAAAAGACAAAGATTCTGTTACAAGAGCAGTTAGTTCAAAGCTGGGTAAACCTATTTGTTGGGCCACATGATCTAATTAGTCTCTCCACAGCAAAAAAGGCATCGCAAGACAGTACTGGACATAACAAAGGTGCATGAAATAGGTGAACAGTGCTATACAGACTTCAAACTTGAGTGACTTGAGAATCCACCTATTATGAAGTTTCATGACCCAATGAAAATGAACAAACAAATAATCTTCACTAAAATGTCCAAGAAGAAGAAGGCAGTGAAGAGCAATGGCAGTACAATCAGCATAAAACAGACAAAGCACTATTCAGTCAAATCATTTGTGACAGCACAGAATCAGAACCTTCAAATGGTAGATGTACTCTCATCCCTTTGGACCTTTACCATAGGCTTTAGCAACTCCAGAAGGTCTGTTGCAAAAGACCAAAGTATAGGCACACATGTTTCTCCATGCACTTCCCTCAAAAGAAACTTTTCCAACAACTACACGGTATTCAGAATCACTCACAATTTTCTTTGTTTCACCCTTTTTGGAAACCCCGGGCTTATCAGGTGGATCCGTCCATTCTTTCCAATACTTTATCAGGTCCTCCTATTTTCTGCCTCTAAGAATTCCATGAGATTATTGTGCAAGGTTTTGGAATGCTGAGTAATTCATTTACAGAAAATCCTATAGTGTTCGACACAAAAAAGAAGGTCTTGTTTTAAAACTACTTTTAATTCTCAAGCCAATTTCTGAAGTTTCTCAATTGCCCAGTAAGCATGTCTTGAATCCAAAAATGCCAATCCATCTCTATTATAAGTTGAAATTTTGTCTGTATAAGTTCTCGTTTCAGCCATTATTTCCAAATATCTTTCAGATTTTTAAGTATCAACCATCACTCACCACTTTCCTCTCATTAAGTAAAGACAAACTAGACATCATCTCATCTCTCCTGACACTGCTCTCCTCCGCCTCATCTTTCTTCCATGAGCATTTGAACATGAGCCTCATTATACAGAGGTGGTCTCCTGTCAGTCAACAATAAATCTGTAAAGTCCTCCTCTCCCTCAGAATCACACCGATTCTTTTCCATCTCACTCTTGTTTTCATTTTTGTCATCCTTTGTTTTCTTTTTGTCAGCATCATCAAAATGAATAGGGAAAGCACCTATACTTTCTAAAACCTGTCTAAATTCTTTCTTTCTAAACGTAATATCTCATCGATTCAACAGCTGACAGCCACACCAACATATTCTTTGTGCTTACATGCGTTCTAACTGGCTATGTAGCCTCACTCATTCAAGGCTTCAAAATGTGCGGGTCTAAAGGTGGGCCTTCATCTTGAACATGGTGTGCCTCAAATTCTCAATCATTTTCACTTCAAATGTGCACTTCATGCACAGGCAATTGCATTTTTTACTGTTACCATTAATTTTACTAAAGACTTTAAGCTACAAGCGAGCAATCCATGATCCAAGAGCAGGGTACCAATTTAGGGGAAGGGTCTCAGAGAATCTTTTCCATTTACAGGAATTGCAGACTTATTCAAAAGTGCATCCACTGTTATCTTAACCTAGCTCACAATATATGCAATATCAACCCAATCACATTGGGAAACACAATACATAAAATCAAACAAATAAATCTTTGTCAACCTGCCGGGATACAGGATGGAAAATTCAAACTGACCAGAGAAAACGGAACACACCTTAAGGGCTTGCATTCACACCAAGACAGGTGCTCCACCAGCGGTAACCCACCTTTAGAGCCAGTGTGTCCTCATGCACAAAAGAAATAAACAATACTATTCAGATTAGGTCATACGTGGCTAGGCTATTGAGGGCTGTGTAGGACTTTAACCTGTGACTTGACTTGACACTATATACTTTTTCAGCAGACAACCTTAATACATTATTGTGAAATCTTGAATTTCCGCAAATCCTTACATTTATACATAAACCCGAAAACCTTAGCAAATATATCAAAATATCTTTTCATAAAGAGCAAAATTCAAACAGCTTCAGCAATTCACACACAATATTACAAAGGAATTTCCACATCTGCACAAAACAAGAAACACCACAAATATAAACACACTAACATAAGACCATGGATGTAACACATGCTCGCTGTTTTAGACAACACAATCACGAGCCACAGAAGATAACGCACCATGCAAGACAACTAATTTCACAAAATGCCCCTGTTACACTCATGTAATGCAACGCCCAACATCCTCAAGAACAGGGGTGTGGAATCTAATTGCCCCGCAAAAAAATCCACTGGTCCCTGTGGTGCCAAGTAGTGCAGCAACAATTAAATTATATAAGAGCTCTGATAATGGCCTCTCTGATTATGCAAGGGCTCATACATAAGCAAAGCTTGAATACTAGCAATTCCCATATTTTGCCACCTTTCAGCAGATTTACATACTAGCGCTGAAGGTAGTGGAAAGCAATAGCAAAATTCTTTTAGGCCATCTTGGGTATTAGGCCGATCTACCATCGGGGGCAGAAACCTCTAGGCGCCAGGGCAAATTTTTTGTTTCTTTGTTTTTTTTTTTTTTAGAGATGGGGAGCGACCCATCAGACAAGGGTCGCTCCCCTGGGGGGCAAACTGTATTTAGACCATTTCAGATTGGTCGATTTTAGGTCAATCTTCCCCCAAGGGGGCAGAAACGACTAGGCACCGGGGATTTGTTTTTTGGCGCCAATGTCACGCAGGGGGAGCGACCCCGTAGACAAGGGTCGCTCCGAGGGGGGGGGGGGGGGGGGGGGGGGGGCACATTTATTTTAGGCCATTTCTGCCCCCCCCCCGGGGGAAGATCAGCCTATTATTAGGCCGATCTGCCACCGGGGGGGGGGGGGCAGAAACCTGTAGGCGCCAGGGCAAAAAAAAATTGTGTGTTTTTTTTTTTGTTTGTTTGTTTTTTTAGAGATGGGGAGCGACCCATCAGACAAGGGTCGCTCCCCTGGGGGGCAAACTGTATTTAGACCCATTTCTGCCGCCCTTGGGGGCAGATTGGTCGATTTTAGGTCAATCTGCCCCAAGGGGGCAGAAACCACTAGGCACCGGGGATTTGTTTTTTGGCGCCAATGTCACGCAGGGGGAGCGACCCCGTAGGCAAGGGTCGCTCCTGGACCGGGGGGTGGGGGTTGGGGATGCAAATTTATTTTAGGCCATTTCAACCTGTAGGCGCCAGGGCAAATTTTTTTGTGTGTTTTTTTTTTGTTTGTTTGTTTTTTTAGAGATGGGGAGTGACCCATCAGACAAGAGTCGCTCCCCTGGGTGGCAAACTGTATTTAGACCATTTCTGCCCCCCTTGGGGGCAGATTGGTCGATTTTAGGTCAATCTGCCAAAAGGGGGCAGAAACCACTAGGCACCGGGGATTTGTTTTTTGGCGCCAATGTCACGCAGGGGGAGCGACCCCGTAGGCAAGGGTCGCTCCTGGACCGAGGGGTTGGGGGGGGTCAAATTTATTTTAGGGCATTTCCCCCCACCCCCCACCCCCCCCCCCCCCCGCCCCCGCCCCGGCTGAGCTAGAGGCCAAAATCCACAGGTAGGCACTTTGCAAAAAACACCTCTGTTTTCTGTGAAAATATATGTTGTGTCCACGTTGTGTTTTGGGCCATTTCCTTTCGTGGGCGCTAGGCCTACCCACACAAGTGAGGTACCATTTTTATGGAGAGACTTAGGGGAACGCTGGGTGGAAGGAAATTTGTGGCTCCTCTCAGATTCCAGAACTTTGTCACCGAAATGAGAGGAAAAAGTGTTTTTTGGCCAAATTTTGATGTTTGCAAAGGATTCTGGGTAACAGAACCTGGTCAGAGCCCCGCAAATCACCCCATCTTGGATTCCCCTAGGTCTCTAGTTTTCAAAAATGCGCTGGTTTGCTAGGTTTCCCTAGGTGGCGGCTGAGCTACAGGCCAAACTCTACAGGTAGGCACTTTGCAAAAAACACCTCTGTTTTCCTTCAAAAATTTGGCTGTTTCCACGTTGCGCTTTGGGGCGTTTCCTGTCGCGGGCGCTAGGCCTACCCACACAAGTGAGGTATCATTTTTATCGGGAGACGAGGGGGAACGCTGGGTGGAAGGAAATTTGTGGCTCCTCTCAGATTCCAGAACTTTCTGCCACAGAAATGTGAGGAACATGTGTTTTTTTAGCCAAATTTTGAGGTTTGCAATGGATTCTGGGTAACAGAACCTGGTCCGAGCCACACAAGTCACCCCATCTTGGATTCCCCATGGTCTCTAGTTTTCAGAAATGCACAGGTTTGGTAGGTTTCCCTAGGTGGCGGCTGAGCTACAGGCCAAAATCTACAGGTAGGCACTTTGCAAAAAACAGCTCTGTTTTCCGTGAGGTGTCCACATTGTGTTTTGGGGCATATCCTGTCGCGGGCGCTAGGCCTACCCACACAAGTGAGGTATCACTTTTATCGGGAGACTTGGGGGAAACATAGAATGGCAAAACAAGTGTTATTGCCCCTTGTCTTTCTCTACATTTTAACCCTTCCAAATGTAAGACAGTGTGTAAAAAAGACGTCTATTTGAGAAATGCCCTGTAATTCACATGCTAGTATGGGCACCCCGGAATTCAGAGATGTGCAAATAACCACTGCTTCTCAACACCTTATCTTGTGCCCATTTTGGAAATACAAAGGTTTTCTTGATAGCTATTTTTTACTCTTTATATTTCAGCAAATGAATTGCTGTATACCCGGCATAGAATGAAAACCCACTGCAGGGTGCAGGTCATTTATTGGCTCTGGGTACCTAGAGTTCTTGATGAACCTACAAGCCCTATATATCACCGCAACCAGAAGAGTCCAGCAGACGTAACGGTATAGTTTTCGAAAATCTAACATTGCAGGAAAAAGTTACAGAGTAAAACGTAGAGAAAAATTGATGTTTTTTTCACCTCAATTTCAATATTTTTCTTTTTCAGTTGTTATTTTCTGTAGGAAACCCTTGTAGGATCTACACAAATTACCCCTTGCTGAACTCAGAATTTTGTCTACTTTTCAGAAATGTTGCGGTTTCTGGGATCCAGCGTTGGTTTCATGCCCATTTCTGTCACTGACTGGAAGGAGGCTGAAAGCACAAAAAATCGTAAGAAATGGGGTATGTCCCAGTAAAATGCCAAAATTGTGTTGAAAAAATGGGTTTTCCGATTCAAGTCTGCCTGTTCCTGAAAGCTGGGAAGCTGGTGATTTTAGCACCGCAAACCCTTTGTTGATGCCCTTTTCAGGGAAAAAAAACACAAGCCTTCTTCTGCAGCCCATTTTTCATTTTTTTTTTTTTTTAAACAAAATTTTCACTGTTTTTGGGCTAATTTCTTGGCCTCCTTCTGGGGAACCCACAAAGTCTGGGTACCTCTAGAATCCCTAGGATGATGGAAAAAAAGGACGCAAATTTGGCGTGGGTAGCTTATGTGAACAAAAAGTTATGAGGGCCTAAGCGCGAACTGCTCCAAATAGCCAAAAAAAGGCTTGGCACAGGAGGGGGAAAAGGCCTGGCAGCGAAGGGGTTAAATCATATCCTTAGAGCGCACACCCTCATATAAATGCAAGTTCAAACAGCAGTAACATACGGGCATACAGACAGTTCCCTTCCCTGATTTATAATGTTTTGTAAACTGGCAGCAAAAGGGTTTGTGCTGCAAGGGGTTGGACATACTTGTCCCGAGGACAAAATAAACATGAAAGCTCGTTTTCCTTGACCACAAACAATATGTCCTAAGCATCTGCTATAGGAATTCTCCACCTTTGAAGAGGTATTGCTAATAAGGTAGACCTGCCTAAATGTACACGATTCCAGAATTACCCAACTCATGACAATTTTTGGAGTGAAAATGTAATTACATTTTGCACTAAAATCTGTACCAATTGCCTTAGGCATTTTGCATCAAAATTCTGTCTGCACTTTGTACCAATAAATTCAAAGGGCCAGGGTGCATGACTGGGTGGTGAGAGTCCCAAAGGACAGGGGCCCTAAGGCTTATGAAGGAAACATTTGCAGGACAATAGTCCAATTCAAAACCATAAGGGTTTATTTACTATTATTGGGAATCATTAAAGACGGCAAAAAGTAGTCATATTCAAATCAGCTTCAATTATATGTATTGACCCAATGGACCCAGAAGTAGCCAGAGAAATGTACATCCACAACCCTATTGCGAAAAAAAATAGCTCAGTCACAATGTTGCTGCCATGAAAAGGGGTGGGGTAACCTCAGCAGGATCCAAGAGAGTCTGGGAAATAGTTAAAATCTCTTTAGAGGAGTTCTCAGTATTTTCAATAGTCATTATAGAAGGTTGCCCAAGCAGAATGGCAGGCCCCGTAATATACATATTGGCAACTTTGAGTTTGGCTTTGTCCTCCTGATTACAAGACATACGCCAGGAGCATTCTAGCTACTTACATCTCTTCTTTAAGCACAATAGCAAGGCACTGAACTATGGAGCTGGAATGCAAGTGAGATTTTTTTTTTTTAACCTGGGCTTAAGTGACATAGCTCTGTCAAAGGAATGTTGAATCCACAAATCCACAGCCAGTGTTCTCCTCCAGAGTCCCAATAAGCTCAGGACCCTTCTCCTGCAAATAAGAGCAGAAGACTTTGGGGTTGACTTTAGGCTAAGGTTCGGAAACAGTAAAATGACCTAAAGCTAATGGTTCTGCCGCTCTGATCTGAGCCTTCAATTGGACCACAAAAGTGATCAGACAAGAAAAGGGGCACAGGAACATCCACCGTGAGCGAAGACAAATTGGCAAAAACCTGGTCCAAAATATGAACAGCCTTGTGAGTGGGAGTGTGCACTAAAAGAGTAAGCCTAACTCCAAGGAATTGCCAACAATGGAAGAAGCCAACCTACAGTTGGCTTCAAAGTGAAAATTGAGATATCCAAAAATAGTAAAATTAGTACTCTGAAGTACAAAGGGAGAAATTACCTCGGCTGCACTTAGGCCTCAGTGACCTGGAGGGCCGGGACGACAATACCTTAGGTCACCAGATAACGTAAAGTTCCTGGCTGACCCGAGAGAAAAACTCATACCCTTGCAATCAGGAATATCCATGTGTTCTTTGAATCAAGAAAACACTGATTTGAAGATAACAGCCATTACTCCTCCTCGACCCAACAAAAGGTCATGCCATACAATACAATAGTCATCAGGTAGATCTTGGGCTATAGCAGGCCTTGTAGATTCATTCAGCCACGTTTCAGTTAAAGACAGAACATCAGGAATTATGGTCAGTGATTAAATCAAAACTTCTAGTTGATTCTTCAAAGAGCAACGATTCAAAGAAAACAAACAAAAAGTGTCATTGGTGCAACCTGGAGGATTTATGCAGGTGTGGGGTAAGAGAGACTGAACCAATACCGACTGGAAAGCCACAGCATCAGCACCCACCGGAATTAGATATTGGGTGGGGGCAGGCTGTGTGACAGTGGGCCAGTGAAAAAGCTGAGCTCATCAACGTAGATAACTTTCCCGGAGATAAAATAACCAGAGTTCTTGACCCCCTTGGCCTGCTGGGGCACAAACGGGCTTTCCTTAGGTACACTAGTGTCTCGTCCGCACAGCGGACTTAGCAATACCGTGGATGGCTGCGGGCAGCAACAGCCTTTATTACTGTAAAATTACAAGAAGATCTTCTACATGGCTTCCTCTGAAATACATTTAAAAAAAACAGTGCAAGAAAACACCACGAAATGAATCCCATTTCAACTATTTTATGAAAAGGAAAAAGACAGAAAGGACATGTGCCTTTTCTAAAAAACACATTGTTCTCAGCTGTCAGTGAAAACAAACAAAAGGCCCAGAGAATTAATTTTACAACCTGGTTATGCTAAATTAAACACACATAAATAAATACTGTTTGGTAATGAGTAAAATAGTCAGCAGAACCCTAGCACTGCAAGGAGATTAAGAACACATTACAAGCCCCCACTTAAATAAATCCTGGGTTTACTGCGAACGCTGAATTTATTCCTAATGAATTTTATGTATTCTGTGTTAAGAATCTGCATAAAATTTAACTAATATAGAAAATAATGTGCATCTTGGAAAATGTGCCCACTTGAGTGGCCGCTATTAAAACATGAAATGTCTTTATTAAATGCTTATTGGTATTAATTGAAGTGCCTGCATTAGGAAAAATGTAGCTGTGTGTTATATTAATGATTAGCTGTTATGTATTTGCTTATTAATTGTAGGCTATAACTTAGCGAGGCCTGGGCCTAGTTTTGCACAGCCTCATATTAGGCTGCACTGTTTAATAAAATTGTGGAAATGTATGTTCAGAAAAATCAATACATGTACTAATCACACCCTGTTGATCAAACTTTAGCAGATGTCTTTAACTTTCTCATGCGAACTGTTTGCTAGAAAATATTGCTTCAAGTAAATGTTACACCGTATAGTTTGATGCGTGAGACAGCGATGTTCCCAAGAGCCAACAATGGATGCACTGACTGGAGTAGATACAATAATGTTAAAATGGGGAAATAAACGTTCTAACTTTTACATAAAGGTGTGGTTATTCGTGACCTCATGGGTATTGGTGTGTAAAGATTACTGATGTTAATTGATTATGATGATGTAATTGCAGTGTATTTGGGACTTATGGTGGAATCACTCTAAGCGTAGTCAAAAGGTCTACCGAACCTCTAACGCGTCCCCTTATAAAACAATGAAAGACCAAGTAGGGATCGACGTGTTAACATTACCAACACCAAACAGGCATAATGCAGCAAACATATATTACAATAAGAAAACTACTCATGAGGATTTTCCTTAGCTGTCAAAAAAAATCGTAATAAAGATGTTTTACTCCCTTTTCTTAAACTCAAAATAAAAGAGAAGCGAAGATAGAATATCTTTTGGGGATGTTGGTATCGGTTAGGCACAACTGCATACTAATAACTATGCAATTAAACAACTGCAGCCCGTGACGCCCGCTATTTCAAGAATTCGCAGAATAGGGCTCGGAGAATTCAGTTTGAACGTGTCCCCTTCAAACAAGCCCAGAAAGTCACGCAATGAAACGTGAACAGTTTTGAATTCATTGCAGCTAACTACGCGGTTTTATAGATCAACAACCATGAAAAACTTGTCGCTATCATACTATAAAAAGAAGATACTGTATTGTACGGGTCCGAGGACCGTAGCAATTTTAAGTCCTGCTCCCTGTGGCGAGCTCACCACTGAGCCAGGGCACACCTGTCACCGACTACGACCACTACTACCAGCACGGACCAACTGCCACAGTACATTCAAACTGCCCCCAGAGTTGCAACGTTCTACCGGTTAGTCTCCCCGCATACCCCTCCTTCTTATACTCAGACCTCTGCCCCTCCCCGACGCGGCACTCACTGCGCAGGTTGTTGACCAGCTCGGCGTGACAAGTACCCCCGGACTTCCAGGCCATGGCGAGGCACAGTCTGCGCAGCAGGTACAGGGCCGCCCTCAGCGCTGCGGTTGCGCACAGTAGCTTAGCCAGGAAAGACACCACTTCCAGGGCCGAGACGTCACCCACGGACCCAGCTGGGGGAGGAGCCCCAGCGTCTGCGCTGGAGGGGCGAGGCATGTCTCTGCGTAACCCGAGCCCCGCCCCCAACGTGCTACGTCCACGCCAGTCACTTAAGAACTGTTTCTTATGGTATTTTTGCGCAAGCGCACATTGTCTTGCTGTAACCTTGTTTCAAAGTTAGTGGTTGCGTTTAACGAAAAAAAAAAAAAAACTGATGTCCAGGGGTGAGCAGAACACTCTGAAGAGTCTCGTGTATTTTATGTTTATTTCATGTTTAGAGGGCCGCCGGCTTTGGCAGACGTTCCCATCTGAAGCCAAAAGAAGACAGACTGGTGCGTCTTCACCCGTTGAGTTGCAGTGGGCAAAATATATTTCTAAAGCACCCCGTGAACAAATAGCAACCACTCTATAATGGCAGTGTGGCTTGTGTTTCTTATTCTACTGGGGCGCTACGCAGGGAAGCATACGTGAATCCAGCGTGTAACGCCCTGTAGGCTGATGGGGCTTTAACGTCCAACACCCACCCCGTGCCCCCTTGTCGTTTGCCATAGCCCGGCTGTGGCGTGTACAGGCATTTATTAGGGGTGTTTGGCTGTGTAGGGGCTGACGACTCGTTCCCATCCAAAGTACTTCGCGGGTCTTCAAAAGATCATTTATCAGTTCACGAGTCTTAGTGTGTTTCCACCCCTTACATATTGCTGCCAGAGTGGGAGAAAGGCTTTCATGAACAATACAAAAGTGGCAGGGGTGTTAAATTTAATAAAAAATCTACTTGTCCTTGTGAAAGGTTGCTTCATAAATCTACGTGTCCAGTAAAAAATTCTATATCTTTATAGTGCCATGTAGTGCAGCAACAAATTATAGCAGCGATCTCGTTATATTATAGCTTCGATAATAGCATCTTTGATGGCATCTTGATGCCCCTTTTTAGCATGTTTTAAGCGTTTTTCACTAGCTCTCTGCTAATCTTTTTCCTGGTTGGACTGGATAGGGTACCACTTGTCAGGTCAGGAGTCTCAGCAAAGAGTCCAGGTGCTGGCAGAGGAAGTCTTTGATGGCCCTGAGACTTCCCAGTACAGTCTTTGCCCCCTTTCACAGGAAGCAGCAACTGCAGGATAGCCCAACAAAGCACAGTCACAGGCAGGGGCAGCACTTCTCCTCAGCTCTTCAGCTCTTCTCCTTGGAACTCTTCAGCTCTTCTCCTTGGAAGAGGTTCCCCTTGAATCCTGAAGTGACCTAATTTTCAGGGGTTTTGGGTCCAATACTTATACCCCTTTCTGCCTTTCCAGTAGGCATTCTTCTTGTGTAGTTCACAAGATCCTGCCTTGACCAGGCCAGGCCCCAGACACACACCAGGGGGTTGGAGACTGCATTGTGATAGGGCAGGCACAGCCCATTCAGGTGTAAGTGACCACTTCTCCCTCCACTCCAGCATAGATGGCTCATAAGGATATGCAGGCTACACCCCAGTTCCCTTTCTGTCACTGTTTAGAGGGGATTCACAAACAGCCTGTCAAACTCACCCAGACAGGGAATCCACAAACAGGCAGAGTCACAGAATGGTTTAATCAAGAAAATGCCTATTTTCTAAAAGTGGCATTTTCAAACTAAAAATCTAAAGACCAACTTCACTAAAATATGTATTTTTAAATTGTGAGTTCAGAGACCCCAAAATCCATATTTCCATCTGCTCTCAAAGGGAATCTGCACTTTACAGTTATTTAAAGGCAGCCCCCATATTAACCTATAAGAGAGATAGGCCTTGTAACAGTGACGACTCAATTTAGCTGTATTTCACTGTTAGGCCATGTAACACACAACAGTACATGTCCCACCTTTAACATACAGTGCACCCTGCCCCTGGACATACCTAGGGCCTACCTTAGGGATGCCTTACATGTATAAAAAGGGAAGGCTTAGGCCTGGCAAGTGGGTACACTTGCCAAGTCCAATTGGCAGTTTAAAACTGCACACACAGATACTGCAGTGGCAGGTCTGAGCCATGTTTACAAGGCTACTAATGTGGGTGGCACAACCAGTGCCACAGGCCCACTAGTAGCATTTGATTTACAGGCCCTGGGCACCTCTAGTGCTCCTTACTAGGGACTTACTAGTAAATTATATATGCCAATCATGGATAAGCCAATTTACACATACATTTTACATAGTAGCACTTGCACTTTAGCACTGGTTAGCAGTGGTAAAGTGCCCAGAGTATTTATAACAAAGTTCAGCACACATCAACAACCATGGGAAGCAGAGGCAAAAAGTTAGGAGAGGCCACACCAAAGATGCCAAGTCTAACACATGCCCCCCCCCCAGCTGAAAGTGGGAAGAAACTCCCCAACCTCATGGGAGTTCTCATCATTAAGGCGGAAGAATCTGGACAGACCATCAGCATTGGTGTGTTCTGTGCCAGGCTGGTGTTCCACTGAAAAGTCCATCCCCTGTAGGGAAATGGACCACCTCAACAGTTTTTGGTTTTCAGCCCTCATCTGCATTAACCATCTGACAGGCCTGTGGTCTGTCTGAACCCAGAAGTGAGTCCCAAACAAGTAGGGTCTTAGCTTCTTCAGTGCCCAGACCACAGCAAAAGCGTCATGCTCAATTGCATTCCACCTACGTTCCCTGGGAAGTAACCTCCTGCTAATGAAGGCTGCAGGTTGATGTAGGCCCTCTTCATTTAGCTATGATAACACTGCCCCTATACCATGCTCTGAAGCATCAGTTTGCACAACAAACTCCTTGGAGAAATCAGGTGCCTTCAGCACAGGTGCAGTGCACATGGCTACCTTCAGGGCATCAAAAGCTGTCTGGCAAGACTCTCTCAAGATCATTTTTCTTGGTTGCTTCTTCTAAGTCAACTCATTCAAGGGGGCAACAATGGTGCCTTACCCCTTGATAAAACATCTGTAATAGCCAGTGAGGCCCAAAAAGGCCCTCACCTCAGTCTAGGTCTTGGGAGGCTCCCAAGCCAGAATTGTGTAAATTTTTGGCTGAAGGGGGTCCACCTGGCCACTCCCCACCTGGTGCCCCAAAAACACCTCCGAACCCTACCCTTTTTGGCACTTACAAGCCCTAATAGTGAGGCCTGCTTTTTGCAGGGCCTCAAACACTCTGCAGATGTGCTGCAAGTGTTTCTCCCAAGTAGAACTGAACACTACACTGTCATCCAGGTAGGCTGCACTGAAATCATCCAGCCCAGTCAGCACCTGGTTGACCAACCTCTGACAGGTGGCAGGGGCATTTTCCATCCCAAATGGCATCACTTTAAACTGGAAGTGCCCATCTGGTGTAGAAAATGCTGGCCTCTTCTTGGCCCCCTCAGTTAAGGCAAAATGCCAATACCCAGACATCAAGTCAAAGGTGCTAAGGTATTTAGCAGCTCCCAACTGATCAATGAGCTCATCAGCTCAGGGATGGGGTGCGCATCAGTCTTAGTGACTGCATTGAGGTACCGGTAATCCACACAGAACCGGAGTTCTGGTACGGCAACAGGAGCAGCAGGCTTTGGCACCAAGACCATGGGGCTGGCCCAGGGACTACTAGAAAACTCAATTACACCTAGGGTTAACATCTTTGATACCTCATCTTTGATGCTAGCCCTGACCTTATTATTCAACCTGTAAACCTTCTGTTTATCAGGTGGAATGTCCCCTGTGTCCACATCATGTGTACACAAGTGTGTGACCCTTAGGATCAAGGAGAACAGGGAGGCAAACTGACCCAACACTTGGCAACAGTCCTTCTATTGATCTGGAGTCAGGGAAGGAGAGGGGAGGTACACACTTTCCACAAACCCATCCTTCTCTCCAGCAAACAGGAGGTCAAGAAGAGGCTCGCTGTCTTCCTCCACCCCATCATCTGTTGCTAGGAGCATAGACAATTCAGTTCGTTCAAAGTGCGGCTTGAGGCGGTTAACATGCAGCACCCTCAAGGGGTTTCTGAGAGTCAGCAAGTTCACCAGTTAGGTGACTTCGTTCTTGTGCTCCACCACCTCAAATAGCTCAGTCCACTTAGGCCTGGAGCTCCCTAGGTTCCACTGGCAACATCACCCACACCTTTGTCCAGGCTGGTACTGAACCAGAGCGGCATTCTGGTCATACCAGCGCTTCATATCTTCCTGGCTTGCTTCCTGAAGCGAGCTGTCTGATTCCTAAAAGCCAACATGTGACTAAATACATCCTGGGGGGCTTACTGGAGGCTTTCTCCAAGCCTTCCCTAACCAGACTCAAAGGTCCCCTAACAGGGTGGGCATACAGTAACTCAAAAGGACTAAATCCAAGCCGCTTTTGAGGCACCTCCCTATAGGCGAAGAGAAGGCATGGCCAGAGGACGTCCCACTTACGCCTCAAGGGCTCTGATGGCCATGATCATGCCTTTCACGGTGCAGTTGAACCTTTCAACCAGACCATTACTTTGGGGGTGGTAAGGAGTGGTGAACTTATGCATTACCCCACACTCCTGCCACAGAGACTTCACATACGTATAAATGAAGTTGGTACCTCTATGAGATACCACTTCCTTGGACAACCCCATGTGGGTAAGCCCCCCATCAAAGCACGTTCCACCACAGGGGAGATGATTGACCTTAGAGGAATGGCTTCTGGTTACTGGGTGGCATGGCTCACCAAAACCAGGATAAACCTGTTGCCCATGGCTGTCTTGGGATCCAGAGGCCCCACAATGTCAATACCAACCCTTTCAAAGGGGGTACTAACCACAGGAAAAGGTTGGAGGGGAGCCTTGCATTTCCCCCACTCTTGCCTGACAAGTTTGGGAAGACCTACAATGTGCATCTGAGTGCCTGCACATTAGGGGCTAGTAAAGTTAGGTGACAACCCTGTCAAAGGTCTTGTCTAGCCCCAAATGTCCAGCTAAAGGCACATCGTGAGCCAGGCCCATAGGAAGGCTCTGAAGCACAGGGGTTCCACCAGCACACGGGTTGACCCAGGCTCAGCAACCTTAGGCTCACCATATAGGAGGCCGTCCTCCCAATAGATCAGGTGTGATCCTGGCTCCTTGCCAGCCACCTGGTCTGCAGCCTGCTGCTGCTAACTCTCCAGAGTAGGGCATACTCTCTGTGCCTTACAGAACGTCTCCCTCGTGGGCCCCCCTTCCTGCTGCCACTGTGACAGCTCAGGGACCTCCCCTTTCCTGCTGCCACTGTGACAGCTCAGGGACCTCCCCCTTTCTGCTGCCCCGTGACAGCTCAGGGACCTCACCCAGCTCAGCCTCCTTTTCCAATGTAGGCTCTGGGGCATCACCCTCAGGTTCGGCCTCCTCCAGGACCGTGTGAACCTCTGGAGCCAATTTCCCCGCCCTTACCTTCCTATTTTTGGCAGACCCCAGGGCCACTGTTTCAGGCTCTTGGGGCTTCTGACCACCCTGATGGGCTGCCATTGACCAGGTAGACACACGCAACCACCCAGGGAGACCCAATATCTCCAAATGCGACCTGTGTTCCACCTCCTTCAAAGGGCAATCCTCCAGGTCATTGCCAAGCAAACAATCTACAGGCATGGTTGGACTCACTGCTACTTTCAAGGAACCCCCATTCAAAGTGAACCTGCCCCACTCTGCACAGGTGCTCTGAGTTGTCCACTGCAACTACTTGGTGAAGTACATGGGGATCTATCTGCTCGTCAGACACCAGGCGACTCCTCGCTCTTAGTCACACTGGCTCCTGTATCTCTCAGAGCCTCAGAGTCCATTGATGGTCACTCACTGTCTGTACTTCTTAGTGTTCTCAGGCATGAGTGTCCTCTGGATCATCTCCCTGTCCCCTATTGAGACAAGGGTCATTTCAGCTGGCTCCCACCCACCTGGAACCAAGTCCTCCCCAAGAGCTACACTGGCGAAACCCTGTGACTGAGCACCAGTGGGTGCCGGTGGCCCCTTGGGACATTTGGAATCCCTTCACACAAGTTCTGCCCAATCAAATGCTTCAACAACGTAAACAGTTTCTGTTTAAAGCTTTTTTTCTATTGCTCATACAAGGTATGGCACCAGCCAGACCTAATATGTACTTCTCAGAAGTATTGAAACACATCCAATAAGGTGCTTAAAACACACCTTGTAGCATAATATATTAACGTAAGTACATTAATGCTTTAAGAGATATGCCATGTGTTGTGGAGTACTGGTGATTATCCAAACGTTTTGAGAGGTTTTTATAACAGTATTTGTTTTATTCAAAATCATTTTGTTTTCATTTAATGCCTTTAGTGCCTCTTGCACCACTTCTATCTACAACCATTGTGCCCTTGACTCCCATTGAAAACGTAGTATTAAGTGAATGACACTGACTATATAGACTTAGGTGGCATCCAGTGTATAGTTGGTCGCTCTGATACATATTTTTTCTGGCAGAGGACTAGTATCCGCCAGTTTAGTGGGCATTGGGCAAGCAGCAGTTACAAATCCTCAGCTGTGGGGGAATGTGTAGTTTGCCTCAGATGTCCCAGAGCCTGTACTGCTATAGCTTCACAAACTGGGTCAAGTACAACCCCTTCAGCATTTGACTCTTAGTCACACGTTTCTCAGCAAGGTAGTGTAGTGGTATGGAAACTCAGATCACCCAGCAGAGCAGTATTGGTTTGTCCAACCCAGTTCTTTATTCCAACCCAGTTTTTATTCCGATAAGAAGCATACTTTAATAGACATGCATAAAACTGTTTACTGTAGCAGGTACAACAACATGCACTGCCACTTAGGCTACAGCACTTTGGTATACTGTCTTTACTGTCTTCTTATTCTCTCTTTCACATGAGTCCCTCCTCTTGTGTGCCTAGGCAGGTACCCGTTAGGTTAGTTTTGTTAAACATTATTCAAGGCTCAGGTGCAGGCACCCCAGTCCATTTATGGTTGTGCCCAGGTCAGTACAGTCTCCTAGATGCATTCATACCACAATGCAAGTCTCTTTACATTTCAGCATCATATGTCTCCAGTCTCGCCCACTTCTAAGATGAGAGTTCATCGTTGCAGGAGAGGCCCTTGGTCTGGATAGACACAGCTTGATGAGGTAGCCAGAGCTGCTTCCACGAGTCCTTCGGTGGATGCAGGTAATGGGAATGCAGGTAAAGGGCAACACCCTCTACGCTGGCACTTCAACTAGGAACATCAAAAAACTTCAACTCATCCAGAACGCGGCGGCCAACCTCATTCTGGACCGCCCTCGCCGAGAACACATCTCCCAACACCTGAGGACCCTCCACTGGCTACCGGTCAAGAAGCAAATCACCTTCATGCTTCTCACCCACATCTACAAGGCAATACACAACGCAGGACCAGCCTACCTGAACCACTCTGTCTTCTTCCACACCCCGCCAGATCCCTCCACTCTGCCCAGATGGCCCTGGCCACCATCCTTTGCATCCACAAAACCACCGCCGGAGGACGATCTTTCACCTACACTACAGCAAAGAGCTGGAACAACCTCTGGCTGCACCTCAGACAAAGCCTGTCGCTCACCATCTTCAGGAAGAACCTCTAGACGTGACTCTTCGGATGAGCCCCTTCCCCCAGCACCTTGAGATCCTCTCAAGTGAGTAGCCGCGCTTTACAAATATTGATTGATTGAGTCTGTGAGAGCTCATGGCAGGCATCAGACCTGCTTCTGGGTCACTGGACAGCACTTACTTGGGTGTCAGAACAGCATGCTATAACAGTCAGGAGATGGACGTTGAAAATATGTGGTGACTGTCAATGTGCACAAGTCTTTGCTCCGAAGATGACATCCACCAGAGACACATTTATTGACTTCTGTGGCAATGTCAGCGATATGAACATTTCTGGGTTTCGATGGCTACCTTCACCATGGGACAGCTCTTGATTAAAGAAGGAAGGTCAACCGTAATTGTTCCTATTGCAAGATCTGCTGCCTGCTCACAATTACCACTTGTGACTGCACTCAATTCCAAATCTTCCTTCATTATTTTATTCATGTCTCTAGCTCTCTTCTTTTATCATTTTTGTTGCCTTGTATATTGTCAGTGTATAAAGGAAAGAAGTTACTACTATTAATACAGAAACTAATATTGTTTTAAGAATTCCTACTTCTGCTTCCTTAAGCCAACTAGCTACTGTGGTGAATTTTTTTGCAAAGCTTTGAACTAAACCTGTGGTTTCTAAAGGTTCAAGATAAGCTTTGTATCAGAAATATTCTTTGCATACTCTACAATCTCTCTACTCCCATCATGTACGTATGTGCAACAATTCTCAATTGCCAGCATCTTGCAGATTCCACCTTTCTCATGTAGTAAGATATATAATGCATAATCCATTCTGCAAAACCATAGAGCTAACTGCTACAAGCTTAGTGTTTTCTATGAATAAAGCTCCAGCGGTACTAGTTGCTAATCTATCAACCGCCGATGAACATTTTCTGATTTTCTCATCATTCAAGACTACTCCTACAGCAGGTATAATTGCTTCACATATGTCTCTTTTGTGTGCTGGTCTCGTTGTTAATGCATATAAACACTGTATGTGATACCTTTTTCAGAAAAGTTAAGCCTAAATAACAAATACCCTTCCAATATGCAGGCAGTCTAAAGTATGCATTCTTTCCACATATAAAGTACATTCCAGGTATTGTAAAATCATCTTCTTGCAAAATTTACCATGTTCTTCCAGACAGTTCGAACACCTGTTCACAATTACTATTTCCCACTGGTGTCTTTCTCCCACTAATTCTCCTTTTAAACACACATACTTTTCTTATGTGTCTTTTATCAAATTTAAGCTTGGGAACAGGCATTTCCCCTCTAAATTCATCTTCTTCTTCTTTTCTCCATACATTGTTCTGAACATCTTCTTTCTTGTACACACTTAAGTCAGTTAATTTATTTAATTTATGTTTTGGATCTTGACCGAGGTCCACAAAAAAAAAAAATCAATACAAACAATACATATGATTAAAAACAAAAAAAAACACATCAAAAGTCCCTATGATAGTAAAATTCCATAAAGTTCACAATGGTACTTGTCATGAATGTGCAAATTACAGTAATCTGATATAATGTTCATGAAGGAAAGTAGTAAAATAGCACATAACAAACAAGACTATACTTGACACAGCTATGCAAATTACATAATACAGTAATCCAATATAAAGTGCAAAAAAACAGAATAATAAAATGACACATTACAGACAAAGCTAAGGCAACTCATAGGCAAGAGCGCTAAAACAATTTCACCATTACGGACAAGTATTTTAATCATAACAAGTACAAGTAAGTTCAGAAGGCTTTAGCACCAATCAGAAGAATTTGAAAACACATTCAGCAAACATTTAATACATGTAAACATTTTTGCACAAGCCATTTCAGTAGAATGAGCAAACAAACATAGTCTAGCATCAGTAGCCAAAGTTATATTATATTTCAGAAAAATGGGTCTCAAGAAGTGGCATCGTGCAAGATGAAAATTTGGACAAACAAAAATAGCATGGTTCACATTTTGGACATAGGAAAAGCAAAGCTCGCAATATCTTGCCTCTTTAGGAATACCTTCCCATGCTCCTGTAATATCACATAGTGATATTAGGTTCAACCTCAATAGCAAGATGACTTTACGGACCCCATGCTGAAGATTCCATATGAGATAAGGTTGAGGTTGATTATAAATGCTATTACCTATTATTATTTCATTTCTCGCTGACTGACTACAGAGTTGGCTGTCTCTACTCCTACTTACTGTAGACAATAGCTTCTTTATCCAATTTTTCAACATAACTCTTGGAAGAGGGAGAGTCTCAGCTTGAGTGACTTTAAATATTTCCATGGCTTTCATAAAGGTGCAGTAATAACTAATTTTTCGTCACATGATTTGAATATTTTCAGACTTCAATGCTGCACGAATTGAGCCCACTTCACCGCCAAATATTCTATTCCCCCACCTCAGAGCCACTGTCAATGTAAGCACAAAAGTAGAGGGTAACCCAATTTCCAACCGAAGAGCTGAGGGGGAGGCCATAGAATTCAAATTAGAAATTTAGCACCAAATACGCCCCTCTGTCGTTTCAAAGAAAGCCCAACACCGAATATCCATCACTTCACAGGCATAATTCAAAGTAGGTGGAATTTTAACCTTATATACTCATAAACCATGTGAAAAGTAACTCTGTACAATCTTTTTATAGCCGAGGTCTGAGCCAGCATTTTACTTCTACAGTGATTTATATGATCAACACTAGAACAATTACTAGAGAAAATGCTCCTAAGATAACAGTAAAACTCATCAATTTCCATCACAGAATTTCCCAGATTCTAACTAAGCATGTTCTATGATTTTACTAACTGCTTTAAAAATCATAGCTTTGCTCTTGACAATATTTATCTTTAAGAAATGCTATTTAGCGTATTTTTCTAACGCACAAAGCCATATTCAGAGACCTATTGGTGTTAAGTTTAACAGAATGCTATCATTTGCATAGAGGAGACAGCCAACTCCCACTAACCCAGGTTTATTGTCCTTTTTCCGGAGCAGTTCTACTCGGCAAATCATCTGTATAAAGGGAAAAGAGAAGCAGTGCTCACAGGCACCCTTGCTTTAAGCCATTTTGCATTGCCACTCTCCTGGATAGACCCTGATTCCCCTGCATCAGAACTAGGGTCCAAGTAGAAGAGTGCAATGCAATGACTAACCTCAAAAGGTGTGCAAGGATCCCTAGCGCAGATAGTTTTCTCCACTGTGTTGCCCGGTCTACCCTGTCGAATGCTATGGAGAAATCAATAGAGAAACAATACATTTGCATACTCGTGCTCTTGGGGTGCTTTTCTATCAATGTTTGAATAGCAGTAATGTTGTCAAGAGTCCCAAAATTCTTTCAAAGGCCACCTGTTCTGCTGGAATAATATTATTGCCAAATGCGCAATCTTGGAGACGAGAAAGCAAACTTTTAGCAAATAATTTAGTAGACGCATCAGAATGTGCAATTTGTCTATAACTGGCCGGAGAGGACTTTGGACCTTTTTTGTACAAAGGTACAATTATGCTACCTGTGAGAAAATGGGTTGTTGGTTGGCTGGGGTGTGAGCCCTGTTCAAGCAACAGCCACAATCCCTTGCAGGGTGAACCACAAAAAGTCACTAATTTACACCTGTGCTAAACCCCAGGTAGCTTGGCACAAAAAGCAGTCAGGCTAACTTAGAGGCAATGGCCCTCATTACGACTGTGGCGGTCTTTTCCAAAGAACGCTGCGGGCACCAGAAGACCACTAGTACGGCAGCACTTGGGCGGTTCCACTGCCAGCACTGTCACACCAGGAAAAGGCCGCCCATTGAATTACGATCAGTAATTCTGTGAGGCGTTCTTCTGGTGGCGGGGCGCTGCCGGCGGTGAGAGCGCCAGGTCCCGTCCCCTCATGGAGAAGCACCTCATCGGATGAGGTAAGTGTTGTCCGCAAGGCAAGGGGGGTGGGTGGGTGTGAATGGGTGTGTTTGAGTGTGTGTATGCCTGTCATGAATGTGGGTGCAAGAGAGGGGGAGTGTTTGTGAGTGCGTGTGTGTCTGTGTGTAAATGTGGTGATGGTGATGCATGTGTGGATAGTGGTGAGGGCGTGTGCATGGATGAATGAGTAAGGGGTAAAGTGGCTGTGAGTGAGTGCATGTGTGCAGGTGTGTGTATGTTTGTATGTGTATATGGTGTGTGTATGCGGTGAGGTACGATTGGGGGTGAGGATGTGGTTTTGTGAAGATGAGTGGGGGTGGGGGTTGTGTATCAAATCAAAATCAAAAAAACATTTATAAAGCGCGCTACTCACCCGTGAGGTCTCAAGGCGCTAGGGGAGGGGGATACTGCTGCTCGAAGAGACAGGTTTTGAGCTGCCTCTGGAATGCAGGGTGGTCCTGAGGTTGACGGGGAGGGAGTTCCATGTCTTGGCCGCCAGGTAGGAGAAGGATTTCCGACCTGCCGTAGTGCGGCGGATGCGAGGGACGGCGGCGAGTGCGAGGTTGGCGGAGCGAAGTTGACGAGTGGGTGTGTAGAAACTGAGGCGACGGTTGAGGTATTCGGGTCCCCTGTTGTGGAGGGCTTTGTGTGCGTGGGTGAGGAGCCGAAAGGTGATCCTTTTGTTGACGGGAAGCCAGTGCAGGTGTCTCAGGTGGGCAGAGATGTGGCTGTTGCGGGGTATGTCGAGGATGAGGCGGGCGGAGGCGTTTTGTATTAGCTGAAGACATTTCTGGAGTTTAGTAGTGGTTCCTGCGTACAGGGTGTTTCCGTAGTCCAGGCGGCTTGTGACGAGGGCGTGGGTCACAGTTTTTCTGGTGTCAGCGGGGATCCAGCGGAAGATCTTTCGGAGCATGCGGAGAGTGAGGAGGCAGGAAGATGATACGGCGTTGACTTGTTTGGTCATGGTGAGAAGTGGGTCCAGGATGAATCCGAGGTTGCGTGCGTGGTCTGAGGGGGTTGGTGCGGTGCCAAGGGCCGTGGGCCACCAAGAGTTGTCCCAGGCGGACGGGGTGTTTCCGAGGATGAGGACTTCCGTTTTGTCTGAGTTCAGTTTCAGACGGCTGAGTTTCATCTATTCTGCGACGTCTTTCATCCCATCTTGCAGGTTGGTCTTGGCGCTGGTGGTTCCTTGGTGAGGGAAAGTATCAGCTGAGTGTCGTCGGCGTAGGAGGTGATGTTGATGTTGTGTTTGCGTACGATGTCGGCGAGGGGGCTCATGTAGACATTGAAGAGAGTCGGGCTGAGCGAGGAGCCTTGTGGGACGCTGCAGATGATCTCGGTGGGGTCTGAGTGGAACGGAGGGAGGTAGACTCTTTGGGAGCGGTTAGAGAGGAAAGAAGTGATCCAGTCCAGGGCCTGTCCTTGGATACCGGTGGAGCGGAGGCGGGATATTAGGGTTCGGTGGCAGACGGTGTCGAAGGCAGCCGAGAGGTCAAGGAGGATGAGGGTGACTGTTTCTCCGTTGTCCATCAGAGTTCTGATGTCGTCTGTGACTGCGATGAGGGCGGTTTCTGTGCTGTGGTTGGCTCGGAATCCGGACTGGGAGGGGTCGAGTAGGTTGTTGTCTTCAAGGAAATTGGTCAGTTGCTTGTTGACGGTCTTCTCAATGACTTTGGCAGGGAAGGGGAGGAGCAAGATGGGGCGGAAGTTCTTCAGGTCGCTGGGGTCCGCCGTAGGTTTCTTCAGGAGGGCGTTGACTTCCGCATGTTTCCAGCTCTCGGGGAAGGTGGCAGAAGCAAACAAGCTGTTGATGATGGTCTGGAGATGAGGGGCGATGATGTCGTCGGCTTTGTTGAAGATGAAGTGGGGGCAGGGGTCCGAGGGGGCACTGGAGTGGATGGTGTTTATGGTAGCTTTGGTCTCCTCCGCGCTGATGTGAGTCCAGGCGTTGAGGGTGATGGCTGGGGTTGTAGGTTCTGTGGCGGTTGGCTGAGTCTGGTGTCCGAAGCTGTCGTGTAGGTCGGTGATCTTACGATGGAAGAAGGTAGCGAGGGAGTTGCAGAGGTCTTGTGAGGGCGTGATGGAGTTGGAGTTTGCGTTAGGATTGGAGAGCTCTTTGACGATGTTGAAGAGTTCTTTGCTGTTGTGAGTGTTCTTGTCCAGTCTGTCTGTGAAGGAAGTTCTTTTGGTGGCGCGGATCAGCTGATGGTGTTCGCGGGTGGCGTTTTTGAGGGCAGACATGTTTTCTACGGTGTGGTCTTCGCGCCAGGCTTTCTCGAGGGTACGGCAGTTTTTTGGGGATTCCTTGAGGGTGTCTGTGAACCATTGAGGTTTCCAGGTGCTGGTCTGTCTTGGGAGGCGTCTGAGGGGTGCGAGGTTGTCCACGCAGTTGGTGTATGTATGTAGTTGATGGAAGGGGGTGATGATGGAAAGTGTATGCATTTGTGTGTGATGTGTATTGGTATGTATGCTTGTCTATGAGGTGAATGTTGTGAATGCGTGTGTGAGTGGGGGTGTGTCTGTGTGTGATTGTGTGTATGTGGTTGCATGCAGGCATGTGTGCAGAGGTGTTTGGGGGGTATCCCGGCGACAGGAATGGAAGTTCCTGTCGTCGGGATACCTTTCCGCCAGCATTTTCGTGGCAGTGAGACCGCCAGGAAAATGCTGGTGGTGTCTTTAGTCGAAATAACCTTAGCGGTTATTCGACTCCCGCCGGGCTGCAGGTGGAAACCTCCAGCCCGGCGGGCCGCGGTAAAGCGGTGGGATGAGCGGCCCTGGCAATCCATGGACCGACAGGGTAATAATGAGGGCCAATGTGTTAAGTATTTATGCATTACACAAACATCAACACAATGACAACACAGCACAATAAACATCTTAAACCAATTTAGAAAAATAGAGAAAACTTTAAGAAATTATTTGACACCAAAACCATCAAAATCCAAATAGTAGAACCGGAGATATGATTTTTTAAAGTTTAATGTTCAAAATATCAAGTCCTCAGTTTTAGAAAAAGGCCACCCGGGCACTTTAAGCACCACAACCAAGGGTCCTGGAGTGGATCAACCTCTGGGAGGGTGCAAGACTCACCCAGGCTGGGTCCAGGTGCATGTTTAAGATGGTGGGAGCCCGTTATGTCCATGTGGCTCAGAACAGGAGACCAGCTAAACCAGCCCTTGGAGAGAGTCACTTCTGAAGTCCTGGGTGGAGGTGGGGACACAGGGCTTTACAGCAGGGCTGGCCTCTAAAAGTTTTAAGCAGGCTCCAGGTAGCAAAGCAGTCCTTTCAGGTACAGCAGCAATCTGGCAGAGTCCACAGCAGGTCACAGCAGCAGCAGTTTTCTGAGAGTCCTTCTGCAGGTTCAGTAGTGAACTGAGGAGCAGATCAGAGAGCCCTATTTTTATACCTTGGTGCCCTACTCCTAGAAGTTGGGTGAAGTTTCTAGAAAGGTCCTAGAAAGGTTCTCTGAAGTTTCAGGAATGGAATGCCTTGGCTTCTAGCTGGCTGCACTGACAATACAGGGTAATTAAGCCTATTGTGTGATGGCAGAGTTCAGCCTATTCAGCGTGCTTAGCTCCACCACCATCAAGTCAGTTAATGGCCATTCAGACTCTGCTAATCCCCCCAACTGTCTGGGGTGAATTCACAAAGTCCCAACTATCAGTTACCCAGTCATGTGACCCAAGGTAGGTTACAGGCACAGTGGGCTATGGGCAGGAAAATGTCAACTTTCTAAAAGTGGCATTTTCAAACTTGTTTGAATAAATCTGACTTTAGCATTAAAGAAGGTTTATTATTACAAGTTAATGTATACCAAACATGAGATATCTACCGCCTCTGGTTTAGGAATTACAACTTACTAATTTTAATAAGGAATCCTCAATGTTACCCTATAAGAGGGGTAGGCCTCTCATTAGTGACAGAACAAATTTAGGAGATATTCACTACTAGAACATGTGAAACTAAAAAATGTATGTGTCCTGCCTGTTAATTACACAGCACCCAGCCATATGGGCTACTTAGGGCCCACCTTAGGGGTGACATATGTCATAAAAGAGTAATATAAGGCTTGGCAAGGGAATTTAAGTACCAGGTTGGCATGGCAGTGGGACACTGCCTTCAGGCTGCAATGGCAAGCCTGGGACAAGTTTTAAGGTTATTCTTAAGTAGATGGCACACTAAGGGCATGGTTAGGAGTTCGGCGGATGGTTTTCACCGTCTGCCGAACTTCAGATAGGGAGGTTTCCGCCACAATTGCTACCTCCCCTCCGGACCCATTAAGAGTTTCCCGCTAGGCTGGCAGACGGAAACCTAGGTTTCCACCTGCCAGCCTAGCGGGACACAGGCTACAGCATTGTCTCCAGCTGTAGGAGGCTGGCCTGGTTTGTAGTGGGTAACTAAGGTACTTACACCTTATACCAGGTCCAGTTATCCCTTATTAGTGAAATGTAGGCAGTGTCTAGAAGCCAGGCTCTCTAAAGGTAGTTGTGGATGAGCAGCCAAGGCTTATCTAGGAGACATGCAAAGCTCATGCAATACCACTGTAGTCATACAGTACTCACACACATGAAAGAAAATACTCAGTGTTACAAAAATAAAGGTACTTTATTTTGGTGACACAAATGCCAAAAATACCATATAGACTATACTCCCTTAGGAGGTAAGTAATACACACATTATATACACTAGTATGCAGAAATAGGCATACAAACAGAAAACAGTGCGATTAGTGAAAATCACAATAGTTAGAAATTGGCCTACGGGAGCACAAGGTAAGTACTAGAACCCATCCCAGTGACCAGGAAAGCAGGAGTAAATCACAGTAACTTTCCCAGAACACACACTAAAACGAGAAGAAGAATTATGCAAGAACCAGAAGAAGCTGCAAGACACCAACAATGGTTTCCTGGACCTGAGGACCTGTGGAAGAAGGGGAGCAGGTCCAAGAATCACAGAAGAGTTCAGGTAGAACAGGAGCCCCTGATAACCCGGAAGAAGGTACAAAAGAAGAACTACAGGTGAAGAAGAACAGTCAGTACTGGACCCAAGAAGATGGAGTTGGGTTCCTGGTTGGTGCAAGTGATGTCCCACGCTGGATGGAAAATTGCAGTCTGGTTTGCGTTGCTGGAGTCCGCCAACAAGCATTGGCACACGCACAGATTGCGATTAGCGTAAAATGGCGCTGCCGGGACCAGGAAGGACCAGGCGGACTCTACCTAGGAGGGGGAGTCAGAGGGGGCTCTCAGCAACTCAGAGAGCCCACAGAAGACCAGGCTGCGTGCACAGGAGTCCCACAGCACAGGGACAAGGAAGGTACAAAAGAGGCCAACGCAGCACTACCACGAAGGCTCCCACACTGCCGGAGAACCACTCAGAAAGCTATGTATTGCAGGATAGAGTGCTGGGGGCTGGAGTTTCAAGATGCACAAAGAACTTGGTGGAAGGATGCCAACAAGCTTTGGCAGCTGCAAAAAACGCAGTTCACAGGGGTACTGTCTTGCACGGGGAGGCAAGCTCTTACCTCCACCAAAGTTGGACAGTTGGACGTGAGAACCGTCGGGACCACTTCAGTCCACCACCCGTGATGGAGGATCCATGCAGCTCTGCTGGAGAGGGGATCCATGCAGCCTGTCATCGTTCCAGCCCAGTCGGTGCCTGCTGAAGTAGGGGAGTGACTCCTTCACCCCAAGGGAGATTCCTTCACTCTTCTGGTGCAGGCTGAAGACAGGCTGTCCTCAGAGGATGCACAACCGGGAAACAGCTGTAGTTGCTGGCAGGAACTGGAGATACAGTGTTGCAGAAGGCGTCTTGCTTCTTTGTTGCAGTTTCTAGAGTTCCTGGAGGGTCCAGATGAAGTTTCTTCAGTGAGAAGTCGAAGTGGAAGGTGCAGAAAATTCCTGCTGGAGTCTTGCAATCCGAATCTAAGGAATCACCCAAAGGAGAGACCCTAAATAGCCCTGTAAGGGGAATTGGTCAGCTAACCAGGTAAGCATCTATCAGGGGAGGGCTCTGACGTCACCTGCTGGCACTGGCCACTCAGATGCTCCCAGAGTTCCCTGCCAACCTTGAATCCAAGGTGGCAATACCCAGGGACCCTAAGGAGGAGCTCAGAGCACCACTCCTGGTGTGGTGATTGACAGGGGAGTAGTCACTCCCCTTTCCTTTGTCCAGTTACATGCCAAGCAGGGACTGAGGGTCCCTGAAAAGATGTAGATTGGTTTAAGCAAGGAAGGCACCAAATGTGCTCTTCAAAGCATTTCCAGTGGCTTGGGGAGGATACCCCTCCCAAACATCTGGAGGAGGCTGGCCCGGTTTTTAGTGGGTACCTTGGATACTTACACCTTATACCAGGTCCAGTTATCCCTTATTATTGAAATGTAGTAGTGTTCTAGCAACTTAGGCTGATAGAGGTAGCTATAGCAGAGCAGCTTAGGCTGAACTAGGAGACATGCAAAGCTCCTGCAATACTTATACACAAGCAAAGACAATACTCAGTGTTACCAAAAATAAAGGTCGTTTATTTGGGTGACCAAAAATATCTTAGAGGCAATACTCCTTCTGGAGGTAAGTATTATACACAATATATACACTAGACGCCAAAATAAGGCAAGTAATTAGACATAGGATAGTGCAAACAATAGGAAATGCTATAGAATGCAATGGGAGAAAATAGGTCTAGGGGCAACATAAAACATACTAAGAAAGTGGAATGCGAATCACAAATTCCCCCCTAGACAAGTGTAGTGTGTGCAGCATCGCTGGGATAGTAAGAATACAGTAAAGGTAAGTAAATTAACGCACCCCAGAGCTCAGAAAAGCAGGAGTAATGTACTGCAAGCTTCCTAAGGACACACTACACCTCGTGATTGGAATTATTGCAAGAACCAACCAAGTCTGCAAACAACAGCCAGTGGATTCCTGGTCCCGAAGACCTGCAAAAGAAGGAGACCAAGTCCAGAAGTCGAAAGAAGTTCCAGGAAGGACAGGAGCCCCTGCCAACGCAGAAGAGGGTGCAAAAGAAGAGTCCCCGGTTGGACGAAGACTGCAGAAATGCACCATAGGAAGATGCCAGTGGGTTCCTGCATGATGCAAAGGATGTCCCATGTCGTGAAGTTTGATGCAGGCGAGTTTTGGCACTGAATTCCTCCAACAAGCCTTGGTTCCGGCAAAGTTGCATTTTGTGTCAACTAGGTGCTATTGGAACAAGGAGGTACCTGGGGGTCTCAACTCTGTGTGAGGAGGAAGAGGGCGCTCTCAGCACTTTAGAGAGCCCTCAGAGCACCAGATAGCACCCATGGGAGTCCCAGGCAGGGGGAGAAATGAGGTGCAAAATGCGGTTGGTGCAGCACTACAAAGTAAGGTCCCACACCGCCGGAGACCAACTCAACGAGTTGAGCGTTGCAGGATAGAGTGCTGGGGACCTGGGCCAGGCTGTGCACGAAGGAATTTTGCAAATAGTGCACAGAGGCCTCAGGAGGTGAAGAAGTCACAGTGCACAGGTTTACTGTCGTTCTGGGGAAGGCAAAGTCTTACCTTCTCCAAATTGCGACAGCAGGACCTCAGGACAGTCTGTGTCGATGGGGTCCACCATCTGTGTTCCAAGGAGCATGCTCGTCGCCAGGAGAGGAATCCAAGAGAACTGGTCGTTGACTTAGAAGGTGCCTGCATGAGCAGGAGAGTGACTCCGACACCCCACAGGAGATTTCTTCAGTCCTTCTGGTGCAGGGTGAAGACAGGGAGTCCCCAGAGCTTGCACACCGTGGAAACTGTTGCAGTTGCTGGCTGGAGCTGAAGTTGCAGAGGGAAAGTATCCCTTCTGAATACTTTGTTGCTGTTACAGCGGTTCCTGGAGCAGGCTGCGGTTGATTTGAGGTCAGAGGATGAAGTAGTAGTTGCAGAGGATTCCTACTGGAAACTTGCAAGTAGAATCTGAAGAGAACCCACAGGAGAGACCCTAAATAGCCCTGAGAGGGGGATTGTCTACCTTACCAGGTATGGACATATCAGGAGGGGTCTCTGATGTCACCTGGCACTGGCCACTCCGAGGCCTCCAGAGTGTCCCCACACCTTGGAAAACAAGATGGCTGAAGTCTGGGGCACACTGGAGGAGCTCTGGGGACAACCCCTGGGGTGGTGATGGACAGGGGAGTGGTCACTCCCCTTTCCTTTGTCCAGTTTTGCGCCAGAGCAGGGACAATGGGTCCCTGAACCGGTATAGACTGGCTTATGCGAGGAGGGCACCACCTGTGCCCATCAAAGCATTTCCAGAGGCTTGGGGAGGGTACCCCTACCCAGGCTGTAACACCGATTTCTAAAGGGAGAGGGTGTAACACCCTGCTCCCAAAGGAAATGCTTTGTTCTGCCTTCCTGGGACTGAGCTGCCCAGACCCCAGGAGGGCAGAACCCTGTCTGTGAGGTGGCAGCAGCTGTTGCTGCTGTGCAATCCTCAGAGAGCTGGTTTGGCAGTACTAGGGGTCCATAGTGGAGCCCCCAGGATGCATGGAATTGGCTTCCCAATACCAAATTTGGAATGCGGGGACAATTCTATGTTCTTAGATATGTTACATGGCCATAGTCAGAGTAACCATTGTGAAGCTACATATAGGTATTGACCTATATGTAGTGCACGCGTGTAATGGCGCCCTGCACTCACAAAGTCCCGGGAAATGGCCCTGAACTATGTGAGGGCACTTTTGCTAGTGCAAGAGTGCCCTTACACTTAGAAACTTTGCACCTAACCTTCATTGAATGAAGTTTAGATATATCGGTGACTTAAAAGTTACTTAAGTGCAGTGAAAATGACTGTGAAATAATGTGTGCACTATTTCACACAGGCTGCAGTGGCAGTCCTGTGAAAGGGTTTGTCTGTGCTCCTTATGGGTGGCAAAAGAAATGGTGCAGCCCATAAGGATCTCCTGGAACCCCAATGCCCTGGGTACCTAGGTACCATATACTAGGGACTTATAAGGGGGGTCGAGTGTGCCAATTGAAATTGGTAAATGAAGTCACTAGCCTATAGTGACAAATGTAAAAAGCAGAGAGAGCATAAGCACTGAGGTTCTGATTAGCAGAACCTCAGTGACACAGTCAAACACTATGCACACCACACATTAGGCCATAAACTATGAGCACTGGGGCCCTGACCAGCAGGATCCCAATGAGACAGGCAAAAACATACTGACATACAGGTAAACATGGGGGTAACTTGCCAAGAAAGATGGTATTTGCCTACAGCCTCTAACATCTATTTCCAAAAGGAGAGGGTGTAGCACTCCTCTCCCTAAGGAAAACATTTAATGTGCCTTCCTTGGCTCGAGCTTTTCAAGCAACAGGAGGGCAGAAACCTGTCTGGGAGGTGGCAGCAGCTTGGGCTGCCTGGAAACCCTCAGAAGGCTGAAATGGCAATACTGGGGGTCCTCTAAGGAGCACCCAGAGTGCATGGAATCATACAACCAATGGTTGCAAAAGGCTTGGAATATGATTCCAACATGTTTTATACCAAAAATGCCTATGTTCGGAGTTATCGTTTTGCAGTTGGACATAGGTAGTGACCTATGTCCAGTACCCGCGTAAAATGGCATCCCCGCACTCACAAAAAACAGGAAAATGGTCCTGGAGGTCGTGGGGTCACCTCTGCTGGTGCAGGGGTGCCCTGACATACAGGTACTTTTGCACCCTGCCATCGGGGCTGGAGGGTCTGCTATAGCGGTGACTTATAAGTGGTCTGGTGCAGTGTGAATGGCAGTGAAAGGGTGCTTGCACCTTTTGACGTAGGTGGCAATGGCAGTCCAGCAGAAGCCTTTACATGGGCTCCCTATGGGTGGCAAAATATATGCTACAGTCCATAGGGATCCCCTGGAACACCAATGCCCTGGGTACCTAGGTACCATATACTAGGGACGTATAAGAGGGCACCAGTATGCCAATTTTGGGTGAAATGCTGTAACCAACAACCAAATTTAAGGGAGAGAGCATAATTACTGGGGTCCTGGTTAGCAGGATTCCAGTAGACATAGTCAAACACACTGACAAACAGGTCAAATGGGGTAACCAAGCTAGAAAGATGCTGCTTTCCTACACACTACCATCTGCACACCTACTGGGACTCACTAAGCCATGTCTGCCATTGTATGCTAGCTACTTACCAATAGCAAATATACATACCTCCCTTCATTGCCAAGCACAACCACACAAGAATAGCTAAACCGGCATAATGGGGGATCCACTGACTAGGACCTTGCACCTAAACCCCATGGCAGGCAACAAAAACAAAATACAATACAGTCTGTACTCACCCCCTGTGGCTGCTGTGCTGCTCTCAAGCACCCATCCAAGTCCGGATCTGCCACCGCCAGTATGCGGGCCATTAGGGTGGTCAGGCTCCGAAGGGCACCCCTCCCTTGTTGGGAGGCCATCCCCAGTTGGCCTCTGCCGTTTTCCGGGCCCAGCATCTCAGGTCCTCCCACCGTTTCCTGCAGTGCGTGCTCAGCTAGCTATAGATCCCCAGGGTCTGCACGTCCTTGGCGATGGCATGCCGCAACCCTTTCTTTTGATGGGCTCTGACCTGCAGAGGAGACACAGACAGAAGGACACCATTAACTCAACAATCCATTCTGTAACAGAAATGGCTTTCATACTGCATATGACCAACACTAAGTACACACATGACCCGTACCTCTGCATACACATTGCATGCAGCCAAACCCCCCCAAATGACACACTGCCAGCACACACATACATCTTCGTGCAGCGATGTCGCATCCAACGTACTCATGATGTACTCACTTGTTGGTCTGGAGGCCCATACAACTGCCCATACAGGGGTAGGACCCCATCCACCAGCTTCTCCAACTCCTCTGATGTGAAGGCTGGGGGCCTTTCACCTGTAGCATGGGCCATTGCAGGTTCCAGACACAGGACACAGCAGCACACACAGTGGACATGTTGAACTGGAGAGAGTCAGGACTCAAATGAAGTGGTACAGAGAAAATGGCGGTCACGTCCGCAGTGGTAAGCACAGTCAACACCGGCGTTGATCATCATTGGTTCCTGTACATCATAGAGCTCCATGTTAGCCAATGAAGAATTGCATGGAGGTGCAGACCTCCTACCGCCATGATGCCAAATGCCGGGGGAGTGACGTCACTTCCACGTATCTCTGAACGCAGGACAGGTGGTTGTCATTTCCTTATGCTGTTACTTATGTTGGACAACTTTATGTGCGTCATAGGTATCGATTGTACACACCAAGACAATTCCAGTCTTCTACATGAATGCATTCTCTGTGTACTGTGATATTGTGTGTCCAAACTTCCTTTAGTCACACACACCTCATGTTTGGCTCACTTAGATGCCAACCACTGCAGAGGAGGAGGAGGAGGAGGCAAGCACTGTGTACAGACCCCTAGTGGACGTGGCTACATCGGAGGACTGGCACATCATACTCACCTATCGTCTGGACAGGGCCACAATTACTGAGCTGTGTCAACAATCGGAGCCAGATCTGATTCCTGCTATCCGTAGCACTACAGCAATTCCCTCTGTAGTACAGGTACGATCAGTGATCCACTTCCTGGCAAGTGGTTCATTCCAGGTGACAGTGGGCTTGGGTGCAGAAATGTCACAGCCAATGTTTTCGATTGTGCTTGGAATGGTTTTGGCTGCCTTGCTCAAACACATGAGCAGCTACATGTCATTCCCCTAGAGTGAAGATTTGCTCACTGTGAGGACTGGATTCTACACTATGGGCCACATGCCACATGTGATTGGGGCCATTGATGGGACCCATATTACCTTGGTCCCTCCCAGGGAAAATGAGCAGGTCTACTGGACTAGGAAGAGTTTCCACTCTCTAAATGCCCAGGTGGTGTGCCTTGCTGATCAATACATCTCCCACATCACTGCCAAGTTTCCTGGATCTGTGTATGATGCCTATGAATTGAGGAATAGCAGCATCCCACAGGGGATGGCACGACTACAGAGGCACAGAGTGTGGCTCATAGGTGAGCTTGAGTCTTCACACAATGTATGTCAGTGTATGCCAACTGGAGTTGTACTCCATGCCATTGCACATGAGTAATGTGTGTACCTCACTACTGCCAGGTTACTCCGGATACCCAAACCTGTCCTGGCTGTTGACCCCTGTGAGGAATCCGAGAACAGGGGCTGAAAATCGGTATGTGTCTATACCAGGAGGGTTGTAGAGCCCACATTTGGTCTATTGAAAGTAGACTACACCCCTTAGAAGGTCTGCCAGATAGTTGTTGCTTGCTGCATGCTGCACAATTTGGCCCTCAGACTCCATGTGTCCTACCTGCAGGAGGAGGGGGGAGACTATGCACCTGTGGCAGCAGAGGACATGGAAGACAGTGACGAGGAGGAGGAGGAGGAGGAAGAGGATGTGGACAACAGGACACACATCATACAGCAGTTCTTCAACTGACACTCAGGTAAGACTGTCATTCTGTTCATCTCTCCATTTCAGTTAAGTGCTGTGTGGCAACTGTGTTGTGCCAATCACTACCTTTTCATTTCAATTGACTGTCACTTATGCCTTCCCTTTTTGCAGATGTTGGTGTGGTCACAACTGTGTACTGATGTGATGACTACAAACTGCTTAAACACATTTGTTGGATGGATTCACACCTACCAGGACATTTGCACAGGATAATACAGTCCAGTACATTGCAAATTTCTGTATGATAAAGCACAAATACTCCAGTTGTGTTCAAGGGTGTTTATTGAAGTGACAAAAAGGAAGGGATAGTGCAATAGAGTGGGGTGATAGTGGATGAAATCTTGGATGTAGTTGCCCAATTGGTTTGTGGCAAAGGTCCAGTGTCCATGGGGCCATAGGAAAAGAAGCAATGGCAGTCCAAATTGAACAAGGTGACTCTAGCACACAAGGGGGACATTCTGGATGGTCTCATTTCCTGGAAGTGGTCTTGGTCTTGGCAACAGTCTTTGGTGTCTCTCTGGGTTGCAGGGAACCTTTTCGGGGTAGTTCACCTTCTGCAGGGGGAGGGGTACTGTTGGCCTCTGGGTACTGTTGCAGGTCATCCTGTCCACTAGCTGCAGCAGATGTTGATGGCTGGTAAGTGGACTGGCTATTAGAAGTGGGCCGCTGACGTGCTCTGTTCTCTCGCATGGTGTTGGCCATGTCACCCAGCACCCCTAAAATGGAGGCCATGTTGGCATTTAGGCCCTGCAACTGCTGCATGACCTCCTGGTGGTGTACCCCCTACAGCCTCCGGTTCTCTTGCATGATGGTGATCACCTGGCTCATCCTGTCCTGGGATTTTTGGTATGCCCCCAGGACATGTGTGAGTGCCTCCTGGGCAGTTATTTCCCTGTGTCTGGCCTCCCCCTGGTGCACAGCTGACCTCCCACTGTCCCTGGCCCCCTGTGCCTGTGTCCCCTGAACGGTGTGCCCTCTCCCACTTGCACAGGACCTTCACCGTCTTGCCTGTGTGGTGTGGACTCGGATCCCTGTACATCTGGGCACAGGTGTTTAGGGACTTTGGATGGCTGCTGTGGTTTTGGAGTAGGAGGAGGGGCCCTGTGGTGGGCTGACTGTGGGATGTGGTAGCCAGCTGACCTGTGGTCGCAGATGGGCCAGGGAGTTCATCCAGCTCAGGACATCCAGAGTTGCTGTCATCACTTAGGTCATCTGCTGGTGGAGGACTGGGTTGCTGTGGCACCTGCTTGCTGCTGACATTGGCTGGGGCACCTCTTGAGATGTAAGTGATTTGTTAGGTTCATTGTCTGTCACATATTCTGCATTTCTGGCTTTCCCTATGGGTTTGGTGTTGTCATCCCCCTTTGGTAGTGTATGGTGATAGATTGTGGGATTGGTAGTTCTATATGCTGTCCATGCATTGCTGTTGTGTGTGCATGCAGAGCTGGGAGGGGTGTGCTTTCAGTGGGTAGGGCAAGCAGGGGTACACAATTGATTGTGGTAATTGGGGTGGCACACTCTATGAGATGGAGTGGGGTGTAGGGAGTGAGGGTGAGGGTGAGGGGGTGACATGCCATGCAGGTATCTTTGAAGGTAGGTTAGTATTGGTGACTTACCAGTGTCCAGCCCTCAAGTGACTCCTGTGAGGCCCTCAGGATGCAGGATTTCCAAGACTTGCTCCTCCCATGCTGTCAACTGTGGGGGAGGATGTCGGGGTCCACCTCCAGTCGTCATGATGGTGACCTGGTGCCTTGATGCAATGGAACGCACCTTCCCCCGTAGGTCGTTCCACCTCTTTCAAATGGCATCTCTTGTGCGTGGATATTGTCCCACGGAGTTCACCCTGTCCACGATCCTCCGCATTGCTCCATCTTCCTGGCAATAGAGATCTGCTGGACCTGCGCACCAAACAGCTGTGGCTCTACCTTGACGATTTCTTCCACCATCACCCACAACTCCTCATCATTGACATGGGGGTGCTTTTGTGGGAACATGGCTGTTGTGTGTTGTGTGGTGTGTGTGTTGTGCAGACGGTGTTTGGTGTTGAGGTAGGGTGTGTGGTATGTGATGCATGACGGGTGTATAGGTAGATGTGGTGTGTGTGATCAATTCTCGAAGGGTTTGACCTGGCAAGGTGTAGCAGTCTTTTCATGTTTGAAAAGGATTGTGAGTTATGTGGGGGGTGTTTTATAGTGCTGTTGGTGGGTGTGTAGGGTGTGTGTGTATATGTGTCAGGTGTGGTTTTTTGATCTGGTCAATGCTGGCTTCAAGTGGTGTTGAGTGCCCATATCCTCCGTGGTGGTGTGCACCGCCAATGGCTGACCGCCAATGAATGTCCACTGTGGTGATTCGTGGGTCATAATTTGGAGGGCTGTGTATTGCTGTTATAGCGGGGAGGGTGGTGGGTCCGACAGTTATTTAGACTTTGTTGGGTCTGAAGGAGTTGTGGTTGTGGCTGGTTCCTGTCGGTTTTGTGTTTGTGTGTCATAATCCTGCGGGCAGATTACCGCCTCCGCTGGGGTCTGTTGGCGGCTGTCACCACGGCGGTCTTCAGAAAAGACCGCCAATGTCATAATGAGGGCCTATATCCTGTCCTGCCCCTTGGAGACCCCCATATATTGCTCTGGCTTGTGGACCCTCATCACGACCAACCACCGCACTCCCATCAATAACTTATTTTATGCATCATTGATCTCAGAATGGAGCTCCCCCTTGGTTGGAACAGACCCCATTTCTTGATGGGGAATATTTAGGCCAGGCCTAAAGGCCATTAATTAAAACGTGCAGGTTAGGCATTTCTAACCCCCAGGGCACAGAGCTCAAATTAGGGAAAGCATCATTTAGCCTAACTTGGTCCATTAGACTGATGGTACGGGCTCGGCGAGAACACCTGTAAACCTTAACTAACTGGACTTACATTTCATAATTGCTGTTTCTTTTCCCTTTTTCCCCTTAACAGTTTTACTCTGGGTCCCGCATGGTTTACCAACGTCCCCTGGGGAACCCCTTTATCAGATGCTAGAGAAGGGGTGGCCATAGCATGAATGGGAGTATATGTTGCACCACCAGAGGAGGCTACTTCTTTAATAAAGATGGGATAAACATGGAAAGCCTTCCCCAACTGGTGGTGCAATAGTTCTTCCGAAACACACCCTTGAAAAATATATTTTAACAAATACACAATATCCTCCTCTGTTTTTTTATTTGCTACTCCTTTCACTACTTTTGGAGGAAGCTTACCCACTTGCGTGCCCATTTCTTTTAGCCCCTCACAAACCGTGCTATTGACTTGGTTAGCCCGCAGGTTTGGCCTTGAATGTAACCCCAACTCAAGGTAGTAATTTTTTGAACCTCCAGTGGTATAGAGAACAGCACATCCAACACATGATCAGAATTGGAAACTGATCTTTCCAGCAGAGATAAAACAGAAGACAATTTGTTTTAATGCAGAACATAATTTCAGATGAATCCTTCCCATCACCCTTCCCATCCCTGCCAGGCTGCTGTGCAATTTCTTGTGGACCTTTAAACACAATAGGATCACAATTTAATACATTCATATAGCTCATAGAGTTCAATGCATATGAAGAATTCAGCAGACCCGAGGAATGCCCTGAAGACAGGATGTTACAATATAGTGCCACTAGAGATGGATGGCTGGGTAGACACTGCGAGGCTTGACCCAGCTCACTCCCCTCCAGAGCGACAGACGATTTCAAACATATATCCCTCTGCAGGTTCTCATCACTTACCATAACAACGTCAGGCCGGGTATAGTCCTCAGACATAAAAGGGGCCTCAGCATGAGTTACCCCAGTCAGGTGAGTTCAACAAAACTGGAAAGGTGTCTTGAATGTACAAACAAACTGATGGATCAGCCTGGGTCTCTCTTGAGACTTGCTCTTGATTTTTAGACAAGCCATTTTCAGGGATGAGTTCAGGGCAACTATTTGACAAACAAATGAACAAATGAAGAGGTGACATGGTGTCCAACCTCATAGGGTCCAACTTTTGCACACCACCAGGTTTAGGCACTCTTATAATGGCTCCCCCATCAGCTGTGCCTGAGTGACCGCACTGTTGGTTGGATTTTGGTGTTGCTAAAAAAGTTTTAGCAGCTTGCATTCCCTCACCCTTTTCTGACCATTGTGAGGGATATAGGGTCAGAGGGAAGACTGTCAACTTGGCCCTTTCCCATGTTCTTCGTCATTCCTTCCACCTCTTTTGTGTTTGATAATAAGAAACTTGTGATGGGAGGAAATTACTTCAAGTAAGACAGATGGGAGTTCCTGCAACTTATAGGTTGTTTTTTTTAAATCTCAAAGGGTAATTAGACTCACCAATCAAACACCCAGGTCAAAATTTCCTCACTGTCGTTTTTTACTCATGAGAGGTGAACTGGACAACTATTGCCACAATCACCTGTACATTCTGTGGGATGTCCCCTAAGACATCTTGCCACTTTGCCTCAGAGAATAAGACAAATCTTTTGGCCGCTTTGACTGCTTCAACACCTATAACTCCTTGGCTCCTTTAGCAGCTTCCAAACCAAATACGTTGGAAGAGCAGGTAATTAGATAATCCTGGGCAACGCACCAGGCATGTGGGGGCACGACAGGGCCCAGGACCCAGGTGCAGAGAAGGGTGTAGGAAAGTACCATCTTATGCTATCTCTGCTTCCAAATTAGTCACTATAGTTTAGTGACTTCATTTACCAATTCCAGTTGGCACACTGGACCCCCCTTATAAGTCCCTAATATATGGTACCTAGGCACCCAGGGCATTGGGGTTCCAGAAGATCCTTATGGGCTGCAGCATTTTTTTTGCCACCCATAAGGAGCTCAGACAAACCCTTCTTCAGGACTGCCACTGCAGCCTGTGTGAAATAGTGCACACACTATTTCACTGCCATTTTCACTGCACTTAAGTAACTTATAAGTCACCTATATGTCTAACCTTCATTTACTGAAGGCTAGGTGCAAAGTTACTAAGTGTGAGGGCACCCATGCACTAGCAAAGGTGCCCTCACGCTGTCCAGGGCCAATTCCCCGGACTTCGTGAGTGCGGGGATACCATTACACATGTGCACTACATATAGGTCAATACCTATATGTAGCTTCACAGTGGTAACTCCGAATACGGCCATGTAAGGTGTCTAAGATCATGGAATTGTCCCCCATTCCAAATCTGGTATTGGGGGGGGGGCAATCCCTTGCATCCTGGGGGCTCCACCATGGACCCCCAGTACTGCCAAACAAGCTCTCTGAGGCTTGCACTGCAGCAACAGCTGCTGCCACCTCACAGACAGGGTTCTGCCCTCCTGTGGTCTGAGCAGTTCATTCACAGGAAGGCAGAACAAAGCATTTCCTTTGGGAGGAGGATGTTACACCCTCTCCCTTTGGAAATAGTTGTTACAGGCTTGGGAGGGGTAGCCTCCCAGAGCCTCTGGAAATGCTTTGAAGGGCACAGATGTTGCCCTCCTTGCATAAGCCAGTCTACACCGGTTCAGGGACCCCCAGTCCCTGCTCTGGTGTGAAACTGGACAAAGGAAGGGGGAGTGACCACTCCCCTGTTCATCACCACCCCAGGGGTGGTTCCCAGAGCTCCTCCAGTGTGTCCCTGGCATTAGCTATCTTGTTTTCCAAGGTGTGGGGACACCCTGGAGATCTCTGAGAGGCCAGTGCAGCAGGTGACGTCAGAGACCCCTCCTGATAGGTGCATACCTGGTTTGGTAGCCAATCCCCCTCCCAGGGCTATTTAGGGTCTCTCCTGTGGGTTCTTCTTCAGACTCAGCTTGCAAGTTTCCACCAGGAATAGTCTGCAACTCCTGCTTCATCCTCTGACCCCCGAATCAACCGCAGACTGCTCCAGGAACCGCTGTAACTGCAACATAGTATCCAAGAAGGCTGCTGTGACTCTGCAACTTCAGCTCCAGGCAGCAACTGCAACAGTTTCCAAGGAGTGCACGGTCTGAGGACTCCCTGTCTTCACCCTGCACCAGAAGGACCGAAGAAATCTCCAGTGGAGTGATGGAGTCACTTCCCTGCTCCAGCAGGCACCTTCTAAGACGACGACCAGTTCTCTGGGACTCCTCTCCTGGCGACGAGCGTGCTCCCTGGAATACAGGTGGTGGACACCTTCGACCCAGACTGTTCTAAGGTCCAGCTGTCCAAATTTGGCAGAGGTAAGAGCTTGCCTTCCTGGTTTGCAACAGTATCCCTGTGTACCACGTCGTCTCTAGCTCCTGAGGCCTCTGTGTACTATTTGAGAGAATCCTTTTTGCACAGCATGGCCCAGGTCCCCAGCACTCCATCCTGCGATGCTCAACTCGCTGAGTTGTTCTCCGGCAGCGTGGGACCTTCTTTTGTAGTGCTGCAGCAACTGCAATTTGCACCTTCTTTGTCCCCAAGTCCTGGGACTCCCGTGGGTGCTGCCTGGTCATCTGTGGGTTACCTCCAGTGTTGGGAGTCCCCTCTGCCTCCTCAGTCCAAGTTGAGGCCCCCAGGTCCCTACTGGGTCCAGGCAGCGCCATTTTGACACAAACCGCGACATTGCTTGAACCAAGGCTTGTTGGATGAATCTAGCACTGCAACTTGCCTGCATCCAACATCTCAACATGGGACATCCCTTGCATCACGCAGGAACCCGCAGCCATCTTCTTTGGTGCTCTGCTGCAGACTTCTTCTAACCGGAGAATCCTCTTTTGCACCATCTTCTAGGTTGACTGGGGCTCCTGTCCTTCCTGGAATCTTCTATGACTTCTGGACTTGGTCTCCTCTCTTCACAGGTCTTCAGGTCCAGGAATCCACCATTTGTTGCTTGCAGTCTTGCTTGGCTCTTGAAATAACTCTTATCACGACTTGTAGTGTGTCCTGAGGAAACTTGCAGTATTTTACTCCTACTTTCCTGGGCACTGGGGTGGGGTATTTTACTCACCTTCGTGGTTTTCTTGCACTCCCAGTGCCCCTCTACACACTACACTTGCCTAGGGGGGAATTTGTGATTTGCATTTCACTTTCTTAGTATATGGTTTGTGTTGCCCATAGGCCTATTGCTTCCTATTGCATTCTTTTGTATTTTCTACTGTTTGCACTATTCTGTGACTATTTACTTACCTTATTTTGGTCTCCAGTGTATATATTACTTACCTCCAGAAGGAACTCTGGAACCTCTTTAGACGCTTTGGTCACTCCTAATGCCTCCTTACCCTCCTTACATCTCCTTATGCTGCTCCCTATTCTGCCCATCTGCTCTAATCCACTCCAAGTACTCCAGTCGCTCCTACAGCAAGGCCGCCTTACCAGGATTTAAGCTGAACCAGGTGAGCCAGGAGTTAATGTTGACATTATTGACAGGGTCCTCACAAAGACCCTTCTTCTCTACTCGGAATACTCTGAAAGTTTTTATTCAAATGGGGACCAGTGAGAGGGGGCTAAACAAAGAAGCTTCCAAGCCCTTCACGCCTCCTTTTCTCCTTAGACTTCCTGACCTCCTTGGCTCAACATCCAGGTGCCATTGAATGCTATCACTAGGATCCGGATGCCGCCCGAACCACCAGACTTACGTAGCAGCTAAAACCACGGCCTGCCACCGGCTGCTGCTATTGCTCTTGCCGCCTCTGGTATACATCCAGTGAGAATAACTCCCTAATGAACTCGGGAGCCAGCAGCTGGGCAGACAAGCAATGAAAATGTAAATTGTGGCCAAGAGCTCCTGGGGGCTGAGTCCCAAGCAGTGACGTGGCCCCCTTGTGATGCGATGGGAGGAACATAAGCGTTCAAGGTGCACAGAGCCAGCAGCGGCGTCCTCCTTACCCCTCTCTCTTCCACACCAAAAGTCACCAGAGGATGCCGCCTGCCACTGGATCCTTGGGCACGGGCATGACTCCACAAGACCAGCAGCTTGCTTTCTCCTTCCATTCCGCACCTTGATCTATGTTTCCACTGGTGGTGTGTGGCCATTAAAAGTGGTGGGGCATAATCCTTGGCTTGAATTCTGGTGAATGAGGCTGGCTCACTTACTTGGAGGGCTCGAAGGGTTTGTTCATACTTGCTGCAGTCAGTTCTTATCTCTCACTTATTCTCACTCGGACTTAGTCATCAGTCACTTTTGCTTACTCTCACTCAGTTTCATTGATTCATGCAGTCTCACCCATTCTCACTTGGACCCACTCAGTCCCACTCATTCTAAGTGATTCTGATTGACACAATCTCATTCTGACTTAGTCTCATTTAGTTTCAGTCAGTTTCACTGACTCACTCATTCTCACTCAGTCTCACTCATTCTCACCTTGTTTCCCTGACTCTCCCTTTGACTTGCTCATTCTCCCGGATTCACTCCCTCTTACTCTGATTCACTCAATTTCACTGTGACTCACTCATACTCAATCAGTTCCACTCATTCACACTCAGTCCCACTCATTATGACTCACACAGTGTCACTCCGACTCACTCAGTTTCACTGAGACTCACTCAGTTTCACTCTAAATCACTCATTCCTGCTGAGTCTTACTCATGCTCACCTAATTTCCCTGATTCTCCTCATAACTCACTCGTCCTCCCTGATTCACTCAGTTGTATTCATTCTGATTCAATCTCACTGTGATTCACTCATACTCAGTCTCACTCATTCAAACTCAGTCCCACTGAGTCTGACTTATTCTGACTCACTCAGTCTCCTTGTGATTCAGTCTTACTCATTCACACTCAGCCTCAGCCATTTGCACTCAATCTCACTCATTCACACTAAATTGCTGTCATACTCATTCTGATTTACTCACTCAGACTCACTTATTCACACTCAATATGACTCAAACTCACTCAGACACAATCATTCTCACTCAGTATGCCTCACTATCACACTGACTCACTCTGTCCCACTCATTCCCTGACTCACTAAAACTTGACTCACCCAGTCTCACACACAGTAATATTCAGTTACACTCCCTGTCATTCTCCCTTACTCAATCATTCTCACCTGTACTCACTCTTTATATCACTCATTACCCTCACTTTGACTCACTCCTTCTCTGATAGTCTCACTTTTACTCACACACATGCACATAGACACACCGACATGCTAACATATACACACTTTCACAGACACAGACTCTCACACATACATACACAGTATTTCAAAGCATTTTGAACTTACCTTACTGTCTGTGCAGGTCTCTTTTGGAGTACTGCTGCTTCTTTCAGCTTCAGTCACTTGAAATTGAAACCTCAAACCTGCACAGTAGTAGAATCGAGTTTTCAGCCTCTGTTTATTCACCCCACCCTTTTCCAACTCTGTGACAAGTTGGTGAAGGGTCGGGTGACTGACTGAGTGACATGTACCCAGGGACACTGCAGGGCTTAAGCATGCAACACCTGTGGTAAACTTTATCTGTGACGCTTCAGCATGTCAGAGATTGGGATGAACTGAGGCATACCAGGGGTCTAAGGCCAGGGCTGGGGTTTCACCAGCCCTGGATAATCTCTGATTGCTGGTGTAGGCACCTTCATGCACCTGCGCCAGACATCAGAGATCCTCTCTAGCTGAGATGCCTAGGGCTGCTAATAGACAGCATTTTCTGTTTGTACCAGGAGTGAATAAAAGATTATTATTTACTCTTGATATAACAAAGCAGGCGGGCATGCCACAGAGCCCTAATGGGAAAACCGCCACTGCATGTTTTTCGGGTGTCGGATCAGGGCTTAGGGATCAAGGAGCGTGGAGCACGGGCTGACCAGCTCGCTTTTGCCAACCCACTGTGCGCTTCCTTGCTGAAACTGGTGTCTGACGTCACCAAACATGAGCGAACACTATCACTATGCACTTCTTGCAAATTGCTTATTTCTCTCTTCTAACATGAGAATAAAAGCTTTTTCTTGTGAATTCATTAACCTTGTTAGGTTTCTTTCGTGAGCTTTAACAGTGTTTACAGGAGGAAATATTCTGATGCTATGCAGTTTCCATTTCCCTAGCTTGAGGGTGTAAAATTATACTTTTCATTAGTGGAACTTTAGGAAGCACCATGTCAAAGTTTGAGTAATAGTATTCAAAATGTCATTGCCTACATACTAAACTAAGAAACAGTACAGGAAAAAGCATAGGAAAGTGGAATATGATGGTCGGAAACCTATTCATTGGCAGAGGATGGCATGTGCACACAAACATAACAATCCTTGAGATTAATAGCCTTAGCGTATTCTTCAATTAGTCTAGAGTTAACATTCATTGAGTAATCTTCATTCATGTAATCTACAAATGACTTCTTCAGCCCATCTTCTTCTATACTTGGTGTAAATACTGCATTTACATATTTTACTACAGCCTTTTCTGTGTCAGGTGTGAAGTGTATAACTAAAACTATCGCTATTCCTACTAAAATTATGTGTAAGTAAAGTCCCTAAAAATATTTTGCACCTAGTTTTATTAGCCTTGCACATGTTTCTATACAATCAGATTTACTCCAGCAAATCGTTTGAGACAACAAATGATCTCTTGTTGAAGTTGAACAATATCAGTATAGCCTTATTCAGGATAGTTGTCTTCTTGAATTAGTCATTTTCTTTTAATGTATTTGTTTTTTTTTCTTTAATTTTTTTAGTCTACTTAATGAATGAATAATCTTTATTTGCATGATTAATTAAAATCCTAGCAAGGAAAGGGAGGAGGGAAAAGATAAACAAACAGAATACATGGTCTCTTCAGAAATGATAAATAAGATAAATCCCTGAGTTTCAACACATGTACTTAAATCTGTTAAAACTGTTGTAAGTATAAAATCCCTTTAAAGTGCTGTGAGATTTAAATCCATCAGGATATAAAGTGCTAACAAAGGGAACACCAGAATACCTAAACTATTCAAGGTACATAATTATAGTCAAGCCCACTGAGTTTCAACACACATACTTGATGCTTTACACAAATCCGTTAGAGCTGTTGTGCGTATAGAATCCCTATGAAGATTTAAAACCATTAAGATATGAAATAGAAGTGACGTTACTAAAAAAGTACAATTTGTATAGAAGGGTTAGTTAAGTCCTCATAGTATACTAAGAGTACTTTAAAGTTCAATGTGCTTAAAATTATTAGAAACACAAACCTTACTGACCGTCTTCAACACACTATGCCTTCAACATCTAGCCAGAAAGAGCTCATTAGAGGATCGAAGACCATGCCCCTTAATAGTTAGATTGTCTCTGCACAGACGTACAGATCTTCTATGACAGACCTTACCTTTACTATTAAACCTTAGCTTATCAAAAAGAGACATTATAGAAAAATCATAAGCAGCCTGTTAGATATTTAGCATGCAGGGCAAAATATGTCGCCATTCTATAGTTTGTCTGTGGTTCGGACGAGTCAAACACTTTCATTACTGCCGTACAACAAGTGCGAACCAAACTCCTTAAAAAAACAGGTTTCAGTAGTTGACAACGAGCTTCTCTTAGGGCCAGAGGATGAATATCAGATGGACCATATCCTCCATTCTGGCACTGCATAGCCTGCATAGCTTCTCACCACCGTTCTTCCATGTTGGTTGATCTGCTAGAGACGGCAGATACCCTAATTGTATAGCAAGCAACTGGTGTTTCAAATGCACCAGATATGTTGAAATCAAATACTCTGCTGACACTAGTCTGCTATAATTGTGCATAACGAATCAGGCATGCGATCGGCCCGCAATTTTACGTTTGTTGTCCAGCAAAGATTGAAATCTAACCTCTCTATTTAATGCACAGCAGAAGGAGAAGTATGACATATTAGAGTTCCATAGGTGTGTCGTTCATGTCACTTGCAGGGAGTGTTGCAAATACCCATTATATACTGACTTTGGATCTTTGGCCACAGAGTTTCATAACACTGCAACTAACGGGCTCGTTTTATTTCCCCTGATTTTATACCAGGTCTTAATCGTGTCAATTTTTGCTGTTTAAGACCGAATTGTGGGCCTAAATTGTGAGGGAGTAGCAGTGCGGGGGAGACAAAAGACTTGTTTATATATTTTAATTTGTTGATGATCCAAAGTTAGAGTCTTTCCTGCATAGTGTGGCACTTCCCTATGTTAAGGCTGGTAAGAGTTTTGCAGACATGATGGTCAGTAGGGGCTTGTAAGAAGGCCCATTCAACTTTATGGCGAGGGCGCAAAAGGCAAATGTCAAGGCTTTGCATTTCTGTACGATATGTTGTTTTTGCACTGCAAAGTTCAGTTTATTATCTATGTTAAGGCCCAGATATTTGTAATGACTGATCTCTTCTGACACTGTATTACCTAATTTGATGTTGAGTGCAGGGCTAAAGGTGCACCACATGAACATGGTTTTTTACTTTTTGATATTAATTTCCAATTTATTTGTTGCTGCAAAGATGACCAAAGTGTTAACTAACCGCTGTAGCCCCACTCTTGTGTGGCTCAATAAGACAATATTGTCTGTGTATGAGAGATATGAAATGGGCAGAATTCCCAACTTCGGGTAGTGTGACTATGTTTCATCCAACTTAGGTGAGAGGTCAGCCATGAACAGAATAAACAAATGCAGAGCCAGAACACACCTTTGTTTAAGACCAACATTTGTTGGAATCTTCCTCAAAGGTTTGTACCCTCAGCTAACTTAATCTACACCCAGGTTTTATTGTATAGCATTTCTGTGCTTCGTAAATCTCTTTCATGTAGGCCCCAGCTTCGCAACTTTTCCCAAAGAATGGCTCTGTCCACACGGTCAAAAGCACTTTTAAAATCTATAAAACATGAATATATTTCTTTCTACAAGCGTTTTGATTTATCAGCAATGTCACCTAATGCTAGTGTATTTATCATGGTGCCACATCCCTTCCTAAAGCCAGTTTGATTCAGAGGAACTAGATTGTTGCAATTAGCCCAGTCAAGCAGATCTTCTAAGATCAAAGAGGCGAAATGCTTAGCCTTGGAGTCAATTAGGGCCATCAGTCTGTAGTTAGCCGGATTTGATCGAGCCCCACCCTTAAATATAGGGTTGGTAATGGATCCTCTCCAGCTGTCTGGAATAGTTCTACTTCAGTGAAGAGGATTGCAAATGGCGTTGACCAGTGTTCTTGGTCTGCCTTGAAAACCACCTGAGAAAGGCCGTTGGGGCCAGGCGCGCCATCACTGCACCCCTTTTTGATTACTAGGGTTACTGCCTCAGCATCATAACCTGTATAATTCTGGCAGATGTAGTGACTACTTGTTTGCACCTTTAAATGTGATTTTGCTTTAAGTGATGATTCTTGGTTGGTAAACATGTTGGTCAAATGATTTGTCCATTTTTCCTCTGGGATAGATGAATAGTTAATATCTCTTGACATCCGATCAATCCAATTAACTAATGCCCAAAAGGACCTGGAATTAGCTGGTTTTGAATTAAAAAGAAGTTTTGACCAAATATTGTCCTCCTTCTTTTTACGTTCAAGCCATATCTGGGATTTATAGTTTTTCTGTAAGTGCTTTATTCTTTCACACACAAGTAATATTCAATTTTTTGATCTTTCTTAGTTCATACCGCAGCTTCCTTCTCAGCATTAAAATGTTTGTCAACAGGTTTAAGGATACTAACGGCATTCGCATCAATGTGGGTTGCAGTGTGGAACTAAAGGAGGATAACGTGGTTAGAAAGGTGGTCCACAATCTACTGCTGACATGTGCAAAAATATTGTAGATTGATACAGGGCTTTAGCCTTGGTACTTATCTTGGGTAGTGAGTTTGGTGACCAGGTCAAACGCCGTAAATTGATAGATCCAAGTCTACCAAGATCTACCAAGACTGGTATATATCTTGGGGCTCTCAGGTTCAGTTCTATATGTTGAAATGAGTGATCACTTTGTAGGGTGGTTTTGATTTTAAACTTCCTCAAACGAGACCACAGAGATAGGTTCACAGCGGTGTAACCTTCGAGCTATAATGAGTGTAGCTTGGTGGAGTAACGTCTATGGTTCTCCCATTGAGAACCGTCATGCCCAGATGCTCTAAGGTACCGTCCAGTTTCCTGCCCATGCCATCTGATTGCTTTGGAGGTTGAGGGCCTTGTGGCAGGACTGACCGTAGGGCATTTTCTGCAGCCAACTGCTCATCGTGATCCGGCGTATAAATTAAATACGTATTGAAGTCACCCGCCACTAGAATATCCCATATTGGATGGGCATATCTTATTTCCGCAATATCATGGAATAGATTTTTTTAAAGTTGTACTTTCCGCACCTTCTGTGGATGGGCGGAAGCAATGAATATAACAAAAGGTGCTGCTTGACAGTTGTCTCCAAAATTGAGTTTCATGGCCTGCAAATCATCAGTCGAAAACATTAATTGCTCTGTGGTTACGCATAGCGCAGTCGAAACATAGATTGCTAAGCCTCCACTTGGTCTGCCAAATCTATTTGGTTTCTTGGCACTGATGTAGTGTATAACCCCCTAGGTCAATAGGGTCAATTAGCCATGTTTCTTGCAATATAATTAGTTCATAGTTGCCATCGATTGCTAATGCGAAGCCATCTGTGATGATATTTTTGGCTCCCACGATGTTCCAGGACAAGATACTTATGGCTTTCCTCTGTTCTACATTAACTACATTAATTGTGGTTTTGGAGTCAGATGTTCCTTGGTGCATTTAAGGTGGCAGCGACCCACCTCCAATCTGCATGGGGATCCTCCAATGATGGCGAGGTTGTAAGCACAGAATAACAGAAATGTTGGGGTTCATACTCAGGCTTTAACATACTTTTCATCTTCTTTTGCTGCCTTATCCGAGGCTCAGTCACTTGCATTCCCTGAGAGGTTATCATTCCCGAGGGACACAAGGATGGTTTGCTGTCTTCGGGCCGCTGACCAGTAAGGGAAAAGGATAGTGTGATTTAGGTGGTTTGGAAAGAGCTATCCCCCATGCTTCAAATTGTGTTTTGGCATCCAAAATCAATACAGATATCTCCCAAGATCTCCAGGTAGTAGGCGTTTGTTCTAAACCCAGGTGGTCACTGCATGGAAGAAATTTCATAGATATTAGGTCTGTGGATTCTGTATTCTGAAGCAGCGGCAATTCGGCTAGCAGCCTCAGGATGTTGCCTCTATTGAAAATATCTTGTTGGCCTTGCAATGTATAACGCAGATAATTTGCTGAAGTTCCCGGTTATTTGGAGGATTGCTGTTTTGCTAAGACTAGGGAGTATGACCTGTGATAGCATGGACAGTTGATTTCGCCAACAATTTGGTCTCCCCCATGAGAGACTGTAGGGGGACAGCAGACTTGACCCATTTGAGGGGACTTATGATGGATATCCACTGATGAATTTCTTGAATTCTGAATCATATACTTTGTTGATGTAGGATCCTGCTCATTATTAATTGTTATAACCCTCAAAGGATAATTTGACTTTGGGATTGGATCGATTATTTTTTGCCTGAACTGGGCGGTCTGATCAGGGTGACATAAACACTTTAAACAGGGCGGCGATGCACTGGTTTGATGTACCAGCTTTGTTTGTACTAGATAACGATATTTCTGTGATTGTGGCTTGTTTTTTTCATTCATTTTGACACCAACACATTCAGCTGTAATTAGCGGAGGATTGTTTTGAGTAGCTGACATTAAGGGGGTCATTCTGACCTCGGCGGTAAAAGGCCCTTAACGCCGGTCAGAAGACCGCCATAACACCGCCGCGGTTAACCGCCATGGTCATTCTGACCCACAACGGCCAAACCTCCAAAATTCCGTCCTCCACTGCAGCCCGCCACAGCAGCGGGCAGCGATAAACTGGAGATGACCAAACCTCCACCGTCACGCCAACAGAAATACGCCCATGCCATTCTGACCCACGAATCCACACGGCGGTCATTCAAACGCGGTATTCCATTGGCGGTACACACCGCGGCGGTCAGAATACACACACATCACCAAAACACAGCCACATTGGACAATTTGAAATACACACACCTGATACACATACACACACCACTCCCACACAATCAACCAACTATAAAACACACACCCACATCACCCACAAACCCCTGCGACCATAATTACTGAGAGAAGGAGAGAGAGACACAGCAGACAATCCAAAGCAAGACACACTGAGGCACACTACACCATCACACACACCACATAGTAGCACAAAGCACCACTCACCAACATACTCATCATCACATACACCACCCCACACCTCACCCACACCACCCCATGGCACCCCAAAGGCACCCACGGTTTTCGGACCAAGAACTCCGGGTCATGGTGGAGGAAATCCTAAGAGTGGAACCCCAGCTCTTCGGCTCGCAGGTGCAGCACACCAGTATAGCTAGGAAGGCGGAGCTATGGCAGCGGATCGTGGACAGGGTCAACGCGGTGGGACAGCATCCCAGGAATAGGGAGGACATACGCAAAAGATGGAACGACCTACGGGGGAAGGTCCGATCGATGGTCTCCAGGCACAACATCGCGGTCCAGAAGACTGGCGGCGGACCCCCACCTACCCCTCCCGAATTCACATCGTGGGAGCAAGACGTCTTGAACATCCTGCATCCTCAGGGCCTCGCAGGAGTAGCCGGAGGAATGGACTCTGGTAAGTCCAATCTCAACTACTATATCCCCCCCACCCCACCAGCATGCCAACCCACACCCCCACCCTCACCCCCAACCACCCAGCACACATCCTCCCTGACAATGTCTCACCAGCACAACCCACCCATCCCAACACCAACTCCTGCATGCCAACACAAATCATGGGCACCCATCACCTAAGCATGACCACTGCACTAACCCCCCCCCCCACTAACTACCCTCACAACACCTCCCTCAAGGGAATGCCTGCACTGGGGGACAAGGGCACCCATAACACGCACGCTATTGTACACACAGAAACAATAACCAAACTCTCTTACCCCATGCAGGACCCGAACGACAACACACCAGCCAGGAGGGTCCAGAAGTGTCCATCCCACCACCGGAACAGGCCCACACTGAGGATAGCAGCTCTGTCGACAGTGAACCTGATGACCAGCCCGGACCATCGGGGACCTCTGGGCAGTCGGTTCCCCTCAGGCAGCCACAGGCCACACCAGACCCGACCCCCTCTGCCAACACCAGCACAGCTCCCACCCAGCGGGCCCATGCCTCTGTCTCTAGGACAGCTCAATCAGCGGTGTGTCTGCCACTACAGGGCACCCAGGCTAACCCAACACCCCAACAACAACAGGGACCTGGGGGCAGTGGGAGCGGGCACACCGTCCAGGGGACAGAGGCCGGGGGAAACCGGGCAGCTCGGAGGGCTGCTGTGCGACAGGGGGGGGAGGAGAGGCCCAGGGAACCCACTCTCCAAGAGGCCCTCACCACCATCATGGGGGCATACCACCACTCCCAAGAAACGATGGCGACGGTACTGGCCAGGTTCACTGAGATCCAGGCACAGCAGGAGGAACGCTACATGGGGTTCAGGGAGGAGCTGAGAATCATCGGGACCGCAATGGGGACCATCGTCCTGGCCCTCAACAGGATAGAGGAGGCGTTGCGGGACCATGGTGCACCACACAGGGCCCCTGTCACTAGCCCGGACCAGGAACAGCCTACCACCTCCGCCGGCGCTAGTGGACAGGAGATCCCAACACCTCGACAGCCCCCCAGAACCCCACCTCCTGCTGAAGAACAACCACCCCGTAAGAGGAGCCTGAGACCAAAAAAAAAGACAGAGTAGGATGTCAAGACCCCCGCCAGCAGGACATACCCCCTCAAGTCTTCCCACTGTCCCACTTTGCCACCCTGTCCAACCATGAACTGCCTATGCTCCATCCTTCCACAGGCAAAAGGACAATGCACCTGTGAGACTGAGAACTGGACTCTGCCATGGATATTCCTCCACCCCCACCCATCACCCTTAGAATCACATGTACCGATATCTAGCACTGTAAATAAATCACATTTTGCACACAAATCTGTTTTGAGTCATGCTGTATTATTAACAAATGTATTACATATTACTGTTCGATTTCTGTTCTGTCAATTAGTCATGACAACATACCAATGTCAATACGCTGTAGTTCATGGGCGAACCAAGCAGAAGTCAGGTACTGAGTCAGACAGCACTGAGAAGGGAAAGGAAAGGCAAAAATTCATTAAAAACATCTGTGGGGAACTACAGAAAGTACAGATGCAGGAGGCTATAAGCAATTGTGAAATGGCGTGGGTGATTCTTACCTGTGTGTTACTGGAAATACTGTTGTATCACTCTGTCCCTATTGTCTGTGTCGTCCTCAGAGTCTTCCTCCTCTTCACTCTCCACAGGCTCCACGGCTTCTACAACACCACCATCTGAACCATCCTCCTGCAGGAAAGGCACCTGGCGTCGCAAAGCCAGGTTGTGGAGCATACAGCACGCCACGATGATATGGCACACCTTCTTTGGTGAGTACATTAGGGATCCACCTGTCATATGCAGGCACCTAAACCTGGCCTTCAGGAGCCCAAAGGTTCGCTCAATCACCCTCCTAGTACGCCCATGGGCCTCATTGTACCGTTCCTCTGCCCTGGTCCTGGGATTCCTCACTCGGGTCAATAGCCACGGCAGGTTGGGGTAACCAGAGTCACCTATTAGCCACACACGCTGTCTCTGTAGCTGTTCCATCACATAGGGAATGCTGCTATTTCGCATAACATACGCATCATGCACTGACCCAGGGAACTTGGCATTTACATGGGAGATGTACTGGTCAGCCAAACAGACCACCTGGATATTCATTGAATGGTAATTCTTCCTGTTCCTGTACACCTGTTCATCGTCATTTGGGGGGACTAAAGCCACATGGGTCCCATCAATTGCACCAATGATGTTGGGGATGTGTCCAAGGGCATAGAAATCAGCTTTCACTGTAGGCAAATCACCCTCCTCTGGGAAAATGATGTAGCTCCGCATGAGTTTCATCAGGGCAGACAACACTCTGGATAAGATCTTGGAAAACATAGGCTGAGACATCCCAGATGACATGGCCACTGTTGTCTGGAATGAGCCAGTTGCAAAGAAATGGAGGACAGACAGAACCTGCACTAGAGGGGGAATTCCTGTGGGTTGGCGGATGGGGGACATCAGGGCTGGCTCCAGCTGGGCACACAGTTCATGGATGGAGGCTCGGTCAAGTCGGTATCGTAGTATTATGTTGCGTTCTTCCATTGTGGACAGGTCCACCAGCGGCCGGTACACGCGAGGATTCCTCCTTCTCATCGCTAGTCCCAGCGGACGGTGCCTAGGAAGGAGAATATGGAGTACAGAGTCAATCCACTCACAGGTACGTACAACACAGCTTGCACAGTACAGGTAAATGTATGGTTTGATATGTTTGTATGTGTGCCATTGCAAGGCCTAGGCCTGTGTGACGCATTAGAAATTAAGCCATGTGGGCCCTTGAAATGGCCGATGCCTGACCTGTGAAGTGGGACAATGGGATGTGAGGTCACTGCGCTGGCGGGGCACACCGTGGCGGTAGGCGGTCGAAGACCGCTGTGCGAAGACGCATTGGTTAACATTGAAGCCTATGAGTTTCAGGAGCCAATGACGATGTGCGCCGGCGGTCGCGGGACGCACCGCCGCGGGACGCACCGCCGCGGTACGCACCGCCTCGGGCGTGACCGCCATTTTCTATCTGCTCAATCATTCGAGACCTGATCATCCACAGGAGAGGACCTATACTGCAAGTGCTGCTGTGAACTCGGTCTGGAAGTGACAATGGCTGCTGCTACTGGTGAAAGGGCCCCCGCCTTCAGTTCAGAAGAGTTGGAGAAGCTCGTGGACGGGGTCCTCCCCCAGTATGCGCAACTCTACGGTCCTCCAGACCAACAGGTGAGTACACTCAGTGCACATTGAATGGGTTATGCCTGTGTGGAGGGGGGGGATGTAAGTTGGTGGGGTGTGGAGGGAATGGGGAGTGCAACGCACGACAGATGAGAGAATGGGAACCATGACAAGGTTGGGGAGGGGGGGCATGTACTCCAAACATGCAGATATGTGACGGTTTCTCTTTCCCACCCTGTACATGTCAAACAGGTGAGCGCCCACCAGAAAATCGATATTTGGCGTGCCATCGCCGAGGAAGTCCGGAACTTGGGGGTCCACAACAGACGGGGCACCCACTGCCGCAAGAGGTGGGAGGACATCCGCCGCGGAACGAGGAAGACCGCAGAAACACTGCTGGGGATGGCCTCCCGACCTAGGAGGGGTGCCAGTCGCACCATGACCCCCCTGATGTCCCGGATCCTGGCGGTGGCCTACCCTAATTTGGATGGGCGCTTGAGGACAGCACAGCAGACACAAGGGGGTGAGTATCCGCACATTCTCCTATCTGTATGCCCATTGGAGGCGTCTGGGTGGGGGAGGAGGGCTGTGGGTGACATTAGGCCCGGGCGCTCTCTGTAGTGTAGTCCGCTCCCTTAGGCATGGCCCTGTGCCCCCGCCCCCCACCTCTGTAGGGTGCCAAGTGCAGCTACCCATGCTCCAGCATCACACATGTGCGCGTGTGTTGTCCCTAGACCTGTTTGCCTAGTCAGAAGTACTGAGTAGTGTACCCCAAGTTCGCGACTTAGTGCACGAGGCACCTGTGTCTGTCCTCTCCGCAAAGTGTATTGCTAAGGCATGCACTCAACTTTGTTTAATTTCTCCCCCCACCCTAAATCTTTGTCTTCTTGTGTTTTAGCATCATCAGGCGGAGGAGATTTGGCGTCGGAGCAGGAGGGAGCTGCAGGTCACCAGGCCCCGGTGGGCACTGACACAGACACCGAGGGCACCAGTGATCCGGAGGGCGAGGGGAGCACCACAACGGGGGCCGGTGGAGACACCAGCGACACGGACACGTCCTCGTTTGGGAGCTCCCTAGCGGGGGCGGCACCATCTGTGCCCCCCGCAACAACAGGTACAGCCGCCACCCAGCGCACCAGCACCGCCCTCCCAGCAGCCCCTCAGTCTACGCTCTGTGGCCGCTCGGCCAGGAAGGCGCGCGTCTCCTTCGTCCCAGGCACCTCAGCCCCTGCCTCTGTTACCCCTGCTGCCCTCAGTGCGGAGCTCATTGACCTGGTGAGGACGGTCATTGTTGGGCAGACTACCCTTCTGAATGCCATCCAGGGGGTGGAAAGGGAGGTGCATCGGAGCAATGCCTACCTGGAGGGCATTCATTCGGGTCAGGCTGCCCATCAACGAGCGTTCACTGCTCTGGCCTCAGCACTGACGGCAGCCATTGTCCCTGTCTCCAGTCTCCCTCTTCTATCTGCCTCCACCCTTTCTCTGTCTCCTGTACCTCAACCTATCCCATCCACACCATCAGACCAGCCTGCACACACCTCAACACCCAAGGCCAGCTCATCCAAACATAAGCACCACAGAAAACACAAGCATTCACCCAAGCAACACACAGATGCAGACATATCAACAGTCACTACCACCTCTGTGTCCCCGTCCTCCTCGTCTCCCTCCTCCCTCCCTGTGACGTCTACACTCACACCTGCATGCACCCCAACATCAGCCAGTTCTTCCACCACCAGCAAACCCTCCACTACAGTCCGCACACCTGCAGTCACCACCCCCACTGGCATTTACACGTCCCCTGTGTCCTCTCCCACTGTGTCTGTCACCCCCTCTTCCAAGACACATAAACGCAGGCAGACACCCAAACAACAGCCAACCACCTCACCACAGCCTACGTCCCAGTCACCTGCACCCAAGGACAGCACACCTGGCTCTCATACAACCACATCCTCTTCCTCCACTTCTCTCACCACTACTCCTACCCCTTACCTTGGTCCCAAGAAAAATTACCTCTCCACTTTTGACCTCTTTCCCTCCCCCGACCCACCCCCTCCAACTGGGAAAAGTCCCAAGGGCACCTCAGCCACCACCAGCCCAACTACTACAGTGCAAGTGGTGCATGGCATGTGGAGTCCACCCTTTGGCGGCAGTAACACTTCGGTGAGCAGCAAGGGGACAGCCAGCCCCCCCCCCAGGCAAGAGGACCCGGAAATTGAAGGGCCGCCGTGAGCGGACAGAGACGGCTGCCCCCAAGGAGGTGACTCCGGCCACTTCACCGGCCACAGCAGCCAGGGGAGGCAAGGGCCCGAGAGCCCCATCTAAGGAGCGGAAGGACAGCAGGGCGGAGAGGACAACCACCAGGAGCGCGGAGCAGGAGGGGCCCACAAGCCCCATCCCGGCTGCAAGGGACGACACCAAAGGGCCCAGGACTCACTCCCCGAAGGGGCCTGACACAGCACGGTCGGAGGGCGAGTGAGCAGGGTGTCCAGGCCAGGTATGACTCCCTTGACATACTGCAAGAGCACCGCTGAACAGGGCCCCGCCGTGCAGAAGAGCACCGCTGAACAGGGCCCCGCCGTGCAGAAGAGCACCGCTGAACAGGGCCCCGCCATGAAGACAGGTACCGCTGAACAGGGCCCCGCCGTGCAGAAGAGCACCGCTGAACAGGGCCCCGCCGTGAAGACAGGTACCGCTGAACAGGGTCCCGCCGTGAAGACAGGTACCGCTGAACAGGGCCCCGCCGTCTCAAGCACCGCTCCGCTGGGCCCTTCCTGTCAAGCACCGCTCCGCTGGGCCCCGCCGTCTCAAGCACCGCTCCGCTGGGCCCTTCCTGTCAAGCACCGCTCCGCTGGGCCCTTCCTGTCAAGCACCGCTCCGCTGGGCCCCGCCGTCTCAAGCACCGCTCCGCTGGGCCCTTCCTGTCAAGCACCGCTCCGCTGGGCCCCGCCGTCTCAAGCACCGCTCCGCTGGGCCCTTCCTGTCAAGCACCGCTCCGCTGGGCCCCGCCGTCTCAAGCACCGCTCCGCTGGGCCCTTCCTGTCAAGCACCGCTCCGCTGGGCCCCGCCGTCTCAGGCACTGTTTATGGTTCACTGTGCCCACCATGCCTCCTCCTTGACCACTGGACTCTGTAATCCACCTGAGAGACTGTGGCTTTGCACTCCCCAGGATGGTCCAGTGGGCAACCCACCCACTGCAGAGACTTGAGAGACTGTGGCTTTGCACTCCCCAGGATGGCACAGTGGGCAACCCACCCACTGCAGAGACTTGAGAGACTGTGGCTTTGCACTCCCCAGGATGGCACAGTGGGCAACCCACCCACTGCAGAGACTTGAGAGACTGTGGCTTTGCACTCCCCAGGATGGCACAGTGGGCAACCCACCCACTGCAGAGACTTGAGAGACTGTGGCTTTGCCCTCCCCAGGATGGTACAGTGGGCATGGTGGCTCCTCGTGGATCTGGCGTCGTGGACTCATGTGGCTGTGGTGGCCCCCCTTCCCTTCCCCCTGAGGTGCATGTAGTTTTGACATCGGATGCCCCTGCAGTGTTCTCTCCAAAGGACTCAGGTCTCGTGTGTGGGCTTTGCCCTTGTTTCGCAGAACCTTGGCCCACGGACATGTTAGATTCGTAGGATGTGCAGGACTTGTTACTTCAGTGATACACTGATGTGTATATCTTTTTGGTTTTTGTAAATATTTTTCACGGTTGCTCAATTATTTCCAGGTGCTTTTTTTGTACATGAAAATTTATTCCAAATTTGGTTGTGTCATTGTATTTTTAAAGGGGCTTTGTGTGGTGTCACTGTGACTTCCTGCTCTGCATTGGTGTGTACATATTGGGGGGGTGGGGGGGTTGCATATGTGTATGCCCATAACCTTTCTTCCTCCCCCCTCCCGTGTGTCGTAGGTGCAGTACTCACCGTTGACGTCTGCGCCGGAGTTCGTACTCATGGTAGATGAGCAGGTAGACGAGAGCAGGTATGATGTTCAATTCGGGTTCCATGCTGTCCGGATTCCGCGTGGAGTGTGTCGAGGTGAGCGTTTTCCATTGAAAATGTCTGTTTCTGCCGTGTTTTTATCGGCGGGGCTCCCGCCCCGGAAAAGGTGGCGGATTGGTGGGTCGTGATAGGGTGGGCGGTACATTGTCTGCCGCCTGGCTGTTGGCGGTGACCGCCGCGCTGTTTGTTTGATCCGCCGTGGCGGTCGGAGTGTTAATGCGGCGGGCTGTGTTGGCGGTTCCCGCCAGGGTCAGAATTGCATTTTTTTGACCGCCGGCCTGTTGGCGGGTTGGCCGCCGCTTTATCACCGACCGCCAGGGTCAGAATGACCCCCTAAGTGTGCTGAGGGAGCCGGATTCCCTGATTCCCTGGCCATGGCTTGTTTCCCAGTACCTGTTCCTGGGCACCATCCGTTGGTTCATTTGTCATTTGTGAAGGCATCAATGGAGTACCTTGTTGGGACAGTACAGGTCTAAACTTCTCCTCCAGCAACTTGAGGTTTGTGTATGTTGGCTAGGTTACTGCCACTGTCGCAGAACGTCCCTGCATTTCTGGCTTTTTTGTTGAGTGCAGGACCTTCGGTGTTACATCCCTCATATCCAAGCAAGGAGGACTAAGTGGCTGTAGTTCCATCGTCCTAGGTTCTACATATTTTGCGTGACGGGGGAAACCGATGATTGTATATCAGCAGCAGTCAACCGTATAGAGCCGTTCATTACCCTTGTTCATGAGGCTTCCAAGGGCATAGATGCTTGCAGACGTCTGTGGGAAGGGGCTAGGCTTTGAGTCTACGGCTTTGTTTACACTGTAAATATAGGATAAAAGTTGCTACTGCTGTCTTCACTACAGGATTTTGTCCTGGCCTTTCTAGCTATTTTTTTTGTCTTTTGGTTAGTGGCTTGGGGTCCAGAACACAAGGTTCATCAGGATGCTTTGTTCAAGAAGACATGGAGTCGGATATCTGATCCCCCTATTTATTAATCACAGGGTGTTGCAGGTATCTGGAGATGTTAGTAAACTGCTCTGATCCTTTGAGTAGGAACTTGAGGAAGATGTAATTGCAGCCACATATGTCTCCCCATTTGTTGCAGCTTGATCAAGATTCAGTGTTGGACATTGGGCAATTTGTTTGTTGTCTGGATGAGTTAATCGCTCTGTCGAATAACTGAGTGGGTGGAATTTGCTCCCTTTTTTTAAAGCTCATCTACTATATTTGTTAAGATGGCAGGCAGGGTGCTCAATTTGTCGATGATTGGACCACATTTGCAGGAATCTTGTTGAAGCTGATCTGTTATGGCCTTTAATGCAGATGACCAATTGGCTAACTTATCCATTTTATGACTGATATCAACAATGCGTGTTGCCATGATATTCATTAGATCAATTTACAGGTCCAATTTGTCCGATCCCATTTTAAGTGCTGTAATTGAAGTGTGCAAGGCATTTAATAATGAGGAATACAGCCTTGTGGGATCCCCCATTTTAGGTTTGTTGAAGCCATCTGAGGATTGTCTTTTGGAAGGATTATTTTTGTTGCTGCTGTCTGGGAGGGCCCATTTACTGGCACTGCTGTCTGAAATCCCCAAGTTGCTATGGACATTTGCTCCCTCGGTCGGGGAGCCTGCATCATGTTGTAAGTTGCTCCAACCAATTGAAATTCCAATTATTGGGGCAGGTATGTTTTTTTGCTGTGGTGCAGTGGAGCAAGAAATTTCCTCCTGTGGCCATGATGATTGTGCCAAGTGATGGTCTTGGGAGGAAGGGAACTGTTCTTTGGTGTTGGGCATGGTGAAAGTTTTCAGCTCCAAAGCTTGAACTAAGTCCTCATCATTTGTTATGGAAATTGATTGTAACCATGAGTCCACCTTCTCGTGGTCACGGATCCACTGCAGGCTTTGGAACACTCTTTAAACCCTTGCATTTCTATGAGAGTCGACTGTTGGTAGATTGCATTGGACAGTGAGTCCCTTAATACCTCCGTCCGATCTTGATAAGTGGTTATTAACTGTGGCTCGTGTGGGTTATCCATTCTGCCTGTGGTCGATTGTATGTTCTGATGCCCGGTGCTATAGGCTGGACTGGTTGGAGCATGAACCAGGGCTTTGGTAATGATGCTATTAACCTGCTACTTGTTTTGAGCCAAGTCATTACTAGAGACCCACCACATACCCTGGGGGCCTACTGCCTGATCGAGGTCAACATCCAACGTGATCTTTTTGGGTGCAAACTTTTGAGAGGGGCATTCTGGCTTCAGATCTTGACTTAAAGCTAAAAGAATCGTTAAAGGAGTAGGCTTTGCTGTAATACAGTCAGAAGTTTTGTCAGAAGATGCACCTGGCCGAGCTTGCAAAGAGTCCAGTATTTGAGGTGCCATTGGAGTCGGAAGACCTTCAATGTCTTCGTTTTTTGAGTAGATAACAGCTGTTGGGTCTTTTAAAAAAGCGAACTTACAGGCGTTGTCAGGCTTCTTAAGGTAGGCCTGTAGAGGGATGAGGAGCGGTATGGTTTGTTCAGGGGCTCCGTTTTGGGTTTCTAATTCGGTGCACTTCCTTTTCTTTTGCACCTTCTTTTGATTCCTAGGTTTCCCCTATATATGAATTCTGACCCTACCCGACCTCATGATGATTTGTCAAATGATTTGTCAGATAGTAAATCGCTGGCCTCTTGCGCAAATTATAATAGAGCTGTGAGAGTTAGATTCTAGAGTTCTTTGAGTGCTTTCCTCAAGAAATTTCCATGGAATCCTTTTCCTGTTCCTTTATGCTGGTAACGCAGAGTGGGTACAGGGGGCTGATTTAATTGAGTACAATGAAATGGGAAGAAAGAGAAAGGTATGACGGTGAGCGGGGCACTCGAGGGACACTCACAGGCCTCATGCAGGCCTAGCTGGGCTGCTTCCGTGGGGTCCTGGTGCACTCACTCCTCAGCTGTTCACTAAGACAGCTGCGCTCACCACCTGCCGAGAAGCGCCAAAGGAAGATGTAGACTACTTACCACCCATTGCAGGCCCTGTTGCAGGCCCCTCTGCAGGCCCCCACAGGCTTCCAGTAATTCCAGATTTCCACAGGTTCCAGTAATTCCATTTGTTCCATTGCAACCCCACAGCATCCCCACAGCTTGTGCTGCAGTCCGAGAGCGTGCTGGGGGTGCTGTGGGTGTGGACGCCATTACAGGGCACACAGTGAGCGTCAAAAGGGAAAGGAAAAGTGGCAGAGGCAGTGGCGCGTAGTGGTAAGTAGCGATGTATGGTGGCAGGTAGGAGCGGATGGGAGCGGGTTGGAGCAGGTAGCAGGTGGCAGGTAGGTTCCGCGATTGAGCATGCCCCTAGTTGGGGGGGGGAGAGTGGGCAAAGATGTCTGTGAGGTGCCCGGTTGGGTCCCTCCTTTCAGGTTCTATGTGGCCAACAAAGTGTCCTCAAGTGTCCTCAAGGTGTCTTGGGTGCACCGCACTGGCACACTGCAGCTCCTTACTGCCTTGCCTTACCTCGCCGCTCCGCTCCCCACCGCCTTGGCCTCCCTGCCGCCTAGTCGCACTCGGTGTGACCGCAACCACGAACGACCGCGCACAATCCCTTGTTGGTCGATCTTGCACTCCGCATCCGCATCCTCTTACTCCTCCGCTCCTCCTCTGCGATACTACCAGGCTCATCTCACCAAGCAGCTTCTGGTTCCACTGCTCTATCTTCTTGATGATAATATCATCATATCAACAATCCTTAACCCTACTCATTGTTCTTCTAAAATGTTATCCCTACACTTCAGCTGCTCCCTTACACCTTGGTACTCTTGTTATGTTCTTTTTTCAATTAATTTTTATTAGCCTTTTTATTTCATAAAATAGGTCATAAAATGTCTCAGTCTTATTTCTTAGTTTTTAATTTTCAGATCAATAGTTCTTTTGTAATCAGGGATTTTTGAGGAAGCACTGGCAGTTCTTTGCTTCAATCAAGCAAGTCAGAAATTGGAACATTCAAAACTTGACTTACAGGTGACAAATATCTTCGACATAGTACTCTAGATCTTTTTGATCTTCTGAGTGTGTTTGGTTGTTCTTCTCTGTCACTTATACCACTTGACTCTGCTTCTTCTCTGATTGTCGGTGGTATTAATTCAGCTGACACACTCAACCTTGACTTCTTTGTACTGTAAGTATATGGCCTTTTTTCGCTATGTGGATCGCTTCTTATATCTATTTCAAAACTCGTTCCTTCTCCTGGATTATCAAGATCCTCTGCTTTTTCTGGAACTGTGTCAGAAGTTACTTCATCAGATTGTGTTACCAATTCTTCTACAGTGTCACTCTGAGAGATGTCCGTCAGTTGGACCTCTTCACCTGTCGGAGAGTCTTCACCCCTTAATCCTTATTGCTGTCTCTTATCACAGACTTTACTTTATTGAGTCTGTTCTTGTACAACGTGCAGTGGTATGTACACCAGTGCTCTTGGTTCCAGCTCATAGAACACTATTTCTTCATAAAGATCTCTTGTTCTCTGGGTGTGTGAAGCATGTACCCAGTTCGGGATTCCAGGAACATTTAACTGCTGTGTTTTTTATCACAATTATCTTGCAGGGGTCTTTCCAACGTGGCTCTTAATAGGACTTTGTCATATACGTCTTGACTAAAATCCAATCACCAACTAAGGTTGTGACCTTGCTCCTGATTTGGATTTGTGGTAACAGCTTCAACCTGCAGAGAAACAGAATGTACGACGTCAGCCAATCCCTTACAGGAATCAAGGACCATGTCATTTGTAATATTCACAAGTGCATTTGCTGGAACTTCAGGTAATCTTATTGCTAGTGCCCATGAGAATCTCGTGGAGCGATACACCAGTTTTCCTGTCAGGTGTCCTTCATCGACTCATCAACTCTAGAGGCAGAGCATCAGGCCATTTCAGAGGAATAGAAGCACAAACCTTTGCCAATCGTGATTTAATCATCTCATTTAGTTGATCCACTATGCCTGAAGCTTCTGGAGGATAACTGTAATGGAGCTTCTGTCCACTTGTAATGCTGCACGCAACATTTTTATAATCTCACGTTAAAGTGAGTACCTCAGTCTTACTCTAGAGAGACAAGCATGTCATACCTGGGTACCAACTCCCTCAACAGTAACTTTGCACATTGAAACTATAATTTCTTCTGGTTGGATAAGCTTCTAACCATTTGGAGAAGATGCAGACGATCACCAAGACATATCTTAACCCATTGCAAGTGGACATTTCTATGAAATCCATCTGCATTCTGTTGAAAGGGGCACCTGATCTTGCTACATTACTCAATGTAGTGTGTGTTCGTTTGCCTACATTCATTTTTTGACATGTTACACATCGATGACACAAGTCTTCTGCTTGGACTCTGAATCTGGGATTAAAGCAGAACTGTTTAAAAGTTTGAATCATTGCATCCCTACCTAGATGAGTTGGGCCGTGGAAATGTCTTGTCATTTTTGTGACAGAACAGGGCTGATTGCAGAGGCCCCCTAACTTTTTGCCCCCATTTTCCACTTTTTGCTGGTGTTTTCCTGACTCTCAGTGTGCCCTGGGTACTGCTAATCGTTCCCAGGGCCTGTAATCTGTGTAAAATCAGTATGCAAATTAGGCTAATTATAATTGGCTAAGTCAACCTACCTATAAGTCCCTAGTATATGGTAGGGCATGTAGGTTTAGGGACCCCAGCATAGGTAGTCCACCCATAGGTGCACTGCTGAGGTGCCCAGTGTCATTTTAAAGGCAGGCCTGCCTTGCTGGCTGCTTTTAAATTAAAGTTGTATGCAAATTCGACTTTGGAATTAAAAGTACTTCCACAGTCTTAAACAACCTTATATTTACATATAAGTCACCCCTAAGGTGTGCCCTATGTGCCCCTAGTGCTGGGTGCCATGTAACTATAAGCAGGGACCTTATAAAAATAGTTTTATAAGCCCTGGTGAGGTAAAAACAGCCACATTTGTTTTTCCCTCATTGTAGTGAATGGTCTCCATAGGCTAGAATGAGGAGACTTTATTTTAATTTTAAAAGTCCCCTTAAGTAACAGATACCAGAAGTTTGGTATCAAATTAATTGTTATAATAAATCCCACAACTTCCAGTTGTGGGATTTAATATAACTTGTTCAGGTAAAGAGTTTTAAACTTTACCTGAAAGTTGCCCACTACAGCCCTGCAGTGTTTTTGCTGCTGTGTCCTAATTGGCCAGCCTCTGGCAGCCTGGCCAGGCTGCCTTGATGAGGTGTGAAGTGGCCTGGCTTCACACAAAGAGATGTGCCTGTGGGAGGAGATCTCCCCCTCAGCAGATGGTGAGGCAGGAAGGGGGAGGGCTGCTAAACTGGTCTTCAAAGGCAGGGAAGGACATTTGGAGCTACCCAGCAATACCCTCACATCCTGCAAACCCAGACAATTAGGTGCCCCTTGATTAGATTAGGAGAGGGCAGGAGAGGGGTATGTTTAGGATTTTTAGCCACACCAGTGGGTAGACTCAGCCAGATGTAACCTCCAAAAATCACTTTCAGCCATGATGGATTTTTGAGGAATGTTACTCCCTAGGAATGGTTTTTGCCACATTTCCCAGGAAGTGGTCATCACAGGGGGAAGGGCCCTGCCCCTGATTGGAGAACCAGGACCCCCCTCAGCAGATGGTGAGGCAGGAAGGGGGAGGGCTGCCAAACTGGTCTTCAAAGGCAGGGAAGGACATTTGGAGCTACCCAGCAATACCCTCACATCCTGCAAACCCAGACAATTAGGTGCCCCTTGATTAGATTAGGAGAGGGCAGGAGAGGGGTATGTTTAGGATTTTTAGCCTCACCAGTGGGTAGGCTCAGCCAGATGTAACCTCCAAACATCACTTTCAGCCATGATGGATTTTTGAGGAATGTTGCTCCCTGGGATTGATTTTTGCCACACTTCCCAGGAAGTGGTCATCACAGGGGGAAGGGCCCTGCCCCTGATTGGAGAACCAGGACCCCCCCTGTTTTTCACCCAGGAGCAAGGATAAAACTGGCAGACCTGCACCCACATCTCAGTTCCCTACCAGATCCCTACCAGGAAGAACTACAGAAGAAGAAGGACTGCCTTGTTGGACCCTTGACCTGCACCTGGACACTGCACTCTAAAGGACTGCACCAGCTAAACACTTGGGCTTCACCACAAGAAGGACTTTGCCTGGCTTCAACTGGTTCAAGGAGGGACTCCCTGTTTGCTACAGGTGAAACATTGCTAACCAGAGTCCTCTGCACCAACTCCTGAAGAAACCAACCAGCTGGCCAAAAAGGAGTTTGCGCCAGGTGCATTCTGGGAGTTGTAGTCCACACCCCCAAGGAGCATCTCAGAGCTTCTGGAACCTTGGGGTGAGCTGTGGACCCCAAAAGAACCTTAAAGGAACATCTGGAAGAAGATCCAGAAGTCTGGAGAACTTTTGGAAAAAAGCTCCATAGAGGGACCGACCCGCCGCGACAACTCTAGCTGGCTTGCCTCAACCGCGACCCGTCCTGACTTGCAGGTTCATCCCGGTGAAGAAAATCTCCAAAAAAGAGACTAAGGCCCTCATTACAACTTTGCCGCCCGCCAAGCTGTAACTGTTGCGCGGCGGCCAATGCGGCTGCACTTCTACAGTGGCCATAATGACATCCCCGCTGGGCCGGCGGGGATGTCGGCCACAACACGGGAGCCGGCTCCAAATGGAGCCGGCAGTGTTGTGGCCGTGCGACGGGTGCAGTTGCATCCGTCACGCTTTTTAGCTCCATGGGGCCGTGGCAGGGGGCCCCTGCACTGCCGATGCCAAAAGGGGGGGTGCGGGCCCCCAGGGGCCCCGCGACTCCCCTTTCCGCCAGCCTAATCATGGCGGTTCCTACCGACATGAAAATGCTGGCGGGAGGGAGACTTGTAATCCCATGGGCAGCGCTGAATTACAACCGCTGGGACCAACGTGGTGGTAAACCGCCGGTCCTGGCGGTGCGACCGCGGCGCTTCCACCACAGTCGTAATCCCAAGGAAAGCCAACAGGCTGGCGGTGCTTCTGACGGAACAGCCCTGGCGGTCTTTGACCGCCAGGGTTGTAATGAGGGCCTAAGTCCGAACGTAGGAAGTTGACCGGGACCTCCCAGCCAGCGTATCCGAGGAGGGCTCCAAGGACGTCAGATCAAGATCCAGGTTTGCCCCAGTCGAAGGATTTTCACCTCGAAAAAATGACTAAGTCCGAAGGTATAAATCTCTACTGAGGGCTCCCGCGATGTGTATCCGAGGAAGAGTTCCAGGAGGTCGGATTGGACTGGCAGGTTCGCCCCGCTGAAGAAAATCTTCAGAAAAACGACTTAGTCCTAAGGTAAACTTTTGACCGAGGCCTCCGGCGGGCTGTAGCCGAGCCGGGCTCCATCGCGGTCGGCCTTAAACTTTGACTTTGCCCCAATCGAGGTGCGACCAGATGCCAGATTGGCGCTTTTTGTTTCTATGCGCTAGAAAGCAATAATTCTTTAAAAATTCATGTCTCCAGTTCCCCTTATCCGATTTTATTCGTTTTGGTGTCCTTTTAAAGATAAAAATATCATCTATTTTTATAATTTTATTTTGGATTTTTAAACGGTTTCCTGTGTTTTGTTTAATTACTGTTTTGTGATATTTGAATGCTTTACACTCTGTCTCCTAAGTTAAGCCTTGTCGCTCGTTGCCAAGCTACCAAGGGTTGAGCTGGGTTTGATTTACTGAGACCTAACTGGACTGAAGTGGAGGTTAGTGGCCTATTGTTAAGTGTAGGTACTTACCTGCCCTTACCAATAACCCATTTTCCAACAATTTTTGATAGAAGACTGTCTGGCAAAACTGGTTTTCCATCCACTGAAACCCAAACATTGTGCTTGTCTACCCCACTCTGCTCTGATCCAACCCTGCTTCTCTGTTGCATTTTACTGTGTCATGAGGTTCCAATTTTGATAATAGGACTGCATGTTTAGGAAGGCAGCACCACTCAGCATGAGAGACTGAGTTCACCCCATGCCACTTGGCAGCTGTCGGCCTAACTCTTGGCTAGCTCACAGTGGTTCACCCTGACCACCAAACCTGGCAGGACAACAGGTGATTACAGCAACCTCAATATGACACTCGGACTCCTCTGGGAAGTTAAGGAAACAGATCGTACCCCTTTTGCTCAGTTACTCACGCAGGCCAAGGTGAAATACAAGATGCAAGCAAGTATTTCAATGTATTTATTGAAGTAATCCCATCTGACTATAAAAAGCATGTGCTGCAATAATTAGGCAGATGAAACAGAGCACAGTAACCAGTATGACAGCAAGAGTAAAGAAGATAAACCCCACCATATTGCTTGTTTTTAGAGAGTCCAGATGTTCCTACCAAAACCATGTCTAAATCTGAGGGCATAGTGGTTGTAACGCTCTGCCTGGCCCAACCTAAAGGTTTCGTCCTAACCTCATGTCTGAATAGAATAGCAGGGGTCTGCCAATAATGCAAATGGAACTCTCCTCAGGAAGCTGAGAAATCAGCACCGGCATCAGTGAAGCTGGCGGTCGAAAGGGAAGCGTCCCAAGGTGGTCATGACCGTAATGCCCTCTACCCCCATTGGGTCTAAGTGTAATAATGACCCATGCCTCATTTGGGCAGCAGCTCTGATGTAATGCTGTGTCTTGGAGATAGAAGCTGACTCCTGGGCTGGCAAATACAAGGTAGCATTCCATGTCCTCTGGGTCCCAGCCTTGGACAAGTAAAACAGATTATGGCCCTCATTCTAACCCCGGCGGTCGGCGGAGAGGCGGCGGTCGGACCGCGAACAGACCGGCGGTCCAAAAAATGGCATTCTGACCGCGGCGGTCACCGCCGCGATCGACCGCCACTTTCCCACTCCGACCGCCACGGCGGTCATGACCGACGGGCTGGAGTTTGCGCACTCCGGCCCGGCGGTCGACCCAAGACCGCCAACCGCATCATGACCCTGCTTACCGCCGCGGTTTTTGGCGGTCGGGAACCGCCATGCGAACCATGGCGGTAGGCACTATCGGGGCCAGGGAATTCCATCCCTGGCACTGATAGGGGTCTCCCCCACCCCCCACTACCCCCCACGAGTCCCCCCCCACACCCTCCACCCCCTGCCACCCCCCAGAGATGTTACAAACCCCCTGCCCCCCCACCCCGACATGCACATACACGCACCCCGACATGCACGCACCCCCAACATGCACATCTGCACACCCCCTACACACACACATACACAACGGGGGCACATACCCGCACACATACATGCCAACATGCGCACCCGCCGAACTACCCACATTGCCCATAGGCACAGCAGCACCCCCCGCCCGCATGCACGCACTCACACACCCCCTCTACACACCCCCATGCACGCACACATCACACAACACCCCCCCCACCCCCTCCCCTCACGGACGATCAACTTACCTTGCGTTGGTCCTCCGGGAGGCGACGGGAGCCATAGGGACGTGACCGCCAACAGAAGACCGCCAACAGAAGACCGCCACACAGAAATGTGGGTCGTAATTCTGTGGGCGGTGTTCTGCTGGCGTGGCGGTGGAGGTTGACCAGTCTCCACTTTCCCGCCGACCGCCAGTGTGGCTGCTGGCGGTTTTCCGGCGGAACGCTCCCAGCGGTCGGAATACGCGCCGCGGCATACCGCCGCGGTCGGCGGTCTTTACCGCGGCGGTAACTCGGCGGTCTTGCGAAAAGACCGCCAAGGTCAGAATCACCCCCTATATGTAGTACATGGCTGATTAAATGTGCAGCTTGAACTCTGCCTTCCTGGAAGAAGCAACTTATAAAATATATCAAAACAATTGCTAAAAGCAGGCTTCCTAGATTATAAAAAAATGCTTGTGAATGTAAACTAAGGTATGAGCTGTGAAACTAACAGGGGTGGCCAGCCGGGGTTCTAAAAGTGCATTACGACACTTGCATTTGCCTCAATGCATCCCAATAATTAGCTACTTTCAACATCACAGAAAATACGTTTTCTCCTGGATTATTATTGATAAATGAGCTGTTAAATGTGCAGACCACATTTGCACAATAGGGTACCACTTCATCAGCATACCTGTTGCAGACTGTGATATAACTACTGTCACTCCTGTGTGCTGCACAGTTCACAACAGCATTCTCAATGGGGAGTTGTAGAGCTTCCAAAACATTTTAAACTTGTTCCCCATGTCTAATGGTCATAAAACCTCACTGTGACCACAATTGACCTAAATAATGATCAACACCAAATCCATACTGACGATCTGTAAATATAGTTAATCTCATTTGTGCTGTCAAGCTGCAAGCTCAAGTAAGGGCAATTCGTTCTGCAACTTGCGCTTAAGTAATTCCTTGAAGCCATGAAGCTTCTATTATTTCTTGATTTGTGCAGACTACATAAGCAGCTCTCAAAGAACCTTCATTTGTTCTCAAGCATGAACCATCCACAAATAGAACATAATCCTGACGTAATAAAGGCTTATCTTTTCAATCTGGTCTGGGTTTTGTGAATAAGTCTGTGGCATCAAGGCAATCATGTTCAAAGAATCAGATTCTTCTCCCTCGGGGATTGGTAACAATGTTCTAGGATTCAGTACTTGTCATCTTCTCAGCACATTGCTTCCCATCAGAATCTGTTGTTCACAATGGATTAGTCTTTAATTTGTAAGATGCTGTGTTTTACTTCTGGTAAGTAATATCTTGGCTGAGTGAGGAATCATGTCTATTAAAGAATGCCCCATCACAATGTATTCACACTTCTTGAGGCTTACACTCACTGCAGCTGCCACTTTAAGGCAACCAGGCAAAGCGGCTGCTATAGGATCAAGATTTACATAGAAGTGTGCCACAGGCTTTTTGGCATCTCCATTAAATTGGATTAGCACTGAGAGAGCACAGCCCTACTTCTCGGTGTAAAACAGTTTAAAAACAATATAAAATCTTTCGTATAATCTGGCATTCTCAGTACCGGGGCACAACAGAGACTTTCTCTCAGCTCTAGGAATGCTTTAATGCATTCATTGTCCGATGGAATCGGACCTGGTACTAAGTTGTATGTCAACTTCAGTAAAGGCTTTGCCACAAAGGTAAAGTTGGGTATCCAGTGTGTACATTAGCCAACCATTCTCAAAAACACCCTGACTTCTCTCTGCAGTTTAGGAGGACTCATTTTCAGAATAGCTTCAACTCTTTATCTTGACACTTTTTTCGTTCCTTTTTCAATGATTTGTTCCAAATATTGCAACTCTTTTTTACAATACAGCAATTTGTTTGGAGACTCTTTGGCCCTCATTATGACATTGGTGGTATTTTCCAAATACCGCCGTCGTGGCGGCCGCCAATATACTGCCGCGGAGGTGAACATCCGCCCGCCAGATTATGACACACACATAAAAATGACAGAAACCAGCCAAAACTACAAATCCGCCAGACCCAATGAATGCGATAAACTGTCAGAACTAGCACCCATACCGTTGTGCCAGCAAAACAACTCCCTTAAATAATGACCCATGAATCACTACAGCCGACATTCAATGGCGGTAAACCACTAATGGTGCACACCGCTGCAACAGAAATAGCCACCCAAAATCAAAACAAGCCAACAATGCCCAGTCTAAAAAACCCACACCTGACACAAATACACACACCCCACAAACCCACCAACAGCACTATAAAACACACCCCCACATCACCCACAATCCTTTGCAAACACAAGAAGACTGCTACACCTTGCCAGGCCATTCCCAGAGATAACTGCACACACACACACACACACACCACAACTACCCATTCATCCGTCATGCACCACACACCACACACCCCACCACATCACTCAACACCCTCTGTACAACTCCCACACCACACAACACCCATGTCCCCACAAAGGCACCCCCGTTTCACTGATGAGGAGTTGCAGGTGATGGTGGAGGAAATAGTCAGGGTACAGCCACAGCTGTTTGAAGCACAGGCACAGCAGATGTCCACTGCCAAGAAGATGGAGCTATGGCGGAGGATCATGGACAGTGTGAATTGCGTGGGACTACCCACGCACAAAGGACGACATTCAGAAGAGGTGGAACGACCTACGGGGGAAGGTGCATTCCACTGCAGCAAGGCACCAGCTCGCCATCAGGAGGACTGGCGGTGGACCCCCACCTCCTCCCCCACAGTTGACAGCATAGGAGGAGCAAGTCTTGGCAATACTGCATCCTGAGGGACTCACTGGAGTAGCCGGAGGACTGGACACTTGTAAGTCACCATTACCAACCTACCACCACCCATACCTGCATGCCATGTCACCCCCTCACCCTGACTCCCTTCACCCCACTCCATCCCACACAGTGCACCACCTCGATTACCACACCTAAATGTCTACCCCTGTATGCCATACCCACTGCAAGCACATCCTTTCCAGCTCTGCATGCACACGAACCAGCAATGCATGGACAACATGTAGAACTACCAATCCCACAATCCATCACCATATACTGCCAAAGGTGGGAGGACAACACCAATATCATTTGGAAAGGTAGAAATGAGGAATATGTGACAGACAATTACCCTAACAAATCACTTACATCCCCACAGATGTCCCAGCCAATGTCAGTGGCGAGGAGGTGCCACAGCAACCCAATCCCCCACCAGAAGATACCCTCAGTGATGACAGCAACTCTGGAGGTCTTGATCTGGATGAACTCCCTGGGCCTTCTGGAACCACTGGTCAGTCTGCTACCGCATCCCACAGCTAGTCCATCACAGGCCCCCCACCCTCAGACTCAAACACCACAGCAGCCAGTCAACACCCCCAAACCTCTGTCCCCAGGACATGTCAATCAGTAGTGTGCCCACCTGTACAGGGACGCGAGTCGACACCACACAGGCAAGATGATGAAGGTCCTGGTGTAAGTGGAAGTAGGCACACCATTCAGGGGACACCATTCAGGGGGCCAGGGACAGTCAGAGGACAGCTGTTATCCAGGGGGAGGCCAGGCCCAGGGAACCGACTGCCCAGGAGGCACTCACACATGTCCTGGGGACATACCAACAATCCCAGGACAGGATGGGTCAGGTGATCAACATCATGCAGGAGAACCAGGGGGACGGAACACCACCAGAAGGTCATACAACAATTGCAGGCCTTGAATACCACCATTGCCTCCATTGCAGGGGTGCTGAGTGACATGGTGAACATAATGCATGAGTACACAACACACCAGCGGGCCCCTTCCACTAGCCAGTGTAATGGCCAGCCCTCCTTGTCTGCTGCAGCTAGTGAACAGGAGGCCCTGCCGCAGAACTCAGAGGCCACCAGCACCCCTTCCCCTGCAAAAGGTGAACCACCCCGCAAACGTTCCGTGCTACCCAGACAGACATCAGAGACAGTTGCCAAGACCAAGACCACCACCAGGAAATAAGCCCCCCCATGAATGTCCCCCTTGTGTTCCACTGATTCACCTTGTTCACCTTGGACTGCCATTGCTCCTCTTCCTATGGCCCCATGGACACTGGACCTGTGCTACAAAAAGACTGGGCCACTATATTGGACTTTTCCCAACCATCACCCCACTCTATTTCACTTTCCATTGTTTTTTTTGTTATTCAAATCACCACCCTTGAACACAATTTGAGTAATAGTGCTTTCTGAGAAAGAAATGTGCAATGTATTGAACTGTATTGCACTGCATTATCCTGTGCAAGCGTCCTGTAATGTGTGAATCCATCCCACAAATGTGTCTCAGCAGTCTGTAGTCATCACATCAGTACACTGTTGTAACCACACCAACATCTGCAATTAGGGAAGGCATAGGTGACAGTCCCTTGTGATGCAAAGGTAGTGACTGGTACAACACAACAGCCACATAGCACTTTACTAAAATGGAGACATGTATATATCAACAGTCTTACTTGAGTGTCATTGGAAGTACTGCTGAATGATATGTGTCCTGTTGTCCACATCCTCCTCCTCTGCCTCCTCCTCACTGTTCTCAGTGTCCACTGCTGTCACAGGTGCATTGTCAACCCCCTCCTCCAGCAGATAGGGCACATACCGTCTGGGGGCCAAATTGTACAGCATGTAGCAGACCACCACAATCTGGCAGACCTTCTCAGGGGAGTAGCAGAGGGATCCACCTGTTAAGTGGAGGCACCTGAACCTGGCTTTCAGGAGACTGAAAGTGTGTTCCACAATCCTCCTGTTATGCCCATCTGCATCATTGTACAGATTTCCAGCCCCTGTTCTCGGATTCCTAACAGAGGTCAACAGCCAGGACAGGTTTGGGTAGACGGAGTCACCTGGAAGAAGTGAGGGACACACATTAGCCATGCACAATGGCATGGGGTATGACTCCAGTAGGCATACACTAAGATACATTGGGTGGGGACACAAGCTCACCTTTAAGCCACACTGTGTGCCTCTATGGCCGTGCCATCACCTGTGGGACGCTGCTATTCCTCAAGACATAGGCATCATGCACAGATCCAGGATACTTGGCAGTGACGTAGGAGATATACAGGTCAGCAAGGCACACCATCTGGACACTGAGAGAGTGGAAACTCTTCCTATTCTTGTACACCTGCTGATTTGCCCTGGGAGGGACTAAGACAATATGGGTCCTGTCAATGGCCCCAATCACATGTGGTATGTGTCCTATTGCGTAGAATCCAGCCTTCACAGTGAGCAAATCATCTATCTGCGGGAATGCGATGTAGCTGCTTATGTGTTTGAGCAAGGTAGCCAAAACCCTTCCAAGCACAATCGAGAACATTGGCTGTGACATTCCTGCAGTCAAGCCTACAGTCACCTGGAAAGAAACAGTCGCCAGGAAATGGAGCACTGACAATACTTGCACAAGAGAAGGAACTGCTGTGGTGCTACAGATAGCAGGTATCAGATCAGGTTCCAATTGTGCACACAGCTCTGTGATTGTGGCCCTGTTCAGACGATAGGTGAGTATGATGTGCCGGTCCTCCAGTGTAGCCAAATCCACAAGGGGTCTGTACATGGGTGCTTGCTTCCTCCTCCTATTCCTCCACAGTGGTTGGTATCTAAGTGAGCCAGAAGTAAAATGGGTGTGACAACAGGACCTATGGACACACAACATCATAGCACACAGAGCATGTATGTATGTAGGACACTAGAATTGTCTAGGTGTGTACAGTCGACACCAATGACTCACATATAAATTCAAAACATGAGTACTAGCAGGAACAGGTGAAAGTGACCTCACTCCCCCAGCGTTAGGCGTGCTATTCCTCATTGGCTAAATTGGGGGCTCTATGGAGTATAGAAACCAATGATGAAGAACACCGGCAGTGATGGTGTTGACCGCAGCGGACATGACTGTCATTTTCTTTCTACCACTTCACTTGATTTCTGACTTTCCACTCAATGACATCTCCACTGTGTGTGCTGCTGTGTCCTGTGTCTGGAACCTGCCATGGCCCGTGCTATGGGGGAAAGGGCCCCAGCCTTCATGTCAGAGGAGTTGGAGAAGCTCGTGGATGGGGTCTGACCCCTGTATGGCAGTTGTATGGGGCTCCAGACCAACAGGTGAGTATATCATGGTTATGTTGCATGCAACAGGGCTGCATGTAGATGTATGTGTGTGCTAGAAGTGTGTCATTTGGGGGGTATGGCTGCAGGCAGTGTGAATGTAGAGGTATGGGTCATGTGTGTGCTTGATGAGGGGCAAATGCAGTAAGTAAGCCTTTCGTGTGACAAGCTGGATTGTATGGTTAATGGTGTCCTTCTGTCCGTGTTTCCTCCGTAAGTCAGCCCCCTTCAGAAGAAAGGGTTGTGTAGTGCCATCGCCAAGGACGTGTGGACCCTGGGGGGACCATAGCCGGCAGACACCCACTGCAGGAAACAGTGGGAAGACCTGAGATGCTGAGCCCGGAAGACCGCAGAGGCTCAGCTGGGGATGGCCTCCCAATGAGGAAGGGGTGGCTGTCGGAGCCTGACTCCCTTAATGGCCCACATACTGGCTGTGGCCAATCCTGAGGTGGATGGGCACTTGAGGACAGCACGGCAGCCACAAGGGGGTGAGTACAGACTGTGTGGTATTTTGTATATGTTGCCTGCCATGGGGTTTGGGTGCAAGGTTCTAGTCTGTGGATGCCCCAATATGCCAGTTTAGCCATTCCTGCGTGGTCTTGCTTAGCTATGTAGGGTGGTATGCATTTTTAGTATTGCTAAGTAGCTAGCATACCATGGCAGACAGGGCTTAGTTGGTCCAATAGGTGTGCAGATGATAGTGTTTGGTTTCCTTACTGCTGTAGTACCTAGGCAATGGTTTGTCACTGTGGTCCATACTTCCCAATGTAAGTCAGAGTGAGTGATTGCGATGTGTATGCCATCTGTGCTGTTGGTGCTGTGATTGACCCTGTGCTCCCTTTCATTCTCCACTACCCTCTCTCCTTTTGTCATCCTGTTCATGTGTGCATTAGCATCATCTGGCGAAGGAGCAGGGGCACCGGCGAGTGAGAGAGCTGCAGCCCACGGGACCCAGGAGGCAGAGTCCACTGACGCCAAGGGGGCCAGTGGGTTGGAGGGTGAGGAGATCACTACGGGGAATACTGGAGCAACAACTCCTGAGTCTGATTCCTCCTGCTACTTCATTTTCTGCCACCCCGTACCAGCACCACCCTCTCTGTAGCCCCCCACCCAGGAGGGTGGGCATCTCCTTCGCCCCAGGCACCTCAGGCCCTACCCCAGTCAGCCCTGCTGCCCTCAGTGAGGAGGCTATTGACCTCCTGAGATTCATCTCAGCAGGTCAGTCAACCATAGTGAATGCCATCCAGGGGCTGGCATCCCAGATGCAGTAATGCAATGCCTTCCTGGAGGGCATACACGGTGGTTTGGAGGCCCTACAGAGATCGTTCAGGCTCAGGCCTCCTCTCTGATGGCAGCCAGTGTCCCTGTTTCTTCCTCCCCCCTCCAACTATCTATTCCCAGTTCCATAGCCCTCTCCCCAACCCATCTCACGCCCACAATCTGACAGGCTGGCGCACAGAACGACAGACAGGACTCACACAGACAAACACAGGCACTACACTTCACTCCAAAAGTACACACACAGCCAACATCCAGATGCACATACTACAACAGCCACTGCCTCCACTGTCTCCCCCTCCGCTTCTTCCCTCACAGTCACTTTAGCACTCACACCTACATGCACTGCATCATCAGTCCCAGATCCTGCCACCTGTACAGCCTTGCCCACAGTCACCACAACAGGAGACACGCCGACATGCACACCACACACCACATGTGCAGTCACCACCATCACCACCTCTAGCAGCACACCCACCTCACTTGCAGACACCACCACAACATATATCCACACATCCTGTTTGCCCTCCCTAGCCTGTCTGCCCCCTCCAAAGACACATAAACGCTGCCACTCAGACCTCCAACAGCCATCCACCTCACACACGCACACCGTCCATGCACCTGTACCCAAGTCCAGCACACCTCCTCCTCCTACAACCACTTCCTCTACCTCCACTCCCATCCCTCCTCCCACACCCCACCCCACTGGTCCTAAGAAGCTTTTACTTTCCAGCCTTGACCTCTTCCCTACCCCATTCCCCCCGTCATGCCCATAATAGAAAAGTTCCCCCAGCCCAGTACCTCCAACTCCCATTCAACTCCTGTTCGTCCCCCTAAGAGTTCCCCGCCACTAAGGGGAACAAGAGTGGCACTCCAGCCCCCATTCCAAGGCCACTCCTCCGCCCCTACACAGAAGGGCAAGGACCTGCCCCCTCTGAAACCCAAGCCCAAGGACCCCCCTCCCAAGAAACTGCCCCCACCCTCTGCTCCTTGAGGTGCCTGCCTGCCATCTCCATGATACCCCTGCCCAGTGGAATGCCTAGGCTGTCAGGAGTCAAGTTGGGCCTTGGACGTTGCCCTATGGCATGAATAACTTTGGACTGGCCAATGGACCTTTCTGTACATATATATTTATATTTATCTCTTTTTACAATCGAGGTAGCTGTTCCCACCTAATTACAGTGGTTAGACAACAGGTATGTGTACTGGCTTTCTTTGCTCCTGGGTTATGTTGCTGTTGATTTACTCTACAGATTGTTCTGGGGTGTGTAGCATGTGTGTTTGGTGTGTGTTGTGCGTGTGTGTGTGTGTGTCACTCTCCCCTCCCTTCCTTGTGTGCTAGGTGGCTGTATTCACCGTCGCCAACTTTATTGGCATTGGTGCTCCTGGACGGCCATTGCGTGGTACAGCATCAGGAAAACTTCCAGTTTGGGTTCCATGGCGGCTGCGGACTCCTCTGTATCCCTGGAGATGATTGTCTCCTTTTATATGATGTGTTTGCGCCAGGATTTTGATGGCGATGCTAACGCCATGGAAATCCTAGTGGTCTGCTATGTCATAATATGGTGGCCGGATCCTTGTTTCCGCCAGCCTGTAGGTGGCTAGCGCCGTGGTCATTGGCTGTACCATACTGGCGGTTGGGGTGGCACATTGGCTGTCTATGGGAGGGATCACTGCCATGGTCATAATTTGACGGCCATTACTGCCAACCTGACGACGGTACTACCGCCATCGCCAGCGTAGCGGTCACCTGAACGCTAATGTCACAATGAGGGCCGCCATCGCAGTGGTCACCTGACCGCTAATGTCATAATGAGGGCCTTTATGTCCATTCTCTGCCAAATTATTCAAAGATGCAATGGTGTCAACTTTGCAAGATTCTTTTGTCCTTGATTCAACAAGGAGATCATCAGTATATTGCACTGAGTGTACTTCAGGCAGGGACAATATTTCCAGATTCTTTTTTAAGATCTGGTTAAAATTGGAGTTGCTCGCAGTGAGTCCTTGTGGGACACAACGTCATGCTAATACTTTCTCTCAGAACATGAAGGAGAACAAGTGCTGACTATCCTCCTGTAATGGAATTGAGAAGAAAAGCTTGACAGAGATCAATCACAGTAAACCACTCAGCTGCTTATGAAATTTGATAAAGTATGGTGGCCGTATTCTGTACCACAGGACAACATGGGGTTACTGTATCATTCACCTTTCTTAAATCCTGTACTATCCTAAACTTCCCCTTAGGTTTTTACAATCCCGTAATTGGTGAGTTGGATGGACTCCCAATTGTCTCCCTTATAATGTCCTTTTCCAATGTCATTGATCAAGGGCATTAGTCCTTTTGTCACTTGAGGTGTTGTGTGATAGAGGGGTATTCTAGGGAAAACAGCATTTGGCTTTATGTTTATTTTGACTGGTTAAACTCCTTTGATTATTCCAAAATCCTTTTCTGTGAAATCCCCACTTATGTATGATCAGTCCCAATCAAATATGCAATTAAATCTTTGTTGTAAACATTTGGGTAGATCCCTACTATTTCTTATCAAACAATTTTAAAATCTACGTCCTCATCCTGAGTCTGGAATTGCACTCCTTGCGGTGTACAATAGATGGTGAAATTTAACTTGCACAATAAATCTCCTCCTAATAAGTCAACAGGGCTTGAATCGCACACCGCAAACTGATGATTTTCTTTAAAGGATCCTATTTTTATGGGTACTTCCTTTGAAATAAGGTTAGTAATCTGTCTGTTTGTAACTCCCACAACTTTGGATCTCTTTTCCAAGGAATCGTAGGTCTGGTACTGCTGCTGTTATCACAGTGGAATGGGTAGCTCCTGTGTCAATTAAAAATGACACTTAGTGGCCATTCACTTCACCTTCCACAAATGGTTCACTCTGGTCTACCTCTAAGAATGCACCAAGCACAATCTACCTACCCTCTCATTGTGATGTGCCTGAGTCTAACATGTCAATGTTATCAAACATGGGAAACCGGCGGACTGCCGTTTGATTTCGAACTTACATCACATTTTGATTCATTTTCGGCAACTGATTCTGATTTAATTTTGCACTGTTTATATTTGAGTGGGCCAAAGGTGCTTGTGGCATGGGTACCATTTGAGTTTGATTTTCTATTGGCACCTGCATCTGTTGCATAGGAACGTTCGGTATCTGCGTTTGGTTTACTCCCTGCATTTGATTATTGACAGTTCTATCTGGATTGAGCCTACACTTGCACTTCCAATGCCACAACATTTTACACAGGCAACAAGGTGTCATCTTCCATTATGAGCCAGCGTCAATGTTAAGGTCTTGTTCACCGCAGGGCCGGCGGGCAGAAACACTGTTTCCTCCCACCGGCCCTGCGGTGAACTCCTAATAGGGCCGGCAGGGTTCAGGCCTCCGCTGCCCACCAAACTCGTAATGAGGGCCTTTGTCTGCCAACAAATCACATTCTGTTGAATGTTGTGATAAATTCCAGGTCTCAAACCAAGCACAACCTATGTAATGAAAACCTCATATCTACTTGATCAAGATGCATTTGTCCTGTATACTGCTGAAATGCTTTCATCACCCTTTCATAAAATTCATGCAGTTTCCTTAACTTCCTGCTGCATTCAATTTCAAATAATTAAAATCCTTTGGTGGGACTTTGCTCTTCAAAAATGTTATCACCTCATTGTAATTAGGGCTCGATTTGGATCTTCACGGTACTACCACCAAACTGCTGCCACGTTAGTCCCAGGTACTCCGTCAAGTTGATGGCGGGTCACCCTCCGTATTTAGATCTATGGCTGGTCAGCCACCATCAGTGTCAACATAGTATACTCCGCCGTGCCAGCTGTAGCCCGCAACCAACGTGGCAGACTCCAATGCTGGCAGTGAGCACTCTGTCACCCTTCTGACGGTGGGATTCCGCCAGCCATATTTAGATATCACAGTCATGCTGGCGCTGTATCAGTGGCTATCACATGACGGCAGGAGTCCATCGCAGGACCCATTCAGTATTGTACTATGGTAGTGGCTATTGTTTGAATTCTAACAGACCAAATCTGATGTATATTGGATAATTGTGGACACCTGCAAAACACACTATAAAACACACACCATTCCAGACCATGCCCCTTTGCCATTCCACTGCAACAGAGCATTTTGATGCAGAAATTGCCACTCAGGAATCAGTTTTTTTCTGTTTATCTCCCACTGTGCAATTTGTTACTATTTTTTTTTATTAGTCTTGAACTCTTGGGGCACTAGATTGTTTTCTCTTATTTAGTATGGCAGGGAGGAGGGATCCATGTTTCACAGAGGGATAATTGTCAGTCAAGGTGGATACAATTATTAGAGTAGAGCCACAATTGTTTGGAGCACTAGTACAAAATACAACCACATCTCAGAAAAGGTAAATGTGGACCAGAATAGTGAATGCTGCAGCTAACAATCTGTGCACCCAGGAGAAAATTAGGGAGCAATGCAATGACCTGCAGGGGAGAGTGCATTCCCTGGCCTCCAAGCGTCACCTGGAGGCCCAGAGGATTGGTGGTGATTCTCCCAGACCCCCTTACAACTCTTTCCCTGGGAGCAGAAGGTCTTGCAGATCCTACATCCTGAAGGCTTGTCTGGAATCCTTGGTGAAGTGGGGACTAGTAAGTTGCACTTAGCTATGTCTCAACATTTAGAAATTGAGTTCTTGCCCTTAAGTTAGCTGTTTGTAATGTTTCAACCCCCCATCAAAACACATAAACGTGAGTCCACAAAATATCTTGTTTCATCCCAATGACTAGCCTCCTGGGTGTATCTCTCCTATTAACAATGAGCAAGTGATATGTTTTGTCAGATTATGTGTTGTTCCCCATGGATCATCCCTTGCATTTGCCTAGTCCCTTGCTTTCTCTCAATGTATGTTGTTGTACTCCCGAAAACAGGCTCAAAACTCCATTGATTTGCACATGAAGGTATAGTGCTTATAAGTAGTATTTTCACCTGTTCACATTATGTTCATATGTGTGTACATGTTGTAAATGTGTGTTTATCTCCACTATAGTTATTGAAAAAGGTATGTGCAACTCACTTTTTAACAAGTATTGTCAATGGTGTGAACAGATGACTACAACTATCATGATGCCTTGTTTTTGTATCTGCCATACAATAGTACAATATAATGTTTCTCTACCCTCCTTTACTTCCATATATGCGTACATGTCAACAAATTGTGCATTTGTCAGTCACTATGTCATGCTATGTATGAACATGTCAGTTGTTGTGTCGGTTGCTGTGTTGATCAAGCATATTGACACCTTATTTTTACTACATTGAATTGATGTAATTGCTTGCATAATTCATAGTCTGTGTAATCCAAAATGTGCTACCATGTTATGTGGCATGCTGAATAGAAGGAGTATCAACACACGATTTACTTTTTCAGTGTACATAGGATGACCAATGTCATTATTGTCATTAAGTTGTACTGCAGTTTTTCTTATTTTTTAACCTGCTAGGCCTTGAAGTTGTTTAGTACTCGAATCTCCTCACTACTTTGTTGGGTTGACTATCTGGTACATGTAATGTACACTTTATAAATAACATGTTGCATTTCAGGACTTCCCTTCAACATCATTACTGGAGTTTGCATCTGTGTAAATCAGTCTGCATGTGTAAAATAATGAAAATCACACAAAAGCCTAATCATTCTATTAATCTGAATTTACAATTGTAGATTGCCTCATTTGTAGCTGCGACACATTTTAGGTACAATCCAGATTTTAATTTCATGTTGTCTATCTTCTTTTCATGTCCAACACCCTGGGCCATTGTACCGATGTCTGCTATGAAAGACACCTCCACTCCAGACCAGGATCAAGCCATCAGTGGAGACTCCACTCCTGAAAGTCCAAATGATAGGGTGCTGTCTGATCCATCTGATTTGTCTGGGCAGACAGCTCCAGTGAGTCGCACTCGCCCCACACCTACACCGCCCACCACAGCTGCAACCACACCTCAGCCTCAGGATACCTCCAATTCATGTGTCCAGAGGAACCTTGCACCAATCTTCTGCCTCTAGTTGTGGCTGCTATTGAGACAACACCAACAATCCCCAGTTGTGTCAGGACCCAGTGAGATGAGGCACACTGCCTCCAGGGCGTAGGGTGGTGGGTGTAGGGGTCCTGGGAGGGAATCTGTAGGCCAGCAAAGTGAAGCCACTGGCAACATTTCACCCAGACCACAATTGACTAAGTATTGAGAGCGCTACAATAGTTCCAAGATGTGATGGGCCAGGTTGTAACAGAGCTCCCGGACATTAGGCAGGTGCAGAGGGAGGTCTTAATAGAAATGCATAACCACATTGACAAAATGAGCTGCATGACTGAGGTGGTTTTTGGCATATACCATCATATGTGTAGGGCTTTTATAAAACCATCAACCCCTGTCTGTGGTCCTTCTACATCTGGACAAAATACACCTGTGTCAGCCACAGGCAGGGAGGCCCTGCCACAACAGGAGACTGCTCCACCCACCCCAGTCCCTGCATCTGTGTTCCCCCCCAGAGTGTATGGTCATCCAGACCACCAGGAAAGGATGTCAAAATCTCCACCTCTAAGAGGCGCAGATCCTAATTTCCTCCAGTGTGTGTCTACCATTTACTGTGTGGATTATTTCAGGGACACAGTTACCTTTTCTGAAGACAGTTGTACCTAGTACCTTGGACTTCAATTCTACTACTATACTTTTGCCTCTTCTGCTATACTTTTATTCACCATAATGGACTTTTTTTGCTTTTTGCATTGGTTTTATTTTGAAACACTTTTTAGTTCATTTGTGCCATGAAAATAAATGCTAAATGACAAATAGTCAAAGACTGTTGTTGTATTTATTGTGGTATTTCCTTTGTCATGCGTTCCTTCCACCATCAGTTAGTGAAATCTATTGAACAAATTGTTCTAACGGACAATTAGATATGACAAACAGATAATGTTATACCCATTTAATTCAAACATAACAAATCAAAATCACAATGTATTGGTGTCATACATTTGTAGTAACAAGGCTTTGCAAAATCAGAGCTGATTTTCAGAAACCACGCAGAACCAAAATAGTCTGTACCATTTAGATGTTGAAACTCCACGACCTTGACACAATGGAAGAAATGGAAATTTTCATAAATCCAAATTAAATAAGCAAAATATTATTGATTCATGGCATCAGCTGGAGCCACACATCCTATCCTGACAATAGGAACCCTACATCAATAACCCCAGTAGTCTAAATCATGGCAGTTACACACATTGAGGACACCAGGCCATTTAAGTACACTGTGGCAGTATCTGGTGCAATGTCACAACCACTTTGTAACCGTATGGGTGTGGATGAATCACTCTAGACCGCGTTATGGTCTGGGGAAAGGTATTTTATTGGTGATATTGGGTGTGGTATGAATCAAGTGAGTATACTTCAGTCTTTGTTTGCTGGGTTTAGGGTGGTGGGATGGTCTTCACTCTTCTCTTTCTATCTCCCTGGTTCACAGGTTGTCCCCCAGGGAAGCGCATGTGGAGAGAAGAGAATAATAGCGGTAAGTGAACACGATACTTGTATCTATTTTGTTTCCTCATGCTTTCTTTGTTTTCCCTGTCTCACTGTTCTTGTCAAGGTTACATTTCTCAGACTGGTTTATGTTAGTATGTGCTTTCTTCCATTTGTTTCTAAGTGGTCTAACTCCTGTCTTTTCTGTCTCATTATTTTCCTTCAGTGCTCAACCGTTCCTGTGCGTGGGTCTTAGCTGGTCTATTGTTGGTGACGGTGCTCTACGGTGCCCGGTGGTACGTATTTTATCTCTCCCGATTTTTCTCTCCCTTGCCCGTTTCTCTTTTCCAACCCCCCCAGTGCTTGTGCTTTTTATGTTACCCTGTATTGTCCTTCCCCCTCCCTTCTTTCTGTGTTTTTCCTCCCTCCCCCTCACTCCGCTCTCTTCCTCTCTCTCTCTCACTCTCTCTCACTCTCGTTCAGGGACGTGGTCCCACGCACCTGAATGGCCACGCTTCTCCTGAAGCGTGGCGGGATGCTGCACTTCGTCCTCCCGGTTGCCTGGGACAGGGTCTCCCGTTGCTCGTCTTCCGCCTTCTCCTCCAGCGTCAGCACAAGTGAGAGCCATGTGCGGGCGAATGGGTTCCAGCCCGTCACACACTTTTAAGTGGTGTGCTACAAAACAGTTCTTGCAACTATAATGAGACACATTAACAGCTTCATACACTGAGCACAAATTGAAGATCTAGCCAGTGTGAAGGGAGATCAGTCTGCCATGGCTTGACATATACATGTGGTTAGAGCAAGTTAAGCAGCAAATATTACCTTGGTGGCAACATCCAACTGAAAACAGGACTGATACAATTTCAAGAACTTCCATTCAATCACTGTGCAAGTTGTCTCTGTACAAGATCTGTACATCCAAAGCTGGTGTCTATCCCTGGATCAGCCCATATTCCCTTTGTACTTTCCAGCAACAACATATCACTGCAAAGGTCACAACTTTGAAATGTCCAAATGAAAATGACATGGTGAAGGATCTTCAAACAGAATAAGAAGGGGAATGTTAATTTTACACTGAAGAAATTAGTTTCAAGGTATCAGTTCGGAGGACACATAGACTTAGCACAAGCAAAGAAAATCTATTTTAATAAACACAGTAGCCAATGTGCAGAAACTTCCTACTACATTAGCATCACAGACTGATATGTTCAGTATGTCACAAGTTGTTCTGACATTGGATGTTACAATATGTAAAGGTACACTTACACTCAGGTGAAGAAGTGGTCAATGACATCTTGATGTAGGTCAATTCCTTCCTTTTCACCACTGTCATCTTCATTGGGCATTTCAACATCCTCACCCAGTGGCTCTTCACGGTTTCCATCCTCTGCAATGATTGGGACGCTCCGTTGCAGGGCGATATTGTGCAGTATGCAGCAGACAACCGTGGTTTGCTACACTTTATTGGGTGAGTAGAGGAGGGTTCCACCGGTCTTCTTCAGGCACCAAACTCTGGCCCTCAGGAGCCCAAAAGCCACATCCACTGGCCCTTGTGTTCTTCTATTGGCCTCATTGAGACGGACTTCCCCTGGTGTTGTTGAATTCCTCAGTGGTGCCAACAGCCATGGTTGGTTAGGATAACCTGAGTCTCCTACATAGAAGCAATAAATTGATAGATTACAGTCATACCAAGCGATTGTACATTCCTAAACTAGGATTGAAGCAAATGATCCTCAAATCATATTGTACTTACCAACAAGCCACGCCCTCTCAAGTCCAAGTTGGAGCATTTGCAAGGGCATGGTGCTGTTCTGTAATACAAAGGAATCATGTGTTGATCGAGGAAAGCGGGCACACACAATTGAGATGTATAAATCCGATAAGCAGACAACTTGCACATTGACGGAATGGAAGTTCTTCCAATTGTGGTAGACCTACTTCCTGGCATGTGGTTGCACCAAGGCAATACGTGTACCGTCAATTGCTCCAACCACATGTGGTAGACCATCCATATCATAAAATTCTCCCTTCACATTGGCCGCATCTGGAACTCTTAGAAACTGGATGAAAGCTGTTGATGTGTCTCTTAATTGAAGCAAGGACTTCTTGTAGCACACCACTGAAAGTTGGCTGTGCTATGCCCCCAGTTACTGCCACAGTATATTGAAAAGATCCAGTGGCCACAAAATGAAGTACTGCCATGGTTTCACTGTTGATGTTATTGCTGTTATATTCCTATTGTGAGGCAGGAGATTAGGCATACATGACATACATCCAGTACAGTTTGCCTATGTAATCTGAATATTTGTATTACATCTCTTTCCTCCATGAAGGAAGGTCTGGAAACAGTCTCAGGACTTGAGGACGCCTTCTTCTACCCACCTCTGGGTTCATATGTAGGCTTGTAAGGAAAACAAGCTATCACTTAAAATTGTCACACAAGACTCACAATCAACACACATCTTATGTCTTGGTTAGATTAGTGATCTTATTGTGTCATATATGTTCCCATAATTTTAAAACGGTTTTGCTACTTCAAATCGAATTTTTTCATGTCTGAAATTTTTTTACAAATAATGTCTAAATATAACATTTAAAATGTATTATTTGCACATTATTTTATTTTCAATTTTGTTTTACACTTACCGTCAACTGTGGCACTATCGATGTCAACCTAGGCCTGAGAGTAGAACTCCGCTCTACCGGCGGAGTTTGCGAAATTTGGGCACTTTGCACTATGCAGAGTAGCGCGGATCTCGCAAATTCTGCACTTCAGCACGGAGTGGAGTTTGTTCACGCTCGGTAGATTGGGACTTTGTGCTCTCTCTCGAGTGCGGCGATACTCCTGGGCCACTAGCGCGCACGCACAAGACTTCACGTTCTCTCTCAGCTGCGCTGATGACTAAAAGCACAAGGTCACTTCTGAAGTAGATTTTCCACTCCAGAAACATGAAATATAGTCAAAAAGAGATTTTGATTAGATTTTCTTCACCACTGGATTCTAAAATTTGTTTTTCAGATTGAGAAATCTTTTTTTTTCTTCAAACTTGAGGGAAGTGTGTCAGAGACTCCAACTTCCTGTTCCTGTACAGCAGGCCCCTCCCAGTGCTTTTTCCATCTTCTGGCCACTATCCACTTGGATTTTAAAATGGAAGGATCACTCTCTTTGTCTCCTGGCTATACCTTTGGATAAGGACTTTGTTTTTGTTGAATACCACAAGTAAGTCCAAAAGCTATTGTATAAGGGTGTTGTGTTTGTTTGCTTGGGCATGGACCAGTATTTCTTTTTACTTTATATATATTAGATATTTGATTTTTAAAATGTTATAGTGTTGAGTGGGCTGGAGTTTAAGTATGGGCCTAGTTATTATTTATTATGCATTTCATTGTTGCACAGCTCAGTACTCTTTCTACATGTTTGTAACATTCGCAATATTATTTTAGTATGTGGCTTAGATTTCCAAAGGGCCATTTAGCCAGTCAGACTAGTAGTCATCAGTACATGAAATAAATGTTTCAGTCGTATATGTTTTTAAAACTTCATTTAGGACAGGGATGGCATTGGATTAAATTTAAATGTTGACTATTGTTTCCATTCCATTTTTTTTTTGCAAGAAATGCACATATTTGGGTAGAATAATATTTGATGGCATGGTAGGATGTTGTTTGACCATGTGGCTGGCTGCCATTTTGTGCATGCAGCCAATGTCCCTCCCTTTGCCATAGGGTTGCATGTGTTCTTTGTTTGCCATGCCTTCTTGCTCCTTGTTATTGTTTTTTGACCATATGGCTGGCAGTCAGCCATTTTGTCCATTGAGCCAGTGTCCCTTGCCATAGGCTGGCATGTGTTCTTTGTTTGCCATGCCCCCTTGCTCCTTGTTATTGTTGTTGTTTGACCATGTGGCTGGCTGACAGCCATTTCATCCACTCAGCCAGTGTCCCTTGCCAAAGGCTTGCATGTATTCTTTGTTTGCCATGCCTCCTTGTTGTTGTTTGGCCATGTGGCTGGCAGACATTTTGTCTGTCCAGCCAGTGTCCCTTGCCATAGGCGTGTGTGTGTTCTTTGTTCTCCATGCCTCGTCCTTGCTCCTTGTCATTGTAACTTGTTGTTTGACCATGTGGTTGGCTGGCAGCCATTATGTGCTTGCAGCCAGTGTGGCTTTGTCATAGACTTACATATAAACATTGTAATTATTGATCATTTAGCTTTTAAGCTTTTTTCTTTTTTCTTTTTACATTTTTATTTTTAATTTAAGTTTTTATTCCATTTGTATTCTTTTAATTTCTTTTTGTATTTACATTTTTTATATTTTATTTTTTTTATAATTTATTATTTTTTGACTTTTTATTTTTACCTTTATTTTCAATTTTATTTTTTAATTTCATCTTTATTTTAATCTTTATATGATTTTGTATTTTAATTTTAATTTTTATTTAATTCTGCATTTTGCTGTGTTCGATCCACATCCATCCAATCCATTGTATTCGTCCATCCATCCATCCACCATAGACGCACAGCTGTACTACAGCATTCAGTTTCTTAGGTCTAATTCCATTTCTTCCTGGACACCCTGGCTGCAGAGCATGGCAGACAAATCAACAGTATAATTCATTTTGTTAATGATTATTCCATTTCTCCTGGACCACCTTGCCGCCATAGGCTATTTAGATGATTTTTCCATTTACCCATGCACCATGTTCTGACTACCCCAGGTGTCTCCTTTAAAACAAATGGAGATAAAGCAAAGAGCTAGATCTGCCTGTTGTGCTCTCTGATTTAAGTGATATGGTGTGATGGTGTGGTTTGCCTTTGCAATGTTTGATTAAATAGGTATATTGTATAAGTAACCAACTGCACTAAGATTGCATTTCTCTGTACCTTTTTCAACCTGCAACAATGCCATCTTTCACTAAGTATATGTTTTTCTTGTTTGGCTGTTTTTTAAGTGAACAATAGAAGTGACCCCCTATCACCCTCAGTACTGTCAAAGAGAAGGCCTTACAGTTACTTCGGTCTACAGGCACCAAACTCTTTCACTTATGCATCTTAGTGCCACTGTCAACCTAGAGCTTAAGATGGCCCCAAAGAAAGTTGCTCCCAAGAAAGTGACCAGTGAGAAGAATCAGCTTTCTGCCAGTGGTGTACAAACTGCAATGTTTTTCAGGAGACGTGTGCCTGCCACACTGGCCCACGGGAAGGTACCTGGGAGAAGCACTCCTGCATCAACAGCACCACCCCAACCCAATACCATGTCTATCAGTGAGGCAGCCACTGCAATCATAGCGACGCTGACGAGCAGTGATGTTAAACTGGATTTGTCCCTTTCGCAAAGTAATACCCAATTGTTTCAGGAAACAGAGCAAAGTGGACAGCAGCTGCAGCCAGATCTTCCCAAAGTTGGAGCAGAACAGGAAGTCAAGCTTCCTGCTGAGCAAGAACCTGTTCTTTTAGAAGCAATGGCTCCCAGATCTCCAGCAAGAAAAAAGAAGGATACTACTCTACCATCTTCTCCAAACACCACTTCTGGTGATAATGATAGGGACATGGACCCCAGCAGATGCCAGGAAAGGCAAGGGAAAAGAAAAGTTCCAGAAAGCCTTAGAGTCATAGAAGGGGATGATGATGAAGAGCCAGTCATTGTGGAAGCTGGCACAGAGGAATTGGACATTACTATCCAACCTGCTCTGAGGGACGTGGCACAGACAGCACTGCCAGCTCCCATATTTGTAAGGCCCAGCAGAGACCTGCACTAAACCTGTACCTCAGTAGAAGTATGGCCTGCAGAGAGGCAATCAACACACCCACCTCCATCCAGTTCTTCTTCAGGCATTGACAGTGGGCCAATAAGAAATTACTCCTGCCCAGTTTTTGAATTTTTTATGATTAGCAAACAGAAGGAGGACATTGACATATGCTCCATTTGCCATGCAGGTGTTCATCTAGGTAAGATTGGTTTGCAATATGGTATTAGAGGCCAGACAACCCATATGAAAAAAACATCACACAATCTGGTGGGAGGAGCACTTTAAAAAAAACAGCTCAACGTTGTCGCTGTGGTGAAGGTGAGCCAGGAAACATCAGTTACAACTGGTCAAATTATGGTGGAAGGTGAAGAAGGAGAGGGTGACATCCTCATGCAAATCAGCTCTACCCCCAGCAGTGCCCCAGAATACCCCACCTCAGTGACCTTACAATGGCACATGAAGACTCAGAGTCAGATGGAGACGCAACAGCATATGGTGACTGCACATTGAGTCTATCACCACCTACATCTCCAAAGTCGCTTGTGTCAGTGGCCCCACAAAAGAAGAAAATCCAGGCTATAATTATGGGCATGTTTAGGCAGGAGGGGCCCTATGACCGCAACCATCCAATGGCATGTTTGTACAATCGGGAACCTGGAAAAAATGTTAGCGCTGGACCTTCTCCCTTTTTCTTTTGTGGAAGGAGTGGGATTCTTAGAGTTTGTGGCAGCCATCTGCCCGACATGAAAGGTTCCTAGCCTGACCTGTTTTGCCAGGGTTGCTGTTCCAGTGCTGCATCAAGATGTGTTGCAATTGGTTGGACAAGCTTTGCAGCAAAGCGTTGTCCACACTATCCACCTGACCTGTGGACCAGTTGTCAGGCGACTGACTACATGTGCATCACTGCACACTGGATCTCTTTTCTGGAGGTAAAGAAAAAGCTATCTACGGGTCTTGGCCCTGAAGAAATTTTATTTTAAGAACATTCGGCAGCATGCAACAGTAGCCATGTTCACTATGGACAAATCAAACAGCTGCAAACATCTTGGAGGAATTTAATAGCAAGGTGTCTGAATGACTGCGATCAAGAGGTATTTGAGTATGGCAGTAACAAGGCCTTTCAAAAGAAGTGAAATTTACCTACAGAGTCTACTCCTTTTTTCTAGTTTTTCATAACAAACCAGCCATTTTAGTTACCAAACACAAATCTACACAAAAATACTCCAGTTCTGTTTCTCTATTTGTTCTTCAACAACAGTGCACTTCACAGGTCTACCTTGCTCGGTTTGGGACTGGGACTGAGTTACTCTGAATCTGGAGGAGGAAGATAGAAGGACTCAGGGCAGGTCTACCTCAACAGCTAGAAGGGAGAGAGTTTTTGACTTTCAAAGAGAAGCTATGATGATGACGAAATCTCTGAGGCCTAGTACTATTGCCCATTCAGCTCTGTTAACTGGAAAGAGGTGCTAAGTATGCGTTTGCTTCATTGATAACTCAAATGTGAAACTCCTCTTAAGTTCTTGCTCTGCTTGTGAGTCTTCTTAGTACACTCCTCACTACTCATGAAGCTTACCTTGCTTTCTTTTGTCCTTTTCCTTTACTCTATAATACAGGTAATTTTTTTCAATACACAGGCCTTCTCCTAGTCCTCTCCTGCACCAACAAAACTTGGAAAGCTCAAGACTCCAGCTTACCTACCTGACAGGTTCCGACAGGCACCAGAGTGACGGACATTCCAAAAAGATTGGAGATGCATCACCCAAGTTGGCAACACAGTATTATTTTCCCTTTAAAATTCATAATTTTTAGAATTGAGTGGCTTACATTTAATCTTCCGTATTTCAAACCTAAAATACATAACACTTAGGATATACTATCTTGGGTTTCTCTGGGGCAGAAGGACTCTTTCCAATGAATTTACTGAACTGTGTCATACTCATTTATTCCTTTGTTTTCTTCCACAACAGATTGATGATGGTGTGCTGCTCAGTGCCCCAACACATATTGTTGTGGATTCTTTTGTGTAGTGTTAGTCTTTGTCACACCTTTCCCCAAATCCCTTTTTCTGTCCATTCATTAAGCCCATAACCCTCTTCCGCCAGGCTGTGTGATTTATTGAGGTGTGACCTAATTTCACACTATAAATTAATCAAACACTTCCTGGGGCAGATGTAGTGAAAGCAACACTGCATGACCTTCTTTTACCTGAGCAATATTCCATACCGACCCCATCAACATCTTCATTCATGCCTTGTATGTGTGTGTTCCGTAAACGCTTAACCTGGTCGAAACACTCTTGAGTCGGAGCCCACGTCTCTTGACTCCGTGATTTAATTTCCTAAGTTTAGCTTTATACTATAGCTCCCCACCATTGCTCAGAAGAAATTGATATCGATAGATTTGATTATCATCTCAGGCCGTCTTTGCTGTGGTAATCAATCAATCAATCAATCAATTAGTTATTTGTATAGCACAACTTCTCACCATTAGGGTCTCAAGGTGCTGGTAAGGGTCACTGATCAGACTGGGCTCAGTCGTCCTAAAGTTATGATATTATAATGATGATCCACTAACTTTTTGTTTTCTTTCAATCGAGTTGACAGTGATGGATAACCCTTTGATTAATCCTGTAGTTGGAGCTCGCAAGGTTGGGAATAGCACCCTCTGTGAAGTTCTGATTTCCCTGTTAGTGTGATAACCTACTACTACTACTACTATCTACCTATTCAGCCTCTTAAGATGCCACCTTGGGAAAAACCCTGCAGTAATAAGACTCCCACGCTTCAGCTATTCAGGCAAGAGTAGAACTATGGATTGAAGTGAACCTGTTTAGTTAGTGTTTAACTCCTACTAAGTGTGTACTGGGTTTTTGTAGGCAAACTTGGCAAGGACAGGCATCCCCTAGTGGTCAATCATAGTTACAGAGGGCACTAGAGCAAAGGCCCAAGTAAATGACATGCACTTTTTTCAGCAGATTAAAAATAACAGGCTGCACTAAAATACAACAGTGCAAACTAAAAGTCGAAAAATGCCAAAATAGATTTGAGACACAAATGAAGTAAAAAAAAATCCCCTTTAATATTTATAAATAGAACCCCCCCATACCCATTACATTCCTACCACACTCCTGAACAAATAACCTGTCACCAAAAAGTCCAATGAAAAGTCCAAAATCCAGCCCAAATTCCTCACCCTCTCCACCCACAACAAGTCCCTCCCACCAAAACAAAACAATATAAAAAAGGGCTTAAAACAAGGCACTGTCAATATGGGTCTGGGGCTGGTCAAGACTCTGCTCAGTGCTAACGAGCCAGCTCTCCATCCAGTCCATCTGCTGCAGGATGCGTCGGAGCAATGCCCTGGCGGAGCGGGATGGTAAAGCAGGAGGTGCAGTCAGGGACACTGACAGCTGGCGGCAGGAGGCTGTGGGCTGGCATGCTGGTCTTCTGAGTCCTGGGTCCGAGGCAGCTGTTTCGGCCTCTTCTTCCTCCAGGATCACAAGGCAGTGGTATTCAGCCTGAATAATCCCCAGCCTCTGCTGCCACAGACGGGTCACCATCTCCTGCCTTGTTGGTGGTGGTCATCGGGCAGGAGTAGCTATATCTAGAAAAAGAAAAATAACAAAAGACAAATTGTAAACAATGCACTGAACAAACACTTCTTCAAATGATAGATAGTGGGTGGCACATGTGTACTACATTGCTGGTCCCCTAGGGATGTTGGAATTGAAGTGATTATTTATGAACAGGAGAGTCAGAGGGGCAATATTTTATTTGTTTACCTACACGTGCCTCACATAAGAAGCACTAAATGTCTGGTAAAATAGAATTAAGGCAAAATAAGACCAGATAAAAAAAAAAAACTGTGATTTCATGTTTTTCTTGTAAAGACTTTTCTAGTAACTAACCAGACACATTAAGTGGAAAAATAAAAATGAATTACCTCTCATTATGATGAGTAAGGCATTATGCACTATGGACTACAAGTTGGTGTGCCACATAGTTGGAGGCATGCTAGCCAGCAGTTCAAGTGCTTTGCTACTGTCTGCAGCTCAGGCTGCTGTAGCTGACATTTATCTATCTTTGATTCCAATGGCCCTGCTCTTCCCCACATGCCTTTACTTACTTTAGTTTCTACCCTGACTCCAAAGAGGCAGATGAATAAATAAGATACGTCATACATGTCATGTATAAAATGCAGATATATTTTATCCGGTCTGCCATAAGTAGATGGGGGAACAATGCACTGCACTACAGGGAAAGGAATGGCCTTTTTAGATTGTATTTGGCAAGTCTGTCACAGAGTATCCCCTACACCAAACTTGAAATCAAATCAGGCACTTAATAGTCCCACATTACTGACTGGTCTCGCCCACCATCACAAATTCTTTCCAACAAATTGATTCACTGGACGGTAAGGAAAGTAAAGAAACTTGACTTACACTATTGCAGAGTAAGGCAGCTGGATTAGGCAGGTAGGTAGAGCTTTTGCTATAGAAGAATAGAGAGTGTCACTGATCTCTCTACAGAAGAAGAGCTCCTTTCTTTATTCATCCAAGCAATTATTCAATCGTCCTTTCATTCTTTCCCTATATACACCTATAGCCACTATGATTTAACCTTTACTTTCTCTCATCCAGTTTTTCACCCAAATTCACAATCCTTTATCCATCCATTCAGTACGTATCCTTTCACCCATCCATCCATTTACCCAATATCAATACTCACCCACGCATCCTTTTTCATCCACCCACGCATCCTTTTCTTTCACTCTTTTCACCCATTCTTTCTTTTAACCTTCAGTTCTTTCACATTTCCATCAAGCCAGTATTTTTATTTTTTATGTGTGCTTTTGCTGAGTTGCAGATAGAAGAAGCCATAAGTAACCCGACCACCACTGTAGCTGTAATGTGGGGGGTTATGAATCTGATCACAACAATGCCCTTGTAGCTAGTGATTAAGATTAATTGTCAATAAGCAAGCAATATGACATACCAGCGCCCGTCCCTACTGCCGTGTCTCCTTCTGCTCCATCTGCTCCTGCAGTGGTCGAACTTCAGCCGGCCCTACTGGTTGATGTGGCTATAAAAAAACTGTATACAGTTTTTAGATGCTAGGTCCCATTCTTAATGTTTTAAATAAAAAAAATGCAACCACAGTCGTTACAGTTTGATTAGCACTGCAGTATCTTCTGTCAAAAATATCACTCTGGGCATTTTATTGGCATGTTAGAAAAGCCAGGTAGTCAAAGAAACCAAAAGATTTGCGTAATAGAGGGGCAGAGCTATGGCCTTTGATTGACAATGACTCAGAATAATTGAAGAGCAATGAAGGGGTGGAATACAAAATGGCCAATGAAAGACAGAACAAAAGATAATGCAGGGATAACAGGAATTGGCATAAACAAGAGGAGAGGTAAAAGTTAGGGAAATGATAAATATATTAATTAATAGGACTTACTGGGATGTGCAGAGCCATGCGCATTGGCGCTCGTGGTCCGTGCCTCCCTAGATCCTGCCAGACCTGCCAGTGCAGTGCCCCTCTTCTTGCCCTTGGGTGCTGATGTAAGATTAGAAAGAAGATAAAAAAATACATTAGTGGTACCTTTAATCTCCCAAAAATTATTATGTAACAGACAAATGTACTTAAATCAGATCGCCTATGGTACATACTAGTATGATCAACTATTGTTGAGTTGGCTATACTCCTAAAATACCTATGGCAGATTTCCTTAATAAAAACTAGATTTAAAACTAATGCATTGCATTTTCAATGAATAGAGCTTTAACTCTATTCTCATTTCTCAAGCCCCTTGATGAATCTCCGTTTTTTCTAATGCATGCATACTCGCATCACTGTGAAATTGCTTCGGACTGTATGAGTTACATAAAGTCACAGAGAACGCTAACTCATTGATCGACTAATTTACTATGGAGACAGGAGGACAGAGGTGTTTGCATTGCAATGGCGTATTAAGTAATCAGCCAAAGCGAGTGCCTAACTATGAGTACGATGATGTAGCGCTGAGCACCTGCCTAGCTCTAACTAGATCTCGTAGTAAATAATATTCTTAACATAAACTAAATGTAACATACCTCTGAGTAGAAGCTGCATGCTATTTGGAAAGAAACGTTAGCATTTTAGAACACAATAAAAATATAAGACTCACCAGGTCCTGGGATCTCGACGCCTAGCACCTTGAGCAGGTCCTGCTTGCAGTCGATGATATTAGCCTGTTAGAAATGGGGTCTTTGGTTGGCACTCAGGTTACTCAGGTTACCCCCTGTCCAAGCAAGGACCCTCTCTCTAGTCAGGGCAAAGGAGAAACACACCTGGTTAATCCCCACTCACCCCCTTGGTAGCTGGGCATAAGCAGGCAGGCTTAACTCATAAGCAATGTGTAAAGTATTTGTACCAACACACACAGTAACACAGTGAAAACACTACAAAATGGACACCACACCAGTTTAGATAAATAGGTAATATTAGATCAAACAAGACCAAAACGACAACAATCCAACATACACAAGTCAAGATATGAATTTTCAGGATAATAAGAGTCTTACTCCTTAGAAAACAATGGAAACGTTGATTTTACACAAAGTACCTGCTTCTAAAATAAAGCCGCACAGGCAAGCGGGCATTGGAAAAGTCAGTGATGCATCAATTCCTAACTCGCAAGTGAGGCTGTGTGTCATTTCTTCTCCGGTCCGGTCGGTGATGGGTCGTTTTTCTCCCTTGCAAAACAGCGATGCGTCGATTTCCGGACGGGGCACCTCAGATCCATGCAGGACCACAATTACTTTGATGCCCAGGGATGGTACGTAAGAAATCTGGTCGCACAGTGTTAGAAAACTGCGCTGCGTGGGGTTTGTATACTGATCAGCAGCCACAATGCGTTGATCTCTCAGCCACGATGCAGGTGAAGTGTTGATTGTTGCCCCGAAGTGGGTGGTGCATCGTTTTTCAGCCGTGTTGCAGGTGGTGCGTTGAAAATTTCCCCTTACGGTGTTCTGTGCATGAATTTCAGTCCTTGTTCTGACAACTGCACTTCTCAAAGGCTCAGGGACTGAATAGGCACCACTTGGCAGGGCAGGAGTCTCAACAGAGAGTCCAGGTGCTGGCAGAGGACGTCTCTGATGGCCCTGAGACATCAAAACTGGATGCAAGCTCAGTTCAAGCCCTTGGAGATTCTTCTCAAGCAGGAATGCACAACAAAGTCCATTCTTTGTCCCCTTTCACAGGAAGAAGCAGCAACTGCAGTATAGCCCAACAAAGCACAGTCACAGGCCGGGGCAGCACTTCTCCCCAGCTCTTCTCCTTGGCAGAGGTTCCTCTTGATCCCAGAAGTAGTCTAAAAAGTCTGGGGTGTCGGGTCTACTACTTATACCCCTTTCTGCCTTTGAAGTTGGGAAACTTCTAAGGGAAGTCTCTTTTGTTTACAGGATCTTGCCTTGCCTAGGTCAGGCCCCAGACATACACCAGGGGGTTGGAGACTGCATTGTGTGAGGGCAGGCACAGCCCATTCAGGTGTAAGTGACCAGTCCTCCCTCCACTGTAGCTCAGATGGCACATCAGGATATGCAGGCTACTCCCTAGCTCCCTTTGTCTCACTGTCTAGAGAGGATTCACAAACAGCCCAACTGTCAGTCCGACCCAGACAGGGAATCCACAAACAGGCACAGAATGGTTTAAGCAGGAAAATGCCCACTTTCTAAAAGTTTCATTTTCAAACTGACAATTTAAAAACCAACTTTACCAAAAGATGTATTTTTAAATTGTGAGTTCAGAGACACCAAACTCCAAATTTCTATCTGCTCCTAAAGGAAATCTGTACTTAAAAGTTATTTAAAGGCAGCCCTCATGTTAGTCTATGAGAGTGATAGGCCTTGGAACAGTTAAAACTGAATTTGGCAGTATTTCACTGTTAGGACATGTAAAACACATCAGTACATGTCCCACCTTTAACAAACACTGCACCCTGCCCATGGGGCTACCTAAGGCCTACATTAGGGGTGCCTTACATGTATAAAAAGGGAAAGTTTGGGTCTGGTACACTTGGCAGGTCGAATTGACAGTTTAAAACTGCACACACAGACACTGCAGTGGCAGGTCTGAACCATGTTTACAGGGCTACTCATGTGGGTAGTACAACCAGTGCTGCAGGCCCACTAGTAGCATTTGATTTACAGGCCCTGGCACCTCTAATGCACTTTACTAGGGACTTACTAGTTTATGCTAATAATGGATAAACCAATCACACAAGTATTTTACACAGGGAGCACTTGCACTTTAGCACTGGTCAGCAGTGGTCAAGTGCCCAGAGTACCAATAACAGCAGAAACAGAGTCCAGCACACAGTCAAAACCTGGGAATCAGAGGCAAAAAAGACAGGGGAGACCATACCAAGGATGCCAGGGCTAACACCGCCCAGCAATGCATCAACTGCTGGGTGGCAAGCTGGACCTAGGTGGTGGCCCTGACCAACCGGCGCACCCTAGCGCAGTGCTGCAGATTCTTCCGCAGGGGGTAACAACTTCCAGACCTGCCGCCTGCTGCCAGCATGGAGGAGAGGTAGCGGTGCACATAAAAAAAACAGTGCTGCCACCGCCTCCTTGCTGAAGATTGGCCGAGGCTGCACCCCTTGACAGCGGCGCTGCCCACAAGGAAGTCAGACACTGTTGCGCCACTGCTCCGCCATGGTCCTGGGTGGGATACTGGGGTAGGAGAAAAGAAACAGGAGGAAAAGGAAGGAAGAAATAAGGGAAAAATAAAAGTACAAAAAGTCACAAAACAACACAAAAAATTAAAATACCGTAAAAATAATGAGACAGAAAAAGACACACTAATACAATAAATATAAAAATAGGGGTAGATCAAGTTTCGGGTGGAGAATTGCACAGATCAGGGACAGATTGAAGCTGAAGGTCCAGCACCATAAACAGAGTGAAAAACAAGATGGCTGCACCCATGTGAACCGTGTGGTGCCATTTGCGTGTGATTTTCAATGGGAGTACGTACTTCGCGTTGCATTTGACATCAAACGCAACACAAACAGGTGCAACGGAAAACTCCACCTGCCAGCGGAACTCTGCATAGCGTGACAGAGTTATTTAGCCACTTCGGAGAGCTCTGCATAGCGTGACTCCACCCACTCCACCCATGCCTATGTCTAACAGTGCATTGGTTCACTTTTTTATGTGTCATATTTTGGCAAAAACAGTGTTGTACACCATTTTGAGTGCTGGTGACGCACAAACAATTTAAAAATACACAGCTTCACATCCTAAAATGGTGGGTGCCTGACCTTGCAGTTAGGACATTGGCTATCTGACAAACGTTGTTGGAAGTTGACCACATAGTAGGTGGAACACTCCACAATGGACTTTGCCATAGGCTAACGTGTGTGACTGTGTCAGGAGGCTGGGGGGTCATCCAAATGGACAACGTCTTTCCTTCCACCTCCTGTTATTCACAAACATCCCCATCTTCTCACCCCACAGGATGACACCTGGGCACCCTTTAAGATTGGAGGAGGCGAGAAGAAATGGGCGGAGCCTATATGGTATGCCCTCACCCAAAGCTACATTGTCATAGAAAGTCTAGGAGAAGGAGAGGAGGAGCGTGGAGCTGAGATGCAGAAGAAGAGCGGAAGGACACCAGCCTTGAAAGTGGACGCTGACACATTGGAAGTCAGGACGGTGGCTGAGCAGCAGTTAACAGGAAACTTCCCTGTGTCAGCCAGGGCAGGAACAAAAGAGGTGGTGACGAGCCACACTGTTGTGCCTGATGACTAGGAGGGAGCCCGCCAGGACGTCCATGAACCCAGCCACGTTCCAGGGGAAACGTGGGACAAGTAAGTTTGTAACCGTCTGCAGGCTTGGTAGGAACACATGGAATCTGGGCACAGGAAGTCGGGACATACAAACCCTTCTCCCCTCCAGAAGAGGAGTGACATCCAGTGTCCAGTTCAGTCCATTAGTGTCTAAAAATGTGAGGGAAGACCCTCTGTACTCTCTTTGCGCAGTCTCTACAAAAAGGAGAAGAAGTGATTCCAACCAGTACTGACTGGTTCCAGGAGTATCCCCTTTCTCCTCCAGCACAGGCTCCAGCAATACCTCCTAACACTGCAGCCAACAGCACTTCCTCAACGTTGGCTGTTGTTACTGACCTCTGGGAGCCAGGATGCCAGGCAAAGCAGGTGACAGGGCCCCTGCCTTCTTCCCTGAGGAGTTGGAGCTCCTCACCAGGGAGGTCCTGTCCCTGTGCAGCCAGCTATATGAGAACCCAGAGGAACAGGTACATGTTTGAGTGGGAAATATTTGTCAAAGTAACTTGTTCCTCCTTTGCACATAGGCTAATGTGTCCCTTTATGTTCACAAATGAAGTGGAGTTTAGTGAAATAAGTGATTTAGCTGGGTATAGAATGTTGTATGACAATGTTAGAAATGTCTGTACATTGAAATGGAAAGTCACCTGAAGGAATAAACAACATTTTCAGTTCATGTTACTCCCAATTCCATCTTTCATTAGACAAACTGCAGGGCCTTTACTTCCAGTGGCTGGTAGACACTGTCCCACTATTATAAGTGAAAACATATGGCACATGTCAAAATGAGTGAAATGTAAAGTGCAAGAAGAATCTTCAAGGTTGTGGAGTTGTCTGATGCTGTTCTCTCAAGTAAAATGACATCCAGTAATTTGAAATAAGAGTATCTGTATGTTTCTCACATGTCATGGTGCCACATATGGGGAAAGGTATTTTCTGTGCTGGAAGTCTAAATGACACAGGTTCTCAATCATCCATACAAGTATGCCCCATTACCACACACACTAGTTCATACATCACAGAGCATCATGGTCTCACTGACACATGGCAGCCCTTCCCTACTGGCCTTAGTCACTATGGGGGTTATTACAACTTTGGAGGAGGTGTTAATCTGTCCCAAAAGTGACAGCAAAATGACCGATATACCACCAGCCGTATTACGAGTCCATTATATCCCATGGAACTCGTAATACGGCTGGTGGTATATCCGTCACTTTACTGTCACTTTTGGGACGGATTAACACCTCCTCCAAAGTTGTAATAACCCCCTTTATGTGGTGCAAACCATAGTATTTGGCTCTTAGAATGTTAGGCATGAATCCAGTGTATCTGTGTGTGTGGTTATGTGCAGATAATGTACGGTTTGTTTGGTCTTTAATAGCTCACAATGATTTGGACTAATCAGAAGTGGCTCTGATTACAGGAAACGTTTATTAGCCTTGGCCTAGATGATGTTTGAACCTTGGATTATCAACATGAGGAGATAGAAAGTGTTGAGGATAATCAACAGATCACTGCAAATTAGTATTTCCTAGGAATTTTAAATGTTTGTAAATAATCTGTATCAGCTGTTTTGGCGATGCATGTGAGAGATGCAACAAAATTGTGTCACACCACTACAGACAAACAAAATCACTCAAAACCTCTTTTGTAGTTATTTTATCTCATCCATAGAGGTTAACACCCATCAAAAAAGGGACATCAGGAAGGCCATCGGCAAGAAGGTGTGGACCCTTGGGGTCCATAAACGGTGCAGCCTGCATTGCAGGAAGAAGGGGGAGGACCTCCGATGCTAGACCAGAAAGTCAGCCTAAGCCCAGCTCATCCAGGCCTCCCAATGAGGCAAGCTCGTGCAACACAACCTGCCTCCCCTAATGGCCCGCATCCTTGCGGTGGCCTCCCCAGCGCTTGATGGGCAGTTGAGGGCCCAACAGCAGCATCACGGCGTGAGTTATTGTATGTAGCTATTCTTGTGTTCAACCTTTTTAATTTACAGCAATGTTGTTTGGCATCAACATGACACTTCACACACATCAAATGCAGATGAGGATTTCTGGAGGTGTACGTTTTTCAGACGGTGTCTGATGCTGTGTTTTGTGTATTGGTTTTTGCTAATGGTTGTCAATAGATTCCTCATCACAAGCCAAGTACTGTTTTGAGTAGACACATGGCTGCATGGGAAAAAAGGATTACCTGCATTTTCTCCATGTTATGAGGGATATTTGCACCATGCATTCCCCATTTGAGGATTGGGTCGGTGTGATGCTCCATTACGAATGTGAGTATGTAATGTAGGGCCTATGCGGACGTGGCATAGTATGCACTTATAATACAGTTGGTGTTTCAGACTTTACATTGGTAGGTTGGTACAATGACAATATGATCATGAACATCTGCTCAAAAGGACTGGAAACATGTACAATGGCATCATTCGTTATCTGAAATATGTTAGAAATATGGTTCAACAGCAAGATTCAAGACAATTCATGTAGACAGTAGCATATTGCTGTGAAACCTCAGTACTTCATGTGCATGCAAGGCAGTCTATGTCAACCAACATGTACTCTTATATCAGACTGTGTTGGTTGAACCAGACAGGAATGTGTCCAATTTGGTGACAGAGTTACAATTACCCCAAATTACATTTGAGGTTCCCTAGCTATGTCCAGGTGAAAAATCTATGATGGTGAGAAAAGTGATACTTAAAATGACTTTTGCAGATTGAAGGTTACATCACATAGATCTTGGAGAATCCCAACTTTATAATTCAATATCAGGGCCAAAACATGACTCTTTTCGAAATGTAGATATATTTTTGCTCTGTACTGTAGATGGTTAGGAATGTATCCATGGGCTATGTAGTTACTCATGCTGTCAAAGCCATTTTTCATGCAGAGAAATAAAAGTGGATGAGAGACAAAAGGCATACATGATATGGGAGCTAGCATGGGGAATTTCTAGACTGTGAGCAAATGGTTTGTGCAATTCTTCCCTACATGGAGAAGCTACTGATGATAAAGAAGCCTAGTTTGAGAGCCTTGAAGCTGGTTTAATATGTAGACTTGGCAAATGTTTTGTGAGCGAAGTTCATGTTCTATTCTTTTTACACGGATACACTCAAACTGTTGTGTCTGTGTTTTCAGCATCTTCTGGGCTAGGTGAAGGTGACGGGCCATGCCAGCAGTGAAGAAACAGGGCCCTGTGGTTCTGGTGCAGACACCACTGACACAGAGGGACCCAAAGCCATGGAGGGTGAGTGGACTGGAACGGAGGCTACCAGTGACTTGACATCATCTTCGGAAGTGTCCACAGAAGACCAGTCCCTAGTGGTGGTGGACCTTAGTGCAACAATTCCACCTGCATTGTTGTCCGCCACGTACATTACCACCTCCTACTTACCTCTTGCTCCCCCCAGTTGGCAACAGCCAATCCCCTAAAAGAGGTGGTGTCACCTTTGCTGCAGACACCTACCCCCAACCCTGTCTCCCAGGTTGTGCTCAATGAGGTGGCTATTGACCTATTGCAGACTATCTCTGTAGGCCAGACTGTGCTACTGAATGCCATTCAGGAGCTCAGTGGGCAGATGACACAGATGCCTGGATGGCATTCACAGTGCCATGTCTGGCCTACAGAGGTCATTTCACGGTCTGGCCTTCTCAGTGACTATAGCCTCCCACCTATCCCAACCTCCTGCTCCATCTCAGACCCCTTCCCTATCCCAAATCCTTCTATCCAGCCATAACCAAAGCATACTCACTACCTTTGTATGCACCCACTCACATACACACAAACATCACATTCACACATAGACACAAACTCAGCAAGAAACAAAGACACCACACCCCCTCACCACCACCACAAGCATACCCACAGATACCACACCCACCATGACACAAACATCCACACCCACCACCACACCTGCAGACACCACACTCACCATAAAACAAACATCCACACCCACCACACCACACCTGCAGACACCACATCCACCACAACACAAACATCCACACTCACCACCACATGCATGAACCAGCACATCCACAGCCACCACAGCTACACACAGTACCACCATATCACACCCATCCACACACACATGGTGCAAGATACACACACTGAACACAAATGCCCACACTCACCCAAACAGCAGACATCCAGTAAGAGACACAAACCAACATGTGTACCACATACACTAGACACACAGGCACCATCAACATACACATAAACATTAGACACTACCACTCCCTCTACCTCCCAAACCAAACTTGCTGCCAACCACCCTACCCATTTTCTGATCCATGAACAACCTTCTATTTGCCCTTGCCTTAACTCCTTCCACATCCCAAGCCACCCCTCCAAAACATCTTGCCACCAAATCCATACCCCTACCCACCCCTTCCAAACCCAAACCCACCTGTCCTAAATCCAAACCCACCCCTCCCAAATCCACACCTCCCAAACCCAAAGACCCCCCCACAAAGTAAGATCATCGAGGTGCCTGCTTTCTCTGCCCCATAGATGCCCCTTCCGGATGAGGTTGATTTTGGAAGTGCGAATGGGAGGAAAGTTCTGGACATGTAACCCATGCTTGGAACATTGGGGCTTTGACTTTTTGTTACATTTATTATGAATTTTGATTTTGAGAGACTTAACTCATTGTAGGAAAATGGCTCCCTGTTGCAGTTACCCCCCCACTTTTTGCCTGATATTGATGCTGACTTGACAGAGAAGTGTGCTGGAACCCTGTTAACCAGGCCCCTGCACCAGTGTTCTTTCAGTAAAAACGTACCATTGTTTTCACAATTGACACACCCCTGGCACACAGATAAGTCCCTTGTGAAAGTTACCAGTGGTACCAAGGGCCCTGTGACCATGGAAGGTCTCTAAGGGCTGTAGCATGTGTTGTGCCACCCTTAGGGACCCCTCATCTAACACATGCACACTGCCATTGCAGAGTGTGTGTGTTAGTGGGGAGAAAAAGACAAAGTCGACATGGCATCCCCCTCAGGATGCCATGCACACAAAATACTGCCTGTGGCATAGGTAAGTCACCCCTCTAGTAGGCCTTAAAGCCCTAAGGCAGGGTGCACTATACCATAGGTGAGGGCATAGCTGCATGAGCAATATGCCCCTACAGTGTCTAAGTTTATTCTTAGACATTGTAAGTACAGTGTGGCCATATTAAGTATATGGTCTGGGAGGTTGTCAAAAACAAACTCCCCAGCTCCATAATGGCTACACTGAATACTGGGAAGTTTGGTATCAAACGTCTCAGAATAATAAACCCACACTGATGCCAGTGTTGGATTTATAAAAAAATGCACACAGAGGGCATCTTAGAGATGCCCCCTGTATTTTACCCAATCCTTCAGTGCAAGACTGACTGGTCTGTGCCAGCCTGCTGCTGAGAGACGAGTTTCAGACCCCCTGAGGTGAGAGCCTTTGTGGTCTCTGAGGCCAGAAACAAAGCCTGCACTGGGTGGAGATGCTTAGCACCTCCCCCCTGCAGGAACTGTAACACCTAGCAGTGAGCCTCAAAGGCTCAAGCTTCGTGTTACAATGCCCCAGGGCACTCCAACTAGTGGAGAGGCCCGCCCCCTGGACACAGCCCCCACTTTTGTCAGCAAGTCCAGAGGAGATAATGAGAAAAACAAGGAGGAGTCACCCACCTGTCAGGACAGCCCCTAATGTGTCCTGAGCTGAGGTGACCCCTGCCTTTAGAAATCCTCCATCTTGATTTTGGAGGATTCCCCCAATAGGAATAGGGATGTGCCCCTCTCCCCTCAGGCAGGAGGCAAAAAGAGGGTGCAGCCACCCTCCAGGACAGTAGACATTGGCTACTACTCCCCAGACCTAAACACACCCCTAAATGTAGTATTTAGGGGCACCCCAGATCCCAGGAAATCAGATTCCTGCAACCTGAAGAAACATGAAGGACTGCTGACCTACAAGCCTGCAGAGAAGGAGGAAGACGACAACTGCTTTGGCCCCAGCCCTACGGACCTGTCTCCAACTTCGAAAACCTGCAACTAGTGAAGCATCCGACAGGGACCAGCGACCTCTGAAGCCTCAGAGGACTGCCCTAGACTAAAGGACCAAGAAACTCCTGTGAGCAGCGGACCTGCTCAAAACCAGCTACTTCTTTGCAACAAAGAAGCAACTTTCAAAGACTGCACGTTTCCCGCCGGAAGCGTGAGACTTCACACTCTGCACCCGACGCCCCCAGCTCAAGATCCAGAGAACAAACACCACAGGGAGGACTCCCTGGCGACTGCGAGCCCGTGAGTAGCCAGAGACGACCCCCCTGCACCCGCACAGCGACGCCTGCAGAGAGAATCCAGAGGCTCCCCCTGACCACGACTGCCTGTAACAAGGGACCCTACGCCTGGAACCAACACTGCACCCGCAGCCCCCAGGACCTGAAGGAACCAAACCTCAGTGCAGGGATGACCCCCAGCCGACCCTCTGACCCTCTGCCTAGCCCAGGTGGTGGCTGTCCTGAGAAGCACCCCCTGCCTGCACCGCTAGAGTGACCCCCGGGTCCCTCCATTGAAACCAATACAAAACCCGATGCCTGCTTTGCACACTGCACCCGGCCACCACTGTGCCACTGAGGGTGTGTTTTGTGTGCCTACTTGTGTCCCCCCCAGTGCTCTACAAAACCCCCCTGGCTGCCCCCGAGGACGCAGGTACTTACCTGCTGGCAGACTGGAACTGGAGCACCCCTGTTCTCCTTAGGTGCCTATGGGGGTCATTACAACCCTGGCGGACGGTGTTAAAGGTGCGGTGATACCGCAAACAGGCCGGCGGACAAAAAAAGGGAATCATGACCCTGGCGGAAACCGCCAACAAAGACAGCCACTTTAACACACCGCCCGCCACAGCGGTACAGACAAGCAGCGCGGCGGTTACCGCCAACAGACAGGCGGGAGACAATGTACCGCCCACACTATTACAACCCGCCAATCCGCCACCTTTTCCGGGGCGGATGCACCGCGGATAAAAACACGGCGGAAACAGCTTTTGCAATGGGAAAACGCTCACCTGAACACATCCCACGAGGAAGGAGGACACCATGGAGCCCGAATTACAAATCCTACCTGCCCTTGTTTTTCTGCTCCTTTATGACCAACAGCTACGTAGGCGCAGAAGATACCGGTGAATACTGCACCTACGACACCGGGTGGGGGGAAGCAAAAGTTAGGGGGACACCCAACAAACACCCCCACCCTCGCAGATTACAACATACACACCAATGCAGTCACAAAAATCACAGTAACAACCCACAATCCCCCCGGAAGAATGCAAAGACAATGCTAAAATCGGGCAAACATTGTAATGTGCCAATATACATGTCATACAAAAATATACAGATATACAAATCTCAAAATCACTCTTATTTACACATACAATCCGAGAAGTAGTGCAGATATGTACACAACAATGTCCGTGCACCAACAGTCCAGAAAAGCATGGGCGTGGCCCACAATAGATACCTGACCAAAATTGGAGAGAACACTGCCGGGGCATCAGATAGAAACACTACAGGCACCTCAGGGGGAAGGGAAGGGGGGGCACCTCAGCCACATGAATGCGAAGCCAGATCCACGATGGGGCTCCATGCCCATTGATGTATCCTGGGGAGTGCAAAGCCACAGTCTCTCAAGTCACTACAATGGGTGGTTTTCCCACTGTGCCATCCTGGGGAGTGCAAAGCCACAGCCTCTCAAGTCACTACAGTGGGTGGTTTTCCCACTGTGCCATCCTGGGGAGTGCAAAGCCACAGTCTCTCAAGTCACTACAGTGGGTGGTTTGCCCACTGTGCCATCCTGGGGAGTGCAAAGCCACAGTCTCTCAAGTCACTACAGTGGGTGGTTTGCCCACTGTGCCATCCTGGGGAGTGCAAAGCCACAGTCTCTGAAGTAGATGCAGGTCTCCACTGGTTGTGGAGGGGGACTGGTGCCCAGACTGGATGAGTCTCCACGTGAAAGTACCTGTCCTGTCACTGTCCCAGCTGCACATGGGATAAGGATGCCTGATGTGGCGGTCCATTCATTCCTACACGGTGCATGCCCTGTTCAGCGGTGCTTTGCCATGGCGGTCTTTGCCCTGTTCAGCGGTGCTTTGCCATGGCGGTCTTTGCCCTGTTCAGCGGTGCTTTGACATGGCATTTCAGGACTGTTCAGCGGTGCTTTGCCATGGCGGTCTTTGCCCTGTTCAGCGGTGCTTTGCCATGGCGTTTCAGGACTGTTCAGCGGTGCTTTGCCATGGCGGTCTTTGCCCTGTTCAGCGGTGCTTTGACATGGCGTTTCAGGACTGTTCAGTGGTGCTTTGCCATGGCGGTCTTTGCCCTGTTCAGCGGTGCTTTGCCATGGCGGTTTTTGCCCTGTTCAGCGGTGCTTTGACATGGCGTTTCAGGACTGTTCAGCGGTGCTTTGACATGGCGGTTCTGATACGGACATTGGTGTGTGGCATGACGATCTCTACACTGGGCATTGGTGTGTGGCATGACGATCTCTACAATGGGCATTGGTGTGTGGCATCCTGGCCCCTCATGGGCTGTGACTCCGGCGGTGGTCTCCTGACCAGTGACGATGCTTGTGCTCTCCTAGGCTGTGACTCTGGCGGTGGTCTCTGGACCAGTGACGATACTTGGGCCCTCCTGGGCTGTGACTCTGGCGGTGGTCTCTGGACCAGTGACGATACTTGTGCCCTCCTGGGCTGTGACCCCGGCGGTGGTCTCTGGACCAGTGACGATACTTGTGTCCTCCTGGGCTGTGACTCTGGCAGTGGTCTCCTGACCAGTGACGATACTTGGGCCCTCCTGGGCTGTGATTCTGGCGGTGGTTTCTGGACCAGTGACGATACTTGTGCCCTCCTGGGCTGTGACTCCGGCGGTGGTCTCTGGACCAGTGACGATACTTGTGCCCTCCTGGGCTGTGACTCTGGCGGTGGTCTCCTGACCAGTGACGATACTTGGGCCCTCCTGGGCTGTGACTCTGGCGGTGGTCTCTGGACCAGTGACGACGGTGCTGGCGGTTGTGTCTGGACCGCCGGATATGATGGCGCACTTCTCCGCCGTGACACACACAACAGGCTGGGCAGACTTCCTCTGGACCTTCCCCACCTTTGTTGGAGTTACAGCTGACTCACCAATCGCCTTCGATCCCATGTCACTTGTTGTCCCACCAGGAGTCCTAAGACGGTCCTGTCGTCTACTCTCCATTTTCAGAGCCTTTACAGGGGGTGGGCTGCCAGTGCCTTGGCTCCGGGTCCTACTGCCTGCCCTGGTGGCCGGTGCACTCCAAAAACCTGGAACACGCACCACTGGTACTGGAGGCTTTTTGGCTGAGGCGCTACGACGGGACTGATGAATTGGAGGGGGGGGGTGGGGACAAAAAGGTCAATTTGACAGAGGGACAGTTTCTGACGAACACTGGGATGGGTAGCTGGAGGGGGTCTGGGAGTGGAGGAAGAGGAGGTGGTTGTAGGAGGTGTCACTTTAGGTGTTTTGGGTGCAGGTGCAGGTACTGGAGGCTGTCGTGAGGTGGATGGATGTTGGGTGAGTGGTGTCCGGCGTTTGTGTACTTTGGGAGGGGGCGTCACAGACACATTGTGAGAGGACACAGGGGACGTGTAAATGGCAGTGGAGGTGGTGAGTGCAGGTGAGCGGCTTGTGGTGCTGGGTGTCCTGGTGCGAGTCCTAGTGCCTGTAGATGTGGTGCATGCAGGTGTGTGTGTAGACGAGACTGGGAGGGAGGAGGGAGAAGAGGAGGAGGGGGACACAGTGGAGACAGTGGATGTTGCTGTGTCTGTATGTGGGTGAGGCTTGCGTGAGTGCCTATTGTGTGTGTGGTGCCTATGTTTGCTTGAGCTACTTGTGTGTGTTGACTTGTGTGCATGCTGGTCTGTAGGTGTGCTTGGGATGGGCTGGGGTACAGGAGATTGGGTCTGGGTGGAGGAAGTTGGAGGGGGGAGGCTAGACACAGGGACAATGGCTGCCATCAGTGCTGAGGCCAGAGATTGCAGGGTTCGCTGAAGGACAGCCTGACCAGAATGAATGCCCTCCAGGAATGCATTACCGTGTTGCAACTCCCTTTCTACACCCTGGATGGCATTCACAATGGTAGACTGCCCAACAGTGAGTGACCTGAGGAGGTCAATGGCCTCCTCACTGAGGGCAGCAGGGGTGACTAGGGCAGGGCCTGAGGTGCCTGGGGCGAAGGTGATGCCCACCCTCCTGGGTGAGCGGGCACAGAGCGAACGCTGAGGGGCTGCTGGGAGGGTGGTGCTGGTAGGGGAGGTGGCGGCTGTACCTGTAGAAGTGGGGCGCACAGGTGGTGCCGCCACCACAGGGGAGCTCCCATCGGTGGACGAGTCCGTGTCGCTGCTTGGTGATCCGGTGGCCGACGTGAAGCTCCCCTCGCCCTCCGTCCCACTGGTGCATTCAGAGTCAGTGGTGTGGCCCTCCATGGCCACATGGGATGCAGCTCCCTCGTGCTCCAGTGCCACTGTACCTCCGCCTGATGATGCTGATGTACAAAAGGACAGGGAGAGCAGGAAAAGGGGGGGAGACAGAACAAAGAGAGTTTTAGTGCATGGCATGCCGCTACCGTTGGCGGACAAGACAGATGCAGCAGCCCCCTGCATTACGCCGTGCTCATGACCTCTGCACATGCAATTTCTGGGACATGGCCTACATGGCAATGGTGGGAATCTGCGCACATGGATGCCACAGGGGCAACTATACCTCAACTTGGCACTCTGCTGAGGTGGGGTTGAGTGCCACATGGCCTACATTACGGAGGGGCCTTGCCTACCTAAGTCGCCCTGGCCTAGGGACACCCACAGCCCACCTCCCCCACCCAGACCCCTCCACTGCATGCAAAGTCCGCTGAATGAGGTTGTACTCACCCCCTTGTGTCTGCTGTGATGTCCTCAAGCGCCCATCCAACTCCGGGTAGGCCACCGCCAGGATCCGGAACATCAGGGGGGTCATGGTGCGACGGGCACCCCTCCCACGTTGGGAGGCCATCCCCAGCTGAGCCTCCGCCGTCTTCTTGCTGCAGCGGCGAATGTCCTCCCATCTCTTACGGCAGTGGGTGCCCCGTCTCTGGTGGGCCCCCAGGGTCCGGACCTCCTTGGCGATGGCACGCCAAATGTCCCTCTTCTGGTGGGCGCTGACCTACATGACATGCACAAGGAAAGAGGAACAGTCATTACCAACTGCACCGTCAATGTGAGTGGCCCCCTCCCTACTCTGGCCATGTGGCCCATTCATTCCCATGCATAACTGTTCTATGAACTCTGCCCCCTTCCCTCTTCCACCCAGCCCTCTCCACCCAGGCCTAGCCCATACAACGTGCTCCCTGTGAACTAACCTATTGGTCTGGAGGACCGTAGAGTAGCGTGTACTGGTGGAGGGCCCCATCCACAAGTTTCTCCAACTCCTGTGCAGTGAAGGCAGGGGCCCTTTCCCCAGACGCAGCAGCCATCGTCGCTTCCAGACCGAGGTCACAGCAGCACTAGCAGTATAGGTCCTCTCCTGTCGAAGGTCAGGTATCTAGTGAGTGAACAGATAGAAAATGGCGGTGACGTCCGCGGTGGTGCGCATCATCACCGCCGGCGCACCTGTTCATTGGCTCCTGGGACCCATAGGGTCCAATGTTAACCAATGCAGCATTGCGCCGCGGTCTACGACCGCCTACCGCGACGGTGTGCAACGCCAGCGCAGTTACCCCACAATCCTATTGTCCCAGTTTAGAGGTCAGGCAGCCGCCATTTCAGGGGCCCACATGGCTTCATTTACTACTGCGTCATGCATAGCTAGGCCTATACTCAACACACATACAGGAAGGCTTTTTTGTCTGGTGTAGTCTTGTGTGTAACTGTGGGTACATACCTGGATGAATAGTGACTGGTTCTTTGCTGTTGTCCTTCTTAGGCACCGTCAGCTGGGACATATGAGAAGATGGCGGAATCCTCTGGTGTACCGACCGCTGGTGGACCTATTGACAATGGAAGAAAGACATATCATCGTCACCTACCGGTTTGACCGTGCCACAATCCAGGAACTATGTACCCAGTTGGAGCCAGACCTGATGTTACCAATCCGCCATCCGACTGGAATCCCCCCTGACGTGCAGGTGCTGTCAGTGCTCCATTTCCTTGCAAGTGGGTCATTTCAGACAACAGTGGCCATGGCATCAGGGATGTCCCAGCCTATGTTTTCCAACGTGCTGTCCAGAGTGTTGTCTGCCCTGCTGAAACACGTAAGGAGATACATCATTTTCCCTGAGGTGGAGGATTTGCATACAGTGAAAGGTGACTTCTATGCCCTTGGACATATCCCCAACGTCATAGGTGCCATTGATGGGACCCATGTAGCTCTGGTCCCCCCCGCAGGAGTGAACAGGTGTACAGAAACCGGAAGAGTTATCATTCCATGAATGTCCAGATGGTGTGTTTGGCAGACCAGTACATCTCACAGGTAAATGCAATGTTCCCTGGCTCTGTGCATGACGCCTACATCCTGCGGAATAGCAGCATCCCTGATATGATGGATCAACTCCAGAGGCACTGTGTATGGCTATTGGGGGACTCTGGTTACCCCAACCTTTCCGGGCTATTGACCCCAGTGAGGAATCCCAGGACCAGGGCAGAGGAACGCTACAATGATGCCCATGGGCGGACTAGGAGGGTAATCAAATGCACCTTCGGCCTTCTTAAGGCCAGGTTCAGGTGCCTCCATATGACAGGTGGATCCCTATTCTACTCACCGAAGAAGGTGTGCGACATCATCATCGCCTGCTCCATGCTCCATAATTTGGCATTGCGACGCCAGGTGCCTTTTCTGCAGGAGGATGATCCAGATGACGGTGTTGTGGCAGCTGTGGAGCCTGTGGAGCCAGTGGACAGTGATGAGGATGAAGCTGAGGATTAAGAAAACGACAACAGGGAGTCAGTCATACAGCAATATTTCCAGTGACACACAGGTGAGAACATTTTCTGGTTTAACATTACATTAACTTTCACACGTCTACCTCTATCCTGTACCTACATTTCACTCACTATTTGTTAATTGAGTTGTACCCTTCCATTTCAGTGTCACAAGTGTGGTAACCTACGTGTCAACTGCTTGCATCCTTCAAGGGCTTGTGATGTGTGACATTGGTATGTTAGCCTTACAATGGGTAACCCATTATGACACTGTAATTGATAATACAAAGTTCCAAATCATAGACTGACTCAAGATTTTTTTGGCTTTCAAGGGTGTTTATTTAAGTGCTAAAAAAATCAAGGAAGGTTGTAAAATGGGGATGGGTGATGGTGGAGGAATGTCCATGGCAGAGTCCAGTCTATTCGTCTCACAGGTGCACTGCCCATCTGGGCATTGGAAGTGGAGCTGGGGCAGTTCCAATCTGGATAGTGTGACAAAGTGGGACAGTGGGGGGACAATCAGGGTGGTCTTATTTCCTGGCGGGGGTCTTGCCATCTTGCTCTGTCCTGTTCCTGGATCTCAGGGACCGCTTGCGTGGTGGTTGTCCGTCTGCAGGGGATGGGGTGCTGGTGTGGTGGTCCTGTGGCGGGGCGTCCTGTCCACTAGCGCCGGCGGAGGTGGTGGGCAGTTCGTCGTCCTGGCTAGTGTCTGGGGCCCCTTGGAGTGCCATGGTGTCCCTCAAGGTCTTTTGAATGTCCGTCAGCACCCCTACGATGGTGCCCAGGGCGGAGCTGATGGTCCTGAGCCCCTCCCTGAACCCCAAATACAGTTCGTCCTGCAGATGCAGGATCTCCTGCAACTTGTCCAGGACCGTCGCCATCGTCTCCTGGGAGTGGTGGTATGCTCCCATGATGGAGGATAGGGCCTCGTGGAGAGTTGGTTCCCTTGGCCTGTCCTCCCTCTGTCGCACAGCAGCCCTCCCAGTTCCCCGGTGTTCCTGTGCCTCCGTCCCCTGGACCATGTGCCCACAACCACTGCCCCCAGGTCCCTGTTGTTGTTGGGGTGGTTGGTTAGCCTGGGTGCTCTGTAGTGGTAGACACACCGCTGATTGACCTGTCCTGGGTAGGGAGGTTTGGGCCCGCTGGGTGGGTGCTGTGCTGGTGTTACCAGAGGGTGGCAGCTCGGTGTTGGGCTGTGGCTGGGCAAGGGGAACCGACTGTCCTGAGGCCCACGATGGTCCGGGCTGGTCATCAGGATCCAGTGGGGCAGAGCTGCTGTCGTCACTGTGGGCCTCTTCTGGGGGTGGAGTGGTGTTGTCTGGCCCCTCTGGTGTGGTGACGTTCCTTCGGGTTCCTGCAGGGGTATAAGAACATGATTATTGCATCTGTGTGTGTAATGGTGTGCAATGGTTGGGTGTGCGTGATCCCCAGTGCAGGCATTCCTGTGTGGGGGCTTGTGTGGTGATGGTTGGGGGGGTGTTCTGGGTATGTGCAGTGGGCATGCTTTAGTGAGGGGTGCCCATGCTTAGTTGTGTCATGCAGGGCTTGGTGTTGGGATGGGTGCTTGGTGTCATGGGTAGATTAGTGAGGATTTGTGGTGATAGGGGAGGGTGTGAGGGTGGGTGTGTGTGATAGCATGCAGGTAGGGTGGGGGATGTGATAGTTAAGATTTGACTTACCAGTGTCCCATCCTCCACCGACTCTTCCGAGGCCCTCAGGATACAAGATGGTCAGGACTTGCTCCTCCCATGTTGTTAGTTGTGGGGGAGGAGCTGGGGGTCCGCCGCCAGTCCGCTGCACCGCAATGTTGTGCCTGGAGACCGTTGAACGCACCTTCCCCCGTAGGTCGTTCCACCTCTTCCTGATGTCCTCCCTATTTCTTGGGTGCTGTCCCACGGCGTTGACCCTGTCCGCTATTCTGCGCCATAGCTCCATCTTCCTGGCTATTGATGTGTGCTGTACCTGTGAGCCAAATAGCTGTGGCTCTACCCGTACGATTTACTCCACCATGACCCTGAGCTCCTCCTCGGAGAAGCGGGGGTGTCTTTGGCGTGACATGGGGTGTTATGTGTGATGTGTGGGGTGGTGTATGTGGTGATGAGTGTGGTGAGTGTAGTGGTGTGTGGTGTTAGTGGGTGATGGTGTTGTGTGCCTCTGTGTGATGGGGTTGTCAATAGCTGTGCTGTCTCTCTGGCCTTCTCTCAGAATTTCTGGTTGTAGGGGTTTGTGTGTGATGTGGGTGTGTATTTTATATTGTGTTGGGTGTGTGGGAGTGGTGTGTGTATGTGTATCAGGTGTGTGTATTTTGAATTGTCCAATGTGGCGGTGTTTTGTATATGTGTGTGTATTTTGAGCGCGGCGGTGTGTACCGCCAATGGAATACCGCGGTTGAAAGACCGCCGCGTGGATTCGTGGGTCGTAATAGCATGGGCGTGTTTCTGTTGGCGTGGAGGTGGAGGATTTGTTTCCGCCAGTTTATCGCTGACCTTTGGTGTGGCGGTGTTGTGTGGGTGTCTGAATTTCGGCGGATTCCGAGATGTGTGTCATAATAGCTGTGGCGGTCTACCGCGGCGGTGTATTGGCGGTCTTCTGCACGGGGGTAAGCGCCTTATACCACCAATGTTGTAATGACCCCCTATGTGTTTTGGGCACCTCTTTGACCTCTGCACCTGACCGGCCCTGAGCTGCTGGTGTGGTAACTTTGGGGTTGCCTTGAACCCCCAACGGTGGGCTGCCTATGCCCCAGAACTGAGACTTGTAAGTGTTTTACTTACCTCCTAATCTAACCTTTACTTACCTCCCCTAGGAACTGTTGAATTTTGCACTGTGTCCACTTTGAAAATAGCTTATTGCCATTTTTACAAAGACTGTATATGATATTGCTTTTATTCAAAGTTCCTAAAGTATCTAAGTGAAGTACCTTGCATTTAAAGTGTTTTCTGCAAATCTTGAACTTGTGGTTCTTAAAATAAACTAAGAAAATGTATTTTTCAATTTAAAAACCTATTGGCCTGGAGTAAGTCTTTGAGTGTGTGTTCCTAATTTATTGCCTGTGTGTGTACAACAAATGCTTAACACTACCCTCTGATAAGCCTACTGCTCAACCACACTACCACAAAATAGAGCATTAGAATGATCTAATTTTGCCACTATCTTACCTCTAAGGGGAACCCTTGGGCTCTGTGCACATTATTTCTTACTTTGAAATAGTATATACAGAGCCAGCTTCCTACTCTTATGTTTATAAAAAACATCTTTGACAATACTTTTGTCCTGGCTTTATATTTTTATGTTTTTGTTACTAATTGTTTGCTGATGATGATATTTCTGCTAATATCTGTGCCATGCACTTACTCTAATTTGTGACAGTGACATGCACAGGTTTTATTTTTTAGATATTTTTTGAATGCATACACTAGAGTTGTTCGCTTGTGATGTATATGTTAATTTTGGTGCAAGCATTCATCATGTTACTTGACACTTACACCAAAACTATATGTGTTTCTGTTTTTAGGACTAGAGAATGCATGTGTGTTTATTTTAACATGATGTGTCCATAATATACACATCTGCATTACCCAGGGAACCTGACTTTAAAGTTAAATGACATCTAATGTTTTTCATGAATTGCACACACCAAGGGGACATGTGACCTTATACATCTCTGACATGCTTGCAGTTGAGCGGTAACATTGGTTGTACATTCTGTGTACACCCACTGGTAGCATTTTGTAGTGCAATTGCAACATTATCATGGATTTATGTAGTTTATATTGGGTATACTGTTTATGTATATGATTTGATAGTTAAGGGAAAATTATTGTACACACCTATATGAACATATTTCGAGTTGGGATTGATATGACTTTTTGTGTAGGTGCCCATTGCCATGAAGACAGTACCAGATTGGTGAGTGTTTCTGATATATGGAGGTGTGTTTTTAAATGTTTTTCTTACTATGACATTACAGACATATGCATTGCCGGGCTGAGCGCAGGCAGTGGGGGAGAAGGAAGCATTGCAGCCCAGGCCCTGCTGCGCCTTTCAGTGGATTGGCTGGGGTTAAGCACGGACCGGAAGCACTAAGCTGCTCTGGGTCACATGTCTTGACGTGCTAGGGCATTCCTCCTTTTAAAAGGGGGAGCGGGTGGCGAGCGGGTCTTCTTTAGCACTTCTCGATGCCCGAGGACTTCAGTGCTGCTCCTAGGAAGGAGAACTTAAGTCCTTTTTCTCCCCCTTCTCTTTCTCTTTGTTTTTTGCAGGGTGATTGTCGAGGGAGCAGCCATATGGGTTAGAGCTTAGCTCACCCTACCTGAGTGTTATGTCGGTGGCGGTTCCAGTGGGGGCTTTGGTGGTGCAGGTGAGGCCACACAGGGAGAGGGGTTTGTTGGGGGTTTCCTTCATTATTTTTTAATAAGCCAATTTTTGGTTTACAATCTGTGAGGGTTAGTTGGAGATAGATTTTGGTGATTGTTTGTTTGATTTGGTGTTCCCTGGTAATACAGTTGTTCTTTATGCCATGGCAGCTAGTGAGGTAGTGGGGAAAAGTGTTCGTTCACTGAATTGCTTGAAGCATTAATGCTTCGTATGGACGCTATGGACCAGGCCGTAGCGTCATTGAGGTCTCAGCCTGCCGTCTCCATTGAGCGGGCAGTACGGTCTAAATGGTCAGGTGTGCCTCCTAAGGAGGCATGTCCCCTTGTCACTTAAAAGGCTTGGGGACAAAAGAGAGGCAGAGGGGCCAGGCCTGGATTGACAGAGCCGGGACAGTCATTCCAAATAGGAGTTGGTTTAATCCCAGATAGTTCAGCTCTGCCCTTGACCTCACATGCGCAACCAGCTGTGCCCGTGGTAGTGGAACCTCTCATCAGTAGTGCAACGCAGAATGTGATTGGGGCCAGCCAGGCCCCTATTCAGACAGCACCTGGGAGGGTTGTGGTGCCAACTGCAAGTGGCTTACCGGTGGTATCCACAGTGGCAACCAATTGCGAGGGGGTTGGGCAGCAGGATGTGGTTGGGCATTTGGCATCCATACTACCATGGTTGTCAGAGGTGGGAATCCTGTCCCTATCCTTGGTTAGTGCCCCACTGGCTGGTGTAGGGGAGGAAGACGTTATGGAGAAGGCACAGTGCTTCATTTCCCATCTTAACACCTCAAAAGTCAGCCAAGGGTCTCAAGGGGGGGGGGCTCTAGGGGAGGTGAACAACAACTGCGTAAAAGAGGCAGCATTGGCCTGTGCGGCCGTGAGTCAGGGGGCACCAATGCTGGCCGTAGCTGCCCCACAACCAGCCAGGTGACAGCGTAGGCAAAAACTTCTAAGACAGCCTGTTTATTCAGACAACGGCAAATTCAGGTATGTGCCACTTGTCCCCCCTCTTGGATCTTGGCGATATCCATTCTGAGCATGAGTGTCTGGGGCTGCATGTGCCGATGAAGGTTAAGGAAAAGATTTGGAAAGGTGCTTACATTGACATTTTTGATCTGTTGGTTGATAGATCAGAGATGAATCAGGTAAAGCGTTGTAAGGAGTGTGCACACTCAAGGAAGTGTGGTCATTGGCTCCATGAGAGGAAGGTGGAAAAGTCAATGAGCAATTGGATGAGGGTCTTCCAACCTTTCCAGGCCATCATTGTTGAGTGCTGCAATGACCAGGGAGCTCAGCTGGCCTGTTATCAGAATAGGATTGTCGGTGCTCATGATGAGTGCGGGGGTACTGCTTAGAACGATTATGATAAGGAGTTTTGACAGATCAAGGCCAATAAACCTAGTTTGGGGTGAGACCAGATTGACATAATCACATGGTTACGGCACACAAACCAGCCACAAGGGAATGGGGTGCATCCTTTTTGGCCAAGCTCAGTGTCTGCCACAAATTCATCTGTCGGGAGTAGTGCGAGGAAAGTGGCTTGCTAGGATTTCAACAAACCCTCGTGGACCCGTCCTGCAGGGACTTACCGGTTTAAACATTTCTGCTCCTTCTGCGGTCCGGCCTCCCACTCTGAGTTTAAGTGTTTTAAGTGATCGTGAGCTAAGGGGAACAAGAAGCAAGAATAAGGTCTTGGGAGCTGTCATTTGTGATGCAGTTTGCAGCAAGTGCTACTCTCCAGATTCTGTTGGATTTGCAGCAAGGCCCGCTTTCCTTCTCAATTACTGGTTAAGGCACACTCTCCAGTTCAGTTATTGGCTATGGTCCAGTGGCTTAACTTATACCCCAACCAGGCGGCTGCGCGGGTTTTGTATAAGGGATTTAGCTGTGGTTTCAGAATACCAGCACAAGGCTACACAGGATCACCACACTGTAAGAAGCAGCTTTCCTTGAGGGCCAACCCAGATGTGGCAAGAGCAAAGATTCTCAAGGAAGTAAGCTTGGGGCGTGTAGCAGGTCCATTTCCTAGTGCCCCAATGCAGGATTTTGTTTATTCCCCTTTCGGTGTGGTCCCTAAGAAGCAACCATGAGAGTACAGATTGATCCACAACCTGTCAGCACCCAAAGGTCAATCCGTGAATGATGCGATAGATGGAGCTCTCTGTTCAATCCAGCATGCTTCTTTGGATCAGGCAATTCAGATGCTGTGTCAGCTACGGCCGTGGGCACTTGTGGCTAAATCAGACACAGAATCTGCCTTTAGATTGCTACCGGTGCACCCAGATGATTTCTGCCTATTGGGTTTAGTACTACTTTGACAGGTGTATGTCGATGGGTTGTACGGTGTTGTGTTCCCATTTTGAGAAATTTAGCACCTTCCTGGAGTGGGTTTTCAGGCGCAAGGCAAAGCACCAGTTGGTACTGCATTACTTAGATGACTTCCTCCTCCTGTGTCCCCCTGAGTCGGGTCAGTGTGCAGATGCATTGGATGCCTTTAAGAGTCTGATGGGCGAACTGTCCCTTTGGTGCAGGACAAAACTGTAGGTCCCTGCACCACAATGGAATTTTTAGGGATTGAACAGGATTCTGTTGCAGGGGTGTCCAGGCTGCAGAGAGACTAAATGATTGCCTTCTCCCAAGCACTTCAAGCCTGCGTTAGGGCGAAGAATGTTACTCTTCACCAATTGCAGTGCCTGGTAGGGCAGCTCAGTTTTGTCCTGCATATCATTTCCATGGGTCGCCTCTTCTCCTGGTCCACTGCTCAAGCCATGTCAGACCTGAAGGTCAAACACCATCACACTAGACTATCCAGCGAGGTTAAGCCGGACATGAGAATCTGGGAATCTTTCCTACGCAATTTCAATGGAATGGTTGTATGGCCAAGCCCACCTAGGTCCAGTGAGGAGCTTGGCCTCTTTAGAGATGCAGCGGGCAGTGAGGGTTTCGGTGCCATATTTGGCTTGGCGTGGTGTGCACAGAGGTGGCAGGCAGGCTGGGTGGAAGCTGGACTTGTGACTAACATTGGTTTCCTTGAGTTATTCCCTATTCTGGTGTCATTATCAATTTGGCCCAATAGATTCTGCAATCAGTTGCTAATTTTTTGGTCTGACAATATGTCGGTGGTTGAGTGCATAAATCAACAGGCTGCCAGGTGTAAAATGATCTTGAGAGCCCTAAGGATGATTGTTTTACTGTGTCTCAAATTGAACGTGATTTTAGAGCAAAGCACGTGCCCAGGGTTTTAACAATGCTGCTGATGCCCTCTCCCGTTTTAAGATGCAGGTGTTCAGGTCCCACCAGTTTTGGCTTTCCTAGAAGTATTGGGGGAGGATGGGAGGTCGGTTGCATGTGCTAGGTGCCACACCGCTGCCATTACCTTTTTTGCCCAGTTGCAAGGGGTGCAGGATGGAACAAAATCTTTTCTGGTAAGGAGGGCCATTAAGGGATGGCAGAGGCTACAGGGAGTAATGTCTGATGCTAGGTGACCCATTGACATAGGGAGGCTGGGTGTGCTCTTGGGTGTCCTTTATCGGGTGTGTACATCCCCATGGGAGAAGCTTTATTCAAGTCGGTGTTCGTGTTAGCCTTCTGTGGGGCCATCAGAATGGAAGAATTGGTGGCCAGCAACAAGAAGGATATGACGGGTGGATTGCAGATGAGGGACCTCCACTGGCTACCAGTGTCTGGGTCATTGGTGATCAATATCTCTCATTCCAAAATGGACCAGGTTATAAACGGCGACCATGTACTGCTGCGTAGGGCCCCTGGCAATGTGTGCTGTCCGGTTTCTAATTTAGAGGGTTTCTTGGCCTTCCACCCAAATGGGCCATTTGGTACTGTCTTAATGCATGCTGATGGCTCACCACTAACTAGGTACCAGTTTACACAGGTACCTAAGCGTGGTCTAGGCGCAGCAGGCTTTGACACTTCCGAGTTTGGGACATATTGAGAATTGAGGCGGCAACAGAGGCAGTGGCAATGGGTTTGTCGTGTGCGGCGGTTTGAAAAATTGGCAAATGGTCCTCTGACTGCTACAGGAGGTATGTGAGATTGTATATGCTATAAACATTGGTTGTTTACACCCTCCTTCTGTCATGTTTTTGTCCTCTAGAGGTCCCGTAGTTTATGGTTTACTCAGGAGGACCAAGGTTCCTTGAGGTATGGGTCATCGGCCACTCGTATGTTTGATGCTCTGCCGAGTGTTATGTGAAGAGTGGGGTTGTATTACACGAAGTGCAAGCTGGATTTCGTTTGTATTTCCTGGGGACTCACACTGCTGAGATTGGTTTTGGACTCGATGATTACTCAAGGGTCCCTTAAACCAGCCGTCATCATAATACATCTTGGGGGAAGTGACTTGGTCCCCCTGGGTCGACGAAAGCTATTTGAGCTAGTGGTCTATGAGTTTGGCTGGCTGGCCAAAAAACTTCCACAGGCAGTGCTCGCATGGTCAAACGTCATCTCCCAACTGCAGTGGAGGGGCAGTCTTTCAGTGAAAGCACTCAACGACTCTGTGAGGAGAGTCAATAATAAACTCGCCAGGGTGTCCAGATTGTCGAGCTGGCCGTCATCCCACATGGATGCATACAGTGGGAGGGTTTCTTTCTACAGGATGGGGTGCACCTTACTAGGGTGGGGAATGACATGTTGCTTGAGAATTTCTTGGCATGGTTGGTCCATCGTCCACATCAGAGAAGCAATTGTAGGGGGACAGATAGTCAGTCGGCTATGCTGGCCTGTGGTGGGGTGAGATTATGATTGGGGGGACAATAGGTGCCTTTTTTCCTTACCAGAGCAGGACGGCAGGTAATTCGACCCTCCAGGGGGATCTGGCGGGAAGTAGAATGACAACAAGAGGAACGGGGGTTGCGAGCGGTGGCTGGCATCTGGTCCCTAGGGCCAACCACCCGCACTTGTGCAGAGACTTGAGCTAGCACTGGCCCCTGGGGGGGCAGAGCCCAACAGTTTGTGGGTGGAGGGAGTGCCCGAGGTAGGTATCCTGTTGGGTATGCGGGCCCCTTCCACATGGTTTACATGCAACTGGAACTGTTTGGAGGTGGGGATTGAGTAATCCCATATGGAGATACTACCCCTGGGGCCTTATAGCCGGTGGGGTGGGGAACGCTTGTCTGACTAGTCAGTCATGATCTCATCCGCAGCCATTGATATTTTGGATACGCAGGAACTGATTTAGTCAGCAGCAGGAGATTCGAATGTATTAGCGGACTGTGTGAAGGCTAGGCATCATAAAAATGTAAATACTGTGTAAATAATATGGGGTTAATGCGTAAAAGTTTTTTGACTGAATTTTTTATGTTTTTATTAAAAATAAAATATGGCCGGGAGTTCACAGCTCCCAATCCCAAAGAGTTGTTGTCATTGTAATGCCACGCTGGGTGTGACCTGGAGTGTGGGGGGGGGCAGGTTCTTTGGGGACAGAATTGAGCAACTGCCTCAGCGATCGATGCCAGACCATATGGAAAGGGCACTCACCCATTGTGGAGGCCACAAATATGCTGGTGCGCCGGGCTGAGCGCGGGCAAGGGTGGTGCATCGCCCTGCCTTTCAGTGGATTGGCTGGGGGGACGCACAGCCCAGAAGCACTACAGTCTTGTTGACACGCTGGGGCATTCCTCCTTTTAAAAGGGGGAGCGGGCAGCGAGCGGCGAGCGGGTCTTCTTTAATGTCGTTCGCCACCCGAGGACTTCACTGCTGCTCCTAGGAAGGAGAACTCAAAAAGACCCACCCACCTCCCCTCATGGCATTTACTTGGTCTTGCATTGATTATACTTTGTTCCAGATTGGACCTGTTTTGTTGTACCTGTATTGTGCTACGTGAAATCTTGCTTATGTTGGCGTGATGATTTCTAGCAATTTTTTCTCCCAACAGCATGGAAGCGTTTGCTGTGAAAGTTTCTTGTCGTATTTTATGCGGTTATGGTTGGCAAGGTGAGATCATGACTGGGGGGACAATAGGTGCCTTTTTTCCTTACCTCAGCAGGAAGGCAAGGTAATTCGACCCTCCAGGGGTGCTGGCAGGAGGTGAGAATGACAACAAGGGGTACGGGGTTGCAAGCGGTCACTGGCATCTGGTCCCTAGGGCCAACCACCCGTGCATGCGCAGAGACGTGAGCTAGCACTGGCCCCTGGGGAGGGGGGGCAGAGCCCGACAGTCTGTGGGTGGAGGGGGTGCCTGAGGTAGGTATCCTGGTGGGCATGAGGGCCCCTTCCACATGGTTTACATGCAACTGGAACTGTTTGGAAGATGGATTGAGCAATCCCATATGGAGATACTACCTCTGGGGTCTTATAGCTGGTGGGGTGAGGAACGGGTGTCTGACTAGTCAGTCATGATCTCATCCGCAGTCATTGATATTTTGGATAAGCAGGAACTGATTTAGTCAGTGGTTTGAAATTCGGATGTATTAGCGGACTGTGTTAAGGCTAGGCATCCTAAAAACGTAAATACTGTGTAAATATTTTGGGGGTTACTGCGTTAAAGTTTGTTGACTGAATTTTGTATATTTTTATTAATAATAAAATACGGCCAGGTGTTCACGACTACCAATCCCAAAGAGTTGTTGTCATTGAAGGTGATGTAGTGCCATGCTAGGTGTGACCTGGAGTGTGAGGGGGACGGGGGTCTTGGGGAACAGAATTGAGCAACTGCCTCGGCGATGCCAGACCATATGTCTGGAGCCCCGCTGCTAGTTGCTGTTGCCTATAGCTCCGTCGACACAGGGGGAGATTCATGGCGGTACTGATGGTTTGTCGGCGGTCTTTCGTCTATGGACCCTCCAACATTTAAATAAAGCAGGCGGGTCGCCAAGGTGTCAGACAGGAAATCTGACAGAAAATTGACAGGTGGACAATTATCGCCAAGATCTGAATCAGGGCCATAATCATTACCACAGACAAATGGTGGTGCCCATGCTACATTCTGTGAAATTTGCAACTTTGGGATAAACAGATTTACTGGTGTACCCCCAGTTGTTTCCTGAACCACTGTAGTTGGAGTATGAATAATCTATGCATGCACTATTTGTGGTGTAGTTAATTCTGTAACTTGTGCTGGAGTTGTAACCACAGTAACTCAAGCATCTGTTTGTGTCAAAGTTTGAGCTGTACTCATTGGTGCTGGAGCACTGGCAACTGTTTGCTGAGTTACAGGCTGTGTAGCAACAGGCTTTGCAACAGTTGGCTGAGTTATTACTAGCTGTGGCACAATAGACTGAGTCAATATAGGTTATATATTTGCAGGCTGTACTGCTTGCATTGGACTAGTAACTTCTGGAACTCCTGGATCTATTGGAGCTGTAGCTACAGTCACATTATTTACTAAGTGAGCTCAATCATTTGGCATAGAATCCACATATGGTGGCAGATGTGTAGCCAAAAGTTCATCCAATATATCATAACCTGAATCAGTATCTGAATCAAGTTGTGTTCCAGTTTTCACTTTGTCTCCTTTAATCTTTTCCCTTGTAGGCTTTTCAGATTCTTTAGTTTTTGTGCTCTCTTCTTTTGTAAGTACAGGATATAATCTAGTACCTTCGACTACACCCTTTCTCCACATCTGTGCTCGTTCACCTCAAATTGAATCTGCATAATTTCTCTTTGCTCTCTTAGTTAAAAAAAAAAAATCCTTCTCTGTCCTTAGTTTGTGCCTTCTTCTACCATGCACTATCTGCTTCAAATTGTGTAGGTCTAGGAGGTGGCTTCATTTCATGTAATCTACCAATGATTCCTAAGTTAAATGTTTCCCATCTAGGAAAACTCCATGCCCCTTCTATTTCAGTGATCTTGCACCATTGACGAAGCCAAACACATCTATGTACCCCTTCTTCAATCATTGTATGATATGTTGGTGTATCCTCCAGCAGTGCATCCTCACCCTTCTTAACTGGAACCATTATATCACCTCTCATTAGACTCTTTAAAGTTTTGGTTTTAAATTGTATTCAACAAATGTAATAATCAGAATTACAGCACCTCAATTGTTTTGAAGTTGTTCCATGTACGTCAGAACACAGAACCCATTTTATCAAATCACAATGCAGCTTGGTAATTAAATCAACCGATGATTTTGCAAATTTTGCTGAGATTCAGCCAATCATAGTGCAACGTTACACCAACTAACCAATATCAGTGCTGCACAATATGAAGCAACAACTAATTCATTGCAGCGGTTCATTCTCCTTTATAATTTTCTCCTCCGAACGAGCAAAATATAAAACTAAAAACTAAGCAACTTTTTAAAATGACATCCATCTTTTGTCTTTGTCGATAGCTCAAATTAACAATTCGACTAAGTCTTACACTTTCTGATTCCTAATCAAAAAAAATATCCACTCACAATGATGAGTTCTGGACCTGTGGGAAATCACCTAATTAGTGTTGTGCCACCCTTGTGCATTAGGTTTCACAAACAGCAATTAAAATTCTTAAAGTCACAACAGACTATTATCTGTGTGTAAAGTCAACGATGTCTCACGACTTTTACTTCTCTTAGCAGACCAGAATACCTCTTATTTTCTCTGGGTATCTCTGTCTCTATCCTGGGATCTTAGACTACTTCTTAGTCCGATACCCTCTTTATCTCTTTGACACAGCACATAAAACATAGCAGTTGTAATTGAAAACATAAAAAAATGTCAATACAAAGCACAAATCACAATATGCACAATTTCAATGCTTCGCCCCATTATTACTCACAACCGTCGATTTCACCAATTATTCAACCTCAATCTGAAACAGCTTTAGAAACTGCACCTCATCAGTCTTTACAAGCAGGCTCTGGGCACTTGGGCTTTATCTAAATGTGGGTACTTTTTAATTATTGCAACCTATTTCCCTAACCATACTAACCTTACCTTTGCTGCCAATCTATTGGGAGCGCGGATAATCCTCAGTTTATAAAATACTCTGCAACTCCTAGATACCCAGGAAAGGATCCTTTGAATGTGCTAGGAAATAAAAACTGCAATTTACAACAATCCCATCATCAAATATTCTTTCAGGAATAAATAACGACAGTTTCAGTTACATTTTAAAGTATTATTTATCATGAGTCTTAAATATTTTCTTTATTAGTCGAATAAGGTTTACAGAACATTGCATAAAGCATGTCCTGCAATCTATCCCTATTCTAGAGTTCTAAATCAGTAAGAGTAAACCACTTTAGTCAGAAATAGCAAAAAGAACAAGATTTTAAGAGGCAGTCTAGCCATCAAAGCTATCAATACTCTTAAAGAATATTCTAACAGACTCTGCAAGAGAATAGTCCAGGCAGAAAGAAAGGTCTGTTCAAGTTTCGCAAAGAGAATTAATTCAGAATCTGAGAGATAAGAGCTTGTGTGCACGCTGCTTTCGCTGGTGTCCACTCTCACTATCTCTTTTTTCCCTGGGACACTTTTGTAATAGAGATACAGTGACAAACATTCAATACAACAAAACTGGTGGTTTATGCTATAACGTTCGCACATCCAACGTATGTGTATGATTGTATGGGGAAATTCCTTGTCCTATAGAGATGAAATTATAAAATGGGTGCCACTCTGGTTAAACACTCAAATACCAAGGGTGTAAATTGTACTGACTGGAAGGCCAATCAGGACTGAAATTTGTCAAAAAATACCAGGGCACACCATTATAGTCCACAATGTTCATAAAAGTTATAAAGTATACATCAAAGTCCAAGATGCGTTTCCGTGGTTGATAGAGATTTATTCTTCTCAAGAAACAGTACAATCCAAAATGCAGACGGCACGTGTTTCGTGATGTAGACTTTCTGAAGGCTGCGAAGATCAAAGAAGCAATGAAAGGGATACAATAAGAACGTAACACACGGTAACAGGGAATTCTCGTTGTATGTTACCAAATGTTGGGTGAAAAAAGAAGAATAACTCTTACGTGGTCATGCCGTCTAGTGAGATGGCCGATATCCCTATTAGATATGAAGGATAGCGGACAGCTTGAGTATAGGGTGAAATCCAGAGATTGTGTGCATGCCGAACACATTCCCAGTGTCATTGGGTCATTAAATGTGCATATGATATGACCCGTGTGGGATTAAGATAAGTATTTATAGTGCCACCATGATACCAAGAAAAACACACTAGACCAGTGACAAAAAGGCACGTAGCAAAGATTCTTGCTGATAGTTTCCAAATGTGTTCGGACGTACATATTCCCCCAATCAGAGTAAAAGAGACAGCTGTGAAATCTGGAAACTCTGTGTTCTCTATACCAGAATGAATTTTCTGTTATTTTTTTAAAACAGGTGTCTGTAAAGAAAGGCCATGATAAGCCTAAAAACAACTATAATGAGTAAGTAAAGTGATCCAAAGAATATATCAAGACAGTATTATGGCAATGTAGGGCATAACCTACATCAAGTAAATGAACAGTTATAAAAGGTGGTAAGTATAGGCAGGAATTATTAAGAATATCATATGTGACAAGCTGTACCGTAGAGGCGTTATAGCCAGGTAGATAGTTAGTATGGACAAGATTTTCTAAGGTTTTAATATGTGGCAAACTGTACCGTAAAGGCGTTGTTGCCCAAAGTATCAACAAGCCCAACCTGTCAATAGTATCGTATGTCGTATCATAAGTTCGGGCAAGAGTTCATAAGATTACCATTAAGTATCCAGACGTGCCGTAAGGGCATTGTTGCAGAGTAAAAACAAAAAATTATAATAATAAAAAATGATATGTCTTTTTATATTCGAGCGTTCGCTGCTGGTGATCACTACCCACAACAAAATGGAACAATTAAGTATGACAAAACATTAATAAAGGGCAAAAAGTGCTTATAAGAGCATAAGTAGAAATCATGTTACCCCAGTCCCTCCGTCAAGAGAGTCAGTGCGCTCATCTGATCAACAGTATCTTGTCCCGTGTGAAGTAAGGCCGTCGTATCTGGTATGTTCGTGAGGAGTGTACTATTTATGTAAAATAAGAGCAATCGACAAACATTTTAGCACAAATATTTCAGATATTGCACAGCCAATCATAAGCAGCGAGGAGACTTGATCAGTTTCTGTAGAAGTGGTAACTTTTAACAAAGACACTTCTACTGCAAGATACAGTTAATAACATGTCTACATAAGTTGTACCTATAAAATATTTTCCCTCTCATCTTGGTCTCTGAAAGAATAGACAGTCATGTAAATGTTGCGCAAGAATACTTGTCATCCTTGTTCTCATTCATCTCCACACTAAAGCCTATTAAAAGATGAAGCAAGTTTCATATTAGTTTAGCAAGTTTTTAGATTCCACTGAAGGTCAAGTGGTTAAACAGAATAAAAAGAAAATTGCTTTATCTGTTAGCATAGGAGGTTTGCAGCATGCAAAGGCCAGTTAAAAGTCATGATTGAAACATTTCTGCTGTTGTAAAGTTTGTTTGGAATTTGTTAATGTTAGCAAAAGAACAAGTCAAGCAAATACAGGTCATGCAAAGTTTAGAAAAGAAAGTACATGTTTAAAATGCAGCTTTTGGTTAGGCCTAGATTTCACTCACACGGGTCATTATTTAAACGGACATTATTTTTAATTAGCTCTCTAGCAGTGGTACAGGTCAGGACAGGAAGTTTCTGCAGATACTCCACTTCGACAGTCCTCTTCCCATTTGGTTAAATCTACTATTAGAGGAGGTGCAGAGTAATCATATTTGCAAGCCTTTTAAGGAAGGTGGAAAATCACATTTAGGTAATATGCAGGAATGAGGGTGCATCTGAGGCACTAATCATTTTAATCATTTTTACCCAAGGGAAAGTGCTGTTTCAAAAGTATTTAAAATTAAACAGTGGTTAGGCTAGTTGGATTTGAGGAAACTTTCATTATGTCAATATGATTCCTTACACACTTTTGGGAGTATTGATAGTTGCTTAGAAATTTCAGTTGAGGAAAGAACAGCATTTTAAAAATTGGGCCTAGTGTAGGAATGTAACATTTGATCCAATGCACATAAGCTGATCTTTTAGTTGCTGGTCATGTGCCAGGTTGCTTATCTCGTGCTGTTGGTTCCAAAGCTTAGTTCGGACTGAATAAGCCTTCCATTGTGACAGGTGGTAGAAAGTGTTACTATCCAGTAAAAGATTAAGCTTTTTAGTGAGACGTATGGACATGCAGTCTCCGGTGTTGGGTAATGACTAGAGCATGGATAATTCCAAGTTTTGAAATCAGTACTGCTATACCTTAGCTGCTATTCTCACAGACCCGTCTAGCACAGTACAACATACACTGTTAAATATCCCCTTAATACAATAGAAAACTTGCCAATTTTGGCCATTCTAATTGATAATTTGTCCATAAAGGAGGTTTGATCTGTGTTTAGTGCATAAATGCTGGCCTGGAGAAATTTTATCCCATCTAGCCTACTGCTCAGTAGGATGTATCACCCCTTTTTGTTAATCTTATTTATAAGCTGCAAAGAATAGTCCATATTTTATGATTTTACCAATACTAGAGACCCCTTTGCTCACCTCAAAGAGCTAGTGAAAAAAACTGTCCTCTTTATGACTTCTGCAGTTTGTTCCCTTCTTCTTACGCCAGGTGGGTTCCTTGTAAGAAGCCAGTTTATGCCACACATCTCTTCAATTATGAGGACAAGACAAAACCAGGGCACTCCGAGTAATAAGTCCACGATGAAGAAAGTTGCAGATTTCTTTATTCCCTTATGTTGAGAAATATCAAATCAATGTTCAGAGATAGCCATTTCCTCATGTTTGACAGACCCCGCAACAAATATGGAAGAAGTGACATGGGTGAGGGCTGGAAAAAATGGGATTAAAATTGACTGTAGGTGCCAAAAAAGTAATCATTACTTTAAGAACAAAGTAACCTAAGTCAAGTTTAAAATCAAAGTGAGGAAGATGTCAGGTGTAATGATCTGATTTCCTTAAGTATGAGAGTGTATGTATGGTCCCTAAACTCCAAGGATTTGAGAAGGGGAATCTGTGTGTCGGAATTATCTACACTACAGAAAAAATGGTCGACATGTTTCTCGCCTTTCTAATCACTAAGGATCTGTTGGCGATTCATCAGGACCTAAATTTATATTTACCTAGTCCTCACTAAGAGAGTAACAATGCTCTTAATGGTAGATATGTTTGTAACCTATTGCATTCCAGTAGGTTGCAACTCGTCTTATGGTGCTGACCTATAGCAAAATAAATCATAATATGACACAGAAAATGTACAATAGTTGTGAACATGATGTGCAGAGTCACAAGTTCTGTCTATATGCACACACAATGGTGAATCAAGTGTAGAGTGAACATGGCATGCCAAACTCATGCCTTCTATACGAGGGGTGAACTATGTGCTAACATGCGTGGTATACTTGATATCTTGAAAGGGTAAAGATACAGTACACATATGAAGCCACCTCATACCCTCCTAGATTCAGGCACGGGCCTCTTGGGATCTCATGGATGCTGCTGCTTTTCAAAAATGGCCATCTAGGGATGTAAAATATAAATATTGGATATGACCTATGTAGAAATTAAGGCCCTCATTACAACCCTGGCGATGGGTTATAAAGTGGCGGTAATACCTCCAACAGGCTGGCGGTAACTACCTCCAAATTATGACCATGGCTGTGATATCTCCGATAGACAGCCAATGTACCACACCGACCGCCATGGTGGAAACAACAGTCACCACGTCGGTAGCCGCCTACAGCCAGGCGGAAGACAAAGTTCCGCCCACCATATTAAGACCCTGCAAACCACCACCTTTTCTGGGGCGGTACCAACGCCATCAAAAGCCTGGTGGAAACAGAGCACAAAAGTCAAAGGACTCACCATTGGAGACACAGGGAAGAACCACGCCACCATGGAACCCGAACAGCAAGTTTTCCCGATGATCTTCTACTTTATGCTCCACCTGGAACACCAACGCCGGCGAAGACGACTATGGTGTTTAAAGCCGCCTAGCACACAAGAAAGGGTGGGAGGAAAAAGAGAGTGACACACACACGCACAACACACACCCGACACACACAAACCATACACACAACCATCTGCATTACAAAAAACAGGAATTGACGAAAGTGATTGTAATCAGTTCAACAACAAAATTAATAATACGATTTGGCCTTGAAACAGATATGTACATTGAATGCAAAAGGGATACTGCCCAGTCTATAGTTCAAAGGGCCAACATGGACACAGGGCACAGTTCAAGGCCCAACTCAAATCCTGCCCAAATCTGGGTAAAACACTGCAGGGGCATCAGTTGTCAAATAGGCAGGCACCTCAGGGGAAATGGGGGGGCACCTCAGCTGGATGCGGGAACAAGCCTAATGGTTCTGGAGTGGGCAACATGCCCATTGCTTTGTCCTGGGGAGTGCAATGCCACAGTCTCTCAAGTGTGTGAATATCCCACTGGTTCTGGGGGGCAACATTCCCATTTGTTAGAAATGGGGTCTTTGGTTGGCAGTCAGGTTACCCCCTGTCCAAGCAAGGATCCACACTCTAGTCAGGGTAAGTCACACACAATCCAAATCATCCTGTGCCCACCCTCTGGTAGCTTGGCACTGAGCAGTCAGGATTAACTTAGAAGGCAATGAGTAAAGTATTTGTGCAATAAATCATACAATAACACAATATAGCATCACAAAAATACACCACACAATGTTTACAAAAATACATGATATTTATATGGATAAATGGAGGTCAAAACGATTAAAATGAGATAAGTAAATGTTGAGATATCACTGAAAAGTGATATAAACTGTCTTAAGTCTTTTAAAAGCAAACAACGGCCCTCATTACAACATTGGCGGTAAAAGCCGCTTACCGCCATGCAGAAGACCGCCAACACACTGCTGCGGCCGTGGAATTCCGCCACAGCTATTATGACCCACAGTTCGGAATCCGCCAAAATCTAGACACCCACACAAGTCCGCCACACCAAAGGTCAGTGATAAACTGGCGAAAACAAAACCTCCACCGTCACGCCAACGGAAATACGCCCACACTATCACGACACACACGAATCCACGCAGCGGTCTTTCAACCACGGTATTCCATTGGCGGTACACACCACCGCGCTCAAAATACACACACTTTTACAAAACACATCCACATTGGACAATTCAAAATACACACACCTGATATACATACACACACCACTCCCACACACCCATAACAATATAAAACACACACCCACATCACCCACAAACCCCTACGACCAAAAAGTCTGAAAGAAGGCCAGAGAGAGACAACACCAGCAAGAACAACAGCATCCACAGGCACCCAACACCATCACCCACAGAACTTCCATGCAGCTCACACAACACACCACTACATATCAGCACACTTATCACCACACACTCCACCCCACACATCACCTACACCACCCCATGGCACGGCAAAGACACCCCATGTTCTCGGAGGAGGAGCTCAGGGTCATGGTGGAGGAAATCGTCCGGGTAGAGCAACAGCTATTCGGATCATAGGTGCAGCACACCTCCATTGCAAGGAAGATGGAGCTATGGCGAAGAATAGTGGACAAGGTCAACGCAGTGGGACAGCACCCAAGAAATCGGGAGGACATCAGAAAGAGATGGAACGACCTACGGGGGAAGTTGCGTTCCGTGGTCTCAAGACACCACCTGGCGATTCAGCGGACTGGCGGCGGATCCCCACCTCCTCACCCACAACTAACAACATAGGAGAAGCAGGTCTTGGCGATTCTGCATCCTGAGGGCCTCGCAGGAGTAGGTGGAGGAATGGACTCTGGTAAGTCAAATCTTAACTATTACATCCTCCACCCTACCTGCATGCCAGCACATACCCCCACCCTCACCCTCACCCCCAGCACTCCAAATCCTCACATATGTCCCAACATCACAAACCACCCATCCCAACACCAAGCCCTGCATGCAACACCAAAGCATGGACACCCATCACAAAAGCATGCCCACTGCATATACCCATACAACCCCCTAAACCATCATCACACAAGGTCCCACACAGGAATGCAAGCACTGGGGCACACGGTCACCCACCCATTGCACACCATGCCACACACAGATGGAATAACCATCCATTTATACCCCTGCAGGACCCCTACCCAACGTCACCGGACAGGAGGGTCCACACATGTCCACACCACCAACAGAAGAGGCCCACAGTGATGACAGCAGCTCTGTGCAACTGGATCTAGATGACCAGCCTGGCCCAGTCGGTTCCCCTCACCCAGTCACAGGCCACCACAGACCTTCCCCCCTCTGGAAACACCAGCACAGCACCCACCCAGTGGGCCCATACCTCCGTCCCCAGGACACGTCAATCAGCTGTGTGTCCACCACTACAGGGAACCCAGGCTAACCCACCACCCCAACAACAACAGGGACCTGGGGGCAGTGGCAGTGGGCACACGGTTCAGGGGACGGAGGCCCAGGAACACAGGGGAACTGGGAGGGCTGCTGTGCGACACGGGGCGGACAGGCCAAGGGAACCCACTCTCCACGAGGCCCTCTCCTCCATCATGGTAGCCTACCACCACTACCAGGAGACGATGGCAACGGTACTGGCCAAGTTTCAGGAGATCCAGCGCCTGCAGGAGGAACAGTATATGGGCTTCAGGGAGGAACTCAGAGCCATCAGCTCCACCCTGGGCACCATCGTAGGGGTGCTGAAGGAACTTGTGAACACCAGGAGGGACACTGTGGCACTACAAGGGACCCTTGACACTAGCATGGACGATGAACTGCCCACCACCTCCGACGGCGCTAGTGGACAGGACGCCCCGCCACAGGACCACCACACCAGCACCCCACCCCCTGCGGAGGGAGAACCACCCTGCAAGCGGTCCCTGAGATCCAGGAACAAGACAGAGCACAATGCCAAGACCCCCGCCAAGAAATGAGACCACCCTGATTGTCATCCTACTGTCCCACTTTGTCACCCTGTCCATACTTAAACTGCCCCAGCTCCACTTCCTATGCCCATATGGGCAATGGACCTGTGAGCCTAATAGACTGGACTCTGCCATGGACATTCCTCCGCCATCACCCCTCACCATTTCACTACCCCTCCAATATTGAGCACTTAAATAAACACCCTTAAAGCACAAAACAACCTGGAGTCTGTCTGTGATTTTGAAATAGTGTATTAGCAATTACAGTGACAAAATGCTCTTTCAATTGTAATGTCAACATACCTATGTCACACAGCTCTAGTCCATGAGGAATCTAAGCAGATGTCACACAGTGGGACCCACATCTGTGAAATTGTAAGGGAAAGTGACAACTCAGTGACCATACACTGGGTGAAAACGACAGACAGTAGAGAGGTAGTAGTGCAGGTCTGTACTCTTACCAGTGTCTCACTGGAAATATTGCTGGATCACTGAGCCCCTGTTGTTCATTTCTTCTTCCTCTGCTTCCTCGTCTTCACTGTCCACAGGCTCCACAGCTGCAACAACACCGCCATCTGGACCATCCTCCTGCAGAAAAGGCACCTGTTGTCGCAAAGCCAAGTTGTGAAGCATACAGCAGGCCACGATGATCTGGCACACCTTCTTTGGTGAGTAGAATAGGGATCCACCTGTCAGATGGAGGCACCAGAATCTGGCCTTCAGGAGGCCAAAGGTCCGCTCGATCACCCTCCTAGTTCGCCCATGGGCCTCATTGTAGCGTTCCTCTGCCCTTGTCCTGGGATTCCTCACTGGGGTCAGTAGCCATGACAGGTTGGGGTAACCAGAGTCACCTGCAAATGGCGAGGGACAACTGTTAGACACGCACTAACCTGTAGGGATATCCCCAGACCCAGACAACCATTCCCACTGTCTTGCTTCCAGGTGCACACCTAATAGCCACACACGGTGCCTCTGGAGTTGACCCATCACATAAGGGATGCAGCTATTCTGAAGGATGTAGGCGTCATGCACTGAGCCAGGGAACATGGCATTCACATGGGAGATGTACTGGTCTGCCAAACATACTATCTGTACATTCATTGAATGATAACTCTTCCGGTTTCTGTACACCTGTTCACTCCTGCGGGGGGGACCAAAGCCACATGTGTCCCATCAATGGCACCTATGATGTTGGGGATGTGTCCCAGGGCATAGAAATCACCTTTCACTGTAGGCAAATCCTCCACCTGAGGAAAAATGATGTAGCTCCGCATGTGTTTCAGAAGGGCAGACAACACTCTGGACAATACGTTGGAAAACATAGGCTGGGACATCCCTGATGCTATGGCCACTGTTGTTTGAAAAGACCCACTTGCAAGGAAATGGAGCACTGACAGCACCTGCACTTGAGGGGGGATTCCTGTGGGATGGTGGATTGCTGACATCAGGTCTGGCTCCAACTGGGTACACAGTTCCTGGATTGTGGCACGGTCAAGCCTGTTTGTGATTATCACCTGTCGCTCCTCCATTGTCAACAGGTCCACCAACGGTCGGTGCACCGGAGGATGCCGCCATCTCCTCACATGTCCCAGTGGACGGTGCCTATGAAGGACAACAGCGAGCACAGAGTCAAACAACTCAGAGGTACGTACCCACAGTTTACCCAGAACACCATTCATACACAAAAGGTGGCCTGTATGTGTGTTGAGTCTAGGCCTAGGTATGTGTGACGCAGTTGAAAATGAAGCCATGTGGGCCCCTGAAATGGCGGCTGCCTGACCTGTAAAGTGGGACAATGGGATGTGAGGTAACTGCGCTGGCGTTGTACACCGTCGCGGTAGGCGGTCGAAGACCGCGGCGCAATGCTGCATTGGTTAACATTGGACCCTATGGGTCCCAGGAGCCAATGACGATGTACGCCGGCAGTGACGGTACGCACCGCCTTGGACGTGACTGCCATTTTCTATCTGTTCAATCACTCGATACCTGATCTTCAACAGGAGAGGACCTACACTGCAAGTGCTGCTGTGACCTCGGTCTGAAAGAGACAATGACTCGAGTGTCTGGGGAAAGGGCCCCTGCCTTCACATCGGAGGAGTTGGAGAAACTCGTGAATGGGGTCCTCCCCCAGTGCACGCTACTCTACGGTCCTCCAGACAAACAGGTAAGTACACAGGTAGCATGTTGTATGGGCTATGCCTGTGTGGAGAGGGCTGGATGCAAGAAGGAAGGGGGGAGAGTGCTGCGTGCATGAAAGACAGTGAATGCATGTGCCACAGGGCAAGGGTAGGGATGGGGGCCAATCAGTTTGACGGTGCAGTTGGTAATTACTTACTCTTCCCCATGTACATTTCATGTAGGTCAGCGCCCACCAGAAAAAAATATATTTGGCGTGCCATAGCCAAGGACGTCCGGACCCTGGGGGTCTACCACAGACGGAGCACCCACTGCCGGAAAAGATGGGAGGACATTCGCCGCTGGAGCAAGAAGACGGCGGAGGCTCAGCTGGGGATGGCCTCCCAACGTGGGAGGGGTGCCCGTTGCACCATGACCCCCCTGATGTTCAGGATCCTGGCGGTGGCCTACCCGGAGTTGGATGGGCGCTTGAGGGCATCACAGCAGCCACAAGGGGGTGAGTACACTCTCATTCTGCTGACATTGCGCGCAGTGGAGGTGTCTGGGTGGGGGAGGTTGGCTGTGTCCCTCTCCAGCACACCCACCACCACACCCCGCTCACGTGCAGTCACCACCCCCACTACCATTCACACGTCCCCTGTGTCCTCTCCCAGTGTGTCTGTGATGCCCCCTCCCAAGATACACAAACGCAGGCACACACCCACCCATCAGCCATCCACCTCACGACAGCCTCCAGCGCATGCACCTTCACCCAAAGTCACTAAATGAACACCTCCTACAACCACTACCACTTCCTCCACTCCCAAACCCCCTCCAGCTACCTGTCCCAGTGTGTCCAAAAAACTTTTCCTGTCCAACCTTGACCTCTTTCCCACACCTCCCCCACCCCGTCCGTCTCCTAGGTCCCGAACTAGCACCTCAGCCACAACATCTCCGGGACCAGTGGTGCCTGTAGTCACCGGAATCTGGAGTGCACCGGCCACCAGGGCAGCCAGTGTGGCACGGAGCCACAGCACAGACAGTCCCCCACCTGTGAAGCATCAAAAGTTGGCCAGTGCCCGGCGGGAGATGGGGAGGACTCCAGCCATCAAAGCCGCTCCCAGGGGTCCCGGTGGGAGTGTGGAGTCAGCTGTGACACCATCCAAGGTGGGGAAGGGCCACACGAAACCCGGCAAGTCTGGGAAGAGCAGCACGGCGGAGAAGACCGCCATTATCCCCACTGCCCAGGAGGCCACCTCCAGCACCAGCCCAGCTTTCCAGGACAGGCCGGCCAGCACAAGCCCAGCTGCCCAGGACAGGCCCGCCAGCACAAGCCCACCTGCCCAGGTGGGGCCCGCCAGCACCAGCCCACCTGCCCAGGACCGGACCGCCAGCACCAGCCCAGCTGCCCAGGACAGGCCCGCCAGCACAAGCCCAGCTACCCAGGACAGGCCCGCCAGCACAAGCCCAGCTGCCCAGGAGGGGCCCGCCAGCACCAGCCCACCTGCCCAGGAGGCCACCACCAGCACAAGCCCCGCTGGGCCATGAAGGACCGCCAGCAAAAGCCCCGCTGGGCCATGAAGGACCGCCAGCAGCTGAGTCCCTGCAATGGAGACTGCCATCTCAAGCCACGCTGAACAGGGCACCGCCATCTCAAGCACCGCTGAGCAGGGCACCGCTGAACAGGGCACCGCCATCTTAAGCCACGCTGAACAGGGCACCGCCATCTCAAGCACCGCTGAACAGGGCACTGCCATCTCAAGCACCGCTGAACAGGGCACCGCCATCTCAAGCACCGCTGGCCCATGAGCGGCAAGGGCACTGACGCAACTGAGTCCGTCACGGGGTGAATGATGCACTCTGGGCACCATGCCCCCTCCAGAACCAGTGGAGACTGTCATCCACTACCTCTGTCCTTAGCAGGATGAAGCACTCTGGGCACCATGCCCCCTCCAGAACCAGTGGAGACTGTCATCCACTACCTCTGTCCTTAGCAGGATGAAGCACTCTGGGCACCATGCCCCCACCAGAACCAGTGGAGACTGTCATCCACTTGAGAGACTGTGGCTTTGCACTCCCCAGGATTGAACAGTGGGCAAACCACCCACTGTAGAGATTGAGAGACTGTGGCTTTGCACTACCCAGGATTGAACAGTGGGCAAACCACACACTGTAGAGTCTTGAGAGACTGTGGCTTTGCACTCCCCAGGATTGAACAGTGGGCAAACCACCCACTGGAGAGACTTGAGAGACTGTGGCTTTGCACTCCCCAGGATTGAACAGTGGGCAAACCACCCACTGGAGAGACTTGAGAGACTGTGGCTTTGCACTCCCCAGGATTGAACAGTGGGCAAACCACCCACTGTAGAGACTTGAGAGACTGTGGCTTTGCACTCCCCAGGATTGAACAGTGGGCAAACCACCCACTGTAGATACTTGAGAGATTGTGGCTTTGCACTCCCCAGGATTAAACAGTGGGCAAGCCACCCACTGTAGAGACTTGAGGGACTGCGGCTTGGCACTCCCCAGGATGGAACAGTGGGCATGTGGCCCCCTCGTGGATTTGGCGTCGTGCACTCAAGCGGCTGAGGTGACCCCCCTTTCCCTCCCCCTGAGGTGCCTGTTTAGTTGCTCTCTGATGCCCCTGCAGTGTTCTCTCCGTCATGGTCGGGGATCTTGTGTGGGCCTCGCCCATACCGTGTGGTCCCAGTGATCCACGGACTTTATTAGAGCAGTACCTAGACTACTATGCTTGGTATATATTTTGTACATGGTGTATATATATATTTCTGCCTTCTTGCTTTTAATATATTACAATGGTTACACTCATTTTCTATTGTCTTTGCATTCTTTCGGGGGGCTTGGGGTGTAACTGTGATGTATTGATATGCATTAGTGTTTGTGTTGTGGGGTGTTGTGTGTTGCGTGTGTGTGTCCCTGTTTTTTGCCTCCCCCTTCCCATGTGTCGTAGGTGCAGTACTCACCGTGGTCTTCGCCGCCAGCGTTCGTGCTCCTGGTAGAGGAGCAGGAAGACTATTACAGGGAGAATTTGGAGTTCCGGATCCATGGCGTCCTCGTTCCTCGTGGGGTGTGTAGAGGTGAGCGTTTTTCTTTCGGGATTCCTGTTTCCGCCGTGTTTTTATCTGCAGTGAATCCGCCCCGGAAAAGGTGTCGGATTGGCCTGTCATAATAGTGTGGGCGGTACATTGTCTCCCGCCTGTCAGTTGGCGGTGACCGCCGCGCTATTTGTTTGTACCGCCGTGGCGGTCAGAGTGTTAAAGTGGCTATCTTTGTTGGCGGTTTCCGCCATGGTCGTAATTGAATTTTTTTTATCGCCGGCCTGTTGGCGGTCTTACTGCCGCTTTAACACCGTCCGCCAGGGTTGTAATGATCACCAAAGTCTCTTTCAAGCACAAAGTACCTGGTTTGCGTGAAAAATCTCCGCAAAGAACTGCAGAAGAGGCGATGCATGGAAACAAGAGGTGTGCGTTGATTTCTCTGGTCACACGGCGATGCGTCGTTTAGTTTTCATGCAGGGACGGCTGTGGGTTGATTTCCGTCACTCGGTCGTGGATCCTCTTTGGGTTGCGGAGTTTTCCGACGCCCTAGGGATGATGTGTGGATTTCCTGCACTGGCAGGACGAAGTCACAGGAGCTGCATCGATTCAGTGGGCGTTGCGTCTAATTTTCTACCGCACGGCAGGCGCTGCATTGATTCCTCTCTGGAAGTCGGGCTGCGTCATTCCCGTTCGGCCCTGCGTCGTTCCAGTGGGCCGTGCGTGAAATTTCTGGTCACTATGCTGGCGCTGCGACGATCTTCTCGTTGCGAAGTCGGGCTGCGCCATTCCAGATCGCCGTGCAGTGAAATTTTCACTGTAGTGCAAGCTGTGCGTAGTTTCTGGCAGGCTGTGCGTCGAATTTCGCCAAACAAGGAGTCCTTCTTGAAGAGATGAAGTCTTTTTGGTCCTGAGACTTCAGGGAACAGGAGGCAAGCTCTATCCAAGCTCTTGGAGGGCACTTCAGCCACAGAGCAGCAAAGCAGCAGGGCAACAGCAAGGCAGCAGTCCTTCACAGAAAGCAGTCAGGTGAGTCCTTTGGGCAGCCAGGCAGTTCTTCTTGGCAGGATGCAGGTTCTGGTTACAAGTTTCTTTTCCAGGAAGTATCTGAGTTGGTAGGGGCAGAGGCTCTGTTTATATACCCAAATGTGCCTTTGAAGTGGGGGGACTTCAAAGAGTGGCTTAGAAGTGCACCAGGTCCCCTTTCAGTTCAATCCTGTATTCCAGGGTCCCAGTAGGGGGTGTGGCAGTCCTTTGTGTGAGAGCAGGCCCTCCACCCTCCCAGCCCAGGAAGACCCATTCAAAATGGAGATGTATGCAAGTGAGGCTGAGTATCCTGTGTTTTGGGGTGTGACTGAGTGAATGCACAAGGAGCTGTCAACTAAACCCAGCCAGACGTGGATTGTAAGACACAGAAAGATTTAAGTGCAGAGAAATGCTCACTTTCTAAAAGTGGCATTTCTAAAATAGTAATATTACATCCAACTTCACCAGTCAGCAGGATTTTGTATCACCATTCTGGCCATACTAAATATGACCTTGTTTTGCTTTCACTAATGACCGAGCTGAAAACAATCTCTGGAATGCACTTCTTAGTTTAAATAAGACATTTATTATTACTTTACCACGAGGTTCCTGAGAGAGGAGATTAGTAGGTTGGAGGCACACGATAAAAAATAGTCACAGCAATGAAAGGAAAATATATCAAAGTGATTCTCAATTGCAATGTACACAGCAAATATATGTGCTTATGTTATAGCATAACTTCAAAGCAAAGAATAAAAGTCAAAATTCATCACCGTAGGGCCTATCACTGCTTGTCATCTTTCTCATGCCTGCAAGTTGATGACTCCTGTTCAACTGTGAGGAAGAGATTTTCCACACTTATGGGACAGGTCAGACAGCTGACGTCCGCTCCTGGCTGAAGTCTCGGAAAATTCCCCTCGCTGCTGCCCAGGGACACCTTTTATAGATTGAATAATGACAAAGCCTGCTAAAAGGCCCTTCCCTCCAATAGTCAAAACATGCTGGCTACTGTAGGTCAGAGTTGGAAGAAAACAAGCGTTGAAAGTTGACCAGGTTTTCAAGGCTGTCTTTTCCCAAGGCTGCACTGGAGAAAAACACAAAATATGCGCTTCCTTATCATGCTAGTGTTCGGTGAGAGAAAATACGAAAAACACAGCTTCGTTTACCATGTGGAAAAACACAGCTCATCTGCAATGTCTCACCTGCAATGTCTAACGCCACGATAAAGCCAATAGGCAGCTAAACTGAATACAAAATGTCTAATGCCACGTTAAAGCCAATAGGCAGCTAAACTGAATACAGAATGTAATGTCTAATGCCACGTTAAAGCCAATAGGCAGCTAAACCGAATACAGAATGTAATGTCTAATGCCATGTTAAAGCCAATAGGCAGCTAAACCGAATACAAAATGTAATGTGCTACTGGTGAACATTGAATAACTAATATGCACAGTGGTAAAACACAAAGTCAGTGGTCAAACATACTTAATGTTATTACAGACCTTCCTACTCTTTTCAAATCAGCAGCTGCTACTCAAGCAATGTATGAGGGCTGCCCCAATGATAGCCTATGAAGGGAGCAGGCCTCACAGTAATGTAAAAACTAATTTAGGAGTTTTACACTATCAGGACATGTAAATTACATAGGTACATGCCCTGCCTTTTGCCTACTTAGCACCCTGCCCTATGGGTTACCTAGGGCATACCTTAGGGGTGTGTTATATGTAGAAAAAGGGGAGTGTTAGGCTTGGCAAGTACTTTAAATGCAAAGTCGAATTGGCAGTGAAACTGCACACACAGGCCTTGCAATGGCAAGCCTGAGACAAGGTTAAGGGGCTACTTAAGTGGGTGGCACAATCAGTGCTGCAGGCCCATTAGTAGCATTTAATCTACAGGCCCTGGGCACACATAGTGCACTCTACTAGGGACTTATAGGTAAATTAAATAGTACAATTGGGTAAGATCCAATGTTACCATGTTTAAAGGGAGAGAGCATATGCACTTTAGCACTGGTTAGCAGTGGTAAAGTGCACAGAGTCTAAAAACCAGCAAAAACAATATCCAAAAAGTGGAGAGAGGCAGGCAAAAAGTTAGGGGTGACCACCCTAAGGCTGTCAGGTCTAACACCATTGCTATGTCCTGAGGAGTGCAAGGCCACATTCTCTCGAGTGGGTGAATACCCCACTGGTTCTGGAGGGGGCAGCCCGCACAGTTTTCCCTGGAGGGTGGACTACATGGCGTCCGCCGGCAGTGATGGCTGCACTGTGGAGGTGGTTGTGGGAGGCTCCTGGTCAGCCCCTGCACTCTGTGATGGCTGTACTGTGGTGATGGTTGGGGGAGGCTCCTGGTTAGCCCCTGCACTCTGTGATGGCTGCATGCTGGTGGAGGTTGGAGGAGGCTCCTGGTCAGCCCCTGCACTCTTTGATGGCTGCATTGTGGAGGTGGTTGGGGAGGCTCCTGGGCTACCCATGCACTCTGTGATGGCAGCACATCCACGGCTGGCGGTCGGGGCCCCGTGCCAGCTGCTGGTGCATGTGTTTGCCTGTGCCTCTCTTGGGTGTTGTCTTGTCTGCATGCTCATCTGTCTGTGTACTTGGGATGGGTTGGGGTTGAGGAGAATGGGACTGGGAAGTGAAAGTTGGAGGGGGGACAGTTGAAACAGGGACAATGGCTGCCATCAGAGAGGAGGCCAGAGCCTGAATCGATCTCTGTTGGGCCGCCAATCCACCATGAATGCCCTCCAGGAATGCATAGCATTGCTGCATCTGGGCTGCCAGCCCCTGGATGGCATTCACAATGGTTGATTGCCCTACAGAGATGGATCTCAGGAGGTCAATAGCCTCCTCACTCAGGGCAGCAGGGCTCACTGGGGCAGGGCCTGAGGTGCCTGGGGCGAAGGAGATGCCCACCCTCCAAGGTGAGTGGGCACGGGCAACTCAGTGAGGGGCTACTGGGAGTGCGCTGCTGGTACGGGGGGTGGCGGCTGTACCTGCAGCTGGGGTGGTCACAGAGGTGTCCGCCACCACGAGGGAGCTCCCATCGGAGGAGGTATCAGTCTGTGTTGTCCCCTCCAGTCTCCACCGTGGTGCTCCCCTCGCCCTCCGTCCCACTGGTTCCCTCAGCGTCGGTGGACTCTGTATCCAGGGTCCTGTGGGATGCAGCTCCCTCTGTCGCCAGTGCCTCTGCTCCTCCGCCAGATTATGCTAATGCACATAAGGACAGGATGACAAAACAAGAAAGGGGGGAGAGAAACAAAGGATACCCTGGGTCAATGACTGCAACAACACCACCGTTGGCGTACACAGCACCCTCACACACAGGGAACAGGCCTACACACTATGCATTGCACTACCAGTGAAATGGCTAGTGACAAAGGAATGAGGAGGAGCTCACAATGCCAACTGCAGCACACCTGGGACCCACACAGCACTGCCCAGAAGTTAATACTAACAAGCTAGGTAAGCAGTATTTTACATTCAAACCCTTAGCCACCAAAGGACCTACGCTGCTATGTCTGGCCTGGCCTAGGGGCACCCAAGGACACACAACCACCGCCCAGATACCACCCCACCAGCTGTAAGTTGTAATAATAGCCACTGTACTCTCCCCCTTGTGGCTGCTGTGATACCTTCAAGCGCCCATCCAGCTCAGGGTAGCCCACCGCTAGTATGCAGGCCATCAGAGGGGTCAGGGTCCGATGGGCACCCCTTCCTCGTTGGGAGGCCATCCCCACCTGGGCCTCCACGGTCTTCCTTGCCCAGCGTCTCAGGTCCTCTCACCGTTTCCGACAGTAGGTGCTCTGCCTGCCATAGACCCCCAGGGTCCACACCTCCTTGGCGATGGCACGCCATATCCCCTTCTTTGGATGGGCGCTGACCTGCAGAGACAATACAGACAGGAGTACACCATTAGACAAACAGTCCAGCCTGTCACACAAATGGCACTCATACCCAATCCCATCACCATTGACACACACATAGCCCAGCGCACAACATGTACACCGCCAAGAGGACATCCACCCACCCCCTTACACGATGCCTTCACACACAACTCCATGCATTCATTCCACATGCATTATGCCCACAGTGTACTCACCTGTTGGTCTGGAGGCCCATACAGCAGTCCGTACTGGGGTAGGACCCCATCCACCAGTCGCTCCAACTCTTCCGAAGGGAAGACTGGGGCCCTTTCCCCGGTCACATGGGTCATGGTAGGTTCCATACACAGCTCACAGCAGCACATGCAGTGCTCCCCTATGGAAGGTCAAGAAACAAATGAAGATTGAGATAGAAAATGGCAATCACGTCCACGGAGGTGCATACCGTCACCACCGGTGTAGATCCCCATTGGCCACTGTACGCCATAGGGCCAATATAAACCAATGAGGAATTGCACGGTGGTTCACCACCGCCTACCCCCACGGCGCACTATGTCGACGGAATTACCTCACTTCCACCTGTCCCTCCACACAGGACAGGCGGTCGCCATTTCATGGGGGTGAACAGGCCCATCGATTATTCATGCGTCACATGATATGTAGGCACATACTTTTATATTACACTGTCCCCAAACATGTTTGCACGCTGTGATCTGCTGCTGTGGTATAGTTGTTCAAAATGTGACAGCCTACTCACTCCTGTGTCCCTTCGATACCTACCGCTGCAGATGAATAGGAGATGGAGACATACCCCCGTGTACAGACCCCTGGTGGACTTGGCTACACTGGAGGACAGGCACATTATCCTCACCTATAGACTGGGCAGGGCCATAATCACAGAGCTATGTGCCCAATTGGAACCTGACTTGATCTCAGCTATCCATCATCCGACTGGGATCCCCCTTCTTGTGCAAGTTCTATCAGTGCTCCATTTCCTGCCAACTAGTTATTCCCAAGTGACAGTGGGCTTGGCAGCAGGAATGTAACAGACAATGTTCTCTATCGTGCTGGCAAGAGTCTTGTCTGCCCTGATAAAACACCCATGCAACTACATTGCTTTCCCCCAGGTGGAGGATTTGGCCACAGTGAAGGCAGGGTTTTATGCAATGGGACATATCCCCAATATAATTGGGGAGATTGACGGAACACATATTGCATTTGTACCTGCCGGCAAAATGAACAGGTGTTCAGGAATCGTAAGAGTTTCCACTCCATGAATGTGCAGATGGTGTGCCTGGCGGACTCTACATCTCCCACATCAATGCTAAGTATCCTGGGTCGGTGCATGATGCCTTTGTCCTAAGGAATAGCAGCATCCAAAATGTGATGGCCCAACTACAGAGGCACAGGGTGTGGCTAATAGGTGAGCCTTGGTTCCCACCCAGTATATGTTGATGTATGCCTATGCTGTTGGCCATATGGGATAGTGTGTGGCTAAATGTTGTCCCTCAATATTTGCCGGTGACTCTGGTTACCCAAACATATCATGGCTGCTGACCCCTGTGAGGAATCCAAAGACAAGGGCAGAAGAACGTTATAATGAGGCACATGGGTGAACGAGAAAGATAAATGAGAGGACCTTTGGCCTCCTGAAGGCCAGGTTCAGATGCCTCCATCTGACAGGTGGATCCCTGTGCTACTCACCCGAGAAGGTCTGCCAGATAGTAGTGGCATGCTGCATGTTGCACAACCTGGCCCCCAGACGCCATGTACCTTTTCTGCAGGAGGAGGAGACTGGAGATGCCCCTGTGGCAGCAGAGGACCCTGAGGACAGTGAGGATGAGGAGGCAGAGGATGAGGATGTGGACAACAGAACATTGGTGATACATCCGTACTTCCAATGTCACACAGGTGAGACAGTGCAACTTCACATTTCTATGACTATTGTAGCCTGTTTGGCATTAGCATGCTGGCATTAACCACCTCTTTCCCCTACTTACTGTTACCTATGGATATTCATTTTACAGACGTTGGTGATATAACAACACTATCCTGATGTGATCACAACAGCCAGCAACAGGTCATTCATTCTATGCGCATTCTATATACAGTTTATTTGCAATGGTTGTAGCTGTCTCAATGAATACAAATTTGCAATACATGAAATACTAGTAGTCGTGTTTTATCCAAGGGTGTTTATTGTTGTTCTAAAATATGGGGGGAAGGTACAATGGAATGGGCTGATGATGGAGGAAAGTCAAGGGTATTGTTCGAGTCTGTTTGTAGCACAGGTGCAGTGTCCATGGGGACATAGGAGGGGGAGCAATGGCAGTTCAAGGTTGACAAGGTGACAGAGTGGACACAAGGGTGACAATCAGGAGAGTCTCATTTTCTGGTGGTGGTCTTGGCAAGGGTCTCTGGCTTCTCTCTGGCTCGCAGGGAACATTTGCGGGGTGGTTCACCTTCTGCAGGGGGAGAAATGGGGGTGGCCCGTGAGTCCTGTGGCGGGGCCTCCTGGCCCCTAGCGGCAGTGGAAGTGGAGGGCTGTTCAGACGACTTGCTAGTAGTAGGGGCCCGCTGGTGTGCTGTTGCCTCCCTCATGATGTTGGCCATGTTTGCCAGCGCCCCTGCTATGGAGACCAGGGTGTTGTTAATGGCCTGCAAGTCCTCGCTGATCCCCTGATACTGTCCCTCCTTCAGCCACCTGTTCTCCTGCACTTTGTCTAGGATCTGGCCCATCGTGTCCTGGGAATTTTGGTAGGCTCCCAGGATCTCGGAGAGTGCCTCCTGGAGAGTCGGTTCCCTGCTCCTGCCCTCCCCCTGGCGCACAGCAGTCCTCCCAGTGTACCTGTTGGCCTGTGCTTCTGTCCCCTGAACCGTGTGCCTACTGCAAAAGACCCCAGGTCTCTGATTGTCTTGTGTGCGAGGTGTGGCCTGGGTCCCTGTACAGGTGGGCACACTGCTGATTGACGCGTCCTTGGGACAGAGGTGTGGGTACGCTGGGTGGGCACTGTGGTGTTGGTTCCTGATGAGGAGGCTCTGTGGCGGTCTGTAATTGGGCTTGGGTGACTGGCTGTCCAGTGGTCCCTGATTGGCCAGATAGGTCGTCCAGATCCTGAATTCCAGAGTTACTGTCATCACTGTGGGTCTCTTCTGTTATGGGACTGGATAGTGACATTGGCTGGGGTACCTGTAGGGATGTAAATGATGTATTATGCTTCAAGTGTATGATATTTGTACTTCTGTAGCTTCCCCTCTATGGTTGGCGTTGCCCTGCCAGCTATTGCTTATGTATGTTGAGGTTATGTTAGTCCCTTGTTCTTTGATGCTGTCCCACGGCATTGACCCTCTCCACAATTCTCCGCCATAGCTCCATCTTCCTTGCTATTGATATTTGCTGCACCTGTGCTCCAAAGAGCTGTGGCTCTACCCTGATGATTTCCTCCACTATGACCCTTAACTCCTCCTCAGTGAATCAGAGGTGCCTTTGTGGTGCCATGGTTGTTGTGTGATGTGTGTTGGTGAGGGTGTGTTGGGTAATGGGGTGGGGTGTGTGATGTGGAGTGCGTGAGGGGTGCATGGGTGTATATGGTGTGTGTGTCTAGTTGTCTCTGTGCTCTTCTTCTCCTGGTGGCAATTGTTGTACAAAAGGGGTTGTGGGTAATGTGAGTGTGTGTTTTATAGTGGTGTGGGTGTGGTGTGTGTATGGGTGTCAGGTGTGTGTTGTTTGAATTGGCCAATGTAGCGTTGTTTTGTATGTGGGTGTCCATTGTGAGCACTGCGGTATGTTTGGTGTGGTGATGATGCTGGTAGTGGTTTACCGCCGTTGAATGTCTGCCATGGTGATTCGTGGGTCATAATGTGATGGGTGTTGTTTTGTTGGCGTAACAGTGTGGGTTTTGGGACCGCCAGATTATCACTGACCTTTGGTCTGGCGGATTTGTGTATGTGGCTGTATTGTGTCGGACTGGTGTGTGTGTGTGTGTGTGTCATAATACGGTGAACGGATGTTCGCCAGCGTGGCTGTAAGCTGGCGGCGTCAGCACGGCGGTAAGCAGGATTTACTACCAATGTCATAATGAGGGCCTAAGTGTATTCATAAATATGTATGAAAGCATCTTCAGATTTCCAGCACTAGGTAAGTTAATATTGTTGATATTGTCAGGGGTCGGTCTTCAATAATTTCAGTCAAAAGAATACAGGCAATTATCCCAAAACACTCTTGTTAGTGACAGTACATTTGTTTTAACCCCTTCCCCACCAAGGACGTAATGGTTACGTCCAGTGGCGGGACACTGAGGCGCCATGGATGTAACCATTACGTCCTTGTACCGGTCGTCTGGGGAAGCACTAGCGCCCCCCGAGGGCCTCTCCCCCACCCTCCCACGGCAGGGCTGGAAGGAGAACCGCTTCCCCTTTCCCCCCGCCAATTGACGTCCGATGACGTCACAGGTCACCTCCTATCAGACAGATTAGTTTCTCTTCGGTACGGGGGCAGGGGAGGTCAGCGAGGCATGAAAAGGGAAGGAAAGGCTGTTCCTTCCCTTTTCATGTCTCTCTAAGCATTCCTGCAGCACGATCGTCTAGCGATCGTGCTGCAGGAATGCCCACTATACAACAGGGATTTTGTTTACTTTGTGTAAACAAATAAAGCGAGCGGCCCTTTGGGCAACGATCGCTCCTCATGGGGGGGCATTTCATCTAAGGCCATTTCTGCCCCCCCGGGGGCAGATCGGCCTATACTAATTAGGCTGATGTGCCCCCGGGGGGGGCAGAAGCTATTAGACATTGGGGATTTTTTTTAAATTATGTTTACAAGGGGAGCGACCTCTTAGGCAAGGGTTGCTCCCTGGGGGCAATTTTATTACTAGGCCTTTTCTGCCCTCCCCCATGGGCAGATCAGTCTATAATAATTAGGCCGATCTGCCCCCGGGGGGGGGGGGCAGAAACCACTGGACACCAGGGATTTTCTTTTTTAATTTGCATAAGGGGAGCAACCTCTTTGGCAAGTGTCCCTCCCCAAGGGGGGGCATTTTTTCTAAGGCCATTTCTGCCCCCCCGGGGTCAGATTGGCCTATGTTAATTAGGCTGATCTGGCCCCGGGGGGCAGAAGCAATTAGACACCAGGGATGTTTTAAAAAAAAAATCTGTTTATAAGGGGAGTGACCCCTTTGGCAAGAGTCACTCCAGAGGGGGGAATTTTATTACTGTTCTTTTCTGTCCCCCCGCGGGCAGATCAACCTAAATTTATTAGGCCGATCTGCCCCCAAGAGGGGCAGAAACCATCAGACACCAGGGATTTTTTTTTCTGTTTTTTACAGATGGGGAGCAACCCCTTAGGTAAGGGTCACTCTCATGAGGGGCAAATTTATTTTATGCCATTTCTGCCCCCCTTGGGGGTAGATCGGCCTATTTTTGTAAGGCACATGTGCCCCTAAGGGGGCAGAAAGCAAACCAGAGACCTGGGAAGATTTAAAAAAAAGGGGTAGAGGTATGGCCATATCTCCACCCAAAATAAATAGGGACAAAGTTGTTCTGCCCACCGGTGGTTACCCCTGATCCACTCCCCGGGGGGGGGCAGAAAGCCTACTAGATTCCAGGGAATTTAAATAAAATAGTGGGGTGGTGACTACCAACCAGTATGGACATGGTTATGCCCCCACCCCAACTGAAGGGGGTAACAGTCTTTCAGCTCTCTCCCTGCACACTAAAAGATCTTATCCCAACGGCAAGCAGGAGGACATTTGATTATTTTTGGTTTTGGTTTTACATTTGAGCCATGAGAGCTTGGCTAACTCTCAAAATTGTCCCACTTGGAATGGTGAGGGCTGCACTTTTTGGACTTTGGGATGCTGCCATGTAGAAAAATCTACGAGACCTAGATAAATCTGAAAACTTATGATCTGGTTAAGTCAAGGGTGGTGTGCTTCACATGCACCCGCACCATTTTGTTGCCCACAATGCCCTACAAACCTCACACATTTTTCCCCCATTTTTGTGATGGAACCTTCCGGAATCTGCAGGAACCCACAAAATTCCTACCACCTAGCATTTTTGCATCTATACCGATAAAAATTCTGCCCCACTTGTCAGCCTAAATACGTTTTTTTTCAAACTGCCCTTTTGGACCCACTTTGGTTCCCCCTCATTTTCGACATGTTTTTGGCTCTTCCCTGTTACAGGCACTTGGCCCACCTACACAAGTGAGGTCTCATTATCGGAAGACCTGGGGGAACACTGGGTAGATGGCAGTTTGTGGCTCCCCTCACATTCCAGAACTTTGCAGCACCGAAATGTGAGGAAAGAGTGTTTTATTGCCAAATGTTGAGGTTTGCTAAGGATTCTGGGTAACAGAACCTGGTGAGAGCATAATGGGTTCCCCAGGTGTCTAGTTTTCAGAAATGTCCAGGTTTGCTTATTTTTCCTAGGTGCCGACTGAGCTAGAGGCCAAAATCCACAGCTAGGCATTTGCAAAAAACAGGTCAGTTTTCTGTGGGAAAATGTGATGTGTCCACGTTGTATTTTGGGGCATTTCCTGTCACGGGCACTAGGCCTACCCACACAAGTGAGATACCATTTTTATTTGGAGACTTGGGGGAATGCTGGGTGGAAGGAAATTTATGGTTTCTCTCAGATTCCAGAACTTTCTGTCACTGAAATGTGCGGAAAAAGTGTTGTTTTTTCCACATTTTGAACTTTGCTAAGGATTCTGGGTAACAGAACCTGGTGAGAGCCCCACAAGCCACCCCATTCTTTATTCCCCTAAGTGTTTAGTTTTAAAAAATGTATAGGTTTGCTAGGTTTCCCTAGGTGCCGGGTGAGCTAGAGGCCAAAATCCACAGCTAGGCACTTTGCAAAAAACAGGTCAGTTTTCTTTGGGAAAATGTGATGTGTCCACGTTGTGTCTTGGGGCATTTCCTGTCGCAGGCACTAGGCCTACCCACACAAGTGAGGTACCATTTTTATCGGGAGACTTGGAGGAATGCTGGGAAGAAGGAAATTTGTGGCTCCTCTCAGATTCCAACACTTTCTGTCACCAAAATATGAGGGAAAAAGTGTTTTTTTGCCAAATTTTGAGGTTTGCAAAGGATTCTAGGTAACAGAACCTGGTGTGAGCCCCACAAGTCACCACATTCTGAATTCCGCTAGGTGTCTAGTTTGAAAAAGGCACAGGTTTGGTAGGATTCCCTAGGTGCCGGCTGAGCTAGAGGCCAAAATCCACAGCTAGGCACTTTTCAAAAAACACATCAGATTTCAATGTAAAAATGTGATGTGTCCATGTTGCTTTTCCTGTTGCGGGCATTAGGCCTACCCACACAAGTGAGGTACCATTTATATTGGGAGACTTAGGGGAACACAGAATAGCAGAACAAGTGTTATTGCCCCTTGTCTTTCTCTACATTTTTCCCTTCCAAATCTAAAACAGTGTGTAAAAAAGACATCTATTTGAGAAATGCCCTGTAATTCCCATGCTAGCATGGGGACCCCGGGATTCAGAGATGTGCAAATAACCACTGCTTCTCAACATCTTATCTTGTGCCATTTTGGAAATGCAAAGGTTTATTTGATACCTATTTTTCACTCTTTACATTTCACCAAATGAATTGCTGTATACCGGGTGTACAATTAAAACCCATTCCAAGCTGCAGCGCCTTTATTGGCTCTGGGTACCTCGGGTTCTTGATGAACCTACAAGCCCTATATATCCCTGCAACTAGAAGCGCCCAGCAGATGTAACAGTATATTTTTTTTAAAAATCTGACATTGCAGGAAAAAATAACGGAGTAAATTGTGGAGAGAAATGGCTGTTTTTTTTTCAGCTCAATTTCAATATTTATTTTAGCTGTTATTTTCTGTAAGAAAACCTTGTAGAATCTACACAAATGACCCCTTGCTGAATTAAGAATTTTGTCTACTTCTCAGAAATAGTTAGCTGTCCAGGATCCAGCATGGGTTTCTCACCCATTTCTGTCACTAACTGGAAGGAGGCTAAAAGCACAAAAAATAGTAAAAATGGGGTATGTCCCAGTAAAATGCCAGAATTGTGTTGAAAAATGTGATTTTCTGGTTCAAGTCTGCCTGTTCTTGAAAGCTGGGAAGGTGGTGATTTTAGCACCACAAACTCTTTGTTGATACAATTTTCAGGGAAGAAACCACAAGCCTTCTTCTGCAGCCCTTTTTTCCTTTTGAAACTAAATTTTTGCTGTATTTTGGCTAATTTCTTGGTCTCCTCCAGGGGAACCCACAAACTCTGGGTACTTCTACAATCCCTAGGATGTTGAAAAAAAAGGACGCAAGTTTGGCGTGGGTAACTTATGTTGACAAAAAGTTATGAGGGCCTAAGCGCTAACTGCCCCAAATAGCAAAAAAAGGTCTGGCACCTGAGAGGGAAAAGGACTGGCAGCGAAGGGGTTAAAAGAATTTATCTTTGTGAGTGCCCGAAACTCTAACTCATCTATAGGGCAAAGTTGTCCTTTATAGACTATGACAAAGACTTGTGAAACATCAACTAATATAGAGGTATGACAGCTCCTGCCAGGGTGCTTGAAGGCTGATATCATTTATATGGAAGGAAACTCAAGCTTACAATTAGAAGTGGGAATAACTAAACCGCATTGGATGTAGCATTGTGACATTATAGCATTGTTCGTCACCCATAAAATTGTATAAGAGTATGACGGCTCCCGCCAGCTTTCAAATGCTGCGAGCATGTTTACAAAGGTAAAGTGTTCCAAATAACAATGATCAAGAATCCTTCAGAATACTCACTACAATCGCTGAAGCTGTGGTCAATTTAACCTACCTGTCCTCCATGAACCCAGAAGTAACAGGGTTCTAGAGGTGATCAGTTTTAAAGCACCACACTGAAGAGTGTCTCTGAGAAAGAGAGATAGGCCAAGTCTCTATTAAAATTGACGAGGGGCCGTCTGCTGATAAAAGAAGGGGGGCATCTTGAAACAGGCCTTCAAACCCAAAAACGTGTTTTTTAAATCCAGAGAATCTGAACCTCCAAGTGTGAGATCATGGTAATGAGGAGCAAGTATAATTATATATGGGTTTAGTTGGTATGTAGAAGTCATTATAATAAATAATTCAGAAAATCGATGATGTGAAAAGGGAGTCTCACATAAATGGGATCAGTAGTCAGTCAGAGTGAGTGGGCTAAGGGTCCTGAATGGTATTAGACCTAAACAGTGAAAAGACAGTAGTTGGATGATAAAGATGTGTATTATATATTATCAGTGTTGATCAAATGACAAGGTAGGGGTAAAGAATCAACCCCTAAAGCCAATAGATGTGTGAAAACATACAGAATCTGAGTTTCTAGAAAAAATGGTCATTGGCTACTGAGTTAAAAATTCAGACCATTGGATATCATCTTTTAATCCCAGTATATGGGTCCCCAATTTTAAAAGTCTATGGGCAGTGTTATACATATCTTTATGGTTTTAAGGATGACCCACTTGAGATAATTGAGACTATGGTGGTTCTCAATAAAGTGAGTACTCAGTTTAGTGGCAGTCTGGTGACATCTAATGGTGCTACGCTGCTCATTGATTCAGGTTTTGATCAATCTAGTAGTCATACCTTTAAAAAAAAGAAGGCCACATGGACATTTTATGAGAGAGACGCATTTCTTATTTTTGCAGTTTATGTGCTTATTAAGGTTCCATGTGCCTGATGGTCCCAAGTCTACAGTACTCGTATCTATAGAGAGGGGCCAAACATAGCATTGACCACAAGGGCGGAGGCTCTTAACAGGGGACAATGTCCAGTTTTCCATCCCGGCATCTGTACTCGTAGGTTTCGTCTGACATGGTCTAGTATGAACAATGAGATCCTGGATGTTATTAGTCTTTTTGAAAGCAAACCGCATTGTTTTCAATAGTCGTTGTATTTGACAAAAATCGCTCTTCTCTTATTGATTATCTTTTTAATCTCACTGGAGAAAGGCGTAAATGTAGTGACACAGGTCAGTCTGGGTTGTTTTGATTTCGGGTAAATAGAGCACCTCTTTAAGGGGGCATGGGCACTGCAGGGGCCCCCAGGGGCCCCGCGGCACCCCCTACCGCCATCCTGTTCCCGGCGGGAGAACCGCCAGGAACAGGATGGCGGTAGGGGGTGTCAGAATCCCCATGGCGGCGGAGTGCGCTCCGCCGCCATGGAGGATTCTCAAGGGCAGCGGAAAGTCGGCGGTACACCGCCGACTTTCCGTTTCTGGCCGCGGCTGAACCGCCGCGGTCAGAATGCCCAGCGGTGCACCGCCAGCCTGTTGGCGGTGCTACCGCGGTCGTTCGCCCTGGCGGTTTTTACCGTCAGGGTTAGAATGACCCCCATAGTTGTAGCATCTACAGGGACCAGAAACACTCTTTCCCACATACGGGTACCTCCGAGATATTATTTGTCTCAATCAATTAGTCCAACAGACTACGTACCTAGGCTTTACAAAACTCACAAATCTTCACATACCAGTAGATCCTCAACAGAACCACTCATGTTTCCCAGATTGGGTTGGGGTAGGTATTTGTTGTAATCTGAATAAAAATACAATTTTAAATAATGCTGTTTGAATGCCTTAACATATGCCTCCCAAGGAACAACAGTCTGGAATATCCATGAGTGAGGGCCTTAGACAACTTTTTGACTAGAGTCTGTGTCCACATGTGAGATATGTGGACCCCAGATATTCACTAATAGTAGTGGTGACATACACTGCTGGTAAAGTGTGTCAAAATTCCACCCAAAATGACTCTGTTCCAACTATGATAGCACATATTGGTGGTTTAACCTCTCAATCCTGAGGACATGATGTCGCCTCTGGAATCCAGATTTTCAGCATAGTTGTGTTCCTGCGCTGGCATGATTGGAGGAAGAGAGAAATGGAGAGATCTGTTGGAATGGGAATTTTTAAATCATCCCACATCTGAGGGTCTATGTGAGATGTAAAGAAGCAGTCAGATAATATAGATATTTGGACATGCAGTGAATGGACTGTATTCAAATTCTCCAAAATTGGCCAGTGATTTGTGATAGAGCTCTTCAGTTAATCCATGCCTGTTCATTTGGTGATGTTTGTTTTTGTGGCTTAGAGTGCTGGTGGTAGACAACCCTCATAGCAGATATGTATTAAATGAAGTTAATAGGTATGAGTTACAATTTGTTGTTGACTGTTGCTTTTAGTATTGTTGTGGGCTGTTAGACCTGTCAGACTTAGGGGTTGTCTTCCCCCAAACTTTTTGCCTGCTTGCCTCCATCTTGTTTAGATTTTTGCTCTGTTGGCCTTAGGACTGCTAACCAGTGGTAAAGTGCATCTACTCACATTCCTAAACATGGTTTGAGTGGCGTACACCTGATTGGCATATTTAATTTACATGTAAGTCCCTTGCAGAGTAGTATACCATATACCCAGGGCCTGTAAATTAAATGTTGCCAGAGGCCTGCAGCAGTTATTGAGCCACCCACTTAAGTAGCACCTTAAAACTTGTCCTAGGCCCTGCCATTGCAGCCTGAAGGCAGTATCCCACTGCCATGTCGACTTGGCATTTACACAACTTTGCCAAGCCTTAAACTCCCCTTTTATTACATTTACATCACCCTAAAGTAAGCCCTAGGTTGCCCATAAGGGAGGATGCTGTGTAATTAAAAGGTAGGACGTATACATTTTAGTTTTACATGTCCTAGTAGTGAAAAGCTCCTAAATGGGTTTTCTCACTACTGAGAGGCCTACCACTCCCACAGGGTAACATTGGGGATTCCTTATTAAAATTAATTAGTTGAAGTTCCTAAACCAGAGGTGGTATCTATGAACTTGTGATAATAAACCCTCTTTAATGGTAAAGGCAGATTAATTCAGTATAAATGCCACTTTTAGAAAGTTGTCATTTTCCTGCCTTTAGCCCTCTGTGCCTGTAACCTGCCTTAGGTCACATGACTGGCTTTAACTGACAGTTGGGACTTTGTGAATTCCCCCGAGACAGTCACACAATAGGGGGATTAGCAGATCCTGAATGGGCCATTAACTGACTTGATGGGTGGGGGTGGTGGAGCTGCAGCTAAAAAGGCTGGGCTCTGCCACCACACAATAGGCTTAATGACCCTGTATTGTCAGTGCAGCCAGCTAGGAGCCAGGGCAGTCAAGTCAGGAAATTCCTGGAACTTCAGAGAACCTTTCCAGAGGCTTCACCTAATTTCTAGGAGCATGGCGCCAGGGTATACAAATAGGGCTCTCCGATCTGCTCCTCAGTTCACTACTGAACCAGCAGAAGGACTCTCAGAGGACTGCCTGCTGCTGTGGCCTGCTGTGCACTCTGTCAGACTGCTGCTGTACCTGGAAGGACTAATCTGCTACCTGGAGCGTGCTTGAAACTTTCAGAGGCCAGCCCTGCTCTAGAGCCCTGCATCACCATCTCGACCCAGGACTTCGGAAGTGACTCCAATGGCTAGTTTAGGTAATCTCCTGTTCTGAGCCACACAGACATAACAGGCTACCACCATCTTAAACCTGCACCTGGACCCAGCCTGAGTGAGTATTGCACCCCCAGAGGTCTTGATCCACCTCTGAATCCTTGGATGTGGTGCTAAAGGTGCACAGGTGCCCATTTTCTAAAGCTGAGGACTTGCTATTTTGAACATTAAACTTTTAAAAAAACATAACTACAGTTCTACTAATTGGATTTTGATGGTTTTGTTGTTGTCAACTAGGTTATTAAAGTTTTCTCTATTTTTCTAAATTGGTTAAGGATTTTTATTGTGTTGTGTTTTTACTGTGTTGATGTTTGTGTACTGCATAAATACCTAACACATTGCCTTTAAGTTTAGCCTTACTGCTTTTTCTGCCAAGCTACCCAGGGTTAAGCACAGGTTAAATTAGTTACTTTTTGTGGTTCACCATGCGAGGGATTGTGGCTGTTGCTTGACTAGATCTCACAACCCAGTCAACCAAAAACCCAATTTCTCACATTGGTATTTAGCGGTATGGATCAGGGCTTGTATTTGTGCAGTGTTATACAGTGATTTATGTTAAACAAAAATCCCAGATAAATAATTTGGCATCAGAACTGATTTTTTTAAAGTTCTCCTTAGTTTCTATTGGTCATGTTTTTTTTAAATGTAATTCACTATACCTTCCTCTAATACCATGGCAATGGGGTTGACGAATGTTGAGAACCTCACCAGGGCTGAGCTGCAAAAGCTCTGCAAGGAGAGGGGCTGAATATGGGCAAGAAGGCATCCAAAGTGGGTTCTACAGGTAGCCCTCCAGGCCTATAAGGATTTCAAGAGGATGCAAGCAGTGACAGTGGCGGATGATCCTGAAGGGGACCTGGGACCAGATGAGGAAGAAAACCCAGAACCAGAGGAGAACCCAGAGCGGCAGGAGGAACACCCCTGCCCCAAGGAGGAGAATCAGGATACCCAGGATGGGGCAGGGAGCAGTGTTTCTTCCAGAGACTGTCACAAGTGGAGTTGAAGGACAGGAGGGAGGAAAGGAAGCTCAAGAAGGAGCTGGAACTGGCCAAGCTGAGGATGGAGGACAAGAGACTGGCCATGGAGGAGAAAACGATCATGCTGGCTAATGTACTGAGACTGAAGGAACTGGACATAAAAGCCAAGCAAGTGGAGTCATGCAGCAATGATGGCAGCAAATCATCAGTGCCTACTGGAGAGGTGAGAGTCTGCATACCCAAAGAACTGGTGCCCAGTTATGGGGTGGGGAATGAAATAGATAAATGGCTTTCAGCCTATGAGGTAGGCCTGAGAGTACACAAGATTCCAGAGAAGCACTGGGAAAGGGGGGTTGTTTGTGGAAGTAAACGCCTCCTGTGGGGAAGAACACTGACACTAAAGGAAGAGGACCGGACCAGGTATGCCCCTCTGAAGGCCATTCTTCTTGATAAATTTGGGATGACCCCTGAGAAATACAAACAAAGACTCAGGGACAGCCACAAACTTCCATACCAGTCATGGATGGACTTCATTAACTATACCAGCAAGGCACTGAAGGGCTGGGCGAGAAGCAGCAAGGTAGATAATTTCAAAGGACTGTACAACCTAAGCTTGAGGGAGCACATGCTCAATACCTGTTTTACAGAGCTGCGCCAGCACCTATTAGACAGTGAGCTGGCTGACCCCAAGAAGCTCGCTGAGGAAGCGGGCCTCTGGGCCAGCACCAGAGTTTCCAAAAAGGCATCTTGGGAGACTCCCAAAACTATGGTCAGGGTTCCCACCAGAAGAAAAAGGGGGAGATAAAAAAAGGAGTCATCCCAATGCCTCCAAAATAGTTATCAGGGGAAAGGGTTCCAATCCCAATTTGACCACCAGAAGAAAGGCTTCTCAGGCAAAAACAAATTCAACCCCAAGTGCTATGAGTGTCATAATTATGGGTATTACAAAGATGATCCCAAGTGCCCTTAGAGGGCATAGCCTCCCCCTGGAGGTAAAACCCCAGGGATGGTGAGTGTAGTGCTTGGGGAGGAGATGGCCCAAGTTAGTGGGGGGAAGTCAGTGAATTTACCCTAGTGTCCCTGTGTGATGAAGAGATTGTGTCCAAAGCCCACATGCCTTCCAAAACTGCAAAGTATAGGCAGTGGGTCACCATAATTAGGCAGAGGGTGGAGGCTCTGAGGGAAACAAAGCCAGTATGACTACTGTAAAGTGACATCTGGTGTCCTCAGAGCAAGTAATTCCCAATACATTCCACCAGGTTGTAGTACCAGACAACAAGAAGAGACACTACTCTGTGGCTCTAGTTCTCTTTGAGTGGGGGTTTCTCAGCATTTCTGAGAGTTGCGGTGAGCCCTGCCATGCCTGTCGACTGTCTACTAGGAAATGACCTGGAATACACTGCCTAGAAGGAAGTGGAGCTCAGGTCCCACATGGGAATGTTGTGATTGCCTGAGTGGGTCGGTGTGACCACCATGTCCATGGCTTCCAAAAAATGGCCCAGACTAGCTGCCAAGAGAGGGGAGGTCAGGGGGCGTGGAAAGCCAGCCCCTGTTTCTCTTCCATAGGAGGTGGATGAGGCGCCAGAGAAGTCTGCCTCAGAGCCCACTGAGGAGGACATTACCTCCCTTGGTGACCTGCCTGAGCTTGCTGGAGGAAGCCGCCCCAGAGCCTACTTAGGACTCCCTTGGTGACCTACATGAGCTTTCTGGATGGCAAGCAGAAGGGGGACCCACCAGGGAGGAGTTCTGTCAAACACAGAAGGAGTGCCCAACCCTGGAGGGCATGAGGCAGCAAGCTGAAGCACAGGAAGCTGATGAAACCTCTGGAGATCACCAAATTTATTGGGAGAATGACCTCCTGTATAGTGAACCCAAGGTACCTCTGCATGGGGCAATCAGAGCCCTAATTGTCCCCCAATGCTGCAGCTTTTCTACTAAAATTAGCCCATGAGATTCTCCTGCATGACATCTTGGGCAGGACAAGATCTTTGCCTGGCTTGTCCCTCACTTTTACTGGCCCAGGATGAAGGTGTCCTCAGATGCATTCTGCAGGACTTGAGTGTCCTGCCAGGTCAGTGGGAAGTCAGTGAAGAAACTGAAAGCTCCCCTGCAACCCTTACCTGTCATTGGCACCTTCTTTGAAAGGGTGGGCATCTACACCTTTGGGCCCCTAGACCCCAAGACAGCCTCTGGTAACAGGTATATTCTGGTCTTGGTGGACCATGCTACAAGGTATCCAGAGGCCATACCTCTGAGATTTGCAACTGCACCTGCGCCTGCAGTAGCTAGGGCCCTTATGGGGATTTTTACCAGAGTGGGTTTCTAAAAAAGAAGCGGTGTCTGACAGGGGCACCAGCTTTATGTCAGCATATATGCAATCTATGTGGGAAGGAGTGCGGGGTTACTTATAAGTTCTCCACACCCTTTCATCCACAAACCAATGGGCTTGTTGAGAGGTTCAACAAGACCCTGAAGGGCATGATTGGGAAAAACAAGACAATGCTGCAGCCACAAGTTTTTTGGGCGATGTGAAGGCTTTAGACCTCACACAATTGATCAGGGTCCCCACTCATAATAAAGGGCACACTATTGACTTTGTCTTTAGCAATTTAGTTGATCTAACTGCCCTATCCCCCACCCGTTTAGCTTGGTCAGACCATTTTTTTATTTCTCTTAACCTTCCTACCTCAGGACCGGGCAATTCTCCTCAAATTACAACCCAACCATATAGGCGCTGGCACTCGTTAAGTTAATGGTTAATGAGTGGATTGGTGTCCTAGAGAATTCAAAACATGCCCTTAATGGGAATATGGCTGGTTCCTTAGAAATATTTAACAATTGGTTCACTAATAGCTTAGACATCACGCTCCCTTGTACGTCAAGGAAGGGTGGTCATCGGAAAAAAAGCTCTCCTTGGTTTTCCGCCTATCTTCGACTATTAAAGAGAGACTGTAGATGTCTGGAAAGGAAATGGAGAAAATCCTATGACACCGTACTTAAAGAAGATTATAGGAAGGCTATTAGATGGTTTCATGTGGAAATTAAAGCAGCACAGAGTGCCTATTATGCGGCCAAAATAGAACAGAGCGCCAACTCTCCTAAAGAAACTTTTCATTTATTAAAAGAAATTTCCTTATCACATGCTCAAATCGAAGACGTAGAAGCTTCTCATAAACATAGCAACGACCTAGGCTCTTTTTTTCCAGAAAAAAAATCTCAGATATCTACTCAGCCTTTCCGATAGGATCCCAGAGCGCTCAGGATATTAGCGAGCAATGTTTCAAGGGCTCAGTGAGCCTAGCACAGATTCTGCCTCTCTCCCCAGAAAAGACATTCTAACACTATTGGGCACCCTTAAATCTGCATCTCCATTGGATACTGCACCCCCATCATTTTTAGCACAAGGATCTTCAATAATAGTTCCTATTTTGACCAATTTGTTGAATCTGTCACTGGCTAGCAGTTCTATCCCTCCACAGTGGAAACACAAGACTGTGAAACCCCTTCTTAAGAAACCCAACTTAGACCCATCTGTACTCAATAACTACAGACCCATTTCTATGTTGCCAGCTTTCGCTAAGATACTTGAAAAACATTTTATTTCTCATCTCTCCACCTTCCTGGAAGACAATAACATTCTTCACCCCTCCCAGATGGGCTTCAGACCCTTACATAGCACAGAATCAGCATTGATCGGAGTTACGCAAGAAACCAGGAAGCGCCTAGATCAAGGACTGGTTTCGGCAATTGTGCTCCTTGATCTCAGTGCTGCCTTCGACACTGTAGATCACAGTATCCTACTCCGGAGAATGAGGGAAATTCGGGTTACAGGGCATGCTTTAAATTGGTATACCCAGTTTTTAGATGCAAGATCTTTCCAGGTACTTGATCGTTCCTTCTATTTGAGTTGCTTTAATAACTGTTGGGGAGTGCCACAGGGCTCTTCTCTAAGCCCTACATTGTTTAATATCTATTTGTTGCCACTGGCAAAAACAGTGGAACCACTTGGCCTCTCTTTAGTATCATATGCAGATGACACTCAGCTGGTGGTATATCTCTCCACTACACAGAATTCATTTGAATCATTGCTTGCCCCTGTTTACGGGCAGTATCCAATTGGATGTCTGAGTGTAAACTCAAGTTGAAAGGAGACAAAACAGAGGTTATGATCTTGGGTCATCATTTGTAGGAAAGTACCATCTTCCTTGGCATGTTACCCCGATTTTCCACATGTATGTCAGTATATTTTTGCCTGTCTCACTGGGATCCTGCTGGTCATGACCCCAGTGCTCATAATTTATGGCCTAATGTGTATGCCTGTGTAGTGCCTAACTGTGTCACTGAAGCTCTGCCAACCAGAACCTCAGTGCTTATGGTCTCTCTGCTTTTAACTATGTCACTGTAGGCCAGTGACTTCATTTACCAATTTCAATTGACATACTGGACCCCTCTTATAAGTCCCTAGTATGTGGTACTGTCAACATCAGGACAGTGCGTGCTCTACGGGCGACTAAAATGCAGACATCCTGTCTTTATGCAAAGGCATAATTCATGCATTATGTTTATGTGCAGTTTGTTAAACTTTTGCATTGCAGAGTTTAACCTTGAAAACCACTATTAATGATGTTTGCAATAACTGTTAATGTGCAAGGTATTGCTGCAGGCTTACCGAGTGCGTCAGGGAATGGTCCCTTTCTAGGATCTTCTAGGAGCTTTCCCTGCCGCATGACTGGGTGTGGTTAGTGGGCTGGACTAGACTCTGTATAAGGGAGCCAGCCCAGCTCCACATGCTCACTATTCAGAGGTCCTGGTGCAGAGCAGCAGCAACTTCCTGAGCTCCAGTCCCGGAGGCCTACAATGACATTTCCAGGCCTGCCCTCATTGTATTGACGATCTTTTAGCAGGGCGGTAAGGCAGAGGTCGGGCTGGGCCCCCGACCCCCATTTTCAAAGACATTTGAGTTTTTGGGCCTAGTTGTGAAACTCCTTGTGTGCGTGATTGTGTTTTCATGATATTGCATATTCTTGTTTGAATTGGCAAGGTGCGCAATTCAATTCTGGCATATGATTTCTGGCAGTCAGATCGGCAACAGTGTGCGCGATCATTTCATGATATTTGCATTGTGTATTTCGAATCTGCATGGTGCGCGATTCATTTCCTGGCATTTAACTTTGACATTCAGATCAGCAGTGTGCGTGATCATTTCATGACATTAGCATTGTGAAACTTCGAATCGGCAGCAAGGTGTGCGATTCTTTTCTGGCAGTAAACTCTTGATTTTCAGATCGGCTGTGCGCGCGATCTTTTAATGGCATTGAATACTTGGGTTTGCAGTGTTTGTTGAGGTGAGCATTTGGTTTTCTCGAAACGCTCAATTCAAAGTGCGGCATTCTTTGTGCTAATTAAGCTCCTAGTTCATTTCCTGTTGTTATTTCATGGAATGCTCAGATAGCCTTTGTCCTCCTGTAAAAATGCAATGTTTATCCTGAAACTATTTTGAAGAAGGTTCTTGTATTCTAGACAGTATATGATATTTCCTGAAAAGCTCAAATGAAACATTGTATTAACCCATTCTTGATTTTTCCAGGTTACTAGATTTTCTTGAGGCCTAGTTATAGTCATGTCCTATGTTATCCATGATTACAGTATAAGAATTCTTAGAACCATAGTCTATTGAAAGTCAATGTGATTATATCTTGACATTGTGTTGTTTAACCTCTTGCTTCCTACAGGTCTCCTTCCCATCTGTTCCCTACCTAATCCCCTTTTCCCCCACTTGGACTCTCTCAGGCTCTGTGGTATATCTATTGGAGTTTTGGAGCTGTCTAGTGGTGGACATGTTGGGAACATGCGCAGGCCCCGAGGATCTGGTCTCCCTGACAGGTACCTAGGTACCCAGGGCATTGGGGTTCCAGGAGATCCATATGGGCTGCAGCATTTCTTTTGCCACCCATAGGGAGCTCAGACAAACCCTTGCACACGCCTGCCATTGCAGCCTGCGTGAAATAGTGCACAAACTATTTCACAGCCATTTTCACTGCACTTAAGTAACTTATAAGTGACCTATATGTCTAACCTTCACTTGCTGAAGGTTAGATGCAAAGTTACTAAGTGTGAGGGCACACTTGCACTAGCAAAGGTGCCCCCACATAGTTCAGGGCCATTTCCCTTCACTTTGTGAGTGCAGTGACACCATTACACGTGTGCACTACTTATAGGTCAAAACCTATATGTAGCTTCACAATGGTAACTCCGAATATGGGTAAATCAACAATAATGTACACACGGTTCCAAAACATAGAAAGGGTTCTCTTGAGAGAAAACAGTATTCCGGAAGAAGCGATTTGCTTAGAGCAAGAGCCCTCACTCACCAGCCGGTGACATGCTTCATCATTGGGCCATGCTCCTCGTCAGGCCGGCACTGCAATGCCTGACGGGCCCCTCAAGGGGGCTCTTTGCCGGAGATCTTTTGAAAGAAGGTATTGGCCGGTCAAAATATGAAAAAAGGATTGGTATAAAGAAATGTATAAAAATGTCTAAAGGAAAAAACTGATAATTTATTCAGATGTTAATGCCTCTGACATGATTAAAAACACTATATAGGGATATGGCATAATAATGTTTACAATCCCTCAACAAAGACACATACAGTTCGTAAATCTTGTTGAAAATGGTACGAAGTGGGGTAACACAGAGTTCTTGTGTCACTCAATCAAAAACAGGGGGTCAACATGTTTCTCGCAACTCATAGTCAAAAATGATCTTGTGCGATTCTTCAGGACCTAATAAGTACCTAATCCTTATTGAAAAAAGCTCTAGGATAAGAATAACTTGTGTTCCCTATTTGGGAAAACAAAGGCCTAGAATACAGAAAGAGAACCATAATCAAAAAGGATTACTCTTTGAACATTGACAGTGAGGCATCATGTAAAGAATTATCCTCAAAACATTACCCTCATGGTGAGTCCCAACAAAGTGCCAAGTGATAAGGGAACCATAGTGAAAGATTGGAAACAAAAGCTGTTGTTAGATAACCAATGCTTACCCTCCAAAGTCTAATAATAGGGCCTCATCGGGGCAACATCAGGCTTCTCAAACCACTATGGCCTATAACATATAGAAAGCAGAAGCCAAAGTTAAAGATTATCATATAGTCAGGAACTGTGGCGGATATGGTGTAGAGCGACCAGATCCTAGAAAGGTAAGGAAAACACTTATACTATAAAAATGAGGAATACAGTAATATCATAACCAGATGTCGCTAGCACATTACTAGTAAAATAAAGAACAGAAATAAGAGCCCAAGTTCAATATTGCTGGAGTAAGAGAAGTAAATAAATAAATAAATGTAGGTACATATATTCTATGTCTTCTTAAATACATCAGTACCTTAATGTACCTACAGGTTACGCGATTGCAAGCCAGCTGATTGTTAGTCCAAGCCCACCCCCTCTAACATGGTGGATGGGCTAGGACGATAGCGTGCATAAAGGGACAACGGATGCTGCCGTAAGTGTCCGTGATTGTGCTACCTCTAAAGGGGAATATAGGGTAGATAAACTACTATACTAGGTATCGGGTGAAAGCGCGTCGGTGTACAGCGCGTTCACCCTTCAGAATAACAAAAGTAAGAGACGCGTGTCAATTACAGCGCGTCTCTCTTATACACGCGTATTCCGGCGAGCACTGCTCGCAATGAAGGCGTTTCAAAACAAAGCAGAAAGGGAGGAACAGCAAAGTGGTAACCGAGGAAGGCGGTTCGTCAATGCCAAAGGGAAAGAGAGGTGTCACTTACTTGGTGTATCGCCGCTAGTCTCGGGTCACCTACAAGCTCAGTCTGGCCCCGGAACACAAAGAGAGAAGTTCAAGGGGGTCTATTTAAAAGTCATAGAGAGAGAAAAAAGGACTACTTGTTTCAATACAGTGTCGGAAAACAAAGGAAGGACAACAATTATGTCGGCCATTTGTAAAAGGATTCGTTAGTGGAAGCTGCATTAATATTCTTCAACGAGAAGAGAAAGAAGATAGTTTTTGGATAGCGAAAAAACATTGTTTTAATAGTGATAAAACAGTAAAAAGTAAAGAAAATATCTATTTCGCAGGGGGAGAAAAAAAGAGAAAGTATCCATTTTACAGGTGGAGGAAAAACCGCTATCAAAAGAAGGGGAGCCCAATTGAGTACTAGGGACAAAAATATATTTTTTATATATCGTCAAAAATTAAGAATTAGGGGTGCTGCATCCCCGGGCATGATTATCAATGTATAAAGCTAATCCATGGGATTTCATTATTTAGTCCGAATAAATGGGTCTTAAGCCTAAAGACCCATCGTTGTTCTTTTTCAAAAAGTCTGTTAGTGCATGTGGCCATGTAACAGTCTAAGATCATGGAATTGTCCCCCCATTCCAAATCTGATATTAGGGAGCCAATTCCATGCATCCTGGGGGCTCCACCATGGACCCCCAGCACTGTCAAACCAGCTCTCTGAGGCTTGCACTGCAGCTACAGCTGCTGCCACCTCACAGACAGGGTTCTGCCCTCCTGGGGTCTGGGCAGCCCAGTCCCAGGAAGGCAGAACAAAGCATTTCTTCTTAGAGCAGGGTGTTACACCCTCTCCCTTTGGAAATAGGTGTTACAGGCTGGGAGGGGTAGCCTCCCCCAGCCTCTGGAAATGCTTTGAAGGGCACAGATGGTGCCCTCCTTGCATAAACCAGTCTACACCGGTTCAGGGACCCCTTCTCCCCTGCTCTGGCGTGAAACTGGACAAAGGAAAGGGGAGTGACCACTCCCCTGTCCATCACCACCACCCCATGGGTGGTGCCCAGAGCTCCTCCAGTGTGTCCCAGACTTCAGCCATCTTGCTTTGTAAGGTGTGGGGGCACTCTGGAGGACTCTGAGTGGCCAGTGCCAGCAGGTGAAGTCAGAGAGCCCTCCAGATAGGTCCTTAGCTGATAAGGTAGCCAATCCCCCTTTCATGGCTATTTAGGGTCTCTCCTGTGGCTTCTCTTCAGATTCTGCTTGCAAGTTTCCTTCAGGAATCCACTGCAACAACTTCAGACTCTTCTGACCTCGGATCAACTGCAGCCTGCTTCAAGAAACGCTGTAACTGCAACAATGTGTCTACAAGAGACACTTTTCTTCAGCAACCTCAGCTCCAAGTCAGCAACTGCAACAGTTTCCACAGTGTGCACGCTCCGGGGGCTCCCTGTCTTCATCCTGCACCAGAAGGACCGAAGAAATCTCCCGTGGAGTGACAGAGTCACTCCCCTGCTCCAAGCAGGCACCTTCCAAGACGACGACTGGTACACTGGGACTCCTCTCACAGCAACAAGCGTGCTCCTAAGGACACAGAGGGTGGACATCATCGACATAGACTGTCCTGAGGTCTTGCTGACGCGCGCAACGGTATCCCTGTGTACTGCGTCTTCTTCGCCTCTTGAGGCCTCTGTGCACTCTTTGCAAAATTCCCCCGTGCACAGCCTGGCCTAGGTCCCCAGCACTCCATCCTGTGACGCCCAACTCGCTGAGTTGTTCTCCGGCGGCTTGGGACCTTCTTTTGTTGTGCTGCATTAACTGCGTTTTGCACCTCCTTTGAACCCGGATCCTGCGACTCGCAGGGTCCTAGCTGGCATCCTGAGGGCTCTCTAAAGTGCTGAGAGCGCCCTCTTCCTCCTCACACAGAGGTGAGGCCCCCAGGTCCCTCCTGGGTCCATCCAGCGCCATTTTGATGAAAAACATACTTTTGTCGTAGCCAAGGCTTATTGGCGACTTCCAACACGAAATCTCATCTGCAACGATCTTCACGGTGTGAGACATCTTTTGCATCATGCAAGAACCCACTGGCATCTTCCTAGGGTGCAATTCTGCAGTCTTTGACTAACAATGGACTCTTCTTTTGCACCCTCTTCTGGGTTGGCAGGGGCTCCTGTCCTTCCTGGAACTTCTTTCGACTTCTGGACTTGGTTCCCTTCCTTTGCAGGTCTTCAGGTCCAATAATCCAGCAGTTGTTCTTTGCAGACTTGGTTGGCTGCTGCAAAATCCCAAAAACGAGGAGTAGTGTGTCCTAAGGAAACTTGCAGTACTTTACTCCTCCTTTTCTGGGCTCTGGGTGGGGTAATTTACTTATCTTTACTGTATTCTTACTCTCCCAGTGATTCTGCACACACTACACTTGTCTAGGGAGGGATTTGTGATTCACATTCCACTTTCTTAGTATATGGTTTGTGTTGCCCCTAGACCTATTTTCTCCTATTGCAATCTATAGCATTTCCTATTGTTTGCATTGTTCTATGACTATTTACTTGTCTAATTTTGGTGTCTAGTGTATATATTGTGTATAATACTTACCTCCAGAAGGAGTATTGTCTCTAAGATATTTTTGGTACTGTGTCACCCAAATAAGTACCTTTATTTTTGGTAACACTGAGTATTGTATTTACTTGTGTATAAGTACTGTGTAACTCTAAGTGGTATTGCATGAGCTTTGCATGTCTCCTAGTTCAGCCTAAGCTGCTCTGCTATAGCTACCTCTATCAGCCTAAGCTGCTAGAACACTACTACATTTCACTAATAAAGGATAACTGGACCTAGTTTAAGGTTTAAGTACCCAAGGTACCCACTTCAAACCAGGCCAGCCTCCTACATCATTCTCATCCAAATCTAATCTCACCTGTTTTGCACTCGCTAGGAGAGCTTCCCTCTCCCAAGGGACACATTAAGAGTCTTGGTGTATGGCTTGACTCATGGCTGACCATGGACCATCAGGCGAAGAAAATATCTTCCACGTGTTTTGGCATATTCAGACTCCTTAGAAAGGTGTTTAAAATCCTTCCATTTATTGCAAAGAGACTTATCATACAGGCTTTAATCATCTCCCGCCTGGACTATGGGAATGCCTTGTTTCTTTGGGGCTCCAAATTATGTTAAAAATAAACTTCAGGTGGTGCAGAACACTGCTGCCTGCCTTCTCTTCAATATACCCAGGCATGAATCGGCTAAATCAGCCCTCTCAGCCCTGCATTGGCTCCCATTGGAGCAATGGATAAAGTTCAAAGCAATATGCTGCATTCATAGAGCTCTGTATGTCAAAGGTCCTCCATTCTTGCAAACCTTGGCTACCTTCCATAAGCCTGTTAGACATCTTAGGTCATCATTGGCAGCTTTATTGGTAATTCCGTCAATAAAAAAGGCCAAATGGAGCTGAAGATCTATTTCCTATCTTGGCGCCAAACTGTGGAACTCTCTACCTTTGTCCTTACGTCAAACTAGCCACGAATTATCCTTCTGTCGGCTACTGAAAACATGGCTGTATTAATCTTTCTTTCTAAGGTAGTGCTCTTGGAAGATTTTTGTGTAGCGCTGGGAGGCCTTTTGGTAGCCATGGGCTCTATACATTTTCATAACATAACATAACATGCCTGACCCCCTGAGGCAGAAGTGGGATGTACTCTTACCATGCCTGCTCTTTGTTTATAGGGAGGTACCACAGAAGGGGGTTGGGCTCAGCCGCTTCAAACTTCTGTATGGTCACCCTGTAAGGGGACCTCTCAGTCTGGTTAAGGAACATTGGGGGAAGCTCCCAGGAAACCTCCACAGGATGTGGTTAGTTATATGCTAACCTTCAGGAACCAGAAGGCCAAGTTCTGGAAGAAGGCTTCAGAGAACTTGAAGGCAGGCCAGGAGGTGATGAACCAGTGGTACGACCAGAATGGGATTCCACCTCGTTGGTGGACCTCAAGACCCCGAAGCAAACCTTGAGGGTCCTTCACATCAACTGTCTCAAACCCCACTACGAGAGGTCTGAAGTCACCATGCTGTTGGTGACAGATGATGGGGAGGAGGTGGAGTGCAACACTCTTCCTGACGTCCTGTAATCAAAAGAGCAAGATGGGTCAGTGAAAGGTATAAATCTTTCCCCTACCTTGATCCCAGAGCAGCAGAGGGACTGGCGCCAGCTGTTGGAACAGTTTGCCTCTCTGTTTTCCCTCACTCCTGGGCTTACATGAATGTGCACCCATGACATTGATTTAGGAGACAGCTTTCCTGTCAAACCGAGATTTACAGGCTGTCTGGCAAAGTGAGGGCCAACATCAAAGAGGAAGTCTTTAAGATGTTGGTTTTGGGGGTGATTGAGCCCTCCAGTAGCCCCTGATCCAGCCCAGTGGTGCTGGTAGTAAAAATTGACCCCTGGGCATAACCACAGCACTCTGGTTCAGTGTGGATTATAGGGGGCTCAACTCAGTCACTAAGACTGATGCCCATACCTAGAGCTGATGAGCTCATCGATAGGTTAGGGGTTGCCAAGTTCCTGAGCACTTTTGCCCTAACCTCAGGCTGCTGGCAGATTGCCCTAACTGAAGGGGCTAAGGAGAGGTCAGCCTTCTCCACTCCATGGGGCCATTATCGATTTAAGGTGATTCCTTTTGGATTTAAAAAATGCCACTTCCACCTTCCAGAGGCTGGTAAACAAATTACTGTCAGGTATGGAGGCCTTCAGTGCTACCTATTTAGGTGATATAGCTGTCTTTAGTATCAGTTGGAAGGACCACCTTTTCCACCTCCAGGAGGTGCTTCAAGCCTTGTAGAATCCAGGCCTGACTATCAAGGCCAGTAAGTGCCAAATAGGGCAGGGGTCAAGGGTGTACTTAGGACACCTGGTGGGCGGAAGTAAGCTGCAGCCCCTTCAGGCCAAAATAGAGACTAATCTGGCCTGGAAGCCCAAACTGAGGTGAGGCCCTTCTTGGGACTCACAGGTTATTACAGCAGGTTTGTCAAAGGGTATGGCACCATTGCTGTCCCCCTGACTGAGCTGACTTCAAAGAAACAGCTCAGAAAAGTGATGTGGACGGACGCATGCCAGAAAGCCTTTGACTCTCTAAAACAGACCATGTGCTCAAGGCCCCTGACTTTTTCAAAGAATTTATAGTTCAAACAGATGCTTCAGAACATGGTTTAGCGGCGGTACTTTCACAGCGTAATGAGGAGGGCATAGACCAATGTATAGCCTTCATCTCTAGGAGGTTACTTCCCATGGAACAGAGGTGGAGTGCCATTGAGAGAGAAGCCTTTGGTGTGGTCTGCCACTGAAGAAGCTGAGACAATACATGTTTGGGACTCATTTCAAGGTTCAGGCAGACAAGAGGCCCCTCAGGTGGCTAGTGCAAATGAGGGGTGAGAATCTAAAATTGTTGAGGTTGTTCATCTCCTTACAGGGAATGGACTTTATGGTGTAACACAGAGCTGGGTCAGACCACACCAGTGCTGATGGTCTACCCAGGTTCTTCCACCTTAGTGACGAGAACTCCCAGGAGGTTGGGTAGTTCTCCCCACTTTCAGCTGGGGAGGACAAGTGTTAGACCTGTTAGGCTTAGGGTGGTCTTCTCCCAAACCTTTTGCCTGCTTGCCTCCATCTTGTTTGGATTTTTGCTCTGCTGGCCTTAGGACTCAGTGACCGTTGCCACTGCTTACCAGTGCTAAAGTGCATCTGCTCACTCCCCTAAACATGGTTTGATGGGCATATACCTGATTGGCATATTTCAATTACATGTAGGTGCCTTGTAGAGTGGTATACCATATACCCAGGACCTGTAAATTAAATGCTACCAGTGGACCTGCAGCACTTAATGTGCCATCCACTTAAGTATAACTTTAAACTTGTCCCAGGCCTGCCATTGAAGCCTAAAAGTAAACTTGGGATTTAAGACCCCTTACCAAGCCTTAAACACCCCTTTTATTACATATAAGTCACTCAGAAGGTAGGCCCTAGGTAGCCCATAGGGCTGGGTCCTGTGTAATTAAAGGTAGGACATATACGTTTAAAGTTTACATGTCCTAGTAGTGAAAAACTCAAAAATGTCTCACTACTGAGAGGCCTACCATTCTTACAGGGTAACACTGGGGATTCCTCAATAAAATTAATAAGTTGTAATTCCTAAACAGATGGAGTAGAAATCTCATGTTTGGCATATATGAACCCTCTTTAATGGTAAAGTCGGATTTATTATTACAGGTTTGAAAATGCCACTTTTAGAAAGTTGGCAATTTCTTGCCCATAGCCCTCAGTGCCTGTATCCTGAATTAGGTCACATGACTGGGTGTAACTGACAGTTGGGACTTTGTGAATTCCCCCCAGACAGTCACACAATAGGGGGATTAGCATATGCTGAATGTGCCATTACGTGACTTGATGGGGGCATAGCTAAGCAGTGTCCCACTTGCAACTCAATAGGCTAAGCTCTCCCACCACACAGTAGGCTTAACAATCCTGTTTTTTTCAGACAGCTAGGAGCCAGGGCAGGGGAGGCATTACATTCTTGGAACTTCAGAGAACCTTTCTGTAAACGTCACCTAACTTCTAGGAGTAGTATACAAGGGTATTAAAATAGGGCTCTCAGATCTGCTCCTCAGTTCACTACTGGACCTCTGGAAGGACTATCAGAGGACTCCCTGCTGTTGTGACCTGCTGTGCACTCTGCCTGATGGCTGCTGTACCTGGAAGGACTGCTTCGCTGCCTAGAGCCTGCTTTGAACGTTCATAGGCCAGCTCTGTTGTAGAGCCCTGCATCATCACCTTCACCCAGGACTTCAAAAGTGACTCCAAGGGCTAGATTAGCTGGTCTCCTGTTCAGATACAGAGGGACATATCAGGCTCCCACCATCCACTCCTGGACCCTTGGTTTTGGTGCTAAAGGTGCCCAGGTGGCCATTTTCTTAAACTGAGGACCTGTTTTTGAACCTTTAACTTTAAAAAATCATGACTCCAGTTCTACTAATTGGATTTTGATGGTTTTTGGTGTCAAATAATTTATTACATGTTTTCTATTTTTCTAGATTGGTTTAGATTTTTATCGTGTTGTGTTTTCACTGTGTTGTTGTTTGTGTACTGCATAAATACTTAACACATTGCCTGTAAGTTTAGTATGACTGCTTTTTGTGCCAAGCCACCCAGGGTTAAGCACACGTTAAATTAGTGACTTTTTGAGGTTCACCCTGCAAGGGGATTGAGGCTCTTGCTTGACCTGGGCTCACACCCTAGCCAACCAACAACCCAATGTGTTACATGGGCCATAATTGTTATACTTGGCCGTACAGAATATATAGAAGTACACAGCTCTGTAATGCTATGTTAACCATAGGTCAGCTCTTTTCTGCTTACCTGCATAGTGAAAGCAGTTTGCTGGTCGAGTTGTTTGCAATGTGTGGGTTGTAAGCTAAGGACTGCGCTTAAGGGTGTGACTGTTTTCTGGGCTCTTTTGATGGGATGCAGGTAGTGCAGCTATCTAGGAAATAGCCAGGGCCACTAGAATTATATGATTGTGTAGCTGTGGGGGGTTTTGCATTATGATAGATTTGCCTCATTTGCTACATAATCCATCATCTGCCGCATAATCATCAGATTTTAACAAAAGAAAATGTGTTTTTAGCTCCAACTGTTCAAAAGATACTAAAAATGTAGCAACACATGCTGCTGGGCAGTTAAAGGCCCTTTAGAAAAGCTGAACGGCCACCTTTCTGTTACTTATTACTATATTTGGGTGTTAAAGGAGAACTAATAAGGTGCAATGAATACCCAGACAGTATTATCAAATTTAAAAACGATGAAATAATAAAATAAGATGTGCTGCATTTTGCAACATAATTTGCCTTTCCTTGCTGCATAATGTACTCAAGTCTGCAGCATAATTTGGCCTTCTGCTGCTACAAAATTGCAATATCCCTGTAATAGCCAGGTTTTTAACTGTCTTTGGATGTGAATATGCTCCTGGGTGCTTCTAATGCTGGCTGGTAATGAGTTGAGAGCTTGCCAGCTTGTACTGAGAAAGCAGTGCCTCTAATGAATTTCTCATGGTAAGAAGGTATGGTGATAAATAGTGCAAACCTAGAACACACTGTTCTGTTTGATTTGAATTGCATGAACTTAACTTGTAGGTATATGTTAGAAATTGAGTCTTTGATTGGCAGTCAGGTTACCCCCTGTCCAAGCAAAGACCCTCACTCTAGTCAGTTCAAAGGAGAAACACACCTTGTTAACCCCCACTCACCTCCTTTGTAGCTTGGCACCAGCAGGCAGGCTTAACTCAGAAGCAATGTGTAAAGTATTTGTGCCAACACACACAGTAATGCAGTGAAAACACTACAAAATGGACACCACACCAGTTTAGAAAAATAGGTAATATTTATCTAAATCAAACAATACCAAAACGACAAAAAACAACATACAAAAGTTAAAATATGAATTTTCAAAAGAATAAGAGTCTTGTCTTACTCCATAGAAAACAATGGAAACGTTGATTTTGCACAAAGTACCTGGTTAGCGTAAAAAATAAAACCGCATGTGCGAGCATGCATCGGAAAAGGCATCGATGCGTTGATTCCTTCCTCACAATGGAGGCCGTTTCTTCTCCGGTTGGGTCGATGGTGCATCGTTTTTCTCCTTCTCACAAGAGCGATGCAGAGATTTCCAGATAGGGCACCTCGAATCCGCGCAGAGCCGGGTTGACTTTGACGCCCAGGGATGATGCGTGGAAAATCGTGTCGCACAGTGTTAGAAAACCGCGCTGTATGGGGTTTGTGCCATTATTAGCAGCCGCAAGCAGGTGTTGCATGTCGTTTCTCCAGCCGCGATGTATCGATCTCCCAGCCGCGATGCAGGTGGAGCGTTGATTTTAGCTGTGAGGCCGGCGGCGCGTTGTTTATCAGCCACATTGGAGATGGTGCATCGAAAATTTCCCTGCACAGTTTTCTGTACGTGGATTTTCAGCTCTTGTCTGCCAACTTCACCCTTTAAGGGCCCAGGGACTGGATAGGGCACCACATGGCAGAGCAGGAGTCTTAGCAGAGAGTCCTGATGTTAGCAGAGGAAGCCTTTGATGACCATGAGACTTTAAAATGGGAGGCAAGTTTAGTTCAAGCCCTTGGAGATTCTTCACAAGCAGGAATATGCCACAAAGTCCAGTCTTTTTCTCCTTTCACAGACAGAAGCAGCAACTGCAGGATAGCCCAACAAAGCACAGTCACAGGCAGGGGCAGCACTTCTCCTCAGCTCTTCTCCTTGGCAGAGGTTCCTCTTGAATCCAGAAGTGGTTTCACTTTCAGGGGTTTTGGGTCCAATACTTATATCCCTTTCTGCTTTTGAAGTAGGCCCACTTCAAAGAAAAGTCTTTGATGTTCACAAGATTCTGCCTTGCCCAGGCCAGGCCATAGACACACACAAGGGTGTTGGAGACTGCATTGTGACAAGGCAGGCACAGCCCATTCAGGTGTAAGTGCCCACTCCTCCCTCCACTCTAGCACAGATGGCTCATGAGGAAATGCAGGCTGCACCCCAACTCCCTTTGTCTCACTGTCTAGAGGGGATTCACAAACAGCCCAACTGGACCCCGACAGGCAATCCACAAACAGGCAGAGTCACAGAACGGTTTAAGCAAGAAAATGTCTACTTCCTAAAAGTGGCATTTTCAAACTAACAATCTAAAAACCAATTTCACTAAGAGATGTAATTTTAAAGTGTGAGTTCAGAGATCTCAAACTCCATATTTCTACCTGCTTTCAAAGGGAATCTGCACTTTAAAAATATTTAAAGGCAGCCCCATCTTAACCTATGAGAGAGATAGGCCTTGCAACAGTGAAGACTGAATTTAGCAGTATGTCACTGTTAGAACTTGTAACACACATCAGTACATGTCCCACCTTTAACATACACTGCACTCTGCCCATGGGGCTTACTTGGGCCTACCTTAGGGGTGCCTTCCATGTATAAAAAGAGAAGGCTTAGGCCTGGCAAGTGGGTACTCTTGCCAAGTCGAATTTGCAGTGCAAGACTGCCCACACAGACACTGCAGTGAAAGGTCTGAGCCATGTTTACAGGGCTACTAATGTGGGTGGCACAGCCAGTGCTACAGGCCCACTAGTAGCATTTGATTTACAGGCCCATGGCACCTTACTAGTAAATCATATATGTCAATCGTGGATAAACCAATAGACAATACAATTTACACAGAGAGCATATGCACTTTAGCACTGGTTAGCAATGGCAAAGTGCCCAGAGTCCGAAAGACTACAAAAACAGGTCAGAAAAAATAGGAGGAAGGAGGCAAAACATTTAGGAATGACCATGCAAAGAGGTCCATTTCCAACAGTACAGCATTCCCTTTCCTTGGGAGGCTCAAATGACAAAGCAGAGTGCCTTGAACATTGCCCTTCTAGCCTTAGGTAACCAGTGGAGGGATTGCAGGACTTGTTTCATGCATTCTTTAGGGTGAAGGCAGAGAAGTAGCCTTATTGCAGCATGCATGTTGGATGATGTATTTTGTGAACAATGAATGCGGGTGCACCAAGGTACGGGCTGTTATCATAGTCAAGCTTGTAGATTTTGAGTATGATCATGGCTTGCAGTTATTGGTGGCATGCAAAGTATGGGAACTTTAAATTAATTTATATATTGCAAGATAGTAGTGGCCACAGTTGTGAAAATAAAAGAACACAAAGATAAATAGAACATTCAATAAAACTGAAATAAAAGACAATTTAAACATTAAGACCTAACATTGCAAGAGGTGAGACATGAATAAATAGGCAGATTTCCCCATCCTCTAAAAACCCCCAATTCCGCACAGCCCAAAGACTGTTGACTTCTACGTAGAGGAGAGGAGGGTTTGAACAATAATTTACTCTTTAGTCAAGGAGTGATCATTTGTAAGGGTTCTATCTGCCGGCAGCTGCTTCATGGTTGCCAAAGTGGCCAGAAAGGCAACTACTGCTTTCATAAATTTCACAAAGCAAGCTGCCACTTTTGCTGATTCCCTTCTTAAACAAACCTTAAAACTTCTAGGCAAGGCGGAATATTTAAAGTATGCCAAAACTTCCTTAGTGGGATCAGCTCCTCACAAATACATAACACATAGGTCAGTCACCCTTGGCACAAAGGTAGCATCATGTATCCTCCTCCACCAAGTTCCTCTGCTCGTACCAGGAGGCCTTCAAGGGGGCTAAGCCATAGCACTAGCCCATTAATTGACATTTCAAAGTTAATTTGAAGGGTACGGACAGGTAGAGCAGCAGGGACCCGGGCTCATACAACATCAATGCCAGGCTACCATGTCCGAAAGTTTTTACTCAGCCTGCATCTTGCTCTGCTGAAATTAACCTGGCCTGTTTAATCAGCAGTTTTGCCACCATTAGTATCGGAAGCCCGCTTGCCCAAATTGTGCCTGCTTCTAAAGCCTCCGGGGTGTGGGTGAGAAACCTATGCCAGCTTGTTGCCCTGTTGCTTATTAATTTCCATATGCCATTTTTTAGCGTGCCCTCCCTCGCCTGTTTGGCTTCCTTACTCTCCTGTAAGCTAAAAACTTGGCTTTTAGTAGCCATTGCTGCGAGGTTAGCCAAAACTATAAATGAATTTGAGTGTATGAAGTGCAGTTTGGGAGCAGAAATACTCTTTGGTAACAAGATGACTGTGCTCTGTCTAGCCAGTTGGCCATTCTATTTCTTAAAGTCAGTGCCTTATAAGCCACCATGGGGAGAAATTTGCATCCTATTGCCCTCAGGAGTGGCGACAGGTCTGGCGTATTAATTGATTTCATTACTTTAGAGAAGGCCCCTTTTAGGGAGTTGGTTACCCCCTGTTGAGCAGTGATGTGGGCTGTTAGGTTTCCCCTCTGGTCCGGCCAGAATCTCAGATATTTATATGAGGTCACCACCTCAATGGCTTTTCCCTCTATGCACCAGGCCCCCTTTTTTGCCTGTTTCTATGATACTATCATCACCTTGGTTTTTGCTATATTCACTTTCAAGCAATTGGCCTTGCAGTGATCAGCTAATTCTGTAAGGAGTCTTTGGTGGCCAATTGGCCTTTGATCTAGCAGGACTGTAGCATCAGAATAATGGAGTGTTTGAATTTTGAGGCCAGCCATTTTAGGAGGGAAGGTGGTCCAGGAGGTCTGCCAGGTACACTGGTGGTGCCAATATGCAGCCTTGCTTCGGGCCTTTGTTTGTCTGGATTTTGCCTGTGGTGGCCCATCCACTGCTAACCTTTATCTTTACCCAGGTGTCCGAATAAAGTGCGATGATTGCTTTTAGTAAATTTGGCGGGATGCCCCAGTTGTTAAGTTTAGCCCAACTTTTTTGCTGCAGCACACTGTCAAACGTGGTTTGGAAGTCAATGAACCCCGCATAGAGGGCCCTACTCTTAACTGCTGTTACATCTTTAATCAAATGGGCAATGCAGATTAGATTGTCTTCAATATGATATCCCTTTGGGAAACCTGTTTGCAATAGAGGTATCAGTTTCCTTTCTTCAGCCCACTACTGAAGTTCTTGATTTAATATACTGCCATAGCACTTCCCTTTGACATCCAATAGCGCGATCAGCCGTAAATTCCCAGGGCATGATTGTGAGCGATTTTGTGGATGGGAACCAGAAGAGCACCCCTCCATGTTTCTGGGATGTTTCCCCCTAGTCGGCATTTCTGAAATAATGGTGCCATCATGGCGGCCCACTGAAAAGGGGCCCACTTGTACACTGCAGCAGGAATGCCGCTTGGGCCTGGCGCGCCTCCTGTTCGCATTGATTTGATGACAAACGCTACTTGATTTGGGATAAATGGTGGGCTGGAGTCTTCATGGTCTGGATCCAAATGCTTCAGGAGACAAGTGAAGTCCTTTTCTGGCTGTCTAGGCTGGCTATGGAAAACTTTTGTGTCTACATAAAGAGCCTTTATATAGGATTCCCATTCCCCAGGGGCAATGTTAGCGTTGGACTCCTGGTGGGTTGGCTTAAGGCATTTATTGACCCAGAGCCAAAATATCCTCTGGTCCCTGGACTGTATAATCTTATATGTGTTGACCCACCTTTTCGTCTCCTCATCCCTTCTTTGAGCATAGAGGGCCTTTCTATATTCCAAGCGGATGGCGACAATCTGGGTGTGCAATTCTTTATTTTCCCCCTTGTCTTTACTCAGCTTCCACAGAGCTTTGTTTAACCTACATTTTAGAACCAATATTTGGTGCTTCCTGTCTGTTGTGTAGCTGGACTGTACATGCAACTTGCCATTTTCTAGCCCCCTTGAACTGTTTAAATTTTTCCTCAGGTGGGCCGTCAGAGAATCCCAGAAATTTGTTGTGATGAATTCTCTGCTAGCTTGCTCAACTATATCTAGAAGGTCCACCATTGTCCCTTGTTTCTCTTGGTTCGTTGTGAACCACTTTATTTTCCTAACAGGCGTCAGGTGATCCTAGCAGCCAAGGTGGCTTATCTTGGGCCAGGTGGGCCGTAGGGTCCAGATTTCAAAGTTAAGAATAACATGATCACTGGCCAGGGAAGTGGTCATGATGAACTTGGTGATGCCTCAAAAATGCACCACCAACACCCAGAGGTGGCCATTCTGAAAAAAGGAGATGTGTGTATAAGCCACAGGTGAATCTGCGTTAAGACTCCCATTTAGTACGTGCCAGCCAAGTTGATTTAGGAAGGAGGCTAAAATGACTGCCTGTTTATCAGTTCTTTGGGGCTGCCTATTAATCAGCGTATGGTCCATATTTGGTCATCCAGAGACACAAATGAGGAGTGCTGCATAGGGAGCATCAGGTTTGCATTAAAATCACCCATCACTACCCACATATCTTCTGGGTAGGCTGCCGTTAGATCTTTTAAAACGGGGAGTAGTGTAGTCAATGTTGCTTCTCTTCTTGCGTTTACTGGGTGAAGATAGATAGATCCTAGAATAATGGTTGTAAACACATTTTTACTTTATCTGTTAGTCCTGCCCAGAGTTTAATAAATTGACACCTCTTTGGAGGCATTGCCCCCTGCCCGTGAGGCTACTGGTGATGATTCATAGGCTGTGAAGTCAGGCCAGGGGGATGGATGGAGAGGCCATGTATCATGCAGGGTGACAGGATTACACTTCTTTATGTCACTCAGTGCTGCCGCCTTGGTATCAGGATCTGTTAAGCTTTGTATATTCCATGATCTGATTTTCAATTTTGAACTTATTCCTCTGGAAGAATTATCTGGTGGCTTTTGCTAGGGAAGGGGCGCTAAGGGCTCTTGGAAGCCCCACCAGTCCAGGGATCTCTGTGCTTTCATAATACAATGACAGGCACCTCCAACTTTATTTGTTTTTATTAATAAGGACCCTTCTGTACTTTGTCGGGGCCTACTTTCTTCTATGATGCCCCTTAAAACAGAGCTGGATATGAACATTGGTTTGCTATTCTTTCCTTTATGTAGGAGGCTGGCCTGGTTTGTAGTGGGTATCTTGGGTACTTACACATTATACCAGGTCCAGTTATCCGTTATTAGTGAAATGTAGTAGTGTTCTAGCAGCTTAGGCTGATAGAGGGAGCTGTAGCAGAGCAGCTTAGGCTGAACTAAGAGACATGCAAAGCTCCTGCAGTACCACTTATAGTTACACAGTATTTATACACAAGTAAAGACAATACTCAGTGTTATCAAATATAAAGGTAGTTTATTTGGGTGACCCAAGGCTACAAATATCTTAGAGGCAATACTCCTTCTGGAGGTACGTATTATACACAATATATACACTAGACACCAAAATAAGGTAAGTAATTAGACATAGGATAGTGCAAACAAAAGAAAATGCTATAGAATGCAGTAGAAGAAAATAGGTCTGGGGGCAGCACAAACCATATACTAGGAAAGTGGAATGCGAATCACAAATTCCCCCCTAGACAAGTGTAGTGTGTAGAAAATCGCTGGGAGAGTAAGAAAACCACAAAGGTGAGTAAAATACCCCACCCTAGGGCCCAGGAAAGTAGGAGTAAAGTACTGCAAGTTTCCTTAGTACACACTACAAGTCGTGATTAGAGTTATTGCAAGAACCAAGCAAGACTGCAAACAACAAATGGTGGATTCCTGGACCTGAAGACCTGCAAAGAGAGGAGACCAAGTCCAGAAGTTGGAAGAAGTTCCAGGAAGGACAGGAGCCCCTGCCAACCTAGAAGAAGGTGCAAAAGAAGAGTCCCTGGTTGGACGAAGACTGCAGAAATGCACCAAAGGAAGATGTCTGCGGTTTCCTGCGTGATGCACTGGATGTCCCATGAAGAGATGGTGGATACAGGTGAGTTTCGGCGCTGGATTCGTCAAACAAGCGTTGATTCAAGTAAAGTCACGTTTTGTGTCAAAGTGGCGCTGTCCGGACCCAGGAGGAACATGGGGGCCTCAACTCGGACTGAGAATTGCAGAGAAAACTCCCAACACTGGAGGGAACCCACAGATGACCAAGCAGCACCCAAAGAGGGCCCAGGTCACAGGGACAATGAAGGTGCAAATTGCGTTTGTTGCAGCACTACAAAACAAGGTCCCACGCCACCGGAGGACAACTCAGCGAGTTAAGCGTCACAGGATAGAGTGCTGGGGACCTGGGCCAGGCTGTGCACGAAGGATTCTTGCAAATAGTGCACAGAGGCCTCAGGAGGTAAAGATGACGCGGTGCACAATGGTACTGTCGCTAAGTCGCTAATGGGGAAGGCAAGCTCTTACGTTTGGACAGCAGGACCTTAGGACAGTCTGTGTCAAAGGGGTTCACTACCTGTGTTCCAAGGAGCACGCTCGTCGCCAGGAGAGGAGTCCAAGAGAACCGGTCGTCGACTTAGAAGGTGCCTGCAAGAGCAGGGAAGTAACTCTGTCACTTCACAGGAGATTTCTTTGGTCCTTCTGGTGCAGAGTGAAGACAGGGAGTCCCTAGAGCATACACACCGTGGAAACTGTTGCAGTTGCTGGCTGGAGCTGAAGTTGCAGAGAAAAACTAGCCCTTCTGGATACTTTGCTGCTGTTACAGCGGTTCCTGGAGCAGTCTGCGGTTGATCTGAGGTCAGAGGATGAAGTAGTAGTTGCAGAGGATTTCTGAAGGAAACTTGCAAGCAGAATCTGAAGAGAAACCCACAGGAGAGACCCTAAATAGCCCTGAGAGGGGGATTGGCTACCTTTTCAGGTATGGACGTATCAGGAGGGGTCTCTGACGTCACCTGCAGGCACTGGCCACTCAGAGGCCTCCAGAGTGTCCGCACACCTTGGAAAACAAGAAGGCTGAAGTCTGGGACACACTGGAGGAGCTCTGGGAGTGGTCACTTCCCTTTCCTTTGTCCAGTTTTGAACCAGAGCAGGGACTAGGGGTCCCTGAACCGCTGTAGACAGGCTTATGCAAAGAGGGCACCATCTGTGCCCTTCAAAGCATTGACGCTACCCCTCCCTAGCCTGTAACACCTATTTCCAAAGGGAGAGGGTGTAACACCCTCCTCCCAAAGGAAATGCTTTGTTCTGCCTTCCTGGGACTGAGCTGCTCAGACCCCAGGAGGGCAGATCCCTGTCTGTGAGGTGGCAGCAGCTGTGGCTGCAGTGCAAGCCTCAGAGAGCTGGTTTGGCAGTACTGGGGGTCCATGGTGGAGCCCCCAGGATGCATGGGATTGGCTCTCCAATACCATATTTGGAATGGGGGACAATTCCATGATCTTAGACACCTTACATGGCCATATTCGGAGTTACCATTGTGAAGCTACATATAGGTTTTGACCTATATGAAGTGCACGCGTGTAATTGCCTCCCCGCACTCACAAAGTCTGGGGAATTGGCCCTGGACTGCGTGGGGACACCTTTGCTAGTGCAAGGGTGCCCTCACTCTTAGTAACTTTGCACCTAGCCTTCAGTAAATGAAGGCTAGACATATAGGGGACTTATAAGTTACTTAAGTGCAATGACAATGGCTGTGAAATAGCTTGTGCACTATTTCACGTAGGCTGCAGTGGCAGTCCTGTGAAAGGGCTTGTCTGAGCTCCTTATGGGTGGCAAAATAAATGCTGCAGCCCATAAGGATCTCCTGGAACCCCAATGCCCTGGGTGCCTAGGTACCATATACTAGGGACTTATAAGGGGGGAGTCCAGTCCAGTGTGCCAATTTAAATTGGTAAATGAAGTCACTAGCTTATAGTGACAAATTTAAACACAGAGAGAGCATAAGCACTGAGGTTCTGGTTAGCAAAGCCTCAGTGACACAGTTAAGCACTACTGACAACACACACATTAGGCCACAAACTATGAGCACTGAGGTCCTGGCTAGCAGGATCTCAGTGAGACAGGCAAAACACACTGACATATAGGGTTTTCACTATGAACACTGGGGTCCTGGCTAGCAGGATCCCAGTGACACAGGAAAAACACACTGACGCACACTCACAAACAGGCCAAAAGTGGGGGTCTCACACTTTCTCATTACACCAGACCTCATTTGGGCTGTCGTGCTTTTCTATTAAGCAAGGTGGATATTTAGATGGAATAGCTTCTCTGACTTGTATTCCCTAGTTTTCTAAATGATTTTTGTTTCTTTTTAAGGCACTTACCTTTCACTGAGCCAGTAAAAGTTTTTTTGATAAGTTCATTTTTACCCCGATATCTGGGGGAAGAAAGGCCACTCCGTCTAAATCAGCAGAGGATATGTTTACAGTTCTGGTATGTAGGCAAAAAGCTTCAAGATGTTGCCTCTGTTGAGGATGTCCACTTCGCTTGTGAGCAGCAGTCAGGTTACAAAATGATCTTATAATCGCTCAACTTCACTATTGCACTGCTCAGTAACCTGCCATTCAGTTGTATTGTAGGGTGGGCTTGAGTCTCCCTCACTGAGGTCCTGCTCCGAGGTACTGAGCCAGCCAACATTCTGCAGCATCGAGTCAGTGGGCCTGTTTTGTGGGATTGTTATCGTAGGGATACTCCAAGGTAATGATAAGGTGCCGGGGTCATCTCTCAGCCCTGTATGGTCCATATAACGCTCACTGGTTATTTTCACATCACTTTTGCTGACCAGGGTACTGTCTGTTTTTGCCCACGTTGTGACTTTTTCAACTGCAGTTACCATTTTGTGACTTGGTAATATTGTTTCTGTAGCGGTGTTAGTGGTTTGGAGAATGCTTCCTTGTTTTTTGAAGTATTTCTAGTGTTCCGATTTGTTTCAAGTTGGAAGCATCTTTTGTGAGAATATCTGCCTCCTCATTCTTATTGTTTTAGGGATCATGACTGGCGTGGTTTTTTAAAGTTGTTACCTTGCTGTCTCTATTCCCCTTTGAATCCTTGTTATCAGAATGGAACCAGTGCAGAAGGATCCCATCCCTATTCCTGCTTCTTTTGTTCAGCTTTTTCAATCTTTTCTTATTTTTCCTTGATAGGGGCACATTTACCTTGTCCTGGGGATTGACGCCGCTACTTGACGCTTTGGAGTCCAGGAAGGAATACTCCTGTCCTTGTGTTTGCTCATGTCCTTCTTTGAATCCTGGTGCTGCTCCTGCCTGGTGACACCGGCGCCTACAGGGTTTGACAAATGGTTCATTTGATCAGGGGTTACTTGGTCACTGGTTGGCCCAGAAGGTATAGGTCTTTCACCCCCTCCAACCCCGGGTGGTCTTGGGGAGGTCAAACTAATTTCCTTGACAAAAGTGCTAAAACTTTGTTGTGGAGGTGAGTCATTCCTGATCGTTGAGCCCTCTTGTTACCTTCTTTAGGTCGTCAATCAAAGAGCTGCTGATTTCAGGTAACAATTCTAGTTTCCTGGCATGGTTCTTGCCTTTGGTTCGGTTGTACTGACTCTTGAGCTCTAGTTATTAGTCTGTTCAAACAGTCTAGCTTGCTATCGATTTTCGTGATTAAGCATGCCACTGATTGTTTAAAATTTATTTGATCATCAAATTTATAGGCATGGAAAAGTGCTGCGTTGGCCATCAAGTTCAGCATCCTGTTGATACGTATTAAAGTTCAGAAGATACAGAGGATGGAGATGGGGGCGACCATCTTTCTCCCCACTTTCTTCAATTTTGGAGACTTCATTTTGATGATGAATGAAGCATGAGCTAGAGAAACTTGAGCACCAGCTGGCCAGTGAGCATCTTTGTCCTGTTTCCCATTAGTACCATCTTGATGGCCATGTTTCCGCTATGGAATCTGCAGAAGGAGTTGGCCCTCGGGAAGTGCCTAGGCCTACCTCTAGGTCGGTCTCCTCTGTGACCAGGATGCTCAGTGTGTCTGGGTTTCACCTTGGTTGCATGTCAGGACACTCTTGGTGCCCTGGTGCCACTTATGAGTCTTTTATTTTGGCCTTTGTTGTACTTCCCTCTGGCCCAGCTCGACGTGTGTGCAGCCATATTGCTCGCATGACTTGTATCTCTGGGGTTTCCGTTGCATCTGGGACGTTGTTCATGTTTCACTTTATATTTACTTTTGTTGGAGACTCAATTGGCTTCCATGGAGGGATATCATTGTAAGTTCCTGCTCAGATTTCTCTTCTCTTCCTAACATAGTGGTGACCAATGTAATCTGTGTGCACCTCTGAGTATTGACTTTACTTACTGCCTCCTTCCCTATGATTACTATCTCAGGGCTAAGTGGAATCCTATTAGGTGCTGTCTTGCTGTGTAAGTCTTCCGGAAGCTCCATGTTGTATCCTCTGCCGCCTCTTCGGCAAGGTGATTGTTTTAAGCTTATGGATGCCTGTTATGAGGCTGGGTGAACCTCTTTATTTGCTGGTGTCAAGTAGCCTCTGATGTCACTCTTGCGTTGTGCTGGTGGGTTACCGTATGTCTGGGGAGGAGAGACCTATGTTGTCATCAGTTTGTCATCTGGTTCAGTGTAGATAATGGACAATATTTTCCCCTCCCCCTTTCTCGGGAAAGAGCATTTTATCCTTTTGCATCTTCGTTGACTTGTGGGGAAGTTGGCGCGCTTGCATCTGCGTTAGTGTGGCGTTTCGGGTTCCCATGTCCTTCTGTTGCTGTGGAGTTGTCACCTTATGCTGGTTGCTGCGAGAAGATCTTTTTAGCCACTAGCTCTTCCTTGAGGCTGCGTCTTGAATCTTGAGTGCTGAAGAGCTCCCGGCCTGCGCCACTCACCTATTTGCGATGTTCCACTGGGGTGTCCAGGAGAGGAGCACAAGCATGCAGAAGCCTTGCAATAGCACACTGTGAAAAGAAGCTGCCAAGCATGAGTGCTGATGTATATGCTTGGAGGCTCAATTTCTGTTTGAGACGGCCTGCTGTTAGAGTGTCCTGATGATGTCCGCCTATATACACAGGAAGTGTTGCTTTCTTGGTTGTTTCCCAGTTGTTTTCCTGGATTACTTTTAGGACGAAGGCTTGGTGCATGGCCACACCTCCCCTTAAAAGTGAGATCTTGCTTAGTCCAAACTAGGGGAGGGGCACAAGTACCCCTCGCTGTTTTAAGAGGCACTTCTATCTTTTGTCTTGTGAGCTTGAGTCTTGAATTTTGAGGCCTAAAGTCCTTGTTTTAATCTTGAAAGGAGACTTGTGAGCTAAGGAGATTGTTCGTTCTTTTGTTTCTACTCTCTCCTTTTATCACTTTGCATTTGTATTTCCCTAGACTATGCAAAGTCAGGACAGTTGATGACTGATTATTGAAAACCAAAAGTTAATAGTCAAAGGTCAAGAGTCTCAAGGCCTGCAAGTTTCTCGCGGGTCAAGAAATCGTCGTTTGGGGCTGTTGGGAGTGCAGTGAGCAATGCGGGGTGGAAGCACTCAGGACACAGTATGGTAGCACTCAGGGCACAAGCCGCACCCTACCCGAGTAGGCCTGCTTCCCCGAACCTGGGTCTCAGCTGTATACAGAGCCTAAACTTGCAACCCCATCCCGTTGTAATTTCGAGTTCCATCTTGCTCCTGGCTCTCTGCTGAGCTCCTCCGTTCCCCTAAGGGTTGAGGGTTATTGCTTGCCTGTGGTCCTCCAGGGGGTACAGTTGGGTGGCAGTGTGTACCCTGTTTGACTTGTCCTGGGCTGCCTGGGCCCTCTTGAGTGGCCCCCTTTGTGATTATCTTGCCTTAGCTTGTTTTTGGTTATTTTGTATTTTGTCTTTTGTCCTGTTGGACCGGTTTGGCCAATTCTTCTATTTCTCCCATTAGAGCCTGTTCTATGTAGGGCTAAAGTGCCTGTGTGGCAGTAGAGCTTGTAAAGCAGTTTGAGCAGAGGGGAGTTCGTGCTTTATCGGTAGGTGGCGACAGGTGGTAGATGATAGGGGTTCTTGTGTAGTGGTTTGCCTTTTTACTTGGTGGCCGTTGCTAGTTATTAAGGGATGCCAAAATTATCCCTTAAGGTTGCTAACATTGCTGAGATTGTGAGGGCTTGTGAGGGCTGCTGGCGGGTGATAATTTCGGACGCTTTTGCTGGGGCTTGTTACAGGGAGCCCCTCTGCCGCACTTTCACTCCTCGTCCTTGCACTCCTTCTGTCTGCTACTCCGTCCGCACTGTCTGCTCCTCAACATCCTTGCTGCACAGCCCCGCCCAGCAGCCTGTGCGGCTTAGCGTCTGCATCTCTGCTTCTCAGTGAAAGTTTATTCTGTGAAAGCCAGACCATTACAGTAACACAGAATCAACTTTGTGACATTCGCGAATATTAGATCAGCTCAGATGGTATGGTGGATGACTCTGTACCTCTGCCTGGTCTGAAAACGGACTGTTGATCAGAAAAAGTAGAGAGATAAGTAAACACTGCTCTTTCAACATTTTTTCCCAAGAATGGTCCATTTGATATGGGCCTGTAGTTTGTTGGATAGGATGCGTCAAGCAGTTTCTTTTTGAGGAGAGGTCTGATTTAGGAGTGTTTTGAGCCCAGGAGGGAATGTACGCAGGTCGAGTAACTTGTTGAGGTGGCATCTGGCTACCACTGCTCCACAGGTTCAGCAAAGGGCAGTGCTGGCTCTGATGGAGATCCTGATGATCTGGCTGCAATGATAATATTGAGGAAATCTTTTTGTGACAGGGTATTGAAGGTATGCATTGATCGATGTTTATTGATGTCTGTTTCTTTGGAGGTTAGGTCATGCTTTGTTGTGGTTTTATCCGTGTTCTCCTTCAGGTAATTTTCAGTCTTTGTGTTTTTGACATCAGTGTTGTGAGGGTGAAGTTTCTGTGTTTAGACATGGTGGATTGTGGAATTCTGAGCTCTGCCAAGCCTATTCAGGGGGTCTGTGACTGGTTGAAGAATTAAATAATATTAACAGATTAACAAAGTGTATATAAAGAAGCAGAATGCAAAATTTAAAACTTTAAAACATTACAGTAATGATTAAGGGGGGGAGGTTCCACAGAAGTCAAAAGGTGAGAAACCACTGATTTACATCATGTGTTTCTCAACATCTTGTCCATCCCCTTGACCTCAGCTACAGTCATTAACCAGCAGACTTACTGCCTTCATCAGTGTTTTTACCTGTGACCACAGTGCCTTACAACACAAAAACGCTGCCTTCTGCGGCTCCTTCACTGAAATGATTATCGGTATTCTCTGCGTTTGTGCATTCTGTCAATATAGACTGGCCCTTTGAGTACTACTTTTTTCTGATGATGGTTTGGCACCTTTTGAAAATTAATTTGGTGTCTTTGCTAACGTCTTTCTTGTAACACCTGCAATGAGGAACAACTTGTTGCTGTATAACCCCTGTACATTCTCTATGCAGAATACATGTACCAATCTACACACAGCATGAGGGGAGGGGGTTCACTCCTCTCGTCTGTGGTAGATATTTAATGTACTGTATCACTAATTAAGTCATAGGACATATATTGAGCTATATGGTAATTTTTAGTGCCTTGTTACTTCGGGTATAGTGCCTCACTGGGTATCATTACTAATGGTCTGTCTAGTAAAAACCTTAAGGAGCAAACAATATTTTTGTGTGTGCATGTTGTCATACGAATATGACATTACTACTCCAGTGTGTTCTTGTAGACAAACCCATATGCCATTTGTGTATATGCATAATTATTGCTGACACGTGATTCACTAACTCTTTTTACGCAGTGTTTCAGCACAGACTTCCTACGGGTTGGTTGTTGAGTTGTCATGTTATCCTGCTGAGCAATATATTTAAATGAGAACAAGTCTAGTATTAGGCTGGCAGAGGCCAAGAGGAGGATCACGTTGAAATCAGTGCTGAGCTTTTAGTGGAAAAACAGAGATGGCACTTTGTAATGCGCCATCAGTAACTTCTTTTGTCAGTGGCTCGGAGTAGGTGTCAAACGAGGAGGGGCATTAAAATACCCTTAAAGTCCTATCCCTAATTTCAGGTTATGGATCAAACTGTTAATAGTTATACAATTTAGAAAGACCGGACAATTGCGTGTGGTTAATCATGTACTTGCATTATTAAAATGGATTGCTCAACATAAATGCAATGTTTATTTGTTAAGTTTACTTAGAGTTGCCAATTTTATTGAATAATTGTGAAAACTGTGTCTTTTATTGGGGTGGGGCGATAAAAAGCTTGAAGACCGCTGCCATGAATGTTTGTGCTACATATGTGAATCGCCACATGGAGTGGAGTAAGATACCAGTGAGTTTCTAATTCTACCTCTAATATGGCTATCTCCCAAACTATGAGGTTGAGGGAATTCAAAGCAAGTGTACCATGCACATATGGAACACCGTGTCAGTGTTACACATGTTAGATGGCAGTAAGGGCAAATTAGTGCTGTATTATTGTCTTCTTTAGTGCGGGGGCTCATCTGGGGGTCTAGTAGGTCCAGACATTTGCCTGTTCCTCAACATCCCTCAGTCAATCATTTATGTCAGGAACCCATAGCAATTCTGCTTTTAGCCTCAGGAAAGCAGCCATAGACTTTTGGTTCATCTTGTGCAGTGCTTCACCTTGACTCTGGTAATCAAGGGGTAACAGTATGCTCATGGACCTTCAGTATCGTTCCCACTTCGACTGCAAGAATTCAGCGTTCTTTGGAAGTGGCCAGGTCATATAAATGAAAGATACTATGAGGTCACCACATTTAAGACTTCTAGGGTTTTTGTTTCGGTCTATTTTATGTAGCATCTCAGTGGTCATGTATGTGCGGTGCAATGGGATGACTTGTGTAAGCGTGAACCTGTTATTGCCTTTGGCTATTCATTTGTACATAAGAGTCTTGTCCCACTCGTTTGTAGGTGAAGCCCACAGTCACGTCTACTTTATCCATATAAACAGTTTTTTTTGGTAGGTCTCTTCTAAGTGGTCTGTACAATCTAGTTATGATTTCACACTTAGCAGTCTCTTCTATAGCTGTTTCAAAAGCTTTGTTGTATGTCTGCAGGATGCTCAGCCATGTATCATTAGCCATGTTGAGTATTCCAGTGCACTGTCGAAATTGCCTCTGGCTACCTGCAACAACCAATTTTTGTGGTTCATAATTTAGTTTTACTCTTCAGTACCTGCAACGCTTGACTCGGCTTCCCTGAAAGTCATGAACCTGACATCCAGCGTGATATATGCATGTCATATGCAGCTTTACGGAATATGGGCATACCACAGATCAGGGCCTACATCGGCGCTTAAGCAGCTTCTATGCATCATGTTTAAACGATGTTTCAAATGGACTCTAGCTAGTCATATTAGACACGACCTGCCAGATCTCAGCTGCGGTAATTTAAATTGTGGGGTGGATTATGTCAGTAGCTGTCTTTCTATGCCTGTTCATCAAGGAGCCAGAGGAAAACATATTGTAGGTGCATGTTAACATAGCAGCTCTGAATATCCAGAAGTTGCATACATCCAAACTCCTGAGTAAGTTTCGGTGCTTTGCGTTTAACTTTGCTCCTCTTTCTACTGAAAACTGATCATAGATTTGAAGATACAATTCTGAAACAGTTAGAGGTTTCATGGGAGTACAGTCATCTTTGAGAGGGTGCTCACCCTGACAAGGATAAGTGTAAGGAGATGCAGAATACCAGTGGCTTATGGTCATTTACAATTATTCTACCCAGATTAAAGTCCTACTTTCTTGTTCAGTGTGAGAAAATATCTCAAGATTTTGCAATGCGTCCAGCTCCCACCTGAGCTGTAATTAATCAAATGGTCTTGATTTCGGTGAGCCCGTTGGAAACAATATGGGCTTATTCCAATTCTCTTTTAGTGCGTGGGACCTGCAGGTTTATGGGTAATAACATTTTAATGATAGTGTTTGCTAATTCTGTGATAGAGACAGGCATATAGTCCACATATAGCATTAGTACTTAGGCCCATATTTATACTTCTTTAGCGCTGCATTTACGTCGTGTTTTGACGCAAAATCGGCGCAAACTTACAAAATACAATTGTATTTTGTAAGTTTGCGCCGTTTTTGCGTAAAAAAACGACGCAAATGGGGCGCTAAAAAAGTATAAATATGGGCCTTAGTGTTGTCTACTCTGATGCCGCTGCTTGTGAAGTTCCTCTGCAGTGTAGAAACCAGGTTTTCAATTGATAATGTGAATCAGAATAAATATATGGCCCAAATATTTCCTGGTTCCTCTTTCCAATGCACAACCCTCAGATACTGTGTAAATTGTTTGTACGTGCTCTTCCATCCCCGTGTAGAGCTGACAGATCCATTGTATTTATGTGGGTCCGAAGTTCATGAAACTGAGTATGGCAGATAGAAAGTTCCAGCTAACCGTGTCTAGAGCTTTCCCAGTGATGAGCGAAGCCAGTGCGAGCTTCTCGCAACTATCTGACATTATTTGCGTCATGGGTTTGGTCCATACATTTAATGCTGTTCTCTGGTGTGTCATAAAGCCACGCTGGCTGTTCCCTGTGTATCAGTGAAGAATACAACAAAGTAATAACCTGAATGCTTCAATTAACCTCAGCCACTTGTAATTACTTGTGCCACATCCCAGTCCATTGTTTATTTGACCACCATGCTAAATTAGATTAGATGCAGCCATATGCAAATTAGCATTGGCTCTGCACCAGTAGGAACAGTCTAGGATATGCTTCCAAGCTGAGACCTCTCTGAACTGGATTGCAAACAACCCAAACCGGTTTGGCCTGTTTGGGCTTCTTCAGTCAGGTGCAGCTTATTTCAATGCCACAGTGAGCACGGACCCACGTCTGAGCATACTTGTCACATTTAGGGCATCACAATGAAGAATGTACAGATGTGATGGATGGAATGCTTGAATTAATCTCAGTCACTGATAATTACTCCAAGCTGCATCGCAGTCCATCGTTTTTTTTGCCTACTATGCCACCTCAGATTAGATGCAGCCATATGCAAATCAGACTTTTGTTCTGGACCAAAAGCGAACAGTGCAGTCTATACTGTTAAGCTGGTTCTTCTCTCAATTGGAACACTAAAAACCCAAGACCAGCTTTGTCCTATTTGGGCCTCTTCAGTCAGATGTAGTTTGGTTCCAGTGGCACAGTGTGCACGGGTCCCACATCTGGGCATACCCATCGCATACAGGGCATCACAATGAAGAATACAAAAAAGTGATGGATAAAATGCTTGAATTAATCTAAGCCGTTAGTAATTATTTGGGGGTCACAGTGCAGTCCATTGATTGTTTTGCCCACCATGCCATCTCAGATTAGACACAGCCATGTGCTAATCAGCCTAGTCCTGCTTAGATTGGAACAGTCCTGTTTAAACTGCCTAGCAAGCTCCTCTTTAAATTGGAAAACATATCTAGATCCATTTCCATGGAGTGACTGCCAGCCAAACCATGGCTGGATCACACATGTTCAAAGAAACACACAACATGACAACCTGCTGTACCAACAATATGACCACCTGTCTCCACTCTCATTTCGGCACACATAAATGGAGACTGGTAAGTTTGCAAGCCCACCTCTCTCAATCGCACACTACCTGTAAAAACTGGGCCATAAAAGAAGTGCCTGCAATAACAAGAATTTAATTGCTGGAGTGTAGGAGACTGCTGGTGACAAAGTGAAAGTATGTGATAACCATGCATTATAAGCCCTGTAGACAAGGGGAGCAGAGGGTGTTTGAAAAGTGGAGACAGGTAATGGCCTTGTTTGTTTCAGACATTGGGTATAGAGTGTGCATGTATATATTTGCATTTGTTTAATCATTTGTGCATATGTATGAATTTCTGGACTATTATGCATATACTGTTATGTGATTGAGGCCAAGTCCCTACTTGAAAGAGTTCTGTTTCACCCTGGAAGCCATTCCAGGTGTCAGGAAACACCAAATGTACACGGTGCTTCCAGTGTAAGAGTTCCATCCCTGGTACACTTATGAATATTCCTGACATAAGTTTGGCACTGACATAATGTAAATCTAGACATATACTGAGCATCCTTGGACTGATCATGGGATAATGTAGCCATCCTTGCCTATTGTGAGTATTCTAGTCTAGTCTTAATTGTAGCCTTCTATCCTATTATTGTGTCCACCCTAACAATGTCCATAATTTAGTGGTGGTGGTTCTTGACATTATGCATGACAGCCATAGTGCAATTGTTGCCCTGTCATAATGGTGGTCATGTTTGGCATATTGTAGACATCTTTGTCATTATGGTGGGCATCCCTGCCAAATGATGGCAATATTGGATATGATGAGCAGAATCTGTCAATACGATGCTTTGCCCAAGGGAAGCAGAATCTGACATTTGGGGACCATGTATGAAAATTGAATTTTAGAGCAAAATGTTGTTTTCTTTCAGAAAAAGATAAGATTTTCTTTGTATGAGTTAGCTCAATATGGAAAGTGCATATTTGTATTTAAGAAAAACTCATATGCTAATGTTGGAGAAAATGACTAAAAATCCAGAACATAGTTGAAACTGCTTTTTTGAATGGTAGTTCAAAAACGAGTTGAGGACATTTGTAGCTGTTTGTATTCCCTTTGTACCTGTGGACACTTTCTGCAGTGGCTATTTGTTTGTTAAACATGTGGAGGCATTCTATATTTATAAAGCTTTTTCTAACATTGCTGTTAAGTATCTCTGACTTCGGTATTTAAGTATTTGGTGTTCTACTGCAATATCAAGTTTTAAATATCCAGCCAAAATAATGTGTGCAGAACATCGACTACAAGCCATGAAAAATAAGAAGAATGTTGCTATACCTGCAGGTCTAATGACTTGAATAATCTACTCAACCTAACAGTAATGTGCTTGGCCAATTATCTCAAATTGTGTGCTCATAGGCAAATATTTTATTTCACAGAGCCGCCTTTCTCTTCATTATCACATATCAGAGCACGTTCTAATATGTCAATTCAGCACGTCTGCTGTACAAAAAACTCCTTTGTTTGATTTAATAGACTACACTATTGCTCCATGTACAATAAAATCTAGTCCACATTGTGGTGAATCCATATTAGTTTCTTGGGACTCAGGAGATTTGCTTAGCCCTTTGGCTTGGAGGCCTGTGCCCCCATCTCTTAGTGACTTTTAACCTACTTATAGTGCTCTGTTTTAGTCCATTTATTTTATTATTTCTTTTAAGATGGCTACCAGTGTTTATAGTTATAACAATATTTTGATTTGCATTATCAGTGCCACTCTGTGAAGGTGTCACTGTCAGCTTCATAGTCAAGTGATGTACGTAGGTATTCAAATCATGTCCCTCTCTCATTTACGTGTGGCAGGAACATATTGTACACATGCTGGGGATTGTTTACATAATTGCCGCCACAAGTCTGTCTCCTTATCAATTTTTTGGGAATATACTTGTGTCACAGGTCTTACATGATCTGTAAAAACACATCTCACACAGACAAGGTTACCAGAAGAGGGATTCCTTCCAAATGCCATCTACACTGCACATCACCTTGCTGCAGAAAACAGCCTTTCTGTCACCACGGAGTCTGACCTAGAGGCCTCATTCCACAGTAACAAGGGTTGGTGGTTGCTTCTCATGGACATGGTACTGGCAAATTAGGTTTATCATACCTAGCTCCTATTAGGTTATACATTAGGTTCTCTGTGCAAGGGATTTTACATTTAATGTTTATTGCAAGATGGTGGGGTCTTTGTATTCACGACTCTCATCTTCACAATTATGCTTATTTTATTGTTTGTTATCCTAATCATTGCAGCTCATGCATTATGCAGTAAATTGCAGTCTTTTCAATAAACCTATTGAAAACTTTCCTGCATCTCTTTCATTGCCTGCGTGTTACTGAGACTTGTTGCTAACGTGAGAAAGGGGTCAATTCCATTCCAACACGACTCCCCTGAGATGTCGCAATCTAGGGTCCATGCATAAGGCTGCCAGAAATCACCTTTTACTGTTTGGGTTTTGGGGAGGTACTGCTTGTGAGCCGGGAGGGTGGGCCGACAGTTGCGACTTGTTGTAGGAGGGACTGAGTCACGTACAAACAAAAGTGCTGTCATCCCTAAACCAGCAGTCTCGCTAAGAGCGAGAGTCCAACTACGACAACATGTTAGGGTAAACATGACCCCTGATTTACTTGTTAGTTCACTGATAGCACTGTCATCAAGACGCAGGCAGGAATGTTTTTCATTTCATATGTATAAACTCTCACTTTTAATAAATATAGAACTAAAGAATGATGTGATAGGACATTGTAATTTAAAGACATATATTTTCCATTGAAATGGCATAAACATTCCAATTGACATTCAGTTTTACTGATAAAACTATATAGCATACAAAGTGGGTTTCAGCAAATATTTATCATGTGGACATCACCAAATAAAGTAATCTGATTTGTTATAATCCTATTAAAATCTTTATTTCCATCTCGCTTCAGAATAACAAAAAAGTGCTTTCATAACTACTGAAATATATTTTGAAATATTTGTGCAGTTCATTTACAAGCTAAATAAATGTTGTGTGCCCAATACATAGTTAACTTTACAAAATACTATAACTTTGCAATCAGAGAAAGAAAAGTAAATACCAATCTCCAGAATAAAATAAGCAGCAATTTCTAAAACGATATAAGCTGCCATTTAACCTCTGTCTTTGAACATACAGGAAATGTGAGAAGATAAAAACACGATTTAAAGGCATCTTTATTGCTCATTTACTTTCTGAATGAATAGAACACCTGTTCTTTGCCAACTTGAGCTCTATTAGACCCAAATAGGCCCTAAAATTGCTCATACTGACATATTTTGACTTGCCATAGCAAGTGGGCGAGTAGATTTCTCGAGGGCTGGACTACCACAATATCATGAAAGTAAGTAGTTAAAGGTAAGTTGAACCTTTGCACATTCCTATCTCTACAACCGTTCATATTGAAGATATATGTATTTTCAAGGTAGACAGATGTGACTTAAGTGTGGTCTTCGAGTCCACTGGTTAGAAGAATACACGTAGGCTTTAGTCATGTGAAATGTGTTCTTTACTGTGTATGGATAGGTATATATAGATGCCAGTCTTAAAGGAACAATGGAGTGCTTGTCTTTTCATTCTTTAAGCCAAGGGTCCCCGTTTCTCTTCCCAGCTTTAGTTCGTCTGCTTGCCTGGTGTAGCTTGCCCCCTCAGAGTACAGGTGTATGGTGACCCTCGGATAAAAGTACACAGTAGTAGGTCCGCCATGAACAAAAAAAAAGATAAGACCTGAGGGTGGTCTAAGTGCAGTGCCCTTCACAGTATGCACTTTTAGCTGCACTCTCCTTTTCCCCAATAGCCTCTCCTTCCCTGCACACCAGCCCACCACCTCTGAAATAGACATCCACACAGCGTCAAGACTTGCCTGGTACCACAGTCCTCCTGGATCATTGTCTCGGAAGTCACGGTGTCAGCCTTTCCTTGTGGTTCCCTGGACTGGGAGCTAGTGCTCCTAGGTCCTCTCCTCCCTCTAGTCCCACTCCATCAGTTCTCCCGCTCTGTCTCTCCTGGTTGCTGCTTTTCTCCATGCTAACTTCTCCCCTGACATCCTAGTCTCCTGCCTCCTCTGTCGTCCCGTTGCCTCCTTTCACCTGATCTGTGCTCTCCTTTCTCCATCCAATGCCATAGGACTTGAATAGTCCTCCTTTTATGTCACAGTCAGGTGTAGGAGGTCTCTCAACTCCTGCATGCGTGACTGGTGCGATGCTATTCGATTTGCTTGAAGGACTGATGGCGGTCATGTTGAAGGGTGCGGGCGTGTTCGGTGCTGTATTACATTAAGAATAGTAAATCTTTACCTATAGATACATACCTTCATTACATTATGTTAGCCAGTATTCTGGATGTGATATTTTGGCAAGATGATATTTTCTCACTTGATATTGTGATATACATCTGGGTGGTCACTGCTAGAAATCTTACAAGGTGTTGTCATTGTGGTAATTGTACTTTATAAGGTCACAACCGCAACAATGGTCCAAGTCATTAGTAGCTGTGGGCTTTTTTAATTGATCAGAAGTAGCTCTCATTAAATGAAAGGTTGTAGACCTCTGATATGGTCATTAGAAGCTGGCTATTCGCTTTGGATAAAGGTCGACTTTGTTTACTAAATGGGATGGATTGAGGAGTGAAGCATTCACGTGAACGCTGCTGTGCTCGTGCCCACCCTCGCAAACTGATGCTGACAGGCCAGACTGTGGTTCTGCGTGGAGTGCTGTCCAACTTTGCAGCGGCTATCGCTACATACCTGAGAACACCCCTGGAGAGAAAACACAGAAAACGCCAAAGGTAAATGCTGCTGCTACAGCAGTCGCAGGTGATGTAAGGACTCAAGGGTCCCAAGGGGTTGTGTGATGCAACCACGCATGCTTTTACAACGAATTTTCATTGTTAAAGCATGCCTAGTAAAGGCATGTGTGGAAACGGCATGCAAAATGGCATGGTGGTTCTATCATACCATCCCCCACCCGCCCTGAGGCCCAAAACGACCCCCACACCTAAAACCTAAACTACCCGACCTATAAAATGAGGTACCACGCCTCCCCACCCACCCTAAACCTAAAAAAAACCTATCCCTATCCCCACCCCATAAAAGTAACCTACCCCAACACCACCACCTGCCCTGAGCCGTAAAAAATAAAAAAGTATCCCGACTCCCCTACTCCTAAAAATAAACTACCCCGACGCCCCACCCACTCTGAGCCCTAAAAGAAAAAACTATCCTGACTCCTCCACCCCTAAAAATAAGGTAACTGACCCCTCCACTCGCCCTGAGCCCTAACAAAAAACCCAACTCCGACCCCACCCCTAAAAACTAAACTACCACGACATTCCTCACCTGCCCTAAGCCCTAAAACCTTGCCCCCAATAAGTAAAGTACCCCAAGCCCCCTACCCACCCTAAGCCCTAAAAAAAATAAACTAATAAAATATCTCGAACCCCCACACCCCAGCCCAAAGAACTAAATCACCCTGAACCCCCCACCCAGGCTGAGCTGTAAACAAAAAAAAAACAACTCCCACCCCTAAAAACTAAAGCTAAAGTACCCTGACACCCCCACCCACCCTAAGCCCTAAATCTGCCCCACCGCTAACAACTACCCACCAACCCTGCTCCAACCCCACTTACCTCACCACCGCCTTTGCTGATACTTCCTCCTCTTCTCTCCTCCCTCCCTTCCTTAAACCTTCCTCCACCCCTTTAAAAATAAACTACCCCGCCCCAGCCTAAATAAACCCCCCCCACTTCCGCCCCTTCAAAAAAATAGCCTGCCCCCAGCCCGAATCCAATCCCTTAATCCACCCCCAGCCCTACTCACCTCACCGCGTCACTTCCGCTCCTAGCCCAATCCCCTAACCCTAATTCCTTAAAAAAATACCCAAACCCCCACCCCTTAAAATAATAATGAATACGCCACACACGGAGCTTCTTCAGCGTGTAACTGCAAACTCAACATTCTAACCCTGCATTCATTTCAACAATGTTATAACACCTGCCTCATCATGCTTCGGAGTCCTTCAGGATCCAAAAAGGTTCCATCATACATACTCACAAGACACAACAGCCCCCCTCTGTTAATTACAATTTTTTTTTTGCAATTAATACACATTATGATTCTTCAATGAGTTTTCGGAGTGCTTTTATGACTGGTCCAGATCGTGTCTTTGGAAACTCGGAATCAATAATCAGAGGGTCCGTGATCTGCTTTGGTAATGTAGGAGTGATAACAGTCTGGGATTCTCTAAGGGTTCTCTCTGATCCGGTCTGTACATTTACATTAATGTCCAACAGGCAGTGACCCACCTGTTTAAAGGGCAAGGAATCTCCTGTGATAGATTTTTTTGGACATTGGGCTGTCACCATGTGCTCTTACTGGTTACAACTTGAAGTGGCTCGGCATCAAAAGGAGCATCAGATTTATGTTGTTGTGGCTGACAAATAAGTACTCGATCTCCTTGTCTGAAAACAATGTTCTTTGCACGTTGCCTTTTGCCAACATAAGGCTTAATTTTCTGCTTATAACTCAAGTCTATTGTCCATGTTTCTGTATCAGTTTTGGATCTGACGGTCCATCGAAGTAACTTGATCGTTATGGCTTTCCAAAACATTGAAGTTGCAGGGCTTTCACCTGTGGTCGAATGAGGAGTCGAATGATAAGCTCGTAGAGTAGAATTCAAGACAGTCTTGAGGTTGAGCTTCTCCAATGCAGCACATTTAACAGCTTTTTTTAACATACTTATTATACGTTCAACAAGGCAGTTAGCCTGTGGCCAAAGAGATGTGCTCCTCTGATGCTTCACATTATGCAGATCAAGGAAGTCTCTGAATTCTCTCCTATTAAAAGGTGGGCCTTTTATCAGTTTTTCTTTTAATTGAAGGAATGCCCCATGCTGCAAATATGCCGTCTAATCTCTCAATGACTCTTTTGAGTGATGGAAGAGAGATCTTCAACTAATGGAAAAATAGAGTATTCATCCACAATCAGTGTATTCGTCAAACCTCACCATCTGGTGATGTAAATTGTGAAGTGAACCGAAAAAAGTCAACAGCAGGTCTTTTTGAGGCATGCTTGGGCATCTTTGACATGTTCAAGGAGTGTGGAGTAGTTTTCAAGGATAGGCAATGGCACAGATGACAGGTTTTTAATTATTTATCAACTCAGTCATCGAGATGAGGAAACCAGACTCGATCACAAGACCTCATTTAGTCGCAACGATTCTATGATGTCCTTCAATCACATGCTGTCGTACACTATCCGGATAATTCCTTCTTGTGTCACTAACAGTTCATCTTTGACATTTTTATAGTAGTAGTAGTGCAAACTTTATTCGACTCTCAGCAAGTCATAAAAGTATCAAATAAAACACATCTATACATAATAGCACAATAAATAGAATTAAATAGTATAAAATAAATAACAAAGATAAAATGCATATCATAAAATTTTCCATTCACAGGTATTTAAATAGACTAATTGAGATTACACCAGTTCCCCCATAGACTTTCTTACAGTTAATACAGAGCATAAAAAGTCTGCCAAAGTTCCACACATTTCAATAGAGGATAAAACCTGGAGGCTAACATACGCGGTACGACACTGACGCAAGTTAATCGATCTTAAAAGGGGCACTAAAAGATGCTTTCTCTGTTTAGCATAAAATTTACAAAATAAGACTACATGGATCGTAGATTGAGATGTCTTCTCGTCACAGGGACATGCCCTTAAGGTAGTACTCCAGTCGTTCATAGTTGGAAAAGTTACTAAGCGATGGAAGGTATCTAACCTTAGTCTTGTAAGAACAAAGCAACACTGGTGATTTACCACTTTTACCAGGTAGGGCTGCATGCCCTCCGCAGTCAAAATTAGTTGGTTAGACATAACGCTGGACTTTTTTGATTCTGCCTACCATCGCAATTCTTCTAAATACTTTAATGTCAAGGCCCTCAGTTCCTTCCTGGTAATATTTTCCAAAGAATCTGGGTTTGTATAATCTTTACTGCCCATGTTTTCAATAAAGGTCATAATGTATCTCAACCAGGGGACCCTTGACGAGTATGTTGACGTCATACAATCAGATAAAATAGCCTTGTTTAATCCGGTGTGCTCAGAGGTCCAAACTTTGTGCCATAATGGTAGTGGCTGGATCTTTATCAAATCAGCTAGAAAAGAAACCCCTAACTCCGCATGACTAATATATGACGGTGTTCCGTTTGGTACCATTAACGGGTGTCTGAAGAAATCATTTTCCACCGTCTGGATCGGTTTACAGTTGATATACCCCCAAATACCTGAACCGTACATGGCAGCCGGGATACACCTGGCTCTGTAGATTTTTACCATGTTCAACAGGGTAATCCCCCCTAGTCTTTTTGAAAAAATCCTCAGAGCCGCTGTTGTCTTAATGATTTGGTCTTTTTTCGTTTTCATACAGTGTGCCCAGGAACCCTGTTTGTCAAACATTATGCCCAGGTATGAGAATGTTCGGGCTATTTCGACCTTCCCCTTCTGGATAGTAGTATTATAAGTCTTACCATGTTTCCTACCGCAGTTCATTATAAAGGTTTTAGAGCGGTTAACGGTAAGTCCCAAGTCTGTCATAAAAGTAATACAAGTGGTTAAAAGTTTTTGGAGGGCAAGTGGTGTCCTGGCCATAAGCACTGCGTCATCTGCATAAAGTAGCGCCAGGACAGCACGATTACTTATTTGGGGAAGGTCTTTATACTTACTTATCAGTTCGCATTCTAGATCATTTATATATATTGAGAACAGGAATGGAGCGAGTACGCAACCTTGGTGCACTCCTCTATGTATGTTGAATGGCCTAGTACATTCCCCTCTTAGCCCGTACCTCACTCTTGCTCTACACCCTGTGTACAGGTCCCATATAAACTGAATTATTGATGGTTCTAAATCCCATGCTGCTTAAAGTGTCCCATAGCTTCTCATGTAGTACGCAGTCAAATGCTGATGATAAATCTATAAAGGCCAAGTACAAGTTACCCTCTCTAATCCTTGTGTACTTTCCAATTATAATGCTTAAATTCAGACCCTGTTCCACCGTACCTATACCTGTGCGGAAACCATACTGTACTGGGGATAAAATACAGTTTTCTTCCTCCCATGTTTGAAGTCTATTCAGGATAATTCTCCCTGCTAATTTAGCTGATGTATCTAGTAGGGAGATTGGCCTGTAGCAGGCTGGATTAAGGCGATCTCCTTTTTTATATATGGGGACAATATTAGAGTCTCGCCACGATAATGGGGGTCCTTGTATGCAAATGGCCCTCAATGTCTGCGTCAATAAAGGGCCCCATAGCTGTGTATTGGCCTTGTATAAATCAATCGGAACGCCATCAGGACCTGGCGCTTTCCCCGCTTTGCTTGAATTTATAGCTTCCACAACCTCCTCAAGACTAAACTGAGGTATTACAGTCAGACGGGGTGCTTCCTGGGGACCTGGGCCCTGTAAAGAATCTATAATATTTATATCACTGGGCTGCGAGTATATCTTAGAAAAATAAGCAATCCATTCCTCTTCCGAAATTGCGATTTACATCCTAGGGGTATCTCTATCCCCTAGCACAGGAGAGTTTATTGTTTTCCAGAAGAGGATGTTGTCCTTCGTACAGCTAGCTTTGTGTAAGGTTTCCCACAAATTTCCTTTCAAAATGGCTTTCCTTTTTTTTATAGCTGACTTATATTCCTGTCTACACAGACGTATTTCAGTCAGGCATCTTATTGGGGCACTTAAAGCCTTTTTTAGTCTCTTGTGTGCTTTTGTGCGGTCATAATCAAACCAACTCATTCCCCTTTTCTGTCCTGCCTTTCCCATTCTAATAGTGAGAGCTTCTTTTACACCTTGCGTGATCTGCAAAAAGGCTCTCAAACACTTTCCTGGTTCTATATTCTCAGTAAGACAATCTATAAAGGCTTGGTTATGATCGCATACTAACTGTTTCAATAAAATCTTTGGGTCTGTCTGGGACCATCGAAGTGTATATCCATTGCGCGAAACGAGTTCGATGTCGTTTGCCAGCATGACCCTATCAGCTTTAGCTGATGTAGAAGTTAGTGAGAGTTTCAGGCTCTGAGGGAAGTGATTACTTATTGCAATATCATGAAGTATATAATTAGTGAGATAATGTGCAAAGTGGGTTGACATTAAAACATAATCAATCGCCGTATCAGACATTTTTGTGCTTCTGATACTCACTGCTGATACTCACTGCCACTGGTAAGAGGTTGAGTATGTTGATTCCATGACTGATGTGTAATGTCTTTTAATTTCAACATGTCACTATCTTGTCTCATGGCAGTGACAATTTGTTCCAATAAAATGACAGCTGGTGTGTTCGATTTCATAATGAAATTATGTAAGCTTCAGCAGTCTTCAATGGGGTACCTTCACATTGTATAGGCACTTTTGAGGAGTAATCAGCAGGCTTTCGATCTTTCCCTGGATAATGCACAATTGTGTACTTGTACTCTTGCAATCATAGACCCCAATGTTCAATAGGTAGAGGCATCCTGGCTTTTGGATAGCCAAAGATAATGAGCAATGCTTGATGATCTGTCACAAGTGTGAGAGGTTTTCCATGCAGGAAAACATGGGAATGTTTACAAGCCCACTACACTGCTAAACTTTCTTTCTCTGGTTGTGAATAAGCATGTTTAGTCTGGGACAAACTTTTACTTGCAAAGGCCACAATATGTCTTTGAGCATTTGGCTGTCCACAGTGTTGTGCAAGGATAGCGCCTAACCTGACTGGGCTAGCGTCAACAACTTCAGTATGTAGCTTTGGATCAAAATATGTCATTTCAGTAGCGTTTTTAATCTTTTCAAACTCTGCTCGCATTCATATGACCAGTGAAATGAAACATTCTTTTTTGTCAACTCCCTCAATGGAGCACTCACTGTTGCAAAGTATTGTATATATATTGAATTAGTAACTGGCCATGCGAAGGAATGAACATAACATAGAAACATTTTGTGGAGGACTGGCAGTTGACAATGCTTGTACCTTAGCTGGATCGGGTTTCATGCCCCCATCAGAAAAGATATGGCCAAAGAACTTTAGCTTTGTCTTGTTGGATTCACATTTCTCAGCATTTAGAGTTAATCCTGCATCAACAAGTAAACCACACACTTGCCTCAAAGCTTTGTCATGTTCCTTCTGCGAAGCTCCGAAAGCCAATGTCATCGCTATAGTTGAAAGCATTTACAACAGGTTGTTTGATACTTCTAATGACATCTTGAAAAATCTCAGCAGCTGATGACAAACCAAAACTTAGGGCATAATTGAGATCTTGGTGGACGAGTTACTCCATTCAACGGTGACGGATATCCCGTCCGCCGAAATGTAAATCCCATAGGATAGAATGGGATTTATATTTTGGTGGATGGGATATATCTCACCATTTTGACAGAGTAACTCGTCGGCCAAGATCTCAATCAGGTCCTTAATCTTTTATATCGAAACAGACCAGTTTGTGTAGAAAAGGATGTAATGTACCTGCAATTATTGTTGAGTTCCAACTGATGATATTTTTTATTTAACCCAAGGCAAGACTTGTGGACCTGGATGTTGTTCTCTTTCAATTGCCTTATTCGCTTATCGCATATACATGCAGATGCCTACAGCTCTTGTAGTGAATCCTGGTTTGTTTTAACGGGATAACAGGAGTTAGCTTAGCCGTAGGCTTGTAAACTCGTGCCCCCGTCACCCAGTGACTTTTAACCTACTTAGCTTGCTCTGTCTTAGTCCATTTAATTATTTATTTCCTTTAAGATGGCGGCCTTGTTTATAGTTAGGCCACTTGTTGTGGGTTCTATTATCAGTGTCACTGCGCCAAGGCGTCAAGATCAAGCACGAAAGACAAACATACAGTAGGTATTCACACTTAGGGATTTTCCCTCTCTATACTTTCGAGGGATTGTTGATATTAATTGCCGTCCCAAGCATGCCTGTTATCTATTGTTATGAATAACACTTATGTCAGGGGACCTTGTAGATCTGTATAAATACAACACACTTTAGACAGATAATCAGAGGGATTCCGACCAGAGGGCATCGCCACCATCGCTGAAACCGATGCTGCAGTCATCTTGACGCTGACCCAGTCTTTGTGTCCCTGCGGAGTCTGAGATAGATACCTCATTCCAACGTAACGAGGGTTGGGGGCTCCTCTCATGGACACGGCTTTGGCAGATTAGGTTTAACAAACCCAGCTCTCCTTTTAGGTAGGAGGTTAGACCTATTCTCCTTAGGGTATTAGGGCATATTCCATCTTCTACATATACATATATTTCTTTTATATATTGCACAATGGTGGGGGTCTTTATAACAATGACTCTCTTCTTCTCAATACTGTTGCTTGGTATATTCATTATCCTAATCATTGCAGTTCATGCAACTTATCACAAATTGCAGTTATGTTGAATAAAAACTATTATAATTTCACTGCATCTGTGTTATTGCCTTTGTTTGTATGAGACATAATAAATCTGTGAGAAAAGGGTAATTTCCGTTTAACCACGACAACCCTGAGAGATCTTACTTTGAGTCCATGCATAAGTGACTGCTACAAATCACCTTTTACTATTGTGTTTCTGGTGAGGTACTGCTAGTAAGCCGGTAAGGTTTGGACAACAGTTACAACTAGTTGTAGGAAGAGACTTAGGGGGTTATTACAACTTTGGAGGAGGTGTTAATCCGTCCCAAAAGTGACGGTAAAGTGACGGATATACCACCAGCCGTATTACGAGTCCATTATTTCCTATGGAACTCGTAATACGGCTGGTGGTATATCCGTCACTTTACTGTCACTTTTGGGACGGATTAACACCTCCTCCAAAGTTGTAATAACCCCCTTAGTCACCTACAAACGAAAGTACTGTCATCCTGAGACCAGCAGTCTTGCTCAGAGCAAGAGTCCAAACTACGACATGGCGCCACCAGCGATGGTGTTTAGGCACTCATTTACGGATACCCTGACTATCACTGTCTCACAGACAACAGGTACCCTCAGTACCATTATACGGAGACGTCCGTGGTCTTTGGGAGAATCCTCCTCAGCCAAACAGGTAACACCTAATTAGGCTGTAGGTTGTTCGAGCTCGAACTCACAAAAGGAAAAACTTCCCCTATTTTGGTGTTCCGTTTCTCTAAACAACTATGGCTAATACCATAGACATTCCTGAAAATGCTAGACATGCACTTACACAACATTTATTAGCGGATGGCCTTACAGAAGAGGGCATGGATGTTAATATGATTATAGAAGCGACTGAAGCTTACCAAACAGAAACGTTTTACTGTTGGGTTGCCTTTCCTGAGGCTGACCAACGAATGCACACATTTCACACTTATGACATTGCGAACGTACCCGTAAGATACGAAGCATACCAGTATCATGAAATATCGCTCACATATCAAGAGCATCAGAACTGGTTTGAAGGCGCCCTTCCGCATGTACTACGACGGGTGAGGCTAGGTCCTTTAAGTAATGAAGGGCCTACATGGCCCATGTTTGCCACATATACACCTCACCCAGGCATACAGACTATGCCGATCGCAGATTTACGAATATTATATAATGAATTAGTGGCATTATATAGACGATTGGTTCAGTTCGTAATGTGAACATTGAACACTACACCAGCGCGTCCAGCACCACCAGTACCTGGTGGATATCAATTGGCTACTGGGATTAATCCACAAACAGTGCATACTATTATGGGTAAAGTGCCCACGGAACGGGAAAAAATACTGTTCTGGATTGCTCAGAAAACAAATCAGCTGGAAGCTGTGTTCCCCCATACGGGGCCACAGGAGAAACATAGATTGCTCACTATGTGCTTGCCGTCCGGGATGGTTCCCTCGGTGGATGAATGTGCCACTTGGGGTACAGTCTTCGCTGCCGTTTATACTACCACACATGGTACCCCTACACCTGCCAATTTACCGGAAGTGTTAAAACAAATACAAAATGAGCATGGGGCTGCACCGGCCCTGTATCTGGGGATGAAATTGATGCGTAACTTTGACGCCGTCTCCTCGATAATACTAAGTAATATTAAAGGGGAAGCGGTGGCACTGGCAATACGCCAGCATCTCCGGGAAACTCCAAATATGGAACAAGAGAGACAGCTACCGAAAATAATTTTCGATACCTCTACTAGTATAGGACGGGATGGTTTGAGAGCCAAACCTAAAAAATTGGACATACCGAGTACCGCCCATAAGGAAGGTACAAAACAAGCACAAGAGGGCTCTAAAAAGCGCTGGGCCAAACAAAAAGATTTCAAAGACAGGAGAAATAAAAGAGCTGATTCTCAACATCCGGAGTAGTCCGAAAGGAGGTATAATCTCATGAATAGGGATAACATTAGAACTCCAGACAGATATACTGATTCACGTCCTTCTCGTTCCTTTCAGGACGCACTGGATAAACGTAGCGAGAGAGGGGGCCGTCAAGATCGACGTTCGGAATACGTGAAAGAAAAGAAAGACTCGCCACAGTCTACCATTAAAAAAGAAGAAAAGACTCCTCAGCAAAAGCCACAATTTAAAAAGAAGAAAGTGGCAGCACTGACCGTTAAAAATGCCAGTAGTATTGAGAACACTGTTGAGGAACAAGAGGTGGGCAGTGACTCTGTTGGACAGCGCAGCAGAGGTCACGATATGTCGCCAGAGTCTGAAAGATCATCTGGATGCGACAGCAACTAGCGATTACATCGCGGTTGAGACGGCGGATGGCCGCGTTCTCCCACCCGATCGGGTTTATGATTTAACAATTCAGATAGAGGGAGACGTGGAACGCATTATTAGTGTAATATTTTGGGATGAACTTACTAGTGATATCCTGTTGGCCGAGAGAGACTGGCCACCTGAACATGTCCGCAGGCTCCCACATGGGGAAGATGTCATTTTGCCTTCTTTCTCCGATCTTGTTCCGGAGGCAGACAAAAGAGCCTATGCTGCTGAATGGGCTTTAGCGCAGGCACCTGCATTATACCGTAATCATGTAGGTTGGGACAAGGACTCTCCTTGTCATGTTATTCCCGTTAGGTCTACACCGCACCCGCAGCCACAATACCCTGTTAAACATGAAGCGAAAGCTCCAGTGACAGAGATACTGTCACAACTTGAATACCAGGGAGTAATTGAGCCCTGTACATTGGCAATGAATAATCCGTTATTTCCCGTTGCAAAACCTGATCATTCATATAGAATAGTGGTTGATTATAGACACTTGAATAGTCATACACTCACATATGCTATACAAAATTCACACAGCACAGCGCTGATCAATAATATAGTGCGTAAAAAATATAAAACTACATTGGATATATCTAATGGGTTTTTCTGCCAGAATTTAGCACAGGAAAGTAGGGACCTAAGTGCATTTTCCTTTGGCTCTCAGAAACGCTTTTGTCGTTTACCCCAAGGCTATAAAAACAGCCCAGGACTGTTTTCGGCCCGTGTAACATCAATCTTGCACGAGCTTGATTCCGATGCATTATCCTATGTGGATGATATCTATCTCACTGACGACACCCTCGACATTCATCTTGCAAGGGTCGATCGGATAATTTTGGGATTTGCAGCCTTCGGCTATAAATTTAATTTTAAGAAAAGCAAGATAGCCTTTCTTAGTGTATTGTTCCTAGGATATGAGCTATCAAACGAGGGGAAGAGCCTGGCCCCGCACTTCCTAGAAAAGTGTGCTCAGCTACAGCCTCCAAACACGCTTAAGAAATTACAGTCATTACTGGGTTTCTTTCATTTTGGCAGAACATACATTCCAGATTATGCTGAACGCATCAAGCCCCTTTAAGACTTAATTCAGCCCAATTTTTCTAGCAGGCGATGGACGATTGAACACACACACATCCTTAGGGACATAAACGAGACATTCTGGAAGCTAGACACTTAAACACACATGACAATAAAACAAATTTGGTCATCAGAATAATAGCTGGTGCCCTTGGATTTACCTATGTCACCTTTTATGAGGGTGACACGGTGCCGATAGCATACAAATCACATTTGTACTCCAATGCTGAGAAACGTTTTGCTCCTACTGAAAAAATTCTGACAGCAGTTCAGATGGCTGTCATAAAGGAGAGGCCACTTGCCCAGGGGAAACGCATTATTGTTGTCTCCCCGGTGCCGGCCTTAGAGGCTGTCACTAAAGCGAGCGTTCCAAACGCTAAGGCATTACATCCACGCTGGATTCAATGGGCAACGTCTCTGACCGCCACTGATGTTGATTATGTGTTTGACCCAAGACTTCAGATACAAGAATTTCTCCAGTATGAACAGGAGTACACAGCTCCTCTACATATATTGCCAATAGACAGTTATAATACCATCATTTATACTGACGGGTCGGCACAACCGGCTGTGGGTACTAAACATCAATACTCGGCAGCTTGCGCAGGCGTGTGCGGAGTAATGGAAAAAGGAGTTTTCCATCCTCACAATACCTACACTCAGACCTTAGGGGACTGCACAGCCCAGTTGGCCGAGCTTAAAGCTCTTCTTCTAGCACTCGAACATTCTGAGCCAGGAACAGAGACTTTGATTGTCTGTGATTCATATTACTGCGTCCAGTCATACAATGAATATCTCAATAATTGGAAACTGAACGGGTTTAGAGATTCTAAAGGGAACACCATTAAACACAAAATGTTGTGGGGAAGAGTGGCTGATCTTAAAGATAAGCTTCCATGTGTCCATGTAGTTCATACATTAGGGCACCAACGTGTAGGAATACACGTTGCTGGCAATACATTGGCTGATGAAGCAGCCAGAGCATCAGTAGCTACGGCTTCTGTGGCTGCAGTGACTCGTTCTCGGACGAGGTTGGATAATGAAATACTGATTGCCGTTAAAGCTTCGGCTGCAGGCAAGACCCTTCCGAAAGGATACCCTATGAACTATACTTATCATATCAGTGCACAGAATGTTGCTTTTGCAACAATCCCTGAGGTAGGTGATCGAGTGATCCCCAATGAAGACCAAAGATTAGAGCTGATTACAGCTGCACATGAGGGTGTCGCTTCTGCACATGCTGGTATACAGGCCACTATCACCATTCTACAACAACGGTACTGGTGGCCTGGTCTATGCAGACGGACTACACAGTATGTCCTTTGCTGTGACATTTGTCAGCAGATTAAGGGCTCAAATATCAAACGCCCTCCGCAGACATCTCTCTTAGTGTCAGACAAGCCACTCCATTGTGTGTACCTGGACCATTGTGGTCCCTTGCAGCCTGATGGTGCATATAAATACATTTTAGTGGCTGTAGATTCCTGTTCTAGATTCCTGTGGGTATGGCCACAGCGGTCGGCTGACGCCCGGACTGTTATGAAAGATTTGCTGATCTTTATCGGTACATATGCGGTTGAAGCATTCCATTCGGACCAGGGCCCTGCATTTGCCTCTAAAGCTTTCAGGGACACCATGAGAATGATGGGTGTTGAACTCCATTACTCCTCACCATACCATCCTGAGGGAAATTCGGTCGTGGAGAGGCGGAATCGTGATCTAAAGCAGTCCTTAACAGCTCGAGTATTAGGTTCAGGCTGCAGTTGGTTACATCACCTATATGGGGTCCAGAGAGCACTGAATAATCTGCCAAGACGGTCCTTGGGGGAAAGTCTCCATATGAGGTACTCTTTGGGACACCTATGTATGTCCCCGATCTTGATGCCCCTGGTATGGTGGCAGCAGAAACACCATTTGACATAAAAGAACGTCTCGCTGTTTTACAGGAGCTTCAACAATTCCGTGATGATAAATCATCTACAAGTGCTGCCACCTTGGGAATAAGGGAATTGGCGAAAACTTCGACTGGCTGGATTCCTAACGTTGGGGATCTGGTTCGTGAGAAGATCGCTGTGAAAAAAGAGTTTGGTCCATCATACAGAGCACCTGTACCGGTCTTGGGGATAAAAGGCACCAGGACTGTCATCCTTCCACCATTGTCTGATTCCAAATCAAACAGATTCATCTCCATTGATGACATCAAATTACACCATGTGGCCGATTCTTCACAGTAGACCAGGAGGTCCCTTGGGTAGTTCCCGATCCCCTCTCACTACCCAACAGGACATCCATCTACATAGTAGGATGAATATCACTACTACTGACTATGCAACTATGTCAACTGCTGTTCCGAACACTTCCTCGACCATGGGGAGGGCGGAAAATGGACTTTTATTGGTTCCAGTAACAACTTCGGAGACCACCCCGCTTCAGGATTTGGCTGTGTTTTACACGAACACTTCCACGGCGAATGACGTTGTCTATCAAGAACTTCCACGAGCAATGGATGAGAATTCGACGGGTCCTGTGTTTGCAGAGACTTCCTCTGGCTATTTTGTAGACATTGATGATTTTTCTTCGGATTCATCCTCAACTGAGACTGACAAACTTTCGAGAAGTAGCAAATTCTATTGATGGCTTAAGGAGAACTATTTGATATATCCATGGAACTATCTCTGGTTCTGTTTGACATTCATTGCATTATTTTTATGGATTGGTTTTGTGACTGTTTTCTTTTTACTAGTTAATGGTCACTATATCGCTGATCGCTCCTCTGTGGAGCCTGTTGATGAAATTTTAACACCACATCATTCATCACATAAGGTCCGACGTGATTTGTCCCCTATCAATATTACAGCTATTCCGATTCCTGATGGGATTGTATGGGAAAAAGTTCCGTTCGATATATATGGGCCTACAGAGATAATTCAAATACCATACGTGTTCAAAATTTCAATGTCTGATGTTATTACACCTAATGTTGTCTCTGATGATTGGGATGTCCAAACAGTTGATTCAATGCTAACTGACATGAAGGACTACTCCGCTTTTGGAAGTGATGATGTGTATGATTATACAATGAATTATGGGGAAATGTTCTGCTATAACAATTGGGGACATCACTACCTGCACCGTGCAACTAGATATAGGCCTCTCTTTAACTCCACACAATGGGAACACTGTTCAACACCACAGGTGGGGAGTCCAAAGTATTACAGTGACAAATTCACATACTTTTCTGGGCATGATACAAAGAAAGCTGAATCATATTATTTTAAATTACCTACAGTGCAATTTAAAAAACTTTTGCTAACAGATACAAAACTGATTTATTCAGATGCTTTTGTTTCCCGGCTCTCGATTGAGGGTTACGAATATTGGAAGAACACTATCGATCTGAAGAGTGTATGGGGAACACAAGATTGGTAGATACAAGGTAGGGAGGCTTTGTTTCGAGCTTGCTTGATTCCTGTGCAAATGATTTTTTTAAATGACACTGTTGAGCAGACATCATGTCTGGGGTTAGCAAAAATTTAAGATCTGAACACGCCCAGTATCCCCACTCCGACGAAATTTAGAGATTGGCAACACTTTCTTAATATTTCAGAGGACAGGCTAGATGCAATGGTTAAGGCTGGTGCTTATAATTCTTCACTTTCCCGTCCCGGCGGGTGGTTGATATGGCCCACCGACACTGATGAGTGTCAAAGGCGTTTTTTGAACTCTTCAGGGTTTTTTTCCATTCATAGGCCAGACCCTCGCTTTCTATCAGGCCAACATACTGGTATAATTACAACATACAGTGTGGGTAAGCTGTGCCAGCAATGGGTGCAGACAAACACTTTAACAGCGGTTAAACAACACCTGAACACTCTTTCTGATAGTATAGACTTACAGGATTTCCTATTAGGTCCTAGGAAACAACGCTCGAAAATGTTTTTATATGCTATGTATAATGAAATTTGGAAACTTTCTCAAATTGAGGCTGCTGCACATTTAAGGCAACTTGATAAGGAGAATTTGGAAAAAACATTGGCTGTTGTCGACAATGGCATGAACACACTGTCCAAAAGGATTTATTCACTGTCAAATATAGTGTCGTCTGCTATTGATATCACTCAGACTGATTTGTCCCGGTTATATAATGGGCAAACACAGCTACGTTCCATCATGCAGCTGGGTTGGGCATTACAGACACTGAGAAGTGGCCACATTCCATGGAAATACATTAATGGGAGTGAACTATTTGCTGCTTTTAATTTTTCCAGGGAACAGGAGACAATGGCTAAAAGGGAGGCTCGTTTCACCTTGCTTCAAGTAGAGAAGTTAGATAAGTTGCCCTTCACGTTAGCAGAGAGTCCTTCAACTATCTGGCTCTTACACAGCATTATTAATTTACCGTTTTCGACCTTTCGTTTCTTGAGCTGCCTGAAACATCTTGCAGTGGGACGATATGAATTGCTAGGAGATAGCTTTATTAAGGAAGAGTGGGAGTTGCCCTTTGAGTATCGATGTTTGAACGGTGAACAGGAGGTCTTTCTTAGCGGAAGTGAATGTGAGACTGCTGTTCGTCATTCCATGATATGCAAACAGGTGTCTCTTCACGGTCTTTTAAATGCGGGGGTCGCGAATTTGGCCTGTTTTCTGAAGGGTACTCCCGTCCCCTTGATTCGTTCAGTGTTTCATGTACTTTCTAATGGGAGTTATGTTCTACTGAGCGATGACAGCTGTTGCGGCTTGCGACCTGGAATTGCCTACGCAATCTCAGTCACGAAGGTCGTTACGTGTTGTGGCCATGTTTTGTTTCCCCCCACACGAGAGATACAAGTATCTGAAATGTGGCCCCCCATTGATACTATTAATGTGAACTATGACAAGTTGAGTAGACTAAAGGCGCTATTGTTTCAGAAACAGGTCGCCTTGACATCCGCAAAAGAGACGTATGCTCTCCAGATTGCGAGATCATCAGCCGAGATACAATCCCTTTTAAATACTGATTTCCCCAAACACTTTGGAGAGTTGGTATCCAGAATATACAATGCTTCAAGCACAACTGGGATTGTTCATTTCTTTAAGGCTGTCGGGTCTGGTTTCGTGTCCATCTTCCAGACTGTCTTCGGAGTCATCCCATCAGCCATCCATTCTCTCTTTTCCAGTGTGTTTGGTGGCTTTCCAATTATTTTGGCTTTAATTGGCGGACTGCTACTGCTATTTTTTCTGATTCGCAGTGGTTGTTTTTTCCAGCGACACAGAGCAATGGAGCCACTCCCGTCAACCCCGCTGTGCCGTGAACGCATGGTTCGGATCTTCGGTACACCTTTGCTGGTGGAACTGGAGTTTTACTGGTCATTGTCATTCCGGTCTCTACTTTGGTGTGTGCAACCGGTGTTCCGCTGCATATGGTGTCGCTTTGAACATCTGCCTATGGTCTGTCTTGCTGTTGCACCGACATCTCCTGTGGACCACGAACTGCTGATGTCCCCGATGAGGGTTCATACACGGTCATGCCCCTTGAGACTGAGGTTGCTCCGCGAGGCCACCTATGAACCTTCTGTTATAAGAGCTAATATGGATGAGGACGCTGCAGCGAGTGTCGATACCCCGATGAATGTGGCTCACTTCTGCTCTGTGGATCCGTTTGTCCGTCCAGCTCTCGATTTCACTTCAGACGATGTTGACTCGTTTTTAAGATCCTTGAATGGTGACTTCGATGACATTCTTCAAGATCCTGCATATAACACATGATTTGATGAATTTGCTTACCAGTTCCCGGTTCTAAAATAAGCGATTATACTAAAAGTTTGCTATACTTGTCATGGTTGATATTAACATCTCTGTATGTTTTTTAAATGAATTTTAACACACAGCAATTATTTTGTCATTAAGTACATTTTTTAGCTTGAGTTTTTGTTTTTTTGTTTTTTGGCTTTTAGTTCAGTAGCAGCTTTTTTAGCGTTTGGATTGCTTTACCTTCATCATACCTGTTACGGCAATGGGGAGGGTGTAGTGAATCCTGGTTTGTTTTAACGGGATAACAGGAGTTAGCTTAGACGTAGGCTTGTAAACTAGTGCCCCCGTCACCCAGTGACTTTTAACCTACTTAGCTTGCTCTGTCTTAGTCCATTTAATTATTTATTTCCTTTAAGATGGCGGCCTTGTTTATAGTTAGGCCACTTGTTATGGGTTCTATTATCAGTGTCAATGTGCCAAGGCGTCAAGATCAAGCACGAAAGACAAACATACAGTAGGTATTCACACTTAGGGATTTTCCCTCTCTATACTTTCGAGGGATTGTTGATATTAATTGCCGTCCCAAGCATGCCTGTTATCTATTGTTATGAATAACACTTATGTCAGGGGACCTTGTAGATCTGTATAAATACAACACACTTTAGACAGATAATCAGAGGGATTCCGACCAGAGGGCATCGCCACCATCGCTGATACCGATGCTGCAGTCATCTTGACGCTGACCCAGTCTTGCGGAGTCTGAGATAGAGACCTCATTCCAAGGTAACGAGGGTTGGGGGCTCCTCTCGTGGACACAGCTTTAGCAGATTAGGTTTAACGAACCCAGCTCTCCTTTTAGGTATGAGGTTAGACCTATTCTCCTTAGGGTATTAGGGCATATTCCATCTTATACATATACATATATTTCTTTTATATATTGCTGAATGGTGGGGGTCTTTATAACAATGACTCTCTTCTTCACAATACTGTTGCTTGGTATATTCATTATCCTAATCATTGCAGTTCATGCAACTTATCACAAATTGCAGTTATGTTGAATAAAAACTATTATAATTTCACTGCATCTGTGTTATTGCCTTTGTTTGTATGAGACATAATAAATCTGTGAGAAAAGGGTAATTTCCGTTTAACCACGACAACCCTGAGAGATCTTACTTTGAGTCCATGCGTAAGTGACTGCTACAAATCACCTTTTACTATTGTGTTTCTGGTGAGGTACTGCTAGTAAGCCGGTAAGGTTTGGACAACAGTTACAACTAGTTGTAGGAAGAGACTTAGTCACCTACAAACGAAAGTACTGTCATCCTGAGACCAGCAGTCTTGCTCAGAGCAAGAGTCCAAACTACGACACTCTTTCCCTGTCCTTGTTAGGCAATACCACTATGGGAGAAGCCAATGGCGTCGGACCAGTAGAATGCTCAAATATGTCATGCTTACATAATGATTCAAGTTCCTTTTCAGCATCTTCTTGTAAGTGAAATGCAGTACTTCTGTGTCTCTGAGCAACAGGTTGAACATCTTCATTGGTATGTAACTGAACTTTCATAGTCTTAAGTTTTCCTCACCCATGAAATAGTGAAGGAAAATGACTTTCTACTTTTGTGATGACCATTCATATTGTATTTCTCCAATATCAGTCCCCTATCAGCAGCTGTGCTGAAACTAAGTAGACAGGCACTTGTCGCTCTACCTTGAAGTACGTGAATGGGTGCTTGCACTTTTGTTTTCTTGTGTTTTATAGTCGTTACAAATTAACCCTTACTTTTCAGAGGTGTCGATGCAGCCTGTGTGTACACTTTAGTTTTCAATGGCGTCAGTCTCAATAATGGAGTTCATTATATTTCTCTGCAGGCATAATATTTAACGATGCACCGCTGTCAATGATAAAACGTATTGCACAACAATTTACTTTCATTGCAATCTTTGGACAATGTTTGAATGGCTTGGGTGCTTTCTCATGTTAACACTTCTTTGACTGGTATTTCTCTTCATATGCAGCCAGGCCGACACGCGCCTGTTTCTCTGAGGTAAACATTTACATTACAAAATCATTTTCTTCACTTTCACTCTATATTGATGAACTTTGAGACAATGATTTAGATGACAATTGACGTACTTTGGTATTCATTTGTTTCAACTGGTGTTGTCACTTGGCCTTGCAAGTGCACATCCAACGTCGCTTCTGGAACGTTAGGTTGGCCATTTTGGGATTCCTGCTGTGACGCACTTACTTCTTCCAACTGATTTCGGACGTCCCTCTCTTCGCTGCAGGTATGTATGGCTCCCTAACACAGCCCCAGGCACTTCTCTTGGAGTCACTTTTGGCAGCAGTACGATTCTCTGTATTCAATTTAGGTAAGCAGGCAACCCTTTTGTGCATCGGAGTGGCTGTTTTTTCAATTTTTCTTTTTGCTCTTTTAACACCTGGTTGATCTCTGCCTTGCAGTGGTGCTGGTCACAGAGTTATTGTATATTCTGCCGTTGCTAATTGCTGCACTTTCAAAACATGGTCATATATGCATTCAGAAGTAGCAATCCATACACTGTATAGCTCCATATTGCGTAGTACCGCCATACCTTCCTGTATGACCTTGTTCATAGTTTCTTGACAAGAGATGCATAGTCCGCTCAGTAAAGCTTTCTTTATCTTTAAATGATTTTCATTGACCGCACATACGCCAACCGTCAATTTTGCACATTGATGAAGGGACACATGATATGCATGAGCGGTTTGCTTGGGCCACGGCAAACTCTCTGGGAGAGCACTGTCAATCTTTGGATTACTTATCCCCTATCTCGTTGTCAGTTGCTACATTCTCCCCAGCCTGGCTACCTGCCAATGATCATGCGACACACAGAACTACGTATTACATGTCTTTATTCCTCAGCGTGTAACCACAAACTTAACATTCTAACCCTGCATTCAATTGTACATGTTCAAAAACCTGCGCCATCATGCTATGGAGTCCTTCAGGATCCTAAAAGGTTCCATCATACATATCATTCTCACAGGACATGACAACGATGTAAAGATTTCATTGTGGTTCAGATATAAAATTATGAAGAGTGAACGGAAACGGGCCATCAATGTACAAAGTACACTGTCAGAGGTAACAAGTCGGTATTTATTGGGCCACCCCAAGTGGGATTGTCCCTGTTGAACTGTGCAAACAGGATATATGTGCCAAAACTGAATCTATCTCAAGAGCTAGAGATATTATATGTTAAGAAAAAGAAGTCCAGTGCCCTATGTTGGGAGTCCTAGCAGGTTTGTGTCTCCTTTCCCTATCTTACGGCATTAGTAAATATGGATTTAAGACAGGAAATTCTTAAATTTTGAATTGGAGTTAATCTTTGTTTTCTCATCATGAAATAGCTAAATCTCTAAAAGAATCTTTTTGTAGCTGTGGATTAGGGATGAAATGCTCAAATGTGCATAATTTAATGGATTGTTTATTTTTCAGATCTGGGCATTGAAATGTTTTAAAACCATTTTTTTTACATATGGGGTGACGGAGCATCAAAAGGTCTGAAATTTTTATCTCGAATGGAATATTTTGTTGTTTTATTTTGTTGTCACCTGTGTCATAGTTGGACTCTCGCTCCTTAGCAAGACTGCTGGTTTAGGTATGACAGCACTTTTGTTTGTAGATGACTGAGTCACTCCTACAACAAGTCACAACTGTCGGCCCAACCCTCCCGGCTTACAAGTAGTACCCCACCAAAACTCAGACAGCAAAGATGATTTCTGGCACCCTTACGCATGGACTCTAGATAAAACCTCTCAGGGAAGTTGTGGTGGAACAGAAGTTACCCTTTTCTCTTGTTAGCAACAAGTCTCATACACACATAGGCAATGAAGGAGATGCAGGAGAGTTTTCAATATATTTATTGAAAAGACTGCAATCTACAATGAAATGCATGTGCTGCAATGATTAGGATAATGAGCAGTAGTAAAAGCAGAATGGTGAAGAAGAGAGTTGTGAATATGAAAACTCCCACCATCTTACTATAAACATCAGATATAAAATTCCTAATCAAGAAAACCTAATCTCTACCCTAGTGAGAGCTAGGTATGATAAACCTAATCTGCTAGTACCATGACCATGAGAAGCGCCCCCAACACTCATTACCTTGGAATAAGGTCTTTAGGTCAGACTCTGTAAAGACACAAAGGCTGAGTTCTGCAGCAAGGTGACATGCACCATAGATGGCATCTGGAAGGAACCCCTCTAATGACCTTGTCCATGTGAGGTGCATTTATACTGATGATGCAGGATCCCTGACACAGGTATGCTCCTAAACAACTGATAATGTGGCAGACTTGTGTCAGCAATTGCATAAACAATCCCTAACAAGTGCACATGATGTTCCTATCACACATAAGTGGGAAGGGGACATGATCACAATACCTACGTGTATCACTGATAGTGACGCCAACAATGACGCCTTCTCAGAATGGCACTGATAATGAAAATCAAAACATTTCTTATAAAATGTAAGCACGTGACAAAGCTAAAAAAATAATAATAATAAGTTAAATAAAAAAGAGCATGCTAAGTAGGTAAAAGGTCGCTAGGTGACGGGGGCACAGGCCTGCAAGGCAGAGGTTAAGCTGACACATGTGTCCCAGGGGGAATCTAAAATGGATTCACCACACCCTCCCCATTTTTTAAACAAGGATTCTTACCCACTAGCAAAGTTGCATGAGTTCAAAACTAAAAATGCTCTGAGCTAAAAGTCTAAAATCTAATTAAAAACTAAGCTAAAAAGATGCAAAGAGACATGGGCCCTCATTATGACTTCGGCAGTCTTTTTAGTAGACCGCCAAAGTCACACCCGCCATATGACCGCCAGTGTTGGTGGTCAGCAGACCACCATATTATGACTGTTGGCTGCTCTCCGCCACTATTTGGCGGGGAAGCCGCCAGCAGCCATACTGGCGGTTGGCGGTCTAGTGGAGCTTGCTCCGTCACCACCGCCCCTTCACCAAAACACCGCCTGCCATATTACAACATTGTAGATGGTGTGGCGGTGTTGTTTTGGCGGGGCGCTGGCGGCGGAGCAAGTGCCGTGGACCCAGTTCCCTCCCGGATGACCACCGAAACCACCAGGTAAGGTGATCGACCGATAGGGGAGGAGAGGGAGAGGTGTTGAGTGTTGTGTGCGTGAATGGGTGTGTGTGTGTGTGAATGGAAGGGGGTGAGGGGGTGTTGTGTGTGTTTGTGTGCATGTGTGTGCAAGTGTCTGTGTGCTTGTGTGAATGCGTGTATGCGGTGGGTGGGGGAGTATGGGTGCGTGTATGCGGGGGTGGGAGGAGTGTCGTGGCCATGTGTGCTTGTGTGTGTGAATGAGTGAGCGTGGATGTGTGTGTATGTCTGTATGTGTGGTGTGTGCGTGCGTGGATCGGGGTGGGGGGTCAGTATGGGGATCCGGGAGGTGGTGGGGTACAAAATGGATATCAGGGGTACGGAACGGGGATCGGGGTGGGGGTACAGAACAGGGACCCGGGGGGTGTCGCAGCTTGGGGGGACAGGGGGCTTCTGATGGGGTCAAGGGGTGGGGAGCTCCGACATGGAGGAGAGGTTGGGGAGTTCTCTAATGGCGACTGGAATTAATATTTCTGTCACCAGTATCCTTACCACCAGGGATTTCGTGGCAGGGCTGCCGCCCCAAACTTCCTGGCGGTAAGGATACTTATAATACCGCAGGCGGTGTAAGGAGAACCACTGGGCCAAAGGTGGTACACCTTCGGCCAGGTGGTCCCACTCCCCTGGCTTGACAGACCAGTTCATTGCAGTGGTCATAATTTGGTGGTCTGATCGCCACCACCAGCATGGCAGGGCAGGTCCGCCAGGGTTATAATGACCCCCATGATGTCAATCATGATAAGCAAGGCAGGCCAAATGTAAATCGAATTAATAAGGCAATATGGTATTACATTTTATGTTTTGAAAAAAGCCAATGGTCAAATTTATTCAACAGTAGATATGGTCTTGTCGAATATTTCCAAAATCATCAAATGGGAGTGCGGAGAGGAAAGACTCCACATCAGCAGATGTCAGATCGATCGCAGGATTGGCAGAAGGATCCATGGAGCAGAAGTGCACAGATGCCTCAGACGCAGGATCACCCTCATAGGCAGCATCATCCATAGTGGCAGATGTCATTGAAGCCAAGTAATCCACAAGCAGTGACTCATAACTGGGCCATGCCATGAATGAACCCTCATTGTGAACATTAACAGTTCCTTGTCTACAGGAGGTTGCTGTTTAGCAAGACACAGCGACAGGAGACACTCGAAGAGGCACCAGATGCAATGAAAGACAGGTTGCATGCACCACAGGACTGGCCAGAATGACAATGACCAATCATACTCCAATTCTTCCAGCAAAGGAATGCCAAAGTCCTGCATCATGTGATCACAACACAGCTGGGCTTGTGGTAGCTCCATCACTCTGCTTAGCTGAGTAAGCACCACCACTACATATTAGGAATAGCAGTAGCAGTATTCTGCCAATCCGGCCAAAGGTACAGGAAATCCTCCAAACACACTCGAAAAGAGTGAATGGATAGCTGAAGGAATGACTCAAAAGATGGTCTGGAAGGTGGAAACAAATCCAGACTCATCAGCCTTAAAGAAGTGTACAATCCCTGCAGTGCTCGAGGCGTTGAAAAGTCTGCAGACCAGCTCTCCGTAGTCCTTGGGGAAGTTGGTATTTAATAAGGATTGTATCTCGGCTGATGATCTCGCTATCGGGAGAGTGTATGTCTCCTTGGCTGATGCTAAAGCCACTTGTTTCTGGACCAGTAGCGCCTTTAGTCTGCTCAGCTTGTCAAAATTTACATTAGTAGTATCAATGTGAGCCCACATTTCTGCTACTCTTATCTCTTGTGTTGGGGGAAATAAAACATGTCCACAACAAGTTACAATTTGAGAAACTGAAATTGCTTAGGCAATTCCTGGTCTCATTCTGCAGCAACCCTGATTGTTCAGAACCACATAACTTCCATTTTAAAGTATATGAAATGCTGGACGAATCAAAGGGACGGGAGTACCCTTCAGAAAGAATGCCAAGTTTATGACCTATGCATTGCAGAAGCCATGAAGGGATACCCGTTTACAAATCATTGAATGACTAACAGTAGTCTCAAATTCACATCCGCTCAGAAAGACTTCTGTTCAGCCTTTCATACATTTTAAGTCGAAAGGCAACTCCCACTCTTCGTCTATGTAACTGTTTCCTAGCTGCTCGTATCTGCCCACAGCTAAATATTTCATTTTGTGAAATGAAAGGTTCAAATTGGCACATTTATAACCCCAAGTACTAACCATAGTGTTGATGGTGCCTCTGCTATGGTGAAAGCTAGCATTTCTAACTTTTCAATGTTAAGCATGGTGTAACTTGCTTCCTTTTTAGCCATTATATGTTGCTCCCTGGACAAGTTAAAAGCAGCAAACAATTCACTACTGTTAATGTATTTCCAAGGGACGCTGCAATTTTTCAGAATCTGCAATGTCCAACCCAAGTGCATGATGGAACGCAGCTGACTTTGCCCATGTTGTAAAAGGGACAAGTCATTCTGAATGATGTCAATCGCAGATGACACAATGGTCCCCATTATGACCCTGGTGGTCACCAGACCACCAGGGTCATGGTTGCAGTCTGACCTCTGCCAAAGTGGCGGTCCGACTGCAACATTACAACAGTGGCAGAGCCGCCACAGTCGGACCGCCAACACTGCCAGGATTCCACCAGCGGACAGCCTGGCAGTCACGGTGGTTGTAATCCTCCAGGGCAGTGCTGCTTGCAGCTCTGCCCTGGGGATTACGAGTCCCCATTCCACCAGCCTTTGAATGGCGGTAGCCTTACCATGCAAAGGCTGGCAGAAAGGAGATACTGGGGACCCCTGCACTGCCCATCCTCATGGTATGGGCAGTGCAGGGGCCCCCGTGGATAACCCCACGTGCTTTCCACTGCCTGAATTGCGGGCAGTGAAAAGTGCAACGGGTGCTGCTGCACCCACAGCACTGCCACATTGGCGCCGGCTCCATTAGAAGCCGACGTCAATGTTAAGGCCCTGTTCACCGCAGGGCCGTCGGGCAGAAATGCTGTTTCCGGCCGCCGGCCCTGCGATGAACTCTTTATAGGGCTGGCGGTGTTCAGGCCGCACAGGTGCCTGATGGCGGAATGAGTTTGGCGGGGGCCTCTGCCGCCTGCCAAACTCGTAATGATGGCTAATATTATTAAGTGTGTATATTCTGTTGGACAGAGTGTTCATGCTATCATAAACAACACCTAAAGCCTTTTCCATTTTTTCCTTGTCTATCTGCCTTAAATGTGTACCCGTTTCCATTTGAGAAAGCTTCCAGATCTCATTGTATATGGAATACAGGAATCGTTTAGAGTGGGGTTTTCTTGGATCTGAGACATAGCGAGGGTCTGGCTGGCTAATCTTGAAACCCCCTGAGGAATTAACAAAACATGCCTGACACCCATTTGTGTGCCAAGGCCACAATACCTACCTGCCAGTACTTGAAAGTGTGGGATTATAGGTACCATTCTGGACCCAAGCATTTAGTTCTTCTGTGACATTTAGGAATGTTTGCCAAATGGTGAATTTGGCTGGTGTGGGGATACTGGGTGTGTTCATTTCTTTTATTTTGCTAACCCTAAGCAGGATGTTTTCTGAACTGTGTCATTTAAACATATCATTTGTACAGGAATAAGCATGCTCTTAACAAAGCATCCCTACCCTGAATTTGCCAATCATGTGTACGCCATTCGCTTTTTACATCTTTAGTGCTCTTCCAGTATTCATAATCTACAACAGCAAGATGGGAAACAAAGGAGTCTGAATAGATTAATTTGGTATTGGTTAGCAACATTTTCTGCATTTTAGAAGCTGATAATTTGAAATAATATGACTCTGCATTTGTAGTGTCATGCCCAGAGAAATATGTGAATTTGTGTACATGTTTTGGGGCTCCCCACAGGTGGAGTTGAACAGTGTTCCCATTGTGTGTAATTGAATACTGCTGTATATCTAGTTACTTGGTGCAGAGGGTAATGTCCCCAATGATGATAACAGAACATTTCCCCATAATTCCCTGAGTTCATATACACATCTTCACTTTCAAATACAGTATAATCATGCAGTTCAGACTGCATAGTATCACATGTTTTAACATCCCAGTCATCAGAAACAACACCAGGTGTAATTACATCAGTCATAGAAATTTTAAACATTTATGGAATTTGGATAGCCTCACTAGGCCCATATATATCAAAAGGAACTTTATTCCAAACAACCCTATCCGGAATTAGTGCTTGCTTGACAGAAGAGCATTCAGGAAGATAATTACCATATATCAAGAGAAAGAAAACAGTCACAAAACCAATCCATAACAGAAAGGCAATGAATGTCAATGGTATCCATAGATAATGCCATGGATAGACCAAATATTTATTTTTAAGCCTTATGTACAGCTTAGGTGTCTTTGAAAGAGTTTCAGTAGCAGATGTAGATGACGTTGTGGAAAAGGGTCTTGGTTGATGCAGTAACCAGAACCTTTCTGTGCAAGCACACGAGCCGGTGCTGAGTTGGTGGATGGATCCACTTCATGAGGAGGTTCATAGTAGATGATGCCGTCAGTTTGTGTTGCATTGGAGCAATAAACAGCCACATATTGGACAGTTCTTGTCGGTGAAGTGGTAACAGAAAGTAGCAGAAGCTCATTCTCTACCTTCCACCATGCTCGAGGAGGCATTTGTAGCATCGTTGTACATGCTGGTGTATTCAAAAGTATTGTTGTTTCTTCTTTGAAGAGGTATATCTTGTTGTGTAGTGAGAGGGGACCAAAAACTACCTAAGGGACCTTGGTCTACTGTGCAGGATTGGCCACATGATGCAAAAAATAAATAAAATAAATGAAATAGAACAGGGTATGCTAAGTAGGTAAAAGGTCACTAGGTGACAGGGGCACAGGCCTGCAAGCCAGAGGATAAGGTGACTCCTGTTTCCCAGGGGGAAACTAAAATGGATTCACCACACATGTTCTATAGAACTTAAAGGTGATTAAAGAAACTTTGGAAGAGCCCAAACGTGTATCGTTTTATTGGGAGGGTTACATTTTATGTCATTTATTTAGGATTGGAGAGATGTAGGGGGTGTCATGCCGTGAATATAATGATAAATCTATATAGATTATAAGATAATAGACAATAAGAAAATTAAAAAAAGATATATAATAATATATGACATAAAATATATATATATATATATATATATATTTATTTTCTTATGTAATTTAGTTTTTTTAGTTTGATGGACGACAGTCTGCATAAACATACTATAAAGTGAACTGCCTCTTGATATAGGGCTACCTAGGGACAATTATGTTTCCGTCAATTTGGCCCGTATTACGAGTTGCATAGTACTGACAGGTTACAAACCCCCACACATAGCTTCTGTTACTGTGTTGAAACATGCTACCAGAACACTGTAACACCCTGAGAATGGGGAATAATTGTGATGAAAGGGAATTACTGTGTGGAATTCCACATGGTATTCCATAGTCTGCGGGGATAAATGCACACATTTACCACCTGCTCTAAACAAGCGGTAAATAACTGTGGCGACATATGTGAGGTGGTATTGTAAGGAGTGAGGAGGAAAGGGAAGAATAGCTCTTGCTAGGGGAGCACTGCATCTCCCAGAATGTGCCTGGAGGGTAGTGTGTAAACAGATACATCAGAAAGAATCTTACACCACATCACACGATAAAACCCAGAAAATGTGTGGTGATCAGAATGTTGGGATAGATCATAATAGAAGTAGAATATGGGGATGGAATGGTTGGGGAGGAAGACTGTTGTTGGACAGTTAGTGTGGGACGGATGCTGGTTGATGTTGTTTTGGCATTGCTCCATTACGATGAACCTATTTCATTAAAAGTGTTTCGAAATAACTACATCATGGAGTATCGTATCTTCACAATGGCGACGACTGGGCAGGAGCAATGCCACTGTAATCTTTTTCCTGCCCTGCTTTGAGGAGGTTCTACGCATGCATACAACGAGCGAACTTGACCAGCACACAGGTACTTTCCGGAAGGATCTGCAGGATCAGAAAGGATTGGAAGAGCAGAATTGTCACGGTACCGTTATGAAAATCGATACCGTATACAATTAGTTGGTGGCACTGTTCGAGAGTAGTGTGCGTTCAAATTCAGTTGAGGAGAGCTTGTGCGTGGAACTGTGAGCGAGAACTGCTCGACGAGTACAGGTGAAATGCTTTCTGGGAGAATACAAGCCCTATTTTCGTCTGAACAAAATGTGGGACTATGTCCTGGCGCCATCTTTGACTATTGCGAGGATTTCCATTATAACTGTGATGATACTGTAATCAGCACAGTTACTTACTTTAACCCTGTGCGTTCGGTGATGCGCACACCTTTAACTACGGAAAGGATTGGTAATCAGCACAGTTACCTACTTTAACTCTGCGCCTTCGGTATTGCACGTACCTTTAACTACGAAAAGTTATATATAATAATTCTTTTGTGGGTAACCTTTGTGATGCGCACACCATTTCTAGTTAGTAAATTCTGTAGTATTAGAACCTCACATAAGGTATTCATGTAACGGATATTATTAAAAAAAAGAAAAAAAATATTTAGTATTCAACCACCACCTTTCTTTTTAGCCGAGCATGGGAACCCACCTATTCAATGGGAATTATAGTTGGATTTGTTTGAAGAATATGTGGATGTATTATAGGATGGGGAGTGTAGACCTGAGAGACATTTTACCTTACTTAAACACAGACTAGGCGCTATACGGTTGATTGAATTTAAAAATCTGCCAGTGTTGGATAATGTTGGTGAGGAAGATGTATATAAATGTGCTCTCAAACAGTTACAGGAGCGGTATGGTAGGAAAATTAATGTAGTCAGGGAAAGATATACGTTTTACTGTAGATAACAAAAAGAAGATGAATCGATTGGCCAGTATATGGCAGTGTTAAGAGGACTTGCTTTAACCTGTGCTTTCGAACACATTACGTATGACCAGGTTATAAGGGACCGGTTATAAATTAAAACCAAATCTAAAAAAATTCAGGAGAAATTGTGCTCTTTGGGTGCTTTGTCTTTAAAAGCTGCAGTTGAAGTAGCAAGAGGTATTGCAATTACTGAGAGATGCATACAGGTAATGGGGAAAGAAAATAAGGACAATGGTGTGCTGTAGGTAGTGAAAAGGGTGGTAAGAAAAAAATAATCTTGTGGTCGATACAATAGATAAAACTAAAGGGCTACTATGTTTTAGATGTGGAACTAATACACATTTGGCAAATTCTAAAATGTGCCCTGCTGTTGGCAAGACATACAATGTGTGTAAAAAGAAAGGGCATTTTCACGTGTACGTAAAAGTTTGAGAAAAAAAGTGGATTGTATTGTGAAGGATTTTAATGATGAAGAGCTTGAGTATGGAATGCGAGATGTGGTGTTGAATATACAGAGTCAGAGCATTAAAGGGAAACATATCCACTTACCAAAGTGTTTGTTAAGCATTGATGGAGTTCAAGTGGAAGCTATGGTGGATTCTTGTGCATGGTACACTATAATGGGAAAAAAGTTGTTTGACAAACTATGGCCTGGCGATTTTTAGAGAATACAAACTTAAGCCCATGTAGTTGCTCTGGTCATAAAATTTTTATAGTGAGGTCACTGCAAGCCGAAATTTAATTTGCTGTGAAAAAGTGTTTGGGAGGTGTGCTCGAAGCAGAGAAAGGGGCTATGATTTTAGGTTGGCCACACCTGACTGAACTCGGAATGAAAGTTGATCCTCATGTACAAATGATATCCATTCTGACGTAAGGAAGGAATTTCCAGATGTTTTTAGCAGTCAGTTAAGAAACCTGATTTTTTTTTAAACATACCATAATTTTAAAAGAAAATGATATACATGTAAGACAAAAGTTTAGAAATGTCCCACTTAATTACAGGGGGTAAATTGAAAGAAATATTCCATGATTTATGTGAAAGGAACATTATAGAACCAATTGAAAGTTCAGATTGGGTATCTCCAATTGTAATTTCTTTGAAACCAAATGGTGATTTGTGACTTTGTGTGGATTTCCATTCTCTAAATAATGCTATTTGGGTGGATGCCTTTCCATTACATAATTTGCAAGAATTAATGTCATCCATTGGTGATGCTACAGTTTTTTCTACCATTGATTTAGCTAACGCTTATCATCAAATACAACTGGATCTAGACTCTAAACATTGTTCAGCTTTCATAACACCTGAAGGATTGTTTCAGTACAAAAACACTATTTGGTTTAGCTAGTGCATCCGCTGTGTTTCAAAGGGAATTATCTAGAGTGTTGTCAAATATAAGTGGTGCAAAAAAAAAATCAGGATGACATAATGATATTTGGAAAGGAAAAAAATTAACATGATTACATATTGAGGAAATTTCTCCAAGCACTTCTAGACATTGGATTAACTGTGAAAGAACAAAAATGTAAATTTGGGAAACACCAGGTGGAATATTTGGATCACGTGATTTCAGAATTTAGCATTTGTCCAAATATTAGCCATGCGAAAGCTATTTGTGATGCTCTGGAGCCTAAGTGTAAAGAACAATTGATACCTTTTTTAGGTTTGACAGAATTTTATGCACGATTTGTGGAAAACTAAGCATCTAAGGTGGAGAATCTTACTGGGTTATTAAGGAAAAATGCAACATTTTGCTGGAGACAGGAACATACCGATGAATTTGCAGCGTTAAAAAAAGAAATTGTAAATGCATCATATTTAAGATCATTTGATGAAGATGCAAGCTGTATTATTTCTGTGGATGCTACTGGTTATGGTATTGGTGCTGTGCTATCCCAAAAAAAGAATGGGAACATATGGGTGGTTGCATATGCATCCCGTACTTTGACACAGGCAGAAAGGAACTATTCTGTAATTGAAAGAGAATTATTAGCTGCAACTTGGGCTGTACAATGATTCAGAATGTATGTATGGGGTCGCAAATTTAAAATATGCACAGACCATAAGCCGTTGGTAAACATTTTGAGTCCTGGAGGTGGAAGGAATCTTACTCCACGGCAAGTGATGCTTGCTTCAAAACCACTAATGAACCATTATGAGGTAAGGCATTTGCCAGGGTAAGATAATCGTGTGGCGGATGGCTTATCATGGTTGCCTTTAAAGAATGAAAATATTGAGGAGGTTGACGATAATGAGTGTGATGTGGCATTTACATATAACGATGTAGTATCTATTGAAGATTATAGGACAGAGTTCGAGTTTTCTGAGGAAAAGTGGATAGAGGAAATGCAAAAAGATGGAATATTGATAAAGGTAAAGGAATTTCTTAAGTAGGGGTGGCCATCTGAGTGGCAGTTACAAGGGGATGTAGTACATTTTGGAAGATCAAGGATGAGTTATCCATATGAAATAATATCGTTTTGAGGGGTGATAAAATAGTACCTCCCTATGTTTTACATGAACTTATTGTCAAATTAGGACATGAAGGACATGGTAGTATAGCAAGTACGAGATGAAAGATTAAGAAGAGTTTTTGGTGGCACGGACTGGATGGCATGGTGTACCGTTGGGTGAGGGAGTGCAATGCACGTAAAGTAAGTGATAAGTCTGTCAAACCAATGGTAGTAGCTCTGCAAATGGTTGAATTTCCTGAAGGACCTTGGCGGAAGGTAACGATTGATTTTATTGGACCCTTCACCACATAACCACCTAGAGAGATGTATGCTATCGTCCTTATTGATTATTATTCTAAGTGGCCGGAAGTTCGCATGGTTGGTAATGTGACCACAATTGTGGTCATTTATTTTTTGGAAGATGTGTTTTCTAGGGAAGGCATTCCTGAAACCCTAGTATTGGATAATGGTGTACAGCTCACATCTAGTAAAATGAAATCATTCTTAAAAAATGATGGTGTGAATCATGTGTTTTCTAGGGAAGGCATTCCTGAAACCCTAGTATTGGATAATGGTGTACAGCTCACATCTAGTAAAATGAAATCATTCTTAAAAAATGATGGTGTGAATCATGTAAAGGGTAGCATTATATCATCCAGAAGGCAACGGTCAAGTTGAAAGGTTCAATAGGGTGGTTAAGGAGGATATACAGTTGGTGTTGAAATCTAAACTGTTGTGGAAAAAGGCTCTTCAGAGTATGTTACCATCTTATAGAATTACACCTCATTCTGTAACAGGAAAAACACTATTTGAGTTGTTGAGGGGGAGGAAACCATCTCCCAAGTTAGTTCCATGGTGGTTAAAGAATAAGAAAAAAGAGCAGGTATTGACAGATAGTGATGGTCAAATTAGAACGCGTGTGCTAAAGTACCAAGGTCAAGTCCTGAGTAGAGCCAATAGAGGGAGAACTATGCCCAATCTTGTAGCAGGGCAGAATGTACGTGTAAGGAACCCTGGGTTCATAGAAAGAGGGGCAGTCCGTTGGTCAGGTCCTATGAAAATAGTGAAGGTGTTGGGTGGAGCTGTTAAACTTGAAGATGGTAGGATACGTAATCTGCGGCATGTGAGTCTGTGTGATGTGGTTAACATGCGTGAAAATTAAGATTGTGAAATGCAAGATGATATTGAGGGGTATTTGTTGGGGAGTGATTTTAAGTTGCAACCAGTTGTGTGCCTTGATACACGTTTTAATACACGTTCTGATTCTGGTCATGATGCAAACAGTAGTGTTCCAACCACTGGTGGTATGCTTCTTCGACGAAGTCAAAGGGAGAAGAAATTACCTGGGCATCTTAAAGAATTTGTGGTGGAATGTTAGTGATGAAATGTATATATAATTAATTGGTGAGGCGGTGAAATGTTAGTTATGAAATGTAATATTAGTTATATTGTGATGCAATGGTGACATTAGTATAGTTGTGTCAGTTAGGACATTTTCCTATTTTTTGGGGGGTCTAAGAAGTGTGGTGATTAGAATGTTGGGATGGATCATAATGGAAGTAGAATATGGGGATGGAATGGTCGGGGAGGAAGTATGTTGCGGGGCAGTTCATGTGGGGCAGTTGCGGGTTTATGTTGTGTTGCCATTGCTCCTTTGCAACAAAACTATTTTATTAAACGTGTTGGAAATAACTACATCATCTTGGATTGTTTCTTCACAAAATGTTGGGCAGCAGGACAGCTGGAAAACTTCTGCAGCATGAGACCAAGGAAATGTTGTGTGGCACCACACTCAGTGAGTGTTCAGCAGCACAACATACAGGAAATGTTTGGCAGCATCATACCCAGGATTGTATTAACATCATCTCACCCAGGAAGTGTTTGACTCCATAACACTTTGGAAACATTCACTAGTATTACAGCTTGTAAATGTTTAATAGCATCACACCATGGAAATGTTCGGCAAGATCAAACCCATAGAATGTTCACTAGCATCACACCATTGAAATGTCCACTAACATCACATCCAGCAAATGTTTGGCTGCATCAAACTCAGTGAATGTTCACTAGTGCCGCAGCATGGAAATGTTCAATATCATCACACCCATAAATGTTTGGCTCCATCAAACCCAAGGAACGTTCAGTACCATCACATCAGGAAAATGTTCAGCAGCATCAAATCCAGGCAAAGTTCACCAGCATAGCACAATGAAAATGGTCAGCAGCATCAAATCCAATGATTTTTCAGTAGCATCACACGAGGAAAGTTCACTAGTATCAAATTAGGACATTTCTGGCAGCATCCTACCATGGAATTGATTAGAACTATCACATTCAGCAAATGTTCGGCAGGATCGCACCTGGGAAATGTTCAAAAGCATCATACCAGGGAAAGTTTCTGGAGCATCAGACCCGCAAATGTTGGTTCGCATCAGCCCAGGTCATGTCCGCAGTATTACCCAAGAAAATATTGGTACTGGTGGAAGGCCTCGAGCCAGCTTAGTTAGAGTTCATGAAAACACTGAAACCTATCCACATTGACAGGCGAGAGAGTGAAGCCAAAAGTCTGAAGAAAACAAGCATGGACAAAGCCAAAATGTTTCTCCTGTATGAGGTCTATTGGCCTTGTCAATATTTTTATTGTGTTGCTCAGCAGCACGCCTGCTGTGCAACATTGCTAAAAGTAAAAATATAAAAACGTGCTATGACGTATTCAATGCTTTGCTGTGCAACACAGCTTAAAATGATTGTCAAAGCCAGATAACGTTTTCGTTTCAATTTCAGCTCTACTGCTATAAAACATGGCTAAAAAAAAATTGACAAAGCCAATAGATTTCAGATAGGTGGAACCTATTGGCTTTGCCAATTCTTTTTTATCCTTTATGGGAAAACACTTTCCTCCTCAAAGGCTTAATCCTGGTCCACTACGATGATGCTTTTGGCGAATACTTGATTGTAGTGCCTTTCCTTTCCTCATCTGGGTGCACTATTGTGAAAGAAGCAACTTTCCCTTGGCGTGACATCCCCATCCCCCTACTACAACACGCCCTTGTCTCGAGGACAGTTTGCATGTCACATGAAGCTTTTCTTTGTTACTTAGCAGTGGCAGTGGTCTGAAGCGAAAGCTGCCAAACATGCATAGAAAACAGTGGCACAATTATTAAATGCTCTCAACATTTCCTAGGAATCTCAACTGTCAGACCCCTGTCCCTTGTAGTTTTTTTAGGTGGCATCCAGGGCTTTAGTTGTGCACCTCTGAAAGTGGTATTGATGGAGTGTGATTAAAATCTAATAATTAGCATGAGAAGCTTGCAATATAATGCTTAGTGAAATCGCATAGAAAATGTAAACGTTAACGCATGTGTATGAAATGTGCCCACGGGGAGTGGCCACCAATGTATTTGATGATTAATGAAATTGACTAATAATGAAATATTAATGTACTAATGTATGATTTTGTATTAGTATTAAGAGTTATACGTATAAAAAATTGCTAATTTATCACTAGGCCTTATTTAGCATGAGTCGGGGCCTAGCTGCCCGGTTTCATATTAAATGTGTTTTTCTAACATGCAGTGTGCTGACTTGCTGAAGGACATGAAGTCATACTTTTCCAGAAGCTGGAAGATGAGTGTAACCGTAGTAAAAACTTTCTCATGGGATTCGACTTGCCCATGGAGACATTCTTGCTGAATGCAACAGTGTAATTTGCAACAGGTACAAGGTCATTTAGACTAGGGAAAACAATGGGACTACTAACTTGAGTAACAAATGTCACTTATTCCTCACCTGACATTCTACCCGTTGAAGACGTCAGTTACAGGAGCCAATAAACTACGTGAGAACTGTTATGGGGTGACAATCGTAAGAAGTAAACCATTTGATGGGGATGATGGTGCGCTAAAACTTGCCCAATTGGAAATTGGGGGACTGTACAACAAGATTGATATGAAATTCTTGGACACAAGGAGAAATTAGGACTACCAGCTATTTACCTGCCATTACGGTGCCATTATACGCCATTGCGTGCCTTTTGCTATTGCCCAGCCACTTTGTTACTCTGCCCACAGACTTTGCTGCTTGAACTTTGCTAACTGTCCTTACTTACTGTGCCTTGCCTGATTCATACTTTTCCTCCTTATGAGGGAGGTATTCCCTTTTGCCCCGTCTTGCTGAACTTTGCAGTGTTACCTGGCTGATGGCGAACCAACTGATGTCCTGAGGACGAAGACTGACTCTGTATGCTGACCCATTACGGAGGGTAACTATATGATGATGAAATTGTATTGTCTATTTGCCTTTTCTTTCTAGGTACGAACTGCTTCTTTGACAGAGACCATAGACAGAGGTTTTCTAAACTGATGTTGCTAAATTGTTTTGCATGAAGCCCAACATGCCAATGCTAATTCGAGGTTAGTTAAGGAGTTCACTAAAAGATCGCAAATAGACAAAATGACTGAATCTATGCTTTGTTGAATAATGCGCTAATGATACTCTGCTAAAGTTAACCCATGTTGACGTCGTGCTATGTTCTAATATTCATGATCTTTGCTTTGATGAAATCTTATTCGAGTTGCCATATTATGACAATGTTGATGTGTTTCTTGGTTTTGAACTAATAAAATTGTTAGTAGAGTGTAATCAATAGGGAATAAATATCATAAATCTTACTAAATCCTGGTGTGGTTATTCATGACTGAAAGGTCATGGTATGTTCCAAGTTTATTGACGTTTCTGATTACTTTGTTTGATTTGTTATTGTGAATATTGATGAGGTTACTGATTGTTGATTGACGTGCTGATTAGTTATTTCGTCTTAAGGAGACTTCAATCAGGGTCAAAAGATTAATCGGCCTAAAACGAGTCCCAGAGTAAGTAAATTATCTAGATTGGGACGGGTTATCAGTATCTAAACAACGTTGCGTGGCTTTAGGTGGCGTGAAGTCGGCCCTTGGTCATCGGAGTGCTTTATATGAGCATTAGTTACATTCTACAAGCATATATACTTTTTTAATGCACAGGGTGATTAAGTGGTGTCCCCAGAATCACAGGATGTTGTACCAACAGGGGAACTCCAACGTAGTTCCCCAGTTCCAAAGTCGGTACCCCGGCCGTAACTCCACATCCTCACCCATAAATAGTGATGATGAACAAATAATGGGATAAAAGCATGCGAGCATGCCGTTTCAGATGCATCGAACAGAAAGTGGATAAGGAAGGCTTAAACGAGCCTGGTTTAACAAAATACCTCGTGGTAGTCTCTGGCTCTGACAGGATATGGGGATGCTGAATACCTATTGCTGCAGTCCGAAGCTGCTCAACACCCTATTAGGCAAACATAAATATATGAAGTGATTCAGGAAGCTATTTGCTCCTCAGATTTGCTTATTTGCCAACCTGTCCTTAACAGACTGCATATTTTTATAGATAAAACAAGCAACGTGGCACGGGGTGGAGAGGGCAAGCAAGAACGTGACAGGGGGGAGGGGGTGAAAGGGATGGGGTAAGCAACAAGGACACGAGGGCATGGGAGGAACGGACAGGCCCCTAAAACACATGCACTCTTACATGAAGTGCTCATTTAAAACTAACAAGGAAGTACCTCTGCAAGTGGGCAGCTAGTGGAAGGACACTGGCCACAGACATGAAAATGTACTTGCTTCAAGCTCCGTGGAAGATGGAAGAACCAAAGGGCAAGTGAAAGCAGAAGGCGCTGTCCAATGAGAAGCAAGGAAATGAGAGTGACCCTCGAGACAGCCATTAGTAAGTATTACTAAGTAAGGGGCAGGCTCCAAGTCCCTTTTACATTTTGTTTTTATTTACAAGAGATTTCGGGAGGACAACACATGCTGTACATGCACTGTTCAGGTGAAACCTAAAAGGAAGAATCAAATAAATACAACCATTACCTAGGATGGAATATTTGGATTTGTAAAAATATATATGAAACTATTACCAAACCAAATAAACAAATGATCTATGCCCGGGCAGCTAAACGGCGCACATCAAAGGTTGCTTAACAGCCTTTCTTTTTTTTTCAAGCTGTGCGCAAATTTTTTAAAATATAGAATGTTGATGATTCAGAAAAAAAGAATAATTGTGGATTTTTGCTGTGGAGTTACTATGAGCGCTTGTCACTCAGCTGCTAGCTACAGAGAAAATAATGTAACCCTCCCAGGGATGTCTGTAATTAGGTCAGGAGGGTCTCTTCTAGGTGTGTAAGGGTTGGGGCATCTGCTTTATTATACCCAGATATAGCCATATGCACAAGTCACAAGTAGAACAGCTGTTGTGTAGGGAGTCAGGGCAAAGGAGATTCATTGCATTGCTCTAGCAGCACTGCTTTCCAAACTTTTTCGAACCACAACTGAATTTTTAGAACAAACCCTCGCAACCCACCTAGCTTTAACTGACATGATATTGCTATGAACATAAAAGTGGCAGATGGTGAACTCCAGTGAACCTGGAACACCTTTCCAAGTGGTGTGCTGGCCTGGGGCATCTGTTCGCTAAAATCACAAGGCATCTGAAAAGACTTGTTGTTTATACCAGGGATTTTAGCAAATTTGAAAACTCCCTTCTTCAGCAGAGCATGGGGTTAGGCCCTATATTCATTTTTGTGTCAAAACAAGGCCCAGTGGTGAATTGTGGTCTCTAAGTCATCATCATCATCATCATAGCTTTATTTCGGTAAAACACAGATACCATAAAAGCACACCACAAAAAATTTCAATTTTACAAAAGTATACTATAGATAAAAAGTCCTTGTGTAAAAGTCCTTGAATGTAAGACATTTTCCCTTTAAGAACAAACCATATAAAATAAATATTAAATTTTCCATAATAAATATCATGACACAAATATATTCCTAATTTAAAAACGAGAGATGGGTTAAATGAGAATACAAGACGTTCCCAATATAAACTCCTGTTAATGGGACGATTTTAACATTTTTATTCTAACACACCAAATTTCATCTAAATAGCTTGCTAAGGCAAATGCCACCATGCCCTCAGTATTAGACCTAAAAATTCTGAGGGCAGTAAAACGGTTCTGGAAACCCATAATTCTACAAAGAGGGACAATCCACTTATTTCGTTGTCTATCGTAAGCAGGACAATGAAACAGTACATGAGCACTACATTCAGGAAGGGTCTCTAAGTATATCAGTCTTATATAGTTCAAACACTGTCCAAAAGCATTGGAGTGTTTTACATTACATAAAGTCAGATTTGTTTTATTTTAACAACTGGAGACTGGAGATAAGTAATTTGCCCAAAGCAAACATTGAGACTTGAACCTGGTTCCCCAAATTCAAAGTCAACAGCTCTGGCCATTAGGTCACATCCATATTTTTCAAATTTTTGTGTGAAAGTCATATATAAGTAGGGAGATTGTGTATGATCACATATATTGAGCACATTCTCTGTCAAAATGGTTTTGTGAAGCAAAAAAAACAGCAGAAAAAATACTGGAATGTTCACCTGCAGTCTTGCTTGGGAATACTTGCAAGGGATTGTTCTAAAACTGGACTTAGGGGCACAGTGTAGCAAATGTATTCAGCAGTAGAGTGGTAAGGGTGTAGTATGTTGAGGGTGGAACATTTTGGAACACACTCTTGCAAATTTGTTACTAAAGCATCCTGCTGTAGGGTACTGTGGTTTACAGACAGCCTGTTTTCCTTTGAAATGCCACTCAATTTGCAGAAACATAAAATTTTTACTGATAAAATTATATATAGCACACAAAGGATAATAGCCCTCATTACAACATTGGCGGTAAATGCCGCTTACCGCCATGCTGACGGCCGCCAACATACCGTGACCGCAGCAGTATACTGCTACGGGTATTATGACCCACACAGAGAAATCCGCCACTATACAGACACCCACACAAGTCCGCCAGACCAAAGGTCAGTGATAAACTGGCAGTACCAAAACCCACACTGTTATGCCAACAGAAATACTCCCACAGCATCATGACCCACGAATCACTGCAGTGGTCATTCAACCGCAGTAAACCATTGGCGGTACACACCGCCGCGCTCAAAATACACACACACTAACAAAACTACACCACATTGGACAATTCAAACTACACACACCTGACACACATAAACACACCCAATCCAATCTAAAACACCCCCCCACAATACCCACAACCCCTTACAATGAAAATAAGTATTGCCAACTGAGAGAGAGACAAGCCAGAAGTACCCACAGAACACTATCACCCATACACCATCCACACACCTCATGGCACACACCCCAACACATCACCCCACACACCCTCACACATACCACTCACACTACACCCATGGCACCACAAAGACACCCCAGGTTCTCAGAGGAGGAGCTAAGGGTCATGGTGGAGGAAATCATCCGGGTCGTGCCACAGCTATTCGGATCACAGGTGCAGCAGACGCCCATTGCTAGGAAGTTGGAGCTATGGCGGAGAGTCGTGGACAGGGTCAACGCCATGGGACAGCAGGCAAGAACAAGAGATGACATCAGGAAGAGGTGGAACGACCTACGAGGGAAGGTGCGTTCCGTGGTTGCAAAACACCAGGTAGCTGTACACAGGACTGGCGGTGGACCCCCACCTTTTCCCCCACAACTAACAGCATGGGAGGAGCAAGTCTTGGAAATCATGCATCCTGAGGGCCTCGCAGGAGTAGCAGGAGGACTGAACTCTGGTAAGTCAAATCTTTACCACTTCCCCCCCTTACCTGCATGCCATCACAAACTCCTACCCCTACCCTCACCCCCATCACTCCACAATCTCACACATACCCCACCATCACAACCCACCCATCCCAATACCAAGCCCTGCATGCAACACCAATGCATGGTTACCCATCACAGACCTGCATGGACACCCATCACCACATCATGCACACTAGTGATAATCACTTAGCCAAACCAAGCACAACTCACACAAGCCAAAGCTGCCTTGCTAATAACAACCATAGAGGGAAACATACCCATGCACAAGATGGCACAAGCAGATACAATAACACTGCATTTATATCCCCACAGGACCACCACTCAACGTCACTGGTGAGGAGGTGCCAGCAACATCCAGTCCCCCCCCCAGAAGAGGCCCACAGTGATGACAGCAACTCTGCACGCCTGGATCACGATGACCAACCTGGCCCATCAGGTACCTCTGGACAGTCGGTTACTCAGCCACGGTCCCAACCCACCACAGAGCCTCCCTCCTCAGGAAACACCACCACAGCACCCACCCAGCGGGCCTATACCTCTGTCCCCAGGACATGCCAATTAGCAGTGTGTCCACCACTACAGGGACCTCAGGCAACCCAAACACAGCACGATCAAGGACCTGGGGTCAGTGGCAGTGGGACAACAGGGAAGCTGGGAGGACTGCTGTGCGACAGGGGAAGGACAGGCCCAGGGAACCCACTCTTCATGAGGCACTTGCAGGGATCCTGGGAGCGTACCACCATTCCCAGGAGACCATGGGCCAGATACTGTACAAGTTGCAGGAAACCCAGCGGCTGCAGGAGGGACAGTACCTTGGGATCAGGGAGGACCTGAAAGACATCCACATCACCCTGGTCACCATTGCAGGGGTGCTGGCAGACATGGCCAACACCCTGAGGGAGGCAGTGGCACACCAACAGGCCCCAGACACTAGCCACACTTATGAACTGCCCTCCACCTCCGCCGGCGCTAGTGGACAGGATGCCTCGCCACTCGACCAACAGGCCACCAGCACCCCACCCCCTGCAGAAGGAGAACCACCCCGCAAACAGTCCCTGCGATCCAGGTAGAAGCCAAAGAGCATTACCAAGACCCCCGCCAGGAAATAAGACTCTCCTGAATGTCACCCTTGTGTCCCACTCTGTCACCCTGTCTACCTTGAACTTCCATTGTTCCCCTTCCTATGCCCCCTTGGACAATGCACCTGACATACTAATAGACTGGACTCTAACCTGGACTTTCCTCCATCAGCAACCTAGCACATTGCAATACCCTTTACACTTATTAGCACCTAAATAAACACCCTTAGAACAAATTCAAATATGGAGTCTGTGGATTATATGACAAATGTATTAGTTTCACAAACTGTAAACATTGCAATTCTAATCAACTGTAATATTAACATAGGTATGACCTCTAGTGGGCAGCAGTAAACACACCAGGAGCCAGAGTGAGGCACCGAGGTCTGAAAATAGAGATGCCAAAGGGTACAGTAAGTGGCCATAGAAATATGGAAATCAGGCTGCCATGTTCAATGTCAAACACAATACTGCAATGGAAGGTAAAGTTACAGTGTCTTACCTGTGTGTCACTGTAAGTACTGTTGAATGAGTGTACTTCTGTTGTCCACATCTTCATCCTATGCCTTCTCTTCGTCACTGTCCACAGGCTCCACCGCTGCCACACGACCATCTCCAGGCTCATCCTCCTGCAGAAAAGGCACATGGCATCTCAAGGCCAGGTTGTGCAACATGCAACATGCAACAATGATCTGGCACACCTTCTTGGGTGAGTAGTACAGGGATCCACCTGTCAGGTGGAGGCACCGGGATCTGGCCTTCAGGAGGCCAAACGTTCTCTCAATGATCCTCCTTGTTCGCCCATGTGCCTCATTGTAACGTTCCTCTGCCTTTGTCCTGGCATTCCTCACTGGGGTCAGTAGCCATGAGAGGTTGGGGTAACCAGAGTCACCTGTAAATATTGAGGGATAGCGGTTAGCCACCCACTCACCCTGAGGGCCAAACCCACACCCATATACCTACATCAACTGGGTGGGGACCATGGGCTCACCTATTAGCCACACCCGGTGCCTCTGGAGTTGAGACATCACATATGGAATGCTGCTATTCCTCAAGATAAAGGCATCATGCACAGAGCCAGGATACTTGGCATTGACATGGGATATGTGCTGGTCCGCCAAACACACCACCTGCACATTCAGAGAATGAAAGCTTTTTTTGTTCCTGAACACTTGTTCATTTCTCCGGTACCATCAGTGGCACCAATGATGTTGGGGATATGTCCCAGGGCATAAAAGTCAGCCTTCACTGTGGGTGGCCAAATCCTCCACTTGGGGGAATACGATGTAGCTGCGCATGTGTTTCAGCAGGTCAGACAACACTCTGGTCAGCACGTTTGAGAACATTGGCTGAGACATCCCTGATGCCAAGGCCACTGTCGTTTGGAAGGAACCACTTGCCAGGAAATGGAGCACTGACAGGACCTGTACTAGAGGGGGGATACCTGTGGGCTGGCGGATAGCTCAAATCAGGTCTGGCTCTAATTGGGCACACAGCTCTTGGATTGTGGCCCTATCAAGTCTGCAGGTCAGGATAATGTGCCTGCCCTCCATTGTCGCCAGGTCCACCAGGGGTCTGTACACGGGGGAATGTCTCCATCTTCTATTCATCCTCAACCGTTGAACTCTAGGGTGAAAAACGGTGAGCAGAGGGTCATATTCACACATATTTTAAAATATATATGCATTTCTTCCTTTACAGAAACAGTATGTGAACTCGAGAGTCAGTTGAAGTGTCAATGTCTGTTGTGACACAGTTAGGTGCCATGGCCTGTGCCCCCCTGAAATGGCGGCTGCCTGACCTGTGAGGAGAGACAAGTGGAAATGAGGTAATTCCGCTGGCGTTGACTGCCGTGCAACTTCGCATTGGTTGTCATTGGGCCCTATGGGTTCCAGGAGCCAATGGCCATGTATGCCGGCGGTGACGGTATGCACCGCCGTGGACGTGACCGAAATTTTCTATCTGTTCACTCACTTGCTACCTGCCCTTCATCAGGAGAGGACCTACACTGCAAGTGCTGCTGTGACCTGTGTCTGGAAGCGACAATGGCTCGAGTGTCTGGGGAAAGGGCCCCTGCCTTCACTTCAGAGGAGTTGGAGAGACTGGTGGATGGGGTCCTCCCCAACTACACTTTACTTTATGGTCCTCCAGACAAACAGGTGAGTACACTGTGAGCATGATGCGTGGGCCATGAATGTAGGGATTTCTGTGTGTGTAAGCCTCGTGTAGGGGGGGTGGCTGAGGGGTCCTGGGCAGAGTGCTGCATGTCTGGTGGTCAATGTCTGTGTATAAGGTGATGGGAGGTATATGGTGGGCCATGAATGTAATAGGCCAGATGCATATTTTCCTGCAGGTCAGCGCCCATCAGAAAAAGGATATTTTGTGCGCCATTTCCAAGGAGGTGCGGACCCTGGGGGTCTTTGACAGGCAGAGCACCCACTTCCGCAAACGGTGGGAGGACCTGAGCCGCTGGGCAAGGAAGACTGTGGAGGCCCAGCTGGGGCTGACCTCCCAACGAGGAAGGGGTGCCTGTCGTACCCTGACCCCCCTGATGTTCCACATCCTGACGGTGGCCTATCCGGAGTTGGATGGGCGCTTGAAGGCATCACAGCAGCCACAAGTGGGTGAGTACAGATTCTGAATCATGACTTTGCGCGTGTTAAGGTTTTACCTGGGTGGGGATGTGGGTGCCCCTAGGCCAGGGTGAACATGGCAGGGTAGGCCCCATGTTGGGCAGGCTCTGTAGCACTCCAACACCACTAGTGTTAGTGGGCATCTACTACTGGGCAGGGTCCTGTGGGTTTCAGGTGTGCAGCTAATGGCGTTAGGCATTGTACCCCATGGGCTATTGACTAGCATTGTAACTTGTAGTGCATGGCCTAGTGTATAGGGCTGTTCCCTGTGTGTTGTGTACGCCAACTGTAGAGCATTGACTAAGTGTATCCTCTGTCTCGCCCCCTTTTTGTTTTGTCACCCTGTCCTTGTGTGCATTAGCATCATCTGACAGAGGAGCAGAGGCACCAGCGACAGAGGGAGGTGCATCCCACATGGTCCTGGAGGCCGAATCCACCAACGGTGAGGGCACCAGTGGGACGGAGGGCGAGGGGAGCACCATGACGGAGACAGGAGGGGACACTATCGACATCGACTCCTCCTCCGATGGAAGCTCCCTGGCGGTGGCGCACACCTCTGTGCCCACCCAACAACAGGTACAGCTGCCACCCCCGTACCAGCACTGCCCTCCCAGCAGCCCCTCAGTGTGTTTCCCGTGCCCGCTCACCCAGGAGGGTGGGCATCTCCTTCGCCCCAGGCACCCTGCTGCCCTCAGTGAGGAGGCTATTGACCTCCTGAGATCCCTCACTGTTGGGCAGTCAACCATACTGAATGCCATCCAGGATGTAGCAGGGCATTTGCAACAAACAAATGCATACCTGGAGGGCATTCACTCTGGCGTGGTGCCCAACAGAGAGCATTCCAGGCTCTGGCCTCCGCACTGATGGCAGCCATTGTCCCTGCCTCCAGCCTCCCCCCTCCAACTTCCTCTACCCAGTCCCAATCCCCTCAACCCCAGCCTATCCCAAGCACACCTTCAGACCAGCAGTCACCCAAATAAACACACAGAAGTAGCTCAGGTAAACACAAGTACCACACTTCATCTCACAGGCACTCACACAAGCACCATTGACATGCAGACACACCAACATTCACTGCCTCAACAGTGTCCCCGTCCTCCTCCTCGTCCACACCCCTCCTAGTAGCGTCTCCCCTCACACCAGCATGCACTACATCCTCATCCACTACCTCCATCACCAGCACGCCTATCACTACACGCCCCTATTGGCAGTCACCACCCCCACACCCATGCACACGTCCACTGTGTCCTCTCCCACTGTGTCTGTGACCCCTCCTCCCAAAGTACACAAACGCAAGCACACACCCACCCAACAGGCATCCACCTCACAACAGCATCCAGCCCATGCACCTGCACCCAAACACAGCAGACTTACACCTCCTGCAACCACTCCCTCTTCCTCCACTCCCAAACATTCACCCTCTTCCCCGCCCAGTGTCCCTAAGAAGCTTTTCCTCACTAACATTGACCTATTCCCTACCCCTCCTCCCATCCTTCACCTCGGGCCAGGGTGGCCAGAACCCAGCCCATCACCTCAGCCACCCAGTCCACGGCCACTGTGGTTTCTGCAGCTGTGAGAGGCTCCAAGGAGGCACCCGTCAGCCCAGCCAGTGTGCCACCAACACCTACCAAGGCCAAGAAGGGTCCGCCACCTGGCAAGGGCAAGAAGGGGACAGCAGCTAGCAAGGGTAAGGAGGCACAACCAGCCAGCAAGGCCAAGTCAAAGACTCCACCTGGCAGAAGCAAGGAGGCACCACCATCTGCCAAGGGCAGGAAGGGGCACAGAACACCAGCCATGGCACTTCAGCTGTCCGAGGCTGCAGGTGAAGGCCTGGAGGCTACCACCACAACTGCAAGCACCTCCATCTGCACCGCGGCCAGCACTGACACCTGCACCGCGGCCAGCACCGCCACCTGCACCGCGGCCAGCACCGCCACCTGCACCGCGGCCAGCACCGCCACATGCCCCGCTGCAAGCAGCACCACTGCCAGCAGCAGCAGCCCCAGTGGGTAGCCGTCCGAGGCTGCTGGTGAAGGCCTGGAGGCTACCACCACAACTGCCAGCACTGCCATCTACACCGCAGCCAGCACCGCCACCTGCCCCGCCACAAGCAGCACCACTGCCAGCAGCAGCAGCCCCTGTGGGCAGCCGTTTGAGGCTGCAGGTGAAGGCCTGGGGGCTACCACCACAACTGCCAGCACTGCCACCTGCAGCACAGCTGGCATACACTAAGCAACCCTCACCGCCGGAGAGCAGTGTGTAGTGGTGACTACATGGGCTGCAGTGCATCCTGGCCCCTGCAGAAGCTGTTGTTGTGACACCCAGGTGTGAGACTGTGACCTTGCACTCCAAAACATCTGCAACACAGGGCGCAATGCCCCTGCAGACCCAGTGGAATAATGCATCCACTCAGCCCCTCCTTGCCAGGATGAAGCACACTGGGCACAAGGCCCCCTCCAGAACCAGTGGGAGAATGCATCCGCTCAGCCCCTCCTTGTCAGGATGAAGCACACTGGGCACAAGGCCCCCTCCAGAACCAGTGGAAGAATGCATCCACTCAACCCTCCTTGCCAGGATGAAGCACACTGGGCACAAGGCCTCCTCCAGAACCAGTGGAAGAATGCATCCACTCAACCCCTCCTTGCCAGGATGAAGCACACTGGGCACAAGGCCCCCTCCAGAACCAGTGGAAGAAGCCATCCACTCAGCCCCTCCTTGTCAGGATGAAGCACACTGGGCACAAGGCCCCCTCCAGACCCAGTGGAAGAATGCATCCACTCAGCCCCTCCTTGCCAGGATGAAGCACACTGGGCACAAGACCTCCTCCAGAACCAGTGGAAGAAGCCATCCACTCAGCTCCTCCTTGCCAAGATGAAGCACGCTGGGCACAAGGCCCCCTCCAGTCCCAGTGGAAGAATGCATCCACTCAGCCCCTCCTTGCCAGGATGAAGCATACTGGGCACAAGGCCCCCTCCAGAACCAGTGGAAGAAGCCATCCATTCAGCCCCTCTTTGCCAGGATGAAGCACACTGGGCACAAGCCCCCTCCTGACTCAGTGGAGAAGCCATCCACTTGAGAGACTGTGGCCTTGCACTCCCCAGGACCAAGCAGTCGGCAAACCACCCACTTGAGAGACTGTGGCTTTGCACCTCCCAGGACAAAGCAATGGGCAATCCACCCACTTAAGAGACTGTGGCTTTGCACTCCCCAGGAGCAAGCAGTGGGAAAACCACCCACTTGAGAGACTGTGGCTTTACACTCCCCAGGACCAAGCAGTGGGCAAACCACCCAACTTGAGAGACTGTGGCTTTGAACTCCCCAGGACCAAGCAGTGGGCAAACCACCCCGTTGACAGACTGTGGCTTTGCACTCCCCAGGACCAAGCAGTGGGCATGGAGCCCCCTCCAGGAGCAGTGGCGTTGTCCCATCTTCCGGCTGAGGTGCCCTCCCATTTCCCGTCCCCCTGAGGTGCCTGTACGTTTTCAACCTGATGCCCCTGCAGTGTTCTCTCCGTGTTGAGGCAGGAGTCAAGTGTGGCTTTGGACTCTGTGGTTTGGCCCAGTGGGCCACAGACAATTTTTGAGTGGGCATTGTCAGGCCTTTTGTATATATTGTATATATTGTACATACTGTTTTATCTTTATGAACGTATTTATATGTATTACTAATATTACATTCATTTTACTCCATTCCTTTTGTCCCTGCGTTATTCCAGAGGGTTACAGGGTGTATATGTAATGTTGTTGCATGTGTTTGTGTGTATGGTGTTGGGTGTGGGGGTGTTCCGTGTTGCGTTTGTGTGTCACTCTCTTTTTCCTCCCCTTCTCCCTTGTGTGCTAGGTGCAGTACTCACCGTGATCGTCGTCGCCGGCGTTCATGTTCCTGGTATATGAGAAGATACACCAGCATGGGGAACACCTGCAGCTCGGGCTGCAGGGCGTCCTGGTTCTTTTTTGAGTGTCGAGAGGTGAGTGGTTTCCCTGCTGTGTTCTGTTTCCGCCATGCTTTTGATGGCGTTGGTACCGCCCTGGAAAATCTGGCGGATGGGTGGGTTGTAATGCAGTGGGCGGTACATTGTCTTCCGCCTGGCTATTGGCGGTTACCGCTGCGGTGTTTATTGCTACTGCCGTGGCAGTCTGAGAGTTAAAGTGGCTGTCTGTGTTGGCGGTTTCCGCCGTGGTCATGATTCCATTTTTTTACCGCTGGCCTGTTGGCGATGTTCCCACCGCTTTATCACAGACCCGCCAGGGTTGTAATGAGGGCCAATGTGTGAAAATCAGGTTTAATTGAATATTTAGTATTTGCAGATCACTTCCAAGTAAAAGTGTCTTGAATTGTTTTGATCCTGCTAAAATGTTTGTTTCCCTCACAATTCAGAATTACCCAAAAATGTGCTTCATTTTTGCTTTCCTTACTGATGATATGTTCCAAAATATGGGTATAGTTAATTTACAGTTATTTGACTGTTGTTGTGTGTTTCAAAAAATGCATCCTTTCCTTTCAAAATTGTCATATAGTTCACTTTAAAACTCCGCTCACTTTTCAGTCAGAGAAAGAAAGCACCAATCCCCATTATAAAAAAAAGAAGCAGCAATCTGTCAGATGACATAGCATGGCATTTGTCCTCTGCCTCTGAAGCACAGCAAATGTGACCAAATAAATACAAAATGTGAAGGCATCCTATTTATTGCTCTTGGGCAGCCTACCAGAAATTGTCTGGTGACCTACTAGTGGTATTTAATAAACGGTGATGCCGTAAGAATGTAAGGAAGATTATTGCCGGAGTCAGACTTCACAGAGAGTTAAGCTAATCCCCAGAAAATGAAAACTTAAACTAAAAACACTATAAAGTATAATTGTCATCATCATTACATGCAGTAAATGTTTGCAATTACCTAGAGCAGAATATTACGACCTGTCAGAAAGAACGTAAATGAAAATTCTACCAAAACAGTTCATTGTTCTAAACTGTGATCTAGCACCTAAACAGTGATTCTCGCAGTGCCTCCTAAAAGCATTGAAAATCAAGGAGAGAAAAGATTTGGGCCTTTTTCAAGGTGCGCACAAGGTTCTCTATGGGTATAAAGAATGCTTTTTAATCTTAAAAAGTAAATAACTCTCTAAGCCCTAGGGCTGTATCATGCTAAGTGCCCCAGTGGGCAACTGACGTGCTCCAGCTTTGTACCTGGGACATTTTGGAATGACAGAAGGGGCTGCAGATGCTTCTGCACATGTAGTACCAGTGCTATCTTCAGAGGGCGTTCCCTCATGCAAATGAGGGAATCACTTTGCTTCTACTCTTGCATCGCATTACAGATGCAGGCACAGAGACAAACATGCCCTCCGGAGGTCCACTTAAAGTGTGCCACAAAAAGGTGGTGCACTGTCAGTGCGCCGCCTGAGGGCAGCCCAATAGAGGGCTCCAAAGGGCTCCCACGTACCATCCCAGACATCTCCATGTAGGCAGGTGCAGTAACTCACTGCATCCGCCTGCAAGGACATCTCTGTCCCCTCTTCAAAGTGCAGGTGGGTTGCTGCCTGCATAGAGAAACATGGAGCGGTTTTGAAGCAGCCACTCTGTATTTCATTGAAAGAGCTGCCCAAGGCATGTTCAAATTTGCAGCTGCCCTGAGAGCAGTGCATTCATCATAGTATGGTGCACCTATTTAAAGGTTTGTGTGGGGCAAACAGGGAAAATGCCTTATTTGTAAGAAATCCCTAGGTGTGCATTAACCCTGCGCCTTGTCCATCAGCAGTGAACTACCTCAAAACAATATAACTGGATATGTGGATTTGGAATAATAAGATAACCCCCCTTTTTTGTGTGGAAAGGAAAGATTCTCAAATGAAATACGAAGACATCAAGACTTTTTACTTTGAATTTCATTTTTTTCTGAGGATGTAGGTAAATGGAGTTTTTGGGCCTAACATTGGGCAGCACATTGTGTAACCTACCACCCCAGACATTTCTATAAACTAGATACCTCGGGGCCCTAAGGATGTCTGGGTTGTGTGGACCCACCACTTTTTCATTCCCAGAATACCCTGTAAACATCAAATGTTGCCTTAAATAATATAATTTCCTCACATTTGAGGGAACGAAAGTTCTAAAATCTGCAGGAGTCAACAGAAGTCCTCCCACCCAGGGTTTCCACACTTCCCTGATAAAAACAGTACCCTATATTTGCGGGTGGGTTTCTTGTACTGGAAAGTTACTAATCAAAACTTGTACTGTGTAAAGCCAATATACTGTCAATGTGGGTCTTGACATGGCTACAGTTATGGTCCTTTCCTATCACATGTGTTAGGTCCACCCACAAATGTGGGAAAACAGCATGGCAAGACTTTAGCCATTGGCTAAAAATGCCCAAGATTTCTGACATGCAAATGGATGAAAGTTGTGTTTTTTTACTTATAATGTGACATTTGCATGGCATTTGGGTAAGAAAAATTGCTGGGATCTGCACAAATGAAAATACCCTGGATTCCTCTGTGACTCTAGATTTTAGAAATGTCCAGAATTGGTTGGGTTCCACCAGTGCCAGCCTAGGCCATAGCCCAAATACTTCAGCCATCCTACATAGCAAGTGAGAGGAAGTAGAGATTTATGTGGGCATAGTTTTGACTTAAGGCCATCAGAGAGAGGGGTAAACCCCCCCATTCTAACTCCACCATTTCAGAAATACTGTCTGGTGTCAAGAGGTGTGGTCAGCTTCTCACCTAATTAGTATTATCATGTTTTTACCTGGTGGTTTTGTGGGCTTTCTGCCCCAGCAGTAGATGGCAAATAAGTGGATAAGTGGTTTGTAAGCCAATGTGCCCTTTAGGGGTATTTATAGATATCTGACCACTCCTTGGAGGACATCCCACCATGCCACCAGTAAAAAAGTGATAATGAGAGTGGGGTGCAGAGCTTGCCGATCCTGGCACGAGGTCGTTCCCTCCACCCTAGGCACCTGACAGTTTCTCTGCCCCTTGTGGGGGCAGATTGGAGGGTTTAACTTCTATCATCCTAATGCTTAAAGCAGAAATCCCCCTAAAAATCAAAAAAAGAAATAGTCTGGATCTCTGGCCCCTCTAGGTATTGTGTCCTATCGTTAAGCACAAGAGAGTCTGTCTGCTGCCTCCCCCCCACCCCCGGGGAGGCAGAGGCAGAAAATTGAATTTAGTTCTTTCTGCCAGCCTGTATGTCAAAACTTTGACCAAAGGTACCCAAACCTGTATCCAGATTTTTGGATTGGCTCTGGTGTTATGCTAATCTAGCAATAGCGCAGCGGCCTAGACCTGTTCCTGACAATGCAAGATCCAGGACGTGTTCTGTGACTTGGCTGACGTACCAAGCATGCTCTCATGTTAGACAATGGACTACTGTCCTTGTCCTGGATGTAATAAATAAAGAGCTGATGGCAGTGTCCCCTGTTTTATAAATCCTCAGTGTGACAGACCTTTTTATCTCTGTCAGTGAGAGTGTTGTCTCTTATGTGAAGTTTTGCTGTTATGTGAAACACAACCTTGTGCTGATCTCATGTGTTTATGCCACGTATATCTGCATGTGTAATATGCATGTAGTAAATGTGTAGTAGTTTGGGTTATTGAGGGATGATGGAAGCCCCATTCAGGCAACAACCACAATCCTTGTTATGGTGAGCCACAAAAGCCACTAAATTAATCTGTGCTTAACCATCTGGTAGCCTGGCACAAAAGTAGTCAGGAATAACTTAGAGGCAGATGGTAACCTATTTATGCAGCCCTGTTGGACATTTTCCCTTATGCAGGGACATCCCTGATATTTTTGCCTCCTGCCTCCTATTTTTTCTGACCTGTTGCTGTTGGCTTCTGAACTCTGAGCACTTTACCACTTCTAACCAGTGCTAAAGTGCATATGCTCTCTGTGTAAATTATATTGTTGATTGGCTTCCCATGATTGGCATATCTAATTTACTAGTAAGTCCCTAGTACAGTGCACTAGAGGTGCCCAGGGCCTGTAAATTCAAATGCTACTAGTGGGCCTGCAGCACTGGTTCTGCCACCCATATTAGTAGCCCTGTATTCATGTCTCAGACCTGCCACTGCAGTGTCTGCGTGTGCAGTTTTAAACTGGAAATTCAACTTGGCAAGTGTACCCACTTGCCAGGCCTAAACCTTCCCTTTTCTTACATGTAAGACACCCCTAAGGTAGGCCCTAGGTAGCCCTAAGGGCAGGGTGCAGTGTATGGTTAAGGTAGGACATATAGGGGGTCATTCCAACCCTGGCGGTCGGTGTTAAAGCGGCGGTCAAACCGCCAACAGGCTGGTGGTAAAAAAAATGCAATTCCGACCCTGGCGGAAACCGCCAACAGAGACCGCCACTTTAACACACCGCCCGCCACGGCGGGACAAACAAACAGCGCGGCGGTCACCGCCAACAGACAGGCGGGAGACAATGTACCGCCCACCCTATCACAACCCACCAATCCGCCACCTTTTCCGGGGCGGTAGCCCCGCCGATAAAAACACGGCGGAGACAGCCATTTCAAACGGAAAATGCTCACCTCCATACACCCCACGAGGAATCTGGACAGCATGGAACCCGAACTACACATCCTACCAGCCATTGTCTTCCTGCTCCTCTACCAGGACCACGAACGCCGGCGCAGAAGACAATGGTGAGTACTGCACCTACGACACAGGGGAGGGGGAGGCAAAAATGTACGGGGACACACATATGCGACACACCCACCCTCACCCTCAACCACTACAACACACACATCAATGCATAGCAACACATCACAGTTACACCCCCAAACGCCCCGGAAGAATGCAAAGGCAAAAGGAAATGATTATAAATATAGAATTATATTGTAAGACTGAGTATAAAATATATCACACCTCTATAACTTTATATACATAAATTGTCCAGTCCGATATGTCTATCAGACATTGTTCGTGGGCCACTAGGCCAAAAGACATGGGCAAAGCCCACACAGGATACCTGCCTCCAACGGAGAGAACACTGCAGGGGCACCAGATAGGAAAACTACAGGCACCTCAGGGGGAACGGAAGGGGGGGCACCTCAGCCAGATGAGTCCACAACGCCAGATCCACGAGGGGCCTCCATGGCCCCTGTGCCATCCTGGGGAGTGCAAAGCCACAGTCTCACAAGTCTCTACAGTGGGTGGGGTGCCCACTGTGCCAACCTGGGGAGTGCAAAGCCACAGTCTCTCAAGTTTCTACAGTGGGTGGGTTGCCCACTGTGCCATCCTGGGGAGTGCAAAGCCACAGTCTCTCAAGTCTCTACAGTGGGTGGGGTGCCCACTGTGCCATCCTGGGGAGTGAAAAGCCACAGTCTCTCAAGTCTCTACAGTGGGTGGGTTTCCCACTGCCATATCCTGGGGAGTGCAAAGCCACAGTCTCTCAGGTCTCTACAGTGGGTGGATTGCCCACTGTGCCATCCTGGGGATTGCAAAGCCACAGTCTCTCAAGTGGATAACAGTCTCCACTGGTACTGGAGGGGGACTAGTGCTCAGAGTGCTTCGTGCAGCCCTGCCCGACACAGATGCAGGCCTGCCCCTTCCGCCAATGGGCCAGCGGTGCTTGAGATGAAGGGCCCTGTTCAGCGGTGCTTGAGATGAAGGGCCCAGTTCAGCGGTGCTTGAGACGGCGGTGCCCAGCGGAGCAGTGCTTGAGATGAAGGGCCCAGCGGAGCGGTGCTTGAGATGAAGGGCCCAGCGGAGCGGTGCTTGAGATGAAGGGCCCAGAGGAGCGGTGCTTGAGATGAAGAGTCCAGTTCAGCGGTGCTTGAGACGGCAGTGCCCTGTTCAGCGGTGCTTGAGATGAAGGGCCCAGTTCAGCGGTGCTTGAGATGAAGGGCCCAGCGGAGCGGTGCTTGAGATGAAGGGCCCAGCGGAGCGGTGCTTGAGATGAAGGGCCCAGTTCAGCGGTGCTTGAGATGAAGGGCCCAGCGGAGCGGTGCTTGAGATGAAGGGCCCAGCGGAGCGGTGCTTGAGATGAATGGCCCAGCGGAGCGGTGCTTGAGATGAAGGGCCCAGTTCAGCGGTGCTTGAGATGAAGGGCCCAGCGGAGCGGTGCTTGAGATGAAGGGCCCAGCGGAGCGGTGCTTGAGATGAAGGGCCCAGCGGAGCGGTGCTTGAGATGAAGGGCCCAGCAGAGCGGTGCTTGAGATGAAGGGCCCAGTTCAGCGGTGCTTGAGATGAAGGGCCCAGCGGAGCGGTACTTGAGATGAAGGGCCCAGCGGAGCGGTGCTTGAGATGAAGGGCCCAGTTCAGCGGTGCTTGAGACGGCGGTGCCCTGTTCAGCGGTGCTTGAGACGGCGGTGCCCAGCAGAGCGGTGCTTGAGATGAAGGGCCCAGTTCAGCGGTGCTTGAGACGGCGGTGCCCTGTTCAGCGGTGCTTGAGACGGCGGTGCCCTGTTCAGCGGTGCTTGAGATGAGTGTCCTGGTCAGCGGATCCGGCCCAGGCATGGATGTCACTCGCCACCTGACATGTGGCTGGCGGGGCCTTCCTGCCCATCTGTCTGGTGGCTTGTGGGGCCCTCCTGGGCTGCAGTACCGGGCCTGTGTGTGTCCTCCTGCACACCTGGGGTGGGGCTGGTGGGGCCGTCCTGGAAAGCTGGCCTGCTGCCGGACTTGTCGGGTGTGCTGCCCTTCCCACCCTTCCCTGCACGCTTGTGGCCCTTTCCCACCTTTGGCGGTGTGCCAGGTGGCACCTGACTTCCTGCCGGAGCCAATGTAGGGATTTTTGTCCCTGGGGTCTTTGGTCGCTCGCACCAGGCACTGGCAATCTTAGGATGCTTTTCCAGTGGTGGGCTGGCCGTGCCTTGGCTCTTAGCTGAACTGGATGCCCTTGAGGGTGGGGGACTCCACAGTCCATGGACAACAGTCTTCACTGGTCCCGGTTTTGTGGTGGCTGAGGTGCTGATTGGAGTCATATGAGATGGACGGGTGGGGGAGTTGTAGGAAAGAGGTCAAGTTTGGAAAGGAAAAGCAATTTGGAAAGAGAGGGACGGGTAGGTGTAGTGGGTATGGGAGTGGAGGAAGAGGATGTGTTTGTAGGAGTGTGAAGTCTGGTGTCTTTGGGTGCAGGTGCTTGGGCTGGAGGCTGTCGTGAGGTGGATGGCTGTTGGGTGGGTGGCTGCCTGCGTTTGTGTAGTTTGGAGGAGGCGGTGACAGACACACTTGGAGAGGACACAGGGGACGTGTAAATGGTAGTGGGGGTGGTGACTGCACGTGTGCGGAGTGTTCTGGATGGTGTGCTGGTGATGGACGTAGTGGCTGAAGATGTTGTGCATGCAAGTGTGAGTGGAGACGTCACAGGGAGGGAGGAGGTAGACGAGGAGGAGGGGACACAGTGGAGGCAGTGGCTGTTGGTATGTCTGCATGTGGATGTTGCTTGTGTGAATGCTTGTGTGATGTGTGGTGCTTATGTCTGGATGAGCTACCCTTGGGTGTTGAGGTGTGTGCAGGCTGGTCTGTAGGTGTGTCTGGGATAGGCAGAGGTACAGGGGATTGGGTCTGGGTGGAGGAAGTTGGAGGGGGGAGGCTAGAGGCAGGGACAATTGCTGCCGTCAGTGCTGAGGCCAGAGCGTTGAACGATCGCTGATGGGCAGCCTGACCCGAATGAATGCCCTCCAGGTATGCATTACTCTGGTGCACCTCTCTTTGTACACCCTGGATGGCATTCAAAAGGGTAGACTGCCCAACAATGATGGTCCTTAGGAGGTCAATGACCTCCTCACTGAGGGCAGAAGGGGTGACAGGGGCAGGGCCTGAGGTGCCTGGGGCGAAGGAGATGCCCACCTTCCTGGGTGAGCGGGCAGGGGCCAAACGCTGAGGGGCTGCTGGGAGGGCGGTGCTGGTGCACTGGGTGGCGGCTGTACCTGTTGTTGCGGAGGACACGGATGTTGCCGCCACCACAAGGGGGCTCCCTTCAGAGGACGAGTCGCTGTCACTGACATCAGCACGAGTCCCCGCTGTGGAGCTCCCCTCGCCCTCCGTCTCACTGGTGAAATCCGAGTCAGTTGCATGGCCCGCCATGGCCATGTGAGATGCAGCTCCCTCGTGCTCTGATGCCACTTCTCCTCCGCCTGATGATGCTAATGCACACATGAACAGGAAGACCACAAAAAAGGGGGGGAGGAGAAATAAAGACATGTTGAGTGCATGGATTACCGCTACCGTTGGCGGACAAGACAGACACAGAAGCCCCCTGCACTACGCCGCGCACTTGGGGTCCACTACGCAATCCGTGGGACATGGCCTACAAGCCTATGGACGACAACTGCACACATAGATGACACAGGGCCATGGATACCTGTACTTGGCACCCTACAGAGGTGGGGGGCGGGGGCACAGGGCCATGCCTTATGGAGGGGCCTAGCCTACAGAAATCGCCCTGGCCTAGGGATACCCACAGCCCGCCTCCCCCACCCAGACACCTCCACTGCGCGCAAAGTCAGCAGAATGTATTTGTACTCACCCCCTTGTGTCTGCTGTGATGTCCTCACGCGCCCATCCAAATCGGGGTAGGCCACCGCCAGGATCTGGGACATCAGGGGGGTCAAATGACGACTGGCACCCCTCCTACGGTGGGAGGCCATCCCCAGCTGAGCCTCCGCCGTCTTCCTGCTCCAGCGTCGGATGTCCTCCCACCTCTTCCGGCAGTGTGTGCCCCGTCTGTTGTGGACCCCCAGGGTCCGGACGTCCTTGGCGATGGCACGCCAAATCGTGACTTTATGGTGGGCGCTGACCTATGTGACATGTACAGGGAGAGAAAAATTGTCATCACCTTCTGCATGCTCGATGTGAGTGGCCCCCCATCCCCACCCTTGCCATGTGGCACATGCTCTCATCTGTCGTTTGATGCATGCCTCAATCGCTCCCCTCCCCACCATCTTTCATCCACCCCACTCAACCCAGGCATTGCCCACTAAGCATGGTCCCAGTGTACTTACCTGTTGGTCTGGAGGACCGTAGAGTAGCGCATACTGGGGGAGGACCCCATCCACAAGTTTCTCCAACTCCTCCGCAGTGAAGGCAGGGGCCCTTTCCCCAGTCGCATGAGCCATTGTCTCTTTCAGACCGAGGTCACAGCAGCACTTGCAGTGTAGGTCCTCTCCTGTCGAAGATCAGGTATCGAGTGATTAAGCAGATAGAAAATGGCGGTCACGCCCGCAGTGGTGCGTACCGCAGTGGTGCGTACCGCGACCGCCGGCGCACATCGTCATTGGCTCCTGAAACCCATAGGGTTCAATGTTAACCAATGCGGCTTAGCGCCGCGGTCTTCGACCGCCTACCGCCGCGGTGTGCCACGCCAGTGCATTGACCTCACATCCCACTGTCGCACCGTCCGCTGGGACATGCGAGGAGATGGAGGAATCTTCCCGTGTACAGGCCGCTGGTGGACCTGTCGACAATGGAGGAACGACATGTCATACTGACATACAGGCTTGACCGAGCCACTATACAGGAACTGTGTGCCCAGCTGGAGCCAGACCTGATGTCACCCATCCACCAACCCACAGGGATCCCCCCTCTAGTGCAGGTGCTGTCAGTACTCCATTTCTTAGCAAGTGGGTCATTTCAAACAACAGTGGCCATATCATCAGGGATGTCCCAGCCTATGTTTTCCAAGGTGTTGTCCAGAGTGTTGTCTGCCCTGCTGAAACACATGCAGACCTACATGGCTTTTCCCTGAGGTGGGGGATTTGCCGACAGTGAAGGGTGATTTCTATGCCCTTGGACATATCCCCAACATCATAGGTGCCATTGATGGGACACATGTTGCTTTGGTCCCCCCCAGCAGGAGTAAACAGGTGTACAGGAACCGGAAGAGTTATCATTCCATGAATGTACAGATGGTGTGTTTGGCTGACCAGTACATCTCCCATGTTAATGCCAAGTTCCCTGGGTCAGTGCATGACGCCTACATCCTGCGGAATAGCAGCATCCTGTATGTGATGGGTCAACTCCAGAGGCACCGGGTGTGGCTATTAGGGGACTCTGGTTACCCCAACCTGTCCTGGCTACTGACCCCAGTGAGGAATCCCAGGACAAGGGCAGAGGAACGGTACAATGAGGCCCATGGGCGGACTAGGAGGGTGATCGAGCGAACCTTTGGCCTCCTGAAGGCCAGGTTCAGGTGCCTCCATATGACAAGTGGATCCCTAATGTACTCACCAAAGAAGGTGTGCCAGATCATCGTGGCCTGCTGTATGCTTCACAACCTGGCTTTGCGCCGCCAGGTGCCTTTTCTGCAGGAGGATGGTCCAGATGGTGGTGTTGTAGCAGCTGTGGAGCCTGTGGAGAGTGAAGAAGAGGAAGCCGAAGAGGACGACATAGAGAACAGGAACACAGTAATACAGCAGTATTTTCAGTGACACACAGGTAAGAGTAGACACCGGCATATTACATTTACTTAATGACTCCTACCTCTCTACTGTCTGACTTTTTCCCCCAGTGTTTGGTAACTGTGTTGTGACTTTCCCTTCCGTTTTCAGAGATGTGGGCCCCACTGCGTGACATCTGCTTTGTTTCCCCATGGACTACAGCTGTGTGACAGCGGGTTGTTAGCATCACAATGTGAATGAACATTTTGGGACGGTCATGTCAAATACATTTGTTCTAAATCACAGCCAGACTCCAGATTGTTTTGTGCAATAAGTGTTTTTATTCAAGTGCTCTAAATTGGATGGGTGGTTCCAAATCGGTGAGGGGTGATGGTGGAGGATTGTCCATGGCAGAGTCCAGACTATCAGTTTCACAGGTGCATTGTCCAAATGCCGGTGGGAAGTGGAGCAGGGGCAGTTTAAGGTTGGACAGGGTGACAATGTGGGACAGTGGGATGACAATCAGGGCGGTATCCTTTTCTGGCGGGGTATTGACATCTTACTCTGTCTTCTTCCTGGATCTCAGGGCCCAGTTGCGGGATGGTTCTCCTTCTGCAGGGGGTGGGGTTCTGGTGGCCTGTTGGTCTTGTGTCGGGGCCTCCTGTCCACTAGCGCCGGCGGAGGTGGTAGGCAGTTCTTGGTGCATGCTAGTGTCAGGGGCCCTTTGAGGTGCCAGAGTGTCCCGCAATGTTGTGACTACCTCATTCAGGGCCACTACGATTGTACCCATGGCGGAACTGATGTTTCTTAGTTCCTCCCTGAACCCCATATACTGTTGCTCCTGCAGAAGCTGGATCTCCTGAAACCTGGCCAGGACCGTCGCCATCGTCTCCTGGGAGCAGTGGTATGCTCCCATGATGGAGGAGAGGGCCTCGTGGAGAGTGGGTTCCCTGGGCCTGTCCCCCCCCTGTCGCACAGCAGCCCTCCCAGTTCCCCTGTTTCCCTGGGCCTCTGTCCCCTGGACCGTGTGCCCACTACCACTGCCCCCAGGTCCCTGTTGTTGTTGGGGTGTTGGGTTAGCCTGGGTTCCCTGTAGTGGTGGACACACCGCTGATTGACGTGTCCTGGGGACAGAGGTATGGGCCTGCTGGGTGGGTGCTGTGCTGGTGTTCCCAGAGGGGGGAAGGTCTGTGGTGGCCTGTGCCTGTGTGAGGGGAACCGACTGTCCCGAGGTCCCCGATGGACCGGGCTGGTCATCTAGATCCAGGGAGACAGAGCTGCTGTCCTCACTGTGGGCCTCTTCTGGGGGTGGAGTGGACATTTGTGGACCCTCCCGCGCGGTGACGTGGTGTTCGGGTCCTGCAGGGGTATAAAAGTATGGTTATTGCTTCTGTGTGTGTCATAGCGTGCAATGGGTGAGTGCCGTGTACCCCAGTGTTGGCATTCCTTTGTGGGGGCTGTTGTGACGGTGGTGGGGGGGGTTGTATGTGTATGTGCAGTGGGCATGCTTAGGTGATGGGTGTCCATGCTTTGTGGACGCATGCAGGGCTAGGTGTTGGGATGGGTGGGTTGTGATGGTGAGACAGTTGCAAGAAGTAGGATGTGATGGGGGTGAGGGTAAGGGTGGGGGTATGAGTTGGCATGCAGGTGGGGTGGGGGAAGAAGTAGTTAAGATTTGCCTTACCAGAGTCCATTCATCCGCCTACTCCTGCGAGGCCCTCAGGATGCAGGATGTTCAAGACTTGCTCCTCCCATGTTGTAAGTTCTGGGGGAGGAGGTGGGGGTCCGCCGCCAGTCCGCTGCACCGCGATGTTGTGCCTGGATACCATGGAACGCACCTTCCCCCGTAGGTCGTTCCACCTCTTCCTGATGTCGTCCCGATTTCTTGGGTGCTGTCCCACAGCGTTGACCCTGTCCACTATTCTGCTCCATAGCTCCATCTTCCTGGCAATGGTGGTGTGCTGCACCTGTGCCCCGAACAGCTGTGGCTCTACTCGTACAATTTCCTCCACCATGACCCTGAGTTCATCATCAGAGAACCTGGGGTGTCTTTGCAGTGCCATGGGGTGGTGTGGGTGATGTGTAGGGTGGATTGTGTGGTGCTAAGTGTGGTGATGTGTATTGTTGTGTTGTGTGAAGTACGTGCAAATATTGCTGGGTGACAGTGAATTGGGCATCTGGGTGCTCGGATGTCTTTTCTCGGTGCGTGTTCACGAATCTCTAGGAGTGGAGGTTTGTGGGTGATGTGGGTGTGTGTTTTATATTTAATTGGGTGTGTGGGAGTGGTGTGTGTATGTGTCTCAGGTGTGTGTATTTTGAATTGTCCAATGTGGTAGTATTTTGTAGAAGTGTGTGTATTTTGACCGCGGCGGTGTGTACCGCCAATGGAATACCGCGGTTGAAAGACCGCCGCGTGGAATCGTGTGTCGTGATAGTGTGGGCGTATTTCTGTTGGCGTGACGGTCGAGGTTTGGTCATCGCCAGTTTCTCGCTGCCCTTTGGAGTGGCGGACTTTTGTGGATGTCTGTATTTTGGCGGTTTGCCTGTTGTGGGTCAGAATCACCGTGGCGGTTTACCGCGGCCGCGGCGGTGTTATGGCGGTCTTCTGTACGGCGGTAAGCGCCTTTTACCGCCGAGGTTGGAATGACCACCATAGTAATGTGTTTTATATGTCCTAACAGTGAAATACTGCTAACTTCGGTTTTCACTGTTGCAAGGCCTATCCCTATTATAGGTTAACATGGGGGCTACCTTTAAATATGATTAAAGTGTAGATTCCCTTTGGGAGCTGATGGCCATGTGGAGTTTGGGGTCTCTGAGCTCACAATTTAAAAATACATCTTTTAGTAAAGTTGATTTTAAGATTGTGTGTTTGAAAATGCCACTTTTAGAAAGTGAGTATTTTCTTGCTTAAACCATTTCTGTGACTCTGCCTGTTTGTGGATTCCCTGTCTGGGTCAATTTGACAGTTGGGCCTGTTGTAGCTCTCACTAGACAGTGACACAAAGGGAGCTGGGCTGTAGTCTGCATTTCCTGATGAGCCATCTTTGCTAGAAGGAAAGGGAAAGGGCTGTGCCTGCCCTCACACAATACAGTCTCCAACCCCCTGGTGTGTGTCTGGGCCCTGGCCTGGGCCAGGCAGGATTTCACAAACAAGAGAGACTTTGCTTTGAAGTAGGCCTACTTCAAAGGGCAAAATGGGAATAAGAAGGGCTCCCAAAACCACAGACTTTAGAACACTTCTGGAAGCCAAGAGGAACCTCTGCCTGAAGAAGAGCTGAAGAGCCAAGGAAGAAGAGCGGCCCTGCCTGTGACTGTGCTTTGTGGAGCCCTCCTGCAGTTGCTGCTTCTGCCTGTGCTAGAGGACAAAGACTGGACTTTGTGTTGCCTTCCTTGTGAAGAACTCTCCAAGGGCTTGATTTAGATCTTGCCTCCTGTTGTTTGAAGTCTCAGGGACAGCAAAGACTTCTCTCTGCCAGCACCTGGACCCTCTGGAGAGACTTTTACCTTCCTGGGACCCTGAGATGAGAAGCCGGCAGCCCAAGAGTCAGAAATCCACGCACAGACCGCTGTGCGGGGAAAAGATCAATGCGACTGCGATCTGCAGCTGAAAAATCGCCACGCCACCGGCTTTGTGGCTGAAAATCGATGTTCGCCTGCAACGCGACCGGAAGATTGATGCCCGTGGCTGGAGAACCGACGTGCAGCATCGCTGACGGAGACCAGTGATATCGCAAACCCATGCTGCATCGTTTTCGGATCATCGTGCAGCTGGATTTCTGATGCCAACACCACTGGGCATGCCAAAACGACACAAGGCCTGCCCGGATCCGAGAGTGCTGACCGGATCGACGCATCGCTCTCCTTCAGAGAGAAGAAACAATGCACGCCGACCCGACTAAAGGAGAAACAACGCAAAGTCTCACTCCTGAGTGAAACTGACGCATCGCAAGCACTTTTTGACACACACTTGCCTGTGCGGGGTTATTTTTGACGCACCCAAGGTACATTTTCACGCTAACAGTGTTAGCGTTGTGTTTAAAATTACATGAAGACTCTTTTTGCATTCTTAGTGATAACGACTTGTGTATTGTGGATTTTTTTCGTTTTGGTCTTGTGTTGTTTAGATAAATATTTCCTATTTTTCTAAACCTGTGTTATGTCATTTTTTAGTGTTTTCATTAAATTACTGTGTGTTGGTACAAATAATCTACACCTAGCACTCTGAAGTGAAGCCTACTGCTCATGCCAAGCTACCAAGTGGGTAAGCAGGAGTTAGCTGAGGGTGATTCTCTTTTACCCTGACTAGAGTGAGGGTTCGCGCTTGGACAGGGGTAACCTGACTGCCAACCAAAGACCCCATTTCGTACATTGGTGATCAGCGGTTGGGATTGGACTTGTATTTGTACATGACATACAGTGATTAAGTGTACACTACTGTTTTCAATGCAGACCACTACGTGACCACATACTACTTGTCTTGTGATTTTGCTTTTTTTCTCGTGAGACTCCTTTTTATTCTACTTCCATGTTTTTGCTGATCCCTTGAGTGACTTTTCTTTGAACTTCATTGGGAACTTGTTTTCTGCCTTTGGAAATTTGCACTTGTTTGCCATCATGTCTCAATCTGGAGATGCAATAGCTGGAACAGTGTTTGAATTAGGGAAACTGAAGAGGTACTCAGTTGCTCAATTGAAACAGTTCTGTAAAGACCTTGCCTGTCCCATTAAGAGCTCTGCCAGGAAGGGGGAGCTGGAAAGGGCACTGAGGGCCTGGGTGACAGTCAAGGAGGCTGGGTGGCACACAGAGGAGGAGGATGTGGATGGGGAAGTGAAGAGGATACACAGTGGTGTAGTGGAGGTACCTGTTACGCCTGCGGGGAGGGCCCCCAGAAGGGGTAGCATGGTGTCATCCAACTCCTGAAGAGTTACAGGACAGACAGGCAGAGAGGGCTCACCAGTTGGAGTTAGAGGAGTGGAGGCTGAAAATGAAAGAGATGAGGAGGGACTTAGAGATATAAAAGATGATTTTGGCTTATGAGCTAAAACTGAAAGAGCTGGAAGTCATGAGGGCTGAGTCCAGCTGGAATGGTGGCAGCAACAAATCTATTCTATATACAGTGCTGCTGAATAAGTGCACATGCCCAGAGACATGGGGGGTCATTCTGACCCCGGCGGTAAAAGCCGCTTACCGCCAGTCAGAAGGCCGCCATAACACCGCTGCGGCCGCGGTAAACCGCCACGGTCATTCTGACCCGCAACCTGCAAACCGCCAAAAACCCGACATCCACAAAAGTCCGCCACACCAAAGGTCAGCGAAAAAATGGCGATGACCAAACCTCCACCGTCACGCCAACAGAAAAACGCCCATACCATTCCGACCCACAAATCCATGCGGCGGTCTTTCAAACGCGGTATTCCATTGGCGGTACACACCGCTGCGGTCAAAATACACACACACATAGAAAACTCAGCCACATTGGTCATTTTGAAACACGCACACCTGATACACATACTAACACCACTCCCACACACCCAACACAATATAAAACACACACCCACATCACCCACAAACCCCTACGACCCGAAATTATTGACGAAGGCTAGAGAAAGAGCACAGAATAGACAATCCCACAACACAGAGGCACACAACACCATCACCCACACAGAATCCACGCACCAAACACCACACACCACCACACGCACCACACTCATCACCACAAACGCCACCCCACACCTCATCCACACCACCCCATGGCACCCCAAAGACACCCCAGGTTCACTGACGCAGAACTCAGGGTCATGGTGGAGGAAATAGTCCGTGTAGAGCCCCAGCTCTTCGGGGCACAGGTGCAGCACACATCGGGATGACATAAGGAAGCGCTGGAACGACCTACGGGGGAAGGTGCGTTCCATGGTATCAAGGCACCACATTGCGGTGCAGAAGACTGGTGGCGGACCCCCACTTACTCCCCCAGAATTTACAGCATGGGAGGAGGAAGTCTTGCACATCCTGCATCCTGAGGGCCTCGCAGGAGTAGGCGGAGGAATGGACTCTGGTAAGTCAAATCTTCACTACTGCTTCCCACCCCCACCCCACCTGCATGCCAAATCATACCCCCACCCTCATCACACCAACTCCTAGCAAAAGGCTCACCATCACAACCCACCCATCCCAACACCAAGCCCTGCATGCGACCACAAAGCATGGACACCCATCACCAAAGCATGCCCACTGCACCCCCACATCACCCCCACAAGCCACTCTCACAAAAGCCCCCACAAGGGAATGCCTGCACTTGGGTACACGGACACCCACCCATCACACGAAATGCCACACACAGAAGCAATAACCATACCTTTATACCCCTGCAGGACCCGAACGCCGCCACACCGCCACGGAGGGTCCAGAGATGTCCATCCCACCCCCAGAAGAGGCCCCCAGCGATGACAGCAGCTCTGTCTCCCTGGACCCAGATGACCAGCCCGGCCCATCGGGGACCTCTGGACAGTCGGTTCCCCACAGACAGCCACAGGCTACACCAGACCCAACCCCCTCTGGGAACACCAGGCACAGCTCCCACCCAGCGGGCCCATGCCTCTGTCTCCAGGACACGTCAATCAGCGGTGTGTCCACCACTACAGGGCACCCAGGTTGACCCACCACCCCAACAACAACAGGGACCTGGGGGCAGTGGTAGTGGGCACACCGTCCAGGGGACAGAGGCCCAGGAACCCAGGGGAACTGGGAGGGCTGCTGTGCGACAGAGGGGGGACAGGCCCAGGGAACCCACTCTCCAAGAGGGCCCTCTCCTCCATCATGGGAGCTTACCACCACTCCCAGGAGACGATGGCGACGGTACTGGCCCGGTTCCAGGAGATCCAGGCACTGCAGGAGGAACGGTACATGGGGTTCAGAGAGGAACTGAGGAACATCGGTTCCGCAATGGGGACCATCGTCGTGGCCCTTACCCAGATAGTCACCACATTGCGGGACCATGTGGCACCCCAAAGGGCCCCTGTCACTAGCCCAGGCCAGGAACAGCCTACCACCTCCGCCGGCGCTAGTGGACAGGAGGCCCCCACACAACAACAGGCCACCAGAACCCCACCTCCTGCAGAAGAAGAACCACCCCGCAAGCGGAACCTGAGATCTCACAAGAAGACAGAGTAGGATTGCAAGACCCCCGCCAGCCTAAGATACCCCCTGATGTCATCCCACTGTCCCACATTGTCACCCTGTCCAACCTTTAACTGCCCCTGCTCCATCCTTCCACAGGCATATGGACAATGCACCTGTGCGACTGAGAACTGGACTCTGCCATGGACATTACTCCACCCCCACCCATCACCGTTTTACAATCATGTACCTATATGTAGCACTTAAAATAAATCACTTATTGCACTTAAAATAACAGGAGTCTGCTTGTATTCTTAACAAATGTATTACACATAACGGTGCAATAATGTCCAGTTACTTTGTGATGACAACATACCAATTTCAATAAGCTTTAGTCCATGGGCAAACAAAGCTGAAGTCAGGCAGTGGTTCATACAGCTCTGAAAAGGGAAGGGAAAGTCACAAATCAGTTAACAGGAACTGGGGGGAAACACAGACAGTGGAGACGCATGAGGCCTTAAGTAAATGTAAAATGGCGTGGGTGATTCTTACCTGTGTGCTACTGAAAATATTGTTGTATGACTGTATCCCTGTTGTCCATGTCGTCCCCGTTGTCTTCCTCCTCTTCACTCTCCACAGGCTCCACAGCTGCTACAACACCACCATCTGGACCATCCTCCTGCAGAAAAGGCACCTGGCGTCGCAAAGCAAGATTGTGCAGCATACAGCAGGCCACGATGATATGGCACACCTTCTTTGGTGAGTACATTAGGGATCCACCTGTCATATGGAGGCACCTGAACCTGGCCTTCAGGACCCCGAAGGTACTTTCTATGATCCTCCTAGTTCGCCCATGGGCCTCATTGTAGCGTTCCTCTGCCCTGGTCCGGGGATTCCTCACTGGGGTCAGTAGCCACGACAGGTTGGGGTAACCAGAGTCACCAATTAGCCACACACGGTGTCTCTGTAGCTGTTCCATCACATAAGGGATGCTGCTATTTCGCATGACATACGCGTCATGCACTGACCCAGGGAACTTGGCATTTACATGGGAGATGTACTGGTCAGCCAAACAGACCACCTGGACATTCATCGAATGATAACTTTTTCTGTTTCTGTACACCTGCTCAATTTCTTTGGGGGGAACCAAAGCCACATGGGTCCCATCAATGGCACCAATGATGTTGGGGATATGTCCAAGGGCATAGAAATCACCCTTCACTGTAGCCAATTCGCCCACCTCAGGGAAAATAATGTAGCTCCGCATGTATTTCATCAGGGCAGACAACACTCTGGACAAAACCTTAGAAAACATAGGCTGAGACATCCCAGATTATATGGCCACTGTTGTTTGAAAAGACCCACTTGCCAAAAAATGGAGTACTGACAGAACCTGCACCAGAGGGGGAATCCCTGTGGGTTGGCGGATGGGGGACATCAGGTCTGGCTCCAGCTGGGCACATAGTTCATGTATAGTTGCTTTGTCAAGCCTGTATGTAAGTATGATATGTCGTTCTTCCATTGTCGACAGGTCCACCAGCGGTCGGTACACGGGAGGATTCATCCTTCTCCTCGCAAGTCCCAGCGGACGGTGCCTAGGAAGGACAACATGGAGCACAGAGTCAAGCAACCCACAGGTTCGTTCACACAGCTTGCACAGTACACGAATCGCTATGCATTGAAAGGCTTGTATGAGTGGCAATGCAATGCCTAGGCCTGTGTGATGCAGTAGAAATTATGCCATGTGGGCCCTTGAAATGGCGGCTGCCTGACCTGTGAAGTGTGACAGTGGGATGTGAGGCCACTGCGCTGGCGTGGCACACCGTGGCGGTAGGCGGTCGAAAACCGCGGCGCAAAGCAGCATTGGTTAACATTGAACCCTATGGGTCTCAGGAGCCAATGACGATGTGCGCCGGCGGTCGTGGTACGCACCGCCGCGGTACGCACCGCCGCGGGCGTGACCGCCATTTTCTAACTGCTTAATCACTCGAGACCTGATCATCCACAGGAGAGGACCTTTACTGCAAGTGCTGCTGTGACCTCGGTCTGGGAGATACAATGGCTGCTGCGACTGGGGAAAGGGCCCCTGCCTTCACTTCCGAAGAATTGGAGAAACTTGTAGATGGGGTCCTCCCCCAGTATGCGCTACTCTACGGTCCTCCAGACCAACAGGTTAGTACACAGGGTGCATGTTGAATGGGCTATGCCTGTGTTGAGTGGGGTGTATGTAAGATGGTGGGGAGGGGAGCGAATGAGGAGTGCAACGCACGAAAGATGAGAGCATGTGCCACATGGCAAGGTTGGGGAGGGGGGGGGCACTCACATTGACCAGGCAGAAAACTGATGCGATTTCCTTTACCACCCTGTACATGTCATATAGGTCAGCGCCCATCAGAAGATCGACAGTTGGCGTGCCATCGCCAAGGACGTCCGGGCCCTGGGGGTCCACAACAGACGGGGCACCCACTGCTGAAAGAGGTGGGAGGACATCCGCCGAGGGACCAGAAAGACCGCCAAGTCTCTGCTGGGGATGGCCTCCCAATGTAGGAGGGGTGCCAGCCGCCAATTGACCCCCCTGATGTCCCGGATCCTGGCGGTGGCCTACCCCGATTTGGATGGGCACGTGAGGACATCACAGCAGACACAAGGGGGTGAGTATCAGCACATTCTGCTATCTTTGCGCGCAGTGAAGGTGTCTGGGTGGGGGAGGAGGGCTGTGGCTATCTCTAGGCCAGGGCGCATTCTGTAGACTAGGCCCCTCCGTTAGACACGGCCCTGTGCCCCCGCCCCCCACCTCTGTAGGGTGCCAAGTACAGCTATCCATGGTCCGGCCTCTCCCATGTGTGCATTTGTCGTCCATAGACCTGTAGGCATAGTCACAATAACTGAGTAGTGTACCCCGATTGCGCGGCCTTGTGCAGGGGGCTTCTGTGTCTGTCCTCTCCGACAACGGTGTTGCCAATGCATGCACTCAACCTGTCTTCATTTCTCCCCCCCTCCATTTTCTTTGTCTTCCTGTTCATGTGTGCATTAGCATCATCAGGCGGAGGAGAAGTGGCATCGGCGCACGAGGGAGCTGCATCTCACATGGCCCCGGAGGGCCATACAACAGACTCCGAGTACACCAGTGAGACGGAGGGCGAGTGGAGCTCCACAACGGGGACCCGTGGAGACGTCAGCGACACCGACACGTCCTCGGAAGGGAGCTCCCTAGCGGTGGCGGCAACATCCGTGCCCACCGCCACAACAGGTACAGCCGCCACCCAGCGCACCAGCCCCACCCTCCCAGCAGCCCCTCAGCCTTCGCTCCGTGCCCGCTCGCCCAGGAAGGCGGGCATCTCCTTCGCCCCAGGCACCTCAGGCCCTGCCCCAGTTACCCCTGCTGCCCTCAGTGAGGAGGTCATTGACCTCCTCAGGACACTCATTGTTGGGCAGTCTACCCTTTTGAATGCCATCCAGGGTGTAAAAAGGGAGGTGCATTGGAGCAATGCATACCTGGAGGGCATTCATTCGGGTCAGGCTGCCCATCAGCGATCGTTCAACGCTCTGGCCTCAGCACTGATGGCAGCCATTGTCCCTGTCTCCAGCCTCCCTCTTCTGACTCCCTCCACCCAGTCCCAGTCTCCTGTTCCTCTGCCTATCCCATCCACACCATCAGACCAGCCTGCACACACCTCTACACCCAAGGGCAGCTCATCCAGACATAAGCACCACAGATCCCACAAGCATTCACCCAAGCAACATCCAGATGCAGACATGCCAACAGTCACTACCACCTCTGTGTCCCCCACCTCCTCATCTCCCTCCTCCCTCCCTGTGACGTCTCCACTCACACCTGCATGCACACCACCATCAGCCACTACTTCCATCACCAGCACTCCCTCCATTACAGTCCGCACATGTGCAGTCACCACCCCCACTGCCATTTACACGTCCCCTGTGTCCTCTCCCAGTGTGTCTGTCACCCCCTCTTCCAAAGCACACAAACGCAGGCAGCCACCCACCCAACAGCCATCCACCTCATGACAGCCTCCGTCACAAGCACCTGCACCCAAAGACAGCACACTTGACTCTCCTACAACCACATCCTCTTCCTCCACTCCCATACCCACTACACCTACCCGTCCCTGTCCTTCCCAAGTCCTTTTCCTTTCCAACCTTGAGCTCGTTCCAATCACTGACCCACCCCCTCCATCTGGTAAGAGTAAAAAAAGCACCTCAGCCACCACCAGCCCTGCATCTACTGTGACCATAGTGCAGGGCTATTGGAGTCCACCAGCTCCTAGGGCAGGAACATCGGCCAGCAGCAAGGGGACAGCCAGCCCACCCCAAGGGAAGAGGACAAAAAAATAAAGGGCCGGCGCGACAAGCCTGAGACGGCTGCCACCAAGGACAGTAGCCTTGCCCCGTCACCTGCCACATCATCAAAGGGAGGCAAGGGCCACAGAGCTTCAGCGAAGGAGGGCAAGGGCAGCAGGGCGGAGAAGTCAGGCAGCAGGCGAGCTGCCCAGGAGGGCCCCACCAGCCCCATTCCGGTTGTGACGGACGACACCCACGGGCCCAGGACTCCATCAAAGGAGGGCCCCGCGACCGCAAGGTCGGATGGCGACTGAGCGGGAAGTCTTGGCCAGGTCTGGCTCCCTAGAAACACAGGACAAGCACCGCTGAACAGGGCCCCGCCGTGAGAAGCTCCGCTGAACAGGGCCCCGCCGGGAGAAGCACCGCTGAACAGGGCCCCGCCGGGAGAAGAACCGCTGAACAGGGCCCCGCCGTGACAAGAACCGCTGAACAGGGCCCCGCCGTGAGAAGCACCGCTGAATAGGGCCCCGCCGTGACAAGAACCGCTGAACAGGGCCCGCCGTGAGAAGCACCACTGAACAGGGCCCCGCCGGGAGAAGCACCGCTGAACAGGGCCCCGCCGGGAGAAGCACCGCTGAACACGGCCCCGCCGGGAGAAGCACTGCTGAACAGGGGCCCGCCGTGACAAGAACCGCTGAACAGGGCCCCGCCGGGAGAAGCACCGCTGAACAGGGCCCGCCGTGAGAAGCACCGCTGAACAGGGGCCCGCCGTGACAAGAACCGCTGAACAGGGCCCCGCCGTGACAAGAACCGCTGAACAGGGCCCCGCCGTGAGACGCACAGCTGAACAGGGGCCCGCCGTGACAAGAACCGCTGAACAGGGCCCCGCCGTGACAAGAACCGCTGAACAGGGCCCCGCCGTGAGAAGCACAGCTGAACAGGGCCCCGCCGGGAGAAGCACCGCTGAACAGGGCCCCGCCGTGACAAGAACCGCTGAACAGGGCCCCGCCGGGAGAAGCACCGCTGAACAGGGCCCCGCTGGGAGAAGCACCGCTGAACAGGGCCCCGCGGGGAGAAGCACCGCTGAACAGGGCCCCGCCGGGACCCGCGGGGAGAAGCACCGCTGAACAGGGCCCCGCTGGGAGAAGCACCGCTGAACAGGGCCCCGCCGGGAGAAGCACCGCTGAACAGGGGCCCGCCGTGACAAGAACCGCTGAACAGGGGCCCGCCATGACAAGAACCGCTCCGCTGGGCCCTTCATCTCAAGCACCGCTCCGCTGGCCCCCACCGTCTATGCACTGCTCCGCTGGGCCCTTCCTGTCAAGCACCGCTCCGCTGGGCTCTTCCTGTCAAGCACCGCTCCGCTGGGCCCTTCCTGTCAAGCACCGCTCCGCTGGGCCCTTCATCTCAAGCACCGCTCCGCTGGGCCCTTCCTGTCAAGCACCGCTCCGCTGGGCCCTTCATCTCAAGCACCGCTCCGCTGGGCCCTTCCTGTCAAGCACCGCTCCGCTGGGCCCTTCATCTCAAGCACCTCTCCGCTGGGTCCTTCATCTCAAGCACCGCTCCGCTGGGCCCTTCCTGTCAAGCACCGCTCCGCTGGGTCCTTCATCTCAAGCACCGCTCCGCTGGGCCCTTCATCTCAAGCACCGCTCTGCTGGGCCCCGCCGTCTATGCACCGCTCCGCTGGGCCCTTCCTGTCAAGCACCGCTCCGCTGAGCCCTTCATCTCAAGCACCGCTCCGCTGGGCCCTTCATCTCAAGCACCGCTCCGCTGGGCCCTTCATCTCAAGCACCGCTCCGCTGGGCCCCGCCGTCTATGCACCGCTCCGCTGGGCCCTTCCTGTCAAGCACCACTCCGCTGGGCCCTTCATCTCAAGCACCGCTCTGCTGGGCCCTTCATCTCAAGCACCGCTCCGCTGGGCCCTTCATCTCAAGCACCGCTCCGCTGGGCCCTTCATCTCAAGCACCGCTCCGCTGGGCCCTTCATCTCAAGCACCGCTCCGCTGGGCCCCGCCGTCTATGCACTGCTCCGCTGGGCCCTTCCTGTCAAGCACCGCTCCGCTGGGCCCTTCATCTCAAGCACCGCTCCGCTGGGCCCTTCCTGTCAAGCACCGCTCCGCTGGGCCCTTCATCTCAAGCACCGCTCCGCTGGGCCCTTCCTGTCAAGCACCGCTCCGCTGGGCCCTTCCTGTCAAGCACCGCTCCGCTGGGCCCTTCATCTCAAGCACCGCTCCGCTGGGCCCTTCATCTCAAGCACCGCTCCGCTGGGCCCTGCCGTCTATGCACCGCTCCTCTGGGCCCTTCCTGTCAAGCACCGCTCCGCTGGGCCCTTCATCTCAAGCACCGCTCCGCTGGGCCCTTCATCTCAAGCACCGCTCCGCTGGGCCCCGCCGTCTATGCACCGCTCCGCTGGGCCCTTCCTGTCAAGCACCGCTCCGCTGGGCAACGCCGTCTCAAGCACCGCTGGCCCATTGACAGTGCCGGTTCTGTGTCGAGCAGGGCTTCACGAAGCACTCTGGGCACCATGCCTCCTCCATTAACAGTGGAGTCGGTAATCCATCTGATAGACTCTGGCTTTGCACTCCCCAGGATGGCACAGTGGGCAAGCCACCCACTGTAGAGACTTGTGAGACTGTGGCTTTGCACTCCCCAGGATGGGACAGTGGGCATGGAGGCCCCTCGTGGATCTGGCGTCGTGGACTCATGTGGCTGAGGTGCCCCCCCTTCCCTTCCCCCTGAGGTGCCTGTAGTTTTATCATCTGATGCCCCAGCAGTGTTCTCTCCAATGGTATCTGGTCTCCTGTGTGGGCTTTGCCCATGTGTTTGTGCACATTGGCCCACGGACTATGGAACTTTGACAGAATGTGCAGGACTTATTGCCTATGTATATATTTTTGACTATGTTCATTCCTTATTTTGTATCTTTCATATAGCATATTTCCCATACCTTCAATGGAGCTATTTATACATATATTTTATAGATCATTTTAATTGTGTCTTTGCATTATTCCAGTGGGTTTGGGGGGTGTCACTCTGACTTGCTGCTCTGCATTGGGGTGTAGGTATTTGGGGTGGGGGGGTGGGTGTATGGCGCATGTGTGTGCCCGTAAGCTTTCCTCCTCCCCCCTCCCCTGTGTCGTAGGTGCAGTACTCACCGTTGTCGTCTGCGCCGGCGTTCGTACTCCTGGTAGATGAGCAGGTAGACAATAGCTGGTAGGATGTTTAATTCGGGTTCCATGCTGTCCTCCTTCCTCGTGGAGTGTGTAGAGGTGAGCGTTTTCCCGTTCGTAGTCTGTTTCCGACGTGTTTTTATCGGCGGTGCTCCCGCCCCGGAAAAGGTGGCGGATTGGTGAGTTGTGATAGGGTGGGCGGTACATTGTCTGCCGCCTGCCTGTTGGCGGTGACCGCCGCGCTGTTTGTCTGTCCCGCCGTGGCGGTCGGAGTGTTAAAGTGGCGGCCTGTGTTGGCGGTTCCCGCCAGGGTCAGAATACCTTTCTTTTGACCGCCTGCCTGTTGGCGGGTTGGCCGCCGCTTTATCACCGACCGCCAGGGTTGGAATGACCCCCATGGTGCCCTAATTGAAGGAGGGAGTTGACACATATCAGGAGGTTCAGGGGTATGAGGTAGCTCCAGTGATGCACAGAGGTGGATTGGGGATCTGGCATGGGGAGTCATATTCCTACTGGCGGGAGGGATACTCTACTGACTCTAGGTGAGAGGTACAGGGAGAGGGGTTCCCCCAAGGTAGAAGTCCTGGTTATGGAGTGTGAAGACATCCCAGAAGAGTGTGGGTTGAGTGTCAGGGACAGTCGGTAGTGTCTCACCAGTCTCAGGAGTGCGATGTGGGGTACTTTTTCAAGGCTGAGACACTGGATGGTTGGGTGAAGGATAGTTTGGTTAAATCATGTGTGGGGCTGAGTGATGTAATTGCTGGAGAGCATATGTCTAGTCCTTATTTTCCAGAGCTACGCCAACACCAGGTGGAGTGTGAGTTCTCTAAGCCCAGGGAACTTACACTGGAGGCAGACCTCTGGGTGAGTACCAGAGAGTCTGAAGAGGCATTTGGGGTGCTCCTGAGGGGAGTGGTCTAGGTATTTCCCAACCAGGTAAGGTAGGGAAGGATTGCAGTGTCCCAGGTAGGTCCCAGCATAGTGGGATGGGTGAGGGACCCCATGTCCAGTCTCAGAGGAGAGGGAAGGGGGATGGGCTGAGGCCCTGGAGGGTCAGGGGGCAGCTCTGAGAGCAGAGCCCCCCAGGAATGACCTTGGTGAGACCATTTCTGGGTTGGGGGAATCCAGACTCTGCCAGATGGGTAGGGGTCAGGAGACCTGCACCATCCAGACTCTTGTGTGGCCGTTGGGGATGGCGTGTCCCTTGTGGGGGGTAAGTGTGCCCCCCAGGAATTCCTGGTGTGCCAGGCAATGGTTCAACCACAGGGTGGTGACTCTGGGTTGAACGATCAGGTTGAGGGGTTAAACTCTGACCTGATGGGGAGTAGGTGTGCTCCCGAGGAAGTCCTGGTGTGCCAGGCAGTGGTTCGACTGCTGGGTGGTGACTCTCGGTTGGATGACCAGGTTCAGAGGGTAAACTTTGAACTGGTGGGGGTTAGGTGTTCCCCCCAGGAAGTCCTGGGTTGCCAGGCAGTGGTTCAGTCTGAGGGTACAGACCCTGGACTGGAGGATCAGGTGCAGGGGGTAAAGCCTGACCTGAAGGGGGGGTGGTTTGCCCAATCACCGCCCAGTACGATTTCTAGGGGTACTCTCCCTGAGGAGGGGGGTGCAGAACCCTGACAATAGGGACAGGGGAGGGAGCGACTCACCCCTGACCCCAGTTCAATCTAGGGGTACAGACCCTGGATTGGAAGGCCAGGTTCAGGATGTCCCCCCTGACCTGGAGGGAGGGGCTACTGCTAACAGTGCCTCTTCCATATTGTCTTCCGGGGGGGCAACTCATAGTTGGGGGATGAAGGACCCCAGAAGGGAGGGCATGGGGGAGGGCAGCCTCACCCTTGGCTCTGGTCCAACCTGAAGGTACAGACCCCAGGTTGGAAGACAAGTTGCTGGTTTACATCCCTGCACTGGTGGAAGAATTGTGCAGGACTGCTTCTACAAGAACCCTGACAATTTTGGACTCTGGGGCTGCCGCTCCTGGAGGGAGGGTACAGAGCCCCAGAGGGGAAGACCAGGGTCAGGCTGTCATCTCTGACCTGGTGGAAGGAAGAGTGGTCAAAGGGTGCCAGGCACCTGGGGCTCCCACCCCCCACTCTCTGCAGTCACAGTGGTTGGAGAGGCCTGAGGTCTAGCTCTCATCCCTGACAACAGTCAGTGGCCACTGTGGCTTGCTGTCCTGGTGGACAGAGTTGCCCCTGGGGGGAACGAGAGTCACACCCCGGAGCTGGAGTGGGCAACACCACTGTGTTGGCCCTATTGGTACTATCTGCCCCATGGGATACATCTGTGAGCAAAGTAAAGTTAGGTGCTGCACAGATGGTATCTGTTGGTAAGGAGAAGGGTTCCCCATGGGTTAGCTTAGCAGGCCCTGAGAGTATGGACTGAGGGACCCAACTGGAGTCAGGAAGGCGTAGAACTGGAACATGCCCCTGCTTCTGTGGGTCTGGGTCCTTGTACTATGGGCCTAATCAGGGAAGTACATCAAGGTATTGATTGTTCTCCCCTTGCTGTAGGCTGGTAGGGGATTGTGTTGGACTTTTTCCATTATGCAGGGTCATCCCCGATCTTTTTGCCTCCTGCCTCGTATTTTTTCTGACCTATTGCTGTTGGCTTCTGAACTCTGAGCACTTTACTACTGCTAACAAGTGCTAAAGTGCATATGCTTTCTGTGTAAATTGTATTGTTGATTGGCTTTCCATGACTGGCATATTTGATTTACTAGTAAGTCCCTAGTACAGTGCACTAGAGGTGCCCAGGGCCTGTAAATCAAATGCTACTAGTGGGCCTGCAGCACTGGTTGTGATACCCACATCACTAGCCCTGTATTCATGTCTCAGACCTGCCACTGCAGTGTCTGTGGGGGTTATTACAACTTTGGAGGAGGTGTTAATCCGTCCCAAAAGTGACAGTAAAGTGACGGATATACCACCAGCCGTATTACGAGTCCATTATATCCTATGGAACTCGTGATACGGCTGGTGGTATTTCCGTCACTTTTGGGACGGATTAACACCTCCTCCAAAGTTGTAATAACCCCCATAGTAATGTGTTTTATATGTCCTAACAGTGAAACACTGCTAAATTCATTTTTCAATGTTGCAAGGCCTATCCCTCTTATAGGTTAACAAGGGGGCTACCTTTAAATATGATTAAGGTGTAGATTCCCTTTGGGAGTGGATAGACATGTGGAGTTTGGGGTGTCTGAGCTCACAATTTAAAAATACATCTTTTAGTAAAGTTGATTTTAAAATTGTGTGTTTGAAAATGCCACTTTTAGAAAGTGAGCATTTTCTTGCTTAAACCATTTCTGTGACTATGCCTGTTTGTGGATTCCCTGTCTGGGTCAATTTGACAGTTGGGCCTGTTGTAGCTCTCACTAGACAGTGACACCAAGGGAGCTGGGGTGTAGTCTGAATTTCCTGATGAGCCATCTTTGCTAGAAGGGAAGGGAAAGGGCTGTGCCTGCCCTCACACAATACAGTCTCCAACCCCCTGGTGTGTGTCTGGGCCCTGGCCTGGGCCAGGCAGGATTTCACAAACAAGAGAGACTTTGCTTTGAAGTAGGCCTACTTCAAAGGGTAAAATGGGAATAATAAGGGCTTCCAACAGACTTTAGAACACTTCTGGAAACCAAGAGGAACCTCTGCCTGAAGAAGAGGTGAAGAGCTGAGGAAGAAGAGCTGCCCTGCCTGTGACTGTGCTTTGTGGAGCCCTCCTGCAGTTGCTGCTTCTGCCTGTGCTAGAGGACAAAGACTGGACTTTGTGTTGCCTTCCGTCTTGTGGAGAACTCTCGAAGGGCTTGATTTAGATCTTGCCTCCTGTTGTTTGAAGTCTCAGGGACAGCAAAGACTTCTCTCTGCCAGCACCTGGATCCTCTGGAGAGACTCCTACTCTGCCAAATGGTGCCCATCCACTTCCTGGGACCCTGAGAAGAGAAGCTGGAAGCCCAAGAGTGACAAATCCATGCACAGACCGCCGTGCGGGGAAAAGATCGACGCAACTCCGATCTGCGGCTGAAAAATCAAAGCGCCGCCGGCTTCGTGGCTGAAAATTGACATTCACCTGCAACGCGACCGGAAGATCGACGCCAGCGGCTGGAGAAACAACGCGCAGCATCGCTGACAGAGACTGGTGAGATCGCAACCCGCGCTGCGTGGTTTTCGTCCATCATGCGGCTGAATTTCTGATGCAAACACCTCTGGACGTGTAAAAATGAAGCAAAGCCTGCCCGTACCCGAGAGTGCTGACCGGATCGACGCATCGCTCTCCTGCGGAGAGAAGAAACAATGCACGCCGACCCGACTAAAGGAGAAATGACGCAAGGTCTCACACGTGAGTCAAATCGACACATCACAAGCCCTTTTTGACGCACACTCGCCAGTGCTGGGTTATTTTTGACGCACCCATGGTACATGTCACACTAACAGCGTTAGCGTTGTGTTTAGAATTACATGAAGACTCTTTTTGCATTTTCTTAGTTGTTAGAAATGGTGTCTTTGGTTGGCAGTCAGTGTAGGAGGCTGACCTGGCTTTTAGTGGGTACCAATGGTACTTACTCCTTGTGCCAGGTCAAGTTATCCCTTATTGGTAGATTAGTAGTGTTCTAGCAGCTTAAACTGATAGAGGTAGCTATAGCAGAGCAGCTTAGGCTGAACTAGGAGACATGCAAAGCTCCTACTATACCACTTATATCATATAGGTACTATGGCGGTGATTCTGACCGCGCCGCCATGCGGTCACCGCCATTTGGCCGCTCCGCGGTCAAAAGACCGCTGAGGCCATTCTGGCTTTCCCGCTCGCCCGGCGGGCACCCGCCAAAGGAGCGTCCGCCGGCACAGCGGGAAAGGCCCTGCAACACAGAGGCCGGCTCCGAAAGGAGCCGGCGGTGTTGCAGGGGTGCGACGGGTGCAGTTGCACCCGTCGCGATTTTCACTGTCTGCTATGCAGACAGTGAAAATCATGCTGGGGCCCTGTTAGGGGGCCCCTGCACTGCCCATGCCAGTGGCATGGGCAGTGCAGGGGCCCCCAGGGGCCCCACGACACCCGTTCCCGCCATCCTGTTCCTGGCGGTCAAAACCGCCAGAAACAGGCTGGCGGGAAGGGGGTCGGAATCCCCATGGCGGCGCTGCTTGCAAAAAATAAAGGTACCTTATTTTAGTGACAATGTGCCAAAAATATCTCCGAGGATATACTCCCTTAGGAGATAAGTAAAATACACAAAATATACACACAAACCAAAATCAGGTAAGTAAAACAGTCGGAAAGTACTGCAAACACTTTAGAATACAATAGGATGCTATAGGCCCAAGGGGAACGGAAACAATATATTAAGAAAGTGGAATGCGAACTACGAATGGACCCCTAGGCTAGTGTAGTGTGTTAAGGGTCACTGGGAGTGTAAGAAAACACTAAGGGGGTCATTCCGACCCTGGCGGTTGACTACCGCCAGGGCCGGGGACCGCGGATGCACCGCCAACAGGCTGGCGGTGCATCCATGGGCATTCTGACCGCGGCGGTACAGCCGCGGTCAGAAACGGGAAACCGGCGGTGTCACGCCGGTTTCCCGCTGCCCTAGGGAATCCTCCATGGCGGCGCTGCAGGCAGCGCCGCCATGGGGATTCCGACCCCCTTACCGCCAGCCTGGTTTTGGCGGTTTTGACCGCCAGAACCTGGCTGGCGGTAACGAGTGTCGTGGGGCCCCCTAACAGGGCCCCACCAAGATTTTCAGTGTCTGCAAAGCAGACACTGAAAATCGCGACGGGTCCAACTGCACCCGTCGCACCCCTTCCACTCCGCCGGCTCCATTCGGAGCCGGCATCCACATGGAAGGGGGTTTCCCGCTGGGCTGGCGGGCGGCCTTCTGGCGGTCGCCCGCCAGCCCAGCTGGAAACTCAGAATTACCGCGGCGGTCTTTTGACCGCGCAGCGGTATTCTGACGGCGGGACTTTGGCGGGCGGCCTCCGCCACCCGCCAAAGTCAGAATGACCCCCTAAGGGTGTCCAAGATACCGCACCCCAAGACCCTGGAAGGTACGAGTAAAGTACTACTATTTCCCCAGAAACACTGTAAAGTCGTGATAGAGGATTTTGCAAAGACCAAAAGAGACTGCAATTCACTGGAGATGGATTCCTGGACCTGAGGACCGGTAAAGGGAGGGGACGAAGTCCAAGAGTCGCGAAAATGTCCAGGGGGTGCAGTAGCCCACTAAACCCCAGATGAAGGTGCAAAATGGCTGCCTCTGGATCAAAGAAGCTGAAGATTCTGCAACAACGAAAGATGCTAGGAACTTCTCCTTTGTGCAGAAGATGTCCCACAGAGTGCTGGAGGATTCAGAGTTGTTTACTTGGCAAAATACTGAAAACAAGCCTTGCTAGCTGCAAGAGTCACAGTTGAAGAAAAAGGGTGCTGCCCGGGCCCAGGAAGGACCAGGATGTCGCCACTTGGGAGAGGAGACAGAGGGGGCCCTAAGCAACGTAGAGAGCCCATGCAAAAGAAGGTAGCACCCGCAGAAGTCCTTGACATGGGTTCAAGAAGTCTAAACATGGCAGTTGTCTCAACACTGCAAAAGAGACTCCCATGACACTGGAGATCCACCCAGGGGGCTGAGCATCACAGGACAGAGTGCTGGGGACCTAGGCTTGGCTGTACATGCAGGATTTTGTGGAAAGGGGCACAGAAGCCCTTGTAGCTGCAGTTCACGTGGTGCACAGGATTACTGTCTGGGGAGGGGAGACAAGGACTTACCTCCTCCAAATGTGGACAGTTACACCACTGCACTGTCTGGGTCACTTGGGTCCACCACCTGTGTTCCAGGGGCCACGCTCATCAGGATGAGAGGGGTCCCAGAGTACCGATGACACTGAAGTTTGGTGCCTGCTGAAGCAGGAGGAAGATTCTGTCTTCCTGGCTTCCAGTGCATGATGAAGGCAGGCAGCCCCCAAAGCATGCACCACCAAGAAACAGTTGAGAAAGCCGGCAGGATTAGGCGCTACAATGTCGCTGGTAGTCTTCTTGCTACTTTGTTGCACTTTTGCAGGCGTCCTGGAACAGTCAGCGGTCAATCTTTGGCAGAGTCGAAGAGAGAGGTGCAGAGGAACTCTTGTGAATTCTTGCAAGTCATTATCTGAGGAAAATCCCACTGGAGAGACCCTAAATAGCCCTCAGAGGAGGATTGGCCACCTAGGCAGGTAAGCACCTATCAGGAGGGGTCTCTGACGTCACTTGTTGGCACTGGCCACTCAGAGGCCTCCAGAGTGCCCTCACACCTCTGGAAACAAGATGGCAGAGGTCTGGAACGCACTGGAGGAGCTCTGGGCACCACCCCTGGGATGGTGATGGACAGGGGAGGGGTCACTCCCCTTTCCTTTGTCCAGTTTCGCACCAGAGCAGGAAGTGGGGGTTCCCTAAACCGGTGTAGACTGGCTTAGGCAAGGAGGGCACCATCTGTGCACTTCAAAGCATTTCCAGAGGCTGGGAGAGGCTACCCCTCCCCAGCCTTTAACACCTATTTCCAAAGGGAGAGGGTGTAACACCCTCTCTCAGAGGAAATTCTTTGTTCAGCCTTCCTGGGACTGGGCTGCCCAGACCCCAGGAGGGCAGGAGGGCAGAACCCTATCTGTGGGGTGGCAGCAGCGGTAGCTGTAGAGAAAACCCCAGAGAACTGGTTTGGTAGTACCCGGGGTCCATAGTGGAGCCCCAGGGATGCATGGAATTGGCTCCCAATACCAGATTTGGAATGGGGGGACAATTCCATGATCTTAGACATGTTACATGGCCATATTCGGAGTTACCATTGTGAAGCTACATATAGGTTTTGACCTATATGTAGTGCACGCGTGTAATGGTGTCCCCGCACTCACAAAGTCCGGGGAAATGGCCCTGAACTATGTGGGGGCACCTTTGCTAGTGCAAGGGTGCCCTCACACTTAGTAACTTTGCACCTAACCTTCAGCAAGTGAAGGTTAGGCATAAAGGTGACTTATAAGTTACTTAAGTGCAGTGAAAATGGCTGTGAAATAACATGTGTGTTATTTCACTCAGGCTGCAGTGGCAGTCCTGTTTAAAGGTTTGTCTGAGCTCCCTATGGGTGGCAAAAGAAATGCTGCAGCCCATAGGGATCTTCTGGAACCCCAATACCCTGGGTACCTAGGTACCATATACTAGGGAATTATAAGGGTGTTCCAGTGTGCCAATTGAAATTGGTAAAAGTAGTCACTAGCCTATAGTGACAAATTTAAAGGCAGAGAGAGTACTGCAGTTCTGGTTAGCAGAGCATCAGTGACACAGTTAGTCACTACACAGGTATACACATTCAGGCCACAAACTATGAGCACTGGGGTCCTGGCTAGCAGGATCCCAGTGAGACAGGCAAAAACAAACTTACATACATGTAAAACTGGGGTTAACATGCCAGGCAAGATGGTACTTTTCTACAGTCAGGTTACCTCCTGTCCAAGCAAGGACCCTCACTCTAGTCTGGGTAAAAGACAATTACCCTCAGCTAACCCCTGCTTACTCCCTTGGTAGCTTGGCACGAGCAGTAGACTTAACTTCAGAGTGTTAGGTGTAAAGTATTTGTACCAACACACACAGTAACTTAATGAAAACACTACAAAATGAAACAACACAGGTTTAGGAAAATAGACAGGGGGTAACCTGACTCTCAACCAAAGACCCCATTTCTAACAAGCACACAAACAATAATAAAGTGAAAGCACAAGAAAAATCCCAAATTGATTTGGAAAAATAATAAAGTGATACTAGAACAACAAAAATACAATCAGTAGAACAGAAGATATGTATTTTCAAAGGTTTAGGTAAATATAACACCTCAAAGCACAAAGCACCAATCCTATTCCTCTGGTCATGCAAAATCAGGTGAAAGCCACAAGTTCAGGCTAATTGCAATGCAGTGCAGGCCAGATACAGGGACCTAGTTAATCACATTGAAAATAAGTTACTTTCTCAAAGTCTACTGCAAAGAGTTCTGTTTGCGGTGGAGGAGGCCACGAGGAGCAAGGAGAGTGCCGCGGAGCATCATCGCTGTAATGCAAAGAACAGGCCTTGTGTCACAGAAGGTCATCACTGTACCACGAAGATCCAGTCAGATAGTCGTTTCTGGAGCTTTTCCTTTGCAATCACCACAGGTTCTTGCTGTTGTAGCACAAAGTGCAGATCTCGCGTTGGAAGTTGTCGCAGGTGGAGGAGTCTCGGTGCAAATGGGCCCTTTCATGGTCCCAAAAAGCACAAAACTTCAGTATTTCTCTTTTCTCCTAAGAAGGAGCTTAACTTATGCAAGCCAAGAATCCAGGTCCTAGGAAGGCACTTCGTGAGGATTAGGAACTCACTGCAGCAGAGGCCAGCAGGACTGAGGGAGATTTAGTTGTAGGTCCAGGCAGGTCCAGTGCAGCAGGTCAGCTGGGCATTTGCAAGGAGGTCTCTGGAGCTTGTTATGTCCCTGTATCTCAGACAGGAGGTCAGCCAACAGACCCTTGGAGTAGCTCAGGTTAGCCTTGGAAATAGAGAGCAAGCCCAATCTTCCTTCTCAGAGAGCAAGGCAGTCCTCGAACAGCAGGGCAGATCTCTGGAACAAGCAGAGCACTCCTCTGGGAGGCAAAGCAGTTCTTTAGTAACGTTCACATGTCAAGTGGAGTACTGATGTGTTGCTGTTGAGGCTCAGTATTATACCTGGCACCAGCCTTTGAAGGGGGGGGGATTCCCTATTCTACTCCCACACCTGGTTCTGGTAAGTTCTTTCTTTCCCCTGCCAAGGCTCTAATAAGTCTGGGGTGACAAAAATCTGGTGTCCCGGTCCCTTATGTGTGCTAGGGGCAAGCCCCTTGACGTGTAAGTGGGATAATGAACAGTTTGCCACCAGCTGTCCTGGCTGGATGGTCTATCCTGTCCACACCTAAGCCCCTTTTGTGTCACTGTCTGGCAAGCATACACAAACCTCAACAGCATATCTCTATCTGTTCCCAATCCAAAGTTAGCACTTATCAATTGTAATATGGTAACCGTGAAGTCCAATCCACACAGTACATTAAAATGAGAAAGAGCAGAGCAGAGAAGTGTAGAAGCTTCTTCATTTAGAAGGAGAAACTCTAGCCTGTGCCCAGCAGCACTATGCCAAACTAGACAACTGTCATCACAGCTTCCCTTCAAACTCAAACATTTCAGGATTCTAACTGGAGCATACGAATACAAAAAAGGTATGCCTCACATAAACAAATGTAAAAAGGAACAGTTAAAACAACACAGTACCACATTGTTAGTCAGTGAGAGAGATAGGCCTTGCAGCAGTAAAAAAAACACTTAAGGGGTTTTTCACTGCTAGGACATGTAAAACTTAAACACATATGTCCTACTTCTTAAGTGGAGTGCACCCTACCATATGAGACTATAGGGCCTACCTTAGGGATGATATACATGTGCTGAAAGGAAGGTTAGACCTTGGCAAAAGGTTTGTTTTGCCACCTCAAAATGGCAGTTTAAAACTGCACTACAGGCTGCACTGGCAAGCCAGGGATATGTTTTAAAAGGCTATTTTAGAGGGTGGCACAATGTGTACACCAGGCCTATTAATAGCATTTAATTTACTGGCACTAGGGACAGGAAGAACTACTTTACTAGGGGCTTACAACTAAAGTGAGCCAATTAGTTACAGGCCAGTTCTACCATGTTTTAGGAAGAGAACACAAACAACTTAGTACTGTTTATCAGAGGGAAAGTGCACAGTCTTAATGCCAACAAAAACTAATTCAGAAAAACAGGACAGATGAAGCCAAAAGTTTGCGGGAATACCACATCAAAGATGTCAGTTCTAACACACAGACATTGAAGTGAGGAGCATGGCAACAGGGCTACATTTAGAAACTGCATAAAGCCTTTGTTATTAAGGGGCCTCAGATTCCTGAGAACTGCCATTTGGTAGATGGTAGAGGTGAAGGTTGGGGCTGCGATTTCTGTTGTTCTAGGTCGGAGAGTTTCTTCTTTAGGCTTGACCTTTTGCCTGTACCTGATCATTACTTTAGAAAAGCAGATGACAGACAGGTGCAGGAAACTCCGAGTTCTTTGTGCCCATATTGTGGACATCCCCAGTGCTACTTGTTGTGAGAAGCATCCCTTTACACAAAGGCTGTGTAAGGAGAGAAACATTAGAAGGGACCTTGATGGAGAGCCACACCAAACCAGTTCTGAGGTTTGAGACAGTGGATCCAAATCCTCAGTCTGGGAATCGTATATACAAGTGGGATCCAATCCATCCTACTTTGTTCCATTCCCACAATCTTTTTGACCACAAAAGTGAGATCTCTGCAGAATACATGAAGGGCTTCTGTGAAATCAGGGCTGGTGTCTTCCTAAAAGCCAGTCTCCCTGATGAGAGAAGACATCAACTGAAGTCAGTCCTTTCTGTGGGAGGACCTGAAGGCATGCATTGAGTGCATAGGTACCTCCCTGCCTCTGGAGAGGGGAGAGGAGTGAACCTGGCCCTGCAGAAGGAGAGACTGCCCAGGATGACAGGCCTTTGTGTTTCCAGCTCAGGGAACTCTGGAGAAGGTTACAATGTGAAGAGAGTGTTCTAGGAGAGACTTGTGTAATGAAAAATCCCTCTGGCCTCTCTGTTCATTTTGTGGGGTAAACTCTACCAATATGTGCCTGAAACGTGTCACCCAGCAGTTGGTATGAGTGCAATCAATGAGTGCTGCCAATGCAGATGAGGAGCAAAGGTGCTGTATCACTGGAGAGCAGAAAATTTCTGCCTGATATCATCACTGTGAGAGGTTTCAACTTGGACATCTCAACAACCTTTGGCTGAGTGCTTATCTGCAGCTGCTTGAGAAGGCCTCAGGTGCATTGCTGATCATGACCTTGAAGACCCACCTGCCCAAAACCTCCTGTCTCTTCTGTCCAGAGAAGCCCATGGTGTGGGCCTGCAGTGCGGACCCCATGCTGTGAAAGAGAAGTGTGTTGCAGCATTTACTGCCTACACAGGATTTCTGAAAGCGTCATGCAGGGAAACTGCAGGGTTACCCTACTTCCAGGGGCGAGAGCCAGCGTGTCTGCTGCAGTAGCTGAGGCTATTGAATTAAGACTAAGGAACAATAAACTATTGAACTCTGCTGCACATTCAACAGCAAAAATGTTTGAACCAACTACACCAGAGCCTAACCCTGCCAAATCCTGTAGATGAGTGGGTGCTGAAATAGCATTAACCTTAATCCAAGCTGGAAGAAAGGTGATTACTAGGAGGAGAAAAGGTGAAAGTGCCTCATTGAAAGCGTGCACCTTTCTGTAACCCTGTTGTCATGCGCAATAAACTGTTCAGTATTTAGTTTTTCTGTGCAATTAAAAAGTAACAATAATCACTGGACTATGGGGGTCATTAAGAGTTTGGCGGTGGAAAAGGCCGCCCACCAAACTCCCACGGTCAGTTGCCGCCAGTGCAGCCGCCTTCCCACGGGCCCTATTACAAGTTCCCCGCTGGGTCAGTGAGCAGACGTTTCTGCCAGTTGGCCCAGCGGGGAACAGCCCACAACATTGATGCCGGCTCATAATTGAGCCGGTGGCAATGATGTGGTTCGTAGGTTGCAACAGCACCTGTCACGCTTTTCACTGCAAGCACGACAGGGCTGTCCATGGTGGCCCCTGCACTGCCATGCCAAGTGCATGAGCAGTGCAAGGGCCCAATGGGGCCCCCTGCGCCTTGTCTCCATCAGCTTTTACAATGCTTTTATAGGTTGATGTTTTTATAATAAATCCTCTTTATTATAACATACATTTTGCGCAAGTTGCTGGGGGGGCGTAATCCCAGGGTGGCGCTGCATGCAGTGCTGCCCTGGTGGATTAGGACCACCAGCACTGCCAGCACCACCAGTCCCTCCAGTGGAGGGAAACTGGTGGTGCTAGTGGTCCGACCACAGCCCAACCACCACTGTCATAATGTGGCGGTCTGATTGCCACCAAAGCGGTCAGATCACCGCTTTGGTGGCGGTCAGACCACCACCGCGGCGGGTTGTAATGAGAGGCTATATATTACTTTATTGTCCTGTTGGTTGATTGTTGATTTGTGAATGCTTGCCCTCACTACCCTGAGAGTCAAGTGTGGACAGGGATGTACTTGGCCTATATTGCAGAGACATAGAAGATTATGCCCTAGGTTACCAATGGTAAACTACTTTGCCCCCTACTGCTGAGGCCACTAGCACCTATTTGCCTTCTGTTCCCCACAAATAAGGTCTAATAGGATAGTTTAAATATTTGGGTCATGGTCTGAAGGGGGCAGCAAGACTGTCTTGGGGCACAAGGTGGAGGTGCAGCTCGATACCAGAATGCACCAAACCCCAATCCATTCTTTTTTTAAATCCTTTTCCTGGAGTCTAGTAACCTTTCTGTCCCCCTGGGGTGGCAGAGTGGGGATAAACCCAAGACTGCTGTACCACAGATGAAGGTGGGCTTGGGGGAAGAAAAGCAGTTTTGGATCTGGGTTGTGGAGGAGAAGCACCATACCTTGATGAGCAAGATCCCTAAACCATTAAGGGCCTCATTACGACCCTGGCGGCCGGCGGTAAGCTGGCAGTCACACCACCAACAAGGCTGGAGGTGGTCTGCCAGCTATTATAACCGTGGCACTATAGCCACGGCAATACCGCCGGCCCCTCCACTATACTGCCAAGCTTCCGCCTGGCGGTCATAATCCCCAGGGCAGCGGTGCAAACACCGATGCCCTGGGGATTATGAGTCCCCGACCGCCAGCCTGGCCATGGAGGTAAACACCGCCATAGAAAGGCTGGCGGGTAAGGGGAACTCCGGGTGCCCCATGGGGGCCCCTGCACTGCCCATGCACTTGGCATGGGCAGTTCAGGGGCCCCCAGACATAGCCCCGTCACGCATTTCACTGCCCGAATTTCTGGCAGTGAAATGCGTGACGGGTGCTACTGCACCCGCTGCACATCAGCTTTGCCGCCGGCTCTATTACGAGCCGGCAGCAATGTTGATGTGACTTTTTCGCTGGGCCAGCGGACGGTAACACTGTTACCGTCCGCTGGCCCAGCGAAAAGTCAAAGTAGGGAGCCAGAAATACCACCAGCACTTGTGGTATTCTGGCGCCTGCAGCCTCAGCGGTCTTCTGAGGAGACCGCTGAGGTTGTAATGAGGGCCTAAATTTTGTATTTGTTTTATTTGTCACAAACCTGATGCCTAGCTGTCTTACTGTCAAGTGGATGAAGATTGGATGTAAATATGCCCCCCAGAGGGGCAGAAAGGTTCTTTGTATTCCACGGGTGAGGGTTTTCCCAATGGCAAGACCCTACCCCATTCTTATTTATTTTATTTTTTTATCCTTGTCCAGTTTGTTTTCTACTCCCCAGAGGAGTCTAATTGTTCAGAAATCACCTCAATTTGCCTTCTAAGTTTTGAGAAGGCACCAAAAACCCTCTTTGGAAGGCAGCGTCTGTTTCCAGGATCCAAACAATATACTTCTTTCCACAGGAGATGGCTAATAAGGGCAAACCTGTTAAAAAAATTAGCATGCCATGTGGGACCATGGCAACTCTAGTCTATTAGTGGCCCCAGATGCGGCCCGGTTCCCACCAGTGCAGTCCCCTCCTTAAAGTGCTGCTCCAAACCTGTGTTGTGCTGGTTCATGTCCTCAAGGGCTTCTCCCAGCTTATCTGTGCAACCCCCAAATCCCGACTGTTCTACCAGCTTAACCTATGGAGCACCTTGCCAACGCCATGTGCAGCTCCCTGCATACCTCCCTGAAGGGCTGTGCTCTGGTACAGTTTGTAATCCCTTGTCGATGCCGGATGACTGATACTGATACTTTAAGGTGAAGCCAATCTGTGTCTAGATAAAACATTGATTTTTCATTTTGTGCAGTTTTAGATAGTGTTAACTTGGTCAAGGGCATTAGAGCGCTTTACACAACCAACAGATTACATTGACGAAGGTCAGATATATATTTTTTTAGGCACAGAGAGATTAAGGCCCTCATTACAACCCTGGCGGTAAATGCCGCCGACTGCCGTGCTGACGGCCGCCAACATACCGTGACCACGGTGGTATACCGTTACAGGTATTATGACCCACACAGAGAAATCCGCCACTATACAGACTCCCACATAAGTTCGCCAGCCCAAAGGTCAGTGATAAACTGGTGGTACCAAAACCCACACCATTATGCCAACAGAAATACGCCCACAGCATCATGACCCATGAATCACAGCGGCGGGCATTCAACTGCGGTAAACCATTGGCGGTACACACCGCTGCGTTCAAAATACACACACACTAACAAAACTACACCACATTGAACAATTCAAAATACACACACCTGACACACATACACACACCATACCCACACACCCAATCCAATATAAAACACACACCCACATTACCCACAACCCCTTACAACAACAACAAATATTGCCAACTGAGAGAGAGACAAGCCAGGAGCACCCACTGAATCAGAGCCACATAACACCATCACCCATACACCATCCACGCACCTCACAGCACACAACCCAACACATCACCCCACACACCCTCACACATACCACTCACACTACACCCATGGCACCACAAAGACACCCCAGGTTCTCAGAGGAGGAGCTATGGTTCATGGTGGAGGAAATCATCCGGTTAGAGCCACAGCTATTTGGATCACAGGTGCAGCTGACGTCCATTGCAAGGAAGATGGAGCTATGGCGGAGAGTCGTGGACAGGGTCAACGCTGTGGGACAGCATCCCAGAACAAGGGATGACATCGGGAAGAGGTGGAACAACCTTGGGGGAAGGTGCGTTCCGTGGTTGCAAGACACCAGGTAGCCGTACAGAGGACTGGCGATGGACCCCTCCCCACAACTAACAACATAGGAGGAGCAAGTCTTGGCGATCATGCATCCTGAGGGCCTCGCAGGAGTAGCAGGAGGACTGGACTCTGGCAAGTCACATCTTTACTACTATATCCGCCACCCTACCTGCATGCCATCACAAACTCCTACCCCTACCCTCACCCCCATCACTCCACCACCTCACATATACCCCACTATCACAACCCATCCATCCCAATACCAAGCCCTGCATGCAACACCAATGCATGGACACCCATCACAGACCTGCATGGAAACCCATCACCAAAGCATGAACATAGTGACAATCACTTAGCCAAACCAATAACATCTCACACAACCCAAACGTGCTTTGCTAACAACAACCATAGAGGGAAACATACCCATGCACAAGATGGCACACACAGATACAATAACACTGCATTTACATCCCCACAGGACCCCCACTCAATGTCACCGGAGAGGAGGTGCCACCAACATCCAATCCCCCCACAGAAGAGGCCCACAGTGATGACATTACGATGACAAACCTGGCCCATCAGGGACCTCTGGACAGTCGGTTACCCTGCTACAGTTCCATACCACCAAAGAGCCTCCCCCCCTCAGGAAACACCAGCACAGCACTCACCCAGTGGGCCCATCCCTCTGTCCCCAGGACACATCAATCAGCAGTGTGTCCACCACTACTGGGACCCCAGGCAACCCCACAAACCCAAGACAATCAGAGACCTGGGGTCAGTGGCAGTGGGCACACGGTTCAGGGGACAGAGGCACAGGACAACAGGGAAGCTGGGAGCACTCTCCACGAGGCACCTGCAGAGATCCTGGGAGCATACCACCATTCCCATGAGACCATGGGCCAGATACCGTACAGGTTGCAGGAGACCCAGCGGATGCAGGAAGGACAGTACCTGGGGATCAGGGAGAACATCAAACCCATCCACACCATCCTGGTCACCATTGCAGGGATGCTGGCTGACATGGCCAACACCATGAGGGAGGCAGTGGCACACCAATGGGCACCTGACACTAGCCACACCGAAGAACAGCCCTCCACCTCTGCCAGCGGTAGGGGACAGGAGGCCCCGCCACATGACCAACAGGCCACCAGCACCCCACCCCCTGCAGAAGGAGACCACCCTGCAAACGGTTCCTGCAATGCAGGCAGAAGCCAGAGATCATTGCCAAGACCCCTGCCAGGAAATAAGACTCTCCTGAATGTCATCCTTCTGTCCCACTCTGTCACTCTGTCTTCCTTGTACTGCCATTGCTCCCCTTCCTATGCCCCCTTGGACAATGTACCTGTGATACAAATAGACTGGACTCTATCCTGGACATTCCTCCACCATCACCCCAGCCCATTGCACATCCCCCTCTACTTATTAGCACTTAAATAAACACCCTTGGAACAAATACAAGTGTGGAGTCTGTCAAATGATTTAAATATGTATTATTTAAAAAAGCTGTAAACATTGCAAATCATATGCACAATTATATATACATAGGTATAACCTGTAGTGGGCAGCAGTAAACACACCAGGAGCCAGCGTGGGACACAGAGATCTGAAAATAGAGATGCCAAAGGGTACAGTAAGTGGCCATAGACATCGGGAAATCAGGCTGCCATGTACAATGTCTAACACAAAACTGCAATGGAACGTGAAGTTACAGTGTCTTACCTGTGTGTCACTGGAAGCACTGTTGAATGAGTGAACTTCTGTTGTCCACATCTTCTTCCTCTGCCTCCTCTTCGTCACTGTCCACAGGCTCCACTGCTACCACACAACCATCTCCAGGCTCATCCTCCTGCAGAAAAGGCACATGGCGTCTCAAGGCCAGGCTGGGCAACATGCAACATGCAACGATGATCTGGCACACCTTCTTGGGTGAGTAGTACAGGGATCCACCTGTCAGATGGAGACACCGGTATCTGGCCTTCAGGAGGCCAAAGGTTCTTTCAATCATCCTCCTTGTTCGCCCATGTGCCTCATTGTAACTTTCCTCTGCCCTTGTCCTGGCATTCCTCACTGGAAAGCCATGAGAGGTTGGGGTAACCAGAATCACCTGCAAATACCAAGGGATACCTGTTAGCCAGACACTAACCCGTAGGGCCAAACCCATACACATACACCAACATATACTTGGTGGGGACCATGGGCTCACCTATTAGCCACACATGCTGCCTCTGGAGTTGAGATATCACATATGAAATGCTGCTATTCCTCAAGATAAAGGCATCATGCACAGAGCCAGGATACTTGGCATTCACATGGGATATGTACTGGTCCACCAAACACACCATCTGTACATTCAGAGAGTGAAAGCTTTTTCTGTTCTTGAACACTTGTTATTTTCTCCGGGGGGGACAAATATTACATGGGTACCATCAGTGGCACCAAACACAGCAGACTGACACCTCCTACAAGCACTCCCGCCCCAATGTCCCTAAGAAGCTTTTCCTAGCCAACATTGACCTCTTCCCTACCCCCCGTCCTTCACCTCGGGCTAGGGTGGCCAGAACCCAGCCGAGCACCTCAGCCTCCAAGTCCACATCCTCTGTGGTTTTTGTAGCTCTGAGAGGCTCTACGGAGGCACCCATCAGCCCAGCCAGTGTGCCACCAACACCTGCCAAGGACAAGAAGGTTCCGCCACCTGGCAAGGGCAAAAAGGGGACAGCATCCAGCAAGGAGAAGGAGGCACAACCAGCCAGCAAGGCCAAGGCAAAGACACCAGCTGGCAGAAGCAAGGAGGCACCACCATCTGCCGAGGGTAGAAAGGGGCACAGAACACCAGCCAGGACACTTCAGCTCTCCGAGGCTGCAGGGGAAGGGCTGTAGCCACACCCTACTAGTGGCAGCACCGACACCTGCACGGCAGCCTACACCGCTACCAGCACCGAGGGCAGCACCGCCACCTGCACCGCAGCCAGCAGCAGCAGCCCCAGTGGGCAGCCGTCTGAGGCTATAGGGGAAGGGCTGGAGCCTCCCCCCACCACTGGCAGCACCGACACCTGCACCGGCACTGCAACCACTGAACAGCCATCCTCTCCGTCGGATGGACTGTAGTCCTGCCCCCTTGGTGTGTCATGCATCCTGGCCACAGAACATTGTGTGGGTCTGACACCCAGGTGAGTGACTGTGACCTTGCACTCCCCATGTGCTGCATCACTGGGCACAAAGCCCCCTCCAGAGCCAGTGGAAGAAGCCATCCACTCACCTTATCCTTGCCAGGATGAATCACACTGGGCACAAAGCCTCCTCCTCCAGAACCAGTGGAGGAAGGCATCCACTCAGCCCCTCCTTGCCAGGATGAAGCACACTGGGCACACAGCCCCCTCCAGAACTAGTGGAATAAGCCATCCACTCAGCCCCTCCTTGCCAGGATGAAGCACACTGGGCACAAAGCCCCCTCCAGAACCAGTGGAATAAGACATCCACTCACCCTATCCTTGGCAGGATGAAGCACACTGGGCACAAAGCCCCCTCCAGAACCAGTGGAAGAAGCCACCCACTCAGCCCCTCCTTGCCAGGATGAAGCACACTGGGCACAAGGCCCCCTCCAGAACCAGTGGAAGAAGCCATCCACTTGAGAGACTGTGGCTTTGCACTCCATAGGACCAAGCAGTGGGCATGGGGCCTCCTCCAGGAGCAGTGGCATTGTACCATCTTCTGGCTGAGATGCCCCCCCTTCCCCATCCCCCTGAGGTGCCAGTGTGTTTTTGACCTGATGCCCATGCAGTGTTCTCTCTGTATTGAGGCAGGAGTAAAGTGTGGGCTTGGCCTATGTGTTTTGACCCAGTGGGCCACGGACATTTTCAGTGGGCATTGTCCCGCCTTTTGTATATATTGTATATATTGTAAATACTGTTTCTGATTTCTGAACGTTTTTCTAACTATTTCTAATATTACACTAATTTGACTCCATTCCTTTTGTCCTTGCATTATTTCTGAGGTTTACGGGATGTATATGTAATGTTGTTGCATGTGTTTGTGTGTATGGTGTTTGGGGTGAGGGTTGGGGTGGGGTGTTGCGTGTTACATGTGTGTGTCACTCTCTTTGTCCTCCCCCCTCCCCTGTGTGCTAGGTGCAGTAATCACCGTGGTCGCTGTCGCTGGCGTTGGTGCTCCTGGTGTATGAGCAGATACATCAGCAGGGGGAAGATGTGCAGCTCGGGCTCCATGGCGTCCTGTTTCTTCTTTGAGTGTGGAGAGGTGAGTCGTTTCCCTTCAGAACACTGTTTCCACTGTGCTTTTGATGGCATTGGTACTGCCCCGGAAAAGGTGGCGGATAGGCCTCTTGTAATACAGTGGGCGGAACCTTATCTTCCGCCTGGCTGTTGGCGATTACCGCCGCGGTGTTTGTTGCTACTGCCGTGGCGGTCGGAGTGTTAAAGTGGCTGTATGTGTTGGTGGTTTTCACCGTGGTCATGATTCAATTTTTTTTACCGCCGGCCTGTTGGCTGTGTTACTGCCGCTTTAACACCGACTGCCAGGGTTGTAATGAGGGCCTAGGTGATCTGCCTAGAATCATGGGATGTTGAGCCAATGCTGGGAGTTGAACCTTGTTTCTCAGTTCCGAATCACCAGTTCAGGTAGTAGGGGATGCATTGAGTCAAATATGTGTGTCTGGCAGCACTGTCAAAATCTGGCTAACAGTGCAAGCAGGCTGCTATTGTCAGAGATAGAGATGAACCATAGCAGTCTTTTCGCATGGTCCCATACGGGTGCTGTGACTGACCAGGGTGGTCTGCTGGGCTTAAAAGGTCAATGTGGCTGCTGCAAAGCACAAATGGAACATGTGGATCACAGATTTGTGTTGTATATCAATTGCTCAGTGGATTACTGCTTTTGTCAACTAATTCCTTGTGTTTCTTGCAGTTAATATGTTACAGTCCTTCTAATATAGATTAGTGAGGTATATACCCGACATCCAGGAGCTACATGCAAACTGCACAGCATAAGTTTAAATCATTGGCTTTTCTCAATCCTTCATTCTTACAAGGTTTCTTTAAGGTTACTTTTGGGTAGTAATAAAGTCTTCCAATTTTGTGTTTCTCTACATCAAGTGCTTGTAACATATAGGGGGTCATTACAACCCTGGCGGACGGTGTTAAAGCTGTGGTAATACCGCAAACAGGCCGGCGGACAAAAAAATGGAATTATGACCGTGGCGGAAACCGCCAACATAGACAGACAGTTTAACACTCCGACCGCCACGGCGGTACAGACAAGCAGCACGGCGGTCACCGCCAACAGACAGGCGGAATACAATGTACCGCCCACAGTATCACAACCCGCCAATCCGCCACCTTTTCCGGGGCGGATTCACCATGGATAAAAACAAGGCGGAAACAGCTTTTGCAATGGGAAAACGCTCACCTTAACACACTCCACGAGGAAGGAGGCCACCATGGAGCCCGAACTACAAATACTCCCTGCGCTTGTCTTCCTGCTCCTCTACGATCACCAGCAACGCAGGCGCTGAAGACAACTGTGAGTACTGCACCTATGACATAGGGGATGGGGAGGCAAAAGTCAGGGGGACACACACGCAACACCCCCACCCCCAACCTGACCCTCACCCACTACAACACACACACCAATGCATTTCTAAACAGCACAGTAACAACCCACAACCCCCCCCGGAAGAATGCAAAGACAAAAGGAAATCAGTTCAAACATTGTAATGTATCAAAATACAGTAACCAAATATATACAGATATATATATAAACATTTGAAAATCATACATCACGAGTAGTACTGCAGGTATGCACATATCAATGTCCGTGGACCACTGGGCCCAAAATGCATGGGCGAGGCCCACACTAGATACCTGCCCACAAACGGAGAGAACACTGCAGGGGCATCAGATAGAAATACAACAGGCACCTCAGGGGGAAGGGAAAGGGGGGGCACCTCAGCCGGATTACAGCACCACGCCAGATCCACGACGGGGCTCCATGTCCATTGATTTATCCTGGGGAGTGCAAAGCCACGGTCTCTCAAGTCTCCACAGTGGGTGGTTTGCCCACTGTTCAATCCTGGGGAGTGCAAAGCCACAGTCTCTCAAGTCTCTACAGTGGGTGGTTTGCCCACTGTTCAATCCTGGGGAGTGCAAAGCCACAGTCTCTCAAGTCTATACAGTGGGTGGTTTGCCCACTGCTGCATCCTGGGGAGTGCAAAGCCACAGTCTCTCAAGTCTCTCCAGTGGGTGGTTTGCTCACTGCTGCATCTTGAGGAGTGCAAAGCCACAGTCTCTCAAGTCTAACAAGTGGGTGGTTTGCCCACTGCTTTATCCTGGGGAGTGCAAAGCCACAGTCTCTCAAATCTCTCCAGTGGGTGGTTTGCCCACTGATGCATCCTGGGGAGTGCAAAGCCACAGTCTCTCAAGTCTAACAAGTGGGTGGTTTGCCCACTGATTTATCCTGGGGAGTGCAAAGCCACAGTCTCTCAAGTCTCTACAATGGGTGGGTTGCCCACTGCTGCATCCTGGGGAGTGCAAAGCCACAGTCTCTCAAGTGGATGCAGGTCTCCATTGGTTCTGGAGGGGGACTGGTGCCCAGAGTGGATCACGCTCCCCGTGACGGTCCCAGTTCTGTCACTGTCCCAGCTGCACATGGACTAACGATGCTTGATTTGGCGGTCTTTGCCCTGTTCAGCGATCTTCACCATGGCGATCTTTGCCCTGTTCAGCGGTGCTTGCCTTTGCTGTCTCTGACCTGTGCAGTGGTGCGTTGCCATGGCGGTCTTTGTCCTATTCAGCGGTGCTTCCCTTTGCTGTCTGACCTGTGCAGCGGTGCTTTGCCATGGCGGTCTTTGTCCTGTTCAGCGGTGCTTTGCCCTGTTCAGCAGTCTTCACCATGACGGTCTTTGCCCTGTTCAGCGGTGCTTGCCTTTGCTGTCTCTGACCTGTGCAGTGGTGCTTTGCCATGGCGGTCTTTGTCCTGTTCAGCGGTGCTTGCCTTTGCTGTCTCTGACCTGTGCAGCGGTGCTTTGCCATGGCGGTCTTTGTCCTTTTCAGCGGTGCTTTGCCCTGTTCAGCGGTCTTCACCATGGCGGTCTTTGCCCTGTTCAGCTGTGCTTGCCTTTGCTGTCTCTGACCTGTGCAGCGGTGCTTTGCCATGGTGGTCTTTGTCCTGTTCAGCGGTGCTTTGCCCTGTTCAGCGGTCTTCTCCATGGCGGTCTTTGCCCTGTTCAGCGGTGCTTGCCTTTGCTGTCTCTGACCTGTGCAGCGGTGTGTGGCATTACGGTCCCTCCGTGCCCAGCGGGGCTGTGGCTGCTGGGGCTCTCCAGGTCACTGACGCTAGCGGTAGTCTCCTGACCAGTGACGATACTGCTGCCCTCCAGGGCACTGAGTCTGGCGGTGGTCTCCTGACCAGTGACGATACTGCTGCCCTCCAGGGCACTGACTCTGGCGGTGGTCTCCGGACCAGTGACGATACTGGTGCCCTCCAGGGCACTGACTCTGGCGGTGGTCTCCTGACCAGTGACGATACTGCTGCCCTCCAGGGCACTGACTCTGGCGGTGGTCTCCGGACCAGTGCCGATACTGGTGCCCTCCAGGGCACTGACTCTGGCGGTGGTCTCCTGACCAGTGACGACAGTGCTGGCGGTGGCGTCCCGGCCGGCGGGGAGGATGGCGCCCTTCTCCGCCGTGCTGCTCTTACCAGACTTTGGAGACTTCTTCTGCCCCTTCACCACCTTGGGAGGAGTCACAGCTGACTCGGCACTCCCCCCGGGACCCTTGTGAGCTGTTTTGCCGGCAGGAGTCTTCACCCTCTCTCATCGGCCACTTTCCAACTTAAGGTGCTTTACAGGGGGTGGACTGGCAGTGCTTTGGCTCCGTGTCACACTGGCTGCCCTGGTGGCTGGTGCACTCCACACACCTTTAACACGCACCACTGGTACCTGACTTTTTTTGGCTGAGGTGCTACTAAGGGACCTATGAATTGGAGAGGTGGGGGTGGTGGAAAGAGGTCAACGTTGCTGAGGAAGAGTTTATGATGAACACTGGGATGGGTAGCTGGAGGGGGTCTGGGAGTGGAGGAAGAGGAGGTGGTTGTAGGAGGTGTAACTTTAGGTGATTTGGGTGCAGGTGCAAGTACTGGAGGCTGTCGTGAGGTGGATGGATGTTGGGTGTGTGGGTGCCTGCGTTTGTGTACTTTGGGAGGGAGCGTCACAGACACACTGGGAGTGGACACAGTGGGCGTGTAAATGGTAGTGGGGGTGGTGAGTGCAGGTGAGCGGGGTGTGGTGCTGGGTGTTGCACAAAAGAACAGGGAGAGCACAAAAAGGGGGGACAACGACAGATGAAAGACAGGTTGAGTGCATGGCTTACCGCTACAGTTGGCGGACAATACAGACACAGCAGCCCCCTGCACTACGCCGTGCTCTTGGCCTCTACAGATGCAATTCCTGAGATCTGGCCTACATGGCTATGGTGGACATCTGCACACATAGATGACACAGGGGCATGTCTACCTGTACTTGGCACTCTACAGAGGTGGGGTGAAGTGCCACATGGCCTGCATTCCGGAGGGGCCTAGCCTACGTAACTCGCCATGGCCTCGGGAAACCCACAGCCCTCCTCCCCCACCCAGACCCCTCCACTGCACGCAAAGTCCCCAGAATGGGAGCGTACTCACCCCCTTGTGTCTGCTGTGATGCCCTCAAGCGCCCATCCAACTCCGGGTAGGCCACCGCCAGGATCCGGAACATCAGGGGGGTCATGGTGCGACGGGCACCTCTCCCACGTTGGGAGGCCATCCCCAGCTGAGCCTCCGCCGTCTTCTTGCTCCAGCGGCGAATGTCCTCCCATCTTTTACGGTAGTGGGTGCCCCGTCTCTGATGGACCCCTAGGGTCCGGACGTCCTTTGCGATGGCAAGCCAAATGTCCTTCTTCTGGTGGGCGCTGACCTACATGACATGTACATGGGAAGAAGAGAAGTCATTAACAACTGCACCGTCAAAGTGAGTGGCCCCCATCCCAACCTCTGCCATGTGGCACATGCATTCACAGTCCTTCATGGACGCTGAACTCTGCCCCCTTCCTACTGACATCCAGCCCTCTCCACCCAGCATAGCCCATACAATGTGCTCCCTGTGTACTTACCTGTTGGTCTGGAGGACCGTAGAGTAGCGTGTAAGAGGGAGGACCCCGTCGACTAGCTTCTCCAACTCCTAAGCAGTGAAGGCAGGGGCCCTTTCCCCAGACGCAGCAGCCATTGTCTCTTCCAGACCGAGGTCACAGCAGCACTTGCAATGTAGGTCCTCTCCTGTCGAAGATCAGGTATCGAGTGATTGAACAGATAGAAAATGGCGGTCACGTCCGTGGCGGTGACGTCCGCGGCGGTGCGTATCATCACCGCTGGCGCACTTCATCATTGGCTCTTGGGACCCATAGGGTCCAATGTTAACCAATGCAGCATCGCGCTGCGGTCTACGACCGCCTACCGCGATGGTGTACAACGCCAGCGCAGATACCTCACATCCCATTGTCCCACTTTAGAGGTCAGGCAGCCCCCATTTCAGGGGCCCACATGGCTTCATTTACTACTGCATCACACATAACTAGGTCTACACTCAACACACATACAGGAAGAGTTTTGTATTTGGTGTCGTGTTCTATGTAGCTGTGGGTACATACCTGGGAATTTGTTGACTCTGTGGTCGCTGTTGTCCTTCTTAGGCACCGTCAGCTGGGAAATTTGAGGAGATGGCGGAATCCTCTGGTGTATCGACCGCTGGTGGACCTGTTAACAATGGAGGAGCGACATTTGATCATCACCTACAGGTTTGACTGTGCCACAATCCAGGAACTGTGTACCCATTTGGAGCCAGACCTGATCTCACCAATCCGCCATCCCACAGGAATACCCCCTGAAGTGCAGGTGCTATCAGTGCTCCATTTCTTTGCAAGTGGCTCATTTCAAACAACTGTGGCCATGGCATCAGGGAAGTCCCAGCCTATGTTTTCCAACGTGTTGTCCAGAGTATTGTCTGCCCTGCTGAAACACGTAAGGAGCTACATCGTTTTCCCTCAGGTGGAGGATTTGGCTATAGTGAAAGGTGACTTCTATGCCCTGGGACATATCCCCAACATCATAGGTGCTATTGATGGCACCCATGTAGCTCTGGTCCCACAACGCAGGAGTGAACAGGTGTACAGGAACCAGAAGAGTTATCATTCCATGAATGTACAGATGGTATGTTTGGCAGACCAGTACATCTCACAGGTAAATGCTATGTTCCCTGGCTCAGTGCATGACACCTACATCCTGTGGAATAGCAGCATCCCGTATGTGATGGGTCAACTCCAGAGGCACTGTGTGTGGCTATTAGGGGACTCTGGTTACCCCAACCTGTCATGGCTATTGACCCAGTGAGGAATCCCAGGACGAGGGCAGAGGGACGCTACAATGAGGCCCATGGGCGGACTAGGAGGGTGATCAAACGCACCTTCGGCCTCCTGAAGGCCAGGTTCAGGTGCCTCCATATGACAGGTGGTTCCCTATTCTACTTACCAAGGAAGGTGTGCCAGACCATCATTGCCTGCTTGATGCTTCACAATCTTGCTTTGCGACGCCAGGTGCCTTTTCTGCAGGAGGATGGTCCAGATGACGGTGTTGTGGCAACTGTGGAGCCTGTGGACAGTAATGAGAAGGAAGCTGAGGAAGAAGACATAGACAACAGGGAGTCAGTCATACAGCAATATTTCCAGTGACACACAGGTGAGAACAATTCTTTTACTATTACATTCACTTTCACACTTCTACCTCTATCCTGTCTGTCGATTTCAACCAGTATATGGTAACTGAGTTGTACATTTCCATTACAGTTTCACAGGTGCGGTTACCAACTTGTGTCATCTGTTTGCATCCTTCATGGACTTGTGATGTGTGACATAGGTATGTTGGCATTACATTTGAAAACGCATTTTGTCACTGTCATTGCTAATACACATTTTCAAAATCACAGACTGACTCCAGAATGTTTTGTGGTTCTAGGGTGTTTATTGAAGTGCTAATTATTGGAGGAGGTGGCAAAATGGTGATGGGTGATGGTGGAGGAATGTCCATGGCAGAGTCCAGTCTATTAGTCACACAGGTGCACTGCCCATATGGGCATAGGAAGTGAAGCTGGGGCAGTTCCAATCTGGACAGGGTAACAAAGTGAGACAGTGGGAGGACAATCAGGGTGGTCTCATTTCCTGGCGGGGGTCTTGCCATCTTGCTCTATCCTGTTCCTGGATCTCAGGGACTGCTTGCGGGGTGGTTGTCCGTCTGCAGGGGGTGGGGTCCTGGTGTGCTGGTCCTGTGGTGGGGCGTCCTGTCCACTAGCGCCGGCGGAGGTGGTGTTCATCGTCCATGCTAGTGTCAGGGGCCCCTTGGAGTGCCACGGTGTCCCTCATGGTCTTTTGTATGTCCTTCAGCACCCCTACGATGGTGCCCAGGGCGGAGCTGTTGGTTCTGAGCTCCTCCCTGAACCCCAAATACTGTTCGTCCTGCAGGCGCTGGGTCTCCTGAAACTCGGCCAGGACTGTAGCCATCGTCTCCTGGGAGTGGTGGTATGCTCCCATGATGGAGTAGAGGGCCTCGTTGAGAGTGGGTTCCCTTGGCCTGTCCGCCCCCTGTTGCTCAGCAGCCCTCCCAGTTCCCCTGTGTTCCTGTGCCTCCGTCCCCTGGACCGTGTGCCCACTACCACTGCCCCCAGGTCCCTGTTGTTGTTGGGGTGGTGGGTTACCCTGGGTTCCGTGTAGTGGTGGACACACCGTTGATTGACGTGTCCTGGGTACGGAGGTATGGGCCTGCTGTGTGGGTGCTGTGCTGGTGTTACCAGAGGGTGGAAGGTCAGTGTTGGGCTGTGCCTGTGCAAGGGGAACCGACTGTCCCGAGGCCCACGATGGTCCGGGCTGGTCATCTGGATCCAGTTGGCCAGAGCTGCTGGCCTCTTCTGTGGGTGGGGTGGAGATGTCTGGACCCTCCTGTGTAGTGACGTTACGTAGTGGTCCTGCAGGGGTATAAGAGCATGATTATTGCATGTGTGTGTGTCATGGTGTGCAATGGGTGGGTGTGCGTGTACCCCAGTGCAAGCATTCCTGTGTGGGGGCTTGTATGATGATGGTTGGGGGTTGTTATGGGTATGTGCAGTGAGCATGCTTTAGTGCTGGTTGCCCATGCTTAGTTGTGTCATGCAGGGCTTGGTGTTGGGATGTGTGGTTTGTGTTATTACTACATTAGTGAGGAGTTGGAGTGATAGGGGAGGGGGTGAGGGTGGGGGGGATGTGATAGCATGCAGGTAGGGTGGGGGATCTGATAGTTAAGATTTGACTTACCAGTGTCCATTCCTCCACCGACTCCTCCGAGGCCCTCTGGATGCATGATGGTCAAGACCTGCTCCTCCCATGTTGTTAGTTGTGGGGGAGGAGATAGGGGTCCGCCGCCAGTCCGCTGAATCGCAATGTTGTGCCTGGAGACCACTGAACGCACCTTCCCCCGTAGGTCATTTCCACCTCTTCCTGATGTCCTCCCGATTTCTTGGGTGCTGTCCCACAGCGTTGACCCTGTCGACGATTCTTCACCATAGCTCCATCTTCCTGGCTATGGAGGTGTGCTGCACCTGTGCTCCAAATAGCTGTGGCTCTACCCGTAGGATTTCCTCCACCATGACCCTGAGCTCCTCCTCGGAAAACCTGGGGTGTCTTTGGCGTGACATGGGGTGGTGTAGGTGATGTGTGGGGTGGTGTATGTGTTGATGAGTGTGGTGATGTGTGGTGGTGTGGGGTGTTTTGTGCGTGGATGTTGTATAGGTGATGGTGTTGTGTGCCTCTGTGTGGTGGGGCTGTCTATTGCTGTGCTATCTCTCTGTCGCCTTCGTCTCTAATTTTTGGTCGTAGGGGTTTGTGGGTGATGTGGGTCTGTGTTTTATATTGTATTGAGTGTGTGGGAGTGGTGTTTGTATGTGTCTCAGGTGTGTGTATTTGGAATTGTCCAATGTGGCTATGTTTTGGAGATGTCTGTGTATTTTGAGCGCAGCGGTGTGTACCGCCAATGGAATACCGCGGTTGAAAGACCGCCGCGTGGATTTGTGGGTCGTGATAGCATGGGCTTGTTTCTGTTGGCGTGACGGTGGAGGATTTGTTTTCGCCGGTTTATCACTGACCTTTGGTGTGGCGGACTTGTGTGGGTGTCTGGATTTCGGCGGATTCCGAGCTGTGGGTCATAATAGCTGTGGCGGAATTCCGCGGCCGCGGCGGTGAATTGGCGGTCTTCTGCACGGCGGTAAGCGGCTTTTACCGCCAATGTTGTAATGACCCCCATAATGTCTACCAGTATGGATGATATATGACTACTACACCATGTAACTCTCATTCTTTTATCTAAATACCATGAACATTGATTTACACACTTATATGATTCATTACCAGAGAATATTATGTTTGTGTAGCGTGAAGCGTTCTGACTTTCTACATCAAGATGAATAGCGTTATAAAAGAAATTAAATGAAAAATAATTATCAAGTGTTTTTAGATCATTATTGTAATTACTCACACAGACATCCACTTGACATTCTTATAGTGCATGCATGTCTCTTACATACAGAGGTTGAGCAAAGTCAAAAACCTGCCTTCAAATCATAGTGTCACTCAAGCGCTTGTGAAGTGACATCAAGATGAGTGTATTTATTTCCCTCCATTGCAGATATTTAGGATCTAGATTAGCTCTCAGCCAGGATGTGACTCCTACAAAAGGAGGACTGAACGCCCTTCAAGTGCAGCCTTTGTGTCGGGCGGAATGGAATATTGCCCCCAAAACCCACACACATTTATCCCCTACAAGTTGCTGCTTGGAAATTAAAGCAGACAATGGCCCTCATTACAACATTGGCGGTAAAAGACACTTACCGCCGTGCAGAAGACCGCCAACACACCGCCGCGGCCGTGGAAATCCGCCTCAGCTATTATGACCCAGAGCTCTGAATCTGCCAAAATTCAGACACCCACACAAGTCCGCCACAACAAAGGTCAGTGATAAACTGGCGAAAACACAACCTCCACCATCACGGCAACAGAAATACGCCCACACTATCATGACCCATGAATCCACGCGGCGGTCTTTCAACCGCGGTATTCCATTGGCGGTACACACCGCTGCGCTCAAAATACACACACATCTACAAAACACAACCACGTTGGACAATTACAAATACACACACCTGATGCACATACACACACCACTCCCACACACCCATTGCATTATAAAACACACAACCACATCACCCACAAGCCTCTATGACCAGAATCACCGAGAGAAGGCCAGAGAGAGACACCACAAACAACTACCAAGCATCTACAGGCACACAATACCATCACCCACAGAACTTACACGCACCTCACACAACACACCACTAAATATCACCCCACTTATCACTACACACACCACCCCACACATCACCCACACCACCCCATGGCACGGCAAAGACACCCCAGCTTCTCTGAGGAGGAGCTCAGGGTCATGGTGGAGCAAATCTTCCGGGTAGAGCCACAGCTATTCGGATCACAGGTGCTGCACACCTCCATAGCTAGGAAGATGGAGCTATAGCGAAGAATAGTGGACAGGGTCAACGCAGTGGGACAGCACCCAAGAAATAGGGATGACATCAGGAAGAGGTGGAAGGACCTACGGGGGAAGGTGCGTTCCGTGTTCTCAAGACACCACCTTGCGCTTCAGCGGACTGGCGGCGGACCCCCACCTCCTCCTCCACAACTAACAACATGGGACGAGCAAGTCTTGGCGATTCTGCATCCTGAGGGCCTCGCAGGAGTAGATGGAGGAATGGACTCTGGTAAGTCAAATCTTAACTATTACATCCCCCACTCTACCTGCATGCTCTCACATACTCCCACCCTCACCCTCAACCCCATCACTCCAACTCCTCACAAATGTCCCAATATCACAAACCACACATCCCAACACCAAGCCCTGCATGCAACAACAAAGCATGGACACCCATCACCAATGCATGGCCACTGCACATACCCATACACCCCCCTAAACCACCATCACACAAGGTCCCACACAGGAATGCAAGCACTGGGGTACAGGGTCACCCACCTATTGCACACCATAGCACACACAGATGTAATAAGCTTCCTTTAATACCCTTGCAGGACCCCTACCCAACGTCACCGGACAGGAGGGTCCACACATGTCCACACCACCAACAGAAGAGGCCCACAGTGATGACAGCAGCTCTGTCCAACTGGATCTAGATGACCAGCCCGGCCCATCGTGGACCTCGGACAGTCAGTTCCCCTCACACAGTCACAGGCCACCACAGAGCTTCCCCCCTCTGGAAACACCAGCACAGCACCGACCCAGCTGGCCCATACCTCTGTCCCCAGGACACGTCAATCAGCAGTGTGTCCATCACTACAGGGAACCCAGTCTAACCCACCACCCCAAAAACAACAGGGACCTGGGGGCAGTGATAGTGGGCACACCGTTCAGGGGACAGAGGCCCAGGGAAACAGGGGAACTGGGAGGGCTGCTGTGCCACAGGGGGAGGACAGGCCAAGGGAACCCACTCTCCATGAGGCCCTCTCCAACATCATGGGAGCCTACCACCACTACCAGAGATGATGGCAACGGTACTGGCCAAGTTTCAGGAGACCCAGCACCTTCAGGAGGAACAGTATTTGGGCTTCAGGGAGGAACCCAGATCCATCAATTCCACCCTGGGCACCATCGTAGGGATGCTGAAGGAAGTACTCAACACCAGGAGGGACACTGTGGCACAACAAGGGGCCCCTGACACTAGCCTGGACGATGAACTGCCCCCACTTCCGCCGGCGCTAGTGGACAGGACGCCCCGCCACAGGACCACCACACCAGCACCCCACCCCCTGCAGAGGGAGAACCACCCCACAAACGGTCCCTGAGATCCAGGACAAAGACAGAGAACGATGCGAAGACCCCCGCCAAGAAATTAGACCACCCTAAATGTCATCCTTATGTCCCACTTTGTCACCCTGTCCATCCTCAAACTGCCCTAGCTTCACTTCCTATGCTCATTTGGGCAATTCACCTGTGAGACTAATAGACTGGACTCTGCCATGGACATTCCTCCACCATCACCCCTCACCATTTTACAACCCCCTCCACTATTGAGCACTTAAATAAACACCCTTGAAGCACAAAACAATCTGGAGTCAGTCTGTGATTTCGAAATAGTGTATTAGCAATTACAGTGTCAAAATGCTGTTTCAAATGTAATGTCAACATACCTATGTCACACAGCTCTAGTCCATGAGGAAACACAGCAGATGTCACACAGTGGGACCCACATCTGTGAAATCGTAAGGGAAAGTGACAACTCAGTGACCGTACACTGGGTGAAAATGACAGACAGTAGAGAGGTAGTAGTGTTAAAGTACATGTAGTAGGCAGGTTTGTATTCTTACCGGTGTCTCACTGGAAGCATTGCAGGATCACAGAGGTCCTGTTGTCGATGTACTCTTCTTCTGCTTCCTCGTCTTCACTGTCCACAGGCTCCACAGCTGCAACAACACCACCATCTGGACCATCTTCCTGCAGAAAAGGCACCTGTTGTCGCAAAGCTAAGTTGTGAAGCATACAACAGGCCACGATGATCTGGCACACTTTCTTTGGTGAGTAGAATAGGGAACCACCTGTCATATGGAGGCACCTGAACCTGGCCTTCAGGAGGCCGAAGGTCCGCTCTATTATCCGCCGAGTTCGCCCATGGGCCTCATTGTAGCGTTCCTCTGCCCTTGTCCTGGGATTCCTCACTGGGGTCAGTAGCCATGACAGGTTGGGGTAACCAGAGTCACCTGCAAATGGCGAAGGACAACTGTTAGACACACACTAACCTGTAGGGATATCCCCAGACCCAGACAACCATTCCCACTGACTTGCTTCCATGTGCTCACCTAATAGCCACACACAGTGCCTCTGGAGTTGACACATCACATAAGGGATGCTGCTATTCCACAGGATGTAAGCGTCATGCACTGAGCCAGGGAATTTGGCATTCACATGGGAGATATATTGGTCTGCCAAACACAACATCTGCACATTCATGGAATGATAACTCTTCCGGTTTCTGTACACCTTTTCACTCCTGTGGGGGGGGGGTACCAAAGCCACATATGTCCCATCAATGGCACCTATGATGTTGGAGATATGTCCCAGGGCATAGAAGTCACCTTTCACTGTAGGCAAATCCTCCACCTGAGGGAAAACGATGTAGCTCTGCATGTGTTTCAGCAGGGCAGACAACACTCTGGACAACACATTGGAAAACATAGGCTGGGACATCCCTGATGCTATGGCCACTGTTGTTTGAAATGACCGACTTGCAAGGAAATGGAGTACTGACAGCACCTGCACTTGAGGGGGGATTCCTGTGGGATGGCGGATAGCTGACATCAGGTCTGGCTCCAACTGGGCATACAGTTCTAGGATTGTGGTACGATCAGGCCTGTAGGTGATGATCACATGTCTTTCCTCCATTGTCGACAGGTCCACCAGCGGTCAGTACACCGGAGGATGCCGCCATCTCCTCACATGTCCCAGCGGACGGTGCCTATGGAGGACAACAGCGAGCGAGGTACGTACCCACAGCTTACACAGAACACGAATCATAATCCGAAATTTGGCCTGTATGAGTGTTGAGGCAAGGCCTAGGTATGTGTGACACAGTTAAAAATTAAGCCATGTGGGCCCCTGAAATGTCGGCTGCCTGACCTGTAAAGTGGGACAATGGGATGTGATGTAACTGGGCTGGCGTTGTACACCGTTGCGGTAGGCGGTCGAAGACCGTGGCGCAATTCTGCATTGGTTAACATTGGACCCTACGGGTCCCAGGAGCCAATGACGATGTACGCCGGCAGTGACGGTACGCACCACCGCGGACTTGACCGCCATTTTCTATCTGTTCAATCACTCGATACCTGATCTTCGACAGGAGAGGACCTACACTGCAAGTGCTGCTGTGACCTCTGTCTGGAAGAGACAATGGCTCGTGTGTCTGGGGAAAGGGCCCCTGCCTTCACATCGGAGGAGTTGGAGAAACTCGTGGATGGGGTCCTTCCCCAGTACACGCTACTCTACGGTCCTCTAGACAAACAGGTAAGTACACTGGGAGCATGCTGTATGGGCTATGCCTGTGTGGAGTGGGGTGGATGAAAGATGGGGAGAGATTGAGGTGTGCATGAAACGACGGTGAGTGCATGTGCCACATGGCAAGGGTAGGGATGGGGGCCAATGACTGTAACGGTGCAGTTGGTAATAACTTTTCTTTTCCCCCAATACAATTCATGTAGGTCAGCGCCCACCAGAAAAAGGATATTTGGCGTGCCATCGCCAAGGAAGTCCGGACCCTGGGTGTCCACCACTGACGAAGCACCCACTGCCGTAAGAGATGGTAGGACATTCGACGCTGGAGCAAGAAGACGGCGGAGGCCCATCTGGGGATGGCCTCCCAACGTGGGAGAGGTGCCCATCCCACCATGACCCCCCTGATGTTCAGGATCCTGGCCGTGGCGTACCCGGAGTTGGATGGGCGCTTGAGGGCATCACAGCAGCCACAAGGGGGTGAGTACACTCTCATTCTACTGATTTTGCATGCAGTGGAGGTGTCTGGGTAGGGGAGGTGGGCTGTGGGTTTCCCTAGGTCAGGGCGAGTGTGCTAGTTAGGTCCCCTTGTTCTGGCAGACCCTGTGGCACCCCACCCCACCTGGGTACAGTGCCAAGTTCACCTAGTCAGGCTCCTGTGTCATCCATGTGTGCAGATGTCGGCCATAGCCTTGTAGGCCATGTCCCAGGGATTGAACAGTGGACCACAAGTGCGCAGCGTAGTGCAGGAGGCTTCTGTGTCTGTTGTGTCCTCCAACGGTAGCGTTAATGCATGCACTCAACATGTCTTTCTTCTGTCGTCCCCCCCTTTTTGTGGTCTCCCTGTTCTTGTGTGCATTAGCATCATCAGGCTTAGGAGCAGTGGCACCGGAGCAGGAGGGAGCTGCATCTCACATGGCCCTGGAGGGCGAGACTACGGACTCGGAGTTCACCAGTGGGACCGAGGGCAAGGGAGTTCCACGGCAGGGACAGGGGCTGACACCAGTGACACGGACTCGTCCTCTGATGGGAGCTCCCTTGTGGTGGCGGCAACATCTGTGCCCTCCGCATCTACAGGTACAGCCACCACACCCCCTACCAGCACCCCCCCCCCCCAACCCAGCAGCCCCTCAGCCTTTGTCCCGTGCCCGCTCATTCAGGAGGGTGGGCATCACCTTTGCCCCAGGCACCTCAGGCCTTGCCCCAGTCACCCCTGCTGCTCTCAGTGAGGAGGCCATTGACCTCCTCAGGTCCCTCACAGTTGGGCATTCTACCATTTTGAATGCCATCCAGGGTGTAGAAAGGCAGTTGCAACAAACTAATGCATTCCTGGAAGGCATTCATACTGGTCAGGCGGCCCTTCAGCAAGCTTTTCAGACTCTGGCCTCAGCCCTGATGGCAGCCATTGTCCCTGTGTCTAGGCTCCCCCCTCCAAGTTCCTCCACCCAGACCCAATCCCCTCTACCTCAGCCTATCCCAAGCACACCTTCAGACCAGCATGCACACACCTCAACACACAAGGGAAGCTCAGGCAAACATAAGCACCACACATCCCACAGGCATTCACGCAAGCATCACACACAGGCAGACACACCAACATCCACTGCCTCCACTGTGTCCCCCTCCTCCTTGTCTCCCTCCTCCCTCCCAGCCTCATCTCCACTCACACCTGCAAGCACTACAGCTACAGCCACTACTTCCATCACCAGCACACACACCACCACACCCCCTCACGTGCAGTCACCACCCCACTACCATTCACACGTCCCCTGTGTCCTCTCCCAGTGTGTCTGTGATGCCCCCTCCCAAGATACACAAACGCAGGCACACACCCACCCAACAGCCATCCACCTCACGACAGCCTCCAGCGCATGCACCTTCACCCAAAGTCACCAAACGAACACCTCCTACAACCACAACCTCTTCCTCCACTCCCAAACCCTCTCCAGCTACCCATCCCAGTGTTCCCAAGAAACCTTTCCTGTCCAACCTTGACCTCTTTCCCTAACCTACCCCACCCCGTCTGTCTCCTAGTGCCCGACTCTCCAGGTCCCAACCTAGCACCTCAGCCACAACATCTCCGGGACCAGTGGTGCCTGTAGTCACCGGAATCTGGAGTGCACCGACCACCAGGGCTGCCAGTGTGGCACGGAGCCACAGCACGGACAGTGCCCCACCTGTCAAGCATCAAAGGTTGGCCAGTGCCCAGCGGGAGAGGGGGAAGACTCTAGCCACCAAAGCCGCTCCCAGGGGTACACGTGGGAGGTTGGAGTCAGCTGCGACACCTTTCAAGGTGGGGAAGGCCCACAAGAAAGTCAGTAAGTCTGGGAAGAGCAGCACGGCGGAGAAGACCTCCATCATCCCTGCTGCCCAGGAGGCCACCGCCACCCGCCCAGCTGCCCAGGAGGCCAGCACCAGCCCTGATGCCCAGGAGGCCACCGCCAGCACCAGCCCTGCTGCCCAGGACAGGACCGCCAGCACCAGCCCTGCTGCCCAGGAGGCCACCGCCAGCATCCAGCCCCGCTGAGCAAGACAGGACCGCCAGCACCAGCCCCGCTCGGCCAGACAGGACCGCCAGCAGCTGAGACACTGCAAAGGACCCCTCCGCCACAAGCACCGCTGAACAGGGCACCGCCGCCACAAGCACCGCTGAACAGGGCACCGCCGCCACAAGCACCGCTGAACAGGGCACCACCGCAACAAGCACCGCTGCCAATGACACCACCGCAACAAGCACTGCTAGCCCATGAGAGCCAAGGGCACTGACGCTACTGAGTCCGTCACGAGCAGGATGAAGCACTCTGGGCACAAAGCCCCCTCCAGAACCAGTGCAGACTGTCATCCACTACCTCTGTCCTTGGCAGGATAAAGCACTCTGGGCACAAAGCCCCCTCCAGAACCAGTGGAGACTGTCATCCACTACCTCTGTCCATGGCAGGATGAAGCACTATGGGCACAAAGCCCCCTCCAGAACCAGTGGAGTATCACATCTACTACCTCTGTCCTTGGCAGGATGAAGCACTCTGGGCACAAAGCCCACTCCAGAACCAGTGGAGACTGTCATCCACTACCTCTGTCCTTGGCAGGATGAAGCACTCTGGGCACAAAGCCCCCTCCAGAACCAGTGGAGTATCACATCTACTACCTCTGTCCTTGGCAGGATGAAGCACCCTGGGCACAATGCCCCCTCCAGAACCAGCGGAGACTGTTATCCACTTGAGAGACTGTGGCTTTGCACTCCCCAGGATGGAACAGTGGGCAACCCACCCACTGTAGAGACTTGAGAGACTGTGGCTTTGCACTCCCCAGGATTGCACAGTGGGCAAACCACCCACTGTAGAGACTTGAGAGACTGTGGCTTTGCACTCCCCAGGATTGCACAGTGGGCAAACCACCCACTGTAGAGACTTGAAAGACTGTGGCTTTTCACTCCCCAGGATTGCACAGTGGGCAACCCACCCACTGTAGAGACTTGAGAGACTGTGGCTTTGCACTCCCCAGGATGGAACAGTGGGCAACCACCCACTGTAGAGACTTGAAAGACTGTGGCTTTGCACTCCCCAGGATTGCACAGTGGGCAAACCACCCACTGTAGAGACTTGAGAGACTGTGGCTTTGCACTCCCAGGATGGAACAGCGGGATGTGGCCCCCTCGTGGATTTGGCGTCATGCACTCAACCCACTGAGGCGCCCCCCCTTTCCCTTCCCCCTGAGGTGCCTGTTTTATTGCTATCTGATGCCCCTGCAGTGTTCTCTCTGTCATTTCGGGGATTGAGTGTGGGCCTCGCCCATACCGTGTGGGCCCATTGTTCCACGGATTTCAATGGAGCACTACCTGGACTACTATTCTTGGGGTATATTTTGTTTATAGTGTATATATATATATATATTTTTGCGTACTGGATTTGAATATATTACAATGGTTACACTCATTTCTTTTTGTCCTTGCATTCTTCCGGGGGGGGGGATGGGGGTGTAACTGTTATGTATCATGCTGTATTAGTGTGTGTGTTGTCGTGGGTGAGGGTGGGGGTGGGGGTGTTGCGTGTTGCTTGTGTGTGTCACTGTTTTTTCCCTCCCCCCTACCCTGTGTCATAGGTGCAGTACTCACCGTGGTCTTCGCCGCCGGCGTTCGTGCTCCTGGTAGAGGAGCAAGAAGATAAGGGCTGGCAGGATGTGGAGTTCGGGTCCCATGGTGTCTGGATTCCTCGTGGGGTGTGTAGAGGTGAGCGTTTTCCCTTCGATGTCCTGTTTCCGCCATGTTTTTGTTCGCGGTGAATCCGCCCCGGAAAAGGTGGCGGATTGGTAGGTTGTGATACTGTGGGCAGTACATTGTCTTCCGCCTGTCTGTTGGCGGTGACCGCCAAGCTGTTTGTTTGTACCGCCGTGGCGGTCGGAGTGTTAAAGTGGCTGTCTTTGTTGGCGGTTTCCGCCACGGTCGTAATTCCATATTTTTTTCCGCCGGCCTGTTGGCAGTCTTACCGCCGATTTAACACCGACCGCCAGGGTTGTAATTAACACCAATGTGTGGTTATTTCTGGATGAGCCCTGTTTTTTTCAAATTACACCAGGACTTATTCAGCACTTTTCACTGATGCTGAACCAGATCCAGCTCAATATTAACTGCCAGATCCAGTTGGATCCCCCCACCCCCATTTCCTACACTGATTAAAGGAAATATGTACAGAGGGAGGGACTGGAAAGTGGTGCTGAAGATGAACGAGGTGCTATTTGAGGTATGCAAATTTAAGATATCATAAAAATCTGCCAATAAAAGAAACCCTACGGTCCTTGACTCACCTCGCCCAGATGGAAATTCTAAACTGGCCATGACCCAGCCTCCAGCTGCACACTTGTCGTGCTGCTTTAATTTTCAGTTGGCATATATGTGACCATTGCTCTGTGAGCTCTACATAGAGTAGGGATTACATGTGCATATAGCCTGAATACCTTAATGACCCACTGGCAGGTGCTGGGGAAAACTCATACTGCTTTCAGCCTTTGGTCTCTCAAATGCACCCTTCATAACCCTGCCCCACCACCACAATCTGGAGTCATTCAGAACCCTGGAGGTGACTCCATTCACAATATGTACTATAAAATAGTCATATGTTGCATGCGAATAAAATTACAGAAACACAGGCAAACTCAAGTATTCTTGGGGAATAAAGGATGAAGTAAAGCATGTGAAATGTAAACCAAGGACTGCTTTGCTGACATGGATTACCTTATTGTTTTTACAGTCATTGTTGAGAAATTGATCAATGAGAACATGAAAATAAGGATCTATTTCAAAGTCAGTTTTAGGACTCACCCTACTTACTCTATGGTGGGTAATAGGTTTAAAGGAGCTGCCCATCCTCATGAAAATGCCCAGGTCAGTGGTGGTGTGAGGGCAGGACAGCACTAATGATGAAGCGGGATTTGACAAAAAGAGTGATGACAATATCTGCAGAACTGAGAGAGTATCAGAGTTGAGATATTGGAGAGAGGGTGTCATTGTTGTTCCGGGAAAAAGAGCCCTTTATTTTATTCTACTTCAATAGCCTTTCCTTTATTTAGACCCCTAACACCCCCATCTACTTCATTACAAGAATGGGTGCATTAGTCTAGATTTTACTGCAACATGAAGGCCACATGTAGATCCTGTATAACTTTTAGTGCCAGATTATGTGGCCATAGTAAATGATTTTGAAGTGGAGGGCAGGGAAGAGAATTGGTCTGAGGATGCAACTGTCTCGGTTCTGGCCTCTTCTGTACATTTTTAATGAGACGGTGTGGGCCTCTCATCTTACTACAACAACCCTCACAGCTATCAGACAAGACATCTTCCTTCTAGCCATTTAACTTTTCATACTGTCACTTCACATTTCAGCACATTTGCTTTGCATGAAAACTGGTTTTCAAATTGTCTGTGACAAGGTTTATTTTTATTGTTACCTCACACTGTCATGAATGCCTTGTAAAAGAAACTTTTGTTTTTTAGATAGAAGGCAAACCTTGCCAAACAAATGCTGGAATTAGTTTTTATACAAGGGCTGTTTCACACTACATGTATCATTATGTGGTGTTAATTCAACCAGATCTATTCAATGTTCTTTTTTTGGAGTCACATTGCTAAGACATCTTTACCTTTTCAATTCTTTGACTTCATTAAGGTTGGTTATAATATGCTATTGTAGAGATAATTCAGGAATTCCAGGCTTCAGTTTGGATCAGTGGTGACAGAAGTGCCAATTAGAAGATCACTGTGGGGACTGGTCTTCAAAATGAGATTTTCAATAGAATTTAGGCATGATTGCACAATTCTATAGGTGCCCACTGAACCTCTCCTCCCAGTGTTTGTTGTTGAATAGACTTTAGAATTATCCTTTAACCCCTTCGCTGCCAGGCCTTTTCCCCCTCCTGTGCCAAGCCTTTTTTTGGCTATTTGGGGCAGTTTGCGCTTAGGCCCTCATAACTTTTTGTCCACATAAGCTAGTCAAGCCAAATTTGCGTCCTTTTTTCCCAACATCCTAGGGATTCTAGAGGTACCCAGACTTTGTGGGTTCCCCAGAAGGAGGCCAAGAAATTAGCCAAAATCCATTGAAAATTTCGTTTTTTTCAAAAAAATGGGAAAAAGGGCTGCAGAAGAAGGCTTGTGGTTTTTTCACTGAAAAGGCCATCAACAAAGGGTTTGCGGTGCTAAAATCACCAGCTTCCCAGCTTTCAGGAACAGGCAGACTTGAATCAGAAAACCCAATTTTTCAACACAATTTTGGCATTTTACTGGGACATACCCCATTTTTATGATTTTTTGTGCTTTCAGCCTCCTTCCGGTCAGTGACAGAAATGGGCATGAAACCAACGCTGGATCCCAGAAACCACAACATTTCTGAAAAGTAGACAAAATTCTGAATTCAGCAAGGGGTAATTTGTGTAGATCCTACAAGGGTTTCCTACAGAAAATAACAACTGAAAAAGAAAAATATTGAAATTGAGGTGAAAAAAACATCACTTTTTCTCTACGTTTAACTCTGTAACTTTTTCCTGCAATGTCAGATTTTCGAAAGCAATATACCGTTACATCTGCTGGACTCTTCTTTTTGCGGGGATATATAGGGCTTGTAGGTTCATCAAGAACTCTAGGTACCCAGAGCCAATAAATGACCTGCACCCTGCAGTGGGTTTTCATTCTATACCGGGTATACAGCAATTAATTTGCTGAAATATAAAGAGTAAAAAATAGCTATCAAGAAAACCTTTGTATTTCCAAAATGGGCACAAGATAAGGTGTTGAGAAGCAGTGGTTATTTGCACATCTCTGAATTCCGGGGTGCCCATACTACCATGTGAATTACAGGGCATTTCTCAAATAGACGTCTTTTTTACACACTGTTTTACATTTGAAAGGGAAAAATGTAGAGAAAGACAAGGGGCAATAACACTTGTTTTGCTATTCTATGTTCCCCCAAGTCTCCGGATAAAAATTATACCTCACTTGTGTGGGTAAAACTAGCGCCCGCGACAGAATATGCCCCAAAACACAACATGGACACATCACAGAAAACAGAGCTGTTTTTTGCAAAGTACCTACCTGTAGATTTTGGCCTCTAGCTCAGCCGGCACCTGGGGAAACCTACCAAACCTGTGCATTTTTTAAAACTAGAGACCTAGAGGAATCCAAGATGGGGTGACTTGTGGGGCTCTGACCAGGTTCTGTTACCCAGAATCCTTTGCAAACCTCAAAATGTGGCTAAAAAACATATTTTCCTCACATTTCTGTGACAGAAAGTTCTGGAATCTGAGAGGAGCCACAAATTTCCTTCCACCCAGCATTCCCCCAAGTCTCCCGATAAAAATGGTACCTCACTTGTGTGGGTAGGCCTAGCGCCCGCGACGGGATATGCCCCAAAACACAACGTGGACACATCACAGAAAACAGAGCTGTTTTTTGCAAAGTGCCTACCTGTAGATTTTGGCCTCTAGCTCAGCCGGTACCTAGGGAAACCTACCAAACCTGTGCATTTATGAAAACTAGAGACCTAGGGGAATCCAAGATGGGGTGACTTGTGGGGCTCTGACCAGGTTCTGTTACCCAGAATCCTTTGCAAACCTAAAAATTTGGCTAAAAAAACATATTTTCCTCACATTTCGTAATACGGCTGGTGGTATATCCGTCACTTTACCGTCACTTTTGGGACGGATTAACACCTCCTCCAAAGTTGTAATAACCCCCATAGTCCTTTCAGATATTTATGTCCATGAGTCCTCTAGGGTGCTATGTGTCCTATGGGTTCAGCATACCTGTATCCTAACCCCTTTTGTGTTTTTATGTTTTATTGTAACCTCCCTGGCCCAAGCGACAAACAAAATGGCAACCTTAACTTTCCTATGAAGTTGCCACCAGCCAATCTAGGGCCTTGCTTTTTGTCAGCATTCGCCATGAAAGATCCACTTGCCTAGATATCTTTTTTTTTTTTTTTGTTATTCCAAAACTACTGAACAAATTTACATAAAATAGCAAAAAGAGATCTTTCTGGACCAAGATCTACCTTTCTGCCAAATTTGTTGTAAATCTGTTCAGCAGTTCGGGCTGTAGTTGTGTTAAAAAATTGCAAAATCACCATAGACATTGCATGGGGAAGAAGTGTTTTGGGACCCCCCTTTCTTTTGGCCCCCGCTTGACGAATCATTCTGAAACTTTCCAGACAGTAGCTGAATTTATTAGCATATGAGTTCTGAAAATTTTGTGAAGATAAGTTGCCTACGTTTTTGGCAAAGCAAAAAATGCTTTGTCTATGGGAAAAGTTGATCATAGCTAAAATTACCTACTGGCTATTGCTATATATATATATATATATATATATATATATATATATATATATATATATATGTGAAAAAAGCCATCAAAATTCATTGAAAAAAGCAAAGGTTACTGGAATTTTATAGTTAGGTTCACATTTCAAACATACAAAACCATAGAAATTTAGCAGTTCGAGTTAGAGTTATTTAAATTACCTATAACTAGTGCTCCAAGGTCACTATAACTCATGCTCTCTCCATGCACATAAATAATTTTACTGAAAGTATTGCAGTGATATTATCATTGATGTCATAGAAGATGTTAAGTGTGATGTAATAGATGAATTAGTTAGCACTGCATGGCGAGGGCACAAGTTATAGTTACCTTGAGCATGAGTTATAGATACTTGAAATAACTATAACTGCAGAATTTCTATGGTTTTGTATGTCTGATATGTGAGAATAGCTATAACGTCCCTGTAACCTTTGTTTTTTTAAGTGAATTTCTATGTTTTTTTCATTCTATTTCTAACTGTAACGTCCCTGTATCCTTTGTTTTTTTAAGTGAATTTCAATGTGTTTTTTTTAACATTAAGTAATTTTAATTACTTTCTGTTAATCAAACCACCTCTGTGCATGGCCTTCAGCATGACTTATTGATCTATTTATTTAGCAGTTACATTCATTGCTCTAATGCCAAATCAGTATATATAGCAATGTGTGCAAAAGAAGTTTGGATGAAGCCATCATTGACGTCATTTGAGATGTCATTAGTGATGTCATAGATCATCATGAATGATGTAATATGTGAGGTCATTAGCAGTGCTTGGTGGGGCGCAAGTTATAGTTAGCTCTGCTAACTATATGGCATCACTGACATGTTCACATACGTATGACGTTACTTTAGCCTTTGGTGTTTTCTGTTAATTTCTAGGGTTTTGTATTGTTCATTAATATTTTATTTTATTAAAATATGTAAAGCCAACCCTCCTACCACCATGGCCAAATCGTCAGGGGATTGCCCACAGGGCTTAGCCTAAGTCCAGGCCCTGAGGCAAACCCCCACCACAAGCAGCCAACCCCACATTGTGCCCAGCTTTTTCATCTCTTGCAGCCAGGCCCTGCGTCCAAGTCTCCACAGGCAGCCACCCGGAGGCAACCAACCCCACGCCACTCACTTTCTTTGCTCTTAAATGGTGTGGGGCTAGCCACAGGGCTGGCTTGCAGCCAGGCCCTGTTTCCAACTCTGCACAGGCAGCCAACCACACGCTCCACACAGCCTTTGGCCATGTGCAGCGATATGTTGACCCCAGGGTTTGGCCTGCCACCAAGCCCTCTGGACAAACCTCCAGCAGATCCTTTGGCTTGCGCAGCATACCATTAGTCTTCGGGTTCCAGGAACCACAACCCCTCAGGCAAAACATATATATTAAAAGCAGGGGGCATGGAGCCCTCTCCGTGTCCCTTAATTGGCCCCGGGGACCACATCCCCAGGGCCAGTTTCAATAAAACCGGGAAGAGGGCCTTCTTGGTTCCACGGATCCTTCATCCCTGGGGCCAAAATCAGAGGGGAGGGGTGCATGAGGCCACACTCCCTAGCCTCATTAGGCCCCGGGAACCCCATCTCCTGGGGCCATACCAATTAAAAAGAGAAGGGGGGCATGTGGCCCCCTTCCTTGAGCCTCATTAGACCCAAGGGACTGCACCACTGGGGACATATTTTTTTCTAACAGGGGGGAGGACCGCGGGCGCCCCCATCTCCAAGCCTCATTAGGCCCTGGGGACCCCATTCCCCAGGGCCATTTTTTTTTTAAAGTGGAGGGGGCCCGCATCCACCCTCCCCTAGCCTATTCTGGCCCCAGAGACTCCATCCGCAGGCCTGCCTTTAGTACAGGTTGGTGCCCCGGTGCCCACCCAGAGCACCCACCATGCATAATGTTGGGGCCACAGGGGAGCTCCAGGGTCTCCGTGGCCCCAGACGGCTCCCCTCATGCTGCCGAAGCCAGCATTGCTCCTGCCCGGAGGCAGCAGCTATTTATGCTTTTCCATCACAAGCAGTGCATTGTGGCGGCATAAGTTATAGTTAGGTGAGGTAACTATAACTGCTGAACTTGTGAATTTGTATGGTTTTGTACATTTGAAATGTCAGCCTAACTATACCATCTCTGTAGCCTTTTGTTTTTTCAGTGAATTTCATTTTTTTTATTCTATGTCCTAACCATAGCCTCCCTCTAACCTTTGTTTTATTTGTGTGAATTTCTAAGTTTTTTTTTATTATATGTCCTAATTGTAACGTCCCTGTAACCTTTATTCCTTCAGTGAATGTACGTTTTTTTTCTCTATTTCCTAACTATAACGACCCTGTTCCCTTTGGTTTATTCAGTCAATTTCCAAGTTTTATTTAATTCTATTTCCTGATTATAACATCCCTGTAACCTTTGTTTTTTTCAGTGAATTACTAAGGGTTTTTTAAATCTATTTCTAAAGTATTATATATATATATATATATATATATATATATATATATATATATATATATATATATATATACATATATTATTATTTTTTTCACTGAAAAAACAAAGGTTACAGGGTCGTTATAGTTAGGTTCTCAATTTAATCGTAAAAAACAATAGAAATTCAGCAGCTATAGTTAGAGTTCTTAGTGGGTCTGTGAGTCGGTGCATAAGTGTCTGGGTGGGTGTGTGATTGGGAGAAATTGATTGAAAGAGAGAAAAAGAAAGTGAGGGAGAGAGAGACAGATAGAGAGTTTTTTAGGCTATGATGTCTGGTATACTTTGAATGAGATATAGTGTACAATTTCAAAGAAACAAATGTACCTGTCAATTTTTTTGAAATATAATAATTTGTACTTTATGAAACAAAAGAGGGAAACAAGTTGCAGACCTTCACACTGAGCAATTGCTTTAAGTTTGTTTTCTTTTTTTATCCCTTTATGGGCTATCTGGGACAGGTGAGTGAGTCCTCAAGGGCTCCCCAGTGGTCCCTACATATTTAATATATTTTTTTTAACAGAATGCCCTTTATGGGCTATCTGACACTACAGGGGAAGCCTTAAGGCTTCCCTCATGGTGTCATTGCTTCAGCAAGCATGGAGCTACTTTAACAGGGCGCTTTCTGGACAAAGAGCTACCTTTCTACCAAATTTGGTGTAATTATATCCAGTGTTTTGGGCAGTAGCTCTGTTTAAAATCCCTATGAGAATTAACATTGGAAACACACATTTTGACACCCCTTTTATTCTCTGTCCCTGCTTGACGGATCACCCTGAAACTTTCTAGACAGCAGCTGCCGTGACTGTTGAATTTTTGGGAAAATTCTGTGAGGATTCATCAAGCGGCACCAAAGACATTTAAAGACATAGGCAAGTCACAAAACGACTTTTCTATAGAAACTAGGTCCTAACTATAACTACCTAGTGACGACCGCCACTAGATTATACATATATATATTTGAGCTGCTTCTCCGCATATGACTAAAACTCAGCAGTCCATTAAGGAGCTGATGCTGGTACATGGTGTTGAAGTTATCTGCTCCAGCACAGGAACACATATTATTTTACCCCTCACAGGCATTATTCCAGAATTTGACATGGTCTTAGCTCATCAGGTCTTAATAGAGAACTCCAATATTGAACAGTGTCCCAAGATCACTTCAGATTATATACAGTCCATTGCTGCAAATGCTTCAGATCCCCGACTCTTTGAAAGAACCTTGTAGGAGGGAATTCTCAAGGTTATTATTGTCTAATAGTGTATTTATAGATAGGGTGTGTACACGGTTGGAATAATTTATATCGGTCAACATCAGTTCTGCCTCTCCTAGTATACTTTGGGAAACCTTAAAGGCCTTTGCTCATGGGGTCACTGCACAGTTTGTTTTTGAGCAAAATATATTTCAGAAGGATCAAGCACCGAGTCTACACCTGGAACTACTTGGGTGGGAGCAGAAATATGTTCAAGCTATCTTATAGAAATATTTAAATGAACCAAAGCTAAGGCTGACATGACCAAGTGGCGGTGCAGTGTCGAGCATATGCAGAAGGAAAAGCCTGCAGCAGCTTATCTAGCAGTACAGGTGTCCACAGCCAAATACAGGGAAAAAGTTGGCAAGATATTGGCCCCTCATTGTTAAAATCAGCCTGGTCCCAGGGAGGTGGTGGTCCCCGGGCCGAAGATGGCAATGGGGGGGGGGGCGGCCTAGCCTCAGTGTGCTACCACTGACAGACAAGTGCTGATAGGGCTGTACTTGGCCTAGTTCTGCAGTGCCATAGAAGATGAACCTTGGGAAACCAGAGACAATCGACACGAGCCCTCATGGCTGAGAACTAGTAGCCCCTGAATACGCCATGCCACCCAAACGGGGTCTTAAAACGCATGTTTTATTTATCTTTGCAAAAGCATTTTAAGATGCAATCTCTATGCTATGCAGGTTTGTTTAAAAATGTCACTTTTAGGCATTCCTAAGCTCAGTTATACTTTTATATGTGGAAAACATAAATGTGATTTAAAACAGTAAAAATGAAATCAGAACATTTCCTCACATTTTTATGAGCCTACCTCAATTTTTCATTTTTGAAAAGTGCATATGTAGTTTGAAAGTCACTTCAGAAAGCATAAAAACATAAATAATTACCACCCTCGTGCACCGTGTCATATTTATTAAGGTATCACAAATAGTTGTCGATACCATTATACATCGTCTCCAATTTCATTAGCTAAATAATATACATAAAAATATTGAGTGCACGTTGATTTTTAATCAATATATTTTCATAAAGTTTATAGTTCTTTGCCCATCAGGCATGTACATCTATTGTTTACTAATTCATCATTGGTAAATGATTAAATGTGAATACCTGCATGGATTATGCTTTAAGTGTAGACTTCCTTGTGTTCTAAAACATTCATTCCTTTGTAGTTACAGACAAGAAGTAGATAAAAAGTCAGTAAATTATATTTTGAGCAAAAATAACGTCTTTAAAATCACAATGTGAAGGAGATTTTGTACAGCAAACACTCTTACCCAAATAACTTTTAGGTACTTCCAAATTTGCAATTTAAGAAATGCTGCACACAACATTTACATATTAAATAGTAGGCTGGGTGTATGATTCGGCCCAAGACAATGGCCTACAGGCTCTGGAAGCACAATGCATGTCCCCTTACCTGGAAGCACTGAGCTATATAAAGTACATCACTTTAAAACCAAACAAAATCAGAAGATACCTCATATTAAATAATGGCAAGGTCAGCTTAGATCAAATATATTTATTTTATTGCGCAAACGCATTCAAATTCTTCTCCAAAGTTCAGTTGAGATGAGATGTTTTATAAATGATCTACAACTGAAAAGCCTCTGAAATTCATCAGAATCTCTGAGCTATAAAAGATAACTTGCCAATGCACTGCTTGTGAGCTAACACTGGATATCACTAATGATATCACAAATTATATCTGTGATGTCATTACATTTTACCAGACACATAAAAGCATTACAAGAAGAGTTATTACGTAGACTTAAAAACTTTGAAGTATAAAAACAGATGCTTTTCCAACATAATAGCTGCAGTACCACTGACCAAAAATAAGCACTATCTCTCACTTAAGATGGTCATAAACAGAAAATGAACATGTGTCTTCAAAGGGATCATAGAGAGACAGAATATTGCAATACCTGCAGTTGTTTTATGTGTAGACACTATGCTGCAGTGCCATTAACTGTAAGTAGATGTTCTTACTGTTGTAAAAGAAGGGTAGCAGCCCATTACTAAATGTTCCTCTAGGTGACAATAGAAGATAAAAGGATGAAAGGGCAATGATATCTACATGGTTTTATGGGTATTGAACATGCTGTCCTGGTCTTCTAATATGCCTTCGTAAGTGCTGCCGAATTATTTGTAACTGGCACAATTTCTTCAATAATTCTGTCAACTTGTATCCTATATTGCCATCATGTACCCAGGATAGGCCATCCTCTTTGAAATGATATAATTTTAACTAAGCCATCCTAGCTTTAGGGATGGTGTTTCTAATTGTACACATAGGGGGTGATTCTAACCCTGACGGGCGGCGGAGGCCGCCCGCCAGAGTTCCCCCCTCCAGGACACCGCTCCGCGGTCATAAGACCGCTGCAGTGATTCTGGGTTTTCCACTGGGCTGGCGTGCGACCGCCAAAAGGCCGCCCGCCAGCCCAGTGGAAAACAACCTTCCCACGAGGACGCCGGCTCTGAATGGAGCCGGCGGAGTGGGAAGGTGCGACGGGTGCAGACAGTGAAATTCATTGTGGGGCCCTCTAACGGGGGCCCCTGCAGTGCCCATGCCATGGGCATGGGCACTGCAGGGGCCCCCAGGGGCCCCACGACACCCCATACCGCCATCCTGTTCCTGGCTTTGCGAACCGCCAGGAACAGGATGGCGGTATGGGGTGTCTGAATCCCCATGGCGGATTCAGAAGGGCAGTGGAAAACCGGCAGGAGACCGCCGGTTTTCCACTTCTGACCGCGGCCGAACCGCCGCGGTCAGAATGCCCTGCGGGGCACCGCCAGCCTGTTGGCGGTGCTCCCGCCAACCCTGGCCCCGGCGGTCCATGACTGCCGGGGTCAGAATGACCCCCATAATATTTTGCCAGTGTAGCCCCTGTCCTACGTGAAATTATGTTCACTTACTAAATATCTTATCAATCATATAGTAGACTTTTTCCCTATAAAACTGCAGCAGAAACAATCAATTGTGATCAGTTGTACAGTGGCCATTAAAAGAATTTCTGGAGGGGCATAATCAACAACACTGCAATTCGATATCTCAGAGTCATGTCATCAGTAATGGGGGACAGTGTTTCTATCTAAAGATGGTGTAAGTGACCTCCTGCTTTATATTATAAGAACAATACAAGCCCTGGAGGAGTTTCTTTATAAGTTATCTAGCAGTATTCTGACATTGTACTCCAGGGGGTATTCCTTTCCTTATAATATATTGTCACACCATAACCCTGCCTACAAACAACTTTCATCCTTGGTGTGGTGCTCATTCATATTAAAGAAATATGATATTTGTAAATAACAAGATCCCAATTAGTACCTCTAGTGAAAAATGAAACACACTAAAAGGCAGCTATATATTTATGCAAATAGTTATTAGAATTTGTCTAGTTTAAGTAAGATTTTTTAAAAAACGTTGTTGTAGCTCAGATTGCATAGAAACATGGAGAGGGAGTCTATCTTTCCTATAATTGCCTAAAGTGTGGAAAAAATAAATATGTTGCTATAAATATCTTCGTTCTGCTTATCACTGTTTATCTAGAAACAACAGAGCAGAAGAAGGAAAATCCATGTTTAGTTTTTGTTTTTTAAAGTGCAGATTTAATTATGCTCTGTGACCTATACTTTCCCTTGGCTGCTAGCACTAGCGGCAGACATTGTGACATCAGAACTACAGCTAAATCATGTCTTTGTTACAGGCAACTATGAATGCCAAAAGTTGTCTGTAGTAAGGGAATTAAAAGATGTTTTAAAACTAAGTTTATTATCCCGTTGTGGTGGAAGGGGCGGGCCACGGGGGTGGCGAGCACCGAGGGGAGTGCACTGTGCACTCCCCTCAGAGCACATGTGTGTTTGGCTGGCCATCTTGCACAGGCTCCCAGTCTGCCTGGAAGTGCCCAGCCAGGGTGCTCTCAGCCAATCCAGATGCTACTCTGGGTAGAGTCAGGATTGGCCACAGGGCAGGCTGGGAGCGTGTGCCTGCCTGCAGCGTGAGGAGACGGAGGAGAGGTGCGGCAAGGAGCAGGTACGTTTTTATTTTAATTAATTTTTTGACCCGCTCCTGCATGCTGCCCCCCGCGTGAGCCACACGCAACCCCTCCTCAATAAAGATGCGAGCCACAATTGGTAGCAACATCCATGGAGATACTCTCTTATAGTTACCTAAAGAGTGTACAAATTACACATATTGCCATAAATCTTTTTTTCTGATTGATCACTATTCATCTAGAAATACAGATCAGAAGAAGGAAAAGGTAGGTTTTGTTGTTGTTGTTTACTCTGCAGCTTTAATTATGCTCTGTGTCCTGCCTTTCCCCTTGGTTAGTGGCAGCAGGCATTGTGGCAGACCCGCAGTGTCATTTCTTTATAACAGGTGACTCAAGACCTCTCAAATTACATGTATTAAGGAAATTAGAGACAGGCTTTTATACAGGGATTATAGGCTTCCATGTTTTAGATTGTTATATGTTGAATTATATGCAATGTCAACAGTGATCTCATTGAAAATGTAATTTGCAATATCATATCCTGTACCAGGTGTGAACTCATGAGCACTGCACTGGGCATGCCATGTTTCTATTACTTACTAGCATTATAATATTTCAGACATTTTTTGATTTTGGATCAGAAATACAATGTCCCTGTTATGTGTTTGTTGTAGCCAACAACAGTTTCCAAAAATGTATACCTTCTTTGGGTTCTTCATGCAAAGTTTTGTGGAAATCCATTAAGCCAGGGACAAGAAAAAGGTGAGGGTGTCCCTAAACTGCTGTTTCTCAATTTAAGTAGGATACTTTGCACTTTAATATTGAAAAATAGCTGAACTGAATTACCCAAATTTGGTGTGAAGCTACATTTTTACTCAAGGATTCTGCTTTTATTGCTAAATCATTCAGTGATTTTACAGAAATTAGTGTTAAACAAAGTGCACAGGCTGGGCATGAAAAGGTTACCTTTTAGAGTTATTTTGAACCTAAATGTGCATATCCTCCACGGATTTGTGGATCCATGGAGGATTTGCAGCTTAATATTAAAAAAAAGATAGGCACTCCTTTGGAGCATTTTCTCCTTCGTGAATTGCAAATTTTCAATTTGGGTTCTGGATTTGTGAATCTGCTGGGCTCTGATTGGCTGGCCATGATAAACAATGTTTCTTTTTCAGCCACCACTATCCAACACGGTGCCCTAAACAACATGTTAGAGAAAAAGAAAAGGGCATAAGGGAGCATTGTAATCCTACCCTGATTTACGGGCCCATGGGGGTGGGGAACCCGGGAGGCCCACCTTCTATTAAAATAGAGATCAAAGCATTTTTTTTTACAGAGAGATTCACAAATTCTTTACCGGACCATATGATTTTACAATATTTCTACTAATAAATACCAACAACTAAAAGTGAAATAGAACTAAAAAGCAACACATAGTCAAACCAATTAATGATATTTCATTTATAGTAATCTCTGTCAAAGTGGTAAGGGTAATGTGATGTGTAATCTCAACTCTGAGATTACTTACAGCATGTGTAATTGCATTTATTTCATTAATGGTGAGGTCATGAGCACTGTATTCAGAGAGCGAGTTCAGGTTTGCTAAGCTCGTGTTGGAGGTATGGCTTATTTGCCCAACCAAAACATTCGAATTTCAGTTTTTTTTTTTTGTTTTAATTTGTAATCATGACTACACTTTAACTGTTTTTAAGGTGAAATTCTGAGGTTTTTTTAAACATATGTTGTGATGCCATCACCAACACTAAGAATAACTTCACCTTAACATTTGCTTTTTCGCTGACTATATATACATATCATATAAACAAGAGGAGTCACCCATAAACCTCAAATGGACCTGAGTATAGATAATAACAAAAACAATGTCCCAAAGGTATTATTAAATAAAACAATAATAATAAATTTAACATAAGGTAATTCATACAATCATAGGAAGAAGAAGAGAAGTATGACCCAAAGTAGATAGTTACAGTATATTTAATATTTAATAACTTGATTTTTTAAGCAACATTGAAAAAGTGTCCCCATTGCACTGTTCAAAGAAAGTGCTCTAAGAAGTGCAAGTGGCAAAATAATTTTACATAGAACAAGAAAAATTGCCTAAAAGAAAAAATAGCAGCAATATTTAAGAACCATAATTCAACAAACTCCTGCACAGAACAAGAAAAAAACAACGAAAAAAATTGCAATTATAGCAATGTTCTTAAATAAATCATAATTTAACAAAATTATTTTGTTCTAATTCTTTTCCGGCCGATATATTGTTGACGGTGTTTTGACCTTTACATGATTCAACAGGTCATCATTAGGACAGGACAATAGCAGAACACCAGAAAAGCATGTTGCTCGTGCTCCCGGGCGCAGTTGCTTTCTGTCTGCTTTCCATCAGTGGAGTCATTTAATAACCCGTATACCATTTGCGCTCGGGCTACCTATGAGCTCCTATTACGTGCCATGCTCCCATCTTTATTCAACAACCAGGTATTGACTTTGCAGCACTTTCCTTTTCCTGATTTTCTGCTCTTGCGCTTCATTGAGCACGTTGTTTGCACTTTTTTTCAATGTTGCTTAAAAATCAAGTTACTAAATATTGAATATATCATAAGAATCCTCTTTGGGTCATGCCTCACTTTTTCTAACGATGGTATGAATTAACTTTAGTTAAATTTTGATTATTGTTTTTTTAATAATACCTTTGGGGCATTCTTTTTGTTATTATCCATATACATACATGTACACATACACGCACAAATACACATGTGCGTGTGTGTGAGACCTTTCGTCAATTTTATGCATAGAATCTTTATTTTTGGATCATGTTTAACTTTTGCATTAATGTGGGATATGGTTTTAGAACTCTAAATCAGAGCTACTTCACTGTTTTAGCTTCACTAGCACTCCCTATGTATCTGGATTCCATTTTGGCTGAAACTGATGCTGTAAGAGACCCCCATAATTCTATTTGACTCCGCACTTTGGTTTGCTCTGCCACACACTAGAACACGGATGGAGTTGGAATGAAAGTGATGCTGGATGCACGGGGTGTTAATGCACACCAAAAAAATAAACGTGGCCATTAAAGGACGGCAGAACCTTCTGGCAGTCACAGTCTATCACTGATGAGTGCCACGTCTGCTTCCATTCACGTAAAAAGACATTATGTCACTGTGTGTACAACAATGTGACATGAGTTTCCTATTGCTACGTAATTGAAAAAGTGACTGTTAGAAATGGGGTCTTTGGTTGGCAGTCAGGTTACCCCCTGTCCAAGCAAGGACCCTCACTCTAGTCAGGGTAAGTCACACACAATCCAAATTATCCTGTGCCCACCCTCTGGTAGCTTGGCACTGAGCAGTCAGGCTTAACTTAGAAGGCAATGTTTAAAGTATTTGTGCAATAAATCATACAATAACACCATATAGCACCACAAAAATACACCACACAGTGTTTAGAAAAATATATAATATTTATCTGGATATTTGCAGGTCAAAAACGATCAAAGATGCAGTAAGAAAATGTAAAGATATTACTGAAAAGTGATATAAAGTGTCTTAAGTCGTTTAAAAGCAAACAAAGTTTCTTTCAAGCACAAAGTACCTGGTTTGAGTGAAAAATCTCCGCAAAGGGCCGCAGAGGAGGAGAAGGGTGGAAACAAAGGGGTGTGCATCGATTTCTCAGGCCGCACACAGTAGATGCGTCTTTTAGTTTTCATGCAGGGACGGCTTGGCATCGATTTCCGGCGTTCGGTCGTGGATCCTCTTCAGGTTGCGCTGTTTTCAGACGCCCTGGGGTCTGTGCGTGGAATCCTGGACTTGTTGACAAGCTCTGCGTCGTTCCGGTGGGCGGTGCGGGGAAATTTCTCCCTCACGGCAGGCGCTGCGTCGATTTCCCCTCTGGAAGTCGGGCGTCGTCGTCCCAGGTCAGCTGTGCGTTGATCTGATGGGCCGTGCGCCAAAGTTCCGGTTGCACCGCAGGCACCGCGTCGATCTTTTCCTTGCGAAGTCGAGCGGCGTCATCCCGGTTCGGCGTGCAGTGAATTTTTCATTGCGGAAGAGGCTGTGTGTCGTTTTTAGCAAGCTGTGCGTCGAATTTTCGCTGCACAAGGAGTCCAGTTACAAGAGAGAAGTCTTTTTGGTCCTGAGACTTCAGGGAACAGGAGGCAAGCTCTATCCAAGCCCTTCAATAGCACTTCTTCACCACAGCCAGGGAGCAGCAAGGCAGCAGGGCAACAGCAAGGCAGCAGTCCTTCACAGAAAGCAGTCAGGTGAGTCCTTTGGGCAGCCAGGCAGTTCTTCTTGGCAGGATGCAGGTTCTGGTTACAAGTTTCTTCTCCAGGAAGTGTCTGAGGTGGTAGGGCAGAGGCCCTGTTGTATACCCAAATGTGCCTTTGAAGTGAGGGAGACTTCAAAGAGTGGCTTAGAAGTGCACCAGGTCCCCTTTCGGTTCAATCCTGTCTGCCAGGGTCCCAGTAGGGGGTGTGGCAGTCCTTTGTGTGAGAGCAGGCCCTCCACCCTCCAAGCCCAGGAAGACCCATTCAAAATGCAGATGTATGCAAGTGAGGCTGAGTACCCTGTGTTTGGGGTGTGTCTGAGTGAATGCACAAGGAGCTGTCAACTAAACCCAGCCAGACGTGGATTGTAAGGCACAGAAAGATTTGAGTGCAGAGAAATGCTCACTTTCTAAAAGTGGCATTTCTAAAATAGTAATATTAAATCCAACTTCACCAGTCAGCAGGATTTTGTATTACCATTCTGGCCATACTATATATGATCTTCCTACTCCTTTCAGATCAGCAGCTACCACTTCAATAATGTATGAGGGCAGCCCCAATGTTAGCCTATGAAGGGAGCAGGCCTCACAGTAGTGTAAAAACGAATTTAGGGGGTTTACACTACCAGGACATGCAAACTACACAGGTACATGTCCTGCCTTTTACCCACACAGCACCCTGCTCTAGGGGTTAGCTAGGGCACACCTTAGGGGTGACTTATATGTAGAAAAAGGGGGGTTTTAGGCTTGGCAAGTACTTTTAAATGCCAAGTCGAAGTGGCAATAAAACTGCACATACAGGCCTTGCAATGGCAGGCCTGAGACAAGGTTAAGGGGCTACTTAAGTGGGTGGCACAACCAGTGCTGCACGCCCATTAGTAGCATTTAATCTACAGGTCCTGGGCACCTACAGTGCACATTACTAGGGACTTATAAGTAAATTAAATAGTCCAGTTGGGTATGATCCAATGTTACCATGTTTAAAGGGAGAGAGCATATGCACTTTAGCACTGGTTAGCAGTAGTAAGTGCACAGAGTCTAAAAACCAGCAAAAACAGTGTCCAAAAGTGGAGGGAGGCAGGCAGAAAGTTAGGGGTGACCACCCTAAGGCTGCCAGGTCCAACAGTGACGTGAAGGGCAACCTATACCTTGGGGGAGAGTCACCGAATTTGTTTGGGCCACAAGCAGTTATTATCAATTACAATGATCTTAACCTGTTAGGGCTGAGGGTGGAATTGGGAGGTTTTGACGATGATTAAGAAGAGATGTGGCCTGAGCTGCTGACTTTGGAACTGGGAAAGCAAGTTTGAATTCTGTCTTCAGTTCATTATCCTGTGCTTCTTGACAAATCACTCAACTTCCGTCTCTGGGCCTAAAAACACTCTGGTTCTCGTGTAAAGTGGTGTAATTTCATTGAGCCAACTTCACTCCTTGTGAAACTGCAGAAAAATGCAGTGTTGCCCTTTTTCATTCATTTGTAAAATAATGTTTTTTTTTGTTTTTATTTTTCCCAGTATGACAATGCACATTGCTAAATATGTGACCAGTTTGGCAGCTGCAGCTCTTTTGTTTTAATTAACAATATCCAGTGTGCATTATACAGAAGATACCTTCCTACCATACAGCAAAGAAAGTGTAAGGTTGAAAACGCAATAGGCCACAGAATCATACCCGATTTAAGAATCCGAAATCACCAGTATTTTTTAATGAATGGGTGAATCTGAAATGCTCTATGGTGAAATATGCCAAAGTAATTGACTAAAAATGCATTACACCGAGTACTGTATGAAATAATTGTTACAGGATACAGACAGAATAATAAAAAAACAATGCAAATGGAAAAAAGTCTGGACCCCATTCCCTTGGTAATGCAGAAACATTGGCAATGTAAACTTTTCTGTAAAGAGGGGTCACGTGGTATGGCATTTTACATACATACATTTGCTGAAGGATTGAGTTTGAATTGTTTGATAAAAGTTACACCAAGACCCCAGCATCAAGAGTACAGATGACAGAAGTCAAAATGGCGTTTGAAATAGAGATAATCTATCAGAAGAGATAGGCCCAATTAAAAAAAATACATATTAGATAAAGTATTACTTCTGCACCTGGATTAAAAAATAAAAGAGATAAACAAGAATGAGTGTATTCGGATATTGCTGTAACTAACACGGATCCTCACTAACATATCCTGAAGTAGTATACAGCCATTGGAATGGCCCAGCCTATAGAATGTCAATATGTTCTGATGGGTGAGCTGGGAAACGTCCTCAACCCCGTGCTGTAAACAATGCAGAAGTTTCCCACGCAAGCGTAACCACGCTTGCCGGAACAATGCATGGGTTTTTCTGTGCCTTAACGACGCATGTGCTAAACTACGCATATGCGTGGTTAAGGCACAGAAAAAGCCATGCGTTGATTGGGAGAGGACGTGGAATATGTGGTGAAGTTAGTGGGGCTGGGGCAGGGGGTGGATTAAGGGAAAGGGTTTGGTGTGGGTGGGGGTGAGGGGCAGGCAATTTTTTTAAGGGGTGGGGATTTCGACTTTGTTTAGGGCTTAGGATGTGGGGGTTGGCCTATTTTTTTTGGAAGGGTGGGACTGGGGGGTTTGGATATTTTTATATTTAGGGCTTAGGGTGGGGGCAGGGTTGTTTATTTTTAAAGGGGTGGGGTGGTTTAAGGAAGGGCAGGCGGAGAGAAGAGAAGGAAGAATCGGGAAAGGATGTGGTGAGGTAAGTGGGGTTGGGGAAGGGTTGGTGGGTAGTTTTTAGCAGAGGGGTGAATTTAGGGCTTAGGGTCGGTGGGGGCTGTCGGGGTACTTAGTTTTAGGGGCAGGGATGGGGTAGTTTTTTTAGGGTTCAGGGTGGGTGTGGGGGTTCATCAGGATGATTTAGGTTTTATGGAGCGGGTGGGGGGTTGGGATTGTTTTGTTTTTTTAGGGCTTAGGGTGGGAGGGTCGGGGTAGATTACTTATTGGGGGAAGGTTTTAGCGCTATGGGTGGGTGGGAGTATTTGGGTAGTTTACTTTTTAGGGGCAGGGGTCGGTGGGTGGGGGTAGTTATTTAGTGCTCAGGGTGGGTAGGGGAGTTGGGGTAGTTTAGGTTTCAGGGGCAGGGGGTCGGATAGTTTGTTTTTTAGAGTCATGGCGGGTGGGAGTGTCGGGGTAGTTTAGTTTTATGGGACTGGGTGGAGGGTTGGGGTCGTTTTTTTAGGGTTCAGGGTTGATTGTGTGTTTTTTTAGGGCTTAGGTTGGGTGGGGGTCAGGTAAGTTTACTTATTGCGGGAAGGCTTTAGGGCTCAGAGTGAGTGGGGGGTTGTTGGACCTTTTTGCTTATGCAGGGTCATCCCCAATCTTTTTGCCTCCTGCCTCCTATTTTTTCTGACCTGTTGCTGTTGGCTTTTGAACTCTGAGCACTTTACCACTGCTAACCAATGCTAAAGTGCATATGCTCTCTGTGTAAAATTGTATGTGATTGGCTTATCCATGATTGGCATATTTGATTTACTAGTAAGTCCCTAGTAAAGTGCACTAAAGGTGCCAGGGCCTGTGAATCAAATGCTACTAGTGGGCCTGCAGCACTGCTTGTGCCACCCACTTAAGTAGCTCTGTAATCATGTCTCAGACCTGCCACTGCAGTGTCTGTGTGTGCAGTTTTAACTGTAAATCTGACTTGGCAAGTGTACCCACTTGCCAGTCCTAAACCTTCCCTTTTCTTACATGTAAGGGACCCCTAAGGAAGGCCCTAGGTAGCCCCAAGGGCATGGTGCAGTATATGGTCAAGGTAGGACATATAATAATGTGGTTTATATGTCCTGACAGTGAAATATTGTTAAATTCGTTATTCACTGTTGCATGGCCTGTCCCTCTCATAGGTTAACATGGGGGCTACCTTTAGATCTGATTAAAGTGTAGGTTCCCTTTGGGAGCGGAGGGACATGTGGAGTTTGGGGTCTCTGAGCTCACAATGTAAAAATACATCTTTTAGTAAAGTTGATTTTAAGATTGTGTGTTTGAAAATGCCACTGTTAGAAAGTGGGCATTTTCTTGCTTATACCATTTCTGTGACTCTGCCTGGTTGTAGATTCCCTGTCTGGGTCAGTTTGACAGTTGGGCTGGTTGCACCTCACACTAGACAGTGACACAAAGGGAGCTGGGGTGTAGCCTGCATATCCTGATGAGCCATCTGTGCTAGGAAGGAGGGGAGGAGTGGTCACTCACACCTGAAAGGGCTGTGCCTGCCCTCACACAATGCAGTCTCCAACCCCCTGGTGAGTGTCTGGGGCCTGGCCTGGGCAAGGCAGGATTTCACATTCAAAAGAGACTTTACTTTGAAGTAGGCCTACTTCAAAGGAGAAATTGGGTATAAGAAGAGCACCCAAAACCACAGACTTTAGAAACACTTCTGGAACCAAGGGGAACCTCTGCCTGGAGAAGAGCTGTATAGCTGAAGAAGAAGAGCTGCCCTTCCTGTGACTGTGCTTTGTGGAGCTATCCTGCAGTTGCTGCTTCTGCCAGAGTAAGAGGGCAAAGACTGGACTTCGTGTGCCTTCCATCTTGAGAAGAAATCTCCAAGGGCTTGATCTAGAGCTTGCCTCCTGTTGTTTGAAGTCTCAGGGACAGCAAAGACTTCTCTCTGCCAGCACCTGGAGTCTCTGGAGAGACTCCTACTCTGCCCTGTGGTGCTCATCCAGTTCCTTTGACCCTGAAAGGAGAAGCTGGCAGCCTAAAGACAAGGAAATCCACGCACAGAGCGCTGTGCGGGGAAAAGATTGATGCAACTCCTATCTGAGGCTGAAAAAAATGACGCACCGCCGGCTCTGCAGCTGAGAAACGACGCTCGCAGGAAATGCGACTGAAGAATTGACACACGGAGCAGGAGAAACGACACACAGCATTGCTGACGGAGGCTGGGAGATCACAACCTGCGCTGCGGGGTTTTCGGGTCATTGTGCGGCTGGACTTCCGACTCACACCCGCCCATGCAGGGTTATTTTTGACGCACACCCGCCAGTGCGGGGTTATTTTTGACGCTCACCAGGTACAATTTCACGCTAGCAGCGCTAGTGTGTGTTTAAAACTACTTAAAGACTCTTTTTTGCATTTTTATTCATAACTTGACTTGTGTATGGTGATTTTTTGTCGTTTTGGTCTAGTTTTGTTTAGATAAATATTTCCTATTTTTCTAAACTGGTGTTGTGTCATTTTGGTACTGTTTTCATTAAGTTACTGTGTGTGTTTGTACAAATACTTTACACCTAGCACTCTGAAGTTAAGCCTACTGCTCTGCCAAGCTACCAAGTGGGTAAGCAGGGGTTAGCTGAGGGTGATTCTATTTTACCCTGACTAGAGTGAGGGTCCTTGCTTGAACAGGGGGTAACCTGACTGTCAACCAAAGACCCCATTTCTAACAGGGGTGTTGAGGTAATTTCTTTTTTAGGGGCAGTGTGGGGGGTCAGGTAGTGTTTTTAGGGCCCGGGCAGAAGAAGGGGCCGGAGTAGTTTAGTTGTTAGGAGTGGGGTGGGGGTTGGGATAGTTTTTTTTTTAAGGCTCAGGTCGGGTGAGGGTGTACGGGTAGTTTAGGTTTAAGGGGCAGGGTTAGGGGGGCAGGGTAGTTTTTTTTAGAGTTAAGGGGTTTAAGGGGTTAAGGTACTTTAGTTTTTAGGGGGAGAGGGTTGGGGTAGTTTTTTTTTAGGGCTCAGGGCATATGAGTTGTTAAGGCAGAGAAAAAGCCATTTGTTGTTCGGAAGAGGACACAGTGAGGTAAGTGGGGCTGGAGCAGGGGTGGGGGTGGATTAAGTGATTGGGATTGGGGTGGGTAGGGGAGTCGGGAGGGCTATTTTTTTTAAGGGATGGACGGTTTGGGTGTTTTTTTAGGGCCTTGGGTCGGGTTATTTTTTTTTTAGGGGCAGGAGTGGGGGGATTTGGTTATTTTTTTATTTAGGGCTTAGGGTAGGGGCGGGGTAGTTTATTTTTACAGGGGTGAGGGAAGGTCTAAGGAAGGGCAGGAGGACGGAGGAGAGAAGCATCAGGAGAGGACGCGGTGAGGTAAGTGGGATTGGGCAGTGTTTGTGGGTAGTTTTTCGCTGTGGGGTGAATTTAGGGCTTAAGGTGGGTGGGGGTGTCGGGGTACTTTAGTTTTTAGGGGCAGGCGTGGGGGCTCAGGGTAGTTTATTTTGGTCTCAGGCGGATGGGGGTAGATGTAATTTGGTTTTTAGGGGCGGGGTGTGGGGTTGGGCAATTTTTTTTTTTAGGGCTTAGGGAGGGTGGGGGAATTGGGGTGGATTACTTATTAGGGGGAAGGCTATAGGGCTCAGGGCGGGTGAGGCGTGTCGAGGTAGTTTAGTTTTATGGGCATAGGTCGGGGGTTGGAGTAGTTGTTTTTTTAGGGATCAGGGTGTGTGGGGGATCTTGCGCATAGTAGATGTTGTTTTCATTAATTTGATATGCCCAGAGGCAACAAGTATTTAAGCCCAGATCTACAGCAAGTACTGTTGCATTGGTGCAGACCTGTAGCTAGTCTTACAAGGTCAAATCTGTCTTGTCAGTGCGAACTTTTACATACTTTTTTGTGTTTTGGGTTTTGGTGGGCTCTGCTGTCATGTCAGCTACATTGTGGCGTCTGGTGATTTTTCTGGCGCTGAGAAGGCCTGCTCATGACATTTTCAGCACTGGTAAGGAACTTTCTAACCCCTCAGGGACCTTAAAACGCAGTTTGCTAGTGACCCGATATGTAAACATATCACATTTTCCCATGCTACCAATTTTTTTTACGTAAGCGTTTCTTTAGAAAAGTATGGGTATTTTATATTTGCTTAAATTTCTGATTACGGCATTCCTCGTGTCCGCGCCCCCTTTCTGCCTCATCCAATTTGTGAGGGTCCCATAGTAAATAAAATGTTTTAATTTCATTCACTGATTCCAGAAGACCTAAGGAAGACCGGTCAGTGCAGGGTTTGGTCAGCTGGAACAGTAGGTCCTGGCGCACTAACTAGGACTGTCAGATCAACAGTTACCAAAATAACATGCGGGTTCTCATGAGTCTGAAAGGGCTCGCGGACGAAAGCGGATATAAATCTAGGAAAGGTGGTGGAGTTGCTAGATAGAACATCTGTACACGCCTGTTGTACAGTCTCTATTGAAATGTGGTAAAAATGCAACAAATATCTCAAGTGCATAACTTTCACATTAAAGCATCCACTTTTCGTGTCTGTTGTGGGCACACATTTCAGTATATAACGGTAAGCAGTCTGTGTGCGCGATCACCGAGAGAAACATGGCAGCACGTAATGGTAGAAAGGAACTAGCAGTAACTTAGCCTAGGTATAAACAGGGAAACCATTACAGATAGGGAAAGGGTTAGTTGTGCCTGGGCTTGGTTCCCTGATCGCACCTGAAGGTTACTTCCTCTTTGAAGCGACTGCTTGAGAGACCTTATTCCTGCAGCAAACGGTAGATGGCGATCGAAGCTCGCACCTTTTTACCGTGAACGGCGTTCTAAGCCTGCTGTGCCACCAGAAGCACCTATGTGCGTGAGGGACAGGGGTCCCGGGAGATGTGTTGTGCAGTTCTGAGGTAAACTTAGTGATCGTCTCAACTTCGATGTCTGTGCTCCGCTGCAGAAGAGGTCTCCTTGTTGAGGGTGTTTCGATGAATCTATTGAACGTGTTTCTCCTAGAAACGTTCACATGTTCTGAAGGGGACGAGCGTAAAGGAGCTGACAATTGCTGTCCGATGCGCGCATAGCTGCCCATTAGAGCCAGGGAACTGAGGGAAACAGTGTGAACAGGAGTCTGCGCAGGTGTTTGAATGTCACGACGTGACATCTTTTAAGTGGTTTGTTGGACAATAACACACATTTTAACCGCCACGATCACAGAGCGGTTACACACCCCAACTCTCTGGAAAGGAAAAGATCAATTATCGAAAAAGAGACGGGGTCGTGGCCTGCGTCGAGGTGATGGTCTCGCGGGAACGGAAAGAAAAAGGGACCAAGAAGTGCACAGAAAGAGGTGGGTGAAACGGTGAAGAGAGAGCTAAACCGTGAGGAGAGGGGGTGATACAAATAGGCGAATGTATATTTACTGGGGAAAAAGGAAGGGAGAAAGTAAAGAGTGTGCAGAACCATAAGAGGGTTTGGGAGGAGAAGGGTTTGAGGCAGTGCTTGAAATGGAAAAATAGAAGTGCATGTACTCTGTATCAGAGTACCTGCTTGTTTCTGAGAAGTGCCGGTACTCTCCAATGAAAAGTATTACGTTTTTGATGAGAAGCGCAGGTACTCTCCCTCTCAAAATAAAAAAAGTGCGGTACTCAGTACCGGCCCATTTAAGGCACTGGTTTGAGTTCAACAGTGATGGGTAGTTGGGGCGGTGTAAGAGGGGTGGAAGGGAGTGTCTCAGAGAAAAGACAGGCAGCGGTACAGAGGTGCCCAAGAACTGATGAAAGGAGGGGCTCATGTGTGATAGGCAGCAGCCTGTTCAAGGGATGGGCAGAGTCACAACTTCGAACAGAGCATCAGCACTGATGCCTGGACAGCGCCTGTGCCAGGACCGGCTGGACAGCTCTCCCTGGCTCAGCGCCTATCCCTCATGCTCAAGGCTTCTGGTGCACACTCAAAAACTCATCATCTTCGCTCCAGATGCAGCCTAGCGCCTGCCTGTCCCCTGGAGAGGAGCCGGGAGCGGGGAGCTGGCAGGTGCTGGCGCACCCCCACCCCCCTCCCGCTCAGAGGGGAGGGAGTAAGAACCGCTCCACCCACCCGAGGAGCCTTTAAGACGAGGCGGAGGGGGGCTCACACCAGAGAGACACGAGCCCCCTCACAACTCCTCGGAGCTCGAGCAGAACTAGGAAGACTTTGGAAACATCAGAATACAGACCAACAAGAAATATCCCTTCCTCCTCAATGGGAGAGGTCACCTGCAGAGACTTTCTGGCTTCCTTTCCATCTGAGTGACCTGAAGGGGCCCTACTCACGAGGACCTTCAGGAATCCACTCTGACAAGGGTTGGGTGTGGGTGGTAGACGCTGCCTCTCTTACCTAGTCAGAGAAATTTTATTGGACTTCCACAGCCGCACACCGCCCGCCTCGTCTCTTCAGTTCCTCCCGTCCTGTTGAGCTATAGGAAAAGGGAATTCTAATTTTAAAAGCAACTCCTTGCTATTTCTGTTGGTAATTGTCACGTTAACAACTCAGATGATTTGACTACTCTTAGTGTGAAGGAAGTTCTCTACCAGAAGAAGGGCCCTTTTTATGACTATGACTTTTTTACACTTTGTTGAGAGAAAGGACAGAAGTCACAACTTTCCCCTTTACTTTTTGTTCATTATTTTCTGTTCCACTTGTTCCTCTCAGATGAATGCACATCTCCAGTCTGCCCCGAAGCACACGTTCGGGAAGTTCCCTGTGAACGGAAGTGGCTGGGCATGGAACACCAGTACCCCGGAGCCCGCCCCGGGGCCCGAGCCATCCCGGGAGCGCGAGACAGCCATGTTCGCCATCCGGTGCGTCATCCCCTCGCTGTACCTTCTCATCATCACCGTGGGTCTGCTGGGCAACATCACCCTGGTCAAGATCTTCATTACGAACAGTGCCATGCGCAGCGTGCCCAATATCTTCATCTCCAGCCTGGCGGCCGGGGACCTGCTGCTGCTCCTCACCTGTGTGCCCGTCGACGCCTCCAGGTACTTCGTGGAGGAGTGGATCTTTGGCGAGGTGGGCTGCAAGCTCATTCCAGCAATCCAGCTCACCTCGGTGGGGGTGTCGGTCTTCACGCTGACCGCTCTCAGTGCTGACAGGTAAGGGTCCCGCCCCGGCAGTCAGTCAGCTGCCAGTATGTGGTAAAGTCAGATGGCATCGGCCTGACAGAAGACCGCGAGTGCCTCCGCACTTAGCTGTGAAGGCTGCAGGTATCTAGCAGAACTTCCACAAATCTTTTGTACGCATAAAGCAGACATCAGATAATCTTACGGAGTTAAGACAAAGTTCCCCTGGACATTGACGGCATTGCACCTTTCTGTATATGTTACAGAACTGTATCAGTGCTTATTGTGTGCTTGTTGTTTCCGGTGCTGAGCACAGGCACTTATTTCTGAGGGCCGGCGCTTAGTTTTCTCTCTCAAGCATTTACTGCGAGCAAAAGACACTGGGAAAGACGGAGGAAGAGAAAAGCGAAAAAGCGACAGAAAGGGGAAAAGCAGGAAGCTGACAGAGTGAGATGAAGGGGCAGGGAGTGGCTATAAATGGACGGAAAGGGCCCGAGGTGGCTTCAGGATTAGGCTGCCTCAGTATTATGTGCTCGCACTTTTAATTGCAGCAGCCGCGTGTTTAAGAGGAGAGCTTTGAGCACTGGCACCTTTTTATTTACAAATTAAGCACTGCGGTAGATGTACTTTATATAAAGCTCTGTGTACGCTGCCGACATGTGTGAATGGTGCAGGAATCCAGCTGAACTTTTCAATACACTCAGAAAGCATACAGCAGGGTTTAAGGGATGCTACGGCTTAAGATAGAGTGCTGCCTAGACACCGACGACTGCTGGTCACTATGAATGACACAGAGGTCAAACACTGTTTATATACACAAAATCAGGTATGTGCGAGAGTTGCAGGGATCAAGCTGAACTTTCCAATAGGCTCTGAAAGCATAAGGGGATGCAACGGGGATAGACTGTTCTGTAGATATTTAAGACACGTCTCTCTAAATGTTACTGAGCACTAGATATACTTTCTATCAAACAGTGTGTACACTGCAGGGATGTGTGACTGTTGCAGCGGTCTAGCTAAACCCTTCAATAGGCTCTGCAAGCATAAACAGGTTAAACAATTTATCAGGGGATTCCAAGGGGGTTAAGATAGACCTAAGGTTTGCTACGGGGGTTCGAATAGAGGGTTCTCTTGATACTGAATACTCTACAAGTTACTGCACATGTTACAGAGCTCCAGGACGACCTTTCATTAAACACTTTATATACACATCAGCTGTGCGAATGTTGCAGGGGGTCTAGCTAAGCTTTCGATGCGCTCTGAAAGCATAAAGCAGGCATAGCGGTTGCTACGGAGGTTCATGTAGAGTGTTCTCTTGATACTAAATACACTACAAGTTACTGTAAATATTACTGAGCTCCAGGTGCATTTTCCATCCAGCACTGTATCTGCACACAGCAGCTATGTGTTAATGCTGCTGAGAACTAGCTGAATATTTCCTGGGCTATTCAGGCATGTTTCATGGGTTTAGGTTTCGCTTACATCTGTTTAGAGATGATTGGGGCTATGGGTATCTTGTACATGTGTAGATATATGTGAATGTAGAGTGGATCTAAGTAGAAATTTATGAAGGTAAAGTGTCGTGAGTGTTGCACAAATATACGAATGTTGCTGATGTCTAGGTAGAGCATCCTCCAGTCACATCCACTGGAGGGAGATATGTATACAACACGGACTGGGTACCATTGCTATTGGCTGAGGAAGATAACTGCCCCATCTGAGAGGAAGACCTTACAGTAACCATAGAAGGTTGATCTGGACAAGTGAGAGAGAAGAGCCAGGGGGTCTTGCACCTGTCAGGTGAGGTGTAAGTGGTGTCTGATTTGAGGCGCTTGACCAGTGAGGTCAGCGCGGACCCCCTACAGTCACTGACAAACATTATTCAACCAACCTCAAAGGTCTGTTTTCTGGGTTGATACCGTTATGAGATTGGTTTGCATAAATGTGCATGTGTGCCTTGCTGGGCAGTCGCTATTCGTAATGCCTGCTTAAATGCACCAACTGTGCAGTCATGTAGGTGACTGTTTTTTCATGTCTGGTGAACGCCTACTGACGGGGCTGCGTTTCCAGCTCCTTTATTCCATGCATGTAAGCTAGACTTTATGGTTTGAAAACATAGCGCTCTTTAGCCTTCAGACTTAGCCCCTGCACCAGCACCCTCAGCCCCTCTCCTGCACGCGTTGGGTCACAAAGATGGCACCCTGTACATGGGATGCCCTCTCACCTGCTGCCTACTCCTTACGCATACACTGTCTGTTCTGGGTAAACCCAATGGGATTCCTCTCTCTCAGTAGTTTCACTGCCTGTTCATTACTTGCACACTTCCTGGGAATGAACACTCCAGAGAGGCAAACAGCACGTCAAAGGGGTGAAATATGCGGCAAGTTCTGGTGTGCTTCAAGGCGAGTGTGGACTGAGGAACTAGTGGCTGTGGGCAAGAGGGGGTAAAGAGGCAAATGGCATTGCACAAACTGACATTTTAGGCGCATTGGATCTGTAATTCTGGCCCAACCATGTTGGGACTTGAAGACTACAACACTGTGTTATTTTTTTGTTGCAGAAATGTACTGCCAGAGAACATTTGTAAGCATGTTAAGCGCAAGCGTCGACATTGGTCAAAACCTCGTGGGAATTTAAAGATTATCTTATTGTGTGGGGGCATACAGAACAAACGATTGCTCTTGAACATGGTGTTGGGGGGTGCTCATGAGAACTGAAATGTACATACGGATGAAAGGGCACACGTTTTAATAGCAGTGCACATGCAGCTATGTGGCTCCGCACTGAAGGAGCATTTGTAAAGGTAGAAAATGTACTGGGACATTTTTCAGAGCTGTCCTAGGGTTACAACGTTTAGGGAAAAAGTAATGGACAGAAAACTTTAATACTTCTCGGCCGCTGATAATTTATTTCCAATTTTTCGCTTCCAGACACTTTTGATTACCGAAGTGGTTTCAGATGTCTGTGTACCCTTTTCTATAATACCCATTTTTAAGGGAATGCATGACGTAAAGTGGGCGTTTCCCCGTTTTCCCTGGGGCGTGACCCAACGCAAATAATGTAAGGTATTTTCCAGCACTACTTCCTATATTCCAGTTTCAAGTTCATGGGAAAGAGTGAGAGAGAGAACAGGGTACGGTGTGCCACTCAGGAAGTGAGACACAGAGAATGCGACCTTCCAGGCACATAGGCTGTCCTGGCCCCACATGCTACGCAAATATGGTGCACGGACACACTGTACTAGTAACTGGCCTCCGAGCATGTGTGCCCGCCCCTTTTTATTGGCAGAGTCACCTGACTGGTGACACTTGTGAGGGATGGGTGTGGGGTGAGTGTGGAAGCTAGGATGTGTCCAGCAGGACACTACATCCCTCCCAAACTTTATTGAAGAGAAACAAAGCCCAACCTGTGTAAAAGAATAAACAAAATAAAAATGCAAATGGGTCTCTTACTCTCCTCAGGCAGTCTACAGGACAGTACAGGATCACTGGATAGGTATATCTGGGAGCACCTAAGCATCACAGCATGGGTCCGTAATTTAACCACACAACTCTGGGCTCAACAGTGTGGATGGAGTCTGGATTCTGTGACAGCCAGTCTGTTTGATCAATGTCCACTCACTCTATGTTGGTCAGCCCTGCGTTCTCTCATGGTGTTGGAGTGGGTGTTAACAGTTCAACGTTAGGGTGTGCTTGGCAGGGTTGGTTACTGCATCTGACACTGTCAATGGCAGGCCAATGGTGGCCATTTGGTTCTGTGGTGGCCAGCTGGGTGGTACCCTGGTCACTTCAGGAGGCCACAGCAGCTTCCCTCAGTCTACGGGCCTTGTCCCTCATGGTAAGCGTGGGGCATTCAGTGCAGGGGGCAGCCTCAGAATTCTTTCAGCTTGTGGGGTGCCACAATTGATTGCCGACCACCAAGACACACAGTAGCAGTGCAACAGCATTTCTCCTTGTACACCGTGCGTGGTGCTTAGCAGGTAGGTGGTGGTTTCCTTTTTCCTCTTGCAGGTGGTGCCAGTTCAGGGGTGAGTGTTTTCTTTGTGTGCTGGCTTCCTCCCTTTTATGGAAGTCCTCCCACTTGTGATAGGCTTCGGTGGTGTGTTACATTACGAGGGAGGTGCTGGCTGTAGGGAATGGTTTGCAGCAGATTCTCTGCCTTCTCTCCCACGAGGTGTGATGGACCTCGGGCACTTCATCGTGGCTGCCTAAGACTCAGCTTTATCTTCTGGCCAGCTTGGCAGACAGCAGGCAGCCTCCTGGGACGGTCAGTGTCCTTTGTTTTCCTTTGCAATCTTATTCTCCCCTTTTTGGGGCTCGCGCTGCCATCTCCCCTTCGTGCTGCCCACCAACTGACACTGTCTCTGCAAGTGGGTGGCAGACGTTGCGGCGAGGTGTTGCAGGCAGACGGCTCCCAATTCTTCTCCCAGTCCAGGGCAGATTTCTCCTCCTTTTCAGTGCAACATAGACTCGTGTCTTTGTTGCAACATGGCTGCAGCGCCGATCCAGAGGCTACAGTGGAACCTCCAGGGATTTTTTCAAGGTGTAGGTATGTGCAAAGACACGCTCTCATGGTCCTGGTCTTCCTACAAATGGAGGCTCGGAGCAGCCATGCAGGCATACGTCAGACCATTAGGAGTCCTGCTGGGCAGGCGAAAGCTGCTCTTTGACCCTTAGGGTACTCCGAAGGCTCCCATAAGTGTGGGACAATGTAGACTCCACCTCTCATTGGTTCACAGGAACACAGAGAATCAGATTTATCTGCCTGGAGCAGCCATTTGTGATTTGGGAATCAAAGTTATGGGTCTTGTCAAGGCTAATTCAGCCCTCATCAATAAAATGTACTACCAAAAGGGCATTGGTGACCTTTCAGTGGATGCATCTCCGATGTTGGCAGATACGTATTCTGATTTTTTGTAAATTTTCCTGCATGCACCTGTTATACAGTCGATCACATAACAAGCATTACAGCTGGAGCACCTTCTCAGTGGCATCTCAAGGTTGGTACGGGAGATTGTTTTTAATCTAAACAGGCTTGGCAACCGCAACACTGACCTCATTTAAAGTGTTCTGAAACTGGTGGTAGTCCCCAGTGGTAAACACGGGTTGCCTGTGATTTCTCAGGTGTAAGTGCGACCCTTATCAGATGGTCTTTTACGTGTTTTCTCCTATTGTAAAAGAACATCGGAAGTTCCAGAGCAAGGTCCCTGCTGCCAATACCTTCCAATGCTTCTTTAAACTAAGGTTGCTATTGAAGAAAAAGTGGTAGCACAATTGAGTTTCTCAGACGTACAGTCCCTGGTTTTTGGTGTAACGTGTTCCTAGGGCAGTACCTGGCCTTTTTAAGTGAGCTTTTTACCGGTCATTTGGGGGTATCCTCTTGCCAACTCTTGTCACTCAGAATTTCAGTCTCTACAGAAGTCTCCAAACTCAATCTTTGTTTCTTAAAGCATGTAGAAGTACTGGGGGGTATTCATTTGCCTCTCTACATACTACCGCTCTATGGTCTCAGAAAGTCTTCCTGGCCTTTTTATGGGGCATTGTCTCTCTTTCCTGATTCGCTTGCTCCACTTTCACTGCCCTGGCTTCTCCTTGTCTGGTCTGTACACGTGTCTGTCTACCTTAGCTGTCCTTTGTTATTGATGTTTTCTTTCTCTTTTATTGGAGATTGTTCTCGCTTGTTTTCATACTTTTGCTATCTTTACAAAGCTATTCATCATTTTACATCCCTGTAATCACAGAGATGGGCAAGCAAGCAACGTAATAATGGGAGCAGAGCAGCAGCGAGCACGAGCATGGCTTGGCAATGGAAGCCAGAACAGAAGCTGAGCTGTCAAAATTATGGGCATACAAATTGTGCAAGACACGTCTGTTAAATATAATTAAGGCTCTTCAAAGTTCAAAAAGTGTATTTTTTAACGCGTGGAAGCGTTTCACTTTCGTACATTAGAATACATCAATGCATTAAATGACATTTATTAGAAATGACTAGTTTCTAAACATGAAGTTAGAAACATTCATGAACTGCCCAACCACTTTCCCTGACAAGATTGCCATTTCTGAATGAAAGAGGCAGAACAGATGCCTCTTCTATATGTGTCCTGCACTGTTATGATGGATGAAACACCATTGTTGTCAATTAAACCTTATACAAGCGATGCTTTTGCAGGGCACACATCCTGAACTGTTGTTTTTCAAAGGGCACTCGAATGGGCTGATCAGGAACATGTGGCAGACTAAAGCAAAGTTATTGCCTAGGATCAAACTGTTTGGTGAAGCGAGGTAGCCGGGATTGAGACCTCCATTTCAGCCACTAGAAGGTATCCTTTTCCCTATACTACTCTACACCAAAGGTCAATGCATTGGGATACATTTTTTGACTAGCTAAATTAGTACACAGGGTTAAATTGATGTATTACTAGCTAAATCAAGCGCACACGAGTTTTGTTCTCGAAAAAAGCACTAGGTTAAGTAAAGGCAGGGCACTCTATTTTTTAATGTTAATATGATCAGCTTCTCCTCACTTAGCAAAGAGACCAATTTCAGAAGAGGCTCCACACTTCAATGAAGACAGAACAAAAAGGTCACGGAAGTAACACACGAAGACACAAGCGGAGTGCAGTGCTAGGCTGCCAACAGAATTTCACATAGAAGCCACACCCATGGAAGTCATTGCAACCCCTGGCTTGCCCTTTGCGGTCCCTGGCTCTCCCTTTGCCACCCACCCCTGACCTCGGAGGTGGAAAATCAGTGTCAGGAGCAACGGGGCAGCGCGTCCTTCCCGAAGTCATTTGAGGCCCCACTTTACTTGTTTTCTGTCAGTCTTTTATTACACTAATAGTGATTAATTATATATTATTTATTATTAATGTAATACAAAATAGAGTGCGTTTAGCTGGAGTATGACACTTCCTGGGATCTCAGATAAGCAAAAATGCTTTCAAGTGTATGATATGTGCATGCTTGCAGGTGAGAGTATGTTTATGTGAGAGGGTGTGTATGTGTGAAGGTGTGTGTATGTGTAAGCAAGCCTGTGAGTGAAAGTATAGGCCTTATGACGTGTGATCTATCTTCCGCTACCGTGGCATTTTGATGAAATGACATAGATGGTCACACCCCATCATACGTGACTGCAGGCAGTTTCAATTTTTAATTACCCCGGGTGGGAGGGACAGCTGTTTAGTTGGGCTGAACTTGAAAATTGTGTTGAGTGTTGTGAAAGTGTTTGAAGAGTGACATATTCTTGGTAATTTTTAAAATGTCCCATCTCACACCATTATTTTCAAAATCATTAGCATAACTTATTTCCCAGCGTTTTCATAGCACTATATGGCGTCTTTGCTATCATCCCATCTGAACCACTACCTCGAGGGACTAATCCAAATGCAAAAAGGCATTAGCACAGTGCTGGCACCTCATGTGCCATAGGGAGCAGAGATGACGGAAACGTTGAGGGATTGTAGACATGAGGTGAGTGCATCGTTCAGAAGCCACAGGCGTTCTCAGCTCAGTTTCGGCTTGAGAGTGGAAGTGGCTCGTGATTTGACCCAGAGCCAGGTATCTGGGCTGGGCCAGGCTAGAGCCTTCAATAGCTCAGTAAATTGCACGGCGCTGTAGAAAGTGATAATGAAGGGCATGCAGTGTTATCAGACATTGAGAACTGGACTGATCACCATGACTGTATGTCAAGATTCGTTCCTTCTACTTTCTGCTGTGGATTTCAAGCGGTGACAAGAACCCCCTACAGTGTGAACACAAAAACTAAACAAGAACTTCCTATTGATGGTAACAGTTTGGATGATGACGAGTCAAATATCTTCACCTTACCTTGGTAGGCAGAGGTGTGTAGTCTTTTTAAGGATTTCAGAATTACTGATTTTTACGTGGGAAAAAGACAAGGAACAGCTATAAAGGTGTTTTTAACCAGCCACAATCTCATTACAGAGCACAGACAGTAATCTTGAAAGTTCACTCGACTTCTTCCTAGACCAAATATTCCATTGACTGAGTCTTCAGTTTAAAATGCCTATAACTTAGCCCAACGAATACAATTTTTCTGAGTGAGAAAACTTTCCCTAATTACACTTACTTCAGTGGAGAGGGAGCACCAAACCAAAGGTGTATACTGATATCAGTAGAAGCATCCACATATGAAATGTACCACATGAGTGGGCTGAGAGTAGCGGTTCCACCAAAGAACTGAACATAGCTGGACCAGAAACTGACCAGCACTAAACTGCTGTTGAACTCCCTTTTTGAAAAGAACCAGTGGTCAGGACGTCTTCTCTATCCATTTTTGCTGGGTCTGATGATTTGACACGCTCTGGCACACATGAATCCCTTAGCAAGATCGGACTGTCTTTTTATTCCATCGGACATTTCCCCGGTGGGCTGGAGATGTTGGTGGCAGTTTTGTGAGGGCAGTTGACTAATTCTTGCACCTTCGCTACTTCTCTAGCTCCCTTTTAGAAATGGGGTGTTTGGTTGGCAGTTAGGTTGCCCTCTGTCCAAGCAAGAACCCTCACTCTAGTCAGGGTAAGTCACACACAATCCAAAATCAGCCTGTGCTCACCCTCCGGTAGCTTGGCACGAGCAGTCAGGCTTAACTTAGAAGGCAATGTGTAAAGCATTTGTGCAATAAATCATACAACACCATAGTATAACACCACAAAAATACACCACACAGTGTTTAGAAAAATATAGAATATTTATCTGGGTACTTGTAGGTCAAAACGATCAAAGTTGCAATACGAATTTGTAAAGATATCACTGAAAAGTGATATTAAGTGTCTTTAAGTCTTTTAAAAAGCAATAAAGTGTCTTTCAAGCACAGAGTACCTGGTTTCTGGTGGGAAATCTCCTCAGAGGGCCACAGGAGAAGAGATGCGTGGAAAAAGGGGTGTGTGCGTCGATTTCTCCTCAGCACACACAGACTTGCGTCGTTCTTTTCCACGCGGGGAAGTCGGGCGTCGTTTTCCGGCGCGCAGACAGTCTCTTTTTGTGGATCGCGGGGATTACCAGATGTCCCGGGTCTGTGCGTGGATTCTCCTGCTTATTTTCCGGCTGCGCGTCGTTCTGCGGGGCTGCGCGTCGAAGTTTCGATCTCACGGCAGGCGTCGCGTCGATTTCTCCTTGGAAGTCGGGCGGCGTTGTCCTTGCGAGGCTGTGCGTCGAAATTTTGGTCTCACGGCAGGCGTCGCGTCGATTTCTCCTTGGAAGTCGGGCGGCGTTGTCCTTGCGAGGCCGTGCGTCAAAGTTTCGCACTCACGGTAGGCGTCGCGTCGATTTCTCCTTGGAAGTCGGGCGGCTTTGTCCTTGCGAGGTTGTGCGTCGAAGTCTCGATCGTCCCGAGGGCGTCGCGTTGATCAGCGTCGGTGTGCGGCGTTTTTCTCGCCGCGAAACAAGCTGTGCGTCGAAATTTTCGGCGCACGGAGCGTCCACGTGAAAGGCAGAAGTCTTTTTGGTCCTGAGACTTCAAGGAACAGGAGGCAAGCTCTATCCAAGCCCTTGGAGAGCACTTTCACAGCCAGACAAGAGTTCAGCAAGGCAGCAGGGCAACAGCAAGACAGCAGTCCTTTGGAGAAAGCAGACAGGTGAGTCCTTTGAGCAGCCAGGCAGTTCTTCTTGGCAGGATGTAGTTTCTGGTTCCGGTTTCTTCTCCAGCAAGTGTCTGATGAGGTAGGGCAGAGGCCCTGTTTTATACTAAGTTGTGCCTTTGAAGTGGGGGTGATTTCAAAGAGTCTCTAAGAAATGCACCAAGTTCCCTTTCAGCTCAATCCTGTCTGCCAGAGTCCCAGTAGGGGGTGTGGCAGTCCTTTGTGTGAGGGCAGGCCCTCCACCCTCCCAGCCCAGGAAGACCCATTCAAAATGCAGATGTATGCAAGTGAGGCTGAGTACCCTGTGTTTGGGGTGTGTCTGAGTGAATGCACAAGGAGCTGTCAACTAAACCTAGCCAGACGTGGATTGAAGGGCACAACAAGTTTTTAGTGCAAAGAAATGCTCACTTTCTAAAAGTGGCATTTCTAGAATAGTAATATTAAATCCGACTTCACCAGTCAGCAGGATTTTATATTACCATTCTGGCCATACTAAATATGACCTTCCTGCTCCTTTCAGATCAGCAGCTGCCACTTCAACAGTGTATGAGGGCAGCCCCAATGTTAGCCTATGAAGGGAGCAGGCCTCACAGTAGTGTAAAAACGAATTTAGGAGTTTTACACTACCAGGACATATAACTACACAGGTACATGTCCTGCCTTTTACCTACACAGCACCCTGCTCTAGGGGTTACCTAGGGCACACATTAGGGATGACTTATATGTAGAAAAAGGGGAGTTCTAGGCTTGGCAAGTACTTTTAAATGCCAAGTCGAAGTGGCAGTGAAACTGCACACACAGGCCTTGCAATGGCAGGCCTGAGACAAGGTTAAGGGGCTACTGAGGTGGGTGGCACAACCAGTGCTGCAGGCCCACTAGTAGCATTTAATCTACATGCCCTAGGCACATGTAGTGCACTCTAATAGGGACTTACAGGTAAATTAAATAGTCAATCATGGATAAACCAATCAATAGTACAATTTACACAGAGAGCATATGCACTTTAGCACTGGTTAGCAGTGGTAAAGTGCTCAGAGGTCAAAAGCCAACAACAACAGGTCAGAAAAAATAGGAGGAAGGAGGCAAAAAGTTTGGGGATGTCCCTGTCAAAAAGCCAGGTCCAACATGACCCCCCACCAGCCTAAAGCCAGGGGAGAACAATCACTATCCTGATGTACTTCCCTGTTTGAGGCGACAGAACAAGGACCCAGGCCCACAACAGCAGGGGCATGCTCCAGTTCTTCGCCTTCCTGACTCCCATTGGATCCCTCTGTCCATACTCTCAGGGCCCACTAAGCCCATCCATGGGGAACCTTTCTCCTTTCCTGCGGATCCCATCTGTGCAGCACCTAACCTTACTTTGCTCACAGATGTATCCCAGGAGCAGGATAGTACCCCCATGACCAACATAGTGGTGTTGCCCACTCTACCCCTGGGGTGTGACACTTGTCCCCTCCCCAGGGATAAGTCTGTCCACCCGGACAGCAAGCCACAGTGATTACTGACAGCTGCCAGGGATGAGAGCCAGGCCCCAGGCCTCTCAAAGCTCTCCAACCACTGTGGCTGTGGAGAGTGGGGGGCGGTAGCCCCAGGTGCTGGGCACCCTTTAACCACTCTCCCTTCCACCAGGTCAGGGATGACAGCCTGAACCTGGTCCTCCCCTCTGGGGCTTTGTACCCTCCCTCCTGGAGCGGTACCCCCAGAGTCCAACATGGCCAGGGGGCTTACAGAAGTCACCCGGTACCATTCCTCCACCAGTGCAGGGCTGTTAACCTGCCACAGGCCCTCCAACCTGGGGTCTGTACCTTCAGGTTGGACTAGGGCCCGGGGTGAGGCTTCCCTCCCCCTGCCCTCCCTTCTGGGGTCCAGCACCCTCCAACTAGGAGTGGCCTCCTCAGAAGACAACATGGTAGGGGCACTGTTATCAGTAGCCCCTCCCTCCAGGTCCGAGGGGACACCCTGAACCTGGTCTTCCAGCCCAGGGTCTGTACCCTCAGACTGGATCACCGCCTGGCAAACCAGGACTTCCTGGGAGGCACACCTACCCCCCACCAGGTCAGAGTTTAACCTCTGCACCTGCCCATTCAACTCAGAGTCACCACCCTGAAGTTGAACAATTGCCTGGCACGCCAGGACTTCCTGGAGGGCACACTGACCCTCCACCAGGTCAGAGTTTAACCTCTGCACCTGACCATTCAACTCAGAGTCACCACCCTGAAGTTGAACAATTGCCTGGCACACCAGGACTTCCTGGAGGGCACACTGACCCTCCACCAGGTCAGAGTTTAACCTCTGCACCTGACCATTCAACTCAGAGTCACCACCCTGAAGTTGAACAATTGCCTGGCGCACCAGGACTTTCTGGGAGGCACACCTACCTCCCACCAGGTCAGAGTTTAACCTCTGAGCCTGGTTCCCCAACCCAGGGTCACCACCCTGAGGTTGAACCATTGCCTGGCAGGCCAGGACTTTCAGGGAGGCACACCTACCTCCCACCAGGTCAGAGTTTAACCTCTGAGCCTGGTTCTCCAACCCAGGGTCACCACCCTGAGGTTGAACCATTGCCTGGTATACCAGGACTTTCTGGGGGGCACACCTACCCCCCACCAGGTCAGAGTTTGACCTCTGAACCGGGTTAGCCAACCCAGAGTCACCACCCTGAGGTTGGGCAATTGCCTGGCACCCCAGGACTTTCTGGGAGGCACACCTACCTCCCACCAGGTCAGAGTTTAACCTCTGAACCTGGCCATCCAACCCAGAGTCGACACCCTGAGGTTGGACAACTGCCTGGCACGCCAGGACTTTCTGGGGGGCACACCTACCCCCCACCAGGTCAGAGTTTGACCTCTTCACCTGGTAAGCCAACCCAGAGTCACCACCCTGAGGTTGAGCCATTGCCTGGCATTCCAGGACTTTCTGGGGGGCACATCTACCCCCCACCAGGTCAAAGTTTAACCTCTGAACCCGGTTATCCAACCCAGAGTCACCACCCTGAGGTTGAATCTTTGCCTGGCATGCCAGGACTTCCTGGGGGGCACTCTCACCCCCCACAAGGGACACGCCGTCCCCAAGGGCCACACAAGAGTCTGGTTGGCGCAGGTCTCCCGACCTCTGCCCATCCGGCAGAGTCTGGGTTTCCCCCAAACCAGAAACGGTCTCACCTGGGTCATTCCTGGGGGGCTCTGCTCTCAGAGCTGACCCCTGACTTTCAAGATCCTCCACTGGGGTCTGCCACCCCCTCTCAACCCTATGTCTGGACTTCTGCACCCCCTCACTAGGAGTGGTACTGCCCGACACCAGAACTGTTGGGATGCTGTCTACAGTCATCCCCCCAAGTTCTTCTGACACTGCGGGGCTTCCCTCAAAAGGTGGCCCTACGGTACAGGTTAGGCTCTGAGACCTACCTGGGACACTACAATCCTCTCCCACCTCACTTGGTCGGGAACCACCTAGACCACTCCCTTCAGGAGCACCCCCAAATGCCTCTTCAGACTCTCTGGTACTCACCCAAAAGTCTGCCTCCACTGTAAGTTCCCTGGGGTCAGAGAACTCACACTCCACCTGGTGTTGGCGTAGCTCTGGAAAATAAGGACCAGACATATGCTCTCCAGCAATTACATCACTCTGCCCTTCACATGTATTAACCACAGTACCCTTCACCCAACCACCTAGTAACTCAGCCTTGGAAAAGCACTCTACATCACCCTCTTGAGACTGGTGAGACAGTTTCTGTCTGTCCCTGACACTCAACCCAAACTCTTCTGGGATGTCTCTACACTCTATATCCAGGACGTCCACCAGGGGGGAACCCTTTTCTCTGTCACTCTCTGCTAGAGTCAGTAAAGTGTCCCTCCCCCCAGTAGGAATATGACTCCCTGTGCCAGTTCCCCAATCCTTCTCAGGGACCCTGTGCATAACGGGAACTACCTCATACCCTTGAACTGCCTGGGGTGTGTCAACTCCCTTCTTCAAGTTGGGCACCACATCTCTGGGCTTGTGCCCTCCTTCAGCAGTACTAGATGCAAGATTTTTGCTGCCACCATCTGAACTGGACTCAGCCCTTCCGGCCTCCAGTTTCAGCTCTTTACAGCTCAGCTCTTGAGCTGCAATCTTTTCTTCTTCCAGGGCTAAGAGACTTGCTGCCTCAGCCCTTTCAATAAACTCATCTAGCTCTTCCATCCACCGTGCTTGAGCCATGAGCCATTCTTTTTTCACTGGGTCTCTTTCCTCATCTGAGTCGTCCTCCTCCTCCTCTGAGGGGTACTTAGTCATTTGGTTTCTTGCTGCCTCTCTCTCTGCCCATCTGTCTTCCTCCCAGACTATGTAGGCATGTAGCATCTCTGCTTTAGTAGATCTCTTTGCTACAGGAAGGCCACATTCTCTGCAAAGCTTCCTTAGGTCAGCCTTAGTGAGGTGGTCAGTAGGCAAAAAGAATAAGTAGGTAAGCGATCCCATTCTGATAGGATCTTACCAGCAAAAACCAAAATCCAAAGTCCAAAATATCAATAGTATATCCAGGAGGACATCAGAGACCAAAAGTCAAAAAAGAGATAAAAAATCAAGTTGACCTTCAACTGTGGGTAGGTAGTGAAATACTTAGCTACTGTATGTCACTGCACAAACACAAGTCCTATCCTCACCGCTGATCACCAATGTTAGAAATGGGGTGTTTGGTTGGCAGTTAGGTTGCCCTCTGTCCAAGCAAGAACCCTCACTCTAGTCAGGGTAAGTCACACACAATCCAAAATCAGCCTGTGCTCACCCTCCGGTAGCTTGGCACGAGCAGTCAGGCTTAACTTAGAAGGCAATGTGTAAAGCATTTGTGCAATAAATCATACAACACCATAGTATAACACCACAAAAATACACCACACAGTGTTTAGAAAAATATAGAATATTTATCTGGGTACTTGTAGGTCAAAACGATCAAAGTTGCAATACGAATTTGTAAAGATATCACTGAAAAGTGATATTAAGTGTCTTTAAGTCTTTTAAAAAGCAATAAAGTGTCTTTCAAGCACAGAGTACCTGGTTTCTGGTGGGAAATCTCCTCAGAGGGCCACAGGAGAAGAGATGCGTGGAAAAAGGGGTGTGTGCGTCGATTTCTCCTCAGCACACACAGACTTGCGTCGTTCTTTTCCACGCGGGGAAGTCGGGCGTCGTTTTCCGGCGCGCAGACAGTCTCTTTTTGTGGATCGCGGGGATTACCAGATGTCCCGGGTCTGTGCGTGGATTCTCCTGCTTATTTTCCGGCTGCGCGTCGTTCTGCGGGGCTGCGCGTCGAAGTTTCGATCTCACGGCAGGCGTCGCGTCGATTTCTCCTTGGAAGTCGGGCGGCGTTGTCCTTGCGAGGCCGTGCGTCGAAATTTTGGTCTCACGGCAGGCGTCGCGTCGATTTCTCCTTGGAAGTCGGGCGGCGTTGTCCTTGCGAGGCCGTGCGTCAAAGTTTCGCACTCACGGTAGGCGTCGCGTCGATTTCTCCTTGGAAGTCGGGCGGCTTTGTCCTTGCGAGGTTGTGCGTCGAAGTCTCGATCGTCCCGAGGGCGTCGCGTTGATCAGCATCGGTGTGCGGCGTTTTTCTCGCCGCGAAACAAGCTGTGCGTCGAAATTTTCGGCGCACGGAGCGTCCACGTGAAAGGCAGAAGTCTTTTTGGTCCTGAGACTTCAAGGAACAGGAGGCAAGCTCTATCCAAGCCCTTGGAGAGCACTTTCACAGCCAGACAAGAGTTCAGCAAGTCAGCAGGGCAACAGCAAGACAGCAGTCCTTTGGAGAAAGCAGACAGGTGAGTCCTTTGAGCAGCCAGGCAGTTCTTCTTGGCAGGATGTAGTTTCTGGTTCCGGTTTCTTCTCCAGCAAGTGTCTGATGAGGTAGGGCAGAGGCCCTGTTTTATACTAAGTTGTGCCTTTGAAGTGGGGGTGATTTCAAAGAGTCTCTAAGAAATGCACCAAGTTCCCTTTCAGCTCAATCCTGTCTGCCAGAGTCCCAGTAGGGGGTGTGGCAGTCCTTTGTGTGAGGGCAGGCCCTCCACCCTCCCAGCCCAGGAAGACCCATTCAAAATGCAGATGTATGCAAGTGAGGCTGAGTACCCTGTGTTTGGGGTGTGTCTGAGTGAATGCACAAGGAGCTGTCAACTAAACCTAGCCAGACGTGGATTGAAGGGCACAACAAGTTTTTAGTGCAAAGAAATGCTCACTTTCTAAAAGTGGCATTTCTAGAATAGTAATATTAAATCCGACTTCACCAGTCAGCAGGATTTTATATTACCATTCTGGCCATACTAAATATGACCTTCCTGCTCCTTTCAGATCAGCAGCTGCCACTTCAACAGTGTATGAGGGCAGCCCCAATGTTAGCCTATGAAGGGAGCAGGCCTCACAGTAGTGTAAAAACGAATTTAGGAGTTTTACACTACCAGGACATATAACTACACAGGTACATGTCCTGCCTTTTACCTACACAGCACCCTGCTCTAGGGGTTACCTAGGGCACACATTAGGGATGACTTATATGTAGAAAAAGGGGAGTTCTAGGCTTGGCAAGTACTTTTAAATGCCAAGTCGAAGTGGCAGTGAAACTGCACACACAGGCCTTGCAATGGCAGGCCTGAGACAAGGTTAAGGGGCTACTGAGGTGGGTGGCACAACCAGTACTGCAGGCCCACTAGTAGCATTTAATCTACATGCCCTAGGCACATGTAGTGCACTCTATTAGGGACTTACAGGTAAATTAAATAGTCAATCATGGATAAACCAATCAATAGTACAATTTACACAGAGAGCATATGCACTTTAGCACTGGTTAGCAGTGGTAAAGTGCTCAGAGGTCAAAAGCCAACAACAACAGGTCAGAAAAAATAGGAGGAAGGAGGCAAAAAGTTTGGGGATGTCCCTGTCAAAAAGCCAGGTCCAACACTCCCCAGGTTAATTGCAGCAATTATAGCAGGTGCTTTAGGAGACAGAGGAAAGAGAGAGAGGCAGGCTTAATTTGTGAAAGAAAGAGGGCCGGTGCCCAAAGCTCTGCTCAGAAGCCAGCAGTCAGTGAAATTAAATGTTGCGCCCCGCATATCAAGGCAGGTAGTCTTTAACCCACTACCAAACATTCCTTACCGCCTTTTCTCACTTTTGCAGGTTCCTGCTTTCTCCCATTGTGATGATTTTACCGTCTTTCCGATCTGTGTGTTTTTGTCTCTCTTGCACTGTAGTAGGAAAATAAGGGCTGTTCCCCCCAAAAAATGCTGGTGGTCCCCACCGGTGACCACTGGCTCAAATTAAGCACCGGAGAGAAGAAAGGCAAAATATTAAAGAGTGAAATGAGGGAGGAGAAAGGGAGCAGTCTGGTTTGAATGTTTTTGCCAGGGCTGCTTTTGGTTCCCACTTTGGCCTTGATCCTACCTGACATGGTGCATATTGTGGCCACCTAATTCTACAGAAGGTGGACAGCAAGTTTGCCTTTTTTTTCCTGACACTTCACTTATTTCACCCAATCACAAGTAATGCTGATTTATGTGTGAGTATACAATGTGAATATATTTTATTTGTTCATTTTTGGAATTTGCAAAGGGGAAAGTCCAGCCTGAGATATCTTGGAGCTATAAATCCAAAAATAGGAAAACAAACCACTTAAAGCATGTAGAAGACATGTATTGGCGGCCTCCGGGACAAGAAAAAGCAAGGTCTTTAACAGTTTGCTTAAGTTAGGCAGCTGTGATTCTTTTAGTGATTGCAGATGCCTCGTAATCCTGAGAATCGCTACTCAGGATGAGAAAGCTGTGCATCCTAAAGTGGCCTCCAGGTACAGAGTAGGAATAGCTTTCTGGATGTTAACTCCTTGGCAGCCATGGACGTAATGGTTATGTCCTTGGCTGCGGCGCTGAGGCGCCAAAGACATAACCGTTATGCCCTTGGACTGGCTCACGAGGGAGCGCTAGCGCTCCCCCATGAGCCTCGCCTCAGTGCCCCCACTTCAGGGATGGAAGGGGAAGCGCTTCCCCTTCCACCCCCACCCCTCTCCTGCCCCCTCCACACGGCATCTGATTACGTCAGCGTGCTGACCTCATCAGGGGCCTGCCCCTCCGCTCTGAAAGTTTCGCTTCCAGCGTGGATCGGAGGAGAGATGCTTTTGCATTTCTCCTCCGATCACGTGGAGGGGCAGAGAAATGCATAAAAGGAAAGGAAAGGCCTTTCCTTTCCTTCGATGTCTTTCTCAGTATTGCTGCTGTCCGATCGCAATGCGATCGGGCAGCAGAAATGCCCACTAGACACCAGGGAGTTGTTTTTTTTTTACAGGTAATTGTCTTGAGGGGAGTGGCCCCTTGGGCAAGGGCCACTCCCCAGGGGGCTAAATTATTTTTAGGCCATTTCTGCCCTCATTGGGTGCAGAAACCCCCTAGACACCAGGGATATATATATATATTTTTTTTATATGTGGGGAGCGACCCCTTAGGCAAGGGTTGCTCTCCAGGGGGCAAGATTATTTTTAGGCCATTTTTATTAGGCCAATCTGCTCCCAAAGGGGGCAGAAACCACTAGTCACCAGGGATTTTTTTTGTCAGTTTCACATGAGGGGAGCGACCCGTTAGGCAAGGGTCGCTCCCCTGGGGGGCAAATTTGTTGTAGGCCATTTCTGCCCCCCTTGTGGCAGATCGGCCCATTGTAATTAGGCTGATCTGCCCCCGTGGGTGGGGGGCAGAAAGCCATAGACACCAGGTATTTTCTTTTTTTGTTTATTTTCTTTTTTTATATGTGGGAAGCGACCCCTTAGGCAAGGGTCGCTCCTTTGGGGGGCAAATTGTCTTTAGGCCATTTCTGCCCCCTTGGGGTTGAAGATCAGCCTATTTTTATTAGGCTGATCTGCCCCCAAGAGGGGCATAAACCACTAGGCACCAGGGATTCTTGTTTGCACCAATTTCACGCAAGGGGAGCGACCCCTTAGGCAAGGATCGCTCCCCTGAGGGGGAGGGCAAATTTATTTTAGGCCATTTCTGCTCCCCTTGGGGGCAGGTCAGCCTATTTCTATTAGGCCAATCTGCCCCGGGGGGGGGGGGCACAAACCACTTAGGCAACAGGGATTGGTGTGTGTGTATGTGTGTGTTCTGTTTGAGGGGCAGGCCCTTGGGCAAGGGTCACTCCCCATGGGGGAACATTACTGTTGGCCATATCTGCCCCCCTTGGGGGCAGATCAGCCTATTTTTGGAAGGCCCATCTGCTCCCAAGAAGAGCAGAAAGCCCACCAGAGACCATGGAAGATTTTTTTTCCAAAGTAAGAGGGTGGGGTTATGGCCAAACCCCCAACCGAAATAAATAGGGGTGGGGGCAAATTTGTTCTGCCCACTCATAAGCAGATGGGACAATTACCCTCGATCCACACCCCAGGGGCCAGAAAGTCTACTAGATGTCAGAGAATTGAAAAAATAATTGTGGGGTGGTGGCTACCAACCAGTATAGGCCTGGTTATGCCATCACCCCAACTGAAGGAGGTAACAGGCTTTCAGCTCTCCCCTTCCCTCACACTAAAACATCTTATCCCACGGCAAGCAAGAGGATATTTGATTATTTTAGGTTTTACATTTGGGCCATGAGAGCTTGGCTAACTCCCAAAATTGTCCCACTTGGAATGGTGAGGGCTGCACTTTTTGGACTTTGGGACGCTGCCTTTGAGACTGAGGGGAACGCTGGGTGGTAGGAAATGTGTCCCGGTGCGGTGATCCCACACAGAAATGTGGGAAAATATGATTTTTTAGATACATTTGAGGTTTGCTGAGGATTCTGGGTAAGAAAACATTGGGGATATATGCAAGTCACACCTCTCTGGACTCCCTCGGGTGTCTAGTTTTCAGAAATGTCTGGGTTTGGTAGGTTTTCCTAGATGGCTGCTGAGCCCAGGACCAAAAACGCAGGTGCCCCCCGCAAAAACAGGTAGTTTTGTATTTGATAATTTTGATGTGTCCAGATAGTGTTTTGGGGCATTTTCTTTCACGAGCACTAGGACTACCCACACAAGTGAGATACCATTTTTATTGGGAGACTTGGGGGAATGCTTGGTGGAAGGAAATGTGTGGCTCCTCTCAGATTCCAGAACTTTCTGTCACCGAAATGTGAGGAAAAAGTGTTTTTTTGGCCAAATTTTGAGGTTTGCAAAGGATTCTGGCTAACAGAACAGGGTGAAAGCCCCACAAATCACCATATCGTGGATTCCCCTAGGTGCCTAGTTTTAAAAAATGCACAGGTTTGGTAGGTTTCCCTAGGTGCCGGTTGAGCTAGAGGCCAAAATCCACAGCTAGGCACTTTGCAGAAAACAGGTCTGTTTTCTTTGGGAAAATGTGAAGTGTCCACATTAAGTTTTGGGGCGTTTCCTGTCGTGGGTGCTAGGCCTACCCACACAAGTGAGGTACCATTTTTATCAGGAGACTTGGGGAATGCTGGGGCGTAGGAAATTTGTTGCTCCTCTCTGATTCTAGAACTTTCTGTCACCAAAATGTGAGGAAAAGGTGTTTTTTTGGCCAAATTTTGAGGTTTGCAAAGGATTCTGGGTAACAGAACCTGGTGAGAGCCCCACAAGTCACCCCATCTTGGATTTCCCTAGATGTCTAGTTTTAGAAAATGTGCAGGTTTGCTGGGTTTCCCTAAGTGCAGGTTGAGCTAGAGGCCAAAATCTACAGGTAGGCACTTTGCAAAAAACACGTCAGATTTCAATGTGAAAATGTGATGTGTCCATGTTGTGTTTCCTGTCGCGGGCATTAGGCTTACCCATGCAAGTGAGGTACCATTTTTATCTGGAGACTTGGGGGAACACAGAATAGCAAAACAATTGTTATTGCCCCTTGTCTTTCTCTACATTGTTTCCTTCCAAATGTAAGACAGTTTGTAAAAAAGACGTCTGTTTGAGAAAGGCCCTGTATTTCACATGCTAGTATGGGCATCCCGGAATTCAGAGATGTGTAAATAATAACTGCTTCTCGACACCTTATCTTGTGCCCATTGTGGAAATACAAAGGTTTTCTTGATACCTATTTTTCACTCTTCACATTTCAGCAAATGAATTGCTGAATACCCAGTATAGAATGAAAACCCATTGCAAGGTGCAGCTCATTTATTGGCGCTGGGTACCTAGGGATCTTGATGAACGTACAAGCCCTATATATCCTCGCAAACAGAAGAGTCCAGCAGACGTAACTGTATATTGTTTGAAAAAATCTGCCATCACAGGAAAAAGTTACAGAGTAAAATATGGAGAAAAATTGCTGTTTTTTTCACCTTAATTTCAATATTTGTTTTATTTCAGCTGTTATTTTCTGTAGGAAACCCTTGTATGATCTACACAAATTACCCCTTGCTGAATTCAGAATTTTGTCTACTTTTCAGAACTGTTTAGCTTTCTGGGATCCATCATTGGTTTCATATCCATTTCTGTCACTAACTGGAAGGAGGCCGAAAATAGTAAAAAATTGGGTATGTCCAAGTAAAATGCCAAAATTGTGTTGAAAATTTTTGTTTTCTGCTTCAAGCCTTCCTTTTCTTGAAAGCTGGGGACATGGTGATTTTAGCACCACAAACCCTTTGTTGATGTCATTTTCAGGGAAAAAACACAAGTCTTCTTCTTCAGCCCTTTTTCCATTTTTTTCCCAAAAAACTATATTTTCGCTGTATTGTGGCTAATTTATTGGTCTCCTTCAGGGGAACCCATGGAATCTGGGTACCTGTAGAATCCCTAGGATGTTGGGAAAAAAGGCCTGGCAGTGAAGGGGTTAATGTCCATCCTGTATTGTAGAAGCAAAATCTGACAAACAGAGGACGAGGTTCAGATTTATGTACGAGGCACAAATACGTGAAAATTATTCTTTGGGTTACTGGACGCAATTGGAATTGCATCAGAGCTGGTTTTATTGAATTACATTTCCTTATATTCAATATCATTTTGGCAGTAACCTGTTGAAGTTTTTTATGGTATTTGCTGGTAGTGCCAGCTAGAGGACATTACAATAGCCAAATCTTGATGAGATGAATCATGATGTGAATGCTCTGCTCGGAGATAGGGAGACGGACTATGTGCTTCCGTGCTCGTAGTTGAAAAAAGTAGGACTTTACTACTGAATTTACCTACTCTTATATTGTCAGGTATTGATCACATTGAACACCAAGGTTTTTAACTAGATGAAATAGTTTCGGCTTCTGGCCAAATGAAGAAGGCAAGAAAGGAAAATCCCAAACGAAGCAGGTTTCTTTGACATCCATACTCGGACATTCTCCATACAATTGTGTAAATTATATTTTTTTCTGCTGGGAACCCTATTGACTGAAAGGATGATCTGGCTATCATCTGCGTATATAAACAGGCCTGTAAGAAATGGATGTATCAAATGTTCCAGTGGGACCATACCATATACAGATTAAAAAAGAAAAGGGAAGAGGACCGTCCCTTGCAGTACTCTACTTGACAAATATTTTGTTTCCGATATATGAGGGTCCATCTTTACTTCCATAAAACACACTGACATAAAATTGTTGAGCTAAGACAGAATTGTGCCTCAGATACTGAGACCCATGTGGTGCCCTATTACTTGTGGGGCTCACTTTCCCTGTTTGCACCAAAGCGCACCTTAAATCAGGTGTGCTGTGTGCAGACAGGTAAAGTGCGCCCTGTGAGGCAGAATGTGCAGCCTTCAGGGCGCTACGAACGTGTGCGACCTCCAGTGCAGCGCATTCAAGAGAAATACGGAGTAGTGGTTTGAAAACTGCTCCACATTTCTTTGTGCCGGCGGAAACCCGCCTGCACTTTTGAGAAACATTAGAGATCCCAGTAAGTCAATGCATCTGCTTGCAAGCTAATGTGTGGGTGGTCTATAGGAACTCCTTTCATCCCTTTGGAGAGCTGCCTTTAGAAGGCGCACTGAAAGTGCGCCATCTTTTTGTGGCACACTTTCAGTGCCCCTTCTAGGGGCATGTTTGTCTCTGCGTGCACGTTGGTAAAACTGTGCTGGAGCAGAGGCAAAGAGGTTCCCTCATTTGAATGGGGCCACGCCTTCCATGCAAATGAAGGAATGTGCTCTGATAACATTGGCGCTATATGTGCGCCAGCACAATAAGGCCCATATTTATACTTTTTTACGCTAAACTGCGCTAACGCAGTTTAGCGTCAAAAAATTTAGCGCCGTCTAACGCCATTCTGAAGCGCCATGCGGGCGCCGTATTTATGGAATGGCGTTAGCCGGCGCTAGCAGACCGGCGCTGCCTGGTGTGCGCGGAAAAAAAACACGTAGACCAGGCAGCGCCGGCGTAGGGGGAAAATGGCGTTAGGGCGTCTTAAAATGGGGCAAGTCAGGTTGAGGCAAAAAAATCGCCTCAACCCGATTTGTGCCATTTTTTTCGACGCCCAGACGCCATTTAAATGACTCCTGTCTTAGTAAAGACAGGAGTCATGCCCCCTTGCCCAATGGCCATGCCCAGGGGACTTATGTCCCCTGGGCATGGTCATTGGGCATAGTGGCATGTAGGGGGGCACAAATAAGGCCCCCCTATGCCACCAAAAAAAATTCTAAAATATAAAAAATTATACTTACCTGAACTTACCTGAATGTCCCTGGGGTGGGTCCCTCCATCCTTGGGTGTCCTCCTGGGGTGGGCAGGGGTGGCAGGGGGGGTCCCTGGGGGCAGGGGAGGGCACCTGTGGGCTAATTTTGAGCCCACAGGCCCCTTAACGCCTACCCTGACCCAGGCGTTAAATAGTGGCGCAAATGCGGGGTTTTTTGACCCGCCAACTCCCGGGCGTGATTTTTGCCTGGGAGTATAAATACGACGCATTTGCGTCGCCGTCATTTTTTTAGACGGGAACGCCTTCCTTGCATCTCATTAACGCAAGGAAGGCGTTCATGCAAAAAAATGACGCTATTTGCCCATACTTTGCGCTAGACGCGTCTAACGCCAAAGTATAAATATGGCGTTCGTTTTGCGCCGAATTTGCGTCGAAAAAAACGACGCTAATTCGGCGCAAACGGAGTATAAATACGCGCCTAAATATTACAGAAGGGGCCGCACAAGCGTCTGCGCCCCTTCTGTAATACCTAAGTGGCCCAGGAGCATGCAAAGAGGATGCAAACACCCATTGCGCCCCTGGGGCACTTTGTGTAATACAGCCCCAGGCATTTTAACAGCACCTGGTGGTTAATGGAATAAAAGGCTGCAGAGAGGTCTAATAAGACTATTAACGCGGCACATCTTGATTTGCACAACTGCACAGGTCGTTGAATACCGCGGTCACCACTGTTTTTTCTGAGCCACATTCTGTAAGGAATTCCCACTTCTGTGTGATTTGTAGGACCCATTTAAGAGCTTCTGTAATCAGGTGGTAAATGGGAGCGGGTGGACCCCTACTGAGGGGTGGGTTGGCGGCTAGCTGATAATGTGGCATGTTAGCATGTAATGTTATGTCTTAAGAGGAGATCGTTCAGTCGCCGGGGCTTGGGGCCAAGTTCCATTTGCAGCCAAAGCCACACGTGATTTTACCAGCTAGGTGTCTGGCCAGTTAAATCGGGTCTGGTTTTCTGTCACACACCTGTGACATTGGGCAGAGTGGTATCCCACCCAGGGATACTGCTTGATCCAACTTGTTATCTGGCCTACGTGGGAGTGTAATTTCCACTCATAATTTTAACAAAGTTCAAAAGAGTTAATTTTTTTATCATAAGAAACCTTGTTACATAACTAACTCTCTAAACGTGGCAATATAAGAGTAGGGGCTGGAATTGGATAATTTTCAATAGACTCCTGCACTCAGTACTTCATTATAGTTTTAACAGTACAATAAATATTGCCCAGGGTGACTTTAGTAATTGCGTGTGCTCAAAAATGAATTACCTCTGTAATATGTATACTGAAAGAATATTCAAGTCCTCAGTCGTGTAAATCATTACTTTAAATATAAAAAATAGAAACGGCAATCACATTACCAAAGGCAGCGTTAAATGGGTTTAAATAATCTAAAAACATTTCTATTTTTGTCACTTGTATGATTTTGTCTGTTTACCTAAACACCGCATGTAGATGTTGTATATAGATGCCATTCCTCAACATACCGGGCACTGTACTGCTGTATAAGGTAGAGGTGTAAGTCATGTAGATGTCATGTATATGCAAATCACTGTGGTAGCATACCGTTCCAAATAGTACATTCCAGGTGGTTGTGAAATTAGATCACAATAACTTAAGGAACTCTCACTATAGGACTGCTTCAATTCAAAGTATTTATGAGTCGGGAAGTAGTACCACTGGTGTATCTCTTACATGCTTTTACAAGCCTTTATGAATCGCTCCGAAATGTCCAACTGCATATGGGTAAAAGTGCCAAATGTCACAGTCCTTTCAATTAGTAATAATTGTATTTGAATATTCCCATTTTAGATGTTTTGGTGCCAATTCACAAAGGCATGTAAGAGTACATAAAGGAGTACTCTTTTACATGCCGTTGTGATTCGGCCCTAAGTGTGTTCAGTGCTGGTTGATTCTGCCCCTGGGAGTATTATTATCTATCCCATGTGTAAAAGCATCCTGATTCCATCTGTGACAGGACGTACATTCAGAAGTTGACCATCCATAACAATGTGAGCTGGTCTCTTATGCTGTTGCTCAACTAACGTGTGTCAATTATTTCTTGTGTTTTGCGATTGTGAGAGTTTTAGGGGGTGAGAATTTGTGGCCCATAAATGACTGTTTTGTATTTTAGATGTGTATTTACATACCAAAAATCAACAATCATACATAAAAAAACAGGAAATGTATTTCCGCGAAAGGTAGCCTCCTTTTTCTCCTCACAGTATTTACATGCCTATCCCTTATACTCTCATCTTCGATCATTAGGGTGGTCTTGATTCCTATCTACTGCTACATTTTAGTAAGGTTGCAAGATATGGTGTCAAGGCATATTAAGGAGTATTTCACCAAGTTCATGCATAAGCATACCTGGTGTTAGGGGTTCCTACGTTCAGCACCCTTATATACTCTAAAACAATTATATAACCCTATTGATTAAAACACATGTAAAAGTAAGAGTGGAGCCTTTTATCACCCCATGAACATTTTTTTAATGGGATTTTTCTAATCAAAACCTTTACCAGAAGTATAACTGGAACGCTGCACCAGGTTTTCACTGCTTTTAAGTTGCTTGTGTTCCAATTTAGAGGGGACCTGGCCTTGTGATTCGGGATGGGCTGTTATTCGAGCAGAAGCAAGACTAATTTGCATAAGGGTAGTCGTAGTCCAGAGCAGCACAGATGTAAACCAATGGAGTGGGATGCTGCCCCGAACGACTGTCTGTTGATGAGATTAATTCACACATTAGATCTATCACCATGTTCTTTGTTGCAGGTGCAGATTTCTAGCTATACTTCTAGGAATTTCATGAGACATATTCTTTGGGGTCCTAGTTCATCTGTGCAAAAATCTACTTAGTGTATAATTCCACACAGAGGAAATGGCTCCCAATGTGTAAACACATTTTTTTCTCTTCTTGGAAAACAACTTTCTCCATTGACAAAGCCTTTCACTACACCCCCACTAAACGTGACATTGATCCTTTCCTTTCCCATCCTAGAAGAGGAGTCCAGATCTGGGCTGGAGCAAATCTCTGATCATTTCGAGGGTTTGGGGGCATTCACAAACTTCCGAGGCCACCACGCCTTGCTCCACTCTCTTCCTCCTCTTGAGTGGGATTTATGACTGCAGATCAGTCTATACTCATGGTGAAAAAATCCGAAGAAATAAATCATTTAATGCCTGGTAGGAGTCTACTTTCCCAGAAGCTCTTTGCGAATTCTTGGGAGGTGTTATGAAAGCCACTTAACTATGAGAATATAGCACTGCGCTGTTTCTTCTGTGGGATGATAGTTGAAGGAAGCAATGTGACATCAAGGTAAGTAACCATACCCTTGATACTCTGTGATATATTTTATACAACTTTAGGTTGGTCACTGTAATTTGTAGTGTATTGCCTCAAGGAAGAATTGAAAGTCATTGAAGACTTCAATTTGATGAACATGGCAATCCTGATTCGAGTGCAGACAGAAGGAGGATTTGTTGCCCTTAGGAAGGCAGATGGAAATAGGTTCTTTCTTCTCCCAGGTCCAGCGAACAGACGATGGCACCAACGCCACAGGAAGGACCCTCTGCTGTTCTGAGGTATCAGTGCTTGAGGTCTTAGAAGTAGGCACACTGAGAAGTGAGTGAGAAGATGCGGGACCTGCTTCTGAGAATATAATAGGCAGGTGACAGCTTTTCCAACAAGTACCCTCCTGTGGGACTGAGTGATGGGCACAACAGTGAAGAAGAGGCTAGTTCTCTAAAGCATGACATACCTGAAGAATGATCTTGTCATCCTAGCAGCAGAACAGACCTTTGAAGTCTGAAGCCATGTCCTTGAAGGGCAATACATGTGCAAAGAACTCAGAAGGACTTGAAAGTTTGAGGGTGGACATTATAGTTGTGAGGTCGGCGTCTGAAGTAACTCCAAAAGCTTTGAGACCCTGGCAGTTGTTTTAGTTGCACGAAGCCTGACCAGCCTTTGTTTTTCATGGCTGGAATACCTAGAGGAGAGAGAGAATGGAACATGGAGCAGCTAGGCTTTCTGTTTTAAGTGTGTAAGGAGGCAGCTCATGGATTGCTATCCTAACTGTAATACTTTTGATGCTTTGGAATTGTGAGAGAGGCGATAGAGGCAAAGGGAAGGAAGAGGAGGCTGACTGCTGAGTCTGACCTGGATTTAGAGGAAAAAAAGCACAAAAAGCAGTTTAATCATTCACACGACTAATAATAGGTAAGGCACAAAATAAGAGCATTTGAATAGGAACTGTAGCAACTGAGAAGCAGCTGATAAAGTGCATTTTAAGGAGATTAAAACACTAAAACCAAGAGGTGCGAGAAATGGGAGCAATGCGCCGTAAAGCGCATCCGCGCCTTCCCAGGATTAGTAAGCGCTATATGATTACAATACGGTACAATGAGATGCCAAGATTGCCTGCAGAGGATGCGTGGGAACGCGGGACAGAAGGAAAGAAAAAGGGGGCGCTTTAAGAATGCAAAAGTGAGGAGCACGGAGTTAAAACATCTTCCCTTTGGAAAGGGTGGACGAACACGCAGAACGCCGAAAAATAGAAAATCCAACCATGCATATTTCTGTGAGCATTTTGTTCCTTCTATAAATGTAAGCATGCACTCTGCTTCTCGGTATCTTTTGCATAACATTTTTAAGCTTTTTTTAAAAACCCTTCTTTTTAGAGTAATGATTGATGACAGTTCAGCAACTAAAGTGTCTGCAAAACATGTTTTCAACACACGTATTACCCATGTATGGTAATGAAATCGTGGAGTAAAGAGAGAACTAGAATATTTCCATGTAAATCCCACATTTTTCATCTCAGACACTTTCCATACACAAGCGCGAATGCAGTTTTGCTCAGGCATGGACAAAATCAAGACCTTTCTTCTTGACCAGCATACAACTATTCTTAAGTCTACCCTTGGATGAATTAATACTCACAGTTATAAAAACAATTAATAAGCTAATTACATATTTCAGTCTAAAACTCAACAGCATACCCCCACCCGGCTCACCTTTCATTGGTTTCTCAGTTCTCGCTTCGAGGGCGGATTGTACATTTTTGTGCCGCATTATAAAATGTACAGACGCCCTTCACTACAGGAACAATGCAGCATACCTGTGCTCTCAACTCCAAGGCTGTTCTCTGAACACTTCCAGTGCAAGGACAACTTTACAAACTTGATACATGCATTTTTCATAAATATAGCTTCCTACGCTGTTTGTTATATAACTACGTATTTAAATAGCTTGTACCGAGCTTCCAAGGCAACAGAGGGGTAATGGCTCTTTATAATAGGCTGGCCCAGGTCATAACTATTGACTAAATAAAAGTCAATAGCAGTGCAACATAAATAAATACCAGTTATGATTATACAATCAAACCTTTCCTTATCCATGCTAATGTAATCAGTGATGTCAGTGGTGAGGCGATAGGCAATACCACCAATGAAGCCATTGGTGACCATGCAGTCAGGGTGAGCTATGGTAAAACATAATTGGCAAGTTTCAGTATTTTTTCAATGAAAGCCCTAACAGCAACATCACTTTGACTGTGTTTTTTCAGTGAAAGCTCTATTAATATTTGTTTAAACAAATACTAATGTCTTATAAGAAACATTAGCTCCTACTTACTTCCAATAATGTGTTCCATTAAATACAGAAGTACAGAGTATATATTTTTTGGTGTGCTATTGCTTACCATTGCCATGAGTAGGGTCATGACTTTCACGAAAGTCATCATGCCCCTCTGCATCCTCAACAATGCTAAAAAATGGCATGTGTCTCTCTGAAGTTCTACATAAATGGTTCATGGCATGCAGTTTTTCAATGTTTAGTAGTTATACACAAAGGTTTTTCCATAGCACAGGGGGCTAAATCCTCCCCATTAACTAAAATCACTTCTGATTGATGTTGTGAGTATGATCCATGTTGTTCTGGTTGTAACATGGAGTCTGGTACAGGTTAAGAGGTTTACATACACAGTTCAATATTATGAAGAAATTGGCATCTGTACTGCTGTAATAAATGGATAGACATTTATTAATATGCTTGCAAAGGAGAACATGATATGTGATGTCACTATTGAGGTCATCTGTGACATGATGTGTGAGGTCATGACTCCAGAGTTCAAGAACAATTAACTGGGGGCAGGTTTTGGTCAACCATAACTAGCAATTTTTTTTCTGCAGAAAATCATAACCCTAACTTTCTATAATTGTGATATATATAAATATATATATATATATATATATATATACACACTGAAAAAAACAAACGTTACAGGGCCGTTCTAGTTAGATTCAGAATTTACTCAAACAAAACCACAGAAATTCACCTGTTATAACTATTGTTATCTAAAGTAACTATAACCTGCGCCTCAGCCATGAACAGGTATGTGCTAAATAATTTTACTGCAGCTGTTACAGTGACTTTATCAATTATGTTATCAAAGATGTCATGAGTGCTGTAATTTGTGGGGTAATTAGCAGTGCATGGCGAAGGCACGAGTTATAGTTACCTTAGAGCAAGAGTTATAGTTACTTAAGATAACTCTAACTATGACAGGTAAATTTCTATGGTTTTATACAAGTAAATTCAGAACCTAACTTTAACGTCCCTGTAACCTTTGATTTTTTTCAGTGAATGTCTAAGGTTTTTTTCATTCTATTTCCTAACTATAACGTCTCTGTAACCTTTGTTTTTTTTCAGTGAATTTCTGTTTCTTAAAATTCTACTTCTTAACTAAAATGTCAATGTAACCTTTGTTTTTTTCAGTGAATTTCTATGGTTTTTTAACCTATAGGAATTCTCATTACTTTATGTTAATCTAAGCACCACCGTGCACGGGACCTGTTTAATAGGCCCGCTGTCACAGCAAACAGCTATGTCACAGGTGGTGGGCAACCTGGGACATAGTAGGAGCTGGTCCTGAAGGTTGGCGGGCCCCAGGACCATCAGTTGCTCCTCGAGAGGGGCCACGCAGCAACCCTCCAACATGCATAGCCCCGGGGAGGTGGTGGTCCCTGGGACTAAAAGGGTCCAAAACAGGCCCCCTTTCTAATTTGTTCCGGTTGCCCCGGGCAGGTGATTGGCCCCAGAGCTGCAGGGGGAGGGGGTGTGGGCAACAGGCTTTCCCCACACAATTAAAACCCTTTGCCTTGGGGAGGTTGAGGTCCCTAGGGTGTGGGAGGGCTGCTGACTCCCTGCATATATCACAAAAATCGCCCAGGGAAGTGGTGGTTCCTGGGGCTTTAGGGGAGGCTGACTGGGTCTCCCACACAATTGAAGCATTTTGCCCAGGGGAGCTGGTGCTCTTCAGGGCACAGGGGGGTTGCGGGCCCCTCCCATATGACACAAAAATTGAGGTGGTGGTCCCTGGGGCTATAGGGGGGGGCCTGAATTCCCCCAGGACCTGGCCCACCTGGGGACTTATGAAAAAACAAGCACAGGAGTGCACACATGTTTCTTGAAAATAAATTGCTGTGAATTTGCAAGACATCCACCACCAGAGCTAAGGGGTCATGGTGTCTATAACCTGGAACCTTTTCTTTTTTGTGTGCATTTTTTTCTGGCTGGTTTGAAGTGCTGGCAGCCGATCAGAGCTGTGCATTTCCCTGCACGAGCTCGTCTTTTTTCGCGAATACTTTGCTGCCAGAGATATACAAATTTGGATTTCCCTAAATAAATAAAAAATACTGAATGGATTAACATCAAATAAGCAAAAGTACAATCTACGTACCAAAAGCTAGCTTTCTGCAAAATTTGGTGTAATTCTGTCCAATGGTTCGGGTTGTAGACATAGGCCCTCATTCTGACCCTGGCGGATTGAATCCGCCAGGGCCGAGGGCAGCGAATGCACCGCCAACAGGCTGGCGGTGCATTCATGGGCATTCTGACCGCGGCGGTAACGCCGCGGTCAGAAACGGGAAACCAGCGGTCTCCCGCCGGTTTCCCGCTGCCCATGGGAATCCTCCATGGCGGCGCAGCAAGCTGCGCCGCCATGGGGATTCCGACCCCCTTCCCGCCAGCCTGGTTCTGGCGGTTTACACCGCCAGAACCTGGCTGGCGGGAACGGGTGTCGTGGGGCCCCTGCGGGCCCCTGCAGTGCCCATGCCAATGGCATGGGCACTGCAGGGGCCCCCTAACAGGGCCCCACATTGCTTTTCAGTGTCTGCTTAGCAGACACTGAAAAGCGCGACGGGTGCCACAGCACCCGTCGCACACCTTCCACTCCGCCGGCTCCATTCGGAGCCGGCATCCTCGTGGAAGGCGCTTTCCCGCTGGGCCGGCGGGCGATCTTTTGCAGATCGCCCGCCGGCCCAGCGGGAAAGTTGAAATGCCCCCCGCGGTCTTCTGACCGCGGGGCGGTGTTTGGGCGGTTTCCGCCCGGCGGGCGGCGTCCGCCGCCCGTCCGGGTCGGAATGAGGCCCATAGTCTAAAGATCCTATGGGAATTAGCATGAGAAATACAACTTTTTTCACCCCCCCCTTTTCCTCAGTACGTGCTTAACGGATCACCCCAAAACTTTCTGTGCGTAATGAGAATTACCACAATACTTTTTTGGGAAAATTTCATAAGAATCATCAACGGTGTTAAAGGTATAGGCAAGTTAAAAAACGCCTTCTCTATGGAAACATGTTCCAAACACTACCTGGTAGCCACTTCCACAAGGTTATATATATATATATATATATATATATATATATATATATATATACACATATATATATAAATATTCAATGAGTTAGCCAAAGATTACAGGGGCGTTATAGGGGCAATATGGTTAGGTTGACATTTTACCTATACATAACCATGCAAATTCAGCAATTAGAGTTATACTTAAAGTTATACTTATGTTAAGAAACTATAACTTGTGACCTAAAGTTACTTTAAGGCATGGGTTATAGTTTCTTCAGATAAGTATAACTATCGGTATAAGTTTAACTGCTGAATTTCTATTGTTTTGTATGGGTAAAACGGCAACCTAAATATAACACCCCTGTTACCTTTGGTTTTCTCAGTGAATTTCGATGTTTTTTAGCGTAAAATAATATATAATTACTGTACATTAATACAACCACTGCCGTGCACAGCCTTCGACCTGGTGCCAGACCCTGCGGCAAACCCCTCCTCATGCACCCAAACCCATGTTACGCACGTTTTTGACTGTGCACGGCTATATTATATCATGGTTATTCTCTTTCAGTTGTTACCATATTGCTGACATAAGTGCTCCACTCACCTATTTTTTCAATCACCACAGTGTAAGGTGTGAGCAGCTAAGGCCAAGAAAAACATGTTAATATCCATTCAACAAATAGCGTGACCCAATTCCTCAAATCACATGCCTTCATGCAAATCAGGTGTCACCATCCAGGTTTTTCCATTGTTTATATTGCAAACAACTTCTCAGTGGGCCCTCACTCATGCAACCTAGTGTCTTTCCACAAGGTGATACCTTGTTTTTATGCTGCTCTCCGTTCTTTGCCACACTGGCCACAGCACATCTATAAATAACATTTCTAGTCAGTTGGAGGGTTTAATGGTCACGTTCATGTATAGGAAATAAAGCTAACTTCACCAAATCTGCGATATATTTCCCACTTGATTCAGAGTCCCCTTATATCCGCATTTAAAGGTCCATGAGGGGTGACGCCCAGGCCTGCCATCTATCATCCACTTAAAAAGCTGCCACTGTGGGAACATATAACCATACACATGCGTGAGACTCTAGCTGTTTAACAGAATGAATGGCCTGTCTAACAGAATAGTACTATTGACTCACAGAGCTCAATGATTCACAAATAGCTATAAAGTTGACACAGTTGAAAACTATTGTAAAACAACATCAGGCTACCTGGTCCAGCATAACAAGATTACCCCGAAGTGGACATATTGCATTCCACGATAACCAGAATGCAAAGCCCGTTTGCCCAATTCACCCGCCTAGTTTTCAAATCTTCATCCCCCAATCTTACCTCTCACAAATTTCAGTGACGAACCCGAGCTAGATAATGCTTCTCGACACCTGGATACTTCCGCTACTCAAATTGATGCTCCTTAAAGGGCTGTTTAAACTACCCCCTGCTTTACTTCAACTCACATGCCTCAGGTGAAGCTGTTCGCACATGTATGCCACAAAATAAGGAATATCTACTGCGGCCATCTTTGAGTGGCTGATTCTGCTGTCTAAAAACCCCCTTTCCTTTATATCATGTATTAGTGTGCCCAAATACTTACTGTAAAGCTTTGCTTCATAGCACCACTATAAGAGCATGCCTCCTAAGCATTTTTTCCATATTTATTACATACATTGTGGATCTCTAGAAGAATGGACACAGTATTGCCTTGCAATATTTCTTCTCTTCTGTTACCATAATTGAACACATTTTTCTCCATCTTGGACCCCCGCGATGGACGAGCTTTGCATTTAGTAGGATCCCATTGCTCACTGGTTGCCCTGGAGGGTACCCAGGAGACTTGGCCAGACCCTGGGGTATGAGGTCCCCCGGGGCCAAAATCGGCCCTGGGAGGGGGGCTGCATAGTCCCTCTCCCCAATTCATTGAAAGCTGGGCACTGGGGGATAGAGTCCCAGGGGCCAAAATGGGCCCAGAAAGGGGGGCTGCATGCCCCACCTCCCTTATTCAGTGAAAGCTGGGTTCCAGGGGATAGGGTCCCTGGGGTTGAGATTGGCCCAGGGAAGGGGGCCAAACATCACCCCTATTGAATGAAGGCTGGGCCCTAGGAATGGGATTTATTAAGTGTATTTACTCAGCAATTCCATATTGAAAAACAATTTGAAATCCTACATGGAGGTGAATGCATCACTGATCTATTGGAGCGCAATCTATGTGTTACTGTGACAAGTAGGTTCCTTCTTATTGTCTCCTGGTGAGTGCAGAGTCCATGATTCTCCTCTTAAACGGCTATGAGTATGCAAATGTGCAAATCACATGGAAACGGTGCCCTCTTGGCCCCACACAGTCCACCTTAGTAGCATGCATATGTCTTTCCACCCTTTTGCCAGGATGATTCGCAGCTTACCAAAGGGCCGCCTAGTGCGATTCCAGCTGATTTTTATAGCATGTGTATGGTGCCGAGGAATATAAGGACATCTCCACAAAACAAAGAAGCACTTATGTCACATAGATAGGAGGAAAGACCCTGGTTAGGTGAAGGTTTATGTCTTTGTAATCTCATAGGCCTCTCTATAGGAGGATTCATATTACCCCAGAATTCTAGAGAAAGACGCACCAGAAACAATCATGTTGCCAAAACACACACAAGGTCACTAGTGTCATTTCCTTGTGCTCCTTTACACAGCTGTTGTGCAGAATACATACTGGACATTTACCCAAGGAGGCAGAAAGAACTCCACCTGGGTAGATATTTTGTACAAAACTGTGTACTCTTGTTGGATAAAAGGGCAGGTAAGGTTCAATTGTGGCTGAGTCCCTCACACAGCTACTGACACACTCACACAGACACACAAACACCCAATTACAGATGCACTCAGACACTCACCCAGACACTCATGCACCCACTCACAGACCCACTCAGAGACTCTTGTACTCACAGACTCACTCAGACACTCACAGACCCACTCAAAGACGTATGTGTGTGGGGTTTGTGGTTATAGGGGGTGAAGTAGAATCAGCCTTCGGTCTAATTGCTTTGCCACCTTCCACTCACATCTCAGAGCTCACCTGTACATTACCTCCTTGTACACCACTTGGAGTGGTGTGCTTACCTGGCACCAACCTGGCCCGAGATCTATTTTTTCAGGAAAGGATTTGAGAACCAGCACGACTGATGTTCAAATTTTGTAATGGCCAATGGAGCAAAATGTTTAGCTCCTTGTTAGACAAGGCAGCCTGGGGTTGTCTGTCCCCCCGACTTTTTGCCTGTCCTCCACTTTTGCTGGACCTATTTATGTTGACCTTAGGACTCTGAACACTTTACCACTCCTAACCAGTTTCTAAAGCGCATGTCCTCTCTCCTTAAAACATGTTAATATTTGCTTATCCCACAAATGGCATATTTAATGTACTTATGGGTCCCAAGTAAAGTACACTACATGTGCCCAGGGCCTAAAATTTAAATGCTACTAGTGAGCCTTCTGCACTGGTTGTGCCACCTGCTTAAGTAGCCCTGCCATTGCAGAGCCTGTTGGTGCAGTTTTACTGCCATTTCGATCAGACAAAATAAACCTGTTGCCATATACAAACATTCCTTTTTTATACACATCACTCCTAGGGTGGGTCCTGGACAGCCCAAAGGGCAGGGTGCAGTGCAAATAAAAGGTAGGACATGTACTATTGGGGTTCAAATGTCCTGGTAGTGAAAAACATTTACATTCATTTTTCACTGCTATAAGGCCTGTGTCTCCCATAGGATATCATTGGAGTTGCCGTATTACATCTTATAAGTGTAGCTTCTAAATGGAAAGAGATGACCCCCTTCATGTTTGGCCATGGCCCTCTCCCCCAGCCCATTTCGGCCCCAGGGACCACATCCCCCGGGACCCAACCTAATTATTTTTTCTTTTGGGGAGGGGGCTGTGTGCCCCCCCCTCCTCAGTGCCAATCTGAGTCCTGGGGAACCCATTCCCTGGGGTCTGGCCTTCTAATTTTTTGTTTTTTTGGGGGGGAGGGGTCCGTCCCCTCCGCAGGACCGATCCCAGCCCCGGTGACCCCATCCCTGGGGCCTGGCCTTGTGACCTTGATGCCCCCCAGGGCACCCAGTCATAATGTTGGGGACCGTGGGGGGAGCCTGAAGGCCCTCACAGTTCCAGCTGGCTCTCTGCCTCCTGCGGGAGCCAGCTTTGTTGTCACAGAGAGGGAGCTGCACAGCAATGTTTCTTCTGTCTCCCTGCCTGCATCTTTGCAGTCAGGGAGACAGAGGAAACCTCTACTCGCTGCGGGAAGAGCTGTTTGACAGCTCTCTCTCGCTAGCAGCAGATTGTTTGCTGTGGCTTAGCGGCAGCTGTGTTTGGGAGAGTATGAAATAATTTGAACATTTCTCCACCCACACAGTGCTGTAGGATGGAGTGTTTGAACCCCCCCCGTCCATCTTCTAGTTGCTTTAAAGTAATTATTTAGGCAGCCAACCCACAGATTCTACCTTTATGCCGCAGTGGCAAGGTCACTAAGCTCACTGACAGGGCAGGAACAGGTTGACGTTGCCCCCTTCTTAGTGCACAAGGTGCGAGGCTTGCTTTACTCTTGTCTAAACACCGACTGAACCAGTCCTGGGGCTGTGGGGATGTTCTCCTATGGGGTTCCCACTTCTCCTTCGTTGTGATCACCCATGTTGTGGGAATGTCCGGCTAATGATGATTTTGTTTGTGTACCACGTGTTATGCTGTTACAGGAACGGCACACTGTAATTTCACTTTGCATGAGGGTGGCACCCTTGTTCTTTAATGGAGTGTATTAAAGGTCTGCCCTCCAGTGCCACTGTTGCCACCTTCGTGTTTTTTCTGTGTACTGGCCAGCGAGCATGCTGTGCTCCGTCTGTTCAGCTGGGGTACTGTGTGCCATTCTCTCCGAATACCTCTCATTGTGGTAGGGCCTGCCTAGCGTGCTCAGTTTTTATCATTCAACTGTGTCCCAATGCTCTTTTGTCAGTGTTGCGCATTGCTGCTTGTTTCCTGGAACACTTTAGAGGTCCTGCAAGTGACCCGACGACTGAACCCTCCACGGCTTGCTGCGGCTGGGCAGGGCGTCGTGCGCACTCAATGCTAATGGCCTGCGCAAGCCCTGAGTCATTGTCTCTTCGTCAGGAATGCTGGCAGCATGAACCCTACGAAGGCTTGCTACCTTGGGCGTCTAACTTTTCTCGCTGAACGACGAAGTGCTACTGACGAAGTGCTTCACCTTTCTCTGGTCATCGGCTCTAGGTGGGCAGACACCAGTCACCCCTCTTTGCCAGCGTAGTAAGTCCTTACACTGGTGCAGGGATACACACAGATACTTTCTTGTTGATAAGGACTATTTATTGGCTCCTGATGCGGCGCACGTTATCAGGCTACGTGGATGCATGAGGCTGCCACGTGTGTGCCGGGTGGCACAGTGCCTACTAGTATGGCAGTTCTGCTGCCCAAATCTAGAGCCTGTGAGTATGCGTACTTTGTGAGGCTGCAGTTTGTGCGCCCAGTTCTATCCCATTAAAAACATATTTAAACATAATCTAAGGTCAGGCCCCCTTCAAGTTGAATATTTTTCATCGCACCTCCTGCCCACACGTCAGCTGCCACAGACTTTTGACAGGAAGGCACCAGAAATGAAATGCTGTTGTGAACCAAAGGATGTGTAACAGTATTTGCGCGGTGCTTGAGATCCTTCCGCACTAAGCATGTGAGTAAACATGCATATTTGTAGTATAAAACTGATGACTTAAGAAATTAATGTTCCTCCGCCAAAGCACGTGCTTTTAGCACCACATCACTCGTCCTCCCCTGTAGAATATGCAGTGGGAAGCACTCGTGGCATCAACAAGGTATCTCAATTATAAAAGCAATCCGCATTTATAATTTAATTAAAAAGCATGTCTTTGAAAGTAGTCTGAGTGCCTGATATGTTCTCCAGTACTGACAACACCGCATTGACTTGGCAAGAGATGTTAAACTGACTCGGTCTATAAACACTGCAGATGTTACTCCAACCTTTAATTCAGAAGATTAGTAGAGAATTTAAGAGCCCTGGCCAGTTAAGTGAGGTTTTCAGAGCCGCATTGACTTTTCATCTCGATTTTATCCTGATTGTGTTATGCATTTAAGACGTTATTGTGTTGTGGCACAACTCATTGGGCAGATCAGTATCAATCTGTCTTTATAATCCCAGGGCAGGAAATTCGATCTAATATCTAAGATTCAATCTTCAGCGTTTGCTTCTCAATGTAGCTGTTGAAACTTAGATTGATTTTTACTTTGCACCACTTAATCCACCTACCTAAAAAAAGAACTGAAAACTTGTGCAAGGAGCTCTCCTAGCATTGTATATTTTGAACGTGTAATTTGAGTCGAATATTAAAGTATCACAGATAATAATGGTAATAGTAATGTCAAAAAAATATCTATTATTAATACACAGAAGAATGGCCAATAAAACATAAACAAACTGGGGTGGCGTGGTGAGCAAATGAACGATGAATTTAACCCAGATCTGTAACTGGGGGTGGGTGTTTGAAAAGTTTCAGCACTCTGTCCGTCGTCTTGTTGTGTTGCAATAAAACCTAACAACAACAAAGCAAAAGTGAAGCTTACAATAATGGTGATGATTATGATGATGATACTAATAATACTTAAACTATGAAAGCAGACAATCTTCAGTGATTATTTGTTGTTTCTCTAAAGCTGCTTCTTCTTTATAGATATTGCTGTATTGTTGTATTTTTGTGTTGCTGCATCCTTGTCGATACATGCCAGATTTTGACAATCCTGTCATTTTCCATGTGTGCTTGCGCCTGTGTCTGAACATGTACTCAGGATCAGTTATTCGGAGGGTATGATACCGCCTCATTGGTTAAAGATGATCAGCATGCGCTTTAGCGGTAAAACATTTGCATACCGTTTCACAGAAATTATTACCATATGCAAAGTGCAGTGGAAAGAGGTAAGGTGAGCGATACAGATCTGCTTGTTTTTTATTCATACCCTGTTTCTGTCGATAATGTCAGCGGTTCAACATGCTAGCTTCCTTTTGCCGTGCTGCCAGCCGCCCTTGTGATGCACATTGCCATGGCAATCTAACCCTTCCAGTCTGCAGGGCTATAGTCAGTGTACCAGAGTTCAAGAAAGGCTTGTTAAAGAGCAGGGAACAAAAACAAAACCCTGCAGACCAGGTGAGGTCTGTCTAGTCAAGCACTGGTACACAGGTCGGCAGTAAGGTGGCGGCCAGTTGTCCTTATCTGCCATCAGGTTAATTGTTTCTTTTTTTGAAATGGGAATTTGATGAAACAGAACAAAATACCAGTTATTGAGCATACGCAAGGTCGGCGTTTTACTCCCACTCAAAAAAGCAAATACTCCCATTAACTCACTAATACTAAACAGGCGTGATTACCCTAATAGTTCATCAGTGGGCTTCCTCAATACTCCTCTCGCCTGTTTACAAGGTCCTAAAGTTGGCCAACAGTTCTTTGTACATTATACTTTCACTTTGCTACCGTCCCACCTCATCATATACGCACTAAACTGGCTGTCTCTCTGCCAAACTCAATACCATATACAAACTACTGACTTTTGTATTCAAGGCAGGGTTGGACAGCCAACATCCTATCTCACGACACCCCTCCTCAGAGTCAAAGATGTACTAAGTGTATTCTTCTTGTCACACCCAGACCCATCCCTGCTGTCTCCAAACTCTGGTCCTTTTACCTTTCAGGCCCTCTTCACTGAAACTCCCAACCACCAGGCATTTTGGTAACCCCATCTCTTCAGGATGTTTAAACTGCAATGAACAGTTATCTATTGAAGGACAAGAGTGAGCGTGGCCCACCTCCAAACTGTAGTGTCAATATGCATATTTCACACCTTTCCGATCAGTTAAATATTGAAATGTGTGTATTATAGAAGTGTGCCTCTTCACTAGTGATTTCCACACAACCGGTGCAAAGAATTGCACGCACTATCTGTGGCTTTTCTAATTTATGTTAACCACATCTCCATCAGTGCTCTACAAACCGTTATGTTGCTTTAGTACCATGTTTCTGATTACCAGACTTCCATTTTTCCATCATTCCTATGGGCATTAAGACATTAATTGTTTATTCCTTCATTATTTTTTGTTAAACATAAACCAGGCTACAGAAGGTATCCGGATGCTGCTAAGGCTGCATGTGTCTTGCTAAGGTCTTCCTTGATTTGACGTTATAGTTTGTGTAAGAATTTGTTTTTAAGTTAATAAATTCTGTGGAATGTTAACGTTGGGCCACTAGATTAGAAATACCTAAGATCTACACTTCAACATAGCCTATATTAGGAGCATCCAAAAGTGCAGGAGAAAGTATTAATTACCTAGGACAAATGTGCACTTTCCTCTACTCCAGGCATCTCTGGACAGCTTTGTGCTGAGGCGCATCAGAAACTTCGAATGTCACTCTTCCGGCCCTGAACAGTGTCACACTTAAGGACACAGATCCACACCAGCGCATTGGCAGCAAATTTCATTTCTGATGGAGTGCGTAGTCCATGACACGCGTACAGAGTTAGCTTTTACTGATTTTCTGAGACAAATGTGCATGAGCTGAAATTGAGGCTCTAATCTACCTGTCAGACTGTTGTGCATCTGGACCTCAAATGCATGTGAGACAATCGTACGGACACATGCATATACACAATGAAACTAATAAGACATGACATAGACCACTGCCAGATATCATGCAGCTAACTGATAGTGAGTTTCACAGGCCCATGCCATCAGTCCAAATTTTGCTTAAATGCAATTTTCATGTACTTGTCTGTTATATTGGTGGCCATTCTTGACAAGTTGTTGGAATCCTTTGCATCATGGACCATATCCATGGCATGATGACGGCTATTAAATACTGGAGGCCTTTCATGTAACAGTCTGTGAGTCCTTGGCGTGATGATGGCTATACATAGCATGATCATTACCCAAGCATGTTGTGAGTGCCCTTCGTGTGGTTGTGCCTGTCCCAAGCATTATGGTCAATTCCATGTTAAATGGTTGCCATACTATGCATATCATTACTAAAGAAAGGAAAGTGGGCGTCAAAGGTAGAGTCTATACCATGTGTGGCAGTAGTATCTTATTATCTGACATTTGGGGATCGGACAAATATTTAGTAAAAAAATCATTATGGTATTTTGTGACAGAAGTGGTGTATTAATAAAAATAAAACGACAGACTATTGTTTGCGGGGTGTTTATTTTGCCAAACTGAAGAGCTTGCCTTTCATAGCAAAATATGTACTTTTTTGCACCCAAAGAGATAGAGCTCTTTGGGTGCAAAATGACTTAATTTGTCAAATATATTTGTAGATATTTGAGTAATAACGCAGGGTAATTTCAGAAGGTGCCAGGGAGATGGCGTTTCTTGGTGCCTTGTGGATGTTTTTCATTCTAGTTGTTGAGAAAGCTTTTTCTGACATGATCTTTGTTGCTGCCTGTGTTCGAGCCTCAGCAATTGCTGCAACGATGTTTGCTGTCTGAACCTGAAAGGTCTCGAGTCTGAGGGGCTGCTTTCCAATCTGAGCCTAAAGGATCTATGCAGCTCTTCTTCTTATAGCCAGATATTTGAGCCCTGGTGTAACTTTTCATTTTTCCATCCTCTCACTTCTCCATAAATTCTCAGTCACAAGAGTGAGATCTCCTGAGAAGGGCCAGGGTAGTAATGGGGAAGGAATTAAGGGGGTCATTACTCCGACCGCCAGGGGTAATGTGGTGTCCGTACCGCCAACAGTGTGGCGGTACGGAGACCCTTATTACGACCGCGGCGGTAGCGCCGCGGTCGCACCTCCGGGGCCGGCGGTTTCCCGCCGTTTTAGCCCCGGCAGTGATAATCCGCCAGGGCAGCGCTGCAAGCAGCGCTGCCCTGGGGATTATGACTCCCCTACCGCCAGCCTGTTTCTGGCGGTTTGCACCGCCAGGAAGAGGCTGGCGGTAAGGGGTGTCCTGGGGCCCCTGGGGGCACCTGCACTGCCCATGCTGCTGGCATGGGCAGTGCAGGGGCCCTCTAACAGGGCCCCAGGCAGCTTTTCACTGTCTGCATAGCAGACAGTGAAAAGCGCGACGGGTGCTACTGCACCCGTCGCACGGCCGCAACACCGCCGGCTCCATTTGGAGCCGGCTCCTATGTTGCGGCCTGATCCCCGCTGCGCCGGCGGGCGCAAACTAGGTTTGCGCCGGCCGGCCCAGCAGGGATGTCGTAATGGGGTCCGCGGGAGTGCGGCCGCATTGGCGGCCGCACGGCGGTTACCGCTTGGAGGGCGGCAGTAGCCGCCCGCCAAGCTTGTAATGACCCCCTAAATGTTGAAATACATCCTGAAAAACGACAGGCTGGGTGTAATTGAATTTCTAGTTTTCTTAAATTGCTTATAAAACCTAATATTAATTAGGCATTTTGTGGAGAAATTACAATAAAAGTGCACCATTTTATTAACATTTTTTGAAATTTTTCTTGAGTAGGATGATTTCCAAGTATTAAAGTATCAGAATATTTCACGAGTGACTCTCCAGCCTCTGTTTTTAAGTATCTATTTGAAAATTGTGCTAGACAAATACATGGTTTGGCTTTGTTTTTAAGTATTTATCTAGGGGTAGAATCCCTCTAAAACCGATCAGGCAGATGGCTAGTTTTCTTTCTCATATGATGCAGTTCGAGGGGGGAATTTGCACACTATGAATTTTAAAATGTATCCTCCAGAGGAGAGGTGATCAGGCACCTCAGCCCTGTCCCAATGCTCATGTAAATAGGGAAGTGACTGACTACATCAAAATCCACCCTATAAGACTCGTAGTACAAAGACTGTCTGGCGAGCTAATATCAGTTATTCTTTGATATCAAGCACAGCAGGCTTTGTGTTTTGGCCACAGAAGAAGCCAGATTAGTTTGGCCCAAACTCTTTGTAGTTTTGGGTAAACCTTTAACTGATGAATGATCAGTGGCTCAGAAGTGAACAGGTGCTGCAATTTGACATCATTATATAGCTTCATGGAAATATGTTTACTAAAAGGTGTGCATTTCTTATTAAGAATTATCGAGCCCATAGCGTCTGTGGATTCTGTGGTCATATAGCTCAATGAAAGGCTGCTGGAGAGACTGTTTATGGCACAGATTAGCGCCAGGTCTCGTGGCTTAGTGGACTAATGCTTCCACTGTAGCAAACCTGTGTTCAACCTTATAGTCACTGGTTCAAATGCTGGCAGGTCCCCTCAGCCTTTCGTCCTTCTGAGGTTGATAAAATAAGTACCATTGAGTTGGGTAACAATAAACATCTGTTATGAAGCGCTAAGATACCCTTCTGGGTAAATGTGTGCTTTATCAAATACCCATGTTATGTTATCTTATAGGTTATTCTGCGGACTGTATCTCTTCCACTCTCCACTATAGGAGGTGTGTTCCCAGTTGTTGTTACTTTCCATTTCATTGAGCTCCTGAATAACAAAGTGACTTTGTGGTGGAGACCCAAAGCGGTTAACTTGTCTCAGAACATGCCAACTGATATAATAGTGATAAGGGTGCTGTTAAATCGAGAGAGGGTGACAGGTGAAGTAGCTTAGGGCTCAGTACACATAAACGTTCTTTTCAATGTAGTTGCAATTACACCAAAGCTGGAAGGTGATATTATGGATCTCGTTACAGATGAAACTTTCTTTTAAAGTGGTGGTCATATCCTGGAAAAACTGCAAAGAAACTGGAGTAGTGTGGAGAAACGCAACGAGAGGCCAGTATTTAATGGAGCATATTTAATGTATGCAATGAAGGCAGACAGCCCTAGTTAGAGTAAAGAAAAACGTATTGTCTGCCATTAAAGATAGATTGTGTGTTTCTCACAACCAGGATTGTTAAAGCTTACAGAGTATATTAAAAGGGCCTGTTAAGACCAAAAGGGATATTGGGGGTACATGTGGAGAAGTCTAGCTAGTAGAGGAAATGCCTTTAGCAAAGTATAATTCACCAGCTAGTCTTCACTTAGAGTACTGCGTTCAGATTTAGAAGTCAATTCAGATGGAGGAAAACCACAGAGATGATGCAAGGAGTATGTCATCAACCATATTAAGTGAGATAGGAAGGCTTAAACCTGCACAGTCTAAAGAAAGGAGAGAAAGAAAGAAGTATGGAATATTCTATCAGCATTTAAATACCTCAGATACCTCGTGTCAAAGTTGGTGTACCTAAACACAATAGATTTACTCTCTTTCTTGCCTCTTCGCCCCATACAATTTTAGCATCTGTTTCCTGGATAAACATGCCCAGTGGCAAATTCAGGAGTCCTTTAGTACTGTAAACCTAAACGTACTGGGATTGAGTGCAAACACGTTTTGTGCCTGATTCTGGAATTTATGGCCATCTAGTAGTGATCCTTTTAACAGCGCCTGATCTCTCTTTATCCATAATATAGAACAGATAGTACCTTACCGTAAAATGTCAGTTTGCTTGCAATAAGACTTAGAATAGTTGCTTGCTGTACAACGTGTATGGATCGGAGAAGTGGTACACTTTGTTTGCTATCCCCTGGATTCTTCATGCAACTGCAGTTGGATTTGAGTGTCATCTGTGTAGACATTATAGTACACTCTGTGATCCACAGTGATCACAACCAAGAGAATCATGTAACTATTAAATAGGAATTATATGATGTAGATGACCCTGGACCATGTGACAATAAAGAGGATGGATTTTAGCAGCCAGTTGACCCAGATGAACCCGATGCTCACAGTTTGTTCGAAATGACTAAATCCAGAGAAGTGCTATACCACTCACACCCATCACTTTCTAACTCAGGCTCAATCTGAGGTTAGGGGGATAGAGATGACGGCTAGGTGCTGGCTGCTGCTGAGCTCCTATGAAGCGGCTACTGATAATGGCAGTGTATGTGCACAGATGAAACAGCTGAAAGTGACACAAGGATGCAGTTCTGCAGGCAGAATTCCCCCTTGCAGTGGCATTTATCACACCATTTAAAGGCTACAAAGAAAGTGGATGCCTTGCTCGCTGGTTTACTGACATTGGCCTTTTGTGCTGTACCATGATAGCCACACAGTCCCTGAAAAGCTGCTTCTTTGTGGCGTTGGAAGCTCCACTGGAAGCACAGTGGCTGCCCAGAGAGCTTCTTCTGCAGCAGTAACACAAGGCATCCAGGTGCCGCAGATACATTAGCTTAGGTGCAAAACACATACAAAGGGGAAGCACCACTCTGTTTGCGCCAGTGGTAAAGTCATTGGCAAGCGCCATTCTGGCCAAGTAGAGCAGAGAAACTATAGTTTCAGTAGCACAGACACAGAAAGTGAGAGTGAGAGCATGGAGACTACGCAGTGTGCTGATTCTGACTCTGTTTCCCGGGCAGTGGTGAGCATTGGCAGCTTCAGAATTGGCGGATGTTCAACTGAGATGAACTCAGTGGCAGGGAGAGATGGTTCCTCAATTCTGGGCTCTTCAGTTTGCCAAAACAGTGGAGGAGCAAACAGTAAGCAGAAACACTGCAGCTAAATTGTTAAATTGCAAGCAGGCATTACAAATAAAGCTGTTTGTATACAGGATAGTGGGCTTGACCAAAACAGGGACAATATCAGCAACACTCGCAACATTCAAGGTGAATGCGTGGACAGTAGGGTGCTAACTCGGAGTATTTTGGGTGGTGTCTCATACAGTGACAGCCTGAAAGAGCTAAGGGCTAGCACTCCTAGTGATGAAAGCAGTAATTCACTAAGAACGACTAAACAGAAATGAATGCAGCCTCAACTATGAATGTTGAAGTACCCAACAAGATAGCCAATATTTTGGAGAGCAATCAAATGGGTGCTTGTATACATATGCAGGATATAATCCCTTCCCACACAAATGATGGCAGCATTTCTGCAGACAGCCCTATGTTCTGTACTGGGAAGCAGGAGAATAAACAAGCACATGCTGGAGTACTGAATGTACAGGCTCACAGTATGGAGTTCATAGGTAAGTCTGAAGAATTAGTGAAATGTGTAAGATCTGATCAGACTTGCATGATAAGTCCACCACGCAATCAGAAACATGGAGTTCAACAGGAACAGCGGGGAAAACAAAGGGGCTTAGACACATGGGCCCGTATTTATACTTTTTGACGCTAAACTGCGCTAACGCAGTTTAGCGTCGAAAAATTTTGCGCCGGCTAACGTCATTCTGAAGCGCCATGCGGGCGCCGTATTTATTGGATGGCGTTAGCCGGCGCAAGCAGACCGGCGCTGCCTGGTGTGCGTGGAAAAAAACCACGTACACCAGGCAGCGCCGGCGTTGGGAAAAGTGGCGCTAGGGCGTCTTAAAAATGGTGCAAGTCAGGTTGACGCAAAAAATCGCCTCCACCCGATTTGCGCCATTTTTAACGACGCCCAGACGCCATTTACATGACTCCTGTCTTAGTAAAGACAGGAGTCATGCCCCCTTGCCCAATGGCCATGCCCAGGGGACTTATGTCCCCTGGGCATGGTCATTGGGCATAGTGGCATGTAGGGGGGCACAAATAAGGCCCCCCTATGCCACCTAAAAAAAAAAAAAAAATTTTTTTTATACTTACCTGAACTTACCTGAATGTCCCTGGGATGGGTCCCTCCATCCTTGGGTGTCCTCCTGAGGTGGGCAAGGGTGGCAGGGGGGGTACCTGGGGGCAGGGGAGGGCACCTGTGGGCTCATTTTGAGCCCACAGGCCCCTTAACGCCTACCCTGACCCAGGCGTTAAAAAGTGGCGCAAATGCGGGGTTTTTTGACCCGACCACTCCCGGGCGTGATTTTTGCCCGGGAGTATAAATACCACGCATTTGCGTCGCCGTCATTTTTTTAGACGGGAACGCCTTCCTTGCATCTCATTAACGCAAGGAAGGCGTTCACGCAAAAAAATGACGCTATTTGCCCATATTTTGGCGCTAGACGCGTCTAACGCCAAAGTATAAATATGGCGTTAGTTTTGCGCCGAATTTGCGTCGAAAAAAACGACGCTAATTCGGCGCAAACGGTGTATAAATATGCCCCATGGTGCTTTAAGCCCCCAAATCCAGCTGTATTTTCTAAACATGTAACGTTTCATGAAAATGGCAGCAGAAGTGAACAAGTTGTGGGGGGTCTTCCTAACTAATTCAAGGCATTGGTACAAAAACAAACTGGTAAAGAGACTTGGTGATAAGGTGGTCCAATCTCTAGTCAATCCCCGTCAGACATTAACCTAATACCCATGATTGTAGCAATTGCACGAAAAGGTGGAGCTACCATCTCATCTATTGACCTGGCTTATTCTGACCACCAAAGATTGGCATAAGGTGTCACAAATTAGTGACAAACTGAGTCTGGCTGAAGACAATAACTGTCTAATCACAAAAATCAACCAGCCCTCGTTATCTGAAAATTTCCAGCTTATTCAAGAACATTTAGTGGGGACACAAACACATTATGTTGAGATTAAAAGTGAGCATGAAAAGTTGCAAAAAGGTTTGATTATGATTGTGCAGGGTATCAGAACATATGTGGATTGTATAAAATAATTTGAGCACAGAACATTTTAAAATGAGGAAGCAGTTCCTCAGATGCAAGGAACTATGGATGAGCAGGTCAAATGCTTGCATTAAATGCATATTAAGAATGAAGACTCAGAACACACATAGGCATAGGATTAACATTTGGATTTGAGGGACCAAAGAGGGGATCGAAGGGAAAGATGTTTGATTATTTATTATCAAGCTATTTTAGAAAGACTTCAAGATTTAGCTAATTGGGACTGGGATTTCGAAATTCAGCAAACACATGGTTCACATTTCAGCTAAGAGTAACTGAAGGGAACCTTCCTCAGTATCAAGCCCTGGAGTGATCTACAAAGGCATTTTTTCCTACACCAGGAGATCTTTGCAAGGGCCACACCTTACGCTCTAGTCACAGTCGATCATATAAAGTTTTTTGTAAGATACATCATGTGCCATTCCACGGCTGAGTGCAGGGGGTAACTATAATCGTGCATTGCATCACTGCAACTCTCAGGGCTCAAGCTTTGTTACAGGAACCTGCTTGGCTGAAGGTGGTCAGATATGGCAAATCATACTTATGGAAGGAGGAGTGTGAGCCAAGGGTTTTGATTACCTGAAGGAGTACAGTACCCAGATCATCTTCTGTGACTCCCGGTAACACTGAAAGCTATACAAATATACTAATTGAAAACCAGGATACTTTGGGTGCAGTTGATGAAAGAATGCGGATTATTGATGATGGTTTTAATGAGTGCTTGCCACTTGTGGGGCGGGGAATATTATGGTGTTGGAAACATGGTCACTCCAGGGCTAACACACTTCCACATGATACAACGGCTAGTTTATAAAAGCTAGTGTGTTTTGTCCATAATCCTAAAAAAGAGTGATTTGTAGAGGCGCACTGGTTGCTTTTCGTCAACACCAGCAATAGGAGGGTTGTATTCCCTTTGGTGGGCGGGGCTCATTCAGGGGAATGGCAATGATGGGTGCATTGATAGGAGGGAGCGAATGAGAGAGGGGTCTCACACAAGGGATGAAAATAAAGAGAAGGCCATCACAAACTGAGTTTCAGGATTCTAAATACTACTTTGGGGTGGGTACTGGGTATCACAGTCGCTTACAAATAGGGTATTGGTTGCCTAGTATTGTCAAATGTATGTTCTGATGCCCACAAAAAATTGTGTTAGTTCTGTAATCATGTCTCAGACCTGCCATTGCAGTGTCTGTGTGTGCGGTTTTAACTGTAAGTTCGACATGGCAAGTGTACCCACTTGCCAGGCCTAAACCTTCCCTTTTCCTACATGTCAGACACCCCTAAGTTAGGCTCTAGGTAGCCCCAAGGGAAGGGTGCAGTGTATGGTTAAGGTAGAACATATAGTAATGTGTTTTATATGTCCTGACAGTGAAATATTGCTAAATTCGTTTTTCACTGTTGCAAGGTGTAAGGAAATGCCTCCTTTGCATGGTTACCCCCTGACTTTTTGCCTTTGCTGATGCCAAGTTATGATTTGAAAGTGTGTTGGGACCTGCAAACCAGGCCCCAGCACCAGTGTTCTTTCCCTAAACTGTACCTTTGCCTCCACAATTGGCACAACCCTGGCACCCAGGTAAGTCCCTTGTAACTGGTACCCCTGGTACCAAGGGCCCTGATGCCAGGGAAGGTCTCTAAGGGCTGCAGCATGTCTTATGCCACCCTGGGGACCCCTCACTCAGCACAGACACACTGCTTGCCAGCTTGTGTGTGCTGGTGAGGAGAAAATGACTAAGTCGACATGGCACTCCCCTCAGAGTGCTATGCCAACCTCACACTGCCTATGGCATAGATAAGTCACCCCTCTAGCAGGCCTTACAGCCCCAAGGCAGGGTGAACAATACCACAGGTGAGGGCATAGGTGCATGAGCACTATGCCCCTACAGTATCTAAGAAAAACCTTAGACATTGTAAGTGCAGGGTAGCTATAAGAGTATATGGTCTGGGAGTCTGTCAAGCACGAACTCCAGAGCACCATAATGGCTACACTGAAAACTGTGAAGTTTCGTATCAAACTTCTCAGCACAATAAATGCACACTGATGCCAGTGTGCACTTTATTGTAAAAATACACCCAGAGGGCTTCTTAGAGATGCCCCCTGAAAACATACCCGACTCCAGTGTGGGCTGACTAGTTTTTGCCAGTCTGCCACACACCAGACATGTTGCTGGCCACATGGGGAGAGTGCCTTTGTCACTCTGTGGCCAGGAACAAAGCCTGTACTGGGTGGAGGTGCTTCTCACCTCCCCCTGCAGGAACTGTGACACCTGGCGGTAAGCCTCAAAGGCTCACCCCCTTTGTTACAGCGCCACAGGGCATCCCAGCTAGTGGAGATGCCCGCCCCTCCGGCCACTGCCCCCACTTTTGGCAGCAAGGATGGAGGAGATAATGAGAAAAACAAGGAGGAGTCACTCCCCACTCAGGACTGCCCTTAAGGTGTCCTGAGCTGAGGTGACTCTTACTTTTAGAAATCCTCCATCTTGCAGATGGAGGATTCCCCCAATAGGATTAGGGATGTGCCCCCCTCCCCACAGGGAGGAGGCCCAAAGAGGGTGTATCCACCCTCAGGGCCAGTAGCCATTGGCTACTGCCCTCCCAGACCTAAACACACCCCTAAATTGAGTATTTAGGGGCTCCCAGAACCGAGGAAGATAGATTCCTGCAACCTAAAGAAGAAGAAGGACTGCTGACCTGAAGCCCTGCAGTAAAGACAGAGACGATAACTGATTTGGCCCCAGCCCCACCGACCTGTCTCCCTACTTCGAAGAAAACTGCAACAGCGACGCATCCAACAGGGTCCAGTGACCTCTGAAGCCTCAGAGGACTATCCTGCATCTAAAGGACTAAGAAGCTCCCAAGAACAACAGCCCTATTCAAGAAACTGCAACTTTTGGAAACAAAGAAGCAACTTTTAAAGACCACATGTTTCCCGCCGGAAGCGTGAGACTTTCCACTCTGCACCCGACGCCCTCGGCTCGACCTGCGGATAACTAACTCTACAGGGAGGACTCCCCAGCGGCTGCGAGCCCGTGACTAGCCAGAGTTGACCCCCCTGAGCCCCCACAGCGACGCCTGCAGAGGAAATCCAGAGGCTCCCCTTGACCGCCTGCTTTAAGGAACCCGACGCCTGGAAACCACACTGCACCCGCAGCCCCCAGGACGTGAAGGAACAAAACTCCAGTGCCGGAGCGACCCCCAGGCGACCCTCTGCCTAGCCCAGGTGGTGGCTACCCCGAGGAGCCCCCCCTGTGCCTGGCTGCATCGTTGAAGAGACCCCCGGGTCTCCCCATTGATTCCTATTGAAAACCCGACGCCTGTTTGCACTCTGCACCTGGCCGCCCCTGTGCCGCTGAGGGTGTACTTTCTGTGCCTGCTTGTGTCCCATCCCGGTGCCCTACAAAACCCCCCTCGTCTGCCCTCTAAAGTCGCGTGAACTTACCTGCTGGCAGACTGGAACCGGGGTACCCCTATTTCCATTGAAGCCTATGTGTTTTGGGAACCACTTTGACCTCTGCACCTGACCGGCCCTGAGCTGCTGGTGTGGTTACTTTGGGGTAGCCTTGAACCCCCAACGGTGGGCTACCTTGGACCCAACTTTGAACCCTGTAAGTCTTTTACTTACCTGTGAACTTAAGATTTACTTACCTCCCCCAGGAATTGTTGATTTTTGCACTGTGTCCACTTTAAAAATAGCTTATTGCCATTTGTGTCAAAACTGTACATGCTATTGTGATTATTCAAAGTTCCTAGAATACCTGCATGAAATACCTTTCATTTCAAGTATTGTTTTGTAAATCTTGAACCCGTGGTTCTTAAAATAAACTAAGAAAATATATTTTTCTATATAAAAACCTATTGGCCTGGAATTGTCTTTTGAGTGTGTGTTCCTCATTTATTGCCTGTGTGTGTACAACAAATGCTTAACACTACCCTCTGATAAGCCTACTGCTCAACCACACTACCACAAAATAGAGCATTAGAATTATCTCTTTTTGCCACTATCTTACCTCTAAGGGGAACCCTTGGACTCTGTGCACACTATTTCTTACTTTGAAATAGTATATACAGAGCCAACTTCCTACACAAGGCCTGTCCCTCTTATAGGATAACATGGGCGCTACCTTTAAATTTGATTAAAGTGTAGATTCCCTTTGGGAGTGGGTGGACATGTGGAGTTTGGGGTCTCTGAGCTCACAAATTAAAAATCCATCTTTTAGTAAAGTTGATTTTAAGATTGTGTGTTTGAAAATTCCACTTTTAGAAAGTGAGCATTTTCTTGCTTATACCATTTCTGTGACTGTGCCTGTTTGTGGATTCCCTGTCTGGGTCAGTTTGACAGTTGGGCTGGTTGCATCTCACACTAGACAGTGACACAAAAGGAGCAGGGGTGTAGTCTGCATTTCCTGATGAGCCATCTGTGCTAGGAGGGATGGGAGGAGTGGTCACTCACACCTGAAAAGGGCTGTGCCTGTCCTCACACAATGCAGTCGCCGACCCCCCGGTGAGTGTCTGGGGCCTGGCCTGGGCAAGGAAGGATTTCACATTCACTAGTGACTTTGCTTTGAAGTAGGCCTACTTCAAAGGAGAAATTGGGTATAGGAAGGGCACCCAAAACCACAGACTTTAGAACACTTCTGGAAACAAAAGGAACCTCTGCCTGGAGCTGAGGAGCTGAGGAGAAGTGCTGCCCTTCCTGGGACTGTGCTTTGTGGAGCTATCCTGCAGTTGCTGCTTCTGCCAGAGTAAGAGGGCAAAGACTGGACTTTGTGTGCCTTTCATCTTGTGAAGAAATCTCCAAGGGCTTGATTTAGAGCTTGCCTCCTGTTGTTTGAAGTCTCAGGGAAAGCAAAGACTTCTCTCTGCCAGCACCTGGAGTCTCTGGAGAGACTCCTGCTCTGACAAGTGGTGCCCTATCCAGTCCCTGGGCCCTTGAAAGGAAAGCTGGTGGAAATCCAAGGAAATCGACTTCGGCCGACTTCGGACAGACGCCGCTGCTGAATCCGGTGACGCCGCCTGCATCCGACGCCGTGACCTTCGCTGGAACGCGAAACTCTTCGCAGGCCCGACACCGCTGCAGCCCGCTGAAGTCCGCGACTCCGTGGAAGTCGCTGCACCATGTCGTGACCGACGCTGCTCGAAGTGCACGGATTCAACGTTTCGCACCGACGCCGCGATCCCCGACTTCGCGCATCGACTTGTTTTCACTCTTCACCAAAGGTACTGTACTTGGAGGTCTACGCGACTCCGTGTCCGGTGCCGCTGGTGTTGGCTTGTTGGGAAGGACTCCGCCATGACGCCGTGTTAACACCTCATCGAAGCATTTTTGTTTCTAAGCGCTGTTTTTGAATTTAATCTTTAAAAATTCATGACTTGTGTATGTCAGATTTTTGTCGTTTTGGTCTTGTTTTGTTTAGATAAATATTTACTATTTTTCTAAACCTGTGTTGTGTCATTTTGTAGTGTTTTCATTGAGTTACTGTGTGTGTTGGTACAAATACATTACACCTAGCACTCTGAGGTTAAGCCTACTGCTCTGCCAAGCTACCAAGGGGGTAAGCAGGGGTTAGCTGAGGTTGATTCTCTTTTACCCTGACTAGAGTGAGGGTCCATGCTTGAACAGGGGGTAACCTGACTGTCAACCAAAGACCCCATTTCTAACATATTTCATACAAAGACCCGGCTCAGTTTAGACAGCTTGACTGTAATTTGGTGGCAATAACTTCCCAACAAATTTCTAATAGGGGATAACCATGCTTATGACCAAATCAAGACAATTTAAAGTCATGAAGACTTCTGAACACAAGTATGGTTGGTAATCAATAATACAGGTTGAGATAAACTACACAACGTATAACATCTGCATAATATATGACCCTATTGAGGATGATCCTCAGGTGTTTGCTAAACTATCCTCTGAGTTACAGCTATGGCCCATGGAATCATTGGTAGTCAGTGACTTTAACAGTGTTTTATATTATAAGACTGATGCCACCAATCACTGTGCCACTCCTTGTATGATTAAAGTACTCCAAGCAGTTCAAACACTCATGGGAATGCACTGCCTGGCTTAAGTTTGCTCATCACTCAAAAAAGAAAAGTCTGGCTTTACTGCCATTCACATGTTTACAATCAATATTTCAGGATGAACTTTTTCACGGAACCTCTTAAAATGGTCCACAGCATGGAGAATGAGAAATGCCCAAAGTTAATATCTGATTACAATCCACTTGTTTTTTCTTTAAACCACTATCAATATGATGGATATTAAAACAATCTCTTATGATGTCAATAGCCTTGCAAGAACCTACAAGGAATAAGTTGGACATGGCCCTTGTTGCAATTGTATGTGTTAGAAATGGGGTCTTTGGTTGACAGTCAGGTTACCCCCTGTTCAACCAAGGACCCTCACTCTAGTCAGGGTAAAAGAGAATCACCCTCAGCTAACCCCTGCTTACCCCCTTGGTAGCTTGGCAGAGCAGTAGGCTTAACTTCAGAGTGCTAGGTGTAAGGTATTTGTACCAACACACACAGTAACTTAACGAAAACACTACAAAATGACACAACACCAGTTTAGAAAAATAGGAAATATTTATCTAAACAAAACAAGACCAAAACGACAAAAATCCAACATACACAAGTCAAGTTATGAATTTTTAAAGATTAAACTAAAAAATAGCGCTTAGAAACAAAAATGCTTCGATGAGGTGTTAACACGGCGTCGTGACGGAGTCGTTCCCAACAAGCCGACACCAGCGGCGCCGGACACGGAGTCGCGTAGACCCCCAAGTACAGTACCTTTGGTGAAGAGTGAAAACAAGCCGATGCGCGAAGTCGGGGATCGCGGCGTCTGTGCGAAACGTTGAATCCGCACACTTCGAGTGGCGTCGGTCACGACGTGGTGCGGCGACTTCCACGGAGTCGCGGACTTCAGCGAGGCTGCAGCGGCGTCGGGCCTGCGAAGAGCGTCGCGTTCCAGAGAAGGTCACGGCGTTGGGTGCAGGCGGTGTCACCGGATTCAGCAGCGGCATCGGTCCGAAGTCGATTTCCTTGGATTTCCACCAGCTTTCCTTTCAAGGGCCCAGGGACTGGATAGGGCACCACTTGTCAGAGCAGGAGTCTCTCCAGATACTCCAGGTGCTGGCATAGAGAAGTCTTTGCTGTCCCTGAGACTTCAAACAACAGGAGGCAAGCTCTAAATCAAGCCCTTGGAGATTTCTTCACAAGATGGAAGGCACACAAAGTCCAGTCTTTGCCCTCTTACTCTGGCAGAAGCAGCACTGCAGGAAAGCTCCACAAAGCACAGTCACAGGTAGGGCAGCACTTCTTCCTCAGCTATTCAGCTCTTCTCCAGGTAGAGGTTCCTCTTGGTTCCAAAAGTGTTTCTAAAGTCTGTGGTTTTGGGAGCCCTTCTTATACCAAATTTATCCTTTGAAGTAGGCCTACTTCAAAGTAAAGTCTCTTCTGAATGTAAAATCCTTCCTTGCCCAGGCCAGGCCCCAGACACTCACCAGGGGGTCGGAGACTGCATTGTGTGAGGACAGGCACAGTCCTTTCAGGTGTAAGTGACCACTCCTTCCCTCCCTCCTAGCACAGATGGCTCGTCACGAAATGCAGACTACACCCCAGCTCCTTTTGTGTCACTGTCTAGTGTGAGGTGCAACCAGCCCAACTGTCAAACTGACCCAGACAGGGAATCCACAAACAGGCAGAGTCACAGAAATGGTATAAGCAAGAAAATGCTCACTTTCAAAAAGTGGCATTTTCAAACACACAATCTTAAAATCAACTTTACTAAAAGATGTATTTTTAAATTGTGAGCTCAGGGACCCCAAACTCCACATGTCCATCTGCTCCCAAAGGGAATCTATATTTTAATCAGATTTAAAGGTAGCCCCCACGTTAACCTATGAGAGGGATAGGCCTTGCAACAGTGAAAAACGAATTTAGCAATATTTCACTGTCAGGACATATAAAACACATTACTATATGTCCTACCTTAACCATACACTGCACCCTGCCCTTGGGGCTACCTAGGGCCTACCTTAGGGGTGCCTTACATGTAAGAAAAGGGAAGGTTAGGCCTGGAAAGTGGGTACACTTGCCAAGTCGATTTTACAGTGCACATTTACACACACAGACACTGAAGTGGCAGGTCTGAGACATGATTACAGGGTTACTTGTGTGGGTGGCACAACCAATGCTGCGGCCCACTAGTAACATTTGATTTACAGGCCCTGGGCACCTCTAGTGCACTTTACTAGGGACTTAACAGTAAAACAAATATGCCAATCATGGAGAACCAATTACATACACATTTTAAACAGGAGCACTGGCACTTTAGCACTGGTTAGCAGTGGTAAAGTGCCCAGAGTAATAAAAACAGCAAAATCAGAGTCCAGCACACATCAATAACCTGGGGAACAGAGGCAAAAAGGTAAGGGAGACCCTGCCAAGGATGAAAAGTCTAACACGTGTCCCCCCCAGCTAAAAGTGGGGAGTAACTACCCAACCTCATGGGAGTTCTCATCACTAAGGCGGAAGAATCTGGACAGACCATCAGCATTGGCGTGTTCTGTACCAGGATATGTTCCACCGTAAAGTCCATCCCCTGTAGGGAAATGGACCACCTCAACAGTTTTGGATTATCACCCCTCATCTGCATTAACCATCTGAGGGGCCTGTGGTCGGTCTGAACTCAGAAGTGAGTCCCAAACAAGTATGGTCTTAGCTTCTTCAGTGCCCAGACCACAGCAAACTCTTCGCGTTCTATGGCACCCCACCTATGTTCCCTGGGTAGTAACCTCCTGCTAATGAAGGCTAAGGGTTGATCTAGGCCCTCTTCATTAAGCTGTGAGGTACTGGCAGATTGCCTTAACTGAGGCGGCAAAGGAGAGGTCAGCATTCTCTACCCCAGATGGGCACTTCCACTTCAACGTGATGCCCTTTGGGATGAAGAATGCCCCTGCCACCTTTCAGAGGTCGGTCAACCAGGTGTTGGCAGGACTGGATGAGTTCAGTGCCGCCTACCTGGATGACATTGCAGTGTTTAGTTCCACATGGGAGGAACACCTGCAACACCTCTGGAGAGTGTTAGAGGCCCTGCAGAAGGCAGGCCTCACTATTAAGGCGAGCAAGTGCCAAATAGGGCAGGGTTCTGTGGTGTACTTAGGACACCAGGTGGGGAGTGGCCAGGTGGCACCCCTACAGCCTAAGATTGACACGATTCTGGCTTGGGAGCCTCCCAAGACCCAGACTGAAGTGAGAGCCTTTTTAGGTCTCACAGGATATTACCGGAGGTTTGTTAAGGGATATGGTACCATTGCTACCCCCTTAACTGAGTTGACTTCTAAGAAGCAACCCAAGAAAGTGAGCTGGACAGAGGCTTGCCAGAACGCTTTTGATGCCCTGAAGGCTGCCATGTGCACAGCACCTGTGCTGAAGGCACCTGACTACTCCAAGGAGTTTGTTGTGCAAACAGACGCCTCAGAGCATGGTATTGGAGCAGTGTGGAGGGGGGTGAGGCTGGGAGAAGTGACGAGTGGCCCCACCACTACCTCATAGGTGGTGATTTCCATCAGTACACAGCAGCTTCATGTACCTAGTGAACTGATGTGTTTCTGCAATCAGTGGTGACATCTCCTAAATGCTCTACAGCTCATGCCTAGGCTCGCACCTCACTGTTGCACCCAATTCCTGCCCGCTAACACCCAGGTTCTTTAGGATCTCCTCTCCCTCGATGGTGTGTATCTGGAACCGACAGTGCCATCTCCATCTGGGAGTTGGTGCACAATTCCCCTCCTCTAGGAGAACCTAAACAACGCAAACTGTTCTTCCAGCAATCTAATTCACAGCAGCATCAGGGCTCACACTCTGACAAGGAGGGATTGCCAGATAGAGACACTAGCTCCGATGCCACAGGTGGTACTGCCACCATGGTGGTGGAACTCAGAGCCGGGTTTCTTTCCATAGATGCTTGCTTCGATGCACTCACCAGCTGCATTTCCCTCATGGGCGAACAGGAATGACAGTGCTGAGGAGCATATCTCTGGACTGGAGGAAGGAACAGCAACCGTGATGAAGCGCTAGAAAAAATTGGCATGCATCCTGAAAACAGTAGCTATCAAAATCCTGGACCTAGAGGCGTGGTCCTGTAGGAGCAATATTTGCATTTCAGGCATTGCAGAGTCCACAAACATGGAGTACGTAGACGCATTTGTTGAACAATTGCTCACAGACCTTTTTATTCACTGCAGTTTTACATCAACATTTGCTGTGGAGCGCGCACACCACTTGCTCGGCCTTCGACCAGCAGCGGGTGCCCTGCCGTGCCTGATTATAGCACACCTCCTTTATTATAGAGATAGAGACATTGCACTCTGACAAGCCATTAAAACGGTCCTTTACAGTACCAAGGCTCCTCTATCTCACTATTCCCTGACTTCTACATCATTGTTCAAGAAGCACGCCCTAAATACTCTGATGTTAAAAAGTCACTACACAAGTTGGGCATCAAGTATGCTATGTTTTACCCATACAATTGCATGTTGAAGTCAATAGGAAACCTCACTTCATTGCCACCCTGGCAGGAGTAATGGACTTCTGCAAACAGTACACTGCAAACAGCTCCTCCTCGCAGTGGAATATCCCAGATTTCCCATCATGGGTTATAAGAGCTTTTTTGCAGGCGACTCATCTCCCTCCTAGAAGCTCCCAAGCTTTTGCATGCACTTGGGGCACACACCGCTGTTTTTCATGCTATAGTTCCTACTCCTCGGCAGTCTGCATCCTTATACACAAAAGTGTTCCCTTCTCCCTCGCTACAAGCCACATAGAGCCAGGGGGCTGCTTTGTCATATTAGTTGGCACACTGGCAGATAAACGCACCTAACTGGTTAATATTTACACCCCGTATACCGATGCACCTGAGTCTTTCCATAACATATACTCACATATAGGCCATTTTGTCCTGTGACAACTCCTTAACACCTTACATTCTCAATTATCTGCATATCCTGAAACCCCAGATGACTTCCCACCATTAACACTTATTATATCTGACATTGATGGAGGACGGCTAGTTTCTAGATTATACCATACTTGCTTGGCCATTAAGCCTTACCGCACCATTCGTGTCAGGAATGCCTGGGTAACAGACCTTGGCTATCCACTTTATGATAAGGTTTGGTCATACTGTTGCTCTCAAATTAAACTTATATCTATTAACCATAAACACAAACATTTAAATTTTACATTCCTACATCGGTATGCATCGCCCCTGCAGATATCGTACGTTTCGACCCCACACAGTCATCCTGATGTCCCAGATGCCATGCTTTGGATGCTAACTTTGCACACTTAACTTGGACGAGACCACTTATTGGGCAGTTCTGGATAACTTGTTGTCCCTACTCACCACTATGATAGGTACTACCATCACACTTTAGTGGCACTGCTGGGGTATCCCTGGGACATCCCCAGTTCTTTCTGCAGATTTGTCTCCGTGGCAGTCCTTCTTGCTAAGAGAGAGTTGGCATTACACTGGGTTGGTAGACACCGCTCCACAGATGCTGCTTGGCTAAAAAGCAAGACTCAATGTGATAAGATTAGCGAAGATTATGCACAGTTGCAACCCCAAGCATCCAGAGCCAAAGATATTTGGCAACCTCTGAGAGATTACTTACTTACCCTAGAGCCAGATGACTCAGACCAAACTATCGACCTCACTCATCACACGCACTAAATACGGCTGTGACCTCTGAGTTTCATTTATCACCTATCATGCATCCCATGCCATGTGCGTCATCTGTGATATTCTTATCCTCAAAATACAATGAGTATTCTTGTTCTTGTGTATTCTCATAAATTATATGCCATGTATCATGTTGATGATTATTGTACTTAAGTGCAATTCTGTATGCTTATCTCTTTAAGCTGTTGTTTACTGCAAAAAATGTGATAAACAAAGTTTTAAAAAAATCAATGTGGTTGACCGAAATAGGAAACAACGCAACAATGAGGCTCAGTTTTATTTTGAAATAATGAAACTGGAAACTGAACACACAAAAGCAATTCTAGCTAGAGATCCTCTAAAGATTATTTTCTGTGTATAGCTGAATACCGGAGAAAAATTTGGCAGGTAATGAAGGAAAAAGTGTCCGCCGTATACCTGTCAGGAAGGGAAGTGGCTATGAGTATGGCAAATCCATCGGTTAAACCGTGGCATATACTTTTTAAGAAAACTGATTATAACAACTATAGTGATCATTGAGGATAATCAAGATGTTGTGATTGATGTTTCCTTCTTAGTATGCAGGTGTCAGGTAGCCAGTTCAGATAGGAAGAAGGTTTTAGATGTATTTAAAAGGTTACTGGATAAGTTACAGGTCACTTAACAGAAAACCCCACCAGGAGCAGCATCATCCCTGCTCAGCCCACTCTCTCTGACTGTCCACTCCTTCAGCCATTTACCAACATTCCATGACATCAAACAGTGGCTGAGGGAACAGTGAAGCTCTGCATAGAATGTATATTAACCACTCCAGGTTATTACAACTATTACAGAGTATAACACAAGAGAGAATTATTTCCCAGCCTAGAGAGATCCTTCATAAATATTGGGTATTTTATCAGTCTCTTCATAGGTTTGAAAATGATTAAACTGTAGTTACAGTGACTGATTACTTAAAATCAGCAGAAATAATAATGATGAGTGATTCAAAGATATATATGTATCTGTACTGGATTATGGATATAGTAGCTCTGTGTTTCTTTCAAATAAATAAGATCATTGACGTACAGTAGGCTATCCCTAGGTCATGGGTCTCTATCAACATAGCATTTCTTTTAAAGGGGAAACCTCCCATCGAAAGAGGATCGTACGACCCATTGCCCTCATCACTGCTGGTGCAAAAACATATGCAAATATCTTAGCTGCTAGACTAGCTGCGGTTATCAATACACTTGTTAATACACAAAAGCATGGCTTTATTCCAGGCAGAGATACCACCATTCATACAAATCCAGCTATTGCTCTTTTGATGTGACAATTATTTACATAAGTCACTCAATATGATCCTCTTGGATATGGAGAAGGAATTTGATAGGGTCTCCTAGCCCTAGCCCTTGGGTACCATGGGAAAAATGGGATTTGTTATAAAGTGCCTTAATTGCATTCAGAGTCTATCAAAATTCAAGGGCTTGAATTATAATTGGTGGACATTAATCAGAATCCTTCATGATTAAAAGCAGAACTCGTCAGGGCTGTTCAGTGTCACCATTACTGTTTATAATATATCTACAACAATATCTATTCCGCTTTTTGTATAATCAATGCCTGTCACCCACTGAGAATAATGGAACTAAAGTAAATATGAGGTGGCAAAATAATCTGGAAATGCAATCCCAGATTTCCCCTACATTGAACAGGAGGCGCTAGTGTTTGCCAAAGGTTTAAACTACAAACTAAATATGAATAAAAATCAGATTATGTGAATTATGCGAATACAACACTGGATCCTAGTATTTCTACTTCCGCCACATATTTAGGAATTTAAATAATGAGTAGTAGGGAGGAAATCTTCAAATTTAATTACGGGCATATAATTTCAGAAAGCTCTCACATGTCAGTATACCATTGTTTACCAATTTGCCTAATCAGGGGATGTTATATCAGTGAAATGAATTTGCTTCCAATGTTCTTGTATTTATTTTGTGCAAACCTGCTTTTTGTTCCCAATTCTTTTTTTCAGATGCCTTAACTCTGCCATTGACAGCTTTCTGTGGGGCTATTAAAGGGCTACACGAGCTCTTGAAATTACTTCCAGAAGAGACTGGATGGACTCACCCTGATGTTAAAGAATACTTCTAGTTGATCTGTGGATAATGTATTTCTTCTCCTGACAGAGAACTGAGATAGCAAAGTTTTTTACATATCTATGAAATTAATCCTGTGTATCGAGGTTTGCAGCTCCTTTTTCTGACATGATTACTATTGTTTGTAGCGAGTCAGATTCAAGGTGATTCAGGATGCATGGTTAATTTTGGCGAGAATGGTTAAAAAAATAAAATATTACACTTATCCGCAGTAATATTAGTTCCACTTACATTTTTTGTGATACTACATGTAGCATTTGGTACAATGTGGGTTGAAAGCTTTTTTCATTTTTTTTTGCTTGGCAAAATCTGTACCTTTTAAGATTTACAAGTAGAATTTAAAGTCCCATCAAAAAGCTTTTTTTAATACCTGCAGAATCATGAATATCAAATCAAGAACTCAGCCAAAGTCCTAGAGAATAGAGAATAGTTGGGTTTATTATTTAAGGAAAGGATCGGGATTCCCATTAGAAAGTTTTACATTTGTTTTTCAGGTTCTAGAGATAATGGCCTGGAGATTCTGACCGATAAATGGACAGATAACATGGGCCAGATGGTGAATCCCCTCAAGTAATCACTCCAGCCTTTACAACATACACTGCACAATTAATGTCAGCCATGCTTGAGGTGCAACAGTTTGCATGCTTTGCTGTAGCCCCTAAAGGTTAGCTCATTAGGGTAAAGATAACATCAATACTTCAAAGTGCCGACAGTGTGTTTTGTTGGGGGTCTGATATAGACCATATGTTCTTTTAGTGCAAAGTTGCTGGAGGATTAGCAGATAAATTAAAGGTGGAAGGGGGAATGGCTCTACATAATATCATGCTGGATACTATTCTGAAAGTCTGGTGAAGGTACCTGCTCATCCCATGTAATTTATTATATTTGTAAAACTCTGTGAAAGAGTGGAAAAGTCAATTTCCCCCAACTTTGAACTCCTGGCTGATATCGATGTACCACATTATTTAACTGGAATTTTCAGTCTTGAAAAGTAAAGGGAAAATGCGCTATTATAAATGGGGACAACTATTTCAAAGGGATTAATGTTATCATGTATGAATGTAATACTACACCCCTCCCACTGTCAAATTGACTTGAGGTGGGTGATTCTTATTTTCTTTCTTTTTTCAATATATAACTGATGTAGTGATGACCTCCTCGTAAAATATTATAAAAAAACGTTTAGAAGCAAGAGGAAATAATACTTAATCCAGGAAAGTGCCCTATCACTTGATCCCGTCACGTTCTCCAACCAGACAAGAAGAGGCTTAAGTTCTATGGTGTCAAAGACCATTAATAGATTCAAATGAATCAAAGCAGTGGCATGCCCCTTATCCTGGATTTCCAACAGCTCTTTCGTACTGTTGAATACTATAGTGTCTCTACTACAAAAAGGCCTCCAACCTGAAAACAGAGAATTCAATAACATTATTCCTGCTGTTGAATAATAACAATTAATTCAATTATCTCCGCTAAGAATGGAGGAGTAGAAATAGGTCCATAATTTACTAGAGCTTTACGATTTTGGCCAGAATTCTTTGAGAGAGTCTTGCCACAGCACGAGTTAAAATACCAATATATATTTTTCTCTTTAGGGAGGCATTTACTATCAAAGACATACCATCAGTCAGGAGGTCAATTTTTTCCTTAAAAAGGGTAGAATGCATAATATCTGCATTAGATCCAAAGGAGGCATAGCAGGCACCATACGTATATAAATAAGTGATATATAACCAACAATTTTAAAGTCAAGATTTGAGGAACCAGAAAACGTTGTAATTTAACTGCAAACATCTGATCCATCATGTTCAATTTGAGGCCTTAGCTCAACATTTTTTAATGGAAAATGTGTACCAGTTAATTACAGAATTATAGCGATATCTGTTGCTAGCACTTATTGTCAAAAGTCCCTGAAGATCTTAAATAATTTATAAGTGGAATCATTGACTGAGCTGATGTAATCCATATAAAAGACACTGTTAGCTCAAAAATATTTTTTTTTCATTAGCTCCTTGATGTACTTTCCACTTTATTTTCTCTACATCTGAGTTTAAGCCAAATGCATGCAAATTAGTGCAATGTTTTGCTTCAATGTACTATGCTCTTTAGAAAACTAGTGAATGGTCAAAGTCTGAATCTGAATTTTTTGGTCTTCTGAGGGGCTTGACTGTCCAATGTAGATTTATATTAGGTTTACCTCTAATAATACAGATTCAAAGTTATCTTATCTCAATAAACACTTTTTAAATAATTAATTGCATGTTGAATACATGTGATAAGAGATGCATATTATGATATTATTTAATATTCAGAGGGACAGACAATGGGAATTGATTTTGTAAAACATGAAATGATGTATTATTTATGTATTAATGGTTCTCATTTGTATGCAACATTTGTTCAACATCCTCAGACATGTATAGCAAAAGAATGTCTAAACTGAATCCCAAAATATAGTAGGTCAGTAAGTCAGATTGGGAAAGTCTGGAACTTTAGAAACTGAGTGGAGAAGGAAAGATATGGTGTATATACACTTCCGTTAATTAACATGAGATTGAACCTTTCCTACACAAACACCTTGGACTGAGTATTGCCAAACATTCCTGAGTATAAGACTCCATTGCATAGCATCTGTAGGCCACATAAGTGGCATTATCAACTGCTAAAATCTCATGTTGCCTCCATAGCCTGTTGGCATGTCTGTTTTTAGGTCTAGCAGAGGGCTTACATGTCTGCACATGAACATAGAAATGTAGGCAGATGGGCCTCAAATCAGCCCCCTTCAACACATGCTTTATTTGAATAATTTCCCCACAGCCATTGTTTGAAGAAAGTGCCATTCACATTTTGGATCAGCCCACACAAGTATTTTTCTCTAACTGCCATGATGTTGGCTACTAAGTGCATTAATTTTTCTAAGTAGTGCTTCCATTTCAATTCGTGGATCACTCTTATAAGTAATAGCCATCTGACTTGGGATGCAGCCGAAGGTGAGCCCATTCCATCTCCTGAATTTCAAAGACACATATCATGGATGCAGCTGTAACTCTGCACCCATCAGTTTCAAGCTGAACAGTAGTAAGTCTTACAAGATATCAATGTTGCCTTGTAGGAAGAGACCCCATGTTAATGTGTCCTCTGAGGGGCAGGTAGACTTGTAAAGGTGGGTAGAATTTCCCAGATGGTACTGCATTGCTGAAAACCATGAGTATACCCATTCCAGATGTGCTCGTGAAGGACCTGGAATGCACCATGTGCCACTGTTATGGGCTATGTGCCTCTTGATGTGCTGTTCTAACATTTACTGCTTCCCCAAACCTTGCTTCTCACCACCCCAAGTAGGCCAATTTGCTTCACTCATCTGTTCAGTGTCTGGCTCCCAAGTCGTTGCCTTCACACTGCCTGCCTTTCATCCCTCCATCTAGCATCCCTCGCATTTCCTTCTGCTGCAAACTCTTTTTTCCATCAGCTAGCATGCCTCAGCTTCTCGTCCCACAAAAGACTTATGGCAATTGCCATCTTGTGAGTATCTTATCGCAACATACTCAACATACCAACAGTAAAAGCACACTCAAAGAATAACTGAGACATCTGTCACAGTGAAGAATCAATTGCAGTCATCTAAGTCTTTTCTTTTCTTCATTGCTTCTCACCAAAAGACAGCCTCTACTGTCTGCTTGTTCTGTCCTACAACACATCTCGGTTCTGTTGTCAGTGGGCTTCCTCCAGCGGTAGTCTGTTTACCAGACGGGGAGACACATATTGGAAAATATGCAGTATGAAAAATCAATGGGCAGAGAAGTCATAAGAAGGCACGTCTTAACTCTTTATATTCTATAATCCTCTTTGTCCCTAACTATGTTGCTGTTCTAGCGACAAAAGCTTTTCAATAAACAAGAATGCAAAATTTCAGATTAAAATTTCCAACATTCGCATTTAATGTATTTTTGTTTCGTCTATCATTACCCAATTTAGATATTGTGATTTTCATCGAAGATTATTTATGCGTTTGTTGGCCAACCTGAAAACCCAATTGGATGTTATGAATCAGTGGATCTGCGAGCCCAGCCCCACTTACCACTAGGGTCTGATTATGCAACTGTTGTGCCAACTCATTTTCTGTTTTTGGCGGTTTTTTTAAATTGTGTTTTTTGCACTGAGTTCCCTTTTCCTGTTTTTCCATAGAATGCTGAGAATGGGGAAAGGCTGATTTTGCCCGTTCCAGAGACCTTTTAAGGCATGCGCAGATTGGGCTCTGGACCTGGGCCCCAGCCTTCTAGGGGGCCCTTTGCTGGATCCGGCTCTGTTCTCCACCCAGTCCTGCCCTAATGCCCTTGACTGATTCTCAAACATAGATTGTTTTAAGTACCATTTTCCTTTAATTTATTTCGGCATTTTGCAGAGATATGTTGTTTGTTTTTCAATACCATGCAAAATCCATAAAAAAAGTTATTTTTTTAGATCAAAACCAGACTTCACATAGGAGAAATGACAGTTGGTCGCAGAGGTTACTTTCAATAATATTAGTAAGCTTATGCTATATGACAATATTGAAAATACACATCGCTATCCCTGAAGATTAGATAGAAACACTTTTAGAATTTGGACCAGTGTGCCTGTGCAGTGTCAGTCACCCGGCAAAAGAGGCCTTGAAAAAGCTGAAATTGGATCATAACTTCAAAGCTGGTCCGAACAAGGACCACGAAGTACGTTTGACCCAGAGCCCTCAAAATCCTTAAAATGTCCCTGGCCAGTTTCTTTACTTTAGGAACAAGAGTTTGTCGCATTTTGATGATATACCAATCCCACCACATTTTTATAAGACAAAGAAAATATCTAATTAGCCATTTTACTCCACTGAAACCTTTCACAAATATTCTAGTTAGACCTTTCAGCTCAGTCTGAACAAGTGCTGAACTGTTTCTAAGAAAAATGCTCCTTGCTCATAAGGGTAAAATCGAAGTCACTCTTGTGTTGATTAGACAGTACGTGTGAGATAAGCATATAATGCACTCCTCCCCCTCTCCATCATTATAGTTCACTTTGCTTCTCCGCCCAAACATCTGCCTCTTTTTTGGTTATCTGAGTGCAGATCCAGTCTACTACTTGTGTTAAGAAGACTTTGCATTGTCTGTCTTAAATAGAGGACTAAAGAAACGGGGGCATTCACGTTTCCTCTGTAATTATATCTTTATTGTATCTGACTCAGTCATCAACAACTGAACACGTCTGGTTTTCAGTCCAAGTCTGGAACTGACGTTTGCGTCCTTGATTCCGTTGGCATGTGTATCACAGCATGCGAGCAGTAAAGTCTCTGCTGATATTTTTAACTTTTAGCGCCGGGAACAATTAAAGCGGAAGGGTCTTTTGGTAATAGGCTTATTTAAGGGAGAACTTCTTCACCCGGAAGGAAGGTATAACATTTCCGAATATCATGTTCACTGGGTCTGGATGAACTGTCTTTCATATAACTTCTTTTACATCTATAGAGTGCTCCCTGTAGAGTACCTGGGTATCAAAAGCATACCCTGTCCTCCAACGTGCAGCTTTTTATGTGTTGATGTCAGCAATATAGTTAATTTAGGAAAATACAAGTGTTTTTAATTAGATGATAGATTTATAAAGTGTTTACGTTTGTTATTATAAAATCTTTCCTGTGATTACAGTTGCTTCAGTTATAGGGTTTGTGACTGCTGAGCCTGATTCACTAAGATACTTGTAGTGTATTTTCTTGCAGCTGAATTTACATAACGCTTCATACCCAGTGTTATTTTAGGGATTTTGGGGGCCCCAGGCAAGAAATATTTTTGCGGCCCCTGTTAAGAACAGATCTTAATTTTATAACAAGTTTTCTGCTAATTCAAGCCCCATTCATAACAAACAATAGTGAAGTAAATGTAAAAGAGTGAGCTAGAGGAACAGATAGAAGCAAGATAAAGTAAAAAAACACTTTCACTACGGTTCCTGGGAAGGTGGGGGCACTACGCAGTTTCAAACTTTGCCCATGCCTTAAAACGTCTCTGTTCATACCCCTGACGAGATGCGAATCTCATTTGAGGATGGTTACACTCACCTCTATGGCAGTACATAGAAGGAAGCGTGCATATGACCAGCCGTAGTAACCTTCATGTTGCCCTATCACATACTAAAAGGACAGATTACTCTGTGAGAATTGTGTCTAAGTGAGTCATGATGTGTTTTACTTTTGATGAAAAAATTGTAAACCTTTCCACCACAAGACATAGCACGTTCCGTGAGCAGAAAGAATGATGTTAACTCAAGTACACTTACATGTCAATTAGGTGGGCTAATACTTTCATTTGTCAGTTCAAATCCACGTTCTTGATTCACAGAATGTGACTTTGCACTTGTAAGTGGACTCCTCCATTTTAAGATTAAAATATAGATGAAAGCAAGTCACACTGACTGAGAAAGCATGGCTGGTATTACTACTATTACAGAGGCAGCAGTGATACTGTCAGAGCGGTCGCTAAAGTTTTCTTCCCACCATTGGTTCAGAAACCGCAAGCGCTCGGGTGAGACACCATTCTAATTTCTCACCCTCTGAGGTCGACTGAATCTTTGGCTTGATGAAGAAGTCAGTAGTTAAGATCAGACAGCCCACAAATCAACAACATAAACTCAATAAACAATATTTTAGACACCATGAATAATTCAACACTAAATCAAACTCCAACCTGAATGAAGTTTCAAAGCTTTATTACAATCCTAAAATCAATGTCACATAAATGGTGCACACAACTAGATTATAAAAATACATGAAGATCATAGACTGACCAAAGCATCTGAAAAGATTCAACGTAGGGTACATCAAAACTGTTATACACTCCAAAAGAAAAATGTAGATTAGCAACAGTACAATATGCACATTAGTATCAGACTTCCAAGCAGATGATAGTGACATTAGTACAACATGAAAATACAATTTCAGTAATCAATTTCAGATCTGGGCCATTCCTGACACTAACCAAAATTGTGACTTGCGTGTGTGGGAACAGGCTATCACATGCGGGCCAAGGCAAAAATAAAAAAAAGCAAAGATAATTTGTAAAACATCTAACTACGTTAACGGACTATAAAAATATGCAAGTGTAAGTTACTAACTAAAAAGGGAAAAACAAGAAACCACATTAAGTTTTACCTCTCCTCGTGGGAAAGCAGTAAGAGTTGATTTATCAAGTGGAGCATTCACCAACTTCTAGAGTCGGCTGGCAGCAGCAGCAGCATCAGGACAGTGCAGAACACGAGCTGCACACAGGACAGATCAGCAGTTGAGAATTAGTTGACCTTATTAAAACTGAACCAAATAACAGAATAGAGTAGTGAAGACTATGATGAGAAAACTCATCAGGAAACTCAGGGTAGAATTTGAGAGAGCAAGCTTAAGCAGACATTAACTGTCTCCAAGAAGGTTCGGAAGGGAACTGACATCAGCCGGGTTCAAGAAGGGACTGACTTCAAGAAAGTTCAGATGGGGACTGCTGCTGATTCCAAAGTTATTCAGTAGATAAAATAGCCAAAATGGTCCTTCTGGTGGGCATACTCTGGGGGCAGTTTTTCAGCATCCAATCATTGTAGATGGCACCACCAATTTCTGCAACTTTATGAAACTCTTCCAGCAATAGTCCATTGTTTGTACTATGACTTCATACAGTTCTACTAAAATATTATATTTTATAATAATCTGCTACGTGCATTTCCCTTCCCATGGCACACAAAAACTAAGCTAATATTCTTTCACATAAGCGTCATGAACCTTCCTGTGCAACTCAGCAGCTAGAACACATATTGCTACATTAACTAAACTTTGAAACATGCTCTTCCCATGGAATACAGTAGAACATTCATATCACTTTTTCAGCCTAGAGAAAAGAACACTGCGTGACATGTACAATTTTCCATGACTGCTTCTAAAATGAACTTTCAGGGCTAGCTGTGTTGCAGATGCCTAAGCACAATTAATGCATTAATAAAACCTATTGTGCACCCTTTAATTCAAAACAGATATGCAAAGCAGTTATTTTTATTGAAGCATCACTCATGTTATGTCAAAGCAATTTTAAAAGTACATTTATTTCACAAGTTGTGAATCCTTTTTAATTCAATATAAGTGTGTTTATTCCTCATCCACTTAATACTTAAAAAATAAAATGTATTTTTATTTCTACTCAGAAATAATACTTTCATGTTAATATTTATTAATGAATCATATATTTAAGAAAGCTAAATATTTTCATGTTAAACGTGGTGCCAAAAATATGACTAGAAGGCACAAATGGTGCACTGAAATTCAAACGTGCATGTTTCAGTTTCTACACTCATTTTCTGTTGAGCCACTTAAAATAATTGTCATCTGCCACTTCTATGACTCTAATGTATTATCAAACCTTGAACTCTCTCAGTACTGAATAACCACACATCCCTACTTTAGCTAGTGGTGGAGTACAAAAGTAAGTCAAAGTTATATGTGAGTGGTGCTGCAACAGATTACACCTTTGCTACCAAAAAGTGCACAGTGAGTGATTACAAGTACATCACTGGCTTACAATTACAATATTTGTCAGAGAACAACACCAGGGTTTACAAAGCAAAATGTAATGGAAAATGTGTTTAGATCATGCAAGTGAGCTTGTTTATTATATATGACACTAATATATATATGTTGAATTATTACAATACATAAGCTCGTTAAGCAAACATAGTACATGCAGGTAGCAATAATATTCTTGCCAAAGTCTAACGCAGAGTGTTACTAAATTTGTATAGTGATGAGAGGTTACGTGTTCCCCTTCACTTTTGTTGTCATCTTGTACATCCGATTTCACCATTACACCAAACGTTTCACCATTATCACTTTTTCATGGCTATTTTTGTTGATACATTTGGCATATAGTAATTTGATAGCCCAGTAAGAAGTGAATTGTATGATGTGTGCCCTGAGGCTCTGTGATCTAAGTTTGATCGCTGTTATAGCAGATGAGAAGGAAGTCAGATTTTGAATGAAATTGTGGTCCTCCTTGGGAATGCACACAATTGGAAATGTTTACCCCGATAATTTGTTGATCACTCTGCCATCACAGATGCTGTGGAGTAGACAGTATTGGATAGGTGGACATATCTTAGGCTGCAAGCGATTTGAAAAATACATAATCACCTTCCCTCAAGTGTTGCCGTCATGTAGGGCACTGGAGACAATTATCACAAGCCAATCTAGCAAACACCTGGTAACTGTGTCATGCTTTATTATATAGGCCGATGGCCCTATAGTGATCCCGGTGACCAAACTCAGTTGGATGCCGGACATTGGCGGAATGATTACTGACAAAGAGTGGAATCACTGTGAGCAAACTGTTAAGTTGTCCCCCAACAGTGCCTACGTCTTATCCATGTAAAATTTCTGTTCCAGTTGTACCACACTCCCCTCAATCTGGCAAACAATAACTGCAACCAGACTATCACTGTCTCCAGTGCTGGGCTCCTGTTGCGGATTTTATTCCTCTTGCCTGGTACTGCCAACCTATAAACACTTAATGGGTCAAAGTATTCAAACTCTTTCAGAGATAGACTTTTGATGGTTCCCGCTCCGAAGGTGGCACTCCTAAGCTGAGTGGCTCATATTCCATGCAACATAGAACAATTTATTACCACTGCCCTTTTATTGGAGGCGAAGCAGGTGGCATGCACCTGGGCATGTGACAAATCCTCCATTCTAGATATGGTCTATTGTCATGAACAGTTGGATGTTTATTACTCAACCCTGCCTCCTACTAGCAGGCCAAAGATATGTGGGGCCCTATGCAATCTTATTTGATAACCACTGGTTCACTGGTGGATTAATTATAGCTGGGACACAGGAAGGACTGTGACAGTCATGGGCATACGTCTCCTTTTAGTGTCTAGCCTGACTGCCTATATTAGCTGATGTGGTGTGTTGATTTATTGGGGAGTGGCTGGGGTTGGACTAAATAAACTGACCTTGTATTCAGACACAGAATTGCTTTCGGGTTACTGTCTCCTGCCTAGGTTGGACATATGCTCTGATGTATACCTAATGTGCTCCTGAGCTTTACAAACTATGCGATGAACACAGCCTGTTGCTTGTTGTATGTACTGATGTGCATCATACTGTGCATTGTTAGGCTGTTGGTTAATTGCACTGCTTAATACGAGTCAATTTCAATAAAAACAAGTAAACAAATGTGACCCTCCTCAACACATGCGGCGGCACCCTGTGCGACGTTTGTTGGCGCCCTCCACATTGACCACCTTCGCCACAGATTGCCTCACTACGCCCTTTAACCCCTAGTGTGCCTTGGACGAGGTGATCTCGTCCAAGGCGCCGGTTCCCCGGTGCCTTGGAGGAGATCACCTCGTCCTGCTAGGAGCCCCCGGGGGGAGCGCTAGCGCTCCCCCCAATGGCCAGGCACACCCCTCCCCTAGGCAGGGATGGAATGGGAATTCCTTCCCCTTCCACCCCGCCCCCCCTGTAACCTCCCCCGTGGCATCTGATGACGTCAGCGCTTTTTTTCGTGCTGACCTCATCAGACGCCTTCCCTCCAGCGGATCACGTGGGGGGGGGTCAGAAAAGCCTGGAATGAGAGGAAAGGCCTTTCCTCTCCTTTCAGGCTTCTCTGAGCATTTCTGCTGCCCGATCGCTATGCGATCGGGCAGAAGAAATGCCACTAGACACCAGGGATTTTATATATTTTTTGTTTATTTCATAAGCTCTCCAGGGGGGCAATTTATTTTTTGGCTGTAGACACCAGGGATTGTTTTTTTTGTTTTTTTTTGTTTTTTTATTTGTGGGGAGCGATACCTTAGGCAAGGGTCGGTCCCCTGGGGGCAAAAAGTTTTCTAGGCCATTTCTGCCTCCCTTGGGGGCAGATCGGCCTATTTTTATTAGGCCAATCTGTCCCCAAGGGGGGCAGAAACCACTAGACACCAGGGATTTTTTTTATTTTTTTATTTACTAAATAAGGAGAGCGGCCCATTGGGCAAGGGCCGCTCTCCAGGGGGGCATTTCGTTTTTTGGCTGTTTCTGCCCCATCAGCCTACAATTATTGGGCCGATCTGCCCCCAGGGGGGGCAGAAATCCACTAGACACCAGGGAAAATGTTCTTTTTTTTCATTTTGTTTTTTGTATGTTTGGGGAGGGTCGCTCCAGGGGGGGCAAATTATTATTATTATTATTAGGCCATTTCTGCCCCCCCCTGGGGGGGCAGAAACCACTAGACACCAGGGAATATATATTTTTTAGGGCTATTTGAAGTAAGGGGAGTAGCCCCTTGGGCAAGGGCTGCTCCTTGGGGGGGGGAAATTATTTCTAGGTCATTTCTGCCCCCGGGGGGGGGGGCAGAAATCCACTAGACACCAGGGATAATGTTTTTTATTGTTTTTTTTATTTTTAATGTTCGGGGAGCGACTCCTTGGGCAAGGGTCGCTCTGAGGGGGGGGCAAATCATTATTAGGCCATTTCTGCACCCCATGGGGGCAGATTGGCCTAGTATTATTAGGCCGATCTGGATCTGCCCCCGGGGGGGGGAAGGTGGGGTGCAGAAAACCACTAGACACCAGGGCAATTTTTTTTTTTTACTTTCATTTTTTTATGTTTGGGGAGCAACCCCTTAGGCAAGGGTCGCTCCTGGGGGGCAAATTATTATTAGGCCATTTCTGTCCCCCCCCCCGGGGGCAGAAACCACAAGGCACCAGGGATTTTTTTTATTTTTTATACTAACGCATAAGGGGAGCGGCCCCTTTGGCGAGGGCCACTCCCCGGGGGGGGGGGGGGAGGAAATATTTTTAGGCCTTTTCTACCCCCGGAGGCATTTCGTCCTAATACAATTAGGCGGATTTGCCCCCGGCGGGGCAGAAACCTCTAGACACCACTGATATATATATTTTTTTATTTACTTTATGTTTTTATGTATTGGGAGTGACCCCTTAGACAAGGGTCGCTCCCCTGGGGAGCAAATTGTATTTAGGCCATTTCTGCCCCCCTTGGGGGCAGATCAGCCTATTTTTGTAAGGCCAATCTGCCCCCTTTGGGGCAGAAACCTCAACACCATGGATTGGTGTGTGTGTATGTTTTGTTTGGAGGGGGCAGCCCCTTGGGCAAGGGTCTCTCGCCATGGGGGCACATTACTGTTGGCTTTTTTGGAAGGCCCATCTGCCCCCAAGGGCCCACCAGAGACCAGGGAAGATTTTGTTTTTCAAAATAAGATGTTGGGGGTGTGGCCATACCCGCACCCCAAATAAATGGGGCCAAAGTTGTTCTGCCCACCAGTGGGCAGATTGGCCAATTACCCCCGATCCACACCCCGGGGGGACAGAAAGTCTACTAGATGCCAGGGAATAAAAACAATAAAGGAAAATAGTGGGGTGGCGGCTACCAACCGGTATGGTCCTGGTTATGCCCCCACCCGAACTGAAGGGGATAACAGTCTTTCAGCTCTCCCCTGCACACTAAAACATCTTATCCCATGGCAAGCAAGAGGACATTTGATTATTTTTGTTTTTTGTTTTACATTTGGGCCATGAGAGCTTGGTAACTCTCAAAATCGTCCCACTTGGAATGGTGAGGGCTGCACTTTTTTTTTACTTTGGGACGCTGCCATGTAGAAAAATCCACAAGACCTAGACACATCTGAAAACTAAACATCTAGTTGATTCAAGGGTGGTGTGCTTCACATGCACCCCTCACCATTTCCTTACCCACAATGCCCTGCAAACCTGCAACCTTGCTGGAAAGCACACATTTTTCCCACATTTTTGTGATGAAACCTTCCGAAATCTGCAGTAATCCACAAAATTCCTAGCATTGTCTCATCTATACTGATAAAATTTCTGCTGCACTTGCCAGCTTAAAAATGTTTTTTTTCAAACTGCCGCCTTGGACCCACTTTGGATCCCCCTAATTTTTACGTGTTTTTGGCTCTTCCCTGTCACAAACTCTTGGCCCACCTACATAAGTGAGGTATCATTTTTACCGGGAGACTGAGGGGAACATTGGGTGGTAGGAAATTCGTCCAGGTGAAGTGATCCCACACAGAAATGTGGAAAAAATGTGATTTTTTAGCTAGATTTGCGGTTTGCTGAGAATTCTGGGTAAGAAAATATTAGGGGATCCACCCAAGTCACACCTCCCTTGACTCCCTCGGGTGTCTAGTTTTCAGAAATGTCTGGGTTTGATAGGTTTCCCTAGATGGCTGCTGAGCCCAGGACCAAAAACGCAGGTGCCCACGCAAAAACAGGCAGTTTTCTATTTGATCATTTTGATGTGTCCAGATAGTGTTTTGGGGCACTTCCTGTTGCGAGCACAAGGCCTACCCACACAAGTGAGATACCATTTTTATCGGGAGACTTGGGGGAACGCTGGGTGGAAATAAATTTGTGGCTCCTCTCAGATTCCAGAACTTTCTGTCACCGAAATGTGAGGATAAAGTGTTTTTTTAGCCACATTTTCAGGTTTGCAAAGGATTCTGGGAAACAGAACCTGGTGAGAGCCCGACAAGTCACCCCATCTTGGATTCCCCTAGGTCTCTAGTTTTCAAAAATGCACAGGTTTGGTAGGTTTCCCTAGGTGGCGGCTGAGCTAGAGGCCAAAATCCACAGGTAGGCACTTTGCAAAAACACCTCTGTTTTCTTTGAGAAAATGTGATGTGTCCACTTTGTGTTTTGGGGCATTTCCTGTCGCGGACACTAGGCCTACCCACACAAGTGAGGTACCATTTTTATCGGGAGACTTGGGGGAACATAGAATAGCAAAACAAGTGTTATTGCCCCTTGTCTTTCTCTAAATTGTTTCCTTCCAAATATAAGACAGTGTGTAAAAAAGACGTCTATTTGAGAAATGCCCTGTAATTCACATGCTAGTATGGGTACCCCAGATTTCAGAGATGTGTAAATAACCACTGTTCCTCAACACCTTATCTTGTGCCCATTGTGGAAATACAAAGGTTTTCTTGATACCTATTTTTGACTCTTTATATTTCAGCAAATTAATTGCTGTATACCCGGTATAAAATGAAAACCCACTGCAAGGTGCAGCTCATTTATTGGCTCTGGGTGCCTAGGGTTCTTGATGAACCTACAAGCCCTATATATCCCCGCAACCAGAAGAGTCCAGCGGACGTAACAGTATATTGCTTTCAAAACTCTGACATTGCATGAAAAAGTTACAGAGTAAAACGTAGAGAAAAATGGTTTTTTTTTCACCTCAATTTCAATATTTTTTATTTCAGTTGTTATTTTCTGCAGGAAACCCTTGTAGGATTTACACAAATTACCCATTGCTGAATTCAGAATTGTGTCTACTTTTCAGAAATGTTTAGGTTTCAGGGATCCAGCATTGGTTTCACACCCTTTTCTGTTACTGACTGGAAGGAGGCTGAAAGCACAAAAAATCGTAAAAATGGGATATGTCCCAGTAAAATGCCACAATTGTGTTGAAAAATTGGGTTTTCTGATTCAAGTCTGCCTGTTCCCGAAAGCTGGGAAGCTGGTGATTTTAGCACTGCAAACCCTTTGTTGATGCCATTTTCAGTGAACAAACCACAAGCCTTCTTCTGCAGCCCTTTTTTCACATTTGTTTAAAAAAAACGAAATTTTCACTGTATTTTGGCTAAGTTCTTGGCCTCCTTCAGGGGAACCCACAAATTCTGGGTACCTCTAGAATCCCTAGGATGTTGGAAAAAAAGGACGCAAATTTGGCTTGGGTAGCTTATGTGGACAAAAAGTTATGAGGGCCTAAACGAGAACTATTCCAAATAGGCAAAAAAAGGGCTGGCACAGGAGGGGGAAAAGGCCTGGCAGCGAAGGGGTTAACAGTGCTCCTCAAAATTCTGATCACTCTCCAGACAGAAGATTAACCACTAGAGTTATCTTCAACATTTTTATTTTTGGTTCAGAATTGCTGGAGGCAAGGAACGCTGCACCATGTGCTTTTAAAATCATAATATACCTGCAAACAGGGTGCCTCCACACAAAGTCAGCACCTGGCGCGGCGGCACCTGTCATACCGCCCTAGAAACGGCCCTGGCGTATCTCTTTGTTCATTTCTTTGTTGGTACAAAGTCTTACCCCTCATGAAGAACGATAACACAAACATGCATCTTAATTTATTTAGGCCCATATTTATACTTTTTTAGCGCTGCATTTGCGCCGCTTTTTTACGCAAAAACGGCGCAAACTTACAAAATACAATTTTATTTTGCAAGTTTGCGCCGCTATTGCGTAAAAAAATGAGGCAAATAAGGCGCTAAAAAAGTATAAATATGGGCCTTAGTGAATTGCTGGTGAATCATATTTCAGTGCCTTAAACAAATTTCAATTCACATTAGGCAAATAAGGGCAAATACTACAGGACTCCAGCAACAATTGCAAGTAAGACCTCTTCTTATGAACTAGTAAAGGACATAAGCAGTAGAACTATTGGCGCTGCCAACGTTTGTCCTTCCGCTCCTGATTTAACATTGATGTATTCAAGTCGACAGTTGTTCCAGCTGGTATTTGAGAAGGCAATAAAAATACCACCGGTTTAAATGCTGAGTCTCTGAAGGGATGGATTAGGTGTTTTGACTTTTAGGTTAACAGATGGCATATATGATCCTCAAATTGGTAAACAAAAAATGTCATAATCAGATCTAGTCTGTACATCTAGATTATGTTATAAAACATGATTTTATAAAGTATCCCGAGCTGGAAGTGCTAATTGAAAACATGGATGGAACGATAAAAGAGAGCACTGGTGGGTCTAATTTATGACAGCTTTAGGTTTGGTTTGATGGGTGTATTAAATAGATGATGACCTGGAGCAGGAGTGTTTTAACATCATGGATAGTGGTAAATGGTTGGTTGTGGCTGAAAAATGTCTGCTTTTGGCTAGAAGTGTTGTAGCGTTTGTTGGCATCTCTAAAGTAAATAGGAGAACATCATAAAATAACTAACACAAAGCAACACAAAAACAACACTAACACATAATAGGCACAACACAATAGCCAAAACAGAACACAACAGCCACAAATGAACACAACAGCAACACCATCCAATAACACAGCACAAAGATTCAACAGCATAAAACACAACGCATCACTACCTCACAAAATGTAACAATAAATATTCAGAAATGTTCTAGTCACAAATTACCACCGCCAAAAATCTGCTTTCACAATATTGTGCTAAAAGGTGTTTGCAGCAAGCATAAGCTTACCACCAAGGACATGAAATAGCACCAAGCAAATGTTGTGTGCCGCAGCCCATGATCTCTGTTACAGGTATGGACTGAATAGTGTCTCACATAGTTGAAGAGCTAAATCAGTATTTTACTACCTTAAAGAGTGGTACATATTTGGTGGTTGTAGAGGACAGCCTAACACAATAGTACAACTCAGAACAAAATAACATAAAATAATATCAGACCGAAAATATAGCAGGTCACAACACATTAAAACAGTTAAACACAACACAACTCAATGAAACAATGACCGAACAATACAACAGCACAACATAACAATAAGCAAACCAGCAGAGCAAAACAGCACAACACGTCAGCACCACCACCAAATGCAACTCAACAAATATGCAGTTTCTTTTCAAACAATAGAATCTATACACGTTGTTTTTGTAATTCTGAGGTAAAAGTTGTTTGAACGAAACACTGCCTTACTTAGCACCACTGACATCTAATAGAGCCAGTTAAAATATTATGTGATATGACCCCCAAGTCAGGGTTAGTCAACCTCTTCCTGCTGTTAACAGAGAACACATAAATAATTAGTTCGAATTGAACCTTTTGATGATGTCAGGGACAGAATTTCCATTAGGAACCTAGACACATGATTAGTAACAATGCAGAGGAGTGATGCCTACTTGGTATTGACAGGTGTTGCTGGGCCAGAGCCTAAATGGTCTGGTTTTTCTACCAAATCTGTGGAGCAGGAACATTCTAATAAGAGGCTAAGAGAACACATCCCACCCTCTGGCATATACTTGACCCTCCACATTGTTCAGACAATGAACAATTCACATTAAGCAGGGCAAAGAACACTTCAGCATTCCTGCATGTTGGACCTGGCCCTTTTTGCAGGGTCATTCCCAAAAGTTTTGCCTCCCTCCTCCTATTTGTTTCTGCTCTGTTTTTGTTGGCTTTACAACTCACTTTACCACTGCTAACCAGTGCTATAGTGCATATGTTTTCTGTGTAAATTGTGATTCTGATTGGTTTTCCATGATTGGCCTATTTGATTTACTAGCAAGTCCCTAGTAAAGTGCACTATGTGTGCCCAGGGCCTGTAAATCAAATGCTACTAGTGGGCCTGCAGCCCTGATTGTGCCACCCACATGATTAGCCCTGTAAACATGTCTTAGACCTGCCACTGCCATGTCTGTGTGTGCAGTTTTAAACTGCTGTGTCGACCTGAGAAGTGCACCCACTTACCAGGCCCAAACCTTCCCCTTTAGTATATGTAAGTCACCCCTAAGGCAGGCCCTAGGTAGCCCCAGGAGCAGGGTGCAGTGTATTCAAAAGGTAGGACATGTACTAGTGTGTTTTACATGTCCTGATAATGAAATACTGCCAAATTCGTTTTTCACTATTGCACAGCATTTCTCTCCCATAGGTTAACATGGGGACTGCCTTTAAATAACTTTTAAGTGCAGTTTCCCATTGGGAGCAGATAGAGATTTAGAGTTTGGCGTCGCTGAACTCACAATTTAAAAATACATCTTTTTGTAGAGTTCATTTTTAGGTAATCTGTTTGAAAATGCCACTTTTAGAAAGAGGGCATTTTCTTGCTTAACCAATCTGTGCCTCTGCCTGCCTGAGCAATCCATGTCTGGGTCAGACTGACAGTTGGGATGTTTGTGAATTCCCCCCTGTACAGTGACACAAAGGGAGCTGAGGTGTGTTCTGCAAATCATGATGAATCTCCTGGGCTTCAGTGGGGAGGGAGGAGATGACACATGCACCTGAAAGGGCTGTGTCTGTCCTCACACCATGCAGTCTCTGACTTCCTGGAGTGTGTCTGTAGCCAGACTGGGAAAGGCAGGATCTTGTGAACAACAGAGACTTTCCTTTGAAGTTTGCCTAGTTCAAAGGCAGAAATGAGTATAAGCTATAGACCCAAAGCTGCAGACCTTTAGATAACTTCTAGATCAAGAGGAACCTCTGCCAAGGAGAAGAGCTGAACAGCTGGAGGAGGAGTACTGGCCCGTTGCTGTGTGTGCTTTGCTGGGTTGGCCTGCAGTTGCTGCTTCTGCCTTAAAGAGGCCCAAAACTGGACTTTGCTGTGTAACTTGACTGTGAAGTTTTTCCAAGTGCTTGAAGTAAAGCTTGTCTCCTGTTGGAAGTCTCAGGGATATCAAAGACTTTAGGTTAATCTGCCTACAGCACTGGGAACTGTGTGTTTTGTGCTGTAACAGAAGAAAAACTACCACAATGCTGTTAACAATGCCATTCCCTACACTGCCACAAGGAGCCGTACCCCGCATTGCACCGCATCCGTGGTCTCACTGGCGGCACCACTTGTTGCTGTAACCGAGACTCTGCTTGCACCATGACCTGTGGGCCTGCACTCCGCATCGCCTTGCTCACTCCGCAGCCTTGGTCCCCCTGATGCTCTATGCTGACACGATGCTGCTGCCTGCACCGTGGCCTGAGGACACTGCTCGTAAGGGACACAAAGCACCATCCCGTCCTGCACCGCAGCCTGGTATACTGACACCAGCGCCATCGACTCCAGCATCTTCAACAGACACTACTGTCTGCGCCACGACCCGTGGGTGCCGCATGGAGCCCACCCCACTTCACACAGGAGCCCTGGTCTCACCAATGCTGCAAGATGCCGTCACTGAGCCTCTGCCTGCATCGTGACCTGTGGGCACTGCACATCGTATTGTCCCGCTTCGCACCGCAGTTCCAATGCCATCAACGCCAGCGCTCCTGACTTTGTCATCAGCCCGGAGTTCAATCTGCAATGCCTGTGACTTCAAGGGCCCGATGACCCCTGCACGGACCTCCAGAACTGACGCCCGCTGGTGCCTACCGATGCCATCGATGCCACATTCGGGATCTCATTGCGAGGTCACAATGCCCTACGTTTCCAAGGTACTGTTTGCGGGTCTTCCCAACACCACAGCTGGCCTGCGACCCTGCATTCAGCCTGAATTGTTGGATTTGTTGTTCATGATGCCGTGATAGCCCCAGATGGAGATATCAACTTGAAGGAACTGTATTTTTAAGGTAATTCTTGCAAAAGTCATATCTTTAATACTGTATGTGGGATTTTCTCGTTTTCGTCTTGTTTTACACAGATAAATATTGGCTATTTTTCTAAAACTGGTGTGGTGTCCTCTTGTAGTGTTTTCACTGTATTACTGTGTGCTAAGTGCAAATGCTTTACACATTGCTTCTGAGATAAGCCTGACTGCTTGAGCCAAGCTACCCAGGGGGTGAGCTGGGTATCTCCCCTACCCTGACTAGAGTGAGAGTCCCTACTTGGACATGGTATAAACTGACCGCCAACTAAAGACCCAATTTCTAACATTGGTTGCCAGAGGTGAGGATAGGACCTGCATTTCCACTTGACTTACAGTGATTGGTGTACACTACTACCATATCACAGACCATTACATACCACACACAGGCTTTTAGTTTTTTTTTATTTTTCCTTTGATCTATTTTTGGTCTTGAGTTCAAGTTAAACTTCCTACTACATCATGTCTCACTCAAGAACATCATCAGTTACATCCATGGATTTGGTTTTTGTGGAGGGTAGGTTAGAAACCTTTACAGTGAAGGAAGTCAAGTCAATTTTCAAAAGCCTCAAAGTCCAAGTTAGAGTCCTCACCAAGAAGGAGGAGCTACCAAAGGTGCTGAGAGCCTGGCTAGCAGCCAGAAATTTTCACTGGGCATTCTGAGGATCCAAATGGGGAGACCATGGAGCCAAATCCAAGGGAAAATGTGATGAGAATGGAGGAGTTGCCAGTGGGGGGGCGGTACCCTCTGGGTCAGGCAGCAGTAGTGTTTTTAAGGTCTGGATGCTAGAGGACAGGAGGGCAACTAGGAGACATCAGATAGAGTTGGAGAGCTTAAAAATGGAGGGCCAAAGTGATAAGCGAGCCATGGAAGAAAGGAAGATGCTTTTAGGCCATGAGCTCAGAGTAAAGGAGCTGGATCAGAGGAGTAGATCCACCATCAATGGTGGCAGCTATACCTCAGTGCACTCAGATAGAATAGTACACATTCCCAAGAATGTAGGAAGGGAGTACAAGAAGGGAGATGATATCCAGAGGTCGTTTCAGGGATATGAGGCATCTATCCACATGAATGGGGTCCCTGAGAAGAATTGGGGAGCCGGATTGTGGGACCACTTCACTGAGGAGGGGAGGGACACCTTGATAGCTTTAGATAAGGGGTACAACCTCACCTATTCTGAAATGAAGGAGTCCCATCTCACTCCTGACAAGTACATGGACGAGTTTAGAGGAAGTAAGAAAACTGATTCACAGACCTGGCTAGAGTGTGTGGATTCATTTTGCAGATCACTGGATGGTTGGGTGAGGGGCAGTAATGTCACAGATTTTCAGTGGCTGTAGGAAAGTACCCCCTTTATTGGCATGGTTACCCCCTTTTTCTGCCTGTTGTCAATATGTTTGACTGTGTTCACTGGGATCCCGCTAACCAGGACCCCAGTGATTATGCTGTCTCCCTTCTAACTTGGTAACGTGGTTACTTACACCCCACATTTGGCATATTCGTGCCCCCATGTAAGTCCCTACTATATGGTAAGCAGGTACCCAGGGCATTGGGGTCCCAAGGGAACCCCATGGACTGCAGCATGCATTATGCCACCCTTAGGGAGCTCATGCAAAGTGTATCTGCAGGCCTGCCCATTCAGCCTGCGTGAAAGGGTGCATGCACCCTTTTTCACTGCAGATCGCTGCACCAGGTCACCCCTATGGCAGGCCCTCCTAGCCCAGAGGACAGGGTGCAAGTACCTGTGTGTGAGGGCACCCCTGCACTAGCAGAGGTGCCCACAAACTCCAGTTCCATTTTTCTGGACTTCGTGAGTGCGGGGATGCCATTTTATGAGCGTACTGGACATAGGTCACTACCTATTTCCAGCTACATATTGGTAACTCCAAACCTAGGCATGTTTGGTACTAAACATGTCAGAATCATACCACAATACTGTTGCCGGTATTGGAAGTATGATTCCATGCACTCTGGGTGCTCCTTAGAGGACCCCCAGCATTGCTCCTACCAGGCTTCTGGGGTTTTCCAGACAACCAAAGCTGCTACCACCCCTCAGACAGGTTTCTGCCCTTCTGCTGCTTGAACAGCTCAAGCCCAGGAGGTCAGAACACGGAACATCCTTTCGGAGGGGGGTAAAACCCTCTCCATTTGGAAATAGGTGTTACATGGCTTGGGAGGGGTAGCTTCCCCAAGCTAATGGTATGCTTTGAAGGGCACATTTGGTGCCCTCCATGCGCAAACCTGTCTACACAGGTTCAGGAAACCCCCAGTCCCTGCTCTGGTGTGAAACTAGACAATGGAAATGGGAGTGACCACTCCCCTGTCCATCACCACCCCCGGGGTGGTACCCAGAGCTCCTCCAGGGTGTCCCTGGGTTCTGCCAGCATGAATCCAAGATTGTCAGGGACCTCTGGGAGCATCTGAGTGGCCAGGTCAGGCAGGTGATGTCAGAGCCCCCTCTTGATAGGTGGTCACCTGACTAGATTAATAATCCCCCTTTCAGGGCTATTTAGGGTCTCTCTCTTGGGTGGGTCCTCAGATTCGGCTTGCAAGATTCCAGCAGGACTCTTCTGCATCCTCTACTTCGACTTCTAGCCACTGGAACCACAACTGAACCCTCCAGGAACCAACAATCTGCATCCATTACGAATACTCTGCTTGTAACATTGTTTCCACGGCTCCTTCCAGCTTCTGAAACATTTCCCCAACTGTGCATCCTCTGAGGGTGGCAAGTATTCAGTTTGCATGAGAAGGAAGAAGGAATCTCCTTTGGAGTGAAGGAGTCACTCCCCAGCATCCACAGGCACCAACTGCAATGACTGGCTGCATGGATCTCCTCTCATCCTGAGCTGCGTGGATCCTGCATCACATGTGGCGGTCCAAAGTAGTCTTCTTGGTCCTCTCTGCCAGCTGTCCAACTTTGGTGGAGGTAAGCCCTTGCCCCCCCCATGCAGGACAGTACCCCCATGCACTACATCTCTTGCAGCTACGAAGGCTTGTTGGCATCTCCTCCAAGCGATCTTGAGGCTCTGTGTAGCCCCAGCTTCCAGCACTCTTTCCTATGATACACAGTCTTTTGTGTGCTTTTTCTGCAGTGTCGGACCCTTCTCCAGTTGTGCTTCATGGGCTCCTCTGCGACTCCTGGTTCCTCATCCAGTGGGTCTCCTGTGGGGGCTGCCTCTTCTGTGGACTCTCTGCCTTGCTAAGGGTCCCCCTAGGACCTCCCCTGTGGGTTGAGTCCTCTTGGACCGTGCTGGTCCCTGGCAGATTCACTTTTGACTTCTGCCTTTGCCAAGGTTTGTTGGTGGCTCGTCCACACCACTGACCGACTGCAATCATCCATCCTGCGTGGGACGTCGACTACATCCGCCAGGAACTCTTCAACTGCTCCAAGGCTGCTTTTCTGACCATCTTCTTCCTACCATTGACCAACTCCTGCAAACACAGCTGGTTGGGTAATAGCTCCTGCTCTCCCCGGACTCTTCTGTGACTTCTGGACTTGGCCCCCTTCTTCCACAGGTCTTCCTCCTCAGGAATCCACCACTGATTTACTGCAGTCTTGTCTGGGTGTTGCATTTTCTTCTTTTCCTTTCTTTTGGGTGGTTTAGGGAAAATACAGTAACTTACTCCTTTCCTCTTGATTGCTAGGGGGCACTATGTTACTTACCTTTGGGGGTTCCTAGTCCCTCCAGCTCCCCTCTACACATTTCACTTACCTAGGTAGGGGTCCTGCATTCACATTCCATTTTTTTTGTGTATGGTTTGGGCTCCCTCTTGGATCACTATTGTCTATTTGTATTTGCACTGTTTTCTATCACTTTCTATGCCTATTGCTGATTACTAGTATACATATTTAGGGGTTCATTCCGACCCGGGCGGTCCATGACCGCCAGGGCCGGGGACCACGGAAGCACCGCCTACAGGCTGGCTGTGCTTCCAGTGCCATTCTGACCGCGGCGGTAAAGCCGCGGTCAGAAAAGGGGAACCGGCGGTTTCCCGCCGGTTTTCCCCTGGCCCAGGGAATCCTCCATGGCGGCGCTGCTTGCAGCGCCACCATGGGGATTCCGACCTCCTTCCCGCCACCCTGATTCTGGCGGTTCTTACCGCCAGGAACAGGATGGTGGGAACGGGTGTCGTGGGGCCCCTGGGGGCCCCTGCACTGCCCATGCCATTGGCACTGCCCATGCCATTGGCATGGGCAGTGCAGGGGCCCCCTAACAGGGCCCTATGAAGATTTTCACTGTCTGCATTGCAGACAGTGAAAATCGCGACGGGTGCTACTGCACCCGTCGCAACCCTGCAACACCGCCGGCTCCATTCGGAGCTGGCTTCTATGTTGCAGGGGCTTTCCCGCTGGGCCGGCGGGCGCCCTTTTGGCGGTCGCCCACCGGCCCAGCGGGAAAGCCAGAATGGCATCCGCGGTCTCCTGACCGCGGAGCGGCCATTTGGCGGTGACCGCATGGCGGGCGGCGACTGCCGCCCGCCGCGGTCAGAATGACCGCCTTAGTGTGTTACTTACCTCCTATTGGAGGGTTGCCTCTCTAGTACTTTTTGGTAATTGTGTCACTAAAATAAAGTACCTTTGTTTTTGTAACAGTGAGTGTTTTCTTTCTTGTGTGTGAGTGCTGTGTGACTACAGTGGTATTGCATGAGCTTTGCATATCTCCTAGATAAGCCTTGGCTGCTCATCCACAGCTACCTCTAGAGAGCCTGACAATTAGACTCTGCCTACACTACACTAATAGGAGATACTTTGACCTGGTTTAAGGTGTAAGTACCTCAGGTACCCACCACACACCAGGCCAGCTTCCTACAGGGGCTGTACAACTTAGTTGCATGGGAGAATTTGTCTAGTCTGTGTTTTGCACAGCTGCACCAGCCCTTGACTGATAGGAAGCTTGCTATAGAGGCGGACTGTTGGATGAGTGCCCGGGTCCACAAGAAGTTGTATGTGGAAGACTCAGCGAAGGGTGGGCAGGGTCCCCAATAGAAAAAGGAGAGGAAAATCAAGAGAGACACAGACGGGTCCTAGGATAGGGGGTGAGAAAAAAGGGTCCCAGGTTTCTTCTGATAGGAAGGAGGGAGTTTCTGGTGAACAGTGGCCCAGGGCACCCCATTTTTAACCCCAGTGCTTTCAGTGTTCCCAGTTAGGACACTAGCAAAGGGACTCTGCCTGTCCTAAGAAAACCCCAATTGGTGTCCCTTTTACAGGGATGGCCAATGTGTCCTTAGGGGAAGTAGTCCCAAGGGGCAGGTCATAGACCATGCAATGATATCCCTTAGTTGGGAGGTGGACTCAGAGGGTGAGTTGGTGATCCCTGAGGGTGTGAGTCACCACTTCTACTAGGTGACTGTGAATGGGGTCCCAGTCCCTGCTCTGAGGGACAGTGGGGCTAGCCATACCATGATGTTTGAAAGGCCTGTCTCCCTAGAGCAGTACAATGATCAGGTGTGTAGGGTGACACCAGCCCATGGGCAGGACTTCTTCCGCCCTATATCCCTGGTATTCCTAGAGTGGGGTGAGGAGGTGACCCAGAGGAGGATCATAGTTTGTCCCCAGATGCCAGTAGACTGCCTTCTGGAGAATGAGTTGCCCCAGGTGTCAGGGGAACTGGGAGGGGTGGCCCCCAGAGACACCCCTACAGTCTAGTTGTCTGGGGGTACCCCCAATGCGGAAGGTACAGGACCCCAGCTAAAGAGGGACAAGAGGAGGGAGAGCCCACCCCTGTCCCCTGCTCAGCCTGAGGGTACAGGCCCTATGGTGATATAAACCCTGAACTGGTGGGAGGCGAAGTGAAAAACAGGTGCCAGGCACCTGGGGCTACTGCCCCCCCACTTTCCAATACCACAGAGGCTAGTGACCCAAAGGTGGCCTGGGGCCTGGCTTTTGACACTGACAGCTGTCAGTGGCCTCTGTTGTTTATTGTCCATGTGTTCAGATTTCCTGGTTGAGGGACCGAAGTTAGACCCAAGGGGTGGGATGGGCCACCTCACACTGTTGGCCATGGTGTTACTGTTTGCATACTGGGATGCATCTGTGGGCAAGGTAAGCTTAGGAGCTGCACAGATGGAGGCCTCAGATGAGAAGAACGGTTCCCCCGGGTTAGTTCAGTAGGCCCTGAGAGTGTTGACCGAGGGATCCACCTGGATTTAGAGAGGCATAGAACTGAAATGAGCCCCTGCTGTTGCAGGCCCTATTCTATCACCCCAATCAGGGAAGTCCATCAAGGTATTGATTGATCTCCCCTGGCTTTAGGCTGGTGGGGGGTTGAGTTGGACCTGGCACTTTTTACAGTGTCATCCCCAAACGTTTTGGATCTCTCCTCCTATTTTTCCCTGACCTGCTTTTGTTGGCTTTAGGACTCTAGGCAATATACCACTGCTAATCAGTGCTAAAGTGTATATGCTCCCTGTGTAAATTGTGATTCCGATTGGTTTTCCATGATTGGCATATTTGTTTTACTAGTAAGTCCCTAGTAAAGTGCACTATCTGTGCCCAGGCCTTTAACTCAAATGCTACTAGTGGGCCTGCAGCACTGATTGTGCCACCCACATGAATAGCCCTGTAAACATGTCTCAAACCTGCCACTGCTGTGTACCCACTTGCCAGGCACAAACCTTCCCTTTTACCAGATGTGTCACCCCTAAGTTAGGCCCAGTGGCAGGTTGCAGGGTATTTAAAATTTAAAAGGTAGGACATGTACTGGTGTGTTTTACATGTCCTGATAGTGAAGTACTGCCAAATTCAGTTTTCAATATTGCAAGGCCTATCCCTTCCATAGGTTAACATGGGGACTGCCTTTAAATATCTTTTAAGTGCAGTGTCCCATTGGGACCGGATAGAGCTATGGAGTTTGGGGTATCTGAACTCCCAATTTAAAAATCCATCTTTAGGTAGAGTTATTTTTAAGATTGTCTGTTTGAAAATGCCACTTATAGAAAGGGGACATTTTCTTGCTTAACCATTCTGTGCCTCTGCCTGCCTGTGGAATCCATGTCTGGGTCAGACTGAAAGTTGGGCTGTTTATGAATTCCTCCCTAGACAGTGACAAAAAGGGAGCTGAGGTGTCTCCTGCATATCTTGATGAGTCTCCTGGGCTAGAATGTGGAGGGCGGAGCTGATAACTGCACCTAAAAGGGCTGTGCCTTTCCTCTCACATTGCAGTATCCGACCCCCTGGAGTGTGTCTGGGGCCAGGCCTTGGCAAGGCAGGATCTTGTGAACAACAGAGACTTTCCTTTGAAACTTGCTTACTTTAAAGGCAGAATGAGTATAAGTAGTGAACCCAAAACCCAGACTTTTAAAACACTTCTGGATCAAGGGGAACCTCTGCCTAGGAGAAGAGCTGAAGAGCTGGAGGAGGAGTACTGCCCCTTTGCTGTTTGTGCTTTGCTGGGGTGGCCTGCAGTTGCTGCTTCTGCCTTAAATAGGGCAAAGAATGGACTTTGCTGTGTATCCTGCTTGTGAATTTTCTCTAAGGGTTTGAAGTAGAGCTTGCCTCAGGGATATCAAAGACCTTAGGTTCATCTGCTTACAGCACTGGGAACTGTGTGCTTTGTCCATGCAATAGAAGAATAACCACCACAACGCCATCAATGGCACCTCTCCCTGCACCGTGACCTGACAACACCGCACAGAGCCATGCCCCGCTTCACACCACAACCCTGGTCTCACCCATGCCGCCACATGACGGTGTCACCGAGCTCCCTTGCCCAGTGACCTGTGGGCCCGCACTCTGCATCGCCTTGCTGACACCGCAGCCTTGGTATTCCTGACGACTCTGCTCTACGCTGACACCAATACTGCTGCCTGCACCATGGCCTGAGGACAACGCTTGTGAGGGACATGAAGCACTGTCCGTCCCGCATTGCAGTCCTGGTCCACCGACGCCAGCGCCATTGACTACAGATTGTCAACAGATGCCCCTGTCTGCACCAGGACCTATGGATGCCGCACGGAGCCCACCCCCATCGTACCGCCACATTGGGCCTACCGATGTGAGTGCTTCAGCAACAATGACACCGCTGCCTGCACTGTGACCAGGAGACACTGCACATACACAGCCCTGGTCTCATCGATGTTGCAGGATGTCATCACCGAGCCGCTGCTTACACCCTGATCTGTGGACGTCGCACGTCACATCATCCCGCTTTGCACTGCAGCCCAGACGCCATCCACGCCAGCGCTCCTGACTTCGTCATCAGCCTGGAGTTTTATCTGCAATGCGTGTGACTTCAAGGGCCCAACAACCCTTGCACTGACCTCCGGAACCGACCCCTGCTGATGCCTGCGACGCTGTATTCCAGATTTCATCGCAAGGATCACAATGCCCACATTACCAAGGTACTGTTTGCAGGTCTTCCCAACACCGCAGTCGGCGCCTTACCCTGCGGTTGGCGTGAACTGTTGGATTTGTTGTTCACAATACCGTGATAGCCCCAGGCGGAGCTATTGACTTCAAGGAACTGTATTTTTAAGTTAATTCTTGCAAAATTTGTATCTTAATTACTGTATGTTTTAGTTTTCTCGTTTTGGTCTTGTATTACACAGATAAATATTGGCTATTTTACTGGAACTGGTGTGGTGTCCTTTTGTAGTGTTTTCACTGTATTACTGTGTGTTATGTGCAAATGCTTTACATATTGCTTCTGAGATAAGCCTGACTGCTTGAGCCAAGCTATCAAAGGGGTAATCAGGGGTTATCTGAGCTGGGTTTCTCCCTCACCCTGACTAGAGTGAGGGTCTCTGCTTGGGGCTAAACTGAGTGCCAACTAGAGACCCCATTTCTAACACTGCCTGGCCTACATTCAACAATTTTGACATGGGTCTTGTGGCCGGCAGTTCATTTGCATACTCATGAGGGTAATGTTCTCCTGATAGTGTGGATACTTTAGGACTCTGCAGGGTAAATCTGGTCCTTGGATGGATATACAGATATTCAACTTGAATAAGGTTATCCGAGGCTGACTAGGCCGATTGACAACATCTTCCATAACTGCCCCTGTCTTGAACCCTTTGCCAGGAATGTTGCAATGTTTTTCAGTGCTTTGCTGTAATTTGGTGCAATAACAAATTGACACCCATAAATAGTTGCCTTATTGTACTGTATGTAACTGCCAGTCCTCCAGTTTGCTTCATCAGGGCTCTCATAAACTGTTGAAGGCCAATGCACATACTGTTTATTAGGGGTTCTGAACCAGGGGACTGCAGACCCCTGAAGCTCCACAACACATATTCAGTGGGTCCCCAAATTGTTAAAAAAATTAAATAGTATTAGCAGAGTAATAGAGCATGTATATGTAAAAAACACAATATTGAAATTTGAAAATGTTAAAACACTTTGGAAATGTAAACATATTTGAAATTGGAAGCTTAACATTGAGTTGGTCTCCTTGACTTAATTCTTGGGAACAGCACAAGTACTGTAAATAGAACCTAGAAAGGGTAATTGGTATCCTCAATTGAAGCACTGGTATGTGCCAACAAAAAGGAAGCAAACATTTAGATTAAAAAAGACTAAAGTGACATGCTAGTTGTAGCATCTTCGCCAGCCTGGGTTCCCCCCATTAGGTGTGCCACACACTGAGATGGGTATTACACACCTTTATTCTTTTGTGTTTAACCACAAACTCAACATTCTAAACCTGCATTTACTACATTCTAACACTTACATCACAGTTCTATTTGGTCTTTCAGGAGCTCAAAGGGTTCCATCATTCATAACTCACGCAACATTACACCTCCCACTCTGTTAAATAAAATAGTGATTTTGTTTTTACAAATTTACGCACAATTATAGCTCTTCGATGAGCCTTTGTTGTGCTCTGATTACTCATCCCAGTTGTGCCTTCAGAAACTGGAAAACAGCAGTAGGAGTGTCCATGATCTGCATTCCCGATGCAGGAGCAACAGCCGTCTGGAGGTTTTCTATTGTCCTTTCCAAACCAGTCTCCTTGTTGACATCAGTATCTGAAGAATATTGAGCCTATGCCTGAATTGCAAGGAATCTCCAGGACATTGGGTATACACCATGTGTCATTTGCTGGTTACTACAAGGAATGGGTCAGCAGCAAAGGGAGTAGAGGTAGCTAACTTACAATAATGTCAGAACTACACTGGAGAATTTTTTTTACGACACTCAGGTTGAGTGAAATTCACTGTTAAAAATATTATTTATTAACAAACCAAGAATAAAATGGTGGTGTAGGGGTAAAGACAGGGCACACAACACAAGTATCACAAATGAACAGGAAACGGTAAGTGACACAAAAATCTAAATGAAGTCAAAAGATACAATTTTGTGCAAAAGAGCACTACGGCACCAATATTCATTTACATGTAGGTAGAGGTGTCTGAGTGTTTAAGTTGTGTACATTTTGATCCACTTTGAATTATGGGATAATCATCTGGACCATTCAATGCTTGCCTGTAGTTGGTATACATTAATCATTAAGAATACTGAGGAGTTGAACAGTAAGCTTGTAGGGTGGATCTCAAGACAATTTTACGGTCAAGCTTTTCCAATACAGCACACAGAACCACTTTCTTTAATGTACTAATGAAACGATCAACAAGGCCATTAGCCAGCGGACAAAGAGATGTGATCTGATGCTTCACATTAATATGCCTGAGAAATTCTTTGAATTCTCGACTGTTGAAAGTTGTGCCATTGTCAGATTTTAAGATAGCAGGAATACCCCATGTCACTCTCTTCAGTGATAAATAAGAGATCTTCTCTCAGCAGAAAACAGGAGTATTCATCAACAATCACCATCATGTGATATCCATTGTCAAAAGGATCGAAAAAGTCAACAGCAATTTTTTCCCATGCATGCTTTGGCAACTCTGCCGCCAGGCTTAAGGGGTGTGGAGCGGTTTTCGATGACAGGCAGTTGCATAAATGACACGCCTTCCACTCTCTTTCAGCCCTTTCATCGAGATGAGGAAACTAAACTCATTGTTGGAGAGCCCGATTTGTAGCAACGATCCACAATGTCCTTCATGGGCCACTTCAATTATCTGTTTTTGCAGACTCTCCGTAATAACAATTGTCGAACCTCCCAGGATAATGCCTTCTTGAGTCACGGACAGTTCATCTTTGACATTCTTGAACTTCTGGTATTCACTGTCACTGGCGAGAGGTCGAGTGTGCTGGTTCCAAGATTGATGTGTAATAATGTCTTTCAGTTTTAACATTTCACTGTCTTGAATCATGGCAGTGATAATTTGCTCCAATGATATGGTAGCTGGTGTGTTTGATTTCACAATGAAGTTTATGTAGGCTTCCGCTGTCTTGGAAAGAGTAACCTAATACTGTATAGGCACTCTAGAGATGTAGTTGGCAGGGTTTTGAGCTTTTCCTGTGAGGAGGCATCTTGGCATTTGGATTGCCAAAGATGTTCAACAATGTTTGATGATCTGTCACAAGCATAAAAGGCTCTCTGTGTAAGAACATACGTTCACAAGCCCACACCATTGCTAAACCATCTTTTTCAGGTTGTGAATAAGCATGTTCAGTTTGTGACAAACTCTTGCTTGCATATGCCACAATATGTATTTGAGCATTTGGGTGTCTGCTGTGCTGAGCAAGGATTGTGCCTAACCAGACTGAGTTTTACGTTAACAACAATGGAGATTTGGATCAAAATGTGCCATTTCAGTAGCGTTTTCAATAGCTTTTTTGATTCCCTTAAAGCTTTGCTCGCATTCATGTGGCCAATAAAATGATACATTCTTTTTAATCAACTCTCTCAATGTAGCATTCATAGTGGCTAAGTCTTGTATGTATATGTAACTGCCATGCCAAGGAATGGACGTAACATGGAAACATCTTGTGGGGGCTTTCAGTTAACAACGCTTGCACTGTAGCGGGATCAGGTGTCATACCAGGATCAGAAAAGATATGGCCAAAAAACTTTAGCTTTGGTTCATTGAATTCACATTTCTAAGCATTCAAAATTAAACCTGCATCAACCAGTCAATGACACACTTGCTTGAGAGCTTTATCGTGCTACTTCTGTGTAGTCCTGAAAACTCATATTTTATCACTGTAGTTAAAAGCATTCATGACGGGCTGTATGATATGTCAAATGACAGCTTGAAAACTCTCTGCAGCTGATGACACACCAAAACTTAATCTTCCATATTGAAAAAGACCAATATGTGTGGAAAATGTTGTAATGTACCTGCAATTCCTCTTGAGTTCCAACTGATGAAGTCATTCACTTAAATCAAGGAGAGAAAAGACTTTTGCACCATTCAATTGTGTTATTCCAGCAATATGCAGACCTGGATGTCATTCTCTTCAATTGCCTTGTTTGTTGATGTATATCCACACAGGTGTGCACAGCTCCTTTGTTGTCCTTTTTGGGTACTACCAATATGGGAGAAACCCATGCGACCAGTAGAATGCTCAATGATATCATTTTTAAGTAATGATTTGAATTCCTTTTTAACAGCTTCTTGTAAATGAAATGCAATTCTACTGTCTTTTTGAAATAAGACGGACGTCCTCATTATTATTCAATTGTACTTTCATAGTCTCAAGTTTTCCTAACCCATGAAACAAAGAAGGGAACTGATTTACTATTTTTTCTTGAGCATTCATGTTGTAGTTCACTGAGATCAGTCCCATATCAGCAGCTGTGCTGTAGGTGAGTAAACAGGGACTTGACACTGTACCTTGAACCACATGAATGGGTGCCTGCATTTTTGCCTTCTTGTGCTTCATCGTCGCTAAGAATGAATTCTGACTTTTCAATGGCGTCAATGCAGCCCATGTGTATACTTTAGTTTTCGATGGCTTCAGTTGCAGTAATTGAGATAGTTCATTATATTTCTCTTCAGGCATAATGTTTATCGATGCACCACTGTCGATAATGCAAGGTATTGAACAACTACTTACTTCCAGTGTAATTTTCAGACAATGTTTAAATGACTTGTGCTTTTTCATGCCGACTTTTCTTTGACTGGTATTTCTTTTCACATGCAGCCAGTCCCACATGCGCAGTTTTCTGAGTTAAACATCAACATTGCACAATCATCTTCTTTACTGTGGCTTGACATTGTTACTAAAGAACTTTTTGACAATTATTTAAATGAGGATCAAACTCATTTGGTGTCGATTTTTCTCAATTGGTTTTGTCGCTTGGCTTTTTGGGTGTGTGCCGAACTTTGCTTCTCTAAAGTTCGGGCGGCCATATTGTCTTCTCGCTGTGACAAACTTACTTTTTACTTCACCCTGCAGACCATTACAGAATGGTTCTCTTTTCAGCATCCTTTGCAAATCTTTCCAATGGCTGGACATATACCTTCATGTGGAAACGAAAATCCACACCTGAAGCACAACTTCTTTTTCTGTGTAGACATCACCTGGTGTCCCTCAGATTATTGTTTCTGCTGTTTTTTTATTTTCATGACTGACTCACCTTGGCTCCTCCTGCCTACATGTTAGCAGCTTGTCAATTGTCATGCTTCTCAGCTCTGGCAGCCATGAGAGCTCACTCTAGCATGTGTCATTTGAATGAATCTGACAGACATCTGTCAATAACTTAGAGACGTATTGCTTCCTCATCATTAAATTAATTAAACTTACAGTGTTTGATGAGTGCAATCAGTCTCTCAACTAATTTGTTTTTGGTTTCATCAACTCTCTGTTGTTCTTGACTAAAAATATACCATTCGTAATCTACATTCAGCATTGTGCTGAACTTGAGATTCAAGGCTTCTTTAATTTGACAATGCTTAACTTCATCAGCTGGCGACATTTTCTTTATGACTTTTTTTTACACCTTCACCTGCAAGATTCTTGAGGTATTTGATAATCATATTGTTATCTATTTCTTCTACTGCATTAATGAAATCATCAAATGTCTCTAACCAAGCAGTCCATCTATCGCCAATCTTCTTCTTTTTGGCAGTATCAAATGGCAGTGGTGGTTTCAGGAAGGCAGCAGCATTATAATTGTTTACAGATTGGCTGACACTGAAAACTGAGTTCTCTCAGATACTGTCTGCTGTTCACTAGGACCCTGCTCCATCCATGCCATCTCTAAGGCCCTGTGATGTGTTGGCCTCTGGGTCATCTTGGACAGTCTGTGCAACTGTGACCTCTTTCTTGGTCTCCATTGGAGCCCTTCTCAGTTTGAAGACTTCTGGAGTTGTGATGAGCCGCTACCCGGCAGCATTGGTGCTGTGCCACCTCATGTATTGGACAGATCCATTATTACAGGCCTTGTGCTTCTTTATGGATCTCCTCTCACACTGCTGAGGCCATAGAGCTGTTCTTCTTGAGGCTCTGATAGGTGTAACAACAGTTTGCTTTATTATCAATTGTTCTGTCAACTAGTGCTTTTATGTATCGTACGTGCATTTGACTGTAGTAGTTTCAGTGCATTCTTTCCTGTATCTGTTTCTGGCCACCTTTACTGTTATCGATACATCTGATGTATATCTTTACGTTGCGTAGTAGCGCTGATCCTCTATTTACAGCCCTGCTAGAAGGTTCTTTGTCACAATGTGTAGACTTCTCAGTGAAGATTTCTTTATCTTCAAATGCTTCAAACTAGCTGGAGTTGTGCTTTGACTCCACATGTGCCAAACATCAACTCTGCACTTCGACGGAGGCACACGTGGCACCCATTAGCAGTTTGCTTGGATCACAGCAAACTTTCTATGAGAGCACTTTCAATCTTTGGGTTGCTTATTCCCTATTTCATCACCAGTTGTAGTGTCTTCCTCAGCCTGGGTACCTGCCATTAACTTTGCCAAACACAGTGATGGGTTTTACACATCTTTATTCGTCTGCTTGCAACTGTGAACTCAACATTCTAAAACTGCATTCACTTCAGTGTGTTCTAACACTTACGTCACAGTTCTGCTGAGTCCCGCAGGAGCCAAAGGGGTCCTGTCACTCATAACTCACACAACACTACACTAGTATTTAGCATGTTGCTTTGTCTTTTGGAAATCAAATCAGATTTCAAAAAGCTTAACCTTTCCTATCAAAATGATTTGTATTTGTTCAAGGTATACTTGTTTCAGTATCGTTTTGAGGTTCAAATAATAAAAATAGCTAAGTCTGTGGTCCTCAGCTTCCAGAAATAATTCAGGTTGTTGCCCATGTGCTGGACTGACCCCTCCATGCCAGGAGAGGGCCACTGTGAAGATAGCTGTGGTAAAACCTGCTGTGCAGTGAGGGCTGAAGCCTGTGTGATAAGCTTGCAGTGACCTCTTAGGCCAGGACTGGCTGCCACGGTAAAAACTGCTGTATGGTAAGAGCCAAAGCATACGCGGTTACGATGTGGCAACCCGGTATTCCAGGAGGGACCACTGAGAATACTTGTTTCATGGAGATTGGACCGAGCGCGTAGACTGCGAGTGGTGGTGATCCGGGAGCAACGAGGAATGAGACTTCTCCAAAATTAGTGGAAATGCTACACTGGACCCCCAAATCATTGGTACTTGTAGTACTACAGGGAGTTATTGATTTAGTTACGCTTTTGAGATGGTGCTCTTGTTTCTGTTTTTTTCACATGATTAGCTTATCGTGTTATTTGCAGATAGACGCATGTGTTTATAACGTCTCTGTTCCCAGAGTGATAGTGATTCCTACCCAGGAAGAGGATCTGGACAGGTCAATTGTTCGGGACCTTTCTTCTTAACTTTTAAGTGGATGATTTGTGTGCCCAGTGTGGCCTTCCCGCTAGTTTTGGTTTGTGTTTGTTTGGTAGTGTGATATTTATGTATCTTACAGATTTGCTTAAACCACTGAAGGATTTTCAACTGATTTTGACGTGATATTCATTTCCATATTCTGCTTAGTAACCAACACTTGGTTATATGGTTTAGCAATTTAATAATGAATAGAAGGATGTTTTGTGATTATTTAAATTTTTGTTTCAATATAGATTGAAGATTAATCTGCTGGTAATCTAAATAGCTCATTGATGGTCACTGGTTTCATTTGCAGCATATTTTTAACTTTCTATCTTGTATTTGCACTTTTGGGGTGTATGTAGACAGATCCTTTGTGGAATGTGAGACACTTTTTTATGTAGCCCCGACTTGAGTGTTTTGACATGTTGTGGGTGAGTGATTCACACTTTTGAATTGTCTGTTTTGGTGTCCATATTTTTACTTTGTTCAATATTTATTTGTTCTTTTTGGATGTTTCCATTCTGCATTAAATCTCGCAGGAGATTGCCAACATCTGCTTTTACATCTCTGTGTCCTGAAAATAGTCTTGTGGACTGATTTGCTTTTGGAGACTGAAAACATCAATGAATCAGCAGCATTGTTTTGCCTTCATTTCTTACCAACCTAGAATGGACTTTTGCTTGTAAATGCATATTTTGATTAGGTGGCTACACCGTTTCGCACTGATAATTTCCAACACAAAAATGATTTGTATTTTCAATGATGACAGTCAGTTATTGAATATTAAGAACCTTGATTGAATTTTTGAGGACATGAATTGTAGAAATATTATGTCAGTTTTTAGGTTATAAGAAATCATTTGTGTTGGTCCAGCTTTCTACTATTGTCTATCATATGGATGAATAATATTTGGATTAATATACAACTTAATTATAAAATATACAATAAGTAAATCCTTCAGGAACTTATTGCTATGTACAAGATCTCTATGAAGCCCTTTCACATAGTGTTTTCCATTGTATATTTACTTGTTGGGTATGTCATGTTGGAGAGAGTGTGGATTATTTTATTTTATTTCCAATATGCCTTAGGGTTAAATAGTGCCAATAAATAAATTGAGGTATTGATGTGCCCTAATATGTTTCATTTTCATGCTGAAGATGGTTATTAGACACTGTGAGTAGATCAAATCTTGCTCAATCAGTAGCCATAGCCTGTGAAGTTTGCTCAGTAGCCATCAAGGCATTTTCTCATTAGATAAATAGTTTGATATCTGCAGAAGTATATTAGACTTAGATCCGATAGATGTTTTGGTTGTCACAACTTGGTTAAAACAATCCTTAGCTTTTATGAGTGTTAGACCTAACAGCCTTAGGGTGGTCCCCCCTAACTTTTTGCCTGCCTCCCTCCAGTTTTTGGATACTGTTTTTGCTGGATATAGGACTCTGCACACTCTACCACTGCTAACCAGTGCTAAAGTGCATATGCTCTCTCCCTTTAAACATGATGACATTGGATCATACCCAATTGGATTATTTAATTTATTTATAAGTCCCTAGTAAAGTACACTGTGTGTACCCAGGGTCAATAGATTAAATTAGTGGGCCTGCAGCACTGATTGTGCCACCCACTTAAGTAGCCCCTTAACCATGTCTCAGGCCTGCCATTGCAAGGCCTGTGTGTGCAGTTTCACTGTCCATTCGACTTGGCATTTAAAAGTACTTGCCAAGCCTAAATCTCCCCTTTTTTAGCATATATATCACCTCTAAGGTAGGCCCTAGGTAATCCATAGGGCAGGGTGCTGTGTAGACAAAACGCAGGACATGTACCTGTGTAGTTTACATGTCCTGGTAGTGTAAAGCCCCCTAATTATTTTTTTGCACTGCTGTGCGGCTTGCTCCTTTCATAGGTTAACATTAGGGCTACCCTCATATACTATTTGAGTGGTAGCTGCTGATCTGAAAGGAGTAGGAAGGTCATATTTAGTTTGGCCGGAATGGTAATACAAAATCATGCCGACTGGTGAAGATGAATTTAATATTACTATTTTAGAAATGCCACTTTTAGAGAGTGAGCATTTCTCTGCACTTAAATCCTTCTGTGTCTTACAATCCGCATCTGGCTGGGTTCAGTTGACAGGTCCCTTGTGCATTAACTCAGACAAACCCCAAACACAGGATGCTCAGCCTCACTTGCATACATCTGCATTTTGAATGGGTCTTCCTGGGCTGGGACGGAGGAGGGCCTGACATTTACATGTCAAAGAACAGTAGCCTACCCTCACACAAAGGACTACCACACCCCCTACTGGGACCCTGGCAGACAGGATTGAACTGAAAGGGAACCTTGTGCACTTCTAAGCGACTCTTTGAAGTCTCCCCCACTTCAAAGGCACATTTGGGTATTTAAACAGGGCCTCTGCCCCTACCAACTCAGACAGTTCCTGGAGAAGAGAACCTGAGCCAGGACCTGCAACCTGCCAAGAAGAACTGCCTGGCTGCCCAAAGGACTCACCTGACTGCTTTCTTTGAAGGACTGCTGCCTTGCTGTTGCCCTGCTGCCTTGCTGCTCTATGGCTGTGCTGAGAAGTGCTCTCCAAGGGCTTGGATAGAGCTTGCCTCCTGTTCCCTGAAGTCTCAGGACCAAAAACACTTCATTTCTGCAAGAAGAACTCCCTGTGCGGCAGAAATCGACACACAGCTGGCAGAAAACGACGCACAGACTGCATCGTGGTGAAAAATACACTGCACGTTGAACCGGAACGACGCAGCCTGACATCGCAGGGAGAAGTTCGACGCAGCACCCGCATAGCAACCAGAAATTCGAGGCAAGGCCGTGTGGTAGAATTTTCCACGCAACGCCCACCGGATTTACGCAGCCCCTGTGACTTTGTCCTGCCAGTGCCGGATTTCAATGAATCGTCCCTGGGGCATCCGAAAACCCTGCAACCCGAAGAGGATCCAAGACCGAGCTCCAGAAATCAACGCAAAGTCTTCTCTGTGTGGAAAATAAACGACGCATCGCCATGTGCAGCCCGAGAAATCGACGCACATCTCCCTATTTTCCACGCATCTCCTCCTCTGCGGTTCCTTGTGGAGATTTTGAACGCAAACCAGGTACTTTGTGCTTGCAAGAGACATTTGTTGCTTTTAAGAGACTAAAGACACTTTACACCATTTTTACAGTGATATCTCAACATATACTTATTGCATCTTAATTGTTTTGACCTGCATTAATCCAGATAAATATCATATATTTTTCTAAACACTGTGTGGTGTATTTTCGCGGTGTTCTACTGTGTTATTGCATGATTTATTGCACAAATACTTTGCACATTGCCTTCTAAGTTAAGCCTGACTGCACAGTGCCAAGCTACCAGAGGGTGGGCACAGGATAATTTTGATTGTGTCTGACTTACCCTGACTAGAGTGAGGGTCCTTGCTTGGACAGAGGATAACCTGACTGTCAACCAAAGACTCCATTTCTAACAATGAGTATCATAGGAAACCTTCAATGAGTACATTACTTTTAAAAAAAAAATTGTCAGATCAACCAGAAACAAAATCATATGCAAAAGAACAGATGCTGTTATAATCATGTTAACTGTTTGAATCCTGCCCCACTAAATTATGAAATAGTGACAACATTGGTTCTAGAGTTGTTTGGCCAATTGTAATTTTTCATTGTATTGTATGGAATTGTGGATTTTTTAACTTCTCAAGCATATACTATTTAAAAGTGAGCACTGGTACAGATTATTTAAGGAGAGTACTTCTCTTGTGTCCTTGCTCAAGAAATATCCTTAGACTTTTGAATATTTGTCTATTGTCTCTGGTATAGCAGGGGTTTCTGCTTGTTCAGTAAAGATGAGGCCATCATTAGCATACCTGCTGTTTTAGTAGGACTTCGTTTTGGAGGGGGCTACTGGTATGTTGGTATTTATTCTAAAAGCAAGTGAAGGTTATTCTGTCTGTAGTAAACATAAATAATAAAGGGGATAAAGAACACCGCTGTCTTATCCCTTGGTGTAGTATAAAACTAGTAGAAAGAGATCTAATAATGCTAATTCTAGCTGAGGGATTTTTGTATATCGCTAGGGGTATTCAGGTAAAATCCTCATCTAACAAAAGCTGTTCAGTCACTGCAGATAGAAAAATCCTGGGAATCTCAGCAGTTTATTTTCCCGTATGCACTGCCATAAAAACTGTCAGAGTATTCAGTGGTTTGACTTTCTTGACAACTTGGCTGACCTGCCTAATGTTGTTAGAGTCAAATCGTTCCTTCCTAAAAGTCATCTGGGTAGTGTGAACTAGGATGTCTAGAATGATTCTAGCCTATTGCAAGGATATTTGCATACATTAAACAGTGAAAGAGATAGGTCAGCAGCCTTTCTGATCTAATGCAGATTTTCGTCTTGAAATGACATAATGATGGAACAGAGTCTTAAGAGGATATTGGGCTACCCCATTCCTGGGTGATAAATATATGTTGGATGCCCATCACCATCTTGGGCTTTTTCTACTTTCAAGAAGTGGATGGCTTTAATTATTTGGTTAATTGTTTGATTTGCTACTGTTACCTATTACTAATGGGTATTAAGTGGCTTCATTGATTTATTATGCCTTCAGAATTTAATTGCTTATTTTTAGAGGCAACCAGATGAGCCTTAGAGTTCAAAATCATATATTCGTCATATTTTAGAGTGCTAATTTCATGAAAGACCTTCTTCCCATTCTCTGGTATGAATTTATTGATTATTTTCCTGATTTATCTACTCTGGTTTGCCGTCATTGTTTTTGTTTTTACTTGTAAGCCTGATCATCTTCCCTCTTTCCCCATTTGTGACTTTTAAAGCATCCCAGAAAATGTGTGGAGATAAGCATGTGTTGGAGTTTTCTAGAAACCACAGCTCTTTGGAGTAGTGTCTATTACTCTGAGTTGTTTTCTTGGCCTGTGTTGCTCACTTCATAATCTGCACAGAGGTACAGCTTACCATAATGTTCAATTGAAAGCATGTTAGCCTTGTGTCACACATCTGATTTGGTGAAGCTATTTGCTTGACTTCTCATTTTTTCACACTGCATCCTGGGAATGGGACCTTGATAACTTTAGTTATTGTGATGCCACTTATTTTTAGTTATGTCATTTGCAAAGCTTGCTACAAAGGTGAGTTGTCATTTTTCATGTAAATTAGAGGTCCAAAATTCTACAGTAATTTTGCCAACTCCATCTACTTCGACACCCGATGCACCTTGATGCACCGGTGACTGACGCCCAGTCAGTGCACAGTTTCCCATCTTTTGCAGCTTAGAATAGGGATGCCTAATTAAACTTTCACTTGCAGCCACCATTACCTCTTAACCGGCTACTTCCAAAGATTACAGGCTGCCTAACTGTCTGTGGATCTGTCACCTCCAAAGAGAGTATCAGGGGAAGAACTCTTGTAACCGCACTTCACCACCTGCAGATAATTATCAGTATTACATAGTTAATCTATAAATCTGTGAATATGATGTATTCAGATTTTGACAGCCCACATGAATTTATTCACATGAAAAGATTTTTGTGAAACTCTATCTGACAGAAGATATAATTTGCACTTTTAGCCAAAGGTGAAACAATTCATATTACATTGTTCAACAGTCATCGTGGTATTAAAAAATCTATTTCTATTGAGTAATACTACATGCCATGGCTGTAGCATATTCTCAAAGGGAGTTTATACTATAAGGTGCAAGGGGCCAGCGTGGGTTATTACAGGGTGATAGACAATAGATAAAGTAATATCCATACTTGTTCCTGATGTATCCTCTTCTTTGCGGGGCTCTACATATCTCAACTTCATCGAAATGAAACAAAGATCCAAATGGTCATTCCTGTTTCAATCCGCAAACAAAACACAAGTAAAAGACTTTCCAAGAGGTTAATTGCATCATGAATGCAGCTCAACCAAAAGTCACTTTTCAAAGGTAACATTTTAATTCTTATGTTGATGTCATCTATTTTGCGTCAGCCATTTCAAGTGGCACAGTAGTAGATTCATGTTTCAGCGCCACACAGACCATATGAGTGTTGCTTTCAATATAATTGTGGTCCACATGGTTGAATTATAAAACGGCTCTCAGATCACCAATTATTTAACCATTTAGCTTTCCTTTGGACAAGAATGTTTGATCTCTCCATATTAAAAAACCCTTCAATAATTCTTAACATTTCATCTCTATCAAGCAAGGTGCAAGTGACTCCAGGGAAAAGTGAATCTTCTTTCTTCTTCCAGATAATTGTTGGCTCTCTGAACAGGTGTCATAGTAGACACTGCTAATGATAGAGAGTGTTGATCCTGTAAAATACAACCACACTTGGTAGAACAACTAACACTTGACACACAATATCTAGCACAAAAAATACTAAAAGAGTTTCTCTATTCTAGTAAACATGGAATAAAAGGATTCATGCTGGTGCAAAAGCATTGTGGGTTGGTAGATTGCATACAAGGAATTGTGGGTAGGTGGATTACATACAAAGGACTGTGGTATGCTTGCGTCAAAGCAATACTTGATTTCAGAGGTACTACTAATAATTTGAGTTACTGCAGTCCTTCTGCTGACTTTAGGGAGACCTCTACGCTAATAACAAGCTCAAATACTATAACATGCTGATGGCTTCTAGTAAACACGTTGGTTGTTGCAGCAACTTTTGTGACTCCCGCGAGACTGGAGTAATGATTTAAGGTACATCACTCATTTTGCTTTCCCTAGAGGAACCTTTACTAATGACCGAATGTGCTGCACCTTTTCTGTTTTAGGAGTACTCTAGTAACAACTTATTACATCCTTGTATATCTAGCAACATAAGGACAAAGAAATAATGACAAAGGGGTAGACCAATCACTGTTGGGTATGGATGTGGCGGGCTATAGTAGCACCAGCGTAAACTGCATTATTTGCATATGAAATTACTTTTTGTAATATTAGCACGTGGCATTTATGCTTATGTATTTGCACATGGAATGTGGCAGTATTACTAAGTAATGGTACCAATATGGGTTTGTGCTAAGGATTACTTAGGACTGAGGCATAGTAAAAATGTGCCTCTTCTAATTAATGATGCAAATCTAACCTGACCCTCACGATTTCATGATTTCTGAGTGCATATCTAAACAAGGATTCATGATGAATGAATGATGCAGTATGTGTGTGCACTAAGGATTACATGCGCCAAGGATTACTGAGTGGTGGAGCAATTTGAACATGGAATACGTTTTTCTGAGCTATCCGGCAAATCTAAACAGCACTATTGAGTAGTAAGTAATGAGGCATGTCTAATATTCTGTTAAGATTAATAAATGATGGGAAAAATAGAGCATGTGTTATGTGTTGCCATATGATAAACCTTCTTGGCACATTGGTGAACGTACATTCTTGCCTAATGCTTGCTCAGGAATAGTGGTGATAATTCATTCCATATTGTTGGTGCTCTTGGAACAATATGGCTCTCCCATGATGTAACTCTTCCCCTGGCATAATGTTGCTAATTGTTTTAGCATACTATGGGAATTCTTGGCACAGTGATGACCAGCTCTGGGGTAATATTTGTAATGGCACATTATTGGTAATTCTTGCCATAATTATAATGCTATTACTGCTGTCTGTGCCTTGTGCATCTTGTCTGTATCCATCCGTGGAATCACGAATTAATAAATTCATGCACTCACCATTTCATCCAGTCATCCATCCAGCCACCCTTCACTTATTAAGCCATTCTTCTATGAAATCACTGACCCATAATTAACCATGCATTCAGCCACGTGTTCATTCACTCGTCCATTCAACTGTTTATTGATTATCACATTCACCTTTCACCCATTGGTTTGATCACACACACACACTCTCCAAACAATGAAAACATGCATTCACTTAGAAAATATCCTGTCCTATTTGCTTTTGCAAATCCTGATGCTACTAGGATACAGGCACTTTAGTTCTCTATATTGTATTAACTCCGAATCCCTGCCAGGGCTGCACACAGAAGGGGGCTCGCACTGACCCCCATACAACATTAGTCATTCTGTCACCCGAGTTTGAAAGAGCATTGAAAGAAATGAAGAGACACTAGGCGTCAGGCCGTGATTTAGTGCCTATTGATATATATATATATCATGAGGAACCCCACTGATCGGCCGGTATCCGCACTAAGGTGGTAAACGTTGTATTAACTGACAATGCTGTGCCCCCTCCTGGCTCTACTATTGTGTCTGTCTTCAAGAAGGGAGATCGAGATTGTCCATCCAACTAGCATTCGATCTCCCCTCTTGATGTGGTGGGTAAAGTGCTAGGGAAAGTTTTGTTAAATCGCCTACAGGGATTGGTGGATGCTCATAACATCCTGACAGAAGCACAAGCTGGCCACTTTACTGGTTGAGAAGGGCGTCCGGCAAGGGTGTATGTTTGCACCCCTGCTTTTTAGTCTATTCCTGAATGATGCAGCAGAATATTTGATGGAGGACCCTCTATATAGCCCCATTACAGCTGGAAAAAGGGTGCCATTGCTGCTGTATGTGCAGGATGCAGTAGTAATGGCACACACTGAGACCCTTCAGATTATCAATGGTAGCAAAACAAAGTGCATGGCACTCAGGCTGTCCCCCAGCTCTAAGTGGGCACCTGCAATTGGGGGAGCCCATTAGAAGTTATTAAGCAGTTTAATTACCTAAGTATCCAGTTATCAGGAACTTACAATGGAGTTACCAGGTGCAGAAGGCAGCCCAAGTCCTACGATAAATGGCTGGTGTAGTATTGAAATGAAGGTACAAAACCGGCACCAGAAGCATCAGTATCATTCTGCTATATAAGCAGAGGGCAGTGGTAGTTGCTCTCTATGGGGCAGAACTCTTGAAGTTTGCGAATGGGTGACCATCCAAGGTGGCTGAGAGCAACTTCCTAGAGCCCTGCTGAGGTTGGGGCCAGATACCCAACTGGTGGCACTTTATAGGGAACTAAATTTCACTCAAATCTCTGAAACCACAGTGTTAAGACCAGTCCTTTATTGGGTCAGGCTGAACACAAACGTGAAGGCTGCTGTTTGTTTGGAAACCCTAGAAGATGCTACCCACAAAAAGGAGGGCAGGGGGAGAACATGGTCAGCTCATGTCCAGAATGTCTTAAATGGCTTACAGATGGGATCCCTATGGACTGCTGCCAGCAATGTCAGGCATAACACTGTAGAACTAATTGTAGAGCCGTGCCGGGTGCGTATGATGATGAAGAAGTGGTAGGAGCTGAGGCCAGGGTCTATTGCATACAGTTACTTTAGTAACAGCACAGTCCTGTGTGTACTGAGTATTTGGATTTGCTATATCCTGAGTTAAGAAGAACTGTGTATACAAAGTTCAGGTTGGGTACCCTGCTGGCTAGGGACCACATAACGCGCACTCACAGGCTTGCCACAGGAGTGGACGATTCTCAATGTGGCTTTGGTGGGATAGATAATATATCTCACCTCCTCCTATTCTGTAATAAATATGATTCCCCCTGACAGTACTGGCTGATTCCTCTTTTTAAATTCCATGTGTTTAGAAATGTTAAGTCGGCAGTGGCACTGTGTACGAGGTCGGATGTTCTGCTGGTGCCAACGCGGTAGCATCCTTCCTATAGGTGGTGTGAAACTGTCTGAGAGATCTGACCTCCCTGTTAGGGACTAGCTCAGCTTGTTAACTTAAGAGGCCCTGAACACTTTGTACTATGACTAAATTATATACCATGCAAGAGCCTCTAGGGAGAAGCCCTCCATCCCACAGTGGGACAATTCGCACACCTTAATCGTCCTACTTCTGTTGTCCTCTTGGTGGGGATATTACATTGCTCTTAATGGTGGACTGGCTTATACCATCCAAGTATTTTCGTTCTGCACTTGCACTTTCACTGACCTCTTGATTTTATGATTGTTACACAGGGATGTAAAGTTGTGTTGACTATGACCCTGTTTTAAAATGAATCATGTTTAGTAAGTTCTCTTTTTAAAAAATTGCACTGCATTAATTGTATCCTTTTTAATCGTGTTTAAATTATTGTATGGCTGGTAGGTGAAACAATAAACTTGACATGAAATCCTGATTCTAAATCGTCCTAACCCAACTAAATATTCTCACTGCTTCCGGTGACCTGGCTATCCATTCGAGCTACTGCCCCTAGGTAAAAAAGTGGTATCCCCACTGCAGTCACAATCAATAATTCAAAGCTGCCTACAACATGACATGCACTGTGCTGTACAAATAATCTAAATAAATAAATGATGAAATGTTTTGAAATGACTTTTACAAGCAAAATCTGATCAGGGAGACTGTTACAATATTCCTCTGCTTGTAAATTGGTTACTGGTCTTCATCTCTTTTGTCACTTAATATATTACTCTGAAAGTAGCAATCCTTATGCACAGCTGTTAGACCTGGCAGCTCCTGGTGTAGTTTCCCTGTACTTTTTGCTTCCAACCCCCTGTTTTTGGATCCTGTGCTGTAACTTGTTTTAGCTGATTTTGATACTCTGGGCACTTTACCACTGCTAACCATTGCTAAAGTGCTAGTGCTCTTTTTCTAAATTGTATTTGCAATTGGTTATCCATGAATGGCATATTTGATTTACTAGTAAGTCCCTAGTAAAGTGTACTAGAGGTGCCCAGGGCCTGTAAATCAAACACTACTAGTGGGCCTGCAGCACTGATTCTGCCAACCACATGAATAACCCTGTAACCATGTCTCAGACCTGCTACTGCAGTGTCTGTGTGTGCAGATTTAAAGTGCCAAATTGACCTGGCAAGTGCACCCACTGCCAGGCCCAAACCTTCCCTTTTACTACATGTAAGTCACCCCTAAGGTAGGCCCTAGGTAGCCCCATGGACAGGGTGCAATGTATTTAAAAGGTAGAACAGGTACCGATGTGTTCTACATTCCTGATGGTGAAATACTGCTTAATTTGTTTTTCACTATTCCAAGGCCAATCTCTCTCATAGGTTACCATAGGGACTGCCTTTAAATATATTTTAAGGGAAGTTTCCTATTGGGAGCAAATAGAGATGTGGAGTTTGGGTTCTCTGAACTCACATTTTAAAATACATCTTTTGGTAGAGTTGGTGTTTAGATTGTCTGTTTGAAAATACCACTTTTAGAAAGTGGGCTTTTTCTTGCTCAACTATTCTGTGCCTCTGCCTGCCTGTGGAATCCACGTCTGGGTCAGACTGACAGTTGGGCTGTTTATGAATTCCCACTAGACAGTGACACAAAGGGAGCTGGAGAGTGTCCTGCATATCCTCGGAAAATGTGTTTGTACATATGGCCTTTTTTTTAAAATCTAGCTGTTTTACTGATACTAGATTGTTTATGGAAACAAATGAGGCAACACCAAATCCTCAAAATCCCTTTTGATGTATGATCCTTTCTAAGCAACCTCTCATGAAAAACGGTTATGGTTGACTTGAAGATTCAACAAGACCATGAGCCAGAGGGTAAAGGCTGTAAGTTTAACTGATTCCTCCAGGAACGGGAGGCTCAATTCCTCTAAGTATACATAGCTAGGGCATGTAGGAGCTAGACATAAAAGACGACGAAGTCCCCGATTCTCCTCCAGTTGCAAAATGCTTGTGTTTGCGCATCCCCAGACTACAGTCCTGTACGAAGCTGCCATCACACAATGGCTTTTGCATACATTTAGAATAAAAATAAACAGTGCCATCCCTAAACATAGCAATTATATGCTTGCAATAAAAAAAACATTCAGGAATGTGGCTGTTTTACTATTGATTTTTTAGGAATGAGAAACAGTTCAGTTTCTCCATGCATTTGTTTTGGAAATATTGTTTGTGACAATGACAAGAATAGAAAACAGCCTAATACACAAAACATGCTCAGAGAAATGCTTGCAATAAGTCTTACTAATGGCGATCACTCCGGGTAACATTCCAAACCAATGTTCTTTTGCCCACCATGCCACCTCAGTTTGGACACAGCCTTATGGAAATCCATCTTCACCCCACTCCAATATGAACAGTCCAACCTGAACTGACATCAAATCCCCTCCCTGAACCGGAATACAAACAACCCAAGAACAGTTTCACCCAAACTGAAGGTTGTCAGTCAGATGTAACTAGGTTCCAGTGGCACAGTGAGCTAAGGAGCTATGTCTGGCCATACCTTTGCCACTTGGGTGGTACGTCAAACAAACAAAAGGTATGCTTGCAAATAAGTCTAACCACTGGCAATTGATCATGGTAGCATTCCAACCCATCACTCTCTTTTGCCTACAATACCACCTCAAATTGGACCCAGCCATATGCATATCAATCTAGACCCTGCTCCACTAAGAACAGTCTAGCTTGAACTGCCAAGCCAGGTCTTTGCTGAACTGGAAAAGAAGCAACCCAGGACAGGTTTCACTGTAACTGGGACTCATCCGTCTGATGTAGCCTGGTTCCAGTGGCACAGTGAGCTCAGGGCCCAGGTCTGGGCATACTCCTGCAAGTGTGGGCTGGACTATTGGAGCAGGGTCGAAACTAATTTGCTTATGGCTGTGTCCAAACTGAGATGCATAGACACTGGAAAGCATCAGGAGAGAGAGGTCAATTGACTAGACCCTGCATTGGTTGAAAAGGAGGACCGCTGGAGGAAGAAGCAGGCACTGCAGCAAGAATGGTGACTGTCAAAGACACAGGCCCATATTTATACTTTTTGACGCTAAACTGCGCTAACGCAGTTTAGCGTCAAAAAGTTTTGCGCCGTCTAACGCCATTCTGAAGCGCCATGCGGGCGCCGTATTTATGGAATGGCGTTAGACGGCGCAATCAGACCGGCGCTGCCTGGTTTGCGTGGGAAAAAACCACGTAGACCAGACAGCGCCGGCGTAGGGGGAAAATGGCGCATGGGCGTCTTAAAATGGGGCAAGTCAGGTTACGTCGAAAAAATCGTCTTAACCCGACTTGCGCCATTTATTTTCGACGCCCATCCCCCATCAACATGACTCCTATCATTGTAAAGATAGGAGTCATGCCCCCTTGCCCAATGGCCATGCCCAGGGGACTTCTGTCCCCTGGGCATGGTCATTGGGCATAGTGGCATGTAGGGGGGCACAAATCAGGCCCCCCTATGCCACCCAAAAAATATATAAAAAAAAAAAAATTATACTTACCTGAACTTACCTGAATGTCCCTGGGGTGGGTCCCTCCATCCTTGGGGGTCCTCCTGGGGTGGGCAAGGGTGGCAGGGGGGGTCCCTGGGGGCATGGGAGGGCACCTGTGGGCTCATTTTGAGCCCACAGGCCCCTTAACGCCTGCCCTGAGCAGGCGTTAAAAAGTGGCGCAAATGCGCCGTTTTTAGCCTCGCCCACTCCCGGGCGTCTCTTTTGCCCGGGAGTATAAATACCACGTAAAGGCCTGGGAGTCATTTTTTAGACGGGAACGCCTCCCTTGCATATCATTAACGCAAGGAAGGGGTTCACGCTAAAAAATGACGCACATTCCGGGAACTTTGGCGCTATTCGCCTCTAACGCCATAGTATAAATATGGCGTTAGTTGGCGTTAGTTTTGCGTCGAAATTGCGTCAAAAAAAACGACGCAATTTCGGCGCAAACGGAGTATAAATATGGCCCACAGTGCTCATTTTGATAGATGTGCCTGCTTCTCCAGCAGCCATAACTAACCCTGATCTGCCATGTTTTACAAGTAATGATCTGCGTAGGGTGCTCTGATTCTAGTCACATGCCTTGCAGACAGAGGGATCGAATGGATGACAAAGGCTGAGTTTCTGATAAGTTGAGCACAGGTAGGCTGACATACCTATACTGAAAGAAAGTTTGGCAAAGCGTAAAACAGCAGAACAGGCAGTGGAATTGGTGCAGGGTCACGGTTCAAAAACCCGGCATTCTGAGCACAAACCACTGCCACAAACATATGCACTGGTACATAAGTCACAACTCAAACACAGAGTGGAAAAAGCTGACCAGTCATGCTCATACATCTGTCCAAATATGTCATGAAACACTACACCAATTATAAGATGCCCTGGGGATTGAAGCAATGACACCCTGATGGCCTTACTGTCATGCACACTGACATCACTGCTTGCTGAAAGAAATCACAGCAACTCACGTTAATCATCCTTTAATCACCCTTGATTACACAGACAAATAACGGAGCGTAAAATAACCAGCAGAAAAGGTTCTGCGTCAGGAGACAATTGACTCGTTTGTAGTGCACGTAAATGTCCAGCAACAGGAGTGTTTACATAATAAAACAAACTAGTTCACTTAATTTATTTTTATTTAATACCTCATATCTGCCATATATGTCACAGACGAACTCCTGCAGGCAGTTGTTCTTCTCAGAAGTGGTTTCAGATACAAAACCGGTACGAGTGACACCCTTAGAAACTTCACAAGACATCACTCTCAGAGCCATCATGAAGGAAATCTTTGCAACTGGCCAAAGCTGAGAACACTTTACACAACGATCACAGAACTGACAACCAAAGTAAAATCCACAAGGTCACATGTAGTCTCATTCCACAGGAGGCTTAACATGACATAAAGTAAAATTGAGTACCTAGTGGACGACATGGATCAAACCATAGATTAGTGCCCTGACATATGGCATGTGAGGCAAAAAACAGTGGACCTTGAAAACAGGGCACGCCCAGATAATATACATCCATGTCATATCTGAAAACACTGAATAGATGAAAAGCTTCTTTGCAGACATTCTGTCATGCCTGTTAAATGTGACTTTTAAACCTGCAATGGAACCACTGAGAGCCAATATGATCCGACCAAGGTACCCTTATGCACTAAGCCTATCATAGCATGTTTCCTGAGCCAAGAAGAGCCACACTAAGCTACACAGGTAGCACAGAAAATTGACTTTATCGCATTAGATGGTCACAAAATTCAAATATCAGTAGATTTTCCTTTTGAAACCAACACGAAAAAGAGAGTGATACATGCTCTGAGACTTAGGTTTTGCAAATGGGCCATTAAAGTGGATTACTGGAATTTACCATGATGTGGATTACCATGTATAGAAAATGCACACAATACTCTGTAGAAGAGTTCTTAGATGCTCTAGACTCGCACATTGGGTGCCTGCTGAAACTCAAACTTCAGGACCGCCATATCCCACTAAAACAAAGAAAATAATCAAAATCAAAACAATAGGCATCAACAGAATAGACGGGCAGGTGATGAACAGTGCATCACCTGCTGGCCCTCTCATATTGATCTATGCTTTCCCCTGACTCCATATTGGCTCTAGCCTACATTATACATTACATCATTTACTTTACCATCTATTCCTCACATTGAGCCTTGACAAAAACAACTGCTTGAGTAATAATCTTTTGAATGTTAGACATACATCCTATCTCAGAACGAATCTCATTTACTAATCTAAAGAGACCACTTTTTTGGCTTTCTTTTTCTTCAGTCTACACTGACTCTTGACAGTATGATTGCGCTGCCGTGTCAGGGGCAATGACATCCAGTCCCCATGCACCCCAACCTTATGGTGCCACATTCAGCAGTCCCTCCTATTATTGTACTCTATTTCAAGGCCCAAGATCCCAGAGGTCCAGTGTAAACAGCTGGATATAAAGCCCACCGTCCAAAGTTTTCAAAAACATCATAATAGATTGGACTGTGAAAAGGGACATACCCTTCTTAGCATATTTTCTAGTTTTACTTTATTTCCTTTTTATTTTCCCTTCTTCTCAATTCCCTCTTCCTCTCAATTCTGCCAGCAGCCATTGAAGAATCTGTTGAAGGGTGATATACCCACCAACCCAGGAACAGTTAAGAACAATAGAGGACCTTAGACAAAATACAGTGATATTATGCTCCTCAGTGGGACCCGACTACCAACCCCACATGTAAGAATCACTAAGAAATTATGTCAGCATTTACAAGTACCAATGACTGCAGTAGCCCTTACAGTAGTTTCTTGCAATGTGAATGGTCTGCCAAATGTTGCATAGACCTTTGAGAGGCCTTCACTTCCAACCCCACCGTTAGCTTCAAAAGAATGGGGTGAACGTTTTAAATACAAAAGACATTCCAAAGCATGAGACCGAGAACCTGGTCTGATGAAGAAGGGAGATTTGTTTTGATATAAATGGCCAAGAGGAGGATCAATATACGGACCCTGGAAGCCTAATCTACCTTTCTTGGCTGTTTTAGCCAGAATCCTCATTCAATTCAATGAGTTAAATACACTCATCGGTGGTGACTGGAATTTCATCCCTGACCCAGTCTCTGATAAGCCCGGACCAATAGACAAACATAATCTTAATGATAGAGGCGTATTGGGTGACATTGTGGGATTGATATATCGTCACTCAACATAATAGGATAATCTTTACTTTCATGCATACATTGTTTCCAGGGGATAATTAATTATTTCTATCCTCATACCCATTAACTCCATTACATCTCTGATTGTGAAATGCTTGGGGATGCCATTCCAGTCCATGTCCCTCCAACAGGGAAGTTGTAATGGGGTTAGAGCAGATCACTTAGTAGGCAGTTGTGTATGAAAACCTCTAGATAAAACTACCAGCAGAAATTAAAACTTTAAAAGCCCATATCCAGACCAATTTAGGGGGAAACTGATAATCCATCACATCTCCACATATTTCATTGGTGGCCAGGAAGGTGATCATAAGAAGACACCGGGTGCAAAATTTGGCAGTATCTGGAATTTACCATTAAGACACGGACATGCTCCTATGCTAAATCAGCCACTGATACTGACAGATGGGATATCAAAAAAGAAAAACTAGCCCTGAACTCTCTATATACATCATAAACCAAACATGCTGTAAGCCATCTCAAAGAATGTTATTAAGAGCATGATGCAAAGACTGGCAGATTACTTGTAGCTCATCTCCAACAAAGACCAGCAGTGGTGCCAATTCCAGCAATTTATGACAAACATGAAGTTTTAAGAATTCACCTACAAGAAGTATCAGACATGTCTGCAGACTACTAGAAATGTTTGTACAGTTTGGAAACATCAAGTAAATTGGAAGATGACACACAGATTAACCCATGTTGGCCGAAACCTTGTAGAGGGGAAAATTGAAAGAATAAATCTCAGTGACCATCACTAAGCTACCCTATAATAAGACCGACGAGATGGGTTTATTCCTTTTTGAATTTGTGAACTCTATAAGTGGAACAAAGCACAGATGGTTGTTACCCTCTATAAAGCCTAAAAAAGGGTGAAGAATTCTGGCTCACTGTCCAAAGCATTAATGTCAGTCCTCCACAAAGCTGATGTAGATTCAGTATCCTTGTACCGCTCTAACTTCTGCCTAATCCCTTTTATGAATGAGGACACTGACATACTGGCAAAGGTATTTGCTGACAGGCCTAAGAAACCAACATTACACCCAATTCACTAAACATAAGTGTGAGTCACCCCTGCCTGCATGTTGAGAAATCACCTACAGATGTCCCCTACATATGGTTTACCAGGAACTCCAGGGATGAAGCATTGGCCTGTTCTCTCAATGTCAAAAAGGCATTTGACTGGATTGAATGGTGTTATATATTTTGTACATTTGAGAGAGCTGGCCAGTTGTCTGATTTAATCAGTGACATGAGATGGCTGTATGATACCTCAATAGCCCAGGTAAATTGTGGAAACTTCATATCTGAAACTTCATACATCACAGCATGTCATATTGTCCATTGTCCATTGCCCATTGTTTCCTCTATTGTTTCTAATAGCCCTTGAATATCTTGCAATGACCGCAAGGCAAAAGGAATGGAAAGGAAAGTGGGGATTCACACCCAAGGGGAGGAGTCAAATATACTACTGAACATGGACAGTACACTTCTCACCATCACAGAATTTAGCTTTTTACCACCTACTCTTCTGTCATGACAATATTTGTTTATTGCAAAATGTACGATAAACTGGAACAAAAGTGAGGCACTGGCCATGCTTAGTACCACATAATTTCTGCGGCCATTGAACATTAAAACTTTGAGCGGAAACTTGAGAAATTAACATTCTTCAGCTTTTTAATGAATAGAGGGCTAGAATACATGTCAGAAGCCAACTTACATCCACTGAACAGCCAAAACACAAAATAGCCAATGATTAATCACATTGGGCATAACTACAACAGACACTTTGGGGTAAAGTACAGGCCGGTTGTAGTGCCAAGTTTAATTATATCGTGGGCAGGCTTCCATTTACTGCACCAATTTGAAAGCTCTGCAACATGAATAGGGTTAACAAATTCTTTATTTGGGGAAACATGAGACCATGTTATAATTAGCAGATTGGAGCTTGTACTTATTAGATCTACCCTAGATGACGTCTTTTTACTAGGTCCTGTATCTTTCACAGATAACATATCTGCCAGGCTTGGAAAACCCCAATATGTTTATCTTTAGACGAAGCAGTAGCCGAACAGGACTCTTTTTACTCTGTGCTTCAGAAGTCCCATCTCTATTAACTAGAAACCCAATAATGCACATTATGGGCATAAGCTCTTGAAAGTGGACTACACACTCAGAATTATATTCCTATCTGGCACCACAAAACAGCCACCAGTATTGAGAGCCATATTATTTATTGGGCTCGCAGAGGTCCAGATACACTAGATTGTCTGATCTGAAATGGCAACATACAACTATTTCACTCACTACAAGGTGAGTATAACCTGACTAGATCCCAAGTATAGTGACATGTAAAACTCACAAACTGTGTTAATAGAACATCTAAGGAAATCAGACCAACACAAATTGGTGATGTCTGGGTGATTAACCCTTTTGCAAACCATTAAAGGAGCATTAAACCTACTGTGAGTACCTTGGTAGGGAATTTGACACAAGGACTGGTCACAAATCTTGACATCAAATAATGCAGGCATTAGGCAAGTATCACTGAATTTCAGTCATTAAATAATATTATATGACACTTTCAAAACTGATAGTGGACACTATTAAAGCTTCACGGAGCCACATTAATGATAGACTCTTTATATTTGAGATGTACACAACCTCATTGTAATCTACCACAGTGTGAGAAATGTAAATATTAATTGGGGTGAATAGCAGTCCACTGCAGGTAATAAAGTCACAAACCTGTTAGAACCAGCAAAAGGGTTAAGAAATTTAAATCTGAGCTCAACTCATGGTAGCTATGCACACAGCAAACATGATTAACTTGGAGAAAATGTTTAAAGCATTTACAAATACCAAGACAGTTGAAAAGTAAAAAAAAAAAAAACACAATAAAAACCCCACACCATTTTATGCATACCACAAATTTTAATAAACAAAATGATACCAAATTGAAAACAAATCCCACAAAGGGAACCAGAGCTATGCATTTTAAAACATTTATGAGTTTAAACTCCAAGAAAAAGAAACATCAATCAGTTGTCACTGTTTGTGGGTGACTGAGACATAGTTGCAATTTCAGGCAGACTGTGATGGAGTACAGGTGGATGTCGCAAGCAGGTTCATCTCTGAAATGAATGACAACATCCTTTAGCAGGGAAGGATTGTAATCTGTATCCAAAGAAGTCCTCATGAAGCCGGACAGTCATTTCATAGGGTCCAAAAGTAGGCGTTGGTTTTGGTGGGAAAAGCTAAAAGTGAGAAAAGTTTAGATTTTGCACCCAAGTTAGTCCATTGTCAGCTGGATATTTTTTGGCAGCTTTGCCTAGTCAAATATTCTGTGTTTTGACTTAGAGCCTTTTTTTGTTGGAGCTCAGAAAGCTCCAGCAGGAACAAGCTGCAGGCTGTCTCAGATGATAAGTAACAAGAGGCCAGATGCCTTCTTGTTGATGGCATGCTGAAATTGATTTGCTACTGTGGAAAAACTCCAAGTAGAACCAACCTGACTTTCTTGCTTAGTAAGATCATGCCTTGGGTAGATTGACTTGAGTGGTTGGACCCTGTCCTCCCAAAGGTTAGAGGTCCAAAATCTTTCAAGTGCAAATTGTTTCAGAGATTCCAGAATAAGTGTTCTGGACACACAAAGGCTCCCAGGACATTAGGAATAGCAGGGATCAGGACTCACTCCAGCAGAGATCACCAGCAGATTCCAGTCCACTTTCTGTTGCAACTGGTCACTGGCCATTTCAGGATAAAGGTCTCTTACAGCTTGTTCTGTCCCTGTAGCCACCCAAGAGGTCAGCCAATTGAACCTTGAAGCTCTCTTCCTTTCTTCTAGCACATTGAGCCCATCAGGCCTCCGCAAAGGTCTAAAACAGCAGGTGCAGTCCTTATTCTGTTCTACCTCAGGCCCAGAAATGGTTATGAGGAGGGTATATTGGGGTTCCACATCCATGTTTGACACTAGATAGTGGTCGGGGGTGACTCATTGGTCCTCCCTAACAAATGAGGTAAATGTTCCCTGGGCTAACCTAAACAATATTTCAGCAGTTACTATTTGTCCTACTGAAAATAATCACACAGTACATCTTACTCCTAAAATTCAAATTTCGGAAAACCCTTCCTCCCTTGTGCAGAGCATATATGCTCACCCAGAGGTGTGCCCAGGGAAATGAATAGCCTCCCTGTTTATGGTCACTCAAAATTGGTTCTGACGATAGCTTCCTTCCTAGTGACTATAGGGCCAGTCTGGCTAGGAGAAAAAAGGCATGCCTTCCTCACATCTCACTTTACATTTATTTCTGAAAGGGCAGGCAATGAAGTTCCTCTGTCCACCCCAATTTGTCTTACTGCAAAGGGAAGAAAGACACCTCCCCACACCCAAACCCTTGTTTCCGATCTGAGAGCAGTTTTCATACTCCACTAAGGTCAAGCACTGACTGGGCAGCTGCTGTCAGGCGAATGCAAATTATCCACCGGCAGTTTGAGGCAGGGAAAACTAACTTTATAATAGTCACATTTCCTAAACATTAAGTAAAACTGAAATTTAGAATTGAATTGCATTTGTATTCATCATCATCAACACATAGCTTTATTCGGTTACTTTCAACCATAAAAGCAAAACAACCAACAATTAAATGAAAAAGCAGATAGAAATTAGGTTAAAAAGGATAAGAATAAGGTAAAAACATATATGTCAGCCTTAAAACACATACAATTATTTTCCTTAGAAAAAGCACCTAACCCCCTAATACCTAACATTTAAATTAAACATGGGGTTTTATTTCAGTCTAGGTGTGTAGTTAAAATTTAGCAGCTAAAACACTTTTTTTAATTTTTTTTTAAACATTTGGTCCTCATCATCATTATTTCCCCAAAAGTTTAGTACGTATATGCCAAGCAGCTACAATATACTTGCTAACCGCACAAGATAGAGGGAGAGAAGTTTCCCTCATCATGATCCTTAAGGCAACAATACAATGTCTTACCCCCATATTACTGCACACAGATCGTAACCACTTCCGTTGCGCAATCAAATAAGCAGGGCATATAAACATAAAATGTACAATAGATTCTGAAATTTGATTGCAACTCGGGCAAGTGTCAGGACTTGGGATCGCACTCCGCGTACTGCCATAGGATTTAAGAGGCAGACAACCATATCTGAACTGAATATATAAACTCTTACTTAATGGATCAAGAATTGTATCCATAAATGGTTCCAAATATGGATACCATTTAAAATCAAAGAATTGTGACGTCAATCTGCCGTGTGTTGAGCACAGCAGATAGTTTTCCCTGACATGTATCCAGTAAACAGTTTTCAGATGATTCTTCTGATCCTTCCTTATACTTTCTGGATGACTCCAAAACTCACTAAGACCCAATCTATGAAACCATTTTGAGATGTGATTAAACCAGGAAATGGTAAGTACATTTGGTCTATCTAGAATGTCTTGAATAGACTCCTTGTATGTGGATAGCTCAGGGGTGGTCCATACACGGACCCAGAAAAGCAATGGTCGTAGGGCAATTACATCTGAAATGCGTGGAAAGCCGAGGTCCCAGAACATTGGCAGCAGTGGGGTACTACGAGGACAGGCCAAGATTGACCTTACAAAGTTGTTTTCCCCCACTGCTAGCTTGCCAGTGTTCGAGGACCCCCAAATTTCTGCCCCATAGACCGCAGCGCTCTGTGCCTTTGCTCGGTAAATTTTAATAGTTGGAGTAATCACTCTCTCAGAGGTAGACTTGTGGAAGCGTAAAATGGCCCCAGCTCTCTGTGCCAGAAGAGCTAAGCTTTTATCGATTTGGGGCCCCCAATGCAGGTTGTTGCTAATTCTCACCCCCAAATAATCTATGGAGCTTACCATACCTAGGGGGGTTCCATTATAGAAAATTGAGTATCTCTTAGTGGGGCCACAGCCCAGGGTCATAAGTTTAGTTTTGCTGTGGTTGAGTTCAAGCCCATAGTCAGCACAAAATGAACTAAACTTATCCACAAGTACCTGGAGACCCATAGGAGTTCTGGAGATCAGGAGGGAATCATCAGCAAATAGCAAAATTGGAATTTTATGGTTATTCAAGGATGGAGCATCATTTTGGCAGTTGGTAACGACTTGCACAACCTCATTGATAAACAATGTAAATAGCGTTGGGGCAAGAACACAGCCCTGACGCACTCCTCTCCTAATCTCTATTTTGTCGGTGAGTTCCCCCTGATTACCCCATCTGACTTGTGCAAATGTTTTTTCATGTAATCTTTTAATTAAATGCACTAAGTTCCCTGGGGTACCGATTTTGTTTAATACTCCCCAAAGTTTCTCTCTTGGGACAAGATCGAATGCAGATCTCAGATCTACAAAGGCAACATAACGTTTTTGCTTAGATAGGGTGACATACTTCCAAAATAGTAATGACAGTCTGAAGACTTGGTCCATGGTATTAGTTTTAGGCCGAAAACCGGCCTGTAAGGGGGATAAAATTTGGTTGTCTTGGATCCAATCGGTAAGCCTATCTAAGACTTGCTTAGCAAACATCTTCTGAAGGATATCAATAAGGCTGATTGGACGGTAGTTTGCAGGTGAACCTACATCACCCTTTTTATAAATCGGTATTATTTCTGCGCCACGCCAAGAATCTGGAATAGGGCTACCAGCTGCTATGGCATGAGACAATAAATTGATGTACCATGCCCATATCTTTGGTTCTGATTTAAACAGGTCCCCTGGGATCTTATCTGGACCAGGGGCTTTAGCTGGCCTCAAAGAATTGATTGCAGCTGTTGTTTCGGCTAAGGTAAAAACAATGCTCTCAGTTGAAGTCATGTTAACAGCCCAACACTCATCGTATCCAGGATCCTCCGGAGCTTGCGGTGCAGGCAGAGCGTATATACCAGAAAAATAAGACACCCATCTTTTGGGCTGTATATACATACCGATGTCATCATTGCCCCTTTTCGAACTAGAGGTCAACAGCCGCCAAAAGGAACTATCATCTTTGTATTTGACTGCTGCAAGCAACTTCTGCCATATCTCATTATCCCAATCTTTTTTTGCTTGTTTCAGGGCATTAGCATACCTACGTCGGGCCTCTTTAACCCCTTCGCTGCCAGGCCTTTTCCCCCTCCTGTGCCGAGCCTTTTTTTGGCTATTTGGAGCAGTTCGCGCTTAGGCCCTCATAACTTTTTGTTCACATAAGCTACCCACACCAAATTTGCGTCCTTTTTTTCCAACATCCTAGGGATTCTAGAGGTACCCAGACTTTGTGGGTTCCCCAGAAGGAGGCCAAGAAATTAGCCAAAAAACAGTGAAAATTTCGTTTTTTTAAAAAAAATGGGAAAAATGGGCTGCAGAAGAAGGCTTGTGGTTTTTTCCCTGAAAAGGGCATCAACAAAGGGTTTGCGGTGATAAAATCACCAGCTTCCCAGATTTCAGGAACAGGCAGACTTGAATCAGAAAACCCAATTTTTCAACCCAATTTTGGCATTTTACTGGGACATACCCCATTTTTACGATTTTTTGTGCTTTCAGCCTCCTTCCAGTCAGTGACAGAAACGGGCATGAAACCAACGCTGGATCCCATAAACCGCAACATTTCTGAAAAGTAGACAAAATTCTGAATTCAGCAAGGGGTAATTTGTGTAGATCCTACAAGGGTTTCCTACAGAAAATAACAACTGAAAAAGAAAAATATTGAAATTGAGGTGAAAAAAACATCAATTTTTCTCTAAGTTTTATTCTGTAACTTTTTCCTGCAATGTCAGATTTTCGAAAGCAATATACCGTTACGTCTGCTGGACTCTTCTGGTTGCGGGGATATATAGGGCTTGTAGGTTCATCAAGAACTCTAGGTACCCAGAGCCAATAAATGACCTGCACCCTGCAGTGGGTTTTCATTCTATGACGGGTATACAGCAATTCATTTGCAGAAATATAAAGAGTAAAAAATAGCTATCAAGAAAACCTTTGTATTTCCAAAATGGGCACAAGATAAGGTGTTGAGAAGCAGTGGTTATTTGCACATCTCTGAATTCCGGGGTGACCATACTAGCATGTGAATTACAGGGCTTTTCTCAAATAGATGTCTTTTTTACACACTCTCCTATATTTGGAAGGAAAAAATGTAGAGAAAGACAAGGGGCAATAACACTTGTTTTGCTATTCTATGTTCCCCCAAGTCTCCCGATAAAAATGATACCTCACTTGTGTGGGTAGGCCTAGCGCCCGCGACAGGAAACGCCCCAAAGCGCAAAGTGGACACATCACAGAAAACAGACCTGTTTTTAGCAAAGTGCCTACCTGTAGATTTTGGCCTCTAGCTCAGCCGCCACCTAGGGAAACCTACCAAACCTGTGCATTTCTGAAAACTAGAGACCTAGGGGAATCCAAGATGGGGTGATTTGTGTGGCTCGGACCAGGTTCTGTTACCCAGAATCCTTTGCAAACCTCAAAATTTGGCTAAAAAAACACATGTTCCTCACATTTCTGTGGCAGAAAGTTCTGGAATCTGAGAGGAGCCACAAATTTCCTTCCACCCAGCGTTCCCCCACGTCTCCCGATAAAAATGATACCTCACTTGTGTGGGTAGGCCTAGCGCCCGCGACAGGAAACGCCCCAAAGCGCAATGTGGACACATCACAGAAAACAGACCTGTTTTTAGCAAAGTGCCTACCTGTAGATTTTGGCCTCTAACTCAGCCGCCACCTAGGGAAACCTACCAAACCTGTGCATTTCTGAAAACTAGAGACCTAGGGGAATCCAAGATGGGGTGATTTGTGTGGCTCGGACCAGGTTCTGTTACCCAGAATCCTTTGCAAACCTCAAAATTTGGCTAAAAAAACACGTTCCTCACATTTCTGTGGCAGAAAGTTCTGGAATCTGAGAGGAGCCACAAATTTCCTTCCACCCAGCGTTCCCCCACGTCTCCCGATAAAAATGATACCTCACTTGTGTGGGTAGGCCTAGCGCCCGCGACAGGAAACGCCCCAAAGCGCAACGTGGACACATCACTGAAAATAGACCTGTTTTTAGCAAAGTGCCTACCTGTAGATTTTGGCCTCTAGCTCAGCCGCCACCTAGGGAAACCTACCAAACCTGTGCATTTCTGAAAACTAGAGACCTAGGGGAATCCAAGATGGGGTGATTTGTGTGGCTCGGACCAGGTTCTGTTATCCAGAATCCTTTGCAAACCTCAAAATTTGGCTAAAAAAACACATGTTCCTCACATTTCTGTGGCAGAAAGTTCTGGAATCTGAGAGGAGCCACAAATTTTCTTCCACCCAGCGTTCCCCCACGTCTCCCGATAAAAATGATACCTCACTTGTGTGGGTAGGCCTAGCGCCCGCGACAGGAAACGCCCCAAAGCGCAACGTGGACACATCACAGAAAACAGACCTGTTTTTAGCAAAGTGCCTACCTGTAGAATTTGGCCTCTAGCTCAGCCGCCACCTAGGGAAACCTACCAAACCTGTGCATTTCTGAAAACTAGAGACCTAGGGGAATCCAAGGAGGGGTGACTGGCGGGGCTCGGACCAGGTTCTGTTACCCAGAATCCTTTGCAAAGCTCAAAAATTGGCTAAAAAACCACATGTTCCTCACATTTCTGTGGCAGAAAGTTCTGGAATCTGAGAGGAGCCACAAATTTCCTTCCACCCAGCGTTCCCCCACGTCTCCCGATAAAAATGATACCTCACTTGTGTGGGTAGGCCTAGCGCCCGCGACAGGAAACGCCCCAAAGCGCAACGTGGACACATCACAGAAAACAGACCTGTTTTTAGCAAAGTGCCTACCTGTAGATTTTGGCCTTTAGCTCAGCCGCCACCTAGGGAAACCTACCAAACCTGTGCATTTCTGAAAACTAGAGACCTAGGGGAATCCAAGGAGGGGTGACTGGCGGGGCTCGGACCAGGTTCTGTTACCCAGAATCCTTTGCAAAGCTCAAAAATTGGCTAAAAAAAACACATGTTCCTCACATTTCTGTGGCAGAAAGTGCTGGAATCTTGGAGGAGCCACAAATTTCCTTCCACCCAGCGTTCCCCCAAGTCTCCCGATAAAAATGATACCTCACTTGCGTGGGTAGGCCTAGCGCCCGCGACAGGAAACGCCCCAAAGCGCAACGTGGACACCACCAAAATTTTGGAAGAAAACAGAGGTGTTTTTTGCGAAGTGACTACCTGTAGATTTTGGCCTCTAGCTCAGCCGGCACCTAGGGAAACCTACCAAACCTGTACATTTCTGAAAACTAGAGACCTAGGGGAATCCAAGGAGGGGTGACTGGCGGGGCTCGGACCAGGTTCTGTTACCCAGAATCCTTTGCAAAGCTCAACAATTGGCTAAAAAAACACATGTTCCTCACATTTCTGTGGCAGAAAGTTCTGGAATCTGAGAGGAGCCACAAATTTCCTTCCACCCAGTGTTCCCCCACGTCTCCCGATAAAAATGATACCTCACTTGTGTGGGTAGGCCTAGCGCCCGCGACAGGAAATGCCCCAAAGCGCAACGTGGACACATCACAGAAAACAGACCTGTTTTTAGCAAAGTGCCTACCTGTAGATTTTGGCCTCTAGCTCAGCCGCCACCTAGGGAAACCTACCAAACCTGTGCATTTCTGAAAACTAGAGACCTAGGGGAATCCAAGGAGGGGTGACTGGCGGGGCTCGGACCAGGTTCTGTTACCCAGAATCCTTTGCAAAGCTCAAAAATTGGCTAAAAAAAACACATGTTCCTCACATTTCTGTGGCAGAAAATTCTGGAATCTGGGAGGAGCCACAAATTTCCTTCCACCCAGCGTTCCCCCAAGTCTCCCGATAAAAATGATACCTCACTTGCGTGGGTAGGCCTAGCGCCCGCGACAGGAAACGCCCCAAAGTGCAACGTGGACACCACCAAAATTTTTTAAGAAAACAGAGGTGTTTTTTGCGAAGTGACTACCTGTAGATTTTGGCCTCTAGCTCAGCCGGCACCTAGGGAAACCTACCAAACCTGTACATTTCTGAAAACTAGAGACCTAGGGGAATCCAAGGAGGGGTGACTGGCGGGGCTCGGACCAGGTTCGGTTACCCAGAATCCTTTGCAAAGCTCAAAATTTGGCTAAAAAAACACATGTTCCTCACATTTCTGTGGCAGAAAGTTCTGGAATCTGAGAGGAGCCACAAATTTCCTTCCACCCAGCGTTCCCCCACGTCTCCCGATAAAAATGATACCTCACTTGTGTGGGTAGGCCTAGCGCCCGCGACAGGAAACGCCCCAAAGCGCAACGTGGACACATCACAGAAAACAGACCTGTTTTTAGCAAAGTGCCTACCTGTAGATTTTGGCCTCTAGCTCAGCCGCCACCTAGGGAAACCTACCAAACCTGTGCATTTCTGAAAACTAGAGACCTAGGGGAATCCAAGGAGGGGTGACTGGCGGGGCTCGGACCAGGTTCTGTTACCCAGAATCCTTTGTAAAGCTCAAAAATTGGCAAAAAAAAACACATGTTCCTCACATTTCTGTGGCAGAAAGTGGTGGAATCTGGGAGGAGCCACAAATTTCCTTGCACACAGCGTTCCCCCAAGTCTCCCGATAAAAATGATACCTCACTTGCGTGGGTAGGCCTAGCGCCCGCGACAGGAAACGCCCCAAAGCGCAACGTGGACACCACCAAAATTTTGGAAGAAAACAGAGGTGTTTTTTGCGAAGTGACTACCTGTAGATTTTGGCCTCTAGCTCAGCCGGCACCTAGGGAAACCTACCAAACCTGTACATTTCTGAAAACTAGAGACCTAGGGGAATCCAAGGAGGGGTGACTGGCGGGGCTCGGACCAGGTTCTGTTACCCAGAATCCTTTGCAAAGCTCAAAATTTGGCTAAAAAAACACATGTTCCTCACATTTCTGTGGCAGAAAGTTCTGGAATCTGAGAGGAGCCACAAATTTCCTTCCAACCAGCGTTCCCCCACGTCTCCCGATAAAAATGATACCTCACTTGTGTGGGTAGGCCTAGCGCCCGCGACAGGAAACGCCCCAAAGCGCAACGTGGACACATCACAGAAAACAGACCTGTTTTTAGCAAAGTGCCTACCTGTAGATTTTGGCCTCTAGCTCAGCCGCCACCTAGGGAAACCTACCAAACCTGTGCATTTCTGAAAACTAGAGACCTAGGGGAATCCAAGGAGGGGTGACTGGCGGGGCTCGGACCAGGTTCTGTTACCCAGAATCCTTTGCAAAGCTCAAAAATTGGCTAAAAAAAACACATGTTCCTCACATTTCTGTGGCAGAAAGTTCTGGAATCTGGGAGGAGCCACAAATTTCCTTCCACCCAGCGTTCCCCCAAGTCTCCCGATAAAAATGATACCTCACTTGCGTGGGTAGGCCTAGCGCCCGCGACAGGAAACGCCCCAAAGCGCAACGTGGACACCACCAAAATTTTGGAAGAAAACAGAGGTGTTTTTTGCGAAGTGACTACCTGTAGATTTTGGCCTCTAGCTCAGCCGGCACCTAGGGAAACCTACCAAACCTGTACATTTATGAAAACTAGAGACCTAGGGGAATCCAAGGAGGGGTGACTGGCGGTGCTCGGACCAGGTTCTGTTACCCAGAATCCTTTGCAAAGCTCAAAATTTGGCTAAAAAAACACATGTTCCTCACATTTCTGTGGCAGAAAGTTCTGGAATCTGAGAGGAGCCACAAATTTCCTTCCACCCAGCGTTCCCCCACGTCTCCCGATAAAAATGATACCTCACTTGTGTGGGTAGGCCTAGCGCCCGCGACAGGAAACGTCCCAAAGCGCAACGTGGACACATCACAGAAAACAGACCTGTTTTTAGCAAAGTGCCTACCTGTAGATTTTGGCCTTTAGCTCAGCCGCCACCTAGGGAAACCTACCAAACCTGTGCATTTCTGAAAACTAGACACCTAGGGGAATCCAAGGAGGGGTGACTGGCGGGGCTCGGACCAGGTTCTGTTACCCAGAATCCTTTGCAAAGCTCAAAAATTGGCTAAAAAAAACACATGTTCCTCACATTTCTGTGGCAGAAAGTGCTGGAATCTTGGAGGAGCCACAAATTTCCTTCCACCCAGCGTTCCCCCAAGTCTCCCGATAAAAATGATACCTCACTTGCGTGGGTAGGCCTAGCGCCCGCGACAGGAAACGCCCCAAAGCGCAACGTGGACACCACCAAAATTTTGGAAGAAAAGAGAGGTGTTTTTTGCGAAGTGACTACCTGTAGATTTTGGCCTCTAGCTCAGCCGGCACCTAGGGAAACCTACCAAACCTGTACATTTCTGAAAACTAGAGACCTAGGGGAATCCAAGGAGGGGTGACTGGCGGGGCTCGGACCAGGTTCTGTTACCCAGAATCCTTTGCAAAGCTCAACAATTGGCTAAAAAAACACATGTTCCTCACATTTCTGTGGCAGAAAGTTCTGGAATCTGAGAGGAGCCACAAATTTCCTTCCACCCAGCGTTCCCCCACGTCTCCCGATAAAAATGATACCTCACTTGTGTGGGTAGGCCTAGCGCCCGCGACAGGAAATGCCCCAAAGCGCAACGTGGACACATCACAGAAAACAGACCTGTTTTTAGCAAAGTGCCTACCTGTAGATTTTGGCCTCTAGCTCAGCCGCCACCTAGGGAAACCTACCAAACCTGTGCATTTCTGAAAACTAGAGACCTAGGGGAATCCAAGGAGGGGTGACTGGCGGGGCTCGGACCAGGTTCTGTTACCCAGAATCCTTTGCAAAGCTCAAAAATTGGCTAAAAAAAACACATGTTCCTCACATTTCTGTGGCAGAAAGTTCTGGAATCTGGGAGGAGCCACAAATTTCCTTCCACCCAGCGTTCCCCCAAGTCTCCCGATAAAAATGATACCTCACTTGCGTGGGTAGGCCTAGCGCCCGCGACAGGAAACGCCCCAAAGTGCAACGTGGACACCACCAAAATTTTTGAAGAAAACAGAGGTGTTTTTTGCGAAGTGACTACCTGTAGATTTTGGCCTCTAGCTCAGCCGGCACCTAGGGAAACCTACCAAACCTGTACATTTCTGAAAACTAGAGACCTAGGGGAATCCAAGGAGGGGTGACTGGCGGGGCTCGGACCAGGTTCGGTTACCCAGAATCCTTTGCAAAGCTCAAAATTTGGCTAAAAAAACACATGTTCCTCACATTTCTGTGGCAGAAAGTTCTGGAATCTGAGAGGAGCCACAAATTTCCTTCCACCCAGCGTTCCCCCATGTCTCCCGATAAAAATGATACCTCACTTGTGTGGGTAGGCCTAGCGCCCGCGACAGGAAACGCCCCAAAGCGCAACGTGGACACATCACAGAAAACAGACCTGTTTTTAGCAAAGTGCCTACCTGTAGATTTTGGCCTCTAGCTCAGCCGCCACCTAGGGAAACCTACCAAACCTGTGCATTTCTGAAAACTAGAGACCTAGGGGAATCCAAGGAGGGGTGACTGGCGGGGCTCGGACCAGGTTCTGTTACCCAGAATCCTTTGTAAAGCTCAAAAATTGGCTAAAAAAAACACATGTTCCTCACATTTCTGTGGCAGAAAGTGGTGGAATCTGGGAGGAGTCACAAATTTCCTAGCACCCAGTGTTCCCCCAAGTCTTCCGATAAAAATGATACCTCACTTGCGTGGGTAGGCCTAGCGCCCGCGACAGGAAACGCCCCAAAGCGCAACGTGGACACCACCAAAATTTTGGAAGAAAACAGAGGTGTTTTTTGCGAAGTGACTACCTGTAGATTTTGGCCTCTAGCTCAGCCGGCACCTAAGGAAACCTACCAAACCTGTACATTTCTGAAAACTAGAGACCTAGGGGAATCCAAGGAGGGGTGACTGGCGGGGCTCGGACCAGGTTCTGTTACCCAGAATCCTTTGCAAAGCTCAAAATTTGGCTAAAAAAACACATGTTCCTCACATTTCTGTGGCAGAAAGTTCTGGAATCTGAGAGGAGCCACAAATTTCCTTCCAACCAGCGTTCCCCCAAGTCTCCCGATAAAAATGATACCTCACTTGCGTGGGTAGGCCTAGCGCCCGCGACAGGAAACGCCCCAAAGTGCAACGTGGACACCACCAAAACTTTGGAAGAAAACAGAGGTGTTTTTTGCGAAATGACTACCTGTAGATTTTGGCCTCTAGCTCAGCCGGCACCTAGGGAAACCTACCAAACCTGTACATTTCTGAAAACTAGAGACCTAGGGGAATCCAAGGAGGGGTGACTGGCGGGGCTCGGACCAGGTTCGGTTACCCAGAATCCTTTGCAAAGCTCAAAATTTGGCTAAAAAAACACATGTTCCTCACATTTCTGTGGCAGAAAGTTCTGGAATCTGAGAGGAGCCACAAATTTCCTTCCACCCAGCGTTCCCCCACGTCTCCCGATAAAAATGATACCTCACTTGTGTGGGTAGGCCTAGCGCCCGCGACAGGAAACGCCCCAAAGCGCAACGTGGACACATCACAGAAAACAGACCTGTTTTTAGCAAAGTGCCTACCTGTAGATTTTGGCCTCTAGCTCAGCCGCCACCTAGGGAAACCTACCAAACCTGTGCATTTCTGAAAACTAGAGACCTAGGGGAATCCAAGGAGGGGTGACTGGCGGGGCTCGGACCAGGTTCTGTTACCCAGAATCCTTTGCAAAGCTCAAAAATTGGCTAAAAAAACCACATGTTCCTCACATTTCTGTGGCAGAAAGTTCTGGAATCTGGGAGGAGCCACAAATTTCCTTCCACCCAGCGTTCCCCCAAGTCTCCCGATAAAAATGATACCTCACTTGCGTGGGTAGGCCTAGCGCCCGCGACAGGAAACGCCCCAAAGTGCAACGTGGACACCACCAAAATTTTGGAAGAAAACAGAGGTGTTTTTTGCGAAGTGACTACCTGTAGATTTTGGCCTCTAGCTCAGCCGGCACCTAGGGAAACCTACCAAACCTGTGCATTTCTGAAAACTAGAGACCTAGGGGAATCCAAGGAGGGGTGACTGGCGGGGCTCGGACCAGGTTCTGTTACCCAGAATCCTTTGCAAAGCTCAAAAATTGGCTAAAAAAAACACATGTTCCTCACATTTCTGTGGCAGAAAGTTCTGGAATCTGGGAGGAGCCACAAATTTCCTTCCACCCAGCGTTCCCCCAAGTCTCCCGATAAAAATGATACCTCACTTGCGTGGGTAGGCCTAGCGCCCGCGACAGGAAACGCCCCAAAGTGCAACGTGGACACCACCAAAATTTTTGAAGAAAACAGAGGTGTTTTTTGCGAAGTGACTACCTGTAGATTTTGGACTCTAGCTCAGCCGGCACCTAGGGAAACCTACCAAACCTGTACATTTCTGAAAACTAGAGACCTAGGGGAATCCAAGGAGGGGTGACTGGCGGGGCTCGGACCAGGTTCGGTTACCCAGAATCCTTTGCAAAGCTCAAAATTTGGCTAAAAAAACACATGTTCCTCACATTTCTGTGGCAGAAAGTTCTGGAATCTGAGAGGAGCCACAAATTTCCTTCCACCCAGCGTTCCCCCACGTCTCCCGATAAAAATGATACCTCACTTGTGTGGGTAGGCCTAGCGCCCGCGACAGGAAACGCCCCAAAGCGCAACGTGGACACATCACAGAAAACAGACCTGTTTTTAGCAAAGTGCCTACCTGTAGATTTTGGCCTCTAGCTCAGCCGCCACCTAGGGAAACCTACCAAACCTGTGCATTTCTGAAAACTAGAGACCTAGGGGAATCCAAGGAGGGGTGACTGGCGGGGCTCGGACCAGGTTCTGTTACCCAGAATCCTTTGTAAAGCTCAAAAATTGGCTAAAAAAAACACATGTTCCTCACATTTCTGTGGCAGAAAGTGGTGGAATCTGGGAGGAGTCACAAATTTCCTTGCACCCAGTGTTCCCCCAAGTCTCCCGATAAAAATGATACCTCACTTGCGTGGGTAGGCCTAGCGCCCGCGACAGGAAACGCCCCAAAGCGCAACGTGGACACCACCAAAATTTTGGAAGAAAACAGAGGTGTTTTTTGCGAAGTGACTACCTGTAGATTTTGGCCTCTAGCTCAGCCGGCACCTAAGCAAACCTACCAAACCTGTACATTTCTGAAAACTAGAGACCTAGGGGAATCCAAGGAGGGGTGACTGGCGGGGCTCGGACCAGGTTCTGTTACCCAGAATCCTTTGCAAAGCTCAAAATTTGGCTAAAAAAACACATGTTCCTCACATTTCTGTGGCAGAAAGTTCTGGAATCTGAGAGGAGCCACAAATTTCCTTCCAACCAGCGTTCCCCCAAGTCTCCCGATAAAAATGATACCTCACTTGCGTGGGTAGGCCTAGCGCCCGCGACAGGAAACGCCCCAAAGTGCAACGTGGACACCACCAAAACTTTGGAAGAAAACAGAGGTGTTTTTTGCGAAATGACTACCTGTAGATTTTGGCCTCTAGCTCAGCCGGCACCTAGGGAAACCTACCAAACCTGTACATTTCTGAAAACTAGAGACCTAGGGGAATCCAAGGAGGGGTGACTGGCGGGGCTCGGACCAGGTTCGGTTACCCAGAATCCTTTGCAAAGCTCAAAATTTGGCTAAAAAAACACATGTTCCTCACATTTCTGTGGCAGAAAGTTCTGGAATCTGAGAGGAGCCACAAATTTCCTTCCACCCAGCGTTCCCCCACGTCTCCCGATAAAAATGATACCTCACTTGTGTGGGTAGGCCTAGCGCCCGCGACAGGAAACGCCCCAAAGCGCAACGTGGACACATCACAGAAAACAGACCTGTTTTTAGCAAAGTGCCTACCTGTAGATTTTGGCCTCTAGCTCAGCCGCCACCTAGGGAAACCTACCAAACCTGTGCATTTCTGAAAACTAGAGACCTAGGGGAATCCAAGGAGGGGTGACTGGCGGGGCTCGGACCAGGTTCTGTTACCCAGAATCCTTTGCAAAGCTCAAAAATTGGCTAAAAAAACCACATGTTCCTCACATTTCTGTGGCAGAAAGTTCTGGAATCTGGGAGGAGCCACAAATTTCCTTCCACCCAGCGTTCCCCCAAGTCTCCCGATAAAAATGATACCTCACTTGCGTGGGTAGGCCTAGCGCCCGCGACAGGAAACGTCCCAAAGTGCAACGTGGACACCACCAAAATTTTGGAAGAAAACAGAGGTGTTTTTTGCGAAGTGACTACCTGTAGATTTTGGCCTCTAGCTCAGCCGGCACCTAGGGAAACCTACCAAACCTGTACATTTATGAAAACTAGAGACCTAGGGGAATCCAAGGAGGGGTGACTGGCGGGGCTCGGACCAGGTTCTGTTACCCAGAATCCTTTGCAAAGCTCAAAAATTGGCTAAAAAAAACACATGTTCCTCACATTTCTGTGGCAGAAAGTTCTGGAATCTGGGAGGAGCCACAAATTTCCTTCCACCCAGCGTTCCCCCAAGTCTCCCGATAAAAATGCTACCTCACTTGCGTGGGTAGGCCTAGCGCCCGCGACAGGAAACGCCCCAAAGTGCAACGTGGACACCACCAAAACTTTGGAAGAAAACAGAGGTGTTTTTTGCGAAATGACTACCTGTAGATTTTGGCCTCTAGCTCAGCCGGCACCTAGGGAAACCTACCAAACCTGTACATTTCTGAAAACTAGAGACCTAGGGGAATCCAAGGAGGGGTGACTGGCGGGGCTCGGACCAGGTTCGGTTACCCAGAATCCTTTGCAAAGCTCAAAATTTGGCTAAAAAAACACATGTTCCTCACATTTCTGTGGCAGAAAGTTCTGGAATCTGAGAGGAGCCACAAATTTCCTTCCACCCAGCGTTCCCCCACGTCTCCCGATAAAAATGATACCTCACTTGTGTGGGTAGGCCTAGCGCCCGCGACAGGAAACGCCCCAAAGCGCAACGTGGACACATCACAGAAAACAGACCTGTTTTTAGCAAAGTGCCTACCTGTAGATTTTGGCCTCTAGCTCAGCCGCCACCTAGGGAAACCTACCAAACCTGTGCATTTCTGAAAACTAGAGACCTAGGGGAATCCAAGGAGGGGTGACTGGCGGGGCTCGGACCAGGTTCTGTTACCCAGAATCCTTTGTAAAGCTCAAAAATTGGCTAAAAAAAACACATGTTCCTCACATTTCTGTGGCAGAAAGTGGTGGAATCTGGGAGGAGCCATAAATTTCCTTGCACCCAGCGTTCCCCCAAGTCTCCCGATAAAAATGATACCTCACTTGCGTGGGTAGGCCTAGCGCCCGCGACAGGAAACGCCCCAAAGCGCAACGTGGACACCACCAAAATTTTGGAAGAAAACAGAGGTGTTTTTTGCGAAGTGACTACCTGTAGATTTTGGCCTCTAGCTCAGCCGGCACCTAGGGAAACCTACCAAACCTGTACATTTATGAAAACTAGAGACCTAGGGGAATCCAAGGAGGGGTGACTGGCGGGGCTCGGACCAGGTTCTGTTACCCAGAATCCTTTGCAAAGCTCAAAATTTGGCTAAAAAAACACATGTTCCTCACATTTCTGTGGCAGAAAGTTCTGGAATCTGAGAGGAGCCACAAATTTCCTTCCAACCAGCGTTCCCCCACGTCTCCCGATAAAAATGATACCTCACTTGTGTGGGTAGGCCTAGCGCCCGCGACAGGAAACGCCCCAAAGCGCAACGTGGACACATCACAGAAAACAGACCTGTTTTTAGCAAAGTGCCTACCTGTAGATTTTGGCCTCTAGCTCAGCCGCCACCTAGGGAAACCTACCAAACCTGTGCATTTCTGAAAACTAGAGACCTAGGGGAATCCAAGATGGGGTGATTTGTGTGGGTCGGACCAGGTTCTGTTACCCAGAATCCTTTGCAAAGCTCAAAATTTGGCTAAAAAAACACATGTTCCTCACATTTCTGTGGCAGAAAGTTCTGGAATCTGAGAGGGGCCACAAATTTCCTTCCACCCAGCGTTCCCCCACGTCTCCCGATAAAAATGATACCTCACTTGTGTGGGTAGGCCTAGCGCCCGCGACAGGAAACGCCCCAAAGCGCAGCGTGGACACATCACATTTTTTCATTGAAAACAGTGCCTACCTGTAGTTTTTGGCTGTAGCTCAGCCAGCACCTAGGGAAACCTACCAAACCTGTGCATTTCTGAAAACTAGAGACCTAGGGGAATCCAAGATGGGGTGACTTGAGGGGCTCTGACCAGGTTCTGTTACCCAGAATCCTTTCCAAACCTCAAATTTTGGCTAAAAAAACGCATTTTTCACACATTTCGGTGACAGAAAGTTCTGGAATCTGAGTGGAGCCACAAATTTCCTTCCACCCAGCGTTCCCCCAAGTCTCCCGATAAAAATGATACCTCACTTGTGTGGGTGGGCCAGGTGCCTCCAACAGAATAAGGCCCAAAACTTGTAGAGATACAGGGGATAGTACTGCGAGTTTATAAGGACATATTCTTTTATACATCTTTAGACTGACTCTGCTTTGGGGACCCACATACGTGAGGTGTCATTTTATTTGGGAGACTGAGGGGAACACTGGGGAGTAGGAATTTTGTGCTGGAGTGGTGATCGTACGAAGAAAAGTCAGGAAAATATGCTTTTTTTAAGCACATTTTGAGGTTTACAGAGGAGTCTGGGTAAGAAAATGTTGGGGGATCCACGCAAGCCACTCCTCCCTGGACTCCTTGGGGTGTCTAGTTTTAAAAAATGTCTGGGTTTGGTAGGTTTCCCTAGATGAAGGCCGCACACAGGACCAAAAACATAGGTGCCCTCTCCCCCCCAAACACAGGTAGTTTTGTAATTTATCGTTTTGATGTGCCCACATACATCCGTGATGTGCCAAACACTAAAATTTTGAAAAGAAACACACTTAGGTTATGTGAAAAAGACCCCTCACCCACCAACCAAGTTGGTGGCATGCTTCATCATCGGGGTCCCACCTGAGGCACCTAGCGTGTCATAGGTGTGCTGCGATGCCTGATTACAGCGGAGCAGGTTTGGTCATTTTTACCACACATACTGGTTGGATTTGGCACGAGGGTGAGTGATGGTTCAGTGGATCAAATTTTACTAACAAGAGCTTTCACAAAAATGAAAAGCACTGTTAGTAACTGAAAGGCAAAAAACTGAACCAATGACTCACAGCTCGTGAGCTGTAAAGCCGCGACAAGGCACCAACCGCTTTACAGTCCATTCACACAACTTTCATACATGACACACACAAGGCCATTCACACCGCCAGCCACGGGCCCAGCACATTACAACACTCACATCGACAGACATCGCCACTCAAGGGCCCATCACTTACATACGCCCACATGCCTGATACAACAATCACACCAGCTGATGGGAGTGTGTGGACTGGTGTTTGGCTGGCAGTGTGTTGCAGTAGCCAACATCAAGTCAATATGTACAGTCTCAGCCAAGCCCCACTCCACACACAATGGCATCATATATATATTTTTTTTTTTAAACAGAGGAACCCCTAACTAAGTAGAAAGAATTACAAAACAACAAACACAAAAGCTCTAACTAAGAACATGACAGAAATGCTAACCATGAAACTAAACACATGAAAATACAAAACAGACATGAGTTTACACTCATGGTTGTTCCCAGAAATTCTTCTGGGTGTGGTAATTCTTAAAACAAGCACCGACACACAGCCCAGGCTTTGAAGGACAATCTGGGCAGTACATTCGAGACTCCCTCCGGATACCTCTTCGAAAACACACTCTACATTTCTTAGCTGGAAAGTCTTTTTTGGGTGTGGGAGGAATGTGCTCAGCAAAGTGGCGATCTTTCAATCTAGCCACATCCTCCACCACTGCTTCTCTAGGAACTCTGGCCTGTTCCACCACAATAAGGCTCTCTATCACTGACTCCTGAAATTTCACAAATGTCATCTTTGAGTCTGGAGACCTATCCCTAAACACAATAAAAGCATTGAAGGTTGCTAAGTGGAAGAGTTGAAGTGCTAACTTCTTATACCAAACATAAGACTTACGAATAGCAGTATAAGGTTCCAACCTCTGGTCAACTCTATCTACACCTCCCATGTGCTTATTATAATCTAAAATGCACACAGGTTTGCGCACTTCAGCAACCTGGCCCCAAACAGTCACAGGGGAAGTACTCTCATCATGGATGGTACTTAGCATGTAGACATCCCTCTTGTCTGAAAATTTCAAAGCTAGCAGCTCCTCGTTCCGCAAGGCACAGCACTGTCCCCTCTCAAGTTTTTTACAGACAAGCTCCCTTGGATAGCCTTTCCGGTTAGAACGGATTGTGCCACAAGCAACTGTGTCGACTCTAAACAATTCCTTGAACAACTGCACACCAGTGTAGAAGTTATCTACATACAAATGGTGACCTTTGTTGAACAGTCGTCTACCAAGATCCCACACTATTTTCTCAGTAACTCCAAAAGTGGGAGGACAACCAGGGGGGTCAATATTGGAATCCCTACCAGTGTACACACGGAAACTATACACATATCCTGTCCTACTTTCAGACAGCATATACAATTTAATTCCATATGGTGCCCTTTTGCTAGGAATGTACTGCCTAAAAACCAAACGACCCTTGAAGAGGACCAAAGACTCGTCCACACTTATCTCTTTGCCTGGAACATAGACCTCCGAAAAACGATCTACAAAATGATCAAGGACAGGCCTAATCTTAAAAAGACGGTCAGAATCTGGGTGATTTCGTGGCAAGGCTAATGCATTGTCAACAAAATGCAGCATCCTAAGAAGAAGCAAATACCGATTACGACTCATGGTAGCTGGAAATATAGCTGTTGCCATCAAGGGACTAGTAGACCAATAAGAAGCCAGTGACGGCTTCCTTATCAACCCCATCAAAAAAGTCAAACCCAAAAACTGTTTTATCTCCTCCAAATTTGTGGGAATCCACTGGGCAGCTCTAGAGTGTGGCCTAAGTCTAGCAGCGTTGTCCCTCAAATGCTGCTCCGCATACAAATTAGTCTGCTCAACAATCTCTTCCAAAAACACATCATCCATGAATAACTCAAAGAAATTGATAGGCATAAAGTTCTCTGTATTGGCGTTACACCCCGGGAGACCAGTAAAGGCAGGCAACTCTGGCTGCTCCATGTTTGGGGCAACCCAGACATCAGGTCTTCTAACGGGAAACCTTTCAGCCCCAGGTTGCTGCACTATTGGCACATCAATGTCCTCCTCTAAAACAGAACCTTCATCTGCACTGAGTGTGGCTTCATCATCAGAAGATTCCCCTCCAACAGAAACATCACTGCCAGAATCTCTGACTTCCTCCTCTGCCTCAGATGCAGAGTCCGTCTCATAGTCATGATCAGACTGTGACTCAAAAAGCATACCAACCACCTGCTGAGCGGTCATCCTACGGCTAGCCATGATCTCTCCTGCTAAAATTAACTGGACAAATTCACCACCAACAACCAGCACTGTGTAAGACAAGTAACAAAGTGTAGCTTTGTTAGTAAGAGTTACAAACTCAAAAACTATACCGCTCACTTGCCTGAAAAAGCTTGATTCACCAGCAACTACACAGCAATCACCAATGATATCCCACTAAAAAGAAAGAAAGAAAGGCAAATTAGAAATAAGACAAAACAAATATCATTGTGCACAAACCTAAGGACAATTTCACACACAATCCTGCATTTAGTACACCCCCTACAAACATGTCATTCATGCATGGCAACAATACTCCTTTGGAGTAAATTGTTTTTACTTACCTAAAACATGCAACTGTGCAAACTGCAGGTCAACCACCGCCAAAACCGCAAGGAGCCACAGCAAATAAAGCAAAAGCTTTGAACTAGAACAAAAAGGAGGAAAACATTTATTATCACAAATGCAAAGACTTCTTCAGTTGACAAACACCCCACCATCAAACATTTTAGAAATTGGTGCCTAAGTGGATTCTGCCATAGGGGCAGATGGGCCTACTAAAAAAATAGGCCTGTCTGCCCCAAGGAAGCCAAAAAATACCTTTAGTACTGTGTCCCCATGGAGAGCGACCCTTGCCAAAGGGGACAGCCCTCAAACAAAAAAAAAACAAAAAAAACGCACACAACACTATCCCTGGTGCCTAAGTGGCTTCTGACCCCTTGGGGGCAGGTGGGCCTAAGAAAATAGGCCCATCTGCCCCCAGGGGGTGTAGAAATGGCCAACAGGTCAATGCCCCCCTTGGGGGGGCGCCCCGTGACCAAGGGGACGCCCCCCCACAAAAATAAACAAATTAAAAAAAATCCCTGGCGTTCTAGTGGTTTCTGCCCCCCTTGGGGGCAGATCAGCCTAAAAATAATAGGCTGATCTGTCTCCAAGGGGTGCAGAAATGGCCTGGGTACATGTGCCCCCAAAGTGGGGGGCGACCCTTGCCCAAGCCCCCCCCCCATCCACTAACACACACACACACACACACTATCCCTGGTGTCTACATGGCTTCTGCCCCCCTTGGGGGCAGGTGGGTCTAGAAAAATAGGCCCATCTGCCCCCAGGGGGGGCAGAAATGGCCAACAGGTCAATGCCCCCCTTGGGAGGGCGCCCTGTGCCCAAGGGGACGCCCCCCCCACAAAAATAAACACATTAAAAAAAATCCCTGGCGCTCTAGTGGTTTCTGCCCCCCTTGGGGGCAGATCAGCCTAAAAATAATAGGCTGATCTGTCTCCAAGGGGTGCAGAAATGGCCTGGGTACATGTGCCCCCAAAGTGGGGGGCGACCCTTGCCCAAGCCCCCCCCATCCACTAACACACACACACACACACACACTATCCCTGGTGTCTACGTGGCTTCTGCCCCCCTTGGGGGCAGGTGGGTCTAGAAAAATAGGCCCATCTGCCCCCAGCGGGGGCAGAAATGGCCAACAGGTCAATGCCCCCTTGGGGGGGCGCCCCGTGCCCAAGGGGACGCCCCCCCACAAAAATAAACACATAAAAAAACATCCCTGGCGTTCTAGTGGTTTCTGCCCCCCTTAAAAATAATAGGCTGATCTGCCCTCAAGGGGGGCAGAAATGGCCCTAAAAGACATGCCCCCCAAAGGGGAGCGACCCTTGCCCAAGGGGGCGCCCCCCCATTCACTACACACACAATCCCTGGTGCCTAAGTGGCTTCTGCCCCCCTTGGGGGCAGATGGACCTAAAAAAAATAGGCCGATCTGCCCCCAAGGGGGGCAGAAAAGGCCAACAGTTCTCTGCCCCCTTGGGGGGGGCGCCCCTTGCCCAAGGGGGCATCCCCCCCAACATAAATGCACAGAAAATATAAATCCCTGGTGATCCAGTGGTTTCTGCCCCCCTTGGGGGCAGATCCGCCTAAAAAGTAGGCCAATCTGCCCCCAAGGGGGGCAGAAATGGCCGTAACTAATTGCCCCCACAAGGGGAGCGACCCTTGCCCAAGGGGCCGCTCCCCGCAAACAAGAAAGGGTAAAGAACAAAAAAAATAAAAAATCCCTGGTGTCTAGTGGGCATTCCTGCTGCCCGATCGCAATGCGATCGGGCAGCAGGAATGCTCAAAGAGACACCGGGGGAAAGGAAAAGCCTTTCCTTTCCCCCGGTGCCTCTTTAGCCCAAACCCCCCACCCACCGGGAAGAGGAACTCACCTCTTCTCTCCACGCCGCACAGGAAGCAAATGGCTTCCTGTGCGGCGAAATCCCCATAATGAAGTCAGCCCGCGATCGCGCGCTGACGTCATTATGGGGGGGTGGGGGGGTCGGGGGTGGAAGGGGAAGGGCTTCCCCTTCCATCCCTGACTTTGGGGGGTGGGGGGAAGCACACAGAGGGAGCGAGAGCGCTCCCTCTGGGCTGTGTGCCGAGGACGTAGTGGTTACGTCCTCGGCACAGCAGCACTGTGCCGCAGGACGTAACCACTACGTCCGCGGCACAGAAGGGGTTAATAGCCACTTGGGTAGAGTTTTTTACAGCCTCGTTTAAATTAGATCTTGCTCGCACACAATCCTGATTATACCAATCCCTACGGGGGGTATCAGCAGGTCTCGATTTGTAAGGGGTTTCCCTATAGAAGATACCCTGTAGGGAATCCACCAGTTTAATGTGGATAGCCATAATGGGAATGTCAGGGGCTTCTTGTTCCTCATAATCTACGAAGAGTTTTAAAAATGATGAATATATTTCCCCAATCAGGTACGGATTGGATTCAACCTTTGGCCAACAGACCCGAGAACGTCTATGGTTCAGGTAAGGGAGTGGGACATTAGTGATCGTTGTGTGCTGGACTCTTAAAAATGCGTGGTTGGTCAGTACAAGGCACAGAGGATTATGATCGCTATCCAAGCGAGATACAATTTCCATGTCCAGTGAACTTGACCATAGCCTAATGTCCACCAGGATATAATCAATAGTACTAAAGGAAAGCCCTCGCTTGAAAGTGATGGCTCGCTCTGAATCAGATTTAGTGCGGCCGTTACATTCTCTCAGGCCATATTTCAGGCAAAGGGAAGACAACTGAGATGCAACACAGGAAACGGGAGAAAACGCCATTTCCTTAGATTGGGGAATACCCCAATGTTCGTCCTCATCAGTAGTCAGATTACTGATGGTGTTGTCCAATGCAAAGGAACAATTAAAATCGCCTGCTATGATCAGGAGATCTGAAGGGTCCAGAAGCTCTATGTAGTCCGTCAACTGGGTGAGAACCTTTGATTCTGACCCACGGGAAACGGATCTTGCATAGGTATTCAGAACTATCAGCCTGAATCCGGGTCGGAAAGTGAGTTGCACACCCAGCAGATCATAGGAATTAAACTTTATCATAGAGTGGTCACATTCTAGCTTGTTGTTCAATAAAATCATTAACCCTCCTATCTGTCTTCCAAAACCACCGGAGGCAGGTTGGGCAGCAGAAAAATAGGTTGTAAAGCCTTGTATGGATAACTTTTCTGCAGTCCAGGTTTCTTGAAAAAGACAGATATCTTGTTTATTAACAAGGCTTACCCATTCCGTGTCATCCAACTTTGACTTGATTCCTGCTACATTCCAAGATATAATATTGATTTTAGGAGGCGTAGTTGTTAATTTGGATCTCATTAAAGAGGCGGGAAATGGAATGCATTTGTATTAAATATAGTGGTGCAGCTATTTTTCTAGCTTGTCTTAAAACAGAGAGAGCAGAATTAATATTTAAATTTGTACTCTAGTTTTCGTCACAGTGAAAAGTGAAAGTAGCTTTGAGGGGGGTGTTACTGTAGGGACATGATTACATTACATTTCTATATGTCCCTCTTTTAAATACCATGTACCCTACCATGTTGGCTACATGGCCTATATTGGATGACATTAATATTTAAAAGGAGATGTTCCCTGTCAAAAAGGGTACTTTTGACAGGTCAGTCTGTAGGTTTACATTTCAGCAGTCAGGCTACAATATTAACCCAGAAGCTTTGCTTTCCTTGTGGTACAATAAAAGCTACAGTCCACAGGTGACATTTAGCTTTCCATATATAGGGCCTCATTCTGAGGCTGGCGGGCGGCGGTAGCCGCCCGCTTGGCGGGAACCGCCAAATGGCCGCTCCGCGGTCGAAAGACCGCGGAGGCCATTCTGGTTTTCCCGCTGGGCTGGCGGGCGACCGCCAGAAGGCCGCCCGCCAGCCCAGCGGGAAACCCCTTGCCACGAGGAAGCCGGCTCCGAATGGAGTGGGAAGGTGCGACGGGTGCAGGCCGAACCGCCAGGAACAGGATGGCGGTATGGGGTGTCGGAATCCCCATGGCAGCGCAGCAAGCTGCGCCGCCATGGAGGATTCCGTCGGGCAGCGGAGAACCGGCGGGAGACCGCCGGTTTTCCTCTTCTGACCGCGGCCAAACCGCTGCGGTCAGAATGCCCTGCGGGGCACCGCCAGCCTGTTGGCGGTGCTCCCGCCGACCCCGGCCCCGGCGGTCCTTGACCGCCGGGGTCAGAATGACCCCCATAGTTCCTACACTGAATATTATAGCCTTACAGGAACGTTAAATATGCCATTCAGGGATTAGACAATTTTTACATGTTTTATCGGTCTGAGTACATAGACTGGTCACCAGACAACAACATTCCAGTGTGTGGAGTCTAAAAACCAGCAATAAAATTCATCACAAATTGTATGTGACCACAGACACTCGCACAATGCTCTTGTCCAAGTTTAGACTAATACTGCAAACAATATCCTTATCAGTTACTCAGACTATTCTCCGACTTCTTTTTCACAGGCTAGCCCTGTTACATGAAATAATTAATATACCGTACACTCCCTTGCGATTATAAATGATGGTCAACTGTCCTTGCCACAGCTAAGGCATGCATACTGAAACACTGGCCCTTTTCTGGCCCACCTATAATATAGGTAATAGTTGACTGAAATGTGCAAGGTGGCTTTCTATGAGCAGATCCAAACTAAGTAACCAGATGGACATATTACTTAACACATGAACCACATTTCTGGGGCAAAATACAGGTTATTGAACTAGAGGTTGGTGATCACTATACCAAGCAAAGTGAACTCTCATGTCCAGCTCCCACCCGTTTCACACACCCCTTTTTTCCAAACTCCAAACACAGCAGTATGAACTCACTGAATGACAGAGATATCCCTGGGGCAAAGTTGGGATAGTTGTAATGGGAGAAGAGATCCAAAGAGAGGGTAGTTTAGAGACACAGAACATCAGGAAAAGTATTCTAAAATGGGAGTTATTTCTATTACTCTGTATTGTTTATTTTGTTTCACAATCCCTCCCCTACTGAGGATATAACATTCATTCTTTTTTTCAATTTGATGTTTATGGGGGGGGGTTTCCTTCCAATTCTCTCTTTTTTCTTTTATGGTATTGTAATATGCTATGTTAGCAGGGACCTTATTTTTCATCCTCCATGCTCCCTTGCTATAAGTATCCTTATTCAAGGCTGTGCGTGGTGGGGGTGGGTGGGCGGTCTGGTTGCCCATGGGGTGTGGAGGCAGGGTCAGGCTGTAGGCCAATATGTGGTGTGTGGTTGGCTTTACATCTGGTAATAAAATATTATTTTATGTTAAAAAAAACCTAGACATTCACTGGAAAAAGGGTTGTAGTGACAGCCAAATTTAGCATTATAGTTAGGTGAACATATAAGTGACAACATAACATTTTAAACTAAAAATAAATCACTTAAATTCACCAGGTATAGTTATCTTTGGTTACTATAACTTGTGCCCTAAAGTAACTGTAACTTGGCCCATCGCCAAGAGCTGCTATTTACCCCACATAATACATCACCCACAACCTGATCTATGACATCATTGATAACATGAATTTAACATCTGAAATTGCAACATTAATGACAAGACTGTGCATTGCTGGGGAGAGTTACAGTTACTTTACAGCACAAGTCATAGTTATTAGAGATAACTATAACCAATTCATTTCAGTGTTTTTTTAGATTAAAACCTCACGTTGCCACTGGAATTTTCACCTAACTATAACATAAGTTTAGTCTTTGATCTTTTATATACTTAAAAAAATAAAGGTTACAGGGATGCTATAGTTAGGTTCTGAATTTACTCGTACAAAACCATAGAAATTCAGTAGTTATGGTTAGAGTTCTTTCAAGTAACTGTTACTCGCGCCCCAAGGTAACTATAACTCGAGCCCTTGCCATGCACAGTTTTCTTATCACTAATTTTCTTTCAAATGTTGCAGTGATAATATCAAAGATACCATACAAGATCTCATAAATTATATAATAATATGTGTAATATTTACCTGTGCATGGTGACGGCATGAGTCGCAGATTTGTATGCCATATGTTTATTTATGTAAAAAGGTTTTGGTGCTGATGGGAAATCTATTTCGTTTACAGTTTCTACTGTTCTTACAAGCTTTGCATTTCCCACAGGTATAAAGTCCCTGAATTGGTGTCTTTCTCTATTACAGTGGCACCAAACTCTTATGTAAAGAGTCTTTCAGAGAAGGGCTTTTCCTAAATGTAGTCTTTGGATGATTATCTAAGATTCTTAAAAATATTTCATCAGTCTTCAGTATAGGCCAGGATTTTTGCAAAATATTCTTCACTTCTCTTGTTTAACAATGGTATATTGTGATGAACTTATAGATTCAGTATTCTCATTAAATCTCACTCCGGGCACTTACAGAGCATCTTTTTTCTTCCTTTCAACCCTCTCCAGGGCTTTCTTGATGTTCGTTTTTGAGTATCCCCTTCCCATGAATCTTTGGGTCATAGCTTCAACCGCTGATCTAAAAGCAGTATCAGAACTGCAATTGCAACTGGCTCTTAAAAGTTCTCTGTATGTGATACTACTAATCAAACTGGTGGGGTGACAGCTACTTGCGTGAAGTAGACTATTTCCCACTGTCTCCTCTCCAACATTCCATTCTCTACCCTGACTTGTATATCTAAGACTTGTATCCTCTTTACATCTATCTGGCTAGAAAATCTCAGATTCAAATCATTCCTTTTCAGAACATTGACAAATTAATGTGCTGAATCACAGTTCCGAGGCCATGTGCCTATCCATAAGACAGATGTTCCAGACCACTTGCTCCTCTCAGCAGCAAAGGAACAACCCCGCATAGCTGGGGCAAAGCAAATGCCCATCGCAATCCCCTGGGCCTGGCGATTGTGAAAAATGAAAAAAATATTAGTTAGGCATATCCTGATGAAATCCCGGAGCATCTCAGTGTGCAATAAATATGACAGAGATCTTGCTGTGAGCAAGTGTCTCATTGTTCTTATACCAAAATCATGAGGTTTACAAGTATAAATGCTGTTCAAATCAACACACATTAACAGATAGTCTTGTTGCCATGTTATATCATTTATACAACAAAGGAAATCCCCTGTGTCACAAATTTACGATGGCAAAGCCTAAAAAAATGATCGAATAAAATAATTCACATATTTGGAGGTGTTTTCCAAAAAACTGCCTGTTAATACTAAAAGTCTACCCCTGGGCAAATCAGGGTTTTTATGCAATTTAGGTAAAAACTATAATGCTGGTAATTTTGGAAAATCACATTTTAGGAACTGGTATTCATCCCACTCAAGTTAATCCTGATCTTAACAATTCAACAATTTATCATAATACTCTTGATTTGCTTTCATTACACAATCTCTGTTAGATTTGTCATGCTTTGTATCATCATACAAATATGTAAATATATCTGTACTCTTCCTATAACTACACCTCCAGTGGCCAAATGACTACATTACCTCCTTTGTCTGATCTTTTTATAGTTACGTCTTTGTTAGCCTTCAGAGAATGTACTGCCTCTCTATCTCTTGGTTCTAAGTTGTTCCATTGTCTTTGGCTAATATACATCTAGCTAACTATAACTCTCTCCCATGCTATGCACTGCTATTTACCTCACATATTACATCACATTTTACATGTTCTATAACATCATTGATAACATCACTGCAACATCTGAAATTACATCGTTGATGACAGCACTGTGCATGGAAGGGGAGCAAATTATGGTTACTTTAGGGGAAGAGCTGTAGCTACTTGAGATAACTGGTGAATTTCAGCAGGTTTGTTTGTTTAAAATGGCATGTTTTGACTGACATTTGTCTATAACCTTAATTCCTTTTATCCTTTGGTTTTCTCAGTGAATTCCTAAGTTTTTTTTAATGTAAGGTAAGATATTTTTGTAATTCCTTATTATAACATCACTTTAACCTTTGTCTTTCAGTGAATGTCTTTGTTTTCTCTAATGTAGGAGGCTTGGAGTTGGGTGCAGGGTTTGGGGGCCAGGCACCTGACCCTCAGTTTTAGCCAACCCCTCATGAACACCCAACCCCAGTTCATGCATGGCTGACTAGGGGGCTGATTATGAGCTGGGCGGTGAGACCACCAGTCTGCCTCAGTGGTGGGACAGAGTACACTGCCTCACCGCCTGCTGAATTAGGAGTTCCCCATTGTGCTTGTGGTATTATAGCGACGGTGACCTGGTGGCGGTGCGTTTTCACAGTGGTGTTAGCTCACTGAATGAACTATTTGGATAACTGTTTATTGCTGTGGTTTGAAAACAAAAAAGTGAAAACAACCCAACTTCATGACAAGGGTTTTGAAATACCAAAACCCCTATACAAATATAAAATAAATTACCCAAAGGGCCAGAAACAATCCTTCATATGAAAAAAATAAACAAATAGTACATTTTATTGGTTAATACACTAGATATGTATACTTTATATAATCAGACAATAGAAAAAATTAAGAAAAAACATAGTCAAGCACCCCCTCTGCCAGAGCAATGGCAAATAAACATGCATTCATACAAACTCAATCACACTATAAAAACAAGCCAAAGCACACCTCGCACCAAGACAGGTCAGAAAAGAAGAGGAACAACAATCTCCTCCTTCTGTAGTTTGATCAAAGAAACAAATTACAGCAATAAAATAATGTTCTTCAAATGTCTATATACATATCCAGAAGAATTAATATCATGCCATATTATATAGGCCAGCTCCTCATATGTATGGACAATTGTAAAAGATAGAACAGTCTTTCCTTGTATATTGATGTATTGTCTCTTAAGTCAATCTCCCTTGTGGAAGTGGTGGAACACAAATCCGATCCAAAATCTTGGTCCCGGTGTAAAAGTGCCGACGTACATTTCGGTGAAGAGTGACCTCAAGGGACATTCACCTTCATCAGGGCACACAACTTATTAAAATGTCTGTAATAATCCCAAGGGGGGACCATAATAGTTCTCAATTCAAATGCCTATTATAAATAAAATATTATAATTGAAAAAGATAAAACTGATGTATATTGGCTAGACAGACAAGACAAACACAAAGATTGATGTGGTTTGGACAGGTCAACCATCTAAGACCTCAAAGCTTGACACTTCCCGCAGTAATTGTATGGGCAGTAATGTAGCTGCTAGAAGTCATTAATCACAGAAATACTCAACACTCTACAATTATACGAATATGTGCATTTTCTCTTATGCAGTTTGCCTATTGTGCAGGGTGAGTAGCTTGGATTTCCATTGATGTTTGGCTGACTCAAAACTGCATGAGGATATATGTTAAGTGCTGCTTAGAACCTGTTGCCCAGAACATGAATGCAGCCAGTCGGGCGTATTATAATGGAAACATTATTGATGTTTGACCTAATTTTCTGCCTTACCGCTGACTAGAGAATGGCGGCTTCACTGCCATGCATAGGTTAGCAGAAAGGCAGGTCATGATTGGGCCGGCGCTAAACTTGGCGGGACCCCCCCAAATGGGACGCTTCTGTTGCCACCACTGCGATAGCAGAAATGTCGGCGGTGATGGTGGTCCTGAGTCAGTGTTGTCACACATGTCATTATCGGACAGATGGCCCGCCAAGGGTGCAGCAGTTGGACCGCCAAAACTACGACGGTGGGAAGTAGACCACCATCATTGTAATCAGCCCCTATGTCATGTAGCAATATAAAAGGTGATATTTTAATTAAGGGAAACCTACTGACTTTGTCAATGGATCAAAATACCAGAATACAAAAAGTTTGGGCCTATTGGTTTTATCACGAGGTCAGCACTTCAACATATATTAAACTGACCTCTTGACATTGATAAAAAGCCACTAATAACGAAAATCACATGTATATTTGATAAGTTAACTCATTGCAATGTAATATTTATTGTCACATAATATTTTTAATAAAGCATTCTTTAAAATAGAACATTAAACATGTCTTTGAGTGATTTATCAACATTTTCTGGTCACAAAGTGCAGCTATAGTATCAATCACAAGAGGTCCCTACACTCTTGCTGAAGAACATACAGCTCCAGCTTAGAATGCTCTAAAAAATATGATAAGCTCTTCTGGCGTCATGGACTAAAGGACCCAGGAGACTTACTTTGTGTTTTTTTAAATGTTGCTGGGGCTCCTGTGCTCCTTGAACCTATCCACAACATTAAAAATGCTAGTGGTGCCACAACCCCTTTTAGGGGCACCACCAGGAAGAAAACATGTAATTAAAAAAAAGCCCATACAGGAGGCTCCTTGTGTGGAGTAGTGAATAATAAATGAGCAGCACCTACTGCTCATTTCCTTTTCTTTTTTAGCATAGGTGCCGTGGCCCGGGGCACCCACATAATTTGTTTTTAAGTTTGAGGCTGTGGTGGGGAAGCCCAAGGCCTCTTTGGCCCCTGTTGGCTCCCCAGTCAGGCACCCTGGTGGGAATCGGACATTTTTAGTTTTGGTCCCCCGGAAGCCCCTCTGGGCATCTACGTTTTTTTTTTTTTAAGGTTGAGGGCCATGATCGGAGACCCAAGGTCCATGCAGTCCCTACTCTCTCCCCATCAAGCACCCATAGAGGTGGGAGCTGGCCATTATATGAAGGTGGGTGCTCTGGTGCATGGCTGGGGCACCCATGGCATCCATTTGGGGCAGTGGGATGGAGCCCCAAGGCCTCTGCATCCCCTGCATCCACCCCTGCCAGCACCCATCATGGGTGCCAGCAGGAACCGGCCCTATACTCCTTTGCCCTTGCCCAACCGGGAGCACCTTATTCTGTGCTCCCACCTGGGTGAGAGCAAAGTTGTGTTCCATGCCTAGGAGAGTATGGATAGGGAATAAAGTTTACATTCTCTCCCCACACTCTTCCGGGCAAGGAACACAGCAGTGCCTGGGAGATGGAGTCCACGAGGTACTGCTTTGACCTACTGCTCAGGGAGTGGGAGTCCGATGCACCCTGACCCAAGAAATCATGGGCCCTCCTGGATGGGGTTCCCAGGACCTTTCTAATGCGCACACTCTCTCCAAAAAAAAAAATTCTGTCCCGGGGCCTCAGGAGGCTCAATGAGGTGGGGTGCATGCCTCCTTCCCTCTTGATAGTTATACCAGCTCAGAGGCTCAGGAAAAGGGGGCCCCACCCCCCCACTACCAGTTATCAAACATTTGGCCATTCCCTCGGGCACTGACCTACCCTGTGGTCTTATTGTTGAAAAGGGCAGGAGCCCACTCTGTTTTTCACATCACAGATCTGCAGCTCCTCAGTGGATCGGTGGTACTGATATGTCCCTCTGGAACCCTTCCACCAAGCCTAGGAGGCAGGTATCCCTACCATGCTCACCTATATGTTTTTTGTATTTGTTTTCTGGGACAGGAGACTGAGTACCTGAGTCCTAAAATGGTTGTCACCACATCTTTGTTAATGTGGTGGGAGCCAATCAGATCTTATCTTTAGATCTGTTTGCTCCATGGATCCTCTGTGATATGACATGCACCTAAAATTTGAATCTTAATATTTTGTGGAGCTAACAATAATTGGTGAATTTCAGAGTTTTTGTTTTAAATTTTAAGTCATTATCATAACAAGTTGATCACCCAATGAGGTATTGGCCAGGCCTGGCCTAACCAGCCTGCCACAAGCAGCAACTCCTGCTGGTCATGGTGTTTTTCTGTAGGGGTTGGAAGGAGAACCTATGTCCACTGATACTCCCACTGGTGGCCAACCACTGGTGTGCCTCACCTTTAGTTGTGTGTAGCAGCAGTTGACCACAGGACATTGCCTAAAGCTAAGCCCTGTGCCCAACCTGCCATGATCAGGCAATACCTGCAGCAAACAGCTTTTGGCTATGTGACCCAGATGTCAACTACAATTCTTTGACTTTGGCACTCATCCTACCTTGGGCAGCCCAATCTTTAAAATTTAGGTCTGGCACCTGTTTTTGTGTTACAGTTATTTTGCATTTGTGAGGAGTCCATGAGCCCTGGTACCAAGTTTAAGAACCCTGATTAGTTTTTGAGTTTTCAAACCTAGTTTCAGTGTTCACGAGCCTCTTCACAAAAATGTGTCCCTTCTGGCCAAGTTCACAACCATGGGCTTACAGTCCAGCACCTGGGCTTATGGTCTAGCTAGCTGGATGACTTAACCCATAAAAGCCCATCTGAGACATACATTTCACATCAATCATACAATGGATTTACACCAAAAAGCAAAACCTTTGCTCTGAGTAAAGTTATAATTTCATATCAGGTGTAATTCTTTTCAGCATTTTTTTCTGTAGTACAAATTAAAGTTTCTTATGGGAAGGAAAATGAAAAACACTCATTTACTGATTCCTCATCCACTTTGTTTATCCTGTGCAGACTGTACACAGCTTGAAATCCTGAAACTAAGCCAGATTTACTTTTTTAATATGTTTTGTTAGATGGCAACAAAGTTATAACCAAAGGAAAAAAAATTCAAATCAAAAACTGAGTTAACTATAACTACAGAGTTTCTGTTGCAGAGTGAGTCTACCAGAAAAATATAGGGCTTTAGTTGAGCCCTCCTCATTTAGGGATCTATTCTTCTACCACTCACATCTTGTTTTCACCACTACAAACTACAGTATGGGGCAATAGGTCAGGCTGCTTCAGCCATTGGCTCTCTTGCCCTGTGAGTGATAGCATTTTTGCCTGATCACACATACACATCTGCCTCAAAAGAAGCACCATTCCATGTTGGTGCTGGAGGGAAAAATATAATATTCCAATACTTTTTGAAATTGAGATTTCAGCAGTGTACATACCTTCCAATGGGATGCCAATGGTTTAATGACAGCGCTGGTGGTTATACCACCCTGTGTAGTTACTCCCTTGCATGTCCTATCCCATGAATCTCTCAAGGGCTGTCACCTGTTGCAAGTGTTCTGCCCTTAGTGAGCTTTGTTACGCTAATATCTTGTCCCAGCCCATCATCCTGAGGGAGTCATTCCACACTGTTTATACTGTTTTGTTACCAGGGGAATGTCTAGTGGTACCTGCCACTATAGAGGAAATATGTACGGTAGTGGCACCACATTGCCCATCTCTCACTATCATATTTTGTAGCTGGCCTTCTTCTATAGAAAACTCAGTCATTAATCACTGCCTGTTGGGATGCATGATAGTATTTGACCAGGTTTTCTACACCAAGCTCCCTGTCAAAGTGTGACTTGCAACACTTTGCCATGGTGACCCTTAGTGTCTGATTGCACTACTGAAATGACCTAACCAGAAAGTCATAAGTTAAGCATTTTATGAGGAATATTCTACAGGACAAAAGTATTCGGTACCTAATTTGTAAAAAACACCAATAAGCGCCAGGACCCTTGTCAGGAGGCCACTGCAGCTTGCGCCACAAGTTGACCCAGCCAGCACCGCCAATGACAGTACCATCAGAACTAAACATCACGGTCATACAAGTGTGACAATCAGACTTTAAATATACATTGAAAATCACTATTGCATGCTGCCCAGGCTATTTGTTTCATTTTGGATGGCAGGTATTAGTGATTTTATTGTATATTTAATTATTTCACAACTTTTGTTGTGCTCCTCACAAAATTATACAAACTGCAATCATGCGGCAGCACTGTTATAAAAGCCAGTATTGACAATAAAATGCCAGTGCTGAGTACCAGAAACCACTGGCTCAAATTAAGCACTGACAAACCCTTTTCTCACCAAGAAAGTGTAGAAAAAAGAAAATTCCAGTGAACAAGATAAAAAGCTTTCTTGGCATCCAGAGCTATTGCTGCTAATGATTGTGATTATGCTTTGGATTTGCTTAAAATGTTGAAAAAAATTCTAGTATTATCCAAAAGATGTAATCCTGTAGTAAAACCAGACTGTTCTTTACTAATTAAAATGGGAAGGAAAGGATCAAAGTGAAGCATAAGGATTTGAGCAAAGAGGAAAAATCTCTCTTTGATTCAAATTCTTTTTGAATAGAGGATAAGTATTGATCAATATCAAAATGAGATGTATTAGTTTCGAGGGCGTAGAGATTTTTTTATTAATCAGAGCATCCCTCTAAAATGTAATTATCTTTAGTTACTGGGATTTCACCATTATGTAAAATCAGTTTTAACCTGTTCTTTTTTACTTTCAGATAATTCTCTAAGGACTTGCCTGTTTTATTTTTCCCTTCATAATATATAACACTTGATCTGAGGAGAAAAGAAGCAGCATTGTATGTGGAGATTTTGTTGAAATCAAATTTAGCTTTAACTAATTCATCTAGATATGTCTTTGATTTGGATGTAAAATCAGTTTGTTATAAGAATTTAATATGTTTCATAATGCCAAAATCTTTTTGGTATTTGTTTTCTTTTTTGATTATAAACAAATATTAAAATAAAGTCATGTGAGGCAGCTTTAAATCCTTCCCAAATGGTTTCGAAGGAGACTTCTGGCGATTCTTTTAGAAGGTAATATTCATGAATAAAATCTAGAAAGTGCTGAGCAAAATTAGTGTCTAATAAAAGCGATGTATTAAAACACAAACGTTTAAACATGAGAGTAATGGGAAGCAATTCTAAATCCAAGGTGAGTGGGGCGTGATCTGAGATTAACATGGCTCCCATATCTGCATGTAAGATGTGTCGGAAACAAACAAATAATAAATCCTGGAGTGGGAAAAGTGGACAGGAGAAAAAAAAGTGCATTCTCATAAAAAGGGATTACTAAGACTCCATGTGTCTATAAGGGCTCTCTTTTTGATGGTTGTAGTAAATTGTTTATGCATGGAGGAGGGGATAAAGATACATTACACACGCTGGCTAAGATGGCGGGTGCAAGTTAAGTGCGTTCCGTGGCTACACCCGATTTATCCGTAAATTATTCAGACTTGGGGGGCTGATCGGCAACTGCACCAGCGCCCATCTGAATGTAGGACCCGCTGGAGCTGGGGGAGCTGTTCGGGTGTGTTGAGGAAGCATCCAGACCATCGTCAGAATGGCCGGCCCGAGTGAGGGGACGGGAGGTGCGGCTTGGACCCTTGGTGATCGGACCTGCGCAGCGGTGCCTCCAGACCTGAGGGAGGCAGCAGAGACTGCGGAAGCGGGGAGTGTGCACAACGCTGCGGTTACCGCCGAGTCCGAGCTGGGCGACGAGGTACGGAGGTCACCTGGTTGAAAGTGAGCACCTGCCCCGCTCGGCGCTCTGCTGGACATTGCTACGGACCTGCAGTGGCTGGGTGTGCGGGGCCTACGATAGTTGGCTCCCGCGGCGCTGACACTGAGCCCAAAAGACTGTAGTGGATCGAGGGGCAGTCTGTGGTGGGGGCCCTGTGACTGGTGATAGCCTGCTGCAGCTTGATTTGCCGTTCTCTGGCGGCGAAGGGGGGGAGCAACTGAGACGTGCCTGTCACTGGACCCGAAGTTGTGCGCTGGAGCGCAGGGGCCAACTGTTTGGAAGGCCGCTGCCCCGTTCAGCTGCCCCCCCGCCCTGTGAATCTTTGTTTGCCCATCCAGAACTGCCAGACATTATTGCAGCTTGCCCCAGGAAGAAACTGATTGGTGAGTTCCCTGTACATCTGGGCAGCATAGGGTGGGAGGATGCTCGTGCTGCTGCACCTTGACTGTAGTGCTGCCCATGCAAGCGCCCTCCTACATCTCTTATGGACGATAGCACACGGGTGTCCATGCTTGTGACCTGAGTTAATGCACAGTGCCCCCCAAACTACAATATGGCGATAGCAGGCCGCCTCCTCACTAGAGTGGGAGCCAAGTTGCAGACACCACTATCGGAGGCCCTACCCCTCGATAGTAATAAACTAGATGAGGTGCTGGAAGCTGTGGAGCGCATAGGCACCTCTTTAGATCAAGCTCAGACCTCGTTAGAGGGCAAAATTGATAAAGTGGCTAGTGATCTCACCCTTCTGCAATCGGACCACCGCAAACAAACAGATAAAACCCGCATACTAGAAGGCCAGCTACAGGCCTTAACACCTAAGACGTACTGGCTAGAGACTTTGCTGTAAATATGCTGGAACGGATAGCGATCTGGAGCACCAGAGTCATAGGCCTAATGGAAGGCGCGGAGGGCCCAGATGCGGTTGCCTTTGCTGTATCCTGGCTTCGGGAGCTGATGCCGGAGGGCTCGTTGACACCCTTCTTTTCGGTATAACGAGCCCACAGGGTTCCTACCAGGGCCTGCTCGCCGGGCGCTGGACCACACCCTTTCCTTCTCCGGCTCTTACATTATGCAGACAGAGATATTATACTGCAAGCAGTAAGAACAATCCACGCAATCCGAGTGCACAACAATCTGGTTATGATATTTCCGGAATACACCATTGCCGTACAAAGAGAGCATGCCCCCTTCTTGCCAGTTAAGCGCAAACTCAATCTGTTGTATTCCCTTCTCTTCCCAGCCAAGCTGTGCGTAGTAGCTGATGATAAAACGCATTTCTTCAACACACCAGAGGTAGTTTGGGACTGGCTGGAGTAAATGGTTAGTCAACGAGACCCTGACATAGCCAAGCCAGCGGCCCGGGACCTACAACTCTGTAAACTGAGACATCATAAAAGACGGGTGGCTGCCTTGGGAGAGGTGCGACACGCTCCCGACCTGGAACAAATTATACAAGAATTCTGATGTACACTACAAACTGCAGCAGCCATCAGTATCTTTTCAGCTGCATCGGATGGAGAAGCAGACCTCACTAACTCTAACGGAGATGAGGGCTCCTCCCTCGAGACGTCCTGTGAACTTGGGTCATCCCTCCGTCCAGCGGTGACACCTCAGACAGCGGACAAATTACTCTGACTCTACCCAATTGTCATGCAATTCACTGTTAAGCAGTCAGTGGTAAAGATAAATGTTAAATGTATTACTCGAATAGTCGTGCACTTATGCACCACATATCCCAATCTTACTTGTGACCGTGCGTGTGGTCTGGTGCTGCTGACCCTGCTGTTTTGTATGGTGGGCCACGGGCCTCTGGGAGTCGCGCTGCCATATGTCCCCTACAATACATGTTACATTCTGCTGCTGTTGACTCCCCGCGCCTATGCTGGTCTAGGGGTTGCGCCACCGGCTCTTACCTAATATTACCCACCTCGCCTTCCCCACTCTCCCACTAGAGGGGTCCTTTTCCTTGTATTGGTTACACTAAATAGGCATATTGCTTAGTTTGGGCAGATACCAGTTGTCCCTCTGCTCTAATGGCCTTCACTTATGTTACTATTGGGCCTGTTACTGGTGCTAAGTTTTTTTTGTTTTTCTTTGTATGGAGCCTGCGTTCGCCCTGCCCGCTGCCCCATTGGGGCCCAGCTACTAGTCCGGTAGTACTCCCTGACTCTGGGATGGGGGCTCTGGAACACTATCTACCTAATGATCCACCATGAACCCTTTCAATCTCCTCACATGGAATATGCCAGGCATACATACACCAGCATGCAGAAATTCCATGTATTCATATCTTAAAAGGCATTTAATTCATATTGCATTCCTGCAGGAGACCCACCTCACGCAACCTAAGGTGGCTACATTGCAACGGCGCTGGTGCGAACAACTTTATGCGACAGGTTTCTCCTCTGATGCCAGGGGGACACTTATTTGGATTAAACCAGGCACCCCCTTTGTAGCTGAAGATCATATTGTGAATGCACAGGGGCGATATGTACTGGAGCGCGGACGTCTTGCTGGCCATGCAGTGATGCTGGGGGCTAAATATGCTCCGAACACAGATCAAGCCTCTTTCCTACACATGACCTCCTTTCTCACTGCAGTGATCTCCCCTGGTTATTAGGGGGCGACTTTACTTGCATCCTAGACCCTTCTCTAAACCACTCCTTCCCCCCCTTACCCACTGCACCTACAGTTACTGCTGCACATGGGCTACACAGCTGGCTCCAACACTGGCAATTAGTGGATGGGTGGCACCAGCGTCATCTTACCACTAGGGTCTACTCATTTTGTTCTGCCCCACACCAACTACATGTCCGTCTTGACAGGATAATATGTACCACTAACTTGTATCCTGCAATACTGTGGTCCGACTATTTACGCCGTAATCACTTGGATCACAATCCACAGGTTCTACAACTGGGATGGGACACATCTCACCCCAGTATCCCCACTTGGCGACTCCGCCTGGAGCTCTTAGAGGATGCAGATTTTAGGGCATCCCTGGACAAGGTCTGAATACTTTGAGCATAATATGGGCACAGCATCCTCCGGACTAGTTGAATGGGAAGCATTTAAGGTCTTCATCAGAGGTCATTGTATGGGCACACACTGGAACTTGCGGAGGTCTACTGAGAGCGACTTGACCAAAGTGGAGAGGTCCCTGATGAGATATGAGCGTGGAAATTCCTACCCCGCATCAGACTTGCAACAGCTAGCAAATACCAAAGCAGAACGCATTTCCTTACTAGAGAGATTGCGCTGTTTAAACTATGCAGCTCACTCGGCTCGCACACATGCCATGGCCGACCGCTCGGGCAAATTGCTGGCATGGCTTATTCGCCAAGACCAAGACTGAGGTCCTATTATGGTACTCCATTCGGCAATCGGGAACATCCTCCACACTCCTCAGGAGATTCACTCTGAATTTACTAAGCATTATCAATCGCTTTACTGTTCCACGGTAACAACAGATCTAGAGGAAAGAGCTGACTTTTTCTCATTACTTACCTTACCCTGATTGATGGATGACCAGTGAGAAGAGCTGGAGGTGCCCCTAACATTGGCTGAAGTGTATGATAGTATACAAGCCTTATCAGCAACCAAAACCCCAGCCCCGTACGGTCTCCCATCTGACTTTTACAAGACCTTCTCTGCAACACTTGCCCCTCGTCTTCTCTGTCTTTATGAGCAAGCACTGCAGGAGGCATCCCTACCAGTTTCGCAGGGCGTGGTGCTACTGGTGTCGCTCCCTAAGCTGGACAAGGACCCATCTGAGCTGGGCTCCTAAAGGCCAGTAGCGATGCTCAATACTGACTACAAAATCCTGGCCAAGGTTCTGGCAATGCGTTTGGCACCTTTGGTCCCGCAACTAGTGCACTCGGACCACAACGGCTTTGTGCCAGCACAGGACACTGCACAATATGAGGCGCCTATTCAGAGTCATGAAATACTCAACGCAGGATTGGCCTCGTGCAGGATGTCTAGTGCTCAGCCTGGCGAAGGCCTTTGATTCCTTGGAATGGTCTTATCTGTTTGAGTCGCTGCACTGATTTGGTATCAGCCCACAGTTTCTATGCATGATCTGGCCGCCCTCGGTCCATGGTTAAAGTTGGCACAATCATATCTGATCCAATAGAGGTGGGCAGAGGTACTAGACAGGGCTGCCCCCTCTCTCCATTACTGGTTCCTCTGGCTGTAGAGTTCCTCAGGGCCAGAGGGGCATGGGGCATCCCACTGAGGGACAGCCTACACACCATATCTTTATATGCAGATGATCTTCTTTTGTATTTCAGAGACATTAGTAAGATTGGTAACGTCCCTCCCGATATTGCAGTCATCCTGCACCATTTCTCCACACTCTCCGGTCTGCGTGTTAATTGGGCGAAATCGTGCCTCTTCCCCTTTGATCCAGGACTGCCAGATCCGGGACTGTGACTTTCTGGGACTGATGTCCCCTGGCAACCCAGGACGTTCCGCTATCTGGGCATACAGATATTTCACAAGGAGAGGGACCTTCACGATGGCAATCTTCACAGAGCAGTGTCATCCATCCGATCTCAGATGACCTTATGGCAAACACTGCCACTTTCGGTAGCCGTCAGGATCGCCCTCCTGAAAATGGTTGTGCTTCCTCGCCTCCTATACTACTTCTCCAATTTGCCCTACTGTGTTCCAGCCGGCTTCTTACGCATTCTTAGAATGCGGGAATTTATCTGGAACAAAAGTCGTTGCAGAGTGGCGTTAAAAAAACTCTACTTACCCCTGACCTAAGGTGGCTCTTGATGCCAAATATGGAGCATTATTACTTGGGCTCTCAGCTTCAGGGGGTGGCGCGTTGGCTGGCAGGCCTTCAGCTTGCCAACACTGCAACCAATTCCCCACCCTGGACACTGACTCGGATTCTGCACCCCTTCACCCCCTTACATCGTTGCAGTCCCCTGCAGAACTATTATTGAATGTGGCTTACCATTGTTACCGTAGGTCTCTGCGCCTCACAGACGACACTATTTCCTATGCACCAGCTTTGGCCTTGCTGGGTATGCAGCGGGCGCACAGCTCACAACTGCCGCTGAACTAGGGTCTTGGCACAGAGCTGATGTGCTCACTCTGGGTAATCTTTATAGCAAGGGTGGGCTAATTCTGGTCAGTGAGCTCTCGGCAGAGATGAGACTGTCACCGGTGCAATTTCTGCTGTAGAATTCATTGCTGATGGCACTATCGCGCAGATGGGGAGATAGAACATCTGAACCCTACCACACACTTACTAGTGCAATACATACAAGTTATGGGGCAAGGTAGACACCTGATACACATACGCTAAATACCCACACTGCTTTGCGTTCCAACTGGGAGGGTGATCTGGCAGAATCTTTCACTGAAGTTGCATGGTCAATGGCACAATCCAGCCATACTAATGTCCCCTGCAATTCCAGATTCTGCCTTATTCAATTTTATATTCTTCACAAAGCTTATCTCACGCCAGCTGGCATTAACAAATACTTTAATCGTGTGGACGCCGCTTACCCTTGCTGCAACTTAATAGGGGCCGACTTCCTTCACATACTGTTGTCTTGTCCTTCCTTAAACATTTACTGGCATGGAGTCACATCATCCCTATCAAAACACACATCAGGTCCATTGCTGTTGGGTTGGGGCTCCTGTCTCCTGGGTCTCTTCCCAGAACCAAAAAGCAAAAAGCATCCACAAGATTCCTGGACTTGGGACTTCTGACAGCCAAGCGACTCATCCCTAAAAGGTGGAAAGCCACTGAGCCCCCATCAGTGCTAGCCTGGAAACTCTCCTTTGTGATATGGGCGGAGGCAGAGGGGGTTGCACTGCGATGTGAGGATGCTATAGGCATGCGTAAATATCCCCTGTCTGCTAGCTGGGATGAGATTTTGACCCATTTGCATAGAGCAGAACATGGCATAGACGCTTACAATGCAGTTCCACATGATACTGAGCTAGTGCTGGCTTAGTAAATTTATATGCTACAATTGCTACCTGGTCAATTAATGGCATATTTTCTCACAAAGGCTCCAAGCGTTTCAGCTAAATTGACACTAGCCCATTTATCTATCGTGCCTTGGACACAGGTGGTGATATAATAATGCACCCAAAATGGGAGGCCCCTGTGCAGTGGAGTTGGGGGACGACAGGAATAGGCTCCAAGTTTAGTTCTTTGTTTCTCTTGTTTTATATAATTCTTTTCTTTTCATCTTGTTGCTGAATCCACAAGTTTATTGATAACTTCCTGAAAAGGAGACCTCGTTTATGCCAGAATTGTGCGGACATTGGATTTTCTGGGAGTGGTTCACAGTATATATGTAGCTACCACGTGCACGATGCTGATTTCCAGTGCTTTTTCGTTTATCTGTCATTTCAATAAGGCTGTGCAGATTATCAACACCACTATACCTTTATTGAACCAAATGCATCTCGTTGACTCTCCCTCAAGGAGTTCAAATGTCTAGATTGTGTAGGTACTGTATGTGTTTTAAGAATGTCATTGCCAAACGAACCTGTATGAAAAGAAGTCAAGCTATGTTGAATGAATAAAACCAATAAAAAGATTTTTTTTTAATGGAGGAGGGGATAAAATGAGTTTTGTCATTTGTGATTAGATTTTTAGCGTGCATGATTACCTGTAGGTGTCTTAGCGCTAAGAATCAGAAACAGCAACTAGAGCCAATACTGCATGGGGCTGGCACAGCATATCCACATATTAGATTAAGCAGGGAACAGCCAAGATTTCAGTAGTTTTCAAAAAAGCAAGAAAAATTTATTGTTTTCTAAGATATAAAGCCAGTTTGTTTCACTGCAAGCAGGTGGTACGCACAAAACTACGACCACCCCAAAAAGTTGTGTGCATCCCGGTTACTATAACAAGCATCAATGAAGCTTATCTAAGATGTTTGTGGTGTTGATACCACCTTATTTTTTCTGCCAAGCCAGTAACCTTTGTACTATACAAAGTCTTGTGGGCTATGCACAGGGCTTTACATGTCACCCTTTCCTTTATTGGGAGCCAGTGAAGTTCATTTAAAACACTTGACACTGATGATTGTTTAGGTAGTTTCTTTAAAATGTGCACAGCTTCATTCTGTACCAGTTGGAGTTTCTTGAGAACGTTGCCACAAACCCATAAAAAGGGCTTTCAACAATCAATCCTGGAAAGAATGAGGGTAGCAATCACAGCTTTTTTGTAACTGAAAAGGAACATATGGTAGTACTTTCCTTATTGACCTGAGAAGCAGGAAACATGGGGACATCACCTTGTTTGCCTGGTCCCTAAAAGAGAGACTGACATTGAAAGTTATGCCTAGATTTCTTACTTTGGTCACCAGTGCGGGGGTAGAACCAAGGGAATCCTGCCACAATGAGTGACCCCAAAAAGTAGTCTCTTTACCAAAAATGAGTACTTCTGTCTTATCTGAGTTTAAGTTCAGACAGTTAGAGGTCATCTATGTCATATTAGCATTCATACATTTGCTGAACCTGTCTGCCACCTCATTCACATTCCCAGGAACTGATACCACTATATGGGTGCCATCAGCATATGCCACAGTAGCGTAACCAAAAGATTGAATTGGTTTGGTTAAGGCTGCTCCATAGATTTTAAAGAGCACAGGATTGAATGAAGACCTCTGGGGGACTCCACAAGGTAGAGAAAAAGGTTTCAAGCAAAAATTCCCAAAGGCCACCATCTGCTCTCTGTTGTTTAAGAATGAGGCGATGAGATCAGGAGCTTCTCCATGAATCCCAATTTCTGACAAACGTTGTAACAGAGCAGGGTGACTAAGAGTATCAAAAGTGGCAGAGAGACCCAAAAGGACCACTGCTGCTCTCCCTCCTTTGTCTTTAATCTCTCTGATCTCCCCCGAGGCTACCCTTAGCGCTGTCTTGGTACTGAAGCCTGCTCTGAAACCAAACAGTGATTTGTCCAGCACACCCTCGGCTTCCATATATTGTTATAGGCACAATTTCAGATGTTTTTCTAATAGTTTGGCCATAAATGGAAGATGCAAAATTGCGTGGTATTTCTTCTCAACGACTTGAAATAAAATAAGTTTTTGAACAGAGGCAGGATGGAAATCTTTTTCCATTTGATAGCAAAAGTATCTGATGAGAATATGACATTCAACAATGATATTGACATTGGCGCTAGATTCCCTGCAAGTTCATGAGGTACCTGGATCTGAATGTGGTCCAGATTTCATCTGGGCAATGAGTTTACTTGTTATATCCACAGTTAGTAAGGTAAATTGGCAAAAATCACCTTACACCTTGGCATATACAAGACTGTGTGTGAAGAATGGACGATTGTGTTGAACTCTCTATACACAGTTCTATCTTATGTATAAAAATTGTTGCCTGCCTATCACTGAGTTCCTCACTTGGAAGATTGCTCAGCAGGAGGCTGGATTAGAAAGGGATTGAACGACTTTAAATAATTTTTTTGAAGAGTTTGATGCAGCTTCAATTTTATTGGAGAAATATTTAGATTTTTCCTTAGCAATGAGGTGCTTGTATTCCCCAATAGCTTCCCTATAACTGCTTCCCTGGGACTCACCACAGCCTCTCAAGTTTATGGCATTTTAATCTCATGTCTATTAGTACTGGAGAGAACAAGGGAGCATAGGGACGACTCCTATGGGGGTTAACTATTTTTAATAGACCATTTTTCAAAAGTTCCAAATTCAGCGAGTCATCGTATTTAGCTGCCGCTAGGTTAGATTTGTTACCTAACTCTGGCTTCGTAAGCTCAAGACTCCCAACCAGGGTCAACTTGTCTAATTTGTACCATAACCATACTTCCCTGCATTGCCTTTCCTTTTTTGTAACAGAAGGTGCTCTCTGAATATCAAGGTTGAACTGAATTGCCACGTGATCAGACCAAATCAAGGGTAGTGTGCCCGTACAGTGAAGATTATGATCATTTGAAAAAATACAGTCTAAAATATGGTTAGAAGAACAATCAAAAAATGGGTCTAGAACAAGATTACGATCCCCTCTAAAAATTAAATAGTCATCTGTAATAGACAGCAATTTGTTTGTAATAATGGGCCTGAAGAATTTATCTAAATGTACTGGTGCATAAACATTGAAGATTGTTCTCGATATGTTATTAATGGTGAATTGTAAAATGAGCCATCAACCTTCTGTGTCCATTTCTTGTGACACCAACTTAGCATCTAAAGTTTTTTTTACACAGGACAACAACTCCATTACGTGTACCTGTCCCTGGCAATGAAAAAAACATACCCTACCCAATCACGACTCAGTTTTTGAACTTTGTTGTGAACTACCTGCATTTCTTGCAGTAAAGAAACATCTGCATTTAACTTAGCTAAATGTGTAAGTACTCTTTGTTGCTTAGTTGGTGAACTAACCCTTAGCATTCTATGTAATTACAGATAGAGCCATAAATAACACTTTAAGTTAAACTCAACAAAGTCTACAAAGTTAACTATATATATATATAAAATCAACATTTATATAAGTAAGCAAAATAGCAGTAGAATTAACAGTAGAAGAAAAGAAAATATAAAGGGAATTATACGTAAAATGTCGATTGGGTATTAATAATTAAAATATGAATTTAAGCAGAAGAAGGCATATGTTAACATTCCATATTAACTGAAAATAGATGACAAAAGAAAGGAATGTAGAATCATTAACATAGGAAAGCAATTGATAATAGTAGGAAGAAGTAGAAGAACTGTAAAATATAGAAGGGGAAATAAATAAATGGAAAGGGAAAACAAGATAATGATACGGAAAGGATAGGGACAGAAAACATAAAAGAAAAAATAATAAAATGAACATTCCTATGAAACACACAAGGTTGGTGACACCACATATGGGAGATGATGCGATTGGAACCCCAGTGCAGCTGACGTTGGGAAAATCAGACCACATAAAACAATAATGACATAGTCCTTCCGAATGTATATCAAACAGTAGCTGAAATGAGTTAGTAAAAGTAAGAAGTTAACTAGTAAACAGACTACACGAGGAAAGAAACACAAAAACAGATTATATGAATAATAACATTGAACTTAGGCATCATTAGAATTATCTCAAAGCAATCTCAATGAATAGCTAGAGTCAAGTTGAAGAAATCTTTAAGGGGGGCCATCTCTTCTCCCCTACATGTATCAATAAAGCATTATAACACAGGATCTTCATAAGTCATTGTTTGTTTTTATATGTCACTTTAAACAAAGAGGGATGAAAAAGTCTGAATCTTGCGTTCATGGAATGGTGAGTTGGTCTCATACCCATGAACGCTTTCCTCCTGTCTGCTGTGGCTTTAGCACAATCTCTCTTTGGCCTTATCTGCCTTGACATCTTGAAGAATTTCAACATATTCTAGGAAGTAGATGATGACTCCTCTTGGTTTTTATGATGGAAAAGGGTGACGAGTAGAGTAATGTAGTTGTTATGCTTGCTGTATAGATAATAATGGAGAGGCAGGGGGATCTAGAATGTTAGGGAGAAATGAACGAAAAAATGAAACAGGATCATTACCTTCCACCTCCTCGTCAAACCATAAATCGGAAGGTTTTTTTATTTGCTCCTATTTTTTAAGTCCTCAGCATACTTTCAGAGTTCAGATACTCCAGATTGTAGATTTAAAATCGACAGTTTATTGTTGGTGTCTTCCATACAGGGTTTAAGAGCTTGGATTTCTTCAAGCAAGAGCTCCATTGAGATAACGTTGTTTTTTTATGGGAGATGGAGTGTCTTTTTAAATTCGTTTAGTAGCTTGAGAGTTACCTGAGTTCTGTTTGGAAGCCTGTTAGACCTGACAGCCTTAGGGTGGTCTTCCCCAATCTTTTTCTCCTGTCTCCCTCCATTTTCCTGATCTCATTTTTGCTGGTTTTAGGACTCTGCAAACTTTACCACTGCTGACCAGTGCTAAATTGCTTGTGCTTTCTCCACTAAACATGGTAACATTGGCTAGTACCCAACTCGCATATCTATACATCCCTGGTAAAGTACACTAGATGTGCCCAGGCCCTGTAAAACAAATCTATTAGTGTGCCTGCAGCACCGATTGTGCCACCCACTTAAGTAGCCCCTTCACCATGTCTGCGGCCTGCCATTGCAGGGCCTGTGTGTGCAGATTCACTGCCACTTTGACTTGGCATTTAAAACTACTTGTCAAGCCTTAAACTCCCCATTTATTACATACAGTCACCCCTAAGATAGGCCCTATGTAGCCCAGAGGGCAGGGTGCTATGTAAGTATGTACATAAAGGGTAGGACTTGTAAGACTTGTATTATATTTCTTAGTAGTGAAAAACACCCAAAGTTGTTTTTCACTATTGTGAAGCCTGCTCCTCTCATAGGCCAGCATTGGGTGGAGGGACTCTCACTTACACTTCAAAGGCTAGTGGTATATATGCTGGGTCTGTGACCCCCTTAAATCAGACACTTCTGGACCTATGACTGGACTCTGTTAGAAGGACTGCAGAGCTGCCCAGAGGATTCATCTGGACTTTTCTGGAAGGACTGCTGTTCTGCTTGTTGCCCTGCTGCCTGCTGCTCTCTGACTCTGCAGGAAGGACTCAGCCCCCCACCCCTGAGTGATCTCCAAGGGTTTGTCAGCTGGCCTCCTGTTAATATGTTTCAGGGCCATCAAAGGCTTCACCTAGGAGAGAAAATCCACAGAGCTGGAAAAATTGATGCAATGCTTGCAGAATCGAGGCAGCGGATGCCTGGTGGCTGAAAAACGGATGCAGCACCTGCAGAATTGACACAGCACCGGTTTCATTATCACAGCATATTTGGATATTGATTTTGATGGATTAGGACATTCTTAAAGCTCTAAAAAGTGATATCTTGACTTGTGCATAATTGAATTTTTCCATTTTAGACTTGTTTTGTTCCGATAGATAATATCTGTTTTCTAAGCTGGTGTGAATTACTTTTTGACGTGTTTTCACTGTGGTACCGTATGAGTTATTGCACAAATACTTTACACAGTGCTTGGTAAGTTAAGCCTGTCTGTTTAACTTACCAAGCACGTTAAGTCAGCACGGTAAGTCAGTTAAGTTTAAAAAAAGTAACTTACCTCTGTGCCACTTCTCGCCGCACTGCTCCTCTCTTCCGTCCTGCAGTGCAGACACAGGCTCCCAAGCTGCCGTGTGGCCAATCCTGACGCTGCTCAGAGCAGCATCAGGATTGGCTGGGAGCTCCAAGCTAGAGTGCTCCCAGGCCGACTGGGAGCCTATGCAAGCTCTCTCCAGCCCAGCAACTGTGTTGCCGGGCTGGAGAGAGCCTACTGCGCATGTTTGTTTGGCTGACCCGCGACAGCCATCCAAACATACATAAACAGTGAGGGGAGTGCACAGTGCACTCCCCTCACTGCTCACCACTCCAAGGCCCGCACCTTTCACAAGGTTTATTGACCCTTCCTCGTGAAAGGTTTGAATCTTCTGCTGCTGGCGGGGGGAAACGCTCCGCCGCCCAAACGGAGGACCTGCCACTGATCTTTTGAGTCTGGTCTCCAACCTAAGAGCACTATCTGGCCTTGCAAAAACAGAAGCAATGAGTTCTGATATTAATTGTTTTGACACTTGGGCCCCCTGCGTGGTCTTGTAAAGTTGGAATGTTGCATGTAGCTTCCTTTTTTCTTATCTTGTGCTATTGGTAGAATATTCCCCTATTTTGCAGCTCAGCTTCCAAAGCTTCCGGTAGTAGGTGCTAATAACTGTAACATCACCTCAGCCAAAACATATTGCAGACATATAGGTGAAGCCATCACTTTGTAACTCTTTCTTCTAAAAGGCAATGCACAGTTTATAATCGTAATCTAGTTCACAGACCTTTTTTCCTCTCTCACACCAATATGAATATTTCTAGAAATTACCAGGAGGTGTATTCCTTGCACCTACTAGTAATTATTAGGTATATGTCAGTAGTTTATTGTTTGTGGAGCTTGTGGGGTGCAGGTGTAAAAATGGCCATGCAGAGCAGTGCACCACATTATTGGGACCTTGCTCATAAATATCATGCAAATGGCCCAGATAATAGGAAACAATTTTGCATCTATTAACACTATATTTACCAGTCAGTTCATTATCAGTGTATGGAATATGCTGTAACAAATCCTCTAATTAATGTTACTTGGTTAATATTGTAGTAATTTTTCTATCTTTTTTGTTATTTATCTTTTTAACATTGAATATGTTCTTAATTATGTATTATAATTTTGTTTCAAGTTGTGGGATTTATTGGAAAAATGAGTAAGTAGTCTTTTAAATAAATTATATATCAACTGATTTGTTAATTATTAATGCACATATTTAATTTGGAATTAATTATTTGTATGTTTACTTAATATCAAAATGCATACTTTTTGCCTTTTTCTATTTTTTTAAAGAAATTATAGTATTTTAAATAATGGGTGGGGAGTATTGTGGTAATGGGTGGGTACTATGTTAATTATTCATTTATGAATAAGTAAACGTTTAAATATGTATAATTTCAAAATTGGTTTTTTTTTTGTTTGGAAACTACTTTTTTAACATTATCAAAACTAGTTTTGATTTGTGTAATTTATGCCTGAGTTTGAGGGATTGTATTTATTTTTAAATTCTTTATTTCATATTTTGAATTGTTTTAATAATGATTTTTTTAAATGCTTAAATATATACATTTTTCCAATGTTAAGATTTTCTTTTTTATTGATGCCACTTTAAATGTATTTGCATATTTTTATTTACATTTCTTAAAAAACATTTAATGGGTACTCGTACTGGTGTTGAAGTGACTTTGCGCCCTCCAGTATATGCATCTTCACAGGGTGGTTACTAGACTGGAGTTAGAATAACAAACCTCCCCGCCAAAGTGCACACTTCAACAATGCTTCTTAGACTTTACAATTGAATACTGTTAAGAAGTACTAGTGAGACATCTATGGATATATGTCTTCTTTATTTCACCAGCATATCAAGCACAGCTCCATAGCTCCAGTATGTCTCCCCTTCTCAACTCCCAAATGGCAACCTCACTTCCCCCGAGACCATGGCAGCTCAAGGTATGATATGGGATACCTGAGTGTCAAGATTCCATACAGCTAAAGATATGTTACAACACATCTCCCATTTAACATATGAAACAAAAATATAAAAATTCTAACAAACTCGAACTATTTTGAAATATCAACATACTAAATAATAGAAAAATGCAACAGTCATGCATAGTTGTGTAACTGTATACTACACTGTAAGAGAAGGAATAAATAAGAGTAAGAAAAATCACTGTAAAGTAGCACAGAGTACTACAGCATGTAATAATAAATTAAAATAATTATACAACCCATAAAGCACAAACAGTATAAGTAGTATATTTACTTCAGAATATACAATTTCAGCCCAAACTTAAAATAACACATACAGTTAAATATAATCATCCAGATGCTTAGATCACTTTGATGAGATCCACCACTCACATAGGCACTCTCTTTGTGATTATCAAGATTATCACCATCCTCATTATTGCTCCTATCACTCTTTACATCAGACAAACTCTTTGCTGTGCCCCTCGCCAAAAGGGACATACTCAAAACTCCACCATCATCCACCATTAGAGCATTTTTCCTTGCTTGGACTATATGTTTTGGACCCAGAAATTTTTACTTGCCTTTCAGAGACAAAAGGGGACTCTATGAAAGCTACATCTCCCTCACTCCACTCTCGACCACGTGCCCCATGTTTCTCATTAAACATTTCATGTACTTCTGTTGGTGAATTCTAACAGTATGGAAGTCAATTATATGTTTTTGTTTCTTGAAATCCAACCAAAAAGGGTTCAACTTGCTACCTGCTCGCCTGCCCTTTAAGCACATTTAAGGGAATATCTTGGTGACTGGGTGTATTCTGATGTGCCCAGAGTTTTTCCCTGCGTTCAGCTCTCAAAGGGGCTCAATTCTCCAACTCATTTTGAGCACATGCTTTGACTAGCCAATTCATGCTTTCCACCGTGCAGTTGTGTTTGATACTTAGGTCTTCAAAAAATGTTCTAATTTCAAGAGATACAAATTGCACTCCATTATCTGTTATGATGGTCTTAGGCACACCTTCAAAAGCAAACCCCTCTTGTAAAAGCTCAACCACATGATTGGTAGTCACCAAACTTACTCAACGTGCTGTAACCCACCTAGAGGTGTAATCTACAAGTATAGAGGAAAGGGTTGTTTCAGATTGGATACTACATTCACTCCTTGCATGTGCACATTATCGTCTAACCTTGTACAGCCTGCCTTCCAGCACTATGGATAAAAAGAGGCAACTAAATATTTCTATCCAATCTGAAACAACCCTCCCTTTGGGGGTCACTCACTTTAACAATGTAAGTGTAGGTCACTGTAGGAGGCTGGACTGGCTTGTAGTGGGTACAAAGGGGTACTTACACCTTGCACCAGGCCCAGGTATGCCTTATTAGTGTAGAGGGGTGTCTAGCAGCTTAGGCTGATAGAAAAGGTAGCTTAGCAGAGCAGCTTAGGCTGAACTAGGAGACGAGTGAAGCTCCTACAGTACCACTAGTGTCATATGCACAATATCATAAGAAAACACAATACACAGATATACTAAAAATATAGGTACTTTATTTTTATGACAATATGCCAAAAGTATCTCAGTGAGTACCCTCAGTATGGGGATAGCAAATATACACAAGATATATATACACAATACCAAAATATGCAGTAATAGCAATAGAAAACAGTGCAAACAATGTACAGTCACAATAGAATGCAATGGGGGCACATAGGGATAGGGGCAACACAAACCATATACTCTAGAAGTGGAATGCGAACCACAAATGGACCCCAAACCTATGTGACCTTGTAGAGGGTCGCTGAGACTGTAAGAAAACAGTGAGGGTTAGAAAAATAGCCCACCCCAAGACCCTGAAAAGTGGGTGCAAAGTGCACCTAAGTTCCCCAAAGAGCACAGAAGTCGTGATAGGGGAATTCTGCAAGGAAGACCAACACCATCAATGCAACAACAATGGATTTCCTGACGAGAGTACCTGTGGAACAAGGGAACCAAGTCCAAGAGTCACGATCAAGTTGAGAGTGGGCAGATGCCCAGGAAATGCCAGCTGTGGGTGCAAAGAAGCTGCCACCGGATGGTAGAAGCTATGGATTCTGCAAGAACGACAAGGGCTAGAAACTTCCCCTTTGGAGGATGGATGTCCCACGTCGTGAAGAGTCGTGCAGAGGTATTTCCGTGCAGAAAGACCGCAAACAAGCCTTGCTAGCTGCAAGGGTCGTAGTAAAGGTTTTTGGATGCTGCTGTGGCCCAGGAGGGACCAGGATGTCACCAATTGCGTGAAGAGACAAAGGGGGCGTCCAGCAAGAGAAAGAGCCCACTCAGAAGCAAGCAGCACCTGCAGAAGTGCCAGAACAGGCACTACAAAGTGGAGTGAACTGGAGCTCACCCAAAGTCACAAAGGAGGGTCCCACGACACCGGAGGACAACTCAGGAGGTCATGCACTGCAGGTTAGAGTGCCGGGGACCCAGGCTTGGCTGTGCACAAAGAAAATCCTGGAAGAGTGCACAGGAGATGGAGTAGCTGCAAAACACACGGTTCCCAGCAAAGCAGTCTAGCGTGGGGAGGCAAGGTCTTACCTCCACCAAACTTGGACTGAAGAGTCACTGGACTGTGGGAGTCACTTGGACAGAGTTGCTGAGTTCAAGGGACCTCGCTCGTTGTGCTGAGAGGAGACCCAGAGGACCAGTGATGCAGTCTTTTGGTGCCTGCGGTTGCAGGGGGAAGATTCCGTCGACCCACTGTAGATTTCTTCAGAGCTTCTAGTGCAGAGAGGAGGCAGACTACCCCCACAGCATGCACCACCAGGAAAACAGTCGAGAAGGTGGCAGGATCAGCGTTACAAGGTCGCAGTAGTCGTCTTTGCTACTTTGTTGCAGTTTTGCAGGCTTCCAGCGCGGTCAGCAGTCGATTCCTTGGCAGAAGGTGAAGAGAGAGATGCAGAGGAACTCTGATGAGCTCTTGCATTTGTTATCTAAGGAATTCCCCAAAGCAGAGACCCTAAATAGCCAGAAAAGGAGGTTTGGCTACTTAGGAGAGAGGATAGTCTAGCAACACCTGAAGGAGCCTATCAGAAGGAGTCTCTGACGTCACCTGCTGGCACTGGCCACTCAGAGCAGTCCAGTGTGCCAGCAGTACCTCTGTTTCCAAGATGGCAGAGGTCTGGAGCACACTGGAGGAGCTCTGGGCACCTCCCAGGGGAGGTGCAGGTCAGGGGAGTGGTCACTCCCCTTTCCTTTGTCCAGTTTCGCGCCAGAGCAGGGCTGGGGGATCCCTGAACCGGTGTAGACTGGCTTATGCAGAAATGGGCACCATCTGTGCCCATGAAAGCATTTCCAGAAGCTGGGGGAGGCTACTCCTCCCCAGCTTTAACACCTTTTCCAAAGGGAGAGGGTGTAACACCCTCTCTCTGACGAAGTCCTTTGTTCTGCCTTCCTGGGCCAAGCCTGGCTGGACCCCAGGAGGGCAGAAACCTGTCTGAGGGATTGGCAGCAGCTGCAGTGAAACCCCGGGAAACGTAGTTTGGCAGTACCCGGGTCTGAGCTAGAGACTCGGGGGATCATGGAATTGTCTCCCCAATGCCAGAATGGCATTGGGGTGACAATTCCATGATCTTAGACATGTTACAGGGCCATGTTCGGAGTTACCATTGTGACGCTATACATATGTCGTGACATATGTATAGTGCACGCGTGTAATGGTGTCCCCGCACTCACAAAGTCTGGGGAATTTGCTCTATACAATGTGGGAGCACCTTGGCTAGTGCCAGGGTGCCCACACACTAAGTAACTTAGCACCCAACCTTTACCAGGTAAAGGTTAGACATATAGGTGACTTATAAGTTACTTAAGTGCAGTGGTAAATGGCTGTGAAATAACGTGGACGTTATTTCACTCAGGCTGCAAGGGCAGGCCTGTGTAAGAATTGTCAGAGCTCCCTATGGGTGGCAAAAGAAACGCTGCAGCCCATAGGGTTCTCCTGGAACCCCAATACCCTGGGTACCTCAGTACCATATACTAGGGAATTATAAGGGTGTTCCAGTATGCCAATGTAAATTGGTGAAATTGGTCACTAGCCTGTTAGTGACAATTTGGAAAGAAATGAGAGAGCATAACCACTGAGGTTCTGGATAGCAGAGCCTCAGTGAGACAGTTAGTCATAACACAGGTAACACATACAGGGCACACGTATGAGCACTAGGGCCCTGGCTGGCAGGGTCCCAGTGACACATACAACTAAAACAACATATATACAGTGAAATATGGGGGTAACATGCCAGGCAAGATGGTAATTTCCTACACAACCCCCCCCCAAACGAAGGACAATAAGACTAGCCATGACCTGATGAGTCTTCATTGTCTAAGTGGAAATATCTGGAGAGTCCATCTGCATTGGAGTGGGTACTCCCAGGTCTATGTTCCACTGTATAGTCCATTCCCTGTAGGGATATAGACCACCTCAACAATTTAGGATTTTCACCTTTCATTTGTTTTAGCCAAAGTAAAGGTTTGTGGTCTGTCTGAACAATTAAGTGAGTGCCAAACAGGTATGGCCTCAACTTCTTCAGTGCCCAGACCACAGCAAAGGCCTCCCTCTCTATGGCAGACCAACGCTTTTCTCTAGGGGTCAACCTCCTGCTGATAAAAGCAACAGGTTGATCCTGGCCCTCAGAATTAAGTTGTGATAAGACTGCCCCTACCCCTAATTCAGATGCATCAGTTTGGACAATTAATTTTTGGGAGTAACAGGGGCTTTTCATGACAGGTACAGAGCACATGGCCTGCTTCAGCTCCTCAAAAGCTTTCTGACAGTTTGCTGTCCATAATACATTCTTAGGCATTTTCTTAGATGTGAGGTCATTAAGAGGGGCTGCAATGGAGCCATAGTTCTTTATGAACCTCCTGTAGTACCCAGTGAGGCCTAAAAAGGCTCTCACTTGAGTCTGAGTTGTAGGGGGAACCCAATCTATAATAGTTTGGATTTTCCCCTGAAGTGGTGCAATCTGTTCTCCACCTACCAGGTGTCCCAGATAAACCACTTTCCCCTGCCCTATCTGGCACTTTGAAGACTTGATAGTGAGGCCTGCCTTTTGCAGGGCCTCCAAAACTTTCTATAGGTGGACCAGGTGATCATCCCAGCTGGGGCTAAAGACAGCTATATCATCTAGATATGCTGCACTAAAAGCTTCCAGCCCTTGCAGGACTGTGTTCACCAACCTCTGAAAAGTGGCAGGTGCATTTTTCAAACCAAAGGGGATTACTGTGAATTGGTAGTGCCCTCCACTGGTGGAAAATGCAGTTTTTGCTTTTGCATCCTCTGATAACTTGATCTGCCAATACCCTGCAGTCAAATCAAAGGTGCTTAGATACTTGGCAGATGCCAGTGTATCTATTAGCTCATCTGCCCTGGGTATAGGGTGAGCATCAGTTTTGGTTACCTGGTTGAGACCTCTGTAGTCAACACAAAATCTCATTTCCCTTTTCCCATCTTTGGAATGAGGCTTTGGTACAAGTACCACAGGAGAGGCCCATGGACTTTCAGAGTGCTCAACCACTCCCAGTTCAAGCATTTTCTGAACCTCTTGTTTTATGCAGTCTCTGACATGGTCAGGCTGCCTATAGATTTTACTTTTGACAGGCAAGCTGTCTCCAGTATCTATAGTGTGCTCACACCAAGAAGTGGTGCCTGGCACAGTAGAAAAGAGTTCAGAAAACTGACCCAGGAGATTTATGCAGTGGTCTTTCTGCTCAGCATTAAGACAATCTGCCCAAACTACACCTTCCACTAGAGCATCTTGTTCTGTGGAAGAGAAGAGATCAGAGAGAGGGTCACTCTCTTCTTCCTGTCCTTCATCTGTTGCCATGAGCAGTGTGAGATCAGCCCTGTCATAGTAGGGTTTCAGGCGATTGACATGGAGCACCCTAAGGGGACTCCTGGCAGTGCCTTAGTCAACTAAGTAGGTGACTTCACCCTTTTTCTCAACAATAATGTGGGGTCCACTCCATTTATCTTGGAGTGCTCTTGGGGCCACAGGCTCCAAGACCCACACTTTCTGCCCTGGTTGGTACTGAATCAGAACATCCTTCTGGTCATCCCATTGCTTTTGGAGCTCTTGGCTGGCCTGAAGGTTTTTACTGGCCTTTTTCATGTACTCAGCCATCCTAGATCTTAGGCCAAGTACATAGTCCACTATGTCTTGCTTTGGAGCTTTTAAAGGTTGTTCCCAACCCTCCTTCACAAGTGTTAGAAGACCGATTACAGGGTGTCCAAATAGGAGTTCAAAGGGGCTGAAGCCCACTCCTTTTTGGGGTACCTCCCTGTAAGCAAAAAGGAGGCAAGGTAACAGGACATCCCATCTCCTGCGGAGTTTTTCAGGGAGTCCCATTATCATTCCTTTGAGAGTTTTATTAAACCTCTCAACCAGTCCATTTGTTTGTGGATGATAGGGTGTGGTGAACTTGTATGTCACACCACATTCCTTCCACATGGCCTTTAAGTAAGCAGACATGAAATTGCTTCCCCTGTCTGATACCACCTCTTTTGGGAAGCCCACCCTGGAAAAGATTCCCAGGAGGGCCTTTGCCACTGCAGGAGCTGTAGTGGTCCTTAGAGCAATTGCTTCAGGATATCTGGTGGCATGGTCCACTACCACCAAGATAAACCTATTGCCTGAAGCAGTAGGAGGGTCAAGGGGGCCAACTATGTCAACCTCTACCCTTTCAAAGGGAACCCCAACCACAGGCAGTGGAATAAGGGGTGCCTTTGGAGTGCCACCTGTCTTGCCACTGGCTTGACAGGTTTCACAGGACTTACAAAATTCCTTTGTGTCCTCTGACATTCTAGGCCAATGAAACAAGGGGACAAGCCTGTCCCAAGTTTTCATTTGCCCCAAATGTCCAGTTAAGGGAATGTCGAGGGCTAGAGTTAGGAGGAACTTTCTGTATTGCTGAGGAATCACCAATCTCCTGGCAGCTCCAAGTTTTGGATCCCTTGCCTCAGTATACAAGAGGTTGTCCTCCCAGTAAACTCTGTGAGAGTCACTGACAACCCCATTTGCTTGTTTGACAGCTTGCTGCCTTAGACCCTCTAGTGTGGGACAGGTATGCTGTGCCACACTCAGTTCCTCCCTGGCACGCCCCCCTTCACCGAAAAGCTCAGCAGTGTCTGTTTCCAGCTCCTCTGGTGTAGGTTCTGCACAGGGTGGAAATTCTTCTTCCTCAGAAGTTAAATCCACTGTAGAGGGAGGGATAGTAGGTAGTGTTTTACATTTACTAACCCTAGCTTTAGGGAGCACTTGGTCCATTCTTCCAGGATCCAAGTCACCCTGTCCTTTTTGCTTTTTGGCCTGAGCCCTGGTTAAAGCAAAAATGTGCCCTGGAATGCCCAGCATTGCTGCATGAGCCTCCAACTCCACTTCTGCCCAAGCTGATGTCTCTAAATCGTTTCCTAGTAGACAGTCTACAGGTAAATCTGAGGCAACCACAACTTTCTTTGGACCAGTAACCCCCCCACCCAGTTGAGATTCACAACAGCCATGGGGTGGCTAAGAGTGTTGTTATGAGCATCAGTCACTTGGTACTGGTGACCAAGTAGGTGTTGTTCAGGGTGGACCAGTTTCTCTATTACCATGGTAACACTGGCACCTGTGTCCCTGTAGGCCTGAACCTCAACACCATTTATTAGAGGAAGTTGCTTGTACTTATCAATATTAAGGGGACAAGCAACCAAGGTGGCCAAATCAATGGCCCCCTCAGAGACTAACACAGCCTCTGTGGTCTCCCTAACAAGACCAACCCCAACTAAATTACCAAAAGTGAGCCCAGCTACTCCCTTGGATTGGCTATTAGTAGGTTTGCTCCCACCACCACTGCTATTACTAGGGGCACTAGGTGTAGCAGCAGGGGTTGTAGTGGTAGGAGGCTTGGTGCTTTTCTTTGGGCAACTAGGATCAGTTGTCCAATGGCCTTTTATTTTACATAAATAGCACCATGGTTTATTTTCTTTATTTTGATTTGAAGAGGATTTGGACCCACCACCCCCACCAGAGTGTTTTAGTGGGCCTGATGAAGACTCATTTTTAGATTTGTCCCCACCTTTGTCAGAAGACTTACCATCCTTCTTCTTGCCATCCTTGTCACCCCCTGTATGAACTTTTCTGTTCACCCTTGTTCTGACCCATTTGTCTGCCTTCTTTCCCAATTCTTGGGGAGAGGTCAGATCAGAGTCTACCAGGTACTGGTGTAACAAATCAGACACACAATTATTAAGAATATGCTCTCTCAGGATTACGTTTTACAGGCTTTCATAGTCAGAAACTTTACTGCCATGTAACCACCCCTCCAAGGCCTTCACTGAATGGTCAACAAAGTCTACCCAGTCTTGTGAAGACTCCTTTTTGGTTTCTCTGAACTTGATCCTGTACTGTTCAGTGGTTAAGCCATAACCATCTAGGAGTGCATTCTTAAGAACTGTAAAATTATTGGCATCACTTTCCTTAACAGTAAGGAGCCTATCCCTACCCTTTCCACTGAAAGATAGCCATAGGATAGCAGCCCACTGCCTTTGAGGGACCTCCTGTACAACACAGGCCCTCTCAAGTGCAGCAAACCACTTGTTAATGTCATCCCCCTCCTTGTAAGGGGGAACTATCTTGTGCAGATTCCTAAAATCATGCTCTTTTGCAGGATGACTATTTGGAATACTGCTGCTGCCACCATGGGGTCCAAACCCCAACCTCTGTCTTTCTTTTTCTAAGTCAAATGCTTCCCTGTCTAGATCCAGCTGTTGCTTTTTCAGCTTCAGCCTGGACTCTTCCACTCTCAATCTATTGAGTTCCCTTTCTAACACTCTGTCTTCAGGGAGGGTGGGTTGGGCATGCCTTGACACAGAAGAATGATGTGAATGAACAGAGGGAGACCTGTCCCTAACAGATGGCACTCTAACATTCTGGCCTACAGAAGTAACACTCCTACTGTGATGGGAACTCACATTAGTACCAGCCATGCTAGGTGGCTTGCTAGGGGGCAGGCTGGAAAGGTTACCTTCTAACACTCTTACTGGGGGTGCCCCAGAGCCAGAGTGTGAACCATCAGCTAATTTCTCAACAGATGTGCCAACTAAGGTCTTATCCTGTTCAATGAGCATATTAACTAACAGTTCTCTTGAGGGGTTCTTCCCTACCCCTAAACCTTTTTCAACGCAGAGACTCCTTGCTTCTTTCCAGCTAAGGTTGTCATAAGCAAGTTTAGTCAGATCAACAGTTTGACATGTACCAGACATTATAGAAAAGGTTTAAGGGACAGAAAAAGAAAGAAAAAGTTTCAGAACTTTTTAAAAAACAGAAAAAAAAAACTTTTGATCTTTTTAAGAACTTTTTGAAAGTTTTAGAGGTACTTTTCAGCACTTAGCAAAAGAGTAAGAGAAGAAAAGCAAAACTTTTTGGTTAGGTGTACATACACTGAACTTGTTTTGTATATTTTTCTCTTATGAAAAGTACAAAATGACAAAGTGGTAAGTAGTTGCAAGTACTTATCCCACCGCTGCACAACCAATGTAGGAGGCTGGACTGGCTTGTAGTGGGTACCAAGGGGTACTTACACCTTGCACCAGGCCCAGGTATCCCTTATTAGTGTAGAGGGGTGTCTAGCAGCTTAGGCTGATAGAAAAGGTAGCTTAGCAGAGCAGCTTAGGCTGAACTAGGAGACGAGTGAAGCTCCTACAGTACCACTAGTGTCATATGCACAATATCATAAGAAAACACAATACACAGATATACTAAAAATAAAGGTACTTTATTTTTATGACAATATGCCAAAAGTATCTCAGTGAGTACCCTCAGTATGAGGATAGCAAATATACACAAGATATATGTACGCAATACCAAAATATGCAGTAATAGCAATAGAAAACAGTGCAAACAATGTATAGTCACAATAGAATGCAATGGGGGCACATAGGGATAGGGGCAACACAAACCATATACTCTAGAAGTGGAAGGCGAACCATGAATGGACCCCAAACCTATGTGACCTTGTAGAGGGTCGCTGGGACTGTAAGAAAACAGTGAGGGTTAGAAAAATAGCCCACCCCAAGACCCTGAAAAGTGGGTGCAAAGTGCACCTAAGTTCCCCAAAGAGCACAGAAGTCGTGATAGGGGAATTCTGCAAGGAAGACCAACACCAGCAATGCAACAACGATGGATTTCCTGATGAGAGTACCTGTGGAACAAGGGGACCAAGTCCAAGAGTCACGATCAAGTCGGGAGTGGGCAGATGCCCAGGAAATGCCAGCTGTGGGTGCAAAGAAGCTGCCACTGGATGGTAGAAGCTGTGGATTCTGCAAGAACAACAAGGGCTAGAAACTTCCCCTTTGGAGGATGGATGTCCCACGTCGTGAAGAGTCGTTCAGAGGTATTTCCGTGCAGAAAGACCGCAAACAAGCCTTGCTAGCTGCAAGGGTTGCGATTAGGGTTTTTGGATGCTGCTGTGGCCCAGGAGGGACCAGAATGTCACCAATTGCGTGAGGAGACAGAGGGGGCGTCCAGCAAGAGAAAGAGCCCACTCAGAAGCAAGCAGCACCCGCAGAAGTGCCGGAACAGGCACTACAAAGTGGAGTGAACCGGAGCTCACCCAAAGTCACAAAGGTGGGTCCCACGACACCGGAGGACAAGTCAGGAGGTCGTGCACTGCAAGTTAGAGTGCCGGGGACCCAGGCTTGGCTGTGCACAAAGGAAATCCTGGAAGAGTGCACAGGAGCCGGAGTAGCTGCAAAACACGCAGTTCCCAGCAATGCAGTCTAGCGTGGGGAGGCAAGGACTTACCTCCACCAAACTTGGACTGAAGAGTCACTGGACTGTGGGAGTCACTTGGACAGAGATGCTGAGTTCAAGGGACCTCGCTCGTTGTGCTGAGAGGAGACCCAGAGGACCGGTGATGCAGCCTTTTGGTGCCTGCGGTTGCAGGGGGAAGATTCCGTCGACCCACAGGAGATTTCTACGGAGCTTCTAGTGCAGAGAGGAGGCAGACTACCCCCACAGCATGCACCACCAGGAAAACAGTCGAGAAGGCGGCAGGATCAGCGTTACAAGGTTGCAGTAGTCGTCTTTGCTACTTTGTTACAGTTTTGCAGGCTTCCAGCGCGGTCAGCAGTCGATTCCTTGGCAGAAGGTGAAGAGAGAGATGCAGAGGAACTCTGATGAGCTCTTGCATTCGTTATCTAAGGAATTCCCCAAAGCAGAGAGCCTAAATAGCCAGAAAAGGAGGTTTGGCTACTTAGGAGAGAGGATAGGCTAGCAACACCTGAAGGAGCCTATCAGAAGGAGTCTCTGACATCACCTGCTGGCACTGGCCACTCAGAGCAGTCCAGTGTGCCAGCAGTACCTCTGTTTCCAAGATGGCAGAGGTCTGGAGCACACTGGAGGAGCTCTGGGCACCTCCCAGGGGAGGTGCAGGTCAGGGGAGTGGTCACTCCCCTTTCCTTTGTCCAGTTTCGCGCCAGAGCAGGGCTGGGGGATCCCTGAACCGGTGTAGACTGGCTTATGCAGAAATGGGCACCATCTGTGCCCATGAAAGCATTTCCAGAGGCTGGGGGAGGCTACTCCTCTCCAGCCTTAACACCTTTTTCCAAAGGAAGAGGGTGTAACACCCTCTCTCTGAGGAAGTCCTTTGTTCTGCCTTCCTGGGCCAAGCCTGGCTGGACCCCAGGAGGGCAGAAACCTGTCTGAGGGATTGGCAGCAGCAGCTGCAGTGAAACCCCGGGAAAGGTAGTTTGGCAGTACCCGGGTCTGAGCTAGAGACTCGGGGGATCATGGAATTGTCTCCCCAATGCCAGAATGGCATTGGGGTGACAATTCCATGATCTTAGACATGTTACATGGCCATGTTCGGAGTTACCATTGTGACGCTATACATATGTCGTGACATATGTATAGTGCACGCGTGTAATGGTGTCCCCGCACTCACAAAGTCCGGGGAATTTGCCCTGAACAATGTGGGAGCACCTTGGCTAGTGCCAGGGTGCCCACACACTAAGTAACTTAGCACCCAACCTTTACCAGGTAAAGGTTAGACATATAGGTGACTTATAAGTTACTTAAGTGCAGTGGTAAATGGCTGTGAAATAACGTGGACGTTATTTCACTCAGGCTGCAAGGGCAGGCCTGTGTAAGAATTGTCAGAGCTCCCTATGGGTGGCAAAAGAAATGCTGCAGCCCATAGGGATCTCCTGGAACCCCAATACCCTGGGTACCTTAGTACCATATACTAGGGAATTATAAGGGTGTTCCAGTATGCCAATGTAAATTGGTGAAATTGGTCACTAGCCTGTTAGTGACAATTTGGAAAGAAATGAGAGAGCATAACCACTGAGGTTCTGGATAGCAGAGCCTCAGTGAGACAGTTAGTCATAACACAGGTCACACATACAGGGCACACTTATGAGCACTGGGGCCCTGGCTGGCAGGGTCCCAGTGACACATACAACTAAAACAACATATATACAGTGAAATATGGGGGTAACATGCCAGGCAAGATGGTACTTTCCTACAGTCACGAGTTGAAAATCAGTATTTGGTTTCTTGGAAAAATAATACTTTTTATAATTCTCTGCAATCATCATTCTATTCTAGTGAACTTTCTTTTGCATATTGATTCTTGCAGCCTTAAGAAACTCTTGATGACAAAACAGGTGTCCGCTTTTCTTAATGGATTCATTGTGTCTTCAGAAAAATAAATCCTAACCAGCAACAAGACGTGTTCAGAACTTTTGATGACTTGTTTTATACGATATACATTTTATGGACTACTTCGGTGTGCCTTGGTAATCCAAAATAAAATAGTGTAGACTACAAGTACTAAAACAAATCTCTCACAAGGGGGTAACAACTCAAACTGGCCCACAGTGTCTAACCTAACTTACTTCAAGGCTCATATGGAACCTCAACAGGAGACAGAAGAACAGTCTTGACTGATTTAGTTTAATCACTACTGGCACATTGTATACATTGTTTGACTACAACTTCAACTTGTCTGCCCACCCCATGCCACAAAAAATATTCTCTTACTCTCGACTTAGTCACATCTCTGGTATAAAGCAGCACAAAGACCTTTCATACTAGCATCAGTTGTAAGGTATGTCTTTTTTAGAGGTGTCGAAAATCCCCAAGGTAGGCATTTTGGCTATATTTTTTCAAACTTCACCAAACTCCTTCATGCAGTTGTCAGACCAGTTAAACTTTGCCCCCTCCGTAAGGAGTACCCTAATGAGTTGGATCACACTAGCAAAATTAGGGATTAATTTAGCGTAATATTCTGCAAGACCCATAAACAACTTAAATAGGTCCTTGTTGACAGGAGTGGGTGGATCCAAAATAGATCTTACAGTTTTCAACTTAGGACATATCACACTCTCTGAAATTGTGTGACCTAGGTAAGAGACAGAACTGAACCTAAATATACATTTTTCTTTTTTAAGAGTAGGGCAACTGTCTCTGAGTCTTGTCAACACATGCCGCAGTACAAGATCATGTCTCTGTGTGCCATTCTCTTATACCAAGATATAATCTTGGGAAAAAATTCCAGAGCCAAACCCTGTAAACACCGTTTTCATTAGTCTTTGAAAACATGCTGAGGCCAGTGCAGAAGGCAGCCTCACAAACCTGAAAGCCCGTAGAGGTGACACATATGATATTAAAGATTTTGAACCCTCATGTAGTTGCACCTGATGGTATGCGGCAGAAAGATCCATCACACTGAGCAGTCTAGCATCTTTGAGCAAGGGCAGTGCTTCTGCTATATTGGGCAAAGGCTGGCGATCCACCCAGATATTTTTGTTGAGGTCTCTTAAGTCCACACACATTTTGATCCTTTTACCATTATCCTTAGGAGCTCACACAATTGGGGCCAGCCATTCTGAGGACTCAATCTCCTCCATCGCTCCAATGGACAGCAACTTGTCACTTTCCTCCTGAAGACGTTTTAACATCAAGTTAGGTACTCTCCTCAACTTGTGCACTATGGGCTTAGCATTGTTTAAGAATAATCTTGTGTTGGGCGTTTTTCAAAAGGCCTAACATCCCTGAATACATCCTGAAACTCTTGGATCACTGCCAAACAGTCCTCTTCCATGGTGACTAAAAGTACCTGTTCTTTCAAATTTGGATTCAGTCTAATTTCTAAATCTCTCTGATGTTGCCATCCCAGGAGATTTTCACCACGCTTAGCCACATAAACTTTACCAAGCATTTCTTCCCCTTTAAGATGATGCTCATGATAGTCCCCCATAATCTGGTTTAATATCTGGAGACAATAATTCTATATTTTCCTGCCCATAAATCCTCTCCCAATTGTTGTCTCCAAAAAGGGTAAATGGAGGTCCAGAATCAGCAAGTAACATCAACTCTTTTCCTCCAATGGTCATTACACATTTCAACATTCTGACCTGTCCTCTATCGACCTCTCCATCTACTTTTATGATGCTTTCCTGTGGAATAGAGACTTGTAGAATGTTTTATAATTATCCTCTCTGACTTTATGCATTTCTTGAACTTTGTTGTACTTGCACACATAGGCATAGCGTCCCTTCCTACCACAAGCAATTAGGGGTATTAGACAAATTGCTTGAACTACCACACTTGAAGCATTTGAATTTACAATCATGAACTCATCACTCTGTCCACTTTTTCTACAGTAGAAGTGTGCTTCTCATCTCTTTACCCCAACCAGAAGTATGTTCCATTCCTTCTACTATATCGACTGCTTCTTTTAATGTGGGATTTGTTTTGTTAAAAGGACCTTGCCTTTCTGCAGGGTCATCCCCAAACTTTTCGCCTTTTCCCTCCACTTTTTGCTGACTTCATTTTTATGGCTTTAGGACTCTGGGCACTTTACCACTGCTAACCAGTGCTAAAGTGCATGTGCTCTTTGCTTGAAACATGGTAACATTGGCTAATCCACAACTGGCATATTTAATGTATGTGAAAGTACCTGGTAAAGTGCACTACCTATGCCCAGGGTCTGTAAATTACATGTACTAGTGGCCTGCAACACTGATTGTTCCAGCCACTTTAGTAGCTCTCTAAACATGAATCAGGCCTGCCATTGCAGTGCCTGTGTGTGCAGTTTGAAACTGCAATGTCGACCTGGCAAGTTAACCCTCCTGCCAGGCCCAACCCTTCCTTTTTAATGCATATGTCACCCCTGAGGTAGGCACTGGACAGTCCCAAGGGCAGGGTGCAGTGTGTTTAAAAAGTTGGACATGTACTTTTAAGTTTTACATGTCCAGGTATTGGAAAACTCTTAAATTCATTTTTCACTACTGCAAGGCCTAAACATTCCATAGGTTAACATTGAGATTTCCTGATCATATTTTATAAGTGTAATTTCCAATTGGGACCAGATAGATATTTAGAGTTTGGTGTCTCTGGACTCACGATTTAAAATCACAACTGATGGTAAAGTTGTATTTTAAGCCGAAAGTCTGAAAATGACACTTTTTGGAAGTTGACATTTTCTTACTGTAAACATCCAGTGTCTCTGCCTGTCTTTGAATGCATGTCTGGGTGGGTGACAGCTGGGCTCTTTTGCATTCCCTCAAGACTGCCACACATACGGAGAGCTAGGTCTTCCTGATGGGTCATCCACATCCCGATGGGTCATTATTATCATGATGTCATCCTGCGCAGGACGGGAGGGAGGAGCTGACACTTAGACCTGAATAGGCCGAGTCCTGAGCCCCACAAAGGGCTGTATAACCCCCTGTAGTATGTCTGAAGACATTGAAGGAAGGGCAGGGACATTGTGCACTCCAAAGGCCTCTCTTTGAAGTCTTCCCCACATCAAAAGCACAATGGGTATAAGTACTGCGCCCCAAACACCACTAAATCAGTACACTTCAGGACGTGGATACATTCTGCCAGGAAGAAGGACTGCTGTGCTGCTGAAGGCACTGTCACTCTGCTGGAACTCTGCAGGACACCTGCTTTACTTTCTTGCATAGCAGCATGTTGCCCTCCTTGACTGGTAATGAGAAGGTGTGGACCTGACTCTCTACATCCCCATCAAATACTTCATCCAAGTCTGCTACAGCTACTGGACTTTGCCAGCTGTGAGTCCTACACTGCCAGGTGGTGCCAATCCAGTCTTGGGCCCTTGGAAGTGGGTTCTGCAGCTGTGTCTACAGAAGAAATTAGGCCTGCCGGCTCTGTGCCAAGCTACCAGAGGTTGAACAGAGGTTAATTCTTGGTGTGTATCTGAATTACCCAGACAAGCATTGTGGTACCTGCTTGGACAGTTTGCATACCTCTGCCAACCACAAGCACAATTTCTAACAATGTACTACCTATAAAGTTTGTGGGACTGTAGTTCAAAGGTATATCTGACCCCACCCTCCACCCCGATGTATGAATTTTCCAAATAATTTGTTAAATTGGCATTAGAATAATAAATCTGACCTTCTCCCAGCAATGTAAGAGTTTCCCTCAATGTTTTTATGATTGTACTAATTGTAGTGCATTGTATTTGGTTATTTTTAATATTTTATGATTGGAGTTAGGTTTATTTAAAAGTATGTTTTTCAAATTATTTCTTTTAATTTTTACTTTATTATTTCCGATTGTTTATAGTTTTTAGTAGTTAAAAAATATTCGGTTTTGCTGTATTATTTTGGTTGTATATATATATATATATACACGAAAACTAATATTAGTTACATTTAAATTCACATATTTACCTATGTAGTGTCTGTATGTTGGTCCACATTTTGTAGTCAATATTCATGTACTTTGTTCTTAAAGTCGATGTGTTGGGTGTTGATATTATGATAATGATATCTTTGTACCATGTTATTTTTGTGGTCAGTGTTCTATCATACTACTATTGTAGGATGTTCAACGTCATCAGTTGCTTCCAGCTTTACTTACTATTCACTAATTATTTTTTTCTCTGGAAATGTGTGTTTTGATACAACACGGTGCCTGAAGTTTTGGAAATCAGATAATCAAAACTTTTAATTTATTAAGTCTAACTCCAACTAGGATGGTAGGCACACAATATACACAGCTATCTCTGATTTAACATTGTTACATTCCGTGCACATGTACAGGTGTCAATTCACAACACATAAAAGGAGTCATTACCCACCACGCAAGGTACCTTTCACCCAGATACAACTCCTGAAAAGCTTAAGCGTCTATTCTTACTCATGATAACTGTGTCGTGGTTAAAGACATTTACATTCAAGGAGAATATGTTGAGGTCTCCAATGTTACATCTTGGATATTGATGATATATGCACGGTCTTCCTTCACTGCTCACCATTAGTTTAATTTATTCTGTGTGGTTTAATGTGACCTTCTATATACGTTTCAATGTTTCTCCTTTCAAGTTGCAGACGATCATTATGTTACCTTTATCCATCCTGTATAGCAGGCAGATTCTTTGATCCTCGACTCCAAACACCAGCTCAGATAAGCCTTCTTAATTGAACATTTTTCAGTTTCATTCCTCATATCGTTTTCGCTAAGTAGGTGGTTCTCGCGCCTGGACCCGTCCACTCTGATAGACTTCCCACTATTTCTCATATTGTCGGTCATCTTTCATGAAGTCTTGTTACTCCTCGTTACATAAGGATTTAAGCATGAGATGGCCTACACATCTGTATCTGAGTTCAATGCAGCTGGCATTGCGTTAGCGCTGATCTTGTATGAGACTTGTGACTGATCACCCTTAGGGAAGCTGTCTGTGATGGTGTCAGCAGGCAGGAGTGTACTCTTTTACGGGGCTTATTTGCAAATTCAGAAAACTATTTTTTTTGCCCAGCCCATCACATTACTGAGGGCATCATTTATAAGAAACTGGTGCATCGTGATCAATGCATTAGTTTTCTTGCATTGCCCTCCTAACGACGCCATGGGAGCGCTGTATTTACCATACAGTGCTCCATGGCACATAGGCCCATATTTATACTTTTTGACGCTAAACTGCGCTAACGCAGTTTAGCGTCAAAAAATGTAGCGCCGTCTAACGCCATTCTGAAGCGCCATGCGGGCGCCGTATTTATGGAATGGCGTTAGCCGGCGCTAGCAGACCGGCGCTGCCTGGTGTGCGTGGAAAAAAACCACGTAGACCAGGCAGCGCCGGCGTAGGGGGAAAATGGCGTTAGGGCGTCTTAAAATGGGGCAAGTCAGGTTGAGGCAAAAAAATCGCCTCAACCCGATTTTTGCCATTATTTTCGACGCCCAGACGCCATTTAAATGACTCCTGTCTTAGTAAAGACAGGAGTCATGCCCCCTTGCCCAATGGCCATGCCCAGGGGACTTATGTCCCCTGGGCATGGTCATTGGGCATAGTGGCATGTAGGGGGGCACAAATAAGGCCCCCCTATGCCACCCAAAAAAAATTAAAAAATATAAAAAATTATACTTACCTGAACTTACCTGAATGTCCCTGGGGTGGGTCCCTCCATCCTTGGGTGTCCTCCTGGGGTGGGCAGGGGTGGCAGGGGGGGTCCCTGAGGGCAGGGGAGGGCACCTGTGGGCTCATTTTGAGCCCACAGGCCCCTTAACGCCTACCCTGACCCAGGCGTTAAATAGTGGCGCAAATGCGGGGTTTTTTGACCCGCCACCTCCCGGGCGTGACTTTTGCCCGGGAGTATAAATACGACGCATTTGCGTCGCCGTAATTTTTTTAGACGGGAACGCCTTCCTTGCATCTCATTAACGCAAGGAAGGCGTTCACGCAAAAAAATGACGCTATTTGCCCATACTTTGGCGCTAGACGCGTCTAACGCCAAAGTATAAATATGGCGTTAGTTTTGCGCCGAATTTGCGTCGAAAAAAACGACGCTAATTCGGCGCAAACGGAGTATAAATACGGGCCATAGTGTCCACAACTGCTTCAGAAATTCTGACGCAGCTGTAGAGCTAAACCTTAGCATTGCTTGACTAGCGTCCTACATTTTTTATGCTAGTCCAGCAATGCTGAGGGGGCCCCATTGAAAACAGACAGCGCAGAATGGCACAGTGAAATCGTGTAGATTTTACTGTGCCATTACTGTGAGGCTTTTTGCGAGGGAACGCCTACCTTGCATACATTATACCAGGTGCAAGTGTAATGTGGCGCAAGGCTTTACAAACTGGTGCAACGGTATTAGTGCGGCAGTTTGTAAATGCGGCGCTGTGTGCAGGACTGTTTGCACTCTTGTAGCATACATTTTTTTTCGCTATGGCAGCGCAAAATCCTTGTAAATGAGGCCCTAATTACGCAATGGGCATTGATTTGAAATAAACCTGTTCTGAAGTGCTTGATTGAGAGGAGACAGGAGAGGGGCAGCCCAGCGTCAGGTATCGTTCTCCATCAAAGGCCATGGCTGTTTTCCCTGAATCTTGAGCAGTCCATCTCTGCTGATGAGGTCACAGAGTGCAGTTTAAAAAGTGCCAGATGGTCTACTTGCCCCTGTTGACCATACACCCACATCCAGCACCATACTCTTGCTTATGAGCAGCAGAATATCGTCTTTCTTCTTCATAATTACCCTGAAATTGCCACGTGGCAAATTAAAATATTCGATCCCATTTTCTTTTAAGAAGAAAGATTCACATTTAGTTATGTTTTTAAACTTCTGCCGTCCTATCTCCTTGGAGTGCTTTAGAAAACATTTTACTGCAGCAGGAGCTTCTCAGGCTGTGATAATTAATAAGAACTATAAGGTGTGTAGTGTCTGGTTGAGACCAGGCAGCTGAAACCAGGAAATGGCGGCAAGGTTTATGTACCTAGACAAGTACTAGGCCTCATGCTGCTCAGTTTGTTTTACATACTCTCAAGGCAGTATCTCTCCATATTATAATACTCTCAAGTTCAATTTCAGGCACTGGGAGATGCAGCAAAATATAAAAGTCACCATCATATACACATCATCTCCCTTGAGTTTCGAATATCTTGCTCTATATACACATGTCAGCATATGTGATCTGACCTCACAAAACGGCACGTTTCTATGTCTATATCTGAGGTATGACTATTTTGAGAGAGTTTTCCTTCGGGTTTTTAACTGCAAACTTAAATCTAATGACGTAGCGTCTCCAGTTTTGTCGTCAGCTTTATTTTTGGCCCATTGGCTTTTTATTTCGTGTTCACCACTGCAAAGTGCAGTAATTGTCTATATCTATCAACAGTTAGCACGAAGAGAGGCTGCAGGCTCTTTAACTGTAGCTTAAATACTATGAAAACTACTTGCTGTGAATAACACAACTACTATTTCAGCTTTGCGATGTGAGCGATGGTGTGAGCCTTCTTATATTTGTAATATTTGTATTTATTAGGTAATGTAAAGCATGTGTCTTTCGCAGGCGTGAGAGTCATATTGGCTGTTTAAAGATAGTCGCAATTTGGTGGCCTAATGTAGTCAAATTGTTGCTGTCATTTCCAAGGACATAGACAGAAAATGAAAATACCCCCCACTTTCAACCAAATCTCTTATGGCAACGTAAGCAAGCAAAGCACGTCATTGCGACTCTCCCCTGAAGCGCTCTTGTTTTTTCCATCCCACCATCTACTCATTGTATTGTATTGTATTGTAATAGTATTTATATAGCGCTTACTACCCCTGACGAGGCGTCGAAGCGCTTTTCGGTGAGTAGCACGCTACTCTGGAACCCAACAAGAATTAGTGATGGATTAGTGTCGGGAAATAATGAGCACAGTTTTAGCATTATTATGAGTTAGTTTGAGCCTCGGATATGAGAGTATGTTAGTTAGATTGACTAGAGTAATGGAGGGGTGGAGGAGGAAAGAAATCCAGAAGTGTTAATTGGGAGAATATCTTTCATTTACTCAACCCAAAGGCTTGGGATGAGTAAAGGGGGATGGAGGAGGGAAGAGCCTGTGGAAGGCTGAGGGAGAGCATAGTAGCAGGGAGAGATAAATGAGGGGGAATTTAGTAGGGTTGTGTGGGAGGTCATAGTAGGTGAGTGAGGTTTGGTGAGTTAGATGTGGAAGCAGAGGGAAGAGCTTAGGCAGAGTTATTTAGGAGATGAAAGTAGTAGAAAGGATTTGGAATGAGTCAGAGTGGGAATGGAGGATAGTTTGATAGAGACATGACATATGATGATGGGTAGATAAGTGTGATAAGATGAGAGCAGGAATTCATAGATATCTAGTATAACAACCCACCCAGGAGCCATGCAATGACCCACGAACATGCCAAGCACAGAAACAACATACATATATACATATATATATATATATATATACATACACACATAAGCACACACATACAAACACACATGAAAACACACACATATGCACATACAATACATAATTAGAACCATGGGTAAATATACTTAGTCAAACAGGTTTAAAGAGTGTGTGTGTGTAAGGAAATGCCTCCTTGGCATGGTTGCCCCCTGACTTTTTGCCTTTGCTGATGCTATGTTTACAATTGAAAGTGTGCTGAGGCCTGCTAACCAGGCCCCAGCACCAGTGTTCTTTCCCTAACCTGTACTTTTGTATCCACAATTGGCAGACCCTGGCATCCAGATAAGTCCCTTGTAACTGGTACTTCTAGTACCAAGGGCCCTGATGCCAAGGAAGGTCTCTAAGGGCTGCAGCATGTCTTATGCCACCCTGGAGACCTCTCACTCAGCACAGACACACTGCTTGCCAGCTTGTGTGTGCTAGTGAGGACAAAACGAGTAAGTCGACCTGGCACTCCCCTCAGGGTGCCATGCCAGCCTCTCACTGCCTATGCAGTATAGGTAAGACACCCCTCTAGCAGGCCTTACAGCCCTAAGGCAGGGTGCACTATACCATAGGTGAGGGTACCAGTGCATGAGCATGGTACCCCTACAGTGTCTAAACAAAACCTTAGACATTGTAAGTGCAGGGTAGCCATAAGAGTATATGGTCTGGGAGTTTGTCAAACACGAACTCCACAGCACCATAATGGCTACACTGAAAACTGGGAAGTTTGGTATCAAACTTCTCAGCACAATAAATGCACACTGATGCCAGTGTACATTTTATTGTAAAATACACCACAGAGGGCACCTTAGAGGTGCCCCCTGAAACCTATCCGACTATCTGTGTAGGCTGACTGGTTCCAGCAGCCTGCCACACTAGAGACATGTTGCTGGCCCCATGGGGAGAGTGCCTTTGTCACTCTGAGGCCAGTAACAAAGCCTGCACTGGGTGGAGATGCTAACACCTCCCCCAGGCAGGAGCTGTAACACCTGGCGGTGAGCCTCAAAGGCTCACCCCTTTGTCACAGCCCAGCAGGGCACTCCAGCTTAGTGGAGTTGCCCGCCCCCTCCGGCCACGGCCCCCACTTTTGGCGGCAAGGCTGGAGGGAACAAAGAAAGCAACAAGGAGGAGCCACTGGCCAGTCAGGACAGCCCCTAAGGTGTCCTGAGCTGAAGTGACTCTAACTTTTAGAAATCCTCCATCTTGCAGATGGAGGATTCCCCCAATAGGGTTAGGATTGTGACCCCCTCCCCTTGGGAGGGGGCACAAAGAGGGTGTACCCACCCTCAGGGCTAGTAGCCATTGGCTACTAACCCCCCAGACCTAAACACGCCCTTAAATTTAGTATTTAAGGGCTACCCTGAACCCTAGAAAATTAGATTCCTGCAACTACAAGAAGAAGGACTGCCTAGCTGAAAACCCCTGCAGCGGAAGACCAGAAGACGACAACTGCCTTGGCTCCAGAAACTCACCGGCCTGTCTCCTGCCTTCCAAAGATCCTGCTCCAGCGACGCCTTCCAAAGGGACCAGCGACCTCGACATCCTCTGAGGACTGCCCCTGCTTCGAAAAGACAAGAAGCTCCCGAGGACAGCGGACCTGCTCCAAGAAAAGCTGCAACTTTGTTTCCAGCAGCTCCAAAGAACCCTGCAAACTCCCCGCAAGAAGCGTGAGACTTGCAACACTGCACCCGGCGACCCCGACTCGGCTGGTGGAGATCCTACACCTCCGGAGGGACCCCAGGACTACTCTGATACTGTGAGTACCAAAACCTGTCCCCCCTGAGCCCCCACAGCGCCGCCTGCAGAGGGAATCCCGAGGCTTCCCCTGACCGCGACTCTCTGAAACCTAAGTCCCGACGCCTGGAAAAGACCCTGCACCCGCAGCCCCCAGGACCTGAAGGACCGGACTTTCACTGCAGAAGTGACCCCCAGGAGTCCCTCTCCCTTGACCAAGTGGAGGTTTCCCCGAGGAACCCCCCCTTGCCTGCCTGCAGCGCTGAAGAGATCCCTAGATCTCCCATTGACTTCCATTACAAACCCGACGCTTGTTTCTACACTGCACCCGGCCGCCCCCGCGCCGCTGAGGGTGAAATTTCTGTGTGGACTTGTGTCCCCCCCGGTGCCCTACAAAACCCCCCTGGTCTGCCCTCCGAAGACGCGGGTACTTACCTGCAAGCAGACCGGAACCGGGGCACCCCCTTCTCTCCATTCTAGCCTATGTGTTTTGGGCACCACTTTGAACTCTGCACCTGACCGGCCCTGAGCTGCTGGTGTGGTGACTTTGGGGTTGCTCTGAACCCCCAACGGTGGGCTACCTTGGACCAAGAACTAAGCCCTGTAAGTGTCTTACTTACCTGGTTAACCTAACAAATACTTACCTCCCCTAGGAACTGTGAAAATTGCACTGTGTCCATTTTTAAAACAGCTATTTGTGAATAACTTGAAAAGTGTACATGCAATTTTGATGATTTGAAGTTCCTAAAGTACTTACCTGCAATACCTTTCGAATGAGATATTACATGTAGAATTTGAACCTGTGGTTCTTAAAATAAACTAAGAAAAGATATTTTTCTATATAAAAACCTATTGGCTGGATTTGTCTCTGAGTGTGTGTACCTCATTTATTGTCTATGTGTATGTACAACAAATGCTTAACACTACTCCTTGGATAAGCCTACTGCTCGACCACACTACCACAAAATAGAGCATTAGTATTATCTATTTTTACCACTATTTTACCTCTAAGGGGAACCCTTGGACTCTGTGCATGCTATTCCTTACTTTGAAATAGCACATACAGAGCCAACTTCCTACAGTGTGTATTTTACTGTTATGACATAGTAGCGATACATATTTTCTAAAGAACTATACATAACTAAAAATATACACATTCCTACTTTTACCCTGCCATGCACTCGCTGATATCCACCATTTCACATTTATATTCTGTCAACCATTCATTCTTTCATTCATATTTCAGTCTTCCAGATTTCGTCCCTCAGTCCATTTGTCTACCCATCAATATCCAAACCTATCTATCCATCTCCTAACCCATCTATCAAACCATCCATCCTTTCACTCATCCAACCCTCCATCCACCTTTTCACTCATCCATCATACATCCTTTTGCACTTGCATCCATCCACCCTTTCACTCCATCCTTCCTTTCACTCATCCATCCATCCTTTCACTCATCCATCCACCCTTCCATACATTCATCCATCTATCATTTCACTCATCTGTCCATCCTTTCATGCATCCATCCATCATTTAACTCACCCATCCAACCTTTCACTCATCCATCCATTCTTTCACCCTTCCATTCATCATCTGTCCACCCTTTCATCCATCCATTCATGCACCTTGTTTTTCACTCATTCATCCATCCATTTCTTCCACTCATATTCTATCCATCCATACATCCATCATCTATCCAGCCACACTTTCCCTCATCTATTTGTCCTCCCTTTCACTTGCACGTCCATTGTTGCATACATCCTTTCACTCACTTACACACTCACCCTTTCATGTTAATTATGAGCCTTTGTCTGGTATTGCAGTAAGATGAGGCCCATCAAGAGCGCTGCCCTTACTGTAGCTGCTGGAGTGGGTGGGGGTTGGGGCGATTCATGACCTCGCTGCTCGTTGCTGAAGTTGAAGACTGAAAGCACAAGAATCTGTGGTTCATATCACACCAAGAGCCTGATTCAAAAAGGTAAACGTTCACATTTGTGTAAGTTAACTCTTCCCCGTTATTCACAACACTTTGATTTTATAGTAACTCTATGACTGCGTAGACTCTGTAGTCAGGGAGGAGAACTCCGCACGTGAAAATATTCCTGCCCTATCCTATCACTTCCAGTTGTTAAGGAGCTGCCATCTCTTGGACGTTTCAGAAAATGGCTGGAGAATATCCATCAATAACACCAAAGGGCATGTATTTTTAGTAATTTTTTAATCTCCAATGTGAGTAATAAGCATTTGCCTTGTTTCTGCTATACAAATAATTAGCTCTATATACCATGGGATAAAGCCTTCTTTACTGAACTACCTTTTGCAAGAGCAGCAGCACACACCTCTATTCAGCACACCACTGTGTTGTGCCATTTAGATTCTGCTCTTAGAAGAAGTCTTAGAATAAACCTGTTGTGGAACACCTCTAAGTAGTGGATGAAGGCAAAAGTAATGACGGTGTCATCTGAGTAGGAAGCTGGATGCACTTGCATGAAACTCTGGCACAATCACCTGAAGTACTGAAATAGCTAATCAAGGCCAACTGGCGACTAGTGAATAGCTACGCCCACTTTTGCAAACACATGGGGAAAACTGTGTTGATGGCTGTGAGCCATATCAAACATTTAATAACAGAATGACTCCCAAGTTTACAGCAGACGTAGTAGCAACTGCAGGTATAATGGCACCCAGCAGAGGGAACTAAGGTTACTGGAGCTGTTCAGCAAAACCCCTTTTGTTTGGTGACTGTTGAGCAATCAAGCTCAGTAAAGGTTAAAAGATGACACAATATGTGAGGTGAGGCCCATGTGGGTCCTTCTGATAGGTCCTGTTGGAATGGGGTTTGTTACTATGAGTTGGTAGGTGCCCACCACTAGTAGTGCAGGATAGCTCCACAAAGCACAGTCACAGGCAGGTCAGCACTTCTCCTCAGCCTCAGCTCTTCTCCAGGCAGAGGTTCCTTTTGTTTCCAGAAGTGTTCTAAAGTCTGTGGTTTTGGGTGCCCTTCTTATACCAAATTTCTCCTTTGAAGTAGGCCTACTTCAAAGTAAAATCTCTTTGAATGTGAAATCCTGCCTTGCCCAGGCCAGGCCCCAGACACCCACCAGGGGTTCGGAGGCGGCATTGTGTAAGGACAGGCACAGCCCTTTCGGTGTAAGTGACCACTCCTCCCCTCCCTCCTAGCACAGATGGCTCATCAGGAAATGCAGACTACACCCCAGCTCCCTTTGTGTCACTGTCAAGTGTGAGGTGCAACAAGCCCAACTGTCAAACTGACCCAGACAGGGAATCCACAAACAGGCAGAGTCACAGAAATGGTGTAAGCAAGAAAAATGCTCACTTTCTAAAAGTAGCATTTTCAAACACAATCTTAAAATCAACTTTACTAAAAGATGTATTTTTAAATTGAGAGCTCAGAGACCCCAACCTCCACATGTCCATCCCCTCCCAAAGGGAATCTACACTTTAATCAGATTTAAAGTTAGCCCCCATGTTAACCTATGAGAGGGACAGGCCTTGCAACAGTGAAAAACGAATTTAGCAATATTTCACTGTCAGGACATATAAAACACATTACTATATGTCATATCTTAACCATACACTGCACCCTGCCCTTGGGGCTACCTAGGGCCTACCTTAGGGGTGCCTTACATGTAAGAAAAGGGAAGGTTTAGGCCTGGCAAGTGGGTGCACTTGCCAAGTCGAATTTACAGGTAAAACTGCACACACAGACACTGCAGTGGCAGGTCTGAGACATGATTACAGAGCCACTTATGTGGGTGGCACAATCAGTGCTGCAGGCCCACTAGTAGCATTTGATTGACAGACCCTGGCACCTCTAGTGCACTTTACTAGGGACTCACTAGTAAATCAAATATGCCAATCATGGATAAACCAATCACATACAATTTACACAGAGAGCATATGCACTTTAGCACTGGTTAGCAGTGGTAAAGTGCTCAGAGTTCCAAAGCCAACAGCAACAGGTCAGAAAAAATAGAAGGCAGGAGGCAAAAAGATTGGGGATGACCCTGCATAAGCAAAAAAGTCCAACAGTAGCTCTTTTATACCTGTTGCTTACAGGGAGTCAACTGCTGAATCCTTTAGAAGTTAGGCAAAGTCCTTTTTGTAAAGCCCTGCATGTGCAGCAGGTGCAGTCCTTGTGAGTGCAGTCTTTCTTGGTGCTGGCCAGGGGTTCAGCAGGGCAGTCCTCCTTCTTCTTCTTCTTCTTCTTCTTCTTCTTCTTCTTCTTCTTCTTCTTCTTCCATTCACAAATCCAATCCAAGGGTATAGAAGCACTGAGATGGTCCTTGGTATGTTGGGACTACGTTTCCCAAAATGCACCTGGCCAGTTCCTTCAGTCCAGCGGGGGTCATCTTGATGGAGCGGGTGCAGGTGGAGCTCTATTAACCTGTTGCTATCAGAGAGTCCACTCCTTCACTTCTTGAAGCTAGGCAAAGTCTTTTGAGCTGTTGTTCCTCAGTGTGCAGCAGGTGTAGTCAAGCAAGGAGCAGTGCTTTGAGATGCAGACCATGGTTAAAGCAAGGCATACCGTCTTCTCCTTGTGGTTTCATGCAGTGATCTGAGTTTCTGGGCAGCTCTCCCATATCTTTTCTGTGTTTCTGGGCTGGCAAACAGCAGAGCACTCCTAACAAAAGAGGTCATGGTTCCACCCTCTGGGGTAACCACTTCCTGCAAAGTGTGGCAAAAATCAATCACAGGATGCACTATTCCTCCAAAATCCAAAATAGAGAAAGTCTCTCCTTGGTGTTAGGATCTGACTAGGCCATCCCACTGGTGTGGCCCAACTTCCTTAACACTCCCCCTCAAGCTCCTCTGCTCATCTAATTCCTGGGGCTCCCATCTGGCTAGGATGACAGGATGTGGGGGTGAGCCTTGGTCCTCTCCTAACTGTCATTCCTGCTTTGAAGACCAGTTTGGCTATCCAGCTCCCTTCCTGCCTTTTTGCTCTGCAGCTTACAGATCTCTACCCACCAGATGTCCCTTTGTCTCAGTGCAGACCACTTCTCACCTTATTAATGCAGCTTGGCTCAGCCTGGCAGATGCTGGCCAATCAGAAAAGAGTTTTTGGAAGGATGGATTTTGGCCTATAAAAAAGAAAGTTCTATAACTTCTTTTCTGTGATAGGTATAATAAATCTAAGAGTAGAAAATTGTTGGATTTATTCTAAAATTTTAAGCCCAAGAATGAAAATTATAGCTCTTTCCTAGCAATAGTTATACTTTATTAAAGTTTTCCTACGTTAGCTTTTGGAGTCACTGTACTATAAATTGGGGAAATATTAAATTGGCTTTTATTCACTCACGAAGGCATATAAAACATATTTTATAATGCCCCTGTTTATAGTTATAAGGCACCCTACTCCTGGGACACCTATGGGAGAACTTACCCGTGACATATATGTAAAAATAAGGTAGTTTTAGACTTTGGAAGTACCTTTAATTCCAAGGTTCAATTTGCATATAATTTACATTTAAAGCAGCCTGCAAAGCAGGGCTGCCTTTAAAATGACAACAGGCACCACAGCAGTGCACACCTAAGTGCATTAAATCCACTGGGTCTCTAATCCTCCAGGCCCTATTATATACTAGGAATTTACAGGTAGGTTGTCATGCCAATTACAATTATTCCTAATTTTCATATACCTTTTAACCAGAGCACAGGCCCTGGGTCTGGTTAGCAGAACCCAGGGCACCCTCAGAGTCACAAAAACAGAATCTAGGGGTCACAAATGGGGGCACAAAGTGGGGGGACACTGCAAAAAAGACCTGGTTTCTCACAGGTCAGAAGTCTGATGTAAATAGCAGACCCTCTGCAAATCTTTGCTGAGAGAGGCAATGTAGGAGATTTGAAATACCCTTGCATCTTAAACCCCGGCTAACCCTGAAAGGTGAATGCAAGAGAACATTAACTCTCCTAAAAGAAAGAGGCAAAACAAGAAGCAATTACCAGAAGAATGAATTATCAGTTTGTGGTCTCCTACTCTTAGACTAGTGCCATCTTAGAGGAGACAATGGTCCTATGTGACTAAGCAGTACTCAGGGACAGAAGTTGATTTTTGCTCCCATTAAGCACTGCAAACCACCACTAAGTGAGAGTGGCAGAAGAAGGCAGCAAGGCTACACACAGTTAACAATGATAACAAAGGGTTGACTGCCAAGCTGTCAATAGTGGAAGAAAGGAGAACTCTAAGGAACAGACCTGGAATTTCAACAATGTTTGGCCATGAATTTTCTCTGCTGCTAAATGGTTGTACAATCAGGAAGAGTGGCAAAGTTACACATTCTAGTTTTCTCTAACAAAATGGTGACAAGGCTGTGAAATGAGAGGTACAGACCTTCCCAGGTAACAAGGCTAAGTGTACACTTGACATAAAGGCTGTAGTTTGCATATCAGTGATAGTTTCAAAACCATTAGAGAAAGAGTGGCACTGCTGAACAGCACAAATTAAGAGGCATCACATTCAGGAGCTGGAAACCTTTGGTGGGGATGAGAGTAGCATTAAATTACACACTAACTTAAAACGTCTTCACACAGGTTAATATTGCAAAGCATTCCCTTGACTGTCTGAGAAAGAATCCTGGAAAGATCAGTAAATGACAAAAAGCCAATTGCTGCCATTGAATGGTGAAATAGTATAAATCACATTGCAGTGGTAACTGCAGATTTACGTGCGAGTGGGCATGAACTTGTGCCAGAGGGGAACCAGGTTAGACCCTTTCTCTACTTTGAGAAATTATGCGAGTTGGCTTGAAAAAGCTGATTCAAAGTGCAGCTTACTATGGTCGGAATTAGAAGTTGTGTGTTTACTTATGTGTGTGTGAGAGAGATAGGATTATGAAAAATGTTCACTTTCCCATGTGAAATATGGATTTTGTCATCATATTGACAATCCTCAAATCTTTTTACAGTGCTTTAACATTACTATGGTTCTAGGATTACGTTGCATGGAGGTCCAATTTATGCTGCAGGTTACCTGAATTGTGCAGCATAAAGAAGCAACTTATACAGCACAGTCTCTGGTTGTATTTATTTAATTAATTTTAGATAGACACCTGTTTTGTGAAATTTGTAAATTATGTGGCATTCTAATTCAAACTAGGATGGTAGGCAGACAATAAGACAATATACACAGCTTTCTCTGAATTAACGTAGCTCCCTACGTACAGCTGTAAACTCATAGCACACATAAAAGAAGTCATTGCCGATCACACAAGATACTTTTTCACCCAAGTACAACTCTGCAAAAACTTTAGTGTATTTCTTTACTCCTGATAATTGTGTATTAAAAACAGGAACTATTACTCACCTAGAAACTGCTTGAATTTGTGGTATCATCTTTCTATTAGCTATCATTAAAGAACACTTCATGCCCTTAGGGTTTGTTCTAGGCACCGATGTGGCTTGCAGAAGGAGGTCAGCTAATGTATGACAACTGGAAAAGTGACCAACGTCATACGCCTGATTTCAGTAATTTGTGATCTTCTTCCAGAGCCAAACCCTAGAGAGAGAGATACAGAGAGAGAGCGAGAGAGAGAGAGAGAGAGAGAGGGAGAGAGAAATGAACCTAGAAAATATTTTAATGCCAGTCAAATTGCACTCAAGCCCAAGGAGGTATTTCTCCATGAAAAATCTGGAAAACATAGTAAAAATCTGCATTTTGCAGCATGTTTTGAAACAAATTGTGAAAAATCAATAGTATTTTTTCTGTTAGTTCTAGGCATGAACCACCTACATATACAAGCATACTTAGTGTTCTAGGAACAAGTGAAGAACGTTACTATAAACGTTGTATAGATGGCAGCTACATTACTGAAGATTGGTCTTCAACCTTTTCAACTTCGGGTTCACAATAATTGTCAGTCATGTGGATTCATTTATCCAAGAAGAATACTTGAACATCTCAGGCACTGAAATAGAATTAGAATTTCTTGAGCAAGTACTAAATCTGGAAAGAAGAATCCCCTGGGGAATTTCCTCCACCCTAATATCTATATGATGAAAGAAATTCCATCAGTAGCTTCCCCTATGGATGTAGCACATCACTTGGACTGTTCAGAAAATAAAATATTATTAATTATTTAAAAAATGTGAATATAAGTAAAAATGTAAAGTGTAAAGTAGAAGGTGTAAAATTATTCCCTAAATGTGAATGAATTTCAAATTGGAGGAGAACTATTAGGTTGGTATCCTCATTTGGAGTCTAGGCAAGGGGCCAAGCCACTAGGTCGCAGGCACCAGAGACAGGTGTGGGCCAGATCAGACCAGTCAGAGGCAGCCGCCAACAGTGGTCACCTTTTGAATTTCCCTCTCTCCACGTGGTTGCTCCAATCAGTGGCAGGGTCGCCTGGGCAGTCGTCAGGGGTGGCAGGACAGGTTAAGTAGCGGGCAAGGTTGCTCAGGGTACGCATTACTGCCTGGGTCCCCCTGACGATCACTGACGCCGCCCATGGCCTGCTGAAGCACTGGATTTTTAAGCATTTAGCTTAATCTGGGGTAGGGGTACTGCGGTCACTACTGGAAGGCTGGGGACGCCCGCTACCATGATTGTCCATAGCCAGCCAGGGTACTCCATTTCGCGGCCCTAGGGATATGGGGGATGGTGGGCTGGTACAGTGACCAAGGCATGGCCGGTTTGGGCCCACCTCCCAATGGGTGCCAGGGAGAATCTCTGTATTGGGTAGCTCTGGCATGGTTGTTTAGGGGTACAGCTGTTATGCTGGCCCAAGCTCCCTAGTGAGTTCACCTGTAGAAGACAACTTATGGAGAGACCCGTAGGGTATTGTCCTGGGTCCAAGTCAATTAAGTCAATTGAATCAGTCAGCACCACAAAGGCTTTAGGGGTGGTCAATCATGACTCTTAAATTTGATATAAAATTTCATGTATTCATGTAATAGCTATGGAGTATTTGCGAGGAGATTTTATGTATTAGATATGCCCAAACGAACACTATGCTGTACAATACCTATTGTGTTATTTATGTGGAAAACAAAACATTTGTTGTGTTCATGAACTGTAATAAATACGGCTGGTGAATGTTATATTCTCTAACACAAGAAATTGGCTTGCATTGGGTCCTTCTTGTATAATTTACCATATGAAGAGTGAGTAATTGTATGTCTGGTTGAGATATGACCAGTCTTGCTGCGGTCCCCCACCCGATGACAGCAGTGTAAGTACATCAAACAGAATTGGCTGGACGATGGCTGGCTTCTAATGAATTTTCAAAAGTTCCAACCTTTTTATAAAAATTAAAACTTTTATTTTTAAAAATATTTGTTTATGAATTAAGTAAAACACTTCATAACTTGTGTGCTTGTTTGATAAGTGCTTGTTTCCTTAATTTTGTCGCTTGTGTTTTGGTTCAGATCATTGAAACTGCTTAGGCGGGGGTCCCCAGATTTCAATAGTGCCTCATTTGGGGTCCCCAGATTCCAAATATGATACAGTGTGGGTATCCAGACTTCAGTAATGAGTAAATGGGGATCTACAGATGTTAAAATGTTAAGAGTCACTGCTCTAGATCATATCCCCTCCCAGCTGGTTGTGTTGCCACAACTTGCAAATAGAGATACTTTGCCCTGTGTGGGTACAAGTCCTTCATGAAGGTAGAAACCACACACAGTTGAATGCATCAAATAAACACTGACCTGAGGTGAGGTAAGTAAATAAATACTTTGTGGAATATGTCACGGTTAAATGTCCAAGCACTATAAACTGTTCAATAATCATATGCCAGTGTTAGAAGTAAAGGAGTTTCTGATTCTTAATCAGGATATAAAAAAGAAGTACAACAGTGATTGTTAAATTCAGAGGGTATTGTAAGGAAGACTCTGTTCTGACGAGGTGCACGAGAATACGAGACCTTTAAGTGATTTATACCTTGGCTGATATGTGAATTCTCTCTTTTAATGTAAGTGTCATCCATGAGGAAAAGGGAATTACCTATGACCCTTGTCCTGGTGCAAGAGCATCCCCTCATAGGTGCAAATCGGCTTGTGATCCCCTGAGTGGCAGGGACATGTCAATGCTCTCCTGCTTCAAGACAGACTGCCAGGCCAGGGGATGAATACTGAATACTGCACCTTTCATTTGCTATCTCTGTTTGAAGTGATCATTGGAAGTTAGACAACAGGAGTCTTGCCACATGCAGGTGTACCCCAACCCACTGTGCCCCATCATACCTGCAAACTTGCCTATTTGTGCTACAAGTGAGTACAAATTAGACGGCTCATTTACCTCAGTGCTCTGCTTCTAGGAGGGCTTAGAGGAGGACTCTAATGTGAAGACTTGTTTGTACTGTTATTTGTTCCCATGTGCCGTGGAATCCTGCTGTACACCGCTTTCTTTGTGCCCACTCTTTCACTGTTTGCTTTCAATTGACATCAGTTTTATTTCACCATGCAAAGTTTGCCATCATAGTGGAACCTCAGCTGGCAAATTACTTGCACTTCCCGTGTCAAGAATGTGCTCCACCTTCTGTCTTCCATGAATACTGGAGAAATGTCCTTATTCTGGTAAGAGGAAGCCATGTAGCAAAAAGGATTAAGGGCTTCTTCCACCAGCCAACCAGGGAGCTCTGCTCGAGAACGCTCGCTCTTGCCCATGTCCCGAGAATCCAACGCAGCAGCCGTGGAGGGCGATCCTTCACCTACCTAGCTGCAAAGAACTGGAACAACCTCCCCTCACCTCCTCGAATTCAGAAAAAAACCCTCAAGAGATGACTCTTTGAGGAGTAGCCCGGACACCCAGCAACAACCTTAAGCACCTGGATACCCCCTGGGGTGATAAGCCGTGCTTTACAAATGCAATGGTTGATTGATTGATTGATTGAAAGGCTTAGTACCTGTCATGCCTAACCTTCATTATTCACCTTTTTACGTCTTTGGGGTAGTAAACCTTGTTTAATTATGTATTTTTTGCATTGGGATTCTCTGTCCAAGAGTGCACTCTGCCAGGCCTTGTCTACGCATGGGGCACTGAAATCAAGGGTCTAGAGCCCATCTCGCCACAATCCTCTTTTTTGGTTTATGGTAGTGAGGGACATCTCATAACACCCACACATTCCTGGGGGCCTTAAACACAATCCACCTGTGGTATTGGACCTCTGTTGATTCCTTATCAAATGTGATCTAAATGCCTATAACCTCATTGAGCCCTACAGTCCACCGAGGTGGAAGGTAGGTTTGGTGGCTCCAGTCCACACAGTGCCTCTGATCTCTGATCTAAGGGCAGCAGTTTTTTTTTTTTTTTGCTGGACAGGTATTATTCTTTGTAGGGGAAGAACCAGGGGGTCAGGAGTAAGAGCACAGTCGTATGCTGTGCTGATCACAAACACTACACATAGCTAGTCTAGGTTTGGAACTAGAAGCAATGTCAGTGCTGGAGTTCTGCTTTCTTTGCTTTTTTTGTCCATTTTTTAATCACACTAATAGTAAATAATGCTACATTATTCCCTAATAGCGTAATGAATGGAGCACAACTAGCTGGAATATGACCATCCACAGCAGCTGAGGTAAGAAAAAAATGCTTTTAAATGTATGTTGTTTGCGTGGTTGTAGGTGAGTGTGTGTTTATGTGAGCGAGAGTGTGTGTATGTGTGAATATGTGTGTATGTGTAAGCATGCATGTGTGACTGACACTAAAGGTCAAGAGGTGTGTTATGTCACTTACGCTACTCCTGTCATTTTGGTGACTTGACGCTCAGGGGTGAGGGCATAGAAATCCGAGGAAAGTGGCAGAAATTAATAGGAACTATTCAAGTTCAGTAAAAGCGCTTCAGGTTTATGAAGGGTTATACATGAAATGCACATTTTTATTTAGCACGCGTAAAACAATTGAAAGAAACATTATTGAAACATAATTGCCTCACTGCTTTCTTTTGATGTGTCCCAGATAATAACTCCGACCGGGGACCCATCAATCAAGACAGGCAGCAGGAATTGTGATGCATTTCACTTTTGAAAAGCAAACAAATCATTTGAAAAAATAAGCACCTGTTGTGCTGCATAGACATATAAATTGCTTATATGCCAATTGAAAAATGCGAAAGATTTCCTTTCTCATATAGACCTTTAGATCTAGGAAAAATAATAAACAGGTCTCATATAAAACCCAGTTGTTAAACCCAAAGACAACAAACAACATGCACGCAAAATAAGTTGGCATGCAAAACAATTTACATAAAATGGGAGAAAGTTTAGGAACTGGTCTAAATGAGTCATTGTCCCGGAACTGTAACACAGCGTCAAAAAGATCTAACGAGCTATGGACCTTGCTGTCAGGATTCATTGTATGGATTAGAACCTCAAGGGGGACAGCTGGCAATCCCAATATTCCACTCATTCCAATCAAGATACTGAATAGTAATATCCTAATTAGTATTCAGGGGAAAAATGACGGAATGGTAATGGCCTGGGAGAGACTGATTTAGAATGACACCAACAACAGCCTTGGATAATCACAGAACTGGCAACTATAATCTCAGCGAAACAAAATACAGAACAAAACTTTTAAAAATTTAGTGATACCACAAAGCGCTAGATGTACAGCACATGTAAAAAAAAAGCTGTTGGCAGCTTACCTCTCAGCGCAGGGAGACTGTAACTAGACCCAGTCCTATCCAGAGACGAAAAAACTAAGGAGAGGAGACGAGTAGTGTAGAGATGATGTGGAGGCCAGCTGCCTGTCAAGTAACAGTAGCAGGAAGCTTAAAGCTATAGTAAGTAGTTGGAAGATTGAGGAGGTTGAGCCCTGAGAGGTCTTCACTCACAGATCTATGAAAGAATCAGAGTTCTGTAAGGAATGAGGGTGGGAGTGTATGAACACAACACTGAGTAACAAACTGGTTCGGGAGTGGAAAGCTGAAACAACTAGGGAGGTGGCCAGTCACCTTCCCGGGTCTCTGAGAGTCTTAAGGACTAGCATTGCCCTATCTTCCCCAGAAGTACATCCCTAACCTCGAAGTGTAACCACACTATCTCTTATGCTAATTTCCAAATACCTGTCTTACATAGACTCCATGCATGACCTCTTCTGAAGCAATGCAAGATCTTAAGACATTATTACCAGTCTGTATGGGCCATACTCCTTACTTACTCTTGCTTCTCTTTGTTTCCTAGTATTCTTGAAACTTGCGTGTAAGGTTGGTGTGAGGGTGCATCCTCTCAAGGGCAGCAACAAAGATTCAAAACTCCTGAATTTATGCAATGCTCATTTTTTCTTATTTGAACTTTCACAGTTTTCTTTTTCAGTCCCTGAATATTTCTCAGCTCTTATTGTCCTAATTCCACTTTAATGTGTTGCTAACACATGATAAATTCGATGAGATTATGAAGCTAACCATAATGAGATAATCTCTCAAAATAGCCTTTCATGTATTAATTGGTATTTGTTTTTCCCTATGGATTTTTGCTGTATTAGAAAAGGTCATGCTGATAAAATGTCACTAAAAAGCAGCTACATTTACGATCTTGTTTCTTTCTGTCTATTGCCTGTAAAACATTGGCGTTCTTTATCTAACAGGAAGCTCCCATCTCCAAGTGGTTTTTAATATCGCAAAATGTGGTATGATGACCACATCTCCGGAGCATAAGCAGCAGATCAATCTCACCATTTCCTTTACCTCTCTATTCCCACAATAAAGGCACCTTCACTTCTGCCATTTTTCATCGTATTCTCTGCTCGTTAGTAGCCATACAGCATGGCATGTGGAACATCTTCTTTTTTTAGCACATGATGGCATACTGTAGCATTCGCCATTTGTATCTTTGCCTTCTGCATGTTGATGATGCTCTTGGTGTACTTTATATATGACAAGATACGTACTATGCCAGTTATTTACTGCCCTTTAGTAATCTAAGTGGGTGGGAAAGTCTGAAAATGTCAACTGGGCTGATAATACAGCCATCTTCTCCGAGGCTCAAAACGTTTCTGTGGCTCCCGACCTACAGCGCAACATGTCCAGATGTCCTTAGGGTATTGATATCATTCTCAGTGGCATTATATGTGCTGTGGGTTCTCACACTTTTGCCGTGCCAGACTTTCGTTCAGTTTAGAGCCAGAACACAGTACCTCTGTGGGCATTAACGACAGGAGAACTGCACTTCTTTTTTAGGTGTGGGCATACATTGCGTATTTTGCTGTGACATATTCAAAATTACAGCAAAGCTACATGATTATTATTACATGGAAGCAGAGTAACTCCACAATTAGCTAAAAAATGTGTTAACCCAAATACACCCTTGCATTTTAAATGAACCAGAGGATGCAGTTTGCTCAAAGGAAATTGTGCTTAATGGAATAGAAGAACAGCAGCAGCCAGCACTAGCTCACACATGCTTTTCCTGTGGTCTTCGCTGGGCATTTTTGGCCCAATTTACATAAACGGCATGTAATTTTGGGTAATTTTGCATCACAAGAGTAATGCAAAATTACCCTGATTACTCAGATGTAATTAAATTTTGCGTAGGCCTACTTCTCTTTCACCACAATCTTTTTTGTGGAGAAGTGTGGCACAATGGTTAGATCGGCAGACCCTGAAGCAGAGATCTGGCTCAAGACCAGGGTTCAAGTCCTTCTTTGGCAGGTCTTGGGCTCAATTCCCTTGGACCAGATAATTCTTGCCTCGGTGCCTAATCTAATTAATGAGTCCCACTCTGCAACTCTGGGCAATAGCTTGCTTAATCTCCACAACGGCCCCAACAGCGCTTGGATGCCTGGCTTCACCCTGGGGGTGCCCAGGAGTGGGCACCTCACAGGGAAAAGCCAGGAGGGGTTCCATAGCGGTATGAGTACAGTGCCTTGAGACCCTAACGGGTGAGTAGTGCGCTATACAAGTGCAAAGTTTACAGTTTTTAATGCAGGTGTGTGACATATTTATAGTATCACTGTTCTTCAAGGCTTCAAGCTTTTTGGTCACCAACAGCTACAGCACTGGTCCACATAGACACCTCACTGGCAGAATCACTGTCCTTTGTGTCAGTCTTCAGCTCTGCAGGTACATCACACCATGTAATATTTGAAGTAATTCAGGTGCTTAAAAATAGAGTCCTGATATTTCAAGGCACATTAGTCTATATAAAGTTAGGTTTGTTGTCTGGTAGTTGGTTGTGGCCTATTTCAGGCTGCCACTTGAGAAGCTTCACAGTAAATTAGTAAACTGGGGAGAAAATGCAACTTCAACATCATCATAAGTTCAATGTATAAACAAGGGCAAGTGGTAAATATAAAGACCCGTTAATATTTTATGGAAAACTTCACCATTTCGTAAAATTGGCCAACTTTGAATTCCGTTTTATAACCCGAACAACTATGTTTGCATTGCAATCTAGAAATATAACATTATGCAAACAGCAGAAAGACTCAAAACAAGACTGGCACTCACCAATAGCCTTTAGTTATGGGTTTCAAGTCAAACACGAGCCATGGGCCCGCCAGCGCAGTCTGGTAATATGGTCTATCTTTTGAAAGGTTGCAGTTCATCCAGTGAAGCAAAGCTTGGTAACTGTTCATTTCTTCCAGTATTTAATTTTCTTACTCGCAGCAGGTGCTGAGCACCAAACGTAATTGCAGCATAACATTTAAACATTTAAAAGTGTCTTCTAAACTGTTCTTCAAACAACATGTTGTTGCACGGGTCCCCCCTCTCTGGTGCATAGTCATTGGCCCCAGATACTATTTTATTCAGAAAGCTGAACCCGCCATTTGGCTGCACTCAAAACAGGACTGACACTCACCAATAGCCTTCAGCTGTGGGTGTCAAGTGAAAAACCACCCAGTAGCCCTCCCAGTGCATTATAATCAACGTGGGCCACCTTTTGCAATATTTCAGTTCATCTAGAGAAGCAAAGCTTGGTTATATGTAATTTTCCTAGTCTCAGTATAATATTATGGTGGCTGCTTTATACAATTTCCTTTCTTTGGTAATTTTCTTGGGGATTCTTTGTGCTAAAAGCCTCATCAGCAAGGCAAACAACTATGGCAACAATGGGCATTCCATCTTGCCCTTCTAACAGCATAAGAATTTCTGACTATTCTCCTACGCCTAGAACTGTCAAAGCTTTCATTCACCCTTATGAAATGCAAATGACCAAAACTAAAACATACAACCTCCACATAAAATAGCATCATATCTTTTTGAAGTGGATGTAGGATAAGCCAGGTCTACTGCCTTTGTCCAGCTTCGTGAGCAGGATCAGCGATGGCTCTGTGATGGATGTTAAACCCATGCATGCTTTGTGGAGGTTTGACAGTGTTTTGGCCAGCTTCCTAGCAAAGGGTATTAGAAGTCAGGACTAAATATGCCTGTGGCGATGGGTAATGTTCCATTTGTTCAAAATGAAACTATACATTTCGAAGCTGTTCTAGTGTAATGAGTGTCTTAATCCCCTGTCACTAGTTAGAACTGATCTGAAGATGCATTGTGGATATAAGGGGCCTGGTTTACAACTCGGTGGATGGGTTACTCTTCACAACATTGACTAATATCCTGTCTGCCAAAATCTAAATCTCATAATACCCAATGGGATTTAGATTTCGGCAGACGATCCGTCACCGTTGTGAAAGAGTAACCCATCTGCCAAGTTTTAAATTAGGCCCAAGATTTGTGAAGCAGGCAAAGAGTGTACAAATAAGAAGTCGCAGTTGCTGAATCATTCTTCTATGGATTTTTCTCTTTTCATGTCAGACTATAGTGACTGCCTTCATTTCGTACCTAGCTTTAAATGCTTAGAAACATACAGCTTTGTTGCCATGATTAGTACATTTGATATCCTGATATATTAAGTGTTATGGCAGAGAACAATGTATAGACTCCCACATTAAGTAACTTGTTAGTTAAATATAGTCTCAGTGAGACTAGGGCAAAAATCGACAGGCTTTATCAGAGAAATGTGTGTAAAGCGTGTATGCAGCACTAAAACAGCATTACGTTGCTATTTCCAAACTACTTTACTAAAAATGAAATAATACACCAAATACACCATTAAAATAAAAACAATATGACAAACATTGGGTAAGGGACCCCGGAGATAGGAATTTATGCAGAAAATGTCTCAAAGAAACAATAGATGTGTAAAACTCAGGGCTCGTTTATGTCATTTGCAGAAGCAACTTATGGTGGCTTTTTGTGCACTTAAAGTACAAACAGTGCTCCCTCAGAAAGTCCAAGGGCTTGTACCTTCCAGATTAGTAAACTGACATACTCACAAATTTCACAGATTGCTGAATGGCATACTTCTGGTCACACCCTGGATACCAAAACACACCAGGAGATTCGGACTAAACCACTCTCTTTAACCACAGCTCCAGCACATGCCTTCAAAAGTTTATCACACTTGAGCTCAACCTAAGATTTCATCCCTTCTTGTCTTTTTACTGCAGACAATTCTAGGAAACCTTGTTCTGTGGGAATGGAGGTTTCAAAATTGCATCACCCCAGGGCAGGGTATGGAGCTCCCATCCCTGCCCTTCCTGGAGATGGCCTATAGGAATTGGATCCTCCCCTTCTATATCCAGAAACCCAATGAAAGTGGTTCTGGGCCCAGCCAACCTCTTTTGGGTTGATATATAAACTGATATTACAGGCGTATTTCCTGTTAATCATGCAATACCATTTTCACTCATTTAGTCAATTTTAAACAGGGTAGTAATGAAGAATGGAATCTGTGAAGTATAATTCTTCATATGTATGTGTGTGTGTGTGTATATCTCTAGTACACGGGTACTTGAATCCCAGCTCTTGAAAAAAAATGGGATCACAAATAAGGGGGGCAGAAGGAATACACCATGATTCCCAGGTCTATGTGGGTGCCCAAAGGTAGCAGCTGTGAATAAATAATAAAACAATTGCCAATTAGGGCATGGAGTTGCACACCCTGATGCTGGGATCAAAGCCCACAATGTAGCTCCATGAGATCGGTGAATGCTGGCTAGGGGCGGCAAACCCAGCACAAGCTTCAGGGGCAGGGACAACAAACTGAGGACAAACGTTTTGGGCCTCTGCTCAGCCTTTCTCAGGCTCTGTCAATCTGAAATCAGTTCCACAGATCCCACAACAGGTCCAATACTGGCCAGTGAAACTTGCCGCAGGTTCACTGTCCATGGGAATGAAGCTGGCCCTGGATTTGCAAATCTCAGTGTCCTGCTGCCTTTTTTGTTGTAGGGTAGAGGAGCATAGACTGGAGTAAAGTAGAGTGGCACAGTGTAGAGTGAAGTGGTGTAGATGGAGAGGCATGCCTTAGAGTAGAATGGAGTGTTGTGTCATAGAATGTTGTGTCGTACTGTGTCTTAGAGTGGAGTGGCATACGGCAGAATAGCATACAGTGTAGTAGCATGTTGTAGAGTGGAGTGGTGTGTCGTAGAGTAAAGTGGCATGGAGTGGAATGTCATAGAATGGAGAGGTACAGTGGAGTGGGTTGTGATAGAGTAGAGTGGCATGTTGTACAGTGGCGTGGCGTGTCATAGAGTGGAGTACAGTGGCATGCCGTACAGTCTTGTAGAGTCGAGTTGAGTGGCTTAGAGTGCAGGGACATACAGTGGAGTAGGGTATTGTAGAGTGCAGTGGCATAGAGTGGAGTGGCATGTTGTACAACAGAGTTGAGTGGGTTGTGATAGAGTAGTGTTTTGTACAGTATCATGGAGTGGAGTAGATTTACATAGATTAGAGGGGCATAAAGTGGAGTAGAGTGTTGTAGAGTGGAGTGGCATATAGTGGAGTGGCATGTCATGGAGTAAAGTGGAGTGGTGTGTCATAGAGTGGAGTGGGATGTCACAGAGTGGATGGCGTTTTGTAGAATGTCAGCATGGAGTAGGGTGTCAGAGTTGAGTGTTGTGTCATAGAGTTAAGTGGTTTGGGTTGTCGTAGAGTTGAGCGGACTGTGCTACAGTGGAGTGGAGTGGATTGGTGTGTCATGTGGTAGAGTATTGTATGAACAGATGTAGTATGAGCTTTGGTGAACAGATTTAGATGAAATATGTCAGAAATATAGATTATGGGGTATAAAGTGTCCTTTTTGGCAGTAAATCAGAATTTTTTAAGTAGTTCTAAAGTTATACGATCTGATTCAAAAAGGTAAATGTACACTTTTGCTATTATGAGTAGTATCTTGGTGACTGTGGATTCAGAGTCTGTGCTCATAAAACAATAGGACAGTCCTACCTTTTTATATGCGGAGACTTCAGTCGTAAAGATACTACTAGTGAAATGCCTTTGTGAAGAGCAAACAATCATACACTTCCACAGGAGTGTAAGTTTACAATTGTGAATCAGGCCCATAAGGCAAACAAACGTACTAATATATTGGACTGCACAATTACTGTGGTGTTCTGTGGTACATGTTGATGACAAAGCAGAGAATGATTGACTAATGACTGCCCTTACAAAAGGAAAAGGCTCATCTTAGGAGGTTATGCAGTACTATTAAAGTAACTAAATAGGTGACTGACACAAGTACAAGTCACAATAGTATTATGTTCCTTGATTTGTATTATGCATAGCAGCATGAACAGACATAAGAATCTGGGCTTATTTAAAAATGAAAAAACTAGCAAACATATACACTAAGCAAAATATGACTGCCAACATAAGAGACTGGTGTTGCAGGATTCTCCTTCCACATCAAGATTGTCAGTAGTAGAAGCAGTGTTCTATTGCTGAACATGTAATCGCAGGCAGTATTACTATTTTAGTATCGTATTTTGCAAGCGTACTTTTTATCAGAACGGACATTCCTTGTTACTCAGTGAAACAAAATAAATGTGTGCATGAATGTTTCATAATAACCTGGATTTGCAGCTCCTGCATTCACTGCACTGCTCTGGCTGACAGCCCTCTCACCAACTACATGCTCTATGCCTTAGGTGGCAGCAGATTGTCTCCCCATCCTCTCTGAGTGTTACGTCTCTTAAACATAGGAGTAATAGCCCTGTGAGTGGCAAGGTTCCTCCACAATACCCATAGGTTCCAGTCCATCTCTCCTTAACATGATACTTTCTTTTATGTGCCACCGCCTCTCCCCCAGGGACGCTGCTCCTACCAATGCCACTATTTGTGCACGTGAGTCACCGCTCTCAGAGACATTTCATATGGTGGGGGATCTTGATTTAATTGAAGGATACCCTTGTAGTAACAGTTAACTTCATGAAAACTTCAGGGGTCACCAGCCTTATGAAGGCAAATACTTGCATGCACAGTGATTGAAAGTTCCAAAACGTTACTCCAGCCAGGTCATGGGTTTGTTCACAGCTGGAGGTGAGGTAGGAGGCAGAAGGATAGAGGGACAGAGCATGATGCATTGAGGAAGAGGTGTGAATGGCATTTCCGTTCATCAAATATTTCAATTAGGTGCATAGGTTTAAGTGCTGAAAGAAGATTTAAGAAAAATACCAGAACCAGAGAGATTAAATTAAAAGTGCTCAAGGACATGAAGGCTTGAACATCATTGTGCTGGTCCAGTGTTAACTGTAATTCAAGGAGTCTGACAGTGAGCACACTGCACAGTTAAATATGCAAAAAAACCTGCCTATATTTCAGTGGTGATTGTTTTCCCATTCTTTGGCCAGAATGAAAATCCAACTGTTTTTTCCTATTCGGCTGCTCTATATTCACAACCCAAAATGTCTGTGGCTCTATTTGACAAAATGCACTGGTAAAGCCAATAGGTCTGGCTTAAGAAACTGTCTTTTGTGTCACTGAGGGATTTAGGCACCCTGTGAGTCATTATACATGCTCTTTGTCATTCAGCTTTGGACTCATCCATCAATTCAACCATCCACTGACTCATTGTTGCAGTCGCCTTCTGACGTAACCAAAATAAAACACACATAAAGTCAACAACATATGCAAGATATGAGAATGTGAGTGAAAAAAAAGAAACGTCTGTTTTAAAGTTTTGAAACAGCATTTTGGTCATCTTGGAATGGTCAAAATGGGATAATATGGACAACAGCATTCCATAATGGTTGCCTGGTTCAGAGGAAATGGTTGCACGAAATGCAGACATGTGGCATGTGTAGGTGAATTAAGTGAAAGGGCCTATTTTCACTGCCCAGGGAGATTTGGTATCCTGTCCTGTTAGCCACTTAAGGAAATGTAAACTAAACAGAATAGAAACGAAGAAAGAAGGGAGAACTATAAAAGAAGGAAATTAAAAACTAAAGGAATGGCCAATCAGTGTTGACACTGATGCCCACTCCTGTTATCAGAAAATTCCATCATTCACAGGGCAAGAGAACCTATGACTGACCATTACCCCATGGTCATATATATATATATATATATATATATATATATATATATATATATATATATGTATATATATATACATATATATATATCCAAAAACAAACAGTTGCAAGCAACTTCACCACCGCACTCCAGGAGGAAATTATTTCTTTTTATTGCAGTCAGGATTAAATCACCATCCTTCACCACTGACGCGTTTCGACCTACTGGTCTTGATCACAGTAACTTAGTCCTATGTCCATGTCCCCTATTTATAGTGTCTCTCCTATGACCCCTATTGGTGCATTGTGGGACATGTAGTCTATTAAAAATAAATTAAATGTTGTGCATTATAAACCAAGCTCCCCACCACCACAGAACGTTCCCTACGCTACACACACACATATATATATACTTATCTTACCAATTCAAAGCTGCAATATCATGTCTGGAGTGGTGAAAGGCTTTTGAAATTTGTAGCTCTGCTAGGATAGCACTGTGCTAATCCTATGCTTAAACACTTTGCTAGAAAAACTGACATTTGAGGTGAGCAAATCTAGAGTGTCGCTGATGTTGTAGGGTGCTCTATACCTAAACTTGCATATATATATATATATATATATATATATATATATATATATATATGTTACCTAGTTGCGGTCGCTACTAGGTAGTTATAGTTAAGACCAAGGTTTTATTTTATAGAAAGAGTGTTTTTTGTTTTGCCGATAACTTTGGCTCCGGCGAATCTTGACAAAACTTTCCAAGAAAATACTACGCTCACTTGATCTGCTGTCTGGAAAGTTTCAGGGTGATCTACCGGAGGGCTGAGAAAAAAAGGGGGGGGTCCCAAAACACTTTTCCCACATTCATGTTTCCATTGGGATTTTGAACAGTGATAGCACCAAAACTACTGGCCAAAATTACACGAAATTTGGCAGTGGAATTAACAGGAAAATAAATGTTTATATATAGGGGTGTGTATCCATCGTGACTCTGACGCAGAGTACCACAAATACGTGAGCCACATGGAGGAGTCTGATTGGCTGGCTCCAAGTTTTGCATAAAGTTGTGGCCGTCATTTTATTTACCGGCAAAGGTCCTGGGGTCAGAGTAGAGGTTCTCAGACTCCATACATGGGATGAAAAGGTTGCTGACAGATTAATTATGAGTTTAAATAGGTGAAAACACCTTTTTTTCGTGATAATGGAGTCACAACTCCTTCGTTATGCAGCCCCCGTGTAATATTGAGTCTGAGTGGCGAACCCTGACATTTAAGGAAAATTTTTATAAACAAATTAATTGTTACACACTCTGTGGCAGTCATTCAGACACTCAGCCAATAGTCACAGACAGAGTGTGACCATCATGCAGCCACTCATAGACCCACTCAGACTCTCAAGCGCCCACTCACAGACCCACTTCGGCACTCATGCACCCACTCATAGACCTACTTATACACTCATGCACCCAGTCACAGATCGAGTTAGACACTCATGTACTGTATGACGGACCCATTCAGGCACTCATGCATCCACTCACAGAGCCACAGAGGCACCCATACACCCACTTACAGACCCACTCAGACCCTCATGCACCCACTGACAGACCCACTTAGAAACTCATACACTCACTTACAAACCCCCTCAGACACTTATGCAGCCACTTACAGACACACTCAGATACTCTGATGTAGTCATACACTCATGAATACAGTCGCAGACCCAATGACCCACTGAGACCATCATCAGGTGTCTATGCACCCTGTCACAGATCCACTGAAACTGTCAAGCACCCACTCACAGGCCTACTTTCACTTATACATCTACTCACAGACACACTCAGACTGTTATGCACCCACTCAGAGCCGGTAAGATTCTCAAGCACCCGCTCACAGATCCACTCAGGCACTCATGCACCCACTCACAGATCCACTTAGGCACTCATGCACCCACTCACAGACCCACTCATACACTCATACACTCATACACTAATGCAGCCAGTTGCAGACCCAGTTAGATACTCATGTACACACAGAGAGATCCACTGAGGGACTCACTCACAGAGCCACTAAGACACTCATGCACCTACTCAAAGACCCACTCAGAAACTCATGCACTCAGTCACAGACCCACTTAGACACTCATGCAGCCACTCACAGACACACTAAGATACTCAGATACCCACTCACAGATGCAGTCACACACTCATGCACGCAGTCACAGACCCACTGACATTTATATAGCCAATCAGAGAGCCACTGAGACCGTCACACAGGCATTCACACATCCATTCAGACGCTAAATACTCAGTCACTCACCCACTAAAACTGTCAAGGACCCACTCACAGACCTACTGACACTTATGCACCTACTCACAGACCCACTCAGACTGTTATGTGTCCATTCACAGAATCAGTGAGACTCTCAAGCACCCACTCTGGAACTCATGCACCCACTCACAGACTCACATAGGCACTCATGCACCCACTCACAGACCCACTCATACACTCTTGCACCCAGTCACAGACCCACTCATACACTCATTCACTCACTCAGAGACCCAGTAAGACACTCATGTACACACTGACAGACCCACTGAGGCCCTCATTCAGGTCCACCGAAATACTCATTCACCCGCTCACAGAGCCACTCAAACCCTCATGTACCCACTCACAGACCCACTCAGAAACTCATGCACCCAGTCACAGACCCACTCAGACACTGATGCAGCCACTCACAGACACACTCAGTTACCCACCCACAGACCTAGTCACACACTCACACTCGCGCATGCAGTCACAGACCCACTGTCACTTATATACCCACTCGGAAAACCACTGAAACTGTCACAGTGCTGCTCAGAGACCCATTCAGACCCTAATACACCCAGTCACAAAACCACAGAAAATCTCATGTACCCATTCAGGCACGCATGCACCCACTCACAGACCAACTTAGGCACTGATGCACCCACTTACAGACCCACACAAACACTGATGCAACCACTCAAGTCCCAGTTAGACACTCATGTACCCACTCACAGATACACTCAGGCACTCATGCATCCAGTCAGAGAGCCACTGAGACACTCATGCACACACTTACAGATCCACTCAGACACTGGCACACTCACTTACAGACCCACTCAGATACTGACACACGCACTTACAGACCCACACAGACACTCACACACTCATTTACTGACCTGGTCAGATTTTCAGTTATCCACTCAAAGATCCAGTTAGTTTCACTTGTCTAGTGACAGATCCATTAAGGATGTCACACAGTGCTTTTTACACCCACTCACTTATACATGTTCTTGAAGACACATTATACTTCTACTGAGGTTTTAAAAAATGTATACTAACAAGAAGAGAGTGAAAGAACCAAGTATGAACAATATGTTGGTGTTATGCATTGGAAATGATCTTTAGGTTTGTCAATCCCTGACTGTGTAGCGGATCCAAAAGTTTTGTTAAAAAAAAAATCCAGATTTTCTTTTTAATTTAAATAGTGTTTGGGGTATAGGGTGGCTCTAAAAAGAACCTTTGTGTTTGTTGTGTATATATATTTAGTACACATAAGAGAAAATGCAGAGTGTCAGGTCGTTCACAAACACTCTGATGCCTTCATCAGTAAAGTGCACGCCATCTCGCCTATATATGCTATCCATGTGAAACTGGAGGTTATTATTGTAGATAGAGCCCGTGTTATGTCCTCTGAGGAATTCTGAAACAGTTTCATTACCAAGTTTCCTAGATTTGTCAATCTGTGGACATAATTGATTTGACTACTTCCATTTCTGTCTCTGGCATATGTTAGAAAACACAAAGGAAATGTTAGGGAAAAGGTGCATTAATTTAACAAAGGTGTCCTTCATTAGGATTTCCATTTTTACACCATTGACTGTGCCCAGGTCATTACCACCAAGGAGCACAATCATGAGGTGAGGTGGTTGGCAATCTCTAATGCTTTCAACCAATGAAAGCAACTGATGCCACTTTAACCCTCTCTGGTCAACCCAAGTTATATCAACATTAGGCAAACCCAGGTCCCTGCTAATTCCAATCTTTCCAGCACACACACTAGCACCAAAACATAGCTGTGACCTACAATCCACACTCTTAACTTTGTGATGGAATGGAACAGCAGCAGTGAGGAGAAGGCTGCAGCTAAATAAAGGAACTTTGAAAATGTGAGGCTGTTAAAATGGTGGGAGCACTTTGATTTTGAAAAAGTACATATTTGATTGTGTGTTGTAAAAAAAGTCATAGATAAAAGTAGGTTGTGATTAACAAATATAAGTGAGTCAATTTTTGATAGTAGTAAACCACACCTGCTGTAGCATACAGTAAAGCAAGGTGACTGCTAAGAATAAATATAGTGAACTTTTAAACTCCTCGTACAGTCGAGTGTTCTGGCGGAGGTTGCTATGGCACCTGGGTACATGCAGAGTAGGGAGAAGAGCAATTCTTAAAGGAGACAAATGTGTCAGTAAAAGAGACACTAAGGTGGAGTGATAATTTGTATTAAACATTTTTCCCAGGTGAATATTATCACTATTTCTATAATGTATTGAAAAATGTACAAGAAATAAATGGAAAATATATGTTTATATCCTTGTCTGGATTCACATCTGCATCGCAAAGGTACACTGGGGTCCGCGCAGGGGAATGCGAAGGAGTCACGACTCCTGCAGCACACAGTAGTAAATTGGGTTTCTGACTAAGGGCACAAAATAGGGTTAATTCACAGTAACTATTGACATGTAGGCCAACAAAAATAAAAGATGAAACACTGTTTGTGATTTGATAACTAGGAAAGTGTCAGTGAGAGCAAAGGTGAATAGGTTTCCATTACTGATTTCTTGGTGTAAGAGTGGGCTACCATTCTTACACTGAGTTTTTCTTCATCTAAATAAAAAGAGCACAAGTGACGGAGTGAAACTATTTTATCTATGGGGAAAGGTATTTAAAGGTATGTAAATTCCACTATTAATTTGAAACCAAAGATCTGTTGGCTCATAAAAGTAAAAAAGACCTGTAGCTGACATATACAAATATATTTTAGGTAAGGTGTAGCCAGGTAGATATTGATTGTTATATAAAAATGTTTATGATATGGTGTTACGGTTTTTTGGTAAATCCTTGAAAATAAAAATTGAAATGTTATGTGGAATGAGTTATGAAGAATTATAGTTTTCATTTTTATTTGATGTAGGTTATGTATGAAATAAGAGATATATTAGGTATAGGAAGAATGGTATGTGATTATAATTAAACCTATATAGGTGTATATTTGTAAGGGTATGCTGCAAAGGTGTGTAGGTAGTGATATATAGTGTTGCACATCTGTATTTTAATAAAAGGATACACTTAGAGTACCTATAAAATACATATCAATTTATTTTATTTACCATTGTGAAGATGTAGAAATGTGTGGGTATGTCTGATGTAGAGAAGCTCCCGCCATGGTGCATGGATGGTTGGGTTGTGCAAATGAATATTTTTCTGAAGGATATGACACCAGCCTGGAGAGAAACAATTCCGATATATTTTTTTATTTGTACAGATTCATTGCTCCATTGGAAGATGTATGAAAAATTTCAAAGATAACACAACAAAACAAAAGTGCAGAAGTTATACTAAACAAAAGGACATGTGGGCAATGTTAGTAAAGACAAAGAAGTTACTGGTAAGCAAACCAAAAAAATTATACTAACTGTATGTGGGAAACTGAAATCTTTGTAAGGTGAAGAAAAGAAACAGGACATTTTTAAATCAGGCAGAGGAAATAAAATCACTTGTGAAAAAGGAGGCAGAAAGTTAAGTAAGAAAGGCAAAATCTCAACCAGAAGACACAAACAGTTTAAAGAGATTAGAGTGAGAATGCTTCGGACAAGGGTAATTCAGAATCTTTATAAATATGCCAAAATACAGAAGGAGAAAAGAAGTATTGAAACAAAAAAAATGTTGAAGCTATAGTTGATAAGACATTTGCCTTGAAGAGAAAACTTTTAATTTTGATTCTCAATTGGATGAGAGCTTTGGATAAAATGGTGATGGGTATGAAGAGATACAGCCGAAGAAAGAGCGAGAGAGTTGTGAACAAAAGTAATTTCTGTAAAATATTTAATGTTGAATGGAAGCATACATCCAGTACAGAACCTTTTTTTAATGAAGGTTATTTTCAAGACAACACATTAGTACATGCAGCAGACACTCTGGTCGATGTTATGAAATGCAGGAAGGGAGTCCAATAAAAAAAGAGACGGTTGCTCCAAGAAATATGGAAGGCGTGGTAGCTGAAGAGGTCCAGGCGAGGGGTAGACAGGGCTCTATTTACCAGTGGAGCTTTAGCAGTATTTGTAGCATTCAGGAACAATCTATTGACTTATTATTAACTTTTGTATGTGAGGTTCCTTAGAGAAGTCTGAGCAAAAAAAGTTCAATTTTGCAAGGATAAGACCCACGCAAAGTAAAAAAGTTTACAAATTTACAAGGACATTCTTTAGCATGTTTTTCAAAGAAAGTGTGCCAATGTACCTTCCATGATTTTAGAATGTTGGCAATTCATCATTCCAAAGTACGAAGTTTAGTTAGAAGATTATACTATGTGAAAATGTCTGCATTATGTTAGGGGAGAAGAACAGAGTACTTGGTACTGTTCAAGAAGTAGAAAAAGTTTGTGAGGGTGTGCAATTCCAGCTCTTTTGTCCTGAAAGGATTCCAGAGAGACTGAGGAGTTTGTAGGTACAGATATGGAGGAAGAGAGCTGTATTGCTGCTGAGAATTTTGAGCAAGAGATTGTAAAGTTTAATTCAGCTTGTTCTGAAAAACCTAACTTTGTTTGCATTTGCTGTACACATACTCACTATAAAAGTCAAACACAAATTGTGGATGTATATTCAAAAACTGAAGATGACAACAGAAAAAAGCGGCAAGAACTTTGCTGCTTATTTATTTGTAGAAGAACGTTTTGATTTGGCAATTCTGCAAGTTATTTGTAGATACTGCTATGATAAGTTAAATGATTAAAGAACACCAGCTACAGCAGTGTATAATGGGTTAGAGCTTGTGAGTGTTCCACGACAACTGCAAGAATAAAATATATATGAGTCTATACTTATACAATTGGTACATACATTTTAAGTGATTATATGTTTGGAACCAAAGTCAGATCAATTGCATCTAACAGAGTTATTGAAAGGCCTTCAAGGAAGAGTGGTGTATTTGCCATTAGACTTTAACAATGTTGAAACTATAAGAGTTGAGAAAGACAATTACTATCCACTTATTATGCTTGTAAAAATGGTGTACATACTAAGGATAAAACAATTTGGCAGGAGTAGGTTGAGGTTAGTAAGGTTAAAAAGCGACATTATACCTGGCACAAAATAATGTTTATTATAAAAATGTTGATGTTATCACTGATGTTGAAAATGTTAAGGATGAGAAGAAATTGCCGGGAATTGAACAAATAGAAAAGGCAGATCCATCTCAATCAGAAAAAATATATGAGCACTACAGCATCCATCGATTACATTCCGTAGAAGTAATTGGTGATGCTATAGATCTTTACCAAATGAATCAAGTTAAGGGACCTCCCATGAGTGTGTGGGAAACGAGTTTAGAGGCTCACTGCTTTTCACACTTATCTCCCACAGGAGTATGAGGTTGGTACGATGACCGGCCCATTCAAGTACCAGCAGCCGAATACTGATCAACACGGTTATATTTAGAAGATCCAAGATTCAGACAGTGTATTTCCTCCATATTTCACCTCCGGTTTAAGAGTGATCTGTCTGGTCTTTCATCTGCAGTGAATCATGTTCTGGAAACAGGAGTTAATCTTCAAAATATTTTTGCAAGAGATTTTGTTAGCAAAGTTAAAGAAAACGATGGAAACATGGAATCTCAGTTAATTAATTTAACGGCTTGCACACATGGTACCAATATATGCTGGTTCCGTCGTCATGGAGAAGTGAAATGTATGCGAAGAAACCTAGGACCACCAACCTGGTTTTTGACATTGAGTTGTGCAGAGTATGTGTGGGATGATCTTATCGAATTCTCGAGAGAAGCAAACTCTAATCTAAGAGATAACAATTTGAAACAGCTGGAGAACTCTGCTCATTAGATCCTGCAAATGTTTGTAGATATTTCAACCACAGGTTCCAAGCTATGCTTGCTTTTATCTGCAACAAATCTAACCCTCCTCTTGGAAAGTGAGTGATTTGTTTTGGTGGAAGAAGTACCAGGCAAGAGGTGCTCCTCACATTCATATGCTATTATGGATAAAAGACAGACCCAAATTTGGAGCTGAAAGTGATGAATCTGTGTTGTCTTTTATAGAACAGTACGTTACATGCACAGTACCAAAACAGGCTTCTGAAAAAGGTCTCAGAGAACAAGTTTTGCATTTCCAAACACATATATATGGAAAGTACTGTTGACATACATTCAGGGCCAAAAGAACAATTTTATACAAGATGACAGTTTGGATTTCCAAGGTCTGTCATTTCCAAAGGGAGAGTAAACAGCTTTTTGTCTTCAGTGAGACATATACTGTCACGGAAATCACCAAAGAACACATATAACTAAAAAAGAAGTGAACATTCTGAATGTATTATTGACTACAGCCCTGTGATTTGAAAAATGTGGAACATCGACATTAATGTTGTTGCAGACAATTCTATGGCAGTGGCTCGGTATGTCACATCATGCATCACAAATTCTGAAAAAACTGAAATGAAGCAGATGTGATGAGATTTCTGTAGAGAAGACACTTGCCAAGAAATTGTAGTCCTTCAGCTTGAAAATGGTTTCCCATAGGGAAATGAGAAGTTATGAGGCCTGTGACAGGTTAAGTTCAGCAAGTTTGTTCTCAAAATCAAAAGGAATTGTGTGGGTTAATCTTGGTTTATCTACTACAAGAAATATAGTATTTAAGTTTTTTTCCTGAAATTCAGTACCTCGCAGAGGTTGACCCACAAAATACAGATTTAATAAAATCAAATATGTTGGATACATACTATCCAAAAAGAAGTCCACATCTAGAGGACAAGTTTCTATATGAAAATCTTCAAAATATAGATTTTGAAGTAATGTAACTGAAAACATATAAGAAGGAAACTATGGAGTTCATGGACGTGATGGATGCTTAGTGAAACATGAGAAGCAAAATGTAATTAATTATCGAAGACTAACCTGTAAAACTCTTCAGAAAAGATAATTGTTTTTTATTTAGCACTTCTTCAGTTGTTCAAACCTTGGTGTAATGAATTAGAATTACTTGGAGATTACAAATGCTATGAAGAGTATTTTAATGCAAAGACAGCAGTCAGTGCCCCATGTTCAATAACTACTTACAAATGTTAAATGATGAGATACAGCAGGAAGAATTGATTGCTGCTGAGGTAGCTAAGGATTGCTCCCAAAGCAGCCAAAGCACAGCACCTTCAAGTCAGGATCCTCTTGGAAAACCTATTAATGAACATGAGGCTGTATTAGGTATGAATGAAGTGGAAACTGCAATGGAACAAGCTCAACACATATCAGTAGGCCTGGAATGGTTAGTTAGCCAACTGAGCAATGAGCAGCATGGGATTTATATTGAAGTGAAAGATAAAATAGAAAATGGATTACAACATGAGAATAAGGAATGCCGTTGCTCATCTTTCCAGCTGATATTATTATATATTAGTGGTCAAGCTGGCACCGGAAAAGCTTCTGAATTAATGTTAGCTCCGCTTGCCTACAGAAGAAAACAGATTATAGTTTATTGTGTGTGGTAACAGCACCTACTGGACTACACATAGCACATACAATATACAAAAAAAAACTTTACATAGACTACTAATGCTACCAGTTGAACATGACAATAAATTGAAATACCAGAAGTTATCAGGTGAAGCTTGTCATGAGGTAGCAGGAGATTTGAAGAAAATTATGCTTTTGATTATTGATGAAGTAAGTTGTTTCAAATGTAATGCTTGCCTTTGTCCACCTTCAAATGCAAAAGGTTTGAAAACTGAATATGATGTGTTGTTCGGAGGAAAGCATTTGATTGTTTTTGGCGACCTATTACAACTTAATCCAGTAAAAGGACAGCCTGTTTTCAAAACTCTTTCACATGAACAGACTCGAAAGTCATTGGGGAGTATTGGTAATGTGAACATTTGGCAATATTTTCAATACAAATAACTTGTAAAAAATATGTGTCAAGCCTCTGACATGGAGAATGGAAACATTTGAAAGGATATGAGAGTAGGAGTACTCACACAAGAGGAAAAACTTACAAAGTCAACTAATCCAAAAACTGTATTCCTTAAAAAGGAAGGCAGCACAGCTCATCTATAACTTTTGTACAGAGGGAAAACAAATAGTTTCTTTGATGCCTACCATTCAAGAGTGTGCTGCATTTAATGAGGAATTACTAAAACTTGAGAATGAAGAAATTCTGGAGAGTATGGCAATTGACAAAATGGAACATCAAGCGATAACTGTAGTTGTCAGTGAAAAATCACAAGATAAATTGGACTCCTTGGAAAAATCTGTATCCAGGACTGCTGGTCTAGAGAAATGTTTAAGTGTTAGTAAAAACTGGAGAGTCATTTTAAGACGTAATTTAAATGAGGAAGAAGGCTTGGTAAATGGTACCATGGATAAAGTTGTTGATTTCAACAATTTTCCTAACTGTGGCTAGGTTGAATTCTTAGTTATAAAGTTTGATCAGGTTGATGGTGTGAAGCAAATTAGGCAATGTGTTGTACGCGTCTTGCTTGTAAAACATTTGTATGTGCGACGAAAACAGTTTCCAGTTTGTCTTGCATATGCAGTAACAAGGATTATGGCCCTCATGATGAGCTTGGCGGGAAACTCTGCCGACCGCCGTGCTGGCGGCTGCCAACAGACTGGCAGTGTCGGCGGAATGCAGTCTGCCATATTATGAATACAAAAAGCCAAACGGCCAAAAATCTGCCAATCCTCACACACCACGAGGGCCAATGATAGCGGAAAGACAGGACTCAGCAACCGGTCACCGCCACGTCATAAAAAATATGCCCGACAAATTGATCCACAAATCAGCCTCACGGTCATTCAACGGGTGCATAGACTGCTTCGGACAGTAATGGCACCCACCAACAACAACTGCATGTATTGGGTTATTCAAAAGACCCTCACCTGAGACACATATACACACACTACACCCACCCACCGACACCACTATAAAACACACACACATCCCACTATCCTTTGCAATGCCAATTGCACCATAGCTACTGCCACAAACATCACGCACACAGTCTACAAACCTATTATACAAGTCACACACAAAACAACCCAAACTACAAGACTACCACACAACCAGGACCCACACGTACACACACACACACCACACCACCCCACCAACTCACCCTCACGACACTATGCACATCACACACCATGGAACCCCCTAAGCAGCCACGCTTCACTGACAGGGAGCTAGGTACCATGGTAGATAAAATACTCAGGGTCAAGCCACAGCTGTTTGGGGCACGGGTACAGCAGACGTTCATCACCAGGAAGATGGAGCTATGGCAAAGGATTGTCAACAAGGTGAAAGCAGTGGGAAACCATCCACGTACAAGGGATGACATCAGAAAGAGGTGGAATGACCCGTGGGGGAAGATACGCTCCATGGCATCACAACATCAAATTGCAGTACAGAAGACTGGCGGTGGCCCCCCCTCCACCTCCTGAAAACACTGACTGGGAGGAGAAGGTCTTGGCTCTCCTGCACTTGGAGAGCCTCACTGGACTCACTGGAGGACTGGACTCGGGTAAGTCATATATACTCACCTTCCATGTATCCCATCTGTAATGCATGTCTCACCCATCCCCTCTCACTACCACTAAACACCCTATCCCATACCCATTCAACATCCCAAATACAACCGTACCCAGAATCCTTGCATGCCCACAACCCTCCATCCAACTCACAACCCATCCTTGTGAGCACAATTACCAACCCCTGCATGTAATGTAGGCTGTACTACATCACCCACAATGCACCACCAATGCCTTAAATTAAAATGCATCACACCTATACCGAAGGGCCCCTGCATGCAATTGACTAGGAATGGAAGCACAATAAACAGGTGGCTAGTGCTGCAAGGGATATGGCAATTACAGCATAGGGGCAGAAGACAGTAGAAAATACATGACAATGGCAAAAACTATGAAGAAAACATATATAATATGACAGAAATACTCAGGGACAGTACTCTCAATGCCATATCCCCTCCAGCACTGTCACTACACTATCACCCAGGAATCCAAATTCTCATTAATGTGACACACAGGTATCACAGCCCATGCCACCTGGCCGGAGATGGCAAGAAGTGCAAGTCCTCCTCCAGAAGAAGAAGGCCTCAGTGAGAAGTGTGCAGCTGGATGTCTGGACCAAGATGAATACCCTGGCCCATCCCACAGCCCTGGGCAGTGAGCCTCCAGAAGCCCTACCCAGGACACCACTCACATCCCCACCACTCAGCCACCACCATCACCCATCGCCCAACGTCCCCACACCAGTGTCCCCAGGCCACGGACTGTCTGCCAACCTGTGCAGGGACCAGAGTCACCACCCACCACCAGGCAGAATGATGAAGGCCCCAGTACAAGTGGAATTTGCCGACCTGTGGCTGGGACACAGGAACAGGGGGCTAGGCCCCGTAGGAGGGTGTCAGTGGCCCAGGAGGATGGGCCTGGGAGAGATGCGGCTGCCCATGAGGCTATATCAGAGGTCCTGGGGTCACACCACCATTCCCAGGATAGGATGGGCCTGATCCTGGCCACTCTGCAGGACAACTAGAGGCTGCATATGGCACACCACCAAGAGGCCATGAAGCAATGGAAACAACTGAATGCTACCATGACCTCCATTGCAGGGATGCTGAAGAGGTCACCTAACATCTTGCCAGAGTCCACCCCCCACCAGCAGGCCCCTTCTACTAGTTGGGACTCAGCCCAGCCATCAACATCTTCAGCAGCTAGTGGAATGATGGGCATGCCAGAGGACTCACAGGGCACCAGCAACTCTTCCCCTGTCACCCAGGAAGTCCCTCGCAAATGTGGCCAGAGACCCAGACATTCCAGTGACTCTGTAGCCAAGACCAAGCCCACCCCCAAGAAGTGACTCTGCCCTGAACTGTCTCCCTTGTGTGCGACTGAACCACCTTGTTGACTATCCACTGCCATTTGCCCATTTCACATTGGTCCCATGGATTCTGCCCCTGTGCTACCAACAGCTGTGGAAATGAAACTGAGTATTTCGTCCACCAATTGCCCAATCCTTTCCACATTACCATCCCTTTTATTATGCAGAAAATAAATAAACATTACCTGATCACACCAAATAATTTTTAATATTTCATATCAATGTAACAATTTCAATGTACACAATATCATCAAACATGAACCTAAGTACACACATCATGCAGGAACACATTGTACAGAGAGGTGGATGGCAAGTACATGACACTGCGCACTCCAGGAGTGTTAAATACATCCCTTCATCATCCATGATGTAGCCATATGTCAGGGGTAGGACTCCATAGCAGCATCTGTCAGCAAGAGAAAAGTAATCCAATTTTAACTGCAGTGTACTAATGCAACAGAAGTCACATTTGCTGCCAGATATACACACCCCAATTTCAGCATAGGAATCTAGTTTAAAGTTAGCATCCATTAATAATGAGGGCTATGCACCACTCATGTGCAAATACACATTTACATACATATGGATGTAGAGTGGCAGATGAAAACTGAACATAGCATCACCCACCATAGTGTCTAGGAATGCCAACCTGCCAGGACAACTGTCAGCCCTTGCCCCACCACAAGTGGCACATCCATGACAAATATCCAAATGAGTTCCGGACAACAGCCCTGTCAGAGTTATGTGGAGAAAAGAGCCATCACTGTGTCATGCAGGTAATGATGATGTGCAAAACTACTGTGACCGCTCTGTTCAACACTCAGCAGATGGCCAAAAGTGGATCTCCAAACATCCGCACATACACATACTCCTGTCCACACAGCACTGTGGAGGTACAGTCTCCATCTGCCACTGACATCCAGCCCAGTCTAGCTAATATCACAGTCCAACATGTACCTGAGAGCCATTGGAAGAAGAGCTGTATTAACTGGGTCCTAGAGTAGACTTCATCCCCCTCATCCTCTCCATCACTGTCATCCATCCCCAGAGACCCCACCAATTTCAGTGCAGCATCCTCCTCTTCCAGTAGTGGAACCTGTTTCCTCAGATCCAAATTATGGAGCATGCAACAGGCCACTACAGTCTGACACACCTTGTCAGTGGCATAGCACAGTGATCCACCGGACATGTACAGGCAGTGGAATCTGGCCTTCAGAAGCCCAATGGTCCTTTCATTCACCCTTCTTGTGTGACCATGGGCATCATTATACTGATTTTCTGTATCTGTACTGGGATTTCTCACAGGTGCCAGGAGCCACTGCATGTTTGGATATCCTGCATCACTTGGGAAGAGGGGTAAAAGTTAGTTCAAAATACACTTTAATACAATGCAAACAAGCTGACAGTCAGTTATGATTGGAAACAGTGTCATACACACTCACCTATTAGCCAGGCTCCCTCCCCTGTAGTTGTGTTATCATGTGTGGCACACTGCTGTTCCTCAGTATATAGGCATCATGGACATATCCAGGGAATCGTGCAGCCACCTGTGAGATATACTGATCTTCAGGACAGACCAACTGCACATTAAGTGAGTGGTAGTTTTTGCGATTTCTGTACATCTGTTAATAGGCTCTGGGAGGTGTTAGGGGTATGTGGGTGCCATTTATGGCACCAATCACATGCTTTATGTTGGCAATGGCATTATAATTCGACTTGATAGTAGTGAGATCAGGGCATTGGGGAAACTGGATGTAACTCTGCATGTGTTGTAAGAAGCACGCAAGAAATTAGCTAGGATGTTGCTGAACATTGGCTATGACACACCAGATGCCATGCCCACTGTCACCTGAAAGGACCCAGTCGCAAAGAAATGTAGGACTAGTACCTGCAATGTTGGAGGGATAGCATAGGGGTTTCTTTTTGCAGGCATGAGATCAGGCTCCAATTGGGCACACAGCTCATGGATTGTGTAACGGCTTAGGCGATAACTGATGATGATGTGGCGCTCCTCCATGGTAGCCAGATCAAACAGGGGTCTGTAGACAGAGGGAGCCCTCCCTCTCCACATGGGATGTATGGTATGGGAAAAAAAGGTAAATACATGTTGTGTAGGTGTAATTACTCTCCATTCACCTCTCACATCCATTGCATGTGTATTCTACACACACTACATAGTATCAGATATGAAGCAGGATCAAACCCAGAATAGGCAATGTCTCGTGATTGCTGTGGAAGGGACATTTAACAGTGTAGGCATACTTGCAAACATGATATGGGTTTACGCATTTGTTATGTCACCTCTAGGTCCCTGACGGTAGATGAAATGGCGCCATATACACTGCTCCTGTCCTGTTTGGGTACACGTTTTGTTTATAAAATGGCAGCCTCCAGTCATACAGGTTGTGGAGAGTGACATCATACAGCTGGCGTGTCGTCATGGCGGTAGGGGGTGTCCACCTCCGTGCAACTGTTCATTGGTTAACATTGGTGACCCGGGAGACCGCAGAGGCTCAGCTGGGGATGGCCTCCCAACAAGGAAGGGGTGCCTGTCGGACCCTGACCCCCCTTATGGCCCGCATTCTGGTGGTGGTCAATCCAGAGTTGGATGAGCACTTGAAGGCAGCAGCCACAAGGGGGTGAGTACCACCACTGTTCAGATTGCTTTTTTTGAAGTATAGCTGGGTGCAAAATGGTAGTTGGCAAGTAGTGGTTGGGTGGTACACAGGTGCGTCCATGCAGGCGTCCCCATCTCCGTCAGTGGATTTTGAAGTCTGCTTTGGAAGGGGTGGGTACTTTGCCCTGTAACATGTCCCATGTGTGGGCTAGTGGGTCTGATGAATGTCCTCTGAGACTAGACACATTGTGGTGGAACACCACCTCATCATATTTGGAGATGTAGGGAATGGATGGTGATGTAGTTGGCCAGTAAAGTGTGGGTGGGTCAGAGTAGTGTGGGAGCTAGACCACCAATCAGAGGCACCTACCTTGATGTAGTGGATGATGTTGAGGGATAGTGTCTGGGATGGGTGGGAGTGCATTTGTGTCAACATGGCATTCAATCAGGTATTGACAGCGTACTTCCTTTTTTTCTACCCCATCTGTGCTCTTGTGTCCTTGTGTGCATTAGCATCATCTGACGAAGGAGCAGAGGCACCGGCGAGTGGGGATGCTGCTGACCACGGGACCCAGGAGGCTGAGACCACCGACGCCGAGAGGACTATTGGGATGGAGTGAGTCTGACAGCTCCTTCTATGGCAGCTCCCTGGTGGTGGCAGACCCCTCTGGGATCACCGGATCTACAACATCTTCCGCCACCCCGTACCAGCACCGCCCTCCCAGTAGCTACCCCCGAGTTGCCTGTGCCTGCTCACCCAGGAGGGTGGGCGTCTCCTTCACAGCAGGCACCTCTGCCCCTGCCCCAGTCAGTCCTGCTGCCCTCAATGAGGAGGCTATTCACCTCCTGAGAACCATCTCTGTAGGGCAGACAAGCATTGTGAATGCCATCCAGGGGCTGACATCCCAGATACAGCAATGCAATGCCTACCTGGAAGGCACTTACGGTGCCATGTCTGGCCTACAGAGATCTTTTCAGGCTGTGGCCTCCTCTTTGATGGTAGCCAGTGTCCCTGGTTCTTCTGTCCCCCCCCACCTCCTCTGCCCCTTCCAGCACCACACTCCCTTCACCTATCCCAAGCATACATACAGACAAGCATGCACCCTAGACAACACACAAGAAACTCAAAGTGGAACACAGGCACCACACATTCCACCACAAGCAGGCACACACCCAACATCCAAGTGCACACACAACAACATCTACTTCCCCGACTGTGTTGCCCACCTCTCCTCCCTGTCTGTCACCTCACCATGAACACCCGCATGCTCTGCACCCTTAGTCATTGCTCCTGCCCCCATTCTCACAGTCACCACAACTGCTGACATACACTCATGCGCCCCAGACAACTTTCACAGACAGTTGCTGCACAGTCACCAGACCTGCAGACACCCGCACAACATCCATCTACACTAGCTGCCTGTCTTCTCCCACTGTTTCCGCCCCTCTTCCCAGTACACACAAACAAACCCACTCATCCATGCAACAGCCATCCACCAAACTTCAGCTGATGAAGCATGCACCTGCATCCACTGACAGCACGCCTACACCACGTACTTCCACTCCCTGAATGTCCACTCCCAAACCTGCATACAAAACCCCTCCATCTGCACCTAAGAAGCTTTTCCTTTTCTGTGTTGACCTTTTTAAACCCACTGGCCTACCCCCTCTTGTCTCTAAATGCTCCCTTGGCCTCATCAAATCCACTCCTTCCTCGTCAGAATGCTCCTCAGTCCTCCCTTCACAGTTCTGTGCCCCTTCCCCAGGGAGGAAAAGAACATGTAGGAGGCCTGAACCCTCTCCCAATCCCTAGTCCAAGCCCACTCCCACTCCTTCCCAAGGCAAGCCCAAAACCCTACCCACTCCAAAACCTAAGCCAAAGTACCCCCTTCCAAGCCCGAGTGCTCCCCCCACATCCCCTTATTCCTGCTCCCTGAGGTGCCTGCCTGCCCCATTGATGCCCCTTCCCTGTGGATGCCATTGTCGTGGTAGGAGTCAAGTGGGGGCCTTGTGGGCCCAATGGGACAATTTGAGAGGACTAGCCCATGGCCTTGTCTGTACATATTTTCTGCCTCCAGTTTCTGGTTTAATATATCTGGCCAACAGGCATGGTACAATGTTCTTCCGTAGTCCTGCGTTTTAATGTAGGAGGGTCATGTTCACAGATAAGTGTCTACCTGTACAGATTGTGTACCTAGTTTGGGGTGTGTGTGTGTGCTTTGGGGTGTTGGTGGTGAGGGTGTGTGTGTAAGGGTGTGTGTGTGCATGTGTGAGGGAGTGGTGGTGTGTGTGTGAGATGCGTGTGACGTGTGGGTGTGTAATTATCCCCCTCTCTCACTTGTGTAATAGGTGGCTGTACTCACCATTGTTGTATTTGTCCATAGTCATGGTCCTGGAGGAATATTGCAAGGATCAGCACTGGGAAGATTTCCAGTTCACGCTCCATCTCGGCGTCAGCGTCGTCTGTGTCCCTACGGTGAGTGTTTCCTCATGTACGGCTCACATCCGCCAGGCTTTCTGTGGCGGTGGTTCCTCCCCGGAGGTCATGGCGGTGTGGTGTGTCGTAATACGGTGGGAGGGAAGGGCCTTTCTGCCGGCCTCATGATGGCCATCGCCGTCCGCGGCGGCTCCCCCGCTCTGGCAGTAGCAGCAGTGAAGTAGCTGGTCTGCTCACATTTTCCCACCGGAGTCATAATATGGTGGTCCGGACAGCCACCATGTCTGCAGTTGCACCTCCACTGCCGGCGAGACGGTCCAACACCGCCACACTCATAATAACCACCTGTGTGTTGATGCTGCATTTATAAATATCGGAAGTACAGTTTTGTGAAGAGGGAATGTCACATGTAGCATTGTCACAAGTTCAGATGTTATCTGGTTTGCTTCTGGTTGATTTTGATGAGAACAAGCTTAATGTAGATGCAAATTACCTTAGAGAGTACAAGAGACTAAGAAGTAATATGCTCCTAATTTAGGACAGTATCCTGTTCATGAAAAAAGGTATAATGTCTGAAGTGGAAACTGACAAAACAGTCAAAAAAGATTACTCAAAAATACAGAAACCACAGGTAAAGAAGAATGTGTCCAGGGGCTGACATCCCAGATACAGCAATGCAATGCCTACCTGGAAGGCACTTACGGTGCCATGTCTGGCCTACAGAGATCTTTTCAGGCTGTGGCCTCCTCTTTGATGGTAGCCAGTGTCCCTGGTTCTTCTGTCCCCCCCCACCTCCTCTGCCCCTTCCAGCACCACACTCCCTTCACCTATCCCAAGCATACATACAGACAAGCATGCACCCTAGACAACACACAAGAAACTCAAAGTGGAACACAGGCACCACACATTCCACCACAAGCAGGCACACACCCAACATCCAAGTGCACACACAACAACATCTACTTCCCCGACTGTGTTGCCCACCTCTCCTCCCTGTCTGTCACCTCACCATGAACACCCGCATGCTCTGCACCCTTAGTCATTGCTCCTGCCCCCATTCTCACAGTCACCACAACTGCTGACATACACTCATGCGCCCCAGACAACTTTCACAGACACTTGCTGCACAGTCACCAGACCTGCAGACACCCGCACAACATCCATCTACACTAGCTGCCTGTCTTCTCCCACTGTTTCCGCCCCTCTTCCCAGTACACACAAACAAACCCACTCATCCATGCAACAGCCATCCACCAAACTTCAGCTGATGAAGCATGCACCTGCATCCACTGACAGCACGCCTACACCACGTACTTCCACTCCCTGAATGTCCACTCCCAAACCTGCATACAAAACCCCTCCATCTGCACCTAAGAAGCTTTTCCTTTTCTGTGTTGACCTTTTTAAACCCACTGGCCTACCCCCTCTTGTCTCTAAATGCTCCCTTGGCCTCATCAAATCCACTCCTTCCTCGTCAGAATGCTCCTCAGTCCTCCCTTCACAGTTCTGTGCCCCTTCCCCAGGGAGGAAAAGAACATGTAGGAGGCCTGAACCCTCTCCCAATCCCTAGTCCAAGCCCACTCCCACTCCTTCCCAAGGCAAGCCCAAAACCCTACCCACTCCAAAACCTAAGCCAAAGTACCCCCTTCCAAGCCCGAGTGCTCCCCCCACATCCCCTTATTCCTGCTCCCTGAGGTGCCTGCCTGCCCCATTGATGCCCCTTCCCTGTGGATGCCATTGTCGTGGTAGGAGTCAAGTGGGGGCCTTGTGGGCCCAATGGGACAATTTGAGAGGACTAGCCCATGGCCTTGTCTGTACATATTTTCTGCCTCCAGTTTCTGGTTTAATATATCTGGCCAACAGGCATGGTACAATGTTCTTCCGTAGTCCTGCGTTTTAATGTAGGAGGGTCATGTTCACAGATAAGTGTCTACCTGTACAGATTGTGTACCTAGTTTGGGGTGTGTGTGTGTGCTTTGGGGTGTTGGTGGTGAGGGTGTGTGTGTAAGGGTGTGTGTGTGCATGTGTGAGGGAGTGGTGGTGTGTGTGTGAGATGCGTGTGACGTGTGGGTGTGTAATTATCCCCCTCTCTCACTTGTGTAATAGGTGGCTGTACTCACCATTGTTGTATTTGTCCATAGTCATGGTCCTGGAGGAATATTGCAAGGATCAGCACTGGGAAGATTTCCAGTTCACGCTCCATCTCGGCGTCAGCGTCGTCTGTGTCCCTACGGTGAGTGTTTCCTCATGTACGGCTCACATCCGCCAGGCTTTCTGTGGCGGTGGTTCCTCCCCGGAGGTCATGGCGGTGTGGTGTGTCGTAATACGGTGGGAGGGAAGGGCCTTTCTGCCGGCCTCATGATGGCCATCGCCGTCCGCGGCGGCTCCCCCGCTCTGGCAGTAGCAGCAGTGAAGTAGCTGGTCTGCTCACATTTTCCCACCGGAGTCATAATACGGTGGTCCGGACAGCCACCATGTCTGCAGTTGCACCTCCACTGCCGGCGAGACGGTCCAACACCGCCACACTCATAATAACCACCTGTGTGTTGATGCTGCATTTATAAATATCGGAAGTACAGTTTTGTGAAGAGGGAATGTCACATGTAGCATTGTCACAAGTTCAGATGTTATCTGGTTTGCTTCTGGTTGATTTTGATGAGAACAAGCTTAATGTAGATGCAAATTACCTTAGAGAGTACAAGAGACTAAGAAGTAATATGCTCCTAATTTAGGACAGTATCCTGTTCATGAAAAAAGGTATAATGTCTGAAGTGGAAACTGACAAAACAGTCAAAAAAGATTACTCAAAAATACAGAAACCACAGGTAAAGAAGAATGTGTGAAGAAACAAAAAAAGATGGAGATATTGTTGGACACCTGCGGAATAATACTATTGATGTGAGATGCTATGCTAATGTTGTTCTCAGTGTTTTCTTCCATCTACCACATTTTGTAAATGCAATCCAGGAAAAACCACAGAACACGTTGTGGACAGCAGTATTTATTTGCCTTCATTGCTTATGTTGTGACAGAACTGTAACACAATCTGCTTCAGGAATTCGAGAACTGGTAGACAAGTATAGTGGATCTATTGTATTTCCTTGAAATGCTCAACAAGATGCATAGGCGTTTTTTATGGTAATTCTCAGAATTTTAGAAGATGAGAATGTGAATATTGATGATATATTTGGACTCAGTTATACATGAAGCCATGAGTGTGAAGATTGCTCTTTCTCATCTACCACTGAAATCCAATCTGTGCGATTTTCTTACTTAACTGTGCCAAATCCTAAAAGTGTGTTTTTTGATAAATTAATAAACAAGAGTGACCAACATATGACCTGTCCAACCTGCAAATCAAATGTATTCTCTACATTACTTATACAGAAGAGTGGTATATACATTATAACAATGTTTCAACAATGCAGGAATTATAGTGAGTTCAAGTTATACTTATTTTAAAAATATATTGAAAATGTAGAATTGTTACCAATAGTATTGTTAATTTTAAGTAACATACTATGTTCTTATGGTGTTTTTTAAGTTCACATGACTGTTTCTTCCCCCACTATTCAGTGGTAAGCAGCTATATACACTTCTTTTATACATCAATATCTCCTCTCACTATTTGACAAAAACAAAACAGACCACATCAGCACATCAAAATAACACAAACTTTCATAATACTTTCTGTCAAACCCACTCCCACACTCATGACTACACAAATAATACAAATCCTGCTCAATCTTTACTCCTACATTCTCACTCTTCACAAACTTCTACCACAAGCACCCCAACACAGCAACATTCATTCACCTACTTCTCATCCATTGCACAATTTAGAGCCTTACATTATGATCCACATGGTCCTCCACCACCCTTAACTCATACTCCTTCCACACTAAACAGATGCACACAAAATAAACAACATGCTACTCTTAACAACTTCGCATCCCCTTTTCTATTACACAATAAGGCTACTCTACAAAAAAAACTACACTCATCTTGACAGTGTCAGCCACCAAGTCCACACCAACACACACAGACCCAACAAAAGTATTCCTAAGCCTGCTAGAACAGGAACACTACATTGAAAAACAGGACTATTGTGACCCTCACACAGTTATCACAACTAACAACAAACCTGCTGCAAAGGTCAATATATACTGCTCATCCTTCTCCAAAACAAAACAAAGCTACCACAAAACCCCATTTTTTAAACTGCCTGCTCATAAATGCTCGATCACTAAGAAAAAACAAGCACCACATCTATAGCCTGCTCACGGACTTACTATTTGTAACTGAATCATGATTGGGAGATCACATGGCCCCAGTGTTGCATGAAGCCATTCCTCCGGGCTATCAAACCATTACACAAAACCGTATAGGCAAGAGAGGAGGTAGACCAGCTATTATATTCAAACAAGCAATAAATTCCAGTAACACAGACATTTCCATACAAGGTTGTGAGGCCCTCCTTACCAGATGCAACACTACACCAACCTCCTCCTGTAACTTTCTCCTCCTTTACAGACCTCCACCTAACAACTCAATGTTCCCAGACACTTTTCTAGATACAGTCTGAAACCTTATAACATTATACTCAAACCTATGCATTTTTGGGGACCTAAACATTTGATTTGACAAACCCGATATGCCCCATCCGAAAGCTATTACCACTGTCCTAGTCACATTGAACCTACATCAGATTTTACACAATCCCACACACATCGCTAGACACATCCTAGATGTTATTTTTGCGAAGTCTGAACTAGTTACCATTCAAAGCATCATGCCAATCACCTGGTAAACCAGCATTTGACAATTGTCCAACATAAAATAAGACAAATCAAAGCACCCCATAGCAACTTACATAGATGCATCTATCAACCATGGAGCAAACTCAATTTTGAAGACTTAGAAACACAACTAATAGACAACACAGATCCAGATACAATTAATTATGTTCCAAAACTTTATGAGTGGCTACAGGAAGCTTTCAATATCATAATACCACTCAGAAATACTAAACAGGACAAAAAGCAAATCAACACCTTGGAGAAACACAGAACACAAACATTAAGCAACAAATCAGAAGGTTGCAACGGACCTGGCTCAAAACAAACAACATTGAAGACAAACTTCAGCTACACAAACTTAACAGAATATACAGATCATCAATCAAAAAAGCTAAAAAAGGTACAACTCAGACAGAATTCAAAATGCTAAATCTGCAACTAAAGAATTTTATAAAATTCTCAATGAGTTCCAAAAACCTAAATGCATGGAAGGAAGTCATCCCACTACTCAAACTATCACAAACAAATGGGAACTCATTACACAACCAAGGCAGACACATTGGACTCCTATTTAAAACAGAAGAAAACCATCAGCACCAACCCCTTTCCTAAATTCCCCTCCAAGAATAAACCAACCCAGCCTCTGCACTGTTCAAACAAATATCAGAAGGTGAATTTATGGATTTGGTCAAAGTAAACAGGCCTTCCAGTTACCCTTCTAACCTCCACCACACATCTTAAAGAACATTCTTTATCTACTTCTGCTGCCACACCTCTAAAAAGAATCATCAATAACTCTTTAACTACAGGAACTTTTCCTGAAGACCTGAAAAAGCCATACATATGTCTGTTATTAAAGAAAACAAACCTAGACCCATAGGATCCTAACAACTACAGACCAATCACAAATGGACCTTTCTTGGGCAAACTGATAGAAAGAGCAGCATTCACCCAGATGTCACAATTCATTGAAGACATTTCCATACTTTCACTTTTACCAAACTGGATTCTGCCCAGGAAGAGCCACTGAATCAGCACTCATAGCAAGCTGGGATGACTTTAAAAACACAGTCGACCACAATGAAGTTGCTGCACTACTTCTCTTGGACCTCTCAGCTGCCTTTGATACTGTTGACCATAACACCCTAATTCAAAGACTCAACAAAGTTGGCATAGAAGGGACTGCTCTCGACTGGTACCTACTGTATCCTACCTTCAAAACAGAACTAATATTACTTATTCTCCCCCTTCTCGTCCAAACCCTACCTCACAAAAGTAGGGGTCCCCCAAGGATTAATCATCTCCCCTATACTTTTCAACATCTACATGATGTCATTACCAGAATTGATCAATGATTTTCAACTCACATGCTACAACTATGCAGATGACACACAAATACTACTTAAATTGGAATGTCCAAAGACATTGAAAACTCACAAATCTTCAGTTGCCTCAGAGCCGTTGATCAGTGGATGACTTAATGCCATCTCTAACTGAATGCTTCCAAACAGAAATTCTCAAATGTGGTAACTGGAAAAATGATGACCCACTTTGCGCCTGGCCTAGCACGATCATGCTTCATCACCTTGAAGATTCTGCAACTCATCTTCCCCCAACTCGGATTTCCACACTAGGTGCAGGCCACTATCTCTCTTGTACTATACAAACTGGATTATGCCAATGGCCTCTACCATGGATCATCTCTATCTATTATGAAAAAACTACAACGTATTCAGAGGTCAGCTGCCAGGCTAGTATTACATGTAAAGTCATAAGCCCACATCTCCCCTGCCTTGAGAGCACTACACTGGCTACCCATTGCCAGAAGATCCACCTTCAAACTGCTTTGTATCACCCACAAAGCTATACATCATTAGAAACAAAATAACCAAATGCATTAAACAAAGAAGCCTCTGCTTAAGATTGGCACCAAGCCTGAAATCACCACCGTTCAAGACAAAGACAGTAGGTGGTACATCATTATCGGTTCAAGCATCCAAACTATGGAATTTATTACACACAAATATAAGATCCACGGATAACTATCTTGCCTTCAGAAGACTACTCAAGCGTTAGCTCTTTCCTTCATAACCACCATAATCAAACAGCAATGGACTGCATATGCCTGTGTTGATAAATACTTATAATCTGATTATGTGTATATTATAGATATGTATAGTTCTTTAAGAAATATGTATTGTTACTATTTCATAATAATAAATTATACACATACTCTTTGAGCCTGTTTAACAAATGTATATTTACTCACGGTTATATATATATATATATATATATATATATATATATATATATATATATGTGTGTGTGTGTGTCTGTGCATGCTTGGATATATATATATATATATATATATATATATATATATATATATATAGATATATATATATGTGTGTATATACATATATATGTGTATATTATTCTCTGCTTAACCTCCTAGATACGTTGGTATATAAGATACTTATGAATATCTCCTTTCGTTTTTAAATCACATTGATCAAATGTTATTTTAACTATTTAACAGCAAGCATTTCGCTATTCAAAAATTGAGGAACGATAAATGAATGTTAGAAAAGTACACTTATTAATTAACTTAAAATATTACAAATCTTGAAAGTCTTTGTTTATACAATACTACTTTTCTTCTGATATTATTGTACCCATTATTACATTCCTTGCACATATATTCCCTTACTATGTATTTACATATCTATTTATTTATTACTCTAGTCCTACTGTACTAGAGAAAAATAAATACAAATAAATACAAATAAATCTATAAATAAAATTCAAATGATAAATAATTAACTCAAATAAAAAAAACAATTAAAAAACATTTAAAATGAATATATTTATATATATATATATATATATATATATATATATATATATATAAAAGTAAATAAATAAAACATAATATCAATTTTACCCTCTTGTAAGCTTTACTCTGTCTCCCCATCACCCTATGTCTCTATCAATCTATCCTCCATCCCCACTCTGACTCAACCCAAACCCTTTTTACTATTTTAATCTCCAAAAAACCCTGCCTAAGATCTTACCTCCTCTACCACATCCAGCTCACCCCAAACCTCATTTTACTTCGATGTTCTCCCAAGCAACCCTACTAAATTCTCCCTCATTTGACTCATCCAAAATCCCTCCTGCTACTATGATCTCCCTAACACTTTCCACAAACTCTTCCATTCTCCATCTCTCCTTTACTCATCCCAATCCTCATCCTACTACTGTAAACTCCCAATTAACACTTCTGGATTCTTCCCTCCTCTATCCCTCCTTTACTCTAGTCAGTCCTACTAAAAAACTCACATATCCTCTGCTCAAATTAACTTATAATAATACTAATGCTCTATTCATCTTTCCTATACTAATCCACCACTAATTCCTTTTGGGTTCCGGAGCATGTTACTCGCCGAAAAGCTCTTCAACGGCTCATCAGGGGTAGTAAACGCTATATAAATACAATTACAATAGTGAAAAAAAATAGCAGCTGAGAATAGTGGAGAAGAAACCATAACATGTCAACATAATTTATATAATTTCTGCATAAACAATTAAAACATGCTTGTAATTTCTTAAAAATAATATAATTTATATTACAGGTTTGCAAATTGTCTAATATATAGTAATTATATGGAACTTTAACTATTTGTGTTTTATTTTCTTTAATACCATTTTTTAGTACTATTAAACACAAGTAATTACTTCTTGCTTAATACATAAACTATACATATACTTATTCACCTAGTCACTCACTCTTAGAGGCAGTTTTCTACCCATTCACTCACCTATTGAGATCCTTATGCATCCAGTCAATCATGTATTTATGCACTCATACACCCTAACACTAATACATACAAGAGGTCATGCATCCAGTCAGTTACCAATACAATCACTCATACATCCACTCACTCATAAATCCAGTGATACACCCTATGACTTACTTGTAGAGGTACTCATACACCCAGTCAGGCACCCATGGAGCCACTAGTGCACCCAGTAACTCCTTTATACAGGCACTCCTATACCCAGTGACTCCTCCATATAATCACTCATACACCCATTCACTCACCCACACACTCACGTATGCACCTAGTCACTCATCCATACAGCAACTCTTCCACACTATCACTCACAAATATAGCCTGTCAACCACCCACTCATCCATATTACCACTGACACACCTAATCACTTAGCCATAGAGTTACTGATGCATCCATTGACTCACCTCTACAGCCACTCACACATTGAACAACACAATCCCCCTAAACAATCACCCATACAGAAAGTCACACATGCACTAGTTTACCTATGCACACACTTATGCACCCAGTCACTTATCTATGCTGACACTAATATACCAAGACACACACCTATACAGACACTAACGCACCCAGTTAGTCAACTTTGCAGCCATCACACATCCAGTCACTCACCTATTCACCTATTTGTGTACCCAATCACTCACCTATACAGAAATGAAATGACCACTCACAGTGATTCACCCATACAGCTGGCCATGCACCTAATCACTCACCTAAACAGACATGCATACAAGCAGTCACTCACCCATAGAGACAATCATTCACACAATCACTCGCCCATACAGCTTTACATGCAGTTGGCCACTCAACCATTCAGCAAGTAACAACGCCAGTCATTCTCACGTACAACCACTCACATACCCAGTAACTCACCCATTTCTCAACTTATAAACCCACTCACTTACACATACACCCGCTCACACACCCAGACAGTGAACCATTCAAACACTCACACTTCCAGTTACTTACCCTTAGAGATACTCATACACTCACTTACTGTATCATACACCCACTCACACAAACAGGTTCCCATCCATTCAGCCACTAATGCACCCAGTCACTCACAGATACAGCTACTGACAAACCAAGTCACTCACCTATCCACCCACTTCATCATGCAGTGACATACCCATACAGACACTCATCCACCCAGTCACTCTTACATACAGCCACTCATGCAGCCAGTCAGCCATATAGGTACTCACATACCCAGTCACTCACCCATACAGCTACCCACATAGCCAGTCAGTCAAACATACAGACACTCATCCACTCACTCACTCACTTACACAACTCATTCGTACCAAACTAAAGAAATTCAGCAGTTATGGTTACCTCAGCTAACTATAACCTGCGCCCCCGTAAGCACTTCTTATGACCTCACAGATTACATCACTGATGACATGGTCGGTGACATCACTGATGACATCTCAAATTACATTAATGATGACATCAACCCACTCTCCCACAAGTTACAAATCCACTGAAAGACCCACACTATAATCACACTACTCCCCAATGTACACTAAAGAATCTCACATGTGAACTCATGCAAACTTCTATTAACGCAAGGGCTAACTCATATATACACCACTCATACAGCTAATACCAGACCAGTAGAGACACTCATACATCCACTGGCACAGAGATGGAGGCACTTACACACCCACTCATATACCCATATAGTCACACGCACTAAATCAATCATCCATACTGCTACTCAGACACAGACTTACACAATCGCACAGTCATTGACACAGCTGTTTACTCACCAGTATAGGTAATCAGTCACCTACTCCCTAACATATAACTATACCAACACATCTACTCAGTGTGCTATACAGTTTTTAATACAAGCAGTTACTCTGCTGTAGAACATCTCTCACAATAACTCATACACTCATAGTCACTAACTCACCCATTCAATTACTCATGCCCTCACTTACACATGCACTCACTCATGAATAGAAACACTTATGCAACCATATACACACCCAAAAAGGCACTCATTTTCTTGATCACGCATTCCCATAGACACTTGAGTACCAACTCAATCACACATTTAGCCACTAAAACAACTTCTCATTCATCACTTTTAGCAAACCATACATCCATACAGTCACACATATACCCACTCATTCACCCTGTTATTCACCAACACATCCACTTACTCTCTTATTCACTCTCCCATCCGAATACTCACACAGCTACTTACTTAATTGTATAGACACGAACACAGCCACTTGCAAACTGATACCAAAATGGAGACAACCACTTACTGAAGTATACAGTATCTCACCTACCATGCATTAGTTTATACACCACTAAGCCAACCACTCACTCACAGATACAGGCATTCCCACAACCACTTACCTTAGAACACATTTTAAACACTCAGTAACATTTACAAAAGAATCAAGTTAATGTGATGATCTGTGAGGTCATAAGCAGTGCATTACGGGGGCGCAAGTTATAGTTAGCTGAGATAACTATAACTGCTGAATTTCTTTGGTTTGGTACAAATGAGTTGTGAACCTAACTATAATGTTCCTGTAACATTTGTTTTTACAGTGAATATGTATATGCAAAAAAGAAGAGAGACGTCTAGGTAGTTCCCAAGTATAAATATATATGTAGAGAGAGAGAGGGAGAGAGAAAGAGAGATATACATACATATATATATATATATATATATATATATATATATATATATATATATATATATATAAATGCAAAAAAGAAGAGAGTGAACTCTGGGTAGTTTTTGTTTCAGTGGAGAGCAGCTCCAGTATAGAGCACCCTACAACACCAGTGAAACTCTAGATTTGCTCACCTCAAATGACTGTCTTTCTAGCAAAGTTTTTAAGCATAGGATTAGCGCAGTGCTATCCTTTCTGAGCTGTAAATGACAAAAGCCTTTCACCACTCCAGGCACAGTATTACAACTTTGAATTGGGAAAATACCATCCAAGCCAACCTGGAATGAGCAAAGCAACACTTGACAAGTGTTTTGTTATCATTATAGCTCTTCAGAGGGGGTTAGCATTGTCCATACACAAAGGAGCACCCAGTATAAGTCAAAGCAAAACCCTTCAGAGTTAGAGTGACACAAATAATACAAAAAAGAAGTGAGAACTATTACAGTGCAAACCTTCTACCCCTAGGTCTGCTCAAAGGGTGTAAAGGTATCCAATCCCCCTTCCTGCAGAGTTAATCTGGGAGATTTAACACAACAAAAGACCTGATTGTGTGCTTTAATGTGGAGAAGAAATAAGCCACCCTTGAAGACCTATTGGCTTTACAATATGTGTGTCATAGTAAATAAATCAGGCTTTCTGTCTGGTGTCATGATTTTTCATAATAAACAGATTAGACACATAGAATCCGAAATCTCTTTTCCTAATGAACCAGTCAGGTCTATAACTGTTATCACTGACTTGTCACCATAACCAACTTAGTCTTGCTGTATTGAGCTTCTGCCTTTCCAAAAGGTAAGCATCAGGCATAAATACACAAATTACAAGAGTATGCAAAATAACAATTTGCAGAGCAAACTACTGTGTATCCAAAGTGGGTTTAACAAGGATTCTCACAGTGCTAATCTTCTATACCCATCATTTGTCAAGGGGGTTACCAACACCAAAACCTTTGCCTACTATGGTAATCTGTGAGATTCCATATAACAAAATACCTATGTGTAGACTTTAATACAGAGTAATAACAATCCACCCCTAAATGCCTATTGCCATTAACATATGCTCTCAATAAACATGCCAGGCCTGCTGCTTTCATTGTAACTTTTCATAACAATCAGACTAATAACCTTTATCATTGGCTTGTCACCAGAACCAACTCAGACCTACTATGTTGGGCATACAACTTCCCTCAAGGCAACCATCAGGCATACGGGATAAATATGCACAAATTTACAGTTTTCAAAACAAATAAAATCTTTCTTGGAACAGTCTAATAATGATTATTATAGTGCACATCCTCGAGCCTCAAGTTTTGTTTGGGTTAGTCACTAACACCAAAATGTGTGCCTCCTGTGGTGAACAAAATACATGCTAACAAGGTGTAGCACAGTGTCCACTCTTAAAAGCCTAGCCATTTAACAAATGAGTTTACCAGTACGCATGTCAGGCCTACTGGCTTTGTCCCAACATTTTCTAATAAACCAATCATGCATACAGGGTCTGGCATGAGTTTTCTCAATGATAGCCTTTATTATTGTCTTAACACCATCACCAACACAAGCCTATTCAAGTTTACCTAAATTGGCAACCATCATGCATTTATTTGTAAAATGAAAAACATGTCTAAAAATAAAGTTTGCAGAACAATATACAACCCCTTTCATCAGGGCCTATTAAGAATACCTACTGGATTTCCAAGAGTGTATGGATAAAGACAAACCCTTCGCTATTATGGTAACCTGTAAGATTACATGTAACAAAATACCTGTTTACATCATATAACACAATGTAATAACAGCCCACTTTTAAAGGTCTACTATCTCTAACAAATGTTTTTCACAATAAATAAGATAGGCCTACCACCTTTGTGGTAATTTCATAATAAGCAGCTAAAACCTACGTAATCCGACATAATGTGCGCCGATACCTACACTCAATGCAAATATACTCATTACACTATGATGTGCCAGTGAAAAGGTTATTCTACCATTTCAAATCTCTGGGGTTCATATGTACTTAAAATCAATGACATATTTAGCAGTTTCAAACTCTGTACTACCAATTTAATTTTCTGTGGCCATTTGTGCTCACTGCACCCACACTGGAGCGTGACAGAGTAATTTGCAATCAGCAGCTTGCATGTGTTGCAATACATTGACTCCTTAGACCATGACAGAAAAAATAACCTGGATCTGGGAAGTCCATTCGTGCGGTTTGATAATGTTTTGGAGCAAGTATTTACCAATGAAGCCTGTGGAAAGCAGGGCTTGGGGCCTGGTTGGCTCTAGTGCACTATCTACCAGGATCTTTCAAATTACGGACAAATGCTGTCCATCAAGAACTAGCCATAGACAGCGAGCATTTGTCCTAAATAATGGACGGTCCGTTTAAATTACGGATGGGTGGCCACCCTAAAACCTACTGCTGTGGGAGTCGTGTCAGATCGATGTACTAGGAAATGGCGGCCACACAAGGCCTCGCTTAGCCAGGTTGGCATGGGTTTTTAAATGACCCTGCACATGAATAGCATGCGCTGCTGCCCAGAAGTTGAGATTACTATCTAGGTATTGCCATGCTATTGTGATGCCATGTGTGTCTAATACATGGATGTGCATTGACTTGAGTGGATTCTAAGAGTGCCTGTGACTGCTGGTAAGATTCAATATATCGACACGTGCTATTATTTGAGTCTAGTGATACTAATAATACCTGTTTTGGAAGCAGGTGTTTCATTTCTGTGCATTCCTGTATGCATACCAGTAGAAGGGCTTCAGTTGATTTAGGTGCCTGACTGCAGCTCTTTAAATGACAAGCACGTGAAGCATCAGTTACAGCTCCCTACAGCCCAGTGTTCTTTTATTAACTTCATCAAAATGCCTTTGTGAATTCATTTGGCACCTTTCGGCGCCCTGCCACTTTGATTAAACTTGTTAAACAGCTTTGTGTTCTCATGGGACAGAAGGCTAGTAGAGTGCCTTGGGCAGATGATCTAGGAAGAAACAGATGCTATTTACAGGACTGTCACCTTTATTTTACAGATATTTTGATAATCTGAAGGTGTTCTCAGCTGCCCGGGCTTTTTGTGAGAATAATGCCGTCCTCCTGGCATTTCATATGAAGTGCACTTAGCTTTATTTCTATGAATGAGATGGTCAGCGAAATGGCTACCTAGCTCATTGGTGGATGTGACTGGTGATGAGTGAGACAATACAATGCCAATGCATTTTACATACGATAATTTAAATTACACATGTTTTTACTTTCCAAATGTAAGAGTTATGTGTATCATGTCCATAGAGGTTAAGTGATTTGTCAAGTATCACACGTTTGGTTAAGGATAACGTTAAATTTGGCTTTAGACCCAACATTGCTGTAAAGAGAGGGCATGCACTCAGCCAAGGTGCACAGCCGTGTGGCATTAAAAATAAACAGAAGATCACTCTGGTTGCATATACGGACCTTCCCCCCATTTATTTAAACCTTCTCGGCCCGGAGGAAATCGCCTGGGGTTTCCGGGTCAACAAACATTGATGCTGCCAATGGGCAGCTAAACCTGCACACATCATTACATCCCTCAGCAACTGGATTCAAACATTCAGGGATTCGGATGACATGATACACAAAAGCCCTCATTTCGACCTCGGCGGTCTTTTTTAAAGACCGCCGAGGTACCACCATGCTGAAGACCGCCAGTGCAGGCGGTTTTCCACGCAGCGTGTTATGACTGCTGGCAGCCCTCTGCCCTTTTTCGGATGGAGAGCCGCCAGCAGCCATACTGGCGGTCGACAGGGAAGTGGAGGCTGCTCCACCGCCACTGCCCCGTCATCAGAACACCGCCCACCAAATCACGTCCCATGATTCGGCCTTGCGGTGTTCTGGTGATGGGGTGCTGGCGGCAGAGCAGCCCCCATGGATCCTGTCCCCTCCCGGAGGGTCAACGGACAAGGTAAGTTGAACGCCCATTAGGGGAGGGGGGTGTGGGGATGTTGTGTGTTGTGTGCGTGCATGGGGGTGTGCATGTGAGTATGTAGAGGAGGTGTGTGTGTGCGTGCATGCATGCAGGGGTGTGTTGTGTGTATGGGACATGTGTGCGGGTTGGTCTGTGTGCATGTCTGTATGTGTGCAGGTATGCGTTGTAGTGTATGTGTGCATGTAGGGGTGTTTGTATGTGCATGTTGGGGGTGTGGATGGGGGTGGGGAGGGAGTGTATGTATGTGCATGTTGGGGGTGGGGAGGGAGTGTATGTATGTGCATGTTGGGGTTTGGGGTAGGGAGGGAGTGTATGTATGTGCATGTTGGGGGTGGGGAGGGAGTGTAGGTATGTGCAATGTTGGGGGTGGGGAGGGGGGTCCTGCCATCTTTGGGGAGTGGCAGAGGGGCAGGGCGTGTGGGTGGAGGACCCGGGGGTGTGGGAGGGTGGTGGTGGAGACCCCTATCAGTGCCAGGGAAGGAATTCCCTGGCACTGATAGTGCCTACCACCATGGATTTCGTGGCAGTTCCAAACCACTCAAAATCCATGGCAGTATGTAGGGTCCTGAAACCGCCATCGGTCTGGTGACGGTCGCAGGGCTGGAGACCGAAGTCTACAGCCCAGCAGTCGTCACTGCCCTGGCGGTCGAAGTGGAGAAGAGGTGGATTCCATTTTTTTTCCCGTCTGCTTGTTGGCGGTACAACCGCCACTTCTCCCTTGCCCGCCAGGGTCATAATGAGGGCCAAAGTCTTTTAGTCTCTGACTGAGTGGTGGATTGGGTCTGAGGTTGTATCGCTGGGGTTGAGATTGCCTTTCCCCTTCCTGAGGAAGGGTGGTCACGGGAGGTCCAAGAAGGGCTGGTCCAGTTGCCTACTGCAGGTCACTCTCGCTCCTATGCTTTGGCTCCTCACCTGCTGATCCCTTGAGTAAATAATCAGTGTCACACATCTCGTCTGTGGGTTCCACAAACATTGCTTTTCAAAACCAGACAATGTTGGATGTCACTCTCTCACCCCCTTTTTGCGCCATCACCACAGTGCCGACCACTCCAGTGATTGTCCATATGGTGTGCAGAATTTCCAGCCAGGTTTCTGGTCTTTTATGATCACCTGGTCACCAATCTGCAGTTTCCGCAATGCTTCACCTCGTGTTCTACTCGCTCAATCATTCGTCTCCCTTTGTTTGGTGTGTGTTCGGTGGGGTATGGAGATGGCTGCTACCCAGGGCGAGTGGCGATGGTGTCTTGTTTCTCTCCCGTGAGCATTAGCGACCACAGAATTTGTCTCGTAGTAAAGTGTGGGTGTTCCTCTGTATTTCCTGAGGAAACGATGGAGACTGATCTCGGGGTCATTAGCCTCCAAAGTGGCAAGTTGAAGAACTTTGCTGAACGTGCGCATGAAGCGTTCAACCTCACCATTGGCTTGAGGCCATTGCGGCGTGATTCTTTGATGTTGGATACCCTAACCCTTAATTAGTTCTTGAAATTCGGCCCCAGGAAAAGGGGGCCCATTTTCGGTCTTCATCACGTCCGGGAGGCTGTCGACTCGATCACTTAAACAATTGGATACTTGGAATATCCATCCACTAGAACCAGTGTGATTCGGCCATCCGGGAAACTCCCGAAATCAAGGCTGAACATTGACCACGGGGTGATGCACAGCTCTTCCGTAATGACTAGGGCAGGCACATCAGGGGTGGTCGTCAGCTGGCAGGGTGGGCATTGTCTCACATAGTCATCTACCCCAGCTTCAAGACCAGGAAACCACACCTTCTGTCTCATGCGTGCCTTTATTTTTGCAGTGCCTTGGTGTCGGAGAAAGTCGTGCCAAAAGACACTTTGGGGGTGATTCTGACCCCGGCGGTCAAGGACCGCCGAGGCCGGGGTCGGCGGTAGCACCGCCAACAGGCTGGCGGTGCTCCGCCGGGCATTCTGACCGCGGCGGTACAGCCGCGGCCAGAAGCGGAAAGCCGGCGGTGTACCGCCGACTTTCCGCTGCCCATGGGAATCCGCCATGGCGGCGCAGCTTGATGCGCCGCCATGGGGATTCTGACACCCCATACCGCCATCCTCTTCCTGGCGGGTCGCCCGCCAGGAACAGGATGGTGGTATGGGGTGTCGTGGGGCCCCTGGGGGCCCCTGCAGTGCCCATGCCATAGGCATGGGCACTGCAGGGGCCCCCGTAAGAGGGCCCCACTTTGTATTTCAGTGTCTGCTTTGCAGACACTGAAATACGCGACGGGTGCCACTGCACCCGTCGCACATCCTCCACTCCGCCGGCTCCATTCGGAGCCGGCATCCTCATGGAGGGTTGTTTCCCACTGGGCTGGCGGGCGGCCTTTTGGCGGTCGCCCGCCAGCCCAGTGGGAAACCCAGAATCACCGCGGCGGTCTCCTGACCGCGGAGCGGTGTTCTGGAGGGGGGAACACTGGCGGGCGGCCTCCGCCGCCCGCCAGAGTTAGAATCACCCCCTTTAACTCTCAGCAGAACGGCATCTTCCATGACAGCATCAGAGATTTCTTTCATGTTTACTGTTTTGGGACAGCTGTTGTGAGCAAGTGTGTGTACATGCGCATTGGTGGCTTCCTCCTCCAATGTGTATTCCGTGCTCCAGGCTAGTATACAACTTCAATACAATAGTGCTGGAGTTGTATGGCCCACAGTTTGATTAGGGGAGGTGAGTGGGGCACAGTTCCCTTCAACAGTGGAACAAGTGGCTGGTGATCTGTGATTACCCTGAATGGTCTTCCTTGTAGATACAGATAGAATTGTCCACAAGGCCACTTTATGGCCAGGGCCTCTGTCTCGATCTGGCCATTGTGCTGTTCTGTTGGGGTCAGGGCCTTGCTGGCATAGGCTGGTGGGACCCACCTGCCCAGTTCAACTTCCTGGGTTATGACAGCGCCAAGGCCCTCCGCACTTGCGTCAACCACAAGCTCAGTCTTCGTTGTTGAGTTGAAATACGCAATGGTGGTCTCACACAGGAGCTCCTTCTTGAGTGCTTGAAATGTCCCTTCTTCCTGGCTCCCCCACACCCAGGGAGCATCAGCCTTCCTGAGGGCTCAAAGTGGCTCAGATAGAGTGGCTAGCTTCTGAATGAATCTTCCACAATAGGTTGTCATACCCAGAAAGTGACAGTTTGTGGCGCAAGGGCTTGTCTAATTGTGTTGGACTTCTGCGGGTCCACTTGGATGCCGTCATGGTTGAACATGTACTGGCAAAAAGTCAATCAATGTCTGAAAGAAAGAGCATTTGTCCTTATAGAGGGTGAGTCCATGCTCCGATAGCCCTTTGGTGACAGTGGTGATCGTCAGCTGTTGTAGAATAGATCAGAATGTCTTAACTGACATTCATGACACCCTGCAGTCCTGACAGGGTCTGTCAAATCACATCCTGGAACACTTTGGCGGCCGATGATATGCCAAAACTCAGCTGTTTGCATCTTCTCAGGCCCAGGTGCGTCAAGAAAGTGGTGATGTATCTGATGTCCACTGCTAAGTTTAGCTGGTGGTATCAGGCATTCACGTCTAATTTGGAAAACCATTTTGAGCCACTGAGGTCAACAATGATGTTGTCTATTATGGGAGTGAACGCCTTGTTGGGGAGCTGCATATCAATGCAGAGCTGGATTTTCCCAGGCTGTTTTGGTTTTTCTGCTATTACCATTGCCAATACCCGTGGAGTGGGTCTCCACACCTTCTCTATCACCCCTTGGTCCTCATGGTTGTTTAGCTCCTGTTACACTAGTGGCCAGAGAAGAAACAAGATGTGCTGGTGTCGCAGAGAAACTGGCTTCACAGCTTTGGCGATGTCCAGCTGAATTGAAGGTGCTTTTAGAAAGCCTAATCTGGTGAATAGTTTAGGGAACTGTCCTAGCAGTTCATCTGTCTGAAATGTCCTTATGCTTCTTGCAAAAGACACTAGTCCCAAATTCTCTGCCAAATAGTTGCTGAGGCGGGTGTCTGATTCCCTGTTGGCCCCATGAAACGTGGTATGTGTAGGAGGCTGGCCTGGTGTGTAGTGGGTACCTATGATACTTACACCTTATACCAGGTCCAGTTATCCCTTATTAGTGAAATGTAGGAAGTGTGTGCAAGCCAGGCTCTCCAGAGGTAGCTGTGGATGAGCAGCCAAGGCTTATCTAGGCGACATGCAAAGCTCATGCAATACCACTGTAGTCAAACAGTACTCACACATATGAAAGAAAATAGTCAGTGTTACAAAAACAAAGTTACTTTATTTTAGTGACACAAATGCCAAAAATGCCATTGAGAATATACTCCCTTAGGAGGTACGTAATACACAAATTATATACACTAGGATGCAGAAATAGGTGTAAAAACTGTTAGAAAACAGTGCAATTAGTGAAAATCACAATAGTTAGAAATGACCTGGGGGAGCACAAACCATATACTAAAAAACTGGAATGCGAAAGTTGGTCTCCCACCTAGGCAAGTGTACTGTGTAGAGGGGAGCTGGGAATACTAGAATACCCCAAAGTTAAGTAGTTGAACCCACCCCAGTTACCAGGAAAGCAGGAGTAAATCACAGTACGATTCCTACAACACACACAGAAATGAGAAGAATTATGCAAGAACCAGAAGAGACTGCAAGACACCAGCAGGGGATACCTGGACCAGAGGACCTGTGGAAGAAGGGGACCAAGTCTAAGAAGCACAGAAGAGTCCAGGAAGAACAGGAGCCCCTGCTAACCTGGCAGAAGGTGCAAAAGGAGAACTACCAGTGAAGAAGAAAAGTTAGCACTGCACCCAAGAAGATGAAGTCAGGTTCCTGGAGGGTGCAAGTGATGTCCCATGCTATTTGGAGGGTTGCAGTCTGGTTTGCGTCGCTGGAGTCTGCCAACAAACCTTGGCTGATGCAAAGCTCACAGTTAGTGGAAAATGTTGCTGCCTGGGACAAGGAAGGACCAGGTGGACTCTACCCAGGAGGGGTAATCAGAGGGGGCCCTCAGCAAACCAGAGAGCCCACAGGATGGGGACAAAAAAGTTGCAACAGACACTCACGCAGCACTACAACAAAGACTCCCACGCCACCGGAGAACCACTCAGGAAGCTGTGCATTGCAAGATAGAGTGCTGGGGGCCAGAGCTACAAGATGCATGAAGGACTTGCAGGAAGGATACCAACAAGCCTTGGCAGCTGCAAAACACGCAGTGCATGGTGGTACTGTCTTGTGTGGGGAGGCAGGCTCTTACCTCCACCAAAGTTGGAAAGTTCAACATGAGGACTGTTGGAACCACTTCAGTCTACCACCCGAGATGCAGGTCTGCAGGAGAGGGAATACACGCAGCCAGTCATCATTGCAGTTGGTGCCTGCTGAAGCAGGGGAGTGACTCCTTCACCCCAAGGGAGGTTCCTTTGCTCTTCTGGTGGAGGCTGAAGACATGCTGTCCTCAGAGGATGCACAACTGGGAAACAGTTGTAGTTGCTGGAAGGAGCCAGAAATGCAATGTTTCAGATGGCGTCTTGTTTCTTTGTTTCAGCTTATAGAGTTCCTGGAGGGTCTAGATGCAGTTTCTTCAGTGAGAACTTGAAGTGGAGGATGCAGCGGATTCCTGCTGGAGTCTTGCAATCTGAATCTGAGGAACCACCCAAAAGAGAGACCATAAATAGCCCTGAAAGGGGGATTGGTCACCTAACTAGGTAAGCACCTATCAGGGGAGGGCTGTGACGTCACCTGCTGGTGCTGGCCACTCAGCTGCTCTCAGAGTTCCCTGCCAACCTTGAATCCAAGATGGCAAAACCCAGGGACCCTGTGGAGGAGCTCTGAGCACCCCTTCTGGGGTGGTGATGAACAGGGGAGTGGTCACTCACCTTTCCTTTGTCCAGTTTCGTGCCAGAGCAGGGACTGGGGGTCCCTGAACCAGTGTTGACTGGTTTATGCAAGGAGGACACCAAATGTGCCCTCCAAAGCATTTCCAGTGGCTTGGGGAGGCTACCCCTCCCAAGCCTTCAACATCTATTTCCAAAGGGAGAGGGTGTAATACCACTCTCCCAAAGGAAATTCTTTGTTCTGCCCTCCTGGGCTCAAGCTTTTCAAGCAATAGGCGGGCAGAAACCTGTCTGTGAGGTGGCAGCAGCTGGGGCTGCCCGGAAAACCTCAGAAGGCTGAAATGGCAATACTGGGGGTCCTCTAAGGAGCCCCCAGAATGCATGGAATCATAGAACCAATGCTTGCAAAGGCCTTGGGGTGTGATTCCAACATGTTTGATGCCAAACATGCCTATGTTCGGGGTTACCATTATGTAGCTGGACAGATAGTGACCTATGTCAAGTGCACATGTAAAATGGCATCCCTGCATTCACGAAGTTGGGGAAAATGGTCCTGGAGGTCGTGGGGGCACCTCTGCTACTGCAGGGGTGCCTTTACACACACGCACTTTGCACCCTGCCCTCAGGGCTGGAGGGCCTGCAATAGGGGGGACTTATAAGTTGACCTGGTGAAGTTTTAATGACAGTGAAATGGTGCTTGCACCTTTTCACGCAGGTTCACGCAGGCTCAATGGCAGTCCTGCAGAAGACTTTGCATGAGCTCCCTATGGGTGACAAAATATATGCTGCAGCCAATAGGGATCCCCTGGACCCCAATGTCCTGGGTACCTAGGTACCATATACTAGGGACTTTTAATGGGGCATTAACATGCCAATTGTGGGTGAAATACTGTGTTAACAGTAACCAACAACCAATTTTTAAAGGAGAGAGCATAACTACTGGGGTCCTGATTAGCAGGATCCCAGTAGACACAGTAAAGCTCACTGACATCAGGTAGAAAATGTGGAAACCATGCCAAGAAAGAGGCTACTTTCCTACAGTATCAATTTCTTTGTCTTCCATTTTGGATTTTACTGTCATGCGTCCCTTCAGGGTCATGGGTGTGCAACTCCCATATGAAAATATTTCGGTATTGGATAGTGCCAGTGTCGGGTGGGGCTGGAGGCACTGATATTGCTGTATGCTAATTGCATTAATGGAGGCTCTCGTGTCTATCAGTGCTTTGACTCAACACTCTGCTATCTCAACTATACACATTGGCTGGGGTCGCCTGTGTCTCTTAAGATCGTTTGTGAATTATATTAGGACCACCTCTTCTTCTTCGGGAGAGTAGTCTTCTGGTGTGTAATGCGGTGTCAGGTAGCGGATGCCTTGTGAGACTGGTTCTTCCAACGACAGTTGCTTGATCGCCCTTGTGGGTGCACGCCTCCCTCTTGCTCCACTCCTTCTTGCGCCTCTTGGCAAAATGGTTTAGCTTCCGCAGTTTGAACATGTCCTTCCCTGAGCTGGACAGTCTTTTGGGTTGTGTTCTTCTCTCCCACAATACTCACAAGGTCCCCCTTGTTTAGCTGGGGTGTGCATTCTGGGTTTTCTCCTCTTCACCACGGGGCCTTGTCAAGTGTTTGTGATATAGTCAGGTCCATCTCAGCCGCTCTGGCTGCTGATAGATCATGAGATTGGGCCATTATTATTTAATCAAGGCTTATGTTGGGTAGCCTCAGTATGAGGCTTCTGAGCATTTTGTTCCTGCATCCTTGGATGTTTTGTGCTTGTATCTCCTTCTGTTGATCTTCTGTGCACATGCTTGTGAACTCTCTGAGCCAGGCATAGAATTGGTCAATGGACTCTCCTTCTCTCTGGTCTTGACTGGCGAAGTTTAAAACACTCAAAGTCTGGATTTAGTTGCGGATCAAAATGTGCATTGAGTACTTTCACCGCTGCATCGTAATCATCACTGGCGGCGGCATCTGGGAGGTTTCTAAAGAGTTTATACATTTCATACTCCCCAAAATGAAAGAGTAGCAACCTCTTGACTGCTCCATGTCATTCACAGGTAGCCACAAAGTAGTTCTCTAGTCGTTCGACCAATACTTTCCACCTGGGAGATGCTGTAGCTGGGTCAGCCATGACCATGGCGTTTTGTGGTGCTGGTTGAGCAGCTTGTGCAGGGTCTTCCACCATGGTCACAGCTCAAATCGTGCTCTACTTAGATGTGCCTGGGCAATCACTCCTCCTCTCACTGCTGGGCGTCTGTCACTTATGACGCACTGTGCAGTGTCCCAATTATGTACCGTTACACTGGTGGGTGAGCATTCATTTCAGGTACCAAAGCCAGTCAGTTGTCCCCTCTTTATTGCCAGTTAGCCCAATCGCCAGATGTAGGAGTGTTCCCTGTGAGCAGTGGGTGCAGTCTGTGGGAGTGTGTCAGGAACAGGGCCCAATGTGTGAGCCAAACTTATTTCCCCATAGGCATCCAATCAGTCATTCAACACAGACAGGCACAGGTTCATCAATGTTGTAGGTGTGCAGAGATGCCACTTACATTAAAGAGCAGGAAGGCAGGAAACAGGGTGCATTTAGATAGCGGCGGGCACAAAAGTTGCTGGATGATCTGCCGCACGGCTCCCACACGTTTAGGGGAGTGGGGCCTCTGACTGCAAACAGGAGCAGACCCCAAGGCCATGAACAGCAGGCCTTTCACCACTGGGCGACAGTCTACATTTGGGTCGATGAGGTCTTCAAGCACCACACAGGTCTGTCAAGTCACTCCAAGAGGGCGCGATTCTGGCCGCATGGACGTGAGGCCGATGCAGTCCGCATCAGCCACCACAGGCGGGTGAGCGCGTGAGCAAAGCCTCCTTGTTGCCAGTGTAAAGAGGGGAAGCATAATCAGCCAGCACGCACAGCCACGCAGCGCTATAAATGAACTGACGACCACTCTGGATGCATATACAGGAAGGAAGACCCCATCTGACCTAGTCCCCCATTTATTTATACCTTCCTGGCCCAGGGGAAACTTCTGGGTCAACAAACAGTGATGCTGCCAATGGGCAGCTAGACCTGCACATATCATTACAATAGATAGATTACCATTCTTCGTTTAGTGCTTAGACATGCTTTAAGTATGTATAGAAAGACGTACTATGGCTGGTTGGTGCTACTACAGATAATGTGAATGATTCCTCACATTAGGGAAGGGAAAGGGAGGAAACTGATCACAGGATCCCATAAATGTGAGGTTAAGGTGTGGCAGCAGAAATGGGATGGAGTCATGAGGGGCAGAGGCATGAAAAGTAGACTGACAGTCAAACTATACTTTTATTGTTAAAAAATCTCTGCTGCGAATAGGTTGGCAAGAAGGATATGTGTGACAGTAAATCTCTGCTACTTGTTTATTTGGTCACAAATTGGCTTCTTTTTGAAGGATCTTTGTTTGCCCAGCAATATTTAGCGGACAATAATAATGGTAGGATACCTGAGCTGGTAAATGCATTTTCTGGAGAGATCTGTGTTTTGTCCAGTCATAGTTTTGATTCATCATGAAGTAGCAGTTTATCGTACCCACTGCAGAGCACTATGTGTAAGATGCAGATCACAGATTTGTATTTTATGTAGAATGGTCAGTGGGTAACTACTTTTGTCTCAGAGATCCTTTTGTTACTTGCAGCTCATAAGTGACAGTCCTTGAAAAATAGCACAGTGAGCTTTGAACTGGCATCAAGGAGGTGCATACAAAGTGCAAGGCTTTAGTTTTTCTCTCAATCTTTTGTTATTCTACAGTTGCTAAACAGAGTTTATTTTTTGAAAAGTAAAGTCTTATTAGTACAGGCAATCCCCACCAATTTGCTGTGTAAATCCTGACATTGTGTTTCTCCAGATCAAGCACACTTACCATATAATGCCTAAGAGTAAGGATTGTGTGTGACTGCCACAACGTGTAACCCTCATTGCCTTGTGTAACATTTCCTATACTTGATTTACACACTTGTATAATTTATTGTCTCAGTATAATATTCATATGTGATGTAAAGCACCCTGACAACCTTCAATGGAATGAGTAGCTCTATAAAAGAGATTAAAAAACAATATAAATAGATAAGTGCTATTTAAATCGTTTTTAGAGCAATTATTCATACAGACAGATTAATCTGCCATTCTTCCAAGTAATCATATTTCTGATATACAGGGGCTGAACAAAGTCTGTAGTTTATCGTGAACACTTGTGAAGATATAACAAGCTGAGTCCCTTTGTTTCATTGTATTGGCATCCCGGTATTAGACTCCAGGTAGCTCCCAGCCCAGGTAGGACCCTCAACAAAGACGCGCTGATGTCCTATTAAGTGAGGACTGTGTGTTGTGAAAATATGAAGCCCCATCACATACTACAGGTTGCTCCTCTGAACGGAAAACATACGTGGGTGCTGCTAAATATGTCCTTGTGTCAGCAAATTACACTGGGACAAAATCTAGATTATTTCATTGGGTACGGTCCGGACCATGAATTGGTTCAAAAATAGCTGATGGACCTGGGAGTAGACTGGACCCCCTTCACTCTCTGCGCCCCCTTTTACACAGTGGTGGTAATGGTGAGTAAAAGCAGGTCTTTGTCATGGGTAAGAGGAAAAGCTGATTGGCCGCCTTATTCCAAATAATGCCGCATTCACAGACTGAGTTTGGTACAGAATATACTGTGCGGCTAGGTATTTAAGACGACAATGTTGAATCGTCAGTCACTGAATGCAGAACACTTGTAATCCCATAGAAGAACGGTTGATATGAGAAACCCTGAGCACTATGTAGACTTCCAGATAAACTCCATGGTTTCAATAGGAACCACATACACGCGCACGGACAAAAAACACACATCCGAACGAACTAAAGCTACATTCATTTTCTTTTATTTGATTTGGTGTTTGTGTAATGCACTGGGGTACCCACGGATGCTTCAGAACGCTAAGTGTGCCTGGGAGGTAGGAAGAGGAGACAATAAAAAGAATTGTACATCATTCTGACACATATAAATCTAATTTGTCTTCCCTCTGGAAATAAAACAATCGATCAGCGTTCTAACGTTTAAAATAATAATTCTCCATAAACGCTAAATGCAGAGAGGTCTTGCTGCCACCTAGATTGTCGTGAATTCTTGGACACTGTGCAAGCTACACTGTTGTTGAATATGCAAAGCTATTAGGTGTGACTTGCTTCATGTATCTGTGGGATGTCATACGTTCGTAAGAGACGTTTTAGAGGACGTACATGATTTCCAACAGTCCTTAAGCCTGGAGAAATAATCACTGTCAATAACAAAACAAAATATTTTTAGGTGAAATAAAAACAAAAGCCCACAAATAAAGAATGCCATCTTTCATGAGCATTTACGGTTTCTTTTCACCCTACACATCAGGTTTTAGGTCTGGTGTGAGCCAACACATTTTGATTTTAGCAAATAATATGCAGAATGCACATACTTATAGGGTTTTTCCGCCAGACCTCTTCGTCCATTGGTCAATTATGTCATTCGTGATTTTCTTACATCCAATATCACATCCAGGTTAGGGCAATAGGTCAGCCACTTAGCTGTTCACTAACTTCACTGTGGGTGACAGTATTCTGTCCTTTCTCATGGAGCCCATTCACAAACAAAGTAGTTTCCTTAAGTGCCACGACATCTATAGCAACTTGTTGATGTGAGTCTATTTTTTAAGTTTGAAGATTGTCTGGCAGCTTCCCCAACAATAACGTTTTACAAAAACCATGATAAAATAAAGTAGACATTGGCAAAACCAAAAAGGCTGCCAGCCAGTGCTGGACTTGGCTTTGCCAATGTTGTCATTACATGCATATTTTTTGCCACATTGCTACAACTGTGACTTTAGTAAGAGAGGTGTCTGAGGACAGACTGGATTTGCGACTTCGTACAAAGTAAAAAGAGCTCACACCATGTACACATGAAGGAATAAAGGAGCTGTCTTTAGCATAAGAAAATATAATAGCTTATGAATTTTTGGGGTTTATAATGTTTTATGTAGAACCCAGACTCAATACATTACAATGACTAAAACATTGAAACGTAAAGCTTTACATGAAATAAGCGTATAATGATTTGCAGTGTAGGTGTAGAGAATAAACTTTACAAAATATAGCAACATTTGTTAGTGTTTTTATATTATATTATATATATATATATATATATATATATATATATATATATATACACATACACACACACACACATATATATATATATATCATTATTTGGTAGTTGATTAAAACCATTGAAATAATTAAACAAAAAAGTGCACTCCTCAATGCATATACGACCATTTAGACAATAGGATAATTAACAAAACATGGTTTCCTCTCTCCAGGGTTAATGGTTAAAAGCGTTGTGAGCACGATACATTTGGTAATCCAAAAGCTCCTCAACCCTCCAGAAGCACAAAGATCAACTTACTGCAGCTTGCAAGAGATATCTGGGTTTAGTAATAGAGAAGCAGAATTAAAGTGCCCAGTGCATGTTTTATGGTCTAAAATAGCAACATCTATATGACCAAAAATCACTGTGCAAAGGCTGCTAAAAAATATATAGGATAAGATCAGTCAATTCTTGAGAAAATAATGTGCACCAGTAGTGTTTTATAGATGTTCTGGATGGGAACCCTCACCCGCGTATCTCCGGAAACAGGGATCCAAACGTAAAGTGCAAGTGCATAATGAACCAGGCGTTTCTTCCCAAGGCTATCTGACGATCTAATCTTGCTACTACAGTGCCCATTAACTTTACAAAGCGGGCAGTAAGTCTGCTATCCTTGCCCTTGAAGCAATGGTTATTCGCCTCCTGACAGACATGAGTACTGAGTTCTCTAAACAGTGGTGTAAGCCAGTAGCGTTGTACTGTTTAAGTGTGTTGACTGTAAGTTGTTGGGTGGGGGGGGGGGGAGGAGGACGAGTTTTATTTCAGAAGGCTGAAAATGCAAGCTGCAATATGCTTCTGAAAGTAAGCTGGGTGTGCTTCGTTCTGGGTTCTGTGACTTTTTAGTCCACCAGATATGGGGAACAATTCTGATGAAGGTGTTTGAACTGGTGAATAGTTTTGTATGGCGGGAAGCATAATTTAATTTTGATCCTTGCAGGTATTGGAATCCAGTGGAGAATTCAGGCTATGATGGTGATGTGATTGAATTGCCTACTGGTTGTGAGCTGGCCGCAGAATGAATCATTGCTTTAAATAGTGTGATTGTTGAATGTGAGACATCAGCTAAAGCGGCATTCCTAATCGGTTGCCTGGAGACGATGAGAACTTGAATCGCTGTTTGCCTGTGGTCTGGAAAGATTAAGTCCTTGATTGTTGTAAAGACAGAAGCTTGCAAATTTTGTCACACAGTTGATGTGTGATATAAGAGCGAGGATGGCATCGTTAGTGAAGCCAGGAAATAAGGATAGAATAGTACATTAGGGTGTCGACATGAGCCCCTCCGATCTGCTGTCCCATTTTAATAGTTTTGTTTCATTTTTTATAACATTTACTCTACCATACATCAGTGCATGGCTGCTTGGCTTAAGGTCCAATTGAGGGTGAGACAGATTAGTAACTGGCAGGCCAATATTCCACATACGCGCAGGTACAGAATCTCTCTTGAAGGATGACATCATTGCTCATGGATTATCCTTTTGCAGACCGCGATTCTTATAAGAAGAGTTGGTGCTGTACTGCTGTGTGGTGCTGATGAAATCAAGCATGGTTGGGCGCTGTACACTGAAGCTCGTTTATGTTAGAACACATGTCGCTACACCATTTTGACACTCAACAGAAGAGAAGATTATATCCCCATGTGGCATTCAGTCAACCTATACATTATTGTTTACACATCCCTGCTGCAAATAAGTTGGCAAGAAGGACACAAGTGGCAGTAAATCTATGCTACTTGTTTACTTGGTCACAAATTGGCTTCTTTTTGAAGGATCTTTGTGTGCCCAGCAATATTTAGGGGACAATAACAATGGTAGGATACCTGAGTTGGTTAATGCATTTTTTGGAGTGAATGTGTTTAGTCAAGTCACAGTTTTGACTCAGCATGAAATAGCAGGTTATTGTACCCACTGCAGAGCACAATGTGTAAGATGCAGATCACAGGGGCGTGGCCAAGGGCGTCAAGATGGCGGTCGCACTCTAAGAGTGCTCTGAACCCCTCCGTCATCCGCCCGGAAGGCCAAGCCGTGCCGCATCCGTAGCGGAAACCTAGGAGACCCCTTGTGGGTCTTGGAGTGCCGCGGGACCTGAGGCTGAAAAGTCAGAAGAAATCCGATGCCGGAGGGTGCCCTGGTGAGGGTCGGGCCCAGAGGCGAGTGAGGAGCGGAGTCGGCGAGGCTTGAGCCGGCCCCGCGGGACGGAGAGCCGAGCAGTGGCCGGAGCCTGGGGCTGTTGGAGCTGGGTGCGGTGTTCCGGGCCCCGCGCGCGGGGGCGCCGAGCGAGGGACCGGAGGAGCGGGGCCGGGCGCTGCTGGCCGCTGGTGAGTCGCGTCGGCGACTGGGCCCAGGGGAGGACCGCTGGGCCCGAGGTTGGGCCCCGCGGCTAAGGCGGGCCCCTGGCGTGGGCTCAGACGGACTCTGAGGGCCCAGCGGATGAAAGAGGATCCTGGGCTCCCTCACCTGGAGGAGGTTGGTGAGCAGACCCGCCGCGGGTGCAGCGCGTGCCCTGAGCTGCCGGCGGGGCCTTTGCCCCGGCAGACACTAAAGAGAGCCCGGTCCAGCGAGGGAGGCACTCGGAGAAGCGAGGCCTGCCCACGAGGGCCATCAGAGAGAGAGGTCCGGGACCTGAGGAATGAACCCCCTAGCTAGTAGGGAATGGATACCTGAAGAACCTAGGTTGGTGCTGGGACCCTACTGACTCCAGTGAAAACCCTGTTACAGCCGCGAAAGGGGCACTGAGCGGGGACACCGATACTTGCACAGAGACCTGGCCGACGCCGGAGGTGGGCCGAAGCGGGGACTATCTCTCAGTCCTCATCCTGCAGCGAGATCTCCGATACCCCCTGAGCGACTTGCCCCCAGACCGGGAGAGAGCAAGGGACAAAATGGGAAAGGACAGGGCCACCAGGCAGCACCCGGCCTCGCAGCAGAAAATTGAACAATATACCGTCCCGGCACCCCCCCACGGGGAGACTACAACGCTATCAGGAACCTCCACACCAGACGGAGTAAACGCAATCCTAATGGCTATTCAGTCCTCGCAATTGGCAGTGGAGTCCAAGATAGGAGAGGTCCGTGTGGACATGGGTCTCATTAGGCAAGACCTCAGGAATGCTGTGGGCCGCATAACAGAGGTTGAAACTAGAGTCTCACAAACGGAAGACGACCTTGCTGAACTTAAAATTAAAGTGGCCCAACTACAATCCCGAACTGGCGAACTCCACCGAAGGGCCGAGGACGCTGAAAATCGCTCCAGGAGGAACAACTTGCGCTTTGTGGGATTTCCGGAGGGAGTGGAAGAGAATAAAGCAGTCGAGTTCTTGGAGAGCTGGATCAAATCCTGGATGCCAGACCAGTCGGTATCACTGTGGTTCTCGATCGAAAGGGCCCACAGTTCGCTGGCCCCTTGGCCACCCCCCGGGGGCCAGCGTCGGCCGATGATAGCTTGCTTTATTAACTTTAGAGACCGCGACAGAGTGCTCGTAGAAGCCAGACATGTGACCGATCTCTTATGGGACAATCACAAAATCCTGGTGTTCCCGGATTACACCCGCGAGGTACAGAACAGACGCCGGTCCTATGAGCGGGTTAAACAAAAGCTAAGAGCCATGCAGCTCTCTTACATGTTGTTGTTCCCCGCACGCTTGAAAGTCGTCCTAAACGGAAAAGCTCACTCCTTCGACTCGCCGGAGGAGGCATGGACATGGCTGACGGAAGAGGCTCCGAGGCCTAGCAACGAGCCTAAGGAACAGGCGGGGGCTTCGGCCGGGGACCATTCGCTCCCCCGGAGGGAGAGGAAAAGAAGCCGAAGACGCGGAGGCCGAGGCGGAACAGAACCGGCGACCGGGATGAGTGAAGATCGGGAGGTCACGCCGGAGTCGAACACTGAGACAGCGACGGGATTCACTCCGGATAAAAGAGACACCAGCCAGGGACCTAGTGGCGACGACCCAGGCCTGTCTTAGGCCCTGGGCGGAATAACCTGTTTGGCTTGAACTGGACGGCGGGCCCAGCTGGAAGGGCGCTTATCGGGGGCACGCCGAGAATATACTGAATATTTGCTGCGAGACTAAGCTCTGATGCCCGAAAGGGGCACTTAGGCTAACCTTCTAAACAAACATTGCAGGAGATCCGTGTTTCAGGAGGGGTCCATCACTCCACACTAACACCAGGTTTAGTAGATAAAACTGGTTAAAATGGGTGTTAGGGCAACAGGTGCTTCTTGGGTGGAAGTATGGGGTGGGGGGGAGTTGGGAGGAGTTGTGTTTACACCACAGTTACAAATGAATGTATGCTTAGGTTTCTTGACCCGTGAGGGTTCCCTTTTTTCCTTTTTCCTTTTTTCCTCTTCTTTCCTGTCCCGTGCCACAAAACACCTGGAGAGGCACCCCTTTGGCACGACCCAGCTCACATTCACTTAACCTCACTCATATGCCGCTTCCAATGATTAAAATTCTGTCCTGGAAAGTAAACGGCCTCCTGGACAAAATTAAGAGATCAGCGATATATAGTACCCTGCGCAGGCATGCCCCCGCGGCGATTATGCTACAGGAGACGCATCTCCTTGGAACCAAATGTCCCATGCTCGCTAGAGGGGGATATGATAGGGTCCATCACGCGGGATTCTCTAGAGTCTCCAGAGGTGTGGCTATATTGCTTCACTGCTCCCTGCCCATTACAATAACAGCCACACGTGCCGGCACACAGGGTAGATACATAGTGGTGGCTGGGCTGATACATGGGAGACGCATAAACCTAGTAAGTGTATACGCCCCTCCCGGGGGATTGGAGACCTTTCTGGCCTCCCTCAAACAGATTATAGCGGACCTTCCCCAGGGTACCACATTAATTGGAGGGGATTTCAATGCAGTATTACACCCTGAGCTAGATGTATCAGGAAATAAAACAGCCGGCCGTTCGTCCAGAGCGTCGACGCTCAGAGACTGGGCAGATAGCCTCGGTTTGTGTGACGTATGGCGAACATGGCACCCCAGCGCTAGGCAATACACGCACACGTCAGCAGCACATGGGTCACATGCCAGAATAGACCTCCTATTTGCCCCCGCACTAGACATAGTTAACGTTACGGGAACAGAGATCCTTCCACATGGGGTGTCCGACCATGCACCGGTACAGGTGCGCCTTGGCAACGCCGATCCAACTCACAGGCCCACTTGGAGGCTAAACGCTTGGTACTTACAGGAGGAGGAGTATAAAGAGGCAGTGAGAACCCGATTGATACAGTACTTTGAAGATAATGTAGGCTCAGTGCAGTCGCCGGGCACGGTCTGGGCAGCATGCAAGGCAACAATTAGAGGCCACGCCAAACACCTCATCCGAGTGAGGGAGCGAGCTCGTATCTCCCAAATAGCCGAACTAGAATCGCGGACACTACACTACGAACGCAGGCATCTGGCCTCTCCTTCGGCCCAGGGCCTCCACCAGCTCCTGAAAATGCACAAGGAGGTCAGGGCCCTCACCTTAGAATCAGCCAAGCTCATGTGGAGGGCCTCCACCGCCCGAGTATATGGATGGGGGGACAAAAGTGGGAAACTCCTGCACTGGCTGGCCACACGTCCTATGGCTAACAGAATTATACCCGAAATCTCGTACGGGTCCGGAGGGCTCTCCAGAGCCCCTAGGGACATTGCACAGAGCTTCGCTGCTTACTACGCGCGCCTGTACAAAGAACACCCACGGACACAAGCAGAGAGGGACTCTCCCCTCCTAGACGAAATCACCCTTCCAAAGGTATCATCCACAGTCAAGGACGCGCTCGACGAGCCATTAACCGTAGAGGAAGTGACAACCGCAATAACCGCACTGACCTCGGGTAAGACCCCCGGCCCAGATGGCTTACCAGTCGAATTATATAAAAGCTGCGGCGACGCAGTAGGGCAACACCTCCTTAACATGTATGAGGAGGCCGAGAACAAGGGCCATTTCCCAATAGGTATCGACCAAGCCACAATTACCGTGATCCCTAAAACCCAACCACCATCACGGAACTGTGCGGACTATCGCCCTATCTCCCTTTTAAACATCGAAGTTAAGATGCTCTCTTCGATCCTCGCAGCAAGGCTAAAACCTGCCCTCTCAGCGCTGATCCACCCAGACCAATGCGGCTTCATGCCAACCAGGAGCACCAGGCATTGCATCAGACGCCTGCACCTGGCGCACCGTGATACCCTGGCCGTCTCATCGAAAGCTCTTCTCCTCCTCGATTTTGAGAAGGCGTTTGACACAGTGGATTGGTCATACCTACATCAGGTCCTGAGGGGCAATGGGATTGGCCCCAGATTTAGGAACCTCGTGAAACTCCTGTACTCACAGCCGACGGCCAGATTACAGGTGAATGGAACGGTGTCGGACTCTTTCCCCATAGGAAGAGGCACGCGCCAGGGTTGCCCCCTGTGTCCACTCCTTTTCGCGCTAGTGATAGAACCTCTCGCCAAACTGCTCAGAGAGGACCCTCTGATTGAGGGATGGTCCTGGCCCTCTGGCTCTGAAGACCGCGTGGCCCTCTATGCAGACGACGTTCTCGTATATGTCGCAAACCCAGCCACAAGCGGTCCGCGTATTCTGCAGTTGCTTGATCTTTTCTCGGAAGCATCCGGCCTCACCCTGAACCACCGTAAGTCCCTACTTATTCCGTTACACCCGGCGAGGGATTGCATAGATTGGCAGCAAACCATCCCCATTCGGCGAAACAATTTTAAATACTTGGGGATCTCAGTCTCCCTTGTACCAGAGCTAGCGTGGGAACTCAATGTGGCACCCCTCGTAGCTAAAGCCAAGACAGACCTTCTTCATTGGCAAACCCTGCCCATTAACTTACTTGGGCGAGTGGCTCTCTTCAAAATGATGGTCCTCCCTAAATTTCTCTATCTGCTGCAAAACTTCCCTTTCCGAATCCCCAAGAAATGGTTTAAAAACCTGGATTCTATGATCCGTCAATTTCTATGGAAAGACGCCATCCCGCGACTGGCACTTGCTACATGCCAGCGTGGCCTGTGTGAGGGGGGCCACGCGATGTCAAACCTATACTACTACCACCTCGCGATGCAACTCATCGTGGTGAACGACTGGGTTAGTAGAGGCTGGTCGGATCCTGCCTATAGACTTGAGCTCTGCACGCTGCAATACGCGGGAGTATTCGATGCCCTTTATGGATGCCCAATTCCCAACTGCACCCCAGAGGTGACCAAGGTGACGCTCCTGGGATGGAGAGAGGCCCAGAGGGTCACTGATTGGTGGAAACGAATCACCAGTCAAACCCCACTATGGCATGGTAGTCTCCTGACCGAGGTCAGGAGACTGCAGGGATTACGGAAATGGGATGAAATCGGAATCTCCACACTTGGAGATGTCTGGGAGGGCTCACACATGAAATCCTTTGAGGGCCTCCAGAGCACCTTCTCCATGAACAAGTCACAGTTCTATAGATACCTTCAGATTCATCATGCTCTAATGACGCACATGTGTACTGACGCACCCATGCCAGACCACTCACCAATGGAGGCCAAAATACTGATGGGCAAACTGGGCAAGGGAGGAATCTCACAAATATACCGCTCATTGATTTCCAACACCTTTAGTCCTTTGACCAGACTTCGCAACAAGTGGGAGGGATGGGTGGGTAGAATAGAAGAAGGGGGCTGGAATGATGCCCTGACAGCCCCTGGTACCCTAACTATATCCTCCAGGCTCTGTTTGATATAATCCTACTTCTTACACGCTGTATACATGTCACCCAAGAAACTATGCGAGGCGGGCCTCCGCTCCACAGCTGCCTGCCCCAGATGCTCCCAGCCGGGAGCAGATTTCTACCACATGACATGGTTATGCCCGATCATAGAGTAATACTGGAAAGAGATTGCAGCATAAATCTCTGGGGCCCTGCAAACAGACCTACCCCCGAACCCTTCCTGTTCCTACTGGGGGTGGCGGGAGACACAGATTTGGTAAGAATGAAGAGAGCCTTTGTTGGAATAGCATGTCTGGTTGACAAAAGGGACGTCATGACCAAATGGATGACAGAGGGAGCCCCATCCCTAAATAAATGGAAACGGGGGATGGACTGGTGTGCACAACAAGAGAGAGTGGTGTACGAGGCCAGGGGGTGCCCGGGCAAATACGATAAGATTTGGGGAGGTTGGGAGGCCCTGGGAGAGGACTAGGTTACATGGGATCCCAATTTACACTTACGTTCCAAAACCAATTCCATTGACTAATCCAAATACTTGTGGGCCTGGTCCTCCTGCTCAATCTCGTTCTGGGCCTAGGGGAGACCTACCCCGCATAACTGAGTGGGGTCGACTAACAGAGGGCAAACTCATGATCGAAATTGGCCGCAGGGCGCCAAAAACGCCCCCAAAATTTATACCATATACCATGAATCACTCGTGGACAGGAGACACTCTTTTCACCCTTTTCACTCTTTTCCTTCTCTTCCCTTTAACCAACTCTCATGCCTTTTTCCTTTGGGTTTGTTTCTTCCGTATTGCTTTACCCATCTCAAGTGATCCTATTAATTCCGAAATAAGTTTTATGCGCACAGTAGGGCGCTATGCAATAATGTGTATCACTTGGCTTGGCAATGTTTTTGTAAATCTCTTTTTGGAAAACAATAAAGCATCTTTATTTAAAAAAAAGATGCAGATCACAGATTTGTATTTTTTGTAGAATGGTCAGTGGGTAACTACTTATGTCTCAGAGATCCTTTTGTTACTTGCAGCTCATAAATGGCAGTCCTTGAAAAATAGCACAGTGAGCTATGAATTGGCATTAAGGAGCTGCATACGAAATGCAAGGCTTTAGTTTTTCTCTCAATCTTTTGTTATTCTACAATTTCTAAAAAGAGTTTATTTTTGGAATAGTAAAGTCTTATTAGTACCGGCAACCCCAACCAATTTGCTGTGCTGTAAATCCCGACATTGTGTTTATTCAGACCAAGCACTCTCACCATATAATGCCTAAAAGTAAGGATTGTGTGTGACTGCTACACCATGGAATCCTCATTGCCTTGTGTAACATTTCCTGTACGTGATTTACACACTTGTATAATTTATTGTCTCAGTATAATATTCATGTGTGGTGTAAAGCAGCCTGACACCCTACAATGGGATGAGTAGCTCTATAAAAGAAATTAAAAACAATATAAATTGATAAGTGCTATGTAAACCGTTTTTAGTGCAATTATTCATACAGATAGATTAATCTGCCATTCTTACAAGCAATCATATTTCTGACATACAGGAGTTGAACAAAGTCAAACTGTAGTTTATTGTGAACACTTGTGAAGAAATAATAAGCTGAGTCCCTTTGTTTCATTGTATTGGCATCCTGGTATTAGGCTCCAGATAGCTCCCAGCCCAGGTAAGACCCTCAACAAAGAAGCGCTGATGTTCCTTTAAGTGAAGACTGTGTGTTGTGCCTATCTGGAAGTGAAAGTATGAAGCCCCCTTCACACACTACAGGTTGCTGCTCTTAATGGAAAACAGATGTGTGTGTTGCTGAATATGCCCTGGTGTCAGCAAGTTATACTGGGACAAAATCTGCATTATTTCATTGGGGACTAATGATCAGTACTAGAGTGAGGTGCACTGTTGACATCCTTGCTGTGGGTTTCCCTCTATTTTTGGCCTTCCAGCCTCCTGCTTTTGCTGACTTTCTTTGCTGACTTTAAAACTCTGCACACTGTATCACCATTAACCAGAGCTCAAGTGCTTGTGCATTCTCATTTAAACATGGTACTTTTGGCTTACACCCAATTGGCATGTGTCATGCCTACAATTGCAGCCTGTATGTGCAGCTTTAAACTGCCATTTGAACCTGGTCCAAACCACTTTTTAATAGATATAAGGCCCTAAAGAGCTCAGAGGGCTGAGTACAGTGTATCTAAAAAGTTGGACATGTACTTTTAAATTTTACATGCCCTGTTATTGAAAAACTCCAGAATTTTTTTTTCAGTACTCTGAGGGCCGATTCTCCCATTGGACAGCATTGGATTATCTAATTACATTTACTATTTGATAACTTTAATTTGGGAGCAGATAGAAAGTTCATGTTTAGTGTCTAAAGAATTGTCATTTAAAGCCCTCATTAATTGTAAAGTCAGGTTTTTTTAAAGATGGCATTTTTATGTTTTAACCCTTTGGTGCCTGCAGCCTGCATCCTGGATCACATGACTAGGTGTAACTGGCAGTTAGTCTTTGTGTGTTGATCCCAGACCGTGAGATAAAGGAACATAGGTGATGGCAGGATTGGCTGTTTCTGACTTGTTGAGGGCGAGGAGCTGTCACCTACCACACTTGTACACCACAAAGGCCCTGCCTGGGCACATTCACAAAGGGTTTGACACTAGTGTTTTGTGACCTCAGTCAAGCTAGGGCCAGGGCAGGTAGGTAGGGGATTCCAGGCACCTCTGAGGGTGGAAACCTCCAGGATCTTCTCCTACTTCAAAGTGGGCACCAAGTATAAATAATGGACTCTCGGACCAAACTCTTCAATACACCACTGGACCTGTAGAAGACTCAGAAGGAAGACCGTACTGCTCTGCAAGAAAGACTGATATTCTGCTGCCCTACTGCTCTGCTGCCTGATTGAAGGACTGCTGTGCTGATTTACAAGGCAGACTGCTTCTCTTCTGCCCTGCTGCTTTGCTGCCTGAGTGAAGGATTGCACCTGCACATTGAACCCAGGACCACCAGTGTGACTCCAAGGGCTAGTTAGCTAGCCACTCAAACAGGTTCCCAGGAATAGAAAAGGCTCCAATTACTTTGAACCCAGCACCTGGACTCTGTCTGCTGTGAGCCCTACCCTCCAGATGGTGCCAACGCAGCTCTGGACCCTTGGAACTGGGCCTTAAGGTGCTCTGCACACCCAACTGTGGTCCTGTGAAGCACAACCAACACAGCACCATCCACCTATGAAGTCAGCTTGTACTCCCCTCAGAACAGCTGCTGCAAAATGCACCTTCAATGCCAGTCTTTGTAATGAAGACCACTCATCAACTGCACCCTTGATGATGATGGAGGACTCCACATTGTAACCCTGCAGCTCTTCAGAACAGCTGGTGCGTGACACATATTTGATGCAGAACTTCGCATGGCAAGCCTCTCATCGATGGCATCCTCAATGACAATGCTGGACTCCACATCGCAGCATTGCTGCTCAACGAATGCTTGACATTGGATCTCACAACACTCCACAAACAAGGATTCAGGTACTTTTGTTCAGCGGGCCTAACTTAGGCCCATCAGCCAGCTTTCACTCCATCTCTGTTAGACTGCACTTGTAACTTTGTCCTGGTCTTGCGTGACCAGATGACCACAGTTGGCGCTTTGTGCTTTTAAGCTCTGTTTTTGATTAAACTTTGAAACTCCGGTTCTACAGACTGGATTTTTGTCATTTGGTCTGAATCAGTTTATTAAATTTTACTATATTTATCTTATGTTGTGTTTTCACTTTGTTAGTGTTTGAAGTGCTGTGAAAATCACACCTTGTCTCTAAGTTAAGCCTGACTGCTTTGTGCCAAGCTACCAGAGGCTTAAGCACAGGTTAATTTGGTGTTTGCTTGTGTTTCACCCTGACAGGAACTGTAGTTGCAGCAGAAATAGGGTTTCACCCTCCTTACCTAGTAATCCAACTTCTTATGTGCTCAAAGACACACACACACACACACACACTATTGGTGTCAGTTCTAGACTGCACTGCACAGTCCACTGATGTTCAATGAATTTCCTGCCTCCCCAGCCTGGCTCCTAGCGTGCTTCATTGACAATACAGGGTTGTTATGCCTATTGTGTGGTGGTAGAGCTCAACCTATTCAGATGCAATTAGGGCTATGCTGAACTCCACCCCCATCAAGTCAGTTAATGGTCCATTCAGGCTCTGCTAATCCCCTTATTGTGTGACTGTCTGGGGTGAATGCACAAAGTCCCAACTGTCTGTTACACCCAGTCATGTGACCTAAGACAGGCTATAGGCACAGAAGGGTAAGGGCAGGAAAATGCCAACTTTTTAAAAGTGGCATTTTCAAACTTTTAATGATAAATCCAACTTTACCATTAAAGAGGGCTATCATTACAAGTTCATAGATACCAAACATGACATATCTTCCACCTCTGGTTTAGGAAATACAGCCTATTAAATGTAATAAGGAATCCCCAATGTTAGTAAAAGGGAGGGATAGGTCTCACAGTAGTGAAAAAATGAATTTGGGAGATTTTCACTACTAGTCCATGTAAAAAGGAACAGTACATGTCCTACCTTTTCATTACGCAGCACCCTACCCTATGGGCTACCTAGTGCTTACCTCAGGGGTGACTTATATTTAATAACAGGGGAGTTTTGGCTTGGCAAAGGGCTTTAAATGTCAAGTCAACATGGCAGTGGGACACTGCCTTCAGGCTGCAATGGCAGGCCTGGGACATGTTTTAAAGTGCTATTTAAGTGGGTGGCACAATAGGTGCTGCAATCCCACTGGCAGCATTTAATTTACAGGCCTTGGATATATGATATACCATTCTGCAAGGGACTTACATATACATTAAATATTCCAATCAGGTATATGCCAATCATATCATGTTTAAGGGAGTGCGCACAAGTACTTTAGCACTGGTTAGCAGTGGTAAAGTGCACAGAGTCCTAAGACCAACAAGCAGAAATCCAGCAAAAAGTAGGAGGAGGAAGGCACGAAGTTTGGGGGTGACTCTGTAGAGAGAGCCATTTCCAGTACAAATGGCTAACACCTCTTTCTCAATCTGAGAATATTGAATCTCAGTGTTCCAGAGTGCTGTGCTGGAGAACACCACTGGAACCAGTGTATCTTCTTCTTGACCTTGCAACAAAACTGCCCCAGCAGTACATGCCTGGCATCTGCAACTAGTCTGACCTCAACTTTAGATCTAAAAATCGTATTGCTGCATTGCTCAGTAGGTTGTTTTTTGCTCTTGCAAATGCATTGATGTGTTCATCTATCCATTGCTTTGGTTTATTTTTCTTTGTGAGATGTCTCAAGGGCTCTGTGAGGGTGGGAGGCTGGGGACGAGTCTCCCACAGTGAATGGCCAGCACAAGAATGCTCCTCACTTCAATGGCATTTTGCTGTGCCTTGGAATAACAAATGTCTGCAGCTTTTTTTAGGGGGTCTATGTTAACAACTTCCTTGGAAAAAATATAGCTGTAGAATTAGATTTTGTCTTTTAGAACAATGCACTTCCACCAATGAAGGATGAGGACACATTCTGGTATACTTTGAACTGTTGCTCTAAGATTCTGATGATATATCTTGGATAGACTTTGTATATATCATGCATCATTGCTAACATTCATGACTCCTGTTGATCCTGATAGCGCATCATTTATGTTCTGGAAGACGCCCGCTGGAAAAGAGATTCTGAAGTTTAATCACTTGTATTAGAGAAGTTTATAATGGAGTGACCTTCTTCATGTAGCTGGATCTGATGGTACCCAGCATTAAAATCCAGTTTAACAAACCCCTCTGAACCATTAATTCATGGAGGAAGTCATCGATCGTTAGGGTGATATGCCTTTCTGGCTGTATGGCTTTATTTGGCAGCCTCTTGTCCACACAGAACTGTATAGTCCATGGCTATTTTGTCTTCCTTGAGACTACAATAGGCAACAGCCAAGGCTTGGGCCCAAACACCTTTTAATTACATCATGTTCTTCTGCCTTGTTAAGTTCTTGTTCCACACTGACTCTGAGATGGAATGGAATTAGGGGGCGTAGTAGTGCTGTGGGGTGGATAGACTGGTTGATGTGTAGCTTGACACAGGTCACTGAAGAGGTGTTGGAAATCACACACAGTGTATTATACTCCTATTGCATGCACAAGAGGTGCAGGCATGACTTTGGAAGCTCTGCATCTCTAGTGTGTGAAAGCTTAGCAGCTTGCCAGAACCCATTTTTGTCACAAAATGTTTGATATCAGTAGTTTCAGCTTCATGTGATATGTTGGTGGTGGTTGTTGGGCACACATAACATTAATGGAGCTTCCAGTGTCTATAAGGGCATGCATTATTTGTCTTAAGAGCTGAGTTGTGCACATTTGCCTAAGTGGTTTGTGCTTCTGGGAAATTTCTGTGAATTGTATGGTAAACATACCTTGATGATCATCATGACCATGTGTTATTTATGCCACTGTAGTGTTCATCCACCTAGGTGCATCCTCCTGTGATGCCTGATAGTGTGTAGGACATTGTTCTAGTGTTTAAGTTTCTTGTGGTGCACCCCTCCTTCTTCCACGACACAAATGGTTCAGCTTGCCACAAATGGCACATGTTGAGTCCTAAACCAGACATTGGTTTACTGAGTGAGGTTCCACTAAATATTAGCCACTTTGATACAGTTCCGTCTGTCCAGACGCTTGTGATTTAGTACTACCTCTGGAATTGCATCCGCCATGTATGGGATTTATTGGTTGTTTTAGTAGTTGGCATGTTCTCTGGTTCAACTTTGATGAAGATTTTGGCGATGACTGACTACACTCATTCTAACTCTATGTTCACAGTTCATGAGACTTTCCCAGGGTCAATATTTCAGCCAGGGACATATTTTGTTTTCTTAGCATTAGTCTTCCTTGAAATGCTGACTTGCAACATTGTATCAGCTGAGCCTTGACTTCCTTGGCCAGGTAGTCTTCTACCGTCTAACCATGTGCTGACTAATGGGGTTAATATGACCCTGGAGGTTCTGCACTGCCAAACCGGCGGTGGTGGCCAGACCGCCGACAGTCGGGCGGTGTAGGACCGCCAAATTATGACAGCAGTAGTGAACTGGCTGCAGGGGGTAGGACCACCTGGCAGAAGCTTGACCACCTTCGACCCAGTGGTCCTCCTAGCACCACCTGTGGTATTTTGAGTATCCTTACCGCCAGGGTTTCTGTGGGGGCTGTCCTCCCCCGAAATCCCTGGCGATAAGGATATTGGTGATAGGAATACTCATTCCTGTCACCGCTACAGGACCCCCCCAACCCCTCCCTCCATGTAGGTGGCCACCCACCCCTGAACCCATCAGAAGCCCCCACCCCCTATCCCTGCTCTGTACCCCCTCCCCCATCCACACACGCACACACCACAGTTGCATACATGCACGCACACACCACACATACATACATACACACACATATCCACACTCACTTGTTCACACACACATGCACAAATGGCCACGACAATTCCCCCACCCCCGCATACACGCAGTCACACAGACACTTGCACGCACATGCACACAAACACATACAACACCCCCTACCCTCCACCATTCACAACACACACACCCATTCATGCACACAACACTCAAAACCCCTCCTCCCCGTCAGTCGATCACCTTACCTAGTGGTCGCGGTGGTCATCAGGGAGGGAACGGGGTCCATGAAACTTGCTCTGCTGCCAGCACCCCGCCAACACAACACCGCCACACTGTCTACAATGTAGTAATATGGTGGGTGGTGTTGTGGTGATGTGGCGATGGTGACGGAGCAAGCTCCACTAGACTGCCGACCGCCAGTATGTCTGATTGCAGTTTCCCCACCAAATAGTGGCAGAGAGCAGCCAGCAACCATAATATGGTGGTCTGAAGACCGCCAACACTGGCAGTCCTGTGGCAGGCGTGACTTCAGCGGTCTAAGAAAAAGACCACCAAAGTCATAATGAGTGTCTGAGGGCCAGATGTAGCAAAAATCGATTTTGCGAATCGGAAATTGCGAGTCGGTGTGACTCGCAATTTCCGATTCGCAAAATTGTATGCAGAATGGTGACTCCGACACCTTCTGCGAACCTCAAGGGGGTCGCAAAGACCCACCTCATTAATATTAATGTGGTGGGTCGCATTTTGCGACCCCATTGAGATTCCCTGCACTCACAGGGATGGTGGCCTGCTGGAGACAGCAGACCTCCATGTCTGTGACTGCTTTTTCAATAAAGCAGTTTTATTTTTGTATTGTAGCCCGTTTTCCTTAAAGGAAAACGAGTTGCAATACAAACAAATAACGAAACCATCTGGTTTTGTTTTTTCAGAGTAGGCAGTGGTCCATTGGACCACTGCCTGCTCTGAAAAAACATTAATAGCGACATTCACAAAGGGGAAGGGGTCCCATGGGGACCCCTTCACTTTTGCGAATGGGTTACCACCAGTGTGACACTGGTGGTAACTGCGAATTGCTTTGCGACCGTGTTCGCGGTCACAATGCAATTCTGCATCGCGGTGCGAGTCGCAAATAGGAAGGGAACACCCTTTCCTATTTCCGAGTCGCATTCCCATTTTGCGAGTCGCTACCGACTCGCAGAATGGGAATGTGCATCGCGATGCGCGTTTTGCATGGCCCTAAGTCTATTAGATGGGCGTAGAACCTGTCTGTGGTTTTATTCTCATGTGTTTTTGCTTGCCATTGTTTAAAGCTCTTATTTTCGAGTTCCAGCTGCACACTGAAGTGGACTTCGAGTGCTGCTAGTGCCATGTCCTAATAGTATTTTCCTGTTATGGTCAGGTTTTCAAATAGTTTGAATACTTCTTCCCGTGTATGGTGAAGTGTTAAACCTGAAACGTTTTTCAGGGTCACCCCAAACTTCTTGCCTTCCTCCTGTTATATTTTTTAACCTTTTTTTTGCTGGTTTTAGGACTCTGTGTGCTTTAGCACTGCTATCCAGTGCAAAGGTGCAATTGCTCTCTCCCTTATGGTATGATTGGCATGCACCTGCTTGGCATATTTAACTTACTTGTCAGTCCCTTGTAAAGTGATATACCATAAACCCAGGGCCTGTAAACTAAATGCTAAATGCTACTAGTGGGCCTGCAGCGCTGATTGCATCACCCACAGAAGTAGCCTTTCAAGCCTGTGCCAGCCATGCCACTGCAGGGCCTACGTTTGCAGTTTACTACCACCTTGAATGGGCAGTTCAAACTATTTGCCAAGACATAAAAACTCCCCTTTTATTAAACCTGAGTCACCCTTAATGTAGGCCCTAGGTAGCCCAATAGGCAGGGTGCTGTGCAAGCAAAAGGAAGGACATGAACCTTTAGGTTTTGCATGTCCTAGTAGTGACAGACAGCCTCTTTCATTTTTAACTACTGTGAGGGCTGCCCCTTTAATAGTTTAGCATTGGAAATTCTCTTGTGTACTTTTAAGTAGTGATTCCTGACCAGAAAAGAGTAGCATTGCCATGTTAAATATGTTTGGAATGGTAGTGAGAAATCCTGCTTACTGGTGTAGTTGGATTTTACGTTACTATTTTAGAAATGCCACTTTTATAAAGTGGACATTTATCTGTTCTTATAACTCTATATGCTTTGCAGCCTTGCTCTAATCCACATCTGGAGCTGAGTGACAGCTACATTTGGTGCATACTTTCCAGATATCCAGAACACAGGAAGGGCTGGTGTGACAGGGGATACATCTGCTTTCATCTGTATACTAATAGTCATCCTGGGCTGGGAGAGGGAGAGGTTGTTCACACTTTACATTTGTATAGGTTGTGTTCTACCCTCACACAAGGGGCTGATTTACCCCTACTGATGTCTGGAGCCAGGACTGGGTTGAAAGAGGTTTGTGGTATTCCTGAAAGGGTTCCTTTGAAGTCACCCCTACATCAAATACATTTTGAATATAAGTAAATGGGGTTGGACCCTTTGTTTTCAGAGCACTTTTGGGATCTGGAACTGAACCTCTGTCTGAAGGGCTGCTGCATTGCTTAATGGACTCATCTGGACTGTTCGTCTGCTGTTGCCTTGCTGCCTGCTAACTGCAGGTGGCCCAGAAGGGTTCACCTGATTGCTTTTCTGCTTGTTGCCCTGCTGCCAGCTACTCCCGGACTCTGTTCTAACTAGGCTTTACAGGCTGCACATTGCCAGAGGAATGCTGTGCCACCAGGAGGAACTTCAATTTGAGCCACTTGCTTTTTCAGCCTTTGCAAGTGTGCCAGGTTTTAAGATAGCGTGCGTTGAGCATATTGGCTCATACGCCATAGAGTACTTAGAGGCATGCAAACATAAAGTGAATGTAAAAATGTACAATGGCATACTATTTCATTCATACTTCCTCTTCAGAGATGACATAAACCTCGAAGGATGGATGGGGTCAGGGAAGGCAAGTCAAGCCATATGGGTAGCTCACTGACATGAACACGTGGCTTGCAGCAGTTCTGCGTAAACACATTCTCAGACAAGGCTTTTAGAGCCAAGAAGCAGGAGCTATGCTGCAAACATCTTCCATGTGTCTGAGCCATGGCCTACTAACCAACCTCAAGCCAGAAAGGGGCAGTTGCTAGCCAGGCTGCAGTCTTCTGTGCACCATACACCCTGCTGATTGTCAGCACTGGTGCTGCTCTTAAGGCTCACATACAAAGCAACCCTGCTTGATGAATTGTTCACGCCTGAATTTTCCCTCTCCAAATATTTTCGTTGAATTCAACGTCCTTTCTCTGTTACTGAAAGGAGTGAAGTTTTAGGGGCAAAATAACAGCATGTGCCTTTCACTAGAATCCCCTATTTGTTTACATTGCTAATGTTCTTGTGATAGTAAGCAACAAAGAAAGTTCTGACCTTGCACCCAGGCTGCTTCTTGCAAAGACTCACTTACTGTACAGCATTGTTGCAACTGGCAAAATTAAGCAAGTACATAATCACATCTGTAGTGTGCCACCCAGCTTCTGACAGTGTTCCAATTCCATAGTCATTTTTTACACGGGAACGCCTACCTTGCATCTCATTAAGGCAAGGTAGGTTTCCACTTTCAAAAATGACTTTAACTCCATAAATTTGGCACTAGACGGGTCTATCACCAAAGTATAAATATGGAGTTAGTTTTGCACCGAATTAGAGTTAAAAAATGTTTTACACTAATTCAGTGCAAACAGAATATAAATATGCCCCTTAGTGTCAAAAAATGACGCTCATCTGGTTAGAGTCATTTATTTTGACTCTAACCTGCCTAGCGTCATTTTTTTTTACGCTAGCCTACCCTTTGCACCGGCTTGCACCATTCCATAAATATGTGCTAAAAAATGGTGCAAGCCGGTGCAAAACATTTTGGTGCAAAACTGCGTTAGTGCAGTTTTGCACCAAAAAGTATAAATAAGGCCCCTAATCTCTAGACACAGGCCTCCCATCCCATTTTGTGACAACACGAGTGAGAAAAGGAAAGATGCAGCTTGCCCTCACTTTATGGACTCATTAGTTTCTGAATCTGCCACATCTGTGCTGTTTTAGAGGAGAAAAACAGAACATGTGGCTATGAATGTGCTTTTCTGCTCTGCCATAATACAGTGGCGTAACAAAGGCCAGCGCAACCTCTGCGGTGCATGGGGGCCCCCAAGCTCCAGGGTGTCCCCCAGTACAGTACACTGCGTATGGACAACAGGCTCCTGACTGGGTCCAGGGGTAAGAGGCCCGCTATAGGTGCTTTGCAGGGGGGTTGAGGTAGGACAGATACATGGGTGAGGTATGCTGATTTCTTAGAGGTCAGGCCCTTTTTGGTGATGCAGTGGAGATTGAATTAGATTCTAGATTTGGAAGAGGCAGTTGAAATGACGGAGGGTGTGAGAGGTGTGATTCCATCATCTGAATTCCTCTGGTAGGCCTAAATGCATGGAGAGCATGAAGACAGTGCACAGTATAAGTGGGTTATTTTTATGTGTGCAGAAAGGAATGTATAGGTAATTTATGTAGCGTGGAAAAATGCCTGTTTTCAGGATTCTGGCATTATGTAAATGGTGTGTATGTGGGTTGAAGCTTATACACAAGGCATTGATTGCATTTCTATGTAGGTCTGTAGGCTGAATGTTTAGTGAGTTACTCCCATGTGTTTACATTTTGTATCCCCAACTTAGCAGTGTATTTTGAATGAATCATCTAAGCAAGGTGAATCTCTACATTTTGCTAACTTCATCACACTGTGGTCCGAGCATCCTGTCCTGATATCAGCATGGGTTTACCCGTTATAGGTTCTGGGCAAATCACTCAATCTCCCCGTGCCTACCAAAAATGAATGCGTCACTGTGAAACGTAACTGATTCTTATGTAAAGCACTCCAATACCTTCAGGTTGAGTTTGCGTTATATATAAGAAAAGCAAAAAAAACTCTTGATCACTGGCATGGGCATCGTAGAATAGTGCTCTGCTCCACAGACCGGCAGGACAGATTGGCCATGCAGAATGTTGAGTAACAGCAAGCACACAATTCTTAAGCAGAATGTGAGAGAGTGCCTTAAAGTCTTCATACATTCCAAACATGCTCTCCTCGATAGCAATGTTCTTCAAATTACCAACTCTTGCAACCTGGTCAAAACCCTGCAAACCAACAGTGACTATGAAGGCTCTGCTTTACACCTAGAATCAGGAGAACTGGACAGAAAAATGACGGATTCTGCAACTTATCTATTATCTAATGGCAGTGAATGCCCCATGTCACTGTGGCAGCATAGTTTTGGGAAGGCAGACTGATTCCCTCCCCCTCAACTTACCTCATGTCCAGATCAGCCAAGGGAGTTAATTAATGGCTGTAAGACAGAGTACAGAGGTAATACGGCACTCAGAAGCAGGCAGCAGGGGCTGGGCTGAAGCAGCAGGGGAAGAGCTGACTGTGCTGCCAATCCTTTGCTGTTTGGCCCTCCATCATTGCAGGCAGATAGGCCAGGCAGGACAGGCAGCAGGTGAGGCCAGGAATGCAAGTGGAGTCTTAGGTGGTGTCTGTCATAGTCACCAGATCCTTGGGTTCTGTGCACGTTCCCAACACGTCCACCACTGAACAGCTCCAAGACTCTGATAGATAAATCACAGAGACTGAGAGAGTTCAAGAGGGGAAGAGGGGATTAGGAAGGGAACAGCTGGGAAGGAGACCTGTAGTAAGAAAAAGGTTAGAACACACAATATGAAAATTATATCTCCTGAAATCAATACTAGTCTATGATTCTAAGCCTAGTCACTCTGAAAACATGAACAATCTAAGAGTTAAGTTTAAAATTACTAAGTTTTAAGATGGCCGGATACCTGTAGGGGAATCAAGATGAATTAAATGAAAACTTTCTTATTCAAGTACTTTCCTTTACATGAGAATCAGAAAAACATTCTGACTAAATTTTAAACCTGTCATATAAATCCTGTTTTGATAATGTATACTAGGACCCTACAATATTGCATCTAGAAACTCTGGCCTTTTGTGTACTCTTAAAATGTTTCAACACAAATTGCGCATATTGCATATATATATATATATATATATGTATATATATATATATTAAACACCATAAAAGGATTGTGCACCATGAATAACACAATATGGATTCAGGAAACAAATCACAAAACTTGTCAACTCGAATATTACATAATAAATATCTTAGAATAGTGGCATACAATAAACAACATGAAATAAACTTGAGGAGAGAATCGTGCGTTTTGCCGATTCGAGTGTTACCATGTAAAATACCAAGAAATGGTAGCACACAATGAATATTAAAGTCAAATCATCATTAATCGAATCACGCGTCTTGCCGATTCGTAAAACACGATGTAAATGTCAAGAAATAACAGCTCACAATAAATAACAAGATCAAAGTACAATGAAACGAATCGCGCTTCTTTTGCCGATTCTTAAGCCACCATGTAAATGTCAAGAAATGGTAGCGCGCAATGAACAACAAAGTTAAATCCTCATGAAACGAGTTGCGCGTCTTACCAATTCGTAAAACATTATGTAAATGTCAAGAAATAGTAGCGCGCAATGGACAACAATGTTTAAACACCACAAAACGAACCGCGCGTCTTGCCGATTCTTAAGCCACCATGCCAATGTCAAGAAATGGTAGCACGCAGTGAATAACAAAGTCAAACATTTATGAAACAAATTGCGCGTCTTGCCTATTTGTAAACTACCATATAAATGTCAAGAAATGGTGGCTGGCAAGTAATCTGTTACTCATTTAAGAATCAAATCAAGAATATGAAAATTCTTAATAACGGTGTCAGGACAGTCCAACCACCGTCTTCCCGCCTGGAACAATGATCACCAATGAAGGATGAAGGGCAAAAGACTGGAAGATCCAAATAGGCCGCCGGACAAGGAGCTCAGAAAGAAGCTGCTGTTCTGCACCGGGACCTCTGAATAGTGAGCAATGGGAGTTGGGCTGGCTCTCTTTTATAGAGTCTTGACCCAGCCCAGAACCACGCCCAGACATGTTGCAGGGAAAGTCTCTGGAAGGCCCTGGAAAGGGGCCACACCCTAACACACTCTGAAAACCTGCAGCAATACATTGCAAAGGAACAGTATTTGTAAGCATATTAAAAATAAGTTTTCAGGACTGAACTCTGCAATGCAAAAGGTTAAACCACAACATATCAGCACAATGCATAAATTACTTTGTTTTGAGAGTGCTGGGTTTTTGCAATTTTGTCGCCAATAGAGCGCGTACTGCTCTGGTGATGACAGTGTCCTGTTGACTGTCATTATACTAATGAGGCTGCTGGATTTGGGTGGCAGTATTACCTGAATTGTGGGGAACTTAGTTTGATCCCACACCATGTGACAACTGGCCGCGAGCAGCGCCTCACCTCTGCTCAAGAGCAGGGATGAATTGTGACAACCCAGGCACATGACACTGTGACTTCTCAGGAAAATCGTGGTGATCAGATCTCATCCTTTTCTTTCAGTTACATTTGTCTCACACATGCAAAGACAAACAGAAGCAGGGAATGGTTCAAATAGATTTGTTGAATTAGCTGAGTCCTAGATAAAATAACATGAACTGCAATATTTAGGATGACAAAAAAAACTAGAAGCAGCATGGTGACAAGAAAAGTGAAACACAAGAAAATTCCCACCATACTGTCACTATACAGGGGGTATGATTCCTACCTACGGCACTAGTGTTCTATGTTAGAGCACAGCAGGATAAGCCCTAATCCGCTCTTCAGGACCCCCGAGAAGACATCATCCGGAGTATGACAATAGTGAAGGAGCCTGTCGTCTATTGAGAAACCATCCCCATATAGGGCAGGGAACCAGTAGCATCAGTGAGCAGCTATAACAAAGTCAGACAGCATGCGGTAGTGTTCATCTGGCTGGAACTTTCCTCTAATGTGCAGGGGACAGAGAGATGTTTTTATAATAAAATAGCTATGCTAGTGTTCTGAGAAAAGTGTCCCCGTGTAAAAATACGTATGTTCTGTGAAATATTAGAGATCTGGTGTACCACTTGTGCAAGGAATCCTATCTAATCGCAGCCTTGGAAAAAGCACAGAGTGAAAGAATGTTGGGCTAAAAAATATGAATGCTTTCCTAATCGAAATGACAGCAAGATAAATTAAAATAAAATATCACCAGAAATGTGATAGTTTCTAAAAGAATAAGATGAAATAGAATGAAAAGTTACTAGGCCAAAGGGCACAGGCACAGGCAGCAGGCCTAGTCGTGAAAATAACATGCCCATAAACATCACTAAAATGGCTCCACAACACTGAAAGGGCGAGGCACGACATTATCCGGATCCGTGTCAAGTCACAAAAAAGAAAGGAGCCAGAGGAGGCAAGCCTAAAAATATAAAAGCCAATGCAGTGTAGGGGTGGGACTGAAGAGGTGTACACACGCCCATCCAATGACATCTGATATGCCCACTGATTGGTCCCAGGCTTACAACGTCTACTGGGAGGTAGCCCAGCAAGGCCACAAAGGTGGTGGGGGCAGGTTCAAAGGGCAACACAGGGCTGTCATAGGTAGCGCTTTTGCGCTACACAAGTTTGACAGCCCTATAGTGTGGAGATGGGCAGGTAAACCAACCACATCAGAAGTGTGGTAACCAGCAATTGGATTCAGCCAAAACTAAGTGGACAACCTTGGCACACTCCTGTTAGAGCGAGCAGCTTTTCAGCATGGTGGACATCGTCCACCCTGTAAAAATAGTAAGTGGACACCGTCCACCAGCGTGCACCCCTGATTGTGCCCTGTATTTTTAAGGCTTTTTACCATTGAGTGGGGGTAAAAGCAACATCTGTTCTCGGAATCACTTTATTTTATTTGTTTTATCTAAATGAGTTATATGTTGTTGCTCAATCTTAGGTGAGTGTGAGAGGGTATGTGAATACATAGGTGTGACTGTATGAGTGCATTCATGAGTGTTTGGTTGCTAGGGGTCGACACTGGCTATTGACCAATTAGTGACTCTTTGTGAACATTCTTAGAGACATATTCAATATCCTTAACATATTCATTGGCCATTAATGAATTATGGTTGGTATTCTTTGGGGCATACTGGCTACCCCTGACGTTATCTCCTCAGTGCTATATATGTGGGCCTTCCTGGGAACATTCTGGTTATATCTAGCATAAAAGTTCCCCATTTTGGACTTATTGTGTCTATTCGTGTCTAAAACGAAGGCTATATCTGGGGTAGTAGTAGCCCATGCATGACTTATTGAATCCATTTTGACATACTTTTGGTTTAAAGGTGGTGAAAATATTTGCCAGTCCTGTATTTGCTAATCATCATTGGACGACACTAGCAAACTCAGTACATGTGTGCCAGTGGTTCTTAGGTGTGCTTAGTTAAAACAATAAGATAACCTTTGAGAGGACAACTATAAATTGACTGAATAAAAAATTTGTGCACAAAAGTACACTTTTTCTAGGAAGTGACAAGCTTCTGTTTTGGGTGAGTTTTGCTCATTTATCAAAATCAAAATGGTTTATTTCATGTTGAAATGTCCATATCATCGGAAACTGGTGAGCTTATCGTTTGAACAAAATTACTGCATTTATAAAATATAATTAAAGATGATATTTGAGGGACAGCTCAGCTAAGTATAGCGAACTAATTGTAGATTGATTTCTTAGTACCTTGAAACACTTTCTATAATATTGGTATTTTATGACGTATGTGGAAGCATGTTATCATCTATATTGACAAAGCTGTTATTATGTTATCCTAGTGTTGTCTGAGCATCTATGATTGGTGTAATCTGTCTTCCATTTGTTATTGTGGTCTCTTTGTAAACGAGCAGCATCAATGATTTCTTTGAACGTATGATTTGTGCAGCTTTACTGTCTGTGGCCCGACATTGTAAGAATTGTAGAACCTTAGTTCACCATAAACCTTTCATGTAGGTTCCCTCCATAATCTACAACTGACAATGAACTTGGAAGGATCTAAGTAGGAAAATGAAGTGAAAAAACGTTCTTCATATATTTTGAAAATAGTTATGCCATGTGATTTTGAAAACCATATTTTCTTTACTGCCTAAAATACATATAACTATTTAACCACCTTCAGGGGGAATTAACTGAACACATACACTGTTTTGATAGCATTTGTTGAAGGTTTTCCTTTGGAGAACCACTGAATTTCACTAGTTGTGATTACCAACGCACACAACATAATGCCATAACTTGCACATTTGAGTCCCATAAATCAGTTTTTACCCATATTTTCTGTAAATTTATATTTCAATTTACTGAAAAACATAGTCAAGGTTTTCATAGGAAGAACTCTTTTTGTTTCTCTAAGAGTTTTGGGGTGATCTGCCAAGTGGGGACTGAAAAAAGGGGGCCTTAAATGCTTTTCCTCCATGCAATTCTATATGGATTGTTAAGAAGCATTTTTGAAAAAAAACACAGCTGAACAGAATTCCACCAAATTTAGCACACGGATAGGTTTTGCACAGAAAGTGTGCTTTTGTGTTCTGGTGCAAATTTGTTAAGCTGTTTTGGGGAAATTAAGGTTGAAAAGATAGTGATATATTGAGAGTTGGTACAGTGAGACTCCCTCAGGAGTCCTGCATGATTGTAAATTAAAAAATAGAGCATTTTCATTCGCTGAGAGGGTCTTTTTTCCATCAGCTGTCTCAGTTCAATGGAAAATGTTGCAGCCAACATCACAAGACATGGGAACTCCATGGTGGAGGGTTGCCACCCATGGGGGTTGGACACAGAGGCTGGGCGCAGGCCAGGTGCAGTGTCCAAAACTTTACAATGTATTGTGAAAAGGCATGGTTAGTGAGGGGTATCGCTGAATATAATTGAAATACCCAGAAATTCAGTAGATATTGTAATAAGATCATACTTTATGGAAAACGAAAAGCACTAGACATTCACTGAAGAAAACAAAGGTTAAAGAGACACTATAGTTAGATGTGAATGTCCATCATAACATCATGTTTTAAACCAGAAACCCTCTGAAACTCTCCAGTTATGCTTTGCATGATTGTGCACCATTTTGTACATACTTTCACTTATGAACTTCTGTACTGGTTGAACAGCAGTATGTTGGATTATGTCATCAGTGATGTAATCAATGGTGTAATTTGAGATGCCAACAGTGATATCATCAATGATGTCATTGAACACGTCGTGAGTGATGTAATGAGTGATTGAACTTCTCATGAGTGATGAAGTCATAAGCAGTGCATGGATAGGGAGTAAGTTACAGTTAGCTCAATAAACTATAACTAATAAATTTCAGTGATTTTTGGGTTAAAACATGCCATTATGAATAGCATTTTCACCGATCATGTCACTTTAACCTTTTCAGTGAGTACATAAAGTGCATCTGTTTATCAGATTTCCAGTACGACTTAGACAGCTTGAAACTTTTCCACTAACTAAAAAGTCTCATCCATTTCAGTTTCGGGGTGATGCCTCAAGCAAATGCCAACAACGGGGGAGGGGTGGTAGCAAACACAGTCTTCATTGCAATGTTCGCTAGGAAAATTGAACATGGATACAGCAAGAACAGCTGAGCTGAATTAAAACTACATTTCGCAGAATGTGGTATCTTGGTCTTGAAAGCGCGCTTTTCTTGATTTGGTGTATATCGGTTTAGTAGATTATGAGAAATTAGGGTTCAGAATTAATGTATATTTCATGCCACGGTTCCACCATCCTGTTGTGCTCTGATTGGTTGGCCATGAATAATTGCAGTAGATACACAAGACTGACCTTGGGATCCCATTGGATGCCACAACTTGAAGAGTACCTTTGTGGCCACCATCTTAGGACTCAGGTACTCGGTTCCCAAGCCCTAGAAAGTTTTAAAAAAAACATATGAGGGGCAAGGTAGGGGTATTCTGACCCTCTCTGTCATGTGGGTGGAAGTGTGGGCTCCCACAAAGACCACGCTGGGTTCAAAAGAAAAAAATAATCTTTGTTTCATTGATCCAGACTGAGCCATGAAAAAAATAAAAGAAAGAATAATGGTTAACCGCGCTCATGTCAGTGAGATGGGCTAATGTTTGCTGTTCCTTTCCAAAAAATACACTCCTTGATTCGATGTCTTGGAGCACTGCACTTAAAAGCACTTTTAAACCAATACAACCTATATTTTTCATATGGCATATGGCCCTTCAGATTCCCCCTCAAATAATGGTGAGACCAGGAATGCAAATTCTTAGTCACTGTCACTAATTTCCTCTTCAGAAAACTTTTGATTGGGGTTGATAGGTCAGCCTCCCACATTAGTTGAAGCCCCCACAAGCTGACATGGGTCTTGCTGAATTTCATGGTCTTCCCAGCATTGATGAAGAAGTGTGTCTTGCCATTAATGCTGCCATGTAGATTGCCTGAGTACTCATTATAGTATTAAGGGTCTGATTTAGAGTTACTCGATCACAAGTGTGCATTATATCCAATGACACTTATAAAACAGTGGACAGGATAAATATCACATTTGGGATGGAGTAACCTGTCCACCAAACTCTAAATCAGGTGCTTAATATAATTCAAATGCTACGGTCTCTTCACCTTAACAAAGTTGTGCTGGGCCTGGTAAAGTCTAGTTATATGGTGACGTTGAACTCCTTGTATTGAAGTGTGCTTTTTTTCTAGAACAGGCGCAATATGGTGCCCTGATTCTGAAAGTTGAGTGTATGTGCAATTAGGGGGTGTCCATGGTGCCCAAAGTACTCTCAGGTAAATGGATTAATTTGCTCTCTCGACTACAAAAGTGAACATGTTGTTGGAGCAATTAAAGAGCTTGCATGGCAGATTTTTGACAGAGTCATATGTCTGCCAAATATTTGTGGATTCAGGTGCCCTGCCATGTGGACATTGTTGCATCATGACCTTTCCTGATGGTCCTTGGTGGCGCTCACCATCAGAAGTGTATCCAAGTTCAGCATGTTCTGGTTAGTGATTGTAGCATCATCCTAGGAGTCAGAGTTTCGTTGCTCTGCTCTGTGTACTCTGTCCTTTTTGCTCGAGCTGATCAGTAAGGTGGGCTAGCCTTGTTGAGACTGAATTTATCTAAACATCAATGGTTGTCCGGCATGCCTTGAGATCCAATGGGATTATGATAGGGTTGGACTTCACCACTAGATCTTCACTGCCACCCAGTGCACCTTCGGGGTTGTCAGGTTCCATGACTGGATGCCAATTTGTCTTGTGATCGTGAAAAAGTAGTTGGCTCTACTTGAGGTCCGCTTTACCTATTCTCTACAGTTTTGTTAAGGCCCTGTCTGCCACTTTGGCTTCACTTTCAGCTGAAACAACCACAGGACCCATATAGTATTATGCAATGTTAAAATGAAAAAGTGTCTATTTAATTAACAGAAGGTTGAGCAAAATGTGTTGTTTTGGATGATGTCCAAGGGGTTTCTGGAAAGACAACTCTTTTTCTAAATTTCTCAAGTAGAAATCATTGAAACCTGCTAAAAATACTAAAGGTTCTGTTTTTGTGTTTTCGGTTTTCAAGAATTATTAATGCTGACACACAATAGTGGCAAATTACCCGTGTGGTCATGTTGAAGATCCAGAGCAACTAAGCAAACTCAATGATTGATTGCTTAAGTTGAAGTCATTGGTCCTAATGCTAAATGTTTAAAAGTAATGATTTATATTGTTAAATACATGTATTTTAACATATTTATATGATGTCATAGCATATGTCTGTAGGTCATCATATTCTGCACTTAATTTTGATTTATATACCTTCTTGATTAATTTATGCACTGGCTTTGCAGTTCAAATTTAGCTCAGAAGTTGTGGTAAATCTAATGGGTTAAGTTATAAATCTAAATACGGCATTTCTGTCCACCACTCATGTATTTTCCTGATTCAAAGCAATGTATCAGGCCACCAAATGTAATACATCCTATGTTTAAAGAAATAGTGGCAAGTCCACTATTTCTGGCTTACAAAGGAAAGTTCTTAAAACACTCCTGTTCTGAATCGGGTGTGTTGATGGTTGTGTTACAATGTATTAGGTTACATTTGGACCTACCACCGTTGCATAGTATGTGCTAGCATCTAGAAAATGCAATGTACATGTTGGAGCTTTCACTGATGATTGTAAAGGCTGATGTGAAGAACTGGGGCAATGTGAGTCCCATAGGATAGGGGCCATTGAACAAATAAAGAAAACCTTAGTAGGACACAATTCAAAGCCACTATCATAAAGGTTTGTTAAAGAATCATTGCTGAAGCCAAAAAAGTAGTTAGTAAGTCAGATCCAAGTTAGTATCAACAATGTATGAAAAGAAAGCCAATTGCGAGAGATCATAACATAAGGGAATTAACTATAATCAAATATATATTTCAATAATGAACTAGAAGTAGTCTTCTCAGTTTGCAAGTCGAAGAAAAATCATCAACTAGAGGACCTACATGTAGTTTACTCCTGAGAAATGGGATAAAAATTTGCAAACGTCTCTAGCAAGTCATAGAAATGTTTTAGAAAAGTCTGGCACACATCACAGAAAAGGCACATTTTATAGTTTCAGAGAAGGGAAAAACAACACACTTGATGTGCTGTGAGGTAGTATGATAGGGCTGTAGTAACAAAGGTACATGACATAAACCAATCAAAAATGTAGAAATTGTGCTACATAAAATAGTTTATTTTAGGAAACACCTCAATCATGAATGAATGTTAAATGCCCCTTACCTTACAAACAAGGGACACACAATAGCCCCATTGAAACAAACCAAACAAAAGCTATTTTAGAAATGGTAGAACTATAGTTATGCTTGGCAACAGCAGCCTTGAATATTGCTACTGCCATTTCGACTATATTATGAAATGGATAAACATAGATGATAAATGTCGGCAACTTTTGCATGCAGTTTTAAAAGTATTTTCTTCAGCAACTTTAATGTGGCTGTCAGTGCAAACAGCAAGGTTCGGTGGATTAAATTTGTGACTTAGGTTTGCTAACTAAAACATACATAAATAGACATTATTTTCTAATTAGTTAACACTTTTACAAACAGAAACCAAAACATTTCAGACATCCCATCAAGTCATTGCCTAAAGATGGCAGAAAAAATTATTGGAAGGCTAAGGAGGTTGGGGTGAGGTAAAGCTGTCTGTATTCAGATATACAAATGTTTAAACCTTGAATATAAAAACATTGAAAGTTATTTAATCCCTAAATGTGCTGAAGTTAAAATATTTATTGTAAGGGTGAACAACACAACAACTTTTATTTTTTGATAAAGTACTTAGCCACATTATTTAATAGTGTTATCTAATTGGTTAGAAATTGTGCTTTCTTAAATCACTCCAAGTATGATAATCATATTATCTGAATTATCTGAATCTGTAAAGCGCTATATAGCTCCCGGGGAGAGACAACAGGTATAACCTCATTAAATATTTTAAAACAATGTCAGTTAAGGCAAAATGATGCAGGAATTAGTTCATGTGAAGACTTTCCAGAAACAGTGAAGACTGTATTAATCTTAGCAAAGTGCAATATAACCCCCCAAATGATTACTTTATGTTTGTCTGATCATGTCTGGTTCTGTCCTGAAAAAACAGGACAGCCATCCGGATGTAACATCTGAATTCTAATATTTTTAATGAATTATTTATTTTATGTTTCTGAACTTGCAAGGGCTACCCTAGCAGCCGGCTTGGATAGCTTTCAATGTTATTAAAGTGTTTACAAATAAAGCTCTTATATCTCAGAAGGAGCAAAAACAACATTATTTTGATGTATAAAATTGCTCATCTGATTCAGATGACACAATGCACCTTTAATTTCTGCAATCCATTTTTCTGTGGCTGTAATTAAGGAATCAAACTTTTTATGTGATAGTTGATGATTTATGTGTTAACTAATGGACCGTTAACACGATGGAGCCCGGTATTTGCTGTCACTGTGCTACTATTGAGCAGCAATGATGTAGCTATTGCGCTAGAATTCCTATATCCTTTTCTACTTAGCAAGCCCCCATGATATAACAATTACTGATGGTGGTAAATTACGTATTGATCCAGATTATCACTCAGTTTCCCATTAATGACTTTGGTATTGAAGTTTTTCATTTCTATTTTAGGTATGCAACTAATGACAGGGGTAAATTCTTCTTGGGAACTAACTGATGTGCAGCAAATAATACACCCTTGCATTAAGTAAGGAAGCAAATACCACTCGTGGTAAAATTTACCACTAAGCAATAACAATAGTGACCTATTGACAGCAAAATCTATATTAATTTCTTGGGTCAAGATAGGGTCTCTGTAATTTAAGACACTACTGGATCATAACCTGAGAGTTGAGTCATGAAACATAACCAGCAACACTTACACAGAAGCTGGGGGTGGACTGGGCATCATTTAAAACTAGCTCACATTGATCTTCTTTTGGGCATTGAATTTCCCATTTTTTATGAATGTTGTCATGAAATGGCTGTTGCCTGCACTGATACTAGTGGTATTTTGAAAGAGTTGACTTTTCAGCTGGGTGGGTGGTTTTTGTCCTTCTGTAATGATTAGTATTTATCAACTAGTGATAGTTACAAACAACTGGTAACACTCTTACCACTGTTTCCATAATGTTGCCTATAAACTTTATTTATCAAGGCAATTTTGCCTGATGCTTAATCAGCCTTCAGCTGTCCTATACTGCATAACTGCATAAATCCAACAGCTGCCTAGTTGTCCTGTGTATTCATCACTTTGTGATATTTAGAGGCATATTTATCAAAATGCCATGCAATGCAGTGCAGAAGACATCTTGCTTTGCCACGTTGCATGACAGGGAGAAGGCAGGAATGCAGCATATTTAACATTACACAGCACAATCCTGTCCTCTCTTTCCACTGGCATACAATGTGCTTCCTAGCACCAATGCCGGCCCCCTTACACTCTGGTGCAAGGGTGCCTGTGTTGCAGGCAGGATTTTTTTTGTGCAGGAAGGGGCAAACTTCCTGCAGAAGAACAATCTTTTGAGGCTTTTCCCCTTTATATGCATGAGGCATAAGGCAGCACACGTGGAAATTAGAGAAAACAATGGGAAATAAAGATATTTCTCCTCACTACACCTCCCCATGGCAGGTGTAGCATGTTGGCGCATTCCCAGGTCTACCACTCATGGTAAATCTGTGAATGTGCCAAAATCTAGGGGTGGGTTTGTGGGAACATATACGCTCCACCCATGGAATGCCTCCTTGGGGCAGATAATGCAAGGCAGTGAGTTGCACTGCCTTGCGTTACTCAAGACTTACCAAGAAACTACAGGGCCATCAAAGGTGGCCCTGCGTGGCTTGGTAAACCTCATCTAGGTTTTGCATCGTCCCTGTGTTACCTTGCGTGTCACACTGGAGATTAAAAACATCGATAAATATGGCCCTATATCTGCAAATGCTGTTTGAGTGGGTTCCCAAACTGCAACATAATATAAAAAAACACAGTCCATGCAGAATTAAACTGGAGGTCAGTGCCCACCTTTATATTTCATGCTGAACTGTGTAATCTGACATCAGCTTGAGCTGTGAATCCAGACACCTTTCTGAATAGTGAACCATGACACCTTTGTTGGCTGTGAATGTTGACAACCCATTCTTCTGTGAATCATCAGACCTTGCTGAGTTGTGAACACTGACTCACAATGTGCATCAACCTTCACACCCTGATGAGGCTGGAACCATGATGGCATTCTAAACTGTGAACTCTGTTAAGCTGTGATCGCTAAGACCCTTCTGAACTGTGACCTCTTGCTGAACAGTGGACTTTGACACTATGCTGAGCTGTGAACCCTGATACCACACAGCATTGTGTATCATATCACCTTGCTTAGCTCTGAACTCTAACACCCTGCTACGCTACAAACTTTGCTACCTTTCTGAGATGGAGGAGAGGTCGAGCTGGGCAACAGATGCAACATAGCAGGATGAAGTGTGAAGGTGACACCTACCCCCCAAAAAGGTTTGTATCTGGGGCCATATTATGCACAGTTCTTGGGGGAACAACTGGTTAGTGCACCTGTTTTCAGTACACCTGGGCCACTATAGTACTGTATTAAATAAGGGGCTGCAGACGCTTATGTGGCCCCCTTCTGTAATACAAATAGCACCAGTGTACATACAGCGCAGAGCTGTCATAGGAGGACAGTCCCTCATTTGCATGGGCGTGGACCCATGCAAATGAGGTAAACACTTTGCCACTATGCCTAATTCTGCACTTGGGTGCAGAAGCAAGGAGGCTGGTAGGAGGCGCCATGACTGTGCACCACAAAAATGTGCCACAGAGTCAGTACGCCCCCTTGATGCATCTCTCTAGAGAAGGTAAAAGGGGTCCCACAACAACTCACTGCACCAGTCTTTAAGGGGAATCTTTGCCCCCTTATAAGTACAGGCGGGTGGTGCCTACACAGTGAAAGACAGAGCTGCTGGGTTAAAGGGTTGTGTAGCCATTTTAGTTATAGCTCCATGCACGTTATTTTGGCATACTAGGCCTACCGCTGTGCACTTTAACCTAGATATATTTTATTCAGTTTCGCTTTATTATTTTAACAGTATCCACTTTTACGGTCTTGTTTTATTTCCTTCTATCTAACTGTTTTGCCTAGGCCAGTACTATGTTCTCAAACAAGACATTCTTGCTCACTCTGCTTCTTCCAAGGCTGCAGAAAGATAGGTTGCAGGTGAAAGTGGTATGAGTTTAGTCTCTGACATTCATAGAAAACACATAACCTTACGTAGGGACAGATTCTCAGAACATCAGCTGTTTTCTTGTAAAAACACTTCCCTGTCCTTTACATGTTAGAGAGAGATTCCAGCCAGAGAACCACACATGTATGCTGATTGCCGAATGCTTCACTACAGCTGCTTTTGCAGACTTCAGGCCTTTGCTCAGGTATGGGGGATGATGTCTTCCCAGGGGAAGTTGAAGGGCAGAATTAGAGCTTAATACACTGTGCTCTATTGTAGCCTAGGTAGGGATTATTCTATTAATTCTAGTGACAATATGGTAGCGTTATTTCTATGCTTTACTCTCCTAGTCACAATTCTAATCTTATTATGTTGTGTTGTCCTGGTTATTGCAGCTCACACTTTGCTATCTAAGATGCAGTTGCTTCATTAAAATCTTATTGAAACACATACTGCCTCTGTTTGTCATTATGTATATGAGACTAATGTAACTGAGAGAAACGGATGAGACCTGAGTGACCACGGCTTTCATGAGAAACCATTTATGCCATGCGCTCGGCTGCCCAATCATCCCTGCCCTTGGGTAGAGATGAGGCACTGCTAGTTAGCCGGAGCGAAACCTGGATTGGAGCGGCAGGTGTCACCTGCAGTGGGTCAGACTCAGTCTCCCACACCACAGGCAATTCTGCCTCTCGGAATCCAGTAGTCTCATTAGGATAAGGAGAGCCTACGTGACAAAATCAGCTGCTCCGACTTTCGTTAGTGTGCTGCCCTGGTGGGCATCACATTCTCAGTATTGGGACACACTATCGCTTTGTGTCTGGCTCACCAATTTGTGCAGTGCCAGCAACAGGGACATGGTGCCCTCCTTGTAATCGCACAGAATATTTCTTGAGTAAGCATGAATCAATCGTTTGTACCCACAAATGGAGCATTTTGATTGGCTCTCCAGATCAGAAAGTGCTACTTGTTGAGTCAATGTAAACGCTGATTGCACACAACTCAACCCCATTTAGGAGCTCGTTGTCAGTACACTACAACAAGCTGAGAGGTAAATATCTAAATGTAGGTTTTAAGTGAGCTGCCAGAATTATTACCTGGCCATCAGAATTATGTGGCATTAGTGCAACAAATTGGCGGTATGTGGTTTAAAACATTTGTTTCTTTTTAATAGACAGACAGCATACAATGTTAATTCCAGAGTTATTTTTGCTTTCGGAGTAGATATGTGTAGAGAACAACTTTTCCTGGAAAATGACACCTGTGTTTGGAGTAAGCGTCGAACGTTTCAAAGATAAGTGGGATTACTGTTGAAAGTTGTAACAGTTGCATGGAGGTGTATGAAATGTTATTGTGAATTTTACGTTCGTCACATGCAAAAGCATTTTGATATATGTGTAGATGTAACAGATGTACAAGTAGGTTAGTAGATGATACGAGGCGATTACAGTGCATACTACGTATGATGTACAAAAAACAAGTATTATAATGAAAAGTAAATTCCAAATAAACATTGGGTGCTGGTTTGTGTCACTTTTGTGACAACCCCCTGCAAAATGTTAGTAAATCTGCTCTTCATTATCTAAATTATTGTTTGCGGAACAATTTCAAATATGAAGTGCGCTCATTCACTAATGCATTTTGTAACAGACATCCACCGAATTAAAAAGGTGCGAAGACGACACTATACGACAAAAATTGAAATAATTGCAAGCAAAAAATATTTACTTAGTAATCAATATATGCCTGTCATGCAGAACAAACAGTAATATTCGTAACAACAACGTCTCAAAAAATGCATTGACATTTAGAATTTAAGAAAAAATGCAGCTTTAATATGTACAATACAATATAATATCATCATACCTTTCAGAAAACCAAAAAGGCTCATGTCCAGAAATGAATCACAGACTGCAACACAAGAGAAGAAATCCAAGCTCTATTTTCTAACACGTTGCACAAAAGACAGACATTTCTAATACTCCATAAATGAAAGCATGTTACCAAGCAAAAAGGCCACTCAGAATTTCAGTGACCTAATGAAATCACTACTGTGTCATCCAGCTGCCTCTGCCTCCCGTAATGGTGGCCTTCTTCAGCCTATAGAGTATATAGTACATTTTATTTCAAATGACATTTAACGTCAGGATTTTATTGTAATGCAAAACCTGTATGGAAAAAATATTTTCAAGATTAAGTCTAAACAATAGTTAAAATTATTCATTTTTTCCATAAGGCAAATCTTTAATTTACAAAAACACAGAATTGGTTCAGGTAATAGACTACAGTCACTTTTTTCAAATTACAATGTGTATTCATATCTTGTTATTCAGTCTCTCCTATTCATCGAGTTTCCACTATGAATATGTCTACTGGTGCCACGTTTCTAATTCTATAAATTATTAACTGGAATAAACTCTTCTTTCAGTTGGGGCAATTCCTAAGGTCATTAGAGGTAAAAAAAAAAAAAAAAAACAGAAAGGGATGCAATAAAAAGCTACCAACTGCTAGTAGAATAGCAGAATACCCAGTCTTCAATATGCGAAGAAAAGGTTTCCCCCGTGACTTATGGCCAGATGTAGATATTGATGGAACACACAATGATTGATATGTCATACGCCAACATCTAAATCCCATAGGAAACAATGGCATTTAGATTTCAGCAGACGGGATATCCATCACCGATGTAACGGATTAACCGCTCCGCCAAAATCTCAATCAAGCCGTCTCTGATTCCTAAACTGTTCTTGAGGCTTTCGGAGCAGCCCCAGCCGGGGTACTGGACACAAACAACAGGATGAGAACTGGAAGTCAGGCAAGTTGATCAGGCTGGGGACGGATCCACCTGATCATTCGGCCCATCTGGTCTCTATGACTATACTGAAATCTTCTTTGCAGCCATCTTGAACATCCTTTCCCAAAGAACCAAATGAAGATCAAACAGCACCATACCCACCACCCCAAATGGGGTAAGGACCATCAACATAGGTTTACCAAATGAGCCTGCAAATTATACCTTTTTTACATTTAATTCCAATAACCTAACTCCAGCATTGGCGCAAATAATGATACCTGCGAAGGGAGTTGTACTCTCTTACACACTGATTACATTTCAAAAGGACCCTTAAACACCCTTCAGGGCTATATTCTGAAACTTACATGACTGATTCCTTCTCTTGTCAGCGTTACAACCAAGGAGATACACTTGATCAAGTCCCTTGACCCTGAGCCAAGACTCTGAAATAAGATCACTAACGTCACCTGGGCCTCTGGCGGTCTGGCTCTCAAAATCCTAAAAGAGATGAACACTTTAAAAAAATGGGGAATCTCAATCCTGGCTGAAAGAAAAATGGGTTATCCTCACCCACCAATGGCTGGCAGGGCTGAAGGCGAACTGTTCGGCCAGTCAACAAGAGTATACTCTGTTCTGATGAATGCCCTATGCAATTCTTTAAGATCAGATCGTAAAATGACAAGAGCAAAGGCCTCAAAACCCAGCACTCCAGACAGAGCTAAAGGAGAGTGGGGCCGGGTGTCAGGAGTTGTGAAGATGACAAGGCTAAAGCCATCAAATGGCCAAAACCATTCGAGTTTGCTACTGGAACATTAACAGTTTTGCTGGCAAAATGGGCAATCCAGAAACCCTACAGTATTTAATTTCTTTCCAAGTGGTGCTGCTACTGGAGACTTGGGCTCAGATCCAGTGCCAGAAGAGGTCTTAACAAACTAATTTGTCCCTGCTATCAAAGCCCAGAAACATGGGCACTCCAAGGCGGGGCCTTTGCAATTTATATCTCCTTTGCTCTTGCAATGGAAAGCAAAGAGGTTGGAGGCATCAACAAAAGTCTGAAAATGATGGAACTGACCTTGGAAACATCAGAGGGTCCCTCCACAATCACCATAGTGAATGTTTATATTCATCCAAATAAAAAGGCGAGGACCGAGCTAAACGCCTGGCAGATTGGATTATGAAACTACAGAATGGGAGTGCCATGCCCAAATTTATAGTCTCAGAGACTTTAATATGTGACTTATGAGATTATCTGCCCCAAATGACGTATCAGAGGCACACGATTTTCTTTGCAATATCCTGCAGGAGGATAGCATGTATCAGAAAAAAAGTGGATAAAAACGGCCAGTCTCTGCTTGGTAACCTTAAACATCTGAGTCTCTGTGTATTAAATGGCAGCTTTATCTTAGACAAACCACCTGCGTTCTCATATCCCTCAGAAACAGGAACGTCATTGATCAATTATACCTTGCTGAGTCTCCCTTTAATGCAGCACGTCCTCTCATTTAGACTAAGAGATAGGGGTGACAGCGACCATCCCCCTCAAGAAATTGTACTGTCATTTGGACTCCACTCATCAAGCAATCTCAATTCATACAATTGATAAGCAGATAAAATTCATGTCCACCTCCAAACAAGATTGCATTTAAGATGTGAAGCAATCACTTCAGGCAGCAAAGAAGAAGGGGCGGTACCTCACGCGTAACTGGGAAGCATTTGCCAATTAAGTTTCTGGACGACATGCCAAATCAGTAGGACACTGAAGTCAGAAGACTGGCAGCAATTACACATTCTAACAAGACAGGGAGGGAAATTTTCCTATCATGAAATTAAAGAGGCAAATAAACCAGCTCTGGAGGGCACGCAGGAGTGCTCCAGTTGACCCTCCATGCATCTTAAACTAAGGAAAGCCAAGAAAGACTTTAAAAACAGAAGTGGGAGCTGGCAAGGAAACGGATGACTCCTTTTGAGCGAAACTGCTGTTGGATATTAAGAGGAAAAACTCAACCATTTTTTGTCACACGATTGACAATATTTCTAGCTCCTCCCCCAGAGTAGTACACTCAAACATCTCAGAATCAATTTGGATGCAGTACAAATCAGAGCACTTCAATGCAGGGAGTTTAATTCACCCCAGGAGACACACCCCTGCTCCCAATGACTCAAGGAGAAGATTGCAGAAGTTAATTACCCCTGCTGAGGCTTTACAAAACATCCCTTCTGAAGTTATAGCCCCTCCCACAGAATTAGAGCTTGAGCTATGCAAATGGGACAGCACCAATTAAAGTCTGATCCACAGCCCCGCACAGTCCAGCATTAGAAAGCTTTCAGTCAGCCTGAGGAACATTCAAAGACAAATAATTAAGGGGTGTCATGAAGGGGCTCCGGGCCCAAATGGGATTCCTCCGGTGACTTACAAAAAAGAGCCTACCTTCTGAGCACAGCAACTATCCCTACTTTTCAACTACATTTACACAGTAACAGCATCCCCACTTCATGGAATGGCTTAATTATCTCACCAATATCAAAGAAGGCAACACAAGCAATCCAGGAAACTACCTCCTTATGGCCCTGATAGACAACCTGGTCAAATTTTTAGCTAGGACCTCAATAGAAAAACTTTGGACCTAGGCTGGAGATAATGCCAGAATTTTATTGAATCAAACTGGCTTTAGTAGGAGGACAGGAACAACAACCATTATCATGGCTTTCTGACTGACTTTTCAATTTTGTATAAGTAATCAATGTATCTATGTTTCATAGATTATAAATCTGCCTTTAACAGGGTTGATCAGGTGAAACTATGGCACACATTAGCAAACTGGAATATCCCATCAGACCTGCTAAGGGCAAAAAATATGCTCAATATCAACACGAGGATCTGAGTCAAGCTAGGGGATGGTTCCTATATGTATATACCAACAACACATGGTCTAAAACAGAGATGTGTGCTTGAACCAACCCTTTTAAATGTGTTCCTTTCTGATCTTCCATCAACCCTAAATAAGGTAAATTGTCATGCCCCAAAATCCAACTTTCCAACTTACTCTATGCCGATGATGTAGCATTACTTAGCAGGTCAAAAGATGGCTTACAACAGCTTCTAGACGCAACTCTAGCATATTCCAAGAGCAAAGGACTGTCAATTAATATGAAACAAAATAAAACCTTAATGATCAATAAAAAGGATTGAAAAAAGGATTGAAATACCATAGCCGGTTCTTGGGAGAGACAAGCTACAGTCTGTCAACAAATGTAGGTACCTCGGAGTGCTACTCAGTGCTAACGGAAGGTTCAGCAGTCAAATGGAGGATATCAGAAGGAAGGGCAACAGTCTCTCATTAGGACTGGAAGCCCTGTACAGAAAACAGAAGGGTCCAATTTTCACCCCACTATTACAAGTCACCCAAGCCAAAGTGCTTCCAACTCTGACCTATGGGAATGAGGCCCTGAGAGGCCAGGACAGTATCGCTTTGGATAAAACAGTTACAAAAGTTTTCAGGACCACATTCTATCTACCAACACACACGTCTCCTGCCCAGATTAAATTGGAATTTGGTCTTGTGAAGCAATCTCTAGCACAACAAGCAGCCCTTGCAAATTGGTGCCATAACTTCAAAGAAGTAAGTGAGGGCTATTTAGACCACCACCTCTGGATTGAAATACAAGGGAGGGCACGATGTCCAGTAAGAACCTACTTACACTCAGCTGTTCTTAACCTGGGCCTCTATTCTACATGGGATTTATCATTAAGCAGTACTGAACTTGATTTAGTCTAAAAATTAGTAGTGTCCTTTATGTCACAAAAGTCATCAAAATGTGACAGTTTACACCTGATGTTAATCAAAGCACCAATGTTTTTAATTTATTAATTGCACTGACATGTTTTTATTAATGTGCATTTGTTTATTCTACAGAGTTCAACACAGGTGTTGGTTTATTATATCAAATTTTAGAAGGATTAAACTGATATAATAATGTAATTTGGACTCTAGACTAATAGAATATGTTGAAAGGATATTAAAATTCTAATGATTAATGAAATAGAAATGTGGGCAAATATATGAAAATTTAATTTCCTGTTGAAATGCATTAAATAAGTTGTCCCTATTTCAATAACATGTATTACCATATTAATGAAGTATTATTAATGGTGAATTCAGAGGTTTACATATTATATGTGTTTTATTAAAACGTATTAATTGAATGTTTTGCTGTGATTCTCTTGCATTAGTCTAAGTAAGGACTGAGTAAGGCCTGCTAAGTTTGTATGTTGTTACTGTGCAGGAAATGTTTAAGATTTTGCTCTTATGATTAGACTAGATTTTGATAATAGGCCCTATTGTTTAGACATAGAGAGAAAGTGCAATTGTTTCCTTGAAATTAGAACATCCTGAACAAATGGACTAATAAATTGTACAAATGTTTCTACATTGGGTGGAGCTACATGGGTGGAAGATGTTCCCATGACAGACCTGGGAATTGAGGTTGATGTTGCAACTTGGAGTTGTGTGATCCATTTCTATTGGATGATGAGCCTTCAACTTAAATTGGACTGATACCTTTGAGGAATCAGAATGCTTTATGAACTTTAATATATCAGTGACTAGTTGGACTTTGGTCAGATGTGTTCCAGATACCCGACAGATCCAGATGCCCGAAGATGCATTGCTGAACCCCTTTCTATTGATCACCTGCATGTTGTGTCCTGGGAGAGGTATCTTCCCCTCTGCCTTTGCTCCTTTGAAATGTCCCTTTGAGACTTATAAACCTTTCTTCCAATTCCCTTCAGAAGACTCTTGATCGAGCTTCTGACATGCTGACGCTTTCCCTTTTTACCTATCTTTTGCCCACCTTAGGTAGTAGGTTGCAGTCTGACATTATGTTTTCCAAATTAATTTTGGCCATTTTGTGAATTTTGCCTTTTGCCCGCATGTTTTCTGCCCCACGCATGTATTTCCCTGAATTGGCTAGCTGTAGGGTTCCTCTGTGCCCAGCTAAATTCTGACTCTCCTAAATTGAATTGATTGATGATTGCTGATCCACAGCAATGCTTAATTTCCGCATCATAGATATTTTTGCTTATGATATGTATTGTTCGTCTTGAATGAATAGTTATGTTAGTGTTAGTCTGTGTGAATCTATTTCATCGCCTTGGCCAACCTAAGATGATTATGTATCTTTATAACTTGGTCTTGCCAATTGTCTAAATGACTTTGAGCTTAAGTTTGCAATAACTCCATTAACTTTGTTTCTGGCTGGAGTTTTCCTTCCATTGCCACATTGGTCATGGTGTGCAACTTAATTGGGTTTGTCTTGAAATTGTGTTAGTGGCCCTACCACACCGTATACTGGGTCCAAAGATTCATCAACCTCGAAGGGCACTGATTCCCACAAAGGATAAAAATGCTCCAGCAAACTCAAAAGAATAATAAAATCAAGCACTAAAACCCTGTCTCTCTTTGATGACAAAGCCACCCTATCCAGGCGCTGTTATTGGTGGCTTACTTTAAATAATTACAGCAATCTTAAGTCCCAGAGCTATTTAGGAGACCTTTATGGCAACCAGAGAAAAGAAAAGTTCCTAAAATACAGAGTGTGAAAACTGCCTGCACTCAAGTATACTCCCCCATTGGGAAGAATTGAAGACCAGGACAACTGCAGGAAATGTGGACAATGACCGGAGGATATTATCCATGTGTTGTGCCCGTGCAAAGCCACCCTGGAAGCCCACTGGGATTCCTACACAGGAAATTTAATGAAAGAGGGATAAGGTCATGCAAAGAGTTGGTGGTCACTTGTTTTATCCCATGTGATCCTTGACTGAACTGTGCAGAGGTAAAGTATCTCCAGAAGGTAGAGAAAATGGTGTCAACCTTGGCAACAGAAAGGAACACTGAAAAATAAAAGAAGTTGAACTTGAACTTACTATATTCCCTCTGGATTTCCTAACTGGAGGACAAGCCTGACACACTTTAATGAGCAATTTGATGCATTGCTGAACCCCTTTCTATTGATCACCTGCATGTTGTGTCCTGGGAGAGGTATCTTCCCCTCTGCCTTTGCTCCTTTGAAATGTCCCTTTGAGACTTATAAACCTTTCTTCCAATTCCCTTCAGAAGACTCTTGATCGAGCTTCTGACATGCTGACGCTTTCCCTTTTTACCTATCTTTTGCCCACCTTAGGTAGTAGGTTGCAGTCTGACATTATGTTTTCCAAATTAATTTTGGCCATTTTGTGAATTTTGCCTTTTGCCCGCATGTTTTCTGCCCCACGCATGTATTTCCCTGAATTGGCTAGCTGTAGGGTTCCTCTGTGCCCAGCTAAATTCGGACTCTCCTAAATTGAATTGATTGATGATTGCTGATCCACAGCAATGCTTAATTTCCGCATCATAGATATTTTTGCTTATGATATGTATTGTTCGTCTTGAATGAATAGTTATGTTAGTGTTAGTCTGTGTGAATCTATTTCATCGCCTTGGCCAACCTAAGATGATTATGAATCTTTATAACTTGGTCTTGCCAATTGTCTACATGACTTTGAGCTTAAGTTTGCAATAACTCCATTAACTTTGTTTCTGGCTGGAGTTTTCCTTCCATTGCCACATTGGTCATGGTGTGCAACTTAATTGGGTTTGTCTTGAAATTGTGTTAGTGGCCCTACCACACCGTATACTGGGTCCAAAGATTCATCAACCTCGAAGGGCACTGATTCCCACAAAGGATAAAAATGCTCCAGCAAACTCAAAAGAATAATAAAATCAAGCACTAAAACCCAGTCTCTCTTTGATGACAAAGCCACCCTATCCAGGCGCTGTTATTGGTGGCTTACTTTAAATAATTACAGCAATCTTAAGTCCCAGAGCTATTTAGGAGACCTTTATGGCAACCAGAGAAAAGAAAAGTTCCTAAAATACAGAGTGTGAAAACTGCCTGCACTCAAGTATACTCCCCCATTGGGAAGAATTGAAGACCAGGACAACTGCAGGAAATGTGGACAATGACCGGAGGATATTATCCATGTGTTGTGCCCGTGCAAAGCCACCCTGGAAGCCCACTGGGATTCCTACACAGGAAATTTAATGAAAGAGGGATAAGGTCATGCAAAGAGTTGGTGGTCACTTGTTTTATCCCATGTGATCCTTGACTGAACTGTGCAGAGGTAAAGTATCTCCAGAAGGTAGAGAAAATGGTGTCAATCTTGGCAACAGAAAGGAACACTGAAAAATAAAAGAAGTTGAACTTGAACTTACTATATTCCCTCTGGATTTCCTAACTGGAGGACAAGCCTGACACACTTTAATGAGCAATTTGTGGACTTGTGCCTGAATGAGGCAAGTCATCATAGCACTGGTCAAGGTTTGACATTACAGTACTCGGCCTTAGTACCAGTGAAAGGTTCACCTCTTCATGGCAGTAAATTTTGAAAGCCAGTTTTTGCCAACAGTGCAGCAGTGAAGGTACTGCTGGAGTGTGTCACGCTAGGTGGACATTAAGCATTAAAGCACTTTACTCTCGCAATTATCTTTACATAGCAGGACTTTTCTGCTAACTGCCATTTTCCCCAATTGCCCAAAATGCAGCAGTCAAGATACTACTAGAATGTGTTGCACTAGGCTCATATTAAAAACAAAAGCCTTTACCCAAACGCTTACATTGCATACCAGAATTTTGCTGCTAATTGCCATTTTAAATTAAACCCATATGTCCATTTAAATCGATAGTGTTCAAGTTGACCTCAGGGCGACTCATTATTTTATTTAATTTGCATGCAGCTAGCATCCCCAGAATCTCTATGATTTAGGATACCATCATATTTTATGAGTGCAGATGCATGTTCCGTCACAACTTCGCTCACAGAGGAATAAGGCCTTGCCCATGCTGTTCCTATATTCATTTTTATTTTCTTATTTGTACCTTCTTTAGTAATACTTTAATGTTTTATACATGTATTGCAATGGTTTTTATTAATCAAGCAAATAAATAATTGGATTAGGATAGGAATTTACTCCCCTCCACCTTTCGTCTTTTATGCTTGCATTTATCCCTGCTTTACAGCTCTGTTGATACCCCTGATTTGAATGGATTGTATTACCTCAATACCTACCTACTAGCCCTCACATCCCCTTGTAACTTATCTACAAGTCTGCAGACCTGCCTTTCCACAAGTTGTCAGCATGCTTTGTTACAAATTTTCTTACCACTTTCTCTTCTGTTGTCTGATATCTGTAGAAGTTATGCTGGGTTGTGTAAAGCACTCCGGTCCCCTTGGGCCTGGTATGAGCTTTATAAGAACTTATAAATCAATAAATGAATAAATAAATAAATTGTCTGCAGGATACTCCATTGACTACCCAATAAGGAACACATATTACTTCTCTTAGATCCAGAGAACTCCAGAATAATCTCATATGGTGAAATTATCAATGTAGCTAAAGCTGCCACACAGTTATCAAGTCTAGCACACCTGCAGTGTCCGAACTTGAGTGATGTCCTCATGACCGGTTGACAAACCAGGTTCAGCCTACCACTAAACATTGCCCAATTTACAAAAAACATAGAGCCTAATATATATTTAGGCAGGTGGCTCACCATTCCGCCATGCAGATGGGGAAAACTACTCCGCCCATATGGTGGAGAGGCCGGCGACATATTTTATACATGACTGTCAAGCAGGTGGTCATTTATGAAAGCATTGCCAGGAACCGCTGTGACAGTGGTTCCTGGCAATACATATTGCTCTGTGCTACAGGGCTGCTGGAGCAGGACACAGCCCTGTAGCAAACAGTAACCCTTTTTTCTTTTAAAAAAGAAAATCCTTATTTGGGATTTCCTTTTTGAAAAGAATAAAAATAATGCTCCCCTCACACGGGTGTCTTCTCCCAGGACAGGGGGAGCATTTTAATGATTTTGTTGTATCTTAACTCTACGTTTTACCTGAAGGTAAGAAACAGTAAAAATATGACTCCATGGCTGCCCTTCCAAATTGGGTGGGTGGACATGTAGCCGTTTCTCAGATGGCCCTTACTCCTCTGGGCCGTTGGAGAAGTTTGGCCACGGCAGTGACAGAGTAATCTCCACTGTGGCCAAACTGAAGGTCTATCTGCATTTAAATCAGGAGGGCAGACCTTCATATTGGCGGTATGTATACTCTGTCACAGTTGACATGGAGTATAAATACAGCCAATACATAAATCAGGCCCATAATCCTAATTATTGGATGACCATAACTACAATCTCAAGGGAGCCTGTCGTATACACAGTATCCATGCGGATCATCATAAATATACGTACATTCAGATAAATTAGATCATTATGACTCAGACTGTCTATAAATATACTAATCACAAGAAACAGCATTCTGGGCAATAGAACATCAAAAAGCGCCAGATTATTGAATTGTTACTGCGGGCGGGGGCTCACATGGAAGCAACTGCACGGAGAGTGAGAATAGTTAATATCAACAATAATGTAAGCAAATATCAACTGCCTGATATGAAACAACTCCAGCTATCCTCGTATGTGCTCATATACTTAATGCTCAGGATTTTGTTTTTGTGGTTAAATTTGTAAAAAAAAAAGTCACACGTCATCATGAAAACTGGAAATTGTGTACTGAATTTACCAATTTGCTAGTGAGTAGCCAAACTTTAACAAAACTGCTTCTGAGAACTTGCTGGTGTTCATAATTTGCCAGTGCCATCTAACACCTTCAAACTGTGTGCACTCTCTGCCGTAGTACTGCTATGAGTATAGCATGTAATCATGTTACAGACACAGCCACATTCTACGTAAATTAAAGACCCCATCAATCATATTATTTTTAATATTAGTATTGGTATTATTATTAGGGTTGGTGTTGTTGTCTTAGTTGCTGTTATTGTTGTTGTAGATCACTTCAACAAATTGAGTTATCTCTAGTTTATGAGGCATCTGAATGCATATTTCAACTATTGATCATAAGTGAATATTCATCCAACCCACATGCTTCACTCAACAAACTCAAGTAAATATAGTGTATATCAAACGTGCCAATCTGAATGGTTTCATTTTGAGAATGTCAATGGAACAAAAGAATTGTGTTCATTACTAATGAATCTAACATGCTTAGATAATCTCCTGTTTTGATGCTTCACTGGTTCATTGTCAGTACCTTTTCGGTGCCATGTTTCTGCCATTCATATTGTGACATCTATAATGTTACCATCATTTACCTATGATGGATCTCATAGCCTCTACATAACTCTGTTTCCCTTATTAATAAAATTGTCTCCCTGCCAAGTTACTTCTTCTGGATCAGAAACATCTCTGTGTGTCTCCAGGTAATATGAATCCATTCCAAAGTAGCTGTCATCTTTTGTTGCCTGCAGATATTTAGACTGCATTGGTGTCACATTTGTTTACCTGCCACAGCTGTCCCAGCACGTACATGTGGCCCTTATCTCCTGTGAGATGTACCGCACATACAGGAAGACCACAGCTACCGTCTTAGAAAGAATTCACTGCACCTGAGGGAAAATAATGGCTTTTTTGTTTTCTTTCTGTCCAGCTTATTGTATGGACAGGTATGAGCCACCACAGACCCTTCTGCCAAATTCTGCCTTTGTGAGGTGAAATTAATATCAAGGACAATTATGGCAGCCCCAAGACTGGAAGCATATAGTTTCTCCCACCTCAGATTGACTGTGACGATCTTATGAAGGCAAATATACTACAGCCATATAAATACAGATTTGTAATGCTTGTAGCCAATGTGTAAGCCATTTTCTGCAGCTGAGTCCTCCACCACTTGTATTTTGTAGGAAAGTCATCCTTTTTGCCCTGATCACCCCCATTTTTAGACTAATGCTGGTGGTTACTGACTCTGAAATTGCCCTAGGATCTGCTAACTAGGCCCAGGGCCAGTGCTATGTCCTCTAAAGGTATATGTGATTAGTATAATTCCAATTGGCCAAGACAGCCTACCTGTATGTCCATAGTATATGGTACAGCATGTAGGTTTAGGGACCCAGAGGACTTAATACACTTAAGTGTGCACTGCTGTGGTGTCTGGTGTCATTTTAGAGCGAGGCCTGCCTTGCCGGATAGTTTTAAAATAAAACTGTGTCCAAATTCGACTTTGGAATTAAATGTACTTCCAAAGTCCAAAACTACCTTTTGATCACATTTAAGTCACTACCAACGTCTGCCTCGATGCCCCAGGGGTAGGGTCGATTGTCCTAAAAAACAGGGACAATATAACATTTGTTTTATATGCCTTGGTTGGGAAAAACAGCCAAATTCATTTTTCACTATTGTAGTGCGGCTAGTCCTATAGGCTAATATTTATTAATCTTAATAAAGTCTGACCTTTGATTAGAGCTAACTAGACACATCATTCAGAGTATCACAATAACGGTAACAATAAATCCAACAACTTGCCAAGTTTGGATTTATTATAAATATTACAGGAAAGTCGTTTTGTAATTACTATCCTGAAGTTACCTAAAACAGACCTATAGCAGCCTCTTCTGACTGGTCAGCCATTTATAGCCTGAGCCAAGCTGTTCCCTGAGTAGGTGTGAAGAGGCTTTGGGTTGAAACAATATAGCCATTTGGTGGGAGGTGATTCCCTTCCTCGTGAAGCCAGGGAGAGGGAGGGTGCTGGGGAGATAAGCTAGACTTAAATGGCTGGAGAACAAATGTCATTGGACCCAGGCCAGCCCCCACTTCCTTGATCGCCAGCCAGATGGGAGCCCCTTAATTAGTTTGAGAGACGACTGTAAGACGAGTGTAGTCAGATTTTAGCCACCTCTCTGGGGTGATGTAAAAAGACCCCCCCTCCAACCCGTCTCCTTATGCAGATGAATGCAGATGTGACTGAGTGTCCTGTATTTATGGCTGTCTGGGTGGAATGCACAAGGGGAACTGTCAACCAGCACAGACTAGGCTTGAATTGGAGACAGGCTGTAAGGCACAGATGGCACTAGGTGCAGAGAAATGACCACTTTCTAAAAATGGCATTCATAAAATAGTAATATTAAATTCAACTTCACCTTTAGGCAGGATTTTATATCAACATTCTGTCCATACTAAACATTACAGGTCTACTCCTTTCAGATCAGAATCTGCCACTTAAATGTACATAAGGCTAGTTCTAATGCTGGTCTATGAGAGGAACAGGCCTCACAGTAGTAAGAAATGAATGTGTGAGTTTTTCACTACCAGGATAAGTAAAACACAAAAGTACATGTCCTGCCTTTTGCTTACATAGCACCCTGCCTCATGGATTATCAATGGCTTACCTTAAGGGTGACTTATATGTAGAAAAGGGGGAGGTTAATGCTTGCAAATAGCTTTGAATGCCAAGTTGAAGTGGCAGTGAAGCTGCACACACAGACCCTGCAATGGCAAGTCTGAGACATGGTTGAGGGCTACTCATGTGGATGGCACAATCAGTGCTGCACGCCAACTAGTAACATTTAATTTTCAGGCCCTGGGCACATGTAGTGCACTTTACTAGTGACTTTCAAGTAAATTAAATATGCCAATCGGGTATGAGCCATTGTTACCATGTTTTTAGGGAGAGAGCACACGCACTTTAGCACTGGTTAGCAGTAATAAAGTGTCCAAAGTCCTAAAGCCAACAAAAATTAGGTCAGAGAAATAGGAAGAGGAAGGCAAAAAATTTGGGTGAGCCTTCAGAGAGGGCCATTTTTCAACATTACGCCATATTTGACTGTACAATATGTAACTGAGTACTTGTAATTTATCATGCCATCATCATAATTTACCTAATGTGACTTGATTTTGCTCTGTTCGCAGATGCATAGAAAGTTCTGCAACAAAACATAGGGCCTCATTTAGAGTTTGGCTGTGCGGATACTCACAAATCTGTGGATGTCTCGTCCTCCATATTACAAGTGCATTATAGCCTTTGGTACATATAACATGGCAAACAGGATCTCCACCATGTTTTGATAGAGTTTCCTGCCTACCAAACTCTAAAGAAAGCTCAAAGCTTACACTTGAAAACAGGTCATCCCAATAGGCAGTCGATTACACCCTTCAAATGCAATTTCGTTCTGCCAGCTCATTCACATTCTGATGCAACCCGTTCTTTAAGATGCGTCCATCGGCAGCCCATTTTCACTTCAGCACAGCCTCCTCTGCTCGGAACATGAGTGTTTGTGCAGATTATTATAATATTTCTACGAATCGAAATGCGATTCTTCAGAGCTCTTTTGCTGCCCTTGAGAAATGAAAAGCCATTTATGACTCAATCACACCAAAAGCAGAATCTTTAAGTAGCAGCCTGGATTGTTTGACTTCTTTGATTGCCTTTGGAAGTGTTATTTGCCGGTGAGTAACAATTCTTAACAGTCCAACAAGAATGAATAAAGACATCTACATTTTTAATGAATTCCCCAAAAGGGCTCTGTTATTTCTCTTGACTCTCTTAACAGGGAAGTTATGAAAATAACTTGGGCACTCATATACAGTTTGGCCGAGTGGGTGAACCAACGTATATTTACAGTTCACCCACCTCACCAAACATGTGCCTCCCATGCTCCATTTTGAAATGAGGATACTTCAAGGGTTCCACCAGTGGAACTTCAGCTAACTACCAGTGGAAAAGTCATGGTGACAATAGACTCGCACGATTAAGGGTGGGGCGACCACCACTAGAAACTCCTCTCTGGGTTTGCCATGTCGACCTGGAGCATGGAATTGCATGTCAGACATTGGGGTCACGGGCAGGGAAATATCCCATTGTCTCAACGCTTTAGTGAGAAAGTTCTGTGCAAATCAAGGCTATTGATTTTTATGTTTTTGAAGAAAAATATCTTTTTGGGAGAGTTTATGCTTATGTTTACACAAAAATTGCCCGTGTGTTGCCGGGCTGGAGAGAGCAAGCACAGGCTCCCAGTCTACCTGGGAGTGCCCTGGCTGTGCACTCCCAGTCAATCCTAATGCTGCTCTGAGCAGTGTCAGGACTGGCCCCAGGACAGGCTGGGAGCCTGTGCCTGTGTGACGATAGAAAGTGGAGTGGTGAAACAAGTACTTTTTTTAAAATTTACTCTAAGTTTTTGTTACCCCCCTCCCTCATCCCTCTGTGGGCCACCCCGCCCCTTTAGAGGGCAGTGAGCTGCGACTGAATAGTAGGGAAAAAAAATCTAAAGTTGTGATGGGTGAATTCTTGTGTCAAGAAGTAAATGCCTATACGCCAAAGGTCGACAAAGGTTTTAGATTATTAACCTGCGCTTAATGATGGGCAACAAAGTATTATTTATGATGATGAGAGGTGCTGTACAGAGGTTTATCATTGACTTTATAGCTTATGCTGTGCTTTGATGATATCCCTTGATTTCTGCTAGCTTCAAAATAGGAACATCCACGATTACAGTAAATGTCTCGAAATTTAAATCAAATGAAACTGTAACTGTAGAAAAAAAGTAAATCCATAACAGCAGGTATGACTTTGTAGAGGTGAATTATCAGGCACATGTCCTTTCGCAGTGTCCCGTATGCATGAAACACAGGATTTGATTCTGATAGACTGACAAAGTAGTGAAAAAAATAATGTGGATTGTGACATTGTCTTTGGGATCTATGAATGTGATAGTTACATGTAGTTGGTAGTCACATACAAGAGACTGTGACCCAAAGGGTGTAATTAAGGAATAATTTAAGAGAATTTTCGAAAGGGATATAGATGCATTCTGTAAGAATATTATTATTATTGTAAAAAACTGAGATTTTGTTTACAGAAACAACTAGTTTAGATAAGAGTGAATAAGTGTGATTTAAAAAAAAAATACAAGTACGTGTACAGAGTATTTTATATATAATAGCCGCCATTACAGAAAATGTTTTATTCCTTTTTTTCTACAGGTGGAAGAAATCTGTCAACATATGTGCAGGGAAATGACTGTAGGCCTGATGTAGAACTCGGTGGATAGATTACTCCGTCACAATGATAAATGATACCTTTTCCACTGAAATATGAATCCCATAGGAAATACTAGCATTTAGATTTCAGCGGATGCGATATCCATCACTTTTGTGATGAGTAACACATCTAAATCAGGCCTTGAGTCTAATAGATTGTGTCTTTACGATTATATGACGGAACACCGAATTAAAAACAACTACTAACCTTAACAACGAGGTCGGAACACCGACCTCGTCCTTACTACTAATGATTTTACCACGAATGCCTTAACAACGATATTTCGTTGTAAAGGCATTCCTGATTAAAATCATTAGCAATAGGCACCATTCACCCTACATCCCTCACCTCACCCCCCAACCCCAACCCCACCCTAAAACCTAAAACCCCCTTACCCCCACCCACTCCCCAAAACCAAAAACGCCCCACCCCCCCAACCCCACCCCAAAACCTAAAACCCCCTGACCCCCCACCCACTCCCCAAAACCAAAAACACCCCACCCCCCCAACCCCACCCTAAAACCCCCTGACCCTCCACCCACTCCCCAAAAGCAAAAACGCCCCACCCCCCAACCCCACCCCAAATCCTAAAACCCCCTGACCCCCCACCCACTCCCCAAAACCAAAAACGCCCCACCCCCCCAACCCCACCCCAAAACCTAAAACCCCCTGACCCCCCACCCCCTCCCCAAAACCTAAACCCACCACTTACTTTCGCCAACTCCCTTCTTTGTACCTTAACCACGCATGTTCGTTGTTCAGAACATACGTAGTTAAGGCACAAAAATACAAAGTCGTGGTTAAAAAAAGCGTTGTTAAGCTTTCGTTAACCACGACTTTCGTAATAAAAAAGTCATAAAAAAGGATGTTTCCCTGTGTTTACTGCTGATCTTTTGACCAGAGAAAATGTGTTTTGAATAGTTGGAGTAAATTGACTTGTTTGAGGGAATGCACCTTGTGATTGGCTGGAGTACCTGCCATTTTCTAGGATGTCTACGTTGCACATGTGATTCAAAGTGTGCGTGAGAGAGGTAGCTGATAGCTGGTCTTCAGACTGTGAATGAGTATTCTGAGGGGATCAGAGCTTGTCTTTAATGTGCAGCTTCATTTCTACTGCCTGAGGAGGCTGGTTAAACCACTTGCTTGCTATAGTATGGCAAATGTAGGGTTACCCCTATGTCCTCTTCCTTGTGATCTCCTCAGTATGGAGAAGATTTATTTATGCAAACCTGAGTAGTTCCTGGCACAAAAATTGGACCAGATAAAATGGATATCTGGTATCCACTTTCAGTTATGGGAGGGCTGGCACTACTGTGGTAATTTCTCAGCTGATAAGACGTTGGAACACCTTGATGAAACAGACTGCCTTGACCCATCACAGGGAAGTCTGTTTTCTATCCAGTTATGTCCAAAGCCTGGAAAAGGTTTACTGTTTCTAAATTAAATAATTGTAGTATAGGCCATATGTTAGGGGTACGTGGGATGGGCCCTGAAAGAAGCAAACTGCTTTGTAACTATTTGTTGCCCTATGTTAGTGGGGCACAGTATTTGTTTTAATACAAATACGATTGATGTATTAACCGTTTGGGTGCCTTGGACGAGGTGATCTTGTCCAAGGCACCGGTTCCCGGGTGCCTTGGACGAGATCACCTCGTCCTGCACCCGGGAACCGGGGGAAGCGCTAGCGCCCCCCCCATGTGCCCCCCACCCACACCCTCCAGTCGTGGATGGAAGGGGAATCCCGTCCCCTTCCACCCCTGACCCCCCCACCCCCGTAACATCAGCGCGCGATTGCGTGCTGACAATCACAAGGCCTCCTCCCATTGCGCTGGAAGCTCAGCTTCCAGCGCGATCGGAAGAGAAATGCAAAGCATTTCTCTTCCGATCACGTGGAGGAGGCCGGAGAGGCTTCAAAGGGAAGGAAATTAATTTCCTTCCCTTTGAAGTCTCTCTGAGTGTTTTAAGCAATCCGGCTGATAAAACGCCCACTAGACACCAGGGATTAGGAAATTGGCATAAGGGAGCGACCCCTTGGACAAGGGTCGCTCCCAGGGGGGGCATTTTTTTGAAGGCCTCTCTACCCCCGGGGGGGGGGCAGAAACCTGTAGGCACCAGGGATCATTTTTTTTGTTTTTTTGTTTTTTAGAGGTGGGGAGCGACCCCTTAGGCAGGGGTTGCTCCCCTGGGGGGCATATTATATTTAGGCCATTTCTGCCTGGCCTATTTTTATGAGGCCAATCTGCCGCCAAGGGGGACAGAAACCACTAGACACCAGGGAGTTTTTTTTTTCTTTGTGAATTTCATGCAAGGGGAGCGACCCCTTAGGCAAGGGTGGCTCCCCTGGAGGGGCAAATTGTATTTAGGCCATTTCTGCCCCTCGGCCGATTTTAGGTCAATCTGCCCCCAAAAGGGGCAGAAACCACTAGGCACCGGGGATCTTTTTTTTTGTGCCAATGTCACGCAAGGGGAGCGACCCCGTAGGCAAGGGTCGCTCCCCAGGGGGTGGGGGGGCAAATTTATTTTAGGCAATTTCTGCCCCCCCTGGGGGCAGATCGGCCTATTGTTATTAGGCTGATCTGCCCCCGGGGGGGCAGAAACCTCTAGGCGCCAGGGCAAATTTTTGGGGGTGTTTTTTTTTTGTTTGTTTGTTTTTTGGAGATGGGGAGCGACCCATTAGGCAAGGGTCGCTCCCCTTGGGGGCAAATTGTATTTAGACCATTTCTGCCCCCCTTGGGGGCAGATCGGCCGATTTTAGGTCAATCTGCCCCCAAGGGGGCAGAAACAACTAGGCACCGGGGATTTTTTTTGTGCCAATGTCACACAAGGGGAGTGACCCCGTAGGCAAGGGTCGCTCCAGGGGGGGGGGGTTGGGGTGCAAATTTATTTTAGGCCATTTCTGCACCCAGGGGGGGCAGAAACCTCTAGGTGCCAGTGCTAATATATAGATTTTTTTTTTTTTAGAGATGGGGAGCGACCCATTAGGCAAGGGTCGGCAGATCGTCCGATTTAAGGTCAATCTGCCCCCCAAGGGGGGCAGAAACAACTAGGCACCGGGGATCTTTTTTTTGGGCCAATGTCACGCAAGCGGAGCGACCCGTAGGCAAGGGTTGCTCCCCAGGGGGTTGGGGGGGCAGGGGCAAATTTATTTTAGGCCATTTCTTCCCCCCTGGGGGCAGATTGGCCTATTGTTACTAGGCTGATCTGCCCCCAGGGGGGGCAGAAACCTCTAGGCGCCACCAGGGCAACATTTTCTTTTTTTTTTTTTTTTTTAGTCTGGGGGGCAAATTGTATTTAGACCATTTCTGCCCCCCTTGGGGGCAGATTGGCCAATTTTTGTTAGGCCAATCTGCCCCCATGGGGGCAAAAACCACTTAGGCACCAGGGATTGGTGTGTGTGTGTATGCGTGTGTTTTCTTTAGGGAGGCAGCCCCTTGGGTAAGGGTCGCTCCCCATGGGAGCACATTACTGTTGGCCATATCTGCCCCCATTGGGGGCGGATGGGCCTATTTTTGGAAGGCCCATCTGCCCCAAGGGGGGCAGAAAGCCCACCAGAGGCCAGGGAAGATTTTTTTCCAAAAATAAGGGGGTTGGGGTATGGCCATACCCCCACCCCAAATAAATGGGGCCAAAGTTGTTCTGCCCACTAGTTGGCAGATGGGGCAATTACCCCTGATCCACACCGCGGGGGCAGAAAGTCTACTAGATGCCAGGGAATTTAAAAAAAACAAAAAATATTTGGGTGCTGGCTACCAACCAGTATGGGCCTGGTTACACCCCAACCTCAACTGAAGGGGGTAACAGTCTTTCAGCTCTCCTCCGCACTCTAAAGCATCTTATCTTACAGCAAGCAAGAAGACATTTGATTATTTTGGGTTTTAGTTTTACATTTGGGCCATGAGAACTTGTCTCACTCTCAAAATCGTCCTACTTGGAATGGTGAGGGCTGCACTTTTTGGACTTTGGGACACTGGCATGTAGAAAAATCCACAAGACCTAGACACATCTGAAAACTAAACATCTGGGTGATTCCAGGGTGGTGTGTTTCACATGCACCCCGCACCATTTTTTTACCCACAATCCCCTGCAAACCTCCAACTTTGCTGGAAATCACACATTTTCCCCACGTTTTTGTGATGGAACCTTCCGGAATCTGCAGGAATCCTCAAAATTCCTACCACCCAGCATTGTCTCATCTATACCGATAAAAATTCTGCTGCACTTGTCAGCCTAAAAATGTTTTTTTGCTAACTGCCCTTTTGGACCCCCTTTGTTCCCCCTCAAGATCAACATGTTTTTGGTTCTTTCCTTTCACAAGCACTTGGCCCACCTACACAAATGAGGTATAATTTTTACCGGGAGACTGAGGGGAACATTGGGTGGCATGAAATGTGTCCCATTACGGTGATCTCACACAGAAATGTGGGAACAATGTGATTTTTTAGCTAAATTTGAGGTTTGCTGAGGATTCTGGGTAAGAAAACATTGGGGGATCCACGCAAGTCACATCTCACTGGACTCCTTCGGGTGTCTAGTTTTCAGAAATGTCTGGGTTTGGTAGGTTTCCCTAGAAGGCTGCTGGGGCTAGGACCAAAAACGCAGGTGCCCCCCTGCAAAAACAGGTAGTTTTATATTTGATAATTTTGATGTGTTCAAGTTGTGTTTTGAGCCATTTCCTTTTGTGGGCGCTAGGCCTACCCACAAAAGTGAGGCACAATTTTTATCGGGAGACTTGGGGGAACGCTGGGTGGAAGGAAATTTGTGGCTCCTCTCTGATTCCAGAACTTTTTGTCACCGAAATGAGAGCAAAAATGTTTTTTGGCCAAATTTTGAGGTTTGGAAAGGATTCTGGGTAACAGAACCTGGTCGGAGCCCCACAAGTCACCCCATCTTGGATTCCCCTAGGTGTCTAGTTTTCAAAAATGCGCTGGTTTGCTTGGTTTCCCCAGGTGCCGGCTGAGCTAGAGGCCAAAATCCACAGGTAGGCACTTTGTACAAAACACCTCTGTTTTCTGTGAAAAAATGTGATGTGTCCATGTTGTGTTTTGGGCCATTTCATTTCGTGGGCGCTAGGCCTACCCACACAAGTGAGGCACAATTTTTATCGGGAGACTTGGGGGAACGCTGGGTGGAAGGAAATTTGTGGCTCCTCTCTGATTCCAGAACTTTTTGTCACCGAAATGAGAGGAAAAGTGTTTTTGGGCCAAATGTTGAGGTTTGGAAAGGATTCTGGGTAACAGAACTTGGTTGGAGCCCCACAAATCACCCCATCTTGGATTCCCCTAGGTGTCTAGTTTTAAAAAATGCGCTGGTTTGCTAGGTTTCCCCAGGCGCCGGCTGAGCTAGAGGCCAAAATCCACAGGTAGGCACTTTGTACAAAACACCTCTGTTTTCTGTGAAAAAATGTGATGTGTCCATGTTGTGTTTTGGGCCATTTCATTTCGTGGGCGCTAGGCCTACCCACACAAGTGAGGCACAATTTTTATCGGGAGACTTGGGGGAACGCTGGGTGGAAGGAAATTTGTGGCTCCTCTCTGATTCCAGAACTTTTTGTCACCGAAATGAGCGGAAAAGTGTTTTTGGGCCAAATGTTGAGGTTTGGAAAGGATTCTGGGTAACAGAACTTGGTCTGAGCCCCACAAATCACCCCATCTTGGATTCCCCTAGGTGTCTAGTTTTAAAAAATGCGCTGGTTTGCTAGGTTTCCCCAGGCGCCGGCTGAGCCAGAGGCCAAAATCCACAGGTAGGCACTTTGTACAAAACACCTCTGTTTTCTGTAAAAAAATGTGATGTGTCCATGTTGTGTTTTGGGCCATTTCCTTTCGTGGGCGCTAGGCCTACCCACACAAGTGAGGCACAATTTTTATCGGGATACTTGGGGGAACGCTGGGTGGAAGGAAATTTGTGGCTCCTCTCAGATTCCAGAACTTTCTGTCACCGAAATGAGAGGAAAAAGTGTTTTTTTTGTCAAATGTTGAGATTTGCAAAGGATTCTGGGTAACAGAACCTGGTCAGATCCCCCCAAGTCACCCCATCTTGGATTCCCCTAGTTGTCTAGTTTTCATAAATGCACTGGTTTGCTAGGTTTCCCCAGGTGCCGGCTGAGCTAGATGCCAAAATCCACAGGTAGGCACTTTGTAAAAAACACCTCTGTTTTCTGTGAAAAAATGTAATGTGTCCACGTTGTGTTTTGGGCCATTTCCTTTTGTGGGCGCTAGGCCTACCCACACAAGTGAGGTACCATTTTTATCGGGAGACTTGGGGGAACGCTGGGTGGAAGGAAATTTGTGGCTCCTCTCAGATTCCAGAACTTTCTGTCACCGAAATGAGAGGAAAAAGTGTTTTTTTTTGGTCACATTTTGAGGTTTGCAAAGGATTCTGGGTAACAGAACCTGGTCAGAGCCCCCCGAGCCACCCCTGGTTTTTTCACCTCAATTTCAATATTTGTTTTATTTCAGCTGTTATTTTCTGTAGGAAACACTTGTAGGATCTACACAAATGACCCCTTGCTAAATTCAGAATTGTGTCTACTTTTCAGAAATGTTTAGCTTTCTGGGATCCAGCATTGGTTTCTCACCCATTTTGGTCACTAACTGGAAGGAGGCTGAAAGCACAAATAATTGTAGAAATGGGGTATGTCCCAGTAAAATGTCAAAATTGTATTAAAAAATTGGGTTTTCCAATTCAAGTCTGCCTGTTCCTGAAAGCTGGGAAGATGGTGATCTTGCCACCACAAACCCTTTGTTGATGCCATTTACAGGGGAAAAACCACAAGCTGCCTTCTGCAGCCCTTTTTACCCATTTTTTTGAAAAATACATTTTCACTGTATTTTGGCTAATTTCTTGGTCTCCTTCAGGGGAACCCACAAAGTCTGGGTACCTCTAGAAGCCCTAGGATGTTGGGAAAAAAGGACGCAAATTTTGGGCGGGTAGCTTATGTGAACAAAAAGTTATGAGGGCCTAAGCGCGAACTGCCCCAAATAGCCAAAAAAAGGCTTGGCACAGGAGGGGGAAAAGGCCTGGCAGCGAAGGGGTTCAATCCGACTTGCGAAGCATTAATTTATAGTCCTGTGAGCTGGGTTGAAGAGGCCTGCCAGTGTACAACCAAACAGATCGGCATGCTCTTAGACACAAACATCCAAAAGCAATGTGTACTAGGCATTTAAATCACATTTTCTTGCAGCTCTTTCTATAGGTCGAATCTACCACTTCATCAATTGCTAGAGTGCTGAGAACATGTGTTTTTGCAAAGAATATAAAAACGTTTCTACTGCTGATCAATAAAAAGGTTTTCTGGACCCACCGCATAGGTTACAAATCGGTGGGTAAAAGTGAGCATTAGCCAGGGCGTGTCAGAGGAGTGATAAAGAACATGTAATGCGAAATAGGTAGCTGACCACAACGCAGTAACTTTTTCGGTGTCCACTAACACACAGGAACGTACTTTACATACCTATTTGACTACCTCACTTACGTCTAGATGGATAAGGCAAAAGAAGTGCAGAAAGTGTTAGGAAGTCGTAAGGACAGAATAGTGGAAAGAAAGATCTTTCCAGGTCAGCACACTAGACTTGCAGATGGAGGTTCCAATATGGATAACATAACCACAGCTGAAGTCACATCTTTAATAGAGAGAGCGGCACAATGAAACTATTTTGAATCTATTTTATTATGTTTTATAACCAATTTTATTTTATTTGGCAAAACAGAAAAAGCAAGCTCATGTCGTGTCGTATCAGCGATAACAGGTAAATACATTGGATGATAACAGCATACTATCGCGCATTCACTGAGACCACTTCCCTGATAGTAACAAATCGTGATCTGCCCGACACTCTCCCCAGATTTTGTCATGTTTCTGAGTGCAGCTCCTCGACTCATGTATCGGCTTTCCTTGTTGGGCACACCAGTCAACCCCAGCTCGCCATTTCGACATTGAGAGTGCCGTAGGACTTTTTCACAGTTGAGCAATATCCCTTTTGGGTACTAGGCACACCATTCCTACAAAGCCTCGGTCCACCCTCGGTCCTCCCAGTTCCCCTAGGAGCCCCAGTAATGCTACCCTGGGGTGCAGTTTGATTGGGAATTCCAGGACCCCCAAAACCTCCAGTTCCTCTGCTCCCCAGAAGGGGCACAGTACCGGCACTACCAGGCAATATGCAAAAGGTTAGCTGTTAGGTGTCCACATCTTGCACATCTGGGGGAGGGGCTGTCTGGGGACATGCGATCTAAGCATGATGGGGACAGACATGTCATGTGAAAGTAATTGATCTGTACCATCAGAAAAGTGTGCGGATATCGCCAGCTTCCTGGGGGCAAGGTGTGCTTCCCTCCAATCATCTTCATCTTGGTCTCCCACCCAGAACGTCCGCCTTTGTTGTGGAGTCCCTAGTCCATCCGGGGCGTTATTAAGCAGAAAGCAGAAGATTTGAGTAATTGCTCTCTTACCCAATTGGTCCATGAGTAGTTTGGCCTCAAGGGGAAGGCTCATGTCAGGGGTCAGGTGCGATCGAAGAGCATGGTGCAGCTGTAAGAAACAGAAGAACTGTGTATTAGCTAAGGCGTAATGGTCCTTCATATTCTAAAAGGACATCTGATGGTCTCCGTTGTATAAGTCTCCCAGAGAGGTGATCCCAATGTGATGCCATTGCTGGAATCTCTCTGCCCTGTCACAAGAAAGTCAGTTTTGTAAGTCATTGATCCCATCAAGTCAGATGCAAGCCCGCTCGCCAGCATTGTACTGCTATCCGTGTGCGGGTGGGAGGTGCCTGTGAGAGCGGGTTTCCGTATAATAGACCCAGTAGCCTATCAAATCCCAATTGGTAGTGCTCCAGACAGTAGGCAGCGTCATCCCTTCTGCCGGTGAACCAATCGTTGATAGGAACCAACCTGGCGGCTAGATAGTATACATGTGTGTCCGATAATCCCAGTCTGCCTTCATAGGGAGATATCCGTGACAAACAGAACACCACTCTGTGGCGTCCTTGAGGGTTAAGCAGCAGGCCGCTCCATCGGCCCAGGTCCTGGTTCAGGGTCTGGGACAAGGGTTGAAAGTTAAGCTGTCAGGCCGGATCCGGGAGCGGGGAGAGATGAATTCCCAGGTACTTAAAAGCATTTCGCCTCACAAGAATGTCTGGGCACCAAATGTGGCCCACTGCATCCCCCCTTGCCTCCACCAATATTGATTTATTGTAGTTGAACTGGAGACCTGGGGCATCACCTTAATGGACAAGGAGCTCAAGAAGAGGGTCCCCGAGGAAGAGAAGGACGTCATACACGTACAGTGACACTTTGTTCTCAAGGTCAATCCCCCATCTCCAGCCCCTTACCTGCACATTGCAGCACAAAAGACAGGCTAGTGGTTCAATAGCCAAGACAAACAGTGAGAGGAGAGGGGGCAGCCCTGGTTCGTCCCTCGTTTGGTCAGGAATGGGTCTGACATTATGCCGTTGACCGGCACTTGAGCCATGGGGTTATGGTAAAGGAGGTGATTCATTTTCCGGAATACTGGACTGAGGTCTATTCGCAGTAGGAACTCCTCTAGGAAATCCCAGGCGAGTGTATCAAAGACCTTGTGGAAATCCACCAGAAAGAGCGCCAGCACGTTGTCTTTGACTAGTTGCTGTTCTATGAACTCTACACAATCAGGATCCTTCAAGTGCCTGGCACTAAATCACCACATCAGGTGCAGGGTATGTGGATGAGCACCCTATGGCAGAAGGAGGGGGCATGGTCAGAGATACTGCGGGAGAGAATCTGGACGGGGCTCAGTGCCAAAAGGTCCATCGCTGGGAGCCATATCAAGCCAATTTGAGCATCCATATGGTGAGCCATGGATGGATGGGTAAATGATCCCAGTCAAGGGTGCCAGGAGTGCCACGCATTGCATAGGCCTAGGGAGTCCGCCCATGAGAACAGACATATCGATCCGGTCTTCCGGCCGGGTCGGGGGCAGTAGAGGTGTCATGTACAGGGACTGGGACCGCATTAAAGTCTCCCCCTATCACTAAGGGAGGGGCAGCTTCAGAGCCCACAGCGCCTTAAGGAAATAATGCAATAGGTGTAGGGGGATTTAGCAAGAAATTAAGTTATATTGTTTAGTGGCCATTCCACCTTCTATTCCAATATATCTCCCCTGAGGGTCCGTGTGGACCTTGCCCACCATCATGGTTAAGGATTTTTAGAGCACAAGGACGACCCCCCTTGATCCCTTGGAGAAGCCGGGGTGATAAACCCTGTCATAGCCAAAGTGGCCCAGGAAAGCACATTGAGTAGCAGCCAGGTGGGTCTCCTGCATTAGAACAACTGTAAGTTAATATTTCTTAATGTAGCATATTACGGCCGATCTCTTAATGCGGTCCAATAGACCATTAACGTTCCTAGAGAGTATTGTAACCATGGTGTAAGGTGATGTGTGAGTAGTGGACTCATTTGAGCCTCACAATGGCACAAAGCTGTCATGGGTGTGGTCTACCTGAAGCAGTCAGGTTCATCATAGTGTCAGACAGGGTGCTCACTGCTTGGACAAATGGAATCGAAAACAGAAGGTTAAAACAAACAAACCAGTATAATTCAGTCCCCGGTAGCACACCCAAATCCCTCACCCCATACTTAGGCCCCTGAAGCATCTGTCACCCATACCCAAAATATCTTGCAATAACTGGTAGGTTGTACACAACTCAGGGGGGACCTTGTGGCCGGGTGATAGTACAGAAATGGATAAGATGCCTGACAGCACTATATGGTCCAGTGATTGTATGGTCTAGTCCATAAGCCAGTATTGGAATTCGAGGTCCAGGGAGTCCCCGACAGCATCTGAACACAGTGGGACCAGGCTTCACTGACATTAGTGTCACCTTGAACTGCCCTCACATGTACAGTACCTTGTTCCTGACGTCAGTCTCAGGCAATCGGGGTGTCCTCGGTTGTGTAAAAAATGTTTGGGGGACCATTAATGAAGCATCTAAGTCTGTCTCTCTCTACACCTCATCAGCCTGCTCCTGATGTTCAGACCTCGGTTTCCACAAGCAGGAGCATTTCTTCCATGAGCAGGATGGTAGGGAGGGCAACCAGGTCTTCCCCAGACCCCAGCTCAAACCCTCCCCTCACTCTCGGGTCAGCAAGGTGCATTTGTCTGCTGCCCATTCACATGCCTGTTCCAGGGTTTCAAAGAACTAGGTAGAGGACTTTAAGATCACCTTCAGATGGACTGGGAAGAGAAGCATTTATCAATGATTTAGGGCCTGCAGCTTTTGCTTAACAGCCTCTAAGGATCTCTATCTCTGTTACACAGCTTTGGAGTAGTCCGGGAATATCATTACCCTAGAGTTTTGGTGACAGAGATCAGATTGAGTCCGAGCTTCATGCTGAATTGTGTCTAGATCCCTAAAGATAAGTATCTTCAGGATCTCTGGATGGGATGGGGCACTCACTGGGGACCAGGGCGCAAGGGAATGGTGGGTCAGCTCGACAATAAATGTATAGGATAGCTTGTCTGCTGGCAGTCAGGAGCAAAACCAGTTTTCGAGAGCAAATCAGGGTATTCCAGGTTCCAAGGGAATCCGACCAGGCGCAAGTTGGAAAGTCATGCCTGGTTCTCCACATCCTCTGCTCGCCCTTTTAGCGTGGCCACTGAAGATGTCAGTTTAGATACTTGGCCCTTGAGTGTGGTGAGTTCATTTTTGTAAGAGGCTGGCCTGGCTTATAGTGGGTACCTTGTGGTACTTACACCTGGTGCCAGATCCAGTTATCCCTTATTAGTAGATTAGTATTGTTCTAGCAGTTTAGGCTGATAGAGGTAGCTATAGCAGAGCAGCTTAGGCTGAACTAGGAGACATGCAAAGCTCCTACTATACCACTTGTATCATATAGCACTATATCATAAGAAACACAATACTCAGAGTTACTAAAAATAAAGGTACTTTATTTTAGTGACAATATGCCAAAAGTATCTCAGAGGATATACTCCCTTAGGAGGTAAGTAAAAATACACAAAATATACACACAAACCAAAACCAGGTAAGTAAACAGTTAGAAAAGTAGTGCAAAATGCTGTAGAACACAATAGAATGCAATAGGACACAATAGACCTGGGGCAACACAAACCATATACTCCAAAAGTGGAATGCGAACCACGAAGGGACCCCAGGCCTAGTGTAGTATGTAGAGGGTCGCTGGGAGTGTAAGAAAACACTAAGGGTGTCCCAAGATACCCCACCCCAAGACCCTGAAAAGTAGGAGTAAAGTTACCCTACTACCCCAGAAAGACAGTAAAGACGAGATAGGGGATTCTGCAAAGGCAACAACTGTCTACAAAGCACTGAAGATGGATTCCTGGACCTGAGGACCTGCAAAGGAAGGAGACCAAGTCCAAGAGTCACACAAGTGTCCAGGGGGGGCAGGAGCCCACTAAACCCCGGATGAAGGTGCAAAAGGACTGCCTTTGGGTCAAAGAAGCCAAAGATTCTGCAACAACAGAAGGTGCAAGGAACTTTTCTTTTAGTCAGAAGATGTCCCACGGTGTGTTGGAAGATGCAGAGTTGTTTCCACGCAGAAAGAATGCAAACAAGCCTTGCTAGCTGCAAGAGTTGCGGTTGAGGACTTTAGGTGCTGCCAGGACCCAGGAAGGACCAGGAGGTCACCCCTTGGAGAAGGAGACAGAGGGGCCACTCAGCAACAGAGAGAGCCCACACAGAAGCAGGCAGCACCTGCAGAAGCACCTGAACAAGCGTTCAGAAACTCTGAGCACGGTGGTCGTCTCAGCACAACAAAAGAGGGCCTCAAGAAGTCGGAGGTCAACTCAGCGAGTTGGCAAATGCAGGACAGAGTGCTGGGGACCTGGGCTGTGCTGTGCATGAAGGAACTCTTGCAAAAGTGCACAGAAGCCCTAGCAGCTGCAGTTCATGCAGTACACAGGATTACTGTCTGGCGTGAGAAGGCAAGGACTTACCTCCACCAAATGTGGACAGAAGGGACCACTGGACTGTCGGGGTCATTCGGATCCAGTTCCTGTGTTCCAGGAACCACGCTCGTCAGGATGAGAGGGGACCCAGAGGACCGGTGATGCAGAAGTTTGGTGCCTGCGTTGGCAGGGGAAGATTCCGTCAACCCACAGCAGATTTCTTCTTGGCGTCCAGTGCAGGTTGAAGGCAGACAGCCCTCAGAGCATGCACCACCAGGAAACAGTCGAGAAAGACGGCAGGATTAGGCGCTACAATGTTGCTGGTAGTCTTCTTGCTACTTTGTTGCGGTTTTGCAGGCATCCTGGAGCAGTCAGCGGTCGATCCTTGGCAGAAGTCAAAGAGGGAAGTGCAGAGGAACTCTGGTGAGCTCTTGCATTCGTTATCTGAAGAGAAACCCATAGGAGAGACCCTAAATAGCCCTCAGAGGAGGATTGGCTACCTAACCAGGTAAGAGCCTATCAGGAGGGGTCTCTGACGTCCCCTGCTGGCACTGGCCACTCAGAGGTCTCCATTGTGCCCTCACACCTCTGCATTCAAGATGGCAGAGGTCTAGGACACACTGGAGGAGCTCTGGGCACCACCCCTGGGTGGTGATGGACAGGGGAGTGGTCACTCCCCTTTCCTTTGTCCAGTTTTGCACCAGAGCAGGGGCTGAGGCTTCCCTCTGAACCAGTGTAGACTGGTTTATGCAAGGAGGGCACCATCTGTGCCCTTCAAAGCATTTCCAGAGGCCAGGAGAGGCTACTCCTCTCAGGCCCTTAACACCTATTTCCAAAGGGAGAGGGTGTAACACCCTCTCTCAGAGGAAAACCTTTGTTCTGCCTTCCTGGGACTGGGCTGCCGTGACTTGGGGACCCGGCAGCACACACAACATCATCATTGTTCGAGTGGTGACCGTGTATTGATCCATCTTCATCTGGGCCAGTGCGAATTGTGGCAGCCTGCCCCAGCCTATCTGGGGTGAGTCCCCTCTCCGAGGCCCACAGAGAGAGGATGCCACAGGGTTTGTCATACAGCGCAAGAAAGTGGCCTGGCTCAGCACTAATGTAGGATCAATCCAGTGAAGTAACCATGTCCAGACTGGCCCCCAGTCCGGCCTTCGGCCTGGCTTTCCGCCAAAGGCCACCTCAGTTCAGCAGTGTCTAATTGTGGAGGGGGCGGTCAGTGGCACAGGCACCCACCCCCACTTAGGTCTGGGCTCATCAGGTGTATGGCCTTCACAGGGCCTACATAAGATTGGATAGAGGGGGGGGGAGTAAGTAGATCACCGGTCCCTCCAACAGACAAAGGAGGAGGGGGAGGAAAGAAAGGGGGAATGGCTCCGGGGGGTCCTGCCAACATGGGCCCCAATCTCCCCCCCAAGACCGTCTGAAGCAATCCCCCACCATCAGGCCCAGGAGCCACCATCCACCGTCTTAGGCAGCGACTCACTCTCAGCAGACTTGACCTGCCACATCTCCACTGTGCAGCTCCTCATCAGAAGCCCCCCCCCCCCACGACTGGCTGAGGATTGCACACCATCACATTTAAAGCTCCTTGGCGGGCCAGCTCTCTCCTCCGGGGCCTCCCTGGACCACCAAGCACAGCAGAGAGGGGGAGGACACGTGGGTGCCCCCACTCTAGCGAGACATTTGCCACAGGCAGGGAGAAGCTGCAAGCCGCAAGTCTGTCACCATCAGACCACCTAACTCCTCACCTCTGAGCTGCCCATTCTCTTAGTCTCCATTCCTCCACCAGCTTTGCTCCCTTGGGGGCCCAGGCCAGGCAGTAACAGGCCTCCATTTGATGGTTGCAGGAGCCCTTGGGGGCAGAACCTGAGCCACACACCAGGTCCTTCTTGCGAAGCTGCAAAGGCCACAGGAATCACTCCTCAGGCGGTGCCCGACAGCTTAGGGTCAGGCAGGCCCCACAGACAGGCACACCACGGTGCTCCAGTGTCACCCCAGCTCCCTCATGATCAAAGTGGGGACCTCAGCAGATTATATCGGTTGCCCTTTTGTCATCTGGGGGCGACTTAAGGCAGTGCTTTCAGGTAGGATGGCAGTTGATCGCGACCGGGTGTCGTAGCCTCACAGAAACCCTTTGCCATGTTGGCCTGCTTGGCCACCCCCCTCCCATTTTATTCTTAACATGGGACACTGTCTTATCATTCTTGGATGTGGATATTTGACTATTATATCTCACTCATTTTAATGTACGCAGTAATTACCTTGGATTATCAGTGTAGCCAAATAACCTGATTCAGTAAAATGTATCCATATTGATAGGGTTGCATAAATCATTACCTCAAATTTCACTATGGAAAATCTCAGAGAAAAATTGACTGTTAAAGCAACTCTTTTATACTGTCTGTCTATATAACATCCACTGGCCTCTTTGCTTTGTTATTCGGCTTGAGGCTATATATATATATATATATATATATATATATATGCATATATATATATATATATACAGGGAGTGCAGAATTATTAGGCAAATTAGTATTTTGACCACATCATCCTCTTTATGCATGTTGTCTTACTCCGAGCTGTATAGGCTCGAAAGCCTACTACCAATTAAGCATATTAGGTGATGTGCATCTCTGTAATGAGAAGGGGTGTGGTCTAATGACATCAACACCCTATATCAGGTGTGCATAATTATTAGGCAACTTCCTTTCCTTTGGCAAAATGGGTCAAAAGAAGGACTTGACAGGCTCAGAAAAGTCAAAAATAGTGAGATATCTTGCAGAGGGATGCAGCACTCTTAAAATTGCAAAGCTTCTGAAGCGTGATCATCGAACAATCAAGCGTTTCATTCAAAATAGTCAACAGGGTCGCAAGAAGCGTGTGGAAAAACCAAGGCGCAAAATAACTGCCCATGAACTGAGAAAAGTCAAGTGTGCAGCTGCCACGATGCCACTTGCCACCAGTTTGGCCATATTTCAGAGCTGCAACATCACTGGAGTGCCCAAAAGCACAAGGTGTGCAATACTCAGAGACATGGCCAAGGTAAGAAAGGCTGAAATACGACCACCACTGAACAAGACACACAAGCTGAAACGTCAAGACTGGGCCAAGAAATATCTCAAGACTGATTTTTCTAAGGTTTTATGGACTGATGAAATGAGAGTGAGTCTTGATGGGCCAGATGGATGGGCCCGTGGCTGGATTGGTAAAGGGCAGAGAGCTCCAGTCCGACTCAGACGCCAGCAAGGTGGAGGTGGAGTACTGGTTTGGGCTGGTATCATCAAAGATGAGCTTGTGGGGCCTTTTCGGGTTGAGGATGGAGTCAAGCTCAACTCCCAATCCTACTGCCAGTTCCTGGAAGACACCTTCTTCAAGCAGTGGTACAGGAAGAAGTCTGCATCCTTCAAGAAAAACATGATTTTCATGCAGGACAATGCTCCATCACACGCGTCCAAGTACTCCACAGCGTGGCTGGCAAGAAAGGGTATAAAAGAAGGAAATCTAATGACATGGCCTCCTTGTTCACCTGATCTGAACCCCATTGAGAACCTGTGGTCCATCATCAAATGTGAGATTTACAAGGAGGGAAAACAGTACACCTCTCTGAACAGTGTCTGGGAGGCTGTGGTTGCTGCTGCACGCAATGTTGATGGTGAACAGATCAAAACACTGACAGAATCCATGGATGGCAGGCTTTTGAGTGTCCTTGCAAAGAAAGGTGGCTATATTGGTCACTGATTTGTTTTTGTTTTGTTTTTGAATGTCAGAAATGTATATTTGTGAATGTTGAGATGTTATATTGGTTTCACTGGTAATAATAAATAATTGAAATGGGTATATATTTTTTTTTGTTAAATTGCCTAATAATTATGCACAGTAATAGTCACCTGCACACACAGATATCCCCCTAACATAGCTAAAACTAAGAACAAACTAAAAACTACTTCCAAAAATATTCAGCTTTGATATTAATGAGTTTTTTGGGTTCATTGAGAACATGGTTGTTGTTCAATAATAAAATTAATCCTCAAAAATACAACTTGCCTAATAATTCTGCACTCCCTGTATATATATATATATATATATATATATATATATATATATATATATATATATATATATATATATATTTATATATATATATATATATATATATATATATATATATATATATATATATATATTTATATATATATATATATATATATATATATATATATATATATATATATATATATATATTCATCTATTGGTGGACGCCACTAGGTAATTATAGTTAGGACCATGTTTCCACAGAAAAAGTATTTTTTGACTACCCTATAACTTTGGCACCCTTTGATGAATCTTCACAAACTTTTCCCAAAATAGTGTACTGGTGATCCTTGTTGAGCAATGAGAGCTGGAGGGTGATCCCTCGAGTAGTGGCAGAGAAAATGGGGGAATCCAAAAAGTTGTGTTTCCCATGTTCATTCCCATAGGACCTTTGAACACAGCTACAGCCCGAACTGCTAGACGGAATTATCAAATTTAATAGAAAGGTAGCTTTTGGTAGTAGATTACACTTTTGCTTATTTGGTGTAAATCCATTCAGTAATCTAATCTAAATTTGTATATCTCTTGCCGCAACGACTTCATAAATAATGATGAGCTAGTGTAGGGAAATGCACAGCTCTGATTGGCTGCAAATATTTCTAACAGGAAGTGTTGGCAGCCATCTTAGGTCAAAAGGTGCCAAGGTAGAGACACCCTGACCCCTCATCTCTGGTGCTGGAGTCCCAGAGGGACCCAGCCAGGGCAAAAAAAGCATTTTTTTTTAATGTGTTGCTGCGAATCCGCAAAATTCATGAATTTGAAGCAAAAATGTTTTTAAAAGCTGCAGTGCTTGTTTTCTTAAAGCCCCCAGGTGGGGCAGGTCACGGGGCAAAGTAAAAAATAAGGAGGGGACCACATGGGACCCCCTCCTGGGCTTTTCAGGACCACCACATCCCGGGGCTTATTTTTCATTTAATGCGGAGGGGGGTTGCATGGCCCCTCCCATAGCTCCAGGGATTGCCACCTCCCCGGGGGTATGATTGTATTTCAGTGCAGGGAGGATGTGTCCTCCCCTCATAGCCCTAGAGACCACCACCTCCCCAGGGCAAACATGAAAAAAAAGAAAAGGGGTCAGTTTCAGCCCTTCCTGGGGCTAAATTCACAGTTGGAGGGGGCTCACCTGGCCTCACTTGATTAGCCAATGGTGGCCCTGGGGACCACGACCCCCCAGGCTCGGCTCCTGCTATGTACCGGGGTGCCCACCCCCAGGACATGGCAGTTTGCCTTTGCTTGTGAGAGCTGTCAAATTAGCTCTCACTTGCAGAAAGTGGAGTTTTCATCTGTGTTACCTGCATGCAAATATGCGTGCGGGAAAGACAACTCCCTGCTTGGGGGTGCAATGTTGGTTCCCGCAGGATATAGGGAGCCAGCTAGGACTGCAGTGGCCTTGAGGCTACCCCCGCAGTCCTGTCACTCTCTCTCTCTCTTCCATCCCACAATGGGATGGAAGAGAGAGAGAGAGAAAGATTATCTTTAAAATGGTCTCTCCATGCAATGACTTCAAAGTGTCAAACTGTCAAGATGTTTGGTACGAATGCTATAGTTACGTTTTGTATGCAGAGCAGAACAGAGTCATTTTTGGCCTAATGGTCAAAGTGTTGTGCTGTCATTCAGTAGGGTGAAGGTTCAAATCCTAGTGTCGCTTGGCAGTGTGTTTGTTTACTCACTAGTGTTTTGACTGTGAAACCTTCCTAGTGATGGAACATTCATGTTTCTTTCCTATCACATGCGTGGGTTAAATGTCATGCATTCAGGTATGTCTGGAAACAGCTGGGTAAGGAGTCAACTGTGTTGTAATGGTTAAGGTCACAGAGCATCACACTGAAAGTTGAGGGTTCTACTCTATGTGTGTCTGTGGTCTTTTCCGTTCTTTAATTTATTTTAAACTTCAAAAGTTAAAGGTTCATACTGAAAAGTGATCTCACTCATTTGAAAGTACACTTTTCTTTTCAATTTGTTGTAAATCTCATTCTACGTATCTCATTCATCAAAGCCTAAATCACTCTCTCTCTCTCTCTCTGAATCTCTCAAATACTCTCTCTCTCTCTCTCTCTCTCAGGGTTGGGTGGTGAGGGGGTTTGGCCACAGGGCCTGGCCACGGGCCAGGCCCTTCTACCAACCCTACTGCGCATGGCCAAAGGCCATGTGTGGCGCAAGGTTGGGTGGTTATATGAGGTTGGTCACAGTGCCTGGCCACAGGCCAGGTCCTTGCGCCAACTGTTGCCACACATGGCTGAAGGCCGTGTGTGGCGGTGGTTGTATTAATGTATAGTAAGTAATGAAAATTACTTTCAATTTAAAAAAACATAGAAATTCACTGAAAAAACAATGGATACAGGGCCATTATAGTTAGGAAATAGAATTGAAAAAAACAGAAATTCACTTAAAAAACCAACGGTTACAGGGACGTTATTGTTAGGTTCTGAATTTACTCGTACAAAAGCATAGAAATTCACCGGCTATAGTTAGAGTTATCTCAAGTAATTATAACTCGTGCCCTGAGGTAACTATAACTTGCGCCCTCTCCATGCACTGCTAATTAGCCCACAAATTACAGCAGTCATGACATCTTTGATAACATCATTGATAATGTCACTGTAATATCTGCAGTAAAATTATTGATCAGACAACTGTGGATGGTGAGGGCACTATTTATAGTACCTTAAAAGACTTAGGACCACCCGGCACTCATGACATCTTTTATAACTTTATTGATAATGTAACTGTAACATCTGCAGTAAAATTATTGAGCAGATAAGTGTGCCTGGCGAGGGTGCTATTCACAGTAGCTAAGGACACTTAGGACCACCCACTACTTCTTTGTCCTCATTGAAATGCCCCAACCCCAACCTTTGAAGTGAATAGAGTTTTCCTAACTCCTCTCTGGACCACTGTATATGCTGCAAAAAACACAACCCGATCAATGGTATTCTAATTCAACACTGCCTCTCATATGATGTCAGTGTTGTAGCTTGTGTCTGCAGGTAGAAGAAAACCTTGCATGGCTGGCAGTTGTGCAGTAGGACATCTGCAAAGTGCATTGCAATTAACCCAAGAGATTCTTCACACTGTCTCAGAGCAGTGATGTCTTTCAGTTGCTCTGTGTTTTTTTCCTTATTCTTGCCTCTCTCCCGAGGCTGGCAGGTCTACTCCACTTGCACCCATTAACACCAGTCACCACCGCCGGTATGTGGACGGATGTTCTCTGCTCTCATGGAGGAAGACCACCCGCCGCACTTAAAGGTCCCCAACAGGCAGGTAAGGATCTTTGTGCTTTCAGTGGATCGCTCTCCATGGCAGCTGCGTTGAAATCACAGAAACTTTACGAAGCGGGTGACGTTATTAATGCTCCAATTCACTAAAGTTTTGTATTTTTCAAAAACAAACTCCAAAAGGGAGTATATGATGTGCATGGATTTTTTTTTATCCATTCGCCTCACAATAGCATCTTTGTATGGTGCTTCTGCTATTCACTTTTGTTTGTTTTCTCATCCTATCTTCATGACATAATAAGTAATGCATGACATGGTAAGCACTAAATGACGTACATTTACTACATGAGATGCATATTCTGTGCTTTTAAACAGCATTTCTGATAGAAACGTCAGGTTGCTTATGTCAATTAAATAAATAAAAAGAACATTTACCTGCAAATTAAGAATTTGTAGTCCCAAGAGGAAAGCATCTGTTCATGTTATGCTACTCTGTCCGGGTTTATTGAACCCAGGAAAAAGGGTTTATTTTCCTAGGATTAAATGATAGACCAAATTGTAGGGGTTTGATTTATCTACAGGGAGGGGTGAGAACAGGATTTGCATGGGGATCTCACAGTCAAATATTGCAACAGATACATTTTTGTATTTCTCCTATGTTTTGATTACCTAAGTTGTAGGCTACTTTTCGCTCAGCCTTGTACAAGTGTCAGTGCCAATGTATGTTATATATTGATATTTATGTAGCACAAACCTTGCTTAAAAGCAATAGAGCACAGTACATTACTTGGAGGAATGGAAATCAAAGTTTGATAACATTCATAAACATTAAGGGGGTCATTCTGACCCTGGCGGTAATTACCGCCATGGCGGAGGTCGGCGGTAGCACCGCCAACAGGCTGGCGGTGCACCGCTGGGCATTCTGACCGCGGCGGTTCAGCCGCGGCCAGAAACGGAAAGTCGGCGGTGTACCGCCGACTTCCCGCTGCCCTTGAGAATCCTCCATGGCGGCGGAGCGTGCTCCGCCGCCATGGGGATTCTGACACCCCCTACCGCCATCCGGTTCCTGGCGGTTCTCCCGCCAGGAACAGGATGGCGGTAGGGGGTGCCGCGGGGCCCCTGGGGGCCCCTGCAGTGCCCATGCCAATGGCATGGGCACTGCAGGGGCCCCCGTAAGAGGGCCCCACGAAGAATTTCAGTGTCTGCTTTGCAGACACTGAAATTCGCGACGGGTGCAACTGCACCCGTCGCACCTTCCCACTCCGCCGGCTCCATTCTGAGCCGGCGTCCTCGTGGGAAGGGTGTTTCCCGCTGGGCTGGCGGGCGGACTTTCGGCGGTCGCCCGCTGGCCCAGTGGGAAAGCCAGAATGACCGCCGCGGTCTTTTGACTGCGGAGCGGTCTTTCGGCGGGAACCGCTTGGCGGGCGGTGACCGCCGTCCACCGCGGTCAGAATCACCCCCTAAGTACGGATTGCACAAATACAATTCACACATTATGTTTCACATTTGAGATTAAGGGCCAGATGTAGAGTTTGGCAACAGGTTACTCTTGTCACAAATGTGACAGATATACTATCTGCTGTAACATGATTTCCATACGATATTATGGGATCGTAATATGGTGGACGGGATAGCCGTCACATTTGTGAGAGAGTAACCCCCATTGACCAAACTCTAAATCATGCCCTAAGTGATTTGCCTACAATCACACTATTTTGATCCAAGCGCAGATGCTGGTATTTGAACCACGAGCCCCAGTTTCCAAAGTCACTGGCTCAAGCTGATAGGCCTCATCTCCTCCTAGTGTGCACATGTGCATGGAGTGGCAGGTGATTTTCCTCTATGTCACTGGATTGTGCATTCATCTGGCCACGCACTCACTGAGTCAGTAGTCAAATTTGCTGGAGACTTCACTTTTCCCCAAGTGGCGTAACAAAGGCCCCCACAGCCCCCATGGATAGTACCCAGGTCTGAGAGCTCCTGAGTGAGTCCGGAGAAGGGGGCCCCTCTGTGTATGTGACGGGGGCACCCCTCAAGTTTCTTTACGCCACTGTTATGTCACACACCGATAGGGTGGCTGGCCCGTATGATAATCAAGTCCCTGATGAACTACTCTTTCACTGAAGTCAACATAATCATTCGGTCCAACATATAAGGTTCTGGCTCTTTCTGATGTTTTTCTTGATTTGTGTTTGCTTACTTCTTGTCTGATTTTATATCTCCTTTATTCTTTTTTCGTGCAATGAATCATTGCAACTTCAGTAAATGCCACAGACTCGGTGTCTAAGATAAGCTGATAGTGTCAATCTGTTGCCAGTTCTGTCGAATGGCTAAGGTTGTCAGCATGATGTTAAAATTAAAAGAAAATAAATGTCTTTGTTGAAGAGAGCAGGGACCATCACTAAGCTCCAGAGAGCTCTAATCACCGCTTTGTTGATTGTTACTCTAATTGCTGGCCCATAAAGATATTGCAAAGCAAACAATTCATAAATGTGTTTATAGGATAACTGCCTGGAATCATAGTTATTTTAGCCCAGCACATGACTTTTTACTTCAAAGCTGCACGGTGATCAATTTGAATGAAATGACTGGTTGATATTTAGCTAGTGACCCTGGCACCTTACTCTTCAGAAGGAGTTGCCAGCGGCACTAGGTAACAGTGGTTTGGAAAGTGTTCCGGTATTTTCCCACCTCTGTGGTTACTGGTAACTTTGGGTGCAGGGAAAATATGTCCCATTACCAGTTGGACTCTGATTGTCTGATAACAACGGAGCAATTACCAGGGGAATCAGTAATTTCGATCCGATTTACTTTGTCATTTTCCATTTTGCACAGATGCGTGGTGCTCCCACAGATGTCTTATTTCTAATGGGGTAGGTAACTGCTTTTATAGGTCCCACCAGAATTAAGTGGCAACTCGTAATGTGGGCCGTAATGCAGGAGGCCCTTGAGATAAGACTGCTATAGGCCTGGCATTTATCATAGGCTCTAGAGTTTAAAGGTTTCCCATGTAGGTAGCTGAAAATGTACGTGAGTATGTTATGTTTTTCTTAAAATGCGAGCATACAGGGCTGGCTGAAAGTAACAATTGGTAAAAGCAATAGGTTTCGTCTACGTGGCGAAAATAAGCTGCTTTTTAGGGTCACACCTGCGTCGCATACGTTTGCGCATGTGTTTCGCTAAGCGAGACGCTTTAGTAATTAATAAGGGCTCGGAGCCCTGTCCACGTCACATCAGTGTCTGTCATTGGCTTGTGGGCTTGTCTGTTAGAATCTGCTTGATTTCATTAGTGGAAGGCATGCACATGTCTTGCCTTTTCCGGGGGCTAGCCCTCCTCGAGCGCATCGACCAAGTACAGAAAACATGCGAGGCTCGTTGTTTTGTGTCCGGCTCGTGGACTACTTTTTCTCTATTTTCCCAGCGCGATCTCGCTTGGCAGAAGTCGAGCACTTTACACAGTTAATTGCACTTTTTCGGGTTACGTACATAAATGCACTTTTGCCGATAGGTGAAAAGTCGGGTAAGGCATTTACAACGCTATCAGCTCTAACACGAGCAAATGCGAGACCCGTTGCATTGCAAATGCTTGTTGTTATAAGTTGTAGCTTGGTGAGCAGTTGTGCAATATAAAATGCAACAGATGTAACAGATTTAATTTTTAGCTCATTCGCCCCAAGGATGTTTCAAAGTACTTCACTTTTACATTTTATTATTGATTTTGGATTTATTTAACCATTCCCAGTGATAAAATACATAGGTGGGAATCATAATTAAATGAAAGTTTTCAGAGAAAAATGGTCAGTGCTTCTAAAAAGAAGCAAAGTGCTGTGTCCTGTTCTGCAAAACAAATCAACATTTTATTTCCAGTGCTGCTAGACAGCATGGGAATGAGGCATCAGACCTTGGTGTGCAGCTGACAAAATTCTGAAAAAAAAACGTAAGTGTCTGGAATAGATGTGTGTTGCCTGAATTAGATCACGTGCACTGGAGCCAACAAATTGTTTTCTGTTTGGGGGTTTTGTAAAGCCCTGCAAACCGCTTTTCAGTAGGACACAGATGCTTTGGGACACACAGCGGAGAGTAATCCAGCCAGTGGTAATGCAACTAGTCAATCAGCCAGCAAACGGTTCTGTGCTGGTGTGGTCGTCACTGTACGATTTTGTTTCCCTGTAGGCAATAAATATTGCAAACACTCTACTCAAACATTCAATGACATGACCTCAGAAGTATGAAAAGCTGAGTTGAGCGAGATTTAGACCTGTGACCTGCAGACTGAACCCAAATCTCAGCTACTAGTGTGGAGCTCACTGAGCTACCCAAATGGTTTACTCACTCTAACCTTGATAGCTGTTGGATAACTCTCCGCCAGTGATTCCCAACCTTTTCACTTCTGTGGTCCCTCACTTTATCATTATTGGAACCCGGGGACCCCCATTTAATCATTATTCGAATCTGAGGATCCCCCCACTGAGTCACAACTGGAAGCGGGGACCCCGGCATAAACGTTGATGATTTGAACTTCAAAACAACACACAAAAAATACAGAAACAGGCATACCATCCAACACATACACAAAGAAATATAAATAAAAAAATACACACTTTAATAGGAAGGTTTTAGTTTTTCTAAATTTAATTGAAGCCACACATCATGCATACTATATTCTGTTTGATGCACCTGTACTGCTCCCACAAATCAATCTGAGGATACTAATTTAACTGTTAGTCTCCAATTTCAAATTCCTTGACATTTTCAATATGTTTTAAAAATTTCAGTTCTACATTTAGACACTTTGGTGGTCATTCTGACCTCGGCGGTAAAAAGCGCTTACCGCCGGTCAGAAGGCCGCCACAACACCACCGCGGTCGCGGTAAACTGCCACGGTCATTCTGACCCTCAAGAGGCAAACCGCCAAAAACCCGACATCCACAAAAAGTCCGCCACACCAACGGCCAGCGATAAACTGGCGAAGACCAAACCTCCACCATCACGCCAACAGAAATACGCCCATGCCATTACGACCCACGAATCCACGCGGCGGTCTTTCAACCGCGGTATTCCATTGGCGGTACACACCGCCGCGCTCAAAATACACATACAGCTCCAAAACACAGCCCCATTGGACAATTTGAAATACACACACCTGAGACACATACACACAACACTCCCACACACCCAATTAACTATAAAACACACACCCACATCACCCACAAACCCCTACGACCACAAATCAGAGACGAAGCCCAGAGAGAGACAGCACAGAATAGAGAACACCATCACACAGAGGCACACTACACCATCACCCACACAACAACCACGCACAAAACACCACACACCACTACACTCACCACACTCACCACCGCAAACACCACCCCACACCTCATCCACACCACCCCCTGGCACCCCCAAGACCCCCCAGGTTCTCAGACGCAGAACTCAGGGTCATGGTGGAGGAAATAGTTTGGGTAGAGCCCCAGCTCTTCGGGACACAGGTGCAGCACACCACCATTGCCAGGAAGATGGAGCTATGGCAAAGAATAGTGGACAGGGTCAACGCTGTGGGACAGCATCCACGAAATCGGGACGACATCAGGAAGCGGTGGAACGACCTACGGGGGAAGGTGCGTTCCATGGTATCCAGGCACAACATCGCGGTGCAGAAGACTGGCGGCGGACCCCCACCTCAACCCCCAGAATTTACAACATGGGAGGAACAGGTCTTGAACATCCTGCATCCTGAGGGCCTCGCAGGAGTATCTGGAGGAATGGACTCTGGTAAGTCTAATCTCAACTACTTCATCCCCCCACCCACCAGCATGGCAACTCATACCCCCACCCTCCCCCCCACCCCCATCACACATCCTCCTTGCTAATGTCTCACCATCACAACCCACCCATCCCAACACCAAACCCTGCATGCCACCACAAACCATCGACACCCATCACCTAAGCATGCCCACTGCACATACCCATCTCCCCCACAAACCGCCATCACAACAGCCCCCACAAAGGAATGCCAGCACTGGGCTACACGGGCACCCACCCATTGCACGCTATGGCACACACAGAAGCAATAACCATACTCTTATACCCCTGCAGGACCCAAACGCCACCACACCGCCCAGGAGGGTCCAGAAATGTCCATCCCAACCCCAGAAGAGGCCCCCAGTGATGACAGCAGCTCTGTCTCCCTGGACCCAGATGACCAGCCCGGCCCATCGGGGACCTCGGGACAGTCGGTTCCCCTCAGACAGCCACAGGCCACAGCAGACCTACCCCCCTCTGGCAACACCAGCACAGCACCCACCCAGCGGGCCCATGCCTCTGTCTCCAGGACACGTCAGTCAGCAGTGTGTCCACCACTACAGGGCACCCAGGTAAACCCACCACCCCAACAACAACAGGGACCTGGGGGCAGTGGTAGTGGGCACACGGTCCAGGGGACAGAGGCCCAGGGAAACAGGGGAACTGGGAGGGCTGCTGTGCGACAGGGGGGGGACAGGCCCAGGGAACCCACTCTCCACGAGGCCCTCACCTCCATCATGGGAGCATACCACCCCTCCCAGGAGACGATGGCGACGGTCCTGGCCAGGTTCCAGGAGATCCAGGTACTGCAGGAGGAACAGTTTATGGGGTTCAGGGAAGAACTGAGAAACATTAGTTCTGCAATGGGCACCATCATTGTGGCTCTCAACCAGATTGTCACCACATTGCAGGACCATGTGGCACCACAAAGGGCCCCTGTCACTAGCATGGACCAGGAACAGGCTACCACCTCCGCCGGCGCTAGTGGACAGGAGGCCCGACACAAGAACAACCGGCCACCAGAACCCCACCCCCTGCAGAAGAAGAACCACCCCGCAAGCGGGCCTGAGATCTAGGAAGAAGACAGAGTAGGATGCCAAGACCCCCGCCAGGAAAGGATACCCCCTGATGTCATCCCACTGTCCCACATTGTCACCCTGTCCAACCTTAAACTGCCCCTGCTCCACCTTCCACAGGCATATGGACAATGCACCTGTGAGACTGAGAATCTGGACTCTGCTATGGACATTCCTCCACCATCACTCATCACCGATTTTCAACCATGTCCCAAAATTGAGCACTTTAATAAACACACTTATTGCACACAAATAATCTGGAGTCTGCCTGTATTTTTGAAAATATGTATTAGACATAAACGTGCCAACATTACCAGTTACATTGTGATGACAACATACCACTGTCACACAGCTGTAGTCCATGGGCAAACAAAGCAGAGGTCACGCAGTGGGGCCCACATCTCTGAAATTGGAAGGGAAAGTCACAACTCTGTTAGCTTACACTGGGTGAAAAGGACAGACAGTAGAGAGGCAGGAGACTGTAAGTAAATGTAAAATGCCGGTGTTGATTCTTACCTGTGTGTTATTGAAAATACTGCTGTATCACTGTGTCCCTGTTGTCTGTGTCGTCCTCTTCGTCTTCCTCCTCTTCACTCTCCGCAGGCTCCACAGCTGCTACAACACCACCATCTGGACCATCCTCCTGCAGAAAAGGCACCTGGCGTCGCAAAGCCAGGTTGTGAAGCATACAGCAGGCCACGATGATCTGGCACACCTTCTTTGGTGAGTACATTAGGGATCCACCTGTCATATGCAGGCACCTAAACCTGGCCTTCAGGAGGCCGAAGGTCCGCTCGATCACCCTCCTAGTACGCCCATGTGCCTCATTGTACCGTTCCTCTGCCCTTGTCCTGGGATTCCTCACTGGGGTCAGTAACCACGACAGGTTGGGGTAACCTGAGTCACCAATTAGCCACACACGGTGTCTCTGTAGTTGTTCCATCACATAAGGGATGCTGCTATTTCGCATGATGTACGCGTCATGCAGTGACCCAGGGAACTTGGCATTTACATGGGAGATGTACTGGTCAGCCAAACAGACCACCTGGACATTCATGGAATGATAACTTTTTCTGTTCCTGTACACCTGTTCACTTTCTCTGGGGGGTACCAAAGCCACATGTGTCCCATCAATGGCACCAATGATGTTGGGAATATGTCCAAGGGCATAGAAATCACCCTTCACTGTAGGCAAATCCCCCACCTCAGGGAAAACGATGTATCTCCGCATGTGTTTGAGCAGGGCAGACAACACTCTGGACAACACCTTTGAAAACATAGTCGGAGACATCCCTGATGAAATGGCCACTGTTGTTTGAAATGAGCCACTTGCCAAAAAATAGAATACTGACAGCACCTGCACTAGAGGGGGGATCCCTGTGGGTTGGCGGATGGGTGACATCAGGTCTGGCTCCAGCTGGGCACACAGTTCCTGTATAGTGGCTCGGTAAAGCCTGTATAGCAGAATGACATGTCGTTCCTCCATTGTCGACAGGTCCACCAGCGGTCTGTACACTGGAACATTCCTCCACCTCCTCGCAAGTCCCAGCGGACGGTGCCTAGGAAGGACAACAGCGATCACAGAGTCAATCAACCCACAGGTACGGTCCCACAGCTTGCACAGTACACGATTCTCTATGCATTGAATGGCTTCTATGAGTGTCGATGCAAGGCCTAGGCATGTGTGATGCAGTAGAAATTAAGCCATGTGGGCCCTTGAAATGGCGGCTGCCTGACCTGTGAAGTGCGACAGTGGGATGTGAGGTCAATGCGCTGGCGTGGCACACCGTGGCGGTAGGCGGTCGAAGACCGCGGCGCAAAGCCGCATTGGTTAACATTGAACCCTATGGGTTTCAGGAGCCAATGACGAAGTGCGCCGGCGGTCGCGGTACGCACCGCCGCGGTACGCACCGCCGCGGACGTGACCGCCATTTTCTATCTGCTTAATCACTCGAGACCTGATCGTCCACAGGAGAGGATCTATACTGCAAGTGCTGCTGTGACCTCGGTCTGGCAGATACAATGGCTGCTGCGACTGGGGAAAGGGCCCCTGCCTTCACTTCTGAAGAATTGGAGAAACTTGTGGATGGGGTCCTCCCTCAGTATGCGCTACTCTACGGTCCTCCAGACCAACAGGTAAGTACACTGGGAGCATGCTTTGGGGGCAATGCCTGGGTTGAGTCGGGTTGATGAAAGATGGTGGGGAGGGGAGCGATTGAGGCATGCATCAAACGACGGATGCGAGCATGTGCCACATGGCAAGGGTGGGGATGGGGGGCCACTCACGTCGAGCATGCAGAAAATTATGACAATGTTATTTCTCCCCCTGTACATGTGACATAGGTCAGCGCCCATCAGAAAATCGACATTTGGCGTGCCATCGCCAAGGACGTCCGGACCCTGGGGGTCCACAACAGACGGGGCACCCACTGCCGCAAGAGGTGGGAGGACATCCGCCGCGGGAGCAGGAAGACCGCGGAGGCTCTGCTGGGGATGGCCTCCCAACGTAGGAGGGGTGGCTCCCGTCAATTGACCCCCCTGATGTCCCGGATCCTGGCGGTGGCCTACCCCGATTTGGATGGGCGCGTGAGGACATCACAGCAGACACAAGGGGGTGAGTACAAGCACATTCTGCTGATTTAGCGCACATTGGAGGTGTCTGTGCGTGGGAGGAGGGCTGTGGGTATCCCGACGCCTGGGCGATTTCCATAGGCTAGGCCCCTCAGTTAGGCATGGCCCTGTGCCCCCACCCACCCCCTGTAGGTTACCTAGTACAGCTAATCATAGCCCTGTGTCACCTATGTGTGGATTTGTCGTCCATAGGCTTGTAGGTCATGTCCCACGGATTGAGTAGTGTACCCCAAGTGCGCGGCGTAGTGCAGGGGGCTTCTGTGTCTGTCCTCTCCGCCAACAGTGTCGCCAATGCATGCACTCAACATGTCTTTATTTCTCCCCCCCCCCTTTTTTGTTGGTCTTCCTGTTCATGTGTGCATTAGCATCATCAGGCGGAGGAGAAGTGGCATCGGAGCACGAAGGAGCTGCATCTCACATGGCCCTGGAGGGCCATGCAACCGACTCGGAGTTCACCAGTGAGACGTAGGGCGAGGGGAGCTCCACAGCGGGGACACGTGGTGACACCAGCGACACAGACACGTCCTCGGAAGGGAGCTCCCTTGTGGTGGCGGCAACATCCGTGCCCACCACAACAACAGGTACAGCCGCCACCCAGAGCACCAGCTCCACCCTCCCAGCAGCCCCTCAGCATTCGCCCCGTGCCCGCTCACCCAGGAAGGTGGGCATCTCCTTCGCCCCAGGCACCTCAGGCCCTGCCCCAGTTACCCCTGCTGCCCTCAGTGAGGAGGTCATTGACCTCCTCAGGACGCTCATTGTTGGGCAGTCTACCCTTTTGAATGCCATCCAGGGTGTAGAAAGGGAGGTGCAGCGGAGTAATGCATACCTGGAGGGCATTCATTCGGGTCAGGCTGCCCATCAGCGATCGTTTAACGCTCTGGCCTCAGCACTGACGGCAGCCATTGTCCCTGTCTCCTGCCTCCCTCCTCCAACTTCCTCAACCCAGTCCCACTCCCCTGTTCCTCTGCCTATCCCAGACACACCTACAGACCAGCCTGCACACACCTCAACACCCAAGGCAAGCTCATCCAGACATGAGCACCACACATCACACAAGCATTCACCCAAGCAACATCCACATGCAGACATGCCAACAGCCACTGCCTCCTCTGTGTCCCCCTCCTCCTTGTCTCCCTCCTCCCTCCCTGTGACGTCTCCACTCACACTTGCATGCACAACATCATCAGCCACTACGTCCATCACCAGCACACCCACCAGGACACTCTGCACACGTGCAGTCACCACCCCCACTGCCATTTATACGTCACCTGTGTCCTCTCCCAGTGTGTCTGTCACCCCCTCTTCCAAACCACACAAACGCAGGCAGCCACCCACCCAACACCCATCCACCTCACGACAGCCTCCAGCACAAGCACCTGCACCCAAAGACACCAGACCTGACTCACCTACAACCACATCCTCTTCCTCCACTCCCATACCCACTGCACCTACCCTTCCCACTGCTCCTAAAAAAAAAATCCTGTCCAAGATTAACCTCTTTCCATCACCTGACCCACCCCCTCCATCTCTTAAGAGTCGAATCAGCACCTCAGCCACCACATCCCCTGGACCTACAAGGACAATAGTCCAGGGATTTTGGAGTCCACCACCTTCAAGGGCAGCTACTTCGGCTAGCAGTAAAGGGACAGCCAGCCCACCCCCTGGTAAAAAATCTAAGAAAGGCAAGGCCCGGCGTGAGAGGCCAGAGACAGCAGGCTCCAATGACACTACCCTGGCACCGTCAGGAAGTGGGGTGCCACCTGTCACACCGACAAAGGGAGGAAAGGGCCACAGAGGAGCAGGGAAGGGTGGCAAGGGCAGCACGCCCGACAAGTCCGGCAGCAGGCGAGCTGCCCAGGAGGGCCCCACCAGCCCCATTCCAGGTGTGAAGGAGGACACCCACGGGCCCGGGACGGCAGCACAGGAGGGCCCCGCAAGCGAGAAGACAGATGTGCACGAAGGGCCCGGCAGCCACATGTCGGGTGGCGAGTGAACTCCATCTCATGGCCGGATCTGGTGCCCTGGAGACACATGTCAAGAACCACTGAACAGGGCCCTTCAAGACAAGCACTGCTGAACAGGGCCCTTCAAGACAGGCACCGCTGAACAGGGCCCTTCAAGACAGGCACCGCTGAACAGGGCACCGCCGTGTCAAGAACTGCTGAACAGGGCCCTTCAAGACAAGCACTGCTGAACAGGGCCCTTCAAGACAGGCACCGCTGAACAGGGCCCTTCAAGTCAAGCACCGCTGAACAGGGCACCGCGGTGTCAAGAACCGCTGAACAGGGCCCTTCAAGACAAGCACCGCTGAACAGGGCCCTTCAAGACAGGCACCGCTGAACAGGGCACCGCTGTGTCAAGAACCGCTGAACAGGGCACCGCCGTTTCAAGCACCGCCGAACAGGGCCCTTCAAGTCAAGCACCGCTGAACAGGGCACCGCCGTGTCAAGAACCGCTGAACAGGGCCCTTCAAGACAAGCACCGCTGAACAGGGCCCTTCAAGACAGGCACCGCTGAACAGGGCACCGCTGTGTCAAGAACCGCTGAACAGGGCCCTTCATCTCAAGCACCGCTCCGCTGGGCCCTTCATCTCAAGCACCGCTCCGCTGGGCCCTTCATCTCAAGCACCGCTCCGCTGGGCCCTTCATCTCAAGCACCGCTTTGCTGGGCCCTTCATCTCAAGCACCGCTCCGCTGGGCACCGCCGTCTCAAGCACCGCTCGGCCCTTCATCTCAAGCACCGCTGGCCCATTGGCAGAAGGGGCAGGGCCGGATCTGTGTCGGGCAGGGCTGCACGAAGCACTCTGGGCACCATGCCTCCTCCAGAACCAATGGAGTCTGTAATCCACTTGATAGACTGTGGCTTTGCACTCCCCAGGATGGTACAGTGGGCAATCCACCCACTGTAGAGACTTGTGAGACTGTGACTTTGCACTCCCCAGGATGGTACAGTGGGCAATCCACCCACTGTAGAGACTTGTGAGACTGTGGCTTTGCACTCCCCAGGATGGAACAGTAGCCATGGAGGCCCCTCGTGGATCTGGCGTCGTGGACTCATCTGGCTGAGGTGCCGCCCGTTCCCCTCCCCCTGAGGTGCCTGTAGTTTTGATATCTGATGCCCCTGCAGTGTTCTCTCCAATGGATTCGGGTCTCCTGTGTGGGCTTTGCCCATGTGTTTCGGCCCATTGGCCCACGTACAATGGCTGATACCCAATTTGGACAAGACAATTTACATATGTATATATAGTTATAGTTGTTTGTTATATTTATTTACTTAGCCATACAATATACTTCAATTTTCATGATCATTTTATTTTGTCTTTGCATTCTTCCGGGGGGTTTGAGGGGTGTCACTCTGAGTTGTTGCTCTGCATTGATGTGTATGTAGTTGTGGGTGAGGGTGAGGGTGGGTGTGTCGCGTATGTGTGTGCCCGTAATCTTTTCTCCTCCCCCCTCCCCTGTGTCGTAGGTGCAGTACTCACCGTTGTCTCCTGCGGCTGCGTTCGTGCTCCTGGTAGAGGAGCAGGTAGACAATAGCTGGTAGGATGTGTAATTCGGGTTCCATGCTGTCCAGATTCCTCGTGGAGTGTGTAGAGGTGAGCATTTTCCGTTCGTACTGTCTGTTTCCGCCGTGTTTTTATCGGCGGGGCTACCGCCCCGGAAAAGGTGGCGGATTGGTGGGTTGTGATAGGGTGGGCGGTACATTGTCTCCCGCCTGTCTGTTGGCGGTGACCGCCGCGCTGTTTGTTTGTCCCGCCGTGGCGGTCGGAGTGTCAAAGTGGCGGTCTTTGTTGGCGGTTCCCGCCAGGGTCAGAATTCCATTTTTTTTACTGCCTGCCTGTTGGCGGGTTGGCCGCCGCTTTAACACCGACCGCCAGGGTTGGAATGACCCCCTTTATTTCTATACACTTTATTAATCTGTTAATATTATTTAATTTTTCTAAGCAGAATGGGCCCCTTGAGAAGGCCCCATGGACCCCCAAGGGTGCCTGGACCTCAGGTTGGGAACCACTGCTCTATGCATTTTCAACACCTATAACTTAAATCTGCTTTAGAACAGCAATGATGTCCCCAAAGAATAAATGATGATGAAAGTTTATTTTATTAGTTAATTAAAACCATAAAAACTTTTCTTGCCACATAAAAATTGAACAAAAACAATACAATAAGGTAATACAGTGCAATAAAAAGTCCTGAGCTTGAAATGAAATAATATGTAAAATTTCCCTTCCACATAAAAATTTAACAAAACAATAATAGTGCAATAAGGCATTAGTAGTAGTGGGGAGAGGTGGCGTGGTAGCTTCTATTGATTTTGTTTTCCCCTACTTGAGTCCAATTGTTGTTACCAGACTGTATTACAGCACTGGTTAAGCATCCCACCATGCTGCCTGTGAGCCTTCCCTACTTTAAGGGGTTTGGAATGAGTTAAAGGGGTTTTGTTATCCTTGTTTCCCTCCCTATGACTGGGTTGTTTCAAGAAGTTGAGATTTTGAGCGAGAAAATTTCCAAGAATTGAACCAGCCTAATGTTCAGTATTGTATTTTGTGGGTTGAAAACTTCAGTTAATGCCTGTCTACAGGATCTGATCCTCAAACCATTTAATTCTTTTTTCAGTAAATGTCTTCTTTCAACCGCCAAAGCTGGACAGATGCAGACCAAGTGCACCAAGTTTTCTTCTGCTAGGTGACATAGACGGCACTCCTGGGATCCTACTTGTTGCTCCTTCTTCCATTTGGGCATGAGGTCTAGTGTTGGGAGTTCACCCAGCCTTAGTCTAAGAAAGCATTGCTTGATTTTCCGTGAATAGGGACCAGCCATAAGTAGTGATTCTTTAAACGGCTGTCCGCCCTTTTAGCCAGAGAGGCCCTGTCTTCTAACCACCTCTGTAATTTGCTTGCTTGATTCACAGCTTTGTTAAAAGCTGGGATGGGGAGAGACTGGTCCCATGCCTCATTTAAGTTCAGCAGACTCTTGCTCTTTTCTAGATACATTAAGTAATTGCAGTTCCCTCTTTCTTGGATAATTTCCTGCCAGACTAAATTAGCTAAAGACCCTTTTGAGGCGCGGCTCAATTTGTAACAGCATTTAATGTATGCCGCGGGTCGGGCTAGCGACTGCTTGACCAGCTTAAATTCCAGTTTGACCTGGGCTGGCGATGCACGCCCAGGGAGCCGAAACACACGCTTATAGGTCTTTATAAGAAGCTTATCCAAGAGACCTACTTCTATCCCCCTCATTATTTCGGTCCTGTATGTGAGAGTTGGAAGTAGTTTCGCTCTCATTACAGTTGTTAGGGGGTTCAGAGCATGACCACAAATTGAGTTTGCCAGCTTACAAAAGCCGTAAGTAAGGGCCTGCTATTTGATTTTTATTGCTTCTTTTTGTAGCGCGTAATTACCTCTGGCATCAACCATGACTCCTAAGTATCTATACGAACTTACTTCCTCTAGGGTCTTCCCATTCAAGTGCCATTTACGTTGGCTAGTCGGCCTGTGGTTTAGGGTAATCATTTTAGATTTTTTATGATTGATTTCTAATTCGTTAGATCCTGAGTATTGTTGTAATGCGTTTAGTAGTTTTTGCATGCCTATTCTGGTGTTACTACTTAGTAATAGGTCATCTGCATATAGCATATTAGATACTTATTGGCCGCCAAGTGAGGGAGGATGGGATGATTGATCATTTAATTTGGCAGAGAGATCTTCTATGTACAGGTTGAAGAGTGTTGGGGCCAATACACAGCCGTGCTTAACACCGACTGTTGTTTTAACTGCCCTGGATAGGTGAGAGCCTCCCCCCAATTTAACCTTCACCCAAGTATCAGAGTAGATCATTTTGATGGCATTTAGGATAGTGTGTGGTAGCCCCCACAGTTGTAATTTGGCCCACAATCTGCCGCGGGGGACACAGTCAAAATTAGCTTTAAAATCAACAAAACATAAGTAGGTCAGAGTCCCCTTTGCTTTTGCTCTGTTGATGATCAGTCCCAGTGCCATAAGATGTGTTAATGTTCCTTGGTGCTTGGTGAAGCCGGTTTGATTTAGGTGTAAAATATTTTTATCTGCGATCCAGGCTTCTAGGTGTTTTAGCACACAGGATGAGAAGTACTTGACGTCAACATCTAGAAGAGCGATTAGTCTGTAGTTGCTTGGGTAAGCCGCATTCCCACCCTTAAATATGGGGTGGATTATAGAGCCTTTCCAGGATGCTGGGACCGAGCCTGTTGTAAGCACCTTGTTGAACATTGCAGCCAGGAAATTGGCCCATCTTTCCGTTTCCTGTTTAAATAATACTTGTGGTGAGCCGGTTGGGCCAAGGGCACAATCCATTCATGATTTTCCAATGATTTTTAATAGTTCTGTTGCCGTAAATTTCAAAACTTCAGGAGCATTGGGTTCCCAGTTAAAGATGTGCCCCTGGATTTGAGGACCTTCTTCGATGGTCAGTTCTTTTAGATGGGACTTTAAGTGGGATACCCATGCTTCCTCTGTTAAGTAAGCATTATTACCTGCTTTTGAACCCTTGTCCATTGTATTAATGATTTTCCAAAATCTTTTGGAGTTGGATGTTTTAGTTGCAAAGTGTAATTTGGCCCAAAGGGCCTCCTGCTGGAGTTTTCTGAAGGTCCATAGATCCCTTTTGAACAATTTCCTTTGCTCATGCAAAGCGGCCAGTATCGATCCATCGTCTGGGCATTTACGCAGTAACCTTAATAGTTTACCTACAGTTACTTTCCTTCTGCGCACTGGCTGTGGCAAAAGTAGACATTGACGATGATTCAGTTGTGCTCCCTTTTTTGTGTTGCTTAAGGAGTCTTTTTTTAAGAGATCGGAGGAAAAGTTCTCGCAGACCGTTGTCAACTTTGCCCCACGTGTGGCCATTAAGTCTAGCTTTCGTAGAGCCTCTTCTGCCTGGCTTTGAATGGTGTCTGAGGACCATTTTAGTCGCTTTATATTTTCGGTGCCCATTGCCCCGTTTAAGGCTACCGCCTTTTCTGGCTTTTGTGGTGATGTGCGGATCCCAAACACCTGTGGCTTATGATCGCTTTCTGTACGATCCATGATACTGAAGGCATTTACCAATGTATACAATGCAGGGGACACCAATGTGTAGTCTAGATAGGAGACCGTTTTCCCAGAGGATCTTGTCCATGCCGGTGGGATGTCCGGCGACTTCCGCCCATTTAGCACAAAGAGGCCTACCAATTCACAGGTGCGTCTAAAACTCTCCCCTAACTTGTCTTTCCTGTGTTTTTTTGGGAGGGTCTGACTGGGCATCCTTGCCACTGTTAGAATGTGATCCTCACTGGGGTTGTGGAAAAGGCAGAGATTGAAGTCGCCCATCATTAGCCAAAATGATGATTTTACTGTGCTTTTTATCCTTAATAGTTGAGTTAACATTTGTTTGCTTTTATTTTTTTATTTTTTGGATTGATGTATATATTGACCAGGATCAGTGGTTCCTGTGTATTTTTCCCCCAATCGTCCAGCCGGAGTAGTTGAAAGGATTGGTCTTCCTCCTTGTAATCAGAGATTTTAACTAGGATGTTCGTACTAACATAGATAGCTAGGCCTCCCTTCGACCTACCCGGCCTATTGGTTTTTGTAGCTGGGCTAAGATATTCTGTGAATCCGATTATTGATATTGATTCCATTGCCCAGGATTCCTGTAAGAGTAGAATGTCAAATGAACTAAAGAATTTTGTTACTACAGGATCTTCCACCTTTGCCCTTAGGCCATCTACATTCCAAGAACAAATGGATAATATCCCTTGTACAGGTTGATCATTAACTATTCAACTGTTGCCCATCAGTCCTGGGGGTGAAGCTGCCACTGCCCATTCCCTTTCCGGATGCAGTTGCTGACCCAAGACCACTCTTTTCCTCCCTTCTTCTCTCCATATTTGGACTCTCAGTGGGTGCTTAGGTGGTCTCCTCTCACTAGACCTTTCTTGAGCAGGTCTACTGGCCTGATGGACTCCTTTCAAAACTGACCATGTACCTTTAGGTTTTCCCAGGTGTTGCGAGTCTAGTAACGGGGTTGGATATCCCTCTCCTTTATAGATGGCCACCTCAATGCCCCAGGCTTTCAATAGGTCCTTCCTTTCCATGATCCGCTTTGGGATATCCGGTGCTGAGAAGATAGTGAGTGTTGGATCCGAGTGTTGGTTGCCTCTGGCTTGAATAAGTTTTATTGCAGCAAGGTCATTCGATGCTACAAACTGTAAGTCCGGTAGAGCTTTTATGATTCTTAAAATAGCAGAATGATTAAGAACATCTGTGGGGGACCTGGAGGTGAATTCTGGAATCCAAAGCAGCTGAAGAGTGGACTCCTGAGTATTCATACCTGTTATAGGTGACTGGATTTGCTCTATGTGCTCTATGTGCTGGTTTTGCTCTTTATAGCCATCCTCTCACTGACCGGTGCCAGATTTGTAACCCTTGATGCCCACATTTGCCAGTGTTAGTCGGGTGGGCTGCGCAGGCGTGGTGAGTTTTGGGTTTATTCTCTGCTGACCCCTTCGGTGACTTGTTCTTGTGACAATTATTGTACTAACTGCTGCGAGTGGCCTCAAAGGAGACCTTGTTAACTGAGTGGAGCCTGCTGAAACAGGGAGAGTTATTACATCTGCTGTTATGTTAGGGCTTGTGCTTGTGCGGGTGGAAATGGCTCTGTTGTACCTTCCTCTTGACGTCACTTGATCCTTATTTGGTTCCTCTGGGATAATATCGGCTGTTTTTATAGTAGTTAGTTGATGGAGTTGTGCGGACTTCCTTCCTTTCCTTGCCCGCTTTCGTTCTCTTCTTGATAAAGCCCGGGTTATGGGAAACTCAGGGTTCCCGGGTTTATTGATGAATTGTAGCGAAATATCATTCTCCATGGAATCCATACTAAGGCTTGTTAGTGGGCGGCTTTCAGACAATGTTCTTTTCCCTTTTGTGATCGACGAAGCCGGCGTTAGGGAGGAAAGGGGCTGCTCCTCTTGTTCCTGCTCCCGCGGTATAGATATTGGCCTGGTGGCAAGAGGATTAGTACATGTGTGTTCATCCTTCTGGATGGAGCAGATTTCTTGCAGTATTCCCTCTAGGATTTGCGGCAGTTGAGATATCTTATCTACAACCTCCTTGCAGGAGCAGATTGTAAAGTCATTAGAGTGATTGACTTGCGCCCTTGTTACTAGGGCGTCTAATTTTTCCAACTTGCTGTCAATTCCAGAAACAAATACTGCCAATGTGTTTAACAAGTCAACTTGAATGTCCATTTTATTTGAATGGAATTGCAGCGCTATGACCGTTGCTTGCATTGAGTTTAGGATCGCAGCCCATATTTCCTCAGACCTGACTGCCACCGGGGCTTGTGTCTGTGAGACGGGCTCTTGGTTTCCACTTGATATTCCTTCAGTTATATTTACTTTGTGGGGAACTTTCTGTGTGGCTGACACAATTTCTGCCTTTGATAATCTGCTTGGAGAGACCTGTTCTGGAACCCAAGACTCCTGTTCTTCATCTTCACAAACGTACATCGGAAAGGAGTGGAGTTTGGGGCTTTGACAGAAGGGGCCACCTTTCTGGGATTCTTGTTCTAAGTGTTCCGCGATTGCTACCAGCTCTGAGTCCAGGATGGGTAGCCTGGCTGGGCTGGATGTTCGCTGATACTTAATGGCAGCTGGGGGTTTGTTAACTAGGATACTATCTTGCCTGAGATTGTAAGGGGCTCCTGTTGCGGGGGTGGCTAGCACTGCGTCTTCCTGGGCTGCATTTGGCGCGACTACTTTTGTAGGCTGATTTCTCCTAATCACTACTGTTGGAGATAGGGGAGGAGGAACGGCTGGATTCATTCTGAATTTCTTTTCGTTGCTTCGCAGGTCTTTGCTGGATGAAGTTATTTCCCAGAGGCTTGTTTGGGTTGGCACAGGGGGTTCGATAGTTTTTCTGGCAGCGTGGATTCCTGCAGCGGTGAAGGAATTGGTTATCTTGCGATGCTTGGGGGAGAGTGCGGACCCTGGTGTCCCCTCTGGGGTCTCCGATTTCCAAAAGTCAGGCTCTCCCCATATCATTACTTCCATGCTGGAGTTTTGGTCAGCCCCCCGCTTGTGCCGCTTATGCCGCTTGTTAAGTTCTGCCTTCTACATGGGAGGGGGTGATCCAGTTCGCTACTTGCTCTCCTTTTTGGGGTTGGTTCATCCAGAGCCAGGTCTCTTTTCCTTTTTCTCTTTCCTTGTTTCGGAGGATGATTGATGATATTTCCTCGTGCTTTACCTGATCTCATGGTTGGTCAGTCTTGTTGCCTTAGAGCGGGGTAAATATGGGCGGGCTGTTGGTGAGGCAGCGGGGTCGCTTACTGAGACTCTTTTTTTTTTTTTTAACTTTAGTAGGTACCTTTCTCTTGAGAAGATGCCTTGCCGTGCGCTGAATCTGAGGGTATACTGAAGCTAACCCTCCTAGGGGTCTTGGTGCCTTTGAGGGACTGGGTCCAGGGGGGCCACAGCGCGGCGTGGCCCCTAGTTGCCAGTCCTTGCTGCTACTCCTTACTGCTTACTGCTCCTGTACCGGGCTGCCTGGTCCTTTGGGCAAAGTCAATTAGACCAATCCAGCAGGCAGGGGCTGGAGAGGGTTGGGGGGGAGGTTTGAGGGCCAGTGGTCTGCCACAGGGGCGGAAGGGGTTGGAGAGTGCTGTGCAACCTGGTGGGAGAAACCCGTTCTTCCCCCACCTTTCTACCCTCCTAGCCCTCCGCCTGCTGCTCACCTGCCTCTTGCTGGGGGATCGCGGGTGGTCGTCTCTGGCTGCACCCGGGGTAGTGGTCAAGCTTCCTCGTGCCCGTAGTCCTTGGGGGGCGTCCCCCCTCACCTTTCTTTGCCTTTCTCTCGGATCACGCTGCCCCCCACATCCCTCCCACAAGCCGCAAAGAATAAATGGAATCTGTGTGTGCGACAACCAGGAAGGTATTGAAAGACAGAGAGAAAGAGGGAGACGGTGAGGGACAGAGAAAACCAGAGAGAGAGAGAGAGACAGAGGACGAGAGACCGACGGGGAGAGAGAGAGAAAGAGAGAGAGAGTGGAAGGACAAGATAAGGCAGAAAGGCACAGTGGCCAAGAAACTGAGTGAGAAACAGAGGGACAATACTTTATGCCTCTGGAACACATCTTTCTGTTTCTGAATGGCCGTGAATATGCAGGCAAAACTTCAAATTCTATTATCTCTAAGCGGAGTAGGTGTGCATGGAAGCGAGTGCTGATGAGCTCTGCTCTTACTGAAAAAAAACAGCCCTGGGCAATGTTCAGGCAGGAATAACTGTAAGGCATCCATGGCAGCTCACAGAACAAGTAAAACAAGGTGGCATAAGCAAATTATATAAATAGGAAATTATTTAAATTTAACTAGTTAAGTCATTTTCCCATGAGTCGACTTAAATAGGAGGGTGGTAAACCTCTGTCAAAATACGCATACTTTCAAACAAATACAAAACAAATGTTTCTTTTCAGATATACTTCTGAGTGCTGTTGCAAATTCACCACCTGCATGTGCCTAAGTCAATAGGAGCAAAGGGCCAGATGTAGCAAAGTGTTTGCGCCTCACAAACTGCGAAAATCGCCGTTTGCGAGGCGCAAAAGCCACTTTGCTATTCAGAAATGCATTTTGCGAGTCGGCTCCGACTCGCAATATGCATTTCCGACTCGCAAATAGGAAGGGGTGTTCCCTTCCTATTTGCGACTCGCAGTGGGATGCAATTCCATTTGCGACCGCGTACGCGGTCGCAAATGGACTCGCAGTTACCATCCACTTCAAGTGGATGGTAACCCACTCGCAAATTGGAAGGGGTCCCGATGGGACCCCTTCCACTTTGTGAATGGACCCAAAATTATTTTTTCAGGGCAGGGAGTGGTCCAAGGGACCACTCCCTGCCCTGAAAAAATACCGAAACTAAAGGTTTCGTTTTTTTTTTTTAAGTGCAGCTCGTTTTCCTTTAAGGAAAAAACTTTTTTTTAAAAACTGCTTTATTTAAAAGCAGTCACGAACACGGAGGTCTGCTGACTACAGCAGGCCTCCATGTTTGCGAGTGCCTATACTCGCAATGGGGCCGCAAATTGCGACCCACCTCATGAATATTGATGAGGTGGGTCATTGCGACCCCATTGCGAGTCGCAGTCGGTGTCTGAGACACCGTACTGCATAGCAAATTGCGACTTGCAATTTGCGAGTCGGATGGACTCGCAAATTGCAAGTCGCAATTTTGCATTTTGCTACATCTGGCCCAAAGTTCATTAATGGAGCCAGGTGTAGTACAAAAAAGCTTAAAATAGCTTATGTTAACTCCCAGCTGTAATTCCTGCAGAGCTGGGGTGAAGTGGGGAGAGCTGCAGTACAGCTAACCTAGCATGGGAAGCACAGCGTGGTGAGTGAGCACTTGGCAGCCCACTCAAACAAGTGACAATCGCACAACACACTAACCTCACTTGTAACCGCAACAGAAGCCCGAGGAGGAGAGCTGCAGGAACCAAGACTGTACAGCCCAAAAGCACCACATAATTGTACACTAAAGGGCACTCTGCTACAATGGCATAGGAGGCATGGGCACCTCAGCACTCTGTAACAGTTTGTAGAAGGGAAGGCTTGGATCGCACAAAGTGACGTCGCAAGTACTGACCGATTACCAATTGATAGCTTTTATCCAGCCAATCTTAAACAAGGGTTGATAGTCCTTCGGTGGACGAGATGCCCTTGAGCCAGATGCCACTAAGAACCTGAGAAGGTGTATGAAGTCCATTAAAACAAGTAGTGATGGGGGGATTTGGGATGGGCAAGCGGCACCTTGGGAAGGGTGGTGGGGGCGGGCAAGCAGTGCTGTGGGAGTGGCCTAGAAGTAATGGAGCTGGCAAGTTGAATCATCCATGTAGGGGCTACAGCACAACTGCTTTTCCATGATTTCTCTGCTCCCATTACCATGTCAGTCAGCAGCGACAGACTTGTAGATCACTTCACAAAATTAACTTCAGCCTCGCGCATTCGTGTATTTTAAGAGTGAGATGCATGTTTTAATGATGGAATGAAGAGAGGTTATACAAATAAAGAAATGAACATACATTAGATTCTGAACAAATGGCATGCTGTGAGGAGCAACACTGACAAATACAAAAGAATAATACAACAGTGAAATAAAAAGAAGCATAGCGCAAGTGCTGTGAAGGCAAAACCTTACAAAAGTCCTACAAAGCGGATGAAAACAGTAATTGTGTGTTGGGACACTGATTACAGTAAACACATGAACAATCATTGGTAAATGCAGGAAGTAGTATGTTACAGTCAATAGAAATTAAGGAAAAGTAAGTAGCAAGCACAGGAACCAATGAAAAGCCAGGGCGGGATGTCAGCCCCTCTTAAGATTTATATTGAATGCAATAGATTTCACAAGCTCAGCGCAAGCGCTGTGCAGGCAAAACCTAAAAAGAGGTCTATTTCAAATTGCTGTTTGAGCCCTCTCTACCTGAACCTATCACTACATTACAATTGCAGGTGTTAGATCTAGAAATACACATCCCATTGTATAACAACAATTGAAAACAAATAAGATTATTTAAAGCTGTGATAAAATAAAATCTTAATACCAAGAACAATACATATTTCACACTCTCCATAAATTGATGTTGCTCTCCTGGGAACTGGAGTTCCTTTCTATTGAAAGTGATGAAATGTCCTGATGCTGGCCATAGTATAGGGTGCCATAAGAAAATATTGGCTGGTCGGAACCTTGTACATCCAGTGACACTTGTCATAAATCCTATTATGCCTTTCCTCTGACTGTAATTCCTTGCTCTGTTCACTTACATTGATTGACAACAAATTGTAATATAGATGGATAACTGTGAAAAAGTAGCTATTTTCCACTAAGCAATTCTAAGTAACTTGAAATAGATAATAAAAGCTAGAGTTATCTGTGGTGTTGGATGCAACCCCAAGGTGGAAAACTCCACATTATTGACAGCTACCCAGCCTTTTCCCCTGTACAGCTCAATCCATAGATCCCCAAAAATGTAACTTGTGTCCTGCACCTTCCCACACCACACAGAAATTTCTCCCCAACCGAATGTTTAAAAAACACAGAATAGCTGGTCTCCTGCCACCCTTCCACTTCAACATGGAAAATTCCCTTCTCGTCTAGATCCTAATAATTAACGAAGCTCAACACCTTGTTTCAGGTGACTCTCCCCACCAGCCTCTGTGTATTTTCTCATACTTCCCACGTGCACAATCTGTGCAGGTGCCAGACTGACAGCCTCTGTGAGAGAGAAGCTGTCCGCATGGCCACAATTTCCCAGTGCCATTCTGGTGCGAGCCCATACTGACAGGGGAAGACAGAGGTTGCCATTTTCTTGCATTTCTTGGGATGGAGGAAACCCAAGAGAGGAAACAGAAGGCCGGTGAGATTGAATACCTCCACCTGCCATTCTACCGCTTTGCCTGGGTCTCTGAAGACTGAGGCAGTTTAGGAAACACCAGGGTTGTGAGCACTTCCCTTGTTGATGTAACCACTGTGCAACTGTTATGTCATAGTAGTGAATACCTTGATTCAGAATCCAGTATTAACTTTCAATGTTTTGTCACTAGAATTCAGACACAAAATCTTGATACATACCGAACTGACTGCTATTTAAAAGAGACGCCTGAATCACACTCTTTCTGAATAGCGCTTTGCTATGCATTTCTAACAGATTTTACAATTCAGTAACCTGTTACCAAATCTCAAAATGGGTTTAGTACATTAAAAAAAGTAATTTTGCGATGGGAAGAATTGCAGCCTTTGTCTATCTGGCTCCTGGTTATGAACTCGGTCTGGCTCCTTCACCCCCCCCAAATAAATTGACATGAACAGGATTAGTATAACTGCTAGTAGTACTTTAACACTTCTATGCAAGCATCGAACAAACTCAATTTCAGGTGATCTACTTATACGATGCTTCAGTTGGGTACAGAATGTATTTCCCTCATTTTTAAGAAAGTAAAGCTTGTAAGAAAAGTAAGTGACTAAGCCTCCTGGTGCAGTCGTCTGGTTGTAACATTGTGATGCTATCTCTGTTTAACCACTGACTCCATCTTGACCACTGACTCAATTATGTGCTTAACTTAGCTTCAAATGCCATCACTTTGGTGGCGCAGGTATTTTTTTACACCACAGCCTGGTAACGTGTTTTCGCTTTTCTCTCCAGGAAAGGGAACATAATGTGGGGGTGACAAAACCTTGATAAGACTACACAAAGCTGAGAATGTTTATGGTAGAGAAGGGCACAGCTCGGTCTTGGAAATTCACCTTGGGATCTGGCCAGTCTCTAGTGTGTTTTTTCAACACTGACCTGGTACGGCCAGAGCATTAATTTCACAACTTACTTGACGGGAGGGGGTTTCTAGAACCTTCCTCTTGACTCATGTCTGAGGGAGGATGCATTGCTCAGAGTAATCCTGGTTTGATCTCTTCTGTCTCAGCATTCACAGGCTCAACAGCTTGATGTTGCCAGACAAAGGATGATGTTGGATTTGAGCCCCAAGGAGATGCATTTTTAATTCTTAATATCTAGCTTTGCTGTGTGCATGCATAAATACATAGTCACTGCATATATATATAATTTTTGATGTATTGACTTTTCTTTGATTATTACTATTCCACTGCTGTGAATATTTTAAAAGTTGCACATGTGATGCTGCATTCACATTAAGTGCTCACATTATTCTCTTGATATATATGAAACCTGGGAATTGCTTTAAGAAATGTATTACTCAGACTAAGAGTGCTCCATTCCTTGCATTCTTTAGCTCCGTTCTCTCTCAGTCTAAAACAAAGCAGAGCAAGCATTCAATTCCTGACAGAAAACGTGAATTACTCTGGTAATGTAGTCTCCCAACTCAATATAGTCTACTGTAGAATACCATACCTGCTTTATTTCCAAACTCTAACCTACAGAATTTAGAATGATCTGTGTATTAGGTCATTAGCTCAAACAAATTTGATATTGATAGGTACAATGTTGCAAATAACATTTTAAAACTCAGCAGTGATGTTCTCTCCCTAAAAATACTTTGCAGACAACATTTAGAGCTGCATTACAAACAATTCCAGCTTTCTTAAAAACCCTAAAAGTGGTCACACCATTACAAGTGCCACTTATCCTCGTGAACTATTTTTATAGGCTTCCGTTGTTCTGACATGGTATAATAAAGAGGAGCAATATATGACAAACCAGACCGTAATGAATTAATTAGGACACTTTTTGCAGATTTGGATAGTGGCTAGTGACATATGGTGTAATGTAATTCTACAGGGAATGGCTGCTTTAAAAGGTGACCAAAGCACCCACTTGCAACTTTACAACAGCAAAACAATGCCTATTCCACGGTTGTGGTATTGAATATCGACATGAAGATATCCCATACAAGAATATCGAGGTCAGACCATCGAAGTGCATGTAGGTAAGTATAGTTTTACTACACCTAACTCCATATTTACATACCATGAATATATGCACTGCATAGGTACATATATATGTGAAGTTAGGTATGGAAAATCTAGTCTTACTGACCTGTTGATATTTTTTTCAATATTTTCCCCTAAAGAACTAGTAACCGGTATCCCGACTTCGATATGTAGAATGCACATTCTATTGCACTTCATGACATCACAGCACACTTGACGAACGCAATACATAGTGATCACTTTAAAGTAAATAAATCCAAATATATCATGACCTTGGGTGCAATGTCACTCTCGAAGGCCCAACTTTAAAGGGTCCCACTCTGAAGCTTGTCTTAGTGAAGCTATGAGAGGTACATCACTTCACTGAGAGAGCCCTGTCATGCAATTTGACTTTGCCAAGCTGCAGGGAAACCCACTTTAGAATCCTTCATGTTACCAGTCATGAAATGAATTTCTAGGTGAATAAGTGTCCTACTTGTGATAGGAGAGATCTCAAAATCATTATTTATTTTAAACGGTTCAATCGTGTAAGCTGTTGTCAGCCTGTGAACATTATTTTCAATTCTGGATTCCATTGCAAATTTCATTTATTTTCATATAAGTCATATTATTCTTCAAATTTCCACTGATGAACTTTTGTTTCAGTAACTTCACACATAAACATGTTTTCAGATGTTGATTATCTCTTGCCTGTATAGCAACTGTGTCTCTTTTTTGTACGTAGGTGACTGTATACTTTTTTCATTTTTATTGATCCAGAAATACACAGTATTGCAGTTTAATGTATTACAAATGTAGCTGTATTTTGCGTGTTACAACATCCAGTTCATCAAGTCACTCACCTACAAACAGCCTAAAAGGCAAACCTCGCTTTAAAGTAACAACATACAAAGAGATGCAATTTTAAAAAACAATTGAAATCTTTACAATAGAAGCACCAATATTTCTGCATAGAACAATGAGCCAATGTACTGGCCAACATCCAGTTCATCAAGTGACTCCCCTACAAACAACCTAAAAGGCAAACCTCGCCTTAAAGTAAAAACATACAACCAAATACAATTACAAAAAAAGAACAATTAAAAACTTTACAATCTAATCCCCAAGCCATCTACATAGAACAATGAGCCAATGTACTGCCCTATAGGTTTTGTTAGCAACCTGGTGCAACCCCTCTCTCTGGCTCGATCACATATTTATAGCAAAGAGATCTGAGATCAGCAGACAGCCCTGTCTGACGCTAGCATGACCAGTCATTGGATTTGAATGAATATTAGGGCCAGCAGCAATCTTGAACACAGCCCCTGTGTCCCGGTATAAGTCTCTGATGATGTGCACAAACTCATAGTGCTCCATTTACGCATTTTTCCCCAATGAAGGGACCAGTCTATGGTACTGAAATCTGTGGAATACTTCGAAATGCAGAGTGCAGAGCACTATCATTTCCGTATGAGGAATGACCTACCAATAGTGCTATGGCTGCTGCATTGCGAATTATGGATAACCAGGACAAGGTATTTAAGACCTCTGCAGACATCAGGTAGTGCAAAGGACATTGCATTACTATCCTACTACTTTATTTTCAAAGTAAAAAATAATTATAACCAAAACAAATGAGGTGCATTTTCTTTTTTAACATATTCCCAAGGCACAACTGAAACAAATTCAACAAAGATGAAAAATCATTGGGGTTCTACTCAAATAAAGAGCAAGGAAAGAGAAGAAAAAGATAGTACGTATAAAATACATAATGTTAGAAATGGGGTCTTTGGTTGACAGTCAGGTTACCCCCTGTTCAAGGAAGAACCCTCACTCTAGCCAGGGTAAAAGAGAATCACCCTCAGCTAACCCCTGCTTACCCCTTCGTAGCTTTGCAGAGCAGTAGGCTTAATTTCAGAGTGCTTGGTGTAAAGTATTTGTACCAATACACACAGTAACTTAATGAAAACACTACAAAATGACGCAACACAGGTTTAGAAAAATAGAAAATATTTATCTAAACAAAACAAGACCAAAACGACAAAAATTCACAATACACAAGCCAAGTTATTAATTAAAAAGCAAAAAGGGTCTTTATATAGTTTAAAACATACACTAACACTGTTAAAGTGAAAATGTACCTTGGGTGCGTCAAAAATAAATCAGCACATGCGAGTGTGTGTCAAAAAAGGCTTGCGATGCGTCGATTCTACTCGCGAGCAGGACCTTGCATCATTTCTCCTTTCGTCGGGTCGGGGTGCATCATTCCTTCTCTCCGCCGGAGAGCCATGCGTCGCTCCGGTCAGCACTCTCGGGTCCGGGTAGGCCTTGCGTTGTTTTTACACGCCCAGCGGTATTTGTGTCGGAAATCCAGCCGCACAATGATCGGAAAACCACGCAGCGCGGGTTGCGATGTCCCAGCCTCCATCAGCGATGCTGCTCGTCATTTCTCCAGCTCCGTGCATCGAGTCTTTAGTCGCGTTTCCAGCGAGTGTCGATTTTCAGCTGCGGAGCCGGCGGCGCGTCGTTTCTTTAGCCACAGATCGGAGTCGCATCGATCTTTTCCCCTCACGGCACACTGTGCGTGGATTTCCTCCTCTTAGGCTGCCAACTTCTCCTTTCAGGGTCCCAGGAACTGGATGGGCACCACAGGGCAGAGTAGACGTCTCTCCAGAGACTCCATGTGCTGGCAGAGAGAAGTCTTTGCTGTCCCTAAGACTTCAAACAACAGGAGGCAAGCTCTAAAACAAGCCCTTGGAGAGTTCTTCTCAAGATGGAAGGCACACAAAGTCCAGTCTTTGCCCTCTTACTCTGGCAGAAGCAGCAACTGCAGGACAGCAGTCACAGGCGGGGCAGCTCTTCTTCCTCAGCTCTTCAGCTCTTCTCCAGGCAGAGGTTCCTCTTGTTTCCAGAAGTGTTCTAAAGTCTGAGGTTTTGGGTGCCCTTCTTATACCCAATTTCTCCTTTGAAGGAGGCCTACTTCAAAGCAAAGTCTCTCTTGAATGTGAAATCCTGCCTTGCCCGGCCAGGCCCCAGACACTCACCAGGGGGTTGGAGACTGCATTGTGTGAGGGTAGGCACATTTCTTTTAGGTGTGAGTGACCACCCCTCCCCTCCCTCCTAGCACACATGGCTCATCAGGAAATGCAGACTACACCCCAGCTCCCTTTGTGTCACTGTCTAGTGTGAGGTGCAACCAGCCCAACTGTCAAACTTACCCAGACAGGGAATCCACAAACAGGCAGAGACACAGAAATGGTATAAGCACGAAAATGCCCACTTTCTAAAAGTGGCATTTTCAAACACATATCTTTAAATCAACTTTACTAAAACATGTATTTTTAACTTGTGAGCTCAGAGACCCCAAACTCCACATGTCCACCCGCTCCCAAAGGGAATCTACACTTTAATCAGCTTTAAAGGTAGCCCCCACGTTAACCTATGAGAGGAACAGGCCTTGCAGCAGTGAAAAACGAATTTAGCAATATTTCACTGTCAGGACATATAAAACACATTACTATGGCCCTCATTACAACCCTGGCGGTCGGTGTTAAAGCGGTGGTAAGACCGCCAACAGGCCGGCGGTAAAAAGAATGTAATCACAACCATGGCAGAAACCGCCAACATAGACAGCCACTTTAACACTCCGACCGCCACGGCGGTACAAACAAACAGCGCAGCGGTAACTGCCAACAGACAGACGGAAGACAATGTACCGCCCACCCTATCACAAGATGCCAATCAGCCACCTTTTCCGGGGTGGAACCAACGCAAACAAAAACACGGCGGAAACAGGACTTGGAAGGGAAAACACTCACCTCTCCACACCCCACGAGGAACCAGGACACCATGGAGCCAGAATTCCAGATACTCCCTGCAATGATCTTCCTGCTCCTCTATCAGGAGCACCAAAGACGGTGGCGACGACCACGGTGAGTACTGCACCTACAACACAGGAGAGGGGGGAGGGAAAAGAGAGTGACACACACACGCAACACGCAACACCCCCACCCACAACAACATACACACAAATACATGGTGCAACATTACATATACACCCCCACCACCCCCCTGGAAGAACGCAAGGACAAAAGGAAATGAGTTGAATGATTGTAATCATGAAAAATCCAGTATTCAAAACTCGAAATACAGTATATACAATTATGTACACCAACTACACAAGTCCGGATAGTGCACCAATTATTGTCCGTGGACCACTGGGCCCAAAGTGCATGGGTGAGGCCCACACATGATACCAGACTTCAAACGGAGTGAACACTGCAGGGGCATCAGATCGAAATGAAACAGGCACCTCAGGGGGAGGGGGGGCACCTCAGCCTGATGAATACACAACGCCACTGCTCCACGAAGGGGATCCATGCCCACTGCTGTATCCTGGGGAGTGCAACGCCACAGTCTCTCAAGTCTCTCCAGTGGGTGGGTTGCCCCCTGCTGTATCCTGGGGAGTGCAAAGCCACAGTCTCTCAAATATCTCCAGTGGGTGGGTTGCCCACTGCTGTATCCTGGGGAGTGCAAAGCCACAGTATCTCAACTCTCTCTAGTGGGTGGGTTGCCAACTGCTTTATCCTGGGGAGTGCAAAGCCACAGTCTCTCAAGTCTTTCCTGTTGGTGGGTTGCCCACTGCTGTATCCTGGGGAGTGCAAAGCCACAGTCTCTCAAGTCTCTCCAGTGGGTGGGTTGCCCACTGCTGCTTTCTGGGGAGTGCAAAGCCACAGTCTCTCAAGTCTCTCCAGTGGGTGGGTTGCCCACTGCTGCATCCTGCGGAGTGCAAAGCCACAGTCGCTCAAGTCTCTCCAGTGGGTGGGTTGCCCACCGCTTTATCCTGGGGAGTGCAAAGCCACAGTCTCTCAAGTCTCTCCAGTGGGTAGGTTGCCCACCGCTTTATCCTGGGGAGTGCACAACCACAGTCTCTCAAGTCTCTCCAGTGGGTGGGATGCCCACTGCTGCATCCTGGGGAGTGCAAAGCCACTGTCTCTCAAGTCTCTCCAGTGGGTGGGTTGCCCACTGCTTTATCCTGGGTAGTGCAAAGCCACAGTCTCTCAAGTCTCTCCAGTGGGTGGGTTGCCCACTGCTGCATCCTGGGGAGTGCAAAGCCACAGTCTCTCAAGTCTCTCCTGTGGGTGGGTTGCCCACTGCTTTATCCTGGGGAGTGCAAAGCCACAGTCTCTCAAGTCTCTCCAGTGGGTGGGTTGCCCACTGCTTTATCCTGGGGAGTGCAAAGCCACCGTCTCTCAAGTCTCTCCAGTGGGTGGGTTGCCCACTGCTGTATCCTGGGGAGTGCAAACCTACCGTCTCTCAAGTGGATAACAGTCTCCACTGGTTCTGGAGGGGGCTTTGTGCCCAGAGTCCTTCATCCTGCCAAGAACTGAGGTAGTGAATGTCTTTCTCCACTGGTTCTGGAGGGGGCTTTGTGCCCAGAGTGCTTCATCCTGCCAAGGACTGAGGTAGTGGATGTATCTCTCCACTGGTTCTGGAGGGGGCCTTGTGCCCAGAGTGCTTAATCCTGCCAAGGACTGAGGTAGTGGATGTCTTTCTCCACTGGTTCTGGAGGGGGCTTTGTGCCCAGAGTGCTTCATCCTGCCAAGGACTGAGGCAGTGGATGTCTTACTCCACTGGTTCTGGAGGGGGCTTTGTGCCCAGAGTGCTTCATCCTGCCAAGGACTGAGGTAGTGGATGTATCTCTCTACTTGTTCTGGAGGGGGCTTTGTGCCCATAGTGCTTCATCCTGTCAAGGACTGAGGTAGTGGATGTCTTTCTCCACTGGTTCTGGAGGGGGCTTTGTGCCCAGAGTGCTTCATCCTGCCAAGGACTGAGGTAGTAGATGTATATCTCCACTGGTTCTGTGGGAGGCTTTGTGCCCAGAGTGCTTCATCCTGCCAAGGACTGAGGTAGTGGATGTCTTTCTCCACTGGTTCTGGAGGGGGCTTTGTGCCCAGAGTGCTTCATCCTGCCAAGGACTGAGGTAGTGGATGCCTTTCTCCACTGAAAGTGGTGCATCATGGAAGCCGCCCAGGCCCCTGGAACTGACCACCAGCCTAGGACGACTGAACACTGGGGATGGCAGCCATTTCTGCGGTGGTGCCGCTGGCTCAGGATGTTGCGGGGCTGCTAGCGGTGCTTGCGTTGGGGTCAGTCGCGCCGTCTTCTTGCTCCAGTGACGAATGTCCTCCCATCTTTTCCGGCTGTGGGGGGGTCCGGACGTCCTTGGCGATGGCATGCCAAATATCTTTCTTCTGGTGGGTGCTGACCTACAGGAATAGTACAGGGGAAAAGGAAAAACTCTAACCATCCGGACCGTCACAGTCATTGGCCCACGTTCCCACCCTTGCCCTGACGCACATACACTCACCGTCCGCTCATGCAGGGCACAGTCCCCCCCCCATGTATCTTCCATCCACACCACTCCAAACAGGCATTGCCCATGCAGCATGCTCACAGTGTACTCACCTGTTTGTCTGGAGTACCCTAGAGTAGCGTGTACTGGGGGAGGACCCCATCCACTAACTTCTCCAACTCCTCCGAAGTGAAGGCAGGGGCCCTTTCCCCAGACGCATGAGCCATTGTCGCTTCCAGACTGAGGTCACAGCAGCACTTACAGTGTAGGTCCTCTCCTGTTGAAGGTCAGGTATCAAGTGAGTGTACAGATAGAAAATGGCAGTCACGTCCGCTGCGGTGCGTGCCGTCACCGTCGGCGTACATCGCCATTGGCTCCTTGGACCCATAGGGTCCAATGTTAACCAATGCAGGATTGTGCCGCGGTCTTCGACCACCTACCGCGACGGTGTAGAACACCAGCGCAGTTACCTCATATCCCCTTGTCCCACCTTACAGGTCAGGCAGCCGCCATTTCAGGGGGCCACATGGCATTAATAATAACTGCGTCACACCTATCTAGGCCTTGCATAAACACAGTAACAGGCACATTGCAGATTAACAAATGTGTGCAAATGACATTTTGTAACACCTCAGTGTTGGCTGACTCTCTGATCGCTGTTCTCCTCCATAGGGCACGTCTGCTGGGGCAGGTGATGAGATGGCGGCATCCTCCGGTGTGCAGACCGCTTGTGGACCTGTCGACAATGGAAGAGGGACACGTAATAGTCACATATAGACTTGATCGTGCAACAATCCATGAACTGTGTGCCCAGTTGGAGCCAGACCTGATGTCAGCAATCCGCCAGCCCACAGGGATACCCCCTCTATTGCAGGTCCTGTCAGTACTCCATTCCTGGCAAGTGGGTCTTTTCAAGCTACAGTGGCCATTGCATCAGGGATGTCCCAGCCAATGTTCTCAAACGTGTTGTCCAGAGTGTTGTCTGCCCTGCTGAAACACATGCGCAGCTACATCGTTTTCCCTCAGGTGGAGGATTTGCCTACAGTGAAAGGTAACTTCTATGTCCTGGGACATATCCCCAACATCATAGGTGCTATTGATGGGACACATGTATCCCATATCGACAACAGAAACAACGTTATCCAGCAATACTTCCAGTGAGACACAGGTAAGAAGATATCACTGCCTCACGCATCTCATACAATTGTTTGACCTATCATAAGTCTGTCACTTTCACCCAGTGTAAGGACCCTGACTTGTCACTTTGCCTTTCCATTTAACAGATGTGGGTCCCACTGTGTGACCTCTGCTATATTACCTCATGGACTAGAGCTGTGTTACATCGGTATGTTGACAATAAAATTGACATTGCTATATTCCATAGTTATTGCAAATATACTTTTGTGAAAGCACAGACTGACTCCAGTTTGTTTTGTGATTCGAGGGTGTTTATTTCTGTGCAAATAAGTGGAGGGGGTTGTAAAATGGCCAGGGGTGATGGTGGAGGAATATCCATGGCAGAGTCCAGTCTATTTGTTTCACAGGTGCATTGTCCAAAGGGGCATAGGAAGTGGAGCTAGGGCAGTTTAAGGGTTGACAGGGTGACAAAGTGGGACAGAAGGATGACATTCAGGGGGGTCTCATTTCCTGGCAGGGCTCTTGGCATTGTTCTCTGTCTTGTTCCTGGATGTCAGGGACCGTTTGTGGGGTGGTACTCCATCTGCAGGGGGTGGGGTGCTGGTGTCGTGGTCCTGTGGCGGCGCCTCCTGTCCACTAACGCCGGTGGAGGTGGTGGGCTGTTCATCATCCAGGCTAGTGCCAGGGGCCCCTTGTTGTGCCACAGTGTTCCTCCTGGTGTTGACAAGGTCCTTCAGCACCCCTACAATGGTGACCAGGGTGGTTCTGATGAACTTGAGTTCCTCCCTAATCCCCAGATAGTGTTCCTCCTGCAGCAGCTGGGTCTCCTGAAAGTTGGCCAGTACCGTTGCCATCATCTCCTGGGAATGATGGTACCCTCCCATGATGTTGGAGAGGGCCTCGTGGAGAGTGGGTTCCCTGGGCCTGTCCTCCCCCTGTTGCACAGCTGTCCTCCCAGTTCCCCTCTTTTCCTGTGCCTCTGTCCCCTGAACCATGTGCCCACAGCCACTACCCCCAGGTCCCTGATGTTCTTGGGGTGGTGGGTTTGCCTGGGTTCCCTGTAGTGGTGGACAAACTGCTGATTGACATGTCCTGGGGACAGAGGGATGGGCCCGCTGGGTGGGTGCTGTGCTGGTGTTTCCCGGGCGGGGAGGCTCTGTGGTGGCATGTGCCAGTGTCAGGGGAACAGACTGTCCCAAGGTCCCAGATGGGCCGGGCTGGCCATCTTGATCCAGTTGGACAGAGCTGCTGTCATCACTGCGGGCCTCTTCTGTGGGGGGACTGGACATGTCTGGAACCTCCTGTCCGGTGACGTTGGGTAGGGGTCCTGCACGGGTGTAAAGGCATGATTATTGCATCTGTGTGTGCCATCGTGTGCAATGGGTGAGTGACCCTGTACTCCAGTGCTTGCATTCTTGTCTAGGACCTTGTGTGATAATTGGTTTGGGGTCTGTGTGGGTATCTGTTGTGGACATGCTTTGGTGATGGGTGTCCATGCTTTGATATTGCATGCAGGGCTTGGTGTTGGGATGGGTGGGTTGTGATAGTGGGACATTTGTGAGGTGTTGGAGTGATGAGGGTGAGGGTGAGGGTGGGGGTATGTGATAGCATGCAGGTAGGGTGGGGGATGTAATAGTTAAGAGTTGACTTGCCAGAGTCCATTCCTCCTGCTACTCCTGCCAAGCCCTCAGGATGCAGTATAGCTAAGACTTGCTCCTCCCATGTTGTTAGTTGTGGGGGAGAAGGTGGGGGTCCGCCACCATTCCTCTGTACTGCAATCTGGTGTCTGGAGACCACGGAACGCACCTTCCCCTGTAGGTCGTTCCACCTCTTACTGATGTCATCCCGTGTTCTTGGATGCTGTCCCACTGCGTTGACCCTGTTGACGATTCTGCACCATAGCTCCATCTTCCTAGCAATGGAGGTGTGCTGCACCTGTGATCCGAATAGCTGTGGCTCTACCCAGACGATTTCCTCAACCATGACCCTGAACTCCTCCTCAGAGAACCTGGGGTATCGTTGAGGTGCCATGATGTGGTGTGGGTGATGTGGTGTTGGTTGTGATGTGTCAGGGGATGTGTTTGTGTGTGTTGTCTGAGGTGCATGGATGGTGTGTGAGTGATGGTGTTGTGTGCCTGTGGATGCTAGTGTTGTTTCTGGTGGCGTCTCTCTCTGGCCTTCTTTCTCAATTTTGGTAGTAAGGGTTTGTGGGTGATGTGGGTGTGTGTTTTTTATTGGATTGGGTGTGTGGGAGTGGTGTGTGTATGTGTATCAGGTGTGTGTATTTCGATTTGTCCAATGTGGTTGTGTTTTGTAAATGTGTGTGTATTTTGAGCGTGGCGGTGTGTACTGCCAATGGAATACCGCTGTTGAAAGACCACCGCGTGGATTCATGGGTCTTGATAATGTGGGCGGATACCTGTTGGCATGACGGTGGAGGTTTTGTTATCACCAGTTTATCAATGACCTTTGGTGTGGCGGACTTGTGTGGGTGTCTGGATTTTGGCGGATTCCGAGCTGTGGATCGTAAGAGCTGTAGTGGAATTCCGCCACCGCAGCGGTGTGTTGGCGGTCTTCTGCACAGCGGTACGTGGGATTTACCACCAATGTTGTAATGAGGGCCTATATGTCCTACCTTAACCATACACTTCACCCTGCCCTTGAGGCTACCTAGGGCCTACCTCAGGGGTGTCTGACATGTAAGAAAAGGGAAGGTTTAGGCCTGACAAGTGGGTACACTTGCCAAGTCGAATTTACAGTTAAAACTGCACACACAGACACTGCAATGGCAGGTCTGAGACATGATTACAGAGCTACTTGTGTGGGTGGCACAACCAGTGCTGCAGGCCCACTAGTAGCATTTGATTTACAGGCCCTGGCACCTTTAGTGCACTTTACTAGGGACTTACTAATAAATCAATTATGCCAATCATGGATAAGCCAATTACATACACATTTTGTAAAGGAGCACTTGCACTTTAGCACCAGCACACATCAACAACCTGGGAAACAGAGGCAAAAAGTTAAGGGAGACCATGCCAAGGATGAAAAGTCTAACACATAATATTAAAAATTATTAGCTCCTAGCCATACAAGATTACATTTTTGTTTCTCATACATATATCATCCAAGACTGCTGTGTACACAAGTTCACAGAAAAAGAAACCCTACTAACCTATCTGAGTTATACATCCACTCAAGAGAGCTTTACCAATTAAAAAAAAAACTGTAAATACACTAGGATCCACTCTAACAACCGGTATGGTCAAACAACTATTGACATTAATAGCACTTTTGAGAAAATAAAAAAAACAAACATACTCATCGTCCTAACATAGTTGTTGTCCAAATTTGTAAGGTAGTGCATGACTTAAATGAAGCAAGCACTAGCTCTTCACACCAAAAGTAACATTTTTAAAACACTTTATGCCCCACACAGAAACTGCATTCTGTAGTATACAAAGTAGTAACCCAGTAGTACTTGCTACTTACTACAAAATGAAACTCACAAATCTGAGTGGAGATCACCACCTGTCTCTCATTAATTTCTGTGCAGAGATCACAACCACAGTGGGAGAGATCTCTGCACATATAAGTATGCCATTTTGTAGGAAATGTGGGAAGGACCAGGGAGAATTGTAGAAAAATGGTGAACAATTGTTCAAACATGGTTGGGGCTAAGGGAAATTTTAAGGAGTGGTTTCAGAGGAACATGCTAATGCAGAACACACAACCACAAAAGATTAAGACCATTGGAATTCACAAACTACACTTTAAAAATGATGACAGTCCTAAAAGTGATAAATGGTGTACTTGTACTCCAACTTGGCATTGGAATAAGTGGAACACCACATATGGCCAAGTACTGGTACTACAACCCAATGTTATACAAAGAAATCAAAGCAGGAAATTAAACGAAGACCCAATAGAAATTAAAGTTAAATGAATTAAACTAAAAATAAATACATTGATTAAATTAACTTATCTGTAAATTATATATATATATATATATATATATATATACACACACACATAAAGAGAAAGACAGAGAGAGATAGTTGCAGTGATAAAAGGTATAACTTCTTGTGAATTAATTTTATTAGGAAATACAATTTAACATGTATTAATACAAAGAGGGCCCGATTACAAGTTTAGTGATTGGACCGCCAGTTTGCGACCGCTGCGCCGGTGGTTTCCCATCTGCTGTATTGCGATGTATGCAGGCTGAACCACCGACCGCATCAACATTTTGCTGCCTGCCAGCGACACGGTGGGCTGCAATGTTGGTGGTGCATACTGCATCGCTGTCATGGCTGCAACCATCCGCTGAGCCTATTACAAAAACACGGTTGACACAACTGTTTGGAGCCCAAGTCCAACATACTCCTCTCAGTAGGAAAATGGAAATGTGGCAAAGGATAGTTGACAGAGTGACAGGCCGTAGGCACCACCTTGCGCACAAAGAAGGATATTAGGAAGAATTGGAATGACCTGAGGGGGAATATGTGTTCCCTGGCCTCCAGGCAACACCTGGAGTCCCTGGACACTGGTGGTGGTCCTCCCAGCACCCCATTACAACTCTTTTCTTGGGAAGAGAAGATCTTGGTCATCCTGCATCCTGAGGGCTTGACAGAAATAGCTGCAGTAGCGGAGTCTGGTAAGTCGTACCACAAAAACTGTTACAAAGCTTCAATGTCCTATATGCGCACATCTCAGCTTTTGCCATTGTGTTGTTCAACTACTTTCATAACGTATCAGAGACTGTTGATTGTCAATGTGTATTGTCGTACATAACATCACATGTATCAATCTCCATCTCATGCCATATGTTGGAATGGGGTCTGTAACTGTTTTAATATCGGAAGATCATTCCAGGACACATGGTATGTGTCAACATGTAAATGTATGGGCCAGCCTAACTGCAGTGTGGCAAGGTATGTGGCACTAAACCTTTGTTAAATGTTGGGAAGTAGAGGGAGTGATGTGACAACAACTACCATAAGGCCCTCTTTCTGTAACTCAAAACAAGAGGCCATTGTGCACTTGCACAAAGACACTTGTTAGCCATGTCACACCTGATGTTCACTTATCTTGGACTGAGCATTCTATATATCATGCTTAACTCTGAGACGTGTATGCCTTCCTGGTATGATGTTGCCCTGTTATCCCAAAATACACTAGCGATGCCATGAAAGACACCTTACCAACTGTGTATATCAAGTAGTTGTAAGGCATAAAGCTGCTTCAGCCAATTGGAAGTGGCAGGTAACCCATTGACTCTCCACTGCTCACATGATGTCTACTGCTACATATAAAACCAAGTTGTGTGTTTGCCTATATATGGTCAAATATACATGTTACTTCTTCATTGTGTTGGCTTAATTGTTTGTTAGATGTCATGTACTTTCCTTCATCCAAATGGAAGTCATCAGCACATCTGATGAGCTGCTCAATCCTAATAGTTTTTGCAACCTCCACAAATGTCTTGTCAACAACTTCAATACCATGGAGATATATCACAATAGGAAATCCTACCTATTATCATTTTCCTTGGCCTCTACTTGCTGTGACACTAAACATTTTGATGTAGATTCAACAATTCCACCAATAACAATGTACGCTATTTCTCAACAGGTCGAACTGTCACTGCACCTGGGCAGGCACTGCCCACTGAACAGACTCCCAACCCACTCTTAGATGAAGCCCTCAGGGATGAAAGCACTCCTGGACACGTGGACATGGATGATGGACCTGGTACATCTGGTCAGCCTGGTCAGATGGTAACAGTGAGTCTCACTGTGCCCACATCAACACCTCCCACCCCAGATGCTACAACATATCAGCCAAGAACATACCCCCAACCTTTGTACCTAGCACAGTTAGTACAATCGTGTTCCCTCACTCCTGGGTTCTGAAGTACAAATCACCACCCATGACACAGAGGGACCAGGACCCAGTTGAAGAGGGCACACTGGGCACAGGCTTAAGGGGATAGGGTCCATGGAAGGGATGCAATGGGCCTGAAAAGAGTGTATAGGCAATGTGAAGTAAAACTAACATGGATTTGACCTACAACTATATATACACTGACCACATGATGATACACATAATGCATCATTGCCACCACATGACAAGGACCAAGGAGTCTCCTTAACTTCCATCCTATCACTATGCAAGCTGCCTTGACATAGGTTGTGTACACCCAAAGTCTGTGAAATACATTCCCAGGAACAATCCATGTCCACTTCATATGTCGCAACAGCATCAAATACCTGCCATTGTCACAAATCTGAAATGTCCAAATGAAGATGCCAGGGTGAAGGTACCTAAACAAACACAAAAACAAAGAGTATAGCTATGAAACCATACATATAACACACTTCACATAGTAAACATCTGGAGAAAGCAGTCCATGACAAACATCTAACATAAATAGAGTAACATTTACTAAATGTGAATTTGTCAAAAGCTTCATCACCAAACACCCTTTGCCAGATTTTCCAGAGATTCAACTTCCTAACATTTTTAAAAAAATGTATTCCTCACATCATCACAGCAACAGTTCATTGTACAATCAAAGTCATGACATCTCACGGTATACTTACACTCATGAGAAGAAGCTGTCATGAGGTCTTGTTGCAAGTCAGCTCCTTCCTCTTCACCACTATCATTAGCATTTGGCATTTCAGGTTCCACACCTGGAGGAACCTCCGGCTCTCCCTCCTCCGCAATGTAAGGTATGTTCTTTTGCAGGGCAACGTCATAGTGCACACAGCAGGCACGGTGATCTGACACACCTTCCTGGGTGAGTAGAGGAGGGCATCCCCAGTCTTGTTCAGATGGTGAAATCCGACCTTCAGGAGCCCAAAAGCTCACTCAACTGGCTGCGGCGTTCTTCCATGGGCCTCACTGAACCAGACTTCCCCTTGCGTAGTTGTATTCTTCAGCGATGTTAGCAACCAAGGACGGTTGGGATATGCTGATTCTCCTGTTTTGTAGTGAGACATAAGCGCTACAATGAGTCACACACTTCCTGAATATAGCACCTGACTTTGCACTCACAAAGTTAGGACAGAAATTAGATACCAACGGGCCAGGCCCTCTCCAGTTGCAGCTGTGACATCAGCTGGGGTATGGTTGTATTCAGCATTATAAAGGAATCATGGGCTAAACCTGTAAACCGGGCACAGATGCTTAAAATGTATAGATCTGGCAAGCAGACAACTTGCACGTTGATAGAATGGAAGTGCTTCCTGTTTCCATAGGCTTGTTCACTGGCATGCAGTGGTACTAATGCAAGATAGGTGCTCTCAATGCCTCCTACCACATGTGGGAGGCAACCAAATCCATAAAAGCCAACCTTTAAATTGGCTGAATTCTCATGTCTGGGGAACCTGATGAAGCTGCCAATGTGTTTCATCATTGCTGATAGAATGTCTTTTAAACACAACAGAAAATAGATTGTGACTTACCACTATATATAGCCACTGGATGCTGAAAGTACCCTGTGGACAGAAAGTGTAATACTGCCATGTGTCTAACAGTGGCTGGTAAACATGTTGGATTAGTGTTTTGAAGCAAGATATCTGGCTCCAAATGACGACATAGATCTTGTATATAACTGCTTTATTACACCCCTTTCTTCCATGGTCAGTTAATGGACGGTACACTGGAGTTTGTCATCTCCTCCCTCTCCCTTGGTATGTGCAGAATCAAATAAATAGGTGCGTCAGTCACAGTGTTCAGAGCAATATATATGATGAGTAAGCAAAAGTAATGTGACAAAACATTTCTGGATGAAAAACCATTACACATATTTCACAGTTCAATTGTCTACTCCCCAAAATCCAGCTATAATTCCCATTTTTGTTTACATATGAATCTACAACATATATGTGCACATCATACACCTAAATGGTCCTCATATCCACCTTCTTATAGAAAAGTATGTTTTCTTCTCCCAAAATACTGTCACAGGCGGTGTACAGTGCGCCATGATTATATGACATTTATGACCAGTAATGCAGTACACTGATGATTATGTACTAGAAATTACACATGAATGGAGTATTACCTGTTTACATGTTATGACACATTTGTAGTGGTAGTGACACATTTACCAGTCAGCAATACTGTAGTTTCAACCGCTAAACTGGCAGATGCCTGACCTCGAATATTGGACTTTTGGAAGCTGCCGCTGCTGGTGGAAGTTGATCGCGCAGATGGTGGTTTCTTCTACTGCGGTCCCAGATATAGGCTAATGTTGTTGACTGTGATGGTCACGGACCAAAGGATATGCCTGTCTATGCTGATGACCACGTACATGACATACATGTATGCCATGGTTTGAAAAATAACTCATTTGCCTTCTGACACTGCTGCCATTAACACCTCCTCCACTTTAGCTGCTGTGTGCCACCTCTGGGAGAAATCTTGCTAGGCCAAGCAGTGAAAGGGCCCCTTCCTATTCTCTGAGGAGCTGGAGAAGCTTGTTGATGAGGTGCTTTCCCTGTAGGGTCAGCTCTATGGCTCACCAAAGGAACAGGTAACTATCTTATATATGTATTTTACTTTATTTAACTGCATCCTTTCTTTTCACACAGGCTACAGTGTGCCTCTGAGTCCCAGGTATTGTTTGGGATGACTATAGTTACATTTGTGGTCCATACCTAGGATGTACATGTCATGGATTGTGGAGCTCTGTACTTTGTGTATTTCAAATGACCATTGTGTTGTGTGATGTTTGATAAGCCCTAGAATCTCCTTCTGTTGCATTCATGTGTCTGTGCAAGTAAACTCTTCATGGTAACAATGATATATATGATGAACATATGATGGTAGATGAGAAAATACATGTATTTGCGTTCAAATATAGGATGGCCATAAGATATACTGTTATGCATTAAAGTGTTGCAAATGTGATGTCCATGTTGGTTCAGTAAGCTATGCCTGCTGAGAGCAAGTCCTGTCAAATGTTTTTCCACCAGGGGTCATATCCCAGGCTGGGGAAGAATTACTGTGGCAATGCAACTGATGCAGAGGGTAAACTCCCTGTAGACCTGCAGCTCCTTGGGTGTTCCCAAAATGAGTCTTCAGAACCAATAGTCAGCCTGAGTGTGTTTACATTGATTACATTTGGAATGATGAGCAGTTGAGGAAATCACAGCAGCTACAAGGGGTGAGTCCTGGGCAGATTCATACATGTTACATTGCCTCTATTATGTGTTAGAAGCAGCCATCTCTCCCTGAATATTGGAGGTCCCATGTGCAATGCACAAGAAGAGTTACGGTTTGTGTAGGTCTGGTAGTAGGTGCATGCTGATGTGCCTTGCCTATTGTCCAAATGACCAGGTACACAAATGAGTCCAGTCCACTACCAGTATGCTCTCTTGATCTTGGCAGAGTACAGTTATCAATCAGCTCATTTTGTTTGATGTTGTTGGTGACATTTGTTCCCAACAGGCCACTTGTCTTCAGTGTGTCATGTTTGTTGGCTTTGGGCTACATGATGTTAGTGAACTTAGTTATTCAGTGTAGGTCATGACCAGAGTTATGGACAGTCAGCGGATGACTACAAAAGTGTGTATGTATATCCCTGTAATTATAAGCATGTGAAATTTCCACATGTGGTGTGTTAACAAAATCAAAAATGCTTTTGCTAGATGTCTACAAAATATGTGTGGACCAAAAAGATATCCTAAATTATGCCATTATGATCTCTTCATTTGTCCATTGCATCCATACAGGTCAACACCCATCACACTGCTGGTACCTACTGTGTCTCATGTGATGGTGGCCCTTATCCATGTGACATGGCAAATAGTGAACTTTGGGTACAGTCACTGAAAAATAATGTCCCTTCGGAAGTAGGGAATGTACAGTTACGTGAGTTGGCTAACATCACTGCTGCTAACAGTATTGTGCCTAAATGTTGGCATGTGTAGCTTTCACTTTAGTAGTATCATTTACACTGCTGTTTCCCACATGATCAACCTGTCTTCATGGTATTATGTCTGATTCCACCTCATGTATGCATGCAAGAATTTATAGGAAAATAGTTATATGTGCAGGGTATACTGTTCATGTTATACCGCAGACAGGAGTGTGTCAGCATTGGTTGGGAGTCACACATACCCTAATCCATTACTCAATGTAATGTGTCATGTTCAATTGTTGAAGCAATGAAGGACATGAGAGGTAGACCTACAGTATTTATTCACAATGTGCATTTCAATGCCATTGATGTAGAATTACTAGGATTAATGATTTGCAAATGTTTATTGGTGAAGGATCATTAACTGACTGTTGCCCATCAGAAATATGTGAACCATATGTGAGTGTGTATACTCAGAAATACATTGGAATTTGTGTTTGCATGAAAAAGGTATAGTGATATACCTTCCCACTGGGGAACATTATACCGCCTCTTCAGCTAATGAAGTTTCCTGGAGCCTCAAAAACATTCAATGAATGATTGGCTTTTAGTTATGCAATGTTTGAATTAAGTTCTCATCAATACCAATCGCAACTGGTGATTTCCCTAGACCTAGCTGATTCACTGTGCTTTGGATATTTGTTGGCAAATCTCCCAGACGTTTTGAGCAAATTGTCTTTTTCTGTGTGAATTGTTAGGTTGCAAAGCTAGATTAGTACTTCTTTCATGACATTATTGTGACAATGGACATATTAGGAAGTTACAATTGGAAAGTTTTTACAATATGACACACACCTTTCCATGTGACCTTCTTCCAGCTACTGTACATCCTGCTGAACATAGCTGTATTAGTTAACCATCAGTTAATCATGATGTGGTATGAGGTATATGAACATTTGCAGATTGCACGGCCTTGTGTGGAATCAGTAAGAATACATTTTGCATTGCCATACTATTTGATGACAACAGGTTACTGAGGTATGCTTCAAGAGCCAAACCATTCAAGGTGACAAGGTTTCCTACTTGATACATGGCAATTGTGGTTGCATAACTTCACTAATGCAATTGGAGTTGTCTGTGATTCTGGACAACTTCTTACAGGTCATGTAGCATGCATACATGTGGCCTTGCAACATGTTGAAGCCACTTTAATGGACTTTGTAGCTGGGGTTTACTGTACATTATAATAATGTTCTGTGGTCCTTACTGTTGGTCAAATGTGTTCTGGCACATGCAATAAACCTATTTGTATTTGTCATTTCAGCATCATCCAAGGCAAGCGGAGTAAACAGGGCCAACATCTGTGGTGAAGCAGCTGGCCACAGTACCTCCTGTTGTTACACTATAGACACAGAGGGACCAAGTGGCCCAGAGTGTGAGGGGAGTAACATGGAGGACACCAACTCTACATCATCATTGTCTGGATCCAGCTTTAGTGGACATACTCTAGTGATAGCAGGACATGCAGGACCAGTTCCTACACCATCCTTTTCTGCCACCCCCACTACCATCTCCACCCTCCCTGTTGCTCCCAACCCAGTTTGGCGAGCATACTCACCAAGTGGGCAGCTGTCCCCCTGCCCCTGTTCCCCCGGCTCCCTTAAGGAGGAGGCTATTGCTCTACTGAGAAACATCTCTGTGGGTCAGATGGCACTACTAAATGTCATCCAGGTGCAGGGCAACCATCTGCATCAGATGGTGGCCAACCTGGAAAGCATCCACAGTTCCCTGCCTGTCCTACCGAGAAATGTTCAGCCTCTGGCCTCCTCCCTCACAGCAGCCTTCTACCCATCCCATACTTCCACCCCATCTCCTTCCCCCTCACCATCTAATTTCCCTATTCCCATACCTGTTCCCAGCACACTCAAATATAAGCATTTGCCCCAAGCTGCACATGTAAACAGAAACACCACAAAACACACAAGCGTGCAACCACTCACCAGACACTCGCCCCACTCATAACCACCTCCACCATACCCCCAGATACCACAGACACCCTCACCAACAGACACTTCCAGAAGTCCCACCATATCCCCAGACACCACACCCACTTGAACAGACACATCCACCACTCTCACCATATCCCTAAACACCACACCCACACCAACAGACACATCCACCACTCCTGCCATACCCTGACACCACACCAACAGACACATCCCCCGCTTCCAGCATACCCAGCACACCCACATCACACACCACAAAGAAACGCAAATGCCCACACTCACCCACACAACAGACACCTACAAAACACAAACATCATACATCAGACACAGAGACAGTAGCACCAACAACACACACCTGATGCTTCCACTTCCTCAATCTCCCAACCCCTAATCCCTCCTGGACACCCTACCCATTTCCCTAAAGAAAGTTTGATGTTTGCCCTTGTTCTTACCCCTGTAAAAACCACCCCCTCTCAAAGCCAAAGGGACCACAGCCACACCCTAACTCATCCCTTTAAAATCCACTACCTTCCCTGTAACACCTGAGCACCCCACTGAACCCAGCCATACTCCTAAGAAACACCAAATAAAGGACACCCCTTTCAAAGTCAGGCCCAACCCTCCCAAAACCAAATCCACCCATCCCAATACCGACCCCACTCCTATCAAAGGACATAATTGAGGTGCCTGGACTGCTCACTAGATGCCCCTTCCTGGTGAGGTTCCCACAGCAATATTCTGAGAAGGAAGTTTAGTGGCACGTCAGTGTGCTGGACCACCTATTGAACTGGTGGACTGGCCCTTGGCCTTACCACCATGTGTTTATTTTTTTTAATAAAAAAGAAGTTGCCAGTTTTCTTACACATTAGTCCTGCCATTATTTTTCTACCATGTGGATGGATGATCATGGATACTTTGAGTTTCACCGTGATTGATAATCTATTTGATGTGGTTGGACCTTAGAACCATTACTGGAACCTCCCAGGACAAGGGGAAATGTTCAATTAATGGATATGTGGGACATAATCGTGTTGAGGCTGACATTGCATTGGGTGATGTTTCATTAGGTATGTATTTCAACTTGGCTTCTCCAGTGTCAACATCAGTTGGGTTTCCCACATGATGTAGGTTTGAAATTTGGTTAATGTGTGCAAGATAGACATTTGTTTGTTCACACATACCTTTGTATACCTTTTAATGGGCATGTGTCCATTTTCACGTGTGTGCCTTACACCTACTTTAACTAAATGTGTGACCCAGGCTGTTCCTGCTGTATTTGCTTTCATGACTTGCATTTCTACATTTCTCACATATGTAAGGCACTTGGTTATACTATTGGTTGTCTCTGATATACATCAAGCCACAGTTCCTGTGCAGATAGTGGTTTTGAGGGCTGTGCAAAGTTGTATGTGGCCCAGGGCACCATATTTCCCGGGGTACCCCTGTTACAGGCGTACCTATTCTGAAGGGATTCTTCACATTATGACCTTTGAATTCTTCTCACACTGATTATTTGGAATCCCATTTACTTTGCACTATCTTGAAATGTGGATGATATGTGAACATCCATAACAGAGGTTTAGCAGAGGAGGTAGGATTCAGTTTTGTGACACATTCATACAAATTTAGCTTTCATATCACAATAGGCCACGGCATGTGAACAATGTGAGGATGTCACTTAGATTTGTAGGTGGGATATTGTTGAGGAGTTGCTGTTGTGTGGCACAATGTTATGGATACATCACTTTCCCTGAATATTGGTTGTGCACACATTTAAAATTTAGAACAGTGTGCCTGTGCAGTTTCAGTGACGTGGCCAAAGGAGGCATCATATGGCTGTGATTGGGTCATACATTGAGTACAACACAGAACAGAGGCACACAAGACATGTTTGGCCCATGGACCATGTACCCCATGCCAGGTCCATCGCTGGACATTGATTTGCTGTGGAGTTGTTGGTAACAGGTGAGTGTTTGAATTACTGTTGGTTGCATCCATGACGGCGTTGGTTTTGAGCATCATCTAGCAGCACAAGCAACAGAAGTGCACGTACGATCGGCTCCATGGTGGCACTAGATGTGTGAAGCTGAGCACAGATGAGTTTCAGCCTTATATGCCTACCTTTCCTCTTGCTCAGATGTGGTTATTCGACTGCCAAAGACACGTCAATGGAACGCCACCTCGCAATTGGTCCAGCGGTTGTATTGGCGGTCCACCCTCTGGCAGATGCATTGGCCTAAGTCACCACTGTAGCAGTCTAGATTTGGTGGCAATGTCGGCAGGACCATGGCGGGCTATTGTCTATGTAACCACATGCACTGTAATATGGCAGTCGGACCACCAACACTACGGCAGGGTGTCCCTTGCCGCCGCTATGGTCTCCCATGACTGCCAAAGTCATGATTAGCCCCTTCATTTTAACAAAAATATTTGACTTTCGAACTTATTTATAAAAATATTAAAATTATTTAAATTCATTAAATATGTAACTTAACCAAGCTTACTTTAATTTCAATAAAAACCTAACATGTTATTGAGGGTGTGTATTTCTTTAATTATTGTCTATATTATTATTTAATACACATTTAATTAGGAGTTATTGTGCTGTAACTTTTTATTTTATTTCTTTCAAGGTAATAATACTTTAAATTTTTTTGCTTATATTTTATGTAAGAATTTTTTTTTAAAATAAATAAATTTTCCCAGTAGGAGATATCCACCGTCGTGGTGGAGCGATCCACCAACATGTATAAAGTTACTTGAAGTAACTTTTCACTTGAAAAACTATTTACAGTAGGATCCACACTGTAACTGGAGTAGGTGAAGTCATGTAAGTCTACATCTAAATGTAAATTTCCACTCTGAAATTTTGAATAGCAATAATGTGGAGAGCTACACCTAGATGAAGGAATAGATCTACATATAGAAATTTACCTATGTGAATCAGGCCCTATATTCCCAATGCTCCTGACGAAGTAATGGGATGCTTACTCTAAATACCAAATTTGAAATGACTAATAACTAGAACCAGAAGATCCAGAAGGAAATCCGCAAGAGCCCTAAGATGATTTGAGGATGTGGGTATACCTGAACACCTAAAAATAAGCCACACAAAGGAGTACTTCATTCTGTATGATAATGAAATAATAAAAAAGAATCATTGTTTTCCGCACAACAAATAACATATTAACATTCATGCTGTGCACTTCTTGGATAATGGATAGTGCATTTAAATCATTCTCTCCACTCTTTAGCCAGGTATACCCATTCATGGGCAGCACCAAAACACTAATATGCCACACATGTATGTATTATTATCATTGAACAAAGTGCCACAGAGTAGAAATTATTAAAAACGATAAAAAAGAAAACTAATAGCTACTGCCCACAGAAAAGTAATTATGGATTTTGGACAAGCAGTACTTCAAACAGTCTCCATAATACAGCCCAACACGGCAAGAAAAGACTGTTATTACAATTTCTTAAAAAAGAACATAGCTATCGAAAACTACACCAACAACAAGACCTAGCTCAACAATTACACCTAAGCTATCCAACAAAATCAACAAATACACTGAGATGATAACTCCTAATTTCCTACTGTTCCCAAACAACTAAGGGCTACACTACCTAGAAACCATTGCTCAAACACTGCTATAATCTAGTCAACCATATATACATAAAAAACATACTAAGAACACTAACAAAACAGTGCATGCAAGGTTCACATATAATTACATGCTATTTATTTAAGTTAATACAATTATAATTTATATGAGATCATTCTGAAAACAGAATTCTAAATTAAAAATCAGAATGATATAAAATTGATTATTTTTAATTGTTTAAAAAATATAAGCAGTAGAATCTACATTAAAACTCATATTTTAGAATATTAAAAAATAAAACCAATGCTTAACAACATCTTAAATTAATGCATGGGAATAAAAATCAACCTTACTTTAAAAGACATCATACAAAACATGTAGCAAGTTAAAATTATTGTACTATAACAACATAGATCAAAGTACACATCAAATAAATATCATATTCATCAATACTCTTTATCCGGTATGAGATAATCAACCATACATATAAATGAATAATACATATACAAATATATAAATAACACCTAAAAATCATCCACCAATTTTTAAAAACCTTAAAAATTCATTAAAAAGAGAATAAGACAGTCCATTTTGAAAATAAATAAAAAACAAACAAAAAAAACTGTTTCTTTCTCCTTTTTTTTTCTTTTTTCTCTCTCTCTTCTCTTCCTTCCCCTTCCCTTTCCTTTCCCCTTCCTTCTCTTCTCCTTTTCTCTTTCCTTTTCTTTTCCCTTCCCTTCTTTCCCTTATTTTTTTTAAAATACTCTAGCTTATTCCTCCAGGTAATGGCACCCTTCAAAAAGGACCCCATCCCACGCCACACCAATGCATCCGATGCCATACTCAACCACATAAAAGCTGGGCGGTATTGCACAAAACCCTTTGACCTCAACAGGGGGAGTAAAAAAAAAAACACTAAAAGGTGCTACATGAGAAATCCTACCCAACCCACATAGAGGCTCAACACCTTGCCGCAAATGCTTATAAAAGTAGCACAGGGGAACCATACCAATCTTCCCCTCCCTCAGAGAGACCCTACTCTGTGTAGAGAAAAGGCGCTGAACCAGTTCGGGATATCAACAATTTATAATAATGCAATCCCCGACACCCTCTTTTTCTTGGGGTCCCACCCAGTCAACTTTTCGGACAAGCAAAATGTCTCTGAGCTCCTTACAAGCAAAGTCACAGTTCATACTCAGCCAATGGCCAACCTTATTTTTCAATTGGTCCGTGGATTCACTCAGGCCTGGGGCAAGAACAGGGACGTTTGTCAATAGCACCACAAAGGGGGCACAAGCCGGAGGAAGCTCCACACAAACCAAAGGGAAGCTTTTCTTCATCGCATACCGATTTTGTTCCCTACTGAGTTGTTGAGTAACCCCCCTGTTCGCCACCTGCCCACACACCAGTTGCCTTCCATCCCTAGGGCTATTAGCCGCCCTCACCTCTGTCGATGGAACAAATCGGGGGGCCAGCTCGGACTCTACACAAGAGCCCAAAGCCCCTGGGTTTGCATTATTAGCTGATTGTTGTGTTACTTTCTCCAATGTCCCAAGAGTGCCTCCATGAGCATCCAACTGCTGTGAGCTACTGGTAACCGAAGATCCATCTACAAGGTGGCTAGGCTTTACCCACTCCCGCTCAGATAGCCGAAGGACTGCTTTCTCAAGGGCCTGTAACTTCTCCAGAACTGGGGACAGACTAATCTCAATCATCTCCTTAAATTTTATCAAAAGATTGTTTACTCCGGGGAGAACAGGGACATCATTTGGGTTCGTAGGACTGTCAAGTAGGGACCACTTTGCTTTATTCCCAACTTTTTTCAGGGCCTTTCTCTTCCTGGGGGGTGGACTACAGTTTTCCAGGGCACAAACCGGGGGACAGGCCAACAAGCACCTCTTACTTTTCCTCCGAAGTCCAGGCCCACCATCAACTCCCAATTCTCCAGATAGGGGGATTTCTGAGACAGCACTTACCACCCCTGTCCGGACCACTTCAGTTTCCAGAACCCCCAGAGCCTCATTAGCTACGGAAGCTTGTCGCCAATCGTCCATCTCCAAGGAGAGTCTCCTTTCTGCCAGGTCGATCTCCTTTGTCACAACCCCCATAGCCCTTGCAAGAAAAGAATCTAATGTAGTATTTGTGCTTCCCTGACTTCCTCCACCACATAAGGCTCCTGATTGCTGACCTCTTTTCCTACCCATCCTCACCAGGTATTCCCAGACTCACCATCCGTGTGAAAATCAAGGGGGATGGCCCAGCCCAGTCTCAGTCGGTCAATGACGGGCGAAGGACCGGCCTGCCCTTGGCCCAGGCGCGGCACGGGCGCATCCAGCGCAGCGGGAGGCTTGCCGCACTTATAGGTGCTCCTGGGGCTAGTCACCGCCCCCCTCTCCTGCTCCTCTGCTCCACTGGCTTCCTGGGCCTCGAAGTCCCTCTCGATAGCATCCCGCGCAGCGGGAGGCTTGCCGCACTCTTAGGTGCTCCTGGGACTAGTCACCGCCCCCGCTCCAGCTCCTCTGCTCCACTGGCCTCCTGGGACTCGAAGTCCCTCTCGATAGCGTCCCCAGGGGGGCAGAAGCCACTAGACACCAGGGTGGTTTTTTTTGTGCCAATTTCACACAAGGGGTCAACCCCTTAGGCAAGGGTCGCTTCCCTGGGGGCAGATTGATTTTAGGCCATTAGTGCCCCCCTTGGTGGCAGATCGGCCTATTTTAATTAGACTGATCTGCCCCCAAGGAGGCAGAAACCACTAGGCACCAGGGATTTTTTATTGAAATTTTTTTAAGATGTGGAGCGACCCCTTTAGGCAAGGGTTGCTCCTCAGGTGGGCAAATTTATTTTAGGCCATTTCTGCCCCCCTTGGAGGCAGATCGCCTATTTCTATTAGGCCCATCCGCCCCCGGGGGGGGGCAGAAATTACTTAGGCACAAGGGATTGGTGTCTGTGTGTTTTGTTTGGGGGGCAGCCCCATGGGCAACGGTCGCTCCCCATGGGGGCACATTGCTGGTGGCCATTTAGGCTATTTTTGTTAGGCCCATCAGCCCCGAAGGGGGGTAGAAAGCCCACCAGACACCAGGGAAGATTTAAAAAAAAAAAAAAAGAGGGTAGGGGTATGGCCATACCCCCACCCCAAATAAATGGTGACCCCCCAATCCACTCCCCGGAGAGGCAGAAAGCCTACTAGATGCAAAGAAATTAAAAATAAATAGTGCGGTGGTGGCTACCAACCAGTATGGGCATGGTCAATCCACGCAAGAGGACATTTGATTATTTTTGGTTTTGGTTTCACATTTGGGCCATGAGAGATTGTCTAATTCTCAAAATCATCCCACTTGGAATGGTGAGGGCTGCACTTTTTGGACTTTGGGACGCTGTCATGTAGAAAAATCGATGGGACCTAGACACATCTGAAAACTAAACATCTGTGTGAGTCCTGGGTGGTTTGCTTCACATGCCCCGCACCATTTTCTAATCCAAAATGCCCTGCAAACCTCCAACTTTGCTTGAAATCATGTATTTTTCCCTCATTTTTGTGATGGAACCTTGCAGAATCTGCAGGAATCCACAAAATTCCTACCACCTCTATACCGATAACAATTCTGCCCCACTTGTCAGCCTAAAACGTTTTTCTTCAAACTGCCCTTTTGGACCCGATTTGGTTCCACTTACATTTTGGCATGTTTGTGGCTCTTCCCTGTCACAGGCAATTGGCCCACCTACACAAGTGAGGTATCATTTTTATCGGGAGACTGAGGGGAACGTTGGGTGGTAGGAAATTAGTGCCGGTGCAGTGATCCCACACAGAAATGTGAAGAAAATGTGATTTATTTAGCTAAATTTGAGGTCTGCTGAGGATTCTGGATATGAAAACACTGGGGGATCCACACAAGTCACATCTCCCTGGACTCCCTCGGGTGTCTAGTTTTCAGAAATGTCTGGGTTTCGTAGGTTTCCCTAGATGGCTGCTGAGCCCAGGACCAAAAACGCAGTTGCCCCTCACCCCCGCAAAAACAGGTAGTTTTGTGTTTGATAATTTTGATGTGTCCACGTAGTGTTTTGGAGCATTTCCTGTCACGGGCACTAGGCCTACCTACACAAATGAGGTACCATGTTTATTGGGAAATGTGGGGGAATGCTTGGTAGAACTAAGTTTGTGGCTCTCCTCAGATTCCAGAACTTTGCAGGACCAAAATGTGAGGAAAACGTGTTTTTTGCCAAATTTTGAGGTTTGCTAAGGATTCTGGGTAACATAACCTGGTGAGAACGCCACAAGTTGCTCCTTCCTAGGTTCCTCTTTGTGTCTAGTTTTAAGAAATGTCCAGGTTTGCTAGGTTTTCCTAGGTGCCGGATGAGCTAGAGGCCAAAATCCAGAGCTAGGCAACATGGAAAAAACAGGTCAGATTTCTTTGGGAAAATGTGATGTGTCCATGTTGTGTTTTGGGGCATTTCCTGCCGCGGGCACTAGGCCTACCCACACAAGTGAAGTACTATTTTTATCAGGAGACTTGGGGGAATGCTGGGTGGAGGGAAATTTGTGGCTCCTCTCAGATTCCAGAACTTTCTATCACTGAAATGCGAGGAAAACGTGTTTTTTTTGCCCAATTTTGAGGTTTGCAAAGGATTCTGGGCAACAAAACCCGATGAGCCCCACAAATCACCCCATTCTGAATTCCCCTAGGTTTCTAGTTCTCAAAAATGTATAGGTTTTCTAGGTTTCCCTAGGTGCCGGCTGAGCTCAGCTAGGCATTTTCCAAAAAACATGTCAGATTTCAAAGTAAAAATGTGATGTGTCCATGTTGCGTTTCCTGTTGCGGGCATTGGGCCTACCCACACAAGTGAGGTACCATTTTTATCAGGAGACTTGGGTTAATACAGAATAGAGGAACAATTGTTATTACCCCTTGTCTTTCTCAACATTCTTTCCTACCAAATGTAAGACAGTGTGTCTATTTGAGAAATGCCCTGTAATTAACATGCTAGTATGGGGACCCCGGAATTCAGAGATGTGCAAATAACAACACCTTAACTTGTATTCATTTTGGAAATACAAAGGTTTCCTTGATACCTATTTTTCACTCTTTATACGTCACCAAATGAATTGCTGTATACCCGGCATACAATAAAAAACCATTGCATGGTGTGTCTCCTTTATAGGCCCGGAGTACCTAGGGTTCTTGATGTATATTGCTTTAAAATATCTGCCACAGATGGAAAAAGTTATAGAAGAAAACATGGACAGAAATGTCTCTTTTTTCACCTCAATTTCAATATTATTTTTATTTTAGCTGTTACTTTCTGTAGGGAAACCTTGAAGGATCTACACAAATGACCCCTTGCTGAATTCAGAATTGTGTCTGTCCATGATCCAGCATTGGTTTCACATTCATTTCTATCACTACCTGGACTGGAAGAAGGATGAAAGCACAACAAAATTTTAAAATGGGGTATGTCCCAGTGAAATGACCAAATTGTGTTGAAAAATGTGGTTTTCTGATTTAAGTCTGCCTGTTCTTAAAAGCTGGGAAGATGGTGATTTTAGCACAGTAAACCCTTTGTTGATGCCATTTTCAGGGGAAAACCCGCAAGCTTTCTTCTGCAGCCCTTTTTTCACATTTTGTTTTTTTTTAAATGACATATTAGCTGTATTTTGGCTAATTTCTTGGTCGCTTCCAGGGTAGCTTATGTGGACAAAATGTTAAGAGGGCATAAGCCCGAACTGTCCCAAATAGCCAAAAAAGGCTCGCCACCTGTGGGAAAAAGACCTGGCAACAAAGGGGTTAAATATAAAGACATTAAAAAATAAATCTATAAAAAGACAAAATATATATTTTTGTATTTAATAACACTTTGACACTTTAAATGAAAAATCCATCTGTTACAGGCTAAACAGAGGAAAAAATATTTTTTATTCTTTAAAATGAAGAATAAAATTAAATAATTCAATAGAATTTATAATATTTGTTAATAATATAAAACATTCTACCACAATATCAATAATAAAGATGAACATGTGACTACATGTTTATAACTAGATTAAGGCCCTCATTATAAGTTTGGCAGTCGGATCAACCCGGCGGCCTCACCCCCAGTCGCATTGTGAATTTCCCACCAGCCTGACAGGCAGGAACATTGTATTACGATGTTCCTGCCGGTCAGCCTAGTGGGAACAGTGTTAAGGTATTGGTCTCTGCTCCCCTAAGGGAGCCAGGGCCAATACAGTAGCACAACAGAACCCTCGTAATGTGCAGTTTCTGCAAATCTGGACAGGTGGACCAATTCCCTTCTTTGTACCTTAACCACACATGTTCGTAGTTCAGAACATACGTAGTTAAGGCACAAAATAACAGAGTCGTGGTTAGTAAAAGCGTTGTTGCGCTTTCGTTAACCACGACTTCGTTAAAAAGACTTTGTAATAAAGGATGTTTCCCTATTAAGATTAACCCCCTTGAGGAATCCAAAATATGTGTGCCCCATTCTTCTAAAAGCGCACTGCTAGCATCTTGATGGCTAGGCATGATGCCTATCCGCAAACCTCTTGGGATTATGTTCACTTCCACATATTTCTTTAAGGTAAAAACTTCCCACCATTTATTGATCTATTTACGGGATAGTTTTTCCCATTCATTGTTTGGGGAGCAATTTGATAGTGTTTTTTTATATTTGAGGGCAAATAATGCAGTAACATAATCCAATTTAGGTTATATATATTTGTTTGATTTAACATAAAAAATTAGCAACTACATTAACCAGAAGTCAGTGGAAATATAACAAGCAATTACATTTTGTTAAAATTCGTGGTTTTAAAACAGAGTTTCTCATACTGATGAAAGTTCAATATGTTTTGTAATGTAATAGGAAGGAATTAGGTTAGTATTATATTTTGATTTTGTTTTTGTGGTTTCTTTCGCATATTTAAATCGGAAAATGGGTTGGACAGGAAGTACCTGTGAACAAGGTCTGGATAGACCGAAACGCGTCAGGGGATTTCTGACAGCTATGGATTGCTTTTGAGCTCGTAAATAAAAGGAAGAAAACGAAAACCAGAGTGCGGTTATCTTTTTGTAAATCAAGAAGAATTAGTGAAAATATATGTATATATATATATATATATATAGTTATATATATATATATATATATATATATATATATATATATATATATATATATATATATATAATAACATTATTTCCAATTACTTTCAATAGTATGTTCCACAAAGTTCTTGACACCACAGTAGTTTAGAAATTATATTATTATCTAATGATTGTCTTGATTCAATATAAAGGTGAAATACCGGAAAGATGGGTCACGTAGGGTTTTGACTGTGCAAAATTGCCTTTAAGAGTAGGCGTGGGTGAAAATTTTATTACAGAAGAGTAATCAGAGTAATTTCAGTAACTATGCTTTACTTGTGGTGTGAAATTCCCAAAATTACACAATTACACCAGCTCGAGAAATTGAGAGTATTTTAAGGTAAACATCCTTCAGTATGAGCACAGAAATAACGAACTAAGAGAGAGCGAGCGGCTGCTGGCTACTACTTTTAGTGTCCGGTAGTACTTATTGACACTTTCTTGGCACAAAATGCATCCTCAGGCCAATGTTTTGATGTGAGAGTGCATTTTTCACTAAGAAAATAGCACTAAATGCTTGATTATACTTCTTACACAATTACACATGATTATGAGTAGTTACGTTAGAGCGAATTATGCCAAGTATGCCTACCCATAATTCCATAGTTCTTTACTCCTGTTGCTTACCTCGCTAAATGTGTACTTGTAGAAGATGGCTTTGGCAGTGGCAATGAGGTTTCAACTGTAGATCGGAGTGTTTTGAGTTGGGTGAGGTCATCAGGGGCTTAGGCTCACCTCCATTTCTTTTCTTGTCTTTGAATGCAGAATTTGTTCACTGTGAGGTCTTGTATTACAGAGGAACAAATGGTGTACCTAGGGGATCCTCACATTTCCAATTTTTTTAAAATATACATTTGTTACTTGGCTCAAGTAGTTGATCTGCACCATGCACAATGCTAAACGCAAACAGGCATCACAATGACTTAGCAATGGGCCCAAAATCTGTTCTGATATTGTTGCTGGCTTAAACCTCATTTGTTTCCAGATTAATTGAAAACAACAAAACATATTTCTAAACAGATCTAACTTGTGTATATTAGAAGGTAACATAGAACATGCGCTCCATGACCTTCTCTTTGGCATTCAGCCCATAGAGGTAACAAATATGGTAAAAATATTTAAAATACCCACATGCTGTGTTCAAGTTTTAGCATTGTGGAACCACAGGCAAATGGATTCCCCAAAGAAGTAGACTTATAGCTAAATATGCCAAGGAAGGAGTTCGAGGATCGGCCGCCCAACTCCAAGTGGATCTGGTAAAAACACTGATCATGCATGCCTTGACTAGTGTAACATTGCATAAGTAATCCTTCTCAAATAAGAATCCAAAATTCTGAAGGACATCTAATTTACATCTGAAAATGCAAACACATTTAGCAATAGCCCTGAAGTCCCTCCACTCACTTTCAGTGTGGTATAGTATAACACAGTTTATCAAGAATATGATATTTTACATCAAGAAGATGTTTTACAGTGGAAAAGTACCTATGTCAACAGACCATGGAACTCATCAGTTCACCAGATATCATAGAGGCATTTCTACTCAGATTTAGATGCTACAAATGGAGGCAAATCAATGAATGTGCAGGGCTAGAGCTTAAGGAGACTGTGGACAGCTCACAATGTGCTTGTAAGAAGGATTATATTTAGGAGTGGGTGGCTGCCCACCTCAAGGAATTATCACAACACTTGTCATGGTGAACCCTGTTAGTCACTAAACTAAAATGAGCTCAACCCCCTGGTAGCTATCACGCTGAACAGACAGGCTTAACTCAGCATATTATGTAAAGTATTTATGAGGTGTCAAAAGAGTAATAAAGTAAAAACACCAAGCAATAAATGTCTCAAAGCACATTTGAACATTTGAGTATAGTGTAATAAAGACAAATACACCAAAACAACTAAAATCCAATAAAGAAAACTATATAGAAAGGACAAGGGGCTTCATTATGAGTTTGATGCTCCCACCATGGGACTGACAAACTCACAGGGAGGACTCCACCAACATAGCAGTGACATTCCCCCTGAGTGTATTAGAATGTTCCCACCGGAATGGCCAGCAGGAACATTGTAATACGCGTTCCTGCTGGTCTGACCAGCGGGAACTATGTTATAATATTGGCCTCGGATCCATTAAGGGAGCTGAGGCCAATATCCTAACATTACAGCACCCTCGAAATGTGCACTGTCTGCAAAGCTGTCTGGGTGGAAATCATTACTATACATTCCCTAATCAATGGAGAAAAACGTTCCTGGGGGAACCCTACCCACTTTTCAGTCAGCAATTCTTGTTTATCTTATTGCAAACAGGCCCAAAAGACCAGATGTCAGGGTATTTTCAATATGGTGAACGTCTTTGGCCACAGTAAACTTGAGCTCTGAGGGTTGTGGGTGTGCAGTGAAGTGCACTATGGAAATCACAAGTGAGCTCCCACATCTAACACTAAACTCCAGTTTGAAGCAGACCATGTACCCACAACAAACATGGAGATAAAAGTCTGGTAGTCCTAGAACACACAAGAGTTGTCCTAGCATCCTGTTTCCTTCCTTTCAAGTGCACCAAATTGCCACCTGTGGTTCAAACAGATCTGTCAGGTAGGATTTGACAAAGTGGTTTCAGTAGGATGGGCACAGCTCTCAACCTAAAGAGCTTGCAGAGCTCAGAGGAGTCATCCCTGCTCATTCCAGTCAACATAGTGTGTAGATCATGGGAGGAATATCACACCTCTTCATGCATCATTCAGGACCAAGGATAGACTAGGAAATGGCAGATGCTAATGCTAATTAGACTTCTGAAAGCTCAGGGGGGTAAGAGATACATTTCTAAAAGTTACTTTTCCTTAATCTTTATTAAAACGTTACTATTGAACCGGATTTTTAATAACTATTAAAAATAGTGATCTAATTGTTCTAGCTGGTCTCTTTCCCTAGTTAGCAATATTACTATTTTAATCTTTACATAGGATAGCTAGGCCTGCCATGGTGAAAATATATTTTTTAAACTTTACCACTGCAAGGACGTGGTTATATTATTTTGCTACCTGTCCCTCTTTTTAATAATATGCACCGTCTATTGTAGGCTACAATGTCCACATAGGGATAACTAACTATTATTTAATAGGAAGGTCTTTACCTGTCAAAAAGGGTTATTGTGATGTACTGCAGGATTTACACTACACCAGTTAAACTACACATGATAGGTCTTAAGCTATGTTTGCACTGCCACTACAATGGATTGCACAATAGGTGCTGAAGTCTCCAAGTGGCAATTGGCATTTGACTTATAGTCGTGGGTGCACCTTCAACACCATATACTATGGACTTACAGACAAGTTAAATGTGGCTATCAGGAATAAGCCAATTTAACCATGATTAAAGGGGGAGCATATGCACTTTACTCCTGGTTAGCTGGGGTAAAGTGCACAGAGTTCTAAAGCCAACAAAATTACAGTCAGGAAAAAGACACAAAATCTGGGGATACCAACCAGAAAATGTAAATTTCATACAGTAGTGCTGAACTAAACTATTTACTACTTAAGTGCCAATAGGACTACCCCCCTTACTCCCCGGTGAGTCTTTTTTTCTGCCTTTGATGCCTTTACAGTCGCATGGACATCCAAGAGGTATCAAAGGTGGGAGTGCTGATAGTCCCTATTAACTAGGGCTCTTGGTACTTTGAAAGTTGGTCTTGACTCTTTGGGTATACTTCGACAAGAAGTCAAGACATAGCTTGGTGGATGTGGTGCTGCGTTAGATTAGGTATATCACAATCCAGCTGTCAAAGTTGCAATAATCATGTAAATGAGCTAGGATTGTGAGTAAAACAAAACTGGAATAATGTCTAAAAAGATTCAAATGTATTGCAATACAGTATGGAAACCAACATATTTGAAGGTACATTTAACACATTGAGCAGGACTCAGGTTTACCAACACTATTTGATGTAGGTAATCACTAAATAGTTGTGAACGTAAGCACAATCATGAAAGTGGAAGCATGGTGTTGAATCAATACAGTTACGATAATATTTCAGCAATGTACAAAAACACATACAGAACTGCTCTTCATCACCACACTGTTAATTGGGGGATAATAATCACCTCACCATAATGGAAATTCTTTCTTAGAAACGAGCTAAACAATACTATTGGAACGTACAATATTTGAAAACACTTAAGTTAAAACAAAGCAAATAGAAATATATTTGAAAAGAATATAGGGCCAGATGTATCAAACATTTTTGCGACCACAAACGTCCCAACTGGTGTTTGCAATCGCAAAAATGCATTTTGGTATGTATCAAATCCAATTTGCGATTCTGTAACGTTTTACCGAATCTCAAATTGGATTTGCAACTACATACTGATTCAGTATTAGGAAGGGGTGTGTCAAGGGCGTCCCTTCCTAATACCGAATCGCAGAGGTATGTATGATTGTTTTGTGACCATGAATACACTTGTAAAACAATTGCAGTTACCACCAGGTTCAAATTGGTGGTAACCCATTCCCCAAGGGACCACTGCCTACTCTTAAAAAACGAAAAGAAAACTTTTCACTTTTCTTTTTTAAACGCGTTAGGTTTTCCTTTAAAAAAATAAAAAAAGCACTTTATTTAAAAGCAATCACAGACATGGTGCTCTGCTGAGCCCAGCAGGCCACCATCTCTGTAATTGTAGCCATTCGCAATGGCTCGCAAATTGGGACCTAGCTCATGAATATTATGCGATCTCCTGGAGTTTCATACATTACAATAGCAATTACTTAGTTCAATTTGGTAATCGCTATTGGTAAAAATGATACATCTGGCCCATAGACTATCGCGTCATCTGCCAAGCAAAGGAGCAGTGCCTCAGCATTCTTAGAGAGTTCGCCCATCTGTGAAAATAAGCCTACCTCCTAAGTTTAGGGGTCGTGGCTTTTGTTTCCTCAAAACAAAATATCTTGTGACCTGGGAGCATTAGAAGTTCTAGGTCTGTGGCTCCTCATTCAGGACGGGTGTAGGCTTGATGTTGAAGGGGGAAGACTACAGTCTGACGTACAGGAGCACTTGCAAGCCCACAAAGGGCTTTACCCCTCATGTTTGCTTTGATATGGCAAACCAACCAGGTGCTGGAATATCAGAAACAGCAGGCCAATCGACGAATGATAATAGGGGGGCTCAAGGAGAGAGGTACTTCCTACTTGGCTAAAATTCACTTGTAGCAGTATTTTGTTGGTGATTCACTCCTGGGACTCAGCAGAGGGGTAGAGAGGGCTTTGTGATGCTGAGTCTACATTTTTGTGGTCCGTGGATGGCTGTCAGATTCCACGCAGGCAAGACGTTCAGCAGTAGGACAGGCCAGCGAAGCTTAATCAGGGGCTGTCAGGCTTATTCCTAAGTAGGATGAACCAGGTAGCACTCGGCCCCAGGTTCTGGAAGCACTAGCAGCAGCAGAGTTGATGCAGCCCTCTATCCAAGAGATGTCCAACAAGCTGGAGTGAAGCTCTAGAGTAAATGACCAAGTTCACTCACTTCCATCATGACTCATCCATCAAAGTAATTGCTCTATTTCAGTGATACTCAAAGTACGGCCCGGGGGCCGCATGCGGCCCTTTTGACCTTTACTTGCGGCCCCCAGAGCAGCAGTAGCACTAGGCTGCTGCTTACTCCATTTAACGAGGGACACTTTATTTAAACATGATAGAAGATAAGGAAAGGAAGTAAGGAATTTGTCCTTCACCGCTTTAACTGCAGGAACACTTTCATTCTTTAAGAAATCTTACAGCAAATGTCTATAACTATGAGTGTTCTTAAAAATTCAAAAAGTGTATTTCATTTACACACAGAACCATTTATTCTAACAGTCCATGGAGAAGTATTTTTTTTTAAATGAAGGTTTCAAACATAAATTCAGAAACTTTCATTCTTCCCCCACCCCCAACATTCATTCTTACCCCCACCTTGATAACAATGCCAATAGTGAACTAAGAGGCAAGTCAGTTGTTATCTGCACTCTTTGATTGGCCTGATTTGCTATTGTACATGAACAACTTCATAGTTTACTAAATCAAACACAGGAGAAGGGTTTGCACAGGGCACATACCAAAGTCATGCATTGTGAAGTCCTCCTACATACAATAATGAAGAAAAAGAAGGGAACGTGAAATAAAACAATTGCCTAGGATCACACAGTTTGGTAAAGTTGGGAAGCAGGGATTAATGCCAGCTTTTATGGTTTCACTTTGTGCGATTCAGCCACTAGATCTATATGCTTTGCTGCCCCCTATCGCCACCATAACGCCACAACCCTCCCCACCCAGAGCCCCCTCCTCCCTTTGATCAGCACGCTGCTAGCATCAATGCGGCCCTCGGTCGCACCACAGACCTAACTTTGTGGCCCCTGAGATAATGTTTGCGAGTACCCATGCTCTATGTCAAAAGGTTGAGCAAATTAGACTGAGCATTGGTCTTTTCACAGAGAGGCTTTTCTGAAAGCATTTTTCCCAGAATGCAATGCAATCCCTTGTGCCAACAGGTAGAAGGTCTGGTACAATTTACAGAGGTTGTTCTGGTGGAGAAACCTCATGTATTTTCTACCTCAAGATAGCCCTTGAAACAAAGAACAGCAGAGGAAGGAGTGTGGGATGTGGCTTTCCCTTGTGTGTTGTATCCATCCCCAAACGACACATGCCATTCTCACAAATAGATAACTCTTCACAATAGCTGAGGGTAAACATAACAACAGGCAGATTGTCTGTCGGTGGCAAAAGTTTACCTTGTGCACTCATACTAAACATCCATATTGTAAAATGCGAAGTCAAAATGTGCACAAAAATCCCTAATACACACATAGCAAATAAACATGGAAGTGCCCCATGTACCCCCATGCCTTGGGACCTAACATACACAAGACGTCCAGTAGACAGTTCCTGGAATACTGCTACTTCACTCCAAAAACTAGAATGTAATGCCACCTATATGAAATTGGGGGACGGGTTGAAGGGGTGAAATCCTTCTTAATCAGCAACCACAATCCTTGTCAGGGTAAAGTCACAAATACACTCAAATTAACCTGTGTGCAACCTCTGGTATCTTGTCACACAGCTGTCAGGCTTAACTTAGGCAATGTATAAAGTACTTATGGAACACTTCAAAGAGTAATAAAGTGAAAACACAAAACAGGAAAAATCCCAAAGCCAATTTGGAAATATAGGCTAGGCTTTAATAAATAAAAGAAGACCAAAGCAACATAAATCCAATCAGCTGAACCAGAAAAGGTTTAAAGTTTTCAGTGAAAATAGCGCTAGAAAGCACAAAAGGTCAACTGTGGTCATCAGGTCATACCAGACTGGGACAAGGTCAAAAGTGCAGACTGACCCAAATGGAGCACAGGACACTTTCAGGAACCCAGTTAGGTCAGATGAATAAGAGTACCTTTAATCCTGGGTGTGGAGCATTGTGAGATCCCACATCGAGAAAGCATTGCACAACCAAAGTGAAATGAGGTCCATATCAGAGATGCCTCATGCAGCGTCAGTTCCACGGAGCTGTGAGGCTCCAATGACAGGTCCTGCATCGTCACCAAGGATCCCATTGATGAGGGAACTTCTGATGAGAAGTTCTACATTGAGGATGAGCACAAATCAGCTGGTTCTGAAGAAACTGTGGGACTTGCGAAGTGGAGTCCTGCATCCTCATTGAAGCTGCCACCAACAAGAGGCTTGAGATGTGAGGGCCTGTGTCAAGGATGGGCCACACAGCTGTGGTTCCAATGAGTCTGCAGGCTGCATGGACAATGAGGAGTCATGGCAACAGGAAAGTCTCCGCAGCAAGGGCAATGTGCTGCTTCTGCTTGGGGTTGCGGTTCTGCTGGGGCCACAGATGGGATGGCAGAGCACCTTTAGGCCCTCTTCTAAGGGTCCATGTGCTGGTTACAAAAGACTAGCCCTTAGAGTCACTCTGGTGGTCCTGGGTAAAGGTTGCAGGTCCAGTCCTTCTCATCCAGCTAAGGGGCAGCAGGGTAGCTGGTCAGAAAAGCAGTGCAGCAGTCCTTCAGGGCAGCTGCCCAGCAGAGTTGCAGTCCTTTCAGCAGCACAACGGCCCTTCTTCCTGTCAGAGTCCACAGGCCCAGAAGTGTACTGAAGAGTTGAGTCTAAGAGTCCACCATTCATACCTGGTGACCACTTAGAAATGGAGAAAGCTTCTAGAGGTTCCCACCCCCTGAGGTGTCAGGCATCTCCTCCCTTTCTATCCTGACTCAAGGTTGTCTGGGGTCACAATAGCCCAGGGTCAAACTCTTTATGAAAGTGTGCAGGCAGAACCTTTGTGATGTGCAAGTGTGGTAGGTGACAGCATCTCCCCCTTGTCAACTCTGAGTGGCCCATTCTGCTAACACCTATTTTCCCTTTGTCTCACTGTCTGGGAACAATAGACAAAGACCAACTGCCAGCTACACCTTGTTGTGTGACCCAGGATCATGCTGCAGGCATCAAATGATCAGGACAAGAAAATGCCAACTTTCTAAAAGTGGCATTTTCAGAATTGTGACTACAAATCTGACTTTACCGTTAGAGAAAGTGTTTATTTGCAATTCTTTAGACACCAAACTTGACCTGTCCACCTCCGCCCAATTGGAAGCTACTGCATATTAAATGTAATAAGGTAACTTTAATGTTATCATATGGGAGAGGCAGGCATTGCAGTAGTGAAAAATGTAGGAGTTTTTTCATTACCAGGACATGTAAAACTTAAAAGTGCATGCCCCACATCTTAATTAAACTGCACCCTGCCTTCTGGACTTTTCAGGGTGTGCTCTAGGGGTAGCTTACATGTATTTAAAAGAAAGGTTTGGGGCCTGGTAAAAAGTTTCTTTTGTGTGGTTGAAATGGCAGTTTAAAACTGCACATGCAGGCTGCAGTGGCAGGCCTGAGACACGTTTAAAGGGCTACTTAAGTGGGTGCCACAATCAATGCTGCAGGCCCACTAGATTTAATTTAATTAAGGGCCCTGGGCTTAGGGAGTACCACTTAACTAGGTACTTACAAGTACATTAAATTAGTGTGTTGGGTGTAAGCCAATTCAACCATGTTTTAATGGAGTGAGCAAAAGCTCTTTAACACTGACTAGCAGTGGTAAAGTGTGCAGAGTCCTCAAAGCCAACAAAAGTGAGTTAAAAAAACAGGAGAGTGAATGCACGAAAGTCTAGGGATGACTCTGCAGATAGGGCCCAGTCCAACACTACCAGACAAAGCTTCTACAGAGGTGGTTAAGCAGACATACCACATTAGGACTATTGGGTGGAGAGACCAATGGCGGGCCTCCCATCTCAGAACTCACTAAAAAGTTGATCCTGAGGAGAACCAATTTTTACAGTTGTAGGACCCCCTAGATCAATGACCCCACAAATAATTGCCTTAAAGCAAAAAGGGACTGATACAAATAAACAGAAGGGTGGCACAGCTGCTCCAATTTCATCACCTCACTAGATTGTGGTGCCTTCCCAATCCAAGCTACTGTGGAAATACTAATGGAAGCAACTAGTGATACCTAATTTGATTGCAAATAAACCTGTCCTATCCTTCTGCTAACAAACAACTGTGTTTGCACATCAAATTGCTCTTGGGCTACCAACTTCAAACATGCTATGTACAAAAGGTCACACTGCTGCGTTTACAAAATAAACAAGCACATAAATGAACATATGACTATGAGTAATTATTTTTGCACAAGGGCAATCTCGAATAAATCTTATATCGACTGCAAAGCTATATGCAGATATGGTTAGAGCAAAAAATGTCTAGAGGGTACTGTCTGCCCAATGTGCTCCATTAGGTTCTTACTCCATGTAACTTATGGAAAAAGATCGACATGGGTATTGACCGCCCCCTTTGCCTTGTGGTTGATTTGACAGTGCAGATTTTCGAGGAAAAACGGCGTGAATTAATTTTACCGATAAAAGAGAATTTTCTCTCTCTGTAGCTCAACCTCTCTCCTCTTTGCCCACTTCTCACTCTGATAGGCCCCCAGAAGACATATTTCCTTTTATTTGACATCATGCCGGCCTGAATTAGCAGAAAATAGGTCAAGTAATTTAAAGTTTTTCCGAAGAAGAAACCTCAAAACGTTTTGACCGGGGTCCAAAAAATCCTTAAAATGACACTGCCAAGCATATCTCAAAATTGTGAGCTTGTGACAAAACATGCTAAATTCTTAATTTTCACTTAACACAATCTCTTACATAACGCGCATAAAACCCTACATGTTTGAAGGAATTATTGATATAATACCAGAAAAAATGCACCATTCCGACCACCTCTGCATAAATCATGTGACCACCAACAAACATTATGTGCTGCTTAAATAAATCTACCCTGGGTCTTTCTAAGAAATATGTATGTCATGATAAAATACTGTATTTTTCAATTCAACACATTTTATTCTGTGCTTGACACATCGCATCTATATTCTTCAAATGATCTTAACACCTGAGGTGTTTTGATCCCTTTCTAATCATTTTTCCTCACTTTTCTCATTTCCGATTTGCTGATTTGTTCTGATTCCCGGAGCAAGACTTTCCAGATGAAGGAACATTGCGTGTTCTTAAAATATGCATTTACTTCGAAGCTCCTTTCTATGCCCCTAAAGACAACGCGCCTCTTCAAATACTTCTTCAAATATTTTCTCGGGGCATAACACAAAAAAAAAAAAATTGAATACCGAGCACAATGATGTAAGCTGCGCAATGCTAAAGCTAACAGTGATCTACGGAATAATAAAACATGAAAGTGCACACGTGTTCAGGAATGGGTTATTTATACGATTTCTTTTACAATGTTATGTATCGATTTTTTGTCCTTTCTTCTTTCCGTGTACAGAATACAATAAACGAAAGAAACAGAACTTGTGTGTCAATTTGAGAGTGAAGGAAGCAGGGCAAAGGTTTAACTGTTTGCGGTGCCGTTGAATGCATTGTTTCTTATCAAGGTCAAACGAAACATGATTTATCATTGGAATTTCTTGAAAACTGCACCAAGTAGTTGTAGAATGTGCGGTGGCTGTAGGTCAGTGGGTTCTACTAAGCACATATGTGAGGTACTATGAGCGACCTTTCCTATGTTAACATAACGGGAACAGAATGTCAAAGTTGTGTATTTTCAGACACAATGACACCACATTTAGGCCATCATTCTGAGTGGGCCGGTAATTCCGATGAAGTTGGTGATAGGTAAAATTACGAGATCCTTGGGAACATGTTTCACCCAGAGATTTTGGCATCTGGAATGTTGGGGTGGATCCCCTGGGAAAAGGGGCAATTACTGAGGTATTTGAATCTAGAATTACCAATTAACTGGTCATTTTTCAGGGAAGCCTAATGCTTGAACCTGTAACGCTGATAATTATGCACCCTTGAAATTACCAGAACTCCTCGTGTTGGTAAATTTGGCATTGAAATTTACCAGCATCACTTCTGGGATACTCATAATAGAGTATTGTGCTGAAAGTGCAGGAAAATCCACTAAGGCAAAAATTATGTTTCCACAGTTTGGATGGATTGACATATCAAGGATTTAGGTTTACCACTCATAAATACAGTAGTGCTCTAGCGTAGGGGTTATCAGTTAAATATTGGTTTACAAGTTTAGGCTTACTATTTCATCCAGGTAGTGACCCCCACACCAAAGGCCGGCAGACCTTGGGAGTAAGTGATATCAACCTACACATCAATCAATAAATCATCTCAGTTTAATTATGAGTTTTTCAGTCAATAATGAGAGTTGGTGTGAGTTAAAAATCTTTATTTATAAATCTTTTAGTAGCTCAAAACTTTATTGAACTCAGCCTAAAATGTCATCAATCTCAATCAATTAGTAATAAATCATGGTAATCAATCAATACAGTATAAATAAATTATGTGTGTTCCATGAAGGAAAAGTCCCTAATATGAGTCTCAATTTAGGAAGGGCAAGAAAAAGGTGTCAGTCAGAACCCATAAAAAGCTCCATATAGATAATAAAGTATAAAGCTTCGGAATCAAATCTCAATTTTTATTCAAAGTGGAACTTCCCTTAAAGAAAATGTAATGAAATTCAGTAGTGTCTCAAAGCAGCATAAGTTCAGGAAGAGAGAGAGTGTCTGCAGGGTGTTGGAGCAAGGGAATCTGAGTCTACTTTATGAACACACACTAATAAAACACAGCAATCTAAACTTTTGCAACATGTATTGTCTTCTTCCTTGCCTCAGCCAATCAGCAAACAGTGTCTTCGTAGGAACAGAATAATTTGATGATCTCAACAAGAACACAATAGTCCTCAGTCAACACTTTTTTTAGTGAATTATTTTTATCAAAGTGTGCATACATGGGCGAGAGTTCTCACCATTGATTCTACTTGAAGAAAACTTCAGTTTATGTTTAGAGTTTTGCATCTTTATATTAAATCACAAGTTACCTATTGATTGTTATACTAAGCCATTATGTGCTTTAGAAACATGTTGCTGAATTACACTAAAATATTTTAATAGATTAAAAGTAAAAAGGTTAAGAGTTGCTGATATATGCAGCTCATCTTTACTATATAATGAAATTGCATCTTCACATACATGATAATATCCCATCCAACTCTCTAGTCTTATTAAGACCGCATAATGAATAAAGTGATTCTATCCTTGTACAAGATGTATACACACTTTACACATGGATTAATCAATTTAAGAGATCTAATTTTCTCAATAAATCATCCTCCTTAATACTTCCTGTATTGGACTGGGATAGCAATAAAAGGTGCTGGTGCACAATGAGACAGTCTAGCAAGGTATGTTGAGAGAGTTTTTCTCTTCTTTGTACGAACAACACATCCTCTCTTTTCCTGGTGCACTGTGCAATAAACTCAATGCATCTAGAAATGGTGAATCCCAAAGTCTGAAAAGCATTTACCTATAACAAATTGTGAGTTTCAGTCCTTCGAAAGCAATGTGGCAGGGAGGCAGAAGGCATCGGTTGAGACTTAAAGAATACAAAGGCACCCACCCACTAATACATTTAAATTTGCTTTTTAGAGTGCTCCTGTAGGCTCACCTTGCAGAGCAGGCATCTGATTAGTTTGCTTTTGAGTGTCCTATAACAAATTATAATAAGATGTTTAAACCGATCTTTTAGCAGATGAGATCAGTGTGGGGGGGGGGGGGGGGGAGGGAGCGAAATAGTTGTAAAATCCCATATTTAAAAATATGGAAGCCAGCACACTTTTTGTTGAACTGATACCCATGCTTACATTTTTGGGAATAAATTGATAAAAAATTGGAAAACAATAGTGAAGTAATGTACCACTGAAATCCTAGAGGTGGGCGAGTCACTGAAGTCTTCGGGCAGGCTTGAACCTGAAGCCTGGCTCGGGCAGAGCTCGAGGTTTTATTGCAGCATCAAGCCCATAATCAGTTGAGCTTTCATATGGCTTCTTCCTGCCTCCTTCCTGCTTCCTTACCCCTACCCAGGATCTGGCATTACTATGAGAGCTGCTGAGCTACTGAATCAGGTTCCATCTCTGCGTCAGCTCAACATACTGTGATTCTGGGCACATCATCGAATTTCCCTGTGCCTATAACCAATGCATGTGACCTTGTGTAATGTACTTGGTGCTCGTGCAAAGTACTCAGTCTTCAGGATTTAAAAACTGCAGAAAATGAACTATGAGGTAAAAACAAAACCTCAGTATAAGCAAAGACATATAGGGGGTCATTCTGACCCTGGCGGCCGGTGACCGCCAGGGTCACCGACCACGGGAGCACCGCCAACAGGCTGGCGGTGCTCCCAAGGGCATTCTGACCGCGGCGGTTCAGCCGCGGTCAGAAAGGGTAAACCGGCGGTCTCCCGCCGGTTTACCGCTGCCCCATTGAATCCTCCATGGCGGCCGAGCGCGCTCCGCCGCCATGGGGATTCAGACACCCCCTACCGCCATCCTGTTCATGGCGGGAAACCCGCCATGAACAGGATGGCGGTAGGGGGTGCCGCGGGGCCCCTGGGGGCCCCTGCAGGGCCCATGCCAATGGCATGGGCACTGCAGGGGCCCCCGTAAGAGGGCCCCACAAAGTATTTCAGTGTCTGCTTTGCAGACACTGAAATACGCGACGGGTGCAACTGCACCCGTCGCACCCCTGCAACTACGCCGGCGCAATTCTGAGCCGGCGTCCTCGTTGCAGGGGCATTTCCGCTGGGCCGGCGGGCGCTCTTTTGGAGAGCGCCCGCCGGCCCAGCGGAAATGTTTGAATGGCCGCCGCTGTCTTTTGACCGCGGTGCGGTCATTTGTCGGCGGTACCTTGGCGGACGGCCTCCGCCGTCCGCCAAGGTCTAAATGACCCCCATAGAGACCCATTTCATGGCTGTTAAACCTGTCAGCTTTAGGAATATCTTCCCTCAAACTTTTGCCTTCCTATTCAATTTTTTCTGATCTTGTTTTTGCGGGCCTTAGACTCTGAGCATTTTACTACTGATAACCACTACTAAAATGCACAAGGTCAATCCTCAAAACATGGTAATATTGGCTTATCCCAAATGGGAATATTTAATCGGAGGAAGATCCTTCTCTCACCTAGCTGCCAAGACCTGGAACTCCCCACCGCTCCACCTTCCCTAGACCCAAGACCTCTTGACATTCAGGAAACGCCTCAAGACATGGCTTTACGACGAGTAGCTCCCCGCCCACCCAGCGCCTTGAGACCCTAACAGGTGATTAGTGTGCTCTAGAAATCCTTGACTGATTGATTGATTGATTATAAGTCCCAAGTATAGTGGCACTATGTGTGCCCAGGACCTGTAAATTAAATGCTACTAGTGGGTTTGCAGCACGGATTGTGCCACCCACTTAAGTAGTCCATTAAACATGTCTAAGGCCTGCCATTAGAGCCTGTGTGTGTGCAGATTTAAACTGCCATTTTGACCTGTCAAAATAAATCTGATGCTAGGCCCAACCCTTCTATTTTAATACATATACGTCAACTGTAGGTTAGGTCCTGGACAGCCCAGGGGGCAGGCTACAATGTATTTAAAAAGTGGGACATGTACTTTTAAGTTTTACATGTCCTCATACTGAAAAATCTTAATATCGTTTTTCACTACTGCAACGTCTATCTCTCTCATAGGATAACATTGGAGTTGCCTTATTATATTTTATCAGTATAATTTAGAAATAGGAAGAGATAATCAGTTCATGTTTGGTGTCTCAGAAATCACATTTTGAAATCTTAACTTATGGTGAAGTCGGATTTTTAATTATAATTGTGAAAAGGCCAGTTTTAGAAAGTTGCCGTTTACTTGCTTTAACCATTAGTGCCTGTAGCCTTTCTCTGGTCACATGACTGCTTGTAGGTGACAGTTAAGCGTTGTGTATTCCTCCTACATAACCACACACAAAAGGGAGCTTAGGTGTGCCTGGATAGGCCATCACTGGCCGGATGGGAAAGTGAAACAGGCAAAGCCCAACTTACACGTGAATAGGCTGTGTCTTGCCTCCACACAAAAGGCTGTATACGCCCAGTAGTTAGTCTAGAGCCAGGCCAGGGAAAGCTGGATGCCTGGGGACTTCAAAGTGAAACCTCTACAAGCTTGTTCCCCACTTCAAAGTCACAACTGGGTATAAATACTGGACCTCAGACACCAACTCTTGAGTACATTTCTGGACCTGTGGATACTCTGCCAGGAAGACAAACTGCTATGCTGCTACAAAGGCTACCACTCTGCTGGACTGCTGTTCTAAAGAAACGTCTGCCCTGCTGTGTTGACCTGGTGCTTGCTGTCCTCTTGCCTGGGGAGGAAGAACTGGACCCTCAACTTCATCTAGAACCCAGCACCCCAAAGTGAGTCCAAGGGCTAGTCTGCTGTCCTCCTGCTATGAGCCTCAGGGACATAAAAGGCTCTGCAAACAGCTCTTGGAACCACCTACAGAAGGTTTCTGCCCCCCCATGTGGTGGCTATCAGTTCCCGGACTCTTGGTGTGGCTCACAGGCTCTTGCATCAAGGCACCAACACTGCACCACTCATACCGAAAACCATTGTGAGCCATCTCCAGCCTGTCTCTTTGCACAGCAGCATTGACTGTCTGTGAGGTCCACAGGCCTGCCCGTCCATGACGCAGGCCTGCTCTTTGCGCCACATCAACAGCCTCCTACAATGCTCTCCTTGCTCCTCGCAGCCCTCTCCAACACAAACTGGACTCTTGACACAAACTTGAGAAAGTAAACCTTCAGCTGGACTAAGATGGTTCTGTATTTGACCTGCGCTCCATGGCGGTTGGCCTGAATGATTGACTTTGACCTGGTCCATCGTGACCAGATAGGTGTGGTTCGGGCTTTGTGATTTTAGGCGTTATTTTCAACTTGATTCTTTAATAATTCATAACTCTGGTTCTAATGATTGAATTTTTGTCATTTAGGTGTTGTTTTATTTACTACATTTTGTTCTGTTTTGCTAACCTGGTGTGGGTCTTATCAGTGGCGTAGCGTGGGTTGTCAGCACCCGGGGCAAGGCAAGTAATTTGCGCCCCCTAACCCGTGGATTTTAGCACTCGTGAGTGCGAGCGCGCCTCCCCCAGATGTTGCGCCCGGTGCGGCCAGCCCCCCCTGCACCCCCCACGCTACGCCACTGGGTCTTATTATGTGGTGTTTTCACCATTTTACTGATTGAAGTGTTGCAGAAATGCTTTACACATTGCCTCTAAGTTAAGTCTGACTGCTCCGTGCCAAGCTACCAGAGGGCTGAGCACAGGTTATTTTGGGGGGTTGCTAGTGTCTTACCCTGACAAAATTGTGCTTGCTACAGACCAGGGCTCACACCCAGTCAACCAGTAACCCAATTTCTTACACTGGCTAATTTGTACAAAGTGAAACCAGAAAACCCCGGGTACATTGCTCCTTCCTCTTTAAATTGTAGGATCTTAACCAAATACTTTATTTCACCAAAACTCTTTTTTCTGCATCATCATGTATAAAAGCAATTTCAAATCTGTAAGTTCAGACTACCAGTTACACAAACCTATCACTTATAATAAGTACTTCTCAGTGCAATGCTATGATGTGCCTTATTATTGTTAAAGATTCCACATGTTAAGGAAACACTTGTTTTAAATTTGATGAGAATGTACTATGCCTTGTGTGATGTTTGTTGTATTATTTACATAGCATATAACTTAAGGGCTTGGCTTGTACTGGAGCTCTAAAATCTGAGCCAGACTCTTGGCTCGGCTCTGGCTCATCTCTCCCTGGGAATTTGTTGGCTCGCCCACCTCTATGAAATGCCTTGGCCTTCTGTTCTTCATATCCAAGAACAAAATGGAGGTGAGCATAGCCAATCACATTTGTATGAAACACAAACAGAGCACAGGACTAGAGAAATTGTCTTAGGTATCTGTTAGAGAGAATAGGGGATCCTGTTTTACAATACTTCAGAGGACCCACTGCTGGACGGGGTATACTAAACATACTCCAATTTATGCAAATCTTTGTGACTGAGAAAGTGATACATAAGAGCGAGTAGAAAAGGAAGAAAATGTTTTAACTGCATAGCTGAATAGTTGCTTTTCTGTTAAGAATACTGGAAAAAAACTGAAACAATTTTGGAGCATTCTGCCTATTGAAATGTGTTTCAATCTTAAAGCTATCATGTATCAAATGAGAAATATTTTACATTTTCTTTTCATTTCATTTCACTGTAGGCACAAGGCAATTGTAAATCCAATGGATATCCAGACCTCCAGTGCTGTCCTTTGGACCTGCATTAAAGCCATGGCCATCTGGGTGATCTCCATGCTGCTGGCAGTCCCCGAAGCCGTGTTCGCTGAAGTGGCACATATCAACGATACTGATAACGTCAGCTTCACAGCATGCATACCTTACCCCCAGACTGATGAGTTGCACCCGAAGATCCACTCCATAATGATCTTTCTCGTCTATTACCTTATCCCTCTCACCATCATTAGTGTCTACTACTACCACATTGCGAAGACCCTAATCAAGAGTGCGCATAATATTCCAGGGGAGTACAGTGAACATTCTAAGAGACAGGTACACTGGCTTGTTATTGTACTTCCTGTGCACTGCACTGTTGTAAATACCTAACCATATAGCAGAGAACAAAGAGTCTTACTAATTTTCTTTTAATGTGTTAAGTCGTTTCTTTAAGGGGTATGTGTTATTCTTTCAGCACTTCAGTGAACTGTTATGTTAGGTTTGAAGAAGGCATGACAAATAGAACTTAGGTATAGCTTAAAGCTCTTGTTAGATATTCTTTGAAAGTGACCTTCTGTTCTCCAAAGGACTTTGATCAAAATTGAGCTTGGATAGTTCAAATTTTAGGGGTTTCCTGAATTTTGTACCAGAATATTGTAACCAAATTATCATCTGACAAATATTTCGTCCTAAATAATCTTATAAAAAAAATCATCTCATGGAGTTCATAACAGAACATCTACACCAATGGAACAATATTTTTGTAAGTGATAATTAGGGCACAAAATGTGTGTCAACGTTCTCTGAAGTACTCTCTGAAATTTACATTTCTAGATTTCCTGAAGTTCTAAGGCATACCATGCAACATATTTCACCTAAAGAAACATGTTGATACACTTTCCACAATAATAACATTTTCTCTTGGAGAACCGCTTTTTCTACTCTATTTACCTGTAGGGCTGTCTCGCCGGAAATACACTCCTGCCTTTGATAGCAGCAAATTTAAATGTGTTTTCAGGGAGGGCGATTACCTGCAAGAGGTATGTGAATACCAACAAATGTATGATTTGGAAGATCACCTGCTGCTCCACTGTGCCTTGCCCAGAAATGACAAACAACCCCCCACTCCTCCCTTAACCCTAAAATTTAACTGGGGCAATTCAACAATTTCAAATGGGTAAGGGCACATTCCACAGCAGCTATCTCCGCTCAGCAGCATTGTGGTTTTATTTTGCCAAAGTGCTTTTTTGGACAACTGAATTTTACTTAGATTCACTAAATGCATTTATAATTTATAATTCAGAGGTGTAATTCTGTAGGAAAATGTTTTATTTCCCTCCAAAAACACACAGGGAAACGCTTGCTAAAAGTTTTATTTTTATTTTTTTATCTTGTCGTTTGAGTAGAGATGATCAAACTATATGTCTACAGACAGGGATATTATTTAATCTGAGACTTTTATACAGCAGTGCCTCTGCTTTCCGCAGACCTAATGCTTTTAGATGAAGACGTGGACATTGCGTACACAGCTGCTGGGGACCGTAAGTGTGCATTAGTGCCCCGGGCATTTTCAGGCTGAATGAACTGTGCCAACAGAGCATCATTTACCGACTGTCAATCTTCCTTTTTTTGTGAACATGATCTTCAAAGTGATTCCTGTTACGATGACAGCATTGAATACTTTAGAGGTATAATGTATGAAAATTGTGAGTTGCCATTTAGAAGTCATTCGTCCGGTTCTGTTGCTCAGAGATTGTGCCGTGCTGCCCTCTTTAGTGACAGGAGTCAGGTGATATAATGTAGGCGGCAGTGGCAGAAACTGGCAAGATCAGGACAGGGCGTCTCTTCTGTAGTTTACAATAGCTCCAGTGTTTTACCACCTGTTCTGATATTCCTTGAAGGCTTAGGAAAATAAAACATTAGACGAGGACTTGGGAAGGAATGAAGAGCCTCCTCAAGGTGGCACCTCGGAAAAACATTAAGATTCGATGCCAATCGTCCATTCAAAGTCATTAGGCGTGTGGTGGAAAAGCAGACCCATGAGGATGTTTCACTTTTCCTGCAGCCTAGATGGGTACGGCATCTTGAACCTGCTCAATGCCGAAGTTTGACAGAACGCATTGTTAAGAGACAAACTGGCCTACTTCTTTTAGGATAGTAGTGAGATTAGGGGTGTGGTGTATAGATTCACTTGACTAGCTGACACCCTACTTTACAATGTTAATTTTAAAGCTAGGTATCCAGATTGGTCAGTCCTATAGAAATCCCTTGAAAAAGAAATCAGATGATTTCACTTCCAGAAGTCACCATGTTAAGCTTGGAATAAGTAAATTCATTTACACAGACACGTCCATCTTGATTCGACTGAAGTACAGTGTGTCATTTTGCAGGACAGCACACTAATAATTAAAATTGTTACCAGTTTGACAAGCACACAGTCTAGGCAAGCGTTTTAGGAATCCGTCATGTACCCACTGCATCTGAGGCCAGCAAAGGCCCATTCCCACAAAACATGCTTCAGACATGGAAGAGTATACAGAAATTCTTCTTCATAAGTCTCACATACGACAGGCCCAGTATGGGAAACATGGTGGAAACTATTTTTAGGTCTGCCGTAAGAAATACCCTAACAACCATCATTCTGTTCTTTTTAATCTTATTTTTATGCAGATACAAAGGGTTTTCAGTATTCAGACCAACAAGGTGATTGGGACAGCACTAAATAGGCCTTCATAGCAAATTTCATATAGCAATTGAAAGTTCATGTGACACGAAACTCGTGAGGAATGAGGAAAAGGCATGCTGGGGTACAACACTGTGGCCCTCATTACAGCTTCAGGGTCTCTTTTAAAGACCGCTGAAGCCGCTGCATCCAGCGTACCGCCAGTGCTGGTGGTATGCTAGCCGCCCTATTCAATTAATCAATCAAAAGAATTTATAGAGCGCGCTACTCACCCGTGAGGGTCTCAAGGCGCTTGGGGGGCTCAAGGGGGGGGGGGGCAAGGAGGGTCACTGTTCGAACAACCATGTCTTGAGGTTCTTTCTGAAGAGCAGGAGGTCTTTGGTTTTGCGAAGGTTGGTGGGGAGGGAGTTCCAGGTTTTGGGGGCGAGGTAGAAGGACCTGCCTCCTGTGGTGGTGCGTTGGATGCGGGGGACTGTCGCTAGGGCGAGGTCAGCTGATCAGAGGTTGAGTGTGGGAGTGTGGAAGTTCACTCTTTCATTGAGGTAGGTTGGGCCGGTGTTGTGGAGGGATTTGTGTGCGTGGATGAGGATCTTGAATGTGATTCTCTTGTCTATGGGGAGCCAGTGAAGGGATTTGAGGTGTGGTGAGATTCGTTCATGGCGGGGGAGGCCAAGGACGAGGCGTGCGGCTGTGTTCTGGATTCTCTGGAGTTTGCGTTTGAGTTTGAGTTTGGTGCCGGCGTAGAGGGCATTACCGCAGTCTAGTCTGCTGCTGATGAGTGCATGGATGACTGTCTTCCTGGTCTCTGGGGGAATCCATTTGAAGGATTTTTTTAGAGTGCGGAGTGTGTGGAAGCAGGAGGAGGTCAGAGCATTGATTTGCTGTGTCATGGAGAGGGAGGGGTCCAGGATGATGCCGAGGTTGCGTGCGTGGTTTGCGGGGGTGGGTGCAGGACCTAGGGCGGTGGGCCACCAGGAGTCGTCCCATGTGGTTTTGTTGGGGCCAAAGATGAGGATCTCGGTTTTGTTAGAGTTAAGCTTGACGTGGTTAGATGTCATCCAGTTGGCGGTGTTGAGGAGGTTTTGGCGGTGGTGGGGTTGCGGGTGAGGGAGAGGATGAGTTGGGTGTCATCTGCGTAGGAGAGGATGGTGATTCTGTGTGATCGGAGGATGTTGGCTAGAGGGCTCATGTAAATGTTGAAGAGTGTGGGGCTGAGGGAGGACCCTTGGGGGACTCCGCAGATGATCTTCGTAGCGGTGGAATGGAAAGGTGGAAGGTGGACTCTCTGGATCCGGTCGGTGAGGAAGGAGGTGAGCCAGTCTAAGGCTTTGTGGTGAATTCCTATGTTGTGGAGGTGTGAGTTGCGGAGTGTGTGGTGGCAGACAGTGTCAAAGGCTGCGGAGAGGTCTAGGAGGATGCCTTTGTCGACTTTGGTCCTGATGTCGTCAGTGCATGTGATGAGGGCGGTTTCCATGCTGTGGTTCTTGCGGAACCTGGATTGTGAGGGGTCAACAGTGTTGTTTTCTACGAGGAAGTGGGATAGGCGGGCGTTGACTAGTTTCTCTGCAACCTTGGCGGGGAAAGGGAGGAGGGAGATGAGGCGATAGTTGGAGAGGATCTCCGGGCCGGCTTTGTTTTTTTTTAGGAGAGCGGTGATTTCTGGGTGCGTCCAGGGGACTGGGTAGGTGGCGGAATCAAAAGAGGAGTTGATTATGTCGCGGAGTATGGGGGCGATGGTTGGGCTGGCTTTGTTGTAGATGCAATGTGGACAGGGATCGTAGGGGGATCCGGAGCGGATGGAGTTCATGTTTTTTTCGGTTTCTTTGTGTGTGGGGGGGCCCAGGTGGTGAGTGTGGTGGGGGGATAATGAGTGGGGGTTGAGTTGGGTGAGTGAGGGGTGTGTGTGGTGAGTGTGTGTGGTATGAAGCTGTTGTGGATGTCCAGGATTTTGTGGTGGAAGTGGTTGGAGAGGGCATCACATAGGGGCTGTGTGTGTAAGGGGTCTATGTTGCTGGCTTTGGGTTTGGCTAGTTCATTAATGATGGTGAAGAGTTCTTTGCTGTTTTGAGAGTTGTTGTCAAGGCGTGTCTTGTAGTGATCTCTTTTGGCGGGGCGTATGAGTTGGTGATGGGTGCGAATGGTGGTTTTGAGGGTGGAGAAGTTGGTTGTAGAGGGTTCTTGTTGCCATATTTTCTCCGCTTGGCGGCATTTGCGCTTGGAGTCTTGGAGTTTGGGGGTGAACCATGGGGCATTATTGATGTTGTGGGTGGCGATGTGTTTTCTGAGGGGGGCTAGTGTGCCTGCGCAGGTAGTGATCCATTTAGAGAGGTTGTGTGCTCCTGTCTTGGGGTCGTTGGTGTGGGGGGGGTTGTGAGCCAGTTGGGAGTTCAGGCGTTCTGTGGGGATCTTGTCCCACGTGCGGTAGGGTGTGGTGTGTTGATAGTGGTGTGTGGGGGGTTTGGTGAAGGAGAAGTGGATGCAGTGGTGGTCAGTCCAGAGGAGTTCGGTGGTGTGGGTGTAGGCTATGTGTTGGCTTGAGGTGAAAATTGCATTGAGCGTGTGTCCTGCTGAGTGGGTGGGTGCGGTAACCAGTTGTTTGAGTCCGAGGTTGATGAGGTTGTCTATGAGGGAGGTAGAGTTGTGGTCTTGTTGGTCCTCCAAGTGAAAGTTGAAATCACCGAGGAGGATGTAGTCTGTGGAGGTGAGGGCGTGCGAGCTGATGGTGTCGGCGATGGTGTCGCAGAAGGCGGGGCGTGGTCCTGGTGGTCTGTAGATTAGTGTACCTCTAAGGGTGGAGTTGTTGTTAATGTGGGTCAGGAAGTGCATGTGTTCTGTGTTGCCGATAGTGTCTTGGGAGCTGGTGGTGACTTTGATGGTGTCCCTGTGTAGGATGGCGATGCCACCACCTGGCCTGTTGAGGCGGTCTTTGCGTTGGAGTTTGTATCCCTTGGGGGTGGCGGTGGCTATGTCAGGTTCCGAGGAGGGGTTGGTCCAGGTTTCCGTGAGGAAGGCGATGTCAGGTGAGTGTGATGTGATAAGGGTCCAGAGTTCTATGGCATGTTTGTGAAGGGAGCAGGTGTTGAGGAGCAGGCAGTTGAGGTGGTTGTAGTGGGTGGTGTTGGTGTGGTGCATGAGGGTGTTGTTGCGGGGTGTGTTCTGGTTGTGGGGTGGTGTGCTGCAGGGCTGGGTGGTGGGGGTGGGGGCAGAGCAGGTGTGTAATGCGTTGGGGGTGTTGTGTTTGTTGTCGGGGTCGCTATGGTTGGTGTGTGGTGTGAGAGATGAGGAGCAGAAGTGACAGGTGTGGCAGGTGAAGGGGCCATGAGTGTGTGTGGGGCTGGAAAGGCTGCAGGTGGGGCGAGGCCCTGGGTTGAGTGAGTGGAGGGTGTGGGGGGAGTAGATTTGTCTGAGGGGGCCAGGGGCCTGGCACTGGGTGTGATCTTGGCGCAGACGGGCTTGCCTTTGGCACGCCTTTGGCGTGCCAGCGGCACGTCCACGCCGTGGCTGCCATAAATGGGGAGGAGGGAGAGAGTGGGAGCTGGGAGGAGGGAGGTCTGGGTGAATGGGAAGGCTGGGGGGGTGGGGCTGCGGGTATTAGCAGCGGAAAGGGAAAACAGAGGAGAAAGGCAAAAGGACGGTGAGGAGGTAGGGGGAGGTGGGAGGGGCCACAGGGATTAGCAGCGGCAAGGGAAAACAGAGGAGAAAGGCAAAAGGACGGTGAGGAGGTGGGGGGAGGTGGGAGGGGCCGCGGGGATTAGCAGTGGCAAGGGAAAATAGAGGAGAAATGCAAAAGGACGGTGAGGAGGTGGGGGAGGTGGGAGGGGCCGCGGGGATTAGCAGCGGCAAGGGAAAACAGAGGAGAAAGGCAAAAGGACGGTGAGGAGGTGGGGGAGGCGGGAGGGGCCGCGGGGATTAGCAGCGGCAAGGGAAAACAGAGGAGAAAGGCAAAAGGACGGTGAGGAGGTGGGGTGAGGTGGGAGGGGCCTCAGGGATTAGCAGCCCCAAGGGAAAACAGAGGGGAAAGGCAAAAGGACGGTGAGGAGGTGGGGGAGGCGGGAGGGGCCGCAGGGATTAGCAGTGGCAAGGGAAAACAGAGGAGAAAGGCAAAAGGACGGTGTGGAGGTGGGGGGAGGCGGGAGGGGCCGCGGGGACGCAGTGGCAGGGGATGTGCGAGAGAGGAGAACGGAGGGAGAAGGACGTGGTGCATGGCGGCAGCGCGAGGAGCGACCTGCCTGCTGGAAGCCCTATTAGGAGTTTTCAACTGGGCCAGCTGGCAAAAACAGCATTTCCGCCCACTGCCCCAACGGGAAAATCACCACAACATTGACGCAGGATCGTAATCGAGCTGGCGGCAATGTTGTGGTACGTCGGGTGCAACATCACCTGTCCCGCAATTCACTGCCCGTAATTCGTGCAGTGAAAAGCGTGACGGGGCTATCTATGAGGGTCAAAGTTAAATAAAAACGTGGGACAGGCATGAGCTTAAGATGCATGCAAGGAGGCAGTGTAACTCAGATGACATTACTTCAGGTCTATTACTTTCGCATACATTGGCCCAGACTATAGTAACCTGTCAACACACTGTAGAGATTAGCCTACTGTATCTGAAAAATAGAATTCTTAAACTCTGCAGGACTGTTTACAAGCCAGAGCACTCAGCTAAAGGCACAGCTTCACCAAACCAGCATCAAGTTCTGTCATTTCAGCTGTCTGCAAAATGGCTATGCAACTACATAGTACATGCACCATTAAGCCGGGAACTACAGGAGGAGAAAATGAAGCTTAACAGCAGAATAATCTTCTAGTTCTTCATCCTCCCATTGCTGGGGAACAAAGATGAAGAGGATGTTCAAATGTCAAACTATGTCAGCTTTCATTAACTGTAGTGCATTGTCACTGTGATCTCACAGTTGCATTATAATATTCTATCAAGAAAGCAAGAACAGGCATCTAAACCTGTGTGGATCTATCCATACAGGACAACATTTCTCTTAGATTAATATTGTTCTTGAAAATGGTCTGGTATATTATGTTGATGCCACTCATGGCTTTGTTGCCTTGTGTTCTTCATGTCCTACTTGATGCAAACTGGACTTGTGTTTACCTGCATTGTCTGATTAGGTGTGCACTAGAGCATGAATGCCATGGTGACTGGTTGATTTAGGTGCAATAGAGTGTACAGCAATAGTGTCATCTATGTGAGCTGCATATATGTAGAGCGTAAGGTCTCGGGGAGTGTTCTGACCTTGCATCTGCATCTGCAACATACTTCATATGTATGTCCTCAAAATCCAAGGCTGTAATGCACTTTTCACTTTCTCACCACCTCCAAAAATGAGCACACACTCAGAGAGAAGAGGGCCAGTTTTGGAAATGTGAGAAAGGGCATGTGATAAGAGAGAAAAGAGAAATAGAACACCAGCATGGTGATTCTTCACTTCTGTAGATAAAAGATGCCAGTAGAATATTGTGAATATCTACAAGATATAGCTACATCCTAAGCAACTTGTCATACATAGAAGGTTCAATGCATAACTATAATAGTGAATGGATTTATTTTGGCAATAGGTATTTGTAACTAACTCTCTGTACTTTGAGCCTGTTATTCCTGAAACTATAACTTGTATAACTATCTTAAGATTCATCACTGTCCTGTGCAAGATGAATTACAGTTGACTTTCTTAGTATGGCATGTTAACCTACAGTGTTACCATTCTAATGTTCCATAGTGTTGGCAGTGTGTGTGCTCAAATACTATATCTGTGACACACACACATATATATACATATTTATTTATATATATATATATATATATATATATATATATATATATATATATATATATATATATACATATATACAATACACTTGTCCTTTAACGTCAAATGACAAGTCCCAGAAACTCCAAGTATCCAATTCAAAAGTTCCTTTTACACGTTTTGGCCGTAGCCTTGTTCACGGTATGGAGAGGGAGTTTGACACATCCTTTAATACACAAACCAAGAAAGAAACTTAATAAAACCAAACAACGGACCACTGTTAACACATATTTTGATTGCTCACGGGCTCCGTGAGCGCCATCTTGGAGTGGGTCGCTCGTTCCCTAATCAAATTCATTCATGGGCTGTGCAGATCTTACAAAGTATTTATGTTCAGGTACCATAATGTCATAGACTAAGCAGATCTTACAAAATATTATTATTCCGATGGAAGAATATCACACATTAGCGGACTTTGATAAAATAATATGACTGCAATGGAAATGTCATAACTTAATGCATTCGCCACATTTTCAAAATTAATTGCATATTCCATTTCACACAATCTCTATAATTCTAATGAAAACAAACATCAGTATAAATAAACCGAGTGCACAATAATATTGGAAGGTTATTTGACCTACTCTCCACCAACACCTGTCTTGCCCTAGTGGCTATAACATCTCCTTTACCCTATCATTGTTACCAGACTGTAAAATAATGTTAGTGGAGAGTTACTTAACATAGTAATTAAGAAAAATAATATGTTGCACATCATCTTTTCTAACGAATACTAAAGATACTAGTTGCCCCCATAGAGATTAATATATTTGTCTAATCCACCTATAAAGTTTGAAAGTAAATTCTCCGGCTCCTACTATAGCGACATAAATTCCCACATAATGCTGTAATAGCCCAGTATGGCGCTCAACCTACAGACCATAAATAGTAAATAGTAATCCTCACCTAAGTGTAAAACTAAAAGACAATACAAGTAAATAGAATATTGTTAAAGTAAGTGTGTGCAAATTACCCCATAAAAACATGTCAAACATTAGATGTCCTCAAACCTTCAATTCAGCCCACATGTACTGCCAATTCCTCACTCATATTCAGACCATCAGGGGTTCTACACTCAAAATAAATCAAGAATATGTTTTGATTCTAGTATATGTAACTTGTGCTCTCTATTCTATCCTCTAATATCCTGCTTTACTGCATCTATTACAACATAATGGATCAGATTGTCACTCCAAAGAAGCAGTTCATCAAAGTGTCTGGCCACTGGGTATTGCTGATTAATGTGTCTAATGGCTTGTTTATGTTCCAAAATTTGTCTTTTAGCTTTGTGTATAGTACTGCCCACATATAGCTTATTACATGGGCTGATCAGACAATATACACAATACTTGGTCCGGCAACTAAATGTCCTCCTAATGGTATGTTTCCTCTTTTGATTGGGAAATGCCAGTTTAGTGCAATTAAAGCTATTGATACAAGCCTTACACCTCATGCAGCAGTAAAAGCCCCAATCATTCTTTTGATTCTTCAGTACCTCCCATGTGACCATGTTATGACACAAACAATCTCTTGGTGACTGACTTTTAGGAAAGGTAACCTGAGGTGTGTCATGCAGATATGTGTTCAACACAGTATTAGTTTTCAAAATGTGTCAATTCTCCTTGAATATATTCCTGATGTGATAAGCACAATTGGAATATGTAGTTATGAACCTCACCTAGTCAAAGTCTTCTACATTTCCTCTTACTGTTGGATATATCAGTTCTCTACACGTAATGCTCTCCACTTTTTTCACAAGCTTGATCAATTACTTTCCTACTGTACCCCCGTTCCATAAATCTCTGTATCATGATTTCTTTTCTCAGTTTCAAATGCCAGTTGGGTACTCCAATTGCGTTTAGCTCTCAACATTTTTCCATAGGGGATACTGTACAATAAGCTAGCTGGAATAGCACTCTTAGCATGTATTAAGCTATTAGCAGCAGTAGGCTTTCGATGTAATTTACTAATCAAAAGTTCACCCATAGCTTCAATTTCTACATCCAGGAATACAATGGACTTCCTACTCATTTTGCTAGTCAATTTGATATTATACAAGTTGTGATAGAGACTTAAGACAAAATTATTAGTAGAGCACTCATCTCCTTTCCAAATTATAAAAATATCATCAATTAATCCCACATGATAGCGTGATCATTAAATTCTGGCATCTCGACGGACACCAGTTACTCCGACCAACCCATTAACAGATTCACATAGCTGGAGCGAAACAGGTGCCCATCGCTGTTCCTTGCTTTTGTTCATAAATCGTATTGTCAAATATGAAAAAGTTATTAGTCAGACAGTATCTCATCATATCAAATACAATGTCTGTATGCAACAAAAGCAAAATAGATCTTGCTCCCAAGAAAAGTCTGGTTGCTTCTTTGCCAGGGTCATGTCCAATGCTAGTATATGGACTAGCCACATTCAAAGTTAACAGCATGATACTAATTCTCCCAATGTATATTTTCAATTAGATTAAACAAATGGGTGGTATCTCGAACATATGCAGGCAGCTCTGTAACAAATGGCCTTAGGTAGTGGTGAGTATATTTAGACACTATTGGCCTTCCAGGTGGATGTTGTGCATCTTTATGTAACTTTGGTAATAAATACAAGACTTGCCTGCGTGGGTGGTCACATTTCAAGAACTAATACTCCTCCCACTCTAGTAGTCCTGTGTCCTTCAAATCAACTAACATTGCCCAGTACTTATGATATGACTCTACAGTTTCACTTTTATTAGATATCATGTAACATTCAGTATCATCCAGTTGTTTCCAGCCTTCCACTAAATAATCTTCCTTGGACAAAATCAACACAGTCCCACCTTTATCTGACTGTTGAATCGCAATTGATGGGTCACTCATGAGGTCAGTAATTATTTCCCCTTGATTCATGCAGAGATTATTCCACATCACCTGTCTGGCCTTTTTCTAGTTCCTTTCAATGCAACAATGGCCCCCCTTCCAAATACAGCTATAGCAGTACAGTGAACAGCAGGGGTAAAAGTTGATCTGGGTTTGAAAGTACTAGGGCAGGAATGATCTACCTCTATATGGAGATTCATCAAATTCAAAACAGGATCGTCATTTTGAACATTTTCTTCATCTAAGGAAGATAGTACATATAACAATTTCAATGTCTTCAATACATAACTTACTATGAGTATTTGTCTTCCTTACTTCTAAAGGCTCCATTGGTCTCACATGGAAGCATTTTTTGAGTTTGAGTTTTCTGAGGAAGAGAAATAGATAAATTCTTGTTTGTGTGGAACCCAGACTATAAGAAGGACATAAAGATAGTCCTAATGGCATTAAATCAATGTTTTCTTTGGAAAGCCTACATTTAGACAAATTAATCACACTCATTTGTGTTGTTGTCTGGGCCTTGCTGTCATACCCACTGGCTTGAATCCTTCTTTTCCTGCTCCTGGCTTTGGTTTTTCTTTTCCTCTTCCTCCACCACTTCTGCCACGACCCCTCCATGGTTTCTGTTCTGTGTGACCTGTTTTTTCTCTGTTCAACATTTGAAATTGTCATAAAAATACACCTATTAATGGAACTATCTAAGTTGAGGTTATCAGGTATCCCTGCATCAGACACATCAGAGAGCTTTGGCATATCACTCTCCACATTCTTTCTCCCCACAGTCCTCTCAGTATTCTTGTGGGTTGATTCTCATATTGGCCTTCTGTGAACAAATAGTCATATTTTCTATGGAAGGTAAGTGTTCTTTCTGCCTTTGTAATCATGTATGAATTTCTGTTGTTATTAGCCCATTCCTTGAGCATCTCAGGGTCTGGATCTTCATACGCTGGCAGTGTAAAAATTCTCAATCTCCTCGCAATGCGTTTTACATCAATATACATTTAGAGAGACTCAGCCTCCCATAATTTGGCCAGTTCTTTCCTAGGTAGGCACTTTAAGCGTTCTTGTAGACGACCTATTTTCATTGGGGTAATCACATTCTCTTTGGCACCCTGTGGGTCTGTTACCATCACATTTTGTGTAAAGAAAAGTTTTTTGGACATCTCCTTCGTTCTAGACTCCAGCGCTGAGGCCATATTACCACCCGATATTATTTGATAATTTGGAAACCGCAACTTGGTGTCACGCAGGCAGATACTTCTGTTTCCCTGTCTATGTGACTCTGCTCCGTCTGTGCTTAACACACGGGAACGAGAGAGGGTACTCACTGGGAACTTTGTACAAACCCAGATCAGTCCTCCAACTCAGGCGGAGTCAACTTTGTCACTGTGGCACCTCCTCTCTTGATCCTCCCCCATGCTTCTGCTGACTTGTTTTACTGGCGTCTCACTGCCCGGACACTCCAAGTGCCGGACCAAGTATTGTATATATTGTCTGATCTTTCCCCTAAAAAATAGTTTGGGCCCCAGGGAATAGGGTCCATGGGGCCAAAATTTACCTTGGGGGTCACGCACCCCCTTCCCTAAAAATTACTTTGGGCTCTAGGGATAGGGTCCTTAGGGCCAGAAGTGGCTCGGGCAGGGGCTGGTTCCCCCTCCCCTTTAAACACAATTTGGATCCCAGGGAATGGGGTCCCCGGGCCGAAAATGGCCAGGGGAGGGAGACAATGTGCCCCAAGGTGTCCTTGTTTGGTTTGGTATAAACTGGAGATAGCTTGTTTGGTTCTGTCTTTGATAGGAGCCTAAGTGAGAGTGCACAATCATGGATCAAGGAGATTGTGTAACCATATCTGATGAGGTATGATAAGTATCTGCGAGGGTCCATTCAAGCCATTTACCACTGGTGCATCTCCAACCAAATATAGGGCCTGATTACGAGTCTGGCAGCCCTAGGACCGCCAGACTCGCTGTCTGACCTCCAGATTACGACCCTGGCAGTTGGACCACCAGGGGACCGCCATCCCCACCATTAACATGGTTCCCCACGGGGTTATGGCTGTTGGAATTGTAACCAGCCAGGGCGGCGGTAAACTCAGCACCCACTGGCTGATTACAACTTCACTTTCTGCCAGCCTTTTCATGGCAGGGACCCCATCATGAAAAGGCTGGTGGAAAGTCAGCGCATTGGGCCACAGTGAGGCCCCTTCACTGCCATGCCCAGGGCATGGGCAGTGCAGGGGGGCCCCTGCCCAGCACTGTCAGAATGTGCACTGTCTGCTTTGCAAACAGTCCGCATTCCGGGGGTGCTGGTCAGGCCCTTCCATGCCACAGTGTAGGACTCTGCTCCCTTATTGGAGCAGAGTCCTATATCTTAGCACTGTTCCCTCTGGACTGACTGGCGCGATCGACAAAGCACATACGTGGCAGTCCTGGCAGGGCTCCAGCAGCCCCAAACATTATACACTTGCCACGTCAAACGACAATGCCCGGACACTCCAAGCGCCAGACCAAGTATTGTATATATTGTATGATCCTTCCCCTAAAAAATACTTTGAGCCCCAGGGAATAGGGTCCATGGGGCCAAAATTGACCTTGGGGGTCACGCAACCCCTTCCCTAAAAAATTACTTTGGGCTTTAGGGGATGGGGTCCTCAGGGCCAGAAGTGGCTCGGGCAGGGGCTGGTTTCCCCCTCTCCTTTAAACACAATTTGGATCGCAGGGAATGGGGTCCCCAGGGCCGAAAATGGCCAGGGGAGGGAGACAGTGTGCCCCTTACTTCTGAAAGGTGCTTCATGCTCCAGTGGACAGTTTCATTTTTTGATTTTGTAATGCATCTCATTTTCCTTTAAGGAAAATGGGCTGCATTAAAAAAAAAAAACTGCTTTATTTAAAAGCAGTCACAGACATGGTGGTCTGCTGTCTCCAACAGGTCAACATCTCTGTGAGGCGTGCCATTCCCAAGGGGGTTGCAAATTGCAACCTACCTCATGAATATTCATGAGGTAGGGCATTTGCGACCCTCTTGCGAATCTCAAATAGTGTCATTGACACTGTGCAACATAAGGTTTTGCGACTCGCAAAACCAAACTTTAGTACATGTTGCCCTTAGGGCCAGATGTAGGAAGGTAAAAAATTGTGACTCGGAAATAGCGACTCCATGCGAATCACTATTTCCGACTCGCAAAACAAAATGCCAGAAAGACTCGCCATTCCAAATAGCGAGTCGCAGAGGTGTCGCACCGCATTTTGCGACCTCCATTTTTAGCGAGGTCGCAAATTGCGCGAAGGGTGTGGTCGGTGTCGCAAATTGCGACTGACTTGCAAATTGCCTGCAGGTGGAACAAAACAGTTGGAATACCCACTTCCTGGCTCTCGGTGATGACATCAGAACCAGTAAGTAACGAAATAGAACTGGGAGGAGGGAGGAACACACCCAGCCCAAACTGCAGAGCCACACCCAGGCGAGAGGAGCTGCAGCAACAATGGAGAAGGAGACACCCAGTGCTGGCAGGAAGAGAAAAATCAAGTTCTCTGACAAGGAGTTGGAGGTACTAACTGAGGAGTGCTGCCTGCACCATGACCAGCTCTTTGGCAAGGCAGCAATGAGTGTCCCTGACACCCAAAAAAAAAATATGGCAAGACATCCAGGACAAAATAAATGCCATTGGGGTAAGCCACCGTACCCTGGATGAAATTAGGAACAGGTGGTATGACCTTCGCTCCAGGACCAAGGACCAAGGAGAGGGTTGTGGAGCGCATGAGGGAGATGCAGGGCACTGGAGGAGGAAAAACTTTGCTACATCTGGCCCCTAGTTTCTTCCCAGCTATGTGGTGTATTGTAATTGTGAATATAATATGTTAGTTTCATGTGTTACTTTTTTTGAGCTAGGGTGACACCGCCGCTTTAATTCACATTAGATGTAATGCAACCCAGTTGTGAATGCGTGTAATTTATTTATTTGGATATTTATGTGTTTATTTAAATATACCATGATTTATTACGTTCTTCATTTGCTTTTTAATCAGTTCTTTTCGCCATTCATTTTTCTGGTAGCGCAACTGACAGTATTTCACTCTTCCTGCCCATTAGAGGATGCTTTCTTGAAATCTTTAGGTTGATGCCCCACCTTGGTATTATATAATGTGACTAAACTCTTATCAAGAAGGTACCTGCTTGTGTCTCAGTCCTATTTATGTGATGAGACGCGTGTTCAACGTTTCATCTGGGGATCCTCTGTGTTCCAAGGTGGATCGTTAGGGCTCACATGGATCTCCTTGCATTATGATCCTTATGGGGTCCAACAGAGAGTCTTTTTTACATCAGCCCAACCCATAGCCAATCCCCTTCAACACGTGTCTGTTGAACTGTGCACCCTGCTTGGTCTCTTCCCAGACTATGGCCCATATTATAAGTTACACAGAGCAGTATCCCTGGGTGCATTACTACTCCACCTGATCATAAATACAAAGTGCTCCTGCACTCAGATGTTCCGATATGGGACCACTTGGCCCGATTTCCGATTTTACTGACTGGAAAATCCACCCAGTAAAATCACTTTAGGTTTGGGCTGCAAGTGCCTGGCCTTGGTATCTCGGTATCCCCTTTCTTACGCCAGGTGGAGCCATTCATGCTCCTACATTCCATGCCATATCCCAGCCTTCCCTCTGCCACCCCCCTTCCCCCCCAGCACCGTCCATCTACCCCTCATCTCCCACGACCCCTACTATCAATTATAACCTGCGTAGAGTCGGAAGTAAATGAGAGTGTTTATTCCCATGGAAATTGAAATTCCGAGCAGAAACAACGGGTCCGCACAGTTTCTCTACATTATGTGGGGATTAACTTGCAATAAGTGGATTTAGTTGCTGAAATACTGTCCAAAGTTCCGGCAACACGAATTTCTGCCCTAGTGGTAATTGAGGCCTATGTGGTGAAGAAGGCAACAGTGGTGTGGAATCCAGACAAAGGTAGTCTTTTTCCGGAGATCTGGTACCGTTTTACACTTAAAATAAAAATGTTACAAATTATGTGTCTCCTTTCTTCTACTTAATGAAGTGAAAATTGGAGCGAGCACATTGTGTGAGGAAATAAGATGTGTTTAAATAGCATCTAGGAATCCAATAACAACCTCAAATCTCGTTAATAAATGCCTGTGTATGACCGAAAGAAGGAACAAATGTGCACCTTGTTGCAAATTTGCTCAGGTCTACAAGATATCAGCAAGCATTCCGGATTGAATTACCAGTGCATACAACAGGAAAGAAATCAGGCTTAAGCCAACTCTTGTTCGGAAGGCACCCCAACCTTCATTGTCACCGATGATGAAGGAGAAAGTTGTTTTTATATTACTACTGTATACATTCACAAAACCTTTGAAAAACACGTTATTATATAGCTCACTCAAGCAATTGTTGTGAAACTCAAACTTTTGTTTCCTGAATTAACATATGAAAACACGACACGACTTCCTAACACTGCAGCCACAGCTCTGAAGCTGACTTGGCATATGGTCTCCTTGATGCTGAGATGATAAACAATGTGATTTTATTAAACGAAAAAACACTTTCTGGCACCGCGTCTTCCGCCTTTTGTTCCATGTTCCTTGCGTATCTCTGCTCAGAATTGTGAGAAAAACACAAGGATTTTTTTTTGTTCCCGTAAAGAAAAATGACAAAATAAATAAACCATTCTTGTTTACGAATATACCTCAATGTCCGCTTTCCCCTTTGTATCACCTTTTGTGCAGGCAAAACTAGTTTTTGTTGTAAAGCGAAGTGACCACCATTAAATCAAGACTATACATTCTCTTCAGCTCCATTGGTCACACTAGCACCGTTGTGCTTGTCACAAAATTTGTTTTCTCTCTTCTCCTGTGGGACCCGCTCAAGTGTAGTTTTAAACTATGTCGATAGATGGAGCCTCTGGTACTGGTACTCCCACCAGAGAAAGACGATAGCACATATATATATATATATATATATATATATATATATATATATATATATATATATATATATATGAGACAGTTCAACAAATACACAAAAGTGTCAAAGTTGAAATTCAAAGGGTGAACCGAAAAATAATCCTACATAAATGCATAGTTTCAACTGAAAAAATATCCCTTACCGGAAAAGAAATGCAATAAACAGTTTTTCAACTTCTGACGCACTTCCCCCGTGGTTTTGACTACGACATGCCACTCTAGATCGCAGCCTTTTTGGCTCATATTTATACTTTTTTAACGCCGCATTTGCATCATTTTTTGATGCAAAGTGGTGCAAACTTACCAAAAACAATTGTATTGTGTAAGTTTGCACCGATTTTGCGTTAAAAAATGACGCAATTGTGACGCTAAAAATATAAATATGGACCTATGGCCGATATTTATACTTTTTAGCTCCGCATTTGCGTCGTTTTTTACAATTGTATTTTGTAAGTTTGAGCCGATTTTGCGTCAAAAAACGACGCAAATGCGGCGCTGAAAAAGTATACATATGGGCCTAAGAGTGATGGGAAAGGACATTCTGGAAGGATGACAGGGCGAGAAGGATAATACTTAAGGTGGTGAAGGAAGTGCCGGAGACAATGGTTTTTGAACAAAAATAACATAGAAAAAGTCGCATTTGTCCTGGGAGGGCGGGGGAATCATGGTTGGGAACACGAAGGTGGGGAGAAAGAGAGCATGTGAGGGAGGGCATTTACATGCTTCAAATGTGAAGGCAGCCAAGCGAGCAAAACACCAGAAAATCACTGAAAATAATGAATTCTGAGGTGAATGATTTCAGGCAGACCTTAAGGTATACACATAGATTTCTCACCTAAGGTGACTGAATGAGGTATGATAAGGTAAATAAAGCAAATCCATCCCCAGTTGGAAAAATGGAGACATGCCATTAAATGAATTGTAATTTCAGGGTCTTGAAACAAAACTATTAATGCGTTGAGTATGGAGGCATTTTAGAGGCCCCGTATTTTAGTATAGGGAAGCATTATATCTCAACTTTGGACTGCTTTTTTGCCCTTGTAAAGGGAATCGAATGAGAAGAGTCGGTTTTGAAGACCTTACCGTAGTAGTTGAGAAGAGACAACATTCATAATATCTTCTGGTATTTGACAAAATTCACTTTATTTTAGCTTATTTGCACATCCATGTAGCGAACGAGATATGAGAAACTAGACCTTGCAAATGGGCTACCTCTAAGTGATGTTTTCTCCAATATTTAATTTAAGCATTTTATATTAGCTACCTGCACATTTTACCTTCTAACAGCAGTATAGGCAAAACGTGTGAGGAGTACCAGCATGTGAAATCAAATTATACCTATCCTTGTGATGGCACTATGCGTAATATATGTTTAATGTCTCACAGAAGAGTACTATATTAACTTTACAATGGTCTATTCCAGTGGTTCCCAACCTGTGGTCCAGCCTCCTCAGGTCTGCTTAGAAAATTAAGTATTATTAACCGAATAGGTCCCCAACTTTCAGTAATGACTCAGTGGAGGGGTCACCAGATTCCAATAATGATTCAGCAGTGGTCCCTGGGTTCCAGTAATTATAAAGTGGGGATCCACAGAAGTCAAAAGGTTGGGAACCACTGGTCTATTCAGTCCGGTCCTCAATTGCATAAACTTAACTGAGGAGAAATATTGTATTCCATCAAAAATCTGGTTTGGCTTGCTGGCACAAAAACTGCTCATCCACATGAGGAAGAGATGCAACTTGTTTCCATTTTTATTAGGGTTGAGCCGCTTTAGGTATTAGAAAAGGGCTCAGAGCCCCGTCGACATCACGTCAGTGTCTTTCATTGGCATGTTGGCTTGCCTGTTAGAATCCGCTTCCTTTGATTAGTGGAAGGCACGCATACGTCATGCCTTTTCCGGTGGTTAGCCCTACTCGAGCGCAGCGACCAAGTACAGAAAACATGCAAGGCTCACTGTTTCCCGTCAGGTTTGCGGACTACTTTTTCTCTATTTTCACAGTGTGATCTCGCTGGGCAGAAGTCGAGCGCTTTGCATACTATCGACCTTGTTGCACAGTTAATTGCACTTTTGCCGGTTACGTTCATAATTGCACTTTTGCCAATAGGTATTATCACGTGTGAACTGTAGCAGCGCGATCACGCTGTTTTTTTCTTTTAATGCAAGAAAAATCCGGTTGGGAGTTTACAACTGTGAATAGCTGTAACTCTGACAAATGCAAGACCCTAGTGCATTGCAAATGCTTGTTTCAAATGTATTTGTGTAAAAGTGTACAGGTATATATGTTCTTAATTTACTGCTCCAAGATTGCTTTCCGCCATCTTGGAACAGTAAATTAAAAAAAAAAATGGTGGTGGCAAGATGCATGTGTCATCAGACGTCTTAAGCCTGGATTGCTATAGCGACATGATGTTTATGCGTGCATTCATCATGACATGTATGTGTATAAGTCATCACACTTTATTCATTTTTTTTTTTTTGCAATGGCAAAAACATTAGGAAAACTATTAGATAGAAATGGGGAGGCCCACTGGCTTTGCAGGTTCTTGTTAAACGTTTGCCGTGGTAATTCCGCGCTAGGTCAAAGGTTAAATCTGCTGGCTAGCAAGCCGACAGCACGTTTAAATTGCTATATTTTTTTAAATTGCCGAATGATTGACACTGTACCACGAGTTGATTTGAAAAAATGGATAAGGTTGATTGTAATTTTCAAATGTTGTGGAAATTTATGATTTAGTATGTGGCTTGCATTTGTAACGCTGAACAAATAAGAGTTGAGTTGAGAAATAAAAGGTAAAGTGTTATTGTTTGGATCCTTTTAAATCTAGGGCTGGATACAGAGCTAAGTTTAGGATAAGGAAACGGTGAGAACATGGCAAGAGTTAATTATTCTTCATTTTGTGTTTTAGATGGAAACTCGAAAGCGTTTGGCTAAAATAGTGTTGGTCTTCGTGGGCTGCTTTGCTGTCTGCTGGTTCCCCAACCATGTGCTCTACATGTACCGCTCCTTTAACTACAGCGAGATCGACCCATCACTGGAGCACCTGATCATGACCCTCGTGGCCCGGGTCATGAGCTTCTGCAACTCCTGCGTCAACCCCTTTGCCCTCTACCTGCTCAGTGAGAGCTTCAGGAGACATTTCAACAGCCAGCTGTGCTGCCGACGCAAGAGACGCCGCGAGCGCTCCACCAGCTACCTCCTCAGCTCCTCCGCCATTCGAGTGACTTCCATCAAGAGCAATGCGCGGAACACTGTGACCAGCACCACACTGCTGAACGGGCACAGCCTGAGGCAGGAGGCGTCCCTGTGAACTCATCTCAAACCTGCATGGTCTAAAATGACTTTGGACTCTTAACTGTGGTGTCACTTTGTAGGAAAAATGTTTGAAGTAATCATAAAGGGCAGTGTTAAGGGGAACGGTTTATATTTTCACAGCAAGCAGATGCATTATCACTCCGGGGAGTTGGAGCAATGGCTTTTCGTGGTAAATATGCTCCAGACCTTCCAACTTGGTGATTTACATGCATGGTCTTTCAGTGTAAGTTCTGTCATGCTCACAAAATTCATTTTTGAAACAAGATCTAAGGTGATATGCCATCTCAAAATATTTATCTGACAGTTAAGTCACTTCTTTTATTGCTAAAGTCCGTATTGTGTTTTAGGCATCGTTGTTTTGTAAATGTCTTCTGTCTGTATATATAAAATACACAATGTGGTCAACACTAAGGTATGGCTGCTTAATCTTCATCTCTCAGAAATGTTGACAGGATCTTTGCCACGCGGCGGGGAAACCATGAGGGAGCTGTGAAGGCACCACACTAAGATAAGATGGGTGAGAATGAGTCTCTCCATTATGTCCATCATTTTTCTAAAATCAATTTGTGCGTTTCCATGTCTTCTTTGATGCCACAGATCCACTCCTGCTCCTCAGTAACATTCAGTTACTTTCATAGCTGCCTCTGATAACACATGCTGTTTTATGCAACACAAAGAGCTGGGTGACAAAGCTCCCTGCAGAGCAGACTGAAAGATATCTCTATGTGTTGGCATGGTAGAAGCAATATAAAATGACAAAATTAATATAAGAATCTAATTTTCGATTTATATAAATGTAATGTGAAGTAAGAGAGAATGTGCTGTAAACTGTACATTTCTTAAATCGTGATTTGAGTACAAATATTTAGAGTGAATTCAGATGTTTGCAACTGAAGTGAAAGATGCCATTACAGCTCTTGCTTTTTAAAATAACGTGGGTCAGAGTTTTTATAGGATAACTACTTTGAGGTCTTGGTTACACAGTGAACAACACAATTTGGGACCAGATCTACAAGCCATTTTTACAGTCACAAGCACTCTGCATCTGAGTTTGCAACTGCAAACAAATGTTTTTCATGTGTAACAGTTCCATTTCAGGAGTTGGTAAACCTATACTGACTCCTAAAATGGGATTGCAACTGGGCATTGAGTTGGTATTTAGAAATGGCATGTTGTGAATATCCCTTTCAAATACCGTATTTGTATCTAACATATCAATGGTCTACGACTCTAGATCAGGTGGAAAACAATTGAAAAGTTACAGACTTCCAAGTTAGGGAGGTAAATCTTGTGCAAAGGGTCAGGGACTCCCCTTGCACCACTTCCCCTTTGTGATTTTTTTTGTAAAAAATTCAGGGGCATTAGGCAGGGGTCTAAAGACTCACTTCCAACTCTTAGTGCAACTTTAAAAACTGATATATTTTTTTAAAGCAGCTTCATTTCCTGTAAAGAAAAAAAGGCTGCTTTAAAAAAGTAGTTTATTAAAAATCAGTCACGATATAGAGGTCTGCTCTCCCTTGCAGGCCAACATCCCTGTGATTTTGTCCATCTGGAGTCAGTTTCAAACTGTGACATTCCTTGTGAATGTTAATGGGGTAGGTCAGACTGCAGCTCACTCATATTATTAATTTTATGAACCAACATATAAGTACCTAGGTTAGTTAGTAAAATTCAGCACTGGTCTCAAAAAGACTGGTCACAAATTGCAACTGCTTTTTGCATGCAGTGTAATCGTACATCTGGCCCATAGTGGTGTACCACAGCACAAATGCAAGTAGGCGGTGTATTGTGGGACTTTTGTAGTTGAGGCAACCCGTTCTGTACACATCTCCTGTGTGTGCAGACAACTCTCTAAATCATAATATGTGTGAGTTTATGGATACAGCAAGTGTTATGCGTGGAAATGACATAATATTTAGACTTTTGTTCAATGTGCAGGCGCGTTTGCCCTTGGCGCTGAGATACTACGCACAGGCCAGTGCATGATTTTAGTTGATCTGGCTTTATATGGAACCCTGAGGGTGTTTTTGCTGTACCTACCCTCTTACGCCACCCTCTGTGTGTATTATAATGTATTTTACCCTATGCTGTTTCAATGCTGTGCTTACATCAACTTTTGTTGTTTTAGCTGCTTTGAGACACGCACCACACCTTTGTATCACTGGAAAGCCCGCTCACAAGTTTAGCATATCTGGGCCCATATTTTATGTTTTACTGGGAACGCAAGACAGAAGTAGGTTTTATGAAGTGGTGTAATATAATAAACAGTATGTGTAAGACCCGACAGGTCTTGGGGTGGGGGCGTGAGCGTCAGATTTTCCAAAAATCATGCTGGGATATGATGTTAAAATGCATTGTAGTACAAGCAGGTGCATGAAAGGGGCATAATGGGCAGTAGAAAGGGAGATGAGTGCGGATGGGTAGGGGTACTAAGTGAAAGAAAACACTTTGTAAAATAAACAACACTTTCGAGGTCAGAGAGGGAGGGAGCGTGTGCGTTTTTCTATGTGTATATGTAAAAACCCTGGTGAAATCCAACAGTTATCCTAGCATATCCGACGGGAAGCATCTGTACCCAACCATGTATAAGAAAATACATTTATAAGGGGGCGTAAAACCCCAAATATACCCCTTATGCTATACCCCTGAAACCAGTCTACTTGAAATAGATGTGATGTTTGAGGTTTTTGTTTTAAATTGTCATCCCAAACATACAAACGTTAAATGACTTTTTGTATGTTGTATGCCTTCACATGCATCTAAATTCCATAAGCCTCTACACAAAGGTCAATTGTCACAAAGTTCAAGTATGGTTTAACCACTGCACTCTACTAAATTCTTTATTTAGATTTAATAATAAGGGAAAAAAATCTTATTCTTTAATTGTTAGGAATATATGCAACTATGTGATTTACATGCAATGAATCCCACTTTTTATCGTTTTGTCTAAACATGCATCAACATAGTAAGACCCTAACTTTATATGTCAGTCCTGAAACTGACATAGAATCAGCTTAAACTACACATTTACCCTGCCTTTCGGGACACAATAAAGAACATCAACCTCTCACTGAACATATAAACCGTCAATGAGTAACTCCCACATTTACACCAGTGTAATGGTAGAGTTGAATGAAGGTCAGTATTCCCTATTCCTAATACACAATATACTCCTTATAAAGTGCCCACTTATAGCACAAACGTCGTTCTCTACTGGTTTGGTGAAAATCCATAATTTCAAGGATGGTTACAATCATTAACAGTATCAATAGTTCATCAATGTAGGTGGAAAATGATCAAAAACAATAATTTGACTTCCAGATAAATCTGATGGGTTACTATATGCACATGTCGCTCAACCTGAGTTAATCCAGACAGTAGACAGCAGAACCTTCAAAGCTAATTGTATTGGTAATTTATTAATGTTAATTACCAGCTCATGAACTTGTTGCATATTTTAAACAAGGACTGTGCTTTTTTTTCTCCTGGTACATAATACGTGACTGTAGTTTAGTCATATCTAGGGCTCCCAGTTTTATGGTAGTTTTTTTACATGTCTGTATGTCTTTTTCCATATATGTTTTGCTAATTTTATCTGCCGTTGCCACTTTTTATTTTAGGGTTTGTAAAAAAGAAAAAAAAGACAGTATATTTCCAGATTTCTTTAACCAATAAATGTGCATTCATATTTGAATGTCTGATAGGTTTCTTTGACACGAAGACCTACAAATGATAAATCAGTACACCTATACGAAACTATGAAACGTTTAATATCAACCTTTTGTATATCTACTGATGTTTAAGCCTCATTACTAACATTTCTTTAAATTAGCACTTTTTCTGTCAATCTTCAAAGCTTTTGCCCTGACAGTCATGACTGGCAGTATTTAAAACCACTCAAAACGAGTCCACTTTCTGCTGTTATCCATATTTAAAAATAAGTGAAGGCTAATGAAAGTGAAATTAGTGATCACATTGAAGGCAGCAGGTAAATCCAGGCGATTATGCAAATATTCATTCCAATGTCAAAAATACTTAATACGTCAATAACAAACTGGAGCACTGCTGTCTGCGTCCAATCACCCAGTGTAAAACCAGACTAGAAATGTTTTAAAGAATCGATGTCATATACAAATTTTGTTTCAGTTTTTTAGCTGCACTCCTTTGACTGACTTTTGCAAGGAAGGAAATTCTTGAAACAAATTTAAAGTTATTGAGATCTTCAGCATCAGCCAAGGATTTCTTTAGCAGAGGAGAAAGTGACCTGCCCCAGTTTTAAGACACTCAAGTAATACACCTTGAGCTAGAGATATACGAACCAGATTGATCCAGTATGGTACAAGCTGGCAGCTCAAGTCTGTTTTTAGAAATATTTACAGGAATCTAGTCCGTGAAGTGGTTTGTGGCCTTCACGTTGGCTACATTTCCAATCCATTCAGTATGAGTGGCCGCTCGCGGCCGCTCCTGCCTGGCCGTGTTGGAGGCGACGCTCGCTGAGATACACGCAGTTCCTCAGCACCATGGAGGCGCCTCGAGCCTATCTCGAAAGCGCTATTTCGCCCTCTTTTCTTCGTCCGGCATTGCGAGTTCATGGAACTGGCCCCAGGGTGTAAGATGGCGGCCGGGACGGGAGCTTAGCTTTCGAGCTCCGGCCCGTGCCTACTACAAAAAAAACCTGAGGGCGCCCCCCCCGGGACGCCGAGTGGGGAGCGGAGGAGACGGGGGACTGTCTGGGCACCCAGTGCCTACCTGGGGCCTCGGGTCTGCCGCAATCGCCGCGCCGCGGGTGTGAGTCCCGGCGGGCGGGGACGAGCGGGTGGCCGCGACCGCGCGGCACGCCCGGCACAGAGCCGCGAGATCGGGGGACCGCTACTACAGAGGCGGCGCGCCCCCTAGTGCGGCACAGACGGAGTGGGGAGAGGGAGCGAGGGGGTGCCAATCCCCCCCTAGAAGAGAGGAAAGGAGCGAGCGTTGCTCTGTGTGAGCCTCCCCCACAGCGACTGGATAGATTGCAGCAGGGAACACGAGGGGACCAGCGGGCCCAACGACGAGGTCAGTGGAGAGAGAGTGAGCTGCAAAAGGCTGCAGAGTGAGTCCCCTGTTTGTGGACCCCCCCCCGTTTGTGTGGAGGTGGGGGCGCAGATGAAGGCAGCCTGCTTGAGGGGTGATACGCAGTGAAGTCTGCGCCATCTTGGAAAAGGACGTACTCCGTCTTCTGTGAGGACTGTGCCATCTTGGATAAGGACGTACCCCGTCTTCTGTGAGGACTGCGCCATCTTGGATAAGGACGTACCCCGTCTTCTGTGACGACTGCGCCATCTTGGATAAGGACGTACCCCGTCTTCTGTGACGACTGCGCCATCCCGGGGACTACGGAGCCCGTAAAATAGACGAGTCCCCAGGGAGGACCCGAAGCGGCTGGCCCCACTCCGCTGAGCTGAGCCGTGCTTGCCTCTGACACCCTGCGGAGAGAAGGAAAGCGGAACACCGGTGACCTGATCGGGGTCAAGGAACAAAACTGGCGAGGCCCCTTGACTTGGGGACCCTGGAAAACTAACTCTAGAGACCCCTACTCGGAGGTCCGACAGAGCACCACTGGAGGCACCTGAAGACAAGATTGTACAAACGCAGCATTAAGGTGAGAGCCTCTGGGAATATAATGGAAACACCCCTGGTCCGGGGAATCACCTGGCGAGTTGAATTGAACCAGATCCCAGCAGGGACTATTTCCAAGTCTCTACACTAAGAGGGGGGTTTCAAGACCAAAGCAAGAGTAAAAGCGATCCACCCAGTTTCTTTCTGACCCCAACTATGGATTGTGGGCTCTGAGAGTAACTCCACACCTTGCCCCATCACTCGAGCAAACTACAACGATCTGTAGGGAAACCACCTTCATTTGGCACATGCACATCACCGCAAAATGGGTAAAACGGGCCAACACCGTGCAGTACAGTCCTCTAGACTCTTAGGTCATTGGGAGGTAGTTCTGTCTGAGGTAGGAGTGAGATGCACTCCTTGCACCATTTCTTCACAGCTGTGCAGCACTTAGTGCCAGTTGCAACGTTTAGGTTTGCGCAAGCACGCACGCTGGTCTTTCGCTGTATTGGCAGCAGCCCCAACATTCTGGACACAGGGCATTTGAGCCCCTTTGGGTTGGCCAGCTGACTAGGGGTTCCTGGTGGTTTGTAGGGCACCAGGCCCCATTATGTATTTGTGGTGCTAGGAAATGTATTTCTGGTAGTTTGATTTTCAGACCCTGTTCTGGCTACCCCTAAATTGTGTTTTATGATTTTGAGGTTCTGGCATACTTTGGGTCATGCTAGTGAAATTATGTTCCACCCTGTGCTTTTTGCCCATAATGATGCCGATACTTAGGAGATAAGTATCTAATATTAGACTGTTGAGATTTGGGGCGTACATTGTCTTTGATACCTATTGTGATGCTGTGCTTTATGTGGTTTATATCTCAGGATGATAAGTACAGTGATTTTCCTCTTACACCACTTCATCTCCTATCCCATCTTGTTGAATTAGCCCTGTTCTGAAGTAACAACCTATCCCTAATTGCCTCACTTTCCTGTCTCCACAATAACTCAGGTTCCTTCACCCGATGTCTGGATTACGTGCCCCCTTCTTGCCCTCATACTTCTCCTCACCACCACCGTCCTAGTAACACCCTTCCCTTTTCCCCACCACCCTCCTCCTCCACAATTTCCCAACATGGCCACCGCTCGAATTAAGTCTGGAATTAATTGCTACAAAATCATCTACCCTTCTAACCTGTCTAAAGCTGCAACAAAACGTTTCAAGCATAACACCATTGAATATTTCCCTGATTCCCTTTTTGTCGATCAGTTTTACAATGGTCGATATGGGGGGCTCAAAAATGATCTAATTTTTTTCACGCACGACATACCCTCTTGGTCTACCAGCTTTTACAATTCCTTTAACGTCACCTCCTCCTCCTCTATCCCCCATGGGAAACGGCTAAAAATTTCCCCCTCTGCGTGTTTTAACGGCTCCCTCACTATCTCACTCTATAACAACGGTACTGTTATGATCCAAGCCAAAGACACTTGTCTCTCTCTCTTTGACCGCCTCTTCCCTTCCCTACTCCCCTCCCCTGCTACCGGGCTATCCCTTGACTCTCCATCTAGCTCCACCAATTACTCCCTTTCTCCTCCCCTGACCCCCCCACTCTCCAACAGGCTACACCCTGGGGAGGCACAGGTCGACCCTCTTCTCTCCCCTCGGACCTCCCCTCGCATTCTTCCCCCCTCACAGTTTGCCCCTCCCCTCTTCACTTCAGCCTTACCTCGAGCTAACACGCTCCTCGTCCATTCCGCACCGTCCCGGCACTCCATTCTCATCTCCTCCCCCCTATCACTTCCAGCCACCCCCCTCCTTAGACCCCCTCTCCTCCAGCCCTCTCCCCCTGTCTATGTTCCCTACGCTCCCCTTGTTCCCTCCTCCGCTCTTCTTTTCCGCCCACTCCTCCCCTCACTATGTACCCCGATTTCCCCGCAAATACATTCCATCCCTCTCCCTCCCCACTCTCCTCCAGCACTACTGTGCTACCCCCTTTCCTCCCCTGGTAACCCCTTCCCTCCCTCGGACCGAGCAGAATCACTTCCTTTCTTCAACTTCCCTTTCTCCCAATCCCCCCCATTCTGCCCGATTCCCGCTCCATCACAGCCACCTCACTTAGCTGCCAGGACCTATCCCACTCTATCCAACTCCTCCCCCTCCCTTTCATACCTCCCTAATCCCTATGACTCCTCACACTCCTCCCCTCTCCTATCGCCCCACCGCCCCACTCCTCTACTATCGCCCCCTAGTTCTGCCCTCAATTCCTATCCTTCTTGCAACGCCAACAATGACAACTCTCCTCTCACCCCTGGTGCACCAACTCCTGCTCTCACCCTAAACCTTTCCCCACCTCTGAACCCTATACCCCTACTCCCCTCCCGTCCCCCCACCTCTTCCTGCCGTACACTGCCTAGTGCACCCCCTCCTGTTTCCATCGAGCCACCCATTACGCCGTGCTCTTCCTTACTCTCTCTGGAAAAAAAGCTAGGCTCTCTAATCACCGCCATCTCCCAACTTGAAGCTACCATTTTAGTTTTAAGCTCCAAGATCTCGACTTTTCCACACACCTTAATTCCTTTGGCTAACACTCACCCTTCCACGAGATGCACCTCACCACCACACCCCACTATAGCTAAACATAGCCAGTCGTCTGCAAATCCACACAAGCACTCGAACGCCACCCTTCCTTCACTTCCACTTCCCAGTAACCCTGTAATCTACACTATTCCGACCATCTCCTCTGTCAGAACCACTCGCCCACCTAAATCCTCCCGAGCGCCCTCATATAAGCACAATATCCCTATCACCCCTCATAGCCCAAGTGCCCCCGTCACCAAAACAGTTGCGTCAGAGCTGCGCTGTCTGCTCCACAACTGCAGATCTGCAATAAAACACAAACTTGAAATCTCCGATACCATCAACCAGCACAATATTGACATGATCTTCCTCACAGAGACCTGGTTCAACGATTCCTCTCACTCTATGTTTGATCTCCTTGTACCCACAGGCTATTCTATACTTAGAAATGACAGAATTGACAAAGTGGGGGGAGGTGTTGCGGTCATCTTTAGAAACTCCCTTCAACTTAAGGCCCTTCCTAACAGCTCCTGCCACACTTTTGAATGCCTATCACTTGAGCTTCAATTGCACCACCGCTCACCTCTCAGATTCCATGCTATTTACCACCCGCCTGGTAGCAGCCCTTCGTTTATGGAGGAACTCACGGACTGTATCAGCGACCAATTCACGCAAAGTGACAATCAGATCTTCGTGGGTGACTTCAATGTCCACTGGGGCTCGCCTCAAGACACAAATGCGAATTTGCTGGCCACCTTCCTCTCTGCAAACGATCTTATCCAACACTGCACAGAAACAACACACTCTAAAGGCTCAATCCTAGACCTTGTCATTTCTAAAGCAGGCTTGCTGACTATCGCTACCCCTATTCATGTAGACTGGTCGGACCACCTCCTCATCCCATTCTCTCTTCACCTATCACACTCTATAACTCTGGGCCAGCCTAAGAGGGCTACTTCCTGGTTCCGTGACACTAAAAATATTGACCTCAGTACCCTCTGTAATTCTGCCTTGCTATCACTTCCAAGGCTAGACCCGGACCTAGAGGTCAACGAACTCACCTCCCAATGCCTCACAGTCCTTGCAGTCGAAATCAATAATGTCGCTCCTCTCCAAAGCAAAAAGAAAAGGCCCACTCCCTCAGCACCTTGGTTCAACAAATCCCTCTATGAAGAAAGGAAGCTCATAAGAGCCCTTGAGAAACAATGGAGACAAGCACCCTCCACTGAAAATTTGGCCACGCTTCGTTCAGCAAGATCCAAGTACCACAATCTCATCTTCCTTGGAAAAGCGTCGCACTACAAATCCCTCCTTGACTCAGCCAAAAATAGACCCAAAAAACTATTCGACCTCATCAAGAACCCTAACAGCTCTCCCCCAACCTCCAATTTGGAAGATTCCACAAAGAAAGCAGCGGAATTCGCTATATTCTTTGACGAAAAGGTAAAATCACTTGTAGATCAGGTCATTCATCCTACCCCCACAGAGGAGTGCAAATCCTTAACCATTTGGCAAAACTTTGACCCCATCTCTGACGATGCTCTCCTTAAATGCATCCTCGATACAAAGCCCTCTAACCATTCTCTTGACCCCATCCCCAGTGCCATTGCCATTGACTTCTATACTAATTCTCTTTCCTACTGGACCACTCTGGTCAACCTCTCACTCAGTCAAGGCTCCCTTCCTGTGTCCTTCAAAACTGGGCAGGTCACCCCTCTGCTAAAAAAACCCACTGCTGATGCGAACGACCTCAACAACTACCGTCCCATCACTAACCTACCCTTTCTTGCGAAAATCACAGAAAAATGTGTAGCGAAACAACTCTCTCGCCATATCAAGGAAAATGATCTTCTTGACAATTTCCAGTCTGGCTTCATTCAAAACCGCAGCACTGAAACAGCCCTGCTGCTAGTGATTGACGACGCGCTGCGGATACTCGATTCAGGGGAGTCTTGTCTTCTAATTCTTCTTGACCTCTCTGCAGCCTTTGACACTGTCAATCACAACACTCTCCTTAACACCCTTCAACAGAGAATGGGCATGGAGGGCACTGTGCTCAAATGGTTTGCCTCCTTCCTCTCTGATAGATCCCAAATGGTCAAAATAGCTAACAGTCTTTCAGCTCCTGTAGCAGTCAGTCAAGGTGTTCCTCAAGGCTCCATACTTGCACCCACACTGTTCAATCTCTATTTAGAACCGTTGGGAAATCTGCTGAGTAAATCCGGGATCCACTATCATCTATATGCGGATGACACTCAGATTTACCTTAAGGTGGCCTCCAATCACGATCTCTCCTTCCTTAGCTCTACCCTCGACTCCATTCAAAACTGGATGGTAACTCATCAACTGATCCTGAATCCCTCCAAAACAGAATTCCTCCTCCTTTCCTCCTCCCTTTCTCATCCCCCAGTGCAAACATGGATGGATCAGATCAATCTAATGAACAATAAGCCCATCATTGTCGAGAGCGCAAAATCCCTGGGTGTCATTCTCGACAAAAAACTTAATCTACTCTCCCACATTAACTCCATAGCAAAGTCTGCTCGACACCAACTGCGCCTTCTTTGGGGGATTCGTCGCTTCTTCCCGGAGTACGACCTTAAAACCCTGGTCCAAGCGCTGGTTCTCTCCAGATTGGACTACTGCAACTCTCTTCTTACTGGCCTTCCCAAATCCCACCTTTTCCCCCTGAAGTCTATTCTCCATTCAGCAGCGCGTTTCATATATGGGGCCAAAAGAAGCGACCACATCACACCCATTTTATCCACCCTCCGTTGGCTTCCCATAGAGGCAAGATCGATCTACAAAACTGCATGTATCACCCACAAAGCCTTGCACTCCTCTTCCCCTCGCTACCTGGTGAATAAACTGAAACTCTCTGGGGGCTCCAGACCTTCACGTAATGCAGAAAAGTTATTGCTTGAACCTCCCATTTTCAAGAAGGAAAGATTGATGGCCCAATCCTTTTCAGGCAACGCGGTGAGAATCTGGAACTCACTTCCGCCTCAGCTTCGGACCACCACCTCTTCCCAGGCCTTCAAAACTGACCTCAAAGCTCTCCTCCTTCAAAGACACCTCCTAAGTTAATTCAAGCCCTCTGTTTTCAGAAGGAAGTCCTTCCATTATAGGATATTCTGTTCTCCATGCCTATAGAAGTGCCTTCCCAGGGTGTTTTTGTGTTTTGAGTGTCTGCCATTTAGTGCAGTATTTTACCTCTACCTGTATCTTGTACTCGTTTGTAACATGCACACGGCACCTTTCCTTTTCAACGTATCATTTGCTACCTCTTATATCTTGTTTGCTTTTGATACATGCACAACGGCCACCACTGCCTCATGTAACGTAACTATTGTTTTAGTGTTTTGAGTGTCTACCATTGATTGCAACTTTTTTACCTCTATTCGTACTTTATTTTCTCTTGTATCCTGCACACGTCACTTTTTCCTCTCATAACGTATCGTTTGCTACCTCATTTATTTTTTGCTCTTGATACGTGCACAATTATCACGATTGCCTCTTGTAATTTAACGCTTGTTTTTGTAACAGGCTCACTTGTAATTTGTCTCCTCTTGTATCTTTACTTTGCCTATTGTGAAGCGCTCTGACACCTTCGGGTAAAAGTCCGCGCTATATAAAAACGCATTAAATAAATAAATAAATAAATAAATATGAGAACCTCCTTTAAAATTGATACTGACATCTCTGGGTTTCATATTGCCAGTTGCAGTTAGTGTAGTTAATCATATAGTTGAGGCAAAGAAAGCACAGTATTTCAACTTCCTGATCAAAAAATGGAGCAAATTATTCACTTTTGCATTAAGATATTTCAGAAATTAGAGAAAACGTGCCTAGGCGAAGTGAGAGTAGAATTGTTGGGAGAGAGATACACAGTATTGCAATGAGCATGTTGGAATGAAGGGAAGAGCTGATGAATGAACGCCGAAGGCAGTTAAGTAATAATCCTCGTGTTTATTGTGCAGGTTGTAAGTTCATCCATAGAGAAAGCATCCCGACCTCCGTCTCCTCCCGCAACCATCCGGTCTGTCTCGCATTCCACCCTATGCTCGAGCCTCCTTCCTACATTCCACCCCATGCTCGAGCCTCTCATTCAACATTCCTCCCACACCCACAGTAGTTCTAAGAACCTACATATAACAGAGCGTTAATCTTCTCTTCTTTTACAACGCATGCATTTTGACAATAATTGATGTTGGGTACAATCAGCTGACCCATAACATATTTAGTAGCCCCAACCCAAGCCTACATCTCCTTTTCTATGACAAAACACCCAAGTGTATTAATCCTGTTGATTTAGCCCTGACAGGATGAAATCAAGCCGCATGTGTTTGTGTCAGCTGTCACACAACAGACTCTGTCAGCAACAAACGACTGAAACTGAGGGCCAGTGGTAATATTGACTCATATCAAACCTGTTTTTCTTCTGCAGTCTTCAACACGAATGAGTTTCAAACAGATCCACACCCTGGAAACAAGAATAGGCTTCCCTGTTCTACTCCTGCATTGGCTCACCTCCTACCTCACCATCTGCCATCAGCTCGATCAGACAGGGAATAAAAGATCCCAGAAGCCTCCTATCTCATGCAGCCTGGCGTCTTTTATACTTGCCTCAAGAGCTCTGTACACTTTTCTATCAAGCCTTTGCTCATCCAAACAGTATCAATATCTAATTTGATGGTACTCTCTTGTAAACATTTTGTTTGCCATGTACGTACCATTTCATAACATGGGATTTCTTACATGCAGTAAAGGTTTTTTCCACCACTGTAATTTATTACCTTTCTATAAGGTGATATCTTAGCTTAACCCCTTCGCTGCCAGGCCTTTTCCCCCTCCTGTGCCAGGCCTTTTTTTGCCTATTTGGGGCAGTTCGCGCTTAGGCCCTCATAACTTTTTGTCCACATAAGCTAACCAAGCCAAATTTGCGTCCTTTTTTTCCAACATCCTAGGGATTCTAGAGGTACCCAGACTTTGTGGGTTCCCCTGAAGGAGGCCAAGAAATTGGCCAAAATACAGGGACATTTTCGTTTTTTTCAAAAAAATTGGAAAAAGTGGCTGCAGAAGAAGGCTTGTGGTTTTTCCCCTGAAAATGGCATCAACAAAGGGTTTGTGGTGCTAAACTCAGCAGCTTCTCAGCTTTCAGGAACAGGCAGACTTGAATCAGAAAACCCAATTTTTCAACACAATTTTGGCATTTTACTGGGACATACCCCATTTTTGCAATTTTTTTGTGCTTTCAGCCTCCTTCCAGTCAGTGACAGAAATGGGCATGAAACCAATGCTGGATCCCAGAAACCTAAACATTTCTGAAAAGTAGACAAAATTCTGAATTCAGCAAGGGGTCATTTGTGTAGATCCTACAAGGGTTTCCTCCAGAAAATAACAACTGAAAAAGAAAAATATTGAAATTGAGGTGAAAAAAACATAAATGTTTCTCTACGTTTTACTCTGTAACTTTTCCCTGCAATGTCAGATTATCGAAAGCAATATACCGTTACGTCTGCTGGACTCCTCTGGTTGCGTGGAAATATAGGGCTTGTAGGTTCATCAAGAACCCAAGGAACCCAGAGCCAATAAATGAGCTGCACCCTGCAGTACGTTTTCATTCTATACTGGGTATACAGCAATTCATTTGCTGAAATATAAAGAGTAAAAAATTGCTATCAAGAAAACCTTTGTATTTCCAAAAAGGGCACAAGATAAGGTGTTGAGGAGCAGTGGTTATTTGCACATCTCTGAATTCCGGGGTGACCATACTAACGTGAATTACAGGACATTTCTCAAATAGATGTCTTTTTTACACACTCTCCTATATTTGGAAGGAAAAAATGTAGAGAAAGACAAGGGGCAATAACACTTGTTTTGCTAATCTATGTTCCCCCAAGTCTCCCGATAAAAATGATACCTCACTTGTGTGGGTAGGCCTAGCGCCCGCGACAGGAAACGCCCCAAAGTGCAACGTGGACACATCCAATTTTTTGAAAGAAAACAGAGGTGTTTTTTGCGAAGTGCCTACCTGTAGATTTTGGCCTCTAGCTCAGCCGGCACCTAGGGAAACCTACCAAACCTGTGCATTTCTAAAAACTAGAGACCTAGGGGAATCCAAGGAGGGGTGACTTGCGGGGCTCGGACCAGGTTCTGATACCCAGAATCCTTGCAAACCTCAAAATTTGGCTAAAAAAACACATGTTCCTCACATTTCTGTGGCAGAAAGTTCTGGAATCTGAGAGGAGCCACAAATTTCCTTCCATCCAGCGTTCCCCCAAGTCTCCCGATAAAAATGATACCTCACTTGTGTGGGTAGGCCTAGCGCCCGCGACAGGAAACGCCCCAAAGCGCAACGTGGACACATCCAAATTTTTGAAAGAAAACAGAGGTGTTTTTTGCGAAGTGCCTACCTGTAGATTTTGGCCTCTAGCTCAGCCGGCACCTAGGGAAACCTACCAAACCTGTGCATTTCTGAAAACTAGAGACCTAGGGGAATCCCAGATGGGGTGACTTGCGGGGCTCGGACCAGGTTCTGTTACCCAGAATCCTTTGCAAACCTCAAAATTTGGCTAAAAAAACACATGTTCCTCACATTTCTGTGGCAGAAAGTTCTGCAATCTGAGAGGAGCCACAAATTTCCTTCCACCCAGCGTTCCTCCAAGTCTCCCGATAAAAATGATACCTCACTTGTGTGGGTAGGCCTAGCGCCCGCGACAGGATATGCCCCAAAGCGCAACGTGGACACATCCAAATTTTTGGAAGAAAACAGAGGTGTTTTTTGCGAAGCGCCTACCTGTAGATTTTGGCCTCTAGCTCAGCCGGCACCTAGGGAAACCTACCAAACCTGTGCATTTCTGAAAACTAGAGACCCAGGGGAATCCAAGATGGGGTGACTTGCGGGGCTCGGACCAGGTTCTGTTACCCAGAATCCTTTGCAAACCTCAAAATTTGGTTGTTCCTCACATTTCTGTGGCAGAAAGTTCTGGAATCTGAGAGGAGCCACAAATTTCCTTCCATCCAGCGTTCCCCCAAGTCTCCCGATAAAAATGATACCTCACTTGTGTGGGTAGGCCTAGCGCCCGCGGCAGGAAACGCCCCAAAGCGGAAAGTGGACACATACAAATTTTTTGAAGAAAACAGAGGTGTTTTTTGCGAAGTGCCTACCTGTAGATTTTGGCCTCTAGCTCAGCCGGCACCTAGGGAAACCTACCAAACCTGTGCATTTCTGAAAACTAGAGACCTAGGGGAATCCAAGATGGGGTGACTTGCGGGGCTCGGACCAGGTTCTGTTACCCAGAATCCTTTGCAAACCTCAAAATTTGGCTAAAAAAACACATGTTCCTCACATTTCTGTGGCAGAAAGTTCTGGAATCTGAGAGGAGCCACAAATTTCCTTCCACCCAGCGTTCCCCCAAGTCTCCCGATAAAAATGATACCTCACTTGTGTGGGTAGGCCTAGCGCCCGCGACAGGAAACGCCCCAAAGCGCAACGTGGACACATCCAAATTTTTGAAAGAAAACTGAGGTGTTTTTTGCGAAGTGCCTACCTGTAGATTTTGGCCTCTAGCTCAGCCGGCACCTAGGGAAACCTACCAAACCTGTGCATTTCTGAAAACTAGAGACCTAGGGGAATCCCAGATGGGGTGACTTGCGGGGCTCGGACCAGGTTCTGTTACCCAGAATCCTTTGCAAACCTCAAAATTTGGCTAAAAAAACACATGTTCCTCACATTTCTGTGGCAGAAAGTTCTGGAATCTGAGAGGAGCCACAAATTTCCTTCCACCCAGCGTTCCTCCAAGTCTCCCGATAAAAATGATACCTCACTTGTGTGGGTAGGCCTAGCGCCCGCGACAGGAAACGCCCCAAAGCGCAACGTGGACACATCCAAATTTTTGGAAGAAAACAGAGGTGTTTTTTGCGAAGTGCCTACATGTAGATTTTGGCCTCTAGCTCAGCCGGCACCTAGGGAAACCTACCAAACCTGTGCATTTCTGAAAACTAGAGACCCAGGGGAATCCAAGATGGGGTGACTTGCGGGGCTCGGACCAGGTTCTGTTACCCAGAATCCTTTGCAAACCTCAAAATTTGGCTGTTCCTCACATTTCTGTGGCAGAAAGTTCTGGAATCTGAGAGGAGCCACAAATTTCCTTCCATCCAGCGTTCCCCCAAGTCTCCCGATAAAAATGATACCTCACTTGTGTGGGTAGGCCTAGCGCCCGCGGCAGGAAACGCCCCAAAGCGGAAAGTGGACACATCCAAATTTTTGGAAGAAAACAGAGGTGTTTTTTGCGAAGTGCCTACCTGTAGATTTTGGCCTCTAGCTCAGCCGGCACCTAGGGAAACCTACCAAACCTGTGCATTTCTGAAAACTAGAGACCTAGGGGAATCCAAGATGGGGTGACTTGCAGGGCTCGGACCAGGTTCTGTTACCCAGAATCCTTTGCAAACCTCAAAATTTGGCTAAAAAAACACATGTTCCTCACAGTTCTGTGGCAGAAAGTTCTGGAATCTGAGAGGAGCCACAAATTTCCTTCCATCCAGCGTTCCCCCAAGTCTCCCGATAAAAATGATACCTCACTTGTGTGGGTAGGCCTAGCGCCCGCGGCAGGAAACGCCCCAAAGCGGAAAGTGGACACATACAAATTTTTTGAAGAAAACAGAGGTGTTTTTTGCGAAGTGCCTACCTGTAGATTTTGGCCTCTAGCTCAGCCGGCACCTAGGGAAACCTACCAAACCTGTGCATTTCTGAAAACTAGAGACCTAGGGGAATCCAAGATGGGGTGACTTGCGGGGCTCGGACCAGGTTCTGTTACCCAGAATCCTTTGCAAACCTCAAAATTTGGCTAAAAAAACACATGTTCCTCACATTTCTGTGGCAGAAAGTTCTGGAATCTGAGAGGAGCCACAAATTTCCTTCCACCCAGCGTTCCCCCAAGTCTCCCGATAAAAATGATACCTCACTTGTGTGGGTAGGCCTAGCGCCCGCGACAGGAAACGCCCCAAAGCGCAACGTGGACACATCCAAATTTTTGAAAGAAAACTGAGGTGTTTTTTGCGAAGTGCCTACCTGTAGATTTTGGCCTCTAGCTCAGCCGGCACCTAGGGAAACCTACCAAACCTGTGCATTTCTGAAAACTTGAGACCTAGGGGAATCCCAGATGGGGTGACTTGCGGGGCTCGGACCAGGTTCTGTTACCCAGAATCCTTTGCAAACCTCAAAATTTGGCTAAAAAAACACATGTTCCTCACATTTCTGTGGCAGAAAGTTCTGGAATCTGAGAGGAGCCACAAATTTCCTTCCACCCAGCGTTCCTCCAAGTCTCCCGATAAAAATGATACCTCACTTGTGTGGGTAGGCCTAGCGCCCGCGACAGGAAACGCCCCAAAGCGCAACGTGGACACATCCAAATTTTTGGAAGAAAACAGAGGTGTTTTTTGCGAAGTGCCTACATGTAGATTTTGGACTCTAGCTCAGCCGGCACCTAGGGAAACCTACCAAACCTGTGCATTTCTGAAAACTAGAGACCCAGGGGAATCCAAGATGGGGTGACTTGCGGGGCTCGGACCAGGTTCTGTTACCCAGAATCCTTTGCAAACCTCAAAATTTGGCTGTTCCTCACATTTCTGTGGCAGAAAGTTCTGGAATCTGAGAGGAGCCACAAATTTCCTTCCATCCAGCGTTCCCCCAAGTCTCCCGATAAAAATGATACCTCACTTGTGTGGGTAGGCCTAGCGCCCGCGGCAGGAAACGCCCCAAAGCGGAAAGTGGACACATCCAAATTTTTGGAAGAAAACAGAGGTGTTTTTTGCGAAGTGCCTACCTGTAGATTTTGGCCTCTAGCTCAGCCGGCACCTAGGGAAACCTACCAAACCTGTGCATTTCTGAAAACTAGAGACCTAGGGGAATCCAAGATGGGGTGACTTGCAGGGCTCGGACCAGGTTCTGTTACCCAGAATCCTTTGCAAACCTCAAAATTTGGCTAAAAAAACACATGTTCCTCACAGTTCTGTGGCAGAAAGTTCTGGAATCTGAGAGGAGACACAAATTTTCTTCCACCCAGCGTTCCCCCAAGTCTCCCGATAAAAATGATACCTCACTTGTGTGGGTAGGCCTAGCGCCCGCGACAGGAAACACCCCAAAGCGCAACGTGGACACATCCAAATTTTTTGAAGAAAACAGAGGTGTTTTTTGCGAAGTGCCTACCTGTAGATTTTGGCCTCTAGCTCAGCCGCCACCTAGGGAAACCTACCAAACCTGTGCATTTCTGAAAACTAGAGACCTAGGGGAATCCAAGATGGGGTGACTTGCGGGGCTCGGACCAGGTTCTGTTACCCAGAATCCTTTGCAAACCTCAAAATTTGGCTAAAAAAACACATGTTCCTCACATTTCTGTGGCAGAAAGTTCTGGAATCTGAGAGGAGCCACAAATTTCCTTCCACCCAGCGTTCCTCCAAGTCTCCCGATAAAAATGATACCTCACTTGTGTGGGTAGGCCTAGCGCCCGCGACAGGAAACGCCCCAAAGCGCAACGTGGACACATCCAAATTTTTGGAAGAAAACAGAGGTGTTTTTTGCGAAGCGCCTACCTGTAGATTTTGGCCTCTAGCTCAGCCGGCACCTAGGGAAACCTACCAAACCTGTGCATTTCTGAAAACTAGAGACCTAGGGGAATCCAAGATGGGGTGACTTGCGGGGCTCGGACCAGGTTCTGTTACCCAGAATCCTTGGCAAACCTCAACATTTGGCTAAAAAAACACATGTTCCTCACATTTCTGTGGCAGAAAGTTCTGGAATCTGAGAGGAGCCACAAATTTCCTTCCAGCCAGCGTTCCCCCAAGTCTCCCGATAAAAATGATATCTCACTTGTGTGGGTAGGCCTAGCGCCCGCGACAGGAAACGCCCCAAAGCGCAACGTGGACACATCCACATTTTTGGAAGAAAACAGAGGTGTTTTTTGCGAAGTGCCTACCTGTAGATTTTGGCCTCTAGCTCAGCCGGCACCTAGGGAAACCTACCAACCCTGTGCATTTTTGAAAACTAGAGACCTAGGGGAATCCAAGATGGGGTGACTTGTGGGGCTCGGACCAGGTTCTGTTACCCAGTATCCTTTGCAAACCTCAAAATTTGGCTAAAAACACACATGTTCCTCACATTTCTGTGGCAGAAAGTTCAGGAATCTGAGAGGACCCACAAATTTCCTTCCACCCAGCGTTCCCCTAAGTCTCTCGATAAAAATGGTACCTCACTTCTGTGGGTAGGCCTAGCGCCCACGAAAGGAAATGGCCCAAAACACAACGTGGACACAACATATTTTTTCACAGAAAACAGAGGTGTTTTTTGCAAAGTGCCTACCTGTGGAGTTTGGCCTCTAGCTCAGCCGGCCCCGGGAGGGGGGGGGCAGAAATGCCCTAAAATAAATTTGACCGCCCCCACCCCGCCAAACCCCCCCTGCCCGTGAGCGACCCTTGCCTAAAATGCCCTGGCGCCTTGAGGGTTCTGCCCCCCCCTGGGGGCAGTTCGGCCTAATAATAGGCCGATCTGCCCCCAGGGGGGGCAGAAATGGCCTAAAATAAATTTGTCCTCCCAACCCCCACCCCCCCCGGGAGCGACCCTTGCCTACGGGGTCGCTCCCCCTGCGTGACATTGGCACCAAAAAACAAATCCCAGGTGCCTAGTGGTTTCTGCCCCCTTGGGGGCAGATTGACCTAAAATCGGCCAATCTGACCCCAAGGGGGGCAGAAAGGGCCTAAATACAATTTGCCCCCCAGGGCAGCGACCCTTGCCTGATGGGTCGCTACCCATCTCTAAAAAACCCCCCAAAAAATAATAATTTTTTTTTAAAAAAATTGCCCTGGCGCCTAGAGGGTTCTGCCCCCCCTGGGGGCAGTTCGGCCTAATAATAGGCCGATCTGCCCCCAGGGGGGGGCAGAAATGGCCTAAAATAAATTTGCCCCGCAACCCCCACCCCCCCCCGGAGTGACCATTGCCTACGGGGTCGCTCCCCCTGCGTGACATTGGCGCCAAAAAACAAATCCCAGTGCCTAGTGGTTTCTGCCCCCTTGGGGGCAGATTGACCTAAAATCGGCCAATCTGCCCCCAAGGGGAGCAGAAATGGCCTAAACACAATTTGCCCCCCAGGGCAGTGACCCTTGCCTGATGGGTCGCTCCCCATCTCTAAAAAAACAAACAAACAAAAAAAAAACACACAAAAAAAAATTCCCCTGGCGCCTAGAGGTTTCTCCCCCCCCCTGGGGGCAGAAATGGCCTAAACTAAATTTGCCCCCCGACCCCCAACCCCCCCCCGGGAGCGGGCCTAATAATAGGCCGATCTGCCCCCAGGGGGGGCAGAAATGGCCTAAAATAAATTTGGCCCCCCAACCCCCCACCCCCCGCGGAGCGACCCTTGCCTACTGGGTCGCTCCCCCTGCGTGACATTGGCGCCAAAAAACAAATCCCAGGTGCCTAGTGGTTTCTGCCCCCCTTGGGGGCAGATTGACCTAAAATCGGCCAATCTGCCCCCAAGGGGAGCAGAAATGGCCTAAATACAATTTGCCCCACAGGGCAGCGACCCTTGCCTGATGGGTCGCTCCCCATCTCTAAAAAAAAAAAAAAAACACAAAAAAAACACACAAAAAAAAATCCCCTGGCGCCTAGAGGTTTCTCCCCCCCCCTGGGGGCAGAAATGGCCTAAACTAAATTTGCCCCCCGACCCCCAACCCCCCCCGGGAGCGGGCCTAATAATAGGCCGATCTGCCCCCAGGGGGGGCAGAAATGGCCTAAAATAAATTTGCCCCCCACCCCCCCCCGGGAGCGACCCTTGCCTATGGGGTCGCTCCCCCTGCGTGACATTGGCGCCAAAAAACAAATCCCAGGTGCCTAGTGGTTTCTGCCCCCATGGGGGCAGATTGACCTAAAATCGGCCAATCTGCCCCCAAGGGGGGCAGAAATGGCCTAAAGACAATTTGCCCCCCCCAGGGCAGCGACCCTTGCCTCATGGGTCGCTACCCATCTCTAAAAAAAAAAAATTTGCCCTGGCACCTAGAGGGTTCTGCCCCCCCCTGGGGGCAGTTCGGCCTAATAATAGGCTCTGCTTCCAGCGCGATGGGGGGAGGCCCCTGTGACTAATCAGCGCGCTCTCGCGCGCTGACGTCACAGGGGGGGGGGTCGGGGTGGAAGGGGAAGGTCTTCCCCTTCCATCCCCGGCTTAGGGGGGGAGGGGGTGCACCGGGGGCGCGCTAGCGCTCCCCCAAGTTCCCCTGTGCCATGGACGAGATGATCTCGTCCAAGGCACAGGGGAACTGTAGCCTTGGATGAGATCATCTCGTCCAAGGCACAGAACAGGTTAAACGTAAATCCTCATTCAAAGTTAGCTGCAATAACTGTTAACACTTTAAAGCATGTCTCAATGGACCTAATGAGATTTTCCAAATAATTTGTGAAGAATGATCATTATTCTTTGTTGTCCATCAAAGTACTTCTCTATTTTCTTACCACCATTCGATACTCACACAACAATTAGGTTTCTTCCAGTAGTGAACATTTTGTTCATCAAAGCCTAAATATGGACTAATTAAGATTTGTTTAGTTCACTGCATACAATGCACCGAAATAAGGGGGTCATTCTGAGTTTGGCGGTAACTGAACCACCACGCCAACGGCAGTCCTTTGACCGCCTCCAGGGTGGCGGTGCAGACCGCCATATAACAAGTAAGGTGGTGAACCCAATGCAACACAGACAACCCACCGCCAGCACCGCCACTGCCGACAAGCAGCAACCGTCAGCGGAAGCCAACTTCATGCAGGCAGAAGCCAATGTCCCGCCTACCATATTCTGAGTCACCACACCGCCAGGATATCCGGTGTGGGCTGGCCGCCACAATAAATCTGGCGTAAACAGAAAGTACAAAAGGAGACACCTACCTCCAGGCACAGAGATGTCTGCGGTCATGATGGCAGACAAACTGCTAATCTTCCCAGCGTTGTATCTCGCCATACACTTGTAGGGGCACAGACAACGATGAAGATGACAACCGTAAGTACGCCTAGCACAGAGGAGAGGAAAAGGCAGTGATACAATCCCACACATAACACACATTCCTCGCACAGACATCTAAGGCTACACACAGGCGCAAACAAAATACGTCAATGGCAAGTCCGCAGTACACACACAAAGGCAAGCTAATACGTGCCAAACATGCAGCACAAGGCACACCAACACATCCCATAACCACACAACAATAACTAGACCACAAACACCTCAACGCAGGCACAGACAGGCATGTCGTGCGACTCCACACATACACACACACCATGAACTCTATATAGCAATGACACACAATCAATAGCTGTGAACACACATCCAAACAATGATACAGGTGACACAACACGTAAAACCAGCAATCAAGGAAATCCACACATGCAGCACCATACACACAGACATACACAACACACCATACAATCACCCAAGCAAGAAGCAACACACATCACAACATCCCCATGGCCCAAACCATCTACCCAGGGCATGCAACAACACAAACACAAACACAATCCATACACAGGCCTCACACACCTTTACCCACAGATGTCACACCACCATGTCTAAGGAAACCAGGACAAGCATTTCAACTTGATACCACAGCAATGTGGACAGTTGTATTCAACAACAAAATAATTCAATCAACTATATACAAAATGTGCCATTGGCAAGTTCAATGTCCAGAAATGCAGGACACATTGTCCATGAATCATGGGCCCAACTTGACTCCTGACAAATAGGCCTCCACGTCATAGGGGCATCAATGGGACAGGCAGGCACCTCAGGGGTGTGGGGTGGTGGGGGAGGCTTGGCTGGGAAAGGGGCACATTTCAGTTTGGCCTTAGGAGGGGTGACTTTGGCACTGGGAGGAGTGGATTTGTTGCTGGGTGGAGGAGCAAGGGAAACACCAGAGGGGGCACCTGAGGACTGGGAGGTGTAAGGGCCTGAGAGGGGCATGGGGACACGGCGTTTAAGGGGAAAAATGGGGTGGGAGAGGAGTAGGGAAGAGGTGAAGGGCAGCAAGGAAAACTTTCTTAGGTACACGGGGGCGTTCACATGATTGAGGGGTGGGAGTGTAGGTAGAGGGAGTGCCCGTCTGACGTGTTGGTGTGCTGTACCTGGATGCTCGTGTGTGCAATGTCTATATGTGTGTGTGACGGCTGAATGTTGGGTGGGTGAGTGTGTGCATGTGCATTCATTGGGAGGAGGAGGCAGAGATGCAGGGATAAGTAATGGGAGATGTGTGAGTGAATGTTGCAGTGGTGTGAGCAAGTGAGGTGGATGTGCTGCAGGTGGCTGAGACGGTAGCTGTGGTGAGTGCTGATGTGGTGTCTGGGGTGTGTGTCTATGATTCTTCTGTTGTGGTGTTTGAGGGTGTGACAGGAATGGTAGTAGGACCAGTGTGTGATGATGCGGTGCTGGCCGGTGTGAGTGGAGATGTGACTGCAAGGGAGGAGGTGGTGGGGGAAGTGTCTGTTGTTATGTCTGCAGATGTGTGTTGTGTGTGTGAATGCCTGTGGGAACGTTTGTGATGCCTATGACTGTCTTTGCGCACCTTGTCTGTTGTAGTGGGTGTATGCTGGTATGTAGGTGTGCTTTGGACGGGTGTAGGGAGAGGGGTTGTGGAGTGGGAACAGGTAGCTGGAGGGGGGACGGAAGATAAAGGGACACCGGCTGCTGTGAACGAGGTGGTCAGAGCCTGAAACAATCTCTGTAGGCCAGACAAGGCACTGTGAATGCCTTCCAGGAATGCAATGGACTGCTGCATCTGGGATGCCAGTCCCCGGGTGGCATTCACAATTGCTGTCTGCCCCACAGAGATGGACCTCAGGAGGTTAATAGCCTCCTCATTGAGGGCAGCAGGGCTGATTGGGGCAGGGGCAGAGGTGTCTGCGGCGAAGATGACACCCACCTTCCTGGTTGAGCGGGCACAGGCAACTGGGTGAGGTGCTACAGGGAGGGCGGCATGCTCCATAATCTGGCCCCCAGAAGGCACATCCCGCTGTTGGAGAAGGGGGACAGTGATGCTAGAGCAGTGTTTGGGGCCAGTGACTCTGATGCTGAGGGGGAGGCAGACGAGGATGAGGCACACGACAACAGGACTGACCTGATTCGTCACTACTTTAAATGATGTACAGGTATGTGTGAATTGTATGTCATCTGCACATGGAAGATGTATTGCTGAAGTCAGTCACTAGCCAGTATTTGCTTCCATCAAGGTATGTGTGGGGACTACAGCCTTCCATCTTGGTTTCCGAACTTGAAGGATATTAGATTTACTCTGAGGGGTAGTGGTAATGCACTGCTGCTAAGTACATGTGTGGAATGCTGGTGCCATTGTGGTACAGTCTTATTGTTGTACCAAAGGTTTAGGGTCCTCAGTCTGCCTGTTTGGGGATATGTTAGGGGGAATTATCAGTCTTGTCCTGCTGTGTAGGCATGTCATGCTTCATTGTCAGATGCTGTGCAGCAAGCACCTGTTCCTGACCACTCAGGGAGGTGTACAATAGAGGATGTTACCTATGTTACAACTTTCCTGTCCCACACATGTGTGACTGCTTATGCAGACCATTACATATGTGGTGTCATAGCTGCTGGGCCTGTCATCCTGTGTATATGTTCAAATGGTGTGGCTGTATGTATTGTTTACATGCCTTACAACTTTGTGCCTGATTCCATTTCATTTTCCCTCTTCAGGCCACATCTCTGTCTGCAAGCTGATTTCTGTATTCTCTGTTGTCATCGTTGACACTGTAAATCATTACAATTTAGATTTACTTACACATCTGCCTCGGTGTCCCACTACATCTGTCACTTCAACATTGTTGTGGTGCTGACCTGTATATATTTGCTGCTTGGAAACAGGATTGCCACTACATACAATGAAGAGACTTGCACCATGACTTGTGTGAATTTGTGTTTATTGAGTGTATGACATCACAGTCCAGTGGAGTTGGGTATTGGTGTTGCCAGTGGTGTTGCCTGACTACTTGATGTGGCCTGCTGTTGAGCTGAGGATGTCTGCATGATGTTGTTCAATTCCTTGAACTCCCCTAATATGGAGACCATGGTAGCATTGAGTGCCTGCCACTGCTGCATGGCCTCCTGGTGGTATTCCCCCTGCAGCCATTGCGTGTCTTGCAGGGTGGTGTGTATCTGGCCCATCTTGCTGGTAGGCTCCCAGGACTCTGGAGACAGCCTCCTGACCAGTTGTGTCCTGTACCAGACTTATCCCTAGGCCTACAATTGCCCTCCCACCGGCCCTTGCCCCCTGTGCCTGTGCCCTTGGTGCAGTGTGCCCCCTCCCACTAACACCAGGACCGTCATTGTCTTGGGTTTGCACCGTTGACTCCTGCTCTGAGGGGCACACTGTTGTTTGAGGTGACCTTGGGACACAGGTATTGGAAGGTGGGCTCTGCTGCACATTGGCTGCCACAGGGGAGGTGGTTTCAGTTGTGGGTAGGGTGATGCTGGTGGTGGTGGATTGACCACTCATGCCTGATGGGCCAGGTTTGTCGTCCATATCCATACTTCCAGGGGAGTCCTACCCTATTGGACCTGCTTCCAGGCCTGGGTTTTCTGTCACTGGGCTCCTGTGCTGTGTGGCAGTACCTGTGAGACCTGTGTAATGAGAAGTATTGTGTCAGATTATGGTATTGTGGAAGTGACACACATGGTTGTATGCCACCATTAACTGGATTTGCAGGGCAGTAATGACATTGACAGTTAGCAGTCCTCTGCTTGTGTTCCCATCAGTGGAATGTTACAATGGGCCTATTGTGGAGGATAGTTCATGTTTGCTTTGCTACTGTCATTGCAATGCACTGATGTGCATTCTTAATATTTATTAGTGTTGGGGAGTGACATGGTTTAAGGTGTAATTGCAGTGATGTGATGTGGATATAGCAGTCATGCAAGGGTAGGGAGCGTTGCATTATGGTAGATGTGGTACTTGCTGCAGTGTGTATCCATGCACTAAGTGGGCCTGTGAGGAAATGGTGTCAGTAGAGTGCGGTGGCATGCAAGGGTGGGTTTTGGGTCCATAGTGGGTTTGTGCACGTTAGGGTGGTGTGTGGGGCTGAGAGGGTAGTGGGGATACATGCTGTGCACAGGGACATGTTGGCCTAGGAGTACAGTAGACTTACCAGTGTCCAGTCCAGTAGGTATTCCCGTCAGTTCTTCTGGATGTAGTATGGCCATGACCTTCTCCTCCCACTGTGACATTTCTGGGGGTCTGGTGGCAGCCCAACACCTGTCCTCATTACGACGATTTGGTGCCTGGAAGCCATTTCCCGTACCTTTCCCCTAAGGGCATTCCACCTCTTACTAATGTCCTGCCTTGTGCATGGATGGTTCCCCACTGCTTTCACCCTGATTATTCGCTGCCATAGGTCGTTCTTCCGGGCTATGGATGTCTGCTGGACCTGTGTTCCAAACAGTCATGGCTCCACTCTGAGGATTTCGTCAACCATTACCCTGAGCTCCTCGTCTGTGAATCGTGGGGTTTTTGGAGGTGCCATGATGGTTGTGTTGTGGGGGGCGGTGTTTGTTTTGCATGGATTCTGGGTGTGCGGTTTGTTGATGTGACTTTGTGTAGTGGTATGTGTGTGTATGCTCTGTGGTGTTTGTGTTCAGTGGTGTGTTGTGTGATGCATGTTCAGTGTGATGGTGCCTGTGGTATCTAGGTGCAGTGCCGCATTTCAGTGTGCTCTTGCCTCGCTCTGTCAGAGTTTCAGGTTGCAAAGGGTTCAGGGTATGTGTGGGGGTGTTTTGTAGTGCTGTGGAAAAGGTGTGTGTATGTGTCTCAGGTGTTGGGTAATGGATTTGTCCAATGTGGTGCAGTGTTCTGGTGGTGGTGCCATTTTCCCTGTGGTGGTTCTGACCGCCAATGGATTTCTGCCATGTTGGGTCTGTGGTGCTGATTTGTGAATCGTTATTTGGCAAGTGGGATATTCTCGGTGTGGCGGTGCTGGTCGTTTCGACCGACGGTGTCATTTTTTTGGGTGTATTTTGGGCAGTGTTGTGTGGGTGACTCGTAATACGGCGGTCTTCACTCCGCCATCACTGGTGGTCTTTCTGCGCCGCTTGCACAGCGGTATTCGGTGATAACTTCCAAACTCGGAACCACCTAAGTGTTGAATTTAGATAACCAAGGAAGCAGAAGAAATAGAGGTTGCGGTGGCATTACATCACAAGCAGTACATAGGAACGTCTTCAGGAGCATGGCAAACTTTGCTGCTTTTTTTCAAATGTTGGCTCCTAAGGGGGGTCCCTCTGTGTCTCCCCAGTGGGAGCCACAGTGGCAAGGTATCCCTACCCCGGGCCCCTATATATCTTTTGCTCTAAACTTCAGGACAGGAGACTAAGGGCCTGATTTTGTTATTGGTGGATGATTTACTTTGTCACAACAGTGATGGATATCCCATCTACTGATATCTAAAACCCATAATATCCTCCGAGATTTAGATTTCAGCAGATGGGATATCCGACACGGTTGTGATGGAGTAACTCGTCCACAAATATCTAAATCAGACAGTGAGTCCCCAAGTCAAATGTTTCTCATATTGCTGGCAGCCAGTCAGAGTGCTTGCTTCTGTGGAAGTGTAACTTCTGCCAGAGTGAGATGGCCCAAATGAAAGAAAGCTCCCAGGGACAAATCAGAATGCTCTATTTTTTTAAAGAATTGTGTCTAAACCAACTCAGAAATACAAATATATTTAAACCTTAATTCCTCAAAAATGAATGAAATGATTTACACCATCACAAAAAGCACAATCTGTGAACAAAGATCTAGCTTCCTGACAAATGTTGTGTAATTCTGTTCAGCTGTCTTTGAGGTAGTGCTGCCTAAAGAAGTCTATAGAAAATGCATATGGATATTTGCTTTTCAGACCCCCCCCCCTTTTTTGTGCCCCCTGCTTAATGGATCACTCCAAAACTCTCAGGGAATAATCTGTAGTGTATTTGCCTTTTGTTTGGAAAGTGTTGTGAAGATTCATCAAACGGTGCCAAAGTTATTAGCAAACTATAAAATGCCATGTCTATAGTAAAGCCAGTAGCAATATCATTGCCATGATTGGCTGTCACCACTTCAACCAGGAAGGTGGTTACAACCATCTTGAGATGCAGGACTCAGGCTGAGTCCCATAAAAATGCAGTGGAAAACACATGGGGGCAGGAAAGTAATACTCTGACCCTAAGCCTGCTGGTGGGGTCTCACAGCTGTCTGGTGCGAAAAACATTTTTTTTTAAAAAATGTCCCACAAAGTTGTGGAGGATCTGTGGCAAAAAAATTAAAAAAACAAGCACAGTGCTTGTTTATTTGAGACCCTTAGGTGGGTCAGGTCCTTGGGGGGGGGGGGTTCTTTATAATAATATGGGGGTGGAGGTTCCTGTGGTCCCAGGGAACCCATCCCCTAGGACCTGGCTTCTAAATACAACAGGAAGGCCATGGTAACAATTGTGGGCTGATTTTGTCCGCCGAGAACCTAATTCCAGCCAGCTAAATAAAGGGGGAGAGGGGCTGTGCAGCCCCCCTTCCCATGCTACATTCGGTCCCAGGGACCCCATCTCCAAGGGTCTGCCCATGCATTAAAAGGAGAGGGGGCTGCTGATCACCCTCCCTGAGCCATTAATGGCCTTGGAGAACCCATCACCCTCAGCCGGCTCATGCTATGTTCCTGGAAGCCCACTGTGGGAAGGAAAACCTGTGTTTGCTCTTGCTTGACTAGAGCAATTTCAAAACTCCCTCCAAGCGAGAGCAAACATTGTGTTCACTCCAAGTGGACAAGAGTATGAAAAATGCTCCCGCTCACTGGGAGTAGAATTTTAATTGGTTTCCCTGCCTGCAGTGAAGCAGACAAAGAAACAGAAGAAAAGATGCTCCCACCCTCAGGGAGCAGCATGTTTATCTGCTCGCTGGGGCGGGAGCAATGTCAGCCCACTCATCCCCCAACTCAGCCCGCAATCACAGTGTGGTGAGTGCCCTGGGTGGGCACTAGGGCACCCACCATTTGATGGCCGGGACCCATGGGATGGGGTTCCAGGGCCATTGTTTGGAGGACTTCTATATCACCTATTTCCACATTTGAAGGATTACTTCTAGTTTTTACTTTCTCCTTTGATGGCCTTGTTGCATACCAGTACCTTGGTTTAAATTTCCTAATAAAGTAAAACAAATCAATTCTACTCACTGTATAGTCATAAAAATGCTGTAGGAGAAAATGAAAGTCCTAAAGAAAGACCCTCCTCCTGTGCTTTCGTGAAAATAATATTTGATAGATTTACCACTGTCTTGTTGTTCACTGTTTTGATGCTATCTGTCCCCTTGTGCGAATTCCCATAGAGCTTTCGAAATCTCTTTGTCTCATTCCGTCTCCTTTGTTGCTTCCTTTGCCTCCTCTTCCACGACCTCTGTAACCTAGTGCACCTCTGCCTCCTTGGGCCTTTATTCTCCCTTGTGCCATCATCTTGAATTCCTTTAAAATTGTTGATTTTACTCCTTCTGATTCAGACTGATTAGATACATCACTCTCACTATTATCACTTCCCGTTGATTCCTCTTGAGTTCTTCTCAACCTTACTAATTGATTTGACGATTCTTTTAATGTAGTGTTTGAAGAGGATGATTGTTTTTCCTGTCCTTTATCTTTTATGTTTCTTCTAAAAAAATCGAATTTTTGCCTGAAAGTCAATATTTGGCCTTTTTCATATTCTACCTCATCTCTATAAAATTGACATTGTTTCTTGGCCATAATTTCTCCCTCGAATTTTTTGGGGCAATTATTTACCTTTTCCATTTCTTTATCAAACTCATCAACACTTTTTCTTTCAATGTTTCCATGCACTTATCTATTTCTTGTGACAATCTTTCAACATCTCTCATTGCATATTTGATCAAAATCTTCAGCATCACGATTGAACAATTATGATTATTAGCCACCCTTTCTTCGATCATATCAGGATTGTTTAATGTTGGCACTATAAAAATTCTTAGTCCCCTTGGTATTCTGTCACATTCCACATATTTTTGTAATGTGGTGGCTTCCCACCATTTGGCTTGCTCTTGTTTGGAAATTTTCCACATATTTTCCCAAAGTTGCCTATTAAGAAATTCTTCATTTTGACCTCTTGAAACATCAGAGCCGTCTTTTTTACCTGCTGTATATGCAAACAGCTTTTCAGCCGCTTCACTCCTTTTAGTTTCTCTTTTTGCTGCTATCATGCTCCTTACAGCAATACAAACATATATATGTATAGTTGCTGTTGTTGGTGTGCTCTAGATCACTGGAGGTGCTCGGTGAGGTGCTCTGCCCATCCCTTAATATTAAACAATTTTTCCTCATAATACAGAGAAAAACCCTCACTCTAACATAAGAATCATAGTATTAAATCAATCCAGTGGCCTCTAGTAAGAACATATTTCAGCTGTTCCTTATCTTTTGTCAACTGTAGAGAATGCTGTGTAACAATCAATTTAAATACTTGGCCTCTGTGTCCACTAATCAAAATGGTAAAAATGCTATTATCTTTCTTTCCTAAAATAGGAACGATCACAGTCACTGTGCCATATAAAATAAAGCAAACCGGCATTTCATGATTCCTTTTGCAATCCTCCCTTCTGGCATCTTCAGTTCCAAAATACTTCCCAAGTGGAATTCATGTTTTCACTTTTAACATCTTTCTCCTTGAACTTCAATGATTGTAGAAATCAAGCGCTGCTGCAATGCTAATGTTTCTCATGCTTCATCATTCGGTAAAATACCTTGATGCCCAGCTCCCAGGTGACATGGCTGGGCCCCAGGGAATGGGTTGTCCGGGGTCAAAATTGGCCCTGGTAAGGTGCTCCCTCCAATATTCATTTAAGGCCAGGGAATGGGGTCCCGGAGCTGAAATCAACAGGGGCTGCAAGCCCCCCAATTAAATAGCGGTGGGCCCTGGTAGATTGGGTCCCTGGGGCCAAAATTGGCCAGGGGAGGGCGGCCGCACCTCCCATAGAGTCTATTGTTCTCCCTTTAAATTGGTAAGAGTATGCAAATGTGCAAATCACCTGGAAGCTGCACCTACTTGGCCCTGATCAGCCCACCTTAGTAGTACACGTCTTCCCCTTTTTTGCCAGGATGATGGATAGCTTCCCAAAAGGACCCTTGTGCCTATTTTGATGCTGTGTTCGTGATGCTAAGGAATATTAAGACATCTCCACGAAACAAAGAAGCACTTACTTCATATAGATAGGAGTAAGGACCCTGGTTTGGTGGAGTCTTAGGCAACATTTCAGCAACCTTGGATGACTTTTCTCAGGTGACTTTTCTCTACTCTGTAATACTTTTGCTCTCTACTGATGAAGGGCTAAACCCAGAAACACATGTGTAGAGATAACAGCACTATCTGCACCAACTTTGGTGAAAAACGACAGCAACTTTGAAGTAAGCATACTACATTTACCGGGATGCATTGTGGTGAACCTTACTGGGATGAGAGGCAGTGTGCTCCCTCCCTCTTTTTTAAATTCGCATTTAAAAGGGGTTCGGGTTGGCATGAAGGGTTTCTAATGTAAGTATTTCTTGACTCTTGGTGCCTGGATATATTCCAATTTGCAACTTTAAAGGGGACCAGTCAATCATCATTGGCCTGCTACATACCTGAAGAATCTGTTGTGGCACACATTACAGGACTCATGGACATGGTCCCTGCACCTGCAAAGTGAATGAACAAAATGTATAAGTGGACAGGTTGACTACACCCTGAACCCAAAGGGCATAAGGGTGAGTTCCACAAGGATCCCTCTTGATGGACAACAAGTTGTAACAGTCATTACGGGACTCAGGAGCACTCTCACCATTGAAACGTATGTAGCAAAAGCCTGTTTTTCAGGGTCATGAAAAGAAGCACAAATAAAGAGTGATACAACATTTTAATCACAATTGCAATATAAATAATTTATTCAAGATACCATGCTTATGTTAGGAATTGTAGTACATTCTAAGTTGATTTTACTATGTAAACATTATGATCCTCTCCTGGGACCTAATTTTGAGAAAGAAGCAGGGACCAGGGCACTCTGAGTCTCTATAATAAATACATAGTCCAAAATGAGTAGAGTTGCAAGGGGTGTTTAATCCAAGAACAGACAACAGCCAACACGTGTTTCGTCCTAGCGGACTTTTTCAAGGCTGCAACATAAACAGATGGCAATTCTTATACATGAGATAATACAGTGTATGAGGATCTGTCACATGGATACACATTTTCGCACGAGGGATGAGCCCTTTAAAATACATGAATATTCGACCAGAAAGGCGATACCCCATTGTTTAAACCAAAAAAGCAGTTGTAATAAACTTTTTAAAAATTTCTTTGAACTTTTTTTGCGAACTTTGTTCAAAAACAAGGGGAAGATAGTGCACGTGAATGAAATAGGTGAAAAACACCTGAAGGTTCCTTTCCAATGTGGGTGGAGAAATTCCCCTTGTGCAATAGGGAAACATGCAAATAAACCTTACATTTCAAACTGGTGTCCAAGACAGAGATAGATGCATGCAAGGTAGGTGGCAGGAAAGAAGAAAAACCGTGTAAGCAGGCACGAGTTAGAATAGGAGTACTACACGAACAGGTGGTAGTTACCTCATAGATTCAGACTTGGATGAAGAATGGTTTCACTAGGGCTGCTGTAGCCCCTAAAATAATGCATTGGTTCTAGGGGAAGCAATCAGATAAGACATGTTTGTGCTATTAAAATATCTTAGGCTGGAGTGAGCCACAGCTAGAATAAGCGGTAGGAGAAAGAAAGTAGTAGTAACCTACCCAATATAAATAATCAGTCTTGCCATATTATGTGGCTAGTACTCCTGTCTTTGGCACTGTGCAACTTGCCGTATTCGTAAGTAATGGTCAACTGGTATATCCGTAGTTACATAAAATGATAGACACAGGGTATTTTAATAGCACAAACATGTCTTATCTGATTGCTTCCCCTAGAACCAATGCATTATTTTAGGGGCTACAGCAGCCCTAGTGAAACCATTCTTCATCCAAGTCTGAATCTATGAGGTAACTACCACCTGTTTGTGTAGTACTCCTATTCTAACTCGTGCCTGCTTACACGGTTTTTCTTCTTTCCTGCCACCTACCTTGCATGCATCTATCTCTGTCTTGGACACCAGTTTGAAATGTAAGGTTTATTTGCATGTTTCCCTATTGCACAAGGGGAATTTCTCTACCCACATTGGAAAGGAACCTTCAGGTGTTTTTCACCTATTTCATTCACGTGCACTATCTTCCCCTTGTTTTTGTTTTTAAACAAAGTTCGCAAAAAAAGTTCAAAGAAATTTTTTAAAAGTTTATTACAACTGCTTTTTTGGTTTAAACAATGGGGTATCGCCTTTCTGGTCGAATATTCATGTATTTTAAAGGGCTCATCCCTCGTGCGAAAATGTGTATCCATGTGACAGATCCTCATACACTGTATTATCTCATGTATAAGAATTGCCATCTGTTTATTTTGCAGCCTTGAAAAAGTCCGCTAGGACGAAACACGTGTTGGCTGTTGTCTGTTCTTGGATTAAACACCCCTTGCAACTCTACTCATTTTGGACTATGTATTTATTATAGAGACTCAGAGTGCCCTGGTCCCTGCTTCTTTCTCAAAATTGTATTTCACAGCACAGTCCTTGGGTGGTCTCCTTCTGGGGCTCCATCTACGTAACCTGTGCAATTTTGAAACCCTTTGTGGTTGGGTTTCTCCGACCAGGTTGGCACCGCGCACAAATACAGGCTACGCGACTTGAAATTGATTGGCTTCAGATGTGCGACAATATAGCATTAACCACTTCCTTGTTATGAATGTGTACTCTCCTGGGACCTGTTGGATTTCCTGGTCCATGTTTGAGAGAAACTGCTTCCTCTCAGGATTTTCGCATAGAGGTCATAAGGTCCTCTAGAAGCTAAACTGAGAGCACATTTGTTTTAGGTTCACACTATCTTCCTCAGCCATGTGAGAAAAACGTCTGATATTGTGAGTAAAACATGAACTTTGAACACCAGCAACAGTCTTTCAGTTAAGTTTCCAGTGTTCCAGTGCACAACTAGAGGGCTAACAATCTATTTGTGACAGAAGTGTGTCACACTTGATGCCAACTTAATGGCATCAAAGTTTTAAAACATGCAGTATTTCCTTCAGAAACAAGTAAAATATGGGGTTCTGTTTCATAGATATCATGATTAGTGGTCTAGATTGCTAAAAAGAGGATACATTTTCTATTAGTCAATAACTTCCTTGTCCATTTCAGTAAAACATTCTGACATGCAGAGTGAAAATGTACCTCTGTTGACAGTTTGGTTCTATAAAAAATGATTTATCTATAGGATCAGTGGGAGTCAAAGTGGCTTCAGAAACTCCATCGCAAATGACTCAGCTGAAGGCACTCACTTCACCTTGTCATAAATAGATTTATTCATTAAATATAATTAACATTACGGTAGTAATGTAATCAGCAAAAATAAAATCAATTATTAAGAAACCAGTATGCTTGCAGAACATACATTTCCTGAAAAACAATAGGCAATCCACATTTAAAGGGCATAATAAAGTTGTCAAATCTTTAAATAAAGCAACACAATACCCTGCACAACACAACCAAAGTGTGCTCAGTAAGCCCTTTGAAAAGCGCATACATCAAAACTGCCTGTAAAATAGGCTAAACACGACAAATTATTTAATTGCTAATACATATGATACTTCTAGTTGGTTTGGCCAATATAAACATATTATGGGTACATAATAATTTGTTGTATTTTTAAAACAAAACATTTTGTCAGCAGTAAAATGTGAACTGCTATGTTACACACAAATAAAAACATTTTCTCTTGCTTTTCACCTGTACACAAGCAATTTTCTGTGACAGCATTCAGTCCTCATTTAATCTCTTCATCAAAAGTAAAATAACAACTTTGTTAGAAATGCGGGTCTCTAGTTGGCAGAGGTATGCAACTTGTCCAAGTAGGGACCGCAATTCTAGTCAGGGTAAGTCAGTTACACACCATAAACTAATCTGTGCTCACCCTGTGTTAGCTTGGCACAGAGGTGGCAGGCTTAACTTTTGGAGACAATGTATAAAATATTTGTGCAACACTTAAAACCCCAAAAGAATTTACACCAGTTCAGAAAAATAGATTATATTTTCATGAGTAAAACAAGACCACAATGATAAAAATCCAGTAGAAGTTGAGGTATGAATTTTTAAAGAATAAATGAAACTGAAGCATGAATTGCCAACTAGGACTATCTGGTCCTGCTTTACACCGGGCAAGGTCAAGAGCTCAGGTAGAATAAATTTGAGCATGGGTTGGATATGGGGACCAACCTTGTCCCACTGAAAAAGTAACTTGTGGATTGAGGATACGTAGACGATGAAGACCTGATGCAAGGAGCAGAGAAGGCAATGTGCAGGTGATGAGTTGGTTCTGATCCATGCAGTGGAAGATGTGTTGTAGGTGAACCCTTGGCAAGGAAAGTGATGCGTTGCCATTCAGCTATGCAGCCCACGATGGGAAGGGGATGCATCAGGCTGAGGGTGATACGGCAATCTTGAGCCAGGATTCAAGAAGTAAAAAAAAAAAATCCTATTGAGTGATATATTGAATTTTAACAGTATGATAAGTGTAAGTATTCATTAATTGAAGACTGGAACATATGCATGCATACTATATCTAAATAATTCCTCTAGGAGCATTTTTTAAATGAGACATCAACTTTCTAAAGCCGACATTTTCAAAGTTGTAATAATGAATCCGACTAAATTACAGAGGATTTGTAAGAACAATTCAATAGGTACTAAACAGGTTATAGCCACTCCTTCTCAATTGGGAGTTAAAGCTTATTAATTGCAATAAGGAATCCCCAATGTTAACCTATGAGAGGGCTAGGCCTCATAGCAGTGACAAACTAATTTGGGAGTTTTTCACAACTAGGATGTGTAAAATTTAAAAGTACATGTATTACCTTTTAGTTACATGGCACCTTGCCTTATGGGCTACCTAGGGCCTACCTTAAGGGTGATTTATATGTGATAAAGGGGGAGTTTAAGGCTTGGCAAGAGGTTTGAAATGCCAAATCATCATGGTAGTGTAAACTGCCCACACAGGCTCTGTAATGGCAGTCCTGAGACATAGTTAAGGCCTACTTGAGTGCGTGGCACAAGCGGTGCTGCAGTCCCACTAGTAATATTGAATTTACAGCCTCTGAGCACATTTAGTGCACTGTACTATTGAACTTACAGGAAATTGTAGATACATCAATCAAACCATGTTTTAGGGGAGAAGCTCTTGCACTTTTGCACTTGTTAGTAGTGGTAAAGTGCTCAGAGTCCTAAGGCCAACAAAAAGAATCAACAAAAATATGAGAAAAGCAGTCAAAAGATTTGGGGAAGACCACCCAAAGGCTGACAGGTCTAACAAACCTGCAGGTATTTCATGGTGGAAGGATGCATCACATAATATAACAATGAGAATGTTTACTTTTGTCAAAAAGTGCTGCAGATTTTGTCATTGTAATGTTGCACCTTAGCTATAGAAAGATACCATAGACCAATAAGCTAGGCAGATGAAAACAAATTCACAATATTTTCTCTTTTACAGGGAAAGTAAAACATGCGCTGAGTTAGGGTATTGCAACTGGAATGTGTGAGGTGCAAGTAACATTCATAGAACAGTGGCTGGTGTCTTAAACCATGTCACAATCTTATTGGTTTTGTAAACTGTGACCTGCATAATACTAATATTAATAACAACAACTACCACATTATTATTATTGTTGTTATTATTAACCCCTTAGCTGCTGGGCCTTCCTCCCCTCCGTCCGAGTGCTGAGCCCTTTTTTGGCTATTTGATGTAGTTCACGCATAGGCCTTCATAACTTTTTGTCCATATAAGCTATCCATGCCAAATTTGCATCCTTTTTTTTCAACATCGTAGGGATTCTAAAGGTACCCAGAGATTCTGGGTTTCCCTGGAGAAATTAGCCAAAATACACCTGAAATGTCAGTTTTTTTTCAGAAAAATGGGGGAAAAATCCTCCAGAAGACAGGATGTGTTTTTTTCCCCTGAAAATAGCATCAACAAAGGATTGCTGGTGCTAAAATCTCCAACTTCCCAGTTTTGAGGAACAGGCAGACTTGAATCTGAAAAACACATTTTTCAACACAATGTTGGCATTTTACGCGGACATGCCCCATTTATACTATTTTTGGTGCTTTTAGCCTCCTTCCAGCTAAGCTAGTGACAGAAATGGGTGTGAAACCAATGCTGGATCCCGGACAGCTAAACATTTCTGAAAAGTAGTCAACATTCTGAATTCAGCAAGGGGTCATTTGTGTAGATCCTACAAGGTTTTCCTACAGAAAATAACAGCTGAAATAAACAAATAATGAAATTCAGGTAAAAAAACAGCAATTTCTCTACACTTTTTACTCTGTAACTTTTTTCTACGATGTCAGCTTTTCAAAAGCAATGCTCCATTATGTCTGCTGGAATCTTCTGGTTGTGGGGATATATAGGGCTTGTAGGTACATCAATAACCCTTATGTACTCAGAGCCAATAAATGAGCTGCACCTTACGGTGGGTTGTCATGGTATACCAGGTATACAGCAATTCATTTCCTGGAATATAAAGAATGAAAAATAGGTATCAAGAAAACTTTTGAATTTCCGAAATGGGCACAAGATAAGGTGTTGAAAAGCAGTGGTTATTTGCACATCTCTGAATTCTGGGGTCCCCATACTAGCATGTGAATTACAGGGCATTTCTCTAATACACTTCTTTATTACACACTGTCTTACATTTGGAAGGAGAAAATGTAGAGAAAGACAATGGACAGTAACACTTCTTCTTTTATTCTGTGTTCCCCCATGTCTCCCAATAAAAATGGTACCTCACTTGCGTGGGTAGGCCTAGTGCCCGCGACAGGTAGCGCGGCAAAATGCAACATGGACACATCAAATTTTTACATTGAAATCTAACGTGTTTTTGGGAAACTGCCTAGCTGTGGATTTTGGCCTGTAGCTCAGCCGGCACCTAGGGAAACCTACAAACCTGTGCATTTTTTAAAACTCGTCACCTAGGGTAATCCATAATGGGGTGACTTGTTGGGCTATCACCAGGTTCTGTCATCCAGACTCCTTTGCAAACCTCAAAATTTGGCAAAAAAACACTTTTTCCCTCACATTTCGGTGATAGAAAGTTCTGGAATCGGAGAGGAGCCAAAAATTTCCTTCCACCCAGCATTCCCCCAGATCTCCTGATAAAAATGGTACCTCACTTGTGTGGGTAGGACTAGTGCCCGCAACAGGAAATGCCCCAAAACACAACTGGACACATCACATTTTCCGAAAGTAAACTGTTTTGAAACTGTGGATTATGGCCTCTAGCTCAACTAGAAGCTAGGGAAACCTACCAAACCTGTGCGTTTTTGAAGACTAGACACCTAGGGGAATCCAGGATGGGGTGACTTGTGGGGCTCTAACCAGATTCTGTTACACAGAATCCTTTGCAAACCTCATAATTTGGCCAAAAAAATACTTTTTCCTCACATTTTGGTGATGCAAAGTTCTGGTATCTGAGGGGAGACACAAATTTTCCTCCATCCAGCATTCCCCCAAGTCTCCCGATAAAAAGTGGTACCTCACTTATTTGGGTAGGCCTAGTGCCGCAAAAGGAAATGACTGAAAAGACAACATGGTCAGATCATGTTTTTCCCCAAAAAAACGGATCTGTTTTTTGCAAAGTACCTAGCTGTGGATTTTGGCCTATAGCTCAGCCGGCACCTAGGGAAACCTCCCCAGTACACGCTACTCTACGGTCCTCCAGACCAACAGGTAAGTACACAGGGAGCATGTTGTATGGGCTATGCCTGTGTGGAGAGGGCTGGTTGTAAAAAGGAAGGGGGCAGAGTTCTGCGTGCATGAAAGACGGTGGGTGCATGTACCACATGGCAAGGGTGGGAACGTGGGGCAATGACTGTGACGGTCCGGACGGTTAAAGTTTTTCCTTTTCCCCTGTACTATTCCTGTAGGTCAGCGCCCACCAGAAGAATGATATTTGGCGTGCCATCGCCAAGGACGTCCGGACCCTGGGGGTCCACCACAGACGGAGCACCCACTGCCGGAAAAGATGGGAGGACATTCGCCGCTGGAGCAAGAAGCCGGCGGAGGCTCAGCTGGGGATGGCCTCCCAATGTGGGAGCGGTGCCCGTCGAACCATGACCCCCCTGATGTTGAGGATCCTGGCGGTGGCCTACCCGGAGTTGGATGGGTGCTTGAGGGCATCACAGCAGACACAATGGGGTGAATACACTCTCATTCAGCTGACTTTGCGTGCAGTGGAGGGGTCTGGGTGGGGAGGAGGGCTGTGGGTTTCCCTAGGCCAGGGCGAGGTCCGTAGGCTAGGCCCCTCCGTAAGGCATGGCCCTGTGGCCCCCCATCCCACCTCTGAAGAGTGCCAAGTACAGCTATTCATGCACCTGTGTCATCTATGTGTGCATATGTCGTCCATAGCCTTGTAGGCCATTTCCCAGGAATTGCACTGTAGAGCCCAACAGCTCGACGTAGTGCAGGGGGCTTCTGTGTCTGTCTTGTCCGCCAGCGGTAGCGGTAATACATGCACTCAACATGCCTTTCTTCTGTTCCCCCCCCCTTTTTTGCGGTCTCCCTGTTCTTGTGTGCATTAGCATCATCAGGCGGAGGAGCAGTGGCACCGGAGCACGAGGGAGCTGCATCCCACATGGCCATGGAGGACCACACTACGGACTCAGAATACACCAGTGGGACGGAGGGCGAGGGGAGCACCACGGCGGGGACAGGAGCTGAAACCAGCGACACGGACTCGTCCTCCGATGCGAGCACCCTAGTGTTGGCGGCAACACATACAGACACACCAACATCCACTGCCTCCACTGTGTCCCTCTCCTCGTCGTCTCCCTCCTCCCTCCCAGTCTCGTCTACACTCACACCTTCATGCACTACCTCTACAGCCACTACGTCTCGCACCAGCACACCCACCAGCACACCCCGCTCACGTGCAGTCACCACCCCCACTACCATTCACACGTCCCCTGTGTCCTCTCCTAGTGTGTCTGTGACGCCCCCTCCCTAGATACACAAACGCAGGCACCCACCCACCCATCATACATCCACCTCACAACAGCCTCCAGCGCATGCACCTGCACCCAAAGCCACAAAACGTACACCTCCTACAACCACCATCTCTTCCTCCACTCCCAAACCCCCTCCAGCTACCCGTCCCAGTGTGTCCAAACAACTTTTCTTGTCCACCCTTAACCTATTCTCCCCCCGTCCAACTCATAGGTCCCGAACTAGCACCTCAGCCACAACATCTCCAGGACCAGTGGTGCCTGTTGTCACAGGTATGTGGAGTGCACCGGCCACCAGGACACCCAGTGTGGCACGGAGCCACAGCACAGCCAGTCCCCCCCCTGTGAAGTACCAGAAGTTGGCCAGTGTCTGGTGGGAGAGGGAGAAGACTCCAGCCACCCAAGCCGCTCCCAGGGGTCGTGGTGGGAGTGTGGACTCAGCTGTGACTCCTCCCGAGGTGGGGAAGGGCAAGGACCGCCAACTCAAGCACCGCTGAACAGAGCAAGGACCGCCAACTCAAGCACCGCTGAACAGGGCAAGCACCGCTGAACAGGGCAAGGACCCCCAACTCAAGCACCGCTGAACTGGGCAAGGACCGCCAACTCAAGCACCGCTGAACAGGCCAAGCACCGCTGAACAGGGCAAGGACCGCCGACTCAAGCACCGCTGAACTGGGCAAGCACCGCTGAACAGGGCAAGGACCGCCAACTCAAGCACCGCTGAACAGGGCAAGCACCGCTGAACAGGGCAAGGACCACCAACTCATGCACCGCTGAACAGGGCAAGCACCGCCAACTCAAGCACCGCTAGCCCATGAGCGGCAGGGGCACTGACGCAACAGGGACCGTCACGGGGTAAGTGATGCACTCTGGGCACCAGTCCTCCTCCAGAACCAGTGGAGAAAGACATCCACTACCTCAGTCCTTGGCAGGATGAAGCACTCTGGGCACCAGTCCCCATCCAGAACCAGTGGAGACATGCATCCACTACGTCTGTCCTTGGCAGGATGAAGCACTCTGGGCACTAGTCCCCCTCCAGAACCAGTGGAGAAACACATCCACTAACTCAGTCCATGGCAGGATGAAGCACTCTGGGCACCAGTCCCCCTCCAGAACCAGTGGAGAAAGACATCCATTACCTCAGTCCTTGGCAGGATGAAGCACTCTGGGCACAAAGCCCCCTCCAGAAACCAGTGGAGACTGTTATCCACTTGAGAGACTGTGGCTTTGCACTCCCCAGGATGCAGCAGTGGGCAAACCACCCACTTGTGAGACTTGAGAGACTGTGGCTTTGCACTCCCCAGGATGCAGCAGTGGGCAAACCACCCACTGTAGAGACTTGAGAGACTGTGGCTTTGCACTCCCCAGGATGCAGCAGTGGGCAAACCACCCACTTGTGAGACTTGAGAGACTGTGGCTTTGCACTCCCCAGGATGCAGCAGTGGGCAACCCACCCACTGTAGAGACTTGAGAGACTGTGGGGGTCATTCTGACTCCCGCCGGCGGCGGTAACTGCAAGCCTGACGGGAGCCGCCGAATGACCGCACCGCGGTCAAATGACCGCGGCGGTCATTCTGAGTTTCCCGCTGGGCTGGCGGGCGACTGCCAGAAGGACGCCCGCCCGCCCAGCGGGAAACCCCCTTCCACGAGGATGCCGGCTCCGAATGGAGCCGGCACAGTGGAAGGGGTGCGACAGGTGCAGTTGCACCCGTCGCGATTTTCAGTGTCTGCCACGCAGACACTGAAAATCTATGTGGGGCCCTGTTAGGGGGCCCCTGCAGTGCCCATGCCAATGGCATGGGCACTGCAGGGGCCCCCAGGGGCCCCACGACACCTGTTCCCGCCTGCCAGGATCTGGCGGTGAAAAACGCCAGAACCAGGCTGGCGGGAAGGGGGTCGGAATCCCCATGGCGGCGCTGCTTGCAGCACCGCCGTGGAGGATTCCCTGGGGCAGCGGGAAACCGGCGGGACACCGCCGGTTTCCCGTTTCTGACCGCGGCTGTACCGCCGCGGTCAGAATGCCCATGGAAGCACCGACAGCCTGTTGGCGGTGCTTCCGCGGTCGTTGGCCCTGGCGGTCCATGACCGCCAGGGTCAGAATGACCCCCTGTGACTTTGCACTCCCCAGGATGCAGCAGGGGGCAAACTACCCACTTGTGAGACTTGAGAGACTGTGGCTTTTCAATCCCCAGGATGCAGCAGTGGGCAAACCACCCACTTGTGAGACTTGAGAGACTGTGGCTTTGCACTCTCCAGGATAAAGCAGTGGGCAACCCACCCACTTGAGAGACTGTGGCTTTGCACTCCCCAGGATGCAGCAGTGGGTACAACACCCACTGTAGAGACTTGAGAGACTGTAGCTTTGCACTCCCCAGGATACATCAATGGGCATGGAGGCCCCTCGTGGATCTGGCGTTGTGCACTCATCCGGCTGAGGTGCCCCCCTTTCCCTTCCCCCTGAGGTGCCTGTTGTATTTCTATCTGATGCCCCTGCAGTGTTCTCTCTGTTTTGATCTGGTATCGTGTGTGGGCCTCACCCATGCATTTTGGGCCCAGTGGTCCACGGACTATGAATGGTGCAATACCTAGACTACTAATCTTGGTGTATATTTTGTTAATAGTGTATATATGTATATTTTTGCTTACTGAATTTTGATATATAACAATGGTTACACTCATTTCCTTTTGTCTTTGCATTCTTCCGGGAGGATTGGGGGGTGTAACTATAATATATGGATATGCATTAGTGTGTGTGTTGTAGTGGGTGAGGGTGGGGGTGGGGGTGTTGCGTGCTGCGTGTGTGTGTCCCTGTTTTTTCCCTCCCCTGTGTCGTAGGTGCAGTACTCACCGTGGTCTTCTCCGCCGGCGTTGGTGCTCCTGGTACAGGAGCAGGAAGACTATCGCAGGGAGAATTTGGAGTTCCGGGTCCATGGTGTCCTCCTTCCTCGTGGAGTGTGTAGAGGTGAGCGTTTTCCCTTCGAAATTCCTGTTTCCGCCGTGTTTTTATCCGCTGTGTATCCACCCCGGAAAAGGTGGCGGATTGGCCTGTCATAATAGTGTGGGCGGTACACTGTCCTCCGCCTGTCTGTTGGCAGTGACCGCCGAGCTGTTTGTTTGTACCGCCGTGGCGGTCGGAGTGTTAAAGTGGCTGTCTTTGTTGGCGGTTTCCGCCACAGTTGTAATTCCCCAAAAATTTCCGCCGGCCTGTTGCCGGTCTTACCGCCGCTTTAACACCGTCCGCCAGGGTTGTAATGACCACCTATGTGTAGTGTAGGCTAAATGTACTTACCCAGGACTTGAACAATGGAAGCACTGACTAGAGAACCATGTGCAACAATTTTGATACGTCAAGAGCCGGATGATGTCCTCATCGCAAGAAGAACCAATCAGCGTTTTGTGAAATATAAGAATATGATTTGTTAAATAAAAACTATAGGTTACAGTCATATCTTCTGACTAATTAGCAATTAGTGGGATGGACTGGGAGACCCTAATAAAAGGTCATGACAAGGGGTGAGTAGTCAGAACTGCAAAGAGAAAGTTGATGACGTCAGGAGACGTTGTCTGAGGTACTGATATTGGGCTCATACTCTCTGAGCCTGATCTGTAGCTAACTATTGATGACTTGAAGACGAAGACTGACTTGTTGCTGATCCCTCCTGGACAGGTAGCTATAAAAATGTGACTGACGATTTTGTGCCTTTTCTTCTAGGTACTGTTAGAAATGGGGTTTTTGGTTGGAAGTCAGGTTACCCTCTGTCCAAGCAAGAACCCTCACTCTAGTCAGGGTAAGTCACACACAATCCAAATGATCCTGTGCCCACCCTCTGGTAGCTTGGCACGAGCAGTCAGGCTTAACTTAGAAGGCAATGTGTAAAGTATTTGTGCAATAAATCATACAATAACACAATATAGTACCACAAAAATACACCACACAGTGTTTAGAAAAAATATATAATATTCATCTGGATAATTGCAGGTGAAAACAAATAAAGATGCAATGTGAAATTGTAGAGATATCACTGAAAAGTTATATAAAGTGTTTTAAGTCTTTAAAAATCAAACAAAGTCTCTTTCTAGCACAAAGTACCTGGTTTAAAGTGGAAAATCACTGCAAAGGGCCACAGAAGAAGAGATACGTGGAAAAATGTTTTGTGCGTCGATTTCTCCCCAGCACACACGGACTTGCGTCGTTATTTTTCACGCAGGGAAGTCGGGCGTCGTTTTCCCGTGCGCGGACAGTCTCTTTCTGTGGTTCGCGAGATTACCAGATGTCCCGGGGTCTGTACGTGGAATCCTAGGCTTGTTTTCTGGCTCGCGTCGTTCCGGTGGGTTGTGCGTGGAATCTTCTCCCTCACGGCAGGCGTTGCGTTGATTTCCTTTCTGGAGTCGGTCAGCGTTTGTCCAGGCGAGGCCGTGCCTCGAAGTTCCGGTCGCACCGCAGGCGTCGCGTTGAGCGCATAAGGCGTCCAAATGAAAAAGAGAAGTCTTTTTGGTCCTGGGACTTCAGGGAACAGGAGGCAAGCTCTATCCAAGCCCTTGGAGAGCACTTCAGCAGCAAGGCAAGAGTTCAGCAAGGCAACAGGGCAACACCAAGGCAGCAGTCCTTTGTAGAAAGCAGTCAGATGAGTCCTTTAGGCAGCCAGGCAGTTCTTCTTGGCAGGATGCAGGTTCTGGTTCAGGTTTCTTCTCCAGCAAGTGTCTGATGAGGTAGGGCAGAGGCCCTGTTTTATACCCAAATGTGCCTTTGAAGTGGGGGAGACTTCAAAGAGTGACTAAGAAGTGCACCAGGTCCCCTTTCAGTTCAATCCTTTCTGCCATGTTCCCAGTAGGGGGTGTGGCAGTCCTTTGTGTGAGAGCAGGCCCTCCACCCTCCCAGCCCAGGAAGACCCATTCAAAATGCAGATGTATGCAAGTGAGGCTGAGTACCCTGTGTTTGGGGTGTGTCTGAGTGAATGCACAAGGAGCTGTCAACCAAGCCCAGCCAGACGTGGATTGCAAGGCACAGAAAGATTTAAGTTCAAAGAAATGCTCACTTTCTAAAAGTGGCATTTCTAGAATAGTAATATTAAATCCAACTTCACCAGTCAGCAGGATTTGGTATTACCATTCTGGCCATACTAAATATGACCTTCCTACTCCTTTCAGATCAGCAGCTACCACTTCAATACTGTATGAGGGTAGCCCCAATGTTAGCCTATGAAGGGAGCAGGCCTCACAGTAGTGCAAAAACGTATTTAGGAGTTTTACACTACCAGGACATGTAAACTACACAGGTACATGTCCTGCCTTTCACCCACACAGCACCCTGCTCTAGGGGTTACCTAGGGCACACATTAGAGGTGACTTATATGTGGAGAAAGGGGAGGTTTAGGCTTGGAAAGTACTTTTAAATGCCAAGTCGAGGTGACAGTGAAACTGCACACACAGGCCTTGCAAAGGCAGGCCTGAGTCAAGGTAAAGGGGCTACTTAAGTGGGTGGCACAACCAGTGCTGCAGGCCCACTAGTAGCATTTAATCTACAGGCCCTAGGCACATATAGTGCACATTACTAGGGACTTATAAGTAAATTAAATAGTCCAATCAGGTATGATCCAAGGTTACCATGTTTAAAGGGAGAGAACATATGCACTTTAGCACTGATTAGCAGTGATAAAGTGCAGAGTCTAAAAGCCAGCAAAAACAGTGTCCAAAAAGTGGAAGGAGGCAGGCACAAAGTTAGGGGTGACCACCCTAAGGCTGTCAGGTCTAACAGGTACCAACTGCGCTGTTTTACAGAGATTCACCCTTACGTCGATTTTTCCAAATTAGTGTTTTTTCTAAATTGTTTTCGCATGAAAACCCCCATGCTAATGCTAATTTTGATTAGGTAGGCTGTTTGGGGTGAAGTTGACAGTGACAAATGACTCACAACTTAATTGCTGAATTCCATTATTAATGCTGATATTTATAGCTTACGGTGTTGCTTTGTCGCATATGTTTTCTTCAAGAAATAATGGCCCTCATTACTACCCTGGCGGTAAATCCCACTTACCGCCGTGCAGAAGACCGTCAACATACCACTGCGGCCATGGAATTCCGCTTCAGGTATTACGACCCACAGCCCGGAATCCACCACAATACAGACACCCACACAAGTCTGCCACACCAAAGGTCAGTGATAAACTGGCGAGACCAAAACCGACACCGTCATGCCAACAAGAATATGCCCACACTATCACGACCCATGAATCAACGCAGCGGTCTTTCTACCGCGGTAAACAATTGGCGGTACACACAGTCGCGTTCAAAATACACAAACATATACAAAACACAACCACATTGGGCAATTTGAAATACACACACCTGATACACATACATACACCACACCCACACACCCAATTCAATATAAAACACACACCCACATTTCACACAAACCCTGACTACCAGAAATTTGAAAGCAGGCCAGAGAGAGACACTACCTAAAACAACACCAGCATCCACAGACACACAACACCATCACTTCCACAACATCCACGCACCTCAAACAACACACACCAGCACATCCCCTCACACATCACAACAGACACCACCTCACACATCACCCACATCATGGCACCTCATTCGACACCCCAGGTTCTATGAGGAGGAGCTCAGGGTCATGGTGGAGGAAATCGTCCGGGTAGAGCCACAGCTATTCGGATCACAGGTGCAGCAGACATCCATTGCAAGGAAGATAGAGCTATGTTGCAGAATCGTGGACAGGGTCAATGCAGTAGGACAGCACCCAAGAACTAGGGATGACATCAGGAAGAGGTGGAACAACCTACGGGGAAAGTGCTTTCCGTGGTCTCCAGACACCAGATTGCTGTCAGAGGACTGGCGGTGGAAACCCACCTCCTCCCCCACAACTAACAACATGGGAGGAGCAAGTCTTGGCAATACTGCATCCTGAGGGCCTCGCAGGAGTAGCAGGAGGACTGGACTCTGGTAAGTCAAAGCTTTACTACTATATCCCCCACCCTACCTGCATGTCATCACATACCCACACCCTCACCCCCATCACTCCAACACCTCACATATGCCCCACTATCCCAACCCACCCATCCGAATACCAAGCCCTGCATGCAACACGAAAGCATGGACACCCATCACCAAAGCATGTCCACTACAGATACCCACACAGACCCCAAACCAATTATCACACAAGGACCAAGCCAAGAATGCAAGCACTGGAGTACAGGGTCACTCACCCATTGCACACGATGGCACACACAGACGCAATAATCATGCTGTTACACCCCTGCAGGACCCCTGCCCAATGTCACCGGACAGGAGGTACCAGACATATCCAGTCCCCCCACAAAAGAGACCCACAGTGATGACAGCAGCTCTGCACAACTGGATCAAGATGACCAGCCCGGCCCATCAGGGACCTCGAGATAGTTGGTTCCTCTGACACTGGCACAAGCCACCACAGGGCCTCCCCCCTCAGGAAACACAACCACAGCACCCACCCAGCAGGCCCATACCTCTTTCCCCAGGACACGTCAATCAGCAGTGTGTCCACCACTACAGGGAACCCAGGCAACCCCACTAACACAGGACGAGCAGAGACCTGGGGGCAGTGGCAGTGGGCACACGGTTCAGGGACAGAGGCTCAGGAAAACAGGGGAGCTGGGAGGACTGCTGTGCGACAGGGGGAGGACAGGCCCAGGGAACCCACTACCCACAAGGCACTCTCCAACATCATGGGAGCTTCCCATCATTCCCAGGAGACGATGGCAACAGTACTGGCCAAGTTTCAGGAGACATAGCGGCTGCAGGAGGAACACTATCTTGGGATCAGGGAGGACCTGAAGTCCATTACCACCACCCTGGTCACCATTGCAGTGGTGCTGGCAGACATTCTCAACACCAGGAGGAACGTGGCACAACAAGGGGCCCCTAACACTAGCCTGGACGATGAACAGCCCTCCACCTCCGCCGGTGCTAGTGGACAGGAGGCACCGCCACAGGAACAACAGGACACCAGCACCCCACCCCCTGCAGAGGGACAACCACCCTGCAAACAGTCCCTGAGATCCAGGAACAAGACAGAGAACATTGCCAAGACTCCCGCCAGGAAATGAGACCCCCCTGAATGTCAGCCTTCTGTCCCACTATGTCACCCTGTCCATCCTTAAACTGCCACTGCTCCACTTCCTATGCCCCTTTGGACAATGCACCTGTGAAACAAATAGACCGGACTCTAACATGGACATTCCTCCACCATCACCCCTGCCCATTTTACAACCCCCTCCACTTATCAGCACAGGAATAAACACACTTCAATCAAAAAACAATCTGGAGTCAGTCTGTGCTTTCACAAATGTGTAATTTCAATAACTATGGAATATAGCAATGTCAATGTACTTGTTCACATACCAATGTAACACAGCTGTAGGCCAGCAGTAAACATAGCAGAGGGCACAAAGTGGGACCGAGATCTTGGAAATGGGAAGTCAAAGTGACAAGTCAGGTTCCATACACCAAATGAAAATGACAGACTTATGCTAGCTCAAACAATAGTATGAGATGTGGGAAGCAGTGACATCTTCTTACCTGCGTCTCATTTGAAGTATTGCATGATGATGTTTTTTCGGTTGTCAATATCCTCTTCTTCTCCTTCCTCTTCTTCACTGTCCACATGCTCCACAGCTGCCACAAGACCACCATCTGGCCCATCCTCCTGCAGAAAAGGCACCTGCCGTCACAAAGCCAGGTTGTGCAGCATACAGCAGGCCACGATTATTTGGCACACCTTCTTCGGTGAGTAGTATAGGGAGCCACCTGTCAGATGGAGGCACCGGAATCTGGCCTTCAGGAGGCCGAAGGTGCGTTCGATCACCCTCCTAGTTCGCCCATGTGCCTCATTGTAGCGTTCCTCTGCCCTTGTCCTGGGATTCCTCACTGGGTTAGTAGCCATGACAGGTTGGTGTAACCAGAGTAACCTGCAAATGTCGAGGGACAACTGTTAGACACACACTAACCCTTAGGGACAGCCCCATACCCAGACACGTATGTCAACTGTATTGGGACCTTGGCCTCACCTATTAGCCACACACGGTGCCTCTGCAGTTCCCCATCACATAAGGGATGCTGCTATTACTCAAAATGTAAGCGTCATGCACAGAGCCAGGATACTTGGCATTGACATGGGAGCTGTACTGGTGTGCCAAACACACCATCTGCACATTCATCGAATGGTAGCTCTTCTGGTTTCTATACACCTGTTCATTCCTGCGGGGGGTACAAATGCCACATGTGTACCATCAATGGCACCAATTATGTTGGGGATATGTCCCAGGGCATAGAAGTCATCTTTCACTGTGGGCAAATCATCCACCTGAGGGAACAGGATGTAGCAGCGCATGTGTTTCAGCAGGGCAGACAACACTCTCAACAGCACGTTAGAGGACATTGGCTGGGACTTCCTTGATGCCATGGCCACTGTTGTTTGAAAAGACCCACTGGCCAGGAAATGGAGTGCAGACAGGACCTGCACTAGAGGGGGGATTCCTGTGGGATGGGGGATAGCTGAAATCAAGTCTGGCTCCAACTGGGCACACAGTTCCTGTCTGTATGTGACTGGGATGTGTCTCTCTTCCATTGTCGACAGGTCCACCAGGGGTCTGTACACTGGAGGATGCAGCCATCTCATCACCTGCCCCAGCTGACGTGCCCTATGGAGGAGAACAGCGAGCAAAGAGTCATCCAACACTGAGGTATCACAATATGTAATTTGCAGAAACGTTATTAATTCGCAATGTGCCGGTATATATTCCCGGCCTAGATAGGTGTGACGCAGTTAACATCCATCCCATGTGGCCTCCTGAAATGGCGGCTGCCTGACCTGTAAGGTGGGAAAAGTGGATATAAGTAACTGCGCGGGCTTTGTACACCGTCGCGGTGGGCAGTCGAAGACCGCGGCGCAATTCTGCATTGGTTAACATTGGGGCCTATGGGTCCCAGGAGCCAATGACGATGTACGCCGGCGGTGATGGTATGCACCGCCACGGACGAGACCGCCATTTTCTGTCTGTTTACTCACTTGATACCTGACCTTCAACAGGAGAGGACCTACACTGCAAGTGCTGCTGTGACCTGTGTCTGGAAGCGACGATGGCTCATGTGTCTGGGGAAAGGGCCCCTGCCTTCACTTCGGAGGAGTTGGAGAAACTAGTGGATGGGGTCCTCCCCCAGTACTCGCAACTGTACGGTCCTCCAGACAAACTGTTGAGTACACTGTGTGCATGGGAAATGACTGTTTTGAGTGGTGTGGATGGAAGATACATGGGGGGCTGAGGCCTGCATGTGTGGATGGGGAGTGTATGTGCGTCAGGGCATGGGTGGGAACTGGGGGGCAATGAGTATGACTGTCCGGATAGGTACTTCATTTCCTTTCCTCCTGTACCATTCCTCTAGGTCAGTGCCCACCAGAAGAAGGGTATTTGGCGTGCCATCATCAAGGATGTCCGGACCCTGGGGGTCCACCACAGACAGAGCACCCACTGCCGTAAAAGATGGGAGGACCAGCGCCGCTGGAGCAAGAAGATAACGGAGGCCCAGCTGGGGATAGCCTCCCAACGTGGGAGGGGTGCCCGTCGCACCATGACCCCCCTGTTGTTCTGGATCCTGGCGGTGGCCTATCCAGAGTTGGATGGACGCTTGAGGGCATCACAGCAGCCACAAGAGGGTGAGTACACTCTCATTCAGCAGACTCAGCGCGCATTACGAGGTGTCTGGGTGGGGGAGGTGGGCAGTGGGTTCCCCTAGGCCAGGGCGAACTTGGTAGGCAAAGTCTCTTGGGAGGCAGGCCATGTGGCACCCAAAACCCACTAGTGTTAAGAGCCATCTACACCTAGTCAGGCTCCTGTGACTTTCAGGTGTGCAGCAATTGCTTTGAGGCCTCGTACCCTATTGTCAGCTGAAATTTCTAGGAACAGTGAGTGCATGGCGTAGTGCAGAGGGCTGCTCCCTGTGTGTTGTGTCTGCCAACGGTAGTGGTGTTGCATGCACTGAACATGTCTTTCTTCTGTTTTCCCCCCCACTTTTTGTGGTCTCCCTGTTCTCGTGTGCAATAGCATCATCAGGCAGAGGAGCATTGGTACCGGAGCAGGAGGGAGCTGCAAACCACTTGGCCCTGGAGGGCGAAGCAACGGAGTCTGAAGCCACCAGTGGGACGGAGGGCGAGAGGAGCTTCACGGCAGGGACAGGAGCAGACAGCAGTGACAGCGACTCCTCCTCTGATGGAGCTCCCTTGCGGTGGTGGGCACCACTTTGCCCACCGCATCAACAGGTACAGATGCCACCCCCCCACCAGCACTGCCCTCCCAGCAGCCCCTCAGCGTGTGTCCCGTGCCCGCTCACCCAGGAGGGTGGGCATCTCCTTCGCCCCAGGCACCTAAGGCCCTGCCCCAGTCAGCTCTGCTGCCCTCAGTGAGGAGGCTATTGACCTCCTGAGATCCCTCACTGTTGGGAAATCTACCATTGTGAATGCCATCCAGGGTGTCGAGAGGCATTTGCAACAAACAAATGCAAACCTGGAGGGCATTCATTCTGGGCAGGCAGCCCAACAGAGAGCATTTCAGGCTCTGGCCTCAGGACTGATGGCAGCCGTTGTCCCTGTGTCCAGCCTCCCCCCTCCAACTTCCTCCACCCAGACCCAACCCCCTGTACCTCAGCCTATCCCAAGCACACCATAACCAGCATGCACACTCATCAACACACAAGAGTGGCTCAGGCACATATAAGCACCACACATCCCACAGGCACTCACACAAGCACCAGACCCATGCTGACACACCAACATCCACTGCCTCCACTGTGTCCCCCTCCTCCACGCCCTCCTCCTCCCTCCCTGTCTTGTCTCCACTCACACCTGCATGCACTACATCCTCAGCCACTACCTCCATCACCAGCACGCCCATCACCAGACACCGCTCACGTGCACTCACCACCCCCACTACCATTCACATATCCCCTGTGTCATCTCCCAGTGTGTCAGTGAGCTCTCCTCCCAAAGTACACAAACGCAGGCACACACCCACCCAACAGCCATCCACCTCACAACAGCCTCTGGCCCATGCACCTTCACCCAAATTCAGCAGACATACACCTCCTACAACCACTACCTCTACCTCCACTCCCAAACCCCCTCCATCTTTCCGTCCCTATGTGTCTAAAAAACTCTTCCTGTCTAACATTGATCTCTTCCCTACACCTCCCCCCTGTCCTTCCCCTAGGGCCAGGCATTCCAGGTCCCAGCACCTCAGCCACCACATCCCCAGGCACAGTGGTGCCAGCAACTGCGGGGTCATCGATTGGCCACCCATCAGGGCTGCCAGTGTGTCATATAGCGAGGGCAAGGACATTCCGCCACCTGCCAAGGTGAAAAAGGTGCCCACATCCCAGAGGGAGAAGCCGAAACTACCAGCCAACAAGGGCTCAGCAAATACCAAAGGGGATAGTGGCAAGACAAGTGCGGCACCATCAAAGCTGGGGAAGGCCCAAAAGCAGAAGAGCAGGTCAGGAGAGGGCATGGTGGCACCGACTGAGGGACCAGTGTCACACTTTCTGTCCACGACCACGCCAACCTGTACGGCGGCGAACACCGCTAGCTGCCCCGCCACCACAACCGCCACCTGCACCGCCACCTTCACCGCCACCTGCCCCGCCACCTGCCCCACCACCTGCACTGCCCCCGGCACGTCTACAGCCTCAGCAAAAGTCCCCAACCTCTTCCCCAGTGGGCAGCCGTCCGAGGCTGCAGGAGACGTCCTGCTGTGTCCCTCAGCAGGTGCTGACCCATGCACCGCCACCAGCATCGCCGCCACAGACACCGCCGCAAGCACCGCCACCGGCCCCGCGGCCTCCTCGGACACAGGCACCACTGCTGACATGGCTTCCATCCCCAGTGGTCTGACGTCTGAGGCTGGAGGAGAGTGCCTGGACCCTGGGCAGGATGTCATGAGGCATGACATCAATTACTGTTTGCACCTGCAGGTGGAATGCTCAGTCGCAGCACAGTGGGGTATGTCGCTGCCTCCATGGCGTATCATGCTACCTGAACCTCGCCAATTTCATGGCACGCACACCCAGGTGAGGGAATTGTACTGGCCACACTGCACGTGGAGCACTCTGGGCACCATGCCCCCTCCAGAACCAGTGGAGAGAAAATCCACTACCTCAGTCCTTGGCAGGATGAAGCACTCTGGGCACCAGGCCCTCTCCAGAACCAGTGGAGAATGACATCCATTACCTCAGTCCTTGGCAGGATGAAGCACTCTGGACACCAGGCTCCCTCCAGAACCAGTGGAGAGATACATCCACTACCTCAGTCCTTGTCAGGATGAAGCACTCTGGGCACTAGGCCCCCTCCAGAACCAGTGGAGACTGTTATCAACTTTAGAGACTGTGGCTTTGCACTCCCCAGGATAAAGCAGTGGGCAAACCACTCACTGGAGAGACTTGAGAGACTGTGGCTTTGCACTCCCCAGGATACAGCAATGGGCATGGAGCCCCCTCGTGCAGCAGTGGCGTTGTGCGTTCATCAGGCTGAGTGCCCCCCTCCTACTCCCCCTGAGGTGCCTGTGTATTTTCGATCTGATGCCCCAGCAGTGTTCTCTCCATTTTAAGTCAGGTATCATGTGTGGGCTTCGCCCATGCATTTTGGGCCCAGTGGTCCATGGACAATGATTAGTTTACTATCCAGACTTGTGTAGTTGGTGTACATATTTGTATATACTGAATTTGGAGTTTTTACTAATGGATTTTTCATGATCACAATCATTACAATCATTTCCTTTTGTCCTTGCGTTCTTCCAGGGGGCGATGGAGTATACGTGTCATGTTGCTGCATGTATTTGTGGGTATGTTGTTGTGGGTGAGGGTGAGGGTGGGGGTGTTGCGTGTGTGTGTCACTCTCTTTCCTCCCCCCACCCCTTTGTTGTAGGTGCAGTACTCACCGTGGTCGCCGCTGCCGCCGTTCGTACTCCTGGTAGAAGAGAAGGTAAACCAACATGGGTAACACCTGAAGTTCGGGCTCCATGGCGTCCTAGTTCCTCGTTGGGTGTCAAGAGGTGAGTGTTTTACCTTCTGTGTACTGTTTCCGCCGTGCTTTTGATAGCGTTGGTTCCCCCTGGAAAAGGTGGCGGGTAGGCCTCTTGTAATACAGTGGGTGGTACTTTGTCTTCAGCCTGTCTGTCTGCCGTGCTGTTTGTTTCTACCACTGTGGCGGTCGGAGTGTTAAAGTGGCTGTCTATGTTGGTGGTTTCCCCCACGGTCGTAATCCCAATTTTTTTTTCTGCCGGCATGTTTGCGGTATTACGGCCGCTTTAACACCGACCGCCAGGGTTGTAATGAGGGCCAATGTCCTTTAACTGATGAATTAATAAAAGAGTTTATTCGAATAAAACTTTTAACTAACAAATGACTTAGAATTGTAAGCAATAGGGAATAAAACTTGTTAACCCTTTTCCTTAGTATTGGTCATTACTGATTAGTATGGTTTATATTGTGGTTTCATAAAGTGTTTATCGTGTTTATTGATGTTGATTATTGGTTCAGTGGTCACTGCATGACTAGGATACTCTATGCGATTCAAATGGTTCATCGACCTATACGAGTCCCCTTGTAAGTTTACTTACTAATGACCGGGCGCGCTAGCAAGGTCTAAGGTTAGGAAGGACCAAAGTTTACACCTCACTGGTTCAGAGGGTCAAATATACCTCCAGTTGCCTTGTGGTTATGGATAAGAGCTTTTAACAATCTCTTCATTCCAGATAAATAACCTAGGAACGGCATAAATCTCCTTTAAACATGCCTCAAAGTCAGGTGCAGATAGGTATTAGCTAGGTTAGACAGAGAACCTTAGGCATTTGGGACATACAAAAAGGCTTCTCTCCAGAGGACAAATGAGGTCTATAGAGAGCAGTGATGAAAGAATGAGACACAATACCGCCAATAACAAATAATGGTAATCAAACTTTTATAAATTTAAAACGGTAAGCTAGTAAGGACCATACAACTTATGTATGTTATCCCCAAATACATAGCTATGCACCACATCTTTGGTAAAAGCAGTTTTGTAATGGCCCCTCCTGGGTACCTCTTTTTCGCTGCCACCATCGTCCAAACTTTGATGCCCTCTTGGACCTCAAGCCCATCTTGCACTGACTCTTCTCATGGGCTAGGATGACCTTTTGCTCCTTCAAGGCCAACCTTTTCTCAGCCAGTGCAAGGCATACTGAGGTGTATTACTATTCAGTAGCCACAGCAGCAGCTGACATCTTCTTACGTAATTACTCACACATTTAATTTTTGACCAGTGATAAATAGTCTTCACATTCTGCAAATAGGGGTTCAGGATTGATTGCATTGTGGTAATTGTGCAACTTTTCAAGGATGCAAAATCAGGATGCAGGAATTTCACTTATCATGAGTTACAGGGTGATGGCGCAGGCTCTTGAGGGTCATGTAAAATCTGTTCTGGTTTACTTCAATGCAGGGACATCACTCCTGAATAACTACAGAGTTTTTTGGAGTCCATTGAAGAGTGATGCCTTCAGTTACACACACACACACACACACAAACACAGATTCACTCACTCAACTCACTCATTCACACATCACTCCTATGAGGTTTTTTCTGCTGCCTGTAATGCTTCCTATACAAAATATATATTAAATTAATATGAGTATTCCACTCCATATAAGCTGCAAAGAAAGAGTTGAATAGCTCTTACATGAATAAAAAATACAGAAAAATTCCAAAATATGTATTTGGTACAGGAAAACGTGTTTTTTCTCCAAATACTAAAGTTTTCATTCAAACTATTTTCTATGTTAGCATACCCTTTACACTTTCAATCGCTTTAGGACTTAAAATGCCTCTATGCTCTCCTTCAGTACACACCACTGTACAAATATGTTAATCCAAAGATGTTATATTGTTTAGATACATAAGCCTGCTGCCATGTTTTACTAAATTTTCTAAAGACCTGGACTATCTAATTCAGCGGGACTATTAAAATCTGATCCTAAGTTTCCAACAATGGGCATTTCAGTGTTCCTGCATACTTCAACTTGTCATCCATTTTCAACTTGGTGGACTATGACTACCAACCACCTTGCCCTTCTGAATTTTCTCATAGAATTTAAATATTACCTTTTGGAGGATTCAGATTAATAGATTGATGACATAAATGAAAGTTGCGATTTCTGTAATTCCACATATTTTTCTGGTGTCCTCATTCTTAACCTAATGGAAAGATACAAATGTCATATATTACTCGGTACATGATACAAAATCATGATTTTTTCCTACATTTGTTTTCAAAAGATCAACTAAGCTGGTGTTCTTATTATAAATTGTAGAGTGCAACTGAGTTTGTAGTCTAGAAAACTCCTGGTTGGCTGATACTTGTGTTTGAAAATGAATTTGAGGATACTTTTGAACCTTCTCAAATTTATTACGGTCCCACTATATATGTGTAGAATCTCTTATTAATATTAGTCTATGTTTTTTAAAAAGTTCGGTTGATTACGGCTTGTAAAAAGACCAAGAGGTGACAAAGGAGAAATCAATGCAGGGCAATATCAGAATTTAAGAATTGAACATCTTTCTGGGGCTAGCAGGAACAGAATCAAATGAAATCTACCGGTCCAATAATAGTGTTGAAAACTAGGATATGCTAAACCGACTAGCACCAGCCTGTTTTTATGGGAAATGGTGAGCGGGATGGTTTGTTAACTCATATAGTTGCAACTAGTCTGGTTTCCAGCCTCTTAAAGAAAGACATAAACATGTGAATCAGAAGACGTAATAAAAAAGAACTTCCCATAATATCACCATTTTGACAAAGTTCATAGAATGTAAAATTGACATGGGTAGAGTTTGTGTAAGGATAAATAAATGTTTGAGTTCTGACCACTTTCCCCGGAATGAGCTTGAAACATGTTCTCCAGATCTTTTCTGTATTACCCCTAGATATGTAACTTAATGCTCTTTGTACCTGCTTTATACTTCGTTTTGATGGTCTGTATGCCAGGGCATAATCTCTGTGTTCTTGTGCTATAGTTTATATACCAAGAACTTGAATTCAATCAAGATTTGCATAAGTCAATAGTATTCTGTTGGAATACTAATTAAAATCAGCAGATTACTGTCATTGAGCTGCATTTTCATTGGGGAATCCCTGACTTGGAAGGCCAGAATCCCCTGTATCAGAATACATGCTGATTGTAAAGGGTCAATGGAGACAGCAAACATTAAGAGTGACATAGGACATCATCAGCATGTCCCTCTCAGAATATGGAACTGCTTACTTAAATTCCATTTCAAAACAAATTTGCCTTATAAACTGAGTATAGCTTTAACCAATTTTCAAGAAATGTAAAACTTCAAAGTTATTCTCACTAGAGCAAATCAAAAGTGTTTTCAGCATCTATTAACCATGCTTGCAAAGATGGAGCGAGAAATGATTTTATCTATATAGGAGAGGAAAGGTTAGAAACTGGCTGATTGACTGAGGGGGGTGAAAACCATACTCAAGCAACAACCACAATCCTTGTCAGCGTGAACCACAAAAGTCACAAAATTAACCTGTGCTTAACCTTCTGATAGCTTGGCACAAAAGAAGTCAGGCTTAACTTATAGGCAATGTGTGAAGTATTTTTGCAGAAAACAAATTGTAATAAAATGAACACAAAACACAAAAAAACTCGCACAAATTTAGAAAAATAGAGGAAAATTGAAAATTACATGCAAATGAATTAAATGCAACCAGTAGAACTGGAGATATGAATTTGTAATTTTTTTGGTTGAGCCTAAAACATCAAAGTTAAAACCACAGCTATTCATGTCATGCAAGACCGGGCAAAGTAAAACAATTAAGGCAGACCACGATGGACTGCGGGTTTGATACACAAGGTTGATTGGGCCTTGGCCTACCTTTGGACTTTGAAGACATTTTGAAGCAATGTTCCTGAGAAAGTAAAGTTCAGCTGGGCAAGGCAGCTGGCAGTGTCTTTGGAGGAGGTCTTGTCATCAGGGAGCTGCTGACTGGAGGTGCAGTAACGATTTCAACTTATAGACTTTGTCACTTTTTTTTAAGTCAAAAATCTCCAGCAGGATGAAGTGGCAGGCTATAGCTGATAAGGGCTCTGTGAGGCTGACACTTTTGCCGAGAGGTCCAGCTAAGCAGGATTTGTTGCTGCAGAGAGGAATGTAATGGAAAATCCAGCAGATTCATGCCAATTGGTGATACACTTTGGTCAGATCATCATGCAGTGAGGTCCAATTCTTCTGTCGGTTTTAAGTCTACTTTTCTAAGTCTCAACATTTAGAGTTAGGCAGGAGCACCATCTTTAACACCACCAGCAGGGATCCAAGATTTTGGGGGTTAGGCCTCCTTCCAGTGGAGGCAAGGTGCAGGGTTCAAGTTCTCTGTAGCTTGTTGTGTCCCTGTAGCTTACACTGGAGGCCAGCCAACTAGCCCATGGAGTGACTACGGTTGTCCTGGTTTATCAGCAAGAAAGGCCTCAAGCAGCAGAGCAGTCCTCTGGTATCACCAGGATAGTTGTTTGAGCTACAAGGTAGTCCCCAAGCAGCTGAGAAATTCTCTGGGGATCCATGGAAGTCCTTCTGAAGTCTTTCACAGGTCCACCACTGTGCTGAAAAGTTGCTCTGAGGGTCCACTATGTATAGCTGAACTCAGCCTTTGAAGTGAAGAAATCTTCTAGGCTACCCCCATATCTGGTTCTGGAAAGTTCTACCTTTCCCCTGCTAAGGCTTAAAGAAGTCTGGGGTTACAACAGATTGGTGTCAGGTTCTCTTGTCAGGTTCTACATTTCAAAGAGGTGAGCTCTTTGAAATGTAATTGGGGCAAAGAAAAGCTCTGCCCTCAAGTATCCTGGCACGATGGTCCATCCTGCCATCACCTAGTTCCCCCTTTGCCCTACTGTCTGGGAAGAATAAACAATGCCCAACAGCTAGGCTGTTCACAGTCATGTGACCAAGGACACTGGCAGTAGGCACCAAATTGCTAGGGCAAGAAAGCACCAACTTTCTAAAAGTGGCGTTTTCAGAATTGTGAATTTAAAATCTGACTGAACCATTAACGTGAATTTTAAATTACAATTAATTTGATTACAAACAAGACATTCCTACCTGCTCTCAACCAAAACCTAGCATTTATTAAATGTAATAAGGTAACCTATTGTTGCCCAATAGGGGAGATAGGCCTTACAGTACTGAAAACCTAATTTAGGAGTTTTTCTCTACCAGGACATGAAAAACTTTAAAATACCTCTCCTAATGAAAAGCCCTCTTGGTTTAGATGTATTATTTTCTGCAAAGTTGCATGAATCAGTTTGGCTATCAGTCTTGACAGGAGCTTCATATCATCATTCAACAAAAAAATAGGCTGACCGGATGATGTTTCCATGGTTTACACATCAAAATATTATTTATGAGGAATATTCCCTATTGAGAAAAGTTCTTGACTGAGTAGATAGAATGAGGCTATTGTTTTGTTGAATTAACAACTTCCATATCTCAGATGGAAAACCACCTGTCACAGAGTTAAGTGTCTTTTAGATTATTACAGTCTGTCTATTATATCTTGACATATAGCATCTTGATAGAGTGGGTTTTTTTCTTATCAAACATGATATTTAAGCCTGACCTATATTGTTGCTGTACTGATTTACTGATGTTTCCTAATACACTGTACAAACCAGCCATATGTCTTAGGAATTGCTGTTCACAGAGTCTTTTTCCTGGAGGTCCTGTCCACTGGCATATGTGTGTGTAATAGAATTTGTATTATTGCTGGTCTTCATTTGCCATGGCAAGTTCTTACTCTATTTTTTCTGTGACTTAATTTAGCTCATTCACCCTGTCAGCTACTTTCTTAACCATCTCAGTATGTAGCTGCTCATGATATGGCTTGTTCTGAACTCTCATGTCTGCAAATAATGTTTGCTTTGTCTAATGTTCTGGACCTTTATCTAAATCACCTTCCAAATGCTTGAAGGGCTTTCAACAACAACTTCAATCCCACCTCTGTGTTTAATCCTTATTGTCTATTCAGTAATATTTGTTGTTGGTTAACGTTGTAAGCAATGAAAATATGTGCAAGTCTAAGTTATTAGAGAAATATTCTGTGGCGTCAGTCTGTCACTTTAGAATGAGGTCTAGATTTTTCAATAGTGAACAGAGTATATTGTCACAGTTATGATTCCTGCATGAATTTCCTTTGTGGTGAAACTCAGCATTGAATGAGCCAATAGGTGCCTTGGCTCATTCTTATATACTTCAGAAGGGTCAGTTCTTGATAGTAAATCTAACCACAGCAAGTGTGTAAGCGATCCGAGAAAAAAGTGAAAGACAGTCCCCCTTTTCACTTAATTTGCCAAATATCTACCAAGTCTAGATCATGTATCATAGCATAAATTACTTTTGGCATTCTTGGGTTTCGTAATGGGATGACTGATTGTATCTATTGTAGTGGGAGTCAGACTTCAAACTCCACCAAGAGAGAGAGAAGAAGTTAGCAAGACTAATTTTTAAATTAATTGGGATCATGGTTGATTCATGTATGGTCTATAAATACTAGCAACTATAAATTATTTATAGCCAGTAATTTAACTGCAACAACACAGTGCCCTATATTGTCAGTAGGTGTCTCCTCAACCTACATTTCTGATGTTTTTCTTTGTTGTATAGCTGATCCCCTGTCACTATGCGAGGGATGATAGAAAGGAAGACTTGCCTGCTGCTTACCTTGGGCCGCGTTGCAGGTCAATTCAACATGCTGAAACCTCTATCACCCCGTTTTCTCCTTAAAGGTGTTTCCCAATGCAGGTAACTCAGAAGGAGGACAAGGTCAGGCAGTAGCATGTGGAATTAAAGCAAGTGAAGATGGACTATTGGTGGAGAGGAGACAACCAGAGGTGGACTCACAAGAAGATGTGCAATGCTAGAGAGACAGCCGAAGGGGAGGAAGTGAGGAGTTTGTAGTGGAGATTACAGAAGCGGAGGATGACTCTGCCAGCAGCCAGAATCCAGAGTGGCTCCTACTGAGAGAAGGTCGTGAGCCAGAAAGCAGTAAGCGATTCCCAGAGAACCACCGGCAAGATGCATTCCCAGCCATAGTCCTGGAGGAGTGTGGTCTCATAGATGTTTAAGCACTTGTCGGTCAGTTTTGCAAAGCGGGAAGGTGTTAGTGGGACGGCGGGTTGAGGATTACCATAATGGTCTAAGGAAGTTCCCCACATATTGATACTAATGCAAAGTCTTTTCTTTAATTCTGCTGGAAATGGTTTTACTTGAATTTACATTTCTCCTCAGGTCTAGGATCTAGTTGCGTTCAATATTTTATTTCTGTTCATTGCCACAAAATGGCTCAGGCTGGAAGCTTTGGGTAATCTGTGCTGTCCAAACTCAGTGACCTTGGCAACTTTTGGTGGCGGGTCTTCACTAAAAACACCTAGCCCTTAAAACCAAAACATAAGAGGAAAAAGCTAAGCACCTACCTCTGTCTATCCTTCCTTTCGAGGATGCTGGTGGATCCACAGTTGGGAGGAACCTATGAGAAGGAAGAAACAGAAGAAGCTTAGAGAATTTCAGATTGCTAAATCCATATATATTTCCCCATCAAATAAATAAACCCCATAAAGACTATACATGGTATCCTAGTTGTCATTTAAACGCCAAGTGACAAGTGGAGGAGAATGTGGGCATTACTGTCCAATGGACCCTTTAGTTCAACAATTGGCCCAAGGACAATGAAAACTAGAATGGGCCTTAGAACACTGGACGTCGTCGGTTAAAGCCCATTGCAAATTATTTTGTGACTCCATGGAGAGACAGGCTGATCAGATCACCAAAATGGCAGAGAACTGCACACAAGGCATTACAGGGCAGCCTTTGGCAGATTTGTCAATCCTTTTAGTCAACTGTGTAGCTACAAAAACTTCTCCCGGAGGAGGACATTGACTTCTTTCTACTGAATTTCAAAATGGCCACCTGAGCCAGTGGGTGGCCTTTGGACAGATGACCATTTTATTTGTATTTATTTCCAGGTTCCTTTACAACCACTACCCATTATAGGAACACCATTTGAAAGTATGGGGATGGATCTTCTTGCACCGCTCCCTAAGTCTTCTAAGGGAAACCTATACATCGTAGTTTTAGTGGATTATTCTACATGATACCCTAAGTCCATTCCTCTATGGAGTCCTGCTTTGACAGCAATAGCACAACACCTGGTAGAGGTCTTTTTATGCATGGGGCTTGTTTAAGAAGTAATTACAGACCAAGGAAAGCTTTTTGTATGAAGATTAATGCCACAGGTCTGCAGACAACTTGATAGCCACCAAATAAAGACCTCAGTTTACCATCCCCAAATGGATGGCATAGTAGAACGGTATAGCAATTGACTTAAGTTGATCCTAAAAAAGATGATGAGTCAGGATGGTAAGAAATGGGGCCAGTTTTTGCCCCTTGCCTTATTTGTGTTACAGGGGCAGGCCCATAGCAGTCTAGGCTATTACCGTTTTAAGTTACTTTATAGCTGTAAACCCTTATTCTCTTACAAATTACCAAATAAGTCTGGGAGACAGATTAAAGGAATTAGGCAGCTAACCTCTTTGATTAAACCAATCAGTTAGGAGCCCGTATAGGGAAACCACGTTATCTAGCACACACTAATTTGGAAAGGAACCTTGATAAACAAAACAGTTCTATGATAAGGGGAAACAGTGGAGGTTGCACCAACTTGGCAACTGGCTGTTGGTTCTTCTACCTATGTCCACACAAAAATTCTGAATGGCAGGGAGCATTTCAGATAATAGAGAAGATTAGTAAAGTGACCTATAAATTACAGGTGTCACATGGCAGAGAAAAGATATACCACATAAACCCATTAAAAATGGTATGGGCTCCTCCCCAAAAAAGTCCATCTTGCACAGCAATTGTCTCCTGTCTCCAATACCTTAGAGCAGTTGTCCATTAATGAGAATCTTTCAGACCAAAAAAAGAAGGATCTCGTACACAGGATACAATCCTATTCTGAGATCTCCTCTGACTTTCCTTGTCAGACTTCTTTAGTTGAACATTCAATTCCCACACAGAAAGGGATAGTCATTAGAAAAAACCCTATAGGATACACGCTACCCACAGACGTGCCATACAACAAGAGGTAGAGCAGATGCTCCAAATGGATGTCATAGTTCCATCCCAAAGCAACGGGTCATCTCCAATCATGCTAGTTCCTAAATCCGATAGGAGCATAAGATTTTGCATAGACTTTTGGGCTGTCAACAGGGTTTCTAAACTGGATGGGCACACCCTTCCACAGATGGATGAATTGATTAAGAAGTTGTGTGATGCCAGGGATATTACTACAATAGACCTCACTAAGGGTTACTGGCAGGTACCACTAAGGAGAGAAGATTGGGAGAAGACTGCCTTTTTTACCCCCCTTTGGGTTGTTTCACTTTACGGTATTTCCCTTTGGGCAGCATGGGGCCTCAGCCACTTTACAGCATCTCAAGAACCTGATCTTGAAACACAATCAAGCCCATTCCTCCGCCTATCTGGATGACATTTTCATATTTAGTAAACGCTGGGTAGATCACTTGGGTCATGCACAAGCTGTCGTGCAAGAACTAGAAAACGTAATGCCACATGTCAAAGCAAAGAAATTCCAGGTGGGCTATCATAAGGTTAAGTGTCTAGGATATATCTTAGGTGATGGAATAATCAAACCCCATGCAGAGAAAGTGAAATCTTTCACAGCAACCCCCTTTCCTAACACTAAGAAGGAATTACAATGCTATTTGGGTCTCTTAGAGTATTACCCATGGTTTATACCTCATTATTTAAATATTGCTAGCCCTTTAAAGGACCTATTGAAAAATAAATCCTTGAGTCAGGCCTTCCAAGAGCCATCCACCAACCTCCTTGAAGCCTTTGAGAGACTGAAAAGGACTATAACCTCAAGCCTGTGCTACAGCCCCTAACTTTGAGAAGGACTTCATTCTTTAAAGAAATGTGTCAGACTCTGGCATTGGGGTGGTTCTCTCTCAGTGTAATGCAGAGGGGTTGGAACTACCAGTCCTCTTTATTCATCGTAATTTTTTTCCTAGGGAGCAAAAGTAACTGGTAATTGAGAAAGAATGCCTTGCTGTTAAATGGGCCATAGACAAACTGTGCTATTATTTGAAATGCAAGACTTTTGTGTTGTATACTGACCATGCACCCTTCACTTGGATGAGTCGTAATAAAGGGAACAATCCCTGAATCCTGAGGTGATTCCTTGCTCTTCAGCTCTTCCAGTTTGAGGTTCGATACAGGCAAGGAAGAAGCAATACTGTGGCAGATTTCCTAACCCACTTCCCTGTTTTCCCTAACCCAGATAATCCTGGAGGTGGAATATGTCAGGTTGCAATGGACAATGGAGAGGAAGACTTGCCTGCTGCTCCCCTTGGGCTGCCTTGTGGGTCACTTCCACATGCTGCAACCTCAATCATCCTGTTTTCAGGCATTTACATGCATTTCATGATGGAGATAACCTGGAAGGAGGACAAGGTCATGCAGCAGCATTGGGAATAAAAGCAACTAGAGAGGAGATGACAAGAGGCAGAGTCACAAAATGAGATGCAACATAGGAGAGACAACCGAACGAGTGGAAGTGAGGAGTTTGTAGTGGAGGAGATTATGGAAGTGGAAGCAAACCCTGCCAGCAGGCAGAATCCTGAGCGTCTCCTGTGAAGAGGAGACCCCAAGTCGGAAAGCAGTAACTGATGCCCGGAGGTACCACCGACAAGACACACCACCCAGTCACGCTCCCAAGGGAGCGTGGCTCACACAGGTGCATAAGAGCTTCCCATTTGGATTTGTGAAGCGGAGGGTGTTACTGGGATGGTGGGTTGAAGATTACGATAAGGGTCTATGGGAGATCCTCACATTTTGATACTGACACGAAGTCACTCACACACCTTTGAGTGACGTCCTGGAGTTTATTTCTTTAATTCTGTTGGTTACGGTTTTGCTGGAGTTCTCATTGTTCCTTAGGTCGAGGGTCTATTCGCATTCAAAATTTGATTTCTGTTCATTGCCACAAAATGCCCTCAGGGTGTATGCATGGAACAATCTCGGGTGACCTTAGGCAGGTTTTGGTGGCAGGTTTTCACTAAAACCACCTAGCCCTTACAAACGAAACAGAGAAAAAAAACAAGAACTTACCAGTCTTTCCCTCCTTTCTAGGATGTGGGTGGACCCACAGTTGGGAGCAACCAATGAAAAGAAAGAAAGAGAAGAAGCTTACAGACTTTCAGAATGCTAAATACATAAATATTAGCCTATTAAAAATGAACCCCGTAATGACTATACATGGTGTCCTAGTTGTCATTCATACCCCAAGGGACCATTGTTGGCCATATGTTACCACTAAAAATATCCATTTAGAATTGAAGAATACTTTATATTTTTGAGGATGAGGGTCTCCTGTAGCAGTAATGCATGTGTGGCCGATTGATCCAAACTTCTGAAATTAGCTGTTCATTTCCTACAATTATGGAGTAAGACTTGAGATAATCCTTAAATTCTATGATTATGGCTAAATATGGTAAAACATTAAAGAAATTCAAGTCATTCATATTCATTTGACGAATCATAACTCGGTAGTTAGGAAAATAGTTAATGATTTCATTCATAAATGTTCCATTTGCTGTATCATGTGCTCCTACCCAAAACATACCTTAAAGTGTTCCTATCTTCTTCTTTTCAGAACTTACCCTATTTTACCCTTTTCTAACCTTGCAGTCCTCACTTATCTGGTGGGGCGACCCCTACCCCTCTGTGCCATAGCTCAGATTCTATGATTGGTGACTGTTGGTTGCCCTCTGCATCTATCTACCTTATGTTAAATAACTTAAATGGCCCTCAACTCCTACTGCAATCGCCTAACTTCCCTCACATTCTGTTGGTGATGCATCCCATTGCTGTCGATATATCCTGGTATCCCTTTGACCGACTGCTTGTTATTTAGTATTTATCTCGCTATTGCTCAGATGCTCTCAATACGGAGAACTAGAGAAGTAGAAAGCTGATAGAGGAGCCACTGTACTCTTCTTTTTCTGTCTATTTCCCTCTAACTTCCTCTTTCTCCCCTTTTCTTTCTGTGCTTAAGTTTGATGTAGACGTTTCCATGTGCCCGAACTTGAGAAAACAATTTTGGGGGAGCCCTTCACCATGACATTCAATTTTGAGAAGTATTGCAAAAATGCATTTACATTTCTAGTCTTGCACTTATCAATGTATAGTTTGAGTTCCCATCTTCTTTCATCAGTCCTCTTGGATATATTAAAGTGGCCGAAACTATGAGTTCCATGAAAATGGAAAAAGGTTCTGCCAACACTCTAGCCACTTTGCTATAAGTAAAGAAGTTCACCAGAATGTTTTTGTGGTCTGGAAGGACCCTTTTTTCTTGTTGAGGCTGGGTCTGAATGTACCCTTTGCTTATAGTTCTATAAAGTATATTTCTTGAGAAATACTAATTGATGAGAGTAAGAGTAGTATGGAGCCTTCAAAACTTTCTTAGAATTTTTCCAGGAAGCCAATGATAGTTAGATTTTTTCTTCCTAGAATCACTTTTCAATTGTTCCAAGGACATGTCAACCACCTCATTCTTTATGAAAAGTGAAGTGAAGAGATATCAACAGCATTATTCTGTACCTTAGACTATGGTACCGCAGTTCGTTTTACTGATTAACTATTGCAAAGAAGTGAATTTGAAGTGCAGCTGGCAAACAATGATATGCCTATCATATAATTGTATGTTTTCTTTTTTTCAGAACCAGACAGTTTGTGAGTATGCAACTCGACTGCCTGCTGAGTTTTAGTGGTTGCCCTCGAATAATTGACTTTGCTTGGGCTGAAGTAAACAGAGCATCTGGTCATGCCTGGACCACCTCTAATGTGTACTCTGATCTGAGCCTCAGCCTGAGCTTGTAATGGAGATTGAGGCCCTCATTACAACCCTGGCGGTCGGTGGTAAAGCGGCGGTAAGACCACAAACAGGCTGGCAGAAAAAAAAAATTAATTATGACTGCCGCGGTCATCCGCCACTTCACCATTCCGACGGCCATGGCGGTGAAGATCGCTGGGCTGGAGATTATGGTCTCCAACCCGGCGGTCGTCACTAGACCGCCGACGGTATCAGGACCCTGCATACCGCCATGGATCACGGGTGGTTGGGAACCGAAAAGAGATCCATGGCGGTAGGCACTATCAGTGCCAGGGAATTCCTTCCCTGGCACGGATAGGGGTCCCCCCACAACCCCCACAAATCCTCCCCCACCCCCTCACCTCCCTGCCACCCCCAAAGGTGGCACAACCCCGACCCCGAACATGCACATAGACACACCCCTACATGCACACACCCCCAACATGCACATATACACACCCCTACATGCACACACCCCCAACATGCACATATACACACCCCTACACGCACACATAAACCCCGACAACACATACCCGCACACATACAGACATGCACACCATCCGACCCGCACATTTCCCATACACACAACACCCCTGCACGCATAAACTCACTCACTCACCCCCTCTACACTCTCACACCCCCATGCACTCACAAAACACCCCCCACCCCCTTCCCTAACGGACAATCAACTTACCTTGTCTGTTGATCCTCCGGGAGGGGACGGGATCCATGGGGGCAGCTCCGCCACCAGCACACCGTCACCAGAACACCGCCACACCAAATCATGGGACGTGATTCAGTGGGAGGTGTTCTGTTGACGTGGCGGTGGAGGTTGAGCAACCTCCACTTTCTCACCGTCCGCCAGTATGGCTGCTGGCGGCTTTCCGTCCGAAAAAGGATGGCGGGCTGCCAGCGGTCATAATACGCTGCGCGGAAGACCGCCACCACTGGCGGTCTTCAGCCCGGCGGTACCTCGGCGGTCTTGCGAAAAGACCGCAGAGGTCGTAATGACCCCCTGAGTGTCTTCATTTGATAGTACAGTCTCTAACAGTCCCCCAGAAAAATGCTATTATCATTATTTACTTCAACTATTCTTCAAACTTTTCTATTCGTTATCATTTATATAAAGCTCTGTATTCTATTCCTGGTGTGCTTATATCCATCTGTACCAAAAACAAAACAGCTCTAATGTCTTTCTCCTTCACTCCCTGTCCTTCCCCTGTTTCTACAAATTCCAGACCAAAGTGTTTCTCCCTCGAACTAGAATGGGTGAAGGTTCCACTAAATAGTTCTGCAAGTCTGACAGTGCTGGAGAGGATATCTGAAATTCTAATGAGACTGTTCTTTGTGTAGTACGGCAAAATCAGAAATCTAATATTTAGTGTTCTTATGTCATATGAGTCTGAGAGAGCGTAGCATTTAAATTTTATATTAACATAAAATGTTTATGAACTAATGCATAATAATGCCGCATAGAAAATGTATTAATGTACTTTTGCTAAACGTGCGCTTGAAATGTGCCCACGGGGAGTGGCCACCAATATATACAATGACTAATGAAACTGACTAACAATAATGAAAATGAAATGTTTAATGTATGATTTTACATTAATATTAAGAATTATATGTTAAGGTTTTACTAATAAATCATTAGGCTTTAGTTAGCATGAGTGGAGGCCTAGCTGACCGGGTTTTCATATTAAATGCGTTTTTCTAACGTGCAGTGTGCTGACTTGCTGAAGGACATGTACTCGTATTTTTCCAAAGCTAAAGGATGAATGTAACCGTAGTAGATCCGTTCTCATGAAATTCGACTTGCTAAGAGAAACATTTTTTCTAAATGTAACACTGTAGACTAGTATCAGGTACAAGGTTGCCTGAACCGGTACAGACAATGGACCTACTGACTGAAGATGCAAGAGGACCACGAGAGTATGAAATCATACCGGACATTCTGCCCCCTGGAGACGTGAATCATAAGAATCAATAAACTATGTGAGAACTGTTATGGGGTGACAATTTTGATGAAATCATTGCAAACCTATTGGATGGAGATAATGGGGTGCCAACCCTGACCAATAAAGAATTAGGGGACTGTACAACAGAAAAGGGATAAAACCTTTTGACACGAGGAACCATGAGGAGAGATGCCATTGTGAACTCGTTATGACCCAGACACTTTGTCACTCTGCATACAGACTTAGCTGTTTGGTTCTTCAAACTATCCTTGCCTTGCCTTGCCCGATATATACTTCTCCTCCTTATGAGGGAAGTGTCTCTTTTTTTACCCATTTTGCTGTGTTTCCCTGACTGATGGCGAATCAACTGATGTCCTGAGGACGAAGACAGAATCTGTATGCCGACCCATTACGGAGGGTAACTATATGATGATGAAATTGTGATTGTCTGATTGCCTCTCCTTTCTAGGTACCAACTGCTTCTTTTGACAGGGACCATAGTTAGATGTTTTTCCAAATTTGTGTTACCAAATTGTTTTGCATGAATCCCAACATGCCAATTCTAATTCAAGGTTAGTTAAGGGGTTCACTGAATGGACGCAAATAGACAAATGACTGGTTCAATGTTTTGTTGAATAGCGCATTAATGATACTCTGCTGAGTTAACCGATGTTGACGTTGTGTTATATTCTAATGTTTGTGATTCTCGCCTTATTGAAATCTTATTCGAGTTGCCACATTATGACTATGCTAATGTGCTTCTTGATTTTGAGACTAATAAACTTGCTTATAGAATTATAATCAATAGGGTATAAACTTCACACAATCGTACTAAACTGGTGTGGTTATTCATGACTGCAAGGTCATGGTGGTTCTTGAGTCTTTTTGATGACGTTATTGACATATTGATTGACATGTTGATCAGTTATCTCGTCCTAAGGTGTCTTCAATCAGGGTCAAAAGATTAATTGGCCTAAAACGAGTCCCAGAGTGAATAAAATAGTCAGAAAGGGACGCATTAACAAGTCTTTCTCTATTGCCATCTCTGCCCACTTGACGACTTGAAGCGGAATTAGAACACCACTCCTGGGTATGTGTAATTATTTTGGATATTGCCCTGAAGTTTTAATTAACTATTTAGGAGTACTAATGTTGGGCTGTACAGGAGTCTGCGCTTGAGAAACTCTGTATAGCTCTTGCTGCAGACTTGATTAGCTTTTCATTTTTACCTAACAGGAGCTGTCGCATCCACAGCCCCTTTACCTCGTCACTCATGAGGGGGTCAAGTATTCACTTTGAATGTTTCCTTATCATATCGTTCAGCGTGGCAGGGACGTTACTGAAACTGCGGAAAGGAGTTGAGAACACTTTCTTTGTTAAATGAAGTAACAATTGAGATCCGCACACCTTGGCTTTCTTTTTGGTGACGTTTTTCAGAGTCAGCAAGACTCTGGCCCTCATTCTGACCTTGGCGGGCGGCGGAGGCCGCCCGCCAAAGTCCCGCCGTCAGGTTACCGTTCCGCGGTCGAAAGACCGCGGCGGTAATTCTGACTTTCCCGCTGGGCTGGCGGGCGGTCGCCTTCAGGCCGCCCGCCAGCCCAGCGGGAAAGAGGCTTCCACGATGAAGCCGGCTCGGAATCGAGCCGGCGGAGTGGAAGCTGTGCGACGGGTGCAGTTGCACCCGTCGCGTATTTCACTGTCTGCGCAGCAGACAGTGAAATACATTTAGGGGCCCTCTTACGGGGGCCCCTGCAATGCCCATGCCAGTGGCATGGGCACTGCAGGGGCCTCCAGGGGCCCCGCGACCCCCCCTACCGCCATCCGGATCCCGGCGGTCGGACCGCCGGGATCTGGATGGCGGTAGGGGGGGTCGGAATCCCCTCGCGGCGCAGCAAGCTGCGCCGCCTTGAAGGATTCAATGGGGCGGCGGTACACTGGCGGGAGCCCGCCAGTGTTGCCGGTCCGACCGCGGCTTTACCGCCGCGGTCGGAATCCCCATTGGAGCACCGCCGGCCTGTCGGCGGTGCTCCCGCGGTCCTCCGCCCTGGCGGTCTTTGACCGCCAGGGTCAGAATGATCGCCCCTGTATCTTACCTTTAAGATGACTGCAGCCGATGAGGTTACCCGGTTCTAGAGTATAGAACACAGAACCTCACCCAAGCTAAAGAATTCTGCAACTCCCTCCTCACAGTGGAGAATAGCAGATTGAATGTCAGCATATACAACTTGGAAATCAAAAGAAAAGCAAAGTAAACAGTAAGTGCAACATACCTGAAAAGAAAGGTTAGGAAAAATAGATTACGCCCCTCCAGGCTTCATACTGTTCGCTGTTTCTGTTTTTTGGTCTGGCTGTTGAGGCTCTGAACCAATGCAACTGGGAGACCTTCACCAATCTGACTCAAACCCTGCCATCTTGAATTCTCACCAAACTCAGGCCAGGCAGCTCTTAATTACAGAGTTAATTTCCAGTGAGCAGTTTCAAGTGACGTCAAATAGACAAAAAGAACAAGGCTTGAGTTCTCTATAATGTCACTTGGAACTCGAGGTGGAAAGCAACTCACTTATTAACGTTAAATCAGCTACAACTGTACTGTTATGTATGGTCTCTCAACTTCTCTTCCCCTTGGCATCTGATCCTATGGAGGAATCATGGTAGGTGTTGTGTTCACTCCAGTTTTACTGGGATCACGTCAGGTAGATTCCCTCAGCCCCAAAGAGAAACATACTCTTTTGGAGAAAAAAAGAACTGGAAGATGTATCTCACTCTTGTTTTAATGAGGTACGCTCTCTTAGACAAGATGTGTTAGGAGTCAAACGTGTCAGAGAACCAAGAACCTCTGCTCACATAACACGATAGCCTGCAGACGTGCCTTCTCATACCTCACGCCTAAAGCCTGGAACAACTTCTCCCACCACATCAGAGCCACCTCCACAGTCGTTGAGTTCTCCAAGGATCTGAAAACATGGCTCTTCTCCTAGACTTCAGACTCGCCCAGTTCAGTTCTCTCTTTCTTAGTGCCAGGATACCCTCCTGGGTAGGTTGTATGAAAAATTAACATACAATAAAACAACATAATCGTACATTCTGCATCACATATGGTAGTCTTCCTTGGAATAGGGTTGTGTTTTGTATACAAGTTAAAGGCACCACAATAAAAACATGGATCATAGTGGTTTGGAGGAACTATTATTGCATATTTTGTGAATTGCCATGGTGCATTTGCAACTTCTATTTCTATCCATGGACAGAATACTTCAGTAACATATATAACGTCTGCTCCAACCACCAGCACAATTTTGCCCCAAGTCAAATGCAATTCCTTTGCCATCAAATGGGCATTGAGGGCAGCTCTAACTCCTGTGTTTCTTCTGCCAATGCCTGCAAAGACTCAAGTATTGGCACTAATGATCTAGGCAAACACTTTGTATCTGTTAAATGCTCAACAAACCTCATTTGGACAAGAGGATGCCTTTTATGCTTCTGAGGAAGATCGTAAAATGCTGCTGGATTACTGTGGATAGGTTTATGTGTACAACATATTTTTGGGGGTCTCCGATGCTCTGGGCCTGGTCCAACATTGGGCACCATGTCATGCAGTAGTAGTAGTAATTTTAGTTTATTAGTTAATTAAAACCATAAACTGAAACAATTAACAATTTTAAAATGATATCTTCAGTTTTAAAATCATTCAGTCAATTTGAAAAACGAATACCCACAAGGATAGGCATACATGTTCCCCGTTGTACTCTCTTTTAAGGACTAGGGGCCTCATTACAACCTTGGTGGGTGGCCCCCGCCGCCCGCCAAGGTTTAACCGCTGTGCAGCCGCCAATGCGGCAGCACTCCCGCCGGCCCCATTTTGACATCCCAGCCGGCCCAGCGAGGATGTCGGCCGCAACTTGGGAGCCGGCTCCCAATGGAGCCGGCGGTGTTGTGGCCGTGCAAAGGGTTCAGCTGCACCCCTCGCGCTTTTCACTGTCTACTGTGCAGACAGTAAAAAGCAGTGTGGGGCTGTGCCTCGGGCCCCTGCACTGCCCATGCCAAGAGCATGGGTAGTGCAGGGGCCCCTATGGGCCCTGCGACTCGCCTTCCCACCAGCCTTTCCATGGCAGTCATTAACCGCCATGGACAGGCTGGCGGGAAGGGGACTTGTAATCTTGCAGCGCTGCCCTGGCGGATTAAAACCCCCGGCACAACCATGGCGAAAACCGCCGGTCACGGCGGTGCGACCGCGGCGCTTCCGCCGCGGTCGTAATCCGCAAGATTGTACCGCCAGCCTGTTGGCGGTACATTCTCCAAAACAGACCGCCAGGGTTGTAATGAGGCCCTAAATGTACAAAGGAATTAAGCAGCACAAGGATGGTCGCCAGGCCTTCTATGACCTATCTTAGCACAGCAAATCCTATGAAAGTGCATAGTACAGATGTAAAGAGCAAACCAGTGGGATAAGACGTATAAATCCAACCTCTTCCCTAGACTAGGGGCCATATGACATGCTTGGATATCATGCATTCTATAACCAGTCTCAGTGAAGCAGATCATAGGAAAGTGCATAGTGCAAATATAGAGAGCAACCAAAGCAGAATAAGATTTGTAAACAGTGCATTATACAAACGGAGCACCAATAATTAAAATCCAATAATGTAGCTGGATATCCCGGGCTAAACAAGCGATGAAGATAAATGTCCCTCACAATCAACCCCCACACATCATGCATTCCAGTGAAAACATTTAAATGATGCATGTGCAAACATAAAAGACGGGGCAACATACTTGAAATCCGGGTTCCTCCCAAAAGTGGGGACCATCCAACATTCACATGTGCCCAAGGCTAAAACCTGCCTATATTATCAGGATAGGAGTAAATGTTCCTCATGTCCTCCTCCTTGCAGCCCAATGGGCGGGGTAGTGGTCAGTTCCTCATACTCTGCCTCCAGCAAGCCAGACCGGTCCATAATCATAGTAACATTTGTAACATTAGTGGCCCAAACAGCAGTACCCACTATGTTTGGTGTTGGGCCCTTTATTTCTGAATATTCAATACATACCTAGATCACAGGCACTGCTCTTATCTGGTTGTCAAAAATTGTTATGAACTTCACCAATCGAGCATTCAACACAGGGTTTTTGGGATTTAACACCTCAATGGCCGCTGACCTGCATGTTCTTACACTAAGGGCCAAAAACTCTTCACGTAACAGGGCCTACGGTATGCCAGCAACTTAGGACATAAACAGAGTATATGCGTAATGTCTCATTCATTTACTGGCAGAGGCGGTACAGTCTATTCTCCCATTGTCCATTTATCTGCCATTTGGGGATGAAGAATAAAGATGGAAGGAGACCAAATCATATTTTCATAAATTCCTTCTTGGTGGTCAGAGTAAGTGCCACCTCAAAGCAGGGCTGTTCCTTGTGGCTTTCATATGAGTTCATCACCAACCACCCATTGGCTTGTCTTGCTAATAACCTGCTGTCCTCCAGGCAGCTTTTGTGCTGGATACATTTATTCATCACCTTTTTAAAGATGGTATTATTTACGTTCAATGCCCATAGGTCAGAGATCCCAAGGTTCTCTGTGCTAATCTGTAAATATTCAGCAGACTGATTTTCCCCCCTTTTGAGATTGATTTTGGCCGAAACAAGATGTGCTAGTGTCTCTTCAGGAGCACTCCTTAGGTGATGGCAACATCTAACAACGGAGCCCTTTTCTGGTTAGCGATTGTTTTACCAAGGAGAACTTGAGCCTTAGTTGAGCCGGGGGGGACTTTGGTACTTTGATAGCAACACTCGCTAATATGATCACAATATAAGTTTATGCCAGATGGCTGTGTCTTCCTCAGGATTATTCTTATCCATAGATTAATGTGTGGGTAATCTTAGATTTTATCACCATAATCAAGGCCTTAAGGTTGTGATCCCACAAATTGTTCCTTAAGTTGGAAAAAGCAACATTTAGGGCATTCTCTTTGCAGTTATAGCTTTTTTTGTGTGAAGGAAATGCTAGACGTATATATGATGTTTTTTCATCGATCTTGGACCCATTTAGATGCCATCTTCTATTTTTGGAGTTTGAATGGTATAATTTTTGTCTTTTAAAGATTGATTTCAAGATGTTTTTTAACTGAATACTCTGCTAGCCTGTTTATTAATCTTTGCAGACCTACTTGGGTGTTACTTAGCAGTAGCAGATCATCAGCATATAAAAGATTGCCAAACTCATGTCCTCCAAGACTCAGGGCATGTAACACCACCTCAACAAGGGAAAATGATAAGTCAGAGGTCAACAAATTAAACAGGAATGGGGCCAATACACACCCCTGCTTTAACCCTACGGGTGTGTTAACTTTTCTGGAAAGGTGCTTACCATGCCCCATCTTGATCTTCACTCAGTTTCTTGAATATAGCAGCTGAATTGCTCTCAGTAACTGGTGCAGGATACCCCAGCAGCAAAGTTTTTCCCAAAGCTGCTCCCAGAGGACGTGATAAAAGGCCGCTTTAAAGTCCACGAAACACATAAACAATGGGGTATGGGTGTCTCTTGCTCTTCTCATAATAACGCCCACTGCCATCAGGTTAGAAAGTGTACCTTGCTTCTTAGTGAACCCGTTTAGTTCATCTACAGCCACCCAGCCAACGGTTGCCCACTCCAACAGGTCCTGCATGGAGCAGGTTGAGAAGTATTTAAGATCTACGTCTAGCAGATATATCAATTGGTCATTGCTTGGCAGTGCTGCACACCCACCTTTGAATATGTGGTGTATAACGGACCATCTGCAGCTTTTTGGCATCTTTCCTGTTTGCAATATTTAATTGAACATTTCAGTCAGAAAACCTGCCCAGAATGAAATGTTTTCTTTCAAGAAAGATAGCGGTATTCCAATGGGGCCAGGTGGACAGTTGGTGCGTGAGTTCTCAATTACTTTTGTCAGTGCCGTAGTTGAATATTCATGGGTATCTGGGACACTATTGCTGTCATTTCCTGAACATACTGAGACTGGTTGGCCTTGGCGAGATCCTGGGATGGAAACAATGTATGTGCTTCCTTTATAGTGCGCTCTCAAGAGCTTACCCATTCCGTGTCGCTTATATTAGCCTTATTAACCACCCTGTGGCCCTTATCCAGCTCATTTATTAGCTTCCAGAATTGCCTATGATCATTTCGTTTTGAGGAATAAAGCAATTTCGTCATAATGCTTCAAGTTTCCCCTTCTACTACCGCCAGACCTCTCTTTTAATCCCCTACAATCATCTTGAAGTCACCCTAACAGTGCTGGATTCTGTGGTTCATGCCAAAGCTGTCAGAGCATTTTGTTAATCCGTGATCTAATAAACCAGATTGTTTTCGCCCAGATGATGTTCCTTTTATGACTAATACTTGAGACCTTGTGCGAGGTTGTAACCGGATACTTTACTGCTAAGCAATCAGAAAGGCGTTTCCAAGCCTTTACTGGATTCTGTTCACTGGCTGAGGCTGCTTTCAGGATCTCCACTGCCTCACTTGCTAAATCTTGAATGTCGTCCAGGCTCAATTTAAAACGCTTTAAGTTCTCAGTATGCACTTCCACCTGCAGTGTCTGGGCGTGTTCCAGTGCCGATGTGTTGGCATTTATTCAGAAGTTTTGTGGATGATTGTCGCCTTCCAGTCTCTGATCGATTTTAAAATCAATTACCCTGTTGAACAAACTAGCACTTAAGTTGTGATGTAATCGAGAAAAGAAGTTGTGGTGTCCGAACATCTTGTCTAAGATGGAGGAGTGGCCCCTGGGAAGTGGCCATTTAACATTATCATTCCAGCAGGGACAAATGCTGTTACAATTTTTTGCCTGAATTTATCTTTTCTTCTACACCGGAAATAGCTTGGGTGGATAGGTCATATAGCACTTCTTCCTCATCCCCTTTCAAGTCCTGGAAGAGGTTCCGGTTAAGTTCACCAGTTAGTACTAGGTTTGCCATCCGCAGGTCACCCTTTCACTCCAGGAGCAATTTCATTAATTTGTCAACTATTGCTCTTTTTTTCCCTCAATTTAATGTAGATGTTGGCCAGGACCAAAGAGCTTGGCTGTTGCTTGTCCCAGTCTTCCAGGCAAAGTACCAATAACCAAGGCTTATTAATGTTTTGCATTGTGCTCTTTCCAGTAAGTTTGGAGTTCATGTAAGTTGTCAGTCCACCTTTCACCCTTTCATAGGTACTGTTTTTTTTCCTAGCCAGGCTATTAAATTCAATGAACCTGATTAGGGGGATGCTGGATTGTGCCCATGTCTCTTGCGTGGCTAATATGTCAAAACGCTTAAAATACTCAGACAGCAAAGGTTCCTCGAATTTCTGAACGAGGTTCCCCAGGTTCCAAGAATAGATACTTAAGGTGCCATGCTTTGTCGCCCGGCCCCAAGAGCTTCTTGTTTCAGTTTACATAGCGGTCCATTTGGTGTGCTACTGATAGGGCAGATGGAAGCCAACTCCAGCACTCTCTATCATCCATTTCAGTTACCTCTCATGTTCCTCAGCCTTACTCCTCCAAGGCCTTGGTGGTTTGAATCATCAGCCCAGCGATGCTGCTTGTGGTGGATATCCAGCTCACTGCACTTTTCAGAGTTGAAAATATGTGTTGCCTCGCATTTCGCTTAGGGACTGTTGGAGAATATATTCCACCTTTACTTGCAGGCTGGTCATGTGCTAGGAGTAGTGATGGGTAGTGATCCTCATGAAAATGTGCTACTTTTGTACCCCAACCTCTTCAACAACTCCTTGCAGATCATGACTTTAGCTGAGATGTTTGATGAATTAAAAGTAGCCAACGTAGGATCCGTTAATTGCTTATGCCATGGGATGAGGAATTTAACTCAAAAAAATATCCTGGCACTCCACTCCCGCGAGGCCCGTAGGCCCTTGATTAGCTTTGGAATATTAGTGAGATTTAAAATATTGTTGCTTCCCCTGGATATGAACTCTGGAATCCACAGCAAACTTGCTTTAGGACTGCCGTATTCGCTCGAGGCATTGTTTCTCATCAGCTTCCCTGGGGTGCTCTCTTCACTTAGGGTTCTAACACATACTTCAGTAGGGCACGCTTGAACTTAAGATCGGGTTCTTTGCTGCTCCAGTCTATCCTGTTGATGAATTTTGCTCAGACTACTAGTCTGTTTATGAACCAACTCAGCACCAGGGAGGAGTACTGCATTCTCCCTCATTGGCATCCCAGTCCTGCCATCCTTATTTGTTTGCCATCATCCCTTCCTGTCATATCTTTCCATTACCCATGGCTTTACTGACATCTTGGCAAGACGATGTTGATGAATTACTCTTGCTCATCTGTGCCATACCATCAATCAATCAATCAAACAATCCAAAAAATGTATAGAGCACGCTACTCACCCGTGATGGTCTCAAGGCGCTGGGGGGGGGGGAGGTTTGTCAGGACAGGGACGGGCCAGGTGCTGGCATTTTCCAGGGTACCAGGGCCACAGTACCTCTGTTTAAAGGTACCATTTACCGTGGAGCTTGTAGTACATTGACCCCCAATTGTGACGACAATATTGTCTCCAAGATTGCTGCATACTTCACCCTTAGATTTGGGCTGGTCTTCTCTGCCATACTGGGTAACGGGTCCTTCTCCCCATTGTCCTGGCCCCCGCTAGGACCATGGGGCTCTATACTCACTTCAGAATGTGAAGAGCCATTACCACCCTTATTGATTCTTTCCTGTACTTGCCCTATGGTCATAGAGATCCAATTTCTGCCTTTTCTTGATCGCTTTCTTTCTCGTTTCGTCATGCGGGTGGTGATAAAATGTTGGTTAATGGGCTGTGGACGACCATAACGCCATGCCTGGGCTGTAGTTCACTTGGATGCCTGGTGATCTCAGTGCCCCCTTGCTCACTTGACATAGCTTGAAAAGCCTTTCTTGTATCCTCTTGGACTACAGGCTTGGTCAGCACCAGCTCCTGTCCCATTTCCAGCTAATAGCCCTTCCGATGCCTGATGATGTTTCTTGCATTCCCAGACCCTACCTTAGGTGGGCACTCATTACCAGATTTTACTTCATCCAAGAGATGCAGGTAGTCGTACCAATTTATCAATCACCTCCTTGCATAAGCACATTGTTATATTGTTGTCATTTCTGGCTTGAACGCTTCTAATCAGAGAGTTTAAATTCTCCATTCTCCATCTATTCCTGACACAAAGACGGCAAGAGTACTGAACAAGTTAACTTGAGTATCCATCCTATTGGTATGATGGTTTAATTCCTCCACAGTGGCTTCCATTGTGGTTAATACGGTGTTCCAAAGACCATTGGAGGCCACGATGGAGTCTTTCATGGACTCTATGCCCTCCACTCTGACACTCTCTGTCTTAGAGTCACCCCGCATATTTGGACTACTTGGAGGAGGCATTTCATTATTCACCTTTACAGGGTCACACTGACTCTCAGCCAGCCACTGAAATGTCTATAGAAGTTGGAAACAAGTTAAAGGTTACTAGCAATTCTGAATGACAGCTTGCATTGCCAGCTTTGGTCATGACGCTTGTTGAGGTGACCTCCAATCCTGCATACTGTAACTCTACCATTGTCATTTCCAACTGGGTTGCACCAGATTGGCATCTGGCTGGAGTCTGTGTTAGAATGGGTTCCCTCCGGTCTATTGTGTTGGAGATAATGACCACTCGGGTCAACAGTAGGGGCGGTGACTCAACATAGGCAATGGCAACTTTGATGGCCACAAATGGGGCAATTAACAATGCTCCCCAACCCAGTCCATGAGACCCTTCACTTCAGAATCGGGATCACAAATGGGCTCAAGGACCAGGACTGGGCCAATAACAAACTAATAGGATGTTGAGGGTGATGCACTTCCTTCTTTTCCTACAGCTGAAAATAATCAGAGATCTTTAAGTAGTTTGAAAGTTTAGAGCTTTTTGGGTCTTCACCTTTAGCCCTGTCTCTCAATGACCATGGAGCTGCAAGGGCTCATCTCCCTTCTCGCCCTCAAAATTATCAATAGTAGTGCCCTCTACTAACAGAAACTATCCCTGAGGGCTCTTTGTTCCTTCTTTTGCTTGATATTTTTTGTGTGCGGCATCTCCTGCACAGGGACATCCCTCTTTCTTTTCTTCTGGGCAGTTTGTGTGCTGGTCCTGTTCTTTACTGACCTGATTGCATTCACTGGGGCACATACTTAATATGAAACATATGGCTGACCCCAGTGTTGTTGGGGTCGCACTCAGTAGATCTCCTTAGCAAGACTTTCAGCAAGCAAAGTCCAGGTACTACAGCAGGATGAGTTGAAGTCTTTTGTGTCCCTGAGCGTTCAAAAAACAAGAGGCCAGTCTGCTGGCCTTTGGAGTCACTCTGGGTTCTGGAGTGTAGAGTTGCAGTTCCAGTCCTTCTCACTCTAAGGCAAGAGGCGACAGGTCAACACAGCAAATCAGGAGTCCAGTGGAGTAGCAGCTAAGCAGAGTGGCAGTCCTGGTAGCAGCAAAGCAGTCTTTCTTTCTGGCAAAGTATCCACAGTCCAGAAATGTACTGAGTTGGTGATGTCAGAGGTCCAATACTTATACCCGGTTGTGCCATTGAAGTGGGCCTAAACACCACATATAACTCACTTCAATTCGACCTCCTTCATAAACAGTGTAACGTTCCCTACAGAGAATTTTTTTTTTGGCACTCATTACAAGATTGGCGGTAAAAGCCGCCTATCGCCATGCAGAAGACCGCCAACACACCGCCGCGGCAGCGGAATTCCGCCACAGCTATTATGACCCACAGCACGGAATCCGCCAAAATTCAGACACCCACACAAGTCCGCCACACCAAAGGTCAGTGATAAACTGGCGAAAACAAAACCTCCACCGTCACGCCAACAGAAATATGCCCATACTATCACAACACACGAATCCACGCAGCGGTCTTTCAACCGCGGTATTCCATTGGCGGTACACACCGCCACGATCAAAATACACACACATATACAAAACACAGCCACATTGAACAATGCGAAACACACACACCTGATACACATACACACACCGCACCCACAGACCCAATACAATATAAAACACACACCCACATCACCCACAAACCCCTGCGACCAAAATCCCGAACGAAGGCCAGAGAGAGACACCACAAACAACTACCAAGCATCCACAGGCACACAATACCATCACCCACAGAACTTCCACGCACCTCACACAACACACCACTAAATATCACCCCACTTATCACTACACACACCACCCCACACATCACCCACACCACCCCATGGCACGGCAAAGACACCCCAGGTTCTCTGAGGAGGAGCTCAGGGTCATGGTGGAGGAAATCGTTCGGGCAGAGCCACAGCTATTCGGATCACAGGTGCAGCACACCTCCATAGCTAGGAAGATGGAGCTATGGCGCAGAATAGTGGACAGTGTCAACGCAGTGGGACAGCGCCCAAGAAATTGGTATGGAATGACCTATGGGGGAAGGTGCATTCCGTGGTCTCAAGACACCACCTTGCGGTTCAGCGGACTAGCGGCGGACCCCCACCTCCTCCCCCACAACTAACAACATGGGAGGAGCAGGTCTTGGCGATTCTGCATCCTGGGGGCCTCACAGGAGTAGATGGAGGAATGGACTCTGGTAAGTCAAATCTTAACTATTACATCCCCCACCCTACCTGCATGCCATCACATACCCCCACCCTCATCCTCACCCCCATCACTCCTACTCCTCACAAATGTCCCACCATCACAACCCACCCATCCCAACACAAAGCCCTACATGCAACAACAAAGCATGGACATCCATCACCAAAGCATGCCCACTGCACATACCATACACCCCCCTAAACCACCATCACACAAGGTCCTACACAGGAATGCAAGCACTGGGTTACACGGACACCCACCCATTGCACACCATGGCACACACAGATGTAATGAACATCCTTTTATACCCATGCAGGACCCGTACCCAACGTCACCGGACAGGAGGGTCCACACATGTCCACACCACCAACAGAAGAGGCCCACATTGATGACAGTAGCTCTGTCCAACTGGATCTAGATGACCAGCCCGGCCCATCGGGGACCTCAGGACAGTCGGTTCCCCTTACACAATCACAGGCCACTACAGACCTTCCTATCTCTGGAAACACCAGCACAGCACCCACCCAGCGGGCCCATACCTCTGTCCCCAGGACACGTTAATCAGCAGTGTGTCCACCACTACAGGGAGCCCAGGCTAACCCACCACTCCAACAACAACAGAGACCTGGGGGCAGTGGTGGTGGGCACACGGGCCAGGGGACGGAAGCCCAGGAACACAGGGGAACTGGGAGGGCTGCTGTGCGACAGGGGGAGGGCAGGCCAAGGGAACCAACTCTCCACGAGGCTCTCTCCTCCATCATGGGACCCTACCACCACTCCCAGGAGACGATGGCAACGGTACTAGCCAAGATTCAGGAGACCCAGCACCTGCAGGAGGAACAGTATTTGGGCTTCAGGGAGGAACTCAGAGCCATCAATTCCACCCTGGGCACCATGGTAGGGGTGCTGAAGGAAGTACTCAACACCAGGAGGGACGCTGTGGCAAAACAAGGGGCCTCTGACACTAGCATGGACGATGAACTGCCCACCACCTCCGCCGGCGCTAGTGGACAGGAGGCACCGCCACAGGACCACCAAACCAGCACCCCACCCCCTGCAGAGAGAGAACCACCCCCCAAACGGTCCCTGAGATCCAGGACAAAGACAGAGAACGATGCCAAGACCCCCGCCAAGAAATGAGACCACCCTGAATGTCATCCTTCTGTCCCACTTTCTCACCCTGTCCATTCTCAAACTGCCCCAACTCCACTTCCTATGCCCAATTGGGCAATGCACCTGTGAGACTAATAGACTGGACTCTGCCATGGACATTCCTCCACAATCACCCCTCACCATTTTACAAACCCCTCCAATATTGAGCACTTAAATAAACACTCCTGAAACACAAAACAATCTGGAGTCAGTCTGTGATTTCGGAATAGTGTATTAGAAATTACTGTGGCAAAATGCTCTTTCAATTGTAATGTCAACATACCTATGTCACACAGCTCTAGTCCATGAGGAAACAAAGCATATGTCACACTGTGGGACCCACATCTGTGAAATCGTAAGGGAAAGTGACAACTCAGTGACCATACACTGGGTGAAAACGATAGACAGTAGAGAGGTAGTAGTGTTAAAGTACATGTAGTAGGCAGGTTTGTCTTCTTACCTGTGTCTCACTAGAAATATTGCAGGATCACCAAGTTCCTGTTGTCCATGTCCTCTTCATCTGCTTCCTCGTCTTCACTGTCCACAGGTTCCACAGCTGCAACAACACCGCCATCTGGCCCATCCTCCTGCAGAAAAGGCACCTGTCATCGCAAAGCTAAGTTGTGAAGCATACAGCAGGCCACGATGATCTGGCACACCTTCTTTGGTGAGTAGAATAGGGATCCCTCTGTCATATGGAGGCACCTGAACCTGGCCTTCAGGAGGCCGAAGGTCCGCTCTAGTATCCGCCGAAATCGCCCATGGGCCTCATTGTAGCATTCCTCTGACCTGGTCCAGGGATTCCTCACTGCGGTCAGTAGCCATGACAGGTTGGGGTAACCAGAGTCACCTGCAAATGGCGAGGGGCAACTGTTAGACACACACTAACCTGGAGGGATATCCCCAGACCCAGACAACCATTCCCACTGACTTTCTTCCAGGTGCTCACCTACTAGCCACACACGGTGCCTCTGGAGTTGACCCATCACATAAGGGATGCTGCTATTCCGCAGGATGTAGGAGTCATGCACTATGCCAGGGAACTTGGCATACACATGGGAGATGTACTGGTCTGCCAAACACACCATCTGCACATTCATGGAATGATAACTCTTCTGGTTTCTGCACACCTGTTCACTCCTGCGGGGGGTACTAAAGACACATGGGTCCCATGAATCGCACCTATGATGTTGGGGATATGTCCCAGGGCATAGAAGTCTCCTTTCACTGTAGGCAAATCCTTAATCTGAGGGAAAACGATGCATGTGTTTCAGCAGGGCAGACAACACTCTGGACAACCCGTTGGAAAACATAGGCTGGGACATCCCTGATGCCATGGCCACTGTTGTTTGAAATGACCCACTTGCAAGGAAATGGAGTACTGACAGCACCTGCACTTGAGGGGGGATTCCTGTGGGATGGCTGATAGCTGACATCAGGTCTGGCTCCAGCTGGGCACACAGTTCCAAACAAATGCATTCCTGGAGGGCATTCATTCTGATGAGGCGGCCCTTCAGCTAGCTTTTCAGACTCTGCCTCAGCACTGATGGCAGCCATTGCCCCCTGTCTCTAGCCTCCCCCCTCCAACTTCCTCCACCCAGACCCAATCCCCTCTACCTCAGCCTATCCCAAGCACACCTTCAGACCAACATGCACACACCTCAACACACAAGGGAAGCTCAGGCAAACATAAGCACCACACATCCCACAGGCACTCACGCAAGAATCACACACACATTCAGACACACCAACATCCACTGCCTCCACTGTGTCCCCCTCCTCCTCGTCTCCCTCCTCCCTCCCAGTCTCGTCTCCACTCACACCTGCATGCACTACATCTACAGCCACTACTGCCATCACCAGCACACACACCACACCCCGCTGACGCGCAGTCACCACCCTCACTGCCATTCACACGTCCTTTATGTCCTCTCCCAGTGTGTCTGTGACACCACCTCCCAAGATACACAAATGCAGGCACACACCCACCCAACAGCCATCCACCTCACGACAGCCTCCGGTGCATGCACGTTCACCCAAAGTCACCAAACGAACACCTCCTACAACCACAACCTCTTCCTCCATTCCCAAACCCCCTCCAGCTACCCGTCCCAGTGTTTCCAAAAACTTTTCCTGTCCAACCTTGACCTCTTTCCCACACCCCCACCCCGTCCGTCTCCTAGGGCCCGACTCTCAAGGTCCCAACCTAGCACCTCAGCCACAACATCTCTGGGACCAGTGGTGCCTGTAGTCACCAGAATCTGGAGTGCACCACCACCAGGGCAGCCAGTGTGGCACGGAGCCACAGCACAGACAGTCACCTCATGATGTATTAGTGTATGTGTTGTCGTGGGTGAGGGTGGGGGTGGGGGTGGGGGTGTTGCGTGTTGTGTGTGTGTGTCCCTGTTTTTCCCTCCTGCCTCCCCTGTGTTGTAGGTGCAGTACTCACCGTGGTCTTCGCCGCCGGCATTCGTGCTCCTGGTAGAGGAGCAAGAAGATAAGGGCTGGCAGGATCTGCATCTCTGGTTCCATGGCGTCCTGGTTCCTCGTGCGGTGTGTAGAGGTGAGCGTTTTCCCTTCGAAGTACTGTTTCCGCCGTGTTTTTGTCCGCAGTGAATCTACCCCAGAAAAGGTGGCAGATTGGAAGGTTGTGATCCTGTGGGCGGTACTTTGTCCTTCGCCTGTCTGTTGGCGGTGACTGCCAAGCTGTTTGTTTGTACCGCCATGGCGGTCGGAATGTTAAAGTGGCTGTCTTTGTTGGCGGTTTCCACCATGGTCGTAATTCACATTTTTTTATTGCCGGCCTGTTGGCGGTCTTACCGCCGCTTTAACACCGTCCGCCAGGGTTGTAATGACCACCTTTGTCTTTATGAGTTTTGTTGAGTGAGCTACTTCAGCATGGAGATTCGAATCATGCCATTTTGATTGAGATCGTAACATTGTTGCCTTGCCCATGCTTGGCTGAAGATTTTTGTTTGTGAACCCCTGTGTAATTTATTTTGTATTATGCCTTTTCTTTGAAAACGATATCATTGAATGGATTCATAAACCTGCTTCTTCACAATTTATTTGTTTGACTTGCGCCCTCATTGGTGAGTCCTCTGATTCATCTGATACTACATTTTGAATATCTTACAACTAAGAGTAATGTGCTTTGATGCATGTTTTCATCAAATATGTCCCTTGACAGAACCTTTGTATCTTTATGTGTATACCCATGCTCTGAGGTGCATAATGGGTTGTCCTTTTGTATCTACTACACGTTTCTAAAAGTGGCATTTTCAGAACTACAATGTAAAATCTGACTTCACCATAAATTGTGATTATGAATTGTTAGTCTAGAAACATCAAACTTGAAAAACGTATCTCTTCCAGATTGTGAATGACACTTATACAATGTAATAAAGTAATAAAGTAATCCAAATGTTATCCTACAGGAGAGATAGGCCCTGCTGTAGTGAAAAACGACTTTGGGAATTTTTTTCTACCAAGACATGTCCTGCCTTTTAAATATATTGCACCCTGCCCTCCGGGTTGTCCAGGGCCTACGTTAGGGGGGATTTATATATATAAAAAGGGAAGGGTTGGGTCTGGCAAAAGGGTTGTTTTGATAGGTCTACATGTCAGCGTAAAACTACACACAGGCTCTGCAATGGCAAGCCTGAGACATGGGTTATGTGGGTTTCACAATCAGTGCTGCAGGCCCACAAGTAGCATTTAATTGTCATATCCTGGGCACATGTAGTGCCCTTTACTAAGGACTTATAAGTACTCCAAATATGCCTAAATATGCCAGTTGGGGTTAAGCCAATGTTATCATGATTTAGGAAAGAGGGCACCAGTACTAAAGTGCTTGTGCCCTCTTTCCTAAATCATAAGTTAAGAGGGTAGGGATGTATGATGAAACATAATTGGGACATATCTAACATTAACAATGGCAATCAACGTTAATGTTAGATATGTCCCAATTATGTTTCATCATACATCCCTACCCTCTTAACTTATTCCCTACCTAAAGCGTGTAAGCATTGTCAGTCCTCTAATGAATATGGCTGTATTGAGTTACTAAGCCTAAATTATGCAAAGCTATGCGTAGTTTGCTATCATACCTAATGTTGTCACTGTGTCAGCAGTCAGAAATTCAACCCTTTGACATCTTCTGTCAGCACCCAGCCCATGTCTAAAACTACCGGTGCTTTGGTACCTTGAAAACATTTATCACTAATGAAGCCTTTTGGGGCAAGGAGGGATCACTTGTGCTCAGCTCTTGTTTTGTTACAAAATTATGCAAACAATGCCCCATTTCCGAAACACACAGAAGCTAATGATCCTTGTTCAGCAAAGTCTATCTGGTTGTAAAAGATGTATTGTGGGCTTGCAAAGAACTTACAGGGGCTTACAGCCTGAAATCGATTGCCATTATCTCATTTTAATGTCACTCTCATTTACTTGTATTCTTATTCAATGATCTCCTTGTCCCATCCTGTCCATTTTGTGTTTGTTCCTTCCCAGAGCACAGTCTCTTCACCATCTGCCTGACTGTCTGGCTTCTATCTTTCCACTGGTCACTTTAAAGGAACTACTTTTTTGTTTTCTGCTTCAGCACTCCATGAGAGTGCATGCATTTTCCATCTCTGTCCCTTGTGCACTTCTTTCCTCTCCATGCTCTGTTTTGCTCTCTCCATTGTGTTTCCAGCACTCTCTCTTCCTTTTTGGAATGTTGGCGCTGCGGGCTTTTACCGGCCTGTAAAAGCCCGCAGCAGTCCATTGTCTTCAATGGACATGCCAACATTCCAATGTTCTAATATAGCGAATAAACTCATATTAGACATTAGTCATTGCACCCTACAATATTGTTATCCATCAGATGAAATAAGTATCATACCTAATTCTGGGTCATTCACAATGAGGGCCTGAATAAACAAGCACAGATAGAACTAGCTCAAGGATACTAGAAACTGTAACAAGCAAGACGCATGGACTACAAGGTAAGCTACAGACTTCTAGAGGAGAAACACAAGCAAATGGCAGATAAGACAAAATGCAAAAACAAGAAAACTGAGAGCAGTTACCGAAGCAAAGGATAGAAACACAAGGCATAGGCAAAAACACCACAGATGCAAGACAGGAAGTTAACTCAAATGATAACAGGGACAGAAGGAACAAGATAGAGAAAATCAGACAGAGGGCAGTTCAGGAGCTGCGTCTGACGCAGGCTTGAGGCAGAAAATAGAGAGAAGCAGAAAGAGATGTATTGCTGCGCAATAGCTTCAGAAAGCTGCATCGGGACACAGACTCTGTCAAAAGTAAGGTAGGAAGTGGTCAGCAAACAGGCATAAATATTTCTGGTATACAAAGCTTCAAACGTCAGTGCATGGACAAGGAGGCTAGGCGATGGCAGCTTATAAACTGTTCCACGCTGCAGCAAGCCCATAACACGAGTGGGGTGCACAGAACTAGTCACAGGTAAATGTAATCCCATTTTCTCACAAGTTCTGGAAAAGAGAATCGGTGCTGAGGAAATGAGAACTAGTACTATTGAATGCATTGCCAAGTGGTTGTTTTGTGTTCATAAATGTTTGATGCATTCTGGAATGTGTAGTCCATGGACAAAATGTTTATTTTCTAATATGTCCAAGATTAAAATAGCATGAAGGCAAAAGTTATGCAGAAGCTTTGGAAGACTTTGGGTAGTGATTTCAAGGCTGCAGATGGCCCAAGCTCAGAGGCAGGGAGATGAAATTGTAATACTTTCCGTTCTATCCTTTTTTTTAGCTCCCACCCAAAAAACATTTCAGGCTTACTGTGTTTTGATAGGATGACATTTATCTTTCCCCTGGTGTGCTTATACGCAACTATCTATTCTCCCTATTTCTCCATGCTCCTCTGAATTTGTATGACCTCAAAGCCCAAGACAGCCCATCATGGAAGTCAAGGGAGCCTGGAGGCTGAAACAATGGCCCAAGTTCCTGTTACCAAAAGGGAGGGAAGAGTCGAGTGAAAGCATCCTCAAAACTTCCATTGCTCAGAAGGAATCTGACCCCTCCTCGCCGGCCGATCGGGAGGCTAAAGGGGAAGAAGTGCCTATCCTGAGAGACCTGCCAGAATTTTGCAAGCTGCAAGGGGCAGGAGGACCTTGCAGGTATGAATTCTGCCATGCACATTGATAACGCGTCCAGCCCTTATAAATTACCTGTACCTGGACACGTTGGAGGTCGGTGAATCTTTTAACCGAGTCGGGCTCTCCTCATCCTCAATAGTCGAGTCACTCAAATCAATAATCAATAACTGTTGTAATTGGTAGTCAGTACTCAATTAATAGATCAATACAACACATCAGAAATCAATAACAGTTGGTATTTCGGCGCACCATGACCTTTCAGTCATGAATAACCACACCAGTTTATTAAAAGTTAGTGAATTTATTTCCCTATATTAACAAAGCTAGCACAATATATATGTGTCTCAAAACCAATTGATATATGTATATGAACATTACTAGCTGTCCATAACGGCGGAAGAAACGCAATCTACGCAAAATCTGAATAATGATACACTCTGTTATAGCAATGCAAATCGCCAATGTGACTAACTGTATTTGACTAATTGCATACATTCGGTCAGCATAACAAGATTTCAATTCTTCATGATACATTGAATGAATACCTCGACTAACCTCTAATTAGCATTGGCATGTGGGACTTCATGCAAAATGAATTTAGTCAACACAAATTTGGAAAACTTCTAGCTAGGATCCTATCAAAATAGCAGTTGGTACCTAAAAGGAAAAAAACACAATGCATAATACATTTATCCTTTCATATTTACCAAATACAATCAGCATTCAAGAAAAGTCTTCGTCCTTCAGGTACCGGTTGATCAGCATGGGACAAATTTCAAAGGGGCAAAGTTAAGGGCAAGTTTCCCTGCAGCGGCAAGGAGAATGGGGCAAAGTTACTGCATGGGCAAGACGGGGGCAAATCAAAGTTAAAGTCTCTAGGGTGAGAATTCTTAAAGTCTCTTTCTCTCAGATAGAGAAAAGGGCATCAGGGTGTCGTCCAAAATGGAGTCTGGCATCAGGCTTCAAACTGGCATCGAGGAAAATGGCTGACTTCTCTTTGTCCGGTGGGTTTAAGTAAGAAACATTCCAAATTCTGTAGGGTCTTCCATTGGAGGGTTCATAGGTTGGCTTCAAATTGTCCAATCAAAAATTGTCTTTTACTAGCGCCCATTTATGCATACACTGTCCTTGGCGCCTTGGAACACAAATTGTATCATGGTTTGCCAATTATTTTACTATCTGTACCTTCATTGTCGGCACCTGCAGAGACTGGCCTTGTATCAAAAGGGATGTAACCGGCCTAGCACGAAACCTTGGAGATAAGTGTACCAGCCAGTTTCTACTGGAAAAATACAACTTCAAGCAAGAATATATGTTTCATTAGTTCAAGGAAAAAAAGTCACGCAGTTAGAATTTGAAACCAAGCAACTAAGCCAAAGCCTGTACTAAATTTAAGCTAAGCAAAACAGTTTTCAAACAAGAAATCATGGCATACATTTGTGATTATGACGGATTAGTACATTTTTAATACTTCATGATTAATAAAGCTCGTTTATAATGATGGCGAACTACCCCGAGGGCACAATTTCCCTCGTACATTATTTCTTTAATTAAAATCACACTTCATTATATATGTCGGTTACACGGTGTACATGAATATATGTCGAACCCTCTTTTCTGCGTCATCAATCCCTCCTCTGATGACTAATTATGTCATCACATCAAATCTACCCACAAATTTTATTCCATTAAAATTCTGTATAGTAATTTGGCACTTCAGTCAATTCCCTTTTTCTTTTAGTCCCTTTTGACTTCTCCCTATAAATTTCCACCATTTTGTTTTCTATTTTCTCTTCTCTTTTTCTTTTGTTCCTTGCTTTTAACATTTTGAAAGCTTTCCATATTCCCCAAGAACCTAATAGACAAATTAATATTATTAATATTCCCTTTACTATTTTTAGTAACAATCCGTTCCAAACGTTGCTGAGCCAATTTCCCACAGAAGCAAATCCTTTTCCAACTTTCTCCCAAACTCCGGGTTCTTTCAATTCCTTTAAATCTACACTTTCTCTAGTTAAATTTGTAAGCATCGTTCTAATTTTTCCACTGTTGTCGGGTATATATGTACAACAGTGACGCGTGCCAAGCATTTTGCAAACGCCGCCATCCTTTGCTAAAAGAATGTCTAAGGCAAGCCGATTTTGAAGAGTCATAGCTCTTTCTGCAGCGAGTTCAGCATCCATCAGGATTATAGCTCCCGAAAACTTTGTCAACATGTTATCCACAATAGTAGACAACTTTCGTATTTTGATTGAATTCAATATGACTCCTACTGAAGGAATCATAGCTCCAAATATATCTCCTACCACACCAGCAGCTGTCTCCCTTTTCTGAACACGATGTGATTCAGACAGCCTTGGAAATTTCTTTAAGTCATCTAGTTGGTAAACCTTTGGGAACAATATTCCCAAATAACACCTCCCATACCATCCTTTAGGAAGACGATAATAGGCGTTGAGTCCACAAATATAATATACTCCAGGAATAACTGGGTCTTGTCCATTCAGCATGAACGTCCACTTTTGTTGAAATGCGTATGTGTGTTTACATTCACTCGTTCCCACGAAAACTGTGTCATAATATGATGGAAATCTATGTATACAAAATCTTCCCACATGCAATGTATCTAAAGCTATTTTCCCTTGTGTCTTTATTGCGGCAAAAGCATAATTATCTACAGACGTCCTTTCGTGCAATTCCTTCTCTAATTTCTCCTTCATTTAGTTCTTTCTGTCGTCAGTGCGGTCTAAAAATTCTATTTCTACTGGTGAAAGCAAGCATGTAAGGTTCTCCCTATGTGCGTGAGCTGTGTGGAAAGGTGACATTGGTTCGAAAAATTCCCTCATTAATGTGGCAGACCAATCTCTAGCTATCTTACTTAAGTACCCTACTATGGGGACATATGCAAAAGTAACATCGTAATTAGTAAAGAAATAATGAATGTCTCTTTGAGCATAAAATCTGGAAGCTACTATACTACATGTAATTCCATACGTAAGAGGCATGCTGTGATACGTTACCCCTTCCACTACTGAGGTAGGTATTTGTGTACACACATAACAATCTTTCGCATCCATGGTCTCAACATACTCACTCAGTAAGCGATAGAAAACGTTAGATGAAAGTTCCTTCTTATCATGCAAGTGTCTCTCGTCTTGCTCGAGTCTCTTCAGAGCTGTTAGTTCAGTAACGATAATAGGTTTAGAAGTAGAAGCATCATTCGTTTCACTCTCGCTTTTACCATGCATTCCAATAACTATTGCTACAATTATTAGTACGCATGCGGTCAGTAAGCCTATACACATGTATTTACAATACTTCATTTTACGCCCCTGTGTAGTGAAGCTAGTCATGATCTGTATAGAATCAGAAAGCTGAAGACACTTTATCAAAGCGTTTTTTTTTTTTTGTTTTTTTCTAAGTTGCAGGTATTTATAAAGCTGAACGAGTTCAATGTTCACACAGTTTCTTTAGCAGCTTAGTCTCTTATCGGTTAGCAGCGTTGTCTCAAAATCGGTTTCAAAGTCAATCAAGTTAGCAATGTCTTAGCCGGTTGAAAAGTCAATCAGGTTAGCAATGTCAAGTTAGCAATGTCTTAGCCGGTTAAAAAAATCAATCAAGTGATCAATGGTTTCAATCAACAGAGTCCATAAAGTTTTTATTTCCAAAATGAAGTTCTGCCTCTTCGTTCTCAAGGCTGAGGGATACGAATTTGTCTGACCAATCGTTATTGGCTACGTATGCCCACTCCGGACCGGAATACCTCCTGCTCGGTATCCTTTTTCTTTTCAGTTTTGCATCTCTCTTTGATTCTTTCTCACTGGTACTTTCCTCTTTGGCCAAGTCCTTTTCTTCACTTGGTGTTGGTACCACGACAGACACTTCCTTTCTTTTCTCTTTCACTCTTGGCCCTTCACTGTCGTTCAACGTTTCTCTAGTTCTTAGTTTTACTGGTGATATGCTTGGTCTTCTTTTAGCGCTATGTCCACTTCATGGACCTGCGATCTCTTCTGAAGAAGTTTGAGCAGTTTCGTTCAGTTCTGCCTTGTCCCCTCCTTCTGGGGAGTCAATCACTTTTTCCTTTTCTTTTTCTGTATCGTCTGCTTCTGGGAAAGCCCTCCTCTGATCAGGCTCTCCTGCTTCTTCACCTCTTTCGAGCCCTTTGTCACCATTACTTTCTTCAGGCTCTTTGTCACTTTCGGCTGCTTCAGGCTCTTTGTTACCTTCAGCTGCTTCGTCGCTGTCTGAGGCTCCTCCTTGGTCTTCCCCAAGTGAATCAGTTGCTTCGTCCTCAGAGAATATTTCTCCCTCCTCTATTTCTGCCTGTTCGCTTCTAGTTCTGTTTTGCTCTGCCTCAGCGCTCGGTACTTTGTTATCAGGTACTGGTAACTTCAGTGCTTCAACTTCCTCATCTGTGGGACACAACACCCTCTTTGTGTGACTGGCGTGAATCCAGTTGGGAACTCCCGCACACTTCACAGCGGTGGTAGTCGCAAAATCACTTGAAAAGGTCCTTTCCAACGGGGTTCCAAACACGACTTCCTCACGTGCTTCTTTATCACGACCCAGTCACCTGCTTTCAGGGTGTGTCCTGGACCTTGGATCGGTGGCAAGGTGGTTGCCTCCACCTGGTGAGAGAAAGATCGAACCACATCAGCTAGACCTTTGCAGTAGTCTAACACCATATCATCTGTAATATTCAAAAGCGCATTTGCAGGAACTGCTGGAAGTCTCATAGCTCTGCCCATGAGAATCTCGTGTGGGGACAGTCCAGTCTTTCTGTCAGGGGTGTTTCTCATTGACATTAGTACCAAAGGCAATGCGTCAGGCCATTTCAAGTTTGTTGATGCACATATTTTCGCCATTCTCGATTTTAATGTGCCATTCATTTGCTCCACTAGACCTGATGCTTCAGGGCGGTAGCTACAATGCAGCTTTTGATTAATGTTCAGTGCTGCACAAAGCAATTTTATTACTTCATTATTGAAGTGACTTCCCCTATCTGATTCTAAAGAGATCGGGAATCCGAAACGTGGTATTAACTCTCTCAAGAGTAGTTTTGCAACTGTGAGACTGTCATTTCTGCGTGTAGGGTATGCTTCAATCCAGTGACTAAAAATGCACACAACCACCAACACATACTTCAAGCCTCCATGCACAGGCATCTCAATGAAGTCCATTTGCATCCTGCTGAATGGACCCCCTGCTCTTCCAATGTGGCTCAAATTTACTACTGTTCCCTTCCCTGCGTTCATCTGTTGGCAAATGACGCAACGGTGGCAAACTGCTTCAGCAACTTGACGGAATTTGGGGTTAAACCAATCAGTTTTAAACAACCTAATCATGGCATCCCTCCCAAGATGAGCTTGTCCATTGTAAAATCTGGCTATCTGTGTCAAAAGGCTATTTGGAAGAACGAATTTCCCTTCACTTGAAACCCATAATTCATCTAGTCTCTTTACACATTGTGATTTGGTCCAAGAAAGTTTCTCGTCCTCACTAACATCATTCTGTAGGGATTTCAATTCGTCCATCGTATCTATCACCTTTAGAGCAAATATTTCGCTTCGTTCGAGTTCTGGTTCACTTATCAAATTCCATTCATCCCTAAGCAATATACAGTTCAAGGCGCAAAACCTTGCGACTTGATCCGCATATCCATTTCCCACAGAAACATAATCCTGTCCCTTCGAGTGTGCACTGCATTTTACCACTGCTACTTCTCCTGGTAGTTGGATGGCATGTAACAATTCTTTTATTCTTTCGCCATTTTTCACTGGCGATCCTGAAGAGGTCATGAAGCCACTCTGTGACCACAATTGTCCGAAATCATGCACTATTCCAAACCCGTACTGGCTGTCAGTGTAAATGGTAACTTTCATCAATGCAGAAAGTTGGCAAGCTCTAGTAAGGGCTACCAATTCCGCTACCTGTGCAGAGTAAACTCCTTGAAGCCAAGATGCTTCCAAAACACCTGTTACTGTGCATACAGCGTATCCTGCTTTCAATACACCCAGTGCATCTCTTAAACATGAACCATCAACAAAAATAATTTGATCATTTTCTTCCAATCGGGTATCTTTGATATCAGGTCTTGGTTTGGTGCAAAATTCAGTCACCTGAAGACAGTCGTGCTCGATGTCTTCAGCGTTCTCAATTTCAGCATTTTCACTGGGAAACAAGGTTGCTGGATTCAACGTAGTGCACCTTTTCAGCTGCACATTAGGTGATCCCAGAATTATTGTTTCGTACCTTGTGAGTCTAGCACCAGTCATGTGCTGTGTTCGGGAACGTGTCAAAAGTATCTCAACTGAGTGAGGGACCATGACTGTTAAAGGGTGTCCCATCACTATTCCTTCACTCTGAGTGAGGCTGATACCAACTGCGGCTACGGCGCGCAAGCACCCTGGCAGTGCTGCTGCGACCGGATCCAAAGTAGCTGAAAAATATGCTACTGGTCTGTTTACGCCACCATGGGCTTGGGTCAAGACAGACAAGGAACATGCATCACGTTCATGACAAAACAATGTGAAAGGCTTTGTGTAGTCAGGCATACCTAAAGCTGGAGCCCTGCACATGCATTCTTTCAATTCAATAAAAGCATCCATTTCTTCTCCTTTCAGTTCAATTTAATCCAATGCATCCTTCTGGGTCAGTTTCAGTAAAGGTTTTGCTAGGGTTGAGAAGTTGGGAATCCATTGGCGACAGTAGCTCACCATTCCCAAAAACTTCCTCACCTCCCTCCTCGTCTTTGGGGGACTCATTTGAAGTACACTTGTTATTCTTTCCTTCATAATTTTTCGTGACCCTTTCTCTATTTGGTGACCCAAATATTTCACTTTCTTCTGACAGAACTGTAATTTTGAAGGAGACACTTTGTGTCCGTTCCTTCCCAAATGGTTCAATAGAGCAATGGTGTCGGCTGTGCAGTCACTTTCTGTCTTGGATGCAATCAGTAAGTCGTCAATGTACTGTACTAGGGTTGACTCGAATGGCAATTCTAACGCTTCCAAGTCTTTCTTTAGAATCTGATTGAAAATTGACGGTGACTCCGAAAACCCTTGAGGAAATCAACACCAACTGTAGACTCTGTCTAAAAATTTTAAACAAAAGAGAAATTGGCTGTCCTCATGAAGAGGCACCGAAAAGAATGCTTGTGATAAGTCGATGACTGAGAACCACTCGGCATCGCAAGGGACTTGAAACATTATCACAGCTGGATTTGGCACTACAGGGCAGCATTTAATTATGATGTCATTTATTTTCCTCAAGTCCTGCACAATTCGGACCTTTCCACTTGGCTTTATTAGTCCCATGATTGGTGAATTACATGGACTGCTTAACACTTCTTTCAGTACTCCCTGTTTTACAAACTCGTCAATGAGTTGGGCGACTTTCATGAGGGTGTCTTGTGCCATATGGTACTGTGGGGTCTGGGGAAAGGTTACATTGGGTTTTACGGTCACTTTCACTGGTTCCACTCCTTTCACCAATCCCACCTCTTTTCCTGTCATATCCCACACTTCTTTTCCCACTGTTTCCTGTAATTCAGCTGGAATATCTGCTTCAGTGATCATCGGAAAAAGGGTAATCAGAGGATACGCTTCATCTACAGTCTCCATCTCATCCCCTTCTACACTGTCCTCTTCTTCCCCATCACTGCTCGTCTGAATTCTAATTCCATCGTTCGAACACATAATCGAACATCCCAATTTGCACAATAGGTCTCTCCCTAATAGTGATATCGGGCTTGAGTCACATACCACAAAATTATGTGACCCTTGATAATTACCAATTCTGACTTGTACTGGATCTGTGATTGGGTTTGTCAGGTACCTGTTTGCTACTCCCACTACTTGAACTGTTCTCCCTGAAAGTGGCAGATTTGGTACTTCAATGCTCCTAACAGTGGAACGTGTAGCTCCTGTGTCAACCAAGAATGAAACGCGATAGCCCATAACTCTTCCCTCCACATACGGGCCCTTTTGATCAACTTCCAAGGATGCTGCAAGCACACAATTTCCCTCCTCATCTGAACTTTCACTCTCCCATGCATCGTTTATTCCATTCTCGCTGTGTAGTGGGAATTGGTGTACTGTGTCATTTTGACTCATTCCCTGACCCGTGACCTGTTGAGGAAGCATTGCTTGCTGCTGATTCATTGGTGCTAAGGGTATTTGCATTTGCTGATTAGGTACCATAGGAAACTGCTGTTGCATTGGCTGCAATTGTGTCATTTGTACACGAGGCATTTGCACCTGTTGCGGTTGCATGGGTTGTAGACCCTGCATCTGGTTCATATTGTTTTGAAAATTTGGGTTCGGACCTCTCAGTTTCGGTCCTCTCATAGTCTGAAATGCATTGACATCATTGTTTTGCTGACCTACACCTTCATGCACCATCATTGGGCACTCCCGTTTCCAATGCCCGACAATTCCGCACGTGTGACATGGCATCACCTTCTTCATTGCCTGTATACCATTTGGAATCATAACAGTATTCAAATCAGGACCATTATTCACAAAACCTTCTCGACCTCTGCCTCTCATCTGCGGCTGAAAAATAACATTTCCCTGTTGCTGCTGCTGCGGCATCTGTTGTTGAAAACCTTGCAAACCTTGTAAACCTGTCTGAGCTGCTCTGAGCTGCATCACCATCACCTTTTCCTTCAATCTTTTCTGCTTTGTCTCAATCTCATCACTGCAGTATTTTGCATAATTCAACACTTCATCGATCGACTTTGACTGCCAACAAATCAAATGCGATTTAATCATCTGGCTGATTTTGGGTCTCAGCCCTTCCACAAACCTGAACACAAAATGGAGCATGTCTTTTGGCTCAATCGTTTCCGTGCCACTGTAATTTTTAAACGCTTTCAACAACCTCTCATAATACGCATGTATAGATTCTTTAACCTCTTGAGCGGTCCTGTCAATCCTTTGCCAATCCACATTTTTCGACGCAACCTTGGTTTTCAAGTGCTCGATCACCTTGTGGTACAAACTCATTACCATAGGTGATGGCGCACCTGTGTCCCTATCTCTCTCTGGTTCACTCGTCGGCCAACCCACAGCCCTTTTACAATCTTCCCACAAATCTGCCGGAACCACAATTTCAAATAAGGTATTCAGGTCTTCCCAGAGACACTTCGCGAGTTTCACAAATCTATCCGTTTGTTGATACCACTCAATCGGCTTCTCTCTTAATTTGGGAAAGTCATCCGTAAAGGATTGAATATCGCACCTGTGCCATGGTACATGCACAAGCTTTCCCCCTGCTGCCTCTCTCATTGGTAACATGGTTATCAGATCGTCATTCTGTTTTTTCTCACTTCGTTCTGAAGTGTTTTCCTTCTTTTTATCCTTTTTCTTGACCCACCTGCTTTCCCACTTGTCTAAACATCTCCAAACCTGTGTACTCTGCAGTATCTCTTTAAGGTGTGTTTTCATCCCTGCGGATCTCATGTGTTCAAAATCTTTTGTCTCGAAGTCTAACCTGTAACGTCTGCTCAGGTGTTTGGTCTTACCTATATCGATCTCGTTTCTGTCTGCAATTTCTTGTAACTTCTTATGTATGTTGCTCACTTCTCTTGTAATCCTAGGGCACATGTATCTTAGTTCTTCCTCTGTGTATGATTCTAATCTGTTCAAACCCATTGTTCCTTCTACCAGTTCATCTGCCTCCATCCCCAACCTTATTTTATTCAGGTATTCTTCTCCCTTCCCGCTTGATGTACTCTGTGGGGAGTTCAGGCTGTTGAACCATTGTGTCAACTGTTGCGCGTTCAGTCCCATCAATGTAGCAGTTACATCAACTGCCATCGACGGTTTCTGTAATGCTTCAGTCTGTGAGGTTAACGGTACTAATAGTGGTGGATGTGACCTTACCACGGTTGACGGAGCACAAATTGGAATTGGACTAAATTCCGACAAGGACCCAGATCCATTTGGCAGTGCCGCTATCGGAGTTGTCTCTGGAGTGGTTTCTATGCATCTTCTCCCTGTCCCATTCTGTATCATTAACCCTTGGTCGCTGGTGCTTGAATTTGCCTGTATGTACAGTGGTACTGGTGGACCTACAGTGATAGGTAGAGATATTGCATCTGGATTCTGTCTGTTCCCCGAATTCTGTGGCATGTTAATCCCCACATTGTGGTTCATCATTGCTGGCATACCTAACTGGCTTTCTACCACTCGCACTTCTGGTGTCTGCTTTTGGGGCATCGAGAACTGTGTTGATTCAGCTTGAATCAATGTCGGTCTCTGATAGTTTTGTCCTCCCTGCGCCATTGAATCGGAAGTCATTCCCACATTATGCTCATCGCAATAGTGCCTTTGAACCTGTGGCTGATAGTTATCAGCAGGTTTCAATGTTGGCACGTCTGGGTACATTCTCTGAATCCGTGGTATTCGTGGTGAGAAAGGCATGTCAGAGCTGCTCGGTCTCTGAGATACCCTCAAATTTGGTGTTACATTACCGTGTATTGGCTCTGGAGGGGCAGTACTAATGCTCGAGCCTTTTTCGCTTTCCACATATGGTGGTGGGCGATCATTCAGCAATTGTATAATGAACTCCTCATCATCTGACTCGTCTCCCCTTTTCGAGTTCCTATTGCTCTCTCCCTCCCTGGACTGACTCCTGTTTGTCTTACAGGTGGCTTTCCTTCCTTCCGTCTCCGCTTCCTCGGTAATCGCTGGAAACAATTTAATTCCCTGTAATACGTCTGATCTCCAAACCTTTTGTGTGCGGTCCCATCTAGCATCCGCTAGTGTCTTTTCTACTTTTCTTATTCTTGTCTCAAATTTCTTTTGTTGTTGGTTTCTAGCTATTAGCTCCCAAATTGCTAATGCCTCAAACTGTGCTGGTCTTGGAGGTACTTTCATGTCGTATAGCGCAAATCTCAGGTTTTCTAAAACCCTTAGGTTAAACGACCCATGGATAGGGAATGCTACACTTCCATGTTTTTCTGTTAATTTGCACCATTGTTTTAGCCAAAGACATGGCGTTACACCCTTTTCTTCAATGACGATGTAAGCTGGTGTACCCTCAGGCGGTGTTTCTTCTCCTACATTTGCTGTAATATAAACATCTCCCCTCATGGCACTCTTAAATGCTTTGAAAAATGTCATCTTTCCGTCTTTTGTTTTTCTAAAATATGTAATCAATAAGCGACTTTAATTCCCGGAATACTCTTCGCTTGCCTTTCCCCTTCCAATTGTGCTTCACGGACTGCGTCCAATCCGTGCGCGACCCTTCTCACCAACCGACCTATCCCAGCGCAGCTCCTAGTGACGTCACACTCACACACTGCGGCTGACAAAGTCCCGCGGCTTGTCCTCTTTTCATTCGGCTTCACTCATAAACTAATTTCTGCAATATAACGCGATCACTTAACCAAAAGAATAAAACAGATCTGTCGGTTTACTACAGGAAAGGTAATACAATCTTAGGGATTTTTCACTAGCCTCGGCAGTTATTCCATCTTTCTCGGTTTCCCACTTTCGCAAGCAAAATTTGACCCGCAAACTTTACTCTCAACTGATCAATGAACTATTCTAGTGCACTTTAGAATTCGTCAAATCTCAAAGTCGAAGTTTTCTTTCACTCTGCAACATTCATACCAACTTGTTGACCACGCCCGATCAGCCTATTAAACCGACCAGATCACAACATCAAACAAGTGTCACATACACTTTTCAACATACTCCGGAGTCTCTTGACCTCGCAGGGCCCGTCTCAACATCAACAACCAAGTGGACAAATGTTTTCTGCTCAAAGCGCTACACGCACATGAAGTTCGACGACTTCTCTACTCTCACACCTTTGGAGTAACACTCCTCTAATATCTTTTTAACTCCTTAAATCCTCACAAACTTCTCAATTAATCTGCGGCGATAAGCTGTGCAAGTGCGAAACCCTAACTTCACTCATACCGTCACTAGAAATGCTGAGACCATTCTCATACCTCCATGTTCCTCATTCGCAAGCTCCGAGATCCCGGGAAAGTCATCGGGGACTTAGGGCATCATCATCTCTCCAACTTGTTTTATCAAAGAAAATTCTAACCTGACTCTGTCTATTGTTCGGATGGGTCCCAAAGGGCTAAACCATCAATCTCTGCTACCATCTACTGATAACGCGTCCAGCCCTTATAAATTACCTGTACCTGGACACGTTGGAGGTCGGTGAATCTTTTAACCGAGTCGGGCTCTCCTCATCCTCAATAGTCGAGTCACTCAAATCAATAATCAATAACTGTTGTAATTGGTAGTCAGTACTCAATTAATAGATCAATACAACACATCAGAAATCAATAACAGTTGGTATTTCGGCGCACCATGACCTTTCAGTCATGAATAACCACACCAGTTTATTAAAAGTTAGTGAATTTATTTCCCTATATTAACAAAGCTAGCACGATATATATGTGTCTCAAAACCAATTGATATATGTATATGAACATTACTAGCTGTCCATAACGGCGGAAGAAACGCAATCTACGCAAAATCTGAATAATGATACACTCTGTTATAGCAATGCAAATCACCAATGTGACTAACTGTATTTGACTAATTGCATACATTCGGTCAGCATAACAAGATTTCAATTCTTCATGATACATTGAATGAATACCTCGACTAACCTCTAATTAGCATTGGCATGTGGGACTTCATGCAAAACGAATTTAGTCAACACAAATTTGGAAAACTTCTAGCTAGGATCCTATCAAAATAGCAGTTGGTACCTAAAAGGAAAAAAAACACAATGCATAATACATTTATCCTTTCATATTTACCAAATACAATCAGCATTCAAGAAAAGTCTTCGTCCTTCAGGTACCGGTTGATCAGCATGGGACAAATTTCAAAGGGGCAAAGTTAAGGGCAAGTTTCCCTGCAGCGGCAAGGAGAATGGGGCAAAGTTACTGCATGGGCAAGACGGGGGCAAATCAAAGTTAAAGTCTCTAGGGTGAGAATTCTTAAAGTCTCTTTCTCTCAGATAGAGAAAAGGGCATCAGGGTGTCGTCCAAAATGGAGTCTGGCATCAGGCTTCAAATTGGCATCGAGGAAAATGGCTGACTTCTCTTTGTCCGGTGGGTTTAAGTAAGAAACATTCCAAATTCTGTAGGGTCTTCCATTGGAGGGTTCATAGGTTGGCTTCAAATTGTCCAATCAAAAATTGTCTTTTACTAGCGCCCATTTATGCATACACTGTGCTTGGCGCCTTGGAACACAAATTGTATCATGGTTTGCCAATTATTTTACTATCTGTACCTTCATTGTCCGCACCTGCAGAGACTGGCCTTGTATCAAAAGGGATGTAACCGGCCTAGCACGAAACCTTGGAGATAAGTGTACCAGCCAGTTTCTACTGGAAAAATACAACTTCAAGCAAGAATATATGTTTCATTAGTTCAAGGAAAAAAAGTCACGCAGTTAGAATTTGAAACCAAGCAACTAGGCCAAAGCCTGTACTAAATTTAAGCTAAGCAAAACAGTTTTCAAACAAGAAATCATGGCATACATTTGTGATTATGACGGATTAGTACATTTTTAATACTTCATGATTAATAAAGCTCGTTTATAATGATGGCGAACTACCCCGAGGGCACAATTTCCCTCGTACATTATTTCTTTAATTAAAATCACACTTCATTATATATGTCGGTTACACGGTGTACATGAATATATGTCGAACCCTCTTTTCTGCGTCATCAACATAAAGAGTGCTTTTGGTGCCAGGCTGAAGTCCAAGAGCATAGGGACACCAGTGGAAAAAACAGAATCTACTGGGATGAGTGGAACCTATACAGCCAGGCTATGAATCCAATGTCACAGGACATCTCTCTTAAACATAGCCCATATTATCCCCATGGCTGGGCATTTGGGGCACACAAAACCTGGGACAGGTAGGCCAACTTCTTTTACTTGCCACAGATATTTGAAAGAGTGATGGAGTTCTGTCGCTCCTGTTCTATCTGTCATGTCAGTGGCGAGACAGGAGATTTACCCAAGGCTCCCCTCATCCCACTGCCCATGGTGGGAAATGCCTTTTGAGAGTGTGGGGATTGATCTTGTCAGGCCCCTAGACCCTAAAACACCTTCAGAGAACGGGTTCATCTTGGTGGTGGACAATGACAGTAGGTACCCTGAAGCCATACCTCTAAGGATGGTAAATGTGTCTGTAGGGGCCTGGGCCCTTCCTGTCATCTTTACCAGAGTAGGGTACCCCAAAGAGCTAATCTCAGAAGGGGGGACAAACTTAAGGTCTGCATACTTGAAGGCTATGTCGAATGAATGTGTGGTGACTTACAAGTTTGTCATCTCTTATCACCCGAAAACTATGGGGCTTATGAAGAGATTGGGCTTATGAAGAGACCCTAAAAGGCATGATTATGGGGGTTGTCTGAGAAACTCTGCAGGATGTATGATGTTTTACAACCATGCCTTTTACCTGCATACATGAGGTACCACAGAAGGGAGTGGGCTTCAGCCATCTCAGGCTGTTGTATTGGCACCCCCTCACTGTTCTTTTATTATCTTATTCATTAGTGTGTTGGGAACTGTTCAAGGTACCCAAAATAAACCATTATTGATCATGTACTGGGTCTGTGTTCCGGCATGGCTGAGCACATGAAAAGCACTAGTAAGAACTTGAAGGCCAACCATTAGCTAAATAAACACTGGTAAGACCAAATGGGAATGCTGGTATAAGCCAAGCCAAAATTGTGCAGGGTGTGGAGTGTGTGCCTCCTAGTGCTCTCCAGGAAAAATGGACCAGGCCAATCAAGTTACTGAAAAAGTTGGGTGAGGTCACCTTTTGGTGGACCTTGGTATCACAAACACCCCCACAGGGTGATCCATGTCAACCGGTTAAAGCCCCACTTTGACCGTGCAGAAATCACTATGCTGATGGTCAGCGATGGAGGAGAGGAAGAAGAGAGTGAGCCTCTCTGAGACCTCTTATCCCACAGTGCAATGCATGGTTCAATGGAGGAAGTAGCACTCTCCCCTACACTGACAGAGGAGCAGAGGAGCAGGGAGATTGTCACTAAATGCTGGAGCAGTTTGCTGGACTGTTTTGATTGACACCTGGACTGGCCAAGTGGTGTTTTTATAACATTGACACTAGTGACTGGCTATGGCATCATTGTAGTCCACATGACTGAGCGGACTTCCAAGAAGCAGCCCAAGAAAGCCATATCAATTAAGGAGTGTTATAAAGCCTTTGCCATCCTGAAAGAGGCATTACATACAGCACTTGTACTAAAACTGCCTAATTCCATCAAAGAGCTTGTATTTTAAACATACACTTTAGAACATGGCATTGAGGCAGTTTTATCCTATCAAAATGATGGCTGTCAGGATGATCCCATTGCCTTTATCAGCAGATGAATCCTCCACCACAAGCAGCATTGAAGTGTCATAGAAGGGGAAGTCTTTGCTATTGTTGGAGAACTGAAGAAGCTGGGACCTTACTGGTTTGGAACTCACTTTTGGGTTTAAACAAACCACAGGCCTCTCAGAAGGCTCATGCAGATGAGAGGCAAAAACCCCAAACTGGCAAGGTGTTTTTTTCACCTACAGCATATAGACTTTACAGTGTGGCACAGACCTGGAACTGACCACTCCACTGCAGATGCCCTTTCCAGGTTCTTCTGATAAGATGATGAGGAGTGCCAAGGGAATAGCTGAGTTACACCTTACATTTCATTACGAGGGGACCGTGGAGGAAAATGTTGCTTTTTCTGTGCTCATCCCCATTTTCTGTGGGCTGATGCTGCTGGCTTTTGACTCCATGCACTGGGATTCACTGACCAGACCCAGTGCATGTGCTCTGACCCCTAAAACATGTCAAAATTGGTACTACTCCTAATTGGTATATTTTAGCTATCTATGAATCCCCAGTATGTGCTACAAAGTGTACACAGGGTGTATAAGTTAAACGTCACTAGTTAACTGCAGTACCTATTTTGCCATCCACTACAGTGACAGTGCAAACATAGCTTCAGGCCTAATCTTGTAGCTTGACTGTGGCAGATTAAAAACTGCAATTTCACCTGTCAAAGCAGGCAGGCCTAACCTTTCCAAATAGGTCACCCCTAAGTAAGGCTTTCTTCCCAAAAGGTAAGGTGCATGATATTTAAAAGTAGTGTAGTAATGATGTAATGATTCTTGGGTTTAGATTCAGAATCTATGGAGAGGGGGGATTCTGGAATGATGGTGGAGAAGGAGTTGGAAGCTGGAGGATAAGGAGCTTATGCTGGAGGTCTTATCGTGTTACTACTTATTCCTGAATAATACTAAAAATAAAGGATTATTTCTACCTACGTGCCGTGGGATTTGTACATATTTTGGCGACGAGGGACTCTGGGTAGGGGACAGAGTGTGAGAAGAATCAAGTACCTCCAACCCCTGGGAGCTACCGGATTTACAGAGGCTTCATTCCAGCTTGGAAAAAACATCGAGGATATCACTGGAGTATACAACTTAATTGTGAGTTTTATTGTTTCCCATTTGCAGCAAGGAAGGATCGCCTTGTGTTATTAATACAATAACTTATAGAGAGAATGAGTTAATTTCCGTCCTGATTGAAGTCGGGAGTCGGTTGGGAGTGCAAGCGCGTGTTGCTTCTCGCGCACGATTGAACAAAAACACAAAGTGGAGCATATACAGCGCGCGCCACCCCTCGCGCTGCATTTAAAAAAAAAAAAACAGAGATAGTTGTAAGGAGCTGCAGGCGTGTGCCGCTTCTCACGCACATTTGAAGATAAACTCAAGTGAAACGAACACAGCGCGCACCACTCCTCGCGCTAGTGTTCAAAATAAACAAACGTGTACGAAGAAGTGAATGCGCGTCTTTGTCCAACATAACAAATCCTTCGCTGGAGCGTGTGTAATGGAAGGGACAGCGCGAGGACAGCGCGAGGAGAGCAATTAAATACATTTAAAATGTTAAAGCGTTTTCACTCTACCTTATGTTGCTTTTCTTCTGATTCTTCGATCTCTGAGCTGATACATGACATAAAAAATAAAGGAAGGACTATTAAATCTGATTTAGGAAGAAGAGAAAAGAGACTACAGGGAAAGATTTAGTCACAGAGACTAAAGGAAAGACTAAAAAAAAAAAATTGAAAAAGAGGAGGAAATGAAAATCGGCAATTAGTTATTTTAGATTGTTATTTTATTTATTTATTCTAAATTATTATTTTAGTAAATATTTTGGTAGTTTGTTGTTTTCTATTTTTGCAGGTATGGCTGAACAAAGTATTTCTGCTCCACCTTGTTTTTTACCAGTACCAGGTGAACCATCCATTCCATGGAAGAGATGGAAGAACATTTTTACCACTTACTTATTGGCAATTTGGGGGGATAAATATAGTCCTCTTAGGAAACACGCAATCTTACTGCATCATTTGGGAACTGAAGGCAGAAGAATTTACGACGATTTGCCAGAAGTATCCTTGGGTATTGGTGAGGGACAACCTATAAATCTTTACGATATGTCCTTACAGATGTTGGAAAAATATTTTACACCAAAAATTAGTGTTGTATTTGAACGTCATAAATTCTTTTCACGTGTTCAAGGGTTGGATGAACATGTAATGACCTATGTGGCTGCATTAAGAGGTTTAGCAGTAACATGCAACTTCCAGGATTTAACTGATTCTCTCATCCGCGACCAAATTGTTAGATGTACTAATAACAAAAAGGTGAAAGAGAGACTGTTATCTATTGACCCTTCATTGGAGGAGTCAATACAAATAGTGAGGCGTATGGAGCATACCGAAACTTGGATGAAAGGTATTGAATCTAAAGCACATATGAGAGAATCAGCTAAAGAAAGTGCAATAGAGGTGGAACAACTTAAAATGATAAAACTTGAAAAAAGTACTACTGGTAATGTGGGAGAGAAGAAAAATTTTCACGTACTATGTTTTAGGTGTGGTTGTCCAGGACACATTGCTTTTAATCCTATATGTTCTGCACGTACCATGACGTGTAGAACATGTGGTAGGCGCAGTCATTTGGCCAAGGTATGTAGAGCGAAAAGTAAGGTGTAGAACAATAGTGTTAAATCAATAGATAATGTACGAAGTGAACATGAAGAAGAAATTGTTTTAACTGTTAACAGCACACTGGTGAATAACTTTTGTGATGGTAGATCTGAAGACGGTGTATATCTAAAATGTGAGAGCCAAGGTGAGCTATTGAAGCCTCATTGTGATGTAATACTTAAGACTGAGGTTGTGAAAATGCTAGTTGATTCTGGGAGTTTATATACTTTGATATCTAAAGATGTTTATGAAGGAATTCTGTTGGAAAAAATTGAAGATCTACAAACCACGGATGTGGAAGCTGTGGGGTATGGTGGTAAAAGAATTGACATTGTAGGAATGAGATGGATGGACATCATATTTAAAGGGAATGGTGTGCATGGAAAAGTATATGTGACCCATCAAGGATCAAACTTAGGATGGAGACATCAGAAAGACTTAAATATTGTTCTCAATCCCAATGCAACTAATCCAGTCATAGTTATGGAGGACTCAAAGGTAGAATATATGAAAATCCAATGTACTACTGAGGAATGGAAGGAGAAGTTAATGAGGAGGTTTTCAAGAGTTTTTACTGAGAAACTTGGGAAATTGAAGAAATTCAACATCGAATAATTTTAAAGAAGAATGCCATTCCAATCGTTCACAAAGTAAGATCTATACCGTATATGATGAGGGAACCCCTTCAAAAAGAAATTGATAAATTATTGCAAGAGAAAATAATTGAACCTATTGAGTCATCAGAGTGGTTGGCACCGATTGTTGTTGCGCCCAAGGAGGGAAACAAAATTTGTTTGTGCATAGACTTGAGAGACCTGAATAAGAATATTTGGGTCGACAGGCAGCCCTTACCAAACATCACGGAGTTGCTAAGCATGATGGGAGGAGGCAAAGTATTTAGTGTTCTGGACATGTCGGCAGCTTACCATCAAGTTAACCTACATCCAGACTCGCGTCCGTTGACTTCTTTTGTAACGCCTTTAGGTGATTATCATTACTGTAGAATGCCATTTGGATTAGCATCAGCATCTGCTGTTTTTCAGCATATTATGCATAATATTTTTGATGGTTTGAAGAACGTATTGTGCTTCCAGGACGATATTATAATAGTTGGAAAGTCTGTGGAAGAGCATGATGATTTGATTGTGAAAGTGTTGCAGAGAATTGAGAATCAAGGGCTGACAGTTAAGATGGAGAAATGCCAATTGAGAAAGAACTGTGTGAACTATTTAGGGCATGAGGTATCTGAGGATGGTATTAAACCAAAAAAAAGTATTGTAAAGGCGATTAGTGAAGCTCCAAAACCATCTAACAAAGATCAGCTCAAATCATTTTTGGGGTTAGCAGAGTACTGTTCGAAGTTTGTGCATGATTTTACTGGAGTTGTAGAACCCATGAGATTGTTGTTAAAAAAAGGAGCAATGTTTATGTGGACAACAGAATGTGAGTTGGCTTTTGAGAAAATTAAAAATTCTATTACGTGTGCCCCTACACTCGGACATTTTGATGTGAAAAAGAAGACTATCTTAATGACGGATGCCAGCAATGTAGGGTTAGGTGCAGTTCTCATACAAGAGGTGGATAAGGAAGAAAGAGTAATTGGGTTTGCATCTCGTAGGCTGCGTGGTGCAGAATGTTCGTATTCTGCAATTGAGAAGGAGGCGTTAGCTTGTTATTGGGGTATTAACTATTATAGATATTATTTATGGGGTCTACCCTTTGTACTTCGTACAGATCATAAACCATTACTTCAAATTTTCAAAAGTGGTCGGGGTTTGGAAGGTAGTATGACGCCCAGAATTTCGAGGTGGTTGGTTAATATCATTGATTTTAACTTTGTAGTGGAATACGTGAGAGGTAAGAAAAATGTTGTAGCGGACTGTTTGTCACGCATGCCTATCGATGAACATCCTGATGAAACTTCAGTGTTAGATAAGACGGAAATATTTTTGACACATAATGAACTTACATTAAACAAAGAAGAGTGGGAGAACGCTGTACTTAATGATAGAGAGTATAATGAACTAAATAAATTTATAAGTGGTTGTGGTAAGGTTGGTGATGGTTTGCAAGATTTGAAGCAATATTTAATGGTAAAAGATGAACTGAGTGTACATGATCAAAGGATATTTAGACGTGGAAGAGTGGTACCACCAACGAAACTTAGGATGAAGTTAATAAGAATTGTACATGAGGGTAATTTAGGAAGAAGTATGACAAAGAGGAGGTTAAGACAATCGTACTGGTGGCCTGGAATGGATAGGGATGTGGAACAAGTTGTAAGTGAATGTGCAGCGTGTGCCAATAGTGACAAATCTATGATAGTTAGACAGCCACCTATGGAGTGTGTACGATTCCCTTCAAGACCATGGGAGAAATTAGCTCTAGATTTCATTGGCCCGGTAGATAAACTTGGAAGGAGAAATTGGTTCTTAGTAGTTTTGGTGGATTACCACAGCAAATGGTTTATAGTCAGAAGCATGGAACACATAACAACTGGCAATGTTATTGAATTTCTTAAATATACGTTTTTGGAGGAAGGCACACCCAAAGTCTTAGTTACTGACAATGGGGTGCAGTTAGTTTCAGAGAAAATGTCGGAGTTTCTTACGGGATTGGGAATTAGACATGAAAAGATTGCCTTATTTAGACCACAGGCTAATGGCCTAGTAGAAAGGATTAATCGAATTGTCATGGATAATATTCAATTGTCCTTGGCTAATGGACTAGAATGGAGGGACGAGCTAAACAAGATGGTGTGGGCGCATAGGGTGACACCGCATTCTGTGACTGGAGTAGCACCATTTGTTGCTCTCAAAGGGAGAGAGCCGGCGACGAAGGAATCTCCTTGGTGGTTGCATGAAAAGAAACAGGTGTGGGCGGATCGTGAAGAAATGAGAATGAGAGTGAAGGGTCATCAAGAACGCAATAAGTTCAATTATGATATGAGAAAAAATGTGAAGGATGTTGGAATTGAGGTAGGTGATTGGGTAAGAGTAAAGAAGTATGGTATGATAAAGAAGGGGGAGAGTAAGTTTGGTGGACCGCAAAAAGTTGTGAAAATATTTAAATCTGTAGCTAGGTTGGATGACGGAAGAGAATGGAGTATGGGAAATTTGTGCAAAATTCAATGAGCTTACACGTGTGTAACTGGAGTTTTCCTATGTTATTGGAAGTAGGGAAAATAAATTTAGAAGATAGGAAACTTTCATCTGTCATAGTACATGTTTAGAAATTGGAATTTCATTCTGTTGAATTTACTTGTGTTTATAGTCATTGTGATGTATGGGGGGAAGATGGTGTAGTAATGATGTAATGATTCTTGGGTTTAGATTCAGAATCTATGGAGAGGGGGATTCTGGAATGATGGTGGAGAAGGAGTTGGAAGCTGGAGGATGAGGAGCTTATGCTGGATAATACTAAAAATAAAGGATTATTTCTACCTACGTGCCGTGGGATTTGTACAAGTAGGACATAAAGAAATGTAATATTACATATTTTATAGTGAAAAAAACTCCGCAATTTCCTACTCCCTAGAATTTCAATTGATTGAAGTCCTGTTAACCCCAGGGCAGGGAAAAAACTAGCATACAAGTTTTAAGAAATAACATGCGGTAAATGGTCATGGCAAAGCTGGCCATTAATTCTACTAGGCATTTCTTTGGAGGTCTGGAGCCTTGGAGTTCAGTTTTTAAAGACATAGGTTCACTGCTAGATCCTCTGTTGCTTTCTCCAGTTCCAAAGGAAAGGAGAACATCAGAGCATAAGATGTTAGCGAGATTAGAGAAACAGAGAATGGGATCAATGGATCGAAAGAAAGAGAGCAGAGGAAGGGAGCAGGGCCAGTTTTCTGCATTTTTAACATGGCTGCTTTTAGTTTCTAGAGCACCTAGTATTGGTATTTCAGTGCTGATCTCTGCATGTTTTCCTTTGATGTTTCACACAATGTTTTCAGCTGCTTTAATTAGATGAAATCTCTGCACGAAAAAGCACAATCCATTAATCTGCCAGTAACTGCAATTTCCAGAGCCATCAAATTTACAGGCCAGTTGTAATGAGTACATTTATTCCAGGTCCCATCTTACCTTATTGCGGACAACTGATCATGCAGCAAATGCACTACCAATTTGTTGGTCAAATGATTTTTACAAGGAAAAATCTATTTGCATCTTCACCAGCTTGTGCTAACAGATTCCAGGAGGTTTAGCAGAATTTCTATAATGAAGACTAAATATTTACAAAACCAATCCAAATAGATCTAAAAGATAGACATGGTTGTTGCTGTGGTTCCCCAGCACAATCTTTTTTACAGACTAAAGAGTGATTATGATGAATCCCTGTTCCATAACTGGGATGTGAATATAATGGGTGTGGGGAACTTTGAAATGTTTATCATGGTGTACATTTGATGAATGTGTAAAATTGTAATTGTATTTTCGGTTAGTTTGAGAATTATTTGTGGATTGTGAGTAACAGACTGCTAGTGGCACCTCTCGATTTTCTGCCTCATATCTCTCAGGATGATCCTGGCCATGGTGATGGTGACAAAAATCTGCCCACAACCTGCCAAGTAATGTTGTCAGTCTATCCATAACAGACTGTGGAGTGTAAGGTGCAGGGTGAGCGCAAAGGATGGTTATGTAATCAAGGATATAAAAACAATTCCTTATTACAATGCCTTCAGTTTGTGAGAACCAGGGGTCACATGTACCAATAGCTGTTTGCAAGATAATGGTTGCAAATTTGTGACCAGATTTTTTTGCGACTAGTGAGAATGTCACAAACCTTACAAACCTGTGTATCTATTAATAGGTTGGAACATAAAATTCAACAATTTATTAGGACACAATCCGACCTACCTCATCAATACAAACGAAATAGCAAATTTCTACTCACTATGAATCCTTAAAGGAAATTGCGTTTGAAAAGAAAAGCTTTCTATTTTTTGTGTGTTTGAACGTTTGCAGCGTCATGATTGACTGCAGAGTAGGCTGGGAGCCTGTGCCTGCAGCGCGCAGAGAGCCGAGGTACGTCCGTGCGGGGAAAGTATTTTTTTTTTTAGTGTATATATATTATTTTTGTTCCCCCCGCCCCCGCCACTTTTTTTCGAGTCGCCAGCCGCGACTGCTTCTGGCTCCTAAAATGTGATTAATACATCTGAAAGAACATTTTTTATTGTCACAAGTGCCGAATCGGAGCATTAGTGATCGTGTGCTCAGGTTTGGAATTTCTCATTGTGAGTGAGCTCTGTTATTTGCTATATAATGATTTGTGAGCAACGAGTCTGGGGTATTTTACTTACAGAAACTCCTGTCATGATCCACACAGCGTCGTATGAAGGAGAGTCCGCAATCAACATTAGATTCACTTTAACAGATATTTTATGCTTGGCTGCCACTAAATCATTACCAGAGACGTGCTCTGTTAAGGTGACCTATGTACTACACCACTGAGGATCACATTCTTGTTATCTCTCGCAAAGACAACCTAGAGAACATCTGCTTCTCCTCACATCTTAGTACTTCTGAGCTTTCGTTCAAATAAAAGACATGATTCAATTCTGTACAAGAAAATATACCTCGCAGAGTACTGCGCTGTGGCTCTGCTACGTTGTGCTTGAGATTAGAAAGGTTAATAATAACCTCGTTTCATTTGATGCAGCTTCATTGAAAACAATAACGCACAGTCAAGCGCGCGTGTGTGTATACATATATATTATATATACAGAGATATTAATGTAATACATAAAGATATACATATATGTCTATATACTACGTCTGAGAAAATGAGTGGGCCAATAACATTATGTAGAAGAAATGTACTTAAAACTGTACGTTCACACGTAAAGTTAAAATTCAGTGTTATTACTCTTCCCCTGCACACAAACCCCCCCCCCCCCCCCCCCCACACACACACACAGAGCAGAGACATGAAATGTACATGATTGCTGGTTACAATGATAATATAATAATGCTACTCCTATGCTGCAAGAAGCAGGGGTAGGGTAAAGTGGACATTATTTCCCAAGTCCAGCCCTTTTTCAGGGCCCTATTCTCATTCTGAAAAATGTATTTGCAGATTTTGAAGTCTGCCTGCCCTCTGTTTCTGTTTTTTTATGGAGGAGGCAGTTAACAGAGCTATACCACTAGATGATGTCAAATGCCAGAACTGCTGTGTTTTCCCTTTTCCAGCAGGGTTTTTTTTTAGCTTAGAAACAGATGCCTGTCCCACATCAAATGTTTGACCTGGCTCGGAAAAAACATATGACTGGAAAAGCCCACAAAAATTAAAATAAACGCCATTACAACACGATCGATACACAAAACAAATCCAGTGCTGGACAAAGGTGATGAATAAAAGGGGTAATCTTCAAATCTCAAAATGGAATAGAGATTCATATTTAAATCAAAAGCTGGACGACCACAAGTCAGGCATTTGCATTCTGAGACTGAATAAACAAATGGGGGATAACACATAATTACACTACTCAACCACCAGTAGGTCCAGTAAGATGACAATGGCCAGTTTAGAAAACAACGAAATAAAAAAAATGCTTTTGTAGCAAAGCTCATAGCATTACTCACTTTGGTAAATCCTCAGTACAACTTTGAGAGAGGAATGCTACCATACACAATCAAAAGGCTGTGCCCTGACTCCACCGAAAGGACTTCATATCCTCTGCAGTAAGTCAGAAGCTAAGACAGGGAAGACAGGAAGCCTGTTGATTTCAAAGGGAAAATTTGAGAAGCTTCTTCAACTTCAAAGGAAGGTCCAATGTCAGAACCGTGTTAAAAGGGCCACAGGGCAAGCCGGAGTTACTGGGCCCAATCGTGGTGGTTGAGGCCTTTTACTTTCAATATCTTGGGGGCTAGATCCTGCTCAACTGGGCTAAGCACCCCCTTCTGCACTTGACTCTCAGTTGTGTAGTGTACGACAAGGCGCCTTCAAGGTGAAGCGCAGATACAGATCAGTGAACACAAATCATAACTCAACGTGTGAGCACCACGAACAATAATTCAATGTCCAGTCAAATACATGTTTTTATATAAAAGAAGTATTTTAAATCTAACTCTACACATGCAAAGGTAAATGACATTTGAATGCAATAACACAATCCCCCTTGAGGAAGGGGCTCTAGTAGATGTCAGCCGACTCCCTGTCTTTCCACTTCTAGCGCTACAGATTTTAATGATATTCCCAGTTCACTGATGACCACATCCACACATCCAGGGAATTTCAGTCATTAGAGTCTAAGGCGTTGTAGCACCAGTGGCAGTATGTCCCAAGGTGTCAAAAATGGCCAGTTCTTTACTTATTCACTCTGGCTGTGTGAAACCCTTTAGTGGGGCAGCGCAGTCCAGCTTTGGATCAGCAAATTCAGGCTGCGAGCCATCGCACACAGCAGCACCTGGCAGGTGCAGGCTCTCTCCCTCGAGCCACACTGCTAGATGGTTCTGATGATCAGAGTGGCTCCTGCTCCATTGATCATGTGTTAAGCAACTTTTTCCTCCACAGAGATGGGGGTCGTCTCCTTTCTCCGTGTGCTCCAGCAGAATCCTGTTGATCCTCTGGCCTCCTTCTGTGCAGTCCACAGAATGTGGACTGGTCCTGCCTTGGTGACAGCAGCAGTTTTGGGATCTTGGGCGATGGGCCAGACCTTTGGCCTCAGTATCTCCAGTGACCCATCCAAATATACGGGGTTGTTACACTGGTATTCACGTTGACCTGAAGATGGCGTCCATGGCAGCCCCTCCTGGCATATGGGGTCGCCAAAGTAATGTGGGACACGTATGAAAGCTCATTTGGTGCAGGAGCTGGCTTCTACCAGCGCGGTCCTTGATTAGGTCCATAGTGCCCCCGCTTGTCATACGGGGTCACTGAATTGGTACAGAAAACGGACAATGTCCCGATCAGTGTGGGGAGCAGGTTTCTCCCACTGCCCTCCTTAGCTCAGCCCCTGGCCACTTCTCATGGCATACAGGGTTATTGATTCAGTCTTGCACATGGGATATGCACAGATCGGTGTGGGAGCAGATTCCTCACACCTCGCACAGGGAGTCCTCACTACAGGAGTCCCCTCTGGACCTTGCTCCTTCCAACACTCTCCTCTCCCTTCTGGGGCACACCAGTTTTTGCGAGGAGGCAGGTGCTGGTGCTCTAGGTTCCAGGTCAGGCGATATTCGTTTCCCTGGTGATATTCCCTCAACCAGAAGGGAGACAAGCACACTTCGGTCCCTAGTTCTGGTCACAGGCAGAAGTCTTGTAGAGTTTCCCTTCCTCGCACAGCCTGTCTGGTAGATCAGTAGATCGCAAAGGTTTGGGGTCTCAGGCTCTTCTGGTCCTTTTCCAGACACAAAAGGTAATATAGAGTCTGGGTCTTTGAAGTTTTATGTTGGGGTTCTGTTTCTTTGAAAATGACATATTTCCCTTTTCTTCTTCCTCCTAAAGGATATCTGCCACAGCAGGCAGGATTCAGAAGCTGATTCACCTACAACAAGATCCATGGCAGTAACCAGAGTTTACTTCTGGAAGTCAGCCCCAGTGATATGTGCATCAAAAGGTTAATCCTATTTCTAAAACCCTGCTGCTTATGATTCCCTTATCAGCCCCATCTCTCTCTCTTGAATTGTGGCCAAGCCCCTTCCATGGGGTCTGTCATTGAATCAAAGAGCCACTGTCTGGGTGGATTCTTTTACTTCTCATTTTTCACCAAGCAGGCCTGGGCTTTCCAAAATGGAACCCAAGGTACTCCATGTAGTGTACCAGTGCAGGTAGTTCTGCAGTGTACATCTACAGCACACTCACTGCTCAGTACGGTTATCCTCACGTATTTTGCCACCACCAATGCAGCACACACACTCAGGCCTTCATTACGACTTCGGTGGATGGAAAAGCCCGTCCACTGAAGTTCCGATGTGGAGGTTGCAGCCAATGGGGCTGCCTCTCCGCCGGGGCCATTACGAGTTTCCCGCTGGGTCAGGGATGGAAGCACAGTTTCCACCCTCTGGCCCATCGGGAAATGGCCTACAGCATTGTCTCTGGCTCATGATAGAGCCGGCGGCAATGCTGTAGTGCATAAGGTGCAGAAGGACCTGTCAAAAAGTTCACTGTCTGCAAAGCAAACAGTGAACTTTGCGAAAGGGCTGGCTAGGGGGGGCCCTGCACTGCCCATGCCAAGTGCCCGCTGGGGCACCCTATCTCTGCCAGCCTTTTCCTGGTGGTGCTATTGCCAAGAAACCGCCTGTTGAGAAGGGGGTCATAATCCCAAGGGTGGCACTGCTTGCAGCATGGCCCTGGTGGATTAGGACCGCCAGACCATCGTGTAGACGAAAACTGGCAGGAATCCGACTACCACAGCGACCCTGGCGGTCATTGAACCATCAGGGTCGTAATAAGGCCCTCAGTCTGTGCACACTGTCAGGACTTCAGTCTCTCTGTACTACACAAGAGTGTGCATTGTATCACGTCACCTTTTGTGTAGTGTATTTCAGGTGAACACACATGCATTCAGCACGTTTTCACCATGCCTGCATCTCCACAGAACCTGATGTAGGCCAGAGAGGCGAGTTAAAAACACAGCAGCCAAACTTTTAAAAAGGAGAGTGGGCATGTAGGTCTCACTGCTGAGCATTTTGGTTCATGCCTCCTGCAACGCCCCTGCTCATGGAGGTCAATATCTTGGGCAAGAGAGCACGTCTACGTGAAGCGAGTGCGCCTCTGGCACTCCTAAGGCAAGCTTATCTGTGCCCATCTGCTTCCAGATTCCGCTGAGCGCCGGAACTCCTGGCCATTTTGCCTCTGATGGTGGACTACCAAAAACTTACTCCTGTGAGAAACTGTTACTCTCAATACAGGTAATACTACTGACTGTGACGTCCTTGTGCCTTCCACCAACACCCCCCTATCCCTTTTATTTGTCCAAATTGTGCCCTGTACCTACACTTGCCTTCGTCTCACGCGCAGAGAGTGAACACAACACTGTTTCTAATTCCCCCTCTCTGCCGCCTCAGCATAGCAAACCCAAGAAGGCACTAAGTGGCCTCCTAATCAATGGCCACTCCTTAGTTAAACATGCTACAGAGCTATGCCTGCTGATAGAGACTCACAAATTCTCTTTTGTCTTTGTGTTACCGAGACCTGGGCTGACCCCACATTTGGCCCTATGATTCGAGTGGCCTTATCAAACTGTTTTGCATTCTTCCGCTCACATAGAATAGGAAAGCGCTGCAGCAGCTTGGCCATTATTTCTATCTCAGAATTTCCATTTTGTTGTAATCAAGTGTCAACCTCAACCTGCGTGGCCCTCGTCTTTTCTATAACCATTTTGAACATTCAGACTTTTAAAGGTCTGGTTATTTACCGCCCACCTTGCCCCAGAGTGGCCTTTTCTCAGGAGATTAGCAGTCTGCTCGAAGCTAACATCCTACACTGATTTTGCTATTTTAGGTGATTTTAATTTTCACCATGATGATTTACAGGATAACAACACAGTCACAACTTGCTAGCTGACTCTTTCCCAGGTCACTCGGCTGACCCTGAAGTAGCAATGGCTCGGTACACTTCCTGGTTAAACTCTGCTGCCCGTACCCTGGCCCATGTCAAACTAACTAAATAACTAACCTGTAGGAAAGTGCCCCTTGTTGCACTTACCCCCCCCAATTTTGCTTGATACTGATGCTGACTTGACTGAGAATGTGCTGGGATCCTGATAACCAAACCCCAGCACCAGTGTTCTTTACTGTTAGACCTGACAGCCTTAGGGTGGTCACCCCTAACTTTTTGCCTGCCTCCCTCCACTTTTTGGACACTGTTTTTACTGGCTTTTAGACTCTGCGCACTTTACCACTGCTAACCAGTGCTAAAGTACATTGTGCTCTCTCCCCTTAAACATGGTAACTTTGGATCATACCCAATTGGACTAGTTAATTTACTTATAAGTCCCTAGTAATGTGCACTGTATGTGCCTAGGGCCTGTAGATTAAATGCTACTAGTGGGCCTGCAGCACTGGTTGTGCCACCCACTCAAGTAGCCCCTTTACCTTGTCTCAGGCCTGCCATTGCAAGGCCTGTGTGTGGAGTTTCACTGCCACTTCGACTTGGCATTTAAAAGTACTTGCCAAGCCTAAACCTCCCCTTTCTCTAAATATAAGTCACCTCTAACCTGTGCCCTAGGTAACCCCTGGAACAGGGTGCTGTGTGGGTAAAAGGAAGGACATGTACCTGTGTAGTTTACATGTCCTGGTAGTGTAAAACTCCTAAATTCGTTTTTACACTACTGTGAGGCCTGCTCCCTTCATAGGCTAATATTGGGGCTGCCCTCATACATTATTGAAGTGGTAGCTGCTGATCTGAAAGGGGTAGGAAGGTCATATTTAGTATGGCCAGAATGGTAATACAAAATCCCGCTGACAAGTGAAGTTGGATTTAATATTACTCTTCTAGAAATGCCACTTTTAGAAAGTGAGCATTTTTTTGCACTTAAATCCTTCTGTGCCTTACAATCCACGTCTGGTTGGGTTTAGTTGACAGCTCCTTGTGCATTCACTCAGACACACCCCAAACACAGGGTACTCAGCCTCACTTTCATACATCTGCATTTTGAATGGGTCTTCCTGGGCTGGGAGGGTGGAGGGCCTGCCCTCACAGAAAGGACTGCCAAACCCCCTACCGGGACCCTGGCAGACAGGATTGAACTGAAAGGGGACCTGGTGCACTTCTAAGCCACTCTTTGAAGTCTCCCCCACTTCAAAGGAACATTTGGGTATAAAACAGGGCCTCTGCCCTACCACCTCAGACACTTGCTGGAGAAGAAACCTGAACCAGAACCTGCATCCTGCCAAGAAGAACTGCCTGGCTGCCCAAAGGACTCACCTGACTGCTTTCTACAAAGGACTGCTGCCTTGCTGCAGAAGTGCTCTCCAAGGGCTTGGATAGAGCGTGCCTCCTGTTCCCTGAAGTCTCAGGACCAAAAAGACTTCTTTGTTTCAACTGGACTCCTTGTGCGGTGAAAAATTAGATGCACAGTTTGCTCCGTGGTGAAAAATTCACCGGACGCTCACCCGGAAAAACGCTGCTCAACCCCGCGAGGAAAAGATCGACGCGATGCCGGCAGTGCGACTGGAACTTCGACGCATGGCCTGCCTGGACAACGCCGCCTGACTTCCAGAGAGGAGATCGACGCAGCGCCTGCCGTGAGGGAGAAAATTCCACGCACACCCCACCGGAACGTCGCGCAGCCGGACAACAAGCCCAGGATTCCACGCACAGACCCCGGGGCATCTGAAAACCCCGCGAACCACAGAGGAGACTGTCCGCGTGCCGGAAATCGACGCAACATCTTCCCTGCGTGAAAAATAACAACGCAAGTCCGTGTGTGAAGGGGCGAAACCAACGCACACACCATTTTTCACGCATCTCCTCCTCTGTGGCCCTCTGTGGAGATTTTTCACTCCAAACCAGGTACTTTGTGCTTGAAAGAGACTTTGTTTACTTTTTAAAGACTTCAGACACTTCATATCACTTTTCAGTGATATCTCTACAATTACTTATTGCATCTTTTATCGTTTTGATCTGCTGATATCCAGATAAATATTATATATTTTTCTAAACACTGTGTGGTGTATTTTTGTGGTGTTATATAGTGTTATTGTATGATTTATTGCACAAATACTTTACACATTGCCTTCTAAGTTAAGCCTGACCGCTCAGTGCCAAGCTACCAGAGGGTGGGCACAGGATAATTTGGATTGTGTGTGACTTACCCTGACTAGAGTGAGGGTCCTTGCCTGGACAGGGGGTAACCTGACTGCCAACCAAAGACCCCATTTCTAACATTTACCTAAAAATGTACCATTGTTTCCACAATTGGCACACCTCTGGGACACAGATAAGTCTCTTGTGAAAGGTGCCAGTGCTACCAAGGGCCCTGTGACCACAGAGGGACCCTAAGGGCTGCAGCATATATTATGCTACTCTAATGGACCCCTCACCAAACACATGCACACTGCCATTGTAGATTGTGTGTGTTGGTGGGGAGAAAAATACAAAGTCGACATGGCATCCCCCTCAGAGTGCCATGCCCATACAACACTGACTGTGGCATAGGTAAGTCACCCCTCTAGCAGGCCTTACAGCACTAAGGCAGGGTGCACTATACCACAGATGAGGGCATAGCTGCAGGAGCAGTATGCCCCAGAGTGTCTATGTCCATTCTTAGACATTGTAAGTGCAGTGTAGCCATATTAACTGTATGGTCTGGGAGTTTGACATTACGAACTCCACAGCTCCATAATGGCTTCACTGAACACTGGGAAGATTGGTATCAAACTTCTCAGCACAATAAACCCCGACTGATGCCAGTGTGGGATTTATTAAAACATGCACAGAGAGGGCATCTTAGAGATGCCCCATGTATTTTACCCAATCTCCTAGTGTGGGACTGACTGGTCTGTGCCTGCCTGCCACTAGCAGACACGTTTCTAACCCCATGAGGTGAAGGCCTTTGTGCCCTCTGAGGCCAGAATCAAAGCCTGCTCTGGGTGGAGGTGCTTCACACCTTCCCCCTGCAGGAACTGTAACACCTGGTGGTGAGCCTTAAATGCTCAGGCCTTGTGTTACAGTGCCCCAGGGCACTCTAGCTAGTGGAGATGCCCCAAATTTGGCAGCAAGTTCGGCAGGAAACTTAAGAAAAACAAGGAGGAGTGACCACTTCAGCTGCGACCATCCCTAGCTGAAGTGACCCCCGTCCCTGCAGAATCCTCCATCTTGGTTTGAAGGACTGGGACCAATAGGGATAGGAATGTGCCCCCCTCCCCAAAGGGAGTGGACACAAGAAGGGTGTATCCACCCACAGGGACAGTAGCCATTGGCTACTGCCCTCTGACCCCTGTAACGTTCCTAAACATTGTATTTAAAGCATTCCCTGATCCCAACTCACTAGATTCCTGGCGACCTACAAGAATAAGAAGGACTGCTAAGCTGAAACCCCCAGGAGAGAAGAAGGAAGACGACAACAGTTTTGGCCCCAGCCCTTCCGGCCTGTCTCCTCCTTCAAAGAACCTGCAAAAGACCAGTGATGCATCTAGCAGGATCAGCGACCTCTGCCAACTCCAGGGAACTGCCCTACACCTAAAAGGACCAAGAACTTCTGAGGAAGCAGCTCTGCCTAAGAAAGTCTACAACCAAGGACTCCCACCTCACTCCATATGTGTGAGTCTTGACCACTGTGCACCTGAAGCACATATCCTGTGTCCAGGTGGTCCATCCAACAAAAGAGGGTCCCCAGCCGATTGCGAGCAGGTGCCCACTCTGCAGAGGGAATCCCATGGACCACCCTGACTGCGAAGCTCCGGATGAAGATATCCGACACCTAGGAAACACACTGCACCCGCAGCACCCAGGCTTTGGCGAAACTGACCCCCGGTGCCTCAACGTCCAGCAGGCAGCCTTCCTCCCTGTTGTACTGATAGTGTGCCCGAGACACCCCCCTGGACCTCGCCTGCAGCCTCTGAGTAACCCCTGGTGTCCCCTCATAGACCAGCATTGAAAACCCAATGTCCTGTTTGCACGCTGGACTCTGTGTACACTATGGGCCTGATTACAACTTTGGAGGAGATGTTAATCCGTCCCAAATGTGACGGATATACCACCAGCCATATTACGAGTTCCATAGGATATAATGGACTCGTAATACGGCTGGTGGTATATCCGTCACTTTACCGTCACTTTTGGGACGGATTAACACCTCCTCCAAAGTTGTAATCAGGCCCTATATCTCACTTTGATATAGTATATAAGTATATATAGAGCCAGCTTCCTACACTACCTCTCCATTGTTCTCTGAAAAAACTCTGTGCCATGAAACAAAGTTGAAAGCATCTAGAGAGGAGACAGAGATTTGACTACAGTGATTCAGAGAAGGCCAAGTACAAGATCTGTCTGGTGGAATACAAAGTCCTGATTGCTAATGAGAAGGTAGCTTACTATACCATCAAAATTGAAGCCTCTGCCAACTCCACAAAGGCATTATTTCACATGATCTCCAAACTTACCACAGTTTTGACGCTGCTTCATGTTCTAGCGAAGCCTTCTGTAACTTGCTGGCAAATTTCTTACAGAAGAAAGTAGAAAATTTATATAGGGATTTTGTAATTGTAAACCTTACACCCTTCTCCTCTCAAGCCTCTTCCTCTCTCGAAGCCCACAGACCCCGTCGGATGGGCCTTGTGCCTCCTCCAGAGGATGAAGTAATGTATCTTATCTGCTACCAAATCTCGGTCGCCGCTCAACCCCAGCCCCCCTAAAGTGGCAAAGCTAGTTGTAGAGACCATCGCCCCTGTCCTTCATAATATATATCAGGCCATGTTCAAACTTGGCAGCTTTCTGGCCCACTGGAAGAAAGCCTCTGTTCTGCCTTTGATAAATAAACCCTACCTGGACCCTAATGACTCATGTAGCTACCATCCCATATCCTGCCTACCATTCCAGATCAAATTGCGGGACAGATCTTAAATAGGCAACTGGTGGAGTGCATCAATTCTAATAATATCCTTGCTAATACCCAATTCAGGTTCTGTAGTAACCATAGAACTGAAACAGCCTTGATCAAGGCCACAGAGGAAATTAGTCAGTATATTGATGGAGGAGGGCAGGCTGCCCTCATCGTGCTTGATTTGTCAGCAGCCTTCGACACCATCATTCACGGGCTACTGCTGGAACGCCTTGCTGATATTGGGATAACAGAGGCGGCCTTGGACCTGCTACACTCCTTACTCTCTAATTGACCCCAGGAGGTACGGCTCAGCGAATTTGTGTCACCCTCCTTCCCTATCCCCTGCGGGATTCTGCAGGGCTCTTCGCTTATTCCTACTCTTTTTAATGTGTATGTCAAGTCTCTAGCCAGACTATTAAGATCCTATGGCTTTTTGCTTTCTTCTTACACTCATGACACCCCAATTGTTGTCTCTTTTGCAAGCACTGATTCCAATACCGGGACCAGATTCTGCGACTGCATGCGGGCCATCAGCATATGGATGTCAAAAAACTGCCTGAGATTAAACTTGGGTAAAACGGAAGTGCTACTTTTTGGTACAAACCCCTTGTTCTGGATAGACTCCTGCTGGCCACAGGAACATGGCCCTTTACTGGTCCCAGAGTCTAAGACCCGCAACCTGGGAATCCTATTGGATAACAGATTGACCTTTACAGATCATGTCAAATCAGTCACCTCTTCCACTTATTTCTTCCTCAGAACATTAAAACAATTTTTCCCATTTATCCCTGGTCACCTACAGAAACTGGCTGTTACCTCCTTGGTAATGTCCAAGCTTGACTATTGTAATGGCCTGCTTTACGCCCAGCAATTGGTTCTAAATTAACTTGAATCTTTACAAAACACTCCCACTTGCCTACTCCTCAACTTTCCTAAATACCTTCAGTTCTCTAATCATATCAAGATTCTGCACTGGCTTCCTGAAAGGCAGAGATTTGTCTTTAAAGTGCTCTGCATTGCCTACAAAACACTGAACAAACAAAAGGTCCTGCTTTCTTTAAAGACAACATTAAATGGTACAAACTAGGCAGATTACTCAGGCCTACATCCTGTCTGCTTTCTTCAGTTCCCAGGTTTAAATGCCTGACATGGGGTGGCAGTTCCTTTTGCAGTGCTTTGAAGGCATAGAAGGCTCTGCCCTTTTTGATTAACTCAGCTCCTCCCTTCTAGCCTTCAGGAAAGCTGATAAAAAACCTGGCTTTTAAAGGAGACAGTGGATCTTTCATGCCCCTATGCTTTCTGTTATGAAGTACTACCTGGAGTTTGTTCAACTAGCGCCTAATAATCTCCAGGTATTAGCATCGCTCTACAAATTTTCTTAACATAACATAACTCCAGTGACACAGGGTAACAAGAACCTGTTCATTACTAAAGATTGCTACACAGTATGCTTGAGACAGGCCTATCATATGACACACACAAATAATCCATGTTTGCCTATGATAAAAAATCAGCATTATGGATCCAAACAACACTGTTGGCCACTTTGGGCAGGAATACACGTTTCTCACCATGCAGAAGACTTTTCCATCCCAACATCCAACACGTTGGACCCAAGATATCAAGTAAATCTGCAGTACACTTCTGGGCCTGCGGAGACTCTGCCAGGAAGAAGAAATGCTGTGCTGTTGAAAGGACAGCAACTCTGCTGGACTACTGCCCAGAGGGACTGCTGTCCTCATGTGTTGACCTCCTGCCTGCTGCACTCTTGGCTGGTTGAAAAGGATTGAACCTTCATCTATTGAACCCAGGACCCCAGACTGACTCCAAGGGGCTAGTCAGCTGGCCTCCTGACAAAAGCTTCAGGGACAGAAGACTCCAACCATCTTGAGCCCTGTATCTGGGATCTGCCATCTTTGAATCCTACCATACCAAGTGGTGCCTCCCCAGTCCTTAACCTTTGGAAGTGGGCTTGAAAGTGCTCTGTTAGCCCATTTGTGAAACCAGTAGAGCCTCATCTGCAGTGATGCGCAACTCTGAGCAGAACCGACTCATTGCCTCTGCTGCAAGGATTCTCTCAGTACAAGGACTGTGCATAGCTTCCCTATCGCAGGCCCTTTTATAGCAAATCTCTCATCAATGGCAGCCTCAACAACGATCCAGGGTATCACATTTCACCATCGCAGCTATCAGGAAGCGCTGCATCGCCTCAACTGCACGATTTTTCCACTTCATGTCTGTTTGAAGTACTGCATAAGAACTTTATACATTCACTCTAAGTTAAACCTGACTGCTCTGTGTGAAGCTACCCGAGGGCTGAGCACAGGTTAATTTAGGGTTTGATTGTGCCTCACCCTGACAAGGATTGTCTTTGTTGCATGAATAGGGTTTCTCCCCCATCAACCAGAAACCCATTTTCTCACAATGCCACAGGACAATTAGCAGGGAGCCCCCCGGGGGCCAAAGGGCTCATTTCACTTCTGAACTGCTCTCACAGCACACATGAGTTCAGCAGTGCAGTGAGTGCCTTCAGCGCAAGCACCTTGAGTCCTGGTCTGTTTGGAGTAGTTCGGCTGACCGCAGCTGACAGGGCAGCACTCGATGGCACAGGCTTTCTCTCCTGAGTGGTACTGGTGCAGTTCTCTCAGTTGTTGGAGAAGTCCCAGTCCACAAAGATGTGGTAAGTAGGCTGTACCCAAACGGGGGGGATCCTTTCTCCAGCTACCGAGTGGAGCCAGCGAGGATGTGATGTCGGCCACTGCATCTTCAGCAGTCCTCAGTGGTGAGTCAGGCAGTTCCATAAAACTGTGGGTCTGACCTGCCAAACACAGCCTCGGAATCTCCTGAGGACAGAGGCCCAAATCCTCTGCCATTGTTGGTACCAGCACACCCTACTCAAATATAGGGTTGCCACAGTATGGGATAGTACGGGTGTAAGCTCGTACAGCAAAAGCACACCTGCCTAGACGATTGCAAGTCTCTGCAGATCTCAGAATAGCAACTTTATCGGTAGCCCTCTCTGGCATACTGGATCCCTACAGCATGGTGTTATGGCGAAGCAAAACCCACATGGCACTCAACATACGGCTTAGTCTATGGAAGCCTTCTCCTGGCATACGGGGTCAACAAGCTTACACTACACATGGGCAACAATCTGAATGGTGCTTAGTCAAATCCTCACACCTCGCACAGGGACTCCTCAAGGTAGGGCCCCCGCTGGACCTCGCTCCCTCCAGCACTCTCCTCTTACTCACAGGGCACACCGGTCTTGGCAAGCAGGCAGGAGCTGGTGCCCCAGGCTTCAGTAAAGGTGATCTTGGTTTCCCAGGGGATGCCCCCTTACAAGCAGGGAGATTAACAGTCCTTTGCCGACAGTCCTGGTGACAGGCAGAAGTTTTGCAGAGCTTCCCCTTCTCAAGCAGCCCATCTGGCTGCTTGGCAGAGGACAAAGTATGGGTTTTTTACCTCCCCTTATTATAGTGCATTTCCAGACACCAACATGTAATTTAGAGTCTGGGCCTTTGAATTAAGGTTCTGCTTCTTTTGCAGTGGACACTTCTCTCTTTCTTCTTTCCTCATGAAAGACTTTTTGTCAGAGCAGGCACGATTTCGAAACTGATTGTCCTACAACACAACTCATGGAAGTGACAAGAGTTCACAGCTGGATGTCAACCACAGTGATTTATGCATCTCATTGTTAATCCCAGAACACCAGCCCTACTCTTTATGATTCATTTATCAGCCCCATCATCTTTCATGAGATATATTCAGGCCCCTTCCTTGTGATCAATCACTGAATCAAAGAGCAGTCTTTTGAAGCATAAACTGAGTCACTTCCATTTCTCTTCCAGACTGTGTCCCAACCAGCTCAAAGGAATGAAGCAATGCACAAATCTGTCTTGAGAGATTACTCTCCTCCTCTTCAGCAGGCAGGCCTGAGCTTTCCAAAATTGAGCCCAGGGCCCTCCTTGTATTGTACCATTGCATGCACACTTACTCAATGTACATTCACAGCACACTTAGGAGCTTATTTACAAGCCCCTTGCACTGCTGGTGCATCATTTTTTATGAAGCTTTGGCCACACAGTGTGCAGATTCATATCTACAAGGCCACGCAAAGTCACTTTGCATGGCTTTCCATGGCCTCGTATATATAGTGTAAGGCAGTGCAGTGCAAGCCGTTGATTTTTCTTACACTGCGTCAGGGAGTGTTCCATGGGAATTGTTGTGGGTTTTCCCATGCAACACCCATGTGTTTTGACACGTTCCCAGATCTACAAGGATCTGTAAACCTGTGAATATGTCAAAACTGTACGCCTCCCTCTGAGAGGTGTAAAGAGGAGCCATATGTTTATAAGTGAGATGAATGCATGTGTATATGGAATGGTTTCATGCATAGAGGTAACAGTGATGCACATCAAGGGGCATATTTATGATAAATCAGCATAGGCCAGCGCTGCATGTCTTTTTGCTGTGCTGCCCTATGGCAATTTGAAAGGGTAGGAATGCACCTTATTTACAAGCTATGGTGCATTCCTGTCCTTTCATCCAGCGCTGGTGCACAATTTGGTGCCTAACACTAACGCAGGCACCATTGCATCATGGTGCAAGGGTGTCTACATTGTTGACACAATTGTTTTCCTGCACAAAAACATTCCCTGGAGGTGTTTTCCTCTTTCTATGTGTGCTGCATGATACAGCAGACATAGAAAGAAGGGAAAAAGGAGGAGAAATAAAGTTATTTCTCCTCGTTACACCTCCCTTGGGGAGGCACACAGATTTGACTCATTAACAGGTTTACCGATCCTTGTAAATCTGGGAATGTGTCAAAACCCATGGGTTTTGCATGGGAAAACCCACCACAATGCCAATGGAATGCTTGCTTGACGAAGAGTAAGGCAACACTGCGCTTTGCGCTGCCTTGCCTTCCTCCAAATCTTTGAGACCATGCAAAACCACGCATCAACTTGCGTCACCTCATAGATATGATTGAGACGCCTGCACCACAAGAGCGTCATAAGAAATAGTGATCATACTCGACTGAAAGCACCTGCACCCAAATATTAATCCTTAAACAAAGAAATCTTCATAGTATTATCCAAAGACGACATAGACCACAATAAAGCTCTGTAAATACCTGTTCACACTACAGGTCATATCGAAGTCCAGAAGATAATATAATGTTTTATTTATATATTGGTGCATACTGCAATTGGCTGTATGTTATTGAAACAAACGTTCAGTACTAGGATCCATCCTTTCTGACGCAACATAATGGATACTTTTATTAGATTTTCAATATAACCCACATCAGGTTCCTCATGAAGGGCATCTTGGGGTAGGCGCCGAAGAATTCTATTGAAGCATTTTTCTTCTCCCTAAAGGGGTAAGATTTTCACATTTTGCCATATCCAGCACACAAACAGCCATTGCAATGCTCATCGTCTTATAAATATGCATCATATAATCAATAAATATACCAGTCACTCTTAATGCAAAACTGTAAATAGCTCATTCGACTTGACATGGCTTAAGTAGCCCTGTTGATTTTGAAATAAAACCTTTTTCAATCTCCATTACGAAGTAGGTGGTCTTATCAGCAGCTTCCAAAAATATCTTCCTCAATGTGATGTTCCTTGGGCCAAATTACTCATCAGCTTCCATTTCTAGACAATAGCCCCATTTAATCAACATAATGAAATACTACCAATTGTGTAATTTCACTGATCTGTACTCAACAGTGCTTGAACAGCAGACAGGAAAAGTGGGACAACTCTTTCCCTAATTTATGTGAGCCTTGGTACCCCCTTTCCCTTCAATTCGTTGTCCAGAGGATTAATATATACATTGAATGGCATGGACTTTGAGATGCAGTGTATCAGACCCCATTAGAAACACTGAAAAAGTCAGTACATTCCCCAGAGGAACCATAACTTTCAATCGCCTGGAGGTATGATTGAAGTTTGACGAACAAACCAATCAGTGCTTCATGCAATACCGGTCAGCTAGGATTTGTTCACAATTTATTGAGGCGGTACAAAGCAGATTCTAAGCCCATAAAAGCGAGATGCACTATTCCATGTTTCACAACTACATATTTAGATGCAAAAGCATAAGGGTTCAAGTATTGTTCCTAGTCCTTCCCCAAAGGAAAACTGAACATTTGATAATATGCCACTTTATTCAGTCCAACTTTGCACAGTGAAAAGAAACAGTCTTCCTAAAAGGAGTGAATAGTTGAGATCAAAAGCGCAAGATCTCTTCTATCTTCCTTGTTCAATATTGATATATTAACAGAATGATCACAAGATCCCACTTCATGCCAGATTTAAGACTTTATCTAAATCGTATTCAAAATAAGCCATTTTAGCCCATTCAATAAAATGTCTTATTTATTGGAGAGTTATCTAGGGCTGCCTTGACCTCAGTTGATGTATAAGCAACGGGTTCTGAAATGTCCCCAATATCATTCCTGTTCCAGAAAGTACAGAGAGTATATATTTGAGTGCAAAGTATTGCTATTGGGAACATTTTTTTTTTTTTAAATGATAGAGACAAACTAAATGTGACAACCGGTTTCATGGGGCAACAGAGTAGAGAGGGGTTACAGGGTTTCAGTTGCAAGGCACTTTACTTTTGATCTTGTACATGGTTGCCACACTTTGCACTTTACTTTCCTTAGTTTTTAAACCACAAACGAAACTGCACACTTTTAAAGAAATATGTGGGTGATAAAACTGTTTTAAAACTGTCATTGAAATCGCTTAAAAATGAATTTAAAGTCGCTAGGGGCTTGACTTTAATTTGTATGAGTGTTTAAACATTTTCAAGTGGTTCTTCACTGATGTTCATGAGGGCTCTAATCTACCTCCCCTGTAACCTCGCGAAGCTGCTACTTTGAGCGAGGTTACCATTCTAATTGAGCGCACGGGAGGCGTGGCTTGGGAAGAATTTAGGATATGTGCAGGCCTGTGGTGTGTACACTCAGTGGACGCAAGCAGCGGGCGTGCCTCTGGTGCGTCCGTTCCACGGTCAGCGCAAGCCCCCTCGGTCATTTTATGAGAGATATGCCGTTATCTGCTGAATTTCTCAAAAAACAATAATAACAAATAACCCCCACTGGCATCATACTCTTGACCCCACAAGTTTAGAGGGTGTAGTGTCTTGTAAATACTGCAGATGTGGGCTAGGTGTTAGTTCCTCCTCTGAGCATCCTTCTGTGACTAAATATTTTGCTGGTGGACTGATTAATGTACGTTCCCCCCCCAAACATGCTCAAGAAGTACACGGCCAGGTTATCGGCCTACACCTTGGTTTCCTGTTTGACACTAAGGGGGTCATTACAACCTTGGCGGTAAAAGCCGCTTACCGCTGTCAGAAGACCGCCAACATCCCGCCGCGGCCGCGGTAAACCGCCACGGTCATTCTGACCCACAACAGGCAAACCTCCAAAATACAGACATCCACCAAAGGTCAGCGAGAAACTGGCGATGACCAAACCTCCACCGTCACGCCAACAGAAATACGCCCACACTATCACGACACACGAATCCACGCGGCGGTCTTTCAACCGCGGTATTCCATTGGCGGTACACACCGCCGCGCTCAAAATACACACACTCTTACTAAACACAGCCACATTGGACAATTCAAAATACACACACCTGAGACACATACACACACCACACCCACACACCCAATTAAATATAAAACACACACCCACATCACCCACAAACCTCCACTCCTAGAGAATCGGTCCCACACACAGAGAAATAGATATCCGAGCACCCAGACGCGCATATTACATTCACCCAGCAATATTAACACGCACTTCACACAACACACCAATACACATCACCACACTTAGCACCACACAATCCACCCCACACATCACCCACACTACCCCATGGCACCGCCAAGACACCCCAGGTTTTCTGAGGATGAACTCAGGGTCATGGTGGAGGAAATCGTACGGGTAGAGCCACCGCTCTTCGGAACACAGGTGCAGCAGACCTCCATTGCCAGGAAGATGGAGCTATGGAGCACAATAGTCGACAGGGTCAACGCTGTGGGACAGCACCCAAGAAATAGGGACAACATCAGGAAGCGGTGGAACGACCTACGGGGGAAGGTGCGTTCAATGGTATCCAGGCACAACATCGCGGTTCAGCGGACTGGCGGCGGTCCACCACCTCCTCCCCCAGAATTTACAACATGGGAGGAGCAGGTCTTGGCGATCCTGCATCCTGAGGGCCTCGCAGGAGTATCTGGAGGAATGGACTCTGGCAAGTCTCATCTTCACTACTTCATCCACCCCACCAGCATGCCAACTCATACCCCCTCCCACACCCTCACCCCATCACACCTACTCCTTGCAAATGTCTCACCATCATAACCCACCCATCCCAACCCCAAGCCCTGCATGCGACCACAAAGCATGGACACCCATCACCAAAGCATGCCCACTGCACATCCCCATCCCCCCCCAAACCACCGTCACAAAAGCCCCCACACAGGAATGCAAGCACTGGGGTACACGGGCACCCACTCATTGCACGCTATGGCACACACAGATGCAATAACCATCCCTTTATACCCCTGCAGGACCCAACGCCACGTCACCGCGCAGGAGGGTCCACAAATGTCCACTCCACCCCCAGAAGAGGCCCACAGTGATGACAGCACCTCTGTCGACCTGGATCTAGATGACCAGCCCGGCCCATCGGGGACCTCGGGACAGTCGGTTCCCCTCAGACAGCCACAGGCCACAGCAGACCTTCCCCCCTCTGGGAACACCAGCACAGCACCCACCCAGCGTGCCCATACCTCTGTCCCCAGGACACGTCAATCAGCGGTGTGTCCACCACTACAGGGCACCGAGGTTAACCCACCACCCCAACAACAACAGGGACCTGGGGGCAGTGGTAGTGGGCACACGGTCCAGGGGACAGAGGCCCAGGGAAACAGGGGAACTGGGAGGGCTGCTGTGCGACAGGGGGGGGACAGGCCCAGGGAACCCACTCTCCACGAGGCCCTCTCCTCCATCATGGGAGCCTACCATCATTCCCAGGAGACGATGGCGACGGTACTGGCCAGGTTTCAGGAGATCCAGCTCCTGCAGGAGGAACAGTATTTGGGGTTCAGGGAGGAACTACGAACCATCAGTTCCGCCCTGGGCACCATTGTAGGGGCTCTGAATCTGGTAGTCACCATATTGCGGGACACTGTGGCACCACAAAGGGCCCCTCACACTAGCATGGACCAAGAACTGCCTACCACCTCTGCCGGCACTAGTGGACAGGAGGCCCCGCCACAGGACCACCAGGCCACCAGCACCCCACCCCTGCAGAAGAAGAACCACCCCGCAAGCGGGCCCTGAGATCCAGGAAGAAGACAGAGTAAGATGCCAAGACCCCGCCAGGAAAGGATACCTCCCTGATTGTCATCCCACTGTCCCACATTGTCACCCTGTCAATCCTTAAACTGCCCCTGTTCCACTTTCCACAGGCATTTGGACAATGCACCTGTGATACAAATAGTCTGGACTCTGCCATGGACAATCCTCCACCATCACCCCTCACCGATTTGCAACCACCCACCAATATAGAGCACTGTAATAAACACAGTTATTGCACAAAACAATCAGGAGTCTGGCTGTGATTTTGAACAAATGTATTAGACATTAACGTGCCAAAATGCTTATTTACATTGTGATGCCATCATACCAATGTCACACAGCTATAGTTCATGGGGAAACAAAGCAGATGTCACGCAGTGGGGCCCACATCTCTGAAATCGGAAGGGAAAGTCACAACTCAGTTACCATACACTGGGGGAAAAGGACATACAGTAGAGAGGTAGTAGTGTTTAAGTATATGTAATATGCCGGTGTGTATTCTTACCTGTGTGTCATTGGAAATACTGCTGTATTACTGTGTTCCTGTTGTCTATGTTGTCTTCTTCGGCTTCCTCGTCTTCACTCTCCACAGGCTCCACACCTGCTACAACACCACCATCTGGACCATCCTCCTGCAGAAAAGGCACCTGTCGTCGCAAAGCCAGGTTGTGAAGCATACAGCAGGCTACGATGATCTGACACACCTTCTTTGGTGAGTAGAATAGGGATCCACCTGTCATATGGAAGGCACCTGGACTGCCATGGACTGTGGAGTGCCCCACCCTCCAGGGCAGCCAGTTCGGTACGAAGCCAAGGCACGGGCAGCCCACCCCAGGAGAAACATCCCAAGATAGGCAGTGGCCGGCGCGAGAGGGTGAAAACACCAGGGACTAAAACCCCTACCATGGCTCCGGCAGGAAGTGTGGAGACAGCTGGCACACCGCCCAAGGTGGGGAAGGGCCACAGGCGATCAGGGAAGGCTGGGAAGGGCAGCACGCCCAACAACACCGCCATCAGCCCAGCTGGCCAGGAGGGCCCCGCCAGCCCCATCCCAGGTGGGCAGGAGGCCACCAACAGGCCCGGCACAGCTGCCCAGGAGGGCCCCACCAGCCGTAGGACAGATGGGCAGGAGGGCACCGCCAGCCACAGGACAGGTGGCAAATGACCTCCCCGCCATGGCCGGATCCGCTGAACTGGGCCCTTCATCTCAAGCACCGCTGCACTGGGCACCGCGTCTCAAGTACCGCTGCACTGGGCCCTTCATCTCAAGCACCGCTGCACTGGGCCCTTCATCGCAAGCACCGCTGAACTGGGCACCGCCGTCTCAAGCACCGCTGGACTGGGCACCGCCGTTTCAAGCACCGCTGAACTGGGCCCTTCATCTCAAGCACCGCTGAACTGGGCACCGGCGTCTCAAGTACCGCTGCACTGGGCCCTTCATCTCAAGCACTGCTGCACTGGGCACCGCCGTCTCAAGCACCGCTGCACTGGACCCTTCATCTCAAGCACCGCTGCACTGGGCACTGCCGTCTCAAGTACCGCTGCACTGGGCCCTTCATCTCAAGCACCGCTAAACTGGGCACCGCCGTCTCAAGTACCGCTGCACTGGGCCCTTCATCTCAAGCACCGCTGCACTGGGCCCTTCATCTCAAGCACCGCTGAACTGGGCACCGCCGTCTCAAGCACCGCTGCACTGGGCACCGCCGTCTCAAGTGTCCTGCACTGGGCCCTTCATCTCAAGCACCGCTGCACTGGGCCCTTCATCTCAAGCACCGCTGAACTGGGCACCGCCGTCTCAAGTACCGCTGCACTGCGCCCTTCATCTCAAGCACCGCTGCACTGGGCCCTTCATCTCAAGCACTGCTGAACTGGGCACCGCCGTCTCAAGCACTGCTGCACTGGGCACCGTCGTCTCAAGTACCGCTAAACTGGGCCCTTCATCTCAAGCACCGCTGCACTGGGCCCTTCATCTCAAGCACCACTGAACTGGGCACCGCCATCTCAAGTACCGCTGCACTGGGCCCTTCTTCTCAAGCACCGCTGAACTGGGCCCTTCATCTCAAGCACCGCTGCACTGGGCCCTTCATCTCAAGCACCGCTGAACTGGGCACTGCCGTCTCAAGTACCGCTGCACTGAGCCCTTCTTCTCAAGCACCGCTGCACTGGGCACCGCCGTCTCAAGCACCACTGCACTGGGCCCTTCATCTCAAGCACCGCTGAACTGGGCACCGCCGTCTCAAGTACCGCTGCACTGGGCCCTTCTTCTCAAGCACCGCTGCACTGGGCACCACCGTCTCAAGCACCGCTGCACTGGGCCCTTCATCTCAAGTACCGCTGGCCCATGAGCGGCAGGGGCTGGCCCGCATCTGTGTCGGGCAGGGCTGCACGAAGCACTCTGGGCACCAGGCCCCCTCCAGAACCAGTGGAGACTGTTATCCACTTGTGAGACTGTGGCTTTGCACTCCCCAGGATGTAATAGTGGGCAGCCTACCCACTGTCTGGACTTGTGAGACTGTGACTTTGCACTCCCCAGGATGTAACAGTGGGCAGCCCACCCACTGTCTGGACTTGTGAGGCTGTGGCTTTGCACTCCCCAGGATTGAACAGTGGGCATGGAGGCCCCTCCTGGATCTGGCGTCGTGCACTCATCTGGCTGAGGTGCCCCCCCTTGTAGAGGAGCAGGAACACTATCGCTGGGAGTATGTGGAGTTCGGGTTCCATGCTGTCCTGATTCCTCGTGGGCTGTATGGAGGTGAGCGTTTTCCCTTCGAAATGGCTGTTTCCGCCGTGTTTTTATCGGCGGGGCTACCGCCCCGGAAAAGGTGGCGGATTGGTAGGTTGTGATACAGTGGGTGGTACATTGTCTCTCGCCTGTCTGTTGGCGGTGACCGCCGCGCTGTTTGTTTGTACCGCCGTGGCGGGCGGTGTGTTGATGTGGCGGTCGCTGTTGGCGGTTTCCACCAGGGTCGGAATTCCATTTTTTTTCCTGCCAGCCTGTTTGCGGTTTGGCCGCCGCTTTAACACCGACCGCCAGGGTTGGAATGACCACCTGAGTCTTGGCTCAAACCTTGTTTCTTCACTGCTGTTCAAGGGGCTCCAATCTACCTCCCCTATACTCTTGTGAAGCCTCCATCTTTGATGGGGTTACCATTCTAGTTGAGCACTCGAAGGAGCTCAGGAGGCGGGGCTTGGGAAGAATTTGCAATATGTGCAAGCCTGTGGTATTGGCAAGCAGTGGACACACATGGTGGGTGCGCCACTTGTGCATTGGTTCCACACCCAGCTCAAGCCCCCCTGGTCATTTTATGCCAGGTATCTTGCCATCTGCTGAATTCCTAATAGACACATTAATAATAACAAACAAACCCACGGCAGACATACTCTTGATCCCACCAGTTTAGAGGTTTGGTTTCTTATAAATACTGTAAATGTACACTTGGTGGTAGTTATTCCACAGAGAATTCTTCTGTAACTAACCCTCTTGCTGGTGGACTGATTAATGCACATTCCCTTCCCAAACATGCTGAAGAAGTACACAACATGGTTACTGAACTACATCTTGATTTCTTGTTTGTCACTGAGCCTTGGCTCAAACCTTGGTCCAACCCCGACTTTGCTATTGCTCCCCCTTCCCTCCATCCCCCCCCCCTTAGATGTGACAGGGCTGAGGGATGTCAGAGTGGCTTAGCCATTATGTTTCGTGACTCTTTTCAATTGAACTCTTTTGAAGTTGGCAACTTACAGGGGGCTGAGAGTCTAGGCTTTGTTTTAAAATTAGCCTTTCTCAGTCCTTTGCTGGTTGTTTAATCTATCGCCCGCCTAACCTGGGTCCCAATTTTCTTAAAGAGGTCCTATCGCCTCTACAGCTTTAATATGCGAATTTCACCTTATTAGGGGATTTTCAATACCACTTTGACAATATGGAGAACTCTGAGAGACTCTAACAATCCTAGGCCTCACCCAACTAGTGGTAGCCCAGTGCGCTCTTAGGCCCTCATTACGACCCTGACGGTCGGTGATAAAGTGGCGGTAATACCGCCAACAGTCTGGCGGTAAGTACCGCCAAATTATGACCATGGCAGTTAGATCTCTGAAAGACAGCCCACACCGACTGCCAGGGCGGAAACAACAATCACCACGGCGGTAGCCGCCTACAGCCAGGTGGAAGAAAAAATTCTGCCCACCATATTGTGACACGCCAAACCGCCACCTTTTCCGGGCGGTACCAATGCCTTCAAAAGCCTGGCGGAAGCACATTCAGAAGTGAAAGGACTCACCATCAGAGACACAACGAAGAACCACGCCGCCATGGAACCAGAACTGCAAGTATTCCCGAGGATCTTCTACGTTATGCTCCACCACGAACACCAACACCGGAGAAGACGACAATGGTGAGTACAGCCGCCTAGCACACAACGGAGGGATGAAAACGAGAGTGACACACATATGCACCACACACACCCCAAACACACACACCATACCCACAACCAGCTGCACAAGAAAGCAATGTATCCCCGTAAATCGGCTGAATAATGCAAGGACAACAGGAATTGATTAAAGTGACTGTAATACAATCAACACAAAATTAAGAATACGATTTGCCAATGCATCAGATATGTACAAATGTACAAAAAAGGGACACTGCTCAGTCCTCAGTTCACAGGGGCCACATGACCACAGGGCAAAGTCCAAGGCCCCACTCGTTACCTGCCCCAATACAGAGAGAACACTGCAGGGGCATCAGTTGGCAAATAGGCAGGCACCTCAGGGGGAGAGGTGGCACCTCAGCTGGATGCGGAAACAAGACCACTGGTTCTGTAGGGGGCAAAAAGCCCATTGCTTGGTCCTAGGGAGTGCAAGGCCACAGTCTCTGGAGTGGGTGATTACCCCACTGGTTCTGGAGGGGGCAACATGCCCTGTGCTTGGTCCTGGGGAGTGCAAGGCCACAGTCTCTCGAGTGGGGGGCTTGCCCACTGGTTCTGGAGGGAGCAACATGCCCATCCATTGCTTGGTCCTAAGTAGTGCAAGGCCACAGTCTCTGGAGTGGGTGAATACTCCACTGGTTCTGGAGGGGGCAACATGCCTTGTGCTTGGTCCTGGGGAGTGCAAGGCCACAGTCTCTTGAGTGGGTGAATACCCCGGTGGTTCTGGAGGGGGCAACATGCCCTGCGCTTGGTCCTGGGGAGTGCAAGGCCACAGCCTCTCAAGTGGGTGACTTGCCCACTGGTTCTGTAAGGGGCAACATGCCCATTGCTTGGTCCGGGGGAGTGCAAGGCCACAGTCTCTGGAGCGGGTGAATACCCCATTGGTTCTGGAGGGGACATGCCGCACAGCATCCGATGGAGGCTGGATCACATGGCGTCCTCCGTGGTTACGGCTGCACTGTGGTGGTAGTGGGAGGCTCCTCCTCAGCCCTTGCACCCTCTGATGGCTGCACTGTGGTGATGGTGATAGTGGGAGGCTCCTGCTCAGCCCCTGTACCCTCCGATGGCTGCACTGTGGTGGTGGTGGTAGTAGGGGGAGGCTCCTGCTCAGCCCCTGCACCCTGTGATGGCTGCACTGTGTTGGTGGTGGTAGTAGTGGAGGCTCCTGCTCAGTCCCTGCACTCACTGATGGCTGCACAACGATGGCTGGCGGTGGGGGCTCTGTGACAGCTGCTGGTGCAGGCTCCTTCCCCTTCTTGCTTGCTAGTGCAGGCTCCTTCCCCTTCATGCTTGCTGGTGCAGGCTCCTTCCCCTTTTTGCTGGCTGGTGCAGGCCCCTTCCCCTTTCTGATGGCTGGTGCAGGCTCCTTTCCCTTTCTACTGGCAGGTGCAGGCTCCTTCCCCTTCTTGCTTGCTGGTGCAGGCTCCTTCCCCTTCTTGCTTGCTGGTGCAGGCTCCTTCCCCTTTTTGCTGGCTGGTGCAGGCTCCTTCCCCTTTCTGTTGGCTGGTGCAGGCTCCTTCCTCTTTCTGCTGGCTAGTGCAGGCTCCTTCCCCTTCAGTATTTGTGGCCTGGAATCCTTTCCACCACGAGTAAGTGCTGGAACTGGGTCCATGGACTGTTTGGCTGAGGTGCTTGGCTGGGTTCTTGATACCCTGGCCATACGTGCAGGATGGGGGTGGGAGGGGTAGGGAAGAGGTCAATGGAAAAGCTTTTTAGGGACATTGGGGCGGGAAGAGGGAGAATTAATGGGAGTGGAGGATAAGGGAGTGACTGTTGGAGACGTTTGTCTTCTGCGTTTGGGTGCGGGTGCATGGGCTGTATGCTGTTGTGAGGTGGATGGCTGTTGGGTGTCTGAGTGCTTGTGTTTGTGTACCTTCGGAGGGAGGGACAGACACGGTGGGAGGGGACACAGGCGACGTGTGCATGGACGTTGTGGAGGTGTCTGCCAGTGAGGTGTGTGTTCTGCTTGGTGTGGTGATGATGCAGGTAGTGGATGATGATGTAGTGCATGCTGGTGTGAGTGTGGACGTAACTGTGTGGGAGAAGGAGGAGAAGGAGAGGGAGACTGTGGAAATAGTGGATGTTGTTGTGTCTGCAACTGGATGGTGTTTGTGTGAGTGCTTGTGGGATGAAGTGTGGTGCTTGTGTTTGCCTGTGCCACTCTTGTGTGTTGTACTGTGTGCATGCTCGTCTGGCTGTGTGCTTGGGATGGGTTGGGGTTGAGGAGAATGGGACTGGGAAGTGGAAGTTGGAGGGGGGATGGTAGAAACAGGGACAATGGCTGCCATCGGAGAGGAAGCCAGAGCCTGAATCGATCTCTGTTGGGCCACCAATCCAGTGTGAATGCCCTCCAGGAATGCATTAGATTGTTGCAACTGGGCTGCCAGCCCCTGGATGGCATTCAAAGTGGTTGATTGCCCTACAGAGATGGATCTCAGGAGGTCAATAGCCTCCTCACACAGGGCAGCAGGGCTCACTGGGGCAGGGCCTGAGGTGCCCTGGGGCGAAGGAGATGCCCACCCTCCTGGGTGAGCGGGCACGGGAAACTCGCTGAGGGGCTGCTGGGAGGGCAGTGCTGGTACGGGGTGGCGGCTGTACCTGTAGCTGGGGTGGTCACAGAGGTGTCTGCCACCACCAGGGTGCTCCCATCGGAGGAGGCATCAGAGTCTGTGTTCTCCCGTCCTGTCTACACCGTGGTGCTCCCCTCGCCCTCCGTCCCACTGGTGCCCTCAGCGTCGGTGGAATTTGCCTCCAGGGTCCTGTGGGATGCAGCTCCCTCCGTCACCGGTGCCTCTGCTCCTCTGCCAGATGATGCTAATGCACATAAAGACAGGAAGACAGAACAATAAAGGGGGGCAGAGAGACAAAGGATACACTGGGTCAATGACTGCACCAACACCACCATTGGCGTACACAGCACCCTCACAGACGGGGTACAGGCCTACGCACTATGCATTGCACTACCAGTGATATTGCTAGCCATCAAGGCATGAGGAGGAGCATACACCGCCAACTGCAGCACACCTTGGCCCCAGGCAGCCCAGGCCAGTAGTGGATGCTTACAAGCTAGGTGGGCAGTATTTTCCCTTCAGACCCTTAGCCACCAGAGGACCTACGCTGCTACGTCTGGCCTGGCCTAGGGGCACCCACTGACATACAGCCACCACCCAGATACGACCCCACCAGGAGTAAGTTGTAATGACCCTTGTGGCTGCTGTGTTGCCTTCAAACGCCCATCCAGCTCTGGATAGGCCACCACCAGTATGCAGGCTATCAGGGGGGTCAGGGTTCGATGGGCACCCCTTCCTCACTGGGAGGCCATCCCTAGCTGGGCCTCTGTGGTCTACCATGCCCAGCATCTCAGGTTCTCCCACCGTTTGCGACAGTGGGTGCTCCGCCTGCCATAGACCCCCAGGGTCTGCACCTCCTTGGCGATGGCATGCCATATACCCTTCTTTTGATGGGCACTGACCTGCAGAGGCAATAAAGACAGGAGAACACTATTAGACTAACAGTCCAGCCAGTTACATAAATGGCCCACCATACCCGTTTCCAGCACTATTGGCACACACATAGCTCAGCACTCAATGTGTACCCAGCCAGGAGGACATCCCTCCCCCGTTACATGATGCCTTCACACACACCTCCATACAGGCATGCCACATGCATCGTGCCCACAGAGTACTCACCTGTTGGTCTGGAGGCCCATACAGGAGTTTGTATTGGGGTAGGACCCCATCCACCAGTTTCTCCAACTCCTCTGAATTGGAGGCTGGGGCCCTTTCCCTGGTCACACGGACCATGGTAGGTTCCAGACACAGGTCACAGCAGAACATGCAGTGTAGGTCCTTTCCTATGGAAGGTCAGGAAACAAGTGAGGAATATGATAGAAAATGGTGATCACGTCCACGGCGGTGAATACCATCACCACTGGCGTAGATCACCATTGGCCACTGTACCCCACAGGGCCCAATATTAACCAATGAGGAATTGCATAGCGGTTCCTGATCGCCTCCCGCCATGGCACACAACGTCAGCGGCATTACCTCTCCTCCACCTGTCCCTCCACACAGGACAGGCGGACACCATTTTGTAGGGGACAGGCCTATGGAATAATGCTGTGTCACAGGAGAAATAGGCACATACTGTACAGATCACACTGACCCATTTCATGTATACAGATTGCAAACTACTGTAGTGGCTCCATTGTTCAGTTTGTGACAGGCTCCTCACTCTTTTGTCCCTTAGATTCCTACCGCTGTGGATGAATAGGAGATGGAGACATACCCCAGTGTACAGACTCCTGGTGGACATGGCTACACTGGAGGACAGGCACATAATACTCACCTATATACTGGACAGAACACAATAACAGAGCTGAGTGCCCAATTGGAGCCTGACCTGATATCTGCTATTCGTCACCCTACTGGCATCCCCCCTCTTGTGCAAGTTCTATCAGTGCTCTATTTCCTGGCTACTGGTTCTTTCCAAGTGATAGTGGGCTTGGCAGCAGGAATGTCACAGCCAATGTTCTCAATAGTGCTGACAAGAGTATTGTCTGCCCTGATAAAGCACATGTGCAGCTACATTGTATTCCCCCAGGTTGAGGATTTGGCCACCGTGAAGGCCGAGTTTTATGCAATGGGACATATCCCCAATGTAATTGGGGCGAATGACAGAACACCTATTGCATTTGCCCCCCCTCCCCGCCAGAATGAACAGGTGTTCATGAATCAGAAGAGTTCGCACTCCATGAATGTGTAGGTGGTGTGCTTGGCGGGCCAGTACATCTTCCACATCAATGCTAAGTATCCTGGGTCGGTGCATGATGCCTTTGTCCTGAGGAATAGCAGCATCTCAAATGTGATGGGCCAACTACAAATGCACAGGGTGTGGCTAATAGGTGAGTCCCGGTTCCCACCCAGTCTATGTTGGTGAATGGGTATGGTGTGGGCCATATAGGATAGTTAGTGGCTAAATGTTGTCCCTCAATATTTGCAGGTGACTCTGGTTACCCAAACCTATCATGGCTGCTGTCCCCTGTGAGGAATGCCAGGACAAGGGCAGAAGAAAATTATAATGAGGCACATGGGCAAACCAGAAGGATTATTGAGAGATCCTTTGGCCTCCTGAAGGCCAAGTTCCGGTACCTCCATCTAACAGGTGGATCCCTGTCCTACTCACCCAAGAAGGTCCGCCAGATAGTAGTGGCATGCTGCATGTTGCACAACCTGGCCCTCAGATACCATGTCCCTTTTCTGCAGGAGTTGAGCCTGTGGACAGTGAGGATGAGGAGGCAGAGAATGAGAACAACAGAACAACTGTAATCCGTCAGTACTTCCAATGACATACAGGTGAGACAGTGTAACTTTACATTTCAATGACTTTGGTTGTATTCTGTGTGGCAGTAGCATGCTGGTATTTCCCAATTCTGTGCCCACTTACTGATCCCTCTGGCTATTCATTTTGCAGATGTTGGTGATATGACGAATACTCCTGGTGTAATCACAGCAGCCCGCTTCAGGTCATTAATTCTATGCTCATTCTATGTACACTTCATTTGCACTGGTTGTACCTTTTTCAATCAATACATATTTGAAATACATGACATACTCGGAATTGATTTTTTATCAAAGGGTGTTTATTGAAGTGCTAAGATATAGGGGAAAAGTGCAATACGATGGGGTGATGATGGAGGAAAGTCCAGGGTATTGTTCCAGTCTGCTTGTAGCACAGGAACATTGTCCAAGGGGACATAGGAAGGGGAGCAGTGGCAGTTCAAGGTGGAGAGGGTGACTGTGTGGGACACAAGGGTGACAATCAGGAGAGTCTAATTTCCTGGGGGGGGGGAGGGGGTCTTGGCAAGTGTCTCTGCCTTCTGTCTGGATCACAGGGAACGTTTGTGGGGTGGTTCAACTTTTGCAGGGGAGGGGTGTTGGTGGCCTGTCAGTCCTGTGGCGGGCCCCCTGGCCACTAGTGGCAGGGGAAGTGGAAGCTGTTCCAATGACTGGCTAGTGGTAGGGGCCCGCTGGTGTGAGACTGACTCCCTCATAATGTTGACCATGTCTGCCAGCACCCCTGCTATGGAGGTCAGGGTGTTGTTGATGGCCTGCAAGTCCTCCCTGATCTCTTGGTACTCTCCCTCCTGCATCTGCCTGTTCTCCTGCACGTTGTCCAGGATCTGGCCCATCATGTCCTGGGAATGTTGGTAGGCTCCCAGGATCTCAGAGAGCACCTCCTGGCGAGTTGTTCCCTGGGCCTGTTCTCCCCCTAGCACACAGCAGTCCTCCCAGTGTCCGTGGAGGCCTGTGCCTCTGTCCCCTGAACCGTGTGCCCACTGCCACTGACCTCAGGTCCCTGATTGTCTTGGGTGCAAGGTGTAGCCTGGGGTCCCTGTAGATTGACGTGTCCTGGGGACAGAGGTTTGGGTACGCTGGGTGGGTGCTGTGGTGTTGTTTTCTGATGGGGGAGGCTCTGTGGTGGTCTGTTACTGGGCTTGGGTAACCAGCTGTCCAGTGGTCCCTGATGGGCCAGGTAGATCATCCAGATCTTGAAGACCAGAGTTACTGTCATCACTGTGGGCATCTTCAGTTGGGGGACCGGATAGTGCTGGCACCTCCTCTCCAGTGACATTGGCTGGGGTACCTGTGGGGATGTAAATTATGTGTTATGGTTAATGTGTATGACACGTCGTACATCCCTGGCTTCCCCTCTATGGTTGGTGTTGTCCTGCCAGCCTTTACTTGTGTATGTTGGTGTATGGTGGGATTGTTAGTTCAATCTGCTATGCATGCTTTAGTGAAGAGTGTCCATTCAGGGCTGTGAGGGGTGTCCATGCATTGGTACAGCATGCAGGGCGTGGCATTGGGATTGAAGAGATGTGATGGTGGAGTGTGTGGGATGGAGTGGAGTGATGGGAGTGAGGGTATGTGATGGCATGCAGGTATGGGGGGTGATAATTGTTGAAAGTTGACTTACCAGAGTCCAGTCATCCTTCGAGTCCAGCCAGGCCCTCAGGATGCAGTATTTCCAAGACTTGCTCCTCCCATGCTGTGAGTTGTGGGGGAGGAGGTGGGTGTCCACCACCAGTCCTCTGTCTAGCGAGCTGGTGTCTTGCTGCTATGAAACGTACCATCCCCCGTAGGTCGTTCCACCTCTTCCAGATGTCGTCCCTTGTTCTGGGGTGCTGTCCCACGGCGTTGACCCTATCCACGATTCTCCCCCATAGCTCCAGCTTCCTTACAATGGATATCTGCTGCACCTGTGCTCCAAATAGCTGTGGCTCTACACTGACTATTTCCTCCACCATGACCCTTAACTCCTCCTATGTGAAACGGGGGTGTCTTTGTGGTGCCATGGGTGTTGTGTGAGGTGTGTTGGTGAACGTGTGTTGGGTAATGTTTTGGGGTGTGTGATGTGTAGTGCATGAGTGGTGTATGGGTGTGAGTGGTGTGTGGCTCTTGTTGGCTAAGTGGTCTTGGTGTCAGTCTCGTGCCAATGATTTGTATTCGTAAAGGGTTGTGGGTAATGTGGGTGATTGTTTTATAGTGGTGTGATTGTGGTGTGTGTATGGGTGTCAGGTGTTGTTTGAATTGTCCAATATGGTGTTGTTTTGTCTGTGGGTGTCCATTGTGAGCGCTGCAGTATTTACTGCCAATGGTTTACTGCTGTTGAATGTCCGCCATGGTGATTCGTGGGTCATAATGTGGTGGGCGTTGTTCTGTTGGCGTAACAGTGTGGGTTTTGATACTGCCACTTTCTCACTGACCTTTGGTCTGGCGGATTTGTGTCTGTGGCTGAATTCCGTCAGATTGGTGTGTATGTGTCATAATATGGTGAACGGATATCTGCCGCCGCGGTAGTAAGTTGGCGGCCGTCAGTGTGGGGGTAAGTGGGATTTACCACCAAGGTCATAATAAGGGCCTTAGTCTGCCCCGGCAAACGCTGCCCAAACCCATCTGCTCCCTGGTACTCTCCAACCCTAGCAGAAGGAAATTCTGCTGTAAGCAGCCTGAGCGTCAGTGGCGTCAAGCCTACAAATCCAAGGACCTGACCAGTTTTGGGCTGCCCCTGATATCGTATCATAATCTGATTAGGGAGGCCAAGAAAGCCTACTTCACCAGGCAAGATGAGCAGGCTAACTGTACCCCAAAATAGATTTTCCAAATATTTAAATCTTTTCTACAGCCCAAAGCCATGTCAAGAGGTATCCCTCCCCACAGGCCCTTTGCGATAAGATCTCCACGTACTTTGAAGAAAATATATTAACTTTATAACATTGTTTTACAACCCCCTGCTTCGAACCCAGTCAGCTACATGGTAAGCCAGTCAACACTATGGCGGTCATTCTGACCGCGGCGGTCGGTGGTCGCCGCCCGCCAAGCGGTTCCCGCCGAAAGACCGCTCCGCGGTCAAAAGACCGCGGCGGCCATTCTGGCTTTCCCGCTGGGCCGGCGGGCGACCGCCAGAAGACCACCAGCCGGCCCAGCGGGAAAGCCCCTTCAACAATTAAGCCGGCTCGGAATGGAGCCGGCGGAGTTGCAGGGGTGCGACGGGTGCAGTGGCACCCGTCGCGATTTTCACTGTCTGCACAGCAGACAGTGAAAATCTTTGTGGGGCCCTGTTAGGGGGCCCCTGCACTGCCCATGCCAGTGGCATGGGCAGTGCAGGGGCCCCCAGGGGCCCCACGGCACCCGTTCCCGCCATCCTGGTTCTGGCGGTGGACACCGCCAGAAACAGGCTGGCGGGAAGGCGGTCGGAATCCCCATGGCAGTGCTGCAAGCAGCGCCGCCATGGCGGATACCCTGGGCCAGCGGGAAACCGGCGGGAAACCGCCGGCTCCCCTTTTCTGACCGCGGCGGTCAGAATCGCCCAGGAAGCACCGCCAGCCTGTTGGCGGTGCTTCCGCCGCCCTCCGCCATGGCGGGAATGACCCCCTATGTCTCTTTTCAGGAGATCCTGTTATCTCAGTTTTGCCAGGCCATTCTTTCTGGCAAGTTTGACTCTTTCAAAGACCACTGCCTGCCAGCGATCTTGAATAAGGACATTGACACAGTGAATCCAGTGATCAATCAGATACTAAACACCTCCCTTTCCATGTCCAAAGTCACAAAATCTTGAATATTGGCGGTGGTTAAATTCCTTCTAAAAATACTTTGACATACCATTCAATTCTGGCCAGCTTCAGGCCAATTTCACTACTTTCTGCACTGGTAAAACTCCTGGAGAAAACTGTGAACGGCCAACTCATTTCTTTTCTTGAGAGTTCCAACTCCCTACATGTCTGCCAATCAGGCTTCTGACCTAAGCACTCCACAGAGTCTGACTTATTGGAAGTCTGAAACCATCAAAATGACACTGAAGTCTGGTAACAATGCTGTGTTGATAGCAGTGATCGCTGCAAATCTGAAGGGAGGGGTGGGGTCAAGGGGCGGGAAGGGCAATGGGGGAAATAAAGAAAAATATTTCTTTTAAAAACGTACCTTTTCATGCTGCCATTGGCTGATTTGCTCCTCTTCAGATGTTATTGGTGTCCCAGCAGTCCCTGGGACAAAGGCACTGGCTCCCCATGGAATCCTGATGCTACTCTCACGCTGTGTCTAGCATAAGAGCAGCAGCATGATTTGGGCTGAGCGGCTTGTTCTGCCTCTCAGACACTGCATGGGAATCTGTGCAGTTTCCCCAACCTGGGTGTGCAACCTGTCCCTCCCCTCCCTGCACCTACTGGCTGAGCCAGCAGCTGAAAAATAGAATGATCACAAAACATTGTTTTATTTTTCAGCTGCTGGCTCTTAGCCAGGGGGACGGTGCTCCTTCGCCATTGCGACATAGCTGCCCCTGTGTGTTGACCCTATTGGATCTTTCAGCAGCATTTGATACCATACCCCACTCTATTCTTCTGTGTCTTCTTCAGATCAGTATATTTCACAAGGCCCTGGCTTGGTTTAGATCTTTTTGGGCAGATAGGAAACAACTGGTAGCAATTGAACAATATTCCTCAGTCGAGAGACCAATGGTGCTTTGTGTTCCTCAAGGCTCATCACTCAGCCCTGCGTTATTCAATATCTATATGGCCTGCTGATATCCTTGACAACCTTTTATGGAATTGCAACACGTCATGTGCAGATGACACACAATTGAGCATATCTCTTGATAAGGATTCCTTTTGGTCTGAGCTGATCTTTAAGAACTGCCTTGCCAATATCATCTGCTGGACAGACAAAAATCATCTACTATATAGTACAGATAAAAATGAAATTCTCCTGTTGGAAAGACAACCCTGTTCTCCCCCTCGCAGTGGTGGCCAAATTCCATGCCCCCGACACCTACAACAGTTGAAGTGGCAAAAAATCTGGGAGTCAAATTCAACACCACTCTTTCTTTCTGACTGCAAGCTCTTGCAGTGGCTGATATGTATTTTACATTGATCAAATCTCTAAAATAATTATTTGGCTTCCTCCTTCTAGCCGCAAGGAAACAGTTGCCTTTGCCTTAATAACATCCAGAACTGACTGCTGTAACAACCTTTATGCAGGGAGTTCAAAGCAATTGCTTCACAATCTTCAGATGGTGCAACATGCTTAAACTCCTTGAACAGAGTTCAGCCAGTTCAGAAGACTGCACTGGAACCCGGCTCATAAGAGGGTCTCATTTAAGATTCTCGTTCTGCCATTCAGAGCTTTCCATGCTACTGGTCTAAAATATCTCACTTCCCGTTTCTGTCACCAGAGGACCCAGAGGATGCTGAGATCCTCTAATGTCAATCTTCTAAAACCTCCACTTTTCAGACTTAATTCCTGAGGTGGGAATTCCTTTAAGGTTCAAAATGCCCTAAAATTCCTCTTTTTGCATCACTAAGCTGGGTCCTCTGCACTTTTCCTTGTTGTACTGAGAACAGGTCTAGACGGTGCCCAAGTTAATGCCAGAATGCTCTTTTTTGAGTTACAGTGTGCTCTACAAATGCTATATTCATTCCTTCACTCATACAGTTGGAGAAGTCCAATGCTTACTCAAGTAGGGGAGGTTGCTTAGACATTCAGAATATAGTATACATTGTAATACCAGCTAATAACACTAATGTCTAGGCAGTGCTTTGTTTTATAAGGGAAAATGACTTTAGTACACACAAGAAAAGTAGACTACACAAAACTAAGATAGAGTGAAAAACTGAACTATCTACATCCCTCTGGGCCAGAGTTCGGAACCCAAACAGTATTATAGTACTTATAAGCTATGCATTATAAAACCACAGTTAACATTGCTTTATACAGGGTACACAGGGTTACTCTTCAAAGCTAGAGCACAGTTACTAATACTTGTATTACAGTGGTGTGGTTTCAGCAGTTGATAGTAAGACAGTTGTTCCTGGTTTGCTCACTGTCCCGCCACACAAAGCAACAGAGATGCAACCATTCCTTTGCAAGGATACCGCTGTTGGGTGTCAAGGGTCTGGTTAGGGGTCCCTGGTTTATTGGCACATTTGCTGGAGTTCCATTACTCCAGTAGCCACTGGGCTAGCTGTAAAAGGGTAGTGACTGATCAGGGTGGCAGTTCACCTGTATACCCTCTGATGACACAAAGAGGTTGGGGGCCTGTACCACAGAGCCCACTGGGCTCTGTAGCAGGGCACTCACTGGGAGGGTGCTTCTTGCTACTGGTGGATGGAAAGCAAGGACAAAGCTGAAGACTGTGCAAGCCATGGGGCAGGGACTAAGGGTTCAAATGGTAATTACTCTGCAAGGCACTCATTCCCCAGCAACAGATGGTAACTGGAACACCCATAGGCTCCCACTGGACAGGGGAGGGATCAAGAGTAAAGCAGTCTCAACTTTAATTACAGTATAGAGCTTCCCCTGTGTCTCTCAGTGTTGATGTGCAGCAAGTTTCCGTATCTTGAGCAACTTTATGGATTCTCCTTGTGCTTCAGGGTGCCTGCCACCTCTGCAAAAACTCACAGATAGCCTGTTGCCACCTCCACAAGCCTCACAGATAGCCTGTTCTTTACTGGGCTGCCACCTGATGAGCTGAAGCCTAACTCTTTCTGTCAGACTAGCAAATACCTTTAATGCGTAATCCATCACAGAGACACCTTCTCAAGTCCAAACCCTATTAACAGTTCTGGGAGAATGGCAATCCACTTCTCCTAGGCTCAATTCCTGGGTCTTAGCTTCCTTAACAACCCTGGGGAATACCTGGTCAGAAAAGGAGGACAGCCTTGAAAAAAAAACAGCCAGATGAGGCCAGCGTTTTACCATTCCCCGATTAAGAGGCTGATCCAATCCGGGGCTCTGTTGCTTTTGAAACCTTGGTGCCCCTCCAATTTCGGGGCATATTTCTTGCATGTTCACTGCATTATCAGTGAGTGAGGAGGGCCTGCTGCCCTACTTCCTTGACTCTTGGTTCCTGTCAGCTTATCAGATAGCTCTAAGTTCTTAATGAATGTAAACAGTGAGACCCTCAGTGGACATGCATGAATGTCACATTTACTGAGGTAGGAATCTCGAAAACTTACAGCAGCTTTCCAGTAAATTGCCAGGAGATCAAAATAAAACAGGGAAGCACACTCTTTAGAGCCATGCAGAAGGCTTCTTATCCAAAAACTCAGTGATCAGTTGAGATAACCACTTTTTATGACTGAGAAACAAAAAAGTGATGGTTGAAGTATGCAAATGAATCTCCTCTACTCGTATATTACTAAGGCCATCCTCCATTCCTTTATGTTTTTTGCCCACTATGTCACCCTAGAAGAGGCTACCCATTTCCATATCAGTCCAGCCTGAACTTCCAGAAAAGAACACAAGCAACTGCAAAATAGTTTTGATATTTTTTGTCTCACCAGGGACAAGCAGCTTGCTATTTGTTGTCATTTTTCACTACTCTTGTACTGACTAAACAAATCCACAAATCTCCACAAAATCTTGGGGCATACCCAAAGAGACAGCTTGTATGTCAGCACAGATATTTGACTCCCTTAGTGCGATAGCCCTAGTATATTCTATAATCTGCAATGCAGCCTCAGTTACACAAATGCCACTCTTGAAATCATTTTTAGTTCTTTGCATGCCCTTTGAACTTTGAATTAAAGTCAGCTTGCTGCCTGGTTGCCTCCTTAATCTTTATTTGCCATGCTGAGGCTACAGAATTGTCTATGTTCTGACAAGTCACAAGGTCTTGGGGACTCCAGGAGTTATTAGTTTGACAGACTTTGATAAATTTAGAGCATTCCTGCCTTTTCTTTTGACGCAGGGCAGCGCAGCAAGAAGGCTTGTGGTGCTGCCCTGCGTCAAAAGATTGTAAATATGCCCCTTAGTGTAAAACTTACACATGTCTAAAATTGCTAGGATTCAATTAGGGTACATTAGAGCAGGCAATTCTTCAAGTGCTTTCAACAGACTTGGCCATGGTACAATATTCCTTCTGGAACCACGTGGCCAAGGCTCGCACCTTCTTGCACCCTGAACACACATTCACCTTTTCGCAAACTCATACCCCTGCCCTTAAGAATTTGGAGGGCTGCATCAGGTCTTTTGGGTGGATGTTTGTGGTGCAAGAAGTAGTACCATTGGTGCAAAATGGATGCTTCTGAGTACCAAGGTGCAGTCTAGAAAGGACAAGTTTTCTAGAAGTTATGATACCACGCCTAGAAAGGTTCCTGATGTGATTCTGGGTGCAGATCTGAGATGTTTGGGGAAGCGTCATGGCAAGTATAATTGCAAGTTACCTTCCAAAATATCTACAGTCTTGATGCTTCCTTACCTCATTATCATCACTGTTTTTTTTCAAAACGGAAGTCAATTGCTATTTTATGTGTATTCCGGTTTCCTTTTACATTCGGTTTTGGTTGTTGATTAGGCTGTGGAAGGAGGTAGGAGTGTGTGTGTCCCTCATAGTTTGCCTCGCCTTCTATCCTTGTGTTGTGGAGTAACAGAGAGGATTCATGAGGTGACAGTAGTTGAAGGTGCTTAACATTCTTTTTTCCGCTGTACCCACTGTACTTAATATATACTACTTAGTTTTCATGTTCTCTCTGTTACTCTGCTCCCAAAAAGCTTCCACCCTTGACATCTTTGTCCTTCGAATGAATGAGTATAGCAATAAATATGATGAATAAATACAGAATCATTAGTGTATAATTAAATATATATATATATATATATATATATATATATATATATATATATATATATACATATATATATAAATATATATGTATATATTGCTTGAAATTCGTTGCAAAAATATATTATATGCAATCTAACGTAGGTCACTTTCTAAAAATAGCTACAATTCCTGCTTTCATGTAATACACTATAGCGTTGCGAGAAGAGAAACAAGTGCGGCTATATATGCGATACTTCTGCTATTAATTACTCACTGTAGGAAAATAGTCCAGAAGAGCTGAAAAGCTCGGTCTGGTTTTCATTAATTTAACAACCGTCGTAATGATGCTCCATGACCGGCCTTTCACCCTCTCTGCTGCCTCTGGCACTAGGCATCCTGAAAGTTATAAAAGTGGAGTAACTGCATCGATTACATTTTTTAATAGTCAGGTACCAACGAGGGGATGAACATAACATACAAGAGCCCAATTCTAACCTATAAAATGTATGCATCTTTAAAAATCTAATTGATGCATTTAGTTCGACGTACTCTCGGGGAATGGACCAAATGGAATACAAATGACGCTATTTTCTAAATCCACCATTGGAAACAGTTTACTATAGTGTTGCAGTTTTCATCCACAGTCTCTATAACAGCGATTACCGTACTTGTAGGCACTCATGGTGAAAACGATCACGCCCCACAATAGTGATTATAAATATAACATATCAGGAACTTGAAAGGCATAGGTCATCATCAGCTGAAGTATGAGCAATCGATGAAGCACGCAGGACTCAAGTGAGAAGTTATCATGTAAATTAGAACGATTAGCAGCAGAATATATTATATGTTAATGTGTCAAAATAATGAACATCAAACGCAAATACCAAAAACGCAAGTAACAAAAACTGAAGAATTTTCCAGCATAAAAATAATATTTAAAAGATTTTGAAGGAGGAATATTTATTCACTTAAACAAAAGCTGGAAACATCAAAATGGTATAATACATTTCAGTGCCAAAAAGAATTGTGTGTACAGCTTTTCTGGCCGACGTGAGTTATTATCCATAGACACGACAAAACGACCAGTCAAAAAACATGGAAAAGTAATCCTTTAATGAAATGTATGAAATCACCCATCGACATTTCAAAGATAAGACAATATTAATTAGACAGTATTAATTTCATGCAGTTTCAAATCCTCTGAATGACATAAATAAAGAAAAGCGATGGAGACAGTAAAAAGCATTTACTTCTGAGTGAAGGAAGGTGGACAGAGAAAGTAAAGACTATGACTACATGAAGTGCCATTTTTCTTGCCCCCCCTAATGCCACCATGTTGTGCCATAATAATTATAGGGCGCGCAATGGTGCATGTTAGGATCAATAGCGTCAGAAAATTAACATAAAATGTTGGCGCTAATCCTGCAAAGTACATAGAGGCTCATTTAAAAAAAATGCTGGGCCTCAATGTAATGCCTACTCTGAACAGGCGTTAAAAATGATGCTATAAATGGCACAGTGGAATCACTGTGCCATTTTTCTGGGCCTCCTAACGGAGGAGCGCCCTCTTGCACATATCATGCCTTCTGCAGGCATAAGGTGGTGCAAGGGTTTACACAGTGGCACAAGGCATGCACTGCACCACTTTGTAAATTTGGCCTAGCGTTTTTGCCACCTTAACGTGACTTTAGCATTAAAAAAAACAAGCATTTGCAATGCAATAGGTCTCGCATTTGGGAGAGTTAGAGCTATTGGCATTGTAAATGTCAATGCCTTTTATTTGTGTGTTTTGGTTTGGAGTGTAGGTGATGTATTTGTGGTTTGTATTTTAATTGTTACTTGTGGAATTGTGCAGAGTGGAATTCTGTGTTACAGTGTATTTGTGTAGCGGAGTTATGTGGCATGGTGAATATATATGTGTGAGAGTTGCACAGAATAGATAGACAGCAAGGTGGAGAGGGATAGACAGTTTATTTAGGAACTGGTGAAAGCTTCCCTCACACAGAAGGTGCAGTACAGGCAGCAGCAGTGCAAGCTTCCCTCACACACAGCAGATACAGCACAGCAGTAGTGCCAGTTTCCCTCTCAGAGAATGTACAATGCAAGTTTCCCTTACACAAGGAACAGATACAGTACAAGCAGCAGTGCAAGCTTCCCTCACACACGGCAGATGCAGCACAGCAGCAGCGTAACCTTCCCTCACAGAGAAGGTATAATGCAAGCTTCCCTCACACAGAAGGTACAATGCAAGCTTCCCTTACATCGAAGGTAAAATGCAAGCTTCCCTCACACAGAAGGCAAAATGCAAGCTTTCCTCAAAGAGAAGGTACAATGCTTATTGGCAATGTGCTTTAGCCACATAGTACGCCGGTGTGGCTGCTGTTCAGCATGGCTAAAAGTTAGTGGTGTGGACTGGAGTTTTGTAGAGTGGAGTGAACTAGAGTGGAGTGGCGTACAGTGGCATAGAAGGTTGTGTTTTGGGATTTGGATTGGGATTTTTATTTGAATTTTGGAATGGGAATGGGATTTAGTGTACAAGGTAGAAAGAAATTGTAAAACAAAATAGTTTGTCATGCGTTAAGAGCTGTGATGAAGAGCTGGTACTGCACTTTCAGACAATTTGATCGATGGGAAAAATAGTCGTGGGTTAATACCTAAAAGCATGAATGGGCGAGTTGCTATGAGGCATGCACTTTTCCAATTACGAGATTATCAACGACCCTAGGTGATATCTGTGGCTTTGGAGGAGCCACCACAGTAGTTCAGTGGTGAAAAAAGGAAGAGGGACGCTGAAGAGACGAGTAGAATTTCTTTAGCGAAGCAACATCCCATCCCTCCCTGAGAGAGGTTACCTGAAAATGTCCTGCAGAAAGAGCAAAAACATATTGATCCCACTTTGTAACCATAGGCTTGAATTGCTTGGTGTGCCACAGGTCACCTCTTGTGAAGAACAAAATGGAAGAGTGTATAAAAATCAAGTGATTCTCCATCAGTGGATTTGAAAAAAATATATTTTTATCCCATTATTTGAGCCAATTTTTATTTTACTTTTCACAACAATAACAACAAAAAAGCAAAGTTTTTTTTCAGAACCAACTTGAATGATTTGTTCTGTATGTGATTGAGAGATTTTGAGTGTAAGTGAAAGTACTAGGCAGGAGGAGAGATGAGTGTTTGACACAGGGAGTAAGACAGTGAGGGAGACAGTGTGTGAAAATGAGGAAGTGAGAGAGAGGGATTGCTCAGTGGTGGTTAGCTGCAACCTGTGGTGGCTGACAACCCCCACTGCACATCGCCTTCAGCTGTGAGTATCAGGCACACAACATCATTAGGCATTAGAAACCAAAGGAACAGCAAGCATGGATGAGATGACCCAGGCTGCCTCACTCAGGTACTGCAATGGGTAGTTATAGACAAAGTGTTTTTTTTCTAATAACTATGGTGCCATTTGATGAATCGTCACAAAATTTTCAAAACTCGTACACTCTAGTCAGGGTAAAAGAGAATCACCCTCAGCTAACCCCTGCTTACCCACTTGGTAGCTTGGCAGAGCAGTAAGCTTAATTTCAGAGTGCTAGGTGTAAAGTATTTGTACCAACACACACAGTAACTTAATGAAAACACTACAAAATGACACAACACCAGTTTAGAAAAATATGAACTATATGTATCTAAACAAAACAAGACCAACACAACAAAAATCCACAATACACAAGTCAAGTTATCAATTAAAAATCAAAAAGAGCCTTTTAAGTGGGTTCAAACACACACTAACGTTGTTAGCGTGAAAAAGTACCTTGGGTGCTTAAAAAATAACCCCACATGGGCGAGTGGGCATCAAAAAGGGCTTGCGATGCATCAGTTCGACTCACGAGCGGGACCTTCCGTCGTTTCTCCTTTCGTTGGGTCGGGCGCATCGTTTCTTTTCTCCACAGGAGAGTGATGAGTCGATTTCTTCAGCCGCAGATCGGAGTTGCGTCAATCTTTTCCTTGCACACCGCTCTGTGCGTGGATTTCCTTTTCTTTAGGCTGCCAGCTTCTCCTTTCAGGGTCCCAAGAACTGGATGGGCATCACAGGGCAGATTAGAAGTCTCTCCAGAGACTCCAGGTGCTGGCAGAGAGAGGCAAGCTCTAAATCAAGCCCTTTGAGATTTCTTCTCAAGATGGAAGGCACACAAAGTCCAGTCTTTTCCCTCTTACTCTGCCAGAAGCAGCAACTGCAGGATAGCTCCACAAAGCACAGTCACAGGCAGGGCAGCTCTTCTTCCCCAGCTATTCAGCTCTTCTCCAGGCAGAGGTTCCTCTTGTTTCCAGACGTGTTTCTAAAGTCTGTGGTTTTGTGTGCCCTTCTTATACCCAATTTCTCCTTTGAAGTAGGCCTACTTCAAAGTAAAGTCTCTTTTGAATGTGAAATCCTGCCCAGGCCAGGCCCCAGACACTCACCAGGGGTTTGGAGACTGCATTGTGTGAGGGCAGGCACAGCCCTTTCAGGTGTGAGTGACCACTCCTCCCCTCCCTCCTAGCACAGATGGCTCATCAGGATATGCAGGTTACACCCCAGCTCCCTTTGTGTCACTGTCTAGTGTGAGGTGCAACCGGCCCGATTGTCAAATTGACCCAGACAGGGAATCCACAAACAGGTAGAGTCACAGAAATAGTATAAGCAAGAAAATGCCCACTTTCTAAAAGTGGCATTTTCAAACACACAGGGGGTGATTCTCACCCTGGCGGGTGGCGGAGGCCGCCCGCCAGAGTTCCCCCCTCCAAAATACCGCTCCGCGGTCGTGAGACCGCGGAGGGTATTCTGGCTTTTGCACTGGGCTGGCGGGCGGCCGCCCGCCAGCCCAGTGCAAAAGAGCCTTCCCACGAGGACGCCGGCTCAGAATTGAGCCGGCGGAGTGGGAAGGTGCGACGGGTGCAGTGGCACCCGTCGCGTATTTCAGTGTCTGCAAAGCAGACACTGAAATACAAAGTGGGGCCCTCTTACGGGGGCCCCTGCAGTGCCCATGCCATTGGCATGGGCACTGCAGGGGCCCCCAGGGGCCCCACGACAACCCATACCGCCATCCTGTTCCTGGCGGGAGAACCGCCAGGAACAGGATGGCAGTATGGGCTGTCAGAATCCCCATGGCGGCGCAGCGAGCTGCGCCGCCATGGAGGATTCTAAAGGGCAGCGGAAAACCGGCGGGAGACCGACGGTTTTCCGCATCTGACCGCGGCAAAACCGCCGTGGTCAGAATGCCCTGCGGGGCACCGCCAGCCTGTTGGCGGTGCTCCCGCCAACCCTGGCCCCGGCGGTGACCCCCACAATCTTAAAATCAACTTTACTAAAAGATGTATTTTTAAATTGTGAGCTCATAGACCCCAAACTCCACATGTCCATCCGCTCTCCGCTCTCAAAGGGAATCTACACTTTAATCAGAGATAAAGGTAGCCCCATGTTAACCTATGAGATGGATAGGCCTTGCAATAGTGAAAAACAAATGTAGCAATATTTCACTGTCAGGACATATAAATCACATTACTAAGGGCCTCATTCTGAGGCCGGCGGGCGGCGGTCGCCGCCCGCCTGGCGGGAACCGCCATATGGCTGCTCCGCGGTCGAAAGACCGCGGAGGCCATTCTGGCTTTCCCGCTGGGCTGGCGGGCGACCGCCAGAAGGCCACCCGCCAGCCCAGCGGGAAACCCCTTCCCACGAGGAAGCCGGCTCCGAATGGAGCCGGCGGAGTGGGAAGGGTGCGACGGGTGCAGTAGCACCCGTCGCGAATTTCAGTGTCTGCTAAGCAGACACTGAAATTCAAGGTGGGGCCCTCTTACGGGGGCCCCTGCAGTGCCCATGCCATTGGCATGGGCACTGCAGGGGCCCCCAGGGGCCTCACGACACCCCTCACCGCCATCCTGTTCCTGGCGGTCGGAACCACCAGGAACAGGATGGCGGTGAGGGGGTCGGAATCCCCCATGGCGGCGCAGCAAGCTGCGCCGCCATGGGGGATTCCTCAGGGCAGCGGAAAACCGGCGGGACACCGCCGGTTTTCCTGTTCTGACCGCGGCCATACCGCCGCGGTCAGAATGCCCTGCGGAGCACCGCCAGCCTGTTGGCGGTGCTCCCGCCGACCCCGGCCCCGGCGGTCCATGACCGCCGGGGTCGGAATGACCCCCTAAATGTCCTACCTTAACCATACACTGCACGTTGCCCTTGGGGGCTACCTAGGGCCTACCTTAGGGGTGTCTGACATGTAAGAAAAGGGAAGGTTTAGGCCTGGCAAGTGGGTACACTTTCCAAGTCGAATTTACATATCAAAACTGCACGCACAGACCCTGCAGTATCAGGTCTGAGACATGATTACACAGCCACTTATGTGGGTGGCACAACCAGTGCTGCAGGCCCACTAGTAGCATTTGATTTACAGGCCCTGGCACCTCTAGTGCACTTTACTAGGGACTTACTAGTGAACCAAATATGCCAATCATAGATAAGCCAATTACATACACATTTTGTACAGGAGCACTTGCACTTTAGTACTGATTAGCAGTGGTAAAGTGCCCAGAGGAACAAAAACAGCAAAATCAGAGTCCAGCACACATCAACAACCTGGGGAACAGAGGCAAAAAGTTAAGGGAGACCACACCAATGATGAAAAGTCTAACACGTACGCAAATTCATTCAGCCGCTGTCTGGAAAGTTTTGGGGTGATCTGTGAAGCAGGGCCAAGAAAAGGCAGGGTCCCAAAATACATTTTCTCCATGCAGTTTCCCATAGGGATGTTATTAGATCTGACAGCCATAGTGTGGTCATCCCCAAACCTTTTGCCTGCCTCCCTCCACTTTTCTGACACTGTTTTTGCTGGTTTTAGGACTCTGTGCACTTTACCACTGCTAACCAGTACTAAAGTGCATATGCTCTCTCCCTTAAACATCGTAACATTGGTTCATTCCCAACTGGTATCTTTGATTTACTTGTATGGAATGCTACTAGTAGGTCTGTAGCACTGGTTGTGCCACCTACATAAGTAGCCCCTTAACCATGTCTCAAGCCTGCCATTGCAAGGCCTGTGTGTGCAGTTTCACTGCCACTTCGACTTGGCATTTAAAAGTACTTGCCAAGCCTTAAACTCCCCTTTTTCTTCATATAAGTTACCCCTAAGGTAGGCCCTAATGTAACCCAGAGGGCAGGGTGCTATTTAGGTAAAAGGCAGGACATGTACATGTGTGTTTTATATGTCCTGGTAGTGGAACACTCCTAAATTGGTTTTCTACTACTGTGAGGCTTGCTCCTGTCATAGGATAGCATTAGGGTTACCCTCATATACTGTTTGAGTGGTAGATTCTGATCAGAAAGGGGTAAACAGATCATATTTAGTATGGCCAGAATGTTAATAGAAAATCCTGCTTATTGGTGAGGTTGGATGTTATATTACTATTTTAGAAATGAAACTTTTAAAACGTGAGCATTTCTCTGCACTTAAAATCCATCTGTGCCTTACAGCCTGTCTCCAATCCACGTCTGGACTGGACTGGGCTGACTGACACCTCCCTTGTGCATTTCACCCAGACAACCACAAACACAGGATACTCAGTCACACCTTCACTCATCTGCATACTAAATGGGTCTTCCTGGGCTGGGAGGGTGAAGGGCCTGACACTTACATTTCAGAGGCTAGTGGCCTGCCCTCACACAGTGGACTGCCAACTCCCCTACTGGCACCCTGGCAGACAGATCTGAACTGAAAGGGGACTTTGTGCACTTCAAAACCACTCTTTGAAGCCTCCCCCACTTCAAAGGCATTTTTGGGTATATAAACTGGATCTCTGACCCCACCAACTCAGACACTTCTGGACCTGAACCTGCAACCTGTCAAGAGGAACTGCCTGGCTGCCCAAATGACTCATCTGGACTGCTTTGCTGGGAAGGACTGCTGCCCTGCTGTTGCTCTGCTGCCCTCTTACATTGCTGAGAAGTGCTCTTCAAGGGCTTGGATTGAGTTTGCCTCCTGTTTTCTGAAGTCTCAGGGCCAAAAAGACTTAGGCCCTCATTAAAACCCTGGCGGTAAATCCCGCTTTCCGCTGTGCTGAAGACCGCCAACATACCGTTGCGGCGGCAGAATTCCACTACAGGTATTACGACCCACAGCTCGTAATCCGACACAATATAGAAACCGACACAAGTCTGCCACACCAAAGGTCAGTGATAAACTGGCGATAGCAAAACCTCCACTGTCACGCCAACAAGAATACGCCCACACTATCACGACCCACGAATCAACGCGCGGTCTTTCAACCGCAGTAATCCATTGGCAGTACACACTGCTGCGCTCAAAATAAACACACACTTACAAAACACATCTACATTGGACTATTCGAAATATACATACCTGATACACATACACACACCACACCCACACACCCAATCCAATATAAAGCACACACCCACATCACCCACAAACCCTTACAACCAAAAATTTGAAAGAAGGCCAGAGATAGAGATTAGCTAACACTACCCCAGCATCCACAGACACACAACACCATCACTTATACAACGTTCACGCACCTTAAACAACACACACCAACACATCCCCTCAAACATCACAACAGACAGCACCTCACACATCACCCACACCACATCATGGCACCTCAAAGACACCCCAGGTTTTCTGAGGAGGTGCTTAGGGTCATGGTGGAAGAAATCATCCCGGTAGAGCCACAGCTATTCGGATCACAGGGGCAGCAGACATCCATTGCTAGGAAGATGGAGCTATGGCAGAGAATTGTGGACAGGTTCAACGCAGTGGGTCAGCATCCAAGAACACAGGATGACATCAGGAAGAGGTGGAACGACCAACAGGGAAGGTGCGTTCTGTGGTATCCAGACACCAGATTGCTGTACAGAGGATTGGCGGTGGACCCCCATCTCCTCCCCCACAACTAACAACATGGGAGGAGCAAGTCTTGGCAATAATGCATCCTGAGGGCCTCGCAGGAGTAGCAGGAGGACTTGACTCTGGTAAGGCAAATCTTTACTACTCTATCTCCCACCCTACCTGCATGCCATCACAAACTCCAACCCCTACCCTCACCCCCATCACCACAACACCCCACAGATACCCCACTACCACAACCCACACATCCCAAAACAAAGCCCTGCATGTAACACCAATGCATGGACACCCCTCAGCAAAGCATGTCCAGTAGAGAGACTCACCCAGGCCCCAAAATCACCAATCACACAAGGGCCAAGGCAATAATGCAAGCACAGGAGTAGAAGGTAACTCACCCATTGCACAAGATGGCACACACCTATACTAAAATTATGCATTTACACCCCAACAGGACCCCATACCTAACATCACCGGACAGGCGGTGCCAGACATATCCAGTACCCCCCACAGAAGAGGCCCACAGTGATGACAGTAGCTCTGCACGCCTGGATAAAGATGACCAGCCCGGCCCATCAGGGACCTCGGGGCAGTCGGTTCCCCTGACACAGTCACAAACCACCACAGAGCCTCCCCCTCAGGATAAACCACCACAGCACCCACCCCGCGGGCCCATACCTCTGTCCCTAGGACACGTCAATCAGCAGTGTGGCCACCACTGCAGGGGCCCCAGGCAAACCCACCAACCCAAGAAAATCAGGGACCTGGTGTCAGTGGCAGTGGGCACATGGTTCAGGGGACAGAGGCACAATATAACAGGGAAGCTGGGAGGAGTGCTGTGCGACAGGGGGAGGACAGGCCCAGGGAACCAACACTCCATGAGACACTCTCCAACATCATGGGAGCATACCACCATTCCCAGGAGACCATGGGCACAGTACTGGCCAAGTTTCAGGAGACCCAGCGGCTGCAGGAGGAACACTACCTGGGGATCAGGGAGGACTTGAAGTCCATTATCACCACCCTGGTCACCATTTCAGAGGTGCTGGCAGACCTTGTCAACACCATGAGGGACACAGTGGCACAGAAACGGGCCCCTGACACTAGCCTGGACGATGAACAGCCCTCCACCTCCGCCGGCGCTAGTGGACAGGAGGCACTGCCACAGGACCAACAGGCTACCAGCACCCCACCCCCTGCAGAAGGAGAACCAGCCCGCAAACGGTCCTTGAGATCCAGGAACAAGACAGAGAACATTGCCAAGACCCCGCCAGGAAATAAGACCCTCCTGAATGTCACCCTTCTGTCCCACTTTGTCACCCTGTCCACCTGAAACTGCCATTGCTCCACTTCCTATGCCCCATTGGACAATGCACCTGTGATACAAATAAACTGGACTCTGCCATGGACATTCCCCCACAATCACCCCAGCCCATTTCACTACCCCTCCATTTATTTGCACAGAAATAAACACCCTTGAATCACAAAACAATCTGGAGTCAGTCTGTGCTTTCACAAATGTGTAATTGCAAAACCTCTGGAATATAGCAATGTCAATGTACTTGTTCACAGACCAATGTTACACAGCTGTAGGCCAGCAGTAAACATAGCAGGGGGTACAAATTGGGAAGTGGAAAGGCAAAGTAACAGTCAGGGTCCATACACAGAGTGAAAAAGGCAGACTTATGCTAGCTCCAACAATAGTATGAGATGTGGGAAGCAGTTCCATCTTCTTACCTGTGTCTCACTGGAAGTATTGCATTATGATGTTGTTTCGGGTGTGTAGGAAGTTGGCTCTGTATGTGCTATTTCAAAGTAAGGAATAGCATGCACACAGTCCAAGGGTTCCCCTTAGAGGTAAAATAGTGGTAAAAAGAGATAATACTAATGCTCTATTTTGTGGTAGTGTGGTCGAGCAGTAGGCTTATCCAAGGAGTAGTGTTAAGCATTTGTTGCACATACACATAGACAATAAATGAGGTACACACACTCAGAGACAAATCCAGCCAATAGGTTTTGTTATAGAAAAATATCTTTTCTTAGTTTATTTTAAGAACCACAGGTTCAAATTTAACATGTAATATCTTGTTTGAAAGGTATTGCAGGTAAGTACATTATGAACTTTGAATCATTTCAATTGCATGTATACTTTTCAAGTTATTCACAAATAGCTATTTTAAAAGTGGACACAGTGCAATTTTCACAGTTCCTGGGGGAGGTAAGTTTTTGTTAGTTTTACCAGGTAAGTAAGACACTTACAGGGTTCAGTTCTTGGTCCAAGGTAGCCCACCGTTGGGGGTTCCGAGCAACCCCAAAGTTACCACACCAGCAGCTCAGGGCCGGTCAGGTGCAGAGTTCAAAGTGGTGCCCAAAACGCATAGGCGTCAATGGAGAGAAGGGGGTGCCCCGGTTCCAGTCTGCCAGCAGGTAAGTACCCGCGTCTTCGGAGGGCAGACCAGGGGGGTTTTGTAGGGCACCGGGGGGGACACAAGCTCACACAGAAATTTCACCCTCAGCGGCGCGGGGGCGGCCGGGTGCAGTGTTAGAACAAGCGTCGGGTTCGCAATGGAAGTCAATGAGAGATCAAGGGATCTCTTCAGCGCTGCAGGCAGGCAAGGGGGGGCTTCCTCGCGGAAACCTCCACTTGGGCAAGGGAGAGGGCCTCCTGGGGGTCACTTCTGCAGTGAAAGTCCGGTCCTTCAGGTCCTGGGGGCTGCGGGTGCAGGGTCTTTTCCAGGCGTCGGGACTTAGGTTTCAGAGAGTCGCGGTCAGGGGAAGCCTCGGGATTCCCTCTGCAGGCGGCGCTGTGGGGGCTCAGGGGGGACAGGTTTTGGTACTCACAGTCGTAGAGTAGTCCGGGGGTCCTCCCTGAGGTGTTGGTTCTCCACCAGCCGAGTCGGGGTCGCCGGGTGCAGTGTTGCAAGTCTCACGCTTCTTGCGGGGAGATTGCAGGGTTCTTTAAAGCTGCTTCTTGAAACAAAGTTGCAGTCTTTTTGGAGCAGGTCCGCTGTCCTCGGGAGTTTCTTGTCGTCGTCGAAGCAGGGCAGTCCTCAGAGGATTCAGAAGTCGCTGGTCCCTTTGGAAGGCGTCGCTGGAGCAGAGTTCTTTGGAAGGCAGGAGACAGGCCGGTGAGTTTCTGGAGCCAAGGCAGTTGTTGTCTTCTGGTCTTCCTCTGCAGGGGTTTTCAGCTAGGCAGTCCTTCTTGTTGTTGTTGCAGGAATCTAATTTTCTAGGGTTCAGGGTAGCCCTTAAATACTAAATTTAAGGGCGTGTTTAGGTCTGGGGGGTTAGTAGCCAATGGCTACTAGCCCTGAGGGTGAGTACACCCTCTTTGTGCCTCCTCCCAAGGGGAGGGGGTCACATCCCTAATCCTATTGGGGGAATCCTCCATCTGCAAGATGGAGGATTTCTAAAAGTTAGAGTCACCTCAGCTCAGGACACCTTAGGGGCTGTCCTGACTGGCCAGTGACTCCTCCTTGTTATTCTCATTATTTTCTCCGGCCTTGCCGCCAAAAGTGGGGGCCGGGGCCGGAGGGGGCGGGCAACTCCACTAGCTGGAGTGTCCTGCGGTGCTGTGACAAAGGGGTGAGCCTTTGAGGCTCACCGCCAGGTGTTACAGCTCCTGCCTGGGGGAGGTGTTAGCATCTCCACCCAGTGCAGGCTTTGTTACTGGCCTCAGAGTGACAAAGGCACTCTCCCCATGGGGTCAGCAACATGTCTCTAGTGTGGCAGGCTGCTGGAACTAGTCAGCCTACACAGACAGTCGGTTAAGTTTCAGGGGGCACCTCTAAGGTGCCCTCTGTGGTGCATTTTACAATAAAATGTACACTGGCATCAGTGTGCATTTATTGTGCTGAGAAGTTTGATACCAAACTTCCCAGTTTTCAGTGTAGCCATTATGGTGCTGTGGAGTTCGTGTAAAACAGACTCCCAGACCATATACTCTTATGGCTACCCTGCACTTACAGTGTCTAAGGTTTTGCTTAGACACTGTAGGGGTACAGTGCTCATGCACTGGTACCCTCACCTATGGTATAGTGCACCCTGCCTTAGGGCTGTAAGGCCTGCTAGAGGGGTGACTGACCTATACTTGCATAGGCAGTGAGAGGCTGGCATGGCACCCTGAGGGGAGTGCCATGTCGACTTACTCGTTTTGTTCTCACTAGCACACACAAGCTGGCAAGCAGTGTGTCTGTGCTGAGTGAGAGGTCTCCAGGGTGGCATAAGACATGCTGCAGCCCTTAGAGACCTTCCTTGGCATCAGGGCCCTTGGTACTAGAAGTACCAGTTACAAGGGACTTATCTGGATGCCAGGGTCTGCCAATTGTGGATACAAAAGTACAGGTTTAGGGAAAGAACACTGGTGCTGGGGCCTGGTTAGCAGGCCTCAGCACACTTTCAATTGTAAACATAGCATCAGCAAAGGCAAAAAGTCAGGGGGCAACCATGCCAAGGAGGCATTTCCTTACACAACCCCCCCCCAAACGAAAGAGGATGAGACTAACCTTTCCCAAGAGAGTCTTCATTTTCTAAGTGGAAGAACCTGGAAAGGCCATCTGCATTGGCATGGGCAGTCCCAGGTCTGTGTTCCACTATAAAGTCCATTCCCTGTAGGGAGATGGACCACCTCAACAGTTTTGGATTTTCACCTTTCATTTGTATCAGCCATTTGAGAGGTCTGTGGTCAGTTTGAACTAGGAAGTGAGTCCCAAAGAGGTATGGTCTCAGCTTCTTCAGGGACCAAACCACAGCAAAGGCCTCCCTCTCAATGGCACTCCAACGCTGCTCCCTGGGGAGTAACCTCCTGCTAATGAAAGCAACAGGCTGGTCAAGGCCATCATCATTTGTTTGGGACAAAACTGCCCCTATCCCATGTTCAGAGGCATCTGTCTGCACAATGAACTGCTTAGAATAATCTGGAGCTTTTAGAACTGGTGCTGAGCACATTGCTTGTTTCAGGGTGTCAAAGGCCTGTTGGCATTCTACAGTCCAGTTCACTTTCTTGGGCATTTTCTTGGAGGTGAGTTCAGTGAGGGCTGTCACAATGGATCCATATCCCTTCACAAACCTCCTGTAATACCCAGTCAAGCCAAGGAATGCCCTGACTTGAGTCTGGGTTTTTGGAGCTACCCAGTCCAGAATAGTCTCGATCTTGGGTTGGAGTGGCTGAACTTGGCCTCCACCTACAAGGTGGCCCAAGTAAACCACAGTTCCCTGCCCTATCTGGCATTTGGATGCCTTGATAGAGAGGCCTGCAGATTGCAGAGCCTTCAAAACCTTCTTCAGGTGGACCAGGTGATCCTGCCAGGTGGAGCTAAAGACAGCAATATCATCAAGATAAGCTGTGCTAAAGGACTCCAAACCAGCAAGGACTTGATTCACCAACCTTTGGAAGGTGGCAGGGGCATTCTTTAAACCAAAGGGCATAACAGTAAACTGATAATGCCCATCAGGTGTGGAGACTGCTGTTTTCTCTTTTGCTCCAGGTGCCATTTTTATTTGCCAGTACCCTGCTGTCAAGTCAAAGGTACTTAAGAATTTGGCAGCACCTAATTTGTCTATGAGCTCATCAGCTCTAGGAATTGGATGGGCGTCTGTCTTGGTGACAGAGTTGAGCCCACTGTAGTCCACACAAAACCTCATCTCTTTCTTTCCATCTTTGGTGTGAGGTTTGGGGACTAAGACCACTGGGCTAGCCCAGGGGCTGTCAGAGCGCTCAATTACTCCCAATTCCAGCATCTTGTGGACTTCCACCTTGATGCTTTCCTTAACATGGTCAGACTGTCTAAAAATTTTGTTTTTGACAGGCATGCTGTCTCCTGTGTCCACATCATGGGTACACAGGTGTGTCTGACCAGGGGTTAGGGAGAAGAGTTCAGGAAACTGTTGTAGGACTCTCCTACAATCAGCTTGCTGTTGGCCAGAGAGGGTGTCTGAGTAGATCACTCCATCTACTGAGCCATCTTTTGGGTCTGATGACAGAAGATCAGGGAGAGGTTCACTCTCTGCCTCCTGATCCTCATCTGTTACCATCAACAGATTTACATCAGCCCTGTCATGGAAGAGCTTAAGGCGGTTCACATGGATCACCCTCTTGGGGCTCCTGCTTGTGCCCAGGTCCACCAGGTAGGTGACCTGACTCTTCCTTTCTAGCACTGGGTAAGGGCCACTCCATTTGTCCTGAAGTGCCCTGGGAGCCACAGGCTCCAGAACCCAGACTTTCTGCCCTGGTTGGAACTCAACCATTGCAGCCTTTTGGTCATACCAAAACTTCTGGAGCTGTTGGCTGGCCTCAAGGTTTTTGGTTGCCTTTTCCATGTACTCTGCCATTCTAGAGCGAAGGCCAAGTACATAGTCCACTATGTCTTGTTTAGGCTCATGAAGAGGTCTCTCCCAGCCTTCTTTAACAAGAGCAAGTGGTCCCCTTACAGGGTGACCAAACAGAAGTTCAAAGGGTGAGAATCCTACTCCCTTCTGTGGCACCTCTCTGTAAGCGAAAAGCAGGCATGGCAAGAGGACATTCCATCTCCTTTTGAGTTTTTCTGGGAGCCCCATGATCATGCCTTTTAATGTCTTGTTGAATCTCTCAACTAAGCCATTAGTTTGTGGATGGTATGGTGTAGTGAATTTGTAAGTCACTCCACACTCATTCCACATGTGTTTTAGGTATGCTGACATGAAGTTGGTACCTCTGTCAGACACCACCTCCTTAGGGAAACCCACTCTGGTAAAGATACCAATGAGGGCCTTGGCTACTGCAGGGGCAGTAGTCGGCCTAAGGGGAATAGCTTCAGGATACCTAGTAGCATGATCCACTACTACTAGGATGTACATATTTCCTGAGGCTGTGGGAGGTTCCAGTGGACCAACTATGTCCACACCCACTCTTTCAAAGGGGACCCCCACCACTGGAAGTGGAATGAGGGGGGCCTTTGGATGCCCACCTGTCTTACCACTGGCTTGACAGGTGGGGCAGGAGAGGCAAAACTCCTTAACCTTGTGGGACATATTGGGCCAGTAGAAGTGGTTGACTAACCTCTCCCATGTCTTGGTTTGTCCCAAATGCCCAGCAAGGGGAATATCATGGGCTAAGGTCAGGATAAACTCTCTGAACGACTGAGGCACTACCACTCTCCTAGTGGCACCAGGTTTGGGGTCTCTGGCCTCAGTGTACAGGAGTCCATCTTCCCAATAGACCCTATGTGTTCCATTTTTCTTGCCCTTGGACTCTTCAGCAGCTTGCTGCCTAAGGCCTTCAAGAGAGGGACAGGTTTCTTGTCCCTTACACAGCTCCTCCCTTGAGGGTCCCCCTGGGCCTAAGAGCTCAACCTGATAAGGTTCAAGCTCCAAAGGCTCAGTTCCCTCAGAGGGCAGAACTTCTTCCTGAGAAGAGAGGTTCTCTTTTTCTGACTGTGTTGCAGTTGGTTTCCCAACTGACTTTCCTTTTCTCTTGGTAGGCTGGACCATTTTTCCAGACTCCAGCTCTACTTTTTCACCCTGTGCCTTGCATTGTGCTCTTGTTTTTACACACACCAGTTCAGGGATACCCAGCATGGCTGCATGGGTTTTTAGTTCTACCTCAGCCCATGCTGAGGACTCCAGGTCATTTCCAAGCAGACAGTCTACTGGGATGTTTGAGGAGACCACCACCTGTTTCAGGCCATTGACCCCTCCCCATTCTAAAGTTACCATTGCCATGGGATGTGCTTTAGTCTGATTGTCAGCGTTGGTGACTGTATAGGTTTTTCCAGTCAGGTATTGGCCAGGGGAAACCAGTTTCTCTGTCACCATGGTGACACTGGCACCTGTATCCCTCAGGCCCTCTACACTTGTCCCATTAATAAAGAGCTGCTGCCTGTATTTTTGCATGTTAGGCGGCCAGGCAGCTAGTGTGGCTAAATCCACCCCACCCTCAGAGACTAGAGTAGCTTCAGTGTGGACCCTGATTTGCTCTGGGCACACTGTTGATCCCACTTGGAGACTAGCCATTCCAGTGTTACCTGGATTGGAGTTTGGAGTGGAACTTTTCTTGGGACAGGCCTTGTCTCCAGTTTGGTGTCCAGACTGACTACAGTTTCGACACCAGGCCTTTTTGGGATCAAAGTTTTTACCCTTGTACCCAGGATTGTTTTGTGAAGAGGCTCTGGGCCCACCCTCCTGTGCAGGTTTTTGGGGGCCTGTAGAAGACTCTTTACTATTTTTATTTTTGGCTGTCTCACCACCTTTCCCCTGGGGAGGTTTTGTGACCCCTTTCTTTTGGTCACCCCCTGTGGAAGTTTTGGGCACCCTAGTCTTGACCCAATGGTCCGCCTTCTTTCCCAATTCTTGGGGAGAAATTGGTCCTAGGTCTACCAGATGCTGATGCAGTTTATCATTGAAACAATTACTTAACAGGTGTTCTTTCACAAATAAATTGTACAGCCCATCATAATTACTTACACCACTGCCTTGAATCCAACCATCTAGTGTTTTTACTGAGTAGTCTACAAAGTCAACCCAGGTCTGGCTCGAGGATTTTTGAGCCCCCCTGAATCTAATCCTATACTCCTCAGTGGAGAATCCAAAGCCCTCAATCAGGGTACCCTTCATGAGGTCATAAGATTCTGCATCTTTTCCAGAGAGTGTGAGGAGTCTATCCCTACACTTTCCTGTGAACATTTCCCAAAGGAGAGCACCCCAGTGAGATCTGTTCACTTTTCTGGTTACACAAGCCCTCTCAAAAGCTGTGAACCATTTGGTGATGTCATCACCATCTTCATATTTAGTTACAATCCCTTTGGGGATTTTCAACATGTCAGGAGAATCTCTGACCCTATTTATGTTGCTGCCACCATTGATGGGTCCTAGGCCCATCTCTTGTCTTTCCCTCTCTATGGCTAGGATCTGTCTTTCCAAAGCCAATCTTTTGGCCATCCTGGCTAACTGGATGTCCTCTTCACTGGAGTTATCCTCAGTGATTTCAGAGTTGTTGGTCCCTCCTGTGAGGGAACCAGCATCTCTGACTATTATTTGTGGAGTCAGGGCTTGAGAAGCCCTGCTCTCCCTAAGTAGGACTGGAGGGGGGGAATTTCCCTCCAAGTCACTATCTTCATCCTCTGTGTTGCCATCCTCAGAGGGGTTGGCCTTTTCAAACTCTGCCAAAAGCTCCTGGAGCTGTACTTTGGTAGGTTTGGGGCCCATTGCTATTTTCTTTAGTTTACAGAGTGACCTTAGCTCTCTCATCTGTAGATGGAGGTAAGGTGTGGTGTCGAGTTCCACCACAGTCACATCTGTGCTAGACATTTTGCTTCTAAAAGTTGGAATACTTTTTAAGAATCTAAAACTGGTTCTAGAATCTAGTTCAAACTTTTACAAACTTTTAAACTCTAAAAGAAATGCTAAACAGGATCTAACACAAGGCCCTAGCAGGTCTTTTAAGAATTTAGAAAACTTTTCAAATTGCAAAAATCAATTTCTAATGACAATTTTGGAATTTGTCGTGTGATCAGGTATTGGCTGAGTAGTCCAGCAAATGCAAAGTCTTGTACCCCACCGCTGATCCACCAATGTAGGAAGTTGGCTCTGTATGTGCTATTTCAAAGTAAGGAATAGCATGCACAGAGTCCAAGGGTTCCCCTTAGAGGTAAAATAGTGGTAAAAAGAGATAATACTAATGCTCTATTTTGTGGTAGTGTGGTCGAGCAGTAGGCTTTTCCAAGGAGTAGTGTTAAGCATTTGTTGTACATACACATAGACAATAAATGAGGTACACACACTCAGAGACAAATCCAGCCAATAGGTTTTGTTATAGAAAAATATATTTTCTTAGTTTATTTTAAGAACCACAGGTTCAAATTTAACATGTAATATCTTGTTTGAAAGGTATTGCAGGTAAGTACATTAGGAACTTTGAATCATTTCAATTGCATGTATACTTTTCAAGTTATTCACAAATAGCTATTTTAAAAGTGGACACTGTGCAATTTTCACAGTTCCTGGGGGAGGTAAGTTTTTGTTAGTTTTACCAGGTAAGTAAGACACTTACAGGGTTCAGTTCTTGGTCCAAGGTAGCCCACCGTTGGGGGTTCCGAGCAACCCCAAAGTTACCACACCAGCAGTTCAGGGCCGGTCAGGTGCAGAGTTCAAAGTGGTGCCCAAAACGCATAGGCTTCAATGGAGAGAAGGGGGTGCCCCGGTTCCAGTCTGCCAGCAGGTAAGTACCCGCGTCTTCGGAGGGCAGACCAGGGGGGTTTTGTAGGGCACCGGGGGGGACACAAGCTCACACAGAAATTTCACCCTCAGCGGCGCAGGGGCGGCCGGGTGCAGTGTTAGAACAAGCGTCGGGTTCGCAATGGAAGTCAATGAGAGATCAAGGGATCTCTTCAGCGCTGCAGGCAGGCAAGGGGGGGCTTCCTCGGGGAAACCTCCACTTGGGCAAGGGAGAGGGCCTCCTAGGGGTCCCTTCTGCAGTGAAAGTCCGGTCCTTCAGGTCCTGGGGGCTGCGGGTGCAGGGTCTTTTCCAGGCGTCGGGACTTAGGTTTCAGAGAGTCGCGGTCAGGGGAAGCCTCGGGATTCCCTCTGCAGGCGGCGCTGTGGGGGCTCAGGGGGGACAGGTTTTGGTACTCACAGTCGTAGAGTAGTCCGGGGGTCCTCCCTGAGGTGTTGGTTCTCCACCAGCCGAGTCGGGGTCGCCGGGTGCAGTGTTGCAAGTCTCACGCTTCTTGCGGGGAGATTGCAGGGTTCTTTAAAGCTGCTTCTTGAAACAAAGTTGCAGTCTTTTTGGAGCAGGTCCGCTGTCCTTGGGAGTTTCTTGTCGTCGTCGAAGCAGGGCAGTCCTCAGAGGATTCAGAGGTCGCTGGTCCCTTTGGAAGGCGTCGCTGGAGCAGAGTTCTTTGGAAGGCAGGAGACAGGCCGGTGAGTTTCTGGAGCCAAGGCAGTTGTTGTCTTCTGGTCTTCCTCTGCAGGGGTTTTCAGCTAGGCAGTCCTTCTTCTTGTTGTTGCAGGAATCTAATTTTCTACGGTTCAGGGTAGCCCTTAAATACTAAATTTAAGGGCGTGTTTAGGTCTGGGGGTTAGTAGCCAATGGCTACTAGCCCTGAGGGTGAGTACACCCTCTTTGTGCCTCCTCCCAAGGGGAGGGGGTCACATCCCTAATCCTATTGGGGGAATCCTCCATCTGCAAGATGGAGGATTTCTAAAAGTTAGAGTCACCTCAGCTCAGGACACCTTAGGGGCTGTCCTGACTGGCCAGTGACTCCTCCTTGTTATTCTCATTATTTTCTCCGGCCTTGCCGCCAAAAGTGGGGGCCGGGGCCGGAGGGGGCGGGCAACTCCACTAGCTGGAGTGTCCTGCGGTGCTGTGACAAAGGGGTGAGCCTTTGAGGCTCACCGCCAGGTGTTACAGCTCCTGCCTGGGGGAGGTGTTAGCATCTCCACCCAGTGCAGGCTTTGTTACTGGCCTCAGAGTGACAAAGGCACTCTCCCCATGGGGCCAGCAACATGTCTCTAGTGTGGCAGGCTGCTGGAACTAGTCAGCCTACACAGACAGTCGGTTAAGTTTCAGGGGGCACCTCTAAGGTGCCCTCTGTGGTGCATTTTACAATAAAATGTACACTGGCATCAGTGTGCATTTATTGTGCTGAGAAGTTTGATACCAAACTTCCCAGTTTTCAGTGTAGCCATTATGGTGCTGTGGAGTTCGTGTAAAACAGACTCCCAGACCATATACTCTTATGGCTACCCTGCACTTACAATGTCTAAGGTTTTGCTTAGACACTGTAGGGGTACAGTGCTCATGCACTGGTACCCTCACCTATGGTATAGTGCACCCTGCCTTAGGGCTGTAAGGCCTGCTAGAGGGGTGACTGACCTATACTTGCATAGGCAGTGAGAGGCTGGCATGGCACCCTGAGGGGAGTGCCATGTCGACTTACTCGTTTTGTTCTCACTAGCACACACAAGCTGGCAAGCAGTGTGTCTGTGCTGAGTGAGAGGTCTCCAGGGTGGCATAAGACATGCTGCAGCCCTTAGAGACCTTCCTTGGCATCAGGGCCCTTGGTACTAGAAGTACCAGTTACAAGGGACTTATCTGGATGCCAGGGTCTGCCAATTGTGGATACAAAAGTACAGGTTTAGGGAAAGAACACTGGTGCTGGGGCCTGGTTAGCAGGCCTCAGCACACTTTCAATTGTAAACATAGCATCAGCAAAGGCAAAAAGTCAGGGGGCAACCATGCCAAGGAGGCATTTCCTTACAGGGTGTCTACATCTTCTTCTTCTGCCTCCTCTTCTTCACTGTCCACAGGCTCCACAGCTGCCACAAGACCAACTTCAGGCCCATCCTCCTGCAGAAAAGGCAGCTGGCGTCGCAAAGCCAGGTTGTGCGACATACAGCAGGCGACGATGATCTGGCACACCTTCTTCGGTGAGTAGTGTAGGGATCCACCTGTAAGATGGAGGCACCGGAATCTGGCCTTCAGGAGGCCGAAGGTGCGTTCTATTATCCTCCTAGTTCACCCATGTGCCTCATTGTAGCGTTCCTTTGCCCTTGTCCTGAGATTCCTCAGTGGGGTCAGTAGCCATGACAGGTTGGGGTAACCAGAGTCACCTGCAAATATCGAGGGACAACTGTTAGACATCCAACAAACATTAGGGAATCTCCCATACCCAGACACCAAAGGAACTGTCTTGGGACTTTAGGCTCACCTATTAGCCACACACGGTGCCTCTGGAGTTGCCCCATCACATAAGGGATGCTGCTATTCCTCAAAATGTAAGCATCATGCAGTGAGCCAGGATACTTGGCATTCACATGGGAGATGTACTGGTCTGCCAAACACACCATCTGCACATTCATTGAATGGTAGTTTTTCTGGTTTCTATACACCTGTTCATTCCTGCGGGGGAGGGGCACAAATGCCAAATGTGTACCATCAATGGCACCAATGATGTTGGGGATATGTTTCAGGGCATAGAAGTCACCTTTCACTGTTGGCAAATCCTTCACTTGAGGGAAAATGATGTAGCTGCGCATGTGTTTCAGCAGGGCAGACAACACTCTGGACAACACGTTAGAGAACATTGGCTGTTGGAGAACACTGTTGTTTGAAAAGAGCCACTGGCCAGGAAATGGAGTACAGACAGAACCTGCACTAGAGGGGGGATTCCTGTGGGATGGCTGATAGCTGACATCATGTCTGGCTCCAACTGGGCACACAGATCCTGGATTGTTGCACGATCAAGTCTGTAAGTGATAATGATGTGTCTCTCTTCCATTGTCGACAGGTCCACCAGGGGTCTGTAAACCAGAGGATGCCACCATCTCATCACCTGCCCCAGCGGACGTGCCCTATGGAGAAGAACAGTGAGAAGAGGGTCAACCAACACTTAGGTATCACAATGTGTTTTTTGCAAAAACGTTACAAAATCGCAAAGTGCCTTCGTCGCTCCGTATTCCTGGCCTAAATAGGTGTGACGCAGTTTTTTTTGCCTGCCATGTGGCCCCCTGAAATGGCGGCTGCTTGACCTGTAAGATGGGACAAGGGGAAATGAGGTAACTGCGCTGGCGTTGTACACTGTTGCGGTAGGCAGTCGAAGACCGTGGCGCAATTCAGCATTGGTTAACATTGGTCCCTATGGGTACCAGGAGCCAATGACGATGTATGCCGGCGGTGACGGCATGCACCGCCATGGAAGTGGCCGCCATTTTCTAACTGTTCCCTCACTTGCTACCTGACCTTCAACAGGAGAGGACTTACACTGCAAGTGCTGCTGTGACAATGGAAGCGACAATGGCTACAGTGCCTGGGGAAAGGGCCCCTGCCTTCACTTCGGAGGAGTTGAAGAAACTGGTGGATGGGGTCCTCCCCCAGTACACGCAACTGTACAGTCCTCCAGACAAACAGGTGAGTACACTGTGAGCATGGTGGATGGCACACGATTGTGTGGAGTGTCGTGGATGGAAGAGGGAGGGGAGGGGGACAGGCCAGCATGTGAGGATAGTTTGTGTGTCTGTATGTCTTGGCCAGGGTGAGTGGTGTTTAGGCAATGTGTGAGATGAACTGTACGGGATCGTAACATCCATTCTAACTTCAATTTTCCTCTAGGTCAGCGCCCACCAGAAGAAGGGTATTTGGCGTGCCATCGCCAAGGACGTCCGGACCCTGGGGGTCTACCATAGACGGAGCACCCACTGCCGCAAAAGATGGGAGGACCTGCACCGCTGGAGCAAGAAGACGGTGGAGGCCCAGCTGGGGATGGCCTCCCAACGTGGAAGGGGTGCCCGTCGCACCATGACCCCCCTGATGTACCGGATCCTTGCGGTGGCCTATCCGGAGCTGGATGGGCGCTTGAGGGCATCACAGCAGCCACAAGGGGGTGAGTACACTCTCATTCAGTTGACTCTGCGCGCTTTACGAGGTGTCTGGCTGGGGGAAGTGGGCTGTGGGTTCCCCTAGGCCAGGCCGAACGTGGTTCCTTGTTATGCAGGCTCTGTGGCACCCCAACCCCAATAGTGGTAATAGCCAACTTCCACCTAGTCAGGCTCCTGTGGGTTCCCGGTGTGCAGCAAATGGGCTTAGGCATCGTCCCCCATGGGCATGTGAATTTCCTAATAACTGTTAGTGCATGGCTTAGTGCATAGGGCTGCTCCCTGTGTGTTGTGTTCGCCAGTGGTAGTGGTGTTGCATGCACTCAACATGTGTTTCTTCTGTCTTTCCCCTCCCTTTTTGTTTTGTCACCCTGTTCTTGCGTGCATTTGCATCATCTGGCGGAGGAGCAGTGGCACCGGAGCAGGAGGGAGCTGCATCCCACATGGTCCTGGAGTGTGAAGTAACGGAGTCTGAAGCCACCAGTGGGACGGAGGGCGAAGGAGCTCCATGACGGGGACAGGAGCATACACCAACAACAGCGACTCCTCCTCTGATGGGACCTCCATTGCGGTGGCGGGCACCTCTGTGCTCACCCCAACAACAGGTACATCTGTCACCCCCTACCAGTACCACCCTCTCAGCAGCCGATCAGTGTGTTTCCCGTGCCCTCTCACCCAGGAGGGTGGGCACCTCCTTCGCCCCAGGCACCTCAGGCCCTGCCCCAGTCAGCCCTGCTGCCCTCAGTGCGGAGGCTATTGACCTCCTGAGATCCCTCACTGTTGGGCAATCTACCATTTTGAATGCCATCCAGGGTGTTGAGGGGCATTTGCAACAAACAAATGCATACCTGGAGGGAATTCATTCTGAGGAGGTGGCTCAACAGAGAGCATTTCAGGCTCTGGCCTCAGCACTGATGGCAGCCATTGTCCCTGTGTCCAGCCTCCCCTCTCCAACTTCCTCCACCCAGACCCAATGCCCTGTACTTCACCCTATCCCAAGCACACCATCAGACCAGCATGCACACTCATCAACACACAAGAGTGGACATGGCACACATAAGCACTCACACAAGCACCATCCCAATGCAGACACACCAACATCCACTGCCTCCACTGTGTTCCCCTCCTCCACGTCCTCCTCCTCTCCACTCCCTGTCTCGTCTCCACTCACACCTGCATGCACTACATCCTCAGCCACTACCTCCATCACCAGCACGCCCATCACCACACACCACTCACGTGCAATCACCACCCCCACTACCATTCACACATCCCCAGTGTCCTCTCCCAGTGTGTCTGTGAGCCCTCCTCCCAAAGTACAGAAACGCAGACACACCCCCACCCAACATCCATCCACCTCACAACAGTCTCCGGCCCATACACCTTCACCCAAATTCAGCAAACGTACACCTCCTACAACCACTACCTCTTCCTCCACTCCCAAACCCCCTCCATCTTCCCGTCCCAGTGTGTCTAAGAAACTTTTCCTGGCTAACATTGACCTCTTCCCTACACCTCCCCCCGTCATTCCCCTAGTGCCAGGCTTTCCATGTCCCAGCCCAGCACCTCAGCCACCAAATCCCCAAGCACAGTGGTGCCAGCAACTCCGGTCTCATCGAGTGCGCCACCCATTAGGGCTGCCAGTGTGCCACCTAGCGAGGCCAAGGAGCAGGCCATTCCACCACCTGCCAAGGTGAAGAAGGTGCCAACATCCCGGAGTGAGAAGCCGCACCTACCACCAAGCAAGGGCTCCTCCAAACCAAAAGGGGACAGGGGCAAGACACCAGCGGCAACATCAAAGGTGGGGAGCGGACACAAGCCGAAGAGCAGGTCAGGACAGGGCACGGTGTCTCCGACTGAGGGACCGTAGTCACCCCTTCAGGCAACCAGAACAGCAACCTGTACGCGGTGGGCACCGCCACCTACACTGCCACTTGCACCGCCACCAGCACCGCCACCTGCACGTCTGCTGCCTCAGCAACAGTCCCCACCATTATCCCCAGTGGGCAGTCATCCGAGGCTGGAGGAGAGGTCCTGGACCCTGCCCAGCTTCCACGAGACATGACTCTCATCACTGTTTGCACCTGCAGGTGGCAGGTGAAGCTGCAGCAGGGTGGGGTATGTCTCTGCCTCCATGGCGTATCATGCTACCTGTTCCCAGGCAATCTCGTGGCACACACACCCATGTCAGGGAATGGGGCCAGCCACACTGCATGTGAAGCACTCTGGGCACAAAGCCCCCTCCAGAACCAGTGGAGATTCACATCCACTAACTCAGTCCTTGGCAGGGTGAAGCACTCTGTGCACAAAGCCCCCTCCAGAACCAGTGGAGATTCACATCCACTACCTCAGTCCTTGGCAGGATGAAGCACTCTGGGCACCAAGCCCCCTCCAGAACCAGTGGAGATTTACATCCACTACCTCAGTCCTTGGCAGGATGAAGCACTCTGGGCACAAAGCCCTCTCCAGAACCATTGGAGAAAGACATCCACTTGAGAGACTGTGGCTTTGCACTCCCCAGGATAGAGCAGTGGGCAGACCACCCACTGGAAAGACTTGAGAGACTTTGGCTTTGCACTCCCCAGGATAGAGCAGTGGGCAAACCACCCACTGGAAAAACTTGAGAGACTGTGGCTTTGCACTCCCCAGGATAGAGCAGTGGGCAAACCACCCACTGGAAGTACTTGAGAGACTGTGGCTTTGCACTCCCCAGCATAGAGCAGTGGGCAAACCACCCACTGGAAAGACTTGAGAGACTGTGGCTTTGCACTCCCCAGGATAGAGCAGTGGGCAAACCACCCACTGGAAGGACTTGAGAGTCTGTGGCTTTGCACTCCCCAGGTTAGAGCAGTGGGCAAACCACCCACTGGAAAGAGTGGAGAGACTGTGGCTTTGCACTCCCCAGGATCCAGCAGTGGGCATGGAGCCCCCTCGTGCAGCAATGGGTTGTGCGTTCATCTGGCTGAGGTGCCCTCCCTTCCCCTCCCCCTGAGGTGCCTGTTTCATTTCGATCTGATGCCCCTGCAGTGTTTTCTCCGTTTCGAGTCAGGTATCTTGTGTGGGCTTGGCCCATGCATTTTGGGACCACTGGTCCAGGGACAATGATTGGAACACTATCCAGACTTGTGTAGTTGATGTACATATTTGTTTATACTGATTTTTGAAACTGCACTATCAGATTTGTATTGATTATACTCGTTACAATCATTTCATTTTTCCTTGCGTTCTTCCAGGGAGTGAGGGGGTGTAGATGTAATGTTGCTGCATGTATTTGTGTGTATGGTGTTGTGTGTGAGGGTGGGGTTGGGGGCATTGCGTGTTGCGTGTGTTTGTCACTCTCTTTTCCCTCCCACCCTCCCCTGTGTTGTAGGTGCAGTACTCACCGTGGTCATCGACGGCGTCTGTCCTGCTCCTGATACAGAAGGAGGAAGACCAGCATGGGCAGGACGTGTAGTTCGGGCCCCATGGCGTCCTGGTTCCTCGTTGGGTGTCGGGAGGTGAGTGGATTCCCTTCTGTGTACTGTTTCCGCCGTGCTTTTGATAGCGTTGGTTCCGCTCCGGAAAAGGTGGCGGATAGGCCTCTTGTAATAGAGTGGGCGGTACATTGTCTTCCGCCTGTCTGTTGGCGGTTACCGGCGCAGTGTTTGTTTCTACCGCCGTAGTGGTCGGAGGGTTAAAGTGGCTGTCTATGATGGCGGTTTCCGCCATGGTCGTGATTCAATTTTTTTTTTGCTGGCCTGTTGTCGGTATTACCGCCACTTATCACCGACCGCCAGGGTTGTAATGAGGGCCTATGTTTACTAAGAAACAAGAAGGTTTAACCAAGAACAGAGTATGATTTAACCCTAATCCCTGGGGATGCTGACAGATAACGCAGGAGGCACCTTGGGGATTCCTGACACTTTTTCTGATTTGATGCATTCCGTTGTTTTTTTTTTAAATTAAGGGTAAAAAATATTTGTATATCTGGATGTTTGGGTCAGTGAGAGGCTTGAGAAATTCTTGCGGGAGCACCATAAAAAAAAAGAAGCATTCTGTTTGGGCGAAGGACTTTTTTTTTCCTTTGGGCCAATTCACCATTGTGGGAGCAAGTGCTATGTTTAAGTGCCAACAACATGAGAACAATGTTGCTGGCAGCCATTACAGGACTCTGGGAGCCAGAACCTGCCCTCTAAGCCAATAAACAAATGAAAAAGGGAAACCCTGGCCCCTTAGGCCCCATGAGGGGGATCCAGAGGGAGTCGCCTAGGCCAAAAGAAAAAGAAATTGAAACTTTTTGCTCCCTTCCTAAATCATTATTGGCCCGGGGGAGCACACCCTCATGGCCTCATTACAAAAGGGGAGGGAGGCCAATTCGCTCCTGTCAGTGCTCTGATTGACTGAAATGTTGCCAGCACCTGTTACAGGACTTACAGACTTGGTCCCGTCTGGAAGGTGTAAAAAGAATTATAAGGGGACATGGAAGGGATTCCCACCTGTCCTAGGCCCCATGCGGGGACTCAGATTAACTTGCTGGGGCCAAAATAAAAAAATAGATATATTGCTCCCACCCGGAGAAAGCAGAGCAGTATGTGTATCGTTTCCCTGCCCACATCAGTGCAGGCAGGGAAACAAAATACAAGTCTGTTTCCAGCTAGTGCAAGCATTTTCAAAGCTCCAGCCAGCTGGGAGCAGACTCAGCGGGGCATTCCGACCCTGGCGGGCCGGGGACCGTGGAAGCACCGCCAACAGGCTGGCGGTGCTTCCTGGCCAATTCTGACCGCGGCAGTAAAGCCGCAGTCAGAAAAGGGGAACCGGTGGTTTCCCACCGGTTTTCCCCTGGCCAAAGGAATCCTCCATGGCGGTATGGGGATTCCGACCCCCTTCCCGCCAGCCTGTTCCTGACGGTTTACACCGCCAGGAAGAGGCTGGCGGGAACAGGTGTCGTGGGGCCACTGGGGGCCTCTGCGCTGCCCATGCCGCTGGCATGGGCAGTGCAGGGGCCCCCTAACAGGGCCCCATAAAGATTTTCAGTGTCTGCTTGGCAGACACTGAAAATCGCGACGGGTGCCACTTCACCCATCGCACCGCAGCAAATCCACCGGCTCCATTCGGAGCCGGCTTCATCTTTGCTGGGGCTTTCCCGCTGGGCCGGCGGGCGATCTTTTGCAGATCGCCCGCCAGCCCAGCGGGAAAGTCGGAATGTCCCCCGCGGTCATCTGACCGCAGGGCGGTGTTTGGGCGGTTTCCCGCTCGGCGGGCGGCGCCCGCCACCCTCCGGGGTCGGAATTACCCCCTCAGTGTTTCTCAGTGTTTGCTACCATTAGGCAGGAGTTTTGAAAATACTCCTGCAAGGTGGGAATAAACTCAAGTTTCCCTGCCCAGAGGGACACCTCTGTGTCTTGGTGTGGGCTCCCCAGGCCTTAGCATGTGAGCTGGCCCCAGGGGATAGAGTCAGTGGAACCAAGAAAGGCTCAGGTTGGCAGGCTGTGTGACACCTGCCCTTTTTTTAAAATTTAGTGACCTTGGAAGATGGGAGTCCCCAGGGCCTCTTCAAGGCTTGGGGAGAGGGCTACAGGGCCATTTTGGCCATTGAAAATGGGCTCCCTGAGGCTTGTAATGGCTTTGGGGGGTGGGGTAGCACCTTTTCTTATTATGTGATTTTCTGCCCCAAGTGTGGGGTCCCCAGGGCCTATAATGGCTCAGGGATGGGGGCCACACACTTCCACCCTTATTGAATATTGCCTCAGGGGTGCACTCCCTGGGGCCCTTAATGTCTCGAGGAGGAGGTCTGCATGGCCCTCCTCTCCTTTTTTAAAACATTTTAGCACTGGGCTCCCAGGTACCTATAATGCCCTTGGGAGGGGACCTTGCATCCTCCCACTTTATTAAATGCGGCCCCGGGGGTGGATTCCCCAGGGCCTATAACGGCTCGGTGAGGTGGGCCGCTCGCCCCCTCCCCTTATTGAATGTGGCCTGGGGGTCGGCTCCCCGTGGCATCTAATAGCTTGGGCAAGGGGGTGTGAGCCCCCTCTCCTTGTGGAATGTGGCCCCAGGGCTGGACTCCCTGGGGTCCTATAATGGCTTGGTGAAGAGGGCCATGCAGCCCCTTCCCTTTTAATTTAAGTAGTGGTCCTAGGGGATTTGGTCTCCATGGCCTTTTCAAGGCTCAGGAGAGGGACTGTGTGGCCCCTCTCTCCTTTTTAAATACATAGGGCCCTGGGGATGAGCTCCCTATTGTTGAAAATTGCTCAGAGAGGGGGGCATGTGTCCCCTCTCCCCATATTAATTTAATTAGGTCCAGAGGATGGGGTCCCCATGGCAAAAAACGGCTTGGGGGAGGGACCACTTGACCCCCTACCTTTATAAATACAATGGGTCCTAGGGATGAGGTCCCTGGATCCAACTACAGCCTGGGGGGGCTTTGTGCTCCCTCTCCTAAATAAGTAAATTTTGCCCCATGGAAAGGAGTCCTCAGTCTGAATACGGCTCGATGAGGGGGCCCTATGCCTCCTCCCCTAAATAAGTAAATTGGGCTCTGGTGTATAGGGTCCCTGGGGCCACAAACATCTCAGAATATGGTGTCCCTTCCTAGTTTTTTTAAAAATATTGGCCCTGGGGATGGGTCCCCAGGACCAAATTAGGGTCAGGTAGGGGTGATGTGCCCTTTATTAATTATCCGGCCCCAGGGCTTTACAGAGCTCAGGGGAGGGGGGCACCTGGCCTCCTCAATTTTTAATAAAATAAAGCCCTGGGGGATAGGGTCCCCAGGTCCCAATAAGACTCAAGGAGGGGGACCATGCACCCTTTCTCCTTTATGATGTAATGAGGGATTGGGGATAGGATCACTGGAGCCTAATAAGGCTTGATAAGGGTGATCACTTGGCACTCCAGCTCCTTTTAAATAACAGACAGCCCAGGGACAGGCAGCCCACAGCCCAAAGGAGGCTTGAGGAGGGCAGCGTGGCCCCACTCCTTTTAAAAAAATGAACAGCTTTGGGTAATAGGTTCCCTGGGGCCTATTAAAACTTGGAAGGGGACTGCATGCCTTCCTCCCCTGTTAAATGGCATTTGGCCTCAGGGTATATGGTCCCCAGGACCTTTTGAGGTTTGGGGAGGGAGACCACATGACCTGCTCCACTTTTTTTATCAGAACGGGCCCTAGGAATAGGGTTCCTGGGACCAAATAGGGGTCGGGGAGGGGATAAACACTTCCTCCCCTTAATATACATGTTTTACCCCATAGGGATGAGGTCACAGGGGCCCAAAGGCCAACCCCAAGCTGTGCACACCAAAGGTTGTGCACATAGTGGGATTAGAAGCCTGCTGGGGTTTGGCACTGGCCCTTTGACCAACAACCTGCTGTGCACAGCTCAAGGCTCTGTGCAGCATGAAGTTGGCTGCCTATCGGGGGGGTTGGACACTGCCTGGCTGCAAGCCAGGCCCTGCTGCCTACCCAATCTGCGTGCAACAAAAAGACTTGTGCAGCATGCCGTTAGTGGCCTGTGTGGGGTTGGCTACCTACAGGTGGGTTGGCCATGACTGGGCCCTGTCGTGCACAGCATGTGGTTGCTTGCCTGTGGGCGGTTTGCCACAGGGCCGGGACAGGGCAGAATCTAGTGAACAAAGAAGTAGCTCCAGAGGGAGGAGGAACAATGGGAATGGATCCTGCAGATTTTAAAACCAGCAAGCTAAGATCAAACAGGTAAAACATAACTGAGAGTCATGGATTTTGAGGAACTTGAATAGGGGAAGATATGAGGCACACTTGATAAAATTCACTAACAACAACATTTTCATTTGCTCAGTAAGGCTACCTAATAATGTTCATGGCTCAGTGTTTCTGACGCCTATTCTTCTCTTTCTCCCAACTATATTGGCATGTCAGAAATTGGGCCATTAGTTTAGGAGGGGTGAAACATACAAGCTTAAAAAACACAATTGGGTTAAGTTGAAACACAGTTTTGAGAGAATCTTGCCTCAACCCATGGGAGCTATGGAACAAGCAGCAGATAATTCCCAGAGAAGAGTGTGTTAATTTCAAGCAGTATAAACAATTTTAAAGTAAAGCACTGAACATGCTAAAATCCCCAAACCTATTTAAATAAATAGAGAAATATGTAATGTGCAAAAAAAACACCAAGATCATTAAGATACGGGGAACAAGAGATATGAAATTTTAAATGTTTGGGGCAAAAAGTGGCAAGTTTCATTGAAAAACAACAGTTCTCAGTTGACTTTCAGCAGGACAAGGTCCTGTACAGTTAAGATCCCACGAAGTTGTATATGTTGTCATTGAGCTCCTGCTCAAGCCATTTGTTTGGTGCCAAATGTCCAAGCGAGACAAAGCTGGATTTCATGGCCAATGCGAGACTTTACCAGTCAGATCAATTTTTCACATTGTCCAAGGTTTTACCTCCAGAGTTAGTCACTTTTTTGGTCAAAATCCTACAGCGGGATAAGGCTGAAAGCTGTAACCAGGTAGGACTCCACAATGCTGATTACCTTTACAATGAAGTCCCAGCTGACCCTGTTTTCATGATGGCAAAACGTTCTGACCAGGAGAAATCCAGTTTCCTTGCCTACCGAGGTTGTGACCTACTTAGGCATGCCATAGCACATTTTCTTGGTCCTCCAGAGGTTTAAAAAATTAAAATGATTAAAGTCCACTTTTTCCCTAATTAGTGGTAAAGTTATTTCTGGCCAGATATGGTGCCCCAGGCACATCAAGGCAGGCTTCTAAGCCCCAGGACTCTCCAACCAGTTCTCCTGCAGTGTCCAATCTTCTGTGATCAGCCGGCCCTCTTGAAGCCAGGAGTTCTTCAACTTTTCAGGTTCCTGTAGCAAGCAAACAGGAGGTCAACTAATAGACCCTCTGGCAGTTCCAGTCCCTAGGTCCCAGCAGGAGTCAGGAATCCTTGGCTCCTTGAATGAGTACTATTCTTCCGAGGTCAGGAGTCTTCTTACTTCAAGAAAGACTTCTTCCATTTCAGACTTCCCAGTTCCAGAAATGCTCTGAGGAGGTGGTGATTAAGGTTTTTTCTGCGAACTATACAGACATCAGAGGAATAAAATCTGCCAGCCAATCCTATTTTCTCACAGTCCCCACTTCCTTTTGCAGCACCTCTTCTTTACTATAAAATTATCCAGAAACCCCTGTTGAACACAGCAGAGTGTTTTTGCCAACAGGAACCTGCTATTCCACTGACAGAGTAGTAACACTAGTTTTAAAGCTCATGGAAAAAGTATTGCATTGCCACTTCACATCCCTGTTTTCAAAACAGGCACCCTCTGGTTCCTTTGCCTTTTCCCCTACAGGTAGTCCTTTTCTCTGACAGGGGGTTGTCTGGTTGTCTCACTTTCTGCCAGACTCTAACATCTCTAGCGCTATTGGTGTTGTCTCCATTGAATCCCTTGTAGCACTATATGGGAGACAGTATTCAGCTCGACCTCTATTTCCAGCTGGAGCGCCTTTACTAATTTTAGCTCATCTTTTGGGGGGCCTAGAAGGCATAATTCACATGCAGTTTTCCACCACATGATTTCTGGCGCCAATTCACTGATGTATATTGTGTATCCCTTGTCCGAGGATTTATCACCTCCTAGAGGCTCCTGTGTACGAATGCATAAAATACAAAGGGCCATTTGTACGAACACTTTTTCCCATAAACACAGAATGGGTAAAAATCTTTGCTACATCTGGCCCTAAGTGACGTCCTGGTGCTGACAATGATGCCTTGTTATTTAGCAATCTGGTCTAGTTGTTACTCTCCATTTGTGAATCCATGTGTGCAAAGTGCGACTTTAGCGGGCATAAGTACTAGTTACACTTTAGCGCGTTAGCACAGTTATACACTTTGGATATCTTGAGCAATTTAGTTTTTTAGACACTTTAAGGATTAATGTTTTGGACCTCTGGGCCTCTTCAATAGAAAGTGAGTGCGAACATACATACAAAATTTGGACAGTATTCATGGGGGCGGAATCCAAATCATCCAGGTTCTGTTGGACTGGAAAACCATACATGCTGCAAGATAGAAACTGATACATTGAAAATTATATCGTTCAATGTCAATGGCCTTACTAATAAGTGGAAGTCTAAGGCAATTGAGAAATGAATAAAACGTCACTCCCCATATATAGTTTTAATGCAGGAGACCCATATTAAAAAGATATAAGGCAGGCTTTACATGTATTTCGTGCTCATCAGCAGCACCAGGGGTTGTGGATATATATACATCAGTAGGCAATCGAAGTGTGATATATTTGCCTCTGAGACGAATAAAAAGGGGAGATTGGCGCATTTGTTAATGGTCAGATAGATGGGTGAGAGTTACAACAGCGATGATATGTGCCCTTATTGAAGATCAGCCAGTACTCTTGATTAAATTATTTCAATCAGTTTTGATTATTCCTGGCAAATTAATCCTAGGAGGGGATTTGAATTTTGTCCAAAACCCAGACCTAAAATTCGGATAGACATAAATCAGCAGCAAGGCTGGACTACTTTTAATATTTTCTGATTACAGTTTTCACCGCTATAGCCATTTAGCAAATGTTTTTTCAGACTATTCGTTAATTGAGATGCACGTTCCAGGTATTAGGAAGATTCAGCCTGCACGTATACGTCTTTTTAATGAAGTAAAAATGAAAAAATATTGGGTTTCAGAAACTGAGATAGAGACATCCCTACATTTCGAACTCAATGAATGCACCGCAAGCCTGGAAATTATGTGACACCTTTAAGGCAACCACTGGAGCTATTATAATCTCTAGAGATATAGTAGAAAAAAGAGCCATAGAGGGAGAAGGAAGGATCTTGAGCTTTGGTTAAAGAAGGTACATAAAACGTATTTGAATCATGAATCTCTCATCAACATTCTGGATATTAGACACTCAAAACAGCAGATGTAAGATTATTTTTGTGAACAGACAACTGTCAAGCATAGTTTATATGCAAAAATTGTATAAATAAAAGCAACATTTCCGGTAGGTTTTAGCTTGGTAGGCACACGAGAAAATAGCCCAGAACATCATCAAGTTACTTCATGACATAGAAATGAATACTGGTAGTACAGATGGAAAAAACATACAAGATATGTTTAGGCAGCATTATTAAAAAATGTCTGGTTCCCTGCCAGAGAGGATAGTGCTAAACTGAAAGATTTTATAGACAGTGTTCCCAGCCCTACATTAGGTCGGAGGTCATCTCAATCTCTAACGACATCATTCCGTTAGAAGACGTGGTGAAGTCTTTCAAGAGGAAAAGTGTGTGACGAGGACAGAATCCCAGCAGAAGCTAAAAAAATATATTCATGCATTTTAAATCAACATCGTTTGAGACTTCCAAATTGGATGTTGCAAGGAAGAATATCCCAGCCTCGTTCAACGTTGCTGTGTTCATAGGCTTTCTTAGAAAAGGCCAAGAATCCAGAAAACTTAAATTCATAAAGACCAACCAGTCTTTTAAATACTGCTTAGAAAATAATAATTAAACTGCTGGTGAAGAAAATGAACCAAGTGGTTGTGCAATTGATAAATAAGGGTGAGAGTGTCATTATTGCAGGTAGGCAACTTTCTTATAATACTAATGTAGGAAAGTATCATCTTTCTTGGCATGTTACCCCCAATTTTACATGTATGTCAGTATGTTTTTGGCTGTCTCACTGGGATCCTGCTAGCCAGGACCCCAGTGCTCATAGTTTGTGGCCTGAATGTGTATACCTGTGTAGTGCCTAATTGTGTCACTGAGTCTCTACTAATCACAACCTCAGTACTCATGCTCTCTCTGTCTTTAAATTTGTCACTATAGGCTAGTGACCACTTTTACCAATTTCATTTGGCATACTGGAACACCCTTATAATTCCCTAGTCTATGATACCTAGGTACCCAGAGTATTGGGGTTCCAGGAGATCCCTGTGGGCTGCAGCATTTATTTTGCCACCCATAGGGAGTTCAGACAAACCTTACACAGGACTGCCATTGCAGCCTGAGTGAAATAACACACATGTTATTTCACAGCCATTTTCACTGCACTTAAGTAACTTATAAGTCCCCTATATGTCTGACCTTCACTTGCTGAAGGTTAGGTGCAAAGTTACTAAGTGTGAGGGCACCCTTGCACTAGCAAAGGTGCCCCCACAGAGTTCAGGGCCATTTCCCCGGACTTTGTGAGTGCGGGGACACCACTACACGCATGCACTACATGTAGGTCAATACCTATAGGTGGCTTCACAATGGTAACTCCGAATATGGCCATGTAACATGTCTAAGACAATGGAATTGTCCCCCCATTCCAAATCTGGCATTGGGGAGCCAATTCCATGCATCCTGGGGCTCCACTATGGACCCCCAGTACTGCCAAACCAGCTCTCTGGAGTTTTCTCTGCAGCTACCGCTGCTGCCACCCCACAAGCGGGGTAATGCCCTCCTTGGGTCTGGGCAGCCCAGTCCCAGAAAGCCAGAACAAAGCATTTCCTCTGAGAGCAGGGTCTTACACCCTCTCTCTTGAAATAGGTGTTAAAGGCTGGGGAGGGGTAGCCTCTCCCAGCCTCTGGAAATGCTTTGAAGGGCACAGATGGTGCCCTCCTTGCATAAGCCAGTCTACACGGGTGTAGGGAACCCCCAGTCCCTGCTCTGGCGCGAAACTGGACAAAGGAAAGGAGAGTGACCACTCCGCTGTCCATCACCATCCCAGGGGTGGTGCCCAGAGCTCCTCCAGTGTGTCCCAGACCTCTGCCATCTTGTTTCCAGAGGTGTGAGGGCACTCTGGAGGCCTCTGAGAGGCCAGTGATAGCAGGTGACGTCAGAGACCCCTCCTGATAGGTGCTTACCTGACTAGGTGGCCAATCCTCCTCTGAGGGCTATATTGGGTCTCTCCAGAGAGCTTTTCCTCAGATTACGACTGGCAAGAATCCAGCAGGACTCCTCTGTACTTCTCTCTTCGACTTCTGCCAAGGATCGACTGCTGACTGATCCAGGAAACTGCAACAAAGTAGCCAGAAGACTACCCGCGGCATTGTAGTGCCTAATCCTGCCGGCTTTCTCGTCTGTTTCCTGGTGGTGAATGCTCTGGAGGCTGCCTGCCTTCACCCTGCACTGGAAGCCACGAAGAAATCTCCAGTGGGTCGACGGAATCTTCCCCCTGCTCCAGCAGGCACCAAACTTCATCTTCACCGGTACTCTGGGTCCCCTCTCAGCCTGATGTGTGTGGCCCCTGGAACACAGGTGATGGACCCAAGTGACCCAGACTGTCCAGTGGTCCAACTGTCCAAATTTAGAGGAGGTAAGTCCGTGCCTCCCCTCCCCAGACAGTAATCCTGTGTACTGCGTGATCTTCAACTACAAGGGCTTCTGTGCACATTTCCAAGAAATTCTTCATGCACAGCTGAGCCTAGGTCCCCAGCACTCTGTCCTGTGATGCTCACTTCCCTGAGTTGATCTCAGGTGTTGTGGGACCTCTCTTCGCAGTGTTGAGATGACCGCCATTTTCAGACATCTTGAACCCATGTTCAAGGACTTCTGCGGGTGCTTCCTTTCTGTCCGAGGGCTCTCTACATTGCTGAGGGCCCCCTCTGTCTCCTTTGTGAAGTGGCATCATCCTGGTCCTTCCTGGGCCCAGGAAGCACCCTTTTTCTTCAACTGCAAATCTTGCAGCTAGCAAGGCTTGTTTGTAGTATTTTGCCAAGGAAACAACTCTGTGTCCTCCAGCACGCCGTGGGACATCTTCTGCATGAAGAAGAACTCCCTCCCTCCTTTCGTTGTTGCAAAACCTGCAGCTTCTTCCAACAAGAGGCAGCCATTTTGCACCTTCATCCGGGCTTTAGTGGGCTCCTGCCCCCCCAGACACTTTAGCGACTCTTAGAGTTGGTCCCCTTCCTTTTCAGGTCTTCAGGTCCAGGAATGCCTCTTCAGTGCTTTTCAGTCTGTTGTGGTCCTTGCAAATTCCTTTATCACACATTTAGCGTGTTTCTGGGGAAATAGTAGTACTTTACTCCTACTTTCCAGGCTCTTGGGGTGGGCTGTCTTTTACACCCTTAGTGTTTTCTTACACTCCCAGCGACCCTCTACACACTACACTAGCCTACGGGTCCATCCGTGGTTCACATTCCACTTTCTCAGTATATGGTTTGTGTTGCCCCTAGGCCAATTGCATCCTGTTGTATTCTACAGTGTTTGCACTATTTTCTGACTGTTTTACTTACCTGATTTGGTTTATTATGTATATTTTGTGTATGTTACTTACCTCCTAAGGGAGTATATCCTCTGAGATATTTTTGGCACATTGTCACTAAAATAAAGTATCTTTATTTTTAGTAACTATGAGTATTGTCTTTCTTATGATATAGTACCTATATGATACAAGTGGTATTGCTTGAGCTTTGCATGTCTCCTAGTTCAGCCTTGGCTGCTCTGCTATAGCTACCTCTATCAGCCTAAGCTGCTAGAACACTACTACACTCTACTAATAAGGGATAACTGGACCTGGCACAAGGTGTAAGTACCATTGGTACCCACTACAAGCCAGGCCAGCCTCCTATATCTAACATTTCAATTGAAGGCTTAGATTATTTTAAAACAAAACAGATCCCAGTGCAGGTTTTTTTACAAGATGCAGAAAAGGCCTTTGACCTTGATAACTAGGGGAGCCTTTGCTGCATCCCAGATGTTTCTGCTTTTCCTACACAACCTACGAAAGTGATTTCCAATTTGTATGAAGGTGCTTGAACACGCCAGCTTGTGAATTCTACTCATATTGGGGTATGTAAGGTTAAGTGTGGGACAAGGTAGGGTTGCTCACTCTCCTATTTTAATTGCAATATTATTTGAACTACTTGCAACCACCACAAGAGAAGATAGCATAATCAAGACTCCAATGAATTGTGATGACTGAAATATAGTTATACTCATATGATGTTGCACTCTTTTTAAAACCTGTCTTGGAGTTTAGTATTTTTCTTCAATTAGGGGATATAAAATAAATAAGCTAAAAATGGAAATCATGTTATTCAATTGCACTACAGACACTTTAGTCTTAGAACTGCGACACATACACCACTGTGAATGTAGATGATCTTTCTGAATTAAACTATTACCACTAGTAAACAAAATCCACTCCCTACTTATAAAGTAGAATACCTGTCTTTGTCTATTATAGGAAGAAAAACATTGATTAGTATGTATATTTTTGTATATTTTACTGTTATTTAATCTTTTATATGCCGCACTGACATGTTTCTTCCATATGGAATTTTGTAAAGAAATCAAATAATTATTTTCTGCATTTATATGGGCAAATAGAGCACCCTGATTGGCATTAAGCATTTTCTATATATCAGTCAATGACAGAGGTCTTGCCCTTCCAAATGCGAAAGTGTATTATTATGCGAGCTTTGCACAGTCTTTTTATTATTTTGCTAATACTCAAATGATGAATAGTGCAGTGGATAATGTTTTTTGTGTCAAAAGATAAAGGTGTTGGTGCGCACTCGTGAAAGTCTTCCTCCTGCCTCGGGTTAAGAAACCACAAGTGCGCATGTGAGAGAACATCACAATTCTCACCTTTAGAGGACGACTTGTCTTTGGACTTGGCAAAGAGTGTAGTAGTCAGATTAAATCAGTCACAAATCAATGACAATAAAACCATAAACAATTCCAGACATTAGGAACAATTTAACACTAAATCAAACTCCAAGCTGAATAAAAGTTCGAAGCTTTATTACAATCCCAAAATCAATATCACATATATAATCCTCAAAACTAAATTATAAACATACATGAAAACCATTAACTAACCAAAACGTCTAAAAAGATGTAGCCTACTAAACATCAATAATATTAAACACTCCAATCATACATTAATCAAAAATTGTATTGGTGATTGGTTATCCATGATTGGCATATTTTATTTAATAGTAAGTCCCTAGTAAAGTGCACTATAGGTGCCCATTGCCTGCAATCAAATGCTACTTGTGGGCCTGAGGCACTGATTGTGCCACACACGAGTAGCCCTGTGAAAATATCTCAGACCTGCCATTGCATTGTCTGTGTGTGCAGTTTTAAACTGCCAATTCTACTTGGCAAGTGCACCCACTTACCAGGCCCAAATCTTACCTTTTTGTACGTGTATGTCACTCCTAAGGTAGGCCCTATGTAGCCCCATGGGAAGGGTGTAATTTATTTAAAAGGTAAGACATGTATTGATGTGTCCTACATGTCCTGATAGTGAAATCCTGACAAATTCTGTTTCACTATTGCAAGGCCTATCCCTCTCATAGTTTCAGATGGGGACCGGTGGCGTGGTCTGGCCGCGATCCATGATTGCCGCCTAGGAGCCGAACTCCGTGAGGCGGCGGGCCGCCCGGCGGCGCTGGGGCGCACCAGAGGACCCCCCGAATACAACTGGTGTCCGTGAGGGGGTCGGTGATGGCGGGAGGCCAGCACTCGCGGCACGGGGGCGTGCCCTCCCCAAGGACACCGAGCGGAACGAGGAAGGCGAGACTGAGGTCCACGGCAGGATTTCAAGCCGTGGCCTCAAGTGCGGAGATACCCCAGCGCGGAGAGGCACGTCCCCCGGAGGGGACCACGGGGGGAGAGACGCGCCCCTCCGTTCACACTCGTACTTTTGCGACGGCATTGCCGCGGCCCCTGAAGCCGACCGGCGGCCGGGGCCCCGCCCACCCTTCCTTCACTTAATGACGACCAGTGCCGGAGGGGGAGAACGGGACTAACCAGCGCCGCGGCCTAAAACAAGCGGAGGCCCGGCGTTGGTGATACATCTGCTGGTGCCTTCCCCCTCGGGGGCGACGGAACGTGGGGAACCCCCGACCCTCTTCCCCTGTCGGGGTGGGAGATTGGAGGCCCCACCATCGGAGCTCCGAGGATGGCTGTCCCCACCACCTAACCCTATACCCTGCACAGGAGGCCCCCGGGAACGGCAGAATCCCCAATGAGGGTGGAGGAGGTTAACGGAGACTGTGCCGGTGAGGAGGGGGAGCACAGGGAGGTGAGGGAGGTGAGTGAGCGAGGAGGGGGACGAGAGGGAGGAGAAGGAGAGAAGCACAATATCGAACAGTGAAGGAGGGAAAACGGTGGGGATTGGACCAGAGGAAGAAAAGACAAAAAACAAGCAAGAAAACAACACTGAATAGGAAAAAAAACAAACAAAAGAGGGGAAAAATAAATAAATAAATAAATAAATAAATAAAAGTAAAAGGAACAATACAACATTAAAAACAAAAGCGAAAAGACATCACCAACCTCAAAAGAGCTAGAACCACTAAGGCACAGAGCACAAAGAGGACCAAGAGTTGCAACGGACTTCGGCACCAACACAAAACAGGGGGGGGAGCAACCAAGGACAAAAGTAGTGACGACCCCCAAGCCAACACGGGGGCTAAAGAGCAGCAAGAAGCAGCATCCTTACACGGTTCTGACATAGCGCAGTGGGACATCGCCCGTCACAGAGTCAGAATCAAGATCCTCCCCCCGCTCACACCTAGAGCAGCCTGCTCCTCGAGGTCGCTCTGAGAGGCCAACTGGTACTCGCTCGACTCTACCAATTATTCATAGTCCTTCCCTCTCCCCTCCCCCCACCACCCCCCTACTCTGCTGCCCACACGTCCACGCTAGTCGTCCTAACTGAGACACAGATGGGCTTCCTCCGAACCCTCATCAGCACGGGGAAACCTGCAATGCCCAGAGGCAAGACTGCGCGTAAAGCATTGGGCAAGTCAGCCTGCCAACTACTCTTTTCCGAAACCCTGCGTCAACAGAAACACTCTTCCACTGCGGACTCCTCACCTCCCCCGCATGCCATCATGTCAGAAGACGCACAAGGAGTGTCAATGGATCGCATACTACAGGAGATATCGTCAGTAGGTCGCAAACTGGAAGGTATGGACAATGCTACGGTGGCGCTAACAGCGGAGACGAGATCTATGTGCTTGGAGATAGCGGGCTTCCAGTCACAAATCTCCGGACTGGACCATCGAGTAGTGGCAGTGGAAAGCCAAGTGGCCTTACAGACTGACAGAGATCAGGAACTCCTCCACCTCCGCAGCAAGCTAACTGACCTTGAGGACAGAAGCCGCAGAAATAACATCTGCTTCCTCGGATTTCCGGAAGGCATTGAGGGTACAGACATTCTCTCTTACCTGCGGGACACGCTCCCCAAACTAGCCGACACAACATTTGATCCCCTTTGGAATTTCAAAGAGCGCATAGACTTGGTCTCAAGAGGCAAAACGGAAAAGACCGCCCCGCCCAATCATAGCCTGCTTCCTATGACACGGGCAGGCCCGCCAACTGCTACAGACATCTCGAACGCAAGGCCCACTCCGGTTAGGCTCCCTCGAAATCCACCTCTCGGCCGACTTCTCCAAAGAAACAGCAGACCGAAGAAGAGCCTCGCCTTAACCACTTGGATATTAAATTCGGCCTATTCGAGCCAGCCAGGATGTGGATCACCAAGAACGGGGAGTCACAAACCTTTTACGACCCAGAGGACCTGAAAACATTCCTAGAGGGCCTACATGACCCGACACAATCCATGGAATCCGCAGTCCGATCCCCCAAGACACACAGAGCCAAACCCAGGGAGTGGGCCAACCGGAAACTGCTTTGGACACTGATGGAAGATCAACCACAGAACCCCAAGCCAGGGGCAGAGACTTGAAGAGACTAACAAAAAGCTTCGACGACAGGGGCCAAGTACTATAGGCGGTGGCGATGCACACACAGCTGTCAGACAGAGATAAATCCCGATCTCCTCTGAAACCCTAGGTTCCCGCCATCTGAAACCAAGACGGACACTGCTCCCCTATAAGCCCTCGATGTCATGAACCACAGACTGTCGTAGAGGCGTTGCAGGCGTTGTAGGAACTTTATGGCGAAGGAGACCAGATGAAGAGAAGAGATGAGTACACGTTTTCACGTTCACCCTTAAGACATTGTAACATTGAGAATCATTGCCCCTAGTAGGCCTCGACCGCCTCAGACTGTTTGGATTGTGTGATTGTTTTTGATTGCTCCCGACCACTCTTGCTCTTCCTCCCCCCCCCCCTCTTTTCTGGTAACACCTACCATATCCCATATCACTCTCCCCACCTGGAAACACGCCTAGTATACCCTCTAGGAAACGTGGGAATTGCCACAATACTCGAATACATAACTGGCTTGTTCTGGTTGAGGTGGGGCTGGAAGGTTCCGAACTGGGTTTGGGCTCTGTCAATAGACGCTGTAGAGGGCCCACAGTGGGAGCTGGTGCAGAGCAGAGTATACCACAGGTGCTAAGATCCAGGGTACACTTATGCTGCAACCCTTCAGAACAACCAAGGGGGTGAGACCCTTGTGATAGCAACATCTTCCCCTGCCCCCCCCCCACCCCCCCCTCCAGATACAGCTAAAATGCGGCCCTTTCTCCATTTTCTTTCTCTCTTTCTCGGAAAAAACGAAAACAAAACCAAAAACAGAAGAAAAAATAAATCCTGCACAGACACTTGGCATGCACCTTCTCTGTCCCCCTCTCCCTTCGCTGCCCCCCCTTTTTCCCCCATACCTCCCCTTTTTCGAAGGTGCAATATTACTCCACCTCCAGATTTACACTGCCAAGTGAGCAGCGTGTATCCTCAATGTGGCCTAACCCCCTCCCCCCCTGCCCTTGGGCCACAAACATGCCCTCCCCGGGCATGACAGGAGAGGTCTACGTGAGGGGCTGGGGCGCCGTGTGGGCGCCGCCCTCCCCGGAGCGGGGCCCGCTTGCCGGGCTTCGATGCTCATTCAGCCTGGGTTTTAGACCCGCTGGTTAAAGTTCGCGTATATCTGGACCCGAGTCCCGCTCTTCTTCCTTCTATTTGTTACTCTAATCTCTCTTCTCTCCACTGACTTGCTATTTCCTTCTTCTTTTTCTTTTCAATTCTCCTTATTATTCAACATACCTGTTGTTTCCCTCCTTCTTCTTCCAGCATCATCCCCAGTTTATTGGGTCTATCCCATCCTTCCCGTGCCCATACCCCGGGTGGGCTGATACAGGAAGCAAGGATGCCCAACCCGACTGGAGCATTGATAGTACCTCTTCGGGTCATCTCATGGAATGTAAACGGTCTCACCCACTTCATCAAACGGAAAAAAGTCCTATCCTATCTTAATTCCAAACAGACGGACATCACCCTATTACAAGAAACACATCTAGATAGTCTCAAATCTGATAAATTGCGGCGTGACTGGGTGGGTACCGTCCTGTTTAGTTGCACTCCACCCTCATCCAGTACGGAGAGTGCCCCAAGAAAATGCGGGGTGGCGATCCTCTTACGTAAAACCCTCCCTTTCACGGTCGTCAGATCGTGGACTGACCCTGAGGGCCGATACGCATTCGCCAAAATGAAGATCGGGGACTCAACAATGTGTGTGGGATCCGTCTATGCACCAACAGGTCGAAAACGCCTCTTCTTCCTACAGCTCAACCGGCTCCTGACCGAGATAGGGGCTTCCCGTTACGTTATAGGAGGAGATTGGAACCTAGCTAGAGACGCAGCACTGGACAGGACAGGGCCCTTGGACACGAGCAATAACCCAGATAGAGCCTTACAGACTGACATACTCGCGGACAATGGCTTAGTCGACCACTGGAGGCTGACCCACCTGGCGGACAGAAAATTTACCTTTCCCTCGCCGGTGCATGGTACCCAATCCCGGATTGATTACTTCCTTCTATCCCACAATCTTGTGGCCCATACCCTTGAGGACGATATACTTGAGGGAGGCCTTTCAGACCACTCTCCAGTCACTGTAGCCATCCACTTAGGCCTGGTATCTCTGGGCCGCAAACCCTGGAGATTAGCGATCCATCGCTATCGATCCCCCCAAGATAAGTTGTAGTTACAAGATCATGCAACTACTTTCGTCCAAGACAACCTAGGCACTGTTGATTCAAGTCGAATCATGTGGGCCGCAGCCAAGGCCTCAATACGGGGACAGCTCATGCGGGACGCTGCAATAGCGAACAAAGACAGAAAAGAGCAACAGGCGGCACTGGAATTCGACATACGCCGATTAACCAGACAATACACAATGCACCCCTCCCTCTTAGGCCGCCAAAACCTAGAGCGCCCAAATGGCCCTTAATGAGCTGTACACCACTCAGGCCGAATACAAATTACAGATGCTCCAAGGAACTACAAACAGGGCGAGAAAGCGGGACGACTGCTGGCAGCCCAACTCCGCCAAAAAACAGCCGCTTTAGCCATCCCAGCTATTTGCTCCCCCTCCAGGGACATTCTGACTCACCCACAGGCAATTGCAAACAAATTCACCCTGTTCTATAGGCGCCTCTACATGCAGGAAACAACAACCAACCCGACTCAGACTGCCACCTTCTTAGAGAAGCTTGACCTTCCCTCCCTAACAGACTAGGGCCATAGCCTACTAGAAGGGGAAATACGCAGGCAGGAGATGGATAAAGTCATCTCCGACCTTCCTTATCACAAATCACCTGGGGAGGACGGATGCCCGGCAGAATTTTACAAATGGGTAGGGAAAGAGGCAATCGATATCCTATGCGAAGCCCTAAATGAAGCCTACGAAACGCAGACACTAGGGGCCATATCTAATAATGCTACGATAGCTGTCATACCGAAGCCTGGAAGAGACCCCTTACTATGAAGCAGCTACCGACCCATCTCTCTCCTAAACGGGGATATCAGAATCCTAGCAAGTGTCCTGGCAAACAGGCTACGCAAAGTAATCCCGTCCTTATTGCACTATACACAGGTGGGGTTTGTGCCAGGCCGCACCTCTAGGAACCACATATGTACCCTATGTCACACCTTATGGGCTACCAGGGACTCATCGGAGACGGCGCTGGCCTTGTCCTTAGACGCCGAAAAGGCGTTTGATCGCATAGAATGGCCCTACCTGTTTGCGGCCCTGGAGAGATTTGGTCTGGGCGGCAAATTTATCTCTATGGTGCGACTGCTCTACGACCAGCCCGTGGCCATAGTCAACTGTGGGGGTTTCCTCTCAGATCCTTTCCATATCTGGAGGGGCACACGACAGGGATGCCCCCTCTCGCCTCTCCTGTTCTTGCTGGCAATGGAGCCCTTGGCTGCAGCCATTCGATCCTCCCCCTCCATAACCGGCCTCCCATTACCCAAAGGTACCTCCAAAATATACTTATACGCTGACGACATCCTCTTAACACTCACGGACTTAGAATGATCCATACCGGCCTTGCTAGAGGCAATCGAGGACTTTGCAGACCTTTCGGGACACGGCATTAATTGGGACAAAAGCGAGGCACTCCCACTATCGCGAGTAACCACAAAGGCAGCACTCCTAGGCTATCCATTCCGCTGGACGCCGAAACGCCTTAAATACCTGGGAGTGCTTGTCAATCCAGGCCTGACACACATGGTGGCGGACAATATTGACCCTCTCATTATGCAGGCAAAACTGGACTTTGCAAAATGGACCCAGGTGAGCCTTTCCATGTGGAGCCGAGTGCAAGCGGTTAGAATGGTGACGGTGCCCCGTTTCACCTATATCCTGGGTCTTCTTCCCTTACAAGTGCCCCTTTCCACACTACGAGGCATTGATGCACTAATCAGATCATTTGTATGGGGCACCATGCGACCACGGCTATCACCAGCAAAACTTCTGGCCCGACGCTCATACGGGGGCATGGGACTCCCATCGGTGGAGCACTACTCTCTAGCCCTCCGAATGTCCCAACTATCCGATACACTATCAAACATACCAGACCCTCCCTTGTGGATAGCAGTGGAAAGACAACTCCTATCTGCGAACGAAGGGCACGGGGGACCCTACTGTGAAGACTTCCCATCCACCAATTCGGTAAACCCTATTTTGAAGGCAACCAGGGCAGCCTGGCGAAGGGCCCACCGACTGTTTGGGGTCCACCACCTTATACACGCTCAAGCACCCTTATGGCGCAACAGTGGACTCCGAATAGGTGGCGAGGTACTCAATTGGCCGCAGTGGAGGCAGGCAGGTATCCTCACCCTCTCTCAGGTCCTGGAAAATGATGTGCTCAAACCCTACCCTAGGCTACGGGAGGAGTTTGACCTCCACCCGAATCAGGAATGAAGATACCTACAACTTAAGCATTGCATCTCCCGGCGGAATATAACTCCCCTCTGGGGGTCCCTGCCCTCACCTTTAGTGGCTTATTTGCAGCAATGGGGGCAACATAAGGGAGTAATGTCGAGTCTCTATGATCTAATTATTCGACGACTCTACTCCCAGCCTCTCTCAGACAAACTGCGCTTACAGTGACAAACCCGACTGTAGCAGGACCTAGATACAGATGACTGGGAAGCCATCCTAGAGGCACTAGACAGAGGCACCCGGCAGGCACGCTTGAAATTCTGCCTCTTTAAAGTTTTACATGACTGGCATTGGTCCCCAGCGAAATTACATAGGACTGGACTCCTCCCTCACGCGAACTGCTGGCGGTGCCCAGAGACATCTTGTGACTTAACACATATCCTGATAAACTGTCCAACAGTTCGACCCCTCTGGGATGCTGTGAGCTCCACTCTGGCTGAATCAATGTCACTTCCCTCACCACTCACCCCCACCCTCATACTTTTACAAGATACGACCTCCCTACCAGATCTCTCAACCACATAAGAGACTGTAGCATACAGCACTAGCTACTGCAAAAATATGCATACTCCGCCACTGGCGGTCAGAGAGCCCTCCAACCTTGGAGGATGACCCGCACTACCGCACATGAAAGAATCATCTATAACCTACAAGATCAAGCTCAAATATTCACACAGGTATGGGCTCCCTTCCTTACAAGGGGACGATAGTGCCCCACCCAGAACCACCGCTCCCTCCCTTTTGCCCCCTCCCCTTCCCCTCACTTCCCCTCCCCCTCTCCCCCTTCCCCTACCCTTGCTCTTGTATTCCTCTTTCCCCTTACGCCCTTTCACCCCTCCTCCCTCTTTTTCTCTCTCTCTCTCCCTTCTTTCTTCTCTTCCTTTCCTCCTTCTTTCCCTTTTTTCTACTGTCCTTTTTTCTCTTTTTTTTTTTCTCTTTTTCTCTTCCTCTTTCCTTCTTTTTCTTCTATATTCCCTTCTAAATTCGCTAGAGATTACACACCGCCCTTCAGCAACACCCCAAGCAGACCTTCGCCGCAGACCCTTATCTCCGCGTCGTTAGAAAGACACCTTGTTTCAGCCTGAAATGGCCACAGGGTAGACAAGAGCTGCAAGCCCCACTATCCATGCTGCAACACCCTCCCCTTGGTAATCTGCAACCTTGGGACACATCAATATTGCGACGTTGCGTTCTTCCCAAGGCGAAAAACCCTGGCCGAAAGCTCACTAGGTAACCGCTGTCTGAACTGGTTCCAATTCAGACACCGATGCAGTGAAAATCTTACTTTGTACCCCCAGGGAATCAGGTGACCCTGTGCCCAAAATCCTTGCTGTTCGACCAACCAACTTATCTGATTTCCTCTCCTACTCTTTTCTCACACATCGCCTGGGTGATCAAGGACACGATTCCCCGTCTTCTCGTTTGAACAGTTACAATCCATCCTCTATTCTTCTCTCCATCTCCTTTAATCCCCCTTCTCTTATTATATGTTGGCATTGAACAGTACCTCAGGTTTTTCGAAGTACGAACAACAATATGCTAGTGTCTTATACATCTCAATTTCTCTAACTTTCTAATATTTTGGATGTGTAACTATTTCTAAATGCCGGGACCTTGATCCCAACTGACCTTGTACCATATACTATTACTACCAATAAAAGAATACTTAAAAAATAAAAAAAGATGGGGACCGCCTGTAAATATCTTTTAAGTGTAATTTCCGATTGGGAGCAGCTAGACATCTGGAGTTTGGGGACTCTGAACTCACAATTTTAAAATACATCTTTTGGTAGAGTTGGCTTTTAGATTGTCTGTTTGAAAATACCACTTTTAGAAAGTGGGCATTTTCTTGCTTAACCATTCTGTGTGTTTGCCTGCATGTGGAATCCACATCTGGGTCACACTGACAATTGAGCTGTTTGTGAATTCTCACTAGCATTGACACAAAGGGAGCTGGGGAGTGTCCTGCATATACTGATCAGTCTCCTGGGCTAGAGTGGGGAGGGAGGAGCTGACACTTACACCTGAAAGGGCTGTGCCTGCCCTCCCACAATGCAGACTCCAACCCCCTGGAGTGTGTCTGGGCCAGGCCTGGGCAAGGCAGGATTTTGTGAACAACAGAGACTTTCCTTTGATGTTTGCCCACTTCAAAGACAGAAACAAATATAAGTAGTGAGGCGAAAACCCCAGATTTTCAGGTTACTTCTGGATCAAGAGGAACATCTGCCAAGGAGAAGAGCTTGATGCTTGTGGAGGACCTGCCACGTTCTTTGCCTGAGGAAGGAAAAAATGGGACTTTGCTTTTAGAAATCATGCTTGTGAAGTTTCTCCAGGAGATTGGACCGAGCTTGCCTCCTGTTCTGAAGTCTCAGGGACATCAAAGACTGCATCTGGCAGTGCCTGGGCTCTTCTGCTGGGAGTCCTGACTTGGTAAGTGCTGCCAAATCCAGTCCTTGGGCCCTTAGAAGAGGAAGCTAGTGACCTGCGGTGGAAAATCCACGCACAACTGTGTGCATGTTAGAAAAAGCGTTGCGCAGCCCATCCCACAGCTGAAATATTTACACAGCGCCTGCCAAGCAGCTGGAGAAACTACACAGCACCTGTTCTCCCTGCAGACTCCATGCATGGATCCTGGGCATCAAAGTCTTCAACATCCCCGCACGGACTCAATACTGCGCACCCGGAATCAACGCACGGACTCCCTTGAGAGAAAAGAATTGACACACATCCTTTGGTGTGAGTAAAGAATTGACACACGGCCAAGCTTGCGAGTAAGGATCGATGCATCATTTGCTTTTCTGATGCACTGTCACCCTTGCGGCTTTATTTTTGGCGCATGCCAGGTACTTTGTGCTAAAACAACGCATCCATTGATTTCTGTGGATTAAGACTTTTTTTATTTTAAAAATTCATACCTTTGCTTGTGTATTTTGGATTTTCGTTGTTTTGGTCTTGTTTAATTTTGATAAATATTGGCTATTTTTCTAACCTGGAATGGAGTCCTTTTGTTGTGTTTTCAATGTGTTATTGTGTGTGTTTTGTACAAATACTTTACACATTGCCTCTGAGATAAGCCTGACTGCTTGTGCCAAGATACCAAGGGGGTGAGCAGGGGTTATCTGAGCTGTTTATCTCCCTTACCCTGTCTTGATTGAACGTCCCTGCTTGGACACAGTGCAAACTGACTGTTAACCAGAGACCCCATTTCTAGCAGCTATTAACACCAGATTTCAAAGCAGATGTTGGTGACTTCAGTGAATCATCAAAATACAATTTAACAATCAATTACAGAGCAGGGCCATCCTTATCTCTTACACAAATTGGAATTTTCATGTGTGGGAAAGGATCAACACATGCAGACAAAAACAAAATAAAGACAAAAATAAGCTTAAAAAATCATCTAACTAGGGCAACTCACTATAGAAATAATATGCTAGTGTAAGTGTCTAAGCTGAAGAGGAAAACGAGAACCACATTTAGTTAGTTATACCTCTCCTCATGGGACAGCAGACAGAAATGCTTCATCAGCAAGAATGGTCACCCTCTTCAGCAGCATCAGGACAGTGCAGAATAGAGGCTGCACACAGGAGAGATCAGCAGTCCAGAATTAGTTGGGCATAATAGTACTGCACAGCATAAACAAATGGGGCAAGTAAATGTGACTTTATTCATCAAAGGATAGCTAAAAAGTAGATGGATTCACAAGAAGCAGAGAGCAGCTGGGCAACATCATTGCATCAAGACTGGCTCTAGCAGAGTGTACCAAGTTTCAAAGTTCCTCACTAATTAGAAATATCCAGGGTCTTCTTGATTGGTCCTTCATGTGGGCTAATTTTAGATGTCCAATTCAGGCCCTCATTATGAGTCTGGCGGTCCTAGGACTGCCAGACTCGTGGTGGTGGTGGGACTGCTGCCAATGCAGTGGTCCGGCCTCCACATTATGACTGTCGTGAACGCGCCACGGTCGGACCGCTGGCGCTACAACTTTGTTCCCTGCCAATGGCCTGGCAGTGCTGGCGGTCTTAACCTGCCATAGCAGCGCTGCAAGCAGCTCTGCCTTGGGGATTACGATTCCCCTCTCTGCTGCCTTTTACATGGGGGTTGCACTGCCATGTAAAAGCTGGCCGAGACGGGGTGCCGGGGACCAATGGGGACCCCTGTGCTGCCCATACACTTAGCATGGGCAGTGCAGGGGCCCCCATGGACAACAATGCCTTCATGTTAAACGTGATGTCAAACTACAAATGGCAGCCACATTGTCCACAATAATTTAACCTTGCACAACTTAGATTTTTACATTTGTTTCTCTTTGCTAGGCTTTTAAATGAAGCTTTGTAAATTGCCATATACTAACTTCTATGCCACTAATCTATTAGTGAAATTTTATCTCTGTCAAAGAATATGGCATTTTTGATTTTCTACACCTGACCAAGTGATTGAAAAAGTTTGGTTTAAAGTATTGCAGTGGATGCTAAAAAAGAAAGAGCAAATATTTAGATGTTTTGCTATTCTAGTTTTAAATGTGCCCACTTTGTAAGATATTTCTTTAGAGCACCAGCCACTCCTGGATAGGAAAGGAGTGTACAGATGAAGAATGAATGGTTATAGATATCATGAGTTTTTTTAAACTCACAATGCATGGAAAAAAGGGGTAGATGTTGAACCAGGCATTAAGGCCCTCATTCTGACCTTGGCGGTCGGCGGAGAGGCGGCGGTCGGACCGCGAACAGACCGGCGGTCAGAAAAATGGCATTCTGACCGCGGCGGTCACCGCCGCGATCGACCGCCACTTCCCCACTCCGACCGCCACGGCGGTCATGACCGCCGGGCTGGAGTTTGCGCACTCCGGCCCGGCGGTCGTCCCAAGACCGCCAACGGTATCATGACCCTGCCTACCGCCGCGGTTTCTGGCGGTCGGGAACCGCCATGCGAACCATGGCGGTAAGCACTATCGGGGCCAGGGAATTCCTTCCCTGGCACTGATAGGGGTCTCCCCCACCCCCCACTACCCACCCGAGTCCTCCCCCCACACCCTCCACCCCCCTGCCACCCCCCAGAGGTGGTACGAACCCCCTCCCCACCCCCACCCCAACATGCACATACATGCACCACGACATGCACACACCCCCAACATGCACATATACACACCCCCTACACACACATACACAACGGGGACACATACCCGCACACATACATGCAGACATACGCACCTGCCGAACAGCACACATTACCCATAGACACAGCAGCACCCCCCACCCGCATACACGCACTCACACACCCCCTCTACACACTCACACGCACACCCCCATGCACGCCCACATCACACAACACCCCCCCTCCCCCTCCCCTCACGGACGGTCAACTTACCTTGTGCGTTGGTCCTCCGGGAGGCGACGGGAGCCATGGGGAGGTGACCGCCAACAGAACACCGCCAACAGAAGACCGCCACACAGATATGTGGGTCGTAATTCTGTGGGCGGTGTTCTGCTGGCGTGGCGGTGGAGGTTGACCAGTCTCCACTTTTCCGCCGACCGCCAGTGTGGCTGCTGGCAGTTTCCCGGCGGAACGCTCCCAGCGGTCGGAATGCACACAGCGGCATACCGCCGCGGTCGGCGGTCTTCACCGAGGCGGTAACTCGGCGGTCTCGCGAAAAGACCGCCAAGGTCAGAATGAGGGCCTAAGTTTGCTAAAGGCTCCGTCCGATGACCTTTTATTAAAATCTCAATTTTTTAAAGACTCTTGATCCTAAAGTTGTAACAGCAAGATCTGAGTTATTGGATGAATTTATAGAGACTAGTACCCCTACATTGGTTAAACTATTGGAAAGTTAGATCCGGAACAACTACTGAGGTGGTTGTTAGCACTAGAATATGTCAGAAATCGCAATCTCTAAAAGGGCCAGATGTCATTGCGGAGTCGTAGATGATGATAAATCATTATAACTTTTCCATTTTAAAAGGAGCAAATCTCCGTACACTGCAGTTTTGTACTAAAGAGTTGCTATGTAGGACACCCTATTTTTTAAAATACAATTAAGAATAGGAATGTGAAAAACTCCATAAATTAAGGATGGACTCATTTAGGAAGTTCCTGATAGTATGGGGAAATTGTATATAGATGCACAGTGGGTTGAACTGGTTTTATTTTAAGAAACATTTTTAGACTACTTTAAGATGATAGAATGTAACTCAAAAAATATAGAAGATCTTGAATAGATAAATTATATTTTTGGTCATGACCATTGAGTTATATTTAGTTTTTTATACTTTGAAGGAATACTGTAATTAATGGAAATGAAAAGATGTGATCTCTTTCCATAGTAAAAACATGAAACAAAAAATGGGGGGGCCGGGGCTACAGGCATAACTTAAACCTCAACCAACTAACTAAAGCAATTAACTCTCCTTCATTGCGGCTATGGCCTACCATTGCACCAGATACACTCCTTGCTCCCTATTAACAATCCCCTGACCTGCACCAGCCCCCATACAAACTGCAGATTTGCTAAATTGGCACCTAATATATAAGTCCTCAAATGACTAAACAAAGCTTCATGTGGCTGGTTATGAAAGTACTATATTCATTTTGTAGTCAACACCCCTTGCACATTTGACTAGGCAGTTGCAAATCCAATAGACCTGTTTGTGGCAAACTGTGCAGTGTTTTTTTTTTTTTCCAAGCCTTTAACACAAAAAGAAAAAGAAAAAGAAAAAAAGGCATGATTATGAGCTTGGCGGTCCCGGGACTGCCATGGTGGAGTTGGCGATCTGACTGTTGTTGGGCTGGCGGTCGGACCGCTGTATTATGAGCTTGCTTGTTGAACCAACAAAAGACTGCCATTGTTCCAACGGTACTGCCAGGCAGTACAGACCACCACGATTACTAGGAAGCACAAACAGGCCGGCAGAGCCTGTGTTTTTGCCGGACTCATTAAGAGGTTGCACACTGCCATTGTGACCATGACAGTCCAACCACTATGTGCAATCTGTGTAAACGTGTACTATAAAGGGAGACACTCGCCTGCAGGCAGCCATACGTGCCAGTGCCACCACAGAGCCCTTAACAAACATCATACTGCTGCTGCTGATCATCGAAAGACAATGAAACCAATGTGGCTGTGGATGCTAACAAAAGTAAGTACACACACCTACGTGTATCACTAACATTAAAAACAGCTTGTAGCACCAGCTTACATACCATAGGGGGGCATGCCACAGGCAGCAGGTACACATCTCGACCTATACACACTCAGTAACATACATAAACACGGACACGTACACATTCACAATATCCCCCCTTTGAGCAGCACACTCACACTGCACTGCAATACTACACAAATACAAACGGCCACAGAGCTCAGGCACAAGGAGACTGAAGGCTAGACACCATTGCCACACACATCAACACAACACACCTACAGCACACACACAAATACATCTCACACACTCACATTCCACACTGGCCAGGGACTGTCCTCACATACAAGACATATATCTATCGATGTGGCATGGAACACAAACAACACCACCATTAAACAGTCCTGCAATGGACACACTTCACACACATCACAGCACAATGGAAGGACAATAGCATGCACAAAACACAGAGAGACAAATAAAAAACGCTATGCTAACTATACCTGCACAATTGTGATGGGGCCATCTGGGTCACCCAGGGAAGGAGACTGCACTGTGACATATATCACTTTGAACAGGCCCCTCAAACAAGATGGACACAGGAAATGACCCTACATGGGTCTCAGAGACAAACAATACTAAACCCAAATGTCATACACATCTGCACATTGGGGAAGGACAAGCCAACAAAACACATACAACTCCCACTGCATGGGATATACCTCTACAGGAACTAGCTGCAAGGGGCCCCCACATAAATGGATCCATGCACAGTCTAATGCCAACACAGCTAGCACAACGTAACACACTCCATGTCTGCACAAACAAAACCCAAGATGACACACATCACATGAATACATTAGACACATCAGGGGGACAAGTCTAACACCATGCATGCCCACAATGAGAACACAAAAATAAAAGCTTACCATACCAATCAGTACACAAAGCCATGATACCACCATTGCATTTACTCACATACCTATACACACAACATATACCCTTATCTTGGGGAACACCTGCACTGCCAGCAAAGCCACATGCAGCAAACAAAAGCGCATGAGCAGCAAGCAGGTTCAAACGCACACCACTGGAGGCACACAACTAAAATCACTCAGGAACAACATAAAGTGAGAAAATGAATTGCAGGGCAAAAGTGTACCCAAACAACTCTTTGGGTTTATTCAAAAAACAATTTGTCCAAGGCCATTGGCCAGTCCATCAGTTTTTAAAGTGCACAGTACTGTGCCAACACTTGACTCCTTTTACTGCCAGGGAACCTCCACATGAAGGGGCATCAAGTTGGCAGGTAGGTACCTCAGGGATTATCTGGGGGCGTGGTGCTTTGGGGATCAGATTTGGGAGCGGAGGATTTGGGCTTAGAGGGGTGGTCTTCTTGAGAGGGGTAGGCTTCTTCTAAAGGGGAGAGGAATGGATACTTGCAGGGGGACAGGAGAGGCCTTGGAGGGGGAAGGGATGGACTGGGAGATAGGTGGGGTCCTTCTGGGTCTATAACGGGGGTAACAGGGCAAAGATTAAGCTCATACAAAAAAGTTTCTTTGACACACAGGGATGGTCGGTTGAGGGAGTGATTGTTGGCTGTATTAGTGTGGATGTCCTGGGTGTGTGCTTCTGCGAGGTATGCTTGTGTGTAGTGGGTGTCTGCTGGGTGGGTAAGTGTGGGCGCTTATGTGTCTTGGGGGCAGGAGGTGGAGATGCTGGGGGATGTGGGAGGGGCAGAAATGTGTGTGTCTTTTGGAATGACTGCAGGTTGGCTGGATGTGGTTGGAATGTGTGTCTATATTTGTTGTGACTGCAGGTGTGGTGCTTGTGGTGGATAACTGTGGGTCTGCAGGGGTGGTTTCTGAGGGTTTGATGGGTGTAGTGGGTGTGTCAGTGACTGTTGGTGTTGTGCCTGTGGGTATGCTTGATGTTGTGTCTATCATGCTGGGGGTGGTGTCCGGGGAAGTAGTGAATGTTGCTGTGTCTGTAGTTGGCTGTTGTTTGTGTGTCTGCCAGTATATTTTGTGGTGCTTGTGTGAGCTACTCTTGGGTGTTGAGGTGGATTTCTGTGGATCTGTCTGTGTGCCTTGGGTAGGTAAGGGGAGAGGGGATTTGGATTGGGAAGAGGGAGTTGGAGGGGGGATGGAAGGTGGGGGGTGACTGGCTGCCATCAGTGAGGAGGCCAGAACCTGATAAGATCTCTATTGGCCAGACATTGCACCATGAATGCCTTCCAGGAATGCATTGGTCTGCTGCAGCTGACTTGCCAATCCCTGGATGGCATTCACAATGGCTGACTGACCCACAGAGATTGTCCTCAAGGGCTCAATAGCCTCCTCACTGGTGGCAGCAGGGGTAAAAGGGGCTGGGGTGGAGGTGCCTGTGTCAAAGGAGACACCCAACCTCTTAGGTGAGCGGGCACCGCCAACTTGGTGGAGAGCAACAGGGAGAGCGGTGATAGAATGTGGGATGGCAGACAAGGATGGTACTGGCAAGGGCCCGATGGGTCCACCACCACCAGGTAGTGGCCACTGGAAGAAGAATCTAATGATGAAGATGATGTCCCGGTCTCCCCCGTGGCACTCCCCTTGCCCTCTGTGACACTGGGGCCATATGCTTCCCCACTTGGCTCGTCCCTTCTCCTCTTCTTCCCAGTGCTGATGCTGCACAAAGAGAAATAGGGTCATCACATGTCCACGATAACACTTCAACCAGAATTCTGATTGGCAAACCATACCATTATGTCAGGTAGGCCCCTGCAGCACACACACACTACACCTATGTGGCCCATACATGTGCCATAACATATGCATGCATGCCATATGGATTTCCTAAAGTTGCCCACAGAAAAATCACAATCTCAGACAACTAAAATTGCATGGCTGAAGTCGTGCAACCACAATAACCATACAACAACTAGAAGATCTCTTCACCCTCAAAGCTGTGCCCTGTGCAGCAGACTCCAATTCTCTATTGGCAAACAATAGTATCCCAATGTAAAGTACATTTCCACATATCCCACAAAAGGTCGTGCACACATCCACTTGGCACATACATAATGAACCAACAATGAGAAATGATGCCCTAAAATCCTGCTATGTTGCTTACACTGGAAACATATCAACAATGTAAACTTCACCAAGTGACATCTATCCCAATAGAGTCAGGGATGTAGTAAAAGTTACTCAGAATGGCCTCACATGTGGCACTGATGGGAACACTGTTGGCGTCATTTCCAATATGTCAGGGCGAGATGTCCCAATGATACACAAGACAATGAATCAGCAAGCCCCAGGAAAGTCGCCACTAATGTCTGACACACATAACAATGACATTCTCTGAGTGTTTCTGTAGGAATCATCTGTCCCATCTGTGTTGGAGAGACACAGAACTTGCAAGGACTAATAGAAGGCCCACAACCTGTTGCCTAATGAGAAGCAACATCATTGTCCACATCTTGGACATGCCAACCGTGGTGTCTGTCTGTGGATGAATGCCTGTACACAAACACATGTGATGTCAACATCATTGCAAGTCACTCCACAACACATGTCAGCAGTCAGGGCACAATCCTTAACCATTACACATGTGCAGTGCACTTTTCCACATGATTCCACATCAACAGCATAGAGAACAAAAAGTGGTTCATCACTTTGGGCCTACCTGTCATGTCCCTTATTGCTACTACAGTTCTACATGCCAAATGCTATACTATGATATATGAAGGTATCTATAAGACAATAAACAATGGTGACACCCTCCTGTCTGTGGCACAACATGAAATGTACCACCATTGTAAATGTACTATTCCAGTTTGCTATGCACATATATGAAAGGGAGTACAGATGCATCCCATCAACAGAGGTAGACCGTGCATGGAACTGCAGCCCACAAATGCCTACTTAAGAGAAAGGGACACATGCAGACATGTAGGCACAAGGAATATTGTCAGCAGTGATGGAACATCATACATGTCAATAGACATTCCCCACTTACCAAGGGAAAGTAGTTTGCTATAGCTGCAAAAAATTAGCCATGTTAGCCATGTCACATGCATGATGGACACCTACACATCACAGACTGCAGTGAGACACAGGCACCCATCATACACTGAAGATACCTAGCTCCTAGGTGGCAGAATTATACCTACACATATACCCAGACACATGGCAGAGGACAATGAACCATCACCTACTTACCTTTGATCTGGGACATTCAGGAGTAGTGATCTTTTGGATAGAAATTACACCCACTACAGCAACAAACAGTACATGAATGATCACTGTACACAGCCGTTTGTGGTCCCTGCAGAGCAAGTGTTTGGAGGATCCCCCCAGTTTTGTCCTAGGTCCCAGGTCCAAAAAAAAGGCACATCACTTTGATACACATGACACGTCAACACAATCTTTCATCTACGGTGTGACACATGGCTCATCCTTAATCATCAGGGGGAGCAGTCAGAACCTAACTCAATCACCTGGCAATGGGACAGGCAGGAATTAAGGGCCAGATGTGGGTAGGTAAAATTTTACAAATCGGAAATAGCGACTCCATGCGAATCGCTATTTCCGACTCACAAAAGCAAATGCAAGAAAGACTCGCAATACCAAATTGCGATTCGCATAGGTGTCGCACTGCATTTTGTGACCTCCGCTTTTAGCGATGTAGCTATTTGCGAGAAGGGTGTCGCAAATTGCGACTGACTCGCAAATTGCCTGCAGGTGCACCACAACAGTTGGGAAACCCACTTCCTGGCTCTTGGTGATGACATCAGAACCAGGAAGTCATCAAATAGACCTGGGAGGAGGGAGGACAACACCCATTTCAAACTGCTGAGCCACACCCAGGGGAGAGGAGCTGCAGCAACCATGGAGGAGACAGGCAGTGCTGGCAGAAGGAGAAAGATTACATTTTCTGACAAGGAGCTGGAGGTCCTTACAGAAGAATGCTGCCTGCACCATGATGAATTCTTCGGAAAGGCAGCAATGAGTGACACTCAATGCAATAGAAAATCAATGCCATTGGGGCAAGCCACCGCACCCTCGAGGAAATCCGCAAAAGGTGGTATGACCTGCGCTCCAGGACCAAGGAGAGGGTTGCAGAGCGCATGAGGGAGATGTGGGGCACCAGAGGAGGCTCATCCACCGTACCACCACCCACAGCCCTGGAAAGCATGGTGGAGCAGACACTGGAGCCAGAGGCCGTACTGGGCATGGGAGAATTGGACAGTTCAGCGCCTGGGACATCAAAAAGTGAGTACCATGAGATATGCTCTGACACCCACAAACGCAGTATACACACAATCCTAGTACACAGCAGCAGGCACCACCAGACTAGCTCCATTCCAGTCTAGCAACCTCTACAGTTGTCCAAATATAGGCAAATGTTTATTATGAGGCATAAAACAGATGTGCGAGACTGACAGTGTATCCCCTATGTCCCACAGGTCTCCCACAAGACTCCCCAGCAGTGAGAAAAGGCAGGGAGAGGAACATGGGCCAGACCCACAGCAGGAGGCTGCTGGTGACATAGCAGGGCCCAGCAGAGCACCACCAGGGTCCATGGAAGATCCTACGCAGGACATGGAGGCACCAGAAATAGCACCAGGGCCCAGCCCCACAGAGAGGCGCACAGTGCCACAAGCTGGAGCAGTGCGCAGACGCCAGCGCAGAGGACAGTCTGTGCCCCAGGATGATGTGTCAGAAGTGGAGCTTGCAGGACTGGAGGCCTCACTTATTCAGGGTCAGCGCCTGCAACACAGACAATTAAGGGCAATTAACAGAAACCTGAATAGACTGCAGACCACAATGACACATGGGATGGCAAATGTGGACAGTCAGTTCAACCACATGAACCAACATCTGGGGAACTTAACAGAGGCCATTGAACATTTGGTGACTGAACTTGTGGCAGACAGGGTACAGGCAAGACGCAGGGAGCGCCACTCTGGCAGCATCTTTTGTGCGTCTTGCCACTAATACCACATGCCTGTCAAGGTGTACAGTCAGCCTCCAGGTAGAACTTGGGCATTTCACAGGGCATGTGTCGCGAGGACCTAATGGAGAGCAGGCAGGCTGTGAGGAGGGGTCCACCATAAGTAGTGTTGCTGCCAGTGATTCCCGTGTGCTGCGGTGTAGCAGTGCACGGCAGGGGTCAGGGCACCCACCAGGAATGAGCCATGGTGGCCGCACTAGGAGAAGGGTGTGAGCCACCAAATTGTACTGTGATTAAGACACATGAATTTAATGCGTCTTAAATGACAATTGACAATTCAAGACTGTGGCATACAGCAATTTTCTATCTTTTACATAGTTTAGAAATAAAAAGGTTTTGTTTGTTTCACTACATAACTGGGCTATGTGTGTCTGACATTAGTGAGTGTGGTGACAGTTGCCACATACCTGCCAAAGTATTGGGTTGCAATGTGGTTCCGTCTCTGTCTGCCCTCATTTGCGATGCTTCTATCCCCAGGCTGTCGGTGTGGTAGCTCTTGCTCCTCAGCCTCCGTGTCTGTGTCTTCAGGGGTGAGATGTAGCCCACGTCTGGTGGCAATGTTGTGAAAGATGGCACAGGCGGCAACAATCTTGCATGCTGTTTCTGGGGCATACTGGAGTGCACCTCCACTTTTGTGGAGGCATCTGAATCTTGCCTTTAACAAGCCAAAGGTCCTCTCCACTACAGTTCTGGTCCGACGATGTGCACTGTTATATCGCCTCTCATTCTGATGCCAGGTGTTAGGTACGGGGTGAGTATCCATGGTCTCAGGGCATATGCACTGTCACCTGTTTGACAAAAAAGGCAAATTTAGCTGGGCATCAATGGTTTACACAGTGACCTGTATGTATGGCTTCAGGGTGTAGTCAGCAATACCTAATAGATATCCGTCTCCAAACTCCCCACGTTCTAGGCGTTGGTGTATCCCACTGTGCCTGAATATGTATGAGTCATGTGTACTCCCTGGATATTTAGCTACAATGTCAGTAATGACATTATGGGCATCACATACCACCTGGATGTTTAGTGAGTGGGTGCATTTCCTATTGCGAAACACATATTCCAGATTTGCAGGAGGGCAAATTTGTATATGTGTCCCGTCCACACACCCTATTACATGGGGGAAGTTGGCAATTCTGTAGAAGTCCTACTTGGTGCTGGGTAGGTATACATATCTGGACATATGTGTGAGTATGGCATCTAGGAAACATCTGAAGAATCGTGAGAGTGAACTTTGGGATACCCCACCTGCCACAGCAATCACCCCCTGATAGCTACCCGAGGCCAAGAGGTGCAGTGAGCATAGCACTTGCACATGTGTAGGGATGGTGCTGCCGTGCATTGTCTGTTGTTCAAGCTGAGGATTCAGTAGTTCAATTAATTCTAAGATTGCAGCACTGCTCAGTCTATATTTGTCATATATCTCCTCCTCAGTTTGTTGAAATAGTGTCTGCTTGCTCGGTATATCCTCTCCTGTCTCTGCCTCCTCCTCCTCAGCTGGGCGGCCTGGACTCTCCTCCTCCAAGCTCTCACATACTGTTCAGCCATTTTGAGTCACCCAGATGCCTTCTGGGTCTCCTTTTATACTTTGGTTCTGGTTACCACCTGCTCTGAATCAGTGGTAATCTGGATGTTCAAAATGGGCTTTTTGCGACTAGTCGCAATTTACGACTGGCTTTTGCATATGGTTTGCGACTCGCAATTTGTGACTTCCTATTTGCGGGTCGCAAAATCAGGTCGCAATTTTTGCGAGTCGGTAATGGGTCGCATCGCTATTTGCATTTCGGAAATTGTATTTTTGCCTCCCATTTCGGATTTTGCAATGACGCAAATAGCGAATCGGGCCATTTGTGACTCGCAAAACTTTGCTACATCTGGCCCTAACTGTGTACTCACCCCCTTGTGGCTGCTGTGCAGCCCTCAAATACCCATCAAGCTCCAGATAGGCCACTTCCAGAATGCAGGCCATTAAGGGGGTCATTGTCTGACAGGCATCCCTCCCACATTGGGAAGACAGCCCCAGCTGGGCCTCTGTGATCTTCACGCCCAGTGTCTCATGTCCTCCCATCTCTTGCGACAGTGGGCACTCTGCCGGTTGTGGACCCTCAGGGTCCGCATCTTCTTAGCAATTACTCTCCATATCCCTTTCTTGTGATGGGTGTTGAGCTGCATGGCTGCAAAAGACAAAACAAGAAATGATATCCACAAGTCTTATTCAAAATGGCTGAGTCACAAACATGTCTGTACACCAAGCTAAGACCAGTCTGTTTTGCCCATACTGCCCAAGTGTTGCACATACTAGTCATTGAGTACAGGGCTATGATGAGAAACTCTTCCCAAACTGCAGACCAAGCCACAACCCTGCTTAGGCACTGGACTGACTAGGTAGTTTAATGACATCTTGTGGGACATGTTCTAGCAATCTGACTGAGATCTGAGAAAGACACATCACACCTCTGATGGCTTCTGAAGGGTAGACTTCTTAGGCATGAATTTATCAAAAGAGTCACACTCTGTGAGAATGATTCTTGCCATACAGTCCCTACAGGCTACTGCCAGGTTACAAACTCAAATATTACACATGGCTAACAATAAAGAGACTTTGCATGGTGCGTACAGAAAGAGTTTAGATTGTCCATGTGTGGACATGTGCAAATGCAAATGCAGACTCATGCCACTTCAGCGGGTGGGGTTCTATGTGACTTATCATTAACACAGAACACAGTTTTTGACACGTGTCCATATTGCATAGATTGCATTCCAAATAACATAGGAATGCATTGTCCATTTTCTACAATGTGACTAAATTACTAAGTCACATATCATGGGTTCCCAGGAAACAACACACTGTTTACACTTTGGAAATGTCAGTAATGCAAAGTGTCTGCACAGGACATATGTGACATTTATGAAGGTGACAACAGGGCTGTGGGACTAAGGCACCTGTCATGGGTCAGAGACACACATTGACAATGATTCCAAGTGCACATCAGTTACAGATCAGTACCTCTTCTCTAAAACCATTTAGGAAAGAGCCTCAATAAGCTGCATATTAGACAGAGCTTATATTTATCCACATGCATAGGCTTGGACCAATACTGTGAGATACATGTCACAGGCCCCGGCCTCTGCAGGTTGAGCAGACAGAACCTACATGACACTCATTCCCATAACTTCCATGCATGACAGTACATCATGTAGGCAACAGCAATTTGCCATGTGATGAGTGTGTGGCAAACATAAAGGCAGTGAGAGTGATGACATGCCTTCCAAACAATGGTCTAGCAAGGTCAGATGTGTGATTAAATCTCCATGGCAACATATACATAGCTCAATTTACACATAACTGACACAAACAACATGCATACACAGCTCATGCTGTCATGCACATAAATGTGTTCTCAAATTGATAAGATTCATGAGGTAAGAGATGTCTATGAATGACTGTAATGTCACCTCACTTAGTTATGTGCATCCAACACAAGGTGGATCAGGGAATGCTCAAAACATGCACACCACAATGTCTTAGAACTCAACCTCTGGCACCGAACACAAATACATGCTCATTGACTCTCCCACTGATGCCACACTGACTGCACCTACAGGGCCTCAAGTTTACATTCTGGCACATATGGACACAATCTAGCCTGTGAGGAGGGAATATATGGTGAAGTACAGAGAAGACTTTGCAGATGAGGCACGTTCCTGCTCCTCTGGGGTACCACAGAGCTGTTCATACAGGGGTAGGACCTCAGACACTAGCTTCTCCAACTTCCCTGGTGAGAAGGCAGGGGCCCTATCACCTGCTGCAGGTGGCATGATTGCTCCCAGAGGTGGTACACAGCAGCTCAGGTAGTGGAGGTCTTGCTGGCAGCAGTGTCAGGAGTCAAGTGAGGGATTTTGCGGAACATGGCGGTCACGTCTGTGATGTACACGGTCGTCACTGCTGGCAGACACAGCTATTGACCTGCAACCACCACTGGCAACCTGATTAGCCTATGACTGGTTGTAACCACCTACCCCCATGATGACTTGTGCCAGCAGCTGCAGGTGGATCCCAATGTCCAGTGGAATAGGTCAGACAGTGCCTTTATAGAGGCCTAAAATGCATATCATAACTCCTAAAAATGCATCAGACCTCCAAAAATGTTTTTAGCATTAAAACTGATTGTCATGTCCTACTCCTTAAACACCATTGTTGCACCTTGCTGCTTAATACACAAATTTTGATGTCAAGATACATGATATGTACATGTGTGGCAAAGCATGGGGGTAACATGTGACCCCTGTGTGAGTATCAGCAGTGATGTGTACTGTGTATCATGTCCACACCTTACTACATGCCTTGTCACATTTCTTCATTGACATGCAAACTGTATGTTGCAAGGGACACATTGAAAAATGTCTATATGCATTTCTTGCCATACATAGGTATCAAGGGAGGGGAAGGATCAGACAACCTCCTGTCTATTATCCACTGCCAGACCTGCAGACCACAAAAGAACACCACATCACCCAGATCTACGATCTATTTCGTCAGTTGGAGCCAGATCTAATGTCTGCCATTAGTAATTCAACAAGCATACCACCCATTGTACAAATAATGACAGTGTTGCACTTCCTGGCCACAGGGTCCTTCCAAAATACAGTGGCCCTATCTGCTGGGATGTCCCAGTCTATGTTCAGTCTATTTTTGAAGGACGTTCTTGCAGCAGTTTTGAAACACCTAAACAGATATATCTGCTTTCTCAATGTGGAGATTTTGCCAATGTGAAGGCTGACTTCTATGGTTTGGCACACATCCCACATGTGGTGGGAGCCATTGATGGCACACATGTTGCCTTGGCCCCACTGCTTGGCCCTGAGCAAGTGTACCACAAAAGAAAGAGCTTCAATTCCATCAATGTCTAAGTAGTTTTTTTGGCAGAACTCCACATTTCACAGGTCAGTGCCCGTTATCCAGGTTCATTCCATGATGCATTTATGATGCAGAACAGTGCAATCCCCCAGCTGATGCCATGACTATAGGCTAGAGAGGGCTTGGCTGGTTGGTAAGTCACATATGTCCTGTTTGTGTGTGTGCAATGTCTGCTACAACAATTCCGATGAGAGGGACTCAGAGTTGCACATATGTCCCATTCCATAACAAGGGATTCTGCATACCCAAATCGTCCATGGTTGTTGACACCACTGAGGAACCCAACTTTGCTATGGGAAGTCTGCTTCAATGATGCCCATGGAAGAACACGGTGTGTCGTGGAGCAGGCATTTGGGCTCCTGAAGACCAGATTTAGGTGCCTGGACAAGACAGATGGAGCTCTTCTTTACTCACCAGGAAAAGTGTGTAAGATCATTGTGGCCTGCTGTATGTTCCACAACATTTCCCTGTAGAGGAATATCCTATACATCCCAGGTGAGGGAGAGCTAGCAGTGCCACCGGGTGAATATCCTGAAATGCCAAGTGAGGATGACAGTGATGAAGAGGAAGGTGAAGACTTGCAGGCAGATCTTATCAATCACTACTTCACCTGATGACTTCATATGATGTCATAAATGTAACAGTGTGAGGCACTGTAGTTGTCAGGATGTGTGGAGTAGGGTGTTTTTCCAAAACACTGGGGATCTAATGCTTTCCAGTATATGGCCAAAGGTTGTTTGCTAAGTCAGACTTTAACATTTCACTCCTTTGATTATCTGCTTTGTTTGTGCCAATCTCCTTGCAATGTAAGTGGATTTACTGATATTTGCTTTGAGGCTTTGGTCATTGGTATCAATTTCAGGCCTAAACCCCTTGTATTGTTTTTATCCAGGTACCTTCATCAAGACATCCTCATGTGGGCACTTAAGAGTTATGTAATTGGCAGGTATCTTATGCTGATCTGACATAGGATGTGAATATGGATTGATCCAGGTAATGTTGGTCACGGATTTAGGGTGTATGAGTCCTGTACTTAATCAGCTTTGATGGTGTGTGGGTGGAAGTCTAAAGTGCACAATATGCTTGTTTGATGTGGTGTGTTGGGCAAATTGTCTTGTGTGTGATCATGTGGCTTTGAAGTATGCTGTCATCAAGTGTAATCCATGCGTTCACCCTTCACATTGTGTTGACAATGATCTTATATGATCTGTTTGTAGTTAGATGTGTTTCCTCATTGCAGGCCACAGTGCCTGTGCCACAACAATGATATATTTGGTGTCACACCACCAGATGCTTGGTCATTGTAATCGGATGGAACTCTGATCAGGGACTGTTGTACTGCCCTCTGTCTATGCCATGGTTTATGTGATGATAGGAAACCTTGTGTAGGTATGTGATAAGGCTCAAGCTGGTGACAACATCCACTAGTCTGCTGAATGAAGTCTGACCAAGCCCTTCTTCTGTGGTCTGGGAGACTCTACCTTGGTATATCTACCCTGACTCAATGTGTCTCAGCCATTCTTGGCTTAGCTGCTCAAGAAGGATCTAGGTGGTTTGCCACATCACAGAGTGCACCATGATCTGATTGTGGTATCTACCAGGAGAGTAAACTTCATTTGTGAGTTTACAGACAGATGCATTATGGCATATGGACAAAAGCCTGGTGATTGGAGCCACAGGGACTGTCCCTCATAGGATTGACAGTCATGTTACTCCATGTACTACACACAGTTTACATATGTTATCCTCCCAGGTGAGTACAGTTCCATTGCAAGTTAATGAACAGGGGTATTTGGACAGATACACACTGGCCTTCTTTTTAGATTTGTTGAGGCAGAGCCTCCTGGCTTTAGCAGTCATACCACTCTCTGTACTTCATGCACCTGTTATATGTCATCCCTCCAGGAGATTAAACTTCATGTGTGAATTCCCAAATAAGTGTATTTTGGCAAGTGTGCACTGGACTTGTGGTTTGCGTGACAGCAAGGGAGCGTCCTGTGAGTTGCATCCACTCCCTGTATTACACTCACTATACTGATGGTTTCCTCCCAGGTGAGTGCACATTAATGATGATTTGGTAAAGAGGGGTATTTTGAGGGGAGATCTCTGTTTTGGTGTTTGGATTTGTGGGGACAGTGCATGCTGTAAGTTGCAGTCCTGGCACTCTCACTGGTCCCCAATACCTGACAGATGCCAGCTCCCCCAGTGATTACACATCAAATGAGATTTATGATACTGTGGTCCTCAGAGAAGAGGACACTGTTCTGGTGTTTGGAGTGACAGCACCAGTGCCTCCTGGCCTTAGCAGTCCTGTCAGTGCCTGTACTAGATGCACACTATACAAAGGTCATCCTTTCAGGAGAGTACACTTCAATGGGGATCGCGAGGGGTTCAGGGACAAGGGACATTGAAGCAGAGAACACTGTGGTGGCTGAGTGGAGTGAGAGTACCAGTGCCTCCTCGCCTTAGCAGTCCTGTCAGTGCCTATACTACACACACACACACTATACAAAGGTCATTCTCTTAGGTGGGTACACTTCAATGGGGAGCTGACAAATAAGTTCATTTTGAGAAGGTTACACTGTTCTGGTTTTTGGAATTGTAGAACAGCGCCTGCTTGGAATTGTAGTGCTGTCAATCCCTGTACTACACACAATATACACAGATGTATCTACTGTGAGTCTACTTCACATGTGATATGCCAGACTGGGGTCTATGGACAGGTGGGCACTGGGGTGGTGAGTGGGATGACAGTGAAGGTGGCAAAAGGTGAGCAGTGAGCATGCATGACAATACATTTTGGTGACATTTTTTTCTATTGTGACTTACCAGCCTTTACTGTTCCAGGTATTCCTGTCAAGCACTCACAATGCAGGATGGCCAAGACTTTCTCCTCCCAGGATGTGAGTTGTAAGGGAGGAGTTGGGAACCACTGCCAGTCTTCTGGACCTGCAGCTGGTGCCTAGATACCATGGAACGGACCTTCTCCCTGAGGTTGTTCCACCTCTTCCTGATGTCCTCCCTTGTACGCAGGGTAGGACCTAAAGAACTCTGAGTACAGGGCACATTGCAGCTTTTGTAAACTCATTTTGGAGTGGCCTGTGTTTATCTGACTGCTGCTTTTTAACACCTTACCAGACTGCATTCATTTGAAACTGATCTGTATTAATTTATCCTCTTTTTACTATGCTTGCACTGATGTGATTACCTAAACAATCACAAATAGTGTGGCGGAGTGGAACCAAGAGAGGGACAATTTGTCTACTCCGGTTAGCAGGACTCAATGCCGAGTACTTGTGCCTTTTGGGAACGTTAGGTTATCCGAGGTGGGATTTCCCTTAATGAAAGAGGTGGTCTCACACACTTTTCGTGTCATGCTTCATCATTGTACTAAAAAAAGAGGGAGAAGAAGGTTTTTGTAGGGCTGAGTCTGTCCTCCTTATAGCCTATATGACATTACAAAAAGACCCAGCCCAAAGGAGCTTCCACAGAGTGGAAAAAAGGGATTTTTGTGTGTGAAAAACCATCACCCACCAGGGTTACCCCGTGGTGGCATGCTTCATCATTGGGTTTCCTCCTGTTCTGCTGCAGGACGGGGCGTGCTGCAACTGTCGGAATACATAAGAGCACTGTTGTAGTTTCATTAATGTGAATTTTGAGAGGGATAGAAGTGGTAGGGTGTTAGGTGAGTTAAAAATACCTGCCTCTGGGTGGTATTACTAATGTAATATGTCTCACAGGGACAGTATGGTTAAAAAGGGGGCATTGGAGGTGGGGTATAATATGTACCTTACCTCCTGGTTGGTCTACATGTTTCGGAGTCTACCCGTAGACTCCTCTTCAGGACCACGTTGGATTCCCTAGTGTCACTCCTTGATTAACTACCACTAGTGAAAGCACTAACATTAAATGCTCTGTGGTATGGTGTGTGTTAGACCTGACAGCCTTAGGGTGGTCACCATCAACTTTTTGCCTGCCTCCCTCCACTTTTTGACACTGCTTTTTCTGGTTTTAGGACTGCGCACTTTACCACTGCTAACCAGTGCTAAAGTGCACATTCTCTCTCCCTAAAAACATGGTGACATTGGGTCATGCCCCATTGGCTTATTTAATTTACTTATAAGTCCTGGTAAAAGTGCACTACGTGTGCCCAGGGCATGTAGATTAAATGCTACTAGTGGGCCTGCAACACTGATTGTGACACTCACATAAGTAGCCCCCTAACCATATCTCAGGCCTGCCATTGCAAGGCCTGTGTGTGCAGTTTCACTGCCCATTTGACTTGGCATTTAAAAGTACTTGCCAAGCCTTAAACTCCCCTTTGTCTACATATAGGCCACCCCTAAGGTAAGCCCTAGGTAACCCATAGGGCAGGGTGCTATGTAGGGAAAGGGCAGGACATTTACCAGTGTAGTTTATATGTGATGGTAGAGTAAAACTCCTAAATTAGTTTTACACTGCTCTGAGGCCTGCTCCTTTCATAGGCTAACATTAGGGCTACACTCATATACTGTTTGAGTGGTAGATTCTGATCTGAAAGGAGTAACAAGGTCATATTTAGTATGGCCAGAATGGTAGTACAAAATCCTTCTGACTGGTAGAGTTGGATTTAATATTACTATTTTAGAATTGCCACTTTTCGAATGTGAGCATTTCTCTGCACTTAAATCCTTCTGTGCCTTACAATCCACGTCTGGCTGGGTTAGTTGACAGCTTCCTTGTGCATTTCACTCAGACAACCCCAAACACAGGGTGCTCAGTCACACCTGCACACATCTGCATACTGAATGGGTCTTCCTGGGCTGGGAGGGTGGAGGGCCTGACACTTACATGTCAAATGACAGTGGCCGCCCTCACACAGTGGACTGCCAAACCTCTTACTGAGACCCTGGCAGACAGAATGGAACTGAAAGGGGACCTGTGCACTTCTAAGCCACTCTTTGGAGTCTCCCCAACTTCAATGGCACATTTGGGTATTTAAACAGGGCATCTGACCCTACTAACTCAAACACTTCTGGACCTGAACCTGCAACCAGTCAAGAGGAACCCCCTGGCTGCCCAAAGGACTCTCCTGACTACTTTTCTGCAAAGGACTCCTGCCTTGCTGTTGCCCTGCTGCCTTGCTGCCCTCTGACTCTGTCGAGAAGTGCTCTCCAAGGGCTTGGATTGAGCTTGCCTCCAATGTTCTGAAGTCTCAGGACCAAAAAGACTTAGGGGGTCATTCCAACCCTGGCGGTCCATGACCGCCAGGGCCGGGGACCGCGGAAGCACCGCCAACAGGCTGGCGGTGCTTCCAGGGCTATTCTGACCGCGGTGGTAAAGCCGCGGTCAGAAAAGGGGAACCAGCGGTTTCCCGCCGGTTTTCCCCTGGCCCAGGGAATCCTCCATGGGGATTCCGACCCCCTTCCCGCCACCCTGTTTCTGGCGGTTTTCACCGCCAGAACCAGGATGGCGGGAACGGGTGCCTGCCCATGCCACTGGCATGTGCAGTGCAGGGGCCCCCTAACAGGGCCCCACAAAGATTTTCACTGTCTGCTTAGCAGACAGTGAAAATCGCGACGGGTGCCACTGCACCCGTCGCACCCCTGCAACTCCGCCGGCTCCATTTGGAGTCGGCTTCCTCGTTGCAGGGGCTTTCCCGCTGGGCCGGCGTGCGGCCTTTTGGAGGTCCCCCGCCGGCCCAGCGGGAAAGTTGGAATGGCCGCCGCGGTCTTCTGACCGCGGGGCGGTCATTCGGCGGTGACCGCATGGCGGGCGGCGACCACCGCCCGCTGCGGTCAGAATGACCGCCTTAATCTCTGCAAAGAACTCCTTGTATGGCAAAATTTCGACACACATCCTGCCGGAAATGACGCACAGCGTGCATCGCGGTGAGAAAATCAACGCACGCTGAAACGTAACGATGCAGCTGGGCTCCCCGAGTGGAGATCGACGCAGCGCCAGAGTTGCGACCGGAAATTAGACACAAGGCCCACTGGATTGATGCATAGCCGAGCTGGAATGACACAGCCCGACTTCCTGTGAGAAGAATCGATGCAGCGCCTGCCATGCGACAGAAATTTCCTTGCATAGCCCACCGGATTGAAGCAGCTGCTGTGACTTCATCCTGCACGCCCAGGATTTCTCCGCATTGTCCCTGGGGTGCCCAAATACCCCGCAACCTGAAGTGGATCCAAGTCTGCACGCCGGAAATCAATGCAAAGCCCTTGTTGCATGAAAAAGCATTGACCCATCGTCTGTGCACGCCCGAAGAAACCGACGCACACCTCCCTGTTTTCCACGCATCTTCTCCTCTGCGGTCCCTTGCGGATAATTTAGATGCAAACTACGTACTTTGTGCTTGCAAGAGATACATATTGCTTTTAAGAACTTAAGACTCTGTTTATAATTTTCTGAAGTGGTATTTCAACGTGTACTTATCAAATCTTGATAATTTTGATCTGCATTTATTCAGATAAATATTCTATATTTTTCTAAACCTGTGTGGTGTATTTTTGTGGTGTTTATACTGTGTTATACTGTGTTATTGCATGATTTAGTGCATAAATACTTTACACATTGCCTTCTAAGTTAAGCCTGACTGCTCAGTGCCAAGCTACCAGAGGGTGGGCACAGGATAATTTGGATTGTGTGTGATTTAGCCTTACTAAAGTGAGGGTCCTTGCTTGGACAGGGGGTACCCTGACTGCCAACCAAAGACCCCCTTTCTAACAGTGTGGCACACCTAACTCGAGTAAAATAGTACCCAATGGTATTGATGTCCTTCTGGAATACTTGTAGAAAACTAAAGAATAAAGATTGCTACTTGTATTACTTAGGGATGTAGTGCCTCTTCAATCTCCACCCCACTCCTGGAAAAAGGCACTCATGAATCATATAAAATACAGGACATACTACACTTAGAAAAACATGTAAACACACATCAACATGTGAGGCACCTCTAAAAAGCACATGTGGTGCATGCGTGACCTACTTTTTAATGTCTACACTTTCCTATCAATGATCCTCCGGGAGGGGGCTGTGCTTTTAGTCACACACTAAAAAATATATGCAGAATATGAGACTCACCAGATGGCCGCTTCTGTTGCGTGTTGGAAAAAGAGGTTAGCACACTTACTTCATCAAAGCGAAGTGGTTCACGTGGGAGTATTGTTTTTAAACTTACTGTAGCTGACGTGTCTCAACTTGTTGACACGTGTGGCACTAGACTGCTAATATTCCAAAATGGGGTTGATTTAGGGCTGCCAGGGCCCCTTGATTAGGTGTCCCTCAAGTGTGCCTGTTTCGGTGTGGAAATGAAAAAAGAAGGGGAAAGAAACGGTGAAGAAGGGCTTTACTTTCTCAAGGAGTGGGGTGGATATGACTACAGGTTTAAAACTAGTCATTGGTATAACAAGGCATGGTCGCATATATTGATGGCCTTGTCAAGGGAAGGTGGCCAGCATGCAATACATTGGCTTCCCAAAGGATGTGTATTTTTTAATGGAGAGTAGACAATGTCTCTGGATGAAGCGTAGCCTCATGAATTAAGGATTTGACAAGGAAGACTATGACTTGGAGTAATGAAGATTACCAGGCAGAAAGTGATATATGATCCCAGGATGCATTTATAGGCCCCGCACAACTACTTTCAAGAAACTCCTGAAAAAGTAAACTTTTCCATGGTGGCATTCAGCTCGAATCTACAGCCCTAAGGGGAACAGTCAAAGTATTCCAAATTGTGACCTTTCCCCATAGCCAGCTGTACTCTACCCCTTTGCACATAGTACTTTGTTTATTCCCTGTCTTTTGCGTCCCACTGATGACCTTGGTGATGTCTCCGCTCCAAAATAAGCTCTGCATAAATACATGAACAAATACAAAAATAAATATTTCTACGCTGCCAACAGTAGCCTAAATCATAAATATATAATGACATTATTTTATTTCATCAAACACCACCATCTATAATGGATTTCGCTGCAGAAGACCACAAGCACTGGATGATTTTCCTAAGGTATGGATTGCTGCAAATGAAGAAGCAGAGACTTCATAGCCTCCGCGGCACACTTCTAGGTGGAAGAGAAGTGGGTTCGTGGAGGTGACAGAAGGAAATGAAGCTTTCTCTTCAAAGCATCCCATTGCTTTTGTAGAAAGCTCCGGTGGAGATCTGACTGCTTGCGCTCAGAAATCTGCGCTGTGTTTATAGCAGGCAATTTATCACCCGGGAATGTGTTCTAAGACATATTTTTTACACTCATTCCACCTTGGTAGGAATTCATTACCTGCTTTCCCAGCCATAGAAACATTGCAACACGCATTCACTTGAAATTGCAGTGCTTGTCCATCTGTTTACACGATAGCAGAGTGGCAGGGACAGCACATGGATTATTCACTTTGGTAGAAATGTTTATTTCATGTAGCTGTATCATAAAGTATCTGTAATTTTGTTATTTTTATAGCTTTTACAAGATATAACTATGAGGAGAGAGAAACAGCACAGAGACAACTGTCGACATATAGGAAAAAATATATTGCACTCCCCGGATTAAGAAATTGAGCCATGTAGACCCCTTCGGTAATAATGGGAGCTGAAATCAGGTGCTTGGAATCTATTTTGAACAACTGATTTACTGGCTGGGGTTTTCAAATAACTGGAAGCAATGGAGAAGACGCTGTTTGCATGCCTTTGCGGACATTATAAACCCGTGGGGCAAATGTACAAAAAACTGGCACATCAGTACTGATACACCAGATTTCTTGTGTTGTCCCTGCCCCACGCTATTGTGACGCTTTGCTGGATTAGCATCAAAAGTTTTGACACTAGTGCAGCAAATCCGAAATACAGATATCCAGTAGGGAAAAATACAAAGCCAAGTACCTCAGTGAAAACATGAATTATTCACTGGAAAAATATTTCTTTATTCAAATTAAATCAATTAAATTAAAATATGCTTAGTGTCTACTAGTCCCACTCTTTCGTCTGTGTAACACACTAACAATGTAATCACCAAGTGTATTATAAAAGCAAGAAACGGAAATACCACAAACCAATAAAAAGTGCGGTACATCAAAAACAATGTTAAAAACATATGAAGCAATAGTTCCTTTAAGCACCATTGTATTTTAACCTATAAACTGCTTAGCCATTCAGTGGTGAGCAGTGTTACATTGAGGTAATGTGAATGACGTATCGTCCATCAGCCAAACCTATATCGCTGGTATAAATATCCGATACAGTCCAATGTTTTTATCGTCCAATTTTTCAAAAATTCCAACATACATTCCTCCATAGTCGACGCGTTTCGGCCTTTATAAATCTGGCCTCCTCAGGACATCAGGAACAGTGCCTTGTTTGATCTTTTCCAACTCTTCCTCATAAGCAGTGGTAAGGATCTTTTGCTGACAGGGTGAGTGACAGTGATATGGTTCCTAAATTGTGGTCTGGGTAGTGAGGGTCTTTCAAGGACAATGTAACATCTTTCGGTCTTTCTAAATCTAAACTTTCGAGATCCAGAATAGCTGATCCCGTAAAATCATCTTGAAGTTCAAAATCATAATCAAAGACCTTGATGTATAATGGTTCTTTAAGTTGATCAATTAGAAGAGAAACCTTTTCTTCCCAAATGGGATTAAGATTTGTATGCCTTGTTTTACTTGTGAAGACTTCTTTTCCTCCAATTTTAAATGTTACATATGGATCGCTTGTCCCTGAATTTATGTTTTACGCTCTCTCGCCGTGTGCTTCTCGCTTACACCCTGTGTCTCTGTCTCGTTGGACACATTCTGTTTTGTTGGTTCACCTTACTTTGTTCTGTTTCACCCCTTACCATTTTTGTTTTTACTTTTGCTCTCTTTCTTTGTGGTTCTCCCTTCCTCTATTAAGTATCCGATTCCACTGCCAGTGGCAGCCGCTTTGGAAAAGTGGTGGTGATGGGGAAGGGTGATGTCGATTAAATAAATAAATAAAATAAACGTTCACCTACCTAGTGCAGCAAATGGCAGGGATGCCCTTTGATGTCAATGGGTGCATCATTTTAAGACATGCTCTCAGCAGGAGTTAAAAATGACAGAAAAAATGGCAAAGCGAAATTTTGTAGATTTTGCTATACCATTTCTTTGGGCCTCCCTGTGCCAGAATGCCCCCTTTGGATAGATTATGGCTGGTCCAGGCATCATGTGGCGCAAGTGGGTGCAAAGTGGGGGAATGCATGCATTGTGCCACTTTGTAAATCTTGCACGGCGAAAACGCCTTCCTAACGCCACATTAGTGTAAAAAAATTACACTAATGTGGTGCAAGGAGGCGCTAGAGGCTTGTAAGTAATGCCCCTGTGTGTTTTCATTTTTTCCACGTGGAATTAACAAACACTCTGATGTTATTAGTGTGCTAGTGCTAAATAAATATATAAGTACAATTGGTTACCATTTTAACACTACTGCACAAATATGTATGGTTCCAAAAGTGTACCACGTGGTGCAAATTTGTATCCATTGTGAAGTGTGCAAAAGTGCTTTGTCTGCTCTTCGCTTTCTTGCACTTTTGCAGGCGGGTAGAAAATGCTCCAAATCTAATTTGTGCTGGTATATGTTTCACGTATAATACTTTTCAAAGGTGTCTATATTTGAAACATTTCTTTCGTATGTATGTGTAATTCATAATAAGTAATACTGTTCGGTGAACAATTTATAAATTTGTATTACAAGCTGGGCACCAAAGAGTCTTTCTTTGGGTCCATGCGTTATCTATAAAACCACAACGCATTCATGTTTACTACACCCAGAACGGGCCTTCTGGGCTGATGAAGGTTTTATGAGCATCAGGGCGTTGAAGCAGTCTGCGGGTACGGGGTGTGAGAAGGAATTGTTGCATAAACGGTCATAGATAGCTCTCATGCGCCCCATTCTGGGTGGTTCAAACTGTTTTTGGGTTGATGCTGAGAATGTTTTGTGTGAGGCATAGAAAAGTAGTTTTAAGATTAGGTGGAGTAGTTTTTAGATTAGAATAAGTAGAGTAGTGTTAGAGCTTGCTGGGATTTGTATAACGTAATGGATTTTTAATAAATATTTTACTTCTTTAATTGAGTGCTTCATCTGTTTATGTTGGAAACTACAAATTACGCATTTCGTTTGATGATAAGATTTGTTATTTGTAGAAACTGACAATTGTTTTGCAAGCAGTTATGTACCTTTTGAACATGATGTGAATATATGTCGATTTGAACCAACAAACTCTAACATAGGACACATGCACATGTTATGTAGACAGACAACACAGCCATGATCGGTTAATGTGCTATATTTTGTGAACGGCAGAGTAGATAATCTTTAATCACAATGTTAGAGAGGTACAATTTTTAGATTGCACTGGCAGTGGTACACTGTGAGTTGTCTAGTTGTAAATCTAACATTTTTTGTTGGTATTTTTCAGCGATGTGAAATGTACTGAAATTGTCTATAACAGTCCTGAAGAGATACATTCATGTTCATTCACATTTGGTGTAAATATGACAATGGTCTAATGTTTGTTGGCTAAAGCTACACACAGCAACAGTGATGGAAGTAAGTCCTGAAATTATGGGTCCTTAGTTGTGCATAATGTGAATGTCATGCACATTGTGACTTACAAAACGGTGCACTAATACACTATGGAGTTATTATCATATTAACTTTGGACATATATTGTGAAGAGCCATGTGGAATCCATGGAGTGATAAGAAGTAGCAAAGTTACATCATGCTACACAACTTCACCAGTGAATGTAACTCTTTGAAATGTTATGAGCAAATGACCTCAAGCACAGACTGTCATCCTCATGTGAGATGGCCCTAGTGGATATATTTAATTTCCTTTCTGTCACTCATGTGGAATAAACAAAGTTACACTGACACTTCATATATTTCAAAGCCTCTTTGTTTTGTGTTGCACTTATTTGAGATACTGAAAATATGTCCTTGATATTACAAACTATTTACATTTTCTGTCTACTAGCTGGAAAATGTGGATCTTTATGTATTTAGTCAGTACACATGCTAGTAAATGCTAACTTCAAAGCCTACATGAACAAGAGATTGCTACTCATTTAGTAACTTATAAAAGTTGCAATCTGTGTGGCCATTCATGATGTTCTACATGAGGTAGAAGTGACACTTAGACCTGACATATGTGTACAAATCTTGTTTAATGTGGCTGACTCATGAGTACCATGGTAGAATGCAGAGTTTCCAATCTGCTAGCGCATCACAGTGTCATGTCATTGAATCTGAAATAGAACAATATATATAACAATAAAAAGACACAAACACTCTTGTCGTATTAGGATAATTTAATTTTCTTTATCATTGTTGCTGTTGCCTACATTTATTCATGGGAACTTCTGTTTATGAAAGATTGTTGTGGTGGAGGAAAGCCAAATAACATATAAGTAATTCAATAGTACAAAAGAAATATGCTCATAAATTGGGAAACTTAACTTAACAGTGCACTAAAGAGCATAACCATTAGCTAAAATTATTCTTTGTGACTAGAACCGATGAACAAGCTCAACTACATGTCACCACTTTAAGTCAATAGTGGTTTGAAAAGAAGGTGGCATGATGTCAAACACATCAAAATAAAAAACTGTCAAGCATATCAAAATAAAAAACTGGTTAGAAATCACTCACTAATGTTCAACATGAAATTCCAGGTCTCAAACTTGAGAACTTTACATCTCCATACTCTGAGGAGTGTTCAGCCTCCTGTTCTTGTTTTTGGGGTGTTATAGGAGACGGTGGAGTGAGAGTTAAGGGCTCTGATGAACAAACATCACAGGGTGAAGATGTATGGCTTAATTTCAAAATGACATTGGTGAATGTCACAAAGGCTAAATTATATTTACTGGCAGGGGCTTTCCTGTTCCACAACACAGCAAAGACGATGCTGCTGATGGCACTTGTTGTTTTCATGAAGAAGTCCACTTGCCCTCCAATCGGTAGGCTAAGGTCTCCAGTCCTTGTTCAAAGGACTGGATAGAGGAATTGATGACTCCTAGCTGGTTGACAACATCGCAGGTGCTTGGTGTGAAAGGCTGTTGTTCACCGCTCAGCAACATAACACCAGCAATGTCAGCTGAGGAGGCATCAATTCCATGGAGCCATGAATGGGTGTCTTGTTCTGCCTCTGACAATCACTTATTGGGGCCGAGACACTCCGGACTCCTTCAATAGTGCCTGCTAAAGTGTCCATCCCCAACTTGACTTCTTCCACCATATGCTGCTGGATTCCTACCACTCTCTATTGAAAGTTGACTTGGGGGTCATCAGAGTCCTTGCTGAAAATTTGGCAATCAGGTGCATAAGAATCAGCCTGGGTTGGTTCACTTGGAGACCCAACAACATCTTCTTACCATGCCAAGATTGGAGGTAAAATTTCAATAGTGTCTAAGACTTGGTTGAAGGTGTCTTCATCCATGGAAGGCTGGGGGAGTTGAAGACAGGTTGCTTATCATGGACATGGTGTTGTACACAATTGGTAGCTGTTTCTTTTGGAAAGGAAGTGGAATACATTAGCAAGCTTCAGAGATTGTATTTGATGGAGAGAATTTTGCATTGATTATGACATCCGTTTATTACACTTCCTCAACAATATATACCAACATGTCAAAATAGGCACATTGTTGTACAGGCCAAAGTCACCAGTATGTGCATGTGCTATGGTTTCACACCATCATTTTGTATTACAGTATTGTTGATAAGTAAGCACACCAATGTACCATGTTGACACTCACATATTAGGAATACATATGCATGACCACATAGTTCAAAGCTCAGACATGATAAACATTCCAAAACAAATATTGTATACATCAATTTTTCAACAAAACCTGCTTTCACATCACAGTTGTATTAAGTGTCTGTGGACCTTGGTAAAACTGTATATTCCTTGCTTATAAAGTGATACATGCTCATTTGATAGTAGAAACATCCTTTACCATCTTTCACCTGATGTTAGCAAAACATGACATTATTACTACTTAGTTCAAGCCTTCACTTTAGTATAACATGGAGCACTCGCATATCAAAATACATATTTGTTTTCAACATTATTACTGAGAAATATAGTTAGATTCTTGCCATCCACACACATTTCTGACCGTAGCATACACAGAATCAAAGATTGTCCAACATATCCTGCATTTACCATTCTTCACACCACAGAGATGCATCATGATGGATAATGGCCATTGAATAGTTTACGAGTAAATAGGATTCATGGGGTTCTACTTCAAGTATATGTTGTTGGGGTGAGTTGAGAAGGAATTTTCCCTCACTTACCATTTCTGAAAATTCCATGACATTAATATCCTAAACATGACAACCAGTATGTTTGTTGTTTAAAACATACCCATACGTGTGTTATTTTGGGCGTGTGACACATAATAAGTTAATGAAGTGATCTGTGTCATGAGTGAGCATAATTCAAGCAATTTCTTGGATTTCAGTATAATGACCTATGTTTATGTTTGAAACAAGTGGAACTTGTGAAGATATAGCACAATCCTGCACACATATCCAAACCTGCAGTGCAAGCACCCATGTCATTTGAGGGAAGTGGTTAAGATGCTGATTTAGGCAGCACACAATGCACCACAGGTAATTAGTATCTATATTGTGGGCATGTATCATAGATTTAATTTGGTACTATACACTCCCTTAGTATATATGCACATGACTGCAAGGTGGCTTGTGGGATCACTTTACTGGGCAATTTAGTACCTAAGCCTTACGTTTGTGTGAAGGCAGATTTGTGTGCTTCACAGATTACCCAGTGATATGCAGCTCACGGGAAAGAGGTCATTCCCTCAAGGGATTGTTTTTGTGCATGAAGGTGTCCCTTCCTGCACAGAAAAAAACCTGCCTGAAGCACAGGCACCTTTGCACCATGGCTCAAGGGTGCCTCTGTTGGTGCTATACTTCACTCACTGTGCTGCACAGGGAGAGACCAGGAATGTGTCATATTTTAGTAAATATGGCACATTTCTGCTTTCTCCCCCTTCACGTAGTGCAGCAAGTTGTTTTCCATCATTGCGTTGTGTGACATCTTTGCAAATCTGGCTCTGTGTCTGTAAGTGATATTGGCAATTTAAACATCCATGTTACCAACATTGTGTAACTCACCCTATAAATCTTGTCGGTCCTCAATGTCAGCAATGCCTATGCCTTGACTCTGGCAGCCAGCTCAGTTGGAATGTGTGATGCCACCTGCTCCTCCAGTTGGTTCAACTCCTCTTGGGCATCCAGTCCTCCTCTGTTCCTCATCTCAGCCTTCAGGTTCCTGTCTAGTGTCTCTTTTGTCCTGCGTTTGTGATCATGCCACCTTTCCTTTCATTCAGCTTAAGTCCTTCTTGTTGGTGCCACACAGATGATCCCATCCACTATTGCTCAAGATAAATCACCCTTCTTCGCTAACTGTAATTTAAAAATGACAAACAAAAGGTGCTCATTTTTTGTCATCTTAGTGATCAAAATTTACCTTGCCTCCTCTGTGAAATTTACCTTCCACTTCTTTTTGATCTGGATGTCATACCTATCTTTGGGGTTGGGGTCCTCCTGCTTTCCTGATGCTCCTTCTATGCTTCCAAAATGGTGGTGTGTTGGAACTTACAATTGTTTCGTACTGTGTGGGTTTTTGAGCCTTAGCTCCACGCAACTGCCTTCTACATGATGCAATGTGATATAAGATTTCAAGCACACCAACATTAAATCACAGTGTGGTTCCATAGTGATTCTCCCATCAAGTAACTCTTTATTTAATGCAACTTGGTACAGTGTTCCAAAAGATAATTAAGGAGGTAGCACAATTTTCAATCTCAAAACAGGATAACCAAATAAATGTTCACAGCATTCATAGCCAACACGTATTTTGTCTGCTGTGAATATATAGCAGCAGACTTCATCAGGGCTGTAATGTCAAAATACATATATTAAGACAAATTCCAAATTGTGCAAAGTACTTGTTCCATCACCAAAGATCACCACTTGGACCACCTCCTGTGACGGTCAAAAACATGCAACATGATCCTTTATACTACTATCAACTCCAAGGCAGCTAATTACCAAACACCATTTGGCAACAATCTGTGAAAAAAGAAAAATTTTAAAGTGAGAAAGCAAGTGTATAAGCAAATGAAAAGCCTGGCAAAGTAGCACCACAATAAGAAGTGAGGCTTAAGATCCATTGCTCACATTTCACTAGAATATCAAACTAATTGCCCATCACAGGCAACTAACTAAATTACATGTATACCACTGTGGCAATAAATAGAATACCTAAGCCTACACATCCTCTCATGGATGTATTCAGATCCATATGTGCTCAACTAAAGTCCAATGAAAAGTAATAATGAAGTCTCCTAGTCTCAGGACGTAATTGGCATAGTGTCTGCAAAAAAGTGTTATGTAGTGATTTAACCACCATCAATCTTAAAATAATAAATTAAAAAACTCAAAGAAATATTATAGCCTGGTAATGCACAGAACATACATTATGAAATACTTCGAAGTCTATATCAGTGGGGGGCCAATATATCGACAACCACCTTGTAATCAAACAACTTTCTATATTTCTGGAAATTGTTATAGGAAAGTAGATACTACGGGCATAATTACTTGTGCCTGCTGAACAAAGGTAAAGCAACTATAGGTATAGTTGAAAAAACTGTAAACTTAATTATACACTATCTAACATCATTAGTATGCCCTGCCAAGTATATCCATTAAGGAAACAAAGTAAGCACATAGGTTCTACATAGAATTCCACAAAACATCAACCTTACCAATAGAGAGTGCTCCAACAGGGATCTCGGAGTGCCACAAACTTGTGTTGCCGGCATTCAGTGTGGCTGCCATCTTAACCATCATATTTATAGGCAAAGAAAGAGGACAAAAGCAGTAAGGTAAACCAAGAACTATTGGCTTCAAGACAGACTGTTAACCCCTTCGCTGCCAGGCCTTTTCCCCCTCAGGTGCCAAGCCTTTTTATGGCTATTTGGGGCAGTTTGCGCTTAGGCCCTCATAACTTTTTGTCCACATAAGCTACCCACGCCAAATTTGCGTCCTTTTTTCCAACATCCTAGGTATTCTAGAGGTATCCAGACTTTGTGGGTTCTCCTGAAGGAGACCAAGAAATTAGCCAAAATACAGTGAAAATGTTTGTTTTTTTAAAAAAATGGGAAAAAAGGTCTGCAGAAGAAGGCTTGTGGTTTTTCCCCTGAAAATGGCATCAACAAAGGGTTTGCGGTGCTAAAATCACCATCTTCCCAGCTTTCAGGAACAAGCAGACTTGAATCAGAAAACCCAATTTTTCAACACAATTTTGGCATTTTACTGTGACATACCCCATTTTTACTATTTTTTGCGCTTTCAGCCTCCTTCCAGTTAGTGACAGAAATGGTTGTGAAACCAATGCTGGATCCCAGAAAGCTAAACTTTTCTGTAAAGTAGACAACATTCTGGATTCAGCAAGGGGTCATTTGTGTAGATCCTACAAGGGTTTCCTACAGAAACAAACAGCTGAAATAAAACAATATTGAAATTGAGGTAAAAAAACAGCAATTTTTTGCCACGTTTTACTCTGTAACTTTTTCCTGCGATGTCGAATTTTTTAAAGCAATATACCGTTACGTCAGATAGACTCTTCTGGTTGCGGGGATATATAGGGCTTGTAGGTTAATCAAGAACCCTAGGTACCCAGAGCCAATAAATGAGCTGCACCTTGCAATGGGTTTTCATTCTATACCGGGTATACAGCAATTCATTTGCTGAAATATAAAAAGTGAAAAATAGGTATCAAGAAAACCTTTGTATTTCAAAAAAGGCCACAAGATAAGGTGGTGAGATGCAGTGGTTATTTGCACATCTCTGAAATCTGGGGTCCCCATACTAGCATGTGAATTACAGGGCATTTCTCAAATAGATGAGAGAGATAATAACAAGTTTATTAGTTAATTAAAACCATAAAACTTTTCCTTCCACGTAAACAATAACAGAACAATTTTAGTTCAAAAAAACAATTACAGTTCTTTGGCTTAGGGTGAAATGGTAAGTAAAATTTCCTTCCACATACATTCTTTTAGAAAAGACATACTAGTGCTATAAGGTATTGATAATAGGGCAACAGAATAATCTTATTGAAGGTAAGAAAAAATACAGCGCAAAATAAAATCTTGTGATTAAAATGAAATGATATATGAAGTTTTCCTTCCACAAAGAAATATAAACAGTAACCCAATGAGGTATTGGTAAAAATAGTGCAAAGTGGGAAGAGACCTTCTATCGATTTTATTTACCCCTACTTAAGTCTGGTTTTTGGTACCAGACTTTATTATGACATAAGCTAAACAACCCAATGGACTACCTAGGAGACTTCCCTTCTTTAAGATGTTCAATGCGGGTTATAGGGATTTCGCTATCGTTTCAGCCCTCCCTCTGAGTTGGTTATTTTGAGAGGCTGTGGTTTTTAGAGTGAAAATTTCCAAAAATTTAACCAGCCTAATGTTCAATATTGTATTTCGAGGGTTAAAGGCTGCAATTAATGCTTGTCTGCAAGATCTAATTTTTAAACCGTTAAATTCTTTTTTTAGTAAGAGTCTCCTTTCAGCCGCCAGGGCTGGGCAAATGCAGACCACATGCATCAGGTTTTCATCTGCTAGATAACAGAGACGGCACTCCAGGGAGCCTACTTGCCGCTCCTTCTTCCATTTTGGCGTGAGGTCTAAAGTAGGGACTTCATCCAGCCTAAGTCTGAGAAAGGATTGCTTGATTTTCCTTGAGTAGGGGCCAGCCATAAGTGGTGATTCTTTAAATGTTTTGTAGGAGTTAAGAATCAACCAACTATGCTCCCTTTTGGCCAATGAGATCTTATCTTCTATCAAGCTCTGTAATTTACTTGCTTTATTCACTGCTTTATTGAAAATGGGGATGGGTAGAGACCGGTTCCATACATCATCTAAGTTCAAAAGATTCTTACTTTTTTCTAGATACCTTATGTAGTTGGGGTTCCCTCTTTCTAGGATAATTTCCTGCCAGACTAGATTGGCTAAAGACCCTTTTGAAGCGCGACTCAGTTTGTAGCAGCATTTAATGTATGCTGCCGGTCGGGCTAACGACTGTTTGACCAGCATAAATTCCAATCTGACCTGGGCTGGCGATGCACGTCCGGGCAGCCGAAAAACACGCTTATAGGTTTTTATCAGAAGTTTATCCAGAAGACCTACTTCCATCCCCCTCATTATTTCGGTCCCATAGGTAATAGATGGAAGTAGTTTCGCTCTCATTACAGCTGTTAATGGGTTCAGAGCATGACCACAGATTGAGATTGCTAGCTTGCAAAAGGCGTAAGTAAGGGCCTGCGTCTTGTTTTTTATAGCCTCTTTTTGTGGCGTGTAATTACCTCTAGCATCTACCACCAATCCTAGGTATCTGTATGATGTTACTTCCTGTAGGGTTTTTCCATTCATATGCCATTTGCCTTGTGTGGTTGGCCTGCGGTTTAAGGTAATCATTTTAGATTTTTTATGATTAATTTCTAAATCATTAGAACCTGAGTATTCTTCTAATGCCTTTAACAATTTCTGCATGCCTATTCTGGTATTACTGATTAGTAGTAGGTCATCTGCATATAATAGGTTGGATACTTGTTGACCGCCCAGTGATGGAGAGTGGGATGAGTGACCATTTAACTTGGCGGGGAGATCTGCTATGTACAGGTTGAAGAGTGCTGGAGCCAATACACAGCCTTGCTTCACCCCCACTGTTGTTTTGACTGCCCTGGATAGGTGAGAGCCTTCCCCCAATTTAACCTTTACCCAAGTATCAGAGTATAACATTTTGATGGCATTTAAAATAGGGTGTGGCAGCCCCCACTGTAGTAATTTGGCCCACATTTTGCCACGGGGGACACAGTCAAAAGCAGCTTTAAAGTCAACAAAACATAAATAAGTTGGAGTCCCCTTTGCTTTTGCTCTGTTTATGATCAAACCTAGCCCCATAAGATTTGTTAATGTTCCTTGGTGCTTGGTAAACCCGGTTTGATTAAAGGGTAGAATATTGTTCTCTTTAATCCAGGCTTCTAGATGTTTAAGCACACAGCAGGAAAAGTACTTGAGGTCAACGTCTAAAAGAGCGATTAGTCTGTAGTTGCTTGGGGAGAGCGCGCTCCCACCTATATAGATGGGGTGGATTATTGAGCCTTTCCAGGATGCCGGGATAATGCCTGTTGTAATCACCTCACTAAACATTGCTGCCAGGAAATTGGCCCATCTTTCCATGTCTTGTTTAAATAGTGCTTGCGGTAGGCCATTGGGGCCAGGGGCACAGTCCATTCGTGACTTTCCAATGATTTTTAATAGTTCTGGTGCCGTAAATTTAAAAGGTTCAGGGGTGTTGGGATCCCCACCAATCATATATGACTGCATTTGGGGGCCTTCTTCGATGGTTGATTCTTTTAGATGTGACCTTAAATGGGATACCCATACTTCCTCTGTTATGTTTGCGTTATTGCCTGCTTTTGCACCATTGTCTATTGTATTGATGATTTTCCAAAATCTTTTGGAGTCAGATGGTTTGGTCGCAAAATGTAGTTTGGCCCACAGGGCCTCCTGTTGGCCTTTTTTAAAGGTCCATAGAACCCTTTTATACAATTTCCTTTGCTCTCTAAGGGCGGTCAATATTGATCCATTATCTGGGCATTTACGCAGTGACCTTAATAATTTACCTACTGCTGCTTTCCTTTTGCGCACTGGCAGCGGTAAAAGTGAACTTTGGCGGTGATTCAATTGTGCTCCCTTTCTCGTGTTACTTAAGGAATCTTTTTTATGAGGTTGTGAGCAAAGTTCTCCCAGACTGTTGTCAACTTTGCTCCACCTGTGATAGTTGATTCTGGGTTTCGTAGGGCCTCTTCTGCTTGTCTTTCAATGGTGTCAGAGGACATTTGAGTCGCTTTAGATTTTCGGAGCCTAGTGTCCCGTTTAGGGCTGCCACTTTCTCCGTTTTTTGCGGTGATGCACAAATCCCAAATACCTGTGGTTTGTGGTCGCTTTCCGTGCGGTCCATGATGGTAAAGGTGTTTACTAACTTATATAAAGCAGGGGACACCAAAGTGTAGTCTAGATAGGAGACCGACTTCCCAGAGAATCTTGTCCATGCCGGTGGAATATCCGGGCACTTCCGTCCGTTTAGCGCGAAGAGGCCTACTAATTCACAGGTGCGTATGAAACTCTCCCCTATTTTATCTTTCCTACGTTTTTTTGGGAGGGTTTGGGCGGGCATTCTTGCAACTGTTTGGATGTGATCCTCACTGGGGTTGTGGAATAAGCCGAGATCGAAGTCGCCCGACATTAACCAGAATGCTGATTTTATTGTTCCTTTTATCCTTAATAGTTGAGTTAGAAGTTTGTTTGCTTCAATTTTTTTATTTTTAGGATTGATGTATGTGTTGACCAGAATCAATGGCTCCTGTGTGTTTTTCCCCCAATCGTCTCGCTGGAGCAATTGGAAAGGTTGGTCTTCCTCCTTATGCTCAGAGATTTTTACCAAAAGGCTGGTGCTAACGTAAATGGCGAGGCCTCCCTTTGGCCTTCCACACCTATTTGTTTTCGTTGCTGGGCTAAGGTATTCCATGAATCCGATTATCGGTATTGATTCCATTGCCCAGGATTCCTGTATGAGTAAGATGTCGAAGGAGCTGAAAAAATGTATTACTGCAGGATCCTCCAGTTTTGACCGTAGGCCACCGATTTTCCAGGAGCAAATGGATAAAATGCCGTGTGCGGGTTGATCCTTACCAATTCAATTATTGCCCATCGGTCTTGGGGGTAAAACCGTCGCTACCCGTTCCCTATCTGGATACTTTTGTTGACCCAAGACCACTCTTTCCCTCCCGTCTTCTCTCCATACTTGGACTGTCAGCGGGTGGTTAGGTGGATTCTCCTCACTACATCTTTCTTCAATGGGTCTGCTGGCCTGATGTACTCCTTTCAGAACTGACCATGTGCCTTTGGGAGTTCCCAGGTGAGGTCTCCTTTGTAGGTGGTTACCTCAATGCCCCAGGCTTTCAATAGGTCCTTTCTATTCAAGATCCGCTTTGGGATATCTGGTGCTGAGAAGATGGTGAGTGTTGGATCCGTGTGTTGGTTGCCTCTTGCTTGGATACATTTTATAGCTGCCAGGTCCTCCGAGGCTACAAACTGAAGATCCGGTAAGGCTTTTATGATTCTTAAGATCGAAGAGCGATTAAGAACATCTGTGGGGGACCTGGAGGTGAATTCTGGAATCCAGAGTAACTGGAGGGTATTCGTGTCTGTTATACCTGACTGATTTTGCTCTATGCGCGGGTCTTGCTCCATATAGCCATCTTCCCTCTGACTAATGGCAGACTTGCTGCCCAAATTGACCAGTGTTGTGTGATGGGTTTAGGTTTTGTGCTCTGCTGGACCCTTGTGGGGCTTGGTCTTCGGTTCGTTATAGTGCCAATCGCTTCGGGAGGTCTCAGGGGGGACCTTGTTAAGTGGGTGACGTCTGCTGTGGCTGGGAGTGTTGTCACATCTATTATTGTGTTAGAGCTTGTACTTGTGTGGGTAGTAATGTTTCTATTATACCCTCTATTTGACGTCGCCTGGTCTTTAGATGGGTTCTTTGATGAGTTGAATTGATGGGGTTGGGCGGACTTCCTTCCCTTCCTTGCCCGCTTTCGTTCTCTTTTTGAGAGGGTCCGAGTTATGGGAAACTCAGGGTTCCCAGGCTTATTGTTGGGCTGTAGCGGAGGATGATTCACCATGGGTTCCCAGTGGACACTTGCTAGTTGGCGGCAGTCAGCCAATATTCTCTCCTCACTTAAAAAAGATGAGACAGGCGCAAGGGAGGAAAGGGGCTGCTGCTCTTTTTGTTTCTGCTCCCTCGGAGTAGATTTTAGCATGGTGGCGAGTGGTTTAGACCATGTATGTTCATCCTTCCGGGTGGAGCGGATTTCTTGAAGTATTCCCTCTAAGATTTGCGGCAGTTGAGATATCTTTTCTACTACCTCTTTACAGGAACAAATTGTATAGTCATTAGAGTGAGTGACTTGCGCCCTTGTTATAAGTGCGTTTAATTTTTCCAACTTACTGTCAATCCCGGAGACAAATACTGCCAGGGTGTTTAGCAAGTCAACTTGAATGTCCATTTTGTTTGAATGAAATTGCAGCGCCATGACCGTTGCTTGCATTGAATTTAGGATTGCAGCCCACATTTCTTCTGACCTGACTGCCACGGGGGCTTGTGACGTTAAGTCGGGCGCTTGGTTACCACTTGATAGAACTTTGTTTATTGTTGTTTTATGGGGGACTTTCTGTGCCGCTGTCACTGTTTCTGTTTTTTCTGGCCCGTTTGTGATGACCTGTTCTATACCCCAGAGGTCCTGTTCTTCTTTTTCACAGTTATACATTGGGAATGAGTGAAGTTTTGGACTTTGACAGAATGGGCCACCTTCCTGAGATTCTTGTTCTAAATGTTCTGCGATTGCTACCAGTTCTGAGTCCAGGATGGGTAGTTTCGCTGGACTAGATGTCCATTGGCATTTAGTGGCGTCTAGGGGTTTATTACATAGAGTTAAGTCTTGCCTAGGATTGTAGAGGGATCCTGGTGAAGGGGTAGCTGGCATCGCATTGTCCTGAACTATACTTGATGCGTCTACTTTCGTGGGGTGATTTTTCCTGATCACTACTGTGGGCGATAGGGGGGGGGGAGGAGGAGAATTAATTCTGAGTTTCTTTTCGCTGCTTCCTTGCTGTTGCCGGTGTTGGCTGAGTGGGGTTATTTCCCCAAAACTTGTTTGGGTTGGAGCCAGGGAGTCAAATCTTTTTCTGGTGGCAATGGTACCAGCAGTAGGGAAATAGTCGGTTATCTTGTGATGCTTGGGAGAGGCTACGGTCTCTGGAACCCCCTCCGGCAGAGCCGCCGGTTTCCAAAAGCCGGGCTCCCCCCAGATCGTTTCTTCCATGCTTGAAATTTGGTCGCCTCCCCCGCGTGTGCCCTTTGTTAGGTTTTGCCTCCTGCCTGGGAGGAGGTGGGGGAGATCCTGTTCACTGCTTGCTCTCCTTTTTGGGGTTGCTTCATCCAGAGCCAGGTCGCCCTTCCTTTTTCTCTTTCCTTGTTTTGCTGGACGGTTGGTAATACTGCCTCGTGCTTTGCCTGATCTCATGATCGGTATGTTTTGCTGCCTTGGAGCAGGATGATTTTGGGCGGGCTGTTGGAGTGAGGGAGAAGGGCCTTGTTGAGCCTTGTTGTGCCTTTTGTTGTTTTGGGGCAGTTATGAGTGCCGTCCTCCAAAAAGAGGCTCTAACGGATGTTGATATCTGAGTGTGCGATCGCCCTCAGGGGATTTTGGAGTTTTTGAGGGCCCGAGTCCGGAGATACTGGACCGTGCCAGTCCTTGTTGTGTTGTGTCGGTCTCTCCCGCTCCTGGCACTTGCTGCCCTGGGCAAGGGCGGGTGGAGGAGCAGGGCAAAGGGGGGGGGGAGGGGTGAGACCACGGACTGCCTGGTGGATCTACCAGGGTGGGTCGTGGTGGGGGGTGCTGCGCGCCCTTGCAGTGGGACCAATACCAGAGCCTGGACCAGCTTCCCTCCGCCCTGTTGCCCTCCTTGCCCCCCTTGCCCCTGTCTTACATTTGGAAGGAAAAAATGTAGAGAAAGACAAGGGACAATAACACTTTTTTTACTATTCTGTGTTTCCCCAAGTCTCCCGATAAAAATGGTACCTCACTTGCGTGGGTAGGCCTAGCGCCCACGACAGGGTATGCCCCAAAACACAACGTGGACGCATCACATTTTCAGAAAGAAAACAGCTGTTTTTTACAAAGTGCCTAGCTGTGGATTTTGGCCTCTAGCTCAGCCGGCACCTGGGGAAACCTAGCAAACCTGCGCATTTTTGAAAACTAGACACCTAGGGGAATCAAAGATGGGATGACTTGTGGGGCTCTGACCAGGTTCTGTTACCCAGAATCCTTTGCAAACCTCAAAATTTGGTCACAAAAACACTTTTTCCTGTCATTTCGGTGACAGAAAGTTCTGGGATCTGAGAGGAGCCACAAATTTCCTTCCACCCAGCGTTCTCCCAAGTCTCCCGATAAAAATGGTACCTCACTTGTGTGGGTAGGCCTAGGGCCCACAACAGGATATGCCCCAAAACACGACGTGGACACATCACATTTTCAGAAAGAAAACAGAGCTGTTTTTTACAAAGTGCCTAGCTGTGGATTTTGGCCTCTAGCTCAGCCGGCACCTGGGGAAACCTTGCAAACCTGCGCATTTTTGAAAACTAGACACCTAGGGGAATCCAAGATGGCTTGACTTGTGGGGCTCTGACCAGGTTCTGTTACCCAGAATCCTTTGCAAACCTCAAAATTTGGTCACAAAAACACTTTTTCCTGTCATTTCGGTGACAGAAAGTTATGGAATCTGAGAGGAGCCACAAATTTCCTTCCATCCAGCGTTCCCCCAAGTCTCCCAATAAAAATGGTACCTCACTTGTGTGTGTAGGCCTAGCGCCCGCAACAGTATATGCCCCAAAACACGACGTGGACACAACACATTTTCAGAAAGAAAACAGAGCTGTTTTTTACAAAGTGCCTAGCTGTGGATTTTGGCCTCTAGCTCAGCCTGCACCTGGGGAAACCTAGCAAACCTGTGCATTGTTGAAAACTAGACACCTAGGGGAATCCAAGATGGGGTGACTTGTGGGGCTCTGACCAGGTTCTGTTACCCAGAATCCATTGCAAACCTCACAATTTGGCCAAAAAAACACTTTTTCCTGTCATTTCGGTGACAGAAAGTTCCGGAATCTGAGAGGAGCCACAAATTTCCTTCCACCCAGCGTTCCCCCAAGTCTCCCAATAAAAATGGTACCTCTCTTGTGTGGGTAGGCCTAGCACCCGCGACAGGATATGCCCCAAAACACAACGTGGACACATCCATTTTCCCAAAGAAAACAGACCTGTTTTTAGTAAAGTGCCTAGCTGTGGATTTTGGCATCTAGCTCAGCTGCCACCTAGGGAAACCTACCAAACCTGCACATTTTTTAAAACTAGAGACCTAGAGGAATCCAAGATGGGGTGACCTGTGGGGCTCTCACCAGGTTCTGTTACCCAGAATCCTTTGCAAACCTCAAAATGTGGCTAAAAAACACTTTTTCCTCACATTTCGGTGACAGAAAGTTTTGGAATCTGAGAGGATCCACAAATTTCTATCCACTCAGCGTTCCCCCAAGTCTCCCGATAAAAATGATACCTCACTTGTGTGGGTGGGCCAGGTGCCTGCAACAGAAAAAGGCCAAAAACTTGTAGAGATTGAGGGGATAGCACAGCGAGTTGATAAGCCAAAACTTATTTTGTACATCTTTAGGCTGACTCTGCTTTGGGGACCCACACAAGTGAGGTGTCATTTTACTTGGTCGACTGAGGGGAACGCTGGGGAGTAGGAATTTTGTGCTGGAGCAGTGATCGTACAAAGAAAAGTCAGGCAAATATGCTTTTTTAAGCACATTTTGAGGTTTGCAGAGGAGTCTGGGTAAGAAATGTTGGGGGATCCACACAAGCCACACCTCCCTGGACTCCTTGGCTTGTCTAGTTTAAAAAAAAATCTGGGTTTGGTAGGTTTCCCTAGATGAAGGCCGCACCCAGGACCAAAAACATAGGTGCCCCCTCCCCCCCAAAGACAGGTAGTTTTGTAATATATCATTTTGATGTGTCCACATAAGTCTGTGATGTGCCAAACACTGAAATTGTGAAAAGAAACGCACTTAGGTTATGTGAAAAAGACCCCTCACCCACCAATCAAGTTGGTGGCACGCTTCATCATTGGGGTCCCACCTGAGACACCTAGCGTGTCACAAGTGTGCTGAAACCCCTGATTACAGCGGAGCAGGTTTTGTCATTTTTAACAACACATACTGGTTGGATTTGGCACGAGGGTGAGTGATGGTTCAGCAGATCAAATTTTATTAACAAGAGATTTCACAAAAGTGAAACGCACTGTTAATAGCTGAAAGGCCAAAAAACAGAAACAATGACTCACAGCTCGTGAGCTGTAAAGCCACAGCAAGGCACCAACCGCTTTAAAGTCCATTCACACACCTTTCATACATGACATGCACAAGACCATTCACGCCGCCAGCCACGGGCCCAGCACATTACAACACTTGCATCTACAGACAGCGCCACTCAAGGGTCCATCACTTTCATACGCCCACATGCCTGATACAGCAATCACACCAACTGATGTGTGTGGACTGGCGGTTTGGCTGGCACCGCCAGCCAAGCGCCACCCCACACACACCGCCAGCCAAACGCCACCCCACATACACCGGCAGCCAAGCGCCACCCCACGCACATCGCCAGACAAGCGCCACCCCACACACACCGCCAGCCAAGCGCCACCCCACGCACACCGCCAGCCAAGCGCCACCCCACACATACCATCCCTTTTTTTGTTTGTTTTTAAACAACAAAGAAACCACCAATCATAAATAAGTACAAAACTACAAACACAAAAGCTCTAACTGAATACATGACTAATGCCAACCGTGAAACTGAACATATAAAAATATAAAACAGCAGTTTACGCTCACGGAATTTCCCAATAATTCTTCTGTGTGTGGTAGCTCCTGAAACAGCCACCCACACACAGCCCAGGCTTTGAAGGACAATCAGGGCAGTACATCCTAGTCTCCTTCCCGATACCTCTTCGAGCACAGACTCTACATCTCTTAGCAGGAAAGTTTTTTTTGGCCGTGGGAGGAATGTGCTCAGCAAAGTGACGATCTTTCAATCTAGCCACAACCTCCACCACTGCTTCTCTAGGAACTCTTGCCTGTTCCAGCACAACAAGGCTAGCTATGATAGACTCCTGAAATTTCACAAATGTCATCCTTGACTCTGGAGAACTATCCTTGAACACAACAAAAGCATTAAAAGTTGTCAAGTGGAACAAGTGAACCGCTGATTTCTTATACTAAACATAAGACTTACGAGCAGCAGTGTAAGGTTCCAACCTCTGATCTACTCTATCAACTCTATCAACTCTGAGCTACTCTATCAACACCACCCATGTGCTTATTATAGTCTAAGATGCACACAGGTTTGCGCACTTCGGCAACCTGACCCCAAACAGCCACAGGTGAAGTACTCTCATCATGGATGGTACTTAGCATGTATACATCCCTCTTGTCTACAAATTTCAGAGCTAGCAGCTCATCCTTCCGCAAGGCACTGCACTGTCCCTTCTCAAGTTTTTTACAGACAAGCTCTCTTGGATAGCCTTTCCGATTAGAGCGGATTGTGCCACAAGCAACAGTGTTCACTCTGAACAACTCCTTGAACAACTGAACTCCAGTGTAGAAGTTACCTACATATAAATGGTGTCCTTTGTTAAACAGTCGTCTACCAAGTTCCCACACAATTTTCTCACTAACTCCAAAAGTGAGTGGACAACCAGGGGAGTCAATACTGGAATACCTACCAGTGTAGACCCGGAAATTATAAACATATCCTGTACTACTTTCAGACAGCATATACAATTTAATTCCATACCGTGCCCTCTTGCTAGGAATGTACTGCCTAAAAACCAAACGACCCTTGAACAGGACCAAAGACTCATCTATAGATATTTCTTTGCCTGGAACATAGATCTCTGAAAACCGATCTACCAAATGATCAAGGACAGGTCTAATCTTAAAAAGACGGTCAGAATCAGGATGATCTCGTGGCAAGGCTAAAGCATTATCTACAAAATGCAACATCCGAATAAGAAGCTCATACCGGTTACGACTCATGATGGCAGGAAATATAGCAGTTGCCATCAAGAGACTAGTAGACCAATATGAAGACAGCGATTGCTTCCTTATCAGCCCCATCAAAAAAGTTAAACCCAAGAACCTTTTCAACTCTTCCAGATTTGTGGGAATCCACCGGTTAGCTGTAGAGTGTGGCCTTAGTCTGGCTGCCTTGTCCCTCAAAAACTGCTCTGCACACAAATTAGTCTGCTCAACAATCTCTTCCAAAAATATATTGTCCATAAACAAAAAAGTTGACGGGCAAAAAGTTTTCCATATTAACTCGACACCCTGGAAAACCAGTAAACGCAGGCAACTGTGGCTGCTCCATGTTTGGTGCAACCCACGTGTCAGGTCTTCCAATGGGAAGCCTTTCAGCCGCTGGCTCCTGCACCATCAGCACATCAGTGTCCTCCTCTAAAACAGGCCCTTCATCAGCACTGAGAGAGGCTTCATCATCAGATGATTCCTCTCTGACAGAAAATTCACTTCCAGAATCTTGCAATTCCTCCTCTGCCTCAGATGCAGAGTCAGTCTCATATTCATGGTCAGAAGATGACTCAAAAAGCACACTAACAACCTGCTGAGCGGTCATCCTACGGCTAGCCATGGTCCTTCCTACAAAAATTAACTGGACAAATACACCAACAACCAGCACTGTGTAAGATAAGTAACAAAGCGTAGCTTTATCACTAAGAGTTATAAACTCAAAAACTATACTGCTCACTTGTCTGAAAAAGCTTGACTCACCAGCAACTACTCTGCACAGCCACAGCAATCACCAATGATATCCCACTAAAAAGAGAAAAAAAAAAGCAAATTAGACATAAGACAACACAATAATCATTGTGCATACATCTAAGGACAATTTCACACACAATCCTGCATTCAGTAAACCACCTACAAACATGTCATTCATGCATGGCAACAATACTCACTTGGAGTAAATTTATTTACTTACCTAAAACATGCAACTACACAAACCGCAGGAAAACTACTGCCAAAACTGCAACAAGCCACAGCAATGTCAGCAAAAGCTTTGAACTAGAACAAAAAGGAGAAAAGCTGTTATTATCATAAAAGCAAATACTTTGCCAGTTGACAAACACCCCGCCACCAACCATTTAAAAAATTTCCCTTGTGTCTAGTGTTCTCTGCTTGGGGGAAGATGTGCCTAAATAAAATAGGCCAATCTACCCCTTAGGGGGGCAGAAATGCCATAGAATATATGGCCCCCTTTGGGGGTGACCCTTGCCCAAGGGGCCAACCCCCCCACACAAAGCACACACATGATCCCTGGCGCTAAGTGGATTCTGCCCCCCTTGGTGGCAGATGGGCGTAAAAAAAAAAAAAAACAAGGCCGATCTGCCCCCAAGGGGGGGCAGAACTGCCCAATAGTGGTTTTTGGCCCTTGGGGGCGACCCCTGCCCAAGGGGCCGCCCCCCAACACAAAAAGAAAAAAAACACAAATAAAATCCCTGGTGTCTAGTGCCTTTCTGCCCCCCTTGGTAGCAGATCGGCCTAAAAATAAGGGCAATCTGCCCCCAAGGGGGGCAGAAACGGCGATAAATACATTGGCCCCCTGTTAGAAATGGGGTTTCTGGTTGGCTAGGGTATGCACCTCAGCCAGGCAGAACTTACCCACTCTAGTCAGGGCAAGGGAGTTACACGTCCAAGATAACCCCTGCTCACCCCCTTGGTAGCTTGGCACGAGCAGTCAGGCTTAACCCGGAGGCAATGCGTAAAGCGTTTGCACAACACACACATACATGTGACGCAATATCCCCACCACAAAGGAAACACAACACCAGATTATATGAAAATATACTGTATTGTACACAACGTAATCATTAGACCAACATCACATAACAGTACTATCCTGCTACCTTAGCAGTTGTCAGAACATTACACATTAGTTACTCTGCAAACTAGCAGTAGTCACACATAACACACAGGTTACTCAGTATTCTGCAACATAAGCAGTAGTCAGGAAACACGTAATCACATTAGAACACTTGTCATAAGAATATCATAAAACGCCCATAGTAGGAACATTAGAAAACCTATGGCAAGTTAGGGAAACATATTAGCAAGTCACGCCCATAAAAGGAACATGTGCACACATATGTAAAAGCATCATAGAACAGGTAGGCAATATATCATAATAGCAAAGTCTGTAGAAAGAACTTTAGATTAGGAACATATTGGTCCATTTAAAAGTACCTGTCTTGATGGGGAGGCACTTCCAGTGCCTAAAACAACTAATGGGGCCCCCGGCGCTCCTCTGCGCAAAAACGGGGGCCTCCCTCAACATGGCAGACCGAGAGGGGCGGCACGCACCCTCTCTGAATTTTTGACGGGCCCCTTCTGGGACCCGTGATCACTGGGGGGCCCCCCGGGCCTCCACCGGCCCTCTCCAAGGGGGGGCCCAAGTCAGGGAAATCCTTTAAAGGGGGAGGGGGGCGCCTCGCGCTCCCTCCTGGCAAAGATGTAAAAGATCGTTGCAGGGGTCAGGGGCCACAGCACGCTGCCCCTGGGAACAACTAAACAAGAAGGAGCACACGGCTGGTGGGCCCAGCTACAGGCCAGCACAAGGGGTGCAGATGGTGGCAGTTCCTCCTAGTGACCAGGCAGGTCACAGGTCAGCACAGCAGCAGCAGTCCATGGCGGTTTCCTGGTGAGTCCATTCATCAGCGTTCTGTGTCCAGTTTCAAGTTCCAAGAATGTTCAAATTGTGGGGAAAATTCCCCTGTACTTATAGTCAGTTCTTACAGTGTTTTACAATGGTAGGGAGAGGAGGTTCCAGCCAGTTACAACTGGTTCTGGGAGTGCCCCCTCTCTCCTTTCAGCACAGGCTCCAAACATCAGTGGGGGGTTAACGACCCTATTGTGTGAGGCCAGGGCACAGTCTTTACAAATGCAGGTGTGCCCCGCCTCTCCCTTCTCTCAGCCCAGGAAGACTATTCAGTATGCAGATGCACCTCGGTGACACCTCCACCCTCCCTGTGTACAGGCTGTCTGAAAAGTATGCACAAAGCCCCAACTGTCACTCTGCCCAGACGTGGATTGGAGTCAAGCTGCAAAACACCAGAATTATAAGCACAGATAAATGCGCACTTTCTAGAAGTGGCATTTCTGTGATAGTAATAAAAAATACACCCACACCAGTAAGCAGTATTTATTATCACCATCACAACCATACCAAACACGCCTACGCTACCCCTCATAAATCAGACAATACCCCTTACACATAAGGCAGGGCATTTCTAATGCAATCCTATGAGAAGGCAGCACTCACAGCAGTGAGACACCAAGTTAGGCTGTTTGTCACTACTAGGACAGGCCATGCAATATGGCACATGTCCTGCCTTTCTACATACATGGCACCCTGCCCATAGAGCTAGCTAGGGCGTACTTTAGGGGTGACTTACATGTAGTAAAAGGGGAGTTCTGGGCCTGGCAAGTAAATTTAGATGCCAGGTCCCTGTGGCAGAAAACTGCGCACACTGGCCCTGCGCTAGCAGGCCTGAGACAGGTTTGAAAGTCTACTTCAGTGGGTGGCGCAAGAAGCGCTGCAGGCCCACTAGTAGTATTTAATTTACAGGCCCTGGGTATAGAGATACCACTGTACAAGGGACTTATAGGTAAATTAAATATGCCAATTAGGTATAAGCCAATCATACCAACTTTAGATGGGAGAGCACCTGCACTTTAGCACTGGTCAGCAGTGATAAAGTGCTCAGAGTCCTAGAGCCAACAGCGAGAGGTCAGAAAAACCAGGAGGAAGGAGGCAAAAAGACTAGGGATGACCATGCGTATGGCCAAAAGTCCAACACAACCCCCTACCAGCCAAAAGCCAGGGGAGAACAATCAATACCTTGATGTACTTCCCTGATTGGGGCGATAGAACAAGGACCCAGGCCCACAACAGCAGGGGCATGTTCCAGTTCTACGCCTTCCTGACTCCACTGGGATCTCTCTGTCAACGCGTCCCAGGCAGCCTAGACCAACCCACGGGGATTCTCTAGCTGCCAATGGCCAGAACCAGGCCCCAGGCCATCTAAGAGCCTCTTGTCTCTGAAACCATAATGAGTGGGGGGCGGTAGCCCCAGGTGCAAAGCAACCTGTCTCCACTCCATTTCCGATCAGTTCAGGGGCTCTACCCTGCCACTGATCCACCAACCTAGGGTCCGCACCCATAGGTTCTACAGGGGCTAGAGGCGAGGCTCTCCTCCCTGTACCCCTCCTTCTAGGATCCCGCCCTCCTCTCCTAGGAGGGGTATCACCAGAATCCACACTTGCCAGGGTGCTGGGTACAGCAGCCCTGCACAACTTTCTCGCCAGCCCAGGATCACTACCTGGCGACTGACCACCCAACCTAGGGACGACACCCTTGGGTTGCACCGGGGTCCGGGGCGGGCTTCCCCCTCCCTGAACCCCACTTCCAGAGTCCTGCGTCTCCCCACCTCGGGAGAAGCCACCAGAAGTTTCACACAGGGGGGTGAGCACACTAACCGCCCCCCCAACCAGGTCAGAGTTTACCCCCTGAACCTGTCTATCTAGTCCAGGGACGACACCCTTAGACTGGACCATTGCCCAGCGAACCAGGACTTCCTTGGGAGCACACCTACCCCCTACCAGATCAGAGCTTACCCCCTGAATCTGGCAATCCAACCCAGAGTCACTACCCTGCGGTTGAACCACTGCCTGGCGCACCAGGACTTCCTTGGGAGCACACGTACTCCCCATCAGGTCAGAGTTTACCCCCTGAACCTGATCATCCAACCCAGAGTCACCACCCTGCGGTTGAATCATTGCCTGGCGCACCAGGACTTCCTGGGGGGCACACCTACCCCCCACCAGGGAAATACTTTCCCCAAGGGCCACACAAGAGTCTGACTGGCGCAGGTCTCCTGACCTCTGCCCATCTGACAGAGTCTGGATTCCCCCCAGCCCAGAAATGGTCTCACCAAGGTCCTTCCTGGGGGGCTCTGCTCTCAGAGCTAACCCCTGACCCTCCAGGTTCTCCACTGGGGCCCGCAGCCCCCTCTCAACCCTATGCCTGGATTTCCGCCTCTTCCGCTGTAGAGCGAGACTACCAGACACCAGGACCGGCGGAACGCTATCACCAGCCACCCGCCTAAGTCCTAATGACAAAATGGGATCCTTCTGAACAGCTGGCCCTACGGCACAGGTTAGGCTCACCTCCTGGCGTTCACTCATGGAACCTTCAGGGGCCTGGGGCGGTATCTTGGGCACCTTGGGCCTCAGCCCAGCCCCATTCCCTCTCCTCAGAGACGGGACATGGGGTCCCTCACCCATCCCAGTCCACTGGGACCTACCTGGGACACTCCATTCCTTTCCCACCACACCTTGTTGGGAAACACCTAGACCACTCTCATTAGGAACACCCCCTAATGCCACACCAGACCCTCTGGTACGCAACCAGAAGTCTGCCTCCTTTGCGAGCTCCCTGGGGTCAGAGAGCTCACACACTGACAAGTGTTGGCGTAACTCTGAAAAACAACAACGAAACAGGTGCTCTCTGAGAATCAGATTAAACAGCCCTTCAAAATTGTTTACTGTGCTACCCTTCACCCATCCATCTAGTGCAATGCAGCAATCCTCCACAAACTCCTCCCAAGACTGGTGGGACAGTTTCTTACCACCCCTAAACCTTTTTCTGTATTCCTCAGGGGAAAAACCATACTTCACAATCAGTGCGTTCTTCACAGCGGAGTACCCCTCCCTGTCACTCTCTTCTAGAGTCAGTAGGGCATCCCTCCCCTCCTCAGGAATAAAACTCCCTAGGCCAGTTCCCCAATCCTTCTCAGGGATACTGCGCTCTACCAGAGCCCTCTCATATTCCTTTAACCACTGACGTATGTCACCCCCCTCTTGGAACCTAGGTACCAGATCTATGGGTATGTGAGGAACATCTTTGCTACAGCACTGTACATTGCTGCCACCACTGGACTCCACCTGCAGCGCTGGTGAGTCCAGAACCTTCAGACTGCGCTCTAGAGCGAGTCTTTCTCTGGCAAAGGCCCTCTCTGCCTCTGCCATTCTCTCCTGTACTAAGGCCTTCTCTACCTCAGCCCGTCTCTCCTCAACAGCTAGGCGCGCTAACTGCAACTTCAGGTCCCTCTCTTCCCGCCTATCTCTTAGCTCATCAGGCGTCAAGGAATGAGAGGTAGCCCTGCTTCTTACACTGGACCGAGCAAGGGACTCCCTATCACTGGGGCCTTCCCTGTCAACTGGCGTCCCCAACCGGTCATTCTCACCCTCCTGATCAGTCTGTCTACCACTCTCTAGGGATGAGGTCTGGGAGCCCTCCCATTGGAAACCCTCGCTACACTCAGGATCCTCTGGGTACCCCCTACGCACACTCCCTCCCTGGGTAAATGTCACAAACCTTTCAAAGAAATTCAGAGATCTCCTGAGGTCCCCTTCTACAGGCAGCCCTCTCTCTCTACAGAACCCCTCTAATTCCCCCTGCGTGTAAAACAGCAGGTCCTCTAAATCAAAGGTAAGCCCCATCTTAAAAAGGTACAAATAACTCAACTGTGACAATCACAATACCCAAGCGTGAGAACTGAAAACAGGAAAAATTACCAAAGAGAGAAAGTTAAGAGAAGCCAAACATGTGATGGTCTAAACGCAATCCTTGTAGTGAAATAATGAGTCGCAATGGTATTGTGCAAGCGCAAGTCCTATCCTCACCGCTGACTTCCAAGAGACTGCTCACCCCCTTGCTAGCTTGGCACGAGCAGTCAGGCTTAACCCGGAGGCAATGCGTAAAGCGTTTGCACAACACACACATACGTGTGACGCAATATCCCCACCACAAAGGAAACACAACACCAGATTATATGAAAATATACTGTATTGTACACAACGTAATCATTAGACCAACATCACATAACAGTACTATCCTGCTACCTTAGCAGTTGTCAGAACGTTACACATTAGTTACTCTGCAAACTAGCAGTAGTCACACATAACACACAGGTTACTCAATATTCTGCAACATAAGCAGTAGTCAGGAAACACGTAATTACATTAGAACACTTATCATAAGGATATCATAAAACGCCCATAGTAGGAACATTAGAAAACCTACGGCAAGTGAGGGAAACATATTAGCAAGTCATGTCCATAAAAGGAACATGTGCACAAATATGTAAAAGCATCAAAATACAGGTAGGCAATATATCATAATGGCAAAGTCTGTCGAAAGAACTTTAGACTATAATCATATTGGTTTCTTTGAACAGTACCTGTTTCGATGAGGAGGCACTTCCGTGCCTGAAACGAATAAATGGGGCCCCCGGCGCTCTTCTGCGCAAAACGGGGACCTCCCTAACTTGGCAACTAGAGAGGGGCGGCACGCACCCTCTCTGATTCCTTGCCGGGCCCCTTCTGGGACCCGGGATCATTGGGGGGCCCCCCGGGCCTTCACCGGCCCTCTCCAGGGGGGGCCCAAGTCAGGGAAATCCTTGCAGGTGGAGGGGGGCGCCTCGCGCTCCCCCCTCTCAGAAACGCGGGCCCTTCCGGGGACCCGCTAAACCCTGGGGTCTCCCTGGACCTCCGTGGCCCTGCCAATGGGAGACCCCATGATAAAAGACTCCCGGCCGGCGAGGGGGCCAACAAGAGAGTTGGGGGCCAGGGCGAGCCTCCGGGAGGCTGCTGCCCGGCCTGGAATCACAGGAGAGTCCTCCGGGACTCCTGCACGAGAGGGAGAGGCGTCCTCCTCTCCCTCTCCGTCCAGATGACGTTGCGGTCCCAGGTGGGGCCGGCTGGTGCCCCGGGGGCGCTCCACAAAGAGCGCGTCCCCCGGGAGCACGATAGGAGCGTGACAGCTCCTTCTTCCACTTCTCCTAGTGCCCCGGGGGGCACTAGAGCCGGCGCAAACCCCGCGCCTGGAATCAGCTGTGCAGCCCGGGCTGCGGCGGTGATTTTATTCAAGATAATGCGCCGTATGGAGCGCAAAGGCACCACGAGGCTCCCGGGCTGCGGCGATGATTTTCCCTCGAGGGCTTTTCACAGCGCTAGGACCATTAGGCAGCCTGGGCTGCGGCGGTGATTTTCTTGCACAAAAGAAAAGCGCTTTCAAAGCGCAATGGCCCCTCCGCAGCCTCAGTCATTACAAGAATGCCTTGTTCATCGTAAAAGCATTCTGCCAAAGGGTTGAAGGATCGTAGCAGGGGTCAGGGGCCACAGCACCCTGCCCCTGGGAACAATTAAACAAGAAGGAGCACAGGGCTGGTGGGCCCAGCTACAGGCCAGCACAAGGGGTGCAGATGGTGGCAGTTCCTCCTAGTGACCAGGCAGGTCACAGGTCAGCACAGCAGCAGCAGTCCATGGCGGTTTCCTGGTGAGTCCATTCATCAGCGTTCTGTGTCCAGTTTCAAGTTCCAAGAATGTTCAAATTGTGGGGAAAATTCCCCTGTACTTATAGTCAGTTCTTACAGTGTTTTACAATGGTAGGGAGAGGAGGTTCCAGCCAGTTACAACTGGTTCTGGGAGTGCCCCCTCTCTCCTTTCAGCACAGGCTCCAAACATCAGTGGGGGGTTAACGACCCTATTGTGTGAGGCCAGGGCACAGTCTTTACAAATGCAGGTGTGCCCCGCCTCTCCCTTCTCTCAGCCCAGGAAGACTATTCAGTATGCAGATGCACCTCGGTGACACCTCCACCCTCCCTGTGTACAGGCTGTCTGAAAAGTATGCACAAAGCCCCAACTGTCACTCTGCCCAGACGTGGATTGGAGTCAAGCTGCAAAACACCAGAATTATAAGCACAGATAAATGCGCACTTTCTAGAAGTGGCATTTCTGTGATAGTAATAAAAAATACACCCACACCAGTAAGCAGTATTTATTATCACCATCACAACCATACCAAACACGCCTACGCTACCCCTCATAAATCAGACAATACCCCTTACACATAAGGCAGGGCATTTCTAATGCAATCCTATGAGAAGGCAGCACTCACAGCAGTGAGACACCAAGTTAGGCTGTTTGTCACTACTAGGACAGGCCATGCAATATGGCACATGTCCTGCCTTTCTACATACATGGCACCCTGCCCATAGGGCTAGCTAGGGCGTACTTTAGGGGTGACTTACATGTAGTAAAAGGGGAGTTCTGGGCCTGGCAAGTAAATTTAGATGCCAGGTCCCTGTGGCAGAAAACTGCGCTCACAGGCCCTGCGCTAGCAGGCCTGAGACAGGTTTGAAAGTCTACTTCAGTGGGTGGCGCAAGAAGCGCTGCAGGCCCACTAGTAGTATTTAATTTACAGGCCCTGGGTATAGAGATACCACTGTACAAGGGACTTATAGGTAAATTAAATATGCCAATTAGGTATAAGCCAATCATACCAACTTTAGATGGGAGAGCACCTGCACTTTAGCACTGGTCAGCAGTGATAAAGTGCTCAGAGTCCTAGAGCCAACAGCGAGAGGTCAGAAAAACCAGGAGGAAGGAGGCAAAAAGACTAGGGATGACCATGCGTATGGCCAAAAGTCCAACACCCCCCAAGGGGAGCGACCCTTGCCCAAGGGGCCACACCCCCACACAAAGCACACACACACACATAGCATCCCTGGCGCTACGGAAAAAATAGGCCTATCTGCCCCCAAGGGGGGCAGAACTACCCAATAATACATATGGGCCCCTGGGGGCGACCTATGCCTAAGGGGCCGCCCATCAACACAAAAAAAAAACAACAATAAAATCCCTGGTGTCTAGTGGCTTTCTGCAATCTGCCCCCAAGGGGGGCAGAAACAACGAAAAATACATTGGCCCCCAAAGGGGAGCGAACCTTGCCTAAGGGGTCGCTCCCCCACACTAAAAACACACACACACATACACAAATCCCTGGTGTCTAGTGGGCATTCCTGCTGCCGGATCGCATCGCGATCGGGCAGCAGGAATGCTCAAAGAGGCATGGAGGGAAAGGAAAACCCTTTCCTTTCCCTCGATGCCTCTTTCAGAGGCATCCCTCCCGCATGGAGGTGAAAAACTCACCTTCTCCTTAGAGCCGCTGGAAGCAAATGGCTTCCAGTGCGTCTTTCACCCTTTCATGATGTCAGCGTGCGATCGCGCGCTGACGTCATTGGGGGGTGGGGCGGGGGTGGAAGGGGATGGGATTCCCCTTTCAGCCCTGGCCTTGGGGGTGGGGGGCAGCCCTCGGGGGTAGCGCTAGCGCTTCCCCTGAGGGCCGGTCCCAGGACGTAATGGTTACGTCCATGGCGCCACACGGGCGCTGCCATGGATGTAACCATTACGTCCGTGGCGACGAATGGGTTAATCTAAGAAAGGGGACGGACTACCTAAAACGAAAACAGTTGCCATCTTAAATGGATGATATATCCATATACGTGTTCACAAGGAATATGTAAATATATAATCCAGCAAATCCCAACAAAGAACCATTAACCTTGCGGTAAAGCGTGAATAAATTACCTGCGGCACATCTCTGAATAATGCATCGGATTCCTACCATCAACATTGCACATTGTTATAATATGAAATAATGTATATGTACATAGAAAGAGGAGAGAGCAGTAAAATAAACGACGGACACTCAGCGTCATCCATATAAATGATTGCCATCATATTTGAGTATCTGAGAATCAGACAGGCTGTCAACCTGAAAATGAAAATAAGAGATGGGCTACCTTCAAACTAAATGTAAATAGTTGCCAATGTACTCCAATTCTATGTCAGGACCGGAGGTTTCAGATTACTCTTCTCCTTCTTCGCTGTTTATTATTCACAAAACACAGCAGCCAATAAAATGAAACCTTTATAAAACTACAAATCCCATAAACATGACGTCAAGCATCACCGCTAGTCGACGTCCACACTGTCACATATCTTTGATAACCTCCATTCTCGTTCCTCTTTCTTTGCAGCTTCGGCACAAGATAAGTACCATTATTCCTTCTTACGATTGCATTAACGGGCTGGCAAGCGGCGCACGATCGGCCATTTTTGAAGTAATAGCACCCGGCGGGGTGCCAGGAGGCAAAGGGGAACGAGCGCTTGCAGCACGAAGACCGTAGTCCTCTTTCTAGATCGCACCCACGCATGCGCTCCTCGCGCCACGGGCTTCTGTCATATTCAAATTCTGACAGCGAGCTCACGCCGCTAGAGCCGGCTGTAATCAGGTTGGCTCCCGCGTCAATACAAGGTCGAGCAGAGCATTCCACTCACCAAGGCTGACATTTGGCTATCACAGGCTTTGCCTGAGTGGGAATACTTATTATATATACTTACTATATATACACACCTCCTTGAGAGAGGTTCTATAAAGCTACTGCTTCTACCTTGTTTTTGCCTCCCATACAGCCACACAAGCTTTGGGGACACCCCGCCTATTTCCTTCTTGCATGGGAGCTTTCTTGCTCAAAACTGTACACTATGACCACCATGAGTGCGCGACAGAGGCCAGAGGATGCAGACTTCTTTAATGAGCAGGAGGATTTACTCCTCACTGAGGACATTGTCCATGCCCTGGAGGCCTCTGTCGCACAATCTGTTAACCAAGCCCTGGCAGTTGGCGTCCAACCTATTGCCAGGCAGCTTAAGCGGTATGCCTTGACTGTTCCTCCCTGTGGGAATGCCTTACCCCTTTCCTCCAATAGTCAGGATGAGCACTCCCAAGGCCCTGAATGTCCCTATGCAGCGCCCATGGCCCGTATCTCCCAGTATTCTCACAAGTATTCAGCGCAACCGTTCACCAGCACCCAGGCCCTCTCTTACCCTTCCCCAGACGATGCCTCTGATGCCTCCTGTTTGTCCCAGTCAGATTCAGGCGATTAATCGATTCCTCACAAACGACGCAGACACTCCTCTGACGGACCGCATGGCTCCCCTCCCTCCTTAGAAGATTCAAACCCTTCTTCTGCTCTCATTTTTAACCCAGACAAAATTATCCACCCCAGGTCCTAAGACTGGGTCCCCCTCCCTGCAGTGCCGGACTATGCCCATGCATGCATAAGAAAGGCCTTATACAAGGACATCTGGAGTCACCTCCGGTCCGAGTGTTCACATCCAGACATACCCGACAAGGTGGCTATGACCCCTGAGCTGGACCCAAATTTGGTAACCTTCCTAAAACACTCCACAAAGGACCCCAAGAAAGGCATAGATAGGTCCTGGAAGTCCTGCCAGAGCAAAGTCCTGGACCTCTCCGGTCCATTATGTAAGATCTCAGACTTGGCAGTGACGGTGAAAGAATCTGGCTAGCAAGTGGACCCTGACACACTGGCCCAATGGGCGCAGCGCGCGCTCTGCCTACTGGGGAACGCTAACTGCGCTACCTCCATGGTGAGGAGAAATCTATCCTACTGACAATAGACCCAAAGCTGGCAGATATCGCAAATGATGAACCGGGGCCCCTTGCCGATGGACTCTTGTTCGGCAACAAGTTTGTAAAGGATTTGGGCAAATTCATCCAAACATTCACTGCGCTGGACAAAGCCCAGACCTCAATGAACAAGGTCTTTCGAAATCAGATTTTTGCCAGGGCTGGCAGACTTCGAGGGAGCCCTCAGTCATCCTACACCGCGGCAGGCAGAGGATTCTCGTCTCCCTGAGACACCTTTTACCTGGCCAGAGCGCAAGCAGGTCGCACCTGCTTCAACGAAGGTTGTTTCAAGGCCAATTACAACTCTGGCTCCAAGCCTCAAGGTAAGCTTGATTTCACGTTCTCGGGTAGCCCTTGGGGGAAGGACCAGATTTTTCCTGAGCAATTGGTCAGCACTAACATCAGACCAATGGGTTCTAGAGACAGATGCAGGATTCCGCCTAGAATTCTGTGGGAATCCTCAACAGGTGCCCTTGCCACCTCCTATAAATTTTTCCCAACTAGATCTAGCTTTAATTTGGCAAGAGGTCCAACAATTGTTACTCAGTAACAGCCAGACCCTTCAGGCTACTGCAGCAATATATTTACGGTAAACAAGAGAGGTGGACGGTCACGCCTCGTGATCAATCTGAAGGATACCTGGATTCTACACCAGCAATTCAAGATGGAAGGGATCCACCTGCTCAAGGACATTCTCAGGGAAGGTGACCGGATGGTACGCTTGGACCTGAAAGATGCCTATCTCACAATTCTGATATTTCCCCCTCACAGAAAATATCTTCAATTCCAGTGGGACAGTCAATGGTTCCATTTCAAGGTTCTTCCGTTTGGCCTTTTCTCCGCACCCTGGAGCTTCACCAAGGTTATGCGCCCCATATTAGAGAGCCTTCGGGGCAAAGGAGTCCGGGTGATCGTCTATTTGGACGATATGTTGCTGATGGCCCAGGATGCTCATCTCCTACTGCAACATTTAGATTGGACCATACGGTTGCTCCAGGACCTGGGATTCTTGATCAATGTGAAGAAATCTGCTCTGACACCATCTCGTCAGATGGAGTTTCTGGGGCTCCAGATCGACTCTGTTTCCTCTCTCCTGTTCTTTCCGGCCCAGAAGTTACAATCAATGCGGAAGGAGATAAAGTCCTCTCTTCAGAAGGACAAGATATCTCTAAGGGTTCTAGCCAGGATAGTGCAGCTTCTAGCATCTTCTATACAAGCCATATTTCCAGCACCCCTACATTACAGGGTGCTACAACGTCTAAAAATCCATCACCTTCAAAAGGGTCTTTCCACACAGAACTCATCACTCTCACTCTGGAGACACGGTGCAAGCTTCAATGGTGGCTCGACCACATGGCAGCGTGGAACAGCAGGGCCATCTTTGGATCTCGCACAGATGTCATTCTGGAATTGGACGCCAGCAAGTGGGGCTGGGGAGCCAGTTGCAACGACGTCTCCACAGGAGGACATTGGTCTCGCGAGGAGTCTCGACTTCACATAAATTGCTTGGAGCTGTTAGCAGGTTCATTCGCCATAAAAACCCTGACCCCTCGTTCCAACTGTTGAGTTCTCCTGCTCATGAACAGCGTCTCTGCAGTGTGTTAGGTCAACAAGCTAGGCGGGACAAGATCTCATATTCTAGCAGAGATATCGAAGGCGTTTTGGGACTATTGCCTCCAGAATCAGATCTCGGTAACAGCAGAATGCCTTCCAGGTCAATTCAATACGGTAGCGGACTGGAATTCCAGATTACTCAGAGATCCCAGCGAGTGGAAACTCCATTCCTCGGTTTTTCACGCCCTTCAAAGGAGGTGGGGACAGTGTCACATAGACCTCTTTGTGTCCTGTCTCTCCCATCAGCTACAACAGTTTTTCTTTCGGAGACCAGATCCCCTAGCAATCACCATGGTTTCCTTTCTCCAACAGTTAACAGGGCCACTCCTGTACGCCTTTCCCCCCTTTATAATGATACCCAGTGTTAGAAATGGGGTCTTTGGTTGACAGTCAGGTTACCCCCTGTTCAAGCAAGGACCCTCACTCTAGTCAGGGTAAAAGAGAATCACCCTCAGCTAACCCCTGCTTACCCCCTTGGTAGCTTGGCAGAGCAGTAGGCTTAACTTCAGAGTGCTAGGTGTAAAGTATTTGTACCAAAACACACACAGTAACTTAATGAAAACACTACAAAATGACACAACACCAGTTTAGAAAAAAAGGAAATATGTATCTGAACAAAACAAGACCAAAATGACAAAAATCAGCAATACACAAGTCAAGTTATCAATAAAAATGCAAAAAGAGTCTTTAAGTAGTTTTAAACACACACTAGCGCTGCTAGCGTGAAAATGTACCTGGTGCGCGCCCAAAATAACCCCGCACGGGCGAGTGTGCATCAAAAAGGGCTTGCGAGGCATTGATTCCACTTACGAGCGGGACCGTGCGTAGTTTCTCCTTTCGCCGGGTCGGGCGCGTCGTTTCTTCTCTCAGCAGGAGAGCGATGCATCGATCCGGTCAGCACTCTCGAGTCCAGGCAGGCCTTGCGTTGTTTTTCCACGCCCAGCGGTACGTGAGTCGGAAATCCAGCCACACGATGATCTGCAATCCCCGCAGCGCCGGTTGTGATCTCCCAGCCTCCGTCAGCGATGCTGCGCGTCGTTTCTCCTGTTCCGTGCGACGAGTCTTCGGTCGCGTTTCCTGCGAGCATCGTTTCTCAGCTGCGGAGCCGGCGGTGCGTCATTTTTTCAGCCGCAGAGCGGAGTCGCGTCAATCTTTTCCCCGCACCGCGCTCTGTGCGTGGATTTCCTCGTCTTTAGGCTGCCAGCTTCTCCTTTCATTGTCCCAGGATCTGGATGGGCACCACAGGGCAGAGTAGGAGTCTCTCCAGAGACTCCAGGTGCTGGCAGAGAGAAGTCTTTGCTGTCCCTGAGACTTCAAACAACAGGAGGGAAGCTCTAGATCAAGACCTTGGAGATTTCTTCTCAAGATGGAAGGCACACAAAGTCCAGTCTTTGCCCTCTTACTCTGGCAGAAGCAGCAACTGCAGGATAGCTCCACAAAGCACAGACAGGGCAGCTCTTTTTCCTCAGCTATTCAGCTCTTCTCCAGGAACAGGTTCCTCTTGGTTCCAGAAGTGTTTCTAAAGTCTGTGGTTTTGGGTGCCCTTCTTATACCCAATTTCTCCTTTGAAGTAGGCCTACTTCAAAGTAAAGTCTCTTTTGAATGTGAAATCCTGCCTTGCCCAGGCCAGGCCCCAGACACTCACCAGGGGGTTGGAAACTGCATGGTGTGAGGGCAGGCAAAGCCCTTTCAGTTGTGAGTGACCACTCCTCCCCTCCCTCCTAGCACAGATGGCTCATCAGGATATGCAGGCTACACCCCAGCTCCCTTTGTGTCACTGTCTAGTGTGAGGTGCAACCAGCCCAACTGTCAAACTGACCCAGACAGGGAATCCACAAACAGGCAGAGTCACAGAAATGGTATAAGCAAGAAAATGCCCACTTTCTAACCGTGGCATTTTCAAACACACAATCTTAAAATCAACTTTACTAAAAGATGTATTTTTAAATTGTGAGCTCAGAGACCCCAAACTCCACATGTCCATCCGCTCACAAAGCAAATCTACACTTTAGTCAGATTTAAAGGTAGCCCCCATGTTAACCTATGAGAGGGACAGGCCTTGCAACAGTGAAAAACGAATTTAGCAATATTTCACTGTCAGGACATATAAACCACATTACTATATGTCCTACCTTAACCATACACTGCACCCTGCCCTTGGGGCTACCTAGGGCCTACCTTAGGGGTGTCTGACATTTAAGAAAAGGGAAGGTTTAGACCAGGCAAAATTTACAGTTAAAACTGCACACAAAGACACTGCAGTGGCAGGTCTGAGACATGATTACAGAGCTACTTATGTGGGTGGCACAACAAGTGCTGCAGGCCCACCAGTATTATTTGATTTATAGGCCCTGGGCACCTCTAGTGCACTGTACTAGGGGGTTACTAATAAATCAAATATGCCAATCATGGATAAGCCAATTACATACACATTTTGTAAAGGAGCACTTGCACTTTAGCACTGGTTAGAAGTGGTAAAGGGCCCAAAGTAACAAAAACAGTAAAATCAGAGTCCAGCACACATCAACAACCTGGGGAACAAAGGCAAAAAGTTAAGGGAGACCACGCCAAAGATGAAAAGTCTAACACCCCGGGTTGCATCTCAATCTCTCAATCAGAAAGTGGTGCTGATTCTGATCACTCCCCTCTGGAGAGCTCAGCCTTGGTTTCCAGTTCTCCTAGAAATGTCCAGGGATTTTCCAGTTCAGATTCCTTCAATCCCAGAACTATTGCTGGACCTAGCTGGGCAGACACACCCACTTCTGATCCAAGACAAATGACACCTCATGGCTTGATGCATTTGGTGCAACGTTGGCACCTGCCAGGCCTTTTGGAGCAATCTGCTTCCTTCATATCAGCATTTTGGTCAGACTCCGCCCTCCACCCATAAACGTTATGCCTTGGCATGGCGCGGATGGGTGGGTTGGTGCAACCCTTGGGATTTGGATCCCTTGGGGGCCCCAGTTGCTGCTATAATTAATTTCCTGGTAGCGATAGCATCACTGGGGCTAAGTTTCGGCATTGTAAATAATTATACATCCGCTATCTCAGCAGGTCATATCTTCCTAGATGGGAAACCAATAGGGGAGTACAAGAAAAAGAAATGAGCTACAACTAATGTTCCCTGTTGTCCACAATACAGGACAACCAAAAAATAATGATAGCAGAAATACAGAAAATGATATTTATTACATATGTATGTACAACAACGACAAAACAAAATGGTCAAAGTTAGATATATAAATATTTACATATTCACAAGGAAAGACAAATACTTATTTCTTTAAATATACCTACACATATATACAGTGAATAGACAAAGACAAAGTGTCACACAAGACAAGACAGAGGAGATAAGAGAAACATAACACTGAAAAAATACGATCCAAATTGGCCAAAATACAATAAGATACAAGCTAAATATACACTTTCTCTTTCTGGAGCTTTGATAATACTTGTAATAATAACATATTATAACTCAAATCTTAATTACATCTCCGCCTAACTAATTCATGATTTTTTTTTATTTTAATATTAACCCTAAAGTTCGTAATCCATCGAAAACAACTGTAGGAACCAAGCCTACGCGCTTTTCGGCGGTAACCATCCAATTTGTACAGCCGCCTTTATCAGGGCAGTTCCTTTTCAATATTTGGTAGCTAATGTCACAGGTCTTATAAGTTCTCGTCCTTCCCACCCGAATCAATCCTGATAAACATAAAAAACAACGGAATAATCCATTTAATCCAATTCCTTGAGATCCAAATATCCACCAAAATAATATCGCAACCAAAAATCAGATCAAAAGAATCCAAAGTACAGAAAAAGTGCAAAACAAAAGAAAAAAGAAAGAATAAAAAAACGAATACAAAAGTGATGGGATAACAAAAACAAAACCAGTCGGACACCAGAAACCAGTGGAAAAAAAAAAAATTCAAACACCAAGTACGTGCAGAAAACACCACCATATATATGTGTTCTCCCATAGTAACCTCCACAGAAAAGATATTAATAATAATAAATACCAAACAACAGTGTTGATACGCTCCCTCAGAAAGAAGGCACAGAAGGGCTGATTCTCTAACTTCAACTTCTGACCCCAAAGAGCTCCTTATGTAGGCACATAACTGGATATGCAGACCTACCCCTGTTTTCAGAACAAGACACCTTAAATAAATAAGAAGGTATAAGGGGCCAATCTTTTACCAATAAGGACAAAGGCATATTTCTTCACATACCAAAATAATCTTCAAGATAACAGAATTTCTAGGGGGATCATTCCACACAACTTCCATCAATCTTCCATCTGTGTGAAAAAGGGGAAAAGAAGGTCAAAAGTATGATGATAGTAGGGTTCCTCTACCAAAACTAATCTCTCTTGTTTTTTTCTCTAGTTATCTAAGGTCCCCAGTCCATTATGATTGGGGAATCTACTTGAATGTATTATAGAAATTCTTAGTCAAAGCTTCACAACCCCACTTGCCTCAAAACTGGGTAATATGCTTTCTTGATATGTGAAAAACGAGTCATCGTATAGACTCGAAGACAGCACGTTTCGAGTTTACCGACGTGTGGAAATCCTATCCTGTAGATGGAAACTGTAATTTTTAAAAAGAGAAAATCCTACCTTCTGATAAGCCGATTTCTTTACAACAGATGTAAATCACGGACGCCCGATCAAAGCTTGCCGAATATGGCATCCTCCATTTTAGAATCAGGCATCCCACTCTCATTCGCGGTAAAAACCCGCGCGACAGTTGACGTGATCGCGAGATCTCCTAGCAATAATAAATCAAGAAATGGAGTCGGCCATCTTAGAATGGTCATAGGTCCAGCCTCACACTGGGAAGATGATATGCAAAAAACGAGTCATCGTATAGACTCGAAGACACCTCGTTTCGCGTTTACCGACGAGTGGAAATCCTATACTTTAGATGGAAACTGTAATTTTTAATAAGGGAAAAAGCCTACCTTCGGATAAGCCGATTTCTTTACAACAGATGTAGAACACGGACGCCCGATCAAAAATTGCCGAATGTGGCGTCCTCCATATTAGAATCAGGCATCCCACTCTCATTCGCGTTAAGAACCCGCGAGACAACTGACGTGATCGCGAGATCACATAGCAGAGATAAATCAAGAAATAGAGTCGGCCATCTTAGAATGGTCATAGGTCCAGCCTCACACTGGGAGGATGACCGAAAATAAAACAGAGGAATAATTCTAGTTGAAAAAAACATCCCACTCGATGTTTTATTTAAAGAAAACCACGCAACTATAGAGATACAAAATAAGATAAAAACAAAAACAAAAACACCTACGATGGTCTATTACAAAAAACCTGAGAATCATAAGAGATGTATATATATGTATCTTTCCCTTATCATAAATGGACCAGGGCCTCTCTAATTACATCACAGTATCAAAGATCTTTGGGGAAGAGAACAGCACATACTACCAAAGATGTAAGACGATCACTCACTTCTAGACAGAAATGCACTACATGTTCAGAAGCATTCAAATTAAGGCATTTTCCCAAGGTATGTGCTCGTTAAGACCATTATCATGTGTGCCCAAAGTAAACATCCAAAAAACTTCCCGCTTTTTTCTTATGCTTTCCATTTCTTTACCAGGAACGGCCTTGATTTTTTCCAAAATCGTCCACATCAAATCATCCAACTCATGTTTTTCTTTCAGCCAGTGTTGCACCAGGGGAGCTCCCTCCCTCTTATTCCGTATATTAGATAGGTGTTCTGAAATTCGTACTCTAATTTCACGTCCAGTTTCTCCCACATACCCCACTGGGCAGGGACAGATAATCAAATATACACAATTAGAGGTTCTACAATTAGTCATATCACACAGTTTGTACTTCTTTTGTCTCCATACCAATAGGTCACTTACCATGGCTTTGGGACATGCTTTACAGGTGCCACACTGGTGATTTCCCATAACTGGGACAGTACCGGTAATGGACTTCTGACAGAATTCTTTCTCTCTTGGTAGGGCTGCCTTAACTAGTTTATTACGAATGTTCTGATTTTTCTTAAACGCCAATAGAGGTCTTTCTAAAGGTCTAAGAGTTTGGTCACTGTTCAGGATTTGCCAGTTGCTGTTGATTATTTTCCCGATTTTATCGTTCATATTCGAATGTTGAATGACACAAACTAATTGTTGTTTGGGTTCTTGTGTGGAAACCAATAGGGGAACACCCTCTTGTGTCTAGGGTGATGAGGGGTATCTGATTGGCTAATCCTCCTCAACCAAAGTACACTCATCTTTGGGAGGTAAATAGCATCTTAAACTTTTTGTGACAATGGCCTTGTAACTCAGACTTATCCAGAAAACAATTGTCAGCTAAACTGACGATCTTGTTGTGTTTAATACAATGTAGATGTGTGTCCGATGTGAGAGCTCTAGACATTTCTGGTCGCGTGTTTTCCCAAATGGAGTTACCTTTTCGATCTCCAGGAGAACGAAGACTTGTTCAAAGCAAGTAACCTATCCTAGTTATCCAGAAGATACCAAACTGTGTGTGGTGCATTGTTTAAAGGAGCATGAGGACCGTACCAGAGAATTTAATCAATCTCCTGGGGCCCAATTGTTAATTGCACTTCAGAAACCTTTTCATCTAGTATCTTCTGTGACTTTAGCTACCTGGGTGAGTTGGATTCTGAGTGAAGCAGGGATAGGTACTTCTGTCTTTGGAGCCCACTCTGTGAGAGGTGCTATGCATCGAAGTCTTTTTTTCTCGGGTCTCAGTTACAATAGATAATGAGGGCAGCAGACTGGTCATCCAACTCTACATTTAAGAAGTTTTTTTATAAACCAGTTTTGGATGTAGCCTCGGTTGTCTTACAACAGCTTTAAACAAGCATAATCCGAAGCCTCCGACCCTGATATAGAATGAAAAAATTTCAAGCATATGTGACAAGAATTTTCAATTCTGTTAAGGACACGGAGGTGAGGATTGTCCCACCCAAAAGATCTAGTTTTTACCCACCCAGAAGTGTTGTCTCAGAATAGTGTGTTCATTCAATTGTTCATTGAATTTGATGCAATTTTGATCATGTTGTCTTTTAATTATTGCTATATACATTGCAATGCATATTTCTCTAAGACTGCATGGATGTAATACATTTATTCACATAATATCCAGCTGAATATTACGTAGACATTTTTTTCTTTTATTTCAGTATCCGATCAGAAGACTTTGTGATGCACCTAACGTGGAGTACGTCTTCCTTTGGCTATGTTGGCCTGCTGTTTGAGGAATCTGCTGATTCGGCGCTGGATCCAGTTCTCAGTTTCTTGTTAAGACTGCTTTCTCTAATGTATTTAAGACTTTATTCCTCACTGCAAAGAAAGAGGAACGAGTATGGGGGTTATCAAAGATATGTGACAGTATGGACGTCGATTGGTGGTGATGCTTGACGTCATGTTTAAGGGATTTATAGTTTTTATAAAAGTTTTATTTTATTGGTTGCTGTGTTTTGTGAATAATAAACAGTGAAGAAGGAGAAGCGTAATCCTCGCCTCTGTGTCCTTAATAGAATTGAAAATTCTTGTTGTGTATGCTTGAATTTTTTTCATAATCCCTATGAACAACCATTGAGCTCAAGATTAACCATGGAGAAATTACCTATATTACCATATGTAAATAAACCAACAGAATCTCACAATGAATGATAAACATATGTAATAACACTAGTCAAAGGATAATTCCTGCATTGCAGTTAAGTGCAACTAATGTGAATTGTAAGCAATATTTTCTCATAATTATCCAAGAGTACTTACGTCCAATGTATTCTACAAAAACAAATCCTGAGCACATCACCATTGCCAGGTGTATTCTCACCTATAGGACTTCCAGTTAATTACAGGACAGGTCTTACAGTGGTAAGTGCCACACATTGACAATAACGTGTAGTTCATCATCATTTACTTCAGCTATATTATCACAACTATGTTCTACAGCTATGTTGTCACAACCCCATCTCTAAATTAACCAGACACTAAATAGGAATCATTGTGAAGAAAGTAGAAAAAAGTGTAAGCAAAGTTAAAGGGAGGAGACACACTGAGATGCAAATACGTTCACAGCCGCATGCATACGTTGAGTCACATGAATAAAAAGCTATGGGGATTGTCCCCATTAGAATACTCAAACATTAGCATGAAATTGTGTAAGTCATCATAAGCGATTTGTACTCCAAAAAAGTTACAAAAATACAGACTTACAAACTGGGCTTACGGTTCATAATATATCCAACATTAATAAATAGCAATGTATATTAGACACAACTGCATATACATCATGTGGATATTTCTCTTGCTGAAAGTTTAGTTCTGTTCCAATTTGGTTTAAAGACAATCCTTACAGCTGATTATAGTGATATTAGAATAGAAGCTATACTTTCACAAATACATGGAAGAACAGAGAAAATAGTGGCTTTTGTTTCTCGCTCATTTTCTGATGCAGCAAAAGAATTATTCAGTCATCAGGCGAGAGGCATTAGCAGCTGCCTGGGCCACAAATGATTTCGGTGTCTTCATTTGGTTTACATGAAGAAGTGATAATAAGCCACTGTTGCAAGTAATGAAGCCTAATTGTACAACCAACTGTTCAGGTCGCTTAGCTAGGTTGGCTGTAAAGCTTCAAGACTATGATTGTGAAATAGAATACCTGCGGGGTGAAAAAACATAGAAGTGGATTGTTTATCAAGATTAACTGACAGGGCTTTGGATAACTGTCCGTTTGAGTCTGAAGAAGTGGTGGCTGACATAAAAGATGCAACTGAACTTTTGCAAGGCTGTGTATCTATGAACGAGTGGATGATGGCAATGGACAAGGATGTGACTCTTGAGGCTTTGAGAAAAATGCTCATGGGAAAATGAGAAGGGGAGTACATTACCTGATGCAATTAGATCACTCTAAAAGGTTCTACCAAAATTATACCTGGTGGCAAATCGACTGGTTATGAGGAGAGAAAAATGTGTGCCACCGACAACTGTTCAAGAGAAACTCATAAAATTAGCTCATGAGGGGCATTTAGGACTGACCCATACAATCAAAAGGCTTAAAGGAAAATATTGGTGGCCGAGAATGGATGGGCAGGCAAAAAAAGGGTTGAAAGGAGTGAAGTATGCAAGTACTTTGAAAAAAAACTGAAAGTCGGGCTGGGAGTGACTGAACATGATCAACATATTATTGAAGTGGAAGTTGGGTGGGAAAAGCTATATGTAGATTGGATAGTTCCATATCTTTGCCGTCGTGAGCAGGAGAGATATTCAGAAGAGAAGGCATATCTTCCAAGTTAATCACTAACAATGGCACTCAACTTACTCCTCTTGAGATGAAAACATTTCGGTCTGATCTGAGAGCAAAACATGTCTCTACTTCGCTTTATAGACCAATGGTCAATTTGAGAGGTTGGGTCGTCTAGTGAAGGGCACCATGGAACTAACATATAAATCTGGCTTAGATGTGCAGAGGTCAGTCAAACATATGTTATGGGCACATCACACGCATTATGGAATGGGCAAGACACCATTCAAATTGAAGGGAAGGCAGGCAGCCAGGAACCAAATTGGTTCCCTCTTTGTTGCAGGAAAGTGAGATGTAATTTGTCAGGGTGAAAGTGAAGCCTTGTGGTGTGAGTGGTGGTCTGTCCAAGTTTAGAGCACCATATGAAGTGAAAAAAGTGGGTAGAAATTGGAAAGTTACAAAAAAGTCAGACATGGAACGTTTGGAGAGCTGCTCTATTTCAGAAAAAAGGGAGTAGTGTGATCAAACTAGGTGAGAAGGCCGGTGGTTGCACCAGTTGGCTGTTGATGAGCAACAGCGATTTTTATAAACCTCTAGTGGGTGATAAAATGACACCAAAACGATTAAAATCGGATAAGGGGAACGGGAGATATGATTTTTTTAAGAATTAGTGTTTTTTAGCGCTGATCTGGTCATCTGGTTGCACATTGACTGGGGCAAAGTCAAAATTTAAGGCCGACCGCAATCAAGCCCTGCTCGGCTACAGCAAGCGGGAGGCCTCGGTCAAAGGTTTACCTTCAGACTTGGTCATTTTCTTGAAGATTTTCTTCAGCGGGATGAAGTTGCCAGTCCGATTGACCTCCCTGGAGCCCTTCCTTGGATACGTGTTGTGGGAGCCCTCAGTGAATATTTCTACGTTCGGACTAAGATGATTTTTCAAGATGAAAGACCTTTGACCGGGCCGAACCTGGATCTTGATCCGATATCCCTGGAGCCCTCTTCAGATACACTGCTTGGGAGGTTCCAGTCAGCTTTCTACGTTCGGACTTAGTCACTTTCTCTGAGATTTTCTTCAGCGGGATGAACCTGCAAGTCAGTCCAAGTCACGGTTGAGGCAAGCCGGCTAGAGTTGCTGCGTTGGGTCGGTCCATTTAAGGAGCTTTTTCTAAAAAGTTCTCCAATCTTCTTCATACTTATGGATCTTCTTCCAGAAGGTCTTTTAAGGTTCTTTTGGGGTCTACAGCTCACCCCAAGGTTCCAGAAGCTCTGCGTTGCTCCTTGAGAGCGCAGACTACAACTCCCAGAACGCACCTTGCTCAAACTACAAAATGGCCACTGGACAGTGGTCAGCTGGTCAGTTACTTCAGGATTTGATGCAGGGGACTCTGTTTAGCTATTTTTCACCTGTAGCAATCAGGGATTCCCTCCTTTAATCAGTTGAAGCCAGGCAAAGTTCTTCTTGTGGTGAAGCCCAAGCGTGCAGCTGGTGCAGTCCTTCAGAGTACAGTGTCCAGGTGCAGGTCAAGGGTCCAGCAGGTCCTTCTTCTCCTGATGTTCTTCCTTGTAGGGATCTGGTAGGGAACTGATGTGCGGGTGCAGCTCTGCCATATCTATCCTTGCTCCTGGGTGAAAAACAGGGGGGTCCTGGTTCACTAATCAGATGCAGGGACCCTGTGAGGACTACTTCCTGGGAAGTGTGGCAAAAATGAATTCCATGGACCAACATTCTTCAAAAATCCATCATGGCTGAAACTGATTTTTGTAAGTTACATCTGGCTGAGCCCATCCACTGGTGTGGCTAAAAATCTTAAACACACCCCTCTCTTGCCCTCTCCTAATCTAATCAAGAGGGCACATAATTGTATGGGGTTGCAGGATGTGAGGGAGGTGCTGGGTTGCTCCAAATGTCCTTCCCTGCCTTTGAAGACCAGTTTGGCAGCCCTCCCCTCTGCTTCCCCATCTGCTGAGGTAGCTCTCCTCTCCCAGTCCCATCCTTTGTGTCCAGCTCAGGCCACTTCACACCTCATCAAGGCAGCTTGGTGTAGGGAAGTACCATCTTGCCTGGTATGTTACCTCTACTTTTACATGTATGTCAGTTTGTTTTTGCCTGTCTCACTGGGATCCTGCTAGCCAGCACCCCAGTGCTCATAGTTTGTGGCCGGAATGTGTTTACCTGTGTAGTGACTAACTGTGTCACTGAGGCTCTGCTAACCAGAACCTCAGTGCTTATGCTCTCTCTGCCTTTAAGTTTGTCACTATAGGCTACTGACCACTTTTACCAATTTCAATTGCCATACTGGAACACCCTTATAATTCCCTAGTATATGGTACCTAGGTACCCAGGGTATTGGGGTTCCAGGAGATCCCTATGGGCTGCAGCATTTCTTTTGCCACCCATAGGGAGCTCAGACAAACCTTCAAACACAGGGCTGCCATTGCAGCCTGAGTGAAATAACGCACACGTTATTTCACAGCCATTTTCACTGCACTTAGGTAACTTTCAAGGCACCCATATGTCTAACCTTCACTTGCTCTGGCCCGAAACTGGACAAAGGAAAGGGGAGTGACCACTCCCCTGTCCATCACCACCCCAGGGGTGGTGCTCAGAGCACCTCCAGTGTGTCCCAGACCTCTGCTGTCTTGTTTCCAGAGGTGTGAGGGCACTCTGGAGGCCTCTGAGTGGCCAGTGCCAGCAGGTGACGTCAGAGAACCCTCCTGATAGGTGCTTACTGGACTAGGTGGCCAATCCTTCTCTGAGGGCTATTTAGTGTCTCTCCAGTGTGCATTTCCTCAGATAACGACTTGCAAGAATCCAGCAGGACTCCTCTACACTTCTCTCTTCAACTTCTGCCAAGGATCGACTGCTGACTGCTCCAGGACGCCTGCAAAACTGCAACAAAGTAGCCAGAAGACTACCAGCGACATTGTAGCGCCTAATCCTGCCGGCTTTCTTGACTGTTTCCTGGTGGTGCATGCTCTGGGGGCTGCTTCAGCAGGCACCAAACTTCAGCTTCACCGGTACTCTGGGATCCCTTTCATCCTGACGAGCATGGCCCCTGGAACACAGGTGGTGGACCCAAGTGACCCGGACTGTCCAGTGGTCCAACTGTCCAAATTTGAAGTCCTTGCCTCCTCTCTCCAGACAGTAATCCTGTGCACCGCTTGAACTGCAGCTACAAGGGCTTCTGTGCACATTACCAAGAAATCCTGCATGCACAGCCGAGCCTCGGTCCCCAGCACTCTGTTGTGCGAAGCTCGGCTCCCTGAGTTGATCTCCGGTGTCGTGGGACCTCCTTTTGCAGTATTGAGATGACTGCCATGTTCAGTGTTCTTGAACCCATGTTCAAGGACTTCTGTGGGTGCTTCCTGCTTGTGCATGGGCTCTCTATGTTGCTGAGGGCCCCCTCTTTCTCCTCTCCCAAGTGGCAACATCCTGGTCCTTACTGGGCCCGGGCAGCACCCTTTTTCTCTAACCTCAACTCTTGCAGCTAGCAAGGCTTGTTTGCATTATTTTGCCAAGCAAACACTTCTGCATCCTCCAGTACGCTGTGGGACATCTTCTGCATGAAGTAGAACTTCCTACCTCCTTTCGTTGTTGCAGAATCTTCAGCTTCTTCCAACCAGAGGCAGTCATTTTGCACCTTCATCTGGGATTTAGTGGGCTCCTGCCCCCCCGGACACTTTCGCGAGTCTTGGACTTGGGCTCCTTCCTTTGCAGTTCCTCAGGTCCAGGAATCGGTTTTCAGTGCTTTGCAGTCTGTTGTGGTCTTTGCAAAATCCCTTATCACGACTTTGGTGTGTTTCTGGGGAAATAGTAGTACTTTACTCCTACTTTCCAGGGTCTTGGGGTGGGGTATCTTGGACACCTTTAGTGTTTCCTTACACTCCCAATGACCCTCTACACACTACAATAGCCTAGGGGTCCATTCGTGGTTTGCATTCCACTTTCTTAGTATATGGTTTGTGTTGCCCCTAGTCCTATTGCATCCTATTGTGTTCTACAGTGTTTGCACTATTTCCTGACTTTTTTACCTACTTGATTTGGTTTGTTGTGTATAATTTGTATATGTTACTTACCTCCTAGGGGAGTATATCCTCTGTGATATTTTGGGCACATTGTCACTAAAATAAAGTACCTTTATTTTTAGTAACAATGAGTATTGTCTTTCTTATGATATAGTACCTATATGATATAAGTGGTATTGCACAAGTTTTGCATGTCTCCTAGTTCAGCCTTGGCTGCTCTGATATAGCTACCTCTATCAGCCTAAGCTGCTAGAACACTACTACTCTACTAATAAGGGATAACTGGTCCTGGCACAGGGTGTAAGTACCATTGGTACCCACTATAAGCCAGGCCAGCCTCCTACACCTGGCCAGGCTGCCAGAGGCGGGCCAATCAAAGAAGGGCACTACATGACTGAAGTTGGCAACTTTTCAGGTAGAGTTCAAAACTCTTTACCTGAACTAGTTATAATAAATCCACTAATTGTATGTTGTGGGATTTGTTATAACAATTAATGTGATACCAAACTTGAGGTATCTGACAATTAAGGGGACTTTGTTAATTAAAATAAAGTCTCCCATTTTAGCCTATGGAGGCCATTCACTACACTGAGGGAAAAACGAATTTGGATGTTTTACCTCACCAGGGCTTATAAAACTATTATTATAAGATCCCTGCTTACAGTTACATGGCACCCAACCCTAGGGGCACATAGGCCACACTGTAGGGGTGACTTATATGTAGAAATAAGATAGTTTGTAAGTACTTTTAATTCCAAAGTCGAATGTGTATGTGACTTTAGTTTAAAAACAGCCAGCAAGGCATGCCTGCCTTTAAAATGATACTGGGCACCTCAGCAGTGCACCTATGGTTACACCCTCGATGCTGGGGTCTCTAAACCTACATGCCCTACCGTAAACTAGGGACGTAGAGGTAGGTTGACATAGTCAATTATAATTAGCCTAATTTACATACTCATTTTACACAGAGCACAGGCCCTGGGACTGGTTAGCAGTACCCAGAGCACCATCAGAGTCAGGAAAACACCAGCAAAAGTGAAAAATGGGGGCACAAAATTATGGGGCCTGTACAATCAGCCCTGTTTTCTCACACACATATATATATATATATATATGCGCATCCTATTTATTGTTCTTAGGGTTATTTTGTGATATTTTGTTTTGCTGTTGTTTGGAAGGGAGGGGTTATATTATAATTTGGTTTTTTCCGCTTTTCATTTACAGTATGGAATATTACACATGTCATGGGGTGATGTAATTGCGTTGTGGGGGCCCCATAATGATTTTCAGTGTCTGCAAAGCACTCGCGACGGGTGCAACTGCACCCGTCGCACCCCTGCAAATTCCTCTTTGCAGGGGCTTTCCCGCTGGGCCGGCGGGCGATCTTCTTGAGATCGCCTGCCGGCCCAGCGGGAAAGTTAGAATCACCGCGGCGGTCATTTGACCGCGGTGCGGTGTTTGGGCGGTTTCCGCCCGGGGGGCGGCGCCCGCCGCCCGCCGGGGTCGGAATGACCCCCTTAATCTTCCTGTTCCAAAGGAAAATAAAATGTGTAATGTAACGTGGTGCTCAAATGCCTCTGACCTTGTTTGTGTAAATAAAACTGAAGAAAAGCTTCCTTTTCCAGCTGCTCTCTAATTTTATTTTCATGATCAAACTTAGCCCCACTTACCAGCCACACTGAACTTCCATATTTTTCACTCTGAACCCCACCTTCTCTTCACGCGGTCATAACAAGGCTACGTCTGAAGAGTGCTGCTGTTCTGTTGAATGAGGTGTGACCATGTTATTACGAACACAGCTAATATTTACTTCTTCATATAGTCAAGAAATGACATAAAGAAGTAACATGGTGCATTACATGCCTCTTCTGAAATGGAAATCACAAAATATGAAAAGCGACAGTACAGAACTCCCCAGATTTCAGCTGTGCCAGAGCTTTAATGTTACATCCCCTTTACTGAAAATGAGGAAATTTGAAGGTGATAGGGAATAGGTGTTGCAATTTAATTAATTTATGTAGTTGCTTGACATGGCCAAAGAAAATAGGATGGATAGCAGATACGGTAGACTCACTTCTTGTAGTAAGTGGCAGAGTTGCAGCACGGGGCAGAAATGGGGCTTCTGGAAAGTTTCAAAACGGGCCCTGTGGCTGGGCCTGGAGTATGTATTATGCATTAGAAGGTGAGCTGCTAGGATGAAGGCTCCCAGCTGCAGAGCAGCACGCATTTATCAGTGAAAAGGCAGAGGCTGGGATATTTAATATTCTATAAAAGCGACTTTCTGATGTGGCTGTTTACATCTGCAACAGCTCTTTGTTGATTGCAAGTTTCGTTTACACATTTTCATGTAGTTGTGCTATACCATCTTTTATAATGATGAACTACGTATTTATTGACCTACTTAAATCATCTCCCAGGCTTGCCATGGTTTCCTTGACAAAGTGTGCACACATAATATCCTTAGCTTCCCTGACCAATATAATATTTAGCTGCTCTAGGAGAAGATACATTTATGGTCCCTCCACCTATTACCATGGTGCGTTATGTGCTGCATTGAAAACTTACTTGGTGCCTGGTACTTGGTGATACCCTAGGTAACTGCGTAGTATTACTTTGCCTTTGAACTTTCCATGTTATTTCCTACATGAAATCGAAGCATTTTATGAATTTAAAGGGTGTCCCTTTAGATTGAGATTTAGCTTAGAAGCAGTGTACAAAAACGTTACAGAAGCTTTTCTGTAACTTTTCGGTTGATGTCTTTTCTTCTGTTATCCGCTTTCAAGCTGGCTTGCGGCCATAACCAGCAAGCAGTGGCAAAGCCAACAGGTTTCGCCATTTGAGATGTATTGACTTTCTCAATGGTGTTTAGCTATGCTGTATAGCCTTTTGCATCATTTTGTACGTGTGCATAATGTATGCTGGCACCTACAAAATGACATGGCTGCTTTTTTTCTCTTTTTATTTGCTGATTGAATTCAGATTGGCAAATAAAAAAATGTGGTGGAAAAAGTATTTTTTGAACGCAGGTGAGGCAAGCAAAGTAACATGGGGCAAAGTGGCTATGGGTTAACTAACATTGACATAGAGGCAAGAAGGTAGAATGGGGTGCCGGTTCAGGCTGAAGAAACACGGCTATCCAGAAGCAACACTGAGAGTGCTGGTGGGGGACCAACAGGGAGCGTGGATGGTGGGGGGAAAGCAAACAGGCGAAAGAGAGAGAGCATTTGGAGCTGGGAGGGGGTAAAAGCATACAGGTGAGAATGCAACAAGTGCAGGGGTAGCATAAAAGGGCAAGCCCAACATGGAAGGTGGAAGCAAATGGGAGAGACAGCAGTGTGGAGAAGGGAAAAGAAGCACGCTAGGAAGCCAGCTGAAAACATATGATCTCTCATTCCAGGGGAGGGACAAACACACAAAAAGGAAGGAAAGCCCACACATGCTAACAAACAAGAAGAAAGCAGAGGAGACTAACAGTAAAGCCAACCAATGGTGAACAATGGGCGGAATCTAAGCCTGCTCTAAGCTAACATCATGTCTTGCTGCAAATAGCGCATGCACTGTCTGGAAACATGAGATCTAACATCCTAGATTGCCAATAATTGTGTGCCATATTTTAAGGCAGTGTCATGAAAGAGGCACTTTTACAGATATGAAAAAAGAAATGTTTTGGCATTTTTGCCATGTTGACCTATTTGAAGAGATTTTACAAAATACACAAGCTCTGGCCAAGACAGCACGTCTGGCCTTGGTAGGTGTGTACAATGGTCAGTGTTTGCTTATTTTTGGAAGAATGCACCACAAAAAGAAAAAGAAAAAAGCTTAAAGCGTGGCCACCTAAACAAGGCCACCAGATGTTTGGATTAAAAATCGTAAATTTAAAAAAATAATCACTGATTATATAGAAGCCTTTCAGTTGTGTTATTCACTTTATTACTGATGTTATTATTGCAATTATTATTATTATTATTATTATCGTTATTATATGAGTTTTAGTATTAGTATTGGTTTTATTATTTGTGAAGGCAACAAGAGAAATCACTAGCTGACCAAACATTAAAATTGCAGGAAGGTAAAATGTTACAATGTCACTTAAACACTTCACAGTTTTAAAAACAAAACAAATAAATCACAATCTAACTGGGCATTCAAAGAATATGCCACATACATAGCCGCTATAGTTAATTTAAGAAAACATAACTGAAAAAGCGCCCTGGGAAACAAGTTTAACAGTTAGAGAAAGCAACTATTTATAGGTGGATGTGAACAATGTGCAGAGACTTTGCTAGGAAATCAATGGGTAAAGTGGGTGGACTCTTTGCCCCAGTCTGTGGGAAAAAAGGAAAATGTGAATGACAATTTAAAAGACCCAAGGAGGAAGCCTCCTATCCTAAACGTCTCTCTTCCTATGTATATTACATTTTAACCACTTGAAAAAAACAGCAGTCTGGCGAGAAAAGCTACAGCTGTCTCAAATGGCAGTCCTGAAAATCACAGCTGGTAGCAAACTCCGGTGACACCCGAATGACAGAAAGGCGTTAGCATGGATGTGATTGTGATCTTCAACTGCATATTCAGTTTCTGAGATGTTGCCAACCAAACATTGCTCTTTCCATTACAGGCCTGGATTAACAGGCTGAAAGTCATCTGTCATTTCTGAAATTTCATCCACAACACTGCAGAAAGCACTGAGGGCCAGATGAATAAAGTCTTTTTACATTATTAAATGACCTGATTTACAGAATCAGGCTGCTTGCAATTGCAAAAAGACGTTTTACTATGCATGATGTATGAAGCCACATTGCGATTTGGTAACCCATAACTGAATCGCAGTTTGTGGTTGTGACTAAATACAGATTAGGTTTTTGGAAGGGACCTGTTTAGGGCATCTTTTCCAAACATCAGATCGGATTGGTATATATTAATGTTTTGAGACCGAAATCTGGTTGCTGGGCCTGGAATGAGTTGTCAGCCTTGGAAGTGAGATGGCAAGGTTGAGAGTCATTTAGACTTATTTGACATAGGGAAGATATATAATTTTTATATTTCAGAAAATAATGTAAATAATTATGTGGTATGAATTTATCAGAGAATGTGTGCACGCAAAGATTTGAGCTTCAACAATCCTAGATAATTAATATCATATATGTTACACAATGATGGTTGCCACTGCACAGTGTTAGTTAGGTCAGAGGTCCCACAGAAAGAGAGTTTTTGGTTTTGCTAACAACCTTGGCTCCATTTGACAAATCTGCATAAAAAAGTTCATCCAACTTGGCTCCTTCATGGAAAGTTTCACACAGATCCATATAAGTGCCAAGAACAATAGACTGGGGTCTCCAAAACTTTGATGTCCTATGTTATTTTCCATAGGAAACATTGCTCTTCGATACAGAAAAAATGCCCTATGCAGTGGGGTTTAGACTTCCCAAGAGGATTGGGCTCAGGGTCTTGCTGGAGGCCTGACTTACCTCCAACCCCTGGTGTGCATGGTTGAAAGCTGGGAGCATTGAGTGATTGGACCGAGAGCAGTGGGGTTTGAGCACAGGTTGCCCCAGTTTTGGGCATCTACTCAAGTTTTAATGAGATCAATAAACCCTAGAAACCATTAGAAAAACACAAGATCTTAGCTTATGATAAAAATAACAAATTCACCGAATCAACGAAGGTTAAAGTAATGTTATGATTATGCACTGCAATGAGGTAAAAATAATGGTTAAAAAACAAAAAAACACTGAAATTCACCAGTTAAAGTTTACTGAGCTAACACAAAAACACTGAAATTCACCAGTAATAGTTTACTGAGCTAACTATAACTTGCACCGGCCATGCATTGCTTGTGACCTTGCATATTAGATTACTCATGACATCACTAATGACATCATTGATGACATAACTGGTGACATCACTGATAACAGCATGGTCATACACAGCATGGAATCACTGCATGTGGGTGTTTGGGGTGCAAGTAGTCCTCCTTGTTAAACCAGATAAAGGCTGAATGGCAATGCTGGTATTCTGCTAGTGGCTGACGGCTGCTCTATAGTTCTGATGTGTTTGTTAATATGCTGGTTCTTCTGTAACAATAATAAGGTGATGGATGGAATGCTTGATCTAATCTCAACCACTGGGAATTGCTTGGGCCATATCCCAATCTATAGTTTCTCGCCCACAGTGCCACATCAGTTGGGACCCAGCCATATGCAAATTAGTCTTGACCCTGCTCGAGTGAGAACAGTGCAGTCCGAACTGCCAAGCCAAGTCCTCCCTGAACCAGAAAACAAGTAACCCAGGACCAGTTTCACCCTTAATTATGGACTCTTCAGGCAGGTACAACTTGATTCCAGTGGTGCAGTGATCACAGAATCGACATCTGGGCATACCCATCACTCGGGCTGCATCCCAAACCATTGTTTTTTACTCACCATGCCACCTCAGTTTGGACCCAGTCATACACAAATCAGTTGTAACCCTGCTCCAATGAAAACAGTCCATCCCAATCCATTGTTTTTTACTCACCTTGCCACCTCAGTTTGGACCGAGTCATATACAAATCAGTTGTAACCCTGCTCCAATGAGAACAGTCCATCCCGAACTGCCAAGCCAGGTCCTTCCAGAACAGAAATAAAAGAAACCTAGAACTGGTTGTACCCTTATAATGGGCTCTTCCGCCAGGTGTAGCTTGATTCTAGTGGGACAGTGAGCATGGGGACCACATCTGGGCATGTCCGTCACACTTTGGGTGTCAACTGCAGCAAAAACAACAAGGTGATGGATAGAATGATTGAATTGTTCTAAGCTATTGGCTATCGCTTGAACCGCATCCCAATTCATTATTTTTCACCCACCATGCCACCTCAGTTGCAATGCCCTTCTCATGAGCTTGTTATGTCCCTGTAGCTCAGAACAGGAGGCCAGTCAGCTCACCCCTGGAGTAACTACAGTGGTTCTGGGCTACAGGAGCAGGGTCAGTATTTCTTCCTCAGGCAGCAGGGCAGTCCTTGCCAGCTTTGAAGCATGAGAAACTTCTCAAATTCTCCCCACATCTGGTTCTGAAATGTCCTCCCTGCCCTGGTCCCAGGATGTCTGGAGTCACAAATGGCTAGTGTGAAGTCCTTTGTTTGTGTGCTGGGGATGCTCCTTTGAAGTGGAAATGTTGTAGGTGATGGCTCTGGCCCATCCTGCTAATATCCAGTCTCCGCTTTGTAATTCTGTCTGGGATGAATGCACACAGGCCAGTTGCCTACTATACCTAGTCATGTGACCCAGGATACAGGCTGCAGACATCAAATCGTTAAGACAAAAAAATTGCAACTTTTTAAAAGTGACATTTTCTGAATTATGACTTAAAATCTGACTTAACCATTAAAGACGGTTTTGAATTACAATTCATGAGAAACCAAACATGATACTTCAACCTATTCCCAATCTAAAGGTATCACTTATTAAATGCAAAAAGGTAACTAAAAGTTATCCTATAGAAATGATAGGTCTTGCAGTAGTGAAAAACAAATTTAGGAGTTTTTCACTACCGGACATGCAACATTTAAAAGTCCATGTCTAACTTTTAAAAATAAACAAATACACCATATCCTATAGGGTGTTTAAGGTCTACCCTTGGAGTGACCTATATGTATTAAAAAGGAAAGTTTAGGCCTGGCAAAAGGTATGTTTTGGTAAGTCAAAATGGCAGTTTAAAACTACACTACAGAAAGCAGTGGCAGACTTGAGACATGTTTTAAAAGACTACGGAAGGGTGTGGCACAATGAGTGCTGAAGGCCCAACAGTACCAGTCATCATTTTGGGTGCCGGTCTAGTTGTTTTGCGGGGAAGGCTATTTAGAATGAACGTTGGAAGGGCCGTGCAGCCGGCATGCCTAAGGAAAGCCAGTCTGCGCATGTCCATGCACTGACCACGCACAGTGCCAACCATGCTGCTGATTGTACCTCCTAAACCCAAAGGACCCTAACTGCTAGCGCAGGATCTGCTACTTAGAAGATCAGTTACTGCAGAATGGTAAGCAGTCAGAAAACTCCTCTTCCACACCTACCTCCATTGAGACAGGCGTCAACCCTACTCTCTATACCAACACAAAAACCAATTCCATATAAATTAATGTGCTGATTGATACTGAGAATTTGGACATACTTTTTATGACAGAAACCTGGGCTACCCGACTCTGCAGTACACCTAGGCAAGTCATGCTCTGGGTCTACAAAGTTCATGCCCCTTCAGCTTCAATAGCCCTAGGCAAGGCATGGCTCCGGGCTACAAAGTGCTTTCACATATAAAACAGAAAGGGGAAGGAGTGGGTACTATTTATAATGGAAATTCTCTTTGCTCATCCTTGATGAAATATCAGGCCCTGAACTATTAGGAGTTACTTTTAAAGTCAGAAAGGTGCTCTATGCCCTATGTTACAGACCCACCCCCCTCCCATAAAACCACACCTTAAACCACTTATAGAGATTATCTTCAACATGGCCCTTGCCCATTCAAATTTCTTTCTATTAGCAGATTTTGATCTGTGGTCCGGGTAGGAGTTATCACTGTCATATAGAGAACAGCAGGGTGCCTACAAAATACTTGGACTGCAGCAGTTATTGGAATGTCCTACCCACTGTGGTGGTCACATCCTGGATCTTATTTTTGTAATTTACGTGTTAATCTTAATAAAATATATTTTACACTTGTGCTAGACTGATTATGCACTAATATCCTTTCTCCTCAAGTTAAAGGAACTTTATACCCAAAGGGTCACAGCCATAACAAGGAAAGGCAGGGCCTGGCACAAACTCACCAGGCAAGCACATGGGTAGGTTTTTACCTTTTCCAATACTTTTAACCCCAAGAAATCAGTAGAGGACAATGGTTTAGCTCTTGAGGAGAATACCTTAGCAACACTGGACTCAGAAATAGCACCTACTAGTTCAAAACATGTCATTAACCCTCTGCCCCATGGTATAGCACATCACTAAAAGTTCTAAAACAAGCCTGTAAAAAACTTGAAAGGAAGTGAAATAGGTCTTATTCAGAAGATGACAAAAAATGCTTAAAGAACTCTCAGAATGAATATAAAAGAGAGTGATTCAAAGCAAAGGGCATCTATTATGCAACTACTATCATTGCTGCTCCTAACAGCGCGATGATCTGTGTGATATGTACAACCCTGAGTTTCAAAAATGGGAAATAACACCCTCACAAGATCTTTGTGTGCTTATTTCTTTTTTTGAAGATCAGCAATATTCAAGCAGACAATGGAGGCCCCCCCGAACCGATAGTGCCTGGTCAGTGTTAAAAAACTTCCAGTGCCCTTACATACAGAGTAGTGAACCTTGCCTTAGGGCTGGAAGGCCTGGAAGAGGGGTGTCTTACCTATATTGAATGCTGTGGGTAGTTGACAGGTCACCCAGTCAGTGTGCCATGTCGAGTTTGTCTTTTGGGTTTGCATCAGGACAGTCACCCTGCAATATAGTGCTGGGTGCACCTGAATGCATGGCCCAAGAGGGTGGCACAATCAGTGCATCCGCCCTCAGGGGACTACCCTTATGACCCCGTTCTCTGGGTATCTAAGTACTATTTACTAGGGACTTAGAGTGGCAGCTAAAGGTGTCGCCAACTGTGCCAATGCATCACAACAGTTTTTGGAAAAGAGATCTGGTCCAGGGAGCCTAGTTAGCAGGGACCCTGGCCACTAACTTTGGGGGCTACATCATTTACCAGGCCAAAAGTGTGGTAGCTGTTAAAAGAGTCTTTTTCTCACGGTAACTAATGGCACAGGTTGCAAACAGATCTTCTGAAGGTGCCCCCGGACATTTAAAGTTCAAAAATATCATGTTTACAAACCGGACTAGAGCACATCTGTAGTTATGGATTCACCTAAAGAACTGCTTGGTGTATTGCCTTTTCATTTGAGCATGCCACAGATTGTAAACACATCTTCACATTTGCTCTAGTGCAAAGCCTAGTGACTAAGGAATAAGAAAGCTGCTATGAGCTACTTGTGGGCATCTCTTAATTGATTTCAGAGAACATATACGAGTTTCAAGATGCAGTTTGGGAAAGTGTGGCAAAAGTCATCTGTGGTGATGATACATTCGTGTGCAAATAACCACTGTTTCTAAACTTCATATCTTGTGCCCATTTCAGAAAATGTTTCACTCTTTATATTTTGCCAAATGAATAGCTGTATGCCAGTTATACAATAAAAACCCATTGCAAGGTGCAGCTCATTTATTGGCTCTGGGTACCTTGGGTTGTTGATGAACCTACAAGCCTTATACATCCCTGCAACCAGAAGCGTCCAGCAGACATAATAGTATATTGCTGTCAAAAATGCCCCAACGCTGAATTCAGAATTCTGTCTTCTTTTCAGAGATGTTTAGCTGTCAGGGATTCACCATTGCAGCTAAGGGGTTAACAGAGGATGCTGCAGTGTTTTGAGAAGCTTTTGTATGTCTACCTGCACCATCTTGCCTTAATCTGGTTTCTGACTCTTGGGGCTCATTTTGGTTGCTAGCACTTTCCTGTATTAGAAGGTGGCTAGAGACAACTACTTTCTGCTTGAATTCAGTAATCTGCACAGCTTTTCCTGTAAAACAAATGTAAAAAAAAAAATCACCAACAGCAAACTATTCCTCCAATCCTGGTAAGACTCAGATTTACTTATGTCGAAGCAGATATGCTAATTAAGAGAATTATTAATGATGTATTTACTAATGAAAAATGCGTAAAGAAATTAATCATAGAGAGAAATAAAGTGCACGTTTGAAAATGTGCCCTCGGGGAGTGATCACCATGTGTACTAATAGAACTGAAACTGTATGAAATAATGAAAATATATGAGAAAAATGTAATAATATGTCACAATGAGACGTATAAGCTATGTTTCGCATTAATTTGTAGTGCTAAGATAGCTGAACTAAAGGCCTAGTTTCCCTGGGCCTCGCACACTCGAAGAGTTGAAATATTAAAAGCTTTTGCAAAGGACTGGAAGAACGCACTGACCATGACCCTCTCGATGTTAAAGTAACTTAGCTAGAATTTTCTGCAATGTACCGGCGGACAGGAGGTTATGAAGACAATTTGATACAATTATGTGTAGAGCAGGCTAAATGTACTTTCCCAGGACTTGAACAATAGAAGCACTGACTGAAGAGGGATATGCAACAATTCTGATACCTGATGAGCTGGATGATGAGAACATCGCATGAAGTACCAATCCACATCTTGTGATCAGACTTATGTGAAAATTAGTAGATTCGGTAAACAAATACAATAGGTTAAAGTCATATCTGCTGACTGACTGACCAATTAGCAATTAGGGGGATGGACTGGGAGACCCTAATAAAAAGTCATGACAAGGGGCAGAAATCGAGAGTTGTGGGAGAAGAATTGATGACGTCAGGAGACGCTCTCCGAGGTGCTGATATTAGGCTCATACTCTGAGCCTGACCCGTAGCTGACTAATTGATGACCTGAAGATGAAGATTGACTTGTTGCTGATCCATCCTGGATAGGTAGCTATGAAATGTGACTGACAATTTTTAGGCCTTTTCTTCTAGGTACCAACTGTGCTGATTATAGAAATTCTCACTTAGGTAGATTGTTTCCAAATTGATGTTTTCTCTAAATTGTTTTTTGCATGAAGACCCATGTGCTGATGCTAATCTTGGTTAGTGTTAGAAATTGGGTTTTTGGTTGGCAGACAGGTTACCCCCTGTCCAAGCAAAAGCCCTCACTCTAGTCAGTGTAAGTCACACACAATCCAAGATTATCCTGTGCCCACCCTCTGGTAGCTTGGCACGAGCAGTCAGGCTTAACTTAGAAGGCAATGTGTAAAGTATTTGTGCAATAAATCATACAATACCACCATATAGCACCACAAAAATACACCACACAGTGTTTAGAAAAATATATAATATTTATCAGGATAATTGTAGGTCAAAACGAATAAAGTTGCAATGTGAATTTGTAGAGATATCACTGAAAAGTGATATAAAGTGTCTTAAGTCTTTAAAAAGCAAACAAAGTCTCTTTCAGGCACAAAGTACCTGGTTTGGAGTGGAAAATCTCCTCAGAGGGCCACAGAAGAAGAGATACGTGGAAAAAGGGTGTGTGCGTCGATTTCTCCCCAGCACACACGGACTTGCGTCGTTATTTTTCACGCGGGGAAGTCATGCGTCGTTTTCTGGCGCGCGGACAGTCTCTTTCTGTGGATCGCGGGGATTACCCGATGTCCCGGGTCTGTGCGTGGATTCTCCTGCTTGTTTACCGGCTGCGTATCGTTCTGCGGGGCTGTGCTTCGAAGTTTCGCTCTCACAGCAGGCGTTGCGTCAATTTCTCCTCTGGAGGTCGGGCAGCGTTGTCCTTGCGAGGCCGTGCGTCGAAGTTCCGGTCGTCCCGAAGGCGTCGCGTCGATCAGCGTCGGTGTGCGGCGTTTTTCTTGCCGCGGAACAAGCTGTGCGTAGAAAATTTCAGCGCACGAAGCATCCAAGTGAAAAAGAGAAGTCTTTTTGGTCCTGAGACTTCAGGGAACAAGAGGCAAGTTCTATCCAAGCCCTTGGAGAGCACTTTTACAGCCAGACAAGAGTTCAGCAAGGCAGCAGGGCAACAGCAAGGCAGCAGTCCTTTGTAGAAAGCAGTCAGGTGAGTCCTTTAGGCAGCTAGGCAGTTCTCCTTGGCAGGATGCAGGTTCTGGTTCAGGTTTCTTCTCCAGCAAGTGTCTGATGAGGTAGGGCAGAGGCCCTGTTTTATACCCAAATGTGCCTTTGAAGTGGGGGAGACTTCAAAGAGTGGCTAAGAAGTGCACCAGGTCCCCTTGCAGTTCAATCCTGTCTGCCAGGGTCCCAGTAGGGGGTGTGGCAGTCCTTTGTGTGAGAGCAGGCCCTCCACCCTCCCAGCCCAGGAAGACCCATTCAAAATGCAGATGTATGCAAGTGAGGCTGAGTACCCTGTGTTTGGGGTGTGTCTGAGTGAATGCACAAGGAGCTGTCAACTAAGCCCAGCCAGACGTGGATTGTAAGGCACAGAAAGATTTAAGTGCAAAGAAATGCTCACTTTCTAAAAGTGGCAGTTCTAGAATAGTAATATTAAATCCAACTTCACCAGTCAGCAGGACTTTATATTACCATTCTGGCCATACTAAATATGACCTTCCTACTCCTTTCAGATCAGCAGCTACCACTTCAATACTGTATAAGGGCAGCCCCAATGTTAGCCTATGAAGGGAGCAGGCCTCACAGTAGTGCAAAAACGAATTTAGGAGTTTTACAGTACCAGGACATGTAAACTACACAGGTACATGTCCTGCCTTTCACCCACACAGCACCCTGCTCTAGGGGTTACCTAGGGCACACATTAGAGGTGACCTTTATGTGGAGAAAGGGGAGGTTTAGGCTTGGCAAGTACTTTTAAATGCCAAGTCGAGGTGACAGTGAAACTGCACACACAGGCCTTGCAATGGCAGGCCTGAGACAAGGAAAAGGGGCTACTTAAGTGGGTGGCACAACCAGTGCTGCAGGCCCACTAGTAGCATTTAATCTACAGGCCCTATGCACATAGAGTGCACATTACTAGGGACTTATAAGCAAATTAAATAGTCCAATCAGGTATGATTCAAGGTTACAATGTTTTAAGGGAGAGAGCATATGCACTTTAGCACTGGTTAGCAGTGGTAAAGTGCGCAGAGTCTAAAAGCCAGCAAAAACAGTGTCCAAAAAGTGGAGGGAGGTAGGCAAAAAGTTAGGGGTGACCACCCTAAGGCTGTCAGGTCTAACATGTGTCCCCCCCAGCTGAAAGTGGGGAGAGCTACCCGACCTCCTTGGAGCTCTCATCGCTAAGGCGGAAGTATCTGGAGGGGCCATCAGAATTGGCGTGGTCTACCCCTGGGCGATGTTCCACCGTAAAGTCCATCCCCTGTAGGGAAATGTACCACCTCAAGAGTTTTGGAATCTCACCCCTCATCTGCATGAGCCATCTGAGGGGCCTGTGGTCTGTCTGAACCCAGAAGTGAGTCCCAAACAGGTAGGGTCTTAGCATCTTCAGTGCCCAGACCACAGCAAAAGCTTCTCTCTCAATAGCACTCCACCTCTGTTCCTGTGGTAATAGCCTTCTGCTAATAAAGACTACTGGTTGGTCTAGGCCCTCCTCATTTAGCTGTGCTAGGACCGCCCCTATGCCATGCTCTGAAGCGTCTGTCTGCACGATAAATTCATGGGAGTAGTCAGGGGCCTTGAGCACGGGGGCTGTGCACATGGCTTCCTTCAGGGAGTCAAAGGCTTTCTGACAAGCCTCTGTCCAATTCACCAACCTAGGTTGTTTCTTGGAAGTGAGTTCTGTCAAGGGTGACACAAAGGTACCATAGCCCTAGACAAACCTGCGGTAGTATCCTGTGAGGCCTAAAAAGGCTCTCACCTCAGTCTGAGTTCTAGGTGGTTGCCAGGCCTTGATAGTTTCAATCTTGGCCTGGAGTGGCTGCACCTTGCCACCACCCACTAGGTGTCCCAAGTACACCATGAAACCCTGCCCAATCTGGCACTTACTAGCCTTGATGGTCAGGCCTGCCTGTTGCAGGGCCTGAAGCACCTCTTTGAGGTGGAGCAGGTGTTCCTCCCAGCTGGAACTGTAGACAGCTATGTCATCCAGGTAGGCTGCACAGAAGGCATCCTAGGCAGCTAGGACCCCGTTAACCAACCGTTGGAAGGTAGCGGGGGCATTTTTCAATCCAAATGGCATCACTCGGAACTGGTAATGGCCATCAGGGGTTGAAAATGAGGATCTTTCTTTAGCCCCCTCAGTCAGGGCGATCTGCCAGTACCCTGAAGTAAGATCAAACGTACTCAAGAACTTGGCAGCGCCCAGCCTGTCAACGAGCTCATCAGCTCGGGGGATGGGGTGAGCATCAGTCCGTGTGACTGAGTTGAGACCCTGGTAGTCCACACAGAAGCGGAGTTCTGGCTTCGCACCTGGGGCAGTAGCCTTAGGGACCAACACCACTGGTCTGGCCCAGGGACTACTGGATTTCTCGATAACCCTTAGAGCTAATATCTTGGAGACCTCCTCCTTGATGCTGGCCTTCACCTTATCCGATAACCTGTAAATTCTGTTCTTCACAGGGAGACTGTCACCGGTGTCAATGTCATGAACACAGAGGTGGGTCAGTCCAGGAGTAAGGGAGAACAGGGGGGAGAATTGCTCCAACAGCTCATAGCAGTCTCCTTTCTGGTTTAGAGTCAGGGAGTCAGAAAGAATTACCCCTTTCACTGACCCATCACCTTCTTGGGCAGAGAGGAGGTCGGGGAGAGATTTACTCTCCTCTTCCATTCCTTCATCTGTGACCAGAAGCATGTTGACCTCAGACCTCTAAAAATGAGCCTTTAGTCGGTTAACATGGAGCACCCTTAGGGGGTTCCTAGGGGTTTGGAGGTCCACTAGGTAAGTGGCCTCCCCTTTCCGCTCCTTTACTTCAAATGGGCCAGACCAGCGGTCCTGGAGAGCTCTAGGCTCTAATGGCTCCATTACCCACACTTTGTCTCCAGGTTGAAACTCTACCAGGGTGGCCTTCTGGTCATACCAGCGTTTCATTATCTCTTGACTGGCCTCAAGGTTACTTTGGGCCTCTTTCCAGAAGCGGGTCATCTGGTTGCGGAGGGCCAACATGTAGCTGACCACATCCTGAGGGGGAGCTTTCTCCAACCCCTCCTTGACAATGCTTAAGGGTCCCCTGACAGGGTACCCATAGAGAAGCTCAAAGGGACTGAACCCCACCCCCCTCTGGGGGACCTCTCTGTAAGCAAAGAGAAGGCATGGTAAGAGGACGTCCCACTTACGCCTCATGGCCTCAGGAAGGCCACCAATCATGTCTTTCAAGGTCTTGTTGAATCTCTCCACAAGACCATTATACTGGGGGTGATAGGGTGTGGTGAACTTGTAGGTTACACCACACGCATCCCACAGAGACTTCATGTATACAGACATGAAGTTAGTGCCTCTGTCAGACACTATCTCCTTTGGGAATCCCACACGGGTAAATATCCCCATCAGAGTTCTGGTCACCACCGGTGCAGTTACGGTCCTCAGAGGGATTGCCTCTGGGTAACGGGTGGCATGGTCCACCAAAACCAGGATGAACCTGTTACTTAAGGCAGTTTTGGGGTCCAATGGACCAACAATGTCGATGCCCACCCTTTCAAAGGGGGTGCCAACTACAGGAAGTGGAATCAGGGGGGTTGTAACGCTTTTTCCTGCTTTACCACTGGCCTGGCAGGTAGGACAAGATCTACAGAACTTATCTGAGTTTGTCCTCATTGTGGGCCAATAAAAGTGGGTGACAAGCCTGTCAAAGGTCTTGCCTTGCCCCAAAGGTCCTGCCAGGGGAATGTCGTGAGCCAGACCCAGTAGGAAGGTTCGGTAACACTGGGGGACCACCAACGCATGCGCTGCCCCAAAGGCCGGAACCTTAGGCTCACTGTAGAGGAGATCATTCTCCCAATATATGTGGTGATCGCCAGAGGCTTCACCTGCCGCCTGGTCTGAGGCTTGCTTCCTCAGACCCTCTAGAGTGGGACATTCTTTCAGCGCCTTGCAGAATTCCTCCCTGGTGGGTCGACCCTCAACTTGCCAGCCAGCAAGCTTAGGTAGGTCACCTAGGGTGGCAATGTCTTCCCCAGTTGGCTCGGGAGCCTCCTCCTCAGGAGCCCCGTCAACCACTGCGGGAACTTCTGGGACCGGTTTCCCGCGCCCCTTGCCCCTCCTCTTGGCAGCTCTCTGGGCCATTGTTCCAGGCTCCAGACGCCCTTGACTTCCCTCTCGGTCAGCCATGGACCGTGTGGTCATGCAGACCCACTCAGGTAACCCTAACATCTCCAGGTGAGATCTGAGCTCCACTTCTTTCCAAGCAGTATGCTCAAGATCATTGCCTAACTGACAATCTACAGGCATGGCAGGAGTCACAGCTACTTTCAGAGTACCATAGACCCCCCCCACTCAAAGGGAACCAGAGCCACCGGTAGGTACGATTGTCAGCGACTATGACCTGGTGGAATGTATTAGGGACTATCTGCTCTGTTGACACCAGCTGACTCTTGATAGTAGTCATACTGGCTCCTGTGTCACGCAGAGCCTCTACCTTCTGCCCATCAATGGTGACCCACTGCCTGTACTTGGAAGTATTTTGGGGCATGTGGGCTTTGGGCACCATTTCTCCTTCTCCCAGGGACACAAGGGAAATCTATACCTGTTCCCCAAAGCTATCTGGGTCCATCTCCCCCCGAGCGCTACACTAGTCAACCCAGGTGTCTGTCCGGTAGTGGAAGGTGCTCTCTTGGAGCACTGGGGCTCGCCTTTATAGTGACCATACTGGTAACACTTTGGGGTTGGATTTTCCTGACCTATCATATGTCCCTGGCATTTTCCCAAATCTGGAAAAGGAATGGTTGCCACCCCCTTCCCAGGGAATTCTTTTGGGGGCCTTTGGAGAGTTCCTTATCTGTAAGTTTATCTACCCCCTCTTTCTTCTGTTGGGAACCCTGACCACCTTTGTGGGGGTCTGTGGACGGGTGTCGTCCACCTCGTCTACTAATGCTTTAGAATGGCGCAAATCGCGCGCCTCCTCAGATCCCGTCCCGCGTCACCAGGGAGACGCGTGGAGGCAGGACGTCCTATCGGCCCCGGATTTCCGGGTTGCCAAGAAGAAGAAGGAAGTGAAGACGGACTTCGGGACCCGAGAGGAGGGAGCCGGAAGGGAACAGGACGGAGGAGAAACGCGCCGGGAGGAAAAGACCGTGTTGTGGAGAGACGAGGGACAGACGGCCAGCCCGAGCAGCGGAAAGAGCGACAGAGAGAGGACGAGCCCTGCCACGACCCAGGAGGGTCGTGGCTTCGCAAGGTAAGGGCCCTGTTAAAGGGACATCGAAATAAGGGGATTATAGGAGGCGAGGGGGAAAAGGGAGGGGTAGGAGGAAAAAGGAATACCGGGGAGGGCATAGGGGAAGAGGGCAGGTTGGGCTGAGCACTGGGAACCTGGGGAAAACACTGTTTGTATCCTCTCCCTGCCACCAGCCTTACATAGCTATTATGGTACCCCCCGTATGCCTACACTAATTTAAAATCACTGACCCCAGTATTTCCTTCCCTCACCCTCCCGCACACATACTAACTCAAGGCGACAATCCCATACCTCCCCACTTACCTGGCCTTATCTTCTTGTTTTCCGAGACGCCACCGGAAGAGGAGCCTGGGAGACGTAGTCCGAAGATCATCACCACCTAAGGGAAAAACAGAGCATTAAGGATTAATAAAACCAACAAGCCCTTCGCAGAAACATCTCCAATAAAAAGGATACGAACAGAAGAGAACTGTATTACTACACTAGTTATTATCTCCACCCTATAATAAATAAAATTTTGATTTTTCCCTTTTTTGGGACTTCCTTAAAGTACGAGTCAGAGTCCTCTGTACCGCCGAGCCTTCCACAGTGGTGTCAGAAGTGGGATTTAGGGCCAGATGTAGCAAAAAAACAAATAGCGAGTTGCAATTTAAATTGCAACTCGCTATTTGGTATGCAGAACGGTGTCTCAGACACCGTCTGCAAGTCGGTAAGGGGTCGCAAAGACCCACCTCATTAATATTAATGAGGTGGGTCGCAAATTGCGGCCCCATAGCGACTATGGGCACTCGCAAACATGGAGGCCTGCTGTAGTCAGCAGACCTCCATGTTCGTGACTGCTTCTAAATAAAGCAGTTTTTTTTTTTAAGTGTAGCCCGTTTTCCTTAAAGGAAAACGAGCTGCACTTAAAAAAAAATCCGAAACCTTTAGTTTCGGTATTTTTTCAGGGCAGGTACTGGTCCCTTGGACCACTACCTGCCCTGAAAAAATAATTTGTGGTCCATTCACAAAGGGGAAGGGGTCCCATGGGGACCCCTTCCAATTTGCGAGTGGGTTACCATCCACTTCAAGTGGATGGTAACTGCGACACCATTTGCGACCGCATATGCGGTCGCAAATGCTATTGCATACCACTGCGAATCGCAAATAGGAAGGGAACATCCCTTCCTATTTGCGATTCGGAAATGCATTTTGCGAGTCGCTCCCAACTCGCAAAATGCATTTCTGCATTGGAAACTCACATTTGCAACTTGCAAACGGCATTTTTTGCCGTTTGCGAGTCGCAAAGAGTTTCCTACATCTGGCCCATTATCCCCAGGCGGTACGGAGGTTTCGTGACCATGGGAGAGAAGCCCGCATTAGAGGACATGATAAAACAACTGGCGGAGGGTCAACGCCACCTGCAATTGGTATGGGAAGCACAACAGAGAGAGGCCAAGGAAGACCAAGAGGCCTTCCAAGCCGCCCTGAAAAGCCAGGCCACCATAATGGCTAATAATCAACTGGTGCACGAAACCACCCTTCAGAAATTGACAGATACCATTGCAGCCAGCAAGGTACACCCTAACGTGCCCAGTTCGGTGCTACAAAAATATCAAGAGGGTGAGGATCCTGACTCATTCTTTACAAACTTTGAAAGAGTGGCCTCATCAGCCCAATGGCCTGAAGACCGATGGGGTCAATACATCACCCCCCTCTTGACGGGTACCCTCCAAACTGCCTATCAGGCTGCGAATCCCGGCGGCACTAACCCTTATTCAGACATTAAGAAGAGTATTCTTGAGAGAGTGGGACATGATACTGAATATTATCGGATGAATTTCAGAAAAGTTAAATGGGGACATAATGAGGATCCGCGTACATTTTACTTCAGGGTCAAGGACTTAGGACTGAAATGGTTGGGACCTCTAGGGACCAACCGCGAAGACGCCATTTAAGCCATCATCTTGGAGCAATACCTAGACTCCCTTCCTGGGAGTACCCGTAATTGGATAAGACAGCATCCTAAGATCGACACCGAACTGGCCGTCGACTTGGCTTGTGCCTACCACCGGTCTGTGGATATTAAAAGCCAAGCTCCCAGACCCATGAGTAAAATACCCATAGGTCCTCCCCAATATACACCGCGACAAGGCCTTGAGGAACCTGGTCCCTCCAGGAGTGCGGAGCGGAGCCCCATGCAACAACCACAGTGTTTCAGTTGTGGTGAATGGGGCCACATAGCAAGAGGATGCCCAAAGAAACATGAGGGAGTTGAACCTATGGAGATAGGAGTTACTCGAGGGAGGGTTTTGCGCATTGGAAAGGGAGATAAGACATTCAAATACACCCTAAAAATAAATGGACAACCGGTCGGGGCCTTGATTGACTCCGGGTGTAGTCAATCGGTAATATGCCGAGACATAGTAAAATCTGTAAGTCCGACTCCAAATCAGTGGGTTACGATATGCTGCATCCATGGGGACAGGGCTAACTACCCCCTTGAGTTGATAGACGTAGAATGGGACACATATAGAGACCTCCTTCCCATGGGAGTCATGGACAACCTGATAGAAGATTGTGTCATTGGCACTGATTATTTGAGATTTCTTGAACTCTTAGATCAAACACGAAAATCTGAACCTACCGATGATTGGTGGCGGGACGCCCCGTTTGTTACCACACCCATTAATGGTCCCCCAGAGCGGAGAAAACTATCCCGAAAAGAAAAGAGAGAAGAAAAACGAAAATATGCTCTAAACAAGACACAGGCGTACCCAGAGAAAACAGTGGCCAGTATAAACAATGCCCCGATTTCGTTTAGAGTGAGCCAACGAGAAGATCCCACCTTTGGGCATGCCTGGAGGAGTGTCAAAAGTGACTCTACCGGGGAGGTAGGTCCACACTTTATAGTCCATAAGGATCTTCTATACAGGGTTACCTCGACGATAAACGGTGAAAAGAAACAACTAGTGGTCCCAGAGCCTTACCGGACTGAGGTGTTGTTACTAGCCCATAATCAACCAGGAGGAGGCCATTATGGGCGAGAAAAAACGGAAGAATACCTATTGAGACGTTTTTTTTGGCCTGGAGTCTGTGCCCATATTTGAAAATACTGTACACTATGCCCTAAATGACATCTAGTTGAACCAGGAGCAGTAAGGAGAGCCCCTTTACATCCCCTACCAATTATAGACACTCCCTTCAGACGTGTGGGTATGGACTTGGTTGGGCCTCTTTTACCGTCTACTAAAGGTCATACACATATCCTCGTTCTTGTAGATTATGCTAGCAGATACCCTGAGGCGATCCCTCTTACCAGTACCACTACCAAAACCGTTGCACAAGCCATGATAAAAAAAAATTCCCGTGTTTGTTTCCCCGAAGAAATTCTCACAGATCAAGGCACTCCCTTTGTATCTGGTCTCATGAAACAGATATGTAAAACACTAGGAATTGCCCAAATAAAAACTGCAGTATATCATCCACAGACAGATGGTTTAGTGGAGCGGTATAATCGCACCAATAAAACACTCCTGCGGAAAATAGTAGACGACTCAGGAAAAGATTGGGACCAGAAACTACCCCTAGTTCTTTATGCAATACGGACACATGAACAGTCCTCCACTGGACATAGTCCGTTCGAGTTAGTATTCGGGAGACAACCCCGTAACTTACTTGACATGGCGGCAGAACTGTGGGAGGAAGAGAATAATGAAGAGAAACCCCTCTTAGACTATATCCACAAATTAAAAACACAAAAACAAACAGTTTGGGAAGATGTGCAACACCATTTAGAGAAAGCCCAAGAAACACAAAAGAACTATTATGATCAGGGCGCCAAGTTACGGGTTCTTCAACCCAACGACCAGGTGCTAATAATGCGACCTACATCTGAACATAAACTACTGGCTAAGTGGCAAGGACCTTACCGGGTAATAAAAGCAGTCTCACCCGTTACTTATCTGATTGAACTAAACGATCACCCTAAACGGACCCAAATCTATCACATTAATTTATTTAAAAAATGGGAAAACCCTGAGAACAACAGCGGTCTTCCTGCTATTGGCTACCTAGTAACACCCACCAATACATTAGGACTTGACCTATATCCCACCGCACAACCAGGGAAACTAAAAAAAAACAGTATCAATGAGTCTCTTTCTGAGACTGAGAAAAGTCAATTATTCGAGTTGATACAACAGCATTCCGAGTTTTTCTCCGAGCTCCCAGGCCAAACGTCTCTGGTTCAACATCATATTCGGACACCAGAGGGCCAGACCATACGCCTACGGCCCTACCGGATTCCCGAGGCGAGAAAAAATCTTATGGAAGAAGAGATAAGGAAAATGTTATCTTTAAAAGTCATCGAACCCTCCACGAGTCCGTGGTGCTCCCCAGTTGTTTTGGTTCCAAAACCGGATGGCTCTGTCCGGTTTTGTATCAACTTTAGGAAACTTAATGGGATATCACTATTCTATACATATTCTATTCCCCGGGTGGACGAGGTCCTAGAAAAGATAGGGAATGCACGCTTTATGTCTACCATTGATCTAACTAAAGGATATTGGCAGATTCCCTTAGCCCCGAATGATAAAGAAAAGACGGCCTTTGCAACCCCTTCCGGTTTAAACCATTTCACTGTTCTTCCCTTTGGACTTCACGGTGCACCCGCTACATTTCAACGCTTAATGGACCGGCTCTTACGACCATTCCAAGCGTTCACCGCAGCATATCTCAATGACATTGTCATTTTTAGTGCGACTTGGTCAGAACACCTACAACACCCAGAGAAAGTGTTTTCCACGCTAGCGAGGGCTGGTCTCACAGCTAATCCTAAAAAGTGTGTACTAGGGCAAACCCAAATAGCCTATCTCGGGTATGTCATTGGTATGGGGGTCCTGCGTCCCCAGAAAGATAAGGTAGAGGCCATTAAACAGATACCTCTCCCCAGAACCAAGAAGGAACTCCGTTCTTTTCTAGGGTTGGTGGGATATTATCGTAGATTCATCCCACAATAGTCCACCATTACGGCCCCCCTCACCGACTTGTTGAAGAAGCAGTATCCCGCCACCCTTCCTTCTTTTTCACCCTCTCAGCTTCAGGGGTTCCAATTTCTGAAAGAGGCCCTTACGACCGAGCCGGTGTTACGGTGTCCCGATTTTTCTAGGCCTTTCCACCTCTTCACCGATGCTTCCAACATTGGCCTTGGGGCTGTCCTAGCCCAACCCGACGACCTAGGACATGACCATCCTATCGTATATATTAGTCGTAAACTCCTGCCAAGGGAACTACACTACCCTACTATCGAGAAGGAATGCCTGGCCATAAAATTACAGTATTATCTCCTGGGCAGAACTTTTGTCCTATTCACTGACCATGCCCCTTTGACTTGGTTGGCCTCCCATAAAGACACTAATTCCAGGGTGTTACGCTGGTTTCTTGAGCTCCAGCCTTTTACTTTTCAGGTCCGCCACATCCCTGGGTCCAGCCAATGCCCCGCTGATTTCCTCTCCCGCTGTCCGGATTCTACGGTCCTCTACCAGTCCTGTTCTTGGGATAGGGTGTGTAGACGGGTGTCGTCCACCTCGTCTACTAATGCTTTAGAATGGAGCCGATCGCGCGCCTCCTCAGATCCTGTCCCGCGTCACCAGGGAGACGCGTGGAGGCGGGACGTCCTATCGGCCCCGGATTTCCGGGTTGCCAAGAAGAAGAAGGAAGTGAAGACGGACTTCGGGACCCGAGAGGAGGGAGCCGGAAGGGAACAGGACGGAGGAGAAATGCGCCGGGAGGAAAAGACCGTGTTGTTGAGCGACGAGGGACAGACGGCCAGCCCGAGCAGCGGAGCCGGGAAAGAGTGACAGAGAGAGGACGAGCCCCGCCACGACCCAGGAGGGTCGTGGCTTCGCAAGGTACGGGCCCTGTTAAAGGGACATCGAAATAAGGGGATTATAGGAGGCGAGGGGGAAAAGGGAGGGGTAGGAGGAAAAAGGAATACCGGGGAGGGCATAGGGGAAGAGGGCAGGTTGGGCTGAGCACTGGGAACCTGGGGAAAACACTGTTTGTATCCTCTCCCTGCCACCAGCCTTACATAGCTATTATGGTACCCCCCCGTATGCCTACACTAATTTAAAATCACTGACCCCAGTATTTCCTTCCTTCACCCTCCCGCACACATACTAACTCAAGGCGACAACCCCATACCTCCCCACTTACCTGGCCTTATCTTCTTGTTTTCCGAGACGCCACCGGAAGAGGAGCCTGGGAGACGTAGTCCGAAGATCATCACCACCTAAGGGAAAAACAGAGCATTAAGGATTAATAAAACCAACAAGCCCTTCGCAGAAACATCTCCAATAAAAAGGATACGAACAGAAGAGAACTGTATTACTACACTAGTTATTATCTCCACCCTATAATAAATAAAATTGTGATTTTTCCCTTTTTTGGGACTTCCTTAAAGTACGAGTCAGAGTCCTCTGTACCGCCGAGCCTTCCACAGGGTCCCCCCCAGGTACCTTCTTGGACACTCTGGTGCTAACCCAGAGGTCCGCCTCCTCAGCAAGCTTCCTGGGATCAGTCAGCTTACTATCCACTAAGTGCTGGCGCAACTCTGTAAAAGTAGTATTAAGCATATGCTCTCTCAGAATCAAGTCATATAACCCTTTATAATCATCTACTTTGTTGCCCCGCACCCATCCATTCAGTGCCTTACTGGAAAAGTCAAAGAAATCTACCCATGTTTGTGTGGTTTGTTTGGTGCTGTCCCTGAACCTCTGACGGTATCCCTCAGGGGTCAGCCCAAACTTGGCAAGTAAAGTGGCTTTCTGAAGTGGGTATGTGTTTTGATCAGGTTGATCCAATGTGAGAAGTGTGTCCCTCCCCAATGGCGGTACATAACCCCACATAGCTACCCCCCATTGCCCTTCAGGAACCTCATGAGCCCTTAGTGCAACTTCATAAGCAGCTAACCATTTATCTATGTCATCTCCCACCACAAAACTGGGCACCACATTTTTGGGTATACGAACCTTCTTTTCTCCAGCAGGTCCTGTCAGTATGCTGCCACCATTATTGCTGGATTCAGACTGCTTTGCCTTGAGATCCAGCTCCTTGAGACTCAGCCAATCACAGTTTTCTTTTCAGCCAAGGCTCTCTCAACTGCAGCTTCAGCTCTTTCAGCTTCAATCTGTTTGGCTGCTCTTTCAGCCTCAGTTTGCTTGGCTTCTCTCTCTGCCCTTCTTTCCTCCTGTTGAGCCTCAATTTTCAGTTTTGCCATTTGCAATTGGAACTCCCTTTCCTCTCTCCTTTCCTCTGCGGTCAGGCTTTGCACAGAGACACTGCTCCCTGGTCTGGAAGGGGGCACAATTGCAGTGGTAACACCATCCACAGATAGCAACAAATCCTCTGAGGGGCTATTTTCTGGCTCTTCTTCCTCATCATCCTCTTCTAAATGGGCTTCTGGACAGGCCCTCAGCGCCACTTGAAAGTCCTCCTTTTTGGAGGCCCCTTGGGTGGGTACCCTCATTGCCCTGCAGAATCCTTTTAGTTGTTTGACCGTATATGTATCCAACAGGACTAGGTCAAAGTTTCCTATCTGAGACCCAGTCAGAGACATGTTGAGTGAGGATTTAGTTTTTGAAAATTGTCAGGAAAAAACAAATTTGCAAAAAGAGATAAAAATCAAGTTGACCTTCAACTGTGGGTAGGTAGTGAAATACTTAGCTACTATATGTCACTGCACAAATACAAGTCCTATCCTCACTGCTGCTCACCAATGTTAGAAATGGGGTTTTTGGTTGGCAGTCAGGTTATCCCCTGTCCAAGCAAAAGCCCTCACTCTAGTCAGGGTAAGTCACACACAATCCAAGATTATCCTGTGCCCACCCTCTGGTAGCTTGGCACGAGCACTCAGTCTTAACTTAGAAGGCAATGTGTAAAGTATTTGTGCAATAAATCATACAATACCACCATATAGCACCACAAAAATACACCACACAGTGTTTAGAAAAATATATAATATTTATCAGGATAATTGTAGGTCAAAACGAATAAAGTTGCAATGTGAATTTGTAGAGATATCACTGAAAATTGATATAAAGTGTCTTAAGTCTTTAAAAAGCAAACAAAGGGGGTCATTCTGACTCCCGCCGGCCGCGGTATCCGCAGGGCCGGCGGCAGCCGCCAGAATACCGCTGCGCGGTCACAAGACCGCCGCGGGTATTCTGGGCTGGCGGGCGACTGCCAGAAGGCCGCCCGCCAGCCCAGCGGGAAACACCCTTCCACAAGGATGCCGGCTCAGAATGGAGCCGGCGGAGTTGAAGGGGTGCGACGGGTGCAGTTGCACCCGTCGCGATTTTCAGTGTCTGCATGGCAGACACTGAAAATCATGGTGGGGCCCTGTTACGGGGGCCCCTGCAGTGCCCATGCCATTGGCATGGGCACTGCAGGGGCCCCCATTGGCCCCACGACACCCCATACCGCCATCCTGTTCCTGGCGGCCAAAACCGGCAGGAACAGGATGGCGGTATGGGGGTCGGAATCCCCATGGCGGCGCAGCAAGCTGCGCCGCCATGGAGGATTCCCCAGGGCAGCGGAAAACCGGCGCTACACCGCCGGTTTTCCGTTTCTGACCGCGGCTGTACCGCCGCGGTCAGAATGCCCTTGGGAGCACCGCCAGCCTGTTGCCGGTGCTCCCGCGGTCCCCGGCCAAATGACCCCCAAAGTCTCTTTCAAGCACAAAGTACCTGGTTTGGAGTGGAAAATCTCCTCAGAGGGCCACAGAAGAAGAGATACGTGGAAAAAGGGTGTGTGCGTCGATTTCTCCCCAGCACACACGGACTTGCGTCGTTATTTTTCACGCGGGGAAGTCGTGCGTCGTTTTCCGGTTCGCGGACAGACTCTTTCTGTGGATCGCGGGGATTACCAGATGTCCCGGATTCTCCTGCTTGTTTACCGGCTGCGCGCCATTCTGCGGGGCTGTGTGTCGAAGTTTCGCTCTCACGGCAGGCGTCGCGTCGATTTATCCTCTGGAGGTCGGGCGGTGTTGTCCTTGCGAGGCCATGCGTCGAAGTTCCGGTCGTCCCGAAGGCGTCGTGTCGATCAACGTCGGCGTGCGGCGTTTTTCTTGCCGCGGAACAAGCTGTGCGTTGAAAATTTCGCCGCACGAAGCGTCCAAGTGAAAAAGAAAAGTCTTTTTGGTCCTGAGACTTCAGGGAACAGGAGGCAAGCTCTATCCAAGCCCTTGGAGAGCACTTTTACAGCCAGACAAGAGTTCAGCAAGGCAGCAGGGCAACAGTAAGGCAGCAGTCCTTTGTAGAAAGCAGTCAGGTGAGTCCTTTAGGCAGCCAGGCAGTTCTCCTTGGCAGGATGCAGGTTCTGGTTCAGGTTTCTTCTCCAGCAAGTGTCTGATGAGGTAGGGCAGAGGCCCTGTTTTATACCCAAATGTGCCTTTGAAGTGGGGGAGACTTCAAAGAGTGGCTAAGAAGTGCACCAGGTCCCCTTTCAGTTCAATCCTGTCTGCCAGGGTCCCAGTAGGGGGTGTGGCAGTCCTTTGTGTGAGAGCAAGCCCTCCACCCTCCCAGCCCAGGAAGACCCATTCAAAATGCAGATGTATGCAACTGAGGCTGAGTACCCTGTGTTTGGGGTGTGTCTGAGTGAATGCACAAGGAGCTGTCAATTAAGCCCAGCCAGACGTGGATTGTAAGGCACAGAAAGATTTAAGTGCAAAGAAATGCTCACTTTCTAAAAGTGGCATTTCTAGAATAGTAATATTAAATCCAACTTCACCAGTCAGCAGGACTTTATATTACCATTCTGGCCATACTAAATATGACCTTCCTGCTCCTTTCAGATCAGCAGCTACCACTTCAATACTGTATGAGGGCAGCCCCAATGTTAGCCTACGAAGGGAGCAGGCCTCACAGTAGTGCAAAAACGAATTTAGGAGTTTTACACTACCAGGACATGTAAACTACACAGGTACATGTCCTGCCTTTCACCCACACAGCACCCTGCTCTAAGGGTTACCTAGGGCACACATTAGAGGTGACCTATATGTGGAGAAAGGGGAGGTTTAGGCTTGGCAAGTACTTTTAAATGCCAAGTCGAGGTGACACTGAAACTGCACACACAGGCCTTGCAATGGCAGGCCTGAGACAAGGAAAAGGGGCTACTTAAGTGGGTGGCACAACCAGTGCTGCAGGCCCACTAGTAGCATTTAATCTACAGGCCCTATGCACATAGAGTGCACATTACTAGGGACTTATAAGTAAATTAAATAGTCCAATCAGGTATGATTCAAGGTTACCATGTTTTAAGGGAGAGAGCATATGCACTTTAGCACTGGTTAGCAGAGGTAAAGTGCGCAGAGTCTAAAAGCCAGCAAAAACAGTGTCCAAAAAGTGGAGGGAGGTAGACAAAAATTTAGGGGTGACCACCCTAAGGCTGTCAGGTCTAACAGTTAGGTAAGGCAATTAAGGGTGACGTTGATAGTGACAATGACTGACAAACTGAATTGCTGAACTTCACTATTAATGCTGGTATTCTTAGTTTATAAAAAATTGCATTGTCGCATATATTTTCTCCAAGAGATGATGTTTTCAATTAATAACTTAATAAATTAAGTTGGTTGAATAAAGATTGAACTAACAGATGACTTAGAGTTGTAATCAATAGGCAAATAAAAATTGTTAACTCTTTATGAGTTGTGGTCATTCATGAGTAGATGGTTTAAGGTGTTTTTCTATAAATGTTACCTTGATTATTGATTTGATTATTGGTCCAACTGGTCACGGCATGACTAGAATACTTCATGCAATTCAAAAGATTAATCGACCTATACGCGTCCCCCTGTAAGTTTACTTATTAAGGACCAGGCACGCTAGCACTTATTTGACAAAAGATACTTACCATCCATTTGGTGGCCTGTATTGGATCTTCTTGGTGATTATTAAACCCAGGAGTGATATCACTTGTACGTTAGAGCCTAAAGAAACAACACAAAGAAAAGATACTTTAGGTAATGAGACTGTTGAACATTGACTCATATCAAGAGACTTGTGTATGAATATTTTAGATATCTAAAAGATCGAGTGTTTGTTTAATCTATTTTGGTTAGTCTTCGCTTTATTTTTAGAAATGAAGTAATTCCTTATGAGCCAGGACTTTTTAAGGGACTGTAGTTTGGGAATAGCGGGTTTGCTGAGAAGTAACACAAGTTTTATATATATATATATATATATATATATATGCATATATATATATATATATATATATATATATATACATACATATATATATTAGTACTGAACCTAACTTTTGTTACCTAGGATCCTCGCCTTTAAATGTTCTGGACATAGTACTTGTTGGGTGGTCTGTCTTGTCTGGGGGATTGAGGGAATTTTGGGTAAGGGTTCATAGTCATATGAGAATCATTTGACAGCTGTTAACAGATATGACTAGGAAGAATTATAGTGTTGACTTTATAATCCTTCACTATACTGATGCTAAGGAGGTTGTGAATCGCTTCAAGGTTCCTGGACCCTCTGCACGGACCTTGATTCTTCACACATGTATTTCTTTCTCTCCAATTTCCCTTTCTGGCTGAGGGCTATTCTGACTTAGAAAGTTGTATGATCCTCTTGGTTGTAACAGTGTTTGGCACACAGCAAGTTGGCTTCTGGAGAATAATCTCGCTCCTACAAGATTTCAACACCACCATTCATTTGCTGTGGGTTGCGTCCTGACATGACAAGGTCAGCCAACTGACACTTGGGCCCAGATTTACTAGATTATCATGCAGCGCAGGAGCGCAAAAAATCTGCGCTGCCTGAAAAGGACAGAGCAGGGGAGAGCCATATTTACAGAAATAGGGCACTCTCCTGCCCTTTCCTCAGAAATCTGCTGCCGTGCGCCACGCACACACATTTGTGTCATAATGCAAGGTTGTGTGCATGAGTCCAGCATAAGTTTTGTAGTGGAAGAGTACCTTTCCAGTACAAAGCACTATACATAGACACACTTTAAAACTTTTCGTACATTGCATGTGTGCTGCACATTGCAGCACACATGCAAAGTCAGAAATGAGAGGAGAAATTAAAACATTTCTCCTATTAATGCTTGCTTTCACCTGGCATTACTTTTGGTGCAAAACCCTGTCTACTATTGTTTGTGGCTAGAGTTGTGTGTCAAACGGCATGGGTAGTTGCATGGGAGCCCCCATGTACCACCCACTTAACACCCCCTTGGTTTTAAGTAATGCAAAGCAGTGCTTTGTGCTGCTTTGTGTTACTTTTAGGGTACTTTTCATTGCAAAACAAATTTTGCCCTGGAAAGTAAATAGGTAAATAATATTTTGCCTCAATTTCTGTCACTTTTGTGATGCAAATATGGCATAAAATATTAGTGAAAATACCCCTTGGAGTCACTTCTGGGGTCCTGGCCTTAAACAAAGCAGGTCCAGCCTTCCTTCAGGTTCTGTAGGCAGCAACGCAATCGATCTTTTGATTCCTCACAGGTCCCTAAGTGTACGCAGGGGAGGTCTGTAGGGTCCTCTTGTATGCAAAGTGCCAGCCTGTGGGTGGAGGGCAAGCCTTAGGCCACACCATAGAAAGGTTCTGGTCAGTAACTCCCCTCCCACTGGGTTTGGTGCTCACCTGACTAGAGAGACAAATGGGAGTCAGGCCCTGGTGTGAGCTTCATCTGACAATGACAAGGCAAGCATCCTTTGAAGCTCAGGAAGGGACTGGCCACAGATCCAAGGTATCCTGTCAAGGCGGGAGGCCACCTCCCCTTACTGAAAACCCTTTTGGTCACTGTTGTGTAGTAATAATCACCAAAGGGGAGCTTTCAAGGATCAAGTGACATCTGGACATTGGCAGGAAAGCCCTTTGATTTTAGGCAGGAAAATGACAATACTCTAAAAGTGTATTTTCCAAAATAGTAATGTAAAATCTGACATGGCCATTAAATTGGATTTTATTTACTATTATAACAAGCAGTTAAATCATTTTTCTAGCTGTTTTCAAAATGAAACTAAGCATTATAAGTTGTTATAGTCTAACCCCTTTGTTTTCATATGGAAAAGGCACACCTGCGACAGTGAAAAACGGCAGAGGAGGTATTTCACTGCCAGGACGTGTACAACATTATAAATACTTGCCCTGCTTTTTAATATCATACACCATGCCCTGTGGATATTTAGGGCCTATCTTAGGGGTGATTTATAAGTATTAAAAAGGAAGGCTGAGGCCTGGCAAAAGGTTTGTTTTGCCAGTTGGAAGTGGCAGTTTAAAGCTGCACACCCAGGCTGCAGGGACAAGCCTGGTGACATGTTTTAGGGTGCTACTTTAGTGGGTGGCACAACGAGTGCTGCAGCCCACTAGTAGCATTTAACTTACAGGACCTGGGTATATCTGGTACCATAGACTAGGGAATTTCAAGTAAATAAATTATGATAGTTAGGGGTATTAAAAATATGATGATGTACTAGAATAAATGAATATTCATTTAATAGAAAGTCTGGCTCCTATTGTTCAAACTCTGTTCCTAACACGTGTTATAGTTAGAATAAAGGGTACATGTCTCCAGTGACAACTCACTCATTGTGTGTGGCTACATAGGCATTCATTCCAGGCAATGGGCAAATGTTTCCTCTCAAAATATCTTGTGAAGCATGATTAAGTGCGTTCATATGTGAGTATATAAGCATTAAAATCATTTTAAAGAGAGGTGTTTTTCAAAGTATTATTGTTGCATGTTAAAAAAGAGACAAAAAGGCAATTGAACTCAATCTGTGGATGTGTTGAATGCGACCTTCAAAGCTTCATTAAAAGTAGGGAAAAGCATACAGCTAGTTTTGCGGTATTTAGCATCTTTGACAACCTGGTGTACCCTTTCTTTGTTTTCCCCTCTCCCTCTCTATCGCTCACTCTATCTTTCTCTCATTTCTTCCACTATTGCTCCCTTTTGTCTCTCCTCTCCCATGAATCTCACCTACTTTTGGTTTATTCCTTCCTTATCATCCTCTCCCTCCTTGGCAAGAAAGCTAACGCTCAAGAGATGAGGGATTTATCTTCCAGCTCAACCAAAACAACATTTGTCTACCAATCTAACTAGCAATTTTGGATCATGATGTGGGCAGGGGCAGAAGAGGAGCAAGTTACTCACCCAAGATAATAAAAGATGCAAGGAGAGTGAACTGTAATTGGTTAGGCTTTAGGTAATCCTTTTGAAGAGGAATTATATTTCTGGTTGACCTCATGGACCATAACCAGGTAAGGATATTTTCAAAACCGGATTGATAGGAAATCAAGAAAGCTCAGACTCAAAGTACCATCCATCTTACGGTGCTAGAGTCCACCTTGAACTTTATTGGGTTCAGGATGTGGGAAGGCAGATGAGGAAGCATGCCACATTTTAATGGGGTGAGGGCGCTAAAGTTCCCAGAGATACCTCTTTCTTGGGAAAATCGAAAGGAAACTGCAATTAACCGGATCTTTTTGACGTGTATTTAGATATTTTGGGAGAAGGAAGGTCCAGGTATATGACCTCTCGCCCCTCTATTGTGTATGAGCATAAAGCTTGAAAATCATACAGTAAAAACTGAATAAATAAGACATACTCACATAAGTGAGAAAATGATTCAAACACATAATCAAACACTGAATCAGACTCTTGGTTCTTGAAAGCGCAGAGAGGGCATAAGATTAGGAATGCTGTTACAAGAATTTTGATCATGACAGTACATGGTGAGATTTGGGGTTTTGGACTGGGGATTTAGGAATACTGTGGATATGACCAAATAGGAGCAGGGAAGATTAAATGGGAGATTGTGAGAAAAAATGGGTATACATTTGGATTAGATGGGGCATATTGGGGGCATTTGGGGAGGTATTTCAATGATGCAGGACAATGTGGGAAGGAGAGATAATTGTGTAGTTGTTCAATGGAGTTGTGGCATAAGTATAGGATATTTACCAAATATGAAATACATGGAGAAGGTTGTTCTATTTATAATTGAGGTAGAAGCTCTTATTTAAGAAAGACTTATTCCCTAGGTATCTGCCCCATATAATTTTCCATCTTTTCATGCAAGAGAGAAAATGGGGACAAAATGATTTAGATCAATAATATTGAATTCTGCTTCTGAGGGTAAAATTGTTCAGTATGTTTTTAACTTTAGGTATTGATGAAATAAGTTGTAAAGACTTCAATTAATTTGCTGTAGTCTTTGTTATGCACCTATTCTTTCAAAAGTTTAAAGTTTTGCTTTTCCATCCACTAGTATAAGGTTTTACAATGTTTGTATTTATTAAATGTCAGAGAAAGAATATTGTTGGAATTTCCCAATTGCGATGACGTACCCTTGGATCTTTTTCTTTCCTTTTCATCATTCATCTATAACATATTGTTTTTCTCAATATCACTGGTCTAGACATCTTTATTCCAAGATTCACACATCCATCTCTTGTTTTCATAGATCTGTATTGTTCATACTTTAAAATGTATTCGAATTTTTGTTTTATATATTTGTTTTCAATTTTGAAAATGCTTTTTGTCAACTTCAGTCTGCTGATCTAGTTGGACTATTGGTAGATTCAAATAATTTTAAACTAGCTGTCTATACTTTCTGATTACATGTGTCACGCCTTGACTTGGTTGGTTCATTTTCACTAGTCCTTTAAGGGTTTAAAATAATGTGTCCGCATGTTGATCATTCTTCTTCAGCTCTTTAGGTTACATATGGAACATAACAACTGGGTGCAAGGGCAGTAGTTTTGACAGCATGTCATGCATTCCCTTTATCACCCTCAATCTTGATCACAATCTGCATTTAATTCCCAATAATAATTTTTGATGCTTCACATAGAGATGAAAGTTAATCTTCTGTTTTTGCAATGATGCACTTTTAAAGGTAAAATTCCAAGTATGCCCTTGGGATCCATCTGCTAAATATGTCTGATTTGCCTTTTCCCTTTTTATAGGGATAACCGGTCTTTTTAGTGTCCCTTGTTTAATTATTTGTAAATTAAACCATTTCTATGAATTATTGATGAGGTGTGTCATTGTAACTTCAATTTTTATGTGTTCTATGAAAGCGTACACTTTATCAATATCTCAATTTTTAACTGTGTTTTAGTGCCTGATTTTGTAATGAATTTGCTTTATCTGTATAATGTTCTAGTGACATTTAGTTTGACCTACCGCTTCCTAAAGACTCTTCCATCAATATATACTGTTGTTACTTAACTCCCCCTTTTAGAAATACAGTGAAATATACCTTATTTGTTTCATTTATTAGGGCTAACTTTGTTGGATCAGCTTCCATGAAGTGAGGTATCATTTGGGTGACTAACACACATTTTTACCATCTTTTTCTTGATGGCCTTTTCAATTGGATCACAATATGTTGTTCTTGAATTTAGTTTGATTAAATGTAAGATACCACAATTACTGAACAGAAGGTGACTAACCTGTGATAACTGGCCTGGCAGGAATGATTCACGAAGCTTGTTGTTTCACACCCCCTGATGCTCAACCAAGCCAGTGGCACACAGCACTCATTCTGGAGGAACACAAAGGGGAGTAAGGGAATGGGTAGAATAAGAAAAAAGTCAACAGCTGACTGTGTGGCAGCTTCCTTGCATCACCCTTCCGGCTCGTCTGTCATCTGTCTCTCAGTGTGTAAGTGTCTGTTAATTTGTATGAGACTCCTTCCAAAAAAATGGTTTTTTTTCTAGTTGTTTTTCACTAGAAATAAACTAGTCTCTGGATTTGGAAAGTGCTGCATGGTTTTACTAATGCCTCTCTCTGGTTAACCCCTTCTGTGCCGTGGACGTAATGGTTACGTCCCACGGCGCAGTGCTCATGTGCTGAGAATGTAACCATTACGTTCTTGGCACTGAGCTCAGAGGGAGCGCTAGTGCTCCCTCTGTGGGCTTCCCTCCCACCCCCCCAAGGCAGGGATGGAAGGGGAATCTCTTCCCCATCCACCCCCGACCACCCCTGACGACCACAGTGATGTCTGATGACGTCAGCGCACATTCGCGCGCTGACCTCATCAGAGGCCACTTCCCCATTGCGCTGGAAATCGGAAGAGAAATGCTTTGCATTTCTCTTCCGATCATGTGATGGGGACCCTGAGAGGCTTCAATGGGAAGGAAAGGAATTTCCTTCCCTTTGAAGTCTCTGAGAGCATTTCAAAAGGTGGATCGTAAAGCGATCTGGCTTTTGAAATGCCCACTAGACACCAGGAATCTATTTTTTCAAAAGAAACTGGCATAAGCGGAGCGACCCCTTGGGCCAGGGTCGCTCCCCAGGGGGGCAATGTTTTTCTAGGCCTTTTCTGCCCCCCTGGGGGCAGATCGGCCTATTTTTGTTAGGCCGATCTGCCCCCAGGGGGGGCAGAAACCAGTAGGCGCCAGGGATCTTTTTTTTTGTTTTTTTTTTGAGTTGGGGAGCAACTCCTTCGGCAAGGGTCGCTCCCTAGGGGGGAAATTATATTTAGCCGATTTCTGCAGATCAACCTATTTTTATGAGGTCAGTCTGCTCCCCGGGGGGCAGAAACCACTAGACACCAGGGAGTTTTTTTTTCTATAGTGAATTCACGGAAGGGGAGCAACCCCTTAGGCAAGGGTCGCTCCCTGGGGGTGGCAATGTATTTTAGGCCATTACTGCCCCCCCTGGGGGCAGATCGGCCTATTGTTATTAGGCTGATCTGCCCCCACGGGGGCCAGAAACCACTAAGCACCAGGGATCATTTTTGTTGTTGGTTTTTTTTGTTTTTTAGAGTTGGGGAGCGGCCCCTTAGGCAAGGGTCGCTCCCCAGAGGGCAAATTATATTTAGGCCATTTCTGCCCCCCTTAGGGGTAGATCGCCCGATTTTTGTTAGACCAATCTGCCCCTAAGGGGGCCGAAACCACTAGGCACCGGGGATAAAATTTTTTGTGTGTGTTTTTTGTGTTTTTTTAGAGTTGGGGAGCGACCCCTTGGGCAAGGGTCGCTCCCTAGGGGGAAAATTATATTTAGGCCATTTCTGCCCTCCTTAGGGGCAGATCGGCTGATTTTTGTTATGCCAATCTGCCCCTAAGGGGTGCAAAAACCACTAGGTACCGGGGATATTTTTTTTGTGCCAATTTCACGCAAGGGGAGCGACCCCTTAGGCAAGGGTCGCTCCCCGGGGGTGAGGGGATTTATTTTATGCCATTTCTGCCCCCCGGGGGCAGATCGGCCTATTCTTATTAGGTTGATCTGCTCCCGGGGGGGCAGAAACCACTAGGCACCAGGGATCATTTTTTTGTTTGTTTTTGCGTGTTTTTTTGTTTTTTTAGAGTTGGGGAGCGACCCCTTAGGCAAGGGTCGCTCCCTAGGGGGAAACTTAGAATTAGGCCATTTCTGCCCCCCTTGGGGGGAGATCGGCTGATTTTTGTTAGGCCAATCTGCCCCCAAGGGAGGCAGAAACCACTAGGCACCGGGGATCTTTTTTTTTGCACCAATTTCATGCAAGGGGAGCTATCCCTTAGGCAAGGGTCGCACCCCGTGGGGTACAAATTTATTTTAGGCCATTTCTGCCCCCCCCGAGGGCAGATCAGCCTATTGTTATTAGGCCGATCTGCCCCCGGGGGCAGAAACCTTTAGGCGCAGGGATCATTTTTTTTTTTTCTGTTATTTAGAGGTGGGGAGTGACCACTTAGGCAAGGGTCACTCCCCTGGGGGGTGAGGGGGATTTATTTTTGGCCATTTCTGCTCCCCGTGGGGGCAGATCGGCCTATTTCTACTAGGCCGATCTTCCCCCGGGGGGGAGAAACCACTTAGGCACCAGGGATTGGTGTGTGTGTATGTGTGTGTTTTCTTTTAGGGGAGCAGCCCCTTGGGTAAGGGTCGCTCCCCATGGGGGCACATTACTGTTGGCCATATCTGCCCCCCTTTGGGGCAGATGAGCCTATTTTTGGAAGGCCCATCTGCCCCCAAGGGGGGGGCAGAGATCCCACTAGAGACCAGGGAAGTTATTTTTTCCAAAATAAGAGGGTGGGGGTATGGCCATACCCCCACTCCAAATAAATGGGACCAAAGTTGTTCTGCCCACCAGTGGGCAGATAGGGCAATTACCCCTGATCCACACCAGGGGGGCCAGAAAGTCTAATAGATGCCAGGGAATTAAAATATATATTTTACTGAAGGGGTTAACAGTCTTTCAGCACTCTAAAACATCTTATCCCACAGCAAGCAAGAAGACATGTAAGAGCTTGGCTAACTCTCAAAATCGTCCCACTTGGAATGGTGAGGGCTGCACTTTATGGACTTTGGGACGCTGCCATGTAGAACAATCCACAAGACCTTGACACATCTAAAAACTAAACATCTGGGTGATTCAAGGGTGGTGTGTTTCACATGTACCCTGCACCATTTTCGTACCCACAATGCCCTGCAAACCTCCAACTTGGCTGGAAGTCACACATTTTTCCCATGTTTTTGTGATGGAACCATCCGGAATCTGCAGGAATCCACAAAATTCCGACCACCCAGCATTGTCTCATCTATACCGATAAAAATTCTGCTGCACTTGTCGGCATAAAAATGTTTTTTCGCAAACTGCCCTTTTGGAACCCCTTTGATTCCCCCTCAATATCAACATGTTTTTGGCTCTTCCCTTTCACAAGCACTTGGCCCACCTACACAAATGAGGTGTCATTTTTACCGGGATACTGAGGGGAACGTTGAGTGGTATGAAATTTGTCCCAGTACGGTAATCCAACACAGAAATGTTGGAAAAATGTGGGTTTTTTTGTGCTAAATTTGAGGTTTGCTGAGGATTCTGGGTAAGAAAACATTGGAGGATCCACGCAAGTCACACCTCCCTGGACTCCCTCAGGTGTCTAGTTTTCAGAAATGTCTGGGTTTGGTAGGTTTCCCTAGATGGCTGCTGAGCCCAGGACCAAAAACGCAGGTGCACCCCGCAAAAACAGATAGTTTTGTTTTTGATAATTTTGATGTGTCCAGATAGTGTTTTGGGGCATTTCCTTTTGTGGGAGCTAGGCCTACCCACACAAGTGAAGTACCATTTTTATCGGGAGGCTTGGCGGAACGCTGGGTGGAAGGAAATTTGTGGCTCCTCTCAGATTCCAGAACGTTCTGTCACCGAAATGAGAGGAAAAAGTGTTTTTTGGCCAAAGTTTGAGGTTTGCAAAGGATTCTGTGTAACAGAACCTGGTCAGAGCCCCACAAGTCACCCCATCTTGGATTCCCCTAGGTGTCTAGTTTTCAAAAATGCACTGGTTTGCTAGGTTTCCCCAGGTGCCGGCTGAGCTAGAGGCCAAAATCCACAGCTAGGCATTTGTAAAAAACACCTCTGTTTTCTGTGGAAAAATGTGATGTGTCCACGTTGTGTTTTGGGGCATTTCCTTTCGCGGGCGCTAGGCCTACCCACACAAGTGAAGTACCATTTTTATCTGGAGGCTTGCTGGAACGATGGGTGGAAGGAAATTTGTGGCTCCTCTCAGATTCTAGAACTTTCTGTCACCAAAATGAGAGCAAAAAGTGTTTTTTTGGCCAAATTTTGAGGTTTGCAAAGGATTCTGGGTAACAGAACCTGGTCAGAGCCCAACAAGTCACCCCATCTTGGATTCCCCTAGGTGTCTAGTTTTCAAAAATGCCCTGGTTTGCTAGGTTTCCCCAGGTGCCGGCTGAGCTAGAGGCCAACCACAGCTATGCACTTTGCAAAAAACACCTCTGTTTTCTGTGGAAAAATGTGATGTGTCCACGTTGTGTTTTGGGCCATTTCCTTTCGCGGGCGCTAGGCCTACCCACACAAGTGAGGTACCATTTTTATTGGGGGAACGCTGGGTGGAAGGAAATATGTGGCTCCTCTCAGATTCCAGAACTTTCTGTCACCGAAATGAGAGGAAAAAGTGTTTTTTTGGCCAAAGTTTGAGGTTTGCAAAGGATTCTGGGTAACAGAACCTGGTCAGAGCCCCACAAGTCACCCCATCTTGGATTCCCCTAGGTGTCTAGTTTTCAAAAATGCACTGGTTTGGTAGGTTTCCCCAGGTGCCGGGTGAGCTAGAGGCCAAAATCCACAGCTAGGCATTTGTAAAAAACACCTCTGTTTTCTGTGGAAAAATGTGATGTGTCCATGTTTTGTTTTGGGCCATTTCCTTTTGCGGGCGCTAGGCCTACCCACACAAGTGATGTACCATTTTTATCAGGAGACTTGGGGGAACGCTGTGTGGGAGGAAATTTGTGGCTCCTCTCAGAATCCAGAACTTTTTGTCCCCGAAATGAGAGGAAAAAGTGTTTTTTGGGCCAAATTTTGAGGTTTGCAAAGGATTCTGGGTATCAGAACCTGGTCAGAGCCCCACGAGTCACCCCATCTTGGATTCCCCTAGGTGTCTAGTTTTTAAAACTGCGCAGGTTTGCTAGGTTTCCCTAAGTGCCGGCTGAGCTACAGGCCAAAATCCACAGCTTGGCACTTTGCAAAAAACAGCTCTGTTTTCTTTGTGAAAATGTGATGTGTCCACGTTGTGTTTTGGGGAATTTCCTGTCGCGGGCACTAGACCTACCCCCCCAGGTGAGGTACTATTTTTATCGGACACTTGGGGGAACGCTGGGTGGAAGGAAATTTGTGGCTCCTCTCAGATTCCAGAACTTTCTGTCACCGAAATAAGAGGAAAAGGTGTTTTTTTGGGACAACTTTTTTAGGTTTCTAAAGGATTCTGTGTAACAGAACCTGGTCAGAGCCCCACAACTCACCCCATCTTGGATTCCCATAGGTGTCTAGTTTTTAAAAAATGCGCTGGTTTGCTATGTTTCCCCAGGTGCCGGCTGAGCTAGAGGCCAAAATCCACAGGTAGGCACTTTGTAAAAAACACCTCTGTTTTATGTGGAAAAATGTGATGTGTCCATGTTGTGTTTTGGGGCAGTTCCTGGCGCGGGGCTAGGCCTACCCACGCAAGTGAGGTATCATTTTTTCTGGATATATGGGGGAACACAGAATAGCAAAACAAGTGTTATTGCCCCTTGTCTTTCTCCACATTTTTTCCTTCTGAATGTAAGACAGTGTGTAAAAAAGGTGTCTATTTGAGAAATGCCCTGTAATTCACATGCTAGTATGGGCACCCCGAAATTCAGAGATGTGCAAACAACCACTGCTTCTCAACACCTTATCTTATGGCCATTTTGGAAATACTAAGGTTTTCTTGATACCTATTTTTCACTTTTTATATTTCAGCAAATTAATTGCTGTATACCTGGTATAGAATGAAAACCCATTGCAAGGTGCAGCTCATTTATTGGCTCTGGGTACCTAGGGTTCTTGATGAACCTACAAGCCCTATATATCCCCACAACCAGAAGAGTCCACCTGACGTAACGGTATATTGCTTTAAATAATTTGACATCGCAGGAAAAAGTTACAGAGTAAAATGTGGAGAAAAATTGCTGTTTTTTTACCTCAATTTCAATATTTTGTTTTCCAGCTGTTATTTTCTGTATGAAACACTTGTAGGATCTACACAAATGACCCCTTGCTGAATTCAGAATTTTGTCTACTTTTCAGAAATGTTTAGCTTTCTGGGATACAGCATTGGTTTCTCACCCATTTCGGTCACTAACTGGAAGGAGGCTGAAAGCACAAAAAATAGTAAAAATGGGATATGTCCCAGTTAAATGTCAAAATTGTGTTGAAAAATGGAGTTTTCTAATTCAAGTCTGCTTGTTCCTGAAAGCTGGGAAGATGGTGATCTTACCACAGCAAACCCTTTGTTGATGCCATTTTCAGGGAAAAAACCACAAGCCGCCATCTGCAGCCCTTTTTCCAATTTATTTATTTTTAAACGTAATTTTTGCTGTATTTTGGCTAATTTCTTGGTCTCCTTCAGGGGAACCCACAAAGTCTGGGTACCTCTAGAATCCCTAGGATGTTGGAAAAAAAGGACGCTAATTTGGTGTGGGTAGCAAACATTTGTTTTGAACAAAAAGTTATGAGGGCCTAAGCGAGAACTGCCCCAAATAGCCCAAAAAAAACTCGGCACAGGAGGGGAAAAGGCCTGGCAGCAAAGGTGTTAATACAGATTGATGTCATTCATCGAATAATAATTAAGTACTTGTAAATAATCAAGCATCTTGCATTTGTGTCCAACAAGTTCTTTTACTGATGCTCAGACATGATTCCTTTGTCTCAAATTCCTGACTTGCATGTACGCATGAAGGAGGTAAACATTAAATGCACTCTCTTGTCTTTTTTATCTTTTGCACGTCATTGAGAACTCCATCCAGAAAGCGCAAGGTAGAAGATTTCCTGGATGTGCAGGTAAACTGGATCGGCAGGAGAAGCATGGGTGATGTCTTCATTGGAACTACCATCGCCTAGCAAAGGGTGTGGTCCAAGGGAGAGGTATTTACACCCTCCTGAAATCAAAGATGACAATGGATGTTTCCAGAACCTTCTGGTTTATTCCACAACATTCTGGATTGTTCTGAATAGCTCGACGTGCACTGCCAAAGTCTATTTACTGGCTTGTTCCAGAACCTTCTGGTTTGTTCCTGAACCTTCCTGCTAATTCCAGAAACTTCTGGATTGTTCAAGATAAATTGCAATGTGCTTTCAAAATATATTGATAAGCAATTAGTTGAAAACCTTGTTTATTTTTACCAACAGTCTTAAATTATGTGTTTTCATTACAGTTCTATTGCATTTTAAAAGTTGTGACTCCTCCCTTACCTCAAAGCTTTGGGAACCATATTTGTGCATCTCCACAAACATATCCAAAAAGACCAATCCCCTGGGATGTTCTGTGAGACACCTGACACTGTAAACGGCGACCATGACATTATAGCACCTACTTTGTTTTTGAGGAGCCTACTTTTGGGCACCTCCACATTGGATTCTTCACATACTTCTATATTACATGAAAGTTTGGCCCAGCAGAGCATAAAACAGGCCCATAAACAGCCAAAAAACATCCCATACACTAACCTGGGAGCTTGTGCGACGGGCTCTGCTTGAATGCCCTATAGGCAAGTCTAACCCTGGTGGCATATTAATGTGCATTTTTGGATGCATGCTTCAAGTGCGACATACGAGCCCAATTTACATATTTCTTAACAGAGGTCGGTTATTATCTCAGATGAGGGTGAAGTAGTTTGAAATCATGCAGATGCCAACCTGTGCGGAGACGTCAACATTTTGTCATAAGAAGCTGTGGCATGGCATCATGCCACGTGCAGAGATAAATCACACAGCATCCTCTGGAGCTCCAAAACCACTGCAGGGCGAGGCAATAAATAGCATTAACCCTGCCATTTTACAGACAAAACTAATCATCTCTCCTGCTAAAGACCCTTACCTTTTTTTACCCGAAGGTATTCATCCCACGAGCACCGGTCGTCTGCTGTGGAAAATAATCTCCTCTCATCATCGCGAACAAATAGATTTGTCTAGTCGCCTTACAGTGGTGCGTTTAAGACGAACACCAAGCGCGCCCTTCATTATTTAAACAGCAGCAGGGGAGTTTGAAACTTAAGAAGCATACAGAGAGCACGGGAACATGTCAAAGGCCAGCATGGAAGTCCTTCATTGCTCAAAGGTTAAGGGCATTGCCTTATACATTTGCACCACATTATTTCCTTCTTATGTTCAAATAGCGCCTCCGTTCTCAATGACTAAGGGCTTCTGCCTGACTGAATGAAACGAGCCGTCAAATATACTACGTGCACTAAATACAATATAGAAATGCGTTTTCACCCTCAAATCCAGCACTACACACGTTTTTCAGAGAAGGCCCATTAAAAATACCAACGTAAGAGAATCGTGTAATCATTGCAATTAGAAAATAGAACATGAAGCGGAGAGTGTGCATAATTAATACATTGTAAAGAAATACTAAATAAATGTCAGCGTCTATAAATAGCTTGAAGGCACACTGAATTGCCTGGGAACCGTCGCCAGCCTGAAGAATAGCTGCACTGCAACTATTGATGCCAAACGTCTCGTAAATATACACCAGGCATTAAAAGTTTGCTGTCCTAAATGAGCATGCAAAATAAGCCCCGGCACACCTCCCTCTTTCCAATATGCACTTACGCACGCACGCATATTAACTCATACGCACGCGCGTTATTTATTTAACACACATACGGCTCCCTTAACTAAGATTGTTAGTAATATTCACATGGAATGAGACATGCAGCTTTCACAGATCTGTAAAAGTAAATATATCTAAGCAGACTTCGCAACCACCACCACCATGCTGTGGGACAGCCACGGCTCTACCGTCTCATTAGGGTTGTTGCCCTTCACGTGTCACAGCCTGCCACATAGACCTCAACGTCTTCAACCTGCCAGAGTATTATTGAATGTCTATTGCTTTGGTCAGAAAGTACTTGTTCTACATAAAATTGCCCATTTATATGCATTGATCGGAAGGGATAATAGTGAATGTCAATGCTGAAAATCATAAAGACTGAGACATATTTAGCTAAATATTTTAATTATCCATGTCAGTACGTATTATTACATTTATGCATTAGTGTATGCATTTGTTTGTGCATGTAAGTGGACTTATAGAGTGAAAAGCTGACCTTTAAGCAATAAATCCCTGAATTCATCTATAGGTTTTACAGTCATATCTATGTGTTGTTCAGGTGAGAGTGTAGTATGGATCACATCTATAAAGATGCCGAAGGAGGTATGCTCAACACCATTGCATCTTTGCATGCTGCTGCAGAGTCTGGCACTTGAAAAGTTGAAAGGTTTTCCCTGGATGAATAAGTATTGCTGCTCTTTATCTTCTACTGACCCAGGAAAAATGTCTGGCTGTGCCACGTTATAGGGCCAATCCGAATGAATGTTTCTTTGCAGGAAGATATGTTCAAATAAGTCAGATAGAAGCAAATTACTGCATGCTTGTAGGTGTTTATCTATGTCATTAAGTTGTCTCTTTTGAAAAATGAGGCAATTTCGCATGCAGTTTCTGGAACGCTTTGTCATAAGGTCTCTCCCAATATTCTTTCCAGGGGCATCCACACATAATCGATAAGAAATATGTCAGAATGACTAACATTCCTGCACTGGTGAGCACCGTATGCATATTAAAAAGGCGCTATGCCCCCGCAATCAAGGTCAAACAGCATTGTGAGATTGGTCAAAAATCGACTATCACAAATTGCACAGGTAAAAACATATGCATTAGTAGAATGCCATTAATGAATTAAATAGAATCTGAAGGATACACCTGATCTTCTTAATTGTAACATCTTTCGGAAATAGCCTTGTGCTATAGGAAAGCTATGTCGCACACTCTAGTATCATAGCTACGATTGCTTATTTGTTTCCTTTACATAGAGATTGATACTGAGATAGAATATAATTGTCCTGCTGTAGGAGAGATGTTTTAGTACATTACATGTAATGGAAATCAAAAGACAGTATTGAATGCATTTTATAGTGCCCCCTGGACATGATCCTGTTCTGAAAATGTGTCATTTAAATACAGAAAGGGTTTATATTTTTCAGCAGCCATACCCAAAAATCTACCTGAATGTCAGTTGTAAATGAAATGCCTTTAAACTTTAGGTTATACATGGCATTTCCAATGTCAGCTTAAACTAGAGTAAAGATGAAATGTGCCCTTGTTGATGTTTACAAAATGCATGGAAAATATGCATCCATCTTTTTCAAATGAAAAGTTTGGCATGAGTAACGCAGCGTTTTTACGAAGATTTGATATTTCAATTATTGACGGTCGGGGTTTTCTATTAGAATTTGTTTTTAAGAAAAGATTTTTCGGTTCTTATAAAATATTGCTGGGGGCAAAGTAAAATTCGCAGTGAATAGAATTTCTAAACAGTGTGCATTTTAATACACCAGTTTTGATTTGATCATATTACTTGCCCACCCTGTGATTTCCTGAGTTGTTTTTCCTTATCAGTAGGGGATTTCTTTGAGATACATTTTATGTGGTATGGTATCAATATCATCTGAATCACCAAAGAATAAATTTGATTTTAAAATGATTTGTCTCAAGAGAAAAATACTTACTATTTACCATCCTGCGCCCCCACCCCCACCCTTACTGCGAACCTAGCAGAACAATGTAAGGGTTGCCTTTTTTCTAGAATAGCTGGGCAAGTTGAGCATTTTGTACGCTACTCAATATCCTATTGCCATTAAATCCACTTGTTCATCATAGCAGATTTAGTACATTGTTAGACCTGGCCCTTGTGGCAGGTTCATCCCCTGACTTGTTGCCTAATTCCTCCTATTTTTTCTGACCTCTCGCTGTTGGCTCTAGGACTCTGAGCACTTTATCACTGCTGACCAGTGCTAAAGTGCAGGTGCTCTCCCATCTAAAGATGGTATGATTGGCTTATACCTAATTGGCATATTTAATTTACCTATAAGTCCCTTGCAAAGTAGTATCTCTATTCCCAGGGCCTGTAAATTAAATGCTACTAGTGGGCCTGCAGTGCTGCTTGCGCCACCCACTGAAGTAGCCTTTCAAACCTGTTTCAGGCCTGCTAGTGCAGGGCCTGTGTGCACAGTTTTCCACAGGGACCTGGCATCTAAATTTACTTGCCAGGCCCAGAACTCCCCTTTTACTACATGGAAGTCACCCCTAAGGTAGGCACTAGCTAGCCCTATGGGCAGGGTGCCATGTATGTAGAAGGCAGGACATGTGCCAGGTTGTATGGCCTTTCCTGGTAGTGACAAACAGCCTAACATGGTGTCTCACTGCTGTGAGTGCTGCCTTCTCATAGGATTGCATTAGAAATGCCCTACCTTCTGTGTAAGGGGTATTGTCTGATTCATGAGGGGTAGCGTAGGCATGTTTGATATGGTTGTAATGGTGATAATAAATGCTGCTTGCTGGTGTAGGTGTATTTTCATCACTATTACAGAAATGCCACTTCTAGAAAGTGCTCATTTCTCTGTGCTTATGACTCTGGTGTTTTGCAGCTTGACTCCAATCCATGTCTGGGCAAAGTGACAGTTGGGGCTTTGTGCATACTTTTCAGAAAGCTTGTACACAGGGAGGGTGGAGTTGTCACAGAGATGCATCTGCATACTGAATAGTCTTCCTGGGCTGAGAGAAGGGGGAGGCGGGACACACCTACATTAGTAAAGGCTGTGCACTGGCCTCACACAATAGGGTCATTTACCCCCAACTGATGTTTGGAGCCTGTGCTGGAGGAGAGAGGGGTCACTCCCAGAACCAGTTGTAACTGGTTGGAACCTCCTCTCCCCCACCATTGTAAAACACTGCAAGGACTGAGTATTAGTACAGGGGAGTTTTCCCCACACTTGGGGAACTCTTGGAATCATTTTGGAACTGGATACAAAAGGCTGGAAGGACTCACCAGGAACTGCCATGGACTGCTGCTGCTGTGCTGACCTGTGACCTGCTTGGTCACTGTAAGGATTTGCCACTTGCTGCATCCTCTTTGTGCCGGCCTGTTGCTGGGCCCCTCCCCCTGTAGGCCTTTTCTTCTGGCTCTGTCCCCCAGGAGCAGGGTGCTGTGGCCCCTGACCCCTGTAAGTGTCTGCAGCCAGTGTAGGAGGAGCGCCTTCTTTGGGAGTATAGAGTGCCAGGATGAGCTCTTGTCGGTGGTGGCAAAATGCACTCTGAGAAAGCGGTCTAGTGCCCAAAATAGCTATCTTCTGCGCTTGAAATCTCTTTTCATCACCTCGAATCACTGCCACAGCCCGAGCAGCTCGTTGTCTCAAAGCGCGTAAGGAACGTGCTGTGTAGTGCCCCCGGGCACGAGAAACCCAGCTCCAGAGCAAGGGTGCGCTCAGGCGTAACCGCAGGGCACGGAGTGACAAGTAGGACACCCCCGGGGCACCAACGACCTGTTCTTCAGCTGCTTTTGCTGCGGTTCATGTTGGAGGACACATGTCTCTCCCATTGTGAGACACCTGCTGTTGAGGGGGTGAGGGCCGGATCGCCACACCTAGGAGGAGGTGGGTGGCCTCCCTGAATGCTAATAGGGGCCACACAAGCCTCAGCTTTCTCTGGAGGCCTTCCCCCCACACCAACAATCTCATTTCCGGCTCCTTGTGGGCCGGTGCCCTTGTGTTGCCCCAGTTAAGCCAGGGGGTGGGGCCCTCAGAGATCGCAGGCCCCAGGAGGGGCCCGTCATTAAAACAGAGGGGGTGCGTGGTGCCTCTCTCCTTCTGGGATTCCTGGCTGAGCTTGCCACCCCTTGTGTGGGCTGGTGGAGGCCAGGGGGGCCCCTAGTGATTGCAGGCCCCAGGAGAGGCCCGTCCTGAGAGCAGAAGGGGTGAGTGGCACCCCCTCCTTCATAAAATTAATTGCTGACCTTGGCCCCCCCTTGTGAGGGCCGGTGGAGGCCCTGGGGGGCCCCCAGCGATCATGGGCCCCAGGAGGGGCCCATCAGTAATACAGAGGAAACCAAACCAGGTACCACTAAAAGACAATGGGGGTCATTACAACCCTGGCGGACGGTGTTAAAGCAGCGGAAATACCGCAAACAGTCCGGAGGACAAAAAAAGGGAATTATGACCTTGGCGGAAACCGCCAACAAAGACAGCCACTTTAACACTTCGCCCGCCACGGCGGTACAGACAAGCAGCGCGGCGGTCACCACCAACAGACAGGCGGAACACAATGTACCGCCCACACTATTACAACCCGCCAATCCGCCACCTTTTCCGGGGCGGATTCACCGTGGATAAAAACACGGCGGAAACAGCTTTTGCTATGGGAAAACGCTCACCTGAACATATCCCACGAGGAATCCATGGAGCTGGAACTCCAAATACTCCCTGCCCTTATGTTTCTGCTCTTCTACGACCAACAGCTATGTAGGCGCCGCAGACAACGGTGAGTACTGCACCTACGACATGGGGGAGGGGGTAGGCAAAAGTTAGGGGGACACACACCAAACACCCCCACCCCCACCCTCGCATATTACAACATACACACCAATGCATTCACAAAAATCACAGTAACAACCCACTATCCCCCCGGAAGAATGAATACACAAAGCGAAAATCGGTCAAACAATGTAATGTGCCAATATACATGTCATACAAAAATATACAGATATATATTTGAAAATCAGTCAGAATTATATACAAGACGAGAAGTAGTGCAGATATGTACATAACAATGTCCGTGCACCATCAGTCCAAAAATACATGGGCGAGGCCCACAAACGATACCTGACCACAATCGGAGAGAACACTGCCGGGGCATCAGATAGAAATTCTACAGGCACCTCAGAGGGAAGGGAAGGGGGATCACCTCAGCCGGATGACTGCAAAGCCAGATCCACGATGGGGCTCCAAGCCCATTCATGCCCTCCTGGGGAGTGCAAAGCAACAGTCTCTCAAGTCTATACAGTGGGTGGTTTGCCCACTGTGCCATCCTGGGGTGTGCAAAGCCACAGTCTCTCAAGTTGATGCAGGTCTCCACTGGTACTGGGGGGGACTGGTGCCCAGACTGGATGAGTCTCCCCGTGAAAGGTCGTGTCCTGTCACTGTCCCAGCTGCACATGGGATAAGGATGCCTGATGTGGTGGGCCATTCATTCCTACCCGGTGCATTGCCCTGTTCAGCGGTGCTTTGCCATGGCGGTCTTTGCCCTGTTCAGCGGTGCTTTGCCATGGCGTTTCAGGACAGTTCAGCGGTGCTTTGCCATGGCGGTTCAGGACAGTTCAGCGGTGCTTTGCCATGGCAGTCTGTGCCCTGTTCAGCGGTGCATTGACATGGCGGTCTTTGCCCTGTTCAGCGGTGCTTTGACATGGCGGTTCAGGACAGTTCAGCAGTGCTTTGCCATGGCGGTCTGTGCCCTGTTCAGCGATGCATTGACATGGCGGTCTTTGCCCTGTTCAGCGGTGCTTTGCCATGGCGGTTCAGGACAGTTCAGCTGTGCTTTGCCATGGCGGTTCAGGACAGTTCAGCGGTGCTATGCCATGGCGGTCTGTGCCCTGTTCAGCGGTGCATTGACATGGCGGTCTTTGCCCTGTTCAGCGGTGCTTTGACATGGCGGTTCAGGACAGTTCAGCAGTGCTTTGCCATGGCGGTTCTGATAAGGAAATTGGTGTGTGGCATGACGTTCTATACACTGGACATTGGTGTGTGGCATGACGTTTCATCATTGCCCAGCGGGGCTGTGGCAGCCGGAGCCCTCCAGGGCACTGACTCCGGTGGTGGCAGTGGTCTCCTGACCAGTGATGATAGTGGGGCCCTCCTGGGCACTGACTCCAGCGGTGGTGATGGTCTCCTGACCAGTGACGATAGTGGGGCCCTCCTGGGCACTGACTCCGGCGGTGGCAATCGTCTCCTGACCAGTGACGATAGTGGGGTCCTCCTGGGCACTGACTCCGGCGGTGGCGGTGGTCTCCTGACCAGTGACGATACTTGGGCCCTCTTGGGCTGTGACTCTGGCGGTGGTCTCCTGACCAGTGACAATAGTGGGGCCCTCCTGGGCTGTGACTCTGGCGGTGGTCTCTGGACCAGTGACGATAGTGGGGCCCTCCTGGGCACTGACTCCGGCGGTGGTCTCCTGACCAGTGACGATAGTGGGGCTCTCCTGGGCTGTGACTCTGGCGGTGGTCTCCTGACCAGTGACAATAGTGGGGCCCTCCTGGGCACTGACTCTGGCGGTGGTCTCCTGACCAGTGACGATAGTGAGGCCCTCCTGGGCTGTGACTCTGGCGGTGGTCTCCTGACCAGTGACGATAGTGGGGCCCTCCTGGGCACTGACTCCGGCGGTGGCGGTGGTCTCCTGACCAGTGACAATAGTGGGGCCCTCCTGGGCTGTGACTCTGGCGGTGGTCTCCTGACCAGTGACGATAGTGGGGCACTCCTGGGCTGTGACTCTGGCGGTGGTCTCCTGACCAGTGACGATAGTGGGGCCCTCCTGGGCTGTGACTCTGGTGGTGGTCTCTGGACCAGTGATGATAGTGGGGCCCTCCTGGACACTGACTCCGGCGGTGGCGGTGGTCTCCTGACCAGTGACGATACTTGGGCCCTCCTGGGCTGTGACTCTGGCGGTGGTCTCCTGACCAGTGACGATAGTGGGGCCCTCCTGGGCTGTGACTCTGGCGGTGGTCTCTGGACCAGTAACGACGGTGCTGGCGGTTGTGTCTCGACCGCCGGAAATGATGGCGCACTTCTCCGCCGTGACACTCACAACAGGCTGGGCAGACTTCCTCTGGCCCTTCCCCACCTTTGGTGGAGTCACAGCTGACTCTCCAATCCCCTTGGAACCCATGTCAGTTATTTTCCCACCTGGAGTCTTAACACGGTCCCGTCGTCCACTCTCCAATTTTATTGCCTTTACAGGGGGTGGGCTGCCAGTGCCTTGGCTCCGGGTCCTACTGCCTGCCCTGGTGGCCGGTGCACTCCAAAAACCTTGAGCAGGCACCACTGGTATTGGAGGCTTTTTGGCTGAGGCGCTACGACAGGACTGATGAATTGGAGGGGGGGGTGGGGGCAAAAAGGTCAACTTTACAGAGGGACAGTTTCTGACGAACACTGGGATGGCTAGCTGGAGGGGGTCTGGGAGTGGAGGAAGAGGAGGTGGTTGTCGGAGGTGTCACTTTAGGTGTTTTGGGTGCAGGTGCAGGTACTGGAGGCTGTCGTGAGGTGGATGGATGTTGGGTGAGTGATTGCTGGCGTTTGTGTACTTTGGGAGGGGGCATCACAGACACACTGGGAGAGGACACAGGGGACGTATAAATGGCAGTGGAGGTGGTGAGTGCAGGTGAGCGGGGTGTGGTGCTGGGTGTACTGGTGCGAGTCCTAGTGGCTGTAGATGTAGTGCATGCAGGTGAGAGTGTAGACTACACTGGGAGGGAGGAGGGAGAAGAGGAGGAGGGGGAGACAGTGGAGGCAGTGGATGTTGTTGTGTCTGTATGTGGGTGAGGCTTGCGTGAGTGCTTGTGGTGTGTGTGGTGCCTATGTTTGCTTGAGCTACTTGTGTGTGTTGACTTGTGTGCATGCTGGTCTGTAGGTGTGCTTGGGATGGGCTGGGTTACAGGAGATTGGGTCTGGGTGGAGGAAGTTGGAGGGGGGAGGCTAGACACAGGGACAATTGCTACCATCAGTGCTGAGGCCAAAGATTGTGGGGTTCGCTGAAGGACAGCCTGACCAGAATGAATGCCCTCCAAGAATGCATTACCGTGTTGCAACTCTCGTTCTACACCCTGGATGGCATTCACAATGGTAGACTGCCCAACAGTGAGTGACCTGAGGGGGTCAATGGCCTCCTCACTGAGGGCAGCAGGGGTGACTGGGGCAGGGCCTGAGGTGCCTGGGGCGAAGGTGATGCCCACCCTCCTGGGTGAGCGGGCACGGGGCGAATGCTGAGGGGCTGCTGGGAGGGCGGTGCTGGTAGGGGAGGTGGCGGCTGTACCTGTAGAGGTGGGGGGCACAGATGGTGCCACCACCACAAGGGAGCTCACATCGTCGAACGAGTCTGTGTCGCTGCTTGGTGATCCGGTGGCTGACGTGAAGCTCCCCTCGCCCTCCGTCCCACTGGTGCATTCAGAGTCTGTGGTGTGGCCCTCCATGGCCATGTGGGATGCAGCTCCCTCTTGCTCCGGTGCCACTGTACCTCCGCCTGTTGATGCTGATGTACAAAAGGACAGGGAGAGCAGACAAATGGGGGGAGACAGAAGAAAGAGGGTTTTAGTGCATGGCATACCGCTACCGTTGGCGGACAAGACAAACGCAGATGCCCCCTGCATTACGCCGTGCTCCTGCCCTCTGCACATGCAATTTCTGGGATATGGCCTATATGGCAATGGTGGACATCGGCGCACATGGATGCCACAGGGGCAACTATACCTCAACTTGGCACTCTGCTGAGGTAGGGTAGAGTGCCACATGGCCTACATTACGGAGGGGCCTTGCCCACCTAAGTCGCCCTGGCCTAGGGACACCCACAGCCCATCTCCCCCACCCAGACACCTCCACTGCACGCTAAGTCCGCAGAATGAGGTTGTACTCACCCCCTTGTGTCTGCTGTGATGCCCTCAAGCGCCCTTCCAACTCCGGGTAGGCCACCGCCAGGATCCGGAACATCAAGGGGGTCATGGTGCGACGGGCACCCCTCCCACGTTGGGAGGCCATCCCCAGCTGAGCCTCCGCCGTCTTCTTGCTGCAGCGGCGAATGTCCTCCCATCTCTTACGGCAGTGGGTGCCCCGTCTCTGGTGGGCCCCCAGGGTCCGGACCTCCTTGGCGATGGCATGCCAAATGTCCCTCTTCTGGTGGGCGCTGACCTACATGACATGTACAAGGAAAGAGAAACAGTCATTACCAAATGCACCGTCGTTGTGAGTGGCCCCCTCCCTACTCTGGCCATGTGGCCTATTCATTCCCATGCATTAATGTTCTATGGACTCTGCCCCCTTCCCTCTTCCACCCAGCCCTCTCCACCCAGGCCTAGCCCATACAACGTGCTCCCTGTGTACTAACCTGTTGGTCTGGAGGACCGTAGAGTAGCGTGTGCTGGGGGAGGACCCCGTCTACCAGTTTCTCCAACTCCTGTGCAGTGAAGGCAGGGGCCCTTTCCCCAGATGCAGCAGCCATCGTTGCTTCCAGACCGAGGTCACAGCAGCACTTGCAGTGTAGGTCCTCTCCTGTCGAAGGTCAGGTATGTAGTGATTGAACAGATAGAAAATGACGGTGACATCCGCGGCGGTGACGTCCGCGGCGGTGCGCATCATCACCGCCAGCGCACCTGTTTATTGGCTCCTGGGACCCATAGGGTCCAATGTTAACCAATGCAGCATTGCGCCGCGGTCTACGACCGCCTACCGCGACGGTGTGTAACGCCAGCGCAGTTACCCCACAATCCCATTGTCCCAGTTTAGAGGTCAGGCAGCCGCCATCTCAGGGGCCCACATGGCTTCATTTCATACTGCGTCACACATAGCTAGGCCTACACTCAACACACATACAGGAAGGGTTATGTGAGTGGTGTAGTCTTGTGTGTGACTGTGGGTACATACCTGGAGGACTAATGATTGGTTCTTCGCTGTTGTCCTTCGTAGGCACCGTCTGCTGGGACATATGAGAAGATGGCGGAATTCTCCGGTGTACCGACCGCTGGTGGACCTGTTGACAATGGAAGAGCGACATGTCATCGTAACCTACCGGTTTGACCGTGCCACAATCCAGGAACTATGTACCCAGTTGGAGCCAGACCTGATGTCACCAATCCGCCATCCGACTGGAATCCCCCCTGACGTGCAGGTGCTGTCAGTGCTCCATTTCCTTGCAAGTGGGTCTTTTCAGACAACAGTGGGCATGGCATCAGGGATGTCCCAGCCTATGTTTTCCAACGTCTTGTCCAGAGTGTTGTCTGCCCTGCTGAAACACGTAAGGAGATACATCATTTTCCCTGAGGTGGAGGATTTGCCTACAGTGAAAGGTGACTTCTATGCCCTTGGACATATCCCCAACATCATAGGTGCTATTGATGGGACCCATGTAGCTCTGGTCCCCCCCACAGGAGTGAACAGGTGTACAGGAACAGGAAGAGTTATCATTCCATGAATGTACAGATGGTATGTTTGGCAGACCAGTACATCTCGCAGGTAAATGCTATGTTCCCTGGCTCAGTGCATGACGCCTACATCCTGCGGAATAGCAGCATCCCTGATATGATGGGTCAACTCCTGAGGCACCGTGTATGGCTATTGGGGGACTCTGGTTACGCCAACCTTTCGTGGCTATTGACCCCAGTGAGGAATCCCAAGACCAGGGCAGAGGAACGCTACAATGAGGCCCATGGGCAGACTAGGAGGGTGATCGAACGCACCTTCGGCCTCCTGAAGGCCAGGTTCAGGTGCCTCCATATGACAGGTGGATCCCTATTCTACTCACCGAAGAAGGTGTGCGACATCATTATCGCCTGCTCCATGCTCCATAATTTGGCATTGCGACGCCAGGTGCCTTTTCTGCAGGAGGATGATCCAGATGACGGTGTTGTAGCAGCTGTGGAGCCTGTGGAGCCTGTGGACAGTGATGAGGATGAAGCTGATGAAGAAGACAACGACAACAGGGAGTCAGTCATACAGCAATATTTCCAGTGACACACAGGTGAGAACATTTTCATTTTTAGCATTACATTAACTTTCACACGTCTACCTCTATCCTGTTTTTCGATTTAAGTCAACATTTGGTAACTGAGTTGTACCTTTCCATTACGGTTTCACAGGTGTGGTTACCTACGTGTCAACTGCTTGCATCCTTCAAGGGCTTGTGATGTGTGACATAGGTATGTTAGCTTTAGAATGGCACACCCATTATGACACTGTCATTGATAATACATTTTTACTAAATCACAGACTGACTCCAGATTGTTTTGTGTTTCAAGGGTGTTTATTGAAGTGCTCAGATATGGGAGGGGGTTGTAAAATTAGGATGGGTGATGGTGGAGGAATGTACATGGCAGAGTCCAGTCTATTAGTCTCACAGGTGCACTGCCCATCTGGGCATAGGAAGAGGAGCTGGGGCAGTTAAAGTATGGACAGGGTAACAAAGTGGGACAGTGGGAGGACAATCAGGGTGGTGTCATTTCCTGGCGGGGGTCTTGCCATCTTGCTCTGTCCTGTTCCTGGATCTCAGGGACCGCTTGCGTGGTGGTTGTCCGTCTGCAGGGGGTGGGGTGCTGGTGTGTTGGTCCTGTGGCGGGGCGTCCTGTCCACTAGCGCTGGCGGAGGTGGTGGGCATTTCATCGTCCTGGCTAGTGTCAGGGGCCCCTTGGAGTGCCACGGTGTCCCTCAAGGTCTGCTATATATCCTTCAGCACCCCTACGATGGTGCCCAGGGCGGAGCTGATGGTCCTGAGCTCCTCCCTGAACCCCAAATACAGTTGGTCCTGCAGGCGCAGGGTCTCCTGCAACTTGTCCAGAACCGTCGCCGTCGTCTCCTGGGAGTGGTGGTATGCTCCCATGATGGAGGATAGGGCCTCGTGGAGAGTGGGTTCCCTTGGCCTGTCGCACAGCAGCCCTCCCAGTTCCCCTGTGTTCCTGTGCCTCCGTCCCCTGGACCGTGTGCCCACTACCACTGCCCCCATGTCCCTGTTGTTGTTGGGGTGGTGGGATAGCCTGGGTGCCCTGTAGTGGTGGACACACCGCTGATTGACCTGTCCTGGGTAGGGAGGTTTGGGCCCGCTGGGTGGGTGCTGTGCTGGTGTTACCAGAGGGTGGAAGGTCGGTGTTGGGCTGTGCCTGTGCAAGGGGAACCGACTGTCCCGAGGCCCACGATGGCCCGGGCAGGTCATCAGGATCCAGTAGGGCAGAGCTGCTCTCGTCACTGTGGGCCTCTTCTGGGGGTGGAGTGGTGTTGTCTGGACCCTCTGGTGTGGTGATGGTCCTTTGGGTTCCTGCAGGGGCATAAGAGCATGATTATTGCATGTGTGTGTGTAATGGTGTGCAGTGGGTGGGTGTTTGTGTACCCCAGTGCATGCATTCCTGTGTGTGAGTTTGTGTGGTGATGGTTGGGGGGGTGTACTGGGTATATGCAGTGGGCATGCTTTAGTGAGGGGTGTCCATGCTTAGTTGTGTCATGCAGGGCTTGGTGTTGGGATGGGTGGTTTGTGTCATGGGTACATTAGTGAGGAGTTGTAGTGATAGGGGAGGGGGTGAGGGAGGGTGTGTGTGATAGCATGCAGGTAGGGTGGGGGATCTGATAGTTAAGATTTGAATTACCAGTGTCCCATCCTCCACCGACTCCTGCGAGGCCCTCAGGATGCAAGATGGTCAAGACTTGCTCCTCCCATGTTGTTAGTTGTGGGGGAGGAGGTGGGGGTCCGCCGCCAGTCCACTGTACCGCGATGTTGTGCCTGGAGACCGTTGAACGCACCTTCCCCGGTAGGTCGTTCCACCTCTTCCTGATGTCCTTCCTATTTCTTGGGTGCTGTCCCACGGCGTTCACCCTGTCCACTATTCTGCGCCATAACTCCATCTTCCTGGCTATTGATGTGTGCTGTACCTGTGAGCCAAATAGCTGTGGCTCTACCCGTACGATTTCCTCCACCATGACCGTGAGCTCCTCCTCGGAGAAGCGGGGGTGTCTTTGGCGTGACATGGGGTGGTGTGGGTGATGTGTGGGGTGGTGTATGTGGTGATGAGTGTGGTGAGTGTAGTGGTGTGTGGAAGTTTGTGCGTGGATGTTGTGTGGGTGATGGTGTTGTGTTCCTCTGTGTAGTGGATTTGTCTATTCTGCGCTCTCTCTCTGTCGCCTTTGTGTCTAATTTTTGGTCATAGGGGTTTGTGGGTGATGTGGGTGTGTGTTTTATATTGTGTTTGGTGTGTGGGAGTGTTGTTTGTATGTGTATCAGGTGTGTGTATTTCAAATTGTCCAATGTGGCAGTGTTTTGTATATGTGTGTGTATTTTGAGCGTGGCGGTGTGTACCGCCAATGGAATACCGTGGTTGAAAGACCGCCGCGTGGATTCGTGGGTCGTGATAGCATGGGCGTGTTTCTGTTGGCGTGACGCTGGAGGATTTGTTTTCGCTAGTTTATCACTGACCTTTGGTGTGGCGGACTTGTGTGGGTGTCTGTATTTCAGCGGATTCCAAGATGTGGGTCATAATAGCTGTGGCGGATTTCCACGGCCGCGGTGGTGTATTGGCGGTCTTCTGCACGGCGGTAAGCGGCTTTTACCGCCAATGTTGTAATGACCCCCAATATGTACAACATAAGTTCTTCTTAGAGACTTTTATTGATTTATATGTTGCCTAACTGTTTGATTATGTTTTTCATAGGTGTATGCAAATGTTCCTTTTATGGGCATAACATGCTAATATGTTTTTCTGACTTGCCATTTGTTTTATAATGTTCCTAATATGGAGGTTTATGACATTCTTATGACAAATGCTTTAGTGGGATAACGTGTTTCCTGACTACTGCTTATGTTGCGGAATACTGAGTCACCTGTGTGTTATAGGTGACTACTGCTAGTTTGTAGAGTAACTAATGTGTAACGTTCTGACAATTGGTAAGGTAGTAGGATATTACTGATATGTGATGTTTGGTCTAATAATTGTGTTATGTACAATACAGTATATTTTCATATAACTTGGTGTTGTGTTTCCTTTGTGGTGGGGATAGTGTGTCATGTGTGTTGTGTGTGTTGTGCAAACTCTTTACACATTGCCTCCAGGTTAGGCCTGACTGCTCATGCCAAGCTACCAAGGGGGTGAGCAGGGGTTATCTTGGACGTGTAACTCCCTTGCCCTGACTAGAGTGGGTGGGCTCTGCCTGGCTTAGGTGCATACCCTTGCCAACCAGAAACCCCATTTCTAACATACATAAAGTAGTACCCCAGTATTACTTGACATATTTACAAATTATATTCACTAAGGTAGAGGTGGGTAGTTCCACCAACATTTCTCCTGTCTTTTATGTGCAGTGTTTTGTGCCACAAGTGCGGAGCACTCTGTACACGTGGGTGTACATTGTTAGTAGAAATGTGAGAGGGCCAAGGGGAGAGGCTATAAAACGGGGTCTCTCTACTACAAAGTGAGAAGAGCAAACTGAAAAGGAATCGCGCTCAGGAGGGGGCATTCATATACACACCTCCACAAAACAGACACCCAAAGGTAGTTCAATTGGTTATCACCAAAGTTAAACCCACTTCAGCAGCAGTAATCCAGCCTCCCTAACAATCTGAAATCAACTTCAGTCAAGCCTTGGAGTGAGTCACACACCCCACATGGCCACTCACAGGCACGACAGTCGCATAGACATGGATCGAGGCAGCGAAGAAGCACAAAGGAAAAATATACAAATTGAAAAATTAGTTTAAAAAAATGTATTGAAATGTATTTTTCTAGAAAGTATTTATTTGTCTTTTTTTGCAAAAAGTAAATCATACAAGCACACACCCTTAAGCAGAGTCACAAATAGTATATAGCACATAAAGCTTCAAAACCTATTTCTCTTCAACAAATCTGCTAATACAAGGGGCTGGGCAGCCATGACTTCACAACACCTTGTCAACATAGAAAAAGTGGCACATTAGTAAGAACAAATGTAATCAAAATGCCAATGAAACTCTGAATCAATCACTGGACGAACAATACATTTCTACATTTCATGTAATGATGTTGAATTGAATGATAAAATAGCCTAAATCAAACCTATTAGACATGTCACATTACTTCTAGATAAAAATTACATATCATGATACACATGTAAGACAAACAGATATGTAAAAATCCACACAAACAATTATTCAACCATTTCAGTTCACCAAATTCAAGTAATGTACTCCAATCATCCTTTTACTTTTAAAAGTGTGATCATAAGCTAAAGTTTTAAATGTTAATCCAAATGAGAGATGGTTGCATCATGGTCACATCGCAGCAACTACTATTGTTTATTTTTAGAGAAAGATGTGAACCATAAATATTTCTTATGGGTATTATTTAATATCTCTAACAACCTCTCCTAAAGGGAAAAGGTCAGGTGGTTTCAGCCCCTTTTAAGTGTGGGCCTCATCAGGACCATAGGAGAAGGAAGAACCTATTTATGCCAAGTTGTGTCAGAAATGCCAAATATCTGATCAGTAATATGGAAGACTTAGATTGTTTTGTAATTCTGCTTTAAAAGCGAAGCTTCTTCTGCTTCTGCAAAATCCAGACCGCACTCACTAGTGTGTCCCCATTCGGGCTAGAATGCCCGCGTCAATTACAGTTGCCATCATCGGCTGCAGCATCGGCATTCATCTCGCGCTTCCCTGAAACAAAACAAAAGAGGGGCAAAGCTCCTCCACAAAAGCTTGTAGCAGGTGAAATTCAGTACGTCATCAAACAATCACACACAGCTTGACCACATATGATGACAAAGTACAGCCAAACCTATTTTTTCACCATGTTAGAGAAGGTCTTTTTCGCCATGCCCCTCTTTTTGTTTTTAGAAACATTTGCTTGAGGAGAACCAGCATATACAAGCATAGGGTCACTATGGTTGGTATGTATAGAGAAGCAGTAGTGGCAAAATATCACTTTTCTTGAGATGTGATCCTTGACATGGTTGCAGACTGGACTCAAGTGATCCCTTCACCTACAGCCCACTCCAAGGCCATCCAAGTATGTCATAATACTGACTGCACTCCATTTCCTGGCCACTGGGCCTTTTCCAGGAAGATTCTGAGGACACACTGAGCAACTCACAGGCAAGACATCCAAGGGGCTTGTTCCAGTTACTGAGATGCATTACCACACATGTGCACCAGAATATCGCCATACTACTCACTGGTGAAAAGGCAATGGTTGGCCAGGAAATTCTTTTCCATTGCCCCTTCCCCCAGATATTGGGTGCAATGGAATGCATCCACATTGCACTTTAGCCATTCCACCATAGGAAACACCAGTTGCACAACAGACACTACTGGCACTCCATCAATGTGGAAGCTGCAGTCAATGAAAGTTGCTACTTCACTGTTGTGTATGCTGCATTTTCTGGATACACACATGGTAGTTGCTGTTAGACCTGACAGCCCTAGGGTGGTCATCCCTCAAACATTTTGCCTTCCTCCTCCATTTTTGCAAATCTTATTTTTGTTGGCCTTAGAACACTGTTCACTTTACCACTTCTAATCAGTGCCCAAGTGTGTTCTCCTTTAAACATGTTGAAACTGGATTACGCACATTTAATTTACATATAAGTTCCCAGTAAAAGTGGTACAGCATGTACCCAGGGCCTGTAAATTAAATGCTACTAGTGGGACTGTGGCGCTCATTGTGCCACCTACTTAGGAAGCCCTTTAAAAATGTTTCAGACTGGCATCACAGCCTGTTTGTGCAGTTTAAACTGCCATGTCATCCTGGCAAAATGAACCTTTTGCCAAAAGAAACTTTTTGCCAGGCCTACACCTTCCTTTTTAATAGATATGTCACCCCTAGGGTCAGTCCAGAAGGCAGGGTGCAGAGTATTTGTAAAGTTAGACATTACTTTTGACTTTTACATGTCATGGTAGTGAAACACTCACGTTTTTTTTTTCCTACTGGAAAGCCTACCTCTCCCATAGGATAAGGTTGGGTTAACTTATTATATATATTAAGTGATTACATTCAATTAGGAGCAGGTCGGAATACCAAGTTTGGTGTCTAAAGAATTGCAGTTTAAAACCCACTTTAATGGTTACGTTGGATTTTAAGTCCCAGTTTTGAAAATGTCATTTTTTTCTTGCCCTACCCATTTGGTGTCTGCTGCCTTTATCCTGGTCACATGACTAGTGTAGCTGCAAGTTGGTCTTGGTGTATTGCTCCCAGAGAGTGAAACAAAGGGCCATGGGTGTTAGCAGGATGGTCCATCTCTGCTTTGATAAGGGGGAGGAGCTGTCACATACTACGCTTGCACACCACAAAGGCTCTGCCTGAACACACTCACAAAAGGTTTGACATTAGTCTATTGTGACCTCAGACAATCTAGGGCCAGGGCAGGGAGGCAGGAATTTCCAAACACTTCCGGGGGTGGAAACCTCAAGAACCTTCTCTTATTTCAAAGTAGTCACTAGGTATAAATATTGGACCATCGGACCCAAAGCTTCAGTACACATCTAGACCTGAGGAAAGCTCAAAAGGACTGGACTACTGATCAGCTCTGCAAGAAGGACTGTTACTCTGTTGTCCTACTGTCTGCTGCTTACTGCCTTGCTTTCTGAATGAATGACTGGACCTGCACATTGAACCCAGGACCACCAGAGTGGCTCTATGTAGCAGTTGGCTGGCCTCCTAATCAAAGTCTCAGGGACAGAACAGGCTCAAACAACCTTAAACTCAGCACGTGGACTCTGCCACCTGTGAGTCCTGTCTCTCCAAGTGGTGCCAGCCCAGTCCTGGATTCTTGGAAGTGTGCCTGAAGGTGCTCTGCCAGCCCACCTGTGGGCCCATCAGAACCAATGCAGAGTGACATATCGTCTTGCAAGATTCAGCATCAGAGCCGCTGCATGACACATCCCTGACACAAGACTTTGCACTGTGGCCCGCCACCCCTTGGAACTGCAGCTACGCAACACATCCCGCGCACAGACCCCGCATCACCACTGCAGTTCCTCAGAACCTCCAGTGTGTGATGCATCTCCACACACAGACCTCACATCTCCTCAGCAGCTCCCTCAGAACCATCGTTGCATTATGCATGTCTACCCAAGGTCCTTGACTTGCCTCTTCTGTGCAACACATCCTCGATGCAGGGCTTCACATGGCTTCTCAAACAGAATTTAAGGTACTTTTGTTCAGCTGGCCTAACTTCGTCCCTGTAGCCAGCCGGTGTACCATTGCAGTCAGAATGAACTTGGGACTTAGTCCTGGTATCGAGCGGCCAGATAATCACAGTGGGCACTTTGTGCTTCTAGGTGCTATTTTTACTTCGAACTTTAAAAATGTATATCACTGGTTCTAGTGATTGGATTCTTGTTATTTTAGTGTCAAATAATTTAGTCAATTTTACTTCATTTTTCTAAATTGATATGGGATTTTTCTCGTTTTGTGATTCACTTTATTACTGGTTGAAGTGGTACTTAAATGCTTTATACATTGCCTTTGAGTTAAGCCTGACTGCTTTGTACCAAGCTACCATAGGGTTAAGCACAGGTTAATTTGGGGTTTGCTTGTCTTTCGCCCTGACAGAGATTATGGTTTCTGCCTGAGAAGGGTGCCACCCCCCTCACTCAGTAACCTAATTCCAACAGTCACCTATTGTACAGCAGTAGGATCTAGGGGATTTCGGTGTCATGTGGCTACCAGGTAAGTTTAACTCACAATGGCACTTGCACTGTACCTGGGAAATGGCCACTAAAAGATATTCTCTTATAACTTCAAACTGTCGCAATAAACCCATGGGAGAAACATTGATTGCAGGCATGCATGGAATCCTGCAGTATTATAATGTTAACAGCTGTAAATCAAATATCATGTCTTTATTGTAGGTAATGTCAGCTATGGCATTTCTCTCTTTGCACCCCTTTCCAATGTCCAAGCAGTCTGCCTCAGCAGAGGTACAACAGAGCACACATGTGCACAAGCCATCAGTGAGCACACTTTTAGCATCCTGAAGTCGTATGGAGGTTGTCTTGATCGTACAGGGGTATCCTTCAATACTCCACAGAAGTAGTGTACAAGAGCAAGGTAGTTTCTTGTTGGTTGCACAACATCACCATTTGAAAGAAGGTTCATGTGAACTTGCTCCCGAACTACAACCCTATCCATGATCCTAGGATGGGTCACAGCCAAGGGGTCAAGATCTGCATGATGTATGATTGACTAATTTTCTCATACATCACCTGAGTTGTTAGCTTGGATGCTGCATCAAAGTGGTTGGGCAATGATGAAATGCAAATTATGACATCATAAAGATACTACCCCGAGATACCACAGTTGTACCATATGATGTCCCAACCAAACTTGTAGTTCTAAATGTAATAACTATTTGAACACACATAACTAACTTACTCATCATTTCATTCAGTTGAGAGAGCGTAGCTTATATTATCTATATTGACATGAAATGTTTATGAACTAATGTGTGATAATGCGGCATAGAAATTGTATTAATATATTTTGCTAGACGTGCACTTGAAATGTGACCACGGGGAGTGGCCGCCAATGTATACGTGGACTAATGGAAATATCTAATGTTTATGAATTATTGTAGTTTAATAGTTTTGTACTAATTATTAATGATTATGTTATTAAAGTTTTGCTAAATAAACTTTGTAGGCCTTAGTTAGCATGAGTCAAGGCCTAACTGCCTGGCTCTCATATTGAATGTGTTTTTCTAAACGTGCAGTGTGCTGACTAGCAAAAGGATATGAACTCTTGTTTTTTTCCTTTAAACTAGAAGCCGAATGTAACTATAGTAGATCCGTTCTCATGAAATTCATATTGCTGGTAGAAAATGTAATGGTTAAAATGCAACAGTGTAGATTAGTATAATGTACAAGGTCATTCACACCGGTACGGACAATGGAGCTACTGACTGAAGATGTGCTAAGAATTATAGAAGGATGAAATCATACCGGACGTGCTACCTCTGAGGACGTCAATCATATGGACCAATAAAAGTCTGAGAACTAATGTGGGGTGGAAAGATTAATGACATAATCCGTTTTTTAATTGGCTTAAGATAGTGGGGTGCAATAAATGTCCAATCAAATTTTAGGGGAATGTTCAATGAAAGAGGGATAAAAACCGCTGTCAACAGGAAGTAGATCAGAGAATTAGGGAGCAGGAGACCAGGAGAGATTGGTTAGGGAAATGCTATCGATTTGATCCAGAAATTTGTCACTCTTTTTGGTGACTTATATGGTTTTACTTGAATCATCCTTGTCCTTAGATTGCCCATGTTACACTTCACCTCCTTATGAGGAAAGTGCCCCATTTTCTCGTGAGCTGAGTCTCTGACTGATGGCGAATCAACTGATGTCCTGAAGACGAAGACTGAACCTGGGTGCTGACCTAAACCTTGGAGGGTAACTATGACAATGAAATTGTGATTTGTCTGTTTGCTTTTCCTTTCTAGGTACCAACTGCTTACTTTTGACAGAGACCATAGCTAGATGTTTTCAAAATTGGTGTTCTAAATTGTTTTGCATGAAGCCCAACATGCTAATGCTAATCAGTGGTTAGGAAAGGGGTTCATTAAATTGACGCAAATAGACAAACAACTGAATCTATGCTCTGTTGAACTGACGCGGTAAAGACACTTTACTAAAGTTGATCTATGTTGACGCTGTGTTATGGTCTAATTATTGCGTTCCTTGCTTTGATTAAGTCTTATTCGAGTTGCCAAATTATGACAATGTTACTGAGTGTTTTGGTTTTGAGATTAACACACCTCTTTTTAGAATTGTAATTAATAGGGAATAAAACACATTCAATTCTACTAAACTGGTGTGGTTATTCCTGACTGTAAGGTCATGGTGGTGTTTTGAGTTGATTAATGTCTCTGACTAAAGTAAAATGCATTGTGGTAATAAATATTGATGACATTATTGATATATTGATCGACATATTGATTAGCTATCTCGTCCTAAGGTGTCTCTCAACTGGGTCAAAAGATTCATTGGCCTAAAACGAGTCCTGATGTGTAATAAATCATCATAGAGGGAAGCGTTAGCACAGTCATACATATAATACTTCATTCATCCACACTTCGAATCTCCCCTCACAGTATGACAGACCTCATGAAATGTGTGGAGAAAGACATCTAACACAGGCTGTTTTAAAACCACATCCCATACATTGAACATTTAACTCTTATTCATTTTGAAGAGAATTTTACTTTAAAGTGTTGTGTGATACCATGATGGTGCCATTAATAACCTCAAGTATGTTGCTGCTTCACTCTCTAGCTTCTTCTCTAGTTTTGATGCCTAAGTAGTGCAGATCTACATAGCAGAGGGAGATTTCCCTGCCTCTGTTACCTAGGCCTATAACTATGTAGGAAGGATATTTTTTTACCATTTGTGACAAACAGGAAGAGGACGTAAAACCATTCCTAAGCCGTTCTGATCCTCATCCCGATCCTTCTTTCATTCCAAAAATCTCAAAATAGCTAGCGAAATGATGATTGCCCCCCAAGTTCTCACAGATGAAGTGGAAGTCAATTGGGGTTTTGGGGTGGGGGGTCTCCACAATTGTAGGTGGTACTGGACATCCATCTGAGCAATGCAACCTACATGGACATCTGAGTATCACAAAAAAACACAGGACGAACCAATAACCCAGAGGGAACATGTGTAAATATATAGAAAGAGTTAGAAAAAAAACAATTAATTGCATTGCCAGCAGTTTTGCTTCTCTATCGCGAAGTAAATCGTCCTTAAAATGACATATTGAATAGTACTGTATTGGTAATTTTCATCAATAGCTTGCCTGTATCATAACTGGTACATGGATATTTCTGATACCTTCACGTGGCAAATCCAGTTGATGTTTTTATGAATGGTGGCCTATCTCCTCAAATGTTTCATGAAAAGGACCTCATTCAATTACTGACGCCTAAAATTGATACGTTGACTCTGGGATAACATTTATGGACATCTGCACTCATTAGAAAAGTTGGTTATGTGTCCTTATACTAGTTCCATTACTTTTTCTTGTATGAGGGTCTTAGCACTAAATCACCTATTACTACTCTGCATGGACTATGATTTGCTGACTGCTCACCAATAGTTCTGTTACTATTGCTGTACTCGTTTGATGCACACATTTAAATGTTAATGTTCTGTCTTAACAACAACTGAATAAATTGAATCAAGAAGCCTTATATGCCTTCAACACAATTTATTGGTTGCACACAGAGGCCCTTCTGACAGTCAGAATCAAACACTTCATATTCTGAACATTTAGGTGGAAGTTGCCTGGCACTGTAGTGTCGTGGAAGCAAGTTCTGAGAAGACTCACAGTGCTATGAAGCACAAAAGAGAGAGAGCCTCAGAACCAAGGGGACATGGCCGACCAGACACATAACATTGAAAACTCTCCCTGGAACAGAAAAACGTGTTCCTAAAACCGTGTGAAAATTGTACAAAGAATAAAATGTATAATAGACATCCAAAATTATATTATTTATTAAAATATACTGATGTCTATTTCGAAATTACGAGAACATACTTTTCAGTAACATTTAACATCTTCAAATAGTTGATTACTCCATAGGCTTAGTCCACATCGATTCCTTACTTTTCCGAATCAGCAGCGTCAAGAAGGTGAATTTGTTTTTATAAAGGAACTGCTTAACAAAGGTGTTCAGTGTGAGCACGTTTACTGGTTTAAATGCTTTTATTTGGCTCACACCGGGCATGTGGGCGTGGACCTGGAGTTTGGCGCTCTTTGATGCATATCTAATTTATGTGTTCTAAGCCTATAGAGTAATTCACAATTTGAAGGTGTTATATCTCACTAAAAAGTGGTACAGCTGGATACACAGGAGTTTTTTTTTTTATATCCATATCCTCTTCAGGTTGTTTGAGATGGAAAATGTTTTTTTTTAAAGAATAACATTGAAATCTGGTGATTGAAAAGAAAAAAAGTGTTTACGCCCTGTACAAGGTGGTTTCAAGCACTTTAACCCACCAAACACACCAATGAGCGCAAAAGATCATTTCATATAAAGTTTAATTTTTAAAATATGAATCATTATTTTTTTCAGTACCATACCGTCTGTAAATGGAAGAACGATTGATTATACCATATTTCTCTCAATCTGATAATATATGTTATCCTAGCTTATCCGTACATCTCAATACATCTTAATAAATAATATCATTGTGTAAGTTTACTGTACATTTCATTCTTGACACAGTTTGTACATGGTTTGTAGTGGCATGTTTTCTTGTTCTGAGGGGAGTTTTTTCAGTGTTTTATGGAGCTGTGATGCTATGCACACCTCAAAGTGCAGAAGGTGATGGTAATATCTTTCAAACCCCAGGTGTGGTAACCAAACCTCAGTCCACTGTACTGGGGTCCGGAGAAGACCTTATCCAGACCTTCACACTCAGCTGGAGACTCATGAGTAGGAGCATGGTGATGTATATTGCAAGTCTTCTGCTGTATCTGTGAACTGCAAGGGTTGTGTCATGTCTCCTGTTTAATGGGACTCATCATGTCCCTGTTGTCTGTATGTCATACTGTCATTCATAAAATGTAATTGAGAGCATATGATCAATGTAACTATTGTCTGGATTTGCCAAGTTTTCTAAAGTCTATGTATTATTCATTTTGACACACCAGAAATATGTCATGATAGACCATATGTAGTTTACTGGAAACTCTCTTTGTCACCAGGGCCATATACCCTAATTTCCAGAGTCTGTAACTTCACATGAGACTTATACCTGTGTCTACTTCTCTTTTGTCAGACATACCTCATAGACAATGTGACCCAACTGTCTTCACCAGTCTGACACTGTAACACACCTACACATGTTATTGTTATGTCAAGTATAAACAAGGCACACTTAAACGTTTTCACAATTGCACACTGTTTTAAAAACTTACATTTTATACTCATTACTTTTCACCTGTAGCCCTCTGAATCATACCTATATTCTTGATTGCCATCATTAGGAAACATGAGACAGACGTTACTTGAGTACGTCAAGGCATCCCAAGTGTCAGTGTGAATTCTGAAAATGTTTTATATTTACGGGGGAAATACCCTGTACTATCATGTGCAACAACTATACATTTGTTGCCTATAGTCACCAAAGTTAAAAGTGGCTTGTGGGAATAGCAATCTTTCATAGGACAGGTAAGTGCTGAACATGACCATGTCACTCTTTTTCACGGTCACTATTGCAATGATGACAACATGTGTTGTTATGTACATGAATTAGTGGGAATATGTACTCATGAATATTTTATTCTTTTACCATACCTTCTCAGCAGTCAGATAAGAAGGAGAACTACAGGAGAAGGGGATAAGAAGGTGAAGGGCTTCTACTGTTTGGTCACACAAGATGACAACACCACCAGTGAGGAGGAGAGGACAGGAGCAGGGAGAGTGTGAACACTGGAGTCACAAGATGACAAGAGTCTAAGTGGGGGCGGAGGGACTCCTCCTTTCAAGGAAGATTCATTAAGAGTTGCGTTCCAAGAACAGGCTTCTCTGTCAATATGGCCGGAAGGTAAATGATATGTGAAGTTTTTTTTGGGGGGGGGTGCACCGAGGTATAATGTAGTGCAAAGGGAGTAGTCCCCCGTTATGGTGTGTGTTACAAAATGGCGCAAAGAAATGTAAGAGATTACTTTACGTAATTTATTCTGGCATTTTTAACACCTGCTCAGACCAGGCGTTAAAAGCAGGCTCCCATTTGGTTTCAATGGGCCTCTGTTTACTTTGCAGGATTAGTGTCAACATTTTTATGCTAAATATGAAGAACACATGGTGGCGTTAGGGGACGATAAAGGGTGCAAGAAAAGTGGAGCTGCACTGGGTGCAGCACCCCCTTTCATAAATCTGCCACTTAGTCTGAAAAGTAGAAGTCCACAATTATCAGTGAGTGTAAGGAATCAGAGTGTTAGTTGAGGGAAGTGAGAACCCACCTCATATCATATAATAATTAGAATTCATGTCAGTGTGAATCAGAAAAATCACTAAATAAACCTGTTCTGAACCCTCTGGCAGCTCTGGCACCAGGCTTAAAAGTCCATCATCTGTTCTTTTTGCTTTTGTCCCCCAAGTGGGAAGGGTATACCCAGACGTGGGTCCCGTGTTCACTGTGCCACTGGATTCAAGCTAGTCTAGCTGAAAAAGGGTGATACCCAGAAACCGGTCCTAGGATGCTTGTTTCCGGTCCAGGGAGGATCTGGCTTGGCAGTTCAGGCTGGACTGTTCCCATGAGGAACAGTGTCAAGACTGATTTGCATATAGCTGGGTCCAACCTGGGGTGGCGTGGTGAGCAAAAAAAACGATGGATTAAACCCAGATCTTTGTGAATTGGGGGCGAATGTTTGATTTGCTCTGCATTCCGTCCATCATCTGTTCTTTTTGCTTTTGTCGCCCCAAGTGGGAAGGGTATACCCAGACGTGGGTCCCGTGCTCACTGCACCACTGGATTCAAGCTAGCCTAGCTGATGAAGGGTGATACCCTGAAACCGGTCCTAGGATGCTTGCTTCCAGTCCAGGGAGGACCTGGCTTGGCAATTCCGGGTGGACTGTTCCCATGAAGAACAGGGTCAAGACTGATTTGCATATGGCTGGGTCCAACCTGGGGTGGCGTGGTGAGCAAAAAAACGATGAATTAAACCCAGATCTTTGTGACTGGGAGCGAATGTTTGATTTGCTCTGCATTCCGTCCATCATCTGTTCTTTTTGCTTTTGTCGCCCCAAGTGGGAAGGGTATACCCAGACGTGGGTCACGTGCTCACTGCGCCACTGGATTCAAGCTAGCCTAGCTGAAGAAGGGTGATACCCTGAAACCGGTCCTAGAATGCTTGTTTCCGGTCCAGGGAGGATCGGGCTTGGCAGTTCCGGCTGGACTGTTCCCATGAGGAACAGGGTCAAGACTGATTTGCATATGGCTGGGTCCAACCTGGGGTGGCGTGGTGAGCAAAAAAACGATGGATTAAACCCTGATCTTTGTGACTGGGGGCGAATGTTTGATTTGCTCTGCATTCCGTCCATCATCTGTTCTTTTTGCTTTTGTCGCCCAAGTGGGAAGGGTATACCCAGACGTGGGTCCGATGCTCACTGCGCCACTGGATTCAAGCTAGCCTAGATGAAGAAGGGTGATACCCTGAAACCGGTCCTAGAATGCTTGTTTCCGGTACAGGGAGGATCTGGCTTGGCAGTTCCGGCTGGACTGTTCCCATGAGGAACAGGGTCAAGACTGATTTGCATATGGCTGGGTCCAACCTGGGGTGGCGTGGTGAGCAAAAAAACGATGGATTAAACCCTGATCTTTGTGACTGGGGGCGAATGTTTGATTTGCTCTGCATTCCGTCCATCATCTGTTCTTTTTGCTTTTGTCGCCCAAGTGGGAAGGGTATACCCAGACGTGGGTCCGATGCTCACTGCGCCACTGGATTCAAGCTAGCCTAGATGAAGAAGGGTGATACCCTGAAACCGGTCCTAGGATGCTTGTTTCCGGTCCAGGGGGGACCTGGCTTGGCAGTTCGAGCTGGACTGTTCCCATGAGGAACAGGGTCAAGTCTGATTTGCATATGGCTGGTCCAACCTGGGGTGGCGTGGTGAGCAAAAAAACAATGGATTAAACCCAGATCTTTGTGACTGGGGGCGAATGTTTGATTTTCTCTGCTTTCCGTCCATCATCTGTTCTTTTTGCTTTTGTCGCCCCAAGTGGGAAGGGTATACCTAGACGTGGGTCCCGTGCTCACTGCGCCACCGGATTCAAGCTAGCCGAGCTGAAGAAGGGTGATACCCTGAAACCGGTCCTAGGATGCTTGTTTCCGGTCCAGGGAGGACCTGGCTTGGCAGTTCGGGCTGGACTGTTCCCATGAGGAACAGAGTCAAGACTGATTTGCATATGGCTGGGTCCAACCTGGGGTGGCGTGGTGAGCAAAAAAACAATGGATTAAACCCAGATCTTTGTGACTGGGGCCGAATGTTTGATTTGCTCTGCATTCCGTACATCATCTGTTCTTTTTGCTTTTGTCGCCCCAAGTGGGAAGGGTGTACCCAGACGTGGGTCCCGTGCTCACTGCACCACTGGATTCAAGCTAGCCTAGCTGAAGAAGGGTGATACCCTGAAACTGGTCCTAGGATGCTTGTTTCCGGTCCAGGGAGAACATGGCTTGGCATTTCGGGCTGGACTGTTCCCATGAGGAACAGGGTAAAGACTGATTTGCATATGGCTGGGTCCAACCTGGGGTGGCGTTGTGAGCAAAAAAACGATGGATTAAACCCAGATCTTTGTGACTGGGGGCAAATGTTTGATTTGCTCTGCATTCCGTCCATCATCTGTTCTTTTTGCTTTTGTCGCCCCAAGTGGGAAGGGTATACCCAGACGTGGGTCCTGTGCTCACTGCGCCACTGGATTCAAGCTAGCCTAGCTGATGAAGGGTGATACCCTGAAACCGGTCCTAGGATGCTTGCTTCCGGTCCAGGGAGGACCTGGCTTGGCAGTTCCGGGTGGACTGTTCCCATGAGGAACAGGGTCAAGACTGATTTGCATATGGCTGGGTCCAACCTGGGGTGGCGTGGTGAGCAAAAAAACGATGGATTAAACCCAGATCTTTGTGACTGGGAGCGAATGTTTGATTTGCTCTGCATTCCGTCCATCATCTGTTCTTTTTGCTTTTGTCGCCCCAAGTGGGAAGGGTGTACCCAGACGTGGGTCACGTGCTCACTGCGCCACTGGATTCAAGCTAGCCTAGCTGAAGAAGGGTGATACCCTGAAACCGGTCCTAGGATGCTTGTTTCCGGTCCAGGGAGGATCTGGCTTGGCAGTTCCGGCTGGACTGTTCCCATGAGGAACAGGGTCAAGACTGATTTGTATATGGCTGGGTCCAACCTGGGGTGGCGTGGTGAGCAAAAAAACGATGGATTAAACCCAGATCTTTGTGACTGGGGGCGAATGTTTGATTTGCTCTGCATTCCGTCCATCATCTGTTCTTTTTGCTTTTGTCGCCCCAAGTGGGAAGGGTATACCCAGACGTGGGTCCCGTGCTCACTGCGCCACTGGATTCAAGCTAGCCTAGATGAAGTAGGGTGATACCCTGAAACCGGTCCTAGGATGCTTGTTTCCGGTCCAGGGGGGACCTGGCTTGGCAGTTCGGGCTGGACTGTTCCCATGAGGAACAGGGTCAAGTCTGATTTGCATATGGCTGGGTCCAACCTGGGGTGGCGTGGTGAGCAAAAAACCAATGGATTAAACCCAGATCTTTGTGACTGGGGGCGAATGTTTGATTTTCTCTGCTTTCCGTCCATCATCTGTTCTTTTTGCTTTTGTCGCCCCAAGTGGGAAGGGTATACCCAGACGTGGGTCCCGTGCTCACTGCGCCACCGGATTCAAGGTAGCCTAGCTGAAGAAGGGTGATACCCTGAAACCGGTCCTAGGATGCTTGTTTCCGTTCCAGGGAGGACCTGGCTTGGCAGTTCGGGCTGGACTGTTCCCATGAGGAACAGGGTCAAGACTGATTTGCATATGGCTGGGTCCAACCTGGGGTGGCGTGGTGAGCAAAAAAATGATGGATTAAACCCAGATCTTTGTGACTGGGGGCGAATGTTTGATTTGCTCTGCATTCCGTCCATCATCTGTTCTTTTTGCTTTTGTCGCCCCAAGTGGGAAGGGTATACCCAGACGTGGGTCCCGTGCTCACTGCACCACTGGATTCAAACTAGCCTAGCTGAAGAAGGGTGATACCCTGAAACTGGTCCTAGGATGCTTGTTTCCGGTCCAGGGAGAACATGGCTTGGCATTTCGGGCTGGACTGTTCCCATGAGGAACAGGGTAAAGACTGATTTGCATATGGCTGGGTCAAACCTGGGGTGGCGTTGTGAGCAAAAAAATGATGGATTAAACCCAGATCTTTGTGACTGGGGGCGAATGTTTGATTTGCTCTGCATTCCGTCCATAATCTGTTCTTTTTGTTCTAGGAAAGCGCAGCACTCAAAGAACAAACTCCATGGAGTCACTTAGCTGCAGTCTTTTCCGGAGTGCTGGAGGAATGCCTGGTGTCAGCTGGTACAGGAACGAAGAAAAGAATTGCCTCAAAAGTCCTGAATACGAGGATGACAGCAGGTGCTAGACTGCCAAATGAGATGCTGAGATCAGGAAGCAAAACAAAGCCAAGCAGGGAGGCATGCTTCACTCTGCTATTTATAGCCTATCAGGAAAGCAGTTGAGGTTTCACATGTAGATGAGTCACCACACCCAATTAGAAGCACATGTCTACACCACACCCAATTAGAAGCACATGTCTACACCTGCTCACATTAGCAAACAAGCATTGGTAAAACAAGCATTGATAAAACCAATTGTGTAACACAACACATTGGGGGTGATTCTGACCCCGGCGGTCAGAGACCGCCGGGGCCCGGGTCGGCGGGAGCACCGCCGACAGGCCGGCGGTGCCCCGCAGGGCATTCTGACCGCGGCGGTTCGGCCGCGGTCAGATGCGGAAAACCGGCGGTCTCCCGCCGGTTTTCCGCTGCCCATGTGAATCCTCCATGGCGGCGGAGCGTGCTCCACCGCCATGGGGATTCTGACACCCCCTACCGCCATCCTGTTCCTGGCGGGACAGGATGGCGGTAGGGGGTGCCGCGGGGCACTGGGGGCCCCTGCAGTGCCCATGCCAATGGCATGGGCACTGCAGGGGCCCCCGTAAGAGGGCCCCACTTAGTATTTCAGTGTCTGCTATGCAGACACTGAAATACGCGACGGGTGCCACTGCACCCGTCGCACCTTCCCACTCCGCCGGCTCAATTCTGAGCCGGCGTCCTCGTGGGAAGGATGATTTGCCCTGGGTTGGCGGGCGGCCTTTTGGCGGTCGCCCGCCAGCCCAGGGCACATCCCAAAATACCCTCAGCGGTCTTTCGACTGCGGAGCGGTATTTTGGTGGGGGAACTCTGGCGGGCGGCCTCCGCCGCCCGTCAGGGTCTGAATGACCCCCATTATGTTTACTTAGAAACATGAAGGTTTAACCAAGAACAGAGATATGATTTAACCCTAATCCCTGAGAATGCTGACAGATAACGTAGGAGGCACCTTGGGGATTCCTGACACAGAGGAGGAATCAGAATATGTAGTGGTCGATCCGGTCTCCCCAGTGGCACTCCCCTTGCCCTTCATCCCACTGGTCCCCTCGGCTCCGCTGGTGTCAGCCTCCTGGGTCCCATGGGCTGCAGCTTCCCCACTCACCGGTGCCCCTTCTCCTTTGCCAGATAATGCTGAAGCACACAAAGACAGAGGAGGACACGGAGGGAGGGACAGAGAGAGATAGGGTGCAATCGGTCATTGCCTGCACAACAGTAATACAGGGTAGAACATCAGCATTTGATGCCATGCCATGATACGTTATGCCTACCCTTGCACATCCTACAACTAGGGAACACCATGGGGAAAACCACAACAATGCACATGTCAACTGCTGATGGTCTGACTGATGCATACATGTATATGAGGATTGGCATACCTGCCACACCTGTCCAGCACCTGCCCAGTACCCCTGGCCGTTGAGACAGGCATGTAATGGACTGCACACCCAACAGTATCCTGCATGGGTAGTTGTCAGGCCTACTTGGCTGTGAGCACTGTGACCACGTGGTGCACCCTACCCCACTACACATGCAGTGCCAGCCAGCATATTGAGATCCCGGGATCCAACCCTGGCACAGTTGTTGGCAAGGACTAATGACAATGGCCTGACACCCCAGGTCCAATCATCCTGTTGCCATGAGCTGGCAAGCACATCTAGCAAGTAGGTGGCCACACAGTTTCAACATTGGATGAAGCTGACCCGCTACCACTGACTGCATGGCATTACCCACACCTGTGATGCCAATCCTGCCCAGATGGACACTTCCCATAGTGGACATCATTGTACCAAGCACCCACGCCACAGCTATCCAATAGTGCCCACCCAGAGCCACTATGGCAACACATGTAGGAAGTGAGAGTGTGTACTTACCCCCATGTGGCTGCTGTGCTGCCCTGAAGCACCCATCCACCTCAGGGACAGGCCACCGCCAATATGTGGGCCTTTAGGGGGGCCAGGGTCCAACGGGCACCCCTCTCTCATTGGGAGGACATCCCCAGCTCGGGCTCCGCGGTCTTCCAGGCCCAGAGTCTCAGGTCATCCCACTGCTTTCTGCAGAGGTTGCTCCACCGGGCATGGACCCCCAGGGTCTGCACTTGCTTGGCGATGGCATGCCAAATCTCCTTCTGATGGACGCTGACCTGCATGGGTGACACAGACAGAAGGACTCAGTCATGTAGAGTGGCATCCCTGGGACAGCAGTGGACAGCACACATCACACTTTCACACCCACACGTCGTCACCCAATGTAGCCTTAGACCCCTCACCCATGTCCATGTTCCAGACACACTGCCACCTACCAAGGTCCCCATCCCCATACACACTACTCACATACAGGACAATGACATTTGGCTCACATGCTGCTCTGGTGCCCCATACATCTGTCCAAACAGGGGCAGGACCCCGTCCATGCGCTGCTCCAACTCTTTCTGGTTGAAGGCTGGGGCCGTAACTCCTGCATGATGTGGCATCCTGGCTACCAGAGTCAGAACACAGCAGCACAAACAGTGGAGGGCTTCAGTGCACGAGGTTCAGAAGTCAAGTGAGAAGGAGCACATGAAATGGCAGTCACAGCTGCCGCGGACATCACTGTCACCGCCGGCAGTGATCACCATTGACTCCTGACTCCCATAGGCAACTGTGTTAACCAATGGTGAGTTGCACGGCGGTTGTGACCGCCTACCGCCATGACGTGTTATGTAAGCAGGAGTAACTCCTTACCACCTGCCCCATGCATGCAGGACAGGCGGTGGCCATTTTACATGTCCAATGAGTATTGTGGGTGAAATGTTAGTGCATCATGGGTGACATTTGGTGATATGTGGCCACATCAACACCGTTGACACAGTCTATGGTGTACGACATAATACCAACTCTCTCCTGTTCCTAAGTACGATGTAAGGTTGAGGAGAAAGAATGCACTGGTGTACAGGCCCCTAGTCGACCTTGTCACCCTGGAGGAGTATCACGTCATCCAGACCTATCACCTGAACCGTGAGTCCATCATGGAACTGGTGGCCTAGTTGGAGCCGGATCTGTTGCCTGCCATTCGCCATCCCAATGACATCCTCCCCACAGAGCAGGTGTCATCAGTCCTCCACTACCTTGCCTCAGGCTCCTACAGCTCCTACAGATCCTGCTGCTCCTGCAGGGATGTCACAGTCCATGTTTAGCAACATCCTGAGGGATGTACTATATGCCCTGCTCAAACATCTGGGCAGCTACATCCGGTTCCCCCAACATGCAGGATTGCCCACTGTCAAGGCTGCGTTCCATGGAGTGGCACACATCCCTCATGTCATTGGGACCATTGATGGCACCCACATTGCCCTTGTGCCACCCAAGAGGAGTGGACAGGTCTAAAGGAACCTCAAAAACTTTCATTCGGTTAATGTGCAGGTGGTGTGTCTTGCGGACCAATACACCTCCCAGGTGACGGCCAGGTTCCCAGGCTCTCTGCATGATTCCTTCATCCTGTGGGACAGCAGCGTCCCACACATGTTGGCACCACTTACGAGTGACCAGGCCTGGCTCATCAGTATGTACCCCTGCAGATGTGTGCCCCGCAGCTTTCTGCACTATTGTATCGCTGCCCTATCACCCTCTTGGTGTTGTCGTGGCTCTTACCTCTGGGCACACAGGTGACTCTGGCTACCCCAACCTGCCAGGGCTCCTGACACCCGTTAGGCAGCCATCTTCAGATGCAGAGGACCGTTACAATGAGGCCCACGGTCGTACCAGACGGGTCATTGAGAGGTGCTTCGGCCTGCTGAAGGCCAGATTCCGGTGTCTGCATATCTCCAAGGGTGCCCTGCTCTACAACCCACAGAAAGTGTGCCAGATCATTGTGGCCTGCTGCATGCTGCACAATCTGGCCCTGAGGCATCACATCCCATTGCTGGATGCAGAGGAGTGGCTGATAAATGGGCAGTGATGAAGAGGAGGATCCTGAGGATGCAGCTGACTCCAGGGCACAGTTTATTGGACAGTACTTCGACTGAGAGGCAGGTATGTGTCAGCTGTCTGGGATGTGTCCTCTACAACTTTCTCCCTTGTCCCTGCTACCACCTGTTGTCTGTAACCACTGACGGTATTTGTTGCAGCTCTGACTCTGGGTGGGTTATCATATGTGCCCATGACTTAGGTAGTCACAGTGTACTGGTCAGGCCTATAGTCAGGCAGCTGTTGCGCTGGTACTCTAGTACCATTAACGTGTATGTACAATGTTCCCTGAGCTGCCAGTTTAAGTGCTATGTGTGTACCACACAGGGTTGTTGCATCTGTGCAGCATCTATCTGGGAGTCGACATTGGGTGGCAGTGCTACGTTGTTGTTGGTGGCAGGTGGTTTGGGGTCAGGACTAGCATTGGGTGCTGTGAGGGTGGGACCATTGGGTTGGTATGTGTTGTCTTTGTGTTTTGGTACTAGCCATGTGGTTGTGGACTTGACTGCCATATATGCCTTGGATGCCTGTTCCTACAGTGCATTTGTGTTGCATTGGCATCTGTGACTCCTACAGTGATTGTTGTCTCTGTCTTTCTACTTTCAGGACATTCAGGACTCTGGTACCTGCCTGACCTGTTGCCTCCCTTGACACATATATCCAGCCACTGGCTGCTCCACGATCAACCTCCCTGCATTTTGCTCCCCCTCTGTCACCCTCCCATGCTTGTGCTGGGTGATGGGTTGCCAGTTGCACATGTATTGTCAGTTCCATTCGTACTCATGACAAATAAAGACGTAGGCAGTGTAGGAAAGTACCATCTTGCCTGGCATGTTACCCCCATATTTCACTGTATATATGTTGTTTTAGTGTATGTGTCACTGGGACCCTGCCAGCCAGGGCCCCAGTGCTCATAAGTGTGCCCTGTATGTGTTCCCTGTGTGATGACTAACTGTCTCACTGAGGCTCTGCTAACCAGAACCTCAGTGGTTATGCTCTCTCTGCTTTCTAAATTGTCACTAACAGGCTAGTGACCAATTTCACCAATTCACATTGGCATACTGGAACACCCTTATAATTCCCTAGTATATGGTACTGAGGTACCCAGGGTATTGGGGTTTCAGGAGATCCCTATGGGCTGCAGCATTTCTTTTGCCACCCATAGGGAGCTCTGACAATTCTTACACAGGCCTGCCACTGTAGCCTGAGTGAAATAACGTCCACGTTATTTCACAGCCATTTACCACTGCACTTAAGTAACTTATAAGTCACCTATATGTCTAACCTTCACCTGGTGAACGTTGGGTGCAAAGTTACTTATTGTGTGGGCACCCTGGCACTAGCCAAGTTGCCCCCACATCGTTCAGGGCAAATTCCCCGGACTTTGTGAGTGCGGGGACACCATTACACGCGTGCACTCTACACAGGTCACTACCTATGTATAGCGTCACAATGGTAACTCCGAACATGGCCATGTAACATGTCTAAGATCATGGAATTGTCACCCCAATGCCATTCTGGCATTGGGGAGACAATTCCATGATCCCCCGAGTCTCTAGCACAGACCCGGGTACTGCCAAACTACCTTTCCCGGGGTTTCACTGCAGCTGCTGCCAACCCCTCAGACAGGTTTATGCCCTCCTGGGGTCCAGCCAGGCCTGGCCCAGGAAGGCAGAACAAAGGACTTCCTCAGAGAGAGGGTGTTACACCCTCTCCCTTTGGAAAAAGGTGTCAGGGCTGGGGAGGAGTAGCCTTCTCCAGCCTCTGGAAATGCTTTGATGGGCCCAGATGGTGCCCATCTCTGCATAAGCCAGTCTACACTGGTTCAGGGATCCCCCAGCCCTGCTCTGGCGCAAAACTGGACAAAGGAAAGGGGAGTGACCCCTCCCCTGACCTGCGCCTCCCAGGGGAGGTGCCCAGAGATCCTCCAGTGTGCTCCAGACCTCTGCCATCTTGGAAACAGAGGTGTTGCTGGCTCACTGGACTGCTCTGAGTGGCCAGTGCCATCAGGTGACGTCAGAGACTCTTTCTGATAGGCTCTTACCTGTGTTGCTAGCCTATCCTCCTTCCTAGGTAGCCAAACCTCCTTTTCTGGCTATTTAGGGTCTCTGCTTTGGGAAATTCTTTAGATAACGAATGCAAGTGCTTATCCGAGTTCCTCTGCATCTCTCTCTTCACCTTCTGCCAAAGGATCGACCGCTGACTGCTCAGGACGCCTGCAAAACCGCAACAAAGTAGCAAAGACGACTACTGCAACCTTGTATCACTGATCCTGCCGCTTTCTCGCCTGTTTCCTGGTGGTGCATGCTCTGGGGGTAGCCTGCCTCCTTTCTGCACCAGGAGCTCTGAAGAAATCTCCCGTGGGACGACAGAATCCTCCCCCTGCAACCGCAGGCAACAAAAGACTGCATTACCGGTCCTCTGGGTCCCCTCTCAGCACGACGAGCGTGGTCCCTGGAACTCAGCAACTCTGTCCAAGTGACTCACACAGTCCAGTGACTCTTCAGTCCAAGTTTGGTGGAGGTAAGTCCTTGCCTCCCCATGCTAGACTGCATTGCTGGGTACCGCGTGATTTGTAGCTGCTCCGGCTCCTGTGCACTCTTCCAGGATTTCCTTCGTGCACAGCCAAGCCTGAGTCCCCGTCACTCTAACCTGCAGTGCACAACCTCCTGAGTTGTCCTCCGGCGTCGTGGAACTCCCTTTTGTGACTTCGCGTGGACTCCGCTTCACTCCTCTTCTAAGTGCCTGTTCCGGTACTTCTGCGGGTGCTGCCTGCTTCTGTGAGGGCTCCCTGACTTGCTGGGCACCCCCTCTGTCTCCTCATCCAAGTGGCGACATCCTGGTCCCTCCTGGGCCACAGCAGCATCCAAAAACCCAACCACGACCCTTGCAGCTAGCAAGGCTTGTTTGCGGTCTTTCTGCGTGGGAACACCTCTGCAAGCTTCTTCACGACGTGGGACATCCATCCTCCAAAGGGGAAGTTTCTAGCCCTCTTCGTTCTTGCAGAATCCACAGCTTCTACCATCTGGTGGCAGCTTCTTTGCACCCTCAGCTGGCATTTCTTGGGCATCTGCCCATTCTCGACATTGTGGTGACTCTTGGACTTGGTCCCCTTGTTCCACAGGTACTCTCGTCCGGAAATCCACTTTGGTTGCTTTGCTGGTGTTGGTCTTTCTTGCAGAATTCCCCTATCACGACTTCTGTGCTCTCTGGGGAATATAGGTGCACTTTACACCTACTTCTCAGGGTTTTGGGGTGGGCTATTTTTCTAACCCTCACTGTTTTCTTACAGCCCCAGCGACCCTCTACAAATTCACATAGGTTTGGGGTCCATTCGTGGTTCGCATTCCACTTTTGGAGTATATGGTTTGTGTTGCCCCTATACCTATGTGCTCTTATTGCAATTCACTGTAACTTTACATTGCTTGCATTACTTCCTTTTGCTATTACTGCATATTTTTGGTATTGTGTACATATATCTTGTGCATATTTGGCATCCTCATACTGAGGGTACTCACTGAGATACCTTTGGCATATTGTCATAAAAATAAAGTACCTTTATTTTTAGTATATCTGTGTATTGTGTTTTCTTATGATATTTTGCATATGACACCAGTGGTATAGTAGGGGCTTTGCATGTCTCCTAGTTCAGCCTAAGCTGCTCTGCTATAGCTACCTTCTATCAGCCTAAGCTGCTAGAAACACCTCTTCTACACTAATAAGGGATAACTGGACCTGGTACAGAGTGTAAGTACCCCTTGGTACCCACTACAAGCCAGGCCAGCCTCCTACAGGCAGTAACTGTGCTCAATGGTGTTCATATGGGAGGGACAAGGGCAAGAGGTGATAAGTGGGGTCATGGCAGCTCAGATCATTAGAGTGGCGAGGCAAGCTCTGGGAAGTCCAGGTCCAGTATGCTGGCCATGGGAAAATGGAGATATGAGAGTGCACAGTCGACAGGGTGCCTCAGACACACACAAGGGAGAATGTTCTGGAGCAGGTCACTTCCTGGTGGTGGTTGTGGTCTTGGCATCATGTCTGGCTGGATTTCTAGTTTGACGTCCTTGCTTACGTGGGCGTTCCTTAGCTACAAGGGTAGGGGTGCTGGTGTCCTGAGGGTCTTGTGGTGGGGCCTCCATACCACTGGCTACCGCTGACATGGAGGGCCCTTATGGGATGTGGCCAGTGGAAGGGGCCTGCTGGTGGGTGGTGGACACACACAGGATGGTGGTCAGTTCCTTGAGCACCCCTGCTATGGAGGCTGTTAGAAATGAGGTCTCTGGTTGTCTAGGGTATGCACCTCAGCCAGGCAGAACCCACCCACTCTAGTCAGGGCAAGGGAGTTACACATCCAAGATAACCCCTGCTCACCCCCTTGGTAGCTTGGCACGAGCAGTCAGGCCTATCCCAGAGGCAATGTGTAAAGCGTTTGCACAACGCACACAACACACATGACGCACTATCCCCACCACAAAGGAAACACAACACCAAGTTATATGAAAATATATTGTATTGTACACAACGCAATTATTAGACCAAACATCACATATCAGTAGTATCTTGCCACCTTAGCAGTTGTCAGAACGCTACACATTAGTTACTCTGCAAACTAGCAGTAGTCACATATAACACACAGGTTACTCAGTATTCTGGAACAGAAGCAGTTGTCAGGAAACACGTTATTACACCAAAGCACTTGTCATAAGAATATCATAAATGCCCATATTAGGAAAATTAGAAAATGTATGGCAAGCTATAAAAACATACTAGCATGGTATGCCCATAATCGGAACATTTGCATACATATATGAAGGCATCATAAACAGGTAGGCAATATATGCATCAACAAAGTCTCTAGAAAGAACCTATGATATATATTGCCCCTTTAAAAGCACCTGGTTTGATGATGAGGGCACCTCCATCGCCTGGAGAAAGAAAACATGGAGCCCCTGGCGCTCCTCGGTGCCAAACAGGGGCCTCTGATAAACTCTGAGGCAGAGGGGGGTGGCATGCACCCTCTCTGTACTACTGACGGGCCCCTCTGGGGGCCCACGATCACTGGTGCCCCCCTGGGCCTCAACTGGCCCTCACTAGGGAGGGCCAAAGGAGTTAGGGGAGGGGGTGCCACGCACCCCCTCTGATTTATAACAGGCCCCTCCTGGGGCCCACATTCTCTAGGGGTCCCCCCTCCGGGCCTGCACTGGCCCTCCAATGCAGGACGGAACCACCAAAATTGCACTGGCCCACAAGGGACCAAACAAGGGACCTGCGGCACGGCGAAGCCTCCGGCGCGGCTGCAGCACCACCTGCTGTCCAACAAAGAGCCCTTCTGGGCTCGGCAGGGCAAGGAGAGGCTTCCTCCTCTCCTGCCTGCCTCCGACTTCGTCTGGGCCTGACTCAGGGCCTTCTGGTGCCCTGGGGGTGCTCCACGGAGCGAACCTCGCCCCGGGGGCACCAATAGGAGCACGCTTGCTCTGGATTTCAAAAAAGAGATTTCCTTTGTGCCCCTTGGGCACTGTGAAGGGCTCTTCACTCGCGCTTCGGTCACATATCCTCACCGGGCTGCGGCGGTGATTATGGGCACAGCGACGCGCTCTTTCAAAGCGTCTAGCTCAACATCCTAAGCCCGGGTCGCGGCGGTGATTCCTTGCCACAATCTGAAAAAGCACTTTTCAATCACTAGCAATACAACAGAAGCAGCGCTTTCCACCGCGCTAGTGCAGACATATGTTGAGGCACTCTTCGTGCCTTAAGATAGTCGCAGGGGTCAGGGGCCACAGCACCCTGGCCCAAGGGGACAAGAGTCAGAGAAAAAGGCCCACAAGGGGAGAGGCCCAGCAACAGGCCAGCACAGAGGATGCAAGCAGGTGGCAAGTCCTTTACAGTGACCAAGCAGGTCACAGGTCATCGAAGCAGTCCATGGCGGTTCCTAGTGAGTCCTTCCCGTCCTTTGTGTCCAGTTCCAAGATGATTCCAAGAGTCTCCAAATTGTGGGGAAAATTCCCCTATACTTATACTCAATACATACAGTGTTTTACAACGGTGGGGAGAGAAGGTTCCAACCAGTAACAACTAGTTCTGGGAGTGCCCCCTCTCTCCTCCAGCATAGGCTCCAAACATCAGTGGGGAGTAAGCAACCCTATTGTGTGAGGCCAGGGCACAGCTTTTACAAATGTAGTTGTGCCCCGCCTCTCCCTTCTCTCAACCCAGGAAGGCTATTCAGTATGCAGATGCACCTCTGTGACACCTCCACCCTCCCTGTGTACGGGCTGTCAGAAAAGTATGCACAAAGACCCAACTGTCACTCTGCCCAGACGTGAATTGGAGTCAAGCTGCAAAACACCAGAGTCATAAGCACAGAGAAATGTGCACTTTCTAGAAGTGGCATTTCTGTAATAGTAATAAAAAATACACCCATACCAGTAAGCAGCATTTATTATCACTATCACAACCATACCAAACATGCCTACGCTACCCTTCATAAATCAAACAATACCCCCTACACATAAGGCAGGGCATTTCTAATACAATCCTATGAGAAGACAGCACTCACAGCAGTGAGACACCAAGTTTAGGCTGTTTATCACTACCAGGACAGACCATGCACCATGGCACATGTCCTGCCTTCTACATACATGGCACCCTGCCCACAGGGCTAGCTGGGTGTACCTTAGGGGTGAATTACATGTAGTAAAAGGTGAGTTCTGGGCCTGGCAATTAAATTTAGATAACAGGTCCCTGTGGCAGAAAACTGCGCACACAGGCCCTGTGCTAGCAGTCCTGAGACAGGTTTGAAAGTCTACTTCAGTGGGTGGCGCAAGCTGCTCTGCAGGCCCACTAGTAGTATTTAATTTACAGGCCCTGGGAATAGAGATACTACTGTACAAGGGACTTACAAGTAAACTAAATAAGCCAATTAGGTATAAGCCAATCATACCAACTTTAGATGGGAGATCACCTGCACTTTAGCACTGGTCAGCAGTGATAAAGTGCTCAGAGTCCTAGAGCCAACAGTGACAGGTCAGAAAAAATAGGAGGCAAGAGGCAAAAAGACTGGGGATGACCCTGCATAAGGAAAAAAGTCCAACAGAGGCCACAGTGGATTTGTGGGCCTGCCACTGTTGCATGGCCTCCGGATGGTATTCCCCCTGCAGCCTCTGGATCTCCTGCACAGTAACAAGGATCTGGGTCTCTGTATCAGGGGTCTGCTGGTATACACCCAGGACTTGGTTGAGGGCCTCCTGGGCAGTGCGTTGGTGTGGCTGCCCGAGCCTTGGACCACAGTCCACCTCCCACTACCTCTGGCCCCCTGTGCCTGTGCCCCTGGCACAGGGTGCCCACTCCCAGTACTAGCAGGACCTTCATTGTCCGGGTGTGTGCCCTTGACACTAGCCCCTGTACTATGGGGCAAACCTCTGATGGTGAGGTCCCTGGGGCACAGGTTTGGGGTTCAGGGGCTGGCTAAGGTGTTGTTGCCACATGGGTGGGGGCGTCCGGTGTGTCCAGGGTGGGTCTGCTGTTGGTGGACTGTCCAGTGGCCCCAGATTGCCCAAGCAAGTCGTCTCCATCCATGTAGTGGGGTGGGTTGTAGTAGGTTGGAGAGTGGCAGGTGGTAGGGAGGCATGCTGGGCAGGGGTGGTTGGTGCTTGGTAGATATTGTATACTTACCAGAGATGAGCCCTCCGCTGATGTCAGTCAGGCCCTTGGGTTGCATGTTGTCTAGGACCTTCTCCTCCCAGGATGTCAACTCAAGGGGAGGCTATGGGGGCCCACCGCCAGTCTTGTTGATGGCTATGTGATGGCTGGATGCCATGGAACTGACCTTCCCCCTGAGATCATTCCACCTCTTCCTAATGTCCTCCCTTGTGTGTGGGTGGGTGCTAACTGCATTGACCCTGTCGACGATCTTCTGCCGTAACTCCGTTTTCCTGACTATCAATGTTTGCTGTACATGGACTCCTTGAGGTGTGGCTCTACTCTAATGATCTCGTCCACCATGACCCGCAACTCATTGTTGGTGAACCGTGGGTGCTTCTGGCATGACGTGTTGTGGGGTAGGTATGCGGTGTGCGTGTCGGGAGCTGTGTGGGGTGTTTGTTAATGTGGGGGTGTTTGGCTGTGGACGATGGTGAGCTGTGGTGGTAATTTGTACAAGGTGTGCTGTGTGATTGTTTTTGTTGTGTTTAGGGTGTGCTTCGTGTTGAGTGTGTCTGTGGCTGCTCGTAGTTCTTGCGAGAGATTGTGGGTGTGTGGGAGGGGTGTTATATGGTGGCTTGTGCAGGTGTGCATGGTGTGTGTATGAGTTTCAGGTGTGGGATATTCTAACTGGCCAATGTGGTGTTTTTCACTTTCAGCAGTGCCTTTTTGTACAGCCGCAGTGTGAAGCGCCAACAGTTTAGCGCCGTGCATGTACCACTGTGCTGGAGGTTGCCTCTAGATATGACGGTCGTAATGGTGTAGGCTTGGTGGGGCCAGCAGTTGAACAGTCACTCTTTCGCCGTGGGTTGGCCTGGCAGTGTTGGTTTTCTGTCTGTTTTTGGGCGGTTTATGTTTTGTGACTCGTAATCCGGTGGTCGCTTTACCGCCACCACTGGTGTTATGGTGGTGCCATTTTGCATGGCGGTCTTGCCTGAAGCCCGCCGAAGTCGTAATGAGGGCCACATTGAGACTAATATTGAGAGTGGATTTAGGGGGTTACTGTTGAGAAAAGGTAAGCCCTTGGATAATGTGGACTTTGGCGTTGAGATAAGGAAGCGGGCTGAATAACAGTGAGTATACGGGGCTATTGTTGTACGGGTGAAGGGGATAGAGGCAGTTGAATATTTGGATTTAGGACCGGTAATATAAAAATAAGGAATGGATTGAGATATTATATGGTCACTTTTATAGGTAGAGTGCCCGAACATGAAGGGAGAACGATAGTACAAAGTAGAAAGATTTAACGGGGTAAGTTTATGGGGAATGGAATTTTAATTTTTTCCATCCGACCAATCGCCTCAATAATGAGGCTGGATAAGACTTCAAGCTATAAATACCAAGTCTTTTTACTGGTATTCTCATTATATTGGCAGAGATATTGAGCTGTCAGAGGAGTCGGGAAATAGGGATGGGGAGTTCTCTAATTCCAACTTGTATTGAATTGGTATCACACAGGTACATTACATGGAAATGGGCATCGTTAGTCACAAAAAGTATACACACGGAGGTGCTTAATTGATAGTAGGATCCACATGTGTGTGCAGGAACTGACCATAGTGCTTTGGAGACTACACATATTACTCACACCTAATGAATTTCGGACTGGTGTATTCTTTTCATATTTAAACAACACACGATGACTCGAATGTAATGGAGTTTTGATGAATTGTGGGGTCCCGCTTGCTTCACACATGATGTGGTATAGGGGTATGCCATGGATATTGAAGGAGATCTATACGATATTGTGTATGTATATCGTTTCCAGCCCTGATGAAGTCATTGGGTTATATCCCATATAAACCACATGTTTGCTGGAGTTTGATCTGAAGATGTACATGCAAATAAAACTAAAGGCTGGAGTTTGATCTGAAGATGAACATGGAAATAAAACTGTGAAGATTGCAACACATTGCTGGACATTCGAGGATGTGTGCCTTAATATGTACTGTTGTTTTTCAACAATCAGTGATTGTTGATGTCAGGGGTTTTGGGTGTGTTCCCTGTTAAGTGCACCGTATAGCAACTGATTGCGTGGTGTAATATAGCACAAAATTTGCATGGCAGTGAGCGCCAATTTTCCTCGTTAACCACCCATTTGCCTAACAGTACTCTTTCTCCTCTGTGTTGGAATATCCATAGCTTATCACAGGGGAGCCATTAGAAATCAGGTGAGATTTATGGATTAGGCAAGGATCGCTAACATTTCTGAAAGTGCATTTACCAACATAGTCAAAACTCGATTTCACCATTAAATTGAACTTTGAATAACTAATAAAATGAGTTCTTGAATTATATTTTTTGCTGATCCCAAACCAAAATAATTTTTTGAAGGTGTTTTAAAGTAATTCATTGTTTTCACACTGACCAGCTAACCTTGCCCCAGTCAAAAGGACTACTAGGACCTTTTTACTGTCAGGCCATGTGTAACATTCATTTCTACATGTTCTTCTTTTAATTTCCCTGCACCTTCCTTATTGGGCAATAGGGCCTACATTAGGGGTGACCAATACTTATTTAAAAGGAAAGGCTGGGACTGTCAAAAGGGTAATTTTGACATGTGGAAACTACAGTCTAAAAACTGCACAGCCAGGTTGCAGTGGGAGAACTGGAGGCATGCTTTACAGTGCTGCTGTACTGGGTGGGACAATGAATGGTGCTGCCCACTGGTAGAATTTAATTAACAGGCCCTAGGTACATCTCGCACAATATACTAAATCAAATCAACAAAATCAGGTGCAACTGGAAGAAAATGTGATATTAAAATTGGCTAGAGGCATTTTTATTATAGGTGCTCTTGGACAAGATTAAAAACTATTGGCCTGATTATGGCCAAACATGACAGATATCCTGCCAGCCTTTTTTACAAGTTCCATAGGATATAATATGGTGGGCGGGATATCCGTCATGGTTGTGATGGAGTGTTCCATCTGCCAAGGTCATAATCAGGCCCTATGTCTAATATACCTGGAACACAATATACTAAGCCGCTTAAAAGTGCAAATCAGATACATGCCAATTTCAACATGTTTTAACAGAAGGGAGAGCACTGCATTTTCCTACTTGTTAGCAGGAGTAACGCTCACAGCCCTTAAGCCAACGAAAACAGTTCAGACAAAAATCTGGGAGAATACTAGACTAGAGGTGGTAATTTCCAACAGCGGGCAAGGCTGCAGGCTGCAGCTGAAGAGGGTTCCACAACGTTGAATAACCATTGGATGAGGTCAAGGTGAAGCTGCTGTTTTTTGGTGGGAAAGCTTGAAGCTGGAGAAATTTGAATTTTGTACTTAAGAAAGGATTCTCTCCAGCCAAACACTTTTGGCGCATTTGCCCAGTCAATATTTCCTTTGTTTGTACTTAGTTACTTTTTTGGTGCTGTGATTCCTCAAATGGGGCAAGGCTGCAGGCTGTAGCTAAAGATGGCTTCACAAGGCTGGACACCTTCTCCATGAGGTCCTGAAGATTCAGATATGCTGCTGGGTAGAAGCTTAGAGAGGGAGAAACCTGAATCCCTTCCCCAGTGGCATCGCAGCCAATCAGATCAGCTTGTCAAGATTGTCCCAGTCTCGGTAGCCAAAATGATTCTATCTCCAAGTATTTCAGATGTGTTAAAAGTACAGCCAGACAAGGCCAAGTCTTGCAGGACCTCAGGATCAGAACATAGAGGCCAGGACACATTCTGCTAGAGGCCAATGGCAGGGTTTAGGAGAAGTCCAGTTGGAACTGGTGAGTTGGGCAGTTGCATGAGAGGCCTCTTGTAGCTTTTGTGTCCCTGTAACATGAACAGGAGGTCAGCCTTGTGACCCTTGGAGTCCACTTCTTTTTCAAGGGGATAAGAGAGAGAGCAGGTCCAGTCCTGCCTGACCCTTCTTAGGTCACAGATTGCTGGTGTCTAGCTCTTCTGATCTTCCTTGGGTCTAATAGTGTTCTGAGGAGGGTACCAGGGATGCCACATTTATGCATGAGTGGGGTGACTCCTGGCTCTTCACTAATCAGTGGGGTAAAGATTCCCAGGGTTGGGTTACCCTTTCCATTATTGCATCATTTACTGTGTGCCTTATTGCAAACAATCCCACAAAACCCCCTTCTGTCTAAAGCCAAGGTGGTGAACTCTTTGTCCCTTTGAGCAGAGCACGTGTGCCCACCACAGAGGTGTGGCCAAAGAAATGAGCACACCCTCCACTGTGATCAAACTATCTCTGCTGGCATCTTTCTCCCCACTGGGATTGGAGTCTGACTGACTATGAGAATTAAGGAAAGGACCTGTTCATCTGATATTTGCCTGGGACAGGGGAGGCCCCTTTGAAGTTAATTAAGTTCCTGTGCACTGCCAAAACGATCATACTAGAGGAACAGAAAGATCTGTTCACATCTAGGCCTTTGTTTCTGCACTGGCAGCAGTTTTGAGACCTCATGCAGGGCTTGAGCACTCAAAGAGCTGCAGGTGGAGGCTAATGCAAATTAGCCTCCAGAGGCTTCAGACAGGGAGAAAGGGATTTTCTAGAAGGACCTTTTCATTACTATTTATCAAAAAACTTAGGCCTCTCAAAAGGATTGAATTTAATAGGTCGAATTGCATTTTTAAACCGCTCCAATCAGGTTACAATTATAGGCTCGAAGCCATAATTACACTGACACTGTAGTGGAGGGTAAATAGGTGCTACAATCAACTGGTGGCATTTAAATTGCAGGCCCTGAGTACACTTTGTACCGTATACTGGAAACATAGATAAGCTATAAATGTCAATTAGGGTTATGCCGATTCAACCATGTTTAGATGGGGGAACTGGTACTTTACCACTATTTAGTAGGGGTAAAGTGCACAGAGTTCTACAACCAGCAAAAGCAGGCAAACCTTTGGGGTGCACCACGCAAAATATGGTAATTTTGTAGATTAATAATGTGAAGATTATGATCCAATCCAAGGATCACAATGTAACTCTCTTTGATCTTAATTTCTGAGTGCAATTTAGGGATCACTGACAGAATATCAGAACCAAAAATATTGTGTGGACATAATATTACATCAAAAATATTGTATACCAGAACATCAGGAAGTTAAGTGCAAATAAGTATAGATTTACTATTCTTAACTCCATATCTATGAACGTTGAAGATATATGTATATTGTCATGGTTAATATATTTGTGGTTATATGTAGTAAAACTTTGCTTATCTGTAGAAATCTACTCTCACAATTTACTTTGTCCTCGATATTCCTGACACAATATTTTGTTCCATTATATTTTTGGTTCCGATATTCTGTTTAATCACCCACCTTTGGGCTGGGGGAAGATGGATACCTCTCCCCACTTCACAATTGTAGTCTAGCGACTTAACCAATGACCAGCTCCTATTGCTCCCTTTGAGAAGGCAGCAATTTATGTCTATGTTTTTGTCTCACTCCCTGGTGCAGGCTTCCTTTCCTTTGTCCCTACCCATGACATTGACTTTCCTGGCTTTCTCCTATCTGGTGGACATTCATGGTGACGGTTATCCTGTATTTGCCTCTCCGGTAAACCTGCACATTATCTCTGCTCTGCTGCACCAGATATCTTAATGTATATCTTGTTCCTTCCTCTCTTTCAACCTACCCAGTAAAACCTTCCCTCTTTTCTCCACCCAAAACATTCCTTCCCATCGCTTTTTACATCACCCTATCTGACATTTGCATTCCCACTTATCCCATCAGTTGCCATTCAAACATAACCTTAAGTAGGGAATTACCTCTTTTGCCCTTCCCTGCCCACCTTATTCCATCCACCCTAGCCTATTCCTCCTCCTTTATCTTTACCCTTTTCACGAAATGTCCCTTGTAACCAATGTACTAACTCAGTCTGAATACTCGTTGTCTTACCTTCACTCAACTTTTCTTTTTTTCAGTTTCTTGCTTCCCTCACACACATTCAAAAACATACTCAACAACAATGCCCAGAAAATGACTTTGAAGATTGCCTCTGAACCTCATCCCTACAGAACACACTTCCATCTCTCCAACAAAGCTAGCCATGCCCTCCCTTTAGAGTTATGGTCATCACTTACCTTCCTTATTAGCAACCATTGGTGTTCCTGACTTGGATGAAGCATCATCATCCTTTCGATCTTTCTCTAATATGACCATTCAAAATGATGAGTACAGACCTCTGCTGAATTTTATTTCCTCAAGAAAAGTGGATCATAGCAGCCACACCCAGATCCATTTAGAAACTTTGGTAACACCCTTCATTGAAACTGTGAATGTCTTCTACATAACTGTAGATCATCAATGAAACACAGATTAGAAATTGCTGACACCTTTGCTGACCATGCTTTTGGCTCATTAATACTCACTAAGATGTAGTTTAACAACACATCCTATAACATTACAAACCTTCTCAATGATTCCTCCATTATATGACATAATTGCAAGTGTAGTCCATTATACATCACAATCAGGATATTTATGTTCATTGCAGGAAGATAGCAACTGGCTCCTACTCCTCTTTCCAGTTTTTGAATAAAGATATTAAACTGGGGCACTTTTCTCTCATCAAACCTATTGTCATTTATCACCCTCCTGGTGGCAAGTCAACCATTCTTGATTGGTCGAGCATCGAGCACAGATAAAACTTGTTCTATCTATGTTTTGTTTGAACAACCGTCAGAGTAACCTTAGTGACACCTGAATCAATGATTTCTTGTCATTCCTCTTCCTCTGATTTTATATGTTATAAACCTATATATAGATAAGCAAAGGGTCTACTCTGGATCTCATAATCGCTAAGGATGGTTTGATTTAACTTGGTCACCCAGTTCATGCAGACTGGCGTGATCATCATCTGATCATTTTCTCAGTGGCCTCTGATCATAGGAAAACCTTTGGCTAAATGAAAAAGAAACTTACATGGTTTAGGAACACAAAAAATCTAGATCTTAATATTTTTGCCCACTGGTTTGAACGGCCTCTCTCCTGTCAATCCTAAAGACAATGTCAAGGCCTCCTCTTCCAACTTTAATTAGTGTAAAACTAAAGTTTTCAAATATCTAACCTTTCTTTAGGGCAAAATGAAGAGGTTCAGGCCTTCTGCTCCCCGATTATCCAAGGATCCCTTTTTAAGAAACAAGTGAAAACGATTACCATCTTTTTCCAAACTGGAATCCCTTAGGGTGGCCAGAAGAAGCTTAATAGACAGTTGTGCTCTGTGGCCACCACAGACTGTGATATGCTGAAGCTTCTGGTATGCATGGGACCTGTGGACATAGTGGGATGGTCTGCACTATCATAAAATATTGCAGGTGCCACACTGACGGCACGTCAAGATCTGTTGTACATACCTGTGAACCATTTTGTAAGAAAAAATGTTATATGCTCCACCCTTTGATTTTTGACAAATTTAAATGGTGGAACATAAAGGGGTTTACGTCTGTTGCTTAGCTATGAGGCCATCTAGTGGTTACAGGTCTGTATGACAAGGATTGTCTTGTTAAAGGACATACCATTTATTCTATACAGAATGCTAATTCAAGGTTGCTGTAATGTGTTTTCAACTCATGCTTGGGGTAGTCAGCACAACTTCATTGTTTGCAATGCCCCTTGCAATTCAATTATTTGGTTCCTCCTTCCAGGTTAATTTGGGTTTGGTTTTATTTTTGCCTTTTCCTTGCTTTGAATTGTGCATTTTTTCTCTTGTATTGTTTGCTTTTGTTGAGAGGATTTGTGTGTCTTGTGCTTTTCCCTCATTTCTGAAACATTTTACATCTTGACTCCTTTCTGTTTGAGGTTCATTATGGTATCATTGCCTATCATCTTCTTTCTATTCTTTAGTCACTCTAGAGCACAATGCTGAGGTTGCTGGGGAAGCTCACCATTATCATCCTTGGCTCAGACTTCAGGGTAAGGTAAGGAAGGTGAGACTTGCCATTAACATAGTCTCACAGTTCCACTGCAGTGATATCTGGACTTCAGTGCTGGTCCACCTCATGCTCCTTGTACTCCAGTAAAGGTAAAAGACCTTCCAGAATACACAGGGGGAAAGGGGAATTGGAAAACAATGTCAATGCGTAGTACTCTCTCTTGGACCTATAATGTATTCCTCTCATTTGTTTGAGCCCTGAACACAGTAAACAAACAGCATTACCACTTATTCTCCTGAACTGAATTATATATCATGTTGTATATATGATATACCTTTTAGATTTAGGTAACATGCTGCAGCTACAAGTGCATGTGAATACAAAAAAGTGCGCCTTAAAAATTTAAGGAAAATATTAGTCTAAGGTCTATGTGCTCTGAGTGTAGTGACATATGTTTGAAACCTAATCCTTCAACTGTCTTGCATGATATTTATCCTCAGAAGCAAAATCAAATACATAGTTCAAAGACATTAGAAGGAATGAAAGATTATCCCTCTGAGTCAAAACCATAACTTCAGTTCATTAAAGTCTATGATGTACAATAATGCATTTAAGGAACAACTATAAGTCAATACCAAAGCTGATTGTGGTACTCCAACAATAAGAAGATCTCACAGGAAATTCTAGGCATGAATGAGCCTTCTGACTAAGTGAGACATTAGCAGACCATGAGGTGGGCACTGGGAGGTGAGGTTCATCCAGGTAGTGGCCCTGATGTGCTGGAGATCAAAGGTGGCCACCACAATCTGGTTCACGTTTGTTCTCATTTGACATGAGACCTTATGTGAGCACCATCTGGGTTTAGGAAAAATACATCATACACTCACCATTTCAGCTTACATCTGAAAGTATTGAATGCTACTTGGCTCTGCTTTCAATATTAACTACATGAAATCATAATTCAAGATATAATATTCTGCATGACTAAAATGTGAGAAACTATAAGTCCGTCTGTGTCCACCCACCTTGATTGATCCCTGTGACTAATCCTCATTTACTCTGACCATAAATGTTGCATACAGTGATGATGTTCCTGACAACACTACAATGAAAATATTTTTAAGGCCAAGACTACTAACATCACATTTCAGATGAATAATGCTAAGAATCACCTGAAACAGCCCTTGTATATAGTTGAGGGGGCAAAAAACCTCCTCCCTCCTTTAACGTGAATGTCCTGCTGAAAAAGCTGGAGGATTTCATGAGTTCTGTGATAAGAAGGTCATCTACATTAAGCTTTAACTACTACACTTCCCACATTCAATGAAGCTCAGTGTTACAGGATGTGAGACTTACCTGAAAGCCTTCTGCATCTGGTTCAATCACAGACCTCTGAAGCCCTAGGGAGAAAAACAAAGATATAAACAAACAACAGGGACAGCATGAAAGAACAAGTGTTAGACCTGACAGTCTTAGGGTGGTAATCCCCCAACTTTTTGCTGGCCTCCCTCCACTTTTCTGACATTGGTTTTGCTGGTTTTAGGACTCTGCACACTTTACCACTGCTAACCAGTACTAAAGTGCATATTCTGTCTCCCTTAAACATGGTAACATTGGTTCATCCCCATTTGACATATTTGATTTACGTATAAGTCCCTAGTGAAGTGCACTATGTGCATACTGATTGGGTCTTCCTGGGCTGGAAGGGTGGGAGCCAGAAACTTACATTTCAACGGCCAGTGGCTTGCCCTCACACAATGGACTGATAACCCCCCCACTGGGACCCTGGCACACATGACTGGGCTGAAAGGGGAACGTGTGCCCTTTAAACCACTCTTTGAAATTTGCCCCCACCTCAATGGCATTTTTAGGTATATAAACTGGGTCCCTGACTTCAGCAACTCAGACACTTCTGGACCTACACCTGCACCCTGTCAGAGGAGCTGCCTGGCTGCACAAAGGAATCATCTGGACTGCTTTGCTGAGAAGTACTGCTGCCCTGCTGTTGCCCTGCTGACTGCCGGCCTCTGACTTTGCTGGAAAGACTCTGCCTTCCCCAAAAGTGCTCTCCAAGGGCTTGGATAGAGCTTGCCTCTTGTTTCTGAGGTCTTAGGGCCAACAAAGACTTCATCTCAAGAAATTCCTTCGTGTCGAAAAATCAAAGTAACACCAGCAGAAATCGACACAAAGCCTGCACAGCTGACCGGAACGTTGCAGCCCCGACTTCCCGTCGGCAAATTCGATGCAGCACCTACCTTACAATGGAAATTCAGCTCATCGACTATCGAATCGAGCAGTGCCTATTCTTTCTTCCAGTGCGTCAAGGATTTTCAACGCATCATCCCTGGGCATCAAAATATCCCTGCATCATGGTGAGGAACCAAGACTGCACAACAACCAATGAAGCAAACCCTTGCTGCGTGGAAAGAAACGATGCATCATCTGTGCCGTGCCATAAAATCCTATTTTTCCATGCACCTTCTCCTCTGCGGTCTCCGTGAATCATTATTTTTGATGCATACCAAGTACTGTGTGTAACAAAGAGGCAACAGTTTATTTCTAATGATTGAGACTCTTCGAAACATTTAAAAAGTGATATTTCAACTTGTGCTTATTGGATCTTTGTCTTTTTGACCTTATCTTATTCAGATAAATATTATCTATTTTTCTCAACCTTTGTGGTGTATTTTTGTGGTGTTTTCACTGTGTTATTGTATGATGTATTGCACAAATACTTTACACATTAAGAGAAGACCCGGTACATCTGCCTTCTAAGTTAAGCCTCAGTGCCAAGCTACCAGAGGGTGGGCACAGGATAATTTGGATTGTGTTGTGACTTACCCTGTGATTTACCATGACTAGGATTGTTGTCCCTACTTGGACAAGGGTATATACCTCTGCCAACTAGAAACCCCATTTCTACCAACGAGCATTTGCAATGCAATGGGTCTTCCATTTGCTCCAGTTAGAGCTATTGTTTTTGTAAATTGCTCACTGGACTTTTCTTGCCACATAAATTAAAAATGAAAAGTAAAACAGTTGACATAGGAGATCCGATTCAAAGCGCCATGACCGCCATGAGCATGAGTGCAAAGGAGAGACACAAAAGAAAAAAGAAGTTCACTCGCAGTCAACCATATCGGCAATCGTGCAGTTATTCATGTAACAGGGTCGGTGTTCAAGGCCATAACCAAGCCGCCCCAAGGTAGGACAAATGTGAAGCATTTACCAATGATAACAAAGGATTTTTGAAAGGCAAGCCCATGAACTAATGAAAGTGATGGGCGTGAGGTGGGCATGGTTAAAAGCCCACAATACTTACAACATGTGAAAGAGCTTGGACTCGACCTAAAAAATGAATGAACAGGAAATAGAAACAGTAAAAATACTTTGTTTCTTCCTCTACAGAACATCAACCCAGAAGAGATTGAACTGTGGATGGAACTTCTGGAACATCAGTGATGTTGAAACTACATGGAGGAACTTTAGGGAGAAGTTAGCTGGAACGAGAATGCCACAGCAGAGCTCCACTTCGTGTGAACCCAAGAACACCAAAAAGAGGGCACATGGGAACAGGAGACAAGCTTACTGGAGAAGGGAGGCTCTGCTGTCAGCCGCAGTGCCTCCCATCTGCTGCAAGGACCGGAAAGGCACCTGGCTCCTTTCAAATTACTGTGGGAGCATGTCTAAGACAGGTGGGTTATCACTACCTCCTGTGGAGGTGTGGGGCAGGTAGCAGGAAACTCATATCCCCAATAGTAATGGGAAAAAGCTCTTAAATGCAAGTTCAGGAGGCATAAATGGTTGCTTTGTTAACAAGCCCAAACCGGGATCTTTTTGTTGCTTAATACTTTTATTCACACCTACGTTTAAAACGCCAGGTTACTTGTGCCTTATTAACTATCAATAAAGAGAAGGAAAAGCGTTTTTTGTGGTTAAAGACCTAAGTAGTCATTTTCAATAATCGTGCAACGTCCAACATAAGTATAAAGAGGTGAGTAAACCATTGGAAAGGCGAGAAACAATATTAGGAAGAAAAAGACTATCATATTTTTAGAAAAGAGTAAAGGCGATAAAGAGACTTAAAAAAATGAGCCTACATGCGAACAGAATACTTGTCTACACCCACCTTTCTTTTTTCCGAGGCAGGATCTGGTCCAATCTAGTGTGCACCATGTTAAGCTCCAGACATGTAGTTTGGTAAGATGAGCTTTATTGAATACCACCAACCCACAGCAGATGCAAACACTTCCAACCCTAACCAACCGTCCGATCTCTCTCCCACCCAGTGACCTCACCTGGAACTTGGATGACATGTAAATTCCAGACTGTGCCCAACATTCCTAGGTAACCACAACACATCCCCTTTACATACATTAAAAATATTACACAGAAACAGAGAAGGAAGAATATTTAAAGAATAAACAGGATAAATAAATAATAACATAATATAACTGTGTGGTGACAACCAACAATACCCGCAATGCACAAAGGCATATAATATCGTAAGTTACAAATTATCAAGATACATAATCTTTCAACCACAATGGTCTGGAGCGAAATCTGGAAGGAGCCTTGATGCATGGTGTTGCCTTAGACCCGCTCAAGGAATGATCTTTTCTTAAGTCAGGGGAATCTACCACCCGGTTATTCCATTTCACTATTCTGGACATGCTCCACACGTCTCCATTATCAAGTACAACCACATTCTTCCTAACTTCCTTAATGCAGAAAGGACCTTTGAAGCTTGACTTGCCCTTGGTTCTAAACCCAGGATCCTTCAGCAACACCATGTCACCAACTTTCCATTTGACACTGGAAACACCATATTTGTAATCATACCACAATTTGTACTTACATTGGTAACACACCAACTAGAGGAAAAAAGAGGAACGGATCATCACCACTGCCTGAAGCGGACTCAAACTCCATCAGTACAGATGTATCAAAAACTAAAAGTCAAATCTCAAATCTCAAATAAAATAACTGGAAAAGTGAATAAATTGTCTGCTCACTTATTTAAAAAAAATAACCCCAATAGTCTCAGTACCTTCCCAAAAGCATATACTCACAAACGTTAAATGTAAACCCAGGTTAACATGACTTAGTTTTACTCTCATTCGGAAAACAATCTTAAAAATCATTGCAAAAGTTAAGCTTCAATGGACCTGGTGCTGGCGAACATTGTTACAGATGTGAACAAACGTCTGTTGCTGGGGAACATTGTTACAGTCGTGAACAAACGTCTATTGCCCCACTTCTCATATTTAGTGAGCAATTCTCAAGGAGTGTTCCCTGACTGCCTCAAGATAAGCCAAGTCACTCATCTACTGAAAAAAACACAGTGGACGTGGAGGTTGTGAGCAATTTTCGGTGTGTTTCAGTTCTACCTTTCCTGGAAAAAGTTATTGAGAGTTGTGTTCAAGGCATCTCACTCAACATTCAACATCCCCTAAAAGGGATCATTTTGACAATTTTTAACCAGAGTTCAGGCGAGGGTTGTAGCAGTGAAACTACCGGGTACAGGTAGTTCAAAACACCATTTTCGTTCTTGACTTTGATCACTCATGTCTCTTTGTCCTTCTAGATTTCTTCTGCATTTAATGCTATGTGTTACTTCTTGCTCACAATGGGCCATATATACTAAGATGTTTAGTGAAAAAAGTGGATGCAATTTCTTTACTGCTTTGTGTGATCACTAAATTATAAACGACCTGAGTAACATAAGGCTGGTTCATAAAATGTTGATTCTCAAGGAAGTTGGAGTGATTTACCTAATTAACATTCATTAGGCAGATTGCAAATTTCAATTCAATTTGTTTGGCTTCAAAGACAGGAAAGGTGACCTACAAGGGACAGAAAACTACCATGCTTGTCTTTGCGTTTTCAGCGTAAACGTTTTTTTTAAAAACAAGAACAAATATTTTTAGCTTTGAAAATCCTCAATGAGGGTCTCCAGTGTTGTTTGGATTACTGCCTGCTCCCCTTGAAGCCTCCATCCTATTTTCTAAAGGGGACTCCTTCCTTTCTGCGAAAGAGTTACCACTCCAACTTGAGAGTCACTAACTTAGCAATGGATTAGAATAATGGTCGCAAACCATTGCTACATTGAATACCAATTTGGTATTTGGAAGGTACGTCCAAAATACACACTTTCTGAATACCAAACGGGAAACAATTTCATAAAATGTGTTAGTACATTTGAAAAAGTTGTTTTCCTGTTGTGAGCCTTGTCATTTACCAAATTAGAATGTTTGTGACAGTTAAAAAGTTTAGGGCCTGTTTTAGATATTGGCAGAAGGGTTACTCCATCACAACTGTGACAGATATCCCATCCACTAAAGTCTAAATCCCATAGGAAATAATGGGATTTAGATTACAGTGGAAGGGATATCCTTCACCATTGTGACAGAGTAACCCATCTGCCAATAATTAAATCAGGCCCTTTGTATATATGGAACTATCATTCTTAGAGAACACATAGTCATTGATGGCATTTTCTTCAAATGGTTCATTTCTTACTTGGCAAATTGAGCACAGTTGTTTAAAATTTGCAATTCGTTCTCACATTCAGCTGTCTTGACACAAGTGGTCCCTCAGGGGTCCATATTTGCTCCAACTTTTTTCAGGCTCTATTTACCATTTGGTGTCTATTAACAGTATGTGCACAGATGTTAAAAGGTCTGTAGTAAGATCTACTCTTCCAGTAATGTCTTACTTCTTGCCAAAACTCTGAATAAAGCTGAAGACTGTAATGACTTCAAATAACTTGAAACTTAATGCTCTATAATTTGAAGGGCTGATTTGCCAAGTTTTCTTGCAATGCAGTGCAGCAATATCAACCAACATTTCTGTACTGCACTACATTGCATGTTCAGGAGAGAGCAGAACAGTTCCGTATCTGCATGTGAACTTTAGGCATCCTTGAGTCAATGCACACACCCTTATACCATTGTGCAAGGGTGTGTGGTTGATGTCAGGCCTAGATTTTGAACTGGAAGAGTACACCTCTCGAGCAAACTACTGTGCTTTGTCAATGTTTAACACTTTTTCCACTTTGTAAGTGTAGTGTACAGTACAGAACCCATGCAAAGTTATAAAGGTTTGGAGAAAAAAATGTTTCTCCAAAGTTATTCTGTCTTGAGGAAGTGTAAGTTTTTATGCAAATACCTGTCTACCAATGTTAGTAGCCATGATTTGGGGCAAAATCCATAGGTAGTTGCGTGTGAATACCAGTGTACCACATGGCTACAAGTATCTTGTAGAACAATGCCTCAAGGGTCTTGTGCAAGCTCTTACATCATCAATGATTTACTTTTCAAACTCTCATGTAAAGGTTGATTGAAAAGTACGGCTAGCTCTACTGGAAAACAGAATTTCGTGCTGCGGCACAGTTCATCACAGGAATCAAAAAATTTGATCATATTGCTCCTGTACTTTTAATTCTTCAATGGCTTCCCTTGGAAGCCTTAGCAATGTAAAAGACATTGGGGGTCATTCTAACCCTGGCGGTAAAAACCGCCAGGGCGAATGACCGCGGTAGCACCGCCAACAGGCTGGCGGTGCACCGCTGGGCATTCTGACCGCGGCGGTTCAGCCGCGGCCAGAAACGGAAAGTCGGCGGTGTACCGCCGACTTTCCGCTGCCCTTGAGAATCCTCCATGGCGGCGGAGCGCGCTCCGCCGCCATGGGGATTCTGACACCCCCTACTGCCATCCTGTTCCTGGCGGGTCTCCCGCCAGGAACAGGATGGCGGTAGGGGGTGCCGCGGGGCCCCTGGGGGCCCCTGCAGTGCCCATGCCAATGGCATGGGCACTGCAGGGGCCCCCGTAAGAGGGCCCCGAAAAGAATTTCAGTGTCTGCCTAGCAGACACTGAAATTCGCGACGGGTGCTACTGCACCCGTCGCACTCCAGCAACTCCGCCGGCTCCATTCGGAGCCGGCTTCATCGTTGCTGGGTCTTTCCCGCTGTGCTGGCGGGCGGCCTTTTGGCGGTCGCCCGCCAGCACAGCGGGAAAGCCAGAATGGCCGCCGCGGTCTTGTGACCGCGGTGCGGTCATTTGGCGGTAACCGCATGGCGGGCGGCGATCGCCGCCCGCCGCGGTTAGAATCACCACCATTGTGTATTCGTCGCATAATGTTACACTACTCTACTCCCAGTATTTAGCCTGGGAACTCAAAGTATCAGGTGGACTCCGGTCTCCACATACTACAGAAACGCGTTCCTTGGAACCCTGCGCTTCCAAAAAGGAATATGCTATGACAGTCCTTTCTGGCCATGCTACAAGAGCCTGAAACTCACCCTCCTAACCTTCGGACCACAACCTCACGGGCTACCTTCCAGAACACGTTAAAACTGTTTTTTTCTCTTCCGAAGACACCTCGAAACACGGTATTCCTCCTTACTCTCCTTCTCATAGTATACATCTGTTGTTGAGTCCCAGCTCTCTTTCTCGCAGTAAATATCACCCTGATATACTTCAGCGGCCAGTCCCTGCATTAACTATCTCTCTTGGAGTCCCTCCTCAGCCCCGAACCCTTATGAAAGGGATGCTGCAGAACGATACCCAGATATATGTAACTCTTCTATCTGGTTCAGTTTCCCTTCCAATTGCATTTTGTTTTGTTCATGATGCTTCCATTCATTATTATCATTCTAATTTTCTTACTTACCATTATAATCTCTGACCTATTCAACAAAATTGTTCTTTTAATTTGTAATAGTATTGTAATTGTTGGCATCGTCTTAGTTCTTCTTCTTTCCTTTTCATTGAAAAGCGCTATGTAAAACTATTTAAAGAAATAGACCTTACACTTGTGCTTATTATATTCACTTACTGACAACATAACCATGAAATCATTCTATTTTCTTTAACGATGGACTACACATATATTCTAAGGGCTGATGCTAGTATATAGCTTGGCACAAACCATGCTTGCAGTGTATAATCAGTTTGAACTAAGTAGAAAGGGCAGTGATTTACTTTTTTGTTTGGCTTTCCCTATCCATAAATCTGAAGAAAATAGCCAATGTGGAATTTGTGCTATTTTAACCACTCTCTCTGTTAGTCGAACATGTGAGTAGCATATTCACCACATATGTTTGTGTTATACACATTATTCCACTCAAGAATTTTGCTGTGCATTAACTCACTGAGCTATATTCTTGACTTTAATCATTCAGGTACAATTACGCCAGAAACGTTCCTGTGAAGTTTCATCCTCTCTTTTTAATAATATACTTTTTTCCCACTTACTTTCACATAATGATTGAAAACATACACACATTTCAATAAAAGAGAACACACACTGAATGTCCCGCATTTGCCTGTATCGTAACTTCTGAGCATTCCTCGTTGTTGATTATTACAAGAGGGAAGCTGTGGATAACATAGCAGCTAATAAACGCTCCATTGTGAAAGAAAAACAATATTCAAGGGCAACATTATCGTCTGCAAATAAGGCAAAATGCAGTTGACTGGCTTCCTGGAGCTTGCCCATGGGCAACATTGAATTTACAAAGTAACAAGCACCTTCCTGAACTGCTCCTCAGTCTGTTTAGGTTTTATTCTAGTCAGGAGAGGTGAGTGGACTTCATTTTGTTGCCACTCACATTCATATATGAGCTTTCAAAATGACTTAAAGGGCTGCTGGCGCCTCCATCCATCTGCCTCTGACCTCATATGCCGACTTTCACAGTGAAAGGGCAGAGGCGAGCCCTCCCACAGCAAGTAGTTCCCGTCTGCCTCTCAGCTTGTTGCTGAGAATGGTAGAAACATGACAGACAGGACCTCCCACAGCTCGGCGTGACTATCTGGAGATGACAGCTATCAAGGATAACAAAAATTCTAGCTATCGCGTCAAGAATTTTCAATTCTATTAAGGACACGGAGGCGAGGATTATGCTTTCTCTTTCTTTACTGACTTAAACAGCAGCCAATCAAATACAAGTAACAGAAAAAACTACAACACCCAGGATACCTAACATCCTGTCACATGGTCCAATCACCATCTATGTCCTCTGCTATGAGTCCTTTGACCTATGAAGTCACTTCCTCTTTCTTTGTTCAAAACAGATAATATCAACTTGAAATCGACTTCTTACGCCATCCCGAAATCTGGAGTCATGAACTTCTTTTCCATACGGAAGAACCGAAACTTGGATGGCTCCATGCCGGAGAAACAACCGCTTAGAACATATAACCCAAACTTTCCTTGAGGTTGCGAATTTCAGGCGTTCTTCTGATCAGAAGCTGTAATAATAAACAGGTAGGTAATATCTCATAAAGTATACATTATCTCAAACTTTAAAATTTAAGAAATAATGGGAGGGTTAAATAACAATATATCATCAGATATGTACAATAATTGATAATAAATATTCCATACATATAACCATGGAGGGATAATCCTCGCCTCCGTGTCCTTAATAGAATTGAAAATTCTTGACGCGATAGCTAGATTTTTTTTAATTCTATGTCAGGACCGGAGGCTCCGATTATGCTAGTTCAAAGCTGTTCCATCACCACACTAGCTACATCCAACACGGGTTTATGATAAAACTTATGAAAAGTATTTTCTGAAGACCAATCTGCAGCTTTCATTATGTCCTCTAAACGAGAACCTAGGGCAAATGATTTAGAAGCCATAGCCCCTCTAGCAGAATGGACCCCGAAAACCGAGGTATCAATACCTGCTTCACTCATCAACCATCTCATCCATCTAGCTAAAGTAGCTGAGGAAACTGATTTAAAAGGTTTTTGTAAAGCAATTAACAATTGACCTTTAGCATCCTGACGAAATTCTTCTGTGACAATTTCATAATCCTTTAAACACTGAACAACACATAATTTCGAATTTTCCGTATGAACTGGATAGGATACTGACCTGCAATTTGTTTTAGTTCTTCTTGTCACCGAAAAGGAGACTCCTTCTGGCGAAAAAGTTCTACCTGCTAAATCTAAGGCTCTGACGTCCGATACTCTTTTGCAAGAGACAAGGCATAACAGCATGGTTAGCTTAGCTGAAAGTTGCTTGCGTGACAAATATCTGTTGGTAGGCCAAGAATCAAGGAATTTTAAAATAACATTAACATCCCATAAAACAGTATATTTAGCTTGAGGGGGTTTTGCAAGACTTATACCCCTCAACAGCTTGCAAATTAATGGATGTTCTCCAATGGGCTTACCTTCTAACTGCGAGTGTCCTGCTGAAATGGCAGATCTAAAATTATTGACCGTCCGATAAGCCAAACCCGAGCTAGCTAGTTCTGCTATAAAGTTAACAATTAAGCCAATATGTGCTTCCACTGGATTGGCACCCCTTCCATCACACCAACTAGACCATCTGCGCCAGGCTGAATTATATCTCGTATGGGTACTACTGGCCCAGGCCTGTTTAATGAACTCCGCAGCTTGTTGCGAAACATCTGGGGTATTCCATCTCGACCTGAAATTAACCAGACCAGAAGTGTTAGCTTCCCTGGCAAGTTCAGAGGATGTTGAAGGCCCTCTGGATTCAAGAGAAGATTCGGACGAGGAGGAATCAGAAGAGGAGAGGCACAGGCTAAATGAAGAGCACTGGGGAACCAAGGCTGTGCTCTCCAAAACGGAGTCACCAGAACAATCTCTGTTTTCTGTCTCCGCATTTGCGCCAGAACTCTGGCAATCATCAGAAAAGGAGGAAATGCATAGCCTCGAAACTGGGACCAGTCCTGAAGAAAAGCATCTGTCTTTAATGCATAAGGGTCTGGACGCCAGCTGTAAAATTTTTGAATTTGGCAATTCAGACGTGATGCAAACAAGTCCACTTCGCAATTGCCCTATTCCTTGACTATCTGAGCATAAATCCGAGGATCTAACATCCAGTCGCTGGAGTCTGATAGGTATCTGGAGTTCCAGTCCGCTATGGTATTCTGGTCCCCAGGCAGGTATTCCGCTATGACTACTAGACGCTGAGACAGGCAATAATGCCAAAAGTCCTTGGCAATCTCCGCCAGGATTCTGGACTTCGTGCCTCCCAGTTTGTTGACATACCTCACTGCTGATATATTGTCCATCCGTAATAGTATGCAACAGTCTGTTTTCTGCGGGGAGAGACTCTTTATGGCAAATGAACCCGCTAGAAGTTCCAGACAATTGATGTGAAGGGATTGTTCCCACTCTGACCATCTGCCCCCCGTCACTAGGGAGTTGCAACGAGCTCCCCAACCCCATCTGCTGGCATCGGATTCTATCACTACCTCCGGGCGAGAGCCGAAAATCGCCCTGCCATTCCAAGCTTCCATATAATGAAGCCACCATTGAATCTCCGCTCTTACTTCGGCAGTCAATGGTATTTGTTCTGAATATCTCAGACCCTGTTGTAAATGTCTGATTTTGAGCCTTTGAAGTGCCCGATAATGTAGGGGTGCCAGGAATATCGCCTGAATAGATGAGGCTAATAAGCCCACTATTCTGGCTATATTCCTCAATGATACGGTCTGACAGGTTAAAACCGATCTCAATTCTCTTTTGATGTTGCATATCTTCTGAGATGGAAGGAGAAGATGACATAACGTGGAATTTATCTGGAAGCCCAGAAACTCTATTATCTGTGAGGGTTTCAACAATGACTTCTGTACATTGATCAGGAAACCTAAATCCTGTAGGAGACTGATGGTCCAATCCAAGTGCAAGACTAGGACTTGAGGGGACTGAGCCATCAGCAGAATATCGTCTAGATATATAAACAATCTGACACCCTTGGTTCTGAGCCATTCCATCACTGGTCTCAGTAGCTTGGTGAAGCACCAAGGGGCTGACGATAGACCAAATGGGAGTGCTAGGAACTCCAGGCATTGACCCTTCCACTGAAATTGTAGAAATCTTCTGTGGGGAGGAAAAATTGGAATAGACAAATAGGCATCTTTTAGGTCCAGACGCACCATCCAATCCCCTTCTAACAGGATGTCCCTTAACATGTGGATGCCTTCCATCTTGAAATGTCTGTACAGAATCCACTGGTTGAAATCCTTTAGGTTTAAGACTAAGCGGTGACCTCCTCCCTTCTTGTCTACTACAAAGATAGGGCTGAGGAAACCAAATGGATGAGGGGAAGCAAATTGTACGGCTCCTTTGTCTAAGAGAGCTTGCACTTCTTTGTCTATAAAATCTTGATTTGCTTCGGAAAAACACATTAGTAAAGTGGGGGAAAGTTGTTTGGGGGTACTGACAAACTCCAGTCGAAATCCCTCTACTGTTTGGAGAACCCATGGATCTCTGGATATCCGTTTCCAATTTTCTAAACAAGATGCAATCCTGCCCCCAAGTCTGACCTGAGAAAAGTGAATAATGCTCACCTGTGAAACTTGAGTCTTGAATGGCTCCTTGTTGTCCCCTGCGATGACCCCTGTGGAAGCGGGGCCGACCCCCTCTGGGTCGCGTGGGGTAGAAGGTGGAGTCCTGATTTCCGTACCAACCACCTCTGCCTCTTGGGTAATAGTTTTGGGGACTGTTAAAGGAGCTGCCGCCGGACATACGTCCCCCGTAACGGCCAGCCCTGCCAAAAAGGCCTCGTTTGAAACCTTTTTAAGTGACATTTGTGCTTTGTCAAGGCAAGAAAAAGTGGAGCAAAACTTAGCTAGGTCTTTAATGAATGAGGATCCAAAGAGCAGTCCTTCGGCTGAAGGATCCCGCTTCTGAAGACGCAAGATCCGATAATTTGGGATCAATGCGCATAACCACTGATTTCCTATGTTCAGCTGAAATGGCACAGTTAGAGTTACCTAAAAGACACACCGCTCTTTGTGCCCATACGATAAGCACATCGGTGTCCACCGAAGAACCAGATTCTTTAGCTACATATGCCAATTCCAGGATCTTAGTCAAGGGTCCTGAAAGATCCAATAGTTTGTCTTGGCAGCTGCGCCATGAGCGGTCTAAGCCTTTTTTGGGATCTTTAGTGAATTTTTTGATGAAGGTGACCATGGTGGGGTCTATCTCTGGAGTTTCAGACACCTTGCCTTCCAAATCAGGTCTGGGACACTCTGCCTTCAGGCGTGACCTTACTTCTTTATCGAAGCTTTTTCGCAAATGGGCTTGAACATATTGCGCTACTTCGGGAGGGGGAACCCAATTGGATGACCTCGGATGAATAATCTCTGTAGGATCAAAGTCCAGAACCTGGAGTGGGGGGGGCGTTTTCTTACTTTTCTTGCTCGGCACAGGGTCATCAGAATCATCTGAATCATCAGAGGAGGAAGTCTTATCAGAGGAAGAGGAAGAAAGGGGAATTCCTTTTTTCGAACTGTAACTGTGTTCGCCACTGCGTTTTTTCCGCAGTTTCTCGAAAGCGTCAGCATGAATAGCACTGACCTCTGCTCCTGGTTCCAGATTTTTGGCTTCATCTTTAACTTTTTTGGGTTCTTGTTGCGACCAACCCTGGGAGCGAGTGAGGTCAAATATTTGCCCTGAAAAAGCACCCAGAGCTTTCATTAGAGCATCATTAACTGATTGTTGGACCAATATTGAGGAGGAAAATTATTATCAATCAAGAGTCCAATCGGGGGAGTGCAAAAACCCCAAGTTCAGGCCAGAAAAAGGAGCCCTTAACTAAAGTGTGGAGGGAGCGACCTGAAAGGCACGCTAGGCAGAAGCTGCTCTTTATTTTACAACCCAGTTAGTTTTAATAACTGCTGGGCGTCAGGGAGCAATTTTTAACTGAAGGGATTGGGCACAGACGAACACGCAGCATACACGAGCCGATCGATTTCCCAGATGGAAAGAAATCGGCTCGATAATGCGTGCGCGCGCATGTGCGCGCTAAATATAGAAAAAAGACTGCCCAAGGGCAGCACAGCTCCCACTCCCGCTCCACCAAACAGTCGGGCTACAAGAAATTGGCAAATCGCCAAAATATTAAGCGCGAGGGCGCTTACAACAATAGCATTAAAGCGTGCTGAATCGCGACGCTTATTTAAACCAATTATACATGTAAAAACACTCTTAATACATACAGCATATAGGAGAGAAAATAAACGTGTACTTATCCGCTGCGAAGCAGCAAAGAAAGAGGAAGTGACTTCATAGGTCAAAGGACTCATAGCAGAGGACATAGATGGTGATTGGACCATGTGACAGGATGTTAGGTATCCTGGGTGTTGTAGTTTTTTCTGTTACTTGTATTTGATTGGCTGCTGTTTAAGTCAGTAAAGAAAGAAAACATAATCGGAGCCTCCGGTCCTGACACAGAATCTGTGTAGCTCGGAAAGACGTTAGCTTTCAGCAGCCTGTGACATTTTAGTGACTTATGTTCAATGGGAGTAGAAAACAGCAGTTATGCTTATGTAGTATGACAAATATCATAAATGGCCCACTTCTACTCAGATTTAGCCCCTCATTATAACATTTGCAGTCTTTTTGGAAGACCGTCGTGCTGGCGGGTGACAAAAAAACGCCAGTGTCTGCGATGTATTACGAGTCAGACTTAAGACCGCCATATTACAGCGACAAACCCGGCACCGCCAGGCTGGCCGAGGGTGTAAAAGAGGCGGTTCCACCACCTGCACCTCCACGCCACAAGGACTCCACCCACAATATTACGAGCAGTAACATGGTACAGCAGTCCTTACATGGCGGTGCGGCATTGGTGGTGGAAGCACCAACATCCACCCACTCCCTGATGACCACCTTGACGTGGGCTGCTGTGTGACCCAGACAGATAGCTGGAGCAACTGAAGAGGGTGTGTGTGGCAGGTGCATGTGTGTGGTGTGTGAATGTATGTGTGTAAGCATATGTGTGTGTGCTGGAATGGGTGTGCGTGTGAGCGTGCATGTATGCATACATGAAGAGGGAGTCTGTGCATGTATACGTGAATGAAGGGGTGAGGGTGTGTATGTATGCATGCGTGCGGGGTGACCGGATGAATGCGGAGAGGGGTAGAGGTGTGAATGAATGCTGAGTGGGTGGGGGTGTGTACTAATGCGGAAAGGAGGTGCCTATGTGTGCGAGCGAGTGGGGGTGCGCGTCTGTCAGTGTGAGAGTGAGTGGTGGCACATGTATATCAGTGTGAGAATGAGTGGGGGTGCGTGTATCTCAGTGTGAGAGCAAGTGGGGGTGCTTGTATGTCAGTGTGAGAGCGAGTGGGGATGTGTCTGCAAGTGTGTGGACAGATGGGGGTGTTTGCAAGTGTGTGGACAGGTGGTGGGGTGTCTGCAAGTGTGTGGATGGGTAGGGGAGTGTTTTCAAGTGTGTGGACATGTGGGGGTGCGTGTGCCGGTGTGCTGCTTTGTAATACGTCCAGAGGTCTTAGGCCTGCTGCTGCCCCGGAGGAGCTCACCGCCGGCCATGGAGGTCCGACTCGACTGGCAGGACTGGCGGCGTTGTGGCGGTTTGGCTTCTGCCAAACCTCAAGACTCATAATGCAATGGTCTTTACTGCCTGGTCCGCTGCAGTTACCCCGCCACGGCAAGTGTGGCAGTCTTAAGACTGCCACATTCGTAATATGGACCTTAAAATCTATTAATTCCTTAAAACAGTTTGGAATGCAAAGTGCTCCATTGAAATATCATCAAGTGGCTATAAGTATAAACCACAGTTGGAAGCTGTGTGGCAAGTTGCACACTAGAGACTGATGTTGGCAGGTGTTTTCATTGTCTTCTGAACAAAGGTTGGTCTTCTCAAAACAAAATGTAAGTAGTGAAAGTGCCTTACGTGAGGCTATTGGGGAGATAGCAACCACTGTAATCATGTACTTTATGTGAGCCAAGACTACAACCCCCATGCATACTATAAAGGAAACAGATGACAGTCTAGTACATTCATTATATAATGAATGACTGGACCATGAGCTTTACAGTTACAAGGAGTTATAAACCATTATGAATGGTGTCACTTTCTTGACTTCGTAACAATGATAAGATTAGGCCCTGCTCATATCTGAACCTGTGCCTTTCATATTACAAGCAGATGCCTTTATATAAATGGGCATCACTTGTCTTGTTCAAACAGAACACCATGACTGCACCCGAGGACTGTCTCACACTGGTGGAGCGTCGATTTCAGTTGCAAAGCCAGCCGTGCCTCGTTTATCAGCCGTGTTGCGGATGGTGTGTCGAAAATTTCCCCACACGGCATTCTGTGTGTGGATTTTCAGCTCTTTTCAGGGTCCAGGGACTGGATAGGGCACCACTTGGCAGGACAGGAGTCTCAGCAGAGAGTCCAGGCACTGGCAGAGGAAGTGTTTGATGGCCCTGAGACTTCAAAACAGGAGGCAAGCTCAGTTCAAGTCCCTGGAGGTTCTTCACAAGCAGGAATATACCACAAAGTCCAGTCTTTGTCCCCTTTAACAGGCAGAAGCAGCAACTGCAGGATAGCCCAACAAAGCACAGTCACAGGCAGGGGCAGCACTCCTCCTCAGCTCTTTAGCCCTTCTTCTTGGCAATGGTTCTTCTTGGTTCCAGAAGTTATCTTGAAGAAATCTAAAGTACGTGGGTTTCGGGTCCACCCCTTTCTGCTTTTGAAGTTGGTCAACTTCAAAGGGGAGTCTCTCATGCTTGCAAGATCGTGCCTTGCCCAGGCAGGCTCCAGGCACACACCATGGGGGTTAGAGACTGCATTGTGAGAGGGCAGACACAGCCCATTCAGGGATAAGTGACAACTCCTCCCTCCACTCTAGCACAGATGGCTCATCAGGATATGCAGGCTACACCCTAGCTCCCTTTGTCTCACTGTCTAGAGGGGATTCACAAACAGCCCAACTGTCAAACTGACCCAGACAGGCAATCCACAAAAAGGCAGAGTCACAGAATGCCTACTTTCTGAAAGTGGTATCTTCAATCTAACAATCTAAAAAACAACTTCACTAAAAAATTTATTTTTAAATTGTGAATTTAGGGACACCAAACTCCAAATTTCTATCTGCTCCCAAAGGGAATCCACAGTTTAAAGTTATTTAAGGGCAGCCCCCATGTGTAACCTATTACAGAGATAGGCCTTGCACAGTGAAAACCAAATTTAGCAGTATTTCAATGTAAGGACATGGAAAAAACACATCAGTACATGTTCCACATTTAACATACACTGCACCCTGGCCATGGGGCTGCCTAGGGCCTACCTTAGTGGTGCCTTACATGTATAAAAAGGGAAGGTTTGGGCCTGGCAAGTGGGTGCACTTGCCAAGTCAAATTGGCAGTGCAAGACTGCACTCAGACACTGTAGTGACAGGTCTGAGCCATGTTTACAGGACTACTAATGTGGGTGGCGCAGCCAGTGCTGCAGGCCCACTAGTAGCATTTTATTTGCAGGCCATTGGCACCTCTAGTGCACTTTACTAGGGACTTACTAGTAAATCAGATATGCCAATCATGGATAAACCAATCAACAATACAATTTACACAAAGAGCATATGCACAGTAGCACTGATTAGCAGTGTTAAAATGCACAGAGTTCTAAAGCCAATAAGAACTGGTCAGAACAATTAAGGGGAAGGATGCAAAAATTTGGGGGATGACCCTCAAAAGAGGGCCAGGTCCAACACCTTCTTTCTATTGATCTTTCTTTCCTGCTTCCAGTTGTTCTTTCTTTTCTTCTTTCCATTCTCAATTCATTCCCATTTCCATCTTGCTTTCCATCTGCCCATCCTTCTTTTGTTCCATCTCTCATTCTTTTTTATCTTTGTGTCCTTTTTTCTATTCCTATTTCATTTTTTCCCATTCTTCTTTCAATTCTTTCATTCTTTTTTATTTCTTCCTTTCTTCTTATGATCCTCTTGTCCTTCCTTCTTTCCTTTATTCCACCCTTATTTCTTTTCTATTCCTTCCATTTGTTATCTTCTTTCCTTCAGTCCCGTTCCCCAGTTCCCATTTTTTCACATTATTTTAGTCTATTTTTCTGCTTTTGATATGTTTTTCCACCATTCCAGTTCTCATCTTAGTTATTTGTTCCTTGCATCTTTTGGTCTTGATGTCCTTTTTCCATGCTTCATTTTATTTCCTTCATTCTATCTTTGTTCCTTCCTTTTTTTTTATTTCTTTCATTCTTTCAAGTTTTCTTTTGTGCCCTTTTCCATCCTACTTCCTTTTTGCATTCCATCTTTCTTTTCTCATTTGCATTTTATTCTCTTTTTTCTTTTGAGCTCTTTCGCTTCATTTGCCTCTCACATATTTTGTCTTTACTATTTAAAAAAAAAACTCTTTGCATCTGTCACTTTTTGGCTTCTTTGTCACCCTTTGCCCCTCATCCCACAGCTTTGGTATAGTAATTATTCCACTGCAAGCCTCAGATCAAAGATAGGAAGGGCCATAAAACAATTTATTTTTCTCCAGTGGCACCCCCACATAAGCTGATAAAGTAGGTGCTTTACTGTGCCCTTGATCACAGTAGTTATATGTCAATACTTGGAAACACCAGTACTTGCTCTATAAACAGCCTACAGTCAGCAGCAGATCCCAAGGTGGCTAAGGGGCATGAAGCAGGAGGTAAAATTAACAAATCAGGGGCCAGCTCCTGTTTCTGGACAGACAAGAGTATAGTCCAATGGGAACAGAGTTGCCAGACCAGAACATTTATTTGGCTGCTGTCATGTAGCCTTGCAATGCACCACTGTCAGTGAGAGGCCGGTCAAGAGGCACAGAGGGAAACACCTTAGTTGTCCAGCTGATTGTGTGACAATCACCTTTCCTTGTAGTGATGTGGGGTGTTTACTCAAAATACATTAGTCTAACCTGTGAGGCGTGGCACTTGGCAGGGCTGCAGCACTTGACTCAGGAAGTGCAGGGTGGCGATGGGCAGCAGAATCACCTTCTGTGCCTTTCCAGCAGCTGTGCTTGGTAATTTGCCCTTTTCATCTACCCCTAGAAATAGGGTTGAGTAAAATAATGGAAATGTTATGTGTCCCAAATACAGTGTAAGCAGAAGTTAACTTCTGCTCCCTTCTTGGTGAAAGGTAAAGGATACGCCCTTGAGTGGTACCACAATGTATGGTGAAGGGGGAGACATGAATCCCTCACACCCGTATACAGCCAAGGCTTTACAGAATAGTAGTGCAATCTTGTTTTTAAAGTTTTGCTGATAATTTAGCCTAGTCCCCAAGCAAATGCTATTTGTCCACTCTATCAATGTCCTTCTCAAAACTGAATGATAGTGTGATGTAGGGTTCTTGGAGTCTTGCTAAAGCAGACAAAGGGATATTTAGGTATGTAGACTTTCTCTCAAAATTTGCTACCTAGCAATTTTGTCATATTTGATTGGTAGCCCATCATCACCAGTTCATTTCCATGACAGCCACTCTAATTTTGTGTTTACAGTTCGCGAAATCCAACAAGAGTGAATTTCGTTCTAATGCAAGAATGTGATATGGACCTCACTATTCCCTTGTAAGGTTATTAAACATCTACTATTCAGTGCTTAATATGAGGTAGTGATTGTCAGGTTTTGCCCACTAGCACTCATTTTTGGGTACTGGCACTACTCTTTCCTCATCAGGCATTTACAGAGAGCAAGAGAGGGAAAACATGCAAAAGGAAAGGAGGAGGGAGAGAAAGACTGAAAAAATGTCACAAAGGGAGGAAAAGGGACTGGCAAGAATGAGATAAAGGGGCACGTTGTGTCTGGTTGTAGATTAAAGAGGCCCAAAGTGAATTCAAGACTATGCAACCTTGGTATTCAGAACATTTAATAGCATGGCCACAGGCATCTGAACAGAACTTTGGGCAACAGCACTCAAACTTTTACAAATTGGGCATTGCTTCAATTGGAGTGTAGTAGATCCCTGAGTCCTGTGCCACTACTGCATCATTGATGGCTAAGCTCCTAAGGTTTTTCCTATTTACAATAAATTAGTAGTTGGATTGATTCTATGTAAACATTTAGGGGCATATTTGTGATTGGTTTGCGCCATGCTTACATCCCGCAACATGGTATATGCGTACCGCAAACCACTAAGCTATATTGTTGAAGCAATGCAACACCATTTTGCATGGCTTTAAATGGCTTCAAAAGTATGGAGTAAAGCAACGCAGCGCAAATCACCATGTTGTCTTACTCTGCCCTGGCTAGGCATTCCTTGGGCGTTGCACTGGGTGTTCTACTCATGTCCCATAGGTTTTGACACATTTTCAGATTTACAAGGACTTGTAAACCTGGGAATGTGCCAAAAACGTACAACTACCCAGGGGAGACGTAACAAGGAGAAGTATTTTTTTTCTTCTTTTTTCTCTTTGTTCTTTGTGTGCCTCATTCTGCAACACACATCGAAAGAGGAAAAAGCCTCTCTGGATTGTTTTCAGGGAGGAAGGTGCTAGGCTGTTAAAAGGGCAGAAGCGCAGGGGGAAAGAGCATGAATGTTCCGTATTGAATAAATATGGGACATTCCTGGCCTTTTCCTGTGATGCAGGGCAGCACCGCAAGGTGACTTCCAGTGCTGCCCTGCTTTGCCACACTCATAAATATGCCCCTTAATTTCCACAGGTCTGTGTCTGTCTTACCCTCCGTCTTGTGTTTCTATGTAAACAATAGTAAATCCACTATTATCTCAGTGGCAACCATCTTTTCATCCTCGCCTCGAGAAATGACATTTGTTTGTCATGTTGTCCCTCTTTTCACTCTTTGTATCTAAGTAAGGAACACAGTTATAAATCTTCGCTTTTCGAAGTACACCAGCACAAGAATTTAGATTCACAGCCTTTATCTTATCACAAATCTTTCAAGTAGCACAAGAAGAAACCTACACAAGTAGCTGGTTTCAGAATGTGTATGTATTGGTATTTTGAATAATATTATGTCATGTTGATATGAAGATTTTTATAGTGCCTAATCACCTGTGAGGGTATCCTGGTGCTTAATAAGTGTGTATTGCTGTCCTCAAGGGTTTTATTGAAAAAGCCATGTTTTCAACTTCTAGTGAAATTCAAACATTGAGGAGGGGGATTTAATGTGGTATAGAAGGTGTTTCCTCCCTTTAGGAGCAATGTATAAAGAAGCATGGCCTCCTACTCTACTTTTACGTGCATTTGGTACATGTGCAAGTGGGAGCCCAACTGAGAGTAAGTGCCTGGCGGGCAGTGGAACTGCACACAGCTGTTCAGGTATGCAGGACCTTTGTTGTGTAGTGCTTATACATAGTTTTTTATATTTGGGTGACTGTGAGTGTGTGGGTTTGGTGGGTATTTTTGCATGTAGGTGTGCATGTGTGTGACTGTGTGTTTGGATGGGTGTGCTGTTGAGGTGGATGTTGCGGTTGTGGTGCCTGTGGCTGTGCTGATGGTTGTGGGTGTGCTTGTCGTGGTGATTATGGGTGTGCTGGTAATTGTGTGGTGGTACTTGTGTCTGTGGTGGTGGGTGTTGTGGTTGTGGGTGTGGTGGTGCGTGTGAGTGTGCTGGATGTAGTGCCTATGGGAGTAGTGTCAGTAGTGTATGTATGTTGGATGGGTGTATGTTTGTGTTTTTTGTGTGTTTGTGTTTATGTGTGGGTGTGCCGCTTGTGTCTGTTAGAATGGGTGTGTGCAAAGACATGATTGTGCTTGAGATTGGGTGGGAGTTGGGATTTGGGAAGAGGAAGGGACCTGGGGAGGACCACAAGGTTGGGCCAGTTGGGAGGCTACGGTCAGTGCAGAGACTATTTTTGCAAGTGATCTCTGCATGCAAGACATTGAATTATGAAGGCATCCAGAAATGCAATCATTTGTTTCATTTGACAACAAAGGCCTTGGATGTCATGTCTGGCCTACAGAGATGCTGCTTAACAGGTCAATAGCCTCTTCACTGAGCACAGCTGTGGGGACTGGGGCAAGGGGAAAGGTGCCTGTGGCAAAGGTGACCCCAGCCCTTTTAGGGGGTGGGTTGGGCCAACTGTGGGAGGGGAGCAAGAGGGAGTGTGGAGATGGCAATCTGGGTGGTGAACACAGATGCAGATAGTAAAGGTCCTGTCCACCACCAGGTACTGTTCACTTGTGGAAGCATCCAATACATGACAAGCTGGTGGCGTCCATTCCATTCCCCTCACCCTCCATGCTACTGTGTCTATTGGTGTCTGAGATCTTACCAACCGATATACAGTGGCCAGCTGCTTCCCTGACTTTGTGGCCAATGTCTCCTCCTTCTATTCTAGAAGATGTTGAAAAGACAGATAGAACATTGTGATTGGATCTGTGCAAAGAAACATGATGTTATTTCAATAAAATGGTTCCCAATTTTCATATTTCGCCTGCTTCAAGCCTTTCAAACTTAAGTATACTTTACCATTACCCCATGCGTGTAGTGAACCTCTTTAGGGCTCATTTGCGTACAGTTTTGTAATTTTCAACCATTACTCCCATTAAATTTTTGATAATTTCTCTTAAACATTTTACATTTCTCCTGGAATTGTTTAACACCTCTGAATGAGACAGATTGGATGTTTCGAATAATGAACTCATGTCACAAAAACAAATATGTAGGAAGAAACCTTTGTAACATGTACATTGCCCATTTGCAAAAGTCCCTTTCAACAACTCTTCTTCATCAATATTGATTTATCATCTGGGCATAACAAAGAACACAAAAGTGTTGTTTTTGGGTGTGTGTTACTCTTTCACCAACCTGTACACATTGCTGTCTATTTTATGTAACAATGTTTGCCTAACAAATTCATGTTTGTAAAAACAGACTGGCTTACATGCACATTTGTGAAGGAATAATGCTTCATGCCAATCTGCAACTGTGAACATCAACTGACTTGAATTTTGAAGTAAAAACATATTTTCCACGTTTTTTTTCTAAATGTTTTTGCCATGGTTCTCATGTTCCTAGCCATTTTGGACCACCATTTTGCACCACCTTCTCACCATTGTTTGTTTCTTATACCAAATCATCAATGTGAAGTTTGCAACATTCACTGTATCCTAAATGCATGTCATCTGTAATAGGGCCAACATAACCTCCTCACAATTGTGATAGAACATCGCACCTGACATGAATTGTGGCCTGTTTGGCATGACTATCCCTCATGACATAGACAAAAATACAGGAACATCTTTATTGTTAAATAGGCTTGTGTCTGCTCCAAACAGTCCTTTGGTAGGGATCAGAAATCTACTGGTAAGATTCTCCACAAATTAATACACATACACCAAACACATCATCATACACCTCGTGCAAAACTTACACCTTCCAGAACTCTTCTTGTTCATTTGATGTGTAAGTCAACCTTTATGTCGATGCCATAATGTGTTGCTGTAACCAAAAAAAGTTCTCTAACAATAAAAACTCAAACAAATTACTTACCCCCTTGATGCTGCTGTTAGGCTCTCAACTGCCCATCAAGTTCGGGATAGCCACTATAAGTATGTAGGCAATTAGGGGAGTCATGGTGTGATGCATACACTTCCCACGTTGGGAAGACTGGCTGAGCCAGACTTCTGATGACTTCCTAGTCCAGCTGCGTAGGTCCTCCCACCTCTTTTGACAGTGAATGCTGCACCACTTGTAGACCCACAGGGTCCACCGCTACTTTGCAATGGCCTTCCATAATCTGTACCATCTTATTCCAGTAAGGGTTCCCTGCAGCTCAACCTCCAAGTGGTGGTTGGTCACCAGTGGCTTCCTTTGATTGACTTCAACGCAGATCCTGTTAAGCACCACGGACAACTCTGCACCTGGACGCCAAGGGCCAGGTAAATCTGTACTGACTGTCATGATCTGGTCTTAGGATCTACATAACCTTAATCTCAAAAGAGTCCTCCGCTACTCGCTTACTAAGTACATTTTTGCAACCAGTGATATTTTCTCCATAGACTTCAATGCATTTTTCAAATGCCAGTACTGTTGTGCTTTAATATTGCTTCTAAAATCTATAACTCCGGTTATATTGATTCAACCCTGTTCATTTTGGTGTTGTAAGAAAGATAACAATAAGCTCTATTTTTATAAATTGATGTCCGATTTCTTTTGAGACATGTCATTTACTCATCGTTAATGTTGCTGCTCTGAAATGCTCAACACATTTTTTCTCTGAGTAAAGCATGACTGCTCTTTGCCACACTACAAGGATCGCACTAAGGGTTTTATAGTGTGAATCCAAGGACCATTTTGGAGTATTGTGAAGGTATAACATGGCGAGGACTAAACCCCACAAAATATAATCTTTCTACAGTGGTGTTTCATAAGTGTGATATGCAGGAAAAATCTACTAAATTGACTTTAGTATTAAAAATTATTGTTGTTTTTTTTTTTTTCAATTTTTCTAGTTGGCTTCTAGGGGCTCTGTGTGGATCCCCAATCCATTAGAAATTTAAATAGGCCCAGTGAGTTATGATTTTTTAAAAACGTTTTTACACATTTCTAATAAGGTTCCAACTCTTAGGTTATAAAGCACTATGGATACTGACAAAAGTTTTGAGTTGTCTATCCTATCAGCCCTCAGGATCAGTGGCCTGAGAGCTCTGTGCAAAGCTAGGGGCATTGGCTCTAGAGCTACAGCCAAAAAGCAGAACCTGGAGAAGGCCCTCAGCCTCTATGAAGAAGAGATAGTAGAAAAGGAGGCTTCTTTCTCAGAAGGTGAATCTGTATAGATGGAAAAAGATGCTCTTTCCCAGAAGATTAAGGGGAAAAAGGTGAGGATCATGGTTTGCAACCCTTCTCCAGACCCTGTTTACCTGTGGGAAGTGACAGAAGTCACTCTAGTAGACCCCCCACTGGTAAGAGGGTAGGACTTCTAAAGGAAGAGTTGGATTGAATCTTCTTGGAAAGGAGAAAACTTGAACTTGAGGAAATGAGACTAGCCCTAGAGGAAAAGAGGGCTGAGTTGGGCCTTAGTCCCAGTGATAGAGACAGCAATAGTAACAACAGGGAGATGGAGAAATCCTTTGACCCAAAAGTCCCCAAAGGGTATGTCCATAGGCATAGTGATGGAGATGACATTGACGAATGGTTTGCAGCCTTGAGAGAGCTTACAGAATGAGTATGGTACCATCCCATCTTTGGGGCACTCTGCTTTGAGAGTTGTTCCCACTTAAGGGTAGAGATAGATTTGTTAGTCTTCCTGAGGAGGTGACTGAGTCCTAGACACACACATATGAAGGAGACACTGATAGAAGGGCTTGGACTCACCACTGAAGAATACAAACTGAAGTTTAGGAAAACCCTGAAAGGTCAAAACCAGACCTGGAAGACTTTGTGGACTGTTCAGTCATAGCAATGGATGGCTGGATTAAAGGCAATAAGGTGGACACTTATGATGGGTTGTACATTTTGATCATGAGAGAGCACATCCTAACTAATTGCACCACAGAGAAATTGTGCCAGCATCTGGTGGATTCCGAGTTGTCTTCCAGAGACCTTGAAAAGATTGCTGACAATCAAGTCAGATCCAGGGGGCCTAAGAAGACCCAGGGTGGAGGTGATCATAAAAAGGGTTCACAGGCTTCTCAGAAGGGGAAAGAGGTGAGTAAGGAGATCAATAAAAATAGGGAGTCCTCTAAGGAGCCCCAAAAGACTTCTCAATCCAGAGGAAAGGGGTATCTGGGTAAACATTGGGGCCAAAGAAGACTTCTGGGTTGTTTCATGACTGGTGATACAGAATGCTCTAAAACGTCCCCTGGTGGTGGACAATCCCAAGGGTTGGCTAGCAGAGGAGTGGGGATGGAAGTGTACTCTAGAGGTGCCAGAGGTTACACAGAAGCTACCTTAGTGTCTGTGGGGTGGGTGGATATTAAGACCCTGGCTGTTTTAGCTCCAAACATGGAACTGTTCAGCCAGTGGCCAAAGATCAATATCACTGAGGTAGGGGCTCTGAGGGATACAGGTGACAGAGTCACTATGGTAGCTACTAGACTGGTTACACCAGACCAAGTGTCGCCTGGCGTCAGTCACCAGGTTTTCAATGCTGACAATGAAACTAAGTTCCATCCCATGGCCTTAATGACCTTAGAATGGGAAGGGGTTACTGGTCCAAAGAAGGTGGCTGTGTTCCCTGTCATCCCTGCTGAGTGGGAAGTGATCTAGAGACATCTGCTTAGTAGAAAAAAAGGCTCATGCAGAGATGCTGGGTCTCCCTGGATGTGTGTGTATCTCCACCAGAGCACAGGCAGCATGTCAGGGAATGAGAGGGACTTGGATCCTGAACGCATGGACCAAGCAGCCTCTAGAAAGAGAAAGGGCAGGAAGTCTGCTAGGGCAGCTTCAAGGAGGTCACAGAGCCAGGAAAGACATTTCCAGAGGGAGATTCTCTGGTGCCTGAGGAGTAAACTGCAGCTGAGGGAGCCTGGCTTGACTGGCAGAGCTCCTTAGTGCAGGGGGATCCTCCAGAAAGGACATATGCTAAGGGCAAGGAGAATGTCCTATTCTTGGAGGCCTTAGGCAGCAAGCTGCAAGACAAGAGGAGGGTGGTGTCAGTGGTACCCACAGGGTCTACTGGGAGGATGGGCTTCTGTACGCTGAGGCCAGGGAGCCCAAACCAGGGGGATCTAAGAGAGTGATGGTCCCCAAAATTACAGAGAGTTTATCCTCATATAGACCCATGACGTCTCCTTAGCTGGGACAAGCCATAACCTGGGACAGGTTGGTTACTCATTTTTGTTGACCCCAGATGTCTGAGAAAGTGAAGGAGTTGTGTCGCTCCTGTGTGACCTGTGAAGTCAGTGGCAAGACAGGCACAGGCCCAAAGGCACCCTTTATTCCATTACCTTCGGTTGGGATACCTTTGGAGAGGGTGGGGATTTACATTGTTGTCCCCATTAGACCGTTAAACTGCATCTGGGAATTGTTTTATCCTAGTGATTGTGGGCCATGACACTAGATACCCAGAGACAATTCCTCTTAGCACTGCAACTGCTCCTGCAATGGCAAAGGCCCTAATTGGTATCTTCACCAGGATGTGGTTTCCTAAAGAGGTAATGTCAGATGGAGAGACTAATTTTATGTCTGCCTATCTGAAAGCCATGTGGAATGAATGTTGGGTGAGTTACAAGTTTACCACCTCTAGAAACGACAGACAAATGGGTTGGTTGAGAGATTCAACAAACCCTTGAATGGCATGATAATGATACTCCCTGGCAAACTCAGAAGGAGGTGTGATGCCCTGTTACCTTGCCTGTTGTTTGCATTCAGAGAGGTATCACAATTGGCGGTTGGGTTCAGCCCTTTTTAACTTTTGCTTGGTCATCGTGTAAAGAGTCCATTGAGTCTTGTAAGGGAAGAATGGGAGAGGTCTCTCAAAGAGCCCAAACAGGACCTATTTGACTATATACTAGGCCTGCATTCATGTATGGCAGAGTACATGGAAAAGGCAAACAAGAACATTAAGGCCAGCCAGGAGCTTATCAAGCACTAAAAAGACCAGAGGTCTGCACTGGTGGAGTACCAACCAGATTAGCTGCTGTGAGTGTGGAGCCTGTGGCTCTCACGGCCCTCTAGGACACGTGGACTGGGCCCTATCCAATCTTTGAGAAGAAGGGGGAAGTCAACTACTTGGTGGACGTAGGCACCCCCAGGGATCCTCACAGGGTCTACATGTTAATTTCCTAAAATCCCACCAGGTTAGAGCTGACATGACCATGCTTATGGTCACTGACAAATGACAGGCGGAAGAAAGTGATCCCTCCCTGAGCTTCTGTCAGATAACCCCCAGGATGGGTTAGTGGAAGGTATAGTCTTATCTGACACCTTTAAAGACCAACAGCAGGCAGGCTGACTGTAGGCAGGTCCTGGGCCAGTTTGCTAGGCTCTTTCCTTTAACCCCTGGTCAGACAATATAGTGTACCCATGATGTGGACACTGGTGACAGCCTCCCTGTCAAAAACAAAATATACAGACTTTCAGACCAAGTTAAAGCTTGCATAAATACTGAGGTCAGCAAGATGCTAGAGCTTGGTGCCACTGAGCCTTTTGATAGCCCATGGGCTAGCCCAGGGGTGCTGGTCCCCAAACCTCACTAAAAAGGTGAGAAACCTGAGGTGAGGTTCTGTGTGCGTTACAGAGGCCTCAATGCAGCTACCTGAACTGATGCTCATCGTATCCCTGGGGCAGATGATCTTACTTGACAAGTTTGGTGCAGCTAAATTTCTAAGTACCTTTGACTTAACCTCAGGATACTGCTAAATTAGACTCACCCAGGGATCAAAAGAGAGGCCTGTATTTTCTTCCCCAGAGGACCATTATCAGTTTACTGTTATTTCCATTGAATGGAAAAATGCACCTGCCATATTCCAAAGGTTGGGGAATGAATTTCTCTCAGGCCTGGGGCACTTACCTTGATGACATCACTGTCTTTAGCTTCTGCCTGGGAACACCTGAAGGAAGCGTTACAGGCCCTGCAGCATGCAGGCCTAACTATCAAGTGCCAGATAGGGCAGAGTTTTGTTGTGTACCTGGGCACCCTGTGGATGGAGGCCAGGTACAACCTCTCCAGCCAACAATCCATACCATTCTGGAATGGGGGCTTTCCCTTGCTTGACTGGGTACTATGGGTAATTTCTGAAGAATTATGGGACAATGGTGGCTCCCTTAACTAAACTTACTTCTAAGAAAGAGCCAAAAAAGGTAAAGTGGGCTGCAGGATGCCAAAAGGCCGTTGACACCCTAAAAGAGGCTATGTGCTCGGCATCTGTACTCAAAGCACCTGATTATACCAAGGAGTTCATTTTTCAGACATGCGCTTCTGAACATGAGATTGGGGCAGTGTTATCACAAACAAATGATGAGGGCCAGGATCAACCAGTTGCCTACATCAGCAGGCGACTCCTACCTAGGGAACAGTGTTAGAGTGCCATTGAGAGTGGTTTAATTGAGCTGAGACCATACTTGTTTGGGACTCACTTCAAGGTTCAAACTACCCACAGGCCGCTCAAATGGCTGGTGCACATGAGAAGAGTAAACCCCAAACTGGTAAGTTGGTCCACTCCCCTAAAAGGTATGGATTTCACATTGGAACACAGAACAGGGACTGACCATGCCAATGCACATGACCTTTCTAGGATTTTCCACGTATATGTAGGAAAGTGCCCCTTACGTATGGTCACCCCAATGTTTTGTCCCAATGTTAATGCGTATGAGTCTATTATTGCACTGGAAGCCTGCTGATCAGGCTTCCAGTGCGTGTGCTCTCTCCATAAACTGATTTGTCAACATGGTGATTCCCTGATTGGCAAGACTTTATCCCCTTAATTAGACTGCCAGAGTGGTGAAAACTGCTCAAGTCTGATGGTGCTGTCACCATGAGTGACACAGTCGCATGCACTGCCTTACATCTGTCAGACACCTTTAAGGTAGGCCTCCGCAACCCAGGAGGCAGGGTGCATTATATTTAAGGTGCAGACATATAAATACAAACTCATATATCTATATAGTATCCTTTCCATTAAGGTGCACTATAAGTGCAGACGGTCCATAGGATAACACAGGACTCTATTATGGTACTGACTAGATATGGTGAGTTTGGTGTCAAACAACTTGCTTTCTTTCCCCCAACTTGCTTTCTTTCCCCCATGTTGTACACTAGATGTTGCCCACCTATATGCCACCCTTTCGTTGTGCTCTGACCAGTCAGCCTGCACTTTTTCCCATGCTTTGTGCCACCAAACATGTTTCTGACCTCCTGCTAGGCAATGTAGGTGCTCCCAGGAATCAAAAACAAATGATGAGGCAGAAAAGGACGTCACACCTGCCGCCCCCGCCCAGGCTGGTGAATAGAGCCATCATGCTGGTTAGCTTCAAAGGTTTCACAATCCTTGATAGCCATCTGTTCTGTAACCTGGTGGAGGAGATAGCCCTCCCCCTGTGTCAAGCACATTTGGTTATGGATAAGTGGGAAATTATGTATGCAGAACTATGCACAACCCCAACAGGGTGACCACGCCTCTAGGATGAGCATCCTGGTCTCTACACTAAATTTTGATTTCTGCCGTCTTAGGTGTGGCAGAATAGAGGGTTCTGGGTAGCTAAAGGTGACCTGTCCCACCGGATGTGATCACCTCACTGGTGGATTAGCTGCAGGAGTTAGTTGCCCAATAGTCACTAGTCACCACGCCCCTAATTCACCTTAATCTAGGGTTTAAGAGACACCTCTGACACGAGAAACTCTGTTCTGATTGACTAACTTCAAAGAAGGACCAGAAGGAGCTCTGCATCACTGAAAACAGGACTTTGCCCACTGCACCAAGGCAAAGGAGGGATACTCTGTCCCTGATGCAACACACTGGGAACTGCATGAACAGCAGTCGCCCTTGGCTGAAGCTCATTATTCCAAACCGGAGGAACCTTTGTGGATGCCAGAAGCACCTTCAGACTCCTTTGGACTGATGGAATCAGTCCCCTACAAACTGCAGGTAAAAACACTTACAGAATCTAAAGTTTTGCCAGCCATCAGGCCTAGCGTGGGATCATCTAAAGCTAGGTGTTCAGTGTCTTCTGGGAGTCTTCTGGGAGTTGTTGTCCCACCTGCCTCCAAGTTCCAGGCCACTCCTTCACTCCTTCGGACCCCAGGAAGTTCCTAAAGGATTTCTGCACCTTTACTGCTGTCTAGGGTTGGTGGTTGACAGTTCGGTAACTAACTCCCACACTTCATGCTGCAGGTGCAGGACACAGTGTGCAACCTGCAACCAACATCTGCAACTTAGCTCCAAGGGAGATTTTGCATCCCTTTATCAGCACCATAGTGTAAGCAGTAAAATCACCACCAGCCCGAATGCCGTTCAGTACCTCGGACATCCAGGACAACTCTGCAGTGGACCAGGTAGAAGTGAACTGACTGCTGTGGCCTAGTCCCATGACCCGCACCATCTTAACCTTGCTTCTAAAATCTATAACTCTGGTTAAATTGGTTCAAGTCTGTTCATTTTGGTGTCTAAATTAAGATAAAAAATAAGGTCTATTTTTATGAATTGTTGTTAGATTTCTTTCAAGTTGTGTCAATTACTTATCATCCATGTAGGTGTCCGAAATGCCAAACCCTACGTTCCTCTAAGAAAAGCTTGACTTTCCTTTGCCACACTACCAGGACTGAGCTAAGGACTTACCAGTGTGAATCCAAGGACCATCTTGGGGTATTTTGAAAGTACTACATGGTGAGACCTAACTCCCACACCACATAATACTCCACTTTCCTGCTGAGGTGGTTGCAGATGTTTCTGCTTGTGGCAGGGACTCCTGTGCCTGAGGCAGGTGTAGTAGGCCCAGATGTTGGATGAGCCATCATGTCTAGGGCTGATGTAGGGATCCCAAGACCTGGTCAGTGGTGGCCTCAGTCACAGCCTCACTTTGCTGGACCACAGGTTCCCTCCAACGAACCCTACCCCGACTACCCTGTGCCCTTGAACCAGTGTGTCCCATCCCACTGGGTTCAGGCTGAACTTGAGGTGGTGGTGATGTTGGCTCTACAGCAGCCAGGACTGCATGGCACAAGATTGGGGTGATGTTCCTTTGGACACAGGAAGTGAAGGTATCCATTGACAGAAGTGTTGTAACAGCTGGGGTGGGAGGTGTAGGTATGGGCCAAGTGAGACTCCATGGAGCTGTCTGCCCAGACAGACCCCATGGACCAGGCGTGCCTCATCTTCCGGACTTGCAAGAGTGGAGTCCTCACTGAAGGCTTGATCCTGGTCTGGAGTGAGGTATCCTCAGTGTTGGATGGCTGTCCACATACTCTGGGTGTTGCCCCTAATATGAATTAATTATGAAAACAAATTGTAAAAGTATGGATTATGCATCAAATGTGTTGTGAGCTACAAATGAAGCAACCTAAAATAAAAAAAAATAGGATTAAAAGTATGGTTAGGCCTTTCAGTGTTTTTTGGTAATTACCCAAACACTATAAATTACACACATGCAAACTTCAAAAAAGCATGTGAAGGAATGGTCTGAAAAGAAAAAGATTACTTAGGAACTGTGCATAAAATATACCACACATTCAACCCAGATCATTAGATAGGAGAAATAAAAAGTAAACCATTCCAAGGCCTAGCAGGCTCAAATTCTGACTATTATACAACTTAGAAGGATTAATGCCATTGGTCAGCACATGAACCTTGTTAAGTAGATTTATTATCATCACAACTTATATTCTGCATAAAACATAACATGAAATACATTCCTTAGGTCAACATACTTTGATTTGTGAAACCAATTACATCACTTCAATGCAATAACAGGAAATTGACAGTATACAAATTGTAATAAAATAATCCAATTTTTGTTGATTGCAAAAAAGGGGGTTGAGAAATGCCTGACATTTCGACAAATGGGCATATCTGGAAGAAAAGAAAGAATGACCAACATCACATTGTAAACATATTTTTCAGATACAAAAACAAGTCATGCTGGTAGTTGTACTCCTTTCAATTTGACATTACCAACATTTGGAAAATTGTAAGTTGAACATTCCTAGTAAAATATATGCAGTGAAGATGTACACACATTTACTCAATTATGACAAATATGAAATATGTTAAAAGGTGAAACAAGACTTTCATGGTATAATATATGGAGGTTTGAACTTATTATCTTGACTACAACAAAATACATTCAAACGAAGAAGCAAATACATGAACTGATCAAGGAAAAACAACACACATTGCACCACAATGCTACTGATTTGATGAGGACAATTGAGTTTTGATTTTTAAAACTGGGTTTATCTGTTTTGCAATGGTACAAAACACATTATCAATAGCTATCTTAAGAGCAAAAACTACATTTATGTTTAGTTAGACACTCCTAAGTCTAACTTACCGGTCACCACTACACCACGGATTCCTGTCAAGCCTTCAGGATGTAGGATCTGCAAGACCTTCTCCTTCCAGGGGAATAGTTGTAATGAGGGGTCGGGAGAGCCACCACCAGTCCTCTGGGCCTCCAGGTGATGCTTGGAGGCCAGGGAACACACACTCCTATAGGTCATTCAACCTCTTCCTAATTTTGTCCTGTGTGAGCAGGTTGTTGGCTGCAACATTCACTCTGTCAACTATTCTGGACCACATTTGCCTTTTTCTGAGCTATGATAGTATTTTGTATTTGTGCTTCAAAATATTGTGGCTCTACTCTGACAATGACAATTCTCCTCCCTGCTAATATGAGTAAATAAAATCGAATGTAATAGAAGACTGACAAGTTACAGGAAAATAATAAACAACTGAAAAACTAACAGAGAGAGTAAAAAAGAAAATAAACTGACTTTTGTATGGCAAATTCAGCATCAAATGGTGTTGTGCAGTAGAATGGCAAAGGATCATGGTCTGAAATGGAGTGTGTTTTGTAGTGTGGTATGCAGGTGTTCCCAATTTGCAAAAAGACATAGTACAATGTTGAGTGGGTACCATGATGGTCTCCCGTCGTCAGGAACCCAACACTAGAACATTGCCAGCACAACGGTGAAATCCAAATATGCTTGGAGCTATCCCACCATCCTGACAGTGACAGAGTATTGTTAGCCAGCATAGGAGTCCATCACGTCGGCTGCGGGAAACTGCTTAGGTGGTGGACTACACTCTGTCGATGGGGATGAAGCTTCAGCTGCTATACATCTAAATACGACAGTCGGAAAGCCATCGGCTTGGCGGAGTACTTGAAACCGCTCCCACGGAGGGACAATCAAACTCCCATCAAGATCTAAATCAGGGCCTAAGTCACTATTTTGGAGGTTGAAAATCTTCAACTGAACAAGACTGGAGGCTCTAGTCAATGAGAGTTCCACAAGGCTGGGGACTCCTTTGATGAAGGACTGCTGAACCAGATATGCTGCTGCGGAGAAGAACGTAGCAAGAGCTGTCGTGATATCAGGCTACTGGTGATGCACCTTGGGCAGATAGAGGAGCAGGTTGATCACAGTCTCCTCTCAATTCTTAGAGCAGTTTTTACCCATAAATGTTGAACTACCTGGGCACTTTAGAACCACCACCGTGGGGCCTGTACTGGAGGGGCACCACTCGGGGGTTAGGACTCACTTAGGCTGGGTCCAGGTGAGGGTTCATTTTCTGTCCTAGAGGCTTTGATCAGGAGGCCAGTCAACTAGCACTTGGAGTCATTCTGGTAGCCCTGGGTTCAGCAGCAGAATTGGGCTCAAACATCAGGGCAGGTGTCTGCGGGTTCAAGGCAGGCTTCAGGCAGCACTCAGTCCTTCCAGGTGCAGCAAAGTGGTCCTCTGGAGTATACAGCTGGCCACAGCAACAGGCAGTCCCCTGAGAGTCCCTCCACAGGTCCAGAAAATCCTGGATCTCCAACATCACACCCACATCACCCACACCTTAATAAACTCTACTGGCTCCCGCTTCAGAAAAGATGACAGTTCAAACTCCTCACCCACACATTCAAGGCCCTGCAGGACTCTGGACCTGCCTACATCAACCACTGCCTGCGATTCCAAGAACTCACCAGACATCTCCGGTCCTCCTCCCTCGTGCTGACCCATATGACCCACATATAGCACAGTAGAGCAGGAGGACTTTCCTTCTATCTTGCAATCAAAGCCTGGAATAGCATTTCCCTGTACTTCAGAACCTCCCCTACTAGACAGGAGTTCAAAAGGATGCTGAAAACCTAGCTCTTTAACTGAGACTCTGGACCCTGTCAGTGCCTGGATACCCTCACGGGTGACAAGTCGGCTGATTGATAGATTGATTGATAGAAAATTAACTGAAGAGTGGACCTAAGGGTCTTATTTTTACACCTGGTGCCTTCTTTGAAGTAGGGTACTTGTGGTGTCCTGCCTTCCCTGCCCTGGCTCCAAGCTGACTACATGAACAATTCAGTGATGACAAGTCCTTTGTGTAAAGGCAGGGCACAGCCTATGCAGTTTCAAGTGGGGATGTGCCCGGTTTGCCCCCAATCCTGTAAGTTCATGGTCTATCCAGGCATATCTAATCCCTCTATTCTGTGGTTGTACAGGATGAATAAAAACAGTCCAAACACACACACCCAGTCATGGGATCTAGAAACAGGCTGCAGGAACCCAAGAGTTACAGCAGGAAAACTGCATTTTCAAAATTGTAACTTAAAATCTGAATGTAACATTAAAGAGGAATTTTAATTCCAATTTCTCCAACACCAAACATTAAATCCTAAGTACGCTTAGTGGATCTTATACAGCAAATGGTCAGGGACTCAGCTCGGTTTAAAAAAAAACATGAAATGTTCACCTGTTTCCAATCAAAGCTAAGTACTTATTAAATGTAATGAGGCAACACAGTATTATCCTATGTAAGAGATGCCTCACTATAGTGAAAAATGAATTTAGGAGTTTTTCCACTACCAGCACATGTAAAACTTAAAAGCACATATCCATCTATTAATAACAGTGTAATGTACCCTATGGGCTACCCAGGGCTACCCAGAACCTACCTTAGGGGTGAGTTACATGCAAGGAAATGAGAGTTTGAGGCTTGCCAAGAGAATTACATAATACTGCTAAGTCGAATTGGCCATATAAGGCAGCATACAGGTTGCAATGGCAGACCTAGGACATGTTTACGGGGGCTACTTAAGTGGATAGGACAATAAGTGCTGCAGGCCCACTAGTAGAATTTAATGTACAGGCCCTAGGTATATGGTATGCCACTTTACTAGTGACTTATAATTAAACTAAATATGTTATTCAGGTGTAAGCCAATTTTACCATAGCTTAGGGAGTGAGAACAAGCACTTTAGCACTGGTTAGCAGTGGTAAAGTGCACAGAGTCCTAAAGCCAAAAAATACAGCTATGTAGGAGGGGCGAAGGCAAAAGGTTAGGGTGTGACCCTGCAGAGAGGGTAAAGTCCAACAACACTGCTATATCCACATTGTAGATTTCACATTCCTGATTTGATCACTTTAAAGCAAGTAGACTACCAATTCACACTGAGGTGACTGGCAGCTTGTATTTTCCCCCTGCTTCAAGAAGCACCATTGTCAACCACCTTAAACACATTGTACATGGTAACTTCCACACCTGGTTTGTCAGACTCAAACTTGCTTCATGCAAACAAGATTTCTCCTACCCTACTTGGCAGCACTGTATTATATCAGAACATCTACAGACCAACCTATTTAATTAGAAATGCCCTTTATGTCGTTTTTTTATAGATCGTGATTTAGCATGTAAGAACTTGGTTATTCACTAGCTTTGAATTACTTAATTTATGTTTTTAACTGCTCCGTAGGGCTCTCTGTGCTATACATATATTAGGGGTGGGAGGAACTCATGCAATTTCACTTTTCAGAATTCCTCAGAGTCACATATAAACTCTGCCAGATTCTGCGGAGTTCTGCCAATGGGAGGAAATATGCATACAGTACTGCTCGTGCTGCAATTTAGCACCAGTAACGTGTTCTGCTCTGAAAAATCAGTTTGAATGGCACCACGCGGTGCGCAAGAGCTCACAGCCATTCAGGTTGGTTTTGCTGCCATTCAAGTGGAAAATCTACTCTTAAAGCAGCCCTCTGACCGCGCCCATGACCCCTTGTTCCTGCCTGCATTAGAAAATCTCACTGAAAGTCCTCCTAGTGACTGGAAATTGCATCGGGGGTGCCAAACCTTACTGCACTTGCTTGCCAGCTCACATTTCTGGAGCCTCATTGGAGAAAAATCCCACCATGCTGCTATCGGCAGGATTTGGCCAGAACTCCTTGTTAGAAGAGTAACATGGAGTTGCCAAAGTCCACCAATGCTGCAAGCGGAATTAAATATTCCTACCAGGCCTAGAATGGTTATGGCCAACCTATGCAAATTAATGTACATTTCTTTGATGCCAAAAGGTGCAGACATGATGATTAGTCCACTCAAACCGGATCATAGTATGTCTCTGGGCCTTACTCATGTCAACTAAGTTACCAATCTCTTCTTACATGGGATCATCATCCATGCACCTTTCAACAACAAAACCAGGCTTTGGCTTGCCAACCGTGAGAAAGTGCAACTGTGCTACGAGTCCACAAATATCGCAAGTATGCGCTGTGCAAATACCAGATAACAGCAAAGTTGAAGTACTGTAATTTCAGATATATATGAACTTTTCCTATTTGATACTGTCCTTGAAACAATGTCCATCTACTGTGTGCCCAAAGTTGATTCCTTTATCTGTTGGCCAGTCTGTATCTGCGCTCTCTCAACCTTTCAGGGAGTGTCTGATTATTCGGAATTAGATGTAGATCCCCCCACACATGCCTGAATTTGGACTACCAAGAGAAAAGTCTTTGTGTGAACACTAATCAAAAATATAAAGAAAATGAAAGTAGCGCAGATATAATGAAGACGACTATGAAGTTGTTTTTAACTAATATTAAAGAAAAAAACGACATATTTGGGGCATCATTTCTCTTTATTATTTTTTTAGCTTAAAAATTGTTCGATTTTAAGGCTTATGTTGTTTTGAGGGTTACGCAAAAGGTCTTGATAATTATGTGTGTGGTTTGTGTAAGGGTTCGAGTAAGGACCAGTGTAACTTTTACATGAATGTTTAGGGTCATACCTAAAATTAGGGCTGCGCTTCTGGTAAGGTGTTTGGTTTGTGGTTAGATTAAAGCTTTGAGTTGGAGTCTATGTTGAAAATAAGGTTGTGGTTACATTTGTTAGCGATTTTCCCCGTTCTGGTGTGCCTTATATATGTTTTATCATTGTCTGTGCAAGGAAAAGTACTTTTTTTTAATTCTGATTTCCTATTAATCACTTTTTCATACATGTATTTCCTCAACAATGTCTACATTCTTCATTATCACATACATCCAGGTAAAACTCGAAATATATACCAAAGAAGAAATTATCCATAAAAATCAATAAATCAATAAAAATACTGAACTGTTGAAATTTTACTTTTAGTCAAGCATTGTTTGTTCTGTTATTTTAAATACGTTGTGTCATCATACTATTGACACATATCCATATTTACAGCTCTGTTTGCACACGCTGCGAGGCGAATAGCTTGCATGAGGAGTTAAGTAGCAAAAGATTGTGAGATGCACATTTAAAGTCATTCCCACACACAGCGAAGCACATGAAACAAATAAAACATGCGCATCTGAGCCCCGAGGCAATATAATATGTTGGACGATTACAAAATATAAACACGATTTTGCTCTCTTGCTCTTTCTTTGCATCTCAGATTATGTGACTGTACTTTTGAAGACTGTGGGTCAGATACCACAGCACTAGAGCCTAGGTTTATTAAAAAACAGAACTGTGTGTAATACGAAGAAAATGCAATGGTAGTTAGCACATGCAACTTCTTTAATCCGCCTGTGTATCCTCAAAATGAATTCTGCAAAGTTTTTGTTAATTTATATTAAACGCGCGGCGATTCAAAGCAATATGACTTTTCAGGTTAACATCTTTGGAAAGTAATACTCTTAGAGACCACGGCTGCTTAATTTGAGCAGGTGGTAGTAGATGGAGCCCACCATCACTCATTTTGCGGGACCGGCCCTTATTTGACTTAGACTCAAGAGTAAGAGAAGGAAAAGCACACATGGCGGTGGGTGGGGAGGGGCGAAGAAAGATGGAAAGAAACATGATAAAGGGAGAAAGCAGGAAGCTACATGAATGAGATAAAGGGGCAGGGAGTGCCTGGAAGTGGCTGAAAGAGGCTTGAGGTGGAATCAAGACTATGCATCTTTTGGTATTCGGCATACCAACAGATATTCAAAAGGGTTGGTCATAGGCTTCTGAGCTAAACTATGGACCTGGCATCTGCCACTTTTGCACATACGCACTGGAGGACACCCCATTCTTCAAATCCACAAGACATGTCTTTGGGTGTAAAAGTAATACCATTCCTTGAAGTAACCAAAATATTGTAAAATTAGGACACTGAACAGGCTTAGAAGTTAGGGAGATGCAGTGCTTTAAATGGAAATATAGAAGTGTGGGTACTTTCCATTTAGAGTACCTGTTTGCTGCTGAGAAGTGTTGGGACTCATCCATTGTAATGTATTGCAAAATTGTTAAGAAGTGCAGGTACTCAGTACCAGACAGTACCTGCCTATTTGAAACACTGGGGAGATGAGAATGTGGTGTGTGTAGAGCAGTTGGGTTTACAGTAAGCAGCGTTTGGAGCATTGCTACTAGCCACATCAATGGGGTGTGGTCTGTTTGTGCAGTGATGTGCATTAGAGATTCTATCAGATTTCTCACTGTTTCCAATTGTCAGAACAGCAGGACCTCTCCCATATTTCAATTTAGGCATAGACATAGGTAACAAAGATATATTTTTATGTGCCTGTAAGAACCTAAGAATGGGTTTACTGGAAGTCCTTTGTCGTAGGCTAGTGCCTCCAGGCACAGACCACGAAAAGGTGAAATACTAATACAGTGGTACGCATTAGAACATTTTGGAGCACTCACTTATTGAACTATCTCTAGGGAGAAATGTGTTCAGATGGTGAACTGGTTTGTGTATTTATAGAACGGGTCTATCTAAAATCTAATGTCAATCCAGACTCTTCCAATTTAACTGGCGGAGAAGAAGAGAATTAGGCCCTCATTATGACCTTTGCGGGCTGCTACAGCCGCCCGCCAAGATCTGACCGCCGGGCGGCCGCCAATGCAACCGCACCCCGCCGCGGTCATTATGAGATCCCCGCCGGCCCTGCGTATATCTCTGCTGTGCCGCCGGTGACGGGTGCAGTTGCACCCATCGCGCTTTTCACTGTCTGCATAGCAGACAGTGAAAAGCTGCATGGGGCCCTGTCAGGGGGCCCCTGCACTGCCCATGCCAGTGGCATGGGCAGTAAAGGGGCCCCCAGGGGCCCGCGACTCCCCGTACCGCAAGCCTTTTCCTGGCGGTTCAAACCGCCAGGAAATGGCTGGCGGTAGGGGGACTCGTAATCCCCTGGGCAGCGCTGCCCTGGCGGATTACTACCGCCGGGGCCATTGTGGCGGGAAACCGCCGGCCCCGGCGGTGCGACCGTGGCGCTTCCACTGCGGTCGTAATGACCAGGGAAGCACCGCCAGCCTGTTGGCGGTGCTTCTGTCATTTCTGCCTTGGCGGTCTTGTACCGCCAGAGTTGTAATGACCCCCTTAATCCCTTAGGGTAGTGGTGAGTAAGTCATTGTAGCATTTGTCTCTCAGTGTAGCTAAGTAGAGCATCCCAAGGCCTACTTAAGAGAGGTGGTGTGGGTTAGTAATCTATGTTCACTGGCATGAAACATCAGTACTCAAATAATTACTCTCCAGTTAGGGCCTTATCGTTTTAAAAAGTTGTACGTTTATTATACGTACTCTACTGAATACTATGCATTCACTTCGAAACACATTCATCAGATAGATGGAAACACCTTTGGTGACATGCTCATATGATAATACACCCCTAATGGGCCGTGAATGCCACAATGAGGCCCACCTGTACCAGATGCAAAATCACATTATAACGGGATATCATTAGACATAAGGCATGCCTATTGGCTTTTTCAAAAGTGGCCACATTATTAAAACATCCACATGTCATGATTTACCATGATATCACCTTTAAAATGAATGAGGATACAAAACGTATTCAAATGCATTCATTACAAGCATAAGCATTGCACTGTTCATCAATAATTTAAAAACATTTTAATTAAAACATCTCAATCATAAACATGTATGCCAGAGACTTTCTTCACTGTTTACAGACCACATATTGCAGCCATAGGACAAACCTCAAAGGGTACCTACAATCTAGAGCTAAAAATCAACAATTACAGCTTTGAGAGCACTTAACAGCTCAATAAATATTCTCTGGGGTCATGTTCTCTAGGTCTCAGGAGAGTTGTAGACACTTTTCTACAAACCTTTCTGGGGGACTGCCTTACTGCCTACATCCCCCTGGACAGTATATTAGTATTGTTAGGGGTGGTGCCCCTACCCCTCCTATAGCACCACAGAAAGACGTTAGGTCAACTTTCATCCCCTTCGTGGAGCAATATAGGGTGCTCCTCGACCCAAACATGAAAGGTTAATGAGCACCTTTACTGCTGTTTTCTGAGGACTCATACCGTGGGATTTGTCTTTTTGTGGGGTACTTTGGTCTGACCTGAGGCACTCACAACTAGTATGGGGGTCACTGGGGACCTGCGGGGAAGTCCCAAGGCCTCAACACCCCTTTCCTCTGGCTTTCTGTGCATGCTGCACTCCTTGTGTGGTACAGGATCAGACTTAGTTCTTGTGTTTCTCCATCACAGTCAATGCAGGCAGGGCGATGGTGACTGTCTTTTCCCCCTCACCCCAGTCACAAGCACAGGGAGAGAAGGAGGCACACAGCCTCAGATGAAAGTGTGTTGGAGTTCATATGGACTCCTTGATGTGTGAGATGATGTCCCCTCTGCCAGAATTTGGCTGGGAGAAGGGAGCCCCATCCATGCTCCTTTCCTCATGAATGACTGAAGAGAAAAAAAATTCTAACGTCCGAGCCCTGGCCCAACACATTGGTATTTTCAGAGACTCGAGCGGAACACCAATCCTGTGGATTTATGTTGAATTTTATTGCATAGCTCTGGCCCCGTTGCGTGGATTTTCACCAACTTTGGCTCATCTTACTTCTAGTGGCAAGCTCTAGCAAAGGCCTCCTGGCCTCTCTAAAGGGGGCCCTTTGTGGATAGTTAGGTCTTCTAACTCCCTGCCCCAATCTTTTCTGCTTTGCAGCCCTTCTGGTGCCAGCCAACAGCGAACCCTCATATCTGCCTCCGATAGGCCCAAAGCCTCTTGGCTGTCTTGAAGCCACCCCAAGGGGTGGGGTAGGGTGGCTTCCAGGTGTTTCTGGAACTGTTCCTCAGAGAACATGGGGCATAAAGGTGCTGGTACCACTGGCTCTAGAGAGACCCATCCTAGTCCTTGGGTCAGCTGGCGTCAAAGTCCTTCGTTACTCTTTGCAGAAATTCAGGTGGCTTCACTTTTCCAGCTGACCATTCATCCATTGTCATCCCCTCCCATATTTAGGGTCTTGTTCTCCATCACTCCCTTGTGCAGACATTGTTAAGTGTGGTGGACATTTCTAGATGACAGACACCCCTGGCCAATCCAAAAATGACACATCACCCCTCCACCCCATCCCATCCCTCCTGCACAGCATTCTGTAATAATCAAACATGGTGCTGTCAAGTTTTCTTTGGAAAGAGCTCTCTCTGCGGGCCTAAGCTCTGCCCCAGCTGACATCACTGCCACATCCCTTCCCACCATAACTTGAAAGATGGGCCCCACCTCAGTTGGATTCAGCGGTCTAGCTCTTCTCTTTTAGTCTTGTGGGCCTAGGCTCACTGAGCCATGGTGCAGTGTAACAAGCTAGTTATCAGGTGAAATTTGCCCCATGCCCCACTTTCCAAGGGAGAATCAATCAAGAATATGCCCAGATGTGGGGTCTGTGCTCACTGTGCCACTGGAGGTCAGCTTATATGGGTGAAAAGGTTCCTAGGCTGTTTGTGTTCCGGGTCGGTGAGGACCTGGCCTGCATTTCAGAATGGACTGTTCCCATGATGAGTAGGATCAAGGATGATTTGCATATGAATGGGCCTAAACTGAGGTGGCATGGTGCACAAAAGAACAATGGGTTAGGACGCTACTCTGAGCGATTGCTAGTGGGTAGACAAACTGCACGTATACCTCCTATCACCTTTTGTGCATTTGGAATAATTGATGTTCATTATTTAGTTCTTTCAGAAATAAACCTTTAAGCTCAGTCACAGAATTTTCGTTGGTTTGGTATCCTACACGTGCTCTGACTGTGGCTGAAGAGTTTTGATTAATCACACCAGTACAAACAAGGCTGTGTGCATGAGGTGGCTGAATTGCAGTTTGGGTCATGTGGGCAAGCCATTATATGTGAGGCAGTTGGAACATGGCCTGATTCCTTTGTCTGTCTATCATGCCATCATGTTACATTCTGGTGTGATGTGCAAATATTACGACACAGTATCAACAAACTTACCTGCCTCTTTTGAGAATAAAACTGATAGCCCTCCATATACACCCATATGCACTGTTACAACCTGTACCAAGCAAGTGATTAAGTTCATTGTGTAGTATAGCTAATCCTATGAGAATCTATGTTTAAAAAAGTTAAGAGCAACTGATTGAATTCTCCATGAGGCCTTGTCTCAAAGTAGCTGGTGACATCATGGGTCTTTTAGATTAATTGGGTATCCACAATAGATGTGTTGCAGTGAAGGTAGATTACTATTCTAAATATTCAATGTTGAGTTTAGGAGTAAATATCTGATACGCATATTTATGGAAAAAGTATTTCTCACTGAAGGATATTCTGAACATCTAGGGCCATATTTATGACCTAGTTTGCTTCGATCTTGCACCACACAACATGGTGCAAGAGCGACACAAACCTTAAGTGAGATTTATGAAGCCACTGAAGACCACCTTGCATGACCCTGTATGGCTTCATAAATCTTGAGTAATGTAACACAGCACAAATCGTTGCCTTGCATTACTTTGTGCCAAGGAGGCATTTCCTAGGGTGCTGTGTGGGTGTTCCCATGCAACATCAATGGATTCTGACACATTCCCAGACTTACAAGAACTTGTAATCCTGTGAATGCATCACAAATATACGGTGTAATGAGGAGAAATATGTTTATTTCTCCTGGTTTTTCCCCTTTCTATGTGTGCTGCTTTCTACAACACATATAGAAAGAGGAAAATCCACTTGGATTGTTTTTGTGCTGGAAGGTGTCCCTTCCTGAACAAAAATAATCCTGCATGCAATGCAGGCACCAGTGCACCATGGTGCAAGGGTGCCTACATTGGCACTAGGCTGCCTAAAGGGCACCAGTGCAGGGGAAAAGACAGGAATGATTGGCATTCTTTTAAATACTGCACATTCCTGTCCTTTCCCTGTGATTCAGGACAGTGCCGAAAGATGACTTGCTGCGCTGCCCTGCACCACAAAGCCCATAAATATTAACCCTAGTCTTGACTTATAGAGTACAATTCTGTTCCGAAGATGTGAAAAGATCTTCAAATGAAAACCACCAGTCATTAAAAGACAGCTATATATAATTGTAAGACCAATAGTTTGAGAGAGTCAATACTATGATCAAAACAGTATTCAGCATTGGTGAGCAACAGTATTCAAACACTGGTATACCCTGGATGGATTTGGTGAACCCAATGATATGCTCACATAGGACAATTAACATACTACAGGGCACAGTTCGTTTGAATTACTAAGGGGTGTAAGCCCAGCACAATATTGACCACAGGAAATGTCAACTTGAAGAGTAATGTGGGTGTGTAAAGGATTATGGAAAGAATAAAATATGATGCCTACTAATGGTCATTTTACAACAAGTGGAGTATGAAGAAGTTAAACATAAAAGTGTATCAGATGTTGAAAACAAAATGGTACCTAGGGGAATGCCTAGCTATGTTGAACCCATTAAGGTACTTTAGGTGGGGAAAAGTCCATTAGAATGGATGATGGGACTGTTAGGAACAAAAGAAGATTGTGCATTTGGGTAGAGAATAGATTTATGAACTCAAATGAACCATACAATTCAGCAGATGATAATATGAAACAGAAAAATGCAAGACATTGTCAACCAAAAAGAGAAATAAGAAAATCATTGAAAATCAAAGACTATATTACAGAAATATTTAATCTAAATTGATATGTAAGCAGTTCTAAGATAAACTTTGAATACATTATAATTATAGTTTTTGTGCATATGTATATAATTTGTAGTTTTATCCAACTGTCCCTCCTCATCTCACCAATCCATCCTTTACAGTCTATATTTCTATCTATTATGTCATCTTAATCATAGTACATAGAGCTCTGATGTAGTCTAAATTGTAGTAGGGTCCCTTTTGTCACAAAAGTCGTCAGGATGTGTCAGTTTATGTCTTATGCTAATCAGGGTATTATTAGGCCTTGTATAATATGTCCCAAGAGACGATAGCTGGAATAACCCCTGTGATAAATTGTCTGAGTGAGCAGGGTATCTTAAAAGAAATTCTGGGAAGTCACATGACTGTCCCATTTTAGGATTGTGGAAGCCCAATGGAAAGTATTGAAAACTTCAAAATTTGAGAAAAGTGAACACGATTGTCATTCCATGTTATCCCGTGATACCGAATCCAACAGTGATTTTATCTCAGATTCTCTGTGAAGCTGAATGGTTTACTGTAATTAATCTTTGGCAAGCATTTTTCTCTATATCACTACACAAGGAAAGCCAGTATCTTTTTGCCTTTAAATTCGGCAGTCGTATTTTGGCATGATGCTGAGCTCCACAAGGGTATGCCAAGTCAGCATCTATTTTCAACCAGATCTTGAAAAAGAATCTGGAGTCCTTTAAAATGCCCTATAATTCAGTCTTAGTGCAGTATATGGATGACTTGTTGGTTGTGGCAAACACCCGAGAAGCATGCAGAAGAGATGCAATTACCCATTTAAATCATTTAGGAGAGAATTACCTTAAGGTGTACCCTGCAAAATTACAGAAGTGTAAGAAAGAAGTCCTGCATTAGGGTCACCACATTCAGAAAGCTGAGAGAATCTCAACAATCATAAGAGTGATTCATTCTGTAACACAAAAATAAGTCATAATGTTTTTGGTAATGGTTGGCTGCTGTCAGTAGATTCTAAACATTTCTCTTTTAGCCAAGCTTTTACAGAGGGTAACACACAAAGATCTGTCTGATCCGGTACCATTAGATGACAACTGCTTACATGCCTTCACTGAGGTGAGAGAAACGCTAAGCTGAACACCAGCTCTGATAATGCCTGATTATAAGAAATGTTTTTCTTTATTTTGTTGTGAATGAGATGGATGTGCTTTTTTGGTTTTGACACAGTTGCATAGAAATGAAAACACGGCTGTAGCTTATGTTTTTTTAGCTACATTTGATCTGGTAACATCACTCCTGCCTGGCTGTTTAAAAGCAGTTGCTGCACTTAGCACCAGCAGTGAACAGTGCGAAGGCATTGTTATGGGACACCCACTGTTTTTATACCCCATGCAGTGGAAATGTTGTTCACCTGTACTAAGACACAGTACCGTACAAGTGCGCGTTTGACCCATTATGAACAGCCTATACTTGCCTTTTGTCCAATGTAAATATTAAACGTTGCACTATGCTGAACTCAGCTACCTTAATGCCTAGTCCTATTAGAATGCAAGTGACTGTGAAGATGAGGTTGAGCATGACTGGCTCGATGTGACTGAGTTATGCACAAAACCAAGACCTGATATTCGATGTTCTTTTAGATGTAAATTACTATGTCATATTCGTTGATAGCTCCTGTTTCGGAGATGAAAATGGTATCCTGAGATCACAATGCACAGCCTAAAGTATGATAGGAGCCTCCCTGCTTTGAAGAGTTTTTCAGCCCAAGAAGCCAAATTGGTTGCTCTTACTGGAGCATGCTGTGTTTCTGAACAGGTAAAAGTGACATTTTCACTGATGGTCAATATGGTTTTGGTGTTGTTCATGATTTAAACAGTTATGGTCCAAGAGAGGTTTTATGACCTCTTCTGGTTCCCCAATACAAAACATTGACAAATATATTCATCTGCTAAAAGGATTACTGTTGCCAGCCAAAATTGCCATTGTAATGTATGGCACACAGGAAATCAACTGATTATGTAACCTTAGGCAATGAGGAAGTTGCTAGATACTGCACCCTTAGTTGTACCTCCTTTAATGTAGAGTGGAACATTGATACACGAGATGAGACAAGGCAAAACTTCTTATTGGCGGCTGTTGACACATGGGAGGAAGTGAAAAGATTGCAGGAAGAAGTGACAGAGGAAGACCAGCAAAGCTTAGAGCATTGTGTGTCAAAAGAAATGGAAATGATGTTTGAGTTTCAAATGATGGAAAAGCAGTGTTGCCAAGTAGTTTACTATCTACTGTCCCCAATGGCAAGACATTACTATAAACAGACACACAAGGGTAGTGATGCAATGATCAGAAGATTCAGTCAAACATGGTTTAACAAAAGGTTTAGAGTGATTGCTGAAGCCACATGCCACAGAAGTGTCACCTGTCAACAGATGAATGTAGGAAAATCCACAGTTGTTGCATTGAGTCTTATAGGTAGATCAGGAGGACCTTTCAACAGAATGCAGTTGGATTTTATTGAGCTGCCAGTGTGCAACAGAATTAGATATGTGTTAGTCATTGTATGCATTTTCACCCACTGGGTCAAAGCTTATCCCTCTAGAAGAAACGATAGTCTCACAGGAGTGGAGCTGTTACTTAGAGAGCTGATAGCTTCTTTCAGCATCCCTACTTCTCTAGAATCAGACGGAGGAACTAATTTTAACAGTGAGGTCCTTAAATTGTTTTGTGCGGCATTACAAGTTGAACAAAGACTGCATTGCAGCTCTAGACCAGAAGCTTCAGGACTGGTAGAACAGATTAGTGGAACTTATAAATCAAATTGGTGCATCCACAACACTGAAATGGCCAGATGCATTGCCTCTTGTTTTGAAGAGTATGCAGAGTACACCTGACAGGAAGGAAGGCTTGCCACCTCATGAAATCATCATGGGATGAGCTATGACATTGCCAGCACTACCTGCAAATGTGCTTAGGACTATCATGAATAACTTAATGCTGGATTATTGCAAAGGGCTGACTGACGTGGTGTGCTCTTTGTCTCATCAGGTTGGAGAGGCTACAATACAGCTGCTGCAGGAACTGTCATGAACTATGTCCCGGCTCCTGGGTCATGATTAAAAAGCAGGTAAGGAAAACATGCTTGGAACTGCCTTGGAAAGGCCCTCACCAGGTGGTCCTCGTGACATCTGTAGCTGTGAAGAGTGCTCATCTCCTGAACTGAGTGCTTGTGAGCCATACTTGTAAAGTTCCAGGTCCCTTAGATGAAACAACACCTGTTCCAGAAGGGTCAGTTACAGTGAGGGAGCAGGGTCAGGTCAGCCAAACTGTTGGGGCTGGATAAGTGATAAGCAAGCTCTGATGGGATTCTGAGTGAGTCAACAAAAGTGAATGGAGCTGAAGAATCTAATCAGAATCAGTTTACTCAAGCAAGCTGATAAAGAGTAAGTTGCTGTAGGAAACAGACCTGTACCAGGAGACAACTGGCCTAAAGAGAAACTTGTGCCTGCTGTACAAGTGCCATCGGCTATTGCTGAGGAAACTGAAGAGTTGAGTCAAAGTGACAGTGATGCTGAAAGTAAAGTAAACAGAAGGTCGAAGAGAACAAGAGTGCCAAGTGGAAAATACTCAGTACTTGAATGGACGTATGTCTCTGCTAATATCTGGGAACAAGAGTTTATTATCTTTTGTGCTAACAATTTCAATGCAATTCAACATTCTTGCAATTGAAATTACATTGGAGCTGAACTTTGAAATACTATTGCCAATTGATAAACAGAGACGTGGCATTTTGGAAGTGATTGTCAGTAATTACGTACTGTGCCTTTATTACAGACATTTGGGGGTCCAGAGTTCCCCCCTCCAGAATACCGCACCGCGGTCAGGAGACCGCTGCGGTTATTCTGTGTTTCCCGCTGGGCTGGCGGGCGACCGCCAGAAGGCCGCCCACCAGCCCAGCGGGAAACCCCCTTCCCACGAGGAAGCCGGCTCCGAATGGAGCCGGCGGAGTGGGAAGGTGCGACGGGTGCAGTTGCACCCGTCGCGTATTTCAGTGTCTGCTGAGCAGACACTGAAATACTTTGTGGGGCCCTCTTACGGGGGCCCCACGACACCCCATACCGCCATCCTGTTCCTGGCGGGTGAACCGCCAGGAACAGGATGGCGGTATGGGGTGTCTGAATCCCCATGGCGGCGCAGCAAGCTGCGCCGCCATGGAGGATTCAGCAGGGCAGCGGAAAACCGGCGGGAGACCACCGGTTTTCCTGTTCTGACCGCGGCCAAACCGCCGCGGTCAGAATGCCCTGCGGGGCACCGCCAGCCTGTTGGCGGTGCTCCCGCCGACCCTGGCCCCGGCGGTCAAGGACCGCCGGGGTCAGAATGACCCCCTTGAACTTTTGAGTAGAAACCTTTGAACATTTGCTAGTAGAGAAAACTCTTGATAAACTTTCTAGAAGATCAAGGAATATTGAGAATAATTGCATTTTTGAAGAGACAATTTTTGATTTTGTTTTGCCAACAAATAAAAAGGACTGAAAAGAGACAGTGATATATAAAAGCTGCTTCCAATTTTAATTTTAGATTTTTGAATTCAGACTTTTTGGTCTGGAATTAGGGTTGAATCGCAGTAAGAGTAGTAAGTGCAAAAACCCATGGGATTAGCAGTAGTGACAGTTATTATTAGTATATTATTGATTATATGTTTGAGTTTGTCTAGGGCTAATGATTCAGAAAAGATTGCATCCACAATTGTCCGAAACTGGTAAATTCCCTTGCAGATAAGAATTCACTTTCTACTGATGAGACGTATTTACACACTAATGGTTCCAGAGGTGATTTATCAGTAAACATGTATTATAAGCTTTTGTATAAATATATAGAGACCATGGAAGCAAGAGAATGCTATGTGTGTACACAGCTGCCTTCATCAGTGAGTGAAGGAATTACATATCACAGTTTACCCCTAACCTATGAAATTCCCTGTAGCCTGTATTCACATTGTTTTATCAGAAAGAGTATTATCAATGCTTCTACTCAAATTATGACTTTGTGTTTTCAATTATCCCCGTCAAGAAACAGTTAAGTGATATTGCAAAAACAGAGAACATTGATTATGTGGGAGGTTTCTTTGAACCTAGCTTGACATTTATTACAGTTTTTGCCCAGAAAAATAATTTGACCTGCATTCTTAGCTCAGTAGAAAATGAGTTCATGGGACAAGTTGGGGAGAGAAGAAGAGCAATGAAAGACAAAATATAAAAAGGAGTAGTTTTGCCAAATTGGGGAAAAGATGCAACACATTCAGTGGCTGGAAATCAAGGTTTCCTGGTTATAGATTGTTAACGAGTAGGGAAGCTACGTATACAGAGTCATAAATCAAAGATTGGAACCCATTTTGTAGGTGCTAGTGAGTGCAGACATATATTTTTATATAAAAGTGTTTGGAATTTCATGTTAAATGATCAAGAACCCACCATGCCATGTTTTTATTTGATACATGGGAAGAATGCCTATTACAAGCTGCTGAAAGGTTGGTATAGAACGTGTTACCTGGAGGTAGTATTTCTATCATGTGGACCATTTCAATGATCCAATTTGGAGTAAGAAATCCAACTGCAAAATCAAAAGAGGAGCACATGCTTCAAACATCGCATAATTCCATCAGTAGGTATAATCTTGAATGATATCAAGTTTATAAAGCTGGCAACAATAGTATATAAAATATCTACAGACAGTGCAGGTGCTATATTGCTAATGGACACTGAGATGGTAGCTATGAGGTCAATGGTTCTGCAAAATGATCTTGCTTTAGACATTACTCACAGCAGAAGGCAGAGTTTGCATAATGTTACATGTACAACAATGTTGCATGTATATACCTGTTAACAGTAAGGAGATAAGAAAGTATATTACAAACATGACTGGCTTAAAACAAGACCTAAAAGGACTGACAGCAACAGGTGCATGGGAAGCTTTAGGTAATGATTTTACAGCCATTGGAAGGTGGTTTGGAAATCTGGGAAGAGGTATTGTGGGATCCATTTTGAGACCCTTACTCATTGTAGTGTTATGTGCCCTAGTTGCAGTTGGATCTTACAAGTTATACAAGAAACTGAAGGAAAAAAGAATCAAGAATAGACAGAGAAAAAAGGGGATTGAAATGGAGACTAGAATAATCCTTTGATCCTTTCTGGCTGGTGCTCGCATTTCTAATAATCCTGAGCCCTCTGACGGGCCGTGATGAACGGAGAGATTTGTTTCTCGTGCTACACGAGTTTCCAGGGTGACCCTGGGTACCTTTGGTGCTAGCATGCAGTTAAGACTCATTCATGTATTTAAGCTTGGTTGATAAAGAAACATACAAAATAATAAGTCATCATTTTATGGGCTTCTACTCATTTGGTGCTATGGAATCAGTGGATATGTAAGTAGTTGCCACTTTGTTTTTTCTTTTAGTTGTTGGCAGCATAATTAAAGACGTGGCTGTCATATGGTGAATTTTGGAAGGTTCCTTCCCCCCTCTGTGTTTTTCCTGCCCTTTCCTGGCTTTTGCTTGATGACACTGTGGTATATCGTGAATCCTGCAGTTATTATTAGGGTGCTTCCTACATAAACATCTTGTCCTGATGATGATCCATATTGAATACATTTTGTAGGTTGGGCTGAAACGTCAGTATAAATTGAATGTGGACTGATTTTAAAGCTGCTAGTGGATTCTTGACACCTATATTATGGGTGTTGTATAGAAGATCACATGATCCTTTATCCACATTTGTATATTTAATTTTATACATAAAACTGGTGCACTTTAGATCACTTTACTCACCTGCACTGCATCGTCACTTATGAGGTGCACATGAATTATGAAAGTGAAAATCATTTTGAATTTGACAATTTTTTATAAATTTTGTTTATCTGTTTAAAATAAAGTTGCTTAACAAACATTGCCCATGTGGAGGGTTTTTGCATTATTTGACCACTGCCGAGGAAGTCAAGCGCTACAATTCCTCCCCAGGGACCACCATTTTGTTCTATAAATACGTACTACAATAACGTCAAGCAGTAGGAGGATTTCAGGAGATCTTACCTGAAATGAAACTCTGGAATTCTGGGCTGTCTCATTAAAAATGAGAGTGGGAGTATTTTGTGATGGCATAGTTGCCATCAAAGGGGGGACTGAAGTAGACTAAATTGTAGTAGGGTCCCTAGTGTCAAAAAAGTCATCAAAATGTGACAGTTTATCTCTTATGTTAATCAAAGTATTAATAATTTAATGTAGAAGCTACACTCACATGCAATTTAAATGTGCATGTGTTTGTATTGCAGAGATCGACTTTGAATTTTATTTAAATTACACGTTAGAGAGCTAAAACTGATGTTATAATGAAATTTAGACTCTAGACTAACAGTGCATATTGAAAAAATATTGAATCTCTAATTAATGATTATTGAACTGAGAAATGCACTTCTCTGGTATGTTAAGGAAATGTGTTAGCAAAGCTTTTCTGTTTAAAATGGAATGTATACTCATATTAATGAAGTATTAACAATGCTGAATTCAAAAGTCTGCATATTATTTGTGATTTATTACAATGTATTACCTGAATGTATTGTTATAATTTGTTTGTATTAGCATAAGTGAGGCCCATCGAAGCTTGTATTTCATGGCTGTGCAGGAACTGCTGATTTAATTTAATATCATGAGTTGTCTTTTTAGAATGTTTTCCATGACAAGACTAGATTTTAGTGATAGACTCCATTGTTTAGACATATAGAGAATGTAGTGTAGTTCCCTTGAGAAAAGGATTTTGTGGAACATGGATTGACATCATATACATTAGTTTTAATCTTGTGTGGAATCACACAGATGGAAAATGCCAAGGAAGGCTTGGGAAAGGATCAGAGGCCCTCATTCTGACCTTGGCGGGCGGCGGAGGCCGCCCGCCAAAGTCCCGCCGTCAGGTTACCGTTCCGCGGTCGAAAGACCGCGGCGGTAATTCTGACTTTCCCGCTGGGCTGGCGGGCGGTCTCCTTCAGACCGCCAGCCAGCCCAGCGGGAAAGAGGCTTCCACGATGAAGCCGGCTCGGAATCGAGCCGGCGGAGTGGAAGCTGTGCGACGGGTGCAGTTGCACCCGTCGCGTATTTCACTGTCTGCGCAGCAGACAGTGAAATACATTTAGGGGCCCTCTTACGGGGGCCCCTGCAATGCCCATGCCAGTGGCATGGGCACTGCAGGGGCCCCCAGGGGCCCCGCGACCCCCCCTACCGCCATCCGGATCTCGGCGGTCCGACCGCCGGGATCTGGATGGCGGTAGGGGGGGTCAGAATCCCCGCGGCGGTGCAGCAAGCTGCGCCGCCGCGGAGGATTCAATGGGGCCGCGGTACACTGGCGGGACCCCGCCAGTGGTGCCGGTCCGACCGCGGCTTTACCGCCGCGGTCGGAATCCCCATTGAAGCACCGCCGGCTTGTCGGCGGTGCTCCCGCGGTCCTCCGCCCTGGCGGTCAAAGACCGCCAGGGTCAGAATGAGGGCCAGAATGTTTAAACTTGGAGTTGTGTGATTGATTCTTATTGGATGATGCCCCTTCAACATGACATGGACTGATATCTTTGATGAATCAGAATGCTTGCTGAATTTTGATATACTACTGATGAATTGGAGTTTGATCAGATGTTGGCAGATGCTGCCCAGATGCTTGCACTTGCCTTGCTGAACCCAGATGCTTTGCTGAAGAAGAGTGCCTATATTCTGATCCCCTCGGAGAGGTGTCTTCCTCTCTGCTTTTGCCCCTTGAGATGTCCTCTGAGATTTAGAAACCTTTCCATCCCCTTCAGAAGGCTCTTGATAGAGCTTGTAATATGCTGACGCTTCTCATTTTATCTGTGTTTTGCCCACCTTAGTTAATAGCCTACAGTCCTAGATTATCTTTTTCAAAATAATTCTTGCCATTTTTGCGCTTTATGTCTTTTGTCTGCATGTGTTTCACCCCACACATGTATTTCCTCGATTTAGTTGGCTGTAAGGTTTCTCATTTTCAAGCCTAAAGGATGACTTGGCTTAATTGAATTGACTGATGATTGCTAATCCGTTAGCAATGCTTAATTTCTGTATCTCAGATATTTCTTTTAATATTTGTTATTGTTCTTCTTGAATGCTTAGTTGTATTAATGTTAGTTCATTTGAACCTGTTTCGTCCGTTTGGACAGCCCTTGGTGAATTCCGAATAGCCTATTTGACTTTGAGCTTATGTTTGTATTAAAACTCCTTAATCTTTTTTCCGACTGGAGTTTTCCTTCTGTGACCACATGGGTCATGGTGTTTAAACTAACTGGGTATGTAATGAAATTGTGTTAGTGATACTATCACACTATTTACTGGGTTCAAAGATTCATCAACCTCGAAGAGCATTGATTCCTGAAAAAGATGAAAATGCTACATCAGTTCATTGAAAGGGAATATGCTGTATACCTTGTACTTAGACACCAAGGACTCCATTGTCTAGAGGTAAAGTGCAGTTGTCAGAAAGGGCTGCACACAATGTGTGCTCTGGGGGCTTTTTCAGTAAAGGTTAAAGATTTTATAACCCTGACAGATCAGATAAGCTATAAACATAGTGGTTACACTTGGCTCTGTAATAAATAGATCAAAACAATTTACCTAGTAATAGATAAACCTAGACACCCAGACATGAAGAATTATAACAAATAGGGTATGGCCTGACTGGCCATGGAATGAGACGGGTGGAGCAACTACTGAAAATCAGGTCCCAAAGTAAAAAATCCTGAAAAGGGAGGCTTTATTACCCAGGCAGAAGAGGTGACAATCCTGAGGTGAAAGGAGAGGTGTCAGCCCAAGGTGGACACCTGGATGCTGAGGCAGCAGCTACAATGAGACAAAAAGGTGGCATGTGGACTCTAAGGCAGCACCAGAAGCAGCCAAAGATTTGTAGGGGAAATCGAATACCTGTTGCAATGGCCAGCGTCCTGTCAAAGCTGTTCAGTGGAAGTGAAGGACGGCGGTTGAGGCTCCCAAAGGAACGAGGCAGGCCCAGTGTCCAGCGAGATCCACCACCCATGCGAGAGTCTCTGACAAGGGATATGATGCAAGCCCGGCTGCAGCAGTGACAAAACAAGGGAAAACTAGAGTGCCGGGGTGGCCGGAGTTTCCGGAGCAGGAAGGAGGTGAAAGGTGGCCATTGGGCCTGGATTCTGCCATGATTGGGGGGGGTTGCGTCCTGGATCCTGCTGGGATATTGTGGAGACGCCCCTCCTCGAGTACAGTGCCATATGGAGTGGCTGTAATAGGCTGGAACTGAGTGGGCAAACCACTGAGGTCCACTCTAAAGAGGCAAGAGATTGAGGGGGCAGCTGCGACTGACCTGCCTGGGTTGTGCTGTTGCCCATAGAGCAGGAAGTACTGAGGGAATGATACATATACCTTGCTGGCCCCCAATTGAAAGACTACACAGGCTGTGGCTGTGAAGGTCAGCCCTTGAAACACTTGGCTATTTATTGCCTCTGGATCAGTGGAGTCTGTGACTTGGGGTTCACAATGGGGAATCTGTCTGGGCAGTAACTGTGCACATTGACACAGCCCAGACTGAAGAGGGCTGACCTTCCTGGACCTGACTGCTACTGTACACAAAGGCTGCTTGATGAGGGAGATGAGGTGAGGAACGACTGGGCCCCATTACGGCCCCCCTAACCCTAATTAAGGGGAAAAGGAACCTGGAGTGATGGGGAGGACTTATGCACTGAAGAGTGGGTCTCAAGGTGAGATGGCGGAAGCGGGGAAAAATGCGCACATGCAAGCTGAGGGTTTGGATGACTCCCTGCCCAAACACATGGTGATGATACTGGAGGCCATTAGGGACCAAGTCCATTTTGCCACTGTGGTCAATGAAGTAGGTTTCTTGCATGAGGACAACAAAAAGATGGCCAAGCGAGTGAAGGAGACTGATGCATAGCTCAGCCCTGTCCAACCAAATGTCAAGGACCTCAAAACAAGGGACTCTGCCATGGAGAGAGATATTAAATCATTAGTAGGACACTTGGAAGATGAGGAAGGCAGGTCGTAATGACACAATGTGAGGCTGGTGGGTGTCCTAGAAGGGACAGAAAGCCCAATTGTAGAGCTGTTCGTGGAAAACTGGTTGGCAGAGATGGAACTACAGGGCAATTGTTTCTGTTCTTATCCGTCAAGAAAGCCCACCGAATACCAGTGACTCAACTGATGCCGGAGGTGGGTCCAAGGCTGATCATTGCCTGGCTAATTAATTTTAGAGACAGAGATGTTATATTTCAGGCGTCACAGAAGCATCGCTCGTGAATGCTGGGCAGCCGCGAAGTCAAACTGAACCCAGATTACATCACCCTGTTCCAGAGGCACAGAGAAACATTTGTGTTGATCAAGAAAGTACTATGCCAGCTAAACTTGAAATATGCACACATCTACCTGGCAAAACTGAGGATTGTACATGGGCAGAAGGCCCATTTCCTGCTAAAGATGCAAGTGGCATTGAACTGGTTGGCACAGCAGGGCTTATGGTCTGGCCCACACACGGGGCGATACAGGATGGTGACCGGTGCCTTCCAAACATCAGAAGGACAAGAGATCTAAGGCTTCAACGATAAAGGAACAAATGAGAGCTGAGTAAGAGAAGACAGTGTAAGGGGTCAAAAGATACAGTTCACCTTGGGCAATGACAAATGGTTAGCACTAGACTTTGAGAAAGAAAGAAGTGGATCTGAACACAGAGAGACCGAGCCAGAAACAGAGAAAGAGAGCTTGTCGAAGATCACCGAGATGATAGCAGCAGACCTTGAGTAAGGGGACTTCTGCAGGTGGCAGAACATTCCACTGCATACAGTTGAACTGGCCATGTTGCTTGGGAGTGGACACCTAGGTAGGCAGGTGCCCACAAACTATGGAAATACCTGGAATGCTGTCTAGGGCACAAGATGGCATGGGCATTATTGTCAAAGCCCAGCTCATCTGAGTTCTTGTTCAGTTCTGATGGAGGTTGAAGACAATCCGACCCCACCCTGAAACTGCTTGTTCCAGCACACTAGTTTTTAACACAGTGCACTAAGAACAGAAGCTCAAGGGTAGGGGGGAAGTGGATAAAATAAAAAAAAGAGAGACAACACCGTTCTTGCGTTTCCACTGTTGAAGTGCTGCACAAATCTGCGGCCCTTTCTGACTTCTGTAGAAACTGGTGCCTAATGAAACATAAACAAAGAACAGATAAGTGCAACCTATTCCTAAATGGGTTCCTGACTATCCCTTTGTTTATTATAAATTCTCTTCTAAAAGTACCTCTTGGATCCTGGTCTCGAGTTTCCAGGTTTGGAATGTGTTACTGCTCTGGGATGTGCTTTCTATTACTGTAAAGCTTCTAAAACATTAAACAAATACCGTTATCAGAATTACCAATATCAAACATTCATCTTAATATAACTAAAGCCTAAATTCCCAATAGCAGACTCACTTTTCCCATATCTCCAGAATCTTTTGGAAAACAAATACTGTACTTTTACATCAAAATACAGCATGTAATTTGTGCAAGTCCTTGATTTACTGTTTGCCTTGCTGTTAATGGTTTCCACTGTTCGATTCTTAAAAGTTCCATAAAAAAAAAACAATGTTTGTTTCACAAAGCTCCGCAAGGTATTTTTGCAACAAAGAGCCTGAATCACAATGTTCGTGGAAGGTATCTCGCCTCAAACCGTCCACACACGAATCCAGAAATTGCTGTCAAAGTTCCTTCAGGTAATAAAAAGTTTTGCACTTACTTGTTGCTGGCAAGAGATACTGATCAGTCTAACCTTGTCTTCTTTCTCTTTTGCAGGTTGTTTGTAGGAGAGAGGCTGAGGCAAGGAGGAACCGGAAACCAGAAGAAGGAAGAGCCAGCAGCTGCGCCCATTGAAGCCAATGAAAGTCTGTAGAGAGCAGGAGTGCCAGCGCCGAGGGATCTGTTCTCAGGTAAGCGGGAGGTAGACGAGCACAAGCACTGGGTGAGGCTCGGGGGCTGCCTTTTATAGACAGGGCTGGGTGTGGTTCGAAGAGCTGGGTGTGGTTTGAAGGGCTGGGTGTGGTCCTCACATGCTGCACATGTTCTTGAAAGGTGAGCAGAGCTGGGTGTGGTTTGAAGGGCTGGGTGTGGTCCTCACATGCTGCACATGTTCTTGAAAGGTGTGCAGAGTTTCAGTTATTATGCAAATGAGTTGAATTAACACATGGCCTAGGGAGGAGTGTTTTAAAGAAGCCTTGGTAAAAGCAAGGCCCAATGTGTAAACAAAACAGCACATTAAACAACATACACAGAAGCCTAAGGGGGGGGGGAAGGGTGAGATAACAAGAAAGGGTTTGAATAGTAAGTTTAAAAGGGAGCTATTACAGAACCCACTAGTGCAGTGAGAGGGGACATGCTCTTTGCTGTGCACAAACCCTAACAGTTGCCCCCTTCAAAGGCCCTCCTACAGGACGGGGTTTTCCTGGGTTTTTTAAATAAAACCGTCTAATCAGCTGTGGGGCATGTACATATGATGCTGGTTCCCATGAATTCTCAGATTCATCATATCCTTTCCATTCTACTAAATAAAACAGACGTCCACTAATTCTTTTTGAGTCTTTTATGCTTTTCACTTCATATTCTAGATTTCCCTTAATTGGTATGGGTGGAGGTGGTGGTTCAGGTCGGGTTTTTGGGTTGTACGGCTTAAGCAAGGACACATGGAATGTAGTATGTACTGGATATTCTTTTGGTAAATCTAATTTTACTGTTACCGGGTTTACTATGGCAGTTATACTAAAGGGTCCAATGAAACGTGGTTGCAGCTTTCGGGATCCCTCTATGTTTAGGTTCTTTGTGGAGAGCCATACCTTGTCACCAATTTTATACATTGGGGCCTCAGATCTGTGTTTGTCTGCTTGTCTTTTCATGCTTTCCTTGTACTTTAATAAATGTTTCCTGGCTTTGTCTTGTATGTCACCTAACCTCGTTAGTCTATCCGTTACTGTAGGCAACAGGGACTCTTCTAACAAAATGGGTATAGCTCTTGGATGATACCCCTGCAAGAAATAGAATGGTGAGCAAAGTAGAGCTGAATGCTCAGTATTATTATAAACAAACTCCGCTACAGGGAGAGCTTCCAACCATTCACTAGAATAATCAGCCAATAAACAACGTAGCGTTTGAAGTAAGGTTTGGTTCAGTCGTTCAGTCTGTCCATCTGTCTCTGGGTGGAAAGCAGTGGATAATGCCACATCTATTTTCAGTTTTTCACATAATTTTTTCCAAAATCTAGAGTTGAACTTGCTCCCTCGATCTGACACCACTTTGCTTGGCAAACCATGTAAACGCACAATTTCCCTTATAAAAATATCGGCAAATTCTGCCGCCGTGGGTAATTTCCGTAATGGTACAAAATGTGCCATTTTAGATAAAAAATCCACTATAACCAACACTGTTGTGAAGGATTTTACAGGTGGTAAGCCTACAATAAAGTCTACGCTCACAGTGTGCCAAGGTTGCTTGGGTGTTGGCATTGGTATTAACAAGCCGTCAGGGGCCTTATGAGAAGATTTATGTCTTGCACAAATTGGACAGGTAGTGACAAATTGCTTAATGTCCTTTCTTATAGTGTCCCACCAAAAGTGTTTTTGCACATTTTCCAGGGTTTTTACCCAACCAGGATGACCTGCCAACGGTGAGGCGTGATGCCAAATTATCACCTGTGTTTGTAATTCAGAGGTGGGCACTAACAGCATGTTGTCGTGATACAATAAACCTCGTTGTATTGTGTTATGGGAATCCTTTAACCAATCCTGAGGTGCTATTTGCATGTGTGCATTATATAGATCTGTGATGAAATCCTTCTGTTGTACTGCTGCCAAAAACTTTTGGGGAGGAATAATGGGTTCTCCTATTTTATCTTGTTTCATGTCTGAGGTATGTCCGTATCTAGATAACACATCAGATTGAATTTGTTGTGCACCTGGTCTATAGGTTATAACAAAGTCAAATGTGCTAAAAAAAATTAACCAGCGCATCTGACGTGGTGTTAGTGCTTTAAGTGATCCAAAAAACTGTAGGTTCTTATGGTCAGAAAAGATTGTAACTGGGTACTTGGCTCCCATTAAATGATGCCTCCATTCTGAAAAGGCTACTTTGATAGCTAGTAGTTCCCTTTCAGCCACAGTGTAATTTTGTTCAGCTGGTAATAACTTTTTGGAATAGAAGGCTATAGGATGTAACTGGCCATCTACTATATCTCGTTGAGAGAGAACTCCTCCTAAAGCTACTTGTGAAGCATCCGCTTCAACAAAAAAGGGCAAGTCAGGATCAGGATGTTTCAGAATTGGGGCTGAAGTGAACTTTTGTTTTAGGAGTTGAAAGGCGTGTGCCGCCTCATCAGTCCAAAGAAATCGTTGCCCTTTCCGCAACAAGGTAGTTATTGGGGCCGCAATGTCTGCAAAATGTGCAATAAACCTCCTATAAAAATTGGCGAAACCCAGAAATTTCTGAATATCTTTTACAGAGGATGGTTCTGGCCAATCAGCAATAGCACTGATTTTCTTTACATCCATAGTTATTCCTTGAGGTGACAGGCAGTATCCTAAAAAGTCCACCTTGCTGACATTAAAAGTACACTTTTCTAACTTAGCAAAAAGATGATTTTCTTTTAACTTTGATAATACTGCACGAACATGTTGGGTATGTTCTTCTGAGTTCTTAGAGTAAATGAGGATGTCGTCTATGTATACTATGACACAAACGTCCAGGAATTCGTGTAGGACCTCATTTATAAAGAACTGAAAGGCCGCAGGGGCATTACATAACCCAAAGGGCATTACTGTGTACTCAAATAAACCAAACTTTGTCTTGAAAGCTGTCTTCCACTCATCCCCCTCTTTTACTCGGACCAGGTGGTAAGCTCCCCGCAGATCTAGTTTAGTGTATACAGTAGAATGTCTTAATTGATCCAACAACACAGGTATTAGAGGAAGAGGATATTTATTCTTTATTGTAGCCTTATTTAGTCCTCTATAATCGATACACGCGCGCAGGGATTTATCCGGCTTCGGGATAAAAAAGAGTGGAGATGATACCGGAGATGTGGAATGACGGATGAACCCAGACTGTAGTAGGTCATCTAGGTAGGTTCTTAAGTATTTGGTTTCTTCGTCAGTCAAAGCATATACTCTGTTATTAGGTAAAGGGGCCCCTGGGATAAGATCTATACGGCAGTCATAAGACCGATGTGGGGGCAGCACACTAGCCTTTACTGGATCAAAGACGTCTTTAAAGTCAGAATATTCAGGAGGGAGACTTGGTTCATCTTGTGTAACACTAGCACAGTGTAATACTGTGCTCTGTTCTGTACCTGCTTCTTGATAGCAATTGGTTCTACAGAAAGAGGAATCCAAAGTAACAGTTCTATTCACCCAGTCAATTTTTGGGTTATGAGTTGTTAACCAGGGTACCCCGAGAATCAAACCAAAATTAAGAGTATCTATCAGATCAAAGCTAATCACCTCTGTGTGCCCGTTCTGACAGACCATAACAAGTGGACTTGTTTGTTTTGTGATTAATCCAGAGGTCAATTCTGACCCATCCACTGCACATACTGCTTCTGGACAAGGCTTTAGGCACATAGGAAGTCCTAAGTTTTCAGCTAACTTATTATCCACAAAATTTCCTGTCGCGCCTGAGTCCAGTAGGACAGGGAGAGAATGCCTCACTTGGGTAGTAACAATTAAAACGACCTGAATTATGAAATGTCTAGGTATGTGCGGTACCATGAAGGCTGCAGCATTAGAGGTTTGATTAAGATGTTTTCTCGAACAAGTAACCTCTCCCCTTGTCGAGCTTAATCGTTTCCCGATTCAGTTGAGGAGGTGGAGAAAACAGCACCCTTTTGTGGAGTTTTAGGCTTTACTGGACATTCTCTGGCAAAGTGACCTGCCCTGCCACAATATAAACATAATTGAAGTTTTCTCCTTCTTTCTTTTTCCTCTGATGTGAGTGGACCTCTGAGTGTCCCTATTTGCATAGGCTCAGGTTCAGGGAGTTTATTATCTGTGTCTTTCTTCTTGTGTTTAATAAAAGTTAACCGTGATTCCAGTTTGTATTTATCTCCTTTTCTTTCTCCCAGTCTATGTTCTAATTTCACAACTAAATCTACAAAGTCCGAATAGTCTTCTGGCAAATCAACGATATGAGCCAGCGCGTCTTTTAACTCGTCTCTCAAACCTTTATAAAAAAGGGAGACACGCTTTCCTTCTGGCCACTGTGTCTCGGTGAGTAAACAATTAAAACTAGTGAGATAGGTCAATAAATCCTTGTTACCTTGTTTAAGATTTAAAAGCTCATTATCACTTGCCTGCATGAAAGTGTGTTTTGCAAAAAGGCTGGTCATGGTACGTTTAAATTGATTCCAATTATGGAGGATGGGATCATCTCTATCCACGAAAGGAATTGACCAATTGGCTGCTGTGCCACCCAAATAAGACAAGACGAATGCCACTTTCGTATCATCAGTAGGGAACTGTTGTGGCTTACAAACGAAGTGTAATTGACATTGATGGATAAAAACATGGAATTTGTTACTATCTTCATGAAAACGTTCAGGTGCTGCTAAGGGCACAGCATTAGGAACATTAACAGTAACCTCAACTGGGGGAGGCAAAGTTGTATGTTTTGATGGCGCCCCTGTCTCTGAGGTGGTTTTAAACAAAGGCGTAAAAGCTGTGTTCCACTGAGATCCCCTAAATTTATACCTGCTTAAATCCTGTTTTAAAGAGGTATTCTCCATCTTTAATCTCTCTATTTCCTCTTGCATATGTTGTAAGATGCCAGACACTGATTCATTATGAGCCAAGTCCTCATTTAGGGCCTGCGCCATATCCGTGACGTCAATGCCCTCTATTTCTTCCCCGGTATTCATCGTCCACCAGAACTGACATTTTTTAAGGCTTGTGCTTCTGTCAAAGCCCAGCTCACCTGAGTTCTTGTTCAGTTCTGATGGAGGTTGAAGACAATCCGACCCCACCCTGAAACTGCTTGTTCCAGCACACTAGTTTTTAACACAGTGCACTAAGAACAGAAGCTCAAGGGTAGGGGGGAAGTGGATAAAATAAAAAAAAGAGAGACAACACCGTTCTTGCGTTTCCACTGTTGAAGTGCTGCACAAATCTGCGGCCCTTTCTGACTTCTGTAGAAACTGGTGCCTAATGAAACATAAACAAAGAACAGATAAGTGCAACCTATTCCTAAATGGGTTCCTGACTATCCCTTTATTTATTAGAAATTCTCTTCTAAAAGTACCTCTTGGATCCTGGTCTCGAGTTTCCAGGTTTGGAATGTGTTACTGCTCTGGGATGTGCTTTCTATTACTGTAAAGCTTCTAAAACATTAAACAAATACCGTTATCAGAATTACCAATATCAAACATTCATCTTAATATAACTAAAGCCTAAATTCCCAATAGCAGACTCACTTTTCCCATATCTCCAGAATCTTTTGGAAAACAAATACTGTACTTTTACATCAAAATACAGCATGTAATTTGTGCAAGTCCTTGATTTACTGTTTGCCTTGCTGTTAATGGTTTCCACTGTTCGATTCTTAAAAGTTCCATAAAAAAAAACAATGTTTGTTTCACAAAGCTCCGCAAGGTATTTTTGCAACAAAGAGCCTGAATCACAATGTTCGTGGAAGGTATCTCGCCTCAAACCGTCCCCACACAAATCCAGAAATTGCTGTCAAAGTTCCTTCAGGTAATAAAAAGTTTTGCACTTACTTGTTGCTGGCAAGAGATACTGATCAGTCTAACCTTGTCTTCTTTCTCTTTTGCAGGTTGTTTGTAGGAGAGAGGCTGAGGCAAGGAGGAACCGGAAACCAGAAGAAGGAAGAGCCAGCAGCTGCGCCCATTGAAGCCAATGAAAGTCTGTAGAGAGCAGGAGTGCCAGCGCCGAGGGATCTGTTCTCAGGTAAGCGGGAGGTAGACGAGCACAAGCACTGGGTGAGGCTCGGGGGCTGCCTTTTATAGACAGGGCTGGGTGTGGTTCGAAGAGCTGGGTGTGGTTTGAAGGGCTGGGTGTGGTCCTCACATGCTGCACATGTTCTTGAAAGGTGAGCAGAGCTGGGTGTGGTTTGAAGGGCTGGGTGTGGTCCTCACATGCTGCACATGTTCTTGAAAGGTGTGCAGAGTTTCAGTTATTATGCAAATGAGTTGAATTAACACATGGCCTAGGGAGGAGTGTTTTAAAGAAGCCTTGGTAAAAGCAAGGCCCAATGTGTAAACAAAACAGCACATTAAACAACATACACAGAAGCCTAAGGGGGGGGGGAAGGGTGAGATAACAAGAAAGGGTTTGAATAGTAAGTTTAAAAGGGAGCTATTACAGAACCCACTAGTGCAGTGAGAGGGGACATGCTCTTTGCTGTGCACAAACCCTAACAATTATGGAAGTAAGTTCAGAATCAAAAGACTGAGATGTTAAGGTTGCAGAGAGAGTATCTGCGACACCCACACAGCTACAGCCTACTAGCTGTGCCCCAGCCAAGAGCGTTAAAACATTGTAATGTAGTTATTGTTTGGGGTGTATACATGCCAGAAAGGAAAGGGAGGGACTGCATTTGTGAAAGCTTACTCTGGAGTCGGGATAACTGGTGAAGGGAAGTGGGCATTAACAGAGGCATTTCCAGTATACATGAAATCATTCTATAGTATTAAATTGCTGACTTTGGACAAAGAAATGCTGGCGTTTGTAAGTGACTGCAGAGTGCAATATCTCAGACCAAATCAAAGAAGGGGACTGGAGGCCGACATCTCGGAGGCAGAAGTAGCATTGGCATTGTGGCAAATGCAGATCGAGAAGGTCCCAGCCCACCTGAACGGGCTCCCCATCGAGCTCTTCCTCAGAATGAGCAGAAGGCTAGTTGTCAGGTGCTAGCCGGCGCCTACAGGGCCGATCGGGAGATTGTAGTCATTAGGGACTACACCTCCCATGAAGCCCAGCGCGGTAGAGATCGCGTAAAAGTCAGCGCACCCTGGAAAGGGTGTGCGTTATTCTGTGCTAATGAGGCAGGTCGGAGCCTCAACGAAGTCGGAGCGGACGGCGTTCCCCAGGGGGGAAATCATCGGCGGCCGGAAAAGAGGAATGAGATTCATCAGGGCCCCCTCCTGGAATCTGACCTTTTACCGGCAGAAGGAGTTCCTAGCTGCTCCTCCGTTCTAGATCCAAGTACTAAGGAGGTGGTAAGCGGCAAGCTGTGCTACTTGCCGGAGGCTATCGCCTTTCTTTACTTCTGCATTCCTTACGGCCAGGTTGTGAGTGACTGTTATATATTGGAGCACTTTACTTTTTGAGGTACCATAATAAAGGAACGGCGATCTTAGGAGACATAGGGCCTGATTCTAACTTTGGAGGACGGTGTTAAACCGTCCCAAAAGTGGCGGATATACCACCTACCGTATTACGAGTTCCATAGGATATAATGGACTCGTAATACGGTAGGTGGTATATCCGCCACTTTTGGGACGGTTTAACACCGTCCTCCAAAGTTAGAATCAGGCCCATAATCTTTTGGCTTTTTGTTGGCGGCAATTCAGAATGAGATTTACTGTTTGCAGGATTCCAAACAGCTGGGACAAATGATTCTTGTCAACATTCACTGAGAGATGAACGAGTTACTTCTTCAAATATACGTGACATTAACAAAAGGCTCAGTGGGTTAACTGAATCATAGGAAGAAGTGCAAAATAGATTTTCTTCACCTTATTCTTTCTCCTCATGTTGGTTTCTTTATACGTACTGTAGTATTGTTTAGGAGGAGGGGCGGTGAGACCCTTAAGTGATTATTAGTGGCCGTAGTTGGCTTGGGGCATCCATTGGTGATACTGATGGAACGTAGTCAGGCTTTGGACTAGTTCTGCCCTTATGAGTTATGGGCAGGCCAGGTCGTTTTGGTTTTAGTGAGACCTTATGAGAATAGACAGACAATGTGATAATTAACACTGTGTATTTTTCTTTGCAGTTATCCCGTCCCTGCTGATCCTTCCCCTTCCTTCCCTCGCTTGATTACTCCAATGCACTGTGGTTTTTTATCGGTGACTTGGTGGTGTCAGGAGGTGGACCTTGTTTGCATCACACCGAGTCTGAGGAGTACCTACACCGTGACAGAATAACGCACCCACGAATAATACTCCTCCTGCTCGGTGTAATGCAAAGATGGCATCTATGGATGATGTATTACAGGCGTTAGTGGTAGTGCAGCAAGAGTTGGCAAATTCTAGGGTGGAGGCAGCGGCCCTAAAGGACAAGGTAGAAAGGCTTACTAGGAATCCCTTCGATGCCTCAGCATCTACACCGCAGGTAACCGTGAACGTCTCCCCTCCAATCCCTTTGGCCAGTCCGCAACGGTTTTCAGGGGACCCCAGGAAAGTTCAGGCTTTTTTAACGCAGTTGTCTCTTCAATTCTCATGTAGACCGGCGTCTTTTCCCTCTAACCTTTCCAGGGTAATGTTCGCTATTTCTTATCTCTCGGGAGATGCAGCTAACTGGGCAGTGCCGTTAGTTAGAAACGATGACCCATTATTATCAGATTGGAATGCCTTTCGGTCGGCCTTTGAGAAGGTGTTTGATCACAGAACAACCACCTTTAGTGCTGATAGAGAATTGCTGGAACTGAGACAGGGGAGGTCTGACCTGGTTACTTATCTTACGACCTTCAATAGACTGGTGGCGGAATCAGAGTGGCCAGAGGAGAAGAGAATGTCTCTCTATTATCAAGGATTAAGAGACGACATGAAGGATATCCTAGCCCAAATAGATCCACAGCCTTCCACGTGTACTGAACTTGTGAATCTTACCTTGAGATTGAATCATCGGCTAGCAGAGAGAAGGGGAGAGCGTAGAGCGGGTGATAGGCGGCCAGTCATTCCAGAAAGGGAGGGGCGACCAGTTCCTAATTCCCATGATTTATGCGGGGAACCTATGGAAGTGGGAGCCGTTAGGGCACCTCTGTCAAGGGCCGAAAAAGAGAGTAGGAGGGTACAGGGGTTGTGCATGTATTGCGGCAGGAAGGGTCATTATGTGAGAGAGTGTCCCCAAAAACCAAGAAAAAAGTTCTCCTACTCCCCCACTCAAAAGGCCGCGGTGACGTCAGGGAAGATATCAGAGAAAGAGGATTTGCCCTTTATAGAACCCCTATCGGGGTTCCGGTTGACTTCTTTAACCCTCTTGCCACAAGAAGAAAAGGCGTCACACCTTTTGTTATCTGTAGAGCTGGTGTCCCAAGATCGAACCCATCCTGTGTGGGCAATGATAGACTCAGGAGCCACGGGAAATTTCATAGATGAAGGGGTGGTTAAGAGACTGGGACTTCTGAGAATTCCAAGAAAGAACCCCGAAATAGTGTTGGCAGTTGACGGTACACCACTGAAGTCTGGACCCCTTACTGAACAAACTGAGGATGTGGGGTTGGTTTTCAGTGGAGTATCCCCGGCACGCAGAGAAATAATCAGGCTAGATATAATAGAGGCTCCTCAGTATGAAATAATTTTGGGAATGCCCTGGCTAAGAAAAAGCAATCCTGTCATCGATTGGCAAACCAAGACGGTTAGTTTTCAGTCCTTGAGGAGTGAGAAAGTCTGTTCCTTATATGATAACCCCCCCGCGTTAGCGTTGGCTCAAGGGTTACAGTTGGCCACAGTGGTGGAGAAAGCGGTGATATTGCCCTCTGTTTACGCCAAGTTCAAGGATTTGTTCGACGAAGGTCAGGCGGAGACATTGCCACCCCATCGTATATACGATTGCAAGATAGATCTGATTCCGGGAGCACTCCTTCCTTCTTGTAGGGTATATGCTCTATCAGACCCAGAAACCAAACATTTGCGAAGATATCTGGACCGCTTCCTGGAAATCGGGTTCATTAGACCATCTTGTTCTCCGGCAGCTTCTCCACTCTTTTTCATAGCTAAAGCGAATAAAGAGTTGAGAACCTGCATCGATTATCGAATGCTGAACAAGAACACAATAAGGAATAGATACCCTCTTCCCCTCATTCCTGTGTTATTGGAACAGGTGAAAGAGGCAACTATCTATACAAGGTTGGATCTGAAGGGGGCTTACCATCTGGTCAGAATCCGTGAAGGGGATGAATGGAAGACGGCGTTCAAGACCCGTTATGGCCTGTTTGAATACTTGGTAATGCCGTTCGGGTTATGTAACGCCCCGGCGGCTTTCCAGTACTTTCTGAACGATGTTCTCAAAGAATACGTAGACCACTTTGTGATCGTTTATATAGATGACATATTGGTGTATTCTACCTCCCTAGAGCAGCACATGGAACATGTTTCCCTAGTACTCCAAGCATTGCAACAGCACCATCTTTATTGCAAACTGAGCAAATGCGAGTTCCATGTACAGAAGGTTGAGTTCTTGGGGGTGGATTTAAGCCCGGAAGGGTTCTGCATGTCGACAAGAAAAATACAGGCGGTTCAAGCGTGGCCAGTGCCCACTAGTGTGAGAGACGTGCAATGCTTCCTGGGGTTTTCCAATTACTATAGAAGATTCATCTGTCATTTTTCCCACATTGTGTCACCTATAACAAGGTTGCTAAGAAAGGGTGTGTCTTTTGTTTGGTCAGAGGAGGCAGAGGAGGCCTTCTGCTTCTTAAAACAGGCCTTCTGCTCAGCGCCTATACTTCAGCATCCACAGCCAGAAGTACCTTTTATAGTCGAAGCAGATGCCTCGGATATAGCCATTGGGGCTGTGTTATCCCAAAGAAACAAGACCTCGGGACAGCTTCATCCGGTTGCGTTTTTATCTAAGAAGCTATCTGCTGCGGAACTCAACTATACGGTGGCAGAAAAAGAACTACTAGCCATCAAGAAGGCATTTCAGGAATGGAGACACTATCTCTGGGGGGCCCAACACCCGGTCACGGTATATACTGATCACCGAAACCTGCAGTATATGAAGGAGGCTAGACAGCTTACCCAGCGGCAAATGAGGTGGATGCTGTTCTTTTCAGAATATGAGTTTGTAGTAACCTTCCGTCCTGGAGTCGACAATCGCAAGGCAGATTCACTGTCTAGACAAAGGGACGCGAGGAACATCACTTCAAGACCTGATGAAGCAATCATCCAACCGGAAAAAGTGCTTTGTGCCCTTCATATCTCTCACTTCCTAGAAAAGGTCTCTAAGCATAAGTCTGCTGCTCAGTGGAAGGAGTGGGCCGAAGTAAGTCAGGACCGTACTCTTAAGCATGGAATACCGTTGCAAGGTAATCGTTTGTATTTACCAACACCTGAACTTCGAATGCAAGCCTTCAATTGGTGTCATGATGTGGTAACAGCTGGTCATCCGGGGTACACCAAGACTGCGCAAATAGTTCAACGACATTTCAGGTGGAAAGGTTGGGCTAAGGACGTTGCGACATGGGTAGCTCGGTGTGAGATATGTGCTCGATCCAAGGGAGAAAACGCGAAGAGCCAGGGCAAGCTGATGCCTTTGCCCACTCCGGAAAAACCATGGCAAACCATCAGCGTGGATTTTGTGGTAGGATTGCCAATGGATCAGGGGTACAATGCAATCATGGTGGTAATCGATAGTCTTACCAAGATGGGTCACTTTCTCCCTTGTAGAAACCTACCTACAGCAAGTCAGACCGCCCATCTAATTCTGTCTCAAGTGGTGCGGTTACATGGTTTACCAAGAACCATTATTTCAGACAGAGGCCCCCAGTTCGTTGCTAGGTTTTGGCGCATGTGGTGCAAGGTTCTGCACATTGAATCCGCCCTATCCACCAGTTTCCACCCACAAACCGATGGCCAGACGGAGCGCCTCAACCAAACCCTGAAGAAATATCTGAGGTGCTATGCAAAGGACGCCCAGGAATCGTGGGTGTCATTGCTATGGCTGGCCGAACTATCGTACAACAATGCTTGGCATAGCTCGATAAGGGAGTCTCCTTTTCGTGCTAACACAGGGTTCCACGCGGAGATGTTGCCCATAATCATACCTCGGGATGTCACGGATCAACCTACTGTCCATGCTATGGTTAAGAACCTACAATCCATGCAAAAAAAAATACGACTTAATTTGGATAAAGCCAAGGAACAGTATAAGAAATGGGGTGATGTACATCGGCGTGAGGGGCCGGTGTATCAGCCAGGGGATCGAGTGTGGCTTTCCACCAAGTATATACGCTTTAAGATGCGTAGCATCTTTCATCCTCGTTACATTGGTCCTTATGAGGTGGTACGCAAGATAAACCCTGTGGCTTACCGTCTCAACTTACCTGCTTCCTTAAGAATCCATCCGGTGTTTCATTGCAGCCTTTTGAAGCCAGCTCTGTCAGCGACCCGGCGGGCGGTGCCTCCGGTGGTTAGAGACGGGCAGCTGGAGTATGAGGTGCGCAAGGTGTTGGATTCCAAACTACGGGGGGGTAAGTTATGGTACTTGGTTTCGTGGAAGGGGTATGAGGCCGAGGAGGATTCATGGGAGCCGGAAGGCAATGTCCATGCCCCTAGGGCGGTGCAACGGTTTCATGCTTGTCATCCCACTAAACCTGGCCCTAGGAGGCGCTTTGGAGGTGGGCGTACTGTCAGGTGCTAGCCGGCGCCTACAGGGCCGATCGGGAGATTGTAGTCATTAGGGACTACACCTCCCATGAAGCCCAGCGCGGTAGAGATCGCGTAAAAGTCAGCGCACCCTGGAAAGGGTGTGCGTTATTCTGTGCTAATGAGGCAGGTCGGAGCCTCAACGAAGTCGGAGCGGACGGCGTTCCCCAGGGGGGAAATCATCGGCGGCCGGAAAAGAGGAATGAGATTCATCAGGGCCCCCTCCTGGAATCTGACCTTTTACCGGCAGAAGGAGTTCCTAGCTGCTCCTCCGTTCTAGATCCAAGTACTAAGGAGGTGGTAAGCGGCAAGCTGTGCTACTTGCCGGAGGCTATCGCCTTTCTTTACTTCTGCATTCCTTACGGCCAGGTTGTGAGTGACTGTTATATATTGGAGCACTTTACTTTTTGAGGTACCATAATAAAGGAACGGCGATCTTAGGAGACATAGGGCCTGATTCTAACTTTGGAGGACGGTGTTAAACCGTCCCAAAAGTGGCGGATATACCACCTACCGTATTACGAGTTCCATAGGATATAATGGACTCGTAATACGGTAGGTGGTATATCCGCCACTTTTGGGACGGTTTAACACCGTCCTCCAAAGTTAGAATCAGGCCCATAATCTTTTGGCTTTTTGTTGGCGGCAATTCAGAATGAGATTTACTGTTTGCAGGATTCCAAACAGCCGGGACAAATGATTCTTGTCAACATTCACTGAGAGATGAACGAGTTACTTCTTCAAATATACGTGACATTAACAAAAGGCTCAGTGGGTTAACTGAATCATAGGAAGAAGTGCAAAATAGATTTTCTTCACCTTATTCTTTCTCCTAATGTTGGTTTCTTTATACGTACTGTAGTATTGTTTAGGAGGAGGGGCGGTGAGACCCTTAAGTGATTATTAGTGGCCGTAGTTGGCTTGGGGCATCCATTGGTGATACTGATGGAACGTAGTCAGGCTTTGGACTAGTTCTGCCCTTATGAGTTATGGGCAGGCCAGGTCGTTTTGGTTTTAGTGAGACCTTATGAGAATAGACAGACAATGTGATAATTAACACTGTGTATTTTTCTTTGCAGTTATCCCGTCCCTGCTGATCCTTCCCCTTCCTTCCCTCGCTTGATTACTCCAATGCACTGTGGTTTTTTATCGGTGACTTGGTGGTGTCAGGAGGTGGACCTTGTTTGCATCACACCGAGTCTGAGGAGTACCTACACCGTGACACTAGTTGCCTGCCTGCATGCAGCATATGGTGTTAGACCTGACATCCTTAGAGGGGTCACCCCTAACTTTTTGCCTGCCTCCCTTCACTTTTTAGATACTGTTTCTGAAGGTTTTAAGACTCTGCGCACTTTATCACTGCTAACCAGTGCTAAAGTGCATCTGCTGGCTCCCTTTAAACATGGTAACATTGGATCATACCCAATTGAATTATTTAATTTACTTATAAGTCCCTAGTAAAGGGAACTATATATTCCCAGGGCCTGTAGATTAAATGCTACTAGTGGGCCTGCAGCACTGATTATGCCACTCACTCAAGTAGCTCCTTAACCTTGTCTCAGGCCGGTCATTGCAAGGCCTGTGTGTGCAGTTTCACTGCCAATTCAACTTGGCATTTAAAAATACCTGCCAAACCTAAAACTCCCCTTTTTCAACATATAAGGCACCCCTAAAGTATACCATAGGTAGCACATAGGGTAGGGTGCTGTGTAGGCAAAAGGCAGGACATGTACCTGTGTAGTTTACATGTCCTGGTAGTGTAAAACACCTAAATGAATTTTTACACTGCTGTGCGGCTTGCTCCCTTCATTGGGGCTACCCTCATATACTGTTTGCGTGGTAGCTGCTGATCTGAAAGGAGTAGGAAGGTCATATTTAGTATGGCCAGAAAGGTGATACAAAATTCTGCTGACTGGTGAAGTTGGATTTAATATTACTATTTTAAGAATGCCACTTTTAGAAAGTGAGCATTTCTCTGCACTTAAATCCTTCTGTGCCTTACAGTCCACGTCTGGCTGGGTTCAGTTGACAGCACCCTTGTGCATTCACTCAGACACCCCCCAAACACAGGATATTCAGCCTCCCTTGCTTACATCTGCATTTTGAAAGGGTCTTCCTGGGATGGAAGGGTGCAGGGCCTGACACTTACATGTCAAAGAACAGTAGCCTGCACTCACACAAAGGACTGCCACACCCCCTACTGGGACCCTGGCAGACTGGATTGAACTGAAAGGGGACCTTGTGCACTTCTAAGCCACTCTTTGAAGTCTCCCTCACTTCAAAGGCACATTTGGGTACTTAAACAGGGCCTCTGCCCCTACCACTTCCTGGAGAAGAGAACTTGAACCAGAATCTGCAACCTGACCAGAAGAACTGCCTGGCTGCCCAAAGGACTCACAAGACTGCTTTCTGTGAATGACTGCTGCCTTGCTGCTGCCCTGCTGCCTTGCTGCTCTCTGGCTGTGCTGAGAAGTGCTCTCCAAGGACTTGGATAGAGCTTGCCTCCTGTTCCCTGAAGTCTCAGGACCAAAAAGACTTCATCTCTACAAGAAGGACTCCTTGTGCTGCAAAAATCGACGCACAGCCTGCATCACAGTGAAAAATTCACTGCACTCCGAACCGGAATGACACAGCCCGACTTTGCAACAAGAAGATCGATGCAGCGGCAGCGTAACGACCAGAAATTCGATGCACAGCCCACTGGACTGACGCACAGCTGAGCCGTAACAACACAGCCCCACTTCCAGAGAGAGAAATCAATGCAGCGCCTACCGGGCTGTATAAATTTCCACGCAACACCCACCGGATCGATGCAGCCCCTGTAACTTTGTCCTGTCAGCGCTGGAAATCCACACATCATCCCGGGGGCATCCAAAAACCCTGCGACCCGAAGAGGATCCACTACTGAGCACCAGAAATCAATGCACATCCGTCCCTGAGTGAAAACTAAACGAAGCATCGCCGTTGCGGCCTGAGAAATCAACGCACACCCCTCTGTTTTCCGTGCATCTCCTCCTCTGCGGTTCTTTGCAGAGATTTTGAACGCAAACCAGGTACTTTGTGTAATTGTAAGAGACATGTATTGCTTTTAAAAGACTAAAATACTTTTACAGTGATATCTCAACATATACTTATTGCATCTTAATCGTTTTTGACCTGCATTTTATTAGATAAATATTATATATTTTTCTAAACACTGTGTGGTGTATTTTTGTGGTGTTATACTGTTTTATTGCACAAATACTTTACACATTGCCTTCTAAGTTAAGCCTGACTGCTCAGTGCCAAGCTACCCGAGGGTGGGCACAGGATAATTTGGATTGTGTGTGACTTACCCTGACTAGAATGAGGGTCCTTGCTTGGACAGAGGCTGACCTGACTGCCAACCAAAGACCCCATTTCTAACAATATGTATATGAGGTGATTGAACTTGCAGAGTTGTTGGGGGGTCTGAGAATGCCCACATTCGTTCTAATCCATAAAGCCAGTATACTCCATGGCAGATGTGCCTCATAGAGGCTGATATCTTTATTAAATGCTGACACCAAAATCCTGGTGAGAATTTAGCTACAATATTGTATGAGATGATATCTGCTGGGATCCAAACAAGTTTATGAAGGGCCATTCGACTAAATTGAACCCGCGGAGGCTTCATAACTACATTGCCATGGTAGAGAGACTGAGGGAGTGAGAGCCATAGTGCTGTTAGATGTCATCAAGACATTTGACTCGGTGGAGTGGTTCTACATGTTTGGGATCTAGCAAAAATAGGGTCTGAACCTAAATACATTAGGTGGATACAATTGTTGGATAGTAGAACCAAAGCTAGGGTGAAACTTAACAGCTGCATTTCCTGGGACCTCCAGGTGGCTAAGGGCACCTGATAGGGGTGTGCACTGTCTCCGATGCTCTTTGTGTTGGCAATAAAGGCACTGGTGACATGAGTGTGCATAAATGCCCAGGTATGGGTGGAACATATTTCGTTATCCGCAGATGATATTCTGCTGTACCTTATGAATTTGGAGCAGTCGCTCACCCACATGCTCAAAATCTTCTGGATCTTCAGTAGGTACTCTGGCTTTGCTATTAGTTGCGAAAAGTCCCTTTTGTACCAGGAGGGGGGGATGGGAGCCACTTGGGGCTCTGCCTTTTCCACTACAGGTGGAGCCCCAAAGATTCAAACACATGGGGATTTGAATCAAGAGGGATGCAACCTCTCACTATGAGGCAAAGTTGTTGCCCAAGGTTAAGCAACTGGAGGGGGATGTGAGGCACTGGCATATGCTGCCACTTTCTATTATGGACAGAGAGGCAACGTTTAAGATGATTACGCTGCCCAGCTTCTATACATTCTCAAAAAAACTGCCCGGACAGGTTCCAAATTGTATTTTTTTATTAAGGTGGGGGCACTGGGCAGAACACTCCTGTGGGTGGGAGGGGTCAACCCCAGATTGCAATGAGGGTCCTCCAATGACCTAAGTATGATGGGGACATAGCACTACAGAACTTAAGTAAATACGATGAGGTGGTGAAGGTTAGCATAGTCAATGATTTGGCTTATTTTACATGGACAACCCAGCAGTTCACCTAGACAAGCAGGGAATGGGAGGCAGACCTCCCAGGTGGGACCAGTGACAAAGATAATGACGGACATTTGGTGAAGACTGCACACGGTGGTGATGTTGGACAAGAGACTGACCCCCAAAACATCTTTATTGGAGGGGACTAGACTATAACCAGTGGCTTCGCTGTGGGACTGTCCCTCCACACTGGCAGATGTCTGGGACACAAATGGTATTGTTCCATTTGACTACCTGCAGAAAGAATATAAGATGCCAGAGGTACAGTGGCTGAGGTACGGACAGCCACAGCATGTGCTCCAGGGCTGCATATCTAGAGAGGATGAAACATTAGAGGACTCTGCTTTGGAAGGGAGACTATAGGACTGCATAATCGGAAGAAAACGTATCTCACTCACTTACGGCACACTAATGAGAGAAACACAGGACTCCCTCATGTGACTGCAGGGTAGATGGGAACAGGATGTAAGGGAGATGGACAATGAGGACTATCAGACGGCACTTGGATTTCCTGCAGAAATTGTGATCAAGACAAAGCAACTGCCTGATCAAGCTCAAATCATCCACAGGACCTAGTACACAAGGGTCTCACTCCACAAAACAGGAAGGGTGGAAAGTGTGTTATGCCTGCGAGGATGTGGGATGGAAAGCATGCTGCTGCACTCACAATAGAGCTTGTCTAGGCTGTGTTCATTCTGGGAGGCAGTGGCTGATTCCTTAGAGGATTCTAACAGGTTTCCCCCTTTATTTGCAGCCGAAGCTCACACTACTGGGGAAATGTGATCCCTCTGATATAACACAATATCAGAAAATCCTGGTTAACATGGTTTGCATGGTGGCCAAGCAGGATCTAGCAGAAAAATCAGGCAACGGGTCTCCCCCAGTATTGGGACTGGGAGACTAGCATGGAATTGTACAAGCTGATTGAAAGAGAGAATTACAAGATGGAGGGATGACAACAAAAGTTTGGGAAAATCTGGGGCACCTGGGTGTGGCTAGTAGATAGGGGATTGGATGGATGCAAGGGGTGGAGACATTCCAGTGAGGGGCGTTCAAGGGATGGTTACATACGCTGAATTGTGGGGTCAGTGACTGACAAGCATCAGTAAATGAAGGAAGGGTGAGACGATTGTCCGATGCGCAGTAGTGATTAGGGATTGGAGTCAGTCTGGTTGTTATGGGGGGATATGGCGATGGTGCGGGATGGTGTGAAGTGTTGTGTAGAGATGTTACTGTTCAGAGCTATAATAATCTGTTACTTTTAGAATACAGTTGAATAAGGACAGTGTTCAGCATTGGACAAATATGCAGAGGCTTGTAAGGCTGACGAATGCTCTGGTCAATCAATGTGCAAATTTATGAATATGATTTGTTGTTGTTCTGATTGATACGACATTAATAATGCACAATGCCCTAAACGCCAATATGATTGGACCGCACATTGGTACATCGTAAGTGATGCAAAAGTTAAAATAAAACATTGTTAAATTTAAAAAATGGTTATACCAATGGAGGCTGATTCAAAGACTTAATGTAAAACCGCACACTCCTGGATCAGCAGCATTTTTTCTACTCTATAGATTATATATTTTAATTTTTACAGTGCATGGCATAGAGTCACTGACTGACTTTTTTTCTGCTGTATGAGGCTCTGATTTCTAGAGTGAGTGGCTGTGTCATAGATGTAAATGGCATACCTGACCACTCACTGTAGTGAAAGAATACCTAGAAACCCAGAGCACCAGAGGAGATACAGAATCTACAATAGCGGCTTAGGGAATACATTGATATAAATGAACCATCTATTACCTCCATACACATATCATGTGTAGCTGGAAAAGCCTATATTAGGATCGTTGCTAATGAATGGCTTAACCGACATGTATGTAAAAAAGCAAGGGCAGCAATAGCCACTCTGGAAGCTGAAATAAGAGCACTTGAGAACCAGTACTCATTATAACTATCAGATGAGAACCTAAACCCACTGCTGAAAAAGATATATGAATTGAAGGCTGTTTTCAACTCCAAAGCAGAAAAAGTATTGAATCACATTAAATGTAAACCTTATGAACATGGGGAAAAGAATGGCCCCCTATTGGTCTTTAAACTAATATAAAGAGTTACGATCATTGGTACCAGAAATGTCTCATCCAATGGATATTACCAACGAATGCGTGTCTTAATTTTCAAGGCTGTACACATCTCAAAAGGGCTGGCTTTAGCGCTGGTGCTCTGTGCAACAGTCTTTTTTAGCACCCCTCCGCCCCATGACCACCTCCTTGGATTCCCTCACTACCACCTGACAAATGTGCCCCTCACCTCTCCATAGCCCCCGTTTCACATTCATTCATTTGTTTCAAAGCACTTGTAGAAGCTGGCTTTTAAAATCCACTCAACTAGCCACATAAAATATAGTTCTGTTCCATGAAAGCTGTTCTGGAAGCTATGAAAATGATCACGACAACAGGTCCCAGCTGGGGAATTTAAATGAACGCTATATGCAAATGATGATGTACTCACACTTAAAGGAAAGAACTCGTCTCCTTGCTCCCTGTCACACCTAATCTCAGAGATTACTGAATTTTCAGGCTAAAAAATAAACTAGCTAAAGAGCGAGGCACTGCCAATGTCCCAATACTACTGATCAGGTGCTGAAACACCAACCTTTAAATGGATCCTAGGAAAGATGCGATACTTGCAAACTTGGATTAGCATCGGTATGAATCAAATGGCTACTGATGATATAGCAGGTTTAGTAGACCAAAAGAAGAAAGACTTCATTAAATTTGATAAATTATAATTAGCAATATGGGGAATAGTCCAAACAATAAGAATGGTTGTGGCGCCACAGTTCAATTGTGTGTTTGGCATGATTTCCCTCAAATATCTACCTCCTCATTGACAATGAATGATCTTTTGATAATAAGATACGTATGGGAATGGCTAAACACTGGGTGACACTATCAAAAGACTACACAGCTTCTGCTTCATGGGGCTTTCAACATTCTCAAACAGGGACATGCTATACATCCCTTCACCTATCTCAAATACCATACTACCTGAACCCACATCTGAAAACTGTGGACTAGCTGTGATTGAAGAGAGATCTTCGGAATAAATGTTCTGACTGTTCCCCACATCATCTACCTACAAGGGAATAACTCAAGAGACTATAGCAATCCAATATATACAAACATGTTTGATGTGGATTTTGACACAAAAAGTGATGACTAAAGAAGGATACTGTACCTTGATACCCTCATTTAGCACAATGCTGAGACAGGGAATGCTGGTAAACCATTCTCCAGGACAGACTGGAATGATAACGGCATTCAAACTCTGTGTCAGCTTATTTTACATAACAGTACAAAATTATTCTCGGATTTAATGGACAAACTTCATAGGCATGAAGAGCACTTCTGGAAATAATTATGTTTGAGACACTGTATAGTGCTAAAACATGGAAGTGCATCATATACCATTCAACAATTCCCATTTCATAGCTACTTAGTGAAATGGGACACTATAAGAAACTCAACTCAGGATTTTACAAAACTATAGTATGAGAACAACGGGCTAAGCCAAAAGAAACGGTACTTAAGCAAAAACGGCAAGTAATCTAGAAAAAGGTTTTGACAATGTCAATAGGTCTGGTTTATGAACACACTGTCAATCCAGACCTAAAAATACATGTAAGTTAATGACTTCCTCCTCCTATCTGGCTTCATCCTCCTATCTGTGCTATTGCCAGATAAAAAAAGTAACATAAAATCAGTGACATTTTAATATTTAATAACGTAATGATGGCTTTTGTGTGTGGCTTTTAACCCCTTATGGCCTGGTCCTCCCCTCCACCCCGACGGGCCCCTTTTTTTGATTCTGTAAGGTAGTTTGCACTTAGAGCTCCATAACTTTTTTCCAAATAGGGTATCCATGCCAAATTTGCATCCCTTCTATCCTTTCTAACATCTAATGTCCTGTGGTTTCTAAAGGTACACAGAGATTTTTGATTCCCCTGGAGGGGACAGAGAAAATAAACAAAATATAGCTACTTTTTTAGATTTTAGGGCAAAATAGGAAAAAATTGTTGTGTGGAAGTGTTCTAAAATGGCATCAATTAACGGTTTGCTATGTTCCAGTTTGTGGTGAAAACTAGTGTGAAACACATGGGTGAGCCATGAAAGGTATACATTTCTGAAATGAAAACAGACAAAATTCTGAATTCAGCAAGGGATTATATTTGTACATCCCTCAAGGTTTTCCCAAATATATTAACTGTTAAAATAAAGAAACATTGAAAATTAGTAGGAAAAACTCTACCATTTGTGGCAACGTTTTCATCTTTAACTTTTTGTCACAATAGGCAATTTACAAAAGCAATATACTGTTAGATCCGCTAGGCCCTTCTAGTTGTGGGGTTGTATTTGGTTTGTAGGTTCTCCAAGAACTCAAGTTACCAAAAACCAACAAATGTGTTTAATCTTAAAATGGTTTTCCATTGAGTACCGAGTATAAACCAATTCACATGATGAAGTGTGTGTATAGCGAAAAATGGGTATCAACAAAACCTATATATTTCTAAAATGGGCACAAGATTTGGATATGTTTCAAAATATCTTCTTTCATAGACAATGGCTTACATTTAAAAGGCACAAATGCAGTGAAATCCAAATGGTAATAACAAATGTTTTACTATTCTCTCCCTACATGTCTTCCAATAGAAATGGTACTTATAAGGTTAGGCCTAGGGCCCGCAACAGCAAACAGGCCAAAACACAACATGGAGGCATCTAGCTCAACTGGCACGTAGGGAAACCTAGCAAACCTGGACATTTTTGGAAACTAGACACCTGGTGGAGACCAGGGTGATGTGCCTTGCATGGATACCATGAGGGTTTCTTACCACAATAACCAGCAAACTTCATACTTTGCCTGAAAGCCTGCATTTTCCTTATATTTCTGTGATAGAAACTTCCAGAATACACAGGAATCCACAACATTTCTAGCAACCAGCATTACCCCGCTTGTGCAGATAAAAACGCTGCACCACTAGTGTGGCCGGGCCTAGAGCTCACAACAGGAAATTATTAAACTAAGGTCAATGGGAGCCTTTGCACTGCAGATTTGGGGCACACCTTCTGGCTGCCTGGGGCAGGAGGGGGGGGGGCAGGTTTGTCCCTTTTCGGGTGGGCGTGGCCAATGCCAGAGTGCAAAACCCACACCACTTTCTTTTTCTCCCATAGGTAAAATGCCTAGTGTCAGGTAGATTTTCTAATTCCCGGGGCACTTTGGGGGCAACCTCCCCTATTGGGACACGCCTCCTATCTGCCCTGGAGGAGCAGAAAGATATTATTGACCTCACTGGGGCGGGGGTACAGCTTAATGCCAGGGTAAGCTCTTGCACCCTTTTGTTTGTTTTGACACCAATTCACAATCTCTGGTGTCTAGTGGGTTTTCTGCCCCCTGGGAGAGGGGTGGCAGATTGAGGATGAATACCCTATCCATCCCCTGGAGGGGCAGAATGTTTGTTTGGTAGGGGTAGGGGGAGCACAGACCCAGACCTGGGGGGTACTCCCACTAAAAAAAAATATTGCATTAATGCAGTCCTTAGTGTCTAGTTGACTTTTTGCCCACCTGGGAGGAGATTGGAGGTAATTACCCCATCTGCCCCCAAGGGGGGGCAGAAAGACTGTTGCCTCATTTAGTTGGGGTGGGGGCATAGCCATGCCCATGGTGGGCAGCCCTGTCCTTATATTTAAACACAAAGTAATTCTCTGGTGTCTAGTGGGCTTTTTACCCTCTGGGGGGCAAATCAGGGATAATTAGCCCCATATCTCCCCTCAGGGGGCAGAAAGACTATTACCACATTTAATTGGGATGGTGCCGTGCCCATGCTAGGCAGTCCCTACCAATATATTTTTATAAGAGAAATCATCCCTGGTATCTAGTGGGCTTTCTGCACCCCCTCCCAAGGGTCAAATCAGGGGTAATTGCCCCATCTGCCCCAGGAAGGGCAGAAAACTGAAATTATAAATTTCCCTCTGGGGGAGCAGAAAGCCCTTGCCCAAAGGGTCATTCCACCTATCCCTGGTAGCTATTGGGTGGATCCCTGCTTAAGGCTCGCTCTCTTGTGGCAATTCCCAAGCAGGTTTCAACTGGTCAGAGGTACAATTAAAAAGGGGAGAGTCTCCCCTTTCCAACGATTCTCCCATCTCCCATAAGAATAAGTGCTTGGGGGCAGAGATATGTCCCTGAGCAGTGACTCAGTGAAAGTCAAACAAGCCCTTTGGCTTGTTTGACTTTCACTTTCAATTGCAATTACATTGACATGCCTTTGCATGCTGATCGTCACCATAGTAAAAAAATTATAATAAAAAAAAACAATCAGACTGCTTGAAAAGCTCTTCCCGAGCAATCTGATAAAAATAAAAATAAAGGACTCCCACTGGTGCAGTGGGGGCATAACCCTCCCCAGTGTTGACCAATGGCTGACATCTGCACTGGGGAGGGAATGCAGCCAATGGCCACACTACAGGGATTAAAGTTAAAGCTATGGCAGATGGATAAATAAACAAAATGATCACAGCTGTGTGGATGGCTAACCAATCAAAGTCTATGCTCCTGGCTGATGACATATAGGTGGATTCAAATCTCCTCTCTTCGTGATTTGCATATGCCTGTCTGGTGACAACTGCGCTGTTGAGCTAGACCATAAAAACTATGCAGATAAGTATTGGACAAAACGACTTGGGCACATGATAAAGGTCTAAGTGAGACACGCCTCAAGTTTAGATTCTATAAAACATGCTAGCAAAATAGCATTGCCCCCGCCTATAAACTAAACACAGTTAAAACCTTACTCATGCTACTGTGCTGGAGATGTCATTAAACAAGAGCAGATATTTTATGGTACTATCCATACACAACACTACTGTGACAAGTCTGGCGCTGCATCTCCATTAACATCACTGCAGCCATTGCACCATCACTGGACCTTGCATTATTGCACAATACACTAGACATTGTGGAAGTAACAAATCATAGAAACAGGTGGATTGACACAGCACTGGTGGCAGCTTAACTTTGCAACCTGAGGCAGTGGAAATTGACACCCCTGTATGGCAATGAATGGGATTGTTAGTAATGGCAGTTTATAGGCACCTTAAAAGTAATCATTACATTACTGATCAATAGCATACATTTAATGTTTTTTCTGAAAGACTATAACAGTTGCCGTCTTCTACAGGTTCTGCACGATGAGATTTAAGGCCCACATCCAGGCAGCTCCAACTCAGTGTGCTCTTGTAGCACTGAGGATTAGAGAGGCCTGGTGAGGTGAACTGTGCAGGAAGAGTATGGAGATCTAAAAAGGAAATAGTTATTTCACAACATTAAACAGCAATACTTTCAATAGTCTTCTCATCAGACTATATAGATATATATTTAGCTACAGCATTTTGATAAAGGCACATACTGTTGCATGAGAAGAACCATGTGTAGCTAATGTTGCAAGAGATATATCAAAACCTTATATGATAAAAGGTAGTTATGGTAAACAACCTTTATGCCGAATTTTTTATAACAAAGTCCTGGTTAACGAAAGCGGAACAACGCTTTCTTTAACCACGACTTCGTTATTTTGTGCCTTAACCACGCATGTCCTGAACAACGAACATGCATGGTTAAGGTACAAACAAGGGAGTCGGCTGAGGAGGACGACGCAGATGACAAGGTGATGAATCAGGTAAGTGGGGGGTTTTAGGTTTTGGGGAGGGGGTGGGGGTCAGGGGATTATAGGTTTTGGGGTGGGGTTGCGGGGGTGGGGGGTTTTTGGTTTTGGGGAGGGGGTGGGGGGTCGGGGGTTTTAGGTTTTAGGGTGGGGTTGGGGGGGTGGGGCGTTTTTGGTTTTGGGGAGTGGGTGGGGGGTCAGGGGGTTTTAGGGTGGGGTTGGGGGGTGGGGCGTTTTTGGTTTTGGGGAGTGGGTGGGAGGGTCAGGGGGTTTTAGGTTTTAGGGTGGGGTTGGGGGGTGGGGCGTTTTTGGTTTTGGGGAGTGGGTGGGGGGTCAGGGGGTTTTAGGTTTTGGGGTGGGGTTGGGGGGGTGGGGTAAGGGATATAGGGTGAATGGTGCCTATTGCTAATGATTTTATCAGGAATGCCTTTACAACGAAATATCGTTGTTAAGGCATTCGTGGTAAAATCATTAGTAGTAAAGACGAGGTCGGTGTTCCGACCTCGTTGTTAAGGTTAGTAGTAGTTTAAGATTCGGTGTTCCGTCATATAACCGGTAGTTATAGTTTTTGTTATTTTTTTTGCCTATAACTTTGGCGCTGCTTGACGAATCTTTACAAAATTTTCTAAACATATAGGGGGTCATTCTGACCTCGGCGGTAAAAGGCGCCTACCGCCGGTCAGAAATCCTCCATAATCCCGCCGCGGTCGCGGAAACCCGCCACGGTCATTCTGACCCGCAGAAGGCAAACCTCCGAAAATCCGACCGCCACAACAGACCGCCAGACCAGCGGTCGGCGGAAAGGTGGAGGTGACCAAACCTCCACCGCCACGCCAACAGAAATACGCCCATCCCATTACGACCCACGAATCCACGCGGCGGTCATTCAAACGCGGTATTCCATTGGCGGGACACACCGCCGCGGTCAGAATACCCACCAACGAACAAAACTCACCCACATTGGACGATTTGAATCCCACACACCTGATACACATACACACACCACTCCCACACACACAATACAATATAAAACACCCACCCACATCACCCACAAACCCCTACGCTTACAAAATCGTAAAGAAGGCAAGAGCGAGACACCAGCATCCAAAACATAACAGCCACAGCCACTCAACACCATCACCCACACACTATCCACACACAAAACAACACACACCACCACACTCAACTCACTTAAATACACATACTCCACCCCACACATCATACACACCACCCCATGGCACCCCAAAGACAACCCCGCTTCACAGACGAAGAACTCAGGGTTATGGTGGAGGAAATCGTTCGTGTAGAGCCCCAGCTGTTCGGCACACAGGTCCAATACACCAGCATTGCCCGGAGGACGGAGCTATGGCAGAGGATTGTCGACAGGGTGAACGCAGTGGGACAGCACCCCAGAAATCGGGAAGACATCAGGAAGCGATGGAACGACCTACGGGGGAAGGTGCGTTCCATGGTATCCAGGCACAACATCGCCGTGCAGAAGACTGGCGGAGGACCCCCACCTCAACCCCCACAATTCACATCATGGGAGGAGGAAGTCTTGAACATCCTGCATCCTGACGGCCTCGCAGGAGTCGGCGGAGGAATGGATACTGGTAAGTTGAAGCTTCAATACTGCTTCCCCCCCACCTGCATGCCAAATCAGACCCCAACCCTCACCCCCATCCTCGAACCCCACCCTCACCCCCACCCCCACCCTCACCCCCACCCTCACCCCCACCACCATCCTCACCCCCACCCTCACCCCCACCACCATCCTCACCCCCACCACCATCCTCACCCCCACCCCCAGCACACCTATTCCCCGCCAATGTCTCACCATCACAACCCACACATCCCAAAACCTAGGCCTGCATGCGTCCACTAAGCATGGACACCCATCACCAAAGCATGCCCAATGCATATACACATCCCCCCCACAAGCCACCCTCACCAAAGCCCCCACACACGAATGCCAGCACTTGGGGACACGGGAACCCACAGATACACCCATATGCCACACATTGAAACTATAACCATACCTCTATACCCCTGCAGGACCCGACCGTCAACACACCGCGGCGGAGGGGCCAGAATTATCCACACCCCCCACCCAAGAGGCCGTCAGCGATGACAGCAGCTCTGTCGATCTGGACACCGATGACCAGCCCGGACCATCGGGGACCTCTGGACAGTCGGTTCCCCTCACACAGGCACAGGCCACTATAGACCCTAACCCCTCTGGGAACACCAGCACAGCTCCCACCCAGCGGGCCCATGCCTCTGTCTCCAGGGCGCGTCAATCTGCGGTGTGTCTACCACTACAGGGCACCCAGGATAACCCACCACCCCAACAACAACAGGGACCTGGGGGCAGTGGTAGTGGGCACACCGGCCAGGGGGCAGAGGCCCAGGGAAACAGGGCAACTCGGCGGGCAGCTGTGCGACAGGGGGGGGAGGAGAGGCCCAGGGAACCCACTCTCCACGAGGTCCTCACCACCATCATGGGAGCATACAACCGCTCCCAGGAGACGATGGCGACGGTACTGGCCCGGTTCCAGGAGATCCAGGTGCTGCAGGAGGAACACTATCGGGGGTACAGGGAGGACATCCGAGCCATCAACACCACCCTGGTTACCATGGTAGGGCTGCTGCAGGACCTCGTAAACAGCAGGGCGGACACTGAACAACACCCAAGGGCCCCTGCCACTAGCCGGGACCAAGAACAGCCATCCACCTCCGCCGGCGCTAGTGGACAGGAGGCCCCCGCACAGCAGCAGCCCACCAGACCCCCACCTCCTGCAGGAGAAGAACCACCCCGCAAGAGGGCCCTGAGATCTCGCAAGACAGAGTAGGATGTCAAGACCCCCGCCAGCAATGGATACCACCTGATGTCATCCCACTGTCCCACATTGTCACCCTGTCCATCCTCGAACTGCCCATGCTCCATCTCTCCACAGGCCTCTGGACAATGCACCTGTGTGACTGTTACTCTGGACTCTGCCATGGACATTCCTTCACCATAGCCCCCACCCACTTGAAACCACCCATCCCATTTTGAGCACTTCAATAAACACCTATTTTGCACCAAAATATCAGGAGTCTGGCTGTGATTTCAATAGATTGTAATTGACATGACAGTGCAAATATGTCCTTGTACATGGTGAAGTCAACAAACAGCTGCCACAAAGCTGTAGTCCATGGGGAAACGAAGCACAGGACTCGTAGTGGGGACCCCAGATCTGAAATAGGGAGGGAAAAGCCAAAACTCAGTCATCATACACTGGGGCAAATAGACAGGCAGCAGAGATGCTGCAGAGTAGTTAACTTTTACTAAATTATCTTTGAAATGTTACCTGTGTCCTATTGGAAGTACTGTTCAATGATTCTGTCCCTGTTGTCTGTTTCAGCCCCGTCGTCTTCCTCCTCGTCACTCTCCTCAGGTTCCACCGCTGCCACAACACCACCGTCTCGACCATCCTCCTGCAGGAAAGGCACCTGGCGGCGCAAAGCCAGGTTGTGAAGCATGCAGCAGGCCACGATGATGTGACACACCTTCTTAGGTGAGTACATTAGGGATCCACCGGTCATATGCAGGCAGCGAAACCTGGCCTTTAGGAGGCCAAAGGTGCGTTCGATCACCCTCCTAGTACGCCCATGGGCCTCATTGTACCGTTCCTCTGCCCTGGTCCGGGGATTCCTTACTGGGGTCAGTAGCCACGACAGGTTGGGGTACCCAGAGTCCCCCACTAGCCATACACGGTGTCTCTCTAGCTGTTCCATCACGTAAGGGATGCTGCTATTCCTGAGGATGTAGGCGTCATGCACTGACCCTGGGAATTTGGCATTTACATGCGAGATGTACTGGTCAGCCAAACACACCACCTGGATGTTCATTGAATGGTAACTTTTTCTGTTCCTGTACACCTGCTCCCTGTCTCTTGGGGGAACCAAAGCCACATGGGTCCCATCAATGGCACCAATTACGTTGGGAATATGTCCAAGGGCGTAGAAATCACCCTTCACTGTAGCCAGTTCGCCCACCTCAGGGAAAATGATGTAGTTCCTCACGGATTTCATCAGGGCAGACAACACTCTGGATAACACCTTTGAAAACATGGGCTGAGACATCCCAGAAGCAATTCCCACGGTTGTCTGAAATGACCCACTTGCCAAGAAATGGAGTACTGACATGACCTGCACCAGAGGGGGAATCCCTGTGGGTTGGCGGATGGGGGACATCAGGTCGGGCTCCAGCCGGGCACACAGTTCATGGATAGTGGCACGGTTAAGACGGTAGGTCAGGATAATGTGGCGTTCTTCCATTGTCGACAGGTCCACCAGCGGTCGGTACACGGGAGGATTCATCCGTCTCCTCGCCCAACCCAGCGGACGGTGCCTAGGAAGGACAACATGGAGCACACAGTCAGGCAACCCACAGGTACGTACTCACAGCTAGCACAGTATACGATTCTCTATGCAGTGAATGGCGTGTATGAGTGGCTATGCAAGGCCTAGGCCTGTGTGACGCAGTTGAAATTGAGCCATGTGGGCCCTGGAAATGGCGGCTGCCTGACCTGTGAAGTGTGACAATGGGATGTGAGGTCAATGCGCTGGCGTGGAACACCGCGGCGGGCGGCGGGCCAAGACCGCGGCGCGAAGCCGCATTGGTTCACATTGAAGCCTATGGGTTTCAGGAGCCAATGGCGAAGGGCGCCGGCGGTGGCGGGACGCACCGCCGCGGTACGCACCGCCGCGGACGTGACCGCCATTTTCTATCTACTTATCCACTTGCGACTTGAACTTTCACAGGAGAGGACCTATACTGCAAGTGTTGCTGTGACCTCGGTCTGGAAGGGATAATGGCTGCTGCGACTGGGGAAAGGGCCCCTGCCTTCACTGGAGAGGAGTTGGAGAAACTTGTGGATGGGGTCCTCCCCCAGTATGCGCTACTCTACGGTCCTCCAGACCAACAAGTGAGTTTAATTCTATCTGGATTTGGGGCCACTGGCTGGCTTGGGGGCCTGGCGGGGATGGGGGGCATGTTGGGGCTGGCGGGGGCCTGGCGGGGATGGGGTGCATGTTGGGCATGGCGGGGGGCCTGGCGGGGGGGCCTGGCGGGGATGGGGTGCATGTTGGGGCTGGAGGGGGGCCTGGCGGGGGGCCTGGCGGGGATGGGGTGCATGTTGGGGCTGGAGGGGGGCCTGGCGGGGATGGGGTGCATGTTGGGGCTGGAGGGGGGCCTGGCGGGGGGCCTGGCGGGGATGGGGGGCATGTTGGGCATGGCGGGGGGCCTGGCGGGGGCCTGGCGGGGATGGGGGGCATGTTGGGCATGGCGGGGGGCCTGGCGGGGGGCCTGGCGGGGATGGGGTGCATGTTGGGCATGGCGGGGGGCCTGGCGGGGGGCCTGGCGGGGATGGGGGGCATGTTGTGCATGGCGGGGGGCCTGGCGGGGGGCCTGGCGGGGATGGGGGGCATGTTGGGCATGGCGGGGGGCCTGGCGGGGGGCCTGGCGGGGATGGGGGGCATGTTGGGCATGGCGGGGGGCCTGGCGGGGGGGCCTGGCGGGGATGGGGGGCGTTGGGCCACTGGAAAGGAAAATGCTGAGTAACTTGAACGTGGTATTTCTCCCTCCCTGTACGTGTCACATAGGTCCGCGCCCATGAGAAGATCGGGATTTGGCGTGCCATCGCCAAGGAAGTCCGGGGCCTGGGGGTCCACCATCGACGGGGCACCCACTGCCGCAAGAGGTGGGAGGACATCCGCCGCGGGACCAAGAAGACCGCCGAGTCTCTGCTGGGGATGGCCTCCCAACGTAGGCGGGGTGCCTGCCGTCAACTGAGCCCCCTGATGTTCCGGATCCTGGCGGTGGCCTACCCTGATTTGGATGGGCGCGTGAGGGCAGCACAGCAGACACAAGGGGGTGAGTACAAGCATCATCTACTCTGTTGTCGTGCAGTGGAGGTGTCTGGGTGGGGGAGGAGGGCTGTGGGTCCCCCTAGGCCAGGGCGATATCTGTAGGCTGGGCACCCCCGTAAGCCCCTGTGTCCCCAGCCACCACCCTCAGTAGTGTGTCAGTACAGCCATCCCTGGGCCGTGTCATCCATGGGTGCAGTTGACAACTCTAGGCGTGTAGGGCATGTTCCACGGAATGTGTAGCGGACCCCAAGTGCGCAACTTAGTGCAGGGGGCATCTGTGTCTGTCATGTCCGCTAACTGTACCGGAGATCCATGTACTCAATATCCCTTTATTTCTCTCTCCCCCCCCCTTTTTGTTTGTCTTTCTGTGCTTGTGTGCATCAGCATCATCAGGCGGAGGAGAAGTGGCATCGGGGCAGGAGGGAGCTGCATCTCACATGGCCCAGGAGGGCCATGCCACAGAGTCAGACTGGACCAGTGAGACGGAGGGCGAGGGGAGCTCCACGACGGGGACGACTGGAGCCTGCAGCGACACGGACACGTCCTCGGAAGGGGGCTCCCTTGCGGGGGTGGCACCATCCGTGCCCCCCGCCATTACAGGTACAGCCGCCACCCAGCGCACCATCTCCGCCCTCCCAGCAGCCCCTCCGCGTTCGCCCCGTGCCCGCTCTGCCAGGAAGCCGGGCATCTCCTTCGCCCCAGGCACCTCAGGCCCTGCCCCTGTTACCCCCGCTGCCCTCAGTGAGGAGGTCATTGACCTCCTCCGAACGCTCATTGTTGGGCAGACTACCCTTTTGAATGCCATCCAGGGGGTGGAGAGGGAGGTTCATCGCAGCAATGCGTACCTGGAGGGCATTCATTCGGGTCAGGCTGCCCATCAGCGATCGTTCCAGGCTCTGGCCTCAGCACTGACGGCAGCCATTGTCCCTGTCTCCTGCCTGCCTCTACTAACTCCCTCCTCCCAGTCTCCTGTTCCTCTGCCTGTCCCACCCACACCATCAGACCAGCCTGCACACACCTCAACACCCAAGAGAAGCTCATCCAAACATAAGCACCACAGATCACGCAGACATTCACACACGCAACATTCCGATGCAGACATGCCAACAGTCACTACCACCTCTGTGACCCCCACCTCCTCGTCTCCCTCCTCCCTCCCTGTGACGTCTACACTCACACCTCCATTCACCTCACCATCAGCCAGTGTTTCCATCACCAGCACACCCTCCACTCCAGTCCGCACACGTGCAGTCACCACCCCCACTGCCATTTACACGTCCCCTGTGTCCTCTCCCACTGTGTCTGTCACCCCCTCTTCCACACCACACAAACGCAGCCACCCACCCACCCAACAGCCATCCACCTCACGACAGCCTATCCCTCCTGCACCTGCACCCAAAGACAGCAAACGTGACTCACCTACAACCACATCCTCTCCCTCCACTCCCATTCCCACTGTACCTACCACTCTCCATTGTCCCAAGAAGCTCTTCCTCGCCACTACTAACTTCTTTCCTGACCCTGAGCCCCCCCCTCCTTCTCGTCGGGGTAAGAAGAGCACCTCAGCCACCACCAGCCCTGCAGCCCCCTTGACAAGGGTGCAGGGGTATTGGAGCCCGCCAGCCCGCATGTCTGGATCTTCGCCCAGCAGCAAGGGGACAGCCAGCCCACCCCCTGGGAAGAGGAGCAGAAGGCGGAAGGGGCGCCGCAGGAGCCCGCCTTCTACATCCCCCCCGGACACCACCCACAGACAGTCACCAGCCACAGCTCCAAAGGGAGGCAAGGGCCACAGGCCGACGACTAAGGAGGGCAAGGGCAGCAAGTTGGAGAGGTCAGGCAGCAGGCCTGCTGCCCAGGAGGAGCCCACAACCCCCATAGCCGCTGCCCCGGGAGGAACCGGCACAGCTGCCCCGGGAGAGCCCACCACCCCCATAGCCGCTGCCCAGGGAGGACCCAGCCCAGCTGGCCAGGAGGGCCCCACCACCCACAGCCCAGGTGGGCAGTGAAGGAGCACCATCCCCGCTGCCCAGGAGGGCACCACCAGGCAATTAGCAGTTGGCCATAGACCGTCCGCCGTCTCAAGAACCGCTGAACTGGGCCCCGCCGTCTCAAGAACCGCTGAACTGGGCCCCGCCGTCTCAAGAACCGCTGAACTGGGCCCTTCAAGGCAAGAACCGCTGAACTGGGCCCTTCAAGGCAAGAACCGCTGAACTGGGCCCCGCCGTCTCAAGAACCGCTGAACTGGGCCCCGCCGTCTCAAGAACCGCTGAACTGGGCCCCGCCGTCTCAAGAACCGCTGAACTGGGCCCTTCAAGGCAAGAACCGCTGAACTGGGCCCCGCCGTCTCAAGAACCGCTGAACTGGGCCCCGCCGTCTCAAGAACCGCTGAACTGGGCCCCGCCGTCTCAAGAACCGCTGAACTGGGCCCTTCAAGGCAAGAACCGCTGAACTGGGCCCCGCCGTCTCAAGAACCGCTGAACTGGGCCCGCCGTCTCAAGAACCGCTGAACTGGGCCCTTCAAGGCAAGAACCGCTGAACTGGGCCCCGCCGTCTCAAGAACCGCTGAACTGGGCCCCGCCGTCTCAAGAACCGCTGAACTGGGCCCTTCAAGGCAAGAACCGCTGAACTGGGCCCCGCCGTCTCAAGAACCGCTGAACTGGGCCCCGCCGTCTCAAGAACCGCTGAACTGGGCCCCGCCGTCTCAAGAACCGCTGAACTGGGCCCTTCAAGGCAAGAACCGCTGAACTGGGCCCTTCAAGGCAAGAACCGCTGAACTGGGCCCTTCAAGGCAAGAACCGCTGAACTGGGCCCCGCCGTCTCCAGAACCGCTGAACTGGGCCCTTCAGGGCAAGAACCGCTGAACTGGGCCCCGCCGTCTCAAGAACCGCTGAACTGGGCCCTTCAAGGCAAGAACCGCTGAACTGGGCCCCGCCGTCTCCAGAACCGCTGAACTGGGCCCTTCAGGGCAAGAACCGCTGGCCCTTTGGCAGACGTGGCAGGGCAGGATCTATCTCGGGCAGGGCTGCAGGATGTCCTCTGGCCAACTTGCCTCCTCCAGTGGCAGTGGGGTCTGTTATGGACTGTATGGACTGTGGCTTTGCTCTCCCCAGGATGGCCCAGTGGGCAGGCCACCCACTGTATGGACTGTATGGACTGTGGCTTTGCTCTCCCCAGGATGGCCCAGTGGGCAGGCCACCCACTGTATGGACTGTATGGACTGTGGCTTTGCTCTCCCCAGGATGGCCCAGTGGACAGGCCACCCACTGTATGGACTGTTTGAACTGTGGCTTTGCTCTCCCCAGGATGGCCCAGTGGGCAGGCCACCCACTGTATGGACTGTATGGACTGTGGCTTTGCTCTCCCCAGGATGGCCCAGTGGGCAGGCCACCCACTGTATGGACTGTATGGACTGTGGCTTTGCTCTCCCCAGGATGGCCCAGTGGGCAGGCCACCCACTGTATGGACTGTATGGACTGTGGCTTTGCTCTCCCCAGGATGGCCCAGTGGACAGGCCACCCACTGTATGGACTGTTTGAACTGTGGCTTTGCTCTCCCCAGGATGGCCCAGTGGGCAGGCCACCCACTGTATGGACTGTATGGACTGTGGCTTTGCTCTCCCCAGGATGGCCCAGTGGGCAGGCCACCCACTGTATGGACTGTATGGACTGTGGCTTTGCTCTCCCCAGGATGGCCCAGTGGGCAGGCCACCCACTGTATGGACTGTATGGACTGTGGCTTTGCTCTCCCCAGGATGGCCCAGTGGGCAGGCCACCCACTGTATGGACTGTATGGACTGTGGCTTTGCACTCCCCAGGATGGGCCAGTGGTCATGGAGTCCCCTCGTGGATCTGGCGTCGTGTACTCAAGTGGCTGAGGTGCCCCCCCTTCCCTTCCCCCTGAGGTGCCTGTCCTATTTTCTTTCTGATGCCCCTGCAGTGTTCTCTCCGTGGAGTTCTTGTCGTGGGACTGGGCCTTGCCCCTTTGCACAGGACCCCTGTGATCCACGGACAGTGGTTGGACTACATTTAGTAGCTGTATATATTTTGTACATAGTTTATTTATTTATTTGGATTACTGGTGTCCATATTTCAATATATCTGGCCGTTTATGATCTCTTCTTTTGGTCTTTGCATTATTTCGGAGGGGGGTGGTTTGTGGGTTGTGACAGTGATCTGTGGGAATGCATTGATGTGTGTGTTGTAGTGGGTGTGGGTGGGTGGGTGTGTGCCGGTAATCTTTTCCCTCCCCTGTGTCGTAGGTGCAGTACTCACCGATGTCTTCCGCGCCGCCGGGCGTGCTCCTGGTATATGAGGAGGAATAGGAGTGCGGGGATGACCTGTAACTCTGGCTCCATACTGCCGGAATCTCGCGTGGAGTGCGTAGAGGTGAGCGTTTTCCCGTTCGTAGTCTGTTTCCGCCGTGTTCTTATCGGCGGTGCTCCCGCCCCGGAAAAGGTGGCAGATTGGTGGGTCGTAATAGGGTGGGCGGTACTTTGTCTGCCGCCGGGCTGTTGGCGGGAACCGCCGCGCTGTTTGTTTGTACCGCTGTGGCGGTCGGAGTGTTAAGTTGGCGGGCTGTGTTGGCGGTTCCCGCCAGGGTCAGAATGCCATTTTTAATACCGCCGGTCTGTTCGCGGTCCGACCGCCGCCTCTCCGCCGACCGCCAGGGTCAGAATGAGGGCCATAGTTTGCTAAGTTCAGCTTCTGTCTTGAAGGTTGTGTGGTGAGCCATTGAGCAGGGGCCGAGAAAATGGGGGGCTCCCAAAACACGTTTTCCCCATTCATTTTTCCATAGGACCTTTAGACACGCCTACAGCCCAAACCGCTAAACGGAATTACACCAAATTTAGCAGGAAGCTAGATTATGTTGCACAGATCACGCTATTTGTCATTTGGTGCAAATTGGATCAGTTGTTTCTGAGATATTAGAGTTTAAAAATATATATATATAAGGAGGCGGATCCTCCATGGATCCAGACCTGTGGATCCAGGTCCGGATTCGCAAATCTGGTGGAAAAGCAAGGCCCTGATTGGCTGGTCGTAACCTGACAGAAAAAAGTTATAGCCACCATTTTGTTTGTCGCATCAGCTTGAGGGTGGGAAAAGGAGAGGGTAAAAACACATTAGGGGTCAGGATACAGGTATCATGACCCCAAAGGACAGATAGAGGGGTCCCTTCATATGCAAAAAATTGCCCAAATATTTTATTTTCATCTGATCCATGGAGCTGTGGGTCCACAAGTGGAACCGCCAATACGAACCCAGGGTTCCAATGGTGGAACCACAGTTTCAGCGAAAAATTGGAAGAAAAAAAACACCTAGTGCATCCAAATTCATGCTTCATGCTTGGGTGCATGCAGGAGGGTTGGCCAATGGCCTGGCTATAGACAGGCCCCTCCAGCCAACCCCTGCCGCGAACCGCCAAAGTCTGTGCATGGGGCTGTTTATATTTACTTCTGTGTATGCTAGAAAAAACATAGAAATTCACTTAAAAAAACAAAGGTTACAGGGACGTTATAGTTAGGTTCTGAATTCCTATCCACAAAACCATAGAAATTCAGCAGTTATAGTTAATGTTAACTCAAGTAACTATAACTTGCGCCATGCACAGCTAATTACGGCACATATTACATCATTGATGACAACTTCTAAGGCATCATTGATATTATTACTGCAACATTTGCAATAAAAATTTTGATAGGAAAACTGTGCATGGCGGGGGCACAAGGATTCACAGCCAAGGGTATAACAATAGACTGAAATGGTGAGGCATTCTCTCAGGATTCTGCGCAAAAGTTGGTTAACTGGACAGCATCTTTGGTGAATGGTGGTGTTTACTATTGCTGTTTCAGGGTCTAAGACACCATTTCATTCCAATTCAATAACCAAGTTACTCCCTTTGTACACTTGACTCTCTAAAGGAAGCAAAGATAGGGAGAGCGTCCAAAGATAGTGCCAGGAAGTACGTGAATTGCTGCTCAAATGCTTTATGATTTTTTAAAAGCTATAGCTTTTTAAGAGACTAGGGCTCTCATTTAGAGTTTGGCAGATGGTTTATTTCATTGCAAATGTGGTGGACATATTGTCCACCGTATTACAAGTCCATTATATCCCATGACACTTGTAGTACAGCGGACAGGATATTGATAATCTTAGTGATGCAGTAAATCATTCACCAAACTCTAAATCAAACTTTGGTTGTCAGATTTTGAGGAGGGTGTTATAGAATGAAATTCTAAAAATCCACTTGACTCATACCCTTTAAGTAATGCTCGTTTAGGGTTTTGGTTGCCTAAGGTGTCTCTGCAGTGCTCTGCAAAGTGATATAGGTATCACTACTAGTCTCCTGTCACAATATTGAGAGCATGTGTTGATTTCATTTAATTAAACCCATCTGTGGCATTCATAGTAGAGTCCAGTGCAATGAGTAGGTTAATGTAGGCTCAGAGAATGTTGAGGGATACACCAATCAGTCTATGTTATGTTATAGGTACCAGTTAAGTTCAGTGTTACTGGCTTCTGGGCATTACAGCAACGCATTATACCATATAGAGAATACACACACCATTGCAATTCTTACATGTGGCATTGAGAAAAAAAACCGTTCCTTTTACTGCTTTCCTAGAAATTATCATTCGTAGTTCTGACTTATGGTGGCAAGCCAAGACTTGACCACAAATAAAGATGCTTTTCATACACAATTGATAGAAATTCCATGTAGTGACTAAATTAAAAACACATGCATACAAATGTGCATGTTAAGTTTTACATCAGTGAAGAACTTTTTGCAAACTGTAATCAACACCAGATCCTAGGCTTTAGCCCTGCAAAATAAATTACACTGATGGCAAGCACTTGCTCAATTTCTAACTTCCACCTAGCCTAAACACTACTTCATTCTCTCCCAAAAATGGTACAGGAACTATCATGGTGGAATATAATACAGTGGCCTAAATGTTGTTTCCAGAAAAATCTCCTAATTCAAATTTCTAATAGAAATCCTAGACAATATTTAGGAAACAATGTATATGACAAATTAAATATCTGTTGATGATATTCTAAAATATATCTGAGCCTCATCTTGCAATTAGTCATAAAAGTGTTTGACACATAGTGGACAGAAATAATCAATCTGCATCAAACAACCCTAGTGCTCTACTTCAAATATACTTTATTTAGACAATCAAGTCCATTAAAGTGTCATGTGCAAGTAAAAAGAACATCATAAATCATAAAATGAAACAGGTTAAAATGTAAATTGAGGACAAATAGCAGCAACTCACTCACTAAGTTTCTGTGAATTCCATTTCCATAAACAGAAAACAACAAAAGACCTACAAAGTTTCAACACATGTCTTGTTAATGCCATATAAAGCAAAATAAAATGGTGCTTGACAATTGATTTCTGCACCTCTAAGACTAAGAGATGTAGCAACGAGAGCTGGAAATTAACATAATTATATGGCTTAATAATATAGTTTGCTCACTGGCAATGACAATGATTCTCTAAAAATCAACAGGGAAAAATAAAGAGAGCCAGAAAGGCTTAAGGAGTTAAAAATCCACTTTATATATGGTGGATGCTCTGCACCAACATTCATTGTTTATTTATGAAACTATGAGACTGGGCCTATGTCTCTGGAGCATTTGAGGTGGTGTTTTTTTGCCTTAATGATTTGTCTACCATCTCCAGAATTTTTATGAGTCTAGTGATGACGTTGTTACATCTTATGTATATTAATATCATCTGCTCTGGTCTCCAAAAGAAAGCGTTTGCCAGGGTCCACTGACTCTAACTTCAGAGCCAAGCAGTCCGAATAGTAACCTCATAAAACTGGACCACTTAAAACATGCTCTTACATTGCTCAAGTCACCCCTGTAGATGTCAGGAATACATTTAAAGTCCTATCCCCTAGCCACAAAGCTTGGTGAGGAAAGGTCCCATCTACGGGAACTCACCTCACTACATCACCATAGAGATAGTTACTTTTTATCAGCCATTTGTATCAATCTTTTGTCCTTCAAATAAGAAAAACTTTAGGGTAACCTCTGGGTGTTCAAGGACCACGTTTCAGGAACGCCCTTAAGTCGATACTAAGAATGAACCAAACCAAATAAAATTCAAGAAATTCTTGAAACTAGACTTTTCAGACTAATTTCAACTAAAGTAGTATAGGAACAGGGGCTGTGTTAGAGAAAACATTATGTTTGATTACTGATGCCATGCTAACATTTTCTTTGGACAATCACATTGTACCTTCTACCTGCAAAGGCTATGGCGTTATCAAAAGGTAACATACAGTGCTACACAGAATTCCACAGTGAATAATTTAATACATAGGGGCATATTTACAAGCCCCTTACGCCCTCTTGAGCCTCCCTAGCATCATTTTGTATGCTAAGGAGGCCTCCACCATCTGCCATACAAAGTGGAGCAATGCATGCATTATGCCACTTTATAACCCTTTGCGCCACATTATACCTGGTCCAAGTATAATGTATGCAAGGGGGCGTTCCTGCTCAGGGAGGCCCAAAAAATGTTGCAGTGAAATTTACAAGATCTACTGCACCATTTTTTCTTTAATTTGTAATGCCTGCTCAGGACAGGTATTAAACTGATGCTTCCATAATAACCTATGGGCCTCCCTTTTCTTTGCTGGACTAGCCTGGTTCTAATCCAGCAAAGCGCACACCATAGCCTCATAAATTCTGATGCTGGCATGCATCATGGTCCTCTATAGTAAATACAGTGCTCCCATGGTGACGTTAGGGGGGTGCAAGGCGAAGCAGGAAAAGTGACGCATCAGAGCTGATGCATCATTTTCGTGTAAATACGCCCCATACTGTGGACATGCTTAATGGAGTGACATGGAAATTAAGAAAATAGCTAAGCATGTAGTTAATGTGAACTGAGCATCTAAGGGATACTGCAAATCAAAATTACTTACTTATAGATGAGTGTAATGAGACATAATGAGTACTGATTCACACACCTTTCTCACGTGTATGCAAAACATGTATTCAAAGCATAGCTGTTGTAACATAGTCAAATCCAGGGAAGGGGTAAGCCCTGTAAGATACCCGATTGCATGAAGGGGTGTGGCAAGCTAGCAGTTCAGGATTTGATCATAAAATTGCCTGTCTGCAGTAATGGACATAACACACAATTAAATGTGGCAAACTGGGGAAACAGATAAGTAAACAATTGTTTGAATAACACTAATGTAGAGTCACCTTTTTGTGCTTAGCAACAATTGTCGACAAGGTAGTGAAAACGCTCTAATGAAAGTTATATTACAGTGTGGCATCTTGAGTCACTTTGACAAAGTGTTTCTGCCTGACAAGAAGAAAAGAGTGGCTATTCAGGTGAAAGGTCAGTGTCCCCTACAGAGTGTAGAGGTATCACTTTCCCAACTTGTGATCCTAGACATTGTCAAGGACTTTAAGGCTGAAATCAGATCACCAATGTCCTCCTTCCACATATCAATTTTGGCACTGCAATGTATGTCTTTGAGTAGAGGACCAGCGAATACAAACAGTAATAAAGTGAAAATACTACACAAGAAAATTCCCCCACTAATTTAGAGCAATAAAGTAAAATGTAAACATTTATTTGACACCAAAGTGCAAATATTCAATCAGTAGAACCGGAGATGTACAATTTTATAAATATAATATTAGTATAGAGACTAAAGCACGAAGAGCATGGTTTTCTGGTCATCCAAGACTGGGTGAAAGCCACAAGTTCAGGCCATCTGCAATGGAGCCTGGGCCGGATACAGGACCAGGTTAGTCACATTGAAAAAGTTACCTTCTAAAGTCAAGGGCCAAGAGTTCCGTTAGCTGTGGAGGAGGCTGTGAGGAGCAGAAAAAGCATTGTGAATGGTCATCCCTGAGGCACGAAGAGGAGGCTACATGTCACAGACGTTTGTTGCTGTAGCGTAACAATCCTGTCAAACATCTCAGACAGCTGTTGCTAGAGATTCGTGTTGGCTGTCAACGTGGGCTGTTGATTCTGCCATGTGAAGTGCAGATCAGTTGTTGCCGGTCTTTGCTGGTGGTCCCAGTAGCACAAAGAGTCAGGTTCTTGGTTTTGGCAGTCAATGCGATTGATGAAATCTTGGTGCGAACTGGCCCTTCGCAGTCGTGAAGATCCCAACATTTCAGGATTTCTTCATTTCATTCAGCAGGAGATTAACTGATGGCATACCAAGGGTCCAGGACCTGGAAGGCACCTCTAAGGGACCAGGAACACACTCCAGTGGAAGCCAGCAGGGCTAATGGGGGTCCAGCCGCAGAAGGTCAACTGGACAGTTACAGAGAGACCTTAGGAGCTTGTTGTGCCCCTGTAGCTCAGAACAGGAGGTCAGCCATCTGACCTTTGAAGTCAGGATGAAGGGGGCAGGCCCATTTTTCTTTTTCAGCAAGCAGGGTAGGCATAAAGCAGCAGGGCAGCAGATGGAGTGTTTCTGCAACATCCCCAGATCCATGAGTGTACTGAAGAGTGGGCCTGAGGGTCCCCTTTTTATAACTGGTCTTTTCCTTAATGTGAGAAAAGCTTCTGATGTTTCCCCCTACAGAGGTGTCTGGAATTTCCTGCCTCCCTGCCCATGTCCTAGTCTGTCTGGGGTTCACAATAGGCTAGCGTGAAGTCATTTGTGTGTGAGCTGGGCTGCTGCTTTGAAGTGCAAGTGTGGTAGGTGACAGCTCCACCCCCTATCCTGCCAGAGATGGCCCATTCTACCAACACTCAAACCCTCTATTTTGATACTCTCCATGAGGAATACACAAAGGCCAACTGCAGACTACCCTTAATCATGTGATCCAGGAACATGAAACAGGCACCAAATGGTTAGGACATGACAATGGCAATTTTTAAGATTGTCATTTTTGGAATTGTAACTTAAAATCCAACTTTACTATTGAATAGGGTTTTAAATTACTAATCCCCAGACACCAAACATGGTTTTTCTATCTGCTCACAATCAAAAGTTATGACGTATTAATTGTAATAAGGTAACCCAATGTTATGATATAGGAGAGGTGGGCCTTGCAATAGTGAATAATAAATAAGTGATTTTTGCACTACCTGGATAAAATAACCATAAAAGTACATATTTAACTTTTTAAATACAACACACTGTCCTAGGGGATGGTAAGGGCCTCCACTGGGGTGGCATATGTATTAAAAAGAATAGTTTAGGCCAGGCAAAAAGTTTATTTTGCCAGGTCAAAATGGCAGTTTACAGCTGCACACATGGCCTGCAATGCCTGAGGACATTTTTAAAGAGCTATCTAAGTGGAGGGGGGGAGGTAAAATGGATGCTACAGGCCCAGTAGATCAAAAAAATGTTGAGCATGATGAAGCTGCTTTCTTGACTGTCAAAGGTGCACCTTCCCTGGGGATGTTTTAGTACCTTGTCCTAATCTTCCAGTAATGGAAAATATGACTTAATTCCACATTTCTCAAACTGCTGGGAAAGTTCTTTCATCACAATTGCAGCTGACAGGTTCTCAGGAAATTTTTCTAAGCACCAGGCATCTCCTCTCCTGTCTCCTCCAGGGTCCTTTTCACAGGGTTAGATGAGCCAAGCTGGAGTCAAAAGTCCTTCTTCTGTTTATGTGTCTGCAGCTGGGAACAGGATACCAACAAGTAGAATTTTAGAGAGTGTAAGAAATTGAGTTACTGGTTGAATGGGGTGAACCCCTACTCAAGCAGTGACTTCAATCCTTGTCAGGATGAGGCATAAATCAGCCCTAAATCAATTTGTGCTCAACCCTCTGGTAGCTTGGCGCAGAGCAGTCAGGCTTAGTTCAGAGACAATGTGTAAATTATTTGTGCAGCACGTCAAACAGTAATAAAGTGAAGAACACTGCACAAAAAGGATCCCACGCCAGTTTAGAAAAATAAAGTTAATTTTAATGAATACAACACGGCCCTCCATGAAAAGGCAACCACCACTGTTTTGCAAAACCCCCTTTGACACCCAGACACGGTTTAACCCCTGACCTTGATTTTAGACACCCTTCGGTGTCGCTTTCGGAGATAGATTGACTATGTGACGGATCGTGGGGAGAGTTTTCTAACACTTACGACCCTGAGCACATTAACCACTCTGCTCTTATTGTTTCAACTTTAGCAATCCCATTATCCCAAATGGACTCTGATATTCGGGGAACTTCTGAAAACTTTTTTTATTTAGCCAACAAGGAGGGGGCCCCACTTTCTACAACCACCCCCAGTGAATTTGGGCCCCGTAGTTCAGATACCTTACCAGATATGAATTCACTTGGTTTAGCACTCTGCGACATTACACAGGTCAATACTGATGCAGGCAATTACATGTCAGCGGGGAATAGTACGGCTCTCTGCTGTACTGTTCCTAGTATGAAACATCCCTCAAAGGAAGCTAGACACATCAAGCCAAATGATCTTGCCAAGGTCCTCAGTTGGAATATAGCAGGGCTGGAAAGTAAATTGCAAAATCCGGAATGGGGTCAATTTATTGATGAACACCTATTATGTCTATTTCAGGAAACTTGGGCGATGGGTCCCAAACACAGATTAGGTTTCAGAAGCTACTGGGTTCCAGCACGAAAGTCGCCCTCTGGGAGACCCTCTGGAGGGCTACTTACATGGTTAAGTAGTTCTCTCAGATGTAAAGTTGTAGCAATAGACACAGGCTGCCCTGATCTACAGGCCTTACTGTTAACGATCTACGAGCAGAGATCTTTACTAATAATCAATGTTTACATCAGGAATGATGGCAGTCCCGTAGACTATGATGCCCTATCCTCACTGGACAGCCTCCTTAAAAACAATTTATCTCACTTTATTCTGATTGGAGGGGACTTTAATGTCACTTTTGAGCCCAACTCCCTGGTCCAAGAGATATATCAAGAAGAGGATGCCTATTGGGGGATTCCACAGTTAGGGCCTCATTCTGAGGCCGGCGGGCGGCAGTCGCCGCCCGCCTGGCGGGAACCGCCATATGGCCGCTCCGCGGTCGAAAGACCGCGGAGGCCATTCTGGCTTTCCCGCTGGGCTGGCGGGCGACCGCCAGAAGGCCGCCCGCCAGCCCAGCGGGAAACCTCTTCCCACGAGGAAGCCGGCTCCGAATGGAGCCGGCGGAGTGGGAAGAGTGCGACGGGTGCAGTAGCACCCGTCGCGAATTTCAGTGTCTGCTAAGCAGACACTGAAATTCAAAGTGGGGCCCTCTTACGGGGGCCCCTGCAGTGCCCATGCCATTGGCATGGGCACTGCAGGGGCCCCCAGGGGCCCCACAACACCCCTCACCGCCATCCTGTTCCTGGCGGTCGGAACCGCCAGGAACAGGATGGCGGTGAGGGGGTCGGAATCCCCCATGGCGGCGCAGCAAGCTGCGCCACCATGGGGGATTCCTCAGGGCAATGGAAAACCGGCGGGACACCGCCGGTTTTCCTGTTCTGACCGCGGCCATACCGCCGCGGTCAGAATGCCCTGCGGAGCACCGCCAGCCTGTTGGCGGTGCTCCCGCCGACCGCCGGGGTCGGAATGACCCCCTTAGTCTCTAACAAAAGACCGAGATTGAATAAAACAGCACGTTTAGTGGCAGATGTTACAATAACATACGGCCTTCGAGCCTGCAATGGTCGCTCTTGCTCTGACATAAACTTGCATCCCACTTTCAAACGAGGAGGGTCCAGAAGCCAGATTGATTATATACTTCTTGAAATCCGACTGTGGGGCCACATGTCTGATATGAGAATAATAAGAGCATGAAGAGAGTGACCATGACCCACTGATTCTATCGACTAGAGGTCTATTCCCTTTACTTGAGACACCCCACTCTAAGGCTTACACCCAACAGCTAGTGCTATCAAATAATAGATGCAATTTAAAATGGGAGTCTGTCATCACATCCCCGATCATCTTTTATCAATATATATGCCCTCATTCTGACCCTGGCGGTCGGCGGAGAGGCGGCGGTCGGACCGCGAACAGACCGGCGGTATTAAAAATGGCATTCTGACCCTGGCGGGAACCGCCAACACAGCCCGCCAACTTAACACTCCGACCGCCACAGCGGTACAAACAAACAGCGCGGCGGTTCCCGCCAACAGCCCGGCGGCAGACAAAGTACCGCCCACCCTATTACGACCCACCAATCTGCCACCTTTTCCGGGGCGGGAGCACCGCCGATAAGAACACGGCGGAAACAGACTACGAACGGGAAAACGCTCACCTCTACGCACTCCACGCGAGATTCCGGCAGTATGGAGCCAGAGTTACAGGTCATCCCCGCACTCCTATTCCTCCTCATATACCAGGAGCACGCCCGGCGGCGCGGAAGACATCGGTGAGTACTGCACCTACGACACAGGGGAGGGAAAAGATTACCGGCACACACCCACCCACCCACACCCACTACAACACACACATCAATGCATTCCCACAGATCACTGTCACAACCCACAAACCACCCCCCTCCGAAATAATGCAAAGACCAAAAGAAGAGATCATAAACGGGCAGATATATTGAAATATGGACACCAGTAATCCAAATAAATAAATAAACTATGTACAAAATATATACAGCTACTAAATGTAGTCCAACCACTGTCCGTGGATCACAGGGGTCCTGTGCAAAGGGGCAAGGCCCAGTCCCACGACAAGAACTCCACGGAGAGAACACTGCAGGGGCATCAGAAAGAAAATAGGACAGGCACCTCAGGGGGAAGGGAAGGGGGGGCACCTCAGCCACTTGAGTACACGACGCCAGATCCACGAGGGGACTCCATGACCACTGGCCCATCCTGGGGAGTGCAAAGCCACAGTCCATACAGTCCATACAGTGGGTGGCCTGCCCACTGGGCCATCCTGGGGAGAGCAAAGCCACAGTCCATACAGTCCATACAGTGGGTGGCCTGCCCACTGGGCCATCCTGGGGAGAGCAAAGCCACAGTCCATACAGTCCATACAGTGGGTGGCCTGCCCACTGGGCCATCCTGGGGAGAGCAAAGCCACAGTCCATACAGTCCATACAGTGGGTGGCCTGCCCACTGGGCCATCCTGGGGAGAGCAAAGCCACAGTTCAAACAGTCCATACAGTGGGTGGCCTGTCCACTGGGCCATCCTGGGGAGAGCAAAGACACAGTCCATACAGTCCATACAGTGGGTGGCCTGCCCACTGGGCCATCCTGGGGAGAGCAAAGACACAGTCCATACAGTCCATACAGTGGGTGGCCTGCCCACTGGGCCATCCTGGGGAGAGCAAAGACACAGTCCATACAGTCCATACAGTGGGTGGCCTGCCCACTGGGCCATCCTGGGGAGAGCAAAGACACAGTTCAAACAGTCCATACAGTGGGTGGCCTGTCCACTGGGCCATCCTGGGGAGAGCAAAGCCACAGTCCATACAGTCCATACAGTGGGTGGCCTGCCCACTGGGCCATCCTGGGGAGAGCAAAGACACAGTCCATACAGTCCATACAGTGGGTGGCCTGCCCACTGGGCCATCCTGGGGAGAGCAAAGCCACAGTTCAAACAGTCCATACAGTGGGTGGCCTGTCCACTGGGCCATCCTGGGGAGAGCAAAGCCACAGTCCATACAGTCCATACAGTGGGTGGCCTGCCCACTGGGCCATCCTGGGGAGAGCAAAGCCACAGTCCATACAGTCCATACAGTGGGTGGCCTGCCCACTGGGCCATCCTGGGGAGAGCAAAGCCACAGTCCATACAGTCCATAACAGACCCCACTGCCACTGGAGGAGGCAAGTTGGCCAGAGGACATCCTGCAGCCCTGCCCGAGATAGATCCTGCCCTGCCACGTCTGCCAAAGGGCCAGCGGTTCTTGCCCTGAAGGGCCCAGTTCAGCGGTTCTTGCCTTGAAGGGCCCAGTTCAGCGGTTCTTGAGACGGCGGGGCCCAGTTCAGCGGTTCTTGCCTTGAAGGGCCCAGTTCAGCGGTTCTTGCCTTGAAGGGCCCAGTTCAGCGGTTCTTGAGACGGCGGGGCCCAGTTCAGCGGTTCTTGAGACGGCGGGGCCCAGTTCAGCGGTTCTTGCCTTGAAGGGCCCAGTTCAGCGGTTCATGAGACGGCGGGGCCCAGTTCAGCGGTTCTTGAGACGGCGGGGCCCAGTTCAGCGGTTCTTGAGACGGCGGGGCCCAGTTCAGCGGTTCTTGCCTTGAAGGGCCCAGTTCAGCGGTTCTTGAGACGGCGGGGCCCAGTTCAGCGGTTCTTGAGACGGCGGGGCCCAGTTCAGCGGTTCTTGAGACGGCGGGGCCCAGTTCAGCGGTTCTTGCCTTGAAGGGCCCAGTTCAGCGGTTCTTGAGACGGCGGGGCCCAGTTCAGCGGTTCTTGCCTTGAAGGGCCCAGTTCAGCGGTTCTTGAGACGGCGGGGCCCAGTTCAGCGGTTCTTGCCTTGAAGGGCCCAGTTCAGAGGTTCTTGAGACGGCGGGGCCCAGTTCAGCGGTTCTTGAGACGGCGGGGCCCAGTTCAGCAGTTCTTGCCTTGAAGGGCCCAGTTCAGCGGTTCTTGAGACGGCGGGGCCCAGTTCAGCGGTTCTTGAGACGGCGGGGCCCAGTTCAGCGGTTCTTGAGACGGCGGGGCCCAGTTCAGCGGTTCTTGCCTTGAAGGGCCCAGTTCAGCGGTTCTTGAGACGGCGGGGCCCAGTTCAGCGGTTCTTGCCTTGAAGGGCCCAGTTCAGCGGTTCTTGAGACGGCGGGGCCCAGTTCAGCGGTTCTTGAGACGGCGGGGCCCAGTTCAGCGGTTCTTGAGACGGCGGGCCCAGTTCAGCGGTTCTTGAGACGGCGGGGCCCAGTTCAGCGGTTCTTGAGACGGCGGGGCCCAGTTCAGCGGTTCTTGCCTTGAAGGGCCCAGTTCAGCGGTTCTTGAGACGGCGGGGCCCAGTTCAGCGGTTCTTGCCTTGAAGGGCCCAGTTCAGCGGTTCTTGAGACGGCGGGGCCCAGTTCAGCGGTTCTTGAGACGGCGGGGCCCAGTTCAGCGGTTCTTGAGACGGCGGGGCCCAGTTCAGCGGTTCTTGAGACGGCGGGGCCCAGTTCAGCGGTTCTTGCCTTGAAGGGCCCAGTTCAGCGGTTCTTGAGACGGCGGGGCCCAGTTCAGCGGTTCTTGCCTTGAAGGGCCCAGTTCAGCGGTTCTTGCCTTGAAGGGCCCAGTTCAGCGGTTCTTGAGACGGCGGGGCCCAGTTCAGCGGTTCTTGAGACGGCGGGGCCCAGTTCAGCGGTTCTTGCCTTGAAGGGCCCAGTTCAGCGGTTCTTGCCTTGAAGGGCCCAGTTCAGCGGTTCTTGCCTTGAAGGGCCCAGTTCAGCGGTTCTTGCCTTGAAGGGCCCAGTTCAGCGGTTCTTGAGACGGCGGGGCCCAGTTCAGCGGTTCTTGAGACGGCGGGGCCCAGTTCAGCGGTGCTGGAGACGGCGGCCATTCTATGGCCAACTGCTCATTGCCTGGTGGTGCCCTCCTGGGCAGCGGGGATGGTGCTCCTTCACTGCCCACCTGGGCTGTGGGTGGTGGGGCCCTCCTGGCCAGCTGGGCTGGGTCCTCCCTGGGCAGCGGCTATGGGGGTGGTGGGCTCTCCCGGGGCAGCTGTGCCGGTTCCTCCCGGGGCAGCGGCTATGGGGGTTGTGGGCTCCTCCTGGGCAGCAGGCCTGCTGCCTGACCTCTCCAACTTGCTGCCCTTGCCCTCCTTAGTCGTCGGCCTGTGGCCCTTGCCTCCCTTTGGAGCTGTGGCTGGTGACTGTCTCTGGGTGGTGTCCGGGGGGGATGTAGAAGGCGGGCTCCTGCGGCGCCCCTTCCGCCTTCTGCTCCTCTTCCCAGGGGGTGGGCTGGCTGTCCCCTTGCTGCTGGGCGAAGATCCAGACATGCGGGCTGGCGGGCTCCAATACCCCTGCACCCTTGTCAAGGGGGCTGCAGGGCTGGTGGTGGCTGAGGTGCTCTTCTTACCCCGACGAGAAGGAGGGGGGGGCTCAGGGTCAGGAAAGAAGTTAGTAGTGGCGAGGAAGAGCTTCTTGGGACAATGGAGAGTGGTAGGTACAGTGGGAATGGGAGTGGAGGGAGAGGATGTGGTTGTAGGTGAGTCACGTTTGCTGTCTTTGGGTGCAGGTGCAGGAGGGATAGGCTGTCGTGAGGTGGATGGCTGTTGGGTGGGTGGGTGGCTGCGTTTGTGTGGTGTGGAAGAGGGGGTGACAGACACAGTGGGAGAGGACACAGGGGACGTGTAAATGGCAGTGGGGGTGGTGACTGCACGTGTGCGGACTGGAGTGGAGGGTGTGCTGGTGATGGAAACACTGGCTGATGGTGAGGTGAATGGAGGTGTGAGTGTAGACGTCACAGGGAGGGAGGAGGGAGACGAGGAGGTGGGGGTCACAGAGGTGGTAGTGACTGTTGGCATGTCTGCATCGGAATGTTGCGTGTGTGAATGTCTGCGTGATCTGTGGTGCTTATGTTTGGATGAGCTTCTCTTGGGTGTTGAGGTGTGTGCAGGCTGGTCTGATGGTGTGGGTGGGACAGGCAGAGGAACAGGAGACTGGGAGGAGGGAGTTAGTAGAGGCAGGCAGGAGACAGGGACAATGGCTGCCGTCAGTGCTGAGGCCAGAGCCTGGAACGATCGCTGATGGGCAGCCTGACCCGAATGAATGCCCTCCAGGTACGCATTGCTGCGATGAACCTCCCTCTCCACCCCCTGGATGGCATTCAAAAGGGTAGTCTGCCCAACAATGAGCGTTCGGAGGAGGTCAATGACCTCCTCACTGAGGGCAGCGGGGGTAACAGGGGCAGGGCCTGAGGTGCCTGGGGCGAAGGAGATGCCCGGCTTCCTGGCAGAGCGGGCACGGGGCGAACGCGGAGGGGCTGCTGGGAGGGCGGAGATGGTGCGCTGGGTGGCGGCTGTACCTGTAATGGCGGGGGGCACGGATGGTGCCACCCCCGCAAGGGAGCCCCCTTCCGAGGACGTGTCCGTGTCGCTGCAGGCTCCAGTCGTCCCCGTCGTGGAGCTCCCCTCGCCCTCCGTCTCACTGGTCCAGTCTGACTCTGTGGCATGGCCCTCCTGGGCCATGTGAGATGCAGCTCTCTCCTGCCCCGATGCCACTTCTCCTCCGCCTGATGATGCTGATGCACACAAGCACAGAAAGACAAACAAAAAGGGGGGGGGAGAGAGAAATAAAGGGATATTGAGTACATGGATCTCCGGTACAGTTAGCGGACATGACAGACACAGATGCCCCCTGCACTAAGTTGCGCACTTGGGGTCCGCTACGCATTCCGTGGAACATGCCCTACACGCCTAGAGTTGTCAACTGCACCCATGGATGACACGGCCCAGGGATGGCTGTACTGACACACTACTGAGGGTGGTGGCTGGGGACACAGGGGCTTACGGGGGTGCCCAGCCTACAGATATCGCCCTGGCCTAGGGGGACCCACAGCCCTCCTCCCCCACCCAGACACCTCCACTGCACGACAACAGAGTAGATGATGCTTGTACTCACCCCCTTGTGTCTGCTGTGCTGCCCTCACGCGCCCATCCAAATCAGGGTAGGCCACCGCCAGGATCCGGAACATCAGGGGGCTCAGTTGACGGCAGGCACCCCGCCTACGTTGGGAGGCCATCCCCAGCAGAGACTCGGCGGTCTTCTTGGTCCCGCGGCGGATGTCCTCCCACCTCTTGCGGCAGTGGGTGCCCCGTCGATGGTGGACCCCCAGGCCCCGGACTTCCTTGGCGATGGCACGCCAAATCCCGATCTTCTCATGGGCGCGGACCTATGTGACACGTACAGGGAGGGAGAAATACCACGTTCAAGTTACTCAGCATTTTCCTTTCCAGTGGCCCAACGCCCCCCATCCCCGCCAGGCCCCCCGCCAGGCCCCCCGCCATGCCCAACATGCCCCCCATCCCCGCCAGGCCCCCCGCCAGGCCCCCCGCCATGCACAACATGCCCCCCATCCCCGCCAGGCCCCCCGCCAGGCCCCCCGCCATGCCCAACATGCACCCCATCCCCGCCAGGCCCCCCGCCAGGCCCCCCGCCAGCCCCAACATGCACCCCATCCCCGCCAGGCCCCCCTCCAGCCCCAACATGCACCCCATCCCCGCCAGGCCCCCCTCCAGCCCCAACATGCACCCCATCCCCGCCAGGCCCCCCGCCAGGCCCCCCTCCAGCCCCAACATGCACCCCATCCCCGCCAGGCCCCCCTCCAGCCCCAACATGCACCCCATCCCCGCCAGGCCCCCCGCCAGGCCCCCCTCCAGCCCCAACATGCACCCCATCCCCGCCAGGCCCCCCGCCAGGCCCCCCGCCAGGCCCCCCGCCATGCCCAACATGCCCCCCATCCCCGCCAGGCCCCCCGCCAGGCCCCCCGCCAGCCCCAACATGCACCCCATCCCCGCCAGGCCCCCCGCCAGGCCCCCCGCCAGCCCCAACATGCACCCCATCCCCGCCAGGCCCCCCTCCAGCCCCAACATGCACCCCATCCCCGCCAGGCCCCCCGCCAGGCCCCCCTCCAGCCCCAACATGCACCCCATCCCCGCCAGGCCCCCCGCCAGGCCCCCCGCCATGCCCAACATGCCCCCCATCCCCGCCAGGCCCCCGCCATGCCCCCCGCCATGCCCAACATGCCCCCCATCCCCGCCAGGCCCCCCGCCAGGCCCCCCTCCAGCCCCAACATGCACCCCATCCCCGCCAGGCCCCCCTCCAGCCCCAACATGCACCCCATCCCCGCCAGGCCCCCCGCCAGGCCCCCCTCCAGCCCCAACATGCACCCCATCCCCGCCAGGCCCCCCTCCAGCCCCAACATGCACCCCATCCCCGCCAGGCCCCCCGCCAGGCCCCCCTCCAGCCCCAACATGCACCCCATCCCCGCCAGGCCCCCCGCCAGGCCCCCCGCCATGCCCAACATGCCCCCCATCCCCGCCAGGCCCCCCGCCAGGCCCCCCGCCAGCCCCAACATGCACCCCATCCCCGCCAGGCCCCCCGCCAGGCCCCCCGCCAGCCCCAACATGCACCCCATTCCCGCCAGGCCCCCCTCCAGCCCCAACATGCACCCCATCCCCGCCAGGCCCCCCGCCAGGCCCCCCTCCAGCCCCAACATGCACCCCATCCCCGCCAGGCCCCCCGCCAGGCCCCCGCCATGCCCAACATGCCCCCCATCCCCGCCAGGCCCCCGCCAGGCCCCCCGCCATGCCCAACATGTCCCCCATCCCCGCCAGGCCCCCCGCCAGGCCCCCCGCCATGCACAACATGCCCCCCATCCCCGCCAGGCCCCCCGCCAGGCCCCCCGCCATGCCCAACATGCACCCCATCCCCGCCAGGCCCCCGCCAGCCCCAACATGCCCCCCATCCCCGCCAGGCCCCCAAGCCAGCCAGTGGCCCCAAATCCAGATAGAATTAAACTCACTTGTTGGTCTGGAGGACCGTAGAGTAGCGCATACTGGGGGAGGACCCCATCCACAAGTTTCTCCAACTCCTCTCCAGTGAAGGCAGGGGCCCTTTCCCCAGTCGCAGCAGCCATTGTCCCTTCCAGACCGAGGTCACAGCAACACTTGCAGTATAGGTCCTCTCCTGTGAAAGTTCAAGTCGCAAGTGGATAAGTAGATAGAAAATGGCGGTCACGTCCGCGGCGGTGCGTACCGCGGCGGTGCGTCCCGCCACCGCCGGCGCCCTTCGCCATTGGCTCCTGAAACCCATAGGCTTCAATGTTAACCAATGCGGCTTCGCGCCGCGGTCTTGGCCCGCCGCCCGCCGCGGTGTTCCACGCCAGCGCATTGACCTCACATCCCATTGTCACACTTCACAGGTCAGGCAGCCGCCATTTCCAGGGCCCACATGGCTCAATTTCAACTGCGTCACACAGGCCTAGGCCTTGCATAGCCACTCATACACGCCATTCACTGCATAGAGAATCGTATACTGTGCTAGCTGTGAGTACGTACCTGTGGGTTGCCTGACTGTGTGCTCCATGTTGTCCTTCCTAGGCACCGTCCGCTGGGTTGGGCGAGGAGACGGATGAATCCTCCCGTGTACCGACCGCTGGTGGACCTGTCGACAATGGAAGAACGCCACATTATCCTGACCTACCGTCTTAACCGTGCCACTATCCATGAACTGTGTGCCCGGCTGGAGCCCGACCTGATGTCCCCCATCCGCCAACCCACAGGGATTCCCCCTCTGGTGCAGGTCATGTCAGTACTCCATTTCTTGGCAAGTGGGTCATTTCAGACAACCGTGGGAATTGCTTCTGGGATGTCTCAGCCCATGTTTTCAAAGGTGTTATCCAGAGTGTTGTCTGCCCTGATGAAATCCGTGAGGAACTACATCATTTTCCCTGAGGTGGGCGAACTGGCTACAGTGAAGGGTGATTTCTACGCCCTTGGACATATTCCCAACGTAATTGGTGCCATTGATGGGACCCATGTGGCTTTGGTTCCCCCAAGAGACAGGGAGCAGGTGTACAGGAACAGAAAAAGTTACCATTCAATGAACATCCAGGTGGTGTGTTTGGCTGACCAGTACATCTCGCATGTAAATGCCAAATTCCCAGGGTCAGTGCATGACGCCTACATCCTCAGGAATAGCAGCATCCCTTACGTGATGGAACAGCTACAGAGACACCGTGTATGGCTAGTGGGGGACTCTGGGTACCCCAACCTGTCGTGGCTACTGACCCCAGTAAGGAATCCCCGGACCAGGGCAGAGGAACGGTACAATGAGGCCCATGGGCGTACTAGGAGGGTGATCGAACGCACCTTTGGCCTCCTAAAGGCCAGGTTTCGCTGCCTGCATATGACCGGTGGATCCCTAATGTACTCACCTAAGAAGGTGTGTCACATCATCGTGGCCTGCTGCATGCTTCACAACCTGGCTTTGCGCCGCCAGGTGCCTTTCCTGCAGGAGGATGGTCGAGACGGTGGTGTTGTGGCAGCGGTGGAACCTGAGGAGAGTGACGAGGAGGAAGACGACGGGGCTGAAACAGACAACAGGGACAGAATCATTGAACAGTACTTCCAATAGGACACAGGTAACATTTCAAAGATAATTTAGTAAAAGTTAACTACTCTGCAGCATCTCTGCTGCCTGTCTATTTGCCCCAGTGTATGATGACTGAGTTTTGGCTTTTCCCTCCCTATTTCAGATCTGGGGTCCCCACTACGAGTCCTGTGCTTCGTTTCCCCATGGACTACAGCTTTGTGGCAGCTGTTTGTTGACTTCACCATGTACAAGGACATATTTGCACTGTCATGTCAATTACAATCTATTGAAATCACAGCCAGACTCCTGATATTTTGGTGCAAAATAGGTGTTTATTGAAGTGCTCAAAATGGGATGGGTGGTTTCAAGTGGGTGGGGGCTATGGTGAAGGAATGTCCATGGCAGAGTCCAGAGTAACAGTCACACAGGTGCATTGTCCAGAGGCCTGTGGAGAGATGGAGCATGGGCAGTTCGAGGATGGACAGGGTGACAATGTGGGACAGTGGGATGACATCAGGTGGTATCCATTGCTGGCGGGGGTCTTGACATCCTACTCTGTCTTGCGAGATCTCAGGGCCCTCTTGCGGGGTGGTTCTTCTCCTGCAGGAGGTGGGGGTCTGGTGGGCTGCTGCTGTGCGGGGGCCTCCTGTCCACTAGCGCCGGCGGAGGTGGATGGCTGTTCTTGGTCCCGGCTAGTGGCAGGGGCCCTTGGGTGTTGTTCAGTGTCCGCCCTGCTGTTTACGAGGTCCTGCAGCAGCCCTACCATGGTAACCAGGGTGGTGTTGATGGCTCGGATGTCCTCCCTGTACCCCCGATAGTGTTCCTCCTGCAGCACCTGGATCTCCTGGAACCGGGCCAGTACCGTCGCCATCGTCTCCTGGGAGCGGTTGTATGCTCCCATGATGGTGGTGAGGACCTCGTGGAGAGTGGGTTCCCTGGGCCTCTCCTCCCCCCCCTGTCGCACAGCTGCCCGCCGAGTTGCCCTGTTTCCCTGGGCCTCTGCCCCCTGGCCGGTGTGCCCACTACCACTGCCCCCAGGTCCCTGTTGTTGTTGGGGTGGTGGGTTATCCTGGGTGCCCTGTAGTGGTAGACACACCGCAGATTGACGCGCCCTGGAGACAGAGGCATGGGCCCGCTGGGTGGGAGCTGTGCTGGTGTTCCCAGAGGGGTTAGGGTCTATAGTGGCCTGTGCCTGTGTGAGGGGAACCGACTGTCCAGAGGTCCCCGATGGTCCGGGCTGGTCATCGGTGTCCAGATCGACAGAGCTGCTGTCATCGCTGACGGCCTCTTGGGTGGGGGGTGTGGATAATTCTGGCCCCTCCGCCGCGGTGTGTTGACGGTCGGGTCCTGCAGGGGTATAGAGGTATGGTTATAGTTTCAATGTGTGGCATATGGGTGTATCTGTGGGTTCCCGTGTCCCCAAGTGCTGGCATTCGTGTGTGGGGGCTTTGGTGAGGGTGGCTTGTGGGGGGGATGTGTATATGCATTGGGCATGCTTTGGTGATGGGTGTCCATGCTTAGTGGACGCATGCAGGCCTAGGTTTTGGGATGTGTGGGTTGTGATGGTGAGACATTGGCGGGGAATAGGTGTGCTGGGGGTGGGGGTGAGGATGGTGGTGGGGGTGAGGATGGTGGTGGGGGTGAGGGTGGGGGTGAGGATGGTGGTGGGGGTGAGGGTGGGGGTGAGGATGGGGGTGGGGGTGAGGGTGGGGTTCGAGGATGGGGGTGAGGGTTGGGGTCTGATTTGGCATGCAGGTGGGGGGGAAGCAGTATTGAAGCTTCAACTTACCAGTATCCATTCCTCCGCCGACTCCTGCGAGGCCGTCAGGATGCAGGATGTTCAAGACTTCCTCCTCCCATGATGTGAATTGTGGGGGTTGAGGTGGGGGTCCTCCGCCAGTCTTCTGCACGGCGATGTTGTGCCTGGATACCATGGAACGCACCTTCCCCCGTAGGTCGTTCCATCGCTTCCTGATGTCTTCCCGATTTCTGGGGTGCTGTCCCACTGCGTTCACCCTGTCGACAATCCTCTGCCATAGCTCCGTCCTCCGGGCAATGCTGGTGTATTGGACCTGTGTGCCGAACAGCTGGGGCTCTACACGAACGATTTCCTCCACCATAACCCTGAGTTCTTCGTCTGTGAAGCGGGGTTGTCTTTGGGGTGCCATGGGGTGGTGTGTATGATGTGTGGGGTGGAGTATGTGTATTTAAGTGAGTTGAGTGTGGTGGTGTGTGTTGTTTTGTGTGTGGATAGTGTGTGGGTGATGGTGTTGAGTGGCTGTGGCTGTTATGTTTTGGATGCTGGTGTCTCGCTCTTGCCTTCTTTACGATTTTGTAAGCGTAGGGGTTTGTGGGTGATGTGGGTGGGTGTTTTATATTGTATTGTGTGTGTGGGAGTGGTGTGTGTATGTGTATCAGGTGTGTGGGATTCAAATCGTCCAATGTGGGTGAGTTTTGTTCGTTGGTGGGTATTCTGACCGCGGCGGTGTGTCCCACCAATGGAATACCGCGTTTGAATGACCGCCGCGTGGATTCGTGGGTCGTAATGGGATGGGCGTATTTCTGTTGGCGTGGCGGTGGAGGTTTGGTCATCTCCACCTTTCCGCCGACCGCTGGTCTGGCGGTCTGTTGTGGCGGTCGGATTTTCGGAGGTTTGCCTTCTGCGGGTCAGAATGACCGTGGCGGGTTTCCGCGACCGCGGCGGGATTATGGAGGATTTCTGACCGGCGGTAGGCGCCTTTTACCGCCGAGGTCAGAATGACCACCATAATCTGTTAGCCGATCAAATGGAGTGCATGCTTCAATACAAAGAAGACGGCGATGGTAATAGGCTTTTAGCAGCCCATAGTAAACTGTTTGATTCTTTAAAACACCTCTTTACAAAAGAGATTGCCAGTAATCCCAAGAAAAAGTGCCAGGCATGGTGGTTCAATAATCTATGTAGGGAAGCACAGCTCACACTATTGAAAGCTTTAAAAACAGACCAGGTTGAATCTATAAGATCAGCTAGAAAAGACTACAAGAACGAATGTACCAAGGCACGTAGAAATTGGGAAGAGGATAGATGGGTTGCCATTCTGGAGACCGCAAAATCAAATGACACCTCCAGATTCTGGAAATTAATAGCTGAAAAATGTGGAGACTCCGCCTCTGTACCTGGCACATCAATTCTTCCTGCAGCTTGGGTTGAGCATTTTAGTCAATTATACGCAGGACCACTCGAGGAACCTCCCAGGACCTCTAAGAGCTGCATTTGATTTGATCCCCAGGAACAAGTTATGGTTAACACTCTCTAACATGGGGGTTCCCTCAGGTCTCTTGAATCTCATCACCCGACTCCATGACAATACTTATGCACAAATCAGATGTGGCAAGGTGGGCGAGCTGACAGATCCCGTACCTATCAATAGAGGAGTCCGGCAGGGGTGTGTTCTGGCTCCTACTCTCTTTTTGCTCTACATCAATAACTGTATCTGCTACTTGGAGAATTGCATAAACGACTCGCCAAAATTGGCTCGGGATAAAATCCCCTGTTTATTGTATGCAGATGATACAATTTTGTTAGCTAAATCACCCATGGGAATCCAAATCAATTTTGCACTTTTTGCAGGGATTTTGGTCTTGATGTTAATGTCAAAAAAACGAAACTTATGATATACTGTATAGTACTCTAAGAAAACGCCCACGTGTCAGAATTGAAATGAACTCAGTCCCGCTGGAGTAAGTGGATGAGTTTGACTACCTGGGAATCAGATTATCGACTACAGGAAAATGGGAGGCTGCTATTGATAAAGGGGCACTTGTCCGAAGTCAAAGAGGTGGGGCCCTACTGCGCAGGTCAAGAAAGGCTTCGAGTTCCCCTCTGACCATAATTGCTGAGCTCTATAACGCCCAAATCCGTGCAGCGGCCCAATATGGAGCAGAACTTTGGGGATTGCACAGAAGATTGGATATCTTACAAATAAAAGAAAACAACTTCCTCAGACAGGTCTCCCGGTTAGGGGTGGGCAGTCCAATGACTCCTCTTAGGCTCGATTTAGGACTAAACAGCATCAAATCCATAGCGGCCCTGAGACCACTTTCCTATTGGATTCGTCTATGGAAAACTGCTGAACTCGAACCATTCAGGATGGCGGTGAGAGAACTTATAGCCATTCCCCAGGGCCCAACTAAAATTCAATGGCTCCAGGAGTTGAAATCTGCTTGGGTTAAAATAGGTCTCCCTCATTTCTGGGAACACCCGGAGCTGATTCCCAATAATGCGAGACAACTTGTTAAAAGAAGATATTGGGAAAAAATCAATGAAGACATACTGCGCCAAAATGGGATGGGCAGGTTAACAATGGAATTCCTTCAAATTAAACATGAACCTTGTCCTGAGATTTTCATGAACCTCCCCATGTCACCTTATGCTCGTGCTCTTTATCTCCAACTTAGATATGGTTCCTTGCCTGTCAACAACCTTACGGCCCACTGGTCATCCAGCGACCCTTCAACTGACAGATGTATATTTTGCCCTTACTATAAAGAAACAATAGAGCATATCCTGTTCTTTTGCCCTCCATATAAGAGCCCTAGAGGAAAGTGGATTATCCCCCTCTGCAAAAACCTATCACTATTGGACAGAGCAAATGCCACTAGAATATGCAAACACGATACATCCATACTGGTAGTCAACTCAGTTACTAAATTTTTATCGGCGGCTTGGTGTATCCGCCGTAGGCTCATTCCTGCGAAGGGCTCCTAGAGTTGGGTGAGCCTCTGTTCATAGAGGGAGATTTCAATTAGATATATATATTTTTTTTTTGCACCTCCTTTTATTTTTTTGCTACCCACCTTGCTATTACTGTGAACGTGTTAATTTATATGCGACACCTCATTTGTATTTTAGTAAGAACTTGTGGCCCATTGTAGGAGTAAATTGAGATTGTATAAGCTTATAGAGATATTTTTTACGTCAAATTTGTTAAACTGTTGTATTTTTAGTTAGATTGTATCTACAGTTATAAGGATTTTATCGAAATATTTTTTATGTCAGTTGATTACTAGATTTTACTAGTATCCTGCATGATTGTTATCATGGAACACGATGGGTTATTGTGTTTCTAATGAATTTTAAATATTTATGTTAGATTGTTATTTTTACCAATTTTAAATGGCCCACATTTTTTGGACCGATTGTATTTAAATGAAAATAAAACAAGACCAAAATGACAGAAATCTAATCAGTAGAAGTGGAGGTGCAATTTTAAAGATTTCAGTGAACATAGCAACAAACAAGCACAAAGCACCAATTGTGGATATCTGAGTGCACTGGACTGGGACAAAGTCACAAGTTCAGGCTGACTGCAATAAAGTGCGGGCTGGGTACACGGACTCAGTTAGGCTTACTGAACAGAATACCTTAAATCTTTGTTTGTTGGGCGTTGCAAGGACCATGTTGAAGATGTACTGCGAAGTGGAAGTGATGTGTCGATTCCAAGATGCTGCGAGGCTGTGATGCAAAGGCCTGCATCATCATCAAGTATCCCATCGACAGGGCTTGTGATGTGAAGTCTAGCATTGAAGATGCATTGCACAGTTTGGGCAATGTGTTGGTTCTGTGGAACTACGAGGGTGTGATGCGGAGTCTAGCATTGTCATCAGGGCCGTCGATGAGCGATGCAGAAACCTGCGATGAGGATGCATCACGCAGGGGCCGTTTTGATGAGGCTGTGGACTGTGATGCAGGTCTTTGCAACAGGGTGATCCACGCAGACCAGCAATGGATCAGCTCTGCTCGGGCTTGTGCTGTGCAGCAGAGGAGATCCATCCGTGCTGCAAGCTCCACAGAGACCAGCAGAACAACTTAGGCCCGCTTCCTAGGCTCTAGGACAGCAGGTGGCACCACTTGGCAGGGTAGACTCACAGATGGCAGAATCCAGGTGCTGGGGTCGAGTTTGTAGGAGCCTTCTGTCCGAGGTTCAAGTCAGGAGGCCAGACAACTACCCCTTGAGTCTTTCAGTGTGAGCCCCACTAATAGCATTTAATTTACAGGCCCTGGTCACAGGTGGTGCCACTTTAGTAGGGATGTACAGTAAATTAAACATGCAAATTCAGTACAAGTCATTTCTACCATGTTTTAAGGCGAGAGCACAAGCACTTTAGCACTGGTTAGCAGTGGTAAAGTGTGCGGAGAGCTAAAGCCAGCAAAAATGACATCAGCAAACAAGAAGTTTAAAGGCAAAAAGTTAGGGAGAAAGCCATGCCAAGGATGCCAGGTCTAACAGAGAGCAGTTCCAGTCATTGGGAGCCAACAAAAGTCATGATTCCTTGTGTCTCCTCTGTGTCAGGATCAAAAATAGTTTCCCTCCTGCTGGGTTGGAGCCAGAATGCCACTGAGGGTCTTGGGAATGGACCATAGCAGTTCCTGCCAGCCCCAACTAGCATCTTCAAGTGCCCTTTGTTCTGATCGATGCTCATGTCCTATTCCCAGTTGGACAATTCCTATTAACTAACAACTGTTGACCACTTGTTGACAACACCCCTGAGTTCCTGTGCCCAAAGGCCAAGCCATTGCCTTCTAAGAACAGAGTTGTTAACATCTAGCCAAGGATATGTATTGAACCTTTGGTTTTCTGTAGTAGGGCTGAGAGAGAAACTGGCTTTATACGTACCATGAGGCAGCACAAGGTAGCTTTATTAAAGTTACTCTTCCACTAAGGTTATCAAAAGCTAATTTCACTAATGAATAAGAATCAAATGCAAATTTACAAAATATTAGTTTAATTAATAGCTGGACCTCTTCATGAAATGTGCAGCTTTACCAACACAATGAAAACAGCTTTTGGATTATTATTCACTTTTAGGGCATGCTTTTTCAATATGTAGCATGTCTTGTTTTTTATATATTAGATAGCCAGACATCTGTGCTTACAGGACACGCTTTAGGGGGTGACTTAGCCAATATATAAAAATAGGATTTTCTACATTACACAGGTGCTTGTCTTTGCCATGTGTTACTGCAGTGCTGTTAAACTGCTGATCAGCCAGAGCACAACGGTGCTACCTTGAAACGTACATGTTTGTCATCTGTTTGGGTGGTACAAATACACACTGCAGCCCACATATGCTATTTAACTTCCATGCCTCCAGAGCAATTTCTGCTCACTCCAGGTTACAATGGCCTTACTGGAGTGTTAAACATAATACATGGGACAAAGCATTTTTACAGTACCCTTTTGGGAGCAGAGCACACGTAGTTAAGCAATAGAGTCAGCATCACAGTGCACAGAGTCATGATAACAGCACAAATATGGTTCAAGGGTATTCATAAACAGAGGATTGCTACGATCCCTATGCAGTTCCAATGTGGGTGCAGGAGGTCACAGCTGTTCCACTTCACCTCCCTCTTGCAGTAATGTTTGTTATTCCGAGATAGGGACCAGCACACAACTCTGGGATTATAACTCAAGCTTCCCATGCAGCACTCACTGCAATTGGAGTACAAGCTCCCAGAGTTATCTCTGTGTCACCAAGCTCTGGACTCGAACACCTTTGTTATTGCAGGACAAAGCCCTTCCACATCTCAGCCAAAGCAGCTCAATAGCACTTACAGAAAGTCTAGACATAAGTGTATCTAATTTCTCTGCCCATCTACCTTGATTGGCAATTTTGAGGACTCCTCATCTACTCTGACCACAAATGATGCATAGCATGTAGATGTTCCTGGCAACAGGCCTAATAAGAGTAATAGACTGCAACCTTGTCTAATTGTAGAAATCCTCGGCCTCATGAATCCAGATGGCTGACGCCTTCATTAAAAAGTGGCTAGATGCCTCATGGTCATGCTTACCAGATGTTTATGTCTGCTTTTATCTGCAATAGCTGGTCACTCTAGAGGCCAGCTAAAAATGTATAGCCAGACTGGCCTTATTTCCTCCCAGGCACTCCCAGTGGCCAATGTTAGCTTCCCTACGTGGTAATCGTGAATGGTGTCCCACCAGAGCAGGAGTAAAGGAGTATTGCCTGGTTACCCTGCTTCCTTGATGTCCTCTCATTGCTACTGCCTAACAAACAGATGATAGTGGATTTGCATCGAATCATTGCACATGTGATTATGGGACGCCTTAATTTTTGGCATTAATTCACATGTACACTGTGTATGCCTGACGACAGGGAGTATTTCCAAAAGCGGCAATTTTGCTAGCACTTGTAGTGGTTATATAACTCCCTTCTAGGATTGGAACGAACTCAGCCGTGCCTCGAAGTCCCTGTTTCTGTTCCTCGTCGGTTGAGCATGATGGAGGTACATTCAGTGACAAGCAGACACGGCGAGCGGAGTGAAATAATGATGAGCTTGGGCAGCCATTTAAGTCTGTCCATCACTGCAGTTCAAGTCCTGTTCGGTAGATAGGCATTGTTTATGTATGGGAACCAGTGTCCAGGAGTGAGAGAGAGATGCCTTCCAGAGTTCTCTGCCTCTTGCAGGGCCGCCTTTAGGGGTGTGCTACTGGTGTAGCAGCACTGAGCGCTGACCTGGAGAGGGGGCACTGACCTCAGGGGAGAGGGCGCTGTGCTTAGCAACGACTTACAATTTAAAAGCACGTGAAGCAGAGTTCCTTGTACGTCCAGCTTTCAGGCAGCAATAAAAATGCCATGATAAGTCTTGTGATTAATGTTCCAGCTAGAGGGAGAGAGAGAGAGATTAGACTTTTGTCTAGTGGCAGTTTTGACTCACCATAAAATAGTGCAGAACGTTAATATGCCTGCTGCAAATAAAAAATGTCTATTTTATGTGAATAGTTGAGTGGATTAACAAAGCCAGCCTTTACCAGTGCTTTAAAACAAATGAATGTATGTGAGAGAGGGGAATAAAGAGATGAGGGGCTCTTTCACTGGTTGCTAGTGCAGGAATCTGAAAAGGTCATAGGGAGGTGCCATTAAAGATTGTCACACATGGAGCCACCAGTGCTAAAGCCATCCCTGGCCTCTTGTACCATGGAGGCAAGCTGGTAGGGTCATTCAGACCCCATTTACAACATTTGGCCTGCTGTGGGATTGCGACAAATCCCCCCTCCTTCTGCACCACCAGGCCTCCATTACAATCCATGGAATTCAGGTGAGAGTCTCAAGAAGCTGTGGCAAGTTGTTCCACTTTAGAAATGCACCTGTAATTTCTGAGGCTCTGTGCTTTTATTAATTCTTGATTTTAAGGGGAAGCTCACAGCTCTTTCTCATTCACCTTTGATAGCGCGTCCAGTCTTCATAAATTACTTATACCTGGACACGTTGGAGGTCGCTGAACCTTTTAGCCGAGTTGGGCTCTCCTCATCCTAGAATAGTCGGATCTCTCAAATCAATAATCAGTAACCATTTTAATCAATACCCAATGCTCAATTTACTAGATCAAACAACACATTAAAATCAATAACAATCGGTATTTTGACACACCATGACCTTTCAGTCATGAATAACCACACCAGTTTATTAAAAGTTAATTTGTTTATTTCCCTATATTAACAAAGCTAAAACAATATATATGAGTCTCAAAATCAAATGATATATGTATACGAACATTACTAGCTGTCCATAACGGCAGAAGAAACACAATCTACGCAAAATCTGAATTATAATACACTCGGTTATAGCAATGCAAATCACTAATATGAGTAATTGAGTTTGACTAATTGCATACATCTGTCAGCATAACAAGATTTCAATTCAACATGGTGCGTCAAGTGAATACCTCGACTAACCTCTAATTAGCATTGGCATGTGGGACTTCATGCAAAACGAATTTAGTCAATACAAATTCAGAAAACTTCTAGCTTGGGCCCTATCAAAATAGCAGTTGGTACCTAAGAAGGAAAACTCAATGCATAATACAGTTATCCTTTCATAATTACCAAATACAATCAGCATTCAAGAAAGTCTTCGTCCTTCAGGTACCGGTTCGATCAGCATGGGGCAGGTTTCAAAGGGGCAGAGTTAAGGGCAAGTTTCCTTGCAGCAGCAAGGAGAATGGGGCAAAGTTACTGCATGGGCAAGACTGGGCAAATTAAAGTTAAAGTCTCTAGGGTGAGAATTCTTAAAGTCTCTTTCTCTGGGATAGAGAAAAGGGCATCAAGATGTCGTCCAAGATGACGTCTGGCATTTGGCTTCAAAGATGGCATCAAGGGAAAAAATGGCTGACTTCTCTTTGTCCAGTGGGTTTAAGTAAGAAACATTCCAAATACTTCAGGGTCTTCCATTGGAGGATTCATAGGGTGGCTTCAATTTGACCAATGAATAGTGTCTTTCTCCTAGTACTCTTTTATGCATACATTGTCCTTGGAGCCTTGGGACGCAAGTTGCAACAAAGTTTGCCAATTATTTCGGTATCAGTACTTTTATTGTCTGCACCTGCAGGAGCTGACCTTGCATCAAAAGGGATGCAACCAGCCTAGCACGAAACCTTGAGATAAGTGTATTAGTCATTTCTACTGGAAATATACAACCTTTAAATGAAATAATATGTTTTTGGTTAGTGCAAGTGAAAACCACGCAGTTGAATTTGAGACCAGGCAACTAGGCCAAAGCCTCTACTAAATTTAAGCTAAGCATAAAACAGTTTCAACAAGAAATCATAGAATACATTTGCAATTATGACGGATTACTACATTTGTCAATTCTTCATGATTAATTAAGCCCGTTTATAATAATGGCGAACTACCCTGTGGGCACCATTTCCCACGTATATTATTTTTCTTTGCTAAAATCACACTACTTTATACGATTTTGATTATATGATATATGAATATTTGTTAGTCCTTCTTTTTCTGCGTCATCACCTTCATCCTTTGTCACCACTGCCATTCTCCACCTACGGTGCGAGACAGTCAAGAAAAGGCAACGATATTGACGTAGAAATAGCATGTCCCCTTCAAAACAAAGTGAACATAATGCAATGCCTTATGGAACAGAAAATGAGAGGGGGAGCTCCAACAAGATCAAGATCCATAAAGGAGGTCTTTGAATGGCCCTGCAATTACTTCAACTGTGGGTGCCCCAAGTACTCCAAGACATGCGAGAGGCAGGTCAGAGGTTTCTTAGAATTACAGGGGTTCCGTGCCAGCACAGAGTCAATGGCGTAACACAAAATGATGGGGCTTCCTGTAGAATGCATGCATAGAGGACCTCTGAGAGTTCCACGTTTCATCAATATTCATAGCTCCGAGGCTCAATGGAGGCCTTTGACGAATTGGGACCCCCCCCTGCAGCGCAGTGGCTGTGGGGCTCTATTTTATGCCCCTGCACAGAGTGAGCTATTGGCCGTAGTAGGAGTCCAAAGAAGGATGATCATCAAGCTAGAAGCAGAACTTAAGAAGCTGAAGAAATCAAAGGAGATACAGAGGACAATGAAAGAGGTAAAGTCTAGCCCCCAGAAATCAGTAACAAATACATACCGCTGTCAAACAAGACTTGCGCAATCTACTCTCCATGAATACAATAATATTGCACACACTGTCTACTTAGCGAGGAGCAACAGAAAAAGTGTATTTTTCTCCGAATGCCACGATTGCACACCAAAAAACAGTCCGGGAAATTAGTTCACTTGACAAGACTACAAAAACAGGAACCCTTGTCCCAGCTCAGTAGCTAACTGAAATCCCACTCTCATGGAAGAGACCGGAAAGGAAAATAAATATAGAATCTAAAACCACCACAAGTGACTGTTTCTTCGGCAATGCCTTTGTGGAGCCTTAAGTTAAAGTTATTGATGTAACCGATTGATGACAAAGAAGTTTGGCCCAAGGTAAACGATACAAGAAATCCTGTTATCACCAAGGTCAGACAAGGACAGAAAACAGGCCCAGCCACCGAATTAAATGTGGCCCCAATTGTGAATTACATAGTTTTAAAAAAGTAGCCTACAATCGGGACAGTTTTGAACTAGTACAGACTAGTTGTATAAGTATTTTGCACGGCATTTGAGCTTGCAGGAGTCAATGTTTGTTTTAATATCAGAGAAACCACCAATAATCGTCTCACCAGGCCACAAACAGGACCACAAACAGCCAAAAATGCACCCCACACACTGACCTTTTAGACCAGCCCATCAGCCCCTGCTGATTGCCCTATAGGTCATTGCATCCCTGGTTATCCCAAAGGTGGCTAAAACGAAATAAAGATTTGGCATAGCTTATGGGGAAAACACGTCACAGGTATGTGCGGTCCCAGGATATGACTCCTGTGAGCAGTATTTGAGTTAAGGTTTGGGATCAGTCAAGGAACTGGATTATTATAGGGTGTGAAAAGAACAATTTACTAAGCTTCCTGGCATTGACTTTGGATATATGTTGGAGTGTAGCTTTTATAATCAAAGTTTAACAGGAACTGCTTGCAAAATAATGTATAATGAAGCTGCATAGAAATGCATTAATATGTTTCTAATGTACGCGTTTGAAATGTGCCCATGGGGTGTGGCCACCAATGTATACGATGATTAATGAAATTGACTAATAATGAATTATTAATGTTCTAATGTATGATTCTGTTCTAGTATTAAGAGTTATATGTGAAGATTTTGTCGAATTAATCATTAGGCATTAGTTAGCAAGAGTCTGGGCCTAGCTGCCTGGCCTCATATTAAATGTGTTTTCTAAACGTGCAATGTGCTGTCTTCTTGAAGGACATGAAGCTGTACTTTTCCAGAAGCTAGAGTTGTGTGTAATCGTAGTAAATTCTTTCTCATGAGATCCGACTTGCTCAAGGAGACATTCTTGCCAAATGCAACAGTGTAATTCGCAACAGGTACAAGGTCGCCTAAACTGCTAAAGACAATGGAGCTACTAACTGAAGCTGTGCGTGTAACCTTTCTTACCTTGCATCTCACCCGATGAAGACGTAAATCACAGGAGCCAATGAACTGCATGAGAACTGTGTTAGGTGCAATTCTAGTAAGGTGACCACTCAACCATTGGACAGCGATAGTGGTGCGCCAGATTTTGCCCAATTGGAAATTAAGGGTTTGTTCGACGGATTTAATATAATGACATGCCACAAGGAAAAATGGTCCACTCTTTTGCCATCCTTTGCTGTTCCTTGCAGCCATTACCTTATCATTAATTTGAGAGACTTTTTCCTACTTTGAATCATCCTCTTTACTCGACATTTACTTCACCTCCTTAAGAGGGAAGAACTTTCTACCCTGTTTGCTGAGACTTTGCGGTTCTGTCCTGGCTGATGGCAGATCGACTACTGTCCTGAGGACGAAGACTGACTCTGTATGCTGACCCATTACAGAGGGTAACTGTTAGAAATGGGGTCTTTGGTTGACAGTCAGGTTACCCCCTGTTCAAGCAAGGACCCTCACTCTAGTCAGGGTAAAAGAGAATCACCCTCAGCTAACCCCTGCTTACCCCCTTGGTAGCTTGGCAGAGCAGTAGGCTTAACTTCAGAGCGCTAGGTGTAAAGTATTTGTACCAACACACACAGTAACTTAATGAAAACACTACAAAATGACACAACAACAGTTTAGGAAAATAGGAAATATTTATCTAAACAAAACAAGACCAAAACGACAAAAATCCAACATACACAAGTCAAGTTATGAATTTTTAAAGATTAAACTAAAAAAATAGCGCTTAGAAACAAAAATGCTTCGATGAGATGTTAACATGGCGTCGTGACGGAGTCGTTCCCAACAAGCTGACACCAGCGGTGCCGGACACGGAGTCGTGTAGACCCCCAAGTACAGTACCTTTGGTGAAGAGTGAAAACAAGCCGATGCGCGAAGTCGGGGATCGCAGCGTCTGTGCGAAACGTTGAATCCGTGCTCTTCGAGCGGCGTCGGTCACGACGTAGTGCGGCGACTTCCACGGAGTCGCGGACTTTAGCGGGGTTGCAGCGGCGTCGGGCCTGCGAAGAGCGTCACGTTCCAGCGAAGGTTACGGCGTCGGGTGCAGGCGGCGTCACGGGATTCAGCAGCGGCGTCGGTCCAGAGTCGTCCGAAGTCGATTTCCTTGGATTTCCACCAGCTTTCCTTTCAAGGACCCGGGGACTGGATAGGGAACCACTTGTCGGAGCAGGAGTCTCTCCAGAGACTCCAGGTGCTGGCAGAGAGAAGTCTTTGCTGTCCCTGAGACTTCAAACAACAGGAGGCAAGCTCTAAATCAAGCCCTTGGAGATTTCTTCACAAGATGGAAGGCACACAAAGTCCAGTCTTTGCCCTCTTACTCTGGCAGAAGCAGCACTGCAGGAAAGCTCCACAAAGCACAGTCACAGGCAGGGCAGCACTTCTTCCTCAGCTATCAGCTCTTCTCCAGGCAGAGGTTCCTCTTGGTTCCAGAAGTGTTTCTAAAGTCTGTAGATTTGGGTGCCTTTCTTATACCCATTTTAGTCTTTGAAGTCACCTTTCTTCAAAACAGTGAAAAACGAAGTTGGCAGTATTTCACTGTCAGGACATATAAACAACATTACTATGGCCCTCATTCCAACCCTGGCGGTTGGTGTTAAAGCGGCGGCTAACCCGCCAACAGGCTGGCGGTTAAAAAAATGGAATTCTGACCCTGGTGGAAACCGCCAACAGAGACCACCACTTTAACATTCCGACCGCCACGGCGGGACAAACAAACAGCGCGGCGGTCACCGCCAACACACAGGCGGGAGACAATGGACCGCCCACCCTATCACAACCCACCAATCCGCCACCTTTTCCGGGGCGGTAGCCCCGCCGATAAAAACACGGCAGAAACAGACATTTCAAACCGAAAATGCTCACCTCCATACACCCAACGAGGAATCTGGACAGCATGGAACCCGAATTACACATCCTACCAGCTATTGTATTCCTATTATATTAAATATTAAAAGTCCGATAATTCTCGCTGTCATTGTCCGTGGACCACTGGGCCCAAATCACATGGGCAAGGCCCACACAAGATACCTGATCTAAACGGAGAGAACACTTCAGGGGCATCAGATAGAAAAACTACAGGCACCTCAGGGGGAAGGGAAGGGGGGGCACCTCAGCCACATGTGTACACGACGCCAGATCCACAAGGGGCCTCCATGGCCACTGTCCCATCCTGGGGAGTGCAAAGCCACAGTCTCACAAGTCTCTACAGTGGGTGGGTTGCCCACTGTTCCATCCTGGGGAGTGCAAAGCCACAGTCTCACAAGTCTCTACAGTGGGTGGGCTGCCCACTGCCATATCCTGGGGAGTGCAAAGCCACAGTCTCTCAAGTCTCTACAGTGGGTGGCTTGCCAGGCAGAGGTTCCTCTTGGTTCCAGAAGTGTTTCTAAAGTCTGTAGATTTGGGTGCCTTTCTTATACCCATTTTAGTCTTTGAAGTCACCTTTCTTCAAAGGGGACTCACACCTACTTGTGAAATCCTGCCTTGCCCAGGCAAGGCCTCAGACACACACCAGGGGTTTGGAGTCTGCATTGTCAGAGGCAGACACAGTCCTTTCAGATGAGAGTGACCACTCCACCCCTCCCTCCTAGCAGAGATGGCTAATCAGGAAATGCAGGTTACACCCCAGCTCCCTTTGTGTAACCGTCTAGTGTGAGGTGAAAAACAACCCAACTGTCAAACTGACCCAGACAGGGAATCCACAAACACGGCAGAGTCACAGAATGGTTTAAGCAAGAAAATGCTCACTTTCTAAAAGGGCATTTTCAAACGCACAATCTCAAAATCAACTTTACTAAAAGATGTATTTTTAAATTGTGAGTTCAGGGACCCCAAACTCCACATGTCCATCTACTCTCTAGGGGAATCTACACTTTAATCATATTTACAGGTAGCCCCCATATTATCCTATGAGAGAGACAGGCCTTGCAACAGTGAAAAACGAAGTTGGCAGTATTTCACTGTCAGGACATATAAACAACATTACTATGGCCCTCATTCCAACCCTGGCGGTTGGTGTTAAAGCGGCGGCTAACCCGCCAACAGGCTGGCGGTTAAAAAAATGGAATTCTGACCCTGGTGGAAACCGCCAACAGAGACCACCACTTTAACATTCCGACCGCCACGGCGGGACAAACAAACAGCGCGGCGGTCACCGCCAACACACAGGCGGGAGACAATGGACCGCCCACCCTATCACAACCCACCAATCCGCCACCTTTTCCGGGGCGGTAGCCCCGCCGATAAAAACACGGCAGAAACAGACATTTCAAACCGAAAATGCTCACCTCCATACACCCAACGAGGAATCTGGACAGCATGGAACCCGAATTACACATCCTACCAGCTATTGTATTCCTGCTCCTCTACCAGGAGCACGAACGCCGACGCAGAAGACAACGGTGAGTACTGCACCTACGACACTGGGGAGGGGGGAGGAGAAAATATTACGGGGACACACATACGCGACACACCCACCCCCACCCACTACAACACACACATCAATGCATAGCAATACATCACTGTTACAACCACCAAGCCCCCCCGAAAGAATGCAAAGACAAAAGGAATAGATCATAAACAGTCAAATATATTGGATTATTGCCTTATAAAAATATCACACATTTAAAAGTAATATATACATAAATATTAAAAGTCCGATAATTCTCGCTGTCATTGTCCGTGGACCACTGGGCCCAAATCACATGGGCAAGGCCCACACAAGATACCTGATCTAAACGGAGAGAACACTTCAGGGGCATCAGATAGAAAAACTACAGGCACCTCAGGGGGAAGGGAAGGGGGGGCACCTCAGCCACATGTGTACACGACGCCAGATCCACAAGGGGCCTCCATGGCCACTGTCCCATCCTGGGGAGTGCAAAGCCACAGTCTCACAAGTCTCTACAGTGGGTGGGTTGCCCACTGTTCCATCCTGGGGAGTGCAAAGCCACAGTCTCACAAGTCTCTACAGTGGGTGGGCTGCCCACTGCCATATCCTGGGGAGTGCAAAGCCACAGTCTCTCAAGTCTCTACAGTGGGTGGCTTGCCCACTGTCCAATCCTGGGGAGTGCAAAGCCACAGTCTCTCAAGTCAATATCAGTCTCCACTGGTACTGGAGGGGGACTAGTGCCCAGAGTGCTTCGTGCAGCCCTGCCCGACACAGATGCGGGCCTGCCCCTTCCGCCAATGGGCCAGCGGTGCTTGAGACGGCGGTGCCCTGTTCAGCGGTGCTTGAGACGGCGGTGCCCAGCGGAGCAGTGCTTGAGATGAAGGGCCCAGCGGAGCGGTGCTTGAGACGGCGGTGCCCAGCGGAGCGGTGCTTGAGATGAAGGGCCCAGCGGAGCGGTGCTTGAGATGAAGGGCCCAATTCAGCGGTGCTTGAGATGAAGGGCCCAGTTCAGCGGTGCTTGAGACGGCGTTGCCCAGCGGAGCGGTGCTTGAGATGAAGGGCCCAGCGGAGCGGTGCTTGAGATGAAGGGCCCAGTTCAGCGGTGCTTGAGACGGCGGTGCCCTGTTCAGCGGTGCTTGAGATGAAGGGCCCAGCGGAGCGGTGCTTGAGATGAAGGGCCCAGCGGAGCGGTGCTTGAGACGGCGGTGCCCTGTTCAGCGGTGCTTGAGACGGCGGTGCCCTGTTCAGCGGTGCTTGAGACGGCAGTGCCCTGTTCAGCGGTGCTTGAGACGGCGGTGCCCTGTTCAGCGGTGCTTGAGACAGCGGTGCCCAGTTCAGCGGTGCTTGATTGAAAGGGCCCAGTTCAGCGGTGCTTGAGACGGCGGTGCCCAGTTCAGCGGTGCTTGAGACGGCGGTGCCCAGTTCAGCGGTGTTTGATTGAAAGGGCCCAGTTCAGCAGTGCTTGAGACGGCGGTGCCCTGTTCAGCGGTGCTTGAGACGGCGGTGCCCAGTTCAGCGGTGCTTGAGACGGCGGTGCCCAGTTCAGCGGTGCTTGAGACGGCGGTGCCATGTTCAGCGGTGCTTGATTGAAAGGGCCCAGTTCAGCGGTGCTTGTTTGAAAGGGCCCAGTTCAGCGGTTCCGGCCCAGGCATGGGTGTCACTCGCCACCTGGCATGTGGCTGGCAGGGCTTTCCTGCCCATCTGTCCGTTGGCTTGCGGGGCCCTCCTGGGCTGCCGTACCGGGCCTCTGGGTGTCTTCCTTCACACCTGGGAGGGGGCTGGTGGGGCACTCCTGGGCAGCTGGCCTGCTGCCGGACTTGTCGGGCATGCTGCCCTTCCCACCCTTCCCTGCTCGTCTGTGGCCCTTTGACCCCTTTGGCGGTGTGCCAGGTGGCACCCCACTTCCAGACGGAGCCAGGGTAGGGATTTTGGTCCCTGGTGTCCGTGGCCTCTCGCGCCGGGCACTGCTCACTTTTGGGTGCTTTTCCGGGGATGGGCTGCGCGTGCCTTGGCTCCTCGCCGGAGTTGTTGCCCTTGAGGGTGGGGGACTCCACAGTCCTTGGACAACAGTCCTGATAGGTCCTGGTTTGGTGGTGGCTGAGGTGCTGATTGCAGTCTTATGAGATGGACGGGGTGGGGGAGTTGTTGGAAAGAGGTTAAGGTTGGCAAGGAAAAGCAATTTGGAAAGAGAGTGATGGGTAGGTGTAGTGGGTATGGGAGTGGAGGAAGAGGATGTGGTTGTAGGAGTGTGAAGTCTGGTGTCTTTGGGTGCAGGTGCTTGGGCTGGAGGCTGTCGTGAGGTGGATGGCTGTTGGGTGGGTGGCTGCTTGCGTTTTTGTGGTTTGGAAGAGGGGGTGACAGACACACTGGGAGAGGACACAGGGGACGTGTACATGGTAGTGGGGGTGGTGACTGCACGTGTGCGGAGTGTTCTGGTGGGTGTGCTGGTGATGGACGTAGTGGCTGAAGATGTTGTGCATGCAAGTGTGAGTGGAGACGTCACAGGGAGGGAGAAGGGAGACGAGGAGGAGGGGGACACAGTGGAGGCAGTGGCTGTTGGTATGTCTGCATGTGGATGTTGCTTGTGTGAATGCTTGTGTGATGTGTGGTGCTTATGTCTGAATGAGCTTCCCTTGGGTGTTGAGGTATGTGCAGGCTGGTCTGTAGGTGTGTCTGGGATAGGCAGAGGTACAGGGGATTGGGTCTGGGTGGAGGAAGTTGGAGGGGGGAGGCTAGAGACAGGGACAATTGCTGCCGTCAGTGCTGAGGCCAGAGCGTTGAACGATCGCTGATGGGCAGCCTGACCCGAATGAATGCCCTCCAGGTATGCATTACTCCGGTGCACCTCCCTTTCTACACCCTGGATGGCATTCAAAAGGGTAGACTGCCCAACAATGAGCGTCCTCAGGAGGTCAATGACCTCCTCACTGAGGGCAGCAGGGGTGACTGGGGCAGGGCCTGAGGTGCCTGGGGCAAAGGAGATGCCCACCTTCCTGGGTGAGCGGGCACGGGGCGAAGGCTGAGGGGTTGCTGGGAGGGCGGTGCTGGTGCGCTGGGTGGCGGCTGTACCTGTTGTTGCGGGGGGCACGGATGTTGCCGCCACCACAAGGGGGCTCCCTTCAGAGGATGAGTCGCTGCCACTGACATCAGCACGAGTCCCCGCTGTGGAGCTCCCCTCGCCCTCCGTCTCACTGGTGAAATCAACTCAGTTGCATGGCCCGCCATGGCCATGTGAGATGCAGCTCCCTCGTGCTCCGATGCCACTTCTCCTCCGCCTGATGATGCTGATGCACACATGAACAGGAAGGCCACAAAAAAGGGGGGGGGAGAAATAAAGATATGTTGAGTGCATGGATTACCGCTACCGTTGGCGGACAAGACAGACACAGAAGCCCCCTGCACTACGCCGCGCACTTGGGGTCCACTACGCAATCCGTGGGACATGGCCTACAAGCCTATCGACGACAACTGCACACATAGATGACACAGGGCCATGGATACCTGAACTTGGCACCCTACAGAGGTGGGGGGTTGGGGCACAGGGCCATGCCTTACGGAGGGGCCTAGCCTACAGAATTCGCCCTGGCCTAGGGAGACCCACAGCCCTCCTCCCCCACCCAGACACCTCCACTGCGCGCAAAGTCACCAGAATGAGACTGTACTCACCCCCTTGTGTCTGCTGTGATGTCCTCACGTGCCCATCCAAATCGGGGTAGGCCACCGCCAGGATCCGGGACATCAGAGGGGTCAATTGACGACTGGCACCCCTCCTACGTTGGGAGGCCATCCCCAGCAGAGCCTCCGCCGTCTTCCTGCTCCCGCGGCGGATGTCCTCCCACCTCTTCCGGCAGTGGGTGCCCCGTCTGTTGTGGACCCCCAGGGTCCGGACGTCCTTGGCGATGGCACGCTAAATCGCGATTTTCTGGTGGGCGCTGACCTATGTGACATGTACAGGGAGAGAAAAATTGTCATCACCTTCTGCATGCTCAATGTGAGTGCCCCCCATCCCCACCCTTGCCATGTGGCACATGCTCTCATTTGTCATCTGATGCATGACTCAATCGCTCCCCTCCCCACCATCTTTCATCCACCCGACTCAACCCAGGCATTGCCCCCAAAGCATGGTCCCAGTGTACTTACCTGTTGGTCTGGAGGACCGTAGAGTAGTGCATACTGGGGGAGGACCCCATCCACGAGTTTCTCCAATTCTTCAGAAGTGAAGGCAGGGGCCCTTTCCCCAGTCGCAGCAGCCATTGTCTCTTCCACACCGAGGTCACAGCAGCACTTGCAGTGTAGGTCCTCTCCTGTGGAAGATCAGGTATCGAGTGATTAAGCTGATAGAAAATGGCAGTCACGCCCGCGGCGGTGCGTACCGCAGCGGTGCGTACCGCGACCGCCGGCGCACATCGTCATTGGCTCCTGAAACCCATAGGATTCAATGTGAACCAATGCGGCTTTGCGCCGCGGTCTTCGACTGCCTACGGCCACGGTGTGCCACGCCAGCGCATTGACCTCACATCCCATTGTCACACTTCACAGGTCAGGCAGCCGCCAATTCAAGGGCCCACATGGCTTAATTCCTCATGCGTCACACATACCTAGGCCTTTCCTCAACACTCATACACACCATTCAATGCATAGTGAATCGTGTTGTGTGCAAGCTGTGGGAACGTACCTGTGGGTTGATTGACTCTGTGCTCGCTGTTGTCCTTCCTAGGCACCGTCCGCTTGGCAATGCGAGGAGATGGAGGAATCTTCCCGTGTACAGACCGCTGGTGGACCTGTCGACAATGGAGGAACGACATGTCATTCTGACATACAGGCTTGACCGAGCCACTATACATGAACTGTGTGCCCAGCTGGAGGCAGACCTGATGTCACCCATCCGCCAACCCACAGGGATCCCCCCTCTAGTGAAGGTGCTGTCAGTACTCCATTTCTTAGCAAGTGGGTCATTTCAAACAACAGTGGCCATATCATAAGGGATGTCTCAACCTATGTTTTCCAAGGTGTTGTCCAGAGTGTTGTCTGCCCTGCTCAAACACATGCGGAGCTACATCGTTTTCCCTGAGGTGGGGGATTTGCCTACAGTGAAGGGTGACTTCTATGCCCTTGGACATATCCCCAACATCATAGGTGCCATTGATGGGACCCATGTGGCTTTGGTACCCCCCAGAGAAAGTGAACAGGTGTACAGGAACAGGAAAAGTTATCATTCAATAAATGTCCAGAGGGTCTGTTTGGCAGACCAGTACATCTCACATGTTAATGCCAAGTTCCCTGGCTCTGTGCATGACGCCTACATCCTGCGCAATAGCAGCATCCCGTATGTGATGGGGCAACTCCAGAGGCACCGTGTGTGGCTATTAGGGGACTCTGGTTACCCCAACCTTTCCTGGCTATTGACCCCAGTGAGGAATCCCAGGACCAGGGCAGAGGAACGCTACAATGAGGCCCATGGGCGGACTAGGAGGGGGATAGAACGCACCTTCGGCCTCCTGAAGGCCAGGTGCCTCCATATGACAGGTGGATCCCTAATGTACTCACCAAAGAAGGTGTGCCAGATCATCGTGGCCTGCTGTATGCTTCACAACCTGGCTTTGCGCCGCCAGGTGCCTTTTCTGCCAGAGGATGGTCCAGATGGTGGTGTTGTAACAGCTGTGGAGCCTGTGGAGAGTGAAGAAGAGGAAGCCGAAGAGGACGACATAGACAACAGGAACACAGTAATAGAGCAATACTTTCAGTGACACACAGGTAAGAGTACACACCGGCATATTACATTTACTTAAAGACTCCTACCTCTCTATTGTCTGACTTTTTCCCCCAGTGTATAGTAACTGTGTTGTGACTTTCCCTTCCGTTTTCAGAGCTGTGGACCCCACTGCGTGACATCTGCTTAGTTTCCCCATGGACTACAGCTGTGTGACAGCGTTTTTTTGGCATCACTATGTGAATAACAATTGTGGCACTGTCATGTCTAATACATTTGTTAAAATCACAGACAGACTCCAGATTGTTTATGTGCAATAAGTGTGTTTATTCAAGTGTTCTAATTTGGATGGGTGGTTGAAAATCGGTGAGGGGTGATGGTGGAGGATTGTCCATGGCAGAGTCCAGACTATCAGGATCACAGGTGCATTGTCCAAATGCCTGTGGGAAGTGGAGCAGGGGCAGTTTAAGGTTGGACAGGGTGACAATGTGGGACAGTGGGATGACAATCAGGGCGGTATCCTTTGCTGGCGGGGGTCTTGACATGTTACTCTGTCTTCTTCCTGGATCTCAGGGCCCGCTTGCGGGGTGGTTCTCCTTCTGCAGGGGGTAGGGTTCTGGTGGCCTGTTGGTCTTCTGTCGGGGCCTCCTGTCCACTAGCGCCGGTGGAGGTGGTAGCCAGTTCTTGGTCCATGCTAGTGTCAGGGGCCCTTTGAGGTGCCAGAGTGGTCCGCAATGTTGAGATTAACTCATTCAGGGCCACTACGATGGTACCCATGGCGGTACTGATGTTTCTCAGTTCCTCCCTGAACCCCATATACTGTTGTTCCTGCAGAAGCTGGATTTCCTGAAAACTGGCCAGGACCGTCGCCATCGTCTCCTGGGAGTGGTGGTATGCTCCCATGATGGAGGAGAGGGCCTCGTGGAGAGTGGGTTCCCTAGGCCTGTCCCCCCCTGTCGCACAGCTGCCCTCCCAGTTCCCCTGTTTCCTTGGGCCTCCGTCCCCTGGACCGTGTGCCCACTACCACTGCCCCCAGGTCCCTGTTGTTGTTGGGGTGGTGGGTTAGCCTGGGTTCCCTGTAGTGGTGGACACACCGCTGATTGACGTGTCCTGGGGACAGAGGTATGGGCCCGCTGGGTGGGTGCTGTGCTGGTGTTCCCAGAGGGGGGAAGGTCTGCTGTGTCCTGTGCCTGTCTGAGGGGAACCGACTGTCCAGAGGTCCCCGATGGACCGGGCTGGTCATCTAGATCCAGGGAGACAGAGCTGCTGTCATCACTGTGGGCCTCTTCTGGGGGTGGAGGGGACATTTGTGGACCCTCCTGCGCGGTGACCTGGCGTTCGGGTCCTGCAGGGGTATAAAAGTATGGTTATTGCTTCTGTGTGTGCCAATGGCGTGCAATGGGTGGGTGCCCGTGTACCCCAGTGCTGGCATTCCTTTGTGGGGGGTGTTGTGACGGTGTTTTGGGGGGGGGGGGGGGTGATGGGTACGTGCATTGGGCATGCTTTGGTGATGGGTGTCCATGCTTTGGGGCCGCATGCAGGGCTAAGTTTTGGGATGGGTGGGTTGCGATGGTGAGACATTTGCAAGGGGTAGTTGTGAAGGGGGTGAGGGTGGGGGTATGAGTTGGCATGCAGGTGGGGTGGGGGGGATGAAGTAGTGAAGATGAGACTTACCAGAGTCCATTCCTCCGCATACTCCAGCGAGGCCCTCAGGATGCAGGATGTTCAAGACTTGCTCCTCCCATGTTGTAAATTCTGGGGGAGGAGGTGGAGGTCCGCCGCCAGTCCGCTGTACCGTGATGTTGTGCCTTGATACCATGGAACGCACCTTCCCCCGTAGGTTGTTCCACCTCTTCCTGATGTCATCCCGATTTCTTGGGTGCTGTCCCACAGCGTTGACCCTGTCCACTATTCTGCTCCATAGCTCCATCTTCCTGGCAATGGTGGTGTGCTGCACCTGTGTCCCGAACAGCTGGGGCTCTACTCATAGGATTTCCTCCACCATGACCCTGAGTTCAGCATCTGAGAACCTGGGGTGTCTTTGAGGTGCCATGGGGTGGTGTGGATGATGTGTGGGGTGTAGTGTGTAGTGATAGGTGGGGTGGTATTTAGTGGTGTGTTGTGTGAGGTGTGTGGAAGTTATGTGGGTATTGGTATTGTGTGCCTGTGGATGCTTGTTTGTAGATTCTGGTGTCTCTCTCTGGTCTTCGTTCGATATTTCTGGTCGTAAGGGTTTGTGGGTGATGTGGGTGTGTGTTTTATAATGTATTGGGTGTGTGGGAGTGGTGTGTGTATGTGTATCAGGTGTGTGTATTTCGAATTGTCCAATGTGGTAGTGTTTTGTAGGTGTATGTGTATTTCGACCGCGGCGGTGTGTACCGCAAATAGAATACCGTGGTTGAAAGACCGCCGCGTGGATTCGTGGGTCGTAATGGCATATGCGTATTTCTGTTGGCGTGACGGTGGAGGTTTGGTCATCGCCAGTTTATCGCTGACCTTTGGTGTGGCGGACTTTTGTGGATGGTGGTATTTTAGCGGTTTGCCTAGTGTGGGTCAGAATGACCGTGGCGGTTTACCGCGACGCGGCGGTGTTTTGGCGGTCTTCTGTCTGGCGGTAAGCGCCTTTTACCGCCGAGGTTGGAATGACCACCTATATGTCTTACCTTATCCATACACTGCACCCTGCCCTTGGGGCTACCTAGGGCCTATCTTAGGGGTGCCTTACATGTAAGAAAAGGGAAGGTTTAGGCCTTGCAAGTGGGTACACTTGCCAAGTCGAATTTACAGTGTAAAAATACACACACAGACACTGCAGTGGCAGGTCTGAGACATGATTATAGGGTTACTTGTGTGGGTGGCACAACCAGTGCTGCAAGCCCACTAGTAACATTTGGTTTACAGGCCCTGGGCACCTCTAGTGCACTTTACTAGGGACTTAACAGTAAAACAAATAGGCCAATCATGGAGAACCAATTACGTACACATTTTAAACAGGAGCACTTGCACTTTAGCACTGGTTAGCAGCGGTAAAGTGCCCAGAGTAACAAAAACAGTAAAATCAGAGTCCAGCACACATCAACAGCCTGGGGAACCGAGGCAAAAAGTTAAGGGAGACCACGCCAAAGGATGAAAAGTCTAACAGTAACTATATGATAATGGAAATGTAATTGTCTGCTTGCCTTTCCTTTCTAGGTACCAACTGCTTTTGATAGAGACCATAGTTAGATGTTTTCCAAATTTGTGGTACTAAATTGTTTTACATGAAGCCCAACATGCTGATGCTAATTTCAGGCTAGTTAAGGAGTTCACCGACAACTAGGTGCAAATAGACAAACAACTGGATCTTTGCTTTGTTAAATAATGTATCAATGCTACTCTGCTAAAGTTGATTCATGTTAATGCCGTGTTTTGTCTTGATGTTTATAATCTTTGCTTTGCTTAAATCTTACTCAAGTTGCCATATTGTGACATTATTGATGTGTTTCCTGGTGTTGAGACTAATAAACTTGCTAGTAGATTGTAATCAATAGGGAATAAATCTCATAAACCTTACTAAATCAAGTGTGGTTATTCGTGGCTGAAAGGTCATGGTGAGTAAGGATTCTTATTAATGTCATGAACTAATTTAATTAATTCTCTATTGTGAATACTGATGAGGTTATTGACCTATCGATTGATATGCTGATTAGTTCTCTGGTCTTAAGGTGCCTCCAATCAGGGTCAAAAGATTAATTGGCCTAAAACGAGTCCCAGAGTAAGTAAATTACTTAGGGCGGGACGCTTTATCATATACATTTTCCATGTGCTGTCTAATGCTGTCTAATTTGTAAAACTCATGCAGCATTTTCCAAACACACTATTTAATTATATTTAATTCTCTGTTCTTCCTGCTTTCGTTTTTGCTTTTTCAGTTGTGTACTGCAATATTGAATCCACTTTGTATTTGGTGTTTTTGGCTCCTGTCCTTTCCGAGCTGAAAGTAATTACTCTCATTTTAAGGTCTCATTAGAAACACAAATTCTGCACCTTAGGCAGCAGACTTGGTGACAGATTTATGAAGGCTTTTCACCAGTACGTTGAAAAAGTGACACAAACCATCAAAAGGTATTTAATTGGGATTTACTTTTCAAGGCTAATCTGGATCTGCCCTGGAAAGTAGCCTTAACTTAACGCAAAGTAGTTCTTAACACTAATTTGAGTCACGAGGGCACCCTATTTATATTAAGGGGGAGTCCCCTGGGTGGCAGATGGGTGTTCCCATGTAACCACGCATAGATTTTGACACAAAACTTCATCTACTAAAAATGTAGACAGGGCTTTGTGCTAAAAATGTTCACCTCCTTGAGGAAGGTGTATTGTTTAAGATGTTTTAATTCTCTCAAACCTTTTCTAACTTTGCCTATATACTGTAATGTAAGCCTAAGTATTTTGTACTGACGGTTATGCTTCCAGTACAAAACCTACACTATTACCTCACACATACACCACTGCACAATGGTGTGTGTGTGTGTGGTGTGCCGGTGCAGGTTTATTTTAGTAGATTTGGCACTGTCTTGCTGTGTCCTTTCATGCAGCACAACAGAGGAGTGTTAGCTGCTCCATTGTATTGCATGAAATATTAGTAGATTTGGCCCTTTTTGTCTATCAACTTCGTGAGGATGAAGTGCTACAACAGTATGTGAATACAGTGGCCTTGCATACAGATTTCTGGAGTTTGTGCATCACCATATTGATGTCAGCAGGCATGCATGGAGTTGCTGTGTACACAATCTAGGCATTCAGATAAGAGGACAGTATTAAGTCCTGGTGTACACCCATGACCTTATGGATGTTTATTTTAAATTGGTTTAATTTATTCAAAAATGTTCCCTGAATGTTCAACTGTCGGGTTTCAAATTGCAAGTGATGTTAGGCAAAAAGCTTTTATTTCCTGTGCTACAGGCTGGATTTCACTTTTTCCTGACGCTCACTCAAAGCTTATCTTGAATTCACTTTCGTACAACTTGTCTTTTGGCAGCAGTGTGCTAGCGCGCCTGGTCCTTAGTAAGTAAACTTACAAGGAGACGCGTATAGGTTGATGAATCTTTTGAATCGCATGGAGTATCCTAGTCATGCAGTGACCATTGAACAATAAACAACATCAATAATCATGAAACAATTTTAGTTAATCACCTTAAAACCCATCTACTCATGAATAACCACAACTCGGTACAGAGTTAACAATTTTTATTTCCCTATTGCTTACAATTCTAAATCATCTGTTAGTTCAAACTTTATTCAATTTATTAATCCATTAAAACACCATCAATTAAGAAGACATATGCGAAAAGGTAATTCCATAAGCTACAACATTAGCATTGATACTGAAGTTCAGCAAATGAGTTTGTCAGTCAATTGTCACTGTCAACGTCACCCTTCAATAGCCTACCTAACCAAGATTAGCATTAGCATGTGGGTCTTCATGCGAAACAATTTGGAGAAAACATTAATTTGGAAAAATCTACCTAAATGAGGATATCTATAATCAGCGCAGTTGGTACCTAGAAGAAAAGGCATAAAATCGTCATTCACATTTTTATAGCTACCTATCCAGGATGGATCAGCAACAAATCAGTCTTCATCTTCAGGTCATCAATTAGTCAGCTACAAATCAGGTTCACAGTATTAACCCAATATCAGCACCTCGCACAACGTCTCCTGACGTTATCAATTTTCTTCCCTCAATTCTTTATTTCTCACCCCTTGTCGTGACTTTTTATTAGGGTTTCCCAGTCCATCCCCGTAATTGCTAATTGGTCAGTCAGCAGATATGACTTTAACCTATGGTTTTTGTTTACCAAATCTACTAATTTTCATATGTTACAAGTCACAAGAAGGGGAAAGTACATTTAGCCCGCTCTACACATAATTGTAGCAAATTGTCTTCATCATCTCCTGTCCGCCGGTACATTGCAGAAAATTCTAGCTAAGCAACTTGAACTTCGAACGGGTCAAGGTTGTTGTATACAGCAGTTTCCAGTCCTTTGCAAGGCGTCCGGTTTTTCCATGTTTAGAATGTGCGAGGCCCAGTAGAACTAGGCCTTTAGTTCAGCTAACGTAGTACTATAAATTAATGTAAAACATAGGTTATACATCTCATTATGACATACTATTACATTTTTCTCATATGTTTTCATTATTTTGCACATTTTCAGTCGTTTTAGTACACGTGGTGACCATACCCCGAGGGCACATTTTTTAAACGTGCACATTATTTTTCTACGATTCATTTTTCTATGTATTTCTCATTAGTAATAACATATAAATCATTAATAATTTTCTTAATTAGCATATCTGCTTCAACAAGTGTAAGGCCAAATATTAAATGGACATGGAGGCAGAACTCTCCTTTCCCATCCTGAGAAGAATTAATGCATGCTTGGGGGCATCATATACTGCTCTAAAAAGGAGTGATGTTTCAGCACCACGTAGGGTGTTATTAAAGTCCCCAAAGAACGTAGGTTTTGTTGTGACATTGAGGTCCCTCTGAGATTAGTAGAGACGGATGGATAGAGTCAAAGTGGATTTTATGCATGGTAATCCTAGAGTAAGCATTAAGCATAGTAGGTGTTGAGTGTGCATTCAGCAGTCAGGCGAATTAGGATTCTGGTTGGGTTGTATGTCACAAATGTAGCTTCAGAATGGTTGAGGGTGTTAAAGGAATTAGGTCATGAGTTTGCCGCGTTAATGTTAAAAGATGCGTGAGTGCAATGTTGGTGAACAAGTAGTCAAAATGGAATGCAAGGACAAGATGTTTTGAATATGAATATTAAATGTTAAATAGACCTCGCACAAAAACCTTTAAACAAAAGGAACCTCATAATCACTCGTAGGAAAGAACAATGGTTTTTCCATGATGTGTAATTTATATATTTATAAATAATTCTGTTTTTTAATAATTAACTCAAGTTTACATTTATATCGAGGAGGAGCCTATGTTCTGTCCTATCATTATTATTAAATATGATCCTCCTTATACTCGGTCCTCGTTTCATGAAATCAAAAGTTACTGGGGTATTTTTAAAGAGGAACAACTTATTTGTCACAGCAACTTGAAGTTCCTGACAAGTAATCAGCCCACCTAGCCCCACTGATTGTTGTGCTGGCAAGATGGTGCTAGATTGGTTAACGTTGTCAGTGCATTAGTAGGCCATATGTCCTAGAAATGCACTATCCTTGAAAGCACAGTAAGCAGCTACTGTGGAGTGCAGCTCTCTCTTGAACCCAGGATGCCTTTTTCATGCATGCTGTAGGTGATGCTTGAAATGTGTTTGGTTGAGAATGAGTACTGTGATAGTGAGTGCAATATGAGTATGTTTGCTTGGTCCAATGAGATATACCCTATGCATCATTTAACTCACCTTCTATTATTTCCCCAAGATTTTCCCACACCCCATTTCAATGGTGCCATTGTTGATTCCCTTGGGTGATCTAAGTCTGACTGAGACACTGAACCTGTCATTGGTGCTCCGCAATGTTAAGACTGAGAAACAGGAAAAAGCAGGACAGTTTGAGAGGGCTATCTTGAGATTACCTTGCTAAGGACAACAAGAAAAGAGACAGGAGGGAATGGGAAGAATGGGACTCGAGGAAAGAAAAAGGGAAAAATAGGAGAGAAAGGGGACGAGAGAGAAGGAATGGCAAGAGAAGGAAAAGGAAAGGCAATGTGTGAGAGGAAGACAATATCCATAGAGAAACAGAAACTTAGGATAGCAGTATTTCTGGAGGATGGGAAGTCGACCCCATCCCTACAACTCTGCAGGGTTTCCTGTGAAGGTTCCAAAAGAGCTTATGCATATGTACGTGGATTATCATAATATCTTGGAATGGCTTGGAATGGTTGCCAGTTTTGAGATTGCTTGTAGGTCATAGTCTTTTATGGATGTGTCTAAGGCAGAAAAGGAGTCACTCGCCCATAGAAGGAAAGACAGTAATTGGGAAGATGCCTGTAGTTAATCAAATTAACTATGTGTGAATGATGGAAGGTATAAGAAGATGGTTTGGGCCAAAGCCAGCTCAGTAATGTCAGAGTTTCAATGACAGCAAAAGAGTGTATGGTGTTCTGTTTGAAATGTGGATTCATGGTGTGTTTCCTGCCTAGAATGAGTATGTAAGAGAATAGAGGCCAACAATTTTCATGTCTTTAACCAGTTAATGTTAACAGAGATGCTCAAAGAGTATTGTGAGAAGCCTAAAGAAGAGTTCTCTATCACACTAAACAGTACGTGTTTGACTTGATGGAAAAGCGTCCAGAGAAACTTGCAGTGTTGGCTCTCAGGTGGTTAGCTAACAGGATGAACAAATAGCTGAAGGAACACAGTCAATGTAAAAAGGGAGAGCTGAACTGTCAATAGGCTGGTTCCAAAGCCGATAGTAAAGGCCAGGGCAATTTCCGGAGGTTTAAAGGGAGGACAAAGAAAGAAAAGAAAGAGGGACCCAGATGCCCTAAAACACACCCATCCGGTTACAATGGGATTAGAGCTGGAAGCAAGCATCAATGAGAGGAAGATTCCTGCATGATGACAAGGAGCACTTAATGCCCGAGCTGATGTAGAAATTATTGGCTAGTTGGCCATGGTAATGTATGGGTAAGAAACAGAAAATGTGCTTGGTGTCTCTTAGGTAATCACTTAATTGCCTCTGGTTTACTTCCAGGATCAGAAGCCTAAATGACTTGAATTACATCAGCAGTGTTACCTAGATCACAGGCTGCAAATCATACTAAGGAAGAGACTGGGGCCATCCCACATTTACACAGACCAGATTAGTAAGCTGATTAGGGCAAACACTGAAAAAGCACAGGCATTAGCATCCTTTGCCTCTTTGGGAGAGAAGTTTGAAGCACCCAAACAAGACCAGATGTTGGAGTCTGAGTCACTACAAGAGTTGCAAGGTTTTCTGGCTGCTGGAGGACCTACCTAGAACGAATTCCACCAGGCACAAATTTAGTGCCCTTAGGGACTTCAGAAGGTAACCCAAAAATAGGTCAGCATGGAAGTGGTTGAATGCTTTATGTTTCCTGGAAGGATGGACTGCTGTATAGTGAGTTTGTGATTCCTGAGCCTGGAGCTGGCAAAAGGCTAACAATGTCCTTAATGCACAGGAACGTCCTTCCTCACTGGCCAGTGACATGCCTTTAGCAATACATTTGGGCATTAAAAAAATCCATGATATCTTGGAATCCTTGTTTTATTGGCCAATAATCCTCAGAGACATAAAATGGTTCCTTAAAACCTGCCCAACTTACCAACTGATTAGTAAGTCAGAAAGTAAGATCAATACACTGTTCATGCCACCATCAGTAGTTTGTGTTGAATATTTGAGTGGGTGGGCATTGACATTGCTGGTTTGTTTCACTCCACGCCTGTATCAGGCAAACAAAGTATATATTGGTAGTGGTGGATCATGCTAACAGGTATCCAGCGGAGGTACTGCTGAGGATCGCAGCTACTAATGTAGTAGTAGAGCAGTTTTTAGGAATTTTTTCAAGGTTTAGATCTCCTAAAGCTGTCATTTCAGACATGAGAAAACAACTTTAGCTCTTTTTACGTAATAAAGAAGTGACAGCAAGCTGGTGTGACCTATCACTTTTTGGCAGCATGCCACCCACCGGTCAATGGGTTCTGGAAGGGTTTAATAAGACCATTTAGATGCTCCGTGGAGCTTTCGGGGAGAAATTCAGGAGAAAATGGGATCTGCTGCCATGTCTCCTATTTGTAGACAGAGCAATTCCACAGGAAGGAGTGGAGTCCAGTGCTTTTGAACATTAGTTTGGTTGCCCTGAGTTTTGCTCACTTACTTTAGTTAACAAATCTAGGAAAGGAGCTGTCAAGTCACTCCAGAAGGTTCTTGTGGACTACATGCTTTGTTTCAGAAACATAATGGTGTGCTATATGAATTAGGTGAAACCTCCAGGAAAGCCAGGAGCTGATAAATGAGTGGTAAAACCAGAATTTGACTGGGTAACAAGAGGGTGAAGAGCTATTTGAAGGTAAAGCCCATTTGTCCCAGAGCTTTGAATGATAAGTGGTGTGGCTGATACAAAGCACGCAGAAGTGTTCTGATGTAAAGAATTTGGTGGAAACAGGTGCCAAACTGGAACCAAGAGACATGTCCATATTAACCAGACGAATCCTTACCTCCAGAGAGATTTTACAGAGAATATCTTGGCAATGACAGAGGAGGACCTCCACATCAGTATGCTGCATGCCAGCATATATCAGGTCTACTTATGTTGGGAGAGGGAAGTTCTGGATCAACACCCATTTAATCTGTGGCCTCTCTGAAGCAACAGCCAGTATGAAAATGTGTTCCAAACTTAATTGTGGTTTCATGAAAAGGTTCTTATTCTGCTGCAAAAGACAAATAGTTCAAAAGTAAAAAAAAACTAGCAATTGGGCGAGAGTCAGGAAAGAAATTAAATTTAGCCAGCTACAGTAGGAGGACAAGAAAATGAAAGTTCGGTGACTCACATCACTTGCAGTGTGAAATCCATCAATTGTACATTTCTCGTTATGGCAACTTTAGCAGTGTAATCATCAAAAAATTCAGAAAGAACAAGGTTGACCCATTTAAAGAGCAATTTCAAGTAACATTTTTAGATAAACACAGACATTTTGAAATGAAATTCTTTTATAATGCCACGGGTCTGCGCAAGACAAAATGCTGTCACCTTACCTGAAAGAACAGATTAATTATACAGCAAGGCCATGCAGGCATGAGTCTCTCGCATACTGCAAAGGCCTGTGTACAGGGTCAATGTTTTCAAATACCAACGTGCCTATGTCAGTATTTCAGCCACTGGAACTGATAAATACCAGCTCTGCTGTGTTAGATGAATATGCCACTTACTTCTGAATCCTTAAATCGAATACATTTAAAAGAACAGAGCCTCATAAATTGCGAGGGTATTTTCAGTGAAACATGTTACAGCGCCTTGAGATTCCTGAACTGTGCTCTGCCAATCTAAGCTCCACCGAATTCTGTGATAGCCGGGTGGTGCTGAATGGGTTAAGGTTCTCAGTGTTACGGTAGGCCACATGACGCAGCAATTGGGAAATCGCCCAGGTCCCCCAGCTTCCATGGGGCTCGCTGGGAAAGTGAATTTCTATCTATGCACTTTCCATTCTTTTTTTGTAGTATTGTGTAGGAAAGTACCATCTTGCCTGGCATGTTACCCCCATTTTCACTTATATGTATGGTTGCTTTTGCCTGTGTCACTGGGATCCTGCTAGCCAGGACCCCAGTGCTCATAAAGTGTGCCCTGTATATGTTCCCTGTGTGGTGCCTAACTGTATCACTGAGGCTCTGCTAACCAGAACCTCAGTGTTTATGCTCTCTCTGCTTTTAAAATTGTCACTGCAGGCTAGTGACTCATTTTACCAATTCTGATTGGCACACTGGAACACCCTTATAATTCCCTAGTTTATGGTACCTAGATACCCAGGGTATTGGGGTTCCAGGAGATCCCTATGGGCTGCAGCATTTCTTTTGGCACCCATAGGGAGCTCAGACAATTCTTACACAGGACTGCCACTGCAGCCTGAGTGAAATAACGTTCATGTTATTTCACAGCCATTTTGCACTGCACTTAAGTAACTTATAAGTCACCTATATGTCTAACCCTCACTTAGTGAGGGTTAGGTGCAAAGTTACTAAGTGTGAGGGCACCCTGGCACTAGCCAAGCTGCCCCCACATTGTTCAGGGCAATTTTCCCGGACTTTGTGAGTGCGGGGACACCATTACACATGTGAACTACATATAGGTCAATACCCATGTGTAACTTCACAATGGTAACTCAAAACATGGCCATGTAACATGTCTAGGATCATGGAATTGTCCCCCCAATACCATTCTGGTATTGGGGGGACAATTCCATGCATCCCCAGGGCTCCAGCATGGACCCCGGGTACTGCCAAACTAGCTCTCTGGGGTTTTCTCTGCAGCTGCCGCTGCTGCCAACTCTCAGACAGGTTTCTGCCCCCCTGGGGCCTGGGCAGCCCAGTCCCAGGAAGGCAGAACAAAGGATTTCCTCTGAGAGAGGGTGTAACACCCTCTCCCTTTGGAAATAGGTGTTAAGCGCCTGAGAGGAGTAGTCTCTCCTGGCCTCTGGAAATGCTTTGAAGGGCACAAATGGTGCCCTCCTTGCATAAACCAGTCTACACCGGTTCAGGGAGCTCCCAGCCCCTGCTCTGGCGTGAAACTGGACAAAGGAAAGGAAAGTGACCACTCCCCTGTCCATCACCACCCCAGGGGTTGTGCCTAGAGCTCCTCCAGTGTGTCCCAGACCTCTGCCAACTTGAATGCAGAGGTGTGAGGGCACAATGGAGACCTCTGAGTGGCCAGTGCCAGCAGGTGATGCCAGAGTCTCCTTCTGATAGGCTTTTACCTGGTTAGGTAGCCAATCCTCCTCTGTGGACTATTTAGGGTCTCTCCTGTGGGTTTCTCTTCAGATAACGAATGCAAGAGCTCACCAGAGTTCCTCTGCACTTCTCTCTTCGACTTCTGCCAAAGATCGACCGCTGACTGCTCCAGGACGCCTGCAAAACCGCAACAAAGTAGCAAGAAGACTTCCAGCAACATTGTCGCGCCTCATCCTGCCAACTTTCTCGACTGTTTCATGGTGGTGCATGCTCTCAGGTCAGGTCTGTCTGCCTTCACCCTGCACAGGAAGCCAAGAAGAAATCTCCCATGGGGCTTCTGTGCACTTTTGCAAGACTTCCTTTGTGCACAGCACAGCCCAGGTCCCCAGCACTCCGTCCTGCATTGCCCAACTCACTGAGTTGACCTCCGACTTCGTGGGACCCTCTTTTGTTGCGCTGAGATGACTATCATGCTCAGAGTTTCTGAACACCTGCTCAGGTGCTTCTGTGGGTGCTGCCTGCATTTGCATGGGCTCTTTCTGTTGCTGAGTGCCCCCTCTGTCTCCTCCTCCAAGGGGCGACTTCCTGGTCTTTCTTGGGCCCTGGCAGCACCCAAAAGCTATAACTGTGACTCTTGTAGCTAGCAAGGCTTGTCTGCAGTCTTTCTGCGTGGAAACAACTCTGCATCCTCCGGCATGCCGTAGAACATCTTATAACCAAAGGAGAAGTTCCTGGCACCTTCTGTTGTTGCAGAATCTTTGGCTTCTTCCACCTGGAGGCACCCCTTTTGCACCTTCATCCGGGATTTAGTGGGCTCCTGCCCCCCCTGGACACTTGCGTGACTCTTGGACTTGGTCTTCTTCCTTTGCAGGTCCTCATGTCCAGGAATACATCTTCAGTGCTTTGCAGTCAGTTGTTGCCTGTGCAGAATCCCCTATCTCAACTTTACTGTCTTTCTGGGGTAGTAGGGTAACTTTACTCCTACCTTTCAGGGTCTTGGGGTGGGGTATCTTGGACACCCTAAGTGTTTTCTTACACTCCCAGCGACCCTCTACACACTACACTAGGCCTGGGGTGCATTCGTGGTTCGCATTCCACTTTTGGAGTCTATGGTTTGTTTTGCCCTAGGCCTATTTTCTCCTATTGCATTCTATTGTGTTCTACAGTGTTTGCACTACTTTTCTAAGTGTTTTACTTACCTGATTTTGGTTTGTGTGTATATTTTGTGTATATTACTTACCTCCTAAGGGAGTATATCCTCTGAGATACTTTTGGCATATTGGGCCAGATGTAGCAAGACATGCTTTTGCGACTCGGAAATTGCGAGTCGGTGCGACTCGTAATTTCCGAGTCGCAAAAGCATATGCAGAATGGTGTCTCAGACACCTTCTGCGAGTCGCTATGGGGTCGCAAAGACCCACCTCATTAATATTAATGAGGTGGGTCGCATTTTGCGACCCCATAGCGATTCCCTGCACTCTCAGGGATGGTGGCCTGCTGAAGACAGCAAACCTCCATGTCTGTGACTGATTTTTAAATAAAGCAGTTTTTTTTATTTTTATTTTGCAGCCCGTTTTCCTTAAAGGAAAATGAGTTGCAAAACAAAAAAAATAACGAAACCATTTGGTTTCGGTTTTTCAGAGCAGGCAGTGGTCCATTGGACCACTGCCTGCTCTGAACAACCCTTTTTGGCAACATTCACAAAGGGGAGGGGGTCCCATAGGGACCCCTTCCCTTTTGGGAATGGGTTACTACCAGTGTGACACTGGTGGTAACTGAATATTGCTTTGCTTTTCGCAGTTTGCACCATACAAAATGCATGCTACATCTGGCCCATTGTCACTAAAATAAAGTACCTTTACCAGCTCGGTGAGCACACAAGCCATGTGTTCTCATAGGCAGCCTCAATAACCCAGTGGATGAACCTACTTACCAACATGGTGGGTCAGAACGCAACACCTGGCAAGGACTTTCAAGACAGCCATTGGAATCTCTGCAGAAGAACTTCTTTGGCTCATGAACAGACTAGTGGAGGTTGAAGTTGTAAAACATGGACATGGGCTCAGGTGACCGACTACACATACTATGGTTCCAGTTGTAGAGGAGAGGGTGGAAAAAGCCAAATATATGTGATCTGTCACTAGTTATAAGGACATTCTTTGTATTTGTATTGTGCTCGCCTTTAGATACATTGTGGTTCACTATGCTACATTGTGTCTGTGCGTTTGCCTTGTACATTCTGTGGTATATCAGGTGCTTGCAGTAGCTGGCTGTTACCCACAATGACAAGAAATGTCTATGTGACACGTGGAATGTTTGTTCAATTTACTGCATCACTTGTTAGCATGCACATTTGTGTCAATACACACAAAGCTTATGCACCCAGCTTTGCTAAAACACTCACACTAATAGAAACAGAGGAAGCTCTATTAAAACCAAGCTACATACGTGTTATCCATTGCTGTTGGTTTTCTGGGAACACCCACAACAGAAATGTTTAAGATTAAGTTGTTGAATCCCCAGAGCTTGTGGCTATTCAGCCAAGGAGATGTTCTCTTGCACTGAAGACTGGTATTGGAACAAGGATTAAAGCATTCAAAGGCACATAAATCATCCTTTCACGCAACACAGAGCAGCAGGCAAAGTTGCTGTTCTGCATTGTGTGACATAGAGAGATCAAAAATGCTTCATATTTAGAAAGATGCAGAACAATTCTGCATCCCCATCCCCTTGGTCTGGTGCACTGTGTGCAGCCTAGTGCCACCTCAGGCACCCTTGCACAATCCTGGATCACAGACAGGATTGCTTTAGGGGAAGAAAGGACACATTCCTGCACAAAAACACTCCTTAGAGTCATTTTCCTCTTTCTATATGTGATGAAGAATGCACGCTCATAGAAAGAGGAAGTAACAAGGAGAAATAACGATATTTCTCATTACTATGGCTCCCCGAGGAAGATGTGGCATTTTGATGCATTCCCAGGTTTACTAGATCTGGGAATGCTCCAAAATTCATGAGTGTGAGAGGGAGGTTCTGACTATCAAATCCACCCAGATTTTTTGATTTTGGATCACCCAGTTTTTGACATTTTACTGTGCAGGAGTCTCTTAGTCTCGGACTCAGCCCCAGTAAACTCATGGTAAAATGGACTTTGCATGTTTACCGTTAGTGCCGCCTTTGTGTGACATAGAGAGCACCTGTGTGAGGGCTGCATGGTGAAGACTCCTGCTGTGCACAGCCCAAGAACTGCACACAGGAAACCTGGCACAAAATGGTCTATGCAGAGTTGTTGGTAACTTGAGTGAGGCCTTATGATGTGAGTGTACACATGTAACAGATAGTCAGTGTGCATTACTGTCTTCATTGTAGTGACATTATATTCCAATGGGAAAGGCTTCCCTAGGCGCAACTCCAGTTTCCTAGGGTCCACAGGCTCTAGAGTCGCACCAATGTACACTGTAACCTCTATGGAAAGAACACTGCTGTAGATTTTAAAAAGCATATCTGTACAGCTTATGAATTGACCAGGAATGTCATCCTTCTCTGAATCAGCTCAGGATTAGGGCCCAGGTCTTTTGTGACCCTGCTGGGCTGGATTAATTACTGTTCTGTCTATCTGAAGGAATGGGGCACTGCATCAATCAGCGAGCTGTCAACCTGGGCCAGAAACTGGATCTTCCCCAGGCTACTGAGAAAGGGAGAAAGCCCAGACCTCTGTACCCAAGCAGGGGGGCCTCCTTTGAAGATTGGCTGGGGGAGGCTCTGGCTGGGATGTCCGGGGAGAGTGGAGCTGAGACCTCCAAAGCACATGTGACAACTGACTCTTCGGTGACGCCATTTTGAGCTATCCAAGAAGACTGTGCAGGGAGGTTGGGATGGGGCAGAGAAGTGATGTGGCACATCAGGCCAGAGGCACAGCCCTGCTGGACACTCCCCCTCCTCAAAATGTATTGCAAAGGGGAGAGAACAGTCGCCTGGATCTGCTTCCATGCAGAGCACTGGGACTGAAAGCCGATGCCATGGACAATTGGAAGGAAGAACCCGTGACTGCCCACTGGGGTAAGGACTCTGCCTCTGATGGACCCCAGGTCCAGTAGGGCACACCCCAAGACCAGTTAAGCTTGTCCCTCTTTACCCCCTAAGGACTAGTTGGGGGAAGGATGGAACGGCTGTGCAACCAATTGAAAGGCTGACGCAGGAAGTCAGTGAACCTTGATGCCTACCAAGTTGGGATTCTTTGAGGTCAGGAGGCCTGAGGAAAGTGCTCCAGGTGGCAAAAGCATGCCACCAGGCGCAAAAGGACTCCAGAATAGTCAAACCTGCCCCAAAGGGGCCCAAGTTATGGCTGTTGGTAGGTTGGCAAACTTTGTCAGTTCCAACGTGGGCGACAAAGCACATGGGGTTCCACTGCTGTTTTGGTCTGTGCCCCCAGAGTGTGCCAGGGCCAGAGGTCTTCCCACAAGAAGAAAACCTGCTGGGGAGCAGCGTTGCACATTTCCCAGCGAATAAGACGGATGTGAGGAAACGCTGTTGCGCTCCCTGTGTTCCGAAGATGGGGAAGGCTAGAAGGCAGAGCCAGCAGCAGCACACAAAGGTGCTGGCCATGCATGGAGATGGTGAGAGCAGCTGAGAGTGGGCTCTCTGAGCTGATCTCTAATGTCATTGGAGGCTGTGGGTGCCCCAGTGGGAATGGCATCCTCAAGAAAAGGAAGCCGGTGGTGCAAAGCTGCAGCAAAAAACAAGGAAAGAGAAGGAGAAAGGAACCCGATGCAGCTCTCCTCAGCACAGCAAGAGCGCAGCAGTTCAAGTATTCATGAAATCAGACGGAGCGCACCCCAAAATGCCCTGCAGTGCCTGGCCCATGTTTTCTGCCAAAAACTGAGGATGGGGTCACCACCAACAGAAAGCACATGGACAGGGTGAGTTGCTGGAGCAGCGCAACCTCCTCTAACCAGACATTTTGCACCCCCACCCTGGGTGGGGTGGAACTGAAAGAAAATAACCTCTCAAGGGTTTTGCAGCATGTTGAAACACTCACCTGGCTGTAACATTTGTTTGTAGCTGTGAGTGATGCTTCATCTAGAGGGTAAAAATATAGCTACAGTGTTGTGGCCTGCAAAGGGACCATGTGGAACCTTATGACCGTTCATATGAAGCAGTACCATCTAGGGGTGAACATTTTTGAAAAATGGTAATTGCACATTTGTGCATTTACTAAAAGTGATGTCTTTCAGAGATTATGGCCCTCATTACGACTTTGGCGGTCTCACTAAAAGACCGTCGAAGCCGCTGGCACCACTATACCACCAGTGCTGGCGGTATATGTGGCTCCCTATTATGACTTTTCCGCTGGGCCAGCGGATGGAAACAGTGTTTCCGTTCGATGGCCCAGTGGAAAAGTCACATCAACATTGCAACTGGCTCATAATAGAGCTGGCGGCAATGTTGATGTGCAGCTTTTCAGCAGCACCCGTCGCCCATTGGGCAGTGAAATGCGTGAAGGGGCTGTGCCTGGGGGCCCTTGCACTGCCCATGCCAAGCGCATGGGCAGTGCAGGGGCACCCCGAGTCCCACTTACCGCCATCCTTTCCATGGCGGTGTTTACTGCCATGGACAGGCTGGCGGGTTGGGGACTCATAATCCCCAGGGCAGCGGTGCTTGCACCACTGCCCTGGGGATTATGACAGCCTGGCGGAAGCCTGGGGGTCAGTTGGAGGGGCCGGCGGTATGGCTGTGGCTAATGCGCCACGGTCATAATTCACTGCCGGTACACTGCCAGCCTGTTGGCGGTGTTACCGCCAGTGTACCGCCGTTCGCCAGGGGCGTAATGAGGCCCTATGTTTGAAGTGCAGTACTTTATGCTGAATGTTTTTAAAAGTGTATGCTGCTGGTATGTGCTAAGAGTGAAAGTTTAAAACTGCAAAGTGATATAATTATAAAGGTGAAGCCATATGGGGGCTGTGGTCAAAATACGTACTTCATACTGAGAGAAATCTTAATAACACAAACCATTACAACATACCTAAACATGATTCTTGCAAATGCTTTAATTGAATAATGAGACTGCCTGCCACTCATGATCAATGTAGATGTACTTTATTGCCAGCATTTTCAGATAGCACTTTAGAATCCAAGCAAATGGTTTGACAAATGATTTGTTGTTTTAAAGGTCTCCTTCGGGGAGCCATTCGTCATTACGCAATGTCACCAAAATGTTGTTACATCAGCTTATGTATCTTTGTAAATTGTTGCATAGTGTTGAGTAGTGTGTTTGTAATAAATGTACTTTTCCTTTTTCAAAAGAAAAAGCACAGACTGGATAATAATTTATCAGTTGTTATTCTTGTGAACTGGTGAATAGTGAATAGTAGTCCACACCAGCGCCCTCGAATAAGCCTCGGACTGCTTTGCAATTCTACCTTATGAGAGTCAAGCGCTACATTGGGGTGTTTGGTTCAAAGTGGGGGACAAGTGTGGATCCATTACTTGTGCAGGCCACACAACTAATGACCCATTTTCCAACAATGCATGGATGCATGAAATTGCCCATTCTCCACTCATGAAACACCTCCCAGTTGCACTGTCACATAAAACAGCTCAAAAGGCTGTGATGCATTGATTTTTCTTTGCAAAGCAATACAAGGTGGCAAAAATCGGCCCTTGAGTGGGTTAGTAAATCTCAGACAAGAATTTAAGTTGTCTTGTGACAACTTAAGTCATGCAAGGACAACTCCAGTCCTTAGTAAATTTGGGTCTCGGTTTTTTGGGATTCAAGTTGTTACTTCCTTTGAGCTTGTGGCCCTTCACCAGAGAAGGTCTTGTCTTACAGCTCAGACTGTTGCTTGAATAGGTAGTGTTGTATAAATGGTCAAATACTTGCAAATTGGCATTGCTACACACTCCTTATGGGTTCCAGATGGGGCACCATAAAGGCTGGAAATTATATTTAAAGCAAATGGGAGAAATATCTACCACATCACTAACTATTATCACCATGATGCATTGGGATATGAGAATTTGTGCTTTTGAAAACTACAATGGTGCTGTCTGATGCAGACACATTGTAACATAAATAAATGGTGAACAAAAGAGAAATAAGAGAGAGCTAATAAAGTCTGATCATCATTGATGCTAGTTTGATGAAATGTGTAAGCAGTATACTTTTTAGGTCTGATGCAAGCCAGGCCATTTGAGTTTACTAAATAATATATATATAAGTATTTATAGAGGCTTTCACACAGCTGTCTTGACTCATTGGTCTATTGTTGTGTTATTAACATTTTCTTCCATCCACTGCAGAATTCATCATAGGACATTGGGTCAGTTTACTGTAACAACTGGCTTCACTTTATTATGAGGCCAAGACTCAATCAGTCCCCCCATATACAGAGCAACCATAGAAAAGGGAGTGCAAGATCCAATGATGTCTACTATTCTTGTCCAAACCTGAAACCAAAATTGGAATACTTTGAAGCACAGAAGAAACATATTTATAAATGTGCCTGAATGAGTATTACAACACCAACAGGCATGTGGTTTAAGCAATCTTAGTTTGAAAAGAGATGGTGGAGAGAAAAAGAGTTGAGTGTAAAAATATTATAGTGTTGAGTGAGGTTGGCAGGATGTAGACATCCACAGCAGCTTCAGCACCCAGATCCCCCTGGCAACCACCAACAACACAGATTCACCTCCTACCAACCTCCTGATCTCCTGGACCCCCGTCAACAACAACCACACCATTGAAATCATGAACACCATCCACTCCGGCTCTCCATCTGACCCCTGCCCTCACCACATCCTCAACAAAGCAAGCTCCGTCATCTCACCCCAGCTACGGAAGATCATCAACAGCTTCTTTGAGTCTGCCACCTTCCCAGACAGCTGGAAACACCCCGAGATCAACGCCCTCCTCATAAAACGAAAGGCAGACCCAAAGGACCTCAAGGACTTCCGGCCTATCTCCCTGCCCCCCTTCCTGGCAAAAGTCATCGAGAAGGTCGTCAACAGACAACTAACCCGATTGCTAGAGGAGAACCGCACCCTGGACCCTTCCTAATCCAGATTCCACAGCAACCACAGCACTGAAACCGTCCTCATCACAGCCATCGACGACATCAGAACCATACTGGACAGTGGCAAAACTGTGGCCCTAATCCTCCTGTACCTCTCGGCCGCATTCAACACCATCTGCCACCACACCCTATGCTCACACCTCAGCAATGCTGGAATGCGCAACAGAGTCTTGGACTGGGTCAGTTCATTTTCACCGGCAGAACCCAGAGAGTACGCCTCCCCCCATTCAGCTCGGAGGCCACAGAAATCATCTGCGGCCTTCCCCAGGGTTCATCCCTCAGCCTGACCCTCTTCAATGTTTACATGGCCCCGCTCGCTATCATCGCCCGATCCCACAACCTCAACATCATCTCATACACCGACGACACCCAGCTGATCCTCTCCTTCATCAAGGACTCAACCAAGACCTACTTCCTCGAAGGAATGAAGGCCATGGCTCAATGGATGAAGAGCAGCTGCCTCAAACTCAATTCCGACAAGATGGAAGTCCACATCTTCGGCTCCACCCCCTCCGCACGGGATGACTCCTGGTGGCCTGCCACTCTTGGAGCCGCTCCGACTCCCACCGACCACGCACACAACCTAGGATTCATCTTGGACCCCTCACTATCCTTGACCCAGCAAGTCAACGCCATCTCCTCCTCCTACTTCAACACCCTCTGCATGCTCTGAAAGATCTGCAAATGGATACCCACCGAAACCAGAAGAACAGTCACCCAAGCCCTCGTAAGCAGCAAACTGGACTACGGCAATGCCCTCTACGCAGGAATCACAGGCAAACTCCAGAAGAGGCTGCATCGCATCCAGAACGCATCTGCACGCCTCATCCTGGACATCCCCCGCCACTGCCACATCACAGACCACCTGAAAAACCTGCACTGGCTCCAAGTCAACAAGAGAATCACCTTCAAACTCCTCACCCACGCTCACAAAGCACTGCACAACACCGGACCAGAATACCTCAACAGACGACTCTCCTTCTATACCCCATCACGGCATCTCCACTCGGCTGACCTCGCCCTTGCAACCGTCAAACGCATCCACAGAACGACAACTGGCGGTAGATCATTCTCGCACCTCGCCACCAAAACATGGAACAGTCTTCCCATCCACCTGTGCCAGACCAAAGACCTCCTTACCTTCAGGAAACTTCTCAAGACCTGGCTGTTCAAGCAGTAGCAGCACCTCCCCCCGCCTTCTCCCCCCTCCCCTCCTCAGCACCTTGAGACCCTCACGGGTGAGTAGTGCACTTTACAAATCCCTGATTGATTGATTGATTGATGTGCAGGAGTATGGATCTTATCCCAAATGTTTTCCCAAAAGGTATATACGTCAACTATATTGTAAATCTGATTTAACATGTAAGTTCAATTTGGATTTAGGTCTATCTTTTAAAGTGAATCATAATGTTTCATACATCAATGCAGATTTATATGAGGTGGTGATGAGGGAGAAAGAAATGTGTGTACCTTGACCATGTATGGGAGAAGGTGGGAGGGAGCTGAATGCCGTAGTGAGTACAAATTCCAAACGCTGGTGTAGTTTCAGGTGTCTGGGGGGCGGATTAAATGAGGAAGAAATTGTATGAAAGGGAATAATATAATTTGCTTTTTGTAGTGCTTGAGAAACCATGATTTAGCCTAGGTTAGACCAAGAATGCCAGAAAAGCACCTTACCATTGTGTAAGAACTGTTTATTTTACCAGATGGGACTATTGTAAAAACAAATTGTTGAGACTGAGAAAGATGAGAAGTCAAATACGGCTTAAAAATTTATCATATATGTGATACAACTGAGGGGATCCAAAATGTGGGAGGTTGGGGAATATAAAAGATGTGTAAGTGAGAGAAAGGAGAGATCAAATTGAGCCCCAGTAAGAACCACAATTTAGAAAATGGAACAAAAGTATTGGGAAAACAGTTTTGGCTTTGCTTGATACAGAAGGCCTTATGATAACTGGAACAACCCGGGAAATTGACTCCGCCTCAAGAGTTGGATCACTTGAGGCCCTGAAGTGATGTGCAAGAGGGTTTCACATTCCAAAGAAATTTTGATATAAGCTCATCAACGTCTTTGAAATAATGTAAGGGAATTTTAATAGGTAGCATAATGAGATAGAAATAAATAATGGAGAGAATCATCATTTTAATTGGGTCAAGTCAGTCCCACCAAGACAAAAATAGTGGTGACCAACCTTGAATCAGGTTTGTAATTTTAGAGATAAAATAATGCATGTTCAATTTTAAAGTGTCTTCGAGGTTATTTTTGATAAAGGATGGCCAAAGATTGTATCTTATCCATGGTCTTAGGTAGGCCAGTTCGAATGAATGAGGATTTGAGGCAAAACTTATTCAAGGGCAGCACTTCAGATTTTTCTATATTTAGTTTATACCTCAAAACCTCTGAGTAAGCTCTTAGCTCATCAAAAAATTACAAAAGGGAGTTTTCTGGTTTAGAAACTTAAAGAAGTATTTCGTCCACATATTATGTGAATTTAATGTTCATGTTCTTAAGCTGAAAACCGAAAAAGCTCTCAGAAGATTTCAATCTTTAAAGAAAGGGTTCACGAATAAGAATAAATGACAGAGGCGAAGAGGACATCCTTACCTTGTACCTATGTTAAGATGGAAGTTTGAGGATTGCACACCATTGACCAGGATAGAGAAACGAGGAGAAGAATAAAGTAAAGACATGAGTTGAAATCATTTTGGACCAAACTTGTGCCATCAGAGACTCTAGGAGGAATTGTCAATTAACGCTGATGCCTTTTCATCATCTAAGGCGACCACCAGTAGGGAACTCTTAAGTTTGGGGGGTTTTGCTCAGACTATTCAGAAAGCCACATGAATTATTAGTTAAGTGTCTATTTTTAATGAAATCAGACTGTTCAATGCCCACTGGATTAGGCATAAGACTATTGAGTATAAGGGATAATGCTTTAGCAAAAATCTTACAGTCCATGTTTATCACTGAGATAGAGCAATGGTTTTCTCAATGGGACAGGTTCTGGTCTTTTTATGGTATAAGACTAATCATTGCTTCCAGAGGAGTTATTTTGTGAGAGAAAGTGATTGATTAAATTAAATAATTTAGGGAGGAATAGTTTCTAACAATGAAGAAAAAATTCAACTGTGAACCCATCCGGTCCAGGTGCCTTGCCCACAGTTAAAAACTTAACTAGTAGAAACAGCTCCTCCAGTTTGCAGTGGTAACTCGAGTAGAGCCAGCTCAGGGTGCACAGACTTGTGCATTTTAGAGTGAGAGAAGTATGACTCAAGAGACTGCTCTGAAAGTAGAGATTCAGGGGTATACAATCCTTGATAAACATTTGCGAAGCAATCTCTGAGTCACAAAACAGATTAGTACCAGCTCAGTTAGTAATTAATTTGATGGAGGATTTTTCTCTTCTACATTTTAAGTAGTTTTACTACTGTAGTATATGGCATTAATCTTAAGTAGGGTTCTGCATGCTTTCTCTGTAGTTGATTTATTAAATTGAATTTTCACTGCTTAAAACATGTCCAAATCAGCTTTGTTATTCTTTGACGTAAAATATTTATGCTCTAAATGTGTGATATCCGAATGGATACGGACCAATTCTTTCTTCATGGCCTACTGTTTATTAGAGACTAATTCTATTATAAAACCTTTAGAAGCATCTTTGAAGGCGTCCTAGACGAAGTGAAAATACTCATGCATAAAGTTTTCATATGATTGAAGAAAGTCCTTGTTGGATAATAAGGTGTTACTGAACCACCGCCTAGATCTAGGCATGGTATCACAAAAAATATCCAGGTCGGTACAAACCAAAGCATGATCCGAGATTAGGATTGAACCAATCTCCGAGTGTACTATGTGTTGGGTCAAATTTTTATTCACAAACAAATAATCAATCCTGGTTTGGGAGTTGTGGGGGACTGAATAGAAGTAAAATTCTAGGAGGAAGGGAGAAACTAATTTCCAGTAGTCTGATAGAGAATTATGAAAGATAGCGTGTTTGAATGCTTTCTGTGCTTTGTGTGGAAGGAATTTTGTAGATGGGTGTCGAACAAGGATATGATTGATTATTTGATTACAATCACTGCCAAAAATGAAATTGAAAGTGTTGTGCAGTCTTTTGGGAAATGGTCCTCCAGAAGATAGGGTCAAGGTTTGTGAGGCCATAGATATTCAGAATTGTAAATGCAACATTTTCAATGTTTCATTAAACTAACATCAATCTACTCTCCAGGTCAGTGTCCAGCAAAATAAGTGATAGGTTTAAATGTTTGTGACATATTATCGCTACACTATTTTTGTGTGATACAGAGGGTGAAAATTAAAGTTCACCAAACCATTGATTCTTGAGTTTACTAATGTCATTATCAGTAAGATGGTTTTCCAGGAGTAATGGGAGTTGGCATTTTAATCTGGATAGATGTGAAAAAACACATTGACGATTAATACAATTTCTAAGACCCCTAGCATTCCAAGTGGTTACTCTGTGAGGCTTTTGAGGAGAGGTCATCAAAATACATCAATATAGAAATTGAGTAACATAAAGTTGAACTTCAGTGCTTCAGTAAAGGATTATTTGTGAAAAGAAAAGAAGAAAGAAGAGAGAAGAAGAGGATGGAAAATGGAGGGCTCAGAAAAATAGAAAGAAAAGCATAAAGTCAGTGCAGGGAAAAAAATCCTTGGTTGCTGTACCAATGTTACTAGCTACAGAGGACAACCCAAAGGATGCAGAGAAAGCAGGGTGGCTATGAAAATAGCGAGTTGATAGAAGCTACACATGATACATGAGGGCAGGGGAAAATGAGACAGTTCACAAACCTCATCAGACAAACTCATACTGAAACGCAAATGGAAAAGAAAAGGGGGGTCATTACAACATTGGCGGTAAAAGCCTCTTACAGCCATGCAGAAGACCGCCAACACACTGCCGCGGCCGCAGAATTCCGCCACAGCTATTATGACCCACATCTCGGAATCCAACAAAATTCAGACACCCACACAAGTCCGCCACACCAAAGGTCAGTGATAAACTGGCGAAAACAAAACCTCCACCGTCACGCCAACAGAAATACGCCCACACTATCACGACACACGAATCCACGCGTCTTTCAACCGCGGTATCCCATTGGCGGTACACACAGCCGCGCTCGAAATACACACACTTCTTCAAAACACCGCCACATTGGGCAATTCGAAATACACACACCTGATACACATACACACACCACTCCCACACACCCAATACAATATAAAACACACACCCACATCACCCACAAACCCCTACGACCACAATTACAGAGAGAAGGCCAGAGAGAGACACTACAAACTACTACCAAGCATCCACAGGCACACCAGACCATCACCCACACTACTTCCACGCACAAAACACCACACACCACTACATTTCACCACACTTATCACCACATACACCTCCCCACACATCACCTACACCACCCCATGGCACGGCAAAGACACCCCAGTTTCTCGTAGGAGGAGCTCAGGGTCATGGTGGAGGAAATCGTCCGGGTAGAGCCACAGCTATTTGGAGCACAGGTGCAGCACACCTCAATTGCAAGGAAGATGGAGCTATGGCGAAGAATAGTCGACAGGGTGAACGCAGTGGGACAACACCCAAGAAATCGGGACGACATCAGGAAGAGGTGGAACGACCTACGGGGGAAGGTACGTTCCGTGGTCTCAAGACACCACCTGGCAGTTCAGCGAACTGGCGGCGGACCCCCACCTCCTCCCCCACAACTAACAACATGGGAGGAACAGGTCTTGGAGATTCTGCATCCTGAGGGCCTCGCAGGAGTAGGTGGAGGAATGGACTCTGGTAAGTCAAACCTTTAACTACTTCATCCCCCACCCTACCTGCATGCTATCACAGACCCCCACCCTCGCCCCCTCCCCTATCACTCCAACTCCTCAGTAATGTACTAATAACACAAACCACACATCCCAACACCAAGACCTGCATGCAACACCAAAGCATGAACACCCATCACTAAAGCATGCCTACTGCACATATCCATAACACCCCCCTCAACCATCATCACACAAGCCCCCACACAGGAATGCTAGCACTGGGGTACACGGTCACCCACCCATTGCACACCATGACACACACAGATGCAATAATCATGCTTTTACACCACTGCAGGACCACTACCCAACGTCACCAGACAGGAGGGTCCAGACATCTCCACCCCACCCACAGAAGAGGCCCACAGTGATGACAGCAGCTCTGTCCAACTGGATCCAGATGACCAGCCCGGACCATCGTGGGCCTCGGGACAGTCGGTTCCCCACACCCAGTCATAGTCCACCACAGAGCTTCCACCCTCTGGTAACACCAGCACAGCACCCACCCAGCGGGCCCATACTTCCGTCCCCAGGACACGTCAATCAGCTGTGTGTCCACCACTACAGGGAACCCAGGATAACCCACCACCCCAACAACAACAGGGACCTGGGGGCAGTGGTAGTGGGCACACGGTCGAGGGGACGGAGGCACAGGAACACAGGGGAACTGGGAGGGCTGCTGTGCGACAGGGGGCGGACAGGCCTAGGGAACCCACTCTCCACGGGGCCCTCTCCTCCATCATGGGAGCATACCACCACTCCCAGGAGACAATGGCAACGGTCCTGGCCAAGTTTCAGGAGACCCACGCATGCAGGAGGAACAGTATTTGGGGTTCAGGGAGGAACTCAGAACCATCAGCTCCACCCTGGGCACCATCGTAGGGGTGCTGAAGGAAATACTGAACACCAGGAGGGACACTGTGGCACTCCAAGGAGCCCCTGACACTAGCATGGACGATGAACTGCCCACCACCTCCGCCGGCGCTAGTGGACAGGAGACACCGCCACAGGACCACCACACCAGCACCCCACCCCCTACAGACGGAGAACCACCCCGCAAGCGGTCCCTGAGATCCAGGAACAAGACAGAGCATGATGCCAAGACCCCCGCCAAGAAATGAGACCACCCTGATTATCATCCCACTATCCCACTTTGTAACCCTGTCCATATTTAAACTGCCCCAGCTCCACTTCCTATTCCCATATGGGCAATGCACATGTGAGACTAATAGACTGGACTCGGCCATGGACATTCCTCCACCATCACCCCTCAGCATGTTACAACCCCCCTCCAATATTAAGCACTTCAATAAACACCCTTGAAGCACAACACAATCAGGAGTCAGTCTGTGATTTAGAAAATGTGTGTTAGCAATGACAGTGACAAAATGCGTTTTCAAATGTAATGTCAACATACCTATGTCACACATCTCAAGTCCATGAGGAATCTAAGCAGGTGACACACGTTGTAAACCACACCTGTGAAACCGTAAGGGAAATGTACAACTCAGTTACCATATACTGGTTGAAATCGACAGACAGGATAGAGGTAGAAGTGTGAAAGTACTTGTAGTAGGCAGGAATGTGTTCTCACCTGTGTGTCACTGGAAATATTGCTGGATAACTGAGTCCCTGTTGTCAATGTCTTCTTCCTCTGCTTCCTCCTCATCACTGTCCACAGGCTCCACAGCTGCCACAACACCGTCATCTGGACCATCCTCCTGCAGAAAAGGCACCTGTCATCACAAAGCCAAGTTGTGAAGCATACAGCAGGCCACGATGATTTGGCACACCTTCTTTGGTGAGTAGAATAGGGATCCACCTGTCATATGCAGGCACCTGAACCTGGCCTTCAGGAGGCCGAAGGTGCATTCGATCACCCTCCTAGTCCGCCCATGGGCCTCATTGTAGCGTTCCTCTGCCCTGGTCCTGGGATTCCTCACTGGGGTCAGTAGCCATGACAGGTTGAGGTAACCAGAGTCCCCTAATAGCCACACCCGGTGCCTCTGGAGTTGACCCATCACATAAGGGATGCTGCTATTCCGCAGGATGTAGGCGTCATGCACAGTGCCAGGGAACATAGCATTTACCTGGGAGATGTACTAGTCTGCCAAACATACCATCTGTATATTCATCGAATGATAACTCTTCCGGTTCCTGTACACCTGTTCACTCCTGTGGGGGAGGAACCAGAGCTACATGGGTCCCATCAATGGCACCTATGATGTTAGGGATATGTCCAAGGGCATAGAAGTCACCTTTAACTGTAGCCAAATCCTCCACCTGAGGGAAAACGATGTAGCTCCGCATGTGTTTCAGCAGGACAGACAACACTCTGGACAACACGTTGGAAAACATAGGCTGGGACATCCCTGATGCCATGGCCACTGTAGTTTGAAATGACCCACTTGCAAGGAAATGGAGCACTGATAGCAATTGCACTTGAGGGGGGATCCCTGTGGGATGGCGGATTGCTGACATCAGGTCTGGCTCCAACTGGGTACACAGTTCCTGGATTGTGGCACGGTCAAACCTGTAGGTGATGATCAAATGTCTTTCCTCCATTGTCGACAGGTCCACCAGCGGTCGGTACACCGGAGGATTCCGCCATCTCCTCACATGTCCCAGCAGATGGTGCCTAGGAATGACAACAGCGACCACAGAGTCAAACAAGTCAGAGGTATGTACCCACAGTCTACACAGAACACCATTCATACACAAAATGTGGCCTGTATTTGTGTTGTGTGACAAGGCCTAGGTCTGTGTGACGCAGTTGGTAATTAGGGCATGTGCGCCCCTGAAATGGCGGCTGCCTGACCTCTAAAGTGCGACAATGGGATGTGAGGTAACTGCGCTGGCGTTGTATACCATTGCGGTAGGCGGTGGAAGACCGCGGCGCAATGCTGCATTGGTTAACATTGGACCCTATGGGTCCCAGGAGCCAATGGCGATGTACGCCGGCGGTGATGGTACGCCCTGCAGCGGACGTGACCGTCATTTTCTATCTGTTCAATCACTCGATACCTGATCTTCGACAGGAGAGGACCTACACTGCAAGTGCTGCTGTGACCTCGGTCTGGAAGAGACAATGGCTCGTGTGTCTGGGGAAAGGGCCCCTGCCTTCACTGCAGAGGAGTTGGAGAAGCTCATGGACGGGGTCCTCCACCAGCACACGCTACTCTACGGTCCTCCAGACCAACAGGTAAGTACATAGGGAGCATGTTGTATGGGCTATGTCTGTGTGGAGAGGGCTGGTTGTAAGAAGGAAGGGGGCACAGTTCTGCGTGCATGAAGGACTGTGAATGCATGTGCCACATGGCAAGGGTAGGGATGGGGGCCAATCACTTAGACGGTGCAGTTGTTAATGACTTCTCTTCTTCCCCTGTACATGTCATGTAGGTCAGCGCTCACCAGAAGAAGGATATTTGGCGTCCCATCGCCAAGGACTTCCGGACCCTGGGGGTCCACCACAGACAGAGCACCCACTGCCGGAAAAGATGGGAGGACATTTGCCGCTGGAGCAAGAAGACGGCGGAGGCTCCGCTGGGGATGGCCTCCCAACGTGGGAGGGGTGCCCGTCGAACCATGACCCCCCTGATGTTCCGGATCCTGGTGGTGGCCTACCCTGAGTTGGATGGGCGCTTGAGGGCATCACAGCAGACACAAGGGGGTGATTACACTATCATTCAGTGGACTTTGCGCGCAGTGAAGGTGTCTGGGTGGGGGAGGAGGGCTGTGGGTTTTCCCTACGCCAGGGCGAGTTCCGTAGGCTAGGCCCCTCCGTAATGCAGGCCATGTGGCACCCCAGCCCCAGAGTGCCCAGTACAGGTATTCATGCCCCTGTGTCATCTATGTGTGCAGATGTCGACCATAGCCATGTAGGCCATATCCCAAGAGTTGCATCTGTAGAGCCCAACAGCGCGACGTGGTGCAGGGGGCTGCTGTGTCTGTATTGTCTGCCAACTGTAGCGGTAAGCCATGCACTCAACCTGTCTTTCTTCTGTTGTCCCCCCCCATTTTGTGGTCTCCCTGTTCTTGTGTGCATCAGCATCATCAGGCGGACTCAGAATACACCAGTGGGACGGAGGGCGAGGGGAGCACCACGGCGGTCACAGGATCTGCAACCAGTGACACGGACTGGTCCTCCGATGGGAGCTCCCTTGTGGTGGCGGCAAAATCTGTGCCCCCCACTTCTACAGGTACAGCCGCCTTTCCCCCTACCAGCCCCGCCCTCCCAGCAGCCCCTCTGCCTTCGGCCCGTGCCCGCTCACCGAGGAGGGTGGGCATCAACTTCGCCCCAGGCACCTCAGCCCCTGCCCCAGTCACCTCTGCTGCCCTCAGTGAGGAGGCCATTGACCTCCTCAGGTCCCTCACTGTTGGGCAGTCTACCATTTTGAATGCCATCCAGGGTGTAGAAAGGGAATTGCAACACACAAATGCATTCCTGGAGGGCATCCATTCTGGTCAGGCTGCCCTTCATCGAACCCTGCAAACTCTGGCCTCAGCACTGATGGCAGCCATTGTCCCTGTGTCTAGCCTCCCCCCTCCAACTTCCTCCACCCCGACCCAATCCCCTGTGCCTCAGCCTATCCCAAGCACACCTACAGACCAGCATGCACACACGTCAACACACAAGGGAAGCTCAGGCAAACATAAGCACCACACATACCACAGGCACTCACGCAAGCATCACACACATACAGACACACCAACATCCACTGCCTCCACTGTGTCCCCCTCCTCCTCGTCTCCCTCCTCCCTCCCAGTCTCGTCTACACTCACACCTGCATGCACTACCACTACAGCCACTACGTCCCTCACCAGCACACCCACCACCACACCCCGCTCACGTGCAGTCACCACCCCCACTCCCATTTAAACCTCCCCTGTGTCCTCACCCAGTGTGTCTGTGACGCCCCCTCCCAAGATACACAAACGCAGGCACACACCCACCCAACAGCCATCCACCTCACGACAGCCTCCAGCCCATGCACCTGCACCCAAATCCACAAAAACTTACACCTCCTACAACCACCACCTCTTCCTCCACTCCCAAACCCCCTCCATCTACCCGTCCCAGTGTCTCAAAAAAACTTTTCCTGGACCCCCCTTAACCTATTTCCCACCACCCCCGTCCAACTCATAGGTCCTGTACTAGCACCTCAGCCAAAAAATCTCCGGGACCAATGGTGCCTGTTGTTACAGGTATGTGGAGTGCACCGGCCACCAGGACAGCCAGTGTGGCACGGAGCCACAGCACAGCCAGTCCCCCCCCTGTGAAGCACCAGAAGTTGGACAGTGCCCGGCTGGAGAGGGGGAAGACTCCAGCCAGCAAAGCCGCTCACAAGGGTCCCGGGGGGAGTGTCGACTCAGCTGTGACTCCTCCCAAGGTGGGGAAGGGGCAGAAGAAATCTCCAAAGTCTGGGAGGAGCAGCACAGCGGAGAGGACCGCCATCATCCCCGCTGCCCAGGAGGCCACCGCCAGCCCCATCGTCACTGGCCAGGAGGCCACCACCAGAGTCACTGCCCAGGAGGCCAGCCCCATCGTCACTGGCCAGGAGGCCACCGCCAGAGTCACTGCCCAGGAGGCCAGCCCCATCGTCACTGCCCAGGAGGCCACAGCCAGAGTCACTGCCCAGGAGGCCAGCCCCATCGTCACTGCCCAGGAGGCCAACGCCAGCCCCAGAGTCACTGCCCAAGAGGCCACCGCCAGACCCAGAGTCACTGCCCAGGAGGCCACCGCTAGCCCCAGAGTCACTGGCCAGGAAGTCACCGCCAGCCACAGCCCAGCTGGCCAGGAGGGTACCGCAAGCCACAGCCCAGCTGACCCATGAAGGCCCGCCAGCCACAGCCTTGCTGGGCAATGAAGGACCGCCTTGGCAAGCACCGCTGAACAGGGCAAAGACCGCCATAGAATGCACAGCTGAACAGGTCTGACACTGGCAACGCAAGCACCGCTGAACATGCCAGGGACCGCTGAACAGGGCAAAGACCGTCATGGAATGCACCGCTGAACAGGTCTGACAATGGCAACGCTAGCACCGCTGAACAGGCCAGGGACCGCTGAACAGGGCAGGGACCGCTGAACAGGGCAAAGACCGCCATGGAATGCACCGCTAGCCCATTTGCGGCAGGGGCAGTGACGCAACTTGGACCGTCACGGGGTGTGTGCTGCACTCTGGGCACAATGCCCCCTCCAGAACCAGTGGAGACTGTTATCCACTTGAGAGACTGTGGCTTTGCACACCCCAGGATATAGCAGTGGACAAACCACCCACTGTAGAGACTTGTGAGACTGTGTCTTTGCACTCCCCAGGATGGTACAGTGGGCAAACTACCCACTGTAGAGACTTGAGAGACTGTGGCTTTGCACTCCCCAGGAGACAGCAGTGGGCAAACCACCCACTGCAGAGACTTGAGAGACTGTGGCTTTGCACTCCCCAGGATGGTACAGTGGGCAACCCACCCACTGTAGAGACTTGAGAGACTGTGGCTTTGCACTCCCCAGGATGGTACAGTGGGCAACCCACCCACTGCAGAGACTTGAGAGACTGTGGCTTTTCACTCCCCAGGATGGTACAGTGGGCAACCCACCCACTGCAGAGACTTGAGTGACTGTGGCTTTGCACTCCCCAGGATACATCAATGGGCATGGAGCCCCCTCGTGGATCTGGCGTGGTGCACTCATCCGGCTGAGGTGCCCCCCCTTCCCTTCCCCCTGAGGTGCCTGTTGTATTTCTATCTGATGCCCCAGCAGTGTTCTCTCCGTTTTGATCAGGTATCTTGTGTGGGCCTCGCCCATGCATTTTGGGCCCAGTGGTCCACGGACAATGAATGGTGCATTACCTGCACTACTAATCGTGGTGTATATTTTGTTGATAGTGTATATATGTATATATTTGCTTCCTGTATTTTGATATATTACAATGGTTCAACTCATTTCCTTTTATGGTTGCATTCTTCCAGGGGGTTTGGGGGGTGTTACTGTAATGTATAGATATGCATTGGTGTGTGTGTTGTAGTGGGTGAGGGTCGGGGTGGGGGTTGGGATGTTGGTTGTGTGTGTCCCTGTTTATTGCCTCCCCCCTCCCCTATGTCGTAGGTGCAGTACTCACCGTGCTCTTCGCCGCCGGCGTTGATGATCATCGTATTGGAGCAGGAAGACTATCACTGGCAGAATATGGAGTTCCGGCTCCATGGTGACCATCTTCCTCGTGGGGTGTGTAGAGGTGAGCGTTTTCCCTTTGAAATGGCTGTTTCCGCCGTATTTTTATCCGCGGTGAATCCCCCCCGGAAAAGGTGGCGGATTGGTAGGTTGTAATACTGTGGGCGGTACATTGTCTCCCGCCTGTCTGTTGGCGGTGACCGCTGCGCTGTTTGTCTGTACCGCCGTGGTGGTCGGAGTGTTAAAGTGGCTGTCTTTGTTGGCGGTTCCCACCACGGTCATAATTCCAATTTTTTTGCCGCCGGCCTGTTGGCGGTTTTACCGCTGCTTTAACACCGTCCGCCAGGGTTGTAATGACCACCAAGGTGTTGAATAGGGGGAAGAAACAAGTACAAGATAAAGCCTTTAATAAGAAACCGCAGTTGGTTAATCATAACAACAGTCCAACCATGTAGAAAACAGTCATGTTTTGGCAGCAGCACCAGTCTCCATATGTTCATGGTGACGTTGATAAAGGAAGTCTTGCTGTAAGACTGGGTCTTGAAACGTTTAAGTTTTGTCTTTGTAGGTAATTCTGAAAAATCAAGGGTGGATTAAATCATATCTAATGTTCATAGATTTTAATTGTGGATGAAACTCAATGAAACACTTCTTCCTAGCAGCTGTGGTGTTGGACATATCCTGAGAGAAACAAACTTTGTGACCAGACCATTGCAGGGACCCCACTTGTCTGGCAGCTGAAAGCCATGGCGTTGGAGTCATCCTTGGTGAAATAAACTTTGTGACGAGACCTTTGCACGGACTCCACTAAGGATGCACATTAGGTGTGTGTGCTGCAGGAAGGGAACTATTATGTCTTTAGGTTTGGTGTGGAGTGTTGCAGTAGAAGGTTTGGGGCCCAAGCCATGTGCTCATTCAATGTTGAAAGTGCAATGCTCTTTTAGATAGATGACACCAGGAATAGACTTTTGCAGAAAAGAAATCATGTTAGGGCTCTCTGAATTCTCCGGAATGCCATAAAGTTGCATATTATTTCTCTGGTTCCTATTCTCTAAGTCTTCAGTAGTTCTTTTAAATAATGCATTTTCCTCAGTTAGATGGGGTATATGTGGAATACCATTCTCTACAGTGCTGGTACATTGCTTGCGGGCTGTAAGGTATTGATCATGAGAGGACCATTCTGCTTAATGCATAGTAGGGAGACTTTGGTTTCAATCACAAAAGGTTTTAGCACCCTTAGTTTATCCATGACGTCATCTGAAGTGAAAGGAGGTTGCCATTTAGATGGAGAGTTTAGGTCTTTCTTGGGTCTTTTGTCCAAGGTCGAGGGCTGCTTTGATGAAGAGCTAGATGCCAAAGAGTAAACCCCCTGCAGAAGTGCTGGAGTTATCCATGAGAATGTAGAAGTTTTCAGGGACAAGGTCCCGTGGATGATTTTTATGTTGTATGATGAGCTTGTAGGATGATGGAAGTGAGAAGGCCTTTTTCTTCTTCTTAAATGACCTACGCATAAAGAAGTCTGTAAATGGTAAGTTTGATCAGAGACCCCATGATCAGAGAAAGAAAAAAGAGTGCTGCAGGAGTGAGAATTATTAATTCTGTGAGATATTCCGTGGGAGATCAAACATACTCTGCAACTTTCTGTATTCGAGAGATAGATGGTAGCAGAGCGTTGGAAGACCAGAAGAGGAACCAGTAACTGAATTTTTTGTGAATAGCAGTCAGCAGGTGAGACATACCTTAAATGAGGCACATATAGCCACTATGGTGAGGAGGGTAACAGTAGCTGCAGAAGTCCAGAAAAAAAAAGAAATGTGTACTGACTATGTTGAAGCCGCTGCTGTTCATTCAGCCTTTGTAACTGGAACAGCAAGTTTCCTCAGAAAATGCCTGTGACCTCAAGATGATGCCACCTCCTGATGTACACAGCATATCTGAAAGAAAAAATGTAAATACTGCATGCAGAGAGCCAGTGAAAGGTTCAAAAAGAAGGTACCAGCCTTCCAATGTTAAAATCCATGCTTGAGAAAGGAAATAGGGGGACTTCACGCCACATCCCCTGATGTTTGCCAGAGCCACTTGGGAAAGCTAGAGAATGGCCACCATCTTGTGCAGTGCTTGTGGTGCATCTTCTATGTGTGTCATTCTGGATTACACTGTTTTAGTTATTGATAATAAGTGTCTGACTGAGACTTACACCCAGAATTGTCTGTGCCACACCTGCATAGTTAACTGTGGATTCTGCAATGTATTTGAATAATTTTATACAAACTTATGGCAAATAAATGTTATGCATGTAATTTCCTATTGCCATACACTATGCATGTGCTAGTTGTCTGTAAACATTTCCATTTCTAACTGAAGAGTGACATTTCTGTGCATAATTATTAAGTCTGTCATATGCCAATGCTTAGAGTAAGATAAGTATTATTTCTTTGTGACTGAATGCTGACTTGTAACCAATGAACATATCTGATTGCAGATTTGTTCAATGTGATGTCAATCGTCCTCGATTAATTTAAAGCTTATATTTCTGAGCAATATAAGTACTTAGAGAATCATTTCAATGTACTACAAAGGGAAACATGAATTCCCGGAAACTCACCACTCTGCATTGCTCATCGAACTAGGATTCTTGGCAGCTGAGCAGCTAAGACAACACAGGTTTAATCTTCTTAGGGGTGCTAAGACACTGTGAAACCTTGTGGTATCAATCACAAGGCAACAACAGACAATCAGTCACCACATTGCTCACACAGTTCCACAAAGTATAAGTGGCTACAGTCTCTCCACAGTACCAGCCATTGAGTGATACTGCTGCCAGGCAGAAGCACATAAAAAACAATAAGGAAGGGTGCACCCAATAATAAAAAGTCCAAAGTCTTTTATTTTACTGTTCTTGATTCCATAATGACAGCCACTGTGTTTCGTGCAAAAGCTTGAACTTCTTCCTGCTTGAAGACTTTCAAGCTTTTACACTGTGAAACTTATCAAAGTGCTGTATTATCCATGTAAGTAGTCAATGGTACAGTTTTAAGCAGGTAGGTTCTTCATTTCACCATGATCACCGATAGAGCATTGTGTTCCTGCTGCCTCCTCACCACGTCCTCTCTAATCTTGGATTGCCCTGATCACATTGCAAAGCAGCTCAAGAACACAAAGCAACACTTCACATCTTCCCCTTTTTAATTACAAATACATTTAAAACAAACAAGGTTTGAAATCAAAATTGCATTCAATATTTTGCCAAGTGAAAACCTACAACTAACAACAATACATGTAAAATATTTCACACAAAACAATATCCTAGAAAATAATCATGCTAATTAAGGATTTCATATGTACATTAAACTGAAGTCTCTCTTTAAACAACTGTCTTCCATTTATCCAAAATGAGTGATATAGTCCGGTAATTCACAAGAAAGTATCACAGGACTACCAAATCTTACCTTCCTCGAAACCCCACTTGAATCACAAACATCGTTTGAGTATACATTATCCTCTTCTCTCTCATTTACATTTGCTCTCACCTACTTTTCCACTCCCTTCTGCATTACCAATATATCCACTCACATAATTAGTGATACTTGATTGCAATGTGTTACTCTGAATCTAAACACTGTCACCAGCACCCATTGACTCGAACCCTCCAAAAAGTCCTAAAAAAATATTGCTTCCTGCATATCACGTACACACCTTCTTCCTGTTCTTGACACTACCCTGTTCAAATTTCACTCTGCCATCTTTCAATGTTTCTGATTTTTTTTTACAACTTTTCTAACTTTGTAAGGTCCCAGAAAATTGTTTCGAACCTCAGATACCAATTTGCCTTTTTTACCCACACACATTGCTCTACATTTATTTGGGGAATCTTAACACCATGGCCCTCATTCTGACCTTGGTGGTCTTTTCGCGAGACCGCCGAGTTACCGCCGCGGTGAAGACCGCCGACCGCGGCGGTATGCCGCTGTGCGCATTCCGACCGCTGGGAGCGTTCCGCCGGGAAACCGCCAGCAGCCACACTGGAGGTCGGCGGAAAAGTGGAGACTGGTCAACCTCCACCGCCACGCCAGCAGAACACCGCCCACAGAATTACGACCCACATATCTGTGTGGCGGTCTTCTGTTGGCGGTGTTCTGTTGGCGGTCACCTCCCCATGGCTCCCGTCGCCTCCCGGAGGACCAACCCACAAGGTAAGTTGACCGTCCGTGAGGGGAGGGGGAGGGGCGGTGTTGTGTGATGTGGGCGTGCATGGGGGTGTGCGTGTGAGTGTGTAGAGAGGGTGTGTGAGTGCGTGTATGCGGGCGGGGGTGCTGCTGTGTCTATGGGTAATGTGTGCTGTTCGGCAGGTGCGCATGTCTGCATGTATGTGTGCGGGTATGTGTCCCCGTTGTGTATGTGTGTGTAGGGGGTGTGTATATGTGCATGTTGGGGGTGTGTGCATGTCGGGGTGCATGTATGTGCATGTCGGGGTGGGGGTGGGGAGGGGGTTCGTACCACCTCTGGGGGGTGGCAGGGGGGTGGAGGGTGTGGGGGGAGGACTCGGGTGGGTAGTGGGGGGTGGGGGAGACCCCTATCAGTGCCAGGGAACGAATTCCCTGGCCCCGATAGTGCCTACCGCCATGGTTCGCATGGCGGTTCCCGACCGCCAGAAACCGCGGCGGTAGGCAGGGTCATGATACCGTTGGCGGTCTTGGGACGACCGCCGGGCCGGAGTGCGCAAACTCCAGCCCGGCGGTCATGACCGCCGTGGCGGTCGGAGTGGGGAAGTGGCGGTCGATCGCGGCGGTGACCGCCGCGGTCAGAATGCCATATTTCTGACCGCCGGTCTGTTCGCGGTCCGACCGCCGCCTCTCCGCCGACCGCCAAGGTCAGAATGAGGGCCCATGTCTTTTGTCATAATATTTGTTGCAGGCTGATAATGCATTTTCTATATTTCTGAGCGCCTCCATCTTTATCATTTACAGTTCCACACTCTACCCTGTTCTTAGTGTATGGTTCCCTGCCATGTATGATCACAAATGGACTGTACCCATAAACTAAAGGTGTTGCATGATATATCCACACCAATATTTCAATTTTCATGACTCAATCCATACAACTTTTATCGGCAAGCTGAATCCCTCCTTAAGTCAAATAATTAAACCTTTCTACAGCACAATTAGCAGCTAATTTTTCTTATTTTTTTAAACACTCCTTGACTACCCTAGGGACAAACTAAGCATCACTATCAGACATTGTTTCCTAACTATTGGTATTTTCTGAAATATGTTTACTGTTCATTTGCAGGTATTTAAATTTAGTTGTGTGTTACACAAAAATGACATCATCTTTTCCTTTCACACTCTGTACCCCAGCAAGATTGTCACATAGTTCACTTTAAAACCTCCCACTTTGCAGTCAGAGAAAAAAAAGTAAACACCAATCCACATGTTAAAAGAATAAGAAGCAATTTTCATAAGATATAGCCTGACATACGACCTCTGTCTTTGAAGCACAGCAAATGTGGCGCAATACATATAAAATGTACATGCATCTTTGTTTCATGCTTTTCTTTTACAACCCACCAGAAATGACTTTCCAATGGAGTCAAATCCACAGTTTGGGATATGCTATCATAGACTATAATGTTAAGCTATCTGTAACAACCAAATTGGCATGGCAACTCATTTCTCTTAGTTCACACATGGCTCAAATCCATTTTCTCTTCTGCCCTAAGGCAAGAATTCCTGCTGATAGCATGCCCTTGGTAAGAATTTTATAAAAGAATGTACAATGAAAACTATTTGTTTTTTATTGATGGATCTCTTGACAAAGGTTCAAGATGTCCTCTTGGGAAGTGGGGTTGTTAACCTCTTAGGATCGTCTCCTTTGAGTGGTATTGTGTTGCTGGAAAAACAGCCTATGAAATGCTTTATATGTATCAAGTGAGAGAAGAATAGCTGCTTTTTTATTATTGGGATTTTGTACCAAATGAATGACATATTTTATATTGTTAAAGTGAGTCTATCATTCATAAATCTAAATTTAATTGGCTAGGACTTAATATCACAGGAATATGGCTACCCAACCTCCAGCCCACACTTGTTTATGTAAAGGGTTGCACAAATATTTATCAACACTATGGGCCATATTTACAAGGCCCATGGGACATGAAAAGGGCAGAAATTAGGTATATCTACAAGACACAGTGCATTTCCGTCCTCTTCCCCTGTGCTGGTGCACAAATTACTGCAATGCGCCACCTCAGACATCCGTGCACCATGGTGCAAGGATGTCTGCATTGTGGGGACGAATGTTTTTGTTCAGAAAGGACACCTTCCTGCATGTTTTTGTTCAGAAAGGGACACCTTCCTGCAAAAAAACAATCTATGGAGGCAAAAAAAACAGAGGAGAATTATTGTTATTTCTCCCTGTTGCAGCTCTTACATGCCCCCTGGGGAGGCGTAGGGTTTTGATGCATTCCAAGGTTTTTGAAACCTTTTAAATCTGGGAATGTGTCAAAATCCATGAGTGTTGCGTGGGAACACCCACACAACACTAATGGAAACTCATCCCTGGCACAAAGTAAGGCAACGAGTGAATTGAGCTTTGTTGCCTTACTCCATATCTACAAGGCCATGTCATGTCACGCAAAGTGGCTTTGTGTAGCCTTGTAGATGTGGGTGTGCAGCCTGTGCCACCGGTGCATCATAAAAAGTAAAGCATCAGCAGTGTAGGGCGCTTGAAAATATGGGTATTTTGATCTACAGGTGTCACTTTCTGGCTACCATCTGGCTTCATTTCTAGATGTTCAGCTATACTAATGAGGCTGCACAATGAGTAAAATGTTCTTAGTTGCTTGGCTATTAACTTGTATGCCAATGTTTCATGACACTCGCCACTTCAGCCCTTGTGTCTTGTTATGCAGATTTGTAGGGCGCACTATAACCAGGTGGAGTGTTCTGGCGCTGTAATGATTTTATCACAATTTTCACCTTTTCCACTTTGTTTTTTTATTCTAATTTCTCTTTAGATCTTCAGTGAAGATGGATGTAGAAAGAGGTTCCCTATCAAGAACTCTGCAGGAGGATCAAGGGATAAGGTAGATAGAGAGAAGACAACACTGCTGTGGTACCTGTAAACTGTAACTGGTATTCTTTATTTTTTAGTTACTTAACCCCTTTGCCGCTAAGCCGCCCCTGTGCTAAGCCTTTTTTTGGCTATTTGGGTAGTTAATGCTTAGGCCCCCCTAACTTTTGTCCATATAAGCTATCCATGCCAAATTTGCATCCTTTATTCCCAGAATCTTGAGGATCCTAAAGGATTCCCCTGGAGAGAACTGAGAAATTAGCCAAAATACAGATACATGTTTTTTTCCTGAAAAAGGCACCAATGAAGGGTTTGCAATGCTAAAATCACTATCTTGCCAGTTTTCCAGAACAGCCTGACTAGAATCAGAAAATCACATTTTTCAACACAGTTTTGGCATTTTACTTGGACATACCCCCTTTTTTACTATTTTTTGTGCTTTCAACCTCCATCCAGTTAGTGACAGAAATAGGTGTAAAACCAATGGTGGTTCCTGAAAGGTTATACATTTCCAAAAAAGAGACACAATTCTGAATCCAGCAAGGTGTCACTTGTGTAGATTCTTCAATGTTTTTCTATAGAAAGTAACACTTGGAATAAACAAATATTGAAGTTGAGCTGAAATAAACAGCTATTTGTGTCTACGTTTTCATCTTTAACGTTTTCTAAATATGGCAGATTTTTAAAAGCAATATACTGTTACATCCACTGGAACCTTCTAGTTGCAGGGATATATAGGACTTGTAGGTTCTCCAAAACCCAATCTACCCAGAGCCAGTAACTGATCTACACCTTCCAATGGTTTTTCATTGTGTACCTGATATACAGCAATTCCTTTGGTAAAATATCAAGAGTGAAAAATAGGTATCAAGGAAACCTATGTATTTCGGAAATGGGTATAAGATATGGCATTTAGAAGCAGTGGTTATTTGTACATCTCTGAATTTGGGGCTACCCATACTAGCATGTGAATTAGTGGGCATTTTTCAAAGTGACTTCTTTCTTACAAACTGTCTTACATTTGGAAGGCGCAAATACAGAGAAATACAATTGGTAATAACTCTTGCGCTACTATTCTGTGTTCCCACAAGTCTCTCAATAAAAATTGTACCTCAATTGTGTGAGTAGGCCTAGAGCCTACAACAAGAAATCGCCCAAAATGCAATGTGGAAACAGCACATTTTCCCACTCTAAACTGACCCTTTTTTAATGTGCCTAACTGTGGAATTTGGGCTCTAGCTCAGCCAGCACCTGTACATTTTATAAAACTAGAGATCTAGGGAAATTCAGGATGGGGTATCTTGTGTTTTTCTTACCAGGTTCTGTTACCCAGGATCCTTTGCAAACCTCACAATTTGCCTGACAAGACAAAGTGAGGCCGATTTTTTATCGGTATAGATGGGACGATGCTGGGTGGTAGGAATTTTGTGGATTCCTGTGGATCCCAGAGGTTTTTATCACAGAAATGTAAGGAAAATATGTGAGTTCAGGCAAAGTTGGAGGTTTGCAGGGCATTGTGGGTAAGAAAATGGTGTGGGGTTCATATGAAGCACACCACCCTTGACTCCCCCAGATGTTTAGTTTTCAGAAGTGTCTGGGTCCGGTAGGTTTTTCCTTGTGGCAGCGTATCCAAGTTCAAAAAGTGCAGCCATTTACCATTGCAAGTGAGACAATATTGGGAGTTAGCCTAGCTCTCTTGGCCTATATGTAAAATTAAAACCCAAAAGAGTCAAATGTCCTCTGCTTGCCATTTGGATGAAATGCTTTAGTCTGTGGTGGCATGAAAGACTGTTACCCCCTTCAGTTTGGGTGGGGAGCATAACCATACCCATGGTGGTAAGCAGCCCCCACCCCTCTATTTTTTTTAAATTCCCTAACATCTAGTGGGCTGTTTACCCTACTGGGGGCATATCAGGGGTAATTAAGACTTTGTCCCCATTTATATAGAGGGAGCATGGCCATGCCACCACCCCTCTTTTTTTTATAAAAAAAAATCTTCCCTGATGTCTAGTGGGTTTAATGCCCCCCTGGGGGGGGCAGATCTGGGTAATAGTACCCCCCTAGCTGCCACATCAGGTACTATTGCGCCATCTGCCCTCACCAGAGGGATTTCCTGCTCATGTGTAAAGAAGGCAGGGGGCCGTCTGACGCACATGAGCACCGTGACATTGGATGGACCCCAGCCATCTGACGCACTGAAAGGGTTAAAACCATATAAATCATGCACACTTGTGCAATGAGATACATAAAAAATAATAAAGTTGCCTTGGCGGGAAAACAAAGTTCAATATACCTTTAGAAGGCACTAATGGTGCATGTTTTCAGGTACATTGATAAAGTTTAATACAATGCTTAGCATCCACTTTACTGCTATTAAAATAGGAACTATGCTAGTTTGGGACACGCAGCACACTTTTACATCCCGATAATAAAGTACAATGGTGCTGGTAGAAAGCCTTGCTTAAAACAAATTGATTTTCCCTCTAACAAGTGCTAATAAAATGTATTATCAAAATGCTTTATTAAAATACAGGGCATTACTAAAAAACATACTTGAAATATTAAGGTGTAAACCAACATTGCAGTAGTGCCCTTTCAGAACCTCTAGTCCTATTTCAATAAGGTTATTTAAAACTTAGGGGGTCATTCTGACTTTGACGGGCGGCGGAGGCCGCCCGCCAAAGTCCCGCCGGCAGAATACCGCTGCGCGGTCAAAAGACCGCCGCAGTAATTCTGAGTTTCCCGCTGGGCTGGCGGGCGACCGCCAGAAGGCCGCCCGCCAGCCCAGCGGGAAACCCCCTTCCATGAGGATGCCGGCTCCGAATGGAGCCAGTGGAGTGGAAGGGGTGCGACGGGTGCAGTTGCACCCGTCGCGATTTTCAGTGTCTGCTTGGCAGACACTGAAAATCTTGGTGGGGCCCTGTTAGGGGGCCCCTGCAGTGCCCATGCCATTGGCATGGGCACTGCAGGGGCCCCCAGGGGCCCCACGACACCCGTTACCGCCAGCCAGGTTCTGGCGGTCAAAACCGCCAGAACCAGGCTGGCGGTAAGGGGGTCGGAATCCCCATGGCGGCGCTGCTTGCAGCGCCGCCATGGTGGATTCCCTTGGGCAGCGGGAAACCGGCGGGACACCGCAGGTTTCCTGTTTCTGACCGCGGCTGTACCTCCCCGGTCAGAATGCACATGGGAGCACCGCCAGCCTGTTGGCGGTGCTCCCGCGGTCGTTGGCCCTGGCGGTCCATGACCGCCAGGGTCAGAATGACCCCCTTAATGTTTTACAGAACTGAAAATGAATTGCTGTTAGCCATTGGCCTTGAGCTACGTAGGATAGTGGTGATGCTGTGCTCTCTATTTGCATCACCGCTAGCAGCCACACTGGTGCTTACTTATATCAGTGATCTTTTCCTAAGCCATTACACAATAAGTTACACTATTTATGCCCAAACGGCTCAACCAATCAGACCAGGCTAAATGTTGACCTCCTCTGCTCATACAAGAAAACATTATGGTGGTCATAATGACCTTGGCGATCCTGCACCGCCATGCCTGTGGTCAGACCGCTGACAGCATGGCGGTGCAGGACCACAAAATAATGACTTCCTTAGTGAACTGGCTGCATTGCAGCCAGTTCACTACCTGTATCGCTAGGGGGTTGGGACTGCCTGGCCGAAGGTTGACCACCTTCGACCCGGTGGTCCACATAACATCACCCACGCTATAATGAGTATCCTCACCGCCAGGAATTCCGTGGCGGCAGCCCCGCCACGAAATCCCTAGCAGTAAGGACACTGGGAACAGGAATACTAATTTCTGTCACCACAACAGGACTCCCCAACTTCCCCGGCATGTAGGAGCCCCCTCCCACTCCCGACCCCATCAGAAGCCCGCCACCGCCACTAAGCAGTGACACCCCCTCTCCCTGATCCCCGTACTGGCCCTCCCACCCCCATCAACGTACTGATCCCCTGACCCCCATCCCCATACTGAGCCCCCCTCCCAGATCCACGCTCGCACACACCACACTTAAATACATACACACACACATCCATGCTCACTCATTCACATACACATGCACACACAGCCACAACACCCCCCATTCCCAGCATACACGCACACATACTCCCACCACCCCCTGCATACAGGCATGCACACAAGCACACACACACTTGCACACACACACACAAACACACACAACACCCCCATCATCCTCCATCCACACACACACCCATTCACACACAACACTCAACACCCCCCTGCCTGTCGGACGATCACCTTACCTGGAGGTCACGGTGGTCGTCTGTAAGGGAACGGGGTCCAGTGAGCTTTATCCGTCGCCAGCGCCCCGCCAACACAACACAGTCACACCATCTACAATGTTGTAATACGGCGGGTGGTATTGTGGTGAAATGGCGGTGGGGACAGAACGAGCTCCACTAGACCGCTGACCGCCAGTATGGCTGCTGGCGGCTTCTCCATCAAATAGTGGCAGAGAGCAGCCAGCAGTCATAATATGGCGGTCTGAAGACCGCCAACATTGGCAATCATGTGGCGGGCGTGACTTCGGCGGTCTACAAAATAGACCGCCGAAGTCATAATGATGGCCTATGTGTTACTATGGACACAACCATTTAAAATTACTTTTCCCCATCCACCCTGGTGTGATAGATTAGTTCTGTTTGGGTGAAGTAATGAGTTATCAACTTTTCAACTTTCTTTTGACTGGGCATGCCATTGGATTGCGGGCGAAGTAGGGACCTGAGTTCATCAACAAATTTCACATATCTTCACATGACAGATTGAGCAGAATGTGTAAAGCAAAGCGTGGATGCTTCCTGATACATGTGTACCCCTTAGGCCAGAAAAATTGGATTCGACAAGAGCCTCCAAGGTGTATCTAATTTGGGGAAGCAGCATAGAAGGTGCAACCACGATTCGTGTCTGTAGCTGCACAGCCTACATGCTCTGGACTCACCTTGGCCGGCTCAGGTGGGATTAAAGTCTCTTACTGGTAATCCTAAAAGATGCATGTACAGGATCTTCCTACAGTCCTGCCCATTTACAGCTTCCAGAAGGTTTGGTTACAGCTTCTTACCAAACAAGAGCTGTTCAAGGGATATACGAATGCCAAGTTATTTAGTAACCTAAAATCCTGGTCCCTTGAGATTTCCCACAATTGCCTGTTTGTTTTTTTTCTTCTATTTGGAGAGAGACAATGGCGCCCTGCAGATAATGATGCCATTATCTGGGGTCTCAAAGATAGTGAATTACTAGGGGCATTCATCATACTAATATAATATTTTAGTAAGGTGACTTTACAATCTAGGGACTTAGTTACCAAGCCAAATTCCAGTCTTAATCTTAAGCATCAAATATAACATGGCAGCTGGACTGTCGTTCTGTAGACAGTACAATTAATGTGCTCCAAGATAGCTGCAAAGGCTCCTGGAAAAGCTTGATGTCCATACTGAAGGGATGGGAGATGGGTTGAATTCATGACCCCAAGTATCAGGGCAGCTGACAAACTACTAAGTGTCAAATTAATTTGATTGGTGCCATGGGTAATTGTTGCTCCTTTCCTTTTCAGAGTTTTCACATTTTTTATTTGATTGGTATTTTCTGACAACCAAACTTCTAGATAATTATATTTCCTGGCAGTGATAATAGTAATACTACCCAGGTGTCAGGTAGCATGATTATTATTTTGGTATCATTCGAAAAGGAGAACCTTAGTCTTGTCTTGGTTTACCTTGAGATGATTTTCCACGTTGTAGGTACTTAAGTTGTAATGATTTGTTGAAGTCCTGGCTTGGTGTGATTTGTTATCACAAAGTCATTCACGTAACAGATGATATGGAGTTTAGTTGACCAAAGCTAGGGGATACTAGGCACCCAACCTCCATAGACTTCCCCAAATCGGCACTATATAAATTGAAAAGTAGAGGAGCGAGGATGCCTTCCTGCTTTAAGCCTCAGGAGGTGTTTATTTGGGTGTGACAGTGCTGGCTCCTGTTTTCATGGGGACCTATGCCCATGTATACAATGACATTATAGCCCTTAACAATTTTGGAGGGAATCCTCAAGCTTCATGATTTCTCCATGGGCTTGCCTGTTCAACTCTATTAAATTCTGCACTATAATCAATTTTAATTTCAGATTTATTTCGGCAAAAAAAGGCCCTAAAAGCACATTAGACACAAGATCTTCAGTATAAAAAACTACTTTAAAAAAACATAAAATTCTAAAATATAATTAACAGGAGCTCATCCAAAGTTATATTAGAAAAGATTACACAAAATCTAAAATGTGAATAAGAGATGCAGTATATACGCAATTAATCAATATTAAATTAGTTTCAAATGCAGTTCTTCATAGAGAGAACGGCATGGGCCTTATCATATTTCCAAAGTCAATTTATTCAAAGCATTGTGTTCATTTCACATGAGAAAATGTTCCCAACCTGTTGTCTCACTTCAAATCACATGGCATTTTGCCCTAATGTTTAAAATCTAGTAGCTATATTCTCCCATTCGATAAACATGTATATGTGCATATATTAAAGACTGAAGATCAGGAAACAATTATGAGCTACTTCTGAAATTTATACATTAGTGGTCAAAGATTTGACTCTAATGTGACAGATTGCCTCTAAGAACTTTGCCAGCGCATATGCCATGATCCCACGCGGACTCGGTCTGCAAATCCTAAGGGCGGAGTGCTGATCCTAATACACAGGGATTTGCAGACTGGTCTAATCCAACAAGCCCTCTGCTTTTTATATGCTGGACAGTGGAATATACCGTGGGCAGTGTTCTCTTTGGTCTTGCATCCCTTCGGGCAAAGATCTGTTTGGCTTTCGGTTTGCTTCCATCTAGAAGTAAGGGCCCGTAAAGGTAGAGATCCAATTCTAAATCTGAAATAAAGTGCACATGCTAGCGGTGTTGTAATCATATCTAAATAAAGCTCAAATTCATAATGGCAATTAGCTAACAAGAAACTGTCCATCAGACTAGCGAACGGAACTGATACTAGCTCTGCTACTTGCAAGCTCGTCCAGTATGCGTCCTTCAAGGTCTGTGTAGCACTCTTTTCGGAGGTGAGCAGGATCTGACCAATACAGGCCTAGCCCAAGTTTGGAAAAGGCGTTTTTCATGCATCTGCACCATGGAATTTTTTCAATTTGTGGGACGGCTAGCACCACTCATAGCCATGTTCTCTACGGGTCTAGAGTATCTATAGACCACAATCTAATCCAATACTTCAGTGGCCTCATGGCAGTTATATCTGCAATAGAGAGTAAATTAAAGTCCATTTGAATAGGCAGTGTGGGGAAACTCGGGGGATTTTTAACAAGGCCTTTAGGAAAATGTTTTCCGCTCTCTCTAAGTCTTGTAGTTTGCCATGTCCCCATAACTCTGCCCCATACAGGGCTGCTCCTCTAACTAGACTTTTGTATGTTTCCATTGCTAGTGTAATAGGAAAACTGGGAGATCTACCAGCGAATCTCAAGACTCCCAGATAGACAAAGTCAGAAGCTGTTTGTAAAAGTTTGCCATCCAGCGATATCATTTTCTTCACTCTATATTTTGTATTGCCAAACACCATGTATTTAATCTTGGTACCATTAATTTGTAAACCATACTCCCTGCAAAACCCTGAGAATTTCTCAAGGAGCCTAACAAATTCTAGGGCGGCTTGCAAAAGCAGAAAAGTATCATCCATCTTTTCGCAATCATATAGGAAGAGTTCCCCTGTGAGTTCACCATTCGTTCTCCACCTTATTCTGGCATACTCTCAGAATATAACTGTTTGATCAGCTTTAGCAAAGGACTCGGGACTCCAGCCCTACCCAGGATCTCCCATAATTTATCTCGGGGGACCAAATCAAAGGCGGACTTGAGGTCCACAAAGGCAACAAGAAGTCTCCCAGAATCCAGGTCAATGGTTTTCCGTTTGATTGTAAGAAAGCGGAGGACCTGGTCTACTGTACTTGTCTTCTGCCTAAACCCAGCTGTAGGTGGCTTAGGACATAATTTTCCTCTAACCAATCCCTAAACCTACCCAGGAGCTGATAGGAGCTGCAAGTTGTTTAGGAGACGTATTCGTCCATAGTTACGCGGGACTGACCTATCCCCTATTTTATGGTTTGGGACAATTATAGCACCTTTCCAAGAATGAGGGGGATTGCAACCTGACAAGACTACGTTGGACACACTGTTAATATAAGGGCCCCAGAATTTAAGGGCAGATATAAACAAATCAGATGGGATTCCCTCTAGACCAGGCGCCTTTTTCTGATTTTTGGACTTTGAGAGCTTTCTCAGTTTCCCTTAAGTTAAAAGGAGTAAGCGCACCTGCACCTGGGCTGACAATCACTTTTGCACTCTCTCTATTGTCAGAAGGCACAGTCTCCTGGCCGTAGAGAAATACTGTGTCCATTTATCACTGGAGATATGGCAATCAGGTCTGGGATTTTCGTTTCATCCTTTTTTGGCGATCAAGGACCAGAACCATTTGGAGTTCCTTTCTTTGGCTGCTACTATCAATTCCTGCCACATTGCCTCCTCCCATTTAGTCTTACTAGCCTTTATTGTGAGAGCGTACTCACACTTTGCCAAGGTTATCTGTTTTCTATCTTTTATTTTTATTGCTTCCAAGAGTCTATCCTTGGCCTTTTTACATACTTTTTTGAACCATCTACAGTTGCCTCCTCTCAGCTGTTTGTTTCCGTTGTTAACTCTGGAAAATAGATCTTTCAAAGAAGAGAAAAGTTCTGCGTGAGTTGCCATAATCTGGTTAGATGTGCCTGTGTGGAGTGTGGCGGCTGGTTGGTAGGTGGAAACTAGGTCATGCATTTTAGCCACTAGCTCATTGGAATTTATGAAAGTCTCCCATTTTATGGCACGTTTATTGTTTGTCACCATTATGGGAAGTATACCTCATACTCTCGCTGAGTATTATCTTTAGTGGAGAACCACCTATCACACTCTACCAGAATAGGGGAAGGATCACTATTGTGTTGCTTTCCCACCCTAAGATCTTTGAATTTGTGCCACATCCTTACATCAGTAAGCACAAAATTGAGGGAACTTCTGCAGAACCCTCTAAAAAACATTGGATTGGCTGGGGTATCTGATGGGAAGCCCTCTTTTTCTGGCCGAAGACCATGCATTGTCACAAAATCAATTCCCTGCAGGGCCCTGATGCTAGATTTAGGCTTTCTTAGAATTGAAAAAGGTGAAATCCCCCATGTAGAATCCTCTACTTGAGTTAGCTCGGAGAAAAGGAAATTAGGCTCTAGGGACAAATTAAAATCTCCTGCTATGGTAACAAAATGTGAGGAAAGAAATTACGAGACCAGGATCCTCAGCACACTGATGATGCTAGTAGTTTGACTCTGGGGGTCTGGTCTGTTATCTTGGTTTAGCTTAATTGAAACTGCCAATATATCGAGTGAATCTAAATATATTTCTTTCGTTTCGCCCACCTGGGAGATTTTTATCCATGTGATAATACCCCCACCTGCTCGCCCAGCTGCAGACGGCCCGGCCTTCTTACAGAATGAAATAAACACCTGCCTGTAGGCATTTGAAGTGGCTCAAGTTTCCTGAAATAAACAGATGTTGAAGCTGTCAATGAACTGCCCCCACTCTGCATCCATGATCTTATTGCGTATGCCAGCTACATTCCATGAAATTAATGCAGGATTTGGAGACCCAAATCGCTTATTAGTGTCTGCCATATTTAGCTTTTCTGCTTGGACAAATTTCCTAGGTGTAATCAATTCCAGGTGTGCTTGATATTCTGCAAGGGGCATGCCCACATCAAGAGATAGATTGTTACTCAAAGGGACAGATGGTGAGCACAGTCAGTCAATAACAGAAAGATCATCAGGTTGCAATGTTCTTGGTGAGCTCTGTTTCCCGAACAGGTTTGCACACTCAGTTCCATGGGTGATGGAATGCACCTTCAAAGATGGAACTGGGGTCATAGGTCCCATATTATCTGGTCCATTACTCGAGTTGGTGGGTGCCCTCTTGCCCCATGTGCCTTGCACTTTTCTCGGTGAACTCGGTTTCCCAGACAGGTTTACACACTTGCTTCTAAGGGTCATAGAATGCACCTTCATAGATGGAGTTGGGAACCTGGGTCCCACATTATCTGGCCCATAGTAGGTACCCCTTAGCCCCATGTGCCTCACTCCGAACAAGAGCTTTTAAAAGCAGTGTTCAAACCATTTCTAAGTGGATTATGCATCTCCAAAGATATCAGCCCTTTTACCAGCTTAGGGCAGGCAAGCATTAGCTCTATGGTATCCCAAAACCCTGGCTTCTCTGTGTAGAGCTTGACAGAAAATACATCTGAATATGCAGTACATCCACATTGCCTAACATGCCTTATCCAATGGATGACTTTATTCTGTGGCGACCACTGTCTTCTCGTATGGTAGAGGGTAGTGGGGGTACTTTGCACATATAGATTGGGTAGCCACTGTTATGATTTTTGGCAAAAGGCAGAGCAGTAGACGGGCCTCGTGTCATACTCACATGGAGGTAAGTCGTTGGCAAGGGGCTCTTTTGTCCATTAGCCCCAGGGTTATTAGAGCTAACCGAGGGTACTCTTGTCCTAGCAACTAACCTAGAAGAGCCCTCGCTTGTCATGTTCCTCTGCTTTATACTAGTGGGTAGCTGTTTTGCTTTACTACGGACCGAGCCAAAATACACACACTGAAAGGAGTTAACAAGAATCTCTGAAATGCACTTCTTATTCTAAGGAAGACATTTATTATATCACTTCACAAGGCTCGTGAAGGAAGGTCAGTATAACCGAAAGTGCACCTTCAAAATGTGCAACGATAAAGTGGGAACATATACAAAGAATCTTCAATCTATAAACAGCAAACATGTACATGCAAAGATACAAATACCTATATTGACATATATATTCACACACAATGCAAAGCAAATAATTAGTAAAAATGTATCACTGTGGTGCCTATTGGGTGCTTCATCTTTCCCCTGCCAGCAAGTCATTGACCCCGGTGCGACTGCAACGAGAAAGAGAGAGATCTACCCTCACGGAAAATATAGCAAGTATGCAACATTTTAATCCTGATTGAGGTCTCTGAATCTCCAACTGTCGACCGGGGTCTCTTATATACCTTAAACAAGCGAGGAAGGAGATTTCTAGAAACCCCTCCCGCTCCGCAAGAAGTATTAAAAAATGATAGATACTTTAGGTCCGTTTTGAAAGAAACAGGTTGGACCTAGCCAGTTTCCCAAGGTGTATCTCCCAAAACTAAACTGTTCCCTGCTGTACCATAAACATCATTCTAGTACATCCTTATCTTGCTGACTAACTGACTCCTCCCCGTTCTGTCCTAGTCCTTTGGTGAGAAAGAACATGCAATCACGTAGAATAGGAAATACGTTGCATAACATGTTTTGTGTGGAAAAATACTCACACCTTTAATGTGGCTGTGAAGCTAAGGCTAAGCTGAATACAAAATGGAGTCTGTAACTTGTGACCGCTAATGTGACAGTGGACAGCTAAGCCAAGTGCAAAGTGGTGCAACATGGATTCAGTGGTCAAAACACAAATATCACTACAGCAGCGTGGGATTCAAACCTTCTCTTTGGATGCCTTTGTAATCTCTCTTTCTTTCAGTATGTCGAAGAAGGTTAAGTACCTCCATCATCATTTGTTTTAGCTTCCTTTACCTCTTCTTTTAAACCAGTAATGGCATTGACCACTTCCTCCTGGGAGAGCGCTCCAACGGGCTGGTGGTTGACTGTTTCCAAGTTTGAATTAAGTTTACTAGATTCTAATGATTGGTCAAGAGCCCCCAACAGCAAAAAACGGTTTGAGCAAGGGATTTCATGGACAATTGCACTATACGATGGGGCACCCTCAGCATTTATGTGTGGGGAGTTAATTTTCATAATCTCTTTATTAGGGTCATCAAGATCTCCTGATTTTGGCAAGACTATCGGAACATCTGTCCCTTATTAGACAATCTAGGATTAAAAAAGGGAGAGAGTGAGCCCCTTTTCATCCTCTTGGAGGTTCGCTTGTCTATACCCTTCAACAAGAACTCTACTTGTTCAATCAGTGAATCAATTTCATTGGTAACACAGTTAGAAAGACTGCAGGAAGTTTTATGAAGTTTAGGAATTTTAGATGAAGCTGCAACCGCTACGGGACTCCCCTTTGCCTTCTGCTTCCCCATCCTCAGACTTATATTGAGGATGAGTGACTTAACAATACAGTGACAATCAGAAAAGAACCAGGATCCAATCCCTACCTTCGAGCCAAGAGGTCTGGCCCAGCCTGGCCTCTTTCGGTCTCTGACGGGCGTGGACAAATCCGCCCCTGGCCTGGGATTTGCCCGGGTGTGGGCGTGCGGTGGGGAAGCTGCTGCGCTTTTAAGTGCTCTTGGTGTGATGGTGCAGGTTCCTGTGCTGCCCCCCTGGACTGAGGGCTCCTTGGACAGCGAGTCTCTTCCAAACACATCCCGTGCCTCGGGGAAGCTGCTGCGCTTTTGAGAGCTGTTGGTATGGTGGTCCAAGTTCCTGGTGCTGACCCCGTGGACTGAGAGCTCCTGGGACAGCGAGTCCCTTCCAAAAACATTCAATAAAACAGCAAAAAAGTGGGAGCTTATTTCATTGTGCTGCTCATTGTCTCAAAAAGGATAGAGCTGCTATGTTATCCACTGTGGATGCAACAATCTGAAAACCAGACTGAAGGAAAGGCAGGATTTCATGTTCTAAAACCCACGCCTCCAGTTGTTTAAGTAGGGCACACACATGGGCGTTAGCCTCCAGATCCAAGAGTGCAACTAGGCAGTAGTTTGAAGCTTTAGTCTGACTCTTTATTATATACAGGGCCCAAGATAGACGCCCTCCATGCAAATGGTACTGTTAACAGCCTGGACCACGCTTCCAGAGCACATTTAAATATATAGTGGCTGGAAGGCCATTTGAGCCTGGTGCTCCATCTTTTTTCATATGCCTGATCAGATTCATAACCTTCTCAGCAGTTGTAAGTTCCAGAACTGACACTGGATTTGGATCTACTGCTGCGATAATACAGTATGGCAGGAGACAAGAGTCCAATGTGTATATAAATTCTTCAAATGCCTTGTCCAGGCCCCCTCCTAGACTCAGTTTTCCCTTGTGATTTCACTGTTTTTTTAGGATTGTTCATAGGCTCCTAAAAGTGAAACTGTTTTTTTTTTCCCTCGAGCATTAGGAAGATGTTAGGCCATTCCTATTGATCTATCTATAGTGTTCTTTGCTATCATACTTTTATGCAGTATTCATATATATTTATCCGCTGCAGTGGACCTTGCTATGGGATTTTGTTCATGTGGTTGCTGAGCCTTACTTAAAGGTCTTCTGGTGTACACTATGGTTTTGTTAAAGTGAATTTGTGACCTGCCATTCCTTGAATGAACCTTTGTGATGTTGTGTCCTGGAAAGTAGGCTCTTCTACAGGACTATCCCATGCTGAATGGAAGGAGGATGGGTGTTTATAAATGTCCTTGACATCCCACTTTCCTAGCTAGGCAGTGACCATTAAGTTGTGTTCCAGTCTCCATTTTATTCTCTGCACAAGGTTCACTGTTTCAGCTAATGTTATTACTTCTTTCCTCTATGGATGATGCTGACCTTTGTGGGTAGTGAGGACTTTTTGGTCTGAGTTCTATCTCGAGATTTAGAAGCGGCCCCACTAAAAGCTCTGACATAAAGACATAGGGCCTAATTTAGAGTTTGGAAGATGGGGTTACATTGTCACAAATGTGACAAATTTCCCATCCACTGAATTACGATTCCATTAAATCCAATGGGAATCGTAATACAGTGGACATCTGCTAGACACTAAATCAGGCCCATAGCCAATTGTCAAGAACCCTTTGCAGTTAGGGGGAAACAACCAGTGATTTCCTTGTGCCTCAGTCTGTTGTTGTGCCAAAGTCAGTTTGTAAGTCATCAGGAGATCTTGCATTTTTTCCCCTTTTGAATTGGGCAAAGGAATTGCTTGTGTTCTCCAGCCTGCAAATATTAAAGACACCCACAAGCAGAATTTCATGGCTTGGAAAGTCTTTAAAGAGTCCTTTCAGGCTGTCACGTAGGTCTTCTACAATGGCCACCTTGGAGTTTTCTGGTGCATTGAGGTAACAAATTAGGAGCAGCAAAGCTATTGATTTGTGATTGATTTTTATACCTGCAATGGAAGCTACTTGTAGAAATCGGGAGCTAAGATTATTTGAAGTAGCCTCTAGATTGCTTGTATGTTTGATGAAAAAAGATAGGCCTACTGAAGGCACCTGTGATACTTCATCTACTGGAGGCCGAAAAGAAGCTCTTGAAAAGTTATTCAGTGTACAGCGCACAGTAAAAGAGTGGAATACTGACAAAAGGGCATAATTCAGTATACAATATTGCAAGTTTTCTAGGTATAGTAATCTCAAGCAGTGTAGGACTTTTACCATCCGCTAGATAGTGGACCACTAGCAAACTCAAGAAGTCTTCAGAAACCTTTTCAAGCTCAGAAGCACAGGAGACAGAAGTGTGAATGTCAGGAGGAAAACATTTGCTGGTAATACATCACTAAAGGGTTCACAAAATCTACTGAGAGGAAACATAGAGAGGGAATTGAAAAAAACAATGCCATTTACCATTTATTTAATTGTTGTTAGCCTATCCGGCCATAACAATAATCACACAATAAATATCAATCCATCACACTCGGTAAAAATCACATTAATAAAACATCTCAGTAGAAAAGGAAACTGTGCTTAAGTTATTGATTTAACATGTGCCGAAATGTATCCGATTTACCCTACATTATCATAAAACATAATATATAACCATAATTTAGATAAAAACTTAACTTATTCTAAAAACGTTATAAATCTAATATTTAAATATCTTGTTCTGGCACAAATCATTTGGGACCTTGCAGTGTCTGCCAAACGTTTAATGGAAGCCCGAGGCCTAACCCAGTTTTACACCACCCTACACCGATTTCCCAAGCTGGATAGCTATGGGATGACATAAGCGATTATGCCTGTGCCAACTGCGGGTGCATTGATGAACGTAACTTCCATGCTTCCAAGATATAAGTTGAAACCTTTGTCACCATGTGTTTCTCGTCTGATCGCATACATAACACTTCCGCCTCCTTGCACTTCCTAACTCCGTAAGATCTGAAAAGTGGGCGTAAATACAATTTGCGGAGTTTGAGCGTAAAGTGACATAATAAAAGGAAGTGGGAAAGTGTTTCTGGGCCACCATGAAGACATGGACAACATTCTAATCTACCCAGAGGAACGGGTTGCCATCTGTTTACCACCGCCGTCACAGGTAGTGTGCCCATACGGAATTTAAAATAGAGAACCCTTTTTTCCTCCGGAAAAATATTGTCTATGAATATTGCTGGTTTAAGTTCTTGGTTAAACAAAATGTAGCGCTTAAATAAAGGGCTAGGTGACTCACACATAATCTCAGTCTTTTGCTCCCAATATGCCTTTTTTATGACAGCTAAACTAGGCCTTCTGATTTTTTCTGGATGGAGCCAGAGGTCTCCCTGGCCGATAGCAGCCAGGGTAGTTGAGATATGTTTGAACCAGGGCAATTTCCGATGGCTTTGTAGCTTCATGATGTCCTTAAGTACGTCTCTGTATGGTTTAAGTTCCTCTTTTGACCAAACACGGATCCAGTATCTTACTGGAGCCAGAGCAATGTAGTCCTCAACCTTTCTCATTTGAAGATCAAGTCTTATTGCATTCATTGGTGTAGCATTGCCTAAGCAAAGTAATCGGCGTAAAAATGTATTCTTGGTTACTTGTATTGTTGGCGTCTTTCTGAATCCCCAGATCTCTGCGCTGTAAAGTGCTGCAGCTCTTGCTTTTGTTTTATATGCAAGCAGTGCAGAACTCACAGAATGGTTGCCTGTAGCTTTTGCAAATCTGAGTACTGCTCCAGCTTGTTGGGCCAAGGAAATACTACTTTTATAGATTTGTGGTTTCCATGTCTGTTTTTCGTCTAATCTGCAACCCAGGTAATCATAAGTAGCCACTCGGGCCAAAGGCTTGTTGTTTGCCCTAAAAGTCTATTGCATCGTCTGTTTTTGGTTAAGAATCATAAACTTTGTTTTCCCCTCGTTGATTACCATGCTCCTTGAGGTACAAAATGATTCGAAACCCCTGAGTAGTCGATTTATTGCTATCTCCGTTCTTGCTAGTAGTACAGCGTCATCAGCACAGAGCAGGATAGGTATGCTTTCATTGGCTAGTTTTGGCACATCCAGATTTAATTCCCTCAGGACTTGACTTACTTCATTTATATAACAATTAAATAAGGTTGGGGCCAAAACACAGCCTTGTTTTACACCTCGCTCGATTGGAATTTCTGCCGTATAATCATTTCTCGTGGTGTATCTGACCCTGGCAGTATTTCCTGTATGCAATAGAATTAACAGCCTTAAAATATTTCCTTGTATGCCCATTTCCGTCAATAATTGCCATAGAGTTTGGCGATTTACGCTGTCAAAGGCTGTTTGAAGATCCACAAAGACCAGATATAATGGACAATCTTTAAGGGTGGCATATTTAGCGCAGATCATGTTTAGCTTAAAAAGTTGATCTGTTGTACTTTGGCCTCTCCTAAAACCAGCTTGGTGTGTTGATATTAGATCTCCATCCTCTAACCATTGGTCTAGGCGCGACTGAATCATTTTGGCAAAAATCTTTCCAACACTATCAAGCAGTGAAATAGGCCTGTAATTGCTCACCATATCCCGAGGCCCTTTTTTGTGAATTGGAACAATTATTGATTTCTTCCAAGAGGTAGGGATTACCTCGTGGTGCCAAACACTGTTAAATAGACGGGCTAGAGCAGGTAACCATAACGCTAGCTGGTTACGGTAAGCGTCTAAAGGAATGCCGTCTGGGCCTCCGGCCTTATGCGGCTTTTGGAGGAGGATAACTTGTTTAATCTCTTTCTCACTGAATTCCGGTATTAGCTCCATTACACACGGAATGGCATAGGCTACCTGCATGGAATTTGTGCTGGGGAATTCGTTTGGGACTAATTCATTCTGGGTTTCATTTGCTAATCTAGCAAGCCAATTTGAAGATACTGCATAAGTCTTTTGAGGTGGAAATACCTTAGTTGATCTTTGATTTCTGCCTACCAGCCCTTGAGTGAGAGTGTTTGAGTTATTGGTGCTCCCGGATGCCGTCTTGGCCACTTCCTGGTACAAGGCGGTAAAATGCTTTACCCAAAGTTGTGGGTTGATATTCAGTTCTAGATTTTTCGAAGGACCTTCGCATCCCCACCTGACTATCTCCCAAAACTTTTTGCAGTTCCCTGCCGATATTGCCTGCAGTAGAATTTTCCAGAGTTTATGTGGGAATATCTTCCTTTTGTATCTCAGTAATTTTTTGTACTGTTGCCTGCAGTCATGAAAATATTGCTCATTGAAGTCGTTCAAATGCCGGTTCTTTAGTGCTTGTGATAAGGTCTTTTTTAGCTTCAAACACTCTTCATTGAACCAGCCCTCCATCATTTTAGGATTAATTTGAAGATGCTTGGTCTTTTCCTTTTTTGTTTGTACTAGCAAATTATTAAAATTATGCAGGAGGGGTGAGGCTTCGTTAACTGGTAGGTTTAAAAACGTGCTAAGTGATTGCAACCAGGTTTGACTAGGTGCACTCATATAAGGTTCGTCCTCATTTGACCTTAATATGTTTTTCCTGTTTGGTCTCATGGTTATTGTTAAGCTATTTCCATTGAATGGAGACTCAGCCTTCCCTGGGCTCGTGTCCGGATGGACTATCTCCATTAGCAGTGGGTCGTGATCACTCTCAATCCTGTCCCTTATTTCCATATCGATGACATAATGCCAGGCTTCGATGTTTATTGCCATGTAGTCGATTATACTTTGCCTTTTTCCAGATCGAAAGGTAGATTTAAAAGTTCTATCTGAGTTTGTTCTTCCATTTAATATGCAGATTCCTCCTTCTATTAATGCTTCAAAGATTAGTTCTCCTTTCTTGGAGTCTTCACAACGTTGGGTGAGAGGCGTTGGAATATTCCAAGCATGGTCCTCCTCTACTACTTGTTCATCCCAGAGGATAGAATGAGGTTTAGTGTTGAAATCACCGCATATCAGTAGAACTGTTTTACAAGGCTGAGGAGAGCGGTTGTTCGTGTGACCTAGTGCTGGGTTCCTCCAACCCTTAGTTCTTTTATTTAGGATATGTTCCTTAAGGAGCCGCACACCTGGCATGACTTGAACCCGGCTGATAGGAGGGAAATACACGTTTACTATTTCGAGTGACCACTCCTCATATTTTACTGCAAGCGTCTGGATTTCCTTGCTTAATACAGCATGAGTTACTACGGAGTTTCCCAGTAGTGAAGTTCTGATCCAAATGATCAGACCTCCCGATGGTCTTCCTTTTTTTTGCTTGATAGCGGGTGAGTGGAAAGTGGAGAACCCATCTAGGTCAATAGCATGAAAAGACCAAGTTTCTTGGAAACAGCTGATGTCTTGTTTTTTAATGAATTCAACCCAGTCCTTATCTTCCATTTTGTTTTTTAGGCCTGCAATGTTCCAGCTTAGAATTTTTAATCTGGGACTAGTTTTTTCTTTTGTGTTCAAGCCGTCCATTTTTTGCTACAAGCTTCTAGATGGTTGCTCTTCGCGATTCTGTGACTGTGGAGCATTGCCCCTGCTGTTTCTAGGGGAATTAGCCAACAGGCAGAACCTCATATTACTCAGATTTATTCGTTCAGGGAGTTGTTGTTTGGAGCTAATTGCTCCCTGGAGTATCGAACCAGGATTGCCTTTTACCTTTTGCCTACCCAACATGTTTTGGTTTGAAGCTTTTTCGAGAAATATTGTTGGATATGGTTCCTTTTGTGGAATAGCAATGGATATTCCCCAGGTCTTCATCAAGTTAGAACATTTTACGATCTGTTCTGCTATCCAAGGTGAGGCCCAAACTGTTTCGGTTGATTCCCCGTTCTCTAATTCTTTTTTTGGTATGAATCTTACTGAGAGGAGGTCTTTAGATGTTACATTCTGTACGGCTGGCAGGGAGTTGACCAAATGTAGGATGTTAGACCTGTTCAGGATGTCGTGACTTCCTCTTGAAGAGTACTCAGGGATAAACGTGATCATGGCTTCAAGCTCTTTAGTTATTTCAGTGCAGATCTCAGTATGCCCACCACCTCCCTGCGACCGTCTTCCTTGGAGTTCATTATCTTCATTTTGTCTGTCATGAGTGGTAACAGCCCGACTAGTCAATGATCGTTCTACCTGGCATTTTTCCCTCCCAAGTTGCAACTCTTTGTACCTATGTTCTTCATTAGGTTGCCTTTTTGGAAGCCAGTTATCCCTTTTTCCTTTGGTTTCCAGGTCCAGTGCTGGGCGCGGTAGAGCAAGCGAATCAGTGATCCACCCAGACTGGTTACTGAGATTGTAATTTCCAGGGCTAACCTGAGGGCAATATTTTACCTTTGTCCGGGGTGCAGGAACCGGGGATATTGTGTTGACCACGCACATGGTTGTTCTTATACTTTGTTTGCTTCCTATGTGCTTTGGGGTCTCTGCCCTTCTGCTTTCACCTATGCTGTTATCTTGTTCTACCCCCTCAGTAATGGAGTTTGGAGGCTGCTGGCATTTTCCATGGAGATCTCCTACTATGTTTGAGTAATGTACCTGGGCTGAGTGTTCTATTTTTATAGCTGAGAGGTACTTATCGATGCCAGTACTTGATTTTGTTGTTTCTGGGCTCCCCTTGGGTTGTCCATTGGCTAGGGGGTCGTTTGCCTCATAAGCCTCGTTTGTCCCCTGATTTGTTCCAGGATCTTTTTCAGACCACCTTCCATGTCCAGATGCTTGGTGTCCCCTGGGGCCAGTGGGTATGCGATTTATATGGGAATGGTGAGTGCAACTTTTGTCGCATAGTAAACCAGGATTTTTATTTATAAAATTAATTACTTTGTCAGTAGGTTTCTCAAGACTCTCAGACTTAATGCTTTCATCTCTTTGCTGCTGTTGAGCAGTCTCATCACATGTGTTCCTCATTTCTTCTATTGGGCTTATCTGTTGTTGCATGTTTAAAACCTTTTTTGCTGGTGCTTTTTTATTTCCTCTAGCTTTCTTCCCTGTATTTTTCCATCTGCCTATTGGTTGAGGCCTTTTACTCGGGGTCCTTTTTTCTGCTATATTTGGGGCTTTGGTTTCAAGTTCAGGACTTCCGTTGGTTCTCTCCATCTTGTCTGTCTGATTTTTTGCATCTGGGCAATTCTCTCGTCCTGGGCCAGGGTGCCTTTCTCTTTCTTCTCTGTCTGTTGGCCTTTCAGTTAATCTAGATTCTGTTTTTCCTGACTCATAATTGCACACCTGTGTGCTTTTGAGGCTATGTTTGCAATCTTCAATTATGTCTTTGATTACTTTCGGGACTTCCAGTAATTTTTCCAGCAGTGGTCCACAGGCTTGTCTGTCCGTCTTGTCCATCTTGTCAGCCGCTGCCTGGTGCAACAGGTTTTCCCTTATTACGCCCTCTACTAGGGCCATCCTGTAATCTATAGATTGTATTGAGGTTGTAAATTGTTTAATCAGCTCAAGTTGGTCGTCAAATTTTTGAGACTGGGCCATAATCGTTGTTGCAATGGAGCCCAGTGTTGTACATATAACTTTCATGATGCTAAGAATTGGTTGATCTAATGAAGGGTCATCTCTGTTTCCCCAATTTTGCCCACTTTGCTCGTTGGTTATCTGGCCTCCTAGGTTATTATCTTCCTCTCCTCTGTGGCCTTTTATTATGCTACCTTCCAGAAAGTTTAGATCTTCTGATGTTATACTGTTTAGTTGGGGATCTATATTGCCAATAACGGAGTTGTCAGGCGAGGACAGCTCCAGACTGAAGGTACTACTATTGAGACTGCCCAGCATTAAATTAGTTAAATTAGTTTTTACAATTTGGCTTTCGCAGTGAGGCTGTGGCGCTGATAGTTTATGGGTCTGTTTGGATGGTAATTGATCTATTTCCGGACCCATTGTATTCTGGAGTGCTATAAACTCTGCTTGGGCACATCGTTGAGGAAATGTTAATGAGAGATTCCCGGAGTTTGATAGTCCCATTTGGGGTTCAGGATAAAGTGATTCGTTGCTTTTCCTTTGCTCTCCCGAAAAATTGCCCCACTTTGGGAAGTTATTTGACTCCACTTCGCCATCCCCAAGGGGGTTATTCATTGGACAGGATAGTCGCGATAAGCCAGCCAGTTGCTGCTGGAATAGGCGAGTGTCCTGGAGCCCGGTCTCTGATAGCTCCAGTTCACCCCCCCCCCACATTGCTGCCACCCTTTTCCCCCGATGGCTGTAATGGGAGATCACTGGCTTTGGAACTTTGCCTTTGCAGCTGTTCGGGGTTTAAGTTCACTTGGCTATAGTAGTTGGTGATAGTGTTTATTTTTAATCTAGTTTTCCTTACTCCCGTGATTCCACCCGGGCCCGGGTACATCGGTGTATACTGTTGTCTCCTACACAGAGGACTTGCAAGGCCCCCCACAGTTTCCCCTGCGCACAGTAATGCACTCCCCACGTCGTCAGAGACAATATGGGCTGGCAGCCGAGGCGCTGACACCGCTTCTGGTGTCCCACCCAACACTTCTCCAGGCTCGCGTTCGCTTTCGTCGCCAGGAATCCCGATTTGGACACCCTCTGCTGTGTCCTCTCCTAGATTTATGAACCCCCCCTGGGGTAACTGGACGATTCTGGGGTCCTGGTCCTGGTACTGGTCCTGGTCAAACCCCAGACCTTGTGAACTATTGAGTTCCTGTTCTGATTTTTGGAATTTTTGGAATTTCACTGGGTGAACGAGCACCTCGTTGGCCTCCCTGGCCTTCTTTGTTTTTCCTCTTGTCCCAACCATCTTCGAGGGCTTCTCCGTTCACCGTTCACCGTTCGCTCCCCACCCACTTGGCTCCTTAGTTCCTTACTAGCTTCCTTCCTTACTTAGTCTTTAGGATAGACCACCAGCCGGACCACCAACAACATCCACCAACAACAACGCCAGGTCCAAGGCCAAGGCTAAAGCTGGGGCTAGAACCGAGGCTGGATGGGGCTGGGTGGGGCTAGGTGAGACTAAGCACCAGGGGCCAGAGCCGAGAGTAGAGACGGAGGGAGGATCAAGTGGCCAAGAAGTGTCCCACACAACAGGATCTGAACAGGATCTGAACAGGGATCCCCCCCCCCAAAAAAACAGCCAGACCAGCTGCTCTCCTGGTCTGCTCACCTGGTCCGGGCTGCGTCTGCAGGGGGTCCGCAGGGGAGGCAGAAGACTCCCTCAGGCTCCCTGTGGCTCCTTGTGGCTCCTTGTGGCTCCTTTCTGGCTCCTCGCACCCCAATCCGCGCCAAGACCACGACGCTGGAAAGGAGCCCTCACCCTCGGCCGAAATACTGCCGAAAACTGCCGAAAACTGCCGAAATACTGCCGGGAGCACACACCGTCCGAGGTCGCCAGCAGCAGTGGCAGCGGTGGTACGCTCACGGCCCACCCTCCGCGGCGAATCCAAGACGCGAGCCACCCGGCACCTGCGTCGTCGTCGTCGTCCTCCGTCGTTCACGAAAAAACAATGAAGGTTCAGAAATACTAACTGTGAATAAACGGAGTTGCATGGGAACCTTACCACATAGCAAGTTCTAAGGCACAGATTGATTCTCATTGTCGCTACTAAAGGGCACCTGGAAGTACGCACCCTATCCACTGACTTAGGAGGGCATCTCTGATTGTCTTTTGGTTACAGATAGTCCTCTTCTTCTTATCCCCAGTCTCCACAGATCCGTCCTCCACCACTTCTTATCTTACCCAATTCGACATTGCTTGTGTTTTAATGTCTTATTATCAGCAACTCCTTAGTTGCTCATGCTAATCTTGGGCAGCATGATTACCTGTCGCCTGAAAGATTATTTCTCAAATGTTTGACTATCTAGTGAAATCCCTGAAATTCTCTAACCTTGAATGTATCAAAGCTTAGCCAATTTCGCCATGTCGTTTTTCTACCTAATATGCTGTACCAACCTTATCATTGATTTGAATTTTATAGAGCTAATATTGTTTTAGGTCAGAGGTCTTCAAACTGGGGGGCGGGCCCCCCCATCGGGGGGCCTGAAGTGATCCCAGGGGGGGCCCCAGACTCTGGCCAAAATAAATATTATACAGATAACAGGCCTTTGTTTTAAGCAGAAGCATGTTATTGCAGTTTTTTTTAAAGGCAACAGTACTTCACTGCAATGTTTAAATAGGTTTAGACATATTTAAACATTGCCATGTTTATAAAATAATTGTGAAAAATTCTGAGGGGGGCCCAATGATGTTTATTTTTCAACTGGGGGGGCGCGGCATTAAAAAGTTTGGAGACCTCTGTTTTAGGTGGTAGTGAAAAATCCTTTGATTTGTGGGGGGATTATTAAATCTAAAGGAAATTCACTAAAGGGGGTTTCATTTATTATCCCATCCCTACAGTGCTGACATTTCGGCCAGTGGAAATTCTTCCATCATTGTACCACTATTGGAGATCAAATTTCATTGGTAGACTCTCATCCAGATGTAGCACTTGCTCCACAAACCAGAAGTGTTTTCATTACCACTCAATTTTAAATGTTTGCTAATATCTCTTCTACTCTGTGATCATTGAAATCATCGTTCCCTAAAGACACTGTTCAGTGTCTCATTTTAATTACTTTTTGATTTTACCTGTTTTATTTAATGCATATAATTTATCTTTTTTAACCCTGCACATCACTTCTAAAGTTCAATTCTCTGAAACAGAGCACTACTCAACTTTCAGCTCCTATTGTTTATTCCTCTGGGAGAAACAGTAAGTGGTAGTGTTAGCTGTGTATGGCCAAAGATCAACAGAGAACTTGTCAGTCTCCACTCTCTCAGTTTTGAGTTTGTGGATGTATAGTGTGTGTATTTATGCATGTGTGTGCTTCAGGGTTTGAATCAGGTAGTTGACTGTGTGTTACCATTCAACCTACTTATGCGAGGATCCCAAACTAAATTAAATCCCATGTTATAAGATTTTCACCTTTGCAAATTCCATTTTGTTTTATTTGGAATCCTGAGATCATGACTTATGATTCCACTTGGGATATCAACTATTTCCAAATTATTAGCCTACATCTTCTTTAACCCTTTACCATTCAATGTCTCTCTTCCCTCTCTGCAATATTTTTGTGAAGCCTTTAAAGACTACAACAGTCTTGCTCTTAATTTACACTTGATGGATGTGATAGGGAGCACGCAGAGGTACTTAAAGCATGGGCACAGCTGTTTGTTAATTATTATGTGGCTTGTCAGTAAATAACAGTATACAGATGTTCCATAGTGACTGAGACCATGTCTTTGGCGTCTGTAGTCCGTAATTCTTCTTTGTCTTTCTTTTCCAATGCTCTGGTTCTTCCCCCTTTATAGGTAGCTCCTTCGTCTTTTACTGTCCTCCTCAATCAGGATCATAGGGGGGGAATGAAAAAGAAAAGAAAAACCCTGATTCAGATATTTGGTCAATTTTATGTTCCTCTTTTTCTACTTTATCTTCATGCAAGAAAGCGTGTTTTTTTTTTAGAGGCAAAGAAGAGGGAACGAAAATCTACAGGTCCCAGTATACCCTGGAGTTGATGCGCACAAAGCACTCCTGGATCACCTTAGTGCAACCTCTTTTCCCTTAGTGACAATATACACTGTGGAACTTACAACGGTGTCCGTGATGTTTCCCATCTCACAGCCCCTCCCTGTACCTCCCCTGTCCTCTGTGCCCCAGACCATAAGTGACCGGGTAGGCGATCACATGCCTGTATTAGCCACAACCATCCAGGGTTGTGACAGGCCTCAGCACTCCTCCTGGGGACTTGGGTTTCACTGGCATCTCTGTTCCCACTTCCATCGGCTGCCTGTGTCGCTGCCTTGGATGTTTTTCCTCTCTGTCCATTCTCCTGTTGACTGCCCTCTCCTCTTGCTTCTGCTGCTCCTCGAATGTCCCGCACTTTCCTTCTCACCACCTTCCAATGACTCTTCGCCCTTAAGCACGTCGGTACATTGATCCATGCGCACGGACGTAATGCATTGGATCGTTCCCCTGCCTCATAGGTTCAGCAGCTCTGGGTCTCCCAGGCCGATACCGCCTGACCTTGGCATGGTCTCCCTGTTACAATACATTTGTGGATAAGCAGTGTGATGAAACCTAAATTGACCCGTTTTAAGTGCAAATGGTACAGGCAGAAAATAATAAGATTTTCCATGGGAAAATAGTGCCAGGTTTTACTGAATTTTAGAAGCTAAATTTGGGTCTTGTATATTCAAGGATAGTTATGCAAGTAACCCACTTTGAAAGATGCACTTTTGTTTTATCTGCTACAAAGGAAAGAGCACTGTTCCTGCACTGTTGTGGATATTGTGTATTTCCTACATGTACCACAGAGAAGTGTGGTATGTATGTTTCAAAGCAGTTTGAGCTGTCATCCAATGTCTACTAGCTAATATTTTCCTGTCAACAAACTTAAAACCAGTTATTGATCTCATTATCTGCCAGTTTTTTAACGTATGTGCAGGAAAACAGGAAGACCGGAAAATTCAACCAATGAGTAACCAGATGTGTGTATCTCGGTAAATCTCAGATATACCAATGTAAAAAGTTGTGTTTCATATTAGGGCATACCTGTGACATGCCGAACCATTTCCTAAGCTGTATTGTGACCATAAAACCAGCAAAGGTGGTGGGTATGTTAGCTTTAATTGTACATCCTCTGTTTCTGGTATCTTATTGCCTTTTGAACTTTGTAGTTGTATTTTTCACAAATCATCAGGATTATCCCAGGGACAGGTTCCAATTACCTTAATCCTCGTGTTTCAATGTATTATAGTTGTTTTAGGTATTGATTGTTGCACAGTTATTTTCAATGCAACACCGCATATGCAATTCGCTAGGTTTGCAGATCATTACATAAATTGTAGCAGTGCTCATCACAAGCAAATACAGTAGATACTTGATCATCGTGACAGTGCATGTTCAGGTATTGGCCTGTGCTGCAAGTAAACATTTCCTTTACGGTTAAGTGTAACCATTGAGGAGATGTTCCTTCGAAACACAGATTATTGTATAAACCACAGTGTAATATAAAACAAGAAATAGATGTGTTAAAAATAAAATGCAACATGTTGGAAAGCTTAAACTCCAACTAGCGTATAATGAAAAATAGCGGGCAGCAAAGCAAAAGACAAAGACAATTGTCGTTTTTATTGACCAGGGCATTTGCTAGAAAAAGGTCAATTAGAGTAAGGAGTTAAAATTTGGATAATATCAACCTAGTATTTGTGAGTTTTCTCTCATTACAAGTCAATGAAACATGACCATGTGACAGAAACGTCTCAGAGCAAACTTCCTAACGTGACAGTATCCGAATCTTCCCCTCAAGAAAGAACAAAGTGGCAATGAAGAGGACATAGAATTGATTATACAATACTAGCCCAATTCTTCTTACAAAATGACACTTTCCATGCAAGTTGAAAACAAGGTTACTCTGTTTGAAAATGTGAAGGTACAACACAGAGCTTTATGGCATCTGGGCCTAACAGACCCATGAAAGTTTACAAGCATATTACATTTCACAGGAAGCTTCAAGTTAATTTAAAATAACATACATATTTGATTGAACGGTTGATACATGCAGGATTACATCTGCAGTTGCTAATATCAGTCTCCATAGAAATCTATGACCATTTTACAGACAGATTTTATATTTGTTTTCCCAGGAATCACCAGCCTAACACAATTTTCACAAGGCCTCATGTGAATCTATTGGTTTGGCCCCTATGAAATCTCACTAATATCTTCAACCAAGAAAGACATTTGCAGGTCACTATTGCACAATTGCACATGCAAGATTAGCAGATAGAAAATATCTAACATCAATCTTACCTCCGCCCATTTATACCCTATACCAGTGGTTCCCAAACTGTGCGCCGCGGCTCCCTGGTGCGCCGTCAAAACTAGCCAGGGGCGCCGCACACAGTCTGGAAACCACTCGGAGGTGCTTTGAATCGGTAGCTTTTCCTCGTGGTATTGGAAAAAAACACCCTGCATTAATTATTCTGACCAGCAGAGGGCGCCAAAGTACCATTAATAATATCCCTATAACAAAAATAGTTTCCAATAAATGGTTTTCAGCAACGTGAAGGAGAGAATAAAGAAGACAAACGGTAAATAGTGTAGGTACAGGTACAGGCTGGGATTACGGTCCCCCACCAGCCAAAAAAAGTAACATAACGGGGAGCCGTGGCCAACACAGCCAATAGGTCAAAGGAGCCGGGATCAAAAAAGTTTGGGAACCACTGCCCTATACCCACTCTACTAGACTAATCCTGTGGCATAGAAGCAGTGGTTACCAAAGTGACATACCACTTGCAATGCATTAGCACAGGCATAAATGGTATGGGACTGATAACAATACCCAGGACCTCCTCGCATTCAGAAGGCTCCTCAAGACCTGGCTCTTCGACCGCTAAATCAGCAGCGCTCCCCCCCCCCCTCTCAGCGCCTCGAAACCCTGACGGGTACATAGCGCGCTTTATAAATACTATGATTGATTGATTGATTGATTAAGGCTGAGTGGGCTTGTAGAGTTGTAATTGAGATACCTAGCAATTCCCCCGTAGGGATGAGGAAGGTCAGGCAATGTGCATCCCTATACAGGTAATCACATATTCGCCCTCATTATGACTTAGGCGGTCAAAACTGTTGACCGCTGAAGTCATGCCAGCCAGGAGACAGCCAGTGACAGCGGTCTTGAGACCGCCATATTCTGACTCCTGGCCGCACCGCACCATAAGTTGGGCAGAGAGCCGCCAGCAGCCATTCTGGTGGTCAGCACTCTAGTGGAGGTTGCTCCGCTGGCTCCGCCAAATCATCACAGCATGCCTATCGTATTACAACTTTGTAATCGGCGTGATGGTGTTGTGGTGACGGGGCGGTGCCTGCAGAGCAGGCCCCATGGACACCGTTCCCTCCCTGAGGACCACCGGGAGCAGGTAAGGTGATCGTTCGACAGGGGAGGGAATGGGGTGTTGAGTGTTGTCTGCGTGAATGGGGGTGTGAGAGTTTGTGAATGGAGGGGAGGATGTTTGTGTACATGTATCTGTGTGAATGCCTGTGAGTGGGGGTAGGGGCTGTGTTGTGGACGCGTGTATGTGTGTGAAAGTGCGTGTGTGGATGAGTGAGTGTGTATGTGGTGTGTGCATGCGTGAATGGGGGAAGGGGATATGTACGGCATTCGGGGTGAGGGTGGCGTCTACAAGGTTCGGGGGTCGGCCGTGGCTGTTTCAGGGGGTGGGGAGTCACATACTGGTGACAGGAATGTTAATTCCTGTCACCAGTATCCTTTCTGCCAGGAATTTTTATGGTGGGGTTGCTGCCAGGAAATCCCTGGCTGAAAGGAGACTCATAATACCATCGGCTTTATAAGGTGGACCACTGCACTTCAGCCCAGGGGTCCCACCACCCTGGCAGTACAGGCGATGAACTGGCTGCTTTGCAGCCCATTCACTGCGGTGATCGTAATTTTGCGGTCCTACTCCACCACACTGTCGGCGGTTTTACCTCCAAACTCATAATGACCACCATTAGCTCAAAAGATAAACTGACTCAGAGATGGTCACAGAGACACAGCCACTATATCTTCTGTGATTAGATAAGTGTAGAGTCTTTGCTCAGGGCCACTATGGCGCAAAGCCTCCCAAACTTAGGAGCTCCTTACGACTTCATACCAGCTGCATTCCTTCCTGTTGTATTACAATGTTTCCGCCCATCTGATCGGTGGTAACAGTGCTACACTATTGGCCTTAGCTCCCTTATGCGAGCCGAGGCCAATACCATATAACACCAGCACCCTTGGAATGTGCAGGGGGGCCTGCACTGCCCATGCCATGAGCATAGGCTGTGCAGGGCTTCCACTGTGGCCCCCTGCACTGTGCTTCTGCCAGCCTTTTTATGGCGGGGTCCCCGCCATGGAAAGGCAGGCAAAAACAGAAGTCCTGATTAGCATGGCGGTGCTGAGTTCAGCGCTGTTGTGGCTGACCACACGTCTGCTTTCTGTCATTCTACCAGGAACCATGGTACCGGTGGTGACTGCAGTCCCCTGGTGGTCTGACCATCGGAGTCATAATGTTGCAGAGGGACTGCCTAAAGTGCGGCAGTCCGAATGTTACCATGGGGCTGTGACAGTCTCAGTAGTGCCAGCCTCGTAATGAGGGCCTTAGAGTGGGTGACTGAATAGACAAAGAGGAGTGTTGGGCACAGTGCCTTTTTCTATTTAGTGGTGAATGGGATGATAAAGTTAAGTTAAGCTTAGTTTTATGTACGTTTAATGACCTTATCTGGGACCCTTTGTCCAACTAACTAAGTCAGTGTGCCAGTCAATGACATGGTAGATGTAGTGGTATTTTCTGATATGTTTATATTTAGAACACATTTTTCAAATATATTGGTTCACAAAAGAGTAGGCCTCTTGCTAGTTACAAACTGTACATCTAAAGTTACTATGGACATATAGGTCACAACATGATAGTTAATTACTCCAGCCAAGAGCTGAAGTAAATTTAACACCACTCACAACCACTGGGACTGCAACGCTCTCCCATGAAAATCAGTGGAGTTACTGACATGAAATAAAACCCCATTTTATTAATTAATTAAAATAGTTACAAAACATTAATAAACACAATTTAACATTATATATATATATATATATATATATATATATACAGTATCAACCCTAATTCACATAAATACATAACATATAATAATCAAAACAAGCTAAAAATTGACATGGTTAAACACTGAAATACTACTTGAATAATAACATTTCATGTTTAAGCCAAAATTCAATAAATAAAATCCTATAACAAAATTATGATATTCTGCTAAGGTATGGCTCTCTCTAAAAAATAAACCACCCCCCGGCACACCAGCACATCAGGGATGATTCACAGCCACACAAAGGTTTGCCGATATTGCACAAAGCCCTTTTTCCTCAGCAGACAGAGTAAAAATTGTCACCTAAATGGTTCATAAAAATCACAGAACAAAGTAAAATGGATCAGAGACTGTGTGGGCACCCCATCACAAGGGCAACGTTGTATGTATTTTGTGTCATATTGTCCAAGTGGGAAGCACAAGTTGCTTCTAATTACTCCTAAGCGGAAGCGCAAACCAAGTGTCATTTCCTATATATTCTGTACCGTCAGGAGATACATCTCTGGACCTATTGACATCTTCAGCATTAGGAAGTCCCTCACTGTTTAGATCCATTGCCTCTCTCTTGGCTCGTAGAATATTAAGAAGGGTCTCCTTTGCCCAATGTTTATCAGAACCTGTTAGACACTCAGGTATTAAACATTTCTGGGCGTCAAAGGGATGTAGCGAGTTCTTTTATATAAGAAAGCCAAGGAATATCTAAAGCGTGATTGCATGCCAGAGAGTCACCCAGGATTTCTCTGTTTAGGGAGGCACACTCATTTGACCAAATTGAGATCCATAGCAGAAAGGGCACCATCTTGCAAGCATCATCTATGAACTCCAAATTCAATTCCTCATGTATGTAGAAACCGGAGGTGTTTTGTCCCACACCCACCAGCCTTCTACAGAAGTGAATTTTCTCCTGACAAGGGAGCCTTGCTTCCTGAGTGGCACCAGAGTGCTGCCCCATTCGTTAAGACCGGGAGGCATTTGTGTCTATATACCTCAAGCAGGGGCTGTATGGGTTTATTCCCCACAAAGTCAAAGTCAAAGGTAACTCCTACAGTAGCATTAAAACACGAAGACCGTCTTGAAATGCAGGGCTTCCATGTAACCTTGTCATCAAAGGTTACCCCTATGTAGGGAAATTCCTGTACGTGCCTGATACATTGGCCATTGATCTTTCCTGCATCCACTTTACTCAGTAGTTTGCCACAAACGATGAAGTGTGACTTACTACTATTTGCCTCCAAGTTCAAGTCAGACATAAAATTGTCATACGCATTAATCACCTCGCGGCGACTGTTCATGGTGCGGGCCATAAATCCGCATCATCCGCATATATCAGGACCAGAACACTCTTTCCACTTATTATGGGAACATCCTTACATTTTTCCACCAATTGTGCAACGCATTAGTATACAAAAGAAAAAGGGTGGGGCCAGAACACACCCGTCTCACACCCCTTCTAAACCCAAAAGATTCTGTGCATTCTCCCTCCGTCCCAACCCTCAGAGTTGCATTTGTTGCTGAATGTAAGTAACGGAGCAATTCCACAATTTGGGGCTAAAAAAAAAAATATATATATATATATATATATTAGTGGATATTCATTAAAATATTTTCATAACCTTTTCAAAATTAAAAATTAATGAAACAAAACATTTTTTTAAATATACTTAAATTACTTTTTAGTAATTCTAGATATCATTTTAAATGATTATTAATGCATAGTAAAATATTTTCATTTTTTTAACTGAAGGTTTACATTTATTTTTCATTTAAACTTGAGAGAAATTATTTTAATACAGTTTAGTATTTTACTGTAACTAAAGACTTATTTCTAAATTACTTTAACAGTGTTGTGTACTTTTTTTGATAATTCTACATGTAAAATAAAGTTATCAAATAATTTACATTGGCATTTATCATTATAGCATTTTTACTTTTTTTCAATGTTAAAACAGTCATTTACATTTCTGTAAACTTTACCATGGGGACACTCCATTGGTAGGGTGGAGATGTCCATATGGTGAAATAAAGGGTAAAGTAAATAAGTTTAACAAACTTGAAAAATAAATGCCAAAATGTTTTTGTTAATGTAAAATATATGTTAGCAAGCTTGCTCTTTTTTTTTTAGGAGGAATTATTTGATAAGGAGGAGAGAGAGGGGTTATAGGCAAAGAATCAAAATCTTTAGCATGTCTAGTAAAGTTGTCATTGCCAGGGATCGCTCCTCACCTGCTGTGATCCTGGATATTGTTGCTGACGGAGAACAGGAGCTAGATTCACCTACAGGATGCTCCCAGGGTATCGCAGCCTACTTCAAAATACTGACTGCACTCCATTTCATGGACACTAAGGCCCATATTTATACTTTTTGACGCAAAACTGCGCTAACGCAGTTTTGCGTAAAAAAAATTAGCGCCGGCTAACGCCATTCTGAAGCGCCATGCGGGCGTCGTATTTATTCAATGACGTTAGCCGGCGTTAGCCGCCGGCGCCGTCTGGTGTGCGTTAAAAAAAACGACGTACACCAGGCAGCGCCGGCGTAGGGGAAAATGGAGCTTGGGCGTCAAGAAATGGGGCAAGTCAGGTTGAGGCAATTTTTGCGCCTCAACCCGATTTGCGCCATTTTTTTTTCACTCCCAACCCCCATAGAAATGACTCCTGTCTTAGCAAAGACAGGAGTCATGCCCCCTTGCCCAATGGCCATGCCCAGGGGACTTCTGTCCCCTAGGCATGGTCATTGGGCATAGTGGCATGTAGGGGGGCACAAATCAGGCCCCCCTATGCCACAAAAAAAAAAAAAAATACTTACCTGAACTTACCTTAATGTCCCTGGGATGGGTCCCTCCAGCCTTGGGTGTCCTCCTGGGGTGGGCAAGGGTGACAGGGGGTGTCCCTGGGGGCATGGGAGGGCACCTCTGGGCTCCTTCAGAGCCCACAGGTCCCTTAACGCCTGCCTTTTGCAGGCGCTAAAAAACGGCGCAAAAGCGGCCGTACGTCATTGTTTTTGACCCCCCCACTCCCGGGCGTGATTTTTGCCCGGGAGTATAAATCCGACGCACATGCCTCGGAGTCTATTTTTTAGACGTGAACGCCTACCTTGCATCTCATTAACGCAAAGTAGGTGTCCACGCTAAAAAATGACGCTAACTCCATGGACTTTGGCGCTAGACGCGTCTAACGCCAAAGTATAAATATGGAGTTAGTTTTGCGTCGAAATTGCGTCAAAAAAAACAACGCAATTCCGGCGCAAACGGAGTATAAATATGCCCCTAAACCTTTCCAGAGGGTGTCTTCTGATAACATTGGCATCTCGCAGGTAACCCAGCTCCGAAGCTTGTGTCACATATTAAGATGCATCAGGAGAAGAGTGCATCAGTTTATCACCATGCCACAGTCTCTGGCAGGAAGGCAAAAGGTGGCAAAGGCATTTTATGCTTTTTCCCACTTCCCTCATGTGTTAGGTCCCATTGAATGCATTGGCCTGACCACACAGCACACCTTTTCCGCAACAGACACCCCTTGCACTTCATCGGTGTACAGGCTGTCTGCGATACCACTGGCTGTTTCACTGATGTGTACACTGCCTTTCCTGGAAGCTTACATAACTGTTACATTTTCCTACAATCCCCTTTTTAATGTCACTTAGTTAGTGGCGATTTTGGTGATATGTGGCTTATTGGTAAGTAACCACATCTCACGCAAAATGATATCCAGGAAGAGGAAGTCTGTCATCTTCTCCTCCAAACAGTATCCTCCTCCATGCTGCTGCTCCATTGGACAATCCTGCCCCCAACATGGCTGAGGGACTTGACGAGAAGGCCCTCCTTTTTCTAGAAGTGAATTAAACATCCTTTCTGAGGGGGTCACTGATAAATACCCTCAGCTTAATGGTGGACCAGATACACAGCAGTGGAGAGCAGGCACAAATCTAGCAGGACATCCCCACATGCTGCAGTGCAGTGCATTTCCACAACCAGTGGGGGAAGCTGTATAGCTAGAGCTGGTAGGACCTGCATCTCGAGGCTCATATTAAGGCCCCTAGATATTATGAGTTTGTTCACCCAGTCAATGTTTGGTATGCCCTCATGACGCCACTTTACCAAAGCACCGTAAAAGCTGCCTGGCCAACCTTTCATGTTGAGCTGGAAGAGTTTGAGCAGCAGATAGATGTTAAATAAGTGTATATTAGCATTTGGCCCTATGGTGCATGTAGGTTTTGAGAGTCCTGTTCTGTCATGTCTTCACTGGGAGCTTTGTGCTAACATTATTTATTCTATTTGTTATGTTTTGGTCAACAATTTGGTTGCTGGTTGACTGGGGTATAAGTCATGGGCAAGCAGCAACCACAATCTTGATCAGGATGAGTTACAGGCAAATATCAAATTAACCTTCGCTCACCCTCCTGTAGCTTAGCACAGAGCAATCAGTCTTAACTTAGAGGCAGTTTATTAAGTATTTGTGCAATGCGTCAAACAATAAAACAGTGGAAACACAACACAAAAAGATACCACACCAATTTAGAAAAATAGATCTAGCCTTAATAAATGAGGCAAGACCAAAACACCAAACATCCAATAAGTAGAACTAGAGATATTGATTTTTAAGCGTTTTAAGTAAAAATAACACTATGAAGTGTAAAGTGCTAAAAGTGATTATCTGGTCATGTTGGACTTGGACAAAGTTAAAAGTTCAGGCCAACTAGGATGGAGCACATGCCACTGATTTGTCAGTTCCTATGAGCGTTGAAGCTGTGATGTGGCGTTTCAGCATCATCGTTGAGGCTGCGGTCGATGGGGATGTGAGGAGTTTGTGCTGGGAAAGGCATTACATAGTGGCCACTTCCAAAGGTGATGGCTCGGTCACAAGATGCAGGATAGAGCAGAGATGGATGCATTGGTTCTGCTTAAATAAATGCTACTCAGTTGAGGTGATGTGTTGGTTCGGCTCAGGGATGCATTGTTCAGCAACAGATGTGTCAGTTCTGCTAGAGCAAACACCTTAGGCCACTTCCAAGGGTCCAGGACTAGGGTGGCACCACTTGGCAGGGCAGACTCACAGATGCCAGAGTCCAGGTGCAGAAGCAAGGTGGTTGGAAGTCTTTTATACCCCTGTCACCTAAGCAAGAGAGCAGCATGCAGTAGGGCAGCACAGCAAGTCAGGAGTCCAGAAAAGTAGCAGTCCAGCAGAGTGGCAATCCTTCAGCAGCACAGCAACGTCTTCACAGTTCCAGAAGTGTAATGAAGTGATGGTGTCAGAGGTCAAGTACTTAAACCTGGTTGGGACCTTTGAAGTGGGGAGACTTCAAAGAAAGGCCTTTGAAGTGCACAGAAGCCCTGCCCTTAGCTCCAGAGTCACTACAGGGGTTTATGCAGTTCTTTGTGTGTGGACAGTACACAGCCTATTCAGGTGTAAGTGAGGGTGTGCCTGGCTACTCCCTCCCATCCTGACAAAGATGGCCCATCACTTCACATCTAAGCTCCCATTGTGTGTGGCTGCCTAGGGGGAATACACAAAGTGCAGTTGTCACCAAACCCAGATATGTGATCAGAGACACGCAACAGGCACTAAGGGCCAGATTTCTACTTTTTGATGCAAAACTGCGCTAACGCAGTTTTGCCTCAAATATTTTAGGGGTGGCTAGCGTAATTTCTTAACGCCACCCGTGCATCAAATTTATACTTTATAGCATTTTTCCTGACACTAACCATTGTACCTTGTCTTAAGGCAAAATTACGTTAACTCAGGAAAAGTTACTCTAATCCGGTTTGCGACATGAAAAACGTCACAAAACATATATGCGCCATTTTTCACCGCAATAGTGTCAAAAAGAGATGCAAACGGAGCAAACAGTGCTAAGGAGCCCCAAAATAGATCCCAGAAGCCAGGAGAGACCCCAGGGAGACCCCACACAACTAGGAACCTGCCAGGAGGACACTGACAAGACCCAGGGGAGAGCAGCGCAGAGGAGCATAAAATTCTGGTGAGAGAGGTGACGAAGCACCTGCATCAACTCTTCATTACCTCTAAACTGCCAATTTGGAGTAGAGAGGCAATTTGGCAACAGATTGTGGACAAGATTAACAGTGTGGCAGAGGTCAGGAGAACTGTCACTGAGTGCAAGAAACTCTGACATGACTGCAAGCGCAGGACAAACGAGAAAATGGCAAGGAATAGGAAGGCAGCACTGCAGACTGGAGGTGGGAGTCCAGCACCACAAGAGGAGCTGGACGAGATGGTTGCAGCCGTCATCCCAGAGGAAATTGCCACTGGTATCATAGGACACGACAATGCAGACTACCAGGAAACAACACATATGCAGGGTAAGTTGCATGGGGGACAAAAATGCCTAAATGTCAAGTGCAAGAAGGGGGAGGCACATGCTTAATACACAATGCATGTCAGCCCTGAAAATCAGGCAGTGGAAAGGGCAAAGGGGCATGGCACAGGACTCCCTGCCCTGCCCATGCCAGGTGCATGGGCTGTGCAGGGACATCAAGAGGCACAGCACAGCACAACACCAACAACCTTTGCAAGGGGGTACACCGCCATACCAAAGCAGGTGGAAATGCTGAAGTAGACCATTAGGGTAGGGTAGAACGTAAAAGTGGTTTGGTGTCACAGGACAACTGGTATTGTCAGAATGTAAACTAGAGGACAATGCCCAGTCCCAGACCATTGGCTCAAGTGGCATTTACCATTGGCAACAGTTGCCACTCCTATCTGTGCTGTGTGTGCTGATCAATTAGGAAATGGCAGTAAGGTGCCCATGGCACAAACACACTCAAAATGAAGGTTCAGATGTGATCAATCTCTATCAATCCCTATCCAAGTGCAACTCCTGTCAACTGCCCATGTCTATAGACTCAATAACCATCAGGCACTGTCACATACATAATGATGTACACAGCAGTAATCTCACACCTATACTGCCCATTCCTAGGTTTACCCCTGTGCCTGTGTCACTGTAGCTGCAATGCCACCATGCAACATCTCAGGTGTCACAGTGTTAAGACAACTGCATTGAGGGGGAGGACATATGTGTGTAGATGGGCAAACCCACCCACACAGTCATAAGAGGAAATGGAACTCTACCAGGCACATCAGTGCAATGCAATGTGGCAAACATGCACAAACATCAACATGAGAAACTACCAATGCTGACACCTGTATCATTTCATGGAAATGCAATATATGGTATGGTGCTAAGTCTCAGCACCGCATAGGTGTATGTGAAAAATGATAGACTGGGATAGGGCCATATTGTTATGTGTGGTGCATGTGGCATCAGCACACCAACAATCATTCCAAGGCCTCACTGTGTTAATCGAAGCAGAGGGAGGGTTGATGAGTACAAGAAGGTGGCAAGCCACAATTTGGACAGAACCCACACCTAGAAGATGTGACGCAGACAATTCCCCAAACTGTCCACACTACATGTGACATGCAGGTGGGGCATAGGGCTGAGAGACTGCAAACATTAATGACCGGAACAATGCATGGGAACCAAGATAACAATGTACCACCAATAGGAAGTCAGTGATGTCACATTACAACTGGCACAACACAGACACACTAATTGTACAATTGCAGAGGACAATGGCTCTCCTGTGGATCTGTCTGTCCTGGACTACCCTGATGACCTGGATGACCAGCTGACAGCCATCAGCCAGGAAACCCTCCAAGATGTCCTGGGAACCCTCCAGACACCACCTCCAGTCGCATGGAGGAGCACACATGTAGCAGCCATCCCAGAGGACCCACCCACCACACCAAAGGTATGAACTGCCAGCTCAAACACAGTTGAAGACTCTGATGACACAGGGGGCCACCTTTGAGAGGACAAAAGTGAGAGTACAGCGGGAGCTGGCAAAGAAGGTGCGGGTGGGGATGCAAACTTTAGCAGCCAGCATTGAGGGGATGTGCATGTGCATAATGAAGTCCGCAGAACAGTCAGCAGCCATACAAGTCACAGAATCCCTACTGCAAGGAGTCCAACAGTGTTTGAGGGACCTCACCACTGCTGTGAGGGAGTTGCCACAACACCTGCCCTCCCAATCTTGCAGCTGCGTGCATGACAACAAACTGGACTCCATGCACCGGGAACTGGCCTCCCTCAGGGCAGACATGGCTGCCTACCACAGCGATGTTGCTGCCATACTCAATAATCAGCAGCTCCTCCTTGCTGCAGTGATCACATATGTAGTTCCACAGATGGCAGCTGCGGGATTTTGGTGTCCACTTTTCCATCCACTGAAGTGTGTTTTGCCCCCTCAAACCCAGCAACACCACCATCAAGGGCAGAAGAGACAACACACACATAAGAGGATGAAGATGTGGAACAGATCATCTTCACCTGTGGGAGTACACGGTAGCATCAGCCCATGCCACATGGGCACTGATTTTCCTTTGTCCTGTGCTTGACAACATGTCAGTGTTACTACAGTTGGCGACATACACTCTTCACCGACACACTGTTAACCTTACCACTATGGACTGTAATTGTCTCTCACTACTCAATTGGCAATTCATGTCAGCATGTCAAATGACATGTCCCTCAATCTTGCACTTGTTTGGCGTCACAATAGAATGATTTACAGTAATGGGGTCACAGACCTGGACTATGTAAAAATTGAACTACAGCACTTTAAAATAAACAGCACCTACACACCCACTTTGTCTGTATGTAATGTGACACATCTACTATGCTGGGGATGTTTGCTGCATGTGACATGTCTATGGCCACAGAGTGTCAATACCAGATTGCAGAAATAATGTGGGCAGATATCTACGCATAAGGGTCCTGATTTTTACTTTTTCTGCGCTGCATTTGCGTCAGTTTTGAAGCAAAAGCAGCGCAAACGGGCAAAATAACATTGTATATTGTAAGTTTGCACTGCTTTTGCATCATAAAATGAGGCAAATGCAGTGCAATAATGGTATAATTCACGGCCAACATATATATAAGATGAAATTCAATGCTGGCCAGATCCCCTACAAGCAAGTCATTGTGTATGTGACATTTGCTTTAAAACATACGAGCCTCACCCACAACATACAGCATGAATGGTTGTGTGAGAGTGTTTGGCAATAACGTCAGCTGGGAGTACAAATAAAATACATAGCCGTGAAATTTGTATACTTGACCTCAGCTGAAATTGACACTACTCAGTTTAGCAGTGTTGACATGAACTTCAGGCTGCAGGCAGACATCCCACAATTCCCAACATTCCAACACAGGACCCAAACAATGACAGCTTTAAAAACACACTTACCTGTCCAATACATGGGGACCATAGTCACGTTGAGTGGTGGGTACCATGGATGGCAGATGCATTGAGATTTAGATTTGTTGTAGCTGCCAATGTGACAGCTCAGTTGGAAGTTGGAATTAACATGCCAAAAGAGGGATGTGGATGCAGTACGGAATACCCAGGCCAACAGACAATTGGCACTGTACACTCATGCAAATACCCTGAGCCCCAAGCATATGACACATGCAGTAAGGGAGTACCTAAATCTTTAATAACTATGTACAAAACAGAACTTAAAACTATGTTACACACCTATACTAACCTAATCTATCCTAACTATACATGCATGTTATTTTAACATACTAGGCCGCTGTGCACTTTAACCTAGATATATTTTATTCAGCTTCATTTTATTATTGTTACAATAGCCATTTTTACGGTCTTGTTTTATTTTCCGTTTATCTAACTGTTTTTGCCTAGGCCAGCACTCTGTTCTCAAACAAGACATTCTTGATCACTCTGTGCTTCTTCCAAGGCTACAGCACGGTACATTGCCGGTGAACGTGGTAGAAGTTTAGTCTCAAACATTCGTAGAAAACACACATCCTTACATAGGGACATTTTCTCTGAACATCCGCTGTGTTGTAAAAACACTTCCTTGTCCCTTACACGTTAGAGGGAGATTCCAGCCAGAGAACCACAACTGTATGCCAATTGCCGAATGCTTGACTACAGATGCTAACGCAGACCGCAGGCCTTTGCTCAGGTATGGGGGATAATGTCTTCCCAGGGGAATCCAAAGGGCAGAGTTAGAGCTTAACACGCTGTGCTCTATTGTACCCTAGGTAGGAGTTAGTCTATCGACCATAGTAACAACATGATAGCATTATTTTTATGCTTCATTCTTCTAGTGACAATTTTTAATATTGTTATGTTGTGTTGTTCGGGTTATTGCAGCTCACGCTTTGCTATTCAAGATGCAGTAGTTTTATTAAAATCATTATTGAAACATATACTGCCTCTGTTTGTCATTTATATATGAGACTAAGGTAATTGAGAGAAACGGATGAGACCTGAGTGACCACGGCTTCCCTAAGAAACCAAGGGGCATATTTATATTCCGTCTGCACTGAATGTGCGTCAACATTTTTGACGCACATTCAGCGCAAACGTTGCCTCGTATTTAAACTTTGACGCCCGAGCCCACAGACGACAAAAAATTTTTGGGATGCGGCAACCCGCCTTGCGTTAATCATATGCAAGGTAGGCGTTCCCGTCCCAAAAATGACTTAAACGGCCGTGCGTCGTATTTATGCTTTTGGGCAAAAATTACGCACGGCCGGGAGACGGAGCAGGAAAATGACGCACAGCCCGATTTGCGTCAAAAATTAACGCCTGGGTCAGGACAGGCGTTAAAATGGGGCAAACACACCTGTATTTAATCAGAACACACAGAAGCAACAGCAGAGCAGCAAAATGGAGACATGGAGGTGATTCTAATCCAGCGTGCACGCAGACGCAGAGCCCAGCAGCAACAACAGCAGCTACAACAACACCAGCAGGGACACCAAAGGCAGCGCAGAAGGCATGAGAGGATATTCCACCCCAGAACAACCCTTCAGGGTCTCATGGAACACAACATCATCCAGAGGTACAGGTTGAACTGGCAGGCCATTCAGCAGCTGCTGCGCAACATTGAACCGCAGTTGGCCCCCACTTTGCTGACACCCCGCACCATCCCAACAGAAACCAAGCTGCTTGCCCTACTTCATATGCTGGCAAGTGGCTCTTTTCAAACAACTGGTGCCCTGGTTGCCGGAATATCACAACCATCATTCTCCGCCTTTTTGCCCAAAGTACTGGATGTCAATCATTGGACTTACACCCCGCCACATCTGCTTCCCTAACACACTGCAGAAGCAGCAGGAAACAAAACAGGGGTTCTACCTCATCAGTGGCTTCCCACATGTCCTTGGTGCAATCGACTGCACACATGTACGCCTTGTGCCACCTGCTGCAACTGAACACCTCTACTGCAACAGGAAGCACACACATTCCATCAACGTGCAGGCCATTGTCGATCACCAGGGATTGATCACCAACATCATGGCTAAATATCTTGGGAGTGTACATGACTCCTTCATCTTCCGTCACTGCACCATCAATGAACACTTCCAGGATGGACGGTATGGCAATGGACTACTTGTTGGTAAGTACAAAAACCTACTTATATACACACTGCACAGCAACCCTCTAGGACACACAACACATACACCACAACAGCAACATGTGAACAGGAACACACTGAGGTCGTGACATAGATAGCCATGTTTCTTAGGTATGCAGTGAACTTGTCACACATCTGAAATTACTGTACAGCCTAATGTTAAGATGTCAAAGATCACAACGTGTGGAGTGGGTTGCCGAAATGTCACCTTGCAAAATGTAAGTGTCCCAATGACGTTTACATTAATCCATTGCATAAGTCTAAAGGTATGGGATGTCCAGGGTACATTGATATGAACGTGTTACCATCACTGTCAATTGGAACTATCATCTCACCCCCAGTGAAGACACAGGGACACCTGTATCACAAGTCACAATGCTAGGGAGGGCACACGGTACTGCAAATCCCAAAACATACTGCTGACAACTGGTTAGCAGACAAACACTCGTTCAACCAAGGAAACAACACAATGCAGATGGTACATCCTACAAGCCTAGGATGCTACATTATAACACAAAAGAGTCACAGACAACACAAGACAACTACTGCCATGAAAGGTGATTTCAATAGGGCCAGCTACATCAACATGATCCCATTAATTTTCTCTTGCAGCTGATCAGGGGTATGGCATCCAGCCATGGATTATGACACCTATTGGTAACCCGAGTACTGCTGCAGAGCGTGCCTACAATGACGCACATAGGAGGACACGCAGCATCGTCGAGAGGACCTTCGGCATCCTCAAGTCAAGGTTCTGGTGCCACGACATCACTGGTGGTAGCCTCCTATATTCCCCGGAGATGGTCTGTAAGATCATACTAACATGTGCAATATTGCACAACATTTGCATCAAAAGGAACATTCCCCTCCTGGAACCAGAGCCACACATGCCTGAAGAGGAGGAAGAGGAGGATGCTGGCCTGCAACATGAGGGGGAACTACAGAACACGGCCACTGGTATCCGCAGGCGGCAACATATCGTCAACAATTTCTTTTAAATATAATCACCTTCACCACTTTAGTTAACTAATTTAAACAAACACCTATAATAATCACCATATCATGGTCTGGCTATTCATGTTTGCACACCTTCATCTCTACCTATCAGAATAAGAGTGTTGCCTCATGGAGCATTGCTGAGATACTGATTAGGACACTGAAAATCCCAGAGCTAATGTGATGCCTAACATACAATGGTCACATACACACACACTGTAAATGACATCTATCATGTACATTTCTCCTTTGAAGGCCAATAGCAGAGGACCACACCTATTTCACACATACATGTTGAAATCAAGGTCCAACGCAGCATATGGCACACAACTAAGACACCATCACTCAATAAGGGGAAAACAAGCCTCATACATGAGGCAGTCAATGTGCTTTTGCATCAGTAACAGGAATGTCTGACCAGACCCTTGACAGCAGTAAGTCCAACTGCATCCAATATTTGCAAGGACTATCTGTAACCAGAGTTCCATAGAAGCAGAACATAGACAGCACAAGTGCCACACATATGAGCAGCATTGCACACATGACATTCCATGTACATGTCAGCCCATTTACTAACTCCTGACACGCCCATGCACCTGGTCACAACCCACCTGTCGGAAGAGGTCCCTGGAATACTAAGATGTGTACCCTGATATTACCTCCTCTACACACACAGACCAACATTAGCAATCCAGTGTGCTACACCCTTTCCTATGGTATGCCATTGTCATAGAACATCTGACTGAATGGACGTCAGGTTAATTTATACACTGTCTTCTCGTTTCAAAGCCCTGTTAGCACCTGTAGATTGCTTCCCATGTGAAAATGTCTGTTGGCCCTTAGACTGCAAATCTCACCTACAGGACTGGTGAGAAACAGATGCAGCCCACATCTGTGATCACCTCCATGCACACCACCCATTTAAAAAAGCACTGCCCCTGCTGATGCCTGGAACAGCATAGGAGTTGCCATTTTGTCAATTGCACCGTTAAGCATTGATACTAATTAAGCTGTGTAACACAGCCCTTGGGTTCATTGGTCACCTTCAAAAACACAGGACATACACAGTTTGACATGTCAACTGTCTAGTTCGTCCTCCAAACAGTCTGAGTCAGACCACTGATTATGTAACTTGTCAAATTGCTGGATCCTGAATCACTCTGCATTCTGTCAGCCTGACTGGCATCTGTCTGTGCGTCACACTAAAGTATCCCTGTGTCTACATATGTACCACACTTGTGTTAGCAAACCTCTCATTCATCAGGGGGTATTGGGCATGGGCTTCTTCACTGCATACCCAAATACATTATATAGCATCATCTGCCTTTTAACTGTACCATTTGAGTAAAATCCTCTGGGGAAAGCAAAATTCATGGCCCATCCCTTGTCTGGGTCTCATTTATGTATGAATGACAAAGTGTGACAGTGTCCCAGGGCCGTAGGCAGGGATTGGGTACGGGGCTTTTAGCAGAACCAGCAACCTCTGATAATGTCCATGAAAAATACACACATGTCAGGACCATGACAGTTCACACACAGAATCACAGTGCTCACAACATATTGATGGGCCGTGTGGGGTGAATTGCTGCGATAATAATCAGCACAGAGGCTATGATGTTCCCAGATGCAGTGGGAATTGCAGAGGCTAACCTGTGTACAAATGTTGTAATGACACCTGCCGGAACATGACACCTGAGACATTATATCACTCAGCACACCAAGGTTGCCCTGTTGACTGTCTCATTACACGTCTTTAGTGACAGGGTGGGACCATCCCCATGTAGGTTCACATGTCCTCATCCACTTTACTCACATTGATCAACCAAGGATACTCAGTAGACACAGGAATAGCTGCCACTGACTCATGATGAGTCCTGGACCGAACTGTGACAAATTACACCCCAAACAATATACAGGATCATAATTGGAGCACACACATGAACAAGACACCTATGTGCAATTGATCACTGGAAATATGTGGACACGTGCTGTCTTGTATGCTGGTCCACCACAGCCACTTGATAGTTGGGGCTCACTTCTATGGCCTCAGCTGTGGTGTCATCATACATTTGAGATTCACCCTTGTTTGTCTGTGCAAACAACATGGTACCCACTTCCTCAATGCATGTGTATGACTCACTGTGGGATTCACCAACTAGTGCCTAGGAAGCTGTTACCAATACTCTAGGACATAGGATGTTGAAAATGTGGACCATGGACATGAACAAGCATCTGCCATCTATCTGGTGCATGCCATGTCACATGTGGTGTCTACGTTACCCTAAATCTTGGAAGTCCACATTACGGATGTTGCTACATGTATGACTAACACATGCCCTCTCTCATTTCCACAATGACTTGCATCTAAGGATTGGACACATGGACGTCACATTCATACAAGCACATGTGCAATAATGCTTCATGTGATACACACACACTTGGTCAACAAATGCATTAGTTGCCAAAGCACACACTTTGAGCCAAAGGCATTTAGGTATTGTACATATGTGTGTCACATTGCTATCCTCTCCTTATGCCAAACATGCACAATTTGTGCAACACATATATGTAGGCCATACTTATGAACAACTATTGCGTCAGCCAACCGTAAAAATACTGTGAAGGGAGTAGCGGATCATGGTCCGCTCCAGTATGATGTCACACATGTGAACATACACCATCAACACCATAGTGTGTTCAATCAGCCTATCTCTGATGTGTCCCAAATGTAACATACCAAAAAAACTGAAAAATTGCCCAAAACCAGTTAATGTACTGAAATTTTGACGTTCCTAGCGTTATGCGTCATTTTTTGTCTACCAAAACTGTATTTGCGTAATTTTTTTTGATGCACAGGAGTGAAAATTAGCCCGCATACAGATATTTGTACAGGCCATGTACTATTATGTGGATGCGGGCTAATTTTCACTCCTGTGCGTCAAAAAAAATGACGCAAATACAGTTTTGGTAGACAAAAAATGACACATAACGCGAAAAAGGGCAGTCATTTCATACAGGAAGTTATGTAATAGGATATCATGTTTACAGATCATGTACAGTGGGTGTACTTTCACTTTCACTTTGCAGTCTATGATCCTTCTAGACCGTGTGGCTGTGTAGAGAGTGGTGTCCTGAGATTTTGTGCTTTTTTGTCTTGTGTGCTACCTGTATTGTCCATTTGTGAAATAAATATTGTTGGTGTATACTGTACTACTGTGTTTGTGTACATTTGTCCATTTATCTTTTTGTTGTTTGTGGGAGTCTGTTGTGGGTAGTGTTAATTTGGGGATAGTTGGGCTCTTTTAGTGGTTAAGTTTACTTTTCATCTGTATTTGTACCCCTACTTTCCCCCTTTTCCCTTTTCTATTTCTTTTACCCCTATTCCCTTTCACTTTTCCACTATGTCTGGTAGGCCACATCTTGGCAGGATGGGTGAAGAGGAGTTGGGGGGGTTCATATGGCTTGTGTGCCATTTCTTGCCACTCATTATCGAGGCAGGGGACAGGGTGATACAGGGGTATCCAACAGAGGTGCACAGAATCCGGTGGGGAAAGGTGCTGCATCACCTGCAGCATGTGTATGCCAGCCAGAGGAGTGACCACCAGCTGAAGCACCAGTGGGCTGACTTCATCACCAGGGAGCAGGATCTCTTGGACCACCTGGGAATCGTGATTGGTGGTACTGTTGGTGAGTACTAATCATGTAAATGTGCACGATTAAATGCTCTGTAGTGACATAAGAGGATTTGTACTATGTCTGCCAGCGAACTTGCTGACTGTGTGTAATGCTGGGGAAACATACAGGGATAATTGATGCACTATGGTAAGGATCACAATTGCTAGCTGACAGGTAGCCCGTGCTCGGCAAACTTACAGGATACTTTTCCATGAAGTAAATTGGTGCGGCCTTTGTGTCAGACAACCAAACAAAATAGGAGCCAATCATGTCTATATAGGGTACTATTGACAGAGAAGTAAAGATGTACCAACATATTGGATAACATTGTTGACGCAATAGCTAGACTGACTTTAGAATCATTACATGATGCTGAAAATGAGTGCTGCCTTCACATCAATTGATAATAGCAAAGTGGATCAGATATATGTCTCATGTGAGTCTGGTGAGTGTGGAAGGAAAGCGTTCACGGAAGTACTATGAATGTTTGGGATTATTGTGTTCCTTTATCTTTTTGGATACATGTCAGATCTGGATTTGAAAACATCGTGAAAAAGTGTAAGGTGCCCTCAGCTAACATCTTAGAATGTATGCTAGAGTTAGTTGTGCCACATTCCAAATATGGATGGCAGTCCAAAGGTATGCACATGGCTTTACATCTCCATGGTTGGTGCAAATCACCATAGCTGGGCCACATCAATTGAATCAAATATAACAACAGGAGGGCTTACAAAAGTCCCTGCCCCTCCCTCTGTACATTGTACCTATGTGTCATTAATGTGTCATGGCCACAAGGCATGTTTGACTGGTTATGCAGTCCTCAAGTAACCAGGCTTTGGATGTCTCTCTTGGATGCACGTGATGAGACGATTACACTCCATATTTTTTTCTGGTCACCAATTACGGGGCATGTTTGCAACCACATGATAGTTAGGGCCAATGTATGTGTGCAGATATGTGTGTAACTGTCAAAGGAGACCCATGCTATGTACAAGTTGGCTGTGATATTTCAGATGCAGTACCATCATGTCCGAATGGCTGCCATTTCCTTATTCAGCCTACACATTGTAAATGTTTATGAAATTGTTGCGCTGTGCACAGATGTTGAGCACATTTCTTCCTTCCATACCTTACAGGTGGACCGGCACCCTACACTGTTGCAGAGGTGGCGACATTTGAGGACCCCGACCACTCCAATAAGTGTTGATATGTCTGTTATGTGTTGTGTTTGCTGTTTATGGACTCGTGTGTGTTGAACGCATAGCAAGGTGTGATGCGTTGGGCAATCATTTCTCTTGTTCCATGAGTGGGATTTCAGTTTCTCACATGTTTTGAGTTGGCCAATGCATATCCAATGATATTATGTAGGGATTGTAGGCCATTCCTGTAGGCCCCACTGTGAGTACTGGAGTTAGTCATGTGGATGACACTTGTATCAACAAGAGTCGCACTGGAAGTCAGCTCCGATTTAGTCAGCCTGTCAGACCCACATTCTCCAAGATTGGTACAGCTAATTGCTTTCCAATATACTTCTGCTTCCCTATTTACCAATGTAATTATGAAACTGTAGGTAGAACCTCCTAGCAGCATGTACTTCCACATGTAGTGCTACAAGTATGAGGAACTTGAGTGCAATGGCCTAGGTGTGCATGCAATTCATGATCATGGGTGTTCTTGCAACTCTGTGTCTGATGTGAGTCAGGCCTTACTGGAAGTATATGTTGTGTACCAAGTTCTGCATTTCCTGACATGTGTGGCCTTATGATTGGTCTAGGGTTTGCTGACTCCTAATTGTTGATAGACCTTACCTGTGGTGTGTGTGTAGAGCCAAACACGTGTGGAGTTTTCTATACACTCCTCGTGTACATGTTGTTGGAAATTGATAGTTGTTTATCCACCCCCCTACCCTCAAACACAGGCATGGGTTTGTGAATGGGGTACCTAGTACTGATGCTACCAGTATGTTACACATACATATGAATAAGTGACTGTTTGGTTGGAACCTAGTATACACACTCAGGTTTGGCACTTGGTACTATACTGGCAAGTCCAGTTACAACTTGCAGACCATGTGACTTTAGTTTTGCTTTCCGTACACTGACATTTGTAGCCCAGGTCTTGGTGGAGGATATGCAGCATGATTCTTAGCTGATAACTGGCAGAACTCAGATTGCAAGTCAAAGCCAGTTGTTACCCATCTTGTAGGTTATGGATGTGCTATGTGTGATGTGACCTTTGTAGGCTGGCCTGCTATGTACTTCCTCAGGGACATTCAATGATCTGTATTGTGATATGAGCTGTTACAAGTACAGTAGATGTATTGTCTGATTAACTTCTTGTGCCATTTCACACAATGCAGTTACTAATGTAGAATATTTGCATTTGTCTTCACAGCTGCAAACATGACTTCAGACCAGGTCCGTGAATTCCAGCACCGGGCCATGAGATACCAGCACATCCTGCTGGTGGAGTTTGGGTTCAGGAGGATGGCCCGGCGACATCGCCATGAACAGGCCTCCGGGACATGGAGAGCCTTCCCACAGGGTGGCCCTATTTTGCCCACCACAGCCACCACCAGCACAACCACCAATTCAAGCCAGGTGGCCCCACCCACAGCTGGGACTGTTGTGCCTACATCTGCTGGACTTCCAGGCCCCAGCATTGCTACAGGTGCAGGACAGCCCACTGGGCCTGGCACCACCCACACACAGACCTCCTCGACCGGTACCCAGACTGCCACAGCTCCATCTGTTGACCCTGCAGCCTTCCACAACATGGAACGGAAGATGGACTGTGTGCTGCGCAAGTTGAGCCACCTGAGCCGGGATGTGCGCCACATTAACCGGCGTGTTAAGTCTATCAAGAGGGCCCTCCACAGGGCCAACCTCTAGACTGTATTTGAAATGGACATGATTCCCTCCCCTCCCTCCTCTTTCCTAGTTCTTATAGTTAGTGGGCTTAGGGGGCTTAGTGTTAGGTTAGTATGGGCTGTTAGCTTAGTTAGTGTTAGTGGGTGGGGGGTTCTGATTCTTTCTATTTTTACTTATTACGTGTGTGGGTGGGTGGGTTGTTGCTATGTTGGGGTTCTTGTGTGTTTAAAAAAAAACACACAAAATATATATATATATATATATATATATATATATATATATATATATATATATATATATATATATATTTGTTTAGGATAGTATAGTATGGGTTTAGGTTAGTATGTGTTGTCCTCCATGTGTCCCGTCTCATAAGGGGGGTGGGGGTAGATGTTTAGAACGTTTCGTTACATGTGATAAGTAAGTGTAGCTTAGGTTAGTTAGGGACAGTTGTGGGTAATGAGTAGTCAGGGTAGGTTAGGGTAGGTAAGATTTTTCCCTCAGTTTCCTCTTCTGTGAATAGCATTTAATAAATATTTGGTTAACCCTTAATAGTATGTGTTGAATGGTACTTGATCCTGGGTTTGGATTCAGTGCACTTAAAATTTGTACTATTACATTGTGTCCCTTGCTACAAACAAATCCCAACTGAGCTGTACGATTGGCAGCTACCCCAGAGCTACCTTGCAAAGTGTCCACCCTTTGTTGCAACCACCAATCACAGTTAATATGGATGACAATGTGTTTCTTTTGATAAGTGTGTTTTCAAAGTCACAAACAGTGCTTGCAGACTTGGTATTGGGGAAACAGTTTTAGGTCTGACTGCAGTGTGATGATCAAGGACACCCTTATAAGATGAGTTCTCATTGGCACTCTTGTATTCTTGTCTTCATGACTCTCAAACGTCATTTGTGACACAGTTCAGCATGATTACCTATTTGTATGTAAACTCAGACACCTTCATTTATGCAGTTCGTGTAGCGTTTGCTTAGATTAGTGTGCACTGTTATATGTGTTATTAGTGCATGTTGACAACATTTTGCGGCCACTATTTGATGACTTAGATATCCCTTGAGGAAGCATTATTCTGTCCAACACAGCATGATGGTGTATGGTTTCTCACTTCATCAGATATGTCCCTCAGGATGGGCAGAGTATGATGCAATCATGGGCACTGTGCAGATTTCTCTGACAACATAATATCAGGACAGTTGTATTGACAAGCTACGTAATTTGACAGTAGGCACATTTCAGTTATCTACTGCACAGTTGATATGTCACATTACCCAGAGACAGATTTGTTGTGTAAGTGCTATTTATTGAAAAGTGCTGTAGTGCTATTTGTACATTGTCCATGACTGTGAGTCCATTATAGTGACATCTTACATTGTGATCCAACACAAGGGTTTACCAAAATGCTTTTGACATGCTGGGGTTGATGTCTCAGACAGTGCAGAGGGACAGCATTTGCCAATGAGAAGGAGAGAGACAATCACTGGGCTGGGTGACAAGATATACAGTGGTTTGCAGAACAGTGCTTGAGTACAGTTGTTACAAGACTGTCAAGTTACAAAGCGCAGGACCTTGGTAATAGTTGGCCATGTGGCAGGGACTAGTGCTTCCGGGCCATTTTCCTTGTGAATGTGATCTGTTCCATGTCTTCTTCTGATGTGTGTGTTGCCTCCTCTGTCCTTGTTGTTGTTGGTTGTGAAGGGGCAACACACACCTCAGTGTTAGAAGACGTGGAGTCAGACATCCCGGTCACTGCTCCCTGTGAAGGTCTTAAGGGCAGTACTGCAGCAAGGAGTATCTGCTGGTTCTTGAGAATGGCAGCCACATCACGATGGTAGGCAGCCAGGTCGGCCCTGAGGGGCTCAATGCTGCATTCGTGCACGCGTTGACAGGATTGCTGTTGTAGGTGTTGGGTCAACTGTATTACAGCTGTGCTGATTTCCTCCTGGGTTTTCTGCAGTTCCTGCAAGATAGATGTTAGGGCTTGCATAGCTGCCGCCTGACCTGCAGATGACATCATGCACGAACGCACCCCCTCTAGGCTGGCTGCCATATTTTGCATCCCCACCCGCACCTCCTTGGCCAGCTCCCGCTGTACTCCAACTACAGTTCTCTCAAAGCTGGTGCCAGTGTCGTCTGAGTACTCAGCTGTATTGGAGCTGGCAGGTTTTACAATTGGGGTGGTGGGTGGATCATCTGCGATGGCTGCTTGTTCTGTGCTCCTCCTTATGACTGAAGGTGGGGTCTGGAGGGTTTCAAGGACCTTTTGGATAGTCTCCTTGGGAATGTTTATCGGCTCGTCATCCATGTCATCAGGGTAATCTGAGACAGGCATATCCGCAGGAGATCCATCTTCCTCTGCAATGAAACAAGGTACAATTAGTGTGTCTGTGTTGTGGCAATTTTGATGTGACATGCCTGCCTTTTGATGAATTCACTTTGTGATCTTGTTTCGTGTTAATTGCTCCAGTCCTTCAGATGGGCATTCTTCCAGGCCTACGGCCCACCTGCATGTCACATGTATGTTATTGAGTTATTAGAATTGTCAGCATCATCGCCTCTAGGTGTTGGTTTAGGCCAAATAGAGAATTGCCACCTTCTTGTCCTACTCAAGCCTCCGTCTACGTCCATTCTCATGGTGAGACCTTTCACTGGCTGTGGGTGTTCTGATGGCCCTGGCAGCACACTTAACAATCTGGACCTGCCCCAATCTCTGATCTTTCACATCCACTTAAATGTATTTGACATGTGGCATATCCTATGCATAGCAATGTTATGATACAATATGGATGTTGGCATTGGTAATGTGTCCTGCTGATGTTGGGGAATGTGTGTTACATTGGATTGCCCTGATAATCGTATCAGTGTCCTATTTCCTCCTCTGACTGTGCAGGTGTATTTCAGTGACCAGTTCCATGTGTCCCCCCCCTCAATGCTGTTGTCTGAGCAGTATGACATTTGGGATGTTGCATTGTTACCCAGGCATAGGATGGACCCTGACATATGCAGCATGGGTGTGTCCTTAGTGCTGTGTAGCTCCTATTGTTGTTTACATTGGCTGATGTTTGCGACAACTATCGGCATTGACATTTGACAGTACTGGGGCCTTTGTCTTGTTTCTGGGGATTGTTGAAGTTGTCATCCTCACCCCCTAATTTAGGTGTGTATGATCCATGGGGACGTTTCTGCCATTGGCTACTTGAGTTGCACACAGAGCGGAGGTGGTAGTGGCAACTGTTGTCACTGTTACATTCCAGTTGTCGGTATGACTAGAGGTTGTTAAGAGGGCCCTAGTTAATGTAGGGGGTATGGTGGCTGACGTGTGCTGGGATGTCAGTTTGACGTTGTGGCCTTCCCTCCTGGCGTGGCTTTCCCTTTGCTCCATCGTTGGCATGACAGCATGCCCCCATGGGACTGTTGTTGGTGCTGTTTAATGGTGTGCCCCAGGTCTTCTCAGAATGGGCCATGCCCCCATGCCGTGCCCCTTTACCCATGCCACTCCATGTATAAAATGACTTTCATGCATTTTGTGGTCGGTATCCCCCCCTGCTCACAGTTGACATTATTGCATTATAATTCCCCATGCGACTTACCCTGCATGTGCGTTGTCTCCTGGTAGTCTGTGCTGTCCTGTCCTTGAATCCCTGTGACGATCTCCTCAGGGATGACGGCTGCGACCATCTCCTCCATTTGGTCCTGGGCCTCCTGGTGTGCTGGACTCCCAACTCCAGTCTGCAGTGCTGCCTTCCTGTTCCTGGCCATCTTTTCCTTGGTCCTGCGCTTGCAGTCATGCCAGCGTTTCTTGCACTCGATGACTGTTCTGCGTACTTCAGCCACACTGTTAATCTTGTCGACAATTTTTTGCCATATAGCCTCTCTCCTGCTGATTGGCAACTTTGAGGTGACAAACAGTTGGTGCTGGTGTTCGGTCACCTCTTTAACCAGAATTTCCTGCTCCTCTGCACAAAAGCAACACTTTCTTTTCTTCTTATAAAATGTAAATTAGCACTTGTATAGTGCACTACTCACCCGTTAGGGTCTCAAGGCGCTGTACTCATACCACTATGGAACCCCTCCTGGCTTTTCCCTGTGAGGCACCCACTCCTGAGCACCCCCAGGGTGAAGCCAGGCATCCAAGCACTGTTGGGGCCATTGTGGAGATTAAGCAAGCTATTGCCCAGAGTTGCAGAGTGGGACCCATGAATTAGATTAGGCACCGAGGCAAGAATTATCTGGTCAAGGGGAATTGAGCCCAAGACATCCCGAAGCGGGACTTGAACCCTGGTCTTGAGCCAGATCTCTGCTTCAGGGTCTGCCGCTCTAACCATTGAGCCACACTTCTCCAAGTGTCCTGGTTTTTGTGTGGGTCCTCCTGGCTGGTTCCTGGTTCCTGGTCTGATGTCATCTTCCTGGGGTCTGTTGTGGCATCTGGGATCCATTTTGGCTCTCCTCTGGTGAAATGGCAGTGTTCATGTTTTTTTTTAATGCTATTTCGTCAAAAAACGGCACATAACCGGTATAAATATGGCCCCAAGTATGTCATGCGCTCGGCTGCCCAGTCATCCCTATCTTTGGGTAGAGATGAGGCACTGCTAGTTAGCCAGAGCAAAACCTGGATTGGGGCAACAGGCGCTACCCGCAGTGGTTTAGACTTAGTCTCCCACACACGGGCGATTCTCCCGCTCAAAATCCAGTAGTCTCATTAGAATAATGAGAGCCTAAGCGACATGGCGACAAGCGATTGGTCAGGCTCTAATTTTCGGGTCCTCTGGAGTATCTCTGTCTCATTATATACAATGATGCCTCAATACTATATACGGAGACGTCCGTGGTACTGAGGATTTCCACCCCAGCTATGTAGGCTATCCTATCTGAGGCTGGAGGTTGTTCAAGCTTGAACTTTAAAAGGAAAAACCCTATTTGGTGTGCCTTCTCTGAATGTATAATCTGTCTGGTATGGCGAATCCACAGCAGATACAAATAGCAGTTAATATGAGACTACTTCTGACTGCACATTTACTAGCAAATGGCCTAAAGGCCATGGGGGTCCAGTCACATTTGTGGTGGATTCCTATCCAGCTTAAAGAACATAACTTTTTTAGTCGTGGGTCACATTTCCAGCAGTAGATGGGAATACAAACACATTTCATCAATATACACTTGCAAACGTACATGGACAATACAGGGCATATGCAAATTTAGAAATACCATTATCTTATCAAGAACATAATAATTGGCTTGATGGCGCCCTACCCCACACAGTATTACCAGTAAGGTTAGGTCCTCTAAGTAATGATGGTTCCACCTGGCCTTTATTGTCTACTTATACACCACATACTGCAGTAGCAGATTTAGTGGTAGCTGAGGTTCGTCACTCATATACTAAATTAACAGCGACATATAGACGATTAGTACAATTCGTAATGCAAACATTAAATACAAACCCAGCACATGCTGCTCCAGCGCATCCACATGCAGTCACGCCAGGTATGAACCCTGCGACTGTACATTCGATCATGGGTAAACTACCCGCCAAATGAGAGGACACTCCGTTTCGGTTAGCACAAAAAATAAATGCGCTGGAGGCAGTATTTCCCCATACGGGACCTCAGGATAAACATAGAATACTAATGATGTGCTTGCCATTTGGGATGTTCCCTACAGTAGATAACTGTAATACCTGGGTCATGGTATTTGCTGTGCTCTATACAACCGCACATGGTACACCGACACTTGCCAATTTACCGGAAGAGTTGAAACAAATTAAGGATGAATGCGGGGCTGCCCTGGCCCTGGATTTGGGGATGCAACTGATGGGCAACTTTGCCACGGTATCCTCAATTATTTTAAGTAATCTTAAAGGGGAAGCAGTCGCACTAGCAGTGTGCATGAAGCTCTGTGACATTCCTTAACAGGATCAGGAACTCGAGCTGCCTAAGATTTTCGCAGAGACCTATTCTAGCATTGGTTGAGATAGTTTAGGGGTCAGACCAACTAAACCACAATTTCAGGGCAAATCTAATAAAGATTTTTCCAAGCAAGCTCCTGAGGATATTAAGAAACGCTGGGATAAAAAACAACAAACTCCTAAAAAAAGAGAGGGGAGAATCTCCACGAAAGAGACCACTAAGAATAGATATAATCTCAGAAATAGAGATAATATTAAATCGCGTGATAGATATCAATATACTGATACACGCCAATCTCGTTCCTTTCAAGACTCATCGGACAAACGAAATGAGAGAGGTCGGCAATCAGAGTGAAGCTCAGAGTACGTGAAACCGAGACAGGAATCACAACGCTCATCAGAGGTTTCTGTTAAAAAGGAAGAGAAACCTGCCCAACAAAACCCCAATTTAAAAAGAAAACAGTGGCAGCTGTTGCAGTTCGACATGCCACACAGGAAGAGGGTCCTCTTGAAGAACAAGAAGTGGGCACTAGCACTGCTAGACAGCGAGGCAGAGGTCACAATAGTTCACCAGAGTCTTATAGAGCATCTGGAGGTGAAAGCAACTGCTAACTTTATACAAGTAGAAACTGCGGACATGCGAGTCTCTACGCCTGATGGGGTGTATAAAGTAACGCTACAGTTAGAAGGAGACATTGAGCACATAATAGACGCAATCTTTTGGGATTCTGTAGTAAACATATATGATGTTTTGTTGGTCGAACAGGATTGGCCACCTGAATTTGTCCGTACCTGCCAATATCGAGAAGACTTAATTAAACCTTCTTTCTCTCCCCTTGTTCCAGAGGAACTCACTGAATCCTATGCCATTGATTGGGTTTTGGCACAGACACCTGCGTTATATCTCAATCACGTAGGATGGGATACAGAATCCCCCTACCACGTAATTCCTATTAAAACTCAACCCCAACCACAACATCAGTATCCAATAAAATATGATGCAAAAGCACCTGCGAGGGAAATACTCACACAATTAGAGTACCGGGGCATAATTGAACCCTGTGTCTCCCCTATGAATAACCCATTATTCGAGGTAGCTAAACCAGACCATTCATACAGAATAGTTTTAGACTACAGACACTTAAACAGTCATACACTAACATATGCTATACAAAACTCACATAGCACAGCACTAATAAACAATATAGTGCGTAAAAAATACAAAACAACACTGGACATTTCAAATGGTTTCTTCTGCCAGAATATTGCGCCTGAGAGTAGAGACTTAACAAGTTTCAGTGCACTAGGCTCCCAGAAAATTCTGTCGTTTACCTCAGGGGTATAGGAACAGCCTAGGACTGTTCACTGCTCATGTGACAGCAATTTTGCACGAGATTGGGCCTGAGGCATTTTCCTATGTAGATGATATCTATCTTACGGATGATGAATTGCTACAACATTTAAGACGGGTAGCCTGCATTTTTGTAGGATTTGCTGAATTTGGCTACAAGTTCAACTTTAAGAAAACAAAAATTGCCTCCCTCAGAGTACTGTTTCTGGGATATGAGCTGTCAAGTGAAAGAAAGAGCCTAGCGCCACAATTCCTAGAAGAATGCGCACAACTACAACCCCCAAATACGATAAAAAAATTCCAATCTCTATTGGGTTTCCTAAATTTTGGCAGAACTTACATACCAGATTATGCTTCATGCATAAAACCTTTATATGATTTGATACATCCTGATTTTTCAAGTGGACAATTGAGCATGCACGCATTCTCAGAGAACTGAAGACAAACATGCCTGCAGCACAACATTTACACACAAGGGACAACAAAACACATTTGGTCATCAGAGTAATAGCTAGTGCCATCGGTTTCACCTATGTGACATTTAATGAAGGTGAGGCAGTCCCGATTGCATACAAATCACACTTGTACTCAGCAGCAGAACAACGCTTTGCTCCAACTGAGAAAATACTCACTGCTGTACAGATGGCGGTCATTAAAGAAAGACCTCTAGCCCAGGCCAAACGCTTTATTGTCGTTTCTCCATTACCAGCCCTAGAGGCTGTTACAAAAGCCAGCGTTCCAACTGCAAAAGCATTACACCCACGCTGGATACAATGGGCCACGTCTTTGACAGCCACTGATGTAGACTACATTTTTGACCCAAAATGACCAAACTCAAGACTTTTTCCAGTATGAACTAGAATACCCAGTTCCAGCAAATACACTGCCTATCGAACAAATCATAGAGTCATGTACACCGATGGCTCAGCACAACCGGCAATTGGCACAAAACACCAATATTTTGCTGCTTTCGCTGTCGTAAGCGTCTACATGGAGGACAATAGATTCTGTCCCCTACATACATTTACGCAAACCCTAGGGGATTGCACAGCACAATTGGCAGAGCTAAAAGCACTGTTGATGGCACTAGAGCATACAGATCCTGCACAGCCACGCTGATTGTCTGTGATTCCTATTATTGTGTCCAATCCTTCAATGAATATCTGCATTACTGGCGCCAGAATGGGTTCAGAGATTCTAAAGGCAACACCATCAAACACAGACTTCTGTGGGAGAAAGTAACAGATCTGAAAGAGACGCTACCAAATGTTCATGTTGTACATACACTTGGACACCAGAGCGTTGGAATACACGTAGCTGGAAATACATTGGCTGATGAAGCCGCAAAGTCAGCAGTAGCTACGGCTGCTGTAGCTGCAGTGACACGTTTAAGTACGAAACCAGACGCAGACTTATGGGCTGCCATGAAAGCTACGGCTGATGGTACACCCTATCCTAAAACATTTCCAGCTAAATATTCCTACCGAATGGGAGACCGCCTGAATGCTGAAGTTAAGATACTAAGGGGGTCATTACGACCCTGGCGGCCGGCGGTAGGTAGGTGTTCCGCCAGCAATTATGACCGTGGCGGAAAAGCCACGGCCATACCGCCGGCCTCTCCACTTTCCCGCCAGGTTTCCGCCTGCCTGGGGGATTATGAGTCCCCGACCGCCAGCCTGTCCGTGGCGGTAAACACTGCCATTGAAAGGCTGGCGGTAAGGGGACTTGGGGTGCCCCTGGGGGCCCCTGCACTGCCCATGCACTTGGCATGGGCAGTGCAGGGTCCCCCAGGCATAGCCCCGTCGCGCATTTCACTGCCCGAATTTCAGGCAGTGAAATGCGCGACGGGTGCTACTGCACCCGCTGCACATCAGCATTGCCGCCGGCTCTATTACGAGCCGGCTGCAATGTTGATGTGACATTTCCGCTGGGCCAGCGGAAATGTCATAATAGGGAGACAGGAATACCGCCGGCAATGGCGGTATTCTGTCTCCCGCGGCCTCGGCGGTCTTTTTTAAAGACCGTCGAGGTCGCAATGACCCCCTAAGTGTAGGTGTGAGAGATATTCCCACCAAAGACATAAGACCAGGGTTGATTAAAGCAGCGCATGAAGGGGTGTCATCTGCCCATGCTTGTGTGGCGTCTACAATTTCAATATTACAAGCCCATTATTGGCGGCTAGGCCTCTACAAAGAGACCAAGCAGTATGCCCTTTGCTGTGACATCTGCCAACAAATCAAAGTTTCAACTGCCAAACGGTAGCCGCAGACACCCCTCTTGATTTCAAATAAACCATTGCAATGTGTGTTCTTGGACCATCATGGCCCCCTAACACAGATAGTGCATACAAGTATATATTAGTCGCTGTTGATCCTTGCTCCCGATATTTATGGGTGTGGCCACAATGCTTGGCTGACGATCGGACTGTTATTAAAGATTTGTGAGTCTTTATAGGAACATATGCAGTTGTGGCTTTCCACTCAGACCAGGGCCCTGCTTTTGCCTCAAGGGCATTCAGGGACACCATGGCTTCGTTGGGGGTCAGCTCCAGTACTCATCTCTATTTCATCCTGAGGGAAATAATGTCATGGAGAGATTAAACCATTATTTAAAGCAATCCTCAACAGTCAGAGTTTTAGGTATGGGTCGTTGTTGGCTTAATCACCTGTATGGAGTTCAGAGAGCACTTAATAATCTGCCTAGAAGGTCCATGGGGGGGTCGTACTTCATATGAGTGCCTGTTCGGAACTCGAATGTATGTTCCGGATCTTGATGGTCCTGGCATGGAGGTAGCAGAAACACTGTTCGACATAAATTAAAGTGTCACTGTCTTCCAGGAATTGCAACAGTTCCATGATGATAATTATTCTATCAGTGCTGCCTCCACAGGAATCAAGGATGTACCTGTAATGCCTACGGGCTGGATTCCCAGAGTCGGGGATCTTGTACGTGAAAAGGTCGCTGTAAAAAAGGAATTTGGCCCTTCTTATCGTGCACCAGTCCTGGTCTTGGGGATACAGAGTACCAGAACTGTAATTTTACCAACGTTGGCTGGTGCCAAAGAATATCGTTTTGTCTCCATTGACAATGTCAAACCACAGCATGTCGCCGATCCTGCACAGCAGACCAAGAAGAACATCCAGTAGTTCCCGAATCCCTCTCACTACTGGTCAAGAAGTCCCTCTACAAGTTGTAAGCTGCAACATTGACACCTCTCCGAGCTTGGGGAGGGTGGAAAATGATCTTGCATTAGTTCAACTAACATCGAACAATACAGAAATGATTCATCGATTTGATTCAACTTCAACACAAACGGATGGTGCTATTTATTGTGTACCACCACGAGAAACACCAACTCCACCAATGAACACAGCTCCAGCTTATGATGAACTGCTTCTAGATATTTTGCCGACTTCAATGATGACGTCTCAGATTCATTCGCCTCCTCAACACCTGAACTGTCAAAAACACGTAAGCTAATGAACTGGCTTAAAAAAACATATTTGATTTTTCCATGGAACTATCTATGGCTTTCCCTGACTGTCCTAGCGTTCCTACTTTTGATTGGTTTTGTTATTACTTTCTTTTTGTTAATACATGGTCGTTTTCTCCCTGAAAAATCAACAGTTGAACTGGTGGAGGAGGTCTTAAAACCATATTTTTCATCACACAAGGTCCAAAGAGACTTATCGTTTGTGAACATTTCCGCAGTACCAATTCCTGATGGGATTGTTTGGGATAAAGTATTTTTTTGATATATACTGTCCAATGGAAGTTGTTCAAATACCATATGCATTCAAACGGTCAATGAATGATATTATAATACCAGGCATTGTTTCTGATGATTCGGATGTGACAACAGTTGAATCTATGATGACTGAATTGCAGTATTACACTGTATTTGAAAACGAAGAAGTTTATCAATCTAAAGAAAATTATGCTGATAAGTTTTTCTATAATTATTATGGGCACCATTTCATACACAGAGCGAGCAGTCCGAAAACCATTTTTAATTTTACACAATGGCAATATTGTCCGACTCCACCACAATGGAGTTCTAAAACATATTCTGAAAAGTTTACATATTTTTCTGGGCATAATATAAAAAATGCTGAGTTGTATTACTTTAAATTGCCACATACTAAAGATATACACATATTATGGATGAATACAAAATGTATATATTCAGAATCATTTGTTTCCCGGTTGACTATAGAAGGGTATGAATATTGGCTGAAGTCGATTGACCCGAAAAGTGTATGGGGAACTAGACATTGGCAAATTAGGGGGAAGGAAACTTTATTTAGAGCATGCCTGATACCTGTACAAATGATATTTTTAAATGAAACAGTACAACAAACAAGTTGTTTAGGCTTAGCAAAGATTAAGGAATTAAACACACCCAGCATACCTGCCCCTGCAAAATTTGATAAATGGCAAATATATACGACTGCAACTGAAGATCAGCTTGATGAATGGCTCCAGAATGGTACATTTAATGCTTCACTGACACGTCCTGGCGGGTGGTTATTGTGGCCAGTGGATACCAATGGGTGTCACCAATGTTTTATCGACTCCTCAGGAGGTTTTAGACCTAATAGGCCGGACCCTCGCTATATATCATCCGAACATGCGGGTATACTTATGACATATAGGCCCTCATTCTGACCTTGGCGGTCGGCGGAGAGGCGGCGGTCGGACCGCGAACAGACCGGCGGTCCAAAAAATGGCATTCTTACCGCGGCGGTCACCGCCGCGATCGACTGCCACTTCCCCACTCCGACCGCCACGGCGGTCATGACCGACGGGCTGGAGTTTGCGCACTCCGGCCCGGCGGTCGCCCCAAGACCGCCACCCGTATCATGACCCTGCTTACCGCCGCGGTTTCTGGCGGTCGGGAACCGCCATGCGAACCATGGCGGTAGGCACTATCGGGGCCCGGGAATTCCTTCCCTGGCACTGATAGGGGTCCCCCCCCAGTGTCCCCCCGAGTCCTCCCCCCACCCCCTCCACCCCCCTGCCACCCCCCAGAGGTGGTACGAACCCCCTCCCCACCCCCACCCCGAAATGCACATACACGCACCCCGACATGCACGCACCCCAACATGCACATCTGCACACCCCCATGCACGCACACATCACACAACACCCCCCCACCCCCTCCCCTCACGGACGATCAACTTACCTTGTGCGTTGGTCCTCCGTGAGGCGACGGGAGCCATAGGGACGTGACCGCCGATAGCACACCGCCAACAGAAGACCGCCACACAGAAATGTGGGTCGTAATTCTGGGGGCGGTGTTATGCTGGCGTGGCGGTGGAGGTTGACCAGTCTCCACTTTCCCGCCGACCGCCAGTCTGGCTGCCGGCGGTTTCCCGGCGGAACGCTCCCAGCGGTCGGAATGCGCACAGCGGCATACCGCCGCGGTCGGCGGTCTTCACCGCGGCGGTAACTCGGCGGTCTTGCGAAAAGACCGCCGAGGTCAGAATGAGGGCCATAGTGTAGGAAACTATGCCAGCAATGGTTAAGAACATCCTCACTAGATGGGGTTAGAAAACACCTCAGTCTCCTGTCTAATAATACTGATTTACAAGATTTTCTGTTAGCCCCAGAAAACGCCACAGAAAGCATTTCTTATATGAAGTATATAATGAAATTTGGAAGCTTTCCCAATAAGAAGCAGCTGCCTGGTTAAGGCAAATAGACCAGGAAAATCGAAAAAAAAGCATTAGCTGTTGTGGATAATGGGATTAATACCCTGTCCAACCAGGTATACACCCTAAATAACACAGAATCTTCTGCAATATACATTATACAAACAGATATGTCATCTTTACACCATGGACAGAGTCAGCTAAGGTCCATTATGCAGTAGAGTTGGACACTTCAAACATTGAAGGCAGGTTGCGTTCCCTGGCAGCATGTCAGTGCAAGGGAGATATTTTCTTCCTTTAATTTAACACAACAACAACTAATGGCTAAGAAAGAAGCAACTTATGTCATGCTAAACATCAAGAAGTTAGAAAATGTGCCTTTTACTGTGACTGAAATAGCATCTGCTGAGTGGCTAATACACGGGGTCATCAATCTGCCTAATTCTACACTACAATTCACCTCCTGTTAAAAACACATTCTGGTAGGCAGATATGAAAGGCTGGGAGATAGTTACCTTCGTGAGGTGTGGGAGCTTCCATTCTCATACAAATGTCTCAATGGCATGAAAGAAGTCTTTCTTAGTGGTAGTGAATGCAAGACTTCAGTCAGTCATTCGATGGTTTATAAACAGCTGTCCTTGCATGGGGTGTGTAACGCTTCTGCAGCAAATTTAGCTTGTTATCTGAAAGGAGTTCCAGTCCCGTTGATTAGACCTACGTTCCAGGTGCTTTCAAATGGCAGCTTCGTCCTCCTCAATGACGAAGACTGTTGTGGGATGCGAGCCAGAATCGTTTATGTCATTTCGGTCTCTAAGGCCATTACATGCTGCGGGAACATACTCCCCCCCCACTAAGATTAAAGAGGTATCTGACATTTGCCTCACATTGCTACTTCAAATGTGAATTTTGACAATTTGAGCAGACTCAAGGCATTATTGTTTCAAAAGCATGTGACCCTCACATCTTCATGCGAGACCTAAGCACTTCAGGTGGCAAGGTTGCCAGCAGAAATACAGTGCCTTTTAAATACAAACTTTCAGAGACACTTTGGCAAATTCGTGGGACAGATATTTAATGCGTCCAGTAGAAATGGAATCACACATTTCTAGAAAGCTGTTGGTTCTGGTTTCATTCACACCTTCACCTCCATATTCGGTTTAATACCATCAGCAATCCACTCTAGTATTTTCGGGGAATTTCCAATAACTTTGGCTTTATTAGCAGGCATCTTGCTGTTGCTAATTTTTGTGCGCAATGGCTGACCCGCCACAACAAGGAGGAATGAAAGAGCTCCCATCAGCGCAGCTGTGTCGTGAACGCATGATGCAGTATTTTGGAGCAACACTCCTGGAGCAATTGGCCTGTGGCTGGTCTTTGTCAGTCAGACCGGTTTTGCATTGTGTGCAGCCCATGTTTTGGTGCCTCTGGTGCTCTTTCAAACACGCACTGGAAGTCTGTCTTTCTACGCAGCGCTTGCTTTCATTGAACGCTGATCTGTTGATGTTCTCGCTAAGGGGTCATTATCGGATATGCGCATTGAGGTTGCATTTGCTACGGGAAGCTACTATGAGTTGCCCTTCCTGAAGGATGTGGCTCATGACTCATCACTGGGCACACCATGGAATGCTGCCTTGGCTGAGGCTGAGGCTATGGAACACAACTGCTCCTTGATCCTTCTTGGCAATGACTTTCTAACTTTAACATCGGCCGAAGTAGAAGATCTCCTGTCCTCTATGGTCCTGGAATCGATTGGAACTTTTCAAAATTGACTTTACCTTTTTTTAATTCAGTTTTACGCCACATGTTCATGTTTTAAGTTGTCCTTTTACATACTCATGTGTCCCTTCGACTCGTCCTCATTGACATTGTTGCTTTTATATATATATCTTAGGTTGTGCTTTTTCAGTAACAATTTTATATGTCTTATGGCTTTGAACCACCTTCAACCGACAAGGGGAGGATGTTGTGTAGCCATTTTAGCCATAGCTCCATGCACATTATTTTAACATACTAGGCCGCTGTGCACCTTAACCTAGATATATTTTATTCAGCTTCATTTTATTATTGTTACAATAGCCATTTTTACAATATTGTTTTATTTTCCGTTTATCTAACTGTTTTTGCCTAAGCCAGCACTCTGTTCTCCAACAAGACATTCTTGATCACTATGTGCTTCTTCCAAGGCTACAGCACGGTACATTGCCGGTGAACACTGTAGAAGTTTATGGTGTCATTCAGACCCCGGCGGGCGGCGGGAGCCGCCCGCCTTGCGGGAACCGCCGAATGACCGTACCGCAGTCAAAAGACCGCGGCGGCCATTCTGTGTTTCCCGCTGGACTGGCGGGCGACCACCAGAAGGCCGCCCGCCAGCCCAGAGGGAAACCCCTTCCCACGAGGACGCCGGCTCCGAATGGAGCCGGCGTAGTGGGAAGGGTGCGACGGGTGCAGTTGCACCCGTCGCGAATTTCAGTGTCTGCAATGCAAACCCCGCCAACCCCGGCCCCGGCGGTCCTTGACTGCCGGGGTCGGAATGACCCCCTTAGTCTCCAACATTCGGAGAAAACACACATTTTCTCCGAACATCAGCTGTGTTGTTATAAAAACACTTCCTTGTCCCTTACACGTTATAGGGAGATTCCAGCCAGAGAACCACAACTGTATCCCGATTGCCAAATGCTTCGCTACAGATGCTAACGCAGACCGCAGGCATTTGCTCAGGTATGGGGGATGATGTCTTCCCAGGGGAACCCGAAGGGCAGAGTTAGAGCTTAACACGCTCTGCTCTAATATACCCTAGGTAGGAGTTAATCTATCGACCATAGTAACAATATGGTAGCATTATTTTCATGCTTCACTCTTCTAGTGACAATTGTAATATTGCTATGTTGTTATTGCAGCTCACGCTTTGCTATTCAAGATGCAGTCGTTTTATTAAAATCATTATTAAAACATATACTGCCTCTGTTTGTCATTCATATATGAGACTAAGGTAATTGAGAGAAACTGATGAGACCTGAGTGACCACGGCTTCCCTGAGAAACCAAGTATGTCATGCGCTTGGCTGCCCAGTCATTCCTATCTTTGGGTAGAGATGAGGCCCTGCTAGTTAGCCAGAGCAAAACCTGGATTGGGGTGACAGGTGTCACCTGCAGTGGTTTAGACTTAGGGCCTGATTCTAACTTTGGAGGACGGTGTTAAACCGTCCCAAAAGTGGCGGATATACCACCTACCGTATTACGAGTTCCATAGGATATAATGGACTCGTAATACGGTAGGTGGTATATCCGCCACTTTTAGGACGGTTTAACACCGTCCTCCAAAGTTAGAATCAGGCCCTTAGTCTCCCTCACCGTGAGTGATTCTGCTGCTCAAAATACAGTAGTCTCATTAGAATAATGAGAGCCTACGCGACAACAGGTTTGCCCTCCTCAGTGTCTTCTTAATAGCTTTGAGCCTCTGCATATTTTTGTCCATGTCCCTCTGTATAGTGTCAAGCTTTCTCAACACTTTCCTCATGTCCTTCTGGAGTTCGGAGATTGCGGACATGTCCAATACAGCAGAAGTGGTAGTCTGTGTTGCAGAGGTTGTTGCTTCAGCAAGTGTGGTGGTCGGTGGTGCTGAGGTTGAAGGTGCTGCAGGTATGGTGGTTGGTAGTGCCGACGTTGACGGTGCAGCAGGTGGTGCTAATGTGATGGTGGCCGCTGTGGTACTGGCTGCAGTTGTGGTGGTGACTCCAACCTTTGTGGCCAATGCAGGTCCCCCTTGGCTGAAAGCCCACCATTCTCCTATGGCTCTCTCTCTGATAGCATCTTGCCATCCTTCGGTACCCAGACTCGACATCCAATGTGTGTCTGCATCTCACTGCCTGCTTCTGGAAAGCCCTGATCTCTGCTACATCCATGTTGCAGCTGAAAAAATTAGACAGGCAACCATCAGTGTCATCATTGTGTGATGCATGTACAGATGATAATCTAACACTCTGCCTCACTTTGCACATGCAGTCCACATCACAGTCCAGATTACATAGGGGGTCATTCCGACCCCGGCGGTCAAGGACCGCCGGGGCCGGGGATGCGGAAGCACCGCCAACAGGCTGGGGGTGCCCCACAGGGCATTCTGACCGCGGCGGTTTGGCCGCGGTCAGACAAGGAAAACCGGCGGTCTCCCGCCGGTTTTCCGCTGCCCTGGGAATCCCCCATGCGGCGCAGCTTGCTGCGCCGCCATGGGGGATTCCGACCCCCTCACCGCCATCCTGTTCCTGGCGGCTCCAACCGCCAGGAACAGGATGGCGGTGAGGGGTGTCGTGGGGCCCCTGGGGGCCCCTGCAGTGCCCAAGCCAATGGCATGGGCACTGCAGGGGCCCCCGTAAGAGGGCCCCACTTTGTATTTCAGTTTCTGCTTTGCAGACACTGAAATACGCGACGGGTGCCACTGCACCCGTCGCACATACCCACTCCGCCGGCTCCATTCGGAGCCGGCTTCCTCGTGGGGAGGGGTTTCCCGCTGGGCTGGCGGGCGGCCCTCTGGCGGTCGCCCGCCAGCCCAGCGGGAAAGCCAGAATGGCCTCCGCGGTCTTTCGACCACGGAGCGGCCATTTGGCGGCTCCCTCCAGGCGGGCGGCTCCCGCCGCCCGCCGGGCTCAGAATGAGCCCCATAATGTCTCTGATTAATGAAATGGCAACGCTGCCTGCCCATCAAGTACTTAACACAATAGCAAGGCTGTAGGAGGCTGGCCTGGCTTGTAGTGGGTACCAGAGGTACTTACACCTTGTGCCAGGTCCAGTTATCCCTTATTAGTGTAGAAGAGGTGTTTCTAGCAGCTTAGGCTGATAGAAGGTAGCTATGGCAAAGCAGCTTAGGCTGAACTAGGAGACATGTAAAGCTTCTACTATACCACTGGTGTCATATGCACAATATCATAAGAAAACACAATACTCAGATATACTAAAAATAAAGATACTTTATTTTTATGACAATATGCCAAAAGTATCTCAGTGAGTACGCTCAGTATGAGGATGAGAAATATGCACAAGATATATGTACACAAACCAAAATTATGCAGATAATAGCAAAAGGAAGTAATGCAAGCAATGTAAAGTTACAGTAGATTGCAATAGGAGCACAGAGGTATAGGGGCAAAGCAAACCATATACTCCAAAAGTGGAATGCGAACCACGAATGGACCCCAAACCTATGTGAGCTTGTAGAGGGTCGCTGGGACTGTAAGAAAACAGTGAGGGTTAGAAAAATATCCCACCCCAAGACCCTGAAAGGTAGGTGTAAAGTGCACCTACTACCCCCAGAGAGCACAGAAGTCGTGATAGGGGGATTCTGCAAGGAGAACAAACACCAGCAATGCAACAACAGTGGATTTCTGGACCTGAGTACCTGTAAGACAAGGGGACCAAGTCCAAGAGTCGCGACAGTGTCGAGAGTGGGCAGGAGCCCAGGAAATGCCAGCTGAGGGGGCAAGGAAGCTGCCACTGGGTGGAAGAAGCTTGGTGTTCTGCAAGAACGAAGAGGACTAGGAACTTCCCCTTTGTAGGATGGATGTCCCATGTCGTGAAGAAGCTTGCAGAGGTATTCCCACGCAGAAAGACCGCAAACAAGCCTTGCTAGCTGCAAGGGTCGCGGTTAGGGTTTTTGGATGCTGCTTTGGCCCAGGAGGGACCAGAATGTCGCCACTTGGATGAGGAGACAGAGGGGGCGCCCAGCAAGTCAGGGAGCCCTCACAGAAGCAGGCAGCACCTGCAGAAGTACCTGAACTGGCACTTAGAAGAAAAGTGAACCGGAGTCCACCCAAAGTCACAAAAGGGAGTCCCACGACGCCGGAGGAAAACTCAGAAGGTTGTGCACTGCAGGTTAGAGTGTCAGGGACCCAGGCTTGGCTGTGCATGAAGGAAATCCTGGAGAGTGCACAGGAGCCGGAGAAGCTGCAAATCACGCGGTACCCAGCAATGCAGTCTAGCGTGGGGAGGCAAGGACTTACCTCCACCAAACTTGGACTGAAGAGTCACTGGACTGTGGGAGTCACTTGGACAGAGTTGCTGAGTTCCAGGGACCACGCTCGTCGTGCTGAGAGGGGACCCAGAGGACTGGTGATGCAGTCTTTTGTTGCCTGCGGTTGCAGGGGGAAGATTCCGTCGACCCACGGGAGATTTCTTCAGAGCTCCTGGTGCAAAAAGGAGGCAGGCTACCCCCAGAGCATGCACCACCTGGAAACAGTCGAGAAAGCCGGCAGGATGAAGCGATACAAGGTTGCAAGTAGTCGTCTTGCTACTTTGTTGTGGGTTTGCAGGTGTCCTGCGCAGTCAGCGGTCGATCCTTTGGCAGAAGGGGAAGAGGGAGATGCAGAGGAACTCTGGTGAGCTCTTGCATTCGTTATCTGAGGAATTCCCCAAAGCAGAGACCCTAAATAGCCAGAAAAGGAGGTTTGGCTACCTAGGAAGGATTGCCTACCAAGAGAGGTAAGAGCCTCTCAGATGGAGCCTCTGACGTCACCTGCTGCCACTGGCCACTCAGAGCAGTCCAGTGTGCCACAGACACCTCTGTTTCCAAGATGGCAGAGGTCTGGGACACACTGGAGGAGCTCTGGGCACCTCCCCTGGGAGGTGCAGGTCAGGGGAGTGGTCACTCCCCTTTCCTTTATCCAGTTCCGCGCCAGCAGGGCTGGGGGATCCCTGGAACGGTGTAGACTGGCTTATGCAGAGATGGGCACCATCTGTGCCCATCAAAGCATTTCCAGAGGCTGGGGGAGGCTACTCCTCCCCAGCCTTCACACCTATTTCCAAAGGGAGAGGGTGTTACACCCTCTCACAGGGGAAGTCCTTTGTTCTGCCTTCCTGGGCCAGGGCTGCCTGGACCCCGGGAGGGCAGAAACCTGTCTGAGGGGTTGGCAGCAGTAGCAGCTGCAGTGGAGACCCCGGAAAGGCAGTTTGGCAGTACCCGGGTTCTGTGCTAGAGACCCGGGGGATCATGGAATTGTCACCCCAGTGCCAGAATGGCATTGGGGTGACAATTCCATGATCTTAAACATGTTACATGGCCATGTTCGGAGTTACCATTGTGACGCTGTACATAGGTAGTGACCTTTGTACAGTGCACGCGTGTAATGGTGTCCCCTCACACACAAAGTCCGGGGAATTTGCCCTGAACAATGTGGGGGCACCTTGGCTAGTGCCAGGGTGCCCACACACTAAGTAACTTTGCACCCAACCTTCACCAGGTGAAGGTTAGACATATAGGTGACTTATAAGTTACTTAAGTGCAATGGTAAATGGCTGTGAAATAACGTGGACGTTATTTCACTCAGGCTGCACTGGCAGGCCTGTGTAAGAATTGTCAGATCTCCCTATGGGTGGCAAAAGAAATGCTGCAGCCCATAGGGATCTCCTGGAACCCCAATACCCTATGTACCTCAGTACTATATACTAGGGAATTATATGGGTGTACCAGTATGCCAATGTGAATTGGTAAATTTAGTCACTAGCCTGTTAGTGACAAATTTGGAAAGCAGAGAGAGCATAATCACTGAGGTTCTGGTTAGCAGAGCCTCAATGAGTCAGTTAGGCATCACAGAGGGAACACATACATATAGGCCACAAACTTATGAGCACTGGGGTCCTGGGTAGCAGGGTCCCAGTGACACATAACAAACATACTGACAACATAGGGTTTTCACTATGAGCACTGGGCCCTGGCTAGCAGGATCCCAGTGAGACAGTGAAAACACCCTGACATATACTCACAAACAGGCCAAAAGTGGGGGTGACAAGGCTAGAAAGAGGCTACTTTCTCACAAAAGCACAAGAGGTGGGCCAAATAAATTCCTATGTGCATTGATGTAGAGCAATGTGCCACAATGCAAAGGCAGCAACTAATTTACATGGGCTAATCTTTATCATCTGAGTAAACCTCAAGGCACTCAAGACCAGTGATTTGTAGATGTAATTGGCAGGATGGTATGCAGTTGCTAATCATAAGAGGTCAGTGTTGTTTGGGACACATGCATACTTGAATGAGATGACTGTCAGCTACACTGTGACCATTACATCTATCTAAATACATGTTCTTCCCCTACCCCTGTGGCTCAGTGGGGACGGGCATGCAATACATCATCACAACTGTCGAGGACAACCACGAAGCCATGTCCACTTGTACATGGATTTAGTGAATGGAACACATGTGAGGAGGGCTGCCCCCTAGGAATGAGTTATCCATAGGTCACTCACATTTACATTCATGTGTCCAGATGTGGACAACCATCAACACCTGATCTGCCAACACAATTCCCCAAACACCCACATTGATGACAGCACACGTCTGGCCTTGACTTGCATGCACGCCTATTACATACCACATAAGTGTCACATAAATGGAGTACAACTTATGGGGCTAGAGGCTACAGTCCTACATGTACATTACAATACAGGGATGCACAATTTTGTGCGGAAAACTGATGCATCACTGTCTTATGAAAATGAGGGTCTGACTCAGTGATAATATTCTGACACTGGAGCACTTCCTAGTCACATGTGGGCCTACATGTGGCTACTAATCATCTTGTTCACATGGTGCTGCCTATTGCACAGCACAAGACTCCCAAGACATGACTCTCTGCCTGTGAATGTCTAACCCTTGCACGGAAAACTATGTCAACATCCAGTCAAGTAATATATCAGATCACATGACATCTCATCATATCTTGCAATGAGTGCAACACACAAGAGTCACACACACAACAGCTGCAATCACTACACAGGACAGACATTATCACACTTACTGGATTCGTCTGGGTCCTAAAATTGAGCCACTTCCCCGATGGTATAGGGGGCCGGTCTACCTGTAAGACAGGGAAAGGAAATATATTCTCAATGTCAGATCACTGCACAAACGTGTGGACTACATATCATAGTGTGTAACATTTTATTTGACTGAGCTGCTGATCCTGCATGTAGACACTCCAAAAGACATACCACTGCAAACTCACATTGACACTGACACTCCAGTGAGTGATACACAGACATCTGCACACAAGCACTGGGCCAAACAATCATGTGGTGCTAAAACTGACCATAAACATTTGTGGCTAATTCATTTCAGATGGTGCTCCATGTCATGATTTGTATTTGGGTGACTATTTCAATGGCACCTCCCTGGTGCACTGCAATACAAGTGACTCAGCTATTGTGGCCTATGCATAAAGGGACACTGAGGGGCATATTTACACTCCGTCTGCGCCGATTGTGCGTCAAATATTTTGACGCATAATCAGCGCAAACGTTGCCCCGTATTTAAACTTTGACGCCTGAGCCCGCAGATGACAAAATTCCGCAGTGTGCGTCATTTTTTGGATGCGGCAACCTGCCTTGCGTTAATTATATTCAAGGTAGGCGTTCCCGTCCAAAAAATGGCTTAAAGGGCCGTGCGTCATATTTATGCTTTCGGGCAAAAATGACGCACGGCCGGGAGGCGGAGCCAAAAAATGACGCACAGCCCGATTTGCGTCAAAAATTAACGCCTGGGTCAGGGCAGGCATTAAAATGGGGCAAACACACCTGTATTTAATCAGAACACACAGAACAAACAGCAGAGCAGCAGAGCAGCAACAGGGAGCCATGGAGGTGATACTAATCCAGCGTGCATGCAGACGCAGAGCCCAGCAGCAACAACAGCATCTACAACAACACCAGCAGGGATCCCAAAGGCAGCGCAGAAGGCAGGAGAGGATATTCCGCCCAAGAACCACCCTTCAGGGCCTCAGGGAACACAACATCATCCAGAGGTACAGGTTGAACTGGCAGGCCATTCAGCAGCTGCTGCGCAACATTGAACAGCAGTTGGGCCCCACTTTGGTGACACCCGCACCATCCCAACAGAAACAAAGCTGCTTGCCGTACTTCATATGCTGGCAAGTGGCTCTTTCCAAACAACTGGTGCCTTGGTTGGCGGAATATCACAACCATCATTCTCTGCATTTTTGCCCAAAGTACTGGATGCCATCATTCGACTGACACCCCGCCACATCTGCTTCCGTAACACACTGCAGAAGTAGCAGGAAACAAAACAGGGGTTCTATCGCATCAGTGGCTTCCCACACGTCCTTGTTGCAATCGACTGCACACATGTACGCCTTGTGCCACCTGCTGCAACTGAACACCTCTACCGCAACAGGAAGCACACACATTCCATCAACGTGCAGGCCATGGTCGATCACCAGGGATTGATCACCAACATCGTGGCTAAATATCCTGGGAGTGTACATGACTCATATATCTTCTGTCACTGCACCATCAATGAACACTTCCAGGATGGACGGTATGGCAATGGACTACTTGTTGGTAAGTACAAAAACCTACTTATATACACATTGCACAGCAACCCTCTAGGACACACAACACATACACCACAACAGCAACATGTGAACAGGAACACACTGAGGTCGTGACATCGCTAGCCATGTTTCTTAAGTCACCATTGAACCTGTCACACATCGGAAATTACTGTACAGCCTAATGTTAAGACGTCAATGAGTGTGGTTGCCTATATGTCACCTTGCAAATTGTAAGTGTCCCAATGACCTTTACATTAATCCATTGCATAAGTTTAAAGGTATGGGATGTCCAGGGTACATTGATATGAACGTGTTAAGAACACTGTCAATTTTAACTGTGCATGGAACAATCATCTCACCCCCAGTGAAGACACACGGACACTTTTATCACAAGTTACAATGCTAGGGAGGGCACACTGTACTGCAAATCCCAAAACATACTGCTGACAAATGGTTAACAGACAAACACTCGTTCAGCCAAGGAAACAACACAATGCAGATGGTACATCCTACAAGCATAGGATGCCACATTAGTACACAAAAGAGTCACAGACAACACAAGACAACTACTGCCATGAAAGGTCATTTCAATAGTGCCAGCTACATCAACATGATCCCAATCATTTTCTCTTGCAGCTGATCAGGGGTATGGCATCCAGCCACGGATCATGACACCATTTGGCAACCCAAGTACTGCTGCAGAGCATGCCTACAACGACGCCCATAGGAGGACACGCAGCATTGTCGAGCGGACCTTTGGCATCCTCAAGTCAAGGTTCCGCTGCCTCGACATCACTGGTGGTAGCCTCCTATATTCCCCGGAGATGGTCTGTAGGATCATCCACACAAGTGCAATATTGCACAACATTTGTATCAAAAGAAACATTCCCCTCCTGGAACCAGAGCCACACATGCCTGAAGAGGAGGAAGAGGAGGATGCTGTCCTGCAACAGGAGGGGGAACTACAGAACACGGCCGCTGGTATACGCAGGCGGCAACAGATCGTAAATAATTTCTTTTGAATATGATCACCTTCACCACTTCAGTTAACGAATTTAAATGAACACCTATTCTGATCACCATATCATGGTCTGGCTATTCCTTTTTGCACACCTTCATCTCTACGTATCAGAATAAGAGTATTGCCTCATGGAGCATTGCTGAGATACTGAGTAGGACACGGAACATCCCAGAGCTAATGTGATGCCTAACATACAATGGTCACATACACACACACTCTTAATGACATATATCATGTACATATCTCCTTTGAAGGCCAATAGCAGAGGACCACAACTATTTTACACATACATGTTGAAATCCAGGTCCAACGCAGCATATGGCATACAACTAAGACACCATCACTCAATAAGGGGGAAACAATCCTCATACATGAGGCAGTCAATGTGCTTTGGCATCAGTAACAGGAATGCCTGACCAGACCCTTGACAGCAGTAAGTCCAACTGCATCCAATCTTTGCAAGGACTATCTGTGACAAGAGTTCCCTAGAAGCAGAACATAGACAGCACAAGTGCCACACATAAGACAAGCATTGCGCACATGACATTCCGTGTACATGTCAGCCCATTTCCTAACTCCTGACACACCCTTGCACGTGGTCACAACCCACCTGTCGGAAGAGGTCCCTGGAATACTAAGATGTCTACCCTGATATTACCTCCTCTACACACACAGACCAACATTAGCAAACCAGTGTGCTACACCCTTTCCTATGGTATGCCATTGTCATAGAACATCTGACTGCAAGGACGTCAGGTCAATTTATACACTGTCTTCTAGTTTCAAAGCCCTGTTAGCACATGTATATTGCTTCCCCTTGTGAAAATGTCTGTTGGCCCTTAGAATGCAAGTCTCACCTACAGGACTGGTGAGAAACAGATGCAGCCCACACCTGTGATCACCTCCATGCACACCACCCATTTAAAAAAGCACTGCCCCTGATGATGCCTGGAACAGCATAGGAGTTGCTATTATGTCAAATACACCGTCAAGCATTGATACTAATTAAGCCGTGTAACACAGCCCTTGGGTTCATTTGTCACCTTCAAAAACCCAGGACGTACACAGTTTGACATGTCAACTGTCTAGTTTGTCCTCAAAACAGTCTCAGTCAGACCACTGATTACGTAACTTGTCAAGTAACTGGATCCTGAATCACCTTGCATTCTGTCAGCCTGACTGGCAACTGTCTGTACGTCACACTAAAGTATCCCTGTGTCTACATATGTACCACACTTGCGTTAGCAAACCTCTCATTCATCAGGGCGCATTGGGCATGGGCTTCTTCCATGCATACCCAAATACATTGTATAGCATCATCTGCCTTTTAACTGTACCATTTGAGTTACATCCTCTTGGAAAAGCAAAATTCATGGCCCATCCCTTGTCTGGGTTGCATTTATGCATGAATGACAAAGTGTGACAGTGTCCGAGGGCCGTAGGCAGGGATTGGGTACGGGGCTTTCAGCACAACCAGCAACATCTGATAATGTCCATGAATAATACATAAATGTCAGGACCCTGACAGTTCACACACAGCATCACAGTGCGCACAACATAGTGATGGGCCGTGTGTGGTGAATAGCTGCGAGAATAATCAGCACAGAGGCTATGATGTTCCCAGATGCAGTGGGAAGTGCAGAGGCCAACCTGTGTACAAATGTTGTAATGACACCTGCCGGAACATGACACCTGAGACATTATCTCACTCAGCACACCAAGGTTGCCCTGTTGACAGGGTGGGACCATCCACATGTTGGTTCACATGTCCACATCTACTTTACTCACATTGATCAACCAAGGATACTCAGTATATACAGGAATAGCTGCCACTGACTCATGATGAGTCCTGGACCGAACTGTGACAAATTACACCCCAAACAATCTACAGGATCATCATTGGACCACACACATGAACAAGACACATATGTGCAATTGATCACTGGAAATAAGTGGACACGTGCTGTCTTGTATGCTGGTCCACCACAGCCACTTGTTATTTGGGGCTCACTTCTATGGCCTCAAATGTGGTGTCATCATACATATGAGATTCACCCTTGTATGTCTGTGCAAACAACATGGTACCCACTGCCTCAATGCATGTGTATGACTCACTGTGGGATTCTCCAAGTAGTGCCTAGGAAGCTCTTACCAATACTCTAGGACATAGGATGTAGAAAATGTGGACCATTGACATGAACAAGCGTCTGCCATCCATCTGGTGCATGCTATGTCACATGTGGTGTCTACGTAACCCTAAAACTTGGAAGTACACTTTACGGGTGTTGTTACATGTATAACTAACACATGCCCTCGCTCATTTCCAATATGACTTGCATCTAAGGATTGGACACATGGACATCACATTCATACAACCATATGTACAATTATGCTTCATGTGATACACACACACTTGGTCAACCAACACATTAGTTGTCAAAGCACACTGTTTGAGCCAAAGGCATTTAGGTATTGTACATATGTGCGTCACATTGCTATCCTCTCCTTATGCCAAACATGCCCAATTTGTGCAACACATATATGTAGGCCACACTTATGACCATCTATTGCGTCAGCCAACTGTAAAAATACTGTGAAGGGAGTAGTGGATCATGTTCCGCTGCAGTATGATGTCACACATGTGAACATACACCATCAACACCATACTGTCTTCAATTAGCCAATCTCTGATGTGTCCCAAATGTAAAATAACCAAAAAACAAGTAAAAATGCCCCAAACCAGTTAATGCACTGTAATTTTGACGTCCCTAGCGTTGTGCGTCATTTTTTGACAACCAAAACTGTATTTGTGTGTTTTTTTGATGCACAGGAATGAAATTTAGCCCGCATCCAGATATTTGTACAGTCCATGTATCATTATGTGGATGCGGGTTAATATTCACGTCTGTGCGTCAAAATAAATGACTCAAATACAGTTTTGGGAAACAAAAAATGACGCATAACACGAAAAAGGCGGGACTTTTCATACAGGAAGTGATGTAATAGGATATCCTGTTTACAGATCATGTACAGTGGGTGTACTTTCACTTTCAATTTGCAGTCTATGATCCTTCTAGACTGTGTGGCTGTGTAGAGAGTGTTGTCCTGAGATTTTGTGCTGTTTTTGTCCTGTGTGCTATCTATATTGTCAATTTGTGAAATAAATATTGTTGGTGTATCCTGTACTACTGTGTTTTGGCTACATTTGTCCATTTATCTTGTGTTTTTCTTGTTTGTGGGAGTCTGTTGTGGGTAGTGTTAGGTTGGGGATAGTTAGGCTCTTTTAGTGTTTAGGTTTACTTTTTTTCTGTTTTGGAACCCTACTTTCCCCCTTTTCCCCTTTCTATTTCTTTTACCCCTATTCCATTTCACTTATAAGTATGTCTGGTAGGCCATATCTTGGCAGGATGGGGGAAGAGGAGTTGGGGGGGTTCATCTGGCTGGCGATGCATTTTTTGCCGCTCATGATCCAGGCAGGGGTCAGGGTGATACAGGGGTATCTGACAGAGGTGCTCAGAATCTGGTGGGGAAAGGTGCTGCATCACCTGCAGCGTGTGTATGCATGTGTGTGAGTGACCACCAGCTGAAGCACCGGTGGGCTGACCTCATCACCAGGGAGCAGGATCTCTTGGACCACCTGGGAATCATGATTGGTGGCACTGTTGGTGAGTACGAATTATGTTAATGTGCACCATTAAATGCTCTGTAGTGACATCAAGGGATTAGTACAATGTCTGCCAGCTAACTTGCTGACTGTGTGTAATGCTGGGGAAATATAAGGGGATCATTGATGCACTATGGCAAGGATCACAATTGCTAGCTGTCAGGTAGCACGTGCTCAGCAAACTTACAGGTTACTTTTCCATGAAGGAAATTGGTGCGGCCTTTTTGTCAGAACAGCTAACAAAATATGAGCCAATCATGTCTATATAGGGTACTATTGACAGAGAAGTACAGATGTACCAACATTTAGGCCAACTATGTTGACGCAATTGCTAGACTGACTTTAGAATCACTACATGATGCTGAAAATGAGTGCTGCCTTCACATCAATTGATAATAGCAAAGTGGCTCAGACATATGTCTCATGTGAGTCTGGTGAGTGTGGAAGGAAAGCGTTCACAGAAGTACTATGAATGTGTGGGATTATTGTGTTCCTTGATATTTTTGGATAGATGTCAGTTCTTGATTTGAAAACATCGTGAAAAGGTGTAAGGTGCCCTCAGCTAACATCTTAAGATGTTTGTTGGAATTAGTTGAGCCACAATCCAAATATGGATGGCTGTCCAAGTGTATGCACATGGCCTCACATCTCCATCGTTGGTGCAAATCACCATAGCTGGGCCACATCAATTGACTATACTGTAACAACAGGATGGCTTACAAAAGTCCCTGCCCCTCCCTCTGTACATTGGGCCTATGTGCAATAAATGTGTAATGGCCACAAGGCATGTTTGACTGGTAATGCAGTCCTCAAGTAACCAGGCTTTGGATGCCTCTCTTGGATGCACATGATGAGACGATTACACTCCATATTTTTTAGTGCTCACCAATTATGGGGCATGTTTGCAACCACATGATAGTTAGGGCCAATGTATGTGTGCAGATATGTGTGTAACTGTCACAGGAGACCCATGCTATGTACAAGTTGGCCGTGATATATCAGATGCAGTACCATCATGTCTGAATGGCTGCCATTTCCTTATTCAGCCTACAATTTGCAAATGTTTATGAAATTGTTGCACTGTGCACAAATTTGGAGCACATTTCTTCCTTCAATACCTTACAGGTGGACCGGCACCCTACACTGTGGGAGAGGTGGCGACATTTGAGGACCCCGACCACTCCAGTAAGTGTTGATATGTCTGTTATGTGTTGTGTTTGCTGGTTATGGACTCGTGTGAGTTGGACGCATAGCAAGGTGTGATGCGTTGGGCAAGCTTTTCTCTTGTTCCATGACTGGGAATGCAGTTCTCACATGTTTTGAGTTTGCCAATGCGTATCCAATGGTATCATGTAGGGATTGTAGGACATCCCTGTAGGCCCCACTGTGAGTACAGGGGTTAATCATGTGTATGACACTTGTATCACCAAGAGTCGCAATGGAAGTCAGACCCAATTTAGTCAGCCTGTCAGACCCACATTCTCTAAGATTGGTACAGCAAATAGCTTTCCAATAGACATCTGCTTCCCTATTTACCTATTTTATTTTGAAACAGTAGGTATAACCTCCTAGCAGCATGTACTTCCACATGTAGTGCAACAAGTCTGTGGAACCTGAGTGCAATGGCCTAGGTGTGCATGCAATTCATGATCATGGGTGTTCTAGCAACTCTGTGTCTGATGTAAGTCAGGCCTCACTGGAAGTATATGTTGTGTACCAAGTTCTGCATTTCCTGACATGTGTGGCCATATGAGTGCTCTAGGGTTTGCTGACTCCTAATTGTAGGTAGACCTTACCTGTGGTGTGTCTGTAGACACAAACATGTGTGGAGTTTCCTATACACTCCTCGGTGTTCATGTTGTTGGCAAAATATAATTGTGTATCCACCGCCCCCCCTCAAACACGGCCATGGGTTTGTGAATGGGGTACCTAGTACTGATGCTACCAGTATGTTACACATACATGTGAATAAGTCACAGTTTGGTTTCATACTAGTATACACACTCAGGTTTGGCAATTGGTACTATACTGGCAAGTCCAGTTACAACTTGCAGACCATGTGGCTTTAGTTTTGCTTTCCGTACACTGACATTTGTAGCCCAGGTCTTGGCGGAGGATATGCAGCATGATTCTTAGATGCTAACTGGCAGAACTCAGATTGCAAGTCAAAGCCAGTTATTACGCATCTTGTAGGTTATGGATGTGCTTTGTGTGATGTGACCTTTGTAGTCTGGCCTGCCATATACTTACTCAGGGACATTCAATGCTCTGTATTGTGATATGAGCTGTTACAAGTACAGTAGATGTAATGTCTGATTAACTTGCTGTGCCATTTCACACAATGCAGTTACTAATGTAGAATATCTGCATTTGTCTTCACAGCTGCTAACATGACGTCAGACCAGGTCCGTGAATTTCACCGCCGGGCCATGCGATATCAGCACATCCTGCTGGTGGAGTCCGGGTTCCGGAGGATGGCCCGGCGATATCGCCATGAACGGGCCTCTGGGGCATGGAGAGCCTTCCCACAGGGTGGGCCTACTTTACCCACCACAGCCACCACCAGCACAACCACCAATCAGAGCCAGGTGGCTCCACCCAAAGCTGCCACTGTTGGTCCAACATCTGCTGGACTTCCTGGCCCCAGCATTGCCACCAGTGCAGGACAGCCCACTAGGCCTGGCACCACACCCACACAGACCTCCTCCACCGGTACCCAGACTGCCACTGCTCCTTCTGTTGACCCTGCAGCCTTCAACCCAATGGAACATAAGATGGACAAAGTGCTGCGCTAGTTGAGCCACCTGAGCCGGAACGTGCGGCACATTAACCGGCGGGTTAAGTCCATTAAGAGGACACTCCGGAGGGCCAACCTCTAGACACTTTTTTGATGGACATGATTCCCTCCCCTCCCTCCTCTTTCCTTGTTCTTATAGTTAGTGGGCTTAGGGGGCTTAGTGTTAGGTTAGTATAGGCTGTTAGCTTAGTTAGTGTTAGTGGGTGGGGGGTGGGGGTCCTCATTCTTTATATTTTTACTTATTAAGTGTGTGGGTGGGTGGGTGGGGGGCTATGTTGGGGTTCTTGTGTGTTAAAAAAAATACAAAAAATATATCTATTTCTATAGGATAGTATAGTATGTGTTTAGGTTAGTATGTGTTGTCCTCCATGTGTCCCGTCTCATAAGGGGGGCGGGGGGTAGATGTTTAGAACGTTTCGTTACATGTGATAAGTAAGTGTAGCTTAGGTTAGTTAGGGACAGTTGTGGGTAATGAGTAGTCAGGGTAGATTAGGGTAGGTAAGATTTTTCCCTCAGTTTCATCATCTGTGATTAGCATTTAATAAATATTTGGTTAACCCTTAGTAGTATGTGTTGAATGGTACTTGATCGTGGGTTTGGATTCAGTTTACATCAATTTGGTACTATAACATCTGTGTCCTATGCTACAAACAAATCCCAACTGAGCTGTACGATTGGCAGCTAGCCCAGAGCTACCTTGCAAAGTGTCGACCCTTCATTGCAACCACCAATCACAGTTAATATGGATTCCAATGTGTTTCCCTTGATAAGTGTGTTTTCAAAGTCACTAACAGTGCTATCAGACTTGATATTGGGGAAACAGTTTTAGGTCTGACTGCAGTGTGATGATCATGCACACCCTTATAAGATGAGTTCTCATTGGCAATCTTGTATTCTTGTCTTCATGACCCTCATACATCATTTGTGACACAGTTCGGCATGATTACCTATTTGCATGTTAACTCAGACACCTTCATTTGTGCAGTTTTTTTTAGTGTTTACTTAGATTAGTGTGGCATGTTTATTGTCTTATTTTTGCATGTTTACAACATTTTGCGGCCACTATTTGATGACTTAGTTATCCCCTGAGGAAGCATTCTTCTGTCCAACACAGCATGGTGGTGTATGGTTTCTCACTTCATCCTATTTGTCCCTCAGGAAGGGCAGAGTATGATGCAATCATGGGCACTGTGCAGAATTCTCTGACTACATATTATCAGGACAGTTGTATTGACAAGCTACGTAATTTGACAGTAGGCACATTTCAGTTATCTACTTCACAGTTGATATGTCACATTACCCAGAGACAGATTTGTTGTGCAAGTGCTATTTATTGAAACGTGCTGTAGTGCCATCTGTACATTGTCCATGATTGTGAGTCCATTATAGTGACATTTTAAATTGGGATCCAACACAAGGGGTTATGGAAATGCTTTTGACATGCTGGGGTTGATGTTTCAGACAGTGCAGAGGGACAGGATTTGGCAATGAGTAGAAGAGAGACAATCACTGGGCTGGGTGACAAGATATACAGTGGTTTGCAGAACAGTGCTTGAGTACAGTTGTTGCAAGACTGGCAAGTTACAATGCGCAGGACCTACGTAAATGTGGGCCGTGTGGCAGGGATTAGTGCTTCCGGGTACTTTTCCTTGTGAATGTGATCTGTTCCATGTCTTCTTCTTCTGATGTGTGTGTTGCCTGTTTTGTCCTTGTTGTTGTTGGTTGTGAAGGGGCAACACACACCTCAGTTTTAGCAGACTTGGAGTCATACATCCCGGTCGCTGCTCCCTGTGAAGGTCTTAAGGGCAGTACTACAGCAAGGAGGGCCTGCTGGTTCTTGAGAATAGCAGCCACATCACGATGGTAGGCAGCCAGGTCAGCCCTGAGGGAGTCATGATTGCATTCGTGCATGCAGTGGAAGGTTTGGGGTGCGAGGTGTTGTGGCAACGCCCTTACTGCAGTGGTGAATTCCTAGACAGTTTCTTATAGTCCTTGCAGTATGGATGTGAGGGCTTGCATAGCTGCTGCCTGATCTGCAGATGACATCATGCACGAACGCATCCCCTCAAGGCTGGCTGCCATAGTTTGCATCCACACCCGCACCTCCTTGGCCAGCTCCCGCTGTACTCCAACTACAGTTCTCTCAAAGCTGGTGCCAGTGTCGTCTGAGTCCTCAGCTGTATAGGAGCTGGCAGGTCTTACAATTGGGGTGGTGGGTGGATCCTCTGCGATGGCTGATTGTTCTGTGCTCCTCCTTGTGACTGAAGGTGGGGTCTGGAGGGTGTCAAGGACCTTTTGGATAGTCTCCTGGGGAATGTTCATCGACTCATCATCTATGTCATCAGGGAAATCTGGGACAGGAATATCGGCAGGAGATCCATCTTCCTCTCCAATGAAACAGGGTACAATTAGTGTGTCTGTGTTGTGGCAATTTTGATGTGACGTGCCTGCCTTTTGATGAATTCACTTTGTGATCTTGTTTTGTGTTAATTTCTCCAGTCCTTCAGATGGGCATTCTTCCAGGCCTATGGCCCACCTGTGTGTCACATGTATGTTATTGAGTTATCAGACTTGTAAGCCTCATTGCCCCAAGGTGTTGGTTTATGCCAAATAGTGAATTGCCACCTTCTTTTCCTACTCGACCCTCCGTGTACATCCATTCTCATGGTGAGACCTTTCACTGGCTGTGGGTGTTCTGATGGCCCTGACAGCACACTTAACAATCTGGACCTGCCCCAATCTCTGATCTTTCACATCCACTTAAATGTAATTGACATGTGGCATATCCTATGCATGGCAATGTTATGATCCGATATGGATGTTGACATTGGTAATGTGTCCTGCTGATGTTGGGGAATGTGTGTTACATTGGATTGCACTGATAATCGTATCAGTGTCCTATTTCCTCCTCTGACTGTGCAGGTGTATTTCAAGTGACCAGTTCCATGTGTCCCCCCCTCAATGCTGTTGTCTGAGCAGTATGACATTTGGGATGTTGCATTGTTACCCAGGCACAGGATGGACCCTGTCATATGCAGCATGGGTGTGTCCTTAGTGCTGTGGGGCTCCTATTGATGTTTACATTGGCTGATGTTTGCGACAACTATGGGCATTGACATTTGAGAGTACTGGGGCCTTTGTCTTGTTTCTGGTGATTGTTGCAGTTGTCATCCTCACCCCCTAATTTAGGTGTGTATGATCCATGGGGAGGTTACTGCCATTGGCTACTTGAGCTGCACACAGAGCAGAGGTGGTAGTGGCACCTGTTGTCGCAGTTGCATTCCAGTTGTCAGTATGGCTAGAGGTTGTTAATAGGGCCCTAGTTAATGTAGAAGGTATGTTGGCAGACGTGTGCCGGGATTTCAGTTTGACGTAGTGGCCTTCCCTCCTTGCGTGGCTTTCCCTTTGCTCCATCGTTGGCATAACAGCATGCCCCCATGGGACTGTTGTTGGTGTTGTGAAATGGTGTGCCCCAGGTCTTCTCTGAACGGGCCATGCCCCCCTCCCGTGCCCCTTTACCCATGCCACTCCATGTATTATATGACCTCCATGCATTTAGTAGTCGGTATCCCCCCCGGTTGTAGTTGACATTAGTGCATTATAATTCCCCATGCGACTTACCCTGCATGTGCGTTGTCTCCTTGTAGTCTGCGCTGTCCTGTCCTTGAATCCCTGTGATGATCTCCTCAGGGATGACGGCTGCGACCATCTCCTCCATGTGGTCCAGGGCCTCCTGGTGTGCTGGACTCCCACCTCCAGTCTGCAGTGCTGCCTTCCTGTTCCTGGCCATCTTTTCCTTGGACCTGCGCTTGCAGTCCTGCTAGCGTTTCTTGCACTCGATGACTGTTCTGCGTACTTCAGCCACACTGTTAATCTTGTCGACAATTTGTTGCCATATAGTCTCTCCCCTACTGATTGGCAACTTTGATGTGACAAACAGTTGGTGCTGGTGTTCCGTCACCTCTTTAAACAGAATTTCCTGCTCCTCTGCACTAAAGCAACACTTTCTTTTCTTCTTAAAAGTGTCCTGGTTCTTGTGTGGGACATTCTGGCTGGTTCCTGGTCTGCTGTCATCTTCCTGGGGTCTGTAGTGGCATCATAATGCCAACATAATGGCAGGGATCATGTGTGTGTGTAATGATGACAATGTAGCGCTAAACATGGATTGCCCACTTTGCTTTCCTGATACAGTGAAATGTGGTATGCTGACAGTGTCCTATCTGATCATCATTGACAGAATGTATGGACACAGGTGTTGTCATTGCACCTGAAATGTGTTACTAAGGGCAACATGTACCAAGATCAGGTTTTGTGAGTCACACATTGCGAGACTTAGCAACTCTCAATTAGCAAGTAGGATGCTGTTAGATACAACACTGTTTGCAAATCACAATTGTGGTAGCAAATGACCTACATCATGAATTTTAATGAGGTAGGTCTCATTTTGCAAACCCCTTGGGAATGGTGGCACTCACAGAGATGCTGACCTGCTTAGCTCAGCAGACCTCCATGTCTGTGACTGCTTTCAAATAGAGATGTATATTTTCTTTTAAATGCAGCCCTATTTCATTAAGGGTAAACAGTAAGCATTTCAAAAAGCAATATTATGACTTTAATAATTTTTTTGAAGCAGTCAGTGGCCGTGGGACCACTTTCTGCTGAGAAACAATTTTTAGCCATGCATTCACAAAGGGAAAGGGATCCCATGTAGACCCTTCCCCTTTTGCAAATGGGTTAGCACCAACTTGAAACGGCTGGTATCTGCAATTGTTTAGTGCCAGCATTTGCGGTCAACAAACAATCAATCAGCGGACTGCGACTCACTAATTGGAAAGGATCGCCCCTTCCTAAATGACACGAGCAAACCCTGTTTTGTGATTGGGCAATGTGATAGCAAAATGGCAAAATTGGGTGTGTGCATTGGAATAAAAAAAAAATCCTGACGTAAACACACAAAGGGCCTGATTCCGACCCCGGCGGTCAAGGACCGCCGGGGCCGGGGTTGGCGGGAGCACCGCCAACAGTCTGGCGGTGCCCCGCAGGGCATTCTGACCGCAGCGGTTTGGCCGCGGTCAGAACAGGAAAACCGGCGGTGTCCCGCCGGTTTTCCGATGCCCTGAGGAATCCCCAAGCTGCGCCGCCATGGGGGATTCCGACCCCCTCACCGCCATCCTGTTCCTGGCGGTTCCGACCGCCAGGAACAGGATGGCGGTGAGGGGTGTCGTGGGGCCCCTGGGGGCCCCTGCAGTGCCCATGCCAATGGCATGGGCACTGCAGGGGCCCCCGTAAGCGGGCACCACATAGAATTTCAGTGTCTGCATTGCAGACACTGAAATTCGCGACGGGTGCAACTGCACCCGTCGCACCCTTCCCACTACGCCGGCTCCATTCGGAGCCGGCGTCCTCGTGGGAAGAGGTTTCCCGCTGGGCTGGCGGGCGGCCTTCTGGCAGTCGCCCGCCAGCCCAGCGGGAAACACAGAATGGCCGCCGCGGTCTTTTGACCGCGGTGCGGTCATTCGGCGGTTCCCGCCGGGGTCTGAATGACCCCTAAAATCTGAAAACGAGGCCGTTTGTGCCAATTAAAAGTAGCTTGGTACATGTGGCACTAAGTAATAGTCGGACATTACTCAACAAAGCTCAGGACTGCATTGTTAACATGTATAGACCAGTGGAATACATCTCAGTACTGGGACACTAACAGTTTGTTCTAATTGCATTCAACAAGGCCACAAACATTGCATGCAGAACGTCAAGCCATCTGCTACTGTCACTCCGGAGCATTCTACTGTACACATTTATCAATGTGATACTCACTAACAGGGCCACCGATCACCACACCCAGGTTGTCCAGCAGATCCTGTTCTCTGGCCACCAGGTCATCCCAGCAATGCTTCAGCTGGTGCTCATTCCTTGTCGTGTGGAATACCCGTTTGAGGTGGTAGAGCACCTTGCCCCACCGCAGTCGCCTTGCCTCTGAGTGATACCCTGCATCACACGCCTACCCATCTCCAGCATCAATGGCAGAAAGTGGCACACAAGCCACACAAAGCCCCCAAGCTCCTCCTCCCCCATGCGGGTCAGCCTTGCCCTTCCCGACATGTCCTTGCACAACAATGCAAAACAGAAAAAGTGAAAAAGGAAGGAAAATAAATGTGAAAAAAGGAAACTTACAGCCCAAACTACGAACCCCAATTAACCCAACTAATGTAACCCCCAAACAGACACCCAACAGTACAAATACAATCCCAAAGACACTAACCTACATAAAAGCACATAAACAGGTACAACATACAAATAGAATACACAAAAGACACAAGAGAGATACCACAAGATACCAGAAATGCAATCCAGACACAAGCAACACCGAGACACAGCCACACAGTCAAGGAAAAGCAGAGACTGTAAAGTGAAAGTGAAAGTACACCCACTGTATCATGCCTGTAAACAGGATTTCCTATTACATCACTTCCTGTCCCCTTTGCGGCCCGTTTTCCGTCTTGCAGGTATTTTTGTTGATGCATACGATGTTTGGCAAAATACCATGCATTACAAGTAAACTTCTATTTCAATGGATATCCGCATGCGTGTGGTATGCTGGTTGAATTAACGCTAAGGGCCCATGTATGTTTAGTTAGCGTTTGCCTGATTTTTCAACGCATTTGCATCAACATTTTTTACTCAAACTGTGTTTACGTGAATTTCAATTATTTAACATGCATGCACCCTGTATCAAGATGGAGATAGGATGGTATGGCCTGCAGTGTGTGGTATAGTGGCTGGCCACATGTGGCAGAGCATGCAACTGTGTGTTTTGTGTGTGAATTATCTGTAACAACAATATGTGTGCTTCCGAAGGAACGGCATGTAACACATTGGAAGTAAAGTTCATGTATGAATGTGTTACAAATGGGTATCTACATCAGATGGCAATCAGTGGTGTACAACAGTCATAATATGTGTCTGTAATATGATGTGTGTAGTTGTTTGACTTTGGGGACATTACATTTCACACGACAAACAAAACTCAGGGATGATTGAAGATGGCTGATGAGAGCTAGGTTGGATATGTTACCCCTCATATGTTAGTGATTGTTGGCTACAACTTCATGGTGACTTGTGTGTGACCTACCCATATGTTGGCCATGTGTACATGTTTGGTAAGTACAGTGTTTGAGACACTGTGCCTTAATTCCATCCATAAAAATGTTATGTACACTTCAGTTTGACTTATAAGAATTACATATGCTACTCATGTTGCTGTGGTGGACCTGCTGCACTGCCTGCATGAGTTCACATATTTTTAGATGAACATTCCACAGAAGTATCCAGTTTAAGTGTGTGGGCATGTGTACCCTGTGTCAGGATTGGGCATCATTGTGTTACGGTTTTGGGCAGGTCTAGTCAGGAGTCTATTAGGGGGAACCCTTGAGTTCACAGACTATCTTGCAAGGAAGTAGTGGACCGAAGCAGAAGAGCTGCTAAAGGCACACAAGGGGAAAGGCCAGCTATGGTAAGGCTGAAAAAACAGAAAAGTGAAGGCAGAGAAACTTTTGTGTGAACAAATATGGAACGGGTCAGTAATGGACAAACATGCAGAGCTTATCACTAAGATTGTACACAGGGAAGGGATCAGAATTTCCCACAGCAACAGGGAATCAGTGCCTCTGTGCAGATTAATCTTACAGCTAGTTACCAAGAAAGCCCCATAGAAAGGAGGCAGCAGAAGTGAATCTGTGTCTGGACGCTTAGGGCACAAACAAGGATTGTACTTACATACACAAGACTAGCCCTTGTTTGTCCAGCTGGAGACACAGTAACAATTCCTGGAACACAGCCATGGCACACTGTCACTGTTAGGCAGTAATGACTACACCACACTAGACAAAGGATGGGGACTGGATTTGCCTCCTGAAACCACGTAACTGACTAAATACAAAGGAAAACACTTCTATACAGGTAAAGACTGATAGGACACTTACTAGACACGATAACCCAAGAGTAAACAGAAAGCGAGGGAACCAACAAGGAGGCAAAGACAGGCAGAGGGAACAGGGTCAGGTTGACGCAAAGGCTGGAACAGGTGTGGGTAACAGAAAGCAGGATCTGGCAGATACAAACATGAACAGGGCTAAGAAAAAGAGAGCAGGTTCAGGCGTAATCAGGACTATAACACAATCCAACAAGGGGTCTGGAACACAAATGAATCTTACTCCAAAGCATGACAAGGAGCTTCAGGGAATGGCAGTTCTAAGCAGTTCCAGGCAGCAGCAAGGCCAGGGCAGAGTCACATGGCTGGGCTGCACAAGAGAGGTCACAGGTGTGTGCAGCTTCAATCTCTCACAGGTCCTGGAGGAGGGAATCCTGTATGAAGGGACACCTGGAATTTTCCCATAGGAACCAATGGACAGAAGATTATAGGTCTTACCGACTACCAGGCAGTGCATTTTGGAACCTGAAGTCCATGCAGGCTAATGTAGATCTATAGCATGCCATATGGAAAAGGGAAGCAAACAGCAGTCAGAAAGGGACTCTGGGTGAGTGTTAATGATAATTGCCAGGGTACAGATAGTTCATTTACAACGCCCCCTAGAAATGGGAGGGCAGAGACTTAACAAATGGCAGTGGCAGGACTTATTTCCAGGGATGGACTGCGCAGAGCATGTGTTGTGAACATGCTTGTCATACCTGGGACACTCATGCTATCCATTTTCAGAAATTATGCCCCTCTTGTCAAACAAGCTCCTTGCAGAGATTAGAAATGTCACACTTACTAATGTCAGGGGGTCTGTTCATACCTTCATGTTACCACTGATATTTCACATCCACTGCCTCATGTATGGTGCGCTTATTTACCTTATGATTGGAGATTTCATAATTGTGTGTCATGTGCTACAGTAGACCATGTTGGCAACGTGGATGTGTGTCATATGCTGTGGTCCTATGAGTTTGTCCCTTAAATGTGAAATTCAAAAGATGAGTATTTTTTATATGTGTGTGATGTTTTCTGTACAATAACACGCATCACATGTGATGTTACATCAAAAGTAGTCAGATTTGTCTTTGTAACATGCTCCCTGAGGTAATACTCACATTCCTAAAGAACATGCAATGGAGAAAGAAGAAACCAGAGCAGGATTGTATGATCAAGTAAGGTTTTTAATTGCATATCCTAACAAGGTGTATAGAGTGACTATTGGTTAAAACATTTTTGAACTATCTGCTGTCTGTGGCGCATCCCTGCAACTGTGTTTTGATGTTCCTCCTCATTTTCCCTGGCACCATCCTCCTACTCAGGCCATTCTTAGTCTGGCTCATAAAGGGGGATGTCCCTCCTCACACAAATGTTGTGCAGGATAGCACATGTAAGTATTATTTTGCAAACAATGTGTGGGGCATGTAGGAGGCTGCCTCCTGTGATGTCCAGGCACCTGAATCTGGACTTCAGAATGCCAAAGGTCCTTTCTACAATGGTGCGTTTCCTCCAATGTGCCTCATTATAGGCATGCTCTGCTGCTGTGCTTGGGTTGGGGAATGGGGTCATGATCCATGGCTGGATCCCATAACCCAGATCAGCTGAAAAAGAAAATAGGAGTGAGTATTTTGTTAGTGCTTGCAACAGGAATGTCATGAGCATGACAGTTGATATCTTGTGTCGTCTGTGAAGCATATGTGTTTGTGGTGTTGTGTGAGATCCTGGGCTTCCGTGAGGTTTTTTCTGCAGTGGGTTGTTTGACTTCACAGCTTGTGTTTGGGTCATTGACCTGGGATCTATGATTTTGTTTCCAAACTGCTGGTCAGTATGTATGTACCATGCGTTGTGTAGTGACCAACATGTTTTAGTGTGCTTTCACTGGAGGGGACATGATACTTCTACACACACAATAGATCCCGATGTGGTGGTAACATGGTTGCACTACATGGCCTGGACATCCCATTTAATTAGACATATGTCATTGCAGATGAAATGCAACAGTGAGGCCCTTTGATTTGGTTTGGTGACAATGCACAACACATCTCCATTAGTTGGCAGGACTGAGGTGTTCAGTATTGACAATGCACAATTGTCCTATGTGTGACTTGGTTCTAGGCAAACCTTTGTAGTTCCCTCTGCCAGTGGCTCATGTGCAACCGTGCACCTACACTACCAACATTGCTTCAGGTAACCTGGCTAACTGCCTTGTGGAGGTGGGTGTATCTGTGCAAGGAGGGCCATCTCCCTGTACATATGTTATTTTGATGGACAATTGGCTCTTTCAGTGTGTGCAGCAGTGTGCAGTTTGCATTAGTGACACATCAATATGTGTTTATAGCACAGTCCACTTCCTTATTGGTACCTGGTAATGGCACCCCAGGAGTGATGTATGATGTTGGGACTGACTCAGTATTTCTGTGTCATCTACATGTGAGTCTGCATCATCATGCTATGTGTCTCATGGTGTTAGACCTGCCGCAACACACACTGCACACCCCTTCCACACTACATATTGCTTGGGAAGATGTTGGATTGACTACGTGGCCTAATGTAATTGTAAATGGTTCATCTTAAAAGTTGTACTTCCAGTGCAGGCCATGTCATTGTGTGCTTTGATATTGGTCCCTTGTAGCTCTAGAGTGGCAGCTAATGTTTGTGGGAGTCGTCATTTGTCCATAGGTGTGTTTCCCATTGTGTCAGGGTGTACAACATAACTACCTGTGTCACACCTCAGTGTCTTCTTGCCAACCTGTCAAGGTAGTGGTGTGTGTATTGTGTGTCCTGCAGGGTTGCTGTGCTGTGTGTATATTGCTAGGTGTATGGACGTACTGACAAGAAGGCCATTCCCATTTTGTCCATCCTGGAAGTGCTGATTGATCGTGCTGTGGTGGAAGATGAAGGAATCATGTACACTCCCAGGATACGTGGCCAAGATGTTGCTAAACAATCCCAGGTGGTGAACTATGGGTATGCTTTCTGTTCCGGAATAGATGCTCTGTTGCTGCAGGTGGTACGATCCGGACATGGGTGCAGTCAATTGCACCAAGCATATGCGGGAAGCCATGTATTTGATAAAACCCCTGTTTGATCTCCTGCTGCTTCTGCTGGGTGTTGGGAAGCTGATGTGGCGGGGTATGAGAGAGTTGATGGCATCTAGGACATCGGGAAGGAAGGCATTGAATGAGGGCTGTGATACCCCATCGACCAGGGCACCCGTTGTTTGGAAGAAGCCACTTGCCAACATTTGCAGGACAGATAGCAGCTTGGTCACCAGTGGCATATTGTGTGGAGTCTGCAGGCTGGTTGTTATTTGTGGCTCAATTTGGTGCAGCGCTGCTGTATAGCTTCCCAGTTGAGTCTAATCCTCCAGATGTTGCCCTGTTCCCTGAGGCCATGGAGGGTTGTCTTCTGTGTTGCCTTCGGGGGCCACTTTGGGGTGGTGGTGGCTGCTGCTGTTGGTCCTGTGCTCTGCGTCGTCTAGCATGCTGCATCAGTAGCACCTCCGTATTGCCCTGTTGGGCTATGATGTTGCTTGTGTGTGTTTTCCTTAAGTAGTGGGGTGTTTGCCTCATTTTAGTGCCTGCTCTGACCCAGGTGTTAAAATTTGACGCAAATCGGCCTTAGAGTCATTTTTCGGGTCCGCCTCCCATCCGTGCGTCATATTTGCACTGTTGGATGAATATGGCGCTAAGGTGTTTGAGTAATTTTTTGGGACCGGAACGCCTACCTTGCATCTCATTGACACAAGGCGGTTTCACGCATCCTTAAAATGATGCAAACCCCATATTTTTGATGCTAGACATGTCTAGCGTCAATATATAAATATGAAGTTAATTTTGTGCTGGATTTGCGAAAAACAAAATGACTCAAGTCCAGCGCAAACAGAATATAAATATGGGCCTAAATAACTAAAGTAAGAAAATGCAGCTTTCTAAAAGTGGCATTTTCAGAACTGCATTTTAAAATTTGACTTCACCATAAGTAGTGATTTAAAATTGTGATGTTAGAGGCACCAAACTTGAAAAGTTTATCTTTTCCAAATTGTGAATTACACTTATAAGTTTCAATAATGTAATCCCAATATTATCCTGTAGGAAGGATTGGCCTTGCAGAAGTGAAAAAAGAATTTAGGAGTTTTTCACTACCTGGACATGTAAAACTTAAAAGTACGTCCTTTCTTTCAAATGTATTTCACCCTGACCTTTGGGTTGTCCTGGGCCTATCTTAGGGGAGACTTATAAATGTATTAAAAAGGAAGGTCTGAGTCTGTCAAGGGGGTTATTTCGCCAAATCGACATGATAGCGTAAAACTGCACCCACAGGCTCTGCAAAGGCAGGGCTGAGACCTGTTTAGAGGGCTACTTAAGTGGGTGGTACAATCAGTGTTGCAGATTTACTAGAAACTTAATTTACAGGCCTTGGGTATAGGTAGTACCACTTTACTAGTGACTTGTAAGGATATTAAATATGCAAATGGAGGATAAGCCAATGTTACCATGTTTTAAGGAGGGAGCACAAGCACTGTGGCACTGGTTAACAGTGGTAAAGTGTACAGAGTCCTAAATCCAGCAAAAAAAGGTCAGGAAGGTGGAGGAGGTAGGCAAAATGTTAGGGGGAAGACCACCTTAAGGCTGTCAGGTCTAACAATTTTGTTATGTGAATATTTAGAAAATTCACACTTAATAATTTGCAGGCTTACTGTTTGTTTCTTTGTCTTCACTACTAGTCTCTGTTTCACATTATGGAAATCAACAGTGTGCAGCTATACCTTTCTTTTTAAGCAGAAAGCATTGGTTAAGATTTATTTTCTAAATTCACACAATTAATGAATAATTTGTTAAATTTCTGCTATGGGGTAGATTTGGCAGAGTTTGATTCCATGGAATTCTGTGGAATTACATTAAATATCAGTGAGATTCCACAGAATTCCTAGATAGATCGGAGTAGGCATTTGGTGATATTGTATGTAAAATGCACCCTTGCATCCAAAAATCGTGTTTTGTTCTAGGAAAATAGCACTGCCAAACACCACTCTGCACCCTTGTGTACTCTGCAATGATTACAGCAGAGTATGTAAGGGCACCATGCCAAGTGGTATGCAGTGGTCTTTAAACTTTAGAAACCACTGCCTATAACTCTGCAGTGCAAACCCCTCGGTGCCCATACATACTGTACAGTAATTACTACAGAGTATGTATGGGTGCTGGGGTGTACACTGCAGTGATCTTTAAACAGACATAAACTAAAGGAGAATTGGGGGTTCACCTTAGTGATCCCCCTAAACCTGAGTCAACAGAATTATACGTGAAAAATGTGGTTTAATAGTAGGGAAAAATAATATCACCATTAATACGTCAGTGAATACCTGAATCAGTCACTGGAAGAAAAAAAAAAAAAAATCTAAAACTAATTTCATGATATGATTGGGTACAACCTCAATGAACTGAAATTACTTAACAATTGTTTCTGTTTGTTTGTGTACTTTTCTTATATGTGTTCTATGTTACTTAAAGCTGACTGATGTTTCTATGTGTTAGAAAGCTGACTGATGTTTCTATCTGTTGGATGATTTATCTCTTTAAATCTAGACTATCGCACCATTTTGATGAAGTATAATTAAATTAGTTTTAGAAATTGAACCACTTGCATCACCTTCTTCTCTAAATGCTTGCCCAAAAGTACTGAATCGAGGGACACTTCTGTCCCCCGCATCCCACACTCCTCCTGTGCTGCCCAATTCCTTCACCTGGAATCTGTGTCACTGACTGCTTTCAAGGAGATCACGACTCAGGGAACACTCTCTATGACATCTGGGATTAAGAAAGTCTGGATGCGCAAATACATTAAACATTTAATACACTAACAAAAAGAGAACATTTTTTAGTCAAAGGGCAAATGATGACATATAACAGTTACAATCACAGGTTCCCAGGCTTACCTGATAGACAAACAGTAGAGGGCCTAATTGCTGGCATGATGCTCCCTGATGTCTGATTTGAGGAGATTTTCATGGTTGACTCCATGGGCTGCTCTAATAAAGAAGATGACAGAGGCAGTGACATACAAAGGGAAGTTAATCATTGTACATCAAAGAAGAGGCTAAGTTCATGCTTCACTACTCATTTCGAGAAGCACACAAATTGATTTACTGATAGTTAAAATAAAAAGTCAAACATATCATAGTGCTAGCTGTGCATTACCTAATTTCAGGGCCAATTTGGATGTCATTACAATATGTAATGTGGTGTATACCAATGCGCCTTGCCTATTAGCCCAGGGACCTAGGACAAAACTGGTTATAATCTGCAAAAAATGTGCCCTCCAGGGACAATACATGGCTGTGTACATTGATCAATCAAGTAATGTTTATTGTTGTAGCAGGTGTAAATTCAATGCTACAGACCACTATTCCTCAGTGTTACAGGCCAAAGAAAAAGAAGTGATGGTTCATTGTTCTCAGCAATGTGTCTGGTCAAGTGAGTAGATTGGCATCTGCCCCCCAGAGGCCTCTTGTCTTCAGTGTGTGATGAATGCTGAAGCCTCACTACTGTCTGTCATGTGAAGGTGGATATCATACATGTGACAGAGCCAACATTGTTCTTTGGGGGCAATTACAGATCAACACTTTCTCTTGGTAAGTGGGGAATGTCCATTGATATGATTTATGTGTCATCAATCTACCTTATGCCAGCATGTTAGCATGTGTCCCTTTCTCTTTTTACAAAATGTGTACACTGCTGTTTGATGCATGCTACACCTTTGTTCATGTGATAATCTCTGTATTCCTTTACATATATGTGCATGCCAACCTCTGTTTGGAATTAGACATATGCTGTGAGGTTGCATGTCATTTAGTGGCACAGAAAGGAGGGTGTCATAATTGATTGACGGTTCACACATACCCTCACGCGTCACTGCATGTCATTTGGCATGTACAACTGCAGTAGCAATGAGGGACATGACAGGTGGACTAGAGTTTTTACACACAATGTTCACTTCTATGTCATTGATGTGGCATCATGTGGAAATGTGCACTGCACATGTGTAATGGGGAAGGTTTGTTACCTGACTGTTGGCATGCATTATGGAGTGACTTGCACTTATGTTGGAATCACATGTGGTTTGGTACAACCATTCATCCATGGACATCTGCGTTTACAGGACCAAAATGGAGACAGTGATGTAGCTTCCCATTAGGCAACAGGTTGAGTGTCTATTACTTGCAATTCTCTGGGCCTCTCCAACATACGAAGGCCTAATGGTTTCTACTGATGCAATCAGAGTATTTCATTGGTAGGAGGGCCATACAGTAGTGGTGATTTCCCTAAGGCTTTCTGATTCATTGTGTTGTGGGTTTTAGAGACATATCTCCCTAACAAGTTACATATTTTTTGATACTGTACATTTCCATGACAAATGTGTAGTATATCTGAGAAACATTAGTACTACCTCCTTAACTCCATTAAGACAAATTACTAATGGTGAAGTGTGCATTTTTGGTAAGTTTTCAGTGTGACATGGTTATTTCCATAAAACCTTCTTTAGGCTACTGTACTGCCGTCAGCAACATGAAAGAATTGTGGACCATCATTTCTTATTGTTGTGTTTTTGTAAATGTGACAAACATATGTCTGTGTGACTCTGTGTGTGATCTGTGGGAATGAACTTGGCATTGGCCTACTATTGTATGACAACAGGTCACTGAGGCATGCTCCATGAGGCAAAGCATTGAAGGTGATGTAGTCTCCTGTTTGTTCAGTGTTTACTGTGTTGCACAAATTCATCCATGTAAATATAGTTGTCTGAGATCCTGAGTTTCCTGTGGGCAACTGTTGACACTTCATGTGGCATTCATGCATATGGTATGCTAAATGTAGAAGCCACTTTGTTGCAGTTTGTTGCTGAGGTCTACTTGACATCATGGTATTCTTTGCTGATCACATCTGTTGTTCAAGTGTGATTAGGAACATGTAGTGACCCTTTTCCTCTTTGCAGTAGAAGCATCAGCCCAGGCAAGCGAAGGAGACAGGGCACAACCAAGTGGTAGAGCATCTTGCCACAGTACCTCCAGTCATGGCACCACTGACACGGAGGGACCCAGTGGCCCGGAAGGTGAAGGGAGTGCCACAGAGGAAACATGATCAACCTCATCATCATTGGATTCTACCTCCAGTGGCCACTCTGTAGTGGTGGCAGACCCATCAGGACCTGCTCCTCTGCCATCCTCGTCTGTCACCTTGAGTTCTTTCACTACCCTCCCTATTGCTCCCCGACCAATTGGCTGTGCCCACTCACCCAAGAGGGTGGGCAACTCCTTTACCCCAAGCACCTCAGCCCCAGCCCCTGTTACCCCTGCTGCCCTGCGTGAGGAGGCTATGGACCTCCTAAGGAGTATCTCTGTTGGGCAGACTGCCATTGTGAATGCCATCCAGTGGTTAGCAAGCTAACTTCAGCAGAGCAGTGCTTTCCTGGAAGGCATTCATAGTTACATGTCTGGCCTACAGAGATCTTTTCAGGCTCTGGCCTCCTCACTGACGGCAGCCAGCCACCCACTGCTTCTCTCCCCGCTTCACCCCCGGTTCCCAATCCAAATTCCCTATTCTTCTACATGTCCCAAGCACACAGACACATTTGCATGCACCCACCTCAACATATCCAAGCATCACACATTGACACAGACACCACAAGTCACACTGGCTAGCAGGCACTCAAGATTCACCCACAGACACCACATCGGCCACCACTTCAATAGATACCCCCGCCACTACCACCGACCCACACACAACATCCAGCATACACACAGACTCCACCAGAACACCCAGTGACACATCCACCACACCCACCATGCATGCAGGCAACAGCTCACAACTCACAGACCCACACACCTCAGACTCCATACCCCCAGACACCAGCACAACACTCACAGACACATCCACCACATCAACCATACCCGCAGACATCACCTCTACACACACAAGCACATTCAACACATCCACCATACTTGCAGACACCACCCCAACACACACAGACACATCCACCATGTCCAGCAAACCCACAGACACCACCGCAACAGACAAACACATCCACTACTCCCACATCACCCAGCACCTCCACCTTTCAGCCCCCCCAAGACACGCAAACGTCCACACTTAAACATGCAATAGACACCACCTAAAAAGAAGCATAACTCACACGCCCACACCCAAGGCACCTACACCCACACACAAGACAATCACTCCCTCAAACTCCAAATTCCCAACCCCTTCTGGTGACCCTACCCATTTTCCCAAAGAGAGTTTCCATTTCAAACTTGCCCTTTCCCCTGCTCCCTCCATCCATTCTACATCCAAGTCCTCCGCTGTCATACCTGCCCCGAAGAAGAAGCCGATCCCTCCAAAGAAAAAGACCCCCTCCCAAACCCATCTATCCCAAAGCCAACACCACCCAAGGATGATCCCTGAGGTGCCTGTGTGCCCACTTGATGCCCCTTCTTGTGGAGGTTCCCTGGCAGTGGTTGGAGTAAGGTTTGGGCACAGGAATGTGCATGGACATATATGAGCTGGCAAATGGCCTTTGCTCTTAAGCCTTTGGATCCAGTACACCCAAGTTGGTGTTTTTGGTACACATTTGTCCTGCAATTACTTTTCTCCCTTTATGTTGTTCCTGTGTAATTTGTTTTGTATGCCTACAGTTGGGTGTCTTTCACCCTGATTGCTGATCCATTTGCTATTGTTAGCAAAATCTGACTTAGTGGGCACTGCTGGTGTCACCCAGGAGAAGGGTAGATGTTCACTCTATAGATATTTGTTTGTTAATGCAATTGGGATATCATTGCATTGTGTTCTATTTGCTAAGGTAGGTATTTCATCTTATGTTGTCAAATGTCAGCACATATGGTGTATATATTTGTCCCCCTGATATGGATTGTACATTTGTCTCATGTTTGGAAGTTTGAGCTCACCTGTGCTAGCTTCCTTTGCAGCTACTTCATCTTGATGTATGGCCATGCTGTTGCTGTTGTATGGGCTTTCTTGACTTGCACTTACACATTATGCAGATAGGATGTCGCTTGGCTCTACTTTTGTTTATCCCTGAGATAAATGAAGTGCCAGTTTCTGTGCAAATGTTGTTTTAGGGGCATATGCAAAGTGAACTCTGTCCCAGTGCAGTATCCTTCTATGAGTGCTCCTGATGGAGCCATCCCTATTGTGCAGGTACTGTTTGCATTGTGAACTTTGGATATTTGTCTCTCAAACTATTGTGCATCTCATTAATATTACATTGTGTTGCAATGTAGGTGATGTGTGGGTCCATTCCAGGGATGTTTCATGGGAGGTGTATTTGTGTTCTATGTCACATCCATACACATGTGTCTTCAATCTGACTATAGTCCAAGACATGTCAGGAACGTGAGGGTGTAAATTGCAATGGTAGATGTGATGTTGCTGTTGTATTGCTGTTGTGTGACACAATGTTCTTTACAATGTAGTGTCCTTGTGCATGAGATGGGCAGATGTGTGTTATTATGGAGTGTGGCAGTGCAGTGTCAGTGACCTGCCCAAAGGGGGCGTTTGATAGCTGTGAATGTATCATTCGCTATGAATGACTCTGACCTGGGACACAGTGACGTACTTAGTGCCCGTACCGTGAGCCCCATATCATGTGGGTGACAGTGCGACAACCTGTGGTTGAGATGAATTACACAAGTAAGTGTAAGTGACCGTCGGTTATGTCCACGGCGGTGTGGATTTGGGGCTCCATCAATAAGCAGCAGCAGCACTGGGACATCTGTGATGAGCTCCTAGATGGCACAGGATGTGTAACGCTGCCTGCAGGTCAGTAGTTGGCTTTAGGCTTTCTGTTTCCGGCAGCTGGGACTTGATGGTTGGACCGCCACAGTCACGCTGGTGGTGTGCAACATCATAATGTGTCTGGCGGAAACATTGGCTCCACAGGCCTAATTGTCCTGCCTCAACACTGCAGCGGCCTGGGCTGCCTGGTGGTGCTGATGGGATCACAGCAGTCTTTCCTATAGAGGCCAGCCAGCATCATAATAAGTGGTCTGACCACCAAACCGATGGCGGTGCACGGACTGCCCTAACTCGTAATCAGACCCTAAATGTAATGTATTTGTATTTTTTGATTGTACTGTTTTTTGTGGGTCAATTTACATTGCAAGTTTGTCTTTATGAATGTGTCCTATGGCCATTTGGATTCAGCATTTTATTTGAATGGAAATCTGTGTTGAGTTTTTAATAAACCATTTTTTTTTGCTTTAATTTCCTTTTTTCAGTTTTTGAGGAGTGTTTCTTTTTTAAACAGTTTGACAAGTTTTTTTATGGTTCTTTGATAGTTTGGGTCTCTAGTGGATTGATTTTATTTTTATTTTTGCATTTTTTAGGGTTTTTTAAAATATGTTTTTCAGTTTTTGTTGGATTATACTTTCTAAGTATGTGGATACAGAGGATGATCTGCAGCTACATAACTGTAAGTCATATTTATTGTATTTGTTTTGATGAAGAATTGTTATATATTATCAGTTGTGCGTTATTTGATTGTCATTTAGTATTGTGCATATGCTGTAATTATGTTACACAACAGGTTGATTTAATTTTTTGAGGTTTTTGCTTGATGAGGTTGAGAATTTTTAATATATATAAATTTATAGAGAGAGAGGGAGATAGATAGATATATGTCTCCATCTCCATCTCCATTTTCCCTGCTTTGTCAGGAAATAACTGCACTCCAAAGTTGTTGCACACGCTCCTGCTTTAGATCTTCATCAGTTATAGTTATACTTATAGTTTTACTTATGTGAAGAAACAATAACTCATTGCCCAAAGTTGCGTTTTGGTGCGAGTAATAGTTTCTTCAGATAAGAATAACTATAAATATAACTATAATTTCTGAATTTTTAAGGTTTTGTATGGGTAAAACATCAACCTCACTATAACATTCCTGTAAACTTTGTTTTTTTTTACCACACGTTAATATCTGTGTCAGGTTGTGGCAATCCAATCAGGGCCTTGCTTTTCCCCAGGATCCGAGAAGGATCCGAGGAGGATCCGAGAAGGATCCGAGGAGGATTCTCAAATCTGCAGATTAACTGAAAAAAAGGGCCATTTGTTGCCCTTGAGGGGTCCCAGACCCCTCTGTGTGTCTTAAATGGGTATACTCACCCCTTATATGTTTTTACACTGTTCACCCCCTTCCAGGCAATGCGAGAAACAAAATGGTGACCACATGTTTGCTGTCAGGTTGCAGCCAGCCAATCAGGGCCTTGCTATTCCTCCAAATCCACAGAGGATCCGAGGAGGATCCAAGGAGGTTTGGCGTCCTTATATATACAAATTTGTTTTTCATTAATTGGAAAATGGATTTCACTACGATCCTGCGATGTGCCGTGGTTTTCTTCATTTCATACATTGACTGTGACCTTTCCTAGGTGACAGCTTACACACCCTGTGGCTGGGTGTAAAACCACTCAAGCACTCCCTTCTTCAAATAAGACTTTCTCATCATGAACTTTGTACATTGAAGGTAGCAGAAATTTTGGAAGTGCGCACCACTCATACACAGCCACAATTGTCGATGCCACTGTTGTATATATACTCTGTGTACGGAGACGCACTCCAAGCTTGAATTGATTTACTATAGAAATTGTTATCTTTGACCTTATGTTTCATCTGTCTAAAGACTTTCTTGTTTTGGGTTTTGGATATTATAACAATGCCAGCTTTCAATGATAATAGAGAGTCCCTGTTAGAAGAACTTTTTAATACTGACAAAAATACAGTCACTCTTGATAAGAATGTCAGCAACAAAAAAGAGGGTTTAAAAATGAAATTTGTAAGATTGGAACGGTTAAAAAAACAAGAGCTTTCGAGATGGTGGGATTTCACCATCCTAGAAAGATACATACAAATCCCGAGGGGACTTCGAGTTGTACTCTTCCCATCCTTTGGGGATCTTAACCCTACACTATTGCAAGAATGGGTACAGCTACTGATTAATTCCTCTTTCGGTATCATGGATATACTCATTAGAGACGCCAGAGAAAAGAGAGAACGACTACTTGTAGACATTGAGACACTAGAGGAGGAGATTCAGGATACAAACCTTAAGGAAGCAATAGGCAAAAACTATGATATCCTAAAAAATGTACTCCAGCAACACCAGGAATACATCAAAGATAAGAAAATTTGCAAATTAAGACGTGATGCCAATGATTACGTTACAGGCAGGGTCTTTATCTTTGCCCATAAGTTTGACAACATGAAGATTGACAATAGGGACAATAGGGCATCATTACCAGTAGCTCTAACTGTTTCCAGCATCACAACCAGTGACACTGACTTGTCCAGCTGCTCTAGTGTCACAAGCGAGGAGGCTAGTAGCTCCCTGCAAGAACAAAGAAGTATTACTCACACTAAATCTACTTTTTTGTTAGAAATGGAAAGATTCCACAGAGGCCAGAAATACAACAGAATGGCACAGGCCACACACCTAAGAGAACCAGAAGGGGGAAGAGAAAAAGGGGTAGAACCGGTATACAGCAAGACCGGAGTGACCACAAGATCAGTTACGCGCAACTTGAAGAACTAGACAATTACACAACCCTGAGGGATGATTTATGTGTCATGAATTTATCTGATAAAGTATTGGATGATCAACAATTGAGTGTCCTAAAGAAGGGCTTGGGCTTTGTACCAATGTCATTTCCGGATTTCACAGAGATGCACATTGACCTTTTTAAATTTGTACGGAAATGTAAATTATTGAAATATTTCAACATCAGTCTAACTCAAACTACAGAGAAGATATAGGCACATGTGAATTCTCTATTGGGGATATAAGGGATGTACAGACCCTACTCTCTTTAGAAGATGATGATAACAGTAGATATGCACCTACCTGTGATGACATTCTAGTAGATTTGGGTATCACCAGCTCTGCCACCTGTACCAGTGGACTGAAACCTTGATCTAGATTCACACCTATCCTTTCATCAGACAACTCAATAGATGTCTTCTACAAATTAGTCACCAAAGATCTCCACAAATTGGAAAATCAATACACACTTGAATACAAAACTTGGTCACATAATTTGAGCCCACAGGAGCACAAGGCACTACGCTCCTTTGATAACATCAGAGATGTAGTAATCAAGGAAGCTGATAAAGGTGGAAACATTGTCATAATGAATCGTAAAGACTACATTGGAGAAATTGATAGACAACTCCAAGATCAAAAAGCTTATTGCAAGATCTATAGCAACCCTATAGGCAGAATCACCAAAGACATAGAGACGAAACTGAGTTTTTGGAAGGACAAAGGTCTCCTAACAGATTCGGAATACAGATATCTTTTCAATGCAATGCCCATGTTTCCATGCATCTACACTCTCACCAAAGTCCACAAGCCAGCACCTTTTCCCCCTGGCAGACCCATAATCTCTGGCATCAATTCAACTACTGAAAAACTTTCCGAATTCATTGATCTCTATTTACAACCTTTTGTATGCAACCTACCTTCATACATTAAAGACACAACACATCTTCTCAGCCTCATTGCAGACTATGAGTGGATGGAAGGTCACATTCTAGCCACACTGGATGTTACTTCCTTTTACACTTGCATACCCAAGAAAGAAGGCATGGCCGCATTCCAGCATTTCCTGGACAAAAGAGAAGCAACATTTCTGTAACACTCCAACATGCTGATGGATCTGATCAGTTTAGTTATGGACAACAATGTCTTTTTGCACGAGGGGGTTTGGTACAGACAGAAACAGGAGGTCGCCATGGGGGCCAAATTCTCACCTTCCTTTGCCAACCTCTATATGGGACACTATGAATATCATCACTTGTGGACCAAGGGCCCACAAGAGCTTACGCAGTACATCCTGTATTGGGGTCGGTACATCGACGATGTCCTCCTTTTCTGCTCAGGTGATCACATTTCTTTAGAGTTGTTTATCAAGTATCTAAATGTCAATCAATACAACATACACTTCACCAGCTGTGCTAGCTCAGTGAGCGTTGACTTTTTAGACGTGACATTGTACACCGAAGGAAATCATATTTGCTCCAAGTTATTCAGAAAAGCAACAGCTTCAAATTCTATCTTACATGCTAGCAGTGCACATCCACATTCCCAAATCAAAGCTATTCCCTTTGGTGAAGCTGTGAGCATCAGACGCAACTGCCAAGAAGACCTAGAATTTTCCAAACAGCTGGAATCACTAGAGCATTGTTTTCTTAATAGAGGTTACTCCAAGAAACTGCTAAGCAACACACGTGAAAGGATTTTAAAGATCGACAGAGCATCTCTTTTTTATAAGAAACCACGTAAACAGGTTGACAAAAAGAAGGCCCCAGCATTCATAACAACATACACCTGTGCCAGTGCAGAAGTATTCAAGATTCTTAAGAATAACTAGCACATTTTACTTTCTGATGAGACCCTTAAGAAAGGTCTCAAAAACAGACCAGACATGATCCATCGCAGAGGCCGCACCTTGAGGGATAAATTGTGTGACAGTTTTCTACCAATGGTCATGAACGATAGTTGGTTACCCTCCCCACCATCGGGTTTCTATAAATGTGGTCACTGCAATGTGTGTGAATATGCCTTAGATAAAACGAAGAATTTTTGTTATAACACAAAAATAACACATACCATCAAGCAATTCATGAATTGCAACACCAAGTTCACGGTATACTGTATCATTTGTATATGTAAAAAAGTCTATGTCGGTAGCACAATCAGACCATTTAAAAAAACACTGCAAGAACATATCCGGGCGATCAAAAACAATAACAGTGACTACCCATTTGCAGTTCATTATAACTAAGTACACCCTCTGCAAGAGAGACTAGACATACAAACACATGGCATTGCTACTTTGGGCAAGTGTCCAAGGGGTGGCAACAAAACTCTCCTTTTGAGACAACTTGAGAGCAGATGGATAGTCAGACTACGCACAGTGGAGGAGGGGCTTAATTCTGACAAAGACCTACATGTCTTTCTGTAGACCATCAACCTTGTAACAATATACTGGATTTGGAAGTGTCATCTCTATAATGTAATTGGTTACATGTATAATCTGTGACTTTTCTCAATACAATGTGCATACGCGTAACACTTGATGGCAGTACACTATTGTTATGCATGTCTCAGATCTACCTGCCCCGAAGGGATGTGACTATACATGTGCGTCTTTCCAGTAATTATGAAATCAGTTTGTCCAACTTGTATGTCCTATGTAACCTCGTCCGAATATTTAAACGTGATTATTCTTGTTTTTCAAAGTATCCTTGACAACAAGTTTGCAATTTATATATGTCCATGCATTTCCTTGTGGGCATATGTTCTCTCTTTTCTTCACTAAATTACTCTACTATACACTTGCATGGCGCTGTTTTTAAACCTGTTCTTGCTCACATGCACCACTTTCTATTAAATTTTTCCATACTTTGGTTTCTTTCCCCTCTAACAAGATGGCGGACTCCACATCCTTAAGTGTGTTAGTCCGTTTTCTATTTCCATTCTCTTCCCGATTTAAATAACAGCTGTGTGCCGGCGCACACTTCAGATGCAACGCCACTCACAGACCGATTAGACGACAGACCGGTTGCAGGTAAGAGGTCATTTGCCCATACCTCTTAGGGAAACCTTTTTACGGAGACACGCTTTTACAATTACAGCGGTCGCCGTCATTTTTGGTTGTTTGGCACTCGGATAGACAAACAGCTTGGCGCTTTTCCCCCGCGTTCTTTACTTGTCCTATGCGATATCGGTATTATTTAATATCTCCTTTTTCTGCATCTATAGAAAAGAATAGATTGGAGCATTATAATGGTATACCACAGCGTGCTAGAGGCGTTTGGGCACACAGCATTTCTGAGAAGGGCTTACGCTCCACAGAGGCGGCTGAATCTAAATTTTGTTTACATTTGCCTCAATTCATTTTTCAGTTTCGTATTATTGGCCATAACACACTTATGATTTACGGCTTCGTTGTCCTTAGGATTTTTATCAGCTAGATGGCTGATTCTGGCGGTGCCATTGCACGTCTTCTCTATTCATGGCCAGCTGGATCATGTATGACAGCATAACAACATTTCTTAACGAGGGAGAAGGCTAACACCCTTTTCTCCTGCCATTAAATAAGCAGAACAATTCATTGTCTAAAAAATTTTCTGGACTTTTACACATTACGTGTAGAGCGTTGTTTATTAATTAGTCGTTATTACCACCATACCATGGCCCTCTCTCCTCTTTCCCCTTTTCTTGTTGGCTCATTGTTTTCTTCTACATTTCAGACTTACCATGGTCTCTGGACTCCCATATTATCCATGCCACAATTTATATATTTTCTTACATCCTTGAGAATTGTAGTCTGTCAATACATCTACAACTTCTATATCTTAAAAGGTATGTCCGTTTTTCTCTCCTTTTCCGCACCTGTTTTAGGCACACACAATTTTTTCTCCACACAGAACGCGGGTGATAGTCACTACTCTTGGGGCACCAAATATAATATCTCTTCTCTGGTTATATGGTATTGTTACGGCTCTCTATCTAGTGACATTCTTGGTTTTACACCTGCACTGGCATTCTTCCTTTCTTTTTGCCAAAACAAAATGTTCACCATATCACTGGTTGTTTCACCATACACGGGGAGTAGAATGAGGTATTCCCCGTCTCCTGTCATGGTATTTCTATGGCACACTACCAACCTGCGGCACTGGGCTTCTCATTCCAACTCACCAATCTTGGGTATATTCACAGCTCACACTAGAATTCAACCTGCCATCAATTTACCAACAATTTTTTGTGATTGACACATCCCATTTGTATATGTCCACAGCCTTGAAAAAGTCAATGGTGACGAAACACGTGTCAGCTGTTTTCTTACAACCATGAAAATTGTATTGGCTTCTAAACTACTTACCTAGTGTGTTTCATTGGATCAGGGGACTTGTTTCCTGATACATCACAAAGGAATAAATGGATTTCACTACGATCCTGCGATGTGCCGTGGTTTTCTTCATTTCATACATGGACTGGGACCTTTCCTAGGTGACAGCTTACACACCCTGTGGCTGGGTGTATAACCACTCGAGCACTCCCTTCTTCAAGTAAGACTTTCTCATCATGAACTTTGTACATTGAAGGTAGCAGAAATTTGGGAAGTGCGCACCACTCATACACAGCCACAATTGTCGATGCCACTGTTGCATATGTACTGATATAATACTTAGAGTTCACTAAAATAAATCTGGATACTTCTGTTAAAAATGGGGTCACTAGTTGGCAGAGGTATACACCCTTGCCCAAGTAGGGACCACAATACTAGTCAGGGTAAGTCACGCACAATCAAAATGATCCTAGGCCCACCCTCTGGTAGCTTGGCACTGAGAAGTCAGGCTTAACTTAGAAGGCAAAGTGTAAAGCATGTGTGCAATAAATCATGCAATACCAATGAAAACACCACAAAAACACACCACACAGGTTTAAAAAAATATAAAATAGTGAATTAAGTTCTAAACAATCAAGATTTGATAAGTACAAGTTGAAATATCACTTTTGCAATGATAAGAAGAGTCTTAAGTCTTTAAAAAGCAACAAGTGTCCCTTGCAAGAACAAAGTACCTGGTGTGCATCAAAATTACACACGCGGAGGCCACAGAGAGGGTATGCGAGAAAAATGAAGGGTGTGTCGGGTTTTCGGGTGCACACATACGATGCATCGTTTATTTTCCACGCGGCAAGAACTTTTCTTTGAATTTCAGCATGCAGACTTGAATCTCCTTTGTGATGCGGGATCTTTTGACGGCCATGGACGATATGTGGAAATCCTGGGCGTTCAGGATGAAGTCACAGGTGCTGTGTCGATCCGGTGGGTGATGCGTCAGAGTTTCTGTTGCATGGCAAGTGCTGCGTCAATTCCTCCTGCAGGAAGTAAGGCTGCATTGTTCTGGCTCGCGATGAGTCGATCCAGTGGGCTGTGCGTCTACGTTTCAGTCGCAACGCTGACGCTGCGTCGATCTCCACTTGGGGAGCCGCGCTGCATCATTCCAGTTTGGCGATGCGGTGATTCTTTCACTACTAGGCAGGCTGTGTGTTGATTCCAGCAGGCTGTGTGGGTCGAGCTTTGCCGTACAAGGAGTTCCTTTGCAGAGGTGAAGTCTTTTTGCTCCTGAGATTTCAGGGTACAGGAGGCAAGTTCAATCCAAGCCCTTAGAGAACACCTCTCAGCAGAGCTACAGGCCAGCAAGGCAGCAGGGCAACAGCAAGGCAGCAGTCCTTCACAGCAAAGCAGTCCAAGCAAGTTCTTTGGGCAGCCAGGCAGCTCCTCTTGGCAGGTTGAAGGATCTTGTTCAGAGTATCTGTCCCATGAAGTGTCTTAGTTGGTAGGGTCGGGGACCCAGTTTATATACCCAAAAGTGCCTTTGAAGTGGGGGAGACTTCAAAGAGTGGTTAGCGCCGGCCAGCCCAGCAGGAAGGTTGGAATGCCGGCAGCGGTCTTTTGACCGCGTAGCGGCCAAATGGCGGTTCCCGCCTGGCGGGCGGCAACCGCCGCCCGCCAGAGTCAGAATGACCGCCTATATCATAAGAAACACAATACTCAGAGTTACTAAAAATAAAGCTACTTTATTTTAGTGACAATATGCCAAAAGTATCTCAGACGATATACTGCCTTAGGAGGTAAGTAAAATACACAAAATATACACCCAAACCAAAATCAGGTAAGTAAACAGTTAGAAATGTAGTGTAAACTCTGTAGAATACAGTAGGATGCAATATGAGACAATCGGCCTAGGGGCAACCCAAACCATATACTCCAAAAGTGGAATGCAAACCACAAATGGACCCCAGGCCTAGTGTAATGTGCAGAGGGTTGCTGGGAGTGTAAGGAAACACTAAGGGTGTCTAAGATACCCCACCCCAAGACCCTGAAAAGTAGGAGTAAAGTTACCCTACTACCCCAGAAAGACAGTAAAGTTGAGATAGGGGATTCTGCAAAGGGAACAACTGACTACAAAGCAGTGAAGATGGATTCCTGGACCTGAGGACCTGCAAAGGAAGGGGACCAAGTCCAAGAGTCACGCAAGTGTCCAGGGGGGCAGTAGCCCACTAAACCCCGGATGAAGGTGCAAAAGGGCTGTCTCCGGGTGGAAGAAGCCAAAGATTCTGCAACAACGGAAGGTGCCAGGAACTTCTCCTTCAGTCAGAAGATGTCCCACGGCATTCTGGAGAAAGCAGAGTTGTTTCCACACTGAAAGACCACAAACAAGCCTTGCTAGCTGCAAGAGTCACAGTTGAAGATAATGAGTGCTGCCTGGGCCCAGGAAGGACCAGGAGGTCGCTCCTTGGAGGAGGAGACAGAGGGGGCGCTCAGCAACAGAAAAAGCCCATGCAGAAGCAGGTAGCACCCGCAGAAGCACCTGAACAGGCATTCAAGAAATCTGAGCTCAACAGTCATCTCAAGACAACAGCCAGTCTACAGCGGTTCAGGGATCCCCCCGCCCTTGCTCTAGCATGAAACTGGACAAAGGAAAGGGGAGTGACCACTCCCCTGTCCATCACCACCCCATTGTGGGTGCCCAGAGCTCCTCCAGTGTGTCCCAGACCTCTGCCATCTTTAATGCAGAGGTGTGAGGGCACAATGGAGGCCTCTGAGTGGCCAGTGCCAGCAGGTGACGTCAGGGACCCCTCCTGATGGGTGCTTACCTGACTAGGTTGCCAATCCTCCTCTGAGGGCTATTTAGGGTCTCTCATGTGGGCTTCTCTTCAGATAACGAATGCAAGAGCTCACCAGAGTTCCTCTGCATCTCCCTCTTTGACTTCTGCCAAGGATTGACCACTGACTGCTACTGGAGGCCCGCAAAACCGCAACAAAGTAGCAAGAAGACTACCAGCAACATTGTAGCACCTAATCCTGACGGCTTTCTCAACTGTTTCCTGGTGGTGCATGCTCTGAGGGCTGTCTGCCTTCACCCTGCACTGGAAGCCAAGAAGAAATCTCCTGTGGGTCGACGGAATCTTCCCCCTGCTACCGCAGGAACCAAACTTCTGCTTCACCTGTCCTCTGGGTCCCCTCTCATCTTGACGAGCATGGTCCCTGAAACACAGGAGCTGGATCCTAGTGACCCCGACAGTCCAGTGGTCCATCTGTCTAAATTTGGTGGAGGTAACTCCTTGCTTCCCTAAACCAGACAGTAATCCTGTGTACTGCATTAACAGCAGCTGCTAGGTCTTCTGTGCACTTTTGAAAGGAATCCTTCGTGAACAGCACAGCCCAAGTTCCCAGCACTCCGTCCTGCATTGCTCAACTCGCTGAGTTGACCACCGGCTTCGTTGGACCCTCCTTTGTAGTGTTGAGACAACCGCAGTGCTCAGTTTTCTTGAACCCATGTGTAGGAAAGTACCATCTTGCCTGGCATGTTACCCCCATATTTCACTGTATATATGTTGTTTTAGTTGTATGTGTCACTGGGACCCTGCCAGCCAGGGCCCCAGTGCTCATAAGTGTGCCCTACATGTGTTACCTGTGTTATGACTAACTGTCTCAGTGAGGCTCTGCTAATCAGAACCTCAGTGGTTAGGCTCTCTCACTTCTTTCCAAATTGTCACTAACAGGCTAGTGACCAATTTTACCAATTTACATTGGCATACTGGAACACCCTTATAATTCCCTAGTATATGGTACTGAGGTACCCAGGGTATTGGGGTTCCAGGAGATCCCTATGGGCTGCAGCATTTCTTTTGCCACCCATAGGGAGCTCTGACAATTCTTACACAGGCCTGCCACTGCAGCCTGAGTGAAATAACATCCACGTTATTTCACAGCCATTTTACACTGCACTTAAGTAACTTATAAGTCACCTATATGTCTAACCTTTACCTGGTAAAGGTTGGGTGCTAAGTTACTTAGGGCCTGATTCCGAGTGAGGCGGGCGGCGGTCCGCGGTCGAAAGACCGCGGAGGCCATTCAGGCTCTCCCGCTGGGCTGGCGGGCGACCGCCAGAAGGCCGCCCGCCAGCCCAGTGGGAAACCCCTCCCCACGAGGAAGCCGGCTCCGAATGGAGCCGGCGGAGTGGGTATGTGCGACGGGTGCAGTTTGCACCCGTCGCGTATTTCAGTGTCTGCATTGCAGACACTGAAATACACAGTGGGGCCCTCTTACGGGGCCCCCGCGGCACCCCCTACTGCCATCCTGTTCCTGGCGGGAGACCCGCCAGGAACAGGATGGCGGTAGGGGGTGTCAGAATCCCCATGGCGGCGGAGCGCGCTCCGCCGCCATGGAGGATTCTCCCGAGCAGCGGAAAGTCGGCCGGAGACCACCGACTTTCCGTTTTTGACCGCGGCTGAACCGCCGCGGTCAGAATGCTCGACGGACCACCGCCAGCCTGTTGGCGGTGCTCCCGTGGTCGGTGACCGCCAGGGTCAGAATGACCCCCTTAGTGTGTGGGCACCCTGGCACTAGCCAAGGCGCCCCCACATGGTTCAGGGCCAATTGCCTGGACTTTGTGAGTGCGGGGACACCATTACACGAGTGCACTACATATAGGTCACTACCTATGTGTAGCTTCAAAATGGTAACTCCGAATATGGCCATGTAACATGTCTAAGATCATGGAATTGCCCCATCAATGCCATCCTGGTATTGGGGAGACAATCCCATGATTCCCCGGGTCTCTAGCACAGACCCGGGTACTGCCAAACTGCCTTTCCCGGGGTTTCACTGCAGCTGCTGCCAACCCCTCAGACAGGTTTCTGCCCTCCTGGGGTCCAGCCAGGCTTGGCCCAGGAAGGCAGAACAAAGGACTTCCTCAGAGAGAGGGTGTTACACCCTCTCCCTTTGGAATAAGGTATCAGGGCTGGGGAGGAGTAGCCTCCCCCAGCCTCTGGAAATGCTTTGACGGGCACAGATGGTGCCCATCTCTGCATAAGCCAGTCTACACCGGTTCAGGGATCCCTCAGCCCTGCTCTGGCGCGAAACTGGACAAAGGAAAGGGGAGTGACCACTCCCCTGACCTGCACCTCCCCTGGGAGGTGCCCAGAGCTCCTCCAGTGTGCTCCAGACCTCTGCCATCTTGGAAACAGAGGTGCTGCTGGCACACTGGACTGCTCTGAGTGGCCTGGGCCAGCAGGTGACGTTAGAGACTCCTTCTGATAGGCTCCTTCAGGTGTTGCTAGCCTATCCTCTCTCCAAGGTAGCCAAACCTCCTTTTCTGGCTATTTTGGGTCTCTGCTTTGGGGAATCCCTTAGATAACGAATGCAAGAGCTCATCAGAGTTCCTATGCATCTCTCTCTTCACCTTCTGCCAAGGAATCGACTGCTGACCGCGCTGGAAGCCTGCAAAACTGCAACAAAGTAGCAAAGACGACTACTGCGACACTGTAACGCTGATCCTGCCGCCTTATCCACTGTTTTCCTGGTGGTGCATGCTGTGGGGGTAGTCTGCCTCCTCTCTGCACTAGAAGCTCCGAAGAAATCTCCTGTGGGTCGATGGAATCTTCCCCCTGCAACCGCAGGCACTAAAGAACTGCATCACTGGTCCTCTGGGTCTCCTCTCAGCACGACGAGCGAGGTCCCTTGAACTCAGCAACTCTGTCCAAGTGACTCCCACAGTCCAGTGACTCTTCAGTCCAAGTTTGGTGGAGGTAAGTCCTTGCCTCCCCACGCCAGACTGCATTGCTGGGAACCGCGTGTTTTGCAGCTACTCCGGCTCCTCACCGAGGATTTCCTTTGTGCACAGCCAAGCCTGGGTCCCTGGCACTCTAACCTGCATTGCACGACCTCCTGAGTTGTCCTCCGGTGGCGTGGGACTCTCTTGTGCAACTTCGGGTGAGCACTGATTCACTCCACTTCGTAGTGCCTTTTCCGGCACTTCTGTGGGTGCTGCTTGCTTCTGAGTGGGCTCCTTCTCTTGCTGGGCGCCCCCTCTGTCTCCTCACGCAATTGACGACATCCTGGTCCCTCCTGGGCCACAGCAGCATCCAAAAACCCTAAAAGCGACCCTTGCAGCTAGCAGGGCTTGTTTGCGATCTTTCTGCGGGAAAACACTTCTGCACGACTCTTCACGACGTGCGACATCCATCCTCCAAAGGGGAAGTTTCTAGACCTTGTCGTTTGTGCAGAATCCTCAGCTTCTACCATCTGGTGGCAGCTTCTTTGCACCCACAGCTGGCATTTCCTGGGCATCTGCCCACTCCCGACTTGATCGTGACTTTTGGACTTGGTCCCCTTGTTCCACAGGTACTCTCGTCTGGAAATCCATCATTGTTGCATTGCTGGTGTTGGTCTTTCCTGCAGAATTCCCCTATCACGACTTCTGTGCTCTTTGGGGAACTTAGGTGCACTTTGCACCCACTTTTCAGGGTCTTGGGGTGGGCTATTTTTCTAACCCTCTGTAGTGAAAACACCACAAGGTATTTGGTGTAAAGCACTTTATTGCCTGGAGCCACTGGGGAAAGCGACTCCTTCAACTGCTTTCCCGTTCGTTTTTCAACCCACGCGTTCCACACAGCGCATAGCAACTGTGGAACGCGTTCAATAATAAACATAACACATCCGCTTCCTTTCAATACAGAGAAAAAATTAAATAATGAATACAAATAAGAAAATAAATGATTGAAATGAACATAAACTAAACATTGAAATGTAACAGAAGTGCTAAAGAAGTTCTAGCAGCTGTACTAAAAATATACTATATACATACAACTCCTATGAGTACATACAATTCCTATATGTTACTTAATGAACTCAACAACCTTCTCCTCCCACACAAAATCCTTAAGCCAATCAGGTGGTTTCCTCACTCTTCCTTTCCCTCCATCCAAAGCCTCACTAACCACGTCTTCTACATCTTTGTTCGTTTCAGCACTAACCTCATATCCACCAATCTCCTCATTCACCTCAGCACTATTCTCACTTTCGCCTGTACAAACCTCTGCATTATTCTCACATTCAACACTCTCCATACATAGTCCTTCACTACTTACAGTATCACCTTCTTCCCCTTCCAACCATCTAAAATTAGACGTAGAGGAATTGTGACTATTGTGACTCCTAGCTTCCCTACGCACCTTGGCCACCCGTTTAAGATTCCATACCTTTCCATTGCTCAACCTGACTGCATTGTTCAAAACCTCTACAACTTCTTCTGGTTCATAAAACTGACTATGTCCTTTCCTGACCTTAACCGGTTTCTTAACACGAACCCAATCGCCAACCACAATGTCAACTGGTTTTGTACCATGCTGCTCATCGTAACATTTTTTCATAACAGCATGTTTTTCCTTCATCCTATTCTGAACTGATTCTAAAGACCATTGTACCACATTACGCTGATGCAGCCAGTTTAAACTGTATTTGGTCCTAGGCTCCCGTCCTCTCATTATTACAAAAGGCGATAATTCTGTTACCTCATTCTTCATCACCCTGTATGCCCAAACAGCCTTGTGCAACTGTACCTCCCAATCCGTACCACAAGCACAGGCTGATTGAATAACTCCCTTAACCACCCTGTGGAACCTTTCCACCATGCCATTGCAACTAGGATTATAAAGGGAAGTAGTTTTATGTTGTACGCCAATTCTTTTGAAGTAATCTTTCGATGCCTTGGACAAGAACTGAACACCATTGTCGCTTAGCACCACCGTAGGTAAACCTTCAGACACAAAGGGGGTGATTCTGACCCTGGCGGTCGGTGATAAAGCGGCGGCCAACCCGCCAACAGGCTGGCGGTCCGAAAAATGGAATTCTGACCCTGGCGGGAACCGCCAACAGAGACCGCCACTTTAACACTCCGACCGCCACGGCAGGACAAACAAACAGCGCGGCGGTCACCGCCAACAGGCAGGCGGCAGACAATGTACCGCCCACCCTATCACAACTCACCAATCCGCCACCTTTTCTGGGGCGGGAGCACCGCCGATAAAAACACGGCGGAAACAGACTACGAACGGGAAAACGCTCACCTCTACGCACTCCACGAGGACAGCATGGAACCCGAATTGAACATCATACCTGCTCTCGTCTACCTGCTCATCTACCACGAGTACGAACTCCGCCGCAGACGTCAACGGTGAGTACTGCACCTACGACACACGGGAGGGGGGGAAAAGGAAAGGTTACGGGCACACACATATGCGACCCCCACCACCCCCCCAAGATGTACACACCAATGCAGAGCAACAAGTCACAGTGACACCACCCAAACACCCGTAAAAAATACAATCACATAACCAAATTGAGAATAAATATTTATGAACAAAATAGTCTCAGAAAAGTATTTTTCAACCATCAAAACTTTCTTCTGATAAACAAATTATTTACACAGCAGTGGATAACTGAAGCAAGTAGTCCTGCACATCTTACGAATCCATCATGTCCGTGGGCCAAAGTGTAGCGAAACAAGGGCAAAGCCCACACAGGAGACCTGAGTCCTTTGGAGAGAACACTGCAGGGGCATCTGGTGACAAAACTACAGGCACCTCAGGGGGAAGGGAAGTGGGGGCACCACAGCCACATGAGTCCACGACGCCAGATCCACGAAGGGCCCCCCATGCCCACTGTGCCATCCTGGGGAGTGCAAAGCCACAGTCTCTCAAGTCTCTCCAGTGGGTGGGTTGCCCACTGTGCCATCCTGGGGAGTGCCAAGCCACAGTCTCGCAAAGTCTCTCCAGTGGGTGGGTTGCCCACTGTGCCATCCTGGGGAGTGCAAAGCCACAGTCTCGCAAAGTCTCTACAGTGGGTGGATTGCCCACTGTGCCATCCTGGGGAGTGCAAAGCCACAGTCCATCAGGTGGATAAATGTCCCCACTGGACAAGGAGGATGCATGGTGGGCACAGTGAACCCTGAACAGTGCCTGACAGGAAGGGCCCAGCGGAGCGGTGCTTGACAGGAAGGGCCCAGCGGAGCGGTGCTTGAGACGGCGGGGCCCAGCGGAGCGGTGCTTGACAGGAAGGGCCCAGCGGAGCGGTGCTTGAGACGGCGGGGCCCAGCGGAGCGGTGCTTGAGACGGCGGGGCCCAGCGGAGCGGTGCTTGAGACGGCGGGGCCCAGCGGAGCGGTGCTTGACAGGAAGGGCCCAGCGGAGCGGTGCTTGTGATGAAGGGCCCAGCGGAGCGGTGCTTGAGACGGCGGGGCCCAGCGGAGCGGTACTTGAGACGGCGGGGCCCAGCGGAGCGGTGCTTGACAGGAAGGGCCCAGCGGAGCGGTGCTTGTGATGAAGGGCCCAGCGGAGCGGTGCTTGAGACGGCGGGGCCCTGTTCAGCGGTGCTCTTCTGCACGGCGGGGCCCTCTTCAGCGGTGCTCTTCTGCACGGCGGGGCCCTGTTCAGCGGTGCTTGTCTTCACGGCGGGGCCCTCTTCAGCGGTGCTCTTCTGCACGGCGGGGCCCTCTTCAGCGGTGCTCTTCTGCACGGCGGGGCCCTGTTCAGCGGTGCTTGTCTTCACGGTGGGCCCTGTTCAGCGGTGCTTGTCTTCACGGCGGGGCCCTCTTTAGCGGTGCTCTTCTGCACGGCGGGCCCTGTTCAGCGGTGCTTGTCTTCACGGCGGGGCCCTCTTCAGCGGTGCTCTTCTGCACGGCGGGGCCCTGTTCAGCGGTGCTGGTCTTCACGGAGGGGCCCTCTTCAGCGGTGCTCTTCTGCACGGCGGGGCCCTGTTCAGCGGTGCTTGTCTTCACGGCGGGGCCCTCTTCAGCGGTGCTCTTCCAGTCAGTGTAGGGAGTCAGACCTGGCCTGGACAACCTGCTCACTCGCCCTCCGAACGTGCAGTGTCAGGCCCCTTCGGAGACGGAGTCCTGGGCCCTTTGGTGTCGTCCCTTGCAGGCGGGATGGGGCGTGTGGGGCCCTCCTGCTCCGCGCTCCTGCTGGCTGGCCTCTCCGCCCTGCTGCCCTTCCGCTCCTTAGATGGGGCTCTCGGCCCTTGCCTCCCCTGGCTGTTGTGGCAGGTGAAGTGGCCTGAGTCAACTCCTTGGGGGCAGCCGTCTCAGTCTGCTCACGGCGGCCCTTCACTTTCCGGGTCCTCTTGCCTGGGGGGGGGGCTGCCAGTCCCCTTGCTGCTCAGTGAAGTGTCACTGCCGCCAAAGGGTGGACTCCATATTCCATGCACCACTTGTACCTTGGAAGCTGGGCTGGTGGTGGCTGAGGTGCCTTTGGGACTTTTCCCAGATGGAGGGGGTGGGTGAGGGGAGGGAAAGAGGTCAACATTTGAGAGGTAATATTTCTTTGGACCAGGGTAAAGGGTAGGAGTAGTGGAGATAGAAGTGGAGGAAGAGGATGTGGTTGTAGGAGAGTCAGGTGTGCTGTCCTTGGGTGCAGGTGACTGAGACGTAGGCTGTCGTGAGGTGGTTGGCTGTTGTTTGGGTGTCTGCCTGCGTTTATGTGTCTTGGAAGAGGGGGTGACAGACACAGTGGGAGAGGACACAGGGGACGTGTACATGGCAGTGGGGGTGGTGACTGCACATGTGAGGACTGTAGTGGAGGGTGTGCTGGTGATGGAAGAACTGGCTGATGTTGGTGTGCATGCAGGTGTGAGTGTAGACGTCACAGGGAGGGAGGAGGGAGACGAGGAGGAGGGGGACACAGAGGTGGTAGTGACTGTTGGTATGTCTGCAACTGGGTGTTGCTTGGGTGAATGCTTGTGTGTTCTGTGGTGCTTATGTTTGGATGAGCTGGCCTTCGGTGTTGAGGTGTGTGCAGGCTTGTCAGATGGTGTGGATGGGATAGGCTGAGGAACAGGAGACAGAGAAAGGCTGGAGGCAGTTAGAAGAGGGAGACTGGAGACAGGGACAATGGCTGCCGTCAGTGCTGAGGCCAGAGAAGTGAAAGCTCGTTGATGGGCAGCCTGACCCGAATGAATGCCCTCCAGGTAGGCATTGCTCTGTTGCACCTCCCTTTGCACCCCCTGGATGGCATTCAAAAGGGTAGTCTGCCCAACAATGAGCGTCCTCACGAGCTCAATGAGCTCCGCACTGAGGGCAGCAGGGGTAACAGAGGCAGGGGCTGAGGTGCCTGGGGCGAAGGAGACGCGCGCCTTCCTGGGCGAACGGGCACGGAGCGAAGACTGAGGGGCTGCTGGGAGGGCGGTGCTGGTGCGCTGGGTGGCGGCTGTACCTGTTGTTGCTGGGGGCACAGATGTTGCCGCCCACGCTAGGGAGCTCCCAAACGAGGACGTGTCCGTGTCGCTGGTGTCTCCACCGGCCCCCGTTGTGGTGCTCCCCTCGCCCTCCGGATCACTGGTGCCCTCAGTGTCTGTGTCAGTGCCCACCGGGGCCTGGTGACCTGCAGCTCCCTCGTGCTCCTTCGCCAATTCTCCTCCGCCTGATGATGCTAATGCACAAGAAACAAAGAATAAGGGTGGGGGGAGAAAGAAAACAAAGTTGAGTGCATGCCTTGTCAATAGCCTTGGCGGAGAGGACAGACACAGGTGCCTCATGCACTAAGCCGCGAACTTGGGGTACACTACTCTGTACTTCTGACTAGGCCAACAGGTCTAGGGACAACAGACGCGCTCATGGGTGATGTTGGACCATGGATAGCTGCACTTGGCACCCTACAGAGGTGGTGGGCGGGGGCACAGGGCCATGTCAAAGGGAGGGGACTACACTACAGAAAGCACCCTGGCCTACTGTCACCCACAGCCCTCCTCCCCCACCCAGACGCCTCCACTGCGCGTATAGATAGGAGAATGTGCTGATACTCACCCCCTGGTGTCTGCTGTGATGTCCTCAAGCGCCCATCCAAATCAGGGTAGGCCACCGCCAGGATCCGGGACATCAGGGGGGTCAGGGTACGACTGGCACCCCTCCTAGGTCGGGAGGCCATCCCCAGCAGTGACTCGGCGGTCTTTCGGGTTCCGCGGCAGATGTCCTCCCACCTCTTCCGACAGTGGGTGCCCCGTCTGGTGTAGACCCCCAGGGCCCGGACTTCCTTGGCGATGGCACGCCAAATATCGATTTTCTGATGGGCGCTCACCTGTTTGACATGTACAGGGTGGGAAAGAGAAAACGTCACATTTCTGCATGTTTGGAGTACATGCCCCCCCTCCCCACCCTTGCCATGTGGCCCATACTGTCATCAGTCGTGCGTTGCATTCCTCATTTTCTCCCCACCCCACCAACTGACAGCCACCCCACTCCACACAGGCATTACCCATTCAATGTGCACTCAGTGTACTCACCTGTTGGTCTGGAGGACCGTAGAGTAGCGCATACTGGGGGAGGACCCCGTCCACGAGTTTCTCCAACTGCATTCAGACGTGAAGGCAGGGGCCCTTTCCCCAGTCGCAGCAGCCATTGTCACTTCCAGACCGAGTTCACAGCAGCACTTGCAGTATAGGTCCTCTCCTGTGGATGATCAGGTCTCGAGTGATTAAGCAGATAGAAAATGGCGGTCACGCCCACGGCGGTGCGTACCGCGGCGGTGCGTACCGCAACCGCCGGCGCACATCGTCATTGGCTCCTGAATCCCATAGGGTTCAATGTTAACCAATGCGACTTCGTACAGCGGTCTTCGACCGCCTACCGCCACGGTGTGCCACGCCAGCGCATTGACCTCACATCCCATTGTCCCAGTTTAGAGGTCAGGCAGCCGCCATTTCAAGGGCCCACATGGCTTAAATTCTACTGTGTCACACAGGCCTAGGCCTTGCATTTGCACACATACAAACATAGCAGTCAAAACATTTTCGTGTACTGTGCAAGCTGTGTTGTACGTACCTGTGAGTTGATTGACTCAGTGCTCCATGTTGTCCTTCGTAGGCACCGTCCGCAGGGACTTGCAAGGAGAAGGAGGAATCCTCCCGTGTACCGGCCGCTGGTTGACCTGTCGACAATGGAAGAACGCCATATAATACTCCGATACCGACTTGACCGAGCCACTATACATGAACTGTGTGCCCAGCTGGAGCCAGACCTGATGTCACCCATCCGCCAACCCACAGGAATTCCCCCTCTAGTGCAGGTTCTATCAGTCCTCCATTTCTTTGCAAGTGGCTCATTCCAGACAACAGTGGCCATGTCATCTGGAATGTCTCAGCCTATGTTTTCCAAGATTCTGTCCAGAGTGTTGTCTGCCCTGATGAAACTCATGAGGAGCTACATCATATTCCCAGAAGAGGCTGATTTGGCCACAGTGAAGGGTGATTTCTATGCCCTTGGACATATCCCCAACATCATTGGTGCCATTGATGGGACCCATGTGGCATTAGTACCCCCAAATGACGATGAACAGGTGTACAGAAATAGGAAAAATTACCATTCTATGAATGTGCAGGTTGTCTGTTTGGCAGACCAGTACATCTCCCATGTAAATGCCAAGTTCCCTGGGTCAGTGCATGACGCGTATGTTATGAGTAATAGCAGCGTCCCCTATGTGATGGAACAGCTACAGAGACAGCGTGTGTGGCTAATCGTTGACTCTGGTTACCCCAACCAGCCGTGGCTATTGACCCCAGTGAGGAATCCCAGGACCAGGGCAGAGGAACGGTACAATGACGCCCATGGGCGTACTAGGAGGGTCATTGAAAGGACCTTCGGCCTCCTGAAGGCCAGGTTTAGGTGCCTGCATATGACAGGTGGATCCCTAATGTACTCACCAAAGAAGGTGTGCCACATCATCGTGGCCTGCTGTATGCTTCACAACCTGGCTTTGCGACGCCAGGTGCCTTTCCTGCAGGAGGATGGTCCAGATGGTGGTGTCGTAGAAGCCGTGGAGCCTGTGGAGAGTGAAGAGGAGGAAGACGACGGTGAGGAAACAGACAACAGGGAAGCTGTCATACAACAGTATTTTCAGTAGCACACAGGTAAGGTTCAGCCATGCCATTTCCCAGTTACTTAGAGCCTCATGCATCTCAACTTTATGTATTTCCCCCCAGCTCTTTTAAATAACATATTCTTTTTCCCTTCCCTTCTCAGTGCTTAATGACTCATAGCCCGACTTCTGCTTGGTTTGGCCATGTACTACAGCGTATTGACATTGGTATGTTGTCATCACTAACTGACATCACATATTGTGAACTGTTATGTGTTGTACGATTTTTTGAGAATACAGCATGACTCCAAACGGTTTTCTGTGCAATAATTGTTTTATTTTTTGTGCTTAGATAATGGTACATTATATGAAGACGGTGATGGGTGGGGGTGGAGTGATGTCCATGGCAGAGTCCAGTTCTCAGTCTGACAGGTCTATTGTCCATATGCCTGTGGAAGGATGGAGCAGGGGCTGTTTGAGTTTGGACAGGGTGGCAATGTGGGACAGTGGGATGACTTCTGGGGGTATCTCATGCTGGCGGTGGTCTTGGCATGCTACTCTGGTTTTTTTTTGGGTCTTAGGCTCCTCTTGCGGGGTGGTTGTTCTTCAGCAGGAGGTGGGGTTCTTTTGGCCTGTCGTTGTGTGTGGGCCTCCTGTCCACTAGCGCCGGCGGAGGTGGTAGGCTGTTCCTGGCTAGTGACAGTGGCCCTGTGTGGTGCCACATGGTCCCGCAACGTGTCTTCTATCCTGTTGAGGGCCTGGACCATGCTCCCCATGGCGGTAGCGATGGTGGTGAGTTGGTTGCTGAACCCCATGTAGCGTTCTTCCTGCTGTGCCTGTATCTCGGTGAACCTGGCCAGTACTGTCGCCATCGTCTCTTGGGAGTGGTGGTATGCTCCCATGATGGTAGTGAGGGCCTCTTGGAGAGTGGGTTCCCTGGGCCTCTCCTCCCCCCCCTGTCGCACGGCAGCCCACCGAGTTGCCCTGTTTGCCTGGGCCTCTGTCCCCTGGACGGTGTGCCCACTCCCACTGCCCCCAGGTCCCTGTTGTTGTTGGGGTGTTGGGTTAGCCTGGGTGCCCTGTAGTGGCAGACACACCGCTGCTTGACCTGTCCTAGAGACAGAGGCATGGGCCCGCTGGGTGGGAGCTGTGCTGTTGTTCCCAGGGGGGTTTGGGTCTGCTGTGGCCTGTGTCTGTGTTTGGGGAACCCACTGCCCAGAGGTCCCCGATGGTCCGGGCTGGTCATCAGGTTCCAGGTCGACAGAGCTGCTGTCCTCACTGGGGGCCTGTTCCGGGGGTGGGATGGACATTTGAGGACCCTCCTGACCGGTGTGTTGGCGTTCGGGTCCTGCATGGGGTGAGAGAGTATGGTTATTGTTTCTGTGTGTGAAAAAGCGTGCGATTTATGGGTGCCCTTGTCCCCCAGTGCAGGCATTCCCTTGTGGGTGGTGTTGTGAGGGTGGTTTGTGGGGGGGATGGGTATGTGCAGTGGTCATGCTTAGGTAATGGGTGTCCAATGTTTGTGGTGGCATGCAAGGGTTGGTGAGGGGTTGGGTGGGTTGTGCTAGGGAAACATTCCCAGGGATGATGTGTGATGGTGGGTTGGGGGTGAGGGTGGGGGTGTGGGTTGCCATGCTGGTGGGGTGGGGGGGATGAAGTATATGAGATAGGACTTACCAGAGTCAATTCCTCCGGGTACTCCAGCGAGGCCCTCAGGATGCAGGATGTTTAATACTTCTTGCTCCCATGCTGTGAATTCTGGTGGGGTGGGTGGGGGTCCTCCGCCAGTCTTCTGCACCGCGATGTTGTGTCGCAACACCATCGAGCGCACCTTCCCCCGTAGGTCGTTCTATCGTTTGCGGATGTCGTCCCTATTTCTGGGATGCTGTCCCACCGCGTTGACCCTGTCCACGATCCGCTGCCATAGCTCCGCCTTCCTTGCTATGGTGGTGTGCTGCACCTGTGAGCCGAAGAGCTGGGGTTCCACTCTTAGGATTTCCTCCACCATCACCCTGAGTTCTTGGTCCGTAAAGCGTGGGTGTCTTTGTGGTGCCATGGGGTGGTGTGGATGAGGTGTGGGGTGGTGTATGTGGTGATGAGTGTGTTGGTGTGTGGTGCTTTGTGCTACTATGTGGTGTGTGTGATGTTGTAGTGTGCCTCTGTGTGTCTGGCTCTCTATTCTCTGATGTGTCTCTCTCTCCTTCGTCTCTGATTTTTGGTAGTAGGGGTTTGTGGGTGATGTGGGTGTGTGTTTTATATTGTATTGGATGTGTGGGAGTGTTGTTTGTATGTGTATCAGGTGTGTGTATTTCAAATTGTCCAATGTGGTAGTGTTTTGTTAAGGTGTGTGTATTTTGACCGCGGCGGTGTGTACCGCCAATAGACTACCGCGTTTGAAAGACCGCCGCGTGGATTTGTGGATCGTAATGGCATGGGCGTATTTCTGTTGGCGTGGCGGTGGAGGTTTGGTCATCTCCAGTTTATCGCTGGCCGCTGATGTGGCGGACTGCAATGGAGGTCGGATTTTTGGAGGTTTGGCAGTTGTGGGTCAGAATGACCGTGCCGGCTGACCGCGGCCACGGCGGTATTGTGACGGTCTTCTGACCGGCGGTAAGCGGCTTTTACCGCCGAGGTCAGAATGACCCCCAAAAACTTTATCTAAAAATTCCAAAATACATCTTGTGTCTATCCTCTCAACAATTTCTACAACAGGCCACCTAGAAAACAGATCCATCAACACTATTACGTATTTTTGTTCATCACCAAACGGTCCCGCAAAGTCAATTGCCACACATTCCCATGGTTGTTTCGGCAAAAAATGTTCATTCATTGGCGGTCTGAATGTTTGTAACGTCTTGTCGGCATTTGAACACTTGGAACAATTCCTCACAAATCTTTCAACCTCAACATCCACATTAGGCCACCAAAATAAACTTCTTACCACACCCTTTGTTTTTACAATGCCAAAATGTCCTTCGTGACATAGATCCACAATTACTTCCCTCAAGCTCTTGGGAGGAATAATCCGCTCACCCCTCATGATTGTACCATTCTCCATAGACAACTGCGATCTCACTTCCCAAAAAGGCCTAACCTCTTCCTGCAATTTGTTTTTATCCGGCCAATTTCCTTGCAAAAATTTATTTACATCAACTAATACTGTATCCTTATCATATTCAGATATCCACTCTTCCCTGCACACAGCATGACTACCATCTGCATGAACAAAAGCTACTTGGAAATTATGCCAACATTCATCCACACACTCTTCCAATTTAGTAGGCATTCTTGATAAGAAGTCCGCTACTAGATTATCCTTGCCCGGTAAATATATAAGTTTATAAACATAATCCTGCATTCTTATTGACAATCTTGCAATCCTCGCAGAAGCATTAACAGTTCCCCCCGTTGTCAATAATTTCACCAACGGCTTGTGATCACATAAAATTGTTACAGGTTTTCCCCACACAAAAACCCTGAAGTGATCCAGAGCCCACGCACATGCCAAAGCTTCCCTCTCAATTGTGGGATACTTTTCTTCTGTTGGCGACAAGGCTCTAGAGGCAAAGGATATTATAAATTCCTTCCCATCCTTATCCTTCTGGCTGAATACCGCACCCAAACCTTTACCACTGGCATCCGTTGTGATACAGTTATCCAGGTTAGGATCAAAACAGTGTAAGCTTTGGACTTTATCAATTTCAGAAGTGATGCGATTGAAAACGATCGATAACAATATTATCGTTCAAATGGCGTAGGTCCACACATAACCGAATCTTTCCATTTCTGCATCTGGTAACCACCAATGGACAAATCCATTCTGACGCTTCAATAGGTTGTATTACTCCTAAAGTCACCAATCTTTCCAGTTCCTTTGAAACTTCGTCTCTAATCAATATAGGAACATTCCTAACCTTGTGTACCTTCGGGACTGCATTAGCTTTCAAAATTATGCGGTGTTCAAAACCCCTTAAATTTCCCAGGTTTGTGTCAAACACTGAAGGAAATTTTCGTAACAGACCCCTTGCAAAGTCCAACTCTTCATCCACCACCTTCACTTGTTCTTCACTGTTTGGATCCAGGACAATGTGCAATTTACCCTGATCAATCCAGCCAAGAACTGGTGGTCCTTTCTTACTTATATACAGCTTAGCTTGAGTGGATCTGTTTTTAAATCTAAAGGTTAACCATCTATAACCTAACATATCAATTTTATCACCACTGTTCCCGTGTGGTTGTATATCAGGTTCACATAACTCCATACCAAATTTCCCTATGAATTTATCTCTCCATACCTCTTCATTCACAATGGTATAAGGTGATCCAGAATCAGCAACATTTTTCATTATAACTCCACCAATGCTTATTTGACACTCAGGCTTGTTTTTCCCTGGCTCCCCATTGACATTCAGAATCAAATTCATTGTAGAGCATATAACACTATCGTTACCAAACCCATGACCCTTTCCATCCTCTTCATCATCCTGTTCAGAATTTTCCAACACACACTTGACGTTATCTTTTTTCCTGCAAACCTTCGCAAAATGACCAATTAAACCACAATTTCCACACTTTCTTTGGATAGCTGGACATGTCTTGCTATACGCTAGGTGATCCTTACTACCACACCTATAGCATCTATTTTTTTCTTTAGAAAACGATTTTGATTGGGCATTGAAAGACTTACTGGAAGTTTGGGTGGCATTGTAAGACTTACTGACAGGTTTGGAGTTTATTTTACAGCCAAACTCAGACTCCTTAACTTTTGACAATAATTCCTTGGCACATCTACCAAACATCTCTGCTTTACGCACAATGTTCATAACCTCCTCAAGTGATGAATCACCATTCACCCACAAACGTTCTTGAATACTCTGATTATGAACATGCATAACTAATTGGTCCCTAATTAACTCAGTTTGTAATGCTCCAAATTTGCAATCAATAGCTAATTTTTTAAGTTCAGCGACATAATTATCTACTGACTCATTCTCATTTTGCTTACGTTGGAAAAATGTATATCTAGTAATACCTATACAAACATTCGGTGCAAAATAAGTGTCAAGATCTTTTAATGCTGCCTCAAAAACGTTCTGATCCCCAACTACTGGAGCTTTTAACATTTGGTTGTACACTCCTAACCCATAAGGACCCAAAGAATGTAACAAAATAAGTTTTTTTTGGTCTGCTGACACGTTGCCAGAATCACCCACTGCATCAATGCAATTTATAAAGTACTCCTTCTACTCTAACCACTTAATAGATGGTTCAGAACCTGTTGGCCAAAATGCTTGTGGTGGAGAAATGCTGAAATTCTGCGTTGCCATTATAAATAACTACTCTCAATCTTAAATTGAAAACCAAAAAATATTATGAGGAAAAGTCCAAATGCAGCTAGTAATCCGTGGTTTCCCTGGAGATTTCCAAACAAATAAAGATGACCGCTAAGCACACTTGTTAAGTTGAATGTATGAATTCCAGCACGTTTTGCAGCACAAAGGAATCGTTACAAGTGGCAGGATATCCTCAAAAGGTTCACATCCAGAAATTACTTGTTGCTAAGAAACTCAAGAATGCCTCTGGATCCTTCAAAATAACCGCAGTACGAAATACACAGCCGGCATTCAGGTTGTCATGACAACATTGGCGTGCGAACGTCAGGTCAAGCAACTGTTGCCCACAACCAACACAACCTCTGTTGTGCAGTCGAGTGAGAAAGCGACAGTAAAAACACACAGTCAAACCCAGCAGGAAATCGGCAAAGCGCAGCTCAAAACGTCAATCCCACCAGGAAATCGGCAAAGAGCAGCTCAAAACGCGATGAATCGCTCCGTGGTCAGCCCAAAAGGAATGCTGTGCTGCACCCCAGAACTCCTAACGCCACAGCACGCGTAGTCCTAGGCTCCAGGCGCTCGTCGCCAAATTGTAGTGAAAAAACCACAAGGTATTTGGTGTAAAGCACTTTATTGCCTGGAGCCACTGGGGAAAGCGACTCCTTCAACTGCTTTCCCGTTCGTTTTTCAACCCATGCGTTCCACACAGCGCAAAGCAACTGTGGAACGCGTTCAATAATAAACATAACACCCTCACTGTTTTCTTACAGTCCCAGCGACCCTCTACAAGGTCACATAGGTTTGGGGTACATTCGTGGTTTGCATTCCACTTCTAGAGTGTATGGTTTGTGTTGCCCCTATCCCTATGTGCCCCCATTGCATTCTATTGTGACTATACATTGTTTGCACTGTTTTCTATTGATATTACTGCATATTTTGGTATTGTGTACATATATCTTGTGTATATTTGTTATCCTCATACTGAGGGTACTCACTGAGATACTTTGGCATATTGTCATAAAAATAAAGTACCTTTATTTTTTGTATATCTGTGTATTGTGTTTTCTAATGATATTGTGCAGATGACACTAGTGGTACTGTAGGAGCTTCACTCATCTCCTAGTTCAGCCTAAGCTGCTCTGCTAAGCTACCTTTTCTATCAGCCTAAGCTGCTAGACACCCCTCTACACTAATAAGGGATACCTGGGCCTGGTGCAAGGTGTAAGTACCCCTTGGTACTCACTACAAGCTAGTCCAGCCTCCTACACCATGTTCAAGTGCTTCTGCGGGTGCTGCCTGCTTCTGCATGGGCTATCTGTATTGCTGAGCGTCCCCTCTGTCTCCTTCTCCAAGGGGCGACCTCCTGATCCTTCCTGGGCCCGGGCATTTTCTTCAGCTGTGACCTTTGCAGCTAGCAAGGCTTGTTTGCGGTCTTTCTGCATGGAAACAACTCTGCATCCTCCAGCACGCCTCAGGACTTCTTCTATGCAAAGGAGAGGTTCCTGGCATCTTCTGTTGTTGCAGAATCTTCAGCTTCTTTCACCCAGAGGCAGCCATTTTGCACCTTCATTTTGGGTTTAGTGGGCTCCTGCCCCCCCGGACACTTTCATGACTCTTAGACTTGGTCCCTTTCCTTTGCAGGACCTCAGGTCCAAGGATCCATCTTCAGTGCTTTGCAGTCTGTTGTGGTCTTAGCAGAATGTCCTATAACGACTTTGGTGTGTTTTCTGGGGAAGTAGGGTCACTTTACTCCTACTTTTCAGGGTCTTGGGATGGGGTATCTTGGACACCATTCGTGGTTTGCATTCCACTTTTAGAGTATATGGTTTCTGTTGCCCCTAGGCCTATTGCATCCTATTGTATTCTACAGTGTTTGCACTACTTTTCTAACTGTTTACTTACCTGATTTTTGTTTGTCTGTATATTTTGTGTATTTTACTTACCTCCTAAGGGAGTATATCCTCTGAGATATTTTTGGCACATTGTAACTAAAATAAAGTACCTTTATTTTTAGTAACTCTGAGTATTGTGATTCTTATGATATAGTGCTACATGATATGAATGGTATAGTAGGAGCTTTGCATGTTTCCTAGTTCAGCCTACGCTGCTCTGCTATAGCTACCTCTATCAGCCTAAGCTGCTAGAACACTACTAATCTGCTAATAAAGGATAACTGGACCTGGCACAAGGTGTAAGTATCATCAGGTACCCACTATAAGCCAGGCCAGCCTCCTACAGCTACTTATGTGGGTTGCACAACCAGTGCTGCAGAACCACTAGTAGCATGCAATGTAAAGGTCCTGGGCACATGTAGTGCACTTTACTAGGGACTTACAAGTAGAATAATGCCAATTGGGTATGAACCAATGTTAGCGTGTTTTAAGGGAGAGCATATGCACTTTAGCACTGGTTAGCAGTGGTAAAGTGTGCAGAGTCCTAAAACCAGCAGAAAGAGTGTAACAAAAAATGGAGGGAGGCAGGCAAAAAATTGGGGGTGACCACCCTAAGGCTGTTAGGTCTAACATCTGTTTTCTCTTTTTCCTCTGGTTTTGCACATAACATGAATACTATAGTTGGTCAGATATCTTATTTATTGCCCTATTTATCATGTTTAATCGTTAAACACTGTTTGAATGGATTCCGCAGTTTGAACATAATAACAAATTAAAGTGCATGCACAGTAAAACTTGAAGTTTGTAGTCTAATGTTGGTGTTTAGGCTGGACAATGTACTCTGATGGCCTGCTGATACTGTGTGGAGCTGTAACCTTGATAGCACTCTTTAGTGTGATCCATAACATTTTACTGGCCCAATGATCTCTGAGCTCGATACAGCACTAACCTACCTCACTGACAGCATGCTGGTTTTGAAAATATGTTATGCACCCCCCCCCCCCAGTAGAAAAATAAAAACCAATGGGCTCCCCCTCTCAGAAATTTTCACAAATATTGTATTAAGATGGCAATGTTTAAATATGTCTAGACCTATTTAAACATTGTAGTTAAGTTCTGTTACCTTTTTAAAAATGCAGTTACATGTTTCTGCTTAAAACTAAACACTACTATCTGTATAATGCTTCTTTTGGCCAGAGCCTGGCGCCCACCCAGGATCACTTGAGGCCCCCCAAGGGGGGCCCGCCCCCCAGTTTAAAGACCCCTGATCCAGAGGGAGGTGCTTTATATGTACGCCTCCAAAATGCAAGACTGTTTCAGTAGACATTGAACGCATTGGGTCATGATGTTACATATAAATTATTCAGTAAAAAAAGAGTCTCCGGGGCCAGAATTAGATGGTGAGTCACCTCTCACAATTAGGACATGCATCATGAGCAGGAATGATCAAAGGACTATGTTACAGTATTTTTTTACTTATTCTGGTCATGCAAAAAAGCATAAAAACATGGTCAGTGTGCATGTGAGTGCACACATGTAGACCATCTATGATTAATTTTTCTTAAGTTTGATGAAAATCCATAAAAAGATGACTGCTGTGTATGTACACACATGCAGGTTGACCATCTTGTATGGATTAAAAAAAAGCATAAGTAAAGCTATTACAAGATTTCTGCTGTGTGAGTGGGTGGGCATGGGTGCATCATGGACTGCTTTGAAGTCATTCAAAAATGGTGGCCTGCCACTATATTAATGATGGGCAGTGGTTGGACTGCAAGGAATGAGGATGGGTAAAATGGTGCTGGAAGTTAGCAAATTTTAAATAACGGAAGAGATGGAAAGAAAGTAGCCCCTCAAGCCCTGCAATGCAAGCTATTACATCAGTTTTGGAAGGGTACAACTCGTGCAATTAAAACATGGTGGGACCAAATTGTTCCTTGGGTTAGACAAATATGAAAATACAGAAGAAAGCCATCACATCAGGATCAGAAAAATGAATTAGACAAACATAACATCCAATCATGAACAATAGGATGATGCAAAGTACAATCTAAGGCCCCTATTACGAGTCTGTCCATCCTAGGACTGCCAGACTTGCAGTGGCGGTTCGACAGCCGCAACTGTGGTAGTCTGATCACCCCATTACATGTTTGGTGGGCAGACCCGCCAACCTACCGCCGTCCCTGTCAGAATCCCAGATCCCAACGGGCTGACGGCGGGGCTGGTTGTGATCAGCCAGGGCAGCGCTGCCCTGCTGATTACAACCTTGTTCTCCACCAGCCTTTTCATGGCGGGTCATGAAAAGGCTGGCAGAGAACAAGTGCAGGGGGACACAGGCGGGCCGCTGCACCCCCCATCCCCATGGCAATGGCAGTTCTGGGGTCCCCTGCCCAGCACCCTTGAAATGTGCACTGTCAGCAGTGCATACAGTGCGCATTTCAATTGTGCTGGTGCCCCCTGCATGTGGCAGCATTGCCTCCGGCTCTATTATCGGCCAGCGGCAATGCTGTTGCACCTTTTCTACTGAGCTGACCGACTGAAACTTTGGTTTCCGCCAGTCAGCCCTGTCGGAAAGCTGTAATGGGGTTGGTTGGAAGGTCACCAGCACCGTGGTGACCTCCCATTTGGGAATTTGGCGGACGGATGTTTTTGTTCGCTAATTTCATAATCAGCCCTTAAGCCAATGTTGGATGCATTTGGTCTCTTGTTAACAGAGAGCTATAGATGTCTGTAGGTGTGACCTACAAAACAAATTATAATTGTAAACAGGAAATTGAGGTACTGATTGAGGGGGTGAAAACCTACTCAAGTAGCGACCACTGTTCAGGTGAATGTTAACTTTGAGGCAAGATGTCAACTATTTGTGCAGCAATTCAAACAGTAACACAACACAAGAAAATACCTTTGCTGTGTTAGAAAAACAGATTAAGATTTAACAAATTATTTGACACCAAAACAAAAAAAAATAATCAGTAGGACCCAAGATAGGAAATTTCAACTGTTTAGGTGAAAATAGTGCTTAAAAGCACAAAGCAGCAATTGGGGTTTTCTAGTCAAGCCTGACCAGGATAAAGACACAGGTTCAGGCAGACTGCAATGGAAGATGGAGATACAGGGACCAAGTTAGGCCCACTGAACAAAGTACCCTAAATCCTGGTTGGAGAGCAATACATGATCCTGTGTTCTGCCGAGCTGGAGTCTGGAATGCAAGGTCCTGCATCAAGGATGCATTGTGCATTGACAGTTCTAAGGAGTTGCGGGGCTATGATGTGGGATTCTGTGTCAAGGAAGCATCGTACAGCAGCGGTTCTGAAGATCTGCAGGGTCTTGTGCCAAGGATGTGTTGCACAATGTTGGTTCCAAAGTGGGGCTGCAAGAAGATGCATTGCATTGTGCTGCATTGGTTCTACACAGTAGACCACAGCTGAGCTGACAGAGCACCATCAGGTCCACATTCAATGGTCCAGGACTTGGGTGGCACCACTTGAGGGTTAGGACTCACAGTAGCTAGAGCCCATGTGCAGAGATCAAGGTGGTTGGAGTCTTATCTGTCTCTGAGGCTCTGATCAGGAGGCCATCCCACTAGTCCTTGGAGTCCCTCTGGTAGTCCTGGGTTTAAGGCGAACGTCCAGTTCCTCTCATGCAAGTAACAGGGCAGCAACGTAGTGGGGCAACAGGGCAGTAAAGTAGCTAGGCAGCAGAGTAACAGCCCTTCTTGCACCAAAGCAGCACAGAAGTCCTTCTGAGTCATCCACAGCTCCAGATGTGTACTGAAAAGTTGGGTTTGCAGGTCCACTATTTATGCTTGGTGCCAGCTTTGAAGTAGGAGAAGTTTCTAGAGTGTTTAACCCCCAGAGGAGTTTGGAATTTCCTTCCTCCCTGGCCTAGCCCCAGCTTGTCTGGGAGCACAAATGACTAGTGTGAAAGCCTTTGTGAGTGTGATGATACAGAGGCTGGTGTGGAAAGTGACAGCTCTTCCCTCCTATCAAGTCAGAGCTGGCACATCCTCCCAGCACCTATTCTCCCTTTGTCTCACTGTGTGGAAGCAATACACAAAGACCAACTACCAGCTACACCTAGGGGGTCATTACGACCCTGGCGGCCGGCGGTAAGTTGGCGGTAACACCGCCAACAGACTGGCGGTGTTCCGCCAGCAATTATGACCGTGGCGGAAAAGCCACGGCCAATACCGCCGGCCCCTCCACTTTCCCGCCAGGTTTCCGCCTGGCGGTCATAATCCCCAGGGCAGCGGTGCAAGCACTGCCCTTGGGATTATGAGTCCCCGACCGCCAGCCTGTCTGTGGCAGTATACACCGCCATTGAAAGGCTGGCGGTAAGGGGACTTGGGGTGCCCCTGGGGGCCCCTGCACTGCCCATGCACTTGGCATGGGCAGTGCAGGGGCCCCCAGGCATAGCCCCGTCGCGCATTTCACTGCCCGAATTTCGGGCAGTGAAATGCGCGACGGTGGTACTGCACCCGCTGCACATCAGCATTGCCGCCGGCTCTATTACGAGCCGGCTGCAATGTTGATGTGACATTTCCGCTGGGCCAGCGGACGGTAACACTGTTACTGTCCGCTGGGCCAGCGGAAATGTCATAATAGGGAGACAGGAATACCGCCGGCAATGGCGGTATTCTGTCTCCCGCGGCCTCGGCGGTCTGTTTCAAAGACCGCTGAGGTCGTAATGACCCCCCTAGTCACATGACCTAGGATACAGGCTGCAAGCAGCAAATAGTAGGGACAAACAAAATGCCAACTTTCTAAAAGTGGTGTTTTCAGAATTGTGAGTTAAACTTCAATTTTACCATTGAAGAGGGTTTAAAATTACAATTCTTTACAGACCAAACTCAACATTACCACCTGCACTCAGTTGAAAGCTCCAAATTGCTCCATATTCAGGACGTTAACATTGGTGAATAATGTAGAGACAAACTCATCACCCGTTAAGATCCCAGCTAAAACAGGTCTGACAGAACAAATTAACAGTAGAAATGATATACAAGAAAGTGTGCTTCCTATGCCTTACTTACCTCTATAAAGAAAAAAGAATCCGATTATTTCCGTCCAATCTAGGGGTCAATAAAGTGTCTACAATGTTTTTTTCTAACATCCTGATCTTCAACATAATGGTAAATCATGATAAAACATTAACACTCTTGGCTCCCAAAAATTGTCTTCCCTTAGATATATGCATGGTTTTGAGGGTCTTATGACAGATGTGGCAGTTAAGAATGGCTCATAATTCCAGAATGTCCTCTCACTTACGCTGTTTCATCCTCGCTACTGTTTTCTTGCTATTTGTATTGATTACCGTTTTTTTAAACATCTTGAATGTCGAGGTCTATATTTTGTGAAGTGCTTAGGCTGAACTTTCCCTAAATTCAGCTTTGGAAACTGTTTCTCAAAGCACTAAGGAAATGTTACACACCATTCCAAGGTGCCACTGATCTTGGTTACCTGAGGAAACTGATCAAATAAGCATTGGAGCACCCTTGTATTAGTTATCTACTGGTACATCCAGATGAAGGCAGATGCTTCTTATATCAAAGTGCTCCTGAACGGTAGATATGCAGTCATTAACTGGAAAAAAACTGGTTACAGAGGATGTCCTTAACGTACCTATAACAATAGGTTGAGTCGACTTTACCTGAAGATTTAAATGCAGCTGATTCCAACACAGATTTTCATAGAAATTAGGCTAAGCGGTTTTGCCCTTGCAGGACACTGTCGGATCAAAGTATGTTCTATTCAGGCAGGCTAAACTGTTGGCTGTGAAAATTGTATCCATGTTGGTCTGTCCTTCCCACTGATAATCTATGAAAGTATTTACTACAGTCGTTTGTTTGCACAATGATATGGCAAAAATAATTGGGGCACAGAGGTAGTTTAAATCTGTCAATAAATTTAAACAATGTAAGTGTTATTTGAAAGGGATTTTTTAAAGGAATATCTAATACATTTTAAGATGCAGTATGGAACTAGGTACGTTTAAAGCGTTGATGTTGTTGAATTTCTTGCTAAAAGGGTGCTTTAAAAATGTGACAACTAGTCACAAAAAATGATGGACTACACCAAATTGTGATTTGGTACTGATAGGGTTTTGCCAGGTGGCAAATATTGCTTTCCAAGTTAGAACATGGAGTGTAGACTGTAAGAAATAAACGTGTTATATGAAATATAAAAAAAAACACGAAAAGTTCACCAAATATCATAATATTTCTAACTCGAAATGTGCTTCGATCCCACAAATCATTCAATTAAAAAGGTTGGGACTCGTGTATTGTTTATAATCGTCTTATATTATTATGTAGTTGGTTTGAATTGAAGAAATCTCACATCAAATTATTTGTTACGTGTAGCTTCACAAGGCAGTATAGATATACGTCTGGGGGATGTTTGACTATATCCAGACCATTATTCACTGCACAAACATTGTTGCTGTACTTGTATGTTTGCAGTACATCTCAATCTCAAACACGTTTGCTGTGAATGATTTTGGAGTATGAGTTCCAACGACAGATTGGTACTGTGTTGTAAATAAAGTGGCATCTGTCATCATTTCTCTCTCATCTACAGATTCCTTCTCAAATAATTTATGTAGCCATCTGTAGACCAAACAATCTAGGAAGCTTTTGGGCGCCTTCGGAGTTTCCCACGTGTTTTCCTTCTGTCTCGTAATCTCCTTCCGAGTGATGAACAATTTTGTTGATTTTTTGGTAGTTATGTGGTCAATGGATGATAATATAACTTATATTTTGGGAGCTCTGCAAGTCATCCTAACACATATTGGGCTCGAATTTGGGATGTATTGTGTACACACGGGAGGAATTATTTGGTAAAGAACAGCAACGTTTACATTTTGAGAGTTGGACGAATAATATTCATGTCATTTGCAGTTGCGCAAACCTCATAAAAATCAAAATCACCGATTCACAGAGACTCCAAGAATGAGTAATACACGCATGGCATGTAGTAGCGATTCTGGTATTTTGCATAGAAACACACAGGGACGCTGAATATTTTGGTAACAAGTCCTGCTGTGACTCATTAACAATAAACCAGTGCATACTTTTACTGCTGAACTTGCTGCTTGCCTGGGATGCGGCTCTGTCCCCATTGCTGTAACACTCTAATAGAGTCTATGCATCAAATAGCCTTTTTTGTCTCGGTTCTTTGTAAAATAAGATAAGTCCAGCTCCCGCCGGGCATCAGGAGCTAGTGATTTATCAGTGGGTTGCGTCACCCTTGCGCCACGCAAGGGGGCATAAGGGCAATGCAGCACTAAAAGTAGATTTATCAGGCCATGCATGGCCACCTTGCATGGTCCTGCACGGCTTGATAAATCTGAAGTAGCACAAGGCAACACAAATCACCGACTCTTTCTATGGGTCGCGGGGATTACCAGATGACCCGGGTCTGTGCGTGGAATCTCCTGCTTGTTCTCCGGCTGCGCGTCGTTCTGTGGGGCTGTGCGTCGAAGTTTCGCTCTCACGGCAGGCGTCGCGTCGATTTCTCCTCTGGAATTTGGGCGGCGTTGTCCTTGCGAGGCCGTGCGTCGAAGTTCCGGTGGTCCCGAAGGCATCGCGCCGATCAGCGTCAGTGTGCGGCGCACGAAGCGTCCAAGTGAAAAAGAGAAGTCTTTTTGGTCCTGAGACTTCAGGGAACAGGAGGCAAGCTCTATCCAAGCCCTTGGAGAGCACTTTCACAGCCAGACAAGAGTTCAGCAAGGCAGCAGTCCTTTGTAGAAAAGCAGACAGGTGAGTCCTTTGAGCAGCCATGCAGTTCTATACCTAAATGTAGCTTCACAATGGTAACTCCGAATATGGCCATGTAACATGTCTAAGATCATGGAATTGCCCCCCCAGGCCAAATCTGGTATTGGGGTGCCAATCCCATGCATCCCCGGGGCTCCAGCATGGACCCTGGGTACTGCCAACCGAGCTCTCTGGGGTTTTCACTGCAGCTACTGCTGCTGCCAACCCACAGACAGGCTTCTGCCCTCCTAGGGTCTGGGCAGCCCAGTCCCAGGAAGGCAGAACAACGAATTTCCTCGGAGACAGGGTGTTACCTTTGGAAATAGGTGTTAAGGGCTGTGGAGGAGTAGCCTCCCCTAGCCTCTGGAAATGCTTTGAAGGGCACACATGGTGCCCTCCTTGCATAATCCAGTCTACACCAGTTCAGGGATCCTCCAGCCCCTGCTCTGGCATGAAACTGGACAAAGGATAGGGGAGTGACCACTCCCCTGTCCATCACCAGGGCTCCTGCCCAGAGCTCCTCCAGTTTGTCCAAGACCTCTGCCATCTTGAATGCAGAGGTGTAAGGGCACAATGGAGGCCTCTGAGTGGCCAGTGCCAGCAGGTGATGTCAGAGACCCCTCCTGATAGGTGCTTACCTGACTAGGTGGCCAATCCTCATCTGAGGGCTATTTAGGGTCTCTCCTGTGGGCTTCTCTTCAGATAACGAATGCAAGAGCTCACCAGAATTCCTCTGCATCTCCCTCTTCGACTTCTGCCAAGGATCGACCACAGACTGCTCCAGGACGCCTGCAAAACCGCAATAAAGTATCAAGAAGACTACCAGCATCATTGTAGCGCCTAATCCTGCTGGCTTTCTCAACTGTTTCCTGGTGGTGCATGCTCTGAGGGCTGTCTGCCTTCACCTTTCACTGGAAGCCAAGAACAAATCTCCCGTGGGTCGACAGAATCTTCCCCCAGCTACCGCAGGCACCAAACTTCTGCTTCACCGGTCCTCTGGGTCCCCTCTCATCTTGACGAGCGTGGACCCTGGAACACAGGAGCTGAATCCAAGTGACCCTGACAGTGCAGTGGTCCATCTGTCCAAATTTGTTGGAGGTAAGTCCTTTCCTCCCCACGCCAGACAGTAATCCTGTGTACTACTTGATCTGCAGCTGCTTGGGCTTCTGTGCACTTTTGCAAGGAATCCTTCATGCACAGCATAGCCCAGTTCCCCAGCACTCTGTACTGTATTGCTCAACTCAAAGAGTTGACCACCGGCTTCGTGGAACCCTCCTTTGTAATGTTGAGATGACCGCAGTGCTCAGATTTCTTGAACCCGTGTTCAAATGCTTCTGTGGGTGCTGCCTACTTCTGCATGGGCTTTCTGTGCTGCTGTGTGCCCTCTCTGTCTCCTCCTCCAAGGGGCGACCTCCTGGTCCTTCCTGGGTCTGGGCCTGGGCAGCTCCCATTTTCTTCAACGCGACCTTTGCAGCTAGCAAGGGTTGTATGCGGTCTTTTTGCATGAAAACAACTCTGCATCCTCCAGCGCACCTTGGGACATCTTCTGTGCAAAGGAGAAGTTCCTGGTATCTTCCGCTGTTGCAGAATCTTTGGCTTCTTCCACCCGGAGGCAGCCATTGTGCACCTTCATTGGGGGTTTGGTGGGCTCCTGCTCCACCTGGACACTTTTGTGACTCTTGGACTTGGTCCCCTTCCTTTACAGATCCTCAGGTCCAGGAATCCGTATTCAGTGCTTTGCAGTCAGATGTTGTCGTCTTTGTAGAATCTCCTATCACTGCATTAGTGTGTTTCTGGGGAGGTAGGGTAACTTTACTCCTATTTTTCAGGGTCTTGGGGTGGGGTATCTTGGACACCCTGTTTTCTTACACTCCCGGTGACCCTCGACACACTACACTAGGCCTGGGGCCCCTAAGTGGTTCCCATTCCACTTTCTTAGTATATGGTTCGTGTTGCCCCTAGGCCTATTGCATCCTATTGTATTCTTCAGTGTTTGTATTACTTATTTAACTGTTAACTTACCTGGTTTTGGTTTGTGTGTATATTTTGTGTATTTTACTTACCCCCAAAGGGAGTATATCCTCTGAGATATTTTTGGCACATTGTCACTAAAATAAAGTACCTTTATTTTTAGTAGCTCTGAGTATGGTGATTCTTATGATATAGTACTATATGATATAAGTGGTATAGTAGGAGCTTTACATGTCTAAGATGCTCTGTTATAGCTACCTCTATCAACCTAAGCTGCTAGAACACTACTAATCTACTAATAAGGGATAACTGGACCTGGCACAAGGTGTAAGTACCATCAGGTACCCACTATAAGCCAGGCCAGCCTCCTACATTGGTGGTGCAGCGGTGGGATAAGTACTTGTAACTGCTTTAACACTTTGTGATTGGTGCTTTTTGTAGGAAAGTACCATCTTGCCTGGCATGTAACCCCCATTTTTCACTGTATATATGTTGTTTTAGTTGTATGTGTCACTGGGACCCTGGTAACCCAGGGCCCCAGTGCTCATAAGTGTGCCTGAATGTGTTACCTGTGTAGTGACTAACTGTCTCACTGAGGCTCTGCTAATCAGAACCTCAGTGGTTATGCTCTCTCATTTCTTTCCAAATTGTCACTAACAGGCTAGTGACCATTTGTACCAATTTACATTGGCTTACTGGAACACCCTTATAATTCCCTAGTATATGGTACTGAGGTACCCAGGGTATTGGGGTTCCAGGAGATCCCTATGGGCTGCAGCATTTCTTTTGCCACCCATAGGGAGCTCTGACAATTCTTACACAGGCCTGCCACTGCAGCCTGAGTGAAATAACGTCCACGTTATTTCACAGCCATTTTACACTGCACTTAAGTAACTTATAAGTCACCTATATGTCTAACCTTTACCTGGTAAAGGTTAGGTGCAAAGTTACTTAGTGTGAGGGCACCCTGGCACTAACCAAGGTGCCCCCACCTTGTTCAGAGCCAATTCCCTGAACTTTGTGAGTGCGGGGACACCATTACACGCGTGCACTACATATAGGTCACTACCTATATGTAGCTTCACAATGGTAACTCCGAATATGGCCATGTAACATGTCTATGATCATGGAATTGCCCCCTCTATGCCATCCTGGCATAGTTGGCACAATCCCATGATCCCAGTGGTCTGTAGCACAGACCCTGGTACTGCCAAACTGCCCTTCCTGGGGTTTCACTGCAGCTGCTGCTGCTGCTGCCGCCAACCCCTCAGACAGGCATCTGCCCTCCTGGGGTCCAGCCAGGCCTGGCCCAGGATGGCAGAACAAAGGACTTCCTCTGAGAGAGGGTGTTACACCCTCTCCCTTTGGAAAATGGTGTGAAGGCAGGGGAGGAGTAGCCTCCCCCAGCCTCTGGAAATGCTTTGTTGGGCACAGATGTGCCCAATTCTGCATAAGCCAGTCTACACCGGTTCAGGGGACCCCTTAGCCCTGCTCTGGCGCGAAACTGGACAAAGGAAAGGGGAGTGACCACTCCCCTGACCTGCACCTCCCCTGGGAGGTGTCCAGAGCTCCTCCAGTGTGCTCCAGACCTCTGCCATCTTGGAAACAGAGGTGCTGCTGGCACACTGGACTGCTCTGAGTGGCCAGTGCCACCAGGTGACGTCAGAGACTCCTTCTGATAGGCTCCTTCAGGTGTTAGTAGCCTATCCTCTCTCCTAGGTAGCCAAACCCTCTTTTCTGGCTATTTAGGGTCTCTGTCTCTGGGGAAACTTTAGATAACGAATGCAAGAGCTCATCCGAGTTCCTCTGCATCTCTCTCTTCACCTTCTGCCAAGGAATCGACTGCTGACCGCGCTGGAAGCCTGCAACCCTGCAACATAGTAGCAAAGACGACAACTGCAACTCTGTAACGCTGATCCTGCCGCCTTCTCGACTGTTTTCCTGCTTGTGCATGCTGTGGGGGTAGTCTGCCTCCTCTCTGCACCAGAAGCTCCGAAGAAATCTCCTGTGGGTCGACGGAATCTTCCCCCTGCAACCGCAGGCACCAAAAAGCTGCATTACCGGTCCCTTGGGTCTCCTCTCAGCACGACGAGCGAGGTCCCTCGAATCCAGCGACTCTGTCCAAGTGACCCCCACAGTCCAGTGACTCTTCAGTCCAAGTTTGGTGGAGGTAAGTCCTTGCCTCACCTCGCTGGGCTGCATTGCTGGGGACCGCGACTTTTGCAGCTACTCCGGCCCCTGTGCACTTCCGGTGGAAATCCTTTGGGCACAGCCAAGCCTGGGTCCACGGCACTCTAACCTGCATTGCACGACTTTCTAAGTTGGTCTCCGGCGATGTGGGACTCCTTTGTGCGACTTCGGGTGAGCACCGTTTCACGCATCCTCGTAGTGCCTGTTTCTGGCACTTCTCCAGGTGCTACCTGCTGCTGAGAGGGCTCCTTGTCTTGCTCGACGTCCCCTCTCTCTCCTGGTCCAATTTGCGACCTCCTGGTCCCTCCAGGGCCACAGCAGCTTCCAAAAACGCTAACCGCACGATTTGCAGCTGGCAAGGCTTGTTGGCGTTCTTTCGGCGGGAAAACACTTTTGCACGACTCTCCAAGGCAAGAGGGATCCGTCCACCAAAGGGGAAGTCTCTAGCCCTTTTTGTTCCTGCAGAAACCTCAGCTTCTTCTGTCCAGTAGAAGCTTCTTTGCACCCGCAGCTGGCATTTCCTGGGCATCTGCCCATCTCCGACTTGCTTGTGACTTTTGGACTTGGTCCCCTTGTTCCACACGTACCCTAGATTGGAAATCCACAGTTGTTGCATTGTTGGTTTGTGTCTTTCCTGCATTATTCCTCTAACACGACTTCTTTGTCCTTAGGGGAACTTTAGTGCACTTTGCACTCACTTTTCAGGGTCTTGGGGAGGGTTATTTTTCTAACTCTCACTATTTTCTAATAGTCCCAGCGACCCTCTACAAGGTCACATAGGTTTGGGGTCCATTCGTGGTTCGCATTCCACTTTTGGAGTATATGGTTTGTGTTGCCCCTATCCCTATGTTTCCCCATTGCATCCTATTGTAACTATACATTGTTTGCACTGTTTTCTAAGACTATACTGCATATTGTTGCTATTGTGTATATATATCTTGTGTATATTTCCTATCCTCTCACTGAGGGTACACTCTAAGATACTTTGGCATATTGTCATCAAAATAAAGTACCTTTATTTTTAGTATAACTGTGTATTGTGTTTTCTTATGATATTGTGCATATGACACTAAGTGGTACTGTAGTAGCTTCACACGTCTCCTAGTTCAGCCTAAGCTGCTCTGCTAAGCTACCATTATCTATCAGCCTAAGCTGCTAGACACCCTATACACTAATAAGGGATAACTGGGCCTGGTGCAAGGTGCAAGTACCCCTTGGTACTCACTACAAGCCAGTCCAGCCTCCTACATTGGTTGTGCAGCGGTGGGATAAGTGCTTTGAGACTACTTACCACTCTTGTCATTGTACTTTTCATAAGAGAAAAATATACAAAACAAGGTCAGTGTATATACACATAGCCAAAAAGTTTTGCATTTCCTCTTTTCACTCTTTTCTAAGTGCTGAAAAGTACTTCTAACTTTCTAAAAAGTTCTAAAAAGTTTTAAAAGTTTTTTTCTCTGTCTTTCTAAAAGCTCTGACAAACTTTTTTATCTTTTTCTATCACTTTAACTCTCTCTAAAAATGTCTGGCACAGGCCAAAATGTTGATCTGTCCAAACTTGCATATGATCACCTTAGCTGGAAAGGAGCAAGGAGTCTCTGCATAGAGAGAGGTTTGAGTGTAGGGAAGAATCCTTCCTTAGAACTGTTAATTAACATGCTTAGAGAACAAGATAAGGCAAGAAGTGCCCCATCTGTTGAAAAAGTAGCTAATGGTTCCCAATCTGATCCAGGGACTCCCCCAGGAAAAGATTCAGGAAATAAACTTCCTAGCCTGCCCATTACTAGACAGTCTAGCATAGTTGGTAATGATGATGAGCCACACCATACAAATAGTGTTGTCTCACATCATAGCAAAAGCATTTATTCTCACCATACTGGTAGTGATGTTTCTGTTAGCCAAGCTGTTAGGGTGGCCTCTGTAAGGGACAGGTCTCCTTCTGTCCATTCTCACCATACTTCTGTTTCAAGGCATGTCCCTCCCACCCACCCTGATGACAGATTGTTAGAAAGGGAGCTCAATAGATTGAGAGTGGAACAAACCAGACTGAAGCTCAAGAAGCAACAGCTGGATTTGGATAGACAGACTTTAGAAGTAGAGAAGGAGAGACGGAAACTGGGTTTAGAAACCCATGGTGGCAGCAGCAGTATTCCCCATAGTCATCCTGCAAAAGAGCATGATTCCAGGAATCTGCACAAGATAGTTCCCACTTATAAGGAGGGGGATGACATTAACAAGTGGTTTGCTGCACTTGAGAGGGCCTGTGTTGTACAGGATGTCCCTCAAAGGCAGTGGGCTGCTATCCTATGGCTATCATTTAGTGGAAAAGGTAGGGATAGGCTCCTTACTGTGAAAGAAAATGATGCTAATTATTTCCAAGTTCTTAAGAATGCACTCCTGGATGGTTATGGCTTAACCACTGAACAATACAGGATAAAGTTCAGAGAGACCAAAAAGGAGTCTTCACAAGACTGGGTTGATTTCATTGACCATTCAGTGAAGGCCTTGGAGGGGTGGTTACCTGGCAGTAAAGTTACTGATTATGACAGCCTGTATAACTTGATCCTGAGAGAGCATATTCTTAATAATTGTGTGTCTGATTTGTTGCACCAGTACATGGTGGACTCTGATCTGACCTCTCCCCAAGAATTGGGAAAGAAGGCAGACAAATGGGTCAGAACAAGGGTGAACAGAAAAGTTCATACAGGGGGTGACAAAGATGGCAACAAAAAGAAGGATGGTAAGTCTTCTGACAAGGGTGGGGACAAATCTAAAAATGAGTCTTCATCAGGCCCACAAAAACACTCTGGTGGGGGTGGTGGGCCCAAATCCTCTTTTAATCAGAACAAGGAAAAGAAACCATGGTGCTATTTATGTAAAATAAAAGGCCATTGGACAACAGATCCCAGTTGTCCAAAGAAAGGCACCAAGGCTCCTACCACTACAACCCCTACTGCTACACCTAGTGTCCCTACTAATAGCAGTGGTGGTGGGAGCAAACCTACTAATAGCCAATCCAAGGGAGTAGCTGGGCTCACTATTGGTAACTTAGTTGGGGTTGGCCTTGTTAGGGAGGCCACAGAGGCTGTGTTAGTCTCTGAGGGGGCTATTGATTTAGCCCCCTTAGTTGCTTGTCCCCTTAATATGGATAAGAACAAGCAGCTACCCCTAATAAATGGTGTTGAGGTTCAGGCCTACAGGGACACTGGTGCCAGTGTGACTATGGTCATAGAGAAACTGGTCCACCCTGAACAACACCTACTTGGTCACCAGTACCAAGTAACCGATGCTCACAACAACACACTTAGCCACCCCATGGCTGTTGTAAATCTCAACTGGGGGGGGGGTTACTGGTCCAAAGAAAGTTGTGGTAGCTTCAGATTTACCTGTAGACTGTCTATTAGGGAATGATTTGGAGACATCAGCTTGGTCAGATGTGGAGTTGGAGGCCCATGCAGCAATGCTGGGCATCCCAGGGCATATTTTTGCTTTGACAAGGGCTCAGGCCAAAAAGCAAAAAGGACAGGGAAGCTTGGATCCTGGAACAAAAGACCAAGTGCTCCCTAAAGCTAGGGCTAGTAGAAGCAAACCACTTCCTACTATCCCTCCCTCTAGAGTGGACTCTACTTCTGAGGAAGAAGAATTCCCTCCCTGTGCAGAACCTACACCAGAGGAGCTGGAAGCAGACACTGCTGAGCTTTTGGGTGAAGGGGGGCCTGCCAGAGAGGAGCTGAGTGTGGCACAGCAAACCTGTCCCACATTAGAGGGTCTCAGACAGCAAGCTGTCAAACAGGCTAATGGGGATGTCAGTGACTCTCACAGAGTTTACTGGGAGGACAACCTCTTGTACACTGAGCATAGGGATCCTAAACCTGGAGCTGCCAGGAGATTAGTGATTCCTCAGGAGTACAGAAAGTTCCTCCTAACCCTGGCACATGACATTCCCCTAGCTGGACACCTGGGTCAAATGAAAACTTGGGACAGACTGGTTCAATTGTTTCATTGACCTAGGATGTCTGAGGACACAAAGGAATTTTGTAAGTCCTGTGAAACCTGTCAAGCCAGTGGCAAGACAGGTGGCACCCCAAAGGCACCCCTTATTCCACTGCCTGTGGTTGGGGTTCCCTTTGAAAGGGTAGGGGTTGACATAGTTGGCCCCCTTGACCCTCCTACTGCTTCAGGCAATAGATTTATCTTGGTGGTAGTGGACCATGCCACAAGATATCCTGAAGCTATTCCTTTAAGGACCACTACAGCACCTGCAGTGGCAAAGGCCCTCCTGGGAATATTTTCCAGGGTGGGCTTCCCAAAGGAAGTAGTATCAGACAGGGGAAGCAATTTCATGTCTGCATACTTACAGGCCATGTGGAAGGAGTGTGGTGTAACTTACAAGTTCACAACACCCTATCATCCACAAACAAATGGACTGGTGGAGAGATTTAATAAAACTCTCAAAGGCATGATTATGGGTCTCCCTGAAAAACTCCGGAGGAGATGGGATATCCTTCTACCATGCCTCCTTTTTGCCTACAGGGAGGTACCCCAGAAAGGAGTGGGCTTCAGCCCCTTTGAACTTCTTTTTGGACACCCTGTTAGGGGTCCACTCACACTTGTAAAGGAGGGTTGGGAACAACCTTTAAAAGCTCCTAAGCAGGATATTGTGGATTATGTACTTGGCCTCAGATCAAGGATGGCTGAGTACATGAAAAAGGCCAGTAAAAACCTTCAGGCCAGCCAAGAGCTCCAGAAGCAATGGCATGATCAGAAGGCTGTTTTGGTTCAGTACCAACCAGGGCAGAAAGTGTGGGTCTTGGAGCCTGTGGCCCCAAGAGCACTCCAAGATAAATGGAGTGGACCCCACACAATTGTTGAAAAGAAGGGAGAAGTCACCTATTTAGTTGACTTAGGCACTGCCAGGAGTCCCCTTAGGGTGCTCCATGTCAACCGCCTGAAACCCTACTATGACAGGGCTGATCTCACCCTGCTCATGGCAACTGATGAGGGACAGGAAGAAGACAGTGATCCTCTACCTGATCTCTTCTCTTCCACAGAACTCTTGTGGAAGGTGTAGTTTTGGCTGATTGTCTTACTGCTGAGCAGAAAGACAATTGCATAAATCTCCTAGATCAATTCTCTGAACTCTTCTCTACTGTGCCAGGTACCACTTCTTGGTGTGAGCACACTATAGATACTGGAGACAGCTTGCCTATCAAAAGTAAGATCTATAGGCAGCCTGACCATGTCAGGGACTGCATAAAGCAAGAGGTCCAGAAAATGTTAGAACTAGGAGTGGTTGAGCACTCTGACAGTCCATGGGCTTCTCCTGTGGTACCAAAACCCCATTCCAAAGATGGAAAGAAGGAAATGCGGTTTTGTGTAGACTATAGAGGTCTCAACTTGGTAACCAAAACTGATGCTCACCCTATACCCAGGGCAGATGAGCTCATAGATACACTGGCATCTGCCAAGTATCTAAGCACTTTTGACTTGACTGCAGGGTATTCGCAGATCAAATTGTCAGAAGATGCTAAACCTAAGACTGCATTTTCTACCATTGGAGGACATTACCAGTTTACTGTAATGCCTTTTGGTTTGAAAAATGCACCTGCCACTTTTCAAAGGTTGGTGAACACAGTCCTGCAAGGGCTGAAAGCTTTCAGTGCAGCATATTTGGACGATATAGCTGTCTTTAGCTCCAGCTGGGATGATCACCTGGTCCACCTATGGAAAGTTTTGGAGGCCCTGCAAAAGGCAGGCCTCACTATCAAGGCTTCAAAGTGCCAGATAGGGCAGGGTAAGGTGGTTTATCTGGGACACCTTGTCGGTGGGGAACAGATTGCACCACTTCAGGGGAAAATCCAAACAATTATTGATTGGGTTCCCCCTACCACTCAGACTCAGGTGAGAGCCTTCCTAGGCCTCACTGGGTATTACAGGAGGTTCATTAAAAACTATGGCTCCATTGCAGCCCATCTTAATGACCTCACATCCAAGAAAATGCCTAAAAAGGTATTATGGACAGCAAACTGTCAGAAAGCTTTTGAGGAGCTGAAGCAGGCCATGTGCTCTGCACCTGTCCTGAAAAGCCCTTGTTACTCTAAAAAATTCTATTTCCAAACTGATGCATCTGAATTAGGAGTAGGGGCAGTCCTATCACAACTTAATTCTGAGGGCCAGGATCAACCTGTTGCTTTTATTAGTAGGAGGTTGACCCCTAGAGAAAAGCGTTGGTCTGCCATTGAGAGGGAGGCCTTTGCTGTGGTCTGGGCTCTGAAGAAGTTGAGGCCATACCTGTTTGGCACTCACTTCATTGTTCAGACAGACCACAAACCTCTACTTTGGCTAAAACAAATGAAAGGTGAAAATCCTAAATTGTTGAGGTGGTCCATATCCTTACAGGGAATGGACTATACAGTGGAACATAGACCTGGGAGTAGCCACTCCAATGCAGATGGACTCTCCAGATATTTCCACTTAGACAATGAAGACTCATCAGGTCATGGCTAGTCTTATTGTCCTTCGTTTGGGGGGGGTTGTGTAGGAAAGTACCATCTTGCCTGGCATGTTACCCCCATTTTTCACTGTATATATGTTGTTTTAGTTGTATGTGTCACTGGGACCCTGGTAACCCAGGGCCCCAGTGCTCATAAGTGTGCCTGAATGTGTTACCTGTGTAGTGACTAACTGTCTCACTGAGGCTCTGCTAATCAGAACCTCAGTGGTTATGCTCTCTCATTTCTTTCCAAATTGTCACTAACAGGCTAGTGACCATTTTTACCAATTTACATTGGCTTACTGGAACACCCTTATAATTCCCTAGTATATGGTACTGAGGTACCCAGGGTATTGGGGTTCCAGGAGATCCCTATGGGCTGCAGCATTTCTTTTGCCACCCATAGGGAGCTCTGACAATTCTTACACAGGCCTGCCACTGCAGCCTGAGTGAAATAACGTCCACGTTATTTCACAGCCATTTTACACTGCACTTAAGTAACTTATAAGTCACCTATATGTCTAACCTTTACCTGGTAAAGGTTAGGTGCAAAGTTACTTAGTGTGAGGGCACCCTGGCACTAGCCAAGGTGCCCCCACATTGTTCAGAGCCAATTCCCTGAACTTTGTGAGTGCGGGGACACCATTACACGCGTGCACTACATATAGGTCACTACCTATATGTAGCTTCACAATGGTAACTCCGAATATGGCCATGTAACATGTCTATGATCATGGAATTGCCCCCTCTATGCCATCCTGGCATAGTTGGCACAATCCCATGATCCCAGTGGTCTGTAGCACAGACCCTGCTACTGCCAAACTGCCCTTCCTGGGGTTTCACTGCAGCTGCTGCTGCTGCCAACCCCTCAGACAGGCATCTGCCCTCCTGGGGTCCAGCCAGGCCTGGCCCAGGATGGCAGAACAAAGGACTTCCTCTGAGAGAGGGTGTTACACCCTCTCCCTTTGGAAAATGGTGTGAAGGCAGGGGAGGAGTAGCCTCCCCCAGCCTCTGGAAATGCTTTGTTGGGCACAGATGTGCCCAATTCTGCATAAGCCAGTCTACACCGGTTCAGGGGACCCCTTAGCCCTGCTCTGGCGCGAAACTGGACAAAGGAAAGGGGAGTGACCACTCCCCTGACCTGCACCTCCCCTGGGAGGTGTCCAGAGCTCCTCCAGTGTGCTCCAGACCTCTGCCATCTTGGAAACAGAGGTGCTGCTGGTACACTGGACTGCTCTGAGTGGCCAGTGCCACCAGGTGACGTCAGAGACTCCTTCTGATATGCTCCTTCAGGTGTTAGTAGCCTATCCTCTCTCCTAGGTAGCCAAACCCTCTTTTCTGGCTATTTAGGGACTCTGTCTCTGGGGAAACTTTAGATAACGAATGCAAGAGCTCATCCGAGTTCCTCTGCATCTCTCTCTTCACCTTCTGCCAAGGAATCGACTGCTGACCGCGCTGGAAGCCTGCAACCCTGCAACATAGTAGCAAAGACAACTACTGCAACTCTGTAACGCTGATCCTGCCGCCTTCTCGACTGTTTTCCTGCTTGTGCATGCTGTGGGGGTAGTCTGCCTCCTCTCTGCACCAGAAGCTCCGAAGAAAACTCCTGTGGGTCGACGGAATCTTCCCCCTGCAACCGCAGGCACCAAAAAGCTGCATTACCGGTCCCTTGGGTCTCCTCTCAGCACGACGAGCGAGGTCCCTCGAATCCAGCGACTCTGTCCAAGTGACCCCCACAGTCCAGTGACTCTTCAGTCCAAGTTTGGTGGAGGTAAGTCCTTGCCTCACCTCGCTGGGCTGCATTGCTGGGAACCGCGACTTTTGCAGCTACTCCGGCCCCTGTGCACTTCCGGCGGAAATCCTTTGTGCACAGCCAGGGTCCACGGCACTCTAACCTGCATTGCACGACTTTCTAAGTTGGTCTCCGGCGACGTGGGACTCCTTTGTGCGACTTCGGGTGAGCACCGTTTCATGCATCCTCGTAGTGCCTGTTTCTGGCACTTCTCCGGGTGCTACCTGCTGCTGAGATAGCTCCTTGTCTTGCTCGACGTCCCCTCTCTCTCCTGGTCCAATTTGCGACCTCCTGGTCCCTCTAGGGCCACAGCAGCGTCCAAAAATGCTAACCGCACGATTTGCAGCTAGCAAGGCTTGTTGGCGTTCTTTCGGCGGGAAAACACTTCTGCATGACTTTCCACGGCAAAAGGGATCCGTCCACCAAAGGGGAAGTCTCTAGCCCTTTTCGTTCCTGCAGAAACCTCAGCTTCTTCTGTCCAGTAGAAGCTTCTTTGCACCCGCAGCTGGCATTTCCTGGGCATCTGCCCATCTCCGACTTGCTTGTGACTTTTGGACTTGGTCCCCTTGTTCCACAGGTACCCTAGATTGGAAATCCACAGTTGTTGCATTGTTGGTTTGTGTCTTTCCTGCATTATTCCTCTAACACAACTTCTTTGTCCTTAGGGGAACTTTAGTGCACTTTGCACTCACTTTTCAGGGTCTTGGGGAGGGTTGTTTTTCTAACTCTCACTATTTTCTAATAGTCCCAGCGACCCTCTACAAGGTCACATAGGTTTGGGGTCCATTCGTGGTTCGCATTCCACTTTTGGAGTATATGGTTTGTGTTGCCCCTATCCCTATGTTTCCCCATTGCATCCTATTGTAACTATACATTGTTTGCACTGTTTTCTAAGACTATACTGCATATTTTTGCTATTGTGTATATATATCTTGTGTATATTTCCTATCCTCTCACTGAGGGTACACTCTAAGATACTTTGGCATATTGTCATAAAAATAAAGTACCTTTATTTTTAGTATAACTGTGTATTGTGTTTTCTTATGATATTGTGCATATGACACTAAGTGGTACTGTAGTAGCTTCACACGTCTCCTAGTTCAGCCTAAGCTGCTCTGCTAAGCTACCATTATCTATCAGCCTAAGCTGCTAGACACCCTATACACTAATAAGGGATAACTGGGCCTGGTGCAAGGTGCAAGTACCCCTTGGTACTCACTACAAGCCAGTCCAGCCTCCTACACTTTTCATAAGAAAAACAGATACCAAATACTTACAAATATATACAGTTAACCTAAACAGTTTAACTTTCTTTCTACAAACTCTCTAAAAAGTTTCTGAAAAGTTTTGAAAAGTTTGAAAGGTTTTTCTCTCTTCTTTAAAAGTTTCCAAAAACGTATTTCTCTCTGCCCTAAACCCTTTCTAAACATGTCTGCAGTAGAATTTACTCCCACAGTTGTCCGGGCAACCATGGTAGTTTAAACTTTAAAAGTTTGAGGGGTCTCTGCATAGAAAGAGGTTTAAGCATTGGTAAGAACCCTACCAAAGACCTTCTCCTTAGCCGTCTCCTAGAAAGTGACCAGAACCAGTCTGGCCCATCCCAGGATCAGGAGGTAGAGGAGGAGGGTACCCAGAAAGAGTCAAGGGAGACCCCTGAGGACTCTGGGGAGGGTTCATCCAAGGACCTGCCAGCTAACAGGCCTCCTAGAGACACTAGTAGTGGGAGGGGGTCACACACTAGTAGGGCACCTTTCACTCCAAAAGGCCAGGTTACTAGAGCCAAGCCAGTTAGAGACAGGTCCCACTCTGCCAATTTCCACATTTCCTCTGTGTCTCAGAACTCACAAGCCTCCCACCCTGAGGATAACACCATGGAAAGGGAACTCAGAAAGATGAGGTTGGAAGAGGCCAGACTGAAGCTAAGACAGCAACAGTTGGCCTTAGACAGGGAATCTCTGGATGTAGAGAGGGAAAGACAGAGGTTGGGGTTAGTTCCCCATGGTGACAGCAGCACTGTTTTTGATAGTAATCCTGTAAGAGATCGAGATTCTAGAAACCTGCTCAAGATAGTCCCCTCTTACAGGGAGGGGGATGACATTAACAAGTGGTTTGCTGCACTTGACAGGGCCTGTGTGGTACAGTTGGTCCCTCAAAGGCAGTGGGCTGCTATCTTGTGGCTATCTTTCATTGGTAAGGGTAGGGATAGGCTCCTTACTGTCAGAGAAAGTGATGCTAATAATTACAAAGTTTTGAAAGATGCACTCTTAGATGGATTTGGCTTAACCACTGAACAATACAGGATAAAGTTCAGAGATACCAGAAAATAGTCCTCTCAAGACTGGAAAGACTTTATAGACTGCTCAGTGAAGGCCTTGGAGGGTTGGTTACATGGCAGTAAGGTGACTGACTATGAAAGCCTGTATAATCTAATCCTGAGAGAGCATATTTTGAATAATTGTGTGCCTGACTTGTTGCATCAGTACTTGGTAGACTCAGATCTGACCTCTCCCCAAGAATTGGGAAAGAAGGCAGACAAATGGGTCAGAACAAGAGTGAACAGAAAAGTTCATACAGGTGTTGACAAGGATGGCAAGAAGAAGGATGGTAAGTCTTCTGACAAGGGTGGGGACAAAGATAAAAAACATTCTGAGTCTTCATCAGGCCCACAGAAATCCTCTGGGGGTGGTGGGTCCAAATCCTCTTCCAACAATCAAAAGAAGCCATGGTGTTATTTATGTAAGAGTAAAGGCCATTGGGCAAGTGATTCCACTTGTCCAAAGAAAAACACCACGGCTCCCACTACCACAGCCCTAACTGCATCCTCTAGTGCCCCTAGTAATAGCAGTGGTGGTGGGAAGTCTACTACAAATAGCCAATCAAAGGGTGTAGCTGGGATCACCATTGGTATTGTAGTTTGGGTTGGTCTTGTTAGGGACACCACAGAGGCTGTTTTAGTCTCTGATGGTGGTATTGACTTTGCCACCTTGGTTGCTTGTCCCTTATTATGGGTAAGTACAAGCAACTTCCCCTAATAAATGGTGTTGAGGTTGAGGCCTACAGGGATACATGAGCCAGTGCCACGATGGTGATTGAGAAACTAGTACACCCTGATCACCTACTTGGTCAGCAGTACCAAGTGACATAACAGCACTCTTAGCCACCCCATGGCTGTTGTGAATCTCAAATGGGGGGGGGGGTTGTTACTGGTCCAAAGAAAGTTGTGGTAGCCACTGATTTACCTGTAGATTGCTGACTAGGCAATGATTTGGAGACATCAGCTTGGGCTGAAGTGGAGTTGGAGGCTGGGCATTCCTGGGCATATCTTTGCTTTGACAAGGGCTCAGGCCAATAAGCAAAGAGGACAGGGAAACTTGGATCATGGAACCATGAACCAAGTGCTCCAAAAAGCTAGGGGTAGAAAGGGTAAATCCTTTCCCACTATCCCTCCCTCTCCAGAAGATTCCCCATTTGGGGAAGAGGAATCCTTTCCCTGTGCAGAACCTACACCAGATGAGCTGGCAGCAGACATTGCTGAGCTTTTGGGTGCAGGGGGCTTGCTAGGGAAGAGCTGAGTGTGGCACAGCAGACCTGTCCCACACAAGAGGGTTTAAGACAGCAAGCTGTCAAACAGCAGAATGGGGATGTCACTGATAGCCATAAGGTCTATTGGGAAGACAACCTCCTTTACACTGAGTCAAGGGACCCTAAACCTGGAGCTGCCAGGAGATTGGTTATCCCTTTGCAGTAAAGGGAGTTTCTTCTGACCTTGGCACATGACATTCCTTTGGCTGGGCATTTGGGCCAGAGTAAAACTTGGGACAGACTTGCTCCATTGTTTCACTAGCCTCACATGTCAGAGGACACTAAAGAGTTTTGTTGCTCTTGTGTGACCTGCCAAGCCAGTGGCATGACTGGTGGCACACCTAAGGCCCCCTTAATTCCACTCCCTGTGGTTGGGGTGCCCTTTGAAACGGTAGGGTTTGACATAGTTAGCCCCCTTGACCCTCCAACAGCTTCAGGCAATAGGTTTATCCTTGTGGTAGTGAACCATACCACTAGGTATCCTGACGTGATCCCCTTAAAGAGCACTACAGCTCCTGCAGTGGCAAAGGCCCTCCTGGGAATCTTTTCCAGGGTCGGCTTCCATAAGTAAGTGGCGATCTTGTGTTGTGCTGAGAGCATGGAATATTGTGACATCATTACAATGATGTCATGGTATTCCATGTTCCAATGTGACGGTTGGGGGTAGCAGAGCTCTGTGCCCCTTTTACTTGTATGGACGCATTGTTATGAACTCTTCTTTTCTGAATTAAATTAATTTCAAAACTCATTCTGCCGTGGAGAAATCATTTTAGTGGCGACAAGGGTGAATACTGGCCGACAGTGGATCTGCTGAAGCATTGCTGGACTTACGGGAAGTGAATATATCAGCTGTTTACTACTGAGTGTATCATCGATTTATATGTGAGCCGTTTTTTTTCTTTAAATGCTGCATTTCTTATACGGGGCACAGAGCGGTCTGCACTGTCGTGTCAGTGCCGATTGGACACATATCTTCATTGCCAGGAGCGATTGTGGTTTGGGAACGGCTGTTCCTTACTCGCGCGCGCGACAGCACGAGCACACGCAGCTGTTTCAGTTACACGCGTGTCTGCACGAGCGCGTGTAGCTTTTCCAGGCATATGCGCGTTGACACACACGTCTCGGTACGGGCTTGTGTGGCTTTTCCAGTTTCTTTACAACTGGTTGTGACGCTTGTTAATAAAAAACATCCTTACCTTGTCAGTTACTTTGGGTTTACACCAACGTTACCTCACTGGACGTTCCTTCTTGAAAAAAATTGGTAAGAAACATAGAAAATGGTCTTCAGTTTCCGATACTACAGTAGAAATAGAAGATGGACTCATACATGGAACTTACTCTCTTGGTTTACAATGCTGCCATCTTTTAATTGGTATTTTGACTTGGCCATTTATGGAATAGTAATAATAAGAAGTAGTACAATAAAAAAAAATATATATATTTTTTCTATATTAAAAATAAAATAAAAAATGATGCAAAACGTGATACCTCCAGAAGCCTTTCTACAAGATCCTGGCGATCCACCTCTTGAATGGAAATTGTGGCTACTCTCGTTCAAGGCATATCTTGGGGCTATTGATGGTCACAAATTTAGACCAGAAAGAAAAAAAAGTTTATTTTATTCTCATCTGGGAATTGAAGGCCAGAACATCTTTGATCATCTTCCGGCTTATGAATTGGCTGAAGAGGAGGAACTTGATGAGTTTGAAATGGCTATTGCTCAACTAGATAAATATTTTATCAAGACAAAGAACATTGTAGTACATCGCTACAAAGTTTTCACAAGATCACAAAGCTCCAGTCAGAGCATTGATACCTTTATAACTGCATTGAAGGTCTTAGCAGCCAAGTGTGAATTTGAGAACTTTACATCACAACTCATCAGAGATCAACTAGTTGCCAGATGTCATTCAAAAAGAATCCAAGAGAAATTACTGACGTGCAAGGATTCATCGTTAGACAAGGCCATTGACATTGCCAAGAGCATTGAATGTTCTATGGAAGATGCCAAACAGCTAGAAGCATCTATATCTAATACAACCATTTCTGGAGCAGTTGTTAATGCGCAAACCAGCAACAATAACAAACAAGATCATTTTGAGAAAAAATAGGACAACACTTCTTTCAGGAATAAGTTTAATCAGAAACCAATATGTTACAGATGTGGTTCTCCCACACATGTGTCATCTTTTAAGAGCTGTCCAGCGATTCATCAACAGTGCAGAAATTGTAACAAAACATGACATTTTGCAAGAGTGTGCAGGAGTGCCAGAAAGAACAATGTTTGTTGTGTGTTGAGTGATGATACTGAAAGTTTTGCGGGTGAACAAATGAATGAGTACGTCTTAGTGGTCAAAGATGTTGCCAATCCTAAGAAGGTTGTCATTGATCCGGATATTGATGTGATTATTGATGGGACATAAATCAAATTATTAGTAGATACAGGGGCTCGCATAACCATAATAGTACAAGATAAATATAAATTAAATTGGGTTTCCAAAATTCTCTACCCTCCAGATGTGGCCACAGTTGCGGTTGAAGGCAGCAAGATTGATCTGCTGGGTTGTTCCTGAGCATCATTGACTATTTTGGATAAGACATTACGGGAAAAGTTTATGTTGCCAAGAAAGGCATCAATGTTCTAGTGCTACTTCATCAAGCAGAATTCAATCTTGCCATCAAGCCAGGTCGAGACAAACCTGTAGTAATAGAAAAAGAAAGTTTAAGTTCAATCAATGTTGCTCCTAATCAAGTATGTGATTGGCAACAGAAATTAAAAAAATTGTTTCAGGAACAGTTAGGTAAAATTACTAATTACATGCACAAAATAAAACTTAAACATGATGCTGTCCCTGCCAAACATAAACTAAGAAATGTACCTTTGAGTGTGAGATCTGAATTATCTAATCTGTTAAAAGAAATCTGTAAACAAGGTGTAGTCGAAAAAGTTGAAGCAACATTGTGGTTGTCTCCCATAGTTTTAGCCAAGAAAAAAACAGGTGACCTGAGAATGTGCGTGGACTTGAGAAGCCTAAATGATGTAATATGGGTAGACAGTTTTCCACTTACGAGAATTGATGACTTGATTGCAAGAATTGGTTCATTAAGATGGTTTACCAAACTAGACTTAAAGTCGGCTTATCACCAAGTGGAACTAGATGCAGATTCAAGACATTTGACTGCGTTTATTACTCCTGATGGAACCTTTCAATTCTGTAGGTTGCCTTTTGGCTTAGCCTTGGTGGCCGCAGCGTTTCAAAGATTGATGTCAGACATGTTTCCTGATAATCCCAATGTGGTAATTTTTCAAGACAACATTTTGTTTTTTTCCTGTGATGAATTGATTCATGATAAAGTTTTAGAAGAGGTACTATGTACATTAGAAAATAGAGGTGTGACATTAAGAAAAGACAAATGTGTTTTCAAAACCAGGGAGATTGAATATCTTGGCCATGTCTTCTCAGAGGGCGGTATTAAACCTAAACTAAGTTTAGTCAAAAGTATATTAGAGGCACCAGCTCCTAGATCCAGAGATCTTGGTTTGTGTGAATTTTATGCCAAATTCCTAAAACATTTCGCAAAAAACACAGAATGCTTTCGATTAGCATTGAAGAATTCCGTATACGTGTGGTCAGATGAATGTAACAGAATGTTTGAACAGATCAAACATGAAATTGCTGATGTTCCTGCTCTTCAACCGTTTTCAGAAACAAGGAGTACTGTAGTAACTGTTGATGCATGTGAGTATGGTCTTGGGGCTGTCCTTTTACAATTATCTGATGATGGGAGTGAAAGTACTGTGGGATTTGCGTCAAGAACATTTAGACAGGTTGAACGTAAATATTCTGTTATCGAAAAAGAACTCCTAGCTTGTGTGTGGAGCATTGAAAACTTTAAACATTATCTGTGGGGTAGACCTTTCACGTTGAAAACTGATCATAGACCTCTTGTGGAAATACTATCCGGCAGGAAAATGAAACATTCAACGGTGCGGATATCTAGATTGTCTGCCAAGTTACTGGAGTTTACTTATACGTTGAATATATCCCTGGTGGAAGAAATAGAAGGGCAGATTGTCTATCTAGGTTACCTGTTGAAGATAGTGATGAACAGGAATGGGCAACAGAAATCGAACAATCAAATCAAAATCAAATCATTAACATTTATAAAGCGCGCTACTCACCCGTGCGGGTCTCAAGGCGCTAGGGGGGAAAGAGGGGGTTATCGCTGCTCGAACAGCCAAGTCTTTAGGAGTCTCCGGAAAGCGGAGTGGTCCTGGGTGGTCCTGAGGCTGGTGGGGAGGGAGTTCCAGGTCTTGGCCGCCAGGAAGGAGAAAGATCTCCCACCCGCCGTGGAGCGGCGGGTGCGAGGGACGGCAGCAAGTGCGAGGCCAGCGGAGCGGAGGGGGCGGGTGGGGACGTAGAAGCTGAGGCGTCTGTTGAGGTATTCCGGTCCCTTGTTGTGGAGGGCTTTGTGTGCGTGGGTGAGAAGACGGAAGGTGATCCTTTTGCTGACTGGGAGCCAATGCAGGTGTCTCAGGTGTGCGGAGATGTGGCTGTTGCGGGGTACGTCGAGGATGAGGCGGGCCGAGGCGTTTTGGATGCGTTGCAGGCGGTTTTGGAGTTTGGCTGTGGTCCCGGCGTAGAGGGTGTTGCCGTAGTCCAGGCATTGGAACAATGCTTTGTTGCCTGTGTAACTGAAAGTGACATGCCTGTAGATGAAGAAGAATGGGTGAAGGCTGTGCTGAATGACAAAACCTTGTGTGAAGTGATGCGCATGGTCAGAGTAGGCTGGCCCAAAGAAAAATGCTTACCATCAGAGTTACAATCGTATTGGAAAATATCTGACGAACTGTCTATTGAGGGTGATAAATTAGTCAGAGGTAAGAAACTTGTTCCACCAACATGTTTGAGGAGGAATCTAATCACGGCATCCCATGCTGGTCATCTAGGGTCCACGATTACTAAAAGAAGATTGAGGTCTAATTTTTGGTGGCCAGGGATGGATAAAGAAATTGATGATTTTGTAAGAAACTGTACCAGATGTTGTACCAGTGATAAGGTGTGGATTACTGAAGGTGTAACTAATACATTTATTCCTTCTCCCGCAAGACCTTGGCAAAAACTTGGGCTTGATTTTCTTGGTCCTTATCACATTTTGCCTCCTGACATGAGATATTTTGTGGTCATAATTGACCATCTATCCAGATGGGTAGAAGTTGAGCCAGTAAGGTTTCCCACTACTCGACTTGTGATTAATTGCTTAGAGAAAATCTTTAGTCGTGAAGGCTTCCCAGAGCAAATCTTAACTGACAATGGGGTTCAATTCGTGTCATCAGAGATGCTTCAATTTCTGAGCAAATGTGGTGTCAAACACATAAGAACACCACTTTATCATCCACAAAGTATTGGCATGGTCGAGCGATTCAATCGTGTATTGGTAGACTGTATTCAAGCTTCTTACAGAAATCACTCATCAGTAGACCAAGCTGTAAAGGAATTAGTATGGTCTTATCCCACTACACCTCACGTTGCCACGGGGAAAACCCCTTTTGAACTTATGAAAGGGAGGTGCGCATCTACAGAAATATGTCCTTTTTGGATGGTAAAATTGTTCCATGAGGGCAGTGGCTTGAAGGAGGTTTGGCAAGTTGCAGAACACAATGCTAATTTGAGTGGATTATGGAGATCATCAGACAAAAATAACAGAATTAGGAAATTGCAGGTGGGTGATTGGGTGAGAGTAAAAACCCGGTATTAGTTAGAAAAGGGCTATCTAAATTCAAAGACTCCCTGCAGATACGTGAAGTACGTAAGAATGCTGTGATGTTATCAGATGGGAGCTGGTGGAGTACTTCACGTATAGTGTTGGATCCGGCTGCACAAAATCAAATTGAGGTTACTCAATGTAGTAGAATAAGTAAACCAGGAATTAATGGTTGTCACAGAAGTAGAACGAGTACTAGAATTTGTCACAAACCAAAGAGATTTCAAGACTTTGCCATGTCATAGCAATCATATAATATATATATTAGTGTGCATATTTTGTGTCACTCAATGTTGGTAGTATTGGAGTTAATGGAAATGTTGTAGTAGTTTTAATTCAGTTCTGTCACGTAAAAAAAAAAAAAGGGGAAATAATGTGGTGATCTTATGTTGTGCTGAGAGCATGGAATATCGTGACATCATTACAATGATGTCATGGTATTCCATGTTCCAATGTGACGGTTGGGGGTGGCAGAGCTCTGTGCCCCTTTTACTCGTATGGACGCATTCTTATGAACGCTTTTTTTCTAAATTAAATTAATTTCAAAACTCATCCTGCAGTGGAGAAATCATTTTAGTGGTGTCAGACAGAAGTAGTAACTTCATGTCTGCATACCTCAAAGCTATGTGGAAGGAGTGTGGTGTTATAAGTTCACTACTCTTTAATCATCCAAAGGCAAAAGGTCTGGTTGAGAGGTTTAACAAAACTCTCAAAGCTATGATAATGGGACTCCCTGAAAAACTCAGAAGGAGATGGGATATCCTGTTGCCATGCCTCCTTTTTGCTTACAGGGAGGTACCCCAAAAAGGAGTGGGCTTTAGCCCCTTTGAACTCCTCTTTGGGCACCCTGTAAGAGGTCCCCTTGCACTTGTGAAGTAGGGTTGGGAACAACCTTTAAAAGCTCCAAAGCAAGATATTGTGGACTATGTACTTGGCCTAAAATCCAGAATGGCCGAGTACATGAAAAAATCCAGTAAAAACCTTCAGCCCAGCCAAGAGCTCCAAAACTAATCGCATGACCAGAAGGCTGTCCTGACCCAGTACCACTGAGGACAGAAGGTGTGGGTATTGGAGCCTGTGGCCCCAAGAGCACTCCAGGACAAATGGAGTGGACCCCATCTCATTGTTGAAAAGAAGGGTGAGGTTACCTATTTGGTAGACCTTGGCACTGCCAGGAGCCCCCCTTAGGGTGCTCCATGTCAATCGCCTAAAACCCTACTATGGCAGGGCTGACTTAACTCTGCTCATGGCAACTGATGAGGGGCAGGAAGAAGAGAATGACACTCTCCCTGCCCTCTTCTTCATCACTGAAGCTGATGGCTTAGTGGAGGGAGTGGTGCTTGCAGATTGCCTTACTGCTGAGCAGAAAGACAACTGTATAAATCTCCTCGGCCAATTTTCTGACCGCTTTTCACTGATATCATGTACCACTACCTGGTGTGAGCACACAATCAATACTGGAGACAGTTTACCTGTCAAAAGTAAGATTTCTAGGCAGCCTGACCATGTCAGGGATTGCATAAAACAAGAGGAACAGAAAATGCTGGACTTAGGAGTGAGTGAGCCATCAGAAAGCCCATAGGGTAGCCCAGTGGTGCTTGTCCCAAAACCTCACAGTAAGGATGGTAAAAGAGAAATGAGGTTTTTTGTTGACTACAGAGGACTCAATCAAGTAACCAAAACTGATGCTCACTCTATACCCAGGGCAGATGAGCTAATTGATACACTGGCTTCTGTCAAGTATCTAAGCACTTTTGATTTAACTGCAGGGTATTGGCAGATTAAATTATCAGAAGATGCTAAACCTAAAACTGCATTTTCCACCATTGGAGGACACTATCAGTTCACTGTGATGCCCTTTGGTTTAAAAAATGCACCTGCCACTTTTCGAAGGTTGGTGAACACAGTCCTGCAAGGTTTGGAAGCTTTTAGTGCAGCATATCTTGATGATATAGCTGTCTTAAGCTCCACCTGGGATGAGCACCTGGTCCACCTATGAAAATTTTTGGAGGCCCTGCAAAAGGCAGGCCTCACTATCAAGACTTCAAAGTGCCAGAGAGGGCAGGGGAAAGTGGTTTATCTGGGCCACCTGGTAGGTGGGGAACAGATTGCACCACTGCAGGGGAAGATCCAGACTATTATGGAATGGGATCCCCCTACAACTCAAACCAAGGTGAGAGCCTTCTTAGGCCTCACAGGGTACTATAGGAGGTTCATTAAGAACTATGGCTCCATTGCAGCTCCTCTTAATGACTTCACTAGTAAGGAGATGCCTAAAAAGGTCTTGTGGACAGCTAGCTGTCAAAAGGCTTTTGATGAGCTAAAACAGGACATGTGCTCTTCACCTGTCCTAAAAAGCGCTTGTTACTCCAAGACGTTCATAGTCCAGACCGATGCTTCTGAATTAGGGGTGGGGGCGGTGCTATACCAGCTTAACACTGAGGGACAGGATCAACCTGTTGCTTTCATCAGCAGGAGTTTAACCCCTAGAGAAAAGCGTTGGTCTGCCATAGAGAGGGAGGCCTTTGCTGTGGTCTGGGTACTGAAAAAGTTGAGACCATACATGTTTGGTACTCACTTTATTGTTCAGACAGACCACAAACCTCTATTATGACTTAAGCAAATGAAAAGTGAAAACCCTAAATTGTTGAGGTGGTCCATCTCCCTACAGGGAATGGAATCTACATTGGAACTTAGACCTGGGAGTACCCACTACAATGCAGATGGACTCTCCAGATATTTCAACTTAGACAATGAAGACTCATCTGGGCAAGGTTAGCCTTATTGTCCCTCGTTTGGGGGGGTTGTGTAGGAAAGTACCATCTTGCCTGGCATGTTACCCCCATTTTTACTTATGTCAGTTTGTTTTTGTCTGTCTCATTGAGATCCTGCTAGCCAGGACCCCAGTGCTCATAGTTTGTGGCCTGAATGTGTTCCCTGTGTGGTGCCTAACTGTGTCACTGAGGATCTGATAATCAGAACCTCAGTACTTATGCTCTCTCTGTCTTTAAAATTGTCACTGAAGGCTAGTGACCATTTTTACCAATTCTGATTGGCACACTAGAACACCCTTCTAATTCCCTAGTATATGATACCTTGGTACCAAGGGTATTGGGGTTCCAGGAGATCCCTAGGGGCTGCAGCATTTCTTTTGCCACCCATAGGGAGCTCAGACCATTCTTACACAGGACTGCCACTTCATCCTGAGTGAAATAACGTCCACGTTATTTCACAGCCATTTTACACTGCACTTAAGTAACCAATAAGTCACCTATATGTCTAACCCTCACTTGGTGAAGGTTAGGTGCAAAGTTACTAAGTGTGAGGGCACCCTGGCACTAGCCAAGGTGCCCCCACATAGTTCAGGGCAATTTCCCCGGACTTTGTGAGTGCGGGGACACCATTACACGTGTGCACTACATTTAGATCAATATCTATATGTAGCTTCACAATGGTAACTTTGAATATGGCCAGGTAACATGTCTAAGATCATGGAAATGTCCCCCCATGCCAAATCTGGTATGGGGTGCCAATCCCATGCATCCCCGTGGCTCCAGCATAGACCCCGGGTACTGCCAAACTAGCTCTCTGGGGTTGTCACTGCAGCTACCACTGCTGCCAACCCACAGACAGGCTTCTGCCCTCCTGGGGTCTGGGCAGCCCAGTCCAAGGAAGGCAGAACAAAGGATTTCCTCTTAGAGAGGGTGTTACACCCTCTCCCTTTGGAAATAGGTGTTAATGGCTGGGGAGGAGTAGCCTCCCCCAGCGTCTGGAAATGCTTTGAAGGGCACATATGGTGCCCTCCTTGCATAAGCCAGTCTACACCGGTTCAGGGATCCCCCAGCCCCTGCTCTGGTGCGAAACTGGACAAAGGAAAGGGGAGTGACCACTCCCCTGTCCATCACCACCCCAGGGGTGGTGCCCAGAGCTCCTCCATTGTGTCCCAGACCTCTGCCATTTTGAACGCAGAGGTGTGAGGGCACAGTGGAGGCCTCTGAGTGGCCAGTGCCAGCAGATGATGTCAGAGACCCCTCCTGATAGGTTCTTACCTGGTTAGGTGGCCAATCCTTCTCTGAGGGCTATTTAGGGTTTCTCCTGTGGGTTTCTCTTCAGATAATGAATGCACGGGCTCACCAGAGTTCCTCTGCATTTCCCTCTTTGACTTCTGCCAAGGATCGACTGCTGACTGCTCCAGGACACCTGCAAAACCGCAAAACAAAGTAGCAAGACGACTACTAGCAACATTGTAGCACCTAATCCTGCCGTCTTTCTCGACTGTTTCCTGGTAGTGCATGCTCTGAAGGCTGTCTGCCTTCACCCTCCACTGGAAGCCGAGAAATAATCTCCCATGGGTTGACGGAATATTCCCCCTGCTAACGCAGGCACCAAACATCTGCATTACCGGTCCTCTGGGTCCCCTCTCATCTTGACGGGCTTGCTCCCTGGAACACAGGAGCTGGATCCAAGTGACCCTGACTGTCCAGAGGTCCTTCTGTCCAAATTTGGTGGAGGTAAGTCCTTGCATCCCCATGCCAGCCAATAATCCTGTGTACTGTGTGATATGCAGCAGCTAGGGCTTCTGTGCACTTTTGCAAGGAATCCTTTGTACACAGCATAGCCCAGGTCCCCAGCACTCCATCCTGTATTGCTCAACTTGCTGAGTTGATCACCGGCTTAGTGGGACCCTCCTTTGTAGTGTTGAGATGACTGCTGTGCTCAGATTTCAAGTTCAAGTACTTCTTTGGGTGCTGCCTGCTTCTGCATGGACTCTCTGTGCTGCTGAGTGCCCTCTCTGTCTCCTCCTCCAAGAGGCGACCTCCTGGTCCTTTCTGGGTCCGGGCAGCATCCATTTTCTTCAACCGTGACCTTTGCAGCTAGCAAGGCTTGTTTGCAGTATTTCTGTGTAAAAACAACTCTGCCTCCTCCAGCACACCGTGGGACATCTTCTGCGCAAAGGAGAAGTTCCTGGCATCTTCTGTTGTTGCAGAATCTTCAGCTTCTTCCACCTGGAGGCAGCCATTTTGCACCTTCATCCGGGGTTTAGTGAGCTCCTGTCCCCCCTGGACACTTTCGTGACTCTTGGACTTGGTCCCCTTCCTTTACAGGTCCTCAGGTCCAGGAATCCATCTTCAGTGCTTTGCATTCGGTTGTGGTCTTCTATCACGACTTCATTGTGTTTCTGGGGAAGTAGGGTAAATTTACTCCTACTTTTCAGGGTCTTGGGGTGGGGTATCTTGGACACCCTTAGTGTTTTCTTACACTCCCATCGACCCTCTACACACTACACTAGGCCTGGGGTCCCCAAGTGGTTCGCATTCCACTTTCTTAGTATATGGTTTGTGTTGCACTTAGGCCTATTGCATTCTATTGTATTCTACAGTGTTTGCACTACTTTTCTAACTGTTTACTTACCTGATTGTGGTTTGTGTGTATATTTTGTGTATTTTACTTACCTCCTAAGGGAGTATATCCTCTGAGATATTTCTGACACATTGTCACTAAATGAAAGTACTTTTATTTTTAGTAACTCTGAGTAATGTGATTCTTATGATATGGTGCTATATGATATAAGTGGTATAGTAGGAGCTTTGCATGTCTCCTAGTTCAGCCTAAGCTGCTCTGCTATTGCTACCTCTAGCGGCCTTAGCTGCTAGAACACTACTAATCTACTAATAAGGGATAACTGGACCTGGCACAAGGTGTAGGTACTATCAGGTAACCCTCTGTAAGCTAGTACAGCCTCCTACAGTAAGAGTCCGAACAGGGATGAACATGGATGAGAAAGAAGGGAAGGAGTGGTCATTCGATGAGGTGGAGAACAACACACATTAATTTCCACCCTATCTTGGGCAGTATCATAAATATTGGGAATTTCCAAGCCTATCTCCTTCCCCTTATGCTTCATCAGAGGTGAAGGTGCCACATTCATAGTTCTGATATAAAAACACCATAATAGCCACCAATAGTACCTCTGGACTGAACAGGTCTTTCAGATATGTGCTTATCGTTGATACTTACACTGTACAGGGTGGGGTCCGGCTTAACTTTTAAGCAGTGCACTAACTTTTAAGCAGTGAGTAAGCTAGGGTTTCACTATCTCCCTAGTATTGAGAGATAGCCAAAGCAAATTCTGTCTGAAGTGAAGGAAGCCAAATTCCTCATCTAGTCTCTACTGAGAATAAAATTCACAGAGAGTATTTCCATATCCACCTATTCGAACCATACACCTGCCTCTGCTTTCTCTGTCAGTAATGTTAGAAAGTGGCTGTGAGAAATTGGGTTTCTGGTTGTTAGAGTATGCACTCTGACAAGCAGGAACCACAATCCTAGTCAGGGTAAATGAGATACACCCTTAGGGCCTTATTATGAGATCAGTGGATAGTTTAGGCCGTCCGCAGAACTTCTGATGGGGAGGTTGCTGCTAAAGTGGCTACCTCCCGCCCAGGCCCATTAAGAGTTTCCTGCTAGGTTACCGGGCGGAAACATGAGTTTCTGCCTGCTGGCCTAGTGGGAAACAGCCTACAGCATTGTCTCCGGTTCATAATCGAGCCGGTGGCAATTATGTAGGATGCAGCATGCACCAGCAATGCAGGGTGCACCAGCAACGGTGCTGGCCAGGGTGGCCCCTGTACTGCCCTGCCAAGTGCATGGGCAGTGCAGGGCCCCTCCTGAGGCCCCCTGCCCTCGTTCTCAGCCATCCATTCCATTGTGGTGCTACCACCATGAAATGGCTGGTGGAGAATGAGGCCATGATCCCCAGGGCACGCTGCTTGCAGTGCTGCCCTGGTGTATTAGGACCGCCACAACCACCAGACTGGTGGGATCTCTGATCCTGGTGGAACTGGCTGTCCCACCACAGTCCGACCACCATGGTCCTAATATGTCGCTCGGACCACTGCATTGGTGGTGGTCCCACCGCCATCCACGTGTTTGGCAGTCAAGTGACCACCCGACTCGTAATGAGGCCCTTAGAGATTACCTATGATCACACTCTGGTAGCTTGGCACCGAGCATTCAGGCTAATCTAAAGTGGCAATGTGTAAAGTATTTGGACAATATACACCCACAGTACCAAAATTAAATCACCACAAAAAGACTCCATACATGTTTAGAAAAGTAGACTATAATATTCTGAGTAAAACAAGACCAAAATGACATACATCTTATAAGTACAAGTTGAGATATGAATTTCAAAAGAATAACAAAGCAATTAGTGCTTTTAGGGTTACTTGAGGTCACACTAGACTGGGACGATGGAGCGTGGGCCGGGTACAGGAGCCAGACGGGCCTTGGGACTATAGTACCTTGATCCTGGTCTCAAACAGGAGATGCAGGGTCAATGCATCAGGAGATGCATAGATGTCACTCCCGCAGTGGAGAGATGCATTAATTTTTCACAAGTTTGATGGCGATGCGTTGATTTCCAAAGACAACTGTTGAAGCCATGATTCATTGATTCCAAAGCTAACGTCCCAAGTTTCTCCACGGTATCAAAGAGATGCATCGATCCTCCTTCAGCCATGGGGGCAATGTGATGGTTTAAGTGTTGTGTCGATGCCTATGAGCCGGCGTCTGGTTTCAGCAGGCAAACGATGTGGTGGTCGATGCAGCAGTTCTGGAGATGCTACTCGGGCTCCAAGTACAATGTGCCAATTTTACTCCTGCAACAGGGTTGACGTGTCGGTTTCCAGTTCCAGCAAGCAGGAGATGTGTGGATTACATTGGTGCAAGTATCTGGGTCCATTTCCAGTGAACCAGGCACTGGATTAGGGGGAGAGACTTTTATTTCCTGAAGTCTCAGCAACAGGAGACCAGCCAGCAAGCCCTTGGAGACCACTTTGGGTCCAGCTCTAACTCAGCAGGGTCGCAGAGCAGCAAGCAGCAGGGCAACACAGTAGAAAAGCAGTCCTTCCAGGTCAGCAGTCCAGCAGAGTAACAGTGCTTGATGCAGCACAGCAATCCTTCTGACAAAGTCCAGTTGTAGGTTCAGATGTGTCTGATTTGATGGGGTCAGAGAGCGAGTACTCATACCCAAATATGCCTTTGAAGTGGGTATGACTTCAAAGTAGGGTCTTTGAACTGCTTAAGTATACTTTCTTTCACAGTCCTGGCTCCAGACTATCAGATGGGGGTCATCATCCCTTTGTGTGGGGTCAGGCACATACCTATGCATATGTGAGTGTCAGTCACTCCTTTCCTTCCTGCCCATGAAGAACCATCAGAATAGTGTAAGGATGTCAATCCAAGTTGTGTAGTATTCTGTGGGATGTTGTCTGGGTAAATTCAGTCGCAAGACAGCCGTGCAACAATCTAGGCTGTGGGCTCACGGTATTTGTATTTATTGATTTGGGACGTCCACTCGTGTAGCCGGGATTCTCATTAGTAAGCGACTGAATTTACCCAGACAACATCCCACAGAATACTACACAACTTGGATTGACATCATTAGACCAAGCTTCATCAATTCGTCATTTTAGAGTGAATTACTGACCATGAAGATGCCCCTGATCAGAAGATACTAATTCTCCACTGGATTCCCTAGGTGCTACCGACCAGACATTATCCCCAGTCCTGATGATGACCCACTATTGATTTATGTCTACATATGGGGTTGAAACGTCAACATGATTTTGAATGTGGATTAAAATTGTAAAGAAATTCTATGTGACTACAGGGCTTCTTGGATTGATGGACCCGCTAGAAGTCCATATTAATGTTAAACCACTTTCTGTATATATTGTATATATCACCTTCACTTCCTTTCACAATATTCACTTTCACTGTGTGTTTTGAATGAGGAGCACCTACCAACATAAGTACAATCTTCTCTTATGCTAAAAATGTGAAAAGAAACAAAAAGCAATAAAACACTACTTATGCTACATAGATTGTATATTTGTAATTGCTCAATCAATAGATTACCGTGGAAGTCTAGGAGTACTTCCCATATGCTTTGACCATATATTTACTTCCATTCATTACCGTGGTCAAAGGGGTTAGAGGATATCACCTCATTGTCTTAGACTAGGGTTGTAATGAGGGCCTATGTTTTTAATTTAATACATAATTGAATATTTTGTTCATTTTCAAATTCTTAATTGAAATGTTTATGTTAATTTAATGTATATATTAATTTTTATAATTAATAATAGTCTGTTATATTTTGGTAGTGGGTTGTTGGGTTTTTAGATAAATAGTTTTGGAAGATAATAGATGTATAGTTAATTAAATGTAATGGTACATATTTTTTATTTAATATTAACTCTTTCATTTATGAAATATTATTTTGTTAATTTCAATGTATAGTGCAATTTTATTTCTATTAACAGTATGTTATATTTTAGTAGCTTGCTTTTGGGTATATAGGGCTATAATGTGGGAAATTAGTGAAATTCTGAATAATTTAAGTGTAACAGTAAATATTTATTTATTGTAAATTTAGTGTTAAATTCATTATTAATTATTTTAATAGTTTAGTTGTGACATATTTGTAATATATTTAATTAATTTGCATATATATTTAGATTTTAATTATTTTGTTTTAAAATTTTAATTATGTAGATTGTGTTAAATAATATAGATTTTTGTTCATTCATATAGCAGTCATGTTTTCTATGTACTATAATATATAATGGTTTATTATGTATTAAAATAGGTTTTAATACATGATTTGAACTTTTATTGTTACATGTAATTCTTTCAAAGTCTAACGCTTTCACTACTGTGGCTTTGATTGGAGTGGGACTAGACAATCTAACCCCTCCTAAACCCAGCCCTTTTTGTACTGTTCCTTTGACTGGAGTGGGAATAGTAAATGTAAGCCCTCTGAAGTCCAACTGTTTCTTAGACCAGCGAGGAAATAGTACATCTAATCCCTCCAAAAACCAAATCCTTCCCTATTCTTTGCTTAAACTGGAGTGAGAATGATAAATCTAACCCTTGTGAAGTCCAACACTTTCCCTACTGTTGCTTTGATTGCAAGGGAAATAGTATATCTAAACCAGCTAAAGTCAAATGTTTTCTTTACTGTTGATTAGATTGGAGTGGGAATAATAAATGTAACCCATCCAAAGTCTAAAACTATCTCTATTGTTGGTTAGACTATGGTGGGAACTCTAAATCTAAGTCCTCCAATCTCCAACTTTTTCCCTACTGTTGATTACAGTGGATTTTTAATACGTATTATAATTTTGTTTATTGTTAATATATTTGTATTACTTTGTGCTCAGAAAGATTTATGTTATTTGCACAGAAAGATTTTTGAGATATTTTTAGTTAATCAATTACATATAATATATGTACTGTTTACTTTATTTATATGATTATTTGTTAAAAAAGTAACATTATTAATATATTAATAATATATGTTGAATAAATCGGTTTAGTTGTTACATTTAACGTTCAGTAAATACATTTTATTTTAAGTTTTAATTTAATATTTTATTATGTTACTGCTGAAAGTTAGAATATTTTTAAAAATGTTTATGGTTGAAAAAGTATATACAAATTAAATTACATTTAAAGCGTAAAATGTTTTAAATACACTACCTTAAAGTTGATATTTCTTTTTTGTCGTTATTCTTATAAATCATATTTTTGATAGAATAGGGCCACAATGTTTATGACAATTACATTTTTGACAAGATATTTTTTAACCCAATATATTTTTGCACACTCTAGGCTGTCAGTGATCCTCAACTGATCTATGTCAATATAGGTAGCCCTATGCTGCCTGAAGGTATGGCTGCATGGAATATCACAGGTGTAATGCAGAGATGAGCCAAAACCAAAGGAAAGTTTTGATCTGTGCATCAACATTGTATTGCATAGACGCAGGGTCTTGAAGCAGCAGGTTTCCAAAAATATAAATAACCCTGGGTTTACTTCCTTCTTTGTTATGTGAACTTTACCCCATAAAGAAAGCTGAATTTGAGGTCTTTCTTTAAATAATTATTGTCCGTCATATTTGTTAGTGACTTTATGTTTCTAATCTTCTACTGATAATGGCACCAAGGGGTCTGAGTGTTCCTGTACCCTTCTGCAATCGTATTACCCCATGATTGCTACAGTAGTGCTTCTGGACACTGGCAGAAATTAACATATGTCTCAGTTTATTTTAAACTCAACAAAACAAACAAAACTTATTTCATTAAGTGTAAGGTATTAGGATGTGACGGTGTTTGCAAAATGTTGCCTACATACAGAAGAGCTTCGGTTTTTCATTTAAAGGAGGAAATTCCCTTGATTTCTGACGGGGTGAATGGCTGCTTTCAGCCTTCCAGGGCAAGTAACAATATATGTGGCCATCCTTTCCCCTAGCCTTGTCGTATAATGAAGAATTTCAACAGAACACCGCTGTGACCAATGGAAGCAGAAGGGGCATTATACAAATAGCAAACTTTGGATATAAAGTCATATCCTGGCCTGATCTTTCCAGGGACTAGAACACATAGGACCTGGAAAGATCTGTTAACTCAACAAAATACTGTCTTGGCTGCCAATCCCCTAGAGTCATCTCTGGCCTGCCACAATAAATGAGACAGAATACTTACATTATATATTGAGGACCCACCTAGTACAAACCCCATTCGAGGCACATGCATTAGAAAGGGTAGAACTCTTTTTTAGCCTATTGCCTGGATATTTTGCAAGGATTTTTGTGCCAAGGTTGAGGAAAGAGATTAGCTGCATGTAGCTAAGAGCAAGGGATCTCTCCCTTGCCTTGGCAAGAGTGACGTTGGGGTTGTTATACTTTCAGATGAAAGGTTCAGCACCTTCAGCCTTTTCTACACCCATATCTCTCAGAAATTGCAGTGAACGTTAAGGGGCTACCTATCTAATACAATTACAGAGGCAAACCAACATAACCCAGTGCCTTGTTATAGGGTATGGTTTGATTATTTTCATAATTTCTCCTAATAATGTATTTTCTTTTGAATGTCTCACTTGTCACGTTTTCACTTTGACATTTGAGTCTGCCTGATGAAACGTTCACCAGCAGCTAGGAGCAGCTCTGTTTTTGTCATACAGGCCACTTAAAATTGTGTGCGATCCCTCCACGTGTTCGAGGGAAATCTTCAGTGTTCAGCATATATTGCCAGAGTAGCCATTTATGATTCCTGCTGCTTCGGTTGTATGCTTAAAATATGGCCTGTTATTTTTGTCCTTTTCGTGATGATGCCATTCCGGTATGTTTAAAGAATATCTTGCTTCAGGCATAAAAAATATATTCACTTTGATGTTTTTTCCTTGTGTCTCAATCATCGCTGGTCTTTACTGTTTGCATATTCCAAGGTCAGTAGAGGAATTTCTTGTTTAGTGGAGTTTGTTTCTGCGTGGCAGATGCATTTATTTGCGCAGATTACCTCATCAACAATCCTTTGAGGATTACCTTCACTGCCACCAGGAGAGCTTGTGTCTTTTTGACAGGGCCCTCATTGCCATCAAACAGCATTCAAGTATGAACCCGCAGATAACTTTTTTCAGCAAATAGCTTGTATCTTGATGTGTTGAGATGCCATTGATTTGATGAGGTGAGCGTGGCCTTGTGTTATAAAGGGCAATAATGGAGGGTGGTCAAGCTATAGAGTGAACTAAGAAAAAAACTGACATAGGAGCACGAGCCGTATGGACAAGAGACATATAGTATTCTTTATCAGCAAGGTAACATTGGTGGTCACTGTTTCAGTCACCGTTTAGTATGACTCGTGGTGAGCCACATTCAGTCAAAAGCCACGAAAATGCCTTGAAGAAAGTCACTCTGGAAGAGTTAGGGTGATATAGAGTGGCTATGACAAAAGTGGTATTGAGTGTATTAATCTTGGTGAGTGCATTCCCGCTCTTGAAATTATCATTTCAGAATCTGACCAGTCGAGGAGACTCCAGTGTGAAATCTCTCATCACATAAATATGGTCTTTCCACTCAACATTCTGTGGGATACCCAACACCCAACTACTCAGTTCTGCTGGAGGATTTCAACATTCCCATCTAGGACCATGTAACCATAAATAGACTGCTTGAATGGAGAAATGACAGAGTTCTTTCAGTCTTATGTATATGGCCTCAGCTCCTTCAAGGATATGTCTGTAGATATTGCTTTACGTTTCTCCCCTGACTTCTTATTTTTAGACCTAGGTTTCAATGTCAGGTCAGGTCTATGCATCTTGCCCAGCTTTCTAAGCATATAGCTGTTGCTGTTCTTTTCATCTCAAGTTCTATGCAGGACAGAAGGTCAGTTTTGTGCATGTTGTCCAAATCTCTAAGCATTTAGCTGTTGCTGTACCTTTCTACTCAGCTTCTTGTTCAATTCAAGTCTCTATTCAACGCCAGGACAATTTTTTGCACCTCTATCAACTTTCTACCCTTACATCTCTTTTTGGCCTTGTGTTAGGCACTTTTCTCTCTTTCTTGCTATTCTCGCCTGAAAAGTTTTTTCATCCATTCATTCTCTCTGTCCAGCCATGATCTCAGATACAACATAATCCATTGCAGGAGATCCCGCTTCTGTTAGTTCTGGATGTTGGGCATCTCATTCACTGAAAAAAACTTCTTCTGAACTAAAACACACATGGCGACATTCGCGAGCACGGACACACAGACACACACACGAATGTGCACACGCACATCCACTGATAGCTTTTTTTTGTAGAATCCATTTCAATCAGGAAACATTTTAAAGAACTGCAGAACAAGAGAATGGAAGAGCGCATTAAAACTCTCCATTCAAAATATTGCAGTTAAAATAGTTTCTTCCCTTTTGTTGCTTGCCATCGAGAATGTGGTCTGCAAACATGTTTTGCTGGCAATGTCTGATCAATGAGAGCTGTGAAAATCAAGTGGCCACCTTGCCCTAAGCCATTACTTCCATAGTCGGTGGTGCTGAATTGTAGTTTCCCTTTGGTAGTTTTCACTTTGCTCTTCCCATCTGTACGTCATATTGACAGTACTTACATGCGATTCTGTGGTGTTGTAATTATAGCCGCACTGACCCCTACTTATTGCAGCCCACCTGGTATTAGAAGTTCATAGTGCCTCGGTAGTGAAAGAATCGATGCACAAGTGACAACACCGACCGCGCGCCCTATATACAGAGGTTGAAACTTTTGACATTCCGAATAAGCAATGAGCTCATAATTAATACTAGATGCACCATTTGGAAAAATGTTAACTACGCATTGTTCTGCATTTCAAAGCCTACGGGTAAAACTAAATTCCTTTGAAAAAGCATTTCAGGGAAAACGTTACCAAGGCCGACAGATGCTAGAAGAAGTTTGTAGGCCGTACATCATCAGTCTTGATTCCATTAACTGTTATATTTTGAAGGCTTTTTGGAACATTGAATTTCTGAAGTAATAATACACAGTACGCATTCCCCAGTCAACGTTATCAACAGCCATCTGTCGTATTAACAAGTATACTTTGCATCACCAAAAAAACGTGGTCACCTGTTTACACTGTGCGGCGGAGCCTGCTGTAAATTAGACGGAACAAAATCACACGCCCCAGAAACCATGCATTTCGGTGTTATGTATTGTTACAGAACAAAAGTAAATACTCAAATAAACAGTTAAACTAGCGCGGTCTGTGAACGTAGAATAAGAGTGTGAAAATGCAATGAATGTATTTGATATTCAAGGATAGGACCTCATTACTGCAGCTCAAACGCCTGCAAAAGCGCCTCATTCATGTGTATGTTTAACATGTAAATATATTCTGCAATATTCTCCTTGTTATCATTTGTACATGTAAAATCACGATTTTTTTTGCAGAGGAGAGAAGTTTTTCCAACACTTTTTTTCTTTCACAAAACGCGAGAAAGAGCAACTGAAAGGGTTGCTTTGATGTGATTTTTGTTTAATTTGAGTTAATCAAGGTGCTGTTTTTTTATTCCCTCCAATAGTCTCTGTGTGTTCCTATTAACTAAAGAGCAGATTCTTCTAACATCATAAATGTAACTGCTAGACTTGAATTACATATTGGGCGCACTACCTGTGTTTTTGCACAGCGCACTATTACCTAATTGTACCCTTGGGAGACAAGGTCGGCGCACCCAATTATGCTAATTTATGCAGGTTTGTGGAGCGCATCATCACTCAGGAGGGTGTCCTGGCGCTGAGCAGGTGTGAGTCTCGCCATACTTAGGGCCTAGTGGCACAAAATATGTACTGTCCTCACCACAGAAACTGTCAGAGTTTGCGCCTGCACCGTGGAGAGCACATTAAGAAACGGCAGGGCCACATTTTGAAACCATGGCTCCACCTTTCACTGAAGGCAGATTGGCCTTTCTTTGAAGGGGAGTAGGATATTTCCCTGCAGGTGGTTGAAGAGCATTGAGAGTGGTAAATACTTTGTGCTCTGTGTTTTGCTCAGGAAACCTTACTCTATGCACCAAATTATGATTGTATCTGTTACTGCATGTTTACCACTCAGGACGTTTCAGCAAGTTTGACCTGCCAACATTCACCAGTAGATGATTGCAGGGCAGTGATAATAACAGCAATAGGTTCAAGACTCGTTTAAGAAACTCAAAGTACACCTGTGTGTGCAGGTTGCCCGAAAGAAGGATTGTTAGACATATTAGCTATTGTTAGCGCATCGGTCCTTAATAAGTAAACTTACAAGGGGACGCATATAGGTCGATGAAACCTTTTGTTTCGTTTAAGGAGTTCTTACCATGGTTCCTGTACATAGACAATAATCAATTCTCAATAATCAATAATCATTAGTCAAATCAATAATCAATGGAGTCAGTAAAATTCACACACCATGACTCTTCAGCCATGAATAACCATATCTTAATTATAAGTTTAGTAAGTTTTATTTCCCTTATATTAACAATACTACAGTCATGAATCTTAATCATCAACTCAAATCAAACTAATTTAATAATGCTTGTTAATCAATAAGTCATAGGAAACATGATCTAATCAAAGCTTGAATTAAAAAGCATTCCAATGCATCACCACAAATCATTAGTAAAACCCGTTTCAGCAAGGCTATGATATCCATAAATTCAGCAAAATAGTCTGTCAACCATTTTTCTTTGCAATTCGTCAGTCATCAGGTGAATAACCTCAACTAACCCAGATTAGCATCAGCATATGGGGCTTCATGCAAAACAATTTAGAACACAAATTCGGAAAACATCTACCTAAAGAAAGTATTAACACAGCGCAGTTGGTACCTAGAAAGAAAAGGCATAAAAATGCTCTTCAGTCACATTGTCATATCTACCTATCCTCGGTATGGGTCAGCAAGCAGATTCAGTCTTCGTCCTCAGGTCATCAATCAATCAGGAAAACATCAGGCTCTCAATCAGAGAGTATGAGCCAAATGACAGAATCTCAAATCTCTTCCAAGCCTCTTCTTGACAGCGGTCTGCCTAAAAATCTGAATAATTCTCCTCTGTCACGTTGTTATATCAAAGTCACCCAAACTATCCCCTAATTTCCAATTGGTCAATTAATCATACGTTATTACTCTGTCCAATAGTGTCCATATATCAAATCTATGAATTCTAATATTTCACACTTCACACGTCGTTGATTGGTCTGCTTTACAATGCACTCATCATCCAGCTCGTCAGGTATAGAATTTGTTGCATCTTCGTCTCCAGTCAATGTCTTCATTGTTCACGTCCCGTGGAAAGTACATCTCATGCACATTACACACATTTGAATACATTATTAGAGACCTCGTCTCCTGTCCGTCGGTTCCCACAGAAAGCTTCTGCTAAACATTTTATTAAAACAATGAGCATTACACAGTTAGTTCACTCTGTCAGCATTTTTCACTAAACGCTAAGAAATACAGCTTCTGCATAAGGCTTGGCATCTAGGCCAAGACATTAGCTAAGTTGAGGCCTACAATTAATAAGCAAAACATAATTCATAACCCTTAATATTACATATTACCACATTAATACATTTCCCAATATTTTATATGGATTAATTCTAAATTACTACATTTTGTGAATATTGATGGCCATTCTTCGAGGTCACATTTTCAAACGTGCACATTATTTTTCTAAGTTATTCATTTTTCTACATAAGTCATTATTTAAAATACGTAAACATTTCATTAAAAATTCTAATTAAGACATATGTTTCAGCACTATACAGCCTCATTGTCCTCTATGAATTCAGCGTCAATTACCCCTCATCTCCAGCACTTTGGTTTCCCTACAGTTTAATTTCCAAATTAGCCTTATCTGTTTTCTTCTATGATAATTTAATTATAAACTCAATCCAGTCTGCTTTCTGTCTTGCTCTATCTGGTATGTTGTGTCTTGGTCTATCTGGTATAGTGTCTTCTACCTTGGCTATTTTTAACAAACCAACCAGCCAACTGATTACCCTGGAGGCCTTAGTACATTTACAGTTTGTTGAAATTAAATGTTTTGTTAGTATCAGGGCCAAATAGATACATTCACAATCAGATTTATTGTTGTTGCTGCTGGTCATAATACCTAAGAGGCACATCTCTGGTTTCAACATTAATCCTATGGGTCAGGTACTATATGAATGTAGTGACCGAGTGTCAATAATCCCTAGAAATTGTAAGTCTTCCACCATCAATTTCCCCACTCTCATCAATAGTGTTGTCCATCAGGCCGTGTACACTTCATTTAATTTACTAGTACTTCATAATGGCAGCTCTAAGTGGCATATGCAGTTGAAGTCTTTCTTATCTTCAAGCACCTGTCCCAGCTGTAGCGAGCTGTGTGAACCAATTATGGGGTATTGGTAACATTTATTTAATTCCCTTCAGGGTTCCTGGCATTGGTCTATCATCTAACAACAAATTGCTCTGATCAGTCTCAGTCTCATCCAGCCACCTGTCCACTCATTGAAGCTGAACTACCAAGTAATACATATCCAAGTCTGGTACGCTCAGACGCCCCTGTTGTCAGTAGTCAGAGAGTTTGTAGTACACTTCTGGGTAGATCTCCCTATCATTGCAGTCATCAATTTCTAGGTGGCATTTGACCCAACAGACCAGATCAAACAATAGCTTAAAGTTACAGTATGGAGTATCGACACAATCATGTTGAGGGCCATTCAAGCACTATATCCCAGACACTTGGGTCCAGATAAAAGTGAGGGATGATTCAACACTACCTGACAAGATCTCCACGACCAGAGGCCTGATGGCCTTGCTCCATTGCTTTTCAAGCTTTATGTAGCAGACATTGCACTCAATCTGCACAATAACAGAGCCTTCTCTTCAAAACTTGACTGGAAGCCATTCAATTCTAACTAATGTATCCATGTGACACCTTAATATTCGATAAGCAAATATTGGTCTACACAGCGGTGGCCACTGCAAATCTCAAAGGGATGGGTGGGGGGAGAAGGACTGGTGGGCTGGGAGGGAATAAAAAATTAATTCAAAATTAGCTTACCTCTTTCCATCGCCGCTGCCGCCACCTGCCACCTCAATTCTCTTCTGGTTTCCCAGCATTTACTGCCCAGCACAGGCTCGCTAGCAATCCTGGCGCTACTTACATGCTACAAATAGCATGTAAGCAGCGTCAGGATTGGCCTGTGCAGTTTCTCCAACCCGGCTGTGTACACAGCGGGGTTGGAGAAGCCTAAGTGTGCATGTGTGTTGGGCCGGCCTGAGACGGCCGGCCAAATACACGTGCACTTAGTGGACTCTACCCTCTTTCCCCCTCGCCCCTTCCACCTCCCACAGCCCAGCCCTCCCACTGCACTGCTGTGCCAGAAGCAGGAAAATAGAACGATAAAAAAATATAATTTTATTTTTCTGCTTCAGACAGTGGGGCAACGCTCCTTCGGGTCTACAACACACTTCAAACGAGCTCAAATTCCTGATGTGGCATCAACCAACTCTCTGTAAAGTATGAAACATCCAATGTATTGCATATCAGCAACAGGATGAGCAGGAAGATCAGCTGTTTAACAGCAGTGGCTCCTTTGCCCAAACAAAAAGAAGAAATAAAATCTAAAGAAAGCAATGTGTCATATGCTTTCCTGAAGTTGGCAAATAATGTAACAGGCCCCTGGCTAAAGTCCTATTCAATGCAATCAAAGCTAAACACATGGCTGCAATATGTTATAGTTCTGAAGTATTCCCTGCTTCTTTGATCAAACAACTGGAAATTGTACAATGCAATTTCTTTTGATGGCTATTCACCCTACCTTCCTCAATTGCCCAGACACAAATTCGGCTGGAATTCAACTAGATAAATCAGTCAGTATACCAAGCTGGACTATTTCTGTTGTTTTTTGTATTTTCAAAACTGTAGTAGGGCTTATCAGGACTCACTACACCTGCAAACACCTAAAACACACATTGGCAGTACCAAATAGGTCTGGCTTTGAAAGAATGTGGAATAATAATCTGAAGCTTTAACAAGAAAATAGCATGGGAATGGATATGTATTTGTGTGGAAGCAAAGAACTGTATAATAATATTGGTAAAGTTTAAAAGGTCAGCTGATAGTTTCACTTTCAAGCTAGACCTAAACATCCTTGTAGGTTGAGTGGCCACCCACCGGTGCTGCTGCCAGAGAAAAACACCATAAATGAGGTAGTTATCTAAGACACCCTATTAACATGACAATGCCATGTGTGTGCCCCTAGAAGTTCAATCTCTGGCAGCAGGATAAATAAGCAAAAAACACAGTTGTGTGGAGGGCAAGCACTTTTTTTGTGGAAGCAGAACACTTCTGCCCCCCAAAAATAGGTACTCTAGACTCCCAACATGTGGGTGGAGCCAAAGTTGCTACGAAGTGATGCTCCCATAATTGTCTGGCAACAGCTGCCCTTTCAAACCACACCATAAAAATAGCACTATGAGGCCATGACCAAATCAACTGCAGCTCTCCAGATGACTGAAGCATGGGAATGAGGCACTATCTTGGCCTCAATTTCAATTGATAATAAAGAAACAACAGCACATATGCTCCTCTGCTTTTGATAATTCACCCTGTCGCACCTTAAACCATGTCATAGTTTTATTGAACCACTATGTTCAAAACTGTTAGAAATGGGGTCTTTGGTTGGCAGTCAGGGTACCTCCTGTCCAATCAAGGACCCTCAATCTAGTTAGGGTAAAGGAGAATCACCCTCATTTAACCCCCTCTCACCCTTTTGGTAGCTTGGCACGAGCAGGCAGGCTTAAATTTAGAAGTAATGTGTAAAGTATTTGCACCAACACACACAGTAATACAGTGAAAACACTACAAAATGGATACCACGCCAGTTTAGAAAAATAGGAAATATTTATCTAAATCAAACAAGACCAAAATGACAAAAATCCAAAATACACTAGTCAAAATATGAATTTCAAAAAGAATATGAGCCTTAATCCTTAGAAAACAATGAGAATGCCCTTGTTAGTCAAAGTACCTCGTTAGGGTAAAAAACAAAGCCACACGTGCGAGTGTGCATTGGAAAAGACCAGCGATTTGTTGATTTCTCCCTAACAAGCAAGTCTGTCAGTCGTTCCCTCTCAGGTTGGGTCAGCGTGCGTCGTTTCTTCTCTTCCACAAGAGAGCGATGCATCAATTCCCAGATGGGCACCTCGAGTCCGGGCAGGCTTTGCATCGATTTTTCATGGCCAGTGATGTTGCGTTCGAAATCCAGTCGCACTGTGTCAGGAAAGCGTGCTGCGTGGGGCTTACATCGTTATCAGCAGCCACTAGCGGGTGTGGCGCCTCGTTTCACCAGCCGCAATGCGTCAATCTCCCAGCCGCATTGCAGTTGGAGCGGTGCATCATTTATCAGCCGCGTGGCGGATGGTGGATCGAAATGCGTGGATTTCTGTCCTTTTCCACCAGCTTCACCTTTCAAGGGCCCAGAGACAGATTAGGGCACTGCTTCGGAGGGAAGGAGTCTCAGCAGAGAGCCCAGGGGCTGGCAGAGAGAAGTCTTTGATATCCCTGAGACTTCAACAACAGGAGGCAAGTTCAGTTCAAGCCCTTGGAGATTCTTCACAAGTTGGAAGTCACACACAAGTCAGTCTGTCCTCTCTCAGGCAGAAGCAGATACTGCAGGCCAACCCAGCAAAGCACAGTCACAGGCAAAGGGGAAGTACTCCTCCTCCAGCTCTCCAACTATTCTCCTTGGCAGCGGTTCCTTTTGTTTCTAGAAGTGACCTGATTTTCAGGGTTTTTGGGTCCAATACTCACACCCCTTTCTGCCTTTGAAGTAGGTCTACTTCAAAGGAAAGTCTCTGATGTTTATAATATTCTGCCTTGCCCCGGCCAGGCCCCAGACACACACCAGGGGGTTGGAGACTGCACTGTGTGAGGGCAGGCACAACCCATTCAGGTGTAAGTGACCACACTTCCCCTCCCCTCCAGCCCAGCAGGCTTATCGAGATTTGCAGGTTACACCCCAGCTCCCTTTGTGTCACTATCTAGAGGCGAGTCACAAACAGTCCACCTGTTAAACTGACCCAGACAGGCACTTCACAAACAGGCAGAGTCACAGAATGGCTTAAGCAAGAAAATGCATACTTTCTAAAAGTGGCATTTTCAAACTAACAATCTAAAAAACAACTTCACTACAAGATGTATTTTCTTAAATGTGAGTTCAGAGACCCTTGACTCCACATTTCCATCTGCTCCCAAAGGGAATCTGCACTTTAATAATATTTAAAGCCAGCCCGCATGTTAACCTATGAGAGAGATAGGCCTCGCAACAGTGAAAACTGAATTTAGCAGTAGTTCACTGTTATGACATGTACATGTAGTTCATGTACCACCTTTAACATACACTGCACCTTGCCTATGGGGGTACCTAGGGCCTACATAAAGGGTGCCTTACATGTAGAAAAGGGGAAGGTTTAGGCCTGGCAAATGGGTACACTTGCCAGGTCAAATTGGCAGTTTAAAAACTGCACACACAGACACTGCAGTGGAAGGTCTGAGCCATGTTTACAGGGCTACTCACATGGGTGGCACAACAACTGCTGCAGGCCCACTAGTAGCATTTGATTTACAGGCCCTATGCACCTCTAGGGCATGTTACCAGGGAATTACTAGTAAATCAAATATGCCAATCGTAGAAAGCCAATTGCACATATAATTTAATCAGGGAACACTTACACTTTAGCACCGGTCAGCAGTGGTAAAGTGTCCAGAGCAAAGAGAACAGCAAAAACAGAGTTCAGCACACAGAAACAACCTGGGAAGCAGAGGCAAAAAGTTTGGGGAGACCACACCAAGGATGCCAAGTCTAACAAAAACTTACTGTGTTCCTATCTGATGGAGGCAATATCCTTTAAAATAAAAAGAAATATAGGAAGACTAAGGGCCTTATTCCAAGTTTGGCAAACTGGTGGCGGCGTCGGACCACGGCAATCCGGGCAGTCCAACTGCCAAATTACGATCCTGCTGGTCAGATTTCCACCGCAGAGTCTGGTCACAAGCAATAAAAGCATGTTTTAACCCATTGGATGTGCAGCTAGCCAGTGGCTTTGTGATTTTCCTTTAAGTGTTGCTTTAAAACTGCCATTAACAGGCTCGCCATAAAAGGTGAAATTGGCTTTTTACATTGTTTTTTAGGCTGAATAATATCACAATGTTTTAACATAATTTTGGAATTTTGTTTTAGCAGTTTTGCCCTATTTTTTAATGGGTGTTACTAATCACACAATAACAACAACACTAATAGTAATAACAACAACACAAATAACAATAATAATCATAATAATAACAACAATATGAATAATGGTTATTGTTATCTTTGTTATTATTAGTAGTCTCAGTAGAATTATTACAATACTACTACTACTACTACTAATTATTATTATTAAAAAAAATCAGATATCTCTTAGCCACTGTGCCCATACTTCTATCCTACCATGTGAAGAATTTGTATTGCATTGTTTGCACCCTCAGCCTTGTGACTAAGGGCCAGATGTAGGTAGGAAAAAAATAGTGAGTCAGAAATTGCGATTCAATGCGAATCGCAATTTCCGACACGCAAAATGGGATCCAAGAAAAAAGTACAACACCAATTTGCGACTCGCAAATGATGTTGCACCGTATTTTGCGAGTTCGCTTCTAGGGAGGTTGCTTTTTGCGACCTCGCTAAAAGCGAGGTTGCAATTTGCGAGTAGGGTGTCGCAAATTGCGACTGGCCCGCAAATTGCCTGCAGGTGCAGCACAACAGTTTGGAAATTCACTTACTGGCTCTTGGTGATGACATCAGAACCAGGAAGTCATCAAATACACCTGGGAGGAGGGAGGACCACACCCTTTCCAAACTGCTGTGCAACACCCAGGAGAGAGGACCTGCTGCTACAATGGAGGAAACAGACAGTGCAGGGAGAAGAAGAAAACTGAAGTGTTCTGACAAAGAACTGGAGGTGCTCACAGAGGAATGCTGCCAGCACCATGACAAACTGTTTGGGAAGGCAGCCCTGAGTGTCCCAGACAGAGAAAAAAAGAAGATTTGACAGCAAATCCAGGACCGGATAAATGCCATAGGGGTGAGCCACCGCACCCTGGAGGAAATCAAGAAAAGGTGGTATGACCTGCGCTCCAGGATAAAGGAGAGGGTAGCAGAGCGGCTCAGAGAAATGATGGGCACCGGAGGAGGCCCATCCACCGTCCCACCACCCACAGCCATGGAAGCAATGGTGGAGCAGACCCTGGAGCCTGAGGCTGTACTCGGAATGGGAGTGGACAGTTCTGCGCCAGGGACATCCAAAAGTGAGTACCATGAGATATGCATTCACACCTACATATGCAGTACCCACACTCTCCCAGTACACAACAGCAGGCACAACCAGACTAGCTCCATTCCAGTCTAGCAACCACTAGAATGTTGCATTATGGACAATGTAGTACAGTAGTCAGCATATAGACAAATGTTTATTATGAGGCATGAAACAGATGTGAGAGACTGACAGTGTATTCCCTATGTCCCACAGGTCTCCCACAAGACACCCCCACAGCGACAACAGGCACGGAGGAGACAACAGGCCAGAGACAGTGCCGGAGGCTGCAGCAGAAATTCCTGGGCCCAGCAGGACACCACCAGAGTCCTCTCAGGAACAAGAGCAGGAAATGGGGGAAGCTGATACGACACCTGGCCCCAGCCCCACAGCAAGTCGTCCAGAGCCAGCAGCATGACAAAGGCGCAGACACAGACGCAGAGTACTGGCAGTGCCCCAGGAGGAGATAGGGGAAGCAGGAATTGCAGGAATAGAGGCATCCCTCCTTAACGGTCAGCGCCTGCAAAACAGACAATTGAGGTCAATCTCTAGTACATTGCACAGGATGGAGAGCAACATGACCACTGGCCTGGCTGAAGTGAACACGCAGTTCACTAGACTGAATGAAAATGTGGGGGATCTCACCCAGGCCATCCGCCAACTTGTGACGGAACTGGTGGCAGACAGACAGAGCGCAAGGCGCAGGGAGTGCCACACAGTGGCACACTTCGACCGCGTGGCAGCTTCAATTGGGCGTCTTGCAACAAACACTACTGGCCTGTCTAGACGGACAGTGAGTTTACAGGTGGAACTTGGCCACTTTGCGGGGGATGTGGCACGTGGACTTGGCCGCATCAGCCACGCAGTGGATTTGATGGAAGCTAGGCAGGTGGCAAGGGGCACAGGTGAGACCCCTCAGGACAGTGAGGAGGGGTCCACAATACGTAGTGTGTCTGCCACTGACTCCCGTGTGCTAAGAAGTGCACGGTAGGGGTCAGGTGACCCACCTGGGATGAGCCATGCTGGGTGCACAAGGAGGAGGGTGTAAGCCATCAGACAGCATGAATCATGAGGCACAAGATGTTAATGTGTCCTCATTACATTTGAACATGTACAGACTTCAACGGACAGCACTTTTCTTTCATCATTTAGTTTACTAATAAAAAGGTTTTGTTTGTTCCACTACACAACTGGGCTCTGTTTGTCTGACATCAGTGAGTGTGGGGACAGTTGTCACGTACCTGCCAAAGTATTGGGTTGCAATGTGGTCCCGTCTCTGTCTGCATTGATTTGCAATGCTTTTATCCCCAGGCTGTCGGTGTGGTAGCTCTTGCTCCTCATCCTCCGAATCTGTGTCTTCAGGGGTGAGATGTAGCCCACGTCTGGTGGCAATGTTGTGTAGGATTGCACAGGCGGCGACAATGTTGAATGCTGTTTCCGGGGCATACTGGAGTGCACCTCCACTTTTGTGGAGGCATCTGAATCTTGCCTTAAACATTCCAAAGGTCCTCTCGATGACAGTTCTGGTCCGCCGATGGGCACTGTTATAACGCCTCTCATTTTCATTGCCAGGTGTTAGGTACGGGGTAAGTATCCATGGTCTTAGAGCATATGCACTGTCACCTGTTTGCAAAAATAAGCAATGTTAGCAGGGCATGGATGGTTTCCACAGTGACCTGTATGTAAGGCTTCAGGGTGTATTCAGCAATACCTAATAGATATCCGTCTCCAAACTCCCCACGTTCTAGGCGTTGGTGTATCCCACTGTGCCTGAATATGTATGAGTCATGAGTACTCCCTGGAAATTTAACTATAATGTCTGTAATGACATTATGGGCGTCACATGCCACCTGGATGTTTAGTGAGTTGGTACATTTCCTATTGCGGAACACATATTCCAGATTTGCAGGAGGGCAGATTTGTATATGTGTCCCGTCCACACACCCTATTACATGGGGGAAGCTGGCAATTCTGTAGAAGTGCAACTTGGTGCTGTTAATTTCTGCCTCATTCCTGGGTAGGTATATGAATCTGGACATGTGTGTGAGTATGGCATCTAGGAAACATCTGAAGAATCGTGAGAGTGCACTTTGGGATACCCCACCTGCCACAGCAATCACCCCCTGATAGCTACCCAAGGCCAAGACGTGCAGTGAGCATAGCACTTGCGGATGTGTGGGGATGGCGCTGCCGTGCATTGTCTGTCGTTGAAGCTGCGGATTGAGTAGTTCAATTAATTCTAATATTGCTGCACTGCTCAGTCTATATTTGTCATAAATCTCCTCCTCAGTTTGTTGGAAAAGTTGGAAAAGTGTCTGCCTGGTTCGGTATATCCTCTCCTGTCTCTGGCTCCTCCTCCTCCTCTGCTGGGCAGCGTAGACTCTCCTCCTCCATGCCATCACATACAGTTCAGCCATTTTGAGTAACCCAGATGCCTTCTGGGTCTCCTTTTATACTTTGTTTCTGGTTACCACCTGCTCTGACTCAGTGGTAATTTGGGTGTGCAAAATGGGCTTTTTGCGACTAGTTGCAATTTGCGACTGGCTTTTTCATATGGTTTGTGACTCGCAAATTGCGACTTCCTATTTGCGGGTCGCACAATCAGGCCACTATTTTTGCGAGTCGGTAATGGCTCGCATCGCTATTTGCACTTCGGAAATGGGATTTTTGCATCCCATATCGGATTTTGCGAAGTCGCAAATTGCAAAACTTTGCTACATCTGGCCCTAAGTATATTGAACACCCAGCCTCATAATATGGTATTCTCATTGACTAACCCATTCAGGCTGTCCAGTTCACCAATTCCCTTCCATGTTTTTGCTGCTCTTCAATAAGGCACAATCTGACATTCTTAAGGTTGTCAAAGTTTCAATGTTGTGGCATACTCCCTAATGAACTGCCCCTAACTGCAAACTAACCTGAGCAATCAAAAAATAATTAATTCCCTATATACAACATAAATATCTAATTCATCTGATATCTGTCAAACAGAGTTTGAAGTGGGTAGGACATTCTGTTTGGTTTCTCTCCTCCCCAGCCTACTGTCATAGTTTTTCACAAGTTCACAGACCCTTTTATCATTAATTTAGGGCTATCCCATGTTACCCGTAGAGTCTGTTTTCCATATCATCCCGACAGCTGTTTTCTGAGTGTTTCATCTACTTCCATTGGAATGAACATGGATAGATCCTGTGCCCCATTCCTTAACTGAAAAGCTTCCAGACCTAAAGCCCACGTCGGAGAGTATGAGCCAAAAGTTAAGTTCTCACATCACAGTTCCACTATGCTGTAACTGCTGCTCCAATGGAGAGCATTTCCATCTTCCTCTGCCTATCAGCCAGCCTCTAAGAGCCCTGTGTCTCAGTCACCTTAGGTGCCTTCTTTTTTTGGGTAGGAAATCTGTGACATCTGAGACCTCTTCTGAAGGCTCTCTTTCATTCTGCCATGTTCCAAGCCTAATAAAACTAATCTTTCCAGCTGCCTTCTTGTCCCTGCCTTTGGGTGCCGAACCAAATCGAGAGGGATGTGGTGGAACCCTATGTGTTGGCTGATTTGAAAAGAATCTGGGTAGGCCTTAGGGCCACGTACACATGCAACCAGTCCTCCAGAGAGAGCATCATTCTCGGGCCCTCCACCTTTTCAGGTAAGCTTACAGTACATAGGTTGCTTCTTCTGGTTTACCACTCTGCATCTTCACCTCTATATTCATGAAATTGACATTTCTGTTTGATCAGCAATCTGTGTTAACTACTATTGTCTCAAGTTGCAATTTTTGCATAGCATCCTCTGTTTCCTTGTCTCTGTCAGCAATTTTGGATGTATAGCTCCCAAGATGTTCAGCTTGGAGTCAAAAGAAACTAGATTAGTTTCCAGTATTTCTTTAGTGTCTCTTTTGCCTACAATATGCTCTCAAATGTATCTGGTGTCTTATCTCACACTGCACAGTGAGTGCCCAGCAAGGTCGAGGAGCGACCTTCTGACTGATTTTTGCCTACCCATTTCACAAGCATTGTGCTTGTCATCATTATGGTATTTGCTACTGCAGCGAGCAGTGCATCTCTATGGAGACCAAAGTCACCTCAGAACATCTGTACAAGCCAGTTCCTACTCAATTGCACATAACCACTTGCACTTCAGATTATCTCTGCACTATAGTTAGAGTTAATCCAGTTCAAAAGCACACGTAAATGCATTTTGGGCACATTGGGAGATGTGCTGCGTCAGTCAATTCGCAAAGATCCCAAGTTGATCCTATTGCACTTCTCCTGTGACACCGAGAGTAACAGGTACCAAAAAGCTCTATTGTGGTTAGGCCTAGTAACAGCAAAGAGAGACTTTCTCCAAAACTGAAAATCATACTCCGACCTGCTGTCCACGAAATGGGCTACCAGCATGGACTGCATGGCCCTTGAGAGGCCGATGTACCAAGGGTGTGGGTGCCCCTAAAAACACTGGAAGATTTGGCAGGGATGAGCTGACTATAGAAGCATTACATTAGATCCCTGCCCAGCTCCCCATGGGCCTCGCATGGACAACTACAAATAAGTACAGGGAAACATAATTGACAACAACAACATCCCATTACATAAACCCTTGCCCGACTGGGATGGAGGGTGAGGGAAGGTCTTAGCCCGCCGTGTCACCACAAGAGGGCGGGAGATGTTACATCATTCTGTGCATGAATATGTATCTAAATATAAATGTGTGGTTTGTTTGTCAAATAAATACAAAGTTAAAAAAAGCACACATAGGTGGAGGTGCACTCTATCTAGAATCTGGCCCCATCATAAGGTGGCATCCATCAAATCATCAAACCTCAGGTGTGAGACAAGTTTCTGGTTTGTGGACTTAACCATCCTTACACTACAATGAAAATTGTGATCTGTGAGGGGTTCCAATTACTTTCCTCACCCCATGCCTGGCTGCAGGCTTAGCAAGTCACCTGAGCTGTCTGTGGTGCTGCTGTTGCATTCCTATCTCTTTACAGAGACCACAATTACATGGTTTGGTTCTTTGCTTTTAACTCTACAGGTAGGAAGGAAAATGTCAAAAGTACCACACTTATGCTTGGTGAGCACAAATCCTTCATCTGTCTCATTCAAGACCTGTCTGCAGCCACCAATCATGTCAGGGAAGGTTTTGGAGCAAGAGAGGTGGAGGAGAAGTACAAGAACATGAATCTGTTTACTCTTTCACACAGCCAGGCACACTGACAGTGGACCGCTGCCCGTTACCACCCATGTCCTGTTAAAAATGTGCTACACTCACTCTTCACCCTTCTCTGCAGAGTTCACCACCCACAGTTCTCTTGACTCAGCTCCATCATCTTCCATCCCCTATACTACTTCTCTTAGTGGTGATCTAACTTCTTGTCTTCCTCTCTGGATATCTGAACTCTTTAAGCCTACTGTTAGCTTCACAATAGCCATCTGTCTTCAGCCATGTTGTTCTCTGCTTTCCTCAGAGTGACTGACATATTGCATGCAAAGGTGGGCTATTTTCAAGTAGCAATTTATTGGACAAAGATGGCATTTGTATGCCCTCAACTCTGTGGGAGTCAGGCCTGTCTAACAGTAAGATTCATGTTGCAGGTCCCTGAACACTGCAGGATTCCAATGATAGGGTGACAAGTTTTGGGAGCTAAGGAAAACATGTCAGGCAACATGTGCTGTTGCCACTCACCCCATATGGATGGCTTCTCAGTGCTGTTTCTGAATAGCCTTTGGCTCTGGTAATCAAAAGCATAGAACTAAAATTAAAAGAGCTATGTTTCCCAGTGGTGTAGCTTTGGGGGGAGGAGGTTTTGGGGCATCACCCCCCAAAATAAATGCATTCAGACTTGGTAGATGGGTCTCTGTGGTCCTGAGTCTGGTCTCCTATTGTCTTTGCCGGTGTTTCTGGATATCCCAATGTCACTAAAAGATATAAACTAGTTCATTTTTTGAATTAGGAAGTTAAATATATGCACTGACTGGTTTACAAGAGAAGTAGCAAATCTACACCAATGGGAGTGTTCCTTAAATGGATGCAAATGTACCACCTTTTAGAATTCACAAAATTGGCAGTAGTAATCTTAGAAGGCTGTGCCAGTCTCAGGTTTACAGGCATATTATTGGCAATCAAAAAACAAACATTTGGAGGGACGAACACTTGCAAATAGTCTAATCACCGAAATCCACAGTTTTTTTGACGCCTGTGCGACTCTACATAGAGGGTCTGATTTAGGGTTTGGCAGATGGAGTGAAGGCAGACAGAGTTGCGGAGGACATTATTTCTGCAATCCTTCCAAATTTAGAGAAATCCTCCGGCCCAGTGACATCTCTATACATTAGCAGGAAGAGCTGTCATTGTGGTTCCTGTTAATGTAGGAAAACTTTGAAGGACAGCTCCATTAAACATGATTTTTTCTAAAGTTTTTAAGTTTTTAAAAAACAAACTCCCAAAACGAAAGTGTGTTATTGAAAAAAAAAATACAAATGACCCCAACAGCATTGAAGTTTTGTCCCATGGTGTGGGGTAATTTTTCTTTTTTTACTGTCTCTCTCCACCAGGATATGCTTCCTGGTGATGATGGACAGTCAAAAAAAGCCACCTGACCATCCACTCTAATTTGGACAGTTTGTTATTTTTTTTTACTGTCCGTCACAACTAGGCTTACTTTTGATAACAGTTACTCCATCAATGCATTGGAAGAAGTTTTACACGGTGCAGTAAATTGTACTCTGTGTAAAACTTGCAGTCTGCCTGACTCAAGATCAGATGGGCACACCTTGAGTTTGGTGGTCAGGGTACTCAGTTGCCATTGCAAGAAGTACCTGTCTCCAAAACTCTAAATCAGCCTCAGAGGCCAATCTAATGCAAATTAGCACCAATGCTGTTCCTCATGGGAACATTCAATCCTAAACCTTGATCATCTCATCCATTCCTCCTGTGGCCATTGCTATTTTAGTGGGACCATTTAAGAGGTGCGCCTCCCAAATTTCATTGACTGAGCTAAACCACTGATGATTCTGAAGCTTTTCTAGATGCCAGATTGCTATCAAGAGTTCAAAGTTCAACGGAAACTTCATCAATACTTTTCAAAACTTTCCATTGCACGGGTTCCAAACATCTTAAAAATATATCCGCTGATTATTTCTTTCAAAAGACCCTCTAATATTCAGAGTCATATAATTGCCAGTAGATCAGGGCTGTCTGGTTACCATGCCAAAAGGAACGTCTTGATCATAGTTCCTGGACCACGTAATTCTTTTGCGGAGGGTGTGTGACACATGATGTTACATGGGATTCTGGGTACCATTTAACATTTGTTTTCCAGCCGTTGCGATGATCCTTTAGTCTTTTGCAGCTGTGTAGTTTCTTTGCACCAGCAGATTGCCATCAGCTAAGTATATGTTTGTTATGCTGAATTTACTGCATCCTTCACAATTACACTGCAGGCACTCCATCAACATTTGTTAGAATGGCATTACTGAGAAAACCTGTGCTGAGCATACTACTCTGTCAGACAATGTTAAGTACAAGGGTAAGTGTTAGTGAAAGAAGTGATGTTAGATTTAGGACTAATCCAGTTGTAAACTTAATCTTAGGTTTATGGTTAGGTTTAGTGTTAAAGTTTAGACTTAGTTAAGGTTTAGAATTATGTTTAAAGTTAGTGCTAGACCTAACATCCTTGGTGTAGTATTCCCCTAACATTTTGCCTTTACCCCTCCTATATTGTGGAATTCTTTTTTGTAAGCTTTATGACTCTGTGTGCTTTACCACTGCTAACCAGTGCTAATATGCTTGTGCTCTCTCCTTCAAATATGGCAAAATTGGCTTACATCCAATTGGCACATTAATAGACAGGTAAGTCCCTAGTAGATGGTAGTACATATACACTGGGCCTTTATATTAAATGCTACTTGTGGGCCTGCAGCACATATTGGGCCACCCACTAAAGTAGCCTTTTTAAACATTTTTCAGACCTGCTACTGTTGTCTGTGGTGTAGTTTTAAACTATAATTTCCACCACCTGATAAAGTAGCCCTTTTGCCAGACCTAAATCTTTTTATTACCTATCAGTCACCATTACGGTAGGCCTAAAAGGTGCATAGGGCAGGTTGCATTGTGTTTATAAAGTAGAGCATCTATACTTAAATTTTACATGTCCTGGCAGTGAAAAACTCCTAAAGCAGTTTTCACTGTTACAAGCCTATCTCTCCTATTGAATAAAACTGGGTTACCTAATCACATTTAATAAATGATAACTCTTGATTGAGAGCAGATACAGATATGATGTTTACACTTAAATGAATTCTAATATTAAACCCTCTTTAACAGTAACGTTGGATCTTAAGTCATAATTTTGAATATGACACTTTAAGAAAGTTAGCTTTTTTTGTCCTATCCATCTGTGCCTTCTGCCAGTTTCTTGAGTCACACAATGTAAATGGCTCTGCTGTTGGGGTTTGTGTACTCCTCCCAGACAGTGACACAAAACTGCACTAAATGTGGACATGATGGGCCATCCTGCCAAGATGGCGGGGTAGGACCCCTGCCTTGCCCCACATTCACTTCAAAGAGCTTGTCTCTAGCACACACGAAGAAACACAACACTAGTCTTTGTCATCCCAGACTTCTTGGAGCCTTGACAGGGGAAGAACTTTTTCCAAAACCTGATGTGGCGTTGTATAGTCAGTTACCCTACTTCAAGGGCTGGAACCAGTTGTAAATAATGGAATTTCAGAGCTACTCCTCAGTACACTCCTGGTGTTGTGGACATTGCAGATGATGGACTGGCTTGCCCTCCAGAGGACTGCCCTCCTACTACAAGAACAGCAGTACCCTGCTGCTTGAGAACTACTTTGCTCTCTGAGAAGGAAGACAGGACTTGCTCTCTTCATCCCAGGCTAACCTGAATGACTCCAAAGGTCAGTTGATTGACCTCCTGTCATGGAGACACAAGACGCTCCAGAGGCCTCCCTGCAACTGTCCAGCTAGCCTTCTAAATTGGACCTGCCTGGACCTACAACTGGTCCTGCCTGAGCCCTGCTGGCCTCTGCTGAAGTGAGTTCCTAATCACCAAGAGGTGCCTCTTCATGGCTGGGATCAGTTGAACTCCGTCTGTGAAGGGAGGTGATATCCCAAAGTTTTGGGCTCTTTGTAATATGAACAGTTCCGATTGCACCAAGACTCTATCACCCACAACAACTGCCAATGTGAAGCTCCAGTAAACCCAACCTTTCATGTTCCAGTGACTGCCACCATTGGTTGACATTCCAAGATCTCCAGTTTGCACTACAGCAAAGTCAGCCCTGGGTGCTGCCAACTGGAAGCCCCAGCAATGGCTGTCTGTGGCGCTCGACCAACTCTTTGCTCTACAGCTGTGACCATCCGCAGCACTCTTTCTACTCATGCAGGCTCCTCCAGTGAGAATGGTACTTGGCGGACCCGACTTTGAGATTGCAACCTTTTGAATGGGACTCACCTAGTCATTTTATCTAGCCCGTGTTCCATCGTGGTCAGCCTGAACCTGTGACTTCCCCCTGGTCTAACACAAATGGATGACTGCAAGTGGCACATTGTGCTTTGAGGCCCAATATCTACCTAAAACTTTAAAACTGAATTAAAATGTACTTTGATGTTCTAAATTGGCTTGCAATTTTTCTTGTGTTGTGTTTTCACTTTATTACTGTTTGTGTGCTGCAAAAATACTTTACACATTGCCTCATAGGTAAGCCTGATTGGTTTGTGCCAAGCTACCAGAGAGTTAAGCACAGGTTAATTAAGTTAATCTTCTGATTCCCCCTGACAAGGGTTGTGGTTGTTGCCTGAGTGGGCCTTCCACCCCCTCAACCAATATCCAAATTTGTTACAGCTAATTTTAAGGTTAGTGTCATGGTTAGTGTAGAGGTAAGCTGTATAAGTTTTAAGCATTGAGTTATAGTTTGCATAAGTGTAAACTCAAAATGTTGTTTTAGGGTTAGGTTTAGGATATGGTTTACTGTTACGATTGGGGTTATGCCATGGATTAGGGTTTGGTTAGACTTCAGATGATGGTGAGTGTTAGGTTAAGGTCAAAGTTTAACTTATAGAATAGTATAGGATAGGATCAGAATTGGGGTTAGGGTGAAGGTTGGACTAGTGTAATGTTTGGAATTAGGTTTTAGGTCAATGTACTGGTGAAAATGTAGAGGCAAATATTCACATATTCATAGCTGGTCACTTTCAGGTAGTTCAATCTAAGAGGTTCTATGAATTAGTAGCTTGATGTAGTGGTGTTCACTATAGTGACATACAGTAACAAGGCCCTAAGTCAGTCTCGGAACAAAGACAAGGTGAACAGACAAGGTTTGTGTGCTGTGCTTATATTAAGCAGGATTGTGCTTTTCCCACATGATAAACCAGCCTTCCATCACTTTTTGTGCTCAGGCACAGCACACTCTTCAGTACACGCAGGGAGTACTACTCTGTTCTGTGCACAAAGGCAGAATTGTATTTTTAAGAAGTACCATGCATGTGTGCATGAGCATCGTACTGGCCTGTAGGGCAATCTGGCAGTGCCAGATAGGTCAATCTAATAGGCCAGTGTGTGTGCTAGGTTTTGGCCTGCAAATGGACTGTAAGTGTAAATATTTTGAAATTCACAGTTACAGGAACGTTATATTTAGGTTTACTTTTTTCACACACAAAACCAGAGAAATTCAGCAGTTATAGTTATACTTAGGTTAAGAAACTATAACTCGCAGCCTTAAGTTACTTTCCAGCACTACTTATAGTTTCCTCAGATAAGTATAACTGTAAGTATAACTATAACTGCTGAATTTCTATGGTTTTGTGTGGGTAAAACATGAACCTAAATATAATGCCCCTGTAACCTTTGTTTTTTCAGTGAATTTCTATGTTTTCTATTTTAATGTAAAGTGATACATAAATACTGTATGTTAATAAAACCACAGCCATGCATGACCTTCGGCCATGCATGGTGGAGTTGGCCACAGGATCTGTCCTGCAGCCAAGCCCTGCAGCTAATCCTCTCACATGTACCAAAAACCACGATGCGCATGGCCTTTGGCGGGGGTATGGTGTGTCACTTTTTTTTCCCCATTTGACTTTGGATCCGTGGATACCCCTTGGTACCTGCAAATCTTCAGCTGGTGCCCAGTCCTTAGGTACCCGCGGATCCGCAGAGGATCCACGTCCCTAGATATCTATATTTTTTCTCCTTAAATAATTCCCAAATTACTGAACAGATTTACACCAAGGGCCAGATATATGACCATTTCTAGCAGTCATAAATAGAGATTCAGCCTGTTTGCCACTGCTAAAATGGCCTCTGGCATGTACTAACCCTATTTTGCTAGTTGGTAACTTATTACCAACTTGCAAAGTAGGGTTTGCGAGTCGCTATTAGGAAGGGGCGTGTCCACGGCGCCCCTCTTAACAGCGAATCGTAGTGGGATGTATGAGTGTTTAGTGACCGTAATGCGGTTGCAAAGCAATCACAGTTTACTGCCTACTTCTAGTAGGTGGTAAGCCAGACGCAAATGGGAAGGGGCTCACAGGGGTTCTCTTCCTGCTTGTGAATGGTAGCAAAAATGGTTTTAAGAGCAGACAGTGGTCCCACAGACCACTGCCTACCCTTAAAAAATGAAACAGAAACATTTCACTTTTCTTTTTGAAACAGGCTGTATTTATAAAAAAAAGTTCCTTTACTTAAAAGCAAACACAGAAGTGGCGGTCTGCTGTCCCCAGCGAGCCACCATCCCTGTGTTATTGCTTATTACCAACAGGTCACAAATTGCAACCTGCCTCATGAATATTGATGAGGCAGGTCGATTGCTACCCCATCGCTAAATGTCTCTGTGGCACATTAGTACATTTCCTTTTGTGGCTTTCAAATTGTGACTCATAAAAAATCGCAATTTGGGAGACACAAAGGGAAATGGTCATACATCTGGCCCCAAATCACAAAAACCATGATCTGCTGACAAAGATCTAGCTTCCTGCCAAATTTGGTACAATCCTGTTTAGCTGTTCGGGCTGTAGCTGTGTCCAAAGACTGCAAAATTCCCATAGACATAGAATGAGGGGAAAAGGGTTTTGGGACCCACCCTTTTTCTCACCCCCACTTGATGGATCGCACCAAAACTTTCCATTCACAACTAGGCAAAGAAAGGCACTTTTTTGTGAAGAGTCATCATACTGTGTCAAAGCTATTAGCAAAACAAAAAACTCTGTCTATGAAAAAATGTGGGCCTAACTAAAACTACCTACTGGCATTCGTCAGTAGGTAATAAAGACAAGGCAGCAGTAGCAAAAAATACTACATGTGGTGTGGATGCTGCTGTTGAATGCAGCGCAGATGGACTAATCACACTTTATGTGTAGAACATCAGGGATGTGCAACTTTTTTAATGCGCTTGATAGGAAGGGAACATAGTACATTAACTTCAACATTTCTTGAATAAAACAACATATTTCTAGCAGCACGCACAAATACATGTGGTTCACCATATCTCAGCCACTACCCAGAAAGTATGACTTAAAAAGTCGAGTGTTGTGTTTTTTTCACTGAACAGTTCATAGATGGGGCTACTTTTATTAACATGCCCGGATCCATTTTCCAATCCTGGCTGAACCAGGATTGTGCACTCTTCTTCATATTTAGACAAGGCTGATGCTTAGGTACTCTCAGTCAATAATGCATTCTTCTGCATATTTGTGATGCACTGCACTATTAAGGGCACTTAGGCAGGTTCACTATTTTGTATATTTAAGAAGTGCGGTACTGTAGATGCACTCTTCTATAAATTTGAGAAGTACTGCACTGTAGATGCACTCTTCTGCATATTTAAGAAGTACTGCACTGTAGATGCATTTGTCAATGTATTTGAGAAGTACCACACTGTAAACTCGCTCTTCTGCATATTTAAGATGCACTCCATTGAAGGTGCACTATTCTGTATATTTAAGAAGTACTGCACTGTAGATACGCTCTTCTGTATACTTAAGAAGTACTACACTGTGGGGGCACTCTTCTGCATATTTAAGAAGTACAGCACTGTAGATGCAGTCTTCTGTATATTTCAGAAGTACTGCACTGTAGATGCACGCCTGCGTATTTAAGAAGTACTGCACTGTAGGTGCAGTCTTCTGTATACTTTAGAAGTACTGCACTGTAAATGCACTCTTCTGTATATTTAAGAGGTACTGCACTGTAAGTGTGCTCTTCTGTATATTTAAGACGCACGTTTTGCCTTTCCTTATCTTTTTAAAATACAGTTCCAAAACCAACATCCTCCATCTTCTCACGTATATATAAAAAACAAGTACTGGTAGTGCCAATAGGCCTGGCCTTAAAGGAATTGCATAGTAATGAGTCGCATTCCACGAAAATAGCATGGAAATGGATATGTATTTGTGTGTAAGAAAAATAATATTGGTGTTTGTTAAAAGGTCGGGTGAGAGTTGCACTGGTAAGCCAGACCTAAACATCCATGGAGGTTAATGACTGCCCATCTCCCATCTGCGCTGCTCCCAGAGAAAAAAACACATGAATTATCTAGTTAACTCTGACACCTTAAAATCATCACAATGTTGTGTGTGCCACTGGAAGTTGGATCTCGGGCAGCCGAATAACTAAGCAAAATGATCACAGCTGAGGGAAGGATACGCACTTTTTTGTGGAAGTACACAAACTCTGCCTAACTAAAACATGTACTCCTAGCTCCCAGCATGTGGGTAGAAACAAAGACCCTCTCTAGTCATGCTCAAATAATTGTCTGGTGACAGCTGCACTGTCAAACCAGGCCATATAAATGAAATCTGTATCATAACTTATACATACACATGCAAAGTGATGTACGCTGCATATACGTTATCAGCCGTGGGACACCATATATCCTTATGCATTTGTTTGCATGCATGATTATGCATGCATACACATTATTGTGCTTTTTTATGATGCTGTTCAGAATTGGCAGTAACCATTTTTTCACTTTTGCCAATGCAGCCTTGGCAGTAACCATTTTTTCACTTTTGCCAATGCTGAACATTAGAAAAAAACATTTCAAAGCCAATAGGTCTGCATTGGCAAAGCCAAAAAGCCCAATCTATTTGGCTTTGCCGGTGCTTTCTTTAAATGTTCTTGTTCGTTAGACCAACATTATTTGTATTCTTAAAAGTGTAGTTAAAAACCTACTGAAAATCCCCTTTCTGCTTATCTTTTTTTTACTTACTGTTGACTCAAATGCATCTTGTGCTATCTTAAGCATTATTACAAATAAAGGGCTTGATTTACAAACATACAACTGCATGTTTATAGGATACATAATAACTTCTTCAGATCTGTAGCCATACAGTTTGCCATCAGGTGTCAAGAGGTCGCACATGGGTAAATGGAGTCCACCCACTATTTTCACAGGGTTGCCACCGCACCCCCACCAAGAAGTTGGGCTCCAGAGAAACATGCTGAATTTGTAATTTTCTGACACAGCAGTGCCTGCAGATTATCTGCTTTCCGTTTCCAGCAGTAATGTCCAGGGTAAAGGGGGCTTTTGTATTTTAGAATCGAGCTGGGCCCAAAACAAAGGCCAAATTTAAGGGGTCTATCAGCTCTCATTTTATTCTTTTTTTATCCTGGCTGGGAGCTATTTCAAACTAGATTTCAATGCAATGGAGGGGAAACAAAGGTGCACAGCTTGTTATCACTTCATCACTTCACAAGTAGATACCAGAAACTATGATATGGAGGCAAGTTTTTTACTTTGTTCAAACCCTGTATATAAGAGATATGTATGTGCTGTAAGAATGTAAGACGCTTGGTCTGTATTTGCACGAATGCCAATTTCAATTCCACTATTTATTTATAAAATATAATAGTGCTTCTTATCCCAGTGCAAGTTGCCAGTGTGTTTTACATTACACACACACACACACATCCTACATTGCCAATAAATCATACCTGTGTAAATCATGTACAAGATTGTTACAAAAGACAATGAAAGATTCAAAGTGTAGGAGTCACTTATTGTCCTTCATAGTTTACCTTGCTATTATAGAAGGATTGTATTTTAAGAATTGCAAGTATCAAAAGGATCTCTGAGTTAAAAGCAGTAATCCACTTTCTATCTACATAACACAAAAAATCTGTCATCTAAATTTTACACCATGTAATTTGCTAGATACATTAACCCTTAAGCTACTTCGAGTTAAAACTGTGACTACAAAATACACAGATCTCTCCAGCAAAAGTATTAGCAACCAGACTTGTCTTACTATTTTTTCCTGAGATTTACTGGGCACACATAATCTCTGCAGCAGGTGCCTTCGCTTGATAAGATATTTAAAAATGCAGCCTTTGTAACCAATGAAGCCAGAATAGATATACTGTCATGTTTCTCCTTGTTGCCAATTTCTTTGTGGCAGATTTAAAAAAAAAAAAAATGTATAAGTTGAGCACAGATTTACAAAAATGTGTTAAAAAAGGAAAGTAAGCAAAAGGCAGCACATAGCATTACCTTGCAGTACCTTGTCTCAGGTAGGCTTTAAATGGGTGGTGTATGGGTGTTCCCTTGCATCCATCCATGTATTTTGATGCTAACTACATTTACAAAGAGGGGTTCACAACAAAATGGCGCTCTTACCTCTGAATTTACCTGAGGCTGGCGTAAAGGGGAGAAACGTCTTTATTAATCGTTGTTATTTGCATTGAATTAAAAAGAGGAAATAGACTGCATCAAAGGATAGTTTTTGCCCAGTAAAGTATGCCTGTTATAACAGAATGACATTTGGTAGATGTGCTGTTACAATGCTCTTAGGTCTGGCAGACTGCTGTAGTTCAGAATTACACAGAATTATGCTATGTATGAGATGAAAGATCATGTGTGCCTACATAGGGCTGGCTACTTCAGGATAAGGACTCAAGTGGTACTGATTCAAGGGTGGGTGAGGTGTCCTTCTATTGTGCTGGTGAATGTCAGGGTAGTTTAAATATAGTTATGTCAACAATTAGAATGTGAGGGGTGTCTGCTCCTAAACGTGGAGGTGACAAACTTTTGGGAGCAGTGTGTAATTTGTAAAATGATAAATAGAGAGCCCCACAATTTTTCTCAGGGGCTCATTACTGAATTCCAGGGTTGCTACTACCTATTTCTTTCACTACTCTACACTTGCTTTGACTTTATCTTGTTCTTTCAGGTACTTTTTTCATCCTCTTTTCTGCCTTCATCATTGTTTTCCTCTCCCTCTTTTCCCTTCTTTCTTCCCTTTCTGTCTTTCTCTCTTGGCCTGGGTCATGGTCTGTTGGTGAAAAAGAAGCCCTAGTTTCCTAAAGTTTGTGCAGGTGCTGACCACAGACACATTAAGTGGTGGTTAGTACTGGGTGAGCATACTTCACATAGGAGAGCGGTCTCTCCTCTGAAGAGTGCAGGCAGCTAAAGCAATCATATCTACATGGAGATATGTTGCAAGTGGAATAGTATACCTGGTGGAGTAGGCTAATGGCGGCATTAGCTTGTTAAATTCTTGGATAAAGGAAGATTACATGGTTGTTGTACGTAGTTCTTGTCCATTGGCTTCATAATTCATAAGCATGCTGGACATATTTCCCAAGCATGGCAAGAATAGAGTTCACTTTGAGTTTCATGCCTTGGGCACTGTTATTTGGTTATCATGACTTAGCACAGGTACTTCAGTAGGCTCCAACATGTGCACCCATGTCACTCATATGAGCAAAGTGATCTATGTGGTCCTTAAAGGACTTTTGCATGTAAATTAATCAAACTACTATTTTGCCTCTATTGTAAGGATATATTCTCTACTGCACCTCTAGGTCATTACATGAAACCACAAGTATGTGGACTTCAATGCTTTTGGGAGAATGTCTTTGATATTTGTACTGCACATTCCTGTGCAGCAGCCCTATGCTAGTTCAGAAGTGCCATAAAAGAAAGGTAGGTATGCATCCACCTGTGACTAAGTGTGTGCTGACATCTGTGCTACAGAGACCAGAGTATGTGCCAAGGGTAGATGCTTATGTGCGATATCTTTGGGCAAACCCCATCTGTCTGTGAATGAGCGCAGTCAGAAGAAGTACATTTGTAATGTGAACAGGGCCAAGGTTGGCAGAGGAATGAGTGCAGCTAGAGTTTTACATAAATCTGAAGTTATAGACAATGCTATAAATAGCAGTAGAAGATAACAGTGCATGAGAGACTACTACAAGCGTTACGGTCCTGGCAACATATCTGCCTCTCTGCATGCCCACTTAGGGGCTGGAAGACTGCCACATTGTCAAATTTCCTTTGTCTGCCACTTCTGTAAATACATTGGTGCAAGGGAGAATTGGCTGTCACCTTTGACATCACAATGCTGATCCATATGGGTTCCATAACGAAAACATAATGTATGAACTAATAGTAAACTAATGTGAAGTGCTGCGCTTGGAGTCAATAAGGAAGTACATTGACTATAGTGTTAGGAGAAAATGTATTGTGTTGTACAACCCCATTAAGAGAAAAGTAATCATTAATTATGATTTTATAACTATCTTCATGTTCTTTGAGAGTGTTTATCTTTGAAACAACAATGATTTTCAGAACATGTGCATACCAATGCTTTTGATTTATGTTGAGAAATGTAGTTCTCCATCATATTCACTTATATTAACAGTTTGATTTGTTTACATCAAGTGTAACATAAACTGAAATTATGAAGTGTCCAGGATTTATATTAATTGTGGAATTACCTCAGTGCAGCATAATGTGAGAAATTGAATGCGCCTTTATAAAATGTTAGCGTTACTAGGACTCAATTTTTGTAAAGTGAAAAAACTTTTTTATTCTGCTACTTTTTCATTCTGCTGGCATGTAATTTCATTGCAGGTGTTTTCACATGAAATGTTAGTTTGGGAATTGATGTATTGTTGTATTATTCATAAAGAACCTTGGAGAAGGTACTTGGAGAGACTGAGAATGCGAAGACTGCCACTATTTATGGTTGTTGCAAAGTCATACAGAAGACCAAGGACAGCTGCCTTCTTGGGATGGTCTTGGGAACACAGAAGATTGTTTCAGGTTTGTCGTACGATGTGAGGAGACTAAATCATGTGATTGCCTGATTAATGGCTGTCGCTAAATGAACAACTCACTGTATTAACTAGGACTTTCACTACTCAAGAGCAGATCAGATTCCCTTGGACTTGGGGAGGTATAGACCTCTTTACCCTATCCCTCATTACCTATGCTTAGACTTATACCTGACCCTTTGAGGAGACTCTTGACCCAGCTTCTAAAATGCTGAAAACCTTCCCTTTTTACTTAGTTTTTGCCTTCATTAGTTAGTTTCATTTTGCCCCATATGTCCTTTTCCAGATTCTTTTTGTCCTATATTTGCTTTTACCTTTTGCCCCCTCGTTCCGTGGTCAGACCATTAGAGGATTTCTTATTGCCTTTAGCTAGCTTAATTAGATGATTTCCACTTGCACTAATATGTAGGAAAATTTAAAGCACTTATTCTCGTTGCCTTATGCTGACTAGATTACAGGTTTTTCGCTGTTTCCGCCTTTCAGCTACCCAATGGTAATATCTTGAGATTTGTTTACATTAGCTGAGTGTTGACTTGTAATAAAACCCTTTTACTTTATTTCCGATTTGGGTTTTCATTGTGTGACCAAGGTGGTCATACTGTAAATTCATTGTTGATTGATGTCTTGTTAAATGGATGGTTAATTCCTGCACAGGTGTCAAGATTTGACAACCTCGAATAGAGCATACAGAAAATGATCCACCACATTTTGAGGTTAAATTAAGTGCTAGAGGTGGAGTTCAAGATAGCGGTGAAAAATGTGTCCTATATTGTACAGTGTGAGTGTAAAGCATGTGTCTGATTGTCCCCAGCAGGAATTTGGGGGAGAAGAGAAATCTCTTTGGGCTGCTTGATTGGCTACTAGCAGATCATCGCTCCATCCTTCATTCTCAAAAATGAGGCCACTCACCAGCCTGCCAGGGTTTTTCCTGTCCCCTATTGATGTTTTATCTTTCATGATCTTTTTCTTCTAGAAAATAGCTGAAGGGAGGGTAGGGTGTAGGAAAGTACAATTTTTCTTGGCAGGTTACCCCCATTTTTACCTGTATGTCTGTATGTTTTTGTCTGTCTCACTGGGATCCTGCTGGTCAGGACACCGGTGCTCATAGTTTATGACCTAATGTGTGTGTTGTGTATAGTCAGTGCTTATGCTCTCTCTGCTTTTAAATTTGGCACTATAGGCTAGTGACTGCATTCACCAATTTCATTTGGCACACTGGACCCTCCTTATGAGTCCCTAGTATATGGTACCTAGGTACCAAGGGCACTGGGGTTCCAGGAGATCCTTATGGGCTGCAGCATTTCTTTTGCCACCCATAAGGAGCTTAGACAAACCCTTCCACAGGCCTGCCATTGCAGCCTGCGTGAAATAGTGCACACGTTATTTCACAGTCATTTTCACTTCACTTAAGTAACTTATAAGTCACCAATATGTCTAACCTTCTTTTACTGAAGGATAGGTGCAAAGTTACTACGTGTGAGGGAACCCTTGCACTAGCAAAGGTGCCCCCACATAGTTCAGGGCCAATTCCCGGGACTTTGTGAGTGCGGGGATGCTATTACATGTGTGCACTACATATAGGTCAATGCCTATATGTAGCTTTGCAATGGTAACTCTGAATATGGCCATGTAAGGTGCCTAAGATCATGGAATTGCCCCCCCATTCCATATTTAGTATTGGGGAGAAAATGCCATGCACCGTCGGGGCTCCACCATGGACCCCCAATACTGACAAACCAGCACTATGAGGCTTGCAATGCAGCTACAACTGCTGCCCCCTCACAGACAGGGTTCTGCCCTCCTAGAGTCTGAGCAGCCCAGTCCCAGGATGGCAGAACAAAGCATTTCCTTTGGGAGCAGGGTGTTACACCCTCTCCCTTTGGAAATAGGTGTTACAGGCTGGGGAGGGGAAGCCTCCAGTAGCCTCTGGAAATGCTTTGAAGGGTGCAGATGGTGCCCTCCTTGCATCAGCCAGTCTACACTGGTTCAGGGAACCCTAGTCTCTGCTCTGGCATGAACCTGGACAAAGGAAAGGGGAGTGACCACTCCGCTGTCCATCACCAACCCAGGAGTGGTGCCCAGAGCTCCTCCAGTGTGTCCCAGATTTCAGCAGTCTTGTTTTCTAAGGTGTGGGGACACTCTGGAGGCCTCTGGGTGACCAGTGCCAGCAGGTGACATCGGAGACCTCTCCTGATAGGTCCATACCTGATAAGGTAGCCAATCCCCCTCTCAGGGCTATTTAGGGTCTCTCCTGTGGGATTCTCTTCAGATTCTGCTTGCAAGTTTCCACCAGGAATCCTCTGCAACTACTACTTCATCCTCTGACCTCGGATCGACCGCAGAGTGCTCCAGGAACTGCTGTAACAGCAACAAAGTATCCAGAAGGGATACGTTTTCTTGGCAACTTCAGCTCCAGCCAGCAACTGCAACAGTTTCCATGGTGTGCATGCTCTGGGGACTCCCTGTCTTTACCCTGTACCAGAAGGACCGAAGAAATCTCCCGTGGAGTGACTGAGCACTTCCCTGCTCAAGCAGGCACCTTCTAAGTTGATGACTGGATCTCTTGGACTCCTCTCCTGGTGATGGGCATGCTCCTTGGAATACAGGTGGTGGACCCCTTCGACACAGACTGTCCTGAGGTCCTGCTGTCCCAATTTAGAGGAGGTAAGTCCTTGCCTTCCCCGAGAATGACAGTACCCCTGTGCACCGCGTCTTCTCCACCTCCTGAGGCCTCTGTGCACTATTCGCAAAATTTGTTTGTGTGCAGCCTGACCCAGGTCCCCAGCACTCTATCCTGCAATGCCCAAATCGCAGAGTTGACCTCCGACGGCGTGGGACCGTCCTTTGTAGTGCTACACCAACCGCATTTTGCACCTCCTTTGTCCCCGTGTCCTAGGACTCCCGTGGGTGCTGTCTGATCTTCTGAGAGCTCTCTGAAGTGCTGAGAGGCCCTCTTCCTCCTCACACAGAGTGAGGCCCCCAGGTCCCTCCTGGGTCCAAACAGCGGTACTTTGATGCAAAACAGGACTTTGACGAAACCAAGACTTGTTGGAGGAATCCAGTGTCAAAACTTGCCTGCATCCAACTTCTCTCCGTGGGACATCCAGTGCATCATGCAGAAACCTACTGACATCTTCCTTGGGTGCATTTCTGCAGTCTTCATCCAACCAGGGACTCTTCTTTTGCACCCTCTTCTGGGTTGGCAGGGGCTCCTGTCCTTCCTGGAACTTCTGTTGACTTCTTTTGCAGGTCTTAGGGCCCAGGAATCCACTGTTTGTTGTATGCAGTCTTGCTTGGTTCTTGCAATAACTCTAATCACGACTTGTAGTGTGTCCTAAGGAAACTTGCAGTACTTTACTCCTGCTTTTGTGGGCTCTGAGGTGGGGTATTTTACTTACCTTTACTGTATTCTTACTCTCCAACCAATTCTCTACATACTACACTTGTCTAGGGGGAAATTTGTGATTTGCATTCCACTTTCTTAGTATATGATTTGTGTTGCCCCTAGACCTATTTTCTCCTATTGCATTCTATAGCATTTCCTATTGTTTGCACTATCCTATGTCTTACTTATAATTACTTACCTTATTTAGGTGTCTAGTGTATATATTGTGTATAATGCTTATCTCCAGAAGGAGTATTGCCTCTAAGATATTTTTGGACTTGTGTCACCCAAATTAACAACCTTTATTTTTGGTAACACTGAGTATTGTCTTTACTTGTGTATAAGTACTGTGTAACAATAAGTAGTATTGCAGGAGCTTTGCATTTCTTCAAGTTCAGCCTAAGCTGCGAGAACACTACTACATTTCACTAATAAGGGATAACTCAGCCTGGTGTAAGGTGTAAGTACCCAATGTACCCACTACAAACCAGGCCAGCCTCCTACACAGGGTAACATCCTTAAACATTATGCAGTCTAGCTTGTCTAAAGATAATATAGGTAGGTATTTTATATTTATCAGTTTTCGACCTGGCCCTTTTTGCAGGTTCATCCCCAAACATTTTGCATCCTTACTCCTATTTATCCTGACCTGTTCTTGTTGGCTTTAGAACTCTGAGCACTTTACCACTGCTAACCAGTGCTAAAGTGCATATGCTCTCTGTGTAAATTGTACTATTAATTGGTTTATCCATGGTTGGCATATTTGATTTACTGGTAAGTCCCTAGTAAAGAGCACAGGAGGTGCCCAGGGCCTGTAAATCAAATGCTACTAGTGGGCCTGCATCACTGATTGTGCCACCCATATAAGTAGCCTTGTAATCATGTCTCAGACCTGCCTCTGCAGTGTCTGTGTGTGCAGTTCTAAACTGTAAATTTGACTTGGCAACTGTCCCCATTTGCCAGGCCTAACCCTTCCCTTTTCCTACATATAAAACACCCTCAAGGTAGGTACTAGGTAGCCCCATGGGCAGGGTGAAGTGAATGGTTATGGTAGGACATATAGTAATGTGTTTTATATGTCCTGATAGTGAAATATTGCCAAATTCGGTTTTCACTGTTGCAAGGCCTTTCTCTAAAAGGTTAACCAGGGGACTGTCTTTAAACATGATTAAAGCCTAGATTCCCTTTGGGAGCAGTTAGAAATGTGGAGTTTGGGACCTCTGAACTCACAATTTTAAAATACATATTTTAGCAAAGCTGGTTTTAAGATTGTGTGTTTGAAAATGCCACTTTTAGAAAGTGGGCATTTTCTTGCTTATACCATTTCTGTGACTCTGCCTGTTTGTGGATTCCCTGTCTGGGTTAGTTTGACAGTTGGGCTGTTTGCACCTCTCTCTAGACAGTGGCACAAAGTGGGCTGGGGTGTAGCCTGCATATCCTGATGAGCCATCTATGCTAGGAGGGAGGGGAGGAGTGGTCACTCGCACCTGAAAGGGCTGTGCCTGCCCTCACACAATGCAGTCTCCAACCCTCTGGTGTGTGCCTGAGGCCTTGCCTGGGCAAGGCAGGTTTCCACAAACGAGTGAGAATTTTGTTTGAGGTAAGCCTACTTCAAAGGCCAAAATGGGTATAAGAAGAGGACCCAAAACCACAGACTTTAGACACTTCTTGGGGTAGACACTCTATCTCACAGACACTTCTGGACAAGAATCCTGCTGGTGAAGAATCCCTGAACCAGACCTGCCAAGAGGAACTGCCTGGATGCCCAAAGAACTCACCTGGACTGCTTTTCTGAGAAGGACTTTTTCCTTGCTGTTGCCCTGCTGCCTTGCTGCTCTCTGGCTGTGCTGAGAAGTGCTCTCCAAGGGCTTGGATAGAGCTTGCCCCCTGTTCCCTGAAGTTGCAGGACCAAAAAGACTTCACTCCTACAACTGGACTCCTTGTGCGGTGAAAACTCGATGCACAGCCTGCTAAAAACGACGCACGACCTGCCCGCGGTGAAATATTCACTGCACGCCGAACCGGAACGACACAGTCCGACTTTGTAAGAAGAAGATCGACGCAGCACCTGCGTTGCGATAAACACTTCGATGCACGACCCATTGGATCGACGCACAGCTGACCCGGGACGATGCAGCCCGACTTCCAGAGAGGAATCGACGCAGCACCTGCCATGCGGGAGAAATTTCCACACAACGCCCACTGGATTGACGCAGTGCTTGTGACTTCGCTCCACAAGCCCAGGATTCCACGCACCATTCCCGGGGTGCCAGCAAACCCCACAATCCGAAGAGGAACCAAGTCTGCGTGCCGGAAATCAATGCAAAGTCTTCCGCTGCATGGAAAATAATGATGCAAGTCGGTGTGCAAAGGAGCGAAACCGACGCAAACCTCCCCGTTTTCCACGCTTCGCCTCCTCTGCGATCCCTTGAGGAGATTTTAAATGCGAACCAGGTACTTTGTGCTTGACGGAGACCTTTATTGTTTTTAAGAGACATTTATTTGTTTTTCAAAGACTGAAGACACTTTGGCCCTTATTTCAACTTTGGCGGTAACTGCCGCCTACCGCTATGGCGACAGCCACCAACATACCGTCGCCATGGCTACCAGCCACCCACCCGCATTATGACAGTTGACAGAATTTCGCCAGAAGTCTGGCGGAATTCTGTTGACAGTCATGGTGGCGGACGGCGGTAAGGTGGCCCTGCTGTCAGCAGCAGAAGCACGCCAGCAAAACACCACCTACCGTATCATGAGCAATGATACGGCCTGGCGGTGTTTTGCTGACGGACGCTGCTGCTGACAACAGCGCTGCGCTCCATCTCCAGCCGGAGGACACCCTGCAAGCAGGTAAATCGGGTTCTCCGACAGGAGAGGGAGGTGGGGGGTGTTGGGTGCATGTGTGTGTGGGTGTGTGTCTGTTTTAGTATGTATGCATGCGGGTGTGAGTCGCGTTGAATGAGTGCGTGAATGCCTGAATATGAGTGTATGTATATGTAGTGAGTTGTGAATGTGTGTGTGCGACAAAGTATGTTGGTGTGTGTTGCGATGTGTGGGTATGTATGTGTGCATGCGTGGGTGGATGTGGGTAAGCGTGTGTGTATGTGTGTGTGCATATGGGTGTGTAAATTTGCGGGAGGGCATGAGAGGGAGGGGGAGGGCGGGGAAGACTCTAGGGAGAGAGAGGGGGGCGGGTGAGGCCCCTATCAGTGCCATGGTTTTCGTGGCAGTACTCTTGCCACGAAAACCATCACGGTGGGCGGGGTCATAATCTCAAGGGTGGGATTGTGACGGCCGTCTGGCTAGAGACCGAAGCCACCATCCTAGCGGCCGTTACCACTCTGGCGGTCGGAGTGGTACATTGGCGGTTTGGCTTGAGCCAAACTGCCAATGTCATAATTTGGGAAAAGGTACCGCCAGCCTGTTGGCAGTACCTTTCCCCGAATCACCGCCGACCGCCAGGGTCGTAATGAGGGCCTTTATATCAATTTTAAAGTGTCATCTCAACATTTACTTATTGCGTTTTAATAGTTTTGACCTGCATCAGATAAATATTATATATTTTTCTAAACACTGTGTGGTGTATTTTTGTGGTGGTATATGGTGTTATTGTAGGATTTTTCGCACAGATACTTTACACATTGCCTTCTAAGTTAAGCATGACTGCTCAGTTCCAAGCCACCAGAGTGTGGGCACAGGATAATTTGGATTGTGTGTGATTTACCCTAACTAGAGTGAGGGTCCTTGCTTGGACAGGGGGTAACCTGACTGCCAACCAAAGACCCCATTTCTAACAATCGGGAACTGGAAACGGTTTCGAATTCTTAAATAAAAGAGGAACCTTAATAGAAAAATTGTTACTTATTAATTGGAAAGTGCAACAGAAACATAACACGCCTGAATCGAAACCTTTAAGTTCATCGGGTGTTTACAGAGATTGCAGTTAAGAAAATACAAATAGATTGCTTTATTTTTTATATATTTATTGTGTTTGTGTAGAGGTCGTACAAACCAACCATCACTTCAGTCTAGTTCATCAGTGTAATGGAGAAGTAAAACGTGAAGGACGTTTTTCTTATAAACATGATTACTCGTGTTGGAAATCAAAAAATAAAGACAGAAAAAATAAATGCATAATTTCAGAAAATCGTATTCATTTCCCTGAGCTAATGTACTACGTGTCAACATGTTCTGTTTCCTCACACGCTGTCTGACCGCATCTGTGACGCATGGCAGTGGCTCGCCAGATGGACTTTGCTCTACTTTGACACGGCTGCGGCTGCTGGAAGGGCACTGAGGAGACAGCGCATGGCATTTAAACCACGCAAACTCTGTGACATTGTCACTTTTTTACACACGGGCGAGAAAGAGTCAGGAGAGTGCTGACAGGGGAACATCCTAGAGAATAGCGGAAAAATACCAGCTGAGACTAATCGCCTCAGCCAAGAACTTTAAAAAGATAGTGTTATCACAAAAGAGAACATGTATTTATGTGCAGCGTATATTTCGTTTTAAATGTCTATGAAGATTATACTTAAATCAGAGTTGCCTCCAGAGGAAATAGTTACTTGTGAAATCGTTAAGAGTCTCATGGATGCAAGATGGAGCTTGAAATAGTCGGGAATTACAAAATTCGCTGTTGTACCCCTGCGGAAGTCTCTGGTTGAAAAAAGCAGGAGGGAATAAGGAATTATCAAGGAAGTCTCGTGTTGCCACAAGTAATCCTTAGTTAAACAATGTTACCTACTAGCCTTACCAACACAACCGGTATCAGTAACTCTGAGGGTGGGGTTGGAGGATGAGGCCAGATCTAACTAAGAAATCCAGGGTGCTCGTAATGAGGTCCGGTGTTGCCCATGATGAGGAAACAATGTGCTTGTCGGTATAATCGCAACATTAAAATAAAAGTAAAATTAAAAAAAGCTACAAAAGTAAATTAGAAAATAGTTTACATTAAACTTACTTTCAGAACTAAAACAAAGAAACATTCACTAAAAGAGTTTTTGCAAAAACTGATAAAAATGTAGACAGGCGTTTCAGATTCACTACTCCCACTCCATCCTGACCAACAGTGGGGAAAGTGTTGAACATTAGAGGGGTCATATTGCCACTCCAATGTAGGCAACAGTAGGGAAAGTGTTGGACTCAAAAGGAGTCAGATTTACTATTTCCACTCCAACTCGGGCAACATTAGGGAGACTTATCGACGTCAATTGGGGGTCGCTAGAGTTTTGCAAATGCGACCCCCAAGCAACCTGTTGCAACTCTTGGCACTCTGCTTGTGACCCCTGGCTCTGTTCATCATGACACAGGATTTGATTTATCAGGGTACAACTTAAATGTAAAAAATAGTGCATTGTGATTGTGTCCTATCTTTCTAGGCTTAAAATAATTGAGGTGGCACTGTGATTGCGCCGAGGCGTGCACTAGAAGCAGCATGCACCTGTTGTGGCACCCCTTTTATGCAGCGGTGTAAACTAGTAGCAGTATATACATGTGCATATGTGTGCTTAGCTGGGTGGTGACCAATTGGCCGGTGGAGCAGTATCAATCCAGTGTATAGTCACTACATTTAGGGCCCCGAGCCCTGTCTTGGCCTGCAGTGCAATTGTATTAGCAATGGGACACCAATCATGGAGGTGATGTGGCATGCGTACCAGCCTGCCCCTGCAGTCACCCAGTCCCAAGTCTGCATTACTTTTTTGATATGCAAGCAGGTAAGCTCTGATGCTAGGACAGTGCTTAAGCAGCAATTGCTCAATGCTTTGATGGCTCTCACGAAAAATGACTAACAACGCATGCCTCCTGTATTTTAACGTGAATAACTTTTTTGTTATGAAGGGTGCAATTGATAATCATTTTATTTTGCTGCACATTGCCACTCATTTTATTTTACTCTACACCTGGTGCAGATCATTTGTTGCAATAAACGCATGCTAGAATGCACAGTTGTCAAATTGTCATGGAACATATGTGCCATTTCTATCCTTTTAATATGCTTATGAATGATTTTTCATTGTCTGATTTATGACAGTTTGAGTGGCATCATATAACGAGTGGAATCAAGCAATAGTGAAATACATAGTGGGATAAATGTTCTTCTATTGCGCAGCAAGAATCCTTGGTGAAATGTCATTCGATCAGCTGCCATAACTAATAGTGATGGAAGATCACTGACCCATTTCCTCTAACTTACATGATCGTACTTAAAACAACTGTGACATCATTTTAAGCATTTCGATCCAACCGGATCCTGAGGCTATTTTCTTTTCTCAAGGAAAGGCTGACCACATTTAATTGCATTATATCAAAAAGATGTTAGGTTGCAACGTTTTAAAATAGGTGGCATATGTTTTGTAGGAGTGTTTATATAGTCACCAGCACGCTCGAGCTCCTCCAGGCATCGAACTTGCAATGAGTGTGCCCCTGTGTAACTTAACTGGTGCTCATGTAAAGCTCTCCAATACCTTAGGGTTCAGCTTGCGCTATATAAAAGTGCAAACAAAATATATATTGTGCTATATAATTTTACACACTCACAAACTACTCTTTGTAGTGAATAGCACTCCTATGCTAGCCAGTTATAGGTATGATACAGAAACACTAGATCAAATATACATGCAGAAACTGCAGTGTAGTTTATTGTTTATGGTTTCGGTTTACCTCCTCCCCTTGGTCACCCTAAGCCACAAATGCACTTCTTTACCTATGGGTTTATGACTGTGCATCATGAAGACAACTTTGATAGTATTAGACTTTTCATATATAGATCATTGATTTCAGGTGTGATTGATCAATTATATGAATTTAACTACATCAGGCCCCAGCATGCACTGAAATGCATATATGTAAGAATAGGAGACTGCCTCAAACAAGTCAGTGACAGTATAGGATGTTGTGATCACCAGCCATGACCAGCTTGCTGTAGGATTGTGGAAAGGAAAAGCCCAGCTTTAGATTCCCCTTTGTGTAAAAAAGAACAGTGTCATTAAGGTCCAAAGGCCACATGATGACACTTCCTATATGGAGAAAGTGTGGGACTTTGGATGGGTCATATTTAATATTCACACTCCAACTTAAGCAGCAATAGGGAAAGTGTTGGACCTTATAGGAGTCAGATTTACTATTACCACTCTGTCATATGCGACAGTAGGGTAAGTGTTGGGACGGTAAGGACTACTATTCCCTCTCCAGCGCAAGCATCAGCAGTGAAAGTGTTAACTTTAGAAAGCTCAGATTTAATCTAATTAGTTCTGAATTTGGGTCAGACATCATAATAGGGGCTTAGTCTTGCACATAGGTAACATTATTTATGGGATGCAGCATTACCTCTCAAAAAAGACTTTTATAAAAACAGACCTGTGCGCTTAGTGTATTTGTAGCTTTATATACTCAAGTATTTAAAAATTGAGGTCAGATTTATCATGGCTTTGTGACACTGTAGTATCACAAAAGGTGATGTAAACAGTGCAGTGCACTGAATTCGAATTTACTTTGTAGTGCACTTTATGATAGAAAGAAGACCAAAAATGAAAAGTTAGTGCTTTGCTCTATTTTGCGTCAAAGGGGCGTCCATGAGTGGTACATTAATTTTCCTATGCAACAACCCACACGGTTTGAAGCAAAGCCCTTTCTCTAAAACAAAAGTTAGAAATGTTTTTGCGCCAAAAGAGTGTTTCCCTTCCTCAAGACAGGCTTAAAGTTCGAGAAAAGTTTTATTTTCCCAAAACCTTTGTAAATGTGCATGTGTGCTGTATTATACAGCACACATACAAAGTTAGAAAAATATTGAACTTTACTAAAAGTTCACTCGAATTGAATGAATTTTTTTTTTCTTACATTGACATACAATAAGTATCATTTCATAAAATGGACATGTTAAAGTAAAAACCGGACTGACCAAATGAAAGAAAAAATGAATGAAAGAACTTCTGCTTTCCCGCATCTTAATTACCGAAACTAATTAGAGTCTGTAAAGAAAAACAGAATTGCTTCAGGGTTTTTCTAAATCCTTTTGTCCTTAAGATTGGTTTCAGATAATTCCTGCATGGGTTTCGCAATTCTGGTCACTGGCAGAATGTATGTTCAAGTGATTCCTGAACTGAGTTGCATATCTGATACAGATCAGAGACTTTCGCGGGAGATTACCGTGAGCTATAAAATTCAAGGAAAGGGAAATATAAAAGTTTAAAATGGAAACAGGGTTTCTTCATCTGAGCCTTCATATTAAAATGCAGATATGCTTGTCTTTGCAGAGCATATGATCCTGGGTTATGTTCATTGCTCTTGTACTTCGTTGACGTCTCAAGGTCCAGTAAACAATTAATTGTTTTTATTTCTTGTTTTACTAGCAACGTCCGAGAAACTCTGGTCATCTTTGTTAATCCATTCAGTGACGTTTAGTTATAGTTGACCAGGAGCTTTGTGATACAATGTTCTACCAATCCTGTGTCAGCATCTTTTTTTGCCACCTGTTCTTTATTGCAAAATGACAGTTCAATTTCCCCTAGCAAATGAAAATGGATGTACTACTAATTTAATTAATACAAATTCGAGCATTTAAGGCCAATTGAATCTTAGATGACTTTGTGGTGTCAAAGGTGTTGTATTATTAAATATTCTCTTGATACAATTGAGAAATATCTTTTCAACTTTTCCTGATCAATTAGAGAACCAGTTCTTCAACCAACTGTACGAAAGGACCAGATCAAACTTTGGTTTTGCTGCTGTAAAAGTTGGGCCAAATGCCCTCCGACATATTTTACTGCAAATCTTTTTCCGGCTCCAGTTATGTTGAATGTATTGTGATGCAGCTGTTCAGTGTGAGAAGTCCATTTAGGTTGTTATCCATCATGACGCCTAGGTATGTATAATTTTGCATGTGTTGTATCCTTTGTGATCTTATTGTCCAAGTAAATTGTGGCTTTTGATATTCAAATGACATAACCTTTGTCTTGTTGAAAAGAATCTTGAAATTATTTTGTATGTTAACAGCTTGTACTCTGGTCAATTTTAAACCAGTTTAGGTGGTAGAAAGGATAACGAGTTCATCCGCATGGGACTTGGGTGTTGGCCAGTTTTCAAGCATCACCCAAACCTTGTTGTAGTACTTCTGAGAGGTTTGAGATATGTAGGCTGAATAGTAGTGGCACCAAAATGAAACCTTGTTTCTGGCCGTTGTTTGAATTGGCATTGTCTCCCTTACATCAGACAGTTTTACCCCGACCCCGGTATTACTACGTAATTCTAATACTAGATGTAGTAGGCCCAGGCCTAGGCCCCATTAAATTAGTTTAGGCTGGAGTCTTGTTCTATTCACTTTGTCAAAGGCCACTGAAAAATCCATGGAGCACGCAAAGAGTTTCTTGGTCCTAGCAATGTGGTTTCTGTGCCAAGATGACTAGGTCACAATGTTATCCTTTGTAGAGCAGTCTGGTGGTATGTGATTCTTTTAGATTGTGCTGATCAGTTTTGCAGATGATGTAGACGGTGGTTTTCAAAAACGTTCCGATGTGTGTCTTTTGATACACATATCTGATAGACGTTTAGTGAGTCTTTCTGGCCTCTTCAGTAATTGCGCTGAATTATAGAGCCTTTCGATGATGATAGTACACCACCTGAGCATATGGCTAAGTTAAATATTGGTGGCAGTGAAGACTCCAAGTTTCTGTGTTTGATTATATATTTCCACTGGTAGGCTGCTCAGGTCAGGGTCATGCAATTTGTTACTAGCTTCAATGATTTGTAAAGTTTTGAATAGCAAAATAACATAGCCGGATGTCTCCCCTTGAATTCTGCATTAGTTGGCTTTTTGGGATGTTACTACATACAGGTTTGCCAACTTTTCTTTCCACGTCCCATAAGTGATTTGATAGTCGCAACCTATTTTGTGGGAGTTATTTCCAAAGTCAACAAGAGACCAAAATTTACATGTGTTTTTTGTTTAAGATTCAAACCCGTAGGTCTGTCTGTCTAGCTCTGTTCTCAATAACCTATTTTAATCTTATTGAGTTCCTTTTTAATGGATTTTCCTGGAGTTGTCTCATCCATAGGAATTGTCTTACATTTTTTCGAAATCCTTTTTTTAGAGTTTGCATTTTGGAGGAGGTTGAACATTACGAATTGTGTGTACTTATGTTTAGGGTGTGTGTTTAGGATAAAAAGTCAAATATTTCGAAGATAGGCAAAGTGCAAGTGGTAGACTCTAAAGCTGGAATTTTCAGAATGTGTTTTGTGGCTTCAGTAAATTTAGAACTAAATCTTTGTTCCCAGATGTGTTGTATTTGTGAATTTAGAGCAAGGTTCCACACAATTCTCTTCCCTTTTGTTACTATTGTATGTAGGTTTTAGGCTCTCTTTAGTTCCACTATTTTTTTGCTGTAAAATGAGAGGCGTTGGATTATGGTCACTTTCTGTTCTGTTTATATCTGTATAAACCTGAATTTTGTTGATACTAGTGGCATGCAATAAAAGTATAACCTAGGGTGTCGTTTATTTTCCCCAGTGCATTAAAAGTTTTTAAAAGTTGTTTGACCCAGTTGATCACTCATATGTCTGTCATTCAAGTGATGAAGGTTAATGTCTGTAGGTGTGAAGCGGATCAGTCTACCTGACAAGTTCAGCTTTGCTCCTGTGAATATTGTGGCTGGTACTGAGATTATGTGATCTGCTGTATCATCATCTTCATCTTCATAAATAGATGCTGTAAGGTGTTGTTAAAATCCTATGTTAGTCAGATAAGCGTGTTTGTGAATGAACCCATTAGAGTTTCAATTTGGCCTATTATTGGGATGAGTTCCTTTTCTGTTTTTTACCTGAGTAGGAAAGATATAAATGTAGATGTTATGTTGGGATTTGAACATGGTTCTGTAATCACAAATTCCCACATTATTTTTTAGTTATAATGAAAGGCAACGGCTGGGTCTTCCCATTGGTTTTTTTCTTGGTAATATATCATGTTTTGCATAATTTTGAAAAGTAATGTCTGAGAATTTCCAGGTGTCTTGTAAAAAAATGATATGGTAGGTGTTAAGGAAGAATTGGAGTTACCATCACTCTGCTTTAGCTGGCGATCAAAGCATGTGATATTCAAGGAGCAGACCTCAAGACAAATGGAGTGACCGCCTGTTTGCTCTGTGCCTATCTCTGGATTAAGGATTAAAGTGGTTTTGAAATGTTGTATCTCTAACTAAATCTGTTGGTAGTTGTGCTAGCCTTCCTCTTTGGTGTTTATGTAAAACAGTATTGGAGAGGTTATTATCCTCATGGGACGCCATACTGTCAGGACATTTAGAAGGAGACAAAAACATCAATGGGTATTTGGTTGTTTGACCATTTTTGTTTATATGCTTTTGTTTTAGGAAGTAGGTATTTTTCCTGCAGTTCAGTTCTTTCAAGATGATTCCCCAGTCTGATAACATTATGTTTTATGCTTACAATTTAGGGGTAGTGATTTTCTGTTGCCCATGTTGTGCAAGTTCCTTATGTGTCTTCCGACCTGCCAGGGCTCGAATACAAAGTTGGTCTCTTGAATTTACTTGTTTGAGATGCTTGAAGTGATGTAAGATTTTAAGTATATTGTCGGCTGTAACCTATTTTTGTTTGGTTGTAGTTTCTAAAGCAAACCCATTTTCTGTAAACCAGATATTGTAGAGAATATGGGCTCCTGTTAGATCACAAATATTTTTGTTTTTTGAGTCTGTCCATGGAGTGCATCAGGTTTTCATAATCTGTGCTGTGCCGTTCAAAAATGCCATAAGAATATTATGACAGAGAACTGGTTACTATGGAGAATCATGATCAGTAACATCTGTGTGCATGTATCCTTGGACCTCAAAGAAGTTTCATTACAGTTGTGATGATTAGCTTTTGCCACATAACATTGTTTTTTGGCATTTGTGCATTATTTGTTAACTTGGCTTGATTTAGAAATGTCAATTGACCTGTTGGGGCTGTGACCAAAATGTCAGGGCGTGCCAGGGATACCTCAGTAGATATATGATGGTTGAGTAGTTGTGCTCTAGAGCCATTGTGGTACTGTCTAATAAGTTGGTGTGTGGAGAGGGCTCAAAGCATGTAATTTCTGCACCAGAGTTTGCCCAGGAATTATTTTTGTCTGATATTTTTATTAGGGTGAATGTCAAAAATTGATACGTTTTCTGCTCAGTATTCTCCCACAGCCAAATTAAATTCTTTGTTTGTTTTGGAAGGTATTTATTCACTTTATGTAATTTTGTTAAATATTTCTTAGTTATATGAGGTGGGAATGAGTCCAGCTGTTTCTCAGTTGTAGTATTTAAAGATGTTAGATTCTGTAGACTAGTTTGACTCTGGATTCCCCAGCATAAATTATATTGTCTGTCTTTTGTGATACTTTTATAGTTATCAGGTTGGTTTTGGAAGTTGTCAGTTAACTGATGCTAGTAGGGATTGTTTGAGTTGGTTCTATGTTGGCATTTTCTAGGCCAGTAGAATTATTCCCTGATGGATTGGACATGGTGGTTTCACCCGAGTCCGTTGCTTGGTAGTTTTGGCTGTGTATTGCTTGGACCTTCGATTCACTTAGTCAGTCATATTTCTTTATTTTGGATTCCAAGGATTAATAAAAGGATACAGCACAGCAATGAAAACAGAAAACAGACAGTCAAGTAGCAAATACTTGATTTTCTAAAAAGAAGAAAAAAGACAATTAAAACAAGTCAGTTGCCATAATATCTCCATTACAAATGTTAAAACTAAAAACCTCATTCACAGTACTAAAAGGAGGCCACCCACTAAAACATGCCAAAAACTAAAACGAAATCCATGTCTGAGACACACAGTGCAAATTAAAGTCAACATACAACCACCCATAAAATAAGATAATGGGAGTAAAGAAACGTTCCTGATGGAAACAAACATCACAAACACAGGAAACTACTATGTTGAGAGCCACCCTAAACTGATAATGCCTAACCAGCTGGATACCGTTAATATTTGCATATTATTTCTACTCCATCCCTTTTCTGATTTGAATAGTCTTGTTTAAAAAGTACATAAAGGAATAACATGAAGGCTCATCTTTAGTTGCAGAAAAAAGGTGGGACAAACTTATTTAAAACATAGGCCTTTTAGTAATGTTTTAATTTAAAGGCTGCATGGATACCTGTAAAACCCACAAGTATGGTAAAATTAAGCTTGCCCTGTAATGATATAGTGCCACACCTACAAGGGCTTAAATTGTTAAATAAAAGGCACCCCAGTCAGTTTACAGTGTAGCACGGTGATTCACAACCTGAGGTTCTGGGACCCCTGGGAGTCTATGAAGCCTACTCAGGGGGTCCACCATTACTTGAAAATTAAATAATATTGATTGATTAATAAAGTGTATATAAATAAAGTAGCTAAATGTATAATTTCAAAGTGTAAAATGTTATGTAAATGTGAGGAAATTTGAAACTGTAGGCTAAAAATTAAGTTAGTATCCTCAGATTGATTTGTAAGAGCAGTGTAAGTGCGTCACAAAGAATAGAGTTTGAACGATGAGTGGCCGCAATTGAATTTAGAAATGTTCCAACCCTCCTATCAAAATTACAGTTTTGATTATAGTTATATTTGATTGTGAATTAAATAAATTATGTCATCATTTGTGTATTTGTTTAAGGAATGCTTGTTTCTGTATTGTTTTTGTATTGGTTATTTGTTCAAATTATCAAAAATGCTTAGGCCAAGTTCTTTGACTTCCAGTAATATCTCAGTGGGGGTCCCCAATTCTAATAATAAATCAGTGGGGGTTCCCAGTTTCAAGTAATGATTAAGTATGGCTCTTCAGAAGTCAAAAGGATAAGAACCACTGATGTAGCAGGTTTAACCAAAGCCAGTTTAACACGTACCAATGTTCATGTTTGCAACAAAAGTTAGATAAGGTTCTATGGAAGGAACAGCCTTAAGGATAATAAACCTGTGAACACTCTATTTGCGTTGCTCTGAGGTCTCTCTTTAGGGATGGGCAGAAGTTGTGAAGTTTCATAAAGCCTCTACAAGATTCCATGGAGTTCTGCCAATGGGTTGTAAATATGCATGGTGTGCTGCTTGTGCTGCAAGAAGTGTGGAAAAAACTGCACAAATGGCTCTATGTAGTGTGTAAGAGCACACGGCCATTTGAGTTGAAATGTACTTGGGAAGCAGCCCTCAGAGTGGGACCACCCACAACTGCTCACTTTAGAAAATGGTGGTAAGGGATGCCAAACCTCACTCACATGAGTGGAGACTTATAGGAAAAAAAATCATCATTCAACAATCGGCAGACTTTGTCCAAAATGCCAGGTTACAAGAGAAAGTTGGGTTCTCAAACATGTTTTAACAGCCCAGTGCACTTAAAGCCAATTTTAGATAACTGAACCATGGGATCTGTAAGGCCCTATCAGGGCCAAAACAGTCCCTCAGTATTTCTATATTACTGGCTAATTTAATTTTGGTCCATACCAGAATCCATCTAATCTAAGGAAGGAGAGGTAAAATATCTTTTAGATAGGGTAAACCCAACTCGTGGTTAATGAATGCAGATACCAAAGTTGGTAAGTTCAACAACCACCTAGAAAAGATCATTGATTATCAACTCATTGAAGAGAGGTAAGGTCCCTACAGCCCATTGAATCACTGCCATAAGAAATGACAGATAAGCACTTAGCATGATATATGTGTCGTGCCGCTGCACGCGGCACGAGCCGAACATTCGGCTCGGGCCACAGCACGCAGTCCTAAGACGCGCCGCGCCCCCAGCCTGCTCTGTACCTTACGAGGCCCCAATTTGGGCATGGGACTTCGTTCTTTTTTAGCGCACCGCGTGTCTAGGCAGGTCTGACCCCCCAATCACCTGTTCTTTTCTTTTCTTCTTTTCTCTGGACATCTGGTTGTGCCTTCCTTTATGTTTTTTCCCCCTTCCCATATTACCCTTCTCTTCCCAGCATTCCTTGTTCCCTACTCTCTATGGTTCCTAGTCCATTCTGTTCTATGTACTTTTCCCTAACTAAGATGGTGTCCTTTTACTTCCTGTTGGTCGTTTCCTGTTTGTTGGTATTTAAGGGCTGTGATTCTTTCTCTCCTTGCGCTGCAACACTTTCTGTTTGGATGGTGTCTTCGCTCCTGCTTCCTTGTATTCCTGTGCTGGTTCTCATTCGGTTCCAATGTATTTTCCTGTATTTGCTCCTGCTGTTACCTCTTCTTTTTGTTCCTGTTGCAGGAACCTATCTTTTTGGAGGTTTTTTCCCCTTTCAGGGTTTTTTTCCCTCTGGCACTACTTCTGAGGGACACGGCCTGCTCTTGGCGTACCCATTGCCTGCAGCACCGTGGCTACCAGAAAGAGTCGCCCCTACTTGTGCCAAGGCCGAACATTCAAGAACAGGATCCACGCCACTCGCTCTGTGGCCTCCAAGTTAAAGCAGCATGTAAGTCGTGACAATATGTGTAACATAGCCTTAAACATTTTGCCAGTCCTCAAAGCAAACTCAAACACTTTGGCTATGGACCTCAACATGAGATTCTTTTTAGCTGCTAACAATTGAGCCCAAGAACCTACTCACTCGAATAAGATATCTAAAGAGGAAAAAGTATTAACCTGAAAGACGAGTCTGCCATTAACATGAAATTACTTAAGTGGTGGATACAGCCTCCACCACCTGTAGTGGATGAACATCCATGCTTAGAAGACAAGCTGTCTCACTTGTTGCCATCCTAAAGTAAGACAAATAGGATTGTGCTCACTGAAGCCTACTTGAACTGTACTGATAAAATTAAACAATGAAAGCAAGACAAATGTAAAATCTACAGTTGAGGAACAACCAAGACCAATAAAGATTTGGAGAGTAATATACAGAGAATCCATCTAATCTAAGGAAGGAGAGGTAAAATATCTTTTAGATAGGGTAAACCTAACTCGTGGTTAATGAATGCAGATACCAAAGTTGGTAAGTTCAACAACCACCTAGAAAAGATCATTGATTATCAACTCATTGAAGAGAGGTAAGGTCCCTACAGCCCATTGAATCACTGCCATGAGAAAAGACAGATAATCACTTAGCATGATATATGTGTTGTGCCGCTGCACGCGGCACAAGCCGAACATTCGGCTCGGGCCACAGCACGCAGTCCTAAGACGCGCCGCGCCCCTAGCCTGCTCTGTACCTTACGAGGGCCCAAATTGGGCATGGGACCTCGTTCTTTTTTAGCGCACCGCGTGTCTAGGCTGGTCTGACCCCCCAATCACCTGTTCTTTTCTTTTCTTCTTTTCTCTCGACATCTGGTTGTGCCTTCCTTTATGTTTTTTCCCCCTTCCCATATTACCCTTCTCTTCCCAGCATTCCTTGTTCCCTACTCTCTATGGTTCCTAGTCCATTCTGTTCTATGTACTTTTCCCTAACTAAGATGGTGCCCTTTTACTTCCTGTTGGTCGTTTCCTGTTTGTTGGTATTTAAGGGCTGTGATTCTTTCTCTCCTTGCGCTGCAACACTTTCTGTTTGGATGGTGTCTTCGCTCCTGCTTCCTTGTATTCCTGTGCTGGTTCTCGTTCGGTTCCAGTGTATTTTCCTGTATTTGCTCCTGCTGTTACCTCTTCTTTTTGTTCCTGTTGCAGGAACCTATCTTTTTGGAGGTTTTTTCCCCTTTCAGGGTTTTTTCCCCTCTGGCACTACTTCTGAGGGACACGGCCTGTTCTTGGCGTACCCATTGCCTGCAGCACCGTGGCTACCAGAAAGAGTCGCCCCTACTTGGGCCAAGGCCGAACATTCAAGAACAGGATCCACGCCACTCACTCTGCGGCCTTCAGGTTAAAGCAGCACGTAAGTCGTGACAATATGTGTAACATAGCCTTAAACATTTTGCCAGTCCTCAAAGCAAACTCAAACACTTTGGCTATGGACCTCAACATGAGATTCTTTTTAGCTGCTAACAATTGAGCCCAAGAACCTACTCACTCGAATAAGATATCTAAAGAGGAAAAAGTATTAACCTGAAAGACGAGTCTGCCATTAACATGAAATTACTTAAGTGGTGGATACAGCCTCCACCACCTGTAGTGGATGAACATCCATGCTTAGAAGACAAGCTGTCTCACTTTTTGCCATCCTAAAGTAAGACAAATAGGATTGTGCTCACTGAAGCCTACTTGAACTGTACTGATTAAATTAAACAATGAAAGCAAGACAAATGTAAAATCTACAGTCGAGGAACAACCACAACCAATAAAGATTTGGAGAGTAATATACAGAGAAAAGGAGGACAACCTTTCAAAGATCAAAAAAAAGATTACAATTGTGGATAATGAAATCCAGAAAAGTCCCTTGCTGCATAAATAAAGCAGCTTCATCTGAACAGAAACCCACTCCATTTAGTTCCCATCATGCCCCTCTACAAAGATGAATGCAAAAAGTTCCCATCAAAATATAGGAGGTAGACAAGGAGTTGGCTTTCATGTCACATTGCATAAAGTCTTGTAAGGACTTTAACTGTTCTAAGAACCTCTGAGAAAAACTTGCATTATAGAAATTAGTTTTCATCACACATTGATTATTGGCAAGAAAACATTTAATTACCTGAACATTAGGGTGGCCTCTAGAAATTTCCTTCCTAAGCCCCTTGTGAGACAGAGACAGCAAGATCAACAAACCTCCCCTACCTCTACCAAAAGGGGAAGGAATGCAGGGTTATGAAATGAGGTGGGCCTTCAATGAATCCCTTAAGTTTAAATAACAATAATGGTAATAAGTAGACAATATTGTCAATTCAAAGGGATGATTGTGCTTTTGAAATTAGAGCATCAGAGAAATTGCCTTGAACAAAGCTTTCTCTATAATTATCCTTTAGAGTCTTCAGGCTCATTGAAATTACTTTTAGAACTATGGTGAGGTTAGACTTTGAGATCAATTGATCAATCAGTAATATTTTGTTAAGGCAGTTGCTTATAGCACTCAAAGCTTTGAGGAGATGATACAATGGTGGGACATCTGTATCAGTTCCTAAGTCAGATGGTAGGGATGAATCCATTTTGCTAAATATTTGATGATTAGGTGTCTGAGATAATACTTGGGTAGAATCATGTGGTAGCGTTGGCAACTGCAGCTCAGGTGGTGTCTTTGACTGAGCCAATTTATGCATCTGTGAAACATGTTGATACTTTATTTGGACCAGTGTGCCTACAGTCATCAAATGACTTACCTAATTCTGTGCAAGTGTTTGCAACAATAATGGAGTTTGATTTTACAGGCACAATGTCATCCCTTCCATAAATTGATTCATTATCTGAGTCTAGGTCCACTAGTAGTGGGGGCTAAGAAGCAATGGGCAGAGTTTGGTTACTTTGTGTTGTCAAAACTATGACATTTTCAGCTGGGGGTCTTCGTTCATGGCACTGTAAGGTGATGTTCCAATGGCTATTGGTGAGCATGACTGTTGAAACCTTGATGCAAAACATGATGGAGTTTTTTTCTTTCTGCTTTGTTTTAGTCTCCCCTTGCCTAGACAGAGCTGCGTGGCCACCTAAATTCCCTGTACTCCTGTTGCTTGAAGATGGTTCATGTTAATCATACATCGTACATAAAATGTTGCTTTTGCTCTGGTCTTCATGCTTATTAGGTGAAAAGTGAGAAATTGGAAGTGAAGTTAGTACAACCGTGCGATCTATAGGGTAAGAACACCAGAGGTAAACTATTTCCTGATTGTGTAATCTATCTGACCAGCATGGAGGTGGATAGCACTAGTTGGATCATAGTTTGTTGTGGAAAATAAGTTAGGTACTATGGAACAAGTTTCAAGTTTCAAGTTTATTTATTTGCATGGTTAATTAAAACCTTTGCAACATTAAAATCATGTGAAAAGTCTCAGATCATCTCAATAATTCCCTCTTTGTCAAACAATCAAAAGATGACATTATTCATGGTGTACAGGTAATATTCTGATCAAAATGTGCAAACTTTATAACCTTCATAAAAACACAATTAATTTCCGACCCAAATGCTGCTAGTTTACGTACAAAGAACAAAAGATTATAAAGTACAAAACTTAACTCGAAAGCCTGATGAGTTTTTTGGACAAGTTATTGGACAAGTAATATTCCGATACAAAATTCAAACTTTAAAACCTTCATAAAAGCACAATTGCATTCCAACCTAAATTCTGTTATCTTACGTGCAAAGAGCAAAACATTCTAACATGCAAAACCTGACTCAACAGCCGGATTAAGTTATTGAAATATACAACCCTTCTACATTAGATCAATCAGTACTCATAGGGTTGCAAGCTCTGCTGGTTAGGTTCTATTGTCCTTCATACAGGCTGTTCAGAACTTCTCCTCCCTCAAGAGATTGAGTGAGCCATCAGGCCACATGGGCACCAGACGTTCCGTGAATGTTGTTTTGGGTCTTCATTGGAGACCCTGAGCTGCAGTTCCCTTTGTGCAGGTGCTCCTTGTTCTTCCTGCATGTCTTCTTAGTTGATCGCTGCTGCTATTGTCCTTTGTACCTTGTTTAGGTATCTCATAAGGTGGAAATTTAGCTGCAAGGCCCCAGCGGCAAACCTCCTTATTCTTCCTGCATATCTTCTCAGTTGGTCATTGCTGCGATTTCTCTTTCTATCATGTTTAGATATCTTGCAAGGTGACAATTTAGCTGCAGGTCCCAAGCTGAGAAGCATGCCAGTATTGTCTGCCTGCAGTGTTGGGTACCTCTATGGTTAAAGAAGGGACATAGCATTGCTCTTCCATCACTCAGTAGTTCTTTGCAAATGCATAGTAAGTGCAGAATGTCCTCTCTCAGTGTTCTGCAGAAGTGACAACTGGTTATGGTTAGGTTACATTTTCAGGGCAGTAGATGGTATAATGAAGATAGTACCCCAAGTCAATACTGGAGGTATTTTTTTACTTGACTGAATTAGTAAACCCAGTGTGGAGGTAGGATTGTGATGATACAGTAGCATAGTTGTGCAGGACAAACCAGCTGTGAGCTCTGTCTGCCAATGTTGACTTGTCCTCAATTAGTGAGGCCTGTTCAACAGTTTTATTTACCATTTTTGAAAGCTGGCTTGGGTTGCAGAAATTTCCCATAGGTCTTGTAGGCTCATTTTTTTTATGGACTCCATTGAGGTAGGCCCTAGAGGGAGAGTTATCTGTGGTTGTCAATTCTAGCCAGAGATAGACGTTCTAGCCAGAGATAGACGTTCAAGGTGTTTGGCTGTATGCTCTCAATCTTATGCCAACAGTTCATGTGCACACCCCTTCTGGCCAGTGGTTGCTTCTGCAGGCCAAACCTGAGTTTTATCTATGCTGGGGAGGTCTATTTGGGGGGCCTGAAAATCATTCTATGTGCTCCCACCATTATCCCATCCAAAGTGAATGTGTCTCTGCCCCGCAGCGGCTCCCTCCCATAAGTTATTGTTGGTAAAAACTTTGCCTGGGTCACCCGGAGTAAAGGGGTGGAACAGGAGATGATCAACCATTTTCAAAATATTTAGTGCTAGAGATAGAGTGATTCCTCTTCTCATAGCTTCTTTCTGGGGAATGAATGATCCCTTGTTGCCTATTATGACTCCTGAGTACGCATATTCTGCCACTGAATCCAGACATTGGTTGGCCAGGTACTAGCATACAGCCCATTTATTTACTTTGTTTATTGACTTGGTCTTTGTTTTTTCTAGGTCGATCTTTAAATTATTTTTCATTGAGTAGGCTTTTGTGATATCAAGCAAATGATGCAGCCCAACCGAGACTTATTAGCACCATGTCGTTGGTTTGAAGGAGACTAGAGAGTACAGTACCTTCCAGATTCGAGTTACAACTGTCCAATCTTAATAATAAATCTGCCAAAAAGAGATTGAACAAATTAGGGTCAAGGCAGCACCCCTGCTTCAGGCCTTTCATCATCAGAATGCGTCTGGAGAAGCGCATTCCTGCCCCCAGCTTCATTTCCACACAGGTATCTGTGTGCAGCAGGACGAGTTGGTTCAGAAGGGCACGCAGGATGTTCCAGTTGGTCAATTCAAGCCACAGTTTAGCTTGGTCTATGTGGTCAAAAGCAGACCGGTAGTCAAAAGAACAAAGAAACAGAAGTAGTTAAGCCCCCTTTACAGCATCAACCAGTAAGGAAAGGGCTAAAATGTTGGTTATTGTTCCAATGTGCTTGCAGAATCTGGTCTGATTTAATGGAATAATAGAGTTTCCTGAGACCCAAGCTGTTAACTCCTTCAAGATGACACCGGGAAAGTAGTTGGCCTCATTGTCAATCAGATGCATCAGTTGGTAGTTCTTTGCACTGTTCTTATCAATGTGTTTGTATATAGGTGAAAATATGGAGCTTTTCCATGAGGATTGAATTATGTTTTTCTCTATTATTAGCTAGAACACTGGCTGAAAGCTCTTAGACCAGTACAATGGTTCCTGTTTGAACAGTGCAGGTGGAATTCTGCTTAGGCTCAGGCCCCTTTTGCCATCCTTTAACTATCTGTCTCATGATTTGCCGATTAAAAGCTGCAAGCATTGTTGTTGGGAAATCTTGGTGTTGCTGCTGGCCATAAATTAATTGACGAACTCCTCCTTTATCGTTGTTGTTAATAGGGTCAAACAGAGACTCTTCTAAAGGTTTTGCTTGGCCTGCCATCCCTGTCAGGTGGTTAAAATGTTCAGACAGAAACTTAGCCTAGACTTCCTCAGTTAGATGGGAGTTAAAATCTGGATGAATTGGATGCTGGAGCACGTTTATCGTGCACCAAAATTGCAAGCTGTCATTGCTTTTTACATCAAACAGCAGCTTTGTCTATAGGGAGTCTTCTTTTTACCTTTGTATGACCCAATTTAACCCTTTTAGTCCTGCCTTGTGTTGCCTCAGCTATCGGTGCAGAATAGTATCTGATGGGTGTCATCTGAGGATTCTTAATATTTTGTTGATTGTTTTCTTAAACATCTTTGTTCTTGTTGTGTTGTGGTATGGCTGCCCTGCTGCTACCCACCCTAGATCATACATCTTGTCTTTATAGGAGTTTCATATGTGTCCCCTAGTACTTTTGTGAAGGTTTCCCATGCAGCCAAAGGGTTGTTGCTGCTTTAACCCCTTCTGTGCCCGGGACGTAATGGTTACGTCCACCGGCTCAGTTCACCTGCACAGTCCTCGGCACTGAGCTCAGAGGGAGCACCAGTGCTTCCTCTGTGAGCTTCCCTCCCACCCCCCCAAGGCAGGGATGGAATGGGAAGCCCTTCCCCTTCCACCCCCGACCTTCACTACCCCGCCAGTGACGTTCGATGACGTCAGTGCGCATTCGCATGCTGATTTCATCAGAGGCCACTTTCCCATCGAGCTAGAAGCTCAGCTTCCAGCGCAATCGGAAGAGAAATGCTTTACATTTCTCTTCCAATCATGTGATGGGGGCCTGAGAGGCTTCAAAGGGAAGGAAAGGAATTTCCTTCCCTTTGAAGTCTCTCAGAGCATTTCAGAAGCCGGATCGTAAAGCCATCCCGCTTCTGAAATGCCCACTAGACACCAGGTATTTATTTTTCAACAGAAACTGGCATAAGGGGAGCGACCCCTTGGACAAGGGTCGCTCCCCAGGGGGGCTTTTTTTTCAAGGCCTTTTCTGCCCCCCCGATGGTAGAGAGGCCTATTGTTATTAGGCCGATCTGCCCCCAGTGGGGGGCAGAAACCCAAAGGTGCCAGGGATAATTTTTGTTATTTAGAGTTGGGGAGCGACCCCTTAGGCAAGGGTTGCTCCCCTAGTTGGCACATTATATTTAGGCCATTTCGCCCCCCCCCCCCCTTGGCGGCAGATCAGCCTATTTTTATGAGGCCAGTCTGCCCCCAAGGGGTGCAGAAACCACTAGGCACCAGGGAGTTTTTTTTTATGGAGAATTCACGGAAGGGGAGCAACCTCTTAGGGAAGGGTCGCTCCCCAGGGGGGGCACCTTTTTTTTAGGCCATTTCTGCCCCCATTGGCCTATTGTTATTAGGCTGATCTGCCCCCAGGGGGGGCAGAAACCTCTTGCTGCCTGGGATCTTTTTTTGTTTGTTTGTTTTTTAGAGGTAGGGAGCGACCCCTTAGGCAAGGGTCGCTCCCCTGGGGGGGAAATTGTATTTAGACCATTTCTGCCCCCCTGGGGGGCAGATCTGCCGATTTTTGTTAGGCCAATCTGCCCCCAAGGGGGGCTGAAACTACTAGGCACCGGGGATTTCTTTTTGCGCCAATTTCACACAAAGGGAGAGACCCCTTAGGCACAGGTTGCTCCCCGGGGTGGAATTTATTTTAGGCCCATTCTGCCCCATGAGGACAGATTGGCCTATTTTCGGAAGTCCCATCTGCCCCCAAGGGGGGGCAGAAAGCTCACCAGAGACCAGGAAAGGTTTTTTCCAAAATAAGAGGGTGGGGGTATGGCCATACCCCCTTCCCAAATAAATGGGGCCAAAGTCGTTCTGCCCACCAGTGGGCAGATGGGGCAATTACCTCGGATCCACACCCTGGGGGGAAGAAAGTCTACTAGATGCCAGGGAATTAAAAACAACAAAACAAAAAACAGTGGGATGGTGGCTACCAACCAGTATGGGCCTGGTTATGCCACCACCCCAACTGAAGGGGGTAACAGTCTTTCAGCTCTACCCCCCACTCTAAAACATCTTTTCCCACAGCAAGCAAGAAGACATTTGATTATTTTGGGTTTTGGTTTTACATTTGGGCCATGAGAGCTTGGCTAACTCTCAAAATCGTCCCACTTGGAATGGTGAGGGCTGCACTTTATGGACTATGGGACACTGCCATATAGAAAAATCCACAAGACCTAGACACACCTGAAAACTAAACATCTGGGTGATTCTAGGGTGGTGTGTTGCACATGCACCCCGCACCATTTTCTTACCCACAAGGCCCTGCATACCTCCAACTTTGCTGGAAATCACACATTTTTCCCACGTTTTTGTGATAGAACCTTCCGGAATCTGCAGGAATCCACAAAATTCCTACCACCCATCATTGTCTCATCTATACCGATGAAAATTCTGCTGCACTTGTCAGCCTAAAAATTTATTTTTTCAAACTGCCCTTTTGGACCCGCTTTGGTTCCCCCTCAATTTCGACATGTTTTTGGCTCTTTCCTGTCACAAGCACTTGGCCCACCTACACAAATGAGGTATCATTTTTGCCGGGAGGCTGAGGGGAACGTTGGGTGGTATGCAGTTTGTCCCAGTGTGGTGATCCCACACCGAAATGTGGGAAAAATTAGATTTTTGTAGCTAAATTTGAGGTTTGCTGAGGATTCTGAGTAAGAAAACATTGGGGGATCCATGCAGGTCACACCTCCCTGGACTCCCTCGGGTGTCTAGATTTCAGAAATGTCTGGGTTTGGTAGGTTTCCCTGGATGGCTGCTGAGCCCAGGAACAAAAACGCTGGTGCCCCCCCTGCAAAAACAGGTAGTTTTGTATTTGATAATTTTGATGTGTCCAGATAGTGTTTTTGGGGCATTTCCTTTCGCGGGCAGTAGGTCTACCCACAAAAGTGAGGTACCATTTTTATCGGCAGACTTGGGGAAGTGCTGGGTGGAAGGAAATTTGTGGCTCCTCTCTGATTCCAGAACTTTCTGTCACTGAAATGAGAGGAAAAAGGTTTTTTTGGGCCAAATTTCGAGGTTTGCAAAGGATTCTGGGTAACAGAACCTGGTCAGAGCCCAACAAGTCACCCTACCTTGGATTCACCTAGGCGTCTAGCTTTCAAAACTGCACAGGTTTGCTAGGTTTCCCTAGGTGCCAGCTGAGCTAGAGTCCAAAATCCACATCACGGCACTTTGCAAAAAAACAGCTCTGTTTTCTTTGTGAAAATGTGATGTGTCCACATTGTGTTTTGGGGCATTTCCTGTCACGGGCGCTAGTCCTACCCCCACAAGTGAGGTACCATTTTTATCGGGAGACTTGGGATAACACTGGGTGGAAGGAAATTTGTGGCTCCTCCCTGATTCCAGAACTTTCTGACACCGAAATGAGAGGAAAAAGTGTTTTTTTGTCAACATTTTGAGGTTTGCAAAGGATTCTGGGTAACAGAACTTGGTCAGAGCCCCACAAGTCACCCCATCCTGGATTCCCCTAGGTGTCTAGTTTACAAAAATGCACAGCTTTGCTAGGTTTCCCTTGGTGCCGGCTGAGCTAGAGGCCAAAATCCACAGCTAGGCACTTTACAAAAAACAGCTCTGTTTTCTTTGTGAAATGTGATGTGTCCACGCTGTGTTTTGGGGCATTTCCTGTCACTGGCGCTTGGCCTATCCACGCAAGTGAGTTACCATTTTTATCGGGAGACTTGGGGAAACACAGAATAGCAAAACAACTGTTATTGCCCCTTGTCTTTCTCTACATTTTTTCTTTCCAAATTTAAGAAAGGGTGTAAAAAAGACTATTTGAGAAATGCCCTGTTATTCACATGCTAGTATGGGCACCCCGGAATTCAGAGATGTGGAAATAACCACTGCTTCTCAACACCTTATCTTGTGGCCATTTCGGAAATACAAAGGTTTTCTTGATACCTATTTTTCACTTTTTATATTTCAGCAAATGAATTGCTGTATACCCCTTATAGAATGAAAACCCATTGCAAGGTGCAGCTCATTTTTTGGCTCTGTGTACCTAGGGTTCTTGATGAACCTATGAGCCCTATATATCCCTGCAACCAGAAGAGTCCACCTGATGTAACGGTATATTACTTTAAAAAATATGACATTGCAGGAAAAAGTTACAAAGTACAATGTGGAGCAAAATGGCTGTTTTTGTCACCTCAATTTCAAAATTCTCTTATTTCATCTGTTCATTTTTGTAGGAAACACTTATAGGATCTCCACAAATGACCCCTTGCTGAATTCAGAATTTTGTCTATTTTCCAGAAATGTTTAGCTTTCTGGTATCCAGCATTGGTTTCTCACCTATTTCTGTCACTAACTGGAAAGAGGATGAAAGCACAAAAAATAGTAAAAATGGAGTATGTCCCAGTAAAATGTCAAAATTGTGTTGAAAAATTGGGTTTTCTAAATCAAGTCTGCCTGTTCCTGAAAGCTGGTAAGATGGCGATTTTACGACTGCAAACCCTTTGTTGATGCCATTTTCAGGGAAGAAACCAGGAGCCTTCTTCTGCAGTTCTTTGTTCCCATTTTCTTTTTTTTTTTTACAAAATGTGCGCAGTATTTTGGCTAATTTCTTGGTCTCCTTCAGGGGAACCCACAAAGTCTGGTACCTCTGGAATCCCTAGGATGTTGGAAAAAAAAGGCGCATATTTGGCATGGGTAGCTAATGTGGACAAAAAGTTATGAGGGCCTAAGTGCGAACTGCCCCAAGTAGCCAAAAAAAGGCTTGGCACAGGAGGGGAAAAGCCCTGGCAGCGAAGGGGTTAAAAGACCTATGGCTGATTCCGTGAGATTGTTTAGGGATGAAGTATATATGATACTTTTTTTATTCACAGTGTGTATAGAACTTGATGCTTCCGCTGGTTGGGGAAAAGGTATCGGGCTCACTTTCAGTGTAACTTCTTGGGGAAGATGGTCACTGATTTATTTCTCTCCCAGTTGAATACATACATCATCAGACTCATAGAGGGGGTGACAAACGTGTAATCTAGTGTCTAGCTAGCTGTATGAAACATTGCTGCTGGAGAGCTGTTTTCTGGAAACCGACCGTTTAAAGCCCAAAAGCTGAGATGCTCTAGCTCCCTCCCTTTATTTTGCCTTCCCATTTTGTTATCACCCTCCAGTGGAATGTCCCAATGCGATGATTGGGCAGTTAGAAGTTCATCAACCTTCAATGATCCAAGTAAGTGCAGGTTGGAATCCCCTGTTAATATGAAGTTTGGTGCCTAAGAGCCTTTTATTTCACTAACCAATATATTTGTGTTCTTGGCCCTGTCTTTGGGATGCAGATACACATCTATTACCACCCCCTTCAGATCTGATTTCTCACTACTGACTGTTGCTCTGATTGCATTTATTGTGGTTGTTGCGGAGGACTTGACATACAGCTGTTTAACAATTCCAATACTTGCTATTGATGAATAAATGGGTAGTCCTGCCTAAGGGTGGCGCTATCTAACTCCTTTTCAGGCAGGTACATAGTGATTCATAAAGCCTTGTAAATGAAACGTGTGTTCAAGCCAAGTTTCCTGCATGAGAATTATTTCAAAAGTTTGTAAATAAAGTAAAAGCTAGTTGTCAGTTGTTTTATTTCCAAGGCTATTAATGTTCCAGGGGCATAGGTAAAGTGGTTTTCGCACATCTGGCAGGTATTTGTTGCTTTGCGAGCTTTGTCAAAAGGTGCTACTTGCAACGTTTACTGTATGCACTAACCAGGACTACTTCTTGCCTGGTGCTTCTGTTGTCCATGAATTTGTTTCCGGCTGAGAGTTTGATTAGACACTTCCTGGAGGATGAGGTCTGAGCACTATTAAGTACTGAGTATGTGACTTTGGAGTCTTGTGGTCTGTTTTAAATTGACTCAGAGCTAGTAATGGTAAGGGGTATCCAGGGTTGCAGTAAGGTGACAATTTTAGCCCCCAGCTCCCTCAGTAGCACCTGTTCACTTAGGATCCTCCTGGCTATCCCAGTGGATGCCCATGTGACTTTTGTTGCTTCATTTGCTAGTTGGCTTCCAACTTGTATAAACTCAATGGAGACCAGATCGGGTGTACATTAGTATTCCAGACAGTTGATTGTTGATAATAAGTGCAATAATTTCCCCCGCTTAAAATGCCTCATCTGCCTTTTGATTTATATTCGGGTAGAAAGATTGTGCTGTTTGTATCTGGCTGAGTATTGGGTGGTGTTTGTAAACTTTGGGGGCAGCCCTGCAGGTGGATTTGTAGCAGAGATTGCTCTATGTATGCTGTGTCCCCATTTGGTGTGGCTGGCAGGCCTGAGAGGGCAACACGGCTACTGCTTGGGCCGAATTTGCTTCCTCCTTTGTTATTGAGTTGGCACTTAGTTTGGCACCTCCCTGATGCTTGGCTTTTGCATCCATGAAGGTGGCAGTTCTGGTCTTCACACTTGGGGATGGGGCCTGAGATTTTCTTTGTCCCTGTGCTGGGGCAGTAACCACCTTGGAGGTGGCCGTCTCACCTGACAATGAGGTCAATCTATTCCCAACACTTGACAAGCTAATCAAAGGAGTCTGAGTGCTTGGGCCACTGCGCCCATGGAGGAAACCATCTGCTCAGTTTAGAATGAGGCACTGACATTTGATCCTCCTTCTCTTCCTGTTGTCACTAACTGCTTGTCTGCGGGGCTTGGGAAGCGAGGTCTTATAGGAAGGATGATGTTCCTTTATGATTTTCCTGCATGTCCCTAAAAGTGCATGAGTTGTAGAACTTGTCAGAAGTATGCAGTGATGTTAATCTTTATTTTTTCCTGACATTCCTTCTTTGTTTTCAGAAGGGTGGAGCGATGTTTCATTGCTTGAGTGGGCAGACTTTTGCGAGTTTCATTCACTCTTGCTTTTTTGCTTCTGGGTGCACTGAGGGAGGAGTGGACTGTGTTTTATTAAAGATCTTGTCAATTCCAACTGTGGCGTGGTCTTTCATATCTGTGATTTGGTCCCATTCCATCCTATGCCCCACCCCTTTAGTCTCTGTTAGGGTTGGTTCAGAGTCGATGTTTTCACCCCTAGGTGGTATCGTGGGGGTCCTGGGTGTGCATCTTTTTCGGGCATAGTGGATTGATGTAGATCTATTAGTAAGTCTTCCAGCATTGAAAGCAAGAAGGATAATTTTTCCATAACTGGGTCGGAGGTGCAGGCTACTTGCAATAGCTGGGTATGTGTGTGGGTCTGCTTAATTTGGCTATTTAGTTTGCCAATTTACAATCTATACTGGAGACAAATACTGCTAAGGGGTTGATAAGTGATAGTTGAATATCCATTTTATCAGACTGATACTGTAGGGTGATTACTGAAAGTTGGCAAGTGTTCAAGAGCAATTTCCGTATGGTGTCTGTTGTTGCTTCTCCTGTTGAAGGTCACTTATAACAATTAATCTGCTGCTTTTCTTAGGGGAGCTTTGTGGGTATGAGGCAACTTGCTCCTCCCACTTCTGGGTTGTGAGCTAAGAGGTGTCAAAGTTGAAGCCCTGAGGCTCAGCCTTGTATTGGGAATTGTTAATGTTGCTTGTAGGGGAGGCCTCTTTATGGCTGAAATGTGTAGCAGGGAACTTGGTGGGACTTGGCATCAAGAAAAGGGATTCCTCTCTCAGATGTTTATTGGCATTCTCAGATAGCTACCCTCAGCAGATGATTTTAGGCAATCACTCTTTGTGGGGATGTTATCCAGGGATGCGCTACTGTGAGGAGTTGGTCAATCATCTCCTCAGGGACACTTACATTGGTCAGGAGGCCCTCAGTGTCCAGGGTCATTGTTCCCTCTATGCTACCATCCGTTCCTCCCTTATTTAAAGTGTTTTTACTACCCCTAGGCTGAGTTTGTGGAGTTCTGCTACACAGAACTCTGCGAAGTGCCAAAAAAAACACCTTGCTACGCTGAGTACCACGAGCAGCAGAGTTTGGGTAAGTCACACTGTTCGAGCTGATTTTCAGCAACAGGAGTTTCACCTGCGCCAAAAAATCAGCGTGAACTGCATCATACTAACTTCTTTCTGCCACTCTACTTTAGCAGCAGCTTCCTCAATGTGAGCGGCAGCTTTCTCAACACAAGCGGTAGCAGCTTACACTGCAAACACTTGCGTTCAGAAATCTTATTTGCCAAATTAGCAATTTCTCTCACTTGCGCTCACCATCTTAACATTGACGAGTGCTAGCGAGGGAAAAAACTCCACTCTGCAGCACTTTGCGTTTTTTTTAAGAACTATGTATGGAGCATGGAGAGCGGAGTGGGGAAAACTCTGTGAACGCCTCCGGTGGAGTGTAATTCTTTGTCCACCCCTAGTTTTTACATTCCATGCCACCACTTTTTTATGCAGCCCCATATTGTCTATGATTTCTATGATGTCCTTAGGTTCCATGATTCTTATAATTACTGTTGGTACTGTAGACTCTATGGGGCATATTTATACTCCGTTTGCGCCGGATTTGCGTCGTTTCTTTGACGCAAATTTGACGCAAAACGAACTCCATATTTATACTCTGGCGTTAGACGCGTCTAGCGCCAAAGTTCATGGAGTTTGCGTAATTTTTTTGCGTGGACACCTACTTTGCGTTAATGATATGCAAGGTAGGCGTTCCCGTCTAAAAAATGACTCCGAGGCATGTGCGCCGTATTTACACTCCCGGGCAAAAATGACGCCCGGGAGTGGGTGGATCAAAAAAAATGACGTCCAGCCGCTTTTGCGTCGTTTTTTAGCGCCTGGTCAGGGCAGGCGTTAAGGGACCTGTGGGCTCGGAAGGAGCCCAGAGGTGCCCTCCCATGCCCCTAGGGACACCCCCTGTCACCCTTGCCCACCCCAGGAGGACACCCAAGGATGGAGGGACCCATCCCAGGGAACTTAAGGTAAGTTCAGGTAAGTATTTTTTTAATTTTTTTTTAGTGGTATAGGGGGGCCTGATTTGTGCCCCCCTACATGCCACTATGCCCAATGACTATGCCCAGGGGACATAAGTCCCCTGGGCATGGCCATTGGGCAAGGGGGCATGACTCCTGTCTTTGCTAAGACAGGAGTCATTTTAATGGGGGTTGGGAGTAAAAAAAAATGGCGCAAATCGGGTTGAGGCGAACATTTTGCCTCAGCCTGACTTGCCCCATTTTTTGGCGCCCAAGCTCCATATTCCCCTACGCCGGCGCTGCCTGGTGTACGTCATTTTTTTTGACGCACACCAGGCAGCTCCGCCGGCTAACGCCGGCTAACGTCATTGAATAAATACGACGCCCGCATGGCGCTTCAGAATGGCGTTAGCCGGCGTTAGATTTTTTGACGCACAACTGCGTTGGCGCAGTTGTGCGTCGAAAAGTATAAATATGGCCCTATGGTTCCTGAAAAAGTAGGGGCAATGGTCGAGGTCACAGCGCCCAAGTTCTCCTCCTTGGGGTGGCCGATGACCTAAGGTTGTAGAGATGATGACAGACCTTCAATCCCATTGTTTCTGGAGTGAAGCACTGACCCAACATCCTTTAGAAAGGTGAATTTTGTGTATATTTTGGTTGGAAGTTCCAGGGTGTGGCCATTGGTGTAGACCACTCAGCTTGTAATAAAATTCTGTTCTTTTGTACAGTTGTCTCTCAAGAAGTTGAAGCTAAAGGTTCTTTGCCCTTGTGGGGCTTTTTTTACTGGTGCCTGTTGTGCCTTGGAAACTTCTTTTTTTATTAGATGTTGAAGGTACCTGCAACCTTTCTGTGCCTGACCTCATTGGGCCCAATTTGTGTGTGCCTGTGCTTGGTGCTCTGCTTGGTATTCTATGCAACCCTGCTCGACTGTGGCATGAAGAGCACCAGGTAAATCCTTTAACAGATCAAACGATGCAGAGCCTGTAGCCTTTAAGGTTGTACCCTGCTAGAATTGATTGCTGGGGTAGCCGGTGCCCTGCATCCATCGGGGGAGAGGTGCGCAGTCGGTCCTGGTCCTGCCTGGATTGAGACCCAGTTTTTCTCTTTTCTCCCCCACCTCCATGCTGAGCTGACCAGGTGTTGGGTCAATGAACTTGTGAAATCAGTGGTGGTCCACAGGGTTGGCAGGCTCAGGCTGAAGGCCTGTGGGTCAGGAGCTCAAGCGGCCACTGCTACAGCAACAGCGCTGGTGTGAAGCGTCAGCTTGGCATCAGTGCGTCAGAAGTCAGGTCAACAACAGGGGACTGAGTAGTGGGATGCTGGAAATAGAACCTGTCTTAAATCACTTTTCCCTTTTTTCCTTTGTACATTGCACAAATTGTTTGTGCGCCACAATCTAGGTGAGGAATTTATGGGGAGTTTCTGAGTGGAAATAGTGGCAAACAAGTATAGATAATAAAGGAAAGGTAGACTTACCACCTCCCATTGCCACATAAAGCTGCCACAACCACACCCACAGGTTTGCAGGTTACCATGTTCCAAGGTCCATGGTGAGTTGATTCTCTCAGTAGTTAATGAAATAGTAAAAATGTTTGTTTCAGACCTGTATTGTCTTTATCCTTTTCATGATTCAGTAGCATTCTTCTAATGTTTTCCAGTGCCTTTATGGTTCTCTGGCTGCCTAAGTTTGTTATCAGTAAGTGACACAGTTTGCTGCCTTATGAGGAATTGAGAAAGACAGAGGGGGATCTGAAGGTGTCTCAAGTATCAAGGATGAGTAGGTAGCCTACCCCTGTATCTGGTCCACTTTTCTTCGCTCAAGCTGCCACTGGAGTCACTGGACAGCGATGCCACCTTCTCAACTTCCCTCTGCTTTCCCAGGGGAGGTGAGTGCAGCGAAGGAGATATTGGTGCTTAGTGGCTGTGCTGTGGTGAGAAGGACTGTCCTGCTGCTTCAGTATCAATGCATTCAGTGGTACCTCAATACACATATTGCTGCAAGGTACCCTCTACATGTCTTTGCAGCAGGACCCTGGGCCTGTTGCCAAGGGCTTGCTGCTGACTGGTGCGGTGATCATGCGATTGGCACACAATTGCCTCAGACAAAGCAAACCAGAGATTTCCAGGATGAGGTGCAATGAGCAGCCCTGCTCCAAAAGGAGGAGCAGCCGGTGTTGTGAATACTTTGAAAAAACAAAATACTACCAGCTAGGTCTGCGTCTGCCTCAGGGTTAGTCTACTGTGCATTACAATGGATTGGAAGTGGAAGCGGCAGTTAGCTGACATCAGTGGATGGGCAAAAGCACACAATGCATAGGGAGTGGGACTTCAAGTACAAAATCTGTGCACCAGTGCAAGGGATGATAGAAGTAGCATCATATCTTTGTAGATCGCAAAAAACATCTCAACAAGTTTGGTTAATGCTTTGTTTTGCATAATTTCTAAGTCAAATGGCTCTTGGTGTCTCGAGGACATTCAGTAATGTGTCATTCTTAAGAGGGATCTGCAGACAAACTGTCCTCTTAAGAAAAACAGTTTTTAAAAATCCTCACTTTAATGTAGACTTGTGCTTTCAAGTATCTATCAGGTTTAAATTTGGAAGAGGAGCTCCACGGAAATAGGCCTCCATTTAAATTATACAACTGTTATGTGCCATGCAGACCTTTGTTTCTGAGTATGTGCTGTGACTAACAGCAGACATATTTACCCAGAGCAACTGCTGTACTGTATTGGCAGCTATGGAAATAGGAGGTATTGAAATATCCAGGTTAATTATGAACAGTCATTACTCCTACCCCTACTGTTCCTCTGCACATTTCCTACTTTGAATATGAATGCACATCTCAGGCAAGAGTCTGACTATGGCTGGTCTTAACTAAGACCACACCCTCCACTCCAGTGAGATATCTGGCTTGTCTAGGTATCTTGCCAACCACTGGAAGTCTACCAAATTCATTGGAGACCACCAAATCCATCAAATGTTTGTGAGAGGGTGGGTTATGATTACTCTGATGAGGAACTGAAAGATTAGTCACAATTAAGATTTTTTGTAAGCAATCTGGGCATTAACTGAAGCTTGTTCTTCCTCATCTTATTCTCAATTTAGAAGGCACACCAAAGCAACACATGGCTTGGCTATTGAACACAGCACACAAAGAAGATGATGTAAATCCATTAGTTAAAATAGATTTACATCTATGCTGTAAAGAGAAGTCCTACATCAGCATTTTTTTAAATCTTCATAGAGTAATGTTGCACAACTTTGTAACAAACTGTCCAACTTGATGCTGTACCTAGGACACTGCTCACCAGGATGTCAACAAAGGCTTTATTTCTCCCTAGGTCCGTTCTAGAATTAACCTTGATTCAAATGACAGCATACTGATATGTTGGATGTAATAGATATGCTAAAGGTATCCACTTCAGCCTTTCTGCATTGAATTGAGGTAATATAAATGACCAAAGGTCTGCTTAAAAAGCATGATGGGGCAGAAGTCTAAAAATTAATTGAAATTAAAGTAGTACAATGATCCTCGACTGAAAAAGGATCTGGAGGAAAGCAAACAAAAGCAATGTCCTTTGTCATGTGAAAGAATGACACAGGGGGTCATTCTGACCTTGGCGGTCCATGACCGCCATGGCGGAGTGCGGCAGAAGCACCGCCAACAGGCTGGCGGTGCTTCCTGGGCGATTCTGACCGTGGCGGTAAAGCCGCGGTCGGAAAAGGGGAGCCGGCGGTTTCCCGCCGGTTTCCCGCTGGCCCAGGGAACCCGCCATGGCGGCGCTGCTTGCAGCACCGCCATGGGGATTCCGACCCCCTTACCGCCAGCCTGTTTCTGGCGGTGTCCACCGCCGGAACCAGGATGGTGGGAACGGGTGCCCCTGAACTGCCCATGCCACTGGCATGGGCAGTGCAGGGGCCCCCTAACAGGGTCCCACAAAGATTTTCACTGTCTGCTTAGCAGACAGTGAAAATCGCGACGGGTGCCACTGCACCCGTCGCACCCCTTCAACTCCGCCGGCTCCATTCCGAGTCGCCTTCATTGTTGAAGGGGCTGTCCCGCTGGGCCGGCCGGCGGTCTTCTGGCGGTTGCCCGCCGGCCCAGCGGGAAAGCCGGAATGACCGTCGCGGTCTTTTGACTGCGGTGCGGTCTTTCGGCGGGAACCGCTTGGCAGGGCGGCGACCGCCGACCGCCGCGGTCAGAATGACCGCCACAGTCTTATGTCTGATGTGTTGATCAATTTGAACAATCATGCAGTCAGGATTCACATAAAGGTTCTCAATCTAAGAATGAACATGACTTTTACAACACCCAGGTAGTTGTAAGGCAACATTATATGCCACTTTCGATATGAGTGTTAGACCTGGCATCTGTGGCATGGTCTCCCCTGTCTTTTTGCCTCTGCCTCCTGTACCTTTGACTGTGTGCTGGATTTTGCTTTTGCTGATTTTTGTACTCTGGGCACTCTACCACAGCTGATCAGTGCTAAAGTGCAAGTGTTCCCTGTGTAAATTGTGATTATGATTGGTTATCCATGATTGGTATATCTGATCTACTGGTAGGTCCCTAGTAAAGAGCACTGTGTGCCCCAGGGCTGATAAATCAAATGCTACTAGTGGGCCTGCAGCAGTGATTGTGCCACCCACCTGAATAGCACTGCAAACCTGGCTCAGACCTGCCACTGCAGTGTCTGTGAGTGCAGTTTTAAGCTATCATGTCAACCGGGCAAATGCACCCACTTGTATGGCCCGGATCTTCCCTTTTAGTACACGTAAGACATCCCTAAGGTAGGCCCAAGACAGCCCACAAGTGTGACCTTCACATTACTTGAACAGTTGGGACTTTCCAAGACGTCACCAAATCAGTTTCTTCATAACCCTTCCTCAGACCTATGTGGACATCCAGATGTCTCTTGCTGGGCGAATGAAGCAATGCATGTTCCATGACGTGTCTCTTTTAAGCAAGCCTTGTATTACAAGCTATCTGTCAAGGTAAATTAATTTAATAAAGGTCATCCATCATTTTGCATAAATTTTTCAGGCCTGTCCATCATTGAGTATCACACGATGAGGTCAGGCCTGGGGAAATACAAAATGGATTCTTTAGCAACTTCCATGCTCAGTGGTGCCCATTCCAGTCCTGCGTCTTTGGTGATTGTCCCTGCTGCAAAAAAATCTACAAAATCAACTCATTGCTCCTCCAGCGCTTGTGTTTCCAAAGCAACACTGCTGTGTGGGAGAAATTTCCAAGCATCTCCACTGTACATCTGAAAAAATTGACACAGCGCCTGTGCCTGGCACAAAAAACTGCTGCGCCCCTTGTCTTTGATGCCTGAGACCCCCACACTGACTCTGACGCAAACCCTGCTGTGCAGCTAAAAGAAATGCATTGTTGGACTGTGGTTAAGGAAATCAATGCAGCACCTGTTTGCCACACTGCATCGACTTTCAGCACATCCAGAATTCTATGCATCACACCTGTGCGCCCAAGCTTCCAACACGGCACCCTTGAAAGGCACCACCTTGGAACTCAACACCTTGCTTCCCCTTACAGTCCAGATTCAATGCAACACCCTCTCCTGTGTGCAGAACTGATGCATCACCAGCTCATGGACTCAGGAACCAGCACATCCCTGTGCTTTTCTTCCTTTGCGACTGTTTCCATTTTGGATTTTGATGATGAACCCAAAGGTCCTGTGTGTAACATCCCCACATCCATAGAGTTATATGGATAGAATTTCTTAAACCTTTAAAGAGTATTACTTTGAGTTCTGTATGTTGGATAATTGTTGCTCTGGTCTTGGTTAGTTTAGGTAAAGACTATTTCCTAAACTGGTGTGGTGTCAATTTGTAGTGTTTTCACTGTGTTACTGTGTGTGTTATGTACAACTGCTTTACACATTGCCTCTGAGATAAGCCTGACTACTCATGCCAAGCTACCACGGGGTGATCAGGGGTTATCTCAGTTGTGTAATCCCCTTACCCTGACTAAAAGGAAGGGTCCCTACTTGGACAGGGTGCAAGCCACTGCTAACTAGAAAAGCCCAATTTCTAACAATGGGCAACTAAACATCAATAGATTAATGAGTCTCAAATAAACAGCACTATAAGGCCGCCTTCAGACAAACAAAATAAGTCCCTTTAAGAAACCAATGACCTGTTGACAGGACAGGAAAGGGAGCAGCTGCCAAATCAATGTTCTGTTAGCAACTCACTTTGCATCCCTCCAAAGAATCCCTGTTTGTGTGAACGCCTTTACATTGGGCATTGTGTGAATGCCTGTACATTGTAAAATCAAAGCCACAAAAATAACCAGTTAGAGGAGCAGTATTATGAAACAGTGATGCTCCGTAATAAACTGGACGTTTCCTTTTTAGGGGAAAATGACCCATTGAAAAGTTTCTAGTACCCACTAAATTATTAAAGTTGGTGCAATAATTACTAGAACCCAGCAGTTATTTTCCAAACCTCCCTTAATGCAGACACCTCAGTTCACCCTACACATTTAGAAAATGATTTCAATGTTTGACAGCATCTGCCAAAGCATAGGAAAATATATTTGGTGATGCTGAATAGTATCAACAAAATCACTTTCACCACAATCTGCAGAAATAGGGGAAGTGAGACAAAGTGCAGAAGCGCCTTGTTGTTCATCTCAAGAATAAGACCTCTGATCCCTATGATCTGTCATTCAGGAGTCCCACAAAATCAAAAGAAAATAATGTATTAATCAGAGCAACTAATACATCTGTGCAAGTCTTAACAAACCTCCAGCAAAAAAGAGAGTGGATAATGTAAATATCCTGCTGGATTTGTATGTTTGGGTATTGCTATTTTCTCTGATGTGAGATGTCAGATAGTGGAGATAGACCTTTTGTGAATGTTCCAGTTTGCGGCCTGGTTTTTACAGATGATTTGATTGGGGGTCCCTTCTTTTTGAAGTTTGTTTGGGCGATTATAAGTCCATACTGACAAAAAGTGTTTAGGAGGATAGTACTAAATAACACCCTGAAAGCATGCATCCCTTCTTTGATCTCCTGCTAGTTAGATTTCATTTCAATTCCACTGGGCCTGCATCTCCTTGAAATCTACCAGCCTATTACAATCTTTGGTTTTGAGAACTTTGAGAGGGCCACTCACAGGACTTCTCTCCAGGAGATTGTAACAATTTCAGCAAATAGTTTGCTTAATTCTGAGGAAAAGAAGTAGAGAGCTGTGGAGTATTTTAACTTCCTTTCCACGGAACGATTCCTTACCTAGAATCCTAGAAACATGCTGAATACTTTGGAAAGTCTGTCTTTAAAATCTAGCAGTCCTCTTTCATTTGTTCAATAAAAAACTACCCCCTCCAGAATGACAGTTTTCTTTTGCCTTGCTCCAATACCTCTTGTGCCACTGATCTGCTGCAGATACCCCTATGACAAAGCAAAGTACTCCACATCAAAGGTTAGGGGGTAATTTTATCAAGACTTTGCAATGCTGCAGTCACAGAAAGTGATGCAAGGTGGCACAAAGTCTTGAAAAGATCTTTATTTTCAGCACAGAACTTTTCTGAAGCCGGAAAAGAACCCATTTTGCTCAAATAGCACCTTGTGCTGCTTTGTGCCACTTTCTGCCTATGATGTTTTAAACTGACATTGCTTTACCCATGTTTAATCATGCAAAGCCCTATCTACAAAAATTGCTAGGCCAGATTTAATATATATTTATTTTTCCAAACAGTTCACACATTGCACGTGAATGCACTGAACAGCACACATTCAATACGCAAAATGTTTAAAACATTGCCTAGGCACATAATTTTATACTGTTGGAATATAATTTCACCACAAAACATATGCTAGCTATCAAGCACTCACCTTGCAGCATGGCACAAATGTTTATCTTGGCAGCCTGTTTGTGTGTCACAGTGCCAGAGGCCGTGTTTAGCAAATATGGCTCTGTCCAGCTCTCTTCAGCTTGTGCAACTCAGCACAGTAACTTTGGTTGGTGTGCTGCATTGCAGAATATTTTAGTAAACCTGTACTTAAATCTGATACGAAATTCTGCAAATCTATTTTGTTAAAAAAAAGCCCGAATATTGTAATCCGGTCTGAAATAGAACTCACATACGTTCATCAAGGCCTGAGCCCTTTAGTCAGTTATACGAATTCTTCTAAAATGCTAAGGGGCAATCTGCCTAGTACTTAAACAAAAAAGTCGTCCGTTCCGCTGTCAGTTTAGCCCTTCCAGGATGAATCCTTAAAAACAAGAGAGAGGCATTTAGGGCCATGAAGAAAGGAAAGGCCACGGACCACGCCAAGTCTTTGTAGATTGTTTTTGCTCATCATACCAAAATGTTGGCTGCAAAACTAGTGGAACTGTTCAATAAAACCATTGGAAAGGGTTTACACTGCTATAGCTGAGAGCTTGCCTTAGCTGTGACCAAAACTGTAGACCTATGTCACTTCTGGATGGGGCTGGCAAGCCATTAGACAAAGTAAGATTTCACTCTTTCATGACTGTCCCTATGGATTTCCAGGCTGGATTTATGCCTTAAAAAAGGTACATGGTGTAGCAAATTATGTTGTACTGTGTTATCGTGAAGCACATCACCCTAAAGAAGAGGATGCTCTGTTTGTCCTTCTTTGACCTCAGGGAAGGGCAAAGGTAATTAACGTCATACCTCCTGCTCAAACAGATGTTATATTTTTATTAAACAAAGAAATTAAAGCATAGGTGTAAAATGGCTCTGGCGGGGAACAGACAGAATATTTTCTAAAAACATGGGTGCCAGACAGGTTATTTATTATTTTTATTAACGACCTGTCAGGCTATCTAAGCAAGTCTAGTGTGGAATGCCTAATAGACAACGAGAAGTCCACCCCATGCCTGTTTTGTGCATTGGATTCACTTTTTAGTTGTCTTTACCGAAAACGCGGTGTATCAACGCGTGGCAGCTTTTGAAGACACTTGCACTAGTGAAACGGATAGAGGTTAATAACGCGTCCCTTACTAACTAATTTACTTATACTGAGACTCGTTTTAGGCCGATGAATCTTTTGACCCTGATTGAAGACACCTTAGGATGAGATAATTAATCAACATGTCAATCAATAAGTCAATAACGTCAACAATGTTCACCATAACAAAAACAATTCAATGTCATTAATGAGAATCGAGACACACCATGACCTTTCAGTCATGAATAACCACACACAATTTATAAGTATTTGAATTTTATTCCCTATTCATTACAATCTACTAGCAAGTTTATCAGTCTCAAAACCATTAAACACATTAACACCGTTATAATATGGCAACTCCAATAAGATTTCATCAAAGCTAAAATCATAAACATAAGAACATAGCATGACGTCAGCATGGATTAATCTTAGCAGAGTATCATTAGCGCATTATTCAACAAGGCATTGATTCAGTCATTTGTCTATTTGTGTCCGTTCAGTGAATGCCTTAACCTACCCACAATTTAGCATCAGCATGTTGGGCTCCATGCAAAATAATTTAGCAACACAAATTTAAAAAACATCTAACTACGGTCTCTGTCAAAAGGAGCAGTTGGTACCTAGAAAGGAAAGGCAAACAGACAATTACATTTCATCATCATATAGTTACCCACCGTAATGGGTCAGCATACAAAGTTAATCTTCGTCCTCAGGACATCAGTTGATTCGCCATCAGCCAGGAATCTCAGCAAAGTTCAGCAAGACGGGGCAAGAAGGGACACTTCCCCCATAAAGAGGAAAGTATAGGATGGGCAAAATAGGAATAGGGTGAGGATGGTTTAAGAGTATCTCAGCAAAGTCTTTAGGCAGAGTGACGTAGTGGCTGGGTAATAGCAAGAATGGCTCGCAATGGCATAATTTCTCCTTGTGTCGTAGGGTTTTATCCCTTTTCTGTAGTACAGTCCCCTAATTCCTCATTGGTCAAAACTTTGCACCCCACTATCTCCATCCAATGGTTCATCAGTCATATTATCAAATTTGTCACCCCATAACAGTTCTCACGTAGTTTATTGGTTCTTGTGATTGACGTCTTCAACGGGTAGAATGTCCGGTTATGATTTCATGTTTTCGTGGTCCTCTCGCATCCCCAGTCAGTAGTTCCATTGTCTATACCGGTTTGAGTGACCTTGTACCTGTTTTGAGTCTACACTGTTGCGTTTAGTAAGAATGTTTCTTTGAGCAAGACGAGTTTCATGAGAACGGATCCACTACGGTTACATACATCCTCTAGCTTTTGGAAAAGTATGAGTAAATGTCCTTCAGCAAGTCAGCACACTATAGTTAGAAAAACACATTTAATATGAAATCCGGGCAGCTAGGCCTCGACTCAGGCTAACTGAAGCCTAGTGATTAATGAGCAAAACCTTAATACATACTCTTAATACTAATACAAAATCATACATTAATATGTTAATTTTTCACTATTGGTCATTTTCATTAGTCCTCGTATATGTTGGCGGCCACTCCCCATGGGCACATTTTAGATGTACGTTTAGTAAAACACAGCAATACATTTCCTATGCAGCATTATTATGCATTAATTCGCAAACATTTCATGTTAATTCTCATTATAAGAGCTATGCTCTCACAATCCCTCCTCTGATGACACTTGTCATCACACAAAACCTTTCCCTTCACAACCTTTCACTTTCTTAATTCGCGCATTTCAATTTCTTCCCCCTTCTCAACTTTTCATAAATTTCTTTGAATATTTTCTCCTTTTTCTTTTCTTCTTTCCTCTTATTACGTTTTGCCAATTTTCTTTTAATTCTTTTACTAATTTTGCATGATAACCATAGTCCGAATAAACAAGCTAGAATAATCAATATACCCCATATTATTTTTGCAAGGATCCCATTCCAAATACTACTAAACCAACTTCCCTACTTTAGCAAGTCCCTTTCCAACCTTTTCCCAAACTCCAGGTTCCTTCAACTCCTTCAAATCTGCACTATCTCTTGTTAGATTAGTAAGCATACTCCTAATCTTATTACTATTATCAGGTATGAATGTACAACAGTGGTGCTCATTAAGCATCCTACAGACTCAGCCACTCTTCACTAAAAGAATGTCTAAAGCAAGCCGGTTTTGAAGAGTCATAGCCCTCTCCGCAGCAAGTTCAGTATCCATCAGGAGTATAGCCACTGTGAAGTTTGTCAGCATGTTATCCACAATAGTAGACAACTTTCGAATCTTTATGGAGTTTAAGATAACCCCTCCTGAAGGAATTATGGCTCCAAATATATCACCTACGACAGCAGCCGCTGTCTCTCTCTTTTGTCTGGTATGATGTAACTCAGACATTTTAGGAAATTTCTTTAAGTCGTCAAATTTGTAGATCTTTGGGAAAACTATTCCCAAATAACATGTCCCATACCATCCCTTAGGAAGACGGTAATAAGCATTAAGTCTACATATGTAATAGATCCCCAGGATCTCTGGATCCTGTCCATTTAACATGAATGTCCACTTACTCTGAAACCAAAACGCATGTCTGCACTCACTCGTTCCCACAAATAAAGTGTCATGATCAGATTTTGGCCTATATACACAAAGCTTTCCTACGTGTAATGCATCTATTGCTAATTTGCCCTGTGTCTTTATTGCAGTATAAGCATAATCATTTGCAAACATTCGTTTTTCTAATCCCTTTTCTAGCTTTTCCTTTAATGCTTTTCTTCTATCATCAGTGTGATCTAAGAAGGTCTTTTCTACAGGTGTTAATAAGCAGGTTAGATTATTGCGGTGCGCATAAGCTGTCCCAAATGTCAGTGTTGGCTCAAAGATACCCCTAACTATTTTTATATTATGTTCTTTAGCTACTTTACTTAACAATTCAATTATAGGCACAAAGGAAAATACTACATCTAGATTAGAATAGAAGTACTGAATGTATTCTTGATCATAAAGCCTTGTTAATAGCAAACTACAGCTTATCCCATAGGTTAAAGGCAGACTATGATAATTAACCCCTTCTTGTACTGACAAAGGAATTTTCGTGCACACATAACAATTTTTCGCATTTATTGTTTCAACATACTCATTCAACAAGCAAATGAAGACATTAGTAGATAGTTCCCTTTTCGTATTAGTTCCCTCATGCAGATATTTCGTATCCTGCTCAAACCTTTCCCATGGTGTTAGCTTGGCGGTCTCAGGAATTGAAGCATTGTTAGTCTCACTCTTATCCACCAATGGCATTCCCACAATCACAGCTATTATTACTATTGCACACACAACACCCACAACAGCACTCAAACATTTACAACGCATATTACTCTCAACGTCATCTCTTGATCTAGGCATGATCTGTAAAGAATCAGAGAGCAGAATAATATAAAGGCGAACAATCAACTTGAGGAAGATCTAAAGCTCTTTTTTTTTCTGAGCAAAGTCTCTCTTTAGCAAGTATTTACAGCGTTTCACTCACTCCCAGGATCTTTGTCAAATCAGGTTAGCAGCTTATCATAATCGGTTTTTCAGAGTCAATTCAGGTTAGCAGTGTCACATCCGGTAATTTATCAATTTCTTTTCTCAGGTTTCTCTCTCTATTTCATTTTAACTTAACACAGTCTCTTTCTATTGTTGAATTCAGGTGCCGTAGCATTGACCTGGTATTTCTCCATCAAAACAAAATGCCAAGAATTCTTGTTGCCACTCAGCTGATGTCGCATACGCCCATTCAGGACCTGCGTACCTCCTGTTTGCAACTCTCTTTCTTTTCAGTTTGCGATCACCCTGCAGCTCTCCCTCACTGAGATCTTCCTTCCTTGTCGTATCAACTTCTTCCTCCATTGTTTCGTTAATGACCACTTTCTCCTTTGCAGCTTGTGGCCCTGGCCAATTATCTCCTCTATAGACGAGTTTCGTGTCTTCCTTGATGCGAAAGGCGCCGTGATTAAGCCGGCTAATTCTATCTTGGGTAAACATGCGGTGATACAGTCACAATCCCGTTTTTCTAGCGCCCCGTGTATATCATCAAGGCACTGTTGCTTTTTGTCCTGAGGAGGCCGTATGTGATAAGGCCGAAACGCGTCGACTATATCAAACAAAGGAGTGGCTCTTGGAATTCTGAATAAGACTGAACAATTTGGGGAATGGATTGAACTTTTATCTCAGTGAATTTTTGTCTTCATCACTTTGGATATGTCCTTCCCACAACAGCTACTACCTGGAATTATGACTGCTTACCACTAGACGGGCTCGCAGCTTCTCTTCTTCTTGTGTTTCACAGTGCTTTTGTCTCTAGTTTTGTACTTGTTTTTACATGTCTTAAGGTTATGTACAGGTGTTATTTGGTCTTTTGGATTTAATTTATCTAATTTAAATAAAGAAATTATTCTTCAGCAAAAAATTAAGGTTTTTGCTTGGGCAATTAACATATATTCATCCGTGCTGGTTACTTTGTTTTTCCAATTATCTCCTCTAGGCGGTTTCCTACCGCTCAAATTTCAGGACGCTGGTCGACGCCCTCCTCTTGTGCTATGGTGTTTTCTCTTGATGGATCTGCAAGCAGCTCAGGAGGAGTCGGAACACTTTGACTTTCTTGTGCCTCACCTCCCTCGCCTTCAGGGTCTGTCAGGGGTTCAACTTCAAACCCATATCCGTCTGCTTCTGGGAGAACATCTCTTTGCGTCAATCCTCCTGGTGCCTTAGTTGAGATAGACTCACCGTCACCCCTCTGGATTTCGTTTATTGTTTGAGTGACTAAGCCGTCCTCAACGGGCTCTCCTTCAGTCTCAGTTCCCCTTCGATTCCTTTCCGGCCCTGAGACTTCCTTTTCTGCAGCTGTTGTTCTTGACAACTCAAGTTCCTCATCAGTTGGACACGTCACTTTCTTTGTGTGGCTGGCATGAATCCAGTTTGGAAGTCCTGCACACTTCACAGCAGTAGTAGTTGTCAGTATTACTTGATATGGCCCCTTCCAACGTGGCTCCAAACACGACTTCCTCACGTGTTTCTTGACAACAGCCCAGTCACCGGCTTTCAGAGTGTGACATGGATCATTAATCAGTCGTTAATGTGGTTGCTTCCACGTGGTGAGAGAAAGAGCGGACCACGTCAGCCAGACCCTTGCAGTAGTCCAACACCATATCATCCATGATATTCACAAGAGCATTCGCAGGCAATGCGGGCAATCTCATAGCTCGGTCCATGAGAATTTCATGTGGAGACAGTCCTGTTTTCTTGTCAGGTGTATTTCTCATTGACATTAGCGCTAAGGGCATCTGGGCATTTCAAATTTGTAGCTGAGCACATTTTTGCCATTCTCGATTTCAAGGTACCATTCATCTGCTCCACTAATCCTGAGGCTTCAGGACGGTAGCTACAGTGCAACTTCTGTTCAATATTTAATGCAACACACAAGAGCTTGATTACCTCATTGTTGAAGTGACTTCCCCTATCTGATTCTAAAGAGATCGGAAACCCGAAACGTGGTATCAATTCCCTAAGCAGTAACTTTGTCACTGTGAGACTGTAATTTCTACGTGTAGGGTAAGCTTCAATCCAGTGACTGAAAATGCACACAATCACTAACACGTACCTCAACCCTCGACACACAGGCATCTCGATAAAATCCATCTGCATTCTGCTAAATGAACCTCTTGCTCTCCCAATGTGACTCAAATTCACCACAGTCCCTTTCCCCGCATTCATCTGCTGACAGATGTTGCACCTGTGACAGATGACTTTGGCAGCTTGTCTGAATTTTGGATTGAACCAATCTATTTTGAACAATCTGATCATGGCGTCTCTCCCAACATGTGCTTGACCATGGTAAAACCTCGCAAACTGTGACAAAAGACTGTTTGGCAAAACCATTTTCCCCTCATCTGAAACCCACAAATCATCAGGTCTTTGTACACATTGCATTTTGAGCCAAGAGCGTTTCTCTTCCCTGCTGGCACGTCCCTGTAATGATTTTAACTCATCCAATGTGTCAAACACCCTTAATGCATAACTTGAGCATGTCTCATTTTCAGTTTCCGGTAACAATTCCCACTGATCTTGAAACGATATACAGTTCAATGTACAAAACCTTGCGACTTGATCTGCATTTCCATTTCCCATTGACTCAAAGTCCTGCGATTTAACATGAGCACTGCATTTCACCACGGCAATTTCAAGAGGTAACTGAATTGCATGCAACAATTCCTTAATTCTCTCACCATTTTTCACTGGAGAACCAGAAGAGGTCAGGAAATCCCTCTGTGACCATAAATTGCCAAAATCATGGACAATGCCAAATCCATATCTGCTGTCAGTGTAGATAGTAACTTTTAAATGTTCAGCGGCATGGCATGCCCTAGTAAGAGCAACCAATTCAGCCACTTGAGCAGAGTATACTCTTTCGAGCCAGGATGCTTCTAGAATTCCAGATATTGTACACACAGCATATCCGGCTCTCAGTACGCCTACTGAGTCTCTCAGACAGGAACCATCAACAAAAATAATGTAATCATTCTCTTTTAATTGAGTATCTTTGATGTCGGGTCTCGGTTTGGTGCACAGATCTGTTACCTCAAGACAATCATGTTCTACTTCCTCTGCATCTTCAATATCTGTATTCTCATTAGGAAGCAAGGTTGCCGGGTTCCAAACAGTACATCTCTTCAGAGATACATTAGGTGACCCCAGTATAATTGTTTCATCCTTAGTCAAACGTGCATTTGTCATATGCTGAGTCTTTGTTCGGGTGAACAGGATTTCAACTGAATGTGGGACCATTACTGTTAAGGGATGTCCCAGCACTATACCTTCACATTGAGTGAGGCTTTGACCAACTACTGCAACTGCACGCAAACAACCCAGTAAGGTTGCTGCGACTGGGTCCAAAGTAGCTGAAAAATATGCTACAGGGCGATTTGCATCTCCATGGACCTGTGTCAGGACAGACAAAGAACAAGTATCACGTTCATGACAAAACAGTACAAAAGGCTTTGTGTAATCAGGCATACCTAAAGCTGGAGCCCTGCACATGCTTTCGCTTAGTTCCATGAATGCCTTCATTTCTATCTCGGACAGGGTTGATGCACCTGGGCCATCTTGAATTTTCTTGACAGTCAACCTCACCAAAGGTTTGGAGATAATCAAGAAGTTGGAAATCCACTGGCGACAGTAGCCCACCATTCCCAAAAACATCCTAACATCTCTCTTGGTTGTCGGGGGATTAATCTGCAATATGGCTGTCACCCTCTCTTTGGATATTTTTCTCTACCCCTTCTCAATCAGGTGACCTAAGTATTTCACCTCTTTCTGACAGTACCGCAACTGCTTTGGGGACACTTTATGTCCGTTCTTTCCCAGGTGATTCAAAAAGGCAATAGTATTGTACCTGCAGTCATCTCTCATTTTGGACGCAATCAACAAATCATCAATGTACTGTACTAGAGTCGAACTAAAAGGCAATTCTAATGCTTCCAAGTCCTTTTTTTAATAGTTGATTAAAGATGGAAAGTGATTCAGAAAACCCTTGAGGAATTCGACACCAACTGTAAACCTTGTCCAGGAATTTGAAACTGAAGAGAAATTGGCTGCCCTCATGAAGAGGCACCGAAAAGAACGCTTGAGACAAGTCCACAACTGTGAACCACTCTGTATCACATGGAACCTGAAACATTATCATGGCTGGGTTTGGCACTATTGGACAACACTTTACCACAATTTCATTAACTTTTCTCAAGTCTTGGACAATTCAAACTTTTTCTCACAAGGCTTTTTCAGACCCATTATTGGTGAATTACATGGGCTGCTCATCATTTCTTTTAGAACCCCTTGCTTCACAAAATCAGCAATTAGCTGCGTCACCTTTATAAGGACATCTTGTGCCAGGTGGGACTGCAGTACCTGGGGGAACACGGCATTTAGTTTTACCTCTACTTTGACTGGTTCTACTCCTTTTCTTCAGTCCCACTTCCTTTGCTGTCAAGTCCCACACTTTCTCCGTCACTGTTCCTTGCAATTCAGCTGGCAAGTCAATCATTGTAAACATTGGGAAGAGCGTTATCAAAGGGTACTCCTCATCTATGGCTTCCGTCTCAGGTTCTGAGACCTGACCATCCTCCCCTTCCTCATCACTGTTTGCCTGTACCTCAATTCCCTCATTGGAACAGCTGATCGAACACCTTGTTTTACACAGCAAGTCTCTCCCCAGTAGGGACACAGGACTTGAATCACAGGCTACAAATCTATGTAATCCCTGGAAGGTACCAATCTCAACTTGAACTGGATCTGTAATCGGATATGTCAGGAGCTGATTTGCTACTCCTACCACCTTTATAGTACGCCCGAAAGCGGCAATTTCGGAACCTCTGCACTTCTAACTGTCAAGCGTGTAGCTCCTGTGTCAACCAGGAATGAAACTTTGTTTGCCCATCACCTTTACCTGCACATAAGGTCCCCTCTGATCTACTTCTAGGGACGCTGCAACCCTGCATTCCTCACTATCTGAACAATCATCCATCCAGTCATCGTTTATTCCATCCTCACCACGCAATGGGAACTGCTGTACTGTGTTATTTTGACTCATCATTTGGCCTATGACCTGTTGAGGAAGAATCACCTGTTGCTGTCCCATCGGAGCTAAAGGCACTTGCATTTGCTGTCTAGGTACCATGGAACCTGCTGCTGTACCTGCTGCATTTGTGCTGGTTGAACCTGTGGCATTTGTATTTGTTGCATGGGCTGGAGACCCTGCATCTGAAACATATTATTCTGGAAGTTCGGATTTTGACCCCTCATTCTTGGACCCCTCACATTTTGGAATGTACCGACATCATTGCTTTGTTGAGCAACACCATCCTGCACCATCATTGGGCACTCCCGCTTCCAGTGTCCCACGCCGCCACACGCGTGACATGGTGACACCTTTTTCATTCCTTGCACATCATTTTGAACCACAACCGTATTCAAATCTGGACCACGGTTCATAAAACCTCCTCGACCTCGGCCTCTCGGTTGCGCCTGAAACATCCCATTTCCTTGCAGTTGCTGCTGTATCATCTGCTGTACTCCATTTCCCTGCATCCCTGCCTGAGCTGCTCTGATTTGCATCACCATCACCTTTTCTTTCAGATTTCTCTGCTTCAACTCAATCTCATCGCTACAGTATTTTGCTTACTGCAACACCTCATCAATCGGCTTCGCTTGCCAACAGATCAAATGATTCTTAATCATTTGGCTGATTTCTGGCCTCAACCCTTCAACAAACCTGAACACAAGGTGATTCATGTCTTTCGGCTCTATGACCTCTGTGCCACTGTAGTGTTTGAACGCTTATAACAACCTCTCATAGTAAGCATGTATCGACTCCTTGCCCTCTTGTGCTGTTCGATTGATCTTTTGCCAATCAGTAACCTTCGGCGACACCTTTTGTTTAAAAAACTCAATCACTTTATGATAGTACTTCATCATGTCAGGAGACGGTGCTCCAGTAGCCTTGTCCCTTTTTGGCTCCTCTGTCGGCCAATCCACACCTCTCTTGCACTCAAGCCATAAATCAGCAGGGACTATAATCTCAAATAATGTATTCCGGTCTTCCCAGAGACACTTTGCAAGCTTCACAAACCTGTCCGTCTGCTGATACCACTCTATTGGCTTCTCCCTCAACCTAGGGTAGTCATTTGTGAATGACAGAATGTCACCTCTCGACCACGGTACATGGACTAGAACCCCTCCAGCTGTTTCTCTCATTGGTAAAAATTTTATTGTTCCTGTATCTGGCGCAGTCTTTGCTTGCTGCTGTTCCATGCAGTCACCTTTCCTTTTATCTCTCTTCTTTGCCCATCTTCCTTCCCACTTTTCTAATGCTCTCCAGATTTGAGCACTCTGTAATATCTCTTTGAAATGTGCTTTCATTCCAATGGGTCTCATGTGTTCGAAATCTTTAGGTTCGAAGTCTAACCTATAACTCCTCTTCAAATATTTAGTATTGTCTAAGTCTATGCCGTATTTATCTGCTAGGTTCGCCAACCTCTGGTGCACTTTGCTCACTTGCTTAGTTATTTTCGGGCACAGAAACCTCAATTCTCCTTCAGAGTATGATTCTAATCTGTTCACCCCCATAGTTCCTTCAACTAACTCTGCTGCTTCCACACCCAACCTCACATAGTTCAGGTACTCATCTCCTTCTGACTGCTCTGCTGTTGCAGGAGTAGTCTGCGGAGTGTTAAGCTTGTCTAACCATTCGTTCAATTGTTGCGCTGTCAAGCCTTGCAACGAGACATTTCCAGAATGCATCATCGATGTCTGCGATGTATTTGTAATGCAAAAACAACAAGTGATGGATGGAATGCTGAACATTGTCAAACATTCACCCCCAGTCACAGATCTGGGTTTAATCCATCGTTTTTTTGCTGCCCATGCCATTCCAGTTTGGACCCAGCCATATGCAAATCAGTCTTGACCCTGTTCCCCATGGGAACAGTCCAGCCCGAACTGCTAGGCCAGGTCTTCCCTGGACTGGAAACAAACATCCTGGGACCGGTTTCAGGGTTTCACCCCTCATCAGCCAGGCTAGCTTGAATCGAGTGGCATGGGAAGCACCGGACCCACGTCTGGGCATACCCTTCCCACTTAGGGCGACAAATGCAAAAACAACAAGTGATGGACGGAATGCTGAACATTGTCAAACATTCACCCCCAGTCACAGATCTGGGTTTAATCCATCGTTTTTTTGCTGCCCATGCCATTCCAGTTTGGACCCAGCCATATGCTAATCAGTCTTGACCCTGTTCCCCATGGGAACAGTCCAGCCCGAACTGCTAGGCCAGGTCTTCCCTGGACTGGAAACAAGCATCCTGGGACCGGTTTCGGGGTTTTGTACTCATTACCTGTGGGGCCAGTGTACCCAAGCCTGCTTGCCTCATTGTCTCTAGAGGAAACCCAATCGGACTGAAGTCCAGCAATGATCTAGACCTTTCAGCTGTCTGTTCTCCCAGTGTCATCCCTTGGGAGCTTCCTGTGAACCCTCCTCTTATCATCTCTTGGGTCATTACTCCTTGATCGCATACGCTAGGCTTCACCTGCGCACACAGCGGAACAGGCCGACCAACAGTAATCGGCAATGATATGGCAGCTGGTGTCTGTCCAGTTCCTAAACCCTGTGGAGCATTAACTCACACAGTTTGATTCATCACGGGTGCTGAAGCTGACTGCGGTCCTGTGACCAAAGTGTAACTTGGAACCATCTGTTGCTGCGGCTGGGGCAGCAAATGTGGAGTTGGCTCAATCTGCACTAACCTTGATCTCGTGCATACCTGATCCGGCACCATCAGATTCGTAGTCGTCTCTAGTACTGGGACATCAGGATAGAGCCTCTGAATTGGTGGTGGCTGCAACTGTATCTGTGTGTCTGGTGCAGTGGATACAGTAGCACCATTCTGTATCAAAACTGTATTACTTGTCTGCACTGTATCCATAACTCCCGCATTCATGGCATATGGGGGCAGTCGACCATGTAACAACTGATTAAGAAACTCATCATCGTCTGAATCATCTGCATCTGCCCAAGATTTCTGAGTCTCCTTTGGCTTACTAAAGCCCTTGTCGGTTTTACAAGTGGCCTTCTTTCCCTGTGTTTCGGCTTCTTGAGTTATTGCCGGAAACATCCTCACTCCATCTACTATTCCCCTTCTCCACATCTTGGTCTCATCATCCCATCTAGCCTCGGCTAGACTCTTTTCTGCCCTTCTCATTCTCCTCATGAATTTCTGCTGCCTCTGTTGTATGGCCATTAAATCCCAAATTGCTAATGCCTCAAACTGAGCTGGTCTCGGAGGCGTTTTTTTCTCACTTAACACCCTCTGTAAATTCTCCCAAATTCTTGTATTGAACGTTCCGTACTCCAGAAACGCCAAACTTCCCTCCTTTTCTGTCATTTTGCACCATTGCTTTAGCCAAAGACATGGCGCGACTCCCTTCTCTTCCATTACGGTATAAGCTGGAGTATCCTCTGGCTGTGTAGGCTCCCCCACACTCGCTGTAATATATGTATGTCCCCTCAACGCACTCTTTAATGCCTTGAAAAACCTCATTTTTGCGTCTTTTATTTTGTTTAGAATCTAATCAGGAGGTGACTTTAATTCCCAGAACACCCTTCGCCTACCTTCTCAACCAATTGCCTCTCACGGACGGCTGCCAATCCATGCGTGACCCCTCTCGGCAACTGGCCTATCCCAGCGCGGCTCCAATGACATCACACTCACACACTCTGCGGCTGACAAAGTCTTGTGGCTTGTCCTCCTCACTCCAAATCCACTCAAAACTAATGCAATATATTGCGAGCACCTTTAGCAACAGAACTCAAATTTGCCGGTTTACTACAGGAAGGGTAACACATTCACTTCAGACCTTTACAGAGATTTCACTTGAAGCCTCGGCCGCTACTCTCTCCTTCTCAGATCCCGCACGCGCAAGCAGAATTCGACCTGCAAATTCTACTCTCGACTTGTCAATGGCTCGTCCTAGTGCACTTTAGAACTTACCAAATTTCCATTGAAGTTTTCACTTACACACTTTGACTCAAACTTGACTTGTCAACCACGCCCGATTGACCTATTAAACCGCACAAATTACAACATAAACCAAGTGTCTCATACACTTATCAATATACTCCGGAGTCGCATACCACACCTGGTCTGTACAGCATCAACAACCACGTGGACAATTTTTTAGCACAAAGCGCCACACTCACATGAAGTTCGCCGACTTCCCTACTCTCATACTGCGGAGTACACCCACTCCTACTAAAACATTACCTGGCCTATAATCTCACAACCTCACAATTCACCTGCAAGATGCATAAGCTGAGCAAGCGCAAATTCTACACCATACATATTATCACTAGAACGCCAAGAACATACCCAACTCACTTAGGCAAGCTCTGAGATTCCGGGAAAGTCATTGGGAACTTAGGGGCACTTCATACCTCCAATTTGCATTATCTTAAAACGATTCCCCAAAACAATGGTCCCTCGTCCTAGGGCCGCAAAGAGCCCGAACCGTCCTCTGCTACCAGAACTGATAACGCATCCCTAACTAACTAATTTACTTATACTGTGACTCGTTTTAGGCCGATGAATCTTTTGACCCTGATTGAAGACACCTTAGGATGAGATAACTATTCAACATGTCAATCAATAAGTCAATAACGTCATCAATGTTCACCATAACAAAACAATTCAATGTCATTAATGAGAATCGAGACACACCATGACCTTTCAGTCATGAATAACCACACCAAATTTATAAGTATCTGAATTTTATTCCCTATTCATTACAATCTACTAGCAAGTTTATTAGTCTCAAAACCATTAAACACATCAACACCATTATAATATGGCAACTCCAATAAGATTTCATCAAAGCTAAAATCATAAACATTAGAACATAGCACGACGTCAGCATGGATTAATTTTAGCAGAGTATCATTAGCTCATTATTCAACAAGGCATTGATTCAGTCATTTGTCTATTTGCGTCTGTTCAGTGAATGCCTTAACCTACCCACAAATTAGCATCAGCATGTTGGGCTTCATGCAAAACAATTTAGCAACACAAATTTTGAAAACATCTAACTACGGTCTCTGTCAAAAGGAGCAGTTGGTACCTGGAATGGAAAGGCAAACAGACAATCACATTTCATCATCATATAGTTACCCTCCGTAATGGGTCAGCATACAAAGTTAATCTTCGTCCTCAGGACATCAGTTGATTCGCCATCAGCCAGGAATCTCAGCAAAGTTCAGCAAGACCGGGCAAGAGGGGACACTTCCCCCATAAAGAGGAAAGTATAGGATGGGGAAAATAGGAATAGGGTGAGGATGGTTTAAGAGTATCTCAGCAAAGTCTTTAGGCAGAGTGACGTAGTGTCTGGGTAATAGCAAGAATGGCTAGCAATGGCATAATTTCTCCTTGTGTCGTAGGGTTTTATCCCTTTTCTGTAGTACAGTCCCCTAATTCCTCATTGGTCAAAACTTTGCACCCCACTATCTCCATCCAATGGTTCATCAGTCATATTATCAAATTTGTCACCCCATAACAGTTCTCACGTAGTTTATTGGTTCTTGTTATTGACGTCTTCAACGGGTAGAATGTCAGGTTATGATTTCATGTTCTCGTGGTCCTCTCGCATCCCCAGTCAGTAGTTCCATTGTCTATACCGGTTTGGGTGACCTTGTACCTGTTTCGAGTCTTCTACACTGTTCCTTTGAGCAAGATGAGTTTCATGAGAATGGATCCACTACGTTTACATACATCCTCTAGCTTTTGGAAATGTACGAGTAAATGTCCTTCAGCAAGTCAGCACACTGCACGTTAGAAAAACACATTTAATATGAAATCCAGGCAGCTAGGCCTCGACTCAGGCTAACTAAAGCCTAGTGATTAATTAGCAAAACCTTAATACATACTCCTAATACTAGTACAAAATCATACACTAATACGTTAATTTTTCACTATTAGTCATTTTCATGAGTCCTCGTATATGTTGGCGCCCAAAACCCGTGGGCACATTTTAGACGTACGTTTAGTAAAACACAGCAATCCATTTTCGATGCAGCATTATTATGCATTAATTCACAAACATTTCATGTTAATTCTCATTATAAGAGCTATGCTCTCACAAGGTTAATGCAGCTAAGTCTAAAGTCGTGATTGCCGGCCTCAGATATGTATCTAAGAAAGCATTTTATGCGATAACTAAAAAATAGAACTGATTTAGGAATTCAATCATCTTGATTTTCAGACTTGCACCATATTACAAGGACTCAAACCATTTTTAAAACAAAGCATGTCTTCATCGAAGTAAAACAGGTTAAAGCAGACCACTGGAACCGACAGTACTTTTTTTCCAACCAGTTGCGAAAATTCGAATAAATAGCTTTATTTTAATCTATTTATTGTGTTTGTGTAGAGCTAGAGCAGACTAAACATCTCTTCAAACTGATTTTTCCCTATTTGGCTGTATTGCAGAAACAAAACGTGAAGGAAGTTTTCCTTACAGAAATTATACTTTTGTTTAAAATAAAAAAGAGACATGAAAAGGAAATGCACAATTTCAGAAAATATTATTTTAATATCGTGAAACTTTTTTCATTAGCAGACATTTGACTGACCTCCTCTACTATGTGACATCATGGTCCGTTTCCCCACACACTGTCTGACAACATCACTGAAGAGTGGCATTGGCTCGCCAGATGGACTTTGCTCTACTTTGACACGGCTGCCGGAGGGGCACTGAGGAGACAGCGCATGACATTTAAACCACGCAAACTGTGTGACATTGTCACATTTTTATACACACGGGTCAAAAAGAGGACAGGGTTCACAGGAGAACATCCCAGAGAATAGAGGGAAAAGACCAGCTGCGACTAATCGCCTCAGCCAAGAACTTGAAAACAAAGTGTAATCACAAACAAGTCAATTTATTTAAGTTGAGCGTATACTTTGTTGTGGAGGTGCATGGCGATTATGATTCCTGTGATGTCAGTAATAGTCTCATGGATTCAAGATGGAGCTGAAAACAGAATTACTAGCTGCATCAGGAATTACAAGGCCCGCAGATTTACCGCTGGCTCTGAGATTCCACCTACTGAGAAAGAGAGAAGTCTCTGGGAGGAAAAAAAAAAAAAAACAGGAGAACATGAGGAATTACCAGGGGAGTCTCTGAGTGTCACTCATAATCCTAAATTAAACCCTGTGCCATCCAGAGTTAACAGCACCCCCAAATCAATAAGTCTATGGATAGAGGAATAGTAAGAAGAAATCTGGCGCACTCGTAATGAGGTCCAGTTTTGCCCATGATGAGGGAACAATGTGCTTGTCTTTGATGTTCGGATCTGTAATTGTCAGGACCAAAAAACGAATAATTGTGCTATTGTACTTTATAATATGTCAATCATGAGGCTGCTGAAGATTTCTGGCTGTGTCAGAGAATTAAAGCATATTGGAGGTTATTCTAACTTTGGAGGAGTGTTAATCCGTCCCAAAAGTGACGGTAAAGTGACGGATATACCACCAGCCGTATTACGAGTTCCATAGGATATAATGGACTCGTAATACAGCTGGTGGTAAATCCGTCACTTTTCCGTCACTTTTGGGACGGATTAACACCTCCTCCAAAGTTAGAATAACCCCCATTGTCTGTTCTTAATGTGCTGGAGAAGATTCACAAACGTGCCAGATTCTTTACTTATTACAATTTCATGCAATGTGAATTTTCGGGGGTTGGGACAGTTTGAAGAAGACAGTTGGGATTTTGAGGATAGGCAGAATACCTTACTTTTTTATATGATAGGAGTCAAATATCAGTATGTTATTTAATTTGTATGATGGGTAGAATCTGTGTCTGTGTGTGCACGTGTTTTGTTTGAAGCTCATTGATTTAAGATAAGTTTAATCTTTTTTTTATTAAGGCCGAGCTGCCCTCCAGCCTCGTTAAACATTTTTATTCTGTGGGGCAATCTTGTGATCTACTAATAGGACATGCCCTCCATTTAAGTGCGTACTAAACCAAGGTCTCGTATGGTTCATGCAAGTGACTACTAAACCAGGGCGTCTGCAATGTTTATCTGACAACAATAGGCTGCACTGCTGGCCTGGTATAATGATGAAAGGGTCAATTTAGCTGATCTGTGGAATGGAGAATTGTGCAAATGAGCTGAACTAAACCATAAGCTAATGAAAACCTATTCAAATATGGTGGTTCATGGTCCATGCCACTGGCCGAGCAACTACTGAGTCTGAGTTCCCTTATTGATGGAAAACCAGCTAGGACAGATTCCTCTTGCTTATACAATTTAACAGGCAAGTTGTAAAGTGACTCTGCTAAAAATGATAGTGGATCAACTCCCTGATCTCCCTCATCACTGTGCAGTTAAAGTTATGACCATGTTCCCATTAGAAATTGATTTTTTGTTTTTTATCCTGCACATTCCTTTACATTCACAACTTTGTATCTCCAGGCTCCACCATTAGCCCCAAACCCTTACTTCACATATGGCATTTTACATAAAAGATCTCTGGTGAAGAGCCCCCAAGCAGGTGCCTGTTAGGCATTGCAGTCTCACCCCAATGAGGAGCCTGCCTATGATGAAGCATGACACCCTTCTGGATGTGTGAGGGCTCTTGCTCCTGAGGGACCAGACTTCTTATGGTACCTCAGACTTGAACCATGCCTATTCCATTCTTCATCTTTTCTTCAAAAGGAATGGAATACCCTTGTTGTGGTATTGTTTGGTCAGGGCTCGGGCTTTGTGCCACTTCCACTCCCCGTCATCAGAGAGAAAGAAAATGGCAGTTCCTACACTCCAAGAGAGTGTGCTGGCAGCACAGGGGGCCAGCTCAGAAGTGCAGGAGTGGGCTGCTGGTAGCTTTATTTATTTATTTATTTATTTTAAATAAAGTTGTGCGTGTATTTGGACGTGTTTTTGCCAGAAAAAGGCAGAGCCTGTAAGATGTTGAAGGTGCAACATTACTATTCATATATACTAGATAAAAGCAAGATGATAGAATAATTTACAAACCACATTTCTGACTTAAAACCTGAACTAGAAAACTTATAAGCAACTATTGTATTAGGAACCTTCAATAAAGGAGTTCTACTGTAAGTAGCTGGCTTGGAAGTATTGGAATCAGACTTATGAGTATTATATCAAAGTCTACATTGATCATTCACATTTGCCTAATATGCATATTCGCTTCAAATGAGGGATTCAGATGTTACTTAGTGAAAAAAGGAAAAAAGAAAACAGCAAATAAGAGAATAAATAGAAATGGAAGAGAACAAGAGTAAGGTTTACCAGGAGTTTAAAGAGATACAAAGCTTAAGAAGAAAGTTAGGTGACTCAGCAAAAGAGAGAGGTACACCTTGCAAATTAATTTGTGATAAAATGTGGTGACTTTTCTAGCCATGAGAGGGGGGAATTTAATAGAAACACCGTTAACTGAGAAGTATTATTTTCAATGTTGAATAACACACACATAATAAATGCAATAGACTGCAGTAGGTAATAATATGTAGGCATTATAAGCACACACATGAATTAACATATTGTATTGATTTAAGTTAGCCAAACTGCTGATGTCAATTTAATTTAATTGACGACTTTAGGTCTGTTTTTGCGTTTGACTGTTGTTTTGCTTTAGATGTTTTCTCTTTCCACCGCAGATACTGTAATTTTCCAGAGGCCTTCTGTTAGCTAGTGAATAGGCATTTGCTATGTATTTGACAACTGATAGTGAGGTTCTCGGCGGGAGAGATGGCGGGAAATGTGACTTGTGAGAAGAACTATCTGAATCACAAGATCTGTTCAAAGGAACATACAATGGACATGGTTACGTAGCTCATTGTGAAGCCTGGAGAAACCGGGAAGTTTACCTGCTTCCAGATGTTTGCTGAATATTGACTGGTTCATAGGAGTGGGGAATAGGAGAAATGTTACACATGAAGTTTTGTAAAATTATATTAGTGTGTGTTCCTTGGATTAGAGAAACTCATTGTTTCCAAGAGCCCTGTTAGACTTGGCATCATTGGCATGGTCTCCCCTAACTTTTTGCTTCTACTTCCCAGGTTGCTTCTGTGTGCTGGACTCTGTGTTTGCTGTTTTTGTTTGCTTTGGACACTTTACCACTGCTGACCTGTGCTAAAGTGCAGGTGTTCTCTGTATAAATTATATGTGTACATTGGATTATCCTCGATTGGCTATTTGATTTAGTGATATGTCCATAGTAAAGTGCACTAGAGGTGCCCAGGTCCTGTAAATCAAATGCTACTCGTGGGCCTGCAGCATTGGTTGTGCCACTCACATTAGTAGCCCTGTAAACATGGTTCAGACATGCCACTGCAGTGTCTGTGAGTGCAGTTTGAAACTGCCAATTCGACTTGGCAAGTGTAACCACTTACCAGGCCTAAACCATCCCTTTTTATGTATGTAATGCACCCCTAAGGTAGGTCCCAGGTAGCCCCATGGGCAGGGTGCAGTGTATGTTAAAGGTGGGACATATACTTATGTGTTTTACATGTCCTGATAGTGAAATACTGCCAAATTCGGTTTTCATTGTTGGAAGGCCTATCTCTCTCATAGGTTAACATGGGGGCTGCCTTTAAATATTATTAAAGCATAGATTCCCTTTGGGAGCAGATAGACATGAGGAGTTTGGGGTCTCTGAACTCCCAATTTAAAAATACATCTTTTAGTGAAGTTGCTTTTTAGGTTGTGTGTTTGAAACTGCCACTTTTAGAAAGTAGGCATTTTCTTGCTTTAACAATTCCGTGACTCTGCTTGTTTGTGGATTCCCTGTCTGGAGCAGTTTGACAGTTGGGCTGTTTGCACTTCTCTTTTAGACAGTGACACAAAGGGAACTGTGGTGTAGCCTGCATATCCCGATGGGCTATTTGGGCTGAGGGGAGGAGTGGTCACTTACACCTGAAAGGGCTGTGCCTGCCCTCACACAATGCAGTCTCCAACCCCCTGGTGTGTGTCTGGGGCCTGGCTTGGGCAAGGCAGGATCTTAAAAACAGCAAAGACTTCTCTTTGAAGTAGGCCAACTTCAAAGGCAGAAAGAGGTATAAGAAGAGCACCCAGAACCCCTGAAAATTAGATTACCTCTGGAACCAAGAGGAACCTCTGCCAAGGAGAAGAGCTGGAAGCTGGAGGAAGATACTGCCCTTCTGCCTGTGACTGTGCTTTGTTGGTTTGGCCTGCAGTAGCTTCTTCTACCTGAGAGAGGACAAAGACTAACTTTCATGTGACTTCCCACTGGTGAAGAATCTCCAAGGGCTTGAATTGAGCTTGCCTCCTTTTGTTGAAGTCTCAGGGACATCAAAGACTTCTCTCTGCCAGCAAACTGCACTTTGTGCTCAGAGCCCTGCCTGCCAAGTGGTGTCCTAACCTGTCTCTGGGCCCTGGAAAGGTGAAGCTGGTGGAAAAGGACAGAAATCGACGCAAAGACCAGCCTGCGGCTAATAAGCGACACACCGCCGGCCTCGCAGCAAGAATCGATGCTCCACTTGCATCTCGGCTGGGAGATTGATGCAATGCGGCTGGAGAAATGACACACAACACCCGCAGCGGCTGTTGTTAAGGACTCAAGCCCCCACAGAGCACGGTTTCTTGACACTGTGCGACCAGATTTCAATGCAACATCGCTGGGTGAGGAAAATCAACCCAAAGCCTGCCCGGACCCAAGGTGCCCGTCTGAATTGATGCATTGCTCTCTTGCGGGAGAGAAGAAACAACACACGCTGACCCGACCAGAGAAGGAACGACGCACGGTCTCACCTGCAAGAGAGAAATTGACGCATTGCTGGCCTTTTTTTACGCACACTCCCCATACAGCTTCATGTTGATGCTGTCCAGGTACTTTTGTGCAATAACAGCATTTTCTGTTTTTTAAGGATTAAGGGCCTCATTATGACCCTGGCGGTAGAGAACCGCCAGGGCCAACGGGGGCGGGAGCATCGCCGACAGGCCGGCGGTGCTCCCTTGGCGGTGCTCCCATTCTGACCGCGGCGCTTTGGCCGCGGTCAGAAAGGGAAAACCGGCGGTCTCCCGCCGGTTTTCCACTGCCCCTAAGAATCCTCCAAGGCGGCGCATCCGAGGGGATTCTGACAATCCTTACCTCGCCCGCCAGGAACAGGATGGCGGTAAGGATTGTCGTGGGGCCCCTGGGGGCCCCTGCAGTGCCCATGCCAATGGCATGGGCACTGCAGGGGCCTCCGTAAGAGGGCCCCGCTAGTATTTCACTGTCTGCATAGCAGACAGTGAAATACGCGACGGGTGCAGTAGCACCCGTCGCACCTGCCTACTCAGCCGGCTCGATTACGAGCCGGCTTCATAGTGGGAAGGGAGTTTTTCCCTGGGCTGGCGGCGGTCTTTTGGAGACCGCCCGCCAGCCCAGGGAAAAACTCATAATACCCTCCGCGGTCTTTTGACCGCGGAGCGGTATTATGGAGGGCGGAATTCTGGCGGGCGGCCTCCGCCGCCCGCCAGAATCAGAATGAGGGCCTAAGACTCTTTGGGGGTTATTCTAACTTTGGAGGAGTGTTAATCCGTCCCAAAAGTGACGGTAAACTGGCGGATATACCACCAGCCGTATTACGAGTTCCATAGGATATAATGGACTCGTAATACGGCTGGTGGTAAATCCGCCACTTTTCAGTCACTTTTGGGACGGATTAACACCTCCTCCAAAGTTAGAATAACCCCCTTATTCTTTTTAAAATTCATAGCTTGAGTTGTGTATGGTAGATTGTTGTTGTTTTGGTCTTGTTTTGTTTATATAAATATTATCTATTTTTCTAAACCTGTGTTGTGTCTTTTTGTAGTGTTTTCACTGAATTACTGCTTCTGAAATTAAGCCTGTCTGTTCGTGCCAAGCTACCCAGGGGGTGATCGCAGGTTAGTTGAGGGTGATTATCCTTTACCCTGACTAGATTGAGGGTCCTTGCTTGGACAGGGGTTAACCTGACTGCAAAGCGAAGACCCCATTTTTAATAAGCCCTTTCACCAGAGACATTAGAGTAGGGGACATATCTTAGAGATGCCTGATTACTTTGGGCTGAGATACCTTTCCAGTTTTTACTAATCTCCAGTGCTTCAGTGCTAAGACTTCATGCTTCAGCATTCTTATTCTCTCATCAAAACCCATTATTTGGATTTTCTGAACTGGCACCTTACTTTGGTTACTGAAATTAAATGCCCTTTGGACCCAATCTTTATTAATTTAGAATTAGGGATTTCCTTAATAGAACACTTGCTACATTTTCTCTATCCTATTTGTAATTCTCACTAATGTGGTATTATATCTTGTCTTGAAAGATCGACTTATAGACTATGGGGGTCATTCTGACCCCGGCGGTCTCAGACCGCCGGGGCCAGGGTCGGCGGGAGCACCGCCGACAGACCGGCGGTGCCCCGCAGGGCATTCTGACCGCGGCGGTTCGGCCGCGGTCAGACAAGGAAAACCGGCGGTCTCCCGCCGGTTTTCCGCTGCCCTTGGAATCCCCCATGGCGGCGCAGCTTGCTGCGCCGCCATGGGGGATTCTGACACACCCTACCGCCATCCTGTTCCTGGCGGTTCGCCCGCCAGGAACAGGATGGCGGTAGGGGGTGCCACGGGGCCCCTGGGGGCCCCTGCAGTGCCCATGCCAATGGCATGGGCACTGCAGGGGCCCCCGTAAGAGGGCCCCACTGTGTATTTCAGTGTCTGCAATGCAGACACTGAAATACGCGACGGGTGCAAACTGCACCCGTCGCACCCCTGCAACTACGCCGGCTCAATTCTGAGCCGGCGTCCTCGTTGCAGGGGCATTTCCTCTGGGCTGGCGGGCGCTCCTTTGGAGAGCGCCCGCCGGCCCAGAGGAAATGTCTGAATGGCCGCCGCGGTCTTTTGACCGCAGTGCGGTCATTTGGCGGCTCCCTCCAGGCGGGCGGCTCCCGCCGCCCGCCGGGCTCAGAATGAGCCCCTATGTTTGTAATAATGATGACCAGATTTACATTTTTACTGAATTAACAATTGATTTTATATTAATTTGTTAACCATTTAAAAATCACACTAATGTCCTCATTTTTAGTTTGGTTGTCGCATCACAGGACCGCCAAGCTCACGGGGAGGACGCCATTGCCATAGTGGTGGCGCCCTTGCCCTATTACAATGTTGCTGCGGGTCTGACCAGCGGGAACATTGTAATCGAGTGTTCCTGCCAGTCGGACCGGCTAGAACAGTGCTACGAGCTAGCACTCCCTTAAAGGAGCTGAGTGCTATCTCATGGCACAAAGTGGGTGGAGCAGCACCCTTGGAATGTGCACTGTGTGCAAACCAGACAGTGCGCATTCCGAGGGTCCTGGTCAGGGGGGTGTTGGACTTTTGCTTATGGAGGGTCATCCCCAGTCTTTTTGCCTCCTGCCTCCTATTTTTTTCTGACCTGTCGCTGTTGGCTTTTGAACTCTGAGCACTTTCCCACTGCTAACCAGGGCTAAAGTGCATATGCTCTCTGTGTGAAATTGTATGTGATTGGTTTATCCATGATTGGCATATTTGATTTACTAGTAAGTCCCTAGTAAGGTGCACTAGAGGTGCCAGGGCCTGTAAATCAAATGCTACTAGAGGGCCTGCAGCACTGGTTGTGCCACCCACATAAGTAGCTCTGTAATCATGTCTTAGACCTGCCACTGCAGTGTCTGTGTGTGTATTTTTACACTGTAAATTCGACTTGGCAAGTGTACCCACTTGCCAGGCCTAAACCTTCCCTTTTCTTACATGTAAGGCACCCCTAAGGTAGGCCCTAGGTAGCCCCAAGGGCATGGTGCAGTGTATGGATAAGGTAGGACATATAGGTGGTCATTCTGACCTCGGCGGTAAAAGGCGCCTACCGCCGGTCAGAAATCCTCCATAATCCCGCCGCGGTCGCGGAAACCCGCCACGGTCATTCTGACCCGCAGAAGGCAAACCTCTGAAAATCCGACCGCCACAACAGACCGCCAGACCAGCGGTCGGCGGAAAGGTGGAGGTGACAAAACCTCCACCGTCACGCCAACAGAAATACGCCCATGCCATTACGACCCACGAATCCACGCGGCGGTCATTCAAACGCGGTATTCCATTGGCGGGACACACCGGCGCGGTCAGAATACACACAAACGAACAAAACTCACCCACATTGGACGATTTGAATCCCACACACCTGATACACATACACACACCACTCCCACACACACAATACAATATAAAACACCCACCCACATCACCCACAAACCCCTACGCTTAAAAATTCGTAAAGACGACAAGAGCGAGACACCAGCATCAAAAACATAACAGCCACAGCCACTCAACACCATCACCCACACACTATCCACACACAAAACAACACACACCACCACACTCAACTCACTTAAATACACATACTCCACCCCACACATCATACACACCACCCCATGGCACCCAAAGACAACCCCGCTTCACAGACGAAGAACTCAGGGTTATGGTGGAGGAAATCGTTCGTGTAGAGCCCCAGCTGTTCGGCACACAGATACAATACACCAGCATTGCCCGGAGGACGGAGCTATGGCAGAGGATTGTCGACAGGGTGAACGCAGTGGGACAGCACCCCAGAAATCGGGAAGACATCAGGAAGCGATGGAACGACCTACGGGGGAAGGTGCGTTCCATGGTATCCAGGCACAACATCGCCGTGCAGAAGACTGGCGGAGGACCCCCACCTCAACCCCCACAATTCACATCATGGGAGGAGGAAGTCTTGAACATCCTGCATCCTGACGGCCTCGCAGGAGTCGGCGGAGGAATGGATACTGGTAAGTTGAAGCTTCAATACTGCTTCCCCCCCACCTGCATGCCAAATCAGACCCCAACCCTCACCCCCATCCTCGAACCCCACCCTCACCCCCACCCCCATCCTCACCCCCACCCTCACCCCCACCACCATCCTCACCCCCACCACCATCCTCACCCCCACCCCCAGCACACCTATTCCCCGCCAATGTCTCACCATCACAACCCACACATCCCAAAACCTAGGCCTGCATGCGTCCACTAAGCATGGACACCCATCACCAAAGCATGCCCAATGCATATACACATCCCCCCCACAAGCCACCCTCACCAAAGCCCCCACACACGAATGCCAGCACTTGGGGACACGGGAACCCACAGATACACCCATATGCCACACATTGAAACTATAACCATACCTCTATACCCCTGCAGGACCCGACCGTCAACACACTGCGGCGGAGGGGCCAGAATTATCCACACCCCCCACCCAAGAGGCCGTCAGCGATGACAGCAGCTCTGTCGATCTGGACACCGATGACCAGCCCGGACCATCGGGGACCTCTGGACAGTCGGTTCCCCTCACACAGGCACAGGCCACTATAGACCCTAACCCCTCTGGGAACACCAGCACAGCTCCCACCCAGCGGGCCCATGCCTCTGTCTCCAGGGCGCGTCAATCTGCGGTGTGTCTACCACTACAGGGCACCCAGGATAACCCACCACCCCAACAACAACAGGGACCTGGGGGCAGTGGTAGTGGGCACACCGGCCAGGGGGCAGAGGCCCAGGGAAACAGGGCAACTCGGCGGGCAGCTGTGCGACAGGGGGGGGAGGAGAGGCCCAGGGAACCCACTCTCCACGAGGTCCTCACCACCATCATGGGAGCATACAACCGCTCCCAGGAGACGATGGCGACGGTACTGGCCCGGTTCCAGGAGATCCAGGTGCTGCAGGAGGAACACTATTGGGGGTACAGGGAGGACATCAGAGCCATCAACACCACCCTGGTTACCATGGTAGGGCTGCTGCAGGACCTCGTAAACAGCAGGGCGGACACTGAACAACACCCAAGGGCCCCTGCCACTAGCCTGGACCAAGAACAGCCATCCACCTCCGCCGGCGCTAGTGGACAGGAGGCCCCCGCACAGCAGCAGCCCACCAGACCCCCACCTCCTGCAGGAGAAGAACCACCCCGCAAGAGGGCCCTGAGATCTCGCAAGACAGAGTAGGATGTCAAGACCCCCGCCAGCAATGGATACCACCTGATGTCATCCCACTGTCCCACATTGTCACCCTGTCCATCCTCGAACTGCCCATGCTCCATCTCTCCACAGGCCTCTGGACAATGCACCTGTGTGACTGTTACTCTGGACTCTGCCATGGACATTCCTTCACCATAGCCCCCACCCACTTGAAACCACCCATCCCATTTTGAGCCCTTCAATAAACACCTATTTTGCACCAAAATATCAGGAGTCTGGCTGTGATTTCAATAGATTGTAATTGACATGACAGTGCAAATATGTCCTTGTACATGGTGAAGTCAACAAACAGCTGCCACAAAGCTGTAGTCCATGGGGAAACGAAGCACAGGACTCGTAGTGGGGACCCCAGATCTGAAATAGGGAGGGAAAAGCCAAAACTCAGTCATCATACACTGGGGCAAATAGACAGGCAGCAGAGATGCTGCAGAGTAGTTAACATTTACTAAATTATCTTTGAAATGTTACCTGTGTCCTATTGGAAGTACTGTTCAATGATTCTGTCCCTGTTGTCTGTTTCAGCCCCGTCGTCTTCCTCCTCGTCACTCTCCTCAGGTTCCACCGCTGCCACAACACCACCGTCTCGACCATCCTCCTGCAGGAAAGGCACCTGGCGGCGCAAAGCCAGGTTGTGAAGCATGCAGCAGGCCACGATGATGTGACACACCTTCTTAGGTGAGTACATTAGGGATCCACCGGTCATATGCAGGCAGCGAAACCTGGCCTTTAGGAGGCCAAAGGTGCGTTCGATCACCCTCCTAGTACGCCCATGGGCCTCATTGTACCGTTCCTCTGCCCTGGTCCGGGGATTCCTTACTGGGGTCAGTAGCCACAACAGGTTGGGGTACCCAGAGTCCCCCACTAGCCATACACGGTGTCTCTGTAGCTGTTCCATCACGTAAGGGATGCTGCTATTCCTCAGGATGTAGGCGTCATGCACTGACCCTGGGAATTTGGCATTTACATGCGAGATGTACTGGTCAGCCAAACACACAACCTGGATGTTCATTGAATGGTAACTTTTTCTGTTCCTGTACACCTGCTCCCTGTCTCTTGGGGGAACCAAAGCCACATGGGTCCCATCAATGGCACCAATTACGTTGGGAATATGTCCAAGGGCGTAGAAATCACCCTTCACTGTAGCCAATTCGCCCACCTCAGGGAAAATGATGTAGTTCCTCACGGATTTCATCAGGGCAGACAACACTCTGGATAACACCTTTGAAAACATGGGCTGAGACATCCCGGAAGCAATTCCCACGGTTGTCTGAAATGACCCACTTGCCAAGAAATGGAGTACTGACATGACCTGCACCAAAGGGGGAATCCCTGTGGGTTGGCGGATGGGGGACATCAGGTCGGGCTCCAGCTGGGCACACAGTTCATGGATAGTGGCACGGTTAAGACGGTAGGTCAGGATAATGTGGCGTTCTTCCATTGTCGACAGGTCCACCAGCGGTCGGTACACGGGAGGATTCATCCGTCTCCTCGCCCAACCCAGCGGACGGTGCCTAGGAAGGACAACATGGAGCACACAGTCAGGCAACCCACAGGTACGTACTCACAGCTAGCACAGTATACGATTCTCTATGCAGTGAATGGCGTGTCTGAGTGGCTATGCAAGGCCTAGGCCTGTGTGACGCAGTTGAAATTGAGCCATGTGGGCCCTGGAAATGGCGGCTGCCTGACCTGTGAAGTGTGACAATGGGATGTGAGGTCAATGCGCTGGCGTGGCACACCGCGGCGGGCGGCGGGCGAAGACCGCGGCGCGAAGCCGCATTGGTTAACATTGAAGCCTATGGGTTTCAGGAGCCAATGGCGAAGGGCGCCGGCGGTGGCGGGACGCACCGCCGCGGTACGCACCGCCGCGGACGTGACCGCCATTTTCTATCTACTTATCCACTTGCGACTTGAACTTTCACAGGAGAGGACCTATACTGCAAGTGTTGCTGTGACCTCGGTCTGGAAGGGACAATGGCTGCTGCGACTGGGGAAAGGGCCCCTGCCTTCACTGGAGAGGAGTTGGAGAAACTTGTGGATGGGGTCCTCCCCCAGTATGCGCTACTCTACGGTCCTCCAGACCAACAAGTGAGTTTAATTCAATCTGGATTTGGGGCCACTGGCTGGCTTGGGGGCCTGGCGGGGATGGGGGGCATGTTGGGCCTGGCGGGGGGCCTGGCGGGGGGCCTGGCGGGGATGGGGGGCATGTTGGGCATGGCGGGGGGCCTGGCGGGGGGCCTGGCGGGGATGGGGGGCATGTTGGGTATGGCGGGGGGCCTGGCGGGGATGGGGGGCATGTTGGGCATGGCGGGGGGCCTGGCGGGGGGCCTGGCGGGGATGGGGGGCGTTGGGCCACTGGAAAGGAAAATGCTGAGTAACTTGAACGTGGTATTTCTCCCTCCCTGTACGTGTCACATAGGTCCGCGCCCATGAGAAGATCGGGATTTGGCGTGCCATCGCCAAGGAAGTCCGGGCCCTGGGGGTCCACCATCGACGGGGCACCCACTGCCGCAAGAGGTGGGAGGACATCCGCCGCGGGACCAAGAAGACCGCTGAGTCTCTGCTGGGGATGGCCTCCCAACGTAGGCGGGGTGCCTGCCGTCAACTGAGCCCCCTGATGTTCCGGATCCTGGCGGTGGCCTACCCTGATTTGGATGGGCGCGTGAGGGCAGCACAGCAGACACAAGGGGGTGAGTCCAAGCATTATCTACTCTGTTGTCGCGCAGTGGAGGTGTCTGGGTGGGGGAGGAGGGCTGTGGGTCCCCCTAGGCCAGGGCGATATCTGTAGGCTGGGCACCCCCATAAGCCCCTGTGTCCCCAGCCACCACCCTCAGTAGTTTGTCAGTACAGCCATTCCTGGGCCGTGTCATCCATGGGTGCAGTTGTCAACTCTAGGCGTGTAGGGCATGTTCCACGGAATGCGTAGCGGACCCCAAGTGCGCAACTTAGTGCAGGGGGCATCTGTGTCTGTCATGTCCGCTAACTGTACCGGAGATCCATGTAATCAATATCCCTTTATTTCTCTCTCCCCCCCCCTTTTTGTTTGTCTTTCTGTGCTTGTGTGCATCAGCATCATCAGGCGAAGGAGAAGTGGCATCGGGGCAGGAGGGAGCTGCATCTCACATGGCCCAGGAGGGCCATGCCACAGAGTCAGACTGGACCAGTGAGACGGAGGGCGAGGGGAGCTCCACGACGGGGACGACTGGAGCCTGCAGCGACACGGACACGTCCTCGGAAGGGGGCTCCCTTGCGGGGGTGGCACCATCCGTGCCCCCCGCCATTACAGGTACAGCCGCCACCCAGCGCACCATCTCCGCCCTCCCAGCAGCCCCTCAGCGTTCGCCCCGTGCCCGCTCTGCCAGGAAGCCGGGCATCTCCTTCGCCCCAGGCACCTCAGGCCCTGCCCCTGTTACCCCCGCTGCCCTCAGTGAGGAGGTCATTGACCTCCTCCGAACGCTCATTGTTGGGCAGACTACCCTTTTGAATGCCATCCAGGGGGTGGAGAGGGAGGTTCATCGCAGCAATGCGTACCTGGAGGGCATTCATTCGGGTCAGGCTGCCCATCAGCGATCGTTCCAGGCTCTGGCCTCAGCACTGACGGCAGCCATTGTCCCTGTCTCCTGCCTGCCTCTACTAACTCCCTCCTCCCAGTCTCCTGTTCCTCTGCCTGTCCCACCCACACCATCAGACCAGCCTGCACACACCTCAACACCCAAGAGAAGCTCATCCAAACATAAGCACCACAGATCACGCAGACATTCACACACGCAACATTCCGATGCAGACATGCCAACAGTCACTACCACCTCTGTGACCCCCACCTCCTCGTCTCCCTCCTCCCTCCCTGTGACGTCTACACTCACACCTCCATTCACCTCACCATCAGCCAGTGTTTCCATCACCAGCACACCCTCCACTCCAGTCCGCACACGTGCAGTCACCACCCCCACTGCCATTTACACGTCCCCTGTGTCCTCTCCCACTGTGTCTGTCACCCCCTCTTCCACACCACACAAACGCAGCCACCCACCCACCCAACAGCCATCCACCTCACGACAGCCTATCCCTCCTGCACCTGCACCCAAAGACAGCAAACGTGACTCACCTACAACCACATCCTCTCCCTCCACTCCCATTCCCACTGTACCTACCACTCTCCATTGTCCCAAGAAGCTCTTCCTCGCCACTACTAACTTCTTTCCTGACCCTGAGCCCCCCCCTCCTTCTCGTCGGGGTAAGAAGAGCACCTCAGCCACCACCAGCCCTGCAGCCCCCTTGACAAGGGTGCAGGGGTATTGGAGCCCGCCAGCCCGCATGTCTGGATCTTCGCCCAGCAGCAAGGGGACAGCCAGCCCACCCCCTGGGAAGAGGAGCAGAAGGCGGAAGGGGCGCCGCAGGAGCCCGCCTTCTACATCCCCCCCGGACACCACCCAGAGACAGTCACCAGCCACAGCTCCAAAGGGAGGAAAGGGCCACAGGCCGACGACTAAGGAGGGCAAGGGCAGCAAGTTGGAGAGGTCAGGCAGCAGGCCTGCTGCCCAGGAGGAGCCCACAACCCCCATAGCCGCTGCCCCGGGAGGAACCGGCACAGCTGCCCCGGGAGAGCCCACCAGCCCCATAGCCGCTGCCCAGGGAGGACCCAGCCCAGCTGGCCAGGAGGGCCCCACCACCCACAGCCCAGGTGGGCAGTGAAGGAGCACCATCCCCGCTGCCCAGGAGGGCACCACCAGGCATTTAGCAGTTGGCCATACACCGTCCGCCGTCTCAAGAACCGCTGAACTGGGCCCTTCAAGGCAAGAACCGCTGAACTGGGCCCCGCCGTCTCAAGAACCGCTGAACTGGGCCCTTCAAGGCAAGAACCGCTGAACTGGGCCCTTCAAGGCAAGAACCGCTGAACTGGGCCCTTCAAGGCAAGAACCGCTGAACTGGGCCCTTCAAGGCAAGAACCGCTGAACTGGGCCCCGCCGTCTCAAGAACCGCTGAACTGGGCCCTTCAAGGCAAGAACCGCTGAACTGGGCCCTTCAAGGCAAGAACCGCAGAACTGGGCCCTTCAAGGCAAGAACCGCTGAACTGGGCCCCGCCGTCTCAAGAACCGCTGAACTGGGCCCTTCAAGGCAAGAACCGCTGAACTGGGCCCTTCAAGGCAAGAACCGCAGAACTGGGCCCTTCAAGGCAAGAACCGCTGAACTGGGCCCCGCCGTCTCAAGAACCGCTGAACTGGGCCCTTCAAGGCAAGAACCGCTGAACTGGGCCCTTCAAGGCAAGAACCGCTGAACTGGGCCCCGCCGTCTCAAGAACCGCTGAACTGGGCCCCGCCGTCTCAAGAACCGCTGAACTGGGCCCTTCAAGGCAAGAACCGCTGAACTGGGCCCTTCAAGGCAAGAACCGCTGAACTGGGCCCCGCCGTCTCAAGAACCGCTGAACTGGGCCCCGCCGTCTCAAGAACCGCTGAACTGGGCCCTTCAAGGCAAGAACCGCTGAACTGGGCCCTTCAAGGCAAGAACCGCTGAACTGGGCCCCGCCGTCTCAAGAACCGCTGAACTGGGCCCCGCCGTCTCAAGAACCGCTGAACTGGGCCCTTCAAGGCAAGAACCGCTGAACTGGGCCCTTCAAGGCAAGAACCGCTGAACTGGGCCCCGCCGTCTCAAGAACCGCTGAACTGGGCCCCGCCGTCTCAAGAACCGCTGAACTGGGCCCTTCAAGGCAAGAACCGCTGAACTGGGCCCTTCAAGGCAAGAACCGCTGAACTGGGCCCCGCCGTCTCAAGAACCGCTGAACTGGGCCCCGCCGTCTCAAGAACCGCTGAACTGGGCCCTTCAAGGCAAGAACCGCTGAACTGGGCCCTTCAAGGCAAGAACCGCTGAACTGGGCCCCGCCGTCTCAAGAACCGCTGAACTGGGCCCCGCCGTCTCAAGAACCGCTGAACTGGGCCCTTCAAGGCAAGAACCGCTGAACTGGGCCCTTCAAGGCAAGAACCGCTGAACTGGGCCCCGCCGTCTCAAGAACCGCTGAACTGGGCCCCGCCGTCTCAAGAACCGCTGAACTGGGCCCTTCAAGGCAAGAACCGCTGAACTGGGCCCTTCAAGGCAAGAACCGCTGAACTGGGCCCCGCCGTCTCAAGAACCGCTGAACTGGGCCCCGCCGTCTCAAGAACCGCTGAACTGGGCCCTTCAAGGCAAGAACTGCTGAACTGGGCCCTTCAAGGCAAGAACCGCTGAACTGGGCCCTTCAAGGCAAGAACCGCTGAACTGGGCCCGCCGTCTCAAGAACCGCTGAACTGGGCCCCGCCGTCTCAAGAACCGCTGAACTGGGCCCTTCAGGGCAAGAACCGCTGGCCCTTTGGCAGACGTGGCAGGGCAGGATCTATCTCGGGCAGGGCTGCAGGATGTCCTCTGGCCAACTTGCCTCCTCCAGTGGCAGTGGGGTCTGTTATGGACTGTATGGACTGTGGCTTTGCTCTCCCCAGGATGGCCCAGTGGGCAGGCCACCCACTGTATGGACTGTTTGGACTGTGGCTTTGCTCTCCCCAGGATGGCCCAGTGGGCAGGCCACCCACTGTATGGACTGTATGGACTGTGGCTTTGCTCTCCCCAGGATGGCCCAGTGGGCAGGCCACCCACTGTATGGACTGTTTGGACTGTGGCTTTGCTCTCCCCAGGATGGCCCAGTGGGCAGGCCACCCACTGTATGGACTGTATGGACTGTGGCTTTGCTCTCCCCAGGATGGCCCAGTGGGCAGGCCACCCACTGTATGGACTGTATGGACTGTGGCTTTTCTCTCCCCAGGATGGCCCAGTGGGCAGGCCACCCACTGTATGGACTGTATGGACTGTGGCTTTGCTCTCCCCAGGATGGCCCAGTGGGCAGGCCACCCACTGTATGGACTGTATGGACTGTGGCTTTGCTCTCCCCAGGATGGGCCAGTGGTCATGGAGTCCCCTCGTGGATCTGGCGTCGTGTACTCAAGTGGCTGAGGTGCCCCCCCTTCCCTTCCCCCTGAGGTGCCTGTCCTATTTTCTTTCTGATGCCCCTGCAGTGTTCTCTCCGTGGAGTTCTTGTCGTGGGACTGGGCCTTGCCCCTTTGCACAGGACCCCTGTGATCCACGGACAGTGGTTGGACTACATTTAGTAGCTGTATATATTTTGTACATAGTTTATTTATTTATTTGGATTACTGGTGTCCATATTTCAATATATCTGCCCGTTTATGATCTCTTCTTTTGGTCTTTGCATTATTTCGGAGGGGGGTGGTTTGTGGGTTGTGACAGTGATCTGTGGGAATGCATTGATGTGTGTGTTGTAGTGGGTGTGGGTGGGTGGGTGTGTGCCGGTAATCTTTTCCCTCCCCTGTGTCGTAGGTGCAGTACTCACCGATGTCTTCCGCGCCGCCGGGCGTGCTCCTGGTATATGAGGAGGAATAGGAGTGCGGGGATGACCTGTAACTCTGGCTCCATACTGCCGGAATCTCGCGTGGAGTGCGTAGAGGTGAGCGTTTTCCCGTTCGTAGTCTGTTTCCGCCGTGTTCTTATCGGCGGTGCTCCCGCCCCGGAAAAGGTGGCAGATTGGTGGGTCGTAATAGGGTGGGCGGTACTTTGTCTGCCGCCGGGCTGTTGGCGGGAACCGCAGCGCTGTTTGTTTGTACCGCTGTGGCGGTCGGAGTGTTAAGTTGGCGGGCTGTGTTGGCGGTTCCCGCCAGGGTCAGAATTGCATTTTTTAGACCGCCGGCCTGTTGGCGGCTTGGCCGCCGCTTTATCACCGACCGCCAGGGTCAGAATGAGGGCCATAGTAATGTGGTTTATATGTCCTGACAGTGAAATACTGCTAAATTCGTTTTTCACTGTTGCAAGGACTGTCTCTCTCATAGGATAATATGGGGGCTACCTTTAAATATGATTAAAGTGTAGATTCCCCTAGAGAGTAGATGGACATGTGGAGTTTGGGGTCCCTGAGCTCACAATTTAAAAATACATCTTTTAGTAAAGTTGATTTTAAGATTGTGCGTTTGAAAATGCCACTTTTAGAAAGTGAGCATTTTCTTGCTTAAACCATTCTGTGACTCTGCCTTGTTTGTGGATTCCCTGTCTGGGTCAGTTTGACAGTTGGGTTGTTTTTCACCTCACACCAGACAGTGACACAAAGGGAGCTGGGGTGTAACCTGCATTTCCTGATTAGCCATCTCTGCTAGGAGGGAGGGGTGGAGTGGTCACTCTCATCTGAAAGGACTGTGCCTGCCTCTAACAATGGCGGCTCCAACCCCCTGGTGTGTGTCTGAGGCCTTGCCTGGGCAAGGCAGGATTTCACAAGTAGGTGTGAGTCCCCTTTGAAGAAAGGTGACTTCAAAGACTAAAATGGGTATAAGAAGGGCACCCAAATCTACAGACTTGAGAAACACTTCTGGAATCAAGAGGAACCTCTGCCTGGAGAAGAGCTGTTAACTGAGGAGGAAGTGCTGCCCTACCTGTGACTGTGCTTTGTGGAGCTTTCCTGCAGTGCTGCTTCTGCCAGAGTAAGAGGGCAAAGACTGGACTTTGTGTGCCTTCCATCTTGAGAAGAAATCTCCAAGGGCTTGATCTAGAGCTTGCCTCCTGTTGTTTGAAGTCTCAGGGACAGCAAAGACTTCTCTCTGCCAGCACCTGGAGCCTCTGGAGAGACTCCTACTCTGCCCTGTGGTGCCCATCCAGTTCCTGGGACCCTGAAAGGAGAAGCTGGCAGCCTAAAGACAAGCAAATCCACCCACAGAGCGCCGTGCGGGGAAAAGATCGACGCGAATCCGATCTGCGGCTGAAAAACGACGCGCCGCCAGCTCCGCGGCTGAGAAACGACGCTCGCAGGAAACGCGACCGAAGAATCGACGCACGGAGCAGGAGAAACGACGCGCAGCATCGCTGACGGAGGCTGGGAGATCGAAACCTGCGCGGCTGGATCGTCAACTCATCGTGCGGCTGGATTTTTGACTCGAGTACCGCCGTGCGGATTTATTTTCGACGCACGCCCGCCCGTGCGGGGTTATTTTTGACGCACACCAGGTACATTTTCACTCTAGCAGCGCTAGTGTGTTTTTAAAACTACTTGAAGACTCTTTTTGATTTTTAATTAATGACTTGACTTGTGTATGGTGGATTTTTGTCGTTTTGGTCTTCTTTTGTTTAGATAAATATTTCCTATTTTTCTAAACCTGTGTTGTGTCATTTTGTAGTGTTTTCATTGAGTTACTGTGTGTGTTGGTACAAATACTTTACGCCTAGCACTCTGAGGTTAAGCCTACTGCTCTGCCAAGCTACCAAGGGGGTAAGCAGGGGTTAGCTGAGGGTGATTCTCTTTTACCCTGACTAGAGTGAGGGTCTTTGCTTGAACAGGGGTAACCTGACTGTCAACCAAGGACCCCATTTCTAACATTGGTGATCAGCGGTCGGGATTTGGACTTGTATTTGTACTTGACATACAGTGATTAAGTGTACACTACTGTTTTGATCTCAGACCACTACGTGACCACATACTACTTGTTTGGTGATCTTTTGCTTTTTCTCTTAAGGACTCCTTTTTGTTCTACTTCCATGATTTTGCTGATCCCTTGACTGATTCTTTTTACTTCATTGGGAACTTATTTTCTGCCTTTGGAACTTTGCACTTGTGACCATCATGTCTCAATCTGGAGATGCAACATCTGGAGCTGTGTTTGAAATGGAGAAACTGAAGGAGTACTCAGTTGCTCAATTGAAACAGTTCCTTAAAGATCTTGACTGTCCCACTAAGAGCTCCACCAGGGAGGGGGAGCTGCAAAAGGCACAGAGGGCCGGGGTGACAATCAAGAAGGCTGGAGGGCACACAGAGGAGGAGAATGTGGGTGGGGAAGTGCAGAGGATACACAGTGGTGTAGTGGAGGTACCTGTTACGCCTGGGGGGAGGGTCCCCAGGAGGGGTAGCAGGGTGTCGTCTAAGGGTCTGACTCCTAAAGATGTGCAGGACAGACAGGCAGAAAGGGTTCGCCGGTTGGAGGCAGAAAAGTTGAGGATGCAAAGGGAGTCTGACAAGTGGGAAAGGGACTTCGAGATACAAAAGATGATTTATGCTTACAAGCTTAAATTGAAACCGCTGGAAGTCATGAGGGCTGAATCCAGCTGGAATGGTGGCAGCAACAATTTTATATCTAGTGCTGCTGAAGAAATGCACATGCCCAGAGATGTGGTGCCCTACTTGAAGTAGGGAGTTAACACACACCAGGAGGTTCAGGGGTATGAGGTAGCTCCAGTGATGCACAGGGTCCCTGAGGTGGATTGGGGAACTGGCATGGGGAGTCATATTCCTACTGGTGGGAAGGACACTCTACTGACTCTAGGTGAGAGTGACAGGGAGAGGGGTTCCCCCCAGGTAGAAGTCCTGGTTATGGAGTGTGAAAACATCCCAGAAGAGTGTGGGTTGAGTGTCAGGGACAGTCAGGTACTGTCTCACCAGTCTCAGGAGGGTGATGTGGGGTGCTTTTTCAAAGCAGAGTCACTGGATGATTGGGTGAAGGGTACTTTGGTTAATTCATGTAAGGGGCTGAGTGATGTAATTGCTGGAGAGCATATGTCTAGTCCTTATTTTCCAGAGCTACGCCAACACCAGGTGGAGTGTGAGTTCTCTGACCCCAGGGAGCTTACAATAGAGGCAGACCTCTTGGTGAGTACCAGAGAGTCTGAAGAGGCATTTGGGGGTGCTCCTGAGAGGAGTGGTCTAGGTATTTCCCAACCAGGTGAGGTAGGAAAGGATTGTAGTGTCCCAGGTAGGTCCCAGTGTAGTGGGATGGGTGAGGGACCCCATGTCCAGTCTCTGAGGAGAGGGAATGGGGATGGGCTGAGGTCCAAGGTGCCCGAGATCCGGTCCCAGGTCCTGGAGGGTTCCATGAGGGAACACCAGGAGGGGAGCCTAGCCTGTACCATAGGGCCATCTGTTGAGGGAGACCCCACAGTGTCAGGAGAACTTGGGGGGGGCGGCTGTAGCCAGCGTCCCACCAGTTCTGGTGTCTGGCAGTACCACTCCTAGTGAGGGGGTGCAGAAGTCCAGACAGAGGGTTGAGAGAGGGTTGCGGACCCCAGTGGAGAACCTGGAGGGTCAGGGGTCAGCTCTGAGAGCAGAGCCCCCCAGGAATGACCTTGGTAAGACCATTTCTGGGTTGGGGGGAATCCAGACTCTGTCAGATGGGCAGAGGTCAGGAGACCTGCGCCAGCCAGACTCTTGTGTGGCCCTTGGGGACAGTGTGTCCCTTGAGGGGGGTATGTGTGCCCCCCTGGAAGTCCTGGTGTGCCAGGCAGTGGTTCAACTGCAGGGTGGTGACTCTGGGTTGAATGATCAGGTTCAGGGGGTAAACTCTGACCTGATGGGGGGTAAGTGTGCTCACAAGGAAGTCCTGGTGCGCCAGGCAGTGGTTCAACTGCAGGGTGGTGACCCTGGGTTGGATGACCAGGTTCAGAGGGTAAACTCTGACCTGGTGGGGGGTAGGTATGCCCCCCAGGAAGTCCTGGGTTGCCAGGCAGTGGTCCAGTCTGTGGGTACAGACCCTGGACTGGAGGATCAGGTGCAGGGGGTAAACCCTGACCTGAAGGGGTGGGCGGTTTGCCCAATCACCCCCCCTGGTGTGACTTCAAGGGGTACTCTCCCTGAGGGGGGGGTGCAGAACCCTGAGAGTAGGGGCAGGGGAGAAAGAGCCTCACCCCTGGCCCCAGTGCAATCTAAGGGTACAGACCCTGGATTGGAAGGCCAGGTTCAGGGTGTCCCCCCTGACCTGGAGGAAGCGGCTACTGCTAACAGTGCCCATCCCATGTTGTCCTCTGAGGGGGCCACTCCTAGTTGGGGGGTGCAGGACCCCAGAAGGGAGGGCAGGGGGAGGGAAGCCTCACCCCTGGCCCTGGTCCAACCTGAAGGTACAGACCCCAGCTTGGCGGACCAGTTGCAGGTTAACAGCCCTGCACTGGTGGAAGAATTGTGCAGGACTGCTTCTACAAGCACCCTGACAGTTTTTGACTCTGGGGGTGCCGCTTCTGCAGGGAGGGTACTGAGCCCCAGAGGGGAGGACCAGGGTCAGGTTGTCATCCCTGACCTGGTGGAAGAGAGAGTGGTCAAAGGGTGCCAGGCACCTGGGGCTACCGCCCCCCACTCACTGCAGTCACAGTGGTTGGAGAGGCCTGAGGTCGGGCTCTCATCCCTGACAGTTGTCCAGGGCCACCGTGGCTTGCTGTCCTGGTGGACAGAGTTGCCCCTGGGGGGGGGACGAGAGTCACACCCCGGGGGTGGAGTGGGCAACACCACTGTGTTGGCCCTGGTGGTACTATCTGCCCATTGCAATTCATCTGTGAGCAAAGTAAAGTTAGGTGCTGCACAGATGGTGTCTGTAGATGTGGAGAAGGGTTCCCCATGGGTTAGCTTAGTGGGCCCTGAGAGTATGGACAGAGGGATCCAACTGGAGTCAGGAAGGCGTAGAACTGGAACATGCCCCTGCTGTTGTGGGCCTGGGTCCTTGTTCTATCGCCCCAATCAGGGAAGTACATCAAGGTATTGATTGTTCTCCCTTGGCTTTAGGCTGGTAGGGGGTTGTGTTGGACTTTTGCTTATGCAGGGTCATCCCCAGTCTTTTTGCCTCCTGCCTCCTATTTTTTTCTGACCTGTCGCTGTTGGCTTTTGAACTCTGAGCACTTTCCCACTGCTAACCAGTGCTAAAGTGCATATGCTCTCTGTGTGAAATTGTATGTGATTGGTTTATCCATGATTGGCATATTTGATTTACTTATAAGTCCCTAGTAAGGTGCACTCGAGTTGCCAGGGCCTGTAAATCAAATGCTACTAGTGGGCCTGCAGCACTGGTTGTGCCACCCACATAAGTAGCTCTGTAATCATGTCTCAGACCTGCCACTGCAGTGTCTGTGTGTGTATTTTTACACTGTAAATTCGACTTGGCAAGTGTACCCACTTGCCAGGCCTAAACCTTCCCTTTTCTTACATGTAAGGCACCCCTAAGGTAGGCCCTAGGTAGCCCCAAGGGCAGGGTGCAGTGTATGGATAAGGTAGGACATATAGTAATGTGGTTTATATGTCCTGACAGTGAAATACTGCTAAATTCGTTTTTCACTGTTGCAAGGACTGTCTCTCTCATAGGATAATATGGGGGCTACCTTTAAATATGATTAAAGTGTAGATTCCCCTAGAGAGTAGATGGACATGTGGAGTTTGGGGTCCCTGAGCTCACAATTTAAAAATACATCTTTTAGTAAAGTTGATTTTAAGATTGTGCGTTTGAAAATGCCACTTTCAGAAAGTGAGCATTTTCTTGCTTAAACCATTCTGTGACTCTGCCTTGTTTGTGGATTCCCTGTCTGGGTCAGTTTGACAGTTGGGTTGTTTTTCACCTCACACCAGACAGTGACACAAAGGGAGCTGGGGTGTAACCTGTATTTCCTGATTAGCCATCTCTGCTAGGAGGGAGGGGTGGAGTGGTCACTCTCATCTGAAAGGACTGTGCCTGCCTCTAACAATGCCGGCTCCAACCCCCTGGTGTGTGTCTGAGGCCTTGCCTGGGCAAGGCAGGATTTCACAAGTAGGTGTGAGTCCCCTTTGAAGAAAGGTGACTTCAAAGACTAAAATGGGTATAAGAAGGGCACCCAAATCTACAGACTTGAGAAACACTTCTGGAATCAAGAGGAACCTCTGCCTGGAGAAGAGCTGTTAGCTGAGGAGGAAGTGCTGCCCTGCCTGTGACTGTGCTTTGTGGAGCTTTCCTGCAGTGCTGCTTCTGCCAGAGTAAGAGGGCAAAGACTGGACTTTGTGTGCCTTCCATTTTGAGAAGAAATCTCCAAGGGCTTGATCTAGAGCTTGCCTCCTGTTGTTTGAAGTCTCAGGGACAGCAAAGACTTCTCTCTGCCAGCACCTGGAGCCTCTGGAGAGACTCCTACTCTGCCCTGTGGTGCCCATCCAGTTCCTGGGACCCTGAAAGGAGAAGCTGGCAGCCTAAAGACAAGAAAATCCACGCACAGAGCACCGTGCGGGGAAAAGATCGACACGAATCCGATCTGCGGCTGAAAAACGACGCGCCGCCAGCTCCGCGGCTGAGAAACGACGCTCGCAGGAAACGCGACCGAAGAATCGACGCACGGAGCAGGAGAAACGACGGGCAGCATCGCTGACGGAGGCTGGGAGATCGCAACCTGCGCGGCTGGATCGTCAACTCATCGTGCGGCTGGATTTTTGACTCGAGTACCGCCGTGCGGATTTATTTTCGACGCACGCCCGCCCGTGCGGGGTTATTTTTGACGCACACCAGGTACATTTTCACTCTAGCAGCGCTAGTGTGTTTTTAAAACGACTTAAAGACTCTTTTTGATTTTTAATTAATGACTTGACTTGTGTATGGTGGATTTTTGTCGTTTTGGTCTTGTTTTGTTTAGATAAATATTTCCTATTTTTCTAAACCTGTGTTGTGTCATTTTGTAGTGTTTTCATTGAGTTACTGTGTGTGTTGGTACAAATACTTTACGCCTAGCACTCTGAGGTTAAGCCTACTGCTCTGCCAAGCTACCAAGGGGGTAAGCAGGGGTTAGCTGAGGGTGATTCTCTTTTACCCTGACTAGAGTGAGGGTCTTTGCTTGAACAGGGGGTAACCTGACTGTCAACCAAGGACCCCATTTCTAACATTGGTGATCAGCGGTCGGGATTTGGACTTGTATTTGTACTTGACATACAGTGATTAAGTGTACACTACTGTTTTGATCTCAGACCACTACGTGACCACATACTACTTGTTTGGTGATCTTTTGCTTTTTCTCTTAAGGACTCCTTTTTGTTCTACTTCCATGATTTTGCTGATCCCTTGACTGATTCTTTTTACTTCATTGGGAACTTATTTTCTGCCTTTGGAACTTTGCACTTGTGACCATCATGTCTCAATCTGGAGATGCAACAGCTGGAGCTGTGTTTGAAATGGAGAAACTGAAGGAGTACTCAGTTGCTCAAATGAAACAGTTCCTTAAAGATCTTGACTGTCCCACTAAGAGCTCCACCAGGGAGGGGGAGCTGCAAACGGCACAGAGGGCCGGGGTGACAATCAAGAAGGCTGGAGGGCACACAGTGGAGGAGAATGTGGGTGGGGAAGTGCAGAGGATACACAGTGGTGTAGTGGAGGTACCTGTTACGCCTGGGGGGAGGGTCCCCAGGAGGGGTAGCAGGGTGTCGTCTAAGGGTCTGACTCCTAAAGATGTGCAGGACAGACAGGCAGAAAGGGTTCGCCGGTTGGAGGCAGAAAAGTTGAGGATGCAAAGGGAGTCTGACAAGTGGGAAAGGGACTTCGAGATACAAAAGATGATTTATGCTTACAAGCTTAAATTGAAACCGCTGGAAGTCATGAGGGCTGAATCCAGCTGGAATGGTGGCAGCAACAATTTTATATCTAGTGCTGCTGAAGAAATGCACATGCCCAGAGATGTGGTGCCCTACTTGAAGGAGGGAGTTAACACACACCAGGAGGTTCAGGGGTATGAGGTAGCTCCAGTGATGCACAGGGTCCCTGAGGTGGATTGGGGAACTGGCATGGGGAGTCATATTCCTACTGGTGGGAAGGACACTCTACTGACTCTAGGTGAGAGTGACAGGGAGAGGGGTTCCCCCCAGGTAGAAGTCCTGGTTATGGAGTGTGAAAACATCCCAGAAGAGTGTGGGTTGAGTGTCAGGGACAGTCAGGTACTGTCTCACCAGTCTCAGGAGGGTGATGTGGGGTGCTTTTTCAAAGCAGAGTCACTGGATGGTTGGGTGAAGGGTACTTTGGTTAATTCATGTAAGGGGCTGAGTGATGTAATTGCTGGAGAGCATATGTCTAGTCCTTATTTTCCAGAGCTACGCCAACACCAGGTGGAGTGTGAGTTCTCTGACCCCAGGGAGCTTACAATAGAGGCAGACCTCTTGGTGAGTACCAGAGAGTCTGAAGAGGCATTTGGGGGTGCTCCTGAGAGGAGTGGTCTAGGTATTTCCCAACCAGTTGAGGTAGGGAAGGATTGTAGTGTCCCAGGTAGGTCCCAGTGTAGTGGGATGGGTGAGGGACCCCATGTCCAGTCTCTGAGGAGAGGGAATGGGGATGGGCTGAGGTCCAAGGTGCCCGAGATCCGGTCCCAGGTCCTGGAGGGTTCCATGAGGGAACACCAGGAGGGGAGCCTAGCCTGTACCATAGGGCCATCTGTTGGGGGAGACCCCACAGTGTCAGGAGAACTTGGGGGGGTGGCTGTAGCCAGCGTCCCACCAGTTCTGGTGTCTGGCAGTACCACTCCTAGTGAGGGGGTGCAGAAGTCCAGACAGAGGGTTGAGAGGGGGTTGCGGACCCCAGTGGAGAACCTGGAGGGTCAGGGGTCAGCTCTGAGAGCAGAGCCCCCCAGAAATGACCTTGGTAAGACCATTTCTGGGTTGGGGGGAATCCAGACTCTGTCAGATGGGCAGAGGTCGGGAGACCTGCGCCAGCCAGACTCTTGTGTGGCCCTTGGGGACAGTGTGTCCCTTGAGGGGGGTATGTGTGCCCCCCTGGAAGTCCTGGTGTGCCAGGCAGTGGTTCAACTGCAGGGTGGTGACTCTGGGTTGAATGATCAGGTTCAGGGGGTAAACTCTGACCTGATGGGGGGTAAGTGTGCTCACAAGGAAGTCCTGGTGCGCCAGGCAGTGGTTCAACCGCAGGGTGGTGACCCTGGGTTGGATGACCAGGTTCAGAGGGTAAACTCTGACCTGGTGGGGGGTAGGTATGCCCCCCAGGAAGTCCTGGGTTGCCAGGCAGTGGTCCAGTCTGTGGGTACAGACCCTGGACTGGAGGATCAGGTGCAGGGGGTAAACCCTGACCTGAAGGGGTGGGCGGTTTGCCCAATCACCCCCCCTGGTGTGACTTCAAGGGGTACTCTCCCTGAGGGGGGGGTGCAGAACCCTGAGAGTAGGGGCAGGGGAGAAAGAGCCTCACCCCTGGCCCCAGTGCAATCTAAGGGTACAGACCCTGGATTGGAAGGCCAGGTTCAGGGTGTCCCCCCTGACCTGGAGGAAGGGGCTACTGCTAACAGTGCCCATCCCATGTTGTCCTCTGAGGGGGCCACTCCTAGTTGGGGGGTGCAGGACCCCAGAAGGGAGGGCAGGGGGAGGGAAGCCTCACCCCTGGCCCTGGTCCAACCTGAAGGTACAGACCCCAGCTTGGCGGACCAGTTGCAGGTTAACAGCCCTTCACTGGTGGAACAATTGTGCAGGACTGCTTCTACAAGCACCCTGACAGTTTTTGACTCTGGGGGTGCCGCTTCTGCAGGGAGGGTACTGAGCCCCAGAGGGGAGGACCAGGGTCAGGTTGTCATCCCTGACCTGGTGGAAGAGAGAGTGGTCAAAGGGTGCCAGGCACCTGGGGCTACCGCCCCCCACTCACTGCAGTCACAGTGGTTGGAGAGGCCTGAGGTCGGGCTCTCATCCCTGACAGTTGTCCAGGGCCACCGTGGCTTGCTGTCCTGGTGGACAGAGTTGCCCCTGGGGGGGGGACGAGAGTCACACCCCGGGGGTGGAGTGGGCAACACCACTGTGTTGGCCCTGGTGGTACTATCTGCCCATTGCAATTCATCTGTGAGCAAAGTAAAGTTAGGTGCTGCACAGATGGTGTCTGTAGATGTGGAGAAGGGTTCCCCATGGGTTAGCTTAGTGGGCCCTGAGAGTATGGACAGAGGGATCCAACTGGAGTCAGGAAGGCGTAGAACTGGAACATGCCCCTGCTGTTGTGGGCCTGGGTCCTTGTTCTATCGCCCCAATCAGGGAAGTACATCAAGGTATTGATTGTTCTCCCCTGGCTTTAGGCTGGTAGGGGGTTGTGTTGGACTTTTGCTTATGCAGGGTCATCCCCAGTCTTTTTGCCTCCTGCCTCCTATTTTTTTCTGACCTGTCGCTGTTGGCTTTTGAACTCTGAGCACTTTCCCACTGCTAACCAGTGCTAAAGTGCATATGCTCTCTGTGTGAAATTGTATGTGATTGGTTTATCCATGATTGGCATATTTGATTTACTAGTAAGTCCCTAGTAAGGTGCACTAGAGGTGCCAGGGCCTGTAAATCAAATGCTACTAGTGGGCCTGCAGCACTGGTTGTGCCACCCACATAAGTAGCTCTGTAATCATGTCTCAGACCTGCCACTGCAGTGTCTGTGTGTGTATTTTTACACTGTAAATTCGACTTGGCAAGTGTACCCACTTGCCAGGCCTAAACCTTCCCTTTTCTTACATGTAAGGCACCCCTAAGGTAGGCCCTAGGTAGCCCCAAGGGCAGGGTGCAGTGTATGGATAAGGTAGGACATATAGGCCCTCATTATGACCCTGGCGGTGTTGCACCGCCAGGGCCAACGGGGGCGGGAGCACCGCCGACAGGCCGGCGGTGCTCCCTTGGGCATTCTGACCGCGGCGCTTTGGCCGCGGTCAGAAATGGAAAACCGGCGGTCTCCCGCCGGTTTTCCGTTGCCCATTTGAATCCCCCATGGCGGCGCAGCTCGCTGCGCCGCCATGGGGGATTCTGACACCCCCTACCGCCATCCTGTTCCTGGCGGTTCGCCCGCCAGGAACAGGATGGCGGTAGGGGGTGTCGCGGGGCCCCTGGGGGCCCCGCTAGTATTTCACTGTCTGCATAGCAGACAGTGAAATACGCGACGGGTGCAGTAGCACCCGTCGCACCTTCCCACTCCGCCGGCTCGATTACGAGCCGGCTTCATGGTGGGAAGGTCGTTTTCCCCTGGGCTGGCGGGCGGCCTTTCGGCGGCCGCCCGCCAGCCCAGGGCAAAAGTCAAAATACCCGCCGCGGTATTTTGACGGCGGGACTTTGGCGGGCGGCCTCCGCCGCCCGCCAAGGTCCGAATGAGGGCCATAGTAATGTGGTTTAAATGTCCTGACAGTGAAATACTGCTAAATTCGTTTTTCACTGTTGCAAGGACTGTCTCTCTCATAGGATAATATGGGGGCTACCTTTAAATATGATTAAAGTGTAGATTCCCCTAGAGAGTAGATGGACATGTGGAGTTTGGGGTCCCTGAGCTCACAATTTAAAAATACATCTTTTAGTAAAGTTGATTTTAAGATTGTGCGTTTGAAAATGCCACTTTCAGAAAGTGAGCATTTTCTTGCTTAAACCATTCTGTGACTCTGCCTTGTTTGTGGATTCCCTGTCTGGGTCAGTTTGACAGTTGGGTTGTTTTTCACCTCACACCAGACAGTGACACAAAGGGAGCTGGGGTGTAACCTGCATTTCCTGATTAGCCATCTCTGCTAGGAGGGAGGGGTGGAGTGGTCACTCTCATCTGAAAGGACTGTGCCTGCCTCTAACAATGCCGGCTCCAACCCCCTGGTGTGTGTCTGAGGCCTTGCCTGGGCAAGGCAGGATTTCACAAGTAGGTGTGAGTCCCCTTTGAAGAAAGGTGACTTCAAAGACTAAAATGGGTATAAGAAGGGCACCCAAATCTACAGACTTGAGAAACACTTCTGCAATCAAGAGGAACCTCTGCCTGGAGAAGAGCTGTTAGCTGAGGAGGAAGTGCTGCCCTGCCTGTGACTGTGCTTTGTGGAGCTTTCCTGCAGTGCTGCTTCTGCCAGAGTAAGAGGGCAAAGACTGGACTTTGTGTGCCTTCCATCTTGAGAAGAAATCTCCAAGGGCTTGATCTAGAGCTTGCCTCCTGTTGTTTGAAGTCTCAGGGACAGCAAAGACTTCTCTCTGCCAGCACCTGGAGCCTCTGGAGAGACTCCTACTCTGCCCTGTGGTGCCCATCCAGTTCCTGGGACCCTGAAAGGAGAAGCTGGCAGCCTAAAGACAAGAAAATCCACGCACAGAGCGCCGTGCGGGGAAAAGATCGACGCAAATCCGATCTGCGGCTGAAAAACGACGCGCCGCCAGCTCCGCGGCTGAGAAACGACGCTCGCAGGAAATGCGACCGAAGAATCGACGCACGGAGCAGGAGAAACGACGCGCAGCATCGCTGACGGAGGCTGGGAGATCGCAACCTGCGCGGCTGAATCGTCAACTCATCGTGCGGCTGGATTTTTGACTCGAGTACCGCTGTGTGGAGTTATTTTCGACGCACGCCCGCCCGTGCGGGGTTTTTTTTGACGCACACCAGGTACATTTTCACTCTAGCAGCGCTAGTGTGTTTTTAAAACTACTTAAAGACTCTTTTTGATTTTTAATTAATGACTTGACTTGTGTATGGTGGATTTTTGTCGTTTTGGTCTTGTTTTGTTTAGAAAAATATTTCCTATTTTTCTAAACCTGTGTTGTGTCATTTTGTAGTGTTTTCATTGAGTTACTGTGTGTGTTGGTACAAATACTTTACGCCTAGCACTCTGAGGTTAAGCCTACTGCTCTGCCAAGCTACCAAGGGGGTAAGCAGGGGTTAGCTGAGGGTGATTCTCTTTTACCCTGACTAGAGTGAGGGTCTTTGCTTGAAAAGGGGGTAACCTGACTGTCAACCAAGGACCCCATTTCTAACAGGGGGTTTCTGCACTGCCCATGACATGGGCATGACATGGGCATGGGCAGTGCAGGAGCTCCCTGTGGCCCCCCGTACACTCTCAGCACCAGCCTTTCCATGCCGCTGAAATTGAGATGGAAAGGTTGGTGGTGAGGGGAGTTGTAATCAGCCAGTTCAGCTCCTCCCTGGTTGAGTACAACTCAGACCACGTCACTAGTTTGGGAACCATGTTTTGGGTTTAAAATGTTATGATTTCACTGACATGTTCACCTTACTGTAACTTCCCTTTAACCTTTGTTTTTTCAGTGAATTTTTGAGGTTTCTTTATTCTCCTAACTACAACATCCCTTTAATCTTTGGATCTTTCAGTGATTTTTGATTTTTTTAAATGCAAAGTAATATTATAAGAAATGTAATTTTAAGTAAGGCAGACCTAGTGGTCTTCTCAAAGGGTCACAACACCAAATGCAAAAGGCAGGCCTATCGACTTTATTGAGAAATCAGTCAGCACATTAATATATACAACACAGACTTATTGGCTTTGTCAACAAGTCACCATAATAATTTATCAAAAATTATAGTCCAATGCTTTCATTATTAGCACACATAGCAATGCTCAAAAACAATATTCAATACAATATTTTTTTTTTAAAGCATTTTTATTTCCAGCAATCATAAGCATGTGTTTGAGTCCTTTTTGTGAGCATTCTTTAGGCTTCAAAATGCAGCCATAGGACCAACCACAAGGAGTCCCCACACTCCAGGTGAAGAGCATACAGCTCCAGCATGGAGTATTTGAAAAATGATGACAAAATCTCCTGGCATCATGCATTCAAGTGACCCAGGAGCCTGGCATCTTTTTTAACACATTTCTGGGTCCCTGTAGCCCCCCTCAACACTTTTATAAATAGCTGGTGGTGCCTCTCTTAGCTACCCCACAAGTACAGTCATACACACAATTCAAAAGTTACAACCTCATCAGTTGGTCACCTCACTCTCTGGTTATGAGATGTGGTAATCCAGTTGGGTATCACACCACACTTTACTGCAGTGTTGGTGATCAGAATCACCTGATAGGAACCCTACCAAGTAGACACCAAACAGGATTTTCAAACATGCTTTTAGGACTCAATCTCTGGGGCTAAGATTATGGCACTGCTCCTGGCTTGGAATGGCAGCAGCAGCTCCAACTTGGTGAGAGGCTGAAGGCATCACGTTAGACAATTCCTTGCAGTAGTCGAGAATCATGTCATCTGTAATATTTAAAAGCACATTTGCAGGCATAGTGGCAGTCGCATAGCACGTCCCATGAGTATTTAATGTGGTGACAATCTTGTTCTTCTGTCAGGAGTGCTTTAGAGACTCATCAGCACTAAGGGCAAAGTATTTGGCCATTTCAGAGAAGTGGATGTGCATACTTTGGCTAAATGAGATTACAGTGTGCCATTATGTTGCTCGACTATTCCTGAAGCTTTTAGAGCATAACTACGATGCAATCTCTGTTCCTTTTATACTGCCACACACAGCATTCTAAGGATCTTAGTGTTAAAATAAGTCCCAATGGTCTGTTTCCAGAGAAACTGGAAATCTGAACCGTGGAATGAGTTCTCGTAACAGCAATTTGGCTACAGTGAGACTGTCATTTCTCTATGTTGAGTAGGCTTCAACCCATGTGGAGGAAAGGCACACTATGGCCATGTTGAATCTTAGTTCATTACAAACAGGTATTTCAATAAAATTCTACTGCATTCTGTCAAAGGGTACTCCTGACTTACCTATATGGCTCACAGTTACAGAAGTTCTGGGCTCACAAGTCACATATCTGTGTTACAATTCCTCAGCTAGAACTCTAAATCAGCAATTAAACCAATTCTGCCTAAACAGTTTTACCATATCATCCCTCCCAATGTGTACAAGGTCATTAAAATGCCTTGTCATTGGATGTAACAGAGTATCAGACAACACAGGTCTTTAATCAGCTGAGTCTCAGATCTCATTTGCATTTTTGACACATCCTGCTCCGACCCACCTTTGCTGTTCTGCCTCTAATACTCTTTTGGTTTCCTCCCAAGTATGGGCTATTGACAACAGTACTGAAAAAGTGGTGTTCTCATCAGATTCATTTACATATTCTCTGTTAAATATACATGCCATAGTTGCACAATACTGAGCAACTTCATCAACATATCAGTTTCCAACAGTCACATAATAATTTTTCTGCTCCCATTGGCTACAGATTTAACAACTGCAGTTTCTCATGGCAAATGTAATGCTTCTCATCACATATTCTCCATCCTGGATAGAAGATCTAGAGGAAGTCACAAATCACCCCTGTGACCATAACTGTCCAAAACCATGGACCATACCAAAACTATATTGACTGTCAGTAAATATTGCTACCCACAATTGCTCTGAAAGATAACATCCTCAAGTAAGTGCAACTAGTTCTACCACTCGAGCAGAGGTAATACATTGAAGCCAAGAGGCTTCTATCACTTCCTGAATTATGCAAACAGCCCTCAAATTACCCTCATTATCTCCCAGGCATGAGCTGGCAAAAAATATTACATAGTCGGGTTCAACAAGTCGTTCATGCTTTATATCAGGTCTTGGCTTAGTGCATAAATCCCTTGTAACATGGTTACGAAACTCACACGACCTCAATGCGGAAATCACCTATAAAAGAAATAGATATTTATAGGGAGCGCACAGTTGTTTTCACTAATTCCCTCACAACCCTTAAACTCTATTTCAAGAAAGAGAGAAAACCCCAAACTTAACTTCTCTTTTTATTTCTTGTGTTTTCTCCTTGCTCACCAGAGAGATATCCAAGGAACCCCAAGGAGTGCCTGAAAGAAAAAAAAAACATAAATAAAGACTGTCAAAAATAAGGAAAGAAGAGAGACAGTATCACTTAAGAGAAGGAACAGGAGAACCTATAGAGAGAAAAGAACGGCAAAGAACAGAAGAGAAGTGGAAAAGCAAAGATACGAAGAAGACTTCTGAGAATATACATATATTTTTTGTTTTCTTTTGTCTTCGCTTATGGGAAAGAGAATAACGTAATCACAAGACTAATAAAGGAAAGAGCCATATATATACATGTACATACATATATATATAAAAACATTGCATTCAATGTTATTTAGGGGATAATACAGGGTGAAAGGTTTATACTAAAGGGGGGAAAGAGCTTAGCGGATGAGCCCATTACATCTTGGTGTCAGAAGTGGGATTAGTTCCTAAGTGAGAAAGGAACGATGGAGGAGAAATCTTCCCTTGAGGACCTGATTAATCAACTGGCTGAGGGACAAAGACACTTACAAATAGTATGGGAGGAACAACTGAGAGAAGCCAGAAGTGATAGAGAAACATTACAAAATGCCCTGAAGAGCCAAGCCACTATCATCACTAACAATCAGTTGGTTCATGAGACAGCCATTGAAAAGTTGACAGACACCATAGCCTCTACAAGGGTACACCTGAATGTACCCAGCTTGGTGTTGCAAAAATTCCAAGAAGGTGAAGTCCCTGACGCCTTCTTTACGAACTTTGAGAGGGTAGCTGCTTCCGCCAATTGACCACAAGATAGGTGGGGACAATACATAGCTCCGTTGTTGACAGGGACTTTGCAAGCCGCCTATCAAGCCATAAATCCGGGGGGAACCACCCCATATGGAGATGTTAAGAAGGCTATTTCGGAACAGGTGGGATATGATACAGAGCACAATTGTAATAATATCCAGGTAAACTAAATGGATGCCCATGGAAAACCCGAGAGCATTATATTATCGAATACAATACTTGGGACTAAAATGGTTGGGCCCTATTAGCACCAATAGGGAAGAAGTTATACAGATTATATTATTAGAATAATTCCTAGAAGCATTGTCCCTTCAGACACATAACTGGATCAAGCAGCATCCAAACATCACAACAACGACCGCCACTGATTTGGCCTGCTCCTTTCACCGGGCTCCTGATTTTAGGGTATCCCCTATTTAAGGGCAAACGGTAACTGGAAAGACAGCTAGTGCCAGCTCTAGGGCCCGAGTATCAAAACGTTCTGTGGAAAGTACCAACCTACGTTTCATGGATAAAGAACCTAATCTAAGTCCCCAATGTTTCCATTGTGCGGAGTGGGGCTATATAGCACATAACTGTCTACATAGACTACCAAAGCCTGAACCTATGGAAATTGGTATAACTAGGGGTAGGGTGCTCTGTACAAGCCGAACATCCACTCGATATGCTAGAGAAATGCTAGTAAATAATAAACCTAGAAGGTTATGGGTTGACTCAGGGTGTAGTCAGTCGGTAATAAAGGCTGAAATACTAAAACAAAACTTGCGGCGACAAGAGGAGACAGTGCCTATATGTTGTATTCATGGAGATATGAAGCAGAATCCTACAGCCGAGATCAAAATAAATTGGAGAGGCAGGGACGAATCCCTACTAGTAGGAGTAATACCCCATTTAGTCGAGGATATGATTACCTGTACTGATTATTCCGCTTTCCCTAAGCTGTTAGGCACCATTAACAACAATCCCATAACTGAATTTTGGTTCATTGACGCCCCTTCTTCCTACAGCACCATCACTCTGGATAAAATAAAACCCAAACTAAGTAGGCAAGAGAAAAGAGAGCAGAGAAAGGCATATTGAAGAGCTGTTCCAAGTGATCCTATTCCTATAATTCACGAAACACGCCTGGGCTACTGCCCCTACGGAAACAACAGGACAGGTGGGTCGTTATTTCCTTGCCCAAAATGGTTTGTTGTACAGGGTTATTAAACAGGGCATTGAACAAAGAACCCAACCAGTGGTACCCAAACCTTATCGCATCCAAGTGCTCCATTTAGCCCATAGTCAGGTTGGGGGTGGACATTATGGACGGGAAAAAAACAAAGAGTACCTCCTCTGACATTTCTATTGGCCAGGGGTCTTTTCTGACAACCGCAGATTCTGTTAGCAATGTCCTAGGTGTCAACTTGTAAATCCAGGGAAGGTCCAGAAAGCACCCCTTGATCTGTTACCTATTATAGATGTTCCCTTTTCCAGAGTAGGAATGGGTTTAGTGGGAGCTCTAGCCCCTTCATCCCGAGGAAACATGTATCTTCTGGTTCTCGTAGATTACACCTCTCGTTATTTAGAAGCAATCCTCTTAACAAGCATGCCTACAAAAAGTGTGGCCCATGCAATGATCGGGTTCTTTGCTCGAGTGAGATTTCCCAAAGAGATACTAACAGACCAAGGTACTCCATTTATGTCTCACCTTAAATCTCAGATATGTCAAATCCTTGGCATAAAACACATCCGTACTTCTGTCTATCATCCCCAAACAGACAGACTTGTGGAGAGATATTATTGTACTATAAAGAACCTTCTAAAAAAGTAAATATCCGATTCAGGGCGCGATTGGGATAGGAAGTTACCCTTGGTCCTATTTGCAATACGTACACATGTACAAGCATCAACGGGGCATAGTCCATTTGAGTTAGTCTTCGGAAGACAACCAAGAACCCTATTGGACATGGCTGCAGAAAAATGGGATGAAAAGGAAACAGAAAGTAGAGATATATTAGAGTATACTGAACAATTGAAAGATAATGTACAAAACATATGGGAAGATGTCAGGAAACATCTAGAGGAGGCACAAGAAAAACAAAGAAAACACTACAATACAGGTACAAGACTATGAGAACTAAATAGGGGCGAAAAGGTCTTGGTCCTTATACCAAGCTCTGAAAATAAATTACCATCCAGATGGCAAGGACCGTATGAAATAATAGAGAGAGTAAATCCTGTCACCTGTCATTTACAATTATCAAAATCACCACAGAAAACACAGATATATCATATCAAACTTTTGAAGAAGTGGGAGGAAGAGGACAATCCTAATCTTACTGTAGATCCTGTGTTGTTGATAAACAATATAAGACCTCTAGAAATCACTTTATGTCCTCCAAAGGAAGACCTCCCTAAAGCGATACCCATCATTAATCTAGACCTGTCCGATGAAAAAAAATACCAGCTCATAAACGTTATACGACAATACAGTAAAGTTTTCTCCACTGTACCAGGAAAAACTCCTTTAATATAACATAATATTGTTACCAAGGAAGGAAAGATAGTTCTCTTAAAGCCATATCGAATACCGGAGGCCTGTAGAAAGCTGGTAGAACAAGAAGTGCAAAATTTGTTTAGCACGGGTGTAATTGAGCTGTCTACCAGTCCTTTGTGCTCTCCAGTTGTGTTGGTACCAAAACGCAATGGAACGATCCGGTTTGGTATAGACATTAGACAATTTAATGCTGTCTCAGATTTTGACACTTATCCAATCCCTAGAGTGGATTAACTAATCGAAAAATTGGGGAAATCTGTTTACGTTAGACCTCACCAAAGGATACTGGCAGATACCTTTAAACCCTCAGGCAAAAGAAAATACGGCTTTTTCCATCCTTTCAGGACTCTATCATTTTACCGTTCGACCTTTTGGTTTACATGGAGTGGCAGCTACATTTCAACGGTTAATGGGCAGATTATTAAAGCCCCACACAGAGTATGCTGCCGCATACTTAGATGTCACAGTCATATTCAGTGAAACTTGGGATCAGCACCTATTCCCTTTATCAAAAATATTTCATACGCTACTGGAAGCAGGGTTAACAGCCAACCCAGAGAAGTGTAAACTAGCAAGGGATTCTATTGCCTACCGTGGTTACAGTATAGAGAGAGGACATATAAGACCACAAGTCAATAAAGTGAAAGCCATCATGAACCTACCACCCCCGAAAACAAAAAAAGAGGTACAATATTTTCTGGGATTAGTCGGGTATTATCGTTGGTTTATTCCAAATTATTCTACCCTGGCAGCTACATTGATCTATCTCCTTAAAAAGGGACAGTCCAAGAAGTTTAGTGAATGAACACCTGTCCAAAAGGAGAGTTATAATATTCTAAAATGTTTCCTAACACAGAACCCACGCTCCACTGCCCTGATTTTAAGAAACTCTTTTGTTTACAAACCGATGCCTCTGATGTTGGTATAGGAGTGGTATTGTCACAGGAAGACGGTGAGGGTATAGCACTCCCCATAGTGTTTACTAGTAGAAAGTTGTTGCCAAGAGAAAAGGCACTATCCGACCATAGAAAAAGAATGCTTAGCTATCAAGTGGGCAATGGAGAGCCTACCATATTACTTATTGGGACACCCATTTACCTTGGTTACAGTCCATGCCCCTTTAACATGGTTTGAACAACATAAGAACACTAATTCTTGGGTATTGCTCAGGTGTATGGCCCTACAACCTTTTGTGTTCCAGGTACGACATTCCCCAGGCTCCCAAATGATACCGGCGGATTTTCTCTCACAACATCTCTTGGATCAGGGACTCGAACATTCCTGTTCAAGAGAGGGCGAATGTAACGGGCTTACCAAACCCCAATATGACCTCCACACGATTATGGCCGACAGAGAAGTGCCCCGGGGGCACTTCTAAAAGCATCGCATTGCTAAGACGCCATCAAAATGAACCGGAAGCTGATGCACGCAGCACCGTCATTGGAAAACCGAGCACGGAGAGAGGCACGACCGGCGACAACACCGTCACCGCAGGGGACAATGCGGGAAAAGACACGGCCGGCGAGGGAGAATAACCACAGGAGAGCCGTGCAGAGACGGACGGCGAGTAGGAGAAGCAGGTGGAAGATAACAGTGAGCGAGCACAAAGAGAAGATTCAACCTCCTGCCACATCCCTGGAGGGACGTGGCTGGAGCAGGTACGTGCCCGTATACGGGCCTGGAACACCATTTGGGCACAGACAAGAGAGGCAGTTGGAATAATAGAGGAAGGCAAAGAAGGGGGGGGAATGGGGACCAAAACAATGCGTATGTCGGTGAAGGACAAGGAACAGTCCTATAAATAAGTACCTAGGGTTTCAACTGTGCATGTTAAATCTATTCTAGTGTTGTTTTTTTATTATTTATTTTTCTTCCCATTACACTCACACGACCTCAATGCGGAAATCACCTATAAAAGAAATAGATATTTATAGGGAGCGCACAGTCGTTTTCACTAATTCCCTCACAACCCTTACACCCTATTTCAGGAAAGATAGAAAACCCCAAACTTACCTTTTCTTTTTATATCTTGTGTTTTCTCCTTGCTCATTGGAGAGATATCCAAGAAACCCCAAGGAGTGCCTAAAAGAAAAAAAAACACAAATAAAGACTGTTAAAAACAGAAAAAAGAAATAAGGAAAGAAAAGAGACAGTATCACTTAAGAGACGGAACAGGAGAACCTATGGAGAGAAAATACCGGGGAAGAACAGAAGAGAAGTGGAAAAGCAGAGATACAAAGAAGACTTCTGAGAACATTTTTTTTCTTGTTGTTTTTCTTTGTCTTTGAGTATGGGAAAGAGAATAACGCAATCACAAGAAGTAGGAAAGTACCATCTTTCTGGGCATGTTACCCCCAATTTTACATGTATGTCAGTATGTTCTTGCAAGTCTCACTGGGATCCTGCTAGTCAGGACCCCAGTGCTCATAGTTAGTGGCCTAAATGTGGATGCCAGTGTAGTGCCTAACTGTGTCACTGAGGCTCTGCTAATCAGAACCTCAGTGTTCATGCTCTCTCTGCCTTTAAATTTGTCACTATAGGCTACTGACTACATCTATGAATTCCAATTGGCATACTGGACCCCCCCTTATAAGTCCCTAGTATATGATACCGAGGGACCCAGGGCATTGGGGTTCCAGAAGATCCATATGGGCTGCAGCATTTCTTTTGCCTCACATAGGGAGCTTAGACAAACCCTTACACAGGACTGCCACTGCAGCCTGTGTGAAATAACACACACGTTATTTCACAGCCATTTTCAATGCACTTAAGTAACTTATAAGTGACCCATATGACTAACCTTCACTTGCTGAAGGTTAGGTGCAAAGTTACTAAGTGTGAGGGTGCCCTTGCACTAGAAAAGGTGCCCCCAAATGGTTCAGGGCCATTTCCCTGGACTTTGTGAGAGCAGAGACACCATTACACGCGTGCACTACATATAGGTAAATTATATATGTAGCTTCACATTGGTAACTCCGAATATGCCCACGTAACGTGTAAGATCATGGAATTGTTCCCCCATTCCAAATCTGGTATTGGAGAGCCAATTCCATGCATCCTGGGGGCTCCACTATGGACCCCCAGTACTGACAAACCAGCTCTCTGAGGCTTGCACTGCAGCTACAACTGCCGCCACCTCACAGACAGGGTTCTGCCCTCCTGGGGTCTGGGCAGCCCAGTCCCAGGAAGGCAGAACAAAGCATTTCCTCTGAGAGCAGGGTGTTACACCCTCTCCCTTTGGGAATAGGTGGTACAGGCTGGGGAGGGGTAGCCTCCCCCAGCCTCTGGAAATGCTTTGCCCTCCTTGCAAAAGCCAGTCTACACTAGTTTAGGGAACCCCAGTCCCTGCTCTGGTGCGAAACTGGACAAAGGAAAGGGGAGTGACCACTCCCCTGTCCATCACCACCCCAAGGGTGGTGCCCAGACCTCTGTCATCTTGTTTTCAGAGGTGTGGGGACACTCTAGAGGCCTCTGAGTGGCCAGTGCCAGCAGGTGACATCAGAGACACCTCCTGATATGTGCATACCTGGCTAGGTAGCCAATCCTCCTCTGAGGGCTATTTAGGGTCTCTCCTGTGGGCTTCTCTCCAGATTCCGACTTGCAAGAATCCACCAGGACTCCTCTGCACTCCTCTGTTCGACTTCTGCCAAGGATCGACCGCTGACTGCTCCAGGACACCTGCAAAACTGCAACAAAGTAGCCAGAAGACTACCAGTGACATTGCAGCGCCTAATCCTGCTAGCTTTCTCGACTGTTTCCTGGTGGTGCATGCTCTGGGGGCTGCCTGCCTTCACCCTGCACTGGAAGCCATGAAGAAATCTCCCGTGGGTCGACAGAATCTTTCCCCTGCTCCAGCAGGCAACAAACTACAGCCTCGCTGGTACTCTGAGTCCCCTCTCATCCTGACAAGCGTGGCCCCTGGAACACAGGTGGTGGACCCATGTGACCCTGACTGTCCAGTGGTCCAACTGTCTGAATTTGGAGGAGGTAAATCCTTGCCTCCCCTCCCCAGACAGTAATCCTGTGCACCGTGTGATCTGCATCTGCAAGGGCTCCTGTGCACATTTCCAAGAAATCCTGCATGCCTAGGTCCCCAGCATTCCATCCTGTGATGCTCAGCTCCCGAAGTTGACCTCCGGTGTCGTGGGATCTCTCTTTGCAGTGTTGAGACGACTGCCATGTTCAGTCTTCTTTAACCCGTGTTCAAGGCCTCCTGTGGGTGCTTCCCTCCTTTCAGTGGGCTCCCTACATTGCTGAGGGCCCCCTCTGTCTCCCCTCCTGAGTGGTGACATCCTGGTCCTTCCTCGGCCAGGGTAGCACCCTTTTTCTACAACTGCAACTCTTGCAAATAGCATGGCTTGTTTGCGGTATTTTGCCAAGGAACCAACTCTGCATCCTCCAGCACGCCGTGGGACATCTTCTGCACAAAGCAGACCCTCCTACCTCCTTTCATTGGTGCAAAACCAGCATCTTCTTCCAACGGGAGGCAGCCATTTTGCACCTTCATCTGGGGTTTAGTGGTTTCCTGCACCCCCCCATACACTTTAGGAACTCTTGGACTTGTCCTCTTCCTTTATAGGTCTTCAGGTCCAAGAATCCATCTTCAGTGCTTTACAGTCTGTTGTGGTCCTTGCAAAATCCTTTATCACAACTTTAGTGTGTTTTGGGGGAAATAATAGTACTTTACTCCTGCTTTCCTTGGTCCTGGGGGGGGGTCTCCTTTACACCCTTGGTGTTTTCTTACACTCCCAGTGACCCTCTGCACACTACACTTGCCTAGGGGTGCATTCGTGGTTCGCATTCCACTTACTTAGTATATGGTTTGTGTTGCCCCTAGGCCTATTGCATTCTATTGTGTTTTACAGTGTTTGCACTACTTTCTGACTGTTTTACTTACCTGATTTGGTTAGTTGTGTATATTTTGTGTATGGTACTTACCTCCTAAGGGAGTATAGCCTCTGAGATATATTTGGCACATTGTCACTAAAATGAAGTATCTTTATTTTTAGTAACTATGCGTATTGCCTTTCTGTGATATAGTACCTATATGATATAGGTGGCATTGCATGAGCTTTGCATGTCTCCTAGTTCAGCCTTGGCTGCTCTGCTATAGCTACCTCTATCATCCTAAGCTGCAAGAACACTACTACACTCTTCTAATAAGGGATAACTGGACTTGGTATAGTGTGTAAGTACTATTGGTACCCACTACAAACCAGTCCAGCCTCCTACACAAGACTAATAAAGGAATGAACCATATATAAATAAACATTACATCCAACATTATTTAGGGGATAATACAGGGTGAAAGGTTTATACTAAAGGAAGGGAAAGTTCCTAGCAGATGAGCCCATTACATCCCTGCCATCAACACAGTCATGCTCAACCTCTTCCCCATCAAATACATTTTCAGGCAATGGTAACAATGTAGCAGAATTAAGAGTTTGACATAGTTTCAAAGTGAAAATATCCTGTGACAGAATCAATTATTCTTATTTTGTGAGTCTGCTGTTTTTCATATGATGTGTATTGGCTTGTATGAGCAACATCTCCACTGAATGAGGGACCATGACTTTAAGAGGATGTCACATGACTATACTGTTGCTTATCTTAATACTGACACCAACCACCACAACTACTTTAAGGTAGTCAGGCAGTACTGTGGCAACAAGGGCAAATTTAGTTGAAAAATATACCACAGGTCTTCAAGTGTCTCCATGCAATTCAGTAAGCACTGACAGAGTACATCCCTGCCTCTCACTACAAAACAAAGTGAGCTTTTTACTCTATTCAGGAATTCCCATTGCTGGGGCATGACAGAGACTTTCTCTCAGCTCTTGGACCAGTTTTAAATAATCGTTGTCCGGCACAGATCAGGCCCATCTTTGTGCATCAGCCTCAGTAAAGGCTTGATCACTTGGGAAAAGTTGGGTATCCACTGTCTACTGTTGCCCATCGTTCCCAAAAACATACTACCTTCTCTGCATTTTAGGTGGATTAATTTTCAAAGTTTCAGTGGTTCTCTTATATAGCACCTTCCTTGTTCCTTTTTCACTGAGATGTCCTAAATACAGGACCTCTTTTTGTCAGTATTGCAATTTACTTGGGGACACTTTGGGGGTGATTATAACCTTGGCAGACGGCGGAGGCCGTCCTCCAAGGTACCGTCGCCAAATGACCGCACCGCGGTCAAAAGACTGCGGCGGCCATTCAAACATTTCCTCTGGGCCGGCGGGCGCTCTCCAAAAGAGCGCCCGCCGGCCCAGAGGAAATGCCCCTGCAACGAGGACGCCGGCTCAGAATTGAGCCGGAGTAGTTGCAGGGGTGCGACGGGTGCAGTTTGCACCCGTCGCGTATTTCAGTGTCTGCATTGCAGACACTGAAATACACAGTGGGGCCCTCTTACGGGGGCCCCTGCAGGGCCCATGCCATTGGCATGGGCCCTGCAGGGGCCCCCAGGGGCCCCGCGGCACCCCCTACCGCCATCCTGTTCCTGGCGGGAGACCCGCCAGGAACATGATGGCGGTAGGGGGTGTCAGAATCCCCATGGCGGCGGAGCGCGCTCTGCCGCCATGGAGGATTCCCCCGAGCAGCGGGAAGTCGGCGGGAGACCACCGAGTTTCCGCTTCTGACCGCGGCTGAACCGCCGCGGTCAGAATGCTCGTGTGAGCACCGCCAGCCTGTTGGCGGTGCTCCCGTGGTCGGTGGCCCTGGCGGCCTCCGGCCGCCAGGGTCAGAATGACCCCCTTTGTGTCCATTTTTAGCCAAATGATTTATCAAGCCAATCGTATCCTGTTTGTTGGTTGCTTGTGTACCTGCTGCTACAACTAGGTTGTCAATGCACTGCACAAGAACCAAACTGCAGTGGATTTATAAAGTTTAGAGATTTTTTTTCAAGATCTGATTAAAGATCAATAGGCTTTTGGAATAGTATTGTGGGACTTGACACCGTGCCAAAACTCTGTTTTGAAATTTAAATGAGAACAGAAATTAACTCGCCTCATACAATGGGATGGAGAAGAAGACCTGGCAGAGGTCCTCTATAGCGAAGCACTCAGCATCACAGGGAATCTGAAACAATATTGTAGCTGAATTGGGCACCATGGGACAGCATGGGATGACAAGACTCTTACTTTTTCGTAAGTCCTGCACAATTCTATATTTGTCATTGGCCTTCTGTGAGCTCATGATTGGCGAGTTGCAAGGACTTTCCGAATATTACTCTCAAAATTCCTTGTTGTAGCATGTGGCATTTACTCAATCACTGGAGTGATGCCAACCATTGTCTTGGCAGTGAAATTTTATGGTGGCGTTCTCTGAAATTCAGCATTTAGTTTAATCGTTACTCAGGCAGGTTCTGCACCTTTAATGAGTCCAATGTCTTTTCCAGAAAAATGTAATACTTCAGGTTTCACAGTGTGCCGCAAATCGGGAAGTAGGTCTTTCACCGTTCTCACAAGGAACAATTCAACAGTCATTCCTTGGTTGACCATTTTAAATTCAACATCTCCATCATGCATTTGGAACTGGACACCTTCTGGAGTACAGTAAATTGTGCAGTTTAATTTGCACAAAAGAGCCCTTATTAACAGATTTACAGAACTTGAGCTTCTTCAAATGAGCACATTTTTACAGGGACCTTATTTGAAACAGGGTTAGTTATTTGCTTGGTTATGGCACCTCCAATTTGGATCTTCTGTACTGAGGAAGGTAGGTCAGGGACTTCCATTGTTATAACAGTTGAATGGGTAGCTCTGTTATCAGTCACAAATGGCACATGATAGCTATTTACCTCATCTTCTACAAATGGACTTCTCTTGGCTACCTATAACACTGCACCAAGCATGCAATTTTCCTCCCCCCTCAGGCACTGTTATTGTGAATTGTCAGAGTCAAAGCTCTTATTATGAAACATAGGGAATTGTTCAAATGGATTCTGATGTTGAGAAGATTCGGCTTTGCTCATGAAGCTTGATGCACATTAAATTTGGGGTTACCCATATTCTGTGGAGCCATTGGAGTTTGTGGGTCCTGCATCATTGGGGCATATAACTGATTTAGAGTTTGCATTCTCTGAACTGGAAAAATTTTTTTTAGTTGGATTCACACTTTGTATTAGCCCATTACTACTTACTCTATTGGGATTCTCTCAGGATTCCTACTTTCAGCACCAACAGTTTAGTGACAAGGAGTCAACCTCTTTCACGTCTCAATATCTGCCCCAGAATTTGGATCAAACCGTAACACTTTGACCTCAATCCTGTGGAACACCAACTCCACCTTGCACCATTTGCCCTTCATTCTGGTAAGCAACACCCTGCATTCTAACAACATTTCCTTCATACGGCTGATTGTGAAACCCTTTCTGAGCTAGCTTAATTTGCACAAGCATGAACTTCTCTCTCAGCCTTTTCGGCTTTATCTCCTGTTCATCACTACAGTACTTAGCATACCTCAGTATCTCATCCAAAGGTTCAGTTTGCCAGCAAATCACATTCTGCTTCCAAGGTTTTCCACTGTGCTGTTTAAACACATGTAATAAGCATTCATGATAGGCATTTACTATGCTTCAGATTCCTGAGTATTCTATTGATCTATAACCAATCAGTGTTCTATGCTGGAACATGTCCCTTCAAGAAAGTAATCACCTCATTATACTTTGCCATCCCGTAGGTGAAGCTGCACGAATAGGTGGATCCCTTAGGTGCTCTGTACAGTTATCTTACACTCTGCCCATAGATCACTTAGAACCACAATGTGGAAAAAGGTATTCAAATCTATTCACAAAATCTTCAAAATTTTCACAAACCTGTCAACCTGGGTATACCATTGAGCAGGATTCTCTCTCAGTTTTGCAAAGTTTTTTGTGAACCTTACAAGATCACCTCGACTCTATGGCACATGATCACACCCTCCCCTGTATCTCTCTGATCGGAAATGTCAAAGCCTCATCTTCATATGCGGGTACTGGAGGTGGTTTATCATTTACCTCTAAATTGTCTGGTTGCTTCTTTTTCTTTCCCTGTTTTTTTGCCCATTTGTTCTTTAATCTGTCAAAATTGCGCCATTTCTGAATTTATTTAACAAGTTTGCTTTATCCGTGAAGACTGCATGGTGACAGTTGCTTCACCTTCTATTTGTGCTCTAAAACAGTTCTGCGAGGGAGTATTCTTGGAGAAATCTACCTTGTATTTCTCTGCCAATTCTGTTAATTTCTCATATGTAGTAGCTGCACACCTTGTAATTTCCTTACTCAGACATATCAGTTCATTTTCCTGGTATTGATTCAGGTTTGTGATGTCTAAATATCCTCTAATGTTTTCTTCCAGTTTCACCTTCAGTTTTGGTACGTCTAGGTGTCTGGCCCTTCCTTGACTTGTGGATGGTGTCTGTGTATCTCCTGTTCCCCATACTCTTAGGAGTTTCTTCAAACCATGTAGGCAAAATCTCATTATTGAATGGTCCCATTTCCCACTGAGCAATTGGAGTCAGAGAAACAATATTCCTCCCATCTCTTAAAATTGGAACATTTAGTAAGAGTTTTACGATGTCAGAAAAAACTCTTTTGTGGCTACTCCACCTACAGCTCCAGGAATGGCAGGATTCGGGGTAAAGTTTACTGTTGTGGATATAACAGGAATCACTATTGTGTGAGCTGATATGACTTCTGTCGTTGGTGCAGGAACTGTTACAATAGAAGCTGTAACATCTGGAACAATTACAGTAGTGGTTGTTTCAGCAGTTGCAGCTGTAATCAAAAGAGTTGGGACTGGTTCCTTAAACTCAACTTCATTCAGGTCAACATGGTCTGTGGCAAATGTACCACTAGATGTTGTAGAAGTATCTCAGTCTGATCATGGAATGACATAAGGCGGTGGATGTGAAGACAACAGAGCATCCAAGATATCACCCCCAGAATCACTGTCAGTATCAGGTTTTCTTGCAAAATAGTCATTTTCACATCTCTACTTCCAATTCTTTCTAGGCTTTTATGTTGTTACCACTGGGTATATTCTAACTCCCGCCAGTATACATTTACTCGATCTATGCTGTTCTACATCCCATTTAGCATCAGAATAAATATGCACTGCTCTTTTTGCTCTGCTTTTATATTTCCTTTTCTATTTTGCATGGGTTGCATGTTTCCAAGCATTTAATTTTTCATATTGTACAGGTCTAGAAGGTGGTTTCATGTCATGTAATATTCCACTTAAATAATCAATAACATTCAAATCAAATGTGCCATGTTGTGGAAATCTTAATGCCCCCTCCTTCTTGGTGATCTTGTGCCATTGTCAAAGTCACAAACATGTTTGAAGCCCTACAATTGTCACATTTGAATACAGTTCGATTTTTGCATCCAATCTCAGCGCAATCCTTTCCTTGTGAACCTATCACAACACTAATGACACACCAGTTGACCTATCCCAGCACAATACTCTCTGACAAAACTCTCACTTCTTGCAGCCATTCACTCTCCTTTACTATTTTCTCTTCTACAAAATTTCACAAATTTCAACGAATACAATAAACAAATAATTCTTGCCTGCTCCACTAAAGAATTTCAAGTAATTCACTGGCACAAGTGTTATCCAGAAATAACACTTTCTAACTTACATACACACACACACACACACACACACACACACACATACACACACACCCACCACACACAAAACCTTGACCTGCTGGAATTACAATGACTGTTGTGATTTCCCCTTTGTGCAATGAGTTCTACTAACATCAATTACTATCAGTACAACCACAACAAACTGTAATTGTCCATATCTCTTTTGTGCAGGAGATGTCACCTCACAAACTGACACCAAGTCATACTACAACATGTTTTATATATCCCAGTATCTTGGACTGCACCGAGTACGATAACAACTTAATCTGCTCAGCATCAAACATGTATGGACATTTACACAATTAAACCATAGACATTACCAAAACACTAGGCATAAAACATCAACACAATAATAATGTGAGCCGGACATAGACCATTGTGATGGACAAACCTATTGATACTCACACCCAAACCACTGCAAATGTCTTGGGAACCACTGAACTCCTTCAATCTTCAAGGGTGTCTCATGGAGTTTAGGGACATGGGCAATTGTAAACTGAGCCAAATTTAATCAACTTGGCTCTTTTTCTCATGTGACATTAACCATCATTGTACTACCATTTGCCATCATGGGGACTGTTATATCTTAATCATCGAGGATAATCATCAAACCCCACCATTGATGGATCTTTGTGTATCATCAAGGAGGGATGATAAGCAGCAATAATTTACATCCACTACAATCAACAGTGAAGTCCAATGTGGACTTTACAGGACTTGACAAAAAGAGATTTAGGGCCTGATTCAGATATTAGCAGACAGGTTACTCCGTCAAAACGGTGACAGATATCCTGTCTGCCAATATCTAAATCCCTTTATATTCTGTAGGATTTAAATTTTGGTGTACGGGATAGCTGTCACTGTTGTAACCCGTCCTCCAGTATCTAAATCAGGCCCTAAGTGTTCAAAGGTTTATTAACAAATTAATTTAAAATCAATAATTCATTCATTAGAAATGACAATTTATTCATCATTATTACAAATTCAAATAATTTATAAGGCGATATTTAAAGACAAGATAAAATATCATATTAGTAAGAACTACAAATAGGATAGAGAAAATGAAACACGTGTGTACCATAAAGGAAAATCCGTAATTCTAAATGAATGAAGATTTGGTATAAAGGGCATTTAATTTCAGAAAGCAAGTTAAGGTATCAGTTCAGAAAACCCAAATGAAGAATCCTGATGAGAGAATAAGAATGCTTAAGCATGAAGCCTTAGCACTCAAACAGTGAAGATTAGCAAAGACAGTGTTAGAAATGGGGTTTTTGGTTGGCAGTTAGGTTGTCCTCTGTCCAAGCAAGAACCCTCACTCTAGTCAGGGTAAGTCACACACAATCCAAAATCAGCCTGTGCTCACCCTCCGGTAGCTTGGCACGAGCAGTCAGGCTTAACTTAGAAGGCAATGTGTAAAGCATTTGTGCAATAAATCATACAACACCATAGTATAACACCACAAAAATACACCACACAGTGTTTAGAAAAATATAGAATATTTATCTGGATAATTGTAGGTCAAAACGATCAAAGTTGCAATACGAATTTTGTAAAGATATCACTGAAAAGTGATATTAAGAGTCTTTAAGTCTTTAAAAAGCAATAAAGTGTCTTTCAAGCACAGAGTACCTGGTTTCTGGTGGGAAATCTCCTCAGAGGGCCACAGGAGAAGAGATGCGTGGAAAAAGGGGTGTGTGCGTCGTTTTCCGCTCAGCACACACAGACTTGCGTCGTTCTTTTCCACGCGGGGAAGTCGGGCGTCGTTTTCCGGCGCGCAGACAGTCTCTTTTTGTGGATCGCGGGGATTACCAGATGTCCCGGGTCTGTGCGTGGATTCTCCTGCTTGTTTTCCGGCTGCGCGTCGTTCTGCGGGGCTGCGCGTCGAAGTTTCGATCTCACGGTAGGCGTCGCGTCGATTTCTCCTTGGAAGTCGGGCGTCGTTTTCCTTGCGAGGCCGTGCGTCGAAATTTTGGTCTCACGGCAGGCGTCGCGTCGATTTCTCCTTGGAAGTCGGGCGGCGTTGTCCTTGCGAGGCCGTGCGTCAAAGTTTCGCACTCACGGTAGGCGTCGCGTCGATTTCTCCTTGGAAGTCGGGCGGCTTTGTCCTTGCGAGGTTGTGCGTCGAAGTCTCGATCGTCCCGAGGGCGTCGCGTTGATCAGCGTCGGTGTGCGGCGTTTTTCTCGCCGCGAAACAAGCTGTGCGTCGAAATTTTCGGCGCACGGAGCGTCCACGTGAAAGGCAGAAGTCTTTTTGGTCCTGAGACTTCAAGGAACAGGAGGCAAGCTCTATCCAAGCCCTTGGAGAGCACTTTTACAGCCAGACAAGAGTTCAGCAAGGCAGCAGGCCAACAGCAAGGCAGCAGTCCTTTGTAGAAAAGCAGACAGGTGAGTCCTTTGAGCAGCCAGGCAGTTCAGCAAGGCAGCAGGCCAACAGCAAGGCAGCAGTCCTTTGTAGAAAAGCAGACAGGTGAGTCCTTTGAGCAGCCAGGCAGTTCTTCTTGGCAGGATGTAGTTTCTGGTTCAGGTTTCTTCTCCAGCAAGTGTCTGATGAGGTAGGGCAGAGGCCCTGTTTTATACTAAGTTGTGCCTTTGAAGTGGGGGTGATTTCAAAGAGTCTCTAAGAAATGCACCAAGTTCCCTTTCAGCTCAATCCTGTCTGCCAGAGTCCCAGTAGGGGGTGTGGCAGTCCTTTGTGTGAGGGCAGGCCCTCCACCCTCCCAGCCCAGGAAGACCCATTCAAAATGCAGATGTATGCAAGTGAGGCTGAGTACCCTGTGTTTGGGGTGTGTCTGAGTGAATGCACAAGGAGCTGTCAACTAAACCTAGCCAGACGTGGATTGAAGGGCACAACAAGTTTTTAGTGCAAAGAAATGCTCACTTTCTAAAAGTGGCATTTCTAGAATAGTAATATTAAATCCGACTTCACCAGTCAGCAGGATTTTAGATTACCATTCTGGCCATACTAAATATGACCTTCCTGCTCCTTTCAGATCAGCAGCTGCCACTTCAACAGTGTATGAGGGCAGCCCCAATGTTAGCCTATGAAGGGAGCAGGCCTCACAGTAGTGTAAAAACGAATTTAGGAGTTTTACACTACCAGGACATATAACTACACAGGTACATGTCCTGCCTTTTACCTACACAGCACCCTGCTCTAGGGGTTACCTAGGGCACACATTAGGGATGACTTATATGTAGAAAAAGGGGAGTTCTAGGCTTGGCAAGTACTTTTAAATGCCAAGTCGAAGTGGCAGGGAAACTGCACACACAGGCCTTGCAATGGCAGGCCTGAGACAAGGTTAAGGGGCTACTGAGGTGGGTGGCACAACCAGTGCTGCAGGCCCACTAGTAGCATTTAATCTACATGCCCTAGGCACATGTAGTGCACTCTAATAGGGACTTACAGGTAAATTAAATAGTCAATCATGGATAAACCAATCAATAGTACAATTTACACAGAGAGCATATGCACTTTAGCACTGGTTAGCAGTGGTAAAGTGCTCAGAGGTCAAAAGCCAACAACAACAGGTCAGAAAAAATAGGAGGAAGGAGGCAAAAAGTTTGGGGATGTCCCTGTCAAAAAGCCAGGTCCAACATGACCCCCCACCAGCCTAAAGCCAGGGGAGAACAATCACTATCCTGATGTACTTCCCTGTTTGAGGCGACAGAACAAGTACCCAGGCCCACAACAGCAGGGGCATGCTCCAGTTCTTCGCCTTCCTGACTCCAATTGGATCCCTCTGTCCATACTCTCAGGGCCCACTAAGCCCATCCATGGGGAACCTTTCTCCTTTCCTGCGGATCCCATCTGTGCAGCACCTAACCTTACTTTGCTCACAGATGTATCCCAGGAGCAGGATAGTACCCCCATGACCAACACAGTGGTGTTGCCCATTCTATCCCCGGGGTGGGACACTTGTCCTCTCCCCAGGGATAACTCTGTCCACCCGGACAGCAAGCCACAGTGATTACTGACAGCTGCCAGGGATGAGAGCCAGGCCCCAGGCCTCTCAAAGCTCTCCAACCACTGTGGCTGTGGAGAGTGGGGGGCGGTAGCCCCAGGTGCTGGGCACCCTTTAACCACTCTCCCTTCCACCAGGTCAGGGATGACAGCCTGAACCTGGTCCTCCCCTCTGGGGCTTTGTACCCTCCCTCCTGGAGCGGTACCCCCAGAGTCCAACATGGCCAGGGGGCTTACAGAAGTCGCCCTGTACCATTCCTCCACCAGTGCAGGGCTGTTAACCTGCCACTGGCCCTCCAACCTGGGGTCTGTACCTTCAGGTTGGACTAGGGCCCGGGGTGAGGCTTCCCTCCCCCTGCCCTCCCTTCTGGGGTCCAGCACCCTCCAACTAGGAGTGGCCTCCTCAGAAGACAACATGGTAGGGGCACTGTTATCAGTAGCCCCTCCCTCCAGGTCCGGGGGGACACCCTGAACCTGGTCTTCCAGCCCAGGGTCTGTACCCTCAGACTGGATCACCGCCTGGCAAACCAGGACTTCCTGGGAGGCACACCTACCCCCCACCAGGTCAGAGTTTAACCTCTGCACCTGCTCATTCAACTCAGAGTCACCACCCTGAAGTTGAACAATTGCCTGGCACGCCAGGACTTCCTGGAGGGCACACTGACCCTCCACCAGGTCAGAGTTTAACCTCTGCACCTGACCATTCAACTCAGAGTCACCACCCTGAAGTTGAACAATTGCCTGGCACACCAGGACTTCCTGGAGGGCACACTGACCCTCCACCAGGTCAGAGTTTAACCCCTGCACCTGACCATTCAACTCAGAGTCACCACCCTGAAGTTGAACCGTTGCCTGGCGCACCAGGACTTTCTGGGAGGCACACCTACCTCCCACCAGGTCAGAGTTTAACCTCTGAGCCTGGTTATCCAACCCAGAGTCAACACCCTGAGGTTGGACAATTGCCTGGCACAGCAGGGCTTCTTGGGAGGCACACCTACCTCCCACCAGGTCAGAGTTTAACCTCTGAACCTGGGTATCCAACCCAGAGTCAGCACTCTGAGGTTGAACAATTGCCTGGCACGCCAGGACTTTCTGGAGGGCACACTGACCCTCCACCAGGTCAGAGTTTAACCTCTGAACTGGGCCATTCAACTCAGAGTTACCACCCTGAAGTAGAACAATCGCCTGGCACGCCAGGACTTCCTGGAGGGCACACTGACCCTCCACCAGGTCAGAGTTTAACCTCTGAACCTGGTTTTCCAACCTAGGGTCACCATCCTGAGGTTGGACAACTGCCTGGTACACCAGGGCTTTCTGGGGGGCACACCTACCCCCCACCAGGTCAGAGGTTAACCTCTGAACCTGGATATCCAACCCAGAGTCACCACCCTGAGGTTGAACCATTGCCTGGCAGGCCAGGACTTTCAGGGAGGCACACCTACCTCCCACCAGGTCAGAGTTTAACCTCTGAGCCTGGTTCTCCAACCCAGGGTCACCACCCTGAGGTTGAACCATTGCCTGGTATACCAGGACTTTCTGGGGGGCACACCTACCCCCCACCAGGTCAGAGTTTGACCTCTGAACCGGGTTAGCCAACCCAGAGTCACCACCCTGAGGTTGGGCAATTGCCTGGCACCCCAGGACTTTCTGGGAGGCACACCTACCTCCCACCAGGTCAGAGTTTAACCTCTGAACCTGGCCATCCAACCCAGAGTCGACACCCTGAGGTTGGACGACTGCCTGGCACGCCAGGACTTTCTGGGGGGCACACCTACCCCCCACCAGGTCAGAGTTTGACCTCTTCACCTGGTAAGCCAACCCAGAGTCACCACCCTGAGGTTGAGCCATTGCCTGGCATTCCAGGACTTTCTGGGGGGCACATCTACCCCCCACTAGGTCAAAGTTTAACCTCTGAACCCGGTTATCCAACCCAGAGTCACCACCCTGAGGTTGAATCCTTGCCTGGCATGCCAGGACTTCCTGGGGGGCACTCTCACCCCCCACAAGGGACACGCCGTCCCCAAGGGCCACACAAGAGTCTGGTTGGCGCAGGTCTCCCGACCTCTGCCCATCCGGCAGAGTCTGGGTTTCCCCCAAACCAGAAACGGTCTCACCTGGGTCATTCCTGGGGGGCTCTGCTCTCAGAGCTGACCCCTGACTTTCAAGATCCTCCACTGGGGTCTGCCACCCCCTCTCAACCCTATGTCTGGACTTCTGCACCCCCTCACTAGGAGTGGTACTGCCAGACACCAGAACTGTTGGGATGCTGTCTACAGTCATCCCCCCAAGTTCTTCTGCCACTGCGGGGCTTCCCTCAAAAGGTGGCCCTACGGTACAGGTTAGGCTCTGAGACCTACCTGGGACACTACAATCCTTTCCCACCTCACTTGGTCGGGAACCACCTAGACCACTCCCTTCAGGAGCACCCCCAAATGCCTCTTCAGACTCTCTGGTACTCACCCAAAAGTCTGCCTCCACTGTAAGTTCCCTGGGGTCAGAGAACTCACACTCCACCTGGTGTTGGCGTAGCTCTGGAAAATAAGGACCAGACATATGCTCTCCAGCAATTACATCACTCTGCCCTTCACATGTATTAACCACAGTACCCTTCACCCAACCACCTAGTAACTCAACCTTGGAAAAGCACTCTACTTCACCCTCCTGAGACTGGTGAGACAGTATCTGACTGTCCCTGACACTCAACCCAAACTCTTCTGGGATGTCTCTACACTCTATATCCAGGACGTCCACCAGGGGGGAACCCTTTTCTCTGTCACTCTCTGCTAGAGTCAGTAAAGTGTCCCTCCCCCCAGTAGGAATATGACTCCCTGTGCCAGTTCCCCAATCCTTCTCAGGGACCCTGTGCATAACGGGAACTACCTCATACCCTTGAACCGCCTGGGGTGTGTCAACTCTCTTCTTCAAGTTGGGTACCACATCTCTGGGCTTGTGCCCTTCTTCAGCAGTACTAGATGCAAGATTTTTGCTGCCACCATCTGAACTGGACTCAGCCCTTCCGGCCTCCAGTTTCAGCTCTTTACAGCTCAGCTCTTGAGCTGCAATCTTTTCTTCTTCCAGGGCTAAGAGACTTGCTGCCTCAGCCCTTTCAATAAACTCATCTAGCTCTTCCATCCACCGTGCTTGAGCCATGAGCCATTCTTTTTTCACTGGGTCTCTTTCCTCATCTGAGTCGTCCTCCTCCTCCTCTGAGGGGTACTTAGTCATTTGGTTTCTTGCTGCCTCTCTCTCTGCCCATCTGTCTTCCTCCCAGACTATGTAGGCACGTAGCATCTCTGCTTTAGTAGATCTCTTTGCTACAGGAAGGCCACATTCTCTGCAAAGCTTCCTTAGGTCAGCCTTATTGAGGTGGTCAGTAGGCAAAAAGAATAAGTAGGTAAGCGATCCCATTCTGATAGGATCTTACCAGCAAAAACCAAAATCCAAAGTCCAAAATATCAATAGTATATCCAGGAGGACATCAGAGACCAAAAGTCAAAAAAGAGATAAAAAATCAAGTTGACCTTCAACTGTGGGTAGGTAGTGAAATACTTAGCTACTGTATGTCACTGCACAAACACAAGTCCTATCCTCACCGCTGATCACCAATGTTAGAAATGGGGTTTTTGGTTGGCAGTTAGGTTGTCCTCTGTCCAAGCAAGAACCCTCACTCTAGTCAGGGTAAGTCACACACAATCCAAAATCAGCCTGTGCTCACCCTCCGGTAGCTTGGCACGAGCAGTCAGGCTTAACTTAGAAGGCAATGTGTAAAGCATTTGTGCAATAAATCATACAACACCATAGTATAACACCACAAAAATACACCACACAGTGTTTAGAAAAATATAGAATATTTATCTGGATAATTGTAGGTCAAAACGATCAAAGTTGCAATACGAATTTTGTAAAGATATCACTGAAAAGTGATATTAAGAGTCTTTAAGTCTTTAAAAAGCAATAAAGTGTCTTTCAAGCACAGAGTACCTGGTTTCTGGTGGGAAATCTCCTCAGAGGGCCACAGGAGAAGAGATGCGTGGAAAAAGGGGTGTGTGCGTCGTTTTCCGCTCAGCACACACAGACTTGCGTCGTTCTTTTCCACGCGGGGAAGTCGGGCGTCGTTTTCCGGCGCGCAGACAGTCTCTTTTTGTGGATCGCGGGGATTACCAGATGTCCCGGGTCTGTGCGTGGATTCTCCTGCTTGTTTTCCGGCTGCGCGTCGTTCTGCGGGGCTGCGCGTCGAAGTTTCGATCTCACGGTAGGCGTCGCGTCGATTTCTCCTTGGAAGTCGGGCGTCGTTTTCCTTGCGAGGCCGTGCGTCGAAATTTTGGTCTCACGGCAGGCGTCGCGTCGATTTCTCCTTGGAAGTCGGGCGGCGTTGTCTTTGCGAGGCCGTGCGTCAAAGTTTCGCACTCACGGTAGGCGTCGCGTCGATTTCTCCTTGGAAGTCGGGCGGCTTTGTCCTTGCGAGGTTGTGCGTCGAAGTCTCGATCGTCCCGAGGGCGTCGCGTTGATCAGCGTCGGTGTGCGGCGTTTTTCTCGCCGCGAAACAAGCTGTGCGTCGAAATTTTCGGCGCACGGAGCGTCCACGTGAAAGGCAGAAGTCTTTTTGGTCCTGAGACTTCAAGGAACAGGAGGCAAGCTCTATCCAAGCCCTTGGAGAGCACTTTTACAGCCAGACAAGAGTTCAGCAAGGCAGCAGGCCAACAGCAAGGCAGCAGTCCTTTGTAGAAAAGCAGACAGGTGAGTCCTTTGAGCAGCCAGGCAGTTCAGCAAGGCAGCAGGCCAACAGCAAGGCAGCAGTCCTTTGTAGAAAAGCAGACAGGTGAGTCCTTTGAGCAGCCAGGCAGTTCTTCTTGGCAGGATGTAGTTTCTGGTTCAGGTTTCTTCTCCAGCAAGTGTCTGATGAGGTAGGGCAGAGGCCCTGTTTTATACTAAGTTGTGCCTTTGAAGTGGGGGTGATTTCAAAGAGTCTCTAAGAAATGCACCAAGTTCCCTTTCAGCTCAATCCTGTCTGCCAGAGTCCCAGTAGGGGGTGTGGCAGTCCTTTGTGTGAGGGCAGGCCCTCCACCCTCCCAGCCCAGGAAGACCCATTCAAAATGCAGATGTATGCAAGTGAGGCTGAGTACCCTGTGTTTGGGGTGTGTCTGAGTGAATGCACAAGGAGCTGTCAACTAAACCTAGCCAGACGTGGATTGAAGGGCACAACAAGTTTTTAGTGCAAAGAAATGCTCACTTTCTAAAAGTGGCATTTCTAGAATAGTAATATTAAATCCGACTTCACCAGTCAGCAGGATTTTAGATTACCATTCTGGCCATACTAAATATGACCTTCCTGCTCCTTTCAGATCAGCAGCTGCCACTTCAACAGTGTATGAGGGCAGCCCCAATGTTAGCCTATGAAGGGAGCAGGCCTCACAGTAGTGTAAAAACGAATTTAGGAGTTTTACACTACCAGGACATATAACTACACAGGTACATGTCCTGCCTTTTACCTACACAGCACCCTGCTCTAGGGGTTACCTAGGGCACACATTAGGGATGACTTATATGTAGAAAAAGGGGAGTTCTAGGCTTGGCAAGTACTTTTAAATGCCAAGTCGAAGTGGCAGGGAAACTGCACACACAGGCCTTGCAATGGCAGGCCTGAGACAAGGTTAAGGGGCTACTGAGGTGGGTGGCACAACCAGTGCTGCAGGCCCACTAGTAGCATTTAATCTACATGCCCTAGGCACATGTAGTGCACTCTAATAGGGACTTACAGGTAAATTAAATAGTCAATCATGGATAAACCAATCAATAGTACAATTTACACAGAGAGCATATGCACTTTAGCACTGGTTAGCAGTGGTAAAGTGCTCAGAGGTCAAAAGCCAACAACAACAGGTCAGAAAAAATAGGAGGAAGGAGGCAAAAAGTTTGGGGATGTCCCTGTCAAAAAGCCAGGTCCAACAGACAGCAAAGGTATTCTCAACCCAAACTGCCCCCTAGTCTAATGTCGCTGGAGAACGAGCTCTCAGAAAATAAGGGTCTCTCTAATCTAAGGAATACACACTAATATGATTTTACAAAACATTATTTGTAGCATGTGTCCCATTCCCCATTCCCATAAACCAATCAGTCTTGAGTGCACTTCTGGGAGCAGGTAAACTCCTCTGTTTCACATTTCTTCACAGTGAGTTAGGCAACTATGGGCCAGGTTTACAAGGCCCTTGCACCTCCTATGGCCACATTTGCGCAAAACTTTTGCTGCAAATGTGACGCTGACAGGCCACTACCATAGCACCATATTTACAAGGTTTCGTAAACTAGGTTTGCGCCACCTTGTAAACCATTTGTGCCACATCATGCATAATATAATCATAATGTATGCAAAGGGGGCTTTCCCTTGTTAGAGGGTCACTAAAAATGACACTATGGAATCTACAAGATTCCATTGTGCCATTTCTAGCATCATTTTCAATGCCTGCTTAAAGCAGGCATTAAAATGAGGCTCTGATTGATTTTAATGGGCCTCTATACTGGATTAGCAACATTTTTTTGATGCTAATCCGGTATAGCATTACAATAGCGTCAAAAAAATGATTCTATTGCCATGGTGCACTGTATCATAAATACTGTGCTACCACGGTGGCATTAGGGGATGCAAATGGGGCGCAAGAAAAGTGGTGCATCACTAATGATGGCCACTTTCTTGCGAATATGGTACTATGTCTTTGATTTGTTACTTTGAACAGATCTTGTGAGTCGGACAGTTCTTGCCATGAGCCATGTTGTCTGCCCTCTCCTTTCCTCCCAGTGAGAAGCTTGCTATCAATTGTCTAACACATATCAAGGCCCTCATTATGACTTTAGCAGTCTTTTCACAAGACCGCCAAAGCCAGGGGGGGGCAGAAGACTGCCAGTGCTGGCCATATTACGATTACTGTATGATTTCCGCCATAATTTGGGCGTAAATCCTACAGTAGTCGTGCGGCAGTCGGAGGCGTGGGGGCGGTTCACCACCGGCCCCACCCCGCCAAAAGGACTCCGCCAGCGGTATTAGGACCAGTAATAGGACCTGTCTGTGTCCTGATGGTGGGGCACTGCTGGTGGTGGAAGCACCTGTTCCCGTTCCCTACCGGACGGCATCCTCACCAGACAAGGTAAGTCGATTATCTGACAGGGGAGGGTGTGGGAGTTTGGGGGGTGTTGTGTGTGTATGTGTGACTGGGTGTTGTCTGTGTGTATGAATGTAAGTGTGTATGCGTGTGTGTGTGGGTGTTTGAATGTGTGTGTGTATGGGTGTGTGTGGGTGTTTAAATGCGTGCATTGTGTGAATGTGTGTTTGTGTGTGTGAATGCGTGCATGGATGTATGTGAGTGAATGCGTGTATGGATGCATGTGAGTTGATGCATGTATGGATGCGTGTGAGTGAAAGCGTGCATGGATGCATGTGAATGAATGTGTGTATGTAAGTGTTGGTGAATGAGTGTATGTGAGGTGCGTGTGGGTGTGTGTGTGCGTGTCTGCTGGGAGAGGGTGCTGTTCTGGAAGGGGGTGCTGTTCTGGAAGGGGGCGGGGGGTGCTGGTATGGAAGGGGGTGGGGGTACTGTTCTGGAAAGGGCAGTCGGGTGCTGTTCTGGAAGGGGGCTGGGGGTGCTGTTCTGAAGTGGGTGGGGGTGCTGTTGTGGAAGGGAGCGGGGGAGGGAGTGCTGGTATGGAAGTGTTGGTGGGGGGTATTGGGATTGCAGGGGGCTATGGGGGAGTCGTCTGCCAGTGACAGGAAAGAAATTTCCTCTCACCAGTAGGTTTTCTGCCAGGGATTTTGTGGTGGTGCTACTGCCACAGAAACCCTAGCGGCAAGCCGACTCATGATGCCGCCGACGGTCTTCAGTGGACTACCGGGTCCGGCTGTCCAACCACCCTGGCAGTACAAGCGGGGTTATGGCGGGTTGGTAGAGGCCAACCCGCCGCGCTCATAATGTGGCGGTCTTCACCACCAGCCCATTAGCAATGAGACCGCCACCATGGCCCTGGCTGTCTTCGGACCGCCAGGGTCAACTTGAGGCCCCAAATGTCTATTCAGTAGCTAACAGAAGGCGTCTGGAAAATTACAGCATCTGTGGTGGAAAGAGAAACATTTCTTGTGCAAAGCAACAGTTTAAATGCAAAAACAGGCCTCTTAAGTCTAACGTATAAAGCCGCCAATTACATTGACACCAGCAGTTAGACTAACCTAAATCAATACAATATGATAAATCATGTATGTGCTTATAATGCCTAAATATGATTACCTAGTACAAATGTTATGTTTGTGTTGATTATATGTGTTATTTAGGTTAGGCAAAATATTCCTTTCTGCCGGCGAAATTGGTGGAATTTTGGTGGTTCCGCATTACTCTTATAATGCAGAGACTTGGCCAAATTCTGCCAATCACCGCATGGTGGAATATTTTCTCATGTGTGGCTCCAGAACAGTAAGTTGCCAAGCGGAATCGAGATATGGCATCCCCCAACACAATTTCCGTCTGCTAAGAGGACATCCGGAAGGATTTTTCTAATGTGAGCAGTCACAGGTAGTCACAACCATACACAGTTAGAAGGCTGCTGTTCGAATAGAGAATCTACTTGAGTGGCAGCAAAATCAACTTGTGTAGCTGTGCCTCTGGTGCACAGCGTGGTGCCATTCCCACTGATTTTTCAGTGCATAATGTGTTTCAAGCACTAAATCACAACACGAGCAGCATGACATGCCGATTTGCACCTATTGGTGGAACACCTCAAAACCTAGCAGAGTTTTTATTTAACTAGAATTCTGTGGGTTCTGCCCACCCCCACTGTTATTCAGATTTGAAATTTGCACATGTCAGTTAAATGTGTTTAATTTTCAAAATAAGAAAATATGCTCTACCAATTTGATATCATTGACAGCATGCTCTTTTTGCCTACTTTTTTCTTGAAAAGTTTTGGGATGGTCTAATAAGCGGCGGCTGAGAAAAACGGGGGCCCCAAAATGCAAAATCCCCCTGCATTTTATATTGAATTCGTTTGGAATGTGATATCACAAAAGGTAACTCTAATATTATCCTGGGGAAGAGGTAGGGCTTACAGTAATGAAAAATGAATTTAAGAGTTTTTCAATACCAGGACATGTAATACTTCTCTTGACTAACCATGGACTACCATGGGGTTGACCTATGTTTATTAAAAAGGAAGGTTTGGCCCTGGCAAAAAGATGTATTTTGCCAGGTTGGATTGACAGTTTAAAACAGCACTCATAGGCTGCGGTGGAAGGCCAGAGACATATTTTGAAAGGGCAACTTAAATCACAATTAGTGCTTCATGCTCACTAGCAGCATTTAATTTACTGACCAGGGATACATGTAGTACCACTTGCCTGGGGACTTAAAGTAAATCAAATATGCCAATTGGGTATAAGCCAATGTTACCAACTTTTAAGGAGGGAGCACATGCACTTTAGCACTGGTTAGCAGTGGCAACGTCCTCAGAGCCCTTAGACCAGCAAAAATGAGATGAGTGAAGTGGAGAAGAAAAACAAAATGTTTATGGGAAGACCACCCTAATCCTGACAGGTATAAGAATAGAGAGCATGGTTCCATTAGATGTCATCATATACTGGGCCTGCCCCCTTACCCAAACAAAAAGTGTATGCATTAGAGAATGACAACACTAGGGGCCATATTAACTAATTTTTTAATTAAACGTAGCAAGCAAAAATACTGCCCAGCTTTGCGCCAGAAGAAGAGAGCAGGAGAACAACATTTCTAAAGAGATACGGCCCTCTCCTCCTCTCTCCCTAGGGCTGGTGGAGAATTATGCTGCCAAGCACACACCTTTGCACCATAGTGCAAAGGTGTGTGCAGGAGTCTAGCATATGTATACACAACTATGCCTAGACAACTTTTAAAACTTTTCATACTTGGTATGTGTGCTGTGCAGTGCAGCACACATGCAAAGTCAGAAAAGAAAGAAGAAATGTAAACATTTCTCCTTTAAAGGCATGCTTTCAGGTGACCTAATTTTTTAAACAAAACTCTGTCTCAGATTTGACTTGTCAGAATGCATCAGGGAAAACACTGAGGGTGTGATAATTATCATACAGCTGGTAATTCCGATCCCTGCAAAAACATGGTTTTAACGGGAGTCCATATTTAACCCCCAATCTCGTAGTGATGGCCCAAGACTGTGTAACAGCTGATTAAACAGATGAAACACAATCTTTCACTCTCTCAAAAATTGTGCTTTCTCTCTTTAAAACCTTTGCTGTCTGGTGCCAGGTGGTCCCCAGAGGAGTATTTGGATGGCGGGAGGGAGAAAGATGCACTGCACTGGAGGCTATGGGAGCAGAGAAAGAGCACGAGTGCATTCTAAAGCAAAGGAAGGAACGCGGCATGCATTGCCATGAAGTGCTGAATCAGAAATTAAACTAAGAAACAAAAGAAAAAGTAATTCCCTTGCATCAACAATTACGCATTTTACCCAATCAAAAGTAAGGATGCAAAACAAATGCCTCAGTGACAGGACAAAGGCAAGAAAATAAAGAAAGCCATCCGAAAAAGAGCATAGAACTGAGATCGACATGAAAGTCAACCAGTCATAAAGCAAGGGGCTGACCCAAAGCCCTCTCAATTGCAGACTGCATTATATATGTTACTGCATAGAAAGCTAAAGCTGTCTGCAGCAAAACTGCAAAAAGAACACATTTCTAGAAAAAAATCTGAAAACTTGGCTTTTTTGGCAATAGGCACGCTGTCTTTCTTGGAGAAGCACTTTGTTCTCCCGTTTACTTGCTCAGTTTGGCGCTTCGATGTTTCCTGCCGGAATGCGCTTTATAAATAACTCAATACAATGCAATACAATACAATTTCACTTATTTCACAAACTGTGAATTTAAAGCGTCTACTGCTGATGCATTCCTAATTTTGCTGCATGTGCATCTCTGGCCCTCCATTGAGTCGGTCTAATGATCCCTGATAAAGGAAGAACATCCATGACTGCACTTTAACAAGGGGGCGAACCCACCCAGACAGCCTTCTATGGCTGCACTACTGTGCACTCCCTCCTTAGTGGCACATAGGGTATCCCTCAAAGGCCTTTTTTTATTTGTGCATCTATTATATGTTTCTCATAAGAACAGGGATGTTAGCTCATGCAAAAGAGGAAACCTGGGCTTTCCAACATGGATTGTGATTTGTATCTGGTCAATGAATATTACAAAAGGTTCACAGAATAGTCTTTGTCCCATTCTGCAATACAAGGGGCATATTTGCAAGCCCCGTTCGCCACTGGTGCGTTTGTGACGCCCCGGTGGACCATAGTGCAGACCCATTTCTACAAGTCCATGCAAAGCTACTTTACGTGGCTTTTCATGGACTTGTAGATATGGTGTAAGGTAACACAGTGCAAGTCATTGCCTTTCCTTATACTGTGCCAGGGAGGCGTACCATGGGCATTGTGGTGGGTGTTCCCACGCAACACCCATTCGTTTTGATGCATTCCCATACTTATAAGAACTAGTAAACTTGGGAATGGGTTAAAACTCTACGCCTCCCGGGCAGGTGCAACACAGAGAAATATCTTTATTTCTCCTCGTTGTTTCCTCTTTCCATGTGTGCTGCATTCTGCAACATACATAGAAAGAGGAACATACCTTTCTGGATTGTTTTTGAGCAGAAAGGTGTACCTTCCTGCACAAAAACAATCCTGCTGACAAAGCAGACACCCTTGCACCATGGTGCAAGGTGCCTGAGTTGGCGCTAGGCAGTCATTTATGTGCCAGGGCAAGGGGAAAGGACAAAAATGCACCGTATCTTGTAAATATGGTGCATTTCTGCCCTTCCCCTGTGGCGCAGGGCTTCATGCCTGCGCCACGGTACTTGTAAATATATCCCCAAGTGACATAAGGGCATGATGAGCAAATTGCTAATACAACCCTGCACTGCAGCCAATCCTTACAGATCGAAAAATGTTTCCCTTGAGACAACTGTGGCACAACAGTGGCTCAGGTGAATAAAGTATTTTGCCTACAAACAAACAACTTGATCAGGTGGGAAATCTAGGACTAAAACCTGGATGTCTTGTGTTTACAGTCGACAATTGAACCTTCCACCCATTCGTCCTTCCATTTTAAATCGTCTATTTTATTTCTAATGTGACATTAGATCTTAATGTTTCCAGACGCTTGTAAAATTGTCAAAGCTCAAATAATTACAGGTTTTATATTGCAAAGTAAATCTGAGCGATTTCCGATGTTAAAGGGGCGCCACACTTCTAAAGCCCAGATTAATTAGCAATACCAAAGGAATTATCTCACAATGAAATATTTGTCTGTGCTTGTCCTCCTCGGAAATAAAGATGGTAATTTTGCAAAAATATTATTATGTTCCAGTTTTATACTAAAACAGTCGAATAAAGGTAAATACAGGTTGTTTCATATTGTTAAGTTTTTTCCCACTGATGACACATTTTGTAAGTCACATCAATGCAAAAGACAGTGTCAGCTGTATTCACAAAGGCACGTTTGACAAAAATACCTACAGTTATGCCTGCCTGAAATTCAACTTCTGGAGATTGCTCCGTTATGAGTGTGGCGAAAGTTCCACTCCCATGGATGGGAAGTGCGTGCTCCAAAGGAGGGTTTACCGTGGTAGTTTGTGAACACCCAAACACATAAATCTGCAACCATAGAAGTATGTCTTGTAAGGATGCAGATCGTTCGCTTTGTACCATTCAGAAGTATTCCATTTAATAAGTCTGAAAAGTTGCTCCAAGCTCAAGTTCCTATGCATACTATAGGGAATGTCATAAGACAACACCTATGGGAACATACTCTTCCGTGCAAACTAACTCTGCATCGAAATCTGAAGTAGTCAATCCCATTCAAAGTTTGGGAAGTGGGTATTACAAGGCATGGTTTGCCTTTGTAGTTTGTGAAAACCCACAGACATTTATGTTTCCCAAATTCAAATCCAAACTCCTTCCCTCCCTGCAAATGGTCAGAGATTTACTCCAGCCTACTGCTTGATGGAAAGGGAAACAGATCACCCCCAGATTTGCTCAGGCTTGAGTGAATTGCTCTTTCCACGTGGAAAAATCTTTCCCCAGCAGAGAAATAAAATGTGAATTTGCACTGAAGACTCCAATCCCATGCTCTGACATGAATCATTTTTAAAAGGGAGAATATGACCCTGTCGGAGATGGTGCATTACATTCCCAGGGGTACTAATGGAAGGAGAACAAGAAGTCGCCATTTAACTGATATCTTTTTTTCAGAATGCCTCTTCCTGATCCCTTTCAACGACCTCAAGCCTTGCCTGTTGCATTGAGGTTTATTCCGTTATACACTGTTAAATAAAAACAATGTTATCATTTTTGTAGATCTTAATTGTTCATAAAAGTATACAAATAACCATCACTCCCACTCTCAATAGCTAGAAAAAAACTACAGAGAATGATCAAAGATCCTCAGTTCCACACATACCATTATAATGCAAAGTTGTGCAATGAGCTGCCTTGTGTTACTTTGTGTCAAGAGGGTGTTCCATGGGTGATGCGTCAAAACCCATGTGGCTACCCATGGGTTTTGACTCAAATCCCTACCTACAAAAAAAATGCAGACAAGGATTTGCCCCAAAATCCTGCTTCTCCTCAAGTCTGGATAATGAGATGAAATGTTTTCATTTCTCCTCCTTTTCCCCACCTTGTATATGTGCTGCATTGTACAGCACACATGCAAAGTTGCAAATGCCTTAAGGCAATGTTTTTGTAATTAAAGGGTCTCCATCAACACAAAACCTATTCTTCCCACAACACAGTCCCCGTGCACTACGGTTCCAGGGTGTCTGCATTGGAGAAGGGAAAAGTACGCCAGCACAAGGAGAGAGCAGAATACTGCCACATATTAGTAAGTATGGCACTGTTCTGCACTCTCCATTTCATGCAATGCAGCACAGCAACTTTACTTGCTGTACTGCATTGCATGACTTCGATTCAAACCTGGGCCTTTATGTAATTCATTTATGTTTAGACCCTCATTACTAGCCACCTGTAAATTCTGATGGCCATGATGAAGATAGTGGGTGAAAACACTGAGGGTTCTGCGGAGACACACTGAATCCCACACGCTATTCCCCAAATATATGAATGCCCATTAGTCCCCTGTCCTGGAGTTACCTGGACTCCATTGTGTTGCTTTTGCACCATGCAGCGTAGTACAAAAGTGACACAAACCTAAAGTCAGATTTATGGAGCCCTGCAAGGCCACTTTGCATGGCCCTGACTAGCCCATAAATCTAGAGTAAGACACTACTGCGCAAATTACTGCGTTGCCTTACGATGCCCTAGTAATGTGTTCCGTGAGTTTTGATGCATTCCAATATTTACCAGAAATGGTAAACCTGGGAATGCGTCAAAAAGGTACACCTTCCCGGAGGAGATGTAACGAGGAGACATAACTTTATCGCTCCCCGTTACTTTCTCTTTCTATGTACTGCATTCGGCAACAAATATAGATAGAGGAATATGCCTCTCAGGATCGTTTTTGTGAAGGAAGGTGTCCCTTTCTGCACAAAAACAATCCTGCATGCAACAGAGGCACACTTGCACCAAAGTGCAAGGGTGCCTGCGTTGGAGCTAAGCTGGCAAAAAGGTCAGAAACGCAGAGGAAAAGACAGGAATGTGTCATTTTGCCTTAAATACGCATACCTGCCCTTTCCCTGTCACGCAGTGCAGCACAGCTGCAATGTATGACTTTTTCATAAATATGCCCCATTGTATCTATAGCTCCAGGGTGGGAAAATGACAGGGATATTAAAAGACCACACCTAATGTGGCTCCAATATAGTACAGTTAACAAATCCTTTGCAGTGAATTTAATGAGGTGTGCGTTTTTTGTAATTAAGTTCCCAAACATATGCGGCGACGTGACAATGCAGGAGGCTTTGCACAGATACAATCTATCCCCGTAATGAAAGAAAATGAGACTAGCTGGAAAGCCCTCCGCAGATCTTATCTTCCATCAGCCACATAATGTCGACACGTTGAGCCTGGGAGAGATAAAGGAAATTGAGTTAGGAGAAAGGAAAGCATTTTCCTTCAGGAGTTACCAAAGCCGACCACTGCTTTAATAATCGTAGATTCAGTTGATTGACTACGGTACAGCTTATAAACATTTGAAGGAGCGCAGAAAGACCCTCGATTTAACAAAGCACAGTTTTTCCCTAAATAAAAGGTTCGATGTTAAAAATATATTGGGCCACTTCATAAAGAAAAAAATAACTGCAGGTTGAAGGTTTGCATCTCCATTTTGGTAAAATTACAGTTTTTTTAAGATCCAATTTTAGACCAATGCCTACTTGGGTGTAGATAGGGGGTAGATAGCAGGCGTGGCTCCTCCGTTTGGGCAGAGGAGAGCCAGTCCTGTGGCCAATCCTGACACTGCTGAGAGCAGCCTCAGGATTGGCTGGGAGCCTGTGCATGCTCTCTCCAGCCCGGCAATGCAGTGTCAGGCCTCAGAGAGCCCATTGCGCACGTGTGTTTGGCCGGCCCGAGGCGGCCGGTCAAACATACATGAACAGTGAGGGGGAGTGCGCCACACCCCTGTTGCCCCACCCCTTTACCAGAAAACAATAATAAACTCAGTTTATTATCATTTTCTGGTAAAGGTTTTGCAGCTGCTGATGGGGGGGCGAAGCTCGTCCGCCCTAACGGAGGAGCCGCCCCTGATTCTGAGATGCAAGACTATCCCTAACGTCATTAGAACCCAATCTCTGTCGGTCACTTTTAGTGTCAGTTTCTCCCAAAATATATATGGGGTTACCCATTTGATTTCCTTTATGAACAGTTTTAATGGTGTTGTAAGGTGGTCAATGGTAATCAAAGCACAATTATAATTATAGATTTTAAAATTTATTTCTTTTTCTCACATCCACAATAAAGCTTGAAGGAAAATCATTGAAAACATGAATACTTTCTAAAGTGACCAATCAAGAAAACAGTTAATTGTGAGTAATGCTCCTACCAGGCCCTTGGTACACCTAGAACTGTGCAATACACTGATGGTGAAGCGAGCAGATCAAGCTTTCTTCTTGTGTATCCTAAATATAAATATAAAGCATGCTTAGTTTGCAACTTTTCTAACACACTCTGGTCATATTTTGTCCGAGAGGACACCAAGACACAGAGGTCCCGATTTAACATTATTTGATGCAGGACGATGCAGCAAAACAACTTGCTGAGCTGTGCTGTGTCAAATAATGGAACTGGCAGAATTGCTTCATATTTACCAAGATATGATGCATTCCTGCCCTGGCACAATATGTGCTGCTGATCCCAATGCTTACACCATGGTGCCTGGGTATCTGTGTGGCAGCAAGATTTTTTTTTACGAAAATGCAAAAACACAACCCACAAAGGCGTTTTCCTCTTACTAATTGTGCTGCAGAATGCAGCAAACATAGAAAGAAGAAATAATGATGAGAAATAATGATATTTCTCCTCATTGCACCTCTCTTGTTGTTGATGTATTCCCAGATTTACTAGTTGTGGTAAATCTTGGAAGGTGTCAAAAAGCATGGGTGAATGCTTGGGAACACCCACACTCCTCCCATGGAACACCTTCCCAGGGCAGATTAATTCAAGGCAGCGACTTAATCTGTCTTACATTACTCCAAATTTACCAAGACACACTGGGTCATGCAGGGTGGCTTTGTGCTGCTTAGGAAATCTGATTTAAGGATTACGTTGTCCTTGAGTCACCTTGCGTGACTCAAGAGCAATGCAATCCTCTGATAAATCTGGGCCCTAGATTATTTCTAAATCGTCTCTCTGTGAAGTACAGAGTTGGACTGGCTTTCATGGCAATCTGGTTGTGCCAGAAAGTCTGCATTGACAGATCTGTGCATGGGATGACTTTTGACATTTTGTGGTCTGGTGGCCTGTTTTTACTGTTGGTTTCTCTGACATTACAATCAACATTCCCTGCTGCAAGTACAAATTCATGCAGTCTCCCATAACTCCTAAAGACAACCATACCCCATGGATTTACTAATTTAAAGCTGCAAATGTGGACTCATTTTTTTTAGCTATCTGATTCACTAATGAGGGCCACTTTTAATTTGTAGCCCGGGCCTATTTTCTCTTCCAGTCCAACCCAGAGGTAGTATAATCTCCACACATTTTATACTAGTCACAAGTTATCAAAAACTAGATAAGAAACAACATACTAAAGAGGCAATTCAAACTACAGGAGGCATTTTTATACTCCATTTGCCCCGAATTTGCGTCATGTTTTTGACACAAATTCAGCTCAAAATTAACTCCATATTGATATTTTGACGTTATACCCATCTAACATCAAAATATTGGAGTTTGCACCATTTTTTAGATGCTTGAACATGCCTTGCGTCATTGAGATGTAAGGTAGGTGCTCACATCTAAAAAATGGTGCTATCCCCATAGTTCCATATTTATTCCCTGTGCCAAAATGACACACGGGTGGAAGGAAGGGCTATATAACAGTGCAAAGCTTGCTTTGCACAATTATATAACACCTGGGTCAGACTAGACTTTAGGGGACCTGTAGACCCATTTCCATGGTTAAAGACCATGGAATGGGTCCACAGGTGCCATCCTCAAGCCCCAGGAACACCTGCACCCACACCAGAGGGACACCAGAGGAAGGGGGACCCCATCCCAGGTAAGTAGGGTAAATATTGGATAGATGGTTTTGCATCAGGAAATGACGTTAGGCTGGTTAAAGGCATTTTTTTCACCTCTAACCAGCCTAACATCATTTTTCGGTGCAAAACCCCCTTCCTCCATACCGCCACCCCCACCCAGCTTTCTCAGATGCTAACCAACACTTTATGCCGGCTTGCGGGATTCCATAAATTTGGCGCTGGGCTGGCGCTCTGGAATGACGCAAGCCTGCGCTATACTTTTTGAAGCAAAAATGCATTTGCGGAGTTATGTGTCAAAAAGTATAAAAATGGCCCAAGTCTTTTTGCTTATTCAAAGAAATAGAAGGGTGGTAAGGATGGCAGAATAATACTAGGAAAATGAGCATTCAGTTGTGGGCTCTGTACCCCAAGAGAGGTTAACTCATTTAGTAATCACAAGAAGGTAACTGCCACAAAAGTGATAATACTCGTACAAAGACTATGAAAAGGTTATTTAGCTATTGATTACAGGGCAGTTGTCTCTTATCATAATCTTATTCCAGTAAAGAAACAGTAAGAACAACCCTCTCTAGTAGCCACACTACAGCCCTCCAGATTGTCTGAGTAGACAATGAGGAGAATCCAGGTAAGACACCAAAAATAACTTGCTTCACGATTGAAAATAGGCAAGGACGTAGGGGCCCTAGAGACAGAAGAAAAAGTTGCATAACATAAAATACCTCACAGTGAAACATGACAAAATTAATATAAACAGGTTATAACCAAAAGAACAAAAAGAAAAAGATAATGGTCCTGCACCAGCTCCAAGGACTTTTCAGCAGCTCTTCCTGCCAAAACCAGGAACCGTCCAAACTCCTCTGGCTGGCCCAGAGGACTTCTTGATGACCTCAGCCTAAAACAGAAAGGAGACATTGGTAAACACATTGCCTGAGTTTACATGTTTTTATAATGTTTTTTCCCATTGATTCCTATGGTGCGTAATTATGCACAAAATCAAGACATTTTTTTAAATTTGAAAAATCATAACTTGAAAAGTACTTACCCGATTTTGATGATCTTGGTCTTAAAAATGTATAAAAATCTGAAGTATTTTTGTAAATTGGTCACAAGTTATTCCTTTGAGTGTGTGTCTTCATTTAATGATACTGTGAGTACAACAAGTGCTTTGCACTTCTCCAAGACTGGCCGAACTGCTCGACCAAGCTACCATAAAACCTAGAGCATTAGGTGGTCTAGATATTACCTCTGTAAACCAATGTGTGTTTGCCCAGACTCTCTGCATAGCGTACTTGGTTTTGCACACTACATAGCAAGCTGGCCTCCTACATTTGGTGTCTCAGCGGTGGGATAAAGACTTTGCATTTGCCACTTCATCAATTTGTGAGCACATCAATAGCTCTCCAACTTGTCGTTAACTTAATTGCATTTTTTTCAATTTGTTAACATTTTTGAAATTTTGAAACTAATTGCTAGGTCCCTACAACAGCAGTTATGGTTAAAAGTCCTTAATTTAGTTGGCCTTATCCAAACGGGTTTCCAAATTTCTAAAAAGGTTCCAACTTTAGTAGCATGAAAAATGTGAGACTCTGAGAACCAGAGCCAGTAGCTCGACCTGGCCACTTACATGGGATATAACTATTTCCAGCGAAGGAAACTCTGCAAGCTGTACAAAATCCCTACTGGAAAACATGCCAAATTAGAGCAGCTTAGGTATCTGGTGGGCCAGTATGAAGAAACCTACTCCACAGAAGACATAGATGGTGAAACGTCTGGTAGGGATGAAAATGCTGTGGACAATAGAAATGAGGGTAACTCCTCTACCCCTAGCACTAGTGCACCCACTGAAGAGGACCGGGCTTTGCCCAGGTTGACCAAAAGAATGTCTCTGGAGGACCAGATTTTGGAAATTGAAATGAAAAGAAAGGAGTTGGGCTTAGCACCCATCTGTGGTGGCAGCATATCAAGAATTTGGGAGAAAGGCTGATCACTGGGTAAGAACTAGGGTGTCCAAAACTAGAACTGGAGGGGGTGACCAAAAGAATGATTCAGGGGACCACCTCCAAGACTAAAAGATGAACTACCCTAGAAATAAAGAAAAGGAGCCCTTAGGCCCCCCAAAATCCATCCAGGAGGGTGGGCCTAAACACACCTCACAAAACAAAAGTGGGTAAAAACTGGGATGCCACTAAGGCATGTGCCATAACTATAAACAGACAGGGCACCACACCAAGGACATTTCTTGTCCCAAAACCCAACCCACTAATAAACCCCTAGGGGTAGCCAGTGTAGCCATAGGGGATGAATCCTCAGATGAGGAGGTCCTCTTAGTCTTCAATTGGAAAGTAGGCCCCAGAAGTGAGTTGGAGATTCCAGAGGGGAGTAGATACTTCGACCACCTACTGGTGAATGGAATCCCAACCACTGCCCTGACAGACACCTGTGCCAGTCACACAGTGTGCATGACAGTCTGGTACTCCCAAATCAGTACATCCCATTTGAGACTCTCAGGGTAAGGACTATCCCAGAGAAGGCCACTGATATGTCTGGTAGGTCAGTAGCCACAGTGCCCCTAGAAAATAGATGGATTCCTTAGCTGGAGAAGGGTGGTAGTCAGTACAGACCTCCCCCTTGATTTTCTCCTTAGAAATGACTGCCCAGAGGTTGGACAGAGCACCAAAGGGGAACTGGTCCAGTGCCAGCCTTCTCCTAAGGAGTCTGGAGGTGCTGCCCCCACAATGAGTGCATGTAGGTCCCAGAAGAAAAAAAAAAGGAAAGAAAAGGGAGGTGGGCAACCTTTACCTAAGGCATCATAAAGCCATGGAGTTTCTGCTCCAATAGGGGAGAACTCTAATGTTGGAACAGGTGAAGCCCAACTTAGCCCCCAAGAAGTCCTGACTAGTCAGGAACCTGTCCAGCCTGAGTTGATGGCTCCCCAGCTGGTAGAAGAGAGAGTGGAAGAAAGGTGTTCTCAGCAGGATGTAGAGACCCCCCACTCCATAACAGTAGACAGGCGCCTTGAACCCAAAGAAGCCTGTGACTTAGCCTTGTCCCCTATGGGAGAAGAGCTAAAGGTGTGGTTATGGGCACTGACAGCGTCAGTGTGCTCTGCTGGTTGTTAGCATTTGTAGCTGCACAAACCTTGGCAAAGTGATCTGACCCCATACCAAATGGTAAATTAGGCCCCTTGATCCTGTTGGTCATGGTGGGGTTACTCAGGTTGTGGGTGAGCTAGGGATTGCCTTGGCTAAGACCTCTGACCCCAAGACAAAAGGGAAAAGACACTGATGAAACAGGTGTAAAACATTTCAGATTGTGTCCTGTCACTATTGAGGTAGGTCAGTTGTCCAGTGGGAATGACCTGAACGGTAGGATGGAAGGCAATGTAAGCCTTCTAACAAACCAGCCTGTTTTCCCTACTCTTCCTTGCCTGACAGACTAGGAAGACTCTCCCAGATATTGGCTGAGTTTTCTGGCCTGTGGGCTGGGGGGGGGGGTTGTGTGGGAAACTGCCCACCCACACTTTTTATCTGGTTACTGAATACAACTCGGACTGGAGTGCACTAAGTACCTGCTAACCAGCTCCCCAGTGCAGAGTTCGTCCACTAAAAAGGAAAGAAATATTGTCACAATTGGGAACATGCTTAGCTGCTACTGTAAGTCCCTAGTAAATGGCACTTTGGTATCCAGGGCATGGGCAGCAGCAGCACCTCAGGGGCCATGCATCCACGTGCACCGAGAACTGACGTTGCAGGCTGAGTATCCTGGTGCAATGCTAAAAACGAAAAACTGACATGGCACACAGCCTGCGTGGCCTGTCCACTACACACTGCATGCATTATAGGGAAGTCACCCCTGGCAGGCCTTTCAGCCCTGAGGCAGGGTGTACTATACTGCCTGTGTGGGCATAGATGCATGAGCAATATGTCCCTACTGTGCCCTTGCCAAACCTGGAACATAGTAAGTGAACAGAGCAGCCATTGTACATGCATGTGCTGGACACTAGTCAGTATGAATTTCACATATACATGATGGCCACTCTATATCCTGAGTTGTTTGGTATCAAGCAACTCAGAATGATGAATCCAAACTGGTACCAGTATTGAATTTATTGCAAACTGTACCCAAGTGCTACCTTAGAGGTGCCCCCTGCAAAAACTAACTACCCTGGCATGGTTGCTGGCTGGTCACAAGCAGACTGCTACCACCAGAAAAGATTCTGGAACCCTGGGATGAGAGTCTGTGCATTCTGGGTCCCGAGAACAAAGTCCTTCCTGGGCAGAGGTATTACACCTCCTCCCCCAGGCATGTGCACCTATGAGCTTCAAGGAGCTTACCGCCCTTGAAACTCAACCCCAAGCCCTGCTGCTAGCAGCAGATGGCCACCCCAACTTGCACCACCCCTAAAGGTGTTGCATGGGAGGTGACCTCTCCATTTCATTATCCTGCATCTTGCATGGCAGGAAAATACCCTACCAGGGATAGGCACGTGACCTCTGCCCACAGTAAATGGTCACATAGTGGGTATAGCTACCCTAGGGTAGATGACCCATTGGTTACTACTAGGTACTCCACCAAAAACACCGACTGAATGCAGTATTTCACGGGCAACCGTAGGCATACAGATCAGATTCCAAAGACATAAGAAGGCCTGCAACAAAGAAGACCCAAGGCTCGAGAACTGCATTCCTGCTGCACAAATAAAAAGGGGCCAAACCCTGCCTGCTGCACCCAGGACTCGACAGTCACTGCTGAGGGGTTGTATGGACATTGGAAAGACTACAAAACCCCAGAGGACCTCCACCCTTCTGAAAATTGACAAAGATTGCCCTCCAGAGTGAAAGCTTCACTCCCTGCAACAAAAGACCTAAAGACCAGTTGTAGGAAAGTACCATCTTGCCTGGCATGTTACCCCCATTTTTTACTGTATGTATGTTTGTTTTTGCCTGTGTCACTGGGATCCTGCTGGCCAGGACCCCAGTGCTCATAAAGTATGCCCTGTATGTGTTCCCTGTGTGGTGCCTAACTGTATCACTGAAACTCTGCTAATCATAACCTCAGTGTTTATGCTCTCTCTGCTTTTTAAATTTGTCACTGCAGGCTAGTGACTAATTTTACCAATTCTTATTGGCACACTGGAACACCCTTATAATTCCCTAGTATATGGTACCTAGGTACCCAGGGTATTGGGGTTCCAGGAAATCCCTATGGGCTGCAGCATTTCTTTTGCCACCCATAGGGACCTCAGACAATTCTTACACAGGACTGTCACAGCAACCTGGGTGAAATAACGTCCACGTTATTTCACAGCCATTTTACACTGCACTTAAGTAACTTCTAAGTCACCTATATATCTACCCTCACTTAGTGAAGGTTAGGTGCAAAGTTACTTAGTGTGTGGGCACCCTGGCACTAGCCAAGGTGCCCCCAGATTGTTCAGGGCAAAATCCCCAGACTTTGTGAGCGCGGGGACACCATTACACGCATACACTACATACAGGTCAAAACCTATATGTAGCGTCACAATGGTAACTTTGAACATGGCCATGTGACATGTCTATGATCATGGAATTGTCACCCAAATACAATTCTGGTATTGGGGGGACAATTCCATGCATCCCTGGGTCTCCAGCACAGAGCCCGGGTACTGACAAACTAACTTCCCAGGATTTTCTCTGCAGCTACCGCTGCTGCCAACCCTCAGACAGGTTTCTGCTCCCCTGGGGCCTGGGCAGCCCAGTCCCAGGAAGGCAGAACAAAGGATTTTGGAAATAGGTGTGAAGGGCCTGGGACGAGCAGCCTTCCCTGACCTCTGGAAATGCTTTGAAGGGCACAGATGGTGCCCTCCTTGCATAAGCCAGTCTACACTGGTTCTGGGATCCCCCCAGCCCTGCTCTGGTGCAAAACTGAACAAAGAAAAGGGGAATGACCACTCGCCTGACCAGCACCTCCCAGGGGAGGTGCCCAGAGCTCCTCCAGTGTGTCCCAGACCTCTGCCATCTTGGATGCAGATGTGTGAGGGCACAATGGACAGCTCTGAGTGGCTGGCGCAGCAGGTGACGTCAGAGACCCCTGCTGATAGGTGCTTACCTTTCTCTGTAGCCAATCCTCCTCTGAGGGCTATTTAGGGTCTTTCCTATGGGCATCTCACCAAATAACGAATGCGAGAGCTCACCAGAGTTCCTCTGCACTTCCCTCTTCGACTTCTGCCAAGGATCGACTGCTGTCTGCTCCAGGACGCCTGCAAAAACACAACAAAGTAGCAAGAAGACTACCAGCAACATTGTAGCACCTCACCCTGTCAGCTTTCTCAACTGTTTCCTTGTGGTGCATGCTCTGAGCGCTGTCTGCCTTCACCCTGCACTGGAAGCCAAGATTAAATCTCCTGTGGGTCAACAGAATCTTCCCCCTGCCAACGCAGGCACCAAACGTCTACAACACCGGTCCTTTGGGTCCCCTCTCATCCTGAGGAGCATGGTCCCTGGAACACAGGAGCTGGGTCCAAGTGTCCCCGACTGTCCAGTGGCCCTTCTGTCCAAATTTAGTGGAGGTAAGTCCTTGCCTTGCCAGACAGTAATCCTGTGTACTGCGTGAACTGCAGCTGCTCGGGCTTCTGTGTACTTTTGCAAGACTTCCTTCGTGCACAGCCTAGCCCAGGTCCCCAGCACTCTGTCCTGCATTGCCCAACTCACTGAGTTGGACTCCGACTTCGTGGGACTCCCTTTTTTTGTGCTGAGTCAACCGTTGTGCTCAGATCTTCTGAATGCCTGTTCAGGTACTTCTGTGGGTGCTGCCTGCTTCTGCATGGACTCTCTGTGTTGCTGGGCGCCCCCTCTGTCTCCTCCTCCAAGGGGTGACCTCCTGGTCCTTCCTGGGCCCTGGCAGCACCCAAAACCTTCAACTGTGACTCTTGCAGCTAGCAAGGCTTGTTTGCAGTCTTTCTGCGTGGAAATAACTCTGCATCCTCCAGCACGCCATGGGACATCTTGTGACCAAAGGAGAAGTGCCTGGCACCTTCCGTTGTAGAAGAATCTTTGGCTTCTTCCACCCGAAGGCAGCCCTTTTGCACCTTCATCCGGGGTTTAGTGGGCTCCTGCCCCCCGGACACTTTGCATTCTATTGTGTTCTACAGTGTTTGCACTACTTTTCTAACTGTTTACTTACCTGATTTGGTTTGTGTGTGTATATTTTGTGTATAATACTTACCTCCTAAGGGAGTATATCCTCTGAGACACTTTTGGCATATTGTCACTAAAATAAAGTACCTTTATTTTTGGTAACTCTGAGTATTGTGGTTTCTTATGATGTAGTACTAAGTGATATAAGTGGTATAGTAGGAGCTTTGAATGTCTCCTAGTTCAGCCTAAACTGCTCTGCTATAGCTACCTCTTTCAGCCTAAGCTGCTAGAACACCTCTAATCTACTAATAAGGGATAACTGGACCTGGCACAAGGTGTAAGTACCACAAGGTACCCACTATAAGCCAGGCCAGCCTCCTACACCAGTGAAGTCCAGTTCACTGACAGGCTGGTGACCCAGGAACTGGACACGTCAGCCAGACTATATTTCACCCAACAGACCCAGGGTACAAATCCTGGAAGCATGAGACGTTTGGTTTCATTGCATCCTCCAGTGACTGAACCATGCAATAGCCCATGGAACTGGTCACTTAATGTCGGACACCAAGAAGGAAAGTTCATTCCAGACTCCAAAAAGATTAGGAGCAAGAACCAGTCCAGGGACTTCAGGACACATAATAACTACCACCTCCCCCAGAGTGGCCCTGATGACTTGTAATCCACCCTCAAAGTAACCAGTCTCCTGCTTCCAAGGACACTTTTGTGCAAGCTCCTTGCTCACCTAACTGCTCTGCACCCAGCCTCCCTGGGTCCTGCACCGGAGAATCAGCTGTGCTGTAAGGGTCCCGCACCCCTTGCAACCTCTACATTTAATGGGGACCCACTGACTTACCTGTGCATTGCTTTTCCAACTGGTCCCCCAGAGTGGTCCCGCAGCAGCTACAAGGATTTTTCAGCAGCTCTTCCTGTCAAAACCAGGAACTGCCCGAACTCCTTGGGCTGACCCACAGGACATCTCAATGTGCTCAACCTAAAAGCAAAAGGAGACATTGGTCCATGCATTAACTTATTTTATACGTATTTTAAAACATTTCTCCCATTGTTTCCTATAGTGCATAATTACACACAAAATCAATCTGTTATAAACTTTGAAAAATCATAACCTAAAAAGTACTTATCTGATTTTGATGATCTTGGTCTTAAAGATTTCATACAAATCCGAAGTTTTTCTGTAAATTGGGCTTGAGTGAGTGTCTTCATTTATTGATATTATGAGTACAACAAATGCTTTGCACTTCCCCAAAACTGGCCTAACTGTTCTACCAAACTACCATAAAAATTAGAGCTTTAGGTCATCTAGTTTTTACCTCTGTAAATCAACATGTGGTTGCCCCAATTCTCTGCACATTGTGCCTGGTTTTACAAACTACATAGATAGCTAGCCTCCTACAGTCCTATGATGGTGATGTCCAGGTAGTGGTTTCCATTTCCACTAACCTGCTTGAGGTAGCCACACGTTTAAGTGACTGTATGCAGGAGATGGGAAAATGGATGAACGAAAATTGTTTTGAACTCAACTCAACACATCAATCGTGTTACTTCGACATGCTTCTATCTGTTGAAAACACTGAGGAAAATCTTTCCCTTCATCCCTTTTGAACTCAGAAGAATATTAATAGTTGCCTTCATACTATCTCGAATCGATAATGTAATTCTTTATATATGGCCTACAACAGCAACTCCATCAGTCAGTGTTCCAGGCCATTGTTCACCTACACTGGCTACAGGTAAAGAAACTTAATTTTTAAGTCTCTATGTGTGGACCATAAAGGTTTGCATGAATCTAGAACAGAATAATTAAAGTTAAGGTTCTGCTGGTATGCTCCCAACAGAACACTGCACTCTGGGCCTTATTATGAGTTTGGCGGGTGGCGGTTTGTCGCCTGCTGGCCTAGAGGGAAACTCACCACGACATTGACCCCGGGTCGCAATCCCCAGGGTAGCGCTGCTAGCAGCACTGTCCTGGTGGATTAAGGCCACCGGCACCGCCAGGCTGCTGGCCGTCCTAAATGTGGAAGTGCCGGCGGTATGACTATGGCCCGTTCGCCATGGACGTAATGTGGAGGTCGGACCGCCACTTTGGCAGCGGTCTGACAGCCACAGAGAGTAAGACTGACACACTCATAATGAGGGCCTCTGTCTTTTTTTAAGGAGCCTGAGGTTCAAAAAAAGCTCTTTGGGGTAGGAACAGCTTTGTACTGTTTACTGGAAAAGCATAGAAAGCACCCTTGCTTTTAAAAACACAGTCTAACTTGTTAATTTTTAGGAAATGGATTAAAACCTGGCTTTTTGCTGATTGACCTGCTTAGAATTTTCCTGTTTCTGACAGTTTGCCAGCCCCAAGATGCCTCCGGGGATTCACACACTCTTTAAAAGTAAACTTAAACTAAACCCCCAGAAAACAGAAAGAAGAAACAAGGAATTGATCTGTAATGGCGGATAACCAAGAAAATGAAATCCTTGAGTACTGCAGTGTATTAAGGATGTCCTTCAAATCGCGCCCTGTGCTGCATGATGCCCAAAAGACCCATAAATAGCTTTCCTCCATTTTGTATCAACATTAACCTTAGAAGTGAACAATATTTCCTACAAAATGTAGGTCTCTTGAAAACATGTTCCTCCATCCACTAGATATTGTTATGGTTACAGCGGTAGGTTCCTTGTCTGTGTGCTCACCTCCCAAATATTCCATGTCTAGGGAAATTTAGGCAACTCTTTCATGTGGGCCTCAGAGCAGAAATTCAGCACAATGTGCATTGGTGCCATGCCTTTCCTAACAATAATTGATTTACTTGACATCTGTATGAGAGAGTGCGGTGTATGGATGGTTCTAGAGTCAGTAAGTCTGAGCTCCTGGAATGTCAAAGAAATGTTGGCATGGTGGAAAAGAGGTGCTATTTTAGTCAGAATGAAAGAAAGTTGAGAGTGGAGAAAAAAGGACTCATATGTGAAGCTTTGAGGTGAAGAGAATCACCATTTGTCTCAGGTAATTTGGGTTGAGACCATTTCACAGACCGTCCCTCAGAGGTAACATATTTTTAATTTGTCTGGGGCATCTCTCGAGCAGGTTCTGTGACATGACCATGTTAGCAAATCCCCTCACGTTTGTTTCAGTGAGCCAATCACCCTTTCCCGCTAAAGAGAACTGCAGGTGAACAGATGAACTAGAAATGTATCGATTTCAAGTGATTTGTAAAACATTTACGACACATAAACCAGATGAAGGTGCCAGATGCTGACTGAAAGAACGGTATGAAAGAGTGTGACCACGTGAAAGCAGGGTAATGGTATGGGCCCTGTAAGAAGTCTGATTATTGGCTTAAAGGAATGGAAGTACCACTCAGGGAACAGCCACAAACCCTGTCAGGGTGAACTACAAAATTTACAAGATTAATCAGTGCCTAACTTCTTGGTAGCTTGGCAAAAATCTTAACTTAGAGACAATTTGTAAAGTATTTATGCACCACACAAACAACAATAAAGTGAAAACACCATACAAGAGAAACCCCAAACCAATTTAGAAATATAGAGCACATTTTAATAAATAAATGGTACTGAACAACAAAAACCTAATCAGTAGAACCGTTGATATTAATTTTCAAAGTTTTAAGTGAAAACAGCACCTAAAAGCACAAATGCCATTTGCTGTTGTCTGGTAGCACTAGAATGGAGGAAAGTCACAAGGTCCAGATTACCCTGATGGAGTGTGCGTCCCATAGAAGGACCCCATGAGGAGCAGGTCAAGCACCGCAAACAGTCATCACTGTAGCACAAAGAGCAGTTTGGCCATGGTGAATAGTCATCCCTGTAGCATGAAGAGCCAGTCACAGCCAGTCAGAGCATCACAGATGGTAGCATTGTGTTAGCGGTTGTTGCATAAACTGTTGCTGTCATTGTTAAGAGACGATTTCACCAGAGTTTTACATTAGTGGTGGTCAGAGCCTGGGTGCAAACAAGTTCTTTCATGGTTGCAAGGAGGCCAAACTTCAGGTTCTTTCACATCTTCTTGCAGGAGGAGCAGCCACTGAGGGCAGTCAAAGATCAAGGACCTAGGTAACACCTCCTAGGGTTCACAACTTACTCTAGCAGAGACCAGAAGTAGGGCTCAAGCAGGTCCAGTTGCAGGTCCTTGCAGATCCAGTTGCTGCACATAGGGTGGGCAGTAGCAGGGAGGCCTTTGAAGCTTGTTGTGTCCATGTAGCTCACAAAGGAGGTCAGCCAACTCACCCGTGGAGTCACTCTGCATAGACCCCCACAGAGCCAAAAACCATTTTTTTTAAATGTTGCCACAGATTCACAATACCAGCACTTGCATTTATTGGTCCCCAGGGTGGGCCATGTCCTGCGAGTATAAGTATTTTTGATGGGGGGGGGGGGGACTCTTGGCCCCCCATAGCCCCAGGGACAACCACCTCCCCAGGTGATTTTCATGATATATGCAGGGGGGCCGCAAGCCCCTATGCACCCTGGGGACCACCACCTCCCAGAGGCAAATTGCAGGTTCTTTGAGGGTTCCCCACTGTCCCAGATAACCCATAAAGGGCTAAAAAACAGGACCAAAAACAAAACCAATAGCTAGGCATGAAGGTTATGGACCTTCACACGGATTCCTCAGGGTTTAAGTCCAGCTGGACACGTTTCTCTCTTTTATTTTTAAACTACAAATGTTTAAAGGTAAAATGAAAATTGATTTTATTTTTTTTAAATAAGAAACACATTTTTCTTTTTAAATTGGACAGAAACATCCATTATAAGTATATCATACATCAAAGCCTAAAAATGTCTGTGGCCCTCATTACAACATTGGCGGTAAAAGCCGCTTACCTCCGAGCAGAAGACCGCCAACACACCGCTGTGGCAGCGGAATTCCGCCACAGTCATTATGACCCACTGCTCGGAATCCGCCAAAATTCAGACACCCACACAAGTCCGCCATACCAAAGGTCAGTGATAAACTGGCGAAAACAAATCCTCCACCGTCACGCCAACAGAAATACGCCCACACTATCACGACACACGAATCCATGCAGCGGTCTTTCAACCGCTGTATTCCATTGGCGGTACACACCACCGCGCTCAAAATACACACACATATACAAAACACTGCCACATTGGACAATTCGAAACACACACACCTGACACACATACACACACCACTCCCACACACCCATTACAATATAAAACATACACCCACATCACCCACAAACCCCTACGACCACAATTACCAAGAGAAGGCCAGAGAGAGACACCACAAACAACTACCAAGCATCCACAGGCACACAATACCATCACCAACAGAACTTCCACGCACCTCACACAACACACCACTAAATATTACCCCACTTATCACTACACACACCACCCCACACATCACCCACACCACCCCATGGCACATCAAAGACACTCCAGGTTCTCTGAGGAGGAGCTCAGGGTCATGGTGGAGGAAATCGTCCGGGTAGAGCCACAGCTATTCGGATCACAGGTGCAGAACACCTCCATAGCTAGGAAGATGGAGCTATGGCGAAGAATAGTGGACAGGTTTAACGCAGTGGGACAGCACCCAATAAATAGGGATGACATCAGGAAGAGGTGGAACGACCTACGGGGGAAGGTGCGTTCCGTGGTCTCAAGACACCACCTTGCGGTTCAGCGGACTGGCGGCGGACCCCCACCTCCTCCCCCACAACTAACAACATGGGAGGAGCAGCTCTTGGCGACTCTGCATCCTGAGGGCCTCGCAGGAGTAGATGGAGGAATGGACTCTGGTAAGTCAAAGCTTTACTATTACATCCCCCACCCTACCTGCATGCCATCACATACCCCCACCCTCACCCTCACCGCATCACTCCTACTCCTCACAAATGTCCCACTATCACAAACCACACATCCCAACACCAAGCCCTGCATGCAACAACAAAGCATGGACACCCATCACCAAAGCATGGCCACTGCACATACCCATACACACCCCTAAACCACCATCACACAAGGTCACACACAGAAATGCAAGCACTGGGGTACACGGTCACCCACCTATTGCACACCATGGCACACACAGATGTAATAAACATCCTTTTATACCCCTGCAGGACCCCTACCCAACGTCAGCGGACAGGAAGGTCCACACATGTCCACACCACCAACAGAAGAGGCCCACACTGATGACAGCAGCTCTGTCCAACTGGATCTAGATGACCAGCCCGGCCCATCGGGGACCTCGGGACAGTCGGTTCCCCTGACACAGTCACTGAGGTACTGGTTTTTTCAGAACCAGTACTGATCCGGTAACCCATCGGTGCCAGGGTACACCCAAAGACCTCGGGTACTTTCCTGATTCAGACCACAGAAACTCAGAGTCTTCTAGGTGAAGTCAAGGATCGAATTTATTGGCTGCAACCAAGTAACAAGCGTCCTAGAAGTACAACAGCACGGTTTGTATGTTCTCAGGAGACTGTGTTTCAATGCAAAGTCAGGTTTCCTTATATACAGTTTTTTAAGCTTCAGGCAAACATTCTTGACATTTTGGTTGGTCATTCACATGTTTTCACTACAAAGGAAAAAACAGTGTCATGATGAAACCTCATATTTCATGTCATCCAACCCATAATAAATTACCCGGCAAGGCCTAGTATTTTACATCAGATAAGTGTGGACCCCCAATAAAAACGGGCACCTCCCCTTCGAAAAGTATGAAGAAGAAAAGAGCAGGTGCAGGTGTGAGCAAGATTAGGCAGGGTGTGTGAGCGATAATTAGGGTTTTATGGCATGGTGTGCGTTTATGCTATCTGATTCGGCCACTGTGAGAGGGACTGACCAAACAGGTTTGGCCTGAGGCAATGGTTCCAGCTTGCCCAGGTCAGAGAAAAGTCAATCAAGGTGTACGTGTCCTTGGAATCAAATCTGACTGTATTATAAGCCTATGTGAGGGCAACTTTTAAAATTGCTGCCGTGTATAAAATGGGAGCCACGAGTGCAGGACGAAAATGGCGATTTCGAGGTGAAAACGCTGCTGGAATTGAGCGAAAATGCTCATGCTTAGTGTACTAGTCATTATCGGTCTTTTGATACTAAAATCGTACTGCTGTGGCAAAGTAAATTACATGGGTCCAGAATTTTTAGAACCACATCACAGGCCCCTACAGAGCTTCCCCCCTCTGGAAACACCAGCACAGCACCCACCCAGCGGGCCCATACCTCTGTCCCCAGGACACGTCAAGCAGCAGTGTGTCCACCACTACAGGGAACCCAAGCTAACCCACCACCCCAACAACAACAGGGACCTGGGGGCAGTGGTAGTGGGCACACGGCCCAGGAACACAGGGGAACTGGGAGGGCTGCTGTGCGACAGGGGGAGGACAGGCCAAGGGAACCCACTCTCCACGAGGCCCTCTCCTCCATCATGGGAGCCTACCACCAGTCCCAGAAGACGATAGCAACTGTACTGGCCAAGTTTCAGGAGACCCAGCACCTGCAGGAGGAACAGTATTTGGGCTTCAGGGAGGAACTCAGAGCCATCAATTCCACCCTGGGCACCATTGTAGGGGTGCTGAAGGAAGTACTCAACACCAGGAGGGACACTGTGGCACACCAAGGGGCCCCTGACACTAGCCTGGACGATGAACTGCCCACCACCTCCACCGGCGCTAGTAGACAGGAGGCACTGCCACAGGACCACCACACCAGCACCCCAATCCCTGCAGAGGGAGATCCACCCCGCAAACGGTCCCTGAGATCCAGGACAAAGACAGAGAACGATGCCAAGACCCCCGCCAAGAAACGAGACCACCCTGAATGTCATCTCTCTGTCCCATCATCAAACTGCCCCAGCTCCACTTCCTATGCCCATTTGGACAATGCACCTGTGAGACTAATAGACTGGACTCTGTCATGGACATTCTTCCACCATCACCCCTCACCATTTTACAATCCCCTCCAATATTGAGCACTTAAATAAACACCCTTGAAGCACAAAACAATCTGGAGTCAGTCTGTGATTTCGAAATAGTGTATTAGCAATTACAGTGGCAAAATGCTCTTTCAATTGTAATGTAAACATACCTATGTCACACAGCTCTAGTCCATGAGGAAACAAAGCAGATGTCACACTGTGGGACACACATCTGTGAAATCGTAAGGGAAAGTGGCAACTCAGTGACCATACACTGGGTGAAAACGACAGACAGTAGAGAGGTAGTAGTGTTACAGTACATGTAGTAGGCACGTTTGTATTCTTACCTGTGTCTCACTGGAAATATTGCAGGATCACTGAGTTCCTGTTGTCCATGTCCTCTTCTTCAGCTTCCTTGTCTTCACTGTCCACAGGCTCCACAGCTGCAACGGCACCGCCATCTGGACCAACCTCCTGCAGAAAAGGCACCTGTTGTCGCAAAGCTAAGTTGTGAAGCATACAGCAGGCAACGATGATCTGGCACACCTTCTTTGGTGAGTAGAATAGGGATCCACCTGTCATATGGAGGCACCTGAACCTGGCCTTCAGGAGGCCGAAGGTCCGCTCTATTATCCGCCGAGTTCGCCCATGTGCCTCATTGTTACGTACCTCTGCCCTTGTCCTGGGATTCCTCACTGGGGTCAGTAGCCATGACAGGTTGGGGTAACCTGCAAATGGCGAGGGACAACTGTTAGACACACACTAGCCTGTGGAGATATCCCCAGACCCAGACAACCATTCCCACTGACTTGCTTCCAGGTGCTCACCTAATAGCCACACACAGTACCTCTGGAGTTGACCCATCACATAAAGGATGCTGCTATTCCGCAGGATGTAAGCGTCATGCACTGTGCCAGGGAACTTGGCATTAACATGGGAGATGTACTGGTCTGCCAAACACACCTTCTGCACATTCATGGAATGATAACTCTTCCGGGTTCTGTACACCTGTTCACTCCTGCAGGGGGGGACCAAAGCCACATGGGTCCCATCAATGGCACCTATGATGTTGGGGATATTTCCCAGGGCATAAAAGTCTCCTTTCAATTTAGGCAAATCCTCCACCTGAGGGAAAACGATGTAGCTCCGCATGTGTTTCAGCAGGGCAGACAACACTCTGGACAACCCGTTCGAAAACATAGGCTGGGACATCCCTGATGCTATGGCCACTGTTGTTTGAAATGACCCACTTGCAAGGAAATTGAGTACTGACAGCACCTGCACTTGAGGGGGGATTCCTGTGGGATGGCAGATAGCTGACATCAGGTCTGGCTCCAGCTGGGCACACAGTTCCTGGATTGTGGCACGGTCAAGCCTCTAGGTGATGATCACATGTCTTTCCTCCATTGTCGACAGGTCCACCAGCGGTCTGTACACCGGAGGATGCTGCCACCTTCTCACATGTCCCAGGGGACGGTGCCTATGAAGGACAACAGCGAGCACAGAGTCAACCAACTCAGAGGTACGTACCCACAGCTTACACCGAACACTAATCATAATCCGAAAATTGGCCTGTATGAGTGTTGAGGCAAGGCCTAGGTATGTGTGACGCAGTTAAAAATTAAGCCATGTGGGCCCCTGAAATGGCAGCTCCCTGACCTGTAAGGTGGGACAATGGGATGTGAGGTAACTGCGCTGGCGTTGTACACCGTCGCGGTAGGCGGTCGAAGACCGCGGCAATGCTGCATTGGTTAACATTGGACCCTATGGGTCCCAGGAGCCAATGACGATGTACGCCGGCAGTAACGGTACGCACCGCCATGGACGTGACCGCTATTTTCTATCTGTTCAATCACTCGATACCTGATCTTCGACAGGAGAGGACCTACACTGCAAGTGCTGCTATGACCTCGGTCTGGAATAGACAATGGCTCGTGCATCTGGGGAAAGGGCCCCTGCTTTCACATCGGAGGAGTTGGAGCAACTCGTGGATGGGGTCCTCCCCCAGTACACGCTACTCTACGGTCCTCCAAGGGTAGGGATGGGGGCCAATGTGACTGTGCATTTGGTAATAACTTTTCTTTTCCCCCTGTACAATTCATGTAGGTCAGCGCCCACCAGAAAAAAGATATTTGGCGTGCCATCGCCAAAGACGTCCGGTCCCTGGGGTCTACCACAGACAGAGCACCCACTGGCGTAGGAGATGGGAGGACATTCACCACTGGAGCAAGAAGATGGCGGAGGCCCAGTTGGGGATGGCCTCCCAACGTGGGAGTGGTGCCCGTCGCACCATGACCCCTCTGATGTTCAGGATCCTGGCGGTGCCGCACCAGGAGTTGGATGGGCGCTTGGGGCATCACAGCAGCCACAAGGGGGTGGGTACACTCTAATTCTGCTGATTTTTAGCGCAGTGGAGGTGTCTGGGTGGGGGAGGTGGGCTGTGGGTTTCCCTAGGCCAGGGTGAGTGTGCTAGTTAGGTCCCCTTGTTCTGGCAGACCCTGTGGCACCCCACTCCACCTGTGTACAGTGCCAAGTACACCTAGTCAGGTTCCTGTGTCATCCATGTGTGCAGATGTCGTCCATTGGCTTGCAGGCCATGTCCCAGGGATTGAACAGTGGAGCCCAAGTGCAGGGGGCTTCGGTGTCTGTCGTGTCCGGCAATGGTAGCGGTAATGCATGCACTCAACATGTCTTTCTTCTGTCGTCCCCCCCCTTTTTGTGGTCTCCCTGTTCTTCTGTGCATTCCAGCTGCATCCCACATGGCCCTGGAGGGCGACACTACGGACTTGGAGTTCACCACTGGGACGGAGGGCGAGGGGAGCTCCATGGCGGGGACAGGAGCTGACACCAGTGACACGGACTCGTCCTTTGATGGGAGCTCCCTTGTGGTGGCGGCAACATCTGTGCCCCCGCATCCACAGGTACAGCCGCCACCCCCCCTACCAGCACCGTCCTCCCAGCAGCCCCTCAGCCTTTGCCCCGTGCACGCTCACCCAGGACGGTGGGCATCACCTTCGCCCAAGGCACCTCAGGCCCTGCCCCAGTCACCCCTGCTGCCCTCAGTGAGGAGGCCATTGACCTCCTCAGGTCCCTCACTGTTGGGCAGTCTACCATTTTGAATGCCATCCAGGGTGTAGAAAGGCAGTTGCAACAAACAAATGCATTCCTGGAAGGCATTCATTCTGGTCAGGCGGCCCTTCAGCAAGCTTTTCAGACTCTGGTCTCAGCACTGATGGCAGCCATTGTCCCTGTCTCTAGCCTCCCCCCTCCAATTTCCTCCACCCAGACCCAATCCCCTCTACCTCAGCCTTTCCCAAGCACACCTTCAGACCAGCATGCACACACATCAACACACAAGGGAAGCTCAGGCAAACATAAGCACCACACATCCCAAAGGCACTCACGCAAGCATCACACACATGCAGACACACCAACATCCGCTGCCTCCACTGTGTCCCCCTCCTCCTCGTCTCCCTCCTCCCTCTCAGTCTCTTCTACACTCACACCTGCATGCACTACATCTACAGCCACTACGTCCATCACCAGCACACACACCACCACACCCCGCTCACGTGCACTCACCACCCCCACTGCCATTCACACGTCCCCTGTATCCTCTCCCAGTGTGTCTGTGACGACACCTCCCAACATACACAAACGCAGGCACACACCCACCCAACAGCCATCCACCTCACGACAGCCTCCAGCGCATGCACCTTCACCCAAAGTCACCAAACGAACACCTCCTACAACCACAACCTCTTCCTCCACTCCCAAACCCCCTCCAGCTACCCGTCCCAGTGTTTCCAAAAAAACATTTCCTGTCCAACCTTGACCTCTTTCCCACACCTCCCCACCCCATCCGTCTCCTAGGGCCCGACTCTCCAGGTCCCAACCTAGCACCTTAGCCACAACATCTCCGGGACCAGTGGTGCCTTTAGTCACCCGTATCTGGAGTGCAGCGGCCACCAGGGCAGCCAGTGTGGCACGGAGCCACAGCACAGACAGTCCCCCACTTGTGAAGCATCAAAAGTTGGCCAGTGCCCGGCGGGAGAGGGGGAAGACTCCAGACACCAAAGCCGCTCACAGGGGGTACAGGTGGGAGTGTGGAGTCAGCTGCGACACCTTCCAATGTGGGGAAGGCCCACAAGAAAGTCAGCAAGTCTGGGAAGAGCAGCACGGCGGGGAAGACCGCCACCAGCCCTGCTGCCCAGGAGGCCACCGCCATCATCCCCGCTGCCAGTAGGCCACCGCCATCATCCCTGCTGCCCAGGAGGCCACCCCCAGCACCTGTCCTGCTGCCCAGGAGGCCACCGCCACCAGCCCTGCTGCCCAGGGGGCCACCGCCATCATCCCCGCTGCCCAGGAGGCCACCGCCATCATCCCTGCTGCCCAGTAGGCCATCGCCCCCACCTGCCCTGCTACCCAGGAGGCCACCGCCACCAGCCCTGCTGCACAGGAGGACACCGCCATCATCCCCGCTGCCCAGGAGGCCACCGCCCGCACCTGCCCTGCTGCCCAGGAGGCCACCGCCATCCTCCCCGCTGCCCAGGAGGCCACCGCCATCATCGCTGCTGCCCAGGAGGCCACCGCCATCACCTGCTGTGCTGCCCAGGAGGCCACTGCCATCATCCCCGCTGCCCAGGAGGCCACGCCACCAGCCCTGCTGGGCCAGACAGGACTGCGAGCACCAGCCCCACTGGGCCAGACAGGACCGCCAGCACCAGCCCCTCTGGGCCAGACAGGACTGCCAGCACCAGCCCAGCTCGGCCAGACACGACCGCCAGCACCAGCTCTGCTGGGCCATGAGGGACCGCCAGCACCAGCCCCGCTGGGCCATGAAGGACCGCCAGCACCAGCCCCGCTGGGCCATGAGGGACCGCCAGCACCAGCCCCGCTGGGCCATGAAGGACCGCCAGCAGCTGAGTCACTGCAAAGGACCCCGCCGCAACAAGCACAGCTGAACAGGGCACCGCCGCCACAAGCACTGCGGAACAGGCCACCGCCGCAACAAGCACCCCTGAACAGGGCACCGCCGCCACTAGCACCGCTGGCCCATGAGCGCCAAGGGCACTAACGCTACTGTGTCCGCCACAAGCAGGATGAAGCACTCTGGGCACCAAGCCCCCTCCAGAACCAGTGGAGTATCACATCCACTACCTCTGTCCTTGGCAGGATGAAGCACTGTGGGCACCAAGCCCCTTCCAGAACCAGTGGAGAAAGGCATCCACTACCTCTGTCCTTGGCAGGATGAAGCACTCTGGGCACCAAGCCCCATCCAGAACCAGTGGAGAAAGGCATCCACTACCTCTGTCCTTGGAAGGATGAAGCACTCTGGGCACCAAGCCCCCTCCAGAACCAGTGGAGAAAGGCATCCATTACCTCTGTCCTTGGAAGGATGAAGCACTCTGGGCACAAAGCCCCCTCCAGAACCAGTGGAGTATCACATCCATTACCTCTGTCCTTGGCAGGATGAAGCACTCTGGGCACCAAGCCCCCTCCAAAACCAGTGGAGTATCACATCCACTACCTCTGTCCTTGGCAGGATGAAGCACTCTGGGCACCAAGCCCCCTCCAGAACCAGTGGAGAAAGGCATCCACTACCTCTGTCCTTGGCAGGATGAAGCACTCTGGGCACAAAGCCCCCTCCAGAACCAGTGGAGTATCACATCCACTACCTCTGTCCTTGGCAGGATGAAGCACTCTGGGCACTAAGCCCCCTCCAGAAACATTGGAGAAAGGCATCCACTACCTCTGTCCTTGGCAGGAAGAAGCACTCTGGGCACCAAGCCCCCTCCAGAACCAGTGGGGAAAGGCATCCACTTGAGAGACTGTGGCTTTGCACTCCCCAGGATGGAACAGTGGGCAAACCACCCACTGGAGAGACTTGAGAGACTGTGGCTTTGTACTCCCCAGGATAAAGCAGTGGGCAAACCACCCACTGTAGAGACTTGAGAGACTGTGACTTTGCAATCCCCAGGATAAAGCAGTGGGCAAACCACCCACTGTAGAGACTTGAGAGACTGTGGCTTTGCACTCCTCAGGATAAAGCAGTGGGCAAACCACCCACTGTAGAGACTTGAGAGACTGTGGCTTTGCACTCCCCAGGATAAAGCAGTGGGCAAACCACCCACTGGAGAGACTTGAGAGACTGTGGCTTTTCACTCCCCAGTATGGAACAGTGGGCAAGCCACCCACTGGAGAGACTTGAGAGACTGTGGCTTTGCACTCCCCAGGATAAAGCAGTGGGCAAACCACCCACTGGAGAGACTTGAGAGACTGTCTTTTTGTCCGCGGTGAATCCGGCCCGGAAAAGGTGGCAGATTGGTAGGTTGTGATACTGTGGGCGGTACTTTGTCCTCCGTCTGCCTGTTGGCGGTGACCGCCATGCTGTTTGTTTGTACCGCCGTGGCGGTCGGAGTGTTAAAGTGGCTGTCTTTGTTGGCGGTTTCCGCCACGGTCGTAATTCCAATTTTTTGACCGCCGGCCTGTTGGCGGTCTTACCGCCACTTTAACACCGTCCGCCAGGGTTGAAATGACCACCTGTATCTCTATCTCTCTCCCGATCACTCTCTTCCTCTCTCCCTCTCTTTCAGTCTCTTTCTCCCACTCACTGAGACACTTACGCACCCACTCACAAACCCACTCAGACACTCACACCCCCACTCACAGACCCACTGAGACCCTAGTGCACCGACTCACTGCACCAGTCAGACCTTCACGCACTCACTCACAGACCCACTGACACCCTCATGCACCCACTCACAGACCTGCGCACATACTGATGCATCCACTAAAACTCTGATGGACGCAGTCTCACACCCACACACGCTCACAGCCACTCTCATCCCCAGATACACCCTCTCATACCTATTGTGACACCCAGAGAGGCTGCAGCCAACTTCCATCGCGCACAGCCAAAGGTCATGGGGTTGGGTGGTTAGGGGCTTTGGCCACAGGGACTGGCTGCAGGCCAGCCCTTGTGGGCAACCCTTACTGCGCATGGGCAAAGGCTGTGTATGGTGCAAAGTTGAATGCTTATAGGGGTTGGCTCTGTGGGCAACCACCACCATGCACAGCTGAAGTCAATGCATGGCGGTGGTTGGATTCATGTATAGTAATGAAAATCACTAAACGTTTAAAATTCACTGAATACACCAAACGTTACAGGGACACTATAGTTAGGAAATAGACTTTATTTTAAAAATAGAAGTCTACTTAAAAAAAAAACAAAGTTTACAGGGACGTTATAGTTTGGTTCACATTTTAAATGCTCAAAACTTTAGAAATTTGCCAGTTATAGTTATAGTTATCTCAAGTAACTATAACTCTGTGCCCTAAGGTAACTGTAATTCGCGCCCTCACTATGCACTGCTAATTACCCCACAAGTTGTGGCATTCGTGACATCTTTGATAACATGATTGATAATATCAATGTAATATTTGCAGTAAAATATTGGTGAATAAAACTGTGTATATATATATATATCTCACCAGTAGGTAGTTATAGTTAGGACCTAGTTTCCAAAAGAAAAACGTTTTTTGTTTTGTCAATAACTTTGGCACGTTTGAAGAATATTCTCAAAATGTTTAAATTAGTATGACAGTCAGTTCACCTTCTACCTTGAAAGTTTCATGGTGATCTGTCCAGTGGGGTCAGAGAAAAAGGGGGGTCCCAAAATGCTTTTTCTCTGTGCAATTTCCCATAGGGATTTTAAACAAGATTACAGCCTGTATCACTGGACGAAATAGCACCAAAGTTTGCAGGAAGGTAGCTATTGGTCCAGAAAGTGACTTTTTTTGTTATTTTGTGTAAATCTGGTCAGTAGTTCTAGAGATAATTAAAGGAAAAACAAATGTGTATATCTTGAAATGCAAATCCTCCTCGAATGTACCCACAGCAAATTTGCCGACCCTGAATGGAAATGGTACCTGGGGCTGAAAATTAGGCTGCAATTTATATGAAGGAGTCAGGGTAGTGGTTCTGTGAACCCCTGGGAGCAATATAGGTACCTGGGAGGGACCCCTAATGGGCTAGAAGATGTCCTTAAATGTTTTTGTTTCCATGTACGAGCATTCCTGGAATTTGTCGCAACACTTAACACCCCCCCCTTGCAACTTCATGATGAATTCGCAGTCTGGAGAAAAAAACTAAAAAATATATATATACTCATTTGGACACACATGCATCCACTAAGAAACCTAGACAGACACTCTGATATCCACTGACAGACCCACTCAGGCACATTCATACCCATTCACAAACCTACTCAGACACTCGTTCACCCACTCATAGACCCACTCAGAGACTCATGCACCCACTCATACACCCTCACAGAGTCATATGCACCCACTCACAGACCCACTCAGAGTCTCATGTACCCACTAAAAGACCCACTAAGACACTGATGCAGCCACTCACATACTTACTGAGACACTCATGCAGCCAGTCACAGACCCACTCAGAAAGATACACACCCAGTCATAAACTGACTCAGACACTCATGCACCACTCAGAGGCCTAGTCAGAAAGTTATGTAGCTACTTACAGACCCACTGGGAGACTCATGAACCCACTCCCAGACCAACTCAGAAACTGACACAGACACTCACAGACCTGCTCAGAGACTTATGCACCCACTCACAAACCCAATCAGTCAGTCACACACCGAATCAAATGTGGATAGTCTTTTTCTATGAAATGAACTCCATCACTTCTATAGATACCCTCCATGTCAAAGTGTAAATTGTTGTTGTATATAGAGCCCATGTTGTGTTCTCTGAGAAATGCAGAAACAGCTTTAGTAACGTGTTTTCTGGCTTTTTCTATCTGTGGACATAATTTGTTTGATCACTTCCATTTCTGTCTTTGGCATATGTTGGAGAACACGAAGGCAGAGTGAGGGAAAAGTACCAATAATTGAGCAAAGGTATCCTTCATTAGGGTTTTCAGTCCTACTCCAGTAAGTGTGCACTGGTCTTTGCCATCACAATGCACAATCATGAGGTCTGGATATTGACAATCCACAATGCTTTCAAAGAAAGGCAGCAATTAATGCCACTTTAGCCCCAAGGTCAAGTAATATCCACATTAGGTAAACCCAGGTCTCTGTCAATTTCACTCTTTCTAGCACTCTGTCTGGATCAAAACACAAAGCTAAGACCTACAATCCATACTGCATTTTGGAGGGAAGCTGAAGAATCACACAGGAGAAGGCTGCAACTGAATGAGAAAGAGTTCAAATGAAAAGCAGTTACAATGGACCCTAGAAATTAAAATGTAAAATATCAATATGATTGGATGGTGTAAATATAGCAGTGTTTAAAAGTAGGCAGTGATAGAAAGATAAACATAAATACATATGTGATTGGCTTTGGAGAAATAACAGAAAAGTAAAGGTGTTTGTGATATGGCTATAAATCCAAACACTCAACCATTGCTGCTACAGTTGGTTTAGAAGTTAGCATGCAGCTCTGAGAAAGTGTTGTGAACTTGTGCCCTACTACTAGCAGAGAATGTTATTTAAACTTGGTCACAATGGTAACAATGCTACAGGAGCATGAGGGAAGGCAACAAAAAGACTAGACTGATTGTCAAGGAAATATGCTAATCGAACTATCAGTGATTATCGAGTGTTTAAGAACTCATCTACTTATGTATAGCAAATGTAGTTGAAATGACACTGATTAGCAGCAGATTATAAAAAAACAGCTTTCAGGCTTCTATGTGTATTCTTGGTTCCATCAGAATTGTGCACAGGGGCTGCACTGAGCATCACAGCAGATTCACAAATGTTCTCAAAGCCCCTTGTGAGATTGGGCTTCTTCAGAGGGTTGTTACAAAGGGTTAATAATATTGACCATTCAGAAGAAGTGTGACATAGGCAAAATGTGAAGGAAACTTATGATTAGTTTTCTGCCCGAGTAACCTTGAAAGGAAAGTGGAAAAGATTGCCATTAATGGTTGTCTTTTAGGAAAGTGGTGTGCCTTTCTTCTGCTTGAAGTTTTGGTTTTCATTGAGAAGACATTCTAACGGATACTGAGAAACAAAAACACAGACCAACAAAAATATTTAAAAGGTATGTGAATTATGCTATAGTTTTAAAAGGTGTTTAAAAGGGAGAGCACATAATGATTGTAATGAATACTACAGTGACCAGCAAAGGAAGAACAAACATTTGTGGAGTATGAAAATGTATTTTATCAAGTTACTAAAAATGTATGTATTAAGGAAGTACAAGTAGATGAAAAATATCAGTGAAAAATAGTGAGTAGTACATGATTGCAAATGCACTAACAACAGGAATAGCATGAATAAAATCTTAAATCAACAACCCAGGAAAACTAAGACAGTTCAGGCAGCTAGAGCGAAATACAATAATGCCATAAAATTAAGGAAGAATATTTTACAAGGGGAGGTCTGGGTGAACCTGATGCAGGCCGCCAAAACCAAAGCCAATGTTCTATTTTGGAGAACCATAAATTCCTCTCTGTTCACCAAGAGAATAGACCCTAACCTGGATTCTGTGATTACTCCAGCACAATGGGTGGACCTATTGTGTGAAATTTTTTCCCAGTCTAACCCAGACGCGGGAAGTCTTTGTTTTTGGGCAGCCAAACAATCTATCGGTATGTCAATCATCTTAGACAAGGTGGTGAGGGCTATCAATTCCTGCCCCAAGAGGAAGGCTGCAGGACCGGATGGGTCCCAATGGATGTATATAGAGCTGAACCCAATCCATGGCCTCTTTCGTAACGAAGGTCCTCAACCAGGCAGGATCCGGCTCTGTACCTCATACAATTACTCCCGGCCTATCTCTCTACTTGACTATTCTACCAAATTATTGGGGAGAGTCTAGTTAGAGAGATTGGAACTTTGGGCACAAGATAATTAATTCTCTCTAGTGCCCAGTGTGGGTTATGTAGGGACTGTGGAACTTTGGGCAGAAGAAAACTAAATTATCTCTAGTGCCCAGTGTGGGTTCTGTGGGGACTGTGGAGCAATTGCTCAACCTGCACCTGTTAATGGGGAAGTACACCCAAGCCATGGACAGGCCCTTGTACAATTGTTTTATTGACATAAGCAGGTCTTTTGACTTAGTCTCTCACAGGAAGCTCTGGGCATGTCTAAACAAAAAGGGGGACCCCAAAGAGATTATTTCATTGTTAGCCCACTTGTATAAAGAATTAAAGGCAAAAGTTTGATATGGTCCATAGGGTGAACTGACGCAACCTTTCGGTATAAGGCGAGGAGTTCAACAGGGTTGTGTACACTTACTCTTCTCTTTATACATCATTGAAGTGGAAAAGCGCTTCAAGCTGTGGGTGCAGATACACTCAGGATATGGAGGTGTCAGATCACAATACACCTGTATGCCAGTCATGCAGCTGTCTTAACACATATCCCAAGGAGTCTGCAGCTTTTAATAGATATGTTTACAGACTTTAAGGGAGAGAGGAGTATGAAAATCAATTTTGCTAAAACTTACACAATGTGTTGTGGTCAAGCGATAGGGAAACAACATACCTTTTATATCAAAGGGAGGAAGCTAGAAAAATACCAACACCTTTAATTATTTGGGGATCCAGTTCTCATCTAAAGGGTGTTGGAAGCACAACAGGGACATCTGTGCCTCAAATATGATTAGGACAAATGAAGGCTTGATGAGGTTCTCCTCCAAGCTAGGGAACAAACCTCTAGCCCAAATGCTAACTGATTTTAATGCCAAGACAACTTCAACAGAAGTGTACGGCTCAGGGATCTGGGCTTTTGGGGATAAGAGTGACTTACAAATAATAGAAAATGCTTTTCTACAGAGACTCTTGCCAGTACCTCATTATACTCCGACATCCATTTTTAATTGGGAATTGGGAGTTGATTTCTTATCGGACAGCCACGAAACTGAACCTCCACTATAATGGCAATCAGTCTGGTTCAAAGAAGAAACTTCATTCACTAAGTCAATTCTCAAAGACGGTATGGTCCTAGATATGATGAATAGAATCCCGTGGTTACAGTATATAAAGCAGGCCCTGTTGGACTTGGGCCAGCCAGAGAGGAATTTATGGTCTTACATAGTGGATTTCTCAAGTTATTTTAAAAATGAGATTAGAGATTATGTTTCAGAGGCCTGCCATGTGAAGAGAAAAATAAACAACCTCCCTAAGGTAACAGTGAGGCAGTACTTGACTTGGAATTATCAGTCTGCATGTGAATCGTACCTCACGCTAATTAACAATGTACAACATATGTGCCTTCTAACTCATTTTCATCTTCTTATTTTCCATTACCTGACTACTTTTCCAAAAAATGAAAGATGGGGGACAATCTCCCAAACATGTCCCTGTGATAATTGATAGGAGCAGACCAATCAGCGCGTAGCACTTTTTAGTAATTAAAAAAAAATAGGATTCCTAGGAAACTCCTTCTTAAACCCCTTTTCTTACAAAAAAGAATAATCCGTCATCAGACGACTTTTAAAACTTTTGTATGAACTAGGGGATGTGACAGTATGCCATAGGGTTTCTCGCTTTCTCTCCAGAGTAATTCGCATTACAGCTATATTGGATGACTCAGGGAATCCAAGTACCTAAAGGGAGTTAAGGCATTACTTTTTATCCTATGCTGTCGATACTCTTAGTGTTTTAATGCTTTTACTCAAATACTGTCAGAAAAAAAGTTATTTTATTTGCAATTGCTCCTGTCTGATTTTGGTGGAAATTAACTATATTGTTTGTATTTTAGTGTATTTTTTCATGTATCTATTTTAGGTATATTGTAACTGTTTTGGCACTATCTGCATTTTGTTCTTATGAGATATGTGTTTTAACCATTTTGTTAATGTTTTACTGCCTTAACTTGTTGCTTTTATGGTTCTCATAATTTGTCCCAAATAAAGCTCTTGACTGACTGAGTAGTACATAGTTTACACTGAGCAAGAAAGTCAAATAGATATTTAGGCCCATATTTATACTTTTTAGTGTCACATTTGCATCATTTGTGACGCAAAAACTTCACAAACTTACAAAATACAATTCTATTCTGTAAGTTTGTGCCACTTTTGCGTTAACAACTGACGCAAATGCGGTGGTAAAAAAGTATAAATATGGCCCTTAGTCTGCAAGTTTCAGTTTTGCAGAGTTTAATCAGCATAGTGATATAGCCAGACAGTAAGTAACACAGTGTATTAAGTGTCTTTATCACCAGCATATGCACACATCAACACAGCAGGTAAGGTATGCATAGAGTGGTTTATGTACCTATTAAGAGACCCATAGAGTTACTAAAACAGGTAGTCATACACTATCACAGTTACATACAACTTATCTCACACAGTTATAAAAGCATCTAAGAGAGCACTTAAATATAGCATTTAAAAATATTTGCTAAGCCTTAAACTTTCCAATTAATACATATAGGTCACCCCTAAACTATGGTGTAGGTAGGCCATAGGGCAGGGTGCTATGTGTTTAGAAGGTAAGAGTTGCACTTTGAAGTTTTAGTGAGTTACTGTTGTGGGTACACTAGCACATCCAAGATCGCGATTGCAGTAAGATGATGCTGCTTGCAAAAGTCAGACTTAGTTGGGTATATTCATAACATTCTTGAATATCAAGTTTGCAATAACCAATGCTTGTTAAATGTCTCATTTATTATAACTAATGCTTGTTCATTATGCACAATGTATTCTACCTGCTCCAACTGTCACTGTCAAAACATATGCTCTTCACAATGTGGTCTGTATTGAACATGTGCCACAATCAGGAGCATAATTGCTAATTTCCTTAACAAGCAATCAACTGCCAAAAGGCACATTTGCATATTTGATTTTTAAAGTGTGCTTGTGAGTCTGAAGCTTAGCTTGGCTTCGTGCCTATTGCTCTGATCACCTGTTTCCAGTCAAGTCAAGTTCCTTGTCCTCCAGCCTGCCTCTAGTCAAGTTCCAGTGCAAGTCCAGTTCCTTGTTCTCCAGCTGGCCTCCAGTCGAGTTCCAGTGTTCCTCATTCTCTGACCATCTTCAAGTCGAGTTCCAGCATTTCTCGTCCTCCGGACAGCCTCCAGTCGAGACCCCGAGATCCTCGCCCCCCATCGGCTTCCTGCCAAATGTGACGGAAATCCCGCCCACAGTATTACGAGTTCCATTATGGACTTGTAATACGGCGGGCGGGATATCCATCACATTTGGGACGGATTAACCCCTCCGCCAAAGTTGTAATCAGGCCCTAAGTCTCTCACCGTTAATATTCACATTCCCATTTACAAAACGTAGAGTCACTAAAACACCTAGTCGCACAGAGTTGTGGGCACTTACACATTCACGCTCACACACCCACACAGCACTTACGTATCCAGCAGTAATAGAGCCAGTTGCACACACAGTTACACACCCCAACAGTTACTAACATAGCCAGTAACCTATAAAACCACTTAGATATAGATTTAGAGACCCATGCAGGTTTTAAGATGCCATTTAGGACATGCTTACTTATATATCCAGAGACACAGATTACATGATACATTCACTGAGATATGTAATCAAGAACTGGCACAACCAACTGAACTATCCAGACAAGTTGCCCTTCAAGCATGTCCTGGGACTGGTACTGCAGGGCCTGTATTTGTAGTTTTACTGCTAGGGTGACGTGCTATTTAAAACCCCTTCCTAAGTCTTAAACTCTTCTTGTTCCAAAAACCAATCACCCCTAACATAGACCATAAGTAGGCCAAAAGGCAGGATGTTTTGGTCTTAGAAGGTGAGATATATAGTTTGACATTTTAGTGAGTTACATGCACATTTACAGACCTATATGACCCCATATAGATGCAGTCTCTCAGCTAAATTGTGAGTCACATACCTACTTACTAATAGTGTACTTTTAAAACGTATATGTATATACTGAGTTATGAGTTTTGCTGCTAGTTCAATTTTGTGTGCCAACCCATTGAGAATGCTTAAATTCTCTTTTTTATACCTGAGCTAACCAGAAGGTAGGTTGTACATAGGCCATAGGGACGGCTGCTATATGCTAAAAGGCAAGATATGCAGTTTGTCTTAGTGAGTGGCATGCACACTCCCAGACCATACCTTCAGTTATACATCTAATCTCCCACCCATACTGTGACTCACATGTCTACAGCAGCAGAGGTACTTATACATTCACTCACACACCCACACAGAACTTGTGCATCCAGCCCCAAGAGAGCCAGTTGTACATACAGTTACATGCCCCAATACTCAATAACACAATCAGTAAGCAATCAATTATCCACCTAATACACATTTACAGACCAATAGACCCACTAACAAAGCTAGTCAGATGCTGACATAGATACTTACATTCCAATGACACATCCATACAAGGACTGATACATTCATTTAGTGGCAGGAATTTGCTGCACATTTATTTGTAGAGGAACAATTTGACTTGTCAATATAGCAAATTATATGTAAGTATTGATATATTATAAGTTAGAGGATAACAGAAGGCCTTCCATGACAATGTGTAACAAGTTAGAATTGGTTTAAATTCCAGAAGAACTTAGAGGATTTAGGGTCTGATTTGGAGTCTGACGGAGAGGGGTTACTCAGTTACAAATGTGACATGTTGTTTTAAAGGAAGATTGTCTACTTATAACAAACATAATATTAAAACTATGGGTGCAAGGAGAGATATTGACAAACCACTTATCATTCTAGTGAATGGTGTTCCTACACAAACCAAAAAAGTCTGGCAAGAGTTAGTGGATGTAAATAAAGTAAAAAAGATTTATACCTGAAACAAAATAGTATTTAGTACAAAAGTGTTGATGATGTTAAAGATGTAGCTTTATGAATGATTAAACTTTATCATCAAGTGGACAGATAGAGAAAGCTGATTGATCAAAGTTAGGAAAAATATATGAACACTATAGTGTCCACCCACTCCATTCCAAAGACGTTATTAGCAATGCTATTGATCTCTATTAAATGAAACAAGATAAAGGAGCTCCAATGATTGTGAGAAAAGTTTAGAGGCTCGCTGTTCTGCACAGCTATTCCCAATAGGAGTAGGTGATTGGTATGATGACCAACGCATACAAATACTAGCAGCTGAGTATAGATCAATTGGATTTTATTCAGAGGATCCTATATTTCACAGTGTATTCCATACCTATTCCATCTTTTATTTGAGATTGACTTGTCTGGACTGTTATATGCTGTAATCCATAATGAAAGACAGGAGTTAATCCACAAAAATATTTCTGCAAGAGAATTTGTCGACAAAGTTAAAGGCAAGGATGAAAAGTTGAAATATAATGTAATCAATTTGATAGCCTGCCAGTGTGGAACTGATGAATATTGGTATCATTGTCATAGAAAACACAAATGTACGTTGCATAAATTAGGTGCACCTACTTGGTTTGCCATACTCAGTTGTGTAGAGTATGCGTGGGATGACTTGCTTGACTTTTTAAGAGGAGCAAACTCAAACACTAAGGACATCAATATAAAGACAGCAGGAGAACTTTGCTCTTTGAGTCCTGCTAATGTTTTCATACATTTCAACAACAGGTTTCAAGCCATGCTATCTTTTACCTGTAACAAAACAAATACTACTTTTTTTGCAAAGTTACTGAATTCTTCTGGTGTAAAGAATACCAAACAAGAGGTGCTCCTCATATTCACATGCTGTTATGTATAATAGATGCACCAAAATTTGGAACAGACAGTGATGACTCTGTACTGTCTTTCACAGAATAGTAAGTTACATGCTCCATCTTGAAGGACAATGATGAAAAAGGCCTCAAACACCAAGTTATGCAGCTTTAAACACATAGATCTGGCAAGTGCTGTCGCTGAAAATACAGATGTAAAGAACATTTTTACACAAGGTGTCATTTTGGATTTCCAGGACCTGTAATTTCCAAAGGAAGAGTGAACAGCTTTTTATCTGCAGTCTGACACAAAAATAGCACCTAAAATATACATAATCTGAGAAGAACAGAGTCCTCCAAGAATATCAATGAATATAATCCAGTCATTGTGAAAATGTTGAATGCAAACATGGATATACAATTTGTTGCAGACAACTTGATTGCTGTTTCCCGTTATGTCACTTTGTACATTACAAAATCAGAGAAGACAGAGATGAAGGAGATGTGGGAGGAAATTTCCTTAGAAAAGACTCTAACTAAGAAATTGTACAACTTGAGCTTCAAAATGCTTTTTCGTAAGGAGATAGGTTCCTATGAATGCTGTGACAGGTTGAGCTCTGCCAGTTTGTACTCAAAATCAAGAGGAATTGTTTGGGTCTCTCTATGTTTGAAGTCTTCCCAGAAATTCAGTACCTCACAGAATGTGAGCCGCAAAGTACAGATATTGTAAAAAACAACATGTTGGATACTTACTATCCAAAAAGTGATCGACATGTAGAAAACTTTCTGCCTTCATGAAATTCTTCAACACTTCAAATACAGAAACAATGTCACACAAAATGTAGATGAAGGGAAGTTTGCAGTAGTTGATTGTTGTTTAGTTTGACACACGAAAAGAAGCTTAATAAACCACAGAAAACTAAGTTGCCAAACTCCTGATAAAAGAAAGTTTTTCAGTTTGGCACGTCTGGAATTGTTCAATCCTTAGCATACTGAATTGGAGTTACTCAGGCAATTTGACTGCTATGAAGATTGTTTCAATGCTGTGAAAGAAAGCCTTCAGTGTTCAGCATTTCTTAACTAAATGAAATGTTAAATGATGAGACTGAACAGGAGGAAACAATTGCTAAGAGAATTCACAAAGCAGCCACAGTCCAGTACCTCTCAGTCAAGATCCTCTTGGACAATTAGTGAAAATGAAGGTACCATGAATGGGGTGGCGACTGCAATGCAACAAGCAAGACAAGAAAGTGTTGATTCAGAGCAGTTAGTTGAACAACTGAATGATGAGCAGACAGAAATATATCTGGAGTTAAATGAAGAAATAGAGCATGGATTCCTTCACGAGAAGAATGAATATAAATGCTCATCATTTAATTCAATACTATTATATGTCAATGGTCAGTTGGCACTGGGAAAAGCTTATTTATTTGAAGTTCTCAATGCTTTCCTTCAGAGGACTACAGACTCAAATTTGTTGTGTGTAGTAATAGGACCAACTGGATTAGCTGCACACAAAAGTATAGGAATTATTTTACTTCAACTCCTAATGCTACCTGTAGAACATGACATCAAACTGGAGTACCTAAACTTATCCAGTAAAGCTTGTCATGAAGTATCAAGAGTACTAAAGAAATTGAAACTTTTAATCATCGATGACGTGAGAATAGTCTCAAACTTAATGCTTGCCTTTGTACACTTGAGAAAGAGACAGATTCTGAAGACAGACTATGAGGTACTTTTCGGAGGAAAGCACTTAATTGTGTTCAGTGATCTATTAACTTACCCCCATCAAAGGACAGCCTGTGTAAAAGACATTTCTCCATGAAGAAACACGGAATTCCTTAGGAAGTATAGAAAATGTAAACATTTGGCTAAACTTCCAATACAAGGAATGTCTTAGGGATAGGCGTCAATAATCTGTTGTGCAATATGGAAATATTCTAAAGGATATTGGATTAGGAGTATTCACAAAAGAGGTAAAACATTGTTTAGAAAGTCTACTTATAAAGCTGCTATTTCTTTCAAAGAAACCAGTAGCATAGCTAATATTCAGTTTCATTGAAGAAGGGAATTCAATTGTCTAACTAATGCCTTCAGGAGTGCTCCTTTTTAATGAACAATTACTACAACTAGGGAAAGGAGAGATTTTGGAACTTACAGCAATTGGCAAAATGGAGCACCAGGGGGTGACAGTATTGCTAAGTGAAAAACTACAAGCAAAATCAGATTTATTGGAGAAATCTGTTTCTAGAACTCTGGGATTAGAAAAGTGTTTATGTGTGTGTAAAAACTATAGGTTAATTTTGTGGCATTATTTATATGTTGAGGAAGGATTAGTTAGTGGTGCCATGGGTTTCAGTTTGTTTCCTAACAGGAATGAGGTTGAATACCTAGCGATTAAATTTGATCCAATTGAAGGTGTAAAACAGACTGTGCATTTCTTGCTTGTAAAAGACTTATATGTTCATAGGAAGCAGTTCCCACTGTCTCTAGCATATGCTAAAACTATTCATAAATCTCATGGTTTAAGTGTAGATGCATTATTCATTAATATTGTTAGTACTGTCTTTAAGGAAGGTATGTCAAAAGTAGTCTTATTGTGGGTCAGAACATTGTCCAGTTTGTACCTGGTACACTTTGATAGCAGTAAAGTAATTGCTGATTCAAGTTGCGTCAAAGAGTACAACTGATTATGAAGTTATTAAACTCCTCATTTAGGACAGTATCAGGTTTATGAAAAAGCTACCATCTGCCTGAAGTTAAAGCTTTGGAAGGAACATAATGATGTTGTTCAGAAAAAGTGTAAGAAAGAGAATGAGGAGCTTCTTAAGAAAAAATACAGACAATGTCGGTGATATTGTTGGTTATCAGTTATGAAACCCCTCTGGTGTCAATTGCTATGCCAATGTCGTTCTCAATGCACTGTTCTCTTCACCTCACGCTGTTCATGCATGGAAACACACATTACAAACTTTAAAGCAGGGCAAATATCTATTTCTGATAAAACATACAGCACTATGGCTGTTATTATCCATGAAGTAATAACCAATACATCTGGAAAATACACAATCTATTTAAAAACTCCCACTGGACAGAATGTAATTAAAACAACCTCACATACAAGAAAAAACTTCCTTCTAAACTGCCCATTTCCTATATTCTGTTTCTTCAACCTAAGTTTTAAGATAGACTGCAGCTAAGAAAATGAAATAGTATACTAGTCCTTTCTCGGATACAACTATTTATGATATCATATGTGCTACTAGGGGTGAAGTCTATGTAAGGAGATCGAAATGGAGATATGTAGTTAATAGTTGAATAATACAGCACAACAATATGCCTGAAAACTGGAAACAGCAATTAAAAACTAAAAACCAGCATGTAAAATTGTTTTTTGGTGAAAGAAATACTACTAGGGTTGTTATCTTTCATGCAGGAGCTAATATTGCCTCTGGATAGTGCACTTCATATTTAAAAAATAAAACTGGATGGATATAGTACGATGAGAAGAATATCACAATCAAATTGATATTGCAACATGACCTACCAAGGACAACAAGAATTATAAAAGTGAAATAGTATAGTTGTAGTTCATCCATTCTCACCTTTTATGACATCATATGACCTACCAAGGGTGATATCTTTATAAGGCTCTCCATGTTCTAGTATGCTTTATAGAAAATAGTTCTGACATAAAACTGCTTGTTATAAATTGTTTAACTTTATCATATCTTCATTTAAATTAGTTAGTAAGAATAACTAAAACAGTTTGGTAAATATTTGTAATGAGTGCAATGCATAGTGTCGCTAATTTACAGTAACATACTGTGCAGTTCTGGGATTTATTTTGTACAATCTACATGATTGTTTTTTCCCCACTATTCAATGATGATTCTTTACACAATACATCATGTATGGTTTGAATGCATGGAACCTAAAAAATCTTAAAAAAGGGAAAATAAAATATTTAAATGAAATGTGTGCTTGCTTTACTCCATTAGAAATGTGTGATAAATCATTATTAACATTATCATTCACATTTCAGAAACTTAAATGTTATTGTGCAAAATGATACCATGTAACACCAGCTTATATTTATGTTTTCCTCTTTTTGAAAAAATAAATGGAACCATCAATTGCAGTTATGCAGGTTACTAATTAGTACTTCCGGTGTATTCTTAAGGTACACACTGAAGCAGAACTTGATATACAACTGACACACTCAGACACACACTGATGCAGACACTGCCACACCCATGCACACAGATGCACATAGTGACACAGCCAATCAAAACTAATGGATCCAATAACACACCCAGCCATACACTCATCTATACACTAAGACACCCAGGCATACACTCATACGCATGCTGAGACACCCAAGCATATATCAATGCAGACACTGACACACCCAGCCAAACACTAATGCAGCCACTGACACACCAAGGCACACACTCATGCATACACTGTAACACCCAGACATACACCAATGCAGATACTCACACCCCCAATCACTAATGCATCAAATAACCTACCCAAGCACACAGATGCATACAGTGACACAGAAGGGTACATACCAATGAAACCAATAACACACCCGGGGACACACTGATTCCAATTGATGAAAAGAAAAGGAACTATACATTAAGAATAAAAAAGAGGAAGGGAATACTGCACTAAAACAGAAATTATAACATTACTGGAAAATTCATAAATCCGGCGTGTGGCGGAAGGCCACCAATGGAACGTCTGGATTAGCCACTGTAAGGGAACCAGGAATCTGAGCGATAGGGGCCTTGGCAGGCCAGCGTGAACAAAGGAGATACTTGCCAAAAAAGAAGAGCAGGCTAAGATGAACAACAAATAATGAACACAGCAAAGCAATTTCCCATTCCATTTTAAGAAAGTTTAGGATGGTGCTTCACTAGTGCCCCCGTCTTTCGCAAAATCCAAAACCCAAACACGAGAGGCGATCAAGCACTCCCGACAGCCTCAGCTCCTAGTCGGGGAGGGGCCCTCTCAATGTGCAGAGGTGTCTGTGCCCTCCCCCCCCCCCACAAAGGTTGGGCCGGGGAGATTGTCAGTCCATGAACTGCATTCTTCACAAAGATGTCGAAGCCAAATCATCTCAGCTCAATCAGATAAAATCAAATCACCAGCCTGCTCCTCTGTTAAGCAAGGTAGTTTAATACGTATACACGGAGACTGAACAGCCTAAGAGATCAAGCTCGAACAGTCTGAAAAAGGAAGTAAAACATGAGCTTTTATATCATTAAACCACAATCAAATTTGTACATTTCATTGGTTCTTGCCATTGATGTATAATCACTTCTACATAATTAGTGAGTTGTTTATCCTTAATCCTTCATAACGCTCCATATATGGATAGATAAATTAAGGAAAGGAACTTGCATAATATGGCCTATGTGTCTAATATCGCGTGAAACATATATTAACAGAAATAGGAACAATAAGTGCACATGATAGTACTTTCGATCAGGAAAATTGCTTCAGCTAGCATGCAATGATATCTCATGATGGCTGTAGAAATAGCAAGCTTTGCAACATAATGTGTTCTCAGCAGTATCAAAGTATATCAAAACCATAGTCAATCGTAGTTATAGAAGTTGTTCAACAAACAGAGCTAGTTGTCATTGGGTATCATAAGGCCCACCAGGCCTAAAATGGATCCAGAAAAAATGTGTTTCCACATTCTGCCCTCTGATACTCAATGACAACCTATGTTTCATGATGAATTGGTGTCATTTCAATAGGGTCGCTACCGCTGGCGCTATCCTCACATCTTCGCTGGCTATAATTCTTGTCATTCCCTGAGGCAGATATTTTTCAGTAACATTGGCAGAAAGGATGGACAGACCCTTATTAGCACACTCAATGTTATTAATGCTACTAACCCTACCACCAACACCCACAGAACCATGCAGCAATGTCTGCCAGTATTCCTCCTACATCTGTTAAATCTGTTAAATCTGATACTTTCTTTGCCCCTTCTTCTTTATTTCTTCTGCTGCCTTTCTTACATTGCCACTGTTGTGTGGTATATATACGCAGTATTCTTGGTGGATCACATGACATACACCACCATCTTTTGCCAGAATGATGTCTAGCGCAAGCCTGTTTTGCATTACAATAGCTCTCATATCTGTTTTTTGTTCTTCGGTAATATGGTTACATCAATACTCCTTCTACAGCTGTAGCCATATCTATCCAAGATGGAGTTCTTTTTCTGCGCGTCTTCAGTGGGGCCTTTGCTATTTGGAATGGATCAGCCACATGTAGAATGTGAGGTAATACAAATGCTAGGTAACAGCTGCCTTGCCACCCTGCAGGTAGTTTAAAGTAGGCCGATGTTCCACACACAAAGAATATACCCTGTGGTGCTGAGAGGCCTACTAACAAGCCTTTGGGGTCATCTCGTATTTTGTCTAAATTGGAGTATTTGGAGCGTACGCTAACCCCCACATTGATGCTAATGTCTTAAGATGAATCTGTGCTCGGACATGTCACTGACGTTAGAGCTGTTCATATTTCACTAAACAAATTTTTCACTCGGGCACTACCAGTGCAGTATGAAATGCACCAAGGTGCCTTTTTCTTCGCATGTATCTTAAGAGATGTATTTTTACCTCTGCAGAACTTTTGCCTTGTACATATCCCTTGTCCCTTACTTCATTAAATGCAGCCAGAAGTTCCTTTTTTTCCCGGTCGAGGGACCAATCTATTGCATACTCTTCCATTTCCCTGTTCCTGTTTTTCACTTTCCCTTTTTCCACGTCTCTTTGCTAACTTCCTTCCCTTTTCTCCAATATATTGCGCACCATATTGCATGAAACATATTGGGTAAGTGGGGGGGAGGTGTAATTTGCACTTCCCTGGGTGGTAGTGGGTAGGTGAGTGCATATATAGCAATCTGAGACATTTGTAAGTTCTTTATATAAGGTAACCATTTGTACAAATGCGTTATCAGCGTAAGCTTCTTCTTTTTTATCCCATTGTATTCGTCCTCCACGTTCTACCTTTTGCAAAGGCCCCCTGTCTTGTTCTTTTGACATGTTCACCAACCCTTGTTTACTTTCATTCACATCGTTTTCCTGATCTAAGAATGGCACATATATTTATTTTGCATATATTATCAATATTATTGTCACTATTATTGCTGGAACTGGGGTACATATGGCAGTCAATACTGTAGGCCACTTCTTTTCTTCTTTCTTTCTTCCACGCATGAGGTTGGCCATCGATGAGTGATATCACAGTCTGCCACAGCCTATTTGTACGGTTCTTGGTCTTTTTGGTTCCCTCATTGGTACGACACAGAGTAGTGTCAGAGGTTACCAGCACTTGACACCAATTATGGATGTATGTAGACAGGAACCCGCTTGCACCCTTTTCTCTTCTGAGGTGTGCAGCCTGAGCAGTCCAATGAAGAATCACCGCAGGACCTGCTTGCACCTCCCTCATCCTGTATGGGGTGCAGACCGAGCAGTCCTGTCAGTGTTGTCTGGTATTGCTGGTTGACCGAAGATTATACCTCTGTGGTGGTGGCTAAGCCTTCATGGGTACCTCAGGTGGTTGTTGGCGATCCGTTGGTCCAGCGGCCTTCTTGGTGTGTGAGCTGTGGGTCCAGGATGTCACCCCCTCCCACTTGACCGCTGTGGCTGTTGTCAGGAGGACTTGGTAGGGTCCCTTCTACCTTGGCTGAAGGCAGTGGTGTCTGGTGTGGGCCTTTACCCACACCCAATTTCCTGGCTGTAGTCCATGATCTGGTGGTGTTTCTTCCTCTGGCAGGGCCTGCAGCACCTGGAGGTGGAGATCATGTAATGTTTCTGTTATTTTCCGGCAACATTGTATTGTATTGTATTGTAATGGTATTTATATAGCGCTTACTACCCCTGACGAGGCGTCGAAGCGCTTTTCGGCGAGTAGCACGCTACTCCAGAACCCAACAAGAATTAGTGGTGGATTAGTATAGGGAAATATGAGTACAGTTTTAGTATTATTATGAGTGCATTTGAGCCGTGGATATGAGAGTTTGTTAGTTAAATTGACTGGAGTAATGGAGGGATGGAGGAGGAAAGAATCCAGAAGTGTTAATTGGGAGTTTATGGTAATAGGAGTTAGGCTTGGGACGAGTAAAGGGAGGATGGATGAGGGAAGAATCTATGGAAGGGGTTACGGAGATCATAGTAGCAGGGTGAGAATAATGAGGGAGAATATAGTAGGGTTGTTTGGGAGATCATGGTAGTAAAGTGAGGTTTGGTGGGTTAGATGTGGAAGCGGAGGGAATAGCTTAGGCAGAGTTATTTAGGTGATGAAAGTAGTAGAATGGATTTGGGATGAGTCAGATTGGGAATGGAGGATAGATTGATAGAGACATGACATATGTTGATGGGTAGATAAGTGTGATATAAGATGAGAGCAGGTGATTGACATTTTTAAGCTTTTCAGTGATCAAGGATTTTGGAAGCCCACAGATCTCAGTACTGGCTTTTAATTGAAATTGGGTCATTTTCACCCCTTGCTGAATGCTCCTTTAGTAGAACTAGTGGACCAGATGCACAAACCATTTTGAGGTTGCAAACGCAGCAATTTACAAAAACACATGGGTTAATACCACAGAATGGCGTATGACCATGTACAAAAGTCCTTTTATGACTTGGAAAACACTTTCTGTATCATAAAAGGGCTTTTGAAAGTGTACGTAGCACAGCCTGACCTACATTATCGTGTTGGTGTGCTAGAACACCCACACAGTAATGTTTTGTGAAAGTAAGTTGTGTAGACCATGTAGCTACTTTTTATATGTCAGCTATTGGAATGTTTCCTAGGGAAGCCAAGGACACTCATTTCTTTCTAGTACAGTGTGCTCTAGGTGCTGCAGGTAAGAGTTAATTTGGCTTCAGCGAAACATGTTTGAATGCACTTAGCTATCCATCTGGCATCACCTGATTTGGATATAAGCTTTCCTTTGAGGTGGTGAAAAAGCAACAAATAGTTGTTTAGTGTCTATAAAAAAAAATCATTTGTAGAACATAAGGGCTCTTTTGACATCTAATGTGTGGAGAGTACTCTCCACAATCAATTCTGGTTGAGAGAAAAAACTGTAACTCGACTGATTGAGGTGAAAGTCAGAAACAACTTTTGGTAGAAATTTAGGTTTGGTGCATTGGACCGCCCTGTCTCCTTGGAGATGGAAGAAAGTTTGTTCCAATGTATATGTCTAAAGCCTGCTGATGCGTTTAAGTGAGGTAATAACAATTAAAAATGACACTTTCCAATAAAGATAGTGAAGGAGACAGGTATGCAGGGGCTCGAATGGAGAGCCCATGAGTCGTGTAAGATCAATGTTAAGATTCCATGAAGGTGCAGCTGGAACCCGTGGTGGAATTATTCTCAGGCCCCTCCATGAAGGCTTTAATGACTGGTATTTTGAATAGAGACAAGTGTTGCTTATTTTGATAGACAGCCAATGCAGTGAGATGTACCCATATGGAGGTGAATGCTAGCCCAGAGAGTTGTAAATGAAGCAGGTAAAAAACAGTGTTTTGTACAGTGGCATTAAAAGAATCAATTTCTTTTGAATGACAATAACAAACCAACCTCTTCCATTTACCTGTGTGGCATGACTACAAGCTTCCCTGAGAATAGCCATAAATTCAGGTGGTAGATTCAGGTAACCAAATTCTATGACCTCAGGAGTCAAATCGCCAGGTTGAAAGCCTTGGGATTTGGGTGCCTCATTTCTCCATGCTTCTGAGTGCGAAGGTCTGGCCTGTTGGGAATCTCCTTGTGGGGGATTACAGAAAGGTCCAGTAATATTGGGCCCGTCAGCCCTGGTTCACATGTCGGAGCCACTAGTACTAGAGTGAGCAATGTCTGCCTGAGCTTTCGGGCTAGAAATGGAAGGAGAGTGGGAAAAGCATAGGCAAATATTCCTGATAAATTAATCTACAGTGTGTTGCCCTTAGATTGTAGGTGTGGGAACCTTTATGCGAAATTTGGGCATTTGGCGTTTTCTACGGTTGCGAAGAGATCTACTCGAGGGAACACCCCCCATCTAAGAAATTATAGAAGGAGTTCTTAGAGGTGGAGTTCTCACTTGGGAACATGTTGCTGCATCCTGCTGAGGACGTCTGCAAAGTCGTCTGTTACTGGAAGGTACTGCCCTAACAGGTGAATGATGTGATGCAAAGCACATCTCCACATTATCTGAGATAGGTGAGATAATTGTAGAGAATGTGTCCACCCTATTTTTGTAGATAATGCATGGTTGTCATTGTTTGTCCGGACTAGGACAATCTTGCCAATTAGGTGAGGTAGGAATACTTTCAAGGCTAGGTGAATAGCTTGAAGCTCTAGATAGCTGATGTGAGGACCCTGGTAATTGGTGTCCTTGAGACCCTGTAATGTAAGATCCTGCAAGTGTGCACCCCATCCCATGAGTGATGCTTCCTTTGTGACAGTGAGATGGGGAACAGGGCTGAGGAAAAGCTGCCCTCGTAATAAGTTGTTGGTATTCCACCACTGCAGGGAGTTATGTGTGGCAGTCTATCATCACTAGATTTACGAACTGACCCTGTAACTGAGACCACTGTCCTGCTAGACTTTGGAGTAACAGATGCAAGGGGTACTATGGCAACACAGGAGGCCATCATCCCTGGGAGATGCACGAGTCTCCTCACTGCGAGTTGTTGATTTGTCTGAAACAACGTTTGGAAACTCTTGATTCTTGCACAATTGGGATAGGCTAATACTATTTGTCTGTTTAGAATAGGCCCTATGTATGGCTGGAACCACATAGGTTGAAGGTGAGATTTTGTGATATTGATGGACAACCATAAGCATTGGAGCAGATCTATTGTAACCTGAGTGTGTTGTTGACACTGTTCATGAGTGCTGGCTTTGATAAGTCTGAGCACGCACTTTTTGTCTGCGTAGATGGGCTGCTACCACTACTAGGCATTTAGTGAATACCCGAGGTGCAGTAGTTGCCCCGAAAGGTAGGACTTTAAACTGATAATGTTTTCTGCCCAGTACAAATCTGAGATATTTGCGATGTGCTGGGTATATTAGTATGTGAAAATAGGCGTCCTTTAGGTCTAGTGTAACCATAAAGTCACTGTGTTGGAGAGGTGGCTTCATGTCTTGCAAGGTAACCATGTGGAAGTGCTCTGACCGGATGTACTTGTTTAGGGGCCTGAGGTTTATAATTCACCGCAGCGATCCATCCTTTTTGGTATTAGGAAGTATAGAATGTATACCCCTGAACCATTATGACGTAGAGAGATGGATTCTGTAGCTCCTTTGAGAAGAAGAGCTGGCATATACTGTTTGAGAAATGCCTGATGTCTCGTTGATAGCCTGTGAGTGTGAGGCAGAATGTTGGGAGATGTGGTAATGAGCTCCAAACATAGCTATGTTGGATAATGTCCAACAACCACTGGTCTGATGTAACTGCTTGCCATGTGGGTGGGAAATCTTATAGGTGACCCCCGAAAGGTGTTATATGGCCAGGGGTAAGATGGGGGGGGAGAGGCACTGTTTAGCAGTGCCTTTGGCATTATTACCTCTGAAGGAGCCACATAAATAATCTTTGTGGGAGGTAGTTTGACCTTGACTGCATTGATAAGAAGTAGGTGTCAGAAAAGGTTGCTTTGCAACCACCACGGTATTTGGGGCATCGAAAGGAGTCATGGGTGGTTGGTGTTTGGATGGCCCCCATTGCCTTCCCTGTCTCTGTAGCCTTTATTTTTCTAGTGTTTGGTCTACTTGGAGACCAAACAGATGTTCTTTGTCGAAGGGCATATTAAGGACACTCTACTGCAGCTCTGGTTTAAAACCAGAAATACGAAGCCACGCATGACGTCTGAGTAAGATGCTGTTATTGATGCCTCTAGCTGCAATGTCAGCAGAGTTTAAGGCACACCATATTGAGGTGTTAAAAATAAGCTTGCTTTCAGAGGCAAGTTGTTGTCCTCGTAACTTGGGCCCCTCTTGGAGATGTTAGAGTAGATTCTCCATTTCATCCCAGTAAGAACCATCATAACAGGCAAGTTGGCCCACTGAATTGGCAATTCGCCAATGATTGTTGGATTGCGTCACTCATCCCTGCAGCATAAATAAGCTTACTCTCCTTGTCAGGCAGCTAGGCATCTCTGCTAGTTTGGGAATTGAGTGCTTGCATGCAGTGGTAATGACAAGTGAGCTTGGTGGTAACTGGCCCCTGAGACATATGGTAATAAGACAGTAAGGCCCTATACTTTTTAATCTACTCTTGGGACGATATCTCTAGCTGTATCAGGATCTTTAAAAATTTCCTCAGTGTGTCTAAGCATGCCTTTTAGCATAGGGAGATAGTGTGTAGCCCAGTGAGTGGGGGAAAGGGTTTCAAATAAGAAATTCTCTTCTAAAGGCTCTTCATGGAGCTGTACATCATAATACACTGCCACACTGCCTATAAACTCCTGATCATCAGGAAGGGGGGGACGGGCGGGATACTGATCTGGGTTTGTGTCCTCTGGAGAATCGTCGTCATAATTGTCCCAGCAGTCGCGATATGGTGGTATTTCAAAAGTACCTTGTGCCCCACCCTTCCCAGTTGTGTCATAATGTGGAGACCCTTTAGGTGAAATTTCTAATGGGTCTTCTGGAGAATGTGAGGCTGGTACTATTGGAGGAGGTGGTGAGGGTGTTGGAGGAGGCAGTGGTCTGGTGGCTTTGTCTGCTTTCTTCTGGTGTTTTGTTGGCATTGGTGAGTCCTGAGCCTCCTGGAAAGAAAGCGGTCTCTTTGGAGTAGGAGTAGGTGCTTAGGATGTTTCAAGGATCCGGCCGGTGTGAGGCTGGATGTGAATTGTCTTTTGTTTGACATCCAGTTGTTCTTGGAGTCTATGGAAAATGGGCTCCACTGGTTTGCCAGAATCTATCGACGAGGTTGAGTTAGAAGATCTTGGGTACAACCCAGTTTTGATAACGAAGAGCCACTCTGCATCGAAGCGGTGGACGGCGTTGATGATTGGCTTGGTACAGAGGCTCGGGTGGGCACAAAAGTACTTGAGGCCAAAGGCTTTGGTTTATGTTTCGGCGCCGAGCCTGAGAGTGGGGCATTTGATCAAGCTACTCAGTGCTAACCATGGCCAGAAGGAAGTGGTGGACCGAGGTCTTTTGTCTATTTTTCCAGAGGGGCCCAAGTGTTTTTTGGGATGATTGGTGCAGTGTTGAGGGACAGGGGGTACACATGGTTTGCAAAGCTAGAATTTCGAGGTTGACCCAGGGGTCGGAGTCAGACCTGTCCTCAGTGGAGAATGCCTCCTCCTCTTCTGCCAATGGCTGCGGGTGTTTTTCAACTTCTTCATGACCGAATCTCCTGATGCTCCTCCTGGACATTTTGAGCAGACGTGGCTAGTGGTCTCAAAGAGTTTTCTTAGATCAGAGGGAGCGCCAGGCCTTGCAGCCTGCTTCTCTGTGTTCTGGAGACAAACACAGGCTACAGACTGGTTGTAAATCTGTCCATGGATACTTCATGGAAGGGAGTTTCTTCCATCACCAGCGAGGCATTTTCTGGAGAAGTTGATGGAGCTGAAGATAACCCCCAAAGAGGCCACAGTCCAAGCGAACCGACTCGAGCGAAATGATGTACAATACACAGAGTGAAAAACGTGATCTATTGCACAAACCGAAAAGAGCGCTATGATGGTGTTGAACTGGAGCGCAGGTACACAGGCCCGGAACCCGACGGCAGAAAGAAACTCTAGCAATGGAGTTGATGCCCATGCGCACTATCAACAATAGGAGAAGTCACTGTACCTTGTGACTCGATATTCGAAGGAAAACAATTTGCACACATCTGGACCCAACACTAGATGGCAGAAGTATGCAAAACATGCGTATCTAAGGCTACACATGCCTCGAACACATTACGTTTAGGCGCACAATAATTGGAATGCCCAGGACCATTTGGATTGCTTCTTACATCACACTGCCCTCATGTTTCAAAGAAGCCTTCTTGAGCTAAAGCGCACCACCACACATTATTTCCTTCCATTCAGTTATTTCCTTCCATATTGTTCTTGGTGAAACATAATGTACATAGTAGCAACAGCCAACGTGTTTCGCCCTTTAACATAGGGCTTCTGCAGGGCTATTCAGTTTCTGGTTGGTCATGATTTAAACATTTCTTTACATACATATTCCTAGTGGATCCAAATGTTCAAGAAGGATTCATAATGCCGGGTAGAAACTAACCATGGCCCTCATTATGATTAGAGAACCGTATGGAGCAGGAGAAGTCCAACAGCACTTCGCCGGTGCGGTTTTAAATTTACCGTGGTAAATTTGAAACCGCGCTGGCAGTTTGAGAGATCTACTCCACTGTGCCCCTGCAGCCTGCCCACTTTCCTGTTCTCTGGTGATTGTGGCAGCATCAAACTGAGTGTGCTTAATTTCTTTAATTGTTTTTTTTTTTAAATCAAAGTGCACACTGCTGAGTTACCCACCTTTAGGCACAAAATAGAGACAGTGGAGCAGCTTGACAGCAAATGTTAATCATACAGTCATTCTTTCACCACATGCCTGAAGATATAATGAATGTGAACAGAGAGGGAATTTCGGGTGTGCTTCTCATAGCAAGTAGTGCCAGTGCCAACAGATCTATCCAAGATTGTTCAGTAGCGGCATATATTTTTCCTATTTTGTTCTTGAGTACCCCATTTTTTCTTTCAACAGCCCCCGCTGCAGTTGGATGGTATGCACAATGTAACTTCTGAGTTACTCCTAACCCTTTGCAAAGGCTCTGAATAATATGTGAAATTAATCCTGGTCCACTGTCAGAAATTAAAAGAGTCGGCACCCCAAAGCGCAGTATCAGCTCTTTCAAGAGGCATTTAGCAACTGTCTGTGCAACACAATTTCTGATGGGGTAAGCGTCTGTCCATTTGCTGAACATGCAGACTATTACTAGGACATATCTGAATTTGCACGCAGGGGCATTTTAATAAAGTAATTTGAAGACTTTCGAAAGGTCCGTGTGGTGGTGGGAAGTGGCCTGGAGCAGTTGGTGTACCCTTTCCAGTATTGTACCGTGCACAGATGGTGCATTTCTTACATAAATGTTCTGCATGCTGTCGAAATTTGGTGTTGAACCAACATTGGGAAAATAGTTGTATCATCCCATCCCTTCCCATATGTGAGGGGCCATGGAAAAGGCACGCTCTGGAGGGAAGTAACATGGACGGCAAACATATTTTACCATTTGGGGCAACCCAAACTCCCTCTTTATCTACAACCACCCTTCTGCCATTCTCCAATTAAAAATACTCCCCAGCCCGTTGTTGAACACTCTTTGGATCAAAATATGTGCTTTCTCCCTTTACCATTGGAGTGTGTGTGACCTGTACCATTTTGTAGTCACACCCACTTAGAGCTATTCTTCGTGCTTTCTTGTCAACCAACTCATTCCCCCTGGAGATTTAATCTTTGGCAGAGGTGTGAGCTGAACATTTTACAATTGCAGTCCTTTTGGGCAGGAGTAGAGCTTGCAACAGTTCAGCAATCAATGAAGCATGTTGTATGTGTTGGCCAGCCGAGGTGAGGAATCCCCTCATCGCCCACAACTGGCCAAAGTCATGTGTGACTCCAAAAGCGTATTGGATGTGTGTATAAATGTTTGTTGACCTTCCTTCTGCCAACTTACATGCTCTTGTGAGTGCTATTAGTTCTGCAGCCTGGGCACTCTTTATTGTGGGTAATCTCCCCCCTTCCAATGATCTTCTGGCTGTCCCCACAGCATATGTGGCATGTAGCACCCCAGTGCGATCCCTGATGCTTGACTCATCAACAAATAAATCACCTTCAGCATCTGGGAATGGGGTGTCCCTGAGGTCAAGTCGAACCTTTGTATGCCTGTCGACCACTATAACGCAGTTGTGGAAGGAATTATCTATGATGGGGTTGTCATGATCCTGCTCCATGGGCAGAAGGCAGAAGGGATCCAATTTAGAGCATCTTTTAATCATTATGTGCAGTGCCAGTAGTGTCAGCTCATATCGGAAGAGGCAAGCATTTGTCAGGTGTTGAGTCTTGGTTGTAGTCAATAATCTGTCCACTGCATGAGGGACATGCAGCACTAGTGTATGTGCCAGAACAATGCTCTCTGACTGTTCTACTGCAGGACGGCTGCTGCTACTGCCCTCAGACATGGTGGAAGATCCACAGCTACTGGGTCTAGAGTGGCTGAATAATATGCCACTGGGTGGTAGAAGGTGCCGTGTTTTTGTGCCAGTACTTCTAAGGAGCAGCCTCCTTTCTCATGGCAGAACAGGTGGAATTCTCCTGTATAGTCTGGGAGACCAAGCGCTGGAGCTGCGCATAGTTCCCTCTTCAACTTTTGAAAAGCCTGCTTTCAGTCCTCTGGCCATGGCACTTTATCTGGCACATCCTTGTGTGTAAGGTTCTGAAGTGGGCGTGCAGTCAGGGAGAAATTTGGTATCCAGTGTCTGCAGTAGCCTGCCACCCCAAGGAAAGCCCTCACATCATTCTGAGTTTGTAGCCTAGGGTATTGGGTTATAGTCGCTATCCTGTCTGTTAGCAATTTCCTTGATCACTGGGACAACTCATGTCCCACGTATCGCGCCTTGGGTTGACAGAATTGTAATTTCTTTGGGGAAACCTGGTGGCCCTTCCTTGCCAGATGACATAATACGGCTACTGTATCTTAAACACATGCCTTTCGTGAAGGTGAGGCTAATAATAAATCGTCAATGTATTGTACCATGGTAGACCCTCCTGGTAAACGCAGTGATGGCAAGTCTGTTCGCAGGGCATTAGAGAATATTGAGGAGCTGACGCAGTACCCCTGAGGTAGTCTTTCCTACGTTAGTCTTCTAGATCTGAAACTGAACGAGAAAAAATACTGGGATTCCCTTTGGAGAGGCACGGAAAAGAAGGCATTACTGATGTCTAGGACAGTAAAATGGGTGGCTGTACTTGGAATGTTGGATAGGATAGTAGCTGGGGTTGGGACCACTGGGAACAATGGTATAACCACTTTATTGAGATCTCGCAGATCCTGAGTAAATCTGTATACCGGGGCCCCATCGGGCCCTGGGGTGGCCTTCTTCACCAGGAGAATCGGAGTATCGCAGGGACTGCTTCGTATTTCCCACAATATTCCTTTCTTCAGGAGGTCCTCTATCACTGGTGCAATGCTCTCTTCCCCTTCTTTTGCTATTTTCTACTGGGGTACCTGTGGTAATGACACTCCAGGGCGCAATGTTACGCTCACCGGGGGCCAATCTAGTATTTTTCCAACATCATTCGGTCCTTGTGCCCAAACCTCACTAGGGACTGAGGCCCTCATTATGACATTGGTGGGAAATCCCGCTTACCGCCATGCTGACTGCCGCCAACATACCGCTGGCACAGCGGTTTACCGCTACCCATATTATGACACACATAGCAATCCATCACTATACAGCCAAACAACTCCGCCAGCCCAAAGGTCAGTGATAAACTGGCGGTACAAAAACACACACCCTTACGCCAACAGAACTATGCCCACAACATTATGACCCATGAATCACCACGGCAGACATTGAACCGTGGTAAACCATTGACAGTACATACTGCTGCGCTCAAAATACACACACACATACAAAACAACACCACATTGGACAATTCAACTACGCACACCTGACACACACACACATACACCCACACACCCACACCAACATAAAACACACACAAACACTACCCACAACCCTTTACGACGAAAAAAAATTTACAACAGAGAGATAGAGACACCAAGAGCACCCACAGAACCAGAGCCACAGAACACCATCACCCATACACCGTCCACACACCTTCCAGCACACACCCCAACACATCACCCCACACCACACACACTGCACCCATGGTACCACAAAGACACCCCAGGTTCTCAGAGGAGGAGCTAAGAGTCCTGGTAGAGGAAATCACCTGGGTAGAGCCACAGCTATTTGGATCACAGGTGCAGCAGACATCCATTGCTAGGAAGATAGAGCTATGGTGGGGAATTGTGCACAGGGGCAACGCCGTGGGACAGGACCCCAAATGACATCAGGACCCCCACCTCCTCCCCCACAACTAACAACATGGGAGGAACAAGTCTTGGCAATCATGCATCCTAAGGGCCTGGCAGGAGTAGCAGGAGGACTAGACTCTGGTAAGTCAACTCTTTACTACTTTCACCCCCTTACCTGCATGCCATCACATACCTCCACCCCTAACCTTACCCCCATCAATCCACCACCTCACATACACCCCACCATCAAAACCCAGCCATCCCAAAACCAAGCCCTGCACATAACACCAATGCACAGACACCTATCACAGACTTCCATGGACACACATCACTAAAGCATGCACATTAGAATGATTAACCTAGCCCACAAAATCACTACTTACACAAGGCAAAGCTGACAGGGCAATCACAAACATAGAGGGCATCACACCCATGCACAAGATGTCACAGGCAGAAACAATAACACTGCGCTTACATCCCCACAGGTCCCCCATACAACGTCTCCGGAGAGGAGGTGCCAGCAACTTCCAGTCCACCCCCAGAAGAGGCCCACAGTGATAACAGCAACTCTGGATGCCTGGATCTGGATGACTAACCTGGCCCATCAGGGATCTCCAGACAGTCGGTTACCCAGGCACAGTCCCATACCACCACAGAGCCTCCCCCTCAGGAAACACCAGCACAGTACCCACACAGCGGGCCCATTCCTCTGTCCCCAGGACACGTCAATGAGCAGTGTGTCCACCACTACAGGGACCTCAGGCCACTCCAAAAACACAGGACGATCAGGGACCTTGGGTCAGTGGCAGTGGGCACACGGTTCAGGGGACAGAGGCACAGGACAACAGGGAAGCTGGGAGGACTGCTGTGAGACAGGGGGAGGACAGGCCCAGGGAATCGACTCTCCTGGAGGCACTCACCAACATCCTTGGAGCATACCACCATTCCCAGGAGACTATGGGCCAGATACTGGTCAATTTGCAGGAGACCCAGCTGCTGCAGGAGGGACAGTACCCGGGGATCAGGGAGGACCTGAATGACATCCACACCATCCTGGTCACCATTGCAGGGGTGCTGGCAGACATAGCCAACACCATGAGGGAGGCAGTGGCACACCACTGGGCCCCTGGCACTAGCCACACCGATGAACAGCCCTCCACCTCTGCTGATGCTAGTGGACAGGAGGCCCCGCCACAGGACCAACAGGCCACCAGCACCCCTCCCCCTGCAGAAGGAGAACCACCACACAAACGGTCCCTGCGATCCAGGCAGAAGCCAGAGAACATTGCCAAGACCACTACCAGGAAATAGGACTCTCCTGATTGTCACCCTTGTGTCCCACTCTGTCACCCTGCCCACCTTGAACTGCCGTTGCTCCCCTTCCTATGCCCCCTTGGACAATGTACCTGTGATACAAATAGACTGGACTCTCTCCTGGACTTTCCTCCACCCTCAACCCAGCCCATTCCACTACCCCCACTTAAATAAACACCAGTGAAAAAAATACATGTATGGAGTCTGTCAAATGATTGAACTATGTATTTGTTTGACAAGCTTGAAACACTGCAATACAACTGTACAGGAATAAATACATAGGGAGAATGACCTGTAGTAGACTGCAGTCAACACACCAGGTGCAGGTGCCAGAGTGGGGGCACAGATATCCGAAAAAAGAGATGCCAAAGGGTACAGTAAGTGGCCATAGAATTGGGAGAATCTACCTGCCATGTACAATGTCAAACACAAAACTGTCAATGTAAAGTAAAGTTACAGAGTCTAACCTGTGTGTCACTGGAAATACTGTTGTATTATTGCTGTTCTGTTGTCCTCATCCGCATCCTCTGCCTTCTCATCTTCACTGTCCACAGGGTCTACTGCTGCCATTCGCCCATCTCCAGCCTCATCCTCCTGCAGAAAGGGCACCTGGCGTCTCAAGGCAAGGTTATGCAACATGCAGCAGGCCACAATTATTTGGCAGACCTTCTTGGGTGAGTAATACAGGGTTCCACCAGTTAGATAGAGGCAACCTTCAGGAGGCCAAATGTCCTTTCTATTATTCTTCTTGTTCGCCCATGTGCCTCATTGTAACATTCCTCTGCCCTTGTCCTGGGATTCGTCAAAGGGGTCAGTAGCCATGAGAGGTTGGGGTACCCAGAGTAACCTGCAAATATTGATGGACAACTGCTAGCCACACACTAACCCTTAGGGCCCCCATACCCATCCACCAACATCCACTAGGTGAGAACCTGGGCTTACCTATTAGCCACACCCTGTGCCTCTGGAGTTGAGTATAACATATGGGATGCTGCTATTCCTCAGGATAAAGGCATCATGCACAGACCCAGGATACGTTGCATTGACGTGGGAGATGTATTGGTCCACCAGGCACACCATCTGCAGATTCATCAAGTGAAAGCTCTTTCGATTTCTGTACGCTTGTTAATTTCTCCTGGGGGGAGACAAATGCAATATGTGTTCCATCGATTGCCCCAATGATTTGGGGGTAATGTCCCATTGCATAGAAGTCAGCTTTCACTGTGGCCAAATCCTCCACCTGGGAGAAAACGATGTAGCTTTGCATGTATTTAATCAGGGCAGACAACACTCTGGTCAGCACCATTGAGAACATTGGCTGTGACATTCCTGCTGCCAAGCCCACTGTCACTTGGAAGGAGCCAGATGCCAAGAAATGCAGCACAGATAAGACTTGCACAACATGGGGGATCCCAGTGGGGTGACGGATAGCAGATATCAGGTCAGGCTCCAATTGGGAACACAGCTCTGTGATTGTGGCCCTGTCCAGTCTATAGGTGAGGATAATGTGCCAGTCCTCCATTGTTGCCAAGTCCACCAGGGGTCTGTACACTGCGCAGCGGTTGCAATCTAGGGGGCAAAACGGTGAGCAGCTGGTCAGTATTCAACATTTCCAAACACTACACTGCATTGCATGTTGTGACTGTAACAGTATATTGTTGGATAGGCAGTTAGGTGTCATGGCCTGCTCCCCCTGAAATGGCGTCCGCCTGTCCTGTGTGGATGGACATATGGAAATGAGGTAATGCCACTGACATTGTTTGCCGTTGCGGGAGGCGGTCAAGTACCGACGTGCAACTTCTCATTGGCTGTCATTGAGCCCTATGGGATACAGTGGCCAACGGTGATGGATGCTGGCAGTGACTGTACACACCGCTGCGGGCATGACCACCATTTTCTATCTGTTCACTTACTTGCTACCTGACCTTCAACAGGAGAGGACCTACACTGCAAGTGCTGCTGTGACCTGTGTCTGGAACCTACCAGGGCTCGTGTCACTGGGTAAAGGGCCCTGCCTTCACCGCTGCGGAGTTGGAGAGATTGGTGGATGGAGTCCTACCCCAGTACGGAATGCTGAATGGGCCTCCAGACCAACAGGTGAGTACACTGTGAGCACGATGTATGAGGCATGAATACATCGAATGCTGTGTGTAAGGGCCTTGTGTGGGGAGGTGGTTGGTGGAAGGGCAGCATGCAGCATGTATGGTGGGCAATGTCTGTGCGTATGGGGATGGGAGGGCTATGGTGGGCCATGAGTGTAACAGGTCGTACAGTCTGACTGATACCTTTTCCATGTGTATTTTTCTGCAGGTCAGTGCCCATCAGAAAAATTGTATATGGCGTGCCATCGCCAAGGACGTGCGGACCCTGGGGGTCTATAGCAGGCGGAGCACCCACTGTCGCAAACGGTGGGTGGACCTGAGAGGTAGGAAACGGAAGATGGCCAAGCCCAGCCGGGGATGGCCTCCCAATGAGGAAGGGGTGCCCTTCAAACCCTGACCCCCCTGATGGCCCGCATACTGGCAGTGGCCTATCCGGAGCTGGAGGGGTGCTTAGGCCACAAGGGGGTGAGTACAGTTTCCTAATATACTACTTGCGCGTGGTAGGGTGGTCACTGGGTGGGTGATGTTGGCCTGTGGGTGCCCCTCTGCCACGCGGACATTGCAGGGTAGGTCCCATGTTGGGCAGGGGCTGATGAACACTACCTCCTACCAAACTAGTAAGCATCCACTACTGGGCAGGGGTCTGTGGGTGTCAGGTATGCTGCGATTGGCATTAGGTATTCCTGTCCATGGCCTGGTGACTTGCATTGCTACTTGTTGTGCATTGCCTAGTGCGTAGGGCTGTTCCTGTGTGTGTCGTGAATGCCAATGGTGGTGTTGCTGGCGCCATTGACCAAGTGTGCCCTTTGCTTCCTCCCCTTTTTGTTTTGTTACCCTGTCCTTATGTGCATTAGCATCATCTGGCGAAGGAGCAGAGGCACCAGCGATGGAGGGAGCTGCATCCCACATGGCCCAGGAGGCCGAATCCACTGACGGTGAGGGCACCAGTGGGACGGAGGGTGAGGGGATCACCAGGGAGGAAACAGGAGGGGGCAGTTCTGACAGTGATACCTCTTCTGATGGAAGCTCCCAGGTGGTGGCGGACACCTCTGTGTCCACCCCAACTACAGGTACAGACGACACCCCCATATCAGCACCACCCTCCCAGCAGCCCCTCAGCGTGTTTCCTGTGCCCGCTCACCCAGGAGGGTGGGTATCTCCCTCACCCCAGGCACCTCAGGCCCTGCTCCAGTTAGCCCTGCTTCCCTGAGTGAGGAGGCTATTGACCTCCTGCAATCCATCTCTGTTCGGCAGTCAACCATAGTGAATGCCATCCCGGGCCTGGATGCCCATTTGCAACAAACAAATGCATTCCTGGGGTGCATTCACTCTGGCATGGTGGCCCAACAGAAATCAATCCAGGCTCTGGCCACCTCCCTGATGGCAGCCATTGTCCCTGTTTCTAGCCTCCCCCCTCCAACTTCCTCTACCCAGTCCCTTTCCCCTCAACCCCAACTTATCCCAAGCACACAGGCAGACCAGCATGCACACAAGTCAACACACAGGAGTGGCTCAGGCAAACACAAGCACCACACATCATCCCACATGCACTCACACAAACACAATCCAGATGCGGACATACCAACATCCACTGCCTCTACTGTAGCCCCCTCCTCGTTGTCCTCTACCTCTCTCCCAGTAGCGCCTCCACTCACACCTACATGCACTACTTCCTCATCCTTTACCACCATCACCAACACACCTATTACTAGACACCCCTCACTGGTAGTCACCACCCCCACATCCCTGCACATGTCCCCTGTGTCTTCTCCCACTGTATCTGTGCCCGTCCTCCAAAAGTACACAAACTCAAGCACTCAGACACCCAACAGCCATCCACCTCACAACAGCATCCAGCCCATGCACCTGCACCCAAAATCAGCAGACACCTCCTACAACCTTCCTCTTCCTCCACTCCCAAACCTTCACCCACATCCCACCCCAATGTCACTTAGAAGCTTTTCCTCTACACCGTTGACCTCTTCTCTACCCCTCCCCCCCCCGCCCTTCACGTCGGGCCTGGTTGGTCAGAACCCAGGTGAGCACCTCAGCCATCCTGTCAACGTCCAAAGTAGTGTCGACAGCTACTGCAGGTGGGAGAGGCTCAAGGGAACCAGGCATCAGAACTGAAAGTGTGCCTGCACCAGCTGGAAAAGCGAAGGGCATGGAGGCACCACCAGCTGGCAAAGCGAAGGGCAAGAGGGCACCACTAGCTGGAAAAGCGAAGGGCAAGGATGCACCACCAGCAGGCAAACCAAAGGGCAAGGAGGCACCACCAGCTTCGAAAGGGAAGGGCAATGTGCTTGCACCAGCAGACAGGAAGGACAGGAGGCCTTGTGCTGGGACTGATTCTGAGCCCCCACCACCAACCATGGCAGTTCGGCCGTCTGAGGCTGCAGGGGAAGGGCTGGAGCCTGCCCCCACCACTGCCTGCACTGCCTCCAACACCGCCAGCAGCAGCAGCCCCAGTGGGCAGCTGTCCGAGGCTGCAGGGGAAGGGCTGGAGCCTCCCCACACCACTGCCAGCTCCGACACCAGCTCCGCCACGGCCACCACTGAGCAGCCGTCACCACCGGCGGGCAGTGTGTAGTCTTGCCTCCATTGGCTGTAGTGTGTCCTGGCCCCTGCAAATCCTGTAGGTGTGACACCCAGGTGAGAGACTGTGACCTTGCACTCCCCAAGATCTGCATCACAGGGCACAAAGCCCCCTCCAGAACCCGTGGAAGAAGCCATCCACTCACCCTATCCTTGCCAGGATGAAGCACACTGAGCACAAGGCCCCCTCCAGAACCAGTGGAAGAATCCATCCACTAACCCCATCCTTGCCAGAATGAAGCACACTGGGCACAATGCCCCCTCCAGAACCAGTGGAAGAAGCCATCCACTCACCCCATCCTTGCCAGGATGAAGGACACTGGGCACAATGCCCCTCCAGAACCAGTAGAAGAAGCCATCCACTCACCCTATCCTTGCCATGATGTAGCACACTGGCTCAAGGTCCCCTCAGAACCAGTGGAAGAAGCCACCCCCTAGAGAGACTGTGGCCTTGCACTCCCCAGGACCAAACAGTGGGCAAACCACCCACTAGAGAGACTGTGGCCTTGCACTCCCCAGAACCAAGCAGTGGGCAAACCACCCACTAGAGAGACTGTGGCCTTGCACTCCCCAGAACCAACCAGTGGGCATGTAGCCCCCTCCAGGACCAATGGCGTTGTACCATCTTCCGGCTGCGATGCCCCACCATTCCCCGCCCCCCTGAGGTGCCTGTGTATTTTTAACCTGATGCTCCTGCAGTGTTCTCTCTGTGTTGTTGCAGGAGTGCGGTGGGGCCTTGGCCTATGTGTAGTGGCCCTGTGGCCCACGGACATTGAGGACTGAGACGTGTCTCTCCATTTGTAAATATGTATATACATTTTGATTTTGAAGCACATATTTATACTATTTTATCTTATTACTCTAACTTTAATCAATTCCTTTTGTCCTTGCTTTATTCCTGAGGGGTACGGGTGGATATGTAATGTTGTTGCATGTGGTTATGTGTATGGTGTTGGGGGTGGGGGTGTTGCATGTTGCGTGTGTGTGTCACTCTCTTTTTCCTCCCCCCTCCCCTGTGTGCTAGGCAGCAGTACTCACCGTGGGGATAGCGCCAAGAGTAGCGACCCTATTGAAATGACACCAATTCATCATGAAACATAGGTTGTCATTGAGTATCAGAGGGCGGAATGTGGAATCACATTTTTTCTGGATCCATTTTAGGTCTGGTGGGCCTTATGATACCCAATGACAACTAGGCCTGTTTGTTGAACAGCTTCTATAACTATCATTGACTATGGTTTTGATATACTTTGATACTCCTGAGAACGCATTATGTTGCAAGGCTTGCTATTTCTACAGCCATCATGAGATATCATTACATGCTAGCTGAAGCAATTCTCCTGATCGAAAGTACTATCATGTGCACTTATTGTTCCTATTTCTGTTAATAGATGTATCATGCGATATTAGACATATAGGCCATATTATGTAAGTTCCTGTCCATGATTTATCTATCCATATATGGTGTGTTATGAAGGATAAAGGATAAACAACTTACTAATTATGTAGAAGTGATTATACGTCAATGGCAAGAACCAATGAAAAGTATGAATTTGATTGTGCTTTAATGATATAAAAGATCATGTAGTACTTCCTTTTTCAAACTGTTCGAGCTTGATCGCTTATGCTGTTCAGTCTCCGTGTACACATATTAAACTACTTTGCTTAACAGAGGAGCAGGCTGGTGATTTTATTTTATCTGATTGAGCTGGGCTGATTTGGCTTCGACGCATACACTGACACACATAGCCAAACACTGATGCACCCACTGACTGTGAGAAACGATGACTTTTTGTAGTACCCTCCCCCACACTTTTTTCCCCGATTTGTGACTACTGGATACTGGATTTCTGGCTCTGAGAGTACCCTGGGCTCTGCTAACCAGACCCAGGGCCTATGCTCTGATTATAAGCATATGCAAATTAGACATAATTATAAATGGTATGACAACCTACTTGTAAGTCCCTAAAATATGGTAGGATATGTAGGTTTAAAGGCCTAGCAGAGTTAGTGCAATTAAGTGTGCACTGATGTGCTGCCTACTGTCAATTTAAAAGCCAGCCCTGCCTTGCAATTTCCTTTAAAATTAAATATATATGAAAATTCATCTTTGTAATTAAAGGTACTTCAAAATTCCCAAACTACCTTAGTTTTACATATAAGTCACCCATAAGGGCTCCCCTAAGTACCCCTTGGGTAGGGTGGCTTGTAACTATAAGCAGGGAAAATTAAAAATATGTTTTATATGCCCTGTTGTGGGAAAAGCTGCCAATTTTGTTTTCCACATTGGAGTACATTAGCTTCATGGACTAACATGGGAATACTTTAGTAAAGTATAACTATTGATAGAAAAGAGCTAAGAATGTCATTCTTGGACTCAAAAAGATAGTTGGAATAAATCCAACAGCTTACCACTGTTAAATTTATTATAAGTAGCACAGAAAAAAGTTCTAGAACTTTATTTTCTGTAGGCCAAAATTCAGCCTTCGCAGCATCCCTTCTCTCACTGGCCAGCCTCTGCCATTCTGATCCAAGCTACCTTAATGAGGTGTGAAGTGGCCTGCGTTGAGATAATGGGACATCTGGTGGATGGAGGTCTGCAAGCTGCAAAACAAAAGGCAGGAAGGGAGCTGAGTAACCAAGCTGGTCTTCAAAGAGGATGACAGTTGGACAGGTCCCAGACTCATACCCCCACACCGTGGCACTCCAGCCAGATGGGAGCCCTGTATTTAGATTAGCAGAGGGGCTGGAGTGTCAGGGAGATTGGGCCACACCAGTGGTATGGCTTAGCTAGACCCTGACATCAAGAAGAGATTTTCTCCATCTTGGAGTTTTAGAAGAATATTGCTTCCTGGGATTGATTTTTGCCACACTTCACAGGAAGTAGTCACCAGATAGCACCCTGTGCCCCATTGCTGAGGGATGCCCCCCTGCTTGTCAGCCCAGGAACGCTGGGTAAATATGGATGGGTTGCCAGCAATTCAGAACACTGCCTGCAGCTACAAGGGGAATAAGGTGTGCCCTGCTAGAACCCTGGTCTGCACCCCAAAGGACTGCACACTGGAAGACTACACCTGCTGTAATGTGGAACTACAGCCTAAGGACTTTTCCTGGCTTCAGGAAGTGAAGGGGTAGACTACCTGAAAGAAAAAGGTTAAAAGATCTCTACCTGCAGCATTTCCACCAAGAAGACACCCGCTGGACAGCCTCCACTGTCTTTTAATGAGTTGGCCAGGTGAATTCTGGGAAACGTAGTCCCAACATCACAAGGATCATTTCAGAGCTTCTAGACCCTTGTATTTGTGTTGTGGACCCCCAAAGATCCCTGCCTTGAAATTACAAGAAGAAAGAATGCCCTGCTGAACCATCAACTGCACAAGAGAGGACCGCACTCTTAAGTAGAGCACCTGCTGCACACTTTGATCTTCAGCCCAAAAAAGGACTTTGTCTGCCATCTGGATTCAGGAGTGGACTCCCCGTAAGCGACATGTATAAAGGAGCTACCAAGAGTCACCTGCATCAACTCTTGCCAGAAGAGCACAGCTGGACAGCATTCAATGGACTTTTAAGGAATTGGCCAGTTGCATTGTGGGAATTGCAGCCCCAACATCCCAAGCAGGAACTCAGAGATTATGAACCTTGGATTGGGGTTGTTGACCCGTTCCTCCATCAAGAGACAATTCTGGAAGAAGGTGTAAAGGTTTACATTGCAGCCGGCTGGAACATTGTACTGTGTCCTGTTCCAACACAACCCTTTTTAAACCTTTTAGCGCTATTTGCTCCTAAGCGCTAGTTTTGATTTTATTGATTAATAAATTATATATCTGGTTCCCTACTGTGGAGTTTTTTCGTTTGGTGTCATTTTACTCAAAAAAATATTTTTATAAATTGGAGTTGCATTTCTATTGTGTGTTGTGTTTACTTACTCAGTGTATTGGTGTTTGTAAATGCTTTACACACCTGTCTCCTAAGTTAAGCCTGCCTTCTTGTTGCCAGCTACCAATGGTTGAGCAGGGGATTCATTTACTGAGACCTTGACTTGACCTTATATTGTGATTGAGGCCTTATTACTATTGGTGGGTACCTACCAACGCCTACAAATAAACCACCTTCTAACGCTGAAACACTCAGCCAGACACTGATGCATACACTGATGCACCAAGGCACACACTGATACATACACTAACACACCCAGGCACACACTGATCCATACACCTATACATCCAGACTCACACTGATACATACACTGACTCATCCAGACACATATTGAAGCATGCAGTAACACACCAGGCACACTGTTGCGTACACAGATACACCCAGACACACACCAATGCAAACACTAACACAGCCAGGCACACACTGATGCATACATTGACACATTCAGGCACACGCTGATGCAGATACTGACCCACACACTAAGACAACCAAGGCTCACAGTGTTGTATAAACTGACATTCCCAGACACACACTGATGTATACACTTACACACCCAGGCACACACTCATGCATACACTGAGACTACCACTCACTCACACATACAGCTATTTACATACACACTTACTCACCCATACACACACTGACATAGCCACTCACTCACCCATACAGCTCCATATTTGCACACCCAAGCAACCACTCATGCACCCGGACACTCACCCATACAGCCAATCACACACCCTCTCACTCATCCATACAGCCCCTCACACACCCACTCACTCACCCATATAGCCACACACAGTCACACATACAACCACTCACTTATATAGCCACTGTCACACCCACTCACTCACCCATACAGTTACTCACACAGTCACTCACTAATACTACCAATCACACAGTCAGTCACTCACTCATACAGACACAGAGCCATTTGCTCACTTCTACAGCCACTGACACACTCACTCTCCCCTGTGGTCACTCAGTCACACACTCATTCATACTACTAAACATACAGTCACACACTCATACAAACGCACACACACTGTCTCACTGACTGTAGGAGGGTGGCCTGGTGGGTACCTACAGTATTTACACATATACCAGGTCCAGTTATCCCTTCTTAGTGTAGTGTAGTCAGTGTCTAGAAGCCAGGATCCCTAGAGGTAGTTGTGGATGAGCAGCCAAGGCTTATCAAGGAGACATGCAGAGCTCATGCAGTACCTCTGTAGTCACACAGAACTTACATAAATGAAAGAAAACACTCAGGCCCTCAATACAACATTGGCAGTAAATTTTGCTTACCGCTGTACAGAAGACCGTCAACACACCGCTGCGGCGGCGGAATTTTGCTACAATTATTATGACCCACAGCCCGGAATTCGCCAAAATCCAGACACCCACACAAGTCTGCCACACCAAAGGTCAGTGATAAACTGGCGATAACAAAACCTCCACTGTCACGCCAACAGGAATACGCCCACACTATCACGACCCACGAGTCCACACGGTCTTTCAACCGCTGTATTCCATTGGCGGTACACTCTGCTGCGCTCAAAATACACACACATCTACAAAACACAACCACATTGGACAAATCGAAATACACACACCTGATACACATACACACACCACTCCCACACACTCACTACAATATAAAACACACACCACATCACCCACAAACCCCTACAAGAAAAATTGAGAAAGAAGTCCTGAGAGAGACACTACCATCAACAACTCTAGCATCCACAGGCACACAACACCATCACTCACACAACATCCACGCACCTCAGACAAGACACACAAACACACCTCCTCACACATCACAACCGACACCACCTCACACATCACCCACACCACACCATGGCACCGGAAGACTCCCCAGGTTCTCTGAGGAGGAGCTCAAGGTCATGGTGGAGGAAATCGTCCGGGTAGAGCCACAGCTATTCGGATCACAGGTGCAGCACACCTCCATAGCTAGGAAGATGGAGCTATGGCGCAGAGAAGTACACAGGACCAACGCAGTGGGACAGCATCCAAGAACTAGGGATGACATCAGGAAGAGGAGGAATGACCTACGGGGGAAGGTAAGTTCCGTGGTCTCAAGACACCACATTGCAGTTCAGAGGACTGGCGGAGGACCCCCACCTCCTCCCCCACAACTAACAACATGGGAGGAGAAGGTCTTGGCTATACTGCATCCTGAGGGCCTTGCAGGAGTAGCAGGAGGAATGGACTCTGGTAAGTCAAATCTTAACTATTACATCCCCCACCCTACCTGCATGCTATCACATACCCCACCCTCACCCTCACCCTCATCCACATCACTCCAACACCTCACAAAATCCCAACACCAAGCCCTACATGCAACACCAAAGCATGGACACCCATCACCAAAGCATGTCCACTACAGATACCCACACAGATCCCCAAACCAATTATCACACAAGGTCCTACACAAGAATACAAGCACTGGAGTACAGGGTCACCCACCTATTGCATACAATGGCACAGACAGATGCAATAATCATGCCTTTACACCCCTGCAGGACCCCTATCCAATGTCACCGGACAGGAGGTTCCAGACATGTCCACTCCCCCCACAGAAGAGTCCCACAGTGATGAAAGCAGCTCTGTCCAACTGGATCAAGATGACCAGCCCGGCCCATCTGGGACCTCAGGACAGTCGGTTCTCCTGACACTGGCACAAGCCACCACAGAGCCTCCCCCCTCAGGAAACACCAGCACAGCACCCACCCAGCGGGCCCATCCCTCTGTCCCCAGGACACGTCAAGCAGCAGTGTGTCCACCACTACAGGGAACCCAGGCAAACCCACCAACCTAAGAAAATCAGGGACCTGGGGGCAATGGCAGTGGGCACACGGTTCAGGGGACAGAGGCAAAGGATAACAGGGAAACTGGGAGGACTGCTGTGCGATAGGGGGAGGACAGGCCCAGGGAACCCACTATCCACGAGGCCCTCTCCAACATCATGGGAGCATACCAACATTCCCAGGAGACGATGGCAACGGTACTGGCCAAGTTTCAGGCGACCCAGCGGCTGCAGGAGGAACAGTATCTGGGGATCAGGGAGGAACTTAAGTCCAACACCACCCTGGTCACCATTGTAGGGGTGATGAAGGACCTGGTGAACACCAGGAGGGACACTGTGGCACAACAAGGGGCCCCTGACACCACCACCTCCGCCGGCGTTAGTGGACAGGAGGCACCTCCACAGGACCACCAACACCCCACCCAATGCAGATGGAGAACCACCCCGCAAATGGTCCCTGAGATACAGGACAAAGACAGAGAACAATGCCAGGACCCCCGCCAGTAAATGAGACCCCCCTGAATGTCATCCTTCTGTCCCACTTCGTCACCCTGTCCATCCATCAACTGCCCTAGCTCCACTTCCTAAGCCCCTTTTGACAATGCACCTGTGAAGCAAATAGACTGGACTCTGCCCTTGACCTGGGATTTCTCATTGGGGTCAGTAGCCATGACAGGTTGGGGAACCCAGAGTCACCTGCAAATGTCGAGGGACAACTGCTAGACACACACTAACCCTTAGGGACAACCCCAGACAAATATTCACAGGGTATACGGTCCTTGTCCTCACATATTAGCCACACACGATGCCTCTGGAGTTGCCCCATCACATAAGGGATGCTGCTATTCCACAGAATATAAGCGTCATGCACTGAGCCAGGAAACTTGGCATTCACATGGGAGATGTACTGGTTGGCCAAACACAGCATCTGCACATTCATTGAATGGTAGCTCTTCCGGTTTCTGTACACGTTTTCACTCCTGCAGGGGGGTACCAAGGCCACATGTGTCCCATCAATGGCAACTATGATGTTGAGGATATGTCCCAGGGCATAGAAGTCACCTTTCACTGTCGGCAAATCCTCCACCTGAGGGAACACGATGTAGCTGTGCATGTGTTTAAGCAGGGCAGACAACCCTCTGGACAACACGTTTGAGAACATAGGCTGGGACATCTCTGATGCAATGGCCACTGTAGTTTGAAATGACCCACTTGCCAGGAAATGGAGTACTGAGAGGACCTGCACTAGAGTGGGAATTCCTGTGGGATGGCGGATTGGTGACATCAGGTCTGTCTCCACTGGGCACACAGTTCATGGACTGTTGCACGATCAAGTCTGTAGGTGACTATTACGTGTCACTTCCATTGTCGACAGGTCCACCAGCGGTCTGTACACAGGAGGATGCCGCCATCTCACCACCTGCCCCAGCGGACGTGCCCTATGGAGGAAAACACCATGCAGAGAGCCAGCCAACACTGATGTATTACTAAATGTCATTAGCAAACATTTGTAAATCCGCAATCTGCCTGTTACTGTGTGTATGCAAGGCCTAGATAGGTGTGACGCAGTTAATATTAATGCCATGTGGCCCCCTGAAATGGCGGCTGCCTGACCTGTAAGGTGGGACAAGGTGATATGAGGTAACTGCACTGGCGTTCTACACCGTCGCGGTAGGCGGTCAAAGACCGCAGCACAATCCTGCATTGGTTAACATTGGACCCTATGGGTCTGAGGAGCCAATGACCGTCATTTTCTGTCTGTTCACTCACTTGATACCTGACCTTTGACAGGAGAGGACCTACACTGCAAGTGCTGCTGTGACCTCAGTCTGAAGCGACGATGGCTCATGTGTCTGGGGAAAAGGCCCCTGCCTTCACTTCTGAGGAGTTGGAGAAGTTAGTGGATGGGGTCATCCCCCAGTACACGCTACTCTACGGTCCTCCAGACAAACAGGTGAGTACACTGTGAGCATGCTGCATGGGCAATGCCTGTTTGGAGTGGTGTGGATGAAGTTACATGGGAGGGGACTGAGGCCTGCATGTGCGGACGGTGCGTGTATGTGCGTCAGGGCAAGGGTGGGAACGTGGGCCAATGACTGTTACGGTCTGGACGGTTAAAGTTGTTCCTTTTCCCCTGTACTATACCTGTAGGTCAGCGCCCACCAGAAGAAGGATATTTGCCGTGCCATCGCCAAGGACGTCCGGACCCTGGGGGTCCACCAGAGACGGAGCACCCACTGCCGTAAAAGCTGGGAGGACATTTGCCTCTGGAGCAAGAAGATGGCGGAGGCCCAGCTAGGGATGGCCTCCCAACGTAGGAGGGGTGCCCGTCGCACCATGACCCCCCTGATGTTCCAGATCCTGGCGGTGGCGTATCCAGAGTTGGATGCATGCTTGAGGGCATCACAGCAGCCACAAGGGGGTGAGTACCGTCACATCCATATGACCCTGCACGCATTACAAGGTGTCTGGCTGGGGGAGGTGGGCAGTGGGTTACCCTAGGCCAGGGCGAGCTATGTAGGCAAGGACCCTTTGTGAGGCAGGCTATGTGGCACCCCAACCCCACCAGTGGTAAGAGCCATCTACACCTAGTCAGGCTCCTGTGACTTCCCTGTGTGCAGCAATCGGGCATAGGCCTTGTACCCCATGGGCATGTGAAGAATCTAGGAACTCTAAGTGCATGGCGTAGTGCAGAGGGCTGCTGTGTCTGAAGTGTCCGCCAACGGTAGTGGTATTGCATGCACTGAACATGTCTTTCTTCTGTCTTTCCCCCAACCCTTTTTTGTGGTCTCCCTGTTCTTGTGTGCAATAGCATCATCAGGCAGAGGAGCAGTGTCACTAGAGCAGGAGGGTGCTGCATCCCACTTGTCCCTGCAGGGCGAGACAACAGAGTCTGAAGCCACCAGTGGTACGGAGGGCAAGGGGAGCTCCACGGCGGGGACAGGAGGTGACATCAGCGACAGCGTCTCCTCCTCCGATGGGAGCTCCCTTGCAGTGGCGGGCCCCTCTGTGCCCCCGCATCAACAGGTACAGCTGACACCCCCCTACCAGCACCGCCCTCCCAGCAGCCCCTCAGCGTGTGTCCCGTGGCAGCTCACCCAGGAGGGTCGGCATCTCCTTCGCCCCAGGCACCTCAGGCCCTGCCCCAGTCAGCCCTGCTACCCTCAGTGAGGAGGCAATTGACCTCCTGAGATCCCTCACTGTTGGGCAATCTACCATTGTGAATGCCATCCAGGGTGTTGAGAGGCATTTGCAACAAACAAATGCATACCTGGAGGGCATTCATTCTGGCCAGGCAGCCCAACAGAGAGCATTTCAGGCTCTGGCCTCAGCACTAATGGCAGTCATTGTCCCTGTGTCCAGCCTCCCCCCTTCAACTTCCTCCACCCAGACCCAATCCCCTGTACCTCAGCCCATCCCAAGCACACCATCAGACCAGCATGCACACACCTCATCACACTAGGGTGGCTCTGGCAAACATAAGCCCCACACATCCCACAGGCACTCACACAAGCATCATTCCCATGCAGACATACCAACATCCACTGCCTCCACTGTGTCCCCCTCCTCCACGTCGTCCTCCTCCCTCCCTGTCTCGTCTCCACTCACACCTGCTACACAACATCTTCAGCCCCTACCTCCATCACCAGCACGCCCATCACCACACACAGCTCACATACACTCACCACCCCCACTACCATTCACACATCCCCTGTGTCCTCTACCATTGTGTCAGTGAGCCCTCCTCCCAAAGTACACAAACGCAGGCACACACCCACCCAACAGCCATCCACCTCACAACAGCCTTCAGCCCATGCACCTTCACCCAAATTCAGCAATAGTACACCTCCTACAACCACTACCTCTTCCTCCACTCCCAAACCCACTCCATCTACCCGTCCCAGTGTGTTTAAAAAACTTTTCCTGGCTAACATTGACTTCTTCCCTACACCTCCCCCCCGTCTGTCCCCTAGGGCCAGGCTTTCCAGGTCCCAACCCACCTCAGCCACCACATCACCGGGCACGGTGGTCCCAGCAACAGTGGGCTTTTGGAGTGCGCCAGGCATCAGGGCAGCCAGTGTGCCACGGAGCGAGGGCAAGGACATTCCGCCAACTGCGAAAGTATAAAAGTTGCCCACATCCCGGAGGGAGAAGGCGAAAACACCTGCCACCAAGGGCTCAGGGAAAACAAAAGGGGACAGTGGCAACACAGCTGCACCACCGTCCAAGGTGGGGAAGGGCCAGAAAATCAAGGGCAGATCAGGAGAGGGCATGGTGGCATTGACTACGGGACCAGTGTCCACGTCGACGCCAACCGGTACGGCAGAGAAGACCGCCACCTGCACCGCCACCTGCACCGCCACATGCACCGCCACCAGCACCGCAGTCCCTGAGCACGCCACCAGCACTGCAGTCACTGAGCCCGACACCAGCATCGCCACCACTGAGCCCACCACCAGCATCGCTGCCACTGAGCCAGCCAACAGCACCGGTACCACAGAGCCCGCCGCCAGCACCGATGCCACAGAGCCCGCCACCATAGAGCCCGCCGCCAGCACCGATGCCACAGAGGCCGCCGCATGCACCGCTGCCACAGAGTCCGCCGCCAGCACCAATGCCACAGAGGCCGCTGCAAGCACCGCTACCACAGATTCTGCCACCAGCACTGATGCCACAGAGGCCGCCACAAGCACCGCCGCTACTGACACTGCCGCAAGCACCGCCAGCGGCCCGCGAACTCCTGAGCAAGTGGCACCACCGCAGACATGGCTGCCATCCCCAGTGGTCAGTCGACCGAGCCTGGTGGTCAGTTCCAGGACCCTGGGCAGCTTCCATGATGCAACACCTTCAGTGGAGAAAGGCATCCACTACCTCTGTCCTTGGCAGGATGAAGCACTCTTGACACAAAGCCCCCTCCTGAACCAGTGGAGAAAGGCATCCACTACCTCTGTCCTTGGCAGGATGATGCACTCTGGGCACAAAGCCCCCTCCAGAACCAGTGGAGAAAGGAATCCACTACCTCAGCCCTTGGCAGGATTAAGCACTCTGGGCACAAAGCCCCCTCCAGAACCAGTGGAGAAAGGCATCCACTACCTCAGTCCTTGGCAGGATGAAGCATTCTGGGCACAAAGCCCCCTCCAGAACCAGTGGAGTTTCACATCCACTACCTCAGTCCTTGGCAGGGTGAAGCACTCTGGGCACAACGCCCCCTCCAGAACCAGTGGAGAAAGGCATCCACTACCTCAGTCCTTGGCAGGATGAAGCACTCTGGGCACAAAGCCCCCTCCAGAACCAGTGGAGAAAGGCATCCACTACCTCAGTCCTTGGCAGGAAGAAGCACTCTGGACACAAAGCCCCCTCCAGAACCAGTGGAGAAAGGCATCCACTACCTCAGTCCTTGGCGGGATGAAGCATTCTGGGCACAAAGCCCCCTCCAGAACCAGTGGAGTATCACATCCACTACCTCAGTCCTGGCAGGATGAAGCATTCTGGGCACAAAGCCCCCTCCAGAACCAGTAGAGAAAGGCATCCACAACCTCTGTCCTTGGCAGAATTAAGCACTCTGGGCACAAAGCCCCCTCCAGAACCAGTGAAGAAAGGCATCCACTACCTCTGTCCTTGGCAGGATGAAGCACTCTGGGCACAAAGCCCCCTCCAGAACCAGTGGAGAAAGGCATCCACTACCTCAGTCCTTGGCAGGATGAAGCACTCTGGGCACAAAGCTCCCTCCAGAACCAGTGGAGAAAGGCATCCACTACTTCTGTCCTTGGCAGGAGGAAGCACTCTGGGCACAAAGCCCCCTCCAGAACCAGTGGAGAAAGGCATCCACTACCTCTGTCCTTGGCAGGATGAAGCAATCTGGGCACAAAGCCCCCTCCAGAACCAGTGGAGAAAAGCATCCACTGCCTCAGTCCTTGGCAGGATGAAGCATTCTGGGCACAAAGCTCCCTCCAGAACCAGTGGAGTATCACATCCACTATCTCAGGCCTTGGCAGGATGAAGCACTCTGGGCACAAAGCCCCCTTCAGAACCAGTGGAGAAAGGCATCCACTACCTCAGTCCTTGGCAGGATGAAGCACTCTGGGCACAAAGCCCCCTCCAGAACCAGTGGAGAAAGGCATCCACTACCTCTGTCCTTGGCAGGATGAAGCAATCTGGGCACAAAGCCCCCTCCAGAACCAGTGGAGAAAAGCATCCACTACCTCAGACCTTGGCAGGATGAAGCATTCTGGGCACAAAGCCCCCTCCAGGACTAGTGGAGTATCACATCCACTACCTCTGTCCTTGGCAGGATGAAGCACTCTGGGCACAAAGCCCCCTCCAGAACCAGTGGAGAAAGGCATCCACTACCTCTGTCCTTGGCAGGATGAAGCAATCTGGGCACAAAGCCCCTTCCAGAACCAGTGGAGACTGTTATCCACTTGAGAGACTGTGGGTGGCTTTGCACTCCCCAGGATGATGCAGTGGGCAACCCACCCACTGGAGAGACTTGAGAGATTGTGGCTTTGCACTCCCAAGGATAAAGCAGTGGGCAACCCACCCACTGGAGAGACTTGAGAAACTGTGGCTTTGCACTCCCCAGGATGAAGCAGTGAGCAAACCACCCACTGGAGAGACTTGAGAGACTGTGGCTTTGCACTCCCTAGGATACAGCAGTGGGCATGGAGCCCCCTCGTGGAGCAGTGGCGTCATGCACTCATCCGGCTGAGGTGCCCCCCTTCCCTTCCCCCTGAGGTGCCTGTTTCATTTCGATCTGATGCCCCTGCAGTGTTCTCTCCGTTTGATGTCTGGTATCGAGTGTGGGCCTCGCCCATGCATTTTGGGCCCAGTGGTCCATGGACAATAATTGGTGCACTATCCGGACTTGTGTAGTTGGTGCACATGATTGTATATCCTGTATTTCGAGTTTTGACTACTGGATTTTTCATGATTACAATCGTTCAACTCATTTCCTTTTGTCCTTGCGTTCTTGAAGGAGGGGTAGGGGGTGTACATGTAATGTTGCAGCATGTATTTGTGTGTATGTTGTTGTGGGTGAGGGTGGGGGTGGGGGTGTTGCGTGTGTGTGTCACTCTCTTTTCCCTCCCCTGTGTTGTAGGTGCAGTACTCACCGTGGTCGTCGTCGCAGTCTTTGTTGCTCCTGACATCCTGAGCAGGAATACCATCGCAGGGAGTATTTGGAGTTCTGGCTCCATGGCGTCCTGGTTCCTCGTGGGGTGTGGAGAGGTGAGTGTTTTCCCTTCCAAGTCCTGTTTCCGCCGTGTTTTTGTTTGCGTTGGTTCCGCCCCAGAAAAGGTGGCAGATTGGCCTCTCATAATAGTGTGAGCGGTACATTGTCTTCCGTCTGTCAGTTGGCAGTGACCGCAGCGCTGTTTGTTTGTACCGCCGTGGCGGTCGGAGTGTTAAAGTGGCTGTCTATGTTGGCGGTTTCCGCCATAGTTGTGATTCCAATTTTTTTCCCCCGGCCTGTTGGTGGTATTACCGCCGCTTTAACACCGACCGCCAGGGTTGTACTCAGGCCCTCAGTGTTACAAAAATAAAGGTACTTTATTTTGGTGATACAAATACCAAAAATATCACAGAGGCTGTACTTCCTTAGGAGGTGAGTAATACACAACTTATGTACATTAGTATGCAGAAATAGGCATAAAAACAGTGAGAAAACAGTGTGATTAGTGAAATCACAATAGATATAAATAGCCCTAGGGAGAGCACAAACCATATACTAAAAACGTGGAATGCAAGAGTCGGCCCCCCACCTAGGTAAGTGGAGTGTGTAGAGGGAAGCTGGGAGTTCTAGAAAAGCCCAAAGGTAAGTACCACAGCCCACCCCAGCGACCAGGAAAGCAGGAGTAAATCACTGTAAATTCCCTTGAACATCCACTTGGAAGAAAAGAAGAATAACGCAAAGCCCAGAAGAGACTGCAAGACACCAACAGTGGATTCCTGGGCAAGAGGACCTGTGGAAGAAGGGGACCAAGTACAGCAGAGTCCAGGAAGGGCAGGAGCCACTACCCACCAGACTGAAGCTGCAAGTGGTGAGTTGATGATGAAATACAAGAGTCAGCACTGCACCCAAGAAGACGAAGTTGAGTTCCAGGAGGAAGCAGGTGGAGTCCCACATCAGAAGGAGGATTGCAGTCAGGTTTGCATCTTCGAATTCCACCAACAAGCCTTGGCACACACAAAACTCTGGGTTAACGGAAAGTGGAGCTGCCTGGGACCAGGAAGGGCCAGGTGGACACTACCCAGGAGAGGGAGTCAGAGGTGGCCCTCAGAAACACAGAGAGCCCACAGAAGCACAGGTAGCGCCCACAAGAGTCCTACAGGATGGGGACACGAAAGTCGAGAAGAGGCCCACGCAGCACGCTGCCTCAGAACCACTCAGAGAGCTGTGCATCGTAGGATGGAGTGCTGGGGGCTGGAGCTTCAGGATGCCTGAAGATTTCAAGCCTTGGCCGCTGCAAAGGAATTGGTGCACAGGGGTACTGTCCTGCGTGGGCAGGCAAGGGCTTACCTCCATCCAGGTTGACTAGTTAGATATACGGTGCAAAATGGGGGAAATAAATGGCACTCAAGGATAGTATATATTGTGTTGCGTGAAAATGGTGCATTCACAGGGGAACAGCCCAACGCCCCTACTGCTTTACAAATTAAACACACACAAAAACAAAAACAATTGTGATGCACTCATTAATAATCACCTATAAAAATATCACATATAGCTTTCAAATGTAATCTCATAGGTAACACTACCCTGGATTCAAAATTCATCACAAATACAATCCATTAATGATATCCAGTCCTTTTAAGTTTATTGTTGGATACTCCCAGTTCCACTAGCCTATACAATTTCCTCCGTAGTATGTATACAGATGAACAGCTCAATGTGTTTTCAGTACTCCATTAATAAGGTTAGTAGATTTACAACTGTTGATATAATTAATAGCCACACAGCCAACACGTGTTTTGTCTTCGGGTAATGACCCAAACAACTTCTTCAGGGCTGAAATTTCATCAAAACAGAGCACTTGCTTGGGCTCCCTATGGGTGGCAAAATATATGCTGCAGCCCATAGGGATACCATGGAACCCCAAAGACCTGGGTGCCTAGGTACCATATACTAGGGGATTATAATGGGGCACCAGCGTGCTAATTGTGCGATGAAATACAGAGTTTTGGGAGAGAGATCATAACTATTTTTTGTTGATATGTCATTGTACACATCTGTCAGTATCTGTCTATATATATGTAAGTTTAAATGGATGTTTGAGAGATTGTACATGTGTAAGTGAAAAGGTAAGTGAGGGGCTTATGGCTGAGTGAGGGGGCAGAAGAGTAGCTGTATGGCTTAGTGAGTGACTATGTGAGTGCTTGTATGACTAAGTGAGTGGCTACATGAATGGGTGTATAGTGGGTGAGAGACTATGTGAGTGTGTGTATAGGTGAATGAGTGAATGTGTGCTTGTGAGAGAGGGTGTATGGGTCGGTGTAGGAAAGTACCCTATTTCTTGGCATGGTTATCCCCTTTTTCTGCCTGATATCAGTGTATTTGACTGTGTTCACTGGGATCCTGCTAACAAGGACCCCAGTGATTATGCTCTCGCTCCCACTTCAACTCACATAGGGGGTCATTCTGACCTCGGCGGTAAAAGGCTCCTACCGCCGGTCAAAAGACCGCCATTCTACCGCCGCGGAAAGCCGCCACGGTCATTCTGACCAACAACTGCCAAGCTGCCAAAAACCCGACATCCACGGAAGGCCGCCTCATCAGCGGGCAGCGATAAACTGGAGATGACCAAACCTCCACCGCCACGCCAACACAAACACGCCCATGCCATTACGACCCCCCAATCCACGCGGCGGTCTTTCAGCCGCGGTATTCCATTGGCGGTACACACCGCCGCAGTCAAAATACACACCCAGGCTCCAAAACCCAGCCACATTGGACAATTTGAAATACACACACCTGATACACATACAAACACCACCCCCACACATCCAAGCAACTATAAAACACACACCCACATCACCCACAAACCCCCACTGGTTGGAAATCGGAGAGAAGGCGAGAGAGAGAGAGAGAGAGAGAGAGAGAGAGAGAACATCAATCGAAAACCCCAACACACACAGGAACCCAACATCATCAACCACACCACATCTACGCACACATCACCACACACCACCACTCACATCACCGCAAACACCACCCCACACCTCATCCACACCACCCCATGGCACCCCAAAGACACCCCAGGTTTTCTGACCAAGAACTCCGGGTCATGGTGGAGGAAATCATAAGGGTAGAGCCCCAGCTCTTCGGCACACAGGTGCAACACACCACAATAGCCAGGAAGGCGGAGCTATGGCAGAGGATTGTCGACAGGGTCAACGCTGTGGGACAGCATCCCAGAAACCGGGAAGACATCAGAAAGCGCTGGAACGACCTACGGGGGAAGGTACGGTCGATGGTCTCCAGACACAACATCGCTGTGCAGCGGACTGGCGGCGGACCACCACCCACCCCTCCCGAAATCACAGCATGGGAGCAAGAGGTCTTCAACATCCTGCATCCTGCGGGCCTCGCTGGAGTAGGCGGAGGAATGGACTCTGGTAAGTCTAGTCTCAACTACTCCCCCCCCAACCACCAGCATGCCAACCCACACCCCCACCCTCACACCCAACCCCCCAGCACACAGCCTCCCTGCCAATGTCTCACCAGCACAACCCACCCAACCCAAAACCAAACCCTGAATGCCAACACAAACCATGGACACCCATCACCTATGCATGACCACTGCACATACGCATCGCCCCCACAAACCACCCTCACAACTCCTGCCACAAGGGGATGCCAGCACTGGGGGACAAGGGCACCCACAAATCGCACACCGTGGAACACACAGAAGCAATAACCATACTCTTTCACCCCTGCAGGGCCCGAACGCCAACACACCGGCCAGGAGGGTCCAGATATGTCCATCCCACCCCCAGAACAGGCCCGCAGTGAGGAGAGCAGCTCTGTCGACCTGGAACCTGATGACCAGCCCGGACCATCGGGGACCTCTGGACAGTCGGTTCCCCACACACAGACACAGGCCACAGCAGACCTAACCCCCTCTGGGAATATCAGCACCGCTCCCACCCAGCGGGCCCATGCCTCTGTCTCCAGGACAGGTCAATCAGCGGTGTGTCCGCCACTACAGGGCACCCAGGCTGACCCAACACCCCAATAACAACAGGGACCTGGGGGCAGTGGTAGCGGGCACACCGTCCAGGGGACAGAGGCCTGGGGAAACAGGGCAACTGGGAGGGCTGCAGTGCGACAGGGGGGGGAGGACAGGCCCAGGGAACCGACTCTCCAAGAGGCCCTCACCACCATCATGGGAGCATACCACCGCTCCCAGGAGACGATGGCGACGGTAATGGCCAGGTTCCAGGAGATCCAGGCACAGCAGGAGGAACGGTACATGGGGTACAGAGAGGAGCTCAGGAACATCGTCCAGGCCCTGAACCTAATAGTCACCACATTGCGGGACCATGTGGCACCCCAAAGGGCCCCTGTCCCCAGCCCGGACCAGGAACAGCCTACCACCTCCGCCGGCGCTAGTGGACAGGAGGCCCCCACACAACGACGGGCCACCAGAACCCCACCTCCTGCTGAAGATCAACCACCCCGCAAGAGGAGCCTGAGATCACAAAGGAAGACAGAGTAGGATGCCAAGACCACCGCCAGCCTAAGATCCCCCCGGATGTCATTCCACTGTCCCACATCGTCATCCTGTCCAACCTTGAACTGCCCCTGCTCCATCCTTCCACAGGCATATGGACAATGCACCTGTGCGACCGAGAACTGGACTCTGCCATGGACATCACTCCACCCCCACCCATCACCGTTTTACTATCATGGACCTATATGTAGCACTTTAAATAAATCACTTATTGCACATAAAACACTCAGGAGTCTGCTTGTATTCTTAACAAATGTATTATGCATAACGGGTCAAAAATGTGCAGTTACTTTGTGATGACAACATACCAATGTCAATTTGCTTTACTCCATTGCCGAACAAACCAGAAGTCACGCAGTGGGTCATACAGCTCTGAAAAGCCAAGGGAAAGTCACAATTCAGTTGAAAGGAACTGGGGGGAAACACAGAAAGTAGAGATGCAGGAGGCCAGAAGGAAATGTAAAATGACGTGGGGGATTCTTACCTGGGTGCTACTGAAAATACTGTTGTATGACCGTGTCCCTGTTGTCCGTGTCGTCCCCGTCGTCTTCCTCCTCTTCACTCTCCACAGGCTCCACAGCTGCTACGACACCACCATCTGGACCATCCTCCTGCAGAAAAGGCACCTGGCGTCGCAATGCAAGATTGTGAAGCATACAGCAGGCCACGATGATCTGGCACACCTTCTTTGGTGAGTACATGAGGGATCCCCCTGTCATATGCAGGCACCTAAACCTGGCCTTCAGGAGGCCGAAGGTCCTTTCTATGATCCTCCTAGATCGCCCATGGGCCTCATTGTACCGTTCCTCTGCCCTGGTCCGGGGATTCCTCACTGGGGTCAGTAGCCACGGCAGGTTGGGGTAACCAGAGTCACCAATTAGCCACACACGGTGTCTCTGTAGCTGTTCCATCACATAGGGGATGCTGCTATTTCGCATAACATACGCGTCATGCACTGACCCAGGGAACTTGGCATTTACATGGGAGATGTACGGGTCAGCCAAACAGACCACCTGGACATTCATAGAATGGTAACTTTTCCTGTTTCTGTACACCTGCTCATCGTCTTTTGGGGGTACTAAGGCCACATGGGTCCCATCAGTGGCACCAATGATGTCGGGGATATGTCCAAGGGCATAGAAGTCAGCCTTAACAGTGGCCAAATCACCCTCCTCAGGGAAAATAATGTAGCTCCGCATGTATTTCGTCAGGGCAGACAACACTCTAGACAAAATCTTAGAAAACATAGGCTGAGACATCCCTGATGACATGGCCACTGTTGTCTGAAAAGACCCACTTGCCAAGAAATGGAGGACTGACAGAACCTGCACCAAAGGGGGAATTCCTGTGGGTTGGCGGATGGGGGACATCAGTGCTGGCTCCAGCTGGGCACACAATTCATGTATAGTGGCTCGGTCAAGTCGGTATCGAAGTATTATATGACGTTCCTCCATTGTCGACAGGTCCACCAGCGGTCGGTACACAGGAGGATTCATCCTTCTCCTCGCAAGTCCCAGCGGACGGTGCCTAGGAAGGACAACATGGAGCACAGAGTCAAACAACCCACAGGTACGTAACTACAGCTTGCACAGTACACGATTGTCAATGCATTGAATGGCTTGTATGAGTGGCAATGCAAGGCCTAGGCCTGTGTGACGCAGTAGTAATTAAGCCCTGTGGTCCCTTGTAATGGCGGCTGCCTGACCTGAGAAGTGTGACAATGGGATGTGAGGTCAATGCGCTGGCGTGACACACCGTGGCGGTAGGCGGTCGAAGACCGCGGCACAAAGCCGCATTGGTTAACATCGAATCCTATGGGTTTCACGGGCCAATGACTAGCTGCGCCGGCGGTCGCGGAACGCACCGCAGCGGTACGCGCCGCCGCGGGCGTGACCGCCATTTTCTATCTGATTAATCATTCGAGACCTGATCATCCACAGGAGAGGACCTATACTGCAAGTGCTGCTTTGACCTCGGTCTGGGAGATACAATGGCTGCTGAGACTGGGGAAAGGGCCCCTGCCTTCACGACAGAAGAGTTGGAGAAACTTGTGGACGGGGTCCTGCCCCAGTATGCGCGACTCTACGGTCCTCCAGACCAACAGGTAAGTACACTGTGTGCACGTTGCATGGGCTATGCCTGGGTTGTGTATGGTGGATGTAAGATGGTGGGGTGGGGAGCGAATGAGGAGTGAAAGGCACGACAGATGAGAGCATGTGCCACATGGCAAGGTTGGGGAGGGGGGGCCAATCGCATCTATCATGCGGAAAATTGATGATATTTCAATTTCCACCCTGTACATGTCAAATAGGTCAGCGCCCATCAGAAGATCGACATTTGGCGTGCCATCGCCAAGGAAGTCCGGAACCTGGGGGTCCACAACAGACGGGGCACCCACTGCCACAAGAGGTGGGAGGACATCCGCCGCGGGACCAGGAAGACCGCCGAGTCACTGCTGGGGATGGCCTCCCAACCTAGGAGGGGTGCCAGTCGTACCCTGACCCCCCTGATGTCCCGGATCCTGGCGGTGGCCTACCCCGATTTGGATGGGCGCGTGACGACATCACAGCAGACACAAGGGGGTGAGTACCAGCACATTCAGCTATCTTTACACGCAGTGAAGGCGTCTGGGTGGGGGAGGAGGGCTGTGGGTGACATTAGGCCGGGGCGCCTTCTGTAGTGTAGTCCCCTCCTTTAGGCATGGCCCTGTGCCCCCGCCCCCAACCTCTGTACGGTGCCAGGTACAGCTAGCCATGGTCCTGCATCACCCATGTGCGCGTTTGTTGTCCCTAGACCTGTTGGCCCAGTCACAAGAACTCAGTAGTGTACCCCGATTGCGCGGCTTAGTGCATGAGGCTCCTGTGTCTGTCCTCTCCGCCAACGGTGTTGACAATGCATGTACTCAACCTTTTATTATGTCTCCCCCCACCATTTTTCTTTATCTTCTTGTGCATGTGTGCTTCAGCATCATCAGGCGGAGGAGACTTGGCACCGGAGCACGAGGGAGCTGCGACTCACAAGGCCCCGGTGGGCCATGGCACAGACACCGAGGCCACCAGTGATACGGAGGGCGAGGGGAGCTTCACAACGGGGAGCCGTGGTGAAACCAGCGACACCGACACGTCCTCGGAAGGGAGCTCCCTAGCGGTGGTGGCAACATCCGTGCCCCCCGCCTCTACAGGTACAGCCGCCACCCAGCGCACCAGCTCCGCCCTATCAGCAGCCCCTCAGCCTACGCTCCGTGCCCGCTCGCCCAAGAAGGCGGGCGCCTCCTTCGCCCCAGGCACCTCAGGCCCTGCCACTGTTACCCCTGCTGCCCTCAGTGAGGAGGTCATTGACCTCCTGAGGACCATCATTGTTGGGCAGACTACCCTTTTGAATGCCATCCAGGGGGTAGAGAGGGAGGTGCATCGTAGCAATGCATACCTGGAGGGCATTCATTCGGGTCAGTCTGCCCATCAACGATCGTTCAATTCTCTGGCCTCAGCACTGACGGCAGCCATTGTCCCTGTTTCCAGCCTCCCTCTTCTAACTGCCTCCACCCTGTCTCTGTCTCCTGTTCATCTGCCTATCCCATCCACACCATCAGACCAGCCTGCACACACCTCAACACCCAAGGACAGCTCTTCCAGACATAAGCATCACAGATCACACAAACATTCACCCAAGCAACACCCAGATGCAGACACGCCAACAGCCACTACCACCTCTGTGTCCCCCACCTCCTCGTCTCCCTCCTCCCTCCCTGTGACGTCGCCACTCACACCTGCATGCACACCACCAACAGCCAGTACACCCATCACCAGCACACCCTCCATTACAGTCCGCACCCGTGCAGTCACCACCCCCACTGCCGTTTACACGTCCCCTGTGTCCTCTCCCACTGTGTCTGTCACCCCCTCTTCCAAGACACACAAACGCAGGCAGCCACCCACCCAACAGCCAACCACCTCACGACAGCCTCCAGTCCATGCACCTTCACCCAAGGACAGCACACCTGACTCTCCTACAACCACCTCCTCTTCCTCCACTCCCATAACCACTGCACCTACCTTTTACCTTGGTCCTAAAAAGTGTTACCTCTCCAATCTTGACCTCTTTCCCTCACCTGACCCACCCCCTCCATCTGCTAAGAGTCCCAAGAGCACCTCAGCCACCACCAGCCCGGGTTCACGTGTCAGCGTAGTCCATGGATTTTGGAGTCCCCCCTTTGCCAGCAGTGAGATATCGGTCAGCAGCAAGGGGACAGCCAGCCCCCCCCCTGGAAAGAGGACCCGGAAAGTGAGGGGCCGCCGCAGGAGGAGTGCCACGGCTGCCCCCAAGGACCAAAGTTCGGACACTTCACCTGCCACAACATCCAGGGGAGGCAAGGCCCAGAGAGCCACAGCGAAGGAGGGCAAGGGCAGCAGGGCGGAGAAGTCAGGCAGCAGGAGCGCGGACCAGGAGGGCCCCACAAACCCCATCCCGGGTGTGAGGGAGGACACTCAAGGGCTCAGGACACCGTCACCGAAGGGTCCAGCAACTGCACGTCGGAGGGCGACTGAGCAGGGAGTCCTGCCCAGGTCAGACTCCCTGGAATTACAGGACAAACACCGCTGAAGAGTGCCCCGCCGTGCAGGAAGGCACCGCTGAAGAGGGCCCAGCCGTCCTGAAAGGCACCGCTGAAGAGGGCCCCGCCGTGCAGGGAGGCACCGCTGAAGAGGGCCCCGCCGTCCTGAAAGGCACCGCTGAAGAGGGCCCCGCTGTGCAGGGAGGCACCGCTGAAGAGGGCCCCGCCGTCCTGAAAGGCACCGCTGAAGAGGGCCCCGCCGTGCAGGAAGGCACCGCTGAAGAGGGCCCCGCCGTCCTGAAAGGCACCGCTGAAGAGGGCCCCGCCGTGCAGGGAGGCACCGCTGAAGAGGGCCCCGCCGTCCTGAAAGGCACCGCTGAAGAGGGCCCCACCGTGCAGGGAGGCACCGCTGAAGAGGGCCCCGCCGTCCTGAAAGGCACCGCTGAAGAGGGCCCCGCCAAGACAGGCCCCGCTCCGCTGGGCCCCGCCGTCTCAAGCACCGCTCCGCTGGGCCCTTCCTGTCAAGCACCGCTCGCTGGGCCCCGCCGTCTCAAGCACCGCTCCGCTGGGCCCTTCCTGTCAAGCACCGCTCCGCTGGGCCCCGCCGTCTCATGCACCGCTCCGCTGGGCCCTTCCTGTCAAGCACCGCTCCGCTGGGCCCTTCCTGTCAAGCACCGCTGAAGAGGGCCCCGCCGTCCTGAAAGGCACCGCTGAAGAGGGCCCCGCCGTGCAGGAAGGCACCGCTGAAGAGGGCCCCGCCGTCCTGAAAGGCACCGCTGAAGAGGGCCCCGCCGTGCAGGGAGGCCCCGCCGTCTCAAGCACCGCTCCGCTGGGCCCTTCCTGTCAAGCACCGCTCCGCTGGGCCCTTCCTGTCAAGCACCGCTCCGCTGGGCCCCGCCGTCTCAAGCACCGCTCCGCTGGGCCCTTCCTGTCAAGCACCGCTCCGCTGGGCCCTTCCTGTCAAGCACAGCTCCGCTGGGCCCTTCCTGTCAAGCACCGCTCCGCTGGGCCCTTCCTGTCAAGCACCGCTCCACTGGGCCCTTCCTGTCAAGCACCGCTCCGCTGGGCCCCGCCGTCTCAAGCACCGCTCCGCTGGGCCCTTTATCTCAGGCACCGCTCCGCTGGGCCCTTCCTGTCAAGCACCGCTCCGCTGGGCCCTTCATCTCAGGCACCGCTCCGCTGGGCCCCGCCGTCTCAAGCACCGCTCCGCTGGGCCCTTCCTGTCAAGCACCGCTCCGCTGGGCCCTTCATCTCAGGTACCGCTCCGCTGGGCCCTTCATCTCAGGCACCGCTCCGCTGGGCCCTTCCTGTCAAGCACTGCTCCGCTGGGCCCTTCATCTCAGGCACCGCTCCGCTGGGCCCCGCCGTCTCAAGCACCGCTCCGCTGGGCCCCGCCGTCTCAAGCACCGCTCCGCTGGGCCCTTCCTGACAAGCACCGCTCCACTGGGCCCTTCCTGTCAAGCACCGCTCCGTTGGGCCCTTCATCTCAGGCACCGCTCCGCTGGGCCCCACCGTCTCAAGCACCGCTCCGCTGGGCCCTTCATCTCAGGCACCGCTCCGCTGGGCCCCGCCGTCTCAAGCACCGCTCCGCTGGGCCCTTCATCTCAGGCACCGCTCCGCTGGGCCCTTCCTGTCAAGCACTGCTCCGCTGGGCCCTTCATCTCAGGCACCGCTCCGCTGGGCCCCGCCGTCTCAAGCACCGCTCCGCTGGGCCCTTCCTGTCAAGCACCGCTCCGCTGGGCCCTTCATCTCAGGCACCGCTCCGCTGGGCCCCGCCGTCTCAAGCACCGCTCTGCTGGGCCCTTCATCTCAGGCACCGCTCTGCTGGGCCCCGCCGTCTCAAGCACCGCTCCGCTGGGCCCTTCCTGTCAAGCACCGCTCCGCTGGGCCCTTCATCTCAGGCACCGCTCCGCTGGGCCCCGCCGTCTCATGCACCGCTGGGCCAATGACTGTGCCGGTTCTGTGTCGTGCTAATGTTCACGCTGCACTCGGCCCACCCTGCCTCCTCCATTGCCTGTGGAGACTGTTATCCACTTGATGGACTGTGACTTTGCACTCCCCAGGATATGCCAGTGGGCAAGCCACCCACTGTAGAGACTTGAGAGACTGTGGCTTTGCACTCCCCAGGATTGGACGGTGGGCATGGTGGCCCCTTCTTGGATCTGGCGTCGTGGACTCATGTGGCTGTGGTGCCCCCCCTTCCCTTCCCCCTGAGGTGCCTGTAGTTTTGTCATGTGATGCCCCTGCAGTGTTCTCTCCAACGGACTCAGGTCTCCTTTGTGGGCTTTGCCCATGTGTTGATACACTTCGGCCCACGGACATTTGCAATTTCTGTGACTGAGCGGGACTTTCTGCCTCTATTTCTCGGTCACGCAATGTTTACATTAGATAATATTTCCATCATTTTCCTATTTTGCCATGTCTTCAATGAACCTATTTTGTACATAAATGTTGTTTCTCACTTGAATCATATCTTTTCGTTATTCCGGGGGGTTTGGGTGGGGTAACTTTGACTTGGTGCTCTGCATTGGTGTGTAGATAGTTGTGGGGTGGGTGTGATGCATATGTGTGTGCCCGTAACCCTTCCTCCTCCCCCCCTCCCCTGTGTCGTAGGTGCGGTACTCACCGTTGTCGTCTGCGCCGGAGTTCGTACTCGTGGTAGATGAGCAGGTAGACGAGAGCGGGTAGGATGTGTAATTCGGGCTCCATGCTGTCCTCCGTCCTCGTGGAGTGTATAGAGGTGAGCCTTTTCCCGTTCGTAGTCTGTTTCCGCCGTGTTTTTATCGGCGGGGCTCCCGCCCCGGATGAGGTGGCGGATTGGTGAGTTGTGATAGGGTGGGCAGTACTTTGTCTGCCGCCTGCCTGTTGGCGGTGACCGCCGCGCTGTTTGTCTGTCCCGCTGTGGCGGTCGGAGTGGTAAAGTGGCGGGCTGTGTTGGCGGTTCCCGCCAGGGTCAGAATTCCATTTTTTGAACCGCCAGCCTGTTGGCGGGTTGGCCGCCGCTTTATCACCGACCGCCAGGGTCAGAATGACCCCCATAGTCACTCACTCAGCCATACAGCCCCTCACTTACCCTTTCACTCACACATATACAGTTTCTCAAACATCCATTTAAACCCGCATATATAGACAGATACTGACAGGTGTTTACTATGACATATTAACAAAAGAATAGTTATTTTTTCTTTTAACCAGATGAGATGGTTCTAAAAATAAACTTTTTTGTGTGTTTTTTTCAGGAACTTGTTTTTTGTGTATGTTTCTGATTTTTTTTCAATTTCATTTTAAAAAACGGCAAAGGGAAAATACAACTCGAAAAACAACGTGCACAAAGTTTGTGCATCTAATTAAAAAAAATAATAACAAAAATTAACACATGTAGCCCCGTTTCACTTCTAGAATTGCAGAAAACGACTGATCCCCTACAGACAACACCCTATTACATTTCTTGCAGAAAGTGCCATGTCTTTTAGATCCAGTACACTGCAGGAAAACTTTCTTTTCCAGGCACGGCAATGGTGTCGCCAACTTGCAGTTGTCCTGTAGCAGGTGCTGATGCTGCCTCATGATCTTTTTCTGCTCCGAAGAGATGCCTCGGATGGTGCCTGAACATTGATGTAGTGCAATGGCTGTGTTTTTAGCCATACGTCTAGATAGAATCTTGGAACAGAGGTTGCACTGCACCTTTTGTGCCACCTAGACAGTGGAAAAAAAATGACGCAAATAAATCTGGTAGATTATGCCAGTTTTTCAGTACCTCCTAATGGGGGAATGCTCCCTTTGCATACATTATACCTGGCGCAGGCATAATGTAGCACAAAGGGTTACAAAGTGGTGCTAATCTGGCATTAGAATGATGGTTGGGGCTCTTAAATATGCCCTACTGTATTTTGCACAAACTAGTACTGTATCAGTATTAGCTGAATTTAAAAAGCTTAGGTCAAGCCTGTATCTTTTAATAGATGAATACGTTTAGGCCCTGATTAAGAAATGGTTGTGGTATCCTGACCCTTGCACAAACACCTGCTTACAAACAGGCTGACATTACAAGTTGTTAGGTATTTAACTCATCCAATAGTTATCGGATGTGTTAAATAACTGAACTATTGTTAAATTTCCTCAGGTCAACCCTGCTGAAATTTAACCGGGGAGAACCATGCAGTATTTTCCGTATCATACAGATTTTGGTGTGTTCTGGTTACTAGATAGCCTTCTGGTGCCATTTTTTTAATAGAGGTGGCCGTGAGCTGTTCCATTCAGAGGCCAGTTTCTCAAGTAGATTTTCTGCTCGAGAAGAAGCAAAATTGACTGATGGTGGGCATCAACTAGTATTTTGTTTTGTTTTTTCTTCCACTTTTAAATGTGATTGTGGGTAAACTGAAGCTGCAGTAGGGCACTATTTTGCATTAACATTTTCATTTTCTTCTACAGGAAAAATATTGCACAGGTTTAGGAGGGCTGGGGGCTTGCTGTTAAAACTTTTAAAGCACTTTCTCTCCATTTTCTTGTGTGTTGTTTAGGAATTTACACTATAGTTTGCTCATTTTACTGTGGGGTCTAGTCTGCCCACAGGCCACAGCCAGCCAGCTATTCCCAAGTATTATTATTATATATCTATATTAATCATCTGTTTCTGTGGTATATGTTTTTTATAACATATTTTATGGATGACCTTCGATTATTAAATGCATAGTGTGGTTTTTTTTGTATTTGACATTTTTCTGCAAAATGTTAAAGTATTTTGGTAGTGTAATTTTTGATGCCTTGGGATTTTTGTGATTGGTGAATTTATTGAAGTTGACAGATCATTTTTGTTTTTAGCATTGCTGAATTACTGGTACCCTTTTCTTTTCTGTGTACCATTCCTCCTTTCAATGTGGCCATTTTTTGTATGGCCAGTGTGTGTGTGCAATTGTCATAGCATTTTGTTTTTGTTCTACATGCCATTTCGTAGGGTGGCCATTTTGTTTTTTGTGTCAGTGTGCTTTTTGCCATAGGCCTACATGTGTTCTTTGTTGTCCATGCCTTTGCTCTTGGTGGCCATGTGGCCGGCAGCCATTTTGTAGTCAGTGTGCTTGACTTTAGCCAATAGGCTTTCATGCGTTCTTTGTTGTCCATGACTTCACCCTTGGTAGTCAAGTGCCAGGGTAGCAACCATTTTCTAGAGACATGGCTAGAAGAGGCCAATGCATTTTTGTTTTTTGTTATTTTTACTCCTGATGTGAGTTTCATGTGTTTGAAGATGATTGCAGTATGTATGTACCATGATTTTTTTTAATGCAGTTTTGCATTTTCCCTTGCACCTCCTTGTCTCCCATAGGATTTCTCATAGTCCTTAGGGAAACACCAGCAGTATTGTTTTTCAATGATTTGATTTTTCTCTATACCCCCTGCTTTCTATAGATGCACACAAGCAATACCTCTTAAAGGATGATGCCATTTTCCTCAAGCAAACCCCTGCCTGCCACAGGTGCACACCTGTAATACTTTTTTAAGTGTTATTTCATTTTCTCCTGCTCCCTCTGCCTGCTCCCTCTGCCTGCAGTAAGCCAAAGGCACATTCCACCAATAATTTTTTAAGGATTATTCCATTTTCCCTCTGCGCCTCTTGCCTGACATAGGCGCACGCCAGCAATATTTTTTTAAAGGATTATTCCATTTCCCCCTGTACCTCATGCCTGCCTGCCATACACCATGGGCGCACACAAGCAATAATTTTGTATCGATTATTCCATATTCCCCCAGCATACCCTGCCTGCCTGCTATAGGTGCACTCCAGCAATAATTATTTTTAAGGATTATTTAATTTTCTCACTTACACCCGCTGCCTGCCATTGGCCATAGGGGCACACCAGCATTAATTGTTTTAAGGATTATCCCATTTTTCCTCTGCCTGCCACCGGCATCTCATAGGCATAAGAGGTACAGAAAGTCAATTTTTTAATCTGTATTTTATTGAAACATTATGTTATGGTTTGAAATGGATACTTATTTGTGTTATGACCTCACTAAATTATATTGTCTGTATATTCAATCTGCAAATGCCATGTTTCACCTGATCTATTCTTGTTTGTTTTCTTTTAGGTGCACAAAAAACATCAGTTCCTCAGGCAGAAGGGAAACAGTGACTTACACTACATGATTTCTCCCCTACTTATGCAGCTAAGTGGCAACAGTCAGAGCTGAGAAATAACTTGAAGATGGCCCAAAAGAACGATGTTCCTGCCAGGAAAGTGGCCAGTAAGGAGGAAAAGAAGAAGGATATTGGCATTACTGGCGTGACACTCTACTTTTTTCAGGAAACGTGGTGTACCTGCTGCACTCTCCTCTGGGCAGCAAAAGGCTGAGAGCCGCGCTTAAGCCAGATCAACAGCATCACTCCAACCTAAGGTTAAGTCCATGTCTCAAAGCGATGTAGCCACTGCTATTATGGCGACGAGCAGTGAGTCTGAACTTGATTTGTCTCAGCCGCAAGCTAGTACCCAATCATCTCAGGAAAGTGGACAGCAGGAGCCTTAGCCGCCAAAAGTTGTTCCTGATGCAGACGCAGAATAGAAGGTTGAGCTTCTTGCTGAGCAAGATGGTGCTCTTCAATCATTTACTTCACAATCTCCAGCAAGAAAAAGAAAGATTACTCCATCATATTCTCTAAACTCCTCTTCTGATGGTCTGAACATGGATTGGAGCCAGCTGAGTCCGAGACCCTCACTGAGAGGCAAGGGAAAAGGAAAGCTCTGGAAAGCCTGAGAAATATGGAAAGTGACAGTGTTGATGATGAGCCAGTAATTGTCAGTATAGAGGGAGGTATGACCCCTCCTAATCAGCCTGCTCAGAGGGATGTAGTTTTACCACCACCACTGGCAGCTTTCCGGAATCCTGTATCCAATAGAATTGGGTGAATGTGAATGGCTGAACAGTTGAATGCACAATACAAATTTACTTATATATGCTATTATCACCCGACTGCAGGTCCTTCCTTTAAAGAAATCCCAATAAGAAGAAAGGTGCAGGTTTTCAGAGGCACACACTAAATATCCTATCTTCAAGTGGGAAACACGCTGGAACTGGATCTGGAGGCAGTCTCTCTTTCTCTATTCCCATTCCCCTTTCCCCCTAGCTGATGCAGGGTTCAGATAATCAGTTAAAGTCTGAGCACCCATCTGTTGGAGGGAGTTGGGTAAAAGGCATCTGCTCCTGTAGAAGTTTGATTTAAAGGATAATCTTCTGACAGATTGAAGTGCCTAAAAATACTTATTTCCCCCGAGCAGAATGGCTGAAGGTTTAGATTTTAATGCCTTGGTGGCACTTCTGGACAAAATGCAAAAAGTTAACCCTTTCCCCAAATGAAACCAAAAACTTGAGAAAGGAAATTAAAAGATCCCATGTTGAGACCCAACAGCTCATGGACAAATTAAATAACTTCACTTCTGGAATACCGCAGGGACTAGTGGGGTTTCAGGTAAAACCTTCCCTACCTCTATCTCATCTATCTCAGAAATATCCACACAAGTCATTCTTTCTATCTCCCGTAACATTCCCCTGGCCCCACCTGAACTTTTTAGTGGAGAGGCTTACAAGGCGTAGATATTTTTAACCCAGTGCTCCTTACACATCCTTTGTCATCCTGTTATTTTTACAGAGGATCAGTCAAAAACTACATTAATTTTTTCTTATTTGAGTGGAGATGCGGCTTCATGTTCATGCTTTTGGTGTCATGAAATTACCCTATATTATATGATTTTAAAGTCTTTAAAACCGAATTCCTTCCAATCTTTGACCACAGAACAATTTCCCTAACCACAGATAATGAATTACTAGACCTAAAACAAGGTAATAGGGATTTCATCTCTTATCTGGCCCAATTCAACCAATTAATTGTGGAGATTGGTTGGCCCAAGAGCAAAAGGGCTGTGTTTTTTTCAGAGGTTTACAAGAAGAACTAAAAGCCGAGCTAGCCCAAATTCCAGATCGACCTACTGATGTTTCAAAATGAATTGGTCTAGTTTTACAGATTGATCAGTGTCTGTTTGAAAGAAAAGTTGAACACAAGAGAGAATTTCGTCCTATCCCACCACGTTTCGATAGGAGTAAAGTGGAAAGTATCAAGACTTCCTAGACACACTCTTTGGAAGAGCCAATGCAAATCGCAGTGTTAGAGGTCCTGTGTCTAAAGAGGGAAAGGACAAGCGAAGATCTAAGAATCTATGGCCCTCATTTTAACCCTAGCGGTAAATCCCGCTTACCGCCGTGCAGAAGACCGCCAACATACCGTTGCAGCAGCGGAATCCCGCTACAGGTATTACGACTCACAGCTTGGAATCCGCCACAATACAGACACCCACACAAGTCCGCCACACTAAAGGTCAGTGATAAACTGGCGATAACAAAACTGACACCGTCACGCTAACAGGAATAAGCCCACACTATCACGACCCACGAATCAACGAAGCGGTCTTTCAACCGTGGTCATCCATTGGCGGTACACACCGCCAAGCTCAAAATACACACACATGTACAAAACACAACCACATTGGACAATTCGAAATACACACACCTGATACACATACACATCCCACACACTCACACCACTATAAAACACACACCCACATCACCCACAAACCCTAACTACCAGAATTTTGAAACCACGCCAGAGAGAGACACTACCAAAAACAACACCAGCATCCACAGAGACACAAAACCATCACTTACACAACATCCACACACCTCAAACAACACACACCAACACATCCCCTCACACATCACAACAGACACCACCTCACACATCACCCACACCACATCATGGCACCTCAATGACACCCCAGGTTCAATGAGGAGGAGCTCAGGGTCATGGTGGAGGAAATCATCCGGGTAGAGCCACAGCTATTTGGATCACAGGTGCAGCAGACATCCATTGCAAGGAAGACGGAGCTATGGCGCAGAATGGTTGACAGGGTAAACGCAGTGGGACAGCATCCAAGAACATGGGATGACATCAGGAAGAGGTGGAACGACCTACGGGGGAAGGTGCGTTCCGTGGTCTCCAGACACCAGATTGCTGTACAGAGGATTGGCGGTGGACCCCCACCTACTCCCCCACAACTAACAACATGGGAGGAGCAAGTCTTGGCTATACTGCATCCTGAGGGCCTCGCAGGAGTAGCAGGAGGACTGGACTCTGGTAAAGCAAATCTTTATTATTATATCCCCCACCCTACCTGCATGCCATCACATACTCCCACCCTTACCCTTACCCTCACACCCATCACCCCAACAACCCACAGATACCCCACCAACACAACCCACACATCCCAAAACCAAGCCCTGCATGTAACACAAATGCATGGACACCCATCACCAAAGCATGTCCAGTAGAGAGACTCACTCATGCCCCAAAATCACCAATCACAAAAGGACGAAGCCAATAATGCAAGCACTGGAGTAAAGGGTCACTCACCCATTGCACACAATGACACACACAGATACAATAACTATGCACTTACAACCCAACAGGACCCCTACCCAACGTCACCGGACAGGAGGTGCCAGACATATCGAGTCCCCCCACAGAAGAAGCCCACAGTGATGACAGCAGCTCTGCACAACTGGATCAAGATGACCAGCCTGGCCCATCAGGGACCTCGGGACAGTCAGTTCCCCTGACACTGGCACAAGCCACCACAGAGCCTCCCCCCTCAGGAAACACGACCACAGCACCCACCCAGCGGGCCGATCCCTCTGTCCCCAGGACACGTCAATCAGCAGTGTGTCCACCACTACAGGGAACCCAGGCAAACCCACCAACCCAGGAAAATCAGGGACCTGGGGCAGTGGCAGTGGGCACACGGTTCAGGGGACAGAGGCATAGGAAAACAGGGAAACTGGGAGGACTGTTGTGAGACAGGGGGACGACAGGCCCAGGGAACCCACTCTCCACGAGGCACTCTCCAATATCATGGGAGCTTACCATCTTTCCCAGGAGACGATGGCAACGGTACTGGCCAAGTTTCAGGAGACCCAGCGGCTGCAGGAGGAACACTACCTTGGGATAAGGGAGGACTTGAAGTCCATTAACACCACCCTGGTCACCATAGCAGAGGTACTAGCAGACCCCGCCAACACCAGGAGGGACACAGTGGCACAACAAGGGGCCCCTGACACTAGCCTGGACGATGAACAGCCCTCCACCTCTGCCGGCACTAGTGGACAGGAGGCACCGCCACAGGAACAACAGGACACCAGCACCCCACCCCCTGCAGAAGATGAACTACCCCGCAAACGGTCCCTGAGATCCAGGAACAAGACAGAGAACAATGCCAAGACCCCCGCCATGAAATGAGACCCCCCTGAATGTCACCCTTCTGTCCCACTATGTCACCCTATCCCTCCTTAAACTTCCATTGCTTCACTTCCTATGCCCCTTTGGACAATGCACCTGTGAAACAAATAGACTGTACTCTGCCATGGACATTCCTCCACCCTCACCCCAGACCATTTTACAACCCCCTTCACTTATTTGCACAGGAATAAACACACTTCAATCACAAAACAATCTGGAGTCAGTCTGTGCTTTCACAAATGTGTAATTGCAACAACTATGGAATATAGCAATGTCAATTTACTTGTTTACATACCAATGTAACACAGCTGTAGGCCAGCAGTAAACATAGCAGAGGGCACAAAGTGGGACCCAAATCTGTGAAATGGAAGGTCAAAGTGACAAGTCAGGGTCCATACACTAAATAAAAATGACACACCTATGCTAGTTCCAACAATAGAATGAGATGTGGGAAGCAGTGTCATCTTCTTACCTGTGTCTCACTGGAAGTATTGCCTGATGATGTTGTTTCGGTTGTCGATATCCTCTTCTTCTCCCTCATCTTCTTTACTGTCCACAGGATCCGCAGCTTCCACAAGACCACCATCTGACCCATCCTCCTGCAGAAAAGGCACCTGACGTCGCAAAGCCAGGTTGTGCAGCATACAGCAGGCCACGATTATCTGGCACACCTTCTTCGGTGAGTAGTAGAGGGATCCACCTGTCAGATGGAGGCACCGGAATCTGGCCTTCAGGATGCCGAAGGTGCACTCGATCACCCTCCTAGTTCGCCCATGTGCCTCATTGTAGCATTCCTCTGCCCTTGTCCTGGGATTCCTCACTGGGGTCAGTAGCCATGACAGGTTGGGGTAACCAGAGTCACCTGCAAATGTTGAGGGACAACTGTTAGACACACACTAATCCTTAGGGACAGCCCCATACCCAGACACCTATGTCAACTGTATTGGGACCTTGACCTCACCTATTAGCCACACACGGTGCCTCTGGAGTTGCCCCATCACATAAGGGATGCTGCTATTCCTCAAAATGTAAGCGTCATGCACAGAGCCAGGATACTTGGCATTCACATGGGAGATGTACTGGTCTGCCAAACATACAATCTGCACATTCATCTAATGGTAGCTCTTCCGGTTTCTGTACACCTGTTCATTCCTGCGGGGGGGACAAATGCCACATGTGTACCATCAATGGCATCAATGATGTTGGCTATATTTCCCAGGGCATATAAGTCACCTTTCACTGTGGGCAAATGATGTAGCTGCGCATGTGTTTCAGCAGGGCAGATAACACTCTGGACAACACGTTAGAGAACATTGGCTGAGACATCTGTGATGCCATGGCCACTATTGTTTGAAAAGACCCACTGGCCAGGAAATGGAGTACAGACAGGACTTGCACTAGAGGAGGGATTCATGTGGGATGGCGGATGGCTGACATCAGGTCCGGCTCCAACTGGGCACACAGTTCCTGGATTGCTGAACGATCAAGTCTGTATGTGACCAGGATGTGTCTCTCTTCCATTGTCGACAGGTCCACCAGGGGTCTGTATACTGGAGGATGCCGCCATCTCATCACCTGCCCCAGCGGACGTGCCCTATGGAGGAGAATAGCGAGCAGAGAGTCATTCAACACTGAGGTATCTCAATGTTTAATTTTCAGAAACGGAATAAATCCGCAATGTGCCGGTATCTGTCTATATTCCTGGCCTAGATAGGTGTGACGCAGTTAACATCCATCCAATGTGGCCTCCTGAAATGGCGGCTGCCTGACCTGTAAAGTGGGACAAGGGGATATGAGCTAACTGCGCTGGCGTTCTACACTGTCACGGTGGGCAGTCGAAGACCGCGGCGCTATTCAGCATTGGTTAACATTGGGCTCTATGGGTCCCAGGGGCCAATGACGATGTACGCCGGCGGTGACGGTATGCACCGCCGCGGACGTGACCACCATTTTCTGTCTGTTTACTCACTTTATACCTGACCTTTAACAGGAGAGGACCTACACTGCAAGTGCTGCTGTGACCTCAGTCTGGAAGCGACAATGGCTCATGTGTCTGGGGAAAGGGCCCCTGCCTTCACTTTAGAGGAGATGGAGAAACTAGTAGATGGGGTCCTCCCCCAGTACACGCAACTGTACGGTCCTCCAGACAAACAGGTGAGTACACTGTGAGCATGCTGCATGGGCAATGCTTGTTTGGAATGGTGTGGATGGAAGATACATGGGGGGTTGAGGCCTGCATGTGCGGATGGGGAGTGTATGTGCGTCAGGGCAAGGGTGGGAACTGGGGGGCAATGAGTATAACAGTCCGGATGGGTAAGTAATTTCCATTTCCCCCTGTACCATTCCTCTAGGTCAGCTCTCGCCAGAAGAAGGGTATTTGGTGTTTCATCGCCAAGGACCTCCGGACCCTGGGGGTCTACCACAGACGGAGCACCCACTGCCGTAAAAGATGGGAGGACCTGCACTGCTGGAGCAAGAAGACGGCGGAGGCCCAGCTGGGGATGGCCTCCCAACGTGGGAGGGGTCCCCGTCGCACCATGACCCCCCTGATGTTCCGGATCCTGGCGGTGGCATATCCGGAGTTGGATGGGCACTTGAGGGCATCACAGCAGCCACAAGGGGGTGAGTACACTCTCATTCAGCTGACTCTACGCGCATTACAAGGTGTCTGGGTGGGGGTGGTGGGCAGTGGGCAGTGGGTTCCCCTTGGCCAGGGCGAAGTTTGTAGGCAAGGTCCCTTGTGAGGCAGGCTATGTGGCACCCCAACCCCAACAGTGGTAGGAGCCATCTACATCTAGTCAGGCTCTCGTGACTTCCAGGTGTGCAGCAACTGGTGTTAGGCCTTGTACCCCATGGTCCAGTGAAATTTCTAGGAACTGGTAGTGCATGGCTTAGTGCAGAGGGCTGCTCCCTGTGTGTTGTGTCCACCAACGGTAGTGGTGTTGCATGCACTGAACATGTCTTTCTTCTGTCTTTCCCCACACTCTCCCTGTTCTTGTGTGCAATAGCATCATCAGGCGGAGGAGCATTGGCACGGGAGCAAGAGGGAGCTGCAACCCACTTGGCCCTGGAGGGTGAAACAATGGAGTCTGAAGCCACCAGTGGGATGGAGGGTGAGGGGAGCTCCACAGTGGGGACTGGAGCAGACAGCAGTGACAGTGACTCCTCCTCTAATGGTAGCTCCCTTGCGGTGGCGGGCACCTCTGTGCCCACCGCATCAAGAGGTACAGCCGCCATCCCCCCACCAGCACCGCCCTCCCAGCAGCCCCTCAGCATGTGTCCCGTGCCCGCTCACCCAGGAGGGTGGGCATCTCCTTCGCCCCAGGCACCTCAGACCCTGCCCCAGTCAGCCCTGCTGCCCTCAATGAGGAGGCTATTGACCTCCTGAGATCCCTCACTGTTGGGCAATCTACCATTGTGAATGCCATCCAGGGTGTCAGGAGGCATTTGCAACAAACAAATGCATACCTGGAGGGCATTGATTCTGGGCAGGCAGCCCAACAGAGAGCATTTCAGGCTCTGGCCTCAGCACTGATGGCAGCCATTGTCCCTGTGTCCAGCCTCCCTCCTCCAACTTCCTCCACCCAGACCCAATCCCCTGTACCTCAGCCTATCCCAAGCACACCATCAGACCAGCATGCACACTCATCAACACACAAGAGTGGCTCAGGCAAACATAAGCACCACACATCCCACAGGCACTCACACAAGTACCATCCCCATGCAGACACAGCAACATCCACAGCCTTTACTATGTCCCCCTCCTCCACGTCCTTCTCCTCCCTCCCTGCCTCGTCTCCACTCACACCTGCATGCACTGCATCCTCAGCCACTGCCTCCATCACCAGCATGCACATCACCACACAGTGCTCACGTGCACTCACCACCCCCACTACCATGCACACATCCCCAGTGTCCTCTACCAGTGTGTCTGTGAGCCCTCCTCCCAAAGTACACAAACGCAGGCACACACACACCCAACAGCCATCCACCTCACAACAGCCTCCGGCCCATGCACCTTCACCCAAATTCAGCAGACGTACACCTCCTAAAACCACTACCTCTTCCTCCACTCCCAAACCCCCTCCATCTTCCCGTACCAGTGTGTCTAAGAAACTCTTCCTGGCTAACATTGACCTCTTTCCTACACCTCCCCACGTCCTTCCCCTATGGCCAGGCTTTCCAGGTCCCAGCCCAGCACCTCAGCCACCAAATCCCCAGCCACAGTGGTGCCAGCAACTGCGGGGTCATGGAGTTCGCCACCCATCAGGGCTGCCAGTGTGCCACGTAGCGAGGGCAAGGACATTCTGCCACCTGCCAAGGTGAAAAAGGTGCCCACATCCCAGAGGGAGAAGCCTAAAGTACCAGCCACCAAGGGCTCAGCAAAAACCAAAGGGGATAGTGGCAAGACAACTGCGGCACCATCAAAGCTGGGGAAGGGCCAAAAGCTGAAGGGCATGGTGGCAACGACTGAGGGACCAGTGTCACACTTTCTGTCCACGACCACGCCAACCTGTATGGCAGCAAACACCGCTAGCTGCCCCGCCACCACAACCACCACCACAACCGCCACCTGCACCTGCAACGCCGCTGGCATGTCTACAGCCTCAGCGACAATCCCCATCCTCTTCTCCAGTGGGCAGCCGTCCAAGGTTGCTGGAAACCTCTGCAGGTGATGACCCATGCACCGCCGCCAGCAACGCCGCGACAGACACCGCCGCAAGCACCGCCACCGGCCCCGCGGCATCCTCGAACACAGGCACCACCGCTGTCATGGCTACCATCCCCAGTGGTCAGTCGTCTGAGGCTGGAGGAGAGTTCCTGGACCCCGGGCAGCTTCCATGAGGCATTTCTTACATCACTGTTTACAACTGCAGGTGGAAGGTGCAGCCGCAGTAGTGTTGGGTATTTCGCTGCCTCCATGGCGTATCATGCTACCTGAACCTAGACAATCTCGTGGCACGCACACCCAGGTGAGGGAATTGTACCGGCCACACTGCACGTGGAGCACTCTGGGCACCAGGCTCCCTCCAGAAACAGTGGAGAGATAAATCCACTACCTCAGTCCTTGGCAGGATGAAGCACTCTGGGCACCAAGCCCCCTCCAGAACCAGTGGAGAATCACATCCACTACCTCTGTCCTTGGCAGGATGAAGCGCTCTGGGCACCAGGCCCCCTCCAGAACCAGTGGAGAGATACATCCACTACCTCAGTCCTTGGCAGGATGAAGCACTCTGGGAACCAAGCCCCCTCCAGAACCAGTGGAGACATACATCCACTACCTCTGTCCTTGGCAGGATGAAGCACTCTGGGCACCAAGCCCCCTCCAGAACCAGTGGAGAAAGACATCCACTACCTCTGTCCTTGGCAGGATGAAGAACTCTGGGCACCAAGTCCCCTCCAGAACCAGTGAAGAATGACATCCACTTGAGAGACTGTGGCTTTGCACTCCCCAGGATAAAGCAGTGGGCAAATCACCTACGGGAGAGACTTGAGAGACTGTGGCTTTGCACTCCCCAGGATAAAGCAGTGGGCAAACCACCCACTGGAAAGACTTGAGAGACTGTGGCTTTGCACTCCCCAGGATAAAGCAGTGGGCAAACCACCCACTGGAGAGACTTGAGAGACTGTAGCTTTGCACTCCCCAGGGTAAAGCAGTCGGCAAACCACCCACTGGAGAGACTTGAGAGACTGTGGCTTTGCACTTCCCAGGATACATCAATGGGCATGGAGCCCCCTCGTGCAGCAGTGGCGTCGTGCGTTCATCCGGCTGAGGTGCCACCCCTCCCCCTCCCCTTGAGGTGCCTGTATATTTTCGATCTGATGCCCCAGCAATGTTCTCTCCGTTTGGAGTCAGGTATCATGTGTGGTCCTCGCCCATGCATTTTGGGCCGAGTGGTCCACGGACAATGATTAGTACACTATCCGGACTTGTGTAGTTGGTGTACATATTTATATATACTGATTTTTGAAATTTGTATTGATTACAATTGTTACAATCATTTCCTTTTGTCCTTGCGTTCTTCCAGGGGGTGAGGGGGTGTATATGTAATGTTGCTGCATGTATTTGTGTGTATGGTGTTCTGGGTGAGGGTGGGGGTGGATGTATTGCGTGTTGAGTGTGTGTGTCACTCCCATTTCCCTCCCACCCTCCCCAGTGTTGTAGGTGCAGTACTCACTGTGGTCGTCGACGGCATCTTTGCTGCTCCTGATACGAGAGGAGGAAGACCAGCATTGGTAACACCTGTAGTTCGGGCTCCATGGCGTCCTGGTTCCTCGTTGGGTATCGAGAGGTGAGTGTTTTCCCTTCTGTGTACTGTTTCCGCCGTGCTTTTGATAGCATTGGTTCCGCCCCGGAAAAGGTGGTGGATAGGCCTCTTGTAATGGGGTGGGTGGTACTTTGTCTCCCGCCTGTCCGTTGTCGGTGACCGCTGTGCTGTTTGTGTCTTCCGCCGTGGCGGTCGGAGTGTTAAAGTGGCTGTCTATATTGGCGGTTTCCCCCACGGTTGAAATCCCATTTTTTTTCCGCCAGCCTGTTTGCGGTATTACCGCCGCTTTAACACCGACCGCCAAGGCTGTAATGAGGGCCTATGTCTTTATTGTGGGTTGTCTGGGCATTTTGCAAGAAAATGCCCAAACAAGCCTAAACAAGATAAATCAGGAAAAGAGAAAATTCATTCTACCAAGAGAGTAGCCCTGGTTGACCTACAACACCAACCAGCCCCTGCATCCCAATTAGTGGCAAACACTTTACAGTCTGCTTCCCCTCATCTTACCATCTCTTTTGACCTACTTTTAGCTACTAAATCCAATGTGGTTTGTGCTCTGGAAAAGGTTGTCATTCCCCCAGAATATAAAGAATTGTCTGCAGTGTCTGACCAAGCAGAGGCAGAGAAGCTACCTCCCCACAGATCTTATGATTGCAGGATCGAATTTGAGCCAGGTGTGAATCTACTTTGGAGTAGAATCTATGCCCTTACTGAAAAGGAGAACAAGTTCCTAAAAGAATATTTAGAAAAATATTTAGCAAACGGTTTTATTCGTCCCTCTCGAGCCCCAGTCTCTTCCCCCTTTTTTTGGTCCCAAAGAAAAAGAACGAAGAGTCAAGAACTTGTATCGATTATAGAGCGTTAAATCAAGTTACGGTGAAAAATCGATAACCCCTGCCCTTGATTTCAGTACTGCTAGATCAGGTAAAAGATGCAAAAATCTACACAAAACTAGATCTTCGTGGAGCGTACCATTTAATTTGAATTGCTAAGGGAGACAAATGGAAAACGTCCTTCCGCACCCGGTTTGGTCTACATGAGTACCAAGTGATGCCTTATGGGCTATGTAACATGCCGGCTGCTTTCCAGCACTTCGTGAACGATGTTCTGAGAGAGTTTTTAGATCAATTTGTAGTAGTCTACATTGATGATATTTTAATCTTGTCTCAGAATTTGTGAGACCATGTAGATCACGTGAGAGCAGTTCTAAAGAAATTGTTGGAAAATAACCTATATGTGAAGTTGGAAAAGTATGCCTTTCATGCGAAGGAGAATTCTTGGGATTTGCCTTATCAGAAAATGGAGTTTCCATGGATACTGCTAAAATTCAAACAATCCTGGATTGGCCTTCTCCCAAAACGGTGAAGGAGGTGCAAAGTTTTATTGGCTTTGCCAATTTCTATCACCGATTTATAAAAGATTTTTCTGAAAAGGTGGTACCCATTAATAAACTTTTGAGAAAAGGAGTGCCCTTCCATTGGTCAACTGATGCTGAAGAACCTTTTGAGTTCCTCAAAAGACCCTTTTCGACAGCCCCAATCCTTTTCCATCCTAACCCTGAGGAGCAATTGTTTTGTAGAAGCTGATGCCTCTGACCAAGCGATTGGTGGTGTATTTTCAGAGGCACAAGGAAACAGGTCATCTTCACCCAGTGGCATTTTGATCCAGGAAATTGACTCCTCCTGAAATAAATTATCCAATTGCTGACAAAGAGCTATTGGCAGTGAAGGATGCCTTTCAGGAATGGCGGCATTATTTATTAGGGGCTCGTCATGTAGTCACTGTGTTCACTGATCACAAAAATCTTCAGTTTTTAAAGTCTGCTAAAACAATAATTTCAAGGTAATTGAGATGGTACTTTTACTTTGCAGATTTAAATTTTTCCATTACCTATCGACCTGGTTCTGCCAATGGCAAGGCAGATGCGTTACCAAGAATGAAAAATATACCTGGAGCCGAAGAAGAAGAAGGAAGAAGGGTTTTAGAAAATCTTCCTTTTGTTGAAAATGCTTTATATTTGCCAACTCGTGAGTTGCAAGAACTAGCGCTACAAGCGTGTCATGATGATCCTTTAGCTGGCAATAAAGGAATTTTGAAGACTACCGAATTAATTAAGAGATATTTCTGATGGTCTGCCATGATCCCTCAAATAAGAAAATGCGTTCAAACCTGTGAAAAATGCATTTGGGGAAAGACGACACGATTAGCTCCTGAAGGTGAGCTTCTGCCTCTTCCCATTGCACCATGTCCCCGACACACCATTACTATGAATTTGATTGTATATTTACCTTCAAGTCAAGGTTTTGACACAATCCTAGTTTTTGTAGACACCTTTTCTAAAATGAGTAATTTCATCCCTCTGAAGAAGGTTCCTGGATCCTCTCAGTTAGCACAGTTATTTTCACAGCACATAGTGAGAGTTCATAGCATTCCGGTGGTTGTAATCTCAGAATGAGGTCACCCATTTGTTTCCAAATTTTGGAGGGCCTTGAAGAAACAACTTGGAATAGACTCACCTTATTCTACCAGTTATCATCCGGAAACGGATGGACAGACAGAAAAAGTTAACCACGAGGTGGAGCAGTACCTACGCTTTATCTCCTGGACCAAGATAATGATTGGCCAGATTTCATTTGGACCGCAGAATTTGCATACAACAATGCTATTCATGCCTCAACTGGTTATTCTCCTTTCTATTTGAACTCTGGCAGGCACCCAAACTTTATCTTAGGAAGGTCAGGAGGCTCAGTTCCAGCTGCAAATGAATTCAGTAAGAAAATTCAAAAGACCTACCACTTTTTAAAGAACACTTGACGAAGCCGAAGGTCTCTTACAAGAAACATGCTGAAAAAAGAGGAGAGGCAACCCTGGTTATTGCGAGGGTGAGAAGGTCTGGCTATGCACTCGACATTTTCATTTAAGAGGGAACAAATAATTCCAGCCTAGATATGTAGGACCCTTTAAAATAAAGAAAATTGTAAATCAAGTAACATTCAAACTCGCCTTGCCCACTTAAATTAAGGTTCATCCAGTATTCCATGTCTCGCTACTTAAAAGAAGCCCTCCCAATGTTAGAACAACCACCCCTCCAGATCCTATCCAAGTAGATTTCACATTTAGAATATGAAGTGAATAGAATTTTAGACTCATAGTTTAAAAAAGTAACATTATATCACCTCACTGATTGGAAAGGTTTTGGCCCAGAAGAGAGGTCCTGGGAAGCGTTCTAAAATGTGCATGCTCCAAGGTTTATAAAGCAATTTCATGACACTTTCCCCAACAAATCTTCTGTGGGAGGGAGTTCTTTGGAAGGGGGTGCTGTGAGGAAAACTATTACCAGCGTTGTTAAGTTCTTCTCTCAGCAAACACGATTCCCCTTTTTCTTGTACCCACATTGGTTGCGGCAGTATCCTCACTCCCGGTGGCTCTTGCGGAGGCTGTTCTTAGAACTAGCTTCTTCAGGTTTAACTGCCACTCAAGATGGTAGCCTCAAATCCTTTCGAGGTCTGCGCTCTAGTGTTTCTACCTTAGTCTCACACTAAAGCTTCTCTCCAGCTGTTTCTCTCTGGGAGCCCTGCACTTCAACTGTCATCCTAAGGAGACTGAGCAGTGTTCCTGAGGCACTTCATTTCATAGATAATTCTTCCAATTTTGAGTAATTAATTATTTTTCTTGTTACGGTGTGCACACCAGCTACTCTTTCCCTTTTGAAGAAGCAGAATTTTTTGCTTCTTCCAACAAGTGGTTATCGGCTTTCTGAGGAGAATTCGTTTTGGCTTAACAGAACGTCAAGCAACTGCAGTAAGGAATCCTTTTGTATGATTTACAGACATGCCAATATATATATATATGTACTTATATATTCAAGAACACTTTGCTTTGCAGACTTGTCAATTTTAGAGAGAAAACTCAGAGTTCAGACTAATTCCTAGAGACTGTGATTGAGAAAACTGATCCTTGAGAAGGAGTTTTCATTTCCTGTAAAATACATTAGTAGTTTGTATATTTGTGAACTTTTGAACTGTTCTCCAGAGAACCTTGGAAACCTTTGACTCCTGGAGAAAAGAAGATATTAAGTTAACATTGTTCTCTTAGAGAGAGGTTAGTCTCTCAAAAGATCCAGGTTAGGAGAACAATAGAATTGGGTGAATGTGAATGGCTGGACAGTTGAATGCGCAGTACGAATATACTTATCTATGATCACCCGACTGCAGGTCCTTCCTTTCAAGAAATCCCAGTAAGAAGAAAGGTGCAGGTTTTCAGAGACACACACTAAATATTCTATCTTCAAGTGGAAACACAGGCTGGAACTGGATCTGGAGGCGGTCTCTCTTTTTGTATTCCCATTCCCCTTTCCCCCTAGCGGATGCAGGGTTCAGATAATAGGTTAAAGTCTGAGCACGCATCTGTTGGAGGGAGTTGGATAAAAGGCATCTGCTCCTGTGGAAGTTTGATATAACGGGTAATCTTCTGACAGATACTAGACAAAAAGTAATATTATAAACAACAACTAGCAGTAGTAACTTCCAAGAACCCTGTTAGATAGTTACAGGGGGTAGGACAAGGGTGCTAATTAGACTAACTAGTATAGAGTATCATTGATAGGTGGGTGGGTGCTGCAGAACCTCATCAAGCAATAAAATGAAATAGAATTAACCGGTTTTCTGTTCTCAATACCACTTTGGTGACAGAGCATAATTACTGGACAACGGTAGAGGTAAGTATCAAACTGACAAATAAATACATGGCAATGGACTTGAGTTAGCGAACATCTAGGGGTAAATGTTGATGTACAGTATGTGTGAAAATTTCAGAGGAAAGATTCTCATCTTGCCACAAAACCACAATGTTATGCTATACAAATAGCAATGCAAAGACAGAGAGTGACAAAGAAAAACTGAAGCCCATTGATTTTTTACATTTGAAATCCACCCTCTCCACCCTCAACAGGCCTGCCCACAAGCAAAAAAAGCCCTTTTCACCTTTCCCCAACTTCCCTTCACACTCTCTCCACCCACAACAGTCCCTCCCACCAAAACAAATGTTTAATAAAAAGGAACCTGCTATCCTTCCCTGAGCAGTGCCAACTTGCGTATGGCATGATGGAAGAGGAGAATGGATGGTGACAGGAAGGGCGGGCTTGTGACATTCCGGGTGGCAGTGGACCCCAGCTGCAGATAGTGGCAGCACTGATATTTGCGTGCCTGGGTTTTAGGCGGGTTTGAGCGGTGGCCAAGGAGCTGGAGGACTGTGCCTCCTCCTCTTCCTCCTTTAAGGTAATCACCACTGAAATTCATGTGCCACGGCCTCCAACATTTGGCACAGCAGCCAGGTGGCTACCTCCTGCTGGGATGGTTGTTGTCCAGAGCCGCTGCACATTTTACTGCCTGCACTGCCGTGTCAAATTAAACTGGGCTGCAGTTTTAGCCTCTGCTAAGTTAAAACCCATTCAGTGTGGCTAAGGGGGCAATCCCAGTGGAGTCAAAGAAGTCACCAATCTGTTTACACCCAGCTACATGCCAGTCCTCAAAGTGGTCATTAGCATACCTGGAGTGAAATCTGGGTTAGTAAAGAAGGGGGTCAGTGGCAAAGGGTGGGTTGTCAGACCGCTTCACTCTGGCACCCTATCGCACACTGCGAGAATGGCCTGTGCGACAGCTGAGGAGTACAACCCCGTGATCTGTTTCATTGTGTAAGTATGATATCTTCCACATGTGAGTGCCTGCAATAGCCTAGTCCATGAAGCACCAGTGTTTCTCAGACTCAGGGCACCACACCAAAGATGGAATCTAGGATGTGTGGCCTGAAAGTAGTGTGCATTATTGGGAATCCCCAGGCCGCCCTCAGACACAGGACAGTATGTGAGATGTTGTTCCATATGAGGTCATTTCCCATTCCACAAGAAATTGTTAATCACCTTCTGCATAGTTAGCAGCATACTACAGGGTTGTGTTATGGGTAAGGCTTAGAACATTCATACAATTTCGGGTAGAATAGTTATTTTATTTGCTGCAATGCGGCCCATCTACGAGAGCCAATAGCAATGCCACAATCATAATTCAGATTTCACTTGCTCAATGAATCATGCGTAAATAACCTCTGCCGACTCAGCAGCCGAAGGAGTGAGATGTATCACTAGGTAGGAAAGGGTGTCAGTGGACTATCCAATTGGGAATCGGGCCTTCAATTGGTCTTGGTGGGACTTTGTCACTTTGAGGTTCATAATGTGGGACTTTGAGAGATTTATTTTGAACCCCAAGTCATCCCCAAAAGCCTCCAGTTCCTGTACTAATACCAGCATAAGTGGCTTTGATAGAAGCACATTCATGTCATCTACATGAAGTTTAATAGTGTGGGTGCCTCCTCATATTTTACCTCTGTGATATGTGAAGCTCACTGGACGTGTTGTGCCAAGGGTTCCATGTGCAAAGCAAAGAGGAGTGGAGACAGTGTGCATCCCTGGTTCTTCACGGAAAGGAGAAACCACACCATTCACTTTCACTGAGGCCCTTGGAGCATTACACCTGCTGAATAGCCAGTGGCAGAACATTTCCCCGAACCTGCCTAAAGGTGCCTAGGATGTGTAGCCAATATACACGGTTGAAACCCTTATATGGCATTTATTGAGAATAATAAAGCCTCTCACTGACATCTCTGTACATTGTCAATGATATGTGAAATGTGGAAAAAAGACCCGTTGGTCAGGGTCAATGTGATGTGGCATGTAGGCATTGAGTCTGTGGGCCAATATGCTAATAAATAGTTTTGCATCCATATTGAGTAATGACATGGGCTTGTATGAGCTGCAGCGGTGCACCTATTTTCCTGGCTTAGGTTTCACTGTAATCAAGGCCTCAAGCATGGACTGCATAAGTGTCCCATTGTTGGCAAAATAATTAGAGAGTCTGGCAAGGATAGGGGCCAGAGTGTGACATAAAGCATTGTAAAACAGTGCCACAAAGCTGTCTGGACCAGGGATCTATTGCTGATATATTTCTCAGCAATTTCAGGGGGTTTCTCCAATGTCTCTGTGATTGTATTGTTTTTTTTACCTGCACCTCCTGGAGCTACATCAAGAAAGCCTGAACTATTGGGTCATTCCCCAGGAATCCAGTGCCACCCTGTCCCAATTTACTGCAGATTGAGGGCCAGATATATCAAGGTTTTGCATCACCCTTGCACCATTGAGATTTATCAAGCCATGAAAGGCCACCTTCTGAGGCCAACCATGGCTTGATACATCTAGAGTAATGCAAGGCAGGGCAAATCACTGTTTTGTGTTACTTTGTGGCAGGGAGGTGTCCCATGAGTGTGGCGTGTGTGTTCCCACACATCTCCTCATGGATTTTGGCACATTCCTAGTTTTACCGTTAGAGCTAGCTCGCTCTGGGAATGCATCAAAATGCTACATTTACCCAAGTGAGGCGTAACAAGGAGAAATATCTTTTTTTTGTCCTTTTTTTCCCTTTTTCTATGTGTGCTGCAGTCTGCATCACACTTAGAGAGGAAGATCGCTCTAAGGATTGTTTTTGTGAAGGAATGTATCTCTACCTGCAGAAAAACAATCCTGCCTACAACGCAGGCACCCTTGCATCATGATGCAAGGGTGCCTGCTTTGCCACAAGGCAGCTAATAGTGCAACACCGCTAGGAAAGGACAGCAGTGCATCATATAATGGTGAATCAGAGCAATCCTGCCCTTTTATGCAGCACAGCAAGGTGGCTTGCTGCATAGCACTGTGTGAAAGGGGGATCATTCTGGCCCTCTATCTGCTTGTAGTTTAGCCCTTAGGAAGTGTGAAAGCATTTTCCTGCCTCTATTACCCCCCTAGATAGAATTTTAGTTTCAAGTGTAGTTCAGCAAATTCTGCCGTATTGAGATTCAGCTGTTGAGCTGTGTTCTGGCTTTCCCAGGGCTCACCTAATCATGGGGACCTGGTTTGTTCATGTGTAGTTTCCAATTCCTTGACTTCGCTGTCCAGTTGTCCATGTTTGTCTCTGCAAAATCAATTTTCATTTTCACAAATCCCAATCAGCTCCTCTCTTATCACAACTTTTGTGCTTCCCACAGAGCTGCCAACCCTACCTTCCCTGTGTCATGGTTCCGTAGGTGGTCAATAAGGACTGTATTGAGTTCCTGAATGTGGGTAGGGTGTTGGATGATCTGGTCGAGTAAACTCCATGAGCCCATGACGGCCCTCCTCCCTGCCATTCTGAACATCAGCTTTATTGGGAAATGGTCAGATGATGGCATGGGATCAATATGTACGTGATAAACTAGAGACCGTAGTCATGGGGTGCCTAGGAAGTGTTGGGCGCCACCGCATGTGTGACGTGGCGGCCGCTTTAAGGTGGAGAGCATAGCCTTTAAGACTATACGCTGCACCAAGATGACTGCTCTTTGTCAGATTCCCTCCCCCATACTACACTGTGTGGCTGCTCCGTCCTCTTCCTGTTTCTTCCTTACCCGATGTTCTTGCATGGCAGTTTCTCTTCTCTCCCTTGGGTTGCCGATTTCCCTGCTTCTGTCCCTCCTATCTGCTGCCAATCTGGAAAAGGCCATCAAAAGTCATTATTCCTTCTGCAACCTATACATACTGGTAACATTTACTATTTGTGCAACAAACAAGGAAGGAATATATATCTGATGGAATTCTGCTGAAAATTACTGGTGAAGTCAACTTTATTTTTGTTGTTGTTTCTACTAGAGGAAAGAAAATAAATGTATTATTGCTTTCGGCAGTGGTTTTGGTTTATATCAAGGATTCATATAAAAGTTGCTATTAATAACTAAGACATTAATTAAAGCACAGTGACATTTTAGTTAGACTAATGACATGCTGTGTATTTTATGATTTCAGGAGATGAAAGCTGATTCTGTACCCAAGACTGTTATCTGTGGAATTCATTATCTTGAGTTTGTCTTCTAGAAATATTTCATAGCACAATTCAGCCTACAGGAACCAGCACCTAAAAGGGAAGAAGGGACATTAGGTCATCATACATGGGTTACATAAATTGGGAAGAACTTAAAATGGATTATTCTAGGGTACTAAAGGTTGTCCTTATATTAACAGAAAACTGAAAAGACACCCAACATTGCACAGTGGAACTCTGGTCTGGTCTTGGTCAAGGTTCATTCCTTCATCCCGATGGGTCAGGCGTGACTTCTTCTGGAATCCGTTTCATTCATAGGGAATTTAAGAACTAGGTTGTGTCCATTTCACTCCTGTCAAAAGGTACAAGCTTGTCAGAAGTAGTCAATGAAAGCATGTTTTTTTTTGTACTACAGAGTAAAACATGTATCCCACCTCTCAGGATGGGCGAGCCTCCAGAGGGCCACAAGACTTCAATCTCTTAGCTATTTCTGACTCTTTCTGGAAAGTGCTCTGATCTAGCCAAAATGCTGACCTGCTCTGTCCATGTTGTTTTTTGAGACTAAATTCAAATTGCTACCCACCAAATATCTGTATTCGCTGCTGTAGTATATCAGGGAGATTGTCAAAGAAAATGTTGTCTTGCCGTTCATTGAGGCCATAGAATGTTATGATAGTAAGTGGGTGGTCACCCACCCGAATTCGGTATGCTAGTAGGCACCCTTTGGCTCATCTATTTTGCCTATTACCTCCCCTCAGAATGTACAAGAATCAAGAATTGCCACCCCTTTGCATTTTGCAGGTTCTGATGACCAGACTGCTGGGGTAACCATTGGGATTTCATTTTGTGCTCATCCCTTTGTAGAAGATGAGTTTCTTACAATAAACATATGCTTCCCTCAGTTTGCTCAAGCATGGACAGGACTGCCTCTTTCTTAGTTGGGTGATTTAGGTCTTGTACATTGAGGCTAATAACTTTTATGTCAGTGAAGCCAGTGAATATATTGGTGCATGTCCTAAGCCAGTGGGCAAGAGCTTGTGCTTGGTAGTGTATCGATCCTTGCGGTCAGGGGTGAGAGCACTACACGCAGTTGCAGTCAAAGTGTTGGGATAAACCACAAAGATGGGTAGCAAACAAATTATTCCCCCCAAATAACCTATAATAACCACAACAACAAACCATGAGTTAACAAGACCATAGAGTATGGTAGTGATAGGCATGTCTTTTGAGGCATACCTGAATTGGGCAGTGTACATCTCTCTGCTAGTCTTAAATCACAACGTAGTCGACCAGTTGTTGTCCCACCAACCAATAGTCCTCATGGTCAGCATGCAGTTTCCTCTATCAGTGTTCATTCTCCTCCACCACCTTATCCAGGGCTGCCAGTCATTCCTGTGCTATTGTCCCTTGAGTGGCGAGTGCCTGCTCTGTGCAGCCTCCCTGCGATGCATCTTCAGTAATAATGGAGGGTTGCATGCTGGGAACCCTTTGTGCTGGTGTTCTTGGCTGCCCCCTGGAATCAGCCACTAAGGGATGGTGGTAGCCCTGTGCCTCCTGTAAACTCGTTCTGCAGTTAGGCAGTCTTAAGGTCCTTGTGGTGGGGTGCAGGACCCCTTTTTGACTTCTGGACCCTAGCCTTGTTCTCCTGGGTTCTGAGGGTAGAGTCCTCCTGCCCCCTAATGCCTGGATCCTTCTGGGGTTCCCTCCGCAGTTGTGGCTGGCGGTGTCCTCCATCCCTGATTATGCAGGTCAGTCATTGGATAAGGCTCCTGTTAGGTGGGTGAGGCCATCCTTCCCTTGTAGTTCCTGGGCACCTAGGCATGCAAAAAAAACACTTTGTGGTCTGCAGGATTAACTGAGGTCCTGCTGTCGTGTACTCAGCATGACCACCAGAAAGTCTCAATCCCCATTTTGGATGCAGCATGGACTGCTCCCTGTTGCAACGTCAGCTTGCGCTGTGACGTAAAGTTCCTAAGGTCCGACTCCATCTTATGTAGGCCCCAACTTCATCTTGATTCATAGAAATTGCCTTATTCCTGCGGTCTCTACCCACTCTTAGCAGCAACATGTTCTATGTATCCTTACATAAATACACGGCAAAAGGTAGCCACAAACTACATCTCTTGATTGATATATTTGAAGATGTATTACAAATCAATTCTATTCTATGATTACAACATAACATGTTCAACCATGCTTTGTATAAAATGTATGAGTTATTCTTCGAATTTAGTGTAATTTGCGAAAAACAAATCTATTATCTTACCTTTCACAGGGAACTTTCCCAAATCCAGGACTAACCTTTTCAGAGATAATTGCTATTGTGCAGGAAACATCTTTCTTCATAATAATATTAATTACCTTAAAAATCCAAAGTCAAAAAGTATGTACTAAAGGATAGTCATAAATCATGTTTATTAATTTTACATCTTTAGAGTTGCATGAGCAATACCTATTACATATCAAATTATTAGATTTATGCAATATAACAGGTGACAAAAACATTCTCTTAGGACAAAGGATTCTATGTTAAACTTTTTGTGCAATAGGTAGCATGATCTTCTTGAGCAAATTGAATCCCATGAGAGCATAAGAGCAGTGAATAATTAAATCCTTGCTCAACTGTTCTTCAATCTCCAATTTGTCTCTTTTATCTTTAAGGGATAAAAGTGGTATTTAAATCATAGACGCCTTGGGGTTATATGACAATCTATGAAAAAGATCAAAAATAGATGTTGATTACTATACACATCAGCAATAAATCATCACTATCTTTCATAGCATTATATAGTTTAAAATGTTGTTTTAGAAAAGGTATAGGAAGAAAAGAGGTCTGAAGGTCATGTATGTCTTCTGAATGTATGAAAGATAATGTATCCTCATTTGTAAATAAAGGATGAAGACAATCAATATCAACTGATTTCTGTTTAGATGAAAAAATAATCCTACAGTTGAGCTTTACTATTTCTCCTACTAAATTGGTGAAATGAAAAGCTCTTCTTGTTTTTACAAGTTACTATTATTCAAACATAATCTATTAATATTAGCAATGGCTGGTATGGATGTACATTTAGATTGATGAATCACAAACAGAACTCCTTTAAATGTAAAAAGTAAAATAAATGTTTTCTAAATGTAGTCATTCTAGAGATTCTACATTGTGATTAGCAAATTACCAAAAGGAAATGAGATGAGAATAAATTAGCGAATCTTTCAACCCATAATGTTGAAAACACTTTGATTTAGAAAGTTTCACTCTTGCCCTTCTTTGATGTCACAAAAATGTGTAAAATAATGGTCATAAGGAAGGATTTTGGAAAATTTACAGAGAGGATGAACATTGGATAAATAAGAATTGACATTTGGTATTGTCTCATTTATGTCTACGTTCCCAGCAACAAAAGTTTCAAAGGCGACTCTTTTGTAATCATAATATCTAGGTTAATGTTTATGTCATCTAGATTTTATCTAACAGGTTACTTAATGAAGCTAAAAAGCCAAGCCCTTAAGTATTTGATATTTTCACTATTGCATACCCGATTTAAGGCTTCAAATATTTAAATGCAAGGCTTTTGTTTTCTTGATGTTTAGTTTATACTCTTTAGAAACTATGTCAACTTCTTAAAAGAATGCAGGTATTGAGGAAGTAGGATGTGAAATATGAAAGAAGACGTCTTCTGCATATGCCAATTATCTTAAATGATTGCCATCCTAACTAAAAGCTTTAATATTTATGTTCTGAAAAAGCAAATAACAATGGAGCCAAGTACCACCTTTGTCGTGTGCCTTTTAAATAAAAAACAAGGAAATAAAATACTTTTGACATTATTTAAAGCTCTAGGAGCAATACATAATAGAATAAGATAATCCAAAAAAGTAGGTACAAAATCATGCCATTTTAGTGATTTAGAGATCAAATCCGAGCAAGAGGTTTTTTCAGCATGTGTAACTGCCGACAGGAGATAATTTACTTTAGAGGCTCTCCATATTACAACTAAGAAGGATCTTGCATTAACTGAGGTAAGGTGAGCAGACATTCAGGGGCTCAAGAAACCACCATCTTCCTTGGCCTTCAAGCCATGCCCTGTCCACCAGCCACATTTCTACATAGCAAAAGCCACTCCCAGCTGAGTCGTGGACTTTATAACATGCATGGCCTCTGTTGCAATATTTTGGTTCCTGAATCTGTTTGGCTAGTTGCAGGGCCTAGAGATGTGTCCTGCTACATTTCAGTCATGTAAATGTTCAAAGCTCAACATTTTCTGCAAGTTTCCAATGTCAATGGGGTCTTGTCACAACCAGTATTTGTAATACATTTAGTATTACTACAATAGTATTAGTAAAGTACTACTAAATGCTATCAGCAAGCTTCCAAATGTAAATATCGAACTTCACATCTCTAATCTTTTCTAAGAGGAGATCTTCACACATGTATGTTTATTATTTGATAGTAAATGTGGAAGAGACCATGAGGAATAGTCGGAAAGAGGAGCAGTACTTACTACTAAACGGTGGGTTCAGGGACAAGTAATGAGGGGTTTAGGCAGGATTAGAGAGGAGTTTGGGGAGGAACATATACCCACTACAAAGAGTAAGCTCATTACTCTTCACAAACTGCACTTCTAAAGTTACTACTGCCAAAAAGGGACACAAAATGGTATTTTATATTAAATATTAATGTCATCTAATTTTATAGCAAGAGGTGGACCACAAGATCCATATTCTCCAGCTTGGGAGACTATTCCCATCTCTTCCCTAGTACTATTTCTGGTGCCAACTCTCCTTCTGCATGATAGCTACATAGGCTGCTCCCAGATAAAGTACAGGCCTAGTGCAGGTCCGTCTGCACTTGATAGACTAGAGACAGGCAGGCTTTTCTACTTAGCACTGACATCGAATGTTACCTTGTTTCCTTCTTTTGCTGTTTGCTAATGTTTGTGAGGAACTGTTTACCTGTGGATGAGTGGGTCAGGGTTTCACCAAACATCCACACTGATCTGAGGTACTCAAACAGCAATTATGGACACATAATATGTGCTAATAATCGCACATCTTGACCTAACTGTAATCAAATATGCATAAAGTTGATTAGTAATAAGGCACAACTTTTGGCATGTTTCTAATCTCGATTTCTTTTCCTTTTTTTAAACATTTACCCATAAACCGGTGATGAGAAGGCCATTTAATATACTTAGAATACGTATTACTGATTGTTATTAAAGGTGGAGCAAAACTCTAGTAGTTGGAGAGGGTAATGCTTAGTTAGATGTAATTGTAAGCCCACCAGTGAAGTAGATTATTTATTATCAGGTATAGGCATTTGTTATTATATACATGACATGGAAGTCACCCAAAGAGGAGACAGTGATCATACTGTATTGCGCCATCGTTCACTGTAAAAGGGACCTAGCTCATTGATTTGGCCACATCTAATAAGGTACCCAACCTATCAATATTCTACACTAACAATACAAGATGCATTAAGTAGCTTCTTACCCTTAAGGAGACAGATATACTTGCGAAAAATATATGCCCTTGTCACAGACAATCTGAAACTATATATAAACTTAGTAGACACACAGATTCTAATAACAAATATCCATCATACACTGTTTGAGTCACTGAGAGGACACTTTTATAAGATACAACCCTCCAACCAGAAGGAAAGTCTTAGCTTGAACAGCAAATGCAGAAAAGGTAGATCCAAGCTCATAGCTGCAGTTAAGTGCCACAATACAATAGTCATCCAGGAATGTAGGAAAGAATATAAACTAAAACACGCAGCTTGTAGAGAACAGTGGGATAAAACAATTTGACATGCTGTAGTATATGCATGAAGGAACAAAAACAGTAGGGTTTTGTGGTATATTTTAACATTTGGAAACTCTGAAACAAACAGGAGAGAGGAGTTCTTTATGCAGCCACATTTAAGTTACAATAATTCTCTGTTAAGTACACATCCTACTGTTGGACTTTTTTGCTTATGCAGGGTCATACCCAAACTTTTTGCCTCCTGCCTCCTATTTTTTTCTGACCTGTTGCTGTTGGTTTTTGAAATCTGAGCACTTTACCACTGCTAACCAGTCCTAAAGTGTATATGCTCTCTGAGTACAATTGTATGTAATTGGTTTATCCATGATTGGCATATTTGATTTACTAGTAAGTCCCTAGTAAAGTGCACTAGAGGTGCCAGGGCATGTAAAGCAAATGCTACTAGTCGGCCTGCAGCACTGGTTGTGCCGCCCACACAAGTAGCTCTGTAATCATGTCTCAGACCTGCCATTGCAGTGTCTGTGTGTGCACTTTTAACTGTAAATTTGACTTGGCAAGTGTACCCACTTGCTGGGCCTAAACCTTCCCTTTTCTTACAGGTAAGGCACCTCTAAGGTAGGCCCTAGGTAGCCCCAAGGGCACGCTGCAGTGTATGGTTAGGGTGGGACATATAGTAATGTGTTTTATATGTTCCTGACAGTGAAATATTGCTAAATTCATTTTTCACTGTTGCAAGGCCTGTCCCTCTCATAGGTTAACATGGGGGCTACCTTTAAATCCTACTAAAGTGTAGATTCCCTTTGGGAGTGGATAGACATGTGGAGTTTGGGGTCTCTGAGCTCACAATTTAAAAATACATCTTTTAGTAATGCTGATTTTAAGATTGTGTGTTTGAAAATGCCACTTTTAGAAAGTGAGCATTTTATTGCTTATACCATTTCTGTGACTCTGCCTGTTTGTGGATTCCCTGTCTGGGTCAGTTTGACAGTTGGGCTGGTTGCACCTCCCACTACTAGACAGTGACTCAAAAGGAGCTGGAGTGTAGTCTGCATTTCCTGACGAGCCATCTGTGCTAGGAGGGAGGGGAGGAGTGGTCACTTACACCTGAAAGGGCTGTGCCTGACCTCACACAATGCATTCTCCGACCCCCTGGTGAGTGTCTGGGGCCTGGCCTGGGCAAGGCAGGATTTCACATTCAAAAGAGACTTTACTTTGAAGTAGGCCTACTTCAAAGGAGAAATTGAGTATAAGAAGGGCACCCAAAACCACAGACTTTAGAACACTTCTGGAAACAAGAGGAACCTCTGCCTGGAGAAGAGCTGAAGAGCTGAGGAGAAGTGCTGCCCTGCCTCTGACTATGCTTTGTGGAGCTATCCTGCAGTTGCTGCTTCTGCCAGAGTAAGAGGGCAAAGACTGGACTTTGTGTGCCTTCCATCTTGTGAAGAAATCTCCAGGGGCTTGATTTAGAGCTTGCCTCCTGTCGTTTGAAGTCTCAGGGACAGCAAAGACTTCTTTCTGCCAGCACCTGGAGTCTCTGGAGAGACTCCTGCTCTGACAAGTGGTGCCCTATCCAGTCCCTGGGCCCTTGAAAGGAAAGCTGGTGGAAATCCAAGGAAATTGACTTCAGATGACTTCGGACCGACGCCGCTGCTGAATCCAGTGATCCCGCCTGCAACCGACTCTGTGATCTTCTCTGGAATGTGACGACCTTTGCAGGCCAGACGCCTCTGCAGACCCGCTGAAGTCCGCGACTCCGTGGAAGTCCCCGCACCACGTCGTGACTGGTGCCGCTCAAAGTGCGCGGATTCAACGTTTCGCACAGACGCCACAATCCCCGACTTCGCGCATCGACTTGTTTTCACTTTTCACTAAAGGTACTGTACTTGGGGGTCAAGGCGACTCTGTGTCGGGCGGCGCTGGTTTCAGCTGGTTGGGAACGACTCCGTCACAATGCCGTATTAACACCTCATCGAAGCATTTTGTGCTTCTAAGCGCTATGTTTGAGTTTAATCTTTAAAAATTCATAACTTGACTTGTGTATGTTGGTGTTGTGTCATTTTGTAGTGTTTTCATTAGGTTACTGTGTGTGTTGGTACAAATACTTTACACCTAGCACTCTGAAGTTAAGCCTACTGCTCTGCCAAGCTACCAAGAGGGGAAGCAGAGGTTAGCTGAGGGTGATTCTCTTTTACCCTGACTAGAGGGAGGGTCCTTGCTTGAAAAGGGGGTAACCTGACTGTCAACCAAAGACCCAATTTCTAACATTGGTGATCAGCGGTTGAGATTTGGACTTGTATTTGTACTTGACATAAAGTGATTAAGTGTACACTATTATTTTGAGTGCAGACCACTACGTGACCACATACTACTTGTTTGGTGATCTTTTGCTTTTTCTCTTAAGGACTTCTTTTTGTTCTACTTCCATGATTTTACTGATCTCTTGACAGATTCTTTTTACTTCATTGGGAACTTATTTTATGCCTTTGGAACTTTGCACTTGTGACCATCATGTCTCAATCTGGAGATGCAACAGCTGGAGCTGTGTTTGAAATAGAGAAACTGAAGGAGTACTCAGTTGCTCAATTGAAACAGTTACTTAAAGATCTTGACTGACACACTGAGAGCTCCACCAGGGAGTGGGAGCTGCAAAAGGCACAGAGGGCCTGGGTGACAGTCAAGGAGGCTGGAAGGCACACAGGGGAGGAGGATGTGGGTGGGGAAGTGCAGAGGATGCACAGTGGTGTAGCGGAGGTACGTGTTATGCCTGGGGGGAGGGTCCCCAGGAGGGGTAGCATGGTGTCACCCAAGGGTCTGACTCCTGAAGAGTTACAGGACAGACAGGCAGAGAGGACTCACTGGTTGAAGTTCAAGGAATTGAGGATGCAAAGCGAGAAGGAGTTGAAAGGAAGGAGGAGGGACTTAGAGATCAAAAAGAGGATTTGGGCTTATGAGCTCAAAATGAAGGAGCTGGAAGTCATGAGGGCTGAGTCCAGCTGGGATGGTGGCAGCAACAATTTTATATCCAGTGCTACTGAAGAAGTGCACATGCCCAGAGACATGGTGCCCTTCTTGAAGGAGGGAGTTAGCACACACCAGGAGGTTCAAGGGTATGAGGTAACTCCAGTGATGCACAGGGTCCCTGAGGTAGATTGGGGAACTGGCATGGGGAATCATATTCCCACTGGTGGGAGGGACACTCTACTGACTCTAGGTGAGAATGACAGGGAGAGGGGATCCCCCAGGTAGAAGTCCTGGTTATGGAGTGTGAAGACATCCCAGAAGAGTGTGGGTTGAGTGTCAGGGACAGTCAGGTACTGTCTCACCAGTCTCAGGAGGGTGATGTAGGATGCTTTTTCAAAGCAGAGTCACTGGATGGTTGGATGAAGGGTACTTTGGTTAATTCATGTGAGGGGCTGAGTGATGTAATTGCTAGAGAGCATATGTCAAGTCCTTGTTTTCCAGAGCTACGCCAACACCAGGTGGAGTGTGAATTCTCTGACCCCAGGGAACTTACACTGGAGGCAGACCTTTGGGTGAGTATCAGAGAGTCTGAAGAGACATTTGGGGGCGCTACTGAGAGGAGTGGTCTAGGTATTTCCCAACCAGGTGAGGTAGGGAAGGATTGCAGTGTCCCAGGTAGGTCCCAGTGTAGTGGGATGGGTGAGGGACCCCATGTCCAGTCTCCAAGGAGAGGGAATGGGCTGAGGCCCAAGGTGCCCGAGATCCGGTCCCAGGTCCTGGAGGTTTTCATGAGGGAACACCAGGAGGGGAGCCTAGCCTGTACCGTAGGGCCATCTGTAGAGGGAGATCCCACAGTGTCAGGAGAACTTGGGGGGGCGTTTGTAGCCAGCGTCCCACCAGTTCTGGTGTTTGGCAGTACCACTCCTAGTGAGGGGGTGCAGAAGTCCAGACAGAGGGTTGAGAGGGGGTTGCGGACCCCAGTGGAGAACCTGGAGGGTCAGGGCTCAGCTCTGAGAGCAGAGCCCCCAGGAATGACCTTGGTGAGACCATTTCTGGGCTGGGGGGGAATCCAGACTCAGTCAGATGGGCAGAGGTCAGGAGACCTGCACCAGCCAGACTCTTGGTGTGCCAGGCAGTGGTTCAACTGCAGGGTGTTGACTCTGGGTTGGATGACCAGGTTCAGAGAGTAAACTCTTACCTGGTGGGGGGTAGGTATGCTCCCCAGGAAGTCCTGGGTTGCCAGGCAGTGGTCCAGTCTGTGGGTACAGACCCTGAACTGGAGGATCAGGTGCAGGGGGTAAACCCTGACCTGAAGGGGTGGGCGGTTTGCCAAATCACCCCGCCTGGTGTGATTTCAAGGGGTACTCTTCCTGACGGGGGGACTCAGAACCCTGAGAGCAGGGGCAGGGAAGAGAGAGACTCACCCCTGGCCCCAGTGCAATCTAAGGGTACATACCCTGGATTGAAAGGCCAGGTTCAGGGTGTCCCCGCTGACCTGGAGGAAGGGGCTACTGCTAACAGTGCCCCTACCATGTTATCTTCTGGGGAGACATTCCTTGTTGGGGGGTGCAGGACCCCAGAAGGGAGGGCAGGGGGAGGGAAGCCTCACCCCTGGCCCTGGTCCAACCTGAAGGTACAGACCCCAGGTTGGAGGACCAGTTGCAGGTTTACATCCCTGTACTGGTGGGATAATTGTGCAGGACTGCTTCTACAAGCACCCTGACAATTTTGGACTCTGGGGGTGCCGCTCCTGCAGGGAGGGTACAGAGCCCCAGAGGGGTTGTCATCCCTGTCATCCCTGTCATCCCTGACCTGGTGGAAGAGAGAGTGGTCAAGGGGTGCCAGGCACCTGGGTCCACCGCCCCCCACTCTCCGCAGTCACAGTGGTTGGAGAGACTTGAGGTCGGGCTCTCATCCCTGACAGTTGTCCGGGGCCACTGTGGCTTGCTGTCCTGGTGGAAAGAGTTGCCCCTGGGGGGGGACGAGAGTCACACCCCAGGGGTGGAGTGGGCAACACCACTGTGTTGGCCCTGGTGGTGCTATCTGCCCATTGGGATACATCTGTGAGCAAAGTAAAGTTGGGTGCTGCACAGATGGTATCTGCAGATATAGAGAAGGGTTCCCCATGGGTTAACTTAGTGGGCCCTGAGAGTATGGACAGAGAGATCCGACTGGAGTCAGGAAGGAGTAGAACTGGAACATGCACCGGCTGTTGTGGGCCTGGGTCCTTGTTCTATCGCCCCAATCAGGGAAGTACATCAAGGTATTGATTGTTCTCCCCTGGCTTTAGGCTGGTAGGGGGTTGTGCTGGACTTTTTTGCTTATGCAGGGTCATACCCAAACTTTCACTGTCACCACACCAAACTTGTAGGACTAACAATAAATACACCACACTAAACACACATGGCCAGGGGAACACAGATGTACAGACAACAATATATATGCCACGTGCCACATTATACCGCATTCAATGTACATCAAAAACACAGGCACCCATACGTACGTAATACAGCCACAACCTGACTGGCACACCAGGTGAAGGACAGGTGGAGCTATGTCCCCTTTGCATACAGAAGCTGGGCCCAAACTACTGCAAGTGACCAATGGTTGACTACTAAATACAGATCCCACACATATTACACCTAACAAGGAATAGCTCAGCCATGTGAGTGGCATTGTAAGTGTCAACGTAAAGAAAGTCACATATGGGCACAGCCCTACATTTGTCATGGTAGAAGCCTCCAGTGGCACCAGCATTCAAATGCCATCCAAGTGTTTCCGTCACCAACTACATATGATGCAAAAGTACCAGACGTACCCGTTATGCCTACCTTCACCTGTCTGGTGCATTGTGTGGCACACATAGGAATACATCACCACCCATGAAAGACCATGGTTAGGGATGGACACCTCACAGTACTCCTACAATCAAACCTGGTTATTCCACAACTCCCTTACATGATATCAGGGTACCAAGAGGGCACTGAAGTAGCTGGACTACTGACAATGAACTGGGAGAGGTTAGAAATGAGTGTGTATGAGGGGACATGGAACTTAGCAGGACTGGTCATGCGATGCAGGGCATTGCAGAAAAAACACATAGGTGGTCATTACAACCCTGGCGGACGGTGTTAAAGCTGCGGTAATACCGCAAACAGGCCGGCGGACAAACAAATGGAATTACGACCCTGGCGGAAACCGCCAACAAAGACAGGCACTTTAACACATCGCCCACCAGGGCGGTACAGACAAACAGCGCGGCGGGCACCGCCAACAGACAGGCGGAAGACAATGTACCACCCACACTATCACAACACACCAATCCGCCACCTTTGCCGGTGCGGATTCACCATGGATAAAAACACGACGGAAACAGCTTTTGCAATGGGAAAACGCTCACCTCAACACATCCCACGAGGAACGAGGACTCCATGAACCTGGAACTACAAATCTTACCTGCCCTTGCATTCCTGCTCATCTACGACCAACAGCGACGTAGGCGCAGAACATACCGGTGAGTACTGCACCTACGACACAGGGGAGGGGGGAGGCAAAAGTTACGGGGACACCCACCAAACACCCCCACCCCCACCCTCGCATATTACAACATACACACCAATGCAGTCACAAAAATCACAGTAACAACCCACAACCCCCCCGGAAGAATGCAATGACAAAGCGAATAGCTCCCAAACTTTGTATTTAGCCAATATACAACTCATTAAAAAATATACGGAGATATATCACGAAATCTGTCAAAAATAAATATACAAAACAATAAGTAGTGCAGATATGTACACAACAATGTCCGTGCACCAACAGTCCAAAAATGCAAGGGCGACGCCCACAATAGATACCTGACCAAAATCCGAGAGAACACTGCCGGGGCATCAGAAACACTACAGGCACCTCAGGGGGAAGGGAAGGGGGGCACCTCAGCCACGTGAATGCGAAGCCAGATACACGACGGGGCTCCATGCCCATTGATGTATCCTGGGGAGTGCAAAGCCACAGTCTCTCAAGTCTCTACAGTGGGTGGGTTGCCCACTGTGCCATCCTGGGGAGTGCAAAGACACAGTCTCTCAAGTCACTACAGTGGGTGGTTTGCCCACTGTGCCATCCTGGGGAGTGCAAAGCCACAGTCTCTCAAGTGTCTACAGTGGGTGGGTTGACCACTGTGCCATCCTGGGGAGTGCAAAGCCACAGTCTCTTAAGTCTCTACAGTGGGTGGATTGCCCACTGCCATATCCTGGGGAGTGCAAAGCCACAGTCTCTCAGGTAGATGCAGGTCTCCACTGGTTCTGGAGGGGGACTGGTGCCCAGACTGGAGGAGTCTCCCCGTGAAAGTACCTGTCCTGTCACTGTCCCAGCTGCACATGGGAGAACGATGCCTGATGTGCCGGACTGTTCATACCCACATGGTCTTTGCCCTGTTCAGCGGTCTTCACCATGGCGGTCTTGGCCTTGTTCAGCGGTGCTTTGCCATGGCTGCCTATGGACTGTTCAGCGGTGCTTTGCCAAGGCGGTCTTTGCCCTGTTCAGCGGTCTTCACCATGGCGGTCTTGGCCTTGTTCAGCGGTGCTTTGCCATGGCTACCTATGGACTGTTCAGCGGTAGCCCAAGATGGCGGTTCAGATACTGACATTGGTGTGTGGCATGACGTTCCATCATTGCCCAGCGGGGCTGTGAGATTCTGGACCCTCCTGGGCTGTGACTCCGGCGGTTGCGGTGGTCTCCTGTGCAGTAACGATACTTGAGCCCTCCTGGGCTATGACTCTGGCGATGGTCTCCTGACCAGTAACGATACTTGAGCCCTCCTGGGCTATGACTCTGGCGGTGGTCTCCTGACCAGTAACGAGGGTGCTGGCGGTTGTGTCTGGACCGCCGGAAATGATGGCGTACTTCTCCGCCGTGACACTCACAACAGGTTGGGGAGACTTTCTCGGGACCTTCCCCACCTTCTTTTGAGTTACAGATGACTCACCAATCGCCTTGGATCGCATTTCACTGTTTGTACCACCAGGAGTCTTGACACAGTCCCATCGTCCAATTTCCAATTTCAGAGCCTTCACAGGGGGTGGGCTGACAGTGCCATGGCTCCGGGTCCTACTGCCTGCCCTGGTGGACGGGGCACTCCAAAAACCTGGAACACGCACCACTGGTACTGGAGGCATTTTGGCTGAGGCGCTACGACGGGACTGATGAATTGGAGGGGGGGTGGGGGCAAAAAGGTCAATTTGACATAGGGACAGTTTCTGACGTACACTGGGATGGGTAGTTGGAGGGGCTCTGGGAGTGGAGGAAGAGGAGGTGGTTGTAGGAGGTGTCACTTTAGGTGTTTTGGGTGCAGGTGCAGGTACTGGAGGCTGTCGTGAGGTGGATGGATGTTGGGTGAATGATTGCCGGTGTTTGTGTACTTTGGGAGGGGGCGTCACAGACACACTGGGAGAGGACACAGGGGACGTGTATATGGCAGTGGAGGTGGTGAGTGCAGGTGAGCGGCTTGTGGTGCTGGGTGTCCTGGTGCGAGTCCTAGTGCCTGTAGATGTGGTGCATGCAGGTGTGTGTGTAGACGAGACTGGGAGGGAGGAGGGAGAAGAGGAGGAGGGGGACACAGTGGATGTTGCTGTGTCTGTATGGGTCTGATGCTTGTGTGAGTGCTTGTGGTGAGTGTGGTGCCTGTTTGCTTGAGCTACTTTTGGGTGTTGACTTGTGTGCATGCTGGTCTGTAGGTGTGCTTGGGATGGGCTGGGGTACAGGGTATTGGGTCTGGGTGGGAGAAGTTGGAGGGGGGAGGCTTTACACAGGGACAATGGCTGCCATGAGTGCTGAGGCCAGAGATTGCAGGGTTCGCTGAAGGACAGCCTGACCAGAATGAATGCCTTCCAGGAATGCATTACCGTGTTTCAACTCTCGTTCTACACCCTGGATGGCATTCACAATGAGTGACCTGAGGAGGTCAATGGCCTCCTCACTGAGGGCAGCAGGGGTGACAGGGGCAGGGCCTGAGGTGCCTGGGGAGAAGGTGATGCCCACTCTCCCGGGTGAGCGGGCACGGGGAGAATGCTGAGGGGCTGCTGGGAGGGCAGTGCTGGTAGGGGAGGTGGCGGCTGTACCTGTAGAAGTGGGGCGCACAGATGGTGCCGCCACCACAGGGGAGCTCCCATCGGGGGACGAGTCCGTTTCGCTGTTTGGTGATCCTGTGGCCGACGTGAAGCTCCCCTCGCCCTCCGTCCCACTGGTGAAATCAGAGTCTGTGGTGTGGCCCTCCATGGCCATGTGGGATGCAGCTCCTTCGTGCTCCGGTGCCACTGTACCTCTGCCTGATGATGCTGATGTACAGAAGGACAGGGAGAGCAGAAAAAGGGTGGAGACAGAAGAAAGAGAGTTTTAGTGCATGGCATACCGCTACCGTTGGCGGACAAGACAAACGCAGCAGCCCCCTGCATTACGCCGTGCTCCTGCCCTCTGCACATGCAATTCCTGGGAAATGGCCTACATGGCAATGGTAGACATCTGCCCACATGGATGGCAAAGGGGCAACTATACATCAATTTGCCTTTTTTTTTAGATGGGGTAGAGTGCTACATGGCCTACATAACGGAGGGGCCTTGCCTACCTAACTCGCCCTGGCCTAGGGACACCCACAGCCCCCCACCCCCACCCAGACAGCTCCACAGCACGCAAAGTCCCTTGCATGAGGTTGAACTCACCCCTTTGTGTCTGCTGTGATGTCCTTAAGCGCCCATCCAACTCCGGGTAGGCCACCTCCAGGATCCGGAACATCAGGGGGGTCATGGTGCGACGGGCACCCCTCCCACGTTGGGAGGCCATCCCCAGCTGAGCCTCCACTGTCTTCTTGCTGCAGCGGCGAATGTCCTCCCATCTTTTACGGCAGTGGGTGCCCCGTCTCTGGTGGGCCCCCAGGGTCCGGACCTCCTTGGCGATGGCATGCCAAATGTCCCTCTTCTGGTGGGCGCTGACCTACATGACATGCACAAGGAAAGAGGAACAGTCATTACCTTCTGCACCGTCGTTGTAATTGGCCCCATCCCAACTCTATCCCTGTGGCCCATTCATCCCCATGCATGACTGTTCTATGTACTCTGCCCCCTTCCCTCATCCACCCAGCCCTCTCCACCCAGGCCTAGCCCATACAACGTGCTCCCTGTGTACTAACCTGTTGGTCTGGAGGACCGTAGAGTAGCGTGTACTGGGGGAGTACCCCATCCACAAGTTTCTCCAACTCCTGTGCAGTGAAGGCAGGGGCCCTTTCCCCAGACGCAGCAGCCATCGTCGCTTCCAGACCGAGGTCACAGAAGCACTAGCAGTGTAGGTCCTCTCCTGTCGAAGGTCAGTGATTGAACAGATAGAAAATGGTGGTGACGTCCGCGGCGGTGACATCCGCGGCGGTGCGCATCATCACCGCCAGCGCACCTGTTCATTGGCTCCTGGGACCCACAGGGTCCAATGTTAAACAATGCAGCATTGCGCCGCGCTCTACGACCGCCTACCGCGACGGTGTGCAACGCCAGCGCAGTTACCCCACAATTCCATTGTCCCATTTTAGAGGTCAGGCAGCCGCCATTTCAGGGTCCCACATGGCTTAATTTACTACTGCGTCACACATACTGAGGCCTACACTCAAAACCTTACCCGGGTTTGGGTTAATTGTCTGGTGTAGTCTTGTGTATGACTGTGGGTGCATACCTGGAGGAATGCTGACAGTTTTTTCGCTGTTGTCCTTCTCAGGCACCGTTAGTTGGGACATATTGGAAGATGGCGGAATCCGCCGGTGTACCGACCGCTGGTGGACCTGTTGACAATGGAAGAGCGACATGTCATCGTGACCTACCGGTTTGACCGTGCCACAATCCGGGAACTATGTACCCAGTTGGAGTCTGACCTGATGTCACCAATCCGCCATCCGACTGGAATACCCCCTGACGTGCAGGTGCTGTCAGTGCTCCATTTCTTAGCAAGTGGGTCTTTTCAGACAACAGTGGCCATGGCATCAGGGATGTCCCAGCTTATATTTTCCAACGTCTTGTCCAGAGTGTTGGCTGCCCTGCTGAAACACGTAAGGAGATACATCATTTTCCCTGAGGTGGCGGATTTGCCTACAGTGAAAGGTGACTTCTATGCCCTTGGACATATCCCCAACGTCATAGGTGCCATTGATGGGACCCATTTAGCTCTGGTCCCCCCCGCAGGAATTAACATTTGTACAGGAACCGGAAGAGTTATCATTCCGTGAATGTCCAGATGGTCTGTTTGGCAGACCAGTACATCTTGCAGGTAAATGCAATGTTCCCTGGCTCAGTGCATGACGACTACATCCTGCGGAATAGCAGCATCCCTGATATGATGGGTGAACTCCAGAGGCACCGTGTATGGCTATTGGGGGACTCTGGTTACCCCAACCTGTCCTGGCTACTGACCCCAGTGAGGAATCCCAGGACGAGGGCAGAGGAATGCTACAATGAGGCCCATGGGCGGACTAGGAGGGTAATCGAGCGGACCTTCGGCCTCCTGAAGGCCAGGTTCAGGTGCCTCCATATGACAGGTGGGTCCCTATTCTACTCACCGAAGAAGGTGTGCGACATCATCATCGCCTGCTCCATGCTCCATAACTTGGCATTGCGACGCCAGGTGCCTTTTCTGCAGGAGGATGATCCAGATGACGGTGTTGTTGCAGTGGGGGAGCCTGGGGAGCCTGTGGACAGTGATGAGGATGAAGCTGATGAAGATGAAAACGACAACAGGGAGTCAGTCATACAGCAATATTTTCAATGAGACACAGGTGAGTACAATTTCATGTTTCACATTATATTACATCTCACACGTCTACCTCTATCCTGTACCTACATTTCACTCCCTATTTGTTAACTGAGTTGTCCCCTTCCATTTCAGTTTCACTAATGTGTTGACCTACGTGTCAACAGCTTGCACCCTTGAAAGGCTTGTGATGTGTGACATAGGTATGTTGACCTTCCAATGGCTAACCTTTTTTAACACTGTAATTGACAATACAAAGTTCACAATCATTGACTGACTCCAATATTATTGAGGTTTCAAGGGTGTTTATTGAAGTGCATAAAAATGTAGGGGGGTTGTGAAATGGGGAGAGGTCATGGTGGACTAATGTCCATTGCAGAGTCCAGTCTATTAGTCTCACAGGTACATTGCACATCTGGCCATTGGAAGTGCAGCTGGGGCAGTTCCAATCTGGACAGGGTAACAAAGTGGGACAGTGGGGGGACAATCAAGGTAGTCTTATTTCCTGGCGGGGGTCTTGCCATCTTGCTGTGTCCTGTTCCTGGATTTCAGGGCCCGCTTGCGTGGTGGTTATCCGTCTGCAGGGTGTGGGGTGCTGGTGTGGTGGTCCTGTGGCCGGGACTCCTGTCCACTAGCGCCGGAGGAGGTGGTGGCAGTTCGTCGTCCTGGCCAGTGTCAGGGGCCCCTTGGAGTGCCACCGTGTCCCTCAAAGTCTTTTGAATGTCCGTCAGCACCCCTACGATGGTGCCCAGGGCGGAGCCGATGGTCCTGAGCTCCTCCCTGAACCCCAAATACTGCTCCTCATGCAGGCGCAGGGTCTCCTGCAACTTGTCCAGGACCGTTGCCATCGTCTCCTGGGAGTGGTGGTATGCTCCCATGATGGAGGATAGGGTCTCGTGGAGAGTGGGTTCCCTTGGCCTGTACTCCCTCTGTCGCACATCAGCCCTCCCAGTTCCCCTGGGTTCCTGTGCCTCCGTCCCCTGGACCGTGTGCCCACTACCACTGACCTGTTGTTGTTGGGGTGGTGGGTTAGCCTGGGTGCCTTGTAGTGGTGGACACTCCGCTGATTGACCTGTCCTGGGTAGGGAGGTATGGGTCCGCTGGGTGGGAGCTGTGCTGGTGTTCCCAGAGGGTGGCAGTTCGGTGTTGGGCTGTGGCTGGGCAAGGGGAACCGACTGTCCTGAGGCCCACGATGGTCCGGGTTGGTCATCAAGATCTAGTAGGGCAGAGCTGCTGTCGTCACTGTGGGCCTCTTCTGGGGGTGGAGTGGTGTTGTCTGGACCCTCTGGTGTGGTGACGGTCCTTCGGGTTCCTGCAGGGGTATGAGAACATGATTATTGCATGTGTGTGTTTCATGGCGTGCTATGGATGGGTGTGCGTGAACCCCAGTGCAGGCATTCCTGTGTGGGGGCTTGTGTGGTGATGGTTGGGGGGTGTTGTGGGTCTGTGCAGTGGGCATGCTTTAGTGATGGGTGTCCATGCTAAGTTGTGTCATGCAGGTCTTGGGGTTGGGATGTGTGGTTGGTGTTATGGGTAGATTAGTGAGGAGTTAGGGTGATAGGGGAGGGTGTGAGGGTTGCGGTGTGTGATAGCATGCAGGTAGGGTGGGGGATATGATAGTGAAGATTAGACTTACCAGTGTCCGTTCCTCCGACGACTCCTCCGAGGCCCTCAGGATGCAAGATGGACAAGACTTGCTCCTCCCATGTTGTTAGTTGTGGGGGAGGAGGTGGGCTGTACCGCGATGTGGTGCCTGGATACCGTTGAACGCACCTTCCCCCGTAGGTCGTTCCACCTCTTCCTGATGTCCTCCCTATTTCTTGGGTGCTGTCCCACAGCGTTGACCCTGTCGACTATTCTTTGCCATAGCTCCATCTTCCTGGCTATGGATGTGTACTGTACCTGTGCGCCAAATAGCTGTGGCTCTACCCTGATGATTTCCTCCACCATGACCCTGAGCTCCTCCTCGGAGAAGCGGGGGTGTCTTTGGCGTGACATGGGGTGGTGTGTGTGATGTGTGGGGTGGTGTATGTGTTGATGAGTGTGGTGGGTGTAGTGGTATGTGGTGTTTTGTGCGTGGATGTAGTGTGGGTGATGGTGTAGTGTGCCTCTGTGTGATGGTGTTATCTATTCTGTGCTGTCTCTCTCTGGCCATCGTCTCTAATTTGTGGTCGTAGGGGTTTGTGGGTGATGTGAGTGTGTGTTTTATATTGTATTGGATGTGTGGGAGTGGTGTTTGTATGTGTATCAGGTGTGTGTATTTTGAATTGTCCTATGTGGCGGTGTTTTGGAGAGGTGTGTGTATTTTGAGCGCGGCGGTGTGTACCGCCAATGGAATACCGCGGTTGAAAGACCGCCGCGTGGATTCGTGGGTCGTAATAGCATGGGCGTGTTTCTGTTGGCGTGGAGGTGGAGGATTTGTTTCTGCATATTTATCGCTGACCTTTGGTGTGGCGGACTTGTGTGGGTGTCTGAATTTCGGCAGATTCCGTGATGTGTGTCATAATAGCTATGGCGGTCTCCCACCGCCGCGGCGGTGTATTGGCGGTCTTCGGCACGGCGGTAAGCGCCTTGTACCGCCAGTGTTGTAATGACCCCCATAATTTCCTCCCCTGTCACACAGGTGTCTGAAAATGCATGTATACATAACTAAACAAACCATAAAACGGTGCCACACTATGCCCATGATCCACATGCAGATACGAATGGCAGGCAGCAATTTTCAATAAGTAAACTGTGTGCGAGGAAGCTTTTCCAAGGGAAAGGGGTGGGAATCACAAGCTACACACAGAGCACAACACCTGTGTCATGGCACAAAATAGGTTCAAAGTCACAGAACATCACTCATCTGCAGGTCTAAAGTGAAGTGACTGACGGCCACATGTCAGGAAAGTGGCACAGCATCAACAGCAGCACCACAGTAATTGTGCCCCTTTGCCACACCCTACTGCCACCATGTGGGCCCTGCATTCAATAAATGGTGCACCATGGTGCAGAGTAGCTCCAATAGTGTCAATATAATGGATGCCATAGTTGGACTCTGTAGGAGTATTGAGAACATACTTGAGCATTTCATGCACAATACATAGGGACCAATTAAAAACTATGGCGTGCCCCCTCCCAACACCTGCTCAGTGCAGGTGTTGAAGGTGTCTGTGATAAATAATCTCTAGGAACCTTGGAGAATCCTCTACACCAACTTTGCTAGTCCTCCTATTGTGTGAATCTCACACTTGTACATATGCTGGCTGGCACAGGCATAATCTGCCACAAAGGGTCACTGAGTGTTGGACTGCATACGTAGTGCCACATGGTAACATGGATGCCCTGAGTTTGGCCTTGTAGGGCTACCATAGTGTCATGAGGAAGTGGTATGGTTCACTAACATTAGGGCACAGACTCAAATGTGGACAACACAACCCATTATTTGCATGGTCCAACTGTCAGTCCAGATTCAATTTGACAATCATCAGATTCCTGAGCCACAACCCATGATAGTAATGTCCACCACCACACACCAATGCAACCATTCTACAAAACTGGAACACACACAATACCAGATGAAAGTCTGAGTCACCACTCTACCTAAAACTAACATTTACCATGGCACATATGACACCAAATATATGCATGACAGACACATATTCTAACATTCCTTTTCAGCTGACCATGGCTATGGCATCCAGCCATGGGTGATGACTCCTTTTGGCAACCCGACAATGGAGTAAGAGCAGGCATACAATGATGGGTACAGAAGGGCACAAAATGTGGAGGAGAGGACATCTGGGCTCCTAAAGTCAAGGTTCAGGTGCCTGGCCCTGACAGGAGAAAGCCTGTTGTATGCACCTCCCTTGGTATGCAATATGATCCTTGTATGTGCAATCTTGCATAACTTAAGCATTCGGACGAATGTCCCCTGGGAAGAATGAGGAGGAGGATGACAATGGTGCAGCACAGGTGGAGGGGGAACAACAAAACAATGCTGTAGGAGTTCACAGGAGACAACAAATTGTAATGAACATCTACACCTACACACTGTACAACAAAAATCACCCTGTAAATATCACCATTAAATCACGTTGCACCAGGTTGTCCATGGTGTACTCATTCCCTGCTACATATACTATAGGAAAGTTGTTCATACCTCAGGGAACAGGAAAAAACCACAACAGTTATAAAGAATGTTGGAACATAGGTTGTGATATAAGAAGGTCTAGCGCCTCCAGGCTGCACATCAGCGTCACCTAACTCATGGTCATGTGGCTGTTGAAGGCCTAGATCCATGCACCAGAAATACTGAGTGGCATAATGTAGGCATAGCGGCATTTCCGTCTCCTTGCACCACATCATGGCTACACCAGGCAAGATGTATGCAACTTGAGTACATACGGTAGGGGATGTATCAAAATGGTGTACTTGAACACAAGGAACTAAACGGTGTCACATACCAGGCTGGTAGCTGTAATGCCTGCACTGAGCAGGTGTGATAAGGGGGAACACCATTGGTATCAATGGATCGTCATTGACTGGTCAGGCTAAGGGACAATAGTTTTACCCTAACCCTGCACCGTATATCAATGGTGTTATGTACTGCGAGCACTATTGGTCCCAACCCTGCTACTTAGTATGCTGTCTCACAAATACAGCACACACATGTTGGCTGTGGAGTGCGCTAAGGGTAACAAGACAGGTGGAGCAGCAATGGGTGCTGATCTACTCTCCACACAAATGCCCCATAGCCAGGGATGATCAATAAAATGGGAGAATGCACCATCACATGAATGTGTGGGTGAAATGTAGTCAGAGTCTGTAGCACTTCCAATGCACATTCTTATACACACGTTGCACAATTGTGTTGTCATGACATATGCCTGCAGCTAATCTGGAAATCCATGTGTAGTCTAATGTACCGGTGTATGGCCTAGGTAGGAAAGGTTCAGTAACTACCTGCAATGGTAGATATGTGTCTGCAAGGTAACCCAGTATAGTACCTATATCATCACACACCACATATGAAAACACACCTGTCATTGACACTCACATGCCTTACTAGGAGAAAGTGACCTACTGGGATCCATACCCTAAAATGTCTAGGCCTCCCACATGCCGATCTGGTTTGGGATGTGCATGTAAGTCAAGCAATGTCCAAACATGTCACAGACCCATACTAAATTGCATGGGTGAAGAAGGAGACAAAAAGTTTGCTAGTGACAAATCAAATAATCATAGCTGAGATGACTTCACTCACTAACATGATACACTCATGGTGAAAGTGACATAGGTTGTGAAATGCAGATGTGAGTGTATGCCCATGTACACCAAAAGATGTGAAAGAACAGCTGAAGACTCCGCATACACTTGGAGATACAAATGGGGAGGTCACTTGGACACTACACAAGTGAGTGGCTGGTGTACTGTCATATGTGTGCTGATGTCATGTAATCTAGCTAAGCCTGGAAATGTGAGGGAAACTATCACATAGCCAGTAGAGGCAGATGTATACATCTTCAATTTACACAAGTCACACATAGCATCCTGTCCATATTGGACCAGACAGTGTTGCAGTAAAAGATGTGTACAAAGGGTAAGCAGCCTAAAGATAGCTAGCAATGTAGGATCAAATCAATTCCAAGCAAGATATGCCGGTACTGCTGAAGAAGGTCCACACATAGACCAATACTGACTGTGTAACACAACAGTTACCATGTGATCACCCAACATATATTTACAGAGGATGTCTAGGTCAGTACATCACCCATTCATGTATGTAACAAAGGTAACGGTACAGTTGCCCATTGCATACTAATCTGATAGAAGGCAGTGACAGCTGACATCATCTGTCGCCTGGGGCGGAAAACATAAACAACTTACACTAGAGATACATGCCCTAACCTAGATGCAAATGGAAAATACTAACTATATATAACAGTTTCTGTCAGACCATGCCAAATGATGAGACATGTCCTACATGAACAAGCAGCCAGTCTCCTGTACGTGATAGGGCAAGCCTGACATCAAGTGCACTAAGGACAAAAATAATGCCAGGCCACAGGATCACATTTGTACAGGTGTCTGTCTGCAGGGGTCAATGCATTGGACTGCTGAAGAGCTATCATGATGAGGGGAGATCCCTGCACAACACCCCATAGCTCCAGGGCTGAGGCTACATTGGCTCTTGACACAGTCAGGGGCCTGATGTGTGTGCACAGTGCACTGAGCTGAGTGGAGCACCATCAACCTGCATCAAAACATACAACCATGGGTCTGTGTGGGCACACTAAGTCCACAGGAGCAATGATGACTAGTGTGTCATCATTGCTTGATTGCAACCCTGCTACACAGTTGTATGCCATTGTATGTAACAGTCATAACAAATATGTTATGGTTGATTGTATGTACCAACTTTGTGCTTTGCACACATATGTCTGAATTTTCAGCACACATGTCTCACTTCAATGATACAAGCCTGGCATTGTGTATTGGAGTATACACAAAAGTCTACCTTCCATTAATGAACATGTATTTGTATCACATTAACATACATAGACTTAAATGACCTTCAGATATGTTCCCATATAGGGAAACACAGGTGACACTGATATGACTACACAGCCAACAAACTATGGTGTACATATGCCCTTGCTGGAAGATAGATTTGTGTGATTTTATATCCCATTAACCCACTGCATTTGCATTCATTACACATATTACACTACACATTCTTTCCACACACGTCACATTACAACCTTTAATGACACATGTGAGCATACCATCTCCCGCACATCATAGATGCATGGGGAATCATTTGTTACACGTGTAGCATAGCATTATGAACCCTGAACCATACAACATACCACAGTGTAGACACACATGCACTCACATTAGCATGGGTTACGAGACATCAACCCAGCCATAGTTCACTGCATCCTCTGATTTCGATTTGTCAAGGGCATCACATGCATGAACATGTATTGGACATAGCCCATCATATCTAAAGTGCTGTTTTCAAACGTACATTTGGAAATCAGATGTGACAATGTGGTAGACCCAAAATTATGTGCTACATCACATATGTACACTTCCAGTACACATGTGGTAACATGTAGATGGAAAACGTCTACCAACACATGCACATATAAAAACGGTCAGTCATTGCTTGCATCACACACACACACACACAAACATATGGTAACACATTCTGATGTTACCATTACAATATTAATGTACATGCACAACCAAGTAGCCATACCATACTGACTACGTACATGCCTAGCCAGTACTTCAAACAAGAGACGAGATCGAACATATCACGGTTGGACTTATCACGGTCCTGATACAAGCCTTGACTCATCATCAAGGTGTACCGCTGAATATAGATTGATATATCCATATATGTGAAAAGCAACGTTTACCTCGAATAATACAAGATGGCTATGTTGTGATATAGACCAAATAATTTACGGTTTATTAATAAGCCTTGAAAAAGTCGTTGTTACGACGAAATACGTGTCGGCTGTATGTACATGGAACAGTATAGCGATTGCTGTATTCAGTGAATACCCAAGAAGAATAAAGGACTAATATTTGAAATGCTTGGATGTGCTGTGGTTCTTTCAACTTCATGCCTAGCCCCTATAACAAAGTATGTGGTTCTGGGTGCATTTTTTACAGAAACCGCAATACTCCCTATTACGCTATTAAAAGAAATGATGTCTGGCCCTGCGCGTCAATTGCAAGTCTACAGGCCTTGTCAACCTCATGGTGAGGAATACCATGCATGACCGCCAAACGTCAAAATTTTGGAAGCAAATGCCAGTACTCCATACTTCGCTAATCAACAAAATGACCCCTGTGCATCCATCACAAGTCGACAGTCCTTGTCAGCCTTAATGGGGAAAAAAATACGCATGACCCTCATGTGTAAAAAAAGATGACGCTTATCAGAAAACATAACATTCACGCCCCGGAAGTGAAAAAGCAGGACTTCCTTGCTGCATACATGGTACAGTGATTTCACTTTCAATTTTACCTTACAGCCTTTTTGTCTGTGATTATGAGAGGGTGTATGGAGCTGGTGCTGGTCGAGGAGTGGTGGTTTTTGAGAGCTTTGTACTGTGTCCTGTTGCTGTACTGTGCATTTTTTAATTTTGCTGTGTCTTGTGTGGTGTTTTTGTCCTGTCATTGTAATTGTATTGTGGGGTGTTTGTCTTAGGGTGGCGTAGTTTGTTGGAGTATTTGGGGTTAGGCGGGGTAGTGTTTTATAATTTTTTGGGGGCTATTGTAATTTCAGTGGAGGGAAACTGCAATATGTCGGGGAAGGGGAGAGCACAAAGGATGAGTGGTGATGAACTGGGAGCGTTAATCTGGCTGGTAAAACACTACGTCCCCACGATATTGCGTATGGGTGGCTGGGCCATCCAGGGCTTCCCAACAGAGGCATGGAAGCTGCAGTGGGGTAAGGTGCTCCACCACCTATGCCGGATCTTTGGAGTTGTGCGCATTGACCACCAAATCAAGCATCATTGGGCTGACCTCATAGCACAAGAGTGAGATCTACTGGATCACCTAGCACCTTTTTTGCATTGCAACATCCTCATTTGCATGTGCATGACAGGGGGACATAAGGTTAACTGCAGCATGTTTTGTCAAGGGTCAGGACAGGAAGTTTTGTGTCTTAAGTAAACAACATTTAAGAGAGCTTAGCTATGTATTGGGTGCAGTATACTTGCACATTCCTCTTTGTGTACATTGTGTATCACGTATACCCCAAAAAGTGTCAAATGTCAAACATACATGTGCAATGGTGAAAGAGAATATGTGTCGAAAGCACATGTCCATCATGGTCATTACAACTCTGTAAATGGGATAAGTAAAGGTGAAGTGATGGGAAATATGATGCAGGAGTATTGTCAGTCCTGGTTGTATGCATGCCGAGAGTCATGTATGTGAGAAGTGAGATGACATTTACACATATGTAAGCAGGAGTGATTGCCTCATGATGCTACATCTATGTCTGAGTTTTGTTATAGGTAATTTGCCAATGGAGACAACTACTACCTAACCATATGTAAAATATTTCATAAGTGCAATCATTGTGGAAGTGTGAAAGGCTGATGAAACATGACAGCAGAACCAGGTCTGAGGAATGGAAGCTGTGCATTCCTGCTGTAGGTAGCACCCAAAAATGTAGACTCAACATCAACTTGGTTACACTGTTCCTTCATTGGAATCAACATATATATTCTGCCTAGGGCTGGTTGATCACATCACTTATCCCTTGTCATCAAGTAGCCAATTTCCGCTTTGCACGTGTAGCATACTCATGTACGGTGCCAAACATGCCAAGTGCAACCATACTGACAGGGTTCTCAACATCAGTGTCTGGACATACACCATGGGGTGCCATATGTTACACATGACACGCACATGATGGAGTTATGTGTGTGTTATGTGTATGAAAACAGACAAACATCTGAGTGGTTGCCTGCTTCTACAACTAGATCAACTACAAGAGTCAATATTTTAGCCAATGGCCAGTATCCTGCCTGCCTATATTGTTATACATATGTATCTGAAACATGTACATATGTCTGCCACGGAAATCTGTGCAGATTCTTGTGTGAATACTATGTGCTACATATGTGTGAAACAGGTACAGCATAATGCTGTGTCAACATCAGCAGCACTGCGATTAATTTGTAGCAGAGACCTTCCCTGTATTACCGAGAGTACGGGGCAGGGCTGCGTCTGCGTCTGCACTAGCACATAACTCAGCAACCTGCGCCAATGCAAGCATACTTGGACCACAGCGCAAGTGTGTCTGTGTTGAGGGGAGTGTCTATGTGCAGGTAGGTATCCCTTCCTAGACATAAACAGCCTACAATGGCATAATATAGCCCATATAGTAGTGCCAAGACATCCGTTATGCTATTTTGTCAATGTGCAGGAAGGGACACCCACTTGCACATAAACAAACATCCATGGCATTTTACCTCTACTGTGTGTGCCTTCAAATGGTTCGCACATATAAGAAGCAAGAAGCAAGGATGTATCAATGCATTCCTCAGCACTTTGCTATGCTTATGCCACTCTTGGGCTGCTGTTAGCCTTTTGGCTCTGCCAACAAGTAAGATGTCTTCAACATCTGGGGCAGCGTCAAAAGTAATGGGTGTTACAATGGGACGGCCACCTTAACAACCATTGCATGCCCTGTGATGCAGAATACTGTGTCATGCTGCCCCATATGTACATAGAGGCATTACACTACAAAAAGCTGCATAACAGATCTTTGTACATATGGTGCAGTGAAAAGCACCACAGGGGCATCAGGGATAGTGATGCTCTGGTGGTGCCAGATCTTCAATTATCTGGCCCTTTGTCTTACAGACAGAATGACAGAATTGTAATGGCAGTTGTTCAGTCCTAACACAAAGTTGACTTGCTTACTCAGCTTAACAAGTTGAACGTTTAACAGTTGTCCATGCACATAAATGTTCAAAAATCTCCAAGTTATGTGTTCCTGTCATGTCTTGCAGGTGGGCCTCCACCCTACACAATTGGAGAGGTGTCCCAGTTTGAAGACCCTGAAGCAGCCAATAAGTGACACCTTGTGCGTCACATGTGTCATTCCAGGGTAGTGTGTGAGAGGGTATGATGTGTGCAGTACAATGTTGAAATGGCATGTGTGACCAATTAGATGACATCATCTGAGTTAGGATATAGACATCATGTCTGATGCAATGTTGAGGATATAGAATAAGCAGATTGTTGCACAAGTGCCAACCTGTGCTGCTATGGAATTGTGGGTGTGAGGAAAAGGAAAGCATGCCCACATACAGAGTGATGTCAGTCAAGGTATGTTTCAGATGTGCTGTTTATCTGATTAGCATGCCTCTTGCCAACATATTTGTCACAGCACTTTTTATAGCATTGTGTGACACACATTGCTTTAAGTTACTCAGGAAATGGTACAGATGATGTAACACATGTTGCGGTTGGTAGGGGGCTTATGTAGGAGACACCTTCACCAACGGTGCCTTATTACTCTTCAGATATTAAGTGAGGCAGTGGCAGTGCAAGGATCCTTATTGTTTTGGGCAACAGTCAGTTGAGTACACAATGAGAATACAACTCTGGTCCAGATGGATTTGGGACATGTCTACAGATTGTAGCAAACTAGATGTGTGCAGATTTACCAACATGATCTACCCATCATGATAATTGTGAGTGAGATTGGTCACATCACATGTGTATAGAATGTGAATGCTGAGTGTATATCTGTTTTTTATTAGATGTTAGACATACATGTGCACAGGTAGCTCAATAAGAAGTACTACTGTAGCTGCACCCAGTGCAGTGCAGTGCCACTCTTCCTGTGCCCCTTAGTGCACCCATACAGCCACCATGTGTGCGCCGCCTAAGAAATGCTGCACATCGTAACACAGGGTAGGGGGCAATAGGTAAAAAATCTGTAGACAAAATCGATGTACTGTTCAGGGTTAGGGCAAACTATATAGGCACTAACCCTGAACTGTACATAGGGGCCCACTGTAAGCAATGGTGTGCCCCCTTGTAATGGCTGCTCTGAGCAGGTGTTAACCCAAGGACACATGAATGATGCATGAGGATTCCTTTGAATTTCTGGTGCCAATTTTTCTTGTCCCCCTGCCAGGTGAACCCCACCTTGCATCCATGATGCCTGGCCAAAGTTTGATGTAGTGCAAGGAGTGTCAAAGCGGTGGAATTCATGTATTGCACCACTTTGTTACCATGGCATAGGGATTTGGGACTTGTTGGGCCACTTGATCCTCACTTGTATGATGACACAAATGTTGCGCAACGAGACAGTAATCCACTTACTTCCAGGCCCTAATGGTCAACAATGGATAGCCATTAACCCAGTGACATGTACATGATGCCGTAGATGGCTGGTGGGAGTTTAGTCTGGAATTGGAGATTGACATTGATGTATTTGAATGCCATGTTCTCCTCATGTTTTAGCTGCCACTATGACCACAGCACAAAAGTATGCTTTTGAAAAGAAGGCAGAGCGTTTCCGCCACATCATGGAGGTACAGGCCGGGTACCGGAAGATGGGCAGGAGGTATAGGAATAAAAAATCTTTGGGGCTTGTCTTGCCTTTCAACATGGGGGACCTCTGAAACAGGCAGCAACTGTGCAGGGCACATTAGGCACGACATCTGGGGTTAGCTGGTCCAACCCCCTCCACATCATCCGCACCTATTCAGCCACTGCAACAGCCACATGCAGCAGCCACATCCTCAAACTTTGAGGCAGACATGAAGAGCGACATACCAGCCATAATGACAAGGTTGGACCAGCTCGAGAAGGACAGTGCTAGGAATTACAGGTTGCTGAAGTTTTGAAAGAAAAATCTGAAGAAGCTCTGAACAGGTTGATACACAACGTCCTAGTTCCTTCCCTTTTCTCGTTGTATATTGTTATCGGTTTTAGTGGGTTTTAGATGCATAGTGATAGGTTAGTTAAATAGAGTAGGTTAGTTGTAGGATAGAGTAAGTATAGTTGGGGGGTGGGTTTTATTACTGTTTTTTGTTTTGGGGGGTTGGGCGGGGGATTATGTATGGGGCTCTATGCTTAAAAAAATGACAGCAAAAACAATCCATTAAAAAACTTACAAAAAATAAAAAGAAATTAGGCTATAGGTTAAGTTAGTATATGTGTAGCCTTAGTTTATGTTGTCCTACTCTCATCTTGTCTCTTAGGGGTTGGGGCGGGAGAATGTTTAGTGTGTGGTTTTAAATGTTTAAGATACGTTTAGATTAGGATAGATAGTTGTAGAGGTGTGTTTAGATATGTTAGCATAGGTTAGTTTAGTGTAGGATAGTGTCTAAGTTATGTTTTAATAAGGTGTTGTTTTAATGTTCTGGCCAAGTTAGATAAATCTATTAGGGTATGCTGACAGGCTGCTCCTGTTTGAAGTACAAGTTTTACTGAAAATGCTAGACTTCATTCTCATATGACTTAGAAAGATAGTGTGAATTTGCAGAAAATATGTTCACATTTTAGCTTCTGGAGCACCCTCCATAACCTATATGGGAAAATCGTGAGAAAACAGTTCTCTCTCAAATATAATTCATGAAATCCCAGCAGGGCAAAATCACCTTAGAACACACCACATTTCCTAAAATTAGCATGGTACCATCAACAAATACTTTATATTGTAACTAAAAATTATCATACGCTAATCCAACCACCTCCAATACGCACCCTAAACCATGAAAACACCTTACCACCCAAAAACCCAAATCTACCACAAACCCTAAAAACCCATCACAACCCAAAACCCATACCCACCCTAGATCCTTATACTACACTTGTCACTCAAAAATCCATACCCACCCTAAACCCTAAAATTACCCTTTCCACTGAAAAAAATATATCCACCCTTAACCCAAAAATGATGCTTGCCATACAAAATCCATACCCACCTAAACCATAAAATGATCCTTTTCATCTCAAAACCAATACCACTGCTATCCTGTGCTAAAGTGCAAGTACTCCTATGAAAAATGTGTGTGTAAGTGTATTTCCATGATTGGCATATTTGATTTACTGGTAAGTGCCTAGTACATTGCCCTAGAGGTTCCCAGGGCCTGTAAATCTAATGCTACTAGTGGGCCTGCAGCACTGGTTGTGCCATCTACATGAGTAGCCCTGTAATCATGTTTCAGACCGGCCACTGCAGTGTGTGTGTGTACAGTTTTAAATTGCGATTTTGACTTTGCAAGTGTACCCACTTGCCAGGCCTAAACCTTCCCTTTTCTTACATGTAAGACACCCCTAAGGTAGGCCCTAGGTAGCCCCATGGGCAGGGTGCATTGTATGCTTAAGGTAGGACATATACTAATGTGTTTTATATGTCCTCACAGCGAAACACTACCAGATTTGTTTTTCACTGTTGCAAGGCCTATCTCTCCCATAGGTTAACATGGGGGCTGCCTTTAAATACGATTGAAGCATAGATTCCCTTTGGGAGCAGATAGACATGTGGAGTTTGAGGTCTCTGAACTCACAATTTAAAATAAATCTTTTAGTAAAGTTGATTTTGAGATTGTGTATTTGAAAATGCCACTTTTAGAAAATAGGCATTTTCTTGCTTAAACCTTTCTGTGACTCTGCCTGTCTGTGGATTCCCTGTCTGGATCAGTTTGACAGTTGGGCTTTTTGCACCTCTCTCTAGACAGTGACACAAAGGGAGCTGGGGTGTAGCCTGCATATCCTGATGAGCCACCTGTGCTGGGAGGGAGGGGAGGAGTGGTCCCTCACACCTGAAAGGGCTGTGCCTGCCCTCACACAATGCAGTCTCCAACCCCCTGGTGTATGTCTGGGGCCTGGCCTCGGCAAGGCAGGATCTCACAAACAAGAGAGACTTTCCTTTGAAGTAGACCTACTTCAAAGGCAGAAAGGGGTATAAGAAGAGCACCCAAAACCCCTGAAATTTAGATCACTTCTGGAATCAAGAGGAACCTCTGTTAAGGAGACGAGCTGAGTATTAGAGCTGCCCTGCCTGTGACTGTGCTTTGTGGAGCTATCCTGCAGTTGCTGCTTCCTCCTGTAAAAGGGGCAAAGAGTGGACTTTGTTGAGCATTCCTTCTCCAAGGGCTTGAACTGAGCTTGCCTCCTGTTGTTGAATTCTCAGGGCCATCAAAGACTTCCCCTGCCAGCACATGTCCTCTGCTGAGACTTCTGCCCTGCCAAGTGGTGCCCTATTCAGTTCCTGGGCCCTTGAAAGGTGAAGCTGGCAGACCAAGATTTAAAATCCAAGCACAGACCGTCGTGTGGGGAAATTTTCAACGCACCTTCTGTGACGTGGCTGAGCAACGCCGCGCCACTGGCTTGGCAGCTGAAATCAATGCTCCACCTGCATCGCTACTGGTAGATCGACACAACACAGCTGGAGAAACGATGCACAACACCCAATAACGGAGGCTGATAACGATGCAAACCCTCGGAGCGTGGCTTTGTGATACCGTGTGACCGAATTTTCAATGTAACATCACTGGGCATGGAAAAACAACGTAAAGCCTGCCCGGACCTGAGGTGCCTGTCCGGATCGACACATTGCTCTCTTGCGGGTGAGAAATCGACGCATCGCTGGCCTTTTCAGACGCACACTCGTCTGTGCGGTGTAATTTTGACACTACTCAGGTAGTTTTGCACACTAACAGTGTTCTCACTGTTTCCTGAAGGAATTAAGATGCTTATTTTTCAAAAATTCATAACTTGACTTGTGTATGTTGGATTTTTGTCATTTTGGTCCTGTTTTATTCAGATAAATATTATCTTTTTTTTTTCTAAACCTGTGTTGTGTCACTTTGTAGTGTTTTTACTGAGTTACTGTGTGGGTTGGTGCACATACTTTACACATTGCTTCTGAAGTTAAGCCTGCCTGCTTGTGCCAAGCTAACAAGGGGGTGAGCGGGGGTTAACTGAGAGTGATTCTCCTTTACCCTGACTAGAGTAAGGGTTCTTGCTTGGACAGGGGTAACCCGACTGTCAACCAAAGACCCCATTTGTAACATATATATATACTCTCTTTTTCTCTTTGTCAAATTATAGAGTGCTGTAGGTTGTGGGGTAATTAGCAGTGCATGGCGAGGGCGCGAGTCGTAGTTACCTTAGGGCATTAGTGATAGTTACTTTAGATATCTCTATAAGAGGTGAATTTCAATAATATTGTACCAGTTCATTCAGAACCTTTCTATAACGCCCCGGTAACCTTTGGTCTTTTCAGTGAATTTCTAAGGTTTTTTAAATTCTATTTCCACATGTTCTCTCTTCTTCTTTGTCCTTCTTCTTGGCTCTTCTCTCTTCTGTTCTTCTGCTCCTGGCTCTTCTCTCTGTCCTTCCTTACTCCCCTCCACCTCTGTAACCCCCCCTCCCCTATCTTCCTATCTTTCTTCCTTACTCCCCTCCACCTTTAACCCCCTCCCCTATCTTTTCTCCCCTCCCCTCTACCTGACCCCCACCCTCCGCTTTCCCGCCGCCACCTTCTGCTCGCCCCCGCCCCTGTGCTCCCATTCGTCGCCCCCCTCCCGCCCCCGCCCCCAGCTGACCCCTCCTCCCCCCCTCCTTCCTCTTATGGCGGCTGCTGCGCGACAGAGTTAGCGACCCTTGACCCAAGGGTAGGTCGCTCCCCCTGCCGCTGCAGCTCCACCAGCCCAGGCTCCTGAAACCTCCAAGCAAGTCCTGCGACAATACAGTATGTACTCCCCCCGCCCAGCCCCTCGCCCTGCCCCGCGCTACTCACCTCTTCTCCTGTGCCTCTGTCTTCTGCCTTCCGCTCTCCCCTCCTACCTCTCTCCGCTCCTCCGCCGTCCTTCTTCCCTTCGCTCTCTGCTCCTCTTCTGCAGCCCTCTTGCTGCGTGTTCTGCTCTTCCTCTGCCCCGCTCCTCTTCCTCACTGCGTTCTCCTCCTGCTTCTTTCCCCATCTTTGATCTTCTTCTGTGGTCTTCATCTGTATTCTTCATCTGTGTTCTTCTTTCTTCCCTGCAACCCGTCCTGCGTGTTCTTTCTTCTTTCTTCATCTGTGTTCTTCATCTGTTTTCTTCTTTCTTCCCTGCACCCCGTCCTGCGTGTTCTCTCTTCTTCTTTGTCCTTCTTCTGTGTTCTTCTTCTGTGTACTTCATCTGTGTTCTTCTTCTGTGTACTTCATCTGTGTTTCTTCCTTCTCTTCTGCACAACGACCTGCGTGTGCTTTCTTCTTTCTTCATCTGTATTCTTCATCTGTGTTCTTCGTATCCTCTGCTTCTCAGGTCTCTCCTCTTCTGCCTGACTCCTCTTCCTTGACTCTTCTCTCCTCCTCTTCTTTACCCTTCTTCTTGGCTCTTCTCTCCTCTGTTCTTCTGTTCCTGACTCCTCGCTCCTCTTCTTCTTTACCTTCTTCTTGGCTCTTCTCTCCTCTGTTCTTCTGTTCCTGACTCCTCGCTCCTCTTCTTCTTTACCTTTCTTCTTGGCTCTTCTCTCTTCTGCTCCTGACTCCTCGCTCCTCTTCTTCTTTACCTTCTTCTTGGCTCTTCTCTCTGTCCTTCCTTACTCCCCTCCACCTCTGTAAACCCCCTCCCCTATCTTCCAATCTTTCTTCCTTACTCCCCTCCACCCTTAACCCCTCCTCCCCTATCTTTTCTCCCCTCCCCTCTACCTGACCCCCCCACCCTCCGCTTTCCCGCCGCCACCTCCTGCTCGCCCCCACCCCCCCTGCTCCCATTCGTCGCCCTCTTCCCGCCCCCCGCCCCCAGCTGACCCCTCCTCCCCCCCTCCTCCCTCTTATGGCGGCCGCTGCGTGACAGAGTTAGCGACCCTTGACCCAAGGGTAGGTCGCACCCCCTGCCGCAGCAGCTCCACCAGCCCAGACTCCTGAAACCTCCAAGCAAGTCCTGCGACAATACAGTAAGTACTCCCCCCGCCCAGCCCCTCGCCCTGCCCCGCGCTACTCACCTCTTCTCCTGTGCCTCTGTCTTCTGCCTTCCGCTCTCCCCTCCTACCTCTCTCCGCTCCTCCGCCGTACTTCTTCCTTTCGCTCTCTTCTCCTCTTCTGCAGACCTCTTGCTGCGTGTTCTGCTCTTCCTCTGCCCCGCTCCTCTTCCTCACCGCGTTCTCTTCCTGCTTCTTTCCCCATCTTTGGTCTTCTTCTGTGTTCTTCATCTGTATTCTTCATCTCTGTTCTTCTTTCTTCCCTGCACCCCGTCCTGCGTGTTCTTTCTTCTTTCTTCATCTGTGTTCTTCATCTGTGTTCTTCTTTCTTCCCTGCACCCCGTCCTGCGTGTTCTCTCTTCTTCTTTGTCCTTCTTCTGTGTTCTTCTTCTGTGTACTTCATCTGTGTTCTTCTTCTGTGTACTTCATCTGTGTTTCTTCCTTCACTTCTGCACCGCGACCTGCGTGTGCTTTCTTCTTTCTTCATCTGTATTCTTCATCTGTGTTCTTCGTATCCTCTGCTTCTCAGGTCTCTCCTCTTCTGCCTGACTCCTCTTCCTTGACTCTTCTCTCCTCCTCTTCTTTACCCTTCTTCTTGGCTCTTCTCTCCTCTGTTCTTCTGTTCCTGACTCCTCGCTCCTCTTCTTCTTTACCTTCTTCTTGGCTCTTCTCTCCTATGTTCTTCTGTTCCTGACTCCTCGCTCCTCTTCTTCTTTACCTTTCTTCTTGGCTCTTCTCTCTTCTGCTCTTCTGCTCCTGACTCCTCGCTCCTCTTCTTCTTGGCTCTTCTCTCTTCTGTTCTTCTGCTCCTGGCTCTTCTCTCTGTCCTTCCTTACTCCCCTCCACCTCTGTAACCCCCTCCCCTATCTTCCTATCTTTCTTCCTTACTCCCCTCCACCTTTAACCCCTCCTCCCCTATCTTTTCTCCCCTCCCCTCTACCTGACCCCCCCACCCTCCGCTTTCCCGCCACCACCTCCTGCTCGCCCCCACCCCCTGCTCCCATTCGTCGCCCCCCTCCCACCCCCCCGCCCCCAGCTGACCCCTCCTCCCTCTTATGGCGGCCGATGCGTGACAGAGTTAGCGACCCTTGACCCAAGGGTAGGTCGCTCCCCCTGCCGCTGCAGCTCCACCAGCCCAGGCTCCTGAAACCTCCAAGCCAGTCCTGCGACAATACAGTAAGTACTCCCCCCGCCCAGCACCTCGCCCTGCCCTGCGCTACTCACCTCTTCACCTGTGCCTCTGTCTTCTGCCTTCCGCTCTCCCCTCCTACCTCTCTCCGCTCCTCCGCCGTACTTCTTCCCTTCGCTCTCTGCTCCTCTTCTGCAGCCCTCTTGCTGCGTGTTCTGCTCTTCCTCTGCCCCGCTCCTCTTCCTCACCGCCTTCTCTTCCTGCTTCTTTCCCCATCTTTGGTCTTCTTCTGTATTCTTCATCTGTATTCTTCATCTGTGTTCTTCTTTCTTCCCTGCACCCCGTCCTGCGTGTTCTTTCTTCTTTCTTCATCTGTGTTCTTCATCTGTGTTCTTCTTTCTTCCCTGCACCCCGTCCTGCGTGTTCTCTCTTCTTCTTTGTCCTTCTTCTGTGTTCTTCTTCTGTGTACTTCATCTGTGTTCTTCTTCTGTGTACTTCATCTGTGTTTCTTCCTTCTCTTCTGCACCGCGACCTGCGTGTGCTTTCTTCTTTCTTCATCTGTATTCTTCATCTGTGTTCTTCGTATCCTCTGCTTCTCAGGTCTCTCCTCTTCTGCCTGACTCCTCTTCCTTGACCCTTCTCTCCTCCTCTTCTTTACCCTTCTTCTTGGCTCTTCTCTCCTCTGTTCTTCTGTTCCTGACTCCTCGCTCCTCTTCTTCTTTACCTTCTTCTTGGCTCTTCTCTCCTCTGTTCTTCTGTTCCTGACTCCTCGCTCCTCTTCTTCTTTACCTTTCTTCTTGGCTCTTCTCTCTTCTGCTCTTCTGCTCCTGACTCCTCGCTCCTCTTCTTCTTTACCTTCTTCTTGGCTCTTCTCTCTTCTGTTCTTCTGCTCCTGGCTCTTCTCTCTGTCCTTCCTTACTCCCCTCCACCTCTGAAACCCCCCTCCCCTATCTTCCTATCTTTCTTCCTTACTACCCTCCACCTTTAACCCCCCCTCACCTATCTTTTCTCCCCTCCCCTCTACCTGACCCCCCCACCCTCCACTTTCCCGCCGCCACCTTCTGCTCGCCCCCGCCCCCGTGCTCCCATTCGTCGCCCCCTTCCCGCCCTCGCCCCCAGCTGACCCCTCCTCCCCCCTCCTCCCTCTTATGGCGGCCGCTGCGCGACAGAGTTAGCGACACTTGACCCAAGGGTAGGTCGCTCCCCCTGCCGCTGCAGCTCCACCAGCCCAGGCTCCTGAAACCTTCAAGCAAGTCCTGCGACAATACAGTAAGTACTCCCCCCGCCCAGCCCCTCGCCCTGCCCCGCGCTACTCACCTCTTCTCCTGTGCCTCTGTCTTCTGCCTTCCGCTCTCCCCTCCTACCTCTCTCCGCTCCTCCGCCGTCCTTCTTCCCTTCGCTCTCTGCTCCTATTCTGCAGCCCTCTTGCTGCATGTTCTGCTCTTCCTCTGCCCCGCTCCTCTTCCTCACCGCGTTCTCTTCCTGCTTCTTTCCCCATCTTTGGTCTTCTTCTGTTTTCTTCATCTGTATTCTTCATCTGTGTTCTTCTTTCTTCCCTGCACCCCGTCCTGCGTGTTCTTTCTCCTTTCTTCATCTGTGTTCTTCATCTGTGTTCTTCTTTCTTCCCTGCACCCCGTCCTGCGTGTTCTCTCTTCTTCTTTGTCCTTCTTCTGTGTTCTTCTTCTGTGTACTTCATCTGTGTTCTTCTTCTGTGTACTTCATCTGTGTTTCTTCCTTCTCTTCTGCACCACGACCTGCGTGTGCTTTCTTCTTTCTTCATCTGTATTCTTCATCTGTGTTCTTCGTATCCTCTGCTTCTCAGGTCTCTCCTCTTCTGCCTGACTCCTCTTCCTTGACTCTTCTCTCCTCCTCTTCTTTACCCTTCTTCTTGGCTCTTCTCTCCTCTGTTCTTCTGTTCCTGACTCCTCGCTCCTCTTCTTCTTTACCTTCTTCTTGGCTCTTCTCTCCTCTGTTCTTCTGTTCCTGACTCCTCGCTCCTCTTCTTCTTTACCTTTCTTCTTGGCTCTTCTCTCTTCTGCTCTTCTGCTACTGACTCCTCGCTCCTCTTCTTCTTTACCTTCTTCTTGGCTCTTCTCTCTTCTGTTCTTCTGCTCCTGGCTCTTCTCTCTGTCCTTCCTTACTCCCCTCCACCTCTGTAACCCCCCCTCCCCTATCTTCCTATCTTTCTTCCTTTCTCCCCTCCACCTTTAACCCCCCTCCCCTATCTTTTCTCCCCTCCCCTGTACCTGACCCCCCCACCCTCCGCTTTCCCGACGCCACCTCCTACTCGCCCCCCCTGCTCCCATTCGTCGCCCCCACCCCCACCTGACCCCTCCTCCCCCCTCCTCCCTCTTATGGCGGCCGCTGCGCGACAGAGTTAGCGACCCTTGACCCAAGGGTAGGTCGCTCCCCCTGCCGCTGCAGCTCCACCAGCCCAGGCTCCTGAAACCTCCAAGCAAGTCCTGCGACAATACAGTAAGTACTCTCCCCGCCCAGCCCCTCGCCCTGCCCCGTGCTACTCACTTCTTCTCCTGTGCCTCTGTCTTCTGCCTTCCGCTCTCCCCTCCTACCTCTCTCCGCACCTCCGCCGTCCTTCTTCCCTTCGCTCTCTGCTCCTCTTCTGCAGCCCTCTTGCTGCGTGTTCTGCTCTTCCTCTGCCCCGCTCCTCTTCCTCACCGCGTTCTCTTCCTGCTTCTTTCCCCATCTTTGGCTTCTTCTGTGTTCTTCATCTGTATTCTTCATCTGTGTTCTTCTTTCTTCCCTGCACCCCGTCCTGCGTGTTCTTTCTTCTTTCTTCATCTGTGTTCTTCATCTGTGTTCTTCTTTCTTCCCTGCACCCCTTCCTGTGTGTTCTCTCTTCTTCTTTGTCCTTCTTTTGTGTTCTTCTTCTGTGTACTTCATCTGTGTTCTTCTTCTGTGTACTTCATCTGTGTTTCTTCCTTCTCTTCTGCACCGCGACCTGCGTGTGCTTTCTTCTTTCTTCATCTGTATTCTTCATCTGTGTTCTTCGTATCCTCTGCTTCTCAGGTCTCTCCTCTTCTGCCTGACTTCTCTTCCTTGACTCTTCTCTCCTCCTCTTCTTTACCCTTCTTCTTGGCTCTTCTCTCCTCTGTTCTTCTGTTCCTGACTCCTCGCTCCTCTTCTTCTTTACCTTCTTCTTGGCTCTTCTCTCCTCTGTTCTTCTGTTCCTGACTCTTCGCTCCTCTTCTTCTTTACCTTTCTTCTTTGCTCTTCTCTCTTCTGCTCCTGACTTCTCGCTCCTCTTCTTCTTTACCTTCTTCTTGGCTCTTCTCTCTTCTGTTCTTCTGCTCCTGGCTCTTCTCTCTGTCCTTCCTTACTCCCCTCCACCTCTGTAACCCCCCCTCCCCTATCTTCCTATCTTTCTTCCTTACTCTCCTCCACCTTTAACCTCCCTCCCCTATCTTTTCTCCCCTCCCCTCTACCTGACCCCCCCACCCTCTGCTTTCCCGCCGCCACCTCCTGCTCGCCCCGACCCCCCTGCTCCCATTTGTCGCCCCCCTCCCGCCCCAGCTGACCCCTCCTCCCCCCTCCTCCCTCTTATGGCGGCCGCTGCGCGGCCGCGCTGCTGGCGCACTGAAGGCGCGCCAAAGGCAAGCCCGTCTGCACCCATCCGCGCCTGGACCACGCCCAGCGCCACGACCCCTGGCCCCCAGAAATCCCAAACCCGCAGCACCGCTACGACCCCATCACCCTCCACGCCCTCAACCCGGGGCGCTCTAGCACCTGCTTCCAAGCCAACCCGAAACGTACCCACGGACCCTTCGTATTTCACACCTGCAAACTCACCTTCCACCACGAAACCACCACGCCCGCCAGCCCACGCGCCCACAACCACCTCAAATGCATCCTGATCAACGCACGCTCCGTCCACAAGCACGCCGTTGAACTTTGGGACCTCCTGGACTCCACCGCACTGGACGTCGCCTTCATCACTGAGACCTGGATGAACGCCTCCTCGGCCCCCGACATCGCCATAGCCATCCCCAACGGCTACAAGATTTCCAGGAGAGACCGCACCAACCAAGTAGGGGGATTAATCGCCATCGTCTTCAAGGACTCCATCAACGTCACCACCTCCACCGAAGACACCCACCTCGCCGCCGAACACCTGCACTTCCAGATCCAAACCGACCCCAGGACCACCCTCAGAGGAACTCTCCTCTACAGACCCCCTGGACCACGCGCCCTCTTCAGCGACTCTATCACTGACTTCATCTCCCCGCACACCCTTGCCTCGCCGGACTACATCCTCCTCGGTGACCTCAACTTCCACCTGGAGCAGAACAACAACCCCAACACCACCGCCCTGCTCGACAACCTCGACAACCTCGGTCTCAAGCAACTGGTGATCACCCCCACCCACATCGCCGGACACACACTCGACCCCATCTTCTCCGCCAGCAACCACGTATCCTTCAGCCACTCCTCTACTATACACTGGACCGACCACAGATGTGTCCACTTCACCTTCCGATGTGAGACTCGCCACCTCCGCACTCTACCCATCCCACGCCGATATTGGAACAAAATCCCCACGGAACAGCTTCTCTCCACTCTCAGCGACAACCAACCCACCTTCTCCACCGACCCCAACGACGCAGCCCTCAGCCTCACGCATTGGATCACCAACTGCGCAGACAACCTCGCTCCCCTCAGACGCCTCCCAAGTCAGACCAACACCAAAAAACCTCTCTGGTTCACTGATAACCTCAAGGAATAAAAATAAAACTGCCGCACTCTCGAGAAAGCCTGGCGCAAGGACCACACCGCAGATAACTTGACTGCTCTTAAGAACGCTACCCGCGATCACCACCAACTGATCCGCGCCACCAAAAGAAATTTCTTCACAGACAGACTGGACAAAAACACTCACAACAGCAAAGAACTCTTCAACATCGTCAAAGAGCTCTCCAACCCCAACGCCAACGCCATCACGCCCTCACAAGACCTCTGCAACTCCCTCGCCACCTTCTTCCATCGTAAGATCACCGACCTACACAACAGCTTCGGACACCAGACCCAGCCAACCACCACAGAACCTACAACCCCAGCCATCACCCTCAATGCCTGGACTCACATCAACACGGAAGGGACTAAAGCCACCATGAACTCCATCTACTCCGGTGCCCCATCGGACCCCTGCCCACACTTCATCTTCAACAAAGCCGACGACATCATTGCCCCGCATCTCCAGACCATCATCAACAGCTCGTTTTCTTCTGCCACCTTCCCCCAGAGCTGGAAACACGCTGAAGTCAACGCCCTACTGAAGAAACCTACGGCGGACCCCAGGGACCTGAAGAACTTCCACCCCATCTCGCTCCTCCCCTTCCCTGCCAAAGTCATAGAGAAGACCGTCAACAAGCAACTTACCAACTTCCTTGAAGACAACAACCTTCTTGACCCCTCGCAGTCCGGATTCCGAGCCAACCACAGCACAGAAACCACCCTAATCTCAGTCACTGACGACATCGGAACTTTGATGGACAACGGAGAAACAGTCGCCCTCATCCTCCTCGACCTCTTGTCTGCCTTCGACACCGTTTGCCACCGAACCCTAATATCTCGCCTCTGCTCCACCGGGATCCAAGGACTGGCCCTGGACTGGATCACCTCCTTCCTCTCCAACCGCTCCCAAAGAGTCTACCTCCCACCATTCCGCTCAGACCCCACCGAGATCATCTCCGTCGTCCCACAAGGCTCCTCGCTCAGCCCGACTCTCTTTAATGTCTACATGAGCCCCCTCACCGACATCGTATGCAAACACAGCATCATCATCACCTCCTACGCCGACGACACTCAGCTGATACTTTCCCTCACCAAGGACCCCACGAGCGCCAAGACCAACCTGCAAGATGGAATGAAAGACGTCGCAGATTGGATGAAACTCAGCCGTCTGAAACTGAACTCAGACAAAACGGAAGTCCTCATCCTCGGAAACACCCCGACCGCCTGGGACGACTCCTGGTGGCCCACGGCCCTTGGCACCGCACCAACCCCCTCAGACCACGCACGCAACCTCGGTTTCATCCTGGACCCACTTCTCACCATGACCAAACAAGTGAACGCCGTATCATCCTCCTGCTTCCTCACCCTCCGCATGCTCCGAAAGATCTTCCGTTGGATCCCCGCCGACACCAGAAAGACCGTGACCCACGCCCTCGTCACGAGCCGCCTGGACTACGGCAACACCCTATACGCAGGAACCACTGCTAAACTACAGAAACGTCTGCAACGATCTCAAAACGCCTCCGCCCGCCTCATCCTCGACATACCCCGCAACAGCCACATCTCCGCCCACCTGAGACACCTGCACTGGTTTCCCGTCAACAAAAGGATCACCTTCCGACTCCTCACCCACGCACACAAAGCCCTCCACAACAAGGGACCCGAATACCTCAACCGTCGCCTCAGTTTCTACACACCCACCTGTCAACTTCGCTCCGCCAACCTCGCTCTCGCTGCCGTCCCTCGCATCCGCTGCACCACGGCAGGTGGGAAATCCTTCTCCTACCTGGCGGCCAAAACATGGAATTCCCTCCCCACCAACCTCAGGACCACCCAGGACCACTCCGCATTCCGGAGGCAACTCAAGCCCTGGCTCTTCGAGCAGCAGTAACCCCTTCCCCCTAGCGCCTTGAGACCCGCACGGGTGAGTAGCGCGCTTTATAAATGTTTATGATTTGATTTGATTAGGGCCTGATTACAACTTTGGAGGAGGTGTTAATCCGTCCCAAAAGTGACGGTAAAGTGACGGATATGCCACCAGCCGTATTACGAGTCCATTATATCCTATGGAACTCGTAATATGGCTGGTGGTATATCCGTCACATTTGGGACGCATTACCACCTCCTCCAAAGTTGTAATCAGGCCCATAGTGTCCCTGTAACCTTTGTTTTTTTTAGTGAGTTTCTATGTTTTTTTAACATATAGTCATTTTCATTACTATACATTAATCCAATCAATGCCATGCACGGCCTCTGGCTGTGTATGTTGGTGTTTGACTACAGTCCAGTCCCTGTGGCCATCCCCCTATAAGCACCCTTCATTTCACCATGCACGGCCTTCGCCAGTGTGCAGCAGGGGTTGACTGTAAGGCCTGGCCTGAAGCTAGTCCTTGTGGCCAACCACCCAACCCTTCTCTTCACATGCCCCGTTGGTCATGCATAGTGGGAGTTGGCCACAGCCTAGATCTCTCGGTGTGGGAATAGGTGTAAGAGGGTGTATCTGGGGGTGAGAGTGGCTGTGAGAGTCTCTGTCTGGATGTGAGAGTGCATGCGTCAGTGTCTTAGTGGGTGCACCAGTGTCTCTGCAGGTCTGTGAGTTGGTGCATGAGAGTGTCAGTGGACCTGAGTGGGTGTATGAGAGTCTGACTGGGTCTGTGAGTGGATGCGTGAGTGTATGAGTGGGTCTGTGAGTGGGTGCGTTAGTGTCTGAGTGGGCCTGTGAGTGGGTGCATAAGGGTCTAAGTGGGTGTGTGAGAAAGAGATTAAGAGAGAGAGAGAGAAAAAGAGTGAGAGGGTGAAAGATAGAGGGTTTTGGCCTTGTTAGATGATATACTTAGAATTAGATATTTCTGCCCAGATTGAAAAGAAAAATGTATTTGTCAGTGTAAAACAATAAGATCACCTTTCAGCATAAGCCTTAAACATTTGCAGTTGAAACTAAATTAAATGATGAAAATGACTATCGATACACCAGGAGTCGAACCCTCAACTCCAAATGTGAAGGTGTGTGACCTTCAACATTAGGCCACAGTGATTTTTTTAAATGTTACTTTTCTTCTTTCCCTTTATGGGCTATCTGGGACCACGGGAGCCTCAAGCCTCCCCGGCAGTCTCTGCTCTTTTTATTTATTATTATTTTTGGCCACCCTCTGCAGGCTAGCTGGGACTGTGGGGGAGCCTCAAGGCCTCCCTGTGGTCCCACTACTACAGCAAGCAGGCAGCTGCTTTTAACAGCAGCTCCCTGGTTGCTGGATCAATGCTTTCATCTCTGTTCTCTGCACGCACACCTGATTGCAGGGAGCAGGGATGAAAACTCTGCTTTGTGACAGCAGGACCTGTTTGACTAGTCTTGCAGTCACAAAGCGCAGTGTTTGCTGTGGCTTTGTGGCAGCTTCAAAGATGCAGCCAAGCCACTGCTATGCCTTGGTGTGGGCACACCGGAACATAGCAGAAGCCAGCCCTGGGGGGGAGCCCAGGTCCATCAATGGTTTCTAAAAGGTGGGGGGCATGCACTCCCCTCCAATGTAAATAGCTCCAGGGAGGTGGCGGTCCTCTGGACTATGGGGGTCTGAAACGGACCCCTTTCATTTGTTACTATTTGCCCCTGGGAGGTGTCCCTGACACATATGTTAATATATCACCTTGGGGGTGGTGGTCATCCATCGAGCCTCCCCCACATTATAAATGTATTTTACCCTGGGAAGGTGGTGGTCCCCGAGGTACTGGGGGGGTCGTGCGGCCCCTGCTCACATGTTTCTGAATGCCCTGAGGAGGTAGTGGTAATTGGGACTGCAGGTGGGCCACACTGACCCCCTGAGCGTATGTTAACATATCACCCTGGAGAGGTAGTGGTCCCCGGGGCTGTGGAGGAGGCCCTCGAGCCTACCCCACATAATAAAAGCATTTTGCCCTGGGGAGGTGGTGGTCCCATGGTGCTGGGGGACACGTTGCTCCCTGAATAAAATTTTGCAAATGTACTGGGGAGGTGGTGGTCTCTGAGACTGTTGGGGGTCAAGAGGCCCCACTATTAAAAAAAAGCAATGCCCCCAGGACCTGTCCTACCCGGGGGCTATTAAAAAACAAGAAAAGAAGCCAACACTTGTTATTTTAACAATTTGTTTTTACCACAAATTGGCAATATCACCATGGTTCTGCAGTAAATATTTTACAAAAAATGCTTTTCAGGTCCAGTGGGGTCCCTCTCTGGGACCTCACCACTAAAGCTGGGGGTCAGGTTGTGCCTACCCTGCCCCCTCTTTCTTTTTTTGAATTTTTTTCTGGGACTCAGCTGAAGCCAAGTCCCAAGATGGCTACTAACACTTCCTGGTTTGAAGTGATAGCAGCCAGTCAGAGCTGTACATTTCCCTGCATGAGCTTGTCATTATTCGCGAAGTCATAGGGGGTCATTCTGACCCTGGCGGTCTTGGACCGCCAGGGCAAGAATGACGGAAGCACCGCCAACAGGCTGCCGGTGCTTCATCTCCCATTCTGACCGCGGCGGTAAAGCCACGGTCGCACCGCCGGGGCCGGCGGTGTCCCGCCGATTTCCCCCCGGATTATGACCCCCTTACCGCCAGCCTGTTTCTGGCGGTTTACACTGCCAGGAAGAGGCTGGCGGTAAGTGGTGTCCTGGGGCCCCTGGGGGCCCCTGCACTGCCCATTCCACTGGCATGGGCAGTGCAGGGGCCCCCTAACAGGGCCCCGGGATGGTTTTCACTGTCTGCATGGCAGACAGTGAAAAGCGCGACGGGTGCAACTGCACCCGTCGCACGGCCGCAACACCGCCGGCTCCATTTGGAGCCGGCCCCTGTGTTGCGGCCTCATTCCCGCTGGGCCGGCGGGCGCTAACATGGTTAGCGCCCACCGGCCCAGCGGGAATGTTGGAATGTGGGCCGCGTTATTGTGGCCACATGGCGGCCGCTTGGCGGTTCCCGCCTGGCCAAGGTCAGAATGACCGCCATAGTGACCAGAGATATCTAAATGTATTTCCTTTTAATACCTCCATAACTACTGAACAGATTTACACCAAATAAGTAAAAGCACAGTCTGCGTACCCAAATCTATCTTTCTGCCAAATTTGGTGTAATTCTTTCCAGTGGTTCGGGCTGTAGTCATGTCTATAGGTCCTATGGGAATTAACATGGGAAATGCAACAGGCCTGTGCACAGCGTGATTTTAAGTGGTTAGGGGGTGTTGGCCGCTGGATCTGGCTGCAGGCCAAGTCTTGTGGGCAACCTCCCCTGCACAAGGGTTAAGGGTGTGCACGGTGCAAGGTTGGGTACATACAGGGGGTTGGCTCCAGGCCCTGTGGCCAACTGCCACTGTGTACGGCTATAGGCCATGCGTGGCAGTGGTTGTTTTAACTTAAAGTAATTAAAATTACTATAAGTTTAAAAACATAGAAATTCACTGAAAAAAAACAAAGGTTACATGGACGTTATAGTTAGGAAATAGTTAGGAAATAGAACTAAAAGGCTCACATTTCAAATGTACCAAACAATAGAAATTCACCATTTATAGGTATAGTTACCTCAAGTAACTATAACTCGTGCCCTAAGGTAACTATAACTCACGCCCTCACAATACACTGCTAAATACCCCCAAAATTACAGCACTCATGTCATCTTTGATAACTTAAATGATAATATCAATGCAATGTTTGCAGTAAAGGTTTTGATGATAAAACTGTGCCTGGCAGGGGCGCGAGTTATACTGGTGGATTTCTATGGTTTGGTACGTTTAAAATGTGAGAGTAACTACCATAACATATATATAAAAGCGAGACTCAGCACATGTTCGTATGCACTGTTAACGAGAAAAAGTTTTTTTGTATATCTCATATCCTCACGAGGTGCCATATGTCAACATTATTCCAACAGTCAGACCTTCTTAAAAATATTTTTTGCCTTTATTAGTTCATCTGTGATAGTCCATGTATACATTCAAGTGATAATCGAACTAGCCATAGCCAATGCGTTTCGTCCTAACAAACTTCTTCAGGGCTAGAAACATACAAACATAAAAAACCCTAACTAAATACAAAATTATTTATATATTCTAAAATATCATATATCTACAATCTTATTAAATATATTATTTAGAATATTCTCATGTGGCCTTTTTACCAATTTCTAACAATACATATGCATTTTATCTCTCCTGGCATATTTGCTATATATCTGCCAAAATTACTACATTACTTCAATTTGATATAGTCACAGTCTGTAGAATTTGTACATAATGAATATTTTAATCCGGAGGCAGACACAGGTGAAAACAGTGGCCATTTAGAAATGTTATCATAGGATTGTAAAGGATCCAATCATTAGTGCCCTTATTTTATAGTGAGGCTCATTTGTTTATATATCGGGTAAATTCCTCCCTAACATATGTAGTAAATTTCGTCATTATTATCCTCTCATTTAGTGGCCATTGCAATACAAATTTAAATGTAAACACACACATGTTTTCTTAAAATGAGTGCACATATCTACAACAATTGTACTAAAGTGTATTAATGTAATGTACAAAATAATATATCCTTCAAGATTATACCCGGAATCAATAGTTTGAGCTGTCCCACCTTATACGGACCACTATACATAAATCATTTAAAACCGTGGTCACAGGACATATTGAGTAATGTGTTGTTGCTGATGTATTTACATGCACATCAAAGGCGGCGGCCATATTGGAATAAATTACCACAATTGATCTCATATTGATACTATCCAAATGTATAGAACACTTATCGGCCTTATTGAATTCTGATCAAACATGTGATCACATTAATATCAACCAAATGCCACTTTAAATAAGTTCTTTCATACTCGTCACCAGAAAAAACTAATACAATGGACTAGTTGTGCATGGTTATATTTTAACCTAAGTGAACTCCTACCTTACAATCCAAGTATGATGTTCATTTTAGCATAGTTCCATTCGGCGACAACCAAGAAAATCTTATCGCGTTTGCTCAAACCACTTTTATCATCTTAGTTAATTGTTGACATTTGGATGGTTTCCCTCAAGCCTCATTTCAGTACGTACATCCGTAGCAGCCATTTTGAAGTGTTCCTGCTGTTTATTAAATCAGGTGTATTCCTCAATAATATACAAGAACACAGCACGTTTACTGAATCGCAACGGTTATTTAAAGAATAAACGATAATCTTAACCAAATATAATCGCATATCTCTCAAATTTGCCTGATTTATTTTTCATTTTTTTAAACGTATTAAACAGTTTAAATTCACTATTTATAACTCTTCTCAAACTTCTGACTATTTCACTTGTGAAAAAAAAAACAACGGAGTACTAAATATTGGAGTTCCTCAACAAGATCGACTCCGTCCATTGTTAAATACTGAAATGCTGTATATGTATCAAAGACATTATAAACAATATGGATTCCTCTAGGAAAGCAAAAAGACATTATCAACGATACAATTCTGCAGTTTAACCTAGGTGATCGGCTAATTCGTCATCTGAGTTTAGATCTATGGGTACCATTGTGCTAAACTTAACAATATACCTAGATTTAAGGCTTCTTAGGAAAATGACTCTATCTCCTCCCCTTATATTAGGTACCACCCTGTCCATGACAATTGTTTGTAAAAGTGCAGTATTCTCTTTGACAGTAGGAAAAACAGTCTCCTAGAAATTGTTGCTGAATCTACAGGCCTTACATTTGGTACACTTGAAATACCTCTTATGTAGCATAATCTTCCTTTTAGATTGTGTAGTAATGAAATGTAATTGCCATGCACAGTTTCCTTGTCCAAAATGTTACTACAAATGCTACATTGATATTATCAAAGATGTTATCAAAGATGTCATGAGTGCTGTGTTTTGTGGGGTTATTAGCAGTGCATGTTGAGAGCGTGAGTTATAGTTACCATAGGGCATGAGTTATAGTTACTTGAGATAACAATAACTATAACAGGTGAATTTCAATGGTTTTGTACGTTTAAAATGTGAGCCTAACCATAACATACCTGTAACCATTGTTTTTTTAGTATATGTTTGTGTTGTTTTAACATAAAGTAATTTTTATTACTATATGTTAATCCAACCATCTTCAGCCAGGCCCTGCAGCCAACACCTATAACAACCCAACCCGATGCTGTGCACAGCCTTTGGATGTGCACAGCAGGAGTTGGCCCACCCTGTCACTCTGGGTGTGAGAATATGTGTGACAGGTTGTATCTGGGTGTGTGTGTGGCTGTGAGAGTATCTGCCTGGGTGTAAGAGTGGGGGAATCAGTGTCTTAGTGGCTATGTGAGTGGGTGCATCAGTGTCTGTGGAGGCCTGTGAGAAGGTGCATGAGGGTTTCAGTGGGTCTGTGATTGGGTATGTAAAACTCTGAGTGGGTCTGTGAGTGGATGTGTGAAGGGCTGAGTACAGATGTGAGTGGGTACGCGAGGGTCTAAGTGAGTCTGTGATTGGGTGCGTGAGTGTCTGAGTGGGTCTGTGAGTAGGTGTGTGAATGCCTGAGTGTGTCTGTGAGTGGGTGCATAAGGCTCTAAGTGGATGTGTGAGTGGAAGAAAGAGAATGAAAGAGCGAAAAATGAAAAGAGAGTGAAAGGGAGAGAGATAGAGAGTTTTTTAGGCTTTGATGGATTAAATACTTAGAATGAGGTATTTCTGGATAAATTAAAAATAAAAATGCATTTGTCAATTAAAAAGAGTGAGACCACCTTTCAGTATGAATCTTAAACTTTTGAAGTTTAAAAGAAATTGAAGAAGGAAAACTACCACAGGCACACCTGGAGTAGAAACCTCAACTTTCAGTTTGAGGGTCTGTGACATTAACCTTTAGGCCACAGGTGACTCCTTACTGTGATGCTTCCAGACATACCTATGACAGTCAACCCACACATGTGATGCAAAAGAAACGTGAATGTTCCATCACTAGGAAGAGATAACAGTCAAAACACTTATAAATAATAAACACACTTCCAAGAGATAATAGGATTTGAATCTTCAGCCTCCAGAGCAACAGCACATGACTGTGACTTTTAGGCCAGAAGTGACGCTGTTCTGCTCTGTGTCGAAATGTAACTATAACATTCGTACCAAACATCTTGCCAGTTTGAAGATTTGAAGTCATTGCATAGAGAGACCATTGCAATGACATTCTCTGTCTCTCTTTTCCATCCCACTATGGGATGGAAGAGAGAGAGAGAGAGAGAGTGACAGAACTGCGGGGGGAGCCTAAAGGTGCCCGTGATCCTAGCCCGCTCCCCATATCCTGCGGGAGCCTGCATTGCTCCCCCAAGCAGGGAGCTGCTTTTAAATGTAATGGATACCCTTCCTTCTTCTATTTTAGCCCTGGTGAGGTGGTGGTTCCCAGGGCTGGGGAAGGGGTCTGCACAGCCCCCTGCACTGTATTAATGGAAAGCCCTGGAGAGGTGGTAGCCCCCATTGCTGTGGGGATCCACGCAGCCCTCTGCACTGTATTTATGTAAAGCCCCGGGGAGGTGGTGGTCCTCGGGGCTGCAGGGGGGGTTTGTGGCCCCCCACATTGTGCTTATGGAAAGCCCCTGGGAGGTGACAGTCCCTGGGCTGCGGGTGGGCTGTGTGCCCCCCATGCAATATCAACAAAGTCCTGGGGAGGTGGCAGTCCCAGGGCAAATATAAGCCCTGGAGGGGGGTCCCTATGTGACTCCCTGCTTATATTTTCAATACCTCTAGGACCTGGCCCACCCAGGGGCTTTAAAAAAACAAGCACGGGAGATCGCACTTGTTTTTGTTTTTTAATTTTTACCATGAATTTTCAATGCCACTGCAAATTTGCGGTAAACTTTTTTTTTTTTTTAAGTGTTTTTTTCTCTGGCGGTGTCCCTCTGGGTCCCCAGCACCAGAGCTAAGAGGTCAGAGTGTCTCTACTTTGGCCTTTTTTCCTTTTTTTCCTTTTTGCTTTTTTGGTGGGACTTAGCTGAAGCCGAGTCCCAAGATGACTGCCAACACTTCCTGGTTGAAGTGTTGCCAGCCATTCAGAGCTCTGCATTTCCCTGCACAAGCTTGTCATTATTCCCAAAGTTGTTGAGGCCAGAAATAGAAACATTTGGATTTCCTTACATTTTCTGGGAAACCTTTGTGGAGATTGATCAAGCGGTGTCAAAGATGTAGGCGGTGGCTACTAGATAATTATAGTTAGGACCATGTTTCCATAGAAAAAACGTTTTTTGACTTGCCTATATCTTTGGCACAATTTGAGAAATCTTCACAAAATTTTCTAAAAAAGTGCTCCAGTGATTTTTGTTGTGTACGCAAAGCTTTGGGGTGATCTGTCAAGCGGGGCAGAGAAAATGGGGGGTGCAAAAAAGTTGCCTTTCCCATGGTAATTCCCATAAAATGTTTGAACACGGATACAGCCCGAAACACTTTATGAACTACACCAAATTTGGCAGAAAGCTAGCTTTTGGTATGCAAATGGAGCTCTCACTAATTTGGTGTAATTTTGTTCAGTAGTTTTTGGGATATTAAAGGGAAAATACATTTGTATATCTCTGGCTATGATTACTTTGCGAAGATTAAGAGCCCGTGCACAGCTAAAGCACAGCTCTGATTAGCTGCCAGCACTTCAAACCAGGAAGTGTTGTCAGCCATCTTAAAAAGTAAAAAAAAACAAAAAAGAAAAACAGGGTAGAGTCAATCTGACCCCTTAGCTCTGGTGGTGGGCTACAAAAGTGAACTGGGGCTGAAAAGCATTTTTTTGCCACAAATTAGCTTAATTCATAAATTCACATAAAACAATTCACAGAAAACAAGCACGGACTCCAGCCCTTTTTACAGTGAGGCCCCTGGGAGGACTTGGCCCGCCAGAGGTATCAACATTTTTAATGCAGGGGGTCCCTCTGGTCCCTCTGCTGCCCTTGGGTCAGCCTCCTCCCAGGTCTTTAACAAAATGATGAAACGCAGGGATACAGCCTGGCCCCCCGCAGCCCTGGGGGCCATTACCGCCCTGGAGCATTTCTCAAATTGTGTGGGGGTACACAGACCTCCCCCACAGCCACGGAGACCCCCACCTCCCTGGGGCATTTCTCTAATTATGTGCAGGGGGTCCATGTGCCCCCCCACACCCCAGGGGACCACCACCTCTCTGGGGCATCTTAACTTGGGTGTGGAGGACCACACAGCCACCCCTGCAGCTCTGGTTACCAACACCTCACAGGGGCAAATCTATTTAAAAAGGTGACCCATTTGGACCCCCAATCCCCGGGCCTGTGCTGGTTCGAGGGGGGCTGTGTGGCCCCCCTATAGGAGCCACTGATGGCCCTGGGAACCTCCAGGGCCGACCCCTGCTATGTCCTGGGGTTCAGAGCTCTGATTGGCTGCCAACACCTCAAACAAGGAAGTTTTGGCAGCCATCTTGTGATAAAAAATAAAGACAAGTAAAAGAATAAGACAAGAGGCCAGGGTGAAGGCACCCTGACTCCTTAGCTCTGGTGCTGGGGTCCCTCAGGGACCCCACTAGGGCAAAAAAATGCTATTTTTTACAAAACTGCTGCTGCAATTTTGTGACGATATCACAAATTCACTGGAAAAATTGACAAAAAACAATTGCTAAACAATTGCTTGTTTTTAAGAAGCCCCCGGGAGACCCAGGTCCCAGGGGCATTGACATTTTGAATGGGGGGGCTGTCTGGCCTTTCAGCAGCCCATGGGACCACCACCTCCTCAGGGCACAATTTCTCATAAAATACACTGGATGCCACCTGGCCCTCCCACAGCCCTGGGGATGCCACCTCCCAGGGGCTTTAAACAAATTGAATCACAGGGACGTATGCTCCCGCAGCTATGAGCTAAATATCAGCTATGAACTAAATACATGTGGGGGGCCACTGGCCCCCTGCAGCCATAGGGATTGCCACCTCATCATTCTCTATTGCTAATGAAAAGCGGCGGTTGGGGCCCCCCTGCAGTCCTGGAACCCCACTTCCCTGGGGTACATCCTCTAAATCTAATGTGGTGGGGCACCAGCTCCCCCCACAGCCCTGGGTACCACCACCTCCCGGTGGCTATTTGCACTGGAGGAGGCCACACGGCTCGCCTTGAGGAGCCACTGATGGCCCTGGGGACCACCTGCCCCCAGGCCAGCTCCTGCTATATCCCGTGGTGCGCACCCTAGGACATGGCTGTTTGCTCTGACTTAGTGGGAGCTTTGATAGCTCCCACACCAAGCCAAAGCAAGCACTTCACTTTCTGCAAGTGAGAGGTGTCAAAGAGCTCTCACTTCTAGAAGGCTGAGCTTTCAGCTGTTTCCCTGCACACAAATATGAATGCAGAGAAACAGATGAAAACATTGCTCTGAGAAGCAGGGAGCTGGTATTTAAAGTAGCTCCCTGCTTCTGGGAGCAATGCTGGCTCCCGAAGGGCACGGGTAGCCAGCTAGGCCCAATGGGGCCTTGAGGCTCCCCTTTAGTCCTGTCACTCTCTCTTTATTTTCTATCTCATAAAGGGATGGAAGAGAGAGAGAGATTGTTATTGCAATGGTCTCTCCATACAATGACTTCAAAAAGTCAGACTAGCAAGATATTTGGTACCAATGTCGTTGTTACGCTTTGAGAGCAGAACAGAGTCACTTCTGGCTTAAGGGTCAATGTCTTATGCTGTCACTCAGGAGGCTGAAGGTTCAAATCATAATATCCCTTGGCAGTGTGTCTATTTATTTTCTATTGTGTTCATTGTGATGCCTTTTTACCCTCAAATTCTGTGGGTTGAATGTCATAGCTAAGTCTGGACACTGAACAGTAAGGAGTTACCTCTGCCCTAGTGGTCAAGGTCTCAGCCGTGCACACTAAATGTTAAGGGCTCTAGCCTTGGTGAGTCTTTGGTCATTTCCTTCTTTCATTTTTTTCCAACTATAAATATTTAAGTTACATACTGAAAGGTAATCTCACTCTTTTTAATTGACAACAACATTTTTCTTTCAATTTGTCCAGAAATATCTTATTCTAAGTACATCATTCATCAAAGCCTAAATCACTCTCTCTCTCAATCTCTCACTTTCTCTCTCACTTTCTCTCTCAGGGGTGCGTGGTTATCAAAGGTGTCATGAGTGCCATAATTTGTGGGGTAATTAGCAGTGCATGGCGAGGGTGTGAGGTATGGTTACCTTAGGGCACGAGTAAAAGTTACTTGAGATAACTATAACTATAACTATAACTATAACTATAACAGCTGAATTTCTATGGTTTTGTATGTTTAAAATGTGAGCCTACCTATAATGTCCCTTCAACATTTGTTTTTTTAATGAATTTTTAAGTTTTTTCCTGATGATAACGCCCCATAACGTTTGTTTTTTCAGTGAATTCTACGTTTTTAACATTAGGAAATTTTAGTTTCTATACATTAATGCAACCACCTCCCAAACCCTTCTGTACCCTAAAAACACATGAAAACCCCAAAACTCATACCCACTCTAAACCCTAGAAATTCCCTTGTCAGGCAAAAATCCATGCCCAACCTAAACACTAAAAATAGTGCTCCCACTAAAAACTCATACACATCCTAAATGCTAACAAATCCTTTGCTGTGCTAAAACATACCCACCCTAAGCCCTAAAATTCCCTTGCTTCTCTAAAACCTATATCCACCCTAAACCCTAAAAATTCCCTTGCCACCCAAAAACCCATACCCACCCTGAAACCTAAATGTGGCTTTACCAACCACAAATCCATACCCACCCTAAATCCTAAAATACCCCTTGCCCCCCAAAATCCCATGCCCACCCTAAACCGTTATATTACACTTGCCACTGAAAAACCCATACCCACCCTGAACCCAAAAATTACCCTTGCCACTAAAAATCCCATTCCCACCCTAAACTCTAAAATTACCCTTGCCACCCAAAAACCCATATCCACCTTAAACCAGAAAATGACCCTTGCCACACAAAAACCCATGCCCACCCAACACCCTAAAATGACCCTTGTCAGCTAAAAACCCATACTTATCCTAAACTTGAAAATTCCCTTGCTTCCCAAAACCCAATCCCACCCTAAGTCCTAAAAGTATCCTTACTATCTAAAAATCTATACACACCCTAAAGAAACACCCTTGCCATCTAAAATCGCATCCCCACCTTAAACCCTAAAATTACCCTTGCCACTCAGAAACCCATACCCCTCCTAAAACCCCAAATTACCATTGTCACTCAATAACTCATACCCACCCTAAACCCTAAAATTACCCTTGCCACTCAAAATCCCATTCCCACCATAAAACCTAAAATTGCTCTTGCTACCTAAAAGCCCATACCCACCCTAAACCCTAAAGTTACCCTTGCCATCTGCAAACCCATGTCAACCCTAAACTCAAAAAATTCCCCTCCCAGACTGAAATCCTCACCTACCTTAAATCCTATATTTACCCTTGCCACCCAAAAACCCATACCCACACTAAACCCTAAAAAAAACACTTACCTCGCAAAAAACCATACCCACCATGAACCCTAAAAATGAACCTTTAATACGCATATACCTTTACCATTGATTAATTTCTAACAAAATTTGTTGTAATGGCATGTCTTGTAAAGGCATGCATGGTAATGACATGCATGGTATTGCAGAATGCGTGGTTAAGACTGCATGGTAATGGCATGTGGGATTCAGCCTCCATTGTAAACCCCTACAGCACTAATCATAATTTCCATGACAACCCCTACATTTTTTCCTTTCTAAATTAAATGTTTACCAGTTTGACTCAATCAAGATGGCTTCAGGTGTGCCACACTTTTGTCATAAGTAAGACTGTTAGCGCTCCTGTTGTTCTTTAGAACACTCTAGGAGGCTGCAGTAGAACACATGGGTATCAACCGAGAGGATGTTCCTGTTGGAAGTACATGTTTTACTGAGAATGTCAGACTTCATTTTCATATGACTATGAAAAATAATGTAAATTTACAGAAAGATATGCTCTCATTTTAGCTTCTGGAGCACCTTCCATAACCTCCAAAGGAAAATCATGAGAAAACAGGTCTCTCTCAAACAATGATTGATGAAAACCCAACTGGGTAAAATCACCTTAGTACACACCACAATTCCTAAAATTAGTAAAGGTACCATCAACAAATGATTTATATCGAAAATTTGTTCTCACCCTTTATACATTCTCCTTTTTGTGACCCTCAAAACCTGCCATTCACTACAATGCATTTCAATGGGGTGCTATCATGTAGATTGGTCCCAAGATGACTGCCAGCACTTCCTGGTTAAAATGCTGACAGCCAATCAGATCTGAGATTTTTGCTTAGTCTCCTCCCAGATATACAAATTTGGATTTCCATTAAGTTCTCCTAAACTGCTGAATGGAATTACACCAACTAAGAAAAAGCACTATCTGTGGAGCAGAATTTAGCTTTCTGCCAAATTTGGTGTAATTCCTTCCAGTGGTTCAGGCTGTAGCCGTGTTGAAAATCCCTATAGGAATTGACATGGGAAAAAATATTTTTTTACCCTGTCTCCTTTTCTCGGCTCCTGCTTGACAGTTCACCCTGAAATGTTCCATGCGCAAGAAGAATCACAGCACACTTTTTGGGGGGAAATTTGGTGAAGATTTGTGAAATGAGGCCATAGATAGAGGCAAATCAAAAAATGCTTTTCCTATAGAAACATGGTCCTAACTATAGCTCCTGTTGACCGCCAGTCGGTGTTAAATATATATATGTATAGGTATATATAGATATATAGATGAATATTCACTGAAAAAAACAAAGGTTACAGGCACGTTATAGTTGAGAAAAAGAATTTAAAAAACAAAGAAATTCACTTAAAAAAACAAAGGTTATAGGGGCGTTATAGTTAGACTCACATTTTAAACGTACAAAACCATAGAAATTCACTAGCTATAGTTATAGATATCTAAATCTATAAATTGTGCCCTACGATAAATATAATTTTGGCCCCCACCATGCACAGTTTTCTCATCAATAATTTCATTGCAAATGATATTATCAATGATGCCATAAAAGATGTCATGAGTGTGGTATTATGTGAGGTAATTAGCTGTGCATGGGTAGGGAGCAAGTTATAGTTACCTTAGGGCATGTGTTATAGTTTCCTGAGATAACTAGAATTATAACTAGTGAATTTCAGTGTTTTTTAGAGTTTACAACGTTACGAAGTTACTGAACATTTCACCTAACTATAACGTTGTATTAACCTTTGGTTTTATATATAAAGTGAAAAAAACAAAGGTTACAGGAACGTTATAGTTAGGTTATGAATTTACTCGCAAAAAAACATAGAAATTCTGCAGTTATAGTTAGAGTTCTTTCAAGTAACTATAACTCGTGCCCTAAGGTAACTATAACTTGCTCCCTTGCCATGCACAGTTTTCTTATCAATAATGTTATTGCAAACATTGCAGTCTTATCAAAGATGCATACAAGATCTCATCAATTACATAATATGTGGAGTAATTAGCTGTGGATGGCTATTGCACAAGCTATAGTTACCTTAGCGCACAAGTTATAGTTATAACTTATAACCACCAACCCTGCGCCATGCATGGCCTTTGGCCATGCCCAGCGCAGGGTTGCCCACAGGGCCTGTCTCTGTCAGTGGATGTGTGAGTTGGTGCATGAGTGTCTGAGTGGGTGTGTGAGTGGGCACCTGAGCCTCTGAGTGCACTTATGAGTGAATGAATTAGTGTATGAATGAGTCTGTGGTATCTCTTTCAACTTTTTCCATAATCACAAATATTTTACGAAAAATTAACAGAAATTCATGAAAATGAATGAATTTCCTTGAATATCATGTGGCGTGATGCAAAGTCATATTAAACCTATAATTTGCCTCTAAAACACTCCTATATGACACCCCTGGGGTCAGGGTACCTTCACCCAAACCCGCTATGAGATTTTCAATTGGAATTATCACCCCGGGGGACAATGTCCCATGAAATAAAATGGTGGTCATAACTTTCTAGTCAGGTTGCGGTCAGCTAATTGCAAAGCTTCTTTTCGTACAAATTTGCGAATTTTGCAAAATATTCACGGTCAGAGATGTACAAATTTGTTTGCCCTTAAATATCTCCTAAGCTACTGAACACAGTTACACCAAATACCAAAAAGCACAATCTGTGTACCGGCAGCTAGCTTTCTGCCAAATTTGGTGTAATTCCATCTAGTGTTTCTGGTTGTAGACGTGTTGACAGGTCCTATGGAAATTAACATAGGAAACACAACTTTTTTTAGACCCCCTTTTTCTTGGCCCCCGATTGATGGATCACCCCGTAACTTCCCATGCGCAACAAGAATCACCAGGTCACTTTTTACAAATAAATTTGTGAAGTTCTGTCAAACGGTGCCAAAGATAGAGGCAAGTCAAAAAATGCTCTTTCTATGGAAACTAACTATAACTACCTACTGGCGACCACCAGTAGGTAAGATATATATATATGTATATATATATATATATATTTATAAAATGTGTCTGCTTATATATATATATATTTGCCTACTTTAAGAAATAATAATATTTAAATAAAACTGTGAATAAATGTACTTTTTATAAATGTGTTTCTTTTTATACTTTTTCAAATGTCTATGTGATCTATTTTTGTGTATTTAAATATGTTTAATGTAAATATATGTTATAGAATCATTACATTATTATTTATTTTATTTTTATTTTTATAAGATCTTTTTATATCTTTAAAGTTTGAAAATCATTTTAACTAAATAATTTAATAGTTTACAAATATATAATTGTTTATGGCTATATTTTGGTTTTCGATATTTTGAACACTTTGTGTTAGTTTTGAAAGTCTGCATTATTGTTATCTGTATTGTAAATTTCGATATTTCAAAACTTTGAATATATTTATAAAACTTTATTTGGAGCATTGAAGTTATAAGTACAGGGTTGCAGATACTATGAATGTCGGGATTTGGTTTTGATATTTGTATGTCACAATATTTGCTGTGACGGTGGAAGGCAACATGGTACTCTAAAGAGTCCACATGGAAGCAAGTTGGCATTCATCACTATCACAGAATCATCTGGGAAAAAGAAAGTGGGGCAAGTTTAAAAGGGGAGGGCTTATAGAGAGACAGAAGTTTGCAGTGTCAATAAAAGGCCTGCTATAACTAACAAGGGAGTGGCCTCTTTTACAGCAGCCCTTACAAATTCAGGATATTCTCATAGTTGGTGGAGTTATCCTTTTCAGGATCTATTTACAGCCCACAGAGAGGTCACGAGAGGGAAATTGTCCTTGGTGGAAGAAAGAATACCATGTACTCTACCTTTCTGCTTCACAAATCACTTCATCCTGTAAGAACATGTGACCTTTTGGGAAGGTAAGGGAGCAACTGAACTCCCACTGTTTGGAGGGAAGACTAAAAGAAGAGATTTTATGTTAGTGGACCTGAAAGAAATAATCAGGAGAGAGGTTAGACCCAATGGATAGAGGCTTGAGAGAGACAGAACAACATTAAGTAATGTTGCCACACGAATAGTAATGCTTAACACGTCAAGAAAAAGAATAAAGACGTGAGAGAACTTTACTCGGCTGTTTTATTAATCAGCTTAAGTCTCATATACCCACTCCCATTCATCATCTCAGTCTAGTTGTCGTTAATATTCTAACGCTCAGAGTTTCAACTCACTCTAATTTATGAACTCCACTTATGTGCACACAGTTGATCATTTGCACGCCTTTACTTACATTCATATATACGCTCTAATTCCGTTTGTGCATACTCACCCCTACTCTCGATCGATTTCAAACATTCACTAAATTGAAGCCTTTATTTACACCCCCACTTTCCATAGACCATTTTAGGTGCATCACACAGTGATTACTGTTCAGTGTTGTGCAGTCGGAGTGAAAAATAATGAGTGAAGCGATGGTTACAATGCAATAAAATGCGGTTATGGCACAATTCTGAGGGATTCTGCGGATGAATAATGATGCGCATTAGATTGCCATATTGGATATTAGGGTTATTACTAAATAGTGCTGACTAGTGTCCTTACAGTATTTATAGCTTAGTGTATAGTGCAGAGTTCACTGGCAGAATTGCACGCACTGCAGTGTGAATATTACTCAGTGATGTTTTAAGTTTGATTGATGCATACTACTTATTGATCTGTGAAATGTGCTGCTGGTTTCTCCAGAATACTGATTCATTTTTGCACACAATTGTTTATGCCATGTTTAGAGGACAACGTTGGATGATTATGAGAGTCACTGTAGAACACTGAACGGTTGGGGTATCACAACCATGTGCTGGACGATGAGATGATTACTGCATAAGATTAGCCTTTGGACAATTAATGCACATTTTTGAATGATGAGGTTATTATCACGAAGTAGTTCATACATCCTCGGAAAACTCCGCTCATCAGTGCACAGCATTCATGAAGCAAGTATTACAGAAAAAATGATAGTTGATTGGTGTTCAAACAAATGAATTACTGACTACTTCAGTGAGGCTGTCCTGCCGCTGGTTGCTGAAAATGATCTTGGCGGTACCAGCTGATGGGATGATGACAGCTGATGGAAAATTAGTGGACTGCGGATCCCGTCAATATCAGCACTAAGGCAGGTAAACAGTCATTGCGCAGGTGTAGGTCACGAGGCTAATTCTTGCACGATTCTGGGAGACACTTTCACAACACTGGTGGATCTGAAGGCTGCACAGAAGAGTGTAAGAACGGCACACACTGAGGTTGAAAGGACGCACTGCTGAACGGTATCCGAATGTGGGTCACGCAGCCAGGGGTTGCTAGCCCAAGAAAAGCAGCTGATTAGGAATGGAGGAGCGCGAGCACTAGGGGCAAGTATTGCAGTAAAACAAACATGATGGACACACTTTGGGCACACGTGGTACATTGAACAGTATTCTACATTGACTTACATGTGGGTTTTAAGGCTTGGCGTAAGGTTATGGATGGCCTTAAAGTGAGATTTACAGTATAGTTGTGCCTCGGGGTGGCTCAGATCAAGGTCTTTATTTGCGGGGAACGCTGAGATCGGGTTTGATCACAAAGGGCCACCTCTGGTAGTTTGCACCAAACATCATATTTGCTTCCTGTCAAACAAGTCTCGCATTTGTCTGCTCTATCATACTGTATGCAATTAAGGTATCATGCTGATTTAAGATTGACAGCTGTTCTTGCCCAAGTCTATAAACGAAGTTCCAAGATGAAGTTCTATCAAACTGTACATGCTGTTATCTTTTTCATTACAACTATTTGATGCATTTATCCCTCAAATGTAACAATGGTATGCCCCATATTTTATTGTGTTCAAATTCATGGTGACAACTAGTTGCACCCTATGTTTCTCAGTTTTCTGGCTATTTGGATAAAATAAGCTATGGTCACTTGTTTACCAAAGAGGGCAATGCTAGCTCTTATGTGTGCAAACAATACCCTAGTATACATAGCATGAAGCCTGCTCCCTGCAAGTTGGGGAATGAGGGGCTCAGTCAGGAACTGAGGAGTGGACACAAAAGGGCCAGAGGCGTTTTAACGCATGGCAAAGTGGGCTCTTGCCCAGGGCCAAAGGTTTTTAAGTTACCCCCAATAGAGCCAGCTGTGATCTGCAGAGAGTCTTGCCCCAATTGCCTTGAATAATTCTTAAACAGATTGTTTTAAATATAGTTTCCTTTAAATTATTGTTTAATGTGGGTGGTTTGTGAGAGTCCAGTACAGACATTCATTTGGCAGAATGTTGTGTTCCTCTTCCATGCGACGTGCATAAAAAGGTTCTTTTAGATCAAAAGAGGACCTCACATCTGAGAAATGGGAGGATGTCACAAAGATTATATGCAGTAATGTTGGTGAGTTGCTGCTCTGTTACAATGTTGATAACTCGTCACTATCCCTAAACATTAGATGTAAACACATTTAGATGTTGGATGAGTGTGCATGTGCACTGTCAGTGACCTGGGCAAGGAGGGCATGAAAGAGCTAAAATTGGATCATAAATTCAAGCTCTTCCGAAGAGGAGGCCCTGATATACGTTTAGCCAGGTCCAACAAAAACCGTCAAATGTCCCTGACAAGGACCAGTATTAGATGTCCCAGAGAGGGGAGGGCTCTCCTTCCCTCTTGCTGGGTGAGCTGTGAGGAAGGAGGTGCATTCTGTGCATCAGAGCACATCAAAGAGAAAGGTATCAGGAAAGGCCTGCAGTTGGGCTTGAAAGTCCAGATGACCCACAGCCAGCCCAGTTTGTTTCTGGTCTGCACTCTGCGCCCATTAGAGCCACAATTTCCCATACTGACTTCCCTGAAATTCTGCCGCACTTCCGTTTTTTAAAAGTTGGAACTGTGGTTAAAAAAATTAAAAAAATTTTTAAAAAATGACAGACAAGCTTTGTGAACCTGCAATGCATTTAAACTACTTTAGGTTGACTTAGGGTGTGGGTTTGGGCTGGTTTGAGGTGGCGGGAGACTGGAAGAGGCTCTGCAACCCGGGGCTGCTCACATCATGGCGTCTTTATTTGAAGAGAGGGCTATGATCGTGTGTGATCATGAAGGGCCGCACCTGGTTATTTGCAGCCGATATTGTAATTTCACATCTTGCAAATAAATCCGTGTTATCATATCGTTTGTACATACGTCGTCATGCTGAAGCAAGCTTGACAGCTCTTCTTGAACATGCTGATATATGAAGTTGTTAAATGAACTTTCCTCAAACGGCACATACCATTATCTTTTGTAAAATATCTATAATATGTATTTATGTATGTATGTATAATTTGTATTAACTCATCAAATGTAAAAGTGGTATGCCCCAGGGTTTATCGTGCTCAAGTTCAGCTTGACAATTGGGTTACTATTGCATAAAACCGGCTGCTGGACAATATTCTTGCAAAGATGTTTGTGAATATTGACTAATCTGTGGGCAGTACTGCCTGATGTGGTGAGCACACGCCGCTGCTGATTGAAACGACTAGTGTAGATTTCTGTCTGTTGTGCTCCTTACGCCATCTGATGTAGCGAGTACCGCTGCCTGATCTTGAATGCGTACCCCATGTTACTGGCCGATTGGGTGCATTGCATTAAACTGAGCAATGATGGGCAATACTGGTTATTGCACCTAATACACATTGGATGATTACTCTCAATGGCCGTGGAGGGGTTAAGAAATGTAGAACATTGGTAGATGGTGGTAAAATTTACACGACACTATCATGATTTCAGAAACAATATTCGTGTCCATTGACCACCCTTGTCTGCTTTCCTAGTGGTCGCTTCGTTATATTTGAGACTCTAGCCCCTAATTTAAATTTTGTAGCAGAATAGCGAAAATAACATTTTTTCTGCAATCAAAAAGTTAGAATTTATGACGAGAACACATGCAATTCTTTTTTGGGGAAACACATGTTGAGGAAAATTAGTTATCAGCTGGAATTCTACCTTTCATTCTTTTTCCATACTTGTAGCATCCTTTCTGGTAATGAGTCAAATAAATCAATCAAAGGAATGTTACAAATGTAATATTGGAAACCTCTTCCTTTTTGTGTGTTTAACAGAGCAGTGCTTGGGAGGTGTACAAGAACGGCACTCATAGAAAAGATTAAATAGCTAGTTGAGAAGTTACTGCAGTAGTCAGTTAGAATTAAAGTATATAATTTACCGCCACTAACGAGATCTGGAGGGGGTGGAAGATAAGGGAGGAGCCACTTATGGCTTCAGAATTACAACCCCTTTCTCAATGCAATAGATCTAGCAGAAAAAAAGGAGCCATGAGCACATCAAATTGAATGTTAAATGCCTGCAGATAACAAGAGAAACAGTAAAGCCCTCATCACAACTTTGGTGGTCTTTTACAAGACTGTCAAAGCTGTGTGTGTTTTAAAACTGCCGCATTACGAATGCTGTCAGATTTCCACCTGAAAGCGGGCAGAAATCCAACACCAGTCATGTTGGCGATCGCCAGGGAAGAGGCGATTCCATCGCTGGCACCGCCACGCCAAAAGCAAGCCGCACGCTGTATTATGACCCGTAATACGGCGTAGCTGTGCCCTGATGGCGGGGTGCTGGCAGCAGTGGGAGCGCCCGGACCTGTCCCCCCCCGACAACCTTCTCGATGGACGAGGTAAGTGATCGTCTGACAGGGGAGAAGAGTGGGTGTGTGCGTGCGTGTGTGTGAGTGCATGTGTGAATGTCATGAATGCAGGGGGAGGTGGGTGCGTGTATGTTGGTAAATGCAGATGGATGGGGTGAGTGCGTGTGTGCGGTGCCGAGGGGAAGCGTGAATGGATGCATGTGGGTGAGGGGGGGCGTGAATCTGGGTATGCGCTGGAGGGGGAAGTGAATGGATGCATGTCAGGGATGTTTGTGTATGTATGTCAGCTTGAATGGGTGTGTATGTCTCATTTGCGTGGGTGAGTGGGGGTGTGTTTGTTTTTGTGTAGAAGTGTGTGAGTGCATACATGCAGGTATGTGGAAGTGTGTGTGAGTGTATCCTGTCGACAGGAATGCTTATTCCTATCAACAGGATGCAAGACCGCCAGATTTTACTGGCGGTGCGACCGCCAGAAAAATTCTGACGGTCTCCCGCGTCGTAATACCACTAGCGGTATTACGGCATCCGCCGTGCAGGAGGTGCTCACTTCCAGCCCAGTGGACCACAGAAAAGTGGCAGGACGGGCAGAGTATCGGCGGTATGCCTTCAGCCAAACCTCCAAACTCGCCATAATTTGGCAGTCTTCACCACCAACCCGTTGGCGGTGGGACCACTTCTGGAGCCCTGGCGGTCTTCAGACTGCCAGGATCATAATGAGGACCTAAATGTGTTGCTGAATAAGCGCATAGATATACTGTTAAGTGCATAGGAGGATGATTGGGTGAGTGCACAAAGAGACATATAGGACCATGAGTACACAGATCAATGAATAGACGAGTTAGAGCTTGCATGAATGGATTCAGTGCATGGATGAATGAGTAGATATATGGAGGAATTAATAAGAGAATGTATGGCAGGATGAATGGAAGAGTGAGTGGAAGGATGGTAGCTGGATGAATAGAGCTACTGAAAGATGAATGAGTATGTATTTGGATGTGTAACAGCATGGATGTATAAATGATCAGGCCATTTACCCACTGTTCCTCTCTCTCTCTCTCTCGAGCCACATATTAACTCACTTATTCTCATCCCTCTGTCTAACCAGAGTCTCACCCAACTTCTTTCAGTCCATGCATATACACACTTGTCCAGTATGCACCCACGCCCATGCTTTAATATAGTTGTCCATTTGCTCACTTCCATGCACCCCTTTCTCACTGGCCCAAGCAGTTATGATTTATATATCCAGGTGTGTGCATGTGTGGATGTAATATTTCATTCTATACCTGGTATATTTGTATTTGTCTTTCTGTCTGTATTGCTTATGTGTAAACTGGTGCCTGAATGTTTATGAAGGTGATGGCTTAATGTATATGAAGGTGAAGCTTGTGAGTGTGTTTTGAGTGGTTATGTGTGCGCTGGAACATTACGTTTGTACATAAAGCATTTTACATAAATGCTGATAGGTGCTTTTCCCAGCCTCTGGATGTAAACATGAATTTACAGTGAGTCTCCATGCAGGGGCATGAAAAAGGACATTTTATTATGTTCCCTACCGCTTTTCGGACAGTTTATTTTTATTTTTATTGCTATTGATACTTTATGCTGTGACTTTACCATTCAACGTCATAGTGCGGGTGCTCAGTCCCTATAAACGTAGGTGACACTCGGTCACATCAAAATAGATTTACATTTACTGGAAGACCAAACATACATTTGCATACGTTTTTCTTTTTTGTTACGTAAAAAGTTTCTCTCCTGTACTTCATCTAACCTCATTGGAATATCTTGTTTGTCTTGAGTTGTTCCACATTTGGCATTTATTCAGCCTGCCTGTTCCACTGGTACTCTGGTACTTCTAATAATACATTTGTAATGTGGAAATCAGACTACAAGTACTAAATGAAAATTAAAACAAGGAAAGCATTGGCTAGTCATCCTTGAACTAAGGCCAGTGCATTACCTCCAGAACCCTATTTCTCATCCCAGTCCTTACTAAATGAGGTATTTCACCTCTCCCCAGGCCCACATGCCTTAGACAGGTCCAATCAAATAGTTCAGCTGAAACTCCTCCCCTCCTTTCTCCTATCCTCCAATTACCCTATACCAATATATGGGCAAGGAGCCCAGAAAACAACCAGTATTTTTGTTTGCTCAAGGTTCCTGTATTGTGCTGGTCAGGTAATTCCTGAGAGGTTGGTCCTCTTGGAGTTTTATTTCTTTTCACCTATGTTTCCCTAGCAGCATTGTGCTGGGTGCTCTGCTGGGGGACTGCATGGAGGCTGGGGCGCTGGGCTCCCTTAAGTGGCTTCCTGAATTTTTTTCATTTTATGATGACCCCTGCTTTTCCCGCTCTTCTGGACACCACACGCTGGCTGGGCGTGCGCGCGGTGTGTTACCGCACTATTTGGTGAGACGGGGGTCTTACGTGTTCCGTGGTGTTGTTGTCCCTGCAACAGGATTTTCTGATCTCCCGATATCGTTATGGATCCCGGCGGCCACCGCCTTCTCCGGTTCCGAAAGTTTTTCAACACCAGGGAAATGTGGCCAGTTCCATTGAGCGATGGGAACTGGTCTGATGGACTTTCAGAGTTTGCGCTGCTGGGCGTGCGCATCTCTGTTAGTATTGAGAGTTGCGTACTTCACACTCTCGTCTGGTGGGATGTCGGCGGTGCCCTGTTCCAATGCTCATAGAAACATTCTTCTTGGTTCTTACCCTCACGTCTGCTTCAGACATTTTTTTATTTTGGTGTTGGTATGTGATTTTGGGTCAGTCTAGGATTGAATGCTCTGCCACCACGTCCTTTAAGGCCTGTAAGGTTTAACATATGCTGTTCTGTGTTCTAAAATAATTTGCACTCGTTATACTGTTTTAATTTTTAGGAATGCTAAAACATTTTTTTTTGTTTAAAATGCATGTTTTTTTTTATTGTTCCTATAACGGCTCTGCTAATATCAGTTGATTTTTTTTTCTCTTCTTTGATTCCCCCTTTCTTTTCCAGGATGGGGATATCTGTTCTTTTGTTTTATATATATATATATATATATATATATATATATATATATATATATATATATATATATATATATATATATATATGTTATTTTTTGGGGGAGGGGCTACTAGGGGTCCTTGGTTGGGCTCCTATTTAAGTTCCCTCCCATCTCTTTTCTGTGTGTCCTCATAAAGCACAGAAAGAGCTCGTCTATGCACCACCACTGTTTCAGAGATCAGGAGGCCAGAAAGTGCCCTCGGGTGAAGGGTCTTTTTCAGTGCTCTTCTCATGACTTTGGCCTTTCAGACGATCAGTTTTAGAATCTACAGGCCTCCCTTTCTGATGCACTTTTGAGGTCTAATGCTTCAGGGGGTGCCCGTTATTCTCTCTCTTCTCCCACGTCCTCTGTGTCATCTTTAGAGGTTTTATCTCCTTCCTCTTCTTCTTCCTGCCCTTCTCCATCTAACAATGAGGAGGTCGATTCTCCAGTTGCAGAGGCTCTGTTGCACTCCAAATTTCTTCAAAAGGCTGACCTACTGGCTCTGTTCCGTTATCTGAGGGATGACTTGTGTATCCCTATGGAGGATGATTTTCCTGGTACTAGTACTGGTCTCTTCCAACAGTTTCATTGTCACCCTCCTACTTCAGTGGCTGTTAGCAAAGAAGTGTTGGATCTTCTCCAGGAATGGAACGATCCAGAAAAGGCAGACCTCCCAACTTTCTTGAACCACCATTATCCTCTGACGAAGGGTGATATTGAGTTTCCCTCTTCCCTGAAGATTGATCCCCTTCTTGCTCATTTGGCAGGGAGAGCTTCTACTATGTCTGAGGAAGCACCTATTTTTGACTTTGCGGACCATTGTGTGGAAGCCTCTTTGAAAAAGTGCTTTTCAGGACTGAATCTCACTCTTAGGGTGCTATATACGCTGTTTATGCATCTCAATAGTTGGTGAAAAACTTTCATTCTCTGACTTTGGCTCTTCAAGAAGGTGTTGAATGTTCCTCCTTGTTTGCTAATATGGCGACTCAGGCCAGGTTTTTGGCAGATGTGTTGTATGATGTCTTGAAGTCATCTGATTCAGCCATGGCTTCTTCTGTGGCAGCAGGCCACCATATGTATATTTGTGATTGGAAAGTTTACTCTGCTCATAAATCTGGGTTGTTACATATGCCCTTCACTGGCAGTCACCTGTTTGGTGATTATTTGGAACCTATGCTTAATAAAGCTTTCAAAAATCAGAAACATGCCTAGCTGTTTCATTCTCACCCTCGGGGTGAGCCTTCAAAGAAGGTTCTCATGGTTTTTCTGGGTGCTTCTGCCCCAAAGCTAAGCGGACCTCTTCTTTTTCTACTCATCCTTTCTCCAAGCCTCAGCCTCCTCAGCAGCCAAAGACTGGATAGCGCTCCTCACTATGTCTCCCTTCTGGTAGGGGGTGGTCTGGCTGCTTTTCTTCCTACTTGGGAAAGTCATGCTTCAGATGCCTGGGAGTTAAAAATCATTTCAGATGGCTACTCCATGGACTTCAAAAGTTTTCCTCCTCCTTCAGGTACTGTGGAATCCCTCGTTGTCGCTGCTGGCCTTCCGGCTCTTCTTCAGGAAATTGCCGCTCTTGTAGACAAACATGCTGTGGTACCTGTCCCAATGGGGCAAAAGGGGAAGGGATTTTACCCTGGTTTTCCTGGTTCCGAAGCCTACTGGAAAGGTTCGACTCATCTTTAATCTCAGACGTCTGAACTCCTTTCTGTGGAAGCCGAGGTTCAAGATGGACACATTATAACATATAATCCCACTGATTCATCCAGGTGAATGACTTGCCTCCTTGGACTTAAGGGATGCGTATCTTCACATTCCAGTTGTTTCTTCCCTTCAGAAGTTTCTCCGGTTCTGTGTGAATGAGACCCATTGGCAGTTTCAGGTCCTTCCCTTCGGCCTGCTACCTCTCCCTGTGTGTTCCGTAAGGTCATTGCCCCCCCCAGTGGCTCATCTTCATGGACTTGGAGTGCTAGTTTAGCCATATCTGGACGATTGGCTTCTGCATCATCCCCTTCTGCCTGTGCTTCAGTCCCAGATTTCGCTGGAATGCAAGACTCTGGAGAGCTTTTGCAATTGGGGGATGTCCCATCTGATCCTGTCACAGGATCTTCAGTTCATCAGGGCTCAATTTGAGATGGACCCAGGCAGAGTCAGTCTTCTTGTGGACTGTGCCCAGGTGCTGTGCGACCTTCTGTGGTCTGTGGGACAGAAGAAGATAGCAATAGCTCAGGAGTGGCTTAGTCTTCAAGGTCATATGGTATGTAGTCTTGACTTTTGATGCGATTGCTACTCTTGAGTGTTCTTTTTTGTGGGCTTTCTTCATGCTGTTTCTTTTCATTCAGGCATCCTGCGCCTTTGTCATCCCTTGGGCTTGTCTGCACCTGGGTCCATTGCTGCAGCATCTACTATGTCACTGGTCCCGGCATCTTCAGTCTTTGACCTCTCTAGTTCCTGTGGATCCCCACATTTGGTGCCTGCTTCAATGGTGGCTCAGTCCTGCCAATCTGGCCAGAGGTGTTCCTCTGGTTAACCCCCCTTTGAGAGTGATCACTACTGATGCCAGCAGTCTGGGGTGGGGTGCCACTTTGGGCAATCAGTCAGTTCAGGGAAGATGGTCCCCTCAGGAGAGCAGGCTCTCATCGAATTGGAGGGAACTGAAAGTAGTCTCTCTGGCTCTGTTGCATTGTTTCCCTTGTCCAATGATCAGGTGGTTCTCATCTGGATGGACAATGCTGTTGCCAAGTCTTACATAAACAGGCAGTCAGGCACGGGGTCCCGCTCCTTGGCATTGCTGGTGTTTCACATAGGGTGATGGGCGGAATCCCATCTTCTCTCTCTGTCGGCAGCTTATATTGAGGAAAATACAATGTTTCAGACGACAAACTCAGCAGGGATTTTTCTTCTACTCTCAAATGTTGACTGGCCCCTTCCATTTTTGCTCCCCATTGCCACAGGTTTGGCACTCCTCTGGTGGACCTGATTGCTTCAGCAGACAATTGCCTCCTCCGCATTTCTTCTCCAGATCCCCAGAACAGCGATCTTTAGGGGTGGATGCTCCGTCTCTTCCATGGCCTCCTGTTCTTCTGTATGCCTTCCCTCCATTTCTCCTCCTGCCCAAACTCTTGGCCAGACTGAGTAAGGAGCCACCATGTCTCATTCTGGTGGCTGCTTTTTGTCCTTGGATGGGGGAGTTTCCACTGTTGAGGTTGATGGCGATGGCACCGGAGTGTGTCCTCCATTTCCATCCTTGACCCCTCGGGAGCCCTCTCCTTCCACTTCTCACTTGTCAGAAACTGCATCTGACGGCTTGGCTCTTGGAAGGAGGGATTTGAGATGATGGGGTCTTTCGTCTCTGGTGGCTGCTTCCATTCAGCACTCTAGTAAGGGGTCTACTCGGAAGGCACATGCTTCTTTTGTTCGGTGGTGTGAGTCTAAGCAGTTGGCTAGTGCTTCCTGTCCTGCTTCTGAAGTTTTTCAATTCCTACAGGACGGTTGTTAAAAAGATCTGACGGTGGCTACTTTAAAAGTCCAGTGGGCTGCTATTAGGGCACTTTGTTCTCCCTTTGATGTTCCTGAATTACTGCCTTTGTGTTCCTGCCTTCTCAGGGGTTTTTCCCTGTGGCAGCCCGTGTTCATTCTGTAGTTCCTGCTTGGGATCTGACTCTCGTCCTTCGGGCCTTTCAAGCTGCTCATTATTCCAAATACCCTGTTTCTTGTCCCAATACTTAAGTCCCTCCCTCCCTGTTCCTTCCCGGATTTCAACCTGACTCCCTTTTTGTTCAGTTGCTTGGGAACACTCAAGTTGTTTTCCGGGCTCTTTGCCCTTATAGTGGTAAAGGATAATTGGAGGATAGGAGAAGGGATGGAAGGAGTTTCAGGAGAACTTTTTGATTGGACCTAGATAGGGCACGTGGGTCTGGGTAGAGGTGGAATACCTCATTTAGTTGGTATTTGGACGAAAAACAGGGTATTCGGAGTAATAAGAATTACTGGTAAATAATGAATTCATTACAATTTAAACATATGCCATTGCAGTAAGTAACCTGTCTTGTCTTCTGTGTCTGGGTTGTGCCACTGTAGTTTCTTTCCCATGCCAGTAGGTGCTCCAAAGGATTTACAAAGTTATTTGTCAGAGCTTACACATATTAAATAATTTTCCTTATTGTGGTAAAGTTGAGTAATACCAACTGGGAAAACATTCAAAGTGCAAACAAATGAACAAAGCTTTTGGAACATCAACCAAGGAAGGGGAAATACAGACGTGATGTAGTCAGTAAGGCTAGGATTCAAGACGTACAGGCATTAAGGTTAAGATCATTGAGTCATGAGATTAACCCCTCGGGAATCTAAACAGAAGGGTTACGGCCGCGTATACTACAATTCTTGAAACAAACCAAATTGAGTTATTTCCACTGTGTAGATTGAGCAAGACATAAAGCACGAGCATTTTCAAGAGGAGTTAAGTGAAGGTCTGTGGGTATTCAACAGCAGTAAAATATTATTTTAGATTCCCCTGACCGATTAGCATAACAATAAAAAGGCATATGTGATTTTTAATAAACAGCGTCAAATGGAATTAGTTTGATGAGGTAAACTTTCCAAATTATGTTTTTACAGAGGATAGACTAAAAAAATAGAATAAAAACCTTAAAACAGTCAGCCAGTCAGTCAAAATAAATGTATTTGGCTTAAAAAAACCAACCATAAAAGTACATTATTTAATTCCAACAACGATGTTTAAACCAAATACAATACAGGGTCAAAAGAAATAACCATTAAAGGCGGCATACAGTGAAAAATCATTCAAAAGATAAAACTGTGTCTTAAAAAGAGACATGAAAACCATATAATTACATGTGTACAGGGTGAACCCTACCATGCTAAGAAGACATAGGGCCAGATGTATGAAACATTTTTGCATTTCTTAACAGACTGAATGGCTATTTTAGTCCGTTAAAAATGCAAAATCTGCATTTGTATGTACGAATGCTTAAAGGCCAGTCACGAAATGTGATTTCTACACTGTAGCCATCACATTTAAGAAATCGTTAAAATTGCCTATTCGCTAATCTCAAGGAAAGAAAGAAATGTATTGCGTAGCAACTGAGCAAAAAAAGCCCATTTAAGAAATGTAATTACGATCAACCTGAAGCAGGTGGTAACCATGTGCAAACTATAAAAAGAGCTCCAAAATGCATCTGGCTCATGCAGAATGGAGGCACTATACATCCTAGCAAGGTGGATGAGGATCCAGGCCCTGAGGGACAGGAAGAGGAGATGGGAGAGGATTTTTAGGGTGGAAGTCACCCTTTTTAATATGTCAGAGGAGGAGATAATGGACAGATATAAACTATTTATTCAAGTCATACTTGAACTAATAGCTGTTATACAGCCCCAGTTACAGGCCCATACAATGCGTAGCAACCCCCTTCCTCCCCACATGTAGGTATTATGCTGCCAGCGACTACTTACAACATGGAGCAACCATCCAGTCATAGCAGTGGCTGGGGGTGTCACAAAGTGTATTATCTAGGTTCCTCCACATATTTCTTGATGTAATGTTTGCTAAGTTGCCCCAATATATCTTTTTCCCAAATACCCCACAAACATTTCAGCACACAAAATTGAATTTCTATAGGACGGCACAGTTCCCCAATGTTATTGGCTGCGTGGACGGAACACATGCTGCATATGCCCCCCTCCAGCAACAGAATACATATATAGGAGCAGGAAGAGCAAACATTCCCTGAATGTGCAGGTGGTGTGTGACGCCTCCTGTGTCATAACAGACCTTGAAGCCAGGTACCCAGGCAGCACGCATGACTCATTTATGTTACACCACAGTAGAATTTACAACCGGCTGGCACAACGGGAATTTGGTGATGGATTCCCCCTTGGTAAGTTTACCACACACTCATTGCACACACAAGCCAGGAATATATGTGTCAACTGGTCAAATGATTCTCCCAACCGTGCCCCAAAGGTGACAATGCATATTGCATATGCCTAAAGTCCATAGATCAGTATGCCTTACCTGACTGGCAATGAAACAACCAGGCACACAAAGCAACAAGCTCATTCATTGAGCAGGTATTTGGTATCTTGAAATCCTGCTTCAGGATCATCCATAAGACAGGAGGAGCACTACTATACATGCCACAAAAATGCTGCAAGATAATAGCAACAGGTGACATGTTGCACAATATAGCAATGCGGAGGGGATTATAGGATATAACCATTGGACCAGAATCAGAGAATGATTCAGATGATGAACAGCAGTAAATACAGGGACAAAAGGAGAGCAGCCATGCAGCTGAGGGAAGAGCGACACGCACAGGTATCCCCAATGCACAGATATCCACAACAACTACTTCAGAGGTAAGGCATGATAAGTCATGTTGTCAGTAAGATAACTCACACCTTGCTAAGTGCTTGGTGCACAAAGTGATTACCATCTTTATTTCAGGGGTCAAAGATTTTACAAAAACAAATATGTAGAAAGAAAAAAATGCCATGCATGCAAAAACTTAAAAACAAGGATTGTGGCCTATGTGCCTATTTCTTGCGTCCCCTTCCTATACTCCTCGTCCCAGTCACAATGCAGACGTATTAGTGTCTGAATGTTGTTGGGGATCATAAATGGTGGCACAGGTGTCCAGGCCAGACACCCCACTTATGCTTGAACCATCCTCGCTCCCAAGGGGTGGTGGGTTGGCTGTCAGGGTGAAAATATGAGTCTGGAGGGTTTCAAGAGCCATTGTAACATGCACAAGGCCCTTTGTAACATCCTGGAAGCAATGTGACCTTTTGGTCTGAATGATGATTGTACGCCTCGTCAGGCTGGAGGTGGCATTGGCCATCCGGTTCACTGCATGGGTGTGGGGACCAAATCTGGCCATCAATTGTCTAGGATGCAGGCGTTGCTGCCTGTGCTCCCTCTTTATTGCACTGGTCCAGCACTCATGCCCCTTCTCAACTGTTTTGGTTGCAGCTCCCTGATCACACCACTTATTTATTTTTTTGCAGGTGCTGAGTTCTGATTATAGACCTCGCTGAGCTACCATATGTAGCTGTTCTTGCTGCAGCTGATGTAGTGGAAACAGTGGACATGCTGCCTGGACTTTGGTCAGCTCTGACACTTTCAGCTGTGGAGGAGTGCTCTCCCTCACTGTCTAGGAAGCTGAGCAGTGGTGGGGTCTTACGTCTCTCTGCTGTTGGTGTGGAGGAGGATGGCCCAGGTGACTGTGTTATTGTCGGTTCCACCTGTTGTTCTGTAGCTGCTGCAGTGTCGGTATCATCAGGGCTGGGATCTGTTGGACACATATGCAGCACACATTTAGTATGAATAAATGTTACAGTTTTGGAAACAACTATGTTGTGACATTGTGATTGGTGTGTATGTGCTGCAGGAGTTGTAGCGGATTGTTACATGTGGCCATTAGCATACAATGCAGCATGGGGATGGAGTGAACTACAAGTCCCATTATGCATTGGATGGGTGATTGAAACAACTGCCTGGAGTAGTCTAATCTTTGTGTTTTCTGCTGTTTTCAACATAAAGGTAAGTCACGTACCCTGGATGGTGGCTTCTGGGAGTGAGGTGTCTATCTCTCCAACTCCTGAGACACTGGCAAGTTCAAGTGTGCCCTCAATAAGGCGCTCCATGGCCATCAGTGGGGGTTAAGTGGATGATCCCCCTCCTGTTGCACACCCCTCAGCCATTCTGCTGTCCAGCCTCTCCTGTGCACTGGAGTGCAGGTCATACCACCTCTTGCGCAGCTCAGGGATGGTTCTCAGTGTGACTCCCAAGGCATTCACTTTCTCCTGAATGTACTTCCAGATTTTGTTTTTCTGGGAGTCAGGAACAGAAAAAGAAGCCTTTCTAAACAGTTTGTCCATGTTGGCCACATATTCCTCTGTGAGGACCTCCAGCTCCCTCTCAGAAAATGTGATTTTACGCTTCCTGATGCCTACAGCATCCTTGTTCTCCTCTGCAGTCATGTGTGGTGTCCTCACCCTTCCTTCTGTCTTCAGCATTGTGTCTGGGCCTCTCCCACCTTATGATTTTTTAATTACCGATTTCTTATTTGCATTTTCTTCCATTTATACATCACAACTAAGGAATTGCTTAAAAGGTACATCGCAAATTGTTACTCGCAAATACCGATTTCTATGCATTCGGTGTTTGCGAGTCGCAAGTTAAGAATTTTGTACATCTGGACCACAGTGTTTACGTATCTTTTCCGTATTGTTATAGCACTTGAAATAAAATTCATGCTATTGACACAGCTCTCATTAGAAGACAGTTGTTGCACAGCTTTTAATGTCTGTTTGACCCTCAACATAAAATCATGAAATACAGGCAAAAGATAAAGTTTCCTAGGTTCAGAATATATATTGCAACAAATATAAAGTGTAAAGTGCTTTGTACGAAATAAAAGTCAAAATGACATATAATAAGATCATCTGCCCAAGTTTCACAATTTGGAAACCCCACCAAAAATGCAATATGTTTAGCCTAAATTGTGTTAAGTTGAATCTACGCTGGGGGATCATAACCCTCCACAGATAAAGCTCCATCCTTTCCCCAAGGAGCAAATCAAGATGGTAGCAAACTATAATTTTATTGACTTCATGGGATAAAATATATTAGCCTGCTGTAGGTTCACCCAATGGTTTTCTTTTACCATCTGCCTACTTAGTGACGTTGCTTGTTCAGGGTTATTAAAAGCCTCTGTCCACCCCAGGTCAAAGAATGCCTTTTTTAAAAATAAAATGCTAACCATGGGATATGGTGAGTCGTATCCATATTTAGACAATATTTAACAATCTGTTGTGTAAGGATCAGTTCCTCTTTCTGCCATATTGAAATCCACAATGAAAGTGGGTTAACTTTCACTTGGTCCTCAAAAAATGATAGACCTAGTTCACCATAGCATATGTAGGTAGAACAAATTTGCAGAGCCTCCAGAAGTCTTCTAGCAAACCTATTCTCTATTTTCTGCAGCTGACCAGTATTGTAGTATCCCGAAAACCGCACAATATGTAGCGGTGGACAGTCATTTACTAATATATAAGGTAACCATATCCCTCACAGGTTTTTGTGCAAATTTAAAAATAGTCTCCGCTGATCCCTCTGCCTGTTCAGATCTAACATTAATCAAATGGGGCCAGTTGAGTGATGCACTAAAAGGAATGCCTAAATAAGTAAAAATTTTAACCTACCCTACTGCTGAGTGTCATCGAGTTTTAGTATTCTTTGGACCACAGATCATAGTAAAGGTCGTTGTGAGATTGACTTTAAGGTCCAAATTGTTCATAAAAAATGGTAAAGTGATTCAAAAGATCCTGAAGACCTTTCAGAGTTCTGGTAAGCAGAACTGCTTTGTCTGCATACAGGAGCACCAACATTTGGTGTCTATCTACAATTGGAGGATCATTTCCATACTTAACTAAGTAGTCAACCAACCCATTAATATAAAGAGTAATTAAAAAAGGTGCTAATATGTAATGCAGGTAAACCCCTCTAGCAGAATACATAGGGTCCTTACGTTCCTCGTTTCTCCCAAAGCGAACCCTTGCTGTAGTAGCCCTATGCATATCCTTCAATAGTCCAATAGTCAAATCAGTGGCCTTCACACCTAACCCCAGGATTATGGACCAGAGCTTGGAGGGATAAACAGTATCAAAAGCGCTAATCAGGTCAATAAATCCCGGAAGGATGGGTGTGTCCTTATCTTTGTCAGTCACCCTAAGTACATATTTCTATGTTCTGTAATTTGCTTCAATGGGAATACCGTATCTTCTACCTGCCCAAGAGGCATTATAACCCTTTAATTACCCAAGTGTAGACTCTTTAATCATCACAGGACTAGGGAACATGGACCTGGTGGCTCAAAGTCCGACAGAGTCCTGTCCTAGTGTGTTTTTGAAGATGAGTTGCTACTTGAAGTAGATGGCAGAGAATAATCAAGACCAGCACATCACTTGCTCCCAAATAAGGTCAGATGCCATTTTCAAAATTCAGTGGAAGAAGCATGGAAATTTTAGATGTCCGAAATTAATTCTCTTGAGCTTGTTGAGATAATTTATGAAGTAAAAGTGGATGCCAAGTAGTTCAGTGAAAATGTATGACTGGTGAACTATAAACTAAGTGATTGCATGTTTTTTCTAGTGTGGTGCATACCTGAAAAATTCTGAACATCATAAGAGACTGTGGAGAATTATAACATAATTGTAAGAAAGAGACATCTTTGACAGTTGTCCTAGTTTATTTTTTGATTGCCAACAACAGCTCCTCCCAGTAGCCACTGTGCCATCCTGTACATATTACACTGAGAGGGTCCAGTTTGCTATGCATGTCTTTCTGGCTAACACCTCCTCATATATGTTCTAGGCAGGGAATGACATCATAGGAATGAGGGTTTCACCTCCTTGGATTGATAAGTACTGACAAAAAACGTTGTAATAATGACCCTCTTGAGTAGGTATAGATTTAATGCTAACCATTCTTAGTTATTTAGGAGAATGGCATGCAGGTGTAAGAAGAACCTTATGTTTAACATTCTCCTGTCTTTCATGCTTTCATGATTTGGTTGTTGACTCTTCAGCCAGCACTCTAGACTGTGCTTGGAAGAGCCTGACACCAACAGAGAATCTTCCAAACTGATGCAGCTGCAGAAATGCTGACAATAGCTTGGCTGAGCGGGAGAAGCATCCTTACCAAGCACAATGTCCAAAGACATGCTTCCTTCCCTTCTGTACATGCAAGGCTAAATGACCACAACTCCTACGTTCAGGTTCTTTCCCAGGTGCAACAATGTGGCACTCTCTGGAGGCTCTGGGTTTACTAGCATCCTGTAAAATCATGACTCGTGTGCAACATGTTAACATGTAGTCCTTTAGTAGTCATAAAAATAGACTGCTTAATTACATGGTGTAAATAGAGCTTTAAGATGAAGATACTCCAGCCCTTAAGATTCAATTAATCTTGATCTGCTTTGCCTCTTTTGTTTGAGAGAGATTAAACAATTTCAACCACAAGTTGAGAAGGGATGTTAGTTTGGTTGGTTGTGGACAACAATGATATAATGCTCAGTCAAAAGATTCTTTGAATGAGGAACAAAGATTATTGTAAAGTTGTATTATAAAAATGCCCTTCTGATTTGACAATTGTTCATACATTGAAGGTTTCATATATATATTGTTAGTTCCTTTTGTTATTCCAAATTCCAAAGCCCATAGCTCCTTTGTGTTTATTAACAGATGTCTCCATTTATTGCAAATAATTTTCATGACTGTTAGACATGTTAGCCTTGGGGTGGTCTTCCTCCCAACATATTGCATTCCCCTCCACGTTTTCAGACCTTCTTTATTCTGATATTAGGACTGTACCACTTCTACCCAATGGTAAAGTGATTGTGTTCTCTCCTCCAAACATGGTAATAAAGCCTTATCCTCAATTGGAATATTTAATTTACTTATAGTCCCTAATAAAGTGGCACTACATGTGCCCAGGGTCTGTAAATTAAATGCTGCTAGGGGGCCTTCAGCACTAGTTGTGCCACCCATGTAAGAAGCCCTTTTAACATGTCTCAGATCTGCCATTAAAGAACCTGCATTTGCAGTTTAAATTGCCATTTTGACCTGGAAAAAAAAAAACCTTTTGCGAGGCCCAAACCTTACCTATAAGTCACCCATAGGGTAGGCCCTGAACAGCCCCAATGCAGGGTGCCATTTAAAAGGTTGGACATGTGCTTTTAGGTCTAACATGTACTGGTAGTGAAAAACTCATAAATTCATTTTTCACTACCATTTAAAAGGTTGGACATGTGCTTTTAGGTCTAACATGTCCTGGTAGTGAAAAACTCATAAATTCATTTTTCACTACTGCAAGGCCTATCTCTCCTATACGATAACATTGGAGTTACCTTATTACAATTTTAAGTGTAAGTTCCATATGGGAAAAGATAACTGATTCATCTTTGGTGTCTTTGAAATCCTAATTTATTATCTTAATTTATGGTGAAGTCAGATTTTAAATTACGGGTCTGAAAATGAAACGTTTAGAAAGTTGCCATTTTCTTGCCTTAGCCTTTTGGTGCCTGCAGACTGTCTCTAGTCACCTGATTGGTTGCAGTTGGCAATTGGGCTTTATGTATTCCTCATAGACAGCCACATACATTGTGAGCTTAGGAGTGCCTTGATGGGCCATCACTTGCAGAATAGAAGGGAGGAACTGGACACAGCCTCACTTACACCTGAATAGGCTGTGTCTGGTCTACACACAAAGAGCCCATGACCCCGCATTATCACTGTAGTTAGCTTGGACACAGGGAAGGGATAGAAGGGAATTCCTTGCACTTCAAAGCCACTATCTAGCAGCTTCTCCCATCTTCCAGAACTAGGGTAAAAGGGTATAAAAGATTGACTACAGACACTACCATTTTAGTATACTTCTGGACCTGTTGATACTCTGCCAGAAAAAAGGACTGCTGTGCTACTGACAGACTATCTTTCTGCTGGACAGCACTCTGCTGACCTCCTGCTTTTCTGCGCTGACCTGCTGCCTGCTGTCCTCTTGCCTGTGTTAGAAGGACTGGACTTGTATCTCTTAAACCCAGAACCCAGAGTAACTTTGAAGGCTAGTAGGCTGGCCTCCTGATCTAAACCTCAGGGACAGAACATGTTTCCAGCAACCTTGGATCTGTGCCTGTACTCTGCCATCTGTGAGTCTGCCCTGCAAAGTGGTGCCTCCCCAGTCCTGTACCCTCAGAAGAGAGCCTAAGGTGCTCAGCCAGCCTGTGGATCCAGCGGATTCAATGCATCTCCTCTGCTGAGTAGCATGACCCGAGCAGAACTGACCCATTGTGCTGATACGTGGCCTGGACCTGTCTCCAAGACCCATATTGCCAGTGCAGCTTGCATTGCCTTTCGAATCACTGCTGCGCAATGAATCTTTGGCACAGGTTCACACAAATCTCATTGACAGCAGGCTCAAGGATGACACTGGACTCTACATCGCAGCCTCATAGCTCTTCAGGACTGACTCATCTTCTCAACTGTGCTTTGCATACCAGTCACCGGACTTCACATTTCAAGCACCATTGACAGGATGCTCAACACAACAGAACCTCGCAGCTTGCACTTCTTGGAATGAGCTCATCACATCGCCTCGGCTGTGCAACACATCTTTGAAGCAGATCAATGCAAAGCTCCCCAAACCAAGATTAAAGGAACTTTTGTTGAGTGGGCTGAACTGGGCCCCTGTAGAAAGTCCACTCTCCATCATAGTTGTCCTCAACTTGTGATTTTGTCCCACTATGGCACAACCAGATACCCACAGTTGCTGCTTTACTCCTTTTGGTGCTATTTTTACCTAAAACTATAAAATTCGATATCGCCTGTTCTGCTAACTGGATTTTCAGTTTTTTAGTCTTGTTTTATTTATTTAAAACTACTCTATTTTCTAATTCTGTTGTGGGCTGCTTTTTGGTGTGTTTTCACTGTATTATTGTTGCACAAATACTTTCAAAATTGCCTCTAAGTTAAGCCTGCCTGCTTTGCTTCAAGCTACTAGGGGGGCTCACGCACAGCCAACCAGCAATCTAATTTTGTACAATGACTGGTAACTGTAGAACTGAATAGTTATGTTCTCTTTCTGTTAAAACGTGGGTATAAGCAGGAGCACTTGGGCATTTAACCAAACAACATGGAGCCTACCTGACAGCGGATGTCTAGAGGAAAGGTGGAGGCTCCCTTTTTCGGTTTGGTGGCTCCAAACAGATGGAAAGGAAGTCCTCACCAAACAAAGGTAGTCTGGTGACACACAATCGCAAGGCAGCATTCACAGCAGAGAAATGGTCGGGCCGTGAAATGCTTTATTTTTTAACAGCAAGGAAGGGCAGTTTCTGACAAGGAAGCTAGAATAAAATGCACACCACAGAGAAAACACTGAAAGCTCCATGACTCCAATGTGACATAGGTATATATTTTGTGTGGGGGAGCCTGAAGATGCAGGAACCAATAGGAACAGGGAGGAGGAGGCTAAGTGAGAAACAAAGGAAGTGGTAGCTACACAGGAAAAGGAGGAAGAAAAAAGTAAGGAGGAGCCAGTCCTGCTAAAAGCCAGTCTGTTGAGGATGCAAAATGGGAACAGAACCAATCCTTCCCTGGGAAATCTCTGTTCCAGGCAAGTATGCGGAATGGAGGGAGGTGGAAAGATGCAGAATGGTAAAATAACCTCTAACCTGGAACGCTTAACACTACACCTCAGGAATCACCCTCATTACCTCAATTCAAGAAGGACCTCAAGACGTGGCTCTTGGACTGAACTCCTACTACCCCCTAGCACCTTGGGATCCTAATGGGTGATTAGCCACCCTCTACAAGAACCCTGTTTGATTGATTGATTGATTGATTCTAACCTGGGAAATCTCTCTTTTTCAGGTGAGATAACTCTCTGCCCACTTTTAGAGAAAGAGAGATCAAGTGTAACAGCAGAGTGTAAATGAACTGATAAAAGAGAGGCCAGAGACTGAAATGGGGAATATGAACCCTTGAAGACAGGAGATTTAACCATTTAAAGACTGAAATAACATTTGAGTCATTGGCTTTTATTGTGAATGCTGTTATAAGTGTTGCTCTAAGAATATTAGAATCTTACTTAACCCATTGATTAAAATCATATTCAACTGGAAAAAAGACTTTGGGCCTGATTTAGAACTTTGCGGATGGGTGACTCAGTCACAATGTTGACAGACTTCCCGTCTGCCAAATTCTAAATTCCTTTAATATAATCGGATCTACATTTGGGCGGATGAGATATTTGTCACTGTTGTGACAGAGTAACCCATCCACCAAGTTCTAAATCAGGCTCTTTATGTTTCTCATAATGGAACAGATGGAAACAGGGTGTTCTCATCCATCATTTTTTTGCATATTGTAACAAGACAACCCCTCACAGCTCTTTTGGAAGCACCGGCCTCTACCCTAAACTTTTCAGAAGTATGAAAATGGAACACGGTTGCTTCTTCAGTGCACATGCTTTTGAGCATGTTATATGCTTTTTTAGACTTAGAATCTAAAGTAAAATATTATCACAGGATTTCTTTTTTGAGACACAAACCCATTCTCTCTTTATGTTGGAGTAGGATTGATATCCAAAACCTCTAAATATTTTCAGAGGTCTGAGAAAATATGCCTTCAATGGTGTGGCCTTTAATCCTCATATTCTTATTTCAATAAATTTTTATTTGTAACTTTTAAAAATTAGGTCTGTCATCTACCAACAAAGGTCTGCTTGGTGACCATCTCAACCTTGATACTCAGCCTCTCCTAAAGATGAAAAACTAAAGGTCAGGCAAGTGGAAAGAAACTGGCATTGATCGTATGACAGCACTGTATTCTTAACTTTTAAATCACAGTTCAGTAGCTACAAAAATGCATTAATAAAGCTAACATTTCCTATTTTTGAACCCTATTTAAAGATATCTCTAATTTCACATGCCCCTTGTTCAAAATTGTTGGAGAGCTTACTAACCCCTCTTGTTCTGCTAGCTTGGTAATTTACACCAGTGGACTGTGTGAAAAGTGTGGGGTGCTCCACTCCACTGGTGGTATTGTACTAACAGAGTTAGTACAATCTATGAAAGTATTACAAGTTATTCAGTTTCACATGAGACTTCCACAAATCCTGGAGACAGAGAACATATATTCTCAAGAGGAGCCAGATAGCTCGACAGACAAGAGATCTCTAAAGTAGATCTTATCACTGCAATTCAGGATGACATGAAAATCTAACTAACAAAGTCTATTAGGTTTAGATCCCCTGATGCTATTTGTTAAGCCAGATTTTTACATGAGATAGAAGAAATAATGACATGTGCAACACAGTTATCATAAACCATTTGTTGTGTCTAGCCTAGTTCCAATAAAATGGAAAGCAAGTGTAGTCCACATTCTGCTGGAAACATACAATCTGGACCTATTTGTGGCATCCAGTTGCAGACCTATATCTCACCTCCCTTTGAGTTCAAAAATAGGGAAAAAGTGAAAACAAATACTTTCTGCCTACACAGGTTAATTTAAAATGGGAAACAATTACCCTGTCCTCCATGGCAGATCTCAATAAATACTTAGGAGTATTTTCTGTAATGTATGCCATGGGAGAAGGGCCACTGGAACAGTATATGTGGAAGCATCATGTGAAGCTGAATCACTTTTAACACGTACATAGATTGTGTTAACCCTGTTAGTAAAATGAGAAGACATTTTGTCAAACAGTCCCTAGATATAAATTACTGAGCTAGCAGAACAAGAGGGGTTAGTAAGCTCTTCAGCTATTTTAAACAAGGTACATGTGGAGTTAGAGACATCTTTAAATAGTATGGAACTAACCATCAAGGGACCTTTAATAATTTTCGGACGTGGAGTCTTTGACAAGGTCAAGGTACTGAAAATGTATACTTTTGTCTAAATATAATAGCAAGTGCTACCTACCTAATAAGATCAGATCATAATAGTCTTATAATATTTTGCTCCTTATTTTATTCTCTTGCTCTCCTATCACCAAGATATCTCAGTAGTATATGTATGCACTTAATATGAATTTCATTCATGTATTCAATTATTCATTCAGTCATTCATTCATTTAACCATCCATCAATTTATTCATTCATCCATTCGTTCATTAAATATATTGCTGATATTATCATTAGATTTGCAAAATCCCTAATAAATTGGTCATAAAAATGTGTAATTCGAGGATTATTATTTTTTTTTTAAATTGGTGGCCATTCAAATTGTGAGTTGACATAAAACCCTATAATAACACAAGGCCTTAGATCTTGATCTTTCTTTAGGACAAAAAACAGAGCTGCAGCAGCAGGAGGTGAACATATATTCTATTCATTTTGTAAGGTGTCGGGTAAACAGGCCTTTCTCTTTCTGGGGCTGGGATTAAATGTGGCCAAACAGGTCAACAGTATCAGGTTCAATTTGTTTTGATGTAAACATATTCCCAATGAGGAAGTAAGGAGACCTCAAGCATAGCAAGTACTGAAGAATGGGAGTGGTACATGGGTAACAATAAAGAGAGGATATCCACAATTAAGGGCCTAATTTAGATCTTAGAGGTGGGGCATACTCCATCACAAATGTGACAGAAATCCCATCCGCTATATTACGATTCCGTTATATCCTATTGAGATCGTAACATGTCAGATGGGATATTCATCAGGTTTGTGATGGAGTATTCCATCCACCAAGTTCTAAATCAGGCCCTAGGTTTTCAGTAGTTGTGGAATCTTGCTTTTCTTCGGGAGGTGAACTGTAATTTCCTGAATCATAAAAATGGTCATGACTTAACTCTAATGATAATGACATTTTTCTGGAATCCTAATTAACATAGAGATATTGACTCCTCACCCTAGGAATTCCAAAATTCACAGCATAATTTAGAGATGTTATTAGTTTAAAGATAGCAGTTCTGAGTGATCTACAAACATATCTGTAATAAGCCTTCCTAGCTGTTTCTGAGGCCATTTGCATACCATCGACAGTTTAGAATACCTCAGGCATATTTTCAGCTCACTTAGAGATCTGGGGCCAAATGTTCTGAGAGCAGATTCACAAAAATGGTCACAAACTGTACATTGACTTTTTGCAAACTGAATCAGACGTGCTAATAGGTTGGTTGGCAACATAGGAAATCTCAGAAGGCCGCAGAATGACCTCCCTAATTAATATTCATTAGGCGGGTCAGAATAGGTAACCCCGTCTCCATGAATGGATATAATCTTTGGTGAATTGGCCTGCAAAGGCAGCAGTCCACCATCCCTACATTTGCATTTAAAGAAGGAAAACTGTTTTTTTCTAAAGTGATCTGAGTTCCTTAAAGGAACTGAACTACCTAAAAATAGTCTTCCAGTTGGGAAACCTTCAGTGAGAACAGCTCCTCCAAAACTGTCACCCCCAGGAATGGGTCAAAAGGTAATCAGTTACCATCCCAACTTGGGAGTCAGTAAATGAATAATGGTTTGTGACTAGAATTTTGGTCACAAACTGTTGCTACATTGCATACTGACTCACAATTTAAAAGAAACACTCTGCAAACATTCTTTCAAAATAGCGATTTGGTATGGGTTGAAAACTCCAATTTTGGGATTTAAAAAACGTTTCAGAATCACAAAAAATGGTTAGTACATTATAAAATGGGATTTTGTGGTCACAGTCCCTCTCATTTAACAAACGGAAGGGTTTGTGAGTGCAAAATCCCGTAGTACATCTGGCTTATTGTTGTTAATGGAACCGTCGTGATTGATAAATATTTCACATGCTCCACTATCCAACTGCACTGAAATATTAGAAATCCTTCCTTTTTCGGTTTTCAAGGCAATTGGTGAGAGACACAATTGACTGTCAGAGTAACCCATGGGTGATCCAAAATGGGAGCCATTGATATTATCCTAATTCGTTTCCTATTTAGTCACTTCAAGTTGAGTTTCCTATATTAACTAACTCAAATTCATGCTCTTTTCAAAATAACTGTACATTAGTCAGCATTGTTTAACAATTGTTTCAGTGAAGTGTGATAATTCAACTTGCTTAAATATTTTGTTTTTTGTCTGTTTCACTATTACCTGATATCTTAATTTCCAATTAGTTTTTGTAAACAATAAACAATGATTCACGAGAATATCAGTGAATGAAATCGCATTAGGGCTCCTATATTGGTTGGTTGTTTAATAATATTACAAAGTCTAAGTAGAGTATTTAAGCTGTATAAGAGTGTTATTAAATGAGGGAGTAATCTTCACTTCCATGGAAATACAAGCTCAGGGTCATGTAGAATAAAGTTGTAAATACCTTTCCCTTTCTGAAGGCTACAGGAAAACACAGGAGACATTATACTTACTTGGAGTAGAGACAGAACCAACAGCCATCCTCTTATGTAACAATACCTGTGTTGTTCCACAAGGGATGCTGGTGAGAGCAAGGTCATTTAAGAAACTTGCACAGGCTGATTCTGGTGCAAAGATTAGCTTAGTTAGAGAAAGGAATAGGGCGATTTTAGAATCGCTGCAGAGTTACCCCTGTAGCGTTGCAATATTTTTACTTGTCTGTTTGTTAACCAATATCATTGTAGCTACATATTTTGTCTTCATAGTAACTACTATACAAATTGCTGTGGTGATTATGATATTGGCGGTGACAGTTAAAGTGGTGGTAATATCGCCAACAGGCTGGTGGTAGTTACCGCCAAATTAAGACCATGGCGGTGAGAACCCCCATATACAGCCAATGTACCACACCACTTCACACCACAACGGAAGCCACAAACAGCCAGGCAGAAGACATAATACCGCCCACCATACCATGACACTGCAATCCACCACAATTTCCAGGGCGGTACCAATGCCATCAAAACCCTGGTGGAAACACTGCACAGAAGACAAAAGACTCACCATCAGAGACACAGAGAAGAACAATGCCGCCATGGAACCGGAACTGCAAGTCTTCCCGATGCTCTTCTGCGCCATGCTCCACCTGGTACACTAACGGCGACAAAGATGACAACGGTAAGTACAGCCGCCTACCACACAGGGGAGGGAGGGAGGACACACACACGCACAACACACACCAGACACACAAACACCATACACACAACCAGCTGCAGACGAAAAACAATGGAACAGGACACATGTCATAATAATGCAAGGACTAAAGTAAGGCAGCACTGAGAATGTATTGAATGGGAACAGCAACCAAATGAGCCATTTGGGTAACAAAGAGATATGTACAATTATCCAGAAAGGGCCAATGCCCAGTCCAAAGTACAAAGAGCCCACATGGCCACAGGGCACAGTCCATGGCCTAACTTGTTTCCTGACAACATCCACACAGAACTGTGCAGGGGCATCATTTTGGAAGTGGGCAGGCACCTCAGGGTCATGGGGGGCACCTGAGCTGAGGTCGGGAACTTGCCCGCTGGTTCTGGAGCGGGCTCCATGCCCATTACCCATTGCTGGGGAGTGCAAGGTCACAGTCTCTCAGGTGGGGTACTTGCTCACTGGTTCTAGAGGGGGCTCCATGCCCATTACTCATTGCTGAGGAGTGCAAGGTCACAGTCTCTCAGGTGGAGTACTTGCCCACTGGTTCTGGAGGGGGCTCCATGCCCATTGTTCATTGCTGGGGAGTGAAAGGTCACAGTCTCTCAGGTGGGGTACTTGTCCATTGGTTCTCCCTGGAGGGTGGCCTACATGCCCTCTGCTGGAGGTGAGGGCTGCATTGTCTCAGCTGGAGGTGAGGGCTCCGTGACCTCTGGTGGTGGTGGTGGTCGTGTTGGTACCCTGCCAGCCTCTGCTGGAGGTGAGGGCTGCTGTGTCTCAACTGGGGAAGGTGCCTCCTGGGCAGCCTCTGCAGGAGGTGAAGGCTGCTGTGTCTCAGCTGGGGAAGGTGCCTCCTGGGCAGCCTTTGCAGAAGGTGGGGGCTGCTGTGTCACAACAGGGGATGAGGTCCCCGTGGCCACTGGTGGTGGTGTTGGAACCCTGCCAGCTTCATCTGGAGGTGATAGCTGCTGTGTCTCAGCAGGGGGTGAGGGCCATGTGCCCACTGACGGTGGTGGTGATGGTACCCTACCAGCCTCTGCAGGAGGTGAGGGATGCTGTGCCTCAGCAGGGGAAGGGGCCTCCTGGGCAGCCTCTGTTAGAGGTGAGGGCTTCTTCCCTTTCATGGCAGGAGGTGGGTGCTTCTTCCCTTTCATGGCAGAAGGTGAGGGCTTCTTCCCTTTCCTGGCAAGAGGTGAGGGCTTCTTTCCCTTCCTGGCTGGTGGACTGGGTTCCTTCCCCTTCCTTGCTGGTGGGGTGGGTTTCTTCCACCTTCCTGGCTGGTGGAGTGGGATCCTTCCCTTCCTGGCTGGTGTAGTGGGACCCTTCCCCTTCTTGGCTAATGGAGTGGGATACTTCACTGTCTTGCCTGCACGATTAGGAGGTGGCTCCAAAGTCCCAGTTGACTGCTTGGCTGAGGTGCTGGGCTTGGTCCTTGGGACGCTGGTTTTATGGGCAGGACTGGGGGGGAGAGGGAGGGAAAAGGTCAAGTTGGACAAGGAAAAGCTTATTAGGGACAATGGGGCGGGATGAGGGATGGAGTGGAGGTTGGGGGAGTACGTCTGCTGGACTTGGGTGCAGGTGCAAGGGCAGTGTGCTGATGTGAGGTGAATGGCTCTTGGGTGTCTGAGTGTCTGTATTTGTGTCCTTTGGGGGGGCAGAGAGGGTGGGAGAGGACACAGGGAATGCATGGATGGATGTTGTGGAAGTATCTGCTAGTGACGTGTGTGCTGCTTGGTGTGGTGATGCTGGTGTTAGATGTTGAAGCAGTGCACGCAGTGTGGACGTAACTGTGAGGGAGGTGGAGGAGAAGGAGGGGGAGACAGTGGAGGCAGTGGATGTGGTTGTGTATGCAACTGTCTGGGGTTTGCGTGAGTGCTTGTGGACTAAAGTGTGGTGCCTGTGCCACTCTTGTCTGATGTCTTGTGTGCATGCTCATCTGTATGTGTGCATGGGATGGGGTTGAGGAGACTGGGACTGAGAAGTGGTAGTTGGAGGGGGGACGGTAGAAATGGGGACAATGGCTGCCATCAGAGAGGAGGCCAGAGCCTGATTCGATCGCTGTTGGGCTGCCAATCCACTGTGCATGCCCTCCAAGAATGTATTGCATTGCTGCATCTGGGATGCCAGCCACTGGATGGCATTCACAATGGTTGACTGCCAAACAGAGATGGATCTCAGGAGGTCAATAACCTTCTCACTCATGGCAGCAGGGCTCACTAAGGTGCCTGGGGCAAAGGAGATGTCCACGCTCCTGGGTAAGCGGGCACGGGCAACTCTCTGAATGGCTACTGGGAGGGCGGTGCTGGTACGGGGTGTGGCCACCACCATGGAGCTTCCATCGAGGAGGTATCCGAGTCAGTGTTGTCACCTTCTATCTCCGCCGTGGTGCTCCCCTCACCCTCTGTCCCACTGGTTCCCTTGGCATCCGTGGACTCTGCCTCATGGGTCCTGTGGGATGCAGCTCCCTCTGTCGCCGGTGCCCCTGCTCCTCTGACAGATGTTGCTAATGTACACATGAACAGGATGACAGAAGGAAAAAATGGGGTAGGGAGAGAAAGGGAGCACTGGGTCAATTACTGCACCAACACCACAGTTGGCATAAACAGTACCGTCACACACAGGGATCAGGATTGAGCACTATGCATTGCACTGGCATTCAATTGTCTAGATGCCACAGCAAAATGAGGGCCAAACACTGCAAACTGCACCCCTCCTGGGACCCACTAAGCCCTGTCTGACATGGAATACAACCTAGCTAGGTTATATGGATTGCTATACACCCATTACCCTTGAGCTGGATCACACTGCAATGTTTGACCTGGCATTAAGGGGCACCTACTAACTCACACCCACCACCCGGATTCCATACCACCTACCAATTATTGTTGTAATGCCCTCTGTACTTGACCCCTTGTGGCTGCTGTGATGCCCTCAAGCAGCCATCCAGATCTGTGTAGGCCACCGCCAGTATTCTGGCCATGCAGGGGGTCAGGTTCCGACGGGCACCCTTTCCTCGTTGGGAGGCCATCCCCAGCTGGACCTCCACTGTCTTCCGTGCCCAGCGTCTCAGGTCCTCCCACCTTTTTTGAGAAAGGGTGCTCCGCCTGCTGTAGACCCCCAGGGTCCACATGTCCTTGGTGATGGCACGCCACAATCCCTTCTTTTGATGGGCGCTGACCTGCATAGGAGATACAGACGGGAGGACACCATTACACATACAATTCAGCCTGTCACACATATGGCCCACTAATCCCGTTTCCATCTCGATTGGCACACACATCGCCCGGCGACCACCATGAACACTACCACCAGACATTCCCCCCGATGACATGTTGCTTACACACACATCTCCATGCACATGCGGATGAATAGGAGGAGGAAACAAGCCCCCCGTGTACAGACCCCTTGTAGACTTGGATACACTGGAGGACAGGCACATTATATTCACTGATAGACTGGACAAGGCCACAATCACAGATCTCTGTGCCCAATTGGAGCCTGACCTGAGATCAGCTATCCGTCATCCCACTGGGATCCCCCCTCTTGTGCAAGTGCTATCAGTGCTCCATTTCCTGGCAACTGGTCCTTTCCAAGGGACAGTGGGCTTGGCAGCATGAATGTCACAGCCAATGTTAATCGTGCTGGCAAGGGTACTGTCTGCATTGGTAAAACACATGTGCAGTTACATTGTTTTCCCCCAAGTGGAAGATTTGGCCACTGTGAAGGCAGGATTGTATGTAATGGGGCACATCCCCAATATTATTGGGGCGATTGACTGTACTCATATTGCGTTTGTGTCCCCCCTCCCCAGAATGAACAGGCGTTCAGGAATCGGAAGAGGTTCCACTCAATGAATGTGCAAATGGTGTGCCTGGCAGATCAGTACATCTCCCACGTCACTGCCAAGTATCCTGGGTCGGTGCATGACACTTTTGCTCTGAAGAATAGCAGCATCCCAAATGTGATGGCCCAAATACAGAGGCACAGGGTGTGACTAATAGGTGAGCCAGATTCCCCACCCACTGTATGTCAGTGTATGCCTTCAGGCATTGCATTGTGTTAGGCTAATGTTTGTCCCTCCATACTTGCAGGTGACTTTGGCTACCCAATCTATCACGGGTCCTGACCCCTGTGAGGAATACCAGGACAGGGGCTGAGAACTGTTATAATGACGCACATGGGCGAACCAGAAGAATATTCTAAAGGACCTTCAGCCCCCTTAAGGCCAGGTTCAGGTGCCTCCATCTAACAGGTGCTACTAACCCAGGAAGGTCTGCCAGATAGTAGTGGCATGCTGCATGTTGCACAACCTGGCCCTCAGACGACATGTGCCTTTTCTGCAGGGGGAGGGGACTGGAGATGTCTCTGTGGCAGCAGTTGGCCTGGAGGACACTGAGGATGAGGAGGCAGAGGATGAGGATGTGGACAATAGAAAATCAGTTATACGTCAGCACTTCCAATGACACACAAGTGAGACAGTGGAACTGATCATTGCTCTGACTATTAATTTCATCTGTGTGACTGTAGCATGATGGCATTCACTTCCTTTCCATCTCAACTTACTGTCACCTATGGCTTGTCATTTTACAGATGTTGGTGATATGACAATAGTGTCCTGATGTGATTACAACAGACAGTTACAGGTCAATAATTGTATGCTATCACAGTGTTCAGATCATTTGCACTAGATGTGACACACATAAAATACTATCAGTCAAGTTGTGTTCAAGGGCGTTTATTGTAGTGCTATAGAATTGAGGGAAAAGTGCAATGGAATGGGGTGATGGTAGAGGAAAGTCCAGAGTACTGTTCTAGTCTGTTTATAGCACAGGTCCAGTGTCCAAGTGGCCATAGGAAGAGGAGCAAAGGCAGTTCAAAGTGGACAAGATGACAGGCTGGGACATAAGGGGGACAATCAGGAGAGTCTCATTTCCTGGTGGTGGTCTTGGTCTTGGCAAGTGTCTCTGGCTTCCATCTGGGTCGCAGGGAACGTTTACGGGGTGGTTCACCTTCTGCAGGTGGTGGCCTGTGGGTCCTGTGGTGGGGCCTCCTGCTCACTATCTGCAGCAGAAGTGGAGAGCTGGTCAATAGGCTGGCTAGTGGTAGGGGCCCACTGCTGTGCTGTTGATTCCCTCATGATGTTGGCCATGTCTGCCGGCACCCCTGCTATGGGGATCATGGCGGAATTGAGGGCCTGCAAGTCTTCCCTGATCTCCTGATGGTGTTCGTCCTGCAGCCGCTTGTTCTCCTGCATGTTGTCAAGGATCTGGCCCATCGTGTCCTGAGATTGTTGATAGGCCCCCAGGATCTTGGTAAATGCCTCCAGAAGAGTCGGTTCCCTGGGCCTGTCCTCCCCTTGGTGCACAGCAGTCCTTACAGTGTCCCAGTTCCCCTCTTCCCCTGTCCCCTAAACGGTGTGCCCACTGCCACTGACCCCAGACCCCCGATAGTATTGGGGGTGAAGTGTGGACTGGGCTCCCTGTACAGGTGGGCACACTGCTGACTATTGTGTCCTGGGGACAGAGGTGTAGGAATGCTGGGTGGGTGCTGTGGTTTTGGATACTGATGGGAGAGGCACTGTGGTAGACTGTGAGTGGGCTGGGTGCTGACTGTCCAGTGGTCCCTGATGGGCCAGGTTGTTGATCCAGATCCTGAAGTCCAGAGTTACTGTCATCACTGGGGACATCTTCTGTTGGGGCACTGGATAGTCATGGCACCTCCTCACTGCTGACATTGGCTGGGGCACCTGCAGGGGCACCTGCGGGGATGTAAGTGATGTATTATGCTTCATGCCTGTGACATATTGTACATCCCTAGCTTCCCCTCTATTGTTGCTGTTGCCCTGCCACCTTTATTTGTGCATGTTGATGTATTGTGGGAATGTTAGTTCCCCTATGATGTGCATGCTTTTGTGATGGGTGTCCAGGCACGGCTGGGAGGGCTGTCCATGCATTAGTATAGCATGCAGGGCTTGGCATTGGGGTTAATCATATGTGTAAGTGCAGTGTGTGGGATGGAGTTGAATGATGGGCGTGAGGGTGAAGGTATGAGATGGCATGCAGGTACAGGGGTTGATAAGTAGTAAATGTTGACTCACCAGTGTCCAGTCCTCTGGCAGCTCCAGTGATCCATCAGGATGCAGTAATGCCAAGACCTGCTCCTCCTATGCTGTGAGCTGTGGGGGTGGAGGTGGGGGTCCACTGCTAGTCCTTTTTATGGTGAGCTGTTGCCTTGCTGCTATGGAATGTACCTTCCCCCGTAGGTCATTCCACCTATTCCTGATGTCGTCCCTTGTACGTTTGATTATGTTCCTGCTACAGAAAGTGATCAGACGTTTGTCTAGTAGCAGTTTTGACAACATAGAGTAGCACAGATAGTGTTTATATAATGAACAGATCTGTATTTTGTGTGAATAGCTGAGTCGATTATTAAAGCCAGTCATTACCTGCATAATAAAACAAAGAGATGTATGTGCAAGGGGGGATATGGAGAGATGAGGGGCACTTTTGCTGTCAGTAGTGATGGAATACAAGGAGGAGGTCATAAGACAGGAGCACCAAAAATTACTGTTGCACTGGGCGCCTCTAGCACTAAAGGCTTTGATGATGGGTATGTGGCAAGGTAAAGTAACAGGGTGTCTTTTTTGTTTTTTTCAGTTTCCTTAGAAAACGTTTCTGATTGAAGGAAGAAGCGAAGGTAAGGTGACTGACATTTATTGCTGCACCCATCACACACACTCACACATACCCCTACGAGCAATTTTGCCAACAACATATCTGCCTTCTACGTGGGCTAGTGTTTTAGAGGGACAGTTTAGCCAGTAGCAGAGATGGTGTCTCGTTAGATGACTGCTGTTGAAGCCATAACTCAGGTCATGGCGGACAGCTTTGAGGCAGGATCAAAGACCGAGACAGCATCTACTGAGACAGCATTGGAGGGAGAGGACACTGGAGCAGAATCTGGGAGTGATTTTTCAGTCGGCGGAGTACCATCCAACAACGCCTCTCACAGGGATTCTGAGGAAGATGATGAGGACAGTTGTGCTGTCCTTTTGCAAGCGTAGTCTGTGCAGCAGGACAACAGCGGGTTAGCCCACCCAGAGAGCATGTGCATGTGGCAACAAGCACAGACAGAATGCTCTCTTGGCAGCCCCCCAGTTCAGTTCAAACCCATATTTCACCTTTTACTGGTGACTCTCGATGTGAAGTCGACACAGCCAACTTTTTGCCAGTTGACTATGTCCATCTCTTTTTAGATTTAGACTTCCTTCAGCTAATTGTGCAGCAAACACATTTGCATGCCGAACAATGGAGACACTCTAGGGCCCTGTTCCAGGTAACACCAGTAGACTTCCACTTTGCAGGCGGAGTTGAAGATATTTTTGGGACTCATGCTCAAAATGGGGTTAGTGCAGAAACCCACCTTGCAGTCCTACTGGACGACTCACATGGTTTGGGTAACCCCCATCTTCGCACCATACATGAGCAGAGATAGTTTTTTGCTACTGCAGTGCATGCTGCATTTCAGTGACAATTCTGCTGCATTGCCCCGGGACCATCTACACCATGAGAGGTTGTTCAAAATTTGGCCTGTCATGGAACATTTGTGTGCCAGGTTTCCAGAGAGCTATACTCCTGAAAAGAATATAGCAGTCGATGAGTCCTTGATCCTGTACAAAGGGCGGCTATTGTTCAGGCAGTACATTGCGAGCAAAAGAGCTCGCTATGGCATCAAGCTCTACATGCTATGTGAGAGCTCTTCTGGCAATGTGTACAGCTTGAGAGAGTATACATGGAAAGACTCCTCGAAAAACCCTGTAGGTTGCCCTCCCATGTTAGGGGTCACAGGGAAGATTGCATGGGAGCTAGTCTAGCCACTCCTTTGCAAAGGTTATAACCTTTATGTGGACAATGTCTGTACAGGAGTAGAGCTGTTCAGTGAACTCTGCAAAGCTGGCACTGTAGCCTGCAGTACAGTTTGTTGTAACCGCAAAGGATTCCTGCAGGAGCTTGTTTGCAAAAAGCTCAATAAATCCCAGAGTACTGCATTGTATTCCAACCAACTACTCGCAGTCAAGTTCTTGGATAGGTGTGATGTATATGTGCTCACTACATTTCATGATGAGAGCACTTCCACCATCACGCTTTGGGGTCAGCTGGCTGAAGTCCACAAGCCCACCTCTATACTTGATTACAATAAGTACAAGGGTGGAGTGGACTAGAATGACCAGGTTCTTCTTTTTTTTTTATGTTTCCAATTTAATAAAATCCTCAAGATAATTCTTTCCAAGATCCGCATGGCAGAGATGCTAAGAAGCACATGGTGCCGCAGACAAAAGACACCCTAAAAATGATTTTCCTCAATTTGAAAGTAAGGTGAATCATCATATCCCCAAACACCCGCCCCAAATGTTACCATGGATAAATATTGGAGCATAAAAATTTCAAGCATGATGGCAATGGAGTTCCTTCCCAACTTGGGTGACAATTTCAGAAGGACACCTGCAAACTGAATACATTTCTGCTGCTGTGCTGAAATATTACGCTTCCAGGAAGACGAGAAGTCAAAGACAATATCCAAATAGAGAAAACTGTAAACCTTACCCAAAGTTTTATTAGTTATATTGTATGCGCGTAGATGTGAACTGTTCAGCCCGCAAGGCATAATCATGTACCCACATATATAGATATTGATATTATAGATATGCCAATATGTACACGTATAACTGAACTGATAGGCAGGTATATTGCTAGAAAAAAGTCTTATATAAGGGGGGACTTTAATAAAGAGAAATATATATTTATATATCAGGATAAATAGGGGTATAAGGATAAAGAAGAACCCTTTTTCAGGATTGGTGGCATTTACAAATTAATAATAGACATTAAAAACATAATTTAACAGTTTATGTGAAACTAGTTTCTCATTAAAGGCATTCAATGAAATTATTTTCTCTTAAGTCACATACAACCTTCCAGTTCACGTGGACATTCAGAAAAACAATTGCAATTCTGATATGAAAAATGTCAATTTCATCAAAATTGCAATTTTGTTAAAACATGGGAGAGGTTCAAAACTTTTGTGGTGAGGAGGTATGTTCTAACCCTGTCACAGTGTGCAGTGGTGGGCCAAGGGTCATTTTTAGGTCTCCTCTGCGACAGCACATGATGCTGCATGCGCTTTCGCTTACAAGAGATATTCTATACAACAAGGAGCTTGCAGCCCGCACCCATTGCTTATCATCTGTTGTTTTTTTGTTTTTTGTTTTTTTAGTTGAAAACAGAATTTCCATTATATTGAGGGGGCAGAATTTTAACCAAGCCATCCATTAGTGAGCTAGAATCCATTCTTGAAATAGTCCCCATATTATTTTCCCTTTTCTCCTAGCCGATCTCCCCTTCCGTTCATACAGAGCAACTTCGAGATGATACACGGATAATAATTTGCCCAACCACTGTTGCCATGATGGGGGTCGTGGGTCCAACCATACAGAGGAGATGCACAATCGATAGACCGCCATAACCAAGAAAATAAAGGCTCTGTGCCGTTCCCCCACTTTCTCTGCAACCCCCAAGACCACAATCTCAGAGATAAGATCAACTTAATAGCCCACTACTCCTTTTAACACAAGTTGAATACCATCTTTCAATGCCGTCAGTTGCCCGCAAGAGGCAAACATATGAATGATGTCAGCTCCAAATATCACACATCTTGGGCAATTTATCCCTTGTAATCCACCCCATTTAACGAGGTGAGCTGGTGCATAGTATAAATCAAACACCGTCTTATAATGTTGTGCTTGTAGCGAGGAAGAAAGTAACATGGTGTGTCCCAGTTCTAATGATTTACAGAAATTAATACTCCCATCTACCAACTTACCCTCCCACTTCTCGCTATGCTTCTCCAGATCGTTGGGTTGTTCTAACATCAATGATGAGTAAATTAATTTTATTGTTATATTAGGTTTTTCCAATATATCCTTGAGCAAGAGATTACTTTTGAATCCATGCGCCACCCCCGATTTTTTACTCAAAAAGTCTCTTATCTGTAAATATTTGAAAAAATCCATTTACTCGAGTCCAAACTGTTCTTGAAGACTCTTAAACGTCTTAACCCCAAAATCATCAAACAAGTCTCCTAGCCTTCTTATGCCTAAAGAAGCCCATTTTACAGCATAATTATATTTAAATGTTTCAGGCAAAATCTGGTTATTATTTATTGTAGTGTAACAATTGAAGCTTCCCAGCCCATTCTTCTTCCGCCATGGTCGCCAGCATCTATAGGCCGCCTCCAGTATCTTATATTGTACCTTCTTGTAGTACCCAGGTTCATGAAGAGTTAACAAGCATATGTTCGCTATTGATCCTGCCAGCAGCTCATAGAGGTTTGGACAATATTCTGCCCCAGTCTTATCCATCTTCCCCCCCGGTAATGGGCGCATATACTGAAAAGCTGCTGCGAGTTGATATAGTTTCATATTTGGGAGGGACCACCCTCCCTTCTCCCGAGGTAAAGACATAAACGTACCTGTCCTTCTACACTTACCATATGCCCATGTAAATTTCATAACCAATCAATCTATCTCCTCAAACCGGGAGTTTATGAAACTCAATGGGATAGCACGGAAAATATACAGCAATTTAGGAAGAAGAATCATTTTGACCATATTACACCTTCCCATTATGGTCATATGTAAGTTATTCCATCTATTCATATCATATTTAGCTTTTACCAATATCGGGTTCAAATTCAAACTGATAATCTCTCCTACTCTTGGAGTGATGTCGATGCCAAGGTATACTGCGTGGTCGACTCTCTGATTACCCTGTGTGCTCACATGTCTATTAGTCAACAGCTGTGTTTTTGCTCTATTTAACAGATAGCCAGAGAACATCCCAAATTTGCTTGTCACCTCTTCAATTTCTTTCAATGCTACATCTGGATTAGAAGTTAAAATGGCTATATCATCTGCATATGGCAAGACTTTTGTATCCCAACCAAACCTAAACACTGGCGGTATCATATTATTCCCTTCTAGCTGTCTGAGCAGGGGATCTATATAGATAGCAAACAACAGTGGGGAAAATGAACACCCCTGTCTAGTGCCCCACCTCACTTGAATACACTCAGATTGCCCTCCCATTATCTGTATTCTCACCCCAGGGGACCTATATATAGATTTTGCTGCTAGGATGAATTTCTTCCCGAACCCATAAGTTTCCAAAAACCTGCCACAGACACTTTTAATTTACTCAATCAAACTCTTTCTCAGCATCTAGCAACGCGACTACCATAGGTTCTTCCGCCACCTCTGTAGCATCGAAAAGCGTGATGACCCTCCGAATGTGTTCGGTAGTGTCTCTCCCCGGGACAAACCCATGTCGCCTGGGTGTTACCAATTTCCTAATAACCAAAGATAATCGGGCAGCAAGAATTTTTTAATAGATTTTTACATCACTATTTATTAATATGATTGGCCGATATGAGCCTGGATTCTGTGGGGTCTTCCCTTTCTTAAAAAAGACCACTATATTGGCCATATCCCAGGATGCCGGGGTTTTACTACCATTTTACACCTGAGTAAATAGTTTCATCATCAGAGGGAACAAGAGTGTTTTGAAGTTTTTATAAAATTCTAGGGGAATTGCATCAGGACCAGAGGCTTTCCCGTGGCGAGACCACTCATTGCCATGTCTAATTCCGAGCTGTCAATATGTCCCTCTAAATTGAGATAATCTCCGTCTGACAGTTTGCTAGTCCTAATAGAACTAAGAAACTCCAGCATCTCTACCTCTGTATACGAAGGTGTAGTGTTATATAGCTCCATGCAATACCTCTGAAACACTTCCCTAATCCCAACCACATCTACTACTATTTGTCCTTGTTGATCCCTCATCTTTCTAATGACTCCAGCTGCTATTCTATGGTGTGCTCTTACAGCCAGCAAGTGCCCAGACCTCTCTCCATTGTCATAGCGATCTGCTCCTGAATATTATTTATATCTTCCCCCCTTTCTATGGCTATAATCAGCTGCCTTTCTATAGCTCTAAGCTTCATGTGTGTGTCCTTCATTGTAGTTTGAGTACTTTTTTGTTTCTTGAGGCTAAAACTTAAGGTTTCCCCCGCACTCCTGCTTTTAAGGTGTCCCAGACCATTTCTAGCGGGCCGTCCCCTGATTGATCTCCAGAAATTCGGTTATCCAGCTTCTCATATGGACACAGTATTCAGGGTCCTTAATAAGCCCACTTTCAAAGGTCCACCTCCTAATCTTATGCTGGAGACCATTGTAGGAAAGTACCATCTTGCCTGGCATGTTACCCCCATTTTTCACTGTATATATGTTGTTTTAGTTGTATGTGTCACTGGGACCCTGGTAACCCAGGGCCCCAGTGCTCATAAGTGTGCCTGAATGTGTTACCTGTGTAGTGACTAACTGTCTCACTGAGGCTCTGCTAATCAGAACCTCAGTGGTTATGCTCTCTCATTTCTTTCCAAATTGTCACTAACAGGCTAGTGACCATTTTTACCAATTTACATTGGCTTACTGGAACACCCTTATAATTCCCTAGTATATGGTACTGAGGTACCCAGGGTATTGGGGTTCCAGGAGATCCCTATGGGCTGCAGCATTTCTTTTGCCACCCATAGGGAGCTCTGACAATTCTTACACAGGCCTGCCACTGCAGCCTGAGTGAAATAACGTCCACGTTATTTCACAGCCATTTTACACTGCACTTAAGTAACTTATAAGTCACCTATATGTCTAACCTTTACCTGGTAAAGGTTAGGTGCAAAGTTACTTTGTGTGAGGGCACCCTGGCACTAGCCAAGGTGCCCCCACATTGTTCAGAGCCAATTCCCTGAACTTTGTGAGTGCGGGGACACCATTACACGCGTGCACTACATGTAGGTCACTACCTATATGTAGCTTCACCATGGTAACTCCAAATATGGCCATGTAACATGTCTATGATCATGGAATTGCCCCCTCTATACCATCCTGGCATAGTTGGCACAATCCCATGATCCCAGTGGTCTGTAGCACAGACCCTGGTACTGCCAAACTGCCCTTCCTGGGGTTTCACTGCAGCTGCTGCTGCTGCCAACCCCTCAGACAGGCAGCTGCCCTCCTGGGGTCCAGCCAGGCCTGGCCCAGGATGGCAGAACAAAGAACTTCCTCTGAGAGAGGGTGTGACACCCTCTCCCTTTGGAAAATGGTGTGAAGGCAGGGGAGGAGTAGCCTCCCCCAGCCTCTGGAAATGCTTTGTTGGGCACAGATGTGCCCAATTCTGCATAAGCCAGTCTACACCGGTTCAGGGACCCCTTAGCCCCTGCTCTGGCGCGAAACTGGACAAAGGAAAGGGGAGTGACCACTCCCCTGACCTGCACCTCCCCTGGGAGGTGTCCAGAGCTCCTCCAGTGTGCTCCAGACCTCTGCCATCTTAGAAACAGAGGTGCTGCTGGCACACTGGACTGCTCTGAGTGGCCAGTGCCACCAGGTGACGTCAGAGACTCCTGCTGATAGGCTCCTTCAGGTGTTAGTAGCCTTTCCTCTCTCCTAGGTAGCCAAACCCTCTTTTCTGGCTATTTAGGGTCTCTGTCTCTGGGGAAACTTTAGATAACGAATGCATGAGCTCAGCCGAGTTCCTCTGCATCTCTCTCTTCACCTTCTGATAAGGAATCGACCGCTGACCGCGCTGGAAGCCTGCAAACCTGCAACATAGTAGCAAAGACGACTACTGCAACTCTGTAACGCTGATCCTGCTGCCTTCTCGACTGTTTTCCTGCTTGTGCATGCTGTGGGGGTAGCCTGCCTCCTCTCTGCACCAGAATCTCCGAAGAAATCTCCCGTGGGTCGACGGAATCTTCCCCCTGCAACCGCAGGCACCAAAAAGCTGCATTACCGGTCCCTTGGGTCTCCTTTCAGCACAACGAGCGAGGTCCCTTGAATCCAGCGACTCTGTCCAAGTGACCCCCACAGTCCAGTGACTCTTCAGCCTAAGTTTGGTGGAGGTAAGTCCTTGCCTCACCTCGCTGGGCTGCATTGCTGGGAACCGCGACTTTGCAGCTACTCCGGCCCCTGTGCACTTCCGGCGGAAATCCTTCGTGCACAGCCAAGCCTGGGTCCACGGCACTCTAACCTGCATTGCACGACTTTCTAAGTTGGTCTCCGGCGACGTGGGACTCCTTTGTGCAACTTCGGTGAGCACCGTTTCACGCATCCTCGTAGTGCCTGTTTCTGGCACTTCTCTGGGTGCTACCTGCTTCAGTGAGGGCTCTGTGTCTTGCTCGACGTCCCCTCTCTCTTCAGGTCCAATTTGCGACCTCCTGGTCCCTCCTGGGCCCCAGCAGCGTCCAAAAACGCCAAACGCACGATTTGTGTCTAGCAAGGCTTGTTGGCGTCCTTCCGGTGGGAAAACACTTCTGCACGACTCTCCAAGGCGAGAGGGATCCGTCCACCAAAGGGGAAGTCTCTAGCCCTTTTCGTTCCTGCAGAAACCTCAGCTTCTTCTGTCCAGTCGAAGCTTCTTTGCACCCGCAGCTGGCATTTCCTGGGCATCTGCCCATCTCCGACTTGCTTGTGACTTTTGGACTTGGTCCCCTTGTTCCACAGGTACCCTAGATTGGAAATCCACAGTTGTTGCATTGCTGGTTTGTGTCTTTCCTGCATTATTCCTCTAACACGACTATTTTGTCCTTAGGGGAACTTTAGTGCACTTTGCACTCACTTTTCAGGGTCTTGGGGAGGGTTATTTTTCTAACTCTCACTATTTTCTAATAGTCCCAGCGACCCTCTACAAGGTCACATAGGTTTGGGGTCCATTCGTGGTTCGCATTCCACTTTTGGAGTATATGGTTTGTGTTGCCCCTATCCCTATGTTTCCCCATTGCATCCTATTGTAACTATACATTGTTTGCACTGTTTTCTAAGACTATACTGCATATTTTTGCTATTGTGTATATATATCTTGTGTATATTTCCTATCCTCTCACTGAGGGTAGACTCTAAGATACTTTGGCATATTGTCATAAAAATAAAGTACCTTTATTTTTAGTATAACTGTGTATTGTGTTTTCTTATGATATTGTGCATATGACACTAAGTGGTACTGTAGTAGCTTCACACGTCTCCTAGTTCAGCCTAAGCTGCTCTGCTAAGCTACCATTATCTATTAGCCTAAGCTGCTAGACACCCTATACACTAATAAGGGATAACTGGGCCTGGTGCAAGGTGCAAGTACCCCTTGGTACTCACTACAAGCCAGTCCAGCCTCCTACATTGGTTGTGCAGTGGTGGGATAAGTGCTTGAGACTACTTACCACTCTTGTCATTGTACTTTTCATAAGAGAAAAATATACAAAACAAGGTCAGTGTATATACACATAGCCAAAAAGTTTTGCATTTCCTCTTTTCACTCTTTTCTAAGTGCTGAAAAGTACTTCTAAACTTTCAAAAAGTTCTTAAAAGTTTAAAAAGTTTTTTTCTGTCTTTCCAAAAAGTTCTGAAAACTTTTTTCTCTTTTTCTATCACTTTAACTCTCTCTAAAAAAATGTCTGGCACAGGCAAATATGTTGAACTGTCCAAACTTGCATATGATCACCTTAGCTGGAAAGGAGCAAGGAGTCTCTGCATAGAGAGAGGTTTGAGTGTAGGGAAGAATCCTTCCTTAGAACTGTTAATTAATATGCTTAGAGTACAGGATAAGGCCATAAGTGCCCAATCTGGTGAAAAAGTAGCTAATGGTTCTCAATCTGATCCAGGGACTCCCCCAGGAAAAGGTTCAGGAAAGAAACTTCTCAGCCTGCCCATTACTAGACAGTGTAGCATAGTTGGTACAGAGGTTGAATCACACCATACTGATGGTGTTCTCTCACATTATACTGGTAGCCAAGCTGTTAGGGTGCCCTCTGTAAGGGACAGGTCTCCTTCTGTTCATTCCCATCATACCTCTGTATCTAGAAATGTCCCTCCCACCCACCCTGATGACAGATTGTTAGAAAGGGAGCTCAATAGATTGAGAGTGGAACAAACCAGACTGAAGCTCAAGAAGCAACAGCTGGATTTGGATAGACAGTCTTTAGAATTAGAGAAGGAAAGACAGAAGTTGGGTTTAGATACCCATGGTGGCAGCAGCAGTATTCCCCATAGTCATCCTGCAAAAGAGCATGATTCCAGGAATCTGCACAAGATAGTTCCCCCTTATAAGGAGGGGGATGACATTAACAAGTGGTTTGCTGCACTTGAGAGGGCCTGTGCTGTACAGGATGTCCCTCAAAAGCAGTGGGCTGCTATCCTATGGCTATCATTTAGTGGAAAAGGTAGGGATAGGCTCCTTACTGTAAAAGAAAATGATGCTAATAATTTCCAAGTTCTTAAGAATGCACTCCTGGATGGTTATGGCTTAACCACTGAACAGTACAGGATAAAGTTCAGAGAGACCAAAAAGGAGTCTTCACAAGACTGGGTTGATTTCATTGACCAGGCAGTGAAGGCCTTGGAGGGGTGGTTACATGGCAGTAAAGTTAATGATTATGACAGCCTGTATAACTTAATCCTGAGAGAGCATATTCTTAATAATTGTGTGTCTGATTTGTTGCACCAGTACTTGGTGGACTCTGATCTGACCTCTCCCCAAGAATTGGGAAAGAAGGCAGACAAATGGGTCAGAACAAGAGTGAACAGAAAAGTTCATACAGGGGGTGACAAAGATGGCAACAAAAAGAAGGATGGTAAGTCTTCTGACAAGGGTGGGGACAAATCTAAAATTGAGTCTTCATCAGGCCCACAAAAACACTCTGGTGGGGGTGGTGGGTCCAAATCCTCCTTTAATCAGAACAAGGAAAAGAAACCATGGTGCTATTTATGTAAAATAAAAGGCCATTGGACAACAGATCCCAGTTGTCCAAAGAAAGGCACCACAGCTCCTACCACTACAACCCCTACTGCTACACCTAGTGTCCCTACTAATAGCAGTGGTGGTGGGAGCAAACCTACTAATAGCCAATCCAAGGGAGTAGCTGGGCTCACTTTTGGTAATTTAGTTGGGGTTGGTCTGATTAGGGAGACCACAGAGGCTACTTTAGTCTCTGAAGGGGCTATTGATTTAGCCACTTTGGTTGCTTGCCCCCATAACTTGGAGAAGTACAAGCAACTAACCCTAATAAATGGTGTTGAGGTCCAGGCCTACAGGGACACAGGTGCCAGTGTCACAATGGTGATTGAGAAACTGGTGCACCCTGAACAACACATACTTGGACACCAGTACCAAGTAACCGATGCTCACAACATAACACAAAGCCACCCCATGGCTGTTGTAAATCTCAACTGGGGGGGGTAACTGGTCCAAAGAAAGTTGTGGTAGCTTCAGATTTACCTGTAGACTGTCTATTAGGGAATGATTTGGAGAAATCAGCTTGGTCAGATGTGGAGTTGGAGGCCCATGCAGCAATGCTGGGCATCCCAGGGCATATTTTTGCTTTGACAAGGGCTCAGGCCAAAAAGCAAAAAGGACAGGGAAGCTTGGATCCTGGAACAATGGACCAAGTGCTCCCTAAAGCTAGGGCTAGTAGAAGCAAACCACTTCCTACTATCCCTCCCTCTACAGTGGATTCAACTTCTGAGGAAGAAGAATTCCCTCCCTGTGCAGAACCTACACCAGAGGAGCTGGAAGCAGACACTGCTGAGCTTTTGGGTGAAGGGGGGCCTGCCAGGGAGGAGCTGAGTGTGGCACAGCAAACCTGTCCCACATTAGAGGGTCTCAGACAGCAAGCTGTCAAACAGGCTAATGGGGATGTCAGTGACTCTCACAGAGTTTACTGGGAGGACAACCTCTTGTACACTGAGCATAGGGATCCTAAACCTGGAGCTGCCAGGAGATTAGTGATTCCTCAGGAGTACAGAAAGTTCCTCCTAACACTGGCACATGACATTCCCTTAGCTGGGCATCTAGGACAAATGAAAACTTGGGACAGGCTTGTTCCCCTGTTTCATTGGCCTAGGATGTCTGAGGACACAAAAGAATTTTGTAAGTCCTGTGAAACCTGTCAAGCCAGTGGCAAGACAGGTGGCACTCCAAAGGCACCCCTTATCCCACTGCCTGTGGTTGGGGTTCCCTTTGAAAGGGTAGGGGTTGACATAGTTGGCCCCCTTGACCCTCCTACTGCTTCAGGCAATAGGTTTATCTTAGTGGTAGTGGACCATGCCACAAGATATCCTGAAGCTATTCCTTTAAGGACCACTACAGCTCCTGCAGTGGCAAAGGCCCTCCTGGGAATATTTTCCAGGGTGGGCTTCCCAAAGGAAGTAGTATCAGACAGAGGAAGCAATTTCATGTCTGCATATTTAAAGGCCATGTGGAAGGAGTGTGGTGTAACTTACAAGTTCACAACACCCTATCATCCACAAACAAATGGACTGGTGGAGAGATTTAATAAAACTCTCAAAGGCATGATTATGGGACTCCCTGAAAAACTCCGCAGGAGATGGGATATCCTTCTACCATGCCTCCTTTTTGCCTACAGGGAGGTACCCCAGAAAGGAGTGGGCTTCAGCCCCTTTGAACTTCTTTTTGGACACCCTGTTAGGGGTCCACTCACACTTGTAAAGGAGGGTTGGGAACAACCTTTAAAAGCTCCTAAGCAGGATATTGTGGATTATGTACTTGGCCTCAGATCAAGGATGGCTGAGTACATGAAAAAGGCCAGTAAAAACCTTCAGGCCAGCCAAGAGCTCCAGAAGCAATGGCATGATCAGAAGGCTGTTTTGGTTCAGTACCAACCAGGGCAGAAAGTGTGGGTCTTGGAGCCTGTGGCCCCAAGAGCACTCCAAGATAAATGGAGTGGACCCCACACAATTGTTGAAAAGAAGGGTGAAGTAACCTACTTGGTTGACTTAGGCACTGCCAGGAGTCCCCTTAGGGTGCTCCATGTCAACCGCCTGAAACCCTACTATGACAGGGCTGATCTCACCCTGCTCATGGCAACAGATGAGGGACAGGAAGAAGACAGTGATCCTCTACCTGATCTCTTCTCTTCCACAGATCAAGATGCTCTTGTGGAAGGTGTAGTTTTGGCTGATTGTCTTACTGCTGAGCAGAAAGACAATTGCATAAATCTCCTAGGACAATTTTCAGAACTCTTCTCTACTGTGCCAGGCACCACTTCTTGGTGTGAGCACACTATAGATACTGGAGACAGTTTACCTGTCAAAAGTAAGATCTATAGGCAGCCTGACCATGTCAGGGACTGCATAAAGCAAGAAGTTCAGAAAATGTTGGAACTAGGAGTGGTTGAGCACTCTGACAGTCCATGGGCTTCTCCTGTGGTACTGGTACCAAAACCCAATTCTAAAGATGGAAAGAAGGAAATGAGGTTTTGTGTAGACTATAGAGGTCTCAACTTGGTAACCAAAACTGATGCTCACCCTATACCGAGGGCAGATGAGCTCATAGATACACTGGCATCTGCCAAGTATCTAAGCACTTTTGATTTGACTGCAGGGTATTGGCAGATCAAATTGTCAGAAGATGCTAAACCTAAGACTGCATTTTCTACCATTGGAGGACATTACCAGTTTACTGTAATGCCTTTTGGTTTGAAAAATGCACCTGCCACTTTTCAGAGGTTGGTGAACACAGTCCTGCAAGGGCTGGAAGCTTTCAGTGCAGCATATTTGGACGATATAGCTGTCTTTAGCTCCAGCTGGGATGATCACCTGGTCCACCTATGGAAAGTTTTGGAGGCTCTGCAAAAGGCAGGCCTCACTATCAAGGCTTCAAAGTGCCAGATAGGTCAGGGTAAGGTGGTTTATCTGGGACACCTTGTTGGTGGGGAACAGATTGCAACTCTGCAGGGGAAAATCCAAACTATTATTGATTGGGTTCCCCCTACCACTCAGACTCAGGTGAGAGCCTTCCTAGGCCTCACTGGGTATTACAGGAGGTTCATTAAGAACTATGGCTCCATTGCAGCCCCTCTTAATGACCTCACATCCAAGAAAATGCCTAAAAAGGTATTATGGACAGCAAACTGTCAGAAAGCTTTTGAGGAGCTGAAGCAGGCCATGTGCTCTGCACATGTCCTGAAAAGCCCTTGTTACTCTAAAACATTCTATGTCCAAACTGATGCATCTGAATTAGGAGTAGGGGCAGTCCTATCACAACTTAATTCTGAGGGCCAGGATCAACCTGTTGCTTTTATTAGTAGGAGGTTGACCCCTAGAGAAAAGCGTTGGTCTGCCATTGAGAGGGAGGCCTTTGCTGTGGTCTGGGCTCTGAAGAAGTTGAGGCATACCTGTTTGGCACTCACTTCATTGTTCAGACAGACCACAAACCTCTACTTTGGCTAAAACAAATGAAAGGTGAAAATCCTAAATTGTTGAGGTGGTCCATATCCCTACAGGGAATGGACTATACAGTGGAACATAGACCTGGGAGTAGCCACTCCAATGCAGATGGACTCTCCAGATATTTCCACTTAGACAATGAAGACTCATCAGGTCATGGCTAGTCTTATTGTCCTTCATTTGGGGGGGGGGTTGTGTAGGAAAGTACCATCTTGCCTGGCATGTTACCCCCATTTTTCACTGTATATATGTTGTTTTAGTTGTATGTGTCACTGGGACCCTGGTAACCCAGGGCCCCAGTGCTCATAAGTGTGCCTGAATGTGTTACCTGTGTAGTGACTAACTGTCTCACTGAGGCTCTGCTAATCAGAACCTCAGTGGTTATGCTCTCTCATTTCTTTCCAAATTGTCACTAACAGGCTAGTGACCATTTTTACCAATTTACATTGGCTTACTGGAACACCCTTATAATTCCCTAGTATATGGTACTGAGGTACCCAGGGTATTGGGGTTCCAGGAGATCCCTATGGGCTGCAGCATTTCTTTTGCCACCCATAGGGAGCTCTGACAATTCTTACACAGGCCTGCCACTGCAGCCTGAGTGAAATAACGTCCACGTTATTTCACAGCCATTTTACACTGCACTTAAGTAACTTATAAGTCACCTATATGTCTAACCTTTACCTGGTAAAGGTTAGGTGCAAAGTTACTTTGTGTGAGGGCACCCTGGCACTAGCCAAGGTGCCCCCACATTGTTCAGAGCCAATTCCCTGAACTTTGTGAGTGCGGGGACACCATTACACGCGTGCACTACATATAGGTCACTACCTATATGTAGCTTCACCATGGTAACTCCAAATATGGCCATGTAACATGTCTATGATCATGGAATTGCCCCCTCTATACCATCCTGGCATAGTTGGCACAATCCCATGATCCCCGTGGTCTGTAGCACAGACCCTGGTACTGCCAAACTGCCCTTCCTGGGGTTTCACTGCAGCTGCTGCTGCTGCCAACCCCTCAGACAGGCAGCTGCCCTCCTGGGGTCCAGCCAGGCCTGGCCCAGGATGGCAGAACAAAGAACTTCCTCTGAGAGAGGGTGTGACACCCTCTCCCTTTGGAAAATGGTGTGAAGGCAGGGGAGGAGTAACCTCCCCCAGCCTCTGGAAATGCTTTGTTGGGCACAGATGTGCCCAATTCTGCATAAGCCAGTCTACACCGGTTCAGGGACCCCTTAGCCCCTGCTCTGGCGCGAAACTGGACAAAGGAAAGGGGAGTGACCACTCCCCTGACCTGCACCTCCCCTGGGAGGTGTCCAGAGCTCCTCCAGTGTGCTCCAGACCTCTGCCATCTTGGAAACAGAGGTGCTGCTGGCACACTGGACTGCTCTGAGTGGCCAGTGCCACCAGGTGACGTCAGAGACTCCTGCTGATAGGCTCCTTCAGGTGTTAGTAGCCTTTCCTCTCTCCTAGGTAGCCAAACCCTCTTTTCTGGCTATTTAGGGTCTCTGTCTCTGGGGAAACTTTAGATAACGAATGCATGAGCTCAGCCGAGTTCCTCTGCATCTCTCTCTTCACCTTCTGATAAGGAATCGACCGCTGACCGCGCTGGAAGCCTGCAAACCTGCAACATAGTAGCAAAGACGACTACTGCAACTCTGTAACGCTGATCCTGCCGCCTTCTCGACTGTTTTCCTGCTTGTGCATGCTGTGGGGGTAGCCTGCCTCCTCTCTGCACCAGAAGCTCCGAAGAAATCTCCCGTGGGTCGACGGAATCTTCCCCCTGCAACCGCAGGCACCAAAAAGCTGCATTACCGGTCCCTTGGGTCTCCTCTCAGCACGACGAGCGAGGTCCCTCGAATCCAGCGACTCTGTCCAAGTGACCCCCACAGTCCAGTGACTCTTCAGCCCAAGTTTGGTGGAGGTAAGTCCTTGCCTCACCTCGCTGGGCTGCATTGCTGGGAACCGCGACTTTGCAGCTACTCCGGCCCCTGTGCACTTCCGGCGGAAATCCTTCGTGCACAGCCAAGCCTGGGTCCACGGCACTCTAACCTGCATTGCACGACTTTCTAAGTTGGTCTCCGGCGACGTGGGACTCCTTTGTGCAACTTCGGCGAGCACCGTTTCACGCATCCTCGTAGTGCCTGTTTCTGGCACTTCTCCGGGTGCTACCTGCTTCAGTGAGGGCTCTTTGTCTTGCTCGACGTCCCTTCTCTCTTTAGGTCCAATTTGCGACCTCCTGGTCCCTCCTGGGCCCCAGCAGTGTCCAAAAACGCCAAACGCACGATTTGCATCTAGCAAGGCTTGTTGGCGTCCTTCCCGCGGGAAAACACTTCTGCTCGACTCTCTAAGGCGAGAGGGATCCGTCCACCAAAGGAGAAGTCTCTAGCCCTTTTTGTTCCTGCAGAAACCTCAGCTTCTTCTGTCCAGTCGAAGCTTCTTTGCACCCGCAGCTGGCATTTCCTGGACATCTGCCCATCTCCGACTTGCTTGTGACTTTTGGACTTGGTCCCCTTGTTCCACAGGTACCCTAGATTGGAAATCCACAGTTGTTGCATTGCTGGTTTGTGTCTTTCCTGCATTATTCCTCTAACACGACTATTTTGTCCTTAGGGGAACTTTAGTGCACTTTGCACTCACTTTTCAGGGTCTTGGGGAGGGTTATTTTTCTAACTCTCACTATTTTCTAATAGTCCCAGCGACCCTCTACAAGGTCACATAGGTTTGGGGTCCATTCGTGGTTCGCATTCCACTTTTGGAGTATATGGTTTGTGTTGCCCCTATCCCTATGTTTCCCCATTGCATCCTATTGTAACTATACATTGTTTGCACTGTTTTCTAAGACTATACTGCATATTTTTGCTATTGTGCATATATATCTTGTGTATATTTCCTATCCTCTCACTGAGGGTACACTCTAAGATACTTTGGCATATTGTCATAAAAATAAAGTACCTTTATTTTTAGTATAACTGTGTATTGTGTTTTCTTATGATATTGTGCATATGACACTAAGTGGTACTGTAGTAGCTTCACACGTCTCCTAGTTCAGCCTAAGCTGCTCTGCTAAGCTACCATTATCTATCAGCCTAAGCTGCTAGACACCCTATACACTAATAAGGGATAACTGGGCCTGGTACAAGGTGCAAGTACCCCTTGGTACTCACTACAAGCCAGTCCAGCCTCCTACAACCATCTAAATCCAAGTCCAATACTAGTGGGTTATGATCTGACATAAACCGCGGATACAATTCCATAATAGCATGCGCTAGCAGCTCAGGAGATGTCAGAAAAAAATCAAGCCGAGCCAGCTTCGCATTGGGGGCCGAAAAGTAAGTATATCCAGGATCTGGTTCGCATAGCTTTACCCAGGCATCCACCAACCCTAACTCCTTCTGCAGCCCAACCATTTCGTTATATACGTGAGGTTCACGCCCCTGATATCCCTTAGCTGTGGCTGCTAATAGATCCTGCAGTCTGTCCCACAAGCCATTAAAATAAAAATGCCCGCAGAGGATATACGGGGGGCCATCCTGCTAACTCCACTACCAGGAAATTCATTACGACAGGGTCATCTGTTACTGCCCCATATATAGAACATAGAGTAAAACATCCTTTTTCATTGTGACATTCTGCTATCACCCATCTTCCATTCCTATCTGCCCTCTGTCTTACATATTTTAATCTATTGCTCCGATCCAATATTGCCACCCCTTTAGTCTTAACATCTTGTTCTGAACAAACTACCATTCTCATACCCAGTGATCCTAGAATTCCACTATTATTGTATACTACATGGGTATCCTGTACACAACAAATGCCAGCCCTAAGAATGTTTAAATCTTCTGCACTTTTTCACCTTTTTCGGGGATCATTTAATCCACAAATATTAATTGATGCTATTCGGAACCTAGTCATTTTTTTTCCCCTCCAATTGCTTCTCTATCTACTTGAATAATGCGTCGGGTATCCTTCCTCTCTCTTTCGACTCCCTTAATCTTACAAATCCTGAAAATCACATTACCCCTTCCTTTTCTGCTTTTTTCTTTAAAAACCACCCTTCTGGGCCCCTCTTCCATCCCCCTCCCTGAACCACTCCCACCCACCCTACTCCCTCCCAACATGGTCTGGTCGGAACCTCCCTCTCCCAACCAGCCGCCCCCCACCCTGTTGAGCAATCAGACCACCATTGGCCTGAATGTTGGTGCTGTGTAAATGTGTGCCACCCGCCCGCCCCCGAACTGCCATATTAATTTCACATATCCACCCCTAGGAGTATGTTACCAAAAGATTCTTCCCTCTCTTTTTAATGTCCTTAAGTCCCATTAAATACTCTTTGGCCTGAACCTCTGATATGAACACTTTTCCTTTCCCATTTACCACTGTTTTTAAGCGAGCAGGGGCCAGCAGATAGGCCTCGCCTCCGGTGTCCTAAAATGGTTTAATCAACTGTCGAAGCCGCCATCTTCGCTCCACAGTTGTATGACAAAAATCTGGCCGAGTAAAAAAAGTTATCCCTTCAACACTGCCTGGGGCATTTGGACGAGCACTATCAAATATAGCCTGTCGTAACAAGTAATTTCCAAAAAAGACTAAGATGGCTCTAGGGTATTTGGGTTCTGCTGAGTGCCCTCCCTCTCGTCGGGTTACCGGGAACCTATGTACGCGCTGAACCTCAGTTTCCCAGTCCCAATTGACCAGCTCCGGAAAGGCCCCCCGTAAGAGCTTAATCATATAAGCCCTAATATCGCTCCCTTCCACCCCTTCATTAATACCCAAGAAGCGCAAGATATTTCTTTTCTGCCGATTCTCGTGGTCTTCTACCTTCCACATTATATCAGTCAGTTGTCCATCTTGTGCTACACATTGTTCTCTTAGGGCCTCAACATCCGCTTCGACCGCCGCTGTCCTTTCCTCTATTGTGCTTAGCTTGGTTTCAATTTCAGTACATGACTTTGCAACTTTACGAACTGTTCCTTGCAGACGTTTTGTAGCAACCCTTGCATGGCGATTTTCTATCTTAGTCTCTGTTTGGAGTTCCTTGATTGAATTGTATATCGACTGCAGCATCCCTGCCTCGACACTAACAGTACATATGCTGCTCGCCGGACCACCTATATTCCCTTCCATGTTGTTGTTAGCCATCTGTTGACCTTTGCAGTAGGTATATCTGTTAGTCTAATACCTGAATAATCCCACTGAAGTGTCTTACTGCCACTAAATGTAGAAAGTTCAGTACCCTCACTAAGGCCAGACCGCACTTTTGTGCACTTACGATGTCGCCGCTGCTGCCACACTGTAGGCTCGTTGCTTGATGATACGTTTCCTGTCTCGGAAGATGTACTGCTGCCGGATTCACCTAGATTATGCTCACTGCTGGTGAGATCGGATTCCTCTGTTAAAGAATCAAATTTATCACCGCCATCTCTGGCCCAGTCCGGGCTTTTTAAGCTCTTTTCAATTTCCTTATCTCCTACCGTCAATTTTGGCGATTCGTATTACAAGACATCCGTACTCAGTGCAGCGGTTATATCATCCATGTCACCAACCGCCTTTCTCCCAGCTAGGATCTTATACAGCTGTGCTTGATGTCTGTTTTTACTAATAGGGAATCTGCCCCCCTTCTTTTGTGTAACCACACTACTAGCCGAGACACCTGGGAAGCCATTGTCGCCTTGTGAACCCTTTGTAAGAGATTCATTGATTTCGATGGGAACCCTCCTCTCCCTCTCTCTGCTGTTTGCTGGAGGTACTACTTCTATTACAGATTGACTGTTTGCTGGAGGGGGCACTATATGTGCAGCAAAACTTTCTTGTACTCCTACAGCAAAAAGGATGTGATTGTAGGCTGAATTTTGTCCTTCCCCCTAGCATCCAAAGGGGGAATAATACGTCATCATTCTTGACGTCCCTGCCAATACCAGTTGTATTTTTCCTGCTGGAGTTTGCCGTTGTCGTGATAGGGCGCCTGACTGCTCCAGCTGGGTCTCCTTTATCCTTCCCTGCACGCGTTATCTTGGTTCCCTCAGCCTAATCACCCAAATTCCAGACAATTCTTGGTGCCATGTTTGTTCCCAAGGTGCTAGGAAGTACTTTCACCAACTCGGCTAGTCCTGTTGCTGCCAATATCACGTTCTGTATCACCCTCTTTAAGACACACCTCACAGTCTGACGAGGCGAGCAAGGATGACCAGCTATACCAAACTGAGTGGCAAGGAGGATTAGGACTCCTCACCGCCAGTGCTAGAGTACTTGTTTAGTATAAACATTAGTCTTGAAAAGAGTATACTGTGGGTTAAAAACCCGCCTGTGCCTGCTTAAAATAACAAGCCGGTGAAGTTGTAATTGTAGCGGGGGAGGAATACAATGTCCAGTTGTGCCCAATTGCAACCCACTTAGTGAGCGCTTTTGACGTATGCTTTTAAATAATATCATTTCAGGTGCCCAAGCGTCTTAGTATAGTCTTAAAAAATGTTGATTAAAAGGCCTGGTGTCTTTTATTGGGCCCTGCGAGCCAGCCTGCCCCCCACTTCTTACTTGCTTTTTTTTTCCCCCATGGAGAGCCAGGGAGGCCGTCGTGAATTGTAGCGCTGCCCCGCTAACCCCTCCGGTTGCCGGAGGAGAGGGCGTGCTCGATTGATCCATCGACGCAGCTGCAGAGGCCCACACTGCTTCCTTCATCCACTTTGTCCTGCTCGAGAGCCTCCGAAAACTTGTCCGGTCCTCGGAGCCCCGTGCCGTCAGATTTGGCGGGGCCACCCGCTGATAAACCTCGCCGCTCACTCCGGTCGGAGTATGTCCACCTCGAATCAGAAAAAAGCCGGGGGCTCGATACTAGGGGAGCGGATTCCCCTCAGCAGCTCCACGCTCCTGCACTCTGCATTCTGCTGGCGTCCACGGTGGGCGGGGAAGGCGGCCTTCAGCTACGCAACATCCATCTTGCTCAGGTTCTTCAACCATACATGCATGTCATTAAACTTGCACTTGGGAAAAGAAACTGTTTACCCACTTGATCCAGATGACAACATACACTGTGTATGTTGATTATTGTCAGACAGCCACAGGAAGACTCATGTCTTTCCTTGACTTCCAGGTGTCTGTTAATGAAAGTCTCACTGCTGCTACAGAAGCAGCAGCCTTCACTTCATACGTTCTGGAGGATGTGGAAAGGGTGCAGGAGCGACACTTTGCTGATCATATTCCTAAAGCACCCAAAAAGGATCATCGATGTTGTCACTGCAAAGTGTGCTCAAAGCATTGAAAGTGGCAGGAGGGTTGCAATTACTGTCCCTAGTGCCCATCTCAGCCAGGCCTCTGTTTCCCTTCTTGCTTTAAGTTGTATCATACTAAAGCAAAGTTCTGGGAAATTGACTGAGGTACAGCTGCCTTTCAGTGACTGTGCATGGATGCTGAATGTCCATGGACCACTGCTTCGTTAAACAAGCAGCCACAGAATTGTAGTTCATCTACTTCAGGAAATCATGGACTTGCTTATGGCCTGCTTAACACCTTTATCCACTGTCAGAATGTGGTAGGTGTTCTGTTCAATTAACGTGCGTTATAGTCCCCACACTGCACAAACCAGTGGACAGAACATATGCTACATTGTCATGGGGCACCCTGTGCGACAAAATGTTACTGACTAAATTTTGAAGTGTTTGTTATGGAACTTATGTATGCCATACAAGGATGACCCTGACTGCCAATGAGAACCAGAGTAACTGTAATAAGTCAAACAAATGTCCTGGGGGACATATATTCACCAACATTTCTACTTGTTTGAAAATGTACAAACTCAATTTGTAGTTTCACTTGTAAAGCAAAAGTGTTGGTGAGTGAGTCCCACAATATATTTCTTTGGTTTTGTACTTTAGAGATCTTAGGTAGTACTTACCATCATGTCTGCCTCAGTTTCAATCGTAGATATGCTCACTCAGTTAGAGGAATAGGCCTCACAAGGTACACTTGAACACCCCCAACTTGCATTCACAAACTGAAAGGAGTTGAATTTAGCACAGTAAGTGCACTGATGGCACATGAAAAACATGTTTTCTTGAGCTTCGATGTAGCTAATGGCGGAAATCATTAGTATGATTCACTTGGCAACTATACAGGATTAGTCAGGACTCTGATAAGGACAAAAACATGAACGGGTAAGAAAAGTGTATGGTAGGTGTGCTTTTCCAGGGATATTGTACAGGTAGAAGGCAGTAAAGATGCACATCATCTACACCCATGGATTCATACCCATTGTTGCCACACAAGCATTGAAGGACAGTGACCCATGGGATTCTGTGTTTGAAATGCTTGCTACGTTCATCCTTGGTAGGTGTTCAATTTGCTGTATGATAAGTGCATTATAGTCACTGCACTGCACATAACAGTGGCTTCGATATATGCTATGTTCTCATGGACTACCTTGTGTGCCAAAACCTACCCTTCTTCATAGTTTATGATGTTCTCTTTACGGAACTTTGCAGACATTTCCCAGCATGTCTGCCTTAGTTTCAAAGGTAGATATGCTTGCTCAGTTCAAAGCAAAGGCCTCACAAGGCCTACTCGGAAATCCCCAATTTGCAACCACAAACTAGAAGGAGTTGGATTTAGCACAGTGAGTTTGCTGAAGGTGCATGAAAAATATGTGTTCCTGAGCCATGCGGCTGTCATGGTAGCCATTAGTAAAGATTCCTTATGCGTGCCTTTGGTAATGTTCAGGAAGAAGGAGGTGGTTATTTGACAGGAGGAAAAAGTAGTTAAACTTATTCTGCCCTGTGGTGTATGAATGTGATGGTCCCTTGTCTGGAGGCAGTAAGTTGATGTGAGTGCAGTGACAAGTTGGATTGGGCCCATGCCCAGTGGTATGAAAGTGTTGTGTGTTATACGTGAATGGTGTGTGAAAGGACCATAAATCGGTTGATGCAATGAAGTGGCTTTATGGCTCACCTTCAGAAGGTTTGGTTTCCATGTTCAGATACTTTGATAAGTATTGATGCTTTGAAACCATAATTTATGAAGGTGCTACAAACAACTAGTTTGAGTGGTGGATAAACAATAACATACTAGTACCAGGGGAGTCCAAGGGTGCAGGACCATTGTGACTTTCACCAGTTTTCTTTAACCAGAATCCCATTGAAATCACAAACTTTGCTTAAAAAACAAATTTTCCTTGCATTTCCGTGAGGGAAAGTCCTGGAATATGCAGGGTGCCACAAATTCCCTACAACCCAGCATTCCCATAAATCACCAGAGAAAAATGTTGCCTCACTTTTGTACTTTAGTGGGTGGGCAACTGACCATGACAGGGAAGGGCCCAAAAAGTATTGCGGAGATAACAAAATTACCTATCACAAAACAGCCTGGTTTTGTAAGTCGGTCACCTGTGTCCTTGGTACTGGGCTTGATGGCCATATAAGGAAACCTACCAAAACAAGACATTTCTGAAAACTAGACACCCGGGGAAGTCCATGGAGGTGTGGTCTGTGTTTTCTTAGCCAGAAGACCCTGCAAAGGTGAAACGTTGATTAAAAACACTAGTTTACGTTGCTTTTCTGTCACGTAAACTACATGAATGAGTTGCAGGCACTTGGCCAACCCACACAAGTGTGGTGCCATTTTTGTCATGAAACTTGTGGGTATGCTGGATGAGAGGAATTTTGTGGCTCCCCTGAGATTCCAGAACTTTGCATTGTTGAATAGTGAGGAAAACATGTTTTTTCAGACACAATTTGAAGTTGCAAAGGTTTCTCTGTGACAGAACCTGGTGAGAGCCCCACAAGTCACCCTATTCTGGACTCTCCTACGTATCTTGTTTTAAAGAATATATATGTTTGCTAGGTTTCCCTAGGTGCCGGCTGAGCTAAAAGTCCAAATCCACAGCTAGGCATGTTGCAGAAAACATGTCAGTTTTCATTGGAAAAATGTGATGTGTCCACGTTGTGTTTTGGTGCATTTCCTGTTGCGGATGCTAGGCCTACCCACACAAGTGAGGTACCTTTTTTATTGGGAGACTTGTGGGAATGCTTGGTGGAAGGAACTTTGTGGCTCCCCTCAGAACCAGAACTTTGCATTGCTGAATTGTGAGGAAAATGTGTTATTTTGACACATTTTGAGGAGGTTTGCAAAGGATTCTGGGTGACAGAACCTGGAGAGTGCCCCACAAGTTACCTCATTCTGGATTCGTCTAGGTGTCTAGTTTTAAAAAATGTATAGGTTTGCTAGGTTTTCCCTAAGTGCCGGCTGAGCTAGATGCCAAACTCCACAGCCAGGCACTTTACACAAAAAGCATTTGTTTTCATTGGAACAAGGTGATGGGTCCACGTTGTGTTTTGGGGCATTTCCTGTCATGGACACTAGGCTTACCCACACAAGGGAGGTACCATTTTTATTGGGATGCTTGGGGCAGTGCTGGGTGGAAGGAAGTTTGTGGCTCTCCTGAGATTCAAGGTTGTTGCATTGCTGAAATGCGTGGGAAATCTGTTTTTTAGATACATTTTGAGGTTTGCATACTTTTCTGGGTAACAGAACCCGGTGAGAGCCCCACAAGTCATCCCATTATTGATTTCCCTAGGTGTCTAGTTTAAAAAAATGTATAGGTTTGCTAGGTTACCCTATGTGCCCGCTGAGCTCGAGCCCAAAAGTCATATCTAGGCACTTTGCAAAAAACACATCCTTTTTCAGTGGAACAATGTGATGTGTCCACATTGTGTTTTGGGGCATCTACTTTCGTGGGCACCAGGCCTACCACACAAGTGAGGTACCATTTGTATTGGGAGACTTGGGGGAATGCTGGGTGGAAGAAAGTGTGTGGTTCCCCCCATATTCCAGAACTTTGCATCACTGAAATGTGAGGAAAATGTGTTTTTTTAGACAACTTTTGAGGTTTGTAAACAATTCTAGGTGACAGAACCTGGTAAGAGTACATCAAGTCACTCCATTCTGGATTCTCCTAGGTGTTTAGGTTTGCTAGGTTTCCCCAGGTGCCAGCTAAGCTAGAGGCCAAAACTCCTCGGCTAGGCACTTTGCTACAAATGAGTCCGTTTTCAGTAGAAAAATGTACTCCGTCCATGTTTCATTTTGGTGCATTTCCTGTAGTATGCACTAGGCCTACCCAAACAAGTGAGGTACCATTTTTATCGGGACACTTGGAGGAATACAGAATAGAAGAACAAGTGTTATTGCCAATTGTCTTTCAAAGGTAAGACAGTGTGTAAGAAAGAAGTAATTTTGAGAAATGCGCTGTAATTCACATGCTAGCAGTGCTTAATATGTATGCTTTCCGGTGCTGAGCACCAGCACTTATTTTTGACGGCTGGCACTTATTTGTCTGCTTCAAGCATTTACTGTGAGCAAAAGACAAATATAGGAAAGATGGACGAACAGAAAAATGAAAAAGCGTCACAAAGGGAGACAGCAGAAAGGTGCAAGAGTTAGCTGAAGGGACAGGGAGTGGCTGTAAATGGATCAAAGAGGCCCGAGTTGGCTTCAGGATTACGCTGCCTCAGTATTCTGTGCTCACACATTCAATTGCAGCAGTCGCGTGTTTCAGAGGAGAGCTTTGGGCACTGGCACATTTTTATTTACAAATTAAACAATGCATGCTAGTATAGGTACCCTCGAATTTGGAGATGTGCAAATAACCACTGCTTCTGAGCTCTATGACTTGTAGCCATTTCGGAAATACATAGGTTTCCTTGATATACATTTTTCACTCTTTATATTTTACCAAATGAATTGCTGTATACCTGGTATACAATGAAACCGACTGCAAGGTGCAGCTCATATATTGGTTCTGGATACCTTGGGTTTTTGATGAACCTACAAGCCCTATTTATATCCCCACAACCAGAAGGGTCCAGGAGATATAATGGTAATGGCTATCATAAATTTGTCATAGTTAGAAAAAGTTACAGAAGAAAACGTAGACAGAAATGGCTGCTTTTTCAACTCAATTTCAATTTTTTTTGTATTCCAACTGTTACTTTTTATAGAAAAACCTTGAGGGATCTACACAAATGACCCTCTGCTAAATTAAAAATGTCGCTACTTTTCAGAAATGTTTAGCTGTCCAGGATCCACCATTGTTTTTTAACCCATTTCTGTCACTAACTGGAAGGAGGCTGGAAGCACAAAAAATAGTAAATATAGGATTTGTCCCAGTAAAATGCCAAAACTGTGTTGAAAAATGTGGTTTTCTGACTCAAGTCTGCCTGTTCCTGAAAGCTGAATAGGTGGTGATTTTAGCAATGCAAACCCTTCATTGATCCCATTTACTGGTAATAACCCAGATGGTATCTTCTGCAGCACTTTTCCACACTTTTGCCCCCCAAAAATCACATTTTTGCTGTATTTTGGCTAATTTCTCCATCTCCCTCAGGTGAACCCTCAGACTCTGGGTACCTTTAAAGTCCCCAGGATGTTGGAAAAAAGATGCAAATTTGGTGGAGATAGCTTAGGTGGACAAAACGTTTTCGGGGCCTCAGCACGAACTACCCCAAATAGCCAACAAAAGGGCTTAGCACCTGAGGGGGAAAAGACCCAGTAGCTAAGGGGTTAATCAAAAATAGAGATTTAAAACCTGTTACATATAGTAAAATCATCATAGAGCCCTTATAATTAAAAACAAGTACATACTTTAAAAATGCATTATTCTGTTCCAGTACTGAGCATTTTTTAGAAACGTCCCACCAGCAAAAGACACAGCAGGCTCAGAAACCATTTGAGGATAGAGAAAAGCTGGTCTATATTGACAAAACTCCCTAGATTTAAGAATAGGTAACACAAATCTATGCTGAGGGGGGTCTTAAAACTTACAAAACAAGACCAAGTGCTCCACAGACTGGAGTGAACTGCCCTCACATGAGCAAGTTGTTACTGAACTCGGGTCAAATCGCCCAAGGGGAATACTAAGATGAGATTGAAACTTTGTAAGAAGAGATCTTTCTCATGTGTTTCTAAGAAGGGAAAGATTTGGGTCGAGCATCATTTTTCAAAATCAAGTAAAGTTTCAGAGTAGGTTTAACAAAATCCATGGTCTTTCTTTCTTCAGAAGCATGTTTTGAAAACAACTCTTTGATATTTATCCAGGCACTTTTCTTAACCAAATCAGCGGAATAGTATAGATGTAGTCGACCCAAAAACACAGCAGCACTCCTGCTGCCAAATCCTAAGCCAATTACGACAATCTTTCATCATATTTCTATTAAAAGAGGTTTGCTCACTACTACAAACTGTAATCCATAGGAGCAACGGATGAGTTTAACAAAGTCTTCCAATCATTCAAGGTTCGACTCTTCAATGTTAAAAAATTAGGACTAGCAGGGCCCAAACCCTACAATCTCCTGTAGAAGCAATTCTCCTCAAATTGGATTTTTGAACAGTCATGGGTCCCCCACATTGAGGCAACATATGTTCAAACTGGTAAGCACTTCATTTTATACACTTGAAGCAAGGGTAGAACAGGTTTATTGCCAATCATAGAGGCAGACCTAAATAGAGAACCACAAGTTTGATTGAAATGTAAACATTGATTTGCACGAGAGAGTAAAGAATTAATCTGCATGATCACTCTAGTAGAACAAGTTAAGGCTTGAAAGGCATCTTAAATATCAACAGAGGGAGTATCAAAGATTAACAATGACGTAATAATCAAGGTCAAGTTGGGGACAATTAAGAGATTGAACAGAGTATGAATCAATATGCCTTGCCCTTCAATTCTAAGGATCTTCTCTTTTGGGATCAAACCGGTTAAACCAGGAGAGGTGGTCGGTCTACTATTAGCACGTAGTCTCAGAACAACTTGATGTGAATTTTGGTCACTAAAGCAGGATTCCAAAACATCCCCATAACAAACTAATTGTTCTAAGGGCCTGGATATAAAGACATAATCAATGGTTGTCCCTTTCCCCCAGCCTATAAAAGTAGGTGTTTGATTTAAGGGGTTCCCCACAAAGTCCATCACATGAAGTAGACCTACGTAACACAGGGCTGTATAAAAGCTCCTCCTCCTATGGTCACATAAGATAGTACAAGTTGGGATGTCCCTCGTCACAAAAGGGTCAGATGTGGTAGGGTTCAAGCCCATGTTAGCATTCAAATCACTGCCCAATATCACCTTGGAACAATTGGGCCTTGGAAAAGGGCCTGGCCTCTGTGGCCGAAAATACCTGAAACAAAGCCTCAATCTGGCAACCCAGGTTGGAAATACGTTTCTAGAAATGAACAAGGAAAAAATTAACCAATTGGATGAAATGATCCACAGAATCTGAATTCCTATTTTTTGGTGGGAATGAGGATAACCTTTAGAGATTCAGATTATCATGGCCAATCCATTCTGAGCTCTCTGTCCCACTAAAGCAATAGCAGGGACTATAAAACATTTAAAACCATTCAAGGGGATGGTCTCCCAGGCTCAAGTTTCTTAGAACATACCCATATCAAACTCTGTAATAAAATTAAGCCAGTCAGGATCCAGCATCTTGGCCCTGATGCCAGCAATATGCCAGCAGATAAGCCTTAGTGTAGTATTTGTTTTAGGGCCCACAACTCTAGGTGGGGTATTAGCTATGGATGGCCAACCAATATCAGGATGAGAAGAAGTATAGTGTGGGAATCTGATAGTCTGTCATTGTGATGACAAATTGAGAAATCTATTGGAGGTAAAAACACAGAATCTCTTAGTTTCCTGCAGCACTGGGGGAGACCTAAAATGCCCTGTCAATGATCTGGGGGGTAAATGTCTGTAAAAGAAGCTTAATGGAAGGATGTTGATGCTGTCCTCTAAGGGGTGCTGCTTACTTACAGTATAAATTAAACACCTGGCGAAGCTTGAATACTTGCAATTCATCACCAAACAATACCCCCTCAAATGTTTAGCTGCAGGGTCCACCCACTATAGGGCCCACCCTCCCAACCCTCCTGACATACAAAATGTCAGTATATTCACTCATACTGAATTTTGAATTACAACCCATCCTTTATTTTCCAGCTGGAGAGTAGACTCCTCACCATTAGGAGTTGGTAGTGGAATTCCTACCATGATAGCAACATAAGGACAGCATTCAGGGAGCAGATTGAGGCAAGGCAGGGTCTTGACAGGCTGAGAACACACACCCATCCCATGGGCAAGACCAGTAACAGAAGGACTATGAACACCCTCCTAGGTTCCACTCCCATTAATTTAAGGGTTCATGGTGTTGATGAGATCTGTCCTTATCGCCCGGCCATTTGCACTTACCCATGTTGCTCATTGTTTAATTAAAAAGTATTTTTGGGGTCAGATGTGGCAGGGTTCAAGCCCAGTTTAGCATTCAAATCACTACCCAATATCACCTTGGAACAAAGAAGAAGTGGAACAATGGGCAATCTATTTATGAGAATCCATGCCTAAATGAATAAATGTGAATCCAGTTAAACAAAAGTCAAGCAAAGGACCTCGGAAAAATGGTGCTCACCAGTCGTTGTTAGGAGACAGGGCCAAGAGGGGTGGCCTGGCCTCTTCTGGTCGATGACGAGCAAAGACGTGTCCTTCAGGCCAAAATCAGAAGCTAATCACTGACAGAGCAATTTCAGGCCCTCACATAAGAACTTACTGACCCAAAATGTTTTCAAACTATACTTTTTTGGGTGTTAAAGAATGGGCAACTGTGAAAATGGCTTAGAAGTGTCCTCCTTTCTGCAACACTGACTTTAGGAAGGAATAAATCTTGCCTTCTTTGGGACACAACTTATAACCTATTTATTCCAAACCTCTACTGTGAGACAACACTGAAGACATGTGTCTAGACCTAACAGAGTATTTAATTTTCCTTATCTTTATTTGTATAATTAAGTCTAATCCTCCAGTATTCCCAGTAATCATTACAGCCCCTTTTTCTGTCAGCATCTACACAAGACCTAAAATGGAAGTAAGACACCAGAATGTGTAAAGCAATCAATCATAAGCTAATGATACTTGAAAGGAGGCCAAATTGGGAAAAAGGGGAAGCTCGGCTATCTAATCTCTTAGAAAATAGAATTCCCTACTGATTGAAATACAGGCATGAATATATAGTAATATATAGTAATTCATGAATAATAAACTGAAAGAAACCCCAGGTGTTAGTCTGTTGCCCTCCCTAACTCCTCCTGCTGCCTCTGCCTCAGGGAATGAACTGAGAGTCTGCCTAACTCTTGGTTCCAAGCCCTCCTCCACCCGCAGGCTTCTGCCCACGCCTCATTCCTGGTGGCCTAGTGGCCATCCACAAGTAAGTATCTTCGGTCACTCTTTGTCTCTCCTTACTCCTGCTTTTGACTTCTGCCTTTTACTTCAGTTTTTACTTAATGTTTCAGTTTTTTTCTGTCTCTTCTCTTATTTTTCTGTTTTTCTGCTCCCCTCACCCTCCCACGCTACTGCCCCCCTGCGGCCCAACCCTCTCCCCCCACAAATCAATTTTCTCACCATTCCGCCTCTCAACTGACCGGAGCCCTCTCCTTCCTCCCCTTCATAATGGCGGCCACTATGAGAGGGCGAGTCCACTGACCTCCTGGACAGCATCTGTTGCCCTCCCCAGCTCCTCCTGCTGCTGCCTCTGCCTCTGCCTCAGGGAACAAACTGAGAGTCTGCCTGACTCTCAGTTTGAGGTCTTCCTCCACTCGCAGGCTCCTGCCAGCACCTCATCCCTGGTGGCCTAGTGTCCATCCACAAGTATCTTCTGTCTCTCTCTGTCTCTCCTTACTCCTGCTTTTTACTTCTGCCTTTTAGCCCTGTTTTTTATTATTTTTTCTATTTTTTCTGTCTCTTCTCTTATTTTTCTGTCTTTCTGCTCCCCTCTCCCTCCCTTGCCGCTGCTGCCCCTGCGCTCTGCCCCTTCAGCCCAGCGGAGAGCTTTCTCTGCCCACCCACCTCCAAGCTGACCAGACCCCCCACCTCCCTCCACTTCTTAATGGCAGCCGCAGTGCTATGAGATGGAGACTCCACTGACCTCCTGGCCAGCGCCTGTCACTCTTTCCACCTCCTTCTGCTGCTGCCTCTGTCCCAGGGAACGAACTGAGAGTCTGCCTGACTCTCAGTATGAGGCCCTCCTCCACCCGCAGGCTCCTGCCTGCGCCTTATCCCTGGTGGCCTAGTGGCCATCCACAAGTATCTTCTGTCTCTCCTTAATCCTGTTTTTTACTTCTGCCTTTTACCTCCATTTTTTTTTTTTTTCTTTTTCTTTTTTCTGTCTCTTCTTTTCCTTTTCTGTCTTTCTGCTCCCCTCTCCCTCCAGCGCCGCTGCTGCCCCTGTGGCCTCGCCCCATGGCCCTGTGAAACTTTTTTCCTTCCCTTCCGCCTCCCAGCTGACCTCCCTCCTCCACCCCCCCTTCCTAATGGCGGCATCAGCGCTGTGAAAGGTCGACTCCACTGACCTCCTGGCCAGCGTCTGTTGCCCTCTCCAGCTCTTCCTGCTGCTGCTGTTGCTGCTGCCTCTGCCTCAGGGAACGAACTGAGAGTCTGCCTGACACTCAGTTCGAGGCCCTCCTCCACCTGCAGGCTCCTGCCTGCACCTCATCCCTGGTGGCTATCCACAAGTATGTATCTTCTGTCTCTCTCTATCTCTCTTTACTTCTGCCTTTTACTTCAGTTTTTACTTCATTTCTTCTTTTCTGTTTCTTCTCTTATTTTTCTGTCTTTCTGCTCCCCTCTCCACCCCACCTCCCAGCTGACCCCCCACCTCCCTCCCCTTCTTAATGGTGGCAGTGGTGCGGCCGTGCCGCTGGCACATCAAAGGCACACCAATGCAAGCCCATCTGCATCTGTCCATGCCTGGACTGCGCCCAGCACCAGAAACCCAGGACCTCCGGTGAGCCATTACCTGGCCTCAAGCAACTGATTACCACACCCACACATGCCACAGGACACACATTAAACCCCATTTTTACCTCAAGCAAAAGTATCACCTTCAAGAATACCTCCACTCAAGACTGGACTGACCATCAGTGCCTACACTTCGCCAGCACCGCACCCAACAGCCGCCTCCACATCCCTAGGGCCCCCCACAGGAAATGTAACCGAATCACCGACAAGCAGCCCACCACGACCCTCGTCATATCACCCCCAGTGCCAACACCAATATGGCAGCACGCAACCTCAACTCCTGGATCACCGAATGCGCCAACTCCTTAGCCCCCCCTGAGAAACTTCAGTCAAGCGTGTCCCAAAAAAAGCCAGCTGATTCAACGCCATCCTCCAAGAATCCAAACGCACCTGCATGCATGTAAAGAAGAAATGGAGAAACAGCAAAACCAGTGAAGACCTTGCCTCTTTCAGAGCCGCCATTGCCACCTATCACCAACGCATTACGAACGCAAAAAAAGTTGCACTCCTTAAATGTATCAACACCTCCCCGCACAACAAAAGAGAACTCTTCACTGCAAAAAACAAATTCACTAATCCTCTCTCTGAATCAACAAACATCCCCCCATTGCAAGACCTCTGCAACAAACTGGCCACTTCCTTGTACCGCAAGATTAAGGACATCTATGACAGCTTCCTCCCGCAGGACCCACCCAGCGTCAGAACCTATAGCCTACCCAGCCCCCAAGAACCCACCCAAAACCATCCACAGCTTGTCCATGCTAACCACAGAAGAGACTGAAATCATCATGAACAGCATTCACTCCAGAGCTCTAACAGACCCCTGTCCTCACCACGTCTACAACAGAGCCAGTGCAGCCATTGCCCCCGAACTCCGCAAGACACTAAACAGCTCCATCACAACAGCCACCTTCCCTGAAGATTGGAAATACGCCGAAGTCCGCCCCCTCCTGAAGAAACCCACAGCTGACCCATCAGAGCTCAAGAACTTCCAACCCATCTCGCTGCTACCCTACTCAGCCAAAGTCCTGGAAAAAGCTAAAAACTTGTAGCTGCGACAATTCCTCAAGGACAACTCCTCTCTGGATAACTCTCAGTCTGGATTCTGCAGCAACCATAGCACGGAGACAGCTCTTCTTTCAGCCATCGATGACACTCGCACACTCCACAATGGCATACACACCTCAGCACTCATAGTCCTCGACCTCTCAGCAGCCTTCAGCATGGTCTTACACAGCACCTTATGCACCAGACTCCATGATGCAGGAATCCGTGGAAAAGACTTGGAATGGATCCACTCCTTCCTCACCGGAAGAACACAGAAAGTCAGGCTCCCACCCTTCATATCCAAACCAAAAGAAGTCAGCTGCGGAGTCCCTCAGGGATCCTCCCTGAGCCCAAAGCTCTTCAACATATACATGGACCCGCTGGCAGCCATCGTCAGAGACCACGAAATGTACATTGTGTCATACGCCGATGACACACAACTCATCATATCCCTCGCTAAATCCCTGGACAAAGCTAAGAGGAACTTTCAAACCGGGGTGTGAGCTATCGCTGCCTGGATGAGGGAGAGCTGCCTCAAGCTCAACTCGGAAAAGATCGAGCTGATCATCTTCGGAACTCCACCTCAGCCTGGGACGACTCCTGGTGGCCCACATCGCTCAGAGCACCATCTATTCCAACTGACTACACCTGCAACCTAGGAATCATCCTCGACTCCTCCTTATCTATGAACCAACAAGTAAACGCAGCCACCTCTTCCTGCTGGCACACCCTCTGCCACCTTCGCAAAATCTCCAAATGGATCCCAATCGACTGCCACAATATAATCACCCACACCCCAGTCACTAGTAAGCTCGACTATGGCAACACACTCTATGCCGGCACCACATCAAAGAACATCAGGAAACTAAAACTCATTGAAAATGCCTCCGCAAGACTCATCCTGAACCTCCCCGTCCAAGAACACATATCACAAAACCTGATGATCCTTCACTGGCTCCCAGTAGAGAAGTGAATCAACTTCAAACTACTCACCCATACCTACAGGGCCCTGCACAACATCAGACCAGACTACCTGAACCATTGCATCTCCTTCCATAACCCCGCCAGACCCCTCCGCCTAGCATACACTAGCTACCATCTCATGCATCCAGAAAACCACCGCCAGATGAAGATCTTTGCATAACTCACAGCTAAGAGCTGCGAGCAACCTGCCCACGCACCTCAGACAAAGCCCATCCCTTACCATCTTCAGGAAGGCACTTGAGATCATCCAGCGCCTTGAGACCCTCACGGGTGAATAGTTGCGCTTTACAAAAAGTTATTGATTGATTGAGTGATATGGAGGTCCTTATGACATAAATACCATTGCTGTTATCTCCAGTGCTGAAAGAATGCGATCAAGCTTTCTAATTTTACTAGCAGATTTATTTTCAGTCATAAGTGCTCTACTGGCAGGGTGGCCAGTAAGAAGAATCCTCCTGGTGACAAAATGCAACATTCAGCAGACCATGAGTTTGAATCCTAGCAGTGTAGGCTCAACTTTTCATGTTCTGAGGTTTGGATTTTAAGGCCCATATTTATACTTGGTTTGCGCTGAATTAGCATTTTTTTATGCTAATTCAGCGCAAACCGAACTCCATATTTATACTTTGGGGCTAGACACGTCTAGAGCCAAAGTGATCAATCAATCAATCAATCAATAAGGGATTTTTAAAGTGCACTACTCACCCACGAGGGTCTCAAGGCGCTGATTACGTTGGAGTTTAGGTTGTTTTCTGGAGGGGAAAACCTACCTTGCCTCAATGAGATGCAAAGTAGGCATTCCCGTCCAGAAAAGGATGCTATGGACTTTGCGCCATATTTATCCCCCAGTGCTAAAATCCAGCAAGGGGGAATGGGGACCTTAAATAATGGTGCTAAGCTTTCTTAGTGCCATTATTTAACACCTGGGTCTGGGCAGGCGTAAGGGGACCTGTAGGCATATTTCCATGGTCAGAGACCATGGAAATTGCCCACAGGTGCCCTTCTGTCTCCCCAGGGACACCCCCACTTACCCACACCCACACCAGGAGGTCACCTAAGGATGGGGGACCCATCCCAGGTAAGTCCAGGTGAGTATTTTTTTTCCCAACACCGCTCGGGCCTTGACTTGGGGCACCCTACACAGCACTGGCCCCAATAGCCAGGCCCATGGGACATTTATCCCCTGGGCATGGCCATTGGGGTGGTCAGCATGGCTCCTGTCTAAACTAAGACAGGCGCCATGTCCATGGGGGTTGTGCACCAGAAAATGGTGCTACACTGCTTAGAGGCAATTTTTTTTCCTCTAAACGAGGCCTCTTGCCTCACAGGTTTGCGTCAAAAAGTATAAATCTGCCCCTAAATGCCATAGATAGGGTAATAATAACTCCTGATGCTTTGAAATGGCAGAAATGTGAAGAAAAATTGTAGCTTCATTGTACGTGCTCAAACAAATCACCTCTTAGGCCCATATTTGGTGTCAGCACATAATTTCGATGGGGCTGGTAGAAGCAGTTGGCAGCCCTATCCGAATGTTAAAACTGACGAGAGCATTGTGGATCTTTTAACTTTCCTGGGAGATTATGGCTGCTCAAAACAGCCAAAATCTCTGGATGAAATTCTGGGGCCAAATGAGGAATTACTGCGGGAGTTAGACCTGGAATTACAGATTGCAATGCTTGGTTATTTCCCATTTCCTAGTGGACCCTCAGAGTCTAACTGATACCTGTCTGGATTTTCTTTGTCTCCGTACAAACAGGTACCACCGACATCGGTGACTCCAAAGTGCAGAAAAACAGTCCATTTCAAGGACAACTTGTCATAGCAGCCTTACTTGGAAAGAGCCAACAAGATACTGCCATGTTATTCTTCTGTGATTCAAAAGCTATCAACTTACTATTTACATTGATCAAGACAACTAATATATTGTACCAAGAAACTGCTCAGCTTGAAAGTGCAATCAGAAGGAGACGAGACAGATGGAGCATGGCTAATTCTGTGTTAACAGAGTGCCTTATTATCTTGCTATTGTCAAATAAAGCAGTTTTGTAATATATTACAATGCATAACTGATTCAAGTATCCTGGCTTCTAGGCGGCCATGCTCTATTAGTTCGCGATTTATAAGCCATTGTGAAATGTTACCACTGTCAGCAGCTGAAACGATTCTGTGAGAAAATAAATCGTTCTTGCCTTTTCCAATGGCACTATTTTATTCTTTTCATGGGGTCTTTCATCTTAAATCAATCCATATCAGACTTGGATATAATCCAAATTCTCTCTAAACATTGCCTTTGGCATTTACAATGGAAACAGCTCTCAGTAAACAACCGATTTTTGCTGTTGCTAGCTACCCTTGCATGGATGAGTAATGTTATTCTAAGCGCAGCGTCCCTTTTTCTTGGCTAAAAAACCTAACCTCTTTTATAGAACGTATACCACTGCCTGGTAAAAAAAAATGAAATGTGCGCAGTTTTCTACTTTGCGTTGTAATATTTATTGATGCATTTTAGTTCAGAAAAAGTAAATGATTCCTTGAAACTCAGATACTTACTCTTAGGTGGTTATTTACATTTTGGTGGATGTAGGGCATCCACTAAAAAGCAGTGTCTGCTCTGTCCACCAAACGCGCGGTTCACCTACCCCTTTTAGAGTTGGACGAAGCACCAGGCTTCGGATGGAGGTCCTCAACTGGCTACGCCCTAGGAAAAGTTTGATCAACTACGTATCCGACACACAGCGCAGTATATATCAGAAGATCTGTCCTATTTATCAGGACTGGATTTAGATCCAAAAGCAGCCCTGTCAAATTCTGTTTGGGGAGGCTCGACATCCAAGAATGTTTTGAAACAAAATATTTATATAGTGTGTTTTGCAGCACGTTTTTCATTATTGAACCTTGCTAAGTCCTGGAATGAATGGATGGAGACTGCAGATGGGACTGCATGGCTCAATGTATGAATAGTTGGGGAAGAGTGGGTGGATGAATTAATTCACGAATGGATGACAAAAAAATAATAAATACTTTTAAAGATGTGAAGCAAATGGTCTCAATGGATCGACCTAGAGTGGGTTTTCATTTCAACTTCTGCATTGACATCACCCTTGAGAAATCCTACTACCCCAACCATTATGAAACATGCAATTTTGTTAAAAGAGTCACCAAGACACATTTTCTACTGGAACCAGCTTCTTAAAGCTGTATTGTGAAACTGTTGTAACACGCGATTTATACTGAAATAAAACAAAGGGGTATATTTATACTTTTTGACGCAAAACTGCACTAATGCAGTTTTGCGTCCAAAAATGCAACGTGGGCTAACGCCATTTCTTAGTGCCACCCGTGCGTCAAATTTATACTTGCGCTAAGAACTGGTTAGAGTAATTTTTTTTCACGCGAACCATTGCACCGCGTCGTAAAGCAAAATGATGTTAACGCAGAGAAAATGTATCCGGTTTGCGACGCGGAAAACATCACAAACCGAATATGCAGCATTATCCAGTGCAATAGCTTTAAGAAGCGGTGCAAATGCAGCAAACAGTGCTAAGGAGCCCCAAAATGGAACCCAGAAACCATGAGGGACTCAAGGAAGACCTCAATCTACCAGGAACCGGCCAGGAGGACACAGACAAGACCCAGGGGAGAGACAAGAAGAGAAGGAGCATGAAATTCTGGTGAGAGAGGTGACGGAGCACCAGCATCAACTTTTCATTACCTCTAAATTGCCAATTGGCAGGAGAGAGGCAATTTGGCAACAAATTGTCGACAAGATAAACAGTGTGGCAAAGGTCAGGAGAACTGTCACTGAGTGCAAGAAACGCTGGCATGACTGCAAGCACAGTACAAAGGAGAAAATGGCAAGGAACAGGAAGGCAGCACTGCAGACTGGCGGTGGGAGTCCAGCACCGCAGGAGGTCCTGGGCGAGATGGAGGAGATGATTACAGCCGTCATCCCTGAGGAGATCATCACAGGAATCACAGGACAGGACACACAGACTACCAGGAAACAACTCATATGCAGGGTATGTTGCATGGGGGACAAAAATGCCTAAATGTTAATTGCAAGCAGGGGGAGGTACATACCTACTACACAATGCATGCCAGCCATGGAAATCAGGCAGTGGAAAGGGCAAAGGGGCACAGGATGGGTGCATGGGCTGTGCAGGGGCATCCAGGGGCACAGCACAACACAACACCAACAACCTTTGCATGGGGGTGCACCGCCATGCCAAGGCTGCTGGAAAGGCAAAGCCAGTCCAGGAGGGTAGTCTAAAATGCAAAACAGGGCTGCTGTCACAGGATAGCTGGTATTGTCAGAATGTGAACTAGGGGACAATGCCCAGTCTCAGGCCATTGCCTCAAGCAGCATTTACCACTGACAACATTTGCCACTACTACCTTTGCTGTGTGTGCTGGTCAATTAGGAAACGGTAGTTACGTGCCCATGGAACAAACACACTAAAAATGAGGGTTCAGGATGACTAGGCGATCAATTCCCTTCCATTCCTAACCAAGTGTAACTCCTGTCAAATGCTCATGTCTATAGGCTCAATAAACATCAGGTATTGTCACTTACATTATGAAGTACAAAGCAGTAATGTCATACCCATGCTGCCCATTCCAGCGTCTACCCAGTGCCTGTGTTACAATAGCTGCAATGCCACTTTGCAGCATCTCAACTGTCATACTGCTAAGACAACAGCATTGAGGGGGAGGATATATGTGAGTAGCTAGTGAAACACACCCGCACAGTCATGAGAGTAAATGAAACTCTGCCAGGCCCATCAGTGCAATGCAATGTAGCACACATTCGCAAACATCAACATGACACACTTCCAATACTAACACCTGTATCATGTATGCCAATGCAATACATGGTATGTGCTAGGTTTCAGCAACGTATAAGTGTATGTGAAATATCACAGACTGGGTCAGGCCAATATTGTTATGTGTGGTGCAAGTGGCATCAGATCACCATCAGGCATTTCAAGGCCTCACCATGCTAATGGTAGTAGAGGGAAGGTTAAGTAGGACAAGAAGGTGGCAAGACACAATTTGGACTGAACCTACACCTAGAGGATGAGACGCAGACAATTCCCCAAACTGCCCACAGTACATGTGACATGCAGGTGGGGAATAGGCCTGTGAGAATTCAATATTAATGACAGGAACAATGAACAGGAACCCAGATTACAATGTCCACTAATAGGAAGTCAGTGACGTCACATTACAACTGCCAGAACACAGACACACTAATTGTACAATATCTCATTGCAGAGGACGATGGCGCTCCTTTGGATATGCCTGTCCTGGACTAGCCTGAAGACATGGATGACGAGCTGACAATCATTAGCCAGGAAACCCTCCAAGATGTCCTGGGAACCCTCCAAACCCCACCTTCAGTCGCAAGGAGGAGCACAGGTGTAGCAGCCATCCCAGAGGAACCACCCCAATAGTACGACCTGCCAGCTCAAACACAGCTGAGGACTCTGATGACACTGGGACCACCTTTGAGAGGACAGTTGTGGGAGTACAGCGGAAGCTGGCCAAGGAGGTGCAGGTGGGGATGCAAAATATGGCAGCCAGCCTTGAGGGGATGCACATGTGCATGATGACATCCACAGAGCACACAGCAGCCGTGCAAGCCCAACAATCACTACTGCAAGGACTACAACAGTGTGTGAGGGACTTCACCACTGCAATGAGGGAGTTGCCACAACACCTGGCCTCCCAAACTTTTCACTGCATGCATGATAACTATCAGGACTCCCTCAGGGCCGACCAAGCTTCCTACCACATGGATGTTCCTGCTATATACTCAATGACCAGCAGCTCCTTGCTGCAGTAATACCCTTAATAGTTCCACAGTTGGCAGCTACCAGGAATTCCGAGTCCACTTCTCCAAACACTGAAGTGTGTGTTGCCCCCTCAAACCCACCACCACCAAGGGCAGAGGAGACAACACACACATCAGAAGATGAAGACGTGGAACAGATCACCTTCACCCGTAGAAGTACCCGGTAGCACCAGCCCATGCCACATGGGCACTGATTTTTCTATGTCCTGTGCTTGATAACATGCCAATCTTACTACAGTGGATAACAGGCACTGTTCTCCAACACACTGTTTACCTTACCGCTATGGACTCCAATTGTCTCTCGCTACCCAATTGTCAATTCATGTTCCTCTGCACTGAATGACACTCCATCGCAGCATGTCCAATGAAATGTCCTTCAACATTGCACTTGTGTTGCGTCACAATAGAATGCCTCACACCAATGGACTTACAAACCTGGACTATGAAAATATTGCACTACAGCACTTTGAAATAAACAGCACCTACACAACCACTTTGTCTCTGTGTAATGTGACACATCTACTGTGCAGGAGTTTTGTGATGCATGTAACATGTCAATGGCCACAGAATGTCAATACAATAGCGTAGAAAGAATGTGGGCAGATATATATGTACAGGGGTCTGGATTTTACAATCATCCATGCTGCTTGTGGCTGATTTCTGAAGTTAAAGCACCACAAACAGTATAATGGTGTGTAAAATTGTACATGTCGGGCCCAAGGTATCTACAAGATGAAACTCAATGCTGCCCACATCCTCTACAAGACAATCATTGTGTATGTGACATATGACTCTAAACTTAAATCCCACACCATACAGCAGGAATGGATGTTTAAGAGTGTTTGGACAATAACGTCACCTGGGAGTACAATGAGAAAACTCATAGGTGTAATTTATGTATACAGAACTTCATAAGATTATGACACCACTCAGTTTATCAGGGTTCACATGAACATCAGGCTGCAGGCAGACGTCCCACAGTGCGGAAGATTCCAACACAGGACCCAAATGATGACAGCTTTAAAATCACACCTACCTCTCCAATACATAGGAACCATAGTCACCTTGACTGGTGGGTTTAATGGATGGCAGGTTCATAGACATGTAGCTTTGTTGTAGCTTCCAATGTGACAGCTCATTTGGAAGTGGGAATATACATGTCAAGAATGGGATTTGGATGCAGGATGGAATACACAGGCAAACACAAATGTGCCACGGTATACTCATGCAAAGGCCCAGATCCCCAAACATATGACACATACCATAAAGGAGTACCTAAAACTTTTTTTACAAATGTTTAAAAGAAAACTTAAACTATGTCACACACGTATACTAACCTAACCTATCCTAACTACACATTACCCACAACTGGCCCTAACTACCCTATGCTAAACTTACCACACGTAACTAAACACTCTAAACATCAACCTCCCCACGCCTCTTGTATGACGGGACACATGTAGGACAACATATACTAACCCAAAAAGATACTAACTAATACTAAACAAATATATATTTTTTAGTATTTATTTCTTTTTAAGTTTTTTTTCTGGAATACACATAAAGCCCAACATCAACCCACACCCACAAACTAACATGTAGTAATATAACTCCCCCCACTCCCAACCCACTTATCCTGTCTAAACTAATAGCCTACTCTAACCTATCACTAAACTCCCTAAACCAAATAAAAAACAGTATAAGGAAAGAGGAAGGAGGGGACAGAATTAGGGCTGAGGCAAAAGTGGACTCAGAGGTCTGCCTTCCTCAGAGTTTTTTTTAATAGACTTCAGTCTTCTGCTGTTGCTGGCCACCTCTTGCTGGAGACTGTCCATTCACCATATGACCCTTCACATGTCCTGTTGTCGCTGGCGCAATGCAGCCATGTCTGTATCACCAGCTGTGGTGGCTTGTGTCGCACTGGATGTTGCAACTGCAGGTGCTGATGCAGTGGTTGGGGATGGTGGCATAGATGATGCAGCAGTTGTGCCTTGTGCTGCAGATGTTGAGGGTGCAGCAGGTTTTGCAGAGATACCAGTGTCAACTGTGCCTGCAGTCGGGGTGGTGGCGGCACCTGTTGTGGCCAATGCTGGGTCCCCTTGGATAAAAGCCTGCATTGCTCCTGTGGCTCTTTCTCGACAATAGCGTCTTGCCATCATGCAATACCCAGCCTCCACATCGAGGAGGTGCCTGTATCGCACTGCCCGCCTCTGAAACTCATGAATTTCTTGGGCATTCATGTTGGCAGCTGTAAAAAAGAGACAGGCAAACATTAGTGTCATCATTGTGTGATGCATGTACATATGATAATCTAACACTTCCTCACAAATAGCAAGCAGTCCAAATCACAGCACAGATGATACAATGTCCCTGAGGAATGACATGCCAACGCAGCCTACCCATCAACTATCTAACATCACAGCAATGTACAACAAGGTGTGTACCAAATTAACTGATCTGTTAATATATGTAGTGCAATTAGTCACATTGCAAATACAGAAAGTACTCAATATGTGCCAGGCCAACTAATCCCTATCATCTGGATCAACTTCAAGGCACACAAGACCTGTGATTTGTATATGGAACTGGCAGGATGGTATGCAGTTGCTAATCATAAGGGGTCAGTGTAGTTTGGCACACATGCATGCTTGAATTACAAGTCTGTCATCTGCACTGTGACTATCAAACCTAGCTACATACATTTTCTCTACCTAACCCTGTGCCTCAGGGGGGATGCATGCAATACCTTTTTTCAACCGTCAAGGACAACCACAAAGCTTTGTCCAGCTGTACATGGATTTAGTGAGTGGAACACAGGTAAGGAGGCCTGCCAACTAGTAGTGAGTCAACCATTGGTCAATCACATCTACATTCATGTTTCCATTTGTGGACAGCCATCAAAATCAGATCTCACTGACACATTTTCTAAATCACCCACATTGATGCATGCACACATCTGGCCTTGACCTGCATGCACGCCTATAACATACCACTTAAGTGCCACATAAATGGAGTACAACATGTGGGGCTAGATGTTGGGGAACAGTCACCCATACAGTCCTACATGTTCATTACATCACAGGGATACACAAGTGTGTGTGTAAAACTGATGCATCACTGGTTTGTGTGAATTAGGGTATGACTTGCTGACTAAATTATGACACTGGACCACCTCCAAATAAATTGTGTGCATACATGTGGCTACAAATCACCTAGTTCACCTGCCCAATCCTATTACACAGCACTTGACTCCCAATATATGACTCTCTGCCAGTGAATGTCTAACTCTTCCACGGAACACTATGTCAACCTCCAGTCAAGTCACATATCAAATCACGTGCCAGCTCTTCATATCTTGCAATGAGTCCAACACACAAGAGCCAATCACACAAAAGCTGAAATCACAACACAGGACAAACAGTTTCACACTTAGTGGATACGTCTGAGTCCTCAAATCGAACCACTTCATCAATAGTGTAGGGGGCTGGTCCACCTGTGAAATATGGAAGGGAGATATATGCTCAATGTCTGATCACAAATCACAGTGTATAACATTTTCTATGATAGAGCTGCACTTCAAGCATGTAGACACTCCAACAGACATACCACTAAAAACTTGCACTGACACTGTCACTCCAGTGAGTGATAGACACACATATGCACACATGCACTAGCCCTAACAATCATGTGGGCCAAACCTGACTACACACTTTTGTGGCTACTCCATTCCAGATGGTGCTGCATTTCATCATTTGTTATTGGGTGACAATTGCAATGCCACATAATTGGTGCACTGCAATACCAGTGACTCAGGTATTGTGGCTTGTGCGTCAAGGGAAAATGAGTAACTGTGTGATGGACATGTGGGTTGATTTGCTTTCAGGAATTATTGTGCTTTCAGTGGTCCATAATAGGTGTGCCAATGTTGTATGTAGGTTACATATGCCCCGTAGGCAGTGTGCCCTAAGCCGTATATGCCCCCTATGACAACATGATGGCAGGGATCCTGTGTGTGAAACGATGACAATGCAGCACTAAACATGGATTGGCCACTTTGCTGTTCCAAAACTGAAAAATAATGTATGCTCACAGTTTCTTAGTTGATCCTCGTTGACAGAATGCATGGGCACAGGTGCAGTCATTGCACCTGAAATGTGTAACTCAGGGCCATGTGTACCTATATCAGGTATTGTGAATCGCACATTGCAAAATTCAGCAACCAGCTATTAGCAAGTTGGATGATCAGAGGTAGAACATCCGAAATGAGGAAAATGGGGTAGTAAATGACCTACCTCTTCAATCATGCTGAGGTAGGTCTCATTTTGAAAACCCCTTGTAAATGGCGGCACTCACAGGAGTGCTGGCCTGCTGAGCTCAGCAGACCACCATGTCTGTGACTGCCTTCATATTGAGATGTTTACATTTATTGAAATGAAGCAATATTTCAGCAGGGGTGTACAGAAAGTAATTTAATAACCTATTTCATCATTAAAATAGAATTATGGAAGCAGTCAGTGGTCCCTTGCCCAACTTCATACTCAGAAATAGTTTGTGGCCATGCATTCACAAGGACGAGGGATCCAATGCTGACCCTTTCCCTTTTAAAAATGGGTTGGCACCAATGTGACACAGATAGTAACTGCAATAGCTCAGTCCCAGCAAATGTGCCCAATAAAAAAATGTTGATGGGGGCCAGCGACTCAATGACAGGATTTCATGCCTAATCCTAAATGCCACTAGAAGACCCTCTTTTGTGATTGTGCAATATGGTAGCACAATGGGCCATTTGGGTTTGTCCATGTGAATGATTATTTTTCCTGACATAAACACAAGAATTCAGTGAACTTAGGCCCAGATGTATACTTTTTTTAGCACCATATTTGCATAATTTTCTTGATGCAAAAGCGGCACAAATTTGCAAAATGTATTTTTATTTTGCAAGTTTGCACTGCTTTTGGGTAAAAAAATTACGCAAATGCGGCTATAAAAAAGTATAAATATGGGCCTAAGATATTAGTGAAGGTTATGAGGAGCTAGGTACATATCGCCCTGAATACTGTTCGGACATGGCTCAACAAAACTGTGGACTGCATTGTTACCATGTATTACCATGTGCTATACATTGCATTCCTGGTACACTTACAGTTTGTTCAACTTGCATTCCACATACACAGAAACATTGCATGCAGCATGTCAGGACATCTGCTACTGTCATTCCTGAGCATTGAAATGTACACATTTGTCAATGTGATACTCACCAACAGGGACACCAATCACCACACCCAGGTGATCCAGCAGTTCCAGCTCTTGGGCCACCAGGTCAGCCCAGCGATGTTTCAGCTGGTGCTCACTCTGTGCGGTGTTAAATATCTTCCTCAGGTGGAACAGCACCTTTGTCCATCGCAGCTGTCTTGCCTCCGTGTGATACCCCTATATCACACGGCCCCAGCCTCCAACATCATGGGGAGGAACTGGCACACCAGCCGCACAAATGCCCCAAGCTCCTCCTCACCCATGCGCCCCAGCCTCACCATTGCCGACATAATACAAAACACAATTGTTTACAGTAAATAGGGAAAAACAGGGAAAGGAGGTAGAAAAAAGGAAACTTATGTAACCCAATTAAAGACCCAAACAACCCCAATTAATACTACCCAGAAACAGACCCCACACAGTACAAATACAAATCAAACAACAATAAAAGACACAAAACACTTACACAGGTACAACATACAGTTACTAAACACCAAAAGACAAAATATAGACCACACAGGAGACACAATTACAAAATCCACAGAAGAGCAAACCAGCAATCAGCCACACAGTGTAGAAAAATCACAGACTGCAAAGTGAAAGTACACCCACAGTACCATTTCTGTAAACACAATATCCTATTACATCACTTCTTGTCTCATTTGCGGGCCGTTTTCTGTCTTGCATGAAATTAATTGACACTTACGTAGTTTGCGTCAACATTCTTGACGCATAGGCATCAATATCCCACGCATTCATGGATCAATACATTTTCAATGGATATCCAGATGCCTGGAGTGCGCTGTTGGAATTAACGCTAGGGACCCATTGATGTAATTTGAACGTTTGCGTAATTTTTTGATGCATTTGCATCAAAATTTCTGACTCAAACTGTGTTTGCATCATTTTTCTTATTTTATCATGCATGCAGCCTATTATTAGACAAAGATAGGATGGCATGACCTGCAGTGTGTGTTCTAGTGTTTGGCCACATGGTCGATCATGCTACTGCCGCAACAGCAGCGCAAACTTTGGAAATTAAAATGGAATGTTTTAGTTTGCGCAGGCGTTGCGTCAATAGAGGACAGCAAGGCTACGCTACAAAAATATGAATCATGGCTTGTGTGTTTTGTGTGTGAATTGACTGTTAAAACTATTTGTGTGCTTCTGTTGGAATGGCATGCAATACATTTGGTGTAATGTTCATGTATTAAAGTGTTACAAATGGGTATCACCATTAGATGCCAATCAATGAGGTAGAACAGTCATGATATGTGTTTGTAATATGTGTTGACTCTTTTGCTGTGTGAAATTGCTTGACTTTGGCGACAATACATTTCCCATGACAAACAATACATAGGGAAGATCGAGGATGGCTGATGAAGGCTATGTTGGATATGTTAGCCCTCACATGTCATGAATTGTTGTCTACCACTTTATGGTCACTTGTGTGTATACTACCCATGAGTCAGGCATTTGAACATGTTTGGTAGGTACAGTGTTTGTGACACAGAGCCTCAATTCCAACCATAACATTGTTATGTACACCACAGTTTGACTAATGTAATTGACCTACGTTCATCCTGTGGCTGTGGTGGACCAGCAGGCCAGGCTGCATGTGTTCACATATTTTCAGAGTTTCATTGCACAGAAGTGTCCAGTTCAAATTTGTGGCCACGTGTACCCTGTGTCAGTATTGGCCTCCATGGTGTAACAGTTACGTGAAGGTCTAGTCAGGAGTCTGTGGCGCCAACCCTTGAGTTCACAGAGTATCTTTCAAGGCAGATTTGACCTAAAGCCGAAGATGTGCTAAAGGCATACAAGGGGATAGGGCAGCTATGGAACAGCAAAAAATACAGAAGAGTGAACACAGAGCAACCTTGGTGTGGACAAATATGTAACGGATCAGTAATGGACAAACATGCAGTTTTAATCACTACAGTTGTATACAGGGTAGGGCTCTGAATTTCCCACAGCAATAGGGAACATCAGTGCCTCTGTACAGATTAATATCACAGCTAGTCACCACGCAAGCTCCATCAAAAGGTGCAGCAGAAGTGAATCTGTGTCCGGACCGTCGGGGCACAAACATGGATTGTCCTTACATACACATTACCTGCCCTTGTTTGTTGGGCTGGAGGCAAAATACCAAATCCAGGAATACAGCCATAACACACTGTCACTGTTTGGCACTAATGAATACATGCAAAACCAGACAAAGGATGGGCGCTGGATTCGCCCCCTGGAAAACATGTGCCAGTACAAAAAAAGCATTTTAAACTATTCTATACAGTTGAGGACTGATCGTAGACTTACCAGACACAATACCCCAAGAGGATACGGAAGGCATGGAAACCAACTATAAGGCAAATGTGGGTGCAGGGAACAGCTCTGGTTGACACAAAGACTGGAACCAGTCTGGCTAACAGGAAGCAAGCTCTGTCAGGAACAAACATGAACAAGGCAGAAAAAAAGGGAGCCGAGTCTGACTGGAACAAGCAGGAACAACACTGTGGAAACAAAGAGCAGTTTCAGGGGTACTCAGCACTGTAACACAGTCCAACAAGGGCTCTGGTACACAAATTAATTGTACTCCAATGCACAACAAGGAGCTTCAGGGAATGGCAGCTTCTAAGCAGTTCCAGGCAGCAGCAAGGCCAGAGCAGAGTCAAATGGCTGGGCTGCATAAGAGAGCTCACAAGTGTGTGCAGCTTCAGTCTCTCACAACTCCCGGAGGAGAGAATCCAGTATGAGGGGCCAGCCAGACTTTTCCCATGGGAAGCAATGGACAGAAGATTACAGGTCTTACCGACTACCAGGCAGTGCATTATGGGACATGAAGTCCATGCAGGCTGATGAAGTTGAACTATGGCATGCCATACTGAAAAAGGAAGCACACAGGAGTCCCAATGGGAGTCTGGGTGAGTGTAGATGATGATTCCCAGGGTACAGATAGTCCATTTACAGTGCCCCCTAGAGAAGGAAGGGCAGAGACTTAAAACATGGCAGTGGCAGGACTTATTCCCTGGGATGGGCTGTGCAGGGCATGGCTTGTGAGCATTGCTTGTCATACCTGGGAAACTCGTGCTAGCCATTTTCAGGATTGATGCACCACTTGTCACCCAGGCTCCATCACAGGTGTGTGCAGCTTCAGTCTCTCACAAGTCCTGGAGGTCAGAATGCAGTATAAGGGGCCAACTGGACTTTTCCCATGAGAAGCAATAGACAGAAGATTACAGGTCTTACCAACTACCAGGCAGTGCATTATGGGACATGAAGTCCATGCAGGCTGATGAAGTTGAACTATGGCATGCCATACTGAAAAGGGAAGCACATAGGAGTTAGAATGGGAGTCTAGCTGAGTGTAGATGATGATTCCTAGGGTACAGATAGTCCATTTACAGCGCCCCCTAGTAAAGGAAGGACAGAGACTTAAAACATGGCAGTGGCAGGACTTATTCCTTGGGATGGACTGCACAGGGCATGTCTTGTGAGCATTGCTTGTCATACCTGGGACACTTGTGCTATCAATTTTCAGGATTGATGCACCACTTGTCACCCAGGGTTTCTCATAGGTGTGTGCAGCTTCAGTCTCTCACAAGTCCTGGAGGTGAGAATGCAGTATAAGGGGCCAATCAGACTTTTCTCATGAGAAGCAATGGACAGAAGATTACAGGTCTTACCAACTACCAGGCAGTGCATTATGGGACATGAAGTCCATGAAGGCTGATGAAGTTGAACTATGGCATGTCATACTGAAAAGGGAAGCACACAGGAGTCACAATGGGAGTCTAGGTGAGTGCAGATGATGATTCCCAGGGTACAGATAGTCCATTTACAGCGCCCCCTAGAGAAGGGAGGACAGAGACTTAAACATGGCAGTGGCAGGACTTATTCCCTGGGATGGACTACGCAGGGCACGTCTTGTGAGCATTGCTTGTCATACCTGGGACACTTGTGCTATCCATTTTCAGGATTAATGCACCACTTGTTACCCAGGCTCCCTCACAGGTGTGTGCAACTTCAGTCTCTCACAAGTCTTGGAGGTGAGAATGCAGTATAAGGGGCCAACTCGACTTTTACCATGGGAAGCAATGGACAGAAGATTACAGGTCTTACCGACTACCAGGCAGTGCATTATGGGACATGAAGTCCATGCAGGCTGATGAAGTTGAACTATGGCATGCCATACTGAAAAGGGAGGCACACAGGAGTCAGAATGGGAGTCTGAGTGAGTGAGTGTAGATGATGATTCCCAGGGTACAGATAGTCCATTTACAGCGCCCCATACAGAAGGGAGAACAGAGACTTAAAACATGACAGTGGCAGGACTTATTCCCTGGAATGGACTTTGCAGGGCATGTCTTGTGAGCATTGCTTGTCATACCTGGGACACTCGTGCCATCCATTTTCAGGATTGATGCACCATTTTTCACCCAGTCTCCCTCACAGGTGTGTGCAGCTTCAGTCTCTGACAAGTCATGGGGGTGAGAATGCAGTATAATGGGCCAACCAGACTTTTCCCATGGGAAGCAATGGACAGAAGATTACAGGTCTTGCCGACTACCAGGCAGTGCATTATGGGACATGAAGTCCATGCAGGCTGATGAAGTTGAACTATGGCATGCCATACTGTAAAGGGAAGCACACAGGAGTCAGAATAGGAGTCTGGGTGATTGTAGATTATGATTCCCAGGGTACATATAGTCCACTTACAGCACCTCCTAGAGAAGGGAGGTCAGGGACTTAAATCATGACAGTGGCAGGACTTATTCCCTGAGATGGGCTGCGCAGGGCACGTATTGTGAGCATTGCTTGTCATACCTGGGACACTCGTACTATCCATTTTCAGGATTGATGCACTTCTTGTCACACATGTTCCTTGAGAGACAGCTGATGTCACACTTACTGATGTCAAGGGTCTGGTCATACGTTCCTGTTACCAATGCTATTCAATATCCACTGCCTCATGTAGGATGCACGTATTTACCATATGATTGATGATGTCATAGTTGTGTGTCATATGCTGGAATAGACAATGTTGGCAACATGGATGTCTCTCATAGCTGTGGGCCTATGAATTTGCCCTTTAAATGTGAACAAGAAAAGATGTTTTTCATTCAAACCGTGTGTGATGTTTGCTGTACAATCATACCCATCAAATGTGATGTGGCATCAGAAGTAGTCAAATTTGTCTTTCTGAAATGCTCACTGAGGTAATACTCGGATTCCTGGAGAACATGTGATGCATAAATAATTACCCAGAGCATGATTGAGTGATAAAGTGAGGTGTTTAATACCATATTGTAACAATGTGTTGATAGTGACTATTGTTGAAAATGTTTTGAACTATCTGTTGTCTCCGACACATTCCTGCTGCTGTGTTAGGATGTTCCCCCTCATTTTCCTTTACAGAAAACACCTCCTCCTCCTCTTCAGGCAGTTCTTGTTCATGTTCATATAGGGGGATGTTCCTCCTAACACAAATGTTGTGCAGGATGGCACAGGTCAAAATTATCTTACAGGCCATTTCTGGGGAATATAGGAGGCTGCCTCCGATGATGTCCAGGCACCTGGATCTGTACTTCAGTATGCCAAAACTCCATTCAACTATGGTGCGTGTCCTCCGATGTGCCTCATTATAGGCACGCTCTGCTGCTGTGCTTGGGTTGGCAAATGGGGTCATGATCTATGGCTGGATCCCGTAACCCTGATCAGCTGAAAGAGAAAATAGGGGTAAGTATTTTTTTGTTGCTTGCATCAGGAATGTCATTTTGCATGGCAGTTGTTATCTTGTGTCGTCTGTGACTCACATGTGTTTGTGGTATTGTGTGGGATCCTGGGATCCTGGGGTTCTGTGAGGTTCTTTCTGCATTGGGTTGTTTGACTAGAAAAACTTGTGTTTGGCTAATTGACCTGATATCTCTGGTATATTTTCAAACTTGCAGTTCAGTGTGTATCTCCCATGCGTTATGTAGTGAGCAAGATGTTTTAGTCTGCGTTCACTGGAGGTGATACTCACACACACACACACACAATAGATTCCCCTGTGGTGGTAATATGGTTGCACTACATGGCCTAGACATCCCATCCAATTAGACATATGTCATTGCAGATGAAATGCAACAGTGAGGCCCTTTGATTAGGCTGCGTGACAATACACAACACATCTCCATAAGTTGACGGCACTGATGTGTTCAGTATTGACGATGCACAATTGCCCCATATGTGACTAGTTCTATGCAAACCTTTTTTGTTTCCTCTGCCAGTGCCTCATGTGCAACCGTGCACCTACACTACTGAACGTGCTCCAGGTGAGCTGGCTAACTTGGTTGTGGAGGCAGATGTATTTGTGTAGGAAGGTCCGTCTCCCTGTACGTCTGTTATGTAGAATTGGCTCTTTCTGTATGTGCAGCAGTGTGCACTTTGCTTAGTGTCACATGAACATGTTTTCATAGCACAGTCTACTTCCTTATTGCTAGCTGGCTATGCCACCCCATGAGTGACATGAAATGTTGGTACTGCCTCAGTAATTCCATGTCACCTTCATTTGAGTCAGCGTCATCATGCTATGTGTCTCATGGTGTTTGACCTGCAGCAAAACACATTGCATACCCCTTACATAGTATATGTTGTTTGGAAGGGTGTGGGATTGAGTATGTGGCCTTATCTGATATTGAATGGTTAATCTTCCAAATTGTTCTGCCAGTGCAGGCCATGTCATTGTCACTGTGTGGTTTTGAATTGGTCCCTTGTGGCTCTAGAGTGGCAGCTATTGTTATTGGCAGCCGTCATTTGTCCATAGGTGTGAATCCCATTGGGTCAGGATATCAAACATAACTACCAGTGTCACAGCTCAGTGTCTTCCTGCCCACGTGTCAATGTAGTGGTGTATGTCTTTTTGTGTCCTACTGTCAACATCAGGACAATGCACGCTCTACGGGCAACTAAAATGCAAAAACCCAGCCTTTATGCAAGAGCATAATTCATGCATTGTGTTTATATGCAATATGTTAACCTTTTGCTTTGCAGACTTTAACCTTGAAAAACACTATTAATGATGTTTGCAATAACTGATAATTTGCAAAGTATTGCTGCAGACTTACTGAGTGTGTTAGGGTGTGTCCACCTTCTAGGACCTTCTAGAAGCTTTCTCTGCAGCATGACTGGGTGACTCTATACAAGGGAGCCAGGCCAGCTCCACATGCTCACTACTCAGAGGCCCCGGTGGAGAGCAGCAGCAACTTCCTGAGCTCCAGTTCCAGAGGTCTACCTTGATGTTCCAGGCCTGCCCGCATTGTATTGGTGATCCTTGAGCAGGGCGGTAAGGTGGAGATCGGGCTGGGCCTCCAACCCCGTTCTCAAAGACTCTTCAGTTTTGGGCCTACTTATGAAACTTTCAGAGTGCGGGATTCATTTCCCGCATGTAAATCTTGATGTTCTGATTGGCAACAGCTTGCGTGATCATTTCATTCCATTTGCATATTCTTGTTCGAATCGGCAGTGTGTGCGATTCATTTCCCGCATGTAAAACTTGGTGTTCAGATCAGCAACAGCTTGCGCGATCATTTCATGCCATTTGCATATTCTTGTTCGAATCGGCAGTGTGTGCGATTCATTTCCCGCATGTAAAACTTGGTGTTCAGATCCGCAACAGCTTGTGCCATCATTTCATGGCATTTGCATATTCTTGTTAGAATCGACAGTGTGCGCGATTCATTTCCAGCATGTAAAACTTGATGTTCAGATCTGCAACAGTGTACGTGATCATTTCATGGCATTTGCATATTCTTGTTAGAATCGACAGTGTGCTCAATTCATTTCCAGCATGTAAAACTTGATGTTCAGATCGGCAATAGCGTGCGCAATTAAAACTCTGATGTGCAATGTTTGTTGAGGTGCACACATTTATCCTGGGCCTTTGGATTTTCTGTGAAGTTACTAAATTCAAAATGTGACATTCTTTGTGCATTTTAAGTCCCTAGTACAATTCCTATTGTTTTCCAGCAAATGTTTCAGATTTTCTTTTGTCCTCATGTAAAGATGCAATGTTTGTTCTGATACATTATTCTAGAAGGTTCTTGTATTCCTACACATTATGTGATAGTTCATGAAAAGCTCATATGAAACACTGTATTAACCCATTCTTGATTTTTTCAGATACCTAGATTTTTTTAGGCCTAGGTGGAGTCTAGTTTTAGGCCATTCATGTTTCTTCAGTACAGAGTGTTATTTCATGTTCCAAGTATCATTGAATCCTAGGTTCAACAGAGTGTTATTTCATGTTCCGAGTATCATTGAACCCTAGATTCAACAGAGTGTTATTTCATGTTCCGAGCATCATTGGACCCTAGATTCAACAGAGAGTTTTTAGGAAAATCAATGTGATTATATCTTGATATTGTATTGTTTAACCTTTTGCTTCCTACAGGTCTCCTTCCCAGCTGTTCCCTGCCTAATCCCCTTTTCCCCCACTTGGACTCTCTCAGGCTCTGTGATATTTCTGTCAGAGTTTTGGAGCTGTCTAGTGGTGGACATGCTGGGAACGTGCCCAGGCCCCGAGGATCTGGTCTCTCTGACACCTACAGGGTTGCTGTGCTGTGTGTATATTACTAGGTTTCTTGACTTACCAACAAGAAGGCCATTGCCATATCATCCATCATGGAAATGCTGATCGATGGTGCAGTGGCGGAAGATGAAGGAATCATGTACACTCCCAGGATACTTTGACATGAGGTTGATGAACAATCCCTGGTGATCAACAATGGCCTGCACATTGATGTAGTGGATGTGCTTTCTGTTACGGTATAGGTGCTCGGTTGCAGTAGGTGGTACAATCTGGACATGTGTGTAGTCAATGGCACCAAGCACATGTGGGAAGCCATTTATTTGCTAAAACCCCTGTTTGGTCTCCTGCTGCTTCTGCTGTTTGTTGGGGAAGCTGATGTGGCAGGTGTGAGGGAGATGATGGCATCAAGAACCTTGGGAAGGAAGGTGGAGAATGAGGGCTGTGAGACCCCAGCAACCCGGGCACCCGCAGTGTGGAATGAGCCACTTGCCAACATGTGCAAGACAGCTAGCAGCTTTGTTTCCGGTGGAATAATGTGGGGTGTCTGCAGGCTGGCTGTTAACTGTGGCTCAATTTGGCACAGCAGCTGCTGGATGGCTTGCCAGTTGAGTCTGTACCTCTGGATGATATTCTGTTCCCTGAGGCCCAGGAGGGTTGTCCTGGTCCTGAATAGCCTCTCCTGCCTTCTGCATTGCCTCTGGGGTCCACGTTGGTGTGGTGGTAGCTGCTGCTGTTGGTCCTGTACTCTGCGTCGTCTGGCGTGTGGCATGTGGCATGAGTAGCACTTCCATGTCCTCCTTCTTGAGCAATAATGCTGATTGTGAGAGTTTACATAGTGGTGTATTTGCCCCATTTTAATGTAGCTTACCCAGGCGTTAAAATTTGACACAAATCGGGCTTTGCTTCATTTTTCAGTTCAGCTTCCCAGCCATGTGTAATTTTTGCCCGTTTAGATAAATATGGCGCACCGGTGTTTGAGTCATTTGTTTGGACGGAAATGCCTACCTTGCATTTCATTGATGCCAGGTGGTTTCACGCATCCGGAAAATGACACAAACTGTGACATTTTGGCGCTAGATGGGTTTGCGCCAGATTAGCGTGAAAAAAAAATAACGCTAATCCGGCGCGAAGGGAGTATAAATATGGGCCAAAATATCAAGTGACAGGCAAAATACATTTTGCTACAATAACATAATTTCATCACATTTTTTATGAATTTCATCGTATGTCATGAGAAACAATTAATAATTTTTCCCAGCCCTAGAGAAAAGGCTGCACATGTTAGGGCTGTTGACTTTTGGTTTTGTAGTCACAAACCTCAGCTTAGGGATGTATTTCTACAAAAAAATAAAAATACAATGCTGACCGTCTGTTACAATAGGTGGTGAATAAGCATTTTTTAATTCTGCCCAAATGTCCTCAGGTGCACCAACAGAAGCACAATCCGCTCATCTTGACGGGGCTCTCCAAGTATGGAGGGTTGGCCTCCACTGGGAGGATGGTGGAGATGACTTGCCAAACAGGCAGACTGCTCATCACATTCTAATTGGGCTCATAGACGCATATGTGGTCAGCTGAGAGGTCAAACAACACCACAAAGTAGTGGCAATGTTATTTTAATTTGTCCAATAATTTTCTTGAGTTGTCATCTTCTATTACTTAAATACTAGTTTGTTAAGTACGTTTGAAAATTAACTTAGCACAAACGTTTGTCAATGGGAAGTGAAAGCAAGCACAGCATTCTGATCTCTGACACCATTTGCAAGTGCCAATTTTTTAAGTAACAGCACTTTGCATGCTAGGATTTTTTAGTCTATTTTTATACTGGTAACAGTGGAACTACAGACTAAAAAATGCAAATTGGTGTTGCCTAAACATCCAAGTGGTCTAAATGCATCACACTCAGCAGGTGGCACTTGGGAGCCACAGTATTCAGTCATAACTCATTGGAGGAGAAGTTGAACGGAATCCTCTAGCTGCCCCTTGAGTTTGTTAGATTATGCTATATGCATAGTTCATGTCACAGATAGCTATATAGAATGCATGCTACCTTTAGTGTGGCCTTGCTGTGAAAAAGCTGCAGAAGATTAATTGTACGTTACTGCATTTTAGTAGGGGGCAACCCACAGTGCTTGGGCATAATTCAGTGTGATCTTGAGCATGGCCTTCGGGTGCTAATTTGTTCAATTAGAATTTGAAAAGAGACAAATGCGCACTAATGTATTTTGGTTTAATGTTTCTACACACATTCCTCTTTATAACCAATATAGTGTCATACCAGAGTATGATTGTTAACAAATTGTGTAATCTAAACTTAGTGTCTGATTTAGATCTTAATAGTGTTACTGCCAAGCCGCCTCACTGCAAGACCTGAAAAGACCGTCAAGTCCACTATGTTCAGCCCATTGTATTTAGATGTGTTGTGGCTGAGCCGAAGACTCCCACGATGGAGTGTACTCCTTCACATCAGCTGTATCTTTCAGCTGAAGCGGTGGACTCCAAAGCTGATGAGTACACCACCATCTCCATCTTGACAGCAGTATCCCGCAGAGCATAGATATTACAGTCGTACTGGCCGTGTTTCAACTGTGTGACCATGACAGTGAGAGTCCATTGTAAAACTTGTTCAATATAGTACTATGGCTGTGGCCATTGGTTGTATGCTAGCAGCCCATACCTATTGTACATTGGACAATTGTGGACACCTGCAAAACACACTATAAAAAACACTACATTTCAGACCATGATCCTTTGCCATCATGCTGCAGCAGTCCATTTGGATGCAGGAATTGCCATACAAGAGCCAGGTTATTTCTTGGTGTTTTCTCTTTCAGTGTTTTCTGTTACTATTATTTTTGTGGATTATCCTCATCTTTTGGATGCTAGTTTTCTCAAGAATTCAATATGGCAGAGAGGAGAAATCTATGTTTCACAAGAGGAGAGTTTTCCTGTCATGGTGGAGGAAATCATTAGAGTACAGCTACAACTGTTTGAAGTATAAGTACAGAATACAACCATATCTCAGAAAAGGCATATGTGCTCCAGCATAGTGGACAGAGTGAAAGCTGTATCTAATGACCTGCGCACACAAGATGAGGTTAGCCAGAGTTGTAACAACCAGAAGGGGCGAGTGCATTCCCTGGCCTCCAAGCTCCACCAGGAGGCCGAGAGGACTGGTGGTGGTTCTCCCATCCCTCTATTACAACTCTTTCCCTGGTGGTAGAAAGTCTTGCTGATCCTCCACCCTGAAGGCGTGACTGGAATCCCTAGTGGATTGAAGAATGGGAAGCTGCACTTAGCAATATCTCAACAACCACAAATGGAGTCATGCCCTTAAGTCAGACATTTAGAATGGTCCAAAACCCTTATCAAAACAGATATACCTAAACTTGACTACACTAAAATAACTTGTCTGAGCCCAGTTACTAGCATCATGGTTGTATCTCTCTTCTTAACAATGTGGAATATGTCTAGCCAGATTGTGTGTTGCTCCCCAAGGATCATACCTTGCATTTGCCCAGTCCTTTGTTCTCTAGCAATGCATGTTGTTCTTCAAACAACAGGTCCAAAATTCCATCCATTTGCACATGAAGGTATACTGCTTGTCAGTGGTATTTTATCCTACTCACACTTGGATGCGGGCGACGGCCACCGGCCGATGCCCGCACTACCTCCCTGGTGCGGGTCACGACCAGTGGCCGACTCCAGGGAGGGGTTTAATAAATCCTCGGATGCGTTGCACCTGAGGATTGGGTATTTTTTTTTAAATTCCCCGGGGGACACAGAAGCTTTTCTATGTCTCCTCCCACCCCTTTGTGACGCGCAGCGCGCTGACATCACTTTGTGGATTTCCCCATCGGAGCAGGAAGCAGCCATGGGGAAAACTTCCACAAACGGCCTTCCCCACATTCGGGAAGGCCTCGTAAGAAAGGCAAGACTCTCCCCTTTCTTATGAGGCCTTCCTGAAAGTGTTTCCTGACCCCCGATCGCAGCACAGTTGCAATCGGGGGCCAGGAAACACCACTAGACACCAGGGATTTCACTTGAGGGGTCGGCCCCCTCGGAAAACGGGCCGACCCCCCCCCCCCCCGGGGGCATATGTAAAAAAAAAAAAAGGCAACCCATCCACTGTAGAGACTTGAGAGACTGTGGCTTTGCACTCCCCAGGATGGAACAGTGGGCAAACCACCCACTGTATAGACTTGAGAGACTGTGGATTTGCACTCCCCAGGATTGAACAGTGGGCAGCCCACCCACTGTAGAGACTTGAGAGACTGTGGCTTTGCACTTCCCAGGATACATCAATGGGCATAGAGCCCCCTCGTGGATCTGGCGTGGTGCACTCATCCGGCTGAGGTGCCCCCCTTTCCCTTCCCCCTGAGGTGCCTGTTGTATTTCTATCTAATGCCCTGCAGTGTTCTCTCCGTTTTGATCAGGTATCTTGTGTGGGCCTCGCCCATGCATTTTGGGCCCAGTGGTCCACGGACAATGAATGGTGCATTACCTGCACTACTAATCAACGTGTATATTTTGTTTATTGTGTATATAAATATCTGTATATATTTGCTTACTGTATTTTGATATATTACAATGGTTCAACTCATTTCTTTTTGTCTTTGCATTATTCCCGGGGGGTTGGGGGTGTTACTGTAATGTAGAGATATGCATTGGTGTGTGTGTTGTAGTGGGTGAGGGCCAGGGTGGGGGTTGGGATGTTGGTTGTGTGTGTCCCTGTGTTTTTGCCTCCCCTATGTCGTAGGTGCAGTACTCACTGTGCTCTTCTCCGCCGGCGTTGATGATCCTCGTATAGGAGCAGGAAGACTATCGCTGGCAGAATATGGAGTTCCGGCTCCATGGTGTCCTGATTCCTCATGGGATGTGTAGAGGTGAGCGTTTTCCCTTTGAAATGGTTGTTTCCGCCGTGTTTTTATCCGCAGTGAATCCTCCCCGGAAAAGGTGGCAGATTGGTAGGTTGTGATACTGTGGGCGGTACATTGTCTTCCGCCTGTCTGTTGGCGGTGACCGCCGCGCTGTTTGTCTGTACCGCCGTGGCGGTCGGAGTGTTTAAGTGGCTGTCTTTGTTGGCGGTTTCCGCCACGGTCATAATTCCAAAATTTTTACCGCCGCTTCAACACCGTCCGCCAGGGTTGTAATGACCACCTTAGCCCTGTCAGTGCCGGAAATCCACGCATTACCCATTGGTGTCTGAAAACCCCGCAACCCGAAGAGGATCCACGACCAAGTACCGGAAATTGACGCACAGCCATCCCTGTGTGAAAACTAAACTACGCCTTGCCGTGTGCGGCTCGAGAAATTGACACACATCTCCCTGATTTCCACGCATCTCCTCCTCTGCGATTCTTTGCAGAGATTTTGAACGCATATCAGGTACTTTGTGCTTTGTCATTTATTGCTTTTAAAAAACTAAGTACACTTTATATCACTTTTACAGTGATATCTCAACATTTACTTATTGCATCTTAATCGCTCTGACCTTCATTTTAACAGATAAATATATATTTTTCTAAGCACTGTGTTGTGCATTTTTATGGTGCTATACTGTGTTATTGCATGATTTATTGCACAAATACTTTACACATTGCCTACTAAGTTAAGCCTGACTGCTCAGTGCAAAGCTACCAGATGGTGGGCACAGGATCATTTTGATTGTGTGCGACTTACCTTGACTAGAGTGAGGGTCCTTGCTTGGCCAGGGGGTAATCTGACTGCTAACCAAAGACTCCATTTCAGAATGCACACTCTATAAAACCTACACAAACAATAGCTCTTCTTGTGCTTTGGACACGGGCCACCACCAATATTTATGGGAAGATGCCTGTCTGTAACATACAAAGTTGTCAACGTAACATGTATGACTCTGGTCAGGACTCACCCCCCTTGTAGCTGCTGTGAGTCCCTTAACTGCCCATCAAGCTCCAGGTAGGCCATCATTAGTATGCAGGCCACTAGGGGGGTCAGCATCTGGCACATGCCCCATCCATGTAGGGGGGACTGCCCCAGCTGGACCTCCATGATCTTTCATGTCCAGCATCTCAGGGCTTCCCACCTTTTCTGGCTATTGATGCTGTGCCGGTGATAGATCCCCAGGATCCACACCTGGAAGGCGATAGCTCTCTAAATGGCTTACTTCTGATGGGCGTTGACCTGTATGGATGCAATAGATGAATAAAAATATCATAACTGCAAAGTTTAGGATATCTGTTTGGTTAGCACACAATTTGTATATATCTATCACAAGCATTATTAAATTGTTAACACTACATGTATAATTTTTACATCCTGAAATGCACAGGGACATAAATACACACTTTGCAGTCATCTGCTCACTATCCTCCACCCTGGTCGTGGCCTACACTAACTAAGCAAGTCCATTAACATCATGAAACCCAGGGTAAACAGACATGTACCGTGATGTGAGCTACTATGAAACACCATGCACCATTGTGACCTTCTGAATAGTAAACTACTTGTCAATGACTGTACAGACACCTTTACAGCCAGGCCCATTGACTTGTTGCATACATTTCATACAGGATATTACCATGTTATTGACTACATCCTAAGACGTAGGTCAAAATGAAAGGGCTGGCATGTGTTTCACTGATAGCTTCCTCTCTAGTGATGTGAACATGTGTACTACTTTATGAAATATAATATTATACATGATTGAGTTTGTGTGGTATCTTCTGGCATCACAGGGCACACCTTTTACCATATGTGGCACTGTTGTGGAGATGACATTCACCCTACAATTGTATGTTTTGTTTGTTGAATTTAACAAAGCTAGTGGTTCACATCGAATGACTTCTTCAGAAAAAACAACTGTCTGCACTGTAAGTTTGTCACTTGTGCAATAGGCCTGCACAGTGCAAACATGACTTATGGAAAAGTGATAACAGTAAGGGGCCTGTCATTAGTAAACGTCACACATTGACAATGTGGGTGAATGGAAAGATGTACCAGGTCTGGGGGTTACCTCAGTCACCTTTCCAAATGTAGTCTATGTAAAAGCATTCAGGGCTACTGTTGGTTCAGAAGACTCAATTTTTAGGAACACCCAAGGACTGGCAGGTCTAGAGGGAGATTACCCTATGCATCAGTTGTATTGCCCTAGCTTGGGCAATGGCCCATAATGGGCAAAACTCTTTGTCAGGCCTTGCTTCTGCGGGCTGAGCATACTGAACCCACATGAACATCATATTTCCATCACTTCAATACATAAAACTACATATTGTGGCCATCCAATATGTGAGCTCAAGGTTCTGTGGCACTCTGAAGGGGTCAGTGAGGGTTAGCTGGACCCCAGTTTGCCGAGGTCTGATCTGGGCTGAGTGATAAGTTGTCTGATCATCTAATATATCATAGATACCCTGAAATGTATACTTGCATAGGTATGTAAATGCAACACAAGGAGGCTCTAGGGGGTTGTATGTCAGAACGACGCCTGCCGGAACAACGAATGCCAGAACAACGAGGTCGGAACAACGACCTCGTTGTTACCACTAATGCCTTTACCACGAATGCCTTAACAACGATTTTTCGTTGTAAAGGCATTCCTGGTAAAGGCATTAGTGAAAGGCATCCATTGTTCCTGAATGTGTCCCCCCTGCCCCCACCACTCCCACCCCTAAAAATTACCGCGACCCCCCCCTAAAACCACAAAAAAAAACACCCTTGCCCCTAAAACTACCCCCGCCCGCCCCTAAAACTGACCCCCACCCTACCCCCAAAACCTAAAACAACCCCAACCCCCACCCCATCCCTGAAACCTAAAGTACCCCCACCACTTAAACTACTCCGAGCCCCCCACCCTGCCCCAAACCTAAACCCCCCAACCACACACCCCGCCCCTAAAATTACCCAACCCCCCCAACCCACCCCTAAAACCTAAAACCCCAACCCCCCACCCCCGCCCCTAAAACTGACCCCCACCCTACCCCCAAAACCTAAAACAACCCCCACCTCATCCCTCAAACCTAAAGTACCCCAACCCCCACCCCTAAAACTACTCTGAGCCCCCCACACTGCCCCTAAACCTCAACCCCCCAACCCCCACCCTGCCCCTAAAATTACCTGACCCCCACCCCTAAAACCCCAACCCCCACCCCTAAACCAGAAAATACCCGACCCCACCACCCCGGCCCTAAACCTGAAACCTAAATTACCCCAACCCCCACCCCTAAAACTACTCCGAGCCCCCCACCCTGCCCCTAAACCTAAACCCCCCAACCCCCCACCCCGCCCCTAAAATTACCCAACCCCCAACCCTCCCCTAAAACCTAAAACCCCAACCCCCCACCCCCGCCCCTAAAACTGTTCCCCCACCCTACCCCCTACCCCAAAACCTAAAACAACCCCAACCCCCACCCCATCCCTGAAACCTAAAGTACCCCAACCCCCACCCCTAAAACTACTCTGAGCCCCCCACCCTGCCCCTAAACCTAAACCCCCCCAACCCGCCCCTAAAATTACCCGACCCCCAACCCACCCCTAAAACCTAAAACCCCAACCCTCACCCTGCCCCTAAACCAGAAAATATCCCGACCCCACCACCTCCGGCCCTAAATCTAAAACCCCGACCCCCCACCCCCGCCCCTAAACCAGAAAATACCCCGACCCCCCAACCCTGGCCCTAAACCTAAAACCCCGACCCCCAAACAGAAAATACCCCGACCTCCCACCCCCAGCCCTAAAACTTAAACCCCGACCCCACCACCCCTAAAACAGAAAATACCCCGACCCCCCACCCCCACCCTAAAACTTAAACCCCAACCCCCCACTTACCTGAATCATCGCCTAGTCGCGTCGTCCTCCTCAGCCGACACCCTTCTTTGTGCCTTAACCACACATGTGGTTAAGGCACAAAATAGCGAAGTCGTGGTTAAGGAAAGCGGTGTTCTGCTTTCGTTAATCAGGACTTCGTTGTTCGGGAGTCGGCCTTAAGGCCATTTCCCCTCTAGGGCTTATCACACATCACACAAGACAATGGTGATTTTACATACACAAAGTACAGGGCCTCACAATCCATTACATTTTCATCCTATGTATGGACAACAAGATGTAGCTACAGTAATCTAAAAGTCCTTCTGGAACTCAGAGGCACATTGTAGCCTGTGAGAAAGAATATGATGCAGTTGAACAGAGTCAAATATGTACATGAGATCATTACCTGTTCCCCAAGTGAGACATAGAGCTGACTAGGTGTGGGAAAACTAGGCTGATTGCAGAGGCCCCCTACACATCCCCCCCATTTTTCACTTTTTGCTGTTTTTTTCCTGACTCTAATGGTGCCCTGGGTACTGCTAACCAATACCAGGGTCTGTACTCTGTGTAAAATGAGTATGCAATTTAGGCTAATTATAATTGGATATGTCATCCATTCTATAAGTCCTTAGTATATGTCAGGTCATGTAGGTTTAGGGTTCCCAGCATATGTAGTGCACCCATAGGTGCACTGCTGAGGTGCCCATTGTCACTCTAAAGGCAGTCCAGCCTTGCTGGCTGCTTTTAAATTAAAGTTACATGCAATTTCGACTTTTGAATTCAAAGTACTTCAAAAGTCTTGAACTACCTTATTTTTACATTTAAGGCACCCCTAAGTTGTGCCCTAGGTGCCCCCAAGCAATTGGTTTTGGATTTTTAAACTGTTTCCTTTGTTTTATTTTATTACTGGTTTGTGATATTTAAATGCTTTACACACTTTGACCCTCATTACAACCCTGGCGGTCGGTGATAAAGTGTCAGTAATACCGTCAATAGCCCGGCGGTAAGAAAAATGGAATTACATCCATGGCGGAAAACGCCAACACAGACAGCCACTTCAACATTCCGACCGCCACGGCGGTAGAAACAAACACCGCTGTGGTAACCGCTAACAGACAGGCGGAAGACAATGTACTGCCCACTCTATTACAAGGCACCAATCCGCCAGCTTTTCCGGGGCGGTACCAACGCCATCAAAAGCACTATGGAAACAGTCTTTGGAAGGGAAACCACTCACCTCTCGACACTCAACGAGGAACCAGGACGCCATGGAGCCCGAGTTACAGGTCCTGCCGATGCTGGTCTACCTCCTCATCTACCAGGAACATCAAAGGCAGCGGCGGCGACGACGGTGAGTACTGCACCTTGCACACCGGGGAGGGGAGGAGGGAAAAGAGAGTGACACGCGCATGCAACATCCCCACCCACAACAACACACAGGTCACACCTTTTACCATATGTGGCACTGTTGTGGAGATGACATTCATCCTACCATTGTATGTTTTGTTTGATTGGTTGAATTTAACAAAGCTAATGGTTCATATCGAATGACCTCTCAACACTCAACGATCCAATCACATCACAGATACACCCTGTCACACCATGGAAGAAAGCAAGGACCAAATGAAATGAGTCTAACGAGTATAATAATTGAACAATCAGATAGGCCAAGATAACTTTAAATCATCAGTATATACAAATATTAACAGCAAGTACACAAGTCCGTGCACTGTCCCATTAAATGGCCGTGGACCGTTAGTCCCAAAAAGCATGGGCGAAGCCCACACATGACACCTGCCTCAAAACGGAGAGAACACTGCAGGGGCATCAGGATAAAAAAAAAACAGGCACCTCAGGGAGAAGGGGGGGGGCACCTCAACCGGATGATGGGACAACGCCACTGCTCCTCAAGGGGGCTCCATGCCCACTGCTTGGTCCTGGAGAGTGCAAAGCCACAGTATCTCAAGTTTCTCAAGTGGGTGGTTTGCCCACTGCTTGGTCCTGGGGAGTGCAAAGCCACAGTCTCTCAAGTCTCTCAAGTGGGTGGTTTGCCCACTGCTTGGTCCTGGTGAGTGCAAAGCCACAGTCTCTCAAGTCTCTCAAGTGGGTGGTTGGACCACATGCTCTGGAGGGGGCTTTGTGCCCAGAGTGCTTCATCCTGAAAAGGTTCTGGTTTGTGGATGCTTTTCTCCACTGGTTCTGGACGGGGCTTGGTGCCCAGAGTGCTTTATCTTGCCAAGGACTGGGTTAGTGGATGCTTTTCTCCACTGGTTCTGGAAGGGGCTTTGTGCCCAGAGTGCTTCACCCTGCCAAGGACTGGGTTAGTGGATGCCTTTTCTCCACTAGTTCTGGAGGGGGCTTTGTGCCCAGAGTGCTTCATCCTGCCAAGGACTGGGTTAGTGGATGCTTTTCTCCACTTGTTCTGGAGGGGGCTTTGTGATCAGAGTGCTTCATCCTGCCAAGGACTGGGTTACTGGATGCTTTTCTCCACTGGTTCTGGAGGGGGCTTGGTGCCCAGTGTTGCAGCACCAGGGGTGTGGCAGTTCCCATTCCCTCATATGGGTGTCTGAGCCCTGAGGTTTTCTGGTAACAGGTAGCATGATACTCCATGGAGACAGAGCCACACTCCACCTTGTGACGACTTAGGCTGCAAACTGCTGGTAGTGCCAGTGCTGGTGGTGGTGCCTCATGGTGTGTGTGCAGGATCCAGGATGTCTCCTGCAGCCTTCGATGGCTGCCCACTGGGAAAGATGCTGATGTCTGTAGTAGTGGCACTGGCTGGGCACATTGCGGGGCAGGTGGTGGTGGCTGCGGCGGTACCTTCCGCGGAGATGCTGAAGGTGGTGCCCGTGGTGCAGGTGTCTATAGTAGTGGAGGGAGACACCAGGCCGTCTCATGCAGCCTCTGAAGGCTGCCCACTGGGGATGATGCTGGTGACTGTAGTTGTGGCAGCTGCCGTGCAGATGGTGGTGCAGGTGGCGGTACAGGTGGCAGTGCAGGTGGCAGTGCAGGTAGAGGTACAGGAGGCGGTGCAGGTTGCGGTTGTTGCAGCGGTGCCCACTGCGGTAGAGGTTGATGGCCTGTCTAGAGAAATGGGGGTCACCAGTCCCTCACCCAGAGGCTCTGTGCCCTGAGGTGACTTTCTTTTGCTCTTGTGTCCCTTCCCCACCTTGGCAGTTGCTGCTGGGACCTTGGCACTGTCGTCTGTGGTTCTGGATGAGGTCTTGCTGGATGGGTGGTGGCAGAATAGGGTGGTCCTTGGCTTCAGTAGAGGGCACACTGGCAGCCCTGATGGGCGCCCCCTTTGATCCTCCCGAACTTGCAGGGAACACAGTGGAGAACGATTTGGTGGCTGAGGTGCTGGTCTAGGCTCTAGACAACCTGGCCCTAGGGGAAGGACGGGGGGGAGGATTTGGGAAGAAGTCAATGTTAGCCAGAAAAAGTTTTTGGGACACACTGGGACGGGAAGATGGAGGGGGTTTGTGAGTGGAGGAAGAGGTAGTGGTTGTAGGAGGTGTACGTCTGCTGAGTTTGGGTGAAGGTGCATGGGTTGGAGGCTGTTGTGAGGTGGATGGCTGTTGAGTGGGTGTGTGCCGGAGTTTGTGTACTTTGGGAGGAGGGCTCACAGACACACTGGGAGAGGACACAGGGGACGTGGGAGTGGTAGTGGGGTGGTGATTGCACATGAGCGGGGTGTAGTGATGGGCATGCTGGTGATGGAGGTAGTGGCTGAGGATGTAGTGCATGCAGGTGTGAGTGGAGATGAGACTGGGAGGGAGGTGGAGGATGTGGAGGAGGGGGACACAGTGGAGGCAGTAGATGTTGGTGTGTCTGCATGGGTACGGTGCTTGTATGAGTGCCTATGGGATGTGTGGTGCATATATTCGCCTGAGCCACGTTTGTGTGTTGATGTGTGTGCATGCTGGTCTGCAGATCTGCTTGGGATAGGCTGAGGTAGAGGGGATTGGGTCTGGGTAGTGGAAGTTGGAGGGGGGAGGCTGGACACAGGGACAATGGCTGCCATCAGTGCTGAGGCCAGAGCCTGAAATGCTCTCTGTTGGGCTGCCACGACAGAATGAATGCCCTCCAGGTATACATTTGTTTGCTGCAAATGCCTCTCGACACGCTGTATGGCATTCAAAATGATTGACTGCCCAACAGTGAGGGATCTCAGGAGGTCAATAGCCTCCTCACTGAGGGCAGAAGGGCTGACTGGGCAGGGCCTGAGGTGCCTGGGGCAAAGGAGATGCTCACCATCCTTGGTGAGCGGGCATGGGAAACACCCTGACGGGCTGCTGGGAGGGCGGTGCTGGTAGGAGGGGTGGCAGCTGTACTTGTTGTTGTGGTAGGCACAGAGGTGCCCGCCACCGCAAGGGAGCTCCCATCAGAGGAGGAGTTGCTGTCGCTGGTGTCCCCTCCTGTCCCCATTGTGGAGCTCCCCTCACCCTCTGTCCCACTGGTGGCTTCGGACTCTGTACATTCACCGTCCTGGGCCATGTTGGTTGCAGCTCCCTCCTGCTCCGGTGCCACTGCTCCCCGCTAGATAATGCTAATGTACACAAGGACAGGGTGACAAAACAAGAAGGGGGGGAAAGACAGGGGAGACACATGGTCAATGCCAGCAACACCACTACCATTGGCGGACACAACACACAGGGAGCAGCCCTATGCACTAGGCCATGCACCAACAATTCTTAGGAAAATCACCTGCCCATGGGGGAATATGCCAAACCCCATTTGCTGCACACTTGGAACCCACAGGAGCCTGACTAGTTGTAGATGGCCACTACCACTTTTGGGTTTGGAGTGCCACAGAGCCAGCCTAACAAGAGACCTACCCTAGCAAGTTTGCCCTGGCCTAGGGGAACCCGCAGCCCACATCCCCCACCCAGACACCTTGTAAAGCGTGCAGAGTTAGCTGAATGAGACTGTACTCACCCCCTTGTGGCTGCTGTGATGCCCTCAAGGTCCCATCCAACTCCAGATATGCCACCTCCAGCATCCGGAACATCAGGGGTTCATGGTGCAATGGGCACCCCTTCCACGTTGGGAGGCCATCCCCAGCTGGGCCTCTGCCGTCTTCTTGCTCTAGCGGTGCAGGTCCTCCCATCTTTTGCGTCAGTGGGTGCCCCGTCTATGATAGACCCCCAGGGTCCGCTCTTCCTTGACAATGGCACGGCAACTATCCTTCTTCTGGTGGGCGCTGACCTAGAGGAAAGGTACAGGAGGAAAGGAAATTACTCTCCCGTCTGGCCCGTCATACTCATTGCCCACCAGTTCCCACTCATGCCCTGACGCATATACACTCACCATCCTCACATGCAGGCCTCAGCCTCTCCCCCACGTCTCTTCCACACACAACACTCTATACATTCATGTTCCACGCATTATGCTCACAGTGTACTCACCTGTTTGTCTGGAGGACCGTAGAGTAGCGGGTACACCATCCACTAGTCTCTCCAACTCCTCCGAAGTGAAGGCAGTGGCCCTTTCCCCAGACACTGTAGCCATTGTCGCTTCCAGACTCAGGTCACAGCAGCACTTGCAGTGTAGGTCCGCTCGGGTTGAAGGTCAGGTATCAAGTGAGTGAAAAGGTAGAAAATGGTGGTCACGTCCGCGGCGGTGCATACCGTCACCGCCGGCGTACATCATCATTGGCTCCTGGAACCCATAGGGCCCAATGATATCCAATGCTGAATTTCGCTGCTGTCTTCGACCGCCTACCATGACGCTGCAAGCCAGTGCAGTGACCTCATTTCCCCTTGTCCCTCCTTACAGGTCAGGTAGCTGCCATTTCAGGGTGGCACATGGCATGGCACCTAACTGCGTCACAGCACATTTGGGCAGTAATACGAACAGACAATGCCACACAAGGATTTACTCACAGTGGTGCAAAAACATGTGCAACCTATGTGGTACATGACCCTCTGCTCACTATTCTCCTCCATAGGGCCCATCCGCTGGGGTAGATGATGAGATGTCATCATCCTCCGGTGTACAGACACCTGTCAACAATGGAAGACAGACACATTATTATCACCTACAGACTTGATCGTGCCACAATCCAAGAACTGTGTGCTCAATTGGAGCCAGACCTGATGTCAGCTATTCACCATCGCACAGGTATCCCCCCTCTAGTGCAGGTCCTGTCAGTGCTCCATTTCCTGGCCAGTGGTTCCTTTCAAGCAACAGTGGCCATGGCATCAGGGATGTCCCAGCCAATGTTCTATAACGTGTTGTCCAGAGTGCTGTCTGCCCTGCTGAAACACATGCACAGCTACATCGTTTTCCCCCAGGTGGAGGATTTGCCCACAGTGAAAGCTGACTTCTATGCCCTGGAACATATCCCCAACATCATTGGTGCCATTGATGGTACACATGTGGCATTTGTCCCCCCTGCAGGAATTAACAGGTGTACAGAAATCGAAAAAACTACCATTCAATGAATGTGCAGATGGTGCGTTTGGCAGACCAGTACATCTCTCATGTGAATGCCAAGTATGCTGGCTCTGTGCATGACGCTTACATTTTGAGGAATAGCAGCATCCCTTATGTGATGGGCCAACTTCAGAGGCACTGTGTGTGGTTTATAGGTGAGTCCAAGGTCCCCACACAGTATGAATAGGTATCTGGGTATGGGGTAGTCCCTAAGAGTTGGAGTATGCCTAACAGATATCCCTTGACATTTACAGGTGACTCTAGTTAACCCAACCTCTCATGGCTACTGACCCCAGTGAGGAATGCCAGGACAAGGGCAGAGAACCGCTACAATGAGGCACATGGGTGAACTAGGAAGATTATTGAGTGGACTTTCGGCCTCCTGAAGGCCAGATTCCGGTGCCTCCATCTAACAGGTGGCTCCCTACACTACTCACCGAAGGTGTGCCAGATAATCGTGGCATGCTGCATGTTGCACAACCTGGCATTGAAACGCCAGGTGCCTTTTCTGCAGGACGATGGCCCTGATGTTGGTCTTGTGGCAGCTGTTGAGTCTGTGAACAGTGAGGAGAAGGAGGCAGAGAAAGAAGATAATAACAACCGAAACAACATCATCATGCAGTACTTCCAGTGAGACACAGGTAGGAGACTGGCCCAGCTCATCTCATATCTGACGACTGTAGGACATTGTATACGTCAGCCTTTTTAACCTCTGTGTATGGACCCTGACACTTCACTTCGGCTTTTCTTTTCACAGATCTGGGTTCCACATACTGCCTTCTGCTATGTTTACCGCTGCCCAACAACTGTCATATTTTGGTATGTGCAAATGAACATTTACATTGATATTTGTCTAAGAGGTTGTAATAATACATTTTTGAAAGTACAGACTGACTCCAGATTGTTTTGTGATTCAAGGGTGTTTATTTAAGTGCTAACAAGTAGTGGGGGATGTGCAATGGGCTGGGGTGATGGTTGAGGAATATCCATAGTAGAGTCCAGTCTCTTTGTATTACAGGTCCATTGTCCAATGGGGAATAGGAAGGGGACCAATGGCAGTTCATGGTGGACTGGGTGACAGAGTGGGACAGAAGGGTGACAATCAGGAGAGTCTTATTTCCTGGCGGGGATCTTAGCAATGTTCTCAGTCTTGTGCCTGGATCGCAGGGACCGTTTGTGGGGTGGTTCTTATTCTGAAAAGGGTGGGGTGCTGGTGGTCTGTTGGTCATGTGGCGGGACCTCCTGTCCACTAGCGCCGGCGGATGTGGAAGGCTGTTCATCGTTCGGGCTGGTGTCAGGGGTCCATGGTATGCCACTGTCTGCCTCATGGTGTTGGCCATGTCTGCCAGTACCCCTGCAATGGTGACCAGGGTGGTGTTAATGGACTTCAAGTCCTCCCTGGTCCCAAGGTACTGTTCTTCCTGCAGCTGCTGGGTCTCCAGTACCGTGCCCATGGTCTCCTGGGAATGGTGGTATGCTCCCATGATGTTGGAGGGTGCCTCATGGAGAGTGGGTTCCCTAGGCCTGTCGTCCCCCTGTCGCACAGCAGTCCTCGCAGTTTCCCTGTTATCCTGTGCCTCTGTCCCCTGAACCATGTGCCCACTGCCACTGACCCCAGGTCCCTGACTCCTGCCTGGGGGTTCCTGTAGTGGTGGATACACTGCTGATTAACGTGTCCTAGGGACAGTGGCATGGGCCCGCTCGATGGGTGCTGTGGTGGTGTTTCCTGAGGGCGTAGGTTCAGTGGTGGTTTAGGACTGTGGCAGGGGAACCGACTGTCCATAGGTCCTTGATGGGCCGGGCTGGTCATCTTGATCCAGGCGTGCAGAGCTGCTGTCGTCACTGTGAGCCTCTTCTGTGGGGGGACTGGATATGTCTGGCACCTGCTGTCCGGTGACGTTGGGTAGGGGTACTGTTGGGGTGTAAATGCATTGTTAGTGTATATGTGTGTGCCATCTTGTGCAATGGGTTTGTTTACCTCTACTACTGTGCTTGCATTATCGCCTTGGCCCTTGTGTTAGTGGTGATTGTGTGCCCTGGGTGAGTCTCTCCCTTGGACGTGCTGTGGGGATGGGTGTCCATGCAGGTCTGTGATTGGTGTCCGTGCATTGGTGTTGCATGCAGGGCTTAGTATTGGGATGTGTGGGATGAGATAGTGGGATATATGTGAGGTGGTGGAGTGATGGGGGTGAGGGAAGGGGTAGGAGTTTGTGATGGCATGCAGGTAGGGTGGGGGATATAGTAGTAAAGATATGCTTTACCAGAGTCCAGTCCTCCTGCTACTCCTGCGAGGCCCTCAGGATGCATGATCGCCAAGACTTGCTCCTACCATGTTAGTTGTGGGGGAGGAGGTGAGTGTCCACCGCCAGTCCTCTGTACGGCTACCTGGTGTCTGGATACCACAGAACATACCTTCCCCCATAGATCATTCCACCTCTTCCTGATGTCATCCAGTGTTCTTGGATGCTGTCCCATTGCGTTGACCCTGTCAATAATTCTCTGCCATAGCTCCATCTTCCTAGCAATGGACGTCTGCTGCACCTGTGATCCGAATAGCTTTGGCTCTACCCGGATGATTTCCTCCACCTGGGGTATCTTTGAGGTGCCGTGATGTGGTGTGGGTGATGTGTGAGGTGATAGTTGATGTGATGTGTGGGGTGATGTGTTGGGGTGTGTTCTTTGAGGTGCATGAATGGTTTATGAGCGATGGTTTCGTATGCCTCTGTATGCTGGTATTGTCTTAGCTTTTCTGTCTCTCTGTTTCTTCCAAAAATGTCGTTGTAAGGGGTGTGGGCAATGTGGGTGTGTGTTTTATAGTGATGTGACTGTGTGGGTGTGGTGGGTGTATGTGTGTCAGGTGTATGTATTTTGAATTGTCCAATGTGGTTGTGTTTTGTAAGTGTGTGTATTTTGAGGGCGGGGTGTGTACCGCCAATGGATTACCGTGGTTGAAAGACCGCTGCGTTGATTCGTGGGTCTTAGTAGTGTGGGCATATTCCTGTTGGCGTAGCGGTGTGGGTTTTGGTACTGCCAGCTTATCACTGACCTTTGGTGTGGTGGACTTCTGTGGGTGTCTGTATAGTGGAGGATTTCTAAATGTGGGTCATAATACCCATAGCGGATTTCCGCAGTGGACAAGATACATTGGTGGCAGTCGGCACGGCGGTCAGCGGGATATACCGCCAGGGTTGTAATGAGGGCCTTTGTCTCCTAAGTTAAGCACTGCTGCTCATTGCCAAGCTACCAATGGTTGAGCTGGGGTTAATTTATTGAGACCTAACTGAACCTAGTGGATGTTGGTGGCTTCTTACTAAGTGTAGGTACTTACCTCCCCTTACCAATAAGGTACTTTCCAACACTAAAGGAACAGAGAAAGGACCCCTTCAACCTATTTCTTCAGCTACCTCAGAGAAAAGGCAGGGTCTGTCTCACCTGCTTGGCCTGGCATGATTGCTCCCAGATGTGGCAGACAGCAGCTAAAGTGGAGGAGGTGATGATAGAAGCAGTGTCAGGAGGCAAGTGTATTATTTTTCAAACTGTGGCGTATGGGTATCCCACACAAGCAGTCATCAGTGTTGATGGGCACAGAATTTGGCCTGCAACAGTAACAGTGAGTAACAAAAGCCTATATACTGGACCGCCATGGATGATACCACCCACTGCACTGTTGATTTCCACCACCAGCTTCTAAAAGTGCATTATACGAGGTCAGGCATCCACTGTTTTAGCAGTTAAAACTACAGTATTTCTGACTTTTAAGTGCATTACTACCACTACAAATGTATTGTAAAATGTAAACAGATGTAATTCTCCATTCATGTGTAATGAATGGAGTAATTTCTAGTACACAATCATGCCATATAACCGTGGTGCACTGTACACTACCGATGACAGCATTTTGGGAGAAGAAAACATACTTTTCTATAACAAGGTGCACATGAGAACCATATAGGTGTATAATGTGCACATATATGGTGTAGACTTATGTGTAGACAATAACGGGAATTATAGCTGGATCTTGAGGAGTAGACAATTGAACTGTGAAATGTGTGTAATGGTTTTTCAGCCACAAATGTTTTGTCTCATTACATTTACTTTTGTATTACTCGTCATATATGTTGCTCTGGACACTGTGACTGATGCACCTATTTATTTGATTCCACATATAGGTACCTTGGAAGAGGGAGGAGATGACAAACTCCAGTGTACCATCCACTTCCAGACTTTAAGACTATGGAAGAAAGGAATGTAATAAAACAGCTTTGTGCGACTAGGAAAGCAATACAAGATCTATGTCATCTGTTGGAGCCAGATCTCATGCCTCAAAACACTAACCCAACATGTATACCAGCCAAATGGCAGGATTACACTGACTGTCCACAGGGTTCTTTCAGTATACAGTGGCTATATCTAGTAGTATGTCACAATCTATGTTCTGTTGTGTTTTAAAAGACGTGCTATCAGCAATGATGAAACACATCGACAGCTTCATCAAGTTACCCAGATGTGAGGATTTAGCCAATGTGAGGGATGGCTTTTATGGATTTGGTCACCCCCACATGTGGTAGGAACCATTGATGGAGCCTGTATTGCATTAGTCCCACTGCATGCCAGTGAACAAGTCTATTGAAACAGGAAGCACTTCCATTCTATCACTATGCAAGTTGTCTGCTTTACAGTTCTGTACATTTCAAGGGTCTGTGCCTGGTTCCCTGGTTCAGCCCATGATTCCATTGTAATGAGGAACAAGACCTTACTCCAGCTGATGTCACAACTGCAACTGGAGAGGGCCTGGCTTGTTGGCATCTGTCCTAACTTTGTATGTGCACTGTCAGGTGCTATAATTAGGAAGTGTGTGACTTAATTTAGCATATTGTAGCTCTTGTGTCTCATTACAAAACAGGAGACTAAGCATATCCCAACTGTCTTTAGTTGTTAACTCTACTGAGGAATCCAACTATGCAAGGGGAAGTGTGCTTCAGTGAGGCCCATGGAAGAACTCAGAGGCCAGTTGAGCGGGCTTTTGGGCTCCTCAAAGCCAGATTTTGCTGCCTGAATAAGGCTGTGGGGGCCCTCCTCTGCTCACCCAAGAAGGTGTGTCAGACCACCGTGGCCTGCTTCAAGCTCAATAAAATTGCCCTGCAAAGGAAATACCTTACATCGCAGAGGAGGGAGAGCCTGAGCTGCCACCGGGTGAGGATCCTGAAATGCAAATGATAATGATAGTGGTGGAGAGGAAGGAGCTGACTTGCAACAAGACCACATCAACAGCTTCTTCTCATGAGTGTATGTCATGAGATGTCCTGGCTTTGACTGTACAATGAACTGTGATGATGTGAGGAGTATATTTTTTTAAAAGAGTTAGGAGCCTGAAGCTCTGTAAAATCTGGCAAAGGGTGTTTGTTGATGAAGCTTTTGACACATTCACATTTAGTAAATGTTGCTTTCTTTATGTCAGATTTATGTCATGGACTGTGTTTGCCAGACGTTTACTATGTGAAGTGTGTCATATGTATGGTTTCATAACTATACTCTTTGTTTTTGTGTTTGTTTAGACACCTTCACCATGGCATCTTCATTTGGACATTTCAGAGTTGGGACACTGGCAGGTATTTGATGCTGTTGGGACTATGAAATGGGAATGGATTGTTCCTGGGAATGTATGTCACAGACTTTGGGTGTAGATGACCTCTGCCAAGACACTTGTACAGTGATAGGATGGAAGTTAAAAATACTTCATTGGACTTGTTCCTTTTCAGGTGGTGGCAATGATGCATTATGTGTGTCATCATGTGGTCACTACATATGTAGCTGTAGGCAAATCCATGTTAGTTTAACTTCACATTGCCTAAACACTCTTGTCTTCCAACTGTATGTAGCTGTTGATGTGTTTCATCACTGTAGTCTAAAATGCCTGTGGCACATCACTGAAATTTGCTTTTGTTATAACATGAGATGTAGATGCACTGGATTGTAATGACTTTGTGATCAGGAACTGTTGCACTACCATCTGTCTTAATGTTGCATTATGTGATGTTGAATTCCTTTTGTGAGGTAGACGATATGGCTCTAGCTGGTGACATAAACAAAATACATTTATGCCTATTCTACAGGCAATGTCTGATATGTGCCTTTGTTCCATGTTCTAGAGTTCTGTACCTGTAATTTGATCACTTATGTGTTGGTGTGGCATGGTTGTGATCCTGAGCTTAACATTGTGTACATGTAACATATCCATGCTTGCACAAGTAGCTTGTTTTGCCATTGTATAGTTCACATGGTCTTAAATATCTACATTGCTAAAAGTGAAATTTACTACAGCAGACAATGAGTTTGTGACTTGTGAATTCATTAAAGTGTTAAAGGTAAAGACATACTTGGTGCAAAAACAAACATAAATAAGAACTGAATGAGTCAGTCATGGTGAATGAAACCATAGATGTAGACACCAAATCATCTGAATTCCAAAGTCGAGATTAGTCCTCCCATCAGCAATGGAAAAGTGTCCAGAATAAATCCACTGAGTGAATATGTGACTCACAAAGGAGGACATTAAAGTTGATGTTTCTTGCTGGCAGTAGTGGGTGTCTTACCATTCTCACCTCCTGGATATTTGCATGGATGTCCTTGCTAGCAAGGGTGGGGGGTTCAGCTGCAGTGGAGGCAGTGGTGTCTGATAGGGCTTCTTCCTCTGGCTCGGGCTCCGTACCTGTGTCTGTCACAGATATAGATGGCCTTGATGTACTTGCAACACAGGAAGGGGTTGATGGTAGTGGGATGTCCATAAGCACCCCTATTGGAATTATGGGCCTCCATCTGTTGGTACATGTCCCTCTGCAGATGCTTGATTTTCCTTTTTGGTTACTACCTGGCCCATCAAGCCTTGGGACTCCTGATAGACCATCAAGACTTGATGATGGTGTCCTGGTCATGAGTCGCCCCAGAGGGCTCACTCTGCCGGCTCACAGAATCCCCCCCAGATGGACTACACCTCCACGAGCCTGTGCCCCTGGCCCAAGGTGCCCTGTTCAACTGGGTCCTGGTCCCTCTTTGTCAAGGGTGGTGATTTGCACTTCAGGATCCAGGTCTGGGGGTACCAGATTAGACTAACTGTGCTAGGTACACAGGTTACGGGGATTGGTGTTGGCTGAGAAGTTTGTGTTGGCACAGTGAGACTCACTGTTGCAATCTGCCAAGGTTGACCCCGATGTGCCAGGTCCATCATTAACGTCCAAATATCCAAGATTGTTATCATCACTGAGGGCTTCATCTAAGGGTGGAGTGGGAGTCTGTTTGGTGGGCAATCGCTGCACAGGTATTGTGCCAAATTGACCTGTTGTGAAATAGAGAACATTGTTATTGGTAGAAGTGTCGAATCTACATCCAAATGATTTGTGTCATAGTAAGTAGAGACCTAGGAAAATCTTAAGAAGCAAGACATTTGTCGAGGTTGAAAACGTATTAGAATTGAGCAACTCATTAGATGTGCTAAGTTGCATTTTAGATTAAGGAATGAACATGACATATAACAAACATTTAAGCCAACACAGTGGAGACATAACATGTATTTGACCATTTGAAGGCCTAGTTGTGAACGATACATGTAAACACACAACTTGGTAGTATATGTAGCATTAGTTATCCTGTGAGCAGTGCAGAGTCAGTGGGTTACTTGCTACTTCCATTCGGCTGAACCAGCTTAATGCCTTACAAATAATTGAGGTACACACTTGTTATGATGTCACTCATGCCATCAATAGTTTTAGTTGAGGAGGCCAGGACAACATCAAGCTAAGTATGCAGATATGTCTCTGAGTAGAGCATTACATGTAGATTGCTCAGTCCATAAAAAGTAAACTTCAGTTGTAACATGTCAAACAAGTGGAAATGGGCAAGAGCATAATAGCCTTTTGTTTGTAGTTGTAGTCATGTCAATCTCTACTTCCCAACACTTGACCAATGGTTAGTCTTACATGCCTAATGGTAAACTGCCGTTAGGCTGGACTATATATTTACATACTCACATAACAATATTTTGCTAATAACACACTTACAGGCCCAACTCTAACGTATTGGATGTAATGGAAATTGAGACATGTGATCTGATATACGACAATAGACATTGACAATCAAAGGTCTGTGATACTTTCAATATTTCATGTTAAGAAAGTAGATAGACAACACAATGGCAAAAGCTGAGATGAGAGCATTCAGGACACTGAAGTGTTGTGATAGTTATAGAGGTACAACTCACCAGACCCCACTCCCCCAACCATTCCTGTCAAGCCCTCAGGATCCAGAATGGCCAAGACCTTGTCCTCTCACCCAGAGAGTTGTAGTGGGGTGCCTGGAAGACCACCACTGGTCTTTCTCGGCTTCCGGGTGTTGCTTAGAGGTCAGAGAATGCACCTTCCTCCTCAGGTCATTCCACCTCTCCCTAATTTCCTTCATTGTGCGCAATGTGTGGCCTATAGCATTCACTCTGTTGACTATCCTTTGACATAGTTCCATTTTCCTAATGAGAGGAGCATGTTGGACTTGCTCCAAACAATTGTGGCTCTACTCTTATGATTTCAGCCACCACAACTGTTAACTCAGCCTCAGAAAGATGTGAATTTTTTAGATGCGAAATGACTGTAAATTAAAGTGGGTGACAGTGACTAAAAAGCAAGAGAAGTGATATCAGGAAAAGCAAACAAAAGTGTTTGGAAAGTTTTTATGGGATGAGCAAAAAGGGGTGCCGTATCTCACAAAAACAATGATATATGTATTGCTGTGCTTCAGTGGATTGGCAAAAGATCACGGTCTGGGATGGGGTGTATATTCTAGTGTGATTTGCAGGTGTCTACTTGGTCAATAGAAGTCAGCTGTGTTGTTTTTTAATCCATCCAATGGGCACTGTTATAGTGCTTTGCTGAGAGTGTACTCCATCGGCCTACTTTCATTGGAAAACAGCCACTGTATTTTCGTAACCAGCTCAGTGGTTAGCCGTGGCCCTGACTGCGATGTACCACCAACATTGCAGCCCGCTGCACCGTTGGTGGTCACCATTCTGTTGACAGGGTTGGCAGTTCAGGCTGCATATATAATAATACAGCAGGTGGGAGAGTGCCAGCTCAGCGATCTTCTTGGGACTGCCGCTGCAGATGTATGGCAGTGCAACCGGCAAACTCGTAATCGGGTCCTAAGTAACTGTCCCCTTTTTTTTCAAAGGCTAATTTGTCCCTTTTTGTTCATGGTTGAAGTGTTGTGATTGGAATGAACTGAATGATTTAGCTGGGGACACAATGTTTGCCACTGTTAGAAATGTATGTGCCTGGAAATGTAAAGTCACCTGAAAGGATAAGCTGCAATATCTGTTGATGTAACTCAAAATTCCAGTTTCATCAGACAAACTGCAGGCCCCCTACTACCAGTAGCAAGCAGACAGTGTGCCAGTAGTAAAGCCATTGTCAAAATGATAACGATGTTAAGTGGAAGAAAATGTTTTAAAGTTATAAAGTTACCTATGCTGTCCTGTCAAGTGGGATTACAACCCATATTGTGGACTAGGATGCTCTGTATGGTTTAAACATGTCATGGTGTCACATGGGGGAGAAAGTTATTTCCTGTGCTGCAATTTCAAATGACACAGACTCTCATGATCCATACAAGCCCATTCTTACACACACATGTGTTCATACTTCCCCAATATCCCTGCTCTCACTGACACATAGGTGCCATTCCATGCTGCCCTTTTGCTCTGTATTTGATGCAAACTATGGGTTTTGACTAGGAGTTTAGGCATTCTGCTAATGTAGTTCTATGTAAGGTTATGTACAATAGTTGTAAAGGTTGTTTAGCCTTTTGTAGCTCACAATGATTGTGAGTAATCAGGAGTGGGTCTCACAACAGGAAAGATTTCACAGTCCTGGCCTAGATAATATTTTGGGCCTGAATTGGTAACATGAGGAGATAGAAAATGTTAAGAGTGCTCAAACAATCACTGCAATCGGTATTTCCTAGGAGCCTCTAAATGTTTTAGGAAAAGATGAAGTTATTATTTGGTGTATGCATGTGAGCGATGCAACAAAATTGTGTCACAGCACTACAGACAAACCAAATCACTCAAAACCTATTTGCCTGTTTTTTTTTCTATCATCAATACAGGTCAACGTTCATTAAAATCTGATAATTTGGAAGGCCATTGCTAAGAAGATGAGGATAGTTGGGGTCCATAAGTGGTGGGCCTGCATTGACGGAAGAGGTGGGAAGACCTCCGAAGCTCGATGCTTAAGTCTGCATAAGGCCAGCTCAGGCAGTCCTCCCAACGATCCAAGCGAGTGTGCCGTACCCTGATCCCCCAACGGCCTGCATCCTAGCAGTGGCCTACCCAACCTTGATGGGCATTTGAGGGCCCAACAACAGCATCAAGGCGGTAAGCTATAGTCTGCAGCTATTTATGTTGTTTAACCTTTTTTATTTCCAGTAATGTTGTATGTCATCGACACCACGGTCGACACACAGCCAACGCATGTGAGGATTTTCTGGGGGAGTAAGTTAATCAGACAGTGTCTGATGCTATGTCTGGTGTACTGCTTTGTGCTGAAGGTTGCCACTAGATTACTCATCCCAAGCCAAGTACTGTTTTGAGCAGACACATGGGAACAAAGGGATGCCTGCATTTTCCCCATGTCATTAGGGACAGTTGGACCAAACATGCCCCATTTTATGATTGGGTCAGGTGGTATGCTCCATCACAAATGTGAGTTAGGACTGTAGGGCCTATTTCTGATGACATAGCAAACTGCACACTTATGATGCAGTTGATGCATTAAACTTGGCATTGAAATGTTTGTGCTATGACAATGAGCATCTGCTTTAAAAGGACTGGCAACATGTACAGTTGCATGATTTCTTATGTGTATTATGTTTGAAACCTGTTCCTACATCAAAATTCTAATCAGTTTATGTGGACAGTAGCTGGTTGGCATGACACCTTAGGCCTTCACAAATGTGTATGTAAGCCAGTCTATGTGAAACAATGTGATATTGTGTGCCAAACTGTCTTGATTGCAACATACAGGATGGTGTCCACATTGGGGAGCGAGTTACACATCCCTCAAACAACAAACAACATTTTGGTGTCCTTAGTTCTGTCCAGATGATGGAAAGAAATGTAATACTTAAAGGAACATTTGCAGATGGAAGGTTACATCACTTAGATTTTGTAGCATCCCACCCTGAGAATTCATTTTACAGCACAACACATGGCTCTTTTGGAAATGTGAATATATTTTAGCTTTATACCACAGTAGGTTCGACATGTCTCAAGGCCTATGTGTTAACTCATTCTGTTGAAGCCCTTTGTCATGGAAGGAACTACAAGTGGATGAGAAACAAAGGCATGCATTTTTTTGGAGCTAACATGGGGAATTTCTAATCTTTGAGCAAATTTGTCTGATCAAATTCATGTCCAATTGTATTTGCACAGATATCCTCAAACTGTTGTTTCTGTGTTTTCAGCATCATCTGGGCAAGGAAAAGGTAACAGTGGCCACATTGGTGGCAGCACATCCTCATACATACATACCAGGAGACAGAAACACAGACACATACAGTCAGACACCACATACCCTACCACCACCACACGCATACCAATAGGCACCACAATAACCATGACACAAACACACACACCCACCACCAGCACACCTGCAGTCAGTATAACCACCACAAAACAAACACCGACACACACCACCAGCATACCCACATTCACCACATCCACCACAGTACACACATGTACCAGCATACCCACTGACACCACAATAACACACACCACCTCCACACACACATGCACACACACACATACCAAACTAAAATATCTATACTCACCCACACAACAATCAGTAAAAAACACAAAGCAGAACACACACACTTACCCGAGACCCTCAGCCACCCACACCTTTAACAGACAAATGCACAACAGCCACTGACACTCCCTCTATCTCCCAACCCAAACTCCCTCCCAACCAATCTACCAATTTTCCTGTGGCAACCTTCTTTTTGCCCTGGCCTAGACCCCTTCGAAATCCCAATACACCTCTCCCAAATATAAATCCACCCCTCTCAAACATCTTTCCACCCCTTCCATGCTCCAACCCACCCTTCCACACCCCAACCCAACCCTTCTACATTCCAAACCACCCTTCTCAAATCACAATCCATCCCTCCTAAAACCCAAACCCACTCTGCCAAAACCAAAATCCACTCTCTCAAACCCAATGACCCACCCCCATAACATCATTGAGGTGTCTGCTTTCTGCCTCATACATGCCACTTCCAGGGGAGGTTTATTCTGGCAGTGAATTTAGTAGGCCAGTGATGGGCTTGAAAGACATTGTTGCCCATATGGGTTAATGTCTTGCTGTATTTCATATGAAAGACTTTTCATACTTAACAATACGTGACTTAACTCTGCCATATACAAAGACTTTTATTTTGAGAATACCTTTGTCCTGGCCTTATTTTTAATTGCTACTAATTGTTTGCTAATGATGTAATTTCGGCATATGTGTGAGCCATGCACTGACTCTCATTGGTGAAACTGACAAACACAGGTTGTATATATTAGCTGTTTTTTAGATGTATTCATTAGTGTTGAACATCAGTGATGTACAAATTAAATTTGGTGCAAGCATTCATCATGTATAAATTATATGTGTTTTTGATATTGTGACTTGAGAATGCATGAGTGTTGAGTATGACATGTTATGTCACGAATATGCACGAACGCATTCCACAGGAAACCAGACACTTTGGGATTAAATGCCATCTACTGTTTGCAAAAAATTGCAGACACGAAGGAGGCATATGACCCTCATAGATCTCTGACATGTTTGCAGTTTAGAAGTGAGATTGGGTTGTGCATTCTGTGTCCACCCCCTTGTAGCATTTTGTATTCAGATTGCTACAGTATCAGTCGTTTCTATTGGGGATATATTTATATATTAAATATGTTAGTTAGGGGACATTCTTGTATACACCAGTATAGACGCATTTTTATTTGGGATTGCTGTGACTTATGGTATAGGTGCCCACTGCCATGAAGACAGTTAGTGCCTGAATGGTGGGTACTACTACTCATATATCGAGGTGTGTTTTTAAACAAGTTTGACACTACAGACATATGCATTGGATGTCATTGTACTGTTGTTTGAAAACATTTGATAAACAAGCCCAGGTCCAGTGCTCCCATACAGCAAAGGTTCCATGGATGACAGGTCTAACAGTGACTTTCCTTCTGTTACAGCGATGACGGGGTTGATTTTCTTCTTGGTCCAGGAGCAGCAGGAACAGCAGGACTTGCATGACTGGGTTCATGGCAGCAGGAAATGTGAAAACTCGAAAAAAGGTGAGTTTAGTTCTTTTATCCCTCCCAATCTGCCAACTTAGGTGTGGAGGTTTAGCCACCACAATGGCATCAGCGGTAATGCACATCATGTTTGGCTAGGTGGGAAAAGGGGCTGGAGTACCACCTTCAGCTGCTTTTGCCTATGGCATTTTCGATGTGGGTGGTGATTCTTGGTGGTGACGGCAGACCGTCAGTGTTTTTTTCACCTATGGGCCCACTAACATCTAATACAGCTGGCGGACCGTCATGACAGTGAACAGGTTTTCAGTCAAAAAGTCAACGGTGGGACCGTTACGATCAAGACCTAAGGCCCTTAGGGCCTGATTGCAACTTTGGAGGAGGTGTTAATCCGTCCCAAAAGTGACGGTAAAGTGACGGATATACCACCAGCCGTATTACGAGTCCATTATATCCTTTGGAATTCGTAATACGGCTGGTGGTATATCCGTCACATTTGGGACGGATTAACACCTCCTCCAAAGTTGTAATCAGGCCCTTAGTGTCCTAAATTTCATTTATGAAAATATCACCCAATACGATTGAATCTTTGAAACTATACCAATTGGAACAATTGGATAATATATAGGTTTATATAACTATGGCCCTCATTCTGACCTTGGCGGGCGGCGGAGGCCGCCCGCCAAAGTCCCGCCGTCAGGTTACCGTTCCGCGGTCGAAAGACCGCGGCGGTAATTCTGACTTTCCCGCTGGGCTGGCGGGCGGTCGCCTTCAGACCGCCAGCCAGCCCAGCGGGAAAGAGGCTTCCACGATGAAGCCGGCTCGGAATCGAGCCGGCGGAGTGGAAGCTGTGCGACGGGTGCAGTTGCACCCGTCGCGTATTTCACTGTCTGCGCAGCAGACAGTGAAATACATGTAGGGGCCCTCTTACGGGGGCCCCTGCAATGCCCATGCCAGTGGCATGGGCACTGCAGGGGCCCCCAGGGGCCCCGCGACCCCCCCTACCGCCATCCGGATCTCGGCGGTCCGACCGCCGGGATCTGGATGGCGGTAGGGGGGGTCGGAATCCCCGCGGCGGTGCAGCAAGCTGCGCCGCCGCGGAGGATTCAATGGGGCGGCGGTACACTGGCGGGACCCCGCCAGTGGTGCCGGTCCGACCGCGGCTTTACCGCCGCGGTCGGAATCCCCATTGGAGCACCGCCGGCCTGTCGGCGGTGCTCCCGCGGTCCTCCGCCCTGGCGGTCAAAGACCGCCAGGGTCAGAATGACCACCTATATATTTTATATTTAACTGCTCTTTCTGATTATGCTATTCTGACATAAACCTACCAAAACTATCAAAAAAAGACATTCTTAGGCATAAACACATTCCACCGCACTTTAAATGCCATTTTTCAACTCTGTCATTGAGAGCGATTGCTCCTTCGATTCTTGCATCATCTCAAAAGTTCAAAGAAAATTGTACCAATTCCTACCAGAATCAGACTCAAGAGTCACTGCTCAAGTTCTGATCTTTTTTCATTTAGATTGTGACTTAAGCCTACTTGCCCAGTGTCCCAAAACAGAGTCCCAAAATACACAGCAACCATACAGAAAAAGGGTTCTGCACACAACTGCTAGACCCATCAGAGAACTGAACAAATATAACGAAATCACTCCCAGCTCGATGGATTTGCTCATGATTACCAAATGGCCCTGCATCATTGTCATGATTTTCTGTATCCTATACAAAGCAGTGAAAATGGGTTCACCTGGCCTAACCGACAAAGTAAATGTTTAAGGGCAGTTGTAGTCTTGAGTTATCAGAATATTGAGGTCAAAATATTGAGGACCAAAATATTGAGGAGGTAACTACATATAGATTTACTAAAGAGTAATGTAATATGAGAGGTCAAAGCAGTGCATAGGGTGAGTTATAGTTAGCTCAGTAAACAATCACTGTTGAATTTCAGACAGAAGGCGGGAGGTCACAAGGAGCTCCCGTCATGCTCTGTGATTGACTGAAGCCCTTCCGGGACAGCAGGAGGATGGACGGCGTCTCCGTCTTCGAGCCCTTAGCATGGAAAAATGCCTTCATTCCTTAAGGCTTAACGCCGGTGTTTTGGGAGGTGCTGACACAACAAGCATGCATCAGAAGTTCTGCTGCCCGATTCGGAATCCAGGGGACAAGGCGCAGCTCCAGAAGCGAGGATTACGGAGAAGGAGGTAACCCGGCGTGGTGCACCAGCGGAGTAAAGGAGAGAGCGGGGTTGAAGAGGGACCGCTCTAAACACAGGAGTGTGTGGGCTATGGTCTGTGAGTCAGGATTTGGAGGGCTTTGTTTCCATTTTGCAAACAAATCAGTTTGGCCTGTTGTAACAACACGCTGCACTGGGAGGTCTGCAGCTGATGGAAGCAGAGAAGCAAAGGTCTGTGGAAGGGAGCAGCCTCATTTTTAAACATAACTCAGCGTTGGCTCATTTTTGGAGCTGATTGAGAGCTCAAGAAGGATTTTTTCTATTAACTCCACAGCGAGGGACCAAGTAGGTGTTGAAGCAACCTTTAGAGGGCAGAACTAGGCACTATTCAGGCAGAGGGTGGATCAGGAGCGACAGCAGAAGTGGTCAGTGTAGCACTGATGCGGATTCCTGACACTAGACCCCCTCCAGCATCCCCTATTCTAACTTCTTGGCAAACTTCTTGGGCTCTGCTTCCCGGAACGTCTACTAAATATGAAGCGCATTATGCAAGATGCTACTTCCAATTCATGTGTGTTTGGCGAAGCCCCGAAAACTCTCAAATCCAAGAATCTGACTCCCTCAAAGGGAAGACCAAGGTCCATCTCTGTACGTCAAGACCCGTTGGAGTGCATTTGAGTAGACCCTGAAAGAGCCCAGGAGGCCACAGACTCTTTCACAACTCTGCAGTCAGTTTCTCAACCTAATGCTATGGCAGTACTACAACTGATTGCAGCATCACCTCTGCAGCAGCTCTCTGAATCTCTGTCACCAGCTCTTAGAGGCAAACTGAGTAACTCCATATCTTCCGCTCCAAGTCCTAATATTCTTTTACCCAAGAACATGTCTTCTGCTGCGGCAGACCACTGTAAAGTAAAACATCCATATCCCTTGTTTTCTATGAAGGGAGGCAAAAAAGAGCAAAATAAAAACAGATCAATGGCTAACAAGGTTGCAATAGTCAACTCCGATCAACCAGAACTAGGTGCCTGCAATCGGTGGGGTATGGTTCTGGATTCAGCATTTAATATTGGAGTTGACCATATTCGACTGCTATCTACTACCCCAGGCCCTATGGACTCTCTCTTTTCTTTAGTCAGTTTGCCTGACCAGCCATGTGTCGAGGGCATGCTTAAGCAGATTTTGAAGGAACTACGTGCCATGAAACTTGGCCTATAGAAAGATCAATGAGCAGCTGGGCCAGATGAATGTCTACCCTAACCAGCTCTCAGAATGAGGATCACTCAAGCAGAGCATAGGGTCTCTGACTTGGAGGATGTTCAGTGTCGCCAGCAGACAGCAACAACCCATCTCCACACCGAACTCGAGGAGCTGCCGTTCATACTTGATGACATTGAAAACAGGTCCGGCGCTCTAATCTGAGATTCATTGGGATTCTGAAATAATTTGAAACAACATCCTCAGTAACAAAAGTCATCTCAGATCTAATATTGAAGTGTAGCCTTCTGACTAGGGGTGCATACATTTCTATGAACGCTGACATTTCCATCATGCAGGTGCACAGGGTTCCCACTAAGAGGGCTTCAAACGCAAAATATCCTTGTACTATACTCGTCAATTTTCAGAATCAAAGAACACATTTTAACACAAGCCATTAAATCAAAAATGTTTAAAACTGATGACATTTTTAGCTTTCGGGTAGTCTCTGATATGTCTATTGCAGCAGCCTGATGGTGCCAAGAATTTGTCATTCTCATTGATGACTTTAAGAATTTAGGGGCCCAAGCTGGCATTGTTCAGTTGGCAAAACTTAAGGTTTTACACAAGGGGCAGGTCCATATTTTTCAAGATATACGACATGCAAAGGAATTTTTGGTCTTGCTCAAGAAAGAGTCATTTAAAATAACTTCATAATGAGTTCAGTATGTAAAGAGAGACTGGTCTAATGTATTATCTTCATGTTTTGGCCTTTCTAAGGCTTATATATGAGGTGTGCATCATCTGCTGTTCCAAGGGGGCCTAGGTCCAAGGAGTGCCATGGTATTGCACTTTTGGCTTGGGGATGGGGAGACGGCAGGGGGAAGGACCATGGGGAAGGGCTGGGTAACAATGAGGGGTGGGTCCATGATGGGGTTGTCCCTTTTTGGAAGGTGTAGAGGGCACATTTTGGTGTGGGGTACAGTACACATGGCAAGGCAAAAAAAGCAGGTGATAAACGGAAAGTCCTACATTCTACTTGGTGTAAATTAATTCCGCTGTGCGCAAATGGCCCAACAAGGGTGAGATTGAGGCTTCCTCTTCTATTTTTTCTGTTATTTGCAGGAAAGAGATGACAGGAAAACCTATTAATAAATAAAGGGAATGGCAGTGAATAGCCTACAAATTGCGACCTGCAACTTGAATGGGGCCATTAACAATGTGAAGTTTCAAGTGATACTCAATTGGCTAAAGACATGGCAATCTTATGTATTCCTTCTTCAGGAAACTCACCTAAAACTCCAGGAAAAGCTGCCCAAACTCCCTAATTTTATAGCCCAATCGTTTTTTACATCACCCAGTGCACTAGTTCGGGGAGTGGCCATTTTAGTCACACTGGACTTTCCTGAGTTGGTAAAACAGGTCTTTAGGGATCCACAGGCAAGATGGATAATAATCTGTACATCTGTAGCAGGCAAGGAGATTCATTTTGCGAGCTTTTATGGCCATATTGAAGATGATATAAGTTCTTTGCAGACTTTGTACGATCAACTGTCAATACTTTCCGGTTTTTTTATTATAGGAGGGGACTTTAATATTATAGCTAATATACAGATGGATACATAACGCAGGAATATAAATCTGAATAAACCAAGAGCATCTTGATTTCTTGCCAAGATGGTTTCGGATCTAGCACTGGTAGATGTTTGGAAGGCAGACCACCCCCAGGAGAGGGAATTTACCTAATTTTCTAAAAGGTATAATACAGCCTCGAGGATTGGTTTTATCTTAGTCTCATTTTCTTTGGCGAGAGAAGGGGTCAGATATTCTCGCTAATCCTTTTTCAGATTTCACTCTATCCCTCGGGTTAGTATTATTATTACCAACAAGCAGATTAGTCGTCCACAGTGGAGCTTTGATAAGTCCCTTTTAACAGATGAAGGTTGGGTCACAACCCTCAAATCATCTGTTACTGAATCTTTTACTATTAATAAAGGCTCGGCCTCCCTTTCTAATATTTGGGAAGCCGCCAAAGTCCACATACGAGGTGAAGCTATTTCTTTTAAAACCTACATGGACACAGCTGCCAAGGAGAACAATTCTAAACTTCAACAGGAACTTGATGAGTCATCAATTGCTATATAACCATGAGACGGCTTCTAGGGCTCAGATTAGACTGAGAGATTTCTATATGTCTTGGGAAATACTTAATCAGCATGCAATCTTTCAGAGACAGTACGAAGAGAATGAGCATGAAGGGAAATCACAGGCCTGGTCAGTAAAAAGAAAGTCCAATACCACTTAGATCAAAGCTTTATTTAACAATGATCAAGGCGTAATTGTGAACCAGCCTAAAGATATAGAGAAGTTTTCTTCTCCCATCATACAAATCTTTACACTGCTACAACTCAAGCTAATTCATCTCAGATCAAACAGTATCTAAACTCACAGGAGCTACCAAGGTGAGATGGAGAGGCCAAGGTCTAGTATCAGCTACTATTATTCACTTTGAAGTTACAGAGGCAATACGGGACGCACCCAAAGGAAAGGCCTTCCAGCCGAAGTGTATACAATTTTGCTGGGCCAATTATTCAAATTTTTCCTCTTTAATATGATACTGGAAGGGGCGAAGGTCCCACCCTCTTTTACCAAGGCTATAGTTGTCAGTATTAAAAAAATATATAAGCCACTGGAAAACCCAGGCTATTATCGCCCGATCAGGCTTCTAAACCAGGATTATAATCTATTTACAAAAATTTTGGTAGTTCGTACGGCACAGCACAAGGGCTTTTTCACGAGGATCAGTGTTGCTTTCTTCCTGTGAGGCTGATGTCCACAAATACCACTTTCTTGGTTCAGGCGATTGATTATTTTCAGCAAAACAACTATCCGGCAGCGATTATACTGCTTAATGCCGAGAAGGCATCTGATATGGTCCAATGGGAGGTTCTATTTACAATTTTGGAAAGGTTTAGATTCACAGTGAAGTTTATTCAGACCCTGCGCAGCCTATATTTTAAGGCCCAAGTCAGGGTTTTAATAAGTGCACAAATAGCAGGATCAGTATGGCAGGGTACGTGGCAGGGCTTCCCTCTTTCTCTGGTGCTTTTTGCACTTTTTATTGAACCTTTGGCAGCGGCTATTCATCAAGACAATCTCATACATCCTCCACTTACCCAAGCATCTAAAATCAAACTGTTCACGATTATATGATTCTATATCTTCGGGCGGACCTGCTTAATATTGCCATAGCCTTTGCAAAGATCAAGATCTTTTTGGACCATGATGGTTAAAAGATTGATCATTCCAAATCTGAAGCTCTTCTGTACAATGCTGAGAAATCGGTTCTGCCAATGGGAGTGCACAGTCCAGTCCCAGTTTTCTAGCCCTTTTAGATATTTAGGGATATTTGTAACACACAATTTCTTGTTTTTTAGGTTTGAATCCACTATTAAGCGATAAATCCTGTGTGATATTTAGGTCGCTTAGAACTTGTTGCGTATTAGTAACCTCAATATCCATACTGCTTAAGGAAAGTAAAGTTTGGATGTCCTCTATATCTTTTATTGTATGAGTACTGGATAATGTATCTGGTATTGTTATGTGTATTCTATTGCCTTTTAGAATACATTATTAGTATCTAATGGGTGTGATATATATATAAAAAACATACTAATGGATATCAACGCACTTGGCAAACTTTTGGCATATTTGTGTTCATTTTGTATCAAGTTCTCTCACTGACAAACCAAGTATAGATGTACTGGGCAGGCGACTTATAAGTAAGCAACTTAAGATTAGACTTGACAACATTGTCAACAATGGATATTGAGATATTTTTAGTTACTAATTATGTTAGAGTGCCATCCTCACGTACTAGTGCCTTGCTTGGATAATCCTTGTTTTAAAAAGGGTTGTATCATACGAAGGGGGATATCCTAGTATATTCTAAGATGGTCATCTATGACCTTTGTGTGTTGTAAATACTCTCTCCCAAACTTTTCCAAATTGATTTGGAATGTTTTGATATCTATAAATACAAACACGATCGATCCAAGATGGCACCTGAAGTTGGTGTGCGATCCTGTATGTAGACTATTTTTTCTTTCCAAAATGGCTTGATTATGTGGCTGTTTTTAGGTGTGCACATCGTCGGGATTTGGTAGAGGATTCTTGTGGCACGGACAGGGACACCCCTATGGTTTTAGAATATCCTGGCATTTACAAGCACATTGCGGGTCCTTACAAGATGGCGCCCGCAATTGCTATGACGCGTTATGTGCGTGTGTCATGGCATAACATATAGCATTCCATTACTTGGATTGTGACAACATAACAAATATATCCAATTTGGCCCCTATGAGGGCTAAGTATTTTCTTTTCCCTCTCCCCTTTCCTCTCTTCGGCACGTGTATTGGATGCCAATCTGGAATTCCAAGATGGCGATCGTATTCGAAACGCTGCTGCAGACTTGCAGTTAATGAGAAAAGGGTGTGTACTTCCTTTATCTTTATTTTCCATAAAAAGACGAACTTTGAAACCACTCGGTTGATTGATGACGGTACCGAAGGGCAAACCACTCGGTGGGACTATGGTGTACGAGATATGAAGGTAATTTGAAAAACTAGGGAGAGAGTGATATTTAGAATATACATGTCTATACATTGTAAGGCACTCCTTTAATCTTCTTTTTCTTGACACTCCAAATAAAATGGTCTATTAGACTCACCCTCTTACTTGGACCATATTCTGAAAATCTCTTTTTCCCTCTTTTGATTTGTTCCAGATACCCTATACTTTGGATATATGACCAACTCTTGGCAAATATAGGTTACTCTGTGACTATAAATACCTATCCAAGATCTAATTATTCCATTGGAGACTAATAAGTACAGGTCGGTTGGACTTTTGGATTGACTAATATGTAGAAATTTGAATTTACTTATTGGATATGGGACACTTATGGCTCTTGTCTTACAGACTTGTCATGGTTTCGAAAGAAATTGCAGACTTGTAGCTTGAATAGAACATAATAAACATAAAATGAAAAGGTATATAATTTAACATATTTTTCCGTCAGTGTGCTAACTTGAGTCTTTGAATACACATTTAAATCGCTGACTATCTCTGACCTCTGGATTCTTGTGGTATTATTTATAACTTCTTTCTTTTGGAACTGATCACCACTAACTTGCATGAGGACATTGTGTCCATTGGTTCTTTTTTGTCACTTTCATTTCCCTACTTTGTTCACAATACCGCTAATACCGATTGGGGACACTTAGAAGGATGGTTTCTGTTTTCTTTTAATTCATATATAATTTGGTGATAGTTGTGGTATCATGGTGCATTTTATTATTCACAGACTTTTAATCTTTGGAATGACACTTATATTGTCACTGTATATTGACTGTATATTGGGTCATTTTTTTAATGTCATAGTTGTTATTAAGTTGGATACTAGTGGAAATACAGGTTGTAACAAGTGATTATATTATTTGTTTTGTCAGCCTTGATAAATTCCTTTGCAGGACGAAACACGTGTCGGCTGAATCTGGTTGAACCTTACAATCAATTCTCTAATTGGATGAAAAGGAATCTTTCCGCTTCAAGTCATCAGAGTGTATGAATTCCACTCACATAACCAATTGATTGACTTTGTTTATATTGACTATGAGTTTTTTAGGGAGGAATTGTTTTGCCTTTGATTTAATTATGTAATTTGTGAAAACATATTGTTAACACTTTATGTAACATTAGGTTATTTGTTATACTACTTTAGCTTTGTTGCAACTTTTGTACACCTCTTTATGAAATTGCACTATATTTGTATTATGTGCATTAAATTTGATAATTGAATAACACATTCTCTGAAATTATCACATACCATATTGATACCACAACTGATTACATCATGTTTCTTATTTTAGTTCTCTAATACAATTTAGGGATTTATGAACATACCATAATTGATAATTTATTGATACTTTTTGTGTGTGCTCCATTCTCATTTTAGATATAAATCCTATGGGAACTTACAAGGTATAGGTAGCTGGTACAAGATCCTTCATTCTCGGCTTTCGTCAGAGAAGATTTCTAGGTTTTTGATAAAAACTGAGAATCTAACAGTCTGTAAGATCGGACTACAGCAATGGAGAAACCATAATATCCTACCACATAAAGTAATTAGATGGGCGAATTAAAAAACTAAATACATTTTATACCAAATGGTTGTTATACTACACCCCAGCTGGACCAAAGAAAGTATACCCTGAGGTGTCCGGCTCGTGTCCACACTGCCAGGCGAATCAGGGTGATTGGCTTACTTAAGCTTCACCTGCAAGTATTTGGTAGAATTTTGGGAGGAAATATTTGAATGGGTTAGCTCCGCTATATCGGTTACTCTTACTCCAGAGCCATCTGGAAAACAAATTATGTTTATTGCATCCCTTATAGATAAATCATTGATTCTTCAAGCCTAGAATGTCACCAGTAACTCCTACTTATACAACATGGGAAGCTAAGATGAAAGTTGTGCGATCGAAAGAGAAACTATGGGACACATTTATACCTTTTGGTGCAAAACTGCACTAATGCAGTTTTGCACCAAAAGGTGTAGCACCTGCTTGTGCCATTCCTGAGCACCAGCCAGGAGCCATATTTATGGAATGGGCAAGCCAGTGCCAAGGGTGGGCTGGCATTAAAAAAAATGACGTTAGCCAGGTGGGGCTGACGGTATGGGAGAAGGAGATTTTGCACCAAAAAAGACATTAGGCTGGTTAGAGTAAAAAAAGATGACTCTAACCATCCTAGCGTCATTTTCTGATGCAAAACCATCCATACCACATGACTCCCGTCTTAGAAAAGACAGGAGTAATGCCCACCACCGCAATGGCCAGCACAGGGGACCAGGGCATGGCCATTGCACTCTGTGCCATGCAGAGGCCCCAAGTTGGGGCCACCAATGGCACTTAAAAAAAAAAAAAAAAAAAAATACCTATACTTACCGTACTTACCTGGGATGGGGTCCCCCATCCTCCGGTGTCCCTCTAGTGTGGGTGTGGATGTTTCTAGAGCTTGAGGAGGGCACCTGTGGACCCATTCAATGATGGTTAACCATGGAAATGGGTCCACAGGTCCATTAACACCTGGTCTGACCCAAGCTTTACACCAATATTTAGCCCCTCCTCTCACCCATGTGTCATTTTAGCACAGGGGGATAAATCTCATTGACGCAAGGTAGCTTCATGCATCTAAGAAATGGTGCAAACGCCAATATTTTGACGTTAGGCGAGTCTAACGTCAAAGTAGAAATATGGAGTTAGTTTTGCGCCGAATTTGTGTAAAAAACAATCACGCAAATTTGGTGCAAGTGGGGTATAAATATCCCCCTACATGCTCAGCGGATAGGTGCGATTCGCAAATTTGAGGGCATTTGGGGAAAAACAGCGATTCATCAATAATATAGGGGCGGAGAGTTGGTATACCAGGCTATGATATTCTTTCCCCGAGGAATATAATTGGAGAACTTTATAATTTGATTAAGTATTGTATTGTACTGTATGACTTTGCTAAAGTTCATGTTATGTTATTAAATCTGCCTAACTAAGAAATAAACAGTTTTAAAAAAACCTGTTGAGTTTCAGTGTTTTTAATTTAATTTAAAATTTCACTTTTTAACTGACATTTTCATCTAACTTAAAAAAAAATGTAAAGTAAGATATTATTACCAGACCCAACCATCACATCTTTTAATTCTTTATTATTTTCAGTGAATTGCTGTTTTGTCATGTAAAATAACAAATTATTACCTCCTGCAACTATAACATCACTTTAACCTTTGTTTTTCAGTTAATTTCCATTTTTTTCTTAACATAAATTAAAATATTACTAACATCTAACTTTACATAGTAGGCCCTCAGTTATGTAAGGAGTCTTGAGTTTGTGGAGGGAGTAAGGTCTCTCTGAAGAGTTGAACAGAGAGTGCAGCCTCTCTTTAGTAGTGGCTCATCCACCTAATCGGGCTTGGAGTGGGCTCTCCATGAAGAGCAGCGCTGAGAGTGCAGGTTGTCTATAGTATGGGCTTGGCCACCTAATGCAGATTTGGGCAGGAAGGAGTGGACTCAACATAAAGTCTGCACACTGAGAATGGACTGTGCGTAGTAGAGGCTTCCCACAAAATGGGCCTTTAATCTCTGTCCATTGTCTGCACACTGTGCACGCACTATGCCTAATAGTGCATTCCCTACCTCATGGAGTTTCTCTGTAGAGAATGAGCTCTACTTACAGTCTGCTAACTGAGCACTGTCTGTGCATAGTATGGGCAGGCTTGCCCATAAAATAGCACATGCAAGTCTTGAGGGAGTGGGTTCTACACACAATCTGCACACTGAGTGCAGATTGTGCGTAGTAGGGGCTTCCCCACCTAATAGAGCTTGTGTCTTCGGAGAGAGTAGGCTTTATTCACAATTTGCACAGTCATGGTAGGGGCTTGCCCAATTAATAGCACTTGCATGTCTAAAGGATGTGGGCTCTGCACACAATCTGCATACTGAGCACCGACTGTGCATAGCATAGTAAAAACCTGTCCACCCAATGGGGTGTTCGTCTCTGGAGAGAGTGGCTCTATGCACAGCCTATACACAGTAGGGGCTTACCCATTCAATAGCACTTGAAGGAGGGAGGGGGCTCTACACACTGTCTGCACACTGCTTGCAGACTGTGAGTAGTAGTGGTTCTCCCACCTAATGGGATTAAGTCTCTAGAGAGAGTGGGTTCCATCTACACTCTACTTACTGAAAGCTGACTATGCTTTGTACAGGCTTGTCCCCCTAATGGGGCAAGCATGTCTGCAGGGAGTGAGCTTTACATACAGTCTGTGCACTGCTTGCAGACTGTGAGTAGTAGTGGTTCTCCCACCTAATGGGATTAAGTCTCTGGAGAGAGTGGGTTCCATCTACACTCTACTTACTGAAAGCTGACTATGCTTTGTACAGGCTTGTCCCCCTAATGGGGCAAGCATGTCTACAGGGAGTGAGCTTTACATACAGTCTGTGCACTGAGTGCAGACTGTGCATATCAGTGGTGTGCCCATTTAATGGGGCTGGCATATTTTAAGGGATTGGGATCTATATACAGTTTGCACACTGACCGTTGACGTGCGTAGTAGGGCTTGCCTTTTCGATTGCCTTGCATAGCTGGAGGGAGTGGGCTCTGTATGCAGTCTGTACACAGAGACTAGCCTGTGCATAGTAGTGGCTTGCCACCCACTGGAGCTTAGGTTTCTGGAGAGCGTGGGATCTACCCACTCTCTCCATACTGAGCACTGACTTGTGTAGTACGGGCATGCCCACTTAATGGGGCAGGCATGTCTGGAGAGAGTGAGCTTTGTGCAGAGTCTGTGACCTGAACACAGACTGTACTTAGTAGAGGTTTGCCCACCTAATGGGGCTTAGGTGTATGGAGGGTGTGGGCTTGTAGGACAGTGTGAGTGCATACTATGCGTATAGGAGCACAGCCATGTAATGGGACTTCATAGTGTATTGGGATTCTACTCTCTGTAAAGCACTTTACACAGCCAGAAAACTGTGATTTATATTTTTATTTTTTATGGTCTTTTTCTCAGTAGCTTCTGCTGGACCACATGGGGCAGCGTTGAGTCCCGCAGGAGTTCAGCAGGAGTATAGTGACTCCATATAAATACATTTCTAAAACAATTTTGGCTCTGGGACACTCCCTCATGGGCTAGAGTGTCAAGGCATCCTTAGTCTGCCCCATCTTTATGTTTTTAAAACTATTTTCAGGGCTTAGTGACTGGGTCCTGAGCCTGTAGTGGAGGGTGCAACATTTTTCTTCATGTTGCGGCTGCCAACCATATAATTTGTTCCCTATAAGACTCCTATGGGAAGTCCCACGGCAACAGATATCTATAAATTGTGAACTTTAGTTTCTCTAAAATAGCTGAACAGATTTATACTAAATCAGAAAAAAATACACTTTCTGGTTAAAGATCAAGCTTCTGCCAAATTTGCTGTAATCTGTTCAACATTTTTTTCTGTATTGTTGTCTACTTTTCCCTATGAAAATTGCATGATGAAAAAACATTTTGGGACCACCCTCCATTTATCTCAGACTTTGCTTGACAGATCACCCTGAAACTTTCCAGGGATCAGCTTAAGTGGATGAATTTTTTTAGGAAAGTTTGATGAAGATTTGTCAAACAGTGACAAAGTTATTAGTCAACCAAAAACACATTAGCAACTGCCATTTTGTAATATTGTCAAGTTTCATATATGTGGATTTAAAAACAGTAAATATAGACATACTTAACTGTCAATGAATTGGTCCTCAATATTTTGGCTTTGATATTCTGGTAACTCAAGATTTCACACTTGTTATTTAGTATCAACACTCAATCCAACTCTAGTCAAAAAGCATAAACAGTATACAATTTTAATGATGGACTGCAGCACCATCTGTGCAACAATGGATGTATGTTAAGGACTGTAAAACATCAACTACAGTTTGCTGTTTATTGTAGCCTTTTACACATTTAATTTCTCTCCACTTTGTGTCATTCACTCAGCACTAGGCATTACTGAGTTTTATAATGAAAATCCCATACATTGAGAAGTGATCATTAAAATGTACTCCCTTAACACTCTATATGTGGTGGCCACACCCTCTTGCATTGATAACAGCAAGAAAGCCCAGAATGTGGTTTCCTACTCTTGAAAATGTTACTCATTCAACAATATGTCTGTTGTTAAGCACCACCAAGAAACTGATAAACTTCTCAATAAATAAAAATTGATAAATGACTTGTAGGGGAATTTTGACTTACTCCAGGCACTGACATCATTATTTCTATTCCAGTCACTCCTAGATATTACATTTTATAGGTGTGGTGATCGTGGATCACATCTCAAAATCATACTCGATATTGGATGTGACTGTCTTGCTTTCAACATAAGGCTTCCTAGTAAACAATTTCCAATCTGATTTATATGTTATTATCCTTTGGGTGACAACATGAGCAATATTCAAAACACATTAAATTTGATCTGATGCTTGATAGTCTGATACTCATTTTGATTTATTTTTGGACTCAAGCCTAGGGCTGGACCCACATATTAACAACTTTGACAATCGTCAGATTTCCTTAAGGAGCCCACCTCGTATGCTATATTTAATAAAAAGTAGGCACTAGCCACTAAAAGTATTATTCCAGTCACCTGGTCAAATCATTATGTAATCAGTTTCTGTTTACAATGCCCCAATCGCATTTAGTCTAAACTTTCAGTAAATAAATTGTGTTTACCTTGCCATATTCAGTGAATTCCATGTTTGTCATATTGCAAGTCATCCCTCTCATTATCATGTAGGATCCTGCAGTGAGGTATTTGGTATTTGGCCTTTTCATGAGCTCGGCGACTAAAATCTTACTGGACTCAATCACTCTTAGAAAATCTGCACCCCATGATTTAACCTAACCTACAACAAAAAAAGGAGGCTAGCAAGGGGGAAGTCAAAATAGAGAAGCCACCAATTTTCTAATAATAATCCCTCCACACTTCCTTGCAAAGAAAAGTAGGAGAGAGTTATCACCGACACAAAACAATCCTCGCCTGATTTCTTTAATAAGGCTAAAAAGCAGTCAAAAGTTTATTTTAACATAGAACCCCAGCAACTGTGCCTTCTCATTGCAATTCTGTTATTATTCACGATCCCCACGTAATAAGCTGATTTTTTTTCTCTGATAAACATTGTCATGATGAGAAGGGAAATGGCTGCATCTCTTAAATAGTTTAACCCACTTACGCAGTGCCCTTCTCCTTAATCAAGCCAAAAGATCAGGACATGAACCAACTCCTTCAACTCTTGAACTGTTTGAAAAAAATCAGTTTTCTCGCTTCAAGAAATGCCGACACTCAACCGCAATCATCCTTGATGAGTATATTCTGTTTTTATCCAGTGTCTCAAGCTAGCTATTTCCTACTTTTTAAGGTCTTTGAATCTCTCATGATTAGTTCTATGACTGTCATCACCTCACAAGCATTGATTGGCAAATTAGCATCTTTCCTTGGGTATTGGATGATGGGCATTTAAGACATCATTACGGTATGCAGTATGGTCCTTTAGTTGAGGCCAATGAACTGCCTTTACTTCGAAAGAGTTCCTGTCACTGTCTCAGATGGCACTCTCTGAGGTCACCCAAGCCAAATGACAGTTTAAAATTGGGTTCACCCAACAACCCCTGTCTGGTATTTGTCCTGCATACTGTATGCTCAGTCCTAGCCCCAGGTGGTTAGGGTGACTGTCAACTGCTCCTTCATCAGAGGATGAGTTCAGTGAATGATTACTCCTCCACTTAAAGGAAGCTGATTCACACTTACCTTCACAAAAATTATAGACCAACAAAGGTTTCCTCATTAACATTTACAAACATGGATAAGCATGATGCTTCGTGTCTGTCTATGGCGCTGGAAGATATTGAGGCTGGTGTATGAGTCACAGGCAGAATTTTAAACTCATCAAAAGACAGAGGCTCCATATGGAAACCCAAGCTCGCCTGATATTGTTATATCTGTCAGACAATTTTGACATTTGACCATGTGATCTTGGTTGGCCCTTTCTTGGTGGGTGGTTTGTGGGCTCAGCTATCCAATGCTTCAGTTCGTTTCTGCATGGGCACATCAAGGTGGCTTCTGTCCATCCTTGTCAATCGGTGGCACAGCTGATAGTCTGGGGAGGTAGTCAGGGCACTGACGTCTTTGCCATTTAACAATTTATTTTTACTTAGATGTGATACCACCATCTGCTTCTAAAGGTGAATCTGCACTCTGATAACTCCATCAGTCACCTGTGGTCCTGAAGTCCTGCTTGGTGGTCATAGATGGTTGAATTACCACTAACCTTTTATAGACTAATAACAAAGCAGATGTTCTTACCATTGACAGCGAGGCTATTTGGTGATGTGCTGAGCTTTGGCCTATTCACTTAGGCTCAATATAATCTGTGGCCAATTCAGTTGAGAAACTAGCTGACTATTACATTTGTATACTCACCTTTATAAGGTTCAGTCCACTTTGTTTTTACTGCTTTGGCTCAATATAAATGCTTTGTATTTAATTCTTGCTCCTACCAGAATGGGGGTGATTAGAGCCTGCCTAATTCAGCCAGTGGATTATACTTCCCATTAAAAGTTTTCACCAGAAATTGGAGTGTTTTCAGTTCCCTATAGACTCTAAATGAAGAGTTTTAAAACTCTAAAAGAAATCCACAAGAGTGGGGAATGGCAGAAATGTGGTCCTGATGATGAGAGGCCTCCAGTAGCGACACTTTCTAAGTTTGTACTGCACTGAGATTTTAGCTCCAAAACTGATGGCTTCAATAATATATGACTTAAAGAAAACCTCTCTGGCTCAGGAACTCAGAAGATGGCTCTGGGTTTCAAGTCTTTTTGGACACCCAACAAATATTATAAATCCCTATGATTTAAAGAGTCTGATAGACAGAAGAACATGATGTAACCTATTTCTATTTTTTTCTATTGATTATTATTATTTGTTTATTTCAATTATTACTATCTTTGGGAAACCTTTGAGTGATCTACCCAAATTGTAATTTGGGATTGTGTCTTCTTTTCAATAATGTATAGCTTTCTATGTACACCCAGTGGTTTCAATCCTATTTACATCACAAACTGCAAATAGATAGAAACATGAAACAAATAGAGGCAACTTCCACTCAAATAAACGCTGAAGTTATGGTAAAAATGTGTTTGTTTACAATCCTGCTTGTTCCTGGAAGACAAGAAGATGGTGATCTTAGCGTAGCACAGCAAATGTTTTGTTGATGCTTTTTTAAGACAAACCCCATATGGTTTCTTGCACAGCACCTTTTCCCACATTTTTCCAAAATTTCCACATCCCAAATTGTTGATATATTTTGCATACTCTTAATTACGTCCAGGGGAATACACAAACTCTGGGTGCCTTCAGAATCCATAACATGTGAGAAAAAGGTACATGTTTGGCCTGGGTGCCTTTTGTGAAAAATTCATGAAGACTTAAGCATGACGTACTCAAACATGGAGAAAGGGGTCCGCACTGAAGGTAAAACAAACCTCTTATGTTTATTATATTGGTCCTGAATTTTATTGGTTTATTTATTTCATTTAATAATGTTTTAATTCTGGGTATATTATTAACTTTCAACTCTCTCGGGTAATGCTTACTACCTTGTGCCTTTGCCCAAGGACTAAAATCTGGGCTTTGTCACTGAAAGTATATTTTTGTGCATAGCAACATTTTAGATTACTACTTTGAGATTAGGCACTAGCACCCAATTAATAATTCAGAATCTTAAATGTGCTTCGGACTGGCTGTTAGTTAAACAGAGGATACGGTTCAAGACACTGTTATGTACACCAACCGTTTGGTGGTGACACGTTTGTTACCCTCACAAAACTCTTTATATTTTGCCAAATTAAGATTTTCTACACTTCCAAGTCTCATGCTGTTTTCATCCTCCATGTAGAGGCTAATGCTCCAGAACAGAATCTGAGTTCAGTTCTGTAGAAGAAGCCTGAGAAATGGCTAAATATCCAAGGAAGGCATCGGGCATGCAACCTATTCCTAACAAGGAGATAGAGATGAAAAATAGCAATGTAAGACCCCCTAGAGATCTTATAATTGTAATAAGCACACTTTAAAACCTTTAAAGAGGATACAATAGGGGGCAAGTCTTGTGCCAGCAGTGGTGGTGATTCGAGCTCCAGTGGTATACATTACAGTTGTTGATGTTAAAGATCTCCTAGTTGTATTTTGGCATTAAGCTGGCATTTTAAGGTGAGGAAGCAACTACCTCTCCCCGCCTCTGCCTCTTGGTGCCCTTGATGCTCTTGATGAAGTGTCCTGAGTGTCCATATTATTTACTTTGGAAACATTTGAGTGTTCAAAGCAAGCTGGCTGCCTGAATACTCCAGCTTGGAATAATCAATTAGGACTCTGGTTCTCTTTTGCTGGTTCTCAGAACAGGTGCCTTGACCAAGAGGGCCAGAAAATGTCAATCATATTCAGTCATGAGACATAAGATTCACTGGCCAGCACAAAATGTAGAAAAAACATTTTTGGCTGCAAATGTTATCATTAATTGTAGTTTTGACCATAGTAAATACTGGCTAGCTATCTGGTGATATTCTCACATGTTCAAACAACAACAAAAGGGAGGGGCACATGCGGGAGATTCGGAGAACAAACTCCTGGTCCTGTGTATATGGCTCCCAATAGTTAACAAATCAAAATAATATATATACACAGTTCCAAAACAAGGGAGGGTTTCTTTCAGATTGATAGTTCTATATTTGATGGAAAATCAATTTATTCTAAGTAAGTGCCCTCACTCACCTTACAGTGACATGCTTCATCATAGGGCTATGCTCCTCGTCAGGCCGGCGCTGCAATGCCTGACGGGCCCCACACGGGGGCTCTTTGCCAGAGATCTTTTGTGAATAATGAACAACCGGTCAAAAAATTAGGATTGGTATAAAGGTAGTTAAAAATGACTAGAGGTCGTTTTTAATCATGTCAGAGATATTAGTATCATAATAAATAGTAATTTTTACCTCTAGTCATTTTTATTTTATCATCTTGGTGGGCATTCCATCAGATGTCCATTGCAAAACATTAAAGATAGTTGTCACAGAAAGTCTTAAACAACTTTACAGGGAAACGTGACGTAATGGAAGATACTGCCGTAATTTAGTTATTGTTAGACCTGTCAGCCTCAGGGTGATCTCCCTCCAATTTTTTGCCTGTTTGCATCACATTTTTACTATATCTTTTTGTTGGCCATAGGAATCTGAAAACTTTACCACTGCTGACCAGTGCTAAAGTGCATGTGCTTGTCCTCTAAACATGGTAACACTGGTGTAAATACAATTGCCATACTTAAATTACTTGTAACTTCCTTGTAAGTGGTATACCATATACCCAGGGCCTGTAAATTGAATGTTCCTAGTGGGCCAGCAACACTGACTGTGCGACCCACTTAAGTAGCCCTTTAAACCAGTCTCAGTCCTGCCATTGCAGAGCCTGTGTGTGGAGTTTCACTGCCACGTCAACATGGCATTTAAACCCCATTGCCAAGCCTTAAGCTTACCTTTTATAACACATAAGTCACCCCTAACGTAGGCCCTCCGTAGCTCACAGGTCAGGATGCTATGTAAGTAAAAAAGCAGGACATGTACTTTTAGGTTTTACATGTCCTGGTAGTGACAAACTCCCAAAGTTATTTTTCAATACAGGGAGGCTTACTTCTCTCATAGACCAGCATTGGGAATTCCTTAATATAATGTAATTCCTGATCAGAAAATAGTAGCTACATCATGCTTCAAATCATTGGAATGAAATGATAAATCCTTGTTGCTGGTAAAATCGGATTTAACATTGCTATTTTAGAAATGCACTTTTAGAAAGTGTCATGTTCAATAACTTGGACGGTTGGGCCTAATTACCCTCAGCAAGGCTGGGCCTCCACAATACTAGCACAGAAAACAAACACCAATACTGATTCAGTTTGAAAAAAAGCAATAATTTCATTTACGATCACATAGGTTAATTAACATGATCACTTTTTTACTTTCTCATTCTGCATACCAGACCATAAAAACATTTTACATACTGCTGTCATTAGCATAGGAGCAACACATTTTTTTCAAACGAATACTGATACATATATTGCAATTCCCACATACATTGAACATCAACACATTAAAACAGTTACCAATTAGAAAACTGAAAAAATGTAACAAAATACAAAACCACGAATGTGAAATTCAGTGATCAGTTTGGAACTTCTAAACAAACATATTATCACAAAGGAGGGTGCCCTTCTTAAGCCCCTGCTTAATTGGCTTTTAACCTGGGAGTGTCAACATGACCATTTCCTTTACTCAGAGGCCTCTCAGAGGGGTATATGTATTCAATTATTTTACATCAACAATACCCCAAAGGCTTATCAGTCTCTATGTATGACATGAGCACACTTCCCAGATTTTGAGCTGCTGTAGCGTTTCAAACCAATCGTTGGTTTTTAGGTTTCTCTTCAGGACACAGAACTGTAAAAAAAAAGAAAAAAAAAACATACAATCAACTAATTTAAAAAGAAATAGGGCCTGATTATGAGTTTGGTGGATGGGAACACCTGTCCACCAAATTCCCAATGGGATGGTTGCCACCATGCTGGCTACCTCCCCACCAGCCCCATTAAGACTTTCACACTGGGCTGACTGGTGGAAACCTTGTGAGCCCTGCGGAAAAGTGATGGTAGCATTGCCACCGGGGGCAATGTTGCGCCCGCTGGGGGCAACAGCACCCTGGTGATGTGCATTGTCTGCACAGCAGACAATGTAAATTACGAGGGTGCTGGGCAAGGGGAACCCTGCACTGCCCATGGCATGGGAATGGGCAGTGCAGGGGACCACAGGGGGGCCTGCACCTGTTCTCTGCCAGACTTTTCATGGTGGTGAAACCTCCATGAAAAGTCTGGCGGAGAACCAGGTTGTAATCAGCAGGGCAGTGCTGACTTCAGCACCGCCCTGGCTGATTCCTACCTGCACCACCATCAGCCCATCGGGATCTCTGATTCCAGCGGAGACAGCAGTAGGTTGGTGGGACTACCTGCCAACCCCGTAATGTGCCGGTTGGACTGCCACAACCGCGGCGGTCTGACAACTACTGTGAGTGTGGCGGTCCGAGGATCGCCACATTCATAATCAGGCCCTTAATCTGAATGTGTGTTTGAACAAGCACCTTACTGTTTGACTTACTTGGATGTAAGTAGTGTCTCATCCCAGAATGAGTGTCACCCATATTGTATTCTAAATGCAAGAACTAAATAAAAAGGGAGGAGGAAAGGAAGGGGAGAACTAATTTTAGATATAATGTAATTACCATTATTGACTTTGAACAGGCAATTTATTCAGACTCACTTGACAATTTACTGTTTAATAAAGTAGAGCACGGGGTGCCGGGTTTTCTTTCTACTTCTGGCTGACTGAAAAAACAAAAACAAAATGGCACAACAGTTTTTAAGAGGGAGGTTCCAAGGGCAAATATATTGAAAGATCAAAATACAGTCAGAATGAGCCAGCCTCACATCCGAAGGTGTAGGCTTGTCCTATTGACAGATTTCAGTACAGAGTCGGGATTTTCTTGTCAATAGGGTTTTCGAAAACCCAAGAAAATTCAGTTCCATGGTCCCAAAACTAGTCCTTTTATTATTTAATGTATGGTCCTAGTTGGTGCATTTTCTAATCCTAGATTTCTTTCACATTCCGAGTATTCAATGACATCTGCGTGATGGAGAGGACCACAGATTTACCATCTCTATTCGTGACCGGTTGAATGTTCTCAGAGTAGCCATAAATGCAAAATTTGGATTTTAACTTTAAGAGCACTTTTCAATTTATATGGAATGGTTTATTTGATTATTATGTTAGCTCATGCACACTTTTACCACCAGTGTGTTCCATTGCAGCTAAAACAGTGTGTCACAATAGTATATGGCTCAATAAAGTTGGCTTTCATTTTGGGGTACAAAAATGCTTTCAGTTCAACGTTTTGAAAATTGAACCACCTGGGGATGGAGATTACAAGGCATCTGTCTCTTTTTACTTCATAACTTGATATACAAAAACAAGATCAAGCAGACACACACACTGACCCATTTAGTGAAACATTGTTACACATTCACATGAGACACTGACCATATTGATAAGCTGCACACTGTGTTTAGTGCAAGGCCACAGACTCTGGGGCACTTTAACAAAACTGTATGCCACTGCAAAGTCACAAAAAGTGATGCAAACTGGTAAACATAGTCCTTTGTGGCACTTTAAGTCAAAGGGTCTTCCCATGGTACATGAGTGTTCCCACTCTACCACCCAAGCCTTTTAAATAAAAGCCCTATCTACTAAACAGTGGTAGACATAAATTTGTTTGAATAAATGCCTCTTCTTTGAGGCAGTAATAACAAGAAGAAATTATTTTATTTTGTCTAACTTTTATACAGTGCTTGTGTGCTGCACTATTCTGCACACCTTAAATTTGAGAAATGTCTGCAGCAGGCCCATAGGTTTGTAGCGTTGGCGCTGACACAACCTGCAACTGTGGTTGCTATGCTGACCTGCGATAGAAATTAAAAAATCTTCTGCTATGTGTAAATTATGGATCAGTATGCCACATAGCCTGTGAATGTTGGGTTTAAAGCTACTGGTATTTATGCACTAACAATAACAAGACATTGAAAGTGATCGGTTCACATTAATTCGGATAGTACGGTATCCAAAAAAAGAACCCTTCTAATATGAATTTCAAGAGCCGATCACTATCTGAGGTGTAGTGAAGCCTCATTGCTGAAGCTGGAGGAGAATAATTTTTGTGAAAAAAAAAATACAAGCAATAGCCTGCACCATGGTAGAAGCCCATAAAATGGTAACACTAAGCCTGCACTACTACATTTCTGTTGCTGGATCAAGACAGGGCCGGCTTTAGGACTGGTGGCGCCCTGTGCGACAGTTTATTGTGGCATCCCCCACGCCTTGACCTCCTCCTCGGTTTCACTCACTACCACCTGGCAAATGTGTCCCTCATCTCTCCATCACTTCCCTTTTACATACATTTATGTGTTTTAAAGCACTTGTAAAGGCTGGCTTTACTAATCCACTCAGCTAGCCACATAAAATATAGGGGCATATTTAAGTGCCCCTAGCGCCATTCTAACGGCACATTAGCATCATTTTTTTACACTATTGTGACGTTTGAGGACACATTTGGCAGGTAGTAGTGAGTGAAAATGAGGAGGAGGTTATGGGCTGGGGGCGCCACAATAAACTGTCGCACAGGGCACCACCAGTCCTAAAGCCTGCCCTGGTCTTTCGCCTTGTTAGAAAGGGGGTCTTTGGTTGGCAGTCAGGTTACCCCCTGTCCAAGCAAGGACCCTCACTCTAGTCAGGGTAAAAGAGAATCACCCTCAGCTAATCCCTGCTTACCCCCTTGGTAGCTTGGCAGGAGCATTAGGCTTAACTTCAGAGTGCTAGGTGTAAAGTATTTGTACCAACACACACAGTACCTTAATGAAAACACTACAAAATGACACAACACAGGTTTGGAAAAATAGGAAATATTTATCTAAAGAAGACAAGACCAAAACGACAAAAATCCACCATACACAAGTCAAGTTATCATTTAAAAAGCAAAAAGAGTCTTTATGTAGTTTAAAACACACACTAACACTGTTAGCCTGAAAATGTACCTTGGGTGCGTCAAAAATAACCCCGCACGGGTGAGTGTGTGTCAAAAAGGGCTTGCAATGCATCAATTTTACTCACAAGCGAAACCTTGCATTGTTTCTCCTTTCGTCAGCTCAAATGCATCGTTCTGGTCAGCACTCTCGGGTCCGGGCAGGCCTTGCGTTGTTTTTACACGCCCAGCGGTGTTTATGTCTGAAATCCAGCCGCACAATGATCCGAAAACCTTGCAGCGCGGGTTGCGATCTCCCCAGCCTCCATCAGTGATGCTGCGCGTCATTTCTCCAGCTCCATGCGTCGATTCTTTGGTTGCATTGCAGGCGAGCGTCGATTTTCAGCTGCAAAGTAACGACGGTGCTGGCGGTTGTGTCTGGACCGCCAGAAATGATGGCGCACTTCTCCGCCGTGACACTCACAACAGGCTGGGCAGACTTCCTCGGAACCTTCCCCACCTTCTTTGGAGTTACAGCTGACTCACCAATTGCCTTCGATCCCATTTCACTAGTTGTCCCACCAGGAGTCTTGACACGGACCCGTCGTCCACTCCCCAATTTCGGTGCCTTTACAGGGGGTGGGCTGACAGTGCCTTGGCTCCGGGTCCTACTGCCTGCCCTGGTGGACGGTGCACTCCAAAAACCTGGAACACGCACCACTGGTACTGGAGGCTTTTTGGCTGAGGCGCTACGACGGGACTGATGAACTGGAGGGGGGGGTGGGGGCAAACAGGTCAATTTGACAGAGGGACAGTTTCTGACGGACACTGGGATGGGTAGTTGGAGGGGGTCTGAGAGTGGAGGTAGAGGAGGTGGTTGTAGGAGGTGTCACTTTAGGTGTTTTGGGTGCAGGTGCAGGTACTGTAGGCTGTAGTGAGGTGGATGGATGTTGGGTGAGTGATTGCCGGCGTTTGTATACTTTGGGAGGGGGCGTCACAGACACACTGGGAGAGAACACAGGGGACGTGTAAATGGCAGTGGAGGTGGTGAGTGCAGGTGAGCGGCTTGTGGTGCTGGGTGTTCTGGTGCGAGTCTTAGTGCCTGTAGATGTGGTGCATGCAGGTGTGTGTGTAGACGACACTGGGAGGGAGGAGGGAGAAGAGGAGGAGGGGGACACAGTGGAGACAGTGGATGTTGCTTTGTCTGTATGGGTGTGATGCTTGTGTGAGTGCCTGTGGTGTGTGTGGTGCCTATGTTTGCTTGAGCTACTTGTGTGTGTTGACTTGTGTGCCTGCTGGTCTGTAGGTGTGCTTGGGATGGGCTGGGGTACAGGGGATTGGGTCAGGGTGGAGGAGGTTGGAGGGGGGAGGCTGGACACAGGGACAATGGCTGCCATCAGTGCTGAAGCCAGAGATTGCAGGGTTCGCTGAAGGACAGCCTGACCAGAATGAATGCCTTCCAGGAATGCATTACCATGTTTCAACTCTCGTTTTACACCCTGGATGGCATTCACAATGGTAGACTGCCCAACAGTGAGTAACCTGAGGAGGTCAATGGCCTCCTCACTGAGGGCAGCAGGGGTGACTGGGGCAGGGCCTGAGGTGCCTGGGGCGAAGGTGATGCCCACCCTCCTGGGTGAGTGGGCACGGGACACACGCTGAGGGGCTGCTGGGAGGGCGGTGCTGGTAGGGGAGGTGGCGGCTGTACCTGTAGAAGTGGGGCGCAGAGATGGTGCCGCCACCACAGGGGAGCTCCCATCGGCGGACGAGTCCGTGTCGCTGGATGGTGATCTGGTGGCCGTCGTGAAGCTCCCTTCGCGCTCCGTCCCACTGGTGAATTCAGAGTATGTGGTGTGGCCCTCCATGGCCATGTGGGATGCAGCTCACTCGTGCTTCGGTGCCACTGTACCTCCGCCTGTTGATGCTGATGTACAAAAGGACAGGGAGAGCAGGAAAAGGGGGGAGACAGAAGAAAGAGAGTTTTAGTGCATGGCATACCGCTACCGTTGGCGGACAAGACAGACGCAGCAGCCCCATGCATTACGCCGTGCTCCTGACCTCTGCACATGCTATTTCTGGGAAATGGCCGACATGGCAATGGTAGTAATCTGCCCACATGGATGGCAAAGGGGCAACTATACATCAACTTCCCTCTGTTTTGAGCTGGGGTAGAGTGCCACATGGCCTACATAACGGAGGGGCATTGCCTACCTAACTCGCCCTGGCCTAGGGACACCCACAACCCACCACCCCCTCCCAGACACCTCCACTGCACGCAAAGTCCATATGATGAGGTAGTACTCACCCCCTTGTGTCAGCTGTGATGTCCTTAAGCGCCCATCCAACTCCGGGTAGGCCACCGCCAGGATCCGAAACATCAGGGGGGTCATGGTGCGACGGGCACCCCTCCCACGTTGGGAGGCCATCCCCAGCTGAGCCTCCGCCGACTTCTTGCTGCAGCGGCGAATGTCCTCCCATCTCTTACGGCAGTGGGTGCCCCGTCTCTGGTGGGCCCCCAGAGTCCGGACTTCCTTGGCGATGGCACGCCAAATGTCCCTCTTCTGGTGGGCGCTGACCTACATGACATGTACAAGGAAAGAGGACAGTCATTACCTACTGCACCGTCGTTGTGAATGGCCCCCTCCCAACTCTATCCCTGTGGCCCATTCATCCCCATGCATAACTGTTCTATGTACTCTGCCCCCTTCCCTCATCCACCCAGCCCTCTCCACCCAAGCCTAGCCCATCCAACGTGCTCCCTGTGTACTAACCTGTTGGTCTGGAGGACCGTAGAGTAGCGTGTACTGGGGGAGGACCCCATCCACAAGTTTCTCCAACTCCGGTGCAGTGAAGGCAGGGGCCCTTTCCCCAGACGCAGCAGCCATTGTCGCTTCCAGACCGAGGTCACAGCAGCACTAGCAGTGTAGGTCCTCTCCTGTCGAAGGTCAGGTATCTAGTGATTGAAGAGATAGAAAATGGTGGTGACGTCCGCGGCGCTGACGTCCGCGGCGGTGCGCATCATCACCGGCGGCGCACCTGTTCATTGGCTCCTGGGACCCATAGGGTCCAATGTTAACCAATGCAGCATTGCACTGCGCTCTACGACCGCCTACCGCGACGGTGTCCAACGCCAGCGCAGTTGCCCCACAATCCCATTGTCCCAGTTTAGAGGTCAGGCAGCCGCCATTTCAGGGGCCCACATGGCTTCAAGTACTACTGCGTCACACATACCGAGGCCTACACTCAAAACCTTTCCCGGATGGATTAATTGTCTGTTGTAGTCTTTTGTGTGACTGTGGGTACATACCTGGAGGAATGGTGACAGTTTCTTCGCTGTTGTTCTTCTTAGGCACCGTCAGTTGGGACATATTGGAAGATGGCGGAATCTGCCGGTGTACCGACCGCTGGTGGACCTGTTGACAATGAAAGAGCGACATGTCATCGTGACCTACCGGTTTGACCATGCCACAATCCAGGAACTATGTACCCAGTTGGAGCCAGACCTGATGTCACCAATCCGCCATCCGACTGGAATCCCCCTTGACGTGCAGGTGCTGTCAGTGCTGCATTTCCTTGCAAGTGGGTCTTTTCAGACAACAGTGGCCATGGCATCAGGGATGTCCCAGCCTATGTTTTCCAACATCTTGTCCAGAGTGTTGTCTGCCCTGCTGAAACACGTAAGGAGATACATCATTTTCCCTGAGGTGGAGGATTTGCCTACAGTGAAAGGTGATTTCTATGCCCTTGGACATATCCCCAACGTCATAGGTGCCATTGATGGGACCCATGTAGCTCTGGTCCCCCCCGCAGGAATGAACAGGTGTACAGGAACAGGAAGAGTTATCATTCCATGAATGTCCAGATGGTCTGTTTGGCAGACCAGTACATCTCGCAGGTAAATGCTATGTTCCCTGGTTCTGTGCATGACGCCTACATCCTGCGGAATAGCAGCATCCCTGATATGATGGGTCAACTCCAGAGGCACCGTGTATGGCTATTGGGAGACTCTGGTTACCCCAACCTGTCCTGGCTATTGACCCCAGTGAGGAATCCCAGGACCAGGGCAGAGGAACGGTACAATGAGGCCCATGGGCGGACTAGGAGGGTGATCAAGCGGACCTTCGGCCTCCTTAAGGCCAGGTGCAGGTGCCTACATATGACTGGTGGATCCCTATTCTACTCACCGAAGAAGGTGTGCGACATCATCATCGCCTGCTCCATGCTCCATAATTTGGCATTGCGACGCCAGGTGCCTTTTCTGCAGGAGGATGATCCAGATGACGGTGTTGTTGCAGCGGGGGAGCCTGTGGAGCCTGTGGGCAGTGATGAGGAGGAAGCTGATGAATATGAAAACGACAACAGGGAGTCAGTCATACAGCAATATTTTCAGTGAGACACAGGTGAGTACATTTTCATGTTTCACATATTATTAACTTTCATACGTCTACCTCCTTCCTGTACCTACATTTCACTCCCTATTTGTTAACTGAGTTGTCCCCTTCCATTTCAGTGTCACTATTGTGGTAACATACGTGTCAACAGCTTGCACCCATGAAAGGCTTGTGATGTGTGACATTGGTATGTTGGCCTTCCAATGGGTAACCTTTTTTTAACACTGTAATTGACAATACAAAGTTCACAATCATTGACTGACTCCAGTTTTATTAGTGTTTCAAGGGTGTTTTTTTAAGTGCATAACAATGAAGGGGGGTTGTGAAATGGGGATGGGTGATGGTGGAGGAATGTCCATGGCAGAATCCAGTCTATTAGTCTCACAGGTACATTGCACATCTGGCCATTGGAAGTGGAGCTGGGGCAGTTCCGATTTGGACAGGGTAACAAAGTGGGACAGTGGGAGGACGATCAGGGTGGTCTTATTTCCTGGCTGGGGTCTTGCCATCTTGCTCTGTCCTGTTCCTGGATCTCAGGGCCCGCTTGCGTGGTGGTGGTCCGTCTGCAGGGGACGGGGTGCTGGTGTGTTGGTCCTGTGGCGGTGCCTCCTGTCCACTAGCGCCGGTGTAGGTGGTGGGCATTTCATCGTGGTGGCTAGTGTCAGGGGCCCCTTGGAGTGCCACGGTGTCCCTCAAGGTCTTTTGAATGTCCGTCAGCACCCCTACAATGGTGCCCAGGATGGAGCTGATGGTCCTGAGCTCCTCCCTGAACCCCAAATACTGTTCCTCCTGCAGACACAGGGTCTCCTGCAACTTGGCCAGTACCGTTGCCATCGTCTCCTGGGAGTGGTGGTATGCTCCCATGATGGAGGAGAGGGCCTCGTTGAGAGTAGGTTCCCTTGGCCTGTCCTCCCTCTGTTGCACAGCAGCCCTCCCAGTTCCCCGGTGTTCCTGTGCCTCCGTCCCCTGGACAGTGTGCCCACTACCACTGCCCCCAGGTCCCTGTTGTTGTTAAGGTGGTGGGTTCGCCTGGGTGCCCTGTAGTGGTGGACACACCGCTGATTGACCTGTCCTGGGTAGGGAGGTTTGGGCCCGCTGGGTGGGTGCTGTGCTGGTGTTCCCAGAGGGTGGCAGTTCGTTCGGTGTTGGGCTGTGGCTGGGCAAGGGGAACCGACTGTCCTGAGGCCCACGATGGTCCGGGCTGGTCATAAAGATCCAGTGGGGCAGAGCTGCTGTCGTCACTGTGGGCCTCTTCAGGGGGTGGAGTGGTGTTGTCTGGACCCTCTGGTGTGGTGACGTTCCTTCGGGTTCCTGCGGGGGTATGAGTACATGATTATTGCATGTGTGTGTTTCATGATGTGCAATGTTTGAGTGTGCGTGTACCCCAGTGCAGGCATTCCTGTGTGGGGGCTTGTGTGGTGATAGTTGGGGGGTGTTGTGAGTCTGTGCAGTGGACATGCTTTAGTGATGGGTATCCATGCTTAGTTAGCTCATGCAGGTTTTGGGGTTGGGATGGGTGGTTGGTGTCATGGGTAGATAGGTGAGGATTTGGAGTGATAGGGGAGGGTGTGTGGGTGGGGGGGTGTGATAGCATGCAGGTAGGGTGGGGGATATGATAGTTGAAATTTGACTTACCAGTGTCCGTTCCTCCAACGACTCCTGCGAGGCCCTCAGGATGCAAGATGGACAAGACTTGCTCCTCCCATGTTGTTAGTTGTGGGGGAGGAGGTGGGGGTCCGCCGCCAGTCCGCTGTACTGCGATGTGGTGCCTGGATACCGTGGAACGCACCTTCCCCCATAGGTTGTTCCACCTCTTCCTGATGTCCTCCCTATTTCTTGGGTGCTGTCCCACAGCGTTGACCCTGTCGACTATTCTTTTCCATAGCTCCATCTTCCTGGCTATTGATGTGTGCTGTACCTGTGAGCCAAATAGCTGTGGCTCTACCCGTAGGATTTTCTCGACCATGACCTTGAGCTCCTCCTCGGAGAAGCGGGGGTGTCTTTGGCGTGCCATGGGGTGGTGTGTGTGATGTGTGGGGTGGTGTATGTGTTGATGAGTGTGGTGAGTGTAGTGGTATGTGGTGTTTTGTGCGTGGGTGTTGTGTGGGTGATGGTGTAGTGTGCCTCTGTGTGATGGGGTTCTCTATTCTGTGCTGTCTCTCTCTGGCCTTCTCTCAGAAATTCTGGTGGTAGGGGTTTGTGTGTGATGTGGGTGTGTGTTTTATATTGTGTTGGGTGTGTGGGAGTGGTGTGTGTATGTGTATCAGGTGTGTTTATTTCGAAATGTCCAATGTGGCTGTGTTTTGTAAGTGTGTGTGTATTTTGAGCGCGGCGGTGTGTACCGCCAATGGAATACCGCGTTTGAAAGACCGCCGCGTGGATTCATGGGTCGTAATAGCATGGGCGTGTTTCTTTTGACATGGAGGTGGAGGATTTGTTTCTGCATGTTTCTCGCTGACCTTTGGTGTGGCGGAGTTGTGTGGGTGTCTGAATTTCGGCGGATTCCGAGATGTGTGTCATAATAGCTGTGGCGGTCTACCGCGGCGGTGTATTGGCGGTTTTCTGCACGGCGGTAAGCGCCTTATACCGCCAAGGTCGTAATGACCACCTATATGTCCTACCTTAACTATACACTGCACCCTGCCCTTGGGGCTACCTAGGGCCTACCTTAGGGGTGTTTGACATGTAAGAAAAGGAAAGGTTTAGGCCTGGCAAGTGGATACACTTGCCAGGTTGAATTTACTGTTAAAACTGCACACACAGACACCGTAATGGCAGGTCTAAGACATGATTACAGAGCTACTCGTGTGGGTGGAACAACCAGTGCTGCAGGCCCACTAGTAGCATTTGGTTTAGGAGCCCTGGCACCTCTAGTGCACTTTACTAGGGACTTACTAGTAGATCAAATAGGCCAATCATGGATAAGCCAATAACATACACATTTTGTAAAGGAGTACTTACACTTTAGCACTGGTTAGCAGTGGTAAAGTGCCCAGAGTAACAAAAACAGTAAAATCTGAGTCCAGCACACATCAACAACCTAGGGAACAGAGGCAAAAAGTTAAGGGAGACCACGCCAAGGATGAAAAGTCTAACAGACCTGTATAGAGCTCACACCCCTATTGCCTTATTGAGATTTAAGATTGTTCACTGTACCCTAATAAGGGTTACGTGTTCCTGGTGAAAGTGTGTTTTTAAAAAAAGAGGACCTCCACAGAAATGTGCGTCGACTGCCTTTTTTGCTGCCTACAGTTTCTGGCCTGTAGAAAAGGCATCAAGATTCCACTTGACATTTTCTATATTATTAGATGGGTTGTCCAAAACAGGGACCTTGTTTTTAATATAAAAATGGGCTATGTTTATGGTACCCTCATGGGACTGTAGGGCTTTTTCTAACTATTTCTGAATAATTATGTATTATGTGATATGAATTCTATGATCCAATGAACTGATTAAAGATATTTTTGACTGGAATGTCTGAGTATGTTGATTCTCGACTATTGTCCATATATCTATTTTAAACAGATACATGGAGTGTTGTAAGGTTAACAATTATGTTTATTGTGAATACCCCTGAGTAGAGAGTGTTTTGTTGCTTTCCTTTTAAGCCCACAAAAAAACAGTAGCGCCCACCAAAAAGGTTTATCTCAAAAACGACATTGTGGATGAGAGAGCGTAGTTTAAATAACACATATGAAAATGAAATGCTCATATTAATGCTAAATTATGTTGCATGGAAAACGACAATAATAGTGATTTTGCTTAAACATGCACTTGAATTATGACTATAATGTGTGTGGCTACCAATGTATACTGAACTAATAACTCATAAATAGAATCATTAATGCTATGGTTAATCAAGTTATATTAACGATTATGATATTGTATTTATATAAAAAATCTCATAGGCCTTACGTTAGCGTGAGCTGTGGGTTTTAGCTGCCTAGCTCTCATATTAAAAGCATTTTTCTGTTTTTCAGCGTGCTGACTCGCAAAGGGCCATGACCCTGCAAAATTTTCTTTTTTTCAGCTTAATGTATCAGTACAATTCTGTTCTTATCCGCATGCTTGCTGCTTTAGTATGAGTTTCTACACGAAGTTGAAACAAATGTAGATTAATGTAATGTACAAGGACGTTTAAACCATGGACAAAGGAACTCATGACCCGAGAAGACGTGCCAAGCTGTGAAGTAACCTCCGGATGTGCCACCTCCGAAAACGTCAATTATGAAGACCAATCAAAGTGTTATGAATTATCGTGGGGTGACAATTAGAATTACCTAATGTATAATTTGATAGGTTAAAGATAGTGGGGTATAATAAATGTCCAATAGAATTTTGGGGGAAGGTATTACGAAAAAGGGATAAAAACCCATGTCACAGAAGGGTCAGGAGAACTAGGTAGGGAATGCTATTGATTTTATCCAGAAACTCTGTCACTCTGTTTGGTGACTTTGAGACTTATTAAATTATCCTCACCCATAGACTGCCCCTATACACTTCTCCTCCTTATGAGGGAAGTGTCCCCTGTCCTTTACACAAAGTTTCGACTGATGGCGTTTTGACTGATTTCCTGAAGACAAAGACTAATCCTGTGTGCTGACCTAATCCTTGGAGGGTAATTATGACAATGCAATTTGTAATCTGTCTGTTTCCTTTTCCTTTCTAGGTACCAACTGCTCATTTTGATAGAGACCATAGTTAGATGTTTTCCAAATTGGTGTTCTAAATTGTTTTGCATGAAGCCCCCACATGCTGATGCTAATTAGCGGTTAGGATACGAGTTCACTTCGACTGACACAAATAAGGCAAATGACTGACGTTACGCTATGCTGAACTGACACGTATATGACATTTGCTGTATTATGATCTATGTTCACGCCATGCTATGTTCTTATGTTTGTGATTCTTGCATTAATGAAATCTTATCACAGTTGTCATATTGTGACTATGCTCTTATGCTTCCTGGTATTGAGATTAACTCTTCTGCTTGTAGATTGTAATCAATAGGGAATAAAATTCATAAAATTCAATCAAAAGGTGTGGTTATTCATGACTGAAAGGTCATGGTTGCGTCGACAATTTGATTAATGTCTTTATCCAAAGTAAAGTGCATTGTGGTGGTAAATATTGATGACATTATTGATATATTGCTCGACATATTGATCAGTTATCTCGTCCTGCGGCGTCTCGCCACTGGGTCACAAGATTCATTGGCCTAAAACGAGTCCTAATGTGTATAAATTAACATAAAAGGACGCGTTACCATGGACTACCTGCTGAGCGAACACAACAGTAAATTACATTTTTAGGTCGAACATTTATTAGCAATTTCATAACCCTGAGCAAAGTTGAAAACAATCAATGATAAAGCCAGTGGATGTGGTTTTTGAAGAGTGAGAGGACTTCATCAAATGGTACTAATACACAAAACAAGTACAGAAATGCAGATATCCATGCAAGTTTTTCAGATAAGACAAAAGAGATACAGAATAGACATTAGCACTGAAAACTTGATTCATACACACAAAAAGTAAAGCATGGCAGCAGCAGAGCAAGCTCACCAGGGCCTACTCATAACACAAACAGCCTAGTAGCAGATTCGAAGGTACCCCCAAATAGAGAGAAAAGGTACAGTTTATGCAGCTGCTGTGCCAGTCAGACACAGAATAGCAATAGTGCAGACAGCATAAGATTACACATATTATTTGACCATTTACTAGACAGCACACAAATGCTCTCACTAGCATGTATTCAAATAATGTAGGTCATTTATCCTGCACAGATGAAATACGGAGATTACTCAGATTTTTTTTCACTTTGTAATGAACCTCAAAATTAGATCAATCGCTTTACATTATCATGTATTTGAGTGCATACAGATAATACTCTGATTATTTTATCATTCACATGTTAAGAAATGTTATTTCTTGTTTCATTACCCTGTATTAAGTTGGAGATGGTAATTACACTGATTAAATCATCCCGTATTGGGTCAAATAGTCAGTTTACACTAGCCAGTGAAGGAGGTTGCTCATTATATGATCCTGTAACTAAATGCAGAAGGAAATTAATATCTTTTTACTTTGACTTCTTTACTGTACTTTAAAGTACAGTACATTATTCTGAATTAGGACACAGAAACAGATTGCTCTTTTTTATTCAAAATTAGAATATGGACAATTCTGCTTTTTATTGTGCATATATTACTGCAGTACATTATTATACACATATACATGCTGCATGACAGATTACTTTCTTCATTTAACCTGTATTATGTTCTATAGTATTTCTTTGATTGCTCTCCCCTCCTGTAGATTGCAGGGGATTACTCAGATTACCTCACCCTGTATTAGATTACGGAAAATTGTTACTCTGATTATCGCACAATTAATCAGAAATGTATTTATGGTGATTACTTTGCATGTCATTATGTTACAGGAGAATCTAACCAGTAATTGATATAGCATTGAATTACATAATATTACAACCATGACTACATAATTAAATTACTCTTATTGCCTTACCTTGAAAATGACAGAAAAACATACATTTGATTTCCTTGCCATGGATTATAGAACTGTACTACTTAAACTGCTTTACAGTGCATTGCCTTGCCAGATGTACAACCATTTCTAGGGTCACAAACGGAGATTCAGCTTCTTTACGACCACTAAACCGGCCTCTGGTAAAAATTCGCAATTTGCAAGTTGCAAAAGGAAATGGTCGTACATCTGGCCCTAATTTAGATTGCACAACTATGGTTACTCTGATTCCTTTAAACTCCATTAACAGGACCTCGGCCAGTGTTCGAAGCAAATATCTAACTGCCTCTAAGCTTCATCGATCCTGCCAGATTGACGTTTAACAATTAATTGTCCAACCTTTTAAGAGCATGACTTGTTTTGTCCAAAATGTTTCCATATATGCAGGATCTGATTACTCTATTGATTCTCTGGGAAAATGTTCTGTAGTTTTGCTTCAGGAAACCTCTGAGGTAGCAACCTAGTTTGAAAGGCTGTAGATCTTTTCGTAGTCCTGTTGTGCAAAGTTGCAGTGGATGCTCAAAGAGGGAATCACTTCATTGCTTTAGCGTGCAGTATAAAAGATTACACTAATGTTCTAGGATTTCTAGGTAATTTACCCAGGAAACACTTGTCACATTAGCCACACTTAATGGGGATATTATGGGAGTAGTCTACGCCATTTATTTTCCTACCAGGGGATGAGTGTGTTAGTGGTGAGATAACGGATGTGGAACATAATTTAAGTGTGATTATAGTCTCCTCAGTGCTCTGATTACTCATAATAGTGATTTAAATGAAGAATTGCATCTGGATCATTTAGGGCAAAACCTTTGAATCTTGTTGTCTATGAGGCTGTATTTCTAATCAAAAGGACAGATAAATCTTTTTAGATGTATTTAAAACTATTTGAAGAACATGAATTAAGACATATGAATAGGAGACTCCTAATCAATATCAACAACATAACAGGTTGAGCCCAGCTGCAAGATCAGACAGAGTGAAGATATCTTATGTCTCTGTTCCTCTCTCTCTTGTCCAAGTCAGCTTCCCCCAAAACTACTGCTGACCAGCGGAGTAGTCCTTGGATGGTTGTCAGTTGGTTCGGGGAAGCAAATACATTGACATTACTCCTGCCTGGATCCTGATAACCAAGTTAGTGCAGTTCTTTCAGATACGTAGGTCCTGATTCTAAAATAATTAAAAATTAAAAATCTGTACCTTCATTTTTCTGGCCTCACAGAGAATTTTTTTTTTAATTCATCAATGTTTTCCTGACAACACCTGGTATTCAGCAACAGTTTCCAGATGTGCTCTGAGAAACTTTTGGTGAATTCCCTTTTCAAATGATAATATAGTCTTTTTGATGTTCTCAAGGGACAAAAACTGAGCATGATAAAATACTACTCTCCTCTTTTTGCCCCTTTTGCAAGCCACCATCAATTTTAAAGGTGTTCCCTTCCCCTTCTCGCCATGGACAGGTGTAGTGTGGCTTGCATAAGGACTCCATTTTAGATTCAATTCCTTAAGTGGTCAGCCCCTTTTCATGGTAACCTTTTCCACAGTTTAGTGTGTGAATGGGCTGTGTGTGCATTTTTGGTAGGCACTGACCCACTGCAGTCTGTACAGCTAGTTCCAGGGTTGTGTAGTTTGGAGCGCAATGTAATTTGTTTTGCTTCTTGGTTTGCCAGTTAGGAGACACTTCATTTTAGCTAGCCAAAACGAATGAGCTGCTCTGCACCTCTCTCACAGTGTGATATGCATATTACTTTATTATATAAACAGCTTCCATGCTATGATTCAGCAAGAGGAGCTCTTCTATGGTAGGACTATCACAGAACCTCTGCGAGCTGTGACTGAGATGCAGCTCTGCTGACTCCGACTTCCAACTTGCCAAGGATGATAACCTATACTGACCTCCAGACACCTGACACAAAGGTATGATGGTTAAAACTATTCCAACTAATCGGGCAGAGGGTACATAGAGTATTAAATACAGTTAGGAGTAAGCAACTATTAGCAATGGTTATCATGGTTGACTTGTTCATATTTTTTAACCATTCTGATAATGTTAATTATAGTAGTATGTCTCATCTTTCTAATCATTGCAGCACATGCTTTTTATACAATAAATGTTTTTAAAATGCTTTTTGTATCTTTCTTCTGCTTACCTTGGGTGTACAAGTGTGACTAACAAAAAAGGGTTACATCTGCTTCCATGGATTCCTGATGAATCAGTGTGTCATATTCGAGGTTGCCAACTGCATCTTTCCCCCAGTCTGTTTGAAGGTTGGATGTGATACTGAGAGCTAGCCAAGATAGGCCAGTGCTTACTGATGGTATAATCCACAGTCCTGCTATATTTGTACAAACCATATAACATGGCACCACCAATATTTTAGGTCATGTACTTTTTAATGGGTCTCCTGAGAAATTCTCTCACATGTGCCTAAGGCTTCTTTTCACCTCTACATGGAGACGTCTGTGGTGAAAGGGATTTATCCTCTTCAGCTTAATAGGAAGCACTTATTTAAGCCTGTAGGTTGTTCAAACTTGAACCTTTAAAATGATTATCAAACTATAGTTTGTCTTCCTTTCAATACCATTCATTAAACATGGTGCAAGTAGTTGTTATTCATGTTAATTGTGGAGAGGCAGTAAGGGCACATTTTGCAGCACATGGGCTCATCCCTGCGGGAGGGATGTTACCTTTATGACTGAGGCACACAAAGTGTATACACGTGAAACATTTTATTCCTGGGTTCATTTTTACTTCATTTGTACACTGAAGCTGAACTACCAGGTCAACATCGATCTTATGAGTATTTAGAAATACCATTGACTTTTCAGGAACACCAGAGTTAGTTCTGAAGCACTCTTCCACATCCATTACAAAATATGAGACTGAATCCCCTGAGTGATGTTGGGGAAACCTGGCCAGTTTTAGCCAGCTACACACCATATCCAAATTTAGGACCATTAAATAATGTTGAGCTTTATGGTCTTTACACAAATTTAATTAGACGATATAGACATCTGATGCAGTTCATTATGCGTACAATAACGATTGTCCCAGCAAGGGCTGTTCAAGCTGTACAGCCACAGTAAGTAGTGCCTGCAATTAGTCCAGTTGCTAATAAGGCTAATATGGGATACCCACTAATGGGAGGAAATTCTGTTTTGGATTGCACAAAAAACAGCCAGCTTTAAGCCGTGTTTCCCTGTTGTGTAGCCATTTTAGTTATAGCTCCATGCAAGTTATTTTAACACACTAGGCCACTGTGCACTATACAAGACATTCTTGATCACTCTGTGCTTCTTCCAAGGCTACAGCATGGTACATTGCCAGTGCACGTGGTAGAAGTTTAGTCTCCTTTATTTGTAGAAAATACACATCCTTACATAGGGACATTTTCTCAGAATATCAGCTGTGTTGTTATAAAAACACTTCCTTGTCCCTTACCCGTTAGAGGGAGATTCCAGCCAGGGAACCACGACTGTATGCTGATTGCTGATTGCTGAATGCTTCGCTACAGATGCTAACACAGACTGCAGGCCTTTGCTCAGGTATGGGGGCTGATGTCTTCCCAGTAGAACCTGAAGGGCAGAATTAGAGTTTAACATGCTGTGCCTCTATCCTAGCCTAGGTAGGAATTAGCCTACTGACTCTAGTGACAATATGAGTCACTCTGAAGCGTTATTCTTATGCTTCACTCTTCTGGTCACAATTTTAATACTGTCATGTTGTGTCATCTTGGTTGTTGCAGCTCACGCTTTGCTATCTAAGATGCAGTCGTTTTATTAAACCTATTATTGAAACGTACTGCCTCTGTCATTTATAAATTAGAAATTTAAATGAGAGAAACAGACAAAACCTGAATGACCACGACTCCCCTGAGAAGTTAAATACGTCATGCGCTCGGCTGCCAAGTCATCACTATCCTTGGGTAGAGATGAGGCACTGCTAGTTAGCCGGAGCAAAGCCCGGATTGGAGTGACAGGTGTCACCCGCAGTGGGTTACACTCAGTCTTCCACACCACGGGCGATTCTGCCGCTCAAAATTCAGTAGTCTCATTAGAATAATTAGAGCCTACGTGACATGGAGCCGCCAATGTTTGGTCAGGCTCTAATTTTTGGGTCCTCCGGATTATCTCTGTTTCATTATATACAATGACACCTCAATACCGTATATGGAGACATCCGTGGTACTTAGGATTTCCACCCCAGCAACGTAGGCTATCCTGTTTTTAGCTTGAGGTTGTTCAAGCTTGAACTTTAAAAGGAAAACCCTATTTGGTGTGCCTTCTCTGAACTTATAGTTTGTCTATAATGGCGAATCCACACCAGATAGAAATAGCAGTTAATATGAGATAACCTCTGACTGCACATTTATGAGCAAATAGCCTAACACCCCAGGGGGGGTCCAGTCACATTCGTGGTGGATGCCCATGCAGCTTATAGAACAGAACTTTTTTATTCTTGGGTCTCATTTCCAGCAGTTGATGGGAACACAAATACATTTCATCATTATACACTTGCAAATGCACCTGGACAATACAGAGGATACGCATATTTAGAAATACCATTATCTTATCAAGAACATAATAATTGGCTTGATGGCAGCCCACCACACACAATTTTACCAGTAAGGTTAGTCCTCTAAGTAACAATGGTCCTACCTGGCCTTTATTGGCCACCTATACACCACATCCTGCCATTGCAAATTTAGCGGTAACTGAGGTTCGTCGCTTATATGCAGAATTAACAGTGATATATAGATGATTAGTACAATTCGTAATGGAAACATTAAATACAAACCCAGCACGTGCTGCTCCAGCACAGCCACATGCAGTAACACAAGGTATAAACCCTTTGACTGTACATTCGATCATGGGTAAAGTACCCGCCAAACGGGAGGAAACTCTGTTTTGATTAGCACAAAAAATGTATGCGTTGGAGGCAGTATTTCCCCATACAGGACCTCAGGATAAACATGGCATATTAACGATGTGCTTGCCTTTTGGGATGGTCCCTACAATGGATAACTGTAATACCTGGGGCACGGTATTTGCCGTGTTCTATACAACCGCACACGGTACACTGACACTTGCCAATTTACCAGAGGTGGTGAAGCAAATTCAAGATGAATACGGGGCTGCCCCCTAGATTTGGGGATGCAATAGATGGGTAACAGTATCTTCAATCATTTTAAGTAACCTTAAAGGGGAAGTGGTCGCATTTGCAGTGCGCATGCAACTCTGTTACGTTCCGCAACAGGATCAAGAACGAGAGCTGCCTAAAATCATTGCAGAGACCTATTCTAGCATTGGTCAAGACAGTTTAGGGGCCAGACCATCTAAACCACAATTTCAGGGCAAATCTAATAAAGATTTTACCAAGCAAGCTCCTGAGAGTAATACGAAACGCTGGGATAAAAAACAACAAACTCCTTAAAAAGAGAGGGGAGAATCTCTGCGTACGGAGACCCCGCAGAACAGATGTAATCTCAGAAATCGAGATAGTATGAAAACGCATGATAGATATCAATATACTGATACATGCCAATCTTGTTCCTTTCAGGACTCATCGGAAAAACGCAATCAGAGAGGTGGGCGATCAGAGCGTAAAACAGAGTATGTGAAACCGAGACAGGAATCACAACGCTCTTCGGAGGTTTCTGTTAAAAAAGAAGAGAAACCCGCCCAACAAAAACCCCAATTCAAGAAAAAAAGGTGGCAGTAGTCGCTGTACGACATGCCACTCATGAAGAGGGTCCTCTTGAAGAACAGGAAGTGGGCACTAGTGCTGTCTGCTAGACAGCGCGGCAGACGTCATAATAGTTCGCTGGGGTCTTCTAGAGCATCTGGCGGTGAAAGCAATTGATGACTTTCTACAAGTAGAAACTGCAGACACGCCTGATAGGGTGTATAAAGTAATGCTACAATTAGAAGGAGACATTGAGCGCATAATAGACGCAATCTTTTGGGATCGCGTAGTAAACATATATGATGTTTTGTTGGCCGAACAAGATTGGCCACCTGAATTTGTCCAAGCCCGCCCATATCGAGAAGATGTTATTAAGCCTTCCTTCTCACCCCTTGCTCCAGAGGAACTTGCTGAATACTATGCCATTTATTGGGCTTTGGCACAGGCATCTGCATTATACCAAAATCATGTAGGATGGGATAGAGAATCACCCTACAATGTAATTCCAATTAAAAATGAACCTCAACCTCATCTGCAGTATCCAATAAAACATGAAGCAAAAGCACCTGTGAGAGAGATACTCACACAATTAGAGTACTAGGGCATAATTGAACCCTGTGTCTCCCCACTGAATAATCCATTGTTCCCAGTAGTTAAACCGGACCATTCATAAAGAATAGTCTTAAACTACAGACACTTAAACGGTCATACACGCACTTATGCTATACAAAACTCACATAGCACAGCACTAATGAACAATATAGTGCGTAAAAAATACAAAACAACACTGGACATTTCCAATGAGTTTTTCTGCCAGAATATAGTGCCTGAGAGTAGAGACTTAACAAGTTTCAGTGCACTAGGCTCCCAGAAAAAACCTCAGGGGTATAAGAACAGTCCAGGACTGTTCGCAGCTCATGTGACAGCAATTTTGCACGAGATTGATCCTGAAGCATTGTCCTATGTAGATGATATCTATCTTACGGATGATGAATTGCTATAACATTCAAGACGGGTAGTCCGCATTGTTGTAGGATTTGCTGAATTTGGCTACAAATTCAATTTCAAAAAAATAAAAATTGCATTCCTCAGAGTCCTGTTTTTGGGATATGAGCTGTCAAGTGAAGGAAAGAGCCTAGCGCCACAATTCTTAGAAAAATGCGCACAGTTACAACCACTGAATATGATTAAAAAAACTCGAGTCTCAATTGGGTTTCCTAAATTTTGGCAGAACTTACATTCCAGATTATACTACACACATAAAAACTTTATATGATCTGATACGGCCCGATTTTTCAAGTAAATTCTGGACAAGTGAACATACATGCATTCTTCGAGATTTGCAAACAGACATGTTTGCAGCACAACACTTACACACAAGGGACAATAAAACTCATTCGGTCATCAGAGTAATAGCTGGTGCCATCGATTTCACCTATGTGACATTTAATGGAAGTGAGACAGTCCCAATTGCACACAAATCACAATTATATTCAGCGGCAGAACAACGCTTTGCTCCCACTGAGAAAATACTCACCGCTGTATAGATGACTGTCATTAAAGAACGACCTCTTGCCCAAGGAAAACGCATTATTGTTGTTACTCCAATCCCAGCCCTAGAGGCTGTTACAAAAGCCAGCGTTCCAAACGCAAAAGCATTACATCCACGCTGGATGCAATGGGCTACGTCTTTGACAGCCACTGATGTAGCCACTGATGTAGGCTACATTTTTTACCCAAAATTACAAACTCAAGAATTTTTGCAGTATGAAATAGAATACCCAGTTCCAGCAAATACATTGCCTATCGAATAATATCATAGAGTCATGTACACTGATGGCTCAGCACATCCTGCAATTGTCACAAAATACCAATATTCTGCTGCTTGCGCTGTTGTACATAGAGGGTGATACATTTTGTCCCCTTCATACATTTACGCAAACCCTAGGGGATTGCACAGCACAGTTAGCAGAGCTAAGGGCTCTGGTGATGGTACTGGAACACACGGATCCTGAACAGCCTATGCTGTATGTTTGTGATTCATATTATTTTGTCCAGTCCTTTAATGAATATCTGCATTACTGGTGCCAGAATGTGTTCAGATATTCCAAAGGCAACACCATTAAGCACAGACTTCTGTGGGGGAAAGTAGCAGATCTGAAAGAGACACTATCAAATGTCCATGTTGTACATACACTTGGACACCAACGCTTTGGGATACACGTTGCTGGAAACACATTGGCTGATGAAGCCGCAAAGTCAGCAGTGGCTGTGGCCGCTGTAGCTGCAGTAACACGTTCAAGTACAAAACTGGACGCAGATATATGGGCTGTGTGAAAGCTACGGCTGATGGTACGCCCTATCCTAAAACATTTCCGGCTACATTTTCCTACTGAATGGGGAATCACCTGAACGCTGAAGTTAGAATACCAGGTGTAGGCGTGAGGGACATTCCCAACAAAGATATAAGACCATGGCTGATTAAAGCAGCGCATGAGGGGGTGGCATCTGCCCATGTTGGTGTGGCAGCTACAATTTCAATTTTACAAGCGTGTTATTGGTGGCCAGGCCTCTACAAAGAGACCAAGCAGTATGTCCTTTGTTGTGACATCTGCCAACAAATTAAAGTTTCCACCGCTAAACGCCAACCGCAGACACCCCTTTTGATTTCAAACACACCATTACAATGTGTGTACTTATTCATGCTCCAGATTTTTATGGGTGTGGCCACAACGCTCGTCTGACCCTCGGACTGTTATTAAAGATTTGCGAGTCTTTATCGGAACACATGCGGTTGTGGCTTTCCATTTGGACCACGGCCCTGCTTTCACCTCAAGGGCATTCAGGGATGTCATGGCTTCATTGGGGGTCCAACTCCAGTACTCATCTCCATTTCATCTCGGGGAAATAGTGTTGTGGAGCGATTAAACCATGATTTAAAGCAATCCTTATCAGCCAGAGTCTTAGGTACGTGTCGTAGTTGGCTTAACCACCTATGTGAAGTTCAGAGAGCACTCAATAATCTGCCTAGAAGGTCCCTGGGGGGGGTTGTATTTCATATGAGTGCCTGTTTGGAACTCAAATGTGTGTTCTGAATCCTGATGGTCCTGACGTGGAGGCGGCAGAAACACCTTTTGACATAAATGAACATGTCACTGTTTTACAGGAATTGCAACAGTTCAGTGACGATAATTTTTCTATCAGTGTTGCCTCCACAGGAATAAAGGATGTGCCTGTAACACCTACTGACTAGATTCCCAGAGTTTGGGATCTTGTACGTGAAAAAGTCACTGTGAAAAAGGAATTTGGCCCTTCCTATCGAGCACCAGTCCCAGTATTGGGAATACACGGTACCAGAACTGTAATTCTACCACCGCTGGCAGGTGCCAAAGAAAAACGATTCGTCTCCATCGACAATGTCAAATTACACCATGTGGCCGATCCTGCACAGCAGACCAAGAGGAACATCCAGTAGTTCCCGAATCCCTCTCACTACTGGTCATGAAGTTCCTCTACAACTTGTTTATACCAACACTGACACCTCTCCGAGCTTGGGGAGGGTAGAAGATGATCTTGCATTGGTTCCACTAACATCGAACAATACAGAAATGGTTGACCAAGTTGACTCAACTCCAACACAAACAGAGGGTGCTATTTTTTGTGTGCCACCACGAGAAACACCAACTCCACCAATGACTGCAGCTCCATCATTTGCACGTACTGCTTCTGGATATTTTGCCGACTTCACTGATGACGTCTCAGACTCATTCGTCTCTTCAACACCTGAGTTGTCAAAAACAGGTAAGCTAACGAACTGGGTTAAAGAAACACATTTTGCTTTTCCATGGAACTATCTATGGCTCGCTTTGACTGTCCTAGCCTTCCTACTTTAGATTGGTTTTGTTGTTACCTTTTTCTTGTTAATACATGGTCATTTTCTTCCTGGGAAATCAACAGTTGAATTGGTGGAGGAGTTCCTAAAACCACATTTTTCATCACATAAGGTCCAAAGAGACTTATTATTTGTGAACATTTCCACAGTACCAATTCCTGATGCGATTGTTTGGGGCAAAGTAATATTTGATATATATGGCCCCATGGAAATTATTCAAATACCATATGTGTTTAAACTATCAATGAATAATATTATAATACCAGGCATTATTTCTGATAACTGGGATGTGAAAACAGTTGATTCTATGATGACAGAATTGCAGTATTACACTGTGTTTGAAAATGAAGATGTTTATCAAACTAAAGAAAATTATGGTAATATGTTATGCTATAATTATTATGGGCACCATTTCATACATAGAGCAAGCAGCCCCATAACCGTTTTTAATTATACACAATCGGAACATTGTCCAACTCTACCACAAGGGACTTCTAAAACATTCTGAAAAGCTTACATATTTTTCTTGGCACAATGTGAAAAATGCTGAGTCATATTATTTTAAGGTATCGCCTACTAAAGATATACATATACTAATGACGAATACAACATTTATATATTCGGAATCCTTTGTTTCCCGATTGTCTATCGAAGGCTATGAATATTGGCTGAAATCAATTGATTTGAAAAGTGTGTGGGGAACTAGACATTGACAAATTAGGGGAAAGGAAGCTTTATTTAGAGCATGCCTTATACCTGTACAAATGATATTCTTAAATGAAACAGGACAACAAACAAGCTGTTTAGGCTTAGCTAAAATTAAAGAATTGAACATGCCCACTATTCCTGCCCCTGCAAGGTTCTATAAATGGCACAAATATACAAATGCAACTGAAGATCAGCTTGACGAATGGGTCCAGAATGGTACATTTAATATTTCACTGACACGTCCTGGTGGGTGGTTATTATGGGCAATAGATATAATTGGGTGTCATCAACGTTTTATCAACTCCTCGGGGGAGTGGGCCGGACCCTCACTATATATCATCCGAACATGCGGATATAGTCACTACATATAGTGTAGGAAAATTGTGCCAGCAATGGTTAAGATCATCCTCACTAGAGGCAGTTAGAGAACACCTCAGTCTCCTGTCTAATAACACTGATTTACAGGACTTCCAGAAAACACCATAGGAAGCGTTTCTTATATGAAGTATATAATGAAATTTGGCAGCTTTCCCAACAAGATGCAGCAGCCCGGTTAAGGCAAATAGACCAGAAAAATTTGAAGAAGGCATTAGCTGTTGTGGATAATGGGATTAATACCTTGTCCGACCGTATATACACTTTAAATAACATCGTCTCTTCTGCTAAAGACATTATACAAACAGATTTGTCTTCTTTACACCATGGACAGAGTCAGCTAAGGTCCATTATGAAGTTGGATTGGACACTTCAAACATTGAAGGAGGGTCGCGTTCCCTGGCAGCATGTCAGTGCAAGGGAGATATTTTCTTCCTTTAATTGAACGTGACAACAACAACTAATGGCTAAGAAGGAAGCAACTTATGTCATGCTTAATATTGAGAAATTAGAAAAGTTGCCTTTTACTGTGGCTGAAATACCATCTGCTGAGTGGCTAATACATGGGGCTATTAATCTGCCTATTTCTACACTTCAATTCACCTCCTGTTTAAAACACATTCCGGTAGGCAGATATGAAAGGCTGGGAGATAGTTACATCCATGAGTTTGGGAGCTTCCCTTCTCGGAAAAATGTCTCAGTGGCATGAAAGAAGTCTTTCTTAGCGTTAGTGAATGCGAGACTTCAGCCAGCCATTCATTGGTTTGTAAACAGCTGTCTTTGCATGGGGAGTGTAACGCCTCTGCTGCAAACTTAGCTTGTTATCTGAAGGGAGTTCCAGTCCCCTTTATTAGACCTACGTTCCAGGTGCTTTCAAATGGCAGCTGCGTCCTACTCAATGGTGAAGACCTTCTCGTAAAAATGTCTCAGTGGCATGAAAGAAGTCTTTCTTAGCGGTAGTGAATGCAAGACTTCAGCCAGCCATTCATTGGTTTGTAAACAGCTGTCTTTGCATGGGGCGTGTGACGCCTCTGCAGCGAACTTAGCTTGTTATCTGAAGGGAGTTCCAGTCCCCTTTATTAGACCTATGTTCCAGGTGCTTTCAAATGGCAGCTACGTCCTACTCAATGGTGAAGACTGTTGTGTTATGCGAGGCAGAATAGTTTACGTTGTTTCGGTCTCTAAGGTCGTTACATGCTGCAGGAACATACTTTTTCTCCCCACTAAAATTAAAGAGGTAGCTGACATCTTGCCCCACATTGCTACTTCAAATGTGAATTTTGACAAGTTGAGCAGACTCAAGGCTTTATTGTTTCAAAAGCATGTGACCCTTAAATCTGCACGCAAGACCTGCACACTTCACGTGGCAAGGTCATCAGCAGAAATACAGTCCCTTTTAAATACAAACTTTCCGAGACACTTTGGTGAGCTTGTGGGACGAATATTTAATGTGTCCAGTACAACTGGAATTGCAAATTTTTTCAAAGCTGTTGGTTCTGGTTTCATTTACACCTTCTCCACCATATTCGGTTTGATACCATCAGCAATCAACTCAATCTTCTCTAGTATTTTCGAGGGACTTCCAATAACTTTGGATTTATTAGCTGACATCTTGCTGTTGCTATTTTTTATGCACAATGGCTGTCCCGCTGCAACAAGGAGGAAAAAAAGCGCTCCCATCAGCGCAGCTGTGTCGTGAACGCATGATGCAATATTTTGGAGCAACACTCCTGGAACAATTGGAGTGTGGCTGGTCTTTGTCGTTCAGACCAGTCTTGCATTGTGTGCAGCCCGTGTTTCGGTGCCTCTGGTGCTCTTTCAAACACGCACTGGAAGTCTGTCTTTCGACGCAGCGCTTGCCTACATTGGATGCTGATCTGTTGATGTTCTTGCTGAGGGTTCATTATCGGACATGCGCATTGAGGTTGCGTTTTTCTACAAGAAGCTACTTATGAGTTACCCTTCTTGGAGAATGCAGCTCACGACTCATCACTGGGCACACCACAGAATGCCGCCTTGGCTGAGGCTTAGGCTATAGTAAAACAACTGCTCCTTGATCCTTCTTGGCGATGACATTCTGACTTTTTATCATCGGCCAAAGTGAAAGATATTTTTCTCTCTATGGCCCAAGAATCAATTGTAACTTTTCAAAATTGACTTGCCTTTTGGAATTCGGTTTTATGCCACATGCTCATGTTTTAAATTGTCTCGTTATATGCTCATATGTCCTTTCGACTTGTCATCATTGACATTGCTTTTATATATATATCCAAGGTTGATCTTTTAAGCAATAAATGTATATATCTTTGGCTTTGAACCACTTTGAACCGACAAGGGGAGGGTGTTGTGTAGCCATTTTAGTTATAGCTCCAAGCTCGTTATTTTAACACACTAGGCCACTGTGCACTATAACCTATATATATTTTATTCAACTTCGTTTTAATATTGTTACAATAACCATTTTTACGGTTTTGTTTTATTTTCCGTTTATCTAACTGTTTTTGCCTAGGCCTGCACTCTGTTCTCAAACAAGACATTCTTGTTCACTCTGTGCCTTTTCCAAGGCTACAGAATGGTACATTACCAGTGAACGTGGTAGAAGTTTAGCCTCCAACATTCGTAGAAAATACACATCCTTACATAGGGACATTTTCTCAGAATATCAGCTGTGTTGTTATAAAACCACTTCCTTGTCCCTTACACGTTAGAGGGAGATTCAGCCAGTGAACCACAAATGAATGCTGATTGCTGAATGCTTCGCTACAGATGCTAACGGTGACCGCAGGCCTTTTGCTCAGGTATGGGGGTTGATGTCTTTCCAGGGGAACCTGAAGGGCAGAATTAGAGCTCAACATGCTGTGCCTCTATCCTGGCCTAGGTAGGAATTAGCCCACTGACTCTAGTGACAATATGAGTCACTCTGAAGCGTTATTCTTATGCTTCACTCTTCTGGTCACAATTTTAATACTGTCATGTTGTGTCGTCCTGGTTGTTGCAGCTCACAATTTGCTCAGTCATTTCATTAAACATATTATGGAAACATATAGGGCCCCTGTTTGTCATTTATAAATGAGACTGAATTGTAAATGGGAGAAACGGATGGAACCTGAATAACCACGACTTCCCTGAGAAGTTAAGTATGTCATGCGCTCGGCTGCCCAGTCTTCACTATCCTTGGGTAGAGATGAGGCACTGCTAGTTAGCTGGAGCAAAACCTGGATTGGAGTGACAGGTGTCACCTGCAGTGGGTTAGACTCAGTGTCCCATACCGCAGCGATTCTGCCGCTCAAATTCCAGTAGTCTCATTAGAATAATGAGAACCTACGTGACATCCCCACATAGGACCCCACGATAAATTTAGAATTCTCACTATGTGTCTACTACTTGGTATCGTTCCTTCAGTTGAAGGCTGCGTTACACGGGATTCGGTGTTTGCAGCTGTACATACCATAACACATGGTACCCCATCAATTGATGTGTTGCCTGAAGTGTTAAAGCAAATTTAGATTGAATATTGGGCCTCCTCTGCCCTGGACTTAGGTAGGAGAAAAATTGCCAGTTTTGCCATAATATCTTCAATGATGTTAAGTTAAATTGAAGGGGGGGGGGGCAGCGTCATTGGCAATATGCCAACGTCTTGTGGCAGACATTTCAACAGATCAGGAATGCAAGCTACTTAGAATAATTTCTGAGACCTATGCATCTATAAGTCATGATATCAATCAATCAATCAATCAGGGATTTGTAAAGCTCACTACTCACCAGTGAGGGTCTCAAGGTGCTGTGGAGGGGCAAAGGGGAGCTGTGGAGGGGGAGGTTCTGCTACTGCTCGAACAGCCAGGTCTTGAGAAGTTTTGGTCTGGCACAGGTGGGTGGGAAGAGTGTTTCATGTTTTGGTGGCGAGGTGCGAGAATGATATACCGCCGGTTGTAGTTCTGCGGACACGTAGGACGGTTGCAAGGACAATTATAATGTGGTAACCAGGGCTGGTAAGCCACAACCTAGAACAAAATCTTATTTAGATACAACCAAACAGACACCTAAGTATTCTAAAAAAGATGCTGGGATAAAATAAAGAAAAAAATAAAAACAGAAAACATGGAGTGGGTCCCTGCAGCCGGAGTCCACTGAGAAATGTTTTAATTTATGCAACCTTGATACACTTAAACTACCTGATAGGTATCACTATTCACATACACAACCTTCTCATTCCTTTAAGGACTCATCAGCCAGAAAGTCGGAGAGAGTAGAACGAGGCGCGCACAGACAGGAAGCAAATGCAAACCCAAAAACAGGATTCACCAATTCTCTTCTACATCATCATAAAAACGGAAGAGAAACTACCATAACATAAACCCCATTTTAAGAAGAAGAAAGCGGCAGGAATTTCTGCTAAATACACCACAAATACTTATGACTCTTCTTCTGAACAGGACATTGGTGAGAAAACTGCTTGACAGTGCAGCATAGGTCACAATATTTTGCCTGACTCTTCAAGGTTTTCTGAAGGTAAGACCTACTAATGGTTTCATTCAAGTTGAATCTCCAGATCAGGTCTCAGCCCTTCAGACAGACTTTTTAATTTGGACATCTGAACTGATGACAATATACTGTGCGCTATTAAAGTAATATTCTGGTCACACATGTCTAATGCTTATGACATTCTTTTGGCTGAGGTAGGTTGCAGGGGTGGATCCTCCACTAGGGCGGAGGAGCGTCATTCCCCCGCCAGCAGCATCAGCTGCAAAATCCTTAAAAGAAAACAATAATAAACTCTGTTTATTATCGTTTTCTTTTAATGGCACGTGGATCACTGTGCATGTATGTTTGGTCAGCCTTCTTGGGCCGGCCAAACACACATGCGCAGTAGGCTCTCTCCAGCCCAGCAGCACAGTTGCCAGGATGGAGAGAGCCTGCAGTTCCTCCCAGTCTGCCTGGGAGCGCCCTGGCTGGGGTGCCCCCAGCCAATACTGATGCTGCTATGAGCAGTCAAGATAGGCCGCAGGGCAGACTGGGAGCCTGTACCTGCAGTGAAGAGACAGAGGAGCAGAGCTGCGTACAGCATTAAGGTAAGTGTTTTTTTATTATTTTTTATTTGATTTTAATTTCCCACCCCCCTCCCCCGTGCGCCACCCTGCCCCTTCTGCTTGTCACAAGCCACTCCTGGTAGGTTGGCCATCAGAGTTTGTTAGAGAAGTCCCAGAATGGGAAGATGTAACTTTACCATCCTTTTTTTGTTTTGTTTCTAAGGAACATAAAGAAGCATATGCCGCAGAATGGGCTTTTGCACAAGCCCCTGCATTATATCACAATCAAGCTAGCAGGGATAAAGACTCACCTTATCACACCATACTTATAAGGTCCAGCCAACAAGTGCAACCACAATACCCTATTAAACAAGGAGCTACCTCTCCTATGAATAATCTTAAATCAGATCGTTCCTATTGCATAGTCTTAGACAGTTAAGTAGTTAGCCGTCCACATCATTGCAGGTTCTACTGGCTATATATACATCACCTTTAATGAAGGTGCAACAGGACCGATTGGATATACATTTAATTTATATTCTAATGCAGAACATTGGTTTGCATTGATTGAAACCAAATTTGACTGCAGTGCAGTGCAAACATCTGTTCTAAAGGAATGTCCATTGGCTCACGGGAAGTGCATAATTGTGGTTTCTCCCATTCCAGTCTTACTGGCTGTTACACAACGAAGTATTCTTAATGTCAAAGCCTTACATCCATGATGGCACTTCATTGACAGCTTCTGATATAGACTACATTTTTACCCTACATACATACACAGGAAATGTAGGACTTCTGGGGTGAGTATTCAAATGTGATTTCTAAATGTTCTGCCACTGGCAAAGTGAAGGAGCAACCAGCAACTTCTGGCTGAATTTCTAAAGTTGGGGATCTATTCCGGGAGATGATTACAGACAGAAAATAATTTGACCCATCATAAAGAGCTCTGGTGCCTGTTATAGAGGGTCAGGGTATAGACATTTAAGTAGTCATACATGCACCTTTGCAATACAAAATGCACAAAGTAAAACTTTGAAGAACGCCATTGTCTGTAAAAAATGTAAAACACCATTGGACATTTACAATGGATTTTTCTGCCAGTATATAGTGCCTGAAAACAGAGATTTAACACCAACCTAGTGTCACTGAAAAAAATCTGTCAACTCTATCAAGGGTATAAGAACAGTCCATGACTGTTTGCTGCCTGTGTAAGGCCAATTTTACAAGAAATTGACTTAGAAGCGTTGTCATATGTTGATGACATTTACCTCACTCATTTGTTAAACACACTTTTGTCCAGAGTGGACCACATACACTTAGGATTTACAGACTGTTTCTTTAAATTCAATTTTTGAAATTCAAAAGTTCTTTTCTTGGTGTCCTCTTCTTAGGATATGAACTATTAAATGAAGGCAGATGCCTTGCACCACACCTCTTAGAGAAGTGTCCTCTCTTACAACCACCAACTACATTGAAAAAGCTACAATCATTGTTAGGAATTCTAAACTTTGGTAGAACATACATACCAGATGATGCCCAACTGGTTAAACTGTTGCACAGTTTGATTCATCTGGATTTTTCAGACAAACATTGGACTAAATAACACACCAACATTCTCAGAACATTGCAAAATGACTTGCTAGCATCCAAATACTTACACACATGTGTAAGCAAAACTTAATTTAGCCATCCACATCATTGCAGGTTCTACTGGCTATAACTACATCACATTTAATGAAGGCGCAACAGGATTGATTGCATATAAATGTCATTTATATTCCAATGAAGAACATTAGTTTGCATCGATTGGAAACAAATTTGACTGTAGTTCAAACATCTGTTCTAAAGGAATGTCCTTTGGCTCATAGAACATACTTAATTGTGGTTTCTCCATTCCTGTCTTACTAGCTGTTACAAAGGCAAGCATTCCTTATGTCAAAGCTTTACATCCAAGATGGGTACCTTGGGCCACTTCATTGACAGCTACAGGTATAGACTGCATTCTTACCCTACATTACATACACAGGAAATGCAAGGCTTCTCGGGTGAATATTCCAATGTGAATTCTGAATGTTCTACCACTGATAAAGTGAAGGAGCAACCAGCAACTTCTTGCTGAATTTCTATAGTTGGGGATCTGTTCCCAGAGAAAATTACAGGCAGAAAATAATTTGGCCCATTATAAAGAGCTGATTTTGCCATCACTTGTTAGTTGCAAACAGAAACAACAAGTTTCTATTGATTTGATTAAGCTCTTTCATGTGGCCAGTCCTACACGGTAGGCCACAAGGGTATCTGGGTAGTTCCTTATCTCCTCTACCTATCCTGCAAGAGATCCCTCTACATGCATGAAGCAGTCATACTATTTTTATTCACTGGATGGAGTCTTTTGATGCTGAACATGCAGTCATGCTTGTTTCTACTGCCAACACAGGACATGTTTCTGATGTGGATATACAATGCTTCACTGGTACTATTGGTAACAAAATGATATATTATGAACAACCTATTGAGGCAACTACAGAGTCTCCTTTGCCTTGTTCTGCTCCTATTTTGCACAGACTGCTTCTGGTTAGTTTGCGACTGATGATTTTTCTTCAGATTCTTCACACACCTCCTTGCATGGTCCTCTTTGGTTGAGAAAGACTTACTTAATTCCTCCTTTGGATTGTTCTCTCCTTGTTTTTTCTCTTCATCTAGATTGGAGTTGTTACAGTCTTTTTCCTTCTACTGAATGGACACTATCTCCCAGAACATTCTTCTTCAGAAGTTATAGTTGAAGGCCTTAAGCCCTTTTCTTCCTCACATTAGGTATAAAGAGACTTGTCTCTTATGAACATTACTGCATTTCCCAGCCATGATGGTATTGTTTGGAATAAGATCCCATGTGACATTGTTGGTCCCATACAACTTTACAAATTCCATATGTTTTCAAGATTGCTTTGGATGACTTTATCACTGCTGGTGCTGTTTCTGATGATTGGGATGTCGAAACTCTTTTTAACATGCTAGCTGAACTAGAATCGTACACAATATTTTGAAATGAGGATTTGCATTTGAATTCCTCAAACTATGATGAAATGTTTTGTACCATCATTATGCTCATCATTGCTTATACAGAGCAAGTACACCATGTGCTGTTTTTAACTAGATACAATCGGAACACTGCCTAACACCACCTTCAGGGAGTCCCCAAAAATCATTAAAAAAGTTTCCTTATTTTTCTGGTCATGTCCCCACAAACCCATTTTCATTTTATTATAAATTAACACCATCATCAGCAAAGAAATAAAATGTTGACACAAGCAAAATAATGTATTCTGATTCATTTGCTTCCCAATTGACAGTGAAGGGTTAATAACATTTAAAGGACAACATTGACTTGAGATCAATTTTGGGTAAAAGACACTGGCAGGTCCCGAGCATTGATGCTTTATTCAGGGCTTGTTTGAACCCAAGAAAAATGATATTTTTAAACAAAAGAGTTCAGCAGTATACATGCCTTAGATTCGCTAACACGAAAAATGTAAACACACCTAACATTCCATCTGTCGCGTGATTCAACAAATGGCAACAGTACATGAATCCCACAGAAGACCAGCTGAATGAAATGATAAAGAATAGTACATACAACTCTTCACTTTACAGATCATAGAGGTGGGTGGTGTGACCTGTTGACACTAATGGCTGTAATGGATATTTTTTAAGCTCTTCTGAATGGTTTTAAAGCTAGCAGACCAGACCAAAGATATGTCAAGTCGCAACACACAAGTGTAGTAACTACCTACACTGTGGGTAACTTTTGCCAGCAATGGCTAGAGCACTCCACTTTGTCCGCTGTTAAGCAACATCTATCTTGCCTTTCTGACCATATGAATTTGCAGGATTTCTATTTGGTCCCAGATTTCCACACTCAAACATGTTATCTATGCTATTTATAAAGACGTTTGGAAAGTTTCCCAACAAGAAGCAGCTGAATGTTTGCATTAAATTGATATACAAACCTTTGAAAAGGCATTAGCTGTTGTTGGTAATGGTACGACAACACTGTCTACTCACATTTATTCACTGAGTAATATTGTATCATCTGCATTAAAAACAAAATTATACAAAATGACATGACTAACATGTCTGCCCTCTTGCAAGGTCAAAATCAATTAAGATCGATTTTGCAGTTGAGTTGGACATTGCAGGTTTTAAAATCAAACCGTGTGGCATGGAAATATTTGAATGTGACAGAATTGTTTTTGCCTTAGAATTATTCCCATTTCAAACAGGTTATGGCAAAGATTACAAAGAAAGGTGCAACATACACTTTGTTTAACATACAGCATTTAGTGAAATTGCCTTTTAATGTGGCTACATTTCATTTCTTGTTTTGTCTGAAACACTTTCAAGTAGGCAGACACGAGCAGATGGGGGAGAGTTTCCTGCCTGAGACGTAGATACTTTCCTTTGATTACCAGAATGTGAGAGGCAACAGAGAAATATTTCTAAGTAGAAATAAATGCAGGAATAAATACAGAGTTTCTTTAGGCTATTCTTTGCTTTGTAAAGAGATAACACTGCATAGTGTATGATGTACATCCATGACCAACTTGGTGGTCAACACTTACTGATGATATAAGTGGACTGAGTCTCTGTATTGTGAAGTCCGTGTTGGTCTACTACACAGTCCTACTATATTTGTAGGAACTGTATAACACGTGGACACAAGTTTGTGAAAATCCACAAATATGCATGTTTGTGAGTGTTCCTGAATCTTACCAGATAGTCCCACCCTATACTGCCCACTTCCCATTCGCCATGCTTGTTATTAATTTACATATATGAAGATTTTTGTGTGAGTAAAAATTATTGTGAGTTACAAACTAAACTTCTGAGATTTTTTACTCATATAAAACCAACTCTATGCCATAAAGTCAAACTTGAAAAGGCAAACAATTGTGAGAAAGGAACCCATTAATTGTTTTAGAGATTAACAAGTTAGAAATTATTTTATAAAATTATGTTTGGAATATAAACAGTTAGGGACGTTAGCAGTTCTCGGTTCTTGTTCATTATAACATTTTTCAAATGTGGGCATGTACCTTTGTAGCTTAACTGGAACAACTTAAATTTAACACTGCACATGATCTTATTAGTGTGGTAATGGATTCTGATGATGTAGTTGTGATCACTGATGCTGTTAACTGTTAAATTGTAAAATACTTTTAAAATTAAGATGTAATTGTATAGTAAAAAATGAGTATGAAAGACAAAAGAAATGATTGCCACGCACTCCGCTCAGCCACAGAATAAATTTAAGTGGTTTATTCGGTGCAAAAAGAAAAAGAACAACGTGTTTCGACTATGCAGTCTTCTTTTTAGTTCAATAGTCCTTTCTCTAACAGATCTATTTATACTACATATTTCACATACCAATCCAATGCATTCTGGTTATAATAGTTCAATTGTACAATACAAAATTTCACCTAATTTATACTAAATTTCATCAATTCAAAAATTTGTTCGCCAGAAAATAATATAAATGATACAAAAATTATATGTATTATAAATTAAAATAAAAAGCTCATTTTCATAAGTTAGAGAAAGAACAAAATAATTATAAAGTATTATTCTACAATAAACAGCCATTTCATAATTAAATAAACCTCGAAAAAATGAGTATATGAATGTTGATTTGTTTTTAACAACAGACCATGTTTTAAACATACAGATATATACATCCATCAGAAATAATAAATCCATGTAGATTATAGAGCTACTAAATATATGCATATAGATAATAAATAACATGAATATGAAAAGGGTGTAAATAATATTAATATCTTAATGAGGACTAATACACAACATTTAGGAATTTCATGCAGCGATTAATGTATGATTACTACCACAAAGAAACCATAATATTCCATCTTATCGCAGGACTAGTTGTCCCTGGATTCGCTGGGGGCCAAGAGGCAGGCCCAGACACACAGGCTGGTTGCTGCCATTCTGGTACATCAGAAGTGCTATAAAGCGCCACTCCTGTTTCTGCATCACAGGTGATCTTACTGAGGAACTCAGTGTCTCAGGATTTGATGGGGCTAGGAGGCGGGCCCAGACACACATCCCAGATGCTGTCATTCTGTTACATCAAAAGTGCTATAAAACACCACGTCTGTTCCCACTGCGCGGGTGATCTTACTGAAGAACTGAGCGTTCCAGGATTCATTGGGGACCAGGAGGTTGGCCCAGACACACAGCCCAGCTGCTGCCATTCTACTACATTAAAAGTGCTATAAAGTGCCATGCCTGTTACTGCAGCGTGGGTGATCTTACTGAGGGACTCCGGGGGCCAGAAGACAGGCCCAGACATACATCCCAGTTGCTGCCTTTCTGCTACATCAAAAGCGCTATTAATTGCCACACCTGTTCCCACAGTGTGGGTCGTGCCCAGGTGAAGCCCAGGCCAAGGACGGGCCCATCCACGCCCATCAGAGGCCAGAGGAGGCTGGCCTGGGCCATCTCTCTTTGTCACATTCCTCGCATCTGGTATACCATGACACTTTCAATGATTTTAGCATTCTGCAGGAAGGGCTTTCTACATTATTTGTGTGAGAAAACAGGACTGATTGCAGAGGCCCCCTAGCTTTTTGCCCCCATTTTCCACTTTTTGCTGGGGTTTTCCTGACTCTGATGGTGCCCTGGGTACTGCTAACCAGTCCCAGAGCCTGTGCTCTGTGTAAAATCAATATGCAAATTAGGCTAATTATAATTGGCTAAGTCAACCTACCTATAAGTCCCCAGTATATGGTAGGGCATGTAGGTTTAGGGACCACAGCATAGGTAGTGCACCAATAGGTGCACTGCTGAGGTTCCCTGTGTCATTTTAAAGGCAGGCCTGCCTTGCTGGCTGCTTTTAAATTAAAGTTATATGCAAATTCGACTTTGTAAAAAAAAGTAGTTACAAAGTCTTAAACTACCTTATTTTTACATACTGTATAAGTCACCCCTAAGGTGTGCCCTATGTGCCCCTAGGGCTGGGTGCCATGTAACTATAAGCAGGGACCTTATAAAAGTAGTTTATAAGCCCTGGTGAGGTAAAAACAGCCACATTTGTGTTTCACTCATTGTAGTGAATGGCCTTCATAGAACAGAATGGGGAGACTTTATTTAAATTTTTAAAGTCCCCTTAAATGACAGATACAAAGAGTTTGGTATCAAATTAATTGTTGTAATAAATCCCACAACTTCCAGTTGTGGAACTTAATATAACTAGTTCAGGTAAAGAGTTTTAAACTTTACCTGAAAAGTTGCCAATTTCAGCCCTGCATTGTTTTTGCTGCTGTGCCCTGATTGGCCAGCCTCTGGCAGTCTGGCCAGGCTGCCTTGATGAGGTGTGAAGTGGCCTGGCTTCACACAAAGAGATGTGACTGTGGGAGGGAATTTCCCCTCAGCGGATGGTGAGGCAGGAAGGGGGAGGGCTGCCAAACTGGTCTTCAAAGGCACAGAAGGACACTTGGAGCACCCCAGCAACACCCCCACATCCTGCAACCCCAGACAACTAGGTGCCCCCTTGATTAGATTAGGAGAGGGCAGGAGAGGGGTGTGTTTATGATTTGTAGCCACACCAGTGGGTGAGCTCAGCTAGATGTAACCTCCAAAAATCAGATTCAGCCATGATGGATTTTTGAAGAATGTTGCCTCCTGGGATTGATTTCTGCCATACTTACCAGGAAGTGGTCATCACAGGGGGAAGGACCCTGCACCTGATTGGAGAATCAGGACCCCCCTGTTTCTCACCCAGGAGCAGGGATAAAACTGGCAGACCTGCACCCACACCTCAGATCCCCATCAGATTCCAACAAGGAAGAAACAAAGGAGAAGAAGGACTGCCCTGCTGGACCCCTGGACAGCACCTGGAACCTGCACTCAAAAGGACTACACCAGCTGCACACTTGGGCTTCACCAAAAGAAGGACTTTGCCTAGCTTCAACTGGTTCAAGGAGGGACTCCCTGTTTGCTACAGGTGAAAAATTGCTAACCAGAGTCCCCTGCACCAACTCCTGAAGAAATCAACCAGCTGACCACTGCCCAGTGGCCAAAAGGAGTTTGCGCCAGGTGCATTCTGGGTAGTCCGCACCCCCAAGGATCATCTCAGAGCTTCTGGACCGTTGGGGTGAGCTGTGGACCCCAAAAGAATCTTAAAATAACATCTGGGAGAAGCCCCAGAAGTTTGGAGAACTTTTGAGAACTTTTGAAAAAAAGCTCCATAGAGGGACCGGCAATTCTAGCCGGCTTGCCTCATCCGCGACCCGGCCTGATTTGCAGGTTCGTCCCGGTAAAGAAAATCTCAAAAAAAGAGACTAAGTCCGAAGGTAGAAAGTTGACCTGGACCTCCCAGCCAGCCTATCCGAGGAGGGCTCCAGGGACGTCGCCTCAAGATCTAGGTTTACCCAGGTCAAAGGATTTTCACCTCAAAATAACGACTATGTCCGAAGGTAAAAATCTCCACTGAGGATTCCCGTGACGCGTATCCAGAGAAGGGCTCTAGGAGGTCGGATTGGACTGGCAGGTTCGTCCCGCTGAAGAAAATCTTCAGAAAAACACTAAGGGGGTCATTCTAACCCTGGCGGTCCAAGACCGCCAGGGCTAAAATGATGGGGGCACCGCCAACAGGCTGGCGGTACCCCGCTGGGCATTCTGACCGCGGCGGTTTGACCGCGGTCAGAAGTGGAAAACCGGCGGTCTCCCGCCGGTTTTCCGCTGCCCATTTGAATCCTCCATGGCGGCGCAGCTCGCTGCGCCGCCATGGGGATTCTGACAGCCCATACCGCCATCCTGTTCCTGGCGGTTCGCCCGCCAGGAACAGGATGGCGGTATGGGTTGTCGTGGGGCCCCTGGGGGCCCCTGCAGTGCCCATGCCAATGGCATGGGCACTGCAGGGGCCCCTGCAGTGCCCATGCCAATGGCATGGGCACTGCAGGGGCCCCCGTAAGAGGGCCCCACAAAGAATTTCACTGTCTGCATTGCAGACAGTGAAATTCGCGACGGGTGCCACTGCACCCGTCGCACCTTCCCACTCCGCCGGCTCCATTCGGAGCCGGCGTCCTCGTGGAAGGTAGTTTTGCACTGGGCTGGCAGGCAGCCTTTTGGCGGTCGCCCGCCAGCCCAGTGCAAAACCCAGAATACCCTCAGCGGTCTTCTGACCGCGGAGCGGTATTTTGGAGGGGAAAGTCTGGCGGAATTAGAATCACCCCCTAAGTGTGAAGGTAAACTTTTGACCGAGGCCTCCCGCGGCCTGTAGCCAAGCTGGGCTCCATCGCGGTCGGCCTTAAACTTTGACTTTGCCCCGGTCGAGGTGCAACCAGATGACCCGATTGGCGCTTTTTGTTTCTAGGCACTAAAAAACAATAATTCTTTAAAAATTCATATCTCCGGTTCTCCTTATCCGATTTTATTCGTTTTTGTGTCATTTTAAAGATAAAAATATAAGCTATTTTAATAAATTGGTTCTGGTTTTTTAAACTGTTTCCTGTGTTTTATTTAATTACTGTTTTGTGATATTTGAATGCTTTACACTCTGTCTCCTAAGTTAAACCTTGACGCTCGTTGCCAAACTACCAAGGGTTGAGCTGGGTTTAATTTACTGAGACCTAACTGGACCTAAGTGGAGGTTGGTGGCCTATTGCTAAGTGTAGGTACCTACCTGCCCTTACCAATAACCCATTTTCCAACAATATGGACTAGAGGATTTTGCCTATTCTTGCCTTGCCCTTGTTGCATAAGAGCAATAAAACGTTTGTAGTTTGTTTCTTGGTATTTAAGTTTCTTGCATCTTTTATGGTTTTCTTTAACAGCTACTGTTCTTTTGCAATTCCCTTTTGCAGTTGATTATAATATTATTGTGTATTTTGTCTTTTTTTTAAGTCTAAAATTAGTTGTTAGGTATTTGTAAAATGGGCAAACGGAAGGCTCCAGACCTCGCTCAGGACACTGTTAAACATCTGAAAAGCACCATAATATCTGGTAACTGTACGATTAGAGTGATTGATCTGTTAATTGAGGAAGTGGAGTCACTTATTAGCTCAGATACTTTATCTCCTGGCGTTGATAGACCTGACTCGAACACTAATGCTGCAGTCTCTCATGTTAACCAGGGCACCATTCCCAAGGCAATCTGATTGTGTGATCCTAAATCAAGTGTTCAGTAAGGTGCTATGGGGGAGCGAGGAGCTACAAGTTCAAGTATAGCTACATTTTTAAAGGGTCAACCTAAGGGAATACCACTTAATGATCTAATTGAAGTCCCCTATACACCTGATATGGATTTAGGGAATGGTCTGGCTTTGATGAACACGACCGCACACACACAGACAATTTAAATTCCTTGCCTCAATCAATTTCTCCCTCTTGAAGTGCAGCACCATTTTCCCTATGATAATTCTAGTCAGGTACAATCTTGCACTTTAGTTTCTGAAGGCCGATTGGATACTTCAACCCACAAACTTCTGAACTCAAAAAAGAGGTAGAATAACTCAAAACAATGGTCCTTCATTTACCTACTATCCTAAACGAAATAACTGCTGCCACAAATACCACCACTAGCACCATTATGCCAACTAAACCTAGCAAAAGAAGGAAGACTTCCAATATGGTTAGTCATTTCTTTGGTTCAAGGAGATTTTGGGTGCATCTAGGCACCCGCAAATTGGCACAAATTGTGATACCATTGAATTAATTCTCCCTAGTAGACACCTAGTGGATGCCCTAGTGACATTCGATGAAAGGACCTCCACTCTTAGTGACTCAAACATTCAACTTAAGTACAGATGTCAGGATCAGAGCTTAACTACAGATGGGCGTACTCTCCTATTTCTGATTCAGGAGAATCTCCCATGCTGGAACTAGACTGACTCCCTAACTACTCTTTAAACTCCTCTTTGACAGTTCAATCCCCTCCACTTCATAATAACGATTAGTATCTGTCTAAAACGTTCACCTGTCTGGCTACACGGACAGTAAATTTACATTCTTCTGTTATTTCTCATCAGCCCGTGGAACACAAATGGAAGCGGATAGCCCTTCAGGTAAAATCACTTACATTGGAGTATGGGTTAAGATCTGCGAATAGAAGAACAGAATCTGATAGGGAGGGGGTAGTACTTTTTATAATCCACCCTACTCAAGTCATATTGATTATATTTTAATTGGTTTGCATCTGTGACCATGTCTTATCAACATGATTGTCAACCAAATGGATGAAAGCGATCATAATCTCTTGTGTCTTACTATGAACTCCTTTTGTCCAAGGTTAGATAGCCACCATCCGTTTGCAGCTAGCACAAGAGAGATTCCCCCCTCTAATGACACACATCGTCTTAAATGGTCAAAGATAATAGAGACCCCTGATTAATTTGCAGCAATTGGCATTGATTTACAGCGTGCCATAGCTGGGATGAACCAATCTATTATAAGTGGCTGAGAACTAGTTGCCATAACTGATATTCATACTCAGTTCTTTCACCAAATTTTATTGTATTTCACTCTACTGGTTAGCAAATTCAGGAAGCATAAAATTTAATCCAAATCCTGGTATAACACTGAGAGCAGGCGCCTACATCACCAGTTAGGGGAGGCATTGAAATCCCTGGATACTTTTTACATCCATTCTGCAGGAAAGGCCTACAAACTGGCCCAGGCTCATTCTAAGAGGGAATGGGATGATGTGAATTAGCAGGACCTGAAAGAGGCTTGCCATTCTAAAGCCACAACTAAATGTTGGGCTTTAGTTAAATGGGGCAGAGAAGTCCATCTGCCCTTTACCTCCAATTTTGTAGCTCCTTCTGTGTGAATGGAATATTTTTCAGCTTTCTGTTCACTTCCCAAGCCCAATCCATTGGTAGATGATGAAGTACATTTTCTGCCATTAGATGGTTCTACAACACTATGGGCCTCATTACGAGTTCGGCGAATGGTTTAGACCGTCTGCCGAACTTCCGACGAGAGGTTGCCGCCATACTGACTACCTCGTCGCTGGGCCCATTAAGAGTTTCCCGCTAGGTCAGCGGGTGGAAACCTGAGTTTCTACCCACTGGCCTAGTGGAAAACAGCCTTCGAGCCAGCGGTAATGCTGTAGGATGCAGGGGGCACCAGCAACCTCAAAATGTTCACTATCTACAAAGAAGACAGTGAACATTACAACAGTGCTGGCCTGGGGGACCCTTGCACTGCCCATGCCAAGTGCATGGGCAGCGCAGGGACACCCCTGGGGCCCTCTGCACCTCTTCTCTGCCAGCATTTCCATGAAGGTGCTACCCCCATGAGATGGCTGTCAGAGAATGCAGTCATAATTCCCTGGGAACTGATGCAACTGCCAGACCGCGGGGATCTCTGATCCTGGCGTTGTTGGCGTTCTCACCGTGGGGTGACAACCAGACTCATAATGGGGCCCTGTGTGTGCTTACTTTTGAATTGGAAGAAGTTAATCTCACCTTGGATATGGTAACCAGGGAAAGGACTTCAGGCCCGGGTGGCATGCCTACCCATCTATTTCTATTAGACAGGGATAACTGGTCTATATATTTTCTATCTTTGGCCAATGCAATTGTTGGGAGTGCTCATATCCCTGAAACCTGGAAGGGGGCTGAAGTAATTGGAATGTATAAGAAAGGTGATAAAGCCCTGCCATGCAACTATAAGCCAATCAGCTTAATTGATTGTGCTGAGAAAATCTTTGTGCACCTTTTACTGGGTAGAATACAGGATTGGATAGACGACAATGACATCTTGTCTCTCTTCCAAGCTTGATTCCACAAGATGGTAAATAACACAGATCAGGTCCTTCGTTTCCTTCTTCTATATTGGAGGATGGTTGTGATCAACAGAGGCAGCTTGCATGTTGCCTTCATTGACCTCAAATCGGCCTTTGACCTGGTCAAAAAAATTGTGACAGGTCCTTCTCTGTATGGATATGCCATTGGCTCTCCTGGCCATTCTCATTTGTATGCCTGAGGATAATTATGTGCAGGTCCATTGGGGCCAACAGGGAGAGCTAAGGGAGCATTTTTCTATTCTTAAAGGTATTTGCGAAGGCTGCATGTTGGCCTCCATTCTATTTTTGTTATTTTTTAATTACATTGTGCAGCATCTTTTAAGCTTTCGTACTGATGCACCTTCTATGGCTGGTATTAAAACACTAATTGAATTGTTTGCTGATGATACTCTATACTCTTTTGATTTCAAAAACACCTAGTGGTTTACAGCAAGAGCTGCTTCTCTTTCAAGATTTAATTTCTGTAAATCCAGGGGAATTGAGATTAATTCGGCTAAAACGAAATTTGTGATCTTTCAGAAACATAAAACCTTTACTGTTAGATTAGATTTGGGGGGCACCCATTTGGAGAGGGTTGATGTTTTCACTTACTTAGGGGTTACCTTATTTTCAAATCATGTGTGGAAACCCCAAGTGGAGCTTTCATTCTTCAAACATAAAAAAGTAGTAGGTGCTATATTAAAAGAGTATATCTCCTCTAATTAAAAAAAACTTTTCTCTGGCTTTACAAATATATTATGCTAACGCATTAGGGTCAGCACTTTATGGTTCGGATCTCTGGATATTAACTGACTTAACTTCGCTTGCAAATTCAGAGAATACATTCTTATGACAATTAGCTCCTCTTGCACCTAGTACTCCTCTTCTCCTATTGATGCTTCATATGGGAAGGGGCTCAGTTCTAGATGAGGCCAGACTCTGGCCGCTCTTGTTTTGGAGACTTTGGTCCCATCCTGAATTGACTTCATATATATTTGTGTTAACAGATGTTTTCGAAGCAGAATCGTGTAATAAAACCCAATTGCTACAACATTTTAAAAGATTACTTATATCTCTTGGCCTACGAAGATTATGGGATAATCCTTCACCTGCGGTATTCATCACAGTGGTATCTTTAAAAAAACATTACTGGCTCTGGTTTAGACAACTGGCCATTAATTCAGTTACAAACTCTTCTCTAGCAGGGACATTCTTACATTTCAAAAGAAATAGGCTTTTGGAGTCATATTGGGATGCTGTTTCAGTCCGCTTGGATAGGAAGTTATACTTCCAGTTCAGGGTTGGTACCCTTAATTTAAAGACCTTTACCATCAAATGGTCTTTACATTCCAAACCCTTGTGTTCTATTTGTAAGACGTCTACTGAAACTACTGGCCACACATTTTTTACCTGCCCAGGATACAAGGCACCTCGCCAGAGATTAAACAAACCCTTTGCAAGCTCCTACGGACCTGCATTAGTTCTACTGCATTGAGGATTATGAGATCAGATGCAAATTTAATGTATGGTTGTGCCATCGGGAGTTCTTGGGGACGAATGTAGGCAATTAGAGGAAGAGCTGCTTGAAATAATGTATTGCTCAATGGTTGCATGCAATAATGTTGATCGTAACTATAAATACAATGTATTATGCTCTAATCAGTTTTATTTTTGGCTGATTAGATTTTCAATAATCCACCTTCATATCGAGTTCTTACGTCTTTTGCCAGGTTTTACATTTCATCTCTTGTTTGTAAATTGTTATCACAAAACCTTGTATTTTATATATGTATTACCTCATTTGGTTGTATTAACATGATCTCCATTTGAGTTCTAAATGCACTTTAATGTTTTATTTGTGGGTAAATGTAATTGTTTTGTCTTATTTATGTATGCTTTTATGACCACATTTGTCGAATACAACTTATTTGGGATGGAATAATGTTCCACCTATAGCTGATTGAAATACCACTAAGTACCACTATCTTTGCCCAAAATTGATTCAAATAGAAAGTTTTACATATATATTGGAAATTGTCATAAAAGATCAGATGAGAGAATCTAAATATTTGTGAAATGATTATCTTTTCAACAATTGTGCTGAAAATAATTAGTCAATGAAAGATTGATTTCTACCTAGCATAATTATATCATATTTTCAGAGTGTGACCATGACAATTGGATAGACAATCAAAAACAGCCTGCCAGGACAATAGCAGTGAGGGACACATGTCAAACTTATATATCCTATCTAGCCATCTCTTCATGCTTGCTGTTCGATTTGATCCCTGTAAAAATGTGGCTCCAACTGTATGTAGGAGATACAGTAAATTCAATCTGTAACCTATCTCTGTCCAATGGGCTCATACCACGCAAATTGAAAAAGCAATGGTTATCCCTCTATTAAACAAACCTGCCGCACATCTATCGGTCCTCAGTAGTTTCGAGTGAAAAACTGGAAAGCATATCAATAGGAGCATTACAGACCACCTGGAGAATTATCAGTTACTTTATCCAGCTCAGTCAAGTTTTCAACCCCTAAATGGCACAGAATCTGCCCTGATATCGGTCTTGGACAATCCGCAGATGGTGACTGACAAGGGTTCGATTAGGTCTGTTGGGGCCTTTGATACAGTTGACCATAAGTTATTATTTCCAGGTTACCAGAGGTTGGCATCATGGATGCGGCTAGGAGATGGAGTATTTCTGATTTCGAAAATTGCTTGCAAGTGATACATTTACCTCCATTATGCTCAGACTTCAGGGCTATCAGGCGGGGCATATTTCAGAGACCATCCTTAAGCCCACACCGATTAACATTTACATTTATCCTAGAGCGCTTGTTAAATTGATCCATAGTCAGGTGATTCTATTCATGAAATGTGCAAATGACACACAACCTATCATCTCACTGGATTATTCCCATCCAGAATCTTTTGAAGCATTTCACTTCTGTCTGTACAGTACAACTAGCTGGCTTACAGAGAACTCATTGAAATTTATTGAGACAAAACAGAAGTAATGTGTTATTCCACGGGCAAGGTACCTAGACTTTTGGCAGTTGACTTCTGGTCCTGGTCTGAGCAAACTCCCCCATGACAGTTTCACCAGTGAAAGACTCCGATTTTCAGTTTGATACTGACCTGAAGCTGTCTGCTCACATCAATAAAGAAGCCTCCTCTTGCTTTACATTATTGACATCCTTGAGCAGGATACTACCAGATTTACTGCAACATCTGCGGTGGCCTTTAGTACTGAGCTACTTTAAGTGCACTTGATTAGAGAAATACATAGTTTTTAAGAGCTCCAGACTACCTGAATAAATACATGCATAGAATTCAGACTGTTGCAACTCACCTGTCTGCATACCTCCCACGCAGGACATGGGCATCTGAGGCACTAACCATACTGTACTGGTTTCCTGCACCCAAGAGAATCATCTTTAAATCCTTTTGTTTTGTACACAGAGCTATTCTTTTGGGTGGAACCAAATAACTCCAAGATAAAAAAACTTTGTTGTAACTCTGCCAGGCCGCTGCCCTCTGCCGATTTACACTTCATGTTACACAAATTGGAGGCAGCGCCTTTACAGTCCAGGTCTTTTGCCTGTGGAATAACTTGCTGCTTTCCCTTCATTCCAATCTACACTTACTGGGATTTCACAAATCACTTAGAATTTGGCGTTACTTGCTTTATGTTATGATGGAATCAGTTTACTAGTGGGACAGCTTTTGCTAGTGCCAAAAGGCCTTGTAGGTAACGGTTGTCTTTAGTAAAGATAAGTACATTTTATAAAATCTGCCAAGAGAGAGACACCATAAACAGAAGTAAATACCCTTGCCCTGCGGTTTCTTAGATGGAGTAACATAGAAATGGTATAAATTAGTATGATCTTGTTATCTCTATCTATTGATATTTGTAAGAGTATAACCAATCAGACTGACCAAACAAGAATAGTTAGAGTAATTGGAGCATTGAGCCTCTGATCCATTTGTGTATCCACTTTTTTATTTTCAGACTAAACGTGACTGTTAAAGATGTATGTATGCATGTGTGTGATATTTTGATAGTGAAAAAGGCAGCGGAGCGCATTACTGGGTCAAAGGGGAGCATAAAGTAAATAGTTATTGGATTATTATAGCACTGCATTGTGCAGTAGTGTTCTTTAAAGAGGTGTGTCTTCAACTCTTTTCTAAATTGGAGCAGCACTGGGGTGGTCCTTATATATATTGTTCAAGATCCTCAGTGAACAGATGGCAAAGGTCTGCTGCCTTGTTTTTTTTTTTGTCTCCAATCTGACAATAGCCTGGCTGCGGGTGTGCTGAGAGCCACCAGAGATGGTGAGCTTGTCAGCAAGATAAGCAGGTTACAAGCCATAATGGCTTTGAAGATGTTGCAGGCTGGCAAGGGGAATCAATGGATTTCCATCAAGTTGAGAGTGATTTTATCATATCTGATTTAGTCATGGATGATACGTACCCTGGTGTGACTGGGAAGCCAGAGAGCAAGGTGTTACCACATCCAGATGCAAGAGTACGAGAGCCTGAATAGAAGATCCAAAGTAGCTTTTTGGTAAAAACAATTACACTTTCTTTAGAAGATACAGTTGGTACTTGGCTGTCCTTGTGTTTTTTTGGCAATGCATTCCTTGTGGGTAAGATTGGTGTATAAGGTGATCCAAATGCCTTAAGACCTAGTTTAGATCTTGTCCGGACTACCACTGTCCTGCCACAGTAGAAGGCTCAAGTACTCTGTCATGCTGATGGAGTCCCGACCGCCATATTTAGATCCATGTCTGTTCAACCTCCGTCCATGTTGATGGAGTGTACTCAGTTGCACGAGTGGTATCCCACAGCTGACGGGACGGACTTCAATGGTGACGTACAGCACTCCTTCACCGTTGGGAAGATGGAATTGCAACAACCATATTTAGATAACACAGTTGCGCTGGTGGTGTACCAGTGCCCTGGAGTCTGTCGCTGGACCCATTCAGCATTGTACTATGGCTGTGGCTGTTGGATGGATGCGAGCAGCACACACATGATGTATATTGGCCAATTGTGAGCACCTGAAACCCACGCCAAAAAAGATACTCCTTTTCAGACCATAATCCTTTGCGGAGAAGGTCTTGCAGATCCTACATCCCGAAGGCTTCACAGGAATCCCTGGTGGAGTGGAGACTGGTAAGTTGAAATTAGCAATATCTCACTATTCACTTTTTGCCCTTAAATTAGCTGTTCAGGATGTTTCAAGGCTGTTATCAAAACATATACAAAAAAACTTGATTCATCAAAATATCTTGTTTTTTCCAAATAACCAGCATCATTGTTTAACAATGCTCAACATGTTTTGTCAGAATGTATGTTGTTCTCCATGGATCATCCCTTGCATTCACCTAGTTCCTTGTTCTATTTCAATATATGTTGTTGTACTTAAAAACACATTTTCCAAACTCCACCTATTTGCACATGAAGGAATAGTACTTGTAACTGTTACATCAGTCACATATGTATGTACATGGTGTAAATATGTGTTCAGTTTCAATGTAGATATTTGAATAGGTATGTTTAACTCACAGTTTAACAAGTATTGTCAATGATGTTTACAAGTGACTACTGTTAGAAATGGGGTCTTTTGTTGGCAGTCAGGTTACCCCCAGTCCAAGCAAGGACCCTCACTCTAGTCAGGGTAAGTCACACACAATCCAAATTATCCTGTGCCCACCCTCTGGTAGCTTGGCACTGACAAATCAGGATTAACTTAGAAGGCAATGTGTAAAGTATTTGTGCAATAAGTCATACAATAACACTATATAGCATCACAAAAATACATCACACAGTGTTTAGAAAAATATGTAATATTTATCTGGATATTTGCAGGTCAAAGCAATCAAAGATGTAATAAGTAAATGTAGAGATGTCACTGAAAAGTGATATCAATTGTAAGTCTTTTAAAAGCAAACAAAGTCTCTTTCAAGCACAAAGTACCTGGTTCATGTGAAAAATCTCTGCAGAGGGCCGTAGAGGAGTAGAAGTGTGGAAACAAAAGGTTGTGTGTCGATTTCTCGGGCCGCACACAGTCGATGCGTCATTTAATTTCCATGCAGGCACGGCTGTGCATCGATTTCCGGCACTCGGTCGTGGATCCTCTTCGGGTTGCGGGGTTTGCAGACGCCCCGGGGTCTGTGCGTGGAATCCTGGGCTTGTGACAAGCTCTGCGTTGTTCCGTTGGGCGTTGTGGGGAAATTTCTCCCTCACGACAGGCGCCGCATTGATTTCCCCTCTGGAAGCCGGGCTGCGGCGTTCCAGGTCGACTGTGCGTCGATCTGGTGGGCCGTGCGTCGAAGTTCCGGCCGCACCGCAGGCACCGCGTCAATCTTTTCCTTCCGAAGTTGAGCTGCATCGTTCCAGTTCGGCGTGCAGTGATATTCTTACTGCAGGACAGGCTGTGAGTCGTTTTTAGCAAGCTGTGCATCAAATTTTCACTGCACAAGGAGTCCCGTTGCAAGAGAGAAGCCTTTTTGGTCCTGAGACTTCAGGGAACTGGAGGCAAGCTCTATCCAAGCCCTTGGAGAGCGCTTCTTCACCACAGCCAGGGAGCAGCAAGGCAGCAGGGCAACAGCAAGGCAGCAGTCCTTCACAGAAAGCAGTCAGGTGAGTCCTTTGGGCAGCCAGGCAGTTCTTCTTGGCAGGATGCAGGTTCTGGTTACAAGTTTCTTCTCCAGGAAGTGTCTGAGGTGGTAGGGCAGAGGCCCTGTTTTTATACACAAACGTGCCTTTGAAGTGGGGGAGACTTCAAAGAGTGGCTTAGAAGTGCACCAGGTCCCCTTTCAGTTCAATCCTGTCTGCCAGGGTCCCAGTAGGGGGTGTGGCAGTCTTTTGTGTGAGAGCAGGCCCTTCATCCTCCCAGCCCAGGAAGACCCATTCAAAATGCAGATGTATGCAAGTGAGGCTGAGTATCCAGTGTTTGGGGTGTGTCTGAGTGAATGCTCAAGGAGCTGTCAACTAAACCCAGCCAGATGTGGATTTTAAGGCACAGAAAGATTTAAGTGCAGAGAAATGCTCACTTTCTAAAAGTGGCATTTCTAAAATAGTAATATTAAATCCAACTTCACCAGTCAGCAGGATTTTGTATTACCATTCTAGCCATACTAAATATGACCTTCCTACTCCTTTCAGATCAGCAGCTACCACTCCAACAATGTATGAGGGCAGCCCCAATGTTAACCTATGAAGGGAGCAGGCCTCACAGTAGTGTAAAAACGAATTTAGGAGTTTTACACTACCAGGACATATAAACTACACAGGTACAGGTACAGGTCCTGCCTTTTACCCACACAGCACACTGCCCTAGGGGTTACCTAGGGCACACGTTAGGGGTGACTTATATGTAGAAAAAGTGGAGTTTTAGGCTTGGCAAGTACTTTTAAATGCCAAGTCGAATTGGCAGTGAAACTGCACACATAGGCCTTGCAATGGCAGGCCTGAGACAAGGTTAAGGGGCTACTTAAGTGGGTGGCACAATCAGTGCTGCAGGCCTACTAGTAGCATTTAATCTGCAAACCCCCTTGGCACATATAGTGCCTTCTACTAGGGACTTATAAGTAAATTAAATAGTCCAATTGGATATGATCCAATGTTACCATGTTTAAAGGGAGAAAGCATATGCACTTTAGCACTGGTTAGCAGTGCTAAAGTGCGCAGAGTCTAAAAACTAGCAAAAACAGTGTCCAAAAAGTGAAGGGAGGCAGGCAAAAATTTAGGGGTGACCACCCTAAGGCTGTCTGGTCTAACAACTACAACTACCATGATGACATGTTTTTTGTCTCTGGAAAACAATACTACAATTTGATGTTGTTCAATCTCCCTTTTCTTCCATATATTCACATTTGTCAAAGTGTTATGTAGCTGCCACTCACCATCTCATGCTATGTATGAAAATAAAATTTGTTGTGTTGATGTGTTATGTTGTCACTTTGTTTTTACTCCATTGAATTAATGTAATTGCTTACATAAATCATAGTCTGTTGAATCAAAGATTTCTAATCATGTTCTATGGCATGCTGAATATAAGTAGTATTGATACACAATTTACTTTGCAGTGCTGATATGATGACCAATGCTATTAAATCTAATAGGTGGTAGTATAGTCTTTTTTTAGCCTGCTACGCCTTGGAATGGTTTAGTTCTCAATTCTCCTCTCTGCCGTTTCGGGTTGAATGTCTGGTAAATGTAATGTACACTTTCTAAAAAACATTTTTCATTTTAGGAAATCTCTTCAACATTTTTGCTGAAGTTTGCATCTTTGTAAATTAACCTGCATGTGTTAATTAATAAAAATCATATCATCATTAATCATAATTTTCACTTTTAGGTTACATTTGTAGCTGAAGACACATTTGAAGTACAATTCAGACTTTTAATTTCATATTGTTTGTACTTCATTTTAGGTTCATCATACACGGTCAGTGGACCACTCTCTCAACTGAAGACATCTCCACTCCAGACCGAGATCAAGCCTTCATTGAGGATTCCACTCTTCGTAGCCCGGGTGATGTGGAACTGCCTGCTCCATCTGGTCTGTCTGTGCAGACAGCTACAGTGAGTCTCACTCAGCCCATACCTACACCTCCCATCCCAGCTGCAACAACATCTCAGCCAATGGATACCTCCATTTCCTGTGTCCAAGAGTAGATCACCCCAATCTTGTGTTCCCCCCAGTCCTGGCAGCTGTTTATCCAACACCACCACCGCCACCTCAAGTTCTGTCAGGACGCAGTGGGATGGGGCACAATGTCTCAAGGGCACAGAGTAGTGGGGGTAGGGGTCATGGAAGGAAATCAGTGGGCTAGCAAAGTGAGGCCACTGGGTACACTGTCACACAGAACACAATTGACCAAGTTTTGGGAGCACTACAGCAGTCCAAAGACATGATGGCCCAAGTCCTTACAGAGTTCTGGGACATGAAGCAGGTGGAGAGGGAGCACAATGTAGAGATACAGAATCACAACTCAAATGTATGCTCCCTGACTGGAATGATGTTTGTTGTTTGCCATCACATGTGCAGGGCTTTTCCTGCACGGTTTACCCCTGTCTGTGATCCTTCAACATCAGGACAAACTAAACCTGCCTTAGCCACAACTAGGAAGGCCCTGCCACAATAGGAAACTGTTCCACCCATCCCAGTCCCCACAGCTGTCAACACCCCTCACCCCCATGAGGGGGCATTCATCTGGACCACCAGGAGAGGATGGCAGGACCTCCACCACCACATCCAAGAGAAGCTGAACCTAATTTCCTCCAGTGTGTGTCTGTGTGTTTATCATTCACTCTCTGGACACATTTACCTTTTTTAGGACAGTTGTATTATGTACATTGTACTTCAAACAATTCTAGCTCATCAAAAATAGTTTCACCCACCATGATGGACTTTATTTCTTTTATCTTTAATTTTATGTTTCAAACTATTTTACTGAATTTGTGTTAATAAATTTACGCAACACAACGTCAAAGACTGGTGTTGTATTTATTGTGTTTTTTCCTTTTTTATATCGTCCTTCCACCGTCATTGTAACAACTATTAATAATGAGATTCTGCAAAAATAAGATATAACAATTAGGTTATGTGTTTCCTATTTTTTTTTAAAACTTTAACAAACGCAAGTAATCTCGATGTATTGGTTTCATACATTTGAAAGTAACAATTCTTTGTGCAAACTGTAGATACTTTTTACAACCCATGCAAAACCAAAGTAGTCCTTGCCATTTAGAATGTGATGCTTCAAGACCTTGACAGCATGGAAGAAGGGGAAATAATCCAAATAAACATCTTAATTTGGCAAACTATTATTGATTCATTTAATTAGCTTGAGCCAGACATGCTGCCTCATAATACGAATTCCACATCAAATGCACCAGTAATCACAATCATGGCAGTACTACATTTTGTGGCCACAGGATCATTTCAGTACACCGTGGTAGCATCTGAAGGCAGGTCACAAACAATTTTCTGTGGTGTACTGCAAATGGTTCTTTCTTCAATAATGAGACACATCAAAAGCTTCATGCACTTAGCCCAAGATGAAGATTTAGTCAATGTGAAGGGAGATCAGTGTGCTAAGGCTTGACATATGCATGTGGTTGAGCAAGGTAAGCAGAACATATTGCCTTGGTGGCAACAGCCAACAGAAAACAGGATTAATAAAATTTTAAAAACTTCCATCCAATCAATGTGCAAGTTATCTCCATACAAGATCTGTCCATCCAAGTGTGCTCATGTCCTAGATTCAACCTATGCCCCCTCTGTATTTTCTAACATCACATTATCACTGCACATGTCACAACTTTGAAATGGCCAGATGAAGATGACATAATGAAAGATCCTAAAACAGAATAACGTGGGAAAATTAATGATTTCACATAAGAAAATTGCCTCAAATGTTAAGAAAGGAGGACAAATATACTTAGCACAAGCAAAGATTATCAATGTCAATGAACACAGTAGTCAATGTTTGGAAACTTTGATCAACAAACATCTTTGCCTTGGACTTTCCTGAACTAACCATTACTACTAAATTATCATCACAGCCTGATATGTTTACTATGTTATAAGATGTTCTGAGATTTGATGTTACAGTACGTAAAGATAAACTTACACTCAGGTGAAGAAGTTGTCAATAGCACATTGGCGTGTGCCAATTCATTCCTCTTCTTCACTACTGTCACCTTCTTTTGCCATTTCATCATCTTTGCCCTGGTGGCTCTTCATAGTCTCCATCCTCTGCAATGATTGAGATGGTCTGTAGCAGGGCTATGTTGTGCAACATGCAGCAGCCAACCATGATTTAGCACATCTGATCAGGTGAGTAAAGGAGGGCTCCACCGGTCTTGTCCAGACTTCTAAATCTGCCTTCAGGAGCCCAAAAGCCTACTCTACTGACCTCTGTATTCTGCCATGGGCCTCACTGAAGCAGACTTACCCTGGCATTGTTGGATTCCTCAGTGGTGATAACAAACATGGTCGGTTAGGATACGCTGAGTCTTCTATATGAAAGTAAAAAATATATTGAGCAAAAATATTTCATCCCGTTTTATATTCCTAAACTATGAATAAAGCAAATGATCTTCATTGTCATATTGTATGTACCAGCAAGCCAGGCACTCTCAGGTCCAAGTTGTGACAGTTACAGGGGTATGGTGCGACTTCCTGACGTGGTTCTGGCTAGGAGTCCACTTGGCTCCACCAGCCTGCCCCTGTGCCCCTGATCCTGCCGACTGCTGCCTGGACAGCAGTTTGAGGCCCTCCACCACCCGCAGGCACCCGCCTGCGCCCCATCCCTGGTGCCTAGTGGTAGGCATTTCCTGGTTGTCAGTTAAGTATTCCTTGATGTTTTTCGTATTGCCGTTTTTTGCGTCTATTTCTTAAGCCTATTTTTGTCTGACCCTTGTGACTGTGTTTTGCTCTGTTTGCATAGCGTGTTAATTTCCTGGTTGTCGCTTATATATTCCTTCGTTTTTTTCGTATTGCCGTTTTTTGTGTCTATTTCTTAAGCCTATTTTTTTATCTGACCCTTTGTGATTGTGTTTTGTTCCGTTTGCATAGCGTGTTCTGCCCCGTGCCCCCCTGTATCTCATTCGTTGCCTGAATATCGCCGCCCGTTTTCTACCGGCTCCTGCCAGTCACAATCCCCCTGCTGCTAGGTCCCCTGCGGCCCGCCCCCTCGCACACTCTGAAGCCCTCCCTCCCGCCTCCCAGCTGCTCTACCCTCCCAACCCACCCTCTTAATGGCGGCCGCTGCCGGAGCCCTGTGTGACTTCCTGACCTCGTTCTGGCCAGGAGTCCACTTGGCTCCACCAGCCTGCCCCCGTGCCCCTGATCCTGCCGACTTCTGCCTGGACAGCAGGTCGAGGCCCTCCACCACCCACAGGCACCCACCTGCGCCTCATCCCTGGTGCCTAGTGGTAGGCATTTCATAGTTGTCGCTTAAGTATTCATTCGTGTTTTTTGTATTGCCGTTTTTTGCGTCTATTTCTTAAGCCTATTTTTGTCTGACCCTTTGTGATTGTGTTTTGTTCCGTTTGCATAGCGTATTCTGCCCCCGTGCCTCCCGTATCTCATTCGTTGCCTGAATATCGGTGCCCGTTTTCTACCAGCCCCTGCCGGTCACAATCCCCCTGCTGCTGCGTCCCCTGTGGCCCCGCCCCCCTCGCACACCCATTGGCCCTCCCTTCCGCCTCCCAGCTCCTCCACCCTCCCACCCCACCCTCTTCATTGCGGCCGCTGCGTGGAGCCCCGTGTGACTTCCTGACCTGGTTCTGGCCAGGAGTCCACTTGGCTCCACCAGCCTGCCCCGTGCCCCTGATCCTGCCGACTGCTGCCTGGACAGCAGGTCGAGGCCCTCCACCACCCACAGGCACCCACCTGCGCCTCATCCCTGGTGCCTAGTGGTAGGCATTTCATAGTTGTCGCTTAAGTATTCATTCGTGTTTTTTGTATTGCCGTTTTTTGCATCTATTTCTTAAGCCTATTTTTGTCTGACCCTTTGTGATTGTGTTTTGTTCCGTTTGCATAGCGTATTCTGCCCCCGTGCCCCCCGTATCTCATTCGTTGCCTGAATATCGGTGCCCGTTTTCTACCAGCTCCGGCCAGTCACAATCCCCCTGCTGCTGCGTCCCCTGTGGCCCCGCCCCCCTCGCACACCCATTGGCCCTCCCTTCCGCCTCCCAGCTCCTCCACCCTCCCACCCCACCCTCTTCATTGCGGACCGCTGCGTGGAGCCCCGTGTGACTTCCTGACCTGGTTCTGGCCAGGAGTCCACTTGGCTCCACCAGCCTGCCCCGTGCCCCTGATCCTGCCGACTGCTGCCTGGACAGCAGTTCGAGGCCCTCCACCACCCGCAGGCACTCGCCTGCACCTTATCCCCGGTGCCTAGTGGTAGGCATTTCCTGGTTGTCGCTTAAGTATTCCTTCGTGTTTTTCATATTGCCGTTTTTTGCGTCTATTTCTTAAGCCTATTTTTGTCTGACCCTTTGTGATTGTGTTTTGCTCTGTTTGCATAGCGTGTTCTGCCCCCGTTCCCCCCTGTATCTCATTTGTTGCCTGAATATCGCCTCCTGTTTTCTACCGCATCCTCCCAGTCACAATACCCTGCCGCTGCATCCCCTGTGGCCCCACCCCCCTCGCACACCTATTGGCCCTCCCTCCCGCCTCCCAGCTGCTCCACCCTCCCACCCCACCCTCCTAATGGTGGCCGCTGTGCGGCCGCACAGGAGGTGCACCAGAGGCAAGTCCGTCTGCGCCCAGCACCAGTCCCCCTGTTCCCCCCAACCCTGACCCCCATAGACAACACTACCCAACCACCACACTCCACTCCGTCAACCCAGGGCTGCTCCCCGCCTGTGCCCAAGCCAACCCCAAGCACACACAGGGACCCTTCACCTGCTATGCTTACCGGTTCTCCTGGTCCCCTACAAACACCATAAACACCCACACGCCCCACGCCAACCCCAACACACCCCACAACACCACCAGACACCACAACATCAACACCAAAAATTCCCACACAGTCCTCACCAACCCCAACACACCCTACTCCAACACCAACAAGCCCCGCAACCCTAGCACACTCCACAACAGCATCACCACAACCCACAGCAACACCAACACCACCACGCACCAAAACACCAACCCAAAAAACACCCACACAATCCTCACCAACCCCAACACCAACACACCCCGCAACGCTAACACACTCCGCAACAACAGTAACAACCCCCACACCAACACCATCATGTACCACAACAACAACATTCCCCACAACCACCTAAACTGCATACTCCTAAACACCCGCTCTGTACACAAGCATGCCATTGAACTCTGGGATCTTATCACATCACACTCATCAGACATTGCCTTCCTCATGGAAACTTGGATGAATCCCTCATCTGAGCCCGACATAGCCACAGCCATCCCATATGGCTACAAAATCCATCGTAAAGACTGTCTAAACGAACCAGGAGGTGGCATTGCCATTATACACAAAAACACCATTAAAGTCACCACAAACACACACAACACGCTAGACAGCGCAGAACACATGCACTTCCTAATCCACATAACCGCCAACACCACCCTCAGAGGAACCCTCATCTACAGACCACCAGGACCCCGCCCCCCTTCCGTGATGCCATCGCTGACACCATCAGCCCTCGCACCCTCACTTCCACAGACGACATCCTCGTTAGTGACTTTAAATTTCACCTGGAGAACCCCCATGACCACAACTCCACATCCCTTTTAGACAACCTCACGAACCTAGGACTCAAACATCTGGTCGCATCACCCACCCACTCAGCAGGACACACGCTAGATGCAATCTTCACCTCAAGCAACCACATAACCTGCACTCACACCACTGAACTCCACTGGACCGACCACCACTGCATCCATTTCTCTTTCTCGAAACCCCCGCACACACTACCACCAACACACCACTCCCTACCGCCTGTGGGACAAGATCCCCACAGAACACCTGAACGCTCAACTCACTCATGAGCCCCCCAACACCAACGACCCCAACATTGCTGCCCATAACCTCACACAATGGATTACAACCTGTGCTGACTCACTCGCCACTCTTAGAAGAAACATCACTACCCGCAACATCAAGAACGCCCCCTGGTTCACCACTGAACTCCAAGCCTCCAAGCGGGAATGCCACAAAACAGAGAAAGCTTAGTGACAGGAACCCTCAACCACCAACTTCTCTACCCTCAAAACCACCATACGCAAACATCACCAATTGAAACGCACCACCAAAAGGGCATACTACGAGGAACGCATAGACAGTAACTCACACAACAGCAAGGAACTCTTTACCATCATCAAAGAGCTCTCCAAACCCAAAGCCAGCATCATCGACCCCACTCACACACAACACCTCTGCGACTCCCTCTCCAACCACTTCCACCTCAAAATATTAGACATGCACAACAGCTTCATACCACCAGCACTCGCCACCTCCACCAGTGACATGACCAGCAACGACTCACCGACCCCCAACCTACTAAACACTTGGGCCCCTACCGACAAAGAAACCAAAAAAACTATGAATTCCATCCACTCAGCCTCCCCCTCGGACCCCTGCCCCCACCATATTTTTAACAAAGCCAACCCAACCATTGCTCCAAAGCTTTGCCCCATAATCAACAGCTCCTTCGACACCACCACCTTCCCAGACTCCTGGAAGCACACAGATGTTACCGCACTCCTGAAAAAGCCCAAAGCAGACCCTGATGACCTCACCAACTACCGCCCAATTTCTCTTCCCCCCTTCCCCGCCAAGGTCGCTGAGAAACTAGTGAACACCCGCCTCTCAACAAAACAATATGGGACGACTCCTGGTGGGCCGCTGCCCTAGGATTACCCCTAACACCCGCCACCCACGCACTCATCCTCTGCATCATCTTGGATTCTTCTCTCTCCATGAACCAGCAAATGAACTCCATCACCTCCTCCTGCTTCAACACCCTCCTCATGCTGCAAAAAACCTTCAAATGGATTCCCATAGAGACCAGAAAGACCGTCACCCATGTACTCTTCAGCAGCTGGCTAGACTACGGAAACGCCCTCTATGCTGGCACCACAGTCAAGCACAAGCGAAAACTCCAGAGGATCCAGAACGCAACCACCCACCTCATCCTGGACCTCCCATGCCATGAACACATCTCCTCTCATCTCAGATCACTACACTGGCTTCCGATCGACAAAAAAATAATCTTCAAAGTCCTCATCCATGCACACAAATCCCTCCACAACACTGGACCAGCCTACCTCAACGAAAAGTGAACTTCCACGCTCCCACTCGCCACCTCTGCTCCACCGACCTCGCACTCGCCACAGTCCCCTGTATCCAACGCGCCACCACCGGAGGCAGATCCTTCTCCTATCTCACCCCCAAAACCTGGAATTTGCTCCCCACCAACCTCTGCAAGACTCAGGACCTCCTGTCTTTCAGAAATCACCTCAAGACATGTCTTTTGGAACAGTAATCAGCACCCCCCCACCTCCTTTTCCCCCCAGCACCATGAGACCCTAACCGGTGAGTAGCGCGCTCTATAAATTTTTTGATTGATTGATTGATATATTCTGTAGTACAAATGAATCATGTGTTTATCCTGAGTAATTGGTACACACACTTGAGCTGCCCAACTCAGGTAAACAGACAACCGGTACATTGATTGAAAGGAAATTGTTCCGATTGTGGTAAACCTCTTTCCTGATGTGTGGTGGCACCAAGGCAATATGTGTGCCATCATTTGCTCCAACCACATGTGGTATACCATACAAAGCATAAAATTCACCCATAATATTGGCAAAATCCTAATGTTGTGGAAACTAGATGAAGTTGTTAATGTGTCTCATCATTGAAGAAAGGACTTCTTGTTACACACCACCGAAAGCTGGTTGTGACATGCCTCCAGATACTCCCACAGTGTATTGTAAAGATCCTGTGTGCACACATTGGTGTTAGTGCTATTGTTTTACCATTATGAGAAAGATCTGGCTCCAGATGGTGACATAAATCCATAAAATGTTGCCTATTCATTCTGTTTGTTTTTGTGATGTCTCTTGCCTCCATAGTGGCAAGGTCTGGGAAAGGTCTTGAGACTTAAGGCTGTTTTATTCTATTCCTCCTTGGGTTCAAATGTAAGAAAAACTAATTATCATTTAAATGGTCCTTCAATACTTTGATAATCAACACACAACTCATGTCTTTGTAAAAACACATCTCATTTTTGACATAAATATGTACACATCATTTTCATGTTATGTTGCAACTTTGGATAACAATTATTAGACTCGACAGCCTTAGGGTGGTCACCCCTAACTTCTTGCCTGCCTCCCTTCACTTTTTAAGCACTGTTTTTGCTGGTTTTAGGAATCTGTGCACTTTACCACTGCTAACCAGTGCTAAAGTGCATATGCTCTCTCCCTGAAAACATGGTGACATTGGTTCTTACCCAATTGCCTTATTTAATCTACCTGTAAGTCCCCAGTAAAGTGTACTACATGTGCCCAGGACCTGTAGATTAAGTGCTACTAGTGGGCCTGCAGCACTGATTGTGCCACCCATATACGTAGCCCCTTAACCATGCCTCAGGCCTGCCATTGCAAGGCATGTGTGTGCAGTTTCACTGCCAATTCAACTTGGCATTTAAAAGTACTTGCCAAGCCTTAAACTCCCCCTTTTCTACATATAGGTCATCCCTAAAGTAGACCCTAGGTAAGCCATAGGGCAGGGTGCTATGTAGATAAAAGGAAGCACATATACCTGTGTAGTTTATATGTCCTGGTAGTGTATAAGTACTAAATTCATTTTACACTGCTGTGAGGCCTGCTCTGTTCATAGACTAACAGTAGGGCTACCCTCATATACTGTTTGAGTGGTAGATTCTGATCTAAAAGGAATAACACAGTCATATTTAGCATGGCCAGAATGGTGATACAAAATCCTGCTGAATGGTGAAGTTTGATTTAATATTACTATTTTAGAAATGCCACTTTTAGAAAGTGAGCATTCCTCTGCACTTAAATCCTTCTGTGCCTTACAATCCACGTCTGGCTAGGTTAGGTGACAGCTCCCTTGTGCATTCATTCAGACGTCCCCAAACACAGGATGCTCAGTCAGACCTGCACACATCTGCATACTGAATGGGTCTTCCTTTGCTAGGAGGGTGGAGGGTCTGACACTTACATGTCAAAGGACAGTGGCCTGCCCTCACACAATGGACTGCCAAAACCTCTACTGGGATCCTGGCAGACAGGATGGAACTGAAAGGGGACCTGGCACATTTCTAACACACTCTTTGAACTCTCCCTCACTTCAAAGGCACATTTGGGTATTTAAACAGGGCATCTGACCCTATCAACTCAAACACTTTTGGACAAGATACCACTGGTGAAGAAACTCTGAACCAGAACCTGCAACCTGCCAAGAGGAACTGCCTGGTTGCCCAAAGGACTCACCTGGCTGCTTTTCTGCAAAGGACTGCTGCCCTGCTGTTGCCCTGCTGCCTTGGTGCCCTCTGGATCTGCTGAGAAGTGCTCTCCAAGGGCTTGGATAGAACTTGCCTCCTGTTCCTTGAAGTCTTGGAGTCAAAAAGACTTCATCCTGCAAATAACTCCTTGTGCAGCAAAAATTAGACGCACAGCCTGCATCACAATGAGAAAATCACCGCACACTGAACCGGAATGACACAGGCCGGCTCCCCCAGATGAGATCGACGCAACGCCAGCCTTGCGATCGGAACTTCAACGCATGGCCCACTGGATCGATGCATAGCTGAGCCGGAACGACACAGCCCGACTTCCTGCAAGAAGAATCAACCCAGCACCTGCCACGCAACAGAAATTTCCCTGCATTGCCCACCGGATTGACGCAGCTCTTGTGACTTCGTCCTGCATGCCCAGGATTTCTCTGCCACATCCCCGGGGCGTCCAAATACTGGAAATTGACGCAAGGCCCTGACTGCGTGGAAAATATCAACGCATCGTCTCTGTGCGTCTGGAGAAACCAATGCACACCTCCCCGTTTTCCACACATCTCCTCCCCTGCAGCCTCTTGCGGATAATTTAGATGCAAATCAGGTACTTTGTGCTTGCAAAAGACACTTATTGCTTTTTAAGAACTTAAGATTCTTTTTATCATTCTCTAAAGTGATATTTCAATGCGTACTTATCAAATCTTGATTGTTTTGACCTGCATTTAACCAGATAAATATTCTATATTTTTCTAAACACTGTGTGGTGTATTTGTGTGGTGTTTTACTGTGCTATTGCATGATTTATTGCTTAAATACTTTACTAATTGCCTTCTAAGTTAAGCCTGACTGCTCAGTGCCAAGCTACCAGAGGGAGGGCACAGGATAATTTGGATTATGTGTGACTTACCCTTACTAAAGAGAGGGTAACCTGACTGCCAACCAAAGACCCCATTTCTAACAACAATTTTTTACTTGTCTGTTATTTTAAAAACATAGGGGGTCATTCTGACCTCGGCGGTAAAAGGCCCTTACCGCCGGTCAGAAGACCGCCATAACACCGCCGCGGCCGCGGTTAACCGCCACGGTCATTCTGACCCACAACGGCCAAACCTCCAAAATTCCGTCCTCCACTGCAGCCCGCCACATCAGCGGGCAGCGATAAACTGGAGATGACCAAACCTCCACCGTCACGCCAACAGAAATACGCCCATGCCATTACGACCCACGAATCCACACGGCGGTCATTCAAACGCGGTATTCCATTGGCGGTACACACCGCGGCGGTCAGAATACACATACATCACCAAAACACAGCCACATTGGACAATTTGAAATACACACACCTGATACACATACACACACCACTCCCACACAATCAACCAACTATAAAACACACACCCACATCACCCACAAACCCCTGCGACCATAATTACTGAGAGAAGGAGAGAGAGACACAGCAGACAATCCAAAGCAAGACACACTGAGGCACACTACACCATCACACACACCACATAGTAGCACAAAGCACCACTCACCAACATACTCATCATCACATACACCACCCCACACCTCACCCACACCACCCCATGGCACCCCAAAGGCACCCACGCTTTTCGGACCAAGAACTCCGGGTCATGGTGGAGGAAATCCTAAGAGTGGAACCCCAGCTCTTCGGCTCGCAGGTGCAGCACACCAGTATAGCTAGGAAGGCGGAGCTATGGCAGCGGATCGTGGACAGGGTCAACGCGGTGGGACAGCATCCCAGGAATAGGGAGGACATACGCAAAAGATGGAACGACCTACGGGGGAAGGTCCGATCGATGGTCTCCAGGCACAACATCGCAGTCCAGAAGACTGGCGGCGGACCCCCACCCACCCCTCCCGAATTCACATCGTGGGAGCAAGACATATTGAACATCCTGCATCCTCAGGGCCTCGCAGGAGTAGCCGGAGGAATGGACTCTGGTAAGTCCAATCTCAACTACTATATCCCCCCCACCCCACCAGCATGCCAACCCACATCCCCACCCTCACCCCCAACCCCCCAGCACACATCCTCCCTGACAATGTCTCACCAGCACAACCCACCCATCCCAACACCAACTCCTGCATGCCAACACAAATCATGGGCACCCATCACCTAAGCATGACCACTGCACTAACCCCCCCCCCCCACTAACTACCCTCACAACACCTCCCTCAAGGGAATGCCTGCACTGGGGGACAAGGGCACCCATAACACGCACGCTATTGTACACACAGAAACAATAACCAAACTCTCTTACCCCATGCAGGACCCGAACGACAACACACCAGCCAGGAGGGTCCAGAAGTGTCCATCCCACCACCGGAACAGGCCCACACTGAGGATAGCAGCTCTGTCGACAGTGAACCTGATGACCAGCCCGGACCATGAGGGACCTCTGGGCAGTCGGTTCCCCTCAGGCAGCCACAGGCCACACCAGACCCGACCCCCTCTGCCAACACCAGCACAGCTCCCACCCAGCGGGCCCATGCCTCTGTCTCTAGGACAGCTCAATCAGCGGTGTGTCTGCCACTACAGGGCACCCAGGCTAACCCAACACCCCAACAACAACAGGGACCTGGGGGCAGTGGTAGAGGGCACACCGTCCAGGGGACAGAGGCCGGGGGAAACCGGGCAGCTCGGAGGGCTGCTGTGCGACAGGGGGGGGAGGAGAGGCCCAGGGAACCCACTCTCCAAGAGGCCCTCACCACCATCATGGGGGCATACCACCACTCCCAAGAAACGATGGCGACGGTACTGGCCAGGGTCACTGAGATCCAGGCACAGCAGGAGGAACGCTACATGGGGTTCAGGGAGGAGCTGAGAATCATCGGGACCGCAATGGGGACCATCGTCCTGGCCCTCCACAGGATAGAGGACGCGTTGCGGGACCATGGTGCACCACACAGGGCCCCTGTCACTAGCCCGGACCAAGAACAGCCTACCACCTCCGCCGGCGCTAGTGGACAGGAGGTCCCAACACCTCGACAGCCCCCCAGAACCCCACCTCCTGCTGAAGAACAACCACCCCGTAAGAGGAGCCTGAGACCAAAAAAAAGACAGAGTAGGATGTCAAGACCCCCGCCAGCAGGACATACCCCCTCAAGTCTTCCCACTGTCCCACATTGCCACCCTGTCCAACCATGATCTGCCTATGCTCCATCCTTCCACAGGCAAAAGGACAATGCACTTGTGAGACTGAGAACTGGACTCTGCCATGGATATTCCTCCACCCCCACCCATCACCCTTAGAATCACATGTACCGATATCTAGCACTGTAAATAAATCACATTTTGCACACAAATCTGTTTTGAGTCATGCTGTATTATTGACAAATGTATTACATATTACTGTTCGATTTCTGTTCTGTCAATTAGTCATGACAACATACCAATGTCAATAGGCTGTATTTCATGGGCGAACCAAGCAGAAGTCAGGTACTGAGTCAGACAGCACTGAGAAGGGAAGGGAAAGGCAAAAATTAATTAAAAACATCTGTGGGGAACTACAGAAAGTACAGATGCAGGAGGCTATAAGCAATTGTGAAATGGCGTGGGTGATTCTTACCTGTGTGTTACTGGAAATACTGTTGTATCACTCTGTCCCTATTGTCTGTGTCGTCCTCAGAGTCTTCCTCCTCTTCACTCTCCACAGGCTCCACGGCTTCTACAACACCACCATCTGGACCATCCTCCTGCAGGAAAGGCACCTGGCGTCGCAAAGCCAGGTTGTGGAGCATACAGCACGCCACGATGATATGGCACACCTTCTTTGGTGAGTACATTAGGGATCCACCTGTCATATGCAGGCACCTAAACCTGGCCTTCAGGAGCCCAAAGGTTCGCTCAATCACCCTCCTAGTACGCCCATGGGCCTCATTGTACCGTTCCTCTGCCCTGGTCCTGGGATTCCTCACTGGGGTCAATAGCCACGGCAGGTTGGGGTAACCAGAGTCACCTATTAGCCACACACGCTGTCTCTGTAGCTGTTCCATCACATAGGGAATGCTGCTATTTCGCATAACATACGCGTCATGCACTGACCCTGGGAACTTGGCATTTACATGGGAGATGTACTGGTCAGCCAAACAGACCACCTGGATATTCATTGAATGGTAATTCTTCCTGTTCCTGTACACCTGTTCATCGTCATTTGGGGGGACTAAAGCCACATGGGTCCCATCAATTGCACCAATGATGTTGGGGATGTGTCCAAGGGCATAGAAATCAGCTTTCACTGTAGGCAAATCACCCTCCTCTGGGAAAATGATGTAGCTCCGCATGAGTTTCATCAGGGCAGACAACACTCTGGATAAGATCTTGGAAAACATAGGCTGAGACATCCCAGATGACATGGCCACTGTTGTCTGGAATGAGCCAGTTGCAAAGAAATGGAGGACAGACAGAACCTGCACTAGAGGGGGAATTCCTGTGGGTTGGCGGATGGGGGACATCAGGGCTGGCACACAGTTCATGGATGGAGGCTCGGTCAAGTCGGTATCGTAGTATTATGTTGCGTTCTTCCATTGTGGACAGGTCCACCAGCGGCCGGTACACGCGAGGATTCCTCCTTCTCATCGCTAGTCCTAGCGGACGGTGCCTAGGAAGGAGAATATGGAGTACAGAGTCAATCCACTCACAGGTACGTACAACACAGCTTGCACAGTACAGGTAAATGTATGGTTTGATATGTTTGTATGTGTGCCCTTGCAAGGCCTAGGCCTGTGTGACGCATTAGAAATTAAGCCATGTGGGCCCTTGAAATGGCCGATGCCTGACCTGTGAAGTGGGACAATGGGATGTGAGGTCACTGCGCTGGCGGGGCGCACCGTGGCGGTAGGCGGTCGAAGACCGCTGTGCGAAGACGCATTGGTTAACATTGAAGCCTATGGGTTTCAGGAGCCAATGACGATGTGCGCCGGCGGTCGCGGGACGCACCGCCGCGGTACGCACCGCCGCGGGCGTGACCGCCATTTTCTATCTGCTCAATCATTCGAGACCTGATCATCCACAGGAGAGGACCTATACTGCAAGTGCTGCTGTGAACTCGGTCTGGAAGTGACAATGGCTGCTGCTACTGGTGAAAGGGCCCCCACCTTCAGTTCAGAAGAGTTGGAGAAGCTCGTGGACGGGGTCCTCCCCCAGTATGCGCAAATCTACGGTCCTCCAGACGAACAGGTGAGTACACTCAGTGCACATTGAATGGGTTATGCCTGTGTGGAGGGGGGGGATGTAAGTTGGTGGGGTGTGGAGGGAATGGGGAGTGCAACGCACGACAGATGAGAGAATGGGAACCATGACAAGGTTGGGGAGGGGGGGGCATGTACTCCAAACATGCAGATATGTGACGGTTTCTCTTTCCCACCCTGTACATGTCAAACAGGTGAGCGCCCACCAGAAAATCGATATTTGGCGTGCCATCGCCGAGGAAGTCCGGAACTTGGGGGTCCACAACAGACGGGGCACCCACTGCCGCAAGAGGTGGGAGGACATCCGCCACGGAACGAGGAAGACCGCAGAAACACTGCTGGGGATGGCCTCCCGACCTAGGAGGGGTGCCAGTCGCACCATGACCCCCCTGATGTCCCGGATCCTGGCGGTGGCCTACCCTAATTTGGATGGGCGCTTGAGGACAGCACAGCAGACACAAGGGGGTGAGTATCCGCACATTCTCCTATCTGTATGCGCATTGGAGGCGTCTGGGTGGGGGAGGAGGGCTGTGGGTGACATTAGGCCCGGGCGCTCTCTGTAGTGTAGTCCGCTCCCTTAGGCATGGCCATGTGCCCCCGCCCCCCACCTCTGTAGGGTGCCGAGTGCAGCTACCCATGCTCCAGCATCACACATGTGCGCGTGTGTTGTCCCTAGACCTGTTTGCCTAGTCAGAAGTACTGAGTAGTGTACCCCAAGTTCGCGAGTTAGTGCACGAGGCACCTGTGTCTGTCCTCTCCGCAAAGGGTATTGCTAAGGCATGCACTCAACTTTGTTTAATTTCTCCCCCCACCCTAAATCTTTGTCTTCTTGTGTTTTAGCATCATCAGGCGGAGGAGATTTGGCGTCGGAGCAGGAGGGAGCTGCAGGTCACCAGGCCCCGGTGGGCACTGACACAGACACCGAGGGCACCAGTGATCCGGAGGGCGAGGGGAGCACCACAACGGGGGCCGGTGGAGACACCAGCGACACGGACACGTCCTCGTTTGGGAGCTCCCTAGCGGGGGCGGCACCATCTGTGCCCCCGCAACAACAGGTACAGCCGCCACCCAGCGCACCAGCACCGCCCTCCCAGCAGCCCCTCAGTCTTCGCTCCGTGGCCGCTCGGCCAGGAAGGCGCGCGTCTCCTTCGCCCCAGGCACCTCAGCCCCTGCCTCTGTTACCCCTGCTGCCCTCAGTGCGGAGCTCATTGACCTGGTGAGGACGCTCATTGTTGGGCAGACTACCCTTCTGAATGCCATCCAGGGGGTGGAAAGGGAGGTGCATCGGAGCAATGCCTACCTGGAGGGCATTCATTCGGGTCAGGCTGCCCATCAACGAGCGTTCACTGCTCTGGCCTCAGCACTGACGGCAGCCATTGTCCCTGTCTCCAGTCTCCCTCTTCTATCTGCCTCCACCCTTTCTCTGTCTCCTGTACCTCAACCTATCCCATCCACACCATCAGACCAGCCTGCACACACCTCAACACCCAAGGCCAGCTCATCCAAACATAAGCACCACAGAAAACACAAGCATTCACCCAAGCAACACACAGATGCAGACATATCAACAGTCACTACCACCTCTGTGTCCCCGTCCTCCTCGTCTCCCTCCTCCCTCCCTGTGACGTCTACACTCACACCTGCATGCACCCCAACATCAGCCAGTTCTTCCACCACCAGCAAACCCTCCACTACAGTCCGCACACCTGCAGTCACCACCCCCACTGGCATTTACACGTCCCCTGTGTCCTCTCCTACTGTGTCTGTCACCCCCTCTTCCAAGACACATAAACGCAGGCAGACACCCAAACAACAGCCAACCACCTCACCACAGCCTACGTCCCAGTCACCTGCACCCAAGGACAGCACACCTGGCTCTCATACAACCACATCCTCTTCCTCCACTTCTCTCACCACTACTCCTACCCCTTACCTTGGTCCCAAGAAAAATTACCTCTCCAGTTTTGACCTCTTTCCCTCCCCCGACCCACCCCCTCCAACTGGGAAAAGTCCCAAGGGCACCTCAGCCACCACCAGCCCAACTACTACAGTGCAAGTGGTGCATGGCATGTGGAGTCCACCCTTTGGCGGCAGTAACACTTCGGTGAGCAGCAAGGGGACAGCCAGCCCCCCCCCAGGCAAGAGGACCCGGAAATTGAAGGGCCGCCGTGAGCGGACAGAGACGGCTGCCCCCAAGGAGGTGACTCCGGCCACTTCACCGGCCACAGCAGCCAGGGGAGGCAAGGGCCCGAGAGCCCCATCTAAGGAGCGGAAGGACAGCAGGGCGGAGAGGACAACCACCAGGAGCGCGGAGCAGGAGGGCCCCACAAGCCCCATCCCGGCTGCAAGGGACAACACCAAAGGGCCCAGGACTCACTCCCCGAAGGGGCCTGACACAGCACGGTCGGAGGGCGACTGAGCAGGGTGTCCAGGCCAGGTATGACTCCCTTGACATACTGCAAGAGCACCGCTGAACAGGGCCCCACCGTGAAGACAGGTACCGCTGAACAGGGCCCCGCCGTGAAGACAGGTACCGCTGAACAGGGCCCCGCCGTGAAGACAGGTACCGCTGAACAGGGCCCCGCCGTGAAGACAGGTACCGCTGAACAGGGCCCCACCGTGAAGACAGGTACCGCTGAACAGGGCCCCGCCGTGAAGACAGGTACCGCTGAACAGGGCCCCGCCGTGAAGACAGGTACCGCTGAACAGGGCCCCGCCGTGCAGAAGAGCACCGCTGAACAGGGCCCCGCCGTGCAGAGGAGCACCGCTGAACAGGGCCCCGCCGTGAAGACAGGTACCGCTGAACAGGGCCCCGCCGTGCAGAAGAGCACCGCTGAACAGGGCCCCGCCGTGAAGACAGGTACCGCTGAACAGGGCCCCGCCGTGAAGACAGGTACCGCTGAACAGGGCCCCGCCGTCTCAAGCACCGCTCCGCTGGGCCCTTCCTGTCAAGCACCGCTCCGCTGGGCCCTTCCTGTCAAGCACCGCTCCGCTGGGCCCCGCCGTCTCAAGCACCGTTCCGCTGGGCCCTTCCTGTCAAGCACCGCTCCGCTGGGCCCTTCCTGTCAAGCACCGCTCCGCTGGGCCCTTCCTGTCAAGCACCGCTCCGCTGGGCCCTGCCGTCTCAAGCACCGCTCCGCTGGGCCCCGCCGTCTCAAGCACTGCTCCGCTGGGCCCTTCCTGTCAAGCACCGCTCCGCTGGGCCCTTCCTGTCAAGCACCGCTCCGCTGGGCCCTTCCTGTCAAGCACCGCTCCGCTGGGCCCCGCCGTCTCAAGCACCGCTCCGCTGGGCCCCGCCGTCTCAAGCACCGCTCCGCTGGGCCACGCCATCTCAAGCAACGCTCCGCTGGGCCCCGCCGTCTCAAGCACCGCTCCGCTGGGCCCTTCCTCTCAAGCACGCTCCGCTGGGCCCTTCCTGTCAAGCACCGCTCCGCTGGGCCCCGCCGTCTCAAGCACCGCTCCGCTGGGCCCCGCCGTCTCAAGCACCGCTCCACTGGGCCCTTCCTCTCAAGCACCGCTCCGTTGGGCCCTTCCTGTCAAGCACCGCTCCGCTGGGCCCCGCCGTCCCAAGCACCGCTCCGCTGGGCCCCGCCGTCTCAAGCACCGCTCCGCTGGGCCCCGCCGTCTCAAGCACCGCTCCGCTGGGCCCCGCCGTCTCAAGCACCGCTCCGCTGGGCCCTTCCTGTCAAGCACCGCTCCGCTGGGCCCTTCCTGTCAATCACCGCTCCGCTGGGCCCCGCCGTCTCAAGCACCGCTCCGCTGGGCCCCGCCGTCTCAAGCACCGCTCCGCTGGGCCCCGCCGTCTCAAGCACCGCTCCGCTGGGCCCTTCCTCTCAAGCACCGCTCCGCTGGGCCCTTCCTGTCAAGCACCGCTCCGCTGGGCCCTTCCTGTCAAGCACCGCTCCGCTGGGCCCCGCCGTCTCAAGCACCGCTCCGCTGGACATCGCCATGTCATGCACGGCTGCGCTGGGTCCCGCCGTCTCAGGCACCGCTCCGCTGGGCCCCGCCGTCTCAAGCACCGCTGCGCTGGGTCCCGCCGTCTCAGGCACTGTTTATGGTTCACTGTGCCCACCATGCCTCCTCCTTGACAAGTGGACTCTGTAATCCACCTGAGAGACTGTGGCTTTGCACTCCCCAAGATGGTCCAGTGGGCAATCCACCCACTATAGAGACTTGAGAGACTGTGGCTTTGCATTCCCCAGGATGGTCCAGTGGGCAACCCACCCACTGCAGAGACTTGAGAGACTGTGGCTTTGCACTCCCCAGGATGGCACAGTGGGCAACCCATCCACTGCAGAGACTTGAGAGACTGTGGCTTTGCACTCCCCAGGATGGTACAGTGGGCATGGTGGCTCCTCGTGGATCTGGCGTCGTGGACTCATGTGGCTGTGGTGGCCCCCCCTTCCCTTCCCCCTGAGGTGCCTGTAGTTTTGACATCGGATGCCCCTGCAGTGTTCTCTCCAAAGGACTCAGGTCTCGTGTGTGGGCTTTGCCCTTGTTTCGCAGAACCTTGGCCCACGGACATGTTAGATTTGTAGGATGTGCAGGACTTGTTACTTCAGTGATACACTGATGTGTATATCTTTTTGGTTTTTGTAAATATTTTTCACGGTTGCTCAATTATTTCCAGGTGCTTTTTTTGTACATGAAAATTTATTCCAAATTTGGTTGTGTCAATTGTATTTTTAAAGGGTGTTTGTGTGGTGTCACTGTGACTTCCTGCTCTGCATTGGTGTGTACATATTGGGGGGGTGGGGGGTTCGCATATGTGTATGCCCATAACCTTTCTTCCTCCCCCCTCCCGTGTGTCGTAGGTGCAGTACTCACCGTTGACGTCTGCGCCGGAGTTCGTACTCGTGGTAGATGAGCAGGTAGACGAGAGCAGGTATGATGTTCAATTCGGGTTCCATGCTGTCCGGATTCTGCGTGGAGTGTGTCGAGGTGAGCGTTTTCCATTGAAAATGTCTGTTTCCGCCGTGTTTTTATCGGCGGGGCTCCCGCCCCGGAAAAGGTGGCGGATTGGTGGGTCGTGATAGGGTGGGCGGTACATTGTCTGCCGCCTGGCTGTTGGCGGTGACCGCCGCGCTGTTTCTTTGTTCCGCCGTGGCGGTCGGAGTGTTAATGCGCCGGGCTGTGTTGGCGGTTCCCGCCAGGGTCAGAATTGCATTTTTTTGACCGCCGGCCTGTTGGCGGGTTGGCCGCCGCTTTATCACCGACCGCCAGGGTCAGAATGACCCCCATAATGTGTAAATAATACATTTAAAATTCCTTATTTAGTTATTTTTTCTAAATCTGTCAGCAGAAGTATAAAATACACTGCATCACTATATGATGTTAAACATACTAATGATTTACATTTGAATGTGAATGCGTTAAATGTTGAAAAAACTATGCAGTATGTATCTTACAATGGTAAACAAACTAGCCATAATTTTGAATGGTGGTGATGCACATCAAATTCAAATTGAAAAATACCCTTCTTCATACCCTCAAAAGGCAGGCATCTGACCTTGACATCAGGACAGTGGTTATCCAATGGCTGTCTGTGGAAGTTGACCGCATAGTAGGTGTAACACTCAGCGAGAGACACAGCCATAGGCTAACATGTGTGAAGGCTATGCACAGTAACCAATGGCTATGTCATATCCTTTGTGGATAGCATACACCATGTACTTGTAAGTGGCATCTCGAGAAAAGCTCACTCTCCTCCTAACACTGCAATCAACAACACCTTCTCCACTTTTGCTGCTGTTTCTGACCTCTAGGAGCCAGGATGTCAGGCAAAGCAGGTGAAAGGGCCCATAATGTCTCCACTATTCTTACCATGGAGATCCTGTCTTTGTACAGCCAGCTTTAAGGGAACCCAGAGGAACAGGTATGTTGTTTTTCTAAGTAATTTGCTTTTTCTTCATGCACAGACTAATTTGTCTCTTTTTGTTCGTGAGTGAAGTGTTGTGGTTGGAGTGAACTGAATACTTTAGTAGGGGACATAATGATGTTTGACAATGTTCGAAATGTATGTAAATTGTGATGAAAAGACATCTGAATGAATAAGCTGATTTTTCAGTTAATATTACTCACAAATCCAGATTTCATTTGACAAAATTCATGCCCCTTACTTACAGTGGCTAGTAAACACTGTAACTGTAGTATAAGTGAAAAACTGCAGCCATATGTCAAAATGAGAGAAAGAGAAAGGCAAAGTGCAACAAGAAACTTTCAAGTTATGGAGTTGTCTGATGTTTTGGTTTTTACTTAAACTACATCCCATTTTTCTGAAATATGAGTGTCTGTATGTTTTAGCCATGTAACAGTGCCACATATGGGGAAAGGTATATCCTATGCTGCAAGTATAAATGACACAGGCTCTCAATCACCCATACAAGCATGTCCCACTACTACACACATTTTGTCATTGTATGTGTTTCAAAACATAGTATCTGCCTCTAAAACAAATTGGTATTTGTAGGTGTGCGTGGGTGTGTGTGATAATATTGTATAAGTTGTTTTACCTTTATTAGCTCAGTAGCTGATTTGTACTGCTCAGGATTGGTCTCACTACATGAAAGGTTTCAAACTCCAAGCCTAGATGATGTTTGTGCCCTGGATTAGTAACATGAGGACATTGAAAATGTTGAGGGTACTTAACAGGTCAGTAAAAATTTGTATTTCATGGAAAAAAAATTATCTGTACTCAGCCCCACTCTCTTCAACATTTACATGACCCCTCTTGCCAACATCTTCCGTCCACATGGAATCACCATCCTCTCCTACGTAGATGACACCCAACTCATCATCTCCCTCACCTGCAATCCCACCACCGCCAAAAACAACCTCCACGCTGCACTCCTTGACACCGCCACCTGGATGACAACAAACCACCTCAAGCTCAACTCCAACAAAACAGAAATCATCATTTTCGGCCCCAACAAAACCACATGGGATGATTCCTGGTGGCCCACAGCCCTAGGCCCCGCACCCACCCCCGCAAACCACACACACAACCTCAGCATCATCCTAGACCCCTCCCTCTCCATGACCCAGCAAATCAACGCAGTCACCTCATCCTGTTTCCACACGCTCCGCACGCTGAAAAAACCCTTCAAATGGATTCCCACAGAGACCAGGAAAACTGTCACACACGCACTTATCAGCAGCAGGCTAGACTACGGTAACGTGATCTACGCCGGCACCACACTCAAACTCAAACAAAAACTCCAAAGAATCCAGAACACAGCCGCATGCCTCATCCTTGACCTTCCCCGCCACGAACACATCACACCACACCTCAAATCCCTTAGCTAGCTCCCCATAGACAAGAGGATCACCTCCAAGATCCTCATCCACGCACACAAATCCCTCCACAAGACCGGCCCAACCTACCTCAACGAAAGAGTGAACTTCCACACTCCCACACGCCACCTCCGATCTGCCAACCTCACACTAGCCACAATCCCCCACATCCAACGCACCACAACTGGAGGCAGGTCCTTCTCCTACCTCGCCCCCAAGGCCTGGAATTCCCTCCCCACCAACCTTCGCAAAACCTAAGACCTCCTGCTTTTCAGAAAAAACCTCAAGACATGGCTGTTCAAACAATGACCCCCTTACCCCCCCATAACCCCCACCCGACCCCCTCTAGCGCCTTGAAACCCTCACGGGTGAGTAGCACGCTCTATACATTTTTTTATTGATTGATTGATTGAAGAAGATGCATGCTAAGGGGGTCCATAAGCAGTACAGGGTCCATTGTCAGAAGGGGTGGGAAGACCTATGATGATGGACCAGAAAGTCATCCGATATTCAGCTTGGCCAGTCCTCCCAACGTGGGAAGCATGTGTACCGCACCCTGACCCCACTAATGGCCTGCATACCTGTAGAGACCTATCTGGATCTTAATGGGCAGTTGACAGTCCAACAGCAGACTCAAGAGGATAAGTTCTAGTGTGAGTTCAATATGTCTGCAGATTACATTTTGGGAAAAGATGCCTCCTGATTTGTGTTCACTAACAAAGGACTGGTTTGGACAGACACATACCTGTTCATCCAACAAATATACATCAGGTAGTTTCATGTTATAAGGGACAGTAGTACCAAACAGGCCACTGGTCTTTATTGTGTCATGTGTGATGCTCCTCAATATTATGAATGATATTATATTATCCCTATTACAGGTGACATAGCATAACATGCTATTATGATACAGTAGATGTTCCAAAAGTCAAATCAGTAAGTTTGTTTTATACACAGACAAGAGTGAGCATGTGAGCCAGAATCACTAGTAACATCAGGTTCAATTGCAGTATTTCTGATTCAAAACATATCCCAGATGTATTTTAAAACAAAAATACTATTTTGTTCATGTTAAAAGTGACAGATTTGCATAATGACTTACTCCTTCACAAATGTGCATGCAAGCCAGTCTGTCCTGTGAAAAATAATTGTTTAGGAATACAATTTTTGGAACAACACAGGCAGGAATGTGTACACATTTGTGACAGTACCACATGCCGTAAACCATTTTACAATTTCCTTTATTATGTCCATATGATAAATCATTGATGTAGAAAAATGGGATATTTAAAGGGACTTTTGCAGATGGAAGGTTCCATCATATAGATATGTTGGATTATAACATCTGGAAACTCAATAACATGCCCAAATTATGACTCATTTTGTAAATAAATAAATGCATGAAGGTTTAATCTATAGCATATTGTGAATTGCATATGAATCTTTGATGAAAAATTATACATGAATCAGTGTATAATATATACTGTGATATTGTATTCATTTTCACATAAAGTGAAAGCCAACATATTTTGTGAAACAATTACACAATGGTAAAACAGACTTCAAATAACTAGAGAAATTTAGGAGTCAAACGTGAAAATGTATTTGCTCTTTACTGAAGTGGGTTAGAAATGTATCAAGGCCTATGTATTTACTTATGCTGTATGAGTCATTTGTCAATCCATCACAAAATATTATTCTCAGTTTCTTCAACAGCATAGGTATCTACATAGTGCGTAATATATTGATAAGCTACTTCAATATGGCATCCATAAAATCTTTTTAAATTGAAAATATACATTGATCACTTGAACTAAGTGTTACCATTCTGAAATGCCCAAACCCAGGAAACAGGCTTTCAGTTTATTTAAATATTGGTACAACATTGCAAGATTTGTTGATTCACAGTGATTCATGTTTTACTTTTTGTGATAGAAAATAATGTAAATTTTTGGGCCTTGTAAGCACACTGTACAAATATATTTTTGGTTTATATCCTCTTTGGTGACATAAGTTCACTTTTCTAAACAAAAAAGCCTACCCATTCAGAGGTGTTAAAAGTTCCTGCAGAAAAATTAAAATGGATATGAGAGTCAAGGTCATACATTCTAGGAGAGATATCATGGGGAATTATAAAACTGTCAACAAATGGTTTCTGAAAATGTTCCCTACGTGCATGAGATAATGATTATAAAGAACCAATGTTTGAGAGCCTTGAAACAGGTGAAATATGAAAACGTGGAAAATGTTTTTTTGTTCAAAATCCATGTTTAGGTCTATCTACGCCGATACAATAAAACTATTATATCTGTCATTTCAGCATCAGAAGCAGGCAGAGGAGGCATTGGCCACATAGGTGGGAAAGCAGCTGCCCGCTGTGGTTTGGGTGCTGAGACAATTGACACCAAGGGACCCGTTGGCAAGGAGGTAGAGGGGGCTGGCATGGAAGCAATGAGCTCCACAACATCATCTTCAGAGACCTCCACAGATGACCAGTCCCTAGTGGTGGTGGACCCTACAGCAACTGCTCAACCTGCATCATTATCTGCAACCCAGAGAACTATCTCACCCTCCCTCCCTCTTACGCCCCTCCAGTTTGCTGAATCCACCCCCCTAAAAGTGGTTGCTTCTTTTTGGCTGCAGGTGCCTCCCCCTGCTCCTGTCCCCCTGACTACACTGAGGGAGGAGGCTATGGACCTCCTAGGGAACATCTCTGTAGGCCAAACTGCACTCCTGAATGCCACCCAAAGGCTTAGCTGTCATAGGCAGCAAATGGTGGCATACCTGGAAGGCAGTCATAGTGCTATCTCTGGCCTACAGAGGTAATTTGAAGGTCTAGCGTCCTCACTGACCTTACCCTCCCAACCATTGCAACCATGTGTCCCATTGTCCACCCTTCACCATCCCAATTTCCTATTCCCAGCCCTGTCTCAAGCACACTCACTTCCTTGCACGCACCCACTCACACAGACACAACCAGCATACACACACATAAACACAAACACTGAAAAAAACAAGCATGCACCCAGCCAACATACACACACTGCTGATACAACACCCACCATCACACCCACCACAACACCCTCTGCCACAGACACCACCACCACATCCACACCCACAAACTCTACCAACACAGATGCATCCACCACACCCACAAAACCCACCACCACATACACATGCATCACCACCACCACCCCATTCACCAGAACACCCACAACCACCAGTGGCAAGCATCACAACAATATCCACTTCTACATAACACTCATCCAAGCACACCCATCACACACACCTATATGTAAAACAACAGCCACCAGATGCACACAATCACCGGAATACAGTACACTGGCAACACCACACACATCCAAACTTACCCACTTGCAGAAAAGCACAGACATCTCAACACTCACCAAACACAAATGCACACACTGGCCCGAACACCACACACCTTCCAAAACACATTCACCCAAACATGCACCATATACACCACCCTCATGCCAATGGATAACAGACAGAAACGCATACAACACCCACTCCAGTTCCCTCAACCTACCAAATCCCATGCTCTCCCACCCCTTCTTCTCCAGATGCTTTCACTCTTGCACTGACCTCTGTCAAATCCATCCCTCACAAGAAACATAATTGAGGTGCCTGCTCTGCCCACTGGATGTCCCTTACTGAGGAGGTTGTACTTGGCAGTGCAATTAGGAGGCAATCTCTGGGCTGGCAGCCCACACTTCCCACGTTGGACTATTTAATTTATTCTTCTATTTGATGGACTTATCTCAATGTTGTATTAAAATATAATGTATTTTCCATACCATTGTCTGGGCATTCATTTTAGATCATTAGTAACGGATTGCTGATAATGTTGTTCATGTCAATGTGTGACATGCACTTAACCTCATTTCTGATAGTGGCAGGCACAGGTATTATTTTTGACATATTTAGACAGTGCATACATTAGTGTTGGACATTTGCGATGGGCATGTTATTGTAGGAACAAGCATTCATCATTATACTACACACACATCACAATTATCTATGTTTATATTTTTGTAACTTGAGAATGCAGGCGTGCTTATTTCAACATAATATGTGTTAATAATATACACATATGCATTACACAGGGAAAATGATACTTTGGAGTTAAATGACATCTACTGTTTAACAAAAATTGCACAAGACAAGGGGAAATGTGATCTTAATACATCTCTGACATGTTTGAAGTTTAATGGTAACATTGGTTGCACATTCTGTGTAAACCTGCTTGTTGCATTGTGTAGTGCAATTACTACATTATATTGGATTTTTGTAGTTAAAGTGATGTGTACTGTTTATATATATATGACATTGTAGTTTATGGAAAATGATTACAAACACCTATATGGACACATTTTGATTTAGGGATTGATGCAACTTTGTGAGTAGGTGTCCATTGGCAGGGAGGCACTTAGTACTAGATGAGTGAGTGTTAATGACATATTGAGGTGTGTTTTTTATTAAGTTTTACTAACTACCACATTACACACATATGCATTGCACATCAATTTACTAACGCTTTTTTATAGTATTTTTTAAACATGCATGAGTCCAGAGCTAATGTACACAGACAATTCCAATGATGACAGGTAAACCAGTCACTTACCTTCAGTTCTGGGGATGACAGGGTTGATTTTTGTTGTGGTCCAGCAGCAGCAGCAAAGGTAGGACTTTTATGATCTGGTTAATGGAGACAGGAAATGAAGAAAGTAAAAAAAAGGTATGTTTCGTACTAATTTACCTCAAAATCTGCTAACTAAGGTGTGGAGGCTTAGCCGCCAGCCACTTTTGCCTATGGTGCCATTGACGTAAGTGTACAATTCTGGCAGTGACAGTGGTTTGTCAACAGACTTTCATCTATGGAATTGCCAATGTCAAAACAGAGCAGGCAGTACGCCAAGGCAGCGGGTAGGAATATCCAACAGAAATTAGAACATTGGAATGCTGGGGGCTCCATTGAAAACAATGGAGTGCTGCGGGCTTTTACTGGCCGGTAAAAGCCCGCAGCGCCAACATTCCAATGTTCGCTTTGTTCACAGCAACAGCTGTGAACAAAGCCTCACGGAGCCCGAGGAGATTTTAATCCCCTCGGGCTCTGTGAAAAATTTTTTTTAATAGAACATTCTGCCCTGAGTGGCAGAATGTTCTAATAGCCTTAGCCTTCGGCTCGGGCATTTAACGCGGGGAGCGGGCCTTTAATAGCCGGTAGAGCCCGCTACGGCGGGTTCTAAGACTATAATCAACGATGGTAACCATTCTGCCAATATCTAAATCAGGCCCTAAGTATTCAATGAAAGTTAGCATTTGAAGTTGTCAAGGTTTATTTCATTGAGCCCAGTATGTACTGATTTGTGCTTCTTTTTCTTAGCAAAACATATGAATTCTGTGTTGGTTGAGTTGAGCTGCAGGTAGGCACTGGGCCTCTAGATCTGAATGAGTTGAGGGCAGTGTTTGAGGCATTGGATATCTGGGGCAGAGGAATTTGCAGGAAGAGTTGTGTATTGTTGTCATATTGGTGAATCTTGATGCTGTTATCTGTAAGTAGAGTTTCAAGGGGCTGCATGTAGAGGTTGAAGATGAAAAAGACGGCATGGAACTCTGGAGGACTCCACAGGTGATAGGAATCTTTTGGAACCTGGAGGTGTGCATGTGAATAAACTGGTTTTGATTGGAAAGCTGGGAAAAGAACCATTGAAGGACATTGTCAGTGAATCCCATTCAGGATTCCAGGCTGCGGATGAGGTTTGGATGTTCAAGAGAGAGAAAAAGAAATTGAGACTGTGGGGGTCATTCCTACCCCGGCGGGCAGCGCCAAAAGACCGTTCCGCGGTCAAATGACCGCGGCGGTCATTTTGACTTTCCCGCTGGGCTGGTGGGCGACCGCCAAAAGGCCGCCCGCCCGCCCAGCGGGAAAGCACCAGCAACGATGAAGCCGGCTCCGAATGGAGCCGGCGGAGTTGCTGGTGTGCGACGGGTGCAGTTGCACCCGTCCGATTTTCAGTGTCTGCTTTGCAGACACTGAAAATCTTAATGGGGCCCTGTTAGGGGGCCCCACGACACCCGTTCCTGCCATCCTGTTTCTGGCGGAGAAAGCCGCCAGAAACAGGATGGCGGGAAGGGGGTCGGAATCCCCATGGCGGCGCTGCTTGCAGCGCCGCCGTGGAGGATTCCCTGGGGCAGGGGAAAACCGGCGGGAAACCGCCGGTTTCCCTTTTCTGACCGCGGCTTTACCGCCGCGGTCAGAATTGCCCATGAAGCACCGCCAGCCTGTTGGTGGTGCTTCCTCCGTCCCCGGCCCTGGCGGTCCATGACCGCCAGGGTCGGAATGACCCCCAGTGTGTGTGTGTGTGTGTTTGTTTCTTTTTTCCTGTAGAGATTTGGATTTTCACTCTCGGAGATATTTCAATAAATAATGCTTTAGCTCTCTTCTAAAGGCCAATGGTAATTCTTCAGTAATAGTAGCAGAATGCACTATCACACTTCGATTAGGTGGTACAGGTGTTGTTAAATGGGTGGTACTCACTTACCACACATTTAAAATATGACCATCTGTATTTTACTATAGTAATATATGGCTCCCTTAAAAATTCAGAATAGTACAATTCAGCAACACAAATGGAAATAAATACGGCGAACAAATATATATTTATCATTATGATGTTCATTGCTCAGTACCGTTTACAAAAATAATGAACATCGACTTTTTCAGCGCAGCTTTTGTGCGAATGTTGCAATTTCCTTGTAAATTAATGGCTGTTGCGGTAGTATGTAAAGAAAGTTACCTTTTGAGCGGGTTATTCTATTGAATGTAGAAATTAAGCCTATCACGTGGTGGCAACATCAATCTGGATTCAGGAGCACCAGTGAACCTTGTTTTCACCCACTGCCTTATCATACACTCTTTTACACAATATAATACATCCTATTGCCTTGGGTCTACGATCACCCTCTGGCACTGCTACTGCAATAGGTTTTCAGTAATGGAGCAGGACTGTGCAAAATCGTAAGTAGCAAATAGTTGGCACATTATGACTTTATAAATTGGGTATATACTCAATATCTATCAGCGGCATTTGAGTTTTGAAATTGTTATTTATTCTCGAGGCTGATAATTGAAAGTCTGCATGTGTAAAAGGAAACCGCACTTTTCCAATCAGCTTTCTCCCTCCTGTCTGAATCCTCAAGTGACACTATTCACTGACTAATAACACAATTTATTGCTATGCAAAGGATTGGACCATTAGCAAGCCAGTTGACAAAGAAGATGCCGGGCACTGAAATGAATTTCTGTTACACAGATATCAGGAATAATAAAAAGAAAATATTTCACAAAGGAAGAGTCTGCCTTCTAGACAAGTGAGAGCTTCACAGAATATCAAATCATGTCCTTAATTTGAAATTTGTCCGAGTACGCAGGGATCTGTTGACGGAAGTATTATTTTGCTTCCATTCTGCAGAGGCAATGATGATGAATTCAGAAAGTTGTTTTGTCTGTGGAAAATGTATTGCTACAAGGATATGATATGCATTTGTGTTCCATAAATAAGCAAGACTTTTTATATTGTATCTCTTGTGCTGGGAGCTCATTCTAGAATATATTTGAATCAAGAGTCACTGAGTGTGGAATCATACATTAACAGGTAATCAAATTGAACATTGTTTGATTTATGCTTTTATTATTTGCTTCATAAAATTTTTTGGGCTGGTCGAAAAAACTAAAGCAGTGTTTACTCATTAAATGAAAATAGAAAGTGAAGCCAATAGGCCAAATTAGACATTATTATCCATTTGCAAGCAAAACAACTGAGATGAGCATATTGTCTCCTCAACCCTTTCTTGTCCCAGTCCTTAAGCAGTGAGGTGTGGCCACTTCCCGCTCTTCAGCGATAACACCTGGAATGGCTAAACTAACAAAAAAAACTCTGTACCTCCAATTCCATCTTTCACCTCAGCCCCTTTCCTCATGAGCAGACTATTGTTTGACTGCAAACACAAACTCTGTTAACAGATTTATTGCTTAAAAATGATGACAACTTACTCCCGGGAATATGTGATTGGACACACGTGCAGCTCCTTTACATAAACAGCGCAACAGTGGCGGCCCGTCCTTAAGGGCGGAGGGGCCACGCCCCCCCACCTTTTGCCCCCCATGAAGAGTGTCTGTCAGGCGAACAAAGGTCAGCCTGACAGGCACTCTTCATGTTCAGGTCAGGCAGCCAGGAGCAGATATGCGCGGTTTACGCAGACTCCTGGCTGCCTGAGCTGATCTTTGCTGGGCTGAGGAGATCACAGCTCCTATAGGCGTGACCTCCTCGGCCCAGCAAAGGTGCCTCGAGGCCCTCCCCTGGGTGACGAGGAAAGCGTCACCAATTGACACTCTCCCTGGGCCCTTCAGTTAAAGCCCTGAAGTGCCCAGGGCGAGTGTCAATCAGTGACACTTCGTCACAGAGTGGGGTGGGGTCAGCAGTCTCACTGACCCCATCCCACTCTGTGATGAGGCTGGGACTGCTGCCTTTCCTCATTGGCTGACCTAAGGTAGGTAAGGAAGGCAGCAGGCCCAACCCTCCTGGGACCTGGAGGCTGAAGGTAAGTGTGTGTGTATGTGTGTGATGTTTCAAATTGAATGTTTGGTGCATGCGTGCATGTTTGAATGGTATGAATGTTGTAAATGGATGTGCGTGCGTGCGTGTGTGAAAGAATGAGTGTGTGTGATGTTTTAAAATGAATGTTTGGTGCGTGCGTGCATGTTTGAATGGTATGAGTGTTGTTAATGGATGTGCATGCGTGCGTGTCTGTGTGTGAAAGAATGAGTGTGTGTGTGTGTGTGTGTGTGTGCCCCGCCCGCCCCCCTCCCTCCTAAAGCTGCCAGCCGCCACTGCAGAGCAACAAACTGTAAATGTTTGTTTATACGAAGTTGTGTTTTGTTGTTTACAAACAGAGAATAATGAAAACAGATAACCATATGTACGAAAGGATTTTGCAAGTGCAAACCCTCTGAGTTTCAAAATAACAGGTAGTGCAACTGCAGAACTAAACATTTTCTAAGTACCAAATGCCTTTTGAGAATCAGAAATGCTTTTCTAAATTGTAAAACACTTTTTGTGGTTGATTCCGAATCACAATTAGGAGCACTCATGAAGAGTCATCCCTTCAATTGTGGATCAGAATGTTATGCATCAGGAGTTTGATATCAACCACTAAAGAAATTACCAGATCCTCAAATGTATGGAAATCATGCAGAGTGGCCTCAGGGGACCAAGGCCTTCTCCACCTCATTGATGTCTTGTACATAGGTCTCATCACAAAATTATAGTCAAGGTGCAAAATGTCTGTGTTCAATTTGCACCTCGTTATTTGTAACCTGCATTGTTGTGCTTTGGTCGCAGGCTTAGATCTAATCCAAAAAACATACATTTCGTTCATTCCAAGACTAAAGACTGAAGCAATCAGAATTTACAGTGATTATATACCATGTAATTCTCTGAATACTTATAAGTATTCTTCATTACTCCAGTAATCCTTCCTGAGCCCAATGCTTACTAAATGAGACGTGCCAACCTCCCCCAGACACCATGTAGCCCATCTAAAACAAATACAAAAAAAGGTCTCCCACCACTCTCTCGCTATCCAATGAGCCCCCTCCATTCGTGAAGGACATAAAAGGGCTGAAATCAGCAGCAATACTTACTGAGATGATCAGGCACCAAGGATCGAGGGCATGACCACCTTAAGAGAGGATGGGGTAAAAGTGCTGAAATCAGAAAGGGTAATTGAATTAATGAATTGTTTTATAACCTGTTTATTAGAGTTTTTAAATGTAGTAGCAGCATATAGGTTTAGCTCAAATTACATATTGTAAAAATCAACAAATGACAGTATAGAAGGGGGAAATACAACCATCTTAAAATGCGTGTTCTTTACATTTTGTTGGAATACATGTATCTCTTGACGGAAAATGACTGGGGAAATAAATCAGGTTATTAAAGTGACCCAAGATCGTTTTAATGTGCATGGTTTGGGAAAGACGAATGAGAAACATTATCAAAAGCACTGAAAAGAAGAATTTCAAGTGAAACTGATAACCTAACCAACCAAAACACTTTAATGCTTTCCATGGTGAAAGAAGCGAAGATTGTTCATAGCCCATGCTATTTATGTAAATAATCATGTTTTTTTCAGATACAAGTAAAACATACAAAAATCGTAATTATTCTCATCTTGCAACACAGTGAGCATAAGAATATCAGGCTTTTCAAATGCAAACAAAACCTCACCCCAGAGAGCAGGGTGTCTAAGGCACGTTTTATGCTTAAGTAAACGTAGTGCCATGATTCCATTTTTGGCTCAGGGGTTATGGTCACTGCGCCATATAACCAAGGGTGGAGCAGTCTGTGACCTCCAATGCATTCAATTAATTGTCTAGCTAGAGCCAATGACAAATCAGGGAATCTGTTTCCGACTTTCTTATGCTTAGGTCTTGAAAAGTGTCTCAGCAAAAATAATTAAGTAATCCTCCAAGATGATCCACTGCACTGGTCCAGAAAGTTTGATTATAGAGGCATAACCTTTCCATATGACAAAAGTCGACATCATAAAAGGTACATCTGGAACAATGAACGTCAATGGCTCCTTTTATAAGTGCCAGTCCTTTCGGGTCATGTATGTCCTTCGTACGTAATTGCATTGAGTATACTTAAATGGTGTATTACAAGACAAACAAAAGACGTATTTTGAGGTCAAAATCACTTTATAATAATACCCATAAGTGAAAAAAACAATATTGGAGCAATTTTACCTGAAGATACAGTATTGCAAAAAGAGAATATATTCATATTCTAAACAAAAGAATTGAAGTATCCAGATGTGATTTTTCAGGAAAAGGACTTGATGCTTATAAAGCCAATAGTGGTCAAATCCGTTGTAAACAATATTTGTAGGCCACATCTAGATTACAACGCTGATCTCTAAAGTACCTTCCGACACGTGTTTTACGACTACAGTCACTTCATCAGGGCCATAAATATAAGCACTAAGAAGTAGTCTGTGAGATAATGCAAGATCAACAAAAGGTAGCAAAAAAGAGATAAAAAAGAACAACAAAGAAACGAGAACATATTTCATTAAATAAATATCATCATATTCTTTGGGTGTAAGCAGCACAGATCACATGAAAAACATTCAAGCATAACAGGACTTGAAAAGGAAAAACTGTAGCTTGAACAAACGAAAATACAAACACGACAGATGAGAAAAAGAAGACAGACCCAGAGGTGCTAAAAACATCAGGAGAACACGACATCTTTTCACTTCCAGAGCAATAAATTTAAAAATATTCAAAGAAATGCACATGCTAGAATAGAGCACGAAGAGCTCAAATAGATACTGTGCACCACGTCAAAACATAAATAAAAAGGTGCTACTAAGTCTATGAAAAACCCAAGACCTTAAAATAAATGCAAGCTGTAATAAGAGATTAATGTTTGTGTCAGTCCCAAAGGCACCTGTAGTCACAAAAGTCATACCAAGGCATATATATCATTTGAATTGAATGGAGTCAATAATTGATTCACAACATTGGAGTGGTATTTAACGAAGCTAACTAGGAGTGTGTAGAGAGCCACCCGGGCTCTCCTTTTCTTTTGTATCAGGTTCCGCGTGTCTGGATGGAACGCGGAACCGAGTTTACGTAATAAAGCCGGGGCTGCGCTGACGCAGTTCCCCTTGAGACCCCAATCCTGTGTGCATGTGCTTCCTTTCGTCTGCTCTGCAACTTGTGGCCCTGTGACCCTATAATGGCGACGAGTGGGTTTTCAACACTCCCGCGTCGTGGATGAGCTGCCCTATACAGCGGGAAGAAAATATAAACATAACTGGCACAGCGCTCACGCGCCGTGCATGGTAAAGCAGAAGAACGCGTGGCAAGGACGGCGCTCGGACGCTTATGAAGGAGGCGTGCTGCTCTGTTCTAAGAAGGTATGCCCTGCCTCCCTCTCCTGTGAGCTCCCTGGCCGAGCCCGGTGCCCCGTGAAACCTTGCCGCGGCCCGCGTGCAAGAAAAGAATTGGAAATAGCCTCACCTCCGGCGCTGGTCTAAATACAGCTTCTTGGCCGGGAGGCTCTGCAGCACCACGTGGGGGCGTTGCCTGTCAAAAACACACACACGCACGCCCGGCACGAGGCGACGCAACGCTCAGGCTGCATTCCCCAGGGAGGGGAACGCAGCACAGGAGCCAGAGGGGCAGGAGCCCCGAGCAAGTAACGTGGAAGGGCAGAAAGCCCTGAGAGACCCTGGAAAAGGGGTGAGAGAAAAAAAAACAAATAAAGACTGCACAACAAAGAGGCATAAGGGGAATGAAGAAAGAGGGGTAGCTCCCCCAAGGAAAAAAAAAATACATAGAGTGAAAAAAAAAGAGGTTTTTTTTCTTCTCCCCTTTTGGATAATAATAACTACAATGAAGAGAGGCCTTGGACGAACTTAAAAAAAAAAAAAAAAAAAAAAAAGGAAAAGGTGGAAAGTACACTGAAAAAAAAAACACGCATACCACGAACGTTAAAGAGAAACTATAAGAAAGGAACCTGCAATACATCAACAAAGCGCCTGCAGACCGTGAGACATCATGAGCGCCCCACCGCAAGAAAAACCCCAGCTGCCTGCACAGGTAGACGCCAGTGCTCACTCCTCAGTCACTGCGCTGCCCCTATTTAGCCAACTGATTGATCCGGCCACAGCTTCACCAAGATGGCGCCTATGTTTAAACCGATTAGAAAATTACTTCTGCGCCACAAGAGAGACAGACGGGGCCGTGCGCAGATCTCTCATGCTGCTCATGGGGGGTGATGAACTGCAAGAACTGTTCGATGCACTCCCAAACACAGGTGATAAGTCGGATTTCAATGCGGCAGTGGAAGCACTGAACAGGCATTTTGATCCACAGCTGAACTCAGACTTTGAACGCTTCAAACTCCGGCAGGCTCAGCAGACGGATGTTGAGTCCATGGACATGTTCTATGCGCGACTAAGGAAGCTAGAAAGTTTGTGTGCAGGCCTCAATCAACAAGAGGAGATTAGAGCACAGATTATTCAAGGATGCCGGTCGAACGCACTAAGGAAGCTCATCCTATGCCAGCAAGGCATGCCCCTCGACGACATGTTGGTTTTGGCACGTTCGCACAAACTATCCGAGGTGCGGGCGGATGCCATGGCGGCAGTAAGAGGACAATCACTGGCCGCTGCGTCAACCACACATCCAGTCCAGGTGAAAGAAGAGGAGATAGACGCCAACCAGACTCATCAACCGCCGGGACGGAAAACGAACTTTGTCAGACAGAGCGCGCGCACCTGCAGGAGCTGTGGGTACAAACACAAACCACCAATGGTGTGCCCAGCAAAAGGGAAAACGTGTGATAAGAGCGGCAAAGACATTCATTTTGCTAAAGTGTGCAGGTCAGGAAAAGGATGGCAAGGAAACCAGAACGGAAGGGACACCAAGGTTAGAAGCATAACCAAAGAGACTGATGAATCTGGTGAAACCGTGGCTCAGAGAACACCAGTCTTCGAGGAAGATGAGGATGAAGACATCTTTGTGATCTCGTTCACTGGTGGGAGACAGCAGAAGAAGCGACCACAACCTATGAGCAACATCCAGATCAATGGCAAGTCGGTGCACATAGATATAGGAGCATCGGTGAATGTGATGGATGAGACTCTATTCAAGCAATTGACCCCAACACCATCACTTGTCCAACTACCACTAAAATATACAACTATGGGGGCCGAGAGCCGCTTCCTCTAAAGGGCACGGTGGAGGTGGCAGTGTCCAGCAGGCAGGTGTCAACACAGGCAAAGTTCTATGTGGTGACTGGGGACCGAGGCACTCTGTTGGGGTGCCACACTGCGGAAGAGCTAGAACAAGTATTCTTCGTGCGACAAGTATATGACTCCCACGCTGAGCACCTAGTTAACGAATTTCTGCAGCTTTTTGAAGGGTTGGGGTGACTCAAAGGTAAACGGGTCAAGCTACACATAGATCACCAAGTTACGCCCGTTGCCCTGAGACACCGACGTGTTCTGTTCCATTTGCGACCAGCAGTGGAGAAGGAGCTACAGCTACTTGAAGACCAAGGGGTGATTGAGAAGGTCGAAGGGCCTACACCATGGGTGTCGCAGTTGGTGATAGTGCCAAAGCCCAAGCAACCTGGCGCCATCCGTCTCTGTGTCGACATGCACCTTCCCAACAAGGCTATTAAAAGGGAGAGGCACATAACACCTACGATGGATGACATCATAGCGGATCTGAATGGGGCACAGTGGTTCTCGAAATTGGACCTCAATGCCGGGTATCATCAGCTGGAGCTGGAACCCGCCAGTAGGAACATAACCACCTTTTCAACACACGTGGGGCTTCGTCGATACAAGAGACTGAGCTTTGGGGTATCTTAGGCTGCCAAAGTATTTCAAAACATGATTAGGGAGACGCTGTCAGGACTGCAAGGGGTGATCAATTTGAGTGATGACATCCTCATTTATTCCAAAACTAGAGAAGAACATCACCGACATCTTAGGGCTACGCTGCAGAGGTTGGCGGAGGCAGGGTTAACACTCCACAAGAAGAAATGCACGTTCTATCAGACGTTGGTGGAGTTTCTTTGCTATGTTTTCTCAAAAGACGGTCTACAGGTGGACCCTCGTAAAGCTGATGCCATCTGTCAAGCACTGATTCCAAAAAAAAACACAGAAGTAAGAAGCTTCCTGGGCATGGCAACTTATTGTGGAAGGTTCATTCCGTAGCTTGCGACCATGGCGGAGCCTCTCAGACATCTCACCAAAGCTGGTCATCAGTGGGAGTGTAGCCCAATGGCGGACAGGGCGTTTGCTGATATCAAGACAGCGCTACTAGACAAGTCAATAATGGCATATTTTAACCCTCACAGACGTACTGAGGTGGTGGTGGATGCAAGTCCAGTAGGTCTTGTCGCTGTTCTTCTCCAGGACCAGAACCCACAGCAGTGGGTTCCGGTTGTGTACGCCAGCAGAGCATTGTCTTCTGTTGAAACACGATATGCCCAGATAGAACAAGAAGCTTTGGCGATTCTGTGGGAATGCAAGCATTTTCACCTATAACTGTATGGTCAAGAATTCCAGGTGGTGACCGATCATAAGCCTCTAGTCACACTGTTTGCCGGGTGAGCTCGGTTGGCACCCCCGCGGATAGAGCGGTGGACTGTTGTGCTGCAACCTTACCGGTTTACCGTCATCTATAGACCGGGAGCGAACAACCCTGCAGACTACTTATCTCACCACCCATCCCCAATCACGACCGATGACTCTCAAGAGAATGACAAGGAGAGCACGGAGGTGTTCGTCAACATGGTGGTACAATCGGCATGTCCCAATGCCTTAGGTGTAAGAGACATTGTGGATGCCACCAAGGTGGACACAGTACTCAATCAGGTCAAAGAAGCGATGGGTCACCAGAAGTGGAAGCTTTTCTTGGAAAAGACTAAAGTGGCCAATCATGAATGCAAATTAGCGATGCAAGGGATGTGGAGGGTGCGAGATGAGTTGTCTACCAATAGTCAAGGACTGGTTCTTCAGGGAAGGAGAATTGTACTGCCTCAAAGCTTGTGGGCCAGAGTAGTGGAACTAGCACATCAGGGCCATCAGGGCACTGCGAAAACCAAAGCAAGATTGCGGGCCAAAGTGTGGTTCCCTGGCATGGATAGTCAGGTGGATGAATTGGTGGGAAAATGCCATTCATGCGTCATCACATCAGGGGAACCACCCTGCTCTCCAGTAATCACTGAACCAGCTAGCACGAAGCCCTGGACAAAAGTGAGTATGGATTTTGGGAGTTTCCCGGATGGGCGGCTGACCGTCGTCCTCATTGACTCTTGCACCAACTTCCCTGTTGTTGACGTTGTGTCATCTACGGCGTTCGAGAATGTAAGGCCAGTGCTTCAAAAGGCGTTTGCCATGTTTGGGCTCCCTGACGAAGTCAGAACAGACAATGGCCCACCTTTCAATGGACAGGAATTTTGGTCTTACCTGAAAGGGCTAGCCATACATCATCGCAAGGTCATGCCCTACTGGCCGCAGGCTAATGAGGATGTCGAGAGGTTTATGCAAACTTTAAACCGAGCCCTCCGGATAGGTGTGGAACAAAGAGCAGACAGTGAGCAATGTCTACAGCAATTTCTTGGTGCTTATCACCAGACACCTCACAGCACTACCGGGTGTGCCCCGGCTGCACTTATGTTTAAAGTTCCACCTCTGGATTGCATCCCGTCTGGTTCTCAGTGGACACCCCCAGAACTGGATATCGAAGCCACCCAGCAATGCAGAGAACACACTAATCAGTCAGTACTGGGGTTTTCAGAAAGGAGATGTGGTGGTAGTGAAGAACCGCCGGCCAGGCGGAAAGTTTCAAACTCCATTTGAGCCTGAACCCTGGCAGGTTGTCAGTGTGCGGGGTGCCATGATAACAGCCGCACGAGGCAGGCAGAGAGTAACCAGAAATGTATCACACTTCTGGAGAGCAGGGGTTTCGGTCACATCCGAGGAGGAAGGAGAGACTGATGAGTCGGTGGTTGAGCCCCCGACTGCGGAGGTACAGACCGAGGGTGCTCAGGTAGTAGCGCCCAGTGCACGACACCCTCCGGGTGACAATGCAGACCGGGGAGAATCACTTTCCAGTGGTGGACGTTATCATCTACGCCCCAATCCGCTGCCAAACAGCCAGCTCAGAGACTTTGGGGGTCATTCTGACCCTGGCGGTAAAAGGCACTTACCGCCGGTCAGAAGACCGCCATCATCCCGCCGCGGCCGTGGTAAACCGCCACGGTCATTCTGACCCACAACTGCCAAACCACCAAAAACCCGACATCCACTGAAGACCGCCTCATCAGTGGTCAGCGATAACCTGGAGATGACCAAACCTCCACCGTCACGCCAACACAAACACGCCCATGCCATTACGACCCACGAATCCACACGGCGGTCTTTCAACCGCGGTATTCCATTGGCGGTACACACCGCCGCGCTCAAAATACCCACACCTTTACAAAACACAGCCACATTGGACAATTCCAAATACACACACCTGGTACACATACAAACACCACTCCCACACACCCATCACCATATAAAACACACACCCACATCACCCACAAACCCCCACAAAGCGAAATTCAGAGACACGGCGCAATACACAGAGAGAGAGCACAGGGAATGCAAACCACAACACACACAGGAACCCAACATCATCACCCACACCACATCTACGCACAAAACACCACACACCACTACACTCATCACCACAAACACCACCCCACACCTCATCCACACCACCCCATGGCACCCCAAAGTCACCCCAGGTTCTCGGACCAAGAACTCAGGGTCATGGTGGAGGAAATAATCAGGGTAGAGCCCCAGCTCTTCGGCACACAGGTGCAGCACACCACAATAGCCAGGAAGGCGGAGCTATGGCAAAGGATCGTCGATAGGGTCAACGGTGTGGGACAGCATCCCAGAAATCGGGAAGACATCCGAAAGCGCTGGAACGACCTACGGGGGAAGGTGCGGTCGATGGTGTCAAGATACAACATCGCTGTTCAGAAGACTGGCGGCGGAGCCCCACCCACCCCACCCGAATTCACAGCATGGGAGCAAGAGGTCTTGAACATCCTGCATCCTGAGGGCCTCGCTGGAGTAGGCGGAGGAATGGACTCTGGTAAGTCGAATCTCAACTACTTCACCCCCCCCCAACCACCAGCATGCCAACCAACACCCCCACCCCCAACCCCCCAGCACATATCCTCCCTGCTAATGTCCCACCAGCACAACCCACCCAACCCAACCCAAACCCCTGAATGCCAACACAAACCATGGACACCCATCACCTAAGCATGATCACTGCACATACCCATCCCCCCCCCACAAACCACCCTCACAACTCCTCCCACATGGGACTGCCAGCACTGGGGGACAAGGGCACCCACAAATCGCACGCCATGGCACACACAAAATCAATAACCATATTCTTTTACCCCTGCAGGGCCCGAACGCCAACACACCGTCCAGGAGGGTCCAGATTTGTCCATCCCACCCCCAGAAAAGGCCCCCAGTGATAACAGCAGCTCTGTCGACCTAGAACCTGATGACCAGCCCGGACCAGCGGGGACCTCTGGACAGTCGGTTACCCTCAGTCAGCCCCAGGCCACAGCAGACCTACCCCCCTCAGGAAACACCAGCACAGCACCCACCCAGCGGGCCCATGCTTCTGTCTCCAGGACAGGTCAAGCAGCTGTGTGTCTACCAGTACAGGGCACACAGGGTAACCCACAACCCCAACAACAACAGGGACCTGGGGGCACTGGTAGTGGGCACACCGTCCAGGGGACAGAGGCCCAGGAACAAAGAGGAACTGGGAGGGCTGCTGTGCGACAGAGGGAGGACAGGCCTAGGGAACCCACTGTCCAAGAGGCCCTCACCACCATCATGGGAGCGTACCACCACTCCCAAGAGACGATGGCGACGGTCCTGGCCAGGTTCCAGGAGATCCAGGCCATGCAGGAGGGCCAGTACATGGGGTTCCGGGAAGAACTGCGCACCATCAGTTCCGCAATGGGTACAATCGTGGTGGCACTCAACCAGATTGTCACCACATTGCGGGACCATGTGGCCCCCCAAAGGGCCCCTGCCACTAGCATGGAGGAAGAACAGCCCACCACCTCTGCCGGCGCTAGTGGTCAGGAGGCCCCGACACAACAGCAACGGCCCTCCCGGACCCCACCCCCTGCAGAACAAGAACCACCCCGCAAGAAAGGCCTGAGATCGAGGAAGAAGACAGAGTAGGATGTCAAGAACCCCGCCATGCACGGAAACCCCCGGATGTCATCCCACTGTCCCACTTGTTCACCCTGTCCAACCTTGAACTGCCCCTGCTCCACCTTCCACAGGCATATGGACAATGGACCAGTAGGAACAACAGTCTGGACACTGCCATGGACATGCCTCCACCATCACCCTGTTTGAACCATACACCTATTTTTAAAATTCAATAAACACAATTATTGCACATTAACCAACTGGATTCTGCTATCTATTTAAACCAAATGTATTTGATATAACCAACAAAACAGTTCTAGTTACATTGTGATGACAACATACCAGTGTCACACAGCGGTAGTCCATGGGGAAAAAAAACAGAGGGCACTCCGTGGGGATCAGATCACTGAAATAGGAAGTGATATACACAACTAAGTTACCATACATTGGGGTGAAAGGTCAGACAGTAGAGAGCCACTACAGTTACAGATATAATACAATGCTGGAGTATATTATTACCTGTGTGTCACTGGAAATACTGCAGTATCACTCTGTCCCTGTTGTCTGTGTCGTCCTCTTAATCTTCCTCCTCTTCACTCTCCGCAGGCTCCATAGCGGCCACAACACCACCATCTGGACCATCCTCCTGCAGGAAAGGCACCTGGCGTCGCAAAGCCAGGTTGTGAAGCATGCAGCAGGCCACGATGATATGACACACCTTCCTTGGTGAGTACATTAGGGATCCACCAGTCATATGCAGGCACCTAAACCTGGCCTTCAGGAGGCCGAAGGTCCGCTCAATCACCCTCCTAGTCCGCCCATGGGCCTCATTGTACCGTTCCTCTGCCCTGGTCCTGGGATTCCTCACTGGGGTCAATAGCCAAGGCAGGTTTGGGTAACCAGAGTCACCAATTAGCCACACAGAGTGTCTCTGTAGCTGTTCCATCACATAAGGGATGCTACTATTTCGCATGATGTACGCGTCATGCACTGACCCTAGGAATTTGGCATTTAAATGGGAGTTGTACTGGTCAGCCAAACAGACCACCTGGACATTCATCGAATGATAGTTTTTACGGTTCCTGTACACCTGCTCATCGTCTTTTGGGGGAACCAAAGCCACATGGGTACCATCAATGGCACCAATGATATTGGGAATGTGTCCAAGGGCATAGAAATCACCCTTCACTGTAGGCAAGTCACCCACCTCAGGGAAAATGATGTAGCTCCGCATGTATTTCATCAGGGCAGACAACACTCTGGACAACACCTTCAAAAACATAGGGTGAGACATCCCAGATGAAATGGCCACGGTAGTTTGAAATCATCCACTTGCCAAAAAATGCAGTACTGACAGCACCTGCACTAGAGGCGGAATCCCTGTGGGTTGGCGGATGGGTGACATCAGGTCTGGCTCCAGCTGTGCACACAGTTCCTGTATAGTGGCACGGTTGAGTCTGTAGGTGAGTATGACGTGTCTTTCTTCCATTGTCGACAGGTCCACCAGCGGTCTGTACACGGGAAGATTCCTCCGTCTCCTCGCAAGTCCCAGCGGACGATGCCTAGGAAGGACAACATGGAGCACAGAGTCAAGCAACCCACAGGTAAGTGCCCACAGCATGCCCAGTACACGTATCTCTCGGGATTGAATGGCTAGTATGATTGTCGGTGCAAGGCCTAGCCATGTGTGACGCAGTAGGAATGAAGCCATGTGGGCCCTTGAAATGGCGGCTGCCTGACCTGTGAAGTGTGACAATGTGAAGTGAGGTAATTGCGCAAGCGTGGCACACCGTGGCGGTAGGCGGTCGCAGTCCGCGGCGCTAAGCCGCATTGGACAACATTGAACCCTATGGGTTTCAGGAGCCAATGGCGGTGAGCGCCGGCCGCCGCGGTACTCACCGCTGCGGCACGCACCGCTGCGGCACACACCGTCGCGGCCGTAACTGCCATTTTCTCTCTGCTTGACCACACGAGACCTGAGCATCCACAGGAGAGGACCTATACTGCAAGTGCTGCTGTGACCTCGGTCTGGAAGTGACAATGGCTGCTGCGACTGTGGAAAGGGCCCCCGCCTTCAGTTCCGAGGAGTTGGAGAAGCTCGTGGACGGGGTCCTCCCCCAGTATGCCCTACTCTACGGGCCTCCAGACCAACAGGTGAGTACACGGGGGCAATGCATAGTGCCCAATGCCTGGCCTGAGTGGGGAGGATGTACGATGGAGGGGGGGGCAGCGAATGACGAATGCATGGCACGACAGATGAGAGCATGTGCCACATGGCAAGGTTGGGGAGGGGGGGCCACTCACATCGAGCATGCAGAAAAGTGATGATGTTTCTCTTCCCCCCTGTACATGTCACATAGGTCAGCGCCCATCAGAAGATTGACATTTGGCGTGCCATTGCCAAGGACGTCTGGGCCCTGGGGGTCCACACCAGAAGGGGCACCCACTGCCGCAAGAGGTGGGAGGACATCCGCCGCGGGAGCAGGAAGACCGCGGCGGCTCTGCTGGGGATGGCCTCCCAACCTAGGAGGGGTGCCAGTCGTACCTTGACCCCCCTGATGTCCCGGATCCTGGCGGTGGCCTACCCCAATTTAGATGTGCGCTTGAGGAAATCACAGCAGACACAAGGGGGTGAGTACCAGCACATTCAGCTATTTGGCGCGCAGTGGAGGTGCCTGGGTGGGGGAGGAGTGCTGTGGGTATCCCTAGGCCAAGGCGATTTCTGTAGGATAGGCCCGTCCGTGAAGTATGGTCCTGTGCCCCCGCCACCTCCTTGTCTCCCTCCTCCCTCCCTGTGACGTCTCCACACACACCTGCAAGCACACCACCATCAGCCATTGCACCCATCACCAGCACACCCTCCAAACCAGTCCGCACACGTGCAGTCACCACCCCCACTGCCATGTACACGTCCCCTGTGTCCTCTCCCACTGTGTCTGTCACCCCCGCTTCCCAACCACACAAATGCAGGCAGGCACCCAAACAACAGCCATCCACCTTACGTCAGCCTCCTGCCCAAGCACCTGCACCCAAAGACAGCACACTTGACTCTCCTACAACCACATCCTCTTCCTCCACTCCCATACCCACTCCAGCCACCCTTCCCATGGCTCCCAAGAAAATTTTCCTTTCCAAAGTGGACCTCTTTTCCTCACCTGACCCACCCCCTCCATCCCATAAGAGTTCCACAAACACCTCAGCCACCACCAGCCCAGCAACTCCAAAGAATGTCGTGCCTGGTTTTTGGAGTCCGCCCTTTCCTTGGGCTGGGACATCGTCCAGCAGCAAAGGCACAGCCAGCCCCCCCCCCCTGGGAAGAGGACCAAGAAACTGAAGGGCAGGCGCGACAGGCCTGATACACCTGCCCCCAAGGAGGGTAGCCTTGCACCGTCACCTGCCACATCGGGTAAGGGAGCCAAGGGCCACGGACAGTCTGCCAAGGAGGGCAAGGGCAGCAAGGAGCAAAGGGCAGGGAGCAGCCGACCTGGCCATGAGGGCCCCACCAGCCCCATTCCGGGGGTATCGAAGGAGAGCCAGGGCCCCAGGACTCCATCACAGGAGGGCCCGCAACGGAAAGGTCAGATGCAGAGTGAGCGGCAAATATTGGCCAGGTGTAGTTCACTGGAAACAGAAGACAGGCACCGCTGAACAGGGCCCCGCCGAGAGGAGCACCGCTGAACAGGGCCCCGCCGTGAGAAGCACCGCTGAACAGGGCCCCGCCGTGAGAAGCACCGCTGAACAGGGCCCCGCCGTGAGGAGCACCGCTGAACAGGGCCCCGCCGTGAGCAGAACCGCTGAACAGGGCCCAGCCATAAGCGGAACCATTGAACAGGGCCCCGCCGTGAGCAGAACCGCTGAACAGGGCCCCGCCGTGAGAAGCAACGCTGAACAGGGCCCCGCCGTGAGCAGAACCGCTGAACAGGGCCCCGCCGTGAGCAGAACCGCTGAACAGGGCCCCGCCGTGAGAAGCACCGCTGAACAGGGCCCCGCCGTGAGCAGAACCGCTGAACAGGGCCCCGCCGTGAGAAGCACCGCTGAACAGGGCCCTGCCATGAGAAGCACCGCTGAACAGGGCCCCGCCGTGAGAAGCACCGCTGAACAGGGCCCCGCCGTGAGCAGAACCGCTGAACAGGGCCCCGCCGTGAGAAGCACCGCTGAACAGGGCCCCGCCTTGAGCAGAACCGCTGAACAGGGCCCCGCCGTGAGAAGCACCGCTGAACAGGGCCCTTCCTGTCAAGCACCGCTCCGCTGGGCCCTTCATCTCAAGCACCGCTCCGCTGGGCCCTTCATCTCAAGCACCGCTCCGCTGGGCCCTTCCTGTCAAGCACCGCTCCGCTGGGCCCTTCCTGTCAAGCACCGCTCCGCTGGGCCCTTCCTGTCAAGCACCGCTCCGCTGGGCCCTTCATCTCAAGCACCGCTCCGCTGGGCCCTTCATCTCAAGCACCGCTCCGCTGGGCCCTTCCTGTCAAGCACCGCTCCGCCCTTCATCTCAGGCACCGCTCCGCTGGGCCCTTCCTGTCAAGCACCGCTCCGCTGGGCCCTTCCTGTCAAGCACCGCTCCGCTGGGCCCTTCATCTCAGGCACCGCTCCGCTGGGCCCTTCCTGTCAAGCACCGCTCCGCTGGGCCCTTCATCTCAGGCACCGCTCCGCTGGGCCCCGCCGTCTCAAGCACCGCTCCGCTGGGCCCTTCCTGTCAAGCACCGCTCCGCTGGGCCCTTCATCTCAGGCACCGCTCCGCTGGGCCCTTCCTGTCAAGCACCACTGGCCCATTGGCAGTCCCGGTTCTGTGTCGGGCAGGCCTTCACGACGCACTCTGCCCACCATGCCTCCTCCATGACCAGTGGTCTCTGTAATCCACCTGATGGACTGTGGCTTTGCACTCCCCAGGATGGCACAGTGGGCAAGCCACCCACTGTAGAGACTTTTGAGACTGTGGCTTTGCACTCCCCAGGATGGCACAGTGGCCAATCCACCCACTGTAGAGACGTGTGAGACTGTGGCTTTGCACTCCCCAGGATGGCACAGTGGGCATGGAGGCCCTTCGTGGATCTGGCGTCGTGGACTCATGTGGCTGAGGTGCCCCCCCTTCCCTTCCCCCTGAGGTGCCTGTCTTTTTATTTTAGTGATGCCCCAGCAGTGTTCTCTCCAATGGACTGGATCTCGTGTGTGGGCTTTGCCCATGTGTTGCTGCACATTGGCCCACGGACCTTGGGACTTTGATTGACTGGGCCTGACTTTTGCTGCTTGTATGGATGGAGTTCTAGATGTGTATTCATTCTTCATATATTGCTAAGGTCGCTATACTTTATTGTTGCAATAATATGGTTCTAGTTTTACATGCATTGGCTTTTGTCTTTGTTTGGGTGGGGTTGGGGGTGTCACTCTGACTTTTTTATCTGCATAGGTGTGTAGGTATTTCGGTGGGGGTGAGGGTGGGGGTGGGTGTGTTGCGTATGTGTGTGCCCGTAACCTTTCCTCCTCCCCCCTCCCCTGTGTCGTAGGTGCAGTACTCACCGTTGTCGTCTGCGGCGTGGTTCGTGATCCTGGAAGAACAGCAGGAAGGCAATGGCTGGGAGGATGTGGAGTTCGGGTTCCATGCTGTTCCGATTCCGCGTGGAGTGTGTCGAGGTAAGCGTTTTCCATTGGAGATGTCTGTTTCCGCCGTGTTTTTATCGGCGGGGCTCCCGCCCCGGAAAAGGTGGCGGATTGGTGGGTCGTGATAGGGTGGGCGGTACATTGTCTGCCGCCTGCCTGTTGGCGGTGACCGCCGCGCTGTTTGTTTGTACCGCCGTGGCGGTCGGAGTGTTAAAGCGGCGGCCTGTGTTGGCGGTTCCCGCCAGGGTCAGAATTCATATTTTTCGGCCGCCAGCCTGTTGGGGGGTTGGCCGCCGCTTTAACACTGTCCGCCAGGGTCAGAATGAGGGCCTTTGTCTGTACCCTGGAGCCCTGGAGCCCTGGAGCCCTAAGAAGCAATCTGCTCATCAGAGGGGCGCTGTCTCCAAGACTTTGTATCCTTTTGTTCTGTTCTGTTGTTATTGCGTTTCCGTTTCATTTTTGCATTTTTTTGTTTTCCGGTATATTTTCTCTTCTCTTCTGTGTGAAGTAAAACATGGGAGGGATGTAGAGAGCCACCCGGGCTCTCCTTTTCTTTTGTATCAGGTTCCGCGTGTCCGGATGGAACGCGGAACCGAGTTTACGTATTAAAGCCGGGGTTGCGCTGACGCAGTTCCCCTTGAGACTCCAATCCTGTGTGCATGTGCTTCCTTTCGTCCGCTCTGTAACGTGTGGCCCTGTGACCCTACACAGTGCTATTATTAAGCCGTAAAGTAACAGAAAACATGTTTTGATATTGAAAACATATTTTTTTCAGCGTAGTCCCAAAGAAACAATTAAAAGATGCAAATGTGTTGTCAAAAGATACATAGGTTACTTACTCCCACATCATCTGATGAGCATAATTAAAAGTCACAACAACAGGGTATGTATTCAAGGTGATGATCTATCAAATTCTATTCTGAGCATACAAGAAAAACAAACAAACACGTTAGCATGAGAGAGATTGCCATTGGTGCAACTAGAAAAAAAATCAACATTCACAATCAATCATTGCAACTTAGAGAGTGAGCCTGAATTCTTTACTTATTTATCGCTTAACTCAGCTGAACAATGGATTTAATAGTAAACAGCTGCTCTGCATAGTGACCACCTCACTGAGCACAAGAAAGTACAATGATCGATTCAACCTATGCACAGAAAGAGCTTCACTAAATAGTAACTGCCTCAAGAAAACAAAGTGCATTGTTGAAGAATCACTAGCTCAGCTAAATCGAATCCTGGGAAGCTGAAACCACAACGTGTTTCATATTCAGCCACATTGCTTAAGAAGTGATATAAACTAAATGTGGATCTCTAAATGAACTATTGCAAAATGAAGGAGGAATTAATTTGATGTGTCCGGAACGCCATTATTCTATGGTATGAGCGGTGTGTACTGCAAAGCAGGTATGAAAAACATCCTTTCATAATGTGTGCCCTTAAACAAATCAAATGGCCAGAAGAGTAATACTAAGTATTTGTAATAGGTTGCCGAGCCCTAGTTTTAACCAAACTAAAAAAAAGTATATTTCACTTGAAAAAGCCATCTGTCAGAAATACCTTAAAGAGATGCTAACTCCTAAAACCACATGTAATCTCGAAAACAAGTACTACAGCGGCATACGCTAATATGCAAAAACAAACTACTTGAAGAAAGAATTTGCCAAATACTCTAAACGGGTTGCTGTGTTCGAATAAATCAAAGAAGGAAAGGGGAAAACCGCTATAATTGAACAGAAACCCTAGGACAAGGTAAAGTTCTATCATCTGAGCCTGCATGATACAACACTTATCAATATAATGGCAATGAACCAGTCTAAGGAGGACCTGAAGAGGAAAGAAAATACATTATATTACACAAGAGAATACAAAGAACAAAAGAAAATAACGGACTAGCTAGAAAATAGCAGTATGCATTATAAAACAAACTCCAACTAATAGTGGGATTACTGAATGCATGTCATGGTGTCTGGTCAAAGGGGGCTTATGAGGGTATAAAAGTGGGTAATTATTACAAATAATGTAATTCTTCTTCTTTGTTGAGTCCAAGTGTAAAAGCTTGAAGCTTGAAAATTCAAAAGCTCTCTCTCTCAGGTAAATTTTGTACACAGTCCCCGCCTCTTCTATGTGGTTTAACTGCCTCAATAGCAACAAAACAAATATTCTTTATTTGTGATCCACATTCAGAGTCTCTAAGATGGATCAATAAAATTACCCCAATATAATTTTTTCACTTATGGGCATTATTATATAATGATTTTGACCTAAAAGAAAAAATGTCTTTTGCTTGTCTTATTAGTAATGGGATTGGAGGGTAATCCTGCATAGCTATTGAGGTCATGGTGTGATTTACCTAGTCTCTTCTGAATCCCTCTCTTTTTTGTTGTTTGGTATAATACACAAAATTATATATATATATATATACATCGGAATATATTTTTATTTTTTTATTTTATTTTGTTTATTGCATTTTCAAAGTAGCATAACACAAGACAGGAGACAACAACGATGAAAATGGTGAAATATCCAAAAGCCAAGGTAAAATATCATATCAACAGTAGAATCAGAGGATCAAACACAACCTGCCCAATAGCAGGTAAAACCAACAATATCTTGTTTGTGCAAATATAATGTAAGCGAGCAAGGGCCAACTAGCCCCAGTATACATGCCCCATTCGCATCAGAATACAAAGGAAGAGAACAGGAAAGTCAGAAAAGAAAGAAGGAAAGAAAGGAAGGGGAATAGGGAAGAGTCCTTGCATCCATCACAGCCAAGCCAAACCAACCAAGTATAGTCTCATGACAATGAAGAGTAAGACGGTGGAAATTAACAGGAGAGGGGGCCACCGAGGCGAACAACGCCAAGCGTTAGTCATCTACACACCACCTAGCTGCCTGCATTCAAGAAAGGCCTGCAAAAGGGACCACACATCTCTTGGACGAGCGCTAGGCGGCATCAGCTCCCAGTAAGCCGCCAACTGCTCCTTACAGTAAACAGCATTCCACAGCCAATCCTGGCAGCGAAGGGCCAGCTTTCCATCCCAGCACATTGCAACTCTACGCTTTGCCAACACTAGAAGTAATCCCACTAGTCTCCTGTTCTCAGGGGGAAACTCCTGAATATAACCCAAGAGTGCAAACATAGGAGATCTCATCAATTTGAGCATGACCATCTCCTCCAGCGCATTCAACACATCCACCCAATAGCTCACCAGCACCCAGAAACCCCACGACAAATGCAGAAAATCTATGCCTGTGCCACACATCTATCGCAGCGATCATCAGACCGAACACCTATCCTCTGAAGGTTACGCAGCGTGTAATACAAGCAGTGCAAAAATTTTAAATGCAGCACACGTAACCTGTAATTGGGGGAGAGCTCACGCATATGCGCACAACAGTATTTCCACATGTCATCTAACAAGGTCTCCCCTACATCCAATTCCCACTGCCCCCTCACCCTGGAGGCCACCACAGGTGCTATCACCTGCTTACACACATACAGGCTGGTAACAGTACCGGGAGGAGATGGAGACCTGTACAATAACTCTAAGACACAACTCACCGGAGGCACCACAGGAAAGGTGGGGTACCTCGATCGCAGAGATTCCCTGATCTGAAAATGAGTTGGCCGATCCTGCATGGCGTCTCACGGTGCATGACCTCAGAAGAAATATATGAATTCGCAGGATACCAGGAGCCTAAAGTCGTCAGCTGCAGCTCCGATTTATGCCGGGCTAATCAGTCGCCCCCTAATGCACGCAGATGCACAACATTCCTCACCAGTGCCAAGGGGCGAACAGCACCCTACCCCCAGCCCGCCAGGTCCGCACCGTACACGCCACCGCATCCACGCCCGGCAGTGCAGGACGAGGCGTATCATAGAACACTCCAGACAGACTGCAGGCCAAATCAAGTCCTGCTCCAGAGCTAAATGCGGTAAGTATTTTGTGGGGTGCAACCAGAAATGCGCATAGTCAGCATGTGCACAAGTATAATAAAGGTCCTAATCTGGAGAAGCCAAACCGCCCGGCTTGAACAACAGCACAAGCATCTCCCTCGATATCCTGTGCTGCTTACCAGCCCAAACCAAGGAGATAAGCAAAGACCGAAGCCACTTCCGAAAGCCGGAAGTGAGCACAAGAGGGATGTTGCTAAATAAATAGAGAAATTTAAGCAGAACCACCATCTTCGCAATAGCTATACGGCCAGTCAACGAGAGCGATGAAAAGCGACATGCCCCGACCCTGTCTTCCAACCAACCAATGGCCCTGCCATAATTGGCTGACCATAGCTCATCTAGTTCCCTGCAGACCCGACACCCAGATATCGGACCGGATCATCGCCCAACGCAAAGGATACCAAGAATAATACTGCGACCGAGGCAGCCGACAGAGGCAAGACCACAGATTTAGACCAATTGATGGCGATAACAAAAATCCAGCCAAAGCGTGCAATCTCGTCCAGAAGTATATTGAGGTGGTCATGCGGGTCTCATACATATAGAGCTACACCATCAGCATATATAGAAACTAAAATTGGGCGTTGTCTAAACGCTAAACCTCTATTATTATGATGCTGTCTCAGCTGCTCAGCCAGCGGCTCCATCGTCATCGCAAAGAGCAGGGGCAAAAGGGGGCATCCCTGATGGGTACCCCTAGACACCGGGAAAGGGTCCAAGGTAATCCCATTCACTCTCAGTCGCGTCACAGGAGCCGAGTATCGAAGTCAAATAAATTGAATAAATATGAGGCTCATGCCCACTCGCACCAGTAGGCCAAAGCAATATAGCCATTTTAAAGAGTCAAACACCTTAGTGGCGTCCAAAAAGACTGCCGCAACGTGGTCCTCAGGAGGCACCATCTGCGCTATGGCAAAAAAGGTACAAAGGTTATACAAGGTGGAACGACCCAGCACAAAGCCGGATTGGTCTGGGAGTACCAAAGACAGGAGAAGAGGCTGCAGACGCAGAGCCTAAAGTTTTGTCAAAATCTTTTTATCCAGATTTATAAGCGACAGTGGTCGATATGAATTGCATAAATGCAGATCCTTTCCTGGCTTCAATATAGTAACTATAAGGGTTTTTTCTCAGCGACGGTGGCAGGGTGCCGCATTGAAGTGCCTCAGCGTACACATCTAATAAATGCGGGACCAGCAAATCTGCATATTCCTTATAAAAGGCCGCCGTGAGCCCATCAAGGCCAGGGGCCTTGTCACCGGGCAGACCGTAGATGACCTGCACAATGTCCTCAACATGGAAAGGCACATCTAAGTATTGTTGATATTTTTTTTCTAACCGCAGCAAGCTAATATCCTTGATATAATCTGAATAGGTCTACGAGTCCAAGCCATCTGAGGCGGAATAGAGGGAAGCAGAGAACTCTGTCATCACATGCCCAACCTCCTCCGGACCTGTCCAATGGACGCCCGCAGAATCCTGCAGCTCCATGATGTAGTTCCCAGCCCATGGTCAACGCAACATTTCCCCTAGCGTTCTGCCAGTCTGCTCGCCCTCTCCATACCATTGTGTCGTAGCCTCTTCACCCAGGAAGCAGACCTCGTGTAGCGCCGCTTCCTCATATTCCAACAGTTTCTCCTGAAACTCCACCAGGAGAGCATTGGACATACCACCATACAGGCGTTTCTCCAGCACAATCAACTTAGCCTCTAAATGCGCAAATTCATGACGGATTGCCCTAAGCACATCATGCTGTTTAGCTAAACAGATCCCCCAAATCACCACTTTAAATGCCTACCACAAGGTACTAGCCTATGAAATCGAGCCCTTGCTACTCACAAAGTACTCTTTTATAGACGTACGGACCTCCTCTCTGAAAACAGAATCTTTCAATGCGTTACACGGCAGACTCCACAGAAAGTCCCAATGCGCGCACCCTGGTATCCCCAGGTGAACAAAACCAGAGAATGATCCGACAAGGTTCGGGACATGTGCTCAACAGCATCAGTACATAGCTCCACATCCTTGGTACCGAGCCGCCTGTCCAGTAGTGACCAGCTGCCATGGATATTATTAATACAAGTGCCTTCCCGAACAGTGACGTGTTTTGCCCTCCATAGATCAACCACAGCACCTTCCGTCATGATAAGAGCAAGCGCCTCCCCAGCTGCCACATGTTGAGGCCACGCCCAGATCTCACGATCCGCCTCCACATCCAAAACAACATTAAAATCACCACCCCATAGTATCGACCCTGGCCCCATAGAACATATCAATCGCCACACCCCTTCAAAAAACTGTGGGTCATCCACATTGGGACCAGATACTGACACCAGGCAAAATGGTTTGTAATGCAGTGTACAATGCAGAAGAACATAACGACCCTGCAGGTCCAAAATCACCCTCTCAGGATTCCACTGTAGGCCCTTGCAAATCACTATGGCAACCCCACGTGCATAACACAAATACGTAGCCACATGGCATTCCCTAATCCAACCAGCTCTCAACCTATGTTTTGTGGCAGCCGTCAGATGGATCTTCTGAAGCATACAGATATCACCACGTGGCGCTACAAATTGGCAGAAAGCAACTGCATCTTACGCCTGTCGTTCAGCCCCTGAGCACTCCAGGTCATACAGTTCACATATGTCACCCCTTTAGGATTGATCATAAAAGGCCCCTCAACTGTGCCATAACCATTATGGGGGTCATTCTGACCCTGGCGGTAAAAGGCTCTTACCGCCGGTCAGAAGACCGCCATCATCCCGCCGCGGCCGCGGTAAACCGCCACGGTCATTCTGACCCACAACTGCCAAACCGCCAAAAACCCGACATCCACTGAAGCCCGCCTCATCAGCGGTCAGCGATAAACTGGAGATGACCAAACCTCCACCGTCACGCCAACACAAACACGCCCATGCCATTCCGACCCACGAATCCACGCGGCGGTCTTTCAACCGCGGTATTCCATTGGCGGTACACACCGCCGCGCTCAAAATACACACACCTTTACAAAACACAGCCACATTGGACAATTCGAAATACACACACCTGATACACATACACACACCACACCCACACACCCATCACCATATAAAACACACACCCACATCAACCACAAACCCCCACAAATCGAAATTCAGAGACAAGGCGCAATACACAGAGAGAGAGCACAGGGAACGCAAACCACAACACACACAGGAATCCAACATCATCACCCACACCACATCTACGCACAAAACACCACACACCACCACACTCATCACCACAAACACCACCCCACACCTCATCCACACCACCCCATGGCACCCAAAAGACACCCCAGGTTCTCGGACCAAGAACTCAGGGTCATGGTGGAGGAAATAATCAGGGTAGAGCCCCAGCTCTTTGGCACACAGGTGCAGCACACCACAATAGCCAGGAAGGCGGAGCTATGTCAAAGGATCGTCAACAGGGTCAACGCTGTGGGACAGCATCCCAGAAATCGGGAAGACATCCGAAAGCGCTGGAACGACCTACGGGGGAAGGTGCGGTCGATGGTGTCAAGATACAACATCGCTGTGCAGAAGACTGGCGGCGGACCCCCACCCACTCCACCCGAATTCACAGCATGGGAGCAAGAGGTCTTGAACATCCTGCATCCTGATGGCCTCGCTGGAGTAGGTGGAGGAATGGACTCTGGTAAGTCTAATCTCAACTACTTCACCCCCCCAACCACCAGCATGCCAACCCACACCCCCACCCTCACCCCTAACCCCCCAGCACACATACTCCCTGTTAATGTCTCACCAGCACAACCCACCCAACCCAACCCCAACCCCAACCCCTGAATGCCAACACAAACCATGGACACCCATCACCTAAGCATGACCACACCACATACCCATCCCCCCCACAAACCACCCTCACAACTCCTCCCACATGGGACTGCCAGCACTGGGGGACAAGGGCACCCACAAATCGCACGCCATGGCACACACAAAATCAATAACCATACTCTTTTACCCCTGCAGGGCCCGAACGCCAACACACCGGCCAGGAGGGTCCAGATTTGTCCATCCCACCCCCAGAACAGGCCCCCAGTGATGACAGCAGCTCTGTCGACCTAGAACCTCATGACCAGCCCGGACCATCGGGGACCTCTGGACAGTCGGTTACCCTCAGTCAGCCCCAGGCCACAGCAGACCTACCCCCCTCAGGAAACACCAGTACAGCACCCACCCAGCGGGCCCATGCTTCTGTCTCCAGGACAGGTCAAGCAGCGGTGTGTCTACCAGTACAGGGCACCCAGGGTAACCCACAACCCCAACAACAACAGGGACCTGGGGGCACTGGTAGTGGGCACACCGTCCAGGGGACAGAGGCCCAGGAAGAAAGAGGAACTGGGAGGGCTGCTGTGCGACAGAGGGAGGACAGGCCTAGGGAACCCACTGTCCAAGAGGCCCTCACCACCATCATGGGAGCGTACCACCACTCCCAAGAGACGATGGCGACGGTCCTGGCCAGGTTCCAGGAGATCCAGGCCATGCAGGAGGGCCAGTACATGGGGTTCCGGGAAGAACTGCACAGCATCAGTTCCGCAATGGGTACAATCGTGGTGGCACTCAACCAGATTGTCACCACATTGCGGGACCATGTGGCCCCCCAAAGGGCCCCTGCCACTAGCATGGAGGAAGAACAGCCCACCACCTCCGCCGGCGCTAGTGGTCAGGAGGCCCCGACACAACAGCAACGGCCCTCCCGGACCCCACCCCCTGCAGAACAAGAACCACCCCGCAAGAAAGGCCTGAGATCGAGGAAGAAGACAGAGTTGGATGTCAAGACCCCCGCCATGCACGGAAACCCCCGAATGTCATCCCACTGTCCCACTTGTTCACCCTGTCCAACCTTGAACTGCCCCTGCTCCACCTTCCACAGGCATATGGACAATGGACCTGTAGGAACGACAGTCTGGACACTGCCATGGACATGCCTCCACCATCACCCTTTTTGAACTATACACCTATTTTAAAACTTCAATAAACACAATTATTGCACATTAACCAACTGGATTCTGCTATCTATTTATTTAAACCAAATGTATTCGATATAACCAACAAAACATTTCTAGTTACATTGTGATGACAACATACCAGTGTCACACAGCGGTAGTCCATGGGGAAAAAAACCAGAGGGCACTCCGTGGGGATCAGATCACTGAAATAGGAAGTGATATACACAACTAAGTTACCATACATTGGGGTGAAAGGTCAGACAGTAGAGAGCCACTACAGTTACAGATATAATACAATGCAGGAGTAGATTATTACCTGTGTGTCACTGGAAATACTGCAGTATCACTCTGTCCCTGTTGTCTGTGTCGTCCTCTTCGTCTTCCTCCTCTTCACTCTCCGCAGGCTCCACAGCGGCCACAACACCACCATCTGGACCATCCTCCTGCAGGAAAGGCACCTGGCATCGCAAAGCCAGGTTGTGAAGCATGCAGCAGGCCACGATGATATGACACACCTTCCTTGGTGAGTACATTAGGGATCCACCAGTCATATGCAGGCACCTAAACCTGGCCTTCAGGAGGCCGAAGGTCCGCTCAATCACCCTCCTGGTACGCCCATGGGCCTCATTGTACCGTTCCTCTGCCCTGGTCCTGGGATTCCTCACTGGGGTCAATAGCCAAGGCAGGTTTGGGTAACCAGAGTCACCAATTAGCCACACACGTTGTCTCTGTAGCAGTTCCATCACATAAGGGATGCTGCTATTTCGCATGATGTACGCGTCATGCACTGACCCTGGGAACTTGGCATTTAAATGGGAGATGTACTGGTCAGCCAAACAGACCACCTGGACATTCATCGAATGATAATTTTTTCGGTTCCTGTACACCTGCTCATCGTCTTTTGGGGGAACCAAAGCCACATGGGTACCATCAATGGCACCAATGATATTGGGAATGTGTCCAAGGGCATAGAAATCACCCCTCACTGTAGGCAAGTCACCCACCTCAGGGAAAATGATGTAGCTCCGCATGTATTTCATCAGGGCAGACAACACTCTGGACAACACCTTTGAAAACATAGGCTGAGACATCCCAGATGAAATGGCCACGGTAGTTTGAAATGATCCACTGGCAAAAAAATGGAGTACTGACAGCCCCTGCACTAGAGGCGGAATCCCTGCGGGTTGGCGGATGGGTGACATCAGGTCTGGCTCCAGCTTGGCACACAGTTCCTGTATAGTGGCACGGTTGACTCTGTAGGTGAGTATGACATGTCTTTCTTCCATTGTCGACAGGTCCACTAGCGGTCTGTACACGGGAAGATTCCTCCGTCTCCTCGCAAGTCCCAGCGGACGATGCCTAGGAAGGACAACATGGAGCACAGAGTCAAGCAACCCACAGGTAAGTGCCCACAGCATGCCCAGTACACGAATCTCTCGGGATTGAATGGCTAGTATGATTGTCGGTGCAAGGCCTAGCCATGTGTGACGCAGTAGGAATGAAGCCATGTGGGCCCTTGAAATGGCGGCTGCCTGACCTGTGAAGTGTGACAATGTGAAGTGAGGTAATTGCGCAAGCGTGGCACACCGTGGCGGTAGGCAGTCGCAGTCCGCGGCGCAAAGCCGCATTGGACAACATTGAACCCTATGGGTTTCAGGAGCCAATGGCGGTGAGCGCCGGCATTCGCGGTACGCACCGCCGTGGTACGCACCGCCGTGGCACGCACCGCCGCGGCCGTAACCGCCATTTTCTCTCTGCTTGATCACACGAGACCTGAGCATCCACAGGAGAGGACCTATACTGCAAGTGCTGCTGTGACCTCGGTCTGGAAGTGACAATGGCTGCTGCGACTGGGGAAAGGGCCCCCGCCTTCAGTTCCGAGGAGTTGGAGAAGCTCGTGGACGGGGTCCTCCCCCAGTATGCGCTACTCTACGGGCCTCCAGACCAACAGGTGAGTACACGGGGGGCAATGCATAGTGCTCAATGCCTGGGCTGAGTGGGGAGGATGTACGATGGAGGGGAGGGCAGCGAATGACGAATGCATGGCACGACAGATGAGAGCATGTGCCACATGGCAAGGTTGGGGAGGGGGGGCCACTCACATCGAGCATGCAGAAAAGTGATGATGTTTCTCTTCCCCCCCTGTACATGTCACATAGGTCAGCGCCCATCAGAAGATTGACATTTGGCGTGCCATCGCCAAGGACGTCCGGGCCCTGGGGGTTGACACCAGAAGGGGCACACACTGCCGCAAGAGGTGGGAGGACATCCGCCGCGAGAGCAGGAAGGCCGCGGAGGCTCTGCTTGGGATGGCCTCCCAACCTAGGAGGGGTGCCAGTCGTACCATGACCCCCCTGATGTCCCGGATCCTGGCGGTGGCCTACCCCGATTTAGATGGGCGCTTGAGGACATCACAGCAGACACAAGGGGGAGAGTACCAGCACATTCAGCTATTTTGCGCGCAGTGGAGGTGCCTGGGTGGGGGAGGAGGGCTGTGGGTATCCCTAGGCCAAGGCGATTTCTGTAGGATAGGCCCGTCCGTGAGGTATGGTCCTGTGCCCCCGCCCCCCACCTCTGTAGGGTGCCTAGTAACGCGATTCATGGACCAGTGCATACCGTGTGGGCAGTTGTCGCCCATAAGCTTGTAGGGCATGTCCCAGTGAATGAGTTGTGTACCCCAAGTGCGCAGCGTAGTGCAGGGGGCTTCTGTGTCTGTCCTCTCCGCCAACGGTGTCCCCAATGCATGCACTCAACTTGTCTTTATGTTTTCCACCCCCCCCATTTTCTTTGTTTTTCTGTGAATGTGTGCATTAGCATCATCAGGCAGAGGAGAAGTGGCATCGGCGCAAGAGGGAGCTGCATCTCACATGGCCCCTGAGGGCCATGCAACGGACTCCGACATGACCAGTGAGACGGAGGGCGAGGGGGGCTCCAGCACGGGGACCCGTGGAGACGTCAGCGACACCGACACGTCCTCGGAAGGGAGCTCCCTTGCGGTGGCGGCAACATCCATGCCCACCGATCCTACAGGTACAGCCGCCACCCAGCGCACCAGCTCTGCCCTCCCAGCAGCCCATCGGCCTTCGGCCCGTGCCCGCAAGGCCAGGAAGCCGGCCATCTCCTTCGCCCCAGGCACCTCAGGCCCTGCCCCAGTCACCCCTGCTGCCCTCAGTGAGGAGGTCATTGGCCTCCTGAGGACCATCATTGTTGGGCAGTCTACCCTTTTGAATGCCATCCAGGGTGTGGAGAGGGAGGTGCATCAAAGCAATGCACACCTGGAGGGCCTTCATTCGGGTCAGGCTGCCCATCAACGATCGTTCAACGCTCTGGCCTCAGCACTGACGGCAGCGATTGTCCCTGTCTCCAGCCTCCCTCTTCTGACTCCCTCCACCCAGTCCCACTCCCCTGTTCCTCTGCCTATCCCATCCACACCTACAGACCAGCCTGCACACACCTCAACACCCAAGGGCAGCTCATCCAGACATAAGCACCACAGGACACACAAGCATTCACCCAAGCAATATCCAGATGCAGACATGCCAACAGTCACTACCTCCTCTGTGTCCCCCACCTCCTCGTCTCCCTCCTCGCTCCCTGTGACGTCTCCACACACACCTGCAAGCACACCACCATCAGCCATTGCACCCATCACCAGCACACCCTCCAGACCAGTCCGCACACGTGCAGTCACCACCTCCACTGCCATGTACACGTCCCCTGTGTCCTCTCCCACCTTGTCTGTCACCCCCGCTTCCCAACCACACAAACGCAGGCAGGCACCCAAACAACAGCCATCCACCTCACGTCAGCCTCCTGCCCAAGCACCTGCACCCAAAGACAGCACACTTGACTCTCCTACAACCACATCCTCTTCTTCCACTCCCATACCCACTCCAGCCACCCTTCCCATGGCTCCAAAGAAAATTTTCCTCTCTAAAGTGGACCTCTTTTCCTCACCTGACCCACCCCCTCCATCCCGTAAGAGTTCCACAAACACCTCAGCCACCACCATCCCAGCAACTCCAAAGAACGTCGTGCCTGGTTTTTGGAGTCCGCCCTTTCCTTGGGCTGGGACATCGTCCAGCAGCAAAGGCACAGCCAGCCCCCCCCCCTGGGAAGAGGACCAAAAAACTGAAGGGCAGGCGCGACAGGCCTGATACGCCTGCCCCCAAGGAGGGTAGCCTTGCACTGTCACCTGCCACATCGGGTAAGGGAGCCAAGGGCCACGGACAGTCTGCCAAGAAGGGCAAGGGCAGCAAGGAGCAAAAGGCAGGGAGCAGCCGACCTGGTCATGAGGGCCCCACCAGCCCCATTCCGGGGGTATCGAAGGGGAGCCAGGGCCCCAGGACTCCATCACAGGAGGGCCCGCAACGGAAAGGTCCGATGCAGACTGAGCGGCAAGTATTGGCCATGTGTGGTTCACTGGAAACACAAGACAGGCACCACTGAACAGGGCCCCGCCGTGAGGAGCACCGCTGAACAGGGCCCCGCCGTGAGGAGCACCGCTGAACAGGGCCCCGCCGTGAGAAACACTGCTGAACAGGGCCCCGCCGTGACCAGAACCGCTAAACAGGGCCCCGGCGTGAGGAGCACCGCTGAACAGGGCCCCGCCGTGAGAAGCACCGCTGAACAGGGCCCCGCCATGAGGAGCACCGCTGAACAGGGCCCCGCCGTGACCAGAACCGCTGAACAGGGCCCCGCCGTGAGGAGCACCGCTGAACAGGGCCCCGCCGTGAGGAGCACCGCTGAACAGGGCCCCGCCGTGAGAAGCACCACTGAACAGGGCCCCGCCGTGACCAGAACCGCTGAACAGGGCCCCGCCGTGAGAAGCACCGCTGAACAGGGCCCCGCCGTGAGGAGCACCGCTGAACAGGGCCCCGCCGTGACCAGAACCGCTGAACAGGGCCCCGCCGTGAGGAGCACCGCTGAACAGGGCCCCGCCGTGAGGAGCACCGCTGAACAGGGCCCCGCCGTGAGAAGCACCGCTGAAAAGGGCCCCGCCGTGACCAGAAGCGCTGAACAGGGCCCCGCCGTGAGGAGCACCACTGAACAGGGCCCCGCCGTGAGGAGCACCGCTGAACAGGGCCCCGCCGTGAGGAGCACAGGGCCCCGCCGTGACCAGAACCGCTGAACAGGGCCCCGCCGTGAGAAGCCCCGCTGAACAGGTTCCCGCCGTGACCAGAACCGCTGAACAGGGCCCCGCTGTGAGAAGCACCGCTGAACAGGGCCCCGCCGAACAGGGCCCCGCCGTGAGAAGTACCGCTGAACAGGGCCCCGCCGTGAGAAGCACTGCTGAACAGGGCCCCGCCGTGAGGACCACCGCTGAACAGGGCCCCGCCGTGACCAGAACCGCTAAACAGGGCCCCGCCGTGAGGAACACCGCTGAACAGGGCCCCGCCGTGAGGAGCACCGCTGAACAGGGCCCCGCCGTGAGAAGCACTGCTGAACAGGGCCCCGCCGTGACCAGAACTGCTGAACAGGGCCCCGCCGTGAGAAGCACCGCTGAACAGGGCCCCGAAGAGGAGCACCGCTGAACAGGGCCCCGCCGTGACCAGAACCGCTGAACAAGGCCCCGCCGTGAGGAGCACCGCTGAACAGGGCCCCGCCGTGAGGAGCACCGCTGAACAGGGCCCCGCCGTGAGAAGCACCGCTGAACAGGGCCCCGCCGTGACCAGAACCGCTGAACAGGGCCCCGCCGTGAGAAGCACCGCTGAACAGGGCCCTTCCTGTCAAGCACCGCTCCGCTGGGCCCTTCCTGTCAAGCACCGCTCCGCTGGGCCCTTCCTGTCAAGCACCGCTCCGCTGGGCCCTTCATCTCAAGCACCGCTCCGCTGGGCCCTTCATCTCAAGCACCACTCCGCTGGGCACTGCCGTCTCAAGCACCGCTCCGCTGGGCCCTTCATCTCAAGCACCGCTCCGCTGGGCCCTTCCTGTGAAGCACCGCTCCGCTGGGCCCTTCCTGTCAAGCACCGCTCCGCTGGGCCCTTCCTGTCAAGCACCGCTCCGCTCGGCCCTTCATCTCAAGCACCGCTCCGCTGGGCCATTCATCTCAAGCTCCGCTGGGCACCGCCGTCTCAAGCACTGCTCCGCTGGGCCCTTCATCTCAAGCACCGCTCCGCTGGGCCCTTCCTATCAAGCACCGCTCCGCTGGGCCCTTCCTGTCAAGCACCGCTCCGCTGGGCCCTTCCTGTCAAGCACCGCTCCGCTGGGCCCTTCATCTCAAGCACCGCTCCGCTGGGCCCTTCATCTCAAGCACCGCTCCGCTGGGCCCTTCATATCAAGCACCGCTCCGCTGGGCCCTTCATCTCAAGCACCGCTCCGCTGGGCCCTTCCTGTCAAGCACTGCTCCGCTGGGCCCTTCCTGTCAAGCACCGCTCCGCTGGGCCCTTCCTGTCAAGCACCGCTGGCCCATTGGCAGTCCCGGTTCTGTGTCGGGCAGGCCTTCACGGCGCACTCTGCCCACCATGCCTCCTCCATGACCAGTGGTCTCTGTAATCCACCTGATGGACTGTGGCTTTGCACTCCCCAGGAAGTAACAGTGGGCAATCCACCCACTGTAGAGACTTGTGAGACTGTGGCTTTGCACTCCCCAGGATGGCACAGTGGGCAATCCACCCACTGTTGAGACTTGTGAGACTGTGGCTTTGCACTCCCCAGGATGGCACAGTGGGCAATCCACCCACTGTAGAGACTTGTGAGACTGTGGCTTTGCACTCCCCAGGATGGCACAGTGGGCAATCCACCCACTGTAGAGACTTGTGAGACTGTGGCTTTGCTCTCCCCAGGATGGCACAGTGGGCATGGAGGCCCTTCGTGGATCTGGCGTCGTGGACTCATGTGGCTGAGGTGCCCCCCCTTCCCTTCCCCCTGAGGTGCCTGTCTTTTTATTTTAGTGATGCCCCAGCAGTGTTCTCTCCAATGGACTGGATCTCGTGTGTGGGCTTTGCCCATGTGTTGCTGCACATTGGCCCACGGACATTTGGACTTTGAATGACTGGGCCGGACTTTTGCTACTTGTATGGATATAGTTCTAGATGTGTATTCATTCTTCATATATTGCTAAGGTCGCTATACTTTATTGTTGCAATAATATGGTTCTACTTTTACATTCATTGCCATTCATTGCCTTTTGTCTTTGTTTTTTTTGGGGGAGGTTTGTGGGTGTCACTCTGACTTTTTTATCTGCATAGGTGTGTAGGTATTTTGGTGGGCGTGAGGGTGGGGGTGGGTGTGTGGCGTATGTGTGTGCCCGTAACCTTTCCTCCTCCCCCCTCCCCTGTGTCGTAGGTGCAGTACTCACTGTTGTCGTCTGCGGCGAGGTACGTGATCCTGGAAGAAGAGCAGGAAGGCAATGGCTGGGAGGATGTGGAGTTCGGGTTCCATGCTGTTCCGATTCCGCGTGGAGTGTGTTGAGGTAAGCGTTTTCCATTGGAGATGTCTGTTTCTGCCGTGTTTTTATCGGCGGGGCTCCCGCCCCGGAAAAGGTGGCGGATTGGTGAGTCGTGATAGGGTGGGAGGTACATTGTCTGCTGCCTGCCTGTTGGCGGTGACCGCCGCGCTGTTTGTTTGTACTGCCGTGGCGGTCGGAGTGTTAATGCGGCGGCCTGTGTTGGCGGTTGGCAGTGACAAATTCAAAAGCAGAGAGAGCATAAGCACTGAGGTTCTGGTTAGCAGAGCCTCAGTGACACAGTTAAGCACTACACAGGCATACACATTAGGCCACAAACTATGAGCACTGGGGTCCTGGCTAGCAGGATCCCAGTGAGACGGGCAAAACGTACTGACATATAGGTTTTTATCTATGAGCACTGTGGTCCTGGCTAGCAGGATCCCAGTGACACAGTAAAAACACACTGACACACATGCACAAACAGGCCAATAGTGGGGGTAACCATGCTAGAAAGAGGTTACTTTCTCACACTAAGTCACTGCACAGAGCTGCCAGTAGCCCACAACAGCAAAACGTGTTCAATCATTATCACTAAGAGTGTCTCCACCACCAACAGAAACCTCAGAACAATCTGGAGTTGCCTTTTTAGGGACAGATTTAGCATAGTTGATGGCCAGTTTCGGGTCAGTGAAAAAGTGCAACTTACCCTTATGTTGCACTCGCAATTTGGCAGGATAGATAAAGGAGTATTTGGCATCTGTCTGGCCCAAGTGCTCTTAGCAGGTAGAAACGCTCTTCTGGGTGTCTGCACCCTGGGAGTGTAGTCTTGGAAAATGCTCATTTTGTTATTATTATAAATCATGGGTCTGTGCTCTCTAGCTAATCTGAGTTTTGTGACTCTGTCCCCATAGTCTTGGCTCCAAAGACCCGTGCGCCCTCTCCACCATCAACACCTGGGACAGCTCGCCAGGAAAGAGAATTGATAACATATGCCCTCATTACAACCCTGGCGGAAAATCAAGCTTACCGCCGTGCCGACGGCCGCCATCATACTGTGACCACAGCGGTATTCTGCTTTGGGTATTATGACCCACACTGAGAAATCCACCACAATACAGACACCCACACTAGTCCGCCAGACCAAAGGTCAGTGATAAACTGGCGATAGCAAAACCCACACCGTCACACCAACAGGAATACGCCCACAGTATCACGACTCATGAATCAACGCAGCAGTCTTTCAAGCGTGGTAAACCATTGACGGTACACACCGCCGGGCTCAAAATACACACACACTTACAAAACGACACCACATTGGACAATTCAAAATACACACACTTGACACACATACACACACCACACCCACATACGCAATCCAATATAAAACACACACCCACATTACCCACCACCCCTTGCAGCAAAAAAATTTAACAAGGAGAGAGAGAGAAAAGCAAAGACCACACCATCATCCAGAGGCACAGAACACCATCACACATACACCATCCACGTACCTCTCAGCACACACCCCAACACATCACCCCACACATCACTTACACCACATCATGGCATCTCAAGGACTCCCCAGGTTTTTTGAGGAGGAGCTCAGGGCCATGGTGGAGGAAATCATCTGGGTAGAGCGACAGCTATTCGGATCACAGGGGCAGCAGATATTAATTGCAAGGAAGATGGAGCTATGGCGGAGAATCATCGACAGGGTCTACGCAGTGGGACAGCATCCCAGAACCAGAGATGACATCAGGAATAGGTGTAACGACCTACAGGGGAAGGTATGTTCCGTGGTTTCAAGACACCAGATTGCTGTACAGAGGACTGACGGCGGACCCCCACCTCCTCCCCTGCAACTAACAACATGGGAGGAGCAAGTCTTGGCAACCATGCATCCTGAGGGCCTCGCAGGAGTAGCAGGAGGACTGGACTCTGGTAAGTCAAATATTTACTACTTTATCCCCCACCCTACCTGCATGCCATCACAAACACCTACCCCTACCCTCACCTCCATCACTCCAACACCTCACATATACCCCACTTTCACAACCCACCCATCCCAATACCAAGCCCTGCATGCAACACCAATGCATGGAACCCCAACAAAGACCTGCATGGACACCCATTCACCACAGCATGCCCAGTAGAGAGACTCACCCAACCCACATAATCACCAATCACACAGGTCCAAGGCGACAGTGCAAGCACATTAATACAGGGGAACACACCCATTGCACACGATGGCACACACAGATACAATAACAATGCATTTACATCCCAACAGGACCCCTACCCAACGTCACAGGACAGGAGGTGCCAGCCATATCCAGTCCCCCACAGAAGAGGCCCACAGTGATGACAGGAGCTCTGCACACCTGGATCAAGATGACCAGCCCGGCCCATTTGGGACCTCTGGACAGTTGGTTCCCCTGCCATAGTCCCAAACCACCACAGAACCTCCCCCCTCATGAAACACCAGCACAGCACCCACCCAGAGGGCCCATGCCACTGTCCCCAGGACATGTCAATCAGCAGTGTGTCCGACCACTAGAGGGACCCCAGGCAAACCCACTAACCCAGGACGATCAGGGACTTGGCGTCAGTGGCAGTGGGCACACGGTTCAGGGGACAGAGGCAGAGGACAACAGGGAAGCTGGGAGGACTGCTGTGTGACAGGGGGAGGACAGGCCCAGGGCACCCACTCTCCACGAGGCACTCTCCAACCTCATGGGAGCATACCACCATTCCCAGGAGATCATGGGCATGATACTGGCTAAGTTTCAGGAGACCCAGCTGCTGCAGGAGGGACACTACATGGGGATCAGGGATGACCTCACCAAAAATGACCATCCTGGTCCCCATAGCAGGGGTGTTGGCTGATATGGGCAAGACCATGAGGGAGGCAGTGTCACAACAAAGGGCCCCTGACACTAGCCAAACCGAGGAACAGCCTTCCACCTCTGCTGGCGCTAGTGGACAGGAGGCACCACCACAGAAACTACAGGCCACCAGCACCCCACCCCTGCAGGAGAACCACCCCACAAACGGTCCCTGCGATCCAGGCAGAAGACAAAGAACATTGCCAAGACCCCCGCCAGGAAATAAGACTCTCCTGATTGTCACCCTTCTGTCCCACTATGTCACCCTGTCCAACTTGAACTGCCATTACTCCCCTTCCTTTGCCCGATTGAACAATGCACCTGTGATAACAAGAGACTGGACTCTATTATGGACCTTCCTCCAGCATCACCCCAGCCCCTTGCAAATACCCCTATACTCATTAGCCCCTAAATAAATACCCATTAATCACAAACCAATCTGGAGTCAGTCTGATCTTTCATAAATGTATTATTACAACATTAGCAACAAATAGCAATGTAAATGTTCATTTACTCATACCAATGTATGACAGTTGTTGGGCAGCAGTACATATAGCAGAAGACAGAATGTGCTACCCAGATCTGCAAAAAGTAAATCCAAAGGGAACAGTCAGTGTCCATAGACAGAGGTGAAAAGGCTGACATGTACAATGCCCTACAGTATTCTGAAATGTGAGGAGGAGTTACAGTCTCTTACCTGTGTGTCACTGCAAGTACTGCATGATGATGTTCGTTCTGTAGTCAATATCTTCTTCCTCTGCCTCCTCTTCCTCACTGACCACAGGCTCCACCGCTGCCACAAGACCATCACCACGCTCATCCTTCTGCAGAAAAGGCACCTGACGTCGCAATGCCAGTTTGTGCAACATGCAGCATGCCACGATGATCTGGCACACCTTCTTCGTGAGTAGTATAGGAAGCCACCTGTTAGATGGAGGCACCGGAATCTGGCGTTCAGGAGGCCGAACGTCCTCTCAATAATATGCCTAGTTCGGCCATGTGCCTCATTGTAGCGGTCCTCTGCCCTTGTCATGGCATTCCTCACTAGGGTCAGTAGCCATGAGAGGTTGGGGTGACCAGAGCCACCTGCAAATTTTGAGGGATACCTGTTAGACACACAGTAACCCTTAGGGACTACTCCATACCCAGACACCTACTCATACTGAGTGGGGACCTTGGGCTCACCTATTAGCCACACCCGGGGCCCCTGGAGTTGGCCCATCACATAAGTGATACTGCTATTCCGCAAGATATAGGTGTCATGCACAGAGCCAGGATACTTGGCATTCACATGGGAGATGTACTGGTCCGCCAAACACACCATTTGCACATTCATCGAATGGTAGCTTTTTCGATTTCTGTACACTTGTTCATTTCTGCGGGGGGACAAATGGCACATGTGTACCATCAATGGCACCAATGATGTTGGGGATATGTCCCAGGGCATAGAAGTCAGGTTTCACTGTGGACAAATCCTCCACCTGGGGGAACACAATGTAGCTGCACATGTGTTTCAGCAGGGCAGACAAAACTCTGGTCAACACGTTAGAAAACATTGGCTGAGACATCTCAGATGCCATGGCAACTGTAGTTTGAAAGGAGCCACTTGCCAGGAAATGGAGCATTGACAGGACCTGCGCCAGAGGTGGGATACCTGTGGGCTGGCTGATAGATGACATCAGGTCTGGCTCCAATTGGGCTCACAGGTCTTGGATTGTGGCACGATCAAGTCTGTATGTGATTATGATGTGTATTTCTTCCATTGTCGACAGGTCCACCAGGGGTCTGTACACCGGAGGATGCCGCCATCTCATATGCTCGCTCAGCGGTTGTAGCCTATGGAGAAGAACGGTGAGCAGAGGGTCATTTACCACATAGGTAGCACAACTGTGTCTGCAGTAATGTTAGTAAATCCAAGTGTGAAATATTTAGGCCCTCATTACAACATTGGCGGTAAATCCCGCTTACCGCCGTGCAGAAGACCGCCAACACACCGCTGTGGCCACGGAAATCTGCTACAGCTATTACGACCCAGAGCACACCAAAGGTCAGTGATAAACTGGCGATAACCAAACCTCCACCGTCACGCCAACAGGAATACGCCCACACTATCACGACCCACGAATCCACGCAGCGGTCTTTCAACTGTGGTATTCCATTGGTGGTACACACTTCCGCGCTCAAAATACACACACATTCACAAAACACTACCACATTGGAGAGTTCCAAATACACACACCTGATACACATACACACACCACTCCCACACACCCAATACAATATAAAACACACACCCACATTACCCACAAACCCTTAAAACCACAAATTTGGCAGAAGCAGAGATACAGCAAAGCAAAGACCACACCAGTATACAGATGCACACAACACCATCACTCACACAATATCCATGCACAAAACACTACACACCCCTAAACATCACCCCACACATCACAACACATACCACCTCACACATCACCCACACCACCCCATGGCACCGCAAAGACACCTCAGGTTTTCTGAGGAGGAGCTCAGGGTCATGGTGGAGGAAATCATCCGGGTAGAGCCACAGCTACTCGGATCACAGGTGCAGCACACCACCATAGCTAGGAAGATGGAGCTATGGCGCAGAATCGTGGACAGGGTCAATGCAGTGGGACAGCACCCAAGAACACAGGATGACATCAGGAAGAGGTGGAACGACCTACGGGGGAAGGTGCGTTCCGTGGTCTCAAGACACCACATTGCGGTTCAGAGGACTGGCGGCGGATCCCCATCCCCTCCCCCACAACTAACAACATGGGAGGAGCAGGCCTTGGCTATACTGCATCCTGAGGGCCTCGCAGGAGTAGCTGGAGGAATGGACTCTGGTAAGTCAAATCTTTCACTACTTCATCCCCACCCTACCTGCATGCTATCACATACCCCCACCCCGCCCTCACACCCATCACTCCAACTCCTCACATATGTCCCACTATCACAAACCACACATCCCAACACCAAGCCCTGCATGCAACAACAAAGCATGAACACCCATCACCAATGCATGTCCACTACACATACCCACACAGACCCCTAAACAATTATCACACAAGGTCCCACACAAGAATGTAAGCACTGGGGTAAAGGGTCACCCACCCATTGCACACCATGGCACACACAGATGCAATAATCATGCCTTTACACCCCTGCAGGACACCAACCCAACGTCACCGGACAGGAGGTTCCAGACATGTCCACTCCACCCACAGAAGAGGCCCACAGTGATGACAGCAGCTCTGTCCAACTGGATCTAGATGACCAGCCCGGCCCCTCTGGGACCTCGGGACAGTTGGTTCCCGTTACACAGTCACAGGCCACCACAGTGCCTCCCCCTCAAGAAACACCAGCACAGCACCCACCCAGCGGGCCCATACCTCTGTCCCCAGGACACGTCAAGCAACAGTGTGTCCACCACTACAGGGTACCCAAGCTAACCCACCACCCCAAGAACAACAGGGACCTGGGGGCAGTGGCAGTGGGCATACGGTTCATGGGACAGAGGCCCAGGAAAACCAGGGAACTGGGAGGTCTGCTGTGCGACAGGAGGAGGAAAGGCCCAGGGAACCCACTCTCCACGAGGCCCTCTCCAACATCATGGGAACGTACCATCATTCACAGGAGATGATGGCAACGGTACTGGCCAAGTTTCAGGAGACCCAACGGCTGCAGGAAGAACAGTATTTGGGGTTCAGGGAGGAACTCAAATCCATCAATTCCACCCTGAGCACCATTGTAGGGGTGCGGAAGGACCTCTTGAACACCAGGAGGGACACTGCGGCTCAACAATGGGCCCCTGACAATAGCCTGGACGATGAACTGGCCACCACCTCCACCAACGCTAGTGGACAGGAGGCACCGCCACAGGACCACAACAACAGCACCCCACCTCCTGCAGATGGAGAACCACCCTGCAAGCGGTCCCTGAGATCCAGGACAAAGACATAGAACAATGCCAAGACCCCCATCAAGAAATGAGACCACCCTGAATATCATCCTTCTGTCCCACTTTGTCACCCTGTCCATCCTTAAACTGCCCTAGCTCCACTTCCTATGCCCCTTTGGACAATGCACCTGTGAGACCAATAGACTGGATTCTGCCATGGACATTCCTCCACCATCACCCCTGACCATTTTACAACCCCCTCCACTATTTAGCACCTAAATAAACACCCTTGAACCACAAAACAATCAGGAGTCAGTCTATGCTTTCACAAATGTGTATTTGCAATAACTGCGGGAAACAGCAATGTCCATACTATTGTCAACATACCTATGTCACACAGCTCTAGTCCATGAGGTAACATAGCAGAGGTCACACAGTGGGAGCCACATCTGTGAAATGGAAAGGGAAAGTGACAAATTAGGGTCCATTCACTGGGTGAAAGTGACAGACAGATGAGAGGTCAAACAATTTTATCAGATGTAGGAGGCAGTGATGTCTTCTTACCTGTGTCTCACTGGAAGTATTATTGGATCACAGTGTTTCTGTTGTCTATGTCCTCTTCTTCTGCGTCCTCTTCTTCACTGTCCACAGGCTCCACAGCTGCCACAACACCTCCTTCAGGACCATCCTCCTGCAGAAAAGGCACCTGTCGTAGCAAAGCCAGGTTGTGCAGCACACAGCAGGCCACGATGATCTGGCACACCTTCTTTGGTGAGTAGTAAAGGGAACCACCTGTCATATGGAGGCACCGGAACCTGGCCTTCAGGAGGCCAAAGGTCCTCCCTATGACCCTCCTAGTTCACCCATGTGCCTCATTGTAGCGTTTCTCTGCCCTTGTCCTGGGATTCCTCACTGGGGTCAGTAGCCATGACAGGTTGGGGTAGCCAGAGTCACCTGCAAATGTCGAGGGACAACTGTTAGACACGCACTAACCCTTAGGGACAACCACAGACCCAGACAACTATTCATACTGTATAGGGTCCTTGTCCTCACCTAATAACCACACACGGTGCCTCATCACATAAGGGATGCTGCTATTCCTCAGAATGTAAGCGTCATGCACTGAGTCAGGAAACTTGGCGCTCACATGGGAGATGTACTGGTCAGCCAAACACACCATCTGCACATTCATAGAATGGTAGCTCTTCTGGTTTCTGTACACCTGTTCACTCCTGCGGGGGGGTACCAAGGCTACATGTGTCCCATCAATGGCACCTATGAAGTTGGGGATATGTCCCAGGGCATAGAAGTCACCTTTCACTGTAGGCAAATCCTCCACCTGAGGGAAAATGATGTAGCTGCGCATGTGTTTCAGCAGGGCAGACAACACTCTGGACAACAAGTTTGAGAACATAGGATGGGACATCCCTGATGCTATGGCTACAGTTGTTTGAAAAGACCCACTTGCCAGGAAATGGAGTACTGACAGGACCTGCACTAGAGGGAGGATTCCTGTGGGATGGCGGATAGCTGACATCAGGTTTGGCTCCAACTGGGCACACAGTTCCTGGATTGTGGCACGATCAAGTCTGTAGGTGACTATTACATGTCGCTCTTCCATTGTCGACAGGTCCACCAGCGGTCTGTACACCGGAGAATGCCGCCATCTCCTCACCTGCCCCAGCGGACGTGCTCTATGGATGAGAACTACAATCAGACGGTCAACCAACAATGAGGTACCAAAAAACAACTTTATTGCACACAATTGTCAATCTGCTATGTGCCTCTCTTAGTGTGTATGCAAGGCCTAGATATGTGTGACACATTTAAAATTCATGCCATGTGGGCCCCTGAAATGTCGGCTGCCTGACCTGTAAGGTGGGACAAGGGGATATGAGGTAACTGCGCTGGCGTTGTACACCGTTGCGGTAGGCGGTCGAAGACTGCAGCACAATCCTGCATTGGTTAACATTGGACCCTATGGTTCCCAGGAGCCAATGACGATGTACGCCGGCGGTGAAGGAACGCACCACCGCGGACGTGACCGGCATTTTATCTCTGTTCACTAACTTGATACCTGATCTTCGACAGGAGAGGACCTACACTGCAAGTGCCACTGTGACCTCAGTCTGGAAGCGACAATGGCTCAGGTGTCTGGGGAAAGCGCCCCTGCCTTCACATCGGAGGAGATGGAGAAGCTAGTGGATGGGGTCCTCCCCCAGTACACACTACTCTCCGGTCCTCCAGACAAACAGGTGGGTACACTGTGAGCATGCTGTATGGGCAATGCCTGTTTGGAGTGGTGTGGATGGGAGATAAGGGGAGGCAGATGAGACGTTCAAGGTACGATCGTAAGTGTATGTGCATCAGGGCAAGGGTGGGAACGTGGGACAATGACTGTGACGGTCCGGACGGTTAAAGTTTTTCCTTTTCCCCTGTACTATCCCCCTGTAGGTCAGCGCCCACCAGAAGAAGGATATTTGGCGTGCCATTGCCAAGGATGTCCAGACCCTGGGGGTCCACCACAGACGGAGCACCCACTGCTGTAAAAGATGGGAGGACATTCGCAGCTGGAGAACGAAGACGGCAGAGGCCCAGCTGGAGATGGCCTCCCAATGTGGGAGGGGTGCCCGTCACACCATGACCCTACTGATGTTCCGGATCCTGGCGGTGGCGTATCCGGAGTTGGATGGGCGCTTGAGGGCATCACAGCAGCCACAAGGGGGTGAATACCGTCACATCCATCTAACTCTGCGCGCATTGGAGGTGTCTGGGTGGGGGAGGTGATCAGTGGGTTCCCCTAGGCTAGGGCAAGCTTTGTAGGCAAGGACCCTTTGTGAGGCAGGCTAAGTGGCACCCCAACCCCACCAGTAGTAAGAGCCATCTACACCTAGTCGGGGTCCTGTGACTTCCATGTATGCAGCAATCGGGCATAGGCCATGTACCCCATGTCCCTGTGATAAATTAGGGAACTCTAAGTGCATGGCGTAGTGCAGAGGGCTGCTCTGTCTGTAGTGTCCGCCAATGGTAGCGGTGTTGCATGCACTGAGCATGTCTTTCTACTTTCTTTCCCCCACCATTTTGTGGTCTCCCTGTTCTTGTGTGCATTAGCATCATCAGGCGGAGGAGCTGTGCCACCGGAGCAGGAGGGAGCTGCATCCCACTTGGCCCTGGAGACCGAGACAATGGAGTCAGAATTCACCAGTGGGACGGAGGACGAGGGGAGCTCCACGGCAAGGACTGGAGCAGAGACCAGCAACACCGACTCCTCCTCTGATGGGAGCTCCCTTGCGGTGGCGGGCCCCTCTGTGCCCCCCGCATCTACAGGTACAGCCGCAACCCCCCCCTACCAGCACCGCCCTCCCAGCAGCCCTTCAGCGTGTGCCCCGTGGCCGCTCACCCAGGAGGGTGGGCATCTTCTTCGCCCCAGGCACCTCAGGCCCTGCCCCAGTCAGCCCTGCTGCCCTCAATGAGGAGGCCATTGACCTCATCAGATCCCTCAGTGTTGGGCAGTCTACCATTCTGAATGCCATCCAGGGTGTAGAGAGGCAATTGCAACAGACAAATGCATTCCTGGAGGGCATTCATTCTGGCCAGGCAGCCCAAAAGCAAGCATTTCAGACTCTGGCCTCAGCACTGATGGCAGCCATTGTCCCTGTGTCCAACCTTCCTCCTCCAGCTTCCTCCACCCAGACCCAATCCCCAGTACCTCAGCCTATCCCAAGCACACCATCAGACCAGCTTTCACACACCTCAACACACAAGGGTAGCTCTGGCAAACAGAAGCACCACACATCCCACAGACACTCACAAGCATCCTACCCATGCACACATACCAACATCCACTGCCTCCACTGTGTCCCCCTTCTCCACGTCTCCCTCCTCCCTCCCTGTCACGTCTCCACTCACACCTGCATGCACTACATCTTCAGCCACTACCTCCAACACCAGCACGCTCATCACCACACACCGCTCACGTGCAGTCACCACCCCCACTACCATTCACACATCCCCTGTGTACTCTCTCAGTGTGTCTGTGAGCCCTCCTCCCAAAGTACACAAACGCAGTCACACACCTACACAACAGCCATCCACCTCACGACAGCCTCCAGCCCATGCACCTTCACCCAAAGTCAGCAAACGTACACCTCCTACAACCACTACCTCTTCCTCCACTACCAAACCCCCTCCACCTACCCATCCAGTGTGTCTAATAAACTTTTCCTGTCAAACCTTGACCTCTTCCCTTCACCTCCCCCACCCATCCGTCCTCTAGGGCCTGCCTTTCCAGGTCCCAACCCAGCACCTCAGCCCCCACATCACCGGGCACAGTGGTGCCATTAGTAACCGGCTTCTTGAGTGTGCCAAGCAGCAGGGCTGCCAGTGTCCCAAGGAACGAGTCCAAGGACATTTCCCCACCTCCAAAACAGAAGAAGTTGCCCACATCCTGGGGGGGGGAGATGGCCAAAACACCTGCCACCAAGGGCTCAGCCAAGACAACAGTTGGGAGAAGCAAGACAGCTGCGCCACCATCCAAGGTGGGGAAGGGCCTGAAAAAGAAAGGGAAGTCACCGCCAACCAGTACGGCGGACAAGACCGCCACCGGCACCGCCACATGCTCCGCCGCCACGGCCACCACCGCCAGCACCCAAGATACTGAGCCCTTCACCAGCACCACAGACACTGTGCCTTTCAGCAGCACCGAGGTCAGTGAGCCTGCCACAGCACCGCAGCTCATGACACCGCTGCCAGCACCGAGGTCAGTGAGCCCCCCACCAGCACCGCCGCTCATGACACCGCCACCAGCACTGAGGTCAGTGAGCCCCCCACCAGCACCGCTGCCCAATGACCGCTGCAAACACTGCCGCTACTTTGCCCCCCGCCAGCACCTCCAGCAGCCACACCACATCCTTAGCCAGTGGCACCACTGCAGACATGGCTGCCATCCCCAGTGGTCATTCGTAAGAGGCTGGTGGTCAGTTCCAGGGGCCTGGCAGCTTCCATGTTGGATCACTGTCAGTGGAGTATCTCATCCACTACCTCAGTCCTTGGCAGGATGAAGCACTCTGGGCACAAAGCCCCCTCCAGAACCAGTGGAGAAAGACACCCACTACCTCTTTCCTTGGCAGAATGAAGCACTCTGGGCACAAAGCCCCCTCCAGAACCAGTGGAGTATCACATCCACTACCTCTGTCCTTGGCAGGATGAAGCACTCTGGGCACAAAGCCAATCAATCAATCAATCACTGCATTTGTAAAGCGCGCTACATACCCGCGAGGGTCTCAAGGCGCTGGGGGGGGGGGTGCTACTGGTCAAAGAGCCAGGTCTTGAGGAGTCTTCTGAAGGCCAGCAGGTCCTGGGTCTGTCGTAGGATGGTGTGGAGAGTGTTCCAGGTCTTGGCGGCGAGGTAGGAGAAGGATCTGCCGCCGGGGGTGGTTTTTCGGATACGGGGGACTGTGGCGAGGGCGAGGTTGGCTGAGCGGAGGCTTCAGGTGGGGGTGTGGAAGCTGAGTCGGTTGTTGAGGTAGGTGGGTCCGGTGTTGTGCAGTGCTTTGTGTGCGTGGATCAGGAGCTCCCTCCAGAACCAGTGGAGAAAGGCATCCACTACCTCTGTCCTTGGCAGGATGAAGCACTCTGGGCACAAAGCCCCCTCCAGAACCAGTGGAGTATCACATCCACTACCTATGTCCTTGGCAGGATGAAGGAAGCACTCTGGGCACAAAGCCCCCTCCAGAACCAGTGGAGTATCACATCCACTACCTCTGTCCTTGGCAGCATGAAGCACTCTGGGCACAAAGCCCCCTCCACAACCAGTGGAGAAAGGCATCCACTACCTCTGTCCTTGGCAGGATGAAGCACTCTGGGCACAAAGCTCCCTCCAGAACCAATGGAGACTTATCCACTTGAGAGACTGTGGCTTTGCACTCCCCAGGATAAAGCAGTGGGCATACCACCCACTTGAGAGACTTGAGAGACTGTAGCTTTGCACTCCCCAGGATAAAGCAGTGGGCAAACCACCCACTGAAAAGACTTGAGAGATTGTGACTTTGCACTCCCCACGATGCAGCAGTAGGCAAACCACCCACTGGAGAGACATGAGAGACTGTGGCTTTGCACTCCCCAGGATAAAGCAGTGGGCAAACCACCCACTGAAAAGACTTGAGAGACTGTGGCTTTGCACTCCCCAGGATAAAGCAGTGGGCAAACCACCCACTGAAAAGACTTGAGAGACTGTGGCTTTGCACTCCCCAGGATGCAGCAGTGGGCAACCCATCCACTTGAGAGACTTGAGAGACTGTGGCTTTGCACTCCCCAGGATAAAGCAGTGAGCAACCCACCCACTGGAGAGACTTGAGAGACTGTGGCTTTGCACTCCCCAGGATACATTGTAGTGTAGCCATTTTTAATATAGCTTTATGCACTTTTGCTTAATGTATTAGGCCTCTGTGCACTTTGCCCTAGATGTATTTTTTTTAACCTCGCACTGTTATTTTACGATAACCAGTTTCACTGTCTTGTTTTATTTCATTCTATCACACTGTTTAGCTTACTTTAGCACTGTGTTCTTAAACAATACATTCTTGCTTGCTCTGTGCTTCAGTCAAGGATACAGTCTGGTACATTGCCTATAGACGCGGTAGAAGTTTAGTCTCTAGTGTTCGTAGAAAGTACACATTCTTACGTAGGGACGTTTCCTAGAACATCGGCGTGTTAGTTATAAAAACACTTTCTAGTCCTGGTACACGTAAGAGGGAGATTCCGACCAGGAACCCACAACTAGATGCTGACTGCCCTGTTGCAGAGGCTGATGCAGATTACAGGCCTTTGCTCAGGTATGAGGGTTGATATCCTCCGGGGGAACCTGAAAGGCAGGCTTAGAGATTCATAGGCTGTGCTCAAAATATAACTTAGAGAGAACATAAGTTAGTTGCACTATGATAGCCTTATTCTTGTGTTTCACTCTCCTCATTACTATTTCAATCCTACTGTGTTGTATAGTTCTGGTTATAGCAGCTCACACTTTGTTATCTAAAATGCAGTTTTTTTATTAAACCAATCTGTAAAACTCAGACTGCCTTTGTCATTTATATATGAGACCATACAGTGTATGAGAGAACCGGTTGTGACCTGAGTGACCACGACTTCCCTGGGAAGTACTAAGATGTCATGTGCTCGACTGCCCAATTGTCTCTTCCCTTCGGGAGAGATGAGGCACTGCTAGTTAGCCGGAGCAAAAACTGGATTTGGGGTGACAAGGGTCCTTCACCGTTGGTCAGATTTAGTCCCCCACTCTGCGAACGATCTTGCCACCCAAAAATCCAGTAGTCTCATTAGGATAATGAGAGCCTACGCGACAACATCAATGAGCATGGAGCCCCCTCGTGGAGCTGGTGTCGTGCACTCATCCGGCTGAGGTGCCCCCCCTTCCCTTCCCCCTGAGGTGCCTGTTTTATTTCGATCAGATGCCCCTGCAGTGTTCTCTCCGTTTGGATCGGGTATCTTGTGTGGGCCTCGCCCATGCATTTTGGGCCCAGTGGTCCACGGACTATATAGGTGCAGTACCTGGACTTGAATTATTGGTGTACATATTTGTTAATAGTGTATATACATTTTTGAGTAATGGATTTTTCTTGATTATATTCGTTCAAATCATTTCCTTTTGCCCTTGCGTTCTTCCAGGGGTGGTTGGGGGGGGGGAATGTACCGTTTCAGCATGTATTTGTGTGTGTGTTGTTGTGGGTGAGGGTGGGAGTGTTGCATGTTGCGTGTGTGTCACTCTCTTTTCCCTCCACACTCCACTGTGTCGTAGGTGCAGTACTCACAGTGGTCGTCGCCGCCGTCAGTCGTGCTCCTGGTAGAGGAGCAGGAAGACAATAGCAGGGAAGATTTGAAGTTCCGGCTCCATAACGTCCTGGTTCCTCGTGGGTTGTGTAGAGGTGAGTTTTCCCTTCCAAGTCCTGTTTCCACTGTGTTTTTGTTTGCGTTGAATCCGCCCCGGAAAAGGTGGTGGATTGGCCTGTCATAATAGTGTGGGCGGTACATTGTCTCCCGCCTGTCTGTTGGTGGTGACCGTCATACTGTTTGTTTGTACCGCCGTGGCGGTCGGAGTGTTAAAGTGGCTGTCTGTGTTGGCAGTTTCCTCCACGGTCGTGATTGTTGGCGGTCTGACCGCCGCTTCACCACCGACGCCATGGTCGTAATGAGGGCCTTAGTCTGTATATGTGCCAATATGTGCTGTGACGCAGTTAGGTGCCAAGCCATGTGCACCCCTGAAATGGCGACTGCCTGACTTGTGAGGAGGGACAAGGGGAAATTAGGTAACTGCGCTGGCGTTGTGCAGCGTCAAGGTAGGCGGTCGAAGACCACCGTGCAACTCAGCATTGGTTATCATTGGGCCCTATGGGTTCCAGGAGCGAATGGCCATGTATGCAGGCGGTGACGGTACGCACCGCTGTGGATGTGGCTGCCATTTTCTATCTGTTCATTCCCTTGATACCTGACCATCAACAGGAGAGGACCTCCACTGCAAGTGCTGCTGTGATCTGAGTCTGGAAGAGACAATGGCTCATATGTCTGGGGAAAGGGCCCCTGCCTTCACTGTGAAGGAGTTGGACAAAAATGGTGGAAGGGGTCCTCCCCCAGTACACGCTACTCTAAAGTCCTTCAGACAAACAGGTGAGTACACTGTGAGCATGATGCGTGGACAATGCCTATTTGGAGTGGTGTGGATGGAAGCCACATGTTGAGGGGGCTGAGGGCTGCATGTGAGGATGGTCAGTTTATGTGCGTCATGGCATGGGTGGTAACTGGTGGGCAATGAGTATGACGGTCCGGACGGGTGAGTAATTTCCCTTCCTCCTGTACTTTCCCTCTAGGTCAGCACCCACCAGAAGAAGGATATTTGGGGTGCCATCGCCAAGGTAGTGCAGACCCTGGGGGTCTATCACAGACGGAGCACACACTGCTCCAAGAGATGGGAGGACCTGCGCCGCTGGAGCAAGAAGACGGTGAGGCCCAGCTGGGGCTGGCCTCCCAATGTGGAAGGGGTGCCTGTTGCAGAATAACCCCCCTGATGTTCTGCATCTTGGCGGTGGCCTATCCGGAGTTGGATGGGCGCTTAAGGGCACCACAGCAGCCACAAGGGGGGTGAGTACAGTGTCATAAAGCTGACTCTGTGTGGTTTAGGAGGGATGTGGGTGAGGAGGTGTGGACTGTGGGTGCCCCTAGGCAAGGGCGGTCACGCCAGGGTAGCTCCCTTGATTGCAGGCTCAGAAGCACCGCCATCCCCAATGGTAAAATTGGACAGCTACTAGTGTGCAGGGTCCTGTGGGTGTCGGGTGTGCATATGTTGGCATTAGGCATTGTACCCCATGGGGTGGTGACTACCATAGTGACTGGTTGAGCAAGGCCTAGTACACAGGGCAGCTCTATGTGTGTTGTGTCCGCCAACGGTAGTGGTGTTGCTGGCATTGACCATGTGTGTCCTTTGTCTTTCCCCCCCTTCTTGTTTTGTCACCATGTCCTTGTGTGCATTAGCATCATCTGGCGGAGGAGCAGAGGCACCGGCGACGGAGGGAGCTGCATCCTACATGGCCCAGGAGGGTGAATCCACAGAGGGTGAAGGCACCAGTGGGATGGAGGGCGAGGGGAGCTCCACGACGGGGACAGGAGGGGATACCAGCAACAGCGATTCCTCCTCTGATGGAAGTTCCCTGGCATTGGCGGACACCTCTGTGCCCACCCCAACAACAGGTACAGCTGCCGCCTCCCCTACCAGCACTGCCCTCCCAGCAGCCCCTTAGCGTGTTTCCCGTGCCTGTTCACCCAGGAGGGTGGGCATTTTTTTCGCCCCAGGCACCTCAGGCCCTGCCCCAGTCAGCCCTGCTGCCCTCAGTGAGGAGGCTATTGACCTCCTGTGATCTCTCACTGTTGGGCAGTCAACCATTCTGAATGCCATCCAGGGTGTTGAGAGGCATTTGCAGCAAGCAAATGCATACCTGGAGGGCATTCATTCTGGGGTGGGGCCCAACAGAGAGCATTTCAGGCTCTGGCCTCAGCATTGATGGCAGCCATTGTCCCTTTGTCCAGCCTCCCCCTCCAACTTCCACTACCCAGACCCAATCCCCTGTACCTCAGCCTATCCCAAGCACACCATCAGACCAGCATGCACACACATCAACAGACAAAAGTGGCTCAGGAAAACATAAGCACCACACATCACACAGGCACTCACACAAGCACCATACCCATGCACACATACCAACGTCCACTTCCTCCACTGTGTCCCCCTCTTCCACGTCCTCAACCTCCCTCCCAGATTCGTCTCCACTCACACCTGCATGCACTACATCATCAGCCACTGCCTCCATCACCAGCACGCCCATCACAACACACTGCTCACTTGCAATCACCACCCCCACTACCATTCACATGTCCCCTGTGTCCTCTCCCAGTGTGTCTGTGAGCCCTCCTCCCAAAGTACACAAACGCAGGCACACACCCACTCAACAGCCATTCACCTCACAACAGCCTCCAGCCCATGCACCTTCACCCAAACTCAGCAGAGGTACACCTTCTACAACCACTACCTCTTCCTCCACTCCCACACCCCGTCCATCTTCCCGTCCCAGTGTGTCTAAGAAACTTTTCCTAGCTAACTTGAACCTCTTCCCTACACCTCCCCCCATCCGTCCCCTAGGGCCAGGATGTCTAGATCCCAGCCCAGCACCTCAGCAACCACATCTTCATCTGCTGTGATCTGTGCAAGTCGGGGTGGATTGAAGGGGGCACCCGTCAGAGCTGCCCGTGTGCCACCTACAGATGTAGAGGCCCACCCTATTCCGCCACCTGCAAAGGTAAAAAAAGGGCCGGCTTCCAGCAGGGGACAGCTGCACTAACCACCCAGCAGGGCCTCGTCCAAACACAGAGAGGGAAGTGCCAAGGTTCCAGCAGCGACTGTCAAGGTGGGGAAGGGCCACAAGACAAAGGGCAAGTCACCTCAGGGCACGATGCCTCCTGGTGAGGGGCTGGTGACCACCATTTCGTCAGGGATGCCAGCGACCTGTACCACAGTCACCACCGCCGCAACGACCACCACCTGCACCACCACCTGCACCACAACCTGCACCGCCACCTGCCCCACGACCTGCACCGCCACCTGCACCGCCGCTGCCACAACGTCAGTCTGCAGCATCCTCCCCAAGGATCAGCTATTCGAGGCTGTCGGAGACGGTATGGTGTCTCCCTCCACCACAACAGACAGTTGCACCACGGCCAGCACTGGCAGCATCTCTGCTGCAGCCACAGCCGCCTGCACCACCATCTGCACTGCCACGTGCCCAGCCGGTACCACTCTGTCGGACGTCAGCAGCATCCCCAGTGGGCAGCTGTCCGAGGCTGCAGGTGACATCCTGGACACGCCACTTGAGGCACCACCTCAAGCACTGGCACGACCAGCAGTTGGCAGCCTAAGTCACTGCAGGATGGAGTGTGGCTCTGCCTCCATGGAGTATCATGCTACCTGTTCCAGATATATCGCGAGGCTCAGACACCCAGGTGAGAGGATGTTAATTGCCACAATCCAGGTGCAGCATCACTGGGCACAAAGATCCCTCCAGAACCAGTGGAGAGATACATCCACTGACCCAATCCTTGGCAGCATCAAGCACTCTGGGCACAAAGCCCCCTCTAGAACCAGTGGAGAGATACATCCACTCACCCAATTCGTGGCAGGATCAAGCACTCTGGGCACAAAGCCCCCTCCAGAACCAATGGAGAGATACATCTATTCACCCAATCCTTGGCAGGATCAAGCACTCTGGGCACAAAGCCCCCTCCAGAACCAGTGGAGAGATACATCCATTCACCCAATCCTTGGCAGGATGAAGCACTCTGGGGACAAAGCCCCCTCCAGAATCAGTGGAACATGTCACCCACTTGAGAGACTGTGGCTTTGCACTCCCCAGGACCAAGCAGTGGGCAAACCACCCACTTGAGAGACTTGAGAGACTGTGGCTTTGCACTCCCCAGGACCAAGCAGTGGGCATGGAGCCCCCTCTAGGAGCAGTGGCGTCGTACCATCTTTGGGGTGAGGTGCTCCCCTCCCCTTCCCCCTGAGGTGCCTTTGTTTTTACGACCTGATGCCCTGCAGTGTTCTCCAGAAGGCTGGTGTCATGTGTGGGCTTCGCCCATGCTTTTTGGGACCACTGGTCCACGGACATTTACAAGGGACAGTGTACAGCATTGTGTACATAATGTAAATATTTGTATATACTGATAATTTGATTTTCTCTTGATATATCTGAATGTTTCAATACAACACTGGTTAGACTCATTTCCTTTTGTCCTTGTGTTCTTCCAGGGGGTGATGGGTGTATCTGTATTGTTGTTGGATGTGTTGGTGTGTATGGTGTTGTTGGTGAGGGTGGGGGATGGGGGTGTTGCGTGCCACGTGTGTGTGTCACTCTCTTTTCCCTCCTCCCCTCCCTTTTGTGCTAGGTGCAGTACTCACCATCGTTGCCGCTGCCGCCTTCTTTCTACTTCGTGGTGTATTAGTAGATACAGCAACATGGGGAGGATATGCAATTTGGGCTCCATGGCGTCCTGGTTCTTCGTGGAGTGTCGGGAGGTGAGTGGTTCCCCTTCGTTGTTCAGTTTCTGCCGTGCTTTTGATGGCGTTGGTACCGCCCCAGAAAAGCTGGCAGATTGGTGCCTTGCACTACTGTGGGAGGTACACTGTCTTCCGCTTGTCTGTTGGTGGTGACCGCCGCGGTGTTTGTTGCTACCGCCATGGCGGTCGGAGTGTTAAAGTGGCTGTCTATGTTGGCGGTTTCCGCCATGGTCATGATCCAATTTTTTTTACCGCCGGCCTGTTGGCGGTGTGACCGCTGCTTTAACACCGACCACCAGGGTTGTAATGCGGGCCATAGTCTCCACATAGTCTTTCATGTGCCCCACCGTTGTTGACTCTGGGAGGCCCAAAATGCAGATATTGTTACGGCAGGAGCGAGCTTCAAGGTCCTCATTCTTGATCCAGATTACTTTCAACACGCATTCCATTTTGAGTAACTTCTCCTCGTTTCCACGCCAACCATCCTCCTTATCCAAAGTGAGAGATTCCACTTGCACAGGGCATGTGTCATGGCCATCCACCCGTTCTTTTAAACGATCCATTTGTTCAGTCGAGTGATCTAACTTGGCATCAATACTGGCCAAGCTGTGCTTAAGATCCCAGAACATAGCCTTCACCGAGGTCACCGGATTGTCCTCTTCCTCCTGTACTGACCGGCTGGCCTGGCTGCATTTCTTTTTCCCCTCAAAGGTAAGTTTGGATTTCCTCTGGTCCGACTTACCCATCACCTCAGGAAAAAAAAAAGGGGGGGAGGCAGAGGGGGCAAGCGCTGCAAACAAAAAGGCAGCACAAAAGGCGCCCCTCAGTGACCTAGCCACCACCCTGCCATGACAATTAGTGAAACCCAGAGGGGCACTCAGCTCTCCCACGCTCCCGCAGCACATGACCAGAAACAGCACTTCCTCCTGAGGACCAGAAAACAAAAGGAGAGGGAACAGGCACCTGCCACACACCGGACCCCTCAAAACAGCCCACAGGCAAGCAAGCCCAAGAGGGACTGCACCAGGCCACGGCACCCGCGAGCAGCCCCACGCACACCCACCCCAAAGAAGACACGGGAAGGAGGGGGGCACATAGCACGCCGAGTCTGTGGCCCCTACCAGCTGCTGCGGGGCAAAATGCAACGCCACCCGCCCGGTCCAGCAGCCCCCAGTGCATCTACCTACTTACCTGTGGGGCAATGCAACCCGATCAACACCGACGAACAGGCCCCACGGGAACCAACACCGGGGACCACAGTGAGACATAAGGTATTCAGCCACCAGGGGCCAGAAAAAAAGGGGGGCCGCCGATCCTCCGCTCGCCACCAGCGGCACCCCTAGTCAAGCACCAGGGAATCAGTCCCCGCAGCCAGCACCAGTCACCTCCGGGGCCGGTTCCACTACTCAAGGCCCGAGGCACAGGCAGCCACTGTTCCGGCAAAAGCACCCACGGGGCCCCCGGCGACAGCCCAAAGAGGGAGGGGAAGGGGGAAAAACAGCCCCAACTGCCATGCTGCCTGCTGGACCCTCTTGCCCAGAAGGGACGAGCACCGCCACGGCCTGCGCAAGTGCGCATCAGGCCCAAACACCTCCCAGCCAGGCTGCGCCGATCTAACGTGGCCTGCACCACCAAGCCGGCTCCATTCTGCCACACTGCAACTCTCCAAGGCATCCAGCACACCGGCAGAGGCACGAAATCGTTCCAGGCAGCTGATCGGGCAGGATTATTGTCAGATTGACACACAGCATGACGGCCATCTTGGAGGACGGCTAAGCCATGCCCCATACATCACAAATTTAGCTCATGTGAGAAAAATATTTATGAGAGCTTTGTTTCCACTCCTCTTTGAGGTGTGACAATGGGGGTTTAATCATCATCATCAATAAGGATTTAGAAATTCAGGAAATTGAGGGCCTCTTATAGGAGCGCCCTAGGGCACACAGCACCACCTTTCATGCATAACACTGTGTGAAAGGGGAATTTCGTGTGTGTTGCTGTGCATGTTCCCACAACAGCACTAATGGAACCTGACAGAATCTGATGCATTCTCAGATTTACAAGTCTGGGAATGCATCAGATTCCTACGCCACCTCAGAGGTGGCATTAAAGTAACACAATGGGGAGAAATACAATTTCTCCCCTTTCTTTCCTCTTCCTATGTGTGCTGATTTTACAGCACACATAGAAAGAGGAAAAACACCATTAATGATTGTTTGCGTACAGGAAGGTGTCTCTTCCTGCACATAAACAAATATCCCTGCAATGCATGCATCCTTGCACCATAGTGCAAGGATGCCTATGTTGGCACAAAGCAGCAATTTGTGCACAAGCGTAGGGGACAAGGACAGGAGTGCGCTGTATCTTATAGATTCAGTGCATTTCTGCCCTTTTGCTTTGACAGTCTGGTGAAGCAAAAAAGCTTGTGGCACTGCCCTGCACCAAAACATAGTAAATGAGGCCCTGAGTGTTGGACATTTCCGATTCCATAAAGGTGCCTCCGGTTTTAATTAGTACTAGATTAATCTAGCCCATTCCCCATTTATGTTGAAAAGAATGCACAAGGGGGGAGTACTTTAAGAATTGAGTGAAGGGGATTACGCAATTCTGTATCAAAAGTTCTAAAGGAATGATAAGACCATATGCAAATACATCTCCCACTTTTATAGCCCAATATTTGTCCACCTGGATGGGTCAATGAAATAATACTGATGCTCACAATAGGAATTACTAAAAGTATTCGAAAATAAATATTGTTCACAAAAATATTGGGCCTCATTATAAGTTTAGGTTTCACAACGCAGTAAACACCTTGAAACCTGTGGACCCGGGCAACATATATAAATCATCAACACTACCAACAAATCCAAATTTTGGATAGTCATAAATCCTTTGAAATATTAATTATATTAGTCCACATTGGGTTCATTGTTGACATTTCGACCCTAGCCATATCCAAAATACAAATGGTTTATCATCAGGACAAATAAGAGTTGTAGGAAGCCCCTAGGGAGAAGGGAAGAGAACACAAAAATAAACTAGGACTTAAAATGGCCAAAGCCACATCCTGCCCAGCCACTGTTTTGCCTGCACTGGGGCAAGATGTCATTCTCAGGCCATCTTTCCAAGTGCTAATGACCTGCTAAATTCAGCAGTCTTACATGGAATTGACATGCTTCACAAATATCAGGTGAATACAACCAATAGCAGGGGTACCTGTCACAATAGGATAACCTGCAAATCAAATATTTACACAGGCTTTGCAAAATGTCACTGTAAATGTTTGGAGGTAGAAGTCATAATTCAACCTGTAACATTGTATCTTTTGCAAAAACCAGTCGAGCTGACACTGGGCACATAGTAGCCACAGAGAAGACCACTACCCCTATGGATGAAGCCCTCAGTGAAGAAAACAATCCTGGATGTCTGGACGTGGAGGACGGTTCTGGCTTATCTGGACAACCTGGTCAAACCCCAACAGTGAGTCTCACTGTGGCCATCTCAACACCTCTCAGCCGGTTGCCTCAACATCACAGGAAGGTATTTGCCCCTCAACCTGTGTCCCTAGGATAGTGGCAACCATCTCATGCCCCCCAGTCCAGGACTCTGAGTTGCAGCACAACACCTCAAACAATGATGGTCCTGGAACCAGTAGTAGATGGAAAACTATGGCAAGGGCATTGGCCCATGGTGGTAGGGTGCATGGGTGGGATGTAGTGGGGCAGTGGGGTGAGGATACAGGGGATGCTTCTGCCCAGTACACCATTAGCCACTTCTTGGGGGTCAATTAGGGGTCTCAAAGCCCAATCAGCCAGGTACTTGTAGAACTCTGGGAGATCAAGCAGCTCCAGAGGGACATCCATAGGGATATGATTCAACAGTGGGAGGCCACCAATAACAACCTGGTCTCCTTAACTGCGGTGTTGAAAGACATTAACCCTGATCAGGGATCATCAACAACAATCTACCCCATCCTTTGACACAGCAACACCAGGCCCTTCAACAGTGCCAGCCACTAGAAGGGAGGCCCTGTCAAGGGAAAAACCCACTGCAGACACCCCTGCCTCAGTAGCAGCATATCACCCCACATGCAAGCGGGGACATCTAACAAAGAATGTGGGAGGTGCAGATGGCAAAATGCCCACCACTGCCAGCATGTGAGCTCTTTCTAAATGGACTCCTTTGTGTGCCACATATTCACTCTGTTGACTGCTCTTTAACAACCTTCCATTTCCTATGGGAGGAGTACACTGGACTTTGGACTGACAATTGTGTGGCCTCCACTGTAATTAGTTCTTCCACTATGACTGAACCCTTCACAGTTTTTTCCAACCATGCACCAAATCACGTGTAAAGCACACTTTTACCTTAAATCCACTATCACAAAGTCATTGTCTGCTTGCTTTTGTTCCAAATTTTGTCATGTAGAGATGTAAGAACATGTGAAGTAAATGAGGAAGACACAAGATGCTAATGCAAGAAGGGCTTTGTAACAGGTACAGAGCCCTGCTAAGGATTACTACCAACACATACAAACAAATTCCTACAAGTGCCTGGTCACACCAAATATTTAGGCTGTCCGCATGTCTGGACTGTCTTAGCTAAGCATGGCTGACTCATATTGTTTCAAGGTAGATATGCCAAGGTACAGGCAGCCAGACCACAGAAGAAAGGGCCTTGTCAGACATTGTCCTGTAGAATAGGTAAACAGAAATGTGGGTAGTGTCACCAACATGAGCCTTATCAGATACGAAACCAAAGAAATCCAAAATCACATAGGCCGAGATACAGACATAAGGCAGACCAACATTCCCTGATCACAGGCCCATCATAATACAGTAGCACAGTGAAATCACCACAAAAATACACCACACAGGTTTAGAAAAATAGATAATATTTATCTGAATTAAATAAGGTAAAAACAATGAAATTTCAATGTACACAAGTAAATGTATGAATTTATAAGACCAAGGGTCACATGTACGAAGCAAATGAATTGCAAGTTGGAAATAGCGACTCCTTGCGAATCGCTATTTCCGACTCGCAAAACGGGATGCAGTCAAAAATCACAATACCAATTTGCGATTTTGTGCGGAGTCGCACCGCAATTTGCGATATCACAATTTTGCAAAATCGCTATTTGCTAAATCGCAATTTGCGAGGTCGCAAATTGCACAAGGGTGTGGTCCGGAGTCGCAAATTGCGACTGGCTCGCAAATTGCACGCAGGTGATAATAAAATAGGTGAAAATACACTTCCTGGTTCTGAGTGATGACATCAGAACCAGGAAGTACCCCCATGGAACAGGGAGGAGCCTACCCACCACAGACAGCAGAGGCACACCCATCTGAGAGGAGCAACTACAGCCATGTCAGCACAGGACAAGGAGACACCCAGGAGGAAGAGGAAACTCACATTTTCTGAAAAGGAGCTGGAGGTCCTGACTGAGGAGTGCTGCCTGCACCATGATGTCTTGTTTGGCAAGGCATTAATGAGTGTCCCTGACACACAAAAGAAGGGGATCTGGCAGGACATCCTGAGTAAGATCAATGCGATCGGAGTCAGCCATCGCACCATCGATAAGGTCCGCAAAAGGTGGTACGACCTCAGGTCCAGGACCAAGGAAAGGATGGCAGGGCGGATGAGGGAGATGCACAGAACTGGAGGAGGACCATCAACAGTACCACCTTCTACAGCCAGTGAGAGCATGGTGGAGACCACTCTGGAGCCGGAGGCTGTGGTAGGAATTGGAGACCTGGACAGTTCTGCACCGGGAACATCCAGAAGTAATTACCAAAAATCACTTATTTACAACATTCAATGCACCATGCACACAACCACAGTACACAAAAGCATGCATCCTCCAGATATGCTCCATTTCCATATTGCAACCTACAGAACAATGCATTATGGGCAATGTAGTACAGTAGTCCAACGTTTGAGAAATATTTACTGTGATACACCAAGCATATGTGAGGCACTGACAGTGTATCCCCTGTGTCCCACAGGTCTCCCACAAGTACCCACCAACAACCCTACTGTGCAGGGAGAAGAACCTGCCACCAACACAGCAGACGAGGCAGCCAGTGTAACAGCAGGGGAGTGCATGACTACACCACTCGTCCACCATGTACGAGAGACCACCAACGACACAGATATTAATCTTGAGGCAGGCAACCTGACACCGGGGCCACAGATGAGTGGGAGTTGGCCACATAGGTTAGCTGGGTCTGGGCGGAGACGGCAACGTCCAACACAGTCAGCCAGTGAGGAGGATGTCACCGGTGAACAATTCCTAGGACTGGAGGCATCCTCACTGAGCAGTCACCGGCTGCAAAATTAACACATGCAGGTTATGAACAGGAACCTGCACAGACTGCAACAGACCCTCTCCCTGGGTTTTGCCAATGTGGACAACCAATTCACTGCCATGAACAACAACATGGCAAACTTCACCAGCTCCATCAATGACCTGGTCAGTGAAATGGTGGCAGATAGGGCCCATGCAAGGTACAGAGAGCGCAACACTGCTGCCCGTTTGGACCAAGTGAGTCAGTCAATTGGGCGTCTTGCAACCACTACTACCTGCCTGTCAAGGCACACCGTAAAGTTGCAGGTAGAAGTTGGCCATTTTGCTGGTGATGTAGCAATGGGACTAGGACGCATCAGCCATGCAGTTGACCTAATAGAGACCACCCAGGCAGCAAGGGGCATTGGCGAAACCCATCAGGATAGTGAGGACATCGCCAGCGTTAGCAGTGTTTCTGCCTCAGATGCACGCATTCTTCGGAGAAGCAGTGCCCACCAAGGATCATGGGCCCAACCAGGATTGGGCCATGGTGGCCGTAGTCACAGGAGGGTGTGAGCTACCTGTTCTGTCTTTTTCCTGAGGCACATGATGTTAATGTGTCAGACATTACATTTTGCTTTTTTCTTGACGTTGAGATGTCAAAAGTTCCTCATTACATTCCTGACAATAAAGGGATTTTTTTTTGTACTACACAACCTGGCTATGTGTGTCTTACATTTGTGAGTGTTGTCACGGTTGCCACGTACATGCCAAAGTAGTGAGTTGCAATGTGGTCCCGTCTCTGTCTGACCTCCAATGCGATGCTATCATCCCCAGGCTGTCGGTGTGGTAGCTCTTGCTCCTCATCCTCCGAATCTGTGTCGTCATGGGTGAGATGTAGCCCACATCTGGTGGCAATGTTGTGGAGAATGGCACATGTTGCAACGATCTTGCATGCAGTCTCGGGGGCATACTGGAGTGCCCCTCCACTTTTGTGCAGGCATCGGAAACGTGACTTCAACAAGCCAAAAGTCCTCTCAATGACAGCTCTGGTCTGCCGATGTCCTATGTTGTATCACCTCTCATTCTGATTGCCAGGTGTTAGGTATGGGGTGAGTGTCCATGGTCTCAGAGAATATGATCTGTCACCTGTGTGACAAAAGAGCCAAAATTAGCATGGCATCACATGGTTATGCAGTGACATGTATTTAAGACATCAGAGTGTACTACACAGTACCTAATAAATATCCTTCGTCAAACTCCCCACGTTCTAGGTGTTGGTGTATCCCACTGTGCCTGAATATGTATGCATCATGTGTACTCCCTGGAAATGTTGCCACTATGTCCGTAATGATATTATGGGCATCACATACCACCTGGATGTTTAGTGAGTGGGTACACTTCCTATTGCGGAACACATATTCCAGATTCGCTGGTGGGCAAATTGGTATATGGGTCCTGTCCACAGACCGTATTACATGGGGGGAGTTGGCAATTCTGTAGAAGTCCAACTTGGTGCTGTTAATTTCCTCCTCATTCCTGGGAAGGTATATATATCTGGACATGTGTGCGAGTATGGCATCTAGGAACCGTCTGAAGAAACGTGAGAGGGCACTTTGGGACACCCCACCAGCAACAGCAATCACCCCCTGATAGCTACCCAAGGCCAAGAGGTGCAGTGAGCAGAGCACTTGCACATTTGTGGGGATGGGGCAGCCACGCATTGTCTAGCATTCTAGCTGAGGTTTCAGCAGTTCAATGATCTCTAGGATAACTGCGCTGCTCAGTCTGTATTTATCATAAATCTTGTCCTCAGTTTGTTGAAATAGGGTCTGCCTAGTTCGGTATATCTTCTCCTGTCTCTGCCTCCTCCTCCTCTGCTGGGCAGCCTGGACTCTCTTCCTCCATGCAATCATGTATAGTGCAGCCATTTTGGGAAACCCTGATGCCTTCTGGGTCTCCTTTTATACTTTGGTTCTGGTTACCACCTGTTTGGAATCAGTGCTAATCTGGGTGTGCAAAAGGGCTTTTTGCGACTAGTCACAATTTGCGACTGCCTTGTGCATTCGGTTTGCGGCTTGCAATTTGCGACTTCTTAATTGCGAGTCGCAATTTCAAGTCGCAATTTTTGTGAGTCGGTAATGGGTCGCATCGCTATTTGGAACTCAGAAATGGCATTGGAACATACCATTTCACTTTTTGCGAGATCGCAAATAGCGCTGCAACTGATTTGCGACTCGCAAAACTTTCATACATCTAGCCCTAAATCCCACTAAAGTGCTTAGAAACTCAATAACTTCAACAGGGGTTACAATGACGTCTCTGACTGAGTCATTTCCAAGAATCCAATGTCACAGGCGCCGGTCACGGAGTCACACAGACCCCCCAGGTACAGTACCTTTGAAAACAAAAGAAACAAAGACATCGGAGGGAGTCGTGGAGAAGAAGTGCAAGTGGAGCGGGTGCGGCATCAGTCCCTTATGGTGTCCAGGGAGGTGAGGCGTTGGTTCCGTACTGCGAGACAGGGGAGGTGAGGTGTTGCACCCATCCCTTTGCAGGGGTAGCTGGTGCAGTGTCAGTGGCAAGGTGTTGGTTCCTTATGACCCAGCAGGGTCGAGGCATCCAGTCGGTCAAGACGTGATGAGTTAACTTTGCAGTGTCACAATCACAATGAGTGACATCAGAGGCATTGTGGCAATATCGGACTTGCATTGCAGGTCATGGTTGTTGCATGCAGTGATATCCACAGAGTGGGAGCAGGCTGCGGCTTTGGTGTTGGCATCACTAAAGTCATTCCTGGCATCACTGAAGCCTGAAAACTAGTTAAAATCTAGTAGGAGAAGTCTTTGCTGTCCCTGAGACTTCAGAACAAGCTCAATCCAAGCCCTTAGAGAGCACTTCTAGGGAAGGCAGAGTCCTTCCAGCTAAGTCAGAGGCCAGCAGGGCAGCAGGGCAACAAAGATGGCACCAGCCCTTCTCAGCAAAGCAGTCCAGATGAGTCCTTTGGGCAGCCAGGCAGTTCCTATGACAGAGTTCAGGAGTATATCCAGAAGTGTCTCATTTGGTGGAGTCAGAGACCCAGTTTATATACCCCAAAATACCTTTGAATTGGGGAAAACCTCAAAGAGTGGTCTTGAACTGCACAAGTACCCCTTTCAGTCCAGTCCTGTCTGCCAGGATCCCTGTAGGGGGTTATCAGTCTTCTGTGTGAGGGCAGGCCACTGGCCTTTAAAATGTTAGAGAGAAACCCTCCACCCTTCCTGCCCAGGGAGGCCCATTCAATATGCGCCTTGAGACCCTCACAGGTGGTAGTGAGCTCTACAAATACACTGATTGATTGAATGGAGATGTGACCGAGTGTCCTGTGATTATGGCTGTCTGGGTGGAATGCACAAGGGGAGCTGTCAACCAGCACAGACCAAATGTGGATTGGAGACAGGACTGTAAGGCACAGATGGCAGTAAGTGCAGAGAAATGCCCACTTTCTAAAAGTGCAATTTCTAAAATAGTAATATTAAATCCAACTTCACCAGCAAGTAGGATTTTCTATCATCATTTTGAAAGGACTAAACATGACAGGGCCACTCCTTCTAGATCAGAATCTACTACTCAAAAGAGTAGGAGGGTAGTTCTAATGCTGGTCTATGAGAGGAGCAGGCCTCGCAGTAGTGGAAAGTGACTTCATGAGATTTTCACTACCAGGACATGTAAACCACATAAGTACATGTCCTGACTTTTTCCTACATCGCACCCTGCCCTATGGGTTACCGAGGTCCTACCTTATGGGTGACTTATATGTAGAAAATGGGAGTTTAAGGCTTGGTAATTATTTTTAAATGGCAAGTTGAAGTGGCAGTGAAACTGCACACACAGTGCACAATCTATGGCAGGCCTGAGGCATGCTTAAGGGGCTACTAATGTGGGTGGCACAATCAGTGCTGCAGGCTCACTAGTAGCATTTAATTTACAGGCCCTGGGCACATGTAGTGCACTTTACTAGGGATTTACAGGTAAATCCCTAGTAGCTAGACACTAGTTCCTGTAGAGGTATGTACCATGCAGTTGGAGTTGTATGTGCTTTGTTGACTTGCGTTTCTAAATGGTGTAGATGGACATGACATTTGGGTCTAGCACTGTTTGTCCCTAAGACACATGTAGGGTCATTTCCTTTGCACATGTTGTTTGAGGGACAAGTGCAAAGTGATATGTATCCCAGTGCAGCCTTCTTTCCTGAGTGTTTCTGATGCCCCATCCCAATTGTGCAAGTAATGCCTGCATAGTGCCCTTTGTCTATTTGTCTCCCTGTCAATGTTGCATGCCATTGTCCTTCAATTGTGCTGTGATGTGTGTGATGTGTGTGTCCATTCCATGGCTGTTTCCTGGTAGTGGTGTTTGTGTTCCATGCTCATCGATACATATGTGTGTTGTATGTGATGATAGTCCCTGGCCTGTGTATAATGTGAGTGTGTTGTTGGTGATGTGTGATAGAATTTTGAATAGCCTTCAATGTCCCTGTGCCAGAGATGCGTGGACGTGTGTTTTTGTCTAAAGTTGCTGTGCAGTGTGAGTGAGCTCCACAAAGGGGGTGTATTGTGACTGAGAATGTGCCAGTCTTCATGTATGAATTGGACTGTGTACCGGATGAGATGTGTACTTGGTGCCCATAGCGTGACCCCCAAAAGATGTAGATGATGGCGCAATGATCTGTTGTTAATGTTAATGACACAGGTAGGTGTGTTTACGTCGATTGCGCCCACGGCGGTGTGGATTTTGGGCTCTATTGATAATTAATAATAGTGGCAGGACATGCGTGATTGATTCCATGGTGGCTCTGGATGTGTGAGGCTGCCTGCAGGTGAGTGTCTCCCTTTCTACTGTCCGTTTCCACCTGCTGGGATGAGGTGGTTGGGCTACTATGGTCACACTGGCGGCATGAAACATTATAATGTGTCTGGCAGAAACACTGCCTCTGCTGGCTTATTTGCACAGCCTTGTGACCATGGCGGTCTGTGCTGCCTGGCGGTGACAGCAGAATCACGGTGGTCTTTGCTCCATTGGCCAGCATGACTCATAATACGGACGGACCACCAAACTCATAACGAGGCCCATTGTCTTTGTATACTTAAATAATAAAACCACAAATACTGATAACCAAAATTTTGCTGTTAAAAATACATCCTTTCAATAAAAATATTGTAACCATTAAACAAATAAATAGTCAAAAATAGTGCAAAACACAAAATTAACTACCATAACATTGCCAATAAACACATATTTTTTATTACAAAACCTAAAAATAACATTTTATATTAAATACAATTTGGAAATAAAGATTTAAATATAGATCTAAATTAAAAATGTTCAACAAGTATTGCCATTTAAACATTAATCTAAAATAATTCTAATTAAACAGATACTTCAAACAATCAAATGAAATGAAAAGTCTCAATACTTTTTCAAAATGATAACGCAAAGAGTGATTATCATTCACCATAAAATGTTATGCCATTCAAATATGCCCCACTACCTAATAAACAAAGTATGTTTACTATGAACTACTAAATCACATTAAAATAAAAACAATCAACTACTTCCCACATAAAATAATAATGGTTTTTGAACAAGCCATGAAGCATACTATCTTACCTGACCCACACACAGCCATACCAGGCTGTTACTACAATTCTAATCGAAGCATAAGAAGGCACCTCCCACAATTTGCACTAAGAATAGAATATGAAGCAAACACCCAATTTGCCTTTGAAACTAAAAAGCAATTGCACTAGCTAATGTACCTGGCACAGGGATAGGTAACTAACCCTACAATGTGATTATATAAAGTTATTTCCACCAAGAAAATGAACAGAAAGTAAATCCTCTAATGATTCAATTTAAAGATACTTGGGTTGAGAGGCTACACTTCCCTGGACACAGACAACAACACAAATTAAAAATACCATGGTGGAATGTCTACGACAGCGCCATGGCTTAAGAAGCTAAAACCAACAACACCAACAACACCAACAACACCAACAACACAGTAGGATGTTGGCAGAATGTCTTCCAGTCCATACTAGGAAGAACCCAACCTACATTCTATATATTTAAAGAACTTCAAAAAGAACAAAGGGCACAATTACCAGTACCGCTGACTTGGGATTGCCATACCAACTTTGGTGGGCCAAACGCCAGATGAGGATGGTGGTGGTCAGATGGCCACAAGACGGCCGGACCTGCCAGTATCAGAGCTGCCACGGTTGTGGTTGTGTTGGCCACTGCAGTAACTGTTGGCAGTGGCACCACCATCCGTATCTCGACCTGCCTTTCCACCGACCTTTTCATGGTGGGGACACAGCCCTGAAAAGGTCAGCCGAAAGGCAGGGAAAAACCACGGGAGGGGCCCCAGGACATAAATACTTGTGTCCTGGGCCTTGTCCTTGCCCCCCTGCCAGCATTGTTGGTAGGTGCACTGTCTGCCATGCATGATATGGTACATTGCAGTCAGTGCAGATGGCATTGGTGTCTGCATGCTCTGACAGCCTGAGCCAATGCTGGCTGCACTGACTGTACCACCAGCGCCATGGGAATGTCGTGATGCAGTGGTTGGGAGGCGACCAGCTTGGCGACATCCTCCTGACCACCACCATGCCATTCTGGTGGTCCAACCACCAGAGTCATAATCAGACCCTAAGCTACCAACAACTACGAATGGAGCAATTGGTAACCCTAAATAAACCTAAAGTTAGCAAACAAACCATTAGGATATACATAATATGCCAAAATGTAACATAAAACTCTTTACTAACTCTTATTGAATTTTACAATACCTAGAATCAATAGCCAAGCTCTATTAGACTGTATGTCATATTCTACACAATCACTTATAAATAAAAAATAAAATCTGAATCGGCATAACTAAACTATTTTTAAATAAATAATAAACATATTACTTTTATACTTCAGCCAACAATATATACAACTAAAATTTCAAATAAGACTGACAAACAAAATAATTATCTATATTAACTATATGAAAATGAAAATCCCCCAAACACAAACCTCAAATCACAAATAAAACCTAATAAGAAACAATATTTACAACACTTAAAATATAATTTAACAAATACCACACATATACAATTGATATAAATCATAAAGCATAACACTTTCCACCAACAACACATAACTTAAATATAACTTACTGTTCTGTACTTGCATATCCTCTATCCATGTACTCAAAAATATAATCCACCAAAAAATAAAAAATAAATCTAAAAATCCCCCAATAAAGCAAAAAGCAAACAAAGTCCATAGAGAGCCATTGAAAAGTGTATTAATACAATTCACAAGTACCCCTTGAACACCCCCCTCAATCCTGTATAAAAAAAACATAAAAAAGGACTTACCTGCTCCAACAAACAGCTGCACTGTCCCATGATTTACTTCCAGGAAAATACACTAAAATGACATAGAGACATTTAAGTTAGTGGTAAGAAAAAATTGCCACTAAATGAAACTGGAATACACAATCTCCCTATATAAAACTATGGTGATATATATTTCATATAAGAAAAGTTATGAAAATGTAGTAATGTGAACCTAATGTGAAGCATGTCAAAAACTGTGTTACAAATATGGAAATATAAAACTAACAGGACAATAAAACATGATATTATTTAAAATGTACTAAAAAAGTTATGTAGAAATTGTTTTAGAAAAAATATTTGATACAACTGTATCAATGTATAACAACTAAATGTATCAATGATAAAAACACAGATACATGTATAAATGTACAAGACAGTTTAAATATAATTTACATGTTTTATGTATTAATACAATTATAATACAATATTGCTTATATATGACTATGAAAAAATGTTTTTATAAGCACAAATATATACCAAAAATATAAATATATGCAATACTTAAATATGACAAACTCTTTTGTGTACTTTTATATAAAATATCTAAATATCCTGTTAAATAAACTACAATGTAAACCATTTTTAAAAAAATCTTGGACACTAAGGGCCTCATTATGAGGCTGGTGGTCTTAAGACCAACAGTCTTGTGGTGGCTGTCAGGACCACCGCTGCTGTGGCGGTCCTACTGCCACATTAAGACCCTGCCAGTCAGACTGCCAGGGTTCCGCCATCTCCGCTGTGATCTGTGATCCCAATGGGTTGACGGTGGATGGAGGTTGTTATCTGCCAGGGCAGCGCTGCATGCAGCGATGCCCTGTGAATTATGACCTCGTTCTCCGCCAGCCTTTTCATGCCGGTTTCACTGTCATGAAAAGGCTAGCAGAGAACAGGTGCAGAGGGCCATGGGGGGCATGTACTGCGCTTAGGATGGCCAGTGCAGAGGTCCCCCTGCCCAACACCCTGGCAATGTTCACTGTCTGCTCTGCAGACAGTGAACATTGCCAGGGTTCTGGTGCTGGTGCACCCTACAGGTGACAGCATTGCCGCTAGCTTGATTTCGAGCTGAAGACAATGCTGCCCCCTGTTTCCCTCAAGGCTGATGGGTGGTAACCAAGGTTTACGCACATCAGCCTAGTAGGAAACACATAATAGGTCTGGCGGGTGGTTGCCACTTTGGCGGCAGCTACCCTGTTGGGAGTATTTCTGTGTGCCAAACTGAAAGTGAGGCTCTGAATGAATTACATTAAGTTAGGGCATCATTACAACATTGGCGGTCCTAGGACCGCTAATGTCATTGTGGCTGTCGGACCGCTGCACTCCAGGTGGTCGGATAGCCACATTACGACCCTAGTGGTCAGGCCACCAGGGGACCACAGTGCCCGGCAGGAACATTATTCCCGACAGGCTGATGGCAGTCAGAGTTGTGGCCAGCTACTGTGGCATCTGAGTTCAGTGCTGTAGAACTTATCACAAGTCCAGGTAGAAACAGCCTTTTTATGGCATGGACCCCATCATGAAAAGGGTGGTGGAAACACAATGCGGGGGGCACAGGGGAGACCCTGCACTGCACATGCCCATTCCATGGGCAGAGGCCCCCTGTCAAGCACCCTTAGAATGTGCACTGTAGAGAGCTGAGGCCAATACGTAGCGCTGTTTCCACAAGGCGGACCAGCGGGAAAGTTGTAATATGGTGTTCCGACCAGCAAGCCCGGTGGGAACATCATAATACGGTAGGAGGTGAGGCAGCCTGGTTGACGGCAGCCTCATCCCAGTGAGTGTGGCAGTTAAAAACTGCCCACACAGACACTGCAGTGACAGATCTGAGACATGTTTACAGGGCTACTCATGTGGGTGTCACATTCAGTGCTGCATGCCTACTAGTAGCATTTGATTTACAGGTCCTTAGGCACCTCTAGTGTACTTTACTGGGGACTTACTAGTAAATCAAATATGCCAATCATGGATAACCAATCATAATCACAATTTACAAAGGGAACACTTGCACTTTAGTACTTGTCACCAGTGTTAAAGTGCCCAGAGTAGCAAAACCAACATCCAGCACACAGTCAAAAATACAGGAAACAGAGGCAAATAGACAGAGGAAATCATGCCAAGGATGCCAGGTCTGACACTTGTCAAATATCTAATAATTTTTTACTTGGGAGAAACACACCTTGAGTCTATAAAGTGACATATTAGGCCAGAATCCTACAAAACCAACATAAACTTTTAATAGAGTCTACATTATGAATAAGTTACAAGGCAAAATTTGCTCCATTCAAAAGTAAAAAAATAATGACTTTTGCACACACATTTTCATCCGGTGAGAGATCTCCTTTGATCCAGCGACTTTACTCAAGTATGAGAATTGCAAAGACACAGAAAGATGTTGGAAGAGTTGAAAGGAAGGAGAAACAATGATTGGCAGAATCAATATGTCAGGCTTTTTTCAGTGTTGAGTCTGTAAGTGCATATGCTACCATTTGCATCTTGCTTGTGAGACTCTGTTGTGTACAATAAAGGGCTTAGAGCCCGCCTGTCGCTTACCATTTGTTGGCTGGCATGGGGCTTTTCTTCACAGCCTCCTAATTTGTCACTGCAGGCCTGGCATCTTTCTTGTTCCTCTCTGTGGAGCAGGGACCAATCACCAATACCACTTACAAAGGGAGCACTTGCATTTTAGCACTGATCAGCAGTGGTGAAGTGTCCAGAGACAATAAACCAGCAAAAACAGAGTCCAGCATACCATAAAAATAGGAGGTCAGAGGGCAAAAAGACAGCAGAAACATGCCAAAAGAGGCCAGTTCTCACACATGTCCCCTCCAGCTGAGAGTAGGTAAGGCTACCCATCCCCTTGGGAGCCCTCCTCACTAAGAAAAAATAACCTGGGCAGACCATCAGTGTTGGTGTGTTCTGTGCCAGTGCAGTGTTCCACTGTAAAACCCATCACGGTCCTGTAGGGAAATGGACCATCTCAACAGTTTTGGGTTCTCAACCCTAATCTGCATTGACCATCTGAGGGGCCTGTAGTCAGTCTGAAACCAGAAGTAAGACCCAAACAAGTAGGGTCTTAGCTTTTTCAATGCCCAGACCACAGCAAAAGCTTCCCTTTCAATTGCACTCCACTTCTGTTCCTTGGGGAGTAGTCTCCTGCTGAGGTTGGTCTAGGCCATCTTTGTTCAGCTGTGAAAGTACCGCTCACACACCATGCTCTGAAGCATCTGTCTTCTCTATGAAGAAATCAGGGGTCAGCAGCTCTGGCACCTTGCACAAGACCTCCTTCAGAGTGTCAAATGCAGTTTGGCACACCTCAGTCTAGATCACCTGTCCAGGCTCCTTCTTGGAATTCAGCTCTGTCAAGGGGGCAACAATGGTGCAATACCCCTTGACAAATCTCCTGTAGTACCCGGTGAGACCTAAGTGGACGGTCACATCTATCTCGGTCACGGGGGTACCCAAGCCCAAATGGTATCAACCTTGGGTTGTGGGGGTGCCACCCGGCCTCTTTCTTCCTGAAGTCCCAAGTACCCCTCTGACCTCTGCCCTATCTGTCACTTACTGGCCTTCATAGTGAGGCCTGTGGCTTGCAGTGCCTTCAACACTTCCCAGAGGAAGCTGTCCTGACTCAGAACTGGAAGGGCCCCTCTGGTGTTGAGAATGCTGATTTCTCGTAGGTCCCATCATTTAAGCCAACCTGCCAATACCCAGATGTTAAATCAAACGTGCTAAGGAACTTGGCAGCCCCCAACCGATCAATGAGTTCATCAGTTCTGGGGATGGGGTGGGAGTCAGTCTTGGTGATGGCATTGAGCCCATGGTAGTCCACATAGAACTGAAGTTCTGGTGTGGCACCAGGTGCAGCAGCCTTAGGTACCAAAACCACTGGGCTGGACCAAGGGCTACTGGAGTGCTCAATCATCCCTAAAGCTAGCATCTTGGATACCTAATCCTTGATGCTGGCCTTCACTCTGTCAGCTACTCTGTAAACGTTGTGTTTCACAGGGAGGCTGCCCCGGTGTCCACATCATGTGTGCATAGATGGGTGACGCCAAGAGTGAGTAAGAACAGAGTTGAGAATTTCCCAAGTAACTGAAAACAGTACCTCTGCTGTTCTAGAGTCAGAGAAGGAGAGAGGACCACACCTTCTACTAACTCATCCCGCTTCCCAGCAGACAGGAGGTCAGGGAAAGGTTCAATGTCCTCATTCACTCCATCATCTGTAGCCAGAAGCATTGTTAACTCATATCTCTCAAAGTGTGGTTTGAGGCGGTTCACATGTAGGATCCTCAAGGGGTTCCTTGGAGTCTGCAAGTCCACCAAGTAGGTGACATCACTCTTGTGCTCTTTTACGTTAAATGGCCCTGTCCACTTGTCCTGTAGAATACACTGGGACCATGGCCCACACCTTCTGGCCATGCTGAAACTCAACCAGAGTGGTGTTCTGGTTATCACAGAGTTTCATGTCCTCCTTGCTTGCCTATAGGTTCTCTTGAGCGAGCCTTCTGAAGCGGGTAGTCTGGTTTATGAAGGCTAGCATGAAACTAAATACATCCTGAGGTAACTTCCTAAGACCTGGAGCCCAGACCTCTTTCACCAGAATTAGAGGTCCTCTGACCGGGTGCCCATACAACAGCTCAAAGGGGCTCAAGTCAATCCACTTCTGAAAGAGAAGGCATGGAAAGAGAACATCTCACTTACTCCTCATGGAGTCGGACAGACTCCCAATCATGCCTGTACAGGTTCAGTTGAATCTCTCAACCAACCTGATACTTTGGGGGTGGTACGGGAATGGTAAACTTGTAGTTCACTTCACATTCCTTCCATGTGTCTTCATGTACATGGACATAACGTTGTTACCCCGGTCAGATACCACCTCCTTGGAAAAACTCACTTGGGTAAAGATCCCCATCAGTGCTTGGGCCACAGTGTGAGCCCTCACTGTCCTCAGAGGGATAGCTTCAGGGTACCGGGTGGCATGGTCCACCAAGGCCAGGTTTAACCCGTTACCCTGGGCTGTCTTGGGGTCCAGAGGCCCTACTATGTTAATGTCCACCCGCTCGAAAGGGGTGCTCACAACAGGGAAGGAATGGAGGGGAGCTTTACATTTTCTTCCCCTTTTGCTACTCACTTGGCAAGTCTGGAAGGACCTACAAAAAGCATCTGTATTTTTTCTCATTTGGGGCCAGTAGAAGTGGGTGACAAGCCTGTCAAAGGTCTGCCATTCCCCAAATGTCCTGCCAGAGCCACATCATGAGTCAAACCCAGTAGGAAGGCTCTGAAGCGCTGGGGTACCACCAGCACATGGGCTGCCCTTGGCTCAGCAGCCTTAGGCTCACTATACAGGAGACCATTCTTCTAATAGATCAGGTGAGACTTGGGCTCAGCGCCAGCTGCCTGTTCTTCGGCCTGCTGCTTGAGACCCATAAGAGTAGGGCACACCTTCTGCTCTGCACAGAATTCCTCCCTGGTGGGACCCCCTTCTTGCTCTCAATGGGTCAGCTCAGGTAGGTCTCCCAGTTTGGCCCCTTGTTCCCCTGTAGGTGTTGGGGCACACCCCACAAGGTCAGCCTCCTCCTGGACCATGGGAACTTCAGGGGCTGTTTCCCCCACCCCTTTCCCTTTCTCATGGCAGGCACTTGGGCCACTGTTTCAGGCTCCAGGTCCTTCTGGTCACCCTGACTGGATGCTATTGACCGAGTGGTCACACACACCCACTCTGGCAACCCCAACATTCCCCTGTGCGACCTGAGCTTCCAGCCGGAGGTCTTCACGTCATTGCCCAGCAGACAGTCAACGGGCATGGTGGGACTCACAGCTACCCTCAAGGAACCTGAGACACTCCGCACTCAAAGGGAACCTGTGCCACCTTTCACTGTGTAGTGAATCCAAGTTTGTTTTAATGGGAGAACAGGAGTTAGCTTAGCCTCTGGCTTGCAGACTCGTGCCCCCGTCACCTAGTGACTTTTAACCTACTTAACTTGCTCTGTATTAGCCCATTTAATTGTTTAATTCTTCTAAGATGGCTGCCTTGTTTATAGTTAGGCCACTAGGCGTTGCATTATCAGTGTCACCGCGCTAAGGCGTCAAGATCAAGCAACAAAGACAAACAAACAGTAGGTGCTCACACTTCGGGATTTTCCCTCTACATACTTTTGAGGGATTGTTTATAATAATTGCCATCCCAAGCATGTCTGTTATCTATTGTTTGGGAACACACCTATGTCAAGGGTCCTTGTCGATCTGTATAAATACATCGCACTTTAGACAGATAATCAGAGGGATTCCGACCAGATGCTGCAGTAGTCTTGACTCTGACCCAGTCTTCGTGTCCCTGCGGAGTCTGAGCTAGGGACCTCATTCCAAGGTAACGAGGGTTGGGGGCTCCTCTCATGGACGTGGCATTGGCAGATTAGGTTTAGCAAACCCAGCTCTCCTTTAGGTATGAGGTTAGGCCTCTCACATTATTGTATTAGGGCATATTACATCTCGTATGTCTTTCTTATACATTGCAAGATGGTGGGGGTCTTTGTAATAATGACTCCCATCTTTACAATTCTGTTTCTTGCATTATTCATTATCTTAATCATTGCAGCCCATGCAACTTGTCGCAAATTGCAGTTATGTTAAATAAAAACTATTTAAACTTTACTGCATCTTTGTCATTGCCTGTGTTTGTATGAGACATGATATATCTGTGAGAAAGGGGTAATCTCCGTTTAACCACGACATTCCCTGAGATGTCTTTTTCTCGAGTCCATGCGTAAAGGTTGCCACAAATCACCTTTACTATTGTGTTTCTGGTGAGGTGCTGCTAGTGACCCGGTAAGGTTGGGATAACAGTTGCGATTTGTTGTAGGATAGGCATAGTCGCATACAGACAAAAGTACTGTCATCCTTTAACCAGCAGTTTTGCTCACAGCAAGAGTCCAAACTACAGCAACTGGTGCTCTGAGTTGTCCACGGCATCTATTTGGTGGAATACACTAGGGACTAACTGCTTTTCAGACACCAAGTGACACCGGACCATGGTCACACAGGCTTCTGTATCTCTGAGAGCCTCTGCCCATTGATGCTCATCCAATGCCACTATTTGTAACTGTTATCTGTGGACTGTCTCACTGTCCCCTATTGAGACAAGGGTCATCTCAGTTGGTTCCCTACACCCACCTGGGACCAATTCCTCCCCAAGCACTACACTGGCCAACCCCTTGGTCTGCCTACCCATGGGTGGCTGTGTCCACTTAGGACATTTGGGATCCCCCTTCATGTGACCCACCTGGTCACACGCAAAACCTTTATGGGGTCCTGTATCTGCAGGCTTTCCCAAAGAGACCCATGGTTTCTTATCTCCTGGGGGGTGGAGCTTTTTTCACCGGGTACTAGATTGGGGCCCTTTGGAGAAATCCCACTCTGTTGCTGGGGACCTTGCCCACCTTTGGCGGATTCTCCCCCATATACTTTCTTGTGGACCCTGGTGCTCACCACCCGGTCTGCCTCCATAGCAAGCTTTCTGGAGTCAGTCAGCTTACTATCAGTTAAGTGCTGACACAGCTGTATAAAACACAGACTAGACAAGTACTCCCATGCAATTAAGTTGTATAGCCCTTGAAAATCTGTGAAATTACTTCTCTTCACCCAACTATCCAGTGACCTACAAAAGGAACCAGGTCTGTGAATAAGTATTCTTACTCCCTCTAAACTAATCACTATACTGGTCATGAGTAAGACCATACCTGGTGAGAAGGGCCTTCTTCATGTCAGAAAAGGCGAGGTTGTACCCCTTACCAAAGCTAACAAAGTGTACCTCCCCTCCTCTGTGAAGTGGTTCCACAATACTGCTCCCCCTTTCTTCTCAGGGACCCCATTCATGGTATAGATGCCTCACATCTCTGGAACCACCTCTGGATATCACCTCCCTTCTTGTACTCATTTCCTACATTCTTGGGAATGTGTACTATTCTATTGGAGTGCACTGAGGTATTGCTGCCACCATCGCTGCAGGATCAACTTATTTGATACAGCTACTTTACTCTGAGCACATTAGCTAAGAACATCTTCTTCTCTTCCATTTCTAGACTATCCACCTCTATCTGATGTCTCCTGGCTTCTATCCTGTCTTCCATCTCCACTGGAGTCAGGTCCTTTGAACCACCACTGTTGCCTGGCCCGGAGGGTACTCCCCCCTCGCAGCTCTTGCACCCCCAGCACATATTCCCTTTGATTTTCTCCATGGTCTCCCCAATTGGATCCTCAGACTGCCCACTGGCATTACTGGCTGCTACCCAGGCCCTCAGTGTCTTTGCAGCTCATCCTTCTGGGTGAGGCCTCTCACTTTGACTTTGAGGCTTTTGCAAACTGACTTCAGTTAATCATGGTGTAGGTTTCTGACCTATGCTCCTCAAAATCCAAATCCAGGGATGGAACTGATGATGCACTTGACTGAGACGTGATGTAGTAGGAAGTTCAACTTGAACTCAAGATCAAAAATATATCAAACCCAAAACCTGTATGTGATACGATATCGTAGTACTGTACACCAATCACTGTAGGTCAAGTGCAAATGCAAGTCCTATTCTCACCCCTGACAACCAATGTTAGAAATGGGGTCTCTTGTTGGCAGTCAGTTTACACTGTGTTCAAGTAGGGACCCTCACTATAGTCAGGATAAGGGAGACATCTAGCTCAGATAACCCCTGCTAACCTCCTTGGTAGCTTGGTACAAGCTGTCAGGCTTTTCGTAGAAGCAATGTGTAAAGCATTTGCACATAACACAAAGTAATACAGTGAAAACCCTACAAAAGGGCACAACACCAGTCTCAGAATAATAGTCAATACTTATCTGAGTAAAACAAGACCAAAATGAAAAAAACCCCATATACAATAATAAAAAATACAGTTCCTTGAGGTCGATAGCTATGTTTGGGGCTATCACGGCATCATGAACAACAAATCCAACAGTTCAGACTAGCCGCAGCATCGCAGGCCAGCCACGATGTCGGTAAGACCCACAAACAGTACCTTGGAAATGCAAGGCATCATGATCCTCACAATGAGATCCGGAGTGCAGTGTCACTGGTGTCACAGGGTCAATTTCGGAGGTCGGTGCGGGGGTTGTCGGGCCCCTGAGTCACACGCATTGCAGATCAAACTCTGGGCTGATGACAAAGTCAGGAGCGATGGCGTTGATGGCATCAGGGCTGTAGTGTGACACCGGAGGGTGCCCACCAGTCACGGGGGAGGCAGCTGCTCGGTGACGGTGTTCTGTGGCGTCGCTGAGACCAGGGCTATGGTGTGAAGTAGGGGGGTGCAACATGTGATGTCTCCAGGTCACGGTGAATGCAGCATCATTGTAGTTGCTGAAACAATATCACTAGTAGGCCCAAGGTGGTGGTGTGGAACTGGGCAGCCACGGGTTGCTGTGTAGACAGGGGCATTGGTTGAGGATGCTGGCATCGATGACGCTGGCCTCTGTGAACCGAGGCTACAGTGCGGGACGGGACGGTGCATCATGTACCTCATGAGCTGTGTCCTCAGGCCACGGTGCAGGCAGGGACATCGGTGTCAGCATGGAGTGGCATCTTACTGGATGCCAAGGCTATGGTGTGAACAAGGCGATAGAGAGTGCAGGGTCCACAGGTCACGGTGCAAGCATCGGCTCAGTGACGGCATCAGGTAGCACCGTCAGTGAGACCAGAGTTGTGGTGCAATGTGGGGCATGGATCTGTGTGTCGTTGTTAGGCCACGGTACGGGCAGCGACATTTTTATTGGCGTTGTGGTGGCTTTTCTTCTGTTGCAGCACAAAGCACACAGTTTCCAGTGCTGTAGGCAGATGAATCTGAAGTCTTTGATATCGCTGAGACTTCCAACAGGAGGCAAGCTCTACTTCAAGTCCTTGGACAAACTTCACAAGAAGGATAGATAGCAAATTCCAGTGTTTGTCCTCTTTAAGGCAGAAGCAACAACTGCAGGCCAACACAGCAAAGCACACACAGCAAAGGGGCAGCACTCCTCCTCCAGCCCTTCTCCTGATCAGAGGTTCCTCTTCTTCTAACACTCTGGGGTTTTAGGTCCACTTGCCCTTTGAAGTAGTCAAACCTCAAAGGAAAGTCTCTGTTGTTCCCAATATCGTGCCTTGCCCAGGCCTTGCTCCAGACATACTCCAGGGGGCTGGAGACTACATTATGAGAGGACAGGCACATCCCTTTCAGGTGGAGGTGTCAGCTCCTCCCTCCCCACTCTAGCCCAGGAGACTCATCGGGATATGCAGGCTACACCCCAGCTCACTTTGTGGTACTGTCTAGAGGGAACTCACAAACAGTCCAGCTGTCCAGTCTGACCTAGACATGGATTCTACAGGCAGGAAGAGCAGAGAATGGTTAAGCAAGAAAATGCCCACTTTCTAAAAGTGGCATTTTCAAACAGACAATATAAAATCCAATTCTACCAAAAGCTGTATTTTTAAATGGTGAGTTCAGAGACCCCAAATTCCATATGCTCCCAAAGGGAAATTACACTCAAGAGGAATTTAAATGTAATCCCAATGTTAACCTATGGGATAGATAAGCCTTGCAAAAGTGAAAACTGAATTTGGCAGTATCAGGACATGTAAAACGCACCAGTACATATCCTATCTTTTAAATACACTGCACCCTGCCCATGGGGCTACCTAGGGCCTACATTGGGGGTGCCTGAAATATAGTAAAAGGGAAGGTTTGGGCCTGGCAAATGGGTATACTTCCAGATCAAATTGGCAGTGCCAGACTGCACACACAGACACAGCAGTGGCAGGACCGGACATGTTTATAGGACTACTCATGTGGATGGCACAATCAGTGCTGCAGGCCTACTAGTAGCATTTGATTTACAGGCCCTGGGAATGCATAGTGCATTTTACTAGGGACTTACTAGTAAATTAAATATGCCAATAATGGAAAACCAATCACCAATACAATTTACACAGGGAGCACTTGCTGATCAACAGTGATAAAGTCTGCAGAGAGTCCAGCATTCCATATAAATGGGAGGTCAGAGTGCAAAAATACAGGGGGAACACACCAAAAGACTCCAGGTTGTAGAATACTAAAAGGTTTATGTTTATTATTCCTACACCAGAGTAAACCATTTTGGGGAGTGTGTTAGACACTAAAAGAGGTTAATTTTTTTTATTCCCACTCCAATCTAAACCAATTTGGGGGCTATGTTGAGCACTAAAGGGGTTACATTGACTATCCTCACTCCGATCCATGACATTTTTCAGAAGGAGTTGGGCATGGATGCTAAAAAAATTACATTATCTCTTCCTGCTTCATAGAAAACTATTTTAATATATGTCTCGGACACTAAAAGGTATGCCTTTGCTATTCCCAGTCCAATTGAAACCCTTTTGGAGAAGATGGTGGAAACTAAAGGGGTTACATTTACTACTCCTTTTTCAATGTAGCCATTTTGGGGAAGATGGTGGTTAAAAAAGGATTTACATTTACTGTTCCCACTCTAATGTGAACCCTTTTAGGAAAGGTGTCAGATGTTAAAGGAGTTACATTTACCATTCCCACTCCAATCTAAACTATTTTGGAGAAGGTTCTGGGCACTAAAAGAGTCACATACACTATACATACTTCATAATCAAGCATATTAAAAAAATATTTTTAAAATTAATAAAAACATTACTTATAACAAACTGTGACCAAATAAACAATAAACAATTTACTATATATTTAAAATTAGAAATTAAATTACTGGATGAAGATTTGTATTTAATCACAAACGTAGTTATACATGATGTTTAAAATGTTATATGAAATAAAGCATGAAGAAATAAAAAAAGGTAAGATATAATCAATAAAAAATAACACACATAAATATATAAATTATATTCATGATTTTGTTTTGTTATACCAATTAAAACATATTGAATTTTATTAATATAAAAATATGGTTTTATTTTTAAATTACATTACATGAAATATCGATTTTAATATCAATTTCATACATACAATTAAATGACATATTTATTTCATTTATATTTCATTTCTAAATCATAAAGTAAAAAAAGACATATTTATATATTGAATGTAACATGTGAGTTGCAGTATAACTTGTTTTTTTACAGACACATTTCCTATAGCAAATTTAAAGTAATCCACTTTTCTAAAGTAAAACTAAAACATATATATTGCATTTAAATTGTAGTTTTAAAAATATGTTTATCAATAAAAAATAAAATAATAATTTTAACCTCTTAGCTGCTGGGCCTTTCCCCCCCAGTGCTGAGCCCTTTTTTGGCTATTTGGGGTAGTTTGAGCTTAGGCCTTCATAACTTTTTGTCCACATAAGCTATCCACGCCAAATTTGTGTCCTTTTTTTCCAACATCCTAAGGATTCTAATGGTAACCAGAGTTTGTGGTTTCCCCCGGAGGAGACCAAGAAATTAGCCAAAATACAGTGAAAATTTAGTTTTTTTCAAAAAAATGGGAAAAAAGGGCTGCCAAAGAAGGCTTGTGGTTTTTTTCCTGAAAATGGCATCAACAAAGGGTTTCTGGTGCTAAAATCACCATCTTCCCACCTTTCAGGAACGGGCAGACTTGAATCAGAAAACCACATTTTTCAACACAATTTTGGCATTTTACTGGGACATACCCCATTTTTACTATTTTTGGTGCTTTCAGTCTCCTTCCAGTTACTGCCAGGAATGGGTGTAAAACCAATGCTGGATCCCGGAAAGCTAAACATTTCTGAAAAGTAGACAAAATTCTGAATTCAGCAAGGGGTCATTTGTGTAGATCCTACAAGGTGTTCCTACAGACAATAACAGCTGAAATAAAAAAATATTGAAAGTGAACTGAAAAAAACAGCCATTTTTCTCCACGTTTTCCTCTGTAACTTTTTCCTGCAATGTCAGATTTTTTAAAGCAATATACCGTTACGTGTGCTAGACTCTTGCGGTTGCCAGGATATATAGGGCTTGTAGGTTCATCAAGATCCCTAGATACCCAGTGCCAATAAATGAGCTGCACCTTGCAATGGGTTTTCATTCTATACCGGGTATACAGCAATTCATTTGCTGAAATATAAAGAGTGAAAAATAGGTATCAAGCAAACCTTTGTATTTCCAAAATGGGCATAAGATAAGGTGTTGAGAAGCAGTGGTTATTTGCACATCTCTGAATTCCGGGGTGCCCATACTAGCATGTGAATTACAGGCCATTTCTCAAATAGATGTCTTTTTTACACACTGCCTTACATTTGGAAGGAAAAAATGTAGAGAAAGACAAGGGGCAATAACACTTGTTTTGCTATTCTGTATTCCCCCAAGTATCCCGATAAAAATGGTACCTCACTTGCGTGGGTAGGCCTAATGCTCGCGACAGGAAACGCAACATGGACACATCACATTTTTACATTGAAATCTGACGTGTTTTTTGCAAAGTGCCTAGCTGTAGATTTTGGCTTCTAGCTCAGCCGGCACCTAGGGAAACCTAGCAAACCTTGGCTTTTTTGAAAACTAGACACCTAGGGGAATCCAAGATGAGGTGACATGTGGTGCTCTGACCAGGTTCTGTTACCCAGAATCATTTGCAAACCTCAATATTTGGCTAAAAAAACAAATTTTCCTCACATTTCGGTGACGGAAAGTTCTGGAATCTGAGAGGAGCCACAAATTTCCTTCCACCCAGCATTCCCACAAGTCTCCTGATACAATTGATACCTCACTTGTGTGGGTAGGCCTAGCGCCCGTGACAGGAAATGCCCCAAAACACAACGTGGACACATCCCATTTTTTGACAGAAAACAGAGGTGTTTTTTGCAGAGTACCTACCTGTAGATTTTGGCCTCTAGCTCAGCCGGCCCCTAGGGAAACCTACCAAACCTGTGCATTTTTTAAAACTAGAGACCTAGGGGAATCCAAGTTGGGGTGACTTGTGGGGCTCTGACCAGGTTCTGTTACCCAGAATCCTTTGCAAACCTCAAAATTTGGCCAAAAAAACACTTTTCCTCACATTTTGGGGAAAGAAAGTTCTGGAATCTGACAGGAGTCACAAGTTTCCTTCCACCCAGCGTTCCCCCAAGTCTACCGATAATAATGGTACCTCACTTGTGCGGGTAGGCCTGGTGCCCGCGACAGGAATAGATCACACAACGGTCAATGTTGGTCCTTACATGAGGCAGCTGTTGACCATAGGGTGATCCATTCCTGATGCAAGCACTAGGTGTAGGCACTCAAGTGGGGTAGTGTTTTTATCAGGACAGGTGAGGAATCACTGGGTGGTAGGAATTTTGTGGATCCCAGCACATTCCTGTAGTTTGTGTGACAGAAATGCGAGAAAAATAGAGTTTTTATTCAACATTTCAGCTTAGCAGGGTATTCTGGGTAAGAAAACTTTGGGGAATCCACACAAGTCACACCTCTGTGGACACCCCTGAATGCCTAGTTTCCAGAAATGTTTGGGTTTAGTGTGTTTCTCTATATGGCCGCCGAACCCAGGACCAAAAACACAGGTGCCTGCCTTACAAAACCAGTTTGTTTTGCGATAGATCATTTTGATGTCTCCACAATACGATTTGGGCGGTGGAATTTGGGGCTGAACTAAATTGGGGAGCTACCAAGAGAGTACTCTCTCTCTCTGCTTGCCGCTGCATTCACCTGCTCTCTGGGTTGGGCTAACCCACTATTACCCCGTTGAACAGACTGTGCTTGCGAAAGGACAGCAGGACTTTCCTCATCACCTCCCTCATAATTTACTGGAAGAGGAGTTATCGAATGGGACTCCTCCGACTGAAAAATCACTCCCAGAGTCTGCACCATTGTCCTATACCTCAGATGCTGTCTCAGTATCTTATGTCTCAGTCTCTGATCCTATGTCAGAGCTGTCCTCTATAACCCGAGTGACGGCAGCAGTCATCCATCAAGATGCCATCTCTGCTATTGGCTAAACTGTTACTCTAAAACACTAGCCTACGTAGACCCAGTCACAAAATCGATGGTGTGTGTGAGATACGTGCAACAGTAGAGGCCACCTTACCTGCGCTTCTTCCCTCAATCAGCACGTTCTTTCAAACACCTTGTCACATACCATTCGTCACAGTCTTTAGCACCTCCTGCGCCCAGTCCAACAATCATTATTGGTTCTCCCACTCCCTCCTCCTCGGATTCCCTCATTACCACCCAGCAAAAGTGCCCTTCATCTCTCCATAGCCGCCCTCCACCCGGCACATACATTTCATTTGTATTATAGCGCAGGTAATGGCTGACTTTACTAATGTACTCAGCTATTTACATAAATTACAGATTTGCTCTTTGCAGTAGGCATATAAACCTTCTGCACTTCTTTATGGCACTAAAACTGCCACTAGACAAGTCTGCCCCTTTTGTAGCAGAAACATAATCACAATACTTACTTGACTTTTTTATTGCTGCCTAAAAGCTACAGTTGAAAAGCGTCAGTTGAAGTATGTGCATTGCTTTGAAGACGCAAGCTGCAACTGCAAGACAACTGGTGGCAAATATATATATATATATATCACTTTTATATGTGGGTCTGGTTTTCCTGGGGGCCGATTGCAGCCCCCAGGGAAACCACACACGTATTGACAAAAGTGATTTATATATATATATATATATATATATATATCTGCATAGATATATCTATAGATAGATCTATATATATACATATATATACATATATCTATAGATCTATCTATAGATATATCCATGTAGATAGATATATCTACATAGATATATCTATATATATAGATCTATATATTTTTTTGTTGTTGTATGGTTTCCTTGGGGGCCAAAATGGCCCCCAGGGAAACCCTACAACAACTAAAAAAAAAAAAAATTCTCCTGGTCGTGCCCCCCCAGGGGGCACCTACCTATTTTTCTTTTTTAAATATGCCCCTGGGGGGGGGCGGCCCATTTTCCGAGGGGGCCGACCCCTCCAAGTGAAATCCCTGGTGTCTAGTGGTGTTTCCTGGCCCCCGATCAAAGCTGTGATCGGGGGCCAGGAAACACTTTCAGGAAGGCCTCGTAAGAAAGGGGAGAGTCTCCCCTTTCTTACGAGGACTTCCCAAACGTGGGGAAGGCCGTTTGTGGCCGTTTTCCCCATTGGAGCAGGAAGCGGCCGCTTCCTGCTCCGATGGGGAAATCCACAAAGTGACGTCAGGTGTGGGGCAGGGGGAGACACAGAAAAGCTTCTGTGTCTCCCGGGGAATAAAAAAAAAAAAAAATCAACGAGGATTTATTAACCCCCTCCCTGGTGTCAGCCACTGGTCGTGACCCGCACCAGAGAGGTAGTGCGGGCGTCGGCCAGTGGCCGACACCCGCATCCAAGGGGTTGAATAAATAATTTCATTAGACAGCACAGAATTTAAATATTTGAATTTACCAATTATTATGTATTTAAAAAATGTATACATTATCAATAAAATATTTTAAAACATATTATAGACACACAAATGTGCATTTACTTTTAAATTATTTCAATAAATTACCTATATATGTAGATGTTTTGTTTAAGTAAAAAAAATTTTTTTAGTTAGAATTATAAATGAAGACCATCATTAAAAAGTGTAAAATACAAAATATGCATATATTAAAAACAAAATAACAGAAAATCACATTAGTGTGAATACATTTGAATAATCTCAACACCCTTAGCCCCTTCAAATCCAACATCCCACTTCTATAAACATAATTAAATAAATATTATTTATACACATTAATAAAATCTAAAACAAATTTTAATTTTAGACAAACAAAAGTGATTTACACAACATACTAACAAAAAATAAACAACAAAAATAAAACACACTACAAAAAATGCTCATTTTGTATACCTGTATTATGTGCAACAATATTTTCTCTAGTGATATTTTTCCAACAATGTTAAAAACAACACTTAAAATGATAGTCGTACCTTTCAAATTCCTTTGGTGATATTTTTGACATCCTTATATTCTTGACAAGATATTTGTGTATCATAATATTTGTATTCAATATTTTGTCCAAACACCTATCTGGACAAGGTCTAGGTGACATGAATTCCTGAGCCATCCAGGAATCCAATCAAGGGGACTGTTAAGGGTATACAAGTAGAAATGGGCAGTTGCACAAGTAAATATTGACCATCCCCAAGGTCCACAGTGATCAAAGTGGTCTCTACTGGGGCTTTCTGTTTCAGTCCAAGAAGACAAGAAAATAGTTCATCCCTAATCACCCAGGAGTCTCACAGTCCTAGCTCACAGAACAATCCCCTACTAAGCCATGTAGGCAGCCATTGTATCTATGCCACTACATAACATATTTCAAGGTTTGGACACCTCAAATCACCCTCTACCTGGGGACAGTATAGGACCTTGATGGATCCCCTATCTAGATGCCCATAAGCAGATGAGTAAGGGCATGGCACATCAGGATCCCCAGGCAGTGAAGCACATCTGGAACCCAGCCAATCCCCCAAGGCAGTAGCAGTGAGGCCCCAATATGCATATTTGTACACTGTGAATACACAACTTTCAGACCAACTGACTTGCAATCTATACAGTCAGCTAAGGTCCAGTAGATAGTCAACCACTGGTGGAATATCATTATCTCTGTTATTAAAGAATAACATCATGTCATCTGCATTAACTCAAATGAGATGTGGACCATTGCCCAGTGTGATATTTCTGACACTACTATTAAGTCTCATAAATACTGCGAAGGGCTCCATGACAATAGGGTGATAGTGAAAGGCAGGAAGGATAGAGGGCTTCCCTTCCCTGCCATTTTACATGAAACATATGACCCAGTCCTGAGGTACTTTTGCTTGTACAAACGTGTGTTCTGGACTCAGAGTAGAGTAATGGCACCCACTGAACCCAGGCCTCTACATAATTCATTTGTCTAAAGCCAGTCTTCAATGAGTCCCAAGAAAGGGAATTGAATGCTTTCCAAATCTACTGCTTAAATAGCAGCATGAGGATATATGGGCAATGGACTTTAATGTAGAACCTAGAGAATGTGTCTCATTTAAACCATTCTTTTCACAGTGAATAAGGGTAGCCAAGAATGGATGGGTCGAAGGACCAAGACCATACTAAGGACTTTTCAATCAAGCACTGTCATAGAAGGAGGCCTAAAGAATTTTTGTCTGCGGGATCTCTGCATATCTTAGGAATCAGAATCACCAGTGCTTATCTACTAGAAGGTAGGGAAGCCTGCTTCCCTCTCTTCTGCATGTATCTTAAGGAGACAGGGAATCAACATCTCATCACATGTGCTGTAAAACTAGCAAATTGTTTATAAAAGGCATCTGCCCTCTGAGACGTATCTTCATCTCATGGAGTATCTCTTTTGCCTTCAGTCCTGAAGAACCTCAACATAAAATTAACTGAGGGAGTGTTTGGGGCTCCATAATGCCCCTGATGCTAATTAAAGAATGTCATATTCATACCATGCTGATCTCAGACCATATGCTGAGCAGAGGCTGTCATCTGAACATTAAGATCACATCTAGTATCCGGCCTGCCCATCTACACCTGAAGACGCCACTCCCCATAGGCCTCAGAGTTCACATGGATAAAGTAAAATTTAAAGTCTAAACAATGCAGTTGCTCAACTAGTGTCACATATTTTTCATGGTGGACCAACAACTCTTCCTTTTTGGGGGTATATGGCAACACCGCACATTCCCAGGCAAGTAAAGTATATTACATATTTGTAAGCTGTCTAGAGAATTCACACCTTACATCCCCCATAGTTGCAATGTATAGTTGCCACACAACTATCACTAAAGCTTCCCGTTCAACTATAACATAAGATGCCAAGCCCTCATAAAGTCATAACAGCCTCTTTCTGGGATTCCGTAATGGCTATGTATTGTGAGGGTCAAACTCTGAAGCATCCTAATGCGAATTGCAGAAAATTGTCTGCCCCAGTCACTTCTCATTATAAGGGGTTTATTATCAGGCAACATCCTTCTAAGATATTCTGCCTGGAGCACTTATGGAGAAGCTCCTCCAGGGCTTAGTAGTCCATCTAAATGAACATGAAGGTTGTGCCCTGGTGAATAAAATAGGTAATCCCTAAGAGTACCATGTATGTTTCTCCATATAACACAAGCCCCCAGTTTGCAAGCCACTATCCAAACCCCATGCACCTCTAGCTGATAGTATATGATTTGATTTGGTTTTATAATTTATATCCGGGGGCATCCTGGCATTACTAGTGACTGGTGACTTGATGACCAAAACAATGGCTAATCATATCTAAACAGCCAGCTCTTCAACGCTTTCCAGAACCCTAATAGGAAAATGGCTGATTTTAGCTCAGGAGGCAGTCAATTCCAATTTTGGGCAGGGCAGCTGACAAAACTCCTGCCTCCCAAGTGGACATTTTGCAAGTGGGAATTATCAGATTTCTGGAAGAGCTAGAGTAGAGAGCCGTGCCAGGCTTATATCATCTAAACCTTTTCCTAAAATAAACTGGACCAAAGCTGTGAAGTGCTTTAAAGGCTGTACAAAGGCTCTTGAAGTCTTTGCATCTTTACAGATAGCCAGTGCAGCCCACTAATGACTTGTGAGGTCAATACAAATCTCACGACCTTCAGCAGCATAAAAGGTGCTGAGTTTTGCAAAATCTTGTTGCAAACATTGTACATAGATTTTTGCTGCAGATTCTGCTACAAAATATTACAGTTGTGTGCACTAGATAGAACTAAAGCAATAGCAACCATCTTTATTATGTCAAATAGTAAGAAATGAGTGACTTTCTTCACAATTCACAGGGATGCAGAGATAACTTTATTGACTTGTTCTTTAAACATAAGTCTGTCATTGATCAGGGCACCATGTTCTTTTACCTTCTTAACTGGTGTTAAAAGGGTATATAAGAGAGTAGGGAAAGATCTGTTCAGATCTTTAAGACACAATTAGTGCCACCACACAAAATAAACAGGAATTGTGGCCATTGCTGTAAGTGACTAGAGACATGATAAAAAAAGAGCTGATCAGTGTTTCAAAGCCATCCAGCCTACCATGAACCAATACATAACTACTCTGTCTACCAGTGACTCATTGTAATGGAACAAATGGGTCCCCTCAGTGAATCCAAATCAAAGAGCACTTGGCAAATAGTGAGTAATGCATTTCAAAGAGTTACTCCCTCCATCTATGTCTTAAGCATGAGATGTCTGCGCAAGTCAGATGTGTTTCTTGGAGAAATATAGGGGGTCATTATGAGTTTGGCGGTCGTTTGCCAATATCACGCAGTTGCAGCAGCCAAAACACTGCCATGTTGGCGGCAATCCGACTGGTGTAATAAGAGTCACACTGTGAAGTCTGCAAAAAAAATGACAAAATTCTGAAACCGCCAGGACACTGGAGGACAGAAAAGAGGCGGTCCTACCACTAGCACCACCACTCCGAAAAAAATCCTCCAATCAGATTACGATCCACACACCATACCAGCAGTCCTTCCGTGGCAGAAAACCATTGATAGTGCAAACCGGGATGGTCTCAGTTCACATCACACTGAACACAACCCCACATTGGCTAGCTTGAATATCCCACACATCCACATACTTGACACACCTGCACACTCCACTATATTATACACCTCTACACAACCCACAATCCTTTGCAAACCGAACACCACTGACAGCCACAGAGGAAGAATAACTATCACAAATTTATCAATAAAAACGTTTGCCACCTGTACACATTTCACCACGCATACATCCCATACCTGTACAACGTACACAACACACAATTTACTATCACACACAATACACAACAACAGTCACCCACTCACATCACAGCACCTACACCTTATCCCTAATGTATTTTTCAACCATTTTGTAACATTACCTCACCATCTTTACCACAACTACAATGTCCCCACAAAAACACTCATGTTTCACTGATGATGAGATGAGGGTCATAGTGGGTGAAATTATCAGGGTAGAGCCCCACCTGTGCACATGTCGAGCAAATATCAATAGCCAGGAAAATGGAGCTGTGGCAGAGAATAGTCAACAGGGTCAATTCTGTAGATAGCTGTTTATGCACAAGGGAGGACATCCGGAAGAGGTGGAACAACCTCAGAATAGAGGTACATTTAATGGCATCCAAGTACCAGCTGGTGGTACTCAAAACTGGCGATGGCCCCGTCCCCCTACTTTCACACCTTCGGATGAGAAGGTCATGGATATACTGCACCCTGAGGGCCTGATCAGAATACCTGGGGGAGTGGAGTCTGGTAAGTCCCTACAACATTCCTGTAACCAAAATGTTTTGTCTTGCATATTCCCTCATTACCTTACCCCACCTCAATTACCAGATCCCCCCCTCCCCCTTTGCCAATTGTACAAATACCCCTCTCTGGCATGCTACATGTCCACTAAACTCACCTGGGTACACTACCCTTGGGAATGGAATGGGAAGTGATAGCACTACAACTCCCAAAAGGCAATATTCCACCATAAAGAAAAGAAGAACAGTGCACCAAATGTGAGATGTCATGCATGTGAAACTAACAAACATTGTAACCCACAAAGGTTCCACTGTGAAACAGTTTATGGCAATGACAGCAATGCAATGACCCACTCCCAGTACCATTACAAGCAAAATACAGCTACAGCTGAGTGCCCAATCAAACGTGCCTTAGAATGAAAATTCCTATGACTGAAATATGCTCACCTGGGCTAGAAATCTAGATGGTAAGGTGAATGCACCTGGAGAACATCCAGATAGAGGTCAATGTCAATTGCATACCCCTATACCGTGTCCATGCTCTGACACTGTTCTACATTGCTTAGCATTTAGTGCTATGTATCATGGCATACACTTCACTAGGCAAAAAAGGTTATCATCCATGTCATTAGTCAAGCAACATAAGAGGGTATCAGCAGTCATATAACTACCAACATAGTTTAATATTTTTCAGCATGGTGCATGGTATTGAAATATCTTAGTCTCAATTTGTTCTAACTGAGAATTGTTAGCAGCTGTCATTGTCACTTCTGTGGATCATATAAAGACAGTGTGTGCATCTCACACATCACTACTACTCAAATTTAAACATAACTTGCATCACTTACAGCAACTGTGTGTTCCGCTTCTCACATAGGTAACCTTGCCATTGTCACGATGGAGAGGATACCAGAGACTGCCACAACCCCTCTGGATGAAGGCCCCAGTGAGGACAACACCCCTAGATGTTTGGATACTGATGACGAAGTTGGCCAATCAGGGACACCTGGTCAGTCAACAACTGTTAGCTTCAACCTTTCCACATTGACTCCTCCTAGCCCTGTTTCACCAGCATCTCAGGCAACTATTCACCCCAAACCTGTGTTCCAAGGACTATGTCTACCATTGTGTGTCCACCAGTACAGAAGTACAGATACACGAGTCTCCTCTTGACAACCCTGACAATGATGGACCTGCCACCAGTAGGAGTGGGCACACTGTGTAAGGGGCCCCGGCATGTCGGGGTAAGGTGCGTGGAGGGGATGGTGTAGGCCAGAGGATGGAGACTCAAAGAGACCATACTGACCAAGTCTTGGGTGCCTACCAAAATTCCCAAGGCATGATAGGATAGGTACTCATCATGATGGATGAAATTCAACAGCTGCAGAGGGACAACCACCAGGAAGCCATGAAGCAGTGGCAGACACAAAATGCCATTCTGACTACCATTGCTACCCTGAGTAGGTCTGCCATACAACTTCAGGTCTCTTCCACTAGTAATGCGTCTGTGGCTGCTAGTGGAATGAAGGCCCTGCCAGGGGAAGGACATGCTTCAGACACCCCACCCTCTGTAGCAGAGGAACCCCTTAGCAAATGTGGACTTCCACCTAAACATCCAGGAGGAACAGATGCCAAAACCAAACCCACTGCTGGGAAGTGAGCATCTACTGATTGTTGCCACTTGTGTGCCACATATACACCCTTTTGACACTGTGTAAGAGTCATGTATCAACCATGTACAACTGGCATGTATGACATCTCTTGTCCAAATAATGTCCCTCTATATCGTACAACCTTTGTTATGTTCATCACAAGTGTACTATAAAACCAGGAGACTCATTACATTGGGATTGTAGCATAGACATGACCCAAATTAGCTGTGTTGTACATCTTCACACATTTATTAGTAGATTTTCAATCAGTTGAGAGTAGTATTGCTGGTGACTTCAGAATGTCAGTTGAGGTGTCATACACTAATAACCCACAGGATACAGAAGTTAGGTACATGTCATTCTTTCTACAAGCCAGGAGGCAAACAGATTGGTCCTTTGTATCACCAGGTAAAGCCTCATCACATACCCACACCTTAGCTTCCTAATAATTATCTCCCATGATACAGACATAGATGAGTACTGATGTCCCCAGTCCTGGAACCTTTCACTTACCATGGTACCTGTAGGGTTGTCACTCACCTATGTCAGTCCTCAGAGACATGCACATTGCTTTGCAAAGTATTAACACACTGACAGCTTTGTACAAGGTAGGTCACATACAACTGAAACCGTTATGATGTAGAGGCTCTGGTTCAATGTTTTCACATGTCAGACACATATGGATACACACTTTGGACCATTTGACCACCTCCAGTACCATGCAGTACCATACATGTATTCTTGTAGCAAAAACACACTTCCATCGCACTGCCCTGTCAGTCTGGCCATATAAATGACACTCCACATACTCATGCTTTCCAGTACCTGGTTTCATCCATGTCCACTTTTCATGTCAAAGCCTGCAAATCTGATCTGTCTGTGATTTGCCATTGAATATAAGCCAAACAGAAACTCAGCAATTCTGTGATTGTCAAAGATAAGGGATAGGACATAAATGTAAACATACATCTATTCTGACAAGTCAGTTGTACAAGTGTCACTTTGCTTGTGCAATAACAAATCATGACACTGTACATCACACTGTTCAGAACAAAATACCAACTAACAATCTGCATGCATAACTAAGACATTGACATTGGAGCAACCTAATACCTCACAAATGATGGCAAATAGGAGGTGTGATGCCAAGCATCAATTATAGACAACTAAATGAAATCTCACTTTTAAGAAAACATCACATACCTTTAATCAGTTGATGAGATCTGCCTTGATGTCTCCAGCTTCATCCTCATCAGGCTCATTCTCACTTGGCAAATCTGCATTTCGACCCACAGGTTCTGCTTGCTCACCCTCATCTGATATGAATGGTATCTGACATCTCAGGGCAAAGTTGTGGAGCATGTAGCAAGCAACAATAATGTTACAATCTGACTTACCAACCAGCCAGGCCCTCTCTGTGTAGAGTTGTGCCATCAGCAGTGGGATATTGCTGCTCCGTATATGAAGGAATCATGGACTGATCCTGGATACTTTGCACATACTTGCGAAATGTACTGGTCCACCAAACACACCACTTGGAAGTTGATGGAGTGGTAGTTTTTCCTGTTCCTATGTACAAGTTTATTGGCACTGGGAGGAACCAAGGATACATGGGTCCCATCTATGGCTCCAACCACAAGTGGAATGTCCCAAAGCATAATACTCTGCCTTTACATAGGCCAAACCTGCACGTTGGGGAAACCTAATGTAGGTGTCCAGGCATTTAAAAAATGCAGGCAGTACAGCCTTCAAAACCAGACTGAACATGTGCTTAGACATCCCTGCAGTTAGGGCCACTGTATTCTGAAAGGACCCAGTGGCCAGGAAGTGTACCACTGACATGACTTGAACAATGGGAGGTATGCTATTGGGATTACAAATGGCAGGAATCAGATCTGCCTCCAACTGATGATATAGATCCATGATTGTATGCCTATTCAGGCAATATATTTATATATTGTGTCTCTCCTCCATGGTCTGCAGGTCTACTAGTGGCTGGTTGTAGGAAGGTAGCCTCTTTCTAGCATTGTTACCCCCACTTTTGGCCTGTTTGTGAGTATATGTCAGAGTGTTTTTACTGTCTCACTGGGATCCTGCTAGCCATGACCCCAGTGGTCATAGTTGTGGCCTGATTGTGTTCCCTGTGTGGTGCCTAACTGTGTCACTGAGACTCTGCTAATCAGAACCTCAGTGCTTTTGCTCTCTCTGCCTTTAAAATTGTCACTGCAGGCAATTGACCATTTTTATCAATTCGGATTGGCACAATGGAACACCCTTATAGTTCCCTAGTATATGGTACCTAGGTGCCCAGGGTATTGGGGATTCCAGGAGATCCCTATGGGCTGCAGAATTTCTTTTGCCACCCATAGGGTGCTCAGACTATTCTTACACAGGACTGCCACTGCAGCATGAGTGAAATAACGTCCATGTTATTTCACAGCCATTTTACACTGCACTTAAGTAAATTATAAGGCACCTATATGTCTAACCCTCACTTGGTGAAGGTTAGGTGCAAAGTTACTAAGTGTGAGGGCACCCTGGTACTAGCCAAGATGCCCCCATATAGTTCAGGGCAATTTCCCCAGACTTGCCCCTGCTCTGGCATGTAAGTGGACAAAGGAAAGGCGAGTGACCACTCCCCTGTCCATCACCACCCCAGGGGTGGTGCCCAGAGCTCATCAAGTGACCCCTCCTGATAGGTGCTTCCCTGTCTAGGTGGCCAATCCTCCTCTGAGGGCTAGTTATGGTCTCTCCTGTGGGCATCTCCTCAGAAAACGAAAGCAAGAGCTCACCAGAGATCCTCTGCATCTCCCTCTTCGACTTCTGCCAAGGATCGACTGCTGACTGCTCTAGGACGCCTGCAAAACTGCAACTAAGTAGCAAGAAGACTACCAGCGACATTGTAGCGCCTAATCCTGCCTGCTTTCTAGACTGTTTCCTGGTGGTGCATGCTCTGGGTGCTGTCTGCCTTCTCCCTGCACAGGAAGCCAAGAAGAAATCTCCTGTGGGTCGATGGAATCTTCCCCCTGCTAACGCAGGCACCAAACTTCTGCTTCACCAGTACTCTTGGTCCCCTCTCATTGTGACGAGCGTGGTCCCTGGAACACAGGAGCTGGATCTAAGTCACCCAACAGTCCAGTGGTCCATCTGTCCAAATTTGGAGGAGGTAAGTCCTTGCCTCCCCATGCCAGACAGTAATCCTGTGTACTGCTTGAACTGCAGCTGCTAGGGCTTCTGTGTACTTTTGCAAGGAATCCTTCATGCACAGCACAGCCCAGGTCCCCAGCACTCCGTCCTGCATTGCTCAACTCGCTGAGTTGACCACCGGCTTCGTGGGACCCTCCTTTGTTGTGTTGAGATGACCGCTGTGCTAAATTTTCTTGAACCCAGGTTCAAGTACTTCTGCAAGTGCTGCCTGCTTCTGGGTGGGCTCTCTGTGTTGCTGAGTGCCCCCTCTGTCTACAATTGTCTACAATTGGGAAGGAGTTTGAACTGAGAGGAAGGGAATATTTTCTTAGTAGCTGTGACTGAAGTGTTCTGACCACTTGTGTTAGTATGGTGCATGTGGACATAACTTTCTCCTTTTGTCTGTGGCATCCATGCAGGTCAGTGCCCATCAAAAAAATTGAATCAGGAGTGCCATCTCCATGTAAGTGTGGACTGTGTCATATGTGCATCACTATACTGCTCTATATGTAACCTGTTGGGTCATCCTTCCCACTTACTGATCTACACTCCAGATATCCTGTTGGTAATTTGTCCAGGTCTTTGGTCTCTGTCCATTCCTATTCCACTGGATCTAGCTCTATGTGCAACATAGGTTCTGACAGGTGAGAAACAGGCCAATTATTAATAAGTTGCGAACTAGATGTAGAGTTCATGTTAGGGTGTGATATCAATCTGAACTCTCACAAGGCATACTTGCTACACTTACTCAGAGGTATGAGGAGGTGTCTCAATTTTTGAGTGCGGACTGTACATTGGCAAATGTGATGTATAAGTATAACCAGGGTGAACATCTTACATGATGAAAAGCATGGTTGTATTTCTACATTCCTAGTGCAAGACATATCATTGACATGTGAGTTCAGACTGTATATACCATGTACATGTTTTTGTGAAGTTAACTCTTAGCCAATGTATTCTGGGCATGCTACACAAGGCAGGACATCTTCTATATGGTACAATATATGCTACTTCCTGCCAACATCATTGGTACATGCCATTTTCAAGATTTGTGATCCAAGTTTGGCATACTTACTTTTGCTATTCTGAATCGGTTTAGAAGGATTTAATATGGCTAAGATCAATTTACACTGACTTCATTGAGATTCAGGTATTGTAGTTGACATTCACATGATGTTGTTGGAATGGTATATGTTATCAGTCAATTTGCTGGAAGATAGGTGTATGTCTCATACATGGTTACCTCAGAAATTGTCTATATCAGTGTTACTTTACTCCAAAGATGTAAGGTTACTCATGTCTGAAGTGCTTATAGGGGTGTTGGCATTTTGACATTGTTAATTTGAGGTTGATAATCATCATGATTAGTAGAACTGTATGTGGCCTTCATACACTGACAGGTGTCCATTGTATTGAAGTTGTTGGTATGCCCCCTGGGCTTGTCTGTGGGTAAATCAGGTGTGCTAAGTAGGCCTCTTTTGCTGTACATTCCTTCATTTTCTATGTAACAATGACTAAGATGAGTAGGTCCACCAAGTATGTATAAACCATTGCAAAAACACTATTGTTACACGTGTTGTTGAAATGGATTTGAATTCTATTACACTCAAAATTTGGATATGCCAAATGAGTTGGTGCATCTGTGGTTTTTGCTATTGTGAATGTTATAACACAGTTACATGTTATGAATGTGATTGCTAAGCATTATGCTGTGTTGTAATTTGAATGTGAGGAGGTAACTTTCATAGGACATGACAACTGGTAACAGACTAAGCAAGTGTAGATTTGGAGTACGTATGAATTTGAACTCAAAGTCAACACTAATTCCCATTGATGGATTGTTGCTTCACAGTGATGCTCTGAATAAGGACACACTTTGTATGTTGACAAATCATCTTGTGCAGGAATAGTTTGTGTCACAGCAGTGGTGATATAGTGGTCAGATAGGTGGCTTATGTGTGACATTGTTGTCATATAGGGTTGTGGAAAGTGGGATGTTGGCACAAAATGGTTCCTACCCGGGGATGATTTACACATAGATGTGATGTTACTGTTGTGCATGGTGTAATGTAGGTGTAAGTAAAGAATTTGATGACCCTACCTCTCTCTGTTTCTCAGCATCAGCATCCGCAGGTGAAGGAGACGAGACACATCCGAGTGGGGAAGCTGCTGGCCATGGGGCCCGAAGACAGAATACCACCAACACCGAGGGACCCAGAGGCCCGTAGTGCGAGGGGAGTGCCACGGGGGAGACATGATCCAGTTCTTCATAATCCCCCTCCAGTGGACACTCCCTGGTGGTGGTAGACCCATCTGGGATCATCCCAGCACCTTCTAAGTCCACCATCGCTCTTACTACCACCGCCCTCTCTGTAGCTCCCCAACCAGTTGGCTGTGCCTGTTCACACAAGAGGGTGGACATCTCCTTTGCCACAGGCACTTCTGCCCCTGCCCCTGTCAGCCCTGCTGCCCTCATTGAGGAGGCTACTGACCTCCAGAGAGCCACCACTGTGGGTCAGTTGACCATCATGAATGTCATCTTGGGACTTCCAACTCAGATACAACAGAGTAATGCGTTCCTAGAGGGCATTCACAATGAACTGGCTGGCCTACAAAGATTCTTTCAGGCTCTGGCCTCAACACTGATGGCCGTCAGTCACCCTTTGTGTCCCGTGCCCCTCCACCTTCCTTTCTATTCTCAATCCCAATACCCTCTTCCCCGACCCAGCCAAAGCACACAGGGAGACAGGCATGTATCCACCTCGACATCTAAGGGTAGCTCAGACAAACGTTAGCACCACAAGACACACCACTGGCATGCACACAAGCAACATTCAGATGCACACACAGCAATAGCCTCATCCTGCCCTGACACCCCCAACACTCCCAGCAACACTAACAGCACACCTGGCATACCTGCATACAGCACACCACCAACATTCACAGATCCGGCCTCTACACCAATCGCACCCACAGACAGCACCACAGCATGCCCTCAGACATCTACCCCAGTCACCACACCTGCAGACACCACAACCACTGACACACCTCCGTGCAGCACTCCACCATACCTGCAGTTACCACCCCAAAAGACACTCACCCACCCACCACTGCATCCTCCAGCAGCTCCCCATCCAAGACACATAAATGCTCTCACTCACCCACCCAACAGAGACCCACCACACACACACACATACCTCGCACAAACATGCACCCAAGACATCCACACCAACATCTCAGGCAACCACTCCCTCACCCTACACACCCAAACCCTTTTGCTATGACCCTCCCTGTGTGTCTACAAAAGCTTTCCTTTCAGAATTTGCCCTTTTCCTTACTCCTCTCCCACCCTGTGATACCCCCAGATGTTCTGTGTCTCTCCCCACGTCCAGTCCTTATAGCTCCAAGACCTCCCCTGCCCCCCTGCAAGTACCCATGCTTTCTCTTGCCAATAAGTCTACCCTTCCCAAAAAACAACCCTCCCCTAAACCTAAAACAAAGCCTAATGCCTCCCATGCCAGATCACAAAGGCTCCCCTTTAAAGCCTAAACCCAAATCCCCCTTCCCCCCAAGAGAACCCCTGAGGTGCCTGCCTGCCACCTTGATGCCCTTACCTGTGGAGGTTAAATGGCAGTCAGGAGTCAAGTTCAGGACGCATATCTGTGCACTGTGTGCATTCAGACTGTTATTGAGGACTGGCCTATGACCTTTGTTTTTCTAAATTTGGTACTCAAATATTCATTTCAACCTACCTGAGGTTAGTTTTGTGGTTCCATCTTTGTCATGCATTTCTTTCCATAGTATGGAGTTTGTAATTGGCTGACATTAGTTGTGTGTCTGGATCTGTGTGTGTGTGCTGCTTGTGCTACCTGTGTGGTTTAGGTTGTATGCAGTGCTTTTGTGTGACAGTGGTAGTGTGATGGACATGTTTGTTTTTGACACATTTTGTTGTGTTGGTATTGAGTCATGTTTGTGTTGAAATGTGTTTGTTGATGTGTTGTGTGGTTTTGTGTGATTTGACTGTGTGAGTGTGCATGTTTTGTGCATGGTATGTCAGATACAGTGTTCTGTGTAAGTCAATCAGTAAGTCGTATGGCTACGTAATTGTGTGTGGTTGTTCCCTGTTAGTGTTTCATTGTGATGTATGTGTGATTTGTCCGTGGGTAGTGTCCACTGTGGGTCTCTGACAATAGATTGGAGATGGTGCAATTATGTTGTGGTTGTGACGTTTTGTGGTGTTCGGTGGTACTGTGTGAGGGTGGGCATGTGCGGTGTTTCCATGCACACCTGTGTGTGTTTGAGATGTGTGTGTGTGTGTGTGTTGGCCATAGCGTGGTTGTTGTGTATATGCAAGTGTGTGTGTGGCTGTATGTCAATATGCATGTCAGTGTGGTGTTATGTGTGAGTGTCGCCCTCGCACCCTCTTCCCGAATGTATGTTGTGCAAGCATACAGACATTGACAGTATATAACAATAACAGGTAAGTGTGTGTAGTTACGGTTTCTGAAGTCGTCGTTGCAGATTCCGAAGTATTTGGGCGAGCAGGAGCAGCAGGAAGACGTCTAGCTATGGTTCCATGGCGCTTCCAGACAAGTATCACTTAGTGAAGGTGGGTGTCTCCTTTTATGCAGTTCGCTTTCGCCTGGGTTTCTGTGGTGGTACGACTGCGGCGGAAACATTGGCGGTGTGCAGCCTCGTACTCTGGTCTCCACTGGCCTGCAGGTGGCTACAATTGTCTGTGGTGACCAGACCACAGTGGTGGTGCTTTGTCTCTATTCTGTTCTGAAGACTGCCAATGTCATATTTTAGCAGTCTTCTCCGCCAGTCTGTTGGTGGTACGACGGCCACCCCCAACATTGTGGTCCTGAGACCGCCAAACTCGTAATAAGGCCCATAATGTCTGCACCTCTATATTGAGGATTGTTGCATATTTTGTTCCACATACCGATAGTCCCTATGACCCTAACATTACAAGTCAAGAAAGAATATTTACCTATCTTGCTCATTGTGGAAAAACATATGCAGTAGTAAATGTTGATTGCCCAAGGGGCTATGTATGACGTGTGAGTTTAATAACAGGAGAAATCTCAAGGTATTTTCTCAAAGTATAAGTCTAACTAATGGAAAATGTCAGCCATTCGTTTCATCAATAACAAAAAAATACAGCCCACCTCTCACTCTGTATTGTAGCCACACAGAAGGAGGAAGAGGTTAGAATTCCTAAGATGTTATCAACATCGCTCTCCCTTTCAGTCAAAATAAAGTTTGTGAGTCATTATACAATAATTTATGACAGGGAGAGAGTTGAAATATAGAGAATCTGTAGAAATTGGGTTACTAGTTAAAGGGGTTGGAACCACACGCAAGCAGAAACCACAATCCCTGTCAGGGTGAAACACAAGCAAACCCCACATTAACCTGTGCTTGACCCTCTAGTAACTTGCCACAAAGCAGTAGGGTTTAACTTAAAGGCAATGTGTAATGTATTTATGTAGCACTCAAACAGTGATAAAGTGAACACAACACCAATTCCACACCAATTTAGGACAATAGATTAAAATGTAATGAATACTTTGAGACTAAAATTAAATAAATCCAATTAGCAGAACTGGAGATCATGCAATTTCAAAGTTTTACCTCAAAATACTGCCTCGAGGCACAGAGTGCCAACTCTGGTAATGCGATTGCGCTGGATCGGAACAAAGTCACAAGTTCAGGTTGATTACAATGGAGTATGGACTGGATAAAGGGACAAAGTTAGCACTACTGAACAAAGTACCTTAAATCCTGGTTGCCGAGCGTTGCAAGATCCTGCGGCGAGGATGGCTTGCAAAGTGCTGGTTCAAAGGATCTGCAAGGTTGTGATGCGGAGTCTTGCATCATCATTGAGGATAATGTTGACAAGGGGCTTGTGATGCAAAGTCCTGTGACGAAGATGAATTGCACACCGGCAGTTCTGAAAGAGCTGCAGGGCTGCAATGCAAAGTCCTGTGTTGTCAATGAGGGGCTTGAAATGCAAAGGCCTGCATCGAGGATGCATTCCGCAGTGGCAGTTCTGAAGGGGCTGTGGGTTGTGATGCGAGGTTCAGGACAGGTTTGCTTCACTCTGTGGTAGTTCCGATGGAGAGCTATGAGTTGTGTCGCACTAAATTGGTTCTGACCACAGGACTGCAGCTAGGCTGGCAGAGCACCTTCTTGTCCACTTGCAAGGATCCAGGACTGGGGTAGCACCACTTGAGGGTAAGATACACAGCAGCTATTGAGTTCATACAATTAGCCCTAGGAGTCACTCTGGTGGTCATTAGCTCACAATCCATGTCCAGTCCTTTCAGTCATGTAGCAGTTCAGCCAGGTAGCAGAGTAGCTGTCCTTCTTGCAGAGCAGCACAGCAGTCTTCTGAGTCTTCCATAGGTCCAAAGGTATACTGAAGAATTGGGTTTTCCACAGGTCTAGATGTGTATTATTTATGCTTGGTGCCAGCTTTGGAGAAGGTTCTCGAGTTTATACCCCCAGAGGTGCTTGGAATTTCTTGCCTCCCCCCCGGCACCAGCTTGTCTGGAGTCACAAAAGACTAGTGTCAAACCCATTGTGCTCATGCAAAGCCTTTGTGATGTGCGAGTGTATCAGGTGACAGCTTCCCTTCATCATCAAGATTCCCCCCTTGTCTCACTTTCTGGGAGCAATACACAAAAGCCATCTGTTAGCTAAACCTAGCCCTGTGACCCAGGCTACAGGTTGCATACATATACTGGTCAGGGCAGGAACATGCTAAATTCCTTCAAGTGGCCTTTTCATATTTGTGATTGAAAATGCAACTTTACAATTTGAAGCACTTTAAATTTATATGCCAAAATCAACTTTCTAAAATGCTGCCAATTAAAAGTTATCATTTATTAGAAGTAATAAGGTATCCCAATGTTACCCTATGGAGGTATACCTTGTAGTAGTGAAAAAACTAATTTAAGAGTCTCCCACTACCAGGACATGTAAAACATAAAAGTACATGTCCTACTTTTTAAATACATTGCGCCCTGCCCTCTGGGCTGTCCAGGGCCTACCCTCGGGTTGACTTATGTGTAGTGAGAAGGAAGATTTGGGCCTGGCAAAAGGTTTGTTTGCAAAGTCCAAATGGCAGTAAAAAGCTGTGCACATAGGCTCTGAAGTGGCATGTTTAAAAAGGATAGTTAAGAGGGTGACACAATCAGCGTTGCAGGCCCTGAGTACATTTAATACCGCTTTAGTAGGGACTTACAAGTAAATTAAATGTGCCAATTGGGTATAAGCCAATGCTAACAACTGTACAGTGTACAAAGTCCTAAAAGTCAACAAAAATGGGCTCAGAAAACAGGACGGTTAAGGCAAAATTTTGGGGATGGCCCTTGATAAATGGCCAAGCCCATCAGAAACCAATATAAACTTTCCCATCCCCCTGGGTTGGGCAGTCTTTCTCCCACATAGCAGCAAAAACCTGGAACACCTTCCCCATGTATCCCCGGATCATCACCTTTCATCCGGAATTCCATGGAACCCCCAAGACCTGGCTATTTCAATGTGCCACTGAGACTTTGCAAGTGCCTGTAAAAATTCTGTTTGATTGGTTAATTGATTGATAGTATCATCCAAGTTACATATTGAGACCAAAACTGAAAAGAAACAAATTATATAAATCTGGAGCATGGAACATGGCATTTTACAGTTGATCCGCCATTTGGGGCATTAGAATAGGCAGTTCCAGGATCTCCTCATCTCCGAGCCTTGCATAAGATCCCTCCAAGGGGATTCCCTAGTGGAGCAGTCCACACTGCTAACAGTTTCCACCTGTTGAAACATTGCAACAAATGATGATGCTGAGCTTAAACTTTCTTTGGAGAGGGCCACCTGGGTGACCGCCCTACCACTCACCCGTCGTGTCTCTTCTTTCACTGTGGTCTAGGCCACTACCAACATTCCCTGTCTTTCCACCTCCTTGAACAATTTCTTAACCTCCAAGAAGGTAGCTCTGTTGGATTGCACAGCCACAGCATAATCCAGAAAGACTGATTGAACAAATATCCAAGGCATAGGGGACATCCTGCATGGCCAAGCAAAGGATCGCATCCCTGTCGAGAATGTGAAGCAACCACGTCACAATAGGACGGGGCAGAGGTTCCTCAGGTGGTCTTCTGGTGGGTACTCTATGTAGTCTTTCTAATGCAAAGGATTTGGTCTATTTAGTAGGGGCAACTGTTTTGACAATCCATCAGTCAAGAAAGGAAACAGCTTCATTTTCTTCCATTCCTTCCAGGAGTCCCATCAGATAAATAGTATTCCTCCTGTTACACCCCTCAGAGTCCCTAGCCCTGTGTTCCAGGCAATGGACACTCTCTGAAATTTCAGTAATCTGAGCACAAAGGAAGTCACTTACCAGGTGCAGTTCACCAGTGGCCTCCTCAGTAACCTTTACCATGTCAGACAATTTGTTTTGTTTTCCACAGAGGTAACCTAGATCCAGTGCTGCTCGATCAATTTTAGACTCCATAATTTTTTGGGAAGATTGAATCACCAGGAATATTTCATCTAATTTACTAATCAGGACTATTTGTTGTTGCAGGTTTGGGAGGAGTTGACATCAATCTTGTGAGCCAGAAGACATTTCTTGTCATGAATGCTGAGGACTCCTCAGGCCTAGGCCATTATTACCTCCTCTAGTACAAACCATCTGGTATCATTGCTCTCCATCTACCAAATGATTTAGCATTGAATGTTCACAGGATGATGTAAGGGCTTAGATTAAGCCCAATAACGAGGAGAGAGACTAGCAACCAGAAGTGTTGCAGAGTGAGAACCTCAACCAGCAGATCAATTTAAGTCAATCAGAGGTAGGTACCAGAAGGGCAACCGCTCAAGCGGAGCGGCACAGCATCAATCTAGCGCTGGGAAAATGGCTGAGGAAAGTCTGTTAACAAAAGGTAAGCATATATAGGCTGCTGTAACTCGCACCAACTGTGGTCCCAGTAATGAGGTGATCAAGCTCTCCCCCTCATTCAAGGGTGGAATATTCTGATGGGCAAAACTCTACTGGAGCCCCTCCTACATGGGGTCATGCCTCAAGGATATCCTGTAGGCACTTCCAGGCTGATAGTAGTCTTGATGTGTGCAAGAGGTGACAATCAATGTTAGTTTCTCTGGTCCAATATCAATAAATCATTTTTGTCACAGAACACATGTCCCCCAGAGCCCCATTGAGTCTCTGTAGCCTTTCTCCTTTGGTTCAGAGTGGGAGAAACAAGGGCACAGAAGGCCCCCGCTCTGATCCCATGAGAGCTGTGTTCGCTCCAGGCAGGCTTAGTAGTGTCACCCAGGACCAACACACAGCACAAACAAAAGCACCCTCATACCTGCTTCCTGTGAGAGATCTCCTCTAGGCAAAAATCAAGCTGCAGTCAGCTATGCAGCAGGCACACCAAACCAATGACCTCTGAAACCCCGGGACTTCTCACAGTGACATCCCCAGGAGCAGCTGCACCACAACAGCTGCCACCCTAATGCAGTCAAAGCCAGTACGAACCAAGCTTCAAGCCAGATGGACAGCCAGCTGGAGATGAGAGCTCGGGAATCAGCATAGGTGAACCCCCACAATGTTCTTGCTATTTTACTGGTGGATCACAAATCTGTCTCCACTGTCCTAGATCAATGTAATCAATGGCAAGCCGGGAGAGCTCACAGGAGGATAATTTACTGCACGAGCAGCTGGCCACACTTCCCTTTAATCAGGGTAATGATGATTACCTGTTATTTATCAACACTTTATCACTTCAATCTATCCTTGCTCTAGTCTAATGAATGAATTAATTTATTATTGCCAATGGTCAAAACCCGATTCAAGGGTCATGGGGCACTAAACGGCTAGAGGGGCCAACCGTGGTGGTAGAGGCCTTTTATTCCTGATGTCCCGGGCCCAATCTACTATGGACCCGATCAATTGGGCCAAGTACCGCTTCTGAACTTTACTCTCAGTGGTAGATATGGTCAAGCATTCAAGGCTCCCTCTGGGTGATGTAGATACCGGTCAGTGAAAGCGACTCATAACTCAAAATGCAGACAGTACGAACAAGAAATTAATGTTCAGCAAATACTTGCTTTTATAGGAAAAAGTCGTATTTTATTTATAACTCTACAAATACAGAGGACTATGACATTCAGAATCCCAAAAATAATCTCCCTTGAGGTCAGCCCTCCAGCAGTTGTGAGGTAAATCCCTGTCAGGCTCTCCTTAGTGTACTGTGGTCAGGGTTTTTCCCCATTCACTGGTCACCGCATGAGGGAATGCCGACTATTTGACTGTGCTTAGGAGTTTACATTTGACTCATCAGGGTTTCAGTCAAAAATGTCTATGGTGCCACAGCACTTTCAGCAGTGAATACCAAGGGGCCTAAAGGACAGCTTTCAGTCTTGCCTGCTTCAGTGGTGTGGCAGTGTCCAGCTGTGAAGCAAGTGCCCTCCTTTCAGGCATTCACAAGTCTCGATCTTTTAAGTGAAATCATACCTCATTGAGCCCATTAACCTTAATGAATATTGGCCTTGATTAAAATAGCATCTGTTATGAGTTTGTGGAGAACATGTGTATTTTGCTGTGTAATGCACCAAAATCCTCATAGTACAGTAAATACATACACATTTCCCCTGTTCAATTTGCACTGGTTTGACCAGCCAACATTTAAAGAAGCTTGACATATTTAATGCATATGCTAATTATTGGATTCACTATATGCTTTCAAACTCATAATTCTAATTTAATTAACCACCCCACTTGTAATCGGGCTCATTATAGGCTGATTCAGTGTATAATTTGGAAAAGCTCTGCTGATGACATGTAATACTACTCAAACCCTCTACCCAAACAACAAGAAATCTACAAATAAGCTCTTAGCATGCAAGGTTTTGTTGAGTTGCAAAGAGTCCCTGTTTATGGTCTGACTTGACAACTGAGCTATCACCAGACAATTATTAGAACATCACTAGAAAAGGGCTTTGGTTCCTCCCACATATTGAAAGTTAGGAGTACATGGTTTGTTTAGGCAGACTTTGCATGCTTCCACGTAAAAGGGCATGTCCTCCAAGTGATTATGATCATTTTGTTTATTTATCCAGTGGGCTGAGCTTGAACTTCCGGAGGCACACACATGACATTGTAATGCTATAAAAGTGTCTCACATAACTAGATAATTTATAGTGTGTCTTTCTCTAGCAGCAGCACATATGGGAAGAGGGCAGTCAGTGTTCTACGTGGATTTCTAGGTCTGGCTTGACAGTGCAACTGTCACCTGACCTTTTGACTTGCTCCATTATTATTCTACAGTTCTTTGCTTCCAAACAAGTACATATTTATTTCCATGCTATTTACTTGTAGTGCTTTACATTACTATTGAACATTCCTTTAAAGGCAGACCTATTAGCATTACAAATACTTGTTACTTTCTTTTTCCAAAGAGTAATATTGGTTTTGTTAGGACTAAGGCCCTCATTTTAACGTTGGCGGTAAAAACCACCTACCGCTGCGGCTAACATCCGCCAAAAGACCGTCACCGTGGCTAACAGCCATCTTCCATACCGGTTGGAGTGGTACATTGGCGGGTTGGCTTCAGCCAACCCACCAATGTCATAATGTGGCAGTAAGTACCACCAGCCTGTTGACAGTACTACTGCCACATTATCTCCAACCGCCAGGGTCATAATAACCCCCTCAGTTCCATTTTGTTATCTTTATTAAAGGTGAAAAGAATGTTCATTTGGAGCTGTAACCAGAATGCTATGAGATTAAACAGCATGATATTGTCGGTGACTCAGCGACCTGTGAAACAAGAATCAACTTGTCATATAATTTGTAGGGGTAAGTAGTTACTGGGCTGAGTTATATATCAAGGTCCACAGTATAAAATAAATAGCAGCAGAGGTTGGTATATAACATTTCCTGATCCCAGATGAACCTGGACCCAAGTATCTTCACATAATGATTTGATAGCCCATCCTAAAGTGGACAGTGTTCCAAATTTACAGGTGGGCAGTCCTCAAGTATTCCAAAAATGGAGGCTATGCTGTCTTCCTCACTGATATGCTCCTCTGACTGCCTGGTGCAGTAAATTTCAACTGTCCTCATGATTTAGAGTGGGCTGTGGAATGGCCACTTTTTTCTCTCCTTCATCACCATGAAGAAAGTATCATTAAGGGGAAGTTAAATCTTTTTATCAACCTTAACACCATTGGAGAAAGCTCCAATAGTGTTGGGGTCATTAGTTATTGTTTTTCGAAAACAAACAGGTAATACAGTTATGTTGGCAGTTATGTCCATCAAGCTTTTAATACTTTTACAAGACCCAGCATGAAGGTTGTTCCAGCCAATGTTGATGCTGTACACAGGGCTGGTGGTAAACTCTATATTGGGTGGGTGGAGTACGTTTGGTATGGCAGGAGCAAAGTAGTCAGCAAGATTGACAGCTTTACCTTCACCAGCCACGTTCTGTATCAGTCGCTTGATTTCTAAAGAAAGATTTGCATTTCTCTTCGGGGTGTCAGGAAATATGCGAGAATTAAGGTTTCCCTAGCTAGAATAGTGAAGCCCTGATCTTATTAAAAGCACAGAGGCTAATATTATGCTTTCTTAATTTGCTACAGTTAATGTAGCAACCAGAAAGCTAAAAGAAAACTTCCCAGCAAAGGCGTTTTAGCAAATTGAACTGACAGAAAGAATCAAAAACATCTGTGAAAAAGGAAATGTAATGGGAAGGGGAAAAAACATCTGACACAATGTAGACAGTGTGGTGATAATACTCACCACGGTGTTCCTAATAAAATTAGGACTTTCCTTCACTAGTCTAGCTAGGAAAATCTACATCTTTTACAAGACTGGGTGCTCATAATATGCTTGTGGAAAGTCCATTTTCTACTACCAATTAGGCATGGAATAATAGTTTGCACTATCATGTCTGAAATGTTGATACTCCAGAGCTATTACCAGATTTTGAATGGCCTCCAACTTTGTTTCAGCCAAATCGGCTTTGCTGGCCATGTGCCCTCTAATGGGATGAGGCATAAATGTTTTTGTATCTTTTCCAGCCAAAGGCATAGATGTAGGTCCTCTAGTTACAGTAGAAGATACAGGACCATGTTATTTAGGTCTTGCTAGACTTTTAGTTTACTTGCAGAGGGCTTAGAGACTACCAATTACTTTTTTTCCTTACTTTACATTTTTTGTCCTTCAGTTGTTGCACCCTGCTTGCCTACTCTGACTACCCCATGTTTTTGTTTGCCCCCTTTTTCCTATCCTGCATTGCTTGGCCATTTCTCCTTTCCTACATTGTTGATTGCCCCCATTGTACTTACCACCCTTCCTTTCCATCTGCATTGTTGCTTTTCTCCTCCACTCTCCCGTGTTGTCAATGTGCTATGGGAAGAACTAGGATGTGGCTAGTGCTGATCATGTCACAGTGCTTTGCAGGGAGACATTCTGCCCTAACTGCAATTATTGATGGAAAAAGGATTGTCAAAATGATTTTGCCAACCCTACCAAGTTTTAGGCTTGCCACCTCCCAGATGGTTTGTGTTTTGGACCACAGAAATGTTGTCCATCAGCAAAAGCACTGTGAAATGTACTTTGTCATTCGGGAAATTAAATGACAAAGGAGACTGCAATAAATCTATGCAAATTATGTGCATTGACAATTAATTTGAAGATTATGCCCCTCCAGACAATTATTGAACACTTGAATGACTTCATCTCCAGAGACTAACATGCCTATATCTGGGGATTCCCAGCAACTGCATGAGCTTGCCACTATATTATCTCTTTCTGAGCATATTTGTCAAAAGGTACTGTGGGCCTGACTTATATTTTGGCAGTAAGCATACTCCATTGCAATGGAAACTCAGTATGTTTACCTCCAATTTAATGGCTCGCCTATTGAATTTATGTGGGGACAAACCATAGATCGTCATATTTTGGCAAAGACTACTCTGTTTCTGCCTTGGCCAGACTTCTGCCAAGATACGATGGAGTAAAGGCTGCCAGAGAACTGGCTATACATCTGATTGCCAATTTAGCTGGGCCGACACATATCCATTTTATACTGCCCGTAACCGCCAGGAAATCTCTTGTGGTAAGGGGCAGTAAAAAAATGTAAAATCCCCCTCATCACCATGGGTGATTACTCCCAGGGAGAATGGGCACTGCTTTTTTTTATAAAAAAAAAAAAAAAGAAGTTGTCAAACTTTATTGTATGGCTCCATCATGTTTGATGAAGCTGTACAACAAAGTTCTAATACATTTACAAGAACGACCTTGACAGATGTTCTTGTTAATGCCAGAAATGTTAGTTGGGCTAACGGACACTTCGAATTTGGCAGGCATTTACTTTGTCAGGGTTACAGAGTAATGTATTCCATTGCCCTGATGGACTACAATCCCCACACCAAGGTGTTAATCAGCCCCATTGTCTCTACAGAGTGACCCTTCCATAAATATCTGATTTTGAGGTATTCGCATGCACGGTAATGAGGGAGTCATGAAAAACACTTAAACAAACAATGCCCAAAGCATATCACTGTAGTCAACAGCACCAAGAATGTTCCCTAATGTTTTTTTCAGAATGTCACCCTAACTCTTCCAGTTGTATTAATATTCCTAGGATACATTTTATGGTTAATCAAGCATTTCTGGAGCTTGTGCTTTTACACATAAACTCTGCAGTGTGGGACTCTTTTTGTAGTGGCAGCATTTTAAAAGTAGAAGAAAGACACATTCATACTGTATGGATGTTATAATGCCTTATCGATAATGATAATACTGACAATGAAATACTATATGTGGCTCAATGAAGGTTATTGTAAAATGGTACCATCCAAAGGGTTATTGAGACTGTAGCATTAGTCTGGTGAAATTTAATTTTGATTTTATTGATGTGGTGACACCCTAACCAGGCCAGTAGGTCTGCCTTTTTTGCAAAACACCCCTTTATCTTGTGTCCAGTATACGTGGGGTTATTGTAGTTATAGGATTCAGGTCTTGCTAGGGGTATGACCTGTCTTTACAGTTTTTCCCAAGGTGTTTTCATATTTCTATTTGTGGATATTTGCAAATGAATGCTTAGTATCCAATAGTGTGTTTAATAAAACAACATTCCATTTATGAGAAAAATCACTGACCGGACAATTATTTAATAAATGTTGTTGTTGGTTACCAGCGAGCTGGTGATACTATCCCACACCACCTGTCTGAGTAGGCCTTTGACTAATCTGCTTCACTAATTGAGAGTTTCCAGGGCTACAATGGGGTACTTGGTTCCCAGTAAAGTGAAGGCTTGGGACTTATTGCTTGTGAAGGACGTCTCGTCCCACTTTCTTACAGAAGCACAACAACAATCTGACACATTAGGGTCTGTAGTTGCAATAATGAGAAAGCAAATTATTTCTTTGCTCAGTAGGTGTCACATGGGATGCTAGACAAATGGTCACCACTTTATATTGTCAATCTGGTCAGATCACTTGTTTTTATTCTTGTTTTGCCTTTTTTAATTGATTTTGGAAAATTCACTGGTGGGCTGCTATTGGCTTAGCATTAGTAGCATTACTTTGAAACTTTGCATTTCTTTTTAGAAACTGCTGTTAATTTGATTTTTGTCACTCTGCTTCTATGGACACAAACATACTATAGGAATTCCTAAGTCTCTGACTCAGTTGCTGTGCCTTTGGTTGACCTGATGTAGTATAGTCAACACCCTTCAGCCACCTTTTTTGTTTTGCCCCACATATAATCTACAGGCAGCCATACTGGTTAGAGCTCTAGCTTCAAGGTTGTTTCTTATGGGCAGATGCTGGGGCAGCTACTTAAAGTAGCCTGCAGTGCCTCTGCATATCAGACACATGCAGTGGATGAGCCAAAGGCACGTTCATATGTATCTGTCTGCGCACCACCCGCTCTCAGTGTCAGGTATACTGCCTGACCATTAACAGATTTGAAAGTTGATTAAGAACTAAGGGGGTCATTCTGACCCTGGCGGTCCATGACCACCAGGGCCGGGGACCGCGGAAGCACCGCCAACAGGCTGGCGGTGCTTCCTGGGCTATTTTGACCGCGGCGGTAAAGCCGCGGTCAGAAAAGGGGAACTGGCGGTTTCCCGCCGGTTTTCCCCTGGCCCAGGGAATCCTCCATGGCGGCGCTGCTTGCAGCGCCGCCATGGGGATTCCGACCCCCTTCCCGCCACCCTGTTTCTGGCGGTTCTTACCGCCAGGAACAGGATGGCGGGAACGGGTGTCGTGGGGCCCCTGGGGGCCCATGCACTGCCCATGCCACTGGCATGGGCAGTGCAGGGGCCCCCTAACAGGGCCCCACAAAGATTTTCACTGTCTGCTTAGCAGACAGTGAAAATCGCGACGGGTGCCACTGCACCCGTCGCACCCCTGCAACTCCGCCGGCTCCATTCGGAGCCGGCATCCTTGTTGCAGGGGCTTAAAGCCAGAATGGCCGCCGCGGTCTCCTGACCGCGGACCAGTCATTCGGCGGTAACCACATGGCGGGCGGCGACCGCCGCCCGCCACGGTCAGAAGGACCGCCTAAGTCTTAATTGGAGTGTATGGTCTGGAAACTTTTAGAGTCACTTAATCGTTCTATTGTTTTAATGCTTCCTTCTCAGCTCCATTATTAGTATTAAGCACCATGAAGATTGTATCTTCTTGAAGAAGCACTTTCTTTCTTCATCTTCCCTATCAACATCTTTGAATCAGTACTTTCTAACTTTACATACATTCCTATATTTATATGAGCACTCATAAATGCGTGTTCTCTGTTAAACACATGCTTGAGATTCATGAGCTTCTTGCCAATGCATGTGCAGGGGTTATAATAATTATGGAGTCCTGGACCTCACAAGCTTCTGGTCCTGATCTCGCATTAACTAATCCACAGGTTAAAACAACTTTTATTTGCAATGCCCTTAGAGGTACTGAGGTCATCAAGATATTATTTGTAGAGATAACATTGAATTAACATTTTTGTATCTCTGCCCTTTTGTGCAAGATGCATTAACTAGCTTCTTCATCTTGAGTTCCTCAACCTTTACAACTTCAAATATACTCCTCTATTATCCTCCAATCTGTCCAAAGTTTGGCAATGTGATGGCTGATTTTCTCACAACACCCATTTTTCTGTCACTCCTCTCTGAGAGTCTTGGCAGATTTTAAAGTTTGGGCAGAGCTGTCTGATACTTTTACTGCTGTTTCTTTTTTCGAAATTCCATTGGCTGTCATAATTTTTTATCTATTGATAATTTCATCCACACATCTGGTAAGACATTGTTTGATCCTGTTTTTTTCACCTAAAGACCTGGTGTTTTGCAGTATGCCCATAATGCAGGCCAGGTTGGTCCATTCACTTGTTCCATTTGGTATTTTGCTACTACATCCTAATATTATGTCAACCAAAATACTACTAAACATGCCTCATCCAGACTTTGCTAGATTCCTTTTGATATTTTGCTATCTCAACTTAATATTTTGTCAACTTCAATTTTCCTAAACATGCCTTATCCAGACTTCACTAGATATCTGTCTGAGTTGAGTCCTCCTTCTCTAAGCTTCACTATAGATATCTCAGTTGAGTCCTTCTTCTCTTATCTCCCCTATACATAGAGGCCTTAAGGAGTTTAATAACTGGATCAATAAAGCCTTAGATTTAGTAGTACTTTCTTCTGTTCGGTCTTCTCCCTTTTGTCCTACTACTCATTCATAGAACTCAACCCTAAAAGTGACCAAACTGCAGGGCAAAAGATTATAGCTAAAATAGAGAACACATTACATCCCAGATAATAACATCAAGCTGAAGATAGTACTTAAGGTTCATGAAAACTTAGTACTACCCACTAATGCAAATAATACACTGATTGAATGCTCAATGTGTCAAATGCAGCTATGGAAGTTTTTTAAATTGTCAGTTCATTGGCGGATCTGCCTGCATGGCCTCCTCTACGGAGCACTCCTGGCTATTATGTGACATGCTAACAGCTCAAATAAGAACTGTGACACATTTCCTGCTTAAACATCTGCTTCACTTAATGACTCAGGACAATTTTCCCAATGTGATCACACCTATTCTCATCTTCTAAGGAATGGTTCTCTGCTTTCTTACGAGAATATTCAAGAATAATGACCCATTTTTTTGTCTAGTTCGCCTTTGGTCCCTTTCCCTCCAAGTACTATGCAAAGTGGGTCCTCGCTTCATTGGCCATTTATGATAGACCAGTTATCATGGCCATCGTACCAGTGTCTTGGAAGTATGTAATGGTCACCTGCCTTTAAAAAATATCAACTATTGATCCATCTATCTGGAATAAATGTTGGCCCATATCCCTGCATCCATTTACAATAAGACTCTCACAGAAGGTCATTAATAAAAAGTGTTTCTCCTTTTTGGTGGACGGTAACATATTCTCTCTGTACTGAATCTGCCTTGCTCTCAATCATCAATGATCTATACGTGCAGATGGATACAGGAAGTTTTTCAGCCTTGATTCTGCTAGATCTGTCAGCCTCTTTTGATACTATCTCTAATGGCTGTATCTTGCTTATGGAGTCAGGAATTCAGGTACAGATTTTGAACTGGATTCAAGCCTATTTCTCAGATGAAGCTCAACCAGTTTAATTAGATCCCTTCCGTTTGTATCTATCATGGAATCCCCAAAGGCTCTTTACTGAGTCACACCCTTCCTAAAGTTTATATGCTCTTCTTAGCAACTCCTTTGGCCTCAGGTTTACACACAAATATAGATTTTGCTAGATACTGGCATCCAAGATTCCACACTCCGTTTTTATAATTGAATGATTTCAGTGATTGAATAGATGAGCAGCAGTTAACTCAAACTGAACACTGACAAGACCAAGGTTCTATTGGTTTCTGGATGCAATTCTCCGAGGGCACACTACCTTTTCAATTAGGGTCTGTGCCTGGTCCAGATTCTTCTGGTTGGAATCCTTACTTCCTGTTGATCAGGACTTTTCTCTCTCTGCTCAGGTTAATAAACTTTCATCTACCTTCTTTCTTTTGCTAAAGCGGTTCTGCAGAACTCTTCTGTGTCTCAATACCTGTACATACCTGTCTTCTAGTGGTCCAAGCTACTGTTCACAGTCATCTGGACTACTGTCACTCTAAGCTCTTAGATCCGCCCTCCTGTATATTGCAACGTCTTCAGGACATTCAAACCTCCGCAGCTCAACTGGCATTTCAGCTCCCTTCTCAGATGATGCCAAGGCAGTCCTCTGCATCATCTTCCCTGAAATCTTTGCATTGGCCGCTAGTTGCATGACAGGTTATCTTTAAGACTATGTGCATGGCATAGGGAGCTTAACGTCCTTATGCTTCTATCAATTTGCAGTAGAGGTTTTGGCATAACTGCCCTAATTGAACACTTATGTTGATGGAAAATCATCTCCTTGTGGTACCTAGGGATCGTAAAACAAAAAGAGGTGGTTGCACATTTTCAGTTAATGCAGTCAAAATATGGAACTCTCTACCTGTTTATCCTCACTCTATCAATTAGGTCCGATCTTGAACTCGCTGTTTTTAGATAAATGTGCTGTCTCTTCATTTCACTTCATGTTGATCATTAGTCTCATAGCTCTCAAACACCTTTCGAGTAGATGTGTGCTTTCTAAATTGCATTTACCTTGCATTGCCATACATTGCAAGTGTTTGAAAAAGGTCCACTTGAAAGTCCAAATTGTTTGATTGCCACAATAAGTCCTTCATGGCTGATGCCAAGGAAGTTTTAAGTATTATTATTAAATCTGGATTAATAAGTAATTGTGAGAGTAGTGAAGATTGATTAAATTACCTTATCTCATTTGAATGGGAAGTAATCACATAAATAGTTGGAAATGGCAAGAGAACCATAATTCCACAAGATTGTTCAAAGCTGGGTGATAGCATCCTTTCAGTTGAACACTCTTATGCATTGCTATCTAAATATTTGATTAACAAATACATATTTACATGCATGTGTATTATTGAAGTGACTGTGGAAAATGAACTCAAGAGTCCAACAACAATATACAGTGTGACCAGAAGTTTCAGTGGTGTGCAAATGCCAAAATAAGATAACTATAAACATGCTCTCTCCCAAACTGGGAAGGAGAAGGCTAGCAAAGTGAGGCCAAATAATTGAAAGTCTGGTCAGAAAACCAATGCTCAGCACCTAGCAAAGATCATACGGGGAAGCTCAGAATCAAATCAAACTCAGAACCTCTGATATCCAAAGTCGATGAACTCCGAGCCAGGATACAACACCCAAACTCAAAGTCTAGCAGAAAGCAGAAGGAACCAGATCAGTCAGGAGCTAACATTTAAGCCTGATACCCAGCAGGGAGCACTCAAGTTAGACACAGTGGCTACAGCCTAACTCCACAAAATGGTGCACCTGAGGAATCTAAAGCATCCCGGGCCCAACACCACACATTCCAAATGTAATAGAGAACCCACGAGGATGCCAGGGTGTTCAATGCCTAACCCAGAAGCAGCAAGTCCAGCAGCGGACACAGTAAAAGAAATAGCTTAAGCTCCTAAAGACCACAAGAGTCACCAGGGCCTAAAAAATTTCTCCAAGCTCAGCCAGGAACACAAGTGGATGCCAGAGTGGCTAACGTCAAAAATCTCAAGTGCGAAATACAGCAGCATGCACAGTAGGGATCTCAACAGGAGGCATGATGACCAGAATCTCACCTAAGTCTAGTTGGAGGTAAAGATGATACCTCATCAGCCAGAGCTGAATGCCCCAAGGACTTAGGATAGAAGAGAGATTGCCTCAAGCCAATGGAGTACCATTGGAGAGCAGAGTAGCCAGAACCACTGACCCCTACACTGCGCAGAAAAGGGCCAAGGATCCTCTGCAAAGACAACTGATGGATAATGGTACCAGGGTGTAGGAAACTGCTTTCTTTCCCACTTGTATAGGTGAGGGGCTGCTTCACAAGATCACCTCCTGTAGACAACACTATTGCCTCACAGCAGCAGCCTGGTCATAGGGTCCAGCCATAGGCAAAACTAAAAGTTAAATTCAAAGATAACTGAGAATTCCAAAATAGACCAGGATCCAAAGTCAAAGATCCCAGGAAGACATCAGGACCCTCAAAAAGCAAACCTGCCTCAGGACCACTTACACGTAGGCATACAACCTGGTAGGGAACTACAGTGAATGATTTGTAGACAGCAGGAGAGCCAGAACCAAAGAAGAGGAGGACCATAAAGTGCCACATGGAGTTGTCCAGGACAGAAACAGGACTCGAATAATACGGAACAGCACATCAAAACCTCATCAAAACCTCATCCCTACTTCTATGTTAACAAGACATGGGAGGGAAAACATGGAGCTCATGGCAGTGCCAGCCAATAAGTAAACCAAGACCCCACAAAAATGGACAGCACTGTTAGTCCAACTGAAAAACCACATGCTACAGAAAAGTCTCAATCAGGACAACTAACTAGAGTGGGGAGGGGGTGGAAGACTCTGCTCCACCAGCAGAGTTTACAAAATTTTGCCATTCCGCAATCCACTTGGAATGCAGAGTTTGGCAAAAACTCTGCCAACCCACAAACTTTATTAGTGCCCACCACTGTGTAAAATGTTCAAATAGAAATCCTTTCTTTCTTGATAACCATCCAGAAGCTGTAATTTCTGTGAACTGTAGTGGTAATCACTCTGTTTTCAAAACATGTCATGTTGCCTCTGATTAGCTTGGGTTTCATGCAGCAGAGTGTAGTGTGTCCTCCTCTCATGAAGGTGGCTCCGTGGCAGTGATGTTCTCTAGGCGCTCAGGCTCTATCAAGTAAGTGTTTCTGGCCCCATGTGTGTGTGCTCTGCACTGCTGTTGCCTTCTGACTTCTGAGGTTGTTTGAGCACCTCTGCCCTTCGTTAGTTGCTGGTCTTGGAATATTCGACAAGATCATCTAAGCCTGGTAAAGTCTTAGTTTCTTGAGCTGTGGTGTTCTTCAGGTTGAAAGACAGGTATCAGAGGACTGATTGTTTTACTGCCAAGTGTGTGTAATGTTCGGGAGCTGCCAATAATATAGTTTTAACATGGACTTTGTATTGAAACAGCATACAGAGATGTTTTAGCCACAACATTTGAGTAATGGTCCTGTGTCTATGTTTCTGTTTGCACATGCTCTAAATATGAGCTGGTGCCATGGCCCCCACCCCGACCATGAAAACTCCCACCTGTAACCCTTATACCGGCAGAGAGTTGGGTTGCTGGTATTAACCAGTTTAGCCATAGCCATAGCTTCCTGGAAGGTGGCTACAGGGTGGTGTAGTGGCCAGTGCCTAACGAATGCTTGTATCTACCTTGTAGCACTAGAATCTGAGTTCCTGACTTAGGTGCGCAGTGCTGCAGGCAGCTCACATCACACCCACCTCCTCAGTGTGTGAAGATGGATAATAATGAATAATGCTCGCTGCTGCATGAACGTGACTTTATTTTTGTAACAAAACATATGCATGAACGCCTATAGACTCGCAGCTGCCTGTTCTGGCATAAGTGCACACAAGTGCAACTTTCATAAGGAACATTTTTCAAATGTTTTTTTCATAGACGGAAAGAAGAAGCCTGCGTCCGTCCCTCTTGCAGCTAGTGAGCTTTTGGCCGAAACTTTCTGTTAACTCACAGCATGTCAGGTATACTTGTATGTGGCAGAAATACGAGCTGCACACCGGCATACTGACTGAACCTCACACCATCTGTAATACAGTATCTATCTCACAGGAGGAATTTCTCAGAGTGAAACTCCGCAAGCTTCTCCCATACCTACTACAGATAAAACCCAAGCACTCACCTATATGCCCAAGCAGCATCGAAGGACACCCCAGTTTTTAAACACATCAAGTCAGCTCTGCGGAGACAGAGAAACATCAAAGAAACATCAGAGATGAAAGACAATCCTAAAACAGGAAATAGTTCCACATATCTCTCTCACCAAACATGGAGAGCAAGCTGAGGACAAGAGTTATATACAACCCATATAACCAAAAATAAAAGGAAAAAGGGGCAGGCCGAAGTAACCAAATGAATGGAAGACAATAGCCAGCACCAACAGCACCATACCCAGTGTAATTGTATGCCAAGAAATAGCAGGGTGTTCCATAAGCAACACTGTCCCCCTCACAACACTGTAGGAGAGTATATGAGAGACACACAAAGACTACACAAGGACGCATGATAATGCCACATGCTAGCACTAAGCTTGCAAACTCAAACTCAGCTCAGGAACAAGAGGATCCAAAGGTGATGTCAAGAATTACCACAGACACTCTGGACCTAAAGGCCACAAGGACCACAGACCCACCAGGGAGCAGGTCCCTCATGCCAGCTTCCCCACTGCCTTGCTTATTGTAATTCTACTGCTGTTTTATATATTTGTTGTTCTGCTGTTATTTTGTTTCTTTACATTGCTTTTGTCAATTATCTGTTGTAGCCTTTAGTATCATTTTAATCTCACCACTGTTACTGTTGCTTTCTCTGCCCTGCTCCTTTTGTCCCGGTTTTTCACTCGATGTTTCACTCGCTGTTTCACTCCTGCTTCATGTCTCCTGCTGGCTCTGCTGAGCAACCCCATTGAGCAGGTCAGTTGTATCAGCTCCTCAGCGGCCGTGCTTGTTGTAATTCCATTGCTGTTGTCTATATTTATTGTTATCCTGTTATTTAATTTCTCTTCACTGCTGTTGTCAACTAGCTGTTGTAGACTTTGGTATAAGTTTCATCTCACAGCTGTTACTGCTGTTTTCCCTGCACCCATAGACTTCTCATTTTTGTCCTGCTGTTTTTTGAGGCCCACTTCCTACCTCTTGCCAGCCATGCCCAGCACCCCTCCCTCCTCCCAGGACCTTTTAAATAGAAGCCTCAGAGCACCTACACAGTGGAAGTGCGCAGCCCTGGGTCCCCGACAACACAACAACCACTGCTGCTGCATTTCCTGCAATCTACAGCAGGATATTTCATCTTCTGGCACTGTCTCTTCTCCTGCAACACCAGAGCCCAAAACGCATATCGACCACCACCATGTCTACCATGGGTGCTTTGGAACAACTGTCTCCTGCTTAATGCTCAGTCACTTTGCAAGCACACCACTGAGATCTGGAACACTATCACCTTCCTCACCCCGTTCATCGTCTTCCTCACCAAAACCTGGCTGAACCCTGTAGCCGCTCCCGCATTGCTTTGGGAACACCAGACAGGTACAAGATAGCACTTTGGGACCACACCAACAAACACGCCATCATCCACACAGAAACCATCCAATGCACACCACCACATACAACACCACCCTGATCATGGAACACCTCAACTTCCAAATCTAAATCAATGGCAAAACTACCATCAGAGACACCCTTATCTACAGACCTCCAGGACCGTGCCCCAGTTTCTTTGACGCCTTTCTCAAATTCATCGCCCTGCTGGCCATCAACTCCAAACACTCCATCTTTCTTGGAGACCACAGTTTTCACCTTGACAACCTCAATGACATAAACACCGCCAACCATCTTGAATGCATAAGCAACATCAGTCTCGCCAACTAGTCACTGACTTCACATACTATGCATAACACAAGCTTGACCCCATCTTCACAGCCAGTTGCAGAGTCAAGTACAGCCATGTCACCGAGCTCACGTGAACAGACAAAGCCATTGTCCACTTCACCATCACAGGATCCCCCCCCACTACCTCCAAGCTGACAAGTACCTTACACCACAGCTGGAACAAAGTATCAGGCAGCCAGTAGACCGACATCCTCAACACCTCCCAACCTGACACTCCAACCAACCAGGAACAGGCTGTCAAGAAGTTCTCCACCTTGATCACTGATTGCGCAGACTGAGTGGCTCCCACCCAGTCTATCCAACTCAAGAGACTCACCAAACAAGACAGTTGTTGCACACCAGAACTAACAATTGTGAAACACAACTGCAAGCAACTGGGAAGGAAATGGCCCACCAGCAAGGAGCCCTTAGAATGAGCACCCTTCCAGGTACCCATGCTCCACCTCCTCTTCCTCGCACACACACCCTGCATCTGTTGAAGCAACAGTGGAGGATGCTCCTTTTCCTCCCTCATGGCTAGTTCCTGGTACGACCTCGCCCTTCACCAACAGACCTCATCCTCTCTTCCTGAATTCAGGAAGGGTCTTGAGTCCTGACTGTTCAACTGAACCCCCGAGCATCTATGTTCTCAGTGCCTGGATACCCTCACTGGTGATTAGCCAACTCTATAAATCTGATTTGATTGATTGAGTGAGCCAGTGTTCAATCACATGTTCAACTAAGAAAGAAAATCTACAGAGAAAACAAGAAGGCCACAGTGCATGATTAGTTAAGCACCTGCCTGTGAGTCCAAGGAAGAATATACAAAATATGAGTTCAAATTAAAAGAAAAATGTGACATCAGGTAACTCGCGGAGAAGCTTGCCAGCCACAGTGCAGCCCCCTCTGAGACAGATCCTAGAAGAGTGGTAAGTATGACAGAAAGTGGAGGCTGAAATAACACAGAATACCAGGGACTACTCTAGACTCAGAAGAATTCTGTTCCTGAAGCAAGGATCAACTGCACCAGTTAGGGACCAGTGAGGCCGCTAACAAGTGGTAGAAAACAACCATTAGACCAAATTATTAATTTGAGCTTCAACAAACACTAGTTTGGCCTTCTACAACTGATGTCTGGCAGAGGAGAAAGAAACCAGCCCTGATGTTGTTGTGACTCCTGAATCCAATGAGGCCAGATGTCACCATCCTTCTTGAAACCAGATGTATGGAGATGAAGCAGGCTAAAAATCACTACGGTCTTTTTCACCCATATCCAGTCACCACAATCTGGATAATCAGCATGAAGGTGCTAACAACATCCACAATGCACAGCAGGAAATAAAACAACCCCCACCTCTGCAATCAAGGTCAGTTTGAAAAAACAGCACAGTACATACAGCGCAATACAGACCTTATCTGCCAAAGCCAAACCTAAAATAACTGAGTGATGACTAAGGAAAGGAATCCAGACACTGGCCTATGACAGAGTCTCACAGCCCAGGCCAGAAACATAAACTTGTTACAAGAAAAAGTCTGAATAAAAAAAAGAAGGGATAGGTAAGAGATATAGGCACAGAAACAGGAAATGCTACAGTTATTCACCCACTTTATGGGCAATCATGAGGAAGGTAGCATAAGAGTGAGCAGAGGTGGAGTGGAAGGGGGGATGTTTTGGTTCATGCTAGATCACATGTGGTGTGGGAAGGTGGACACACTTCAGGTAATATTTACACTGACAAGGAAGAGTTGATGAGGTGATACAGCTAATGAATCAGTGTTAGACCTGACAGCCCTAGGGTGGTCACTCCCAATTTTTTGCCTGCCTTCCTCCACTTTTTGACACTGTTTCTGCTGGTTTTAGGACTCTGCACATTTTACCACTGCTAACCAGTGCTAAAGTGCACATGCTCTCTCCCTCAAAACATAGTGGCATTGGCACGCACCCAATTGGCTTATTTAATTTACTTGTAATTCCCTAATCAGGTGCACTACATGTTCCCAGGACCTGTAAGTTACTAGTGGGCTGCAGCGCTGGTTGTGCCACCCACAAGTAGCCCTCTAACCATGTCTCAGGCTTGCCATTGCAGGGCATGTGTGTGCAGTTTCACTGCCAATTAGACCTGGAAGTTAAAAGTACTTGCCAAGCCTCACACCCTTTTTCTACATATCACTCACCCCTAAAGTAGGCCCTAGGTAACCCTTAGGGCAGGGTGCTACGTAAGTAAAAGGCAGGACATGAAGATGTGTGTTCTATATGTCCTGGTAGTGTAAAACTCCAAAGTTCATTTTACACTGCTGTGAGGCCTGCTCTTTTCATAGGCTAGCATTGGGGCTACCTTCATATACTGTTTGAGTGGAAGGTTTCAATCTGAAAGGAGTAACAAGGTCATATTTAGTATGGCCAGAGTGGTAATACAACATCCTGCTGACTGGTGATGTTGGATTTAATATTACTATTTTAGAAATGGCACTTTTAGAACGGGAGCATTTCTCTTCACTTAAATTCTTCTCCACCTTACAATCCACGTCTGGCTAGGTTAGATCCTTTGTGCATTTTATTCAGACAACCCCAAACACAGGATACTGAGTCACACCTGCACACATCTGCATACTGAATTGGTCTTCCTGGGATGGGAGGTTAGAGGGCCTGATACTTACATGTCAAAGGACAGTGGCCTGCCTTCACACAATGGAATGCCAAACCCCCTACTGGGACCCTGGCAGACAGGAAGAAACTGAAAGGGGTCCTTGTGCACTTCTAAGCCACTCTTGGAAGTTTCCCCCACTTCAAAGGCACATTTGGGTATATAAACTGGGTCCTTAATCCTACCAACTCATACACCTCTGGACCTGGACCTGAAACCTGTCAAGAGGAACTGCCTGGCTGCCCAAAGGACTCAACTGACTGCTTTTCTGCAAAGGACTGCTGCCCTGCTGTTGCCCTGCTGCCTTGCTGCCCTCTGGCTCTGCTGCGAAGTGCTCTCCAAGGGGTTGGATTGAGCTTGCCTCCTGTTTTCCGAAGTCTCAGGGTCAAAAAGACTTAATTTCTGCAAAGAACTCCTTGTGCAGTCAAAATCGACGCACAGACTACCCTGCGGTGAGAAAATCACTGCACGCCGAACCGAAACGATGCAGCCCAGCTTCCCGAGTGAAGACCGACCCAGTGCCAGTGTTGTGACCGGAACTTCGACGTTCGGCTCACTGGATTGACGCATTGCTGAGCCGGAACAATGTAGCCCAACTTCCTGCGAAGAGGAATCGACACAGCGCGTTCCGTGCAACAGAAATTTCCCAGCATTGCCCACTGGATCTACACAGCTCCTGTGACTTCGTCCCGCAAGCCCAAGATTTTTCTGCATCGTCCCCGGGGTGTCCAAATACCCTGCAACCTGAAGAGGATCCAGGTCCACGTGCCGGAAATCGTTGCAAGGCCCTTGCTGCATGAAAGATATTGACGCACCATCTGTGTACTCCCGGAGAAAAAGACGCAAACCTCCCAGTTTTCCACGCATCTCCTCCTCAACAGTCCCTTGTGGATAATTTAGACGCAAACCAGGTACTTTGTGCTTGCAAGAGACACTTATTGCTTTTAATAACATAACACTCTATTTATCATTTTCTAAAGTGATATTTCAACGTGTACTTATCAATTCTTGATCGTTTTGACCTGCATTTAAACAGATAAATGTTCTATATTTTTCTAACACTGTGTGGTGTATTTTTGTGGTGTTTATACAGTGTTATTGCATGATTTATTGCACAAATACTTTAGACATTGCCTTCTAAGTTAAGCCTGACTGCTCAGTGCCAAGCTAAAAGAGGGTGGGCACAGGATAATTTGGATTGTTTGTGACTTACCCTGAGTAGAGTGAGGGTCCTTGCTTGGACATGGGGTAACCTGACTGCCAACCAGAGACCCCATTTCTAACAATCAGCATTTTAAATGATTTAAAATGAAACTAAGATGAAACCAAGGGTCAAAATCAGTTTCAACCTTGTCTTACAAAAGTTATTGTCTCTTTAATGGGTGAAGGGATCAAAACATGTGTGAAAAGCATTTTGGGTCTTTCTAGAGACAGCTACGTCTTGCCAGCCTCATGTTTTTCGAAAAGAATCCTAAAAACTACATACATATGCAGATGGAGGGGGTTTGGTTCAGCCCTATTAATAAGTTGGTGTCTTGTAGAGTCATTTTCAATTTGCTTTTGCCCACCACAATCTACAGCACTTAAACTGGTCAGCCCACTTCAGCCATTGTCTACTTTGAGTGAGGTCATTTTTCTCTTTCTTACGTGCACGTCAACCTAAAATGTGGTCCCTGTTAGTACGAGAACTATTAGACCAATTTCAGCTTTAATTTCATGTTTTGTGTAGCAAACTGGGCTTCTTTTGCAGATGCCCCCACTTTCCCCCCCCATTTAATCTGCTAGATGTGCTGGCTTTTGTACCCTGTTTGTGTACTGAGGCCTGCTAACCAGGACCCAATACTGATGCTCCTTCTCTTAAAGTATTTGTTAAATTGCATAGGTCAATTGGCAAGCACCTAACCCCCCCCTGCAAGTTCCTAGTAACAGGTTCCCAAGGTACCCAGGGCAAGGGTAGTAAAGAGGGGTCAGCAGAATTGCAGCACCTATTGTGCCACGCTGAGTGACCCAAGTAAAAGAGAGGGTACCGAGCTGCCATGTCAGTCTGCATAAGCAGCTTGCTGCTCGAATGAGACTCTGCCTACACCAGTTGCAGACAGAGTGTCTGTTTCTGCTTTGGACAGGTCAGTCATCCCTAAGGCAGACCCCCTCTAGCCCAGGCTGCCCCGTGCTGGCATCTGAAACTCAATGCCGGCCCAAGTGACCGGCGACCCCTTGGATAATATGGGCTGGTATCTGAACGCTGCTCAGATGTCCAGCTCTACAATGGCTCAGCTGAATCCCATCATATTTGGTATCAATCACTGTTGCTTTCTAATCCTGAACATGATGCCCATGTGTAGAATTAAAAAAAACAGATGCCCAGGTTGCACCTTTACAGGGTACCCACCAAGTTACTGAGTTCTGTACTATTTGGTGGGCTCTCCCAAGCCTCTGCCACCACAGACAAGAGTCTGACCTCCTGCTGGTGGCATTAGCACCTTGGCAGGATAAAGGACAAAGGGCCTGGGCAGAAAGGAGGTCACACCTCCTCCCTCCCACACTAACTAGTGAGATTAGCATCAGGGTGGTGAGCCTTAAAGGCTTCCTCCACCGTTGATGTGCCGAGAGCTGCCCCCCAAGAAGACGACAAAGACCTGCATGGCCTTCCTAACTAGGCAGATGGGAAATTAGCTATGCAGGAGGTGTGCATCTCCCTCAAACTAGCCACCCCTTGGCGGTGGGCTAGGCAGTCTGCACAGCCAAGGATGGGTTTAGCCAACTTGATATTTGGAAAGGGTGTGTTTAGGGTATCTCTTCTAAATACAGAATTGAACTCGTATGTATTAATGCTTTGTGACTGACTTTCAGTCAGAAAATGCTGATACTTTTACCACCAATTCAAAATTGGTGGTAACTCATTCACAAATGGAAAGGGGTCCCCATGGGAGCCCATCCCCTCTGAGAATGTTAAGCGAAATATTTTTTAAGAGCAAGCAGTGATCTCATGGATGCTCTTAAAGGTGAAATTTAAATGTGTCAACAGTTTGTGTGAAATGTATACTGTTTTCCTTAGATGAAAATGTTTGCATTAAAAAAATGCTTATTAAAAAGCAGTCACAGACATAGTGGTCTGCTCACCCAAGCAGGCTACTATCCCTGTAATGGTGGCAATTCCTACCTCATTAATATTCATGTGGTAGGTCTAGTTGCAACAAACTAGGAATCACTTTTTTAAAATAAAAAAAGTTTCTTACATTAGGGATAGCAATTTCCTAATTATGATGTGGAAATATTCGCAATTAGGAAATTGTTATTCCTAATCTTGGAATATCTGGCCAATGGTGAACAACTGCAGTACAAAAATAAATGTGCTGACAAAAGTAGTGCAAAAAGAAGAGAATATAATAAAGAAAGCATAAGTACACAGAGAACATAGTTTAAGATGCCGATCCAAAATATTTAACACAATAAAGGACAAAATGTGAGCATAATGTGTGAATACAATGGACATGCAAGCCTTTGAATGTACTGGCAAACATACACAGTGTAATACTTTGATGGTTATTCTTAAAGAAAATCATGCATAGAGCCATGCTATTTACTACACATAATGGTTTAAAGTTATTTTTATTTTATTTGACTTATGCCTTCATTCCTCTCTGGTCCAAGGCATTGTGGGGTTAAAAGGCTAAGGAGCAATGAATCACTGCATTATTGCAACCACACCATATTTCTCTTGGCATCTGACTCGGGACTATACACCAAACCAAGACATTGACTATGACATCATCAGTGGAATTACTTATAATGTTTCTAATGAAATAATTGAGGATTTCACTGATGAAATTACATCTGACCTCAACATTCATCAAAGATTTGAGAGAACGGTAGCTAAGCACAATGTGTGCCCAGAAATCACGCCTCACATTGAGTCCTTACTGCACATGGCTCAAGAATATATGAAGTCAGTCATGATGAAAGTTTTGGGTTTAAAGAGAACTTATATGTGGCTGAAGGCTATATGGAGTGTGGTGTATTAACAATGTGGTGAGGCACAGGGATTGGTTAAAGAGCAGGACGGCCATATAACCAATCCTGTGCATGGCCTGCACTGAGGCTGCATTCCACCAAACTAGTTGTGCATGACTTTTGGCTGTGGAAAGTGACTTAGGATGAGACTTTGCATATACCACCTACACCAGCTATAGCTATGCAAAGCCTCTCCTATCATACTGACCACAATTATAAAATCATCCATATTTGGTCCACTATGGTGGTGGCTCTCTAAAAAGATCAATGAACTAATTTCCTCGACTATAATTTTCTGTTGCCATTTCTTTTCCTATTATTGGCCATAGCAATACCAATATAGGTAATATGTGTATAATCACCATTGTGAAATTCTTCAATGGACCAGGCAACTGAATACTTGAGATCAATATTGCCAAATGTTCCAAAATCTGCTTCTTTACTGGGAAGAAAACGATACATACATATTAAGTCCCACATGGGCATTTCAGTTCTTATAGTTTATATAGGTATTGCAATATATAGGTTTGTATTTGGTCCCTCTATCTTACTATGTGGAACACTGTTCAATGCTTTGCATTTTTGACATCTACAGTACCCATCTAATGTTTAAACCAAATAGTTTGATGATCTCCTGTTAAGTGGCTCTTGACGAAGGCATCTCTAAATGGGTTTTAACCACAGCACAAAGGGATTGCAAGTTCGATTAGAGCACATGACCTCACTTTGCTCTAGCTATATCACAAATGTACAGCTTTATAGCATGGTCCTACATTGGCATTGAGGGTTCTGGTGACACATTAACAAATGACACCAAAGGTAAAGGTAAAGTGGTTTGTAAATGTCACCAGAACCCCAAGATGGCAAAAAGGAATGTATTAAAGATATTACACAAAACACTCTTCGTGTATTCATATTTATTTTGGGCCAGGTAGTTTGAAAGAGGTTTTTAAATAAACAGTATATATTCCCAAATTAATAGAGATAAGGTTTGCCTCTAAATGGAGGTCCAGTTAACCCCTTGGAACAGTTCATCCTTCCAAAAGCCAGAGAGCCTCTTATGTTTCTTCACCAGTAAGCTGTATCTTTCTGCATGGCATGTTGGACACAAAAATGATGGAATGAATTGTGGTGAATACTAATTACTGATGGATACAATTTACTTAAGTAATTCATCCATCCCATTTTTTATTTTCTCAGGACTCTACTCAAGACATAGCAAAATACCCTATCCCTTAGGGGTAGCTCCATGGAGATTCAACTACAGAACGTTACAAAAACAAGAAATGTTTGCAACTCTCAGCAGATCTGTACAAACACAATTATCCTCACCACACTCATCCAGATGTTCCCCCTGAACTATTTCCTGATAAATCATCTTACACTTGAGTCCTTAGTTACATTTACCTCACTACAGAATTCTAAACAGGCAGGAGCTTGAATGGGCATTAAACATCAAGAAGTAGACGTAGAATGTTACCCCAATGATCATCTTCCCAAGATGATTTTGTAACTTAAACTAAAGTGAAGTGATGTACACTAATCTTACAGCTGGTTGGTGATAATATAATAGCCCATCTCATCAAAATGAGAGTGCTTGGAATCTACCAAGAGCAATAGTTATTTTAGCCAAAGCTAAGCAACAGGTTCTGCTCATGTCACCTAAAAGATCCTTAATACAGATCAGCACTGATCCACAAACTATATATGCTGCATATTGTAGCATCTTCCCCACTAAATGACTAGGCCACACACGGATCTGTAACTCATACGTATTTATTCCTATGCATGTATCTATTAATTCCAACATTCTAAACTAAGTTTTCATACCATTCTATTCCAGCAATTACGTCACACTTATACGGTGTCACGTACTGCGCTGGACTTCTCACCTCTGGATTTCGGATTGGCGAATACACCAAGGGGGTCATTCTGACCCTGGCGGTCATGGACCGCCAGGGCCAACGACCGCGGAAGCACCGCCAACAGGCTGGCGGTGCTTCCGGGGACATTCTGACTGCGGCAGTAAAGCCGCGGTCAGAAAAGGGAAGCCGGCGGTTTCCCGCCGGCTTCCCGCTGCCCCAGGGAATCCTCCACGGCGGCGCTGCAAGCAGCGCCGCCATGGGGATTCCGACCCCCTTCCCGCCAGTCTGGTTCTGGCGGTTTTCACCGCCAGAACCTGGCTGGCGGGAACGGGAGTCATGGGGCCCCTGGGGGCCCCTGCAGTGCCCATGCCACTGGCATGGGCACTGCAGGGGCCCCCTAACAGGGCCCCACATTGATTTTCAGTGTCTGCGTGGCAGACACTGTAAATCACGACGGGTGCAACTGCACCCGTCGCACACCAGCAACTCCGCCGGCTCCATTCGGAGCCGGCATCCTCGTTGCTGGTGCTTTCCCGCTGGGCGGGCGGGCGGCCTTTTGGCGGTCGCCCGCCCGCCCAGCGGGAAAGTCAGAATCACTGCGGCGGTCATTTGACCGCGCTGCGGTGTTCTGGCGGGGGAACTTTGGCGGGCGGCCTCTGCCGCCCGCCAAAGTTAGAATGACCCCCTAAGTCTTCTACAGGTCCTGGATACTCCCAGATAAGGGCGACCCCTTCTAGTAGCCATGGTGGCGCTTGACAGGATACGCCAAAGCAGACCGTACCCTCCAGAAGGAGTCCCAGAGGGAAAAAACCCCAAACACTGGGGAAAAAACCTCTAACAGGAACTCCTGAAGGAAAACAAGAAAAAACAGGGCTTGACCACAGGAAACAAAAATAGGCAGTATCCAGGGTAAAGGCAGGAAAAAAGGAACAGGCAAAAATATCCCAAGGCAAAAGCTGGAACAAAGAACAGGCAAAAATCTCCCAAGGCAAAAGCAGGAACAAAGGACAGGCAAAAATCTCCCAAGGCAAAAAAGCAGGAACAAAGAACAGGAGCGAACAGCACAACCAGAAGGAAGTGTTTGCAACACAAGGAGGAACAAGACTGACTGACTTATATACTGAGAAAAGGGAAGTGACATCACAGGAAAGGGAAGTAACACCATCTTGGATTGGGAAAAGCCCATAGACCAGTATAGGAAAAAGGAAGTAGTATAAAAGAAAAACAGAGCATGCTGGGACAAAACATGAAGAAGACAAGATGGACACAACATGGATAGAGACAGGCAAAAGGACCAACAAAAAACCCACCACCAGCAACAAAAGAAGAAAAAAGGCTACAAGTAAGTGTAGCGCATCCAGAAGCTAAATATATGCTTCCCAGAAAGCATAGTCAAAAAAGGCGGGGAACGGCGCTCTGAATATCGGTAGCGCGTTCCACCCGCGAGGACAGAAAGAGACGCAGCGTCAGAGCGCGGCGTTACATATGGAGCCTGGTGGGACCCAGAAAGGTCCTGTTCTAAATCATGCAAGACACTACGGGGTCATTCCAACCTCGGCAGTAAAAGGCGCTTACCGCCAGACAGAAGACCGCCATAACACCGCCGCGGTCGCGGTAAACCGCCACGGTCATTCTGACCCACAACAGGCAAACCGACAAAATACAGACATCCACAAAAGTCCGCCACACCAAAGGGCAGCGAGAAACTGGCGATGACCAAACCTCCACCGTCACGCCAACAGAAATACGCCCATTCCATTACGACCCACGAATCCACACGGCGGTCTTTCAACCGCGGTATTCTATTGGTGGTACACACCGCCGCTGTCAAAATACACACACATTTACAAAACACTGCCACATTGGTCATTTTGAAACACACACACCTGATACACATACAAACACCACTCCCACACACCCAACACAATATAAAACACACACCCACATCACCCACAAACCCCTACGACCACCATTTATTGACTAAGGCCAGAGAGAGACACCACCAGCTAGTACAGAGCATTCACAGGCACATAACACCATCACTCACACAACATCCACACACAAAACAGCACACACCACCACACTCACCACACTCATCACCACAAACGCCACCCCACACCTCATCCACACCACCCCATGGCACCCCAAAGACACCCCAGGTTTTCAGACGCTGAACTCAGGGTCATGGTAGAGGAAATAGTTTGGGTAGAGCCCCAGCTCTTCGGGGCACAGGTGCAGCACACCACCATTGCCAGGAAGATGGAGCTATGGCAAAGAATAGTGGACAGGGTCAATGCTGTGGGACAGCATCCACGAAATCGGGACGACATCAGGAAGCGGTGGAACGACCTGCGGGGGAAGGTGCGTTCCATGGTATCCAGACACAACATCGCGGTGCAGAAGACTGGCGGCGGACCCCCACCTCAACCCCCAGAATTCACAACATGGGAGGAACAGGTCTTGGCCATCCTGCATCCTGAGGGCCTCGCAGGAGTAGGCGGAGGAATGGACTCTGGTAAGTCTAATCTCAACTACTTCATCCCTCCCCACCCACCGGCATGCCAAATAATACCCCCACCCTCCCCCCCCACCCCCATCACACATCCTCCTTGCTAATGTCTCACCATCACAACCCACCCATCCCAACACCAAGCCCTGCATGCGACCACAAACCATGGACACCCCTCACCTAAGCATGCCCACTGCACATACCCATCCCCCCCCAAACCACCGTCACAACAGCCCCCACAAAGGAATGCCAGCACTGGGGTACACGGGCACCCACCCATTGCACGCTATGGCACACACAGGAGCAATAACCATACTCTTATACCCCTGCAGGACCCGAATGCCACGACACCGCCCAGGAGGGTTCAGAAATGTCCATTCCACCCCCAGAAGAGGCCCACAGTGATGACAGCAGCTCTGTCTCCCTGGACCCAGATGACCAGCCCGGCCCATCGGGGACCTCGGGACAGTCAGTTCCCCTCAGACAGCCACAGGCCACAGCAGACCTATCCCCCTCTGGGAACACCAGCACAGCACCCACCCAGCGGGCCCATGCCTCTGTCTCCAGGACACGTCAATCAGCGGTGTGTCCACCACTACAGGGCACCCAGGTTAACCCACCACCCCAACAGCAACAGGGACCTGGGGGCAGTGGTAGTGGGCACACGGTCCAGGGGACAGAGGCCCAGGGAAACAGGGGAACTGTGAGGGCTACTGTGCAACAGGGGGAGGACAGGCCAAGGGAACCCACTCTCCACGAGGCCCTATCCTCCATCATGGGAGCATACCATCGCTCCCAGGAGACGATGGCGACGGTCCTGGCCAGGTTCCAGGAGATCCAGGTACTGCAGGAGGAACAGTTTATGGGGTTCAGGGAAGAACTCAGAAATATCAGTTCTGCAATGGGCACCATCGTTGTGGCTCTCAATCAGATTGTCAGCACATTGCGGGACCATGTGGCACCACAAAGGGCCCCTGTCGCTAGCTTGGACCAAGAACAGGCTACCACCTCCGCCGGCACTAGTGGACAGGAGGCCCCGACACAATAACAACAGGCCACCAGAACCCCACCCCCTGCAGAAGGAGAACCACCCCGCAAGTGGTGCCTGAGATCTAGGAAGAAGACAGAGTAGGATGCCAAGACCCCCGCCAGGAAAGGATACCCCCTGATTGTCATCCCACTGTCCCACATTGTCACCCTGTCCAACCTTAAACTGCCCCTGCTCCACCTTCCACAGGCATATGGACAATGCACCTATGAGACTGAAAATCTGGACTCTGCCATGGACATTCCTCCACCATCACCCATCACCGAATTGCAACCATTACCCAAAATTGAGCACTTTAATAAACACACGTATTGCACAAAAATAATCTGGAGTCTGCCTGTATTTTTGAACAAATGTATTACACAGAACCGTGCCAAAATGTCCAGTTACATTGTGATGACAACATACCACTGTCACACAGCTGTAGTCCATGGGGAAACAAAGCAGAGGTCACGGAGTGGGGCCCACATCGATGAAATTGGAAGGGAAAGTCACAACTCAGTTAACATACACTGGGGGGAAACTCAGACAGTAGAGAGGCAGGAGACATTAAGTAAATGTAAAATGCCGGTGTTGATTCTTACCTGTATGTCATTGAAAATACTGCTGTATCACTGTGTCCCTGTTGTCTGTGTCGTCCTCTTCGTCTTCCTCCTCTTCACTCTCCGCAGGCTCCACAGCTGCCACAACACCACCATCTGGACCATCCTCCTGCAGGAAAGGCACCTGGCGTCGCAAAGCCAGGTTGTGAAGCATACAGCAGGCCACGATGATATGGCACACCTTCTTTGGTGAGTACATTAGGGATGCTGCTATTTCGTATGATGTACGCGTCATGCACTGACCCAGGGAACTTGGCATTTACATGGGAGATGTACTGGTCAGCCAAACAGACCACCTGGACATTCATGGAATGATAACTTTTCCTGTTCCTGTACACCTGTTCACTTTCTCTGGGGGGTACCAAAGCCACATGGGTCCCATCAATGGCACCTATGATGTTGGGGATATGTCCAAGGGCATAGAAGTCACCCTTCACTGTAGGCAAATCCCCCACCTCAGGGAAAACGATGTAGCTCCGCATGTGTTTGAGCAGGGCAGACAACACTCTGGACAACACCTTGGAAAACATAGGCTGAGACATCCCTGATGAAATGGCCACTGTTGTTTGAAATGACCCACTTGCCAAAAAATGGAGTACTGACAGCACCTGCACTAGAGGGGGGATCCCTGTGGGTTGGCGGATGGGTGACATCAGGTCTGGCTCCAGCTGGGCACACAGTTCCTGTATAGTGGCTCTGTCAAGCCTGTATGTCAGTATGACATGTCTTTCTTCCATTGTCGACAGGTCCACCAGCGGTCTGTACACGGGAAGATTCCTCCATCTCCTCGCAAATCCCAGCGGACGGTGCCTAGGAAGGACAACATGGAGCACAGAGTCAATCAACCCACAGGTACGTTCCCACAGCTTGCACAATACACGATTCTCAATGCATTGAATGGCTTGTATGAGTGTTGATGCAAGGCCTAGGTATGTGTGACTCAGTAGAAATTAAGATATGGGGGCCCTTGAAATGGCGGCTGCCTGACCTGTGAAGTGCGACAGTGGGATGTGAGGTCAATGCGCTGGCGTGGCACACCGTGGCAGTAGGCGGTCGAAGACCGCGGCGCAAAGCCACATTGGTTAACATTGAACCCTATGGGTTTCAGGAGCCAATGAGGATGTGCGCCGGCGGTCGCGGTACGCACCGCTGCGGTACGCACCGCCGTGGGCGTGACCGCCATTTTCTATCTGCTTAATCACTCGATACCTGATCATCCACAGGAGAGGACCTATACTGCAAGTACTGCTGTGACCTCGGTCTGGAAGAGACAATGGCTGCTGCGACTGGGGAAAGGGCGCCTGCCTTCACTTCTGAAGAATTGGAGAAACTCGTGGATGGGGTCCTCCCCCAGTATGCGCTACTCTACGGTCCTCCAGACCAACAGGTAAGTACACTGGGACCATGCTTTGTGGCCAATGCCTGGGTTGAGTGGGGTGGATGAAAGATGGTGGGGAGGGGAGCGAATGAGGCATGCATCAAACGACAGATGAGAGCATGTGCCACATGGCAAGGGTGGGGATGGGGGGCCACTCACATCGAGCATGCAGAAGGTGATGTTTGTTTCATTTTCTCCCCCTGCACATGTCACATAGGTCAACGCCCTTCAGAAAATCGACATTTGGCGTGCCATCGCTAAGGACGTCCGGACCCTGTTGGTCCACAACAGACGGGGCACCCACTGCCGGAAGAGGTGGGAGGACATCCGCCGCGGGAGCAGGAAGACCGCGGAGGCTCTGCTGGGGATGGCCTCCCAACGTAGGAGGGGTGCCAGTCGTGCTTTGATGTCCCGGATCCTGGCGGTGGCCTACCCCGATTTGGATGGGGCCACAGACGAGCAGGGAAGGGTGGCAAGGGCAGCACGCCCGACAAGTCCGGCAGCAGGTGAGCTGCCCAGGAGGGCCCCGCCAGCCCCAGCCAAGCTGCCCAGGAGGGCCTCGCCCGCCCCAGCCAAGCTGCAAAGGAGGGCCCCGCCAGCCCCAGCCAAGCTGTCCAGGAGGGCCCTGCCAGCCCCAGCCACGCTTCCCAGGAGGGCTCCGCCAGCCCCAGCCAAGCTGCCCAGGAGGGCCCCGCCAGCCCCAGCCAAGCTGCCCAGGAGGGCACCGCCAGCCCCAGCCAAGCTGCCCAGGAGGGCTCCGCCAGCCCCAGCCAAGCTGCCCAGGAGGGCCCCGCCAGCCCCAGCCAAGCTGCCCAGGAGGGCCCCGCAAGCCACAGCCCAGCTGGGCAATGAAGGAGCGCCAGCCACAGCCCAGCTGGGCAATGAAGGAGCGCTAACTCAAGCATCGCTGAACATGGCAAGGACTGCCAAGGCAAGCACCGATGAACAGGGCCCTTCCAGTCAAGAACCGCTGAACAGGGCCCTTCCAGTCAAGCACTGCTGAACAGGGCCCTTCCAGTCAAGCACCGCTGAACAGGGCCCTTCAAGTCAAGAACCGCTGAACAGGGCCCTTCAAGTCAAGAACCGCTGAACAGGGCACCGCCATCTCAAGCACCGCTGAACAGGGCCCTTCCAGTCAAGAACCGCTGAATAGGGCCCTTCCAGTCAAGCACCGCTGAACAGAGCCCTTCAAGTCAAGAACCGCTGAACAGGGCCCTTCAAGTCAAGAACCGCTGAACAGGGCACCGCCATCTCAAGCACCTCTGAACAGGGCCCTTCCAGTCAAGAACCGCTGAACAGGGCCCTTCCAGTCAAGAACCGCTGAACAGGGCACCGCCATCTCAAGCACCACCCCGCTGGGCCCTTCAAATCAAGCACCGCTCACCTGGGCCCTTCCACTCAAGCACCGCTCAGCTGGGCACCGCCGGGCACCGCCGTCTCAAGCACCGCCCCGCTGGGCCCTTCAACTCAAGCACCGCTCCGCTGGGCACCGCCGTCTCAAGCACCGCCCCGCTGGGCCCTTCAACTCAAGCACCGCTCCGCTGGGCCCTTCAACTCAAGCACCGCTCCGCTGGGCCTTTCAACTCAAGCACCGCCCCGCTGGGCCCTTCAACTCAAGCACCGCTCCGCTGGGCACTGCCGTCTCAAGCACCGCCCCGCTGGGCCCTTCAACTCAAGCACCGCTCCGCTGGGCACTGCCGTCTCAAGCACCGCTGGCCCATTGGCAGAAGGGGCAGGCCCGCAACTGTGTCGGGCAGGGCTGCACGAAGCACTCTGGGCACCATGCCTCCTCCAGAACCAGTGGAGTCTGTAATCCACTTGTGAGACTGTGGCTTTGCACTCCCAAGGATGGCACAGTGGGCAATCCACCCACTGTAGAGACTTGTGAGACTGTGGCTTTGCACTCCCCAGGATGGCACAGTGGGCAACCCACCCACTTGTGAGACTTGTGAGACTGTGGCTTTGCACTCCCCAGGATGGCACAGTGGGCAATCCACCCACTGTAGAGACTTGTGAGACTGTGGCTTTGCACTCCCCAGGATTGAACAGTGGGCATGGAGGCCCCTCATGGATCTGGCGTCGTGGACTCATCTGGCTGAGGTGCCCCCCCCTTCCCTTCCCCCTGAGGTGCCTGTAGTTTTGCTATCTGATGCCCCTGCAGTGTTCCCTCCATTGGAGCCGGGAATCGTGTGTGGGCTTTGCCCATGTGTTTCGGCCCATTGGCCCACGAACAAAGGCTGATACCCAATTTGGACTGGACAATTTAAATATGTATATATAGTTAGAGATGTTTGATATATTTTTTTACTTAGCCGTACAATATACTTAAAATTTCAGGATCATTTTTTTTTGTCTTTGCATTCTTCCGGGGGGTTTAGGGGTGTCACTCTGAGTTGTTGCTCTGCATTGATGTGTATGTAGTTGTGGGTGAGGGTGGGTGTGTCGCGTATGTGTCTCCCCGTAATTTTTTGCCTCCCCTCTCCCCTGTGTCGTAGGTGCAGTACTCACCGTTGTCTTCTGCGCCGGCGTTCGTGCTCCTGGTAGAGGAGCAGGAAGACAATAGCTGGTAGGATGTGTAGTTCGGGTTCCATGCTGTCCAGATTCCTCGTGGAGTGTGTAGAGGTGAGCGTTTTCCGTTCGTAATGTCTGTGTCCGCCGTGTTTTTATCGGTGGGGCTACCGCCCCGGAAAAGGTGGCGGATTGGTGGGTTGTGATAGGGTGGGCGGTACATTGGCTCCCGCCTGTCTGTTGGCGGTGACCGCCGCGCTGTTTGTTTGTCCCGCCGTGGCGGTCGGAGTGTTAAAGTGGCGGTCTCTGTTGGCGGTTCCCGCCAGGGTCAGAATTCCATTTTTTTTACCGCCTGCCTGTTGGTGGGTTGGCCGCCGCTTTAACACCGACCGCCAGGGTTGGAATGACCCCCTACATCTCCCCCTCTGTTAAATGGAAGAAAAAAAAAAAAAAGGAAAATCATTATTATTATATATATATATATATATATATATATATACACACATACACACACACACATATATATATGTATATATATATATACATCACCAAAAGTATTCACTGCACTCCATGAAGTATCAATAGTGCATATTTATTCCCAAAATAATAACCACCAACACATTTCAACTCCCTAAGGCGTCTTGTTCACAGTGAATAAGTCCCTTTTCCCTTTTGCTATTTATACCCCATGGTGCTACATCATACACAATGCATTATGGATAGTGTAGTTTCCAATTAAAAATTAATTCTCTATTTTTCTAAATTCCAATTAAAAAATAATAAAAAGATACTAATAATAAAGATACCATTCTCAATATATAATGCTTTTTACGTGTGTTCTCCGATGTTGCGCTATGTCATTCTGATTCCTAATTTCATGCTATTTACATTTGCTACTAAATAATTACTTCATTGTAATTATCAACGCTGTACGTATGTGACATTATTTATCCTATAACATCTATTCAATTTTCCATATTTCATATATATATATTTAAAGAAATAATGTCGCTCTGAAGTTTCAGCGTTTCCTACTAAAGCATTCCTATATATCAAAAATAATTTTGAGAGATTGGAAGATTTCATTCATTATTGTGATTTTAGCAATCTTGCCCTTTTACACTTATTTAAATCTACTCTATTGATAAACATCAATAAATATCAATTCCCTCCAACTTGATAGCTATCAATATTTAACTAGGACATTATATACTTTAGTAGTTTTTTATCAGTAGCCTCCCCGCATAGATGTCATTATTATCATGTATTCGACCGTATTGCGGAGTCACAAATGTACATGTAATTCCTCGTCCCTATTCAATCCATAAGGCATCTTGGTACGGAGCTGAATAATAAACTTGCTCTCCATTTGTCTTAATTTCCGAGTGCTGTCTCCTCCTCTCTCACTTCTTTACATTTGCGCTATACCCATGAATCGTAGTGATCTCCAATCATTGGTATGTGAGTTCGCAAAGTGTTTTGCCATTGTGTAGCTCATGTCTATATTGGTAATGGCTCTAGTGTGTTCTAAAATCCTTTTCTTCAATGGACAAATTGTGCTCCCAATATATCTCAAACCACACTCACATTCAAGCATGTACACTACATATTGACTGTCACAAGTGATTCTTTGTAAGATATGTGTGGCCTTACCACTGTAGTCCATATAAGTTTTTGTGTTTTTTGCAATTTGACACACTTTGCATTTATTGCATTTATAAAAGCCAGTCGTTTCGTTGTTCAGCCAATTCCTTATAGTTGGTGCTTCATAATGGCTTTTTACCAATATATCTTTTAATGAGCGTGACTTCCTATATGATATTTGTGAAATGCCACCTATTCTCTTTGCCAGATCTCAATCACTTCTTAATATCTTCCAATGTTTTCTGAATATTGAGTCTATGTCTTTACTCTCTTTGCAAAAAGTGAGAATTAGACGAGGGCACATTTCCTCCTTATCACTACTTCTTTTTACACCCTTGTCTATCAGTGTTTCGTGTCGAGGCATACTCTTAGCCCTCTTCTCACTCAGTTCAATGTTTGTTCTTGAATATCCACGGCGCATAAAGCATTTCCGTACCACATTAAATTGATTCACCATTTCTTTATCATTGGAGCAGTTCCGTCTCATTGTTAGGAATTCGCCAAACGGAATACTTTTTATCAATGGTTTTGGATGAAAACTGCTCCCATGTAAGACACTATTAGTAGAGGTTACTTTCCTGAATACAGTTGTGTTGATTTGATCATTATCTACATATACTCCAATATCCAAGAAATCGATCTGTTTGTCATTGATGTCATAGGTGAAGCTCAAACCATATTCATGTTCATTGAAAATTTTGAAATACATTGCAAATTCCTCATGGTACCATTCCAAATCAAAATAAAATTGTCTATGTAGCGTAGCCATAATAATACCTTATCCAAATATTCAGAATATCCATCCTGCCATGCTATTTCCCTTTCCCACCAACCCAAGGTTAGGTTGGCATAGCTTGGAGAGAGAGAAATGCCCATGGCAGTTCCGCGCACTTGCTTATAGATGTTTTTTATCGAATAGAAAGATATTATTATTTAGACATAACTCCACCATCTCCACTAACATTTCCGAGTGGCTTTTTTCTTCAACCTTTCTTTGTCGTAAAAATAACTTTAATGTTTTTAGTCCTATTTCATGTCTGATTGATGTATAAAGTGACACTGCATCCACTGTCACTAACTTGTAACCCGATTGCCATTGAATGTTATCTATTGTTCGCAAGAAATCTCCAGTGTCTTTAATATACGAACTTAGAGAGGAGACCAATGGAGCAATGCAACGATCAACATATCTGGATATGTTTTCAAACAGCGATCCACAACCAGAAATGATGGGTTTTGCTGGAGGGTTAACTAGTGTCTTATGGATCTTTGGAAGAAAGTAAATGGTAGACAGAATTGGATGACTTGGATTTAGATATTTAAATTCTTGTTCATTGATCAAGCATTCATTGTGCCATTTTTCCAATTTCTTTGTAATCAACTCCTGTATATGATTTGTAGGATAATTTCTCAATTTTTCATAACTCTCTTTATCATTTATGTGTTGCATTGCTTCTGTAACATAGTCCTTTCGATTGAGTATCACAATATTCCCTCCCTTGTCTGCGGGTTTGATGATGATATTTTGATTATCCGCCAATTGTTGTAGAGCTTTCCGTTCAGATGTAGTTAGATTTTCACCTCTTTTGGAAGGTTTGACATATTCTAATCTTTCCAAATCATTAATAACCATTTCATAAAATAAATACACTTTATTTCCTGGATTTAAAGCAGGACAAAATTTTGAAGCTGGTTTAAAATAGCTATATTCATGAATATTTGTTGATACTCCCATTGTTTCCAATATCTGGCTTGATGTCATCTCATTGTCTTCTAAGTTGTTCATTAAATCATAACAGACTTTTACATCTTCTATTTGATCAATTAATAGGCCCTCGTCATTCTGTGTGTTTTGTTTGTCTCTGGATCTTAGTTGATGTTTACTGAAATGTTTTACTAGTTTGATTTTTCGGATGAACTTATATGTATCTATTTTGGTTTCCACCTTATCCATATGATGTTCAGGACAAAATGACAGGCCTTTATTTAGTACATTCTCTTTTTCCTTTGTTAAGATGTGATTAGATAGATTTATCACCAATTTTTATTCTTCATCCTTTTCTCCATCCTCTATTATTTCCTTTGTCTGTTGTGCAGAGGATAGTTCCTTCTTTTTTTTGCCTCTTCTGTTTTTCCTATGTCTGATTGTATGTTTTTTGAGTGGCCTCTGCCCATACTGAGTCCTCGGCCCCTGCCTTTTGATGTTTGTTGGTCCATACATATAATCTGCATTTCTTCCAACAACGTTGTTCCGGTGTTGGCATTTCCGGATTCCTCTCCTTCACTAATTTCAATATCTGATTCACTTGTTGTTTCCGACATTGCTGGAATTTTTCGGGACTGGTCCTCTCCGTCACTGGCACCGGCAGCAGAGTGCACCGCTCAGCAACTTTCAGACCATCTTTGCTTGAAGATATATATATATATTTGTATATATGTATGTGTGTCTCTCTCTCTCTCTCTATATATATATATATATATATACATATATATATATATATATATATACACACTCAGTTAAAACTCTTCAATGAATCTTCTAGGAGCTTTGATCATCGGACATATATATATGTATATATACATATATATATATATACTGTATATATATATATATATATATATATAGACACACACACATATATATATGTGTAAAACAGCAACGTTGCCAGACATCCGAGGCTGCTATTTCAGTAGCGGTCGAGGCGTGGACCTAGCCATCCACATATTATTACAAACAATCCTCCTGTTACATGCAGAAAGTTCCCGGACACCAAGTGGAGGTCCAAAAGACTTTATTCACCAATGCTTCCTCCCAGAACAACGCGTTTCAGCCGTAGCCTTGATCACGTACGACCTCTGGATAAGGAATCAGTAAAAGTCACTGAGTTTTCAGAATCTGTCTTCCTTTTGCCACTTCGAGTTGAAGACCAATGAAATACAGGCCTTAAGTGAGAAGAGTCTCCATTGATACACTTCCCAGGGCTCTGAGCAGTCACCATATGTCCTTTGATAGATACTACTTGGAAAGGTTCAGCATCATAAGGAGCATCAGATTTCCTTTTGCGCATCTGTTGAGCGTTTACCAAATCTCCTTTTCTGAAGGAGAGGACGTTTGCATGTTGCCTCTTGTTGCATACACTTTCATTCTCTATTTTTTAATCAAGCCACTTGTACAAATCATGCTTTCACTTTTATCTCTTTCAGTGGTCCGTTAAGGTATGTTGGTTGTCACTGTTCTCCCAAACATCATAGTCACAGGACTTTCACCTGTGGTCGAGTGGGATGTTGAATGATGAGCTTGTAGAGTAAAGTTCAATACTGTTTTTAAACTGAGCTTCCCATGAGTTACATACTGTACTGCTTTCTTCACTGTACTCATAGAATGCTCAACAAGTATAATGGCCTGTGGCCATAAAGATGTGATCTTTTGATGCTTTATATTTAGATGCTTCAGACACTCTTTAAATTATTAACTTTTGATGGGTGGACCATTGTCATACTTCAGAATGGTTGGTATGCCCCATTTTGCAAAGATGGCATCATGTTTTTCGATTACTCGTTCATGAGTCATGGATAAGCGATCTTCAACCAAAGGAAACTTTTAGTATTTATCCATAATCACCAATAAGTGATATTGATGGCCATTCTCTCCCAAGCATATCGAGGGAGTTCTTACATGATCTGAGTATGTTGAGTAACTTTGGCTGACAGACAGTTGCATATGTGAAAAGCTTTAAGTTACCTTTCAACTCTTTCGTCTAAGTATTGAGACCAAACTTGGCCTCGGAGAGCACTCTTTGTGACAACAATACCCTGATGTCCTTCGTGAGCCACTTCAATCACTTTTGTCCCAGACTCTCCGGAATCAGGATCCTCGTAAAATGACTCCTTCCTGAGTTATGGACAATGCACCTTTGACATTTTTGTATTTTTGATATTCATCATCATTATTGAGAGGTTGAATGTGTTTATTCCATGACTCGTGTGTAATTTTGTCTTTTAACTTTAGCAGGTCACTATCATGACTCGTGGTAGTGACAATATTGGATAATGAAACAACAGCTCGTGTACATGACTTGACTGAAATTGATGTAGGCCTCAGCTGTGTTGGATGGAGTACTGTGACCTTCTATAGGCACTCTCAAAAAGTAGTCAGTGGGATTTTGTTCCTTTCCTGGTGGATACACAATTGTATCATCGTATTTTTGCATCGTAGCCTCCATTGTTTGATTCGAGGAGGAATCTTGGCTTTTTGATTGACAAAGATAGTTAGCAAAGCTTAATGATCACTCACCAGCACAAAAGGATTTATATACAGGAATACATGGAAATGTTCACAAGTTCATACCACAGACAAACCTTGTCTCTCAAGGTGTGAGTAAGAACGTTGTTTGAGACAAACTTCTTCTAACATATGACATAATATGTCATCTATTTCTGGACATCCACTGTTCTGTGTAATTTAGCTCCTAACCAACAGGACTGGCGCTGATCACACCTCTGTATGAAGCTTTGGATTGAAGAATGTCATTTCCGAAGCTTTTTTAATGGTTTGTTTGATTACCTCAAGTCTTTTGTCACATTTTTGTGAGCAAAGAAAAGAAACCTTTTTCTTCGTTGACTGCTGTAATGGAGCACTAACAGTGGCAAAGTCTTTTATGTATCTTGAACAATAACCGGCAAGAAAAACAAAAAAAGAACAGACCATTGAAGTGTCTTGTAGGGCTTCAGAATTTGTCAACACTTGTACTTTTGCAGGATCGGGTATAATGGACCCATCAGAAAAGGTATGGCCAACGAATTTCAGTTATGCTTTATTTAACTCAAACTTGTCAGCATACAAAGTCAAACCACCGTAACTGAGTAATTAACATACTTGTGTGAGCGGTCTAGTGTGCTTCTTCTGTGTAGCTTCAAAAACCAATGTGTCATAACTATAATTTAATGCATTCACAACAGAGTGTATGATGCGTTACATGACATCTTGTAAAAGTTCTGCATGTGATTACACACCAAAGCCAAGTCTCTTTTATCTAAACAATCCAACAAGTGTTGAAAAGGTTGTAATAATACTGCAACTGATGTGAAGTTCCAATTGATGATAACGTTTGTTCAAATCAACTCAAGGTAAGACCATGGCAACACTCAATTGCGTTATAATGTCAGCAATGTGCGTGCGGACCTGGATGTCGTTCTCATTTAGGGGCATATTTATACTCCGTTTGCTCCGAATGTGCGTCGTTTTTTTCGACGCAAATTCGGCGCAAAACTAACGCCATATTTATACTTTGGCGTTAGACGCGTCTAGCGCCAAAGTATGGGCAAATAGCGTCATTTTTTTGCGTGAACGCCTTCCTTGCGTTAATGAGATGCAAGGAAGGCGTTCCCGTCTAAAAAAATGACGGCGACGCAAATGCGTCGTATTTATACTCCCGGGCAAAAATCACGCCCGGGAGTGGTCGGGTCAAAAAACCCCGCATTTGCGCCACTTTTTAACGCCTGGGTCAGGGTAGGCGTTAAGGGGCCTGTGGGCTCAAAATGAGCCCACAGGTGCCCTCCCCTGCCCCCAGGGACCCCCCCTGCCACCCTTGCCCACCCCAGGAGGACACCCAAGGATGGAGGGAACCACCCCAGGGACATTCAGGTAAGTTCAGGTAAGTATAAAAAAAAAAAAAATTATATATTTTTTTGGCATAGGGGGGCCTGATTTGTGCCCCCTACATGCCACAATGCCCAATGACCATGCCCAGGGGACATAAGTCCCCTGGGCATGGCCATTGGGCAAGGGGGCATGACTCCTGTCTTTACTAAGACAGGAGTCATGTAAATGGCGTCTGGGCATCGTTTAAAATGGCGCAAATCGGGTTAAGACGATTTTTTAGCGTCAACCTGACTTGCGCCATTTTTAAGACGCCCTAACGCCATTTTTCCCTACGCCGGCGCTGCCTGGTGTACGTGGTTTTTTTCCACGCACACCAGGCAGCGCCGGTCTGCTTGCGCCGGCTAATGCCATTCAATAAATACGGCGCCCGCATGGCGCTTCAGAATGGCGTTAGCCGGCGCAAAATTTTTTGACGCTAAACTGCGTTAGCGCAGTTTAGCGTCAAAAAGTATAAATACGGGCCTTAATTTCTTTGTTAGCCTGGCACAATTAACGCACATGCGCACAGCTCCTTCATGGTCCTTTTTAGGTGCCAGTACTATGGGAGAAACCCATGGTGTTGGACCAATGAAACGGTCAATAATATTATGCTTAAGTTACAATTTAATTTTTCTTTCAACAGGTTCTTGCGAATGGAAAGCAACTCGCTTATATCTCTGAGCAACAGGGCAGACACCCTCATTGTTCTGCAACTTTACGATTAAAGTCTTTAACTTTCCTAAACCATGAAACAATGAAGGGAATTATCTTACTCTTTCATGATGAGAATTCATGTTGTAATGCACCGACATCATTCCTATGTCAGCATTTGTGTTGAAATTAGGCAAGCAGGCACTTGCCGCTGTACGTTGAAGCACATGGATTTGTACTTGTACCTTTGTTGTCTTCTGTTTCACTGTCGTTACATATGACCCTATATTCTTCAAGGGTGTCGATGCAGCCCAAGGGTACACTTTGGCCTTTGGTGGCGTAAGCCGTGGTAAACAATGATATGGCACAATCACTCTGTTTACTGTCACTCACTATTGAGGTGGAAGAAATGTTTGACGATGATTTAGATGACGTTTGACTTCATTTAGTATCTATTTGTCACAACCGTGTGGGAGTGCGTCAAACTTTGCTTCCGGAAAGTTCTAGTAGCCACTTTGTCTTCGGACTGTGATGCACTTATTTTTTCCTTCGATTTACACATAGTCACAAAATGGTTCTCTTTACCACAGCCTTTGCATATGTGTCCAATTGCTGGATACTTTCCTTCATGTGGAAACGCAAATCCACATCTGAAACACAACTTGCTTTTGCAGGTAGACATCACTTTCTGTCCCTTCAGTCTTTAGTTTCAAATTACTTTACACACACATCACTGACTTGCTCTGGGTACCTGAAGCCTCAATGGCATCAGCTTGTTTTCTAAGTATATTCCTCTAACAGCCATGAACACTTGCTCTAGACTGAGAGATTCTCTCAGCATTCGTCTTTCGAGTGAATCGGACAAACAGCCATGAATAACTGTAAGCTGCATGGTTTCTTCATCATTAAATTAATTGAACTTACCGTGTCTGATGAGTGTGTCAAGTCTTTCCACAAATTCAATGATTGTTTCACCAACTCTTTGATGTTCTTGACTGAAAATGTATCGTTCATAATCAACATTTGGTATTGGATTGAACTTGAGATGCAGTACATTTTTAATATGATGGTATGTGACTTCTTTGTCAGTTCTCAGCAATTTCATCATGATTTATTACACAAAATCACAAGCATTTTTTGAGATACTTGATAATCTATTATCAGGCTCATCAAGTGCATTAATAGAATCTTGAAACGTTCTGTATCCATACAGTCCATCTATCACCAAAAGCTGGCTTTTTTGAAAAGTGGTAGTGGAATCCGGAAGGTGACTGCATTGTAGACCAGTGTGGAACATACTGCTGTTGAGAGTAGCCTGCTTCCTAATGCTGTAGGATGGGCAGGTTTGTGCAAACCCTCTTTAAAATCTCTGGCTGTGTGAGCCTCAAGATTATCCTTAATCTCAGTTTGAATGGTACCATAGTTTTTAGCTACCATCTTCAAACTTTACAGACCTCACTGTTGCCTTCAATGCTTAATTCTTAGGAGACTATGAAGTTGTTCTGAACCCCACTTGTTAGCATGATGAGCAACTGCTGTGTGTATGAAAAGCTCTGTAAGCATAATGGGAGCACCTCTTTTTGAGCCACTTCGTCGACTGCTTGACACAACAACTCTCTTTAGTGGGCTCAGTAAGTCATCTATTTTATTTGTTTTATACTTCAGCTTGCATTTTCATACACCTGGCTGATCTCTGCCTTGCATCACCATTTGGTTTCTAATAATTGTCTATAACTGTAACTTGTAAACCTGCTGGAATCTGCCTTCATTATTAATGCTTCGTACTCTCAGTAACTTTATTTTGCGTGACAGCTCAGTACCTTTTCATAGGTTCTTGGTCATAGTTTCTTGACTAATGATGCATAGACTTTTTGGGAAGCTCTCTTTCCATTCACATGCTTTACACTGGCTGGAGTTGTGCTTTGACTCTACACACACCAATCGTTGACTCAGGCAAAGCTGCACATGGCATGCACAAGCAGTTTGCTTGGACTGCAGCAAACTCTCCATGAGAGCACTTTCTTCTTTTGGTTATTTATCCCTTAGCTCATTGCCATTTGTAGCGTCTTTCCCAGCCTGGTACCTGCTAAATAACTAGGCTGTAAATAACACGTCTTTATTCCTCTGCATGTGCCTGTGAACTCCAATATTCTAAACTAAGCTTTCATTACATTCAATTCTAGTGATTATGTCACACTGATACGGAGTCTGCTGGGAGCCAGAAAGGTTCCATTCTAAATCATGCAAGACACTACACATATGTTTCCTGGTGGTGCATGCTTTGAGGGCTGTCTGCCTTCACCCTGCACTGGAATCCAAGAAGAAATCTCCAGTGGGTCGACGGAATCTTCCCCCTGCTAACGCAGGCACCAAACTTCTGCATCACCGGTCCTCTGGGTCCCCTCTCATTTTGATGAGCGTGGTCCCTGGAACACAGGAGCTGGATCCAAGTGACCTTGTGAGGTACTAGGTTTTTCAGAACCGGTACTGATCCAGTAACCCAGTGGTGCCAGGGTACACCCAAAGACCTCGGGTACTTTCCTGATTCAGACCACAGAAACTCAGAGTCTTCTAGGTGAAGTCAAAGATCGAATTTATTGGCTGCAACCAAGTAACAAGCATCCTAGAAGTACAACAGCACGGTTTGTATGTTCTCAGGAGACTGTGTTTCAATGCAAAGTCAGGTTTCCTTATATACAGTTTTTTAAGCTTCAGGCAAACATTCTTGACATTTTGGTTGGTCATTCACATGTTTTCACTACAAAGGAAAAAACAGTGTCATGATGAAACCTCATATTTCATGTCATCCAACCCATAATAAATTACCCGGCAAGGCCTAGTATTTTACATCAGATAAGTGTGGACCCCCAATAAAAACGGGCACCTCCCCCTCGTAAAGTAAGAAGAAGAAAAGAGCAGGTGCCGGTGTGAGCAGGATTAGGCAGGGTGTGTGAGCGATAATAAGGGTTTTATGGCATGGTGTGCCTTGATGCTATCTGATTCGGCGACTGGGAGATGGACTGACCAAACAGGTTTGGCCTGAGGCAATGGTTCCAGCTTGCCCAGGTCAGAGAAAAGTCAATCAAGGTGTACGTGTCCTTGGAATCAAATCTGACTGTATTATAAGCCTATGTGAGGGCAACTTTTAAAAATGGCTGCCGTGTATAAAATGGGAGCCACGAGTGCAGGACGAAAATGGCGATTTCGAGGTGAAAACGCTGCTGGAATTGAGCGAAAATGCTCATGCTTAGTGTACTAGTCATTATCGGTCTTTTGATACTAAAATCGTACTGCTGTGGCAAAGTAAATTACATGGGTCCAGAATTTTTAGAACCACAAACCCTCCTTTTGCCCTTACATAGGCAATAAACCTATTCTCATGCTAATCTGAGTCCAGGTCTATGTTTCTAAAGTCGTTGAGATGTTGCTGTAACATCATACTAGTATTTAGCTCGTCTCTTGGTGCAGGTTTCCTTATGCATGATGTAACACAGAGGCCACATATGGCAGGACAAAGTAAGGAATACCTCTATCTGCAGTAGGTGGCATAAGATCACACACCCAACAATTAGTGATGTTCACTACTAACTAGTGTTGATGCAGAAGCTGTACAAAAGAATTGCTTACGAATTCTGATCTTCTAACCTGCTCATGTTCAGGAAAAGGGTGAAAAGAGTGCAAAGAAACAATAGTAGGAAAAGACATAGGTTGGGAAGTGGGTGCAGAAGTCAATTGAGTAGAGAAAAACAATCCCACCCATAAATGACAACGTCATGTTTAAAAGACACTAGAAAACACGTTATTAAGAACATATAGACAACGGGAGAAAGTAGTGACCACTATTACAAATGAAATAATAATTTTTCACAACCCTAACCAAAAAGCAAATCCTAAAATTATCTAGTAAAATTTTTAGGGCTCCTCTGCATTTCAGTAATTTTGGTATGTTCAGGTGGAACAGTGGTGACTCTCATCAATGCTCTAAGGTGAAAAGGGGGTACTCTTTCCACAGAAAATGGACTTTATTCTGCTTTTACTAAACAGAATAGTACTTTAAAACAATGCCAGCAAAACAATCAGTCTCCTAACACCTAGTCTATACAATCACACGGAAACCTCTTGTGAAACCAACTATGCCCAGAGTCCGTTCAAAAAGCCTCTCTGGCAGGCTTCTATTGTCCATCAAATTTTCTTTTGTTGTTTTCTTTCGCATGGGCCTCTCAATTCAGGCCTCTTCGTGAGAAAAGTACTGCTTAGTTGGAGTGCCCTCCTGGCAAACACCCACAGCTCACTCGAAAGTCTCAATGTCTTAAAGCAATGCACCAGTGTCTCTCCTCTGTGGCAGACACTACAAACAATGTGCTCTTCATTGATCAAGGGCACAAATCATCTCGTGCAGACCCAAGCACCATTAATTGGGAAATAGCTCAAGCTCAGCAGCACTTTCAGACTCCAACACTCATTATTTAGTGTCAGAGGACGCTCAAGCTGCTCTTTCATGGGCACCACAATATAGTGCCTTTTTCTAAACTTGAAATCTCCGGTGCACTGCCCTTCTTCCGTTGGAGCAAAGAAAAGGGGGGGTGTGGCCAAAACTCAGGCCAAGTGGCTCAAGGGATTGCACACTGTCAGAGGTTACCAGCACAAGACAGGTAGAGAAATGAAACCTCAAAACAGCTCTGCCATCAACAACAGGAATCCTTCTCTTTAGCTCTTTTACACTGAAACTTTGGTTTTGTGATGTCCAACGCCGTCTGATGGAGCAAGTACGATACCATGCGCTGGCGATCGCTGTCCAGCTTTGCTACTTTCTGGGTGCTGAGACTGTAGGGCCAAAACGTCCGTCTTTCATCTGTAGCTGTCACTGATGGGAATTAGGCTTAAATCAATGTCCTGCAGGTTATTATGACTTGATACCCGCAGAATCTAGTGACGTAGGAAATGTGCCACAGTTGTTAGTTCCCTTCAATTTAGTACAAAAACAGTTCATGGTTTTTAACAAGGGGACTGCAAGCAGGTGGTCTGCAATCTTCAAAGGAGTAGCCATACACCATGGGCATAAAATACAAAGACAAAGGCAGAAGGGCAAAACAGGGTCTCTAGCATCTTTAATTGGGTTCTCTTCATTATTCTCTGCTATCTATAGCTACATGAGAATTCTATCTGAATGGATTTCCTCACACAGTGGCATTGTCTAATGGGGTAAACACATATTTTCCTCAATGATTAAGTCTAGGTGTTCCTCCTTATCTTAGAACATCTCAATAGAGAAATCACATGATACCGATTATCAGGGACATGTAGAAACCTTCCTTTAAAAACTGTGCATCAGGTGCACTATGCAATACACAGGCTAATAGTCAAATGTGCAAACAAAAAGAAAAGAACTAGAGGGTCCTGATATTTGCATGATTAGGACCCATCTGATCCCACCAAAAAAAAAAAAGTAGCAGGAACAGAAGGGAACCGAAAACCAAATTAAAATAGACATTGAAAATTCGTCATGTTCAAAAAGGTAAACATAAGATATCTCCTATTGAGATGGAAAACTTGTCTTACTATAATATTGAGTCAGTTAACCAGTCTATCGCTACCCTGACAGTCAGGCTGGAAAACATTGAAGCAGGCCTAAGGCAAATTCTTGAAAACCAGTCTGGTCATACCAAAGGGAATTATACATAACATGGGGGTCCCTGGTACATCACTGCAGTCTGGAAATGTGAACCTGAACAATACATCAATAATAATAAAAGGTCTGACTGGTGAAAGGAATTTGAAAAAGAGAAATGGGACTAGGACATAGCTAATATCTCAATAACTAGGCATGATGCGACATTGGTCAGGGGAAGTAACAAAAGAAAGAATCTATAGGAAGAACAAAAAAATTATTTGGGTGATAGTCAGGCATGTGACACAACACTGAGAGTACGGGTGATACACAAAGGCCAAAGTTACACAAATTTTAACTCTACCTTTGGTGACTACACCATATACGGTACTCCTAGCTAATGTTTCAGTTCCTTCTTCAGGAAAAAATGAAAACCTGGTTTTCTTTTAAGGAACAAAAGCCATATGCTACTTAGGAAACAGAACATCATTAACTAATGTAATATAGAAATTAGGCCACCTTGAGTCACAGATCTATAATTTCATCCTTAGGTCCAATCAAGGCTACATAAATGTAGGGCTGCCTGTTCCTTTAAGGGAAGGGGCAGTAACGTGACTAACTGCAGGTGACACACTTTGATCCTGTATATCTCTTTTTATTTTCATTCAATACGATTATAGCCAAATAGACATGCACTGGTGAAGTGTTGTCTCTTATGTTCACAGCATGAAATATCATTATCTGTGGAATTTAGTAACCAGAACAAGTTCAACCAACTGTTGCGTAGCGATGGGCATCGTCATGACCATCCCCTCACAACACAGGGGAGCTTGTAATAGTAACAAAAGCAGCAACAAACATGCAAAAAAACCAAATAAAAAATAATAAAAACGCACAACACGTCAAGCTATCAGATATACTTGCTGTGTATCAAGCACAAAAAGCATAGACAAAACAATAGCATGTGTGAATAAGCGGTGACACACAACACCATGTCATGTACTTTATGCACTGTAAACCTGCAGCCCAAAACCCAATATTTGGGCCTGTTTAATTTGTCAGGTTTAAAATCCTTACCCTCCTTTTGACAGTAGATCACCAGGCAATGGAAATCTGCTGTCAAATATAACTTTACTGTTTCTCTTCTAACATACAGGGCCAGCAAGAACAATTCATGATATGACCAAATACACGAAAATAAATTTCCATTACTTAACTGTTACCCTCTTGTCAGTTACTTCGCAACATCAAGCCACCTTAGTTTTACCTTTCTAAAAGTAAAAATTGTTACACTGACACTCCATATTAATTTGGCACCTACAATTTCCACTGTGAAAAATAAGTCTTAATTGGTAAATCGTTCTCATTAAGGCATGTAGCCTTCAAAATTTTAGAAAAGGGCTGCATCTTATTTTCTGTCTAAGACTTAATGCAACACTTCGTTTTCTGTCAAATAAAAGCAACTAGCAGGCATCATTTTATTTTTTTAGAGCGGAGACACAGATGTATCAGTTTTGCAGAGCATTTAACATGATGTTGGGACTTTCAAAGAAACCCCTTTTTTTTATATTTTCCCTTTGGAATTAAGTTCTTTAATTGTATTGATGTTCTTCTGGAGAAACCAGAAATCCCACTTTTAGAGGCCCGTAGGGTCATTCTGCATTTCACAGAGACAAGGCCCTAATTTAAAAGGTCACAAGTGTCAACATGACAGCCTCCTCCATTGTTTATGGGAAAACTAAAGATAGCATCTCAGCAGCGTGACTTGAGCCAGCCTCTGTAGCTCTCCTAGCTTCTGCCACTCTGAATCTGTCAAAGACAGTAGGCCTTCCTGTTTTCCTTCTAACCTGCAATAATTCACTCTATTTAAAAAAAAAAATGTTTTCCTTTTTAGGCGCTAAAATTTTTTATCTCTATTTCCAGATTATTAAACTACATTTACTGTGAATAATTCACAAACCTTAATAACACACATACCAGTTGTTAGAATAAATGCTTGTTGCAATCCCATGCAATGGTACATATTTCATCAACCTCGAATGAATGAACGTCTCAGTAGGCCCAGCTGAAGTTAGAACCTTCAACCTCGATATTAAAACAAGCCTTTGTACTGGCACATTGACTCATTGAATCATAGGAAGGCACAACCTGCAAATATATATCAAACCTAAATGTATGCATTTACTGAAGCCTGAGACACTTTAAAAAGTACTCTGAATGAAAGAAAATGCAGTTTAAACAGTGCTTTTGCCCAAAATCGACTTTGATATTTTAGGCATTAAAAATCAATATCCTACAATTTTCTTGCATAATATGCATTACCAGAATGTCCATTACACAATCCATGAGTCAGCCATTGAAAATATTAACTTATACTTTATAGAAATGAGCTTGTTTGCTCCTGCGCCACGGGAAAATTGCACATATAAATGTCATTTTAGCGGTGCAACATAACTTAAATTAAATTTTAATGCTAGGAGGTCATAGTATAGGTATTAAGCTTTATAAATATTAAAAAACGATTTTGAAAGGCACTTATTTTTTAAATAATTTTTCCATCATTAATAATTTTCTTTTTTTAAAAAAACCCCAATTATTCTTTTTTTTGTGATAATTCCACATATAAAAGCAAGCTGCATCCCTTGCCTATTATTTGGGATACATTAACTCACAAGCCTAAGCGCATAAGCCTAACTTGAAATGCGTCACATTTTTGCGCCACTTTCATTTAAAAGGAAGGTTATGCAAAATTCCACCCGTATTTAACTGGGAAAGTGCTGGCTGAATTGAACATTCCTATCAAATATACTGCAGCTGAAAAGTTTGCCTGTGAACATCTAATACAATGCATCTAAGAAAAATGCTGTAAATTTATTTATTTTTTTGCAAAAATAGATAATTTCGGTTTTTTTGGGGGGGCCCTATTTATATCTATTGAATGTGTTTTCTAATTTATTGAGCATTTAATGGCAGTTTTGTATATGTGCACAATTGCTCATTCTATAAATTAAAGAGCAACATATAGCTATGTTAGCACATCACATGGTTCATTTCTGGATTTTTTTAAAGTTTCTACTTAATATTAATTAACCAACATTTTACTTAACAAACTGAAAACATCAAGAAGACCCACAAACACACATTGAGCTCATTTCAGATATAAACAGAAAACACTCAGGACACACAATACAGCGCGCTTTAGCCATTTTTCATAAATAGCGCCGTTGTAATTTACTTACAGAACCGTTTGCAGATCCTAGTTGTAAGTCATATTTACAAGAGAAAAGAAAACTTTTCTCAATAGTGTTCCAAAAAACTGCAAAAACAGCCTCACAGACATTTATTTCCAAGAATAGCGGACCCATACTTTATTAAACGTGATGGGGCCCACTCCGTGCTTCACATATAGTTCATAGGTTGGAGTTCCAATCGGAGGAACCGGACATGAGTCCTCCAACCGGGAGTCCCTTTTACAACCAAGACAAAACAAATTTCCAAGTCTGCTAAGACCAGGCATCTTCGCTCACTAGTCTAGCTTCAAACTTCAAAGGATTATCGTTTACGATAGTCTCGTGAATACACGAGTCCTTCGGCTTTGGTACTTGCAAGTTCCAAATCAAAGTGATCCCGAAGGGATACCAAACCAAATGTCCAACTAAGGACCAAACCAAGTGTCCAACTAAGGACTGAGAGACGCTCCACTTATACTTAACTGAAAATATCGATGACGTCACCAGAAGACTCGTCTTATCGTTTCGCTCTACCAAACATCAAGGGTCCAAATCAGGGCGATAGCCAGGGCAGCAGTCCTTCGTAGCCGTCGGGAAGCGGGGAACCTCGCAGCAAAGACTTTCGGACCACGTCGACATGCAGGAGTCGATGAAGTGACGGCCTTCCTCCAGAATTTTCACACGAAGCTCCTCATGGACCTCAGGCTTGGACCGCTACCGCTGGTATCGCCCCACGTTGGGCGCCAACTGAGGTACTGGGTTTTTCAGAACCGGTACTGATCCGGTAACCCAGTGGTGCCAGGGTACACCCAAAGACCTCGGGTACTTTCCTGATTCAGACCACAGAAACTCAGAGTCTTCTAGGTGAAGTCAAAGATCGAATTTATTGGCTGCAACCAAGTAACAAGCATCCTAGAAGTACAACAGCACGGTTTGTATGTTCTCAGGAGACTGTGTTTCAATGCAAAGTCAGGTTTCCTTATATACAGTTTTTTAAGCTTCAGGCAAACATTCTTGACATTTTGGTTGGTCATTCACATTTTTTCACTACAAAGGAAAAAACAGTGTCATGATGAAACCTCATATTTCATGTCATCCAACCCATAATAAATTACCCGGCAAGGCCTAGTATTTTACATCAGATAAGTGTGGACCCCCAATAAAAACGGGCACCTCCCCCTCGTAAAGTAAGAAGAAGAAAAGAGCAGGTGCAGGTGTGAGCAAGATTAGGCAGGGTGTGTGAGCGATAATAAGGGTTTTATGGCATGGTGTGCCTTGATGCTATCTGATTCGGCCACTGGGAGAGGGACTGACCAAACAGGTTTGGCCTGAGGCAATGGTTCCAGCTTGCCCAGGTCAGAGAAAAGTCAATCAAGGTGTACGTGTCCTTGGAATCAAATCTGACTGTATTATAAGCCTATGTGAGGGCAACTTTTAAAAATGGCTGCCGTGTATAAAATGGGAGCCACGAGTGCAGGACGAAAATGGCGATTTCAAGGTGAAAACGCTGCTGGAATTGAGCGAAAATGCTCATGCTTAGTGTACTAGTCAATATCGGTCTTTTGATACTAAAATCGTACTGCTGTGGCAAAGTAAATTACATGGGTCCAGAATTTTTAGAACCACACTTGACAGTCCAGTGGTCCTTCTGTCCAAATTTGGTGGAGGTAAGTCCTTGCCTCCCCACACATTTGCAAGGATTCCTTTGTGCAAAGCACAGCCCAGGTCCCCTGCACTCCATCCTGCATTGCTCAACTCGCTGAGTTGACCACCGGCTTCATGGGACCCTCTTTTGTTTTATTGAGAAGACCGCCGTGCTCAGATTTCTTGAACACCTGTTCAAGTGCTTCTGCGGGTGCTGCCTGCTTCTGCATGGGCTCTCTCTGTTGCAGAGCACCCTGTCTGCCTCCCCCTCCAAGAGGCGATCTCCTAGTCCTTCCTGGGCCCGGGCAGCACCCATTATTTTCAACTGCGACTCTTGCAGCTAGCAAGGCTTGTTTGCGGTCTTTCTGTGTGAAAACAGCTCTGCATCCTCCAGCACACCGTGGTACATCTTCTGACCAAAGGAGGAGTTCCTAGCACCTTCCATTGTTGCAGAATCTTTGGCTTCTTCCACCCAGAGGTAGCCCTTTTCCACCTTCATCCGGGGTTTAGTGGGCTCCTGCCCCCTGGACACTTGCGTGACTCTTGGACTTGGTCCCCTGCCTTCACAGGTCCTCAGGTCCAGGAACCCGTCTTCAGTGCTTTGCAGTCAGTTGTTGCCTTTGCAGAATCCCCTATCTCGACTTTACTGTCTTTCTGCAGTAGTAGGGTAACTTTACTCCTATTTTTCAGGGTCTTGGGGTGGGGTATCTTGGACACCCTTAGTGTTTTCTTGCACTCCCAGCTACACACTACAATAGGCCTGGGTCCATTTGTGGTTCACATTCCACTTTTGGAGTATATGGTTTGTGTTGCCCCTAGGCCTATTGTCTCCTATTGCATCCTATTGTATTCTACAGTGTTTGCACTACTTTTCTAACTGTTTACTTACCTGATTTTGGTTTGTGTGTATATTTTGTGTATATTACTTACCTCCTAAGAAATTATATCCCCTGAGACACTTTTGGCATATTGTCACTAAAATAAAGTACCTTTATTTTTAGTAACTCTGAGAATTTTGTTTCTTATGATATAGTGCTATATGATATAAGTCGTATAGTAGGAGCTTTGCATGTCTCCTTGTTCAGCCTAAGCTGCTCTGCTATAGCTACCTCCATCAGCCTAAGCTGCTAGAACACTACTAATCTACTAATAAGGGATAGCTGGACCTGGCACAGGGTGTAAGTACCATCTGGTACCCACTATAAGCCAGACCAGCCTCTTACAAAGGTCCTTCCTTAATTGAGGGTGCGATGGCGACTGGATGATGTGGAGAAGGAAGGTGTTCTAACATTTTGAAGCAAGATATGTGAAAGGTCTCCCTCCTACAGAGGACGCCATTATGAGACTGCTGGGAGGAGCAGAGAGGTCTGACAGGGGAGTGAAAGGTGATGCAGTTGTTGGAGGTAGCTGGGCCCAAGGTTGTGGAGGGCCCTGTAAACAGGTACAAGGAGCCTGAAGTTCATCCTTTTCTTGATGGGAAGCCAGTGGCAATCTCAGGTTTCCTCGTGATGTATTCTCAGTGGCGGATGTTCAGGATGAGCCTGGTGGTGGCGTTCTGGAATTGTTGTAGCTTGCTCAGGTTCTTCTATGTGGTTCCAGCATAGAGGGCGTTGATGTATTTAAGCCTGCTTGTGATCAGGCAATGTGTCATGGTCTTGCGGCATTCGCTTGGTGTCCATCTGAAGATCTTCCAGAGGAGTTGGAGAGTGTGGAAACAGGTGGAAGCAACAGACTTGACCTGTCTTGTCATGGTGAGATCTGAGTCGAGGACGACACCAAGCTTGTGTGCATGGTCTGTAGGGGTGGGGAGCTGCCAAGTGTGGAGGGCCACCAGGAGTCACCCCATGCTGAGGAGGAGGGTGCCAGGATGAGAATATTGTGTGCCGAAGTTTTGGCATCTTTTGTGTTGGGGGCTGGTAAGTTGCTGAGGGTGTTGACAAATTGCTCCTCTGTGGTCTGGTTCCATTTCCTGTGGGGGACGGGTGGTGTAAATGCAAGCTGTAGGTGAAGTGATGGTGAAATGGATTCAGTGGTGGTCAGTGCAGCAGTGTTGAGTTGTCGATGGTGATGTTGCTGCTGGTGGAAAAGATGGGGTTAAATGTGTGTCAGGCAATGTGCATTGGTGAGGTGACCAATTGCTTGAGACCGATTGTGTCAAAGTTCTCAAGTAGCAAGGAAGTGTTGTCTTTTTTGTGATCGTCGATATGGAAGTTGAGGTCTCCAAGAAATATGTAGTTGGTGGAGGTGAGTGTGTGGGGGCTATGAAGTCAACAATGGAGTTGCAAACCACTGGGCATGGCCCGGATGGTCTGTGGATGAGGGCACTGTGGATGGTGGTCTTTGAGGTGACGTGTACTTGGAAGTGGAGGTGCTCCATGAGGGGGAGGGTTACTGTTTTTTGATTGATGGGCAGAGGATCATCTTGTGTGCGATGGCTAGTCTGCCACCTAGTCTGGAAGGTTGGTCCTTGTGGAGCAGTTTGTTGTTGCTGGGGATAGCAACGGTGATATCCAGTTCAGGTGCTGTGTTTGTCCATGTCTCAGTGAGGAAGGCGATGTCCAGGCAGGTGGAGTTTATCAGGTCCCAAAGTATCAGGGCATACTTGTGTAGGGAGCAGATGTTGAGGAGGATGCACTTGAGGTGATCTGGAGGGGTTTGTGGTGGTTCTGTGACTGGAGGGTCTGGCATTTGGAGCATGGAGTTGGAGTTGCAGCAGGCAAAATGTTCATGGGTGCCTCTGGTTGCCCGAGATGGCAAGCGGTCGAACGTCTTGGGCTCAGTGCACGGAGGGTTTTGGCATCATATCGTCCAAGTGTGGACGGGTGCAGACGGGCACCCTTACACAACCCAAAAATAAGGGTGCATGTTTGTTTCTTTGTAATTCACAAATATTCATTTGAATATGCCTGGAAGCTGTGCACTGAGCAGGTGCAAAGGCACCCAATAGAAATATGAATTATACAGCAGTTACTAATTCAAACGAATGGAACTAGGCCTAACTGCAGTTGCTTTTGAATAGAATACTTTTTGAATGTTTTAATTATATGTTCTCAGACTACTACACTTCATGCAATTGTTCTGCATATTACATTCAATTAGGACATGTATTACTTAAACCCCTGAATACATTTTTTAAAACTATTCGAACTCTCAATATTGAATCCATCAGAATCTAGCAACAATTGAGTGTGGTTTAAATTGCAGCAGACTATTATACCTAATAGCCACCGAAAAAAATATGTGAGTGGTAGCAGGGGCAAGATATCAGGGATACAATTGCTGAATTTGTATAGCAACGAGTCCACCCTCATCACCCCAGCACAGGCTTCTGTGTATGTCATTGAGAAAGTTATATGACATCTCGCATGGGTTCCTATTCCCTTGTAAGAAACTTAAATAGTGTGGATTTAAGCACAAGGATTCATTAGGCCACTGTGCAAATGAATACTTTTGTCTTTTTTCCTCTATAAGAAATGTTTTTTTTTGTTGCTTTTGGAGACTGTCCCTTTTCCTCTGTTGAAGTTAGGTTCTGACCATTCCAAGGGTAAGAAGGATCTGATCAGAGTTTGTGAAAGTGTTCATGCCTGTGAACATTCACAATCTTACAAGACAAACCAAGCCTTGTCTTTCTGACATTACCCCATTGTACCCCATTTACTACTGTGCATCTCCCCATACCAATGGCTTTATATTGTCAGCTGAATTATGCTGCTAAATGTACTATTCCCCCAACGTATTAGGAGTGCATGTACCACTGATTGACTGGGCACAGCCAGCATTTTCTTTCAAAAGTTTGAAACCATTCTTAATAGGATTATCACCTTTCCGAATTGCCACTTTTAATGCCTTGGGAGGTTTACCCAATTTAGGGAAGTCTTCCAGGTGCACATTTTACCTATCTGGATACATGAGGCATGGAAGTGTCAGTCATGGAAATGAAGAAAGCTCCCCTATCACAAAAGGAGAACATTTACTGAGCCTCAGAGTTTTTATTTTACAAACATTTACTTAGGAAGGGTGTGTATAAACAAAAAGAATGCACAGTGGTCAAAATGGCACACAATCAGCATTCAATTCTTTGATAGTGCATCAACTGGTGCAGTGAATGCACCTGTGGCATGGAGGTCCCTGTCAAGTAGAGGAGGATTTCTAAATATGGCAAGTGGTTCTCTGCCAGTGTGACAAGTTTTGTGGCCTCTGCTGTTCTGGCAGGCTGGTTGCCCTCTATCCAGATCCTTACTAGCTTGTGAGACTTTTTCATGTTAATCCTTATCATTCGTTGTCCTGCAATCGGCAAGGCCTCCACAAAATGGGATACTAGATTTTTGGTGCTCTTCTGAAGGATTCAAAGTTAGCACCAGAATTTCAGAGTGGGGCAAACTTGAAGTCCTCTAATGTTTGGAACTCATTTTACTACCTTTTCCCATTCTTCACTTTTACTTTCAGACTTGGTCACTTTTCTGGATCTTGAAATCCACCAGAAGGGCAAAGCTGAAAATGGCAGCAGGAAATTGTTCTACAAGACCACATACATCCTCTTTGAGATCCCACGGAATCCTTTTTTGTCAGAACAGTCAGATTTATTAGGAAATCTTGTCCACTGCGATGGTATATTTATCTGGTAGACATTCAAATTATCACCTGTCCTCCAAAGTATGAAACATGACAATGTCTTAACTTTTGCTGGATTCTGAAAACCTTCCACCAGGTCAGGCCTAAGGCTACTAGACGACTAAGGAAGGCTTTAATGAGAAAAGGTCAGAGGCTCTAGGCAGAGGTAAGCTTGCCCACTCACTCCAGCAAGGGCTTCAAAAAAGGTCTATTTGCTACCAAATGCTAAGCTGGTTATTCCAGAAATAAGCCCTGCCTCTCTTCTTTCGTCCTGGTGGCTACAAGGGGTAGTTTTTTCTGACTTTGAGAACCACTTCCAGTCCTTGGGTTGAGGGAGAAAAGGTCCATGCCTCAGGCTTCTTCCAGTTAAGTTCATTACCAGACTATTCAATTTCTATAATTTCCAAGTCCAGTTATCTCATGAGAACTTTTGAATGAAATGTTTTCTTACAGTTGTAAGAAAGGAGTGGTTGTTGATAACTATTAAAACAATCTAAAGAAAATGTTCACAGTCCAGTGAGTTGTATTTTACAGCTCTTCCTAGCAGTTTACAGTAAAGCAATCACTAGAAGCTACTCTAACAGCATTTCAAGATTGCAGTACCCGTTTGTCAGTGTGCGGATCTCTGCATCACCAGCTAGGAATAACCATGTTATAATACAGTAAGTGTATTACTCTTGAAACAAACACTGGCTAGTTCTGAAGTTAGGACGCTCCAGTGGTGAAATACGGATATCACAGCAACATCAACATAAACGAATTACTGACACTGGAGATGTAAAAGCATTTGCATAATTGAATTAATTACTGGTAAGGCAAACATACCTCCATTGCTATTTCCTAATCTGACTGACGGAAATTATGACTTTTATTTGCAAGAACTCTTTTGGCTAGGGACTATCTAGCGTAGCCTGTGCTATGAAAGCGAGCTTTTATTTGATATCACAGCAGGATCAAACAAATCTACATTTTAATAATTGACGTTTTTGCTTGTTATGCTCCCAGATCTCACAGATTTCAAGCAACTTCTTTTAAGTGAAGAAGGTAATGTCAAAGATAAGCATTTTCCTTTGCCAAAACAGCTTGCTTTGACATGTGTCCACTGCCGCCTTGTTCAGAACACTGGTACAAACAATGTTTGCTGCAGTCTGTATTACAGGAAGTTTCTTAAGCCAGAGGCAAAAAAAGAAACTCAGTCATGAAGGGATTGCAACATTTATATAACAGGCATATTAGCTGATACAGATATTTGTTACTAATGCCATGATGGTTTTAACCCATTCGCTGCCAGGCCTTTTCCCCCTCAGGTAACAGGCTTTTTTTTGGCTATTTGGGGCAGTTCGCACTTAAGTCCTCATAATTTTTTGTCCACATAGGCTACCCACGCCAAATGTGCATCCTTTTTTTCCAACATCCTAGGAAATCTAGAGATACCCAGAGTTTGTGAGGTCCCCAGAAGGAGACCAAGAAATTAGCCAAAATACAGCGAAAAGTTCAATTTTTAAAAACAAAATGGGAAAAAAGGGCTGCAGAAGGCGGCTTGTGGTTTTTTCCCTGAAAATGGCATCAACAAAGGGTTTGCGGTGCTAAAATCACCATCTTTCAAGAACAGGCAGAATTGAATCAGAAAAAAACATATTTCAACACAAAGTTGCGACTGTACTGAGACATATCCCATTTTTACAAATGTTTGTGCTTTTAACCTCCTTCCAGTTAGTGACAGAAATGGGTGTGAAACCAATGCTGGATAGCAGAAGGCTAAACATTTCTGAAAAGTAGACAAAAATTCTGAATTCAGCAAAGGGTCATTTCTGTAGATCCTACAAGGTCTTCCTACAGAAAAAAAACAGCTGAAATACAAAAATATTGAAATGGAGACAAAAGCAGGCATTTCTCTCCACATTTTACTATGTATCTTTTTCCTGCCATGTCAGATTTTTAAAAGCAATATACCTTTACATCTGTTGGACTCTTCTGGTTGCGGGGACATATAGGGCTTGAAGGTTCATCATAAACCTAGGTATCCACAGCCAATAAATGAGGTGCACCTTGCAATGGGTTTTCATTGTATAATGGGTATACAACAATTTATTTGGTAAAATATAAAGAGTCAAAAATAGATGTCAAGGAAAGAATTGTATTTCCAAAATCCGCACTAGGTAAAGTGTTGAGAAGCAGTGGTTATTTACACATCTCTGAATTTCAGGGTCCCCATGCTAGCATGTTAATTACAGGGCATTTCTCAAACACATGTCATTTTTACTCACTGTCTTACATTTGGAAAGAACAAAGTAAGAAAATGACATGGCGCAATAACACTTGTTCTGCTATTCTGTGTTCCGCTCAGCCTCCCGATAAAAATGGTACCTCACTTGTGTAGGTAGGCGTAATGTCTGCGACAGAAAACGTAACATGGACACATCACATTTTCCTAAAGAAAACAGACCTGTTTTTTGCAAAGTGCCTAGCTTTGGATTTAAGCCTCTAGCTTAGCCCGCACCTAGGAAAACCTACCAAACATGGACAATTCTAAATACTAGACAGCAAAGGAACTTCAGAATGAGGTGAATAGTTGGGTTCTCACCAGGTTCTGTTACCCAGAATCCTTTGCAAACCTGACAATTTGGCAAAAAAAAAACTTTTCCCGCATATTTCGGGGATGGAAAACTCTGCAATCAAAGAGGAGCCACAAATGTCCTTCCACCCAGTGTTCCCCCATGTGCCCCAATAAAAATGTACCTCACTTGTGTGGGTAGGTCTAATGCCTGCGACAGGAAACGCAACATGGACACATCACATTTTCCCAAAGAAAACTGACCAGTTTTTTGCAAAGGGCCTAGCTTTGGAGTTTGACCTTAAGCTCAGCCGAGACCTAAGAAAACCCACCAAACCTGGACATTTCTGAAAACTAGACACCTATGGGAATTCAGAATGGGTTGAATTGTGGGGCTCTCACAGGTTCTGTTACCAAGAATCCTTTGCAAACCTCAAAATCTGGCAATAAAAACACATTTTTCTGCAATTTTCGGTGATGGAAAGTTCTGGATTCCAAGAGTAGCCACATATTTCCTTTCATCCAGTGTTCCTCTAAGTCTCCTGATAAAATTGGTACCTCACTTGTATGGGTAGGCCTAGTGCCCGCGACAGCATATGCCCCAAAACACAACGTGGATACATCACATTTTCCTAAAGAACACTGACCTGTTTTTTGCAGTGTCTAGCTGTTGATTTTGGCATCTAGCTCAGCCAGCACCTAGGAAAACCTACCAAACCTGGTCATTTCTAAAGACTAGACACCTAGGGGAATTCAGAATGGAGCGACTTGTGGGGCTCTCGTCAGGTTCTGTTACCCAGAATCCTTTGCAAACCTCAAAATTTGGCAAAAAAAGCAACTTTTCCACACATTTTGGTGATGGAAATTTCTGGAGTCTAAGAAGAGCCACACATTTCCTTCAAACCAGGGTTCCCCAGAGTTTTCCGATAAAAATGTTACCTCACTTGTGTGGGTACGCCTAGTGTCTGCAACCGGAAATGCCCCAAAACACAAAGTGCATAGCTTTGGATTTTCACCTCAAGCTCAGCCGGCATCTAGAAAAACCTACCAAACCTGGACATTTCTAAAAACTAGACACCTAAGGGAATTCAGAATGGGGTGAACTGTGAGGTTCTCACCAGGTTCTGTTTCCCAGATTCCTTTGCAAACCTCAAAATTTGATGGAAAGATCTGCAATCTAAGAGGAGCCACAAACTTCCTTCCACCCAGCATTCCCCACAGTTTCCTGATGAAAATTTAAACTCACTTGCGTGGGAAGAATAGTGCCAGCCACAGCGGATGCCCTAAAATATAATGTGGACACAACACATTTACCTAAAGAACACTGGCCTGTTTTTTGCAAAGTGCCTAGCTGTCGATTTTGGCCTCTAGCTCAGCCGGCACCTAGGAAAACTTACCAAACCTGAACATTTCTAAACACTTGACACCTAGGGAAATTCATATTGGGGTGACTTATGGGGCTCTCACCAGGTTACGTTACCCAGAATCCTTTGCACACCTCAAAATTTGGAAAAGAAAAAAACTTTTTCCGCACATTTCGGTGATGGAAAATTTTGGAATCTAGGAGGATTCACAAATTTCCTTCAACCCAGTGTTTCCCCAAGTTTCCCGATAAAAATGGTACCTCACTTGTGTGGGTAGGCCTAGTGTCCGCACAGGAAATGCCCCAAAATTTGATGTGGATACAACACATTTACCCAAAGAACACTGACCTGTTTTTTGCAAAGTGTCTAGCTGTTGATTTTGGCCTCTAGCTCAGCCGGCACCTAGGAAAACTTAACAAACCTGGACATTTCTAAAGACTAGACACTTAGGGAAATTCAGAATAGGGTGACTTATGGGGCTTTCACCAGGTTATGTTAGCCAGAATCCTTTGCCCATCTCAAATTTTGGGAAAGAAAAACACTTTTTCTGCACATTTTGGTGATGGAAAGTTTTGGAATCTAGGAGGAGCCACAAATTTCCTTCCACTTAGTGCTTCTCTAAGTCTCCTGATAAAAATGGTACCTCACTTGTGTGGGTAGGTCTAGTTTATGCAACAGGAAATGCCCCAAAACACAACGTAGATAAATAATATTTTCCTGAAGAAAACTGACCTGTTTTTTTAAAAGTGCCTAGCTGTGGATTTTTTGCCTCTAGCTCAGCCAGCACCTAGGAAAACCTACCAAACCTGGACATTTCTAAAAGCTATACACCTAGGGGAATTCAGAATGAGGTGAACTGTGGGGCTCTCCCCAAGTTCTGCTACCCAGAATCCTCTGCAAACCTCAAATTTGCCAAAGAAAACACTTTTTTTGCACATTTTGGTGATGGAAAGTTCTGGAATCTAAGTGGAGCCAGAAATTTCCTTCCACCCAGCGTTCCCCCAAGTCTCCCAATAAAAATTTTACCTCACTTGTGTGGGTAGGCCTAGTGTCCGCAACAGGAAATGCCCCAAAATACAATGTGGACACAACCCATTTACCCAAAGAACACTGACCTTTTTTTGCAAAATGTGTAGCTGTTGATTTTGGCCTCTAGCTCAGCTGGTACCTTGGAAAACCTACCAAACCGGGACATTTCTAAAAGCTAGACACCTAGGGGAATTCAGAATGGGGTGAATTGTGGGGCTCTCACAGGTTCTGTTACCAAGAATCCTTTGCAAACCTCAAAATCTGGCAATAAAAACACATTTTTCTGCAATTTTCGGTGATGGAAAGTTCTGGATTCCAAGAGTAGCCACATATTTCCTTCCATCCCGTGTTCCCCTAAGTCTCCTGATAAAATTGGTACCTCACTTGTGTGGGTAGGCCTAGTGCCAGCGACAGCATATGCCCCAAAACACAACGTGGACACATCACATTTTCCTAAAGAACACTGACCTGTTTTTTGCAGTGTCTAGCTGTTGATTTTGGCATCTAGCTCAGCCAGCACCTAGGAAAACCTACCAAACCTGGTCATTTCTAAAGACTAGACACCTAGGGGAATTCAGAATGGAGCGACTTGTGGGGCTGTCGCCAGGTTCTGTTACCCAGAATCCTTTGCAAATCTCAAAATTTGGCAAAAAAAGCACTTTTTCCACATATTTCAGTGATGGAAAGTTCTGGAGTCTAAGAAGAGCCACACATTTCCTTCCACCCAGGGTTCCCCAAAGTTTTCAGATACAAAATGTTACCTCATTTGTGTGAGTAGGCCTAGTGTCTGCAACAGGAAATACCCCAGAACACAAAGTGCGTAGCTGTGGATTTTCACCTCCAGCTCAGCCGGCGTCTAGAAAAACCTACCAAACCTGGACATTTCTAAAATCTAGACACCTAAGGGAATTCGGAATGGGGTGAACTGTGAGATTCTCACCAGGTTCTGTTACCCAGATTCCATTGCACATCTCAAAATTTGGCAAAAAAAACCCATTTTTTTCTGCACGTTTCGGTGATGGAAAGATCTGCAATCTAAGAGGAGCCACAAACTTCCTTCCAACCAGCATTCCCCACAGTTTCCTGATGAAAATGTTAACTCACTTGTGTGGGAAGCCTAGTGCCAGCCGCAGCAGATGCCCTAAAATATAATGTGGACACAACACATTTACCTAAAGAACAATTACCTGTTTTTTCCAAAGTGCCTAGCTGTTGATTTTGGCCTCTAGCTCAGCCGGCACCTAGGAAAACTTACCAAACCTGACCATTTCTAAACACTAGACACCTAAGGAAATTCAGAATGGGGTGACTAATGGGGCTCTCACCAGGTTATGTTACCCAGAATCCTTTGCACACCTCAAGATTTGGAAAAGAAAAACACTTTTTCCGCACATTTCGGTGATGGAAAATTTTGGAATCTAGGAGGAGCCACAAATTTCCTTCCACCCAGTGTTTCCCCAAATCTCCTAATAAAAATGATACCTCACTTGTTTGGGTAGGCCTAGTGTCCACACAGGAAATGCCCCAAAATTTGATGTGGATACAACACATTTACCCAAAGAACACTGACCTGTTTTTTGCAAAGTGTCTAGCTGTTGATTTTGGCCTCTAGCTCAGCTGACACCTAGGAAAACTTAACAAACCTGGACATTTCTAAAGACTAGACACTTAGGGAAATTCAGAATAGGGTGACTTATGGGGCTATCACCAGGTTATGTTAGCCAGAATCCTTTGCCCAACTCAAATTTTGGGAAAGAAAAACACTTTTTCCGCACATTTCGGTGATGGAAAGTTTTGGAATCTAGGAGGAGCCGCAAATTTCCTTCCACTCCGTGCTTCCCTAAGTCTCCTGATAAAAATGGTACCTCCCTTGTGTGGTTAGGTCTAGTTTCTGCAACAGGAAATGCCCCAAAACATAACGTGGATAAATCACATTTTCCTAAAGAAAACTGACCTGTTTTTTGCAAAGTGCCTACCTGTGGATTTTGGCCTCTAGCTCAGTCAGCACCTAGGAAAACCTACCAAACCTGGACATTTCTAAAAGCTATAAACCTAGGGGAATTCAGAATGAGGTGAATGGTGGGGATCTCACCAAGTTCTGCTACCCAGAATCCTTTGCAAACCTCAAAATCTGGCAAAGAAAACACTTTTTTGCACATATTGGTGATGTAAAGTTCTGGAATCTAAGTGGAGCCAGAAATGTTCTTCCACCCAGCGTTCCCCCAAGTCTCCCAATAAAAATGTTACCTCACTTGTGTGGGTAGGCCTAGTGTCTGCAACAGGAAGTGCCCCAAAATACAACGTGGACACAACCCATTTACCCAAAGAACACTGACCTTTTTTTGCAAAACGTGCAGCTGTTGATTTTGGCCTCTAGCTCAGCCGGCACCTCGGAAAACCTACCAAACCTGGACATTTCTAAAAGCTAGACACATAGGGGAATTCAGAATGGGGTGAATTGTGGGGCTCTCACCAGGTTCTGTTACCAAGAATCCTTTGCAAACCTCAAGATTTAGCAAAAAAAAACAACAACAAAAACACTTTTTCCGCACATTTTGGGGATTGAAAGTTCTGGAATCAAAGAGGACCCGCATATTTCCATCCAACCAGTGTTCCACAAGTCTTATGATAAAAATAGTACCTCACTTGTGTGGGTACACCTAGTGTCCGTGACAGGAAATGCCCCAAAACACAACTTGGACACATCACATTTACCTAAAGAAAACTGACCTGTTTTTTGTAAAGTGCCTTGCTGTGGATATTGGCCTCTAGCTCAGCCGGCACCTAGGAAAACCTACAGGACCTGGACATTTCTCAAGACTAAACACTTAGGGGAATTCAGAATGGCATGAATTGTGGGGCTCTCATCCTGTTCTGTTACCCAGAATCCTTTGCAAACCTCAACATTTGGGAAAACAAACACTTTTTCCGAAACATTTCGTTGATGGAAAGTTTTGGAATCTAAGAGGATCCACACATTTCCTTCCACCCAGCATTTCTACAAGTCTCTCCATAAAAATGTTATCTCACTTGTGTGGGTAGGCCTGGTATCCGCAACAAGAAATGCCCCAAAACACAACATGGACACATCACATTTTCCCAAAGAAAACTGACCTGTTTTTTGCAAATTGCGTAGCTTTGGATTTTGACCTGTAGCTCAGCCGGCACCTAGAAAAACCTACCAAACTTGGACATTTCTAAAAACTAGACACCTAAGGGAATTTAGAATGGGGTGAATTGTGGGTTCTGTTACCCAGATTCCTTTGCTGACCTCCAAATTTGGCAAAAAATTTACTTTTTCAGCACATTTCGGTGATGGAAAGTTCTGGAATCTAAGAGGAGCCATGAATTTCCTTCCACCTAGCATTCCCCAAAGTTTCCTGATGAAAATGTTAACTCACTTGTGTGAGAGGCCTAGTGCGAGCCACAGCAGGAGCCCTAAAATATAATGTGGACACATTACATTTTCCTAAAGCACGCAGACCTGTTTTTGCAAAGTGCGTAGCTGTCGATTTTGACCTCTAGCTTATCCAGCACCTAGGAAAACCTACCAAACTTGGACATTTCTAAAGACTAGACACCTAGGGAAATTCAGAATGGTGTGACTTGTGCGGTTCTCACCAGGTTCTGTTACCCAGAATCCTTTGCAAATCTACAAATTTGGCAAAAAAAGCATTTTTCTGCACATTTTGGTGATGGAAAGTTCTGGAGTCTAAGAGGAGCCACACATTTCCTTCCACCTAGCGTTCCCCAAAGTTTCCCAATAAAAATGTGACCTCACTTGTGTGGGTAGGCCTAGTGCCAGCCACAGCAGATGCCCTCAAATATAATGTGGACACAACCCATTTACCTAAAGAACACTGACCTGTTTTTTGCAACCTGCCTAGCTGATGATTTTGGCCTCTAGCTCAGCCAGCACCAAGGAAAACTTACCAAACCTGAACATTTCTAAAGACTAGACACCTAGGGAAATTCGGAATGGGGTGACTTTTGGGGTGCTCACCAGGTTCTGTTACCCAGAATCCTTTGCACACCTCAACATTTGGGAAAGAAAAACACTTTTTCTGCACATTTCGGTGATGGAAAGTTCTGGAATCTGAGAGGAGCCACAAATTTCCTTCTACCCAGCCTTCCCCCAAGTCTCCTGGTAAAAATGGTACCTCGCTTGTGTGGGTAGGCATGGTGTCCACAGCAGGAAATGCCCCAAAACACAATGTGAACCCATCACATTTTCCTAAAATAACACTGACCTGTTTTTTGCAAAGTGTCTAGGTGTGGATTCTGGCCTCTAGCTCAGCGGGCACCTAGGAAAACCTACCAAATCTGGATATTTCTAGAAACTAGACATCTAAGGGAATTCAGAATGGGGTGAATTGTGTGGTTCTTACCAGATTCTATTACCCAGAATCCTTTGCAAACCTCAACATTTTGCCAAAGCAAAACACTTTTTACGCACATTACGGTGATGGAAAGTTCTGGAATCTAAGAGGAGCCACAAACTTCCTTCCTCCCAGCATTCCCCCACGTCTCCCGATAAAAATGGTATCTCACTTGTGTGGGTAGGCCTGGTGCCCACGACAGGAAATGCTCCAAAACACAACGTGGACACATCACATTTTCCGAAAGGAAGCTCACCTGTTTTTTGCAAAGTGCCTAGCTGTGGATTTTGGCCTGTAGCTCAGCCGGCACATAGGAAAACCTACTAAACCTAGACATTTCTAAAAACTAGACACTTAGGGGAATTTAGAACGCGGTGACTTGTGGGGCTCACCCCATGTTCTGTTACCCAGAATCCTTTGCAAACCTCAAAATGTGGGAAAACAAACACTTTTTCCGCACATTTTGCTGATGGAAAGTTATTGAATCTAAGAGGAGCCACAAATGTCCTTCCATCCAGCATTCCCCCAAGTCTCTTGATAAAATTGGTACCTCACTTATATGAGTATGACAAGTGCCCGCGACAGGAAATGCCCCAAAACAAAACGTGGACACATCACATTTTGCTAAAGAAAACAAACCTGTTTTTGCAAAGTGCCTAGGTGTGGATTTTGGCCTCTAGCTCAGCTGGCATCTAGGAAAACCTACCAAACCTGGACATTTCTAAAAACTAGGCACCTAAGGGAATTCAGAATGGGGTGAATTGTGAGGCTTTCACTAGGTTCTGTTACCCAGAATACTTTACAAACCTCGAAATTTGGCAAAAAAACACTTTTTTCGCACATTTCGGTGATGAAAAGTTCTGGAATCTAATAGGAGCCACGTATTTCCTTCTACCCAGTGTTCTCCCATGTCCCCTGATAAAAATGGTACCTTGCTTGTGTGGGTAGGCCTAGTGCCCGCGACAGGAAACACAACATAGACACATTTTCCCAAAATAAACTGACTTGTTTTTTGGAAAGATCCTAGCTGTGGATTTTGGCCCCTCGGCCAGCTGGCACCTAGGAAAATCTACCAAACCTGGACACTACTAAAAAGTAGACACCTGGGGAATTCAGAATGGGGTGATTTGCGGGGCCCTCACCAGGTTCTGTTACCCAGATTCCTTTGCAAATCTCAAAATTTGGCAAAAAATAAACTTTTTCAGAACATTTGGGTGATGGAAAGTTCTGGAATCTAGGAGGAGCCACATATTTCCTTCCAACTAGCATTCCCCAAAGTTTCCCGATGGAAATGTTAACTCACTTGTGTTGGAGGCCTAGTGCCAGCCTCAGCAGATGCCCTAAAATATAATGTGGACACATTACATTTTCCTAAAGCACACAGACCTGTTTTTTCAACCTGCCCAGCTGTTGATTTTGGCCTCTAGCTCTGCCAGCACCAAGGAAAACTTACCAAACCTGAACATTTCTAAATCCTAGACACCTAGAGAAATTCAGAATGGGGTGACTTATGGGGCTCTCACCAGGTTATGTTACCCAGAATCCTTTGCACACCTCAAAATTTGGGAAAGAAAAACCCTTTTTCCCCGCATTTTGGTGATGGAAAGTTTTGGAATCTAGGAGGAGCCACAAATTTGCTTCCCAACAGCATTCTCCAAGTCTCCAGATAAAAATTGTACCTCACTTGTGTGGGTAGGCCTAGTGTCCGCAACAGGAAATGCCCCAAAACACAATGTGGACACATCACATTTTCCTAAAGAAAACTGACCTGTTTTTTGCAAACTGCCTAGCTGTGAATTTTGGCCTCTAGCTAAGTTGGCACCTAGGGAAACCTACCAAACCTGGACATTTCTAAAAACCAGACACCTAAGGGAATTCAAAATGGGGTGAATTGTAGGGATTTCACCAGGTTATCTTACACTATAATCCTTTGCACACCTCAAAATTTGGGAAAGAAAAACAAATTTTCCGCACATTTCGGTGATGGAAAGTTCTGGAGTCTAAGAAGAGCCACACATTTCCTTCAAACCAGGGTTCCCCAGAGTTTTCCGATAAAAATGTTACCTCACTTGTGTGGGTAGGCCTAGTGTCTGCAACAGGAAATGCCCCAAAACACAAAGTGCATAGCTTTGGATTTTCACCTCAAGCTCAGTCGGCATCTAGAAAAACCTACCACACCTGGACATTTCTAAAAACTAGACACCTAAGGGAATTCAGAATGGGGTGAACTGTGAGGTTCTCACCAGGTTCTGTTTCCCAGATTCCTTTGCAAACCTCAAAATTTGGCCAAACAAACCCATTTTGTTCCGCACATTTCGGTGATGGAAAGATCTGCAATCTAAGAGGAGCCACAAACTTCCTTCCACCCAGCATTCCCCACAGTTTCCTGATGAAAATTTAAACTCACTTGCGTGGGAAGAATAGTGCCAGCTACAGCGGATGCCCTAAAATATAATGTGGACACAACACATTTACCTAAAGAACACTGGCCTGTTTTTTGCAAAGTGCCTAGCTGTCGATTTTGGCCTCTAGCTCAGCCGGCACCTAGGAAAACTTACCAAACCTGAACATTTCTAAACACTTGACACCTAGGGAAATTCACATTAGGGTGACTTATGGGGCTCTCACCAGGTTATGTTACCCAGAATCCTTTGCACACCTCAAAATTTGGAAAAGAAAAAAACTTTTCCCGCACATTTCTGTGATGGAAAATTTTGGAATCTAGGAGGATTCACAAATTTCCTTCCACCCAGTGTTTCCCCAAGTTTCCCGATAAAAATGGTACCTCACTTGTGTGGGTAGGCCTAGTGTCCGCACAGGAAATGCCCCAAAATTTGATGTGGATACAACACATTTACCCAAAGAACACTGACCTGTTTTTTGCAAAGTGTCTAGCTGTTGATTTTGGCCTCTAGCTCAGCCGGCACCTAGGAAAACTTAACAAACCTGGACATTTCTAAAGACTAGACACTTAGGGAAATTCAGAATAGGGTGACTTATGGGGCTTTCACCAGGTTATGTTAGCCAGAATCCTTTGCCCAACTCAAATTTTGGGAAAGAAAAACACTTTTTCTGCACATTTTGGTGATGGAAAGTTTTGGAATCTAGGAGGAGCCACAAATTTCCTTCCACTTAGTGCTTTTCTAAGTCTCCTGATAAAAATGGTACCTCACTTGTGTGGGTAGGTCTAGTTTCTGCAACAGGAAATGCCCCAAAACACAACGTGGACAAATAACATTTTCCTAAAGAAAACTGACCTGTTTTTTGCAAAGTGCCTAGCTGTGGATTTTGGCCTCTAGCTCAGCCAGCACCTACGAAAACCTACCAAACCTGGACATTTCTAAAAGCTATACACCTAGGGGAATTCAGAATGAGGTGAACTGTGGGGCTCTCACCGAGTTCTGCTACCCAGAATCCTCTGCAAACCTCAAATTTGCCAAAGAAAACACTTTTTTTGCACATTTTGGTGATGGAATGTTCTGGAATCTAGGAGGAGCCAGAAATTTCCTTCCACCCAGCGTTCCCCCAAGTCTCCCAATAAAAATGTTACCTCACTTGTGTGGGTAGGCCTAGTGTCAGCAACAGGAAATGCCCCAAAATACAATGTGGACACAACCCATTTACCCAAAAAACACTGACCGTTTTTTGCAAAATGTGTAGCTGTTGATTTTGGCCTCTAGCTCAGCTGGCACCTTGGAAAACCTACCAAACCGGGACATTTCTAAAAGTTAGACACCAAGGGGAATTCACAATGGGGTGAATTGTGTGGTTCTCACCAGGTTCTGTTACCAAGAATCCTTTGCAAACCTCAAAATCTGGCAATAAAAACACATTTTCCTGCAATTTTCAGTGATGGAAAGTTCTGGATTCCAAGAGTAGCCACATATTTCCTTCCATCCAGTGTTCCCCTAAGTCTCCTGATAAAATTGGTACCTCACTTGTGTGGGTAGGCCTAGTGCCAGCGACAGCATATGCCCCAAAACACAACGTGGACACATCACATTTTCCTAAAGAACACTGACCTGTTTTTTGCAGTGTCTAGCTGTTGATTTTGGCATCTAGCTCAGCCAGCACCTAGGAAAACCTACCAAACCTGGTCATTTCTAAAGACTAGACACCTAGGGGAATTCAGAATGGAGCGACTTGTGGGGCTGTCGCCAGGTTCTGTTACCCAGAATCCTTTGCAAATCTCAAAATTTGGCAAACAAAACACTTTTTCCACATATTTCAGTGATGGAAAGTTCTGGAGTCTAAGAAGAGCTACAAATTTCCTTCCACCCAGGGTTCCCCAAAGTTTTCAGATACAAAATGTTACCTCACTTGTGTGAGTAGGCCTAGTGTCTGCAACAGGAAATACCCCAAAACACAAAGTGCGTAGCTGTGGATTTTCACCTCCAGCTCAGCCGACATCTAGAAAAACCTACGAAACCTGGACATTTCTAAAATCTAGACACCTAAGGGAATTCAGAATGGGGTGAACTGTGAGGTTCTCACCAGGTTCTGTTACCCAGATTCAATTGAAAACCTCAAAATTTGGCAAAAAAAAAACATTTTTTTCTGCACGTTTCGGTGATGGAAAGATCTGCAATCTAAGAGGAGCCACAAACTTCCTTCTAACCAGCATTCCCCACAGATTCCTGATGAAAATGTTAACTCACTTGTGTGGGAAGCCTAGTGCCAGCCGCAGCAGATGCCCTAAAATATAATGTGGATACAACACATTTACCTAAAGAACAATTACCTGTTTTTTGCAAACTGCCTAGCTGTTGATTTTGGCCTCTAGCTCAGCCGGCACCTAGAAAAACTTACCATACCTGACCATTTCTAAACACTAGACACCTAAGGAAATTCAGAATGGGGTGACTAATGGGGCTCTCACCAGGTTATGTTACCCAGAATCCTTTGCACACCTCAAGATTTGGAAAAGAAAAACACTTTTTCTGCACATTTCCGTGATGGAAAATTTTGGAATCTAGGAGGAGCCACAAATTTCCTTCCACCCAGTGTTTCCCCAAATCTCCTTATAAAAATGATACCTCACTTGTTTGGGTAGGCCTAGTGTCCACACAGGACATGCCCCAAAATTTGATGTGGATACAACACATTTACCCAAAGAACACTGACCTGTTTTTTGCAAAGTGTCTAGCTGTTGATTTTGGCCTCTAGCTCAGCCGGCACCTAGGAAAACTTAACAAACCTGGACATTTCTAAAGACTAGACACTTAGGGAAATTCAGAATAGGGTGACTTATGGGGCTTTCACCAGGTTATGTTAGCCAGAATCCTTTGCCCAACTCAAATTTTGGGAAAGAAAAACACTTTTTCTGCACATTTTGGTGATGGAAAGTTTTGGAATCTAGGAGGAGCCACAAATTTCCTTCCACTTAGTGCTTTTCTAAGTCTCCTGATAAAAATGGTACCTCACTTGTGTGGGTAGGTCTAGTTTCTGCAACAGGAAATGCCCCAAAACACAACGTGGACAAATAACATTTTCCTAAAGAAAACTGACCTGTTTTTTGCAAAGTGCCTAGCTGTGGATTTTGGCCTCTAGCTCAGCCAGCACCTACGAAAACCTACCAAACCTGGACATTTCTAAAAGCTATACACCTAGGGGAATTCAGAATGAGGTGAACTGTGGGGCTCTCACCGAGTTCTGCTACCCAGAATCCTCTGCAAACCTCAAATTTGCCAAAGAAAACACTTTTTTTTCACATTTTGGTGATGGAATGTTCTGGAATCTAGGAGGAGCCAGAAATTTCCTTCCACCCAGCGTTCCCCCAAGTCTCCCAATAAAAATGTTACCTCACTTGTGTGGGTAGGCCTAGTGTCAGCAACAGGAAATGCCCCAAAATACAATGTGGACACAACCCATTTACCCAAAAAACACTGACCGTTTTTTGCAAAATGTGTAGCTGTTGATTTTGGCCTCTAGCTCAGCTGGCACCTTGGAAAACCTACCAAACCGGGACATTTCTAAAAGTTAGACACCAAGGGGAATTCACAATGGGGTGAATTGTGTGGTTCTCACCAGGTTCTGTTACCAAGAATCCTTTGCAAACCTCAAAATCTGGCAATAAAAACACATTTTCCTGCAATTTTCAGTGATGGAAAGTTCTGGATTCCAAGAGTAGCCACATATTTCCTTCCATCCAGTGTTCCCCTAAGTCTCCTGATAAAATTGGTACCTCACTTGTGTGGGTAGGCCTAGTGCCAGCGACAGCATATGCCCCAAAACACAACGTGGACACATCACATTTTCCTAAAGAACACTGACCTGTTTTTTGCAGTGTCTAGCTGTTGATTTTGGCATCTAGCTCAGCCAGCACCTAGGAAAACCTACCAAACCTGGTCATTTCTAAAGACTAGACACCTAGGGGAATTCAGAATGGAGCGACTTGTGGGGCTGTCGCCAGGTTCTGTTACCCAGAATCCTTTGCAAATCTCAAAATTTGGCAAACAAAACACTTTTTCCACATATTTCAGTGATGGAAAGTTCTGGAGTCTAAGAAGAGCTACAAATTTCCTTCCACCCAGGGTTCCCCAAAGTTTTCAGATACAAAATGTTACCTCACTTGTGTGAGTAGGCCTAGTGTCTGCAACAGGAAATACTCCAAAACACAAAGTGCGTAGCTGTGGATTTTCACCTCCAGCTCAGCCGACATCTAGAAAAACCTACGAAACCTGGACATTTCTAAAATCTAGACACCTAAGGGAATTCAGAATGGGGTGAACTGTGAGGTTCTCACCAGGTTCTGTTACCCAGATTCAATTGAAAACCTCAAAATTTGGCAAAAAAAAACCATTTTTTTCTGCACGTTTCGGTGATGGAAAGATCTGCAATCTAAGAGGAGCCACAAACTTCCTTCTAACCAGCATTCCCCACAGATTCCTGATGAAAATGTTAACTCACTTGTGTGGGAAGCCTAGTGCCAGCCGCAGCAGATGCCCTAAAATATAATGTGGATACAACACATTTACCTAAAGAACAATTACCTGTTTTTTGCAAACTGCCTAGCTGTTGATTTTGGCCTCTAGCTCAGCCGGCACCTAGAAAAACTTACCATACCTGACCATTTCTAAACACTAGACACCTAAGGAAATTCAGAATGGGGTGACTAATGGGGCTCTCACCAGGTTATGTTACCCAGAATCCTTTGCACACCTCAAGATTTGGAAAAGAAAAACACTTTTTCTGCACATTTCCGTGATGGAAAATTTTGGAATCTAGGAGGAGCCACAAATTTCCTTCCACCCAGTGTTTCCCCAAATCTCCTTATAAAAATGATACCTCACTTGTTTGGGTAGGCCTAGTGTCCACACAGGACATGCCCCAAAATTTGATGTGGATACAACACATTTACCCAAAGAACACTGACCTGTTTTTTGCAAAGTGTCTAGCTGTTGATTTTGGCCTCTAGCTCAGCTGACACCTAGAAAAACTGAACAAACCTGGACATTTCTAATGACTAGACACTTAGGGAAATTCAGAATAGGGTGACTTATGGGGCTCTCACCAGGTTATGTTAGCCAGAATCCTTTGCCCAACTCAAACTTTGGGAATGAAAAACACTTTTTCCGCACATTTCAGTGATGGAAAGTTTTGGAATCTAGGAGGAGCCGCAAATTTCCTTCCACTCCGTGCTTCCCTAAGTCTCCTGATAAAAATGGTACCTCACTTGTGTAGGTAGGTCTAGTTTCTGCAACAGGAAATGCCCCAAAACATAACGTGGATAAATCACATTTTCCTAAAGAAAGCTGACCTGTTTTTTGCAAAGTGCCTAGCTGTGGATTTTGGCCTCTAGCTCAGCCAGCACCTAGGAAAACCTACCAAACCTGGACATTTCTAAAAGCTATAAACCTAGGGAAATTCAGAATGAGGTGAATTGTGGGGCTCTCACCAAGTTCTGCTACCCAGAATCCTTTGCAAACCTCAAAATCTGGCAAAGAAAACACTTTTTTGCACATTTTGGTGATGTAAAGTTCTGGAATCTAAGTGGAGCCAGAAATTTTCTTCCACCCAGCGTTCCCCCAAGTCTCCCAATAAAAATGTTACCTCACTTGTGTGGGTAGGCCTAGTGTCCGCAACAGGAAATGCCCCAAAATACAACGTGGACACAACCCATTTACCCAAGGAACACTGACCTTTTTTTGCAAAACGTGCAGCTGTTGATTTTGGCCTCTAGCTCAGCCGGCACCTCGGAAAACCTACCAAACCTGGATATTTCTAAAAGCTAGACACTTAGGGGAATTCAGAATGGGTTGAATTGTGGGGCTCTCACCAGGTTCTGTTACCAAGAATCCTTTGCAAACCTCAAGATTTAGCAAAAAAAAAAAAAAAAAAAAACACTTTTTCCTCACATTTTGGGGATTGAAAGTTCTGGAATCAAAGAGGAGCCGCACATTTCCATCCATCCAGTGTTCCACAAGTCTTATGATAAAAATAGTACCTCACTTGTGTGGGTACACCTAGTGTCCGTGACAGGAAATGCCCCAAAACACAACGTGGACACATCACATTTACCTAAAGAAAACTGACCTGTTTTTTGTAAAGTGCCTTGCTGTGGATATTGGCCTCTAGCTCAGCCGGCACCTAGGAAAACCTACAGGACCTGGACATTTCTCAAGAATAAACACTTAGGGGAATTCAGAATGGCATGAATTGTGGGGCTCTCATCATGTTCTGTTACCCAGAATCCTTTGCAAACCTCAACATTTGAGAAAACAAACACTTTTTCCGAAACATTTCGTTGATGGAAAGTTTTGAAATCTAAGAGGAGCCACACATTTCCTTCCACCCAGCATTTCTACAAGTCTCTCCATAAAAATGTTATCTCACTTGTGTGGGTAGGCCTGGTGTCCGCAACAAGAAATGCCCCAAAACACAACATGGACACATCACATTTTCCCAAAGAAAACTGACCTGTTTTTTGCAAATTGCGAAGCTTTGGATTTTGACCTGTAGCTCAGCCGGCACCTAGGAAAACCTACCAAACTTGGACATTTCTAAAAACTAGACACCTAAGGGAATTTAGAATGGGGTGAATTGTGGGTTCTGTTTCCCAGATTCCTTTGCAGACCTCAAAATTTGGCAAAAAACTAACTTTTTCAGCACATTTCGGTGATGGAAAGTTCTGGAATCTAAGAGGAGCCATGAATTTCCTTCCACCTAGCATTCCCCAAAGTTTCCTGATGAAAATGTTAACTCACTTGTGTGAGAGGCCTAGTGCCAGCCATAGCAGCAGCCCTAAAATATAATGTGGACACATTACATTTTCCTAAAGCAGGCAGGCCTGTTTTTGCAAAGTGCGTAGCTGTCGATTTTGACCTCTAGCTTATCCAGCACCTAGGAAAACCTACCAAACTTGGACATTTCTAAAGACTAGACACCTAGGGAAATTCAGAATGGTGTGACTTGTGCGGTTCTCACCAGGTTCTGTTACCCAGAATCCTTTGCAAATCTACAAATTTGGCAAAAAAAGCATTTTTCTGCACATTTCGGTGATGGAAAGTTCTGGAGTCTAAGAGGAGCCACACATTTCCTTCCACCTAGCATTCCCCAAAGTTTCCCAATAAAAATGTTACCTCACTTGTGTGGGTAGGCCTAGTGCCAGCCACAGCAGATGCCCTCAAATATAATATGGACACAACCCATTTACCTAAAGAACACTGACCTGATTTTTGCAACCTGCCTAGCTGATGATTTTGGCCTCTAGCGCAGCCAGCACCAAGGAAAACTTACCAAACCTGAACATTTCTAAAGACTAGACACCTAGGGAAATTCAGAATGGGGTAACTTTTGGGGTGCTCACCAGGTTCTGTTACCCAGAATCCTTTGCACACCTCAACATTTGGGAAAGAAAAACACTTTTTCTGCACATTTCGGTGATGGAAAGTTCTGGAATCTGAGAGGAGCCACAAATTTCCTTCTACCCAGCCTTCCCCCAAGTCTCCTGGTAAAAATGGTACCTCGCTTGTGTGGGTAGGCATGGTGTCCACAGCAGGAAATGCCCCAAAACAGAATGTGAACCCATCACATTTTCCTAAAATAACACTGACCTGTTTTTTGCAAAGTGTCTAGGTGTGGATTCTGGCCTCTAGCTCAGCCGGCACCTAGGAAAACCTACCAAATCTGGACATTTCTAGAAACTAGACATCTAAGGGAATTCAGAATGGGGTGAATTGTGTGGTTCTTACCAGGTTCTATTACCCAGAATCCTTTGCAAACCTCAACATTTTGCCAAAGCAAAACACTTTTTACGCACATTACGGTGATGGAAAGTTCTGGAATCTAAGAGGAGCCACAAACTTCCTTCCACCCAGCATTCCCCCACGTCTCCCGATAAAAATGGTATCTCACTTGTGTGGGTAGGCCTAGTGCCCGCGACAGGAAATGCTCCAAAACACAACGTGGACACATCACATTTTCCGAAGGAGCATCTGATGTGAAGGTACTAAGGGCCAGATGTAGCAAGGCATTAGCGCCTCGCAAACGGCGAAAAACGCCGTTTGCGAGGCGCTGATGCCTGTGCGCGATGCAGAAACACATTTTGCGAGTCGGAACCGACTCGCAAAATGTGTTTCCGACTTGCAAATAGGAAGGGGTGTTCCCTTCCTATTTGCAACTCGCACCGCGATGTAAGTTGATTTGTGACCGCAAAAGCGGTCACAAATCAACTCGCAGTTACCATCCACTTGAAGTGGATGGTAACTCATTCGCAAACGGGAAGGGGTCCCCATGGGACCCCTTCCCCTTTGTGAATGATCACAAAAATAATTTTTCAGAGCAGGCAGTGGTCCAATGGACCACTACCTGCCCTGAAAAATACCGAAACAAAAGGTTTCGGTTTATTTTTCAAAGTGCAGCTCGTTTTCCTTTAAGGAAAACGGGTTGCACTTTGAAAAAAAAAACCTGCTTTATTGAAAAGCAGTCGCAAACATGGAGGTCTGCTGACGACAGCAGGCCTCCATGTTTGCGAGTGCCCATAGTCGGTATGGGGCCGCAATTTGCGACCCACCTCATTAATATTAATGAGGTGGGTCATTGCGACCCCATACCGACTCGCAGAAGGTGTCTGAGACACCTTTCTGCATGTGGTTTTGCGAGTTGCAATTTGCGAGTCTCTATGACTCGCAAATTGCAACTCGCAAAACCATACTTACCTACATCTGGCCCCTAATGCTTAGCCATACACAATGTGCCTCTGAGATGTGCAACAACATCAGGCTACCACCCATTGGCAAAGCCAGTAGGTTGTACATACGCAAAATAGATTGGCTCTGACAATATTTTACCCATGTGCACTAGCATGGCTGCATTTCAGCGTGGCTTGAAAGTTGGTATTGCAGAACTGAGTGGCAGTGTTGTATATTGGAGTGCCATAGTGCATTGTTGCAGAGTATAGTGTTGAATTAAGTGGAGTACAATGCAGTGTTGTAGAATTCAGTGTCAGTGTATTAGAGTGGAGCACAGTGGAGTGGTGTATAGTGCAGGGGTGTAGTGGAGTTGTGCAGATTGGTGTGGCCGGGATCTGATGTAGTGGTGAAGAGTGCATTGGCACAGGTGTAGCAATGTAGTGTTGTGGATTGGAGTGCAGTGGTGTGAAGTGCCAATAGACAACATGTTTTCAGTTGAAATTACCATTCTATTAGCACATTTTTTAAATCTGTACAGTGAAGTGTAACCTGCCTCACCTAGTATAATGGCTTGTTTTGATCATATAAAGTGTTTTCAATGCACTTCAGAAATAACTATGCGCTACATTTGTGTTCCTAAGGCAAGTATTTTGAAATACTTGCATTGTTCATTTAAAAGTTGCTGTGCTAAAAAAACCTTTTGTACGCAAGTATCTAGCAAGATTGGCAGTGTAAATCCTCACTTTGAAGCCAAAGAGAGAAGTAAACAAGCATCCTTGAAAGACCATTCATTGACCAGCAAATGTGATGAGATAAGAACAAGATCTACAGGTCTGTTCACAGAAAGGACTCAGAAGGTTGATTTAAATGAGGTTTGGGGAGGGTACAAACTGCAGGTAGACAGCCTAAAACAACCAGCAAATGGAAAGCAGGAAAATGACAACCACATCCAGTGGGCAGAATACATTCATAGGTCAGCTTTCTGAATGTACCCTTGATGCCTTTGGGTGTGACCTAAAAGGGGCTACAATCAGCCTCATTATGCTTTACCCTAGGCTACTGGAGCTCCCAGTAATCTCCTCCAGCTGTTTGGAGATGGGAGCCCACAGTTGTGGTCCTGTAGGTTATCCAGGGATTGATCTGAATTAAAGTGTGGAATTGAGTGGGGCCCAAGTTAAAGCTAAAAACAATATTCTGCAGCTCTTATGAACTTTTCACTACCTGTTGTATGCATATAATGCAAACACTATAAACGAACTGCAAACAAAAGTAATCAGTTATAAATGAATTGTTAATGCAATATAAATTAATACAATTGCCGACTAGTCCATCTAGCATAGTTGTGTGTAGTATTGGGAGGTCCAAGCCTGATACTAACATCACTGAATGGAAGTCCTAGTTTAAAACTGTATTACACATAGTATTAACATGTTGATGCATTCAAAAGCTATCTACAGGAATAGTTTTACAGTCCTTTTTATGGTGTAATGCTCTGCCTAATTTGCCCCCTTGCAAACTGAACTCCTCAGCACACTTTATTAAATCCTATAACTTTGCAGTCAGAGTAGAAAAGTAACCATTAATCTACAGGATAAAATAAGCAGCAAATTGTAAGAAGACATAAGCTGGCACTGGACTTCTGTCGTTGAACCCACAGCAAATGTGATAAGACAACAACAAGACTTAAAGGCACCTTCATTGCTCATTTACTGCCCGAATGAAAAGAACACTTTTCTTTTGTCAGCTTGCCAGAATGAGCAAGTAGGCCTAAAAATGGCTCACCCTTATAAATCCAATTAGTCATAGCTAGTGGCCAAGCAGATAACTTGAGGCCTGTAAAGGCTACATCATTGAATGTCTAACGCGTGATGTAGGTTTCCAAACGGATGATAATTTGGAACCAGAGGTCATCTAAACTGAAAGCCCAAGTAACGACTCACTTGCTCTGGAAGTGTCATGCATAATGTTTTTGTAACTCTTATAACCTATGCTAAGTATCTTCTTTCCAATTACAGCCAGTCAACATTTGTTTTTGAACAGGCAGGCGTGAGTACCAAGGAAGACCAGGTAATTCCGTAGAAGTTCCAGGTGGGATTAAGGGACTCTACATAAATCACATTCATGATCCACACCTTTGCTTCTATTACAGGTTTGTTAGACCGAGCCAGTCATAGATTTGAATGGACCGACATGTGTAGAAGCATAAGGACCAGGTAATTTTGCTTTAGTGGTAGGGAGAGGTTAATGCCAAAGATCTTAGTAGTTATGCGCTGCGTTCGCGTGAATGGTCAATTTCATGGCGCACTTATCCTTGGCTGCAGCGCACAGAGACCTCACAGCGCCGCACACAGTGGAAAAAAATTAGAGGGAACATTGCTGGAGTCAGTGTAATGATTGGAAAGATGTATTCTTACAACATTCTCAAAGCATTGCAACATCTATGTTCATTGAATTATACCAATGTATGACAGTTGGTGGGCAGCAGTACACATAGCAGGAGCCAGAATGGGGTACACAGATCTGAAAAAAGGGAATCCAAAGGGAACAGTCAGTGGACATAGACAGAGGGTAAGCGGCTGCCATGTACATTGTCCAAAAGTATACTGAAATGTGAAGAGGAGTTACAGTCTCTTACCTGTGTGTCACTGAAAGTACTGCTGTACAATGCTTGTTCGGTTGTTCACATCTTCTTCATCTGCCTCCTCTTCCTCACTGTCCACAAGCTCCACCGCTGCCACAAGACCATCACCAGGGTCATCCTCCAGCAGAAAAGGCACCTGGCGTCTCAAGGCAAGGTTGTGCAACATACAGCAGACTAAGATGATCTGGCACACCTTCTTGGGTGAGTATTACAGGGATCCACCTGTCAGATGGTGGCACCAGCACCTGGACTTCAGGAGGCCAAAGGTCCTCTCAATAGTCCTCCTTGTTCGCCTATTGCCTCATTGTAATGTTCCTCTGCCCTTGTCCTCGGACTCTTCACAGGGGTCAGTAGCCATGAGAGGTTGGGGTAACCAGAGTCACCTGCAAATATTGAGGGAGAACTGTTAGACACACACTAACCCTTGGGGACAACCTAATACCCAGACACCTACTTATACTGTGTGGGGACCTTGGGCTCACCTATTAGCCACACCTGGTGCCTCTGTAGTTGGCCCATCGCATAAGGGATGCTGCTATTCCTCAAGATATAGGCGTCATGCACATAGCCAGGATATTTGACATTCCCATGGGAGATGTACTGGTCCGCCAAACACACCATTTGCACATTCATCGAATTATAGCTTTTTCTATTCCTGTACACCTGTTAATTTATGTGGGAGGGGGGGACAAATGCCACATGTGTACCATCAATGGTACCAATGATGTCCCAGGGCATAGAAGTCAGCTTTCACTGTGGCCAAATCCTCCACCTGGGGGAAGACGATGTAGCTGCGCATGTGTTTCAGCAGGGCAGACAACACTCTGGTCAACACGTTTGAGAACATTGGCTGAGACATCCCTGATGGCATCCCTGATGCCATGGCCACTGTTGTTGGCCACTTGCCAGGAAATGGAGCACTGACAGGACCTGCACTAGAGGGGGTATTCCTGTGGGCTGGTGGATAGCTGACATCAGGTCTGGCTCCTATTGGGAACAAAGTTCTTGGATGATGGCACGATCAAGTCTGTATGTGATGATAATGTGTCTGTCCTCCATTGTCGACAGGTCCACCACGGGACTGTACACCGAAGGATGCCACCATCTCATCATCTGCCTCAGCGGTTGTAGCCTATGGAGGAGAACGGTGAGCAGAAGGTCATTTACCACACAGATAGCACAACTGTGTTTGAATTAATGTCACAGAAGCAGTGTGTGAAATCGAGAGTCAGTATATGTGCCAATATGTGCTGTGACGCAGTTAGGTGCCATGCCATGTGCCCCCCTGAAATGGTGGCTGCCTGACCTGTGAGGAGGGACAAGGGGAAATGAGGTAACTGCACTGGCGTTGTGCTGCATCGCAGTAGGCGGTAGATGACTGTCGCGCAACTCCGCATTGGTTATCATTGGGCCCTATGGGTTCCAGGAGCCAATGGCGATGTACGGTGACGGTATGCACCTCCACGGACGTCACTGCCATTTTCTACCTATGCACTCACTTGCTACCTGACCATCAACAGGAGAGGACCTACACTGCAAGTTCTGCTGTGACTGAATCTGGAAGCGACAATGGGTAAAGTGTCTGGGGAAAGGGCCCCTGCCTTCACTGCGGAGGAGTTGGAGAAACTGGTGGATGGTGTCCTTCCCCAGTACACGTTACTCTACGGTCCTCCAGACAAATAGTTGAGTACAATGTGAGCATGATGCGTGGGCAATGCCTGTTTTGAGTGTTGTGGTGTAAGCCAAATGTTGTGGTGTGCTAAGGCATCCAGCCCTGAATGTTGCATGAGAGGTGGTCACTGTATGTGCGTCAGGGCATGAGTGGGAACTGATGGGCAATGAGTATGATGGTCCAGACGGGTGAATAATTCCATTTTTCACTGTCTTTTCCCTCTAGGTAAGGTCACTTGAAAAAGGGTATTTGGTGTGCCATCACCAAGGAGGTGCAGACCCTGGGGGTCTATCACAGGCGGAGCACCCACTGCCGCAAGATATGGGAGGACCTGTGCCGCTTGACCAAGAAGACGGTGGAGGCCCAGCTGGGGCTGGCCTCCCAAAGTGGAAGGGGTACCCGTCGCACCATGACGCCCCTGATGTTCCGCATCCCGGCGGTGGCCTATCCGGAGTTGGATGGGTGCTTGAGGGCATCTCAGCAGCCACAAGGGGGTGAGTACAGTTTCAGAAAGCTGACTTTGCGTGCTTTAGGAACTAGCTGGGTGGGGGATGAGAGCTGTGGTTGCCCCTAGGCCAGGGCAATCATGGCAGGGTAGGTCTCTTGTTTGCAGGCTCTGAAGCACCCCTACCCCAATGGTACAAGTGGGCAACACCTACTGGGCAGGGTCCTGTGGGTGTCAGGTGTGCAAATGCTGGCGTTAGGCATTGTACCCCATCGCTGGTGACTACCCTAGTGAGTGGTTGGGCATGGCCTAGTGCATAGGGCAGCTCAGTGTGTGTTGTGTACGCCAATGGTTGTGGTGTTGCTGGCATTGACCATGTGTATCCTCTGTCTCTCCCCCCCTTTTTGCTTTGTCACCCTGTCCTTGTGTGCATTAGCCTCAACTGGCAGAGGAGCAGAGGCATGGCTGATGAGGGCGAATCCACTGAGGGTGAGGGAGCCAGTGGGAAGGAGGGCGAGGGGAGCTCCATGACGGGGACAAGAGGGGACACCAGTGACAGCGACTTCCCCTCCGATGGAAGCTCCCTGGCAGTGGGGGACACCTCTGTGCCCACCCCAACAACAGGTACAGCCGCCACCCCTCCTACCAGCACCGCCCTCCCAACAGCCCATCAGCGTGTTTCCCGTGCCCACTCACCCAGGAAGGTGGGCATCTCCTTCACCCCAGGCACCTCAGAGGGCATTCATTCTGGCGTGGTGGCCCAACAGAGAGCATTGAAGGCTCTGACCTCAGCACTGATGGCAGCCATTGTCCCTGTGTCCAGCCTCCCCCTCCAACTTCCACTACCCAGACACAATCCCCTCTACCTCACCCTATCCCAAGCACACCTTCAGACTAGCATGCACACACACATCAACACACAAAAGTGGCTCAGGAAAACATAAGCACCACACATCATCACACAGGCACTCACACAAGCACTATACCCATGCACACATACCAACATCCACTTCCTCCACTGTGTCCCCCTCCTCCTCTTCGTCCACCTCCCTTCCAGTAGCGTCTCCACTCACACCTGCACGCACTACATCATCAGCCACTGCCTCCATCACCAGCACGCCCATCACAACACACCCCTCATGAGACATCACCCCCCCACAACCATGCACACGTCCCCTCTGTCCTCTCCAAGTGTGTCTGTGAGCCCTCCTCCCAAAGTACACAAACGCAGGCACACACCCACTCAACAGCCATCCACCTCACAACAGCCTCCAGCCCATGCACCTTCACCCAAACTCAGCAGACGTACACCTCCTACATTCACTACCTCTTCCTCCACTCCCACACCCTGTCACAGTGTCCTTTCCTCAGGATCTGCACGCTGCTGAACAAAAGGCCCACCTTCCGGCGTCACCAACTCAGAAAGCTATTATAGCACAGAGTTATGATGAAGCCAGACGGGTAGAAGGGAATTAGGGTAGGGAACAGCAGGGAGAGTGATCTGAAAAGAAAAGGTTAGAACAAATATGCTTTACTCATTCATAGAAATGTAACTCATCAATAGACTCTTGACTAAATGCGTCTCAGAGATATCAGATGGAGACCCCTTTTGAAATGAGGGCAAAGCACTTTCTTTGAAACATGGAACAAGAGTAAATTACGACCTCAGAATCAAGAGATGGCAAGAGCTTTGGACCATGATTATACTCAGAATATCAATCCTGTAACATCTATGCATTTGCAACATAAACCTTTGATCATGACTTAGAAAATCTCAAAGAATTAAATATGCTTTTCACATCTTAAGCTTTTCAAAGAACAATGAAAACTATGATTTGCTCATCTCCAGAAATACTTTCACATCCACAACAATAAAGGCCAAAACGTTTTTAACTCATTGAACTTGAAGCGCCTTACTTAATAATACCAGGAAGCGCTTTTATGTGTCTTGCCTTAAGGCGCTACACTCATTAGCTCCAGGGAACGCTTTTACTCAAGTGGCCTGAATCACTTTGATTGTTGTGCCAAGAACCTTTTACTCCTGTGAATTGAAGCGATTTGATTGTCGTGCCAAGAGCGCTTTACATCTGTGAACTGAAGCGCTTGAATTGTTGTGCCAAGAGCGCTTTACATCTGTGAACTGAAGCGCTTGAATTGCATTGCCAAGAGTGCTTTACATCTGTGAACTGAAGCGCTTGAATTGTCATGCCAAGAACGCTTTACATCTGTGAACTGAAGCGCTTGAATTGCCATGCCAAGAGCGCTTTACATCTGTGAACTGAAGCGCTTGAATTGTCGTGCCAAGAGTGCTTTACCTGTGTGAACTGAAGCAATTGAATTGCCGTGCCAAGAGCGCTTGCATTTGTGAACTGAATCACTTGAATTGCTGTGCCTAGAGCGCTTTACATCTGTGAACAGAAACGCTTGAATTGCTGTGCAAAGAGCATTTTACACCCGTGCTCTGAAATGCCTTTGATCATTGCGCCAAGGACGCTGTACTCTGGAAACTGAAAACGCTTTGCTTGTTGTGCTAAGGGGCGCTTTACCATTGGAAGTAACGACTTCCTCCAAAATTGGATTCATCAAGGCCTTACTGCTACGAGTACGACCTACTCATTTTTGAATGCACCATGGAGACAAGGATACTTCGGTTGGATGTCACTCTGCCATTCAGGAACTCTGCTCTTCTTCAGAGAAACCCCCATGAGGTCTGACTGCGTCGAAGTCTTCAAAATAGTGAGCAACGTGCTTGGGTGTGGCTGGGCTTTATAGGCCTGCCACACCCCAAGATGTCTGCTGCCTCTAAAAATATGGGAATTGTAGTCCCTTCATGGAATAGCACTGATAAGTGCATCTTATCCACCAATGTCCTGAACCTGCAGCTCTATGAGATTTCCCACAGGGCAGACGATGCTGATGGCCACCTTTGGAGCAAGAGGGAATGACAAGTGGTGCGCAGAAAGCGCCGCAGAGCCACGCAGCGGAGTTTCGGGCGAGACCTGGACCGCGCATGGCATTATTCCTGACACACCCCTTCGCGCTTCCCATCCCAGTGTCTCAAAAAACCTTTTCCTGGCTAACGTTGACCTCTTCCCTACGCCTCCCCCCGTCCTTTCCCTAGATGCCAGGACAGCACGTCAGCCACCAAGTCGGTGTCCGCTGTGGTCCCTGCAAGTCCGAGAGGATCGAAGGGGGCACCCGTCAGGGTTGGCAGTGTGCCACCTACCGATGCTAAAGACCACCTAATTCCACCACCTACCAAGATTAAGAAGGGGCCGGCATCCAGCACAGACAAGACACCCCACCCAGCAAAGCCTCATCCAAAACAAAAGGGGACAGTGCCAAGTTCCCAGTAGTGTCTACCAAGGTGGGGAAGGGACACAAAAGCAAGGGCAAGTCACATCAGGGCTCGGAGACTCCTGGTGAGGGACTGGTGACCACCATTTGTCCTGACAGGCCAGCAACCTGTACCACCGTAAGCACCGCCGCAATGACCGCCACCTGCACCGCCACCTGCCCCGCCATCTGCACCGCTCCCTGCACCGCCGCTGCCACAACAACAGTCACCAGCATCATCCCCAGTGGGCAGCCGTCTGAGGCTGCTGGAGACAGCCTGGTGTCTCCCTCCACTACCACAGGCACCTGCACCACAGGCAGCACCGGCAGCATCTCCATCGCAGACACCTCCGCAGGCACCGCCACCTGCACCGCCATATGCACTACCACATGCCCAGCCGGTGCCACTACATTGGACATCAGCAGCATCAGGATGGAGTGTTGCTCTGCCTCCATGGAGAATCATGCTACCTGTTCCATGCACATCTCGGGCCTCAGACACCCAGGTGAGGGAATGGGAACTGCCACACTTCAGGTGCAGCATCACTGGGCACAAGGCCCCCTCCAGAACCAGTGGAGAAATGCATCCACTCACCCAATCCTTGGCAGGATGAAGCAGACTGGGCACAATCCCCCTTTAGAACCAGTGGAACATGTCACCCACTTGAGAGACTGTGGCTCTGCACTCCCCAGGAACAAGCAGTGGGCAAACCACCCACTTGAGAGACTGTGGCTTTGCACTCCCCAGGACCAAGCAGTGGGCAAACCACCCACTTGAGAGACTTTGGCTTTGCACTCTGCAGGACCACGCAGTGGGCAAACCACCCACTTGAGAGACTGTGGCCTTGCACTCCCCAGGACCAAGCAGTGGGCACCCCACCCAAATGGGAAACTTGAGTGACTGTCGCTTTGCACTCCCCAGGACATCGCTGTGGGCATGGAGCCCCCTTTAGGAGCAGTGGCATAGTACCATCTTCCGGCTGAGGTGCCCCCCTCCCCTTTCCCCTGAGGTGCCTGTGTTTTTTCGACTCGATGCCCCTACAGTGGTCTCTCCGTTTTGTGGCAGGAGTCAAGTGTGGGCATCGCCCATGATCTTTTGGGCCACTAGTCCATGGACATTTACAAAGGACAGTGTAAGGCCTTCTGTACATATTGTCAATATTTGTATATACTAGTTTTTTATATTTGTTAGCTATATCTGCATGTTCCAAAATATCACTGATTGAACTCAATTGCTTTTGTCCTTGCATTCTTCCAGGGGGTAACAGAGTATATCTGTGATGTTGTTGGATGTGTTTGTGTGTATGGTGTTGCGGGTGAGGATTGGGGTGTGGGTGTTGTGTGTTGCGTATTCCGTGTTTGTGTCACTCTCTTTTTCCTCCCCCCTTCCCTGTGTGCTAGGTGCAGTACTCAGCGTCATCGTCGTCGCCGCCGCCTTCTTTCAAATTCCTGGTGTATTAGTAGATACACCAGCATGGGGAGGACCTGCAGTTTAGGCTTCATGGCGTCCTGGTTCTTCGTTGAGTGTCGAAAGGTGAGTGGTTCCCCTTCAGTGTACTGTTTCTGCCGTGATTTTGATGACGTTGGTACTGCCCCGGAAAAGCTGGCGGATTGGTGCCTTGCATTACTGTGGGCAGTACACTGTCTTCCACCTGTCTGTTGGCGGTGACCACTGCGGTGTTTGTTGCTAACACCCTGGCGGTCGGAGTGTTAAAGTGGCTGTCTGTGTTGGCGGTTTCCACCATGGTCGTGATTCCAATGTTTTTACCGCCGGCCTGTCTACATGACTAGGTTGAGGCTTAATCTAATTAATCGTTTCCAGTTGCCGGTTCAAGAGAAACTATTTGCACTGAATGTCCCTGTGATAGTGATTCAACTCAACCAACAATGCACTTTATGCTCTTTTGTAAATTTTACTCTGTGTTTCAAGGATATTTTCTTTGGCCCATTTTAAAATGCAGACATTTTACGTCTCATATACATGGCTTGAAGTACTTGCAATGTGTTGGCAAACCCAAAGTTTGTCATGCTGCTGAGAGTTTTATCAGGGCTGCCTTAAAATCCCAGAAGTTATATGGCACTGGGTCTTGAATGTTTAGCCTGTTTTAATTTATTATGTTTAGGATAAATGTTTAAGCAATTTTAGAACGTGTCTTAATGTTTTCTTGTCTTTTTTAGATTGTTAGGGTGGGTGTTATATCTTTTTTTTTTTTAGAATGTCTATGTAGTTAGAGGCATTGATAATTGCTATTCTTAACATCTGGAGATGATACTATTTATGATTTAAGTGATGGGCTGATCAAGGTTTTACGACAATGACGATTGCTCTCTGTCCTGTTAGTGCTATGGGCGGTAAAGTAATGCATTTTAACATCAAAATGACCTGCTCCCATTTTGACTGTAATTTTAGGGGAAAAGAGTCACTTATAAGCCAATCAATATGTACAAAATGGCTGCCTTTTTAACCATGTCCAGTTTTTATTCTAGTTTTTTTAAAAAATTATGAATTTGTTGCTGTCTTTTTATACTTTTATTGTCTGTTTGGGACCAAATAAAATTACGACTGACTGACTGTTGGGTATATTTGTGGACAATCTTTTCAGACGATAGAAATCAGCCTAGTTAATGAGGAGATTTTGCAAGTCACATGGCTTATGAGATACTACAATAGTGTAAACAGCAAATAATAATAATGTTGATACCTTAAGACATTCTAATCTAGGGTTGTCACTAATATAGTCCTCCAAAATGCCATCGACGTATGGATATATTTAATAAATAGTGTTGAGGCCAGAACATAAATTTGAGAAAGACTCTGGGTCACTTTAAATGGTTGAGTGATTTTGCCATTGATACTCAACAAATCCTTGCAAATTTGTTAACATGAAGGTGATTCAGACCCTTTAACAAACGTGCTAGAAGCTCCAAAAACCACATGAGTTCTAAAGCCACTCATTAGAAATGTTCTAAAATGTGGATTTTAAGTCTACAAGGTTTACATTGCATGATTCTACGGCTGACAAAAGACCACTGCATAAGCACCAATCCGTCTGCCATATCATGAGTACAAACACAAAACCACCAGAAACTATCCAAAATTACAAATCTGCCAGAGCCAACAAAGGCAGGAGATAGTTGGTCCCACCACTCTCCCTGCAACGCCTACAACAAACCTCCCTCCAAATAATGACCCACGAATCACCACAGAGGTCACTCAACTACAGTTACCCATTGGTGGAGTGGCCCGCCATGGTCAAATTTGCCACTCCACACCAACAGAAGCCAACATTGACCAGATTGAAAAACATACAACTGTCACACATACACACACCATACTCACCCACCAACAGCACTATAAAACACATCCCCACACAACCCACAGTTCTTGCAAAGTCGACAATTCTGGTACGTGTTGCCAGCCCACTCATCTCTAGAACTGTACATACAAACCACAGCCAACTATACACCCTTCACACATCACACACCACACATCATACCTCTACCCAAACACACATAACAACAATGCACTCAATCACTACTTCACAGCATCCCACATACTCACACAACCTGCACCCCACCAAACATTCCACCCTCTGCACAACACACACACTACACCCACTACACAATTGGAATGTCCCCCCAAAAGAACCCCTGTTTCCCTGATGAGGAGTTGCGGGTCATGGTAGATGAAATCGTTAGGGTAGAGCCACAGCTGTTCGGTGCACAGGTCCAGCAGATATCCATTACCAGGAAGCTGGAGCTATGGCAGAGAATCGTGGACAAGGTGAACTTCCTGGGAACCTATCCACACACAAGGGACAACATTAGAAAGGGGTGGAATGACCTACAGGGCAAGTGCATCCAATGGCATTGAGGCACCACATTGCCGTAAGGAAGGCTGGCTGTGGACTCCCACCTCCGCCCTCACAGTTGACAACATGGGAGAAGAAAGCCTATGCTATCTTGCATCAGGAGGGCCTCACTGGAATCACTGGAGGGCTAGACATTGGTAAGTCACCATTACTCCTCAACCACCACATACACCGGCATGGCATGTCTTCCCGTCACCCTATCTCCCTGCAACCCACTCCATTACAAAATGAGAACCACCCCCATAACCACCCTCTGCAATTTTCCCTTGCATGCCCTACCCACTTCAAGCACACCTCTCCAAGGTCATCATTCACACACATGAGTAATGCATGGTTAGCATTAAGCACTACCAATCCCACAATGCATCACCATACACAAACCAAACATGGAAAAAGCACAGCCCCCCATAGGAAAACCCATAAATGCAGACTATGTTTCTGAGAATGAAATTAACTAATATAATACATTACCAATCAATCAATCATTTATAAAGTGTGCTACTCACCCGCTAGGGTTTCATGGTGCTGAGAGGGGGAGGGAGAAGTGCTACTGCTCGAACAGGCAGGTCTTGAGGCATTTCCTGAAGGTAAGCAGGTCCTGGGTCTGTCGTAGGTGGATGGGGAGGGAGTTCCAGGTCTTGGCGCCGAGGTAGGAGAAAGATCTGGAGCCAGCTGTAGTTCAGTGGGAGCGAGGGACGGTGGCGAGAGCATGTTGGCGGAGCGGAGTTGTCGGTTGGCAGTGTGGAAGGTGAGCAGCTTGTTGAGGTAGGCAGGGCCAGCGTTGTGGAGTGCTTTGAGAGTGTGGATGAGGAGTTTAAAAGTGATCCTCTTGTTGACGGGGAGCCAGTGTAGGTCTCTTAGGTGGGCTGAGATGTGGTTGCGGCATGGGATGTCGAAGATGAGGCGTGCGGAGGCGTTCTGTCTACGCTGCAGTTTTTTCTGGCGCTTGGTTGTGGTTCCCACGTAACGTGCGTTGCATAGTCCAGTCTGCTGCTGACGAGGGCATGGGTGATTGTCCTTCTTGTTTCAGTGGGGATCCATCTGAAGATCTTGCGGAGCATACAGAGGGTGTTAATGTAGGAGGATGAGACGGCATTGACTTCCTGGGTCATGGTGAGCGCTGAGTCTAGGATGAAACCTAAGTTGCATGCGTGGTTGGTGGGTGCTGGTGCGTTTCCAAGGGCGGCTGGCTACCAGGAGTCATCCCATGTGGAGCGGTTGGAGCCGAGGATGAGGATCTCTGTCTTGTCTTGAGTTCAGTTTTAGGCAGCTTCACTCCATCTAGTTGGCAATGGCCTTTATTCCATCGTGGAGGTTGGTTTTGGTGGTGGCGGGGTTCTTGGTGAGTGAGAGGATCAGCTGGGTGTTGTCGGCATAGGAGATGATGTTGAGGTTGTGAGATCGGACGATGTTGGCGAGCGGTGTCATGTAGATGTTAAAAAGGGTTGGGCTGAACGAGGATCCTTGGGGAACGCCGCAGATGGTCTTGGTTGCTTCAGAGAGGAAGGGAGGGAGGTGGACTCTCTGGGTTCTGCCAGAGAGGAAGTATGTGATCCCGTCCAGGGGTTTGTGGCAGATTCCTGCATCTTCGAGGCATGTACGAAGGGTGTGGTGACAGATGGTGTTGAAGGCAGCCGAGAGGTCCAGGAGGATGAGGGATGCAGTTTTGCCTTTGTCGTGCATGGTCCTGATGTCATCGGTTGCGGGCAGTGTCAGTGCTGCGTTTTTTCCGGAATCCGGATTGAGAGGTGTCCAGCGTATTGTTGTCTTCCAGGAAGCGATTCAGTTGGCCGTTGATGATCTTCTCGATGACCTTCGCCAGAAAGGGGAGGAGGGAGATGGGTTGGTAGTTCTTGAGATCTTCCGGTCCGCTTTGAGTTTGTTTCTTTAGCAGGGCGTTGACTTTGGTGTGCTTCCAGCTCTCCGGGAAGGTGGTGGTCTCGAAGGAGTTGGGGAGCGATGATGGGGCTTGCTCTGTTGAATACGTGTTGGGGGCAGGGGTCGGAGAGAGATCCGGAGTGGATGGTGCTTATGGTTTTGATGGTGTCCTCGTTGTTGATCTGGGTCCAGGAGAGCAGGAGGTTGGAATGGCTGGGTGTGTTGGGCTTAGTGGTGGCTGTGGTGGTCATGGGGGTTGAGGTGTTGAAGCTGTCGTGGATGTCTGTGATCTTGCGGTGGAAGAAGGTGGAGAGGGAGTCGCAGAGGTCTTGCGAAGGAGGAAGGTCAATGGAGCCGGACCTGGGGTTGGCGAGTTCCTTGACGATGCTGAAGAGTTCTTTGCTGTTGTGCGCGTTGTTGTCGATGCGATCCTTGTAGAAGGCTTTCTTGGTGGTTCGGATTATTTGGTGGTGCTTGCGGATGGCTGTCTTGAGGGCGGTGTGGTTGCCCTCTGTTTGTTCGTAGCGCCACTTCTTCTCAATTCTTCGGCACTCCCGCTTGGAGGCCTGAAGGTCGGTGGTGAACCCGATGGCCTGTGTGCTGTTGCAGTTTTTGGGGGGTTTCCTGACTGGGGTGAGGGTGTTGGCTCAGTCATCTATCCATTGTCTGAGGTTGAGGGCAGCTGTGTTGGGGTCGGTTGTGATGGGCGGCGGGGCACGGGTGAAGGTGGAGATCAGCTGGTCTTCAGTGATCTTGTTCCAGCTGCGTCTGGGAATCCGTTGTGGGTGGTGGTTTGCTGGAAGGTGAAGTGGACGCAGCGGTGGTTGGTCCAATGGAGTTCGTGGTATGGCTGAAGGTGACATGGCTGCTGGCGGAGAAGACAGGGCCGAGTGTGTGGCCGGCGGAGTGGGTGGGCATCTTGAGAAGTTGTTTGAGACTGAGGTTGGCGATCAGGGCGGTGGTGTTGCTGTCGTTGGCGTTCTCGAGGTGATAATTCAGGTCGCCGAGGAGGATGTAGTCAGTAGAGGCAAGGGTGTGGGTGCTGATTAAGTCAGCGATGGAGTCACTGAACTGTGGCCGGGGGGCCTGTAGATGAGGGATCCTCTGAGGGTGGTGTTGGCGTTCATGTAAATCTGGAAATGTAAGTGTTCAGCGCCGCCAAGGGTGTCATTAGTGTTGGTCGAGATTCTAATGGTGTTCTTGTGGACAATGGTGATTCCTCCTCCCGATCTGTTGGAGCGGTCTCTGCGTGTGATCTTATAGCCTTTAGGGATGGCTATGGCAATGTCGGGTTCCGAGGAGGTATTCATCCACGTTTCGGAGAGGAAGGCGATGTCCAGGGATGATGAGGTGAGTAGGTCCCAAATTTCTACGGCGTGTTTGTGGATGGAGCCCGTGTTGAGGAGGATGCAGTTGAAGTTCTAGTGAGGTGTTTGGCAGCTTGGGGGCAGAGAAGCTGTAGATCCTGCAGGTGAAGGGTCCGTGGGTGGTCTTCGGAGTGGCTTGGAAGCAGGAAGCAGAGCGGCCTGTGTTGATGGCGAAGAGGTCGTTGTCATTGTAGCAGCATCAGGCAGCATGGGGGATGTGGGGGCCAGGGGCTCTGGGCGCGCGGACGAGCACAGACGGGATTCCCTCTGGCACGTCTGCCGTGCAGCGGCCGCCATTAAGAAGGGAGGTGGGAGGGAGGAGCTGCTGGGAGGCAGGAGCGGTGGGCGAATGGGGGCCCGAGGGGAGCTGGTCAGTCAGACACCACAGGCAATGCCCAGTCCACCCAGAGAACCCCACATCGGACTCCACTACCACAGCAGCCACCCAACATCCCCAAACCTCGGTCCCCAGGACACGTCAATCAACAGTGTGCCCACCCATACAGGGACCCAAGTCAACACCTCACAGGCAAAATGAAGAAGGACCTAGTGTCAGTGGGAGTGAGCAAAAAGTTCAGGGGACACAGGCACAGGGGGCCAGGGCCAGTGGGAGGACATCCGTGCATCAAGGGGTGGGCCAACCTAGGGCACTGACTGCCCAGGAGGCACTGGCCCATGTCCTGTTAGCTTACCAGAAATCCCAGGACAGGATGGGCCAGGTATTTATCATCTTGCAGGAGAACCAGAGGCGGAAGGGGGCACACCAACAGGAGGTCATGCAGCAGTTGCAGGCCTTCAATTGCACCATGGCCTCCATTGCAGGGGTGCTCAGTGATATGGCTACCATCATGCATGAGTACACAACACACCAGTGAGTGTACTGACCAGCCCTCCACATCTGCTGCAGCTAATGGACAGAAGGACCTGCCATAGGACTCACAGACCACCAGCACCTCCCCCTCTGCAACAGAAGAACCACCCCGCAAGAATTGCCTGCAAGCCAGACATCCACCAGAGACTGTAGCCAAGACCCAAACCTCTGCCAGGAAGTGAGCCTCTCCTTCATGTCTCCCTTGTGTGCCACTGAGACACCTTGTTTACTTTAGACTGCCATTGCCATGGATACCGGACCTGTGCTATAATCTAACTGGGCCACTACACTGAAGATTTCGTCTACCATCACAGAAATCTATTGCACTATACCTTCCTTTTCGTCATTTCAATAAAACTTTCGCGACTCTTGGACTTGGTACCCTTCATTTACAAGTCCTCAGGTCCAGGAATCCGTCTTCAGTGCTTTGCAGTCTGTTGCGTTCTTTGCAAAATCCCTTATCATGACTTTAGTGTGTTTCTGGGGAAATAGTAGTACTTTACTCCTACTTTCCAGGGTCTTGGGGTGGGGTATTTGCTGGTGCTGGTGGAAAGAACACTACAAATAGCCAATCAAAGGGTGTAGCTGAGCTCACCATTGGTACAACAACTGACTGCAAAACACTGAAGACGGATTCCTGGACCTGAGGATCTGTAAAGGATGGGGACCAAGTCCAAGAGTCACGCAAGTGTCCAGGTGGGGCAGGAGCCCACTAAACCCCGGATGAAGGTGCAAAAGAGCTGCTTCTGGGTGGAAGAAGCAAAAGATTCTGCAACAACGGAAGGTGCCAGGAACTTCTCCTTTGGTCAGAAGATGTCCCACGGCGTGTTGGAGGATGCAGAGTTGTTTCCACACAGAAAGACTGCAAACAAGCCTTGCTAGCTGCAAGAGTCACAGGTGAGGATTTTGGGTGCTGCTAGGTCCCAGGAAAGACCAGAAGGTCGCCCCTTGGAGGAGGAGACAGAGGGGGCCACTCAGCAAGATGGAGAGCCCATGCAGAAGCAGGCAGCACCCGCAGAAGCACCTGAACAGGCACTTAGAAGTTCTGAGGACAGCGGTCAATTCAGAGTCACAAAGGTGGGTCCCACGACGTCGGAGTCCAACTCAGCGAGTTGGGCAATGCAGGATGGAGTGCTGGGTACCTGGGCTAGGCTGTGCATGAAGGAAGTCTTGGAAAAGTGCACAAAAGCCAGAGCAGCTACAGTTCACGCAGTACACAGGATTACTGTCTGGCGTGGGGAGGCAAGGACTTACCTCCACCAAATTTGGACAGAAGGGCCACTGGACTGTCGAGGACACTTGGACCAAGCTCCTGTGTTCTAGGGACCATGCTTGTCAGGATGGGAGGGGACCCAGAGGACCTGTGATGCAGAAGTTTGGTGCCTGCGTTGGCAGGGGGAAGATTCCGTCGACCCATGGGAGATTTATTCTTGGCTTCAAGTGCAGGGTGAAGGCCGACAGCCCTCAGAGCATGCACCACCAGGAAATAGTCGAGAAAGCCGGCAAGATGAGGCGCTACAATGTTGCTGGTAGTCTTTTTTCTACTTTGTTGCGGTTTTGCAGGCGTCCTGGAGCAGTCAGCGGTCGATCCTTGGCAGAAGTCGAAGAGGGAAGTGCAGAGGAGCTCTGGTAAGCTCTTGCATTCGTTATCTGGTGAGATGCCCAAAGGAGAGACCCTAAATATCCCACAGAGGAGGATTGGCTACTTAGAAAGGTAAGCACCTATCAGGAGGGGTCTCTGACGTCACCTGCTGGCACTGGCCACTCAGAGCTGTCCATTGTGCCCTCACATCTCTGGCCAAGATGGCAGAGGTCTGGGACACACTGGAGGAGCTCTGGGCACCTCCCCTGGGAGGTGCTGGTCAGGGTAGTGGTCACTCCCCTTTCCTTTGTCCAGTTTCGCACCAGAGCAGGGCTGGGGGGATCCCTGAACCGGTGTAGACTGGCTTATGCAAGGAGGGCACCATCTATGCCCTTCAAAGCATTTCCAGAGGCCAGGGGAGGCTACTCCTCCCAGGCCCTTCACACCTATTTCCAAATGGAGAGGGTGTAACACCCTCTCTCAGAGGAAATCCTTTGTTCTGCCTTCCTGGGACCAGGCTGCCCAGGCCGCAGGGGGGAACAAACCTGTATGGGGGGTTGGCAGCAGCAGTGCTGGAGACCCGGGGATGCATAGAATTGTCCCCCCAATACCAAAATGGTATTGAGTTGACATTTCCATGATCCTAGACATGTTACAAGGCCATGTTCGGAGTTACCATTGTGACGCTACATATAGGTAGTGACCTATATGTAGTGCACAGGTGTAATGGTGTCCCCGCACTCACAAAGTCCAGGGAATTTGCCCTGAACAATGTGGGGGCACCTTGGCTAGTGCCAGGGTGCCCAGACATTAAGTAACTTTGCACCTAACCTTCACCAGTTGAGGGTTAGACATATAGGTGACTTATAAGTTACTTAAGTGCGGTGTAAAATGGCTGTGAAATAACGTGGACGTTATTTCACTCAGTGGCATTCCTGTGTAAGAATTATCTGAGCTCCCTATGGGTGGCAAAAGAAATGCTGCAGCCCATAGGGATCTCCTGGAACCCCAATACCCTGGGTACCTAGGTATCATATACAAGGGAATTATAAGGGTGTTCCAGTGTGCCAATGAGAATTGGTAAAATTAGTCACTAGCCTGCAGTGACAAGTTTAAAGCATAGAGAGCATAAGCAGAAGCCATTGTATCTATCAGCTCATCTACCCTGGGCATAGGGTGAGCATCAGTTTTTGTTACTTGATTGAGACCTCTATAGTCCACACAAAACCTAATTTCCTTTTTTCCATCTTTACTATGAGGTTTGGGGACAAGCACCACTGGGCTGGCCCAGAGACTTTCAGAAGGCTCAATTACTCCCACTGTACCTAAACAATGTTTCCTTTCCCACCTGCACCTCTTCCCTTCTCCTGACCCACCCCATTTTGTCCCGAAACGTAAGGTCCCGCACTCCCAGCCCAGTCCCTCCAGCTCCCAGTCCTCCCATGGCTCCCCTAGTGTTGCAAATGTCCCTCCCCCGCTAAAAAACCTCCCATTATGGGGCACATGGCAGCCACTCTCACCCCCCCGCTCAAGGCCCACTCCCACACCCCCTAAACAGAGGAGCAAAAGTCCACCCCCTCCCAATCCACAGTCCAAAGAGCCCCCTTCCAAGAAGAAACTAAGCGCCTACTCCCTGAGGTGCCTGCCTTCCACATTGATGTCCCTGCCTAGTGGTGTCACTTGAGCTGTCAGGAGTCAAGTTGGGCCTATTTCGCTGCCCTGTGGGTTGCCATGGACAATTGGACTGGCCAATGGCCCTTTGTATATAGTTCCTGTTTTGTCGTGGGCGCTATTCCCACCGGAATACAGCAGTTGACTCACAGGTGTTCGTCCTGGCTTTCTTTGCTTCTGGCTTATGTTATTGTTGTACTTTTCAGCAGATTGTTCTCTGTGTGTGGTATGTGTGTATGGTGTGTGTTGTGCATCTGGGTGTGTCACTCTCCCGTCCCATTTGTGCTAGACAGCTGTACTTACCGTGGTTGCCAGCGTCACTGCTCCTGGACTCCCATCACGTGGTACAGCATTGGCAGGACTTCCAGTTCGGGTTCCATGGTGGATGCAGACTCCTCTGTGTCCCTGGTGGTGAGTGTCTCCTTTCATATGGGTCATTTCTGCCAGGCTTTTCATGGCAGTGGTCCCGCCCCGGAAATCTTGGCGGTCTGCCATGTCACAGTATGGTGGGCAGTAATTGGTGTTCCTCCAGGCTGAAGATGGCGACTGACGTGGTCGGTAGCCAGACCGCACTGGAAGTTCAGGCGGTGCATTGACTGTGTATGGAAGGGATCACTGCCATGTTTATAATATGGTGGTCTTCGCTGCCAGCTTCGTGGTGGTATTACCACCATCGCCGGCATGGCAGTCAGCTGACCACCAAAGTCATAATGGGGGGCTTTAATATTAGAAGAAATAGTTCAATTTCCCTCCTTGAGGACGGTACACATTTTAAACACCCAGTAGGTTGGAAATATTAGCATGTTTGATTCTTTCAGACTACAGAACAAGTTTTGCCTATGTAGTATGTTCCCCCTCATGGCCCAAACTCCCACAGATAACAATGGGTAAGCAATTGCTGATAAGTCAGTAATATATGCATTTAGAACTTTGGTCCACATTACGATCTCAGCAGTTAAAACCGCTGAGATCCAGGCTGGCAGTCAATAGATGACCGCCAGCGCGACTACCCCCGCTGGCCGTATAATGTTTTCCCCGCTGGGCCAACGGCTCAGTGGGGAAAAGGGCCATAACATTGACAGCGGCTCCAAATGGAGCTGCTGCCAATGTTGGTGTGCGGCGGGTGCAGCTGCACCCGTCGTGCAGATCACTGCCTGTAAATCGGACAGTGACCTGCGCGATGGGGCACTGCACAGGGGCCCTTGCACTGCCCATGCCAAATGCATGGGCAGGAGCACCACTTCCGCCAGCCTTTCCCTGGCGGGGAGGCAGAAGGAATCATTATCCGAGGGGCAGCACTGCTTGCAGCACTGCCCTGTTGGAAAATGATTCCCTCCACCATAGGTGGCCCTCACTGTGTCCATAATATGGCAGTTCAGACTGCCATGCTGGACTTTACCCCCACTGTCACCATGGCGGTCTGAACCGCTGGGGTTCATAATGACCCCCTTTATCTGGATGTTGGCGACTCATTAAACTTGGCATTCTCATCAAGATCAACATAGAAACACAAATGATAATCTTACAAGGCTTTTCTGTAGAATACGATTGTTAGACCTCACAGTTTTATGATGGTCACCCCTAACTTTTTGCCTGCCCCTCTCAACTTTTTGGACACTTTTTTTGCTGGTTTTAGGACTCTGCGTACTTTACCACTGCTAACCAGTGCTAAAGTGCATATGTTCTCTCCCTTTAAACATGATGCCATTGGATCATTCCCAATTGGCTTATTTAATTTACTTATAAGACCCTACTAAAGTGCACTATATTTGCCAAGGGCCTGTAGATTAAATGCTACTTATGGGCCTGCAGCACTGATTGTGCCACTCACTTAAGTAACCCCCTAACCATGCCTCAGGTCTGCCATTGCAAGGCCTGTGTGTGCAGCTTCACTGCCAATTCGACATGGTATTTAAAAGCACTTTCCAAGCCTAAAACCCCCCATTTTCTACAGGTAAGTCACCCCTAAGGTAGGCCGTAGGTAACCCAGAGGGCAGGGTACTGTGTAGACAAAAAGCAGGACATGTACCTGTGTAGTTCACATGTCCTGGTAGTGTAAAACTCCTAAATTAGTTTTGCACTGCTGTGAGGCCTGCTCCTTTCATAGGCTAACATTAGGGCTACCCTCATATACTGTTTGAGTGGTAGCTTCTGATCTGAAAGGAGTAGCAAAACCATATTTAGTATGGCCAGAATGGTAATACAAAATCCTGCTGACTGGTGAAGTTGGATTTAATATTATTATTTTAGAAATACCACTTTTAGAAAGTAAGCATTTTTCTGCACTTAAATCTTTCTGTGCCTTACAATCCACGCCTGGCTAGGTTTAGTTTAGTCCAAGCCAAGGGCTTGGATAGAGCTTGCCTCCTGTTCCCTGAAGTCTCAGGATCAAAAAGACCTCATTCCTGCAAGAAAAACTCCCTGTGCGACAGAAATCAACGCACAGCCTGCATCACAGTGAAAAATTCACTGCAAGCCGAACCAGAAGAACCAGAATAACGCAGCTCGACTTTGCATGGAGAAGATTGAAGCAGCGCCAGCGTAGCAACTGGAAATTTGACGCACGGCCCACTGGATTAACGCACAGGTGAGCCAGAACGACGCAGCCCGACTTCCTGAGAGGAATCTACGCAGCGCCTGCTGTGCAATAGAAATATCCACGCAACGCCGATTGGATTGATGCAGCTCCTGTAACTTCGTCCTATCAGCACCGGATTTTAACAAATCATCCCCCAGGTGCCTGAAAACCCCCCAACCCAAAGAGGATCCAAGACCGAGCACAAGAAATCGATGAAAAGCCTTCCCTGCATGAAAAATAAACGACGCCTCGCCGTGTGCGGCCCAAGAAATCAACACACACCTCCCTGTTTTTCCACGCCTCTCCTCCTCTGTGGTTCCTTGCGGAGATTTTGAGCACAAACCAGGTACATTGTGCTGCAAGAGACATTTATTGCTTTTAAGAGACTAAAGACTTTATAGCACTTTAACAGTGATATTTCAACATATACTAAAGGACCAAGAAACTCCTGTGAACAGCGGCACTGTTCAAAACCAGCTACTTCTTTTCAACAAAGAAGCAACTTTCAAAGACTGCACGTTTCCCGCCGGAAGCGTGAGACTTCACACTCTGCACCCAACGCCCCTGGCTTGAGATCCAGAGAACAAACACCACAGGGAGGACTCCCCGGCGACTGCAAGCCTGTGAGTAACCAGAGACAACCCCACTGAGCCCCCACAGCGACGCCTGCAGAGAGAATCCAGAGGCTCCCCCTGACTGCGACTGCCTGAAACAAGGGACCCGACACCTGGAACCAACACCACCTGCAGCCCCCAGGACCTGAAGGAACCGAACCTCAGCGCAGGAGTGACCCCCAGGCAACTCTCTGCCTTGCTCAGGTGGTGGCTTCCCGAGAAGCCCCCATGTGCCTGCCTGCACCATTAGAGTGACCCCCCTGGTCCCTCCATTGAACTTTATACAAAACCGGATGCCTGCTCTGCACACTGCACCCGGACGCTTCTGTGCCGCTGAGGGTGTGTTTTGTGTGCCTACTTGTGTCCCCCCTAGTGCTCTCCAAAACCCCCCTGGTCTGCCCCCCGAGGACGCAGGTACTTACCTGGTGGCAGACTGGAACCAGAGCACCCCTGTTCTCCATAGGCGCCTATGTGTTTTGGGCACCTCTTTGAGCTCTGCACCTGACCGGCCCTGAGCTGCTGGTGTGGTAACGTTGGGGTTGCCTTGAACCCCCAACGGTGGCTGCCTATGCCCCAGAACTGAGACTTGTAAGTGTTTTACTTACCTCCTAATCTAACCTTTACTTTCCTCCTCCAGAAACTGTTGATTTTTGCACTGTGTCCACTTTGAAAATAGCTTATTGGCATTTTTGAAAAGACTGTATATGATATTGCTTTTATTCAAAGTTCCTAAAGTATCTAAGTGAAGTACCTTACATTTAAAGTGTTTACTGTAAATCTTGAACCTGTGGTTCTTAAAATAAACTAAGAAAAGATAGTTTTCTACATAAAAACCTATTGGCCTGAAGTAAGTCTTTGAGTGTGTGTTCCTCATTTACTGCCTGTGTGTGTACAACAAATGCTTAACACTAACCTCTGATAAGCCTTCTGCTCAACCACACTACCACAAAATAGAGCATTAGAATTATCTGCTTTTGCCACTATCTTACCTCTAAGGGGAACCCTTGGACTCTGCACACTATTTCTTACTTTGAAATAGTATATACAGAGCCAACTTCCTACACCCTATAATAGAAGATGCATGCAAAACATAATGACATTATAAATGGTACACGTATATAACATTGTAACATTAAAATAACTTTATTTAAAATTATTTGAGTCCTGATGTTGCATCCTCTGGCCTGGGACATACAACACAGGAGGATGAGAATGGAGAGATTCTACTGTCAACCATTACATAAGCATCTTTAGCAATGTGCTGGGCAAGAATCTGATGAGGGCATACATGTGGATGCCAAACCATTCTCGAATACCCTGTTGCACACTTCTTGCAGTAGGAGAAAGGACGCACTACAATGAGGCCCATCAGTAAACCCTCTGATAACAATGAACATTTCAGTTGCGTAGAACATAAATGAAAGCAGGGTGGGCATGAGGAGCCTTGTCACAAAAGATGTAAGATTGCTCCGAATTAGTTACATACTGGGAACTGATCAATAACTAATAAAATGCTCTCCTCTCTATGAAACAACTTGTGCCACCGTACCATCATTTTTTTATGCTTTGGTGGCGCAGAATGGTCCACGGTGCCATATTTGCAAACTGGTGCAAAGGGACCATTGCGCCAGTTTGTAAACCTTTGAGCCACAATATACTTGTGCAAGGTATAATGTATGCAAGGCAAGTGTTCCCCTGCACGGAGGCCCTTAGGAATGGCACCGTGAAATCTACAAGATTTCACTGTATCATTCTAGTGGCATTTTTTAACGCCTGCTCAGGGCAGGCATTAAAGTGACTCTGTACTTTGTTCTATGGACCTCCCTGTATTTTGCTAGACCAGCATCGAAATCTTTGATTCTAATCCAGCAAAGCACTGCAATGCATCAGAATTTCTGACTCAGCTGTGCTAACGAGCGCCATGATGTGCTGTATTATAAAAACAGCGCTACCATGGTGTCGTTAGGGGGGCACAAGGTGGTGCAAGCAAGCTGGCAGATCATGAGCCATGTGCCAGTTTTTTGTAAATGAGGCCCAGAGTCTCTTGACCATGAAAATAATGTGCCTAGGCATCGAGACTGTGACCTAACATTTCATGACAAAGGAAACCTGCTATATTCACCATTGCTCATGGAGTCCATGCATGTGATAATGAGAAATAGTGCATGAGATAATTCTGCAGGGGAACCAACGCACCATACCTTAATATGAAAATGTAGTGTGATGTGTAAAGAAAGCGTCAGCCAGACACAACATGAAAAATACTTTGAAACTAAGGAGGACCTTTTCGCCGAACTAATAAAAAAGAATACTGAACATGCAGAAGAGTCGATAGGATAGAACGTAATTATTTTTTGAGCTTCCTTTTTTAGATATAATTTTTGTTTACAAAGAATGAAAGAAAGACATTGAACTGTACTCTATGAGTGAAACTGATCCATAATATAACTACCAGCACTATAGGACCGAGGAGAGGAAGAATGAACATGACCTTTTAGTTTTTATCAAGACAGAAAACCAGTACTATAAATCAAAATGTAAATGATAAAGCCATGGCTCATGGCTATGCAAAAATAGGTTCATAAAGTAAATATGAAGCACAGTATGCACATCTGAGGGCCAAATGCAGATTTCGATGCATTGATTTCAGCTCTGAAAACACACACCATGGCTTTACCAAGTTCAAATACGACAGGTGATTCAACTGCAAAACCAAGCAGTTCAGTAAAGCACAGATGTGGTGAATGCATGCATTATCATCATATAAGTGACCACTAAGACTTTGTGTGCTTTACAATGTAGCACACATGCAAACATGTAAAAATACAAGGACATTAAAACCTTCCTCCTTGTCACTCCTTCCTTGAGTAGGCATAATACGTTAGATCAAATCTCTGTCTCTGAATGTTAGTACGAAGGGGTTTGTGTCAAAACTAATTGGTGGTTGCATTTGAACACTCATGTCTCAACAATGGGATACCCCTGGAAGCAAAGCAACATAAATAGGGCATAATCCAACCGTGTGTTACTGTGGGGTACTTTCCAACGTAAATCTGGTGTTTAATTCTTCGTAGGATATCTTTCTGCACTACCTTCAATTAAATGGGCATTCCTGTATTGGCACATTAAGCTGCTTTCTTGTGGCCTATCAATCCATGTCCACTCATTATTGATTACTTCTCATCAAATGCAACCTCGAACATGCCATTTTGTGCTTGTTAGTAATATATTCATTTGAAAAATGCAGTCTCGAACATTGTTTTGTACTTATTACCCCTGGATGAGAGGAGCAGCAACAGCCTCCGGTGCAGCACTTGGCTGTGAGTGAAGATCCTTCTGTACAGTCTTGTTTTTCATAACTCTATGTTAGGGAGCCCACAGCAGGCCACTATTATCTTTAAGAGTTTTGGGGAGCGGTGTAGAAGTGTATCCTCTTGGTGGCCAAACATCTGAACCACGGTAAATAGTTCAAATGTATGCTCAAACAATGGGTTATGTGTTTACATGTACAGAATTGTATCTGTATTGTGCTTTGGTAAGTGGCTTATTGAATGGCATCATCAAAGTTAAGATTTACAGAGATATACTACTCCTTTTGTGTAAACTCTTTTGTTAAGCTATGTTACAGAGTACACAAGAAGACAATATGAGCCTGCAGATCACTGAAGGAGCATTTAGCAATGCACCCTCTGTGTGGGCTACACAGTTCTCAACATCAAATTCAGCACTCCAAATATACATTCAAGATTGTCTCATTTATACTTGCGTGTGAAGAATTGTACCTGTATTGTTCTTACATAGTTATTCACTGCTACCACCATACCAACTATCACAACCACCATTATAATTTTATTTACCACTAATTTCACCCACACTATTACCATCACCACGCCCACTGTCGCCATCACCACCGCCAGCACTGTCATCACCACCACATGAATCAACATCAACATTATAGCCAACATCACTACTGCCTTCACTATCATCACCACCACAAGTGCTACTACCATGATCATCAAAACCACCATCATCAAGACTACTAATAGCACCATCACTAATGCCATCACAGGAATTGTATGTCCTTTACAGTGCTGAGTGTGCATGTAATGGTGGCAGGGGTGAGAACAACATCATGTATTTGGTATCAGAAATAAACAAGCATTGGCAAAACCAATATGTCTTTGACAACGTGTTTTGCCATGTCGTACACCAGTGTGGCTGCTGTACACCATGGCTAAAAGTTGGTGGTGTGGAGTGTCAGAGTGGAGTGGGGGAGTATAGTGTCTTAGAGTTGATTTGTTGGAGTGTCATAGAGTGGAGTAGAGAGAGTAGAATGTTGTAGAGTTGAATAGAGTAGAGGAGAGTTCAGTGGTTCATTGGCAGAGAGTGTCCTAGAGTGGTGCTGTGTGGAATAGAGTGAAGTGGGTTGGAGCTGACTGAGGTAGTGGGGTGATTTCGATTGGGGTAGAGTGGGGTGGATTTGGAATGAGTGGAGTGTGGTGGATTGATGTGGGGTGGATTGGATTGTATGGATTGAAATGGGGTGAGGGGGGATTGGATTGGGGTGGATTGGGGTGGCTGGTTTGGATTAGAGTGTTAGGGCTGGGGTGGATTGGACTGGAGTGGGGTGGATTGAATAGGACTGGGTGAATTGGAGTGAGGTGGGCTGATTGGATTGGAATGGGGTGGTCTGAACTGGGATGGGGTGGGTGGCTTGGATTGGAATATAGTATGGTGGATCGGAGTGAGTGGGGTGGATTTGAGTGGTGTGGGTGGAGTGGGGTGGATTGTATTGAGTGTGATGGACTGCAATTGGGTGGGGGTTTGGATTGGAATGTGGTGGGTTTCATTGGGATGGATTGGAGTGGGTGAGTTGCATTGGACTGGATTTTGTTATGTTGGATTGGATTGTGGTAAATTGGATTGGGATGGAGCGGGTGAGGTGGATTGGAGTGGTGTGGGAGGAATTGTAGAAGAGAGGACTTGATTGGTGTGGGGTAGATTAGATTGGGGTGGTTTGGATTGGAGTGGGTAGGCTGGATGGATTGGACTGAGTGCAGTGGACTGAACCGGGTGGGGTGGATTGGAGTAGAGAGGGGTGGATTGGAGTAGAGTGGGTGGATTGGATTGAAATGATTGGGGAGGGATGGACTGGAGGGGCTGGATAGGATTGGATTAGCTGTGTGGGTTAGATTGAGGTGGGGTTGTTTGGGTGGGGTGGGGTGGATTGAATTGTGGTGGGATGGATTGGATTGGCATGGTGGGTGGACTGGAGTGAAGTGGCTCCAATTGGGGTGGATCAGATTGGGGTAGATTGGATTGGGGTGGAGTGGAGTGGATCGGACTGAGGTGAATTGGAAGGAGGTGGATTGGATTGCGTGGGGTTGATTGGATTGAGTATGGTGTATTAGGGTTGGGGTGGGTGGATTGAGGTGGGGTGGATTGGAATGAGTGTGGTGGATTGGACCGGGGTGGATTAGATGGGGCGGGGTGCTTTGATTCGATTGGGGTGAATTGAATTTGGGTAGATTGAATTGGGGTGGATTGGAGTGGGGTGGATTGGAGTGGAGAGGATTGTGGTGGCTTGGACTTAGTGGGGTAGAATGGATTGGAGTGGATCGGATTGGGGTGGATCAGATTGAGGTGGAGTGGATTGAAGTGAGATTGATTGAGTCAGGTGGATTGAGTGGGGTGGATTGGATATAGTGTGGTGAATTGGTTTGAGGTGTATTAGAGGTGGGGTGGAATGGATTGGGTAGGGTGCATTGGATTGGGGTAGGGTGGGATGGATAGTAGTAGAGAGGATTGTTGGTGATTGTGCTGAGTGAGGTGGAATGGATGAGAGTGGGTTGGATTAGATTTTAGTGGGTTTGATTAGACTGGAGTGGGGTGGATTGGATTGGTGCTGGGTGGATTAACTGGAGGGTGTGGACTGAATTGGAGTAGGTTAGATTGAGGTAGTTTGGAGTGGGGTGGATTAGACTGGAGTAGTGTGGAATAAGGTGGACTGGATTGGACTTGAGTGGGGTGGGTTAAAGTGGATTGCATTGAAGTGAGATGGATTGGGATAGTGTGGGTGGATTGGAGTGAGATGGAATGGGTAGCAGTGGACTTGATTGGAATGGGGTGGATTGAGTGGGTGGATTGGATTAGATTGGATTGGAGTGGGTTGGGATGGATTGAAGTAGGGTGGGTCGGATTGGAGTGGGGTAGGATAGACTGGAATTGGGTGGGGTGGATGAGACTGGAGTGGGGTGGGGTGAATCGGCTTAGAGTGGGGTGGATTGGACTTGAGTGAGGTGGATTAGACTGGAGTGAATTGGGGTAGGTCGGATTGAATTGCTGTGGGGTGGATTGGATTGGGTAAAGTGGAATGGATTGAAGTGAGGTGAGGTGTATTTGGTTGGAGTGGGGTATATTGGACTGGGATGGATTGAGGTGGATTGCATTGATGTAGGGTGGATTGAATTAGTGTGGATAGACTGTTTTGTAAAGGTGAGGATTGTGGTGGATTGGAGTCGGGTGAATTGGGATGGAGTGAGGTGGATTCGATTGGCGTGAGGTGGATTGGGGTGGGGTAAATTGCGGGAGGCAGATTGTTTGGACTTCAGTGGAGCAGATTGTTTTGCATTGCAGTGGGGCAGATTGGAGTGGGGCAGATTGTTTTCGATTAAAATGAGGCAGATTGGAGTGGGACATATTGTTTGGATTGCAGTGGGGCAGATTGTTTGGGGTAGATAGTTTTTGATTGGGTCAGATTGGAGTGGAAAAGATTGTTTTTAATTGTAGTGGGCAGCTTGTTTTGGATTGGAGCGGGCAGTTTAGTGTGGGGTACATGGGAATGAGGCGCATTTCTACAAATTGTAGTGGGGCATATTGTTCTGGATCGAAGTGGGGCAGATTGGAGTGGAGCAGACAGTTTTGGATTGAAGTGGGGCACCTTGTTTTGGAGTGGTGCAGATTGTTTTGGATTGGAGTAGGATGAGCTGGAGTGGAGCAGATTAGATAGGGGTGGGTTGGGAGGATTGGAGTAGGGTGGGTTGGGTTTGGTTGGAGTGGATTGGTGTGAGTGGTTTGGATTGGAGTGGGGTGGATTGGTGTGTGGTGAGGTGGGTTGGATTGCAGTGGGGCTGATTGGAGTGGGGTGGATTGGGATGTACTGCGCAATTTTGTTTGTCCTGCCTGGCATATTTTTGCCATTCACAAGGCTGCTGTTTGCAGGGTACTAGAAGTAAAAAGAACAAAACAGTACCTCAATCAAGTCAGGAGCGGCAAGCAGGCACTGATTAAGTTGAATCAATCAGTGCTTGGTCCTTGCTCCACAGAGAGGCACGAGAATGATACCAGGGCTGCAGTGACAAATTAGGAGGCTGTAAAGAAAAGTGCCACGCAAGCCAACAAATGGTAAGCAACAGGCGGGCTTTAAGCCCTTTACTGTACACAACAGAGTCTTGCAAGCGAGACGCAAATGGTAGCATATGCACTCACAGGGTCAACCCTAAAAAAAAGGCCTGACATATTGATTCTGCCAATCCTTGTTTCTCCATCCTTCCATTTCTTCCCACATCTATCTGCATTTCTGCAATTCTCACACTTGCAAGGCTATCTGTGGTCTCTCACTGAATGAAAATGTGTGTGCAGAGGTCTTTATTTTTTCATTTTTGAATGGGGCACATTTTGCCTTGTCACAATTTGTACTTTTTCACAATGTAGACTCTATTAAAACTTTTTTTTGGTTTTGCAGGATTCTGCCCTCATATGTCACTTTATAGAGTCAAGGTGTGTTGCTCCCATCTAAGAAAGCTATTAGATATTTCACAAGTGTTAGACTTGGCAACATTGGCATGATTTCCCCTGTCATTTTGCCTCTGTTTCCTGTATTGTTTAGTGTGTGCTGGATTTGGTTTTTGCTGGTTTTGCTACTCTGGGCACTCTGACCAGTGCTAAAGTTCAAGTGCTCCCTGTGGAAACTGTGATTATGATTGGTTATCCATGATTGGCTATTCTGATTTACTAGTAAGTCCCTAGTAAAGTGCACTAGCGGTGCCCATGGCCTGTAAATCAAATGTTACTAATGGGCCTGCAGCACTGATTGTGACACCTACATGAGTAGCCCTGTAACCATGTCTCAAATCTGCCACTGCAGTGCCAGTTCGAGCAGGCAAGTGCACCCAATTGCCAGGCCTAAACCTTTCCTTTTACTACATATACGTCACCTAGCGGGAGCAGATAGAGATATGGAGTTTGAGGTCTCTGAACTCACAATTTAAAAATACATCCTTTGGTAAAGTTGTTTTTTAGATTGTCTATTTGAAATCACCACTTTTAGAAAGTGGCCATTTTCTTGTTTAAACATTCTGTGCCTCTGCTTGACTGCTGAATCCAAGTCTGGGTCAGACTGACAGTTGTGCTGTTTGTGAATTTACTGTAGACAGTAATACAAAGGGAGCTGGTTTGTGTCTTGCATATCCTGAAGGGTCATCCTGGGCTAGAGTGGGAGAGAGGAGCTGACACATGCACTTGAAAGAGCTGTGCCTGACCTCACACAATACAGTCTCCAATCCCCTAGAGATTGACTGGGGCAGGGCATGGAAGAGGCAGGGTCTTGTGCACTACAAAGACTTTCCTTTGAAGTTTGCCAACCTCAAAGGCAGAAATGAGTATAAATACTGGACTGCTAACCCCACAACTCTAGAACACATCTGGATCAAGATGAACCTCTGCCAAGAAGAGTTGTGAGCAGGAGTACTGCCCCTGTGCTATGTACTATACTGCAATGGCCTGCAGTTGCTGCTTCTGCCTTAGAGAGAAAACATACTGAACTTTGGTGTGAATCCTGCTTTTGAGGTTTCACCAAGGGCTTGGACTGAGCTTGCCTCCTCTTAAGAAATCTAAGGGCATCAAAGACTTCACCTGCCAGCACCTCAGCTCTCTTGCTGAGACCCCTGACTTGCCAAGTGGGCCACATCCAATCCCTATGGCCCTGGAAGGAGAAGCTAGTAGGACCTGAGTGAAAATCTATGCACTGGACCCCGAGAGGCAGAAAAATCCATGGTGCACCCACACCGCAGCTGTAAAATCAATGTATCGGCAGCTCAACGCGGCTTTATTGCTACTGTGCACTCGGAGTTTCCATGCATCACCCCTGGGTACCAAAACTTCAGCATCACCGCAAGGACCCGAGGCTGCCTGGCCGGAAATCAATGCATTACTTCCATGCTGGGAGAGAATCGAGGCATCGCTTATCAGCTGGGAAAAAGTGACACAGGGCCTGACTTGTGAGTAAGGAATCGACGCATCGCTTGCTTTTCTGACGCATCCTCGCCCCTGCGGCTTTATTTTTTACACATACCAGGTACTTTGTGCTAAAACAACACATCTATTGATTGTTAACGATTAAGATTCTCTTTTTACTTTAAAACATATCTTTACTTGTGTATGTTGTATATTTGTCATTTTGGTCTTGTTTTAGTTAGTTAAATATTAGCTATTTTTGTGAACTGGTGTGGTGTCCTTTTGTGGTGTTTTCATTCTGTTACTGTATGTTTTTGTGCAAATACTATACATATTGCTTTGAGATAAGACTGACTGCTTGTGCCAAGTTACCAAGGGTGTGAGCAGGGGTTATCTGAGCTGTGTATCTCCCTTACCCTGACTAGAGTGAGGGTCCCTACTTAGACAGGGTGTAAACTGACTGCTAACAAGAGACCCCATTTCTAACAACAAGCACGCAAAACGTGCAAACCTTTTTTTATTAAAAAATGTTTTTTAGCATTACCTGCAAGTTCATGTTATATCTATCTTTCTATGTCAGCATAAATTGTTTGACAGAGTTGGAAAATATACTTGAGTGCACTTTTCGCAGAAGCAAAGTTCACTCAAGTCGTTAATACTGCAAGAACTCAATTATTTCGTCTATTTCACTGCCACGTCAAAAGATCAGCCTGCCGCAATGTCACAATAGCATCAAAACCGCGAGGGCGTCGACAAAGGGAGGAACAGCGAGCACAGCCGTTTCCTCGGCAACACCAATAGGGCGGAGGCGATTGAAGGCATGCGGGGAAACAGTCAGTTGATTTTGACTATCAACACGATTCGTCAAATGTCTGTACATCTTGTGTACTGTGCTGTAGTTAACCCTTGCCGCCGCCGGCTGACTTCTTTGCTTTTACCAGGATCTACTTCACCTTGGACGACTTTACAAATATCAAGTTGTAATTCATTTTCACTTCAAAGGAGCAGGAGCAATAACATCTCAGAAATGATGCGTACTTGCTAAAATAACCAGTGGTGTCTAGAGAAGAAAAAAAACACAAACCCACTGTACTCGACCATACACACCCTAACGGCAACTTTAGCCATTTGTTTACATTAGAATGCCAGGGAAAGATTAGGAAAGCAATTCAAACGCCACCCGAGGGGCGATAAAATGGAACAAATCTATCAGTGCAATGGCCGTTGCAACGATCACTAAATCTAAGTATATTAATGGCCTCCGTCTACTGAGAGCCAAGGTTTGCTCTCACACAAATAAACAATGCGGGCCATCTGCTTCAGGCTTCTTCAAAGGTGTCGCTGTGGTTATCTTTCAGGGAAATTTATCTTTTAGGCCATTTCCTGCGTGGTTTTAGCACTCTATAGGAAAATCTACTCACATTTTTTCTCCTTGCTTTCATTTAACAATTTCCCACTCGAAATAATCATAATTTGATTACAAAGACGCAGACACGCAGAAAACGAATTAGTTGAGGTAAATTGGGCCACATTGCTAGTAGCAATTGTAGTGACTAGTGAGTTAGTGATGACCGTTTTGGTTCCTGATGGAATCGATACAACTATGATGTAAGTGTTAGGGTGGGGTGAATCGATTTCATGTTTAGAATGTTGAATTTTTGCTTACACTCAGAAGAATCAAGACGTGCAAGACAGCTCCCTGGGTGGGGTATTCATTTTAGAGTACCCAGGCTGGGTAGGAGCTACATAAATATCATATACCTCAATTTATAAACATTAAATAGTCAATCTTATTGCTATTCAACAGTACACCTAAGTACTGCAAAGACTGGAACACTGAAGATTGCGAAAAGAAAAAAGAGTTAATCACCAGAAGCCTAAGTAAAAACAACCTACATTGTAGAATATATTCTAAAAGTTATTTTCACCAGAAACTACAATATTTTCAATGTTAATGAAGATGCTTATAATGCCAATTAGGGTGTTTGAATAACTTGTTATGCAAGTACAAAGCCTCATCTCATGCTATCGGAAAGGATTTTCATAGAGTTTTCAATAGAGAGAATACTTTCATCAGAATGTCAGTTGTTCTGTTTTGCCATATTAGCATCACGTGATGATAAACTGCACATACGAAGAATTCCACCTCCTTCTTTATGAATTCGGGGGTCAAATTGTTCACTCATGCAGCACAGCAGGCAAAAATGATGCATTGTGTGAAAAGGGACTAGCAGGATAGCACCATATCTACAGAGGCTCTTGTCCTCACTCCCCAGCACTGGCACACAGTCAAGCTGCTGAGTGCCACACAAACACCTTTGCTCCCTAGTGCAAAGTTGTCTGGCTGAGCCAAGTATAGGTTTTGTACCATTCCAGCACACAACACTATTCTTACAGTAACTTTAACACTTTTCCTACTTTGTACATGTGCTGTACGGTGCTGTACACATATGGTCAGAAAACAAAGAAGAAATAAAAGAATTTCTTCTTGATCGCACTGATTTCAAAAGGGTGTTATCGGTTTCTGCAAAACCCTGCTGTTAGAATCTGGGTTTGTGGTTGGCAGAGGTATGCACCCTGTCCAAGCAGGTACCACAATCCAAGTCAGGGTAAGTCACAAACACGTCCTAGTTTAACCTGTGCTCACCCTCTGGTAGCTTGGCACAGAGCAGTCAGGCTTAACTTAAAAGGCAATGTCTAAAGCATTTGTGCAATACTTCACATAGTAAAAAAGTGAAAATACCACACAAAAAGATTCCTCATCTGGTTGGAACACTAGAACTTGATTTAATAAATAAAACAAGACCAAAACAACAACAAAATTAAATAAGTAAAGCTTGAGTTATGAATTTTTAAAGAATAAACTGTAGAAAAGTGCTTAGAAGAAAGAAGTGCCAATTGGGGAGATCTGGTCGCGCTGGACTGGTACAAAGTCAAGAGTTCAGGCCGACCGTGATGGAGCATAGGCTGCATAAAGGGATCCACTTAGGCCTTCTGAACATAGGTACCTTGATCCTAGTTGCGTCGATATTGGGGAAGATGCAGGATGCCGCTCAGGCAATGTGTTGGCTCTGATCCAGCAGCAGAAGGAGATGCGTCACTTTTCCTCACGTAAAATCTGTGATGCGTTTGCTCTGAGTGCGATGGGCTGGTCCCAATTGTGATGCATTGGTTCTACTCCTGAAGCGGAGGATGCATTGATTCTGAGGGTGATGCACTGGTTCTGAAGGCAATGCGCTGAGTTTACTCCACACAGCGGAGAGGATGTGCCAGTTCTGATCCACACAAAGGTGAAGATGTGCCAGTTCTGATCCCCACAACAGCGAAGATGCACCAGTTTCAATGAGGATGCATGGGTTGGCTGAAGAAGCACCCATGGCTTCACTTCCAAGGGTCCAGGACTGCGGTGGCACCACTTGACAGAGCAGACGCACGCCTGGCAGATTCCAGGTCTGGATGAAAGTAAGTGGAAAGTCTTTTATGTCCCTGAAACTTCAGAAAAAAAGAGACCAGTCAACTGGCTCTTGGTGTCACTCTGGGGTCTGGGGTAAAGGTTCAGTCCATCTCTCTCCCAGGCAAGAGGCAGCAGGTCACTACAGCAAAGCAGAAGTCCAGCATAGTGCTGATGCAGACATGTTAATTAGAAATATTGATGAGTGTTTATGCATTTTGATCAACAAGAAAATGGCAGAAATACATAATATAGAAAATTAATGTGTACATTTGAAAATGTGCCCACGGAGAGTGATCACCAAGATTAACAAATTATACTAAAAATGACAAAAAATATTTGAAATGTTGAAAATGTGTAATAATAATGTAGTAATATGTCATATTGAGATTTATAATGTATGATTTACATTATATTGGAGAGCTAATTTAGCCAAAGTTGTGGCCTAGTTTTTGCCAGGCCTCATGCAGAAGTTCAATAATCATGCAATGTAGAGAAGCTAATTTGCTGGACTGACCCTGAACTGCTTGTGTTAGTAAAGTTTGCTTAGATAGAATTTTCGGCAATGGACCGACAGACAGGGGATGATGGAACTAGAGTATGTATCAAAATTGGTGTGAAGCAGACAAGATGTACTTTCCCCGGGCTCGAACAATAGAGACACTGACTGGAGAAGAAGATGCAACATTTTCGATACCTGATGAGCCGGATGATGAGGACATGCTACAGTGAGCCAATCAACACCCTCAGAACGGCATAATATTAGAATTCATAGATTTGTAAAATTAAAGTTATTGGGTAGGGAAATAACTGGTGAGCAACTGACCAATTAGGAATTAGGGGATGAACTGGGCAACTTTGATATAATGTCGTGACAAATGGAGAAAACTTCAGATGTCAGAGGTTAGGCGTGGATGTTCAAAGAGATTCGAGATTCTGTCATTGGGCTCATGCTCCGGAGAGCCTGATGCATTGCTGATCGATTGATGACCTGAAGACAAAGACTGACTTTGTTGCTTATCCATTCTGTGGATAGGTAGCTATGACAATGTGACTGATGAACTATTGTGTCTTTTCTTTCGTGGTACCAGCTGCGCTGTCTGAATATTTATCTTTTCTCTTAGCTAGATGTTTTTCCAAATTCATGTTCTAAACTTCTTTTCGCATTAAGTCCCACATTCTAATGCCAATCTGGCATGGTTAAGGTTTCCTATAAGTGAGCCGTTGACATATCTGGTGACAAATGATTGACGGACTGATTTGCTGAACTCTACTATTAATGTTGACATATTCATCTTTGTTGTTTTGTGCTGAAGCATTAGAAGGTATTCTTATTCAAGTTCTGATTAGATTATGTTATTGGTGGTCACTAATGAATTAATACGGAAGTCGACTGAATAAAGGTTGAATTAACCTCATAAATTAGTATGTAACTAATAGGGAAATAAAATTGATAAAACGTATAATTGAGTTGTGGTTATTCATGAAATGTTGACACTATTCACTGACGATTAATGTTTCTCTTAGTGGTTATTAATTTGTGTATTAACTACTGATGGTCATTGGTTACTACATAGCTAGGATACTCCATGCGAATTAAAAGGTTCATCGACTTTAGCAGCACAGCAGGGTCCTCCTTCTCAGCAGAGTATCCATGGGTCCAGAAGTGTACTGTATTTTTGGTGTCAGAAGTCTATTATACCCAGTTGTGCCTTTGAAGTGAGGGATACTTCAAATAAAGAGCTTTGAAGTGCACAGAGGTCTTCTCTTCCTGCCCTGGCTCTAGACTCACTACTGGGGGGCATGCAGCCCCTTTTGTGGGGACAATACACAGTCTATTCAGGTGTAAGTGTGAGGCTGTGCCCAGCTCCTCACTCCATTTCTGCCAAGGATGGGCCATCAGAAGGTAGTGCCCATCAAGTCACAACTAAGCTCCCTTTGTGTGGCTGTCTAGAGTGAATAAAATGGCTGTAGCAAAACCCACACTGTTATCACTGCGGCGGACATTCAGTGGTGCTAAACTATTGGCGGTACATACCGCCGCGCTCAAAATACACACACTCAAACAATACAACACCACATTGGACATTTTGAATAACACACACCTGACACCCACACACACCACACCCACACCACTATAAAACATACTCACATTACCCACAAACGTTTACAGCTCAAGAAAATTGATAACTGATGGAGACACACACCAAGAGAACCCACAGAACCAGAGCCACAGAACACCATCACCCATGCACCATCCACACACCTCACAGCACACACCCCAACACATCACCCCACACACCCTCACACATACCACTCACTACACCCATAGCACCACAAAGACACCCCAGATTCTCAGAGGAGGAGCTAAGGGTCATTGTGGAGGAAATAATCTGGGTAGAGCCACAGCTATTTGAATCACAGGTGCAGCAGACATCCATTGCCAGGAAGATGTAGCTATGGCGGAGGATCGTGGACAGGGTCAACGGTGTGGGACAGCACCCAAGAACAAGAGATTACATCAGGAAGAGGTAGAACAACCTACAGGGGAAGGTACGTTCCGTGGTAGCAAGACACCAGATAGCAGTACAGAGGACTGGCAGTGGGCTTCTACCTCCTCCCCCACAACTAACAACATGGGAGGAGCAAGTCTTGGCAATACTGCATCCTGAGGGCCTGGCAGGAATAGCTGGAGGACTGGACTCTGGCAAGTCAAATCTCTATTACTATCACCCCCCGACTGCATGCCTACACAAAGCCCCACCATTACCCTCACCCCCATCACTCCACCACCTCACATACACCCCACCATCACCTCCTACCCCTCCCACTACCAAGCCCTGCATGCAACACCAATGCCTGGACACCCATCACAGACCTGCATGGACACCCATCATCAAAGCATGTACACATGAGACAATCACCGATCCAACCAAATCACCAATCACACAAGCCTAAGCTGCCAGGGCAATCACAACCATACAGGGCAACACTCCCATGCACAAGATGTCACATGCAGAAACAATAACATGGCATTTACATCCCCACAGGTCCCCCACACAATGTCACCGGAGAGGAGGTGCAGCAACATCCAGCCCCCCGCCCCCCAGAAGAGGCCCACAGTGATTACAGCAGCTCTGCACGCCAAGACAATTGGTTACCCAGGCACAGTCCCATACCACCACAGAGCCTCCCCCCCCAGGAAACACCACCACAGCACCCACCCAGCGGGCCCATACCTCTGTCCCCAGGACATGTCAATCAGCAGTGTGTCCAGCACTAGAGGGACCCCAAGCAACCCCACAAACACTGGACGATCAAGGACCTGGGGTCAGTGGCAGTGGGCACACTGTTCAGGGGACAGAGGCACAGGACAACAGGGAAGCTGGGAGGACTGCTGTGCGACAGGTGGAGGACAGGCCCAGGGAACCGACTCTCCGGGAGGCACTCACCAACATCCTGGGAGCATACCACCATTTCCAGGAGACCATGGGCCAGATACTGCCCAACTTGCACGAGACTCAGCGGCTGCAGGAGGGACAGTACCTGGGGATCAGGGAGGACCTGAGGGACATCCGCACCACCTGTTCACAATCGAAGGGGTGCTGGCAGACATGGCCAACACCATGAGGGAGGCAGTGGCACACCACCGGGTCCCTGACAATAGCAACACAGATGAACAGCCTTCCACCCCTGCTGACGCTAGTGGACAGGAGGCCCCGCCACAGGAACAACAGGCCATCAGCACCCATCCCCCTGCAGATGGGGAACCACCACGCAAATAGTCCCTGCGATCCAGGCAGAAGCCAGAGAACATTGCAAAGACCCCCGCCAAGAAATAGGACTTTCTTGAATGTCACCCTTGTGTCCCACTATGTCACCTCGTCCACCTTAAACCGCCATTGCTTCACTTCCTATGCCCCTTTGGACAGCACACCTGTATAACAAATAGAATGGAACTTTTCTCTGGACTCTCCTCCACCACCACCGCAGCCTATAGCAATACCCCATCCACTTATTAGCACATAAATAAACACCCTTGTAAAAAAATACAAGTATTGAGTCTGTAAACTGATTGAACTATGTATTCATGTAACAATCTGTAAACAATGCAATTCAACTGTACAGTAATATATACATAGGTATGACCTGTAGTTTGCTGCAGTCAACACACCAGAGCCAGAGTGGGGCACATACATCTGTAAATAGACATGCCAAAGGGTACAATAAGTGGCCATAGTAGTGGGAATATCAGCCTGCCAGTGACAATATCCAATACAAATCTGTCAATGGAAGGTGTTGTTACAGTGTCTTACCTGTGTGTCACTGGAAGTACTGTTGTATGATTGATGTTTTATTGTCCACATCCTCATCCTCTGCCTCCTCTTCATCACTGTCCACAGTCTCCACCGCTGCCACAAGCCCATCCCCAGCCTCATCCTCCTGTAGAAAAGGCACCTGGCGAAGTAAGGCAAGGTTGTACAACATACAACATGCCACGATGATCTGGCACACCTTCTTGTGTGAGTAGTACAGGGAACTACCTGTTAGATGGAGGCACCGAAACCTGGCCTTCAGGAGGCAGAATGTTCACTCTATAATTCTTCTTGTTCACCCATGTGCCTCATTGTAACGTTCCTCTGCATTGGTCCTGGGACTCCTCACTGGGGTCAGTTACCATGAGAGGTTGGGGTAACCAGAGTCACCTGCAAACATCGAGGGATACCTCTTAGCCAAACACTAACCCTTAGGGCCAACCCCATACCCATACACCAACATATACTGGGTGGGAACTATGGGCTCACCTATTAGCCACACCCGGTGCCTCTGGAGTTGAGCGATCACATATTGGATGCTGCTATTCCTCAGGATAAAGGCATCATGCACAGAACCAGAATACTTTGCATTGACATGGGCGATGTACTGGTCCGCCAGGCACACTATCTGCACATTCATGGAGTGAAAGCTTTTTCAATTTCTGAACACCTGTTCATTTCTCGGGGGGGACAACGGCAATATGTGTACCATCAATTGCCTCAATGATGTTGGAAATATGTCACATTGCATAGAAGTCAGCTTTCACTGTGGCCAAATCCTCCACCTGGTGGAAAACAATGTATCTGTGCATGTGTTTGATCAGGGCAGACAACACTCTGGTCAGCACTATTGAGAACATCGGCTGAGACATTCCTGCTGCCAAGCCCACTGTCACTTGAAATGAGCCACTTGCCAAGAAATGGAGCACTGATAGGACATGCACAAGAGGGAGGCTCCAAGTGCGGTGATGGATAGCAGAGATCAGGTCTGTCTCCAATTGGGCACACAGCTCTTGGATTGTGGCCCTGTCAAGTCTGTAGGTGAGGATAATGTGCCTGTCCTCCATTGTTGCCAAGTCCACCAGGGGCCTGTACAGGGGATGATGTCTCCATCTCCTATTCATCTGCAGCAGTTGGAATCTAGGGGGCAAAACAATGAGCATGTTGTCAGTATTCAACATTTCCAAAATGTACAGTGCATTACATGTTGTGTCTGAAACAGTATGTTGTTGTATAGGCCCAAGTGGTGCCTATGTGTGCTGTGACGCAGTTAAGTGCCATGGCCTGCCCCCCTGAAATGGCGTTTGCCTGTCCTGTGTGGATGGACAGGTGGAAATGAGGTAATGCTGCTGATGTTGTGTGCCGTTGCAGAAATCGGTTGAGTACCGCCGTGCAACTCCTCATTGGTTGTAATTGGGCCCTATGGGTTACAATGGCCAATGGTGATGTACACCAGCGGTGACGGCACGCACCACTGTGGACGTGACCGCCATTTTCTATCTGTTCACTCACTTGCTACCTGACCTTCAACAGGAGAGGACCTACACTGCAAGTGCTACTGTGACCTGTGTCTGGAACCGACCATGGCTCGTGTCACTGGGGATAGGGCCCATGCCTTCACCGCTGTGGATTTGGAGAGATGGTGGATGGGGTCCTATCCCAGTACCGAAAGCTGTATGGGCCTCCAGACCAACAGGTGAGTACGCTGTGAGCACGATGCATGGGGCATGAATGCATAGAGTGCTGAATGTGAGGGCCTCGTATAAGGGGGGGTGATTGAAGGGTCCTGGGCAGCGTGCTGCATGTATGGTGTGCAATGTGTGTGCGTAAGGGGCTGGGAGGGATATGTTGGACCATGATTGTAACAGGCCAAACGGTATGACTGATACCTTTTTACGATGTTTATTTCTCTGCAGGTCAGCGCCTATCAGAAACAGGGTATATGGCGTGCCATCACAAAGGATGTGCGGACCCCCTGGGGTTTTACGGCAGACGGGGCAACCACTGTCACAAATGGTGGGAGGACCTGAGATGCTGGGCAAGGAAGATGGCGGAGGCCCAGCTGGGGATGGCCTCCCAATAAAGAAGGGGTGTCCGTCGAACCCTGACCCTCCTGATGTTCTGCATACTGGCAGTGGCCTATATGGAGCTGGATGGGTGCTTGAGGGCAACACAGCAGCCACAAGGGGGTGAGTACAGTTTCCCAATAAACTACTTGTGCATGGTGGAGTGGTCTTCGGGTGGGGGATGTGGACCTGTTGGTGCCCCTAGGCAAGGCCGAACATTGCAGGGTAGGTTCCATGTTGGGCACGGGCTGATGAACACCACCTCCAACCAAGCTAGTAGGCATCTACTACTGGGCAGGGCTCTATGGGTCTCAGTTATGCTGCATTTGGCGTTAGGTATTCCTGTCCATGGCCTGGTGACGAGCATTGTGACTAGTAGTGCATTGCCTAGTGCGTAAGGAGGTTCCCTGTGTGTGTGTATGTCGTGTATGCCAACGGTGGTGTTGTTGCTGCCATTGACCAAGTGTATCCTCCCTTTTTGTTTTGTCATCCTGTCCTTCTGTGCATTAGCATCATCTGGCGGATGAGCAGAGGCACCGGCGACGGAGGGAGCTGCATCCCACAGGGCCCATGAGGCCGAATCCACCCACGTTGAGGGCACCAGTGGGACAGAGGGTGAGGGGGGGCACCACAGCGGAGACAGGAGGGGACAGTTCTGACAGTGATGCCTCCTCTGATGGAAGATCCCTAGTGGTGACGGATACCTCTGTGGCCAACCCAACTACAGGTACAGCAGCCACCCCCGTACCAGCGCCGCCTTCCCAGCAACCCCTCAGCGAGTTTACAGTGCCCGCTCACCCAGGAGGGTGGGTATCTCCTTTGTCCCAAGCACCTCAGGACCTGCTCCAGTTAGCCCTGCTGCCCTGAGTGAGGAGGCTATTGACCTCCTGCGATCCATCTCTGTTGGGCAGTCAACCATAGTGCATGCCATCCAGGGGCTGGAAGGCCATTTGCAACAAACAAATGTGTTCCTGGAGGGCATTCACTCTGGCATGGCGGCCCATCACAGATCAATCCAGGCTCTGGCCTCCTCCCTGATGGCAGCCATTGTTTCTGTCTATAGCCTCCCCACTCCAACTTCCTCTGCCCAGTCCCATTCCCCTCAACCCCAACCTATCCCAAGCACACATTCAGACCAGCATGCACCCAAGACAACACACAGTAGTGGCTCAGGTAAACACAAGCACCACACATCATCCCACAGGCACTCACGCAAACACCATCCAGATGCAGACACTCCAACATCCACTGCCTCCACTGTGTCCCCCTCCTCCTCATCGTCCACCTTCCTCCCAGTAGCATCTCCACTCACACCTGCATCCACTACATCCTCATCCACTGCCTCATCACCATCACGCCCATCACTACACACCCCTCATAGGCAGTACCATCTCCACATCCATGCACACGTCCCCTTTGTCCTCTCTCACTGTGTCTGTGCCCCTTCCTCCCAAAGTACACAAACACAATAACTCAGACACCCAACAGCCTTCCGCCTCACAACAGCATCCAGCCAATGCACCTGCACCCAAACACAGCAGACAGACACCTCCAACAACCACTCCCTCTTCCTCCACTCCCAAACCTTCACCCTCCTTGCACCCCAGTGTCCCTAAGAAGCTTTTCCTCTCCACCATTGACCTCTTTCCTAAACCCTGCCCCCGTCCTTCACATCGGGCCAGGGTGATCAGAACCCAGGCTAGCACCTCAGCCACCCAGTCCACGGCCACAGTAGTGTCGGCAGCTACTGCAGGTGTGAGAGACTCCAAGGAACCACCCATCAGCACTGGCAGTGTGCCTGAACTAGCTGCCAAGGGGAAAGGCAAGGAGGCACCACCAGCTGGCAAGGGCAAGGAGGCACCACCAGCTGGTAAGGGCAAGGAGGCACCACCAGCTGGCAAGGGCAAGGAGGCACCACCAGATGGCAAGGGCAAGGGCAAAGTGTAGGAAAGTAGCGTCTTTCTAGCCTTGTTACCCCACTTTTGGCCTGTTTGTGAGTATATGTCAGGGTGTTTTTACTGTCTCACTGAGATCCTGCTAGCCAGGACCCCAGTTCTCATGGTGGAAACCCTATTTGTCAGTGTGTTTTATATGTTTCACTAGGACCCTGCTAGTCAGGACCCCAGTGCTCATAGTTTGTGGCCTGAATGTGTTCCCTGTGTGGTGCCTAACTGTGTCACTGAGGTTCTGCTAACCAGAACCTCAGTGCTAATGCTCTCTCTGTCTTTAAAATTGTCACTGCAGGCTAGCGACCATTTTCACCAATTCTGGTTGGCACACTGGAACACCCTCATAAATCCGTAGTATATGGTACCTAGGTACCCACGGTATTGGGGTTCCAGGAGATCCCTATGGGCTGCAGCATTTCTTTTGCCACCCATAGGGAGCTCAGACAATTCTTACATAGGACTGCCACTGCAGCGTTAGAGAAATAACGTCCACATAATTTCACAGCCATTTTACACTGCACTTAGGTAACTTCTAAGTCACCTATACATCCAACCCTCACTTGGTGAAGGTTAGGTGCAAAGTTACTAAGTGTGAGGGCACCCTGGCACTAGCCAAGCTGCTCCCACATTGTTCAGGGCAATTTCCCCAGACTTTCTGAGTGCGGGGACACCACTACACGCGTGCACTACATATAGGTCAATACCTATATGTAGCTTCACAATGGTAACTCCGAATATGGCCATGTAACATGTCTAAGATCATGGAATTGTCCCCCCATGCCAAATATGGTATTGGGGTGCCAATTCCATGCATCCCCGGGGCTCCAGCCAATCCTTCTCTGAGGGCTATTTAGGATCTCTCCCATGGGTTTCTCTTCAGATAACAAATGCAAGAGCTCACCAGAGTTCCTCTGCATCTCCCTCTTCAACTTCTGCCAAGGATCGACTGCTGACTGCTCCAGGGTGCCTGCAAAACTGCAACAAAGTAGCAAGAAGACTACCAGTGACATTGTAGTGCCTAATCCTGCCTGTTTTCTCGACTGTTTCCTTGTGGTGCATGCTCTGGGGGCCGTCTGCCTTCACCCTGCACTGGAAGCCAAGAAGAAACCTCCTGTGGGTCGACGGAATCTTCCCCCTGCTAACGCAGGCACCAAACATCTGCTTCACTGGTCCTCTGGGCCCCCTTTCATTGTGACGAGTGTGGCCCCTGGAACACAGGAGCTGGATCCAAGTGACTCCGACAGTCCAGTGGTCCATCTGTCCAAATTTGGTGGGGGTAAGTCCTTGCCTCCCACGCCAGACAATAATCCTCTTTACTGAGTGAACTGCAGCTGCTAGGGCTTCTGTGCACTTTTGCAAGGAATCCTTCATGCCCAGCACAGCCCAGGTCCCCAGCACTCTGTCCTGCATTGCTGAACTCGCTGAGTTGACCACTGGCTTCGTGGGACCCTCCTTTGTAGTGTAGAGATGACCGCCATGCTCAGTTTTCGTGAACCTGTGTTCAAGTATTTCTGTGGGTGCTGCTTTCTTCTTCATGGGCTCTCTGTGTTGCTGAGGGCCCCCTCTGTCTCCTTTTCCAAGTGGCCACCTCCTGGTCCTTCCTGGGCCCAGGCAGCACCCAATTTCTTCAACCGCAACCTTTGCAGCAAGCAAGGCTTGTTTGCGGTCTTTCTGCATAGAAACAACTCTGCATCCTCCAGCATTCCGTGGGACATCTTCTATGCAAAGGAGAAGTTCCTGGCATCTTCCGTTGTTGCAGAAGCTTCAGCTTCTTCCACCCGGATGTAGCCATTTTGCACCTTCATCTGGGGTTTAGTGGGCTCCTGCCCCCCCTTGACACTTTCGTGACTCTTGGACTTGGTCCCCTTCCTTTGCAGGTGTTCAGGTCCAGGAATCCATCTTCAGTGCTTTGCATTCAGTTGTGGTCTTTGCAGAATCTCCTATCACAACTTTAGTGTGTTTCTGGGGAATTAGGGTCACTTTACTCCTACTTTTCAGGGTCTTTGGGTGGGGTATCTGGACACCCTTAGTGTTTTCTTACACTCACAGTGACCCTCTACACACTACACTGGGCCAGGGGTCCCTAAGTGGTTCGCATTCCACTTTCTTAGCATATGGTTTTTGTTGACCCTTATTTTTAGTAACTCTGAGTATTGTAATTGTTATGATATAGTGCAATATGATATAAGTGGTATAGTAGGAGCTTTGCATGTCTCCTAGTTCAGCCTAAGCTGCTCTGCTATAGCTACCTCTATCAGCCTAAGCTGCTAGAACACTACTAATCTACTAATAAGGGATAACTGGACCTGGCACAAGGTGTAAGTACGATAAGGTACCCACTTTAAGCCAGGCCAGCCTCCTGCAATATATCATCACCTAATGCCTTTCTACCTCAGCATGCTATGCAGGAACTAATCAAACTAGCTGCATTATCTTCAAAATAGGCAATAAAGGAGGTTACAGTGAGAGATAAATTAACAAGAAATAGAGACAAATCTGGACCTCCTATGAAAATCCTAAGAAACTGAATCAAGTACATTAACATTTTGCATGTAGTTATGTTGATATTTTGCTGTCTTTCGGGTCTACTTGTAATAAGAATGCTTTTCTCTGTCTTGTTTATTCCTTTACCTGCTCATTGACTCGTCCTCTAGTACTGGTCCTTGCGGATACTGTTCTAGCTATTGTTAAAGTTGTTGAAATGTAATTTGCTTTCCTCTTTAGACTTTAAAAAACACTATGGGGGTTATTCTAACTTTGGAGGAGGTGTTAATCCGTCCCAAAAGTGACGGAAAAGTGACGGATTTACCACCAGCCGTATTACGAGTCCATTATATCCTATGGAACTCGTAATACGGCTGGTGGTATATCCGTCACTTTACCGTCACTTTTGGGACGGATTAACACTCCTCCAAAGTTAGAATAACCCCCTATGTTTGTAATCATTCAACTTTTAACTAGACTCTTTTTGCAGTTTTCTTCAGATCCTTTTAGTCTGAAGCTTCCTCATTGTACTCAGTAATTGCGGGAAGTGAGCCAGGGGAGCTTACCCGGCTGATTCACCTGTTTAAAGATTTATATATTTCATTTATTTCTTATTTTAAACTGATTTAGAAATTTCTAGATTTGTTACTATTACCTGATGCCCAAGTCTACTCTTTTTCTTTACCTAACCTTAAACTTAATCGGATGTCTTACAGTCACATTTATTTTCAATCTTAGCCCTTTTTTGGCTTGTTCTGTACATTGTCAGAGTTTTCATATTTATGACTCCTACTCTTCTCTAGGTAATCTTCCTCTCATCAATACTTTTCTGTATGTAATCAAAAACGTTTCTGACTTTCTCCTTACATTTCTCCCTCAGTACATACACATTTGACTGTCTCATCTTACCATTGTTTCTCCCTAGCTTACATCTATGTTAAAAACATGACACTCTGGTGTCTGCTGACTGTGGTTTCTCTCAAGGTCACTGATCTTAATCATACATTAAATCTATTAAGACTCTCTCCCATCTAATGAACTATAAACCCTTCCATTGCTTTACGTCAGGAAAAATGCCTTTCTCCGTAACTAGCAGAAAAACTGAAAAGAGATTGATTACGTAGGCAATTCTAAGTAGTCACACCAATACTCCATCAATGCACACAACCATATACCCTTCTATTACATCCTGTAAGCACTGCGGTGTGACACCCCTTATTCGTAAGTGTCTGCATCATGCAATGTTAAAGACTTGGGAAAATCCTAGGGTAGTGGTCTTCAAACATCTTTGCTCCCCCCCCCAAGCAAAATGAAGTCAGGCCCCATCCTCAAAACTTTATGGAAAGGACTGGGGGAACAAGAGGGACAGGGCTGAGTGCAGGGCTTATGAGATAATTTTAGCACTACTTTTTCTATAGCTTGTAAACCCCACTAAATATGAGACTTGTAAAACAGTAAATACATCAAACAAAAACAGGTATTGACCCAAAAATAATACTCCCCATAGCTGGGGTGTTGTGAGCCTCTCACACATCTGGAGTTCAACACAACTGCACCTGCTACACTAATTATTACTGCTGCTCTGAGTAGCAGGCTATCTCCTTTGCCTCTTCCACCCCTTTTCCACTGTGCCTGACCATCACTCCAATCTTAAAACAGGCTCTCTGCACCTTTCAGAAAAAATTAGCTCCCACAGATTGTGTCCTTTTTTTCTGGAAGGGTGCCATTGGTCCTAATGTTCATAAGGAAAATAAGCTCCCACACCCCTTTTATAACATGAAATAGTCATAATTATGATGCAGTGGGTTCCAGTGCTGCTGCACCTCCTTTACTAATGGTAGCCACTATCTTGCAAAGAGGGCAGTCTCCCCTTTGTTTAAAATATAGATTACCATCTTTCCATACCCCCCTCTCTGACATCCCCCAGAGGCCACATGACAGTGTTTCTTCTGCTCCAATTTTCACCTCCCATAGGTCATTGCTCTGAGGCCCAAAGCAACATTGGCACAAGCGTGCAGTGGGCTCTAATGCAAGGAAGAAAGGATTGTGAAACAGCCATAATTGGGGTTTAGTTTGCTCCTCATGCCACTGGGCCCTAGTGCCACAGTAGCTAATCCCCACAGGAGAGTAAAGAGGCAAGCATTCAAGTACATCCTCCTATTTCCTAAATCCTCACATACAAGGTACTTGAGTACGTAATAATACAGACCAACTTGTCCTGTATCAACAAGGGTACTGCAGTGCTGGGTCAAAATAGACCATGGCATGCTTCATCATGGGCAATCTCTCACACTGGAGGAGGGCAGTGCCACTCTAGCAGACTCAACCATAAAAAGGCTTGGGAGTTCTAGGGCCAGATGTAGCAAAAATCCAATTTGCGAGTTGCAAATTGCGAGTCCTTCCGACTCGCAATTTTCAACTCGCAAATTGGTATGCAGAACGGTGTCTCAGACACCGTCTGCGAGTCGGTATGGGTTCGCAAAGACCCACCTCATTAATATTAATGAGGTGGGTCGCAAATTGCGGCCCCATAGCAACTATGGGCACTCGCAAACATGGAGGCCTGCTGTAGTCAGCAGACCTCCATGTTCGTGACTGCTTATAAATAAAGCAGTGTTTTTTTTTTTAAGTGTAGCCCGTTTTCCTTAAAGGAAAACGAGCTGCACTTAAAAAAAAATCCGAAACCTTTAGTTTCGGTATTTTTTCAGGGCAGGTAGTGGTCCCTTGGACCACTACCTGCCCTGAAAAAATAATTTTTGGTCCATTTACAAAGGGGAAGGGGTCCCATGGGGACCCCTTCCAATTTGCGAGTGGGTTACCATCCACTTCAAGTGGATGGTAACTGTGACACCATTTGCGACCGCATATGCGGTCGCAAATGGTATTGCATACCACTGCGAAACGCAAATAGGAAGGGAACACCCCTTCCTATTTGCGATTCGGAAATGCATTTTGCGAGTCGGTCCCAACTCGCAAAATGCATTTCTGCATAGGAAACACGCATTTGCGAGTCGCAAACGGCAAATTTTGCAGTTTGCGAGTCGCAAAGTGTTTCCTACATCTGGACCCTAATGTATTATTCTTTATGACAAACTAATTGGTCCAAATACAGTCTTAAAGATTAAAAATACCTACGGCTCTGCCCAAAGGAACTTCCTTTACATGTTCTGACCCACCTTGGTGCCGGGTAATGGTCAAGGGTGTTTGTCAGGGTAACACAAACTCCCTAGTTATACTATTCATGCTTTACATGCGAATGAGTCAAGAACATTTTCTCATACCAGAAGGACGTACAATATGAAGTTAACCTGTTAGGCTAGACAGAAGCCCAGTACATTTCAAATAAAACTACAGTTGTGTGAAACATGGATAGCTTGCAAAAGGAAGAAAACTTGCTTCTCATTGTTAAATAACTTCTTGAATTCTGACTCCAGAAAAATGCCCAGTCAGAACACATCTCCATGTTTCACAATCACTGCTGATTGAACCCTCCAAACTCTAGCAGGAGTGTAGGGGTATAGGTGCATTTTTACCTATAAAATCAAGACAGAAGGACATACATCATTCAAAGCTAAAACAAAGTGTTGTAGTGTTGTATTTTTGTGCTCTGTCAGATACTTGTATAAAGCCAAGTTTACTAAACTACAGGCTTCATAGATCAGTGTAAAACTGTGTCTCCTATGTAGTCACACAAAAATCATATCAAAAGGTGATATACAAGGTCAAATAAAAGAAAAGTTAAACATTGCCAGGTCACAAGGTTAGAGGAAATGGTGATACCTCCTCAGTTATTATTCATTAATCATATTGTAAATTCTTTCAGAAGGTGTGGATAACAAAGCTGTGTGAATTAAAGACAATATCAAAGGCTTCAAGAAATAGTAGTGATATCCCTGAGATCATAAAGTAAATCTCCGGGTCTCAGTATGACACAAAAGTGATAGCAATTGGTATCTCATAATGACACAGAACACATACCCATATACATATAAACAGTATAAGCCATCTGATAGGTTGTCAGATCTGGAGTTTCTTGTTAGATGTAGCAAATTTATCAAGACATTGAGGTAGAAGCACTTAGTTTTGTTTTGTGAAATAAAGGATAGGAAATGCCTAAATGAATACAATTGAACCCTCTGATTCGTGGGCTTACTACAACTTGCTTGGATATGCAACCCTTAATTCATGTTACTGCACCATGGACTGCCCCAACAGCAGAGTGCAGTGTATTAAAAAAATTGGAAGTGCACTTTTAGTTTTACACGTTCAGGTAGTGAAAAGCTCTTTTAATTTCACTTTTCACTACTGCAAGGATTATTTGTCCCATAGGATAACATTAGGATTTACTTTTTGCATTTTATAAGTGTCATTTCAAATTAGCAGGAGATGGGACTCCACGTTTGGTGTCTCTGGAATCAAAATTCAAAATCACAACTTCTGGTGAAGTAATTTTTTTAATTATAATTCTGAAAAGTGTCACTTTTAGAAAGTTGGAATTTTATTACTTTAACCATTCTGTACCTTCTCCCTGTCTCTGAATACATGTCTGGGGTGGGTGACAGTTGGGCTTTGTACATTCCCTCTAGACAGCCACACACAAAGGGAGTATATGTATCACTGATAGGCCATCAACTTCTTGATGGGCCATGACGGGCAGGATGGGGGGGTGCTGACACTTACACCTGACTAGGTCATACATCTCTCTGCATATGCACTGTAGTGAGTCTGGAGCCAGGGCAGTCAAGGCAAGGGTACTGTACACTTTAAAGGCCTCTCTTTGAAGTCTCCCCACTTCAAAAGTAAAACTGAGTATAATTCCTGGACCACAGACACCACCACTTCAGTACATTTCTGGACCTGATGACATTCTGTCAGGAAGAAGGACTGCTGTGATGTTGAAGGGATGGTCAGTCTGCTGGGCTCTCCTGCTCTGCTGTGCCTGCCCTGCAGCCTGCTACCTTTCTTGTCTGGGAGTGAGAAGGACTGAACCAGCTTTTCTACATTCCCAGAACCAAAGTGATTCCATGGGCTTGCTGGCTTGCCTCCTGTTCTTAAGTCTTAGCAACATCATAGACTTCCCTTTATCCTGCAGCAGCACCTGGAATTTGCTTGCTGCAAGTCTTGCCCTGTCAATTGGTACCAATCCAGTCTTGTGAGCCCTTTCAAGTTAGTATAAAGTGCTGCAACTGCCAGAACCTGTGCATCAACACAGTTGCACAGATTGGAACTGGCACATCTCCTTCAGCACCGACGCTGCGCAGCACGACGATGATGCTGTACCTATATCAGAGGAAGCTCCTCGAATTGCGTGGCTTGGAACTGGTGCATCACCTACAACCAGTGGGCTCGGGACTGATGCACCACCCTCTCTGCTCCATGCATTGGGCCCTGCTGACTGCACAACAAGATACTTTTTCGTTGGGACAGGGTTGGTCCCTGTATTTGTCCTGCATTCCATTGCGGTCGGTCTGAACTTCTGGGTTTACCCAGGTCAATTTTGACCAGATAGCCCCGGTTGGAACTTTATGCTTTTAAGCACCATGGGCCAGATATAAGTACATTCGGGTTTGCGGTTACCAAATAGTGACATTTTGTGATTCGCTATTTTGTAATCGCAAACACCAATGAACAAAAGTGTTTACACTTTTTGTGATTTCCAGTGGTTTGCAAATAGACCTACCTCATTGATATTCATGAAGCAGGTCTCAGTTTGCGAATCAATTAGTAATTGCTAAAAACACAGAGATGGTGGCGTGCTGGGATCAGCAGAACACTATGGGGGTCATTACGACCCCGGCGGTACTTACCGTCATATTATGACATTGGCGGGTTGGCTGATGCCAACCCTCCAATGTTCCACTCCGACTGCCATGGCAGTAACAGCCGCTATATCCATCTCCAGCCCGGCAGCCGCAATTGTTCTGCCTGCAGGATTCTGACCCCGCCTACCGCCACGGTTTTATGGCGTTCGTAACGCCACTAAAACCATGGCGGTAGGCCATATCAGTAACAGGGAGGGGTCTCCCCCCTCCCTCTCCAGTTACCCCCCACAACCACCCACCTCTCCAAACACCCCCCACCCCCACTACATTCACGCCCCTTCACACACACACACACACACGTATGCACACACTCATTCACACATACATACACGCATGCATACATACATATAATCACACACATCCGCACACACTTCCAAACATACACACAGACATGCATTCATATTCACAACATACACGCATTCACACTTCCAAACATGCACACACACATTTAACACTCAACACACACCCGCATTTATGCACACACATACATTCACACACACCCACACAAACACACAACACCCTCCACCCCCCCCCCTGTCAGAGACCCAACTTACCTGGATCCAGGGGGCCCTCCGGAAGGGGACAGGGGGCTGCTACCACCAGCAGCGCCCGCCAGCAGAACATGGACAGGCCGTATTATTGGCCATTCTTGTAGCAGAAATCAGGCACTGGTCATAATATGGCGACCGGCTGGTAGCCATAGCGACGGTCTTTTGGCAGCCATCACTGCGGCGGTAGGTGGTTTTTACCACCAAGGTTAAAATGAGAGCCTATGTCTGTGATTGCTCTTAAATAAAGCAATGTTTTTTTTAACTGCAGACAGTTTTCCTGAAAGGAAAGGTGGGTGCATTTCAAAAAGAAAAATGTTAACCGTTCTTTTCATTATTTAAGAGTAGGCAGTGGTCCTTGGGACCACTGTCTGTACAGAAAAAGTATTTGCACAACCATTCTCAAAGGGGAAAGGGTCCTGATTTGCGAATGGGTTACCACCAACTTGTTGGTGGTAAAATGTGAATGTTTTGCAACTGCATTTTGGTCACAAAACATTCACACATTTCACTGCAATTCGGATTAGGAAGAGAAATCCCTTCCTACCTGGATGACGTCAGTGATGGCCAGCGTGTACGTCTGTCATCACCTTCACTGGTGCTTATTGGGGTTGCGGTTTGTGCTGCACAGTAATGTGTAACCACTTTAAACCCACAATAGTTTTGAAGAGAAGATGCTTCTTTAAAATAAAATAGAGCAGGAATATTTAAGAAAAGTTTTTTGAGAGTTCCTTTTGTTACAGATGGCTCAACATCTCATAGTTTTACGAGCCTCTTGCTAAATAAGGGCCTGACTGAGATCTTGGTGCAATCGATCCCGCAGTCGGTTTTGCATTGGATAATCCGTCCACCAACTTGACGGTCCTCCTGCTCTATTTAGATGCTGCTGGGCCCATCACTGCTGTAATTGTTCACCTGCACCAACAGCTCCATAGGCAAAAGCACCTGGTGGCAGCACCACATCCAGTTTTGCCGCAGTCCAATCAGGATGTGCCTTCCTGCCGATGTAACTGTGGCAGCTAAACCTTCACACCTGAGTTGGTGGTATTCAAGGCATTTAAGGTAAAAACTTACCTATTTCCAAGTTATCACCATGCACCCAATCGTGCAGCTGCTACTGGACCACGATGAAAGTCACCACCATTGACTGTTTTAGCTTATACCATTGGAATTGCCTATGTACGTTAGCTCTGTACACATAGATTTAAAAAAAAATACCTGCAAGCAATAGTACAATAATGTCCAATGCATATGTGTGTAATATGGTAGTTTGAGAAATTTAAAGAAACACACCACTATATTTTATTAACTTTTACTAATTTGGTCAAAACTGCCTTTATTCTAGTGGACACCTACATTAAAAAGTCACAATAATCTCAAATTCTAAATGTGTCCATACAGGTGTGTTGAATCATTTGACCTAAACTACCAAATCGGGTACACAAACATTACACATTATTGTAACTACATAAATCTAATTAATGTACATGTACGTGTCCATTAGCATGATGAATGCTTGCACCAAAATTAACATGTCCATTGCAATTGTTCATCACTAATGTATGCACTATGCAACAGGCTGGCGGTGTTCCGCCAGTGTATTCTGACTGTGGCACACTAGCCACAGCCATACCGCCGGCCCCTCCACTTAACCGCCAGGCTTCCGCCAGGCGGTCTTTATCCCCAGGGCAGCGCTGCCCTGGGGATTATGAGTCCCCAACCGCCAGCCAGTCCATGGCAGTAAACACCGCCATGGAAAGGCTGGTGGTAAGGGGGACTCGGGTGCCCCAGGAGGCCCCTGCACTGCCCATGCACTTGGCATGGGCAGTGCAGGGGCCCCCAGGCACAGCCCCATCGCACATTTCACTGCACGAATTTCGGGCAGTGAAATGCTCGACAGGTGCTGCTACACCCTCTGCACATCAACATTGCCTCCGGCTCTATCATGAGCCAGCTCTATTATGGGCCAAAGTTGATGTGACTTTTCCGCTGGGCCAGCAGATGGAAACGATGTTTCTGTCTGCTGGCACAGCAGAAATGTCATAATAGGGAGCCACCAATAGTGCCAGCACTGGCGGTATAGTCACGCCCGCGGCTTCGCCGATCTTTTTGAAAGACCGCCGAAGTTGTAATGAGGGCCTAAGTTTATGGTTCTCACATATGCATTAATAACATTGCCATTGATCACTTACTATTGATTTAAAAATAATGTCAGAACAAACTTTGCGAAAATATGTGATAATTTACTAAACAAATGAGATTTTCAGAATCAATAAAGTAAAAAAAAAAACTAATAATATTTGTCCATGATATATGTGGGTTAACAATTTGGGCTTCTAGCCCAGGACTTGCCTTCTAGTTACATTGCCAAGGACAATCTCCTCTTCAAGAGACATCTAGTGAGCAGAGCAGGAACCTCAATGAGCTTTCTTGGGAGGGGTGAGTCAGGAACAGGAAGGCAGCAAAAGTGGGTGGAGGAGAAGAGGTAGAAGGGGTGAGAGAGGATGGGGTTTGGGAGGTTGAGGATGCTGGAGTGGGCGTTGTGTGTGTGTCTGTCTGTTTTGCAGGTGCATGTGGGTTTGGTGTATGTGGTGTATGTTTGAGTGTGTGCTTCTTTGAAGTTGTGTGGTGTTCGGGTGAGTGTTAGGTCAACTGTATGCAGGTGATTGTGTGTGTTTGGTGAATGTTGTTTTGTGTGCAGGTGTGTGTGTGGCTGTGGTTGGATGAGAGTGATGTAGAGGTGGATGTTGTGGTCTTGGTGGTGGTTGTGGCGGTGCATGTGTCTGTGGTGGTGTGTGTTGTGGTTGTGGTTGTGGTGGTAGTGCATGCGGTGGTAGGTGAAAAAGTTCTGGTGGTTGTTGTGGTACCTGCAGGTGTAGTGTCAGTAGTGTGTGTCTGCTGGATGGATGGATGTTTGTATTTCTCGGTTTGTCTGTATTTTTGTGTGGGTGTGGTGCTTTTGCCTGTTGGATTGGGTGCATACAAAGAAGTGAGTATGCTTGGGATTGAGGTGTAAGAACGGGCACAAAGTTGGGCTGGTTGGGGGCTGCAGTCAATGCAGAGGCTATTTTCGCAAGCAATCTCTGCAATCCAGACATTGAAGTATGAATGGCATCCAGGAATGCAACATCTTGGTCATTTAGAAACTAAGCTCATGGATGCCATTCACAATTGCTGTTTGGATTGCTGAGATGCTGAGATGTTGTGTAAGAAGTCAATAGCCTCTTCACTAAGCACAGCTGATTGGGCAGGGGTGGGTATGGCCAACTGGGAGGGGGGGAGTAGAGGGAGGGTGTAGATGGGAATCCGGCAGGTGGGCAAGGATTCAGATGAAACAGGTCCTGTTGAGTCCGCCATCACTAAGGACTGGTCATCTGTGGAGGCCTCTCTGAAGAAGATGTTAAGCTGATGGCCTCTGTGCCAGGCCCCTCACCCTCCATGCCATTGTGTTCACCTGACACACAGTGCCCAGATGCTTTCCTGCCTTTTTGACCAATGCCTTTTTCGTCTGTTCCTAAAGATGCTGAAAATACATCTACAGCATTTTTATTCTATCTGTGCAAATCAAAATGATCACAATATTATTTAACAAAATATTGCCAAATTTCTAATTTTCACCTGCTTCAAGACTATAAAACGTAGGTATACTTTTCCACTACCAAATGCATGTAGGGAACATATTATGGACCCATTTGCTCACAGTTTTGTAAATGACAACATTAGTCCCATTTAATTTTACATAATTTCTCTTAACCACTTCCAATTTCTCATGGAATTGTTTAACACCTCTGAATGATACAGATTGCATGTTTTGAACAGGAAACTTTTTTATGATGTGATTTATGTTCGAGAATGTAAGGCGCACAGGATTCCAGGGTTGCCAGTTGATCTGGAACCTCCAGAATAGCCTGACGCTAGGTTGTGTTGCTCATAAATAAACTTTGTGGTTTAAACTACGTCCTGTCTGGCTATTCTTTGCAACAATTTTGGTGATGATTCTAGTGAGAAGAGGAGTGGATACAACCTGACATTCATATTTGGAGACATCGAGCAGTGGCTGACGGCCGATAAACGTGGCCGTAGCGAACCCGCGTGTTTCAAGACATTGAGCGGTGGCTGAAGGCCGGTGAACATGGCTGTGGTAAACTCACCTGTCATTGAGGATTGGACTTCTCGATGTGGCCTTGAATGCCAGAGCACTATCGTAGCGTTGTCTCCCTTATTCATTTCCTGGATGACCTCTGGGAGGAGAGGAGCACCGCGTGCAGGTATTCGCAACTCGATGGCTCTTTGTGCGCACGCACGAATACTCTTTCATTCTTCACAGGGAAACTAGCGTGCCTACCTCTTTTTGGTGCTGTCGCATTGGAACGGCCATTTTATTTCATTGAACGCTTCCTCGTTCAAACAAAAAAAAAAAGAAATTGACTAGCCAGCTCAACTTAGAAAACAAGCGGCCATCTTAGTCCATTGAACTGTTCCTTGTGCACAAAGAGACTAGACCGCTTACCTTGCATCAGGACAACAATTATTTTTCTCTACTCTACACCATGAGAGTCAGTTGTTTTATTATTTTAAGGTTTGTTGTATTTATTGACTGTATTATCTGTCATGGCTTCACTTGGAAATATTATTACACCACCTTTTTTCTTGTAGCAAGCGGGATGTTAAGCTCTCATCTAAAGACATAAATCCTGGTGGGTATCAGGGTGAATCCATAGACATTTTAGGATACAGGAAGGCGACATACGACATAGCTCAAGACGTACCAGGGATAAAGTATATGTATGAATAGAAGGACTGCCAAATCACGGGTGGATGCATCAATTTAATTTGAATATTATGTTACACCCTAGAGTCTCCAATCAGGTGTTGATTGTAGACAAACTCACTTTAGAAGACGTGTTAGCTGGTGCGATAAATGTTTTTAACAAGAAATTGGGATGCCTCAGGGGTTATGTCCACAAACTAAAGGTGAAATCAGATGCTAATCCTATACAGCATAAATTGAGGAGGGTGCCGTTATCTGTTCGTGATGGGTTGAAGAGTTTGTTGGGCGAAATGCTGGAGGATGGTGTCATTGAACCTGTAGAAGCATCAGAGTGGATTTCACCTGTGGTCATTACTCAGAAATCTGACGGACGCTTGAAATGTTGTGTCAATTTACACTCAGTGAACCAGAATGTGGTAGTTGATGTGTTTCCCCTTCCTAACATTAATGAATTACTGACTTTGGTGAAGGACAGAAAATACTTTTCCAAACTTGATTTGAGGAGTGCTTATCACCAGGTTAGTTTGCATGAGAGCTCCAAATCACTCACAGGCTTTGTTACCACTGAAGGAACCTTTCAATTCAAACACTTACCATTTGGGTTAGCATCTGCTGGTAGTGTTTTTCAATGGGCAATCACTAAGGTCTTGGAGGAATAGATGATGTAATATATTTCCAAGATGAAATCTTAGTCATGGGGAAAACTAAAAATGAACATAACACCACTTTGAGATTGGTGTTGAGGAAATTAGAGGAGTATGTTCTCACACTAAATCAAGAGAAATGTATTTTTCTGACTGAACAAGTAGACTATATGGGCTACACTGTTGCTATGGGGTCGATTAAACCTAAACGTTCTTTATTAGATGCCGTAAGCAAAGCACCAGTCCCGAAAGTTAGGGATCAATTGAGGTCGTTTTTGGGGCTGGTAGAATACTATGCTAAGTTTGTTGAAACATATGCAGAGAAGACAGAGGGCCTGATTACAACTTTGGAAGAGGTGTTAATCCGTCCCAAATGTGACGGATATACCACCAGCCGTATTACGTGTTCCATAGGATATAATGGACTCGTAATACGGCTGGTGGTATATCCGTCACTTTACCGTCACTTTTGGGACGGATTAACACCTCCTCCAAAGTTGTAATAAGGCCAAGAGTGTTTAAAAAAATGTTGCGTAAAGGCAATAGATTTGAGTGGGAGGAAGAACAACAACTCTGTTTTCACAACATTGAGAGGGAGATATGCCAAGCAGAGATTTTAACAGCATTTGACAGAAATATGAAATCTTCACTCACAGTGGATGCCAGTACATCTGGTTTGGGGGTAGTCCTTTCACAATTTCATGACGGTGATGAAAAGATGGTGGCGTTTGCCTCTCGTTCCCTGACACCGGCTGAAAGAAATTATTCAGTCATTGAGCAGGAATCTTTAGCAGCACCATAGGGTGCTGAATATTATTGTGTATATCTGTGGGGGCTACCTTTTGCCACACAAACTGATCATAAACCACTAGTGAGAATCCTGGCTTCTGGAGGAGCAGGCAAAGGTTCAGCTAGGTTGGCTAGGTTAGCAGCCAGACTTCAGGAGAATACATATACAATTGAATTTTTACAAGGCTGGAAGAATATTCAGGCTGATTGTCTGTCTAGAATGTCATTTGGACAAAGGTTGATGATGTTGGTGTGAGGAACACAGACAAGGAGGGTGCTGTTGGCACTGCTCAAGATGCAGTATATAGTGGCACTGGATCTTTTTTGATTTTGTAGTGGAGAGAGGAAATGGAAAGAGATGCAGTGATGAGAGATGTAGTCAGGATGATTCGGTGTGTAGAAGTGAGAGAGAGCACTCTTGCACTAGCTGTGAGACCTTATTTGAAGGTGCTTGAAGAGTTGTCTGTCTGCAGTGATGGAGTGATTATGAAGGGGGGATTGCTTTATTCCTCCTGTAGGGTTGAGGTTCCGGATTTTTCAGCTGGTGCATGAGGGTCATCTTAGGCAAGGCTTAACCACCAGGAGAGTGAGAGAAAACTTTTGGTGGCCAGGCATGGATAATCAAATCAAGGAATGGGTACGATGTTGTAGATTGTGTAAAGAAAGTGAGAAGAGATTGGTTCTTGAGAAGAGTGCAGGTGGACAAATTGATGATCCTGGCAAGCCTTGGCACACTATCTGTCTGGATTATATTGGACCATTAAGAGAATTGTCTTCTAATATGAGATTTGCAATGGTGATGGAGGTGTTCATTCTAAGTGGTTGATAATAGAATTTTTGAGAGATATCACTACAAAAAGTACAATTGAAGTCCTAGAAAGAACTTTCAAAAGAGAAGGGGCTCCAGTAGTCCTTATTACGAACAATGGTATGCAGCTTACTTCACATTAGATGGTAAAAGTTTTGAAGGCATGGGGAGTCAGGCATTCTTGCACCTCATTTTATAATTGGGTTGCTGAGAGAGCTATTAGACTTCTCAAAGGAACTATGCAGTTAGCTCTGGCAAACCGTTGTGATATCAGAGAAACCATTTCTGATATGGTGTGGGTGTATCACACCACACCACATAACGTCACACATAAAATCCCTTTTGCCACAGTTAGTGCCGGCTTGGTTGAAGGAAGTGTTGTGTGACCATGCAGGTGTCAGGGGTCTAGATGGTGTTAAGTCTCTTAAAAAAGGTGAAGTGCATGCCAGATTACGGGTGGAGGTAGGAGATTGGGTCAAGGTGAAATTGGGTAGGATCCAGGGAGGTTTGACCAAGTTCAGGGGTCTTTTCTGGGTTCAGGGAGTGGGTGCATTCTTTGTGATTTTGAAGAATGGTGAGAGAAGGGATTTTCGGAATGTGGCCTTATATCAAAGAAATGGTATGGCTAAGGAGAATGTTGATGAAGGTTGCTCTGGAATGATGTTCATGGATAATGATGAAGTCGTCAATGGGAGGAGTGCAATGCCTCTAGATGATTGTGTTGTACACAAAGGTGTTGTGAGATGAATGGATGAGTGTGGGAATGAGTATGGGAATAATTCTGCTCTGGGGAAGAGGATTAGGAAGCCACCTTCTTATTTGAAGGATTTTGTTAAATAGTAAATTTATTATTATTATTATTTTTAACATCTTGCTTTTCCAATCTAGTTTATTTTATGTTAGTTTTATTGTGTTTGTTTTCCTTTAGTTGTTATTCGTTAGTGAACAGGGGAGGATGTGTTATAATGTGATTTATGTTCGAGAATGTAAGGTGTGTAGGATTCAAGGGTTTCCAGTTGATCTAGAACCTCCAGAATAGCCTGCCGCCAGGTTGTGTCGCTCACAAATAAACGTTGTGGTTTAAATTATGTCCTGTTCGGCTATTCTTCGCAACAAAACTCATGTAACAAAAATAAATATCTAGAAATAAACCTTTGCAACATGTTCATTAAACATCTGCAAAGGTCCCTATGAATAACTCCTTTGCTTCAACATTGACTAATCATCTGGACACAACAAAGGACACAAAATTGTTGTTTCAGGTGTGTGTAAGTCTGTCACCAATGTGCACACATTCTGTCAGTTACCGTTAGAAATGTTTGCCTCCTAAATTCATGTTTGTTGAAACAGACTGTCTTACATGCACATTTGTGAAAGAGTAAGGTTTCATGCCAGTCTGCAACTGTTAACATGAACTGACTTGAACTTTGGAGTGAAAATATATTTATGAAATGTTTCTGCTAAGAAAGGTTGCCATTGTACTGATATTCCTAGTCATTTTGTATCTGATGCTCAATACTGATTGGTCATTATACCAACTCACCAATGTAAGTCAAAAACATCCACTGTATCATAAGTCGGTTGTATGCTTTGTCACCTGTTATAGGGCCAACATAACCTCCTAACAAATGTGATGGAGCATCACACCAAACAGACTCATCAATTATTAGTGCAAAGAAAATAGTTAAGTAACAATAAAGGCTTAAAAAATAATTTGCCTTCTTGATGTTGCTGTTGGGTAGTCAACTACCCAGCAAGGTTTGGATAGGCCACTGCAAGCATCCAGGCCATTGGGGGAGGGGGATTAGTGTGCAGCACACTCACTTCCCACACTAGGAAGACTGGCCGAGCTGGACTTCAGATGACTTTCAGGTTCAGTGTCATAGGTCCTCTCACCTCTTGTGGTGCAATTGTACATATAACATAAACAGACACTCATTACTCACACAATGGGATAAATTCAAAGCTCAAAAAAAATATTCGGACAAGTTCATAACTTGAAAACCTTTCCTGCACTATACATTTTTCTCATTTCCACATAGGTCTGTAATTTTCATTTATACTTATGTCAGTTGGTAAATTTTGAATTGTGAGTAAATTGAAATGAAAAGTCACCTTATTCATTTAGATAACATTTCATTTCAATATATAGACACTTAAAAACATTGTTAAACATAATTTTCCTAACTGACCATGGTTTTAGCACCTCTGAGGAATGCAACAATACCAGAGGAAATCTGCTTCAATGAGGCCCATGGAAGAACACGGAGGCTAGTGGAGTAGGCTTTTTTGCTCCTAAAGGCCAAATTTCACTGACTGGATAAAACTGGTGTACCCCTTATCTACTCACCCAATAAGGTGTGCAAAATCACCTTGACCTGCTGCATGTTGCACACCATAGCCCTGGGATGGAACATCCCACACATTGCATAGGATGGAGACCATGATGAGCCACTAGGTGAAAATGTTGAAATGCCAATGAAGGTGATAGTAGCAAAGAAGAAGGAAATGACGTACATCAAGAAGTCCCTGCCAACTTCTTCACATGAGTGTAAGTATAGCTTACGTTACATTCGCTGGCCAAAGAACTTGTAATATAAGGACATGTTTTCAAGAATCTGTAGATTAGGAAATTCCAGGGCAAAAATGTTTGTTGGTAAAACTACGAACACATTGACTGCTGTGTTATTTTACATTGTTTAACTTTGATTGTTCAAAATAAATGTGTACTCATTATTTGTCATTTGTAATGTATCCTTCCTATTTTGTCATGTAAATAAATTAATTTGTCCTGATATTCTGTTTTAGGATCCTTTCACAAGCCATCTTCAGTTGGAACTTTCCAAGTTGTGACATATGCTGTTATATGTTGCTTTTGCAAAGTACAAAGGAAACGTGTTGATCAGGTCAAATACACACACTGTAGATGTACATATCATGTACAAAGACAACTTGAACAGTGATTGAATGGAAGTTTACGAAATTGCCTCAGACTTGTTTTCATTTGAATGTTGCCACCAAGGCAATATGCTGCTTAACTTGCTCCAACCACATGTGTAAGCCGACACATAGCATAATCATTTCTCTTCACATTTTCTAAATCCTCATTTTGTGTTAAGTGTATAAAGCTGTTGATGTGTTAGAAAGGTATTTTTGTAACACACCACTTAAAGTTGGTTGTGATAAATCACCAAATAGTGCCACAGTGTATTGGAAAGATCCTTTGATCACAAAATTGTGTAGTGCCATTGTTTTGACTATTATTGTCATAAAATGTGGGATTCCTCTTGAAAGGCAGTCTGGCTCTACCTGATGACATGAATCAATAATAGTTTGCCTTTTGGATCCGTTTCAGATGATTATAACCAATTCTTTAGTGGTGCCAGTCTGAAACTGTAAAAAATAAACAAGTGACACAGACTATTTTGTTTATGCATGTATTCTATCTTTTTTTCTTACATTTGACAAACTGTACTTATTTACTAATATATGAGATTAATACATTTAGATTTATGGTGTTTATTATCCGTTACTTCTTTGAACATGGGAGAAAAATGACCTCTATATAACCTTTTGTCTTTAGGTAAAAGTGTTTTTATTATTTGCATTTTGAAAAGCAATGATGGAAGGGACAAAAAAAACATTGGAAACTGCTAGAAATACAACACCAGTCCTCGACTTTGTGTTTGCAGATTTTTTTACTACCACAAATAAACTGATAGTAGATAAAACCAAATAAAATGGTGGAAAACCAAAAAGGAGTCAATCATGGTGAATGAAACAATTATTTGAGAGGCAACATTGTTTTAAGTCCAATGTACATAGTACAACTGGCATCTGAAAGGTAAATGTGTCCAGAATCTAGTCCATAGAGTGAATGGTAGTCACACTCTGGAAGAGATTTGGTTTTTTTTGTCTCTTGCTGGTGGTGGTGGAGGTCCTGCTATCTTCTCTTGGTGGTCCGGATTACCGTTCCTTCCAGAGTGGGGGGTTCACAGTTGCAGGCAATGAGGTGGTTGCATGTGTTTCCACTTGAGGCAGAGCCTTACTTTCTGTGGCTGAGGCAGGTGTGTTGGGCCCAGATGTTGCAGGACCACAGAAAAGTGTAGATGGTGCTGGGAAATGCGGTACATATGGAGGTAAATGTCAAATAGCATCATGTCTTGCGACTAATGTAGGGATCTCAAGACTTGCTCAATCGGGGTATGGGAGACAACCCAGTGACCTCATTTTGCTGCATACTTTAACAAACAAAATTGATTCTAGTTCAAAGGGATCAGATGTTATTAAAAACATGGCAATGTATTCCGGAGGCCCTGCCCAAAGGCTAACTGGATTCAGTTGCATATTGCTGCATTTGGTCATTAAAATGGTACTAATGTGCTGAAATATTTCCACTGATATGATTACCATGCACGACAATTACAAAGAAATGAAGTAATACTAATCAAAAAATGTACTGCATTACACCCCATAATTTACCTTTTCCTGCTGCATGACGTAGTCAACGCTGCTGAAAAATGTGGTCCTCTCCTGCCACATAATTTTAGTGGCCCTGTATTGGACTCTGCCCTCTCTTCAAGTTCACTTGCAAGCTTTTTGCCTTCTCCCCTCCTGTTTTTCTGCATTTATTTTTGTTGGCCTTAGGACTCTGTGCACTTTACCACTGCTAGCCAGTGCGTAATGCTTGAGCTTTCCCTTCTAAACATGGTAAGAGTCGCTTACACCCTATTAGCATAAGTTCCAGATTGGGCTTCTTACTTCTGACCACAGCCCTCGTTTGTAAGGTAGACAAATGTTCTATTTCTTTTGGTGGTATTTCTGATTATCCACCAGTGTGCATCTCCTTAGTATTAGGGCATGTTATTCCTTCCATTAAACAATGGTGCACGAATGTATCGAGAGACAAATCTCCATAGGCAAAAATTCACCTTAGGGAACTTGTACAGTCTTTCATTGACTTTAATAAAGGCTCAGGAACCTTTGCTTCTACATTCTGGCCACAGGTATGGCGAGACATGGCATATTATGAATGCCAGGCATCCCCAAATCAATCATACCTTGAATATGATATTAATTGCTTAACTCACAAGTATTCAAACAATCCAACGCCTGGTTAAAATTGTAGATTAGAGAACACAAATATAACACACCACCTCAGCTGAATATGCATTCTCCAACCTCCCTTTCCACTATTACGAACAAGGGGAAATAGCTGGGAGACTACTAGCAACAAAACATTGACATCGAGAGCCCCATTTGATGATTCGAGCCTTCATGTGATGCCCCAAGACATAGTGGTACATCCAATAGAAATAGTTCTACCTGATGCTACTCATTACCAAAGTCTATATGATATGGATCATACCAGTACCTTGAAAGCAGATATGGACTTTCTTAGATTAGGCTGGCCTACTTGTCAGAAGAAGGTAGAGACCTTCTGGAAGGAGAGAACTCAATGGAAGAAATAGAGTTGATAATCTCTGAACTTTCTTACAGCAAATCACCTGGTTCTCATGGTAGAATTTTACAGAATTAATAAAACACAGGTTGCTCCTATTCTTTATAACATCTTAAAGGTGGCTCAGGGGACAGGGAACCTTAGACATGAGTTTACTGGGGCATAGTGACTGTCTCGGTCATGACATCCTATTATGCTCTAGTTACAGACCTAGACCTTAATTACTGTCAAATTGTTTAATATGAATGTGAAAATCTTGGCAAGGTCTTGACTCTGAGACTGAACAAAGTTTTACTAGTGTTATCCATTATTTCCAAATAGACTTTGTGCCCAATAGATCCCATAGGGAGCAAATATGACTGTAAACCAATGTAGTACGACAAGCCTGGGATAATATAGGACTTCCTCGATGCCTAGAAGGCATTTGATAGAGTTAACCGGGGATTCCTCTGCTGGGCTTTGGAGCGTGTACATATTGGGGAGTAATTTTTACACAAAGTTAAATGACTATTTGATTTCCCCACAGCACGGATTGATTACAATGTTTGTTTTTTTATCTGAGACAATGCAGATTTACCGAGGGATGAGGCAAGGTTGTTGTCTCTCTCGTCTCCTGTTTCCTCTAGCACTGGAACCACTTGCAGAAGCCATCCATAAACACGAGTTATTAAAGAAGTTGACACCTTCACTGGTGCTGTGAAAATCATGCTATTCGTTGTTGACATTTTACTCACTCTTAAGTAACCAGCCACGTCTATGCTGAAAGGGCTAAAACGTATTAACTTCTTTGCTGAGTTCTCTGACTTCAAACCTAATTAGGATACGAGTAAACATATGCCCCTGACTAAAGGCACAATTGAGGCTTCTGTTGGTATACATGGCTTTAAATGGGTTCCCTCTAACATGAAATACTTAAGCATACTTCTTAATAGAAACCCAAACCAAATGGTATTGGACAGTCTTCAGCCTCATAACCAAAACCAATAATGATTTCTTGCAGTAGTCTGCCTTACAATTACCTTTGTGGGTTCAGGTTCAAATTGTGAAGAAGGCAGTATCACTCAGGCTTCAGTATGTATTGGGAATTCTCTAATTTCCTGCCCCCCTAGATTTTACAAACCATGGACAAAGCCATCTGAACCTTTGTTATAGGCAGGTAAGCAATCTTGGCTCAAAGTGCATAAATTATGTACGGCCACAAAAGAAGGAGGGCAAAGACTACCGGATATGTCATTACTTATCTCATCATCTATCATAACTCATTTGATTGTTATAGATTAATCATTCCCAAATGTGGGCAATTATTGAGAGAAATTACCTAGGGATCTCTGGCCTTAACGGCATGCAACACAAACCCATCCCATCCCAGCTATAACTACCATCAAATCCTCATCAAAGTTTTGGATTAGGTCTCATAAAAATTTGAGTGTGCAAGTTTACTTACAATACATAATGAAGCACTGCTCTCGTATAACACAGGGCTTTTAAATGGTAATTGCATCTTTAAACGGTACATTTGGGACTTGAGAGGCATACACACACTAGCAGGGCTGCTCTTAACCCTTTTGATAACATGTCATGAATAGGGTTTCGCGATATTCAAATTTAGAAATAACACATTGCCTTAGACAATTATTATGAACATCTCCTTACTCCCTATCAGTTTCTCCTCTCCTAGGTTATCTACAGAAATAGCATGACTGAAAGGGCATAATGTCCGGACTATACTCAATGCTGCTGACGTATTGTTTACGGGAATTATAGTTTTCTGGTAATTACATAGTGCATCCTATTTGGAGCATGTACATGTTGTTAGGTTTGTTTCCAGATTGGGGAAATGTAAGTAGGCACTTTGAAGGTTGCAGTGTTGGAAAGCCGTTGTGAGTCTCACTGGCATAACGTGTACCTTATGAAGATTTAAGGTGAACAACTTGTGTTTTATTCCGATGAGGTTTTACTGCATATTTTGGTGACGAGTGAATTCTGGGAATATTCTGGTTCTGGGACCCATCAACATAGTTTTACAGACTCTGTTAGATTTATAACTCTCTTGAAGGCTGACTTTAACAAGCTTTAAAGCTATAGACATTTGACATTATTTTATGAATTGTGTGTGCTTTTATGTGCATCGTGACCATTGGATCGTGTTTCTGTTGACTCTTGCTGAATGTGAGCAGCTATTTAATAAGTGAGCCAACTCACCAGTGTTTTGTTGCGCTGTCTTCACTGTCGGCTCTCATACCGTGCTCTGCAGGAGCACTGTTACTGTCAGCTCTCTGGTTTCATTTGCGAGCTGTACATCATTTCAAGAAACAAGCCCGATCCGCTTTACATTCTGCTGTTTCACAATTGTTTGACAGCTATCTTGATACTTTGGGATTAACTACGTGTGCTAGCAAGAAGTCGTTATTTTGGGTTTGATATTTAAGGTGACGCACACTGACATCATGCTTAGCCTATCTTTAGTTGTACAGCCACTGACAGGATTGTTGAAAAAGAGTGTAAGATCTGAGTGGTTGGACTTATTGCAACAGGTGTTTCATACGATTAAAATGTTTATTATTAATGCTTTGCTACTAGACCATTTACACTTGGGGAGGAAAGTGTGATTACTGTGGGCACCTTCACAAGGTCTGGGTGCTGTGTTGAATCCATTTGTTGACGCGGAAGAGCATACCACTGCATTTGTTTCCAGGGTGAAGCACGTTATTGGGCAGCAGAAAAAACTAAGATGATTATTTGCGGAACAGAATTTGACTTGTACACCAATCACAAGTCTTTGATGTATTTGTAAGAAGTCCGTTGCTCTACTAAGGCTTCATCAAGACTGATGAGGCTGTTATCAAGATGGCAGGAGATTGAATTTGATATAAAATATGGGAGGTAAAAGTGTTAGGGTGGACTGCCTTTCACGGTTACCGGTGGAGGAGGATGAGGAGTATAAGAGATACTATAATTAACATGAATGGGCTATGACTGTCAGGGATGCAACAGGATATTTTCATATCACGGACAATGAATGGAATGAAAATTGTGCAAATGATCAATTATTTTGCAGAGTCAAGAAGTATTTTGAAAGTGGTTGGCCTTGTGACAGGAGTGTGAGTATAGAATTAAGAGTTTTTCATTGTTTAATGATATAGTTCTTAGACAGGACATTTTTTGTGCCACCTGTGGCATGGGAAAATAATATCTCTTGCACACGAATTACATCAACAGTTAAGAAAATCAAGTAACACTATTGGTGGCCTGAGACTGAGAGTCAAGAAGAGAATTACAGTGAGAAATACACAGAGTGTTTGCGTTCAGACAAACATTGGAAAGTGAGCAAATCCCTTTAGTATCCTATTGCAGGGCCGAAGGGATCTTGGGAGAAAATTGGAATTTATTTTGATGGACCATTCGATATCTTAAATAAGGAAAACAAGAATCTCATTGTAGTAGTCGATTACTTTTCCGAGTGGTTATATTTTGATTTTGTGCTAATGGATGAAACACAAACAGTATGAAAGATTTTGGAGTGTTTGTTTTGAAATTGAGGGCGCATCTAAGGAAAAAGTGATGGATAATGCCACGTACTTTGGCCCATATTTATACTTTTTGACCCTAAACTGCGCTAACGCAGTTTAGCGTCAAAAAATTTAGCGCCGTCTAACGCCATTCTGAAGCGCCATGCGGGCGCCGTATTTATGGAATGGCGTTAGCCGGCGCAAGCAGACCGGCGCTGCCTGGTGTGCGTGGAAAAAAACCACGTAGACCAGGCAGCGCCGGCGTTGGGAAAAAATGACGTTAGGGCGTCTTAAAATGGGGCAAGTCAGGTTGAGGCAAAAGAATCGCCTCAACCCGATTTGCGCCATTTTTTTACGACGCCCAGACGCCATTTCATGACTCCTGTCTTAGTAAAGACAGGAGTCATGCCCCCTTGCCCAATGGCCATGCACAGGGGACTTGTGTCCCCTGGGCATGGTCATTGGGCATAGTGGCATGTAGGGGGGCACAAATAAGGCCCCCCTATGCCACCCAAAAAAAATAAAAAAATATAAAAAATTATACTTACCTGAACTTACCTGAATGTCCCTGGGGTGGGTCCCTCCATCCTTGGGTGTCCTCCTGGGGTGGGCAGGGGTGGCAGGGGGGGTCCCTGGGGGCAGGGGAGGGCACCTGTGGGCTCATTTTGAGCCCACAGGCCCCTTAACGCCTACCCTGACCCAGGCGTTAAATAGTGGCGCAAATGCGGGGTTTTTTGACCCGCCACCTCCCGGGCGTGATTTTTGCCCGGGAGTATAAATACGACGCATTTGCGTCGCCGTCATTTTTTTAGACGGGAACGCCTTCCTTGCATCTCATTAACGCAAGGAAGGCGTTCACGCAAAAAAATGACGCTATTTGCCCATACTTTGGCGCTAGACGCGTCTAACGCCAAAGTATAAATATGGCGTTCGTTTTGCGCCGAATTTGCGTTGAAAAAAACGACGCTAATTCGGCGCAAACGGAGTATAAATACGGGCCTTTGTTTCTGATCAAATGCTGACTGCATAAATGTGGCTGATTATTCTCAGCAGAATGTGTGGAGCTACAGCATCACTCCTCACAGCATCACAGGTGTTTATCGATTCACTTTATTGACAGGGAGAACACCACTTTCTGCTTTGAATCCTGCCTGGCTGCGAGATAAAGTAGGCCTCTGCAATAGTGTGTTGGATTTGGAATACATTTGTGAACATGTGAGAAACAACAGAATGCTGGTAAGAAGTATTTCGACAAGGTGAAACTTGTGAAAGAAATGAGTGTGACACCTGATGGAAATTTTTAAAGCCCAATAAAGTCCTGAAAGTGTCCAAAGTAGCAGAATTGCTTGGGAATAAGGGATGGTGGAATAAGTGGCGAGCAAGACCAACATAATGGTTGGAGTGTGGAAGGTGCTGAAGTGACTAGAGGTGAATGATATCATTTTGGTACTGTGTCTGACAATGTTAAAAATGGACAGGAATGGTGGATCAATCAGTTAATCCAGATAGGGTAAATGCCTATTAGTTTGATCAGAAGTGGTAGAGTAAGAACTGCTCTGACCATATTTAGAGATTATGGCCCTCATTATGACCTTGATGGTAGGTGATGAAGTGGCGGTGATACCACCAACAGGCCAGCGGTAATACCGCCAAATTATGACCATGGCAGAAAGATCTCAAAAAGACAGCCAATGTACCACACCGACCGACAGGGCGGAAACAACAGCCACCACAGTGGTATTCGCCTACAGCCAGGCGGAAGTCAATGTTACGCTCACAATAATAACACACTGCAATCCACCACCTTTTCCGGGGTGGTACCAAGGACATCAAAAGCCTGGTGGAAACTGAGCACAGAAGGGAAAGGACTCACCAATGGAAACACAGGGAAGAACCATGCCGCCATGGAACCAGAACTGCATGTTTTTCCGATGATATTCTAAGTTCTGCCCCACCACGAACACCATTGCCGGCGAAGATGATGACGGTGAGGACAGCCACCTAGCACACAAGGGAGAAGGGGAGGAAAAAGAGAGTGACACGCACAACACACACCCCCCACACACATACACCATACACACAACCAGATGCATTACAAAAACAATTTTACCCGCTAACTCGGCTGAATAATGCAAGGACAAAATGATTTCACCAAAGTGTATGTAATGAAATCAACACAGTAGGAAAAATAAGTTAGGCAAGATAATAGATATATACAGAAAAAGGGACACAGCCCAGTCCTCAATTTGCGTGGACAACATGGCCATAGGCCAAAGTCCAAGGCCACACGTCACCTCCTTCAACATGGAGAGAACACTGCAGGGGCATCAGTTGGTAAATAGGCAGGCACCTCATGGGGACAGGGATGGGGGGCACCTCAGCCGGGAGATGTAACAAGACCATTGGTTCTGGAGGGGGCAACAGGCCCTGTGCTTGGTCCTGGGGAGTGCAAGGTCACAATCTCTCATGTGGGTGTTTCACCCACTGGTTCTGGAGGGGGCAACATGCGCTGTGCTTGGTCCTGGGGAGTGATGGGCCACAGTCTCTCATGTGGGTGTCTTACCCACTGGTTCAGGAGGAGGCAACATGCCCTGTGCTTGATGCTAGGGAGTGCAAGGGCACAGCCTCTCATGTGGGTGTCTTATCCACTGGTTCTGGAGTGGACAGGCCACACAGAAGCCCATGGAGGCAGGATTACATACCGTCCACCGGCGGTGATGGCTGCACAGTGGTGGTGCTGCTGGTGGGGGGAGGCTCCTGCCTATCCCTGCAACCTCGAATGGCTGCACAGTGGTGGTGCTTCTGTTGGGGGGAGGATCCTACCCATCCCCTGTAATCTCGGATGGCTGCACAGTGGTGGTGCTGCTGGTAGGAGGAGGCTCCTGCCCATCACCTGCAACCTCAGACGGCTGCACAGTGGTAGTGCTGCTGGTGGGGGGAGGCTCCTGCCCATCCCCTGCACCCTCGGACGGATGCCCAACCATGCTTGGTGGTGGGGGCTCTGTCACAGTTCTTGGTCCAAGCCCCTTGCTCTTCCTGCCTGCTGGGGCAGGCTCCTTGCTCTTCCTGCCTGCTCGTGCAGGCGCATTGGCCTTTTGGGTGGCAGGTGCAGGCTACTTTCCCTTCTTGCCTGCTGGGGCAGTCTCTTTCCCCTTTAGGCTGGCTGCTGCAGGTTCCTTTCCCTTCAGGACATGTGGCCTGGATCCCTTTCCACCACAAGTGAGCTAGGCTGGGTTCTTCCTACCCTGGCCATACGTGCAGGATGGGGGAGGGGGAGGGAAGAGGTCAATGGTGGATAGGAACAGTTTTTAGGGACATTGGGGCGGAAAGAGGGAGAAGGAATGGGAGTGGCGGATGTGGGAGTGGTTTTTGAGGTGTCTTCTGCTTTTGGGTGCAGGTGCATAGGCTGTATGCTGTTGTGAGGTGGATGGCTGTTTGGTGTCTCAGTGCTTGTGTTTGTGTATTTTAGGAGGGGGGACAGACACAGTGGGAGAGAACACAGGGTACGTGTGCATGGCTGTTGTGGAGGTGTCTGCCAGTAAGGTGTGTGTTCTGCTTGGTGTGGTGATGCTGGGAGTGGATGATGATGTAGTGCATGCAGGTGTGAGTGTGGACATAACTGGGTGGGAGGAGGAGGGGGAGACAGTGGAAAAAGTGGATGTTGTTGTGTCTGCAACTGGGTGGTGTTTGTGTGAGTGCCTGTGGGATGAAGTGTGGTGCTTGTGTTTGCCTGTGACACTTTTGGGTGTTGTCTTGTGTGCATGTTCGTCTGTATGTGTGCTTGGGATAGGTTGGGGTTGAGGGGAATGGGACTGGCCAGTGGAAGTTGGATGGGGGAAGGTAGAAACAGGGACAATAGCTGCCATCGGAGAGGAGGCCAGAGTCTGAATCGATCTCTGTTGGACCACCAATCCAGAGTGAATGCCCTCCAGGATTGCATTAGATTTTTGCATATGGGCTGCCAGCCCCTCAATGGCATTCACAATCGTTGACTGCCCCACAGAGATGGGTCTCAGGAGGTCAATAGCCTCCTCACTCAGGGCAGCAGGGCTCACTGGGCAGGGCCTGAGGTGCCTGGGACAAAGGAGATGCCCACCCTCCTGGGTGAGCAGGCACGGGTAACTCAATGAGGGGCTGCTGGGAGGGTGGTGCTGGTACGGGGCGTGGCGGCTGTACCTGTAGCTGGGGTGGTCACAGAAGTGTCCGCCACCACCAGGGAGCTTCCATCAGAGGAGGTATCTCTGTCTGAACTTTCCCCTCCAGTCACCACCATGGTGCTCCCCTCGCCTTCCATCCCACTGGTGCTCTCACCGTCAGTGGACTCTGCCTCCTGGGTCCTGTGGGATGCAGCTCCCTCCGTCGCCGGTGCCTCTGCTCCTCCACCAGATGATGCTAATGCACATAAGGACAGGATAACAAAACCAAAAAGGGGGGGAAGAGATAAAGGATACACTGGGTCAGTGGCTGCACCAACACTATCGTTGGCGTACACAGCACCCTCACACGCAGGGAACAGCACTACGTAATATGCATTGCACTACTAGAGAAATAGTTAGCCACCAAGGCATGGGGAGGGGCACACACTGCGAAATGCAGCACACCTGGGACCCACGCAGCCCTGACCAGTAGTGGATGCCTACGAGCTATGTAGCAAGATTTTCCCTTCTGAATCCTAGCCACCAGGGGACCTACGCTGCAATGTCAGGCCTCGCCTAGTGGCACTCACTGACACTCATCCCCCACCCGGATACCACCATACCATTCGTGAGTTGTAATGAGGGTCACTGTACTCACCCCCTTGTGGCTGCTGTGATGCCCTCAAGCGCCCATCCGGCTCAGGATAGGCCACTGCCATTATGCAGGCCGTCAGGGGGGGGGCAGGGTTCGACAGGCACCCCTTCCTCATTGGGAGGCCATCCCGAGCTGGGCATCCATCATCTTTCGTGCCTAGCATCTCAGGTCCTCCCACTGTTTGCGACAGTGGGTGCTCCGCCTGCCATAGACCCACAGGGTCCACACCTACTTGGTGATGGCACACCATGTACCCTTTTGATGGGCGCTGACCTGCAGAGGCAATAGACACAAGAAATTAGATTTAGACAAACAGTCCTGCCTGTTACACACATGGCCCACCATACCCGTTTCCATCCCCATTTACACACACATGGCCCAGCACACAACCAGTATGCCACCAAGAGGACATCCACCCACCCCCCTTACACAAGGCCTTAACACACACAACTCCATGCATTCATGCCACATGCATCGTGCTCACAGTGTACTCACCTGTTGGTCTGGAGGCCCATACAGCAGTCTGTACTGGGGTAGGATCCCATCCACCAGTCTCTTCGACTCCTCCGAAGTGAAGGCTGGGGCTCTTTCCCCAGTCACGTGGGCCATGGTAGGTTCCAGACACAGGTCACAACAGCACATGCAGTGTAGGTCCTCTCCTGTGGAAGGTCAGATAGCAAGTGAAGAATATGATAGAAAATGGTGGTCAGATCCGCGGCGGTGCATACCGTCACCACTGGTGTAGATCACCATTGGATACTGTACCCTATAGGACCCAATGTTAACCAATGAGGAGTTGTATAGCGGTTCCCAACCGCCTCCCACAACGGCGCACAACGTCAGCGGAATTACTTCAGTTTGACTGGTCCCTCCACACAGGACAGGCGGACGCCATTTCAGGGTGGGGGGGCAGGACCTGGAATAATGCTGCATTACAGGAGATATTAGCACATACTGGATGAATCACAAGGACCCATTACATGTTTTTAGGATGCAAAGTTCTGTTGTAACTCCATTGTTCAGTTTGTGCCCGAATCCTCACTCTTGTGTCCCTTAGATTGCTACCGCTGCAGATGAATAGGAGATGGAGACATACCTCCCGTGTACAGACCTCTGGTGGACTTGGCAACACTGGAGGACAGGGACATTATCCACACCTATAGACTTGACAGGGCCACAATCACAGAGCTGTGTGCCCAATTAGAGCCTAACCTGATATCTGCTATCCATCATCCCACTGGTTTCCCCCCTCTATTGCTATCTGTACTCGATTTCCTGGCAACTGGTTCTTTCCAAGTGACAGTGGGCTTGGCAGCAGGAATGTCACAGCCAATGTTCTCAATAGTGCTGACAAGAGTGTTGTCTGCCCTGATAAAACACATGTGCAGCTACATTGTTTTCCTCCTGGTTGAAGATTTGGCCACAGTGAAGGCCGAGTTTTATGCAATGGGACATATCCCCAACATAATTGGGGGGATTGATGGAACACCTATTAGATTTGTCCCCCTACCCCCCACCAGAATGAGCAGGTGTTCAGGAATCGGAAGAGTTTCCACTCTATGAATGTTCAGATGGTGTGCCTTGTGGACCAGTACATCTCCCACATCAATGCTATGTATCCTGGGTTGGTGCATGATGCCTATGTCCTAAGGAATAGCAGCATCCCAAATGTGATGGACCAACTATAGAGGCACAGGGTGTGTCTAATAGGTGAGCCCTGGTTCACACCCAGTATATGCTGGTGTACTGATATGGTGTGGGCCATATGGGATAGTGTGTGGCTAAGTGTTGTCCCTCAATATTTGCAGGTGATTCAGGTTACCCAAACCTATCATGGCTGCTGACCCCTGTGAGGAATGCCAGGACAAGGGCAGAGGAATGTTATAACGAGGCACATGGGTGAACCAGAAGGATAATTGAAAGGACTTTGCCCCCCTGAAGGCCAGGTTCTGGTGCCTCCATCTAACAGGTGGATCCCTGTGCTCCTTACCAAAGAAGGTCTGCCAGATAGTGGTTGTATGCTGAATGTTGCATAACCTGGCCGTCAGACGCCATGTCCCATTCCTGCTGGAGGAGGAGGCTGGAGATGCCCGTGTGGCAGCAGTGGACCCTGTGGACAGTGAGTTTGAGGAGGCAGAGGATGAGGATGAGGACAACAGAACATATGTGATCCGACAATACTTCCAATGGTACACAGGTTGGACAGTGTTACTTCACATCTTAATGATATTTGTTTGAATTTGTGTGGCAATGGCATGCTGATATTTCCCACTTCTATGCCCACTTACTGTTCCCTCTGGCAGTTCATTTTGCAGATGTTGGTGACCTGACATATACTCCTGGTGTGATCACTACAGCCAGCTACAGGTCAGTAATCTATGCTCATTTTCTGTACAGTTGATTTTCTATGTACATGTTACAATTAATGCATATTTGATATACATGACATACTCCAAAATTGTTTGTTTTCAAAGGGTGTTTATTGAAGTGCTAAAATATGGAGGGGCAAGTGCAATCGTATGCGGTGATGATGGAGGAAAGTCCAGGGTATTGTTCCAGTCTGTTTGTAGCACAGGTGCATTGTACATGGGGACATAGGCAGGGGAGCAATGACAGTTCAAGGTGGACAGGGTGATAGAGTAGGACACAAGGGTGATAATCAGGTGAGCCTCATTTTCTAGCGGGGTCTTGGCAAGTGTCTCTGGCTTCTGTCTGGATAACAGGAAACGTTTGTGGGGTGGTTCACCTTCTGCAGGTGGAGGGGTACTGGTGGCCTGTGTGTCCTGTGGCGGGGCCTCCAGGCCACTAGTGGCAGCAGAGGTGGAAGGCTATTCAGATGTCTGGCTAGTGGCAGGGGCCCGCTGGTGTGAGACTGCCTCCCTCATAATGTTGGCTGTGTCTGCCAGCACTCCTGCAATCGAGATCAGGGTGTTGTTGATGGCCTGCAAGTCCCACCTGATCCCCTGGTACTGTCCCTCCTGCAGTCACCTGTTCTCCTGCACATTGTCCAGGATCTGGCCCATCATGTCCTGGGAATGTTAATAAGCTCCCAGGATCTCTTCAAGTGCCTCCTGGAGAGTCGGTTCTGGGGCCTGTCCTCCCCCTGGAACATAGCACTCCTCACAGTTTCCCTGTTGCCCTGTGCCTCTGTCCCCTGAACCGTGTGCTCACTGCCACTGACCCCAGGTCCCTGATTGTCTTGTGTGCGAGGTGTGGCCAGGGGTCCCTGTAGAGGTGGACACACTGCTGATTGACGTGTCCTGGGGACAGAGGTATGGGTACGCTGGGTGGGTGCTGTGGTAGTGTTTCCTGATGGGGAGGCTCTGTGGTGGTGTTGACTGGGCCTTGGTAGCCAGCTGTCAAGTAGTCCCTGATGGGCCAGGTAGGCCATCTAGATCCTGAAGACCAGAGTTTCTGTCATCACTGTGGGCCTCTTCAGTTGAGGGACTGGATATTGCTAGCACCTCCTCTCCGCTGACATTGGCTGGGGTACCTGTGGGGATGTAAATGATGTGTTATGGTTTCTGTGTCTGACATATTGTGCATCCGTGGCTTGCCCTCTTTGGTTGGTTTTGCACTTGCAGCTTCACTTGTGTATACTGGTGTAAGGTGAGATAGTTAATTCTCCATAGTGTGCCTGCTTTAGTGATGAGTGCCCATGCAGGGCTGTGAGTGGTGTCCATGCATTGGTACAACATGCAGGGCTTGGCATTGGGATGAGTGATTTGTGATGGTGGGGTGCATGGGAAGTGGTGGAGTGAGGGGAGTGAGGTTGAGGGTGAGGGAATGTGATGGCATGCTGGTAGGGGGGTAGTATTAGCAGAGAGTAGACTTACCAGAGTCCAGTCCTCCTTCTACTCTGGCCAGACCCTTAGGATGCAGTATTGCCAAGACTTGCTCCTCCCATCCTGTGAGTTGTGGGGGAGGAGGTAGGGGTCCACCGCTAGTCCTCTGGATCGGGAGCTGGTGTCTTGCTGCAATGGAATGTACCTTCCCCCGTAGGTCGTTCCACCTCTTCCTGATGTCATCCCCAGTCCTTGGCTCTGTCCCACGGCATTGACCCTCTCCACGATTTTCCACAATAGCTTCATCTTCCTAGCTATAGATACCTGCTGCACCTGTGCTTCAAATAGCTGTGGCTCTACCCTGAAAATTTCCTCCACCTGACCCTTAGCTCCTCCTCTGTGAAACAGGGGTGTCTTTGTGGTGCCATGGTTGTTGTGTGAGGTGTGTTGGTGAAGGTGTGTTGGGGTCTGTGATGTGGAGTGCATGAGTGGTGTATGGGTGTGAATAGTGTGTGGATCTAGTTTTGCCAGTGGTCTTGGTGTCTCTCTGCTGGCAATGGTTTGTAATGGTACAGGGTTGTGGGTAGTGTGGGTGTGGTCTGTGTATGGGTGTCAGGTGTGTGTTCTTTGTATTGTCCATTGTGGTGTTGTTTTGTTTGTGGGTGTTTATTTTGAGCGCGGGGGTATGTACCTCCAATGGATTACCGCCGTTGAATGTCCGCTGTGGTGATTCGTGGGCCATAATGTAGTGGGCGTTGTTCTGTTGGCGTAACGGTGTGGGTTTTGAGACTGCTAGTTTATCACTGACCTTTGGTGTGGCGGATTTGTGTATGTGGCTGAATACTGACAGATTGGTGTGTGTGTGTCATAATATGGTGAACGGATATCTGCCACGGCGGTGGTAAGCTAGCAGCCGTCAGTGTGGCGGTAAGTGGGATTTACCGCCAAAATGTCTCTGCTTAAATTGCAATACTGTCAGAAAGAGGTGAAATACTTTAGTCACCAGATTGAGAAGGGATCGAGAAAGATATCCAGAGAAAGGGTTACAACCATACTGAAAATGAATCCCCAACCACACAGAGAGATATCAGGATGTTTTTAGGGATGGTAGGCTACTGTCGCAAATGGAATCTGAATTTTTCAGTCATTTCGAAACCATTGCAGAAGCTGACTCATAGGGAAGTCACTGATCCCATTGTGTTCGACCAGGCTGGAATGAAAGCATTCACTGAATTGAGAGAGAGTCTGTGCAAGTCTCCAGATTTGGGTATGCCTGACTACACAAAACCTTTCACATTGTTTTGTCATGAGCGTGATGCATGTTCTTTGTTTGTCTTAACACAGCTCCATGGATGTGTAAACCGCCCAGTAGCATATTTTTCAGCTACTTTGAAACCAGTTGCAGCAGCCTTACTGGGTTGTTTGCATGCAGTTGCAGCAGTTGGTCAAAGCCTTACACAGTGTGAAGGCATTGTGATGGGACATCCCCTGACTATAATGGTCCTTCACTCTATTGCGATTCTACTTACAAGAACGAAAACCCAATATTTGACTGGTGCAAGATTGACCAGATATGAAACAAGTATTCTAGGGTCACCAAATGTGTCATTGAAGATATGTACAGTGCTGAACCTGGCAACCTTACTTCCTAAAAATTGAAAAGTGGAAGACATTGAGCATGATTGTCTTGAAGTAACTAATTTGTGCACAAATCCGAGACCTGACATTAGAGATACCCTATTGGAAGAGAATTACCAACTTATCTTTGTTGATGGTTCTTGTCTGAGAGACAATGCAGGGACACTGAGAGCAGGATATGCTTTGTGCACAATTACTGGTATTCTGGAAGCTTCTTAGCTTCAAGCAGTGTATTCTGCCCAAGTAGCGGAACTGGTAGCCCTTACTATACGGACAGTCAGTATGGATTTGAATAGTCCATGATTTTGGCCAGTTGTGGCCACAGAGATGTTTCATGACCTCTTCTGGTTCACCAGTAAGAAATGGTGAAAGGATTAAAGAACTGTAACATGGTATTCAAATGCCTCAAAAGATTGCTGTGGTGAAATGCAGTGCACATCTGATGTCGCAGGACTTCGTGTCATTGGAAAATGTATATGCGGATCAAGTCGCAATGTTTTGTGCATTGAACTGTATATCGTTCAAAGATAAGTGGTAAATGTTACCTGAAGAAGACGAAACAGGTCCAAGTTTTGCATTAAAAGTAATTGACACCTTGGAGGAATTGAAACTGTTTGCAGAATAATGTGGACAGGGAGAAGAAATGTTCATGGAGTAAAATAAAATGTGTGCAAAGAAAAGATGAATTGTGGGTTTCAGAAGAGGGTCGATTGGTTTTGCCAAACAATCTGTTGTCTCAAATGGCTAGGTATTATCATGATCAAGCACATGTTGAAAGGGGTGCCATGACTAGATTGATCAAACATGATTGGTTCAACCCAAAGTTTAGACATGTTGCTGAAGCAATTTGCCATTGTTGTGTCATTTTCCAGCAATTGAAAGGGAAAGTGGTTAATTTGAGCCATATTGGAAGAGCAGGAGGTCTATTCAGCTGAATGCAGTTGGATTTTATTGCGATGCCTGTGTGTGGAGGTTTGAGATATGTGTTGGTGATTATTTGCTGTTTTAGTCACTGGATTGAAGCTTACCCTAGATGGAGAAATGACAGTCTCACAGTAGCAAAACTACTGCTTAGGGAACTGATACCATGTTTCGGGTTTCCAATCTCTGTAGAATCCTCAGAGGAAGTCAGTTCACCAATGAAGTAATTATATTACTGTGTGCAGCATTAAATATTGAGCAGAAGTTGCATTGTAGTTACCGCCCTGAAGCATCAGGACTAGTAGAGCAAATGAAAGGCACCTTGAAGTCAAGAGTTGCAAAGATGTGTGCGTCCACAAATCTGAAATGACCTGATGCATTACCGTTAGTTTTTATGACAATGGGAAATACCCCCAGCAGGAAAACAGGGTTGTTGCCACATGAGGTCCTTATGGGCTGAGCCATAAAGGTTGCCAGCGGTGCCTGCAGATGCACTTGTCAACATTACAGATTATAAGGTGTTGGACTACTGCAAAGGTCTGGCTGATGTGGTTCGCTCCTTCTCTCAGCAGGTGGAAGCCCCCATACTGCCAAGGATCCATGACGCAGGGCACAACCTGTGAGCCAGGAGACTGGGTTGTGGTCTGGAAACACATGAGGAAAACGTGTTTGGAGCCACGTTGGAAAGGACCAATTCAGGTAATTCTGACAACTACCATGCCAGTCACACAAAGAAAGTGGCATGTCTACTGGATCATGAAAAAGAGCTGATGAAAGAACCAACAACAGCGAAAGAAGTCTCAGGGCCGGAAAGAGAACAAAGAGGAACTGAGACCAGATCTGAGCCCGTTGAGGACGGTTCAGTCACACCCGTGAGAAACAAAGGAGAAGACCTCCAGGAGGGTGACAGAGAGCCTATCTCAATTGAGGCAGCAGGAGAGCCTAGGCAGAGGAGGGCTTTCCCAGAAGCAGATGATTTTAAGAGACAAACAGAGCAATTTCCAGAAACCGAGGGGAAAGGAGTTGAGGCGGATCAAAGTCATTGTGGTGTGACTCCTCCTGAACTTGTTGCAGGTCTGTCAAGAGAAAAACCGCAGAACAAGGGGAAATTTCAAGTTCAACTCTGAAGAGAACACTGACAAAAGGTCCACTAAAAGGAGATAAGTGGCCGGAGTAGCAAGGAAAGGGAAAGGAAATGGTTGTTGAGACAACAATCGAGGAAGAAGTAAATACAACAAGGAGAGAAGATCTAAGTGAAGGAGAATTGAATGGTGATGGAAAGTTGAAAAGAATGAGAATAGCAAGTCGAAGATATGCAGGTCGTGAATGGCCATACGGAATTACAAGTGAGTGGCAGCAAGAACTTTTGTCTTTTTGTTTTGATAGAGACATTCCAGGTCAATATTTTGGCACTTGAAGGAAGCTGATGAACTGAACTGTTGAAACCATCTGAGAGATAATCTGAGAACATTTTTGAGAAAAAGACTGTTCAAAATCATGAGAAAGGACATTTATAACCTGATTTTACTTTTTTTTGTTTTTTTAAATAAACCTGATTTTGACAAGCTGCTTACCAATGTTTTTTGACATGGGATCCTGGAAGTGAAACAGAGAGCTGTAAATAACTGCTGAAAGGAGATTTTGTTTTGAGTTTGCTGCAGTTTTTCTAAATGTTCTTCTGCTTTCTGATTCGTTACAGATCATGGGTAACATTAGCCAGCAGGGTAGCAATACTAGGCACTGTAAATATATGAGTATTGGTTTGGCGATTGTTTGTGGTTTTGCTTGTGGGTATGTCTGTTCTTGATAAGAGTGGAGCCAACCATACTTCTGATTTTGAGGCAACTACTGTATTAACGGCAATAGAAAAGTTTAGGTTGGATGAGAAGTATTTGCATGAGGCTACTAATGCGCAAGGAGAACTTTCTTCTAATGTCTTCTATCGCTTGCTTAGTGAGTATGTTGAGATGATGGATGCGATGAATTGTTATGTGTGTATGAAGATTCCTTCATCAGTTGAGGAAGGAGTTCCGTACCATAGTCTGCCTCTAACATATGGAATAAGTTGTAGTTTGTTACTAATAAGATTTTATAACCAGTAATACATCCAGTACTTTTACTCGAATTACGATGTGGTGTTTTCATTTGTCCTTATAATTAGGTATTGGAGTAGAGTAGCTAGGGAGAATGACATAGTAATAGTTAGAGGTTTCTTCTAGCCTATGTTGACATTTGGCACAGCTTATGCACACCGCAATAATTTAACATGCTTGCTTACACCTATAGAGAAGAGCTTCTTAGATCACACAGATGACAGGAGAAAGGCATTGAAGGAGAAGTTAGAAAAAGGCTTAGAGAAAAGGACTTACAGGAATGATTATGCTTACAGTGCCATTAAAATGCAAGGGAAATTAGCTTTAGATGTGCAACATGTAAGGAAACTTTGTATATATAGGCCTAAATCATGCACTGATACTTTGTTTGTGGGAACGAGTGAATGTACACATGTGTTTTTGTTTTAGAGTAAGTGGAAGTTCAAGTTGAATTGACAGGGCCCAGCGATTCCTGGGATTTATTACATCTGTGATCCTAATGCTTATCAACGTCTTCCAAGAGCATGGTATGGGACATGTTATTTGGGGATAGTTTTCTCAAAGATTTTCAAGTGAATGATTTGAAGAGGTTTCCTAAAGTGACTGAATAACATCATACGAGACAGAGGAGGGAGTCTCCTTCTGGTATAGTGGGAGATATATTTGGAGGAATGATTCCTTCAGTGGGAGTTGTTCTGAATTCAATAAAGATTCAAAAGTTGTCTAGTATTGTGGATAACATGCTGACAATTTTTTCAGGAGCTGTACTCCTGATAGATACTGAATTAGCTACTGAAAGAGCTATGACTCTTCAGAATCGTCTTGCTTTAGACATTCTTTTAGCGAAGGATGGCAGAGTTTGTATAATGATTAATCCGAGGCATTATTGCTTGTATATTCTTGATAATAATGAACACAAAGTTACCACAGCACACCACTGTACAGTATAATCAAAATACAGAGGATTTGTATCCCTGGTAGGACATGAAATTGAAAAAGGAATGCGTAAATGTCTCGAAGTCCTTTGGAGCAGGTGTCTTTATTTGGAGGCACAGTCCTCCTCAAAACAGATAATGAGTTCTTAAAAAAAGAGCCAACACGTGTTTCGTCACTCAGATGACTTCATCAAGGCTGCAAAACAATGGCATAAACAAACATTGTATGTAACGTTACCCATAATTAATAAGACATAGTTTGTGCCAAAAGGGTAACCTATAAGATGTGCGGAAAAAAAGGGGAGAGAAGGTGGCAAGTAATGTGCAACCCGAGTGAGCAAAGAAGAAGAAAGGGTAGGCATGGCACGGTAAGCAATTAAAGAGAGACCCAGTTTGTGCAAATTGGAAGGACAATCCAAATAGAGAATCCTGAGAGCATATAAGAAGTATCCGTGGTCCTAGTGCTAGATAAGAGAGGAACGTGAGGACGTGTTCAAAGTTGGCAGACTAAGTCTGTGTAAGAGCTAAAACATGCTAGAGAGATGAAAGGATAACAATTATGTACCTAGACCATACGGCCAGTTAGGAAAAGTTGGACAGCCTACGATTAGGCAAATGGGTGTAATTCTGGAAAGATAAATGAAATACACGATAATACTTAAGAAATGGCAGTAGTTGGCCACCGTAATTACTAAGGAAGCAACAAAATGAGGAGATAATGTATATCTCGGTACTAAAATACCTTGAGGAATCTGTTAGTGGCAGTGACTCCTGTATTAAAGGTGCAAGGAGTCTCCAATAGTGACCATAGAGACTGAAGGTGGCCCTGATAAGCCTCAAGTCGCAAAGTCTGCATGAAGAAGAGAGAAGAAGTAGACACGAAAAGAGACTTGTCCAGCCATGAATAGGTAAACAGTAACGAAAAGTTAACCTAATAGTAACACTAAATCAATAAAGTGCAATATAATTGCACGAACCGGACTAACCCAAAACCCGGACATAAATGCCGCTAGATGGTAAGGACACAATGTAAACCCAAACAAAGTCGTCAGAAAAAGGTTATGAACCCGTAGTACCCATTGGAAAGAGTCCCAAGTCTCAAAACATGAGAAATAACCAAGGCTGGTAATCTTTGGAAAGCTGTGGCCATAAGCACCATGACAGTAACATAAATGATTGAGAGGATGTCAAAATCATTTATTGTGGTCACACGGCATCGGTAAGCATGCCTAATTACACGATATAGACGCCAGTCGCAAACAAACCATGTGGTTTGACCTAACCACAAACTGACCGGGTGAAAACGCCAGCAGTAACGTTGGATAAACAAGGGATAAGAGATTGCATATAAAACAAAATATAAGGAATCCTACCGTGTCGAAAAGTAGAGCCGGGAAAGTCGTCCGGCTGATCCCAAATCAAGTAAACAAGTCCGAGAGCGTGGCACTTGTTATCCAATTTGTATTGGTGGTGACGAAAATAGAAAAAGGACTAATTAGTGGACAGACACGTCTGTGAACGCACGTGAATTGGGAAAGCAAAACTGCGGCCATCTTGGAGTAATAAAGTAGGAGATAGTGCATAAGTGAAGGGGGGGTTGAAAAAGTCATGCCAGTGAGTATAACAGACCCAAAGAGTGGTCTTAATGAACAAGACTCATCATTATTTGTTGGTCAAAAGCGTCTGAAAATGCTCGCGAATCGGTAAAGCAAAAACGGCGGTCATCTATGAGTAATAAACTAGAAAATGGTAGTTCGTAAGAGAAGGGGAACTAGAAACAGTTGTGCCAGTGAGTATAAGGACCCAAACTGTGGTCTAAGTCAACTAAACATCATCAGACCCAATTTGTGAGAAGAACAGACTCAATGCCCTCACAGTGTGAAAAGATAGAGCTGGGACTAGATACTGTAGGAAAGTCCTCCTTTTTTTGCCTGATCACCCCCACTCTTTTTGGATAGGTACTGGTGGTTACTGACTCTTGGCTGTGCCCTGGGTACTGCTAACTAGTCCCAGGGCCTGTGCTCTGTGTAAAATGGATATGCAAATTAGGCTAATTATAATTGGCTAAGTTAACCTACCTATAAGTCCCTAGTATATGGTAGGGCATGTAGGTTTAGGGACCACAGCATAGGTGGTGCACACCTAGGTGCACTGCTGAGGTGCCCAGTGTCATTTTAAAAGCAAGCCTGCCTTGCTGGCTGCTTTTAAATTAAAGTTATATGCAAATTCGACTTTGGAATTAAAGGTACTTCCAAAGTCTTAAACTACCTTATTTTTACATATAAGTCACCCCTAAGGTGTGCCCTATGTGCCCCTAGGGCTGGGTGCCATGTAACTATAAGCAGGGACTTTATAAAAATAGATTTATAAGCCCTGGTGAGGTAAAAACAGCCAAATTCATTTTTCCCTCATTGAAGTAAATGGCCTTCATAGGCTAGAATGGGCAGACTTTATTTTAAATTTTAAAGTCTCCTTAAATGTTACATACCAAGAATTTGGTATCAAATTAATTGTTGTAATAAATCCCACAACTTCCAGTTGTTGGATTTAACATAACTTGTTCAGGTAAAAAGTTTAGACTTTACCTAAAAAGTTGCCAATTTCAGCTCTGCATTGTTTTTGCTGCTGTGCTCTGATTGGCCAGCCTGCAGCAGCTTCTGCCAGGCTACTTTGATGAGGTGTGAAGTGGCCTGGCTTCACACAAAGGAATGTGCTTGGGGGAGAGAATCTCCCCTCAGCAGATGGTGAGGCAGGAAGGGGGAGGGCTGCCAAACTGGTCTTCAAAGGCAGAGAAGGACATCTGGAGCACCCAGCAACACCCCCACATCCTGCAACCCCAGACAGCTAGGTGCCCCCTTGATTAGATTAGGAGAGGGCAGGAGAGGGGTGTGTTTATGATTTTTAGCCACACCAGTGGGTGGGCTCAGCCAGATGTAACCTCCAAAAATGAGATTCAGCCATGTTGGATTTTTAGAGACTGTTGCCTTTTGGGATGGATTTTTGCCACACTTCCCAGGAAGTGGTCATCACAGGGGGACGACCCTGTACCTGATTGGAGAACCAGTGCCCCCCTGCTTTTCACCCAGGAGCAAGAATAAAACTGGCAGACCTGCCCCCACACCTCAGATCCCCGCCAACTTTCAAGAAGAAGGAACTTAAGGAGAAGAAGGACTGCCCTGCTGGACCCCTGGCCTGCACCTGGACCCTGCACTCAGAAGGACTGCACCAGCTGCACACTTGGGCTTCACCACAAGAAGGACTTTGCCTGGCTTCAACTGGTTCAAGGAGGGACTCCCTGTTTGCTACAGGTGAAAAATTGCTATCCAGAGTCCCCTGCACCAACTCCTAAAAAAGAGAGCAGTTGACCACTGCCAGTGGCCAAAAAGGAGTTTGCGCCAGGTGCATTCTGGGAGTTGAAGTCCGCACCCCCCAAGGACCATCACAGAACTTCTGGACCCTTGGGGTGAGCTGTGGACCCCAAAAGAACCTTAAAAGAACATCTGGGTGAAGCCCCAGAAGTTTGGAGAAGATTTGACAAATTTTGTAAAAAAGCTCCAGAGAGGGACCGACCCGCCGCGGAAATTCGAGCCGGCTTGCCTCAACCGCGACCCGGCCTGACTTCGTGGTTCGTCCCGGTAAAGAAAAACATCCGAAAAAGAGACTAAGTCCGAACGTAAAAAGTTGACCGGGACCTCCCAGCCATCGTATCCGAGAAGGGCTCCACGGACGTCGGATCAAGATCCAGGTTTACCCCGGTCGAAGGATTTTCATCTCGAAAAAATGACTAAGTCCGAAGGTAGAAATCACCACCGAGGAAACCCACATAGCGTATCCGGACAAGGGCTCCAGGAGGTCGGATTCAACTGGCAGGTTCGTCCCGGTGAAGAAAAACTTCAAAATAAAGACTAAGTCAGAAGGTAACTTTTCAACCGAGGCTTCCCGCGACTTGTAGCCGAGCAGGGCTCCATCGCGGTCGGCCTGAAACTTTGACTTTGTCCCGGTCCTGGTGCAACCAGATGACCCGATCAGCGCTTTTTGTTTCTAAGCGCTAGAAAAATAATAATACTTTAAAAATTCATATCTCCGGTTCCCCTGAACCGATTTTAATCGTTTTTGTGTCATTTTAAAGATAAAAATATAAACTATTTGTATAAATTGGTTTTGGATTTTTAAACTGTTTCCTGTGTTTTATTTAATTACTGTTTTGTGATATTTGAATGCTTTACACACTGTCTCCTAAGTTAAGCCTTGACGCTCGTTGCCAAGCTACCAAGGGTTGAGCTGGGATTAATTTACTGAGACCTAACTGTACCTAGGTGGAGGTCAGTGGCTTGTTGCTAGGTGTAGGTAACTACCTGCCCTTACCAATAACCCATTTTCCAACAGATACAAACAACAAATATTGTGTTGGTGAGAAAATAGATCATACGCATAGGCATGCATGTACTTGCAAGAAAAAAGGGGAAGAATCACAAAGAAATATAGGCACTGAAGTAAACAAAAGTAAATAATCAATGACAACAGCAGTGTGGACCACTATGAGTCCATTAATCAGCAAAAAAAAGGGGGAAAACATTTTTATGTATGTAATAAATATAGCTCGCTGAGAGATAAACAGTCAATGTAACATGGGCAAACTACCCACCAATAGGGGCTGCACGTAATAACAAGTAGAGTGCTGGTCATTCCGCAATACAGAAAAATGATTAAACATAGTCAGCAACTGTAAGACAGGGTGGTTTAACAATAAGGGAACACGTGTGGGTCGGGCAACATGCTGGTCAATTAAGTAATACAAAAGTCATAGCAAGGAAATGAGAAGTTAGGCAATGATGACGCATGAACAACATCACAGTTAAGGAAACGTTACGTAAGAAAAACATGCAATTCCCGGTCAGTGTTGAGCCCCTGTTCAACTGCATGGAGTTTCAGGATCCATTTCACCTCACATTTGTGAAGATCTTTTGTTCTGTCACCCCATCTGTGTGAGTTGGACTCCTGAGTTATGCCATGAAATTTTACGTTCAGAAGATCTTTCTCCCCGTGTTGTGAGTTGAAGTGAACAGCAAGGGGATACGTTGTTTTATGATTCCTAATAGCTCTAACGTGTTCCTGGATGCGTTCCTTCAGTGGACGTATTGTACTACCCACGTAAATCAGACCACATACACAAATGACACAATAAACCGTATAAATGGTGTTACAATTCATGAACTCTCTGATATGAGAAATGTTCTTCGTGTTGTAAGAGAAAGATAGAGTTCTGTTAAGGGCTAGTTGACAAGATACACAACAGCCGCACTTAAAAAAAAACTCTGTTTTGCCTGGAATCCAAGTCGTTGGATGTACCTGTATGGGAGGAGCAAGAAAACTCGGGCACAAACTATTCCTAAGGGTACGACCCCTACTATGTGTAATGTTAGGAGAATTACCAATGGAGTCTTTTAAACTAGAGTCCAGAAGTAACACATGCAAGTGCTTTTTAAGAATACGTAGCAATGTCAAGCTTGCAGGGCTGTACTGGGTGACAAAAGAAATAGGCCTCTTATTGGACCTATCAGTGCAAGCTTTTTTGTGGCCTCTAATCAATAATTAGTGCTAATCTTTGGAGGAAATGCGTCTACTCGCCATCGAGATGAGATCTTTGGTGTAACCCCTATCTCGGAAACGTTCTGCCAAGTTTTCAAGCTCATGTTTAAAAATCCCAGTGTCACTGCAATTGCGGCATACTCTAACCATTTCCCCATAGGGGATAGCCTTAATTTGTGTTAGGGGATGTGTGCTGCGTGCGTGTAGAATGGAGTTACATGCCGTTGGTTTCCTGTACAGTCTGGAAGAAATCTTGTTTCCGGTAATGTACAGAAGTAGGTCCAGAAACTCAATTTGGGCACAATCCACTTTGTGTGTGAACACTAAGTTAAATTCATTTGAATTTAGGTGGTCTATGAGTGCAGTGAGGTCCTCGCTACTGCCAGTCCAGATGGCCCATATATCGTCACTGTATCTCCCCCAATACAAAATGAGTTGGGTGATATGAGTAGGGCATCTAGCCCAAAGGTGTAGCTTCTCAAATTGTCCCATATATAGATTTGCATATGAGGGAGAGAATTTGGCTCCCATAGCTACTCCCTGGCGCTGCTGGTACCAGCTTCCTTCATACAGGAATACATTGTTTTCAAGTACCAGACGTGTTAAGTCCAGAAGCATAATAGTGTGTTCGTACAGTGTGGCATCGCGATCAGCAAGAGTCGCCAAGAGCATCTCTAGGCCCTTCTCAAGGGGAATGGAAGTGTAGAGAGAGCTTAAATCAAAACTAACAAACATGCACTCATCTGACCATTCGATATCTTCCAGTTGACATAGCAAGTCCCTGGTGTCCTGAATGTATGAGGGTAGATTGTGAACTAGTGGCTGAAGGAAAGAGTCAATATATTCCGAGATGTGTTCTGTTGGTGAACCAATGCCAGAAATGATGGGTCTGCCTGGTGGAAAGTTCCCTGATTTGTGGACCTTAGGTAAGATGTACAGTATATGCAGGGTGCCCGGGGTGTACCATTGAATAAGTACTTATATTCCAAATTTAGCAGAAGGTATAAGTTCTTCCAATGTGTCAACTTGTTCTCAATCATGTTGGTAATCCCCAGTAGGGGGTTGTTCTGCAGCTGTGTGTATGCCTGTTTGTCACTAAGTTGTCGATTGATTTCAGACACATAATCAGACCTGTTCATTACCACAACATTCCCCCCTTTATCGGCCTCCCTGATGACTATATCAGTGCATGTGGAGAGTCTCTGCAAGGCCAAGAGTTCACCACGGTTGAGGTTGTTGTTTGTTCTAGGTGTACAGGTTCCGAGTTTATCCTCAAGGTTAAACAATTCTGTACTAACTGCTTTATAAATTACATCAATACAGTTATCCGGTGGTAATACTGGTACAAATGTGGATCTGGGTTTGAACCCGCTGTCAAGATCCAGATTTGGTGGAATGTCCAATTGGGATAGTAGTTCATCAAAAGAAGGAGTCGGTAGAGTGGTAGTGTCAAGTGAAAGGATCATGTGAATGTCTTGCAAGTCCTTAATGGATTGGTTGCAAGCTTGTGAGGGAATGTGAGGAATTTTGTTGGTCACAGGTTTATTAAGAAAAAACTTTTTGAGTTTGAGATGTCGTATGAATTTGAAGAGATCAATATGTATAGTGGCGAAATCTGGTTTGGAAGTAGGACAGAAGCCCAGACCCTTTTTCAAAACGTTTTTTTCCTATGTAGACAAATCAGGAGTAGACAGATTGAAAACCTGTACGGAGTCCCCTTTCAGAGTAAGGGGATCAGGATTGGTATAGCTGTTCATGTTCTTTGGGTTTTTGAGGTGGAGCGAGTTGTTACACCCTACCTGTTGTTTGTTAAATTTTCTCCCCCCATGCGGGTGGGTTTGGATTTGTACTTGGTCTGTTGAAGTTTTGGCGTACACCCCTTCTGTATCGGCCCAGTTCCTCTAAAAAAGATGATTGTTGGGGGGCACTCTGTGAGGGTAGATTACTGGAGGGCCCCTCTGTGGATGAATCCAAACCATTGCTGGATTAGTTGGAAACCTCTGATAAACTACTGGTAGTTGACCCAGCTGGGGCGGTACTCTTAGTTGTTTTACTTCTAGTGTCTTTGTTGACCTGATCAAATCTGCATGCAAACTTGTATATTCGACCATTGCTATAGTCGTTCTCGTCCCTGATTAGTTTCCTCATTTTCTTATCTTTAATATAAAGTTGGTACCCATTCAGTATCTCCTTCAAAATGGTATAGTTTTTGTTGGTTGCCTCAGTGAGATTGAGATTCTTGATCCCATCCTCAAGGGAAGCAATGCCAAGTAATAATTTGTTCCTCTTTCTGTCAGCATGTTTGATGAGTGTGTCGATCATGCCAAACAAGGTGGAAGAGATTAAGGCGGTCATTCTAATCTTGGCGGGCGGCGGGAGCCGCCCGCCAAGCGGGAACCGCCAGAAGACCGTACCGCGGTCAAAAGACCGCGGCGGTCATTCTGAGTTTCCCGCTGGGCTGGCGGGCGACCGCCAGAAGGCCGCCCGCCCAGCGGGAAACCCCCTTGCACTTGCACCCGTCGCGATTTTCAGTGTCTGCTATGCAGACACTGAAAATCTTTGTGGGGCCCCACGGCACCCGTTCCCACCAGCCAGGTTCTGGCGGTCAAAACCGCCAGAACCAGGCTGGCGGGAAGGGGGGGTCGGAATCCCCATGGCGGCGCTGCCTGCAGCGCCGCCATGGAGGATTCTTCAGGCCAGGGGAAAACCGGCGGGAAACCGCCGGTTTCCCTTTTCTGACCGCGGCTTTACCGCCACGGTCAGAATTGGCCTGGATGCACCGCCAGCCTGTTGGCGGTGCATCCGCGGTCCCTGGCCTTGGCGGTCTATGACCGCCATGGTCGGAATGACCCCCTAATTGTTCCCATTCCCCTAAAAGATCAGGGTAGGGATCTTCAAAAGAGGGAAAGATTATTACTCGTAATCCCCTAGGTACCTGTTTCAGTTCCAAGTATCGTTTAAGGGTTGTGACGTCCCACCAACGTGCTAGTTCCTGTTTTTTAAGTCTCTCTAGTTTGATAAATTTGTGTCTAAGTCCTTCCCTTATAGGTGCATTGTTTACTGTATGTGTAGATAAAGGTTTCATGGAAAAAAGTTCCACAGCTAAAGTGTCCCGATTGTCATCAAATGAGGCCATTTCCAATAAGTTAATATATATATATATATATAAATAAGTGAATACAGAAACAGTTCACACACAGTATTGTAACCCAGAGTGCAGCTCACCACAACCGGACAAAGCTAGGCCTAGGACAATAATGAGGGGTAGTAAGGGTGAGAACTGCTGCACATCTAGGGAGTGAGTACACTTTACGTTATGAATGTAAACAAAGTCCAAAGTAGGTGCCAAGTGGTCATGTGCCTTACTACCCAGTAGACACAAAAGTGTGTACCGATGTACACAATAACAATGAACACAAAGTTACCACAGCACACCACTGTACAGTATATTAAAAATACAGAGGATTAGTATCCCTGGTAGGACATGAAATTGAAAAAGGAATGCGTAAATGTCCCGAAGTCCGTTGGAGAAGGTGTCTTTATTTGGAGGCACAGTCCGCCTCAAAACAGATAATGAGTTCTTCAAAATACAGCCAACACGTGTTTCGTCACTCAGATGACTTCATCAAGGCTGTAAAACAATGATATAAACAAACATTGTATGTAACGATACCCATAATTGATAAGACATGGTTTGTGCCAAAAGGGTAACCTATAAGATGTGTGAAAAAAAAGGGGAGAGAAGGTGGCAAGTAATATGCAACCCAAGTGAGCAAAGAAGAAGAAAGGGTAGGCATGGCACGGAAGGCAATTAAAGAGAGACCCAGTTTGTGCAAATTGGAAGGACAATCCAAATAGAGAATCCTGAGAGCATATAAGAAGTATCCGTGGTCCTAGTGCTAGATAAGAGAGGAACGTGAGGACGTGTTCAAAGTTGGCAGACTAAGTCCGTGTAAGAGCTAAAACATGCTAGAGAGATGAATGGATAACAATTTAAAAAATAAATGTACCTAGACCATCCGGCCAGTTAGGAAAAGTTGGACAGCCTACGATTAGGCAAATGGGTGTCATTCTGGAAAGATAAATGAAATACACGATAATACTTAAGAAATGGCAGTAGTTGGCCACCGTAATTACTAAGGAAGCGACAAAATAAGGAGATAATGTATATCTCGGTACTAAAATACCTTGAGGAATCTGTTAGTGGTAGTGTCTCCTGTATTAAAGGTGCAAGGAGTCTCCAATAGTGACCATGGAGACTGAAGGTGGCCCTGATAAGCCTCAAGTCGCAAAGTCTGCATGAAGAAGAGAGAAGAAGTAGACACAAAAAGAGACTTGTCCAGCCATGAATAGGTAAACAGTAACGAAAAGTTAACCTAATAGTAGCACTAAATCAATAAAGTGCAATATAATTGCACTAACCGGACTAACCCAAAACCCGGACATAAATGCCGCTAGATGGTAAGGACACAATGTAAACCCAAACAAAGTCTTCATAAAAAGGTTATGAACCCATAGTACCTATTGGAAAGAGTCCCAAGTCTCAAAACATGAGAAATAACCAAGGCTGGTAAACTTTGGAAAGCTGTGGCCATAAGCACCATGACAGTAACATAAATGATTGAGAGGATGTCAAAATCATTTATCGCGGTCACACGGCATCGGTAAGCATACCTAATTACACGATGTAGATGCCAGTCGCAAACAAACCATGTGGTTTGACCTAACCACAAACTGACCGGGTGAAAACGCCATCAGTAACGTTGGATAAACAAGGGATAAGAGATTGCGTATAAAATAAAATATAAGGAATCCTACTGTGTCGAAAAGTAGAGCCGGGAAAGTCGTCCGGCTGATCCCAAATCAAGTAAACAAGTCCGAGAGCACGGCACTTGTTATCCAATTTGTATCGGTGGTGACGAAAATAGTAAAAGGACTAATTAGTGGACAGACAAGTCTGTGAACGCACGTGAATTGGGAAAGCAAAACGGCGGCCATCTTGGAGTAATAAAGTAGGAGATAGTAGTGCATAAGTGAAGGGGAGGTTGAAAAAGTTATGCCATATTCTTGATAATAGTAAAGAAACTAGAGATTTATCTACTAATCTGACTAATGGAAGTGCTGATTTGAAAGAATTTAAAGAACCTGGTGTTTGGGAAAAGGTTGGCAAAGGTTTTACTTCAGTGGGAAATTGGCTCAGCAACATTTGGAAAGGGATTCTATTGAAAGTCTTGCAGGGGATATTAATTATTGTGATTTGCCTAATTGGAATACGGGCAATGTGTAAATTATGCAAAAGAAGTACATTGAAAAACTCAGAGAATGATCAGAAGAGGGAAGAAAAGAAAAGAGAAAATTTGTTCAGGGAAAATTCAAAAAGGGAACAAAAGTATGAAGGGATTGAATTGACATAATTTTAGCTGGTGCAAAAATGTGTGGGTGATATTTTAGTGTGATGACACATTTATTCATCAGAGGAAGGATTGCTAGTGCAGGTATTTCATTAAAAAAGATTAATGAGTGTTCTTGTACTAATGAGTAATGGATTTGTGTAGAAAACATATTGACGTAGAAAAATAATGGCTGTATTTGAAAATGTGATCACAATGAGTGGCCACCAATGCTCACGAAGTGTACTTATTAATAGTCCATTACCATGAAATGTTGAGTATATGTTTGACTAATGTAGTAATGGGTCAAATAAAGGGATATGTATTATGTACTACCTTTATTAATTATAGGCCTTAACTTAGCGAAGGTCTTGGCCTAGTTGCCAGGCCTCATGTCAAGCTGTATTTCTCAGTGTTTAATAAAATGGCTTTACTAGAGAGTTAAACTGTGATTTTCCATTGTATTGTGTAAATGTGCTTGTAGCTAAAAAAAATTCTCATGAGAACTGACTGCTAAAGATGCTGTTCTTGCTAAGTGTAACATTATGAGTAAAATGTGTGTGAGACTGACTTTCTCAGGATGAGAACAATGGAGACATTGACCGGAGTAGAAGCAGCAACAATATTTTTACCTGAAGAGCCGGATAATGAAAACATTGCAGGAAAAAACAATCAGCGACATGTGAATGGAATAGTGGTAGAATTCATAGATTTGAAGTTTTAGTTTTATTGGACAAAGTGTGAAGATGCAATCCCTTGACCAATAGGGATGTGGGAAGTAGTTTTAGGGAATGTAACTTACCAGGACTGCACTGAGAAGAAACCAGCATTCCTTTGAGCCATTGAGCATTTTGCCATTTGCCATAGAGCCATTCTTGACCATTTTCTGCCTTGACAAGAGACGTGCTTAACTTTAATACTTAGAGACTTTGCGTTTTCTGAACTTTGATGCTGAATCCTGATGTCTTGCTGACCGAACTGATGTCCTGATGACAAAGATTATCTTAGCTTGCCGATCCAATTGAGGAGAGGTATTATTGTACACATGTGTTTGTTATGCCTATTTGCTTTTTCTTTCTAGGTACCAACCACACTGTTTTGATAGAGCCATAGTTAGATGTTTTCCAAATGTGTGTTACTAAATTGTTTTGCATGAAGCCCAACATGCTGATGCTAATCTGCTAATCTGGTGCTAGTTAAGGAGTCTCACTAATAAAAATCTGTCAATAGGGAATAATGATTGATGAAGTTCTCTGCTGAACCTAAATGTATTTGATATCGTTTGCACAATTGCTCTTGTTTTTAATCTGTACCGTAACCTTAGAATGCTTAATAGTTCAAGCCTTGATTAGATTGAATTTCTTCCGTAAATTTGGACAGCCAGTGTTGTTTCTATATGTATCATTTAATTTCAAGATTAATTTACATGACACTAGCATTGTTAATATAGAGAAATAAATATTCTAACTTTTACCCAAAGGGTGTGGTTATATATGACTGAAAGGTCATGGAAAGTGACAATTACTGACTCTATTGATTATTACTGTCATTGACTACTGTTGATTATTTATATTGTTGATTGAAATATTTATAATTAATCTGTCTGTACTGGATCTATAGTGGGAACATCTTAATTGTGAGTTCAAAGGTTTATCGATCTATTTGCGTCCCCTTGTAAGTTTACTTATTAAGGTCAGACACGCTAACAGAATCGCTGATGTGTACTGTGACATGTCTCACAAGCTACTTTCACTGTGGCAGGCATGGCTGTCATATATAGAAAAACACAGTACAGATTAAAATAATATTAGTGTCTCAGGAATGGGACCAGCTAGAAAACTGATTAAAGCATTTGTGAGAAATTAGGACTTTTTGCAGTCTCCCCCTATTTTTGTCCCACTTCTGACCGCTAGTTGCTGGTTTTGTGAATCTGAGGGATCCCTAGGCTCTGTTCACCAGATCCAGGGCCTCAGCTCCAGTTAAAAGATATAAGCAAATTAAGCATAATTATAATTGGCATGACAACCTACTTGTAAGTCCCTAATATATGGTAGTGCGTTTGGATTTACAGGCCCAGCAGATATAATACATTCAAGTGTGCACTGCTGTGTGCCCTGCGGTCAAATTGAAAGCCAGCCCCACCTTGCAGGCTGCTTTTGAATTAAATGTATATGCAAATTTGATTTCAGAATCAGAGGTAATCTCAAAGTCTTAACCAGAAGGTTTTTATGTGTGTGGGCGTTGCTCCGTATGTAAAATAGGAGTTAACAAAAATAAAAAAGTTCAAATACAATACCCCAAAGGAATACACCATCAATTTGTTTATTAATTGTAACACCAACATTTGTGGTTTACGTCTTGGGATGTTTGTGTGGTAAATTGTATATCGGCAGTAGTGTACGGAGTCTAAAGACAAGAGTGATGGAACATATAAGAGCTATAAAAAACAGAGATATCAAATATCCTGTGGCTACACACGTACAGTCTTCCCATCCCACCAACACTCAGATTTGGTTTCATGGTTTAGAACATGTACCTCATGATGAAAGGGGAGGCGACAGGGAATTGACATTAAGAAAAGCTGAGGCAAAATGGATAAATAGATTACAAGCAGTGCAAGAAGGATTAAATATTAATAGCGAATTTCATTATTTTTTGGGAACTTAATGAAATGTGTGGTTAAAAGTGCCACTTTTCAATGGCTATCACTGTTACATGATTTAAAGTGAGGTCTTCTATAACTGCGTTAGGTAGAAGTGTCTAGTATGAATATTAAAATGATGTATAAAAATACAATCAACGTCTTAGTGATATGTGGCCTGATGGCTTTTGGCAGTGGAGCACGTTACAGGTATTAACCGTGAGGTATGGATTGGTGTTTCCCACTTTAATAATTTGCATTATTGTTATATGTTGTAGCAGGTATATTTTATCCTGTTTTAGTAGAAGACAAAACAATAATATATCTTTTAGAACTCTTGGTACATGATCAATATAAATGTGGGGAAAATAAAAAGTGAGATTCTAAAATGTCCGCCACTGTTACATATTTTAAAACGAGGTTTAAAACGTTGTTATTGTTATATGTCTTAAAATGAGGTCAGTTTGCTTGGTCAAGGTGGAAGCAATCACACAAGTATTAAAACGTCTATTTTGTCTTAGTAGACGATGAAAATAACAACTTACATCAAATTTGCTTATATAGATTCTGTACAAATATAAGGTAAAAGGTGCCTCTCTAAAAGGGCCACCACCAGTATATGTTTTCAAAAGAGATTTTACTGGCATGCCGAGTGCATTATACATAAAAGGTGCCATTTCAAAATGGCCGCCACTTTCACATGGTTTAAAAAATGAGTTTTTCTAAGGTTTTTTAATTTGCCCCAGATGTTAGTGATTGCACAAGTATAAAAATGCACACTTTGTTGTAATAAGATGATAAAATAACATATATTTAACCCATTTATGTAGAGTTCATATAAATATATGGCAAAAGGTGCCTCTTCAAAATGGCTGCCATCATCACATGCTAAAAAATGAGATTTTATTAGCATGTTGAGTGTATTATATGCTGCAAGTGTGAGGTATGGATCAGTGTTTCTGGTGTAATAATTGACATTTTTGCCATATGTTATTGTAGGCACAGTCTATTTTGCTTTAGTGGGCGACCAAATAATAATATATATGAAATCGTCAGTGCAAAGCTTATATAAAAGTGTTGTCCAAGTGCCATTTCAAAATGGCCGCCACCGTTATATATCTCAAAAGGAAGTGTTTCAGTTTGCTTCAGGTGGAAATGGTTAGTACAAGTATAAAAACGATGTGTGAGAACACAATCGGTTTCATTGTCAGGAGATCGGATGGTGTTCTGCCGTGGAGCGCGTTACATACTGCAATTATGAGGTGTGGGTTGATGTTTCTTCTGTAATAGTGTGTACCATCTTTATTTTGTCCTAGTAGATGATCAATTGACAATAAAAAATTGATATGTAGCCCTACTTCTAATGGAAATGGAATAGTGTTGGAAAGATTGAAAGATGAGAATTAGAAGAATACAAAATTAATCTCTGAAATTTGAAGTTGTTTGTAATTAAAACTAATTGATAACGAAAATTAAGTTAAATGTAGAGGATAAAGTTTGTCACTTTGTAGGAAGTAACATATATGAAATTACTATATTGCGAAACACATTTTTTACAACATTTGATATATATAATTTTTTTTTTTAAATATATATGTAAAAAAATCTAAAAATGAAGAGTTTAAAATAAAATAAAATATATAATACGATTACATAGGTAGTTTTGGAGGAAGTGAAGGAAATTAAGAAATAAATAAAAAACTGACAATGTTGGAAATTATTGCAATTAATTAAAAAAAAAAAAAAATTTTTTTTTTTTAGCCTTTTTCCCTCTATTTATATTTTTCTATAAGTTAAGTCATTAGTTTAATTTCTTTAATAACATTTAAAATTACCATGATGGTGATTATTGATGATTTTAATGTTTTCACTGCATTTTATATTTAATATGGGTGGAGGATGTATATAGAATATTCTATTGATTGATATTTTATGTATTTGTATATTTTTTATAGCCATGAAGAAGTCCGTGAGGACGAAACGCGTTGGCTATGATGGATTAGATATTGTCATTGTGGATAAATAAAGAACAAAAAGTTTTCATAAGAACTCTGTGGGCTCCCTGAAAGCAATCGCTTAAAAGAGCTTCACTTGCATCATCTCCACCAAAAGCAACCAAGCTGACCATCTTCAACTGGACAAGAATTTGACAAGTGCATTCAGGGAAACATAGTCCCAGCATCTCAAGGACAATGTCACAGCTTCTAGATCCTTCGATTGGTGCTGTGGACCACTAAGGACCAATGAAAGATTTCTGGAAGAAGATCCAGGAGTTTGGAGAAACTTTGGAAAAACAATTCCAGAAGATGGTTGACCTATTGACGAGAGTCAAGTCACTGACGTCGAACTGTGACCCAGCCTGAAGCTCCAGAGCTTTACCCCATTGATGAGACTTCAAGAATTTTACCGGGACCTTGCACTGAGGCAAGCGGCTGGAGTTGCATAAAATCCCAGGCAGACGAGGAGCCTTGTCCAATGACGAGATAAAAAGCTCCAGAAAAGTGACCAAGTCAGAAGGTTGAAAGTTGACTAGGCTCTACCGCTAAGTATATATGACACGCGCTCCATAGGCGTTGGCCTGAAACTTTGACTTTGTCCCGATCAAGCACGGCCAGCTGTCCCAATGTGACACTGTGGATTCTAGGCACTAGAAAACATTTATGCTTTAAAGATTCATATATCCCATTCCCTACTTTGGATTTTTGTCATTTTGGTGTCCTTTTGAAGATAAAAATATTTATTATTCTTATTTCTCTTTGTGTCACTGCCTGCAGAGAATTCACAATAGCCCAACTGTCAGTCTGACTCAAACGTGGAATACACAAGCAGGCAGAGGCACAGAATAGTTAAGCAAGAAAGTGCCCACTTTCTAAAAGTGGCATTTTCAAACTTAAAACCAACTTTACCAAAAGATGTATTTTCATATTATGAGTTCAGAGATCCCAAACACCACATTTCTATCTGCTCCCAATTGGAACCTGCACTTAAAAGATATTTAAAGGCGGTCTCCATGTTAACCTATGAGAGAGATAGGCCTTGCAACAGTGAAACCTGAATTTGGCAGTATTTCACTGCCAGCACATGTAAAACACACCAGTACATGTCTTACCTTTAAGATACACTGCACCCTGCCCATGGGGCTACCTATGGCCTATCTTAGGGTGCCTTACATGTAAATAAAGGCAAGGTTTAGGCCTGGCAAGTGGGTACACTTGCCAGGTTGAATTGGAAGATCAACACTGCACACACAAAGACTGCAGTGGCAGGTCTGAGGCATGTTTACAGGGCTACTCATGTGGATGGCACAATCAGTGCTGCAGGCCTACTAGTAGCAGTTGATTTACAGGCCCTGGGCACCTCTAGTGCACTTTACTATAGACTTACTAGTGAATAAAATGTACCAATCATGGAAAAGTGAATTACACATATAGGGCCTGACTACAACTTTGGAGGAGGTGTTAATCCGTCCCAAATGTGACGGATATACCACCAGCCGTATTACGAGTTCCATAGGATATAATGGACTTTTAATACGGCTGGTGGTATATCTGTCACTTTACCGTCACTTTTGAGACGGATTAACACCTCCTCCAAAGTTGTAATCAGGCCAATAGTTTACACAGAGAGCGCTTGCACTTTAGCACTGGTAAGCAGTGATAAAGTGCCTAAAGTTCCAAAAACCAGCAAAAACAAAGTCCAGTACACAGTCAAAACATAGGAAGCAGAGGCAAAAAGGCAGGGGAGACTATGCCAAATATGCCAGGTCTAACACCTTCAGTACGGGAGAATTACCACAAAGGCCCAATCTTATTTTCTTGGGCATGATTGCTAATTTATTTTGTTATTAATTCCCCATTATAAAATGTTGAGAAGATTTTTAAAAGAATCACTTTTGTTCAGTGACTCATAAATGAGAATACATGGTGCTTAGAGGATGTAAGATGGCTCAGTAAGTGAAATACTTGGCAATGTCATCTTTATTGAGCTGCAGTGCTCTTTTCTTTCAAGCTGGAAAATCTAGTATAATTTAATTGCTTACCGGTTACAGATGTTATTTGCAGCACTTGGGAACTTACCAACCAACTGCATTTTTAAGTATGTGTAGTGGTACGAAAGCAGTGTTACTCGTATGCTACAAAAAAGGTAATTCACTATCCTATGGGAGCAAACAGTCACCTCCCCTATCTTTTCTATGCAGAAATATCTGCCACGGTCAAAGATAATGATACGTCTATTAATTATATTATGATTAAGTAAAAACTTTACTAATTAAAAAAGCATTAATAAACTTAACTTAAAATAAAAATCTAAGAAAAACTTTTGTTAATACATTTAAAAAATAATAATTTAACACATAACTTTGCGAGTTGATATATTTATTAAATGAAAAAATATACAGTGAGCGGGATTTTTTAAATTAATGAAAAACTTACCTATGCATTAAATATATATTTGAACTAAGTAATTATTTGATGGAAATGTATTTCAATGAGTTAATGTGCTGCAACATTTGATTTTCTAGTTTCAGGTAAATAATACATGTTTTAATTGTTTTAAATTTCAATTTTGTATTGGGGAGGTGCAAAGGCCAGAAATATTAGGTACTATCAAGTGGTACTCTGAGTTAATGGGGAAAGTAATTAACTGTACAAAGGCAGAACAGGGGAAAATAAGAAAGGGGGGTCCAATGCAAGTCAGGGAGGAGTGTCACAGAAAAGGTGGTTTGACAATGGTTGTTGTTGTTGAAATCTAAAAAGTAAATTAAGAAAGCTTAAAAGGCAACAGGGGGGAAGTAAGAATCCAAATAAGGACGGGAGGATCAGTAAATTATATATATTCTGCAAAAACACTATTAAAGTGAAAAAAAGACCTTCTATAGCTCCAACTGGAAGGAAATGTTAGAAGTTATTAAAAGTAAAGATACTAAAATGTTTTTGAAATTTTTTCATCAAGGAATGCGTATTGCTCAATCAGGATCTGACTGTATGATCTTGAAAGGTGTCCTCAACAAAGTATTTAGAAGAGATTTGCATAAAAGGTTATCAAGCCCTATATAAGGAGAACTATGAGGCACATACAGAACTATTACAATGCCCCATGACGAAACAAATAAAGGAAGAAATAAAAGTCTTGTCTTTGTTAAGTGCAGCAGGGCCTGATGAAATTCCAGCCATATTGGTGAAAGTTAATATGGATTGGTGGAGCAAAATCTTTTATATATTATTTAGAAGTGTAACCATCTTAGGCTTAGCCCCAGAGAGTTGGAAGGGGGGCAATTGTTAAACCAGTTCATAAAAAAGACTCATTTTCCAATCCTAAGAGCTATAGGCTAACCAGGTAAATGGCTGTTGGGGAGAAGGTGTTTGGGAATTTTGTCTTGAGAAGACTTAAACACTGGATTAATGAACAGGCTCGCACCCTGGTGGAGCAGGGTGACTTCAAAGAAAGCCACAAGACTTTGTACCACTGTTTTAACCTATGGGCATTGGCTAGGAAGACTATTGACATAAAAGGGAATTTGTATTGCTGTTTTGTTGACTACTGAGCCATGTTTGATTTGGTAAGTTGGGAGATCTTATGGGAGCCTGCTTTGAATTTTAAAAGAAGTGCACCACGGAAATGGGGCCCAAATAGAACATTATCGAGGCAGAACATTAACAGAGAAGATTATGATAAGGAATGGGTTGTACCAAGGTTGTGTTTTGGCCACAATCTTATGTTCAATGTATTTAAGGGACCTTTCAGAGAATGAGATAGCAGCTTTTTTTATTAAGATTGGCTGGTGCTATGTAGCATGTTTGCTTTATGTGGATAATTTAGTAATAATGGCCATGACATAGATCGATTTGTAGCAAAAAATAACCACATTTGAACAATACATTGAGGACAAAAAGCTCCTTATCAATATGGAAAAAACTAAATTGTTAATTTTTGCAGAAAGAAAGAAGGAGGTTAAATGGTTTCTGAGAACAAAAAGTAGAGAGGAAGGCCATGTATTGTTACCTGGGCATGCATTTTACATGCTTTTTACATCAAATTTAGGTTGGATGATGCATTTGGAGGTAATTGAAACTAATGTCCTGCCAGCAATCCTGGGATTATGTAAATTTAGGAAACATGTTTGGGTGACCCAAGTTAGTTCCAGTCCTCACAGTATATAAGGTATTAGTGCAGGCCAAATGATTGTATGGTGCAGAAATGATGTATTTAATTGGGATAAGTAAATGGAATAAGATTGAAGAACAATGTTTAAAAAGGATATTACATCTTCCCAAAACTGCCATGGTTCAGGCCATAAGGCTGGAAACAGGATTGTCATCATGGTCTTGCTCTCAGAAAGGACTGAATTGACATTGTGGGACAAGCTGTTGGTTGCCAGTGATGCAAGGATATCATTTGTGTGTAGGGATGAAATCTTTTATTTCTTAAAAATATTTTTGTTAGTCAACATAAAACAATTATTGCTCAGGATAGAGAATTGGCAGTGTTTGATACAGTTGCTCTCGTGCATGCAGAGATGGCTTTCAGCAGATTCCACAATATAGTAAACATGCAGCATCCCTGTTGGTAGCAATAGCAGTTAAAGGTCTTGGAATTGTCCACCTCTATGTTGTTTTCGACCCCCTCCATCCCATCAATCCACTCTTGCATTCCCCCTGTATGCACTCCAGATGCCCCACATCTTGTCCTACTTTTTGGGGCATCCTCTACTTTGGTAGACCACTCTACCTGCCCCCTCATCCCAGTCCAGGTCAGTCTTCCGCTCCTCCACTCGGAGAGGTGCCTCCATTCCCAAGACATGTGTTATATTGCGCTTGGTCACTATTGCTTCTGTTTTAAGCCATAGCTTTTGTACCTTGGCCAGACCTCCTCGCCAGTTATATTCAAGAGGAGTAGCTCAGGGTCTGAGGGGACCTCTTGCCCAAGCACCATGATCATAACAAACCACCACTACTCCCATCAGCGCTGTATCTCGGGAGTGGATAACAATATATGGTAGAAGATTCCCACCTGCCCACATTGCCTCAGAAAAAGCAAGGAGTCTCCCCGGCCTATCTTGTGTAGGAGCAACCTGGAATAGTATGCCCTGTGTAGTATTGGCAATTGGATCAGTCAGAAATGTGCCCGTATTGCAACCCCCCCTGGGGCTCTGCTTTGCCTCTACCCAGTCATCATCATCTAACACTCCTACTTCTTCCCAGGCCATGCGTAGGACAGCCAGCGGATTGAGGGAATTATTCTTCAATTTCTTGTAGATCATGAGGTTGCCTTAATTTCAAGTGGAACTGAAAGGAGGCAGTCCTCCAGTGGGGCTAACTCTGGCAGCTGATCCCCCTCCACCACATTGCAGCACAAAGAATGTTCCACTACTGTATACCTATAGCGCTCAGACTTTGCTATGGTGTGTTCCTGACAGAGATCACCAAATGACACCAACAACTGCTCCCTCCAAACATACCCCAAATAGTCAATAACCAGAAGTGCCTATTTCTTAAATCCTCTCAGAGCTCCATCCTCGTGCAGATCACTGTGTCGCGGGGGGGTTCAGGCCTTCAGGGTAATCCCCCAACCCAAATAGTATGTCTCCTCTTTCCACACCCACACAACAGTATTAGTGTGTACCGGCGGGGCCCGCTCATTTGCTCATTTATATAATGCTGCCTCATAGCTATTGCTCCCCATTGCATGTCTACCTACGTGAAACACCAGCTCTGTCTGATTTGCAAATGCTCAATCATTGACAGTCATTAATTGGGCCTCCCAGTAGTACCTAAAGAGATCTGGAACAGCTAGGACCCTGTGTACACAATCCCCATTGTAGCTTACGGCTATGCGAGAACAATTTTTTTCCCACAGCAACAATCAGGCTTCCTGCTCAATCCGCTCAAACACCTCCGGTGGGACCCTGTAGGGAGTGTTCTGGAGAACAGATACTAGCCATAGTAGCGCCACCATTTTATAAAGGGCTTCCCTTCCTATAAGTGACAGCAGAATAGCCCTCCACTGGTCTACATCCCTATGAAGTCTGCTCAATTGTGGGTGAAGGTTCACCCGAATGAAGTGCTTCGGTTGCTGTTAAAATAAACCCTCAGATACGTAAATCCATCTTCTGCAATTGGCACAGAGCATTACAGAGGAAGTGCAGGAGGGTCCCCTGCCAATGGAAAGACCAGGGATTTGTCCCAAATTATTTGGCTTCCTGAGTAGGGGTTGGTGGTGAGCTCCACTCCACTGGTGGAGTTAACTGAGTTTTTAGCACTCTGTGCTCCGCTTGGAGTGTGGAGTTCACCCAAAAATTGTACTAGCCCAAGCAGCAGAGCAGAGCTCACCGCATGCACACTGCAGCCCACTTAGGGACACATGGAGCAAGCGCAGACAGTCGGAGTTTGCACTGTGTGGCCCACAACCAGGCTGCAGTGTGCACTCGGCACAAAGAACATATCAGTGGTGGATGGGATTGGCCCTGAAGCTGCTGCCAGCAGCTGCTGAGGTGCTGTACTTGTGCCAAATCCAGATCCAAGCCTCCCTGTCCTCAGCTACCCGGGACCAGGGGGAAGAGGCAGGCAGAGATCCAGGCTGCTTAGAACAGGGACCCAGGTAAGATGCTCATTTTGCTTTCTCTTCTATGTGCACATTGGGCCCGGCACTGATTATGGACAGTAACTGCACATGAGGGGGGTCTGTATGTGTAGAAAAAATTAAGCCTGCAGTCAGAGCTCCATATGAAAATAACCTGTTTCTGAGTTCTCAGAGTCCCTGGGAAAGGAAGTGGTGTTACAGGGTACGGTGCTGAGGCCAGCAGGGAGAGCTGAAGACTGGGGAAGCATGAGCTGCTGAGTGGAAGTCCAGCAGTCCCCGCCAGATAGAGATGTGTGTGGCCTGAGAGAGTGCCTTAGAGTCCAGTGGCAAGCAAGGCTAGGCTCTATGGGAAAATACCAGGCTGCTGGTGGTGAGTCGGTTTGCTGCTGCTAGTGCTCGGCACTTAAGAAAGGGCAGTCTGAGGCTGGGCACACAAGGGCAGACAAAGCAATTGCAAGGCTTGTGCAAGACAAGGGGTGTGCATGGCCCTCCAAAGAAAGTTTGTGAAGGAGGGCAGTTGATGAAGGAAAGTGTGCAGGTGTGGTCCCAGGCCACTGGGCTGTGTCAGCAGAAGAGGCAGGAAACCTTTCGCTGCTGTTTCGGCACACCCTGGCCTGGATGCTCGAGTGGCATATCTAACACTATCAGAGAGACTCAATGCCTGTAGATCCGGTGGTGCATATACTAACAAGACATTGAGCGTGTGATCCTTACAGAACCCAGATTGCCACATAGAGACCCAGGGAATCCCAGCGGGTGTGAGTCAGGATAAAAGGTACTCATTTTTTTATAAAAATACCTGCCCCACTAGAGTCTGTGGTGTAGCCAGTATGCACTAGCAAAGAATATCCCAACCTATCCATGGCTTTATATTGGTTCCCCTTCAGTTGTGTCTCCTGTGGAAGGCCCAGGTCTGGGACATGCCTACGCTGTTATTGCAAGACTATGCTTGAATCTGCTACTTAACCTGTTAACATTCCACATTAACACATTTCGGGATAGCACTTTTGCTGTTGCCATACAACAATGTATATGTCTGATGAGGGCCCTCCTCTTGTCGTGTGTCCCATCTCTTCCTACCCTTCCAGTGCATCCCACACCACTCCAGTACTAAGTCAACTGCATAATGTCTCAGCAATGATAGAACAAGATAAACAATCGAACTAGAAACAGTTATACCCAGTTAACAGACTCCTCCCTCCCTCCCACCCTTCAAAGCAGGCTTAGAACTGCCCACTACCCCAACCTGCATAGTGCCTGTCACCCATAATAAAATCTTTAATCTCATGGGTGGGCCAGCGCCACCTTGACTATCTTGCAACGAATATCAAGAATAAACAGTTGCTTCGGATCCCCAATTTTTGCCTTTTTTAACCCTTGCTGTTGCATGTCTGGACCAGAGTGGTGACATCTTGAAGAGTGAACGGAAAAAGGCAGTTATATTTCGATGTGCCCTATTCAGGATAAAAGGTGTGTATTTCTCAGACCACCCCCGGTGGAATCATCCAATAGAATTGTCTAAAAAAGAAGTACATGCCAAAATGGAATCTATTTCCAGAACTAGAGACATTACATATGCTAGCAAAAAGAAGTGTATCTACTTATATACCTATGCTGGGATGCCCAGCAGCTTTCTTCTTCCTTCTACTATCTTTTGCTGTTAACAAATACATCTATGAGGTAGGAAATATTTACATTTTGAACTGGAATCAATCCTTTGTTTTCATGTAATGAGGTGGCCACGGGGCTAAAGACATCTAGGTGGTCATTGCAACCCTGGCGGTCGGTGTTAAAGCGGTGGTAAAACCGCCAACAGGCCGGCGGTAAAAAAAAATGGAATCACGACCATGGCGGAAACTGCCAACATAGACAGCCACTTTAACACTCCGACCGCCACGGCGGTACAAACAAACACCGCAGGCGGATTCACCGCGAACAAAAACTTGACGGAAACAGGACTTGGAAGGGAAAATGCTCACCTCTACACACCTCACGAGGAACCAGGATGCCATGGAACCGGAACTCCACATACTCCCTGCCTTTGTCTTCCTGCTCCTCTACCAAAAGCATGAACGCCGGTGGCGAAGACCACGGTGAGTACTGCACCTACGACACAGGGGAGGGGGGAAGGAAAAAAGAGTGACACAAACATGCAACACACAACACCCCCACCCCAACCCTCACCCACAACAACACACACACTAATACATCATGATACATCACAGTTACACCCCCCAACCCGCCCAGAAGAATGCAAAGACAAAAGGAAATTATTTGAACGTTTGTAATCTATTAAAATCCAGTACTCAAAAATATATATATACTCTATAAACAAATATATACACCAAGAATACAAGTCCAAGGTATTCCACCATTAAAGTCTGTGGACCACTGGGCCCAAAATGCATGGGCGAGGCCCACACAAGATACCCAATCAAAACAGAGAGAACACTGCTGGGGCATCATTTCGAAATGCAACAGGCACCTCAGGGGAAAGGAAAGGGGGGGGATGAGGAAAGCGGATGAGTGCACAATGCCAGATCCACGAGGGGGCTCCATGCCCATTGATGTATCCTGGGGAGTGCAAGGCCACAGTCTCACAAGTCTCTCCAGTGGGTGGTTTGCCCACTGTTTTATCCTGGGGAGTGCAAATCCACAGTCTCACAAGTCTCTCAAGTGGGTATTTGCCCACTGCTTTATCCTGGGGAGTGCAAAGCCACAGTCTCACAAGTCTCTGAAGTGGGTGTTTTGCCCACTGCTTTATCCTGGGGAGTGCAAAGCCACAGTCTCACAAGTCTCACAAGTGAGTGGTTTGCCCACTGCTTTATCCCGGGGAGTGCAAAGCCACAGTCTCACACGTCTCTCAAGTGGGTGGTTTGCCCACTGCTGCATCCTGGGGAGTGCAAAGCCACAGTCTCACAAGTCTCTCAAGTGGGTGGGTGGGTTGCCCACTGCTTTATCCTGGGGAGTGCAAAGCCACAGTCTCACAAGTGGATAACAGTTTTCACTGGTTCTGGAGGGTGCTTGGTGCCCAGAGATCTTCATCCTGCCAAGGAATGAGGTAGTGGATGCCTTTCTCAACTGGTTTCTGGAGGGGTCTTGGCGCCCAGAGTGCTTCATCCTGCCAAGGACTGAGGTAGTGGATGGGATACTCCACTGGTTTTGAAGGGGGCTTTGTGCCCAGAGTGCTTCATCCTGCCAAGGACTCAGGTACTGGATGCCTTTCTCCACTGGTTTTGGAGGGGGCTTGGTGCCCAGAGTGCTTCACCCTGCCAAGGACTGAGGTAGTGGATGGGATACTCCACTGGTTCTGGAGGGGGCTTGGTGCCCAGAGTGCTTCATCCTGCCCGTGGCGGCCCCAGTAGCGGTGCTTTTGGCGGCGGTGTCCTATGAAGTGGTGCTTGAGGTGGCAGTGTCCTTGGCAGCGGTGCTGGTGGCGGTGGTGTCCTTGCCAGCCGTGCTTGTGGCGGCGGTGTCCTTGGCAGAGGTGCTTGTGGCGGCAGTGTCCTTGGCAGCGGTGCTGGTGGCGGTCTTGTCCGCCGTGCAGGTTTTCGGTGATTTGCCTGTCTTTCTGTGCCCCTTCTCCACCTTGGATGGTGGCGCAGCTCTCTTCCCACTCCCAACTGTACTCCTGGGAGATGCTTTGGTGGTAGATGTTTTGCCTTTCTCCCGCCAGGCGCTGGCCAACTTTATATGCTTTTGAGGTGGGGGACTGTCCGTGGTCTGGCTCCTTGGCACACTGGCTGCCCTGCTGCTTGGTGTACTGCAGAAGCCGGTTACTGCTGGCACCACTGTTCCCGCCGATGTTGTGGCTGAGGTGCTGGGTTTGGACCTGGAAAGGCAGGCCCTAGGGGACTGAAGGGGTGGGGAGGTGAGGGGAAGTGGTCAAGGTTGGACAGGAAAAGTTTTTGGGACAGTCTGGGACGGGTAGATGGAGGGGGTTTGGGAGTAGAGGAAGAGGTAGTGGTTGTAGGAGGTGTACGTTTGCTGACTTTGGGTGAACGTGCATGGGCTGGAGGCTGTCGTGAGGTGGATGGCTGTTGGGTGGGTGTGTGGCTGCGTTTGTGTACCTTGGGAGGTGGCCTCACAGACACACTGGGAGAGGACACAGGGGATGTGTGAATGGTTGTGGGGGTGGAGAGTGCATGTGAGCGGGGTGTGGTGATGGGTGTGCTGGTGATGGATGTAGTGGATGAAGATGTAGCGCATGCAGGTGTGAGTGGAGACGAGAAAGGGAGGTAGGAGGGAGACGGGGAGGAGGGGGACACAGTGGAGGCAGTGGATGTTGGTATGTGTGCATGGGTATGATGCTTGTGTGAGTACCTGTGGGATGTTTGGTGCTTATGTTTGCCAGAGCTTCCCTTGTGTGTTGAGGTGTGTGCATGCTGGTCTGATGGTGTGCTTGGGATAGGCTGAGGTAGAGGGGTTTGTGTCTGGGTAGAGGAAGTTGGAGGGGGAGGCTGGACACGGACTATGGCTGCCATCTGTGCTGAGGCCAGAGTCTGAAAAGCTCGCTGTCGGGCTGCCTGACCAGAATGAATGCCCTCCATGGTAGACTGCCCAACAGTGAGGGACCTGAGAAGGTCAATGGCCTCCTCACTGAGCGCAGCAGGGCTGACTGGGGCAGGGGCTGAGGTGCCTGGGGCGAAGGAGATGCCCACCCTCCTGGGTGAGCGGCCACAGGGCACACGCTGAGGGGCTGCTGGGAGGGTGGTGCTGGTATAGGGGGTGGCGGCTGTGCCTGTAGATGCGTCGGGCACAGAGGGGCCCGCCACCGCAAGGGACCTCACATCAGAGGAGAAGTCCGTGTCGCTGGTCTCAGCTCCTGTCCCCACCATGGAGCTCCCCTCGCCCTCCGTCCTACTGGTGGCTTCAGACTCTGTTGTCTTGCCCTCCAGGGCCATGTGGGATGCAGCTCCCTCCTGCTCCGGTGCCACAGCTCCTCTGCCTGATGATGCTAATGCACACAAGAACAGGGAGACCACAAAAAAGGGGGGGGGAGACAGAAGAAAGACATGTTGAGTGCATGCATTACCGCTACCCTTGGCATACACTACAGACACAGAAGCCCCCTGCACTACGCTGTGCACTTTGAGTTCCCTAATTAATCACAGGGACATGGGGTACAAAGCCTATGCCCGATTGCTGCACACATGGAAGTCACAGGCTAAGTATAGTTGGCTCTGAACACAGGTGGGGTGGGGTGCCACATGGCCTGCCTTTCGACAGGACATTGTCTACTAAACTCGCCCTGGCCTAGGGGAACTCAAAGCCCACCTCCCCCACCCAGACACCTCCACTGCGCGCAGAATCAGCTGAATGAGAGTGTACTCATCCCCTTGTAGCTGCTGTGATGCCCTCAAGCGCCCCTCCAACTCCGGATACACCACCCCCAGGATCCGGAACATCAGGGGGGTTATGGTGCGACGGGCACCCCTCCTACTTTGGGAGGCCATCCCCAGCTGGGCCTCCGCCATCTTCTTGCTCCAGCGGCGAATGTCCTCCCATCTTTTACAGCAGTGGGTGCTCCATCTCTGGTGGACCTCCAGAGCCGAAGTTCCTTGGCGATGGCACGCCAAATATCCTTCTTCTGGTAGGCGCTGACCTACAGGATTAGTACAGGGGAAAAGGAGAAGATATAACCGTCTGCACCATCACAGTCATTGACCCGCATTCCTACCCTTGCCATGACGCACATGCACTCACCGTCGTTTCATGCACGCCTCATTCTCCCCCCCACTATCTTCCATCCACACCACTCCACATAGGCATTGCCCATTCGGCATGATCACAGTGTACTTACCTGTTTGTCTGGAGGACCGTAGAGTAGCGTGTACTGGGGGAGGACCCCATCCACTAGTTTCTCCAGCTCCTCCGTACTGAAGGCAGGGGCCCTTTCCCCAGACACATGAGTCATTGTCTCTTCCAGACTGAGGTCACAGCAGCACTTGCAGTGTAGGTCCTCTCCTGTCGAAGATCAAGTATCAAGTGATTGAACAGAGAGAAAATGGCAGTCACGTCCGCGGCGGTGCGTACCGTCACCGCCGGCGTACATCGTCATTGGCTCCTGGGACCCATAGGGTCCAATGTTAACCAATGCAGGATTGCTCTGCGGTCTTCGACTGCCCACCGCGACGGTGTACAGTGCCAGCGCAGTTACCTCATATCCCCTTGTCCCACATTACAGGTCAGGCAGCCGCTATTTCAGGGGGCCACATGGCATTAATTTTAAATGCGTCACACATATCTAGGCCTTGCATGCACACTAATACAGACACATAGCGGTTTTAAAAAATTTAGCAATAAAGTTGTGTTAACGTACCTCAGTGTTGGTTGACTCTCTGCTCGCTGTTCTCCTCCATAGAGAACGTCCGCTGGGGCAGTTAGGAGGTGGCGGCATCCTCCGGTGTACTGACCGCTGGTGGACCTGTCGACAGTGGAGGAGCGACATGTAATTGTCACCTACAGACTTAATCGTGCTGTGTGGCCATTTGGAGCCAGACCTGATGTCAGCTATCCGCCATCCCACAGGTATACCCCCTCTAGTGCAGGTGCTGTCAGTACTCTATTTCCTGGTAAGTGGGTCTTTTCAGACGACAGTGGCCATAGCATCAGGGATGTCCCAGCCTATGTTCTCCAACGTGTTGTCTGCCCTGCTGAAACACATGCACAGCTACATCGTTTTCCCTCAGGTGGAGGATTTGCCAACAGTGAAAGGTGACTTCTATGCCCTGGGACATATCCCCAACATCATAGGTGCCATTGATGGGACACATGTGGCCTTGTCCCCCCCCGCCTGAGTGAACAGGTGTACAGAAACCGGAAGAGTTACCCTTCAATGAATGTGCAGATGGTGTGTTTGGCTGACCAGTACATCTCCCATGTGAACGCCAAGTTTCCTGGCTCAGTGCATGACACTTACTTTTTGAGGAATAGCAGCATCCCTTATGTGATGGGGCAACTCCAGAGGCACCGTGTGTGGCTGTTAGGTGAGAACATGGACCCTATACAGTGTGACTAGGTGTCTGCGTCTGGGGATGTCCCTAACAGTTAGTGTGTGTCTAACAGATTTCCCTCGACATTTGCAGGTGACTCTGGCTACCCCAACCTGTCATGGCTACTGACCCCAATAAGGAATCCCAGGACAAGGGCAGAGGAACGCTACAATGAGGCCCATGGGCGAACTAGGAGGGTTATAGAGAGGACCTTCGGCCTCCTGAAGGCCAGGTTCAGGTGCCTCCATCTGACACGTGGTTCCCTAATCTGCTCACCAAAGAAGGTGTGCCAGATCATCATGGCCTGCTGTATGCTTCACAACTTGGCTTTGTGACGACAGGTGCCTTTTCTGCAAGAGGATGGTCCAGATGGAGGTGTTGTGGCAGCTGTGGAGCCTGTGGACAGTGAAGAAGAGGAAACAGAAGAAGAGGACATCGACAACAGAAACACGGTGATCCAACAATACTTCCAGTGAGACACAGGTAAGAAGACATCACTGCCTGCTACATCTAATATCATTGTTCTACCTCTCATCTGTCTGTCACTTTCACCCAGTGTATGGACCCTGAGTTGTCACTTTATCTTTCAATTTCAAAGATGTGGGTCCCACTGTGTGACATCTGCTTTGTTTCCGCATGTACTAGAGCTGTGTGACATAGGTATGCTGACAATACAATGGATGTAGCATTTTCACACAGTTATTGGAAATACATATTTTCAAGCACAGACTGACTCCAGATTGTTTTGTGATTTAAGGGTGTTTATTTAAGTGCTAAATATTGGAGGGTGTTGTAAAATGGTCAGAGGTGATGGTGGAGGAATGTCCATGGCAGAGTCCAGTCTATTAGTCTCACAGGTGCATTGTCCAAAGGGACATGGGAAGTGGAGCTGGGGCAGTTGATGGATGGACAGGGTGACAAAGTGGGACAGAAGGATGACAATCAGGGTGGTCTCATTTCTTGGCGGGGGTCTTGGCATTGTTCTCTGTCTTTGTCCTGGATCTCAGGGACCGCTTGCGGGGTGGTTCTCCATCTGCAGGGGGTGGGGTGCTGGTGGCGTGGTCCTGTGGTGGTGCCTCCTGTCCACTAGCACCGGCGGAGGTGGAGGGCTGTTCATCATCGAGGCTAGTGTCAGGGGCCCCTTGTTGTGCCACAGTGTCCCTCCTGGTGTTGACAAGTTCCTTCAGCACCCCTACAATGGTGCCCAGGGTGGTGTTGATGGATTTGAGTTCCTCCCTGAACCCAAAATACGGTTCCTCCTGCAGCCGCTGGGTCTCCTGAAACTTGGCCAGTACCGTTGCCATCGTCTCCTTGGAATGGTGGTAGGCTCCCATGATGTTGGAGAGGTCCATTGAATTGTCCAATGTGGTAGTGTTTTGTAAATGTGTGTGTATTTTGAGCGCAGCGGTGTGTACCGCCAATGGAATACCGCGGATGAAAGACCGCCGCGTGGATTCGTGGGTCGTGATACTGTGGGCGTATTACTGTTGGTGTGACGGGGGAGGTTTTGTTATCACCAGTTTATCACTGACCTTTGGTGTGGCGGACTTGTGTGGGTGTCTAAATTTTGGCGGATTCCGAGCTGTGGCTCACAATAGCTGTGGCAGAATTCCGCGGCCGCGGCGGTGTGATGGCGGTCTTCTGCACGGCGGTAAGCAGCATTTACCGCCAATGTTATAATGACCCCCCTAATGTTTTTTAGGGTCGAGCCTGTGTCGCATTCTCCCGCGCATGCGTATCGCAGCGAGACGCTTTAGGTATTAGAAAAGGGCTCGGAGCCCTGTCGACGTCACATCAGTGTTTTTCATTGGTTTGTGGGCTTGCCTATTAAAATCTGCTTGCTTTCATTAGTTGAAGGCATGCGTACGTCATGCCTTTTCCGGTGGCTAGCCCTCCTCGAGCGCATCGACCAAGTATAGAAAACATGCGAGGCTCGCTGTTTTCTGCCACGCTCGTGGACTACTTTTTCTCTATTTTCCTAGCGTGATTTCGCTTACCAGACGTCGAGCGCTTTACACAGTTAATTGCACTTTTTCGGGTTACGTACATAAATGCACTTTTGCCGATAGGTGAAAAGTCAGGTTAGGAGTTTACAACGCTATCAGCTCTAACATGAGCAAACGCGAGACCCGTTGCATTGCAAATGCTTGTTGTAACTGGTTTGTATTTTTTAAATCAGAGTCTTGTAGTGTTTTGAAACCAGTTTTGAAATATATGTCATGATAGATTGTCAAAAATCTTTTTATCCATGATCAAATTTTTGATTTTACCTACGCATTAGGGGCTTTTCAAAGGCGACTAAAGAAAGTCTGATAAATGTTTAGATTGTGTAGTTTTATTATAGGAAGAGATATTTTTAGGATTAAGATCTCTTTGTTGATTGAATGTGAGAAATACAACCTTTCCACCTACAACCACTGGCTGGTGGGTTTCAATAACATAGAAAGGAAGGGGAAAACAAGGGACAGAGAAAATGGAAGCAAAATATGCCAGCACGTGTGAATGATTGCGCCTGCAGAGACTGTTAATGGGAAACCCCAGCAGGTGTCTACTGTCCTAGTCATGTATGCCTCTGGAACAGGCAAGCGCAGTAGGCGTAATTAACGGGGACATGTCAGCTCCCTAAACTTGTCAAATAGTGCCAGCGATCCTGTAGCCATCGCGCCAGTTTCTCCATTCCCAATATGTCCCAAAGCTTATGTAACCAATCTGTGTAGGAAGAGATGGTGTTCGATCCCCATCAAGCTAATGGAAGTTGTTTAGCGGCCCTATCCGCCAATGTGGTAGCTCAACCTTTCGGGGCCCTGCAGGGGTACGTTTGCAGATTCGGCAGCCCTAATAAGGCATTACTGGGGAAACTTTGATTGTAGTATCATAGATCTCGTCAATGGTTTGCAAAATTGTGTCCCTGAAGGGGGCTATTTTAGGGCAGTGCCACAAAATATGTTAGTGTGACATGTTGTCCACATTAGTGCCACACCGGTCAGTAGCACCCTCCCGTCATCCAGCAACCCTCGCTGGTGTATAATACCAATAGTGTGCTATTTTTTAAAATAGCTCTTTGGTGTTCATATTGCGGGCTGAGACCCATGCGCAATGTAGACCATCTCACCATTCCCTGTTTGTAAAGGAAAGACGACATTCCATCTCCCATCTATGTCTCACTGGTGTCTTATAAGAAGCAGCAGCATGACCAAGAATGCGTATATATCGGAGAGAAGTGTCTTCTCATTTGTATGTGTTAATAGCCACTCCTCGAAGGGAAGGAGGAGCCTGATTGAGTGTGGGCAAATACTGCCAGTGTGCATCAGGTGGGATGCCATAGTCATTCTGAAGCTGAAAGTAATCCATAATGCCTTTGGCATCAAAAAATCTCCAGTTCCTTTAAAGTTGGAGTCCTGCCAGACCTGGAAGGAGGACCCAGTGAGTGCTAGCAGGCAGTCCGGATTGCCGATTATTGGCGTTTGTGAAGATGTGGGGGAAGACAGGCCCTTCCACGTTTGCACCTTGTCCCAGACATCCATCGTGGCGCACAAGATGGGGGGGATATACACCCCCTGGAATGCAGAGGACACGTGAAGGTCATGGTATTTTTTAAATATGCTGCCCAGCCATCACCTGGTCGATAAATCACCAGTTCTTCTCAGTGCTCATACAGACCATTCCACCAGGTAGCGCAGTTGGACAGCCTGGTATTTGTTGAGCCTATGAGGGACTCCCACCCCCCCTTCTGATTATTGTAAATGAGCATGTGCCTTCACCATTTTACGTTTTCCCAGCACAGATAAACTCCCAGATAAGCTTCTGGACTTTATCGAGTTCTTTAGATGGGGACTGCAATGGCAGTGTTTGCCTTATAAACAGTGCCCCGGGCAGGAGTGTCATCTTTATAGCCTTTCTACTTGACAAGGGCCATGCGGGCCTCACTCAACAGGGAAGCATAATTACGTTCAGCTCTAAAGGTCGGCGTGGTTCGTATTTGTAGACAAGGTTTTTCACCTCCTGTTTAGCCCATATGAATTGCAGGATGGGCTTTAGCTCCTCCACCTCTGTCTCCGGTACCATTAGATTGAGAATGGAGAATTTAGATACATTTACTTTAAAACTGGCTATGTTTCTGAATGTCTGCAGTTTGTCCAGTACTGCCAAAAGCAATTGATATGGTTGTGTCAAGTAAAGCAGAACATCATCTACATAAAGAGCTATTTCGTGGGCTTGGCCACCAAATCGGGAAACCACCTATACAGAGGTCTCTGGCGTATCATTTATGTCAAGGTATGAACTGATCGTGTCCCTTACTTTTGTATATGCATTGTCATACGTGAGCAGCTCAGTATTAAGACACCATAGCTTAAAGCTCCATCTGAAGACAGGTGCTGTAAAGTGTAGTGTAATCAGGGCATGATTGGAAAGGGCAGCAACCCTAATCTCAGGGTGAGTTACTCTGTTAAGAAGGCAAGATGTGGCAAGGAAGAAGTTGAAGCGTGCACAAGTCTGGTGTGCAGCCAAGAGGAAGGTGTAGTCTCTGACTACTGGGTTGTTCACTCGTCATACTTCCTTCAGCCCCTCCTCAAACCAGCTCCGAAGGCCAGGGGAGAAGGCCCCTGTTTGGTCACAGCACTGCACCAATCTATCTGAATCAGTATCTGGGACAATGTTGAAGTCACCTCCTACGAGAATGTCTGTGTCTAAAGTGACAAGCACCTGCCCAATGACCTCTCCAAGCAACCACTCTTGATGTTGATTGGGGTCAAAGATACAGGCCACCATAAACCCATATCTATGTATGTCCTTAAGTAAGGAAAGAAGCCACAGACTTTGGCTTGTATATCCGTCACTTTCCCTGGGAAATGTGCGGCTAACAGTATTGCTACCCTTGCCCGCCTCCCAAGACCCGAACAGTGGTCTTCTGCCAAACCAAAGAGATCTAAGGCACTTTCAGTCCACACTCCCCAGGTGTGATTCTTGCATAAGGCATATGTTGCTCTTGGAGTCTCTCAGGAGGGAGAAAGGGCCCGCCTCTTCACTGGGGCATTAAGACCCCTAACATTGAGGCTAAGAATGGTAATTGACATAAATGTGAATTATGAAAGCGTGGGTCTGCCACCGCTGTCCTAGCCGAGAAGGGGTGAGCTCATCTCCTAATGGCCCTACAGGTGTCACATGTGTAGAAAGTGCAGCAGAGAAAGACATCATGCAAAGGTATTGAACAGAGAAAGAATAATTAACTAAACTAGTTACCTGCCTGGGAACAACACAGTCTGTCAAGGGTTATGTATAGTGTAACAAATTGTTGTCTGCCCATCAGCCATCCACCAGGGTGGCAGCTCCGCAGTCCTTCATGTCTACCCTCGATCAGCCAGTTGCTATAGTCTTGACCCAGCCACCTGACAGGTGAGGTCCAAGGTGTGTCATCATGAAGGGGGAACCCCGATGGTGGCACATTCTGAGCATTTCCAGCCCCAACTGGGCACTACTGATGTACTTCCGCTTCTGACACACTTTCTTGTTGCCATAAATGGTGGAGCAGTTCTACCCTCTCCCTACTGCTCTCCCTCTCCAAAGGTTTGTGGGTTCTCTTCTTCCTCTGTCGGGTAGCACGTCAGTGGTTCTCAGCAGGTGGTGGTGAGGCCAGGCTTTTATCCTCCAATGGAGACCCAGTCTGTCCTAAGTTCATGTATGGGAGGAACTCCGCTTCCTCCAATGTCCAGATAGTGCGAGTCTTATTGTGCCAGACAATCTGCAGCCGAAAGGGGTGGCCCCATCTATATCAAATTCCCTTCTCCTGAAGTTTTGCCACTGCCAGTTGGAGAGTTGAGCAGCGCTGCAATGTCAATGACGAAAGGTCTTGGAAGAGATGTATTTTATGTCCCTCAAAAGTGATTGCCTGCAAATCATGTACTGCTGCCAATATTAGTTCTCCCTGTTTGTAATAGTGGAGGCACATGATAATATCCTGAGTTTGACCTGGGGCCTGACAAGGGCAACCAGCCCTGTGGGTGCCTTCCAATATTATCTCTTGATCCTTAGACATTGGGTGATCTGCTGAAACAGGCAGGTCACAAAGCGCTATGATATGGTCTCCAGATCCTCAAGACAGATTTCAATTCTTGATTGCCTTCTTGTAGGGTGAGGATTTCTTACCTATACTGGTCCAGCTCTTCCTCCTGGGCGTCATGTGTACGATGTACTGTGTCAATTCGCTGTCCCACCTCCACAATATTTCTCTTGAGATCCTTGACTTTGGTGGCAATGTTCTGCCTGAGGGTGGCAAGGTCCTCCCTAAGTACCCCAAACAACTGCTCCAGAAAGGATCTTGTAATGGGAGCAGTGTCCTCCTCCAAGGGTTCAACACTTCCTGTCGCACTACCGTCAGCGGTTTTACCCTGGGGGGATGCCAGTTTCTTTGCTGGTGTTTTTGCGAAAAGTTCTTTCAGAGTGTCCTCTTTTTTATTGTGGTGTTTGAGGCCATACCGTCAGGGTGAAAGGTACCCTGGATGTAGTGGGAGACAAGCCAGCCCTCAATAGTTCAGCCCTATATGATGGCATGCCACCTTGGTGCTCCCCTGGACCCTCTTCACCTTCTATGCTGAAAATGGTCCCTTGCCCTTAGAGAGATGGGCACTTACCCCAGTGGCCGCTGTTCTCAAGAATCAATCCTTCAATTGGCTCTCCACCATCACCCGGATTCAACCTTGCTCACCACAAGTGTGGCCTCGTCAGTCTCCACTGCCCTCCAGCACAGGCCACTGCCCACCAAGTCCATGGTCGTGCTCAGACCTGTATTCACTGCGCTCCAGGTGGGGAGCACCCACTCATGAGCAGCCGGGGGCAATCAATCGTACTCATGGAGATGAAAGAGCTTCACAATGGGTGCCAGACACATCAGCTGGGTGCCTGCAGCAGAGAAGCCGCTGTGCACCGCCAGTCCTCCACCTGTGCACCGCACAGTCCAAAGCACCTCTGAAAGATGGGTCCCCTGAGGGTGAGGCCTCACCACCGAAACCACCTGGCCAACACTGTCTGCCATGCGGCCCCAATGGCTGGTTTAGTCCTCAGAGGCCACCAGGCCTGACAACCATCACCTATGTCAGTCCCACTCCACGGTTAAAAGGGCCCTGGGCTGCCCAAGCAGGTCCTCCCAACTTTGATTCCTCCACTTCTGCGGGGGTGCCTTGTCTCACCTTCCTGCCTTCAGTGTGGCCTTTCCCCAATGAAAGGTCCCAGGCTGCTCGGCACCCAGGCCAGGTCCCTGGACCAGGTTTAGCACCGGCCGCGTGGTGCAAACAGGTAAGGTTGTAGGAGTCTCCAATCAAGCATTGCTGGTGCTCCTTCAGTCTCCCCTAGCTGCGCAGCACTTTTCTCCGGTGGGCCGCACCTCATCCTCCCGCTTCACCGTCAACTCCAGCTCACCGACTCACATGGCCAACAGGTTGTCTGTGATCCGATGGCCATCGGCAGTCTGCCCTAGCAGCGACTCCCGTGCTCCATCTGGCACACCAAGCGGGCATCTCGCTGTCTTCAGGCCTGTCCGTGGCCCGGTGCCGGTATAGGTGCTGATTTATGCGCCCATAACCGCTCCCAGGTGATTTCCAATGGCAGAGCTTCTTGTCAGTGCTCCTACTCGCACACCATCTTGACCACGCCCTCCCCCGGAAAACATGTTCTTAATATAATTAATTGAGGGGTTGTAGCATTTGAGACAGGTAAGAGGATATTAATTATTTGACATTTTTGATTGTATGATTTTAACAAAACAATTGTTTTTAGTTGCTCAATGGAATACGGTCTAAACCTTTCCCAGGTGAAGAGATTGGACACAAAATGCAATGTTCATGACCTCACAATAAGCTTACAAATAAATTACAACACCGAAAAAGCAAAATGTGATTACAGTATGTCATATAATATAACCAAATAATGTCTCTACATTAATAGTTGTCTTTGACAAGGTGATAAGGGTTATCTGTGAGATGATTTACACTATTTTAATATGTACAATATTATACTTGCTTCTTTTTTATTAAGGGTGAAGGCATGAGCATTGTATCTGTGTGCGAGCTATGATTAGTCTCGCTAATGTATGAGTTATGGCTTTTGGATTTCAGTGTTTTTTCGTTTTAATTCATAAGCATAACTTAATTGTATTTTTTGAATAAGTGAGTTTCTGAAGTTTTTCAAAACAAATGTTAAGGTATTAAACTTTAGCCAACCATTGTTTTTTCAGTGGACATAGTGTATGTAAACACTCTAGGGTGGATGGCACACCGATCAATTTTATGCATATACCCCACATACACCCAAACTCTAAATAATCAACTAAATTTAAGTCAGTAAAAGTGCCTAAATCAGGATCTATTGTGCAGGTATGCAGTGATGTTGAGGTTTTTTGTGATGAGTGAAGATGCCTGCTTTGTATGATTATATTTGTGGCAGTGGCTGCCATTTATTATTTCACCTTTAAGTGTGTGATGGGTGCAGCTTTCGGATCTTGATGCAGGCTTTTTTTCCTAGACAGATATGTGAAACTAGACAGTACAAGCAAACGAAAGCAGTGAAAACGTCAGAATAAGCTCGATGCTTGTCAATGAAATTGTGTGGTGGTAGTAAGGATGCGACAGGTGGTGTTGTGAGCATTCATTTTCACACTGTCATTTCTACTACAATCATTATAACCCATTTATATGTTGATGTCCTACTTCATGCCCACAACACTGTCTTTCTTAAACCAAATAAAACCGAGTTTCGTTTCGTTACCGTTTTTGCTAAAACTTTCCTCTCTTTCTATAATTTCTCTTTTCTCCTGTTTGCTTGCCTTTTCCCAGCACTGCTGGCAATTTCAAATGTCTTCTTAATTTTACCATAAATTATTCCGAACAAATCTAGTATTTAAATATGACCTACAATTCACTCATCTATAATATTTATAAAATCAGATTTCTGGTTAATTTTCTAATATAATAATATTACTCTAAACACCTAACACACTTCTCGATTATACTACCACACATCCTATTATGAAGGAGTATTGTGTAAATTCAAAATTCTTTTCATACATCTCCATGCTTACAATTGCTCTAGATGACCATTATTTTTCAATTCCTTGTTAATTAATTTGTACTATATTTAAAACGATTTACCCTCTTAAGCAATAAATTCAATGTTATACGGTGGAATGCTAATTTTGCTCTCTGCTTAGTGTCTGAAACTTTTGTCAATCGTCTTTTTATGTAGTAGGCTGTTATTTATTCTTTTTACTTCCACTTCAGTGGAATTAATATTTTAATAGATCATAATTCAATTATTTATTCTGCAAGAAGAATTCAAAACTGTCCATCATTACGGATTCGGAGGGAAAACTGTATTGGTATTCCGACAGAGTAGCCGATATTGGTTATTTCTAGATGTCAGAACACCATCCAATACAAATGTTCTCTTCTGAATGGGAAAAATGCGATTCAATGTTTCCACACCAATTCCCATAACCTTTAGGCACCTTTAACTGTTTGTGCACCAGTGGACCTTACTCTTAAAACCACGAAATTCCCATGTATGCCTACTGCAAATTATGTGGTATGCAATTTTAAAAAGACACGCCTACAGACTTTGACCGAGGATGCGCACAATATATTCAATAATGAGAAAATGGAATTGTCATTAGTAATAAATATTTCAACACTATTCTGAAAATATAAACATCAATCCGTTACAGTGGGAAGCTCTGTCCATGTGAAGCACCTGATATTCAGTTCCCCACCACTTACTCATCTATTGGGTGGGGAAGCCATCTTCTCTGTCTCACTTTCACTCTCACTCTCTCTTTCTTTCTCTCTGTTTCTCTCCACCCTCCCACTCCTCTGTAGTGAACAAGATGAAGAGCATAGAGGGACAGGTCGCAAAGTCTGATCATTTATTTGTGGTCTCCATACTGCCTGATCAGGCATGCTTATTTGCTTGTCCTCCTCCCTACTCTCTCACAGCCTCCCCCCTGGCAGCAGCTATGATCCTGAGAGCCCATCTTCCTGACAGGGCCATCTCACAGCACTGGGAGCACCATGCAGTGTGGCATAATTGAATTCATATTCCCACAGTTACAGGTACTAACACAAGTTCCCCTACCTCGTAATGGTGGTGATGTTGCAATGGAGCTTCTTGTCCCATATGGAGTCCCAAAGCCCCACAGGCTCCTCCAGGGGGAACTATCAGTCATGCCTGGGATTTCTTCACAAGGCATATGCCTCCAGAACGGATACAGGCCGCCCACTACTACCTGCACACTATCACACATGGTAGCATTTTTTGGGTTGAATATTTCAGATAGGTCAATTTAAATGTGGTTGTCTTCTCTGAGCCCCTTGTGGCCCACCCATTCCACCAGGAGGACTTCTTTATGGCCTGCTGGACGATGAAGTTCCTTTTGGTTATTTCTTGGAAGATTTTAGATACACTGGGACTGCTGCATACTGTTCTTCAAAAGCAACCGGCCATAACAGCATAGACTTGCCCGTCTGCCTAGAACCAAATCACCTAATCTGATAACCTCCTAGCAATAGCATCACAGGACCCTCAAGGCAGACTACTCATTCTTCCTGAACTCCCCAAGATCCCACAGGGTCTCAACAACTTGAAAGGTGCTAGTGTGTCCAGCAGAACCTTGTACTACCCACTCCTGAGGTACACACGATCAGAACTGCTCCACAGATGTCAAAGGGTAGCCAATTCCTTCCAGGTCCCCAGAAAGTTCACCATCTACTGGCCCCCAAAGGAAGAAGAGAAGCTAGAGCCCTGAGCTCCATAGACAGACTCCAACAAAAGTTCCAAAAGTGCAAGTCCTAATTAGGTCCATTACACTCCAGACATTGATTCATCCACCGTGTATGTCTGCCTTCCTTCTCCTGTTCTTTTGATATTTAACTATTCTTGGTTGTGAAAGGGTTTAAAAATGAAAATGGGATGTTCCAGAAGGTGGGAGTTACCACCCAATCTAGATATGCTTCATTATTCCTCTAACACAAAATGTCACTTTCAGGCAAATTCCCATTGCCTGTCCAAACCCACCTCAGAGCATGCATTATGAAAAGAACCAAGGTGGCAACTTGAAGGGAAACTGTTACAAATCCTTTCCTAGAAGCCAAGAATCTTTCTTCCTTCCATGTGTCAAAGAAGTCCCCTTGTGATGGCTGAAGGCAGAGGTCTACCTGCCTTTCTTTTGTCTCATGTGGGAAATCCTGCCAGTGTTTGTGAGGGAGTTGCAGCTAATCAGCTTATATAGATTCCACCTTCACTCCTTCTGCAGTCTGGAGAAGGATAACACCCTATGATTAACCTTTTCTTCCAAAGGGGGTTCTGCACTGCGAGGTGGCCAACAGATAATTAGCATACCCAACATGTTAGCTCAAAGCATTAATTCCATTAATTCATGGGATTCATGGGAATGTGGCCAATTTACAAGTATGTAAACAAATACATATTGAGTAAAATCAACTGATGGAAAAAGACACTTCATTGACTTTCCTTTTTCAAAAATATATTTTAGATGCACTCTATTCGAAGTTTGAAACCAATGAAAACACTATTTATTTTTCACTACTGCCAAGAATAAAGGGCATATTTCATCCTAGACTCTCAATTGAATTACAATGCCTTCACAGGCTGTAACAGGTATGAATTGGGTCCATTCTATTGCATCGATAACTGTGTGCAGATGCCAGGCTTGGTGAAACAAGGAATCCCTCTTCAGCTGCAACACAAGTGCATATGCATGCGAACCTTCTCTGAGCCATTTACTTCAGTTGTACACAGCACCTGACCTTATTGTAAAAAGTAAAGTCTTACTGTTGCATCTCAAATTCATTTTTTCCAAAGCTTAAAGTGGGAGAGATAGCATTAGACTGCATTAGAGTGACTCACTCTGCAGCTCTTCTGAAAGCACTAGACAGAGAAGTGCTGAACCTCAAAGGTTACTCCACACATAAGTAACACTTAAATTTGAGAAATACATATGATTGCCGTTCTTGGATCTTGAGTATTCTGCACTCGCAGGCACATGTTTGAGGTGAGAAATTACTACTGGGCTGTGGCACTGCCAATGTGGTGAACACTCACAAATTTGAATCCTGATAGATATTCAGTTTTGTAAACGTTTCCTACAGTCATTTTTCTTCTACATATGTGCTCAAGTTCAGTAGCTTTAATTGGTATAATTAGTACGAAAATCACCTAACATTTCAAAGTGTGTCCAAGTCATGCCTATGATATTGGAATAAGTGAAAAAACCTGGTGAGGGCAATACTGTTTAAAGATGTGGTAATACTCACTTATGCATTACCTATTCTTTTAACAAAAAAAATAAATGATAAGAATCTTCTGCCAATACCACCTTCTCAGAACACTTAGAAAATGAACACATTTCTGAAACCAGTAATAGAGAGGCCAGGAAGTATGCATGGTAAAAACACTTCCTGAACAACCAGCATTTTATTGCACAAGTCCTGCCCTTCTGTCGCATTTATAAATATGGCCTACACATGTAAAGATTGCCAAGGAGGCCAAGGTCTAAATAGGGCAAACAAGTGCCAATTGTTAACATGCTATAGCCTTGTACTGTTCTCGTTTCAATTACATTCTACTCGTCTCTTAACCCCTTCGCTGCCAGGCCTTTTCCCCCTCCTGTGCAAGGCCTTTTTTTGGAATAGTTCTCGCTTAGGCCCTCATAACGTTTTGTCCACATAAGCCAACCATGCCAAATTTGCGTCCTTTTTTTCCAACATCCTAAGGATTCTAGAGGTAGCCAGACTTTGTGGGTTCCCCGGAAGGAGGCCAAGAAATTAGCCAAAATACAGTGAAAATTTCGTGTTTTTTTTTAAGCGGAAAGGAAATGGCTGCAGAAGAAGGCTTGTGGTTTTTTCCCTGAAAATGGCATCAACAAAGGGTACGCGGTGCTAAAATCACCAGCTTCCCAGCTTTCAGGAACAGGCAGACTTGAATCAGAAAACCCAATTTTTAAACACAATTTTGGCATTTTACTGGGACATACCCCATTTTTATGATTTTTTGTGCTTTCAGCCTCCTTCCAGTCAGTGACAGAAATGGGTGTGAAACCAATGCTGGATCCCAGAAACCTAAACATTTCTGAAAAGTAGACAAAATGCTGAATTTAGCAATGGGTAATTTGTATTTGTGAAGATCCTACAAGGGTTTCCTGCAGAAAATAACAACTGAAATAAAAAAATATTGAAATTGAGGTGAAAAAAACAGCAATTTTTCTCTACGTTTTACTCTGCAACTTTTTCCTGCAATGTCAGAGCTTTGAAAGCCATATAATGTTACGTCCGCTGGACTCTTCTGGTTGCAGGTATATATAGGGCTTGTAGGTTCATCAAGGACCCTAGGCACCCGGATCCAATAAATGAGCTGCACCTTGCAGTGGGTTTTCATTCTATACCGGTTATACAGCAATTCATTTGCTGAAATATAGAGTCAAAAATAGGTATCAAGAAAACGTTTGTATTTCCAAAATGGGCACAAGATAAGGTGTTGAGGAGCAGTGGTTATTTGCACATCTCTGAATTCCGGGGTGCCCATACTAGCATGTGAATTACAGGGCATTTCTCAAATAGATGTCTTTTTTACACACTGTCTTATATTTGGAAGGGAAAAAAGTAGAGATAGTCAAGGGGCAATAACACTTGTTTTGCTATTCTATGCTCCCCCAAGTCTCCCGATAAAAATGGTACCTCACTTGTGTGGGTAGGCATAGTGCCCGTGACAGGAAATGCTCCAAAACACAGCGTGGACACATCACATTTCTCTACAGAAAACAGAGGTGTTTTTTGCAAAGTGCCTACCTGTGGAATTTGGCCTCTAGCTCAGCCGACACCTGGGGAAACCTACCAAACCTGTGCATTTTTACAAACTAGAGACCTAGGGGAATCCAAGATGGTGTGACTTGTCGGGCACGCACCAGGTTCTGTTACCCAGAATCCTTTGCAAACCTCAAAATGTGGCTAAAAAAAAAATTTTTCCTCACATTTCGGTGACAGAAAGTTCTGGACTCTGAGAGGAGCCACAAATTTCATTCCACCCAGCGTTTCCACAAGTCTCCTGATAAAAATGGTACCTCACTTGTGTGGGTAGGCCTAATGCCCGCGACACGAAATGCCCCAAAACACAACGTGGGCACATCAAATTATCAAATAGAAAACTACCTGTTTTTGCGGGGGGCACCTGCGTTTTTGGTCCTTGGTTCAGCAGCCATCTAGGGAAACCTACCAAACCCAGACATTTCTGAAAACTAGACTCCTGAGGGAGTTAAGGGAGGTGTGACTTGCGTGGATCCCCAAAAAATTTCTTACCCAGAATCCTCAGCAAACCTCAAATTTAGCTAAAAAATCACATTTTTCCCACATTTCTGTGTGGGATCACTGCACCGGGACAAATGTCCCACCACCCAACATTCCCCTCAGTCTCCTGGTAAAAATGATACATCACTTGTGTAGATGGGCCAAGTGTTTGTGACAGGGATGAGCCAAAAACACGTCAAAATTGAGGGGGAACCAAAGTGGGTCCAAAAGGGCAGTTTGAAAAAAAACATTTTTAGGCTGACAAATGCAGCAGAAATATTATCGGTATAGATGAGACAATGCTGGGTGGTAGGAATTTTGTGGATTACTGCAGATTCCGGAAGGTTCCATCACAAAAATGTGGGAAAAATGTGTGCTTTCCAGCAAAGTTGCAGGTTTGCAGGGCATTGTGGGTAAGGAAATGGTGTGTGGTGCATGTGAAGCACACCACCCTGGAATCAACTAGATGTTTAGTTTTCAGATGTGTCTAGGTCTTGTGGATTTTTTGACATGACAGGGTCCCAAAGTAAAAAAAAGTGCAGCCCTCACCATTCCAAGTGGGACGATTTTGAGAGTTACCAAGCTCTCATGGCCCAAATGTAAAACAAAAAACAAAAATAATCAAATGTCCTCTTGCTTGCCATGGGATGAGATGTTTTAGTGTGCGGGGAGAGCTGAAAGACTGCTAGCCCCTTCAGTTCCGGTGGGGGCATACCCAGGCCCATACTGGTTGTTAGCGACCACCCCACTATTTTCTTTTATTTTTTTTTATTCCCTGGCATCTAGTGGACTTTCTGTCCCCCCGGGGTGTGGATCGGGGGTAATTGCCCAATCTGCCTACTGGTGGGCAGAACAACTTTGGCCCCATCTATTTGGGGTGGGGGTATGGCCATATCCCCAACCTCTTATTTTGAAAAATAAATCTTCCCTGGTCTCTGGTGGGCTTTCTGCCCCCCCTTGGGGGGCAGACAGGCCTTCCAAAATAGGCCAATCTGCCCCCAAGGGGGGCAGTAATGGCCAACAGTAATGTGCCCCCATGGGGAGAGACCCTTGCCCAAGGGGCTGCCCCCTCCAAACAAAAGACACACATACACACACCAATCCATGGTGCCTAGAGGTTTCTGCCCCCTTTGGGGGCAGATTGGCCTAACAAAAATAGGCTGATATGCCCCCAAGGGGGGCAGAAATGGCCTAAATACAATTTGCCTCCCAGGGGAGCGCCCCTTGTCTAAGGGGTCGCTCCCCATACATAAAACCATAAAGTAAATACAAATATATAAATATCCCTGGTGTCTTGAGGTTTCTGTCCCCCGGGGGTAGATCCGCCTAATAATATTAGGCCAATCTGCCCCCTGGGGGGGCAGAAATGGCCTAGAAATAATTTCCCACCCGAGGAGTGGCCCTTGCCAAAGGGGCCGCTCCCCTTACTTGAAATAGCCCACACAAAAAAAATTCCCTGGTGTCTAGTGGTTTCTGCCCCCCTCGGAGCAGATCGCAAAGCCGATCTGCCTCCAGGGGGTGCAGAAATGGCCTAATAATGATTTTGCCCAAGGGGCCGCTCTCCTTACTTGAAATAGCCCACACAAAAAAATATTCCCTGGTGTCAAGTGGTTTCTGCCCCCCCTGGGAGCAGATCGCAAGGCCGATCGAGGGTGTGCAGAAATGGCCTAATAATGATTCCCCCCCCCCCCCCCGGAGCGACCCTTGCGCAAGGGGTTGTTCCCCAAACATGAAAAAATAAAAAATGATCCTTGGTGTCTAGTGGATTTCTGCCCCCCCCGGGGGCAGATCGGCCTAAAAATGGCCTAGAAATAATTCCCCCCCGAGGAGAAGCCTTTGCCCAAGGGGCTGCTCCCCTTACTTCAAATAACCCACAAAAAAAATATTCCCTGGTGTCTAGTGGTTTCTGCACCCCGGGGGCAGATCCCAAGGCCGATCTGCCCCCAAGTGGGTGCAGAAATGGCCTAAATACAATTTGCCCCCCAGGGGAGCGCCCCTTGTCTAAGGGGTCGCTCCCCATACATAAAAACATAAAGTAAATAAAAAAGTATATATATCCCTGGTGTCTTGAGGTTTCTGCACCCCCGGGGACAGATCTGCCTAATTATATTAGGCCAATCTGCCTCCAGGGGGGGCAGAAAAGGCCTAAAAATATTTTGCCCCCACCCAGGGAGTGTCCCTTGCCAAAGGGGCCGCTCCCCTTATGTGTTAGTATAAATATCCCTGGTGTCTAGTGGTTTTCTGCCCCCCCGTGGGCAGAAATGGCCTAGAAATAATTACCCATCCGAGGAGTGGCCCTTGCCAAAGGGAACACTCCCCTTACTTGAAATAGCCCACACAAAAAAAAAATCCCTAGTGTCTAGTGGTTTCTGCACCCCCGGGGGCAAATCCCCAGGCCGATCTGCCCCAGGGGGTGCAGAAATGGCCTAATAATTATTTGCCCGTCCCCCAGGAGTGACCCTTGCTCAAGGGGTCGCTCCCCAAACATAAAAAAAAAAAAAAAAAAATATATATATATATATCCCTGGTGTCTAGTGGATTTCTGCCCCCAGGTGGGGCAGAAATGGACTAGAAATAATTTCCCCCCCCCGAGGAGCAGCCCTTGCCCCAGGGGCTGCTCCCCTTACTTCAAATAGCCCACAAAACAATATATTCCCTGGTGTCTAGTGGTTTCTGCCCCCCCCGGGCAACTAGCAAGGCCGATCTGCCCCCAGGGGTGGCAGAAATGGCCTAATAATATTTTGCCCCCCCCCCCCCGGAGTGACCCTTGCCCAAGTGGTCGCTTCCCAAACATAAAAAAAATAAATAAAAAAATATATATATTTTCCCTGGTAGATTAGCCTAATTGTATTAGGCCGATCTGCCCCCAGGGGGGTGCAGAAATGGCCTAATAATGATTTCCCACCCCCCCCCGGAGCGACCCTTGCCCAAGGGGTTGCTCCCCAAACATGAAAAAATAAAAAATTATCCCTGGTGTCTAGTGGATTTCTGCCCCCCGGCGGCAGATCGGCCTAATAATATTAGGCCGATCTGCCCCCAGGGGGGCCAGAAATGGCCTAGAAATAATTCCCCCCCGAGGAGCAGCCCTTGTCCAAGGGGCTGCTCCCCTTACTTCAAATAGCCAACAAAACAATATATTCCCTGGTGTCTAGTGGTTTCTGCCCCCCCCCGGGCAGCTCGCAAGGCTGATCTGCCCCCAGGGGTGGCAGAAATGGCCTAATAATATTTCCCCCCCCCCCGGAGTGACCCTTGCCCAAGGGGTCGCTTCCCAAACATAAAAAAATAAATAAAAAAAATAATAATATTTTCCCTGGTAGATTAGCCTAATTGTATTAGGCCGATCTGCCCCCAGGGGGGTGCAGAAATGGCCTAATAATGAATTCCCCCCCCCCCCGGAGCGACCCTTGCCCAAGGGGTTGCTCCCCAAACATGAAAAAATAAAAAATTATCCCTGGTGTCTAGTGGATTTCTGCCCCCCGGCGGCAGATCGGCCTAATAATATTAGGCCGATCTGCCCCCAAGGGGGCCAGAAATGGCCTAGAAATAATTCCCCCCCCCGAGGAGCAGCCCTTGCCCAAGGGGCTGCTCCCCTTACTTCAAATAGCCCACAAAAAAAAAATTCCCTGGTGTCTAGTGGTTTCTGCACCCCTGGGGAGGCAGAAATGGCCTAATAATGATTTGCCCACCCCCCCCGGAGTGACCCTTGATCAAGGGGTCGCACCCCAAACATAAAAAAAAAAAAAAAAAAAAAAAAAAAAAAAAAATTATCCCTGGTGTCTAGTGGATTTCTGCCCCCAGGTGGGGCAGAAATGGACTAGAAATAATTTGCCCCTCGAGGAGCAGCCCTTGCCCAAGGGGTCGCTCCCCAAACATAAAAAAAAAAAAGAATATATATATTTTCCCTGGTGTCTAGGGGGGCAGATCGGCCTAATTGTATTAGGCCGATCTGCCCCCAGAAGGGGCAGAAACAGCCAAAAAACAAATTGTCCCCCCTGGAGAGCGGCCCTTGCCCAAGGGGCCGCTCTCCTTTTGAAGTAAATAAAAAAATAAAAAAATCCCTGGTGTCTAGTGGCATTTCTGCTGCCCGATCGCATCGCTATCGGGCAGCAGAAATGCTCAGAGAAGCCTGAAAGGAGAGGAAAGGCCTTTCCGCTCCTTTCAGGCTTCTCTGACCTCCTCCACGTGATCGGAGGAAAAACGCTTTGCATTTCTCCTCCGATCGGGGGCTGCAAGCTGAGCTTCCAGCGCCGGAGGGAAGGCCTCTGATGAGGTGAGCACGTGAAAGTGCGCTGACGTCATCAGAGGCCATGGGGGGGCGGGGTGGAAGGGGAAGTGATTCCCCTTCCATCCCTGCCTAAGGGAGGGGTGTGTCTGGCCATGGGGGGAGCGCTAGCGCTCCCCCAGGGGCCCCTAGCAGGACGACGTGATCTCGTCCAAGGCACTGGGGAACCAGCGCCTTGGATGAGATCACCTCATCCTGGGCACACAAGGGGTTAAAGGCCTGTAAAAAAATGAAAATGACTGGGGGCAGGTGATGGTGTGATTGTGTATTACAATGGATAAAATATCCTCTGCCAATGTGTTAAAGCATCTCATAAGTAACCTTGGAGTTCCAACATTATATAAGGAACTCAACCTTAGACTTTGTTCTCCACCATGCCATGGGATTCCTTGGTTACTTACAGTATATTTATAATGGCATGGATGTTACCAGATGACAGCAGTAAGCATACAATTAGACAAGTGGCACAACCACCAAAAAGGTTACTTAGTAAGACATATCTAAGATGACATAAACATGTAAGGCTATGTATTTTGATAAACAGGCAAGATACTATTTCTGACATAACTGAATACATGAAATAAAAGCACTATAACTAAGGTTCACAGATTTCTATTCTGACTGACTTTTCCACATAAGTGAGTAGGAAGGGAAAGTATGTTTCTTTTAAAATTGGTTTATAAGAATGCAAATAAAATTTCATTTTGCATTGCTCACATGAGCATTAGCATTCACCGACCTTAGCTACGCTAGGCAGATTACAAAGAGGGGATTTAGGAGCATGTTGAGGTGGCGCGGTAAATAGGTGTTGTTCTTGCTGACTCATTTATTCCGGGCATATTCTACACTCACAGCGAAGAGTAAGCACACATATTTGAGAGTAAATTGTATAGGAGATTCTCTGTTAATGGAAGACTCTTTGTTAAACAATGCCTATATGAATTTCAGAGTGCTGTGCTGTCCTGTCCTTCTGGGCATCAACCTGAGGCATGAACAGCCAATATTTGTGAAACAGAGAATGAGCAAAATAGGACATAAAACCATAATGAACGAGGATCTCTAAGAATATTTGGATCTGATTGATTGACTGCTGGTCTCCTCTTGAACTGTAGTGGTATCCACCAAACATAAACACTACATATCCATAAACTAACAAAGGCATCCTCAGGCTAGAATACAAGTACAAATGAACTAGCCAAAATTGGGCAACAGCTCCTTAAACACAAGAAATACCTGAAGACACTCACTGAAGAAATTCTGAAAGATCATAGTGTTTATATCAGAGGTGCAGAGTCTCCCTCTTAGAATTAATGCCCAAACATTATGATGAATGGGAAAAAGCAGGAAGACCCTTACTTCTCAGCACATTTCTGTAGTGGGATTAGTACGTGCGTATTACTCTGAATAAGTAGTAGTATTCTGTTTTGCCTACATGTTTTCCCAGGCATTCTAGATGTGGGCAGTCACAGTTTGCTTTGAACTACTGGGTGTAGAATCTAACTTCATATTCTGATGCTGCACCTCTGGCACAAACACTGTAGGCTAAAAAGGAACTTTTGCCACTTCTTGCGCCACTTTGTTAATATTGTGCAGATAATTTGGCCTTGTTGGGCCACATTAGTGACATAAATAATTACGTTAATGTGGCGCAGGGAGGTGCTAGGCCAGCTTAAATCTGGGCCCTAATTTTTAGATATGGATCTGTCACCGTGGGGCATTTAGATTAATGTATAAATGACTGCAGCTTTTGAATGTATAGTAGTAGAAATCGGATTACTCTGAAAATCAGTGTTTGTGCTAATGGCGGGAGTGAAAGAAATAAGCGTGGTGTGTCAAATATTTTTTTATTTTTAGAAGGAAGATTATATAAGTTAAAAATACAGTTGTGAAAGAAATAACAGAAATGTTCTGTAGTAATCAAGTGATAATAAAAATACCCTTGTCCAACCATTTCTTCCATAATAAAGTCTTAAAATTGTACTTAATCCGTTTACTGTACCAAACTGAGCTCCTAACAAACTGATGAAAAGGAAATACATTGGTAAATAAATAAGCGTTCATAGATGAGCAAGAATGTAATACAGTTAACGTAAGTAGAGACTTAGGGGACTGGACATAAAAAGGATGTGCTGATGAGAAAAAGGGGAAACCATGACAAGCTCTAAATTAAACTGCAAATTACAACTGTTAGTAGTTTAATCCAACAAATAACATTGTACTTGTTTTATTCCAAAAGCTCTGTGATATGTTAAGTCATCTAGAAAATTAACACCCCAGATACCTTGAATAGTTTTAATTTATGTAGAGAAATTCTAGGTGTTTTCCTGGTCCACAAAAATTTAGAAAGCATTTTATCTAAAGTAACAAAAGTCCTTTTGGAAATTTTAACACATAGCATCATATGAAAAAGAATTATTATTAGGGTGCAGCATTATCATCTTGATATTATTCAAATTGCCCCACTAGGAGAGAAATAACGGAGACTATTTATATGTGAGATGACTAAGTTTGGAGCCATTTCATCTATCTTAGTTTTACGGGTGTCTCTGATAGCATTGTGATATCATACTCTCAGATATGGTATCTTATGAGGGCTCCAAAATAGACACACCTGCTTATATGGTTTTTAATGCAGATTTTGTTTAAGGCTATGACTGGGTGGAGGCACATCTGGTTTTGAGACAAACAGAAGGATATTATCCAAATAATATCCTTGATTTTAAATTATGAGAAATTATCAGGAACATTTAAATGGTTGAGGAATGGTTCTACGGCAAAGATAAATAACAATGGAAACAAAGGACATCCCTGTTTAGGTTCCTAGATGGTCTGCTATGTTTCTTTTTAAACAAATCCTTACTGTTCAAGGTCAATGAGTTCTAGCATTAGGTTTATTATTCTAACTTACAAGGCTTTGGTGAATATTTTACAATCAGTGTTGACTAAAGAAAAAGGACAATAGTTTTTATATAGAGTTGGAACCTGGTTTTTCTTGGGTATACAACATATCATAGCTTCTGATAAGGAGCCAGTTCAGTTATTTAGGCAAGAGAAATGGCTGATTAATTAAAATAACATAAGGATAAGGAGTTTGGAAAATTACTTATAAAATTCAACAGTGAAACAATCTGGACCTGGTGCCTTGACAGTAGGAAGGTGTTTAATCACTGGCTATATTTGTTCCACCTTATGTAATTGTTCAAGAATGGCCAGGTCATTAGCAGGTGGGCGTTGGATGTTAAGCTTGGGAAAGTAAAATTCAATGTGTCTATCTGAAGGAACAGTCTTTGGAGAATAGAGAGTTTGGTAATAACTTTTTTTTAAAATCTACAATATCAGTATCACTGTACATCTTGACACCAGATTCATTAATAATGGATGTCAGAGATGACTTTTTGTCTACAAGTTAAGTCATTAGCCAAAAGGGAATGAACTCTGTTTTTGCCACCATAGTATCTAGTGCTCAATTTAAAAAGATTTCTGCATGCTTTCTCTGTACTAAATTGTTTAAGCTGCCTACTAGCTGCCATCAATGCATCCTGAACCATTCAATTGGTTTTAGAAGTATAATATATGTGTTCTAGTGTCTTTATATTAGCTAAAAACATAGATTTTTTTCTCAACATTTTCCCCTTTGAGGAGATGTAACTAATTATAAAACCTAGGGAAGAATCCATAAAGGCATCCCATTCAAAATGGAAAGTTATGTATGGGGCAATCATTTTTCTCACAGTGTTCTGTGATTTAAGTTTTTTATTTGGGAAGAAATGTCTTATTTGAAAGCAAAGAGTTAGTACACCTCCAATAAGATTTATAAATATTATTTTGAAGGATTTCCAACTCAGTCCAAACAGGGGTGTGATCGGAAATTAAAATTGAGCCAATCTCTGAGCTGACCAAATGTTGGATCACACTTTTACATAAGAATATATGATTGATTCTGACTTGTGAAATGTGGGTAGCTGAATAAAAGGAAAATTCTTTAAGGTCAGGGTAAAGAATCCTGAGGAATCTGATTGGGATAATTTAGAACTGGTATTTGTAAAGGATGTTTGTGCTTTATGAGGGATACATCTATTGGAAGAGTTTCTGTCAAGGAAGGGATCCAAAATCTGATTACAATCTCCATCTAGCAAAAGATTATCAGTAGAATATTTGGAAATCTTTTGAGCTAGTACTCTCCAGAAGTCTGCGTCAGGATAAGTGGGCCCATATACAATAACTAATGTGAGTGTGGCATCATCAATTTTGAGGGTGACAGTAATCCAAGTTCCTTCATAATTGGGCTTTTGAGACAGGAGTGATATTTTTAAATGTTTGTGAAACAATTTAACCACACCAGTTTTATTAGAAATGGAAAGAGTAGAAAAAATCTCACCCACCCATTGCTTTTTCAATTTAACAGCATCTACTTAAAAAAAGTGTGCTTCCTGAAGTAATGCAAGATGCTGCTTTAACCTGGTCACATGAGACGAAACACTTTGACGTTTAATGCTTTTTTAAAAAACCTTTGATATTCCTTGTAGTGATTCTAAGATTCATTGTAGGTGTGAATTTTAAAATCTTCAATATAAAAGATGTATAAACATTCATGGAATGAAGGAAAGGAGAAAAACACATCAGGAAATGAGAAAGTAAAATAAGATTGATGATAGAGAAAAAGAGAAAGAAAAGAGGAAACTATCCTCCATTGTGGTAACACAGAACTTAGTGAGAACACAGGAAAATAATTCCTTAATTTTAATTGCAAGTAAATCCAGAACAATATGAAGAGAACACTCCGAAGAATGTAGTAGCTATGGAACACCTACAGCAAAAGAGCAAGTCTGGGCTCCAAAGTGAAAAACAGGAAAAGGCAACAAATGAAAGAAGATAACAGGCACTGGGAAATAGCGACCTAGATAAATATTACCTAAAAATCGTCTGAATACAGAAATACTACACATTGACACTGTTAAAATGGATTGTAGACATACAATTCATGGCAGCAAAGGGTATGTGGCAATCTGTATATTAGCAACCAAAGTGGTGTGAAGATTGGAGACAGAACAAGGAATCCATATAAAATTCAACTTCTGTAACAAAAAAGAAAGGAAAAAGAACATATACATTGTCATTGGAAAACAGATTGAGAAAAACCCTGGGGAAGGAAACTTGCGGCCATAGTTACAATTAATTACACATTGCTGTGTTGCTTCAGCGATGTGTCAAAATAACTTGTGCTTCGGTAATCTGAATCCTATGCCATGGATGCAGCCAATTTACAAAACGGTATACCATGGCATAGGGATGTTGGCTGTGTTAAAAAATGAAGCTTCCATGTGCGACATGTTGTAGGGAAATTTGATGCTACTGCTGCAAAAGTGATGCAGGGCTGACTTGCGTGGTGTAAAGTGATGCAAATCAGCCCTGCATCACTTCTGAGGGCAGAATGCAGCGAAAACAGTACAAAAAATGAGCCATCAATGAAAATAATTGCACACTTCACAGAAGGCAGCCTGGGAGCAGGCAATAGTGAGATGCATGAGATGCATGGACGAAAAACTCAGCACCAGCCAGGATATCTAGACAGACTGCTAGGGGAACAAGAAGTGTGACAGCAGTGAGGAGGAATATGACATCTTGATCACTGAGGTGAAAGAGCACCAACATCATCTGCTCAACACCTCTAAATTGCCACTAGGGAGGAAATAGGCCATTTGGCAGTCCATCATGAAGAAAGTCAATGGTGTGGGACAAACGAAGAGGACCGTCACCGACTGCAAGAAGCGTTGGCACAATTATAAGCACTGGACAAAGGAGAAACTACCTAAGAACCTGAAGGCAGCAATGCATACTGGAGGAGGGAGCCCCAGGAGGAGCTGAATGCCTTGGAGGAACGGGTGGCAGCTGTCATCCCAGACAATCTGGTGGCTGAAGTCCCCAGAGAAGACAGAGCAGCACACGAAGAACCACCACAGACACAGGGTAAATATCAACAAGGGGCAATTGGGGCAAAACATGTCATGTTGTGCAGTTCAGCTAGCTATGTCACAGTGCTCCACAGCACTGTCTGCGGGGAAACGGGCAGGAATCTGGGTCATGTCCATTTAAATACCACTGAAATGTCACTCACACTGCCCAGTAATATGTCACACAGCTCAGTCAGGCTCCGTCACAGGTATCCATTACATGTGTGAAGTGAAGCACCAGTGCAGCCTCACCTGTGTACACTGGCACGTGTAGTGCAATGCACAACATGAGTCACCAGAACTACAAGTCACACAATACAAAGAAAAAAACAATCACAAGGTATGTGGTGCAGGGCAGCGATGCAAGTCACCTTGCTGTACTGCCCTGTGCCACATAGAAAGGAGAGGAATGGCCTGTACCAACAATATGATATTCTTGTCCTCTTCCCTGCACTGATGCACACTGGGTATCCATGTTGCAAAGATACCCGCATCACAGACAGGATTGTGCCTGTGTAGAAAGATATACCTTTCTGTACAAAAACAATCATGTCAGATTTTGTCATCTTCCTATGTGCGTGGCAGAATGCAGCACACATAGAAAAAGGAAAAAAAACTAGGATAATAAAAGATATCACTCCTTGTTATGGTTCCCTCTAGGAGGTGTAAGGATTTTTTGCATTACCTGGGTCACAAAACCTTGGAAATGAGGGAATGCAACTAAACCCATTTGTGTTGCACCTAGGAACCCACCACAGTACCCATGATGTGCCTCCCTCATGTAGACTGAGGCAAAGCAGTTACTTGTGCTGCCTTGCCTCAATTCACATCTCAAAGCCCAGGAAAAGCTGTGCAAAGTGGCCTCTTGTGGGCTTGCAGAAATGGGTCTGCAGTTTGCACAGCTGGTGTGTCACAAAAAGGGATGTAGTGGCGGTGGAAGCTGCATAAACATATGCTTCAGGGACAGGAACTACACATTCCATGGACACCTGACCCCTATACAACCTGACGTTAGCAATGAAGACAACCATGCACCATAAGGCCACTGTGTCTTACATGGGCCCATAAACATTATTATGAACTTTTACAGAAATCATAGGCATGTGCTTGTCAAACGAGAATCAGCTCATCTGAAATGGTTGTCAGGTGTGTGATATGTGAAGCACATATGAACACATCAAGAGCCTTGTGTACATTAACTGACAAGACAATACATTGAACACAGCTGCCCTGATGTGCATGGTGAGACCATACAGGTGTCAGCTGCCATGGTAGGGACCACCCCAACTTATGCCATGTTCTAAATCTGACTGGGTAAGGGTAAATGCAAGTAATGCATATCTGAGGAGCATGTGTGTTGAAACCAAAGATGATCTGTGGCCCTGGTGAGCCCATGGTTGTGCAGTGTATTGTAAGTGCTGGCTGTGTAGGTGGAACTGCCACTGTGTCTGAATGGGGAGACATTGTAAAGCAAGTAGGTCAGAATGAATACATGTTCTGCAAGGTAACCTAACAAAAACACATGCACTGCTGTCTCTGATAGTGTCGCCCATTCGGTTCCACATCCTACCTTTCATGTGGTTCTAGGTGAAGATGTAGCATGTGGCAGGATGGAGTCTCAAGGGAAATTGTATTGCCTTGCTGTCTCGGTTAGAATATGTAAAATAGGGATCTGTCAAGGGACATGAAAAACTAGTTTGCCAACACAAAGGGGTTGAGTCAGCAGTCAGCTGTTGAGTCCCTGGGCCTAAATGAGGAGTGGTAGAGGAGACATGTACAAGCACAAGTAAGTGGCCCTGAGTCAAAGGATGTGTCACCCTATGTAAATATTCAAATCTGGCAAGTATCAATTTGCAGTGAGTGTCAGTGCTAGCAAACTACCTAATGTGGCATTACCCATAGCCTCAGGTTTGGTACACAGTACCCACAGTTTACAATGATAGACCCAAAAGTGTATCCAATCATTTCAAATGAGGAAACAGAAATAGGAAGTACATAGGCAGTACCTGCCCTCACATATTTCAACAATCTATCAAGGTTGTTTTCTGTGTGTAGGGCTGTGCAGGATAAGTGTTACAAAATCAACCCCTGAACACATGAATGCACAATGTGCATGGTAGACAGCATAACAAGGCCATACTGTACAGTGTGAAACCCAGATGGCAGGATCATTACAAAATCATGAGCAAAGCCACAACACATGCACAGGAGCAGTAGGCTGAATACTGGCCACAGGGAATGCAGCCACAATTGGGATTAGGTGCAGTCTGAATAGTAGTGGGGTCAACATGTTAAAACTCAATCACTCAAGGCTTCCTGAAAACCAATGCAAATCACCTTGACAGATGTGGACACTATCTCCTTCCATACCCCAGGAATGGTTGATCCAGTGACCTGTGTAACAGTGTTGCAATATGCGCCTTGAGTCATATTGTCAAACAGTTTACTCGTGTCAGCATCTCACAAAGGGCACCATTAACATTGCTCTCTCTCATTACAGGGACGTACCTACATCTCCTGAGCAGCTGCATGCCCAGGATGATGATCTGGCTGAGGATGACAGCCTACCAACTCTTGATCAATACACCCTCTGGCAAATCCTGGCCTCCTATGACACACCATCTCTGGGTTGTGGGAAGGGTCTCCAGAGGATCCACCCAGCACACAACAAACACCACCTGCCACGCCATCCCCAGCCCTTGACTCTGTGGAACCCTTTGCAGATTTCGAAAACCGGGCATTAGGAGTCCAGCTGGAGATGCTAGATGTGATGCGGGTGGGGATGGAGGGTACCCTAGAAGCTGTCTGTAGGTACCTCTGTTCAAATAAGGACACCTCATCCGCTGTACAAGGCACCTACAATCCGCCACTGCCTAGTGTTGTGGACTCCAACAATTCTTGGCTGACATTGCTGGTGTAATGAGGCAAAGGGGCAAAGGTATGAACAACTGCCCAGCCAAAGTGGCACCAGCAAGGTTGCAACACAGCTGGGGCAAGACACAAGGTCTGGACGTTCATGAAGCAGAAGCAGGACACATACATCGCCACAATGGGTGCCTAGCACTGCAATATTGGTGCTCTGCTGGCAAACCAGCAGACCCTCCTCGGCTCAGTGGTGCCTCACTTGCTGGCACAGAGAAATGCTGCTGCAGACCGGGGCTCCACATCTTCAGCCACCGATGTGTGTATGTGTCTCCTTTGCCTCGAGCACCTACAACACTCCCCTTGTGTGAAGCACCACACACGTCAGAGGATGATGATGTAAACTTCACCTCTTTCCAATGTAAAAATTCCTGGTAGTATTTTTCTGAGCCAAAATGCCAGTTCCTCCTTTGCCCTCTCCTCCTTTGCCCTCTATTTCTTCTGTTCTTCTGCTCTTCCGGTCTTCTGTTCTTCTGTTCTTCCGGTCTTCTATCTTCTGTCTTCGGCTCCTCTGCCCCCTCCGCCTTCTTCCCCCCGCGCCTGCCCTCCTGCTCCTGCCTCATCCCCCTCCCTCACTCGCCTCCCCCTCTCTATCACCCCTATCTAACCCATTCGCTATCTACCTCCCTCTCTCCTCCTATCCACCTTTCTCTCTATCTCTCTATCTCACTATCTAACTCCCTCACTCCCCACCTCCTCCTATCCACCTATCTCTCTATCTATCTATTTCTCTATCTATCGAATTCTCTATCTATCCATTTTCTCTATCTATTTCTCTATCTCTCCCCCCTTCCCGCCACCCCCTCTATTACCTATTCTTCCTATCCTCTCACTCTACCTCTCACCCTCACCCACCTCTACAACCCCCCTCCCCTATCTTCACAACCCTACTCCTATCTCTCTTCCTAATCTCCCAAACCTCCTAACACTCTCCCCCTCCACCCTTAAACCCCCCTCCCCCAGCTCTTCTCACTCTACCTGTCCCCCCCTCCCTCGCGCTTTCCCGCCACGACCTCCTGCTCGCCCACGCCCCCCAGCTCCCATTCGCCCCAAGCTGACCCCTCCCCCCTCCTACCTCATATGGCGGCCGCTGCGCGACAGTGGTAGCGACCCTTGACCCAAGGGTAGGTCGCTCCCCCTGCCGCTGCAGCTCCTCCAGCTCCTCCAGGTTCCTGAGTTCCTGAGACCCCCTCACAGTAAGTACCCCCCACCTTCCAGCCCCTCGCCCTGCCCCGCGCTACTCACCCTCTCTCCTGCTTCTTTTCTTCTTTTCTGTTCTTCCTCCTCGCTCCTCGCCTGTAATCTTCTTCTGTACTCTTCTTCTCCCCGTCTTCTCTCTTCTTCTGTGTGCTTCTCTGCCTCTCCTGTCGCCTCTCTCCTTCTTCATCTTCTTCTGAGGTCTTCTGCCTGTCTTCTGCCTTCTGTTCTTCGTATCTTCATCTGTGATCTTCTGCTCTTCTGTGAACTTCCGCTCTTCTGAGTTCTTCTGTTCTCCTGTTCTTCTGTTCTCCTGTTCTTCTGTTCTTCTGTTCTTCCGATCTTCTGTTCTTCTGTTCTTCTGCTCTTCCGGTCTTCTGTTCTTCTGTTCTTCCGGTCATCTGTTCTTCTGTCTTCTGTTCTTCTGTCTTCTGTTCTTCTGTTCTTACGGTCTTCTGTTCTTCTGTCTTCTGTTCTTCTGTCTTCTGTTCTTCTGTCTTCTATCTTCTGTCTTCGCCTCCTCTGCCCACTCCGTCTTCTTCCCCCCGCGCCTGCCCTCCTGCTCCTGCCTCATCCCCCTCCCTCACTCGCCTCCCCCTCTCTATCACCCCTATCTAACCCATTCGCTATCTACCTCCCTCTCTCCTCCTATCCACCTTTCTCTCTATCTCTCTATCTCACTATCTAACTCCCTCACTCCCCACCTCCTCCTATCCACCTATCTCTCTATCTATCTATTTCTCTATCTATCGAATTCTCTATCTATCCATTTTCTCTATCTATTTCTCTATCTCTCCCCCCTTCCTGCCACCCCCTCTATTACCTATTCTTCCTATCCTCTCACTCTACCTCTCACCCTCACCCTCACCCACCTCTACAACCCCCTCCCCTATCTTCACAACCCTACTCCTATCTCTCTTCCTAATCTCCCAAACCTCCTAACACTCTCCCCCTCCACCCTTAAACCCCCCTCCCCCAGCTCTTCTCACTCTACCTGTCCCCCCCTCGCGCTTTCCCGCCGCGACCTCCTGCTCGCCCCGCCCCCCAGCTCCCATTCGCCCCCAGCTGACCCCCCCCCTCCTACCTCATATGGCGGCCGCTGCATGACAGTGGTAGCGACCCTTGACCCAAGGGTAGGTCGCTCCCCCTGCCGCTGCAGCTCCTCCAGCTCCTCCAGGTTCCTGAGACCCCCTCACAGTAAGTACCCCCCACCTTCCAGCCCCTCGCCCTGCCCCGCGCTACTCACCCTCTCTCCTGCTTCTTTTCTTCTTTTCTTCTTCTCTGTTCTTCCTCCTCGCCTGTAATCTTCTTCTGTACTCTTCTTCTCCCCGTCTTCTCTCTTCTTCTGTGTGCTTCTCTGCCTCTCCTGTCGCCTCTCTCCTTCTTCATCTTCTTCTGAGGTCTTCTGCCTGTCTTCTGCCTTCTGTTCTTCGTATCTTCATCTGTGATCTTCTGCTCTTCTGTGAACTTCCGCTCTTCTGAGTTCTTCTGTTCTCCTGTTCTTCTGTTCTCCTGTTCTTCTGTTCTCCTGTTCTTCTGTTCTTCTGTTCTTCCGGTCTTCTGTTCTTCTGTTCTTCTGCTCTTCTGCTCTTCTGTTCTTCTGTTCTTCTGTTCTTCCGGTCTTCTGTTCTTCTGTCTTCTGTTCTTCTGTCTTCTATCTTCTGTCTTCGCCTCCTCTGCCCCCTCCGTCTTCTTCCCCCGCGCCTGCCCTCCTGCTCCTGCCTCATCCCCCTCCCTCACTCGCCTCCCCCTCTCTATCACCCCTCTCTATCACCCCTATCTAACCCATTCGTTATCTACCTCCCTCTCTCCTCCTATCCACCTTTCTCTCTATCTCACTATCTAACTCCCTCACTCCCCACCTCCTCCTATCCACCTATCTCTCTATCTATCTATTTCTCTATCTATCGAATTCTCTATCGATCCATTTTCTCTATTTCTCTATATCTCCCCCCCTTCCCGCCACCCCCTCTATTACCTATTCTTCCTATCCTCTCACTCTACCTCTCACCCTCACCCACCTCTACAACCCCCCTCCCCTATCTTCACAACCCTACTCCTATCTCTCTTCCTAATCTCCCAAACCTCCTAACACTCTCCCCCCTCCACCCTTAAACCCCCCTCCCCCAGCTCTTCTCACTCTACCTGTCCCCCCCTCCCTCGCGCTTTCCCACTGCGACCTCCTGCTCGCCCCCGCCCCCCCAGCTCCCATTCGCCCCCAGCTGACCCCTCCCCCACTCCTTCCTCATATGGCGGCCGCTGCGCGACCGCGCAGCGGGCGCACCGCTGGCGCACCGCTGGCGCACCGCTGGCGCGCCAGAGGCGCGCCATAGGCAAGCCCGTCTGCGCCCGTCTGCGCCCGTCCGCGCCTGGCCCGCGCCCAGCGCCACGACCCCTGGTCCCCAGCTCTCCCAAACCCCGCTGATCCGCTACGACCCCACGACCCTCCTTGCCCTCAACCCTGGACGCTCCAACACCTGCTTCCAAGCTCACCCCAAACGCACCCATGGACCCTTCGCCTGCAACTCCTGCAAACGCATCTTCCACCTTGCAACTACCACGACCACAAGCCCACGCGCCATCAACCACCTCAAGTGCATCCTGGTCAACGCTCGATCCGTCCACAAGCACGTCATTGAACTCTGGGACCTCCTGGACTCCACAGCACCGGACGTCGCCTTCATCACGGATACCTGGATGAACGCCTCCTCTGCTCCAGACATCGCCACCGCCATCCCCGAAGGCTACAAGATCTCCAGAAAAGACCGCACCAACCAAGTAGGAGGAGGTATCGCCATCGTCTTCAAAGAATCCATCAGCGTCACCACCTCCACCGAAGACACCCCTCTTGCCGCTGAACACCTGCATTTTCAGATTCGCACCGACCCGAGGACCACCCTCAGAGGATCCCTCGTCTACCGTCCTCCCGGACCGCGCGCCCCCTTCAGCGACGCCATTGCCGACTTCATCTCCCCACACGCCCTCGCCTCACCGGGCTACATCCTCCTAGGCGACCTCAACTTCCATCTGGAACAAAACAACGACCCCAACACCACCACCCTGCTCGACAACCTCGCCAACCTCGGCCTCAAACAACTGATGAACACCGCCACCCACATCGCCGGACACACGCTTGACCCTATCTTCTACGCCAGCAAACACTTCTTCTTCAGCCACACCTCCGCTCTACACTGGACTGACCACAGCTGTGTCCACTTCACATTCCGACGCGAGACCCGCCACCTCCGCACTCAACCCATCCCTCGTCGACAGTGGAACAAGATCCCCGAAGAGCAACTCTTCTCAGCACTCGCCGCAAACCAACCCACCCTCACCACCGACCCCAACGACGCAGCCCTCAGTCTCACAAACTGGATCTCCAACTGCGCAGACAACCTTGCTCCCCTCAAACGCACGCATCGACAGACCAACACCAAAAAACCTTTCTGGTTCTCTGACACCCTCAAAGAATCAAAGAAAACTTGTTGCGCCCTCGAGAAGGCCTGGCGCAAGGACCACACCGCTGACAACATGACCGCCCTCAAGAACGCTACCCGCGAACACCACCGCCTGATCCGCGCTGCTAAAAAGAACTTTTTCACCGACAGACTGGACAAAAACAGCCACAACAGCAAAGAACTCTTCAGCATCGTCAAGGAGTTCTCCAACCCCAATGCCAACGCCCTCATAGGATTTGTGCGAATCCCTCGCCACTTTCTTCCATCGCAAGATCAGCGACCTCCACGACAGCTTCGGACACCAGACCCAACATAACACCACTGAACCCGCACCCCCGGCCTTTACCCTCAACAACTGGACCCACATCAACACTGAAGAAACCAAATCCATCATGAACTCTATCCACTCCGGTGCCCCTTCGGACCCCTGCCCTCACTTCATCTTTAACAAAGCCGACGACATCATCGCCACGCACCTCCAGACCGTCATCAACTCTTCTTTTTCTTCTGCTACCTTCCCCGAATGCTGGAAACATGCCGAAGTCAACGCCCTACTAAAGAAACCTACGGCTGACCCGAGCGACCTGAAAAACGTCCGCCCCATCTATCTTCTGCCTTTCCCAGCCAAGGTAATAGAGAAGACCGTCAACAAACAGCTGACCACCTTCCTGGAAAACAACAACCTGCTCGACCCTTCACAAACCGGATTCCGAACCAACCACAGCACGGAAACCGCCCTCATCTAAGTCACTTACGATATCAGAACCCTGGTGAAACAGTCGCCCTCATTCTCCTCGACCTCTCGGCTGCCTTCGACACCGTCTGTCACCGCACCCTAATCACCCGCCTCCGCTCCACCGGGATCCAAGGCCAGGCCCTGGACTGGATCGCCTCCTTCCTCTCAAACCGCTCCCAAAGAGTTTACCTCCCTCCGTTTCGCTCAGAACCCACCGAGATCATCTGTGGCGTACCTCAAGGCTCATCGCTCAGCCCGACACTCTTCAATGTCTACATGAGCCCCCTCACCAACATCGTTTGCAAGCACGACATCATCATCACCTCCTACGCCGATGACACCCAACTTATACTCTCCCTCACCAAGGACCCTGCCAGCGCCAAGACCAACCTACAAGAGGGTATGAAGGACGTCGCAGATTGGATGAGGCTCAGCCGCCTAAAGCTGAACTCTGAAAAAACGGAAGTCCTCATCCTCGGCAACACCCCGTCCGCCTGGGACGACTCCTGGTGGCCCACGGCCCTCGGCACCGCACCGACCCCCATAGACCACGCCCGCAACCTCGGCTTCATCTTGGACCCTCTTCTCACCATGACCAAGCAAGTCAACGCTGTGTCCTCCGCCTGCTTCCTCACCCTCCGCATGCTCCGCAAGATCTTCCGCTGGATCCCTGCCGACACTAGAAAAACTGTGACCCACGCCCTCGTCACGAGCCGCCTGGACTACGGCAACACCCTCTACGCCGGGACCACAGCCAAACTCCAAAATCGCCTGCAACGCATTCAAAACGCATCGGCACGCCTCATCCTCGACGTACCCCGCAACAGCCACATCTCCTTTCGACTTCTCACCCACGCACACAAAGCCCTCCACAACAAGGGACCGGAATACCTCAACCGACGCCTCAGCTTCTACGTCCCCACCCGCCTCCTCCGTTCCTCTGGTCTCGCACTCGCTGCCGTCCCTCGCATCCGCCGCTCCACGGCGGGTGGGAGATCTTTCTCCTTCCTGGCGGCCAAAACCTGGAACTCCCTCCCCACCAGCCTCAGGACCACCCAGGACCACTCCGCTTTCCAGAGACTCCTAAAAACCTGGCTATTCGAGCAGCAGTAACCCCCCCCGTTCCCCTAGCGCCTTGAGACCCGCACGGGTGAGTAGCGCGCTTTATAAATGTTAATGATTTGATTTGATTTGATTTGATTTGCCCAGAGCTGATGACTATGCCAGTAACAGTCACAACTGGTAATGTCCTCAAATTACTGTCCCACCTGTTAACCTAATCCATTTGTGCGCTGTCAATGTGGTCTATCTTCACTATTGGCAATTTGTTGATTCTCCTCCTCACTGAATCACTCCTTTCTTCCACATGTCACATGCAGTGGCTCATCCATGGACTCTGTCTCAACATTCAATGGCAAAAATAAACTGTTTGTGGTTGTTACAAGAACTGTGCCTGTGATCCTTCAAATTTTGCACATGTAAATAAATGCACTGAGTTAAATCTGTGTGTTATAAGTATGTAAATAGAACATGATGGATTATGTGAGGCAAATACAAAAAATACTCCCCAAAGGGATACATGTGGAAAGGTGCCATGGACAAAGCTCCACAGGCTGAGGGAAATAGATCATGTGAACCCTATGTGTATGTAGAGTAGTAAGAAATCACTCAAGGTCCCAAGCAAGAAGTGTAACATGTAGAATGCAGTCAATGTTGATGGTGAACTAAGTCATAGATCTGCTGTAACAAGCAAATGATGGAAGGCTCATTGTGTAAGGGCCTGACAATCATTGTGTGATAACGGAGGTCCTAGATTATTGACAATGGTTTTACATCACCACCCCTCCAATGCATGTGGAATGATTTGCACACACGGAGCAACAAAATGAGAATCCCTGTTTTGGCCTGTCTCCCCTTTCACATTAAGAGTGCCTGCCACTTACAGCATGCAACAATGTTTGTTGATCTCAATGTCATTCCATTCCCGACCTGACAGATTCCTATCCATAGGCCTTTCACCTAGTCACACTTGCCTAAAAAAACTGCTAGCAAAGAGAAGTGCATGTAGTTAACGTTACGTAGTCACATATGCTAATATCTTCATTGTAAACATGAGATATACTTTTATGTAGAATTCTAAAATAGTTAATGTAATTATAAAATTTAGCGTACATAAAATTACCTAATCTGTACTACCTTAATCTACAGAAACTAAACTACACTTAAACTAAACAGTGCTATCTAAACTACACTATCTTATCCTAAAAACATTTAAAACTACCTTATCTTAACTTACCTTTCTCTAAACATATAACATGATAGGTTAACATCGACCCCACCACCCCCTTAATTCAGATCTTCATACAGAAACAACAGACAATACACCTATCCAAAAACGACCTACACATATAATCCTAAACAAATATAAATGTCATGTATTTTTCTTTTTTTTTAAATTGTTTTTCAACACATATCCAGCACATCAATGCCCCACCCACAAAATATCCTAAAAAAATTTACCCACCCCACCTAAAATGTTAAAACTACTATTGTTACACTATATCTAAACTACTTAACTGTACACTATGCAATAAAAACTGCATTTTAATAAAATAATAAACATGGGGAAGGGCAGATAGGGTCCCTGTGGCTCAATTTTGGATGAAACATCAGTCCACAGCTTCTATAGTAGCTGAATGAGTATGTCCATCTTGTACTCAAGCCCTGCCACCCGGAACTTGAGGTCGGATATGTCCTTTAACATCATCTGCTCAAAGGGGGTAACAGGTGCTGAGGTCTGTGCCTGGGGAAATGCTGGTCCTGTGGGCTGGCTGCAATAGATTCAACAGACTCACCCTGGTCCACTGCAATATCCTGAAGTTGACTTGGCTTCTCAGGTTTGGATGGTCCCTGTGTTCTGATGCACCATGTTCCGGCTGCCCTCTCCTCCAAAAATCATTTTTTAATTCCTTTTAATGCCTTGACAACTAGAAAGATGTGGTGATACCATTCAGCATGGTTAAGGTGGGTCCTCTTTTGCTCCCGGGTCACATTGTCTGCTGAAGCACAATTAAAATCTTTCAGACAAGGGGTAACTAGGAACTGGTTCAATCATCATGATAAATCATTTAGTATCAAACATCACATGTGGCATCCTGCACTTTCTGTTTGATGCTTGGCAGCACAGTCAGAAGCCTTGTTGAACTGCCCTGAACCATAAATTGTGAATTTAGCTTCCATAGAGTTTTGCACAAACATTTGTGTGTCAGTAATGATCTGCAATGTCCAGCGGCATCACTACCTGCCAAATGATTGTAGTATAAGAAGCACCTCTGTGGCTGCCCTGCACTACTTGGATCGGTATTATAGCAGTGCCCCGGGGGGCGCAACAGGCATGTGCAGCCTCTTTGTTCCCCTGGGTCATTTTCATATTACATAAAGAGCTGCAGAATATTGTGCAGCCCTTTCTGTAATACAGATGGCACTGGCACACATATAGCACCAGCGCTATCACCAGAGCGTGTTCCCTCATTTAAATTAGGGGAATGGCCACATGCAAATAAGGGAATCCCTTTGCCTCTGTGCCGTATTTTAGAAGCAGGCATGGAGGCAAAGAAGCTGTCAGTGCACTACCTAAAAAGAGGTGGAATGTCAGTCCGCCCCCTGATGGCAGCCCTCTGGAAGGGGTAAAGGCGGGTCTTCTGGCCCCCAGACATCCACTTGAAGGTGGATGAAGTCGCTAACAGCACTCGCCTGCAAGGGGAACTTGAATTCCCCTTAACTGTGTAGGTGGCTTGCTGCCTGGAATGTGAAACACAAAGCCACTGCTTTAAAGCTGCTCCGTTATTCACTTAAAAGAGCTGCTGCAGAGTTGCGTGAGTTTTGTCTGCCCCAGGGGCAGCACACAACATGTAATAGGGTGCACTTCATCTGTTTGTGGACAGTTCACCTGTTTTCAGGTGCATTGTGGTGCAAACAGAGAAAGTGTGACATATGAACAATAGGGCTAGTGGTCTGTGTGGGCTAATGTCAGCCCAATGTTTCAATGCTCTGTGGCATGGTTGGTCTTTTCTACATAGTTTGGCAGAGGCATGGCAGTTTGACTCTAAAACATGTGAATCACAGATACATTAAATACAACTCATCTATTGTCAAATGAGACACAGGAAGAACTCAGAGCATATGTGTATTTACCAACATCTCCACCAACTGTGACTCCAAGGTAATTCAGAAGATTAGCCAACCGGCTGATAACATCCGCCCAGCGATGCATCAGTTGGTGCATTGTCTACTGTACTTTGAATAGCTGAAGCATATGCTGCTGCATCATCTCCCATCTTGTCCTCCTCTCCTGGGTTGGGTAGCCCTGTATGACTGGGCCACCACTGCCTCTCATGTTCAGGAGGTAGTGTGTGATGAGCCAGAAGAACCCACCAACTCCTGCTAAGTCATGTTTCGTGCCAGCCCCTCCTGGACATGTCTATTCCCAAACAAAATCTTATCCCAAAGTATGAGAAAATAGCAAAAAACCACAAACTACCCCTAACAATACTAAACCCCCAGAAGACAGACACCGGCAACACACAGGACAAAACAGTACAAAAAACAATTACAAAATACATGTGTTGGCTAGCAAAACACCCTGCAAGACCCATACAATGCAACCATAATAAAGAGTAGATCAAGCCAGCCTCTTAATGTGCCTTGATTTAATTCATAACAATGAGGCCCAAATGAGCCTCACAGGGTGATTTGACATGCCCCCAAGGATATGTTTGACATGCTTGTGCCACCTGAGGTCCATGTTGATACATGCATTGTTGGAAAGTGGTTATTGTAAGGGCAGATAAGTACCTACACATAGCGATATACCACTAACCCCACTTAGGTCCAGTTAGGTCTCAATAAATTAAACCCAGCTCAACCCTTGGTAGCTTCGCAAGGAGTGGCAAGGCTTAACTTAGGAGAAAAGTGTGAAAAGTTTTTAAGAATCACAAAACAGTAAATAAGTAAAACAAAAAACACAATAAAAATCAAGTACCAATTTATAAAAAATAGATTATATATATATATATTTAAAATTACACCAAAATGATTAAAATCTGATAAGGGGAACCGGAGATATGAATTTTTAAAGAATTAATGTTCTCTAGCGCATAGAAGCAATTAGCACTTGAAGGGTTAAAAAAGGTCACAATGGACAAGAACAAAGTACAAAGTTCAGGCCACCCACGAGGTAACACTGTTACACCTACTCTCAGAAGTGTTTCCTGATTCAGGAAAGTGGTCCACAGCACTAGCCAAGAGTTCAGAGGCTCTGGTTTGACTCTTGAAGTCTGGGACTACAGCTCCCACAATGCACCTCTTTAACTCACAGAGTTGCTCCAAACAACTCCGAACTTTTGGATCTTCTTCCAGAGGTTCTATTTGGGTCATTGAAGTGTTCATGGCTTGATCCAAGATTCCAGAAGCTCTGAGTTGCTCCTTGGGCGATGGGACTACAATTCCCAGAACGCACCTGGTCAGAATCCTCAAATGGTGACTGGACGCTGGTCAGCTGGGCTCTCCTTGCTGGACTTGATGCAGGGGACTCTGGGCAGCTCCTTTGTTCCTGTAGCAAACTGGGAGTCCCTTCTTGAAGCAGTAGAAGACAGGCAAAGTCCTTTTACTGGTGATGCCCAAGTGTGTAGCTGGTGCAGTCCATCAGAGTGCAGTGTCCAGCTGCAGGTCAGAGGTCCAGCAGGGCAGTCATCGTCTTCTTTGTCTTGTTGCTTGTAGGGAGCTGAGGTGTGGGTGCAGCTCTGGCATATTTAGCCTTGCTCTTGGGTGGAAAGCAGGGGGGCCCTGGTTATCCAAACACAGGCAGGCTTCTTCCCCCTTTGATGACCACTTCCTGGGAAGTGTGGCAAAATCAATTCCAAGGAGCAACATTCTTCAAAAATCCAAAATGGCTGAAAGTGATTTTTGGATGTTAGATCTGGCTGAGCCAACCACTGGTGTGGCTAAAAATCCCAAACACACCCCTCTCCTGCCCTCTCCTAATCTAATCATGAGGACACCTAATTTTCCGGGGTTGCAGGTTGTGATGGAGGTTATGAGCTGCTCCAAATGTCCTTCCCTGTTTGGCCTCTCTCTCCCCATCCTGCTTCATCTTCTGCTGAGGTTGATCTCATCCCCAGCACATCCTTTGTGTTCAACCCAGGCCTCTTCACATCTCATCAAGGCAGCCTGGCCAGGCTGCCACAGGCTGGTCAAACAGAGAAGGGCACTACAGAGCTGAAATTGGCAACTTTCAGGTAGAGTTTTAAAACTCTTAACCTGGACTAGTTACATTAAATCCAACAATTGCATGGTGTGGGATTTATTATAACAATTAATTTGATATCAAACTCAAGGTATCTGGCACTTAAGGAGACTTTGTTAATTAAAATAAAATCTCACCATTTTAGCCTATGGAGGCCGTTCACTACAGTGAAGGAAAAGCTTCTTTACCTCACAAGGGCTTATAATTTTTCTTATAAGGTCCCCGCTTATAGTTACATGGCACCCAACCCTAGGGACACATGGGGGACACTTTAAGGGTACCCTATATGTAAAAATAAGGTAGTTTGAGACTTTGGAAGTACTTTTAATTTTTAAAGTCAAATTTTCTTTAGTTAAAATGACCTTGTGCATCTCAGCAGTGCACCTATGGGTGCAATACCTATGCTGGGGTCCCTAAAGCTACATGCCCTACCATATCCTAGGGACCTATAGGTAGGTTGACATAGCAGAACATAATTAGCCTAATTTACATAGTCTTTTTATACGGAGCACAGGCCCTGGGACTGGTTAGCAGTACCCAGGGCACCATCAGAGTCAGGAAAACACCAGCAAAAAGTGAAAAATGAGGACAAAAGGTTAGGGGGCCGCTGCAATCAGCCCTGTTTTCTCACAGGCATACCAACAGGTACCAGAGAGTCATGTCTAATAACCACCATATCATGCCATAGTATACATACATCTGCTGTATGAACCTGGGTCTGGAAGGAAATGTCTTGCATGTGCACAGTGCCATTATACATTAGTTTTTGACTCATCTTTTTCAACAATTTGGATTTCACAAGCCCAGCTTGGCTAGTCTAAAAGGGTCTCATTTACTCCAAGGAGGGATCTGCTTGCTATTGGCATACATCACAATTTGTTGCCATATGGACCGGTTACTTGTACTTAGGATGTGAGTTTGCATTCACACAAGAAGTTCAGCTGGGGTTTCATTGCCATATCCTACAAAACTGACTTGGAATGCACCAGCACATGGTACCTTGGCTGGATACAGCATGCATTTAGTCATTGCCCCTGTATAAAAGTTATATCATCAAACTCTGTGTTGTGTTTTAATATTCACACGTGAAATGTATTTATAGGAGTTAACCTATTGTTTATATCTGAGTGCAACACAGGAACATGGTATGAAATGTCCCTGCTTGGTCCATTTGCATTTTAGCCTATTGGGGCAGGCGTGGCAGCATTGGTAGTAGGTTATCATTCTTGTACTCCCATATTTGTGTATTTTGCAGTTATATGTGTGTTGCCATATGTCACAATGTATTTTATATGTGCCTGCACACATTCATGGAGCATATGTAGACTGCTTGGGTTGGACTGGGTTCTCATGCACTTACTATGTGCCTCAGCTGACAGGCATTAGATCTCTATTTTCCTCCATAAGTATGGGGCTATACAAATGGGTAGATGAACAACACACACATCGTAATTGGACAATATTTACTTTATCAAAGAATTTTGTAAGTTTTGTTTTGTCTGATGATAATTACACTGCAACACAAAACATTATCATGAGGTGTCCAAACTTTGCCACAATGCAATCTTTGTTTGTGGTCTCTATTCCAATCAGACCTGCATTTGGCACAGTTTATTGGCATGCATACAGTTTTTAGAATACAAGTTGTTGTCCAGCCCTGTTTGTTACACATTGCTACATATCTTTGATGTGACCAGTGACTAGCATATATGATCAGATGATTTTGTGGTTTACAGAAATTTGAAATTAAGATTGCTTACACATTGTTATAGTTCCAAACATATTTGACATTTTATTACTATTTTGTAACGTAGTCCATACATTTGTGATACCTTGAGTAGTCTCATGCATCAGAAAATAAATTGTTTACAATTTGGTTTCTCTGCCATGTCCCAGCATTGTTGCAACATTTTGATGTTGGTCCTCATCTTACTCTTCATCCTCAGCAGGGCCTTCATGGTCAATATTTTCCTCATCCCATGCAGAATTTGTGCACACACAGATATTATGCAAATTCAGTAATCAGGGATTATTTTACAAACCATAGTGGGTAGTAGAGCAATCTCCCCCTGGACAAATCAAGACAGCGAAAGTATGACTTGAGTAGTACAAAAGTCAGCTTAACAATGGACTAGGTACTGCTGCAGTATGATTGTAGCTGTGCTGTGCCTCCATCTGCGGCTGCAGACCATATCCTTGGTCATCTGAAAAGACAGAAGGGGGACAATAAGACAAGGGTCATGATGGCTGGTGTGCCCATATTCATTTATATAATGTTTTGTGTCCTGAATGACTCAATCACGTTTCAAACAGTATGGGAGGTGTGCTGACATTGATTGACATACATGCATTTTCATTTTTGGTATGACTGACAATGCACTACACACATAAGTGTATTGATCTGTGTTTTACACTTACTATTTGTCGAACTTGTGAGTGGCTAATAAGTCATTAATAACCATTATTAGTATGGATACTATTAATAGTCAGTAAGTCATTGAGGAAACACTAATCTCACACTTCTGAATTATGTTTGTTTGGGGCTGCTGTCAGCATTTCTGACCTACAACATGTCTGATTTTTCAAAATTGCCCTTTGAATGCTGAGAGGAACCTGATCCATCATATGAGCGAAGGAAGGAATAGTCTTCTGCAACAATATCATATTGAAGACTTTAGAACCTTCTGGCAATCTACATAGTCTGAGGTTATTTCTCCTATTTATTTTCTCCAAATCTTCTCTTAATTGTTTCGGCTACTCAGTTTCTCATACCACGTGGAAACCTCTGGTATAGAGTCATCAACGTCAATTACTCTTTGTCAATAGCTGAAATTTGCTGATCATGAGAAGACCACATTTCCTCTATGGTTTTGAGGGAAGCATTAGATTTAACCACAACATGTTTCATTGCTTTGATCTCTCCCAAAATATATCTTAGAGTCAGTAAAAAAGGTGATTTAGAAGGCAAATCTTAATCCATTGTAGGTCTTGTAATGGAAGTTGAACTTGTGGATTCTTTTAAAACAGCGCCTGAGACTGGAGATGAAGGTTTATTGCCAGATCCTGCTTTGTGTGATCTCCCCATAACATTTTGAATATTAGTTATAGAATAAGAGGGGTAGCTTGACCCACATACTTATTTATGAAGTGATTACAGTTGAACTCTTCAGGACGCTGAACCAGCAATAATGGAAGACTTGGTTAAAAAGTTGGAAATTGGTTTAGGAACCATATTTAAAACCCAGTTACACAAAACCAAAAAAGATAAGTACAGCATGAATGCAGCAGTAATATTCTGTTTGACCAAATACCAGGAAATGAGCAACTGCAGAACAATGTTCTAAGTAAATGGCAATTCAGTTTCAGTTTATTATGGTAAAAAAATCATAGAGAATTGGTTCATGAGAAATAAAAATATACTAGTAGAGTAATGGGGTAAACCTGCTTCTTGTGAAAAACAGTGCAATAAATAGCTCACAACGAGCTCAAGGAGATTACCTTGAGTTAAGATGGCGGCACTGCAAAGCACATGCTGTGCAATGAAGCCATTTCAATTCATAGACAACAAAAAGGTAGATTAAAATAATTCCCTGTATGGCACTCATGTACTGGTGACTTAAAGTTGCAACATTGTGCATCTTCTTCAGCATCTCGTCGGAGACTCACAGCTTCACAAACCTGTGGCATGCAGTCATCTCTTTTATGTTTACCATGAATACATTATATTGAAGGTTCAGTAATATGTGTGCAGGACAGGTGACATTGAGGGATAACAGAAGTTCTTCCTTAATACTTAAAAAGTGATGTTGTAGTTGTACTGAGGCCCTGAAATACTGATCGATCTTGAAACACCATATCAATGCAGTAACCTAATCTTGCCAACCTCACAACTACCCTTGATGAAGGTACTGCATATAGGTTAGTGTAGGTTATGGTAAGGCTAACTGAGATGAGCTGAGAAGCAGTTGGTTAGGGGGACATATAATTGCGTGGTTGATAGAGGTTCCTGAGACCATTTTAGGACGGGTAATGAAATCATTGCAGTACTGAAAAGGGGGGATGTCAGCAATCTGGAGGAGACCAGGAATTCAAGACATTTAATAATGCACTGCGCAACAAGCACAGTGCACAATCAGGAGACATGCTAGGGTGAGTAATGAGACATTGAGGCTGCATGTTAGTGAACAGCCCATTGCCGAGAAAAAAATTGTAGTGACTCAATGTTCCTATGCTACTTGACAAAGAACAGTGATGCATGGAGGCATATGTCTCACTCAGTTTCTAATTGGTAGACACACGCGTTTACGTAATGGAGTTTTTAATGCACCACTTGTGAAAGTATCAGAATCATCTCTTCAAGGACACACCATGCTGCTGGTTTTACATTTCTTTACAGTTTTGTCATCATTCTTCTTTCATCTACTGCTCGTTGTTTTTAACCTATTTTCTTAACATTCACATGTCTCTTGGTGCATGTCTAGAGTGTGGCTGTGTGAGCATTTTCCTCTGCAGCTATTTGCGCTGGACTGGAAAACCTGAGTGTCATTTGTACAGATTCGGAAGACCACATTTCAGGCTTCTGTGAGCAGTTGAACAGTAAAGTGGAGAAGGGGTTTTGTTTCCTTGAACATGATCATGGTCTTTCTGGCTAAGTTCAATGCAAACTTTGATGAAGAGCTCAGAGCTGTATGAAGTAAATCATTCATTCCCTGTTGCCAGTACTTTGCCACAAGGTCATACCGCATTTCAAATAGTGAAAGGATGTTGATGCATGCAATAGTTTCCCAGCAACAGAACTATATGCGGGAGAGTGAGGAATTTCAAGGTAACAGTGACTGTATAATTCTATTAACGTGGTGTGTCTGCTTTCTGTAAATATGTTTCTATTTCTCAACATTTCGGATGCAGAGAGTGTACATGTATTGTTATGGTTGATGTATTGACCTTGGAAATCTCTCTAATATTTAATTCACATTTCACCTTCTAGCTTGCAAATGATGTGCTTAGGTTTACCCGATCCAATTTTGGAAAACTGACCACGGGAAAGACAGATCTAGACAAGGGGAAGATTAATATGTGATTAGATGCAAATTTATGCAATCCAACTATTAATACAGCTTTATGTTAGAGTGTCAGAGTACGAAATGAACTCTTCTGCTACAATCAACAAACGAAAATCAGAATTTAATTCTAACACTAGCCTAAGGAATTGAATCAAAGAGAAATATATTAGATCTCGATCCGTTAAACTGATAGATCTGTCTAATAAACGTCGTGAATTACCACTCACTTATGCACTTTCCTAAATGAGTAATGAGTAATGTAATTTAAACTATACAAGGCGCCTTCAAATGGCTTTGGTTTGTGTTCCTTTTATTCTTATCATCTCCGTTTTTCCTTTGGATTTTTATATGTCTATTCAAAGGTAATACTTGCTTCTTACTTATTTGTCTCTTTTTCGTTTTCAATGGCTTTTAGTCTGAAGTACAGGTGAATGTAATACATCATTCACAGTTATGTCAAACCGAAATATGCATTCGGGATGGTAAAAAAACATACAACAAACAATTATGTAAATAACCAGTTTGTCAGATGTGAATTTGCAACTATTCATAAAAATGATTACATCATAGGGCGTAAAAGAAAGATTCGGGAATTTGACAGAAAGTGTTTTTTTAGTTATCCTGCTACTGAATGAAATGCTTCTACAATAACCAAGTGCATCGTGAAATGTTCTGTGTCTGAGGGCCTGTAAATAAAATAATGGTACTAACACTGGACGTCTCAGGATGTTAAGGGTTTATAAATGGCACTTCTAATCACAGTATGCATCACAGTTTCTTGAGTTCTCTTTCCAAATGTTAGTAGGGTGTCATTAATTATAGGTGCCTTTCTATATGCGCTATCACAAATATCAGATCATAAATCATATGTAGATTTGGGGGCTCTTCTAAAGAAAACAGTCAAAATGCGACTCTCACAAAACAAACAAGTATGCTAGAGGAACATTTGGTAAATACACACTAAGTACTGCAGGTTTGTTAAAATGCTGTGCTTGAGGAAGAGTTTAATTTTATTCCTGACTGAGCATACATTCTCAAGGCGTCTTTATAAAAATATGTGAATCTGATCCAGCAAAACGAAGGGCAACAGGAGACTTAACAGGCACAGTTCGTTAGTGAATAAAATGATGTATCCATATCTAGAACAATTGAATATACTGACGATTATAAAATTGTATCATTTGATATTGTGTTCTAGATTATGACCCACTCTCAATAAAATAGAGGTTTGAGGTGGAAATGATTAGGGGGAAAGCATAACTTTCAGCAAATTACATCACATCAGTTTGGAAAGGAGGCCACATATTAGCTCAAGGAGCTGCACAGGCAGTGTAGAGAGCTGGAAAGAGTCGGGAGCAAGTGTTACCTATCTCAAGAAAAAGTATTAAACAAAACTTAGGGGTGTAGTTATAGACCCCTAGCGCCTCAGCCACAGGAGCGTCACTTTTCATGACGCTTCTGTGGCGCTAAGCACTGCACGTATTTACAAAGTGGCGCTAAGCCACTTTTTGTGGCTTAATGTCACCTTGTAAATATTGCCCCTTCCAAAGCAGCACTGTGCGTGGAAGGGGCATGCAATGGGTGTTGCTGTGGGCTTGCCACAGTAACACCCATTGCATTTTGATGCTGCCTCAGATTTATGAAATTTTGTAAACCTGAGGCAGTGCCAAAATCCAACGCCACCTCCAGTGGTGGCAATAGCAGGGTGAAACACAGAGGAAAACATTTATTCCTCCTCGTTTTTTGCCTTTTCTATGCTTGCTACATTCTGCAGCACATATAGAAAAAGCAAAATGCCAGAAATTATTGTTTATGTGTGGGAAGGTGTCCCTTCCCGCACATAAACAATCATTTGAAAATGATGCTTTGTGGTGCCAAAGTGCCATTAGTGAATTTTTATGTGCAGGAAAGGACACCTTCCCGCACATAAATAATGACACCCCTCAATGCAGACATCCTTGCACGATGGTGCAAGGATGCCTGCGTTGGCATTAGCAGCTAAATTTAGCACCAGCACAGGGGAAAACAGAGGGGTGTGCCGTATTCATTAAATACAGTGCATCTATGCATTTCGAAAGTGACGCAGCACTGCCAATTTTGGCGCAGCACTGCGCGGCACCACTTTTCCATATATTTGGTCCTTACTATACTAACTAGCTATCATCAGGCAATTAAGAGAGCTCAAGCAAACTATTTGCCATCCAGATTATTGAATCCTGCAATAAACCATGTGATGTATTCAAAATTGTCAAGAAATGTACCCACCCTGATGCATTGAATTGGCCATTAGATGCATCCCTTAAGTTGTGTGCTATAGGATTTCTGTGAAACAAAACATAATTGCAAAAAACAACTGCATTGTGGAGTGACTGTGCATCCTTGCTCTTAGTAGGTCAGTGGACTTCCTCAGCAATCTTGCCCTGAGTCTGATATTCCCAGTTCTATGGAGAGTGAGAAATCTATTGAGGAAATTACAAACAAACCAGCGACTTTTTTTGATGAATATCGCCTGCTGCGACATGGCAGGCAAATTTCCAAGAATAAACAGGGACAAATCTCAAATTACAAGGGCAGGACATCAGGCCCATGAGGAAGATGGGGCGGACTCAGAAGAGGAGAGAAAGACTCAGAAATCATAACAAGAACAGATTTCACTTTGGGGCAAGTGGGAAAAACAATAAGAAGCTCCAGTCTACAGACCTAATGGATATCAATATGGTGAATAAAACAATTGTGAATGTATCCAATTTTGTTCTATCTGAGAGTGATAAATCAACGTTATGTTTAGGCCTTTCATTTTGCCCTACTGACCGTTTTATTTATGCTGATACAAGGATTGAGTTCATTAGGAAATTGAAACTAAAAAAATGGTTTAAACAAAAGAATTCATCTGCTGTGGGGGATGAGAGTTCCTAGGGGGTTGATCATCAGGATGTACTCAGTATCAGTGATGTGGATTCTTTAGTAGCATTGTATGAATTAGAGAGAAATGAAATTGATTTCAATGTAACCGACAATGTTTATGGAATTCTTGATGAGTTGAATATTACATATGATTTGTCTGTTCCAACTGGTTTTAAACCTAAATCAACATTTTTTCCTATTATGAACCATGACAACATTGATACATTTCATGATATGGTGGTTAAAGATTTAATCCAATTTGGACACAAAACATGGTTCAAACCTAGATGTAATCAAAACTTGACACAATCACAGAGAATTTTTATTACAAAGTTGGCTGGTGAAAAAGATACAGTTGTTTGTCCCGCCGACAAGGGTGGGAATATAGTACTTATGGATAAAGAGAAATATACCAAGAGGTTGAGTCCGCCCAAGTAGTATCATCTTACTTGGGTGGGGCTAGGTGGTCAAATGATGAAGCAAGACACTATTATGTGTGTGAGACCACCTAGTCCGTAAGGGAACTCCCCCCTCCACCTGTAGAACAACACAGCACCCCCATGCTTGGACATTTTCCAACCATGACTTCCCCGCTTCAGAATCTAAAGCGATTCTAACACTGTACGCTGAGGGAATATCGACTCAGCCCTACCCTCAGTTCCTACTACCCCACACCTTTAGTGATGATATATTTTAAAGAAAAACACAATTCTGATTGTACTAAGTTATCCTATTTTGGCATTGAACATGTTCCTCCATGTTATAGAGGAGGTAACAGAGAATTGACATTGAGGAAAAAAGAGTCTAAATATATTTTAGAATTAGAGACTAAGGGGGTTATTCCAACTTTGGAGGAGTGTTAATCCGTCCCAAAAGTGACGGTAAAGTGACAGATATACCACCAGCAGTATTACGAGTTCCATAGGATATAATGGACTCGTAATACGGCTGGTGGTAAATCCGTCACTTTTCCGTCACTTTTGGGACGGATTAACACCTCCTCCAAAGTTGGAATAACCCCCTAAGACTCCGAAAGGATTGAATACGGGGGAAGAATTGAACACTCATTTATGTGATAACTACTAAGATCTATAGACTCTGATAGGGTGATATAAATTGCTTAGATTTTTTATGGAACTGTCATAATTTATCATAATTTATTTGAATATGAAAATAGTAAGTTCTTAGTATGTATGATAGAGCTAATTTATGAAATTTATGAAATTCATGAAATTTATTATTGAGAGATGGATTGGATTTGTGATGGTTTTATTGTTGACCATGTATTTAGTTACTGATTGATTTATTTATTTATTGAGTTATCTACTTATTCATTTATCCATTTATATATATGTGTAATTCTCTTTCAGATTTAATGGGTCGGATGGAAATCTATTGTCATCATTCTCTCTATATGTCACGTTGCTGTTGGGTGATCCTCCTTGCAGATTTTCAGATAAGAATATTTTAAATATAGTAATGTAGTTATTTTGATACGGTTTTTTGATAGGATTTATGTGAGTTATAATTACTTTTGTAGCCATTTAGGTAGAAATGCAGATTTACAGTGTATGATTGTTTATCATCTGTTTTTATTCCTATTAGGACTCTAATTTATAATATTTTATTATCTATTTTATTGTCCGGGGAAATATTAACTTTATTATGCTACACTGTTTCTTTGCTTTATTCCCCTTCTTTTGAAGTCAACATATAGGGACGTTAATACACTAAGTCAAGTTAAAATGCAATAATATAAACTAGAGTTACTATTTTTGGTATTAAGATCTGTATATGCAATGAGGTTGTGCTGTGTGGGTTTTCATTTGGATCACTTGCCTATTGTCTTATTTCTATGTTTATTTGGTCTATCCTCCTTCTAGCTGGGATGACAAATGCTGGCCTAGCTCTGTTTTCCCACCACCTGCCCCAGCTACCCTAGCACATAACCTGAGGGTGAACTTTGACAGTTGTGTTTCATTCAGTCCTCTGGTGGCAGGAGCTGCAGGGTCCTGTTTGCAATTTAAAAATCACAAAGGAAATGTATTTATCTACTTCTATATGAAGAGTAGAAAATGGTGATACAGGTCCTCATCACATCACAGCTGGATTATGCCAATTCTCTGTATTGGGATCTTCAAGCTTATCAACCTAGGAGACTCCAGCTCGTACATAATGCCACAAAGCGTGGCTTCTGTTAAAACCCATTAGATGAGATCATTTTCATCCACATTTGAAAGACCTGCATTGGCTACCTATCAAGGAATGAGTAAGGTTCAAGGCACTGGTGTTGACTTATAGAGTTTTCTGTCAATCCGTCTCTCGGTACTGGGCTGACAGAATTAACTCTTACCAGTCATCAAGAACTCTTTGTTAATCTAATACCCTAAATGTGGTGATCCCACAAATAAAAAGAAAGAGGTGGGGTTGCACCTCCTTTTCTTTTCTTGCTGCCAGGGACTGGAATGCCCTTTCTCATCCTCATCATGCTACGAAAGATGTACTTATGTTTAAGCGTGATATTAAGACTTTGCTTTTTAAAGTAGCATGTTGGTTAGCATATCTATCCAGTGATGGGACAATGATTAAGTAGCTGTGCACTTTATAAATCCCTGTGATTGATTGATTTATGGATTGATTAATTATGCCGGATTTACTACTCCTTTTTGAAGTAATTCCCCACTCTTTCTAGCCACACAGGTTCTGATGCTAGCTGCCGTTTTAGAAAACTCTTGTGCCTTTCCTGAGCTGTCAATTAACTAGGTCTCTTTCTGCAGTCTCAAGGTTACTGTTAAGGTTTTTGTTCATTTCATGTTTATGTGCATTATTAACAATGTGCAGAACGTGCATTTGCTCTTGAATTTACATGCACCCACCAACATGGTTCTCTTGCATTTGAAAAGAAATTGCAAGGTCTTGTTAAAGTTCGTTTTCCTGGCCTTTGATAACTGTGCCTCAGTTTAGTTTAGTTTAGTTTCAGTTCAGCCTTAGGCCTAAACAGTATTTTGTTCAAAATGGATGTCTCCTCTTTCACTTTCACGTTTTCCTGCCTTTTGTTCACTGGGCCTCAGTTTATGCCTCAACACCATCTTGTTCAGAATGGATGTCTCCTCCTGCACGGTCACTGTTCATCATTTTAGCAGCACACAAAGTCATGTTTATTTTTCTCCATTGACATTGTTCTTGAAGAAAACTTTCCAATATGCTCATAGAAATGGTACTGATTCCAAGGCCTTTCACTCACTGTGCCATATTTATTCACAAAGGCAGCCTGTTTGTCCTCCCATCTCCAGATGACATTAGCATAGAATGGACAGAATCAATATTCATGTAGTCTGATTTGCTCACATCATGGCGATTTTGCAGAACTAATAATTTCCTATGCAAGAAAACTGTTAAAAAATCCTCAGTTTTGGGGAGTCAGAAGACTTTCCAATGCTACTAAGGATGCTGCCAGAATTTTCTTATTGATTTTTTTCTGATTTTGCATATTACCCTGTATTGCCCTATAACTGAGTCTTCATTGCTATGATTCATTTTACAGCTGCATTGTACACTTTATACATTTTTGTCATACATCTTCTATTTTTAATTGCTGACATAGAACTCACTCATTAAGTAAGTCATTAGTTAATTGACTGTAATTTGATGCTGTAAGGCGCCTTAACTGGGACACATTGCCTCTTGCAATTGATGTGTTAGACCTGTCAACCTTAGGTTGGTCTTTTCTCAAACATTTTGCCTGCTTACCTCATAATTTTCCTGATTCTTTTTCTTGGCCATGGGACTCTGAGCACTTTAACACTGCCAACAAGTGCTAAAGTGCATCTGCTTCTCCCCTAAAGCATGACTTGATTGATTTATCGACAATTGACACATTTAATTTACCTGTAAGTCCCTAGTATGGTGCCAAGGGCCTGTAAATTGAATGTTATTAGTGGACTGCAGCACTGGTTGTGCCACCCACTTAAGTAGCCCTTGAACATGTCTCAGGCCTGCCATTGTAGATCATGTGTGGGCAGTTTACACTGCCATGTCGACTTGGCATTTAAAAACTATTGTCAAACCTTAAACACCCCTTTTATAACATATAGGTCACCCCTGAGGTAGGCCGTAGGCAGCCCAAAAGGCAGGGTACCAAGGAACTAAAAGGTGGGAAATGTTCTTTTGAGTTTTACAAATCCTGGTGGTGAAACACTCCCAAATTCGTTTTTCACTACTGTGAGGCCTACCCCTCGCATAGGATAACATTAGGGCTTCCTTATTATATTTAGTAAACTGTAATTCCTAATTGAAGAGGAGTTGTTATATCGCGTTTAGCATCTAAACCATGTTTAGCACCTATGGAATTATGAAGGCAAATTCTTTTTAATTGTAAAGTCAGATTTATTATTACAATTTTGAAAATGCCACTTTTAGAAAGTTGTCATTTTCGTGCTCGTAGCCCTGTGTTTCTGCACCCTGTCTCCAATACATGTCTGGGTTGAGGTGACAGTTTGTTTCCTGCATTCCCTCTAGACAGCCTCACACAAAGGAATTATAGGTGTGACTGAATGGCCATCTGAAAGTTGATAGGCCATCCTGCGCCATCTTGGGCAGGATGGGAAGGAGGAGCTGACACATTCGCCTGAATAGGAGGTGTCCCACTCACACACAACTGAATGCTTAACCCCCTATAGTGAGTCTTGAACCAGGGCAGGGAGAAAGGACTCTGTGCACTTTAAAGGCCCTTTTGTAATATCACCTCCACTTCAAAGGCACAACTGGCTATAAGTACAGGTCCTCGGACCCTACCAAATCAGTACACGACTGGACCTATGAAGAACTCTGCCAGGAAAAAGGACTGCTGGGCTGCTGCAAGGACTGCAACTCTGGATTGCTGCTGTGGAAGAACTGCTTTTCTGCTGTGCTGCCCTGCTGACAGCTGGCTTTGCCCTACTGAGGATGGACTGGACCCATCTCACTTGAACCCAGAGTGACTCCAAGGGCTTGCCTTCTGTTCTTCTACAGTCTCAGGAACACACAAGACTTCCAACAATACAGCTCTTGGACCCGGCTTCAACCAGCTCCTGATCCCCAAGAGGCGTCTCTCCAGTCCCCCACCATGCAGTGTATTCTCACCAATAATTTGACAGCATATGTTGCACTGATGTTATTTATAATATCATGGAAGATGTTATGAGTGATGTAATATGTGAGGTAATTAGCAGTGCATGGTGAGGGCATAAGTTATAGTTACCATAGTGCATAAGTTATAATTTATTAAGATAACTCTAACTATATTTGATGAATTTGTATGATTTTGTGTGTAAATTCAGTACCGAACTATGACAGCCATGTAACATTTGTTTTTTAGCAATTTTCTGTGGTTTTTAATGCTATTTCATAACTATAACATCCCTGTAACCTTTGCTTTTTTTCAGTGATTTTCCATGGTTTATTTGTATATTTAACATAAAGTAGAGTGTGTCTATCTATCTATCTCTCAATCTATCTATCTATCTATCTATCTATCTATCTATCTATCTATCTATCTATCTATCTATTTATCTATCTATCTATCTGTCTATCTATCTACACACAAACACACACACACAGATATATATATGTATATATATTTATGATGTAAGGTGCGACATCGTCAGTCAGCTCCCAACAGCCAGTGTTGCCTCCTATGGTGCTACACTTCTGCGCATCGTAAATCTCATAAAATTATGAGGCACGGAGGCGTAACACCATAGGAGGCACCACTGGTGGTTGGGAGCTGACCAGCGATGCCTCACTTTACACTGGATTTCTGAGTCTCTCGAGCCCCCGAGCCCTGATTGTGGGAACAGATGAGTTTGCTAAGCTTGAGGAAGGAAGGACCGACAGGGGGAGTCGGAGGACACCTATACGGGGTGCAACCATGTTCAAGGTAGGTGTTATTCATCTCTGTCTAAACTTTGGGTTCTCAGTGCCAGACGCTGTGGTAGTGAGCATGGACGGAGTGCTCAGAGCAGAAAGGCGAGGTGCATGTAAAGCAGCAGTACAGTTACTTGGAGCATAATGCAATAGTATCAAGCTATGACAGAGAGTTGGGCAAATGAATAGTTATTAAGAAAACAAAGAGCAGCAGCAATATTTGAAAAGACAGATGAGTGGAGCAGTGAAGGGGGCAAGTCATTTGCAAGAAGGCACGGAGGATCTGTATGGTCTTTTTAGAAATATGGAAAAAGTAAATAAGTCAGAATAGAGTAAATGGTGGAAAACTGAATTGCTGCAAAAGTATTTAAATGTGGAACGAGCACCAAGAGGTTTACGAATCTTGATTACTCCAACGTATGAAGATCCTAACTCTGAAATGCTAAAAGAAAAGGTGAACCATAATGCTAAGGGACCTAAAGGGATGGTCAAGATACTTATATAGTATGTACAATTGGACAGAGAGAAACTTATTAAGGATATCATAGAAATTTCAGAACTGATGAAGAAACATGATGATACAGAACTGACTAAATCATACTAAAACAATGCTGGAGAGATTAAAACTGCTGAGGAGGCAATTATACAGAAGAAGGCACAGAAGTTGAGCAGAGATAAGAGAGATTATAAGACAGGCCTGATTTATACTTTTGCTAAAAGGTTTGACAATCTGAGGAGACAGAAACACAGAGGCAATAATGTAGAGAGATCCAGAACAACATTAAGTGAGAGGAGCCTTGATGTGAGTTCTGACACAGATTTGGAGGAACAGAGCAGGATGAACACATACTAGTTTGCAGGATGAGTTTGATTTTTTACAACAGGACAGAAGGACAAACCACAGGTCTTGGCAAGGCGGAAGAAAGCAATGAGGAAGAGACAGAGGACAAACAGAAGAAGTGGTCAAAGGAAAAATAATCAGAAGAGAATCTATGAACAGTGACTAGGAGCAACAGGAGATATTGACTGTCCGAAATAAGGTAATACATTTATCAGACATGGAATTAAGTGAAGATGATTATCCTACTGTGAAACCAATGGGTTTGATTATGCACAGACTTGGATAGACCCCTTTAAATTTGCAAAATTGGCAAAGTTACACAAGTTACAAGATCATAACAAAATCCAAAACTGTAGTGGCTAATGAGAGTGTCCCACAGAATAATCTTTTGATAGATGATGTATATGTGATGAAAGAGTTAATGACATTGAAGAGGAATGATATTGCTGATTTAGATGATAATGCAGTAGTCGAAAGATTGGAAAGAGAAGGGGGTTGGCTGTCTGAGAGGGGGGCTCAGTACATAAGCCAAAATCAAAAATGGTACCAGCTAGTAGAGATGATAGTATTGATAAATTTGTGAAAGTGGTCATGAAAGAACTTAAACTGTTGTGGGCTAAGAAAACTAAAAATAGGAAAAACAGGAATAATTTGGAGGTCATGAGTGCTGTTAAAAAATGTGCTCTAATCAGAGTGTAGTAGTGAGAAATGCAGACAAAGGAGGCAATGTTGTGTTGTGGTCTATGGATTCATATATGAAGGAAGTCTATAGCCTCTTGAAACACGTGTCTTGTTATAAAAAAGTGAATTTCACATATTTAAAAACAGTGGAAATTGAGTGTGCCCAAGCATTGAAGGAGAGGTGTGTACTGGGATTATTAAGTTCAGATGCATATAGATTTTTTTAAACTGATTGTCCCAGACTTCCAGTCTTTCACTTAATGTAAGAAAATCGGGCTGGTTGCAGAAGCCCACTAACTTTTAGCCCCATTTTCACTTTTTTCTGGTGTTTCCTGACTTTGCCCACCTGCTTTGGCCTCGAGGGACACCGTCGGAGCAGAGCAGAGCAGAGGGGCGGGGCCCCTGGGACTAGCGCGTACAGCTCATTGCCGTTTCCTGCTGCACGGGACACTTTCAACTTTGCCCACCTGCTTCGGGCCTCGAGGGACACCGTCAGAGCAGAGGGGCCAATAGGGCTATTTAAGCCTAGGGCTCAGGGCATCTCAGCCCAGGTATTGAGGCTGAGGGCAGAGAAGACAAGGCAGTTGCCTGTTTGGGCAGGGTCTGGCCTAGGACCTGAAATGCTACCCAGTGTTCACATTGAGAGCAACCACCTCAATCCCTCCACAGCCTCCAATATCCAAACACAGTATCAGCAAAAACATGCACAAATAATACAAATCCTAAACCTACTTTATTCCAAAACATTCATTGACCTGCCTCTCATCCTTTGCACAATTTAGAGCCTTAGAAAATTACCCATATGCTCGTCCACCACCCCTAACCCATTCTCCTTCCACCCTAAATAGACACGAATAAAATAAACAGCATGCCACTCTTAACAACTTCACATCCCCATGTGTATTGCACAACAAGGCGACTCTACAAAAAAACCACAACTCACTATGCCCCTCTCAGCCACCAAGCCCACCACCAACATACAGACCCAACAAAATGTTTCCTAAGCCTGCTGGATGAGGAACACAATCTGGAAAAACAACACTATTGTGACCCTCATTCAGTTAATACCAGCACTATTGATACACCTGCTACAAGCTTCAAATATACTGCTTACCCTTCTTCAAAACAAAATTACACCACCACCAACACACATTCTGTAAACTGCCTACTCATAAATGCTCGATTGTTCTCTGAAAACCAGCACTCCATCTAGAACCTGCTCACTGACACACAACTTGACTTACTCTATATTAAATAACTGAATAGTGGTTGTGAGATGGCATAGCCCCAGTGTTACATGAAGCAGTTTATCCAGGCTATCAAACCAACACAGAATACCGTATAGGCAAAAGAGGAGGTGGACTAGCTGCTATATCAAAACAAGCAATAAATCTCAGCAAAACGGACATCTCCATACAAGGTTATGTGGCCCTCATCACCAGATGCAGCCCCACAACAACTTCCTCATGTAAAGTCCTCCTTTTTTACAGACTACCACCCAGCAATTCAACATTCCCAGACATGTTTCTAGACACAGTTTCAAACCTTGTAACATTACACTCCAACCTATGCATTCTTTGGGACCTAAAGATTTGGCTTGACAAACCCAATATGCCCCATCCAAAAGCTATCATAACTGGCCTAGTCATGTTGAACCTATATCAGATTGTACACAATCCCACACATATCACTGTACACATCCTAGATTACATTTTTGAAAACCCAGAACTAGTTACCGTTCAAAGCATCATACCAGTCACATGGTCAGACCACCATTTGGTAAATTTCCAACATAAAACACCACAACTCTACACACCCAAGATCACCTTACATACATCCATCTTTCAACCATGAAACAAACTAAATTTTGAAGACTTAGAAACACAACTAACAGCCAACACAGATCTAGACAAAATAATGTTTAAAAACGTTATGGATGGCTACAGGAAGCTTTCACTATCCTAATACCACTCAGAAAAAAACAGGACAAAAGAAAATAAGCACCTTGGAGAAATACAATACTTAAAAAGATAAAACAACAAATCGGAAGGCTGCAATGAACCTGGCTCAAAACATTCAAGACAAACTTCACCTACGCAAGCTTAACAAAATGTACAAATCATCGATGAAAAAAGCTGAAAAGACGTACTACTCAGACAAAATTCAAAATGCTATATCTTCAGATAAATAATTTTATCAAATTCTCAGTGAAATTCGAAAAACTAAATGCATGGAAGAAACTCATTCCATTACTCAAGAATTCACAGACAAACAGGCAAATCATTAAACAACTAAGGCAGACACATTGGACTCCCCCCCAAGAGTAAGCCAACCCAGACTCTGCATTACTTTAAACAAATATCACAAAGTGAATTTATGGATTTGGTCAAAGCAAGCAGGCCTTCCAGATGCCCTTCTGACCTTTGTCCACCACACATCTTCAAGAACATTCTTTCATCTACCTTTGCTTCCAAACAAGTAAGAAGAATCATCAATAATTCTTTAACTACAGGAACCTTTCCTGAAGACCTTAAAAAGGCATACATACACCCATCATCAAAGAAAATAAACCTGGACTGACCGCCTGACCCCAACAGCTACAGACTAATTACAAATGGACCTTTCCTCTGCAAACTGATAGAAAGAGGAGCATTTGCTCATATGTCACATGTCACTGAAGATAACGCCATACTTTTAGACTACCAAAGTGGATTCCACCCAGAAAGAGTGCCTGAATCTGCCCTCATCGCCATTTGGGATGATCCTAAAACCAAAGTAGACCACAATGAAGTTGCTGCACTACTTCTCTTGGACCTCTCAGCTGCCTTTGACACAGTTGACCATGACACCCTAATACAAAGACTCTACAAAGCTGGCATAGAGGGGACTGCTCTCAACTGGGTCACATCCTACCTTCAAAACAGAACAAATGTCCCCCTTTCTTGTCCAAATCCCACTGCACAAAAGCAGGGGTCATTTACGGCACAGTCATCTCACCTTTGTTTTTCAATATGTACATGATGTCATTACCGGAATTGACCAATTAATTTCAACTCGCATGCTACAACTATCCAGATGACACACAAATACTCCTTAACCTAGAACGCACAACATGCTTTGGAAAATCACAGACCTTCAGTAGCCTCAGAGCCATTGCTCAGTGGATGACATGGAGTCAACTCAAACTGAATGTCTTCAAAATGGAAATACTCACATGTGGCGATTGGATAAATTATGACCCACTCTGCGTCTGCCCTGATCGTGTGGGACCACCTCCTCAAGTATCTGAGGAAGTAAAAAACCTTGGAATTGCCATGGAATCCACGATAACATTGAATGTCCAAGATGACCAATTAGCAAGCTTAAGCTTCATCATCTTGAAAATATCTTCCCTCACCTTGGATTTTCACACAAGGTCCAGGCTACTATCTCTCCTGTACTATCTAAACTGGATGAAGCCAATGGCCTCTGCCATGGATCATCTGTATCTACTATGAAAAAACTACAATGCATTCAGAACTCGGCTGACAGACTACTTCTACATGTAAAGCCACAAGCCCACATCTCGCCTGCCTTGAGAGCACTACATTGGTTACCGTTTGCAAGAAGATCCACCTTTAAACTGCTTTGTATCACCCACAAAGCAATACATGAAACAGGACCACTTTTCATCAGGAATGAAATCACCAAATACATTCAACAAAGAAACCTCCACTCAAGATAGGCACCCTGCCTCAAATCACCACCATTCAAGAAAAAGACAAAAGTAAGTACATCGATCTCTGTTCAAGCGGCCAAACTATGGAATTCTTTATCCCCAAACGTAAGATCCATGGATAACTATCTTGGCTCTTTCCAACGTAACCACCATACTCAAACAGTAATGGACTGCATATCCCTATGCAAGCAAACATTTATAATTTGATTACAAGTATGTGTCCAGATATGTGTTTATTTCTACAAATATGTATAATAACTATTTTATAATATTAAAATACAAACATACTCTTAGGCCTTTTTAACAAACATATTTTTGCTTACAGTTAAATGTATATATGTAGGTATGTGTATGTATGTGTATATATATATATATAATAATAATGAATATGTGTATGTATATATATATATATGTGTGTATTATTCTACGCTTAACACGTTCATAAGGCATTGCCTAATTTCTATATAAATTATTTTATTAGATACTTATTAGTCTATGTTTTCATTTTTATGTATCACAATGGGTAAATGTTAACCTTTCTGCAAACATTTATCTATTGAAATATTGAAGAAAGATAAAATAATGTTATTAAAGTACACAAATAAATTAACTTCCGATATGGCAAATCCTGAAGCTCTGTTTATACACTACAACTTCAAATCTCAAAATAATAACATTCCTTATTATATGTATCTATATATTTATGTATTTAGTCCTACTGTACAAGAAAAACAATACTCTGTCAAAAGCTTTACTCTGTCTCACCATCACCCTACCCATACCTCTGTCAATCTATCCTCTTTCTCCACTCATCCCATACCCACTCTACTACTAGGATCTCCAAAATAACCCTTCTAAAGCTCTTCCCTCCTCTGCCTCTCCTGGCTCACCCCTAATCTCAGTTTACTACTATGATCTCCCAAACAACCCTACTAAATATTCCCTCATTTATCTGTCCTTTACTCATCCATAATGTCATCTTACTGGATTAATCTCCCAATTATCACTACTGGATTCTTCCCTCCTCTATCCCTCCATTACTCTATTCAATCCAACTAACGTCCTCCTCTCAAATTAACCCATACCTCTATATACTAATACTTACACTGTACTCATATTTCCCTATACTAATCCACCACTAATCCTTTTGGGTTCCAGAGTAGTGTGCTTCTTGCTGAAAAGTGCTTCAAAGCCACGTCAGGGGTAGTAAGCGCTATAAAAATACAATACAAGTTCAATAAAAACAATAACAATATACACCACAACCCTGGTCATCCCCGGAGAAGATCTGTCTGAACTGTTACAACACCCTCTGAGGAAATAAACAACACTTGCATCAGGCTTGAAGGAGAAGAGTTGCTAAATATTTTGTTTGGGCTCAGTGTAAGGACATTCCTGAGGAGTTTAGACTGTTCACTGATGCTCAAGTATCAGCAGGAGGGTCTATACCCTTCTTCACCTTACAAGAAAAAGCAAATGCCTGTTTGTTTCAGATAACATGGTGGGAGAGGGTCAAAATGAAGAATACTGAGCTTGGCCTTAATGCCATCAAAGAAGAACTAAGAGCCATTCACCTGAAGGTTAGGCAACATTGGTATGTTTTGGACTTCATGAGCATCCTGCTGCACCTTTATACTTCGCAATGATATGGATAATGGAACTTTGACACTTACCATTCAAGCATTGCACCAACTGCAGAGAGACATGCGTGAATAGGGTGGTGCCCCTCAGCAGGAGTGGGTCATGAACTGGTTATCTTGGCTTCCCCAGTGGCTTACTGGTATGTGTGCGTCATTGTTGCCTGTTTTCGTCATGTCACTGCTTATGTGTGGTTTCCAACAATTGGAGGTTTCTTGCTGTAAAATGCAGTCCCCAAATTGGGTAGAGTAGAAGTAGCAAGGGAGGTGGAACAACAACGTACCAACACTGTGACTGTCATAACTTGTGGGCTTGTTGGTCTAGTTGAAAATTCAACTAGTGGGGAGATTGTTGTTGTACTGGTTAAATATAATGCTCATGACAACACAGCATTCTTATACACAAACAATATATTGTTATACACGAACGAGTCGCATCACCACTGTTAGATCCCCCTGTTGTGAACTCTCCATCAACCCCACGTAGGTACGTGGTAACGCAGGCCCTCAGACACAGGCCTGAAGGTTAATGACTGACAGGTTTGGGTAGGGTAACACTTAGCCGACAGCCAAACCCACAAAACATGTAAACTTAGAACTGATCCCAAAGATAGAAAGCAGCACTACAACATTCTCTGGAGATTGGCTCTAATAAAGCACATTTGGCTGGAGGAATGTGTGCATTCCCAAAACACCATAAAATTAGATGCCACACATAGTTAGGAACACTTGGCCAATCAGGCCACAGCACACGCAGTGCCCACGCGCCACTCAGGCCGGGCATCTGAACAGGTACTCGCTGGCCCACATTGTGTCCATGCCAGGTTGAGGCCCACCTACTTTTCCTATTTAGAATTGTATCTATGACTCCATGATACATGTTCACTTTTTACGATTTTATTGCACCCAGAGAAATGCATAAAACCTGTGTTGATTCTATGTACTATTATAAACAATCCTCCGACCCTGGTTCTATAACTGCTCTCCTGGCCATAATGTTTAATTAGACAAACTGTCTCCTGTTTTACCAGACGTCTCTTGTCTTTTTGATTTTTAAGGTAAATTCTGATTTGAGCAAAAGTGGCTCCTATAATATGAGATAGTATGGAGATTATATATTTCCAGAACTTCCCTACTCGGCAACATGTCCATGTCAAGTACGTAAAATCAGCTTCAGGCGCATGACACTTGGGGCATTGGGAGGATCTGGTGGGGCCATACTTTACTAAAGCACTGGGAGTATTTCTGGCATGTCTGAGAAATTTTAAGTGGATATATTTGTGTTTGAGATTCATTGATACAAGTTTAGTTTATTGGCAAAAATAATATCACATATTTTCCATAAATGGGATTAGCAATTTGTGCTCCCAGCTCTTTCTAAATTTACCATCTTGGTTAGTGTGGTATAATTAGGACCAAACAGGAGTCTACCAGTTGGGTCAGAAATCAGCGTTGTCAGGGGTGTGAACTCCTCTGGTAGCAAAGGGTATGTGGTGATCTGTGCTCATAAAGCGCTATGCATGTGGCAAAGAGTGAAGTGGCCCGTCAGAGTGGCATGCACAAAGCAGGTGTCATCAGCATGTGTTAATACTTCTCCGTCGGGGATAAGATCCCCAAAGGTGTGCAAGTCGAATTGGGATAACATGCCCTTGACCAGCAACTCACTTGCTCGTGCTAACCATGGATTGTCAGCTATGAGCAGGGATGGCGAGTATAGCAGTTCCTGGCCTAAAAAGCAGAAAAGTTTGCATCACGGCCAACTGGTCGTTGAAAGGTTGAAGATGCTGTGGGGGTCCAGGGGTATCACCTGTGGAAGTATGGCTCGTATGGGCAGAGTGTCAGCTTGGTCCCACCCGGGTATGGTGTAAGGTAGTTGCCTACCTCTGTGGTACCAGTATGCACATTGGCACTGGGTTACTAGGTCGTAAAGTTGAAAGTGTGACACACTGAAGCCACTGCGCTCATATGGTAGGGTCAATGTGTCCCAGCCAATCGGGGGTAGGTGGCCTATCCACACAAAGTTAAATAGCAGAGTGTGCAGTGTCTGAAAGAAGGAGTTCAAGAGCAGAATTATTCTAGCTAGAAAAATATATAAAAATCTAGTTAGCACCATCATCTTAATAATGATAATCTGGCCAGCCATTGAAGGCTGGTAGCAGATTCCAACGCACAATTTTCGTCATGAGGTGGTCAATGACTGGGCCATAATTCAGATGGATGATCTGCTTTTTGTTGTGATGAATATTTATCCCCAGATATTTGACCGATTTCACACACTATTTTAGGGGAATGTATCCGATCCATGGGGCTGTGGCATCCATAATCAGAGACAGCTCTGACTTATCCCTATTAATGTTGAGACCGAAGTGTCGACCGAACCACACAATCTTTTGTAATATGTAGCCTAGATTCTTTGATGGGTGTTAAACAAAGAGTAGGATATCATCCTCATAGAGGGAGATTAAGAGGGGGCCTGTTCGGAACTGGGAATCTGTCAACTCCTGAGGGAGTAGTGTTGATAAGCAGTTTGCCTTCCGTGCACCATGAGAGGACTCTTTTGGTTTTCTTGCATATTGTGGCAACGGAGTTTGTAGCAACTAAAAGCAATCCACTGCTCCCTGCCAACAAAGTAATGGAAAGGATCAATGTATCTAGTCACTCACCTGTACATTTAAAGATCACAAGCTGGTCTCTAGATGGCGTCATATTCAATAATAAAATTAAGGTACATGGTGGAGGGCATTGATGATGGTACTCTGTCAGAAACTGCAACAACAAATAGAGTGTCTGCAATTCTCAATGCACCACGGCGTCTTTTCATATAAAGTTCTCCTGACATTTTGTTGAAAGCAAATATAGCCTGGTGGTCTTCCAGGATTGAGAAGAATAGCCCAAAGTTCACTGCTTCATCTTCATCCATCACTTTGATAGTGTGGCTGGGCACTGAGGTGGAGCAGGATATCTACACAGTCGTTCCTCAGCCAGGGGGAAGGTGATCAATGGCTCGTTCTCATTCTGATTTGCAATCTTGATCTTGATGAAACTGTGCTTGTGTTTTTTTCAAAATTTTCTAGCATATCTGCAGAAACTCCACAAATTCACAGGAAAATTTAAAAAAATGTTTTTGCTCTTGGCATAGTCCCTGTGAGACCCAACCATCATGCCCAGAGGGACAGGTTATTCTTACACTGCTCCCTTCCTGCACACAAAAAATCCTGCCTAGAATGCAGACATCTTTCCACAATGGAGCAAGGATTTCCGCATTGGCACTAAGCTGCCACAACGGTGCCAGCACAGAAGAAAAGGGCAGGAATGCACTGTATGCCATAAATATGGTGCATCCCTGCCCCTTTCCTTTGATGTAGGGTAGTGTTGAAAGGTGGCCTGCTGCACTGCCCTGCACCAATAGCCCATAAATATAGGCCCAGGACTCTATTTAGCTAGGGCTCTTGCAAGGTCCAGCCTCAGTGGACAGCTGAGCACTCTTGGTGTCAACAGTCCTTTTCATTTTTTTGTCCCTACAGCAGATAAACAGGACCAAGTCAAATACCTGGTCCTTGGGAAGCAGTTTGTGTCACTGCGTGCCAGAAGTAGTCAGGAGTCCTTGAATCTTCTTTTTCCAGTAGGTCTTCCTCATCAGGTGCTTGTCTTCCCAAGTCCAGGAATGGAGGTGTTGGAAAGGTTCCTGAGCAGTAGTCAGAGATTGGACAGTTTTTCTTACCCATTCCTTTCTTCATTTTCACCTCATGCCCACCTACTTTTGCAGAAGTTTCCCTTTGCTTTACTGTAAGAATATCTGGGATCCCTAAACCTAATAATGGCTAACTAATTCTTCCATGAGAATATTCTCTGATTCTCCCTAGACCACTCCCCTATTTAGATGAAGTATTTTTCCTCTGGCAGGGCACAAACTTGTCTCCCATGTTAGAATTGCAGACAGGGATTCTGAGAAGGCCATGGGAATAAAAAGGAGCAGACCTTGTCAGTCCCATTCAGGATCTTCAAGTCAAAATGTGTAGTGTAAGGCTGTTTTTTATTCTTTCAACTGTTCCCATTGCCCACTTTTGTGGCTAGCCCCTATTAAGTAGCCAGTTGTTGAAACACAGTGCTGCTTTCTGGGCACATATGGCAAGCCATTTTCTATGCAGTCGGTTTGGTTTCTAAGGCATCACATGTGGAACATCGTTTTGGCTAGTTTTACTTCTTCCTTCTGCATCTATTAGTTACCTTGACAATTTCCTAAATAACACCCTGAATTTGTTCTTGTGAATGGGCTTGGTGAGCTCCATCCTGCATGGTTATTTGTCTTGTCTGAAAACATAGATTCAGATTCATCCAGAAAATCTCCTTCATATCTATAGATCCTGCTGTGTTCCCATGTAACCCATGATCTTCACCCACTTATTTAGAACTATTGATCACAAAATCATGTCTAGCTGCAGCAGTATGCAGGTGATATTCAGTTTTATCTGAAGAGCTACACGATGCATTACACTGATCATCTGAAAGACTACCTTGCCTGATATCTGGATTTCTAAGACCTACTTCAAACTCAACCCTGTGATAAAAAAAGCAACATTAAGCAGTGAACAAGTAACCTAAGGCACTTCAGACCACAGCTCATTTAAAGTGCCATATTCCTGGCAGTGCTTAATTTGGAAAAACATAAGTGCCGGTGACCTTCTTAAGAGGCCACTACAGCCTGCACCACCTATTGCCCCAATTAGCTCAGCCAATAACTGTATCAACACAACAACTAACCTTCACACTCCTACAAATGTGACAAATAGACAATTATAGGCCACCCAAAGCTATAATAATGGCATAATGATAAGTATTGTTCTTTTTTATATATATTGATGTATTAAACAATATTTTTGTGTTGATCACAAAATTAGACAGACAGTGCCACCATGTAATGGGCTGCCACTAGAGCAGGTGCTAACAATACAGTGCCAGTGCTGGGCACCATAATCTACTGACTAAAATTAGGCACTGATCCCTGGGCTTTTTCATTAACAACTTTAGTACCAAGTGATAAAAAAGAAACACAAAAGGCAGTAGCTTATTTATGAGCTTACTATGCAGAAGGACACACGGTTCATCACATACTGAATAACTGGGATCCTCGCAGGACCATGGGACCCCAAGCTGTGCATGGAATTTCTTTCTAGTACAAAGGCCAGAGATCCATGCTCACACTTTGTAGAAGATCAACTAATGAGCTTTAGGGATGGTGCAGGGGGGTCCCCACAAATTTAAAGCAGAAAATATTTTTGCAGGGGAGTGTTCATCAGGCTAATTAATTACCTCCGGGGGTAGAACACCTTTGGTGGTCATGCTCTCCAGTGGTTCTGGTAAGGGGCCTGAGGGAATTTGCAGTGCTCTGTGTAAGCTATGCTATTCTCAATTGGCAGCTGAAGAGTTTCTCATTAAAGGCTGGACCTCCAGGACGCAGAATAGAATTGCAGGGTTTCTACCTTACTCACAGCCTTGGAGGAATGAGCTATATTCAGATCCTGATGTTGAGGAAAGTTTCAGGAAGGTCTGCATAGGTCTTATTCACTAGGGGTTATTCTATTTGCTTGAGTTGAATTCCAGCTTTTTGTCCTTCTTTTTCAATTAGGCCCTCAACCCAGTGCCAATTTAATTCAGTGCAGTGTTAAATGTCTTGGTGCAAGCCAATCAAGCTGTGTTAGTTTGGATCAAAAGATGTCTCCAGATAACTTTGTGGAATTTCAGTTGCTACAAACCATAGACTTCTTCTACTCTTACTATGATTTCATTGAACTGAAGAGAAGCAGATTTGGACCTATTGAAACCCCATTTATTTTGTTTGTTGGGCCTCTTTTGTACTATGGGTGAGTGCACTCTAAACCAATGTAATCTTGTGTGAAGAGTATATTGAAGCTATTCCAGCTATTTTAAAATAAGGTCCTCTACTGCTTGGCTGTGCTAAGAGACTCTTTGCAGGCTACAACAGACATTTAAACCCATGTGTGCAGAAGGATTCAGGTCGAATGATGGAGCCTGTTGCTTGACTCAACCTGTCATCTGCGCACAGTTAGCACTGTAGTAGGTGGGACTCAGCATGTGATGGCATTACGATTCAATTGAGATTCCAAGATGAAATTTGACGCACTGAAGTGTAGATTCTATAGTTTTTAAACAGTTTTTGCTCTTTGGGTAAAATAGAACAAAATACAATCTTTGATTCACATTATAAAGTCATTTATAAGCCTATGTATTTATGGGCCTCAAATGTATACCTAGATTTATGTTTATTCCATATTTGTTTTTTATGGGTTTATCAAATTGAGAATATTCCCTGGCTACCCTGAAAGGAATTATTGCTTTGAGCTACCCTGCTGGTCTTTTCAAAGCTCCCTCTGGTTTGATAGACTCATTCTGGGAGGTTAGCCTTCTTTATCACAAATACTGATAGGATATTTCCCCTCAGTCAAAAGCAGGGTGGGGAGATATATTTGGCCCCAGATATGACACAGGGTTTTCTTTGTGCTTTGAGAAGAAACCGGAATGGTTTGCCAAGCTTGGCTAAGAGAGAGAAAGAGATCTACCTCAATGTCACTTCTAGTTACCATTTTGATAGCCTAGAATGCTATGCATGGGGGTAGGTAGCCTGTGGGCCCCTTCGTGGGACTGCCAGTTACTAGTGGAGGAGTGATGAAGCATTTCTAAATTTGGTAGGGTTTCCCACAATCTGGAATCCTCCTCCATTCGTGGTCTATGTATAGGGAAGAACCTTTGGAAGGCAGAGGAGCAACAAAAGGAGAAAAATTAACCCACACCTGATATCACCTCCTATCTGCAGTAAGAGGAAACTGAAAGTGCACTTGTGGGGCTTTTGCTGAACTTTGCCACCAGAGCTACTGGCCCAAGGATCCTTCCTCTCTTTCAGGGACAGGAGAGGGTGGACCTGCTGGAAAACAAGAAGGATGAAGGTCCCCTTGGACTTCTGTGGACTAATATTGCTTATGGATTTTTGGACATGGCCCTCTCGACAGTGTCACCCCCAAACTTTTTGCCTTCACCCTCCTGTTTTTCTGAACTCATTTTTATTGGCTTTTGGGACTCTGTACACTTTGCTTCAGCTAACTAGTGCTAAATTGCTCCCTTCTTTAAATATGGTAAAATTGGTTAGCGTCCAACGGGCACATTTAATTTACATATATTCCATAGAAAAGGGGTACTACCTGTACCTAGGGTCTATAAATTAAATACTACTAGTAGGCCTGCAACACTCATTGTGCCACCCACTTAAGTAGCCCTTTTAAACATGTTTTAGGCCTTTCATTGAAGCCTGTGTATGCAGTTTAAACCACCATTTCAACCTGGCAAAATAAATAGTTTTCCAGGCCTAAACCTTCATTTTTAATACTTATAAGTCACTCTTAGAGTAGACCCTAAACAGCCTGTAAGGCAAGGTGCAGTGTATTTAAAAGGTTAGACACATACTTTTAACTTTTATATATCCTGGTAGTGAAAAAACTCTTAAATTAAATGATTTTACTACTGCAAGGCCTTCCTTTCCCATAAAATTGGGTTACCTTACTACATTTAATGAATTCTAACTTTCAATTGGCAGCAAGTAGGAATGTCAAGTTTGCTGTGTAATGAAGTGTAGTTTGAAACCCTCTTTAATGGTAAAGTTAGATTCTAAGTCACAAATCTGAAAATTGCACTTTTTTTTATAAAGTTTGTATTTGGTTGCCCCAAACATTTGGTTCCTGCGGTTTGTATCCTGGGTCACATGATAAGCTGTAGCTGGCAGGTGGTCTTTGTGTATTGCTCCCAGGCAGTAAGGCAAAGGTGAAATAGGTATAGGTAGGAGGGGCCATCTCTGACTTGACATTTGACCTGACATCTATTGCACACCACAAAGGCTCTACCTCAGCACACTCACAAAGAGTTTCAGACTAGTGTTTTGTGTCCCCAGAAAAACTGGAGCCAGGGCATGGAGGAAAGGAATTCTAAACACCCTTCAGGGTAGAAACCTCCAGATCCTTCTCCCTATTTAATGCTTGAGCCAAGTATAAATATTGGGCCCTCAGATCCAAATCCTCAGTACACTTCTGGACCTCAGAAGGAAAACTCAGAGGGACTGCTGTGCTACTCTTCTGCAAGAAGCATTACTATTCTGCTGCCCTGCTACTGTGCTGCCCTGTTGCCTTCTGCCTGAGTGAAAAAGACTGGACCTGCATCTTGTACTCAGGACCACTAGAATGACTCCAAAGAATAGTTAGTCGGCCTTCTAATCAGAACCTCAGGGACAGAAAAGGCTCCAACCACCTTGAATCCAGCGCCTGGACTCTGCCTGCTGTGTGTCTTCCCCCCAAAGGGTGCCATCCCAGATCTGGACCCTTGGGAGTGGGCCTGAAGGTGTCTGCCAGCCAAGCTGTGGCCTCTTGGGCAGAATTGATGCAATGTGATGTATATAAGCATCGAAACCGCCCATAAGCGACGGATACCCAATGAAGGAAACCGCAACCCACAGCTCATTGGAACTGATGCTGCATAACACATCCAACACACAGGACTTCATATTCCAACCTTCCATCAACGGCATCCTCGACGATGATGCAGGACCTCTCATTGCAAGCCTTGTCAATGGCTTCATTGGAACCGCTGCTGCATGATACATCCTCAACGCAAGACCTTACTTTGCCAACTGCAGCTTATCAGAATTGCAGCTCCATAATGCATTCTCATTAAGGTATCTTGTAATGCTCCACAGCCCAGATTAAGAGTACTTTACTCTGTAGTCCTAACTTGGTCCCTGTATCCAGCCCACGCTCGATCTCAGTCGTCCTGAAATTTTGACTTTGTCCTGGTCTGTTGCGACCAGAAACCCCCTAGTTGGTGCTTTTATGCTTCTAAGCACTGTTTTTCTCCAAACCTTTGAAATTGCACATCTCTGGTTCTACTGATTGGATTGTTGTTAATTTGGTATCAAATAATTCATTATATGTTACTCAATGTTTCCAATTGGTGTTTTTCTTGTTTTGTGTTTTCACTGTATTGTTGTTTGAAGTGCTGCACAAATACTTCAAACAATGCCTCTAAGTTAAGCCTGACAAATGTTTTACATGCTACCAGAGGGTTAAGCACAGGCTAATTTACTGTTGCTTGTAACTTCAGCCTGACAACATTGTGTTTGCTGCTTGAGCACAGTTTCAGACTCTACCCTCAACCAGTAACTCAATTTCCTACATGAATGCCATAGAAGAGGATACTAGTGGCTTCTGCTGGACATGCAGGCAATTTATAAGTGGCTGAAGGCCTGTAGGAGCTTTAGGAGTGCAGGAAGGGAGAGTGTTTTGCCTTGAGGGCTATGGAGTGCAGTTGGCATGAAGACCACAGCTCAGGAGACTAACATGGGTGAGACTAGACGGCTAGTCCAATCTGGCTGTGAAGAACAGAAAAATAGAAAACAACCAAGGATTTTATTGCATCTTATATTTTACATTTCCTATCCATAAGATTAGGTTTTAGAGACCAGCCTGCAAAATGATATTTGCTCCTTCTTCCACACCACATTCACAAGATGCCTGAAAAAATGGGTTGAATAAAGTAAGCTTGAGCAGTCACCCTGTCTTGATCATGTCATGTCTGTGATGTGTGATGCTGTGATCTGCCAGGGAGACAAATTCTCTGTGTTATTGAAGTATGTGTTTACCAAGCATGCAATGCTTTTTTCTGTCCTCCATTACATATTATGTTCCTGTTTCAATATTAAATGAGTACATTGCAATAACGACCCATGATTTATCCCTTACTCTCTCACTATGCCCATTGTGCTCTAGTTGTAAAGTTTGGCACTGCTCTGTGCCATGATCAGTGGTGCTATATCTTTGGCACCATAATCTAAATAAGCTTCTCATTTTAAGATATGAGTCCTAGCATTTTAGAGAGGATGACTCACTGTTAACTATTGATCCTTTATAGCTTGGGTGTGCCTAATTCACTAATAAATGTCCTATTGTGCATTATTACTACAAGTGAGAAGTTTTGTTCAACCACTGTGCATTAATTGGCTCATCGGTAAGAACGAAAAAGCTATTTCACTCCAGATGCTCTTGCCTGTCTGTGTGTCTATGTTCTTGCCTGAACCTGTGTATTTAGATTTTAGATAACAATATTTTTATTGTTTTCTCCAGTTTTTTGGTTCTTGTCACATTTTCTTAGCATAATTTTCCCTTTTTTTTAACAAAAATCTTCTTTTGAAAAGTTGTGGGATGAAGGGTAATGTTTCATTGAAATAATAAGTGGAAGTAAAACATTTTTGGGTGTTACTCCATCTTTAGTACCTGTTAGTCGATTATACAACGGAACACCGACTTTGAAAACAACTAGTGCCTTAACAACGAGGTCGGAACACCGACCTCGTTCTTACTACTAATGATTTTACCACGAATGCCTTAACAACGATATTTTGTTGTAAAGGCATTCCTGATAAAAGCATTACTAATAGGCACCATTCACCCTACATCCCTCACCCCACCCCCCCAACCCCACCCCAAAACCTAAAACCCCCTAACCCCCACCCCCCTCCCCAAAACCAAAAACGCCCCACCCCCCCAACCCCACCCCAAAACCTAAAACCCCCTGACCCCCCACCCCCTCCCAAAAACCAAAAACGCCCCACTCCCCCAACCCCACCCCAAAACCTAAAACCCCCTAACCCCCACCCCCTCCCCAAAACCAAAAACGCCCCACCCCCCAACCCAAACCCGCCCCAAAACCTAAAACCCCCTAACCCCCCCCACCCCCTCCCCAAAACCAAAAACGCCCCACCCCCCCAACCCCACCCCAAAACCTAAAACCCCCTGACCACCCACCCCCTCCCCAAAACCAAAAACGCCCCGTCCCCCCAACCCCACCCCAAAACCTAAAACCCCGTAACCCCCCACCCCCTCCCCAAATCCAAAAACGCCCCACCCCCCAATCCCACCCCAAAACCTAAAACCCCCTAACACCCCACCCCCTCCCAAAACCCAAAAACGCCCCACCCCCCCAACCCCACCCCAAAACCTAAAACCCCCTGACCCCCCACCCCCTCCCCAAAACCTAAACCCACCACTTACCTTAGTCGACCCCTTTTCACCTGCGTCGTCCTCCTTCGCCAACTCCCTTCTTTGTACCTTAACCAAGCATGTTCGTTGTTCAGAACATACGTAGTTAAGGCACAAAATAACGGAGTCGTGGTTAAAAAAAAGGGTTGTTGCGCTTTCGTTAACCACAACTATTGCAAAAAAAAAGTCGTAAAAAAGGATGTTCCCCCTCTTAGGGGCATATTTATACTCTGTTTGCGCCGAATGTGCGTCAAACATTTTGACGCACAATCGGCGCAAACCCTGCCCCATATTTATACTTTGACGTCCGACCACGCAGGCGTCAAAATTCCACCATGTGCGTCATTTTTTGGAAGAGGGAACCAGCCTTGCGTTAATTATATGCAAGGTAGGCGTTCCCTTCCAAAAAATGACTTTAAGGCCTGTGCCCCATATTTATACTCTGACGTCATTTTGATGCACAGGAGGGGGTGGGCCTTAAAAAACGACGCACAGCCTGATGGGCGCTGTTTTTTAACGCCTGGGTCAGGGCAGGCATTAAGGGACCTGTGGGATCGGAAGGAGCCCAGAGGTGCCCTCCCCTGCCCTCAGGGACACCCCCTGCCACCCCAGGAGGACACCCAAGGATGGAGGGACCCATCCCAGGGAAGTAAAGGTAAGTTCGGGTAAGTATTTTTTTCAGATTTTTTTTGTGGCATAGGGGGGCCTGATTTGGGCCCCCCTACATGCCACTATGCCCAATGACCATGCCCAGGGGACATATGTCCCCTGGGCATGGCCATTGGGCAAGGGGGCATGACTCCTGTCTTTGCTAAGACAGGAGTCATGTCAATGGAGGTTGGGCGTCAAAAAAAATGGCGCAAAACCGGTTTGAGGCCTGAATTTTGCCTCAGACCTGACTTGCCCCATTTTTTGACGCACAACCCCCATTTTCCCATACGCCGGCGCTGCCTGGTGTGAGTCATTTTTTTTGACGCACACAAGTCCGTAGCGCCGGCTAACGTCATTCCATAAAAAAGGTGCCCGCATGGCGCGTTGGAATGGCGTTAGCCGGCGGTAACATTTTTGATGCACAACTGCGTTGGCGCAGTTGTGCGTCAAAAAGTATAAATATGGGCCTTAGTCTTTGTGTGGTTTGATGTGAGCACAAGCTTATCACGCCCTTCTAGCCTCATTATCAATGGAGTGTCCTGAATGGCACTTTGGGGCCCCTAGGGCTTGCTGCTCTGTTCAGCGTAGCAGATCCTGTCCGACGTATGTGATTCCAAATTCTGAGTAGGTTCCTTTCTTTGCCTCTTCCCCCACTGGAAACTAACCAGAAAATTGACTGGTGACTGCTGTAGGAGCATGTTCTACCCCCTTTCCTTTATTATAAATGTTCCTCAGTGATAATAATCAACCACTCTGAGTCACTACATCTAAAGGGGCCTGAACTATACCTCTCCAAAAAATTGTTCTATCAAGCTGAATCACGAACATTATAAGAACCAACCTACAAAACTCAAATTACAGACTGCCTAAAAATGTGTATTGGCTATCTCCATTCTTTCTAATTTGTATAGTTCACCGTTCACAAGTATTTAATTTAAATAGTTATTAAAATAGTTATTTCTTTTATTGTAATAACCATGATCTTTATTGTGATTGTAATTCTTGTTTTAATCTGTATGTTACTAAACCTTCATATTTCCTCCCACTAGCTAGATTTTGAATTCTACAACAAGGTGGAGAAGAGAGTCAACATTCATTTGAATGCCCAAAAGCCCACTATAGTCCTAGTAACCAAGGGCCATATGTAGCAAAGGGTTTTACCCATTCTGTGTCTATGGGAAAAAGTGTTCATACAAATGGCCCCAAACTCCTGTATAGTACATGGCAAATGCAGTCTTGCTCTTAGGGCTATTAGAAGGTCTCTACAAATCACAAGGACTGGGAATAGGCCTGATACAACTAACAATAATTGTAGCATGATCCACATCAACACATTGCTAGCACAGACAACACAATCAACATTGTCAAACCTTTATTAACAGAATGAACAGCAAAAATAAATACTGAGAAACTGGGGAAGGCCATGATTAGCCTTGCCCTGACCATCCCAAACCAAGTGAATGGGAAAGGACTTTAGCAACTGAAAGAGTGGCACAGTAGTGCAAAGTCAGGATGAGGTTATTACTAATCAGACAAGTATAATAAGATAAATACCAGGTGTGGTTGTGCTGCAAAGACAATAATATTTGCTGCATGAAGAACTTTAGTAATTAAGGGTATAAAATCACCTTGTCCTTAAGAGCATGAGGTGCATTTATACCCTTTGATGACAATAAGAAAGGGTAACATAAGGGTTATATAAATACACCATCTCCATCATTGTTTTTTTGTACAATAGAAAGTGATATTAAATGGTACTTGGGGTTTAGCCATATTGGCTGCTTCAAGACTGATGGCCATCCCAGAACACAAACGTTTTCTACTAGGAGATATTAGGTATGCCTTATTAGTGTTATTTAGGCTGCAAAGGTAGTGCTTGGGCACTGTAAGTAAGGAGACACATGCTATAGATATTGATGCTGCAATCTGAAACTCTGTGTCGTTGCACACATTTGTAAGAACTTTAAAGTGATGACGATTATAGGACCCCTGTGATGCATGGGAGCTTCACAATATCAGTACAGTTTACCAGGTCTTCATGCCATGCACTATGGATTTTTGGGGGGAGTGATGACAGAATGCTGTCAACGTGAGACACCATGCTTTACAAAGGGAGGCACTTAGATAAACAGGGTTCCAGCATGAGGAATTACTGATGTGTTATGACTTTTTTATGAACTTGTTTCATTGACATTTGAGAGCATAGCTAATGTTATATGTTACTCACAATGTTTTCTTTACTAAAGCCATTAAAGATAGCATGTCATCTGCAAAACAAATGTGGGAGGTCTCCCTCTCCCTCTACGTCCTCTAACCCCAAACAAATGATGAACCTGTGAAGTAATACCATCAAATTGTGATGATAGAGGTCTCTACAGTATGCAGGGCCCAGACTGGTGCTTCTGTGAAATATATTTATGGGTTTATGTTTTTGGTCATCATTAACAAGGTCCAGAATACATTTTCACACGTTTTCATACATTTGAATACATAGATGAAGTGCTGTTGCTTTTGGAACAAATAGTTTCTATTATTTAGAAGTGTGTTTTCCTGACATATGTAATCTAGACCACATTTAATAGAAACACCATATTGTCCAATATGGAATTCATTTCCGTCACTCCTCTTGCTTCCCACTCCCATTTTTCTCTCATCTCAAATTCTGTAGCACACAGTCAAGTTGGAATGTTTTGATTTATATCCATTGTTATTGCTATCTACTCTTGATTTTCCCTTCCCTGTTCAGGCACACCTTGAAACATTTTCCAAGGTTCTTTTATTTGTTCAGTGTGTCCTACTCATTCACATAAAACAGTTATTGCAATGTATCTTATTTTGTAAGAACATTTCTGGACAACATTGGCATGGACGGTGATGAAAAAGTATTCCTGTAGTCGGTCAGTGCTTGTTTGGTACGTTACTTTTCATTCATATTTCATGTGCTCTGCTTTGTTGATGTAATGCTATATTTGCTCAAACCACAGTGAGCTTGCTGATCTTGCAATTTTATATTTGAAAATAATGTGTAAAAACCCCTTGATTTGGGGATGAGCCAGAAGATTTTCCTGTTCCGTTAGGGACACTGTTTCTTTTTCTCCTTATTTCCATACACACTTGGGGCTTAGAATAATTCTGAGTTTGGCATTCTTTTTATAGCTCTGCATTGAAGGTTTTAGTGGCATTGAGTTTGTATCACCTCATTTTTTAACTCTTTAATAAAATCCTTCGAAGAATATTTGATATAGAACCCAGTTAATGAGTGGGTTCATTTAATCCCTCTCATTATACTTAAATTTTATTTTCTGATTTTGGTGCTTGGAAGGTGCCCTGACTCAGGAAACATTGCCTCATGAAATAAAGGTTTAGCACAGCCTCTCATCGGGTAAAATGTAGGAACTATGATTGAGGTACATTTTGTGGTGACCACATTTTGGGGTACATTTTGGGATTTTGCTATCACAGAAGTTAAAGACAGATGTGATGGTATTGGTGAACCTGAGCATTACTGTATCACTGCATCAGAACTATGTACTAAAAGACTAGATAGGAAAGAATTCCTCCTGAAATGGGTGATATGACTTTGTTTGCTGATGGTTGTTGTTTAATAGACCATTTTGGAGAACTGAAAACAGCCTATGCAGTATGTTCCATTTCTGAAATCCTCGAAGCACCACATCTCCAAATGTAACTGCATTGACAAGAGCTTACTCCCTGACTGTGACGATTTATGCAGATAGCCAGGATGGTTTTGCAGTGGTCCATGCTTTTGGGCAACTGTGGTCAGAAAGGGGATTTATGACATTTTCTGGAGCTCCCATTAGGAATAGTCTTTATATTCTTGATTTATTGAAAGCAATATACCCATCAAAAGAGATTGCTGTGGTCAAGGGTGCTGCCCTTAAGACTGGAAAAGACATGGTCACTCTTACAAAATAAGTACACTGATCAGGTGGCCAGATAGTGTGAACCTGAAACTGAAACAGTGATTCAAGTAAAAGAACAAGATTATTGTTTCATCCTAAGGTCAGTTCAGATGTCTTTAAATGAATTAAGATATCTCCAGAAGGCTCCGGAGGATGATAAAATAAAATGGGAAAGGTTAGGTTACAAGAAGAATTATCCGAAATTGTATGTCATTCCTGAATATAAATCTGTGCAACGTCATATGGTATGTTATTTCCTCAACCAGTTATACTCAGGGAGAGATTCTATGATTAGATCTTTTTAAAGTACAGGGAAAAAAAACATTTTGAAAAGTTGCAGATTATTTTTTTCACTCTAGTTTTACCATGTCAAAGGAACAGTCAGGTAAAGAGAACACATGTTATAATGAATCATACTGGCAAAATGTGTTGGGACCTACCCCAACCAGAGATCAGACAGCCTGACAGCTGTCAAACTGTTGTTAAGGGAACTAATACCAAAATTTGGCTTACTGACCTCTATTGAGATAGATCAGGGGTCCCATGTCAAAAATGAGCATTTTTGCTCTCCAAATTGACCAGAGATTACAATGCAGTTATTGTCCACAATCTTCTGATAAAGTTAGGAGAATGAATGTAACCATATAGTACATTTTGGCTAAAGTATGTGCTTCCAGAGGTTTGAAATGGCCAGACGCTCTTCCTCTTGTTTTGATGAACATCAGAGTACCCCTGACAAAAGACTGGTCCCTCCTGCCATAAGGTATTTCAGGGGCGAGCAATGAGATTGGCCTACACTCCTTCAGCAACACTTGTCTCAATTGCTGATGACATTGTTCTAGGTGACTGTAAAGACTAGCTGGCTTTGTGAAATCTGTTTTTCACCAGGTGCATTTGGTAACAAAACCAACAAAAGAAACGCAGTGCCATACATTAAACTCAGGCAACTTCGTAGTTATTAAAAGATATGTTTGCAAGAGCTGTTTTGAGGAAAGATGGGTAGCCCTTATCAAGTGATACAAGTGGCTAACATTACTGTGAAGTGTGCTGGAATTCCACAGTAGATCCACACTGTGCACCCAAAAATACTGAAAGCTGTGGACGAAGAAGTGGTGAATACAACTACTGATTAACAAAGTCAAACCGAAGTTTGCAGCATCAATCCAGAAGAGGATAGAAAAAACTGAAAGTTAAACTGGTGAAGACAGCAAAGTTATAAGAGTTTTAGACAATGAACGTGAAGATACAGATCCTAGTGAATGTACCAATAGTAGTGATGTCCAGTTTGAAGGAGAGGATTAGAGTGATTAGCTCTTACTATGTCAAAGGCAGACGCATGAATGGCAGCAAGAAGACATAGGCCCTCATTAAGACTTCTGCGCCGGCCAGGAGTCCACCATATTATGACTCCTGGCAGCTCTCCGCCATAAATTGGGCGGCGAGCCACCAGCAGCCATCCTGACAGTCAGCGGTCTAGTGGAGGTTGCTCCGCTGGCACCACCACGTCATCACAACACTGCCCGCTGAATTCCAACTTTGTAATTGGCGTGGTGGTGTTGTGGTGATGAGGCAGTACTGCTGGAGCAGGCTCCATGAACCCCGTTCCCTCCCGGACAACCACTGCAAGCAGGTAAGGTGATCGTCTGACAGGGGAGGGGAGTGGTGGGTGTTGAGTGTTGTTTGTGTGAATGGGGGTGTGAGTGTGTGTGAATGGAGGGGAGGGTGTTTGTTTGTGTGTATGTGTGCATGTATCTGTGTGAATGTGTGAATGCATGTCAGCAGGGGCTAGGGGTGTTGGGGACAAGTGTATGGGTGTGAATGTGTGTGTGTGGATGTGTGAGTGTTGTGTGTGCATGCGTGGATGGGGCGGGGTGTATGTACAGGGTTCGGGGGCTGGGGCAGGGGCAGGTGATCTCTACGGTGTTCAGGGGTGGGCGGGTGGCTGTGGCTCTTTCGGGGATGGGAGAGTCCCATACTGGCAACAGAAATGTACATTCCTGTCACCAGTATCCTGGCGGGGTTGCTGCCAGGAAATCCCTGGCGGAAAGGAGTCTCATTATACCATTGGTGGTATAAGGTGGACCGCCGGGCCGAAGGTGGTACGCCTTGGGCCCGGCGGTCAAACCGCCCTGGCAGTACAGGCTGTGAGCTCACTGTTTTGCAGCCCATTCACCGCTGTGATCATAATTTGGAGGTCCTAGTCTGCCACGCTGTCGGCTGTGTTACCGCCACAGCCGGCCTGGTGGAGCAGTACCGCCAGACTCATGTGACCACCATAGACTGTTTGAACAATGAAAGACCCCAGTTGAAAATTCAAGTAACAAGAAAACTCAGAGCAAGAAAACAGTTCACAGTGGGCCATGCTGCTTAATTTGCAAAACATCAAGTGCAAGGGCACTCATCGTGAGGCTGCTGCAAATTTGCACCACCAGTTGACACTTCCAGTGCTACTAATGACAGTACCAATGCAACCACTAACCTGCACACTGATAGAAGTGTGACAATTCAGACTGTTCCAGTCCCTGAAAGCCACAAGAATAGTTTGGGGGCAGGTATTAGTCATTTTGAATGCATGTTGAGTTTATAAACAGCTTCTGTTCTCATATCTAAATTAAACAGACAGCACCACCATGTGGCACACTGTCATATGTTCCGGTTTTAATAATTAAGTGCCACTGGAGCTGCTGATGCTGGTCAGGATTCAAATCTTTCAGCGAGTGGAAAAGATTCAGAAGTAGACCCAAATGAAGGAGAAAGGGATGAAGTAAACAAGTCACAAAAGAGAACCTGCAAAATAAAGCACTGGGAGAATGAGAGATTAAAGCCAATCAATGAAGAATCTGAAGTAGTTTATCTAGATTCTGAGAACTGATGCAGTAAATCATCAGTTGCCAGATAATCATCATGGAAAAGAACTGCAAATAGAAAGTATACGTCACCCAAGTGGTTATAGTTAGCATCAGTATTTGAGGAAGAAGAAGTCACAACAAGAGATCTAGGTCCAAAAATCTGTATCCAATATATTTTTGAAAGTGAGCCTGAAAGAGAATTTGAATAAGCACCACCTGACTATCCTAAGAGAATGCCAAAGGCTAAAGCAAAATGTGAGAAGTTTTAGCCAAAATCTAGAACAGAATAAGACAAAATCTTCTGGGAGCATGAACGGAAATGAACTGAGACAAAAATAAGAACAACTATGTTGAAGTTTATTTTGATTTTTATTTTGAAAGAGGAAAAGATGAAAAATAGATTATTGTTTAAAATAAATTTTGTATTAACTTTTGGAGTTTCATAATAAAGTTTATCTTTTTCTTCCCAATAGAAAATGGTGCATAGTAGATGCTACAAAGTTATTAATCTGATAACTCTATTAATTATATTAGTTGGCCTGTTGTTGTGCCTCCCCTCTCCGGTTGAACGTTTCTCCACAAAGGTTGAATTAACTACAGCGCATAATGATTTTAAACATAATACACTGACTTGCACGGAATGTGTATCTAGTGAATTTCATGGTAATATTTCCACTGAAATGATGAACAAACATGTTGAAATTATGAATATTACAAATCATCAAGTGTACACCTTTCTTTCATACATTGTAGATGAAAGCATTGTCTATTTTAAGTTACCAACATCGTATGGGTTATCATGTGATGTGTTTGTTAGTATTTTTAACACAATTATCTTTTAGCTCCTTATTTGTCAGATTTCAATGTCTTGCTGGAAGATTCACCTATTTCCAAAGATGAGGGTGTTCACAAGTGTCTTAAATACCTTAAACGTCTGAATACAATTATACAAATTAAGCAGAAAACTAAAAAGACTGACTTGTAGCATGTGTGTACTTTAGGTAATGTGGAGTGTGACTTTGTTAAATATTACAATGGGAGAAGAGTGAAAATAGTGAAAAATGAAAGAAGGATAAGAGAGTAGATTAAAGCTGAAGAAGAAGTTAGATTGTCAATTTGCACTGAACAAAACATGAGAGGATGGGTGAGATGTGTATGGTGCGCTGTGAACCTGCAAAAATTGGACAGTTTGACATTGTGGGGAAAAGTGAGTATGGAAGAAATTAAGTTGTAAATGGAGAATTTTCTGGCTGGTGAGAGCCAATTCTGAGAGTAATCTATTATGTGTGTGGTAAGACTGCTTATTTCAATCTACAAGATAATTATATTGGATCTTAGGCTCATATTTATACTTTTTTAGTGCCACATTTGAGTCATTTTTTGATGCAAAAGCGGCACAAACTTACAAAATACAGTTGTATTTTGTAAGTTTGTGCCACTTTTGCATTAAAAAGCAGTGCAAATGCGGTGCTAAAGAAGTATAGATATGGGCATTAGTATCTTGCTTTGAAGTTTCCTAGACTTTATCATGAGTGGGACATATGATGAAGTTGGTTTTAAGAGAGTGAACTGTGGAATAGGACAGATAGCATTAGAATTTATAGAACCATTATTTCACCTACAGGTGTGGCTATGAATGATGTGAAAATTAAATGTTTCTTTACAATATCATTGAAGCTGTAACTCAAATGAATTCTTAGTTATTTGCAGTGTATGCTATGAGTATGCAAAGCACTTAGTACTAGATATCATTCTTGCAAAAGAAGGCAGTTTTTGCAAGGTATTAAAGGTGAAGAAATGCAGTGCAGTTAGATCTGATTGCAGTATGGTAATTAATGCATATTTACAAAATAAAACTAGGATTTTGTGTGAAGTTCAAGCTTAAAAAGACTGCTTATGGGAAACAGTACATTCCTGGCTTAGTGAGATAGGGAATGGTTTTAGTAAGGTTGGTGAATGGTTTGATAGTTCAGGAGGGGCAACTATAAGACTAATCCCAACCCTTGTAATAATCATAATGATTTGTGCAACTGTCCTAATTTTTTTTTACTTAAGTTCGCTGGGTATTCATTTCTACCTTGTGGGTGTAAGAATATTAGAAAGACAGAAAAGAGAGAAGAGGAACTTGTCTTTGGGACTTTCAGAGATCATGTTTACAACCAGCTAAAGATGATAAAGGAGCCAACCAGAAAGAAAAAGAAAGTGATGCAAACTGTAATATGAATTTCTTGACTAGTTTAACTTTTATTAATTGTTTGTTTTGGCGATTACAGAATAACCAAAGGGGGAATTTGTGAAAGATTTTTATGATTTTATGTTTTTGTGCATAATTAACAATGTGCAGAATACATTTTCACAGAAATGAACATGAATACACAGATTTAATGCTGTTGGTTTTTGAACTTTTTTTCTAGGATGTGTAGAAGTATGCTTTCTTGATATATGTTAAGTATGCCACAGTTAAATAGAAAAGCCACCCTATCCAAGATGGAAGTCATCTTTGTCTCTGATCCTACTTTTTTCCTGCCCACCTTTTTCTCCAGAAAAGCTCCACAGCGCACAGTCAAGCTGAAATTTACTGGTTTATTTTCACTGTTATTGTATTCTGCTCTCTATGAACTCTCCCCAGTTTGCCACAAAATGGAATATTTAGCCAGGTTCTTCTGTTCACTGTGTCCTATTTATTCACAGAATGCATGATTGTTAATGTATTGTGTTTTGTTCAAGCATCTCCAGGTGACATTCGCATAGAGGGTGCCAAATAATTTCCATGTAGTGGGATAGTGCTTGGGTAATATGACATTGATTTTTCATGTGCTCTGACTTCTTGATGAAATGCTGCGGTTGGTCACACCACATTGAGTCTATAGATTTTGTAATTACGTATGTGTTAGAAATGGGGTCTAAAGTTGGCACAGGTATTCATCTTTGTCCAAATAGGGACCACAATCCTAGTCAGGGTAAGTCACACACAATCCAAAATATCCTGTGCCCACCCTCTGGTAGCTTGGCACTGCGCAGTCAGGCTTAACTTAGAAGGCAATGTGTCAAATAGTTGTGCAATAAATCATGTGATAACACAGTGAAAACACCACAAAATTACACCACACATGCTTAGAAAAATATAAGATATTTATCTGGGTAAATGAAGGTCAAAATGATCAAGCTTTGATAAGTAACAGATGACAGATCACTTTTGCAATGATAAGAAGAGTCTTAAGTCTGAGAATCAACAAATGTCACTTGTGTGCACAAAATACCTGGCATGCATCACAATTACATGCACGAAGACCCCAGAGGAGGAAGTGCATGGAAAAGGAAGATGTGTGTCGGATTTCCTAATGTGCACAGACAATGCAGCCATTTTTCCCACGCTGCAAGGGCTTTGTGTTAATTTCGGGCTTGCAGTCTTGGATCCTCACTGCAATGCGGGGTCTTTTGATGCCCAGGGGTGATGCATGGAAATTCTGGGTGCGTAGGACGAAGTCACAGGTGTTGCGTCGATCCAGTGTGATGATGCGCTGGAGTTTCTATTGCGCAGCAGTTGCTGCGTTGATTTCTCGCACGGGAAGTCAGGCTGCGTTGTTCCGTCTCATCGATGCGTCGATCCGGTAAGGCTGTGCATCGAAGTTCTGGTCGCAACGCAGCTGCTGTGTTGATCTCCACTTGGGGAGCTGGGCTGCATCGTTCCGATGCAGCGATGTGGTGATTCTTTCTCCGCTGGGCAGGCTGTGCATAGATTCTGGCCGACTGTGCATCAATTTTCACTGCACAAGGAGTTTCCTGGAAGAATAGAAGTATTTTTGGCCCTGAGACTTCAGGAACAGGAGGCAAGCTCAATCCAAGCCCTTGCAGATCACTTCTCTGCAGAGCCAGAGGCCAGCAAGGCAGCAGGGCAACATCAAGGCAGCAGTCCTTCACAGCAAAGCAGTCCAGGTGAGTCCTTTGGGCAGTCAGGCAGCTCCTCTTGGCAGGTTGCAGGATCTGGTCCAGAGTGTCTGTCCAGGAAGTGTCTGAGTTGGTGGGTTCAGGGAGCCAGTGTATATACCCAAAAGTGCCTTTGACGTAGGGGAGACTTCAAAGAGTGGTTTTGAAGTGCACAAGGTCCCCTTTCAGTACAGGTCTGTCTGCCAGGGTCCCAGTAGGGGGTTTGGCAGTCCATTGTGTGAGGTCAGGCCACTAGCCTTTGAAATGTGTCAGGCCCATCCAACCTTCCAGCCCAGGAAGACCCATTCAGTATGCAGATGAGTGCAGGTGTCACTGAGTATCCTGCGTTTGTAGTTGTCTGGGTGAAATGTACAAGGGAGCTGTCAACCAGCCCAGCCCAAACGTGTATTGGAGGCATGCTGTAAAGCACAGATGGATTTTAAGTGCAGAGAAATGCTCACTTTCTAAAAGTGGAATTTCTAAAATAGTAATATAAAATCCAACCTCACAAATAAGCAGGATTTTGTAGTACCATTCTGGCCATACTAAATATGACCTGTTTACCTCTTTCTGATCTGAATCTACCTCTCAAGCATTACATGAGGGTAGCCCTAATGTTAGCCTATAAAAGGAGCAGGCCTAATAGCAGTGGAAAATTAATTTAGGAGTTTTCCACTACCAGGACATATAAAACACAGAGAGTATATGTCCTGCCTTTTACCTACACATCACCCAGCCCTATAGGTTACTTAAGGCCTACCTTAGGGGTGACTTATGCGTAGAAAAAGGGGAGTTTAAGGCTTGGCAAGTACTTTTAAATGCCAAGTCAAAGTGGCAACGAAACTGCACACACAAGCCTTGAAATGGCAGGCCTGAGTCATGGGTAAGGGGCTACTTGTGTGGGTGGCACAACCAATGCTGCAGGCCCTTTAGTAGCATTCAATCTAAAGGCCCTGAACACATGTAGTGCACTTTACTAGGGACTTACAAGTAGATCAAATATGCCAATTGGCCAATGTTACCATGTTTTAAGGGAGAGAGCATATGCACTTTAGCACTGGTCAGCAGTGGCAAAGTGTGCAAAGTCCTAAAACCAGCAAAAACAGTGTCAGAAAAGTGGAGGGAGGCAGGCAAAAAGTTTGGGAATGACCTCCATAAGGCTGTCAGGTCTAACAGTATGTGAAAATAATGTATAAAAACGAGCCAGAAGATTTTCATTTTCTACTAGGGATGCCGTCTGTTTTTTTCCTAATTTTGATTTTGATGCCCTTTTGGTATTTGGAATAAGTTCTGATTTTTGCATTTGCTGTAGAACTCTGCTTTGAGGGTCTTCATGACATAACTTTAATTTGATTAAAAGTTCAGTTTTATTGAGTGAGGCCATTCAATACTTTTCACTATACTTAAATAATAAATACTTAAATGTTCTCATTTTGATGCTTGGGGGTGCCGTACCTCTGGTCTCATCGTCTCATGAAATGTAAGTTTAACACTGTCTTCAACCAGTAAAATGTCAGAACTATGAGTGAAGTAAATTTTGTGGTCTCTATGTTTTGGGATATCGATTTGCATCTACAAGTCCACCGATCCAGGGGTGTTCTTCACCCCATACTATCTCGTTATGTGGGTGTTTCCCGAATCTAGGTCTCTCCTTATCATCAGTAGTGGACAAGATTGAGGGATCTCACTTGAATAGGAAAAGTGGACACAGGGATGCCTTTTGTAGGTATTCAAGTAAAGGGCCCCAAAAAACTTTAACGTTTTGTAATTATTAGAACACATGTTTTGCAATCTCTCCATTGCTAACATGCTCCATAGTCTAATTGAGCTAGTTCCTTTTTCAGTATGCAGCCATGGTGATTCTTGCTGTCCCTAGACAGTTCCACAATGGGAGGTGGTCTGCCTTTGATTGGTGTTTCCCTATAGGGGAGGAGCAGGCTAAAAACACAAGGGATGAATCAAAGTTAATGAGATAGCCCTTTCATTGAAAGCAAGTTGTATGCCCAAAAGGGTTTGATATATGTGCAAACCCACCATATGTATTTGTAGTCCCAAACAACACCACAGCCCCATCAAAATCTTTCACTGATGTGCGGATACTTGTGTAATTTAGATGGGTACACATAGCAGCCAAGAACAACTTTAAAGTGTACCACCCCACTGGATACGTTGTTAGAGATTTTGGAATAGTCTGCCATAGAGGTTGGTAGTGTTCATCCTATATTTGTATGTTCAATATGTTGTTCTAGTGTGAATAACAGGAATAAAGGGCTGAAGTTATAGCATTTAGAAGCAGATTGTATCAGCTAGTGATCAGCCCCTTTCCTACTTACAATGTTATTACTAAGCATTGTCACAGGTGGATGTAATGATATTGATCATTTTTATCTAGTTTGAACATTTTGTTGCATAATTACATCTAGATCTCAGAGCATGTCAGAAATGGAATGTTTGCAAGTGCTAAACCAGCTGCCAAGTTGGGCAGACATAGAATTTCCTATGCCTGTCGGGGCTTATTTCCCTGCCAAATGAAGTGCAGTGTCATCTTTTTACGTGGCTTGAAGAATTCTTATGGGATCGTAATTAAGAGTGCTTAGAAAAGATATAGAACCCTTAGCAATATATTTATCTTTACGATATTAATTCTCCTCACCCAAGACAGGAAGATGGGAGACTATTTTCCATAGTCACTGCAACAAGTGTCTAAAGGTTATGGGCATAAGCCCTATATAAATCTGCAGGGTCTGCCTTTATCTGGATTCTTAGATATCTACTGAATTAAGGGTATTTTTCTTCCCTCCATAAGTGTGAGTATGATTTTCAAAATGTTTTTTTAATGATGGCAAAAGCTGCATATTCTACAGATCTGGATTTAACAGAATATCGTCAGCACATAATGGGATGTTATGCTCTCTTTGCCCAGACAGGATGCCTCGTACATTCCTACTCTTTCCTAATTTGACTACGAAAGTTCAATATTTGGAGAAAACAGCAGGTCAAATTAGGCATTGCCTTGACCTAAACTGAATGAGTATGAGATTTTCCCATTCACTGCTACTACTGAGTTAGGGGCCTGATAACTAATTATCACAATTGACATGAAATCAGTCTAAACCCAGATTTCTGAAAAGTTTTGGCAAGGAACCACCTGTCCACTTAGGCAAACACATTTTCAGCCTCTAATCCTGCTAGTACTGTCGGCATTGCCTTTGTTTTTACTTTTTCGACCAGGTGAACGATTTTGCAGATATTATTTTGCATTGTCTTTACTGATAGTACCCGATTCATCAGAATGTATCAAGTTTAGAAGAAAATGTTCAGTCTGGTATCCAGAATCTTGGTGTATAATTTAGTATCTGTATTAAGCAGTGCTCTAGGGCTATACAAAGAAAAACTATTGGGCCAATTTCCTAGGTTTTGGTGCTAACATACACTGCTCCCATTGTACGGATGGCTGTCTATTCGTATATGATTGTGTTAAAGAGGTGTTTCAAGTGAGGAGCCAACACAGAGGTGAAGGTTTTGTCATCTAGTACATATGTTATGAAGGACCAACATAAAGGTGCCTCATGTGCATTAATGACACATTTCTCCCAGCAATTAAAGTTGGTAGTATTCTTTAGTGTGTGTTTTGAGTGCTTCTCTTAAAACAAGAATCACCATAGGATCATCCAGTGCTCCTTAGAACTTGGGTATGTAAATACTACAAATGCTACAATGGTTTTGCTGGAAGATAAAACATTTACATATATATTAATTCAAAAATTGTTGCTATAACATCTCAATAAATGATTAAAAAACACATCAGGGTCTAGTTGCCTTAGTATATTAACACTCATAAAACAAGGCTTAACATAAATGAAAAATTCAAACAAGGCTGTCTTTAAAAATAACCACACAATTAAGGTGATTTTGTAAAGTGATCAGATGCCTGAGACAAATTATATACATTGTTTAACAATGCCTGTTTGTGGTCCCTAAATTTCTCGGCAACATCAGCCAACCTTAAATTGATTTCTCCTGGCTGTGTCCCGAGAAATTTCGGGGCATCACATATGTCATCGACATTTCAACCCCAGTGGATTTTGTTTCTTTAAACATCAAAGTGGGTGTTTCTCAGGACCAAAAATGAATGCAGCCTGTGTAATAGAAAATACCATGTATGTGAATGAATCATGACTCACATGAACTTAAAGGCCAAAATTAATCTTGGAACAGTGATCATGAAAAAACCTACAAGGGAATTTTTGACCTAAATTAGCCTAAACCACAGTAACTGGAGAACAAATAAAAGAGCTACATTTGTTGTAAAAAATGCTGAGCCTCAACTACCAGCCAGGATGGAGAGAAAACTGATTCTTGGGAATTATATCCACTTAATAGCCTGATATTTAACAGCTTGGTAGGAGAATGATTGAACTCCCATTGTGCTTCTGTGGATACGGGGTATGTGCGTGAGTGAAACTGATGCTGAGCAAAGTTTTCTGGTAGGTCGATGGAAGTGAAGCCAGTGATTGAGGCATGCGGGTGATTCAAATGTGTTTGTGAGAAGTTTGAACTGGCAGTGCTTCTGGGTGGGGAGCCAGTGGAGTTCTCTGAGGAGTAGTGTGGTGTGGGTTCTGCGTGGGAGTTCAAGGACAAGTCTGGTGGTGGCGTTTGGGATGGTTTAAAGTCTGTAAAGAAGATGGGTTAGGATGCCGGCATAGACTGCATTGCCAAAGTCCAATCTTCTAGTGATTAGGGCCTGCATGATAATAAATCTGGTGTCCAATGGAAGCCACTTGAAGATGTTATGTAACATGTGGAGGATGTGGAAGTATGAGGTGATAGCACTGACTTGGGACCTCATGGTGAGATTAGTGTCCAGAATGAAGCCTAAGCTCCTAGCTTGGTCAGTTGGGATGGGTGTATGTCCAACTTCAGTGGGCCATCAGGTGGAGTGCCAAAGTTAGCTCTTGTTCTGGAAGATCAGCACTTCAGTTTTTATGAGCTTGAGGCAGGTTTATTTCATCCAATTTGGCATGTTGGGCATGTATTAATTCAAGTTTGTCTTGGTGGTGACGGTGTCATCTGAGAGGGAAAAAATTAGCTGGATGTCCTCAGTGTAGGAGATTATGTTGTTTCCATGGGATTTATTGATGTTAGCTAGAGGATTCATGAGCATGCTGAAGCATCATGGTGAGTGATGTGGAACTCCGCAGATGAGGTCCTTGGAATTTTGATGTGAACGGCGTGAGCCTGAGTCGTTGAGTTCTTCCAGAGAGGAAGGAGGCAATCCATTTAAGAGCTGGTCCTTATATTCCTGCTGTGTGTGGTCTAGTGATGAGTGCATGATGGGAGATGGTCTTAGGAAGGCAAAGAGGTCAAAAGGATGAGGGCGACTGTTTGTCCACGGTCAAGGATTGCATTTTCGTAGTCTGTGGCAGTGATAAGGTCTGTCCTGGTGCTGTGGCTATTTCGGAATACTGATTGTGAGTTGTCCAGGATTTTGTGGCATTGTAGGTGGTCAGTGAGTTGTCTGTTGATGGTCTACTCCCAAGGGGAGCAGCGAGGTGGTTAGGTAATTGGTGAGTACTTCGGGGTTGGCTGAGGGTTTTTTGAGGAGGGTGGTGACTTTGGCATGTGTCCAGCTATCTAGAAGGTAGCTCTCTTGAGGGAGGTATTGATGATGGAAGCGAGTGCAGCGCTGATTGTGGCTTTTCCCAGGTTGTATATATGGTGGGGGAAGGGGTCTGTGGTTTGACTGTCTTCGTTATTGCTGCAGTGTTTCGATAGATAGAGGGTTCCATGCTGTCAGCGGGTAGTCTTTGGTTGAGGTTAGCAAGCTGAGAAGGACAATGGGGGGTGGCTGGGGTTTGAGGTTGCTATAGATCTTGGTGATTTGTTTCATGGAAGAGGTCAAAGAGGTCGTTGCAGATTTCTTGTGGAGAGGGTGATGATGCTGGTTGTGGCTGTGGGATTGATAAATTCCTTGATGATGATGAAAGGTTCCTTGGTGTTATTGGAGCTAAATTTTATTCTCAGGGTAGCACCCATTATTTTTCAGTTAATGGTGACAGTGCCTAAGCTCGGCCTTGTAGGTGCTTCTTGCTGTGGTATTCCAGTGATTCTCTATGTTGTTTTGAGTTGTTTCTCTAAGGGCAGAGGTTGTCCGGCAATGTGGGTAGGGCCCTGTACGAGCTTAGTGAGACTGATGTTCTGTGGACTTTCGAGCAAGTCAGTGGAATTTGTGTCTGTGGGGGCCTTAAGATAAAATTTGAAATTGCCTAAGAGTACAAAGTCTTTAGTGACCTTGGTGAGGGGTGTGGTAAGGTCAGTGAGGAGGTTGTTGATTTGGGTGTGAGGTCCTGGGGCCACTAGGTGAGGGTGCCTTTGATGGTGGTTTCAATGACTGTCTGAAGCTTGAAGATTATGGTGGTCTTTTTGATATTGGTGTTAAAAAAACACCTACTGCCGCGTTGACGGCTGACAAAATACCGCCACCTCAGCTACCATCTGTCTGCCATATAATGAGCACTGCCGGACTTCCACCACAAGAAGGGTGGAAATCCAGCAGTGTTCATGGTGGTGGACAATGGAAAGGTGGCGCTGCTGCCACCAGCACCACCACGCCAGTAGAACCCCGCCAGCCGTATCATGACCTGTGATATGGCCTGAGGGTGTTCTGCTGGCAGCGCTCTGCGGGCGGCAGCAGTGCCCCTTCCCGTTCCCTGCCGGAAGACCTCCTCGACAAAGATAAGTCAGGCTTCTGACGCGGGTGAGGGGTGGGAGGGTGGTGGTATTGTGTGTGTGTGTGTGTGTGCCTGAGTGTGTACATGAATGCCAAAGTGAGTGTGTGAATGCATCTGTGTATGTTGTGTTGTTTGCGTGGTTGTATGCGTGTGAGTGAATGCATGTGAGAATGGTGAAGCGGGTGCATGTCTGCATGTCAGTGTGATTGTGTGGAAGAATGTGTGCGAGCATGTCTGGATGTATGTGTGTATGAATGCGTGTATGCCATTGTGAGTGATTGGATGTATGCATGGTGGGTGTCTGCAGGTGTGTGTGTGTGTATGGGGGAGTATAAGGATCGGAGGGAGTGGGGGATGTGTGTTTTGATCGGGTATGGGGATGAGTGAGAGGATCAGAGGGGGTGGGTGTGTGTGTGTTTGGTTCGGGGTGAAGGGGTGAGTGAGAGGATCGGAGGGGATGGAGGGTGTTTGGATCAGGGGTGGGGGAGTGAGAGGATCAGAGGGGGTGGGGTGTTTGGATCAGGGGTGGGCCAGTGAGTGAGAGGATCGGAGGGGGTGGGGGTGTGTGTTTGCATTGGGACATGGGGGTATTTGAATGTTGGGGAGTGGGGGGCAATGTGTGTGTATGGGTGGCTTTGGATGGAGGGGGCGTATGGTGTGTGTTGGGGGGGTGGGAGAGCTGCCTATCAGTGACAGGGAAGAAATTCCCTGTCATCAGTACAGCCTACCACCATGGTTTTCGTGGCGTTGCTAAAACCATGGTGGTAGGCAGGGTCACTTTTAAGTTACATTTTTGGTGAAGTTGTTAATTTTCGTTTTGGTCCTGATGAAGCGTCGATGGATCTGGTTGGACCACTAGATGCAAAACATGTAGACCCACGATCAGAGGTACTACAACAGGTTTAGTCCTCTCATGTTTTTTCTGTTGAGAGTAATTGAGCATTATCACTCAATATTTTACTTTCACTCTGGTTTTAATCTTGGTCTCCATCTTATTTATACTGATTAAATTTTTGATGTGTTTTCAAGATGGATAACCAATTTTATTCTTTTTTGTTCGCTCCAAATTGCTCAGGTGCCTGGAATAGGGTATCCCATCTACATGACCTGAATTTACTAGCTACTATAAGAGCAATACGGTCAAGAGCCCCCTTCAGGGAGCCCGTCAGGCATTGCAGCGCCGGCCTGGCGAGGAGCGTTCCCGATGATGAAGCTAGTCATCCACTGTGATGCATGAGTGTTCTTGCTCCTGTAGAATTAGCTCCTCTGGAATTTCTTCCTTATTTTGGAACAGTGTACCCTTTTACCTCTTATAATGGGTGAGACCCATGGCATTGGTCCGTCCACCCATTCAATTATGTCAGCTTGTTCTAATTCTTCCTCCATCTTGGGACGTAGGTGAAAAACGACGCACTGATGTTTCAGGCCATGGGATGGATGGATTTGTAGATGTGGAGGTGTATGTGCCTGTATTTTAGACATCTAATATCCTCAAACAGCCGTGAGAATTCAGATACCAACTCATCCATGCTTCCCAGGTGGACACTGAAGGCGAAGGACACCAGGTTGAGCTTCTCTGCCATTTTGCAGCTCAGTAGCATGCCTGATCTGGTCTTGGTGAGGTACACTTTGGCATGGGCTGACTGTAACTCGTGTGAGATTTCTGTTATGAAGACTCCAGCCAGGGGAAGTGGTGTTAACAATCCAAATGCATAGACTTGAGTGGTAGTGAGTTGAAGTATGGGGTGAATGGGCAAATTTTGTAGAACTGAGTGTGCCAGCATGTTTACTGATGCTCCTGTGTCAATGAGGGCTGCAATCTGGTGGTCAGACATGGAGATGATGCACTGTGAGATGTGCCTTCTGGGGTGTCCTCTGAGTTGCATCGCATGAATGACACGTACAGCACCTTTCAGGTCATCATCATCATCCATGTCCCCTTCATCCTTGGGAATTGTGGTGGCTTGAGCACTGGTGACTGCTTTGGCCTTGGTGGACGTTTGTGACGCTGTAAAGAAACAAACCTTTGTTAAGTGATTGGGCTTAATGTAGTTGGCGACCACTTTCCTTGTGCAGGTCAAGGTCCTTGGTGGGGTATGACCCTCCACATGTTTAGCACAATCTGTCCCCATGGTTGTCACAGCATTTACCAGTTTTTCTTTGACCTGTCGCTGCAAGACTGCTTACATGTGCACCACCGGCACCTTTGACAGCTCCTTAGAACATCCCATGGTGAGTATGTCTGCCATGGGCATACCTGGGACCTCTAGAATGGTTTCTCTCAGCTTCACTGAGTGGTACCCTTGGATGAACTGGGCGCAAATCTTGTCGTCCACTTTGGGCAGAGTGCAGGTGCTGGCAAGCTCCTGGAACCTTGCGTAGAAGGTGTCCATGGACTCCTCCAGAAGCTGTCTGGCCTGATGGAGAAGAAACCACTTGCATGTGCTTCGAAGTGCGCAGTAAATGCCAATTTCAGAGTCCGATAGTTGTATAGAGGGACTTCCTCCATCACGGATTTACTTAGCACCCCCAAGATGTAGAAGCATGTGGCATTTTCTGTCATTGTCTAGTGCCACCAACGCAAAGTAATTCTCCATGCTCTCCACCCATTCTTTCTATCTTGCTGCCTCTGCTGACGTTGGACCATCTGTCACAAATGGTTCCGGGATAAACGCCATGAGATGGCAGTGGCAGCTTCCAAGGCCAGGCAAGATGTATGTGTGAGCAGCTTATGGGGTGGTTGTCACTGAGAGTTGGCTTGAGCTTCTTCTTGGCTGACATCTGGTAGGTCAAACGTTCGACTGTGGTGTCTGTCTTTTGTGCTGTTTTCCCCTCTGTAGAACTAGTAGGCAGGCTGACTGTCCCTCCTACCTTTTTTTTATTTTTGTGGCTTACTTGTTGAGTTTGCTCAGACACTCTCCCCTGTTCAACCTTGTTGCTGGTTTATGGGTGCCGAGGGTTCCAGCTTTATTTCAAGGTATGTAGTGATGCAACACATTCTTTGCCCTTAGCCTGAGAGAGTCCTCACAGCTGGTTGTGCCTATAGCAGCAGGCGGTGGACATATGAGCAAAGTCTTGTCTCCCCAGGAGTTGCACATGCTCATTCTGACGCACTCCAGCACACTTTCCCAGATGGTGGTGTCCTTTTCAGAGCACAGGGACCATGTAGAAGCGCAGTGGAGACGTGCATGCAGAAAGCGGTGGATGGGGCAAATCCCTTGTGGTGCAGCAGGCAGTGGAGATCAGAGGCTGCTAGGGGTCACAAATGGCCAGAATCTCACCACTATTAATGCAGCATGCGACACACCTGGTATGTAGGACAGGCTTCAGACACACAGCGGATGCAGCGTATTCCAGTGCTTGGAGAGAGGGAAGGGAACCCCAGCATGAGGACAAGAGCATGATCACGCTGTAGTGGAAGGCCATGTGGGTTGTCACTGTCATCCTCATTGCCAGTTTGTTGCATTGGGGCTCAGCCTAAGGGCAGAGGTTGAACCACCCCAAGAATTACGACACACTCACACAGGGTGGTTGGTTACTAGCCACGAAGCAGACCTGCCTGGGCTATTTTATTGCCTCTACCTTTACGTCATCGACTAGCGGGTGTGAAGGGCATGATTGTTTTCCCCTTGGTGTTTGGCCGCTTAAACAATGGTGTGTCCCAACATAACAGTGTGAGATGAAAACAGAATAACTTCATTGAAGGTATCCCCATGCTGATGTCAGAGACGTGACTACAATCAATACAGCTTGGGAGAGTCAGTTGTGCTGCATGGTGATCTGAATTAATGGTGCAAGGGGATGTGATAGCAAAGGTGGGAGGCGAACCAGATGAGACCTTTGGAATCATGAAAGAAGCTGCCAGGGTGACAAGAGGCCCTGTGAGTTATGGAGTTGAAAGACTTTGGTGCAGCAGTTTGCACCTGTGACTCAGTGCCGGGTAACGGCCTGCAGACATCTGTAAGATGGCCTGGTAGAGTGGCTTCTCATGCATACTGTTGTACTTGGTGTTTTCTACAGGGTCATGCCTAAACTTTTTCCCTTTACCCTGCTGTTTTCTGAATCCATTTTTGTTGACTTTTAGGACCAACTGACCAGTGCCAAACTAAAGTGCTTGTGTGAGCTCCTTAAAACATGGTAGAATTGGCCTACACCTATCTGGTATATTTAATGTACTTATAAGTCATTAGTGAAGTGACAATACATGTGCCCATGGCCTATAAATTAAATGCTCCCAATCATCACTGAATCCATCCTCTCTGCCCATGGAGTAGACTAAGCGCAGACTTTGGAAGTCTACCAGGTGGATGTCACATGCTCATCATCATTGATGACTTCTCAAAATATTTGGAGGTGGAGATTCTGGACCCTATCTCAATTGCCCAAACCATAACTCACGGACTACTTCATGATCTCAGGACAGACAATGGCCCACCCTTTTCGAGCCAAGACTTCACTGACTATCTGGCATCCTGGGGCATCCACCATCACAAAATTACCCCTAGCTGTCCCCAGGCAAACGGGGAAGTGGAACACTTCATGAGGACACTAAACAAGGTCATGAGAATAGCGGTGGCCAACAGTCAAAATATGGAGTGTGCTTTGTACACTTTTTTATGGGAGTACCGGCTGACCCCCTCCCACAACCACTAAAGTATCGCCCAGCACTCTGCATGAATCACATGGTAGGGGACACCATCCCTCACAGTGAGAGACCTTCCAAGTCGCAGATACCTTTCGTTGACTCAGTGTCCAAAACAGTTGCATGTCAAGGAAGAGACATGCCCCAGCCTGTGACATTCACGTTGGTGACCTGGTTCTGGTCAAGTACTGTCATCCAGAAGGGAAGTTCAAACTCTCCTTTGAGCTGGCACCATGGAAAGTCAGCAAAGTCACAGGGACAATGATCACCTCTCAACGTGGGTGTGAGTTAATAACAAGGAATGTGTCTTCTTCAAATGGTACAGACCCCTGTGGTAGGAGTGCGAAGGATTGGGGGATGAACACCCGTTTACGCTCCTTGAAACTGATGACACTGGTGCCAATGATCCTCTGGCTGGACTTGGCCGAGACTCTGCCCTGGAAACCAGCCCCGCAGCTGAACCGCGCCAGGTGACTGATGTGAAGGAATCTCGAGGGATTGCGTGAGTGAAAGCCTGCAACAAGTGACCCGAAGAGGATGTCTAATGAGGTCATCACATTGAGACAGGGGCACCAGGAGGTACAGTCTGAGGCCTAAGCCCCTGGCCTTCACCAAGATGAGATACTTTGTACTAACGTAGTTAATATGTCCTATCTCATTCAGAGGCCCTGTGCGCCCTTGGCCGCTGGTGCCTCTATCCATGCTAACGGTTGAAATGTTTAGTTTGTTTTCTGAATTATTTGGTTTATTTCTTCTTCCTTGTGGGTAAAGGAGGAATGTTATGTTGAGACACACCATTGTTGAAGCAGCCAAACACCAAGGGGGGAATTATCATGTCCCTCACATTTGCTAGCAGTGGTGTAGTCGATGACGTAAAGGCGGCGGTAATAAAAGAGCCCGGACAGGTTTGCCTCGTGGCCAGTAGCTTGCTAACCTGTGTGTGTGTGTCATTATTTTCGGAATAGTTCAACCCCGCCTTAAGGCCGAGCCCCCAACGCAATACACACAATGTTACATTCCACTGGTCGGGTGGGTCATCTCAGGAATGATTTTGATGTGATTTTCAGAGGCCGGAGAGGAGCAGTAAAGGGCTTTGTTAATTCAGTCATCTTGCCAACTACGCCAGCATTGTGACTTTTAACTAAAAACGGGGAATTACAGTGGAATCTCGCGTTGCCACAAATAATTCCTGAATTATCAGAACGAAAAACATATTATTACTGCATGCTGCTCATCTCAGCATGTCTTAGATGTTTGATTTATCTGATAACTCCTATCAACAGCTGGATTAGAAATTTACCAGTATCTGCTCCCATTAGCTTTTGCTTCACTGTCATATTGGAAAATTCAATTCTGCTGTTTTAGCAGGTGACCTCGAAAATGGTGGGATCACAGACAATCCCTCTTTTAATGACAGATTTTTTGCTAATTGGCAAACTATACTACAGTAACTGATGTCAGTGACAGAATTTGCACCAATACTGACCGGCACTACAAATGTATGCCTATTGAGGGGTAGTGGGGGAATCCAGTGACAGTATATCCATTACCTATTCCGTGGATTCGCTTGCAAGGGATTGATTGTTTAACTTTTTCTTTTTTCACCGTTCTTCCATTTTCAGTGGGACCCTCGGCGAATACACTGTTGGATTTGTAGCTCCTGGTATGACAGATTTTGCATCACCTGTTTCAGCAGCTTTACTTGCATCGGTTCTTTAAAAGTACAATTAAACATTTTACATCTAGACTTTTAAAGAAAATTAGTTACGATCCTAACCTGTTACTAAAATAACGCCTGGAAATCTATCCTGCGGAAGATTGAGACAGACTGAGAGGAAAGGGACACTGAAACGAAATGGAAATTGCCTGTGATGCTTATATAAAGCAATTATAAAGAAAGTTTGGAACAAAGGTGTGCCTTTGTTTCAAAAGACTGTTCTCTCCGCAATAATAGGTCTGAGGAGCTCAATCTTATGACAGGCAGTTTTGAAGTGAATTCTATAATAATGAGGAGCAATTTGAGTGTTTTACTGCAAGTCCAAGTAGTTTGTACGAAAAGCCTCTGTGGCTTATGACCAGCCTTTGAAGATGTCACATTTTGTTCTGGAGGGTTCTTTGAGATTTTCCTTTGAAGAAAGAAAGATATGCCCTTTATGTTCTTAGATCTGCACATTATGATATCTTCAGAAAGTCCACCTTAGCAAAGAAAGTGCCTTCAGCCATTTACTTTCAGCGACATACGAGATCCTTAGGCATGCCGTGGTCCATGGGCAGGTATTTGAATGTAGTTAAAAAATCATTCTTTGAGTTATCCTTGGCGCATAACTAATCCCCCGCTGTTCGCTGAGGATGAAACGAGTTATTTTCCAATACTTAATTGACCCTAATGCTCTTGGTCGCTGCTTGAAACTTTAATAACTACCATAATCCCCACCCTTTCCTTCACAATACAACAGGTGCAAGGAACGGGGTTAGATGATGTTTTCTTGTTTAAATTAATGGTTGTATAGTTCAAAGTCAGACTGCTGAAAATATTTCAGTCAGTTGATCACCCGCAGTTATCGAAATTGACACTTCAATAAAATATGATGTTCAAGTGTACATAGTTACTGTTTGTTTGCCACCTGATTTTAGCGAACGCTGGACTAAAATGTTCAATAGGTTTTCAGGAATTTCTAGAAGAGTCCGTTTTTAGGTTCAACTTAAACAGAATAGCTAGGACTGAGAAAACCAGTAGGTACAGCCTTCTTAATGAATCTTTGTGAGAAAGTGAATTTTTAGCTAGGGTGGATACTAGTCCACACTAAGTGGTGATCTCACTATTCCTGCTAGGTCAAGTAAAGGGTTCAGTAATTTAAACTTCAGCTGCACCCCTAGTAGTTATGGAACAGAGCCTGCAGGCTTAACTAAAGAAAACGTGAAAAACATTTAGAAGTACTAGAACAGTTAAAAAGTCAAAACCACAACAAAATAAAAATTCCAATCCTACTTAAACAAGTAGAGAATATTTAAGTGAATAAAATGACACCAAAAATGACAAATATCCAATAATGGAAACCTAAGATATATATTTTTAACATTCTAGATAAAAATAGCACCAAAAAGTGCAAAGCCCAACCACAGGCAAATGGTCGCAATGGACAAGTGCAAGGTTTAAAGCTGACAGTGTTGGAGCACAGATTAAGTACAGAGACCATGTTCGTTTCTGTCAGAGGTTTTACCTGACATAGAAGCAAAAAATGCTAGCTGAGCAATGAAGCAGGCTGTGGCTGAGATGGGTTCCAAGAATCCAGATAACCACTGGACGAAGCCATTGACTTTTGGCAGGGAAAACTCTGAGTGGCAAAATTACGAATTTGTGCTAAAAAATCGTCCCTCCACTGTTGGACGCTTTTAGCACCTTCGCCTTGTCGGGATTTCTACCTTCAGACTTAGGGTCTCATTTTAACATCGGCGGTAAAAACCACCTACCTCCGCGGTGACGGCTGCCAAAAGACCATTGCGGCAGCTACCAGCCATCTGCTATATTATGACCACAGCCGGATTTCCACCGTAAGAATGGCAGAAATCTGGCTGTGGCCATGCCTGCGGATAGCAGTAAGGTGGCGCTGCTGCCACCAGCAGCGCCACACAAGCAGACCTCTGGCAGCTTTATTATGACCAATAATATGGCCTGGCGGTGTTCTGCTGGCGGGCGCTGCTGGCGGTAGCAGCACCCCGTCCTGTCTCCTGCCGGAAGACCCCCTGAATCCAGGTAAGTCGGGTCTCCGACAGGGGATGGGGGTCGGGGTGTTGTGTGTGTGTGGGGAGGTGTGAATGTTTGTGTGTGTGTGTGGATGCGGGTGTGTGTTGCATGTTGAATGCGTGTGTGCATGTATGGAGCTGTGAGTGCGTGTATTTTGTGTTATGTGAACACATTTCTGCGTGTATGTTTGAAAGCGTGTTCGGATGTCTGTGTGAATGGATGTATGCATGCACATAAGCATGTAGGAATGGGTGTGTGTCTGCGTGTGTGTTTGAGTGTGTGAAGGAGGGCATGAATTTTGGGGTTTGGGGGAGTTTCGAGATATAGGGTGGGGTGGGTGAGAAGCTGGAGAGGTAATGGGGGAGACCTCTATCAGTGACAGAGAAGGAATTCCCTTTAACTGATATGGCCTACCACCATGGTTTTTGTGGCATTACGAATGCACAATAGCAGGTGCAGTCCTTCTTCTGTCTTCCACTGACCCAGAGGTATTCTGAAGAGGGTACTGGGGCTGACACATTTATGGCCGGTGGCAGCCTGTGGGTGGAGGAAACTCTTTCCACCCTGATCAATGAGATAAATGTTACCAGGGGTCACCCTACCCACATTTGCTGCACCTCCTGTGTATTTACTGTATACTGTTCCACAGTGCCCCCCTCTACCTAAAACCAGCATGGCAGAACCATTTTTCCCTGTGCAGAGCTCCCTTTGCCCACCCTTTGAGGTGGCTGTGATAATGGGAAAACCCTCCCTTGTGGTCACTTAGTGCTGGAGGCAGCCCCTCTCCCACTGGGATTGGTGCCTGGTTTTCTATCGGGACAAGAGAGGAGGCAGGCCCAGGTGTGAGCTACATCTGCCTGTAACAGGGTAGGCACCTTTTGAAGTTAATTAATTAAAGAGAGAAAAATTCCTCACACCCAAGCTCCTTGTCCACTGTATCTAACATATTCTACCAGAGGGTGACATAGAACAGTGGCAGAGCACAACATTTGATTCAGACAGGAAAATGACAACTTTCTAAAAGTGTAATTTACAAAATAGTGATCTGAAATCTGATGACCATTATGTTAGATTTTAATTTACGAGTAAAATGTAAAATGTGACCTTGAATCCTTTTTCGAGCTATTCCCAAATAGAAAGTAAGCAGTATAAGGTGTTATAATGTAACCCAGGGTTTTCCAAATCTGTGGAGATTTTTAAATGGCAGGGTACAGAAAACTGTCATTTTTATTTACCATGCACCCTGCCTTATGGGTATGTAGGGTTTTTCTGGGTGGGACTTATTAGTATTAAAGAGGAAGGTTTAGACCTTTGAAAAGATTTATTTGTTCAAAGTTTAATTGAATTTTTAAACTGCATACCCAGACTCCAGGACAGACCTGGAGGCAAGCTTTGCATGGTCAATTTAGTGGTGGCAGAATATTTGTTGCCATCCACTAGTGGCATTAAATGTATCATACATGTAGCATAATCTAAGGATGTAAGTTAAACTTATCAATTAGGAGTATAGAATATTTCAACATGTTTTATGGATCAGAGCACATGCATTCCGGTTAGCAGTGTCCCAGCACACAGTCAATAAACAGCGCCATCAGTCCAAAAACACAGAGGGACACACACAAAAGAGGCATTGTCCTGCAATATTCATTAGGCAGGTACTGTATGTGCCCCCCCCCTTCAAATGTTCATTTTGTGATGCAATCTATTAATATATAGGTACATTTCAAATGCCATTCACAATCACATGCAAATTCCATATCCCTGGTTTGAAAATGAGAATAGCACATCAGGCCCTTAGTATAATTCTACTTGCTCATGCATTTGTCAAGTCACTTCGCGCAGCATTTGGCTGAGCAGTCGGAGGCTTTAGAGAGCATTACAATCCAACTTCAAAGAGAAACACTACTGAGAGAAAAATAAAATGTCAGTATGATGGAAAGAAAACAGCACACCAATGTTAAAATGTACAAATATACACCCTGCACATTTGAAGTAGATGTGCTACTTATAGAAGTTTAACAAACATTCCAGAGGGTAATTCCACAACCATCATCAATGTTCAATAAGTACTGCCTAAGTTATCTAGATGGAAATATGTATTTTCACGTTTACCTTTTTCAGCATCTTAACTTTGTGAAACTCCTTCTCCTAAAACAAAACAACATTTAGGAACATTGCCTACCCATCCCACCAACATCACTTTATCCAGCCTTTTGACAAGCACTTGAGCTTGGAATGGCCATCCAAGAAAAAGTCAAAACAAATGACTGTCATTGTAATCACATGATTAATGATGATGATAATAATAATAATAATAATAATAATAATAATAATAATAATAATAATAAGAAGAAGAAGAAGAAGAAGAATTTACGTCTAGCACTACTTTCTCTACAGTGTAGGCATTATAAATAACACATGTTTCTATTACCTCACATTTTGTTATTCAGGTAGGGATGAACTTTGTATTGGGTTGGCTAAAGTATGTTGGTTTCCGCTAACAATAAATCAAGCTTAATGCTTCACTTCAATTGTTCTTGTTTTATTAGAAAATCTATACATATCTGAAGACTAGCATGTACTCACATAATTATCAAACCTAGACTCATGCAGCACCAGGAGAGTTCTTAGTAATCCAATAATTTCCAACAGAAAGAGATCTGGTTAAAGACTGCCCACATATCATTGTGTTTTTATATCTGCTTCTTAGCTCTGGTAAACTATGCTCTAGAAGTAATTTGAAAACGGTCTATTAGTTAATCATTCCAAGATTAGGGCCCCTTTCAGGTGTTTTGCATGGTTTTTGTTTTATAAATGCCAAATCATTTGGATGGCTATTCAGTTGGACCAGTTCCCTGTCCACCTGGGGAGGACGTCTTGCTTCCCTATGATTATCATGAAGTCAGAAACTGTTGTGGCTTCCTGTTTGTAAAAGAGAACTATTGGTGTGTTTTGAAGTAGTGTGGCTTAACTTTGGAGTTAAAAGTTTCGGTAAGATATCAATACCCTAGCTGTTTGCTCAATCCATAGCTCACTCCACTGACTGCATTGCATTTACTAATAATGTTTGAGATGTGCACTGATTAGGTGTGTATCCAGAAACTGCCAAATTCCAGGTGTAGTTTTTCATGTATTTGTATTGCTGACCTTAAATTCTGGTTTTTAAGTGCCACATCATCAGCATGGGTTGTGATGTTGATCTGACAACATATGCATCTGACTGGTAGAATTGATGCACCCCATTTCCTGATGAGCTGCTCCATGTATGTTGCAAAGTATGTTGAAAAGAGTGAATAGTCTTGTATTCCAGTTTGATTTCAGTAGATGAGGAAAGCAATCTATTAGTCTGAATCTTTCAAAGGGAGCCACATAGATCAGTAATACCCATTAAATGAAAACAAGATTTATGGTCATACCTGCCATCAACTCAAACAAGAAGCTCCATGAGACCTTGTCAAACACCTTTTGTGTATCCAAAAATGCAATTGTCATTGGTTTGTTCAGTATAAGTGCTCATTCGTTCAAGGACATAACAAGGGAGGTTAGATCTCATTCTGACACAAATCCTTGCTGGAAAGAAGAGGTCAGCATCTCAAGATTGAACACTAATCCTCTTGCCAGAATATATTTTTAGATCCCAATTTAGTAATGTGATTGGGCAACATCAGCAGCAGTCATACAGGTCTTTGTTCTTCCTAAGAAAATATAATATTCACTTTGCAGGGTTCATACCTAGGCTTGTAATTTCTCACAAAATTATTAGACAAAGGTGACCTTTCATTTGCTCTAACACTATATAGATTTAAGCAGAAATAGTACCAGGGCTGGAGGCATTGGCAGAGAAAAAATTGATAATGGCCTTCAATATTCCTATAGGGCAAAAATTAAAAACTAAGCTTTCAGATTAAATTCAAGACAGCTTAGGGAGAGAGACCATGACCAATTATTTATTAATATCCCCCTCTATTGTTACTGATGCACGATGTTCCATGTATAAAAAACAGTAGCAATTGACCATAATAATGTGGCAAAGCAACAGCAAAGTCACATTTTTTCAAACAAGAGTTGTCCTTGGGATTCTATTTTGGGATTCCTGATTTTTCAGAATGCAGGCTAACATATACTCTGATTTTACCCCACCACAAATATTCATGCCTTCTGTATTTAAGCTAAACTTGCCAGGTGTATTACTTTGGTATGACTTGTAATTTGGCATATTTATTCAAATAAACAACTAATCTTTTCTTCATTGCTGGATAAACAGCTCCGATGTATACACTAAGGGGCATATTTATGGGAACCTTGCACCATTGTTGCATCATTATATTTGATACAACAGCCATGCAGTCAGTACTCCATAATTAGAAGATGATGCATTTGGGTCAAAGCATCAGATTTAGTGGGCAGGATCAAAAACTGCCTGTACCAGAACAATCTGCGCCACACACAGATCTTAAAATAGGCGACATATAACGCAATACTGACTCAGTGATATTTATTGCTTTCTGTAAAAGTAACACATCATTGGCAAGTGGTACCCAGAACCTGAAATGCATCAAAATTCCTATGCACCCCCAACCCAGGAATAAGAAATTTTGCAGTGGCTCTGGTACATAAAAATAACCCACACAAAATAGTTTGGCAAGGTCAATGTAGGAAATTCCTCCTTTTTCCCTGGTCAACCCCAAACTTTTTGGACAGGAACTGGTGGTTACTGGTGGTTACTGACTCTTGACTGTGCCCTGGGTACTGCTTACCAGTCCCAGGGCCAGTGCTCTGTGTAAAGTGGATATGCAAATTAGGCTAATTATAATTGGCAAAGTTAGCCTACCTATAAGTCCCTAGTATATGGTAGGGCATGGAGGTTTAGGTCCCCAGCATAGGTAGTGCCCCCATAGGTGCACTGCTGAGGTGCCCAGTGTCATTTTAAAGGCAGGCCTGCCTTGCTAGCTGCTTTTAAATTAAAGTTTCATGCACATTTGACTTTGGAATTAAAAGTAGTTCCAAAGTCTTAAACTACCTTATTTTTACATATAAGTCACCCCTAAAGTGTGTCCTATGTGCCCCTAGGGCTGCGTGCCATGTAACTATAAGCAGGGACCTTATAAAAATAGTTTTATAAGCCCTGGTGAGGTAAAACAGCCAAATTCATTTTTCCCTCATTGTAGTGAATGGCCTTCATAGGTAAGAATGGGGAGACTTTATTTTAATTTTAAAAGTCCCCCTAAGTAACAGATACCAAGAGTTTGGTATCAAATTAATTATTATAATAAATCCCACAAATTCCAGTTGTTGGATCTAATATAACTTGTTCAGGTAAAGGGTTTTAAACTTTATCTGAAAAGTTGCCAACTTCAGCCCTGCAGTGTTTTTGCTGCTGTGCTCTGATTGGCCAGCCTCTGGTAGCCTGGCCAGCCTGCCTTGATGATGCTTCACACAAAGAGATGTGCCTGTGGGAGCAGATCTCCCCTCAGCAGATGGTGAGGCAGGAAGGGGGAGGGCTGCCAAACTGGTCTTCAAAGGCAGAGAAGGGCATTTGGAGCAACCCAGCCACACCCCCACATCCTGCAAACCCAGACAATTAGATACCCCCTTGATTAGATTAGGAGAGGGCAGGAGAGGGGTGTGTTTAGGATTGTTAGCCACACCAGTGGGTGGGCTCAGCCAGATGTAACCTCCAAAAATCACTTTCAGCCATGATGGATTTTTGAGGAATTTTGCTTTCTGGGATTGATTTTTGCCACACTTCCCAGGAAGTGGTCATCACAGGGGGAAGGACCCTGCCCTTGATTGGAGAACCAGGACCCCCCTGTTTTTCACCCAGTAGCAGGGATAAAACTGGTAGACCTGCACCCACACCTCAGATCCCCATCAGATTCCAACAAGGAAGAACTACATGAGAAGAAGGACTGCCCTGCTGGACCCAGGCCTGCACCTGGACCCTGCACTCTGAAGGACTGCACCAGCTGCACGCTTGGGCTTCACCACAAGAAGGACTTTGCCTGGCTTCAACTGATTCAAGGAGGGACTCCCTGTTTGCTACAGGTGAAAACTTGCTAACCATAGTCCCCTGCACCAACTCCTGAAGAAACCAACCAGCTGACCACTGTCCAGTGGCCAAAAAGGAGTTTGCGCCTGGTGCATTCTGGGAGTTGTAGTCCACACCCCTAAGGAGCATTACAGAGCTTCTGGAACCTTGGGGTGAGCCGTGGACCCCAAAAGAACCTTAAAAGAACATCTGGGAGAAGATCCAGAAGTTTGGAGAACTTTTGGAAACAAAAGCTCTATAGAGGGACCGACCCCCCGCGGCAACTCTAGCCTGCTTGCCTCAACCGCGACCCGGACTAAGTCCGAACGTAGGAAGTTGACCGGGACCTCCCACCAAGCATATCCGTGGAGGGCTCCAAAGACGGCAGATCAAGATCCAGGTTTGCCCCGGTCGAAGGATTTTCACCTCGAAAATACGTCTAAGTCCGAAGGTAAAAATCTCCACGAGGGCTCCCATGACGCATGAAGAAGAGTTCAAGGAGGTCGGATTGGATTGACTGGTTCGTCCCACTAAAGGAAATCTTCAGAAAAACAAGTAAGTCCTAAGGGTTGTAGCCGAGCCGGGCTCCATCGCGGTTGGCCTTAAGCTTTGAGTTTGACCCAGTCGAGGTGCGACCAGATGACCAGATTGGCGCTTTTTGTTTCTAGGTGCTAGAAAACAATAATTCTTAAAAAATTCATATCTCCGGTTCCCCTTATCCGATTTTATTTGTTTTTGTGTCATTTTAAAGATATAAATTTAATCTATTTTTATACATTGATTTTGGATTTTTAAACTGTTTCCTGTGTTTTGTTTAATTACTGTTTTGTGACATTTGAATGCTTTACACTCTGTCTCCTAAGTTAAGCCTTGTCGCTCGTTGCCAAGCTACCAAGGGTTGAGCTGGGTTTAATTTACTGAGACCTAACTGGACCTAAGTAGAGGTTAGAGGCCTATTGCTAAGTGTAGGTACTTACCTGCCCTTACCAATGACCCATTTTCCAACACTCAACTACACTATGGAGGTGCTCATATTTCAGCTGGGAATTGTGAAGAAACCACCACCACCACTACCACCGTCTCCACCATTACCACTATGTAGGCAGCACAGGAGAAGAAGCATATTTACTGCCAGTGGATTTTCTCCACTGACCTCAGGGAGGATGAGGTTATCACATATTATAGACTCAGGAAGGAAACTAACTGACAGGACAATTAACATCCTGTGCAGGTCAAGCTGATGGCAATCCTCCACATGCTGGCATCTGGTTCATCTAGAGCACAACATCCAGAGAGGCAAGAACATCCCTGCCATCTTTCTCTGCATTCATACTCTTTGTCCTGGATGCAATCGACAGCGTCATACCCCAGTACCTCCTTGTCCCCAAGACACAACAACAACAGCTACACAGAAAGCAAGGCTTCAATGACATTGCTGGGTTTCCACATGACTTTGGGACTTTGGCCTGCACACATATAGAACGTGTTCCTCCAACAGCAACATCACACCTGTTTTGTAATAGAAAGCACACATACTCCATGAACGTCCAGGCAGTTTGGACCATCTGGGGATGTTTACAAATGTGCTAGCCAAGTATGTCAGGAGATTACCCATTAAATCAAACTTCCACAGGAGCAGATGCCTTTTACCCAACTCCCTCAAACAGATGCGTGCTCAGACTTTACTGATTATCTGAACCCTGCATCCGCTAGGGGCAAAGGGGAATGGGAATAGAAAAAGAGAGACCGCCTCCAGATCCAGTTCCAGCCTGTGTTTCCCACTTGAAGATAGGATATTCAGAGTGTCCTTCCATAACCTGCACCTTTCTTCTTATTTGGATTTCTTTAAAGGAAGGACCTGCAGTCGGTGATAAGAGCATAGATAAGTACATTCCTACTGCGCATTCAACTGGTCAGCCATTCACATTCACCCAATTCTATCGTTCTCCTCACCTGGATCTTTTGAGAAACTAACCTATTTCTAAGAGAGCAATGTTAAATTAATATCTTCTTTTCTCCAGGAGTCAGAGGTATCCAAGGCTCTCTGGAGAACAGTTCAAAGGTTCACAAATACATAATCTACTACTGTCTTTTACAGGAAACGAAAACTCCTTCTCAAGGTTCAGTTTTCTCAGTCACAGTCTCTAGGAATTAGTCTGAGCCCTGAGGTTTGTCTCTAAGACTGGCAAGTCTGCAAGGCGAAGAGTTTTTTAATATATATACGTACATATATATTGGTAAGTCTGGAAATCATACAAATGGATTCCTTACTGCAGTTGCTTGAAGTTCTGTTAAGCCAACACAAATTATCCTCAGAAAGCCGATAGCCAGTTGTTGGAAGAAGGAAGAAATTTACCTTCTCCAGAAGGGAAAAAGTAGCTGGTGTGCACACTGTAACAAGAAAAATAATTAATTACTCAAACCTGGAAGAATTCTCTATGAAACGAAGCGCCTCAGGAACATTGCTCATTCTCCTCAGGATGACAGTTGAAGTGCACAGCTCCCAGAGAGAAACAGCTGGAGAGAAGCTTCAGCACGAAACTAAGGTAGAAACACTAGAGCGCTGACCTCACAAAGATTTGTGGCCACCATCTTGAGTGGCAGTTAAACCTAAGAAGCTACTTCTAAGAACAGCCTCCACAAGAGCCACCTGGAGTGAGGACACATCTGCAACCAACGTGGGTACAAGAACTAACAACACTGGCAATAGTTTTCCTGACGAAGTACCCTGGGCGTGCTTATGATGCCTACATATTCAGGCACTCCAGTATCAATGAACGCTTCCAGAATGGGTGATATGGGATTGGCCTTCTTGTTCTAAGTATATCTGAAGAACATAAGAGACCTACTAACAGTAAATAATATATGATAAAATAGCCATCTCTGTGAGTGCTGATTGAGATAGGGCCATTTGTATGAGGCCTGTGCCTCATAATTGCACAACACATCATGGCACATGTGCAAAGCAAACCCCATAATCACAAATGTTAAGACATGCAAAACCATTGTGTGTGCTTTGAATGGTGTAAGGATCCAGAGCAATCCTGTGCAAAATTCAGTCTTGCATCAGTGTGTGTAAGGGAGGGACAACATGGATGTTATGTATGTGTGCACATGCAACTACCAAGGTTCATGAGGCATGTCATGTGTTCCACACCAGCTAAACTGTGAAATGTGTCTCACATTGACATGCACTCACTAATCTGTCAAAGGCAGTAGCTACAGGACATCAGTGACTAGTAATGAGTCATTTTACTCTGTGTGAATGATTGGAACCACATCATCTGCACCAGGTAACAAATCACGAATAGAACATGTGGTAGCCAGAAAAGCCAGTATGAGTACCAAGCCAACACAATAGAGAAATGTGAGGTAAATGTCTCCTCAATGGAATATCTACTCTCTGGATCAGCCAAGGCTCATTATTTTCAGTGGAGTAAGAACAAGCATTTGGAAAATGAATGTGTGTCGGACATGCCGAGACCAACACAGAAAGAATACTTTTGAAAGGCTATGTGTGCTATGCAATGTCAGTGTAGGCCCCAGACATGGTTAAATGTAAATACTGGATAACATTGCGGCATCAACATACCAACACACATATGTCTCAGCCATACTGACAGTCCACGTACAGACCTACACTTAGGTTTACAGCCTCATTGACAGAGGCAACCAAAGTGATGGCTCACCTGTTCTGTTGGGTAGGGTCCCCAAATGAAAAGCATATGAATTAAGCAATGTTAAACTCACAAAGAATAACACAATGCTTGCAAATATGGCATACATCAGTCATCAACATAGAATTGAATGCAACCTGGACAAGGCACCACAGTGTGCTCTGGATAACAATCTCAAAATTTATTTGCCACATTAATGGTGATCGAATCGTTGGTTACAGGTACAAAAAGTAAGTGCACAAATCAAAGGCTCTGTCTTTTTCAGGTAGTAAAGCAACATCAATGATACCACTGGGACACATGTATATGTGATTGTGAAACAGGTTGGCACTGGCACATCCTACCTAGGGATGACCAAAAGGGATAATTTAAGATCAACATACTGTCACTTTGTACATGCAGTGAGTGCACATACCCTACAGTGGCAATGGCCCCCTTAAAATACCTTTCACTGTAAATGTTATTGTCCGAATCCGTATCAAAAGAATCAGAGCATGCACATCTTTTTGATATGACACAGAGAACTTGAGGACACATGTGGAATAACATTGGCAAATGCATATGTAAAGAATATTGTCAAGTACTGCTAGAAATGTGTATGAGTCATTTAGTACACTTAACAGATATGTACAGAATTATGGGTATGTCAATCACCATACTGATTGACTGAATTCTTTTTTCCTGTTTTCAGTTGACCAAGGATATTGGATACAGCCATGGGTCATGATATCATTTGGACATCCCCAGACAGAGGCAGAATGCCAGTGCAACCAAGAATTGGGCATGGCCAGGTGTATCATTGAGAGGATGTTTGGTGTGCTGAAGTGCTGCTTTCGTTGCCTGGACATGTCAGGGGCGAGATTGCCACATTCCCCCACATGGTATGCAAAATAGAACTGTTATGTTGCTTACTGCATAACATATGTGTAAAGACAAATGTCACATGGGATGTGCCCAGGAGCAAGAAGCATTGGAGAAGGATGAGGACAGAGGCAAAATCATACAAATAAGTGTGGGGGAATGCAGACGGACTGATGTCTGAAAAATGTAAATGAATGTTTATTCACTACCTTTGTGTTTACAATTTCATGTCACAGTCAGTGTAAACATCAAAACACTCACACCTCCTCAGCTTGATTTAGGCCTATCCCAAAGGGCTGTAGCTGGGTGTTACACTCACACCAGCACACTATCATGTAGACCAAAATATGTGTGCTTATCAACACCATGTGGCAAATAGACGTGCCTGGGCAAGATATGCACAGCAGAAATCTATCAATGTGGAACAGTGTGCACATTATGAGAGCGTGTGCGCTGCAAGCGTGTGTTCACCTTCTGACACTCAAGCACAGCTCTAAGGAACTATAGATACAAACATTGTGAGCTGACTGAGTGTGTGAGCTGCACATCATGATGTTGGTTAACATCAGACACATGTGCATCATAATTGAGCTCCGCGAATGTCCTGTGATAGTAAACAGAGGGGTATAGAATGTGCATAGTCACTCAGTGCAGCACTGATACACTTCCAATGCATGGCTGTGTATGAATGGACATTGCAAGTAAACTGATACCTATATCTTCATACAAATCAATCATGCTGTTAGCCCAGTCCGACTGCTGGTGTGGCTGGCTATGGCCTATGCAGGTACACTTGCACCATGGAGCAGGGATTTTATTTTGCATGACAGCATGTGTGCATGAATGGTCATCCTCTTGATGTTAGTAATATCCGTTGTGCCTAAATCCACCATCTATGTGTGATAAAACACCCAGCTCACATAGAGAATTGAAGTGGCTAGGAGAATGTTTGGTATAAGACCTTATAATTTCACACCTTGAAATATATCACTGACTGGCACATTTCCCACTGTATTTGCTTTGTTATGTTTCATAATGCATATTTTACCACAGTGTGTAAATTGGTATCCCCAAACAACATGCAAGGAGCCTAAATCCGGTGAGACAAGTGTAGGTACATTTTTGTCACTCAGTATGCTTAATAATGTTTACATCTACAACAGCTAACCCAGCATTTATCACTACCTGGACACCGCCCTCTGTCACACAAAACTTACAAGTACTTACAACCATCCACAGCTGTGCCAAATACCATTCGATACTGCATGTAGGTATGTTTAAATTACATAATCACAGCCTCACCACAACAAAGACAGTACTCCAAAGCCACTTTGAAAACACTAATGGGCTTATTTATGGGTAATTAACATACGGCAGTGCCACAGATCTTCTCACTCTGCTGCCCTACATCAATGTGAAAGGGCAGGAATGCACCTTGTATATGCTATACAGTCCTTTCTTGTCATTCTCCCCTATGCTGGTGCACAATGGACTGCCTAGCACCAACACAGGCACCCTTGCACTATGGTGCAAAGGTGTCTGCTTTGCAGGCAGGATTGTTTTTGGGCAGGAAGGAGCATCTTTCAGCATCAAAACAATCCACAGAGGTGTTTTCTTCTTTCTTCGTGTGACGTGGAATGCAGCACACAGAGAAAATAAATGAGGCCACAAAATTCATGGTTGTTGCATGGGAAAACCCTCTGAAATGCCCATGGAACGCCTTTCTGGTGCAGAGTAACTCAAAGCAGTGGCTTACTCTGCTTTGTCTTACTCCATATCTATAGGCCATTTAAAACCATGTAAAGTGGTTTTATGTCGCCTCATAGATCTAATTGAGAGGCTTGCACTGCAAGTATGCCACATAAAGTGACTCTCCAGCGGCACAAGCCTCTCATAAATATGGCCCTGATTTCTTGCACTACCAATAAATTGTCACTCCACATGTATATGTAAGGTGGAATTATGGCACACTTTGACCAGTTAAATTATATACATAACTAACCTTTGGGCTTGTCTGCTATAACTGTAGGACCAAGGGAATTGTGTACAAGCTGTGTATAATGTTTTTCACTGTCTATATTACAGTCCACATATTGGTCCAGTAGCATGTATCAAAAACCACGCATTACCCCTGATGCATGGCGTATTGCAACAGTTGCACCGGTTTTAACTGGGTAACTAAGCCGATGCATGCACAAACCAGTATAAATGTCAAATGTCCCATATCAAAATCATCACAGATGCATCAGACTAAACATGTGTTGAAATCAGGAGCAACTCAGCCAGGAAATGATGCAATGGGTGTAGCAGGCTGCAAACTAGGAAGTGTGAAGTTAATTTCACTTTCTCATATTCTCTGTTAGTTTGTGCTAGTTGTTGGTGGTTTTTGAGAGTTTGTCTGCAATTGTTGGAAGTTTGGCCTTGTCTTTGTGTGTCTTTGTGTGTCCCAAAAGTGTTTAGTTGTTGTCCATTTTTGCCCTGTCTAGTTTTTGTCAACGTATTGTTGGGAGTTTGTCATTTGTGGGGTGTTCTAGGGATAGTTTAAGTAGTTGTGGGTTTAGTTCAGTTAGGTAGTGTAAGTGGGCGGGATAGGGACATTTCAGTGCAGGGGAGGAATTTCTCGGAGCGAGAGTCGGGTGACCTCATTTGGCTCATGATGCACTTTCTGCCAAGAATGGTTGTGGCTGGAGGCATGGTGAGCCAGGGATACCCTGCCAAAGATGAAAAAGGCAGTTGGCAGCGTGTACGCTGGCACCACATGAAGACCTTGAAGGTAAACGTGGGGGCATGGTAGGCCGACCTCATTGACCTCCTCGGACTGGAGAATGACAGACCTGTCAGTATGTATTGCTATTTCCTCTGATGTTTGTGAAGTCGCTACTTAATAGATGCTAAACAAAAACATGTACTGTACCTCATTTCTAAAATGCATTTCTTTATGTTTTTTACGTCCAAGATGCATATCAAAATGAGATTAAATCATGTACATAATGAACATAAAAGTACTTGGTAGCATATATCTGAGAATGTGGTTGGGCCGTTGCATCACTTTTAATGATGCAGTGCTGCTGTTAACCACTTAACCATATCTATGGGTCTATGCAAAGCGACTTTGTGTGGCTTAGAATGGCCTCATAGATAGTGAGTAACGCAATGCTGCGCTAAAATATGCTCTGGCTTATTCTGTGTCTAGAAGGCCTTACATGGCCCTTCTACTGGCTGATCCCCTGAAACACCCATGGATTGTTATGCTTCGCCAAATGTACAACGTCATGTATAATTGGTGATGCGTCAAAAGCTCACCCCTCCCCGGGCGATGTGCAACGCGGAGTTTTTCCCTTATACCTGCTAGTAATATTCATACTTCCATTTGTGCTGCATTCTGCAGCACACATAGAAGGTGACAATGGCTCACAGCATTTTTTAGGTACAGGCAAATATCCCTTCCAGCACCTAAACAATGCATCATACAACACAGACACCCTTGGACCAAGGTGCAAGGGTGCTTGCATAGGCACAAGGCTGCTGAAATTGCTCAAGGGCATGTTGAAATAAAAATAATACATCATGTACTATCCAAAAGGCACATTCCTGCACTTTCACTTTGAGGCAGGCCCATGCAGCAATGTGTCATGGTACAGTGTAGTCTGACATGATGCTGCCCAGCATTACTAAATATATCACGTCTGAGCCATGCTTCAGCCATACGATGATGGATGCATCTGACTTACATATTCCAGCCAGTTCAGGAGGTTGCCATTATCAGATATTGAACACTAAGCTGTTGTATAAATCTGGAAATCTAGGCTAGCATAGTTTCTATGATGTACCTATTAGCATATTTTAAAGCACTGTTTACAATGCTATGTTCAAAATCATGTTCTCCCTGGGGACATAGACCATTCACTCGGGAAGAACTGGACTCATTCCATGACCACAATGCTACCACTAAGTGTAAATAGTACATGTATGTTGAATGTTTAGGTCTGTGTGTGATCTAAGTTACATATAACATTGTGATGTGTTGTGGTAGGGTCTGATCACCTACTACCAATCTGCTGTCAGTGTGTGAAACATAGTGGAACCTGACTACATTTAAATTGTGAATGAACAAGGAAGCTTCCCATTATGAATGTATGTTGTAAGCAGGTGCACATGATGTGAGAATGTTAGCATTTTGATGATTCATACACATCTATAGTCATGTGGCTTGGGCACACTAAGCATCACCTCTAGTAGAATCTACATGCATTCAACATAAACACATTAGCTGGTACAAAAAATGGCACTAAGCTGTACAATGAATTTTCGATGTATGTAGTAGCACAGTAAAAAGTGTTTCGCTAAGCATCTGTAGCTAATAGTCAGTCATGTAAAAGATTGGTTTGGACACAGGTGCAGAAGCTGTGCTATATGTTCACACAGGGACTGTTAGTATGCATGTACAAGTAGTTATGATTGAGTCTGGGGCCCACATTTTGTCAACATGACATATTTGTTGCATTAACATGAAGCACACTTAGGCCAGAAATGGCACATACTTTATATCTCCCAAGCTAAACACATATCTGTTTGACTGACCATAAGGCTGTCAAAACATACCAGCTGTGTTACCCCTCATTTTTCAGTCAACAACATACTTGTCCCTATAGCAGTATGCCAGAAAATATACATATAATACAAAGAATGAATGTGTGTCATTGTGGTAGTAATCACAAAAACTAAACTATTTTGTTATGGAAATTAGCAACATTAGTCTGTGAAGTGGAAGTGTTAAACATTCAAAATGTAAATGATCCATGACAATCAATAGATGACATAGGTTAATGTATGACTGTTCTTGTGTTTGATCATCATAATGGATACCTAGAACTTCTATTTCTTGGCCGATTGTGAGGTATGGTTGTTGTGAGGCAGCCTCAGGGGTACTTGAGCCTCACCCAGAGTCATGGTGCAAGAGTGCCTGCAACAAAGTACTGGCTCTGATGAGTGCTCCAGCATACATATACACACTACTGGGAAGCATTGTCTAAATCATGATGTGAGCGGACAAATTCAGGCTTGAGAAAATGTGTGGATTTAGAAATGTTGAAATATGAATAAGCATGGTATTGGCTACAAAGGTCAAACAGAGGCAACATGTCACATTTCCCTACAGTTGCTTGAGGGTACATAAATAAGAGCTATCCTAGTCATGTTTTGAAGGAGACAACAGACATACACATATAGATGTAAGGGCTATCTGTCACTGACTAAGTTAAGTCAGAAATGCATAATGGCTTTTGTGAGTCCAAATGGGGTATGCAACATTTAGGCACACTACCGGGATTGTATCGCCGTACCCACTTTCACATATGTGTATGTGAAACTCTCTGCCCACTTGCATAATGCAATCCCTCAACCCAATTTACTGACTCAGGACCATGTAGCCTATATGAAATATGTACATCATCATAACTGAAAATTATTTTTAGGTAGGATATGGTGTAATTTCATTGTGAGCGTTATTACATAAAGTAGGCCTGTACAGATGCTAGTAGACATTAGTTTCCTTGAGCTAGGGGATGCCAATGTACTGATAGCATCTTGTGCATACATCCATTTCAATTAATTGAGTTGCTCTGATCATGCACATATGAATGTCTCATAATGTAAACTATTTTAACATACATCCTGTACAGGTACAGCATTTGTTAACAACGTTTTATCATTACCACCCTTGTTAACATGTCTGCAGAAGCTTACAAGATCTTCGGCATGCAGAGGGACCAGTACTGCCCCATTCGAACAGTTTCAAAAGTGTACCAGCAAATAGAATGGATGTGCGTGTGTGCCAAGGCAGAGCCGGTGTGGAATGTCCCACATTCCCCACGACCAACATCATCCAGGCCCACCTTAACATTTACTGTCACAGCAAGTGCAAGTCAGCAACAGGCTCCACCAACGTACGTACCAGCTGCAACATCAGGAGCAGTACCACCACCAACCACACATGCCAGGGTGCCCAATCAGAGGAGTGGCTCTGTGTTCAATTATTGTATTTTAAGAGAACGTAAAACATCAGTGCCAGCTTAGAGGAAATAAAGCAGGAGCAGATTCTGCGGCGACGGCAGAACAAGATTTAGGAGGCCATGCTCCCTACGTCACAACTCCTGTGAACATTACTTTGGACCTTGTTGGAGGGGTAGACTTAGTTTATATTTTATGAGAAAGTTAGGTATACAGTTAGTTAGTGTTTAGGGTAGTTTTAGTGTAGGTAGGTTTCAAATGTTAGATATTTCTACAGTTAAGTGTTTTCATAGATGTTAGTAATTTTATTGGGATTTTAGTGAATGTGGAGCGGTTCATGTGCAGGGTAATATATATATATATATATATATATATATATGTTTAGCTTAGTATGTGTAGATAGTTTATGTTTAGCTGTAGTTATTATCAGTATTGTACAAATACATGTGTGTTAAGGGTGTGGGGGGTTGATGTCTAACATGTCTTGTGTGCTAAATGTATAGGATAATTTAGGATAAGTTAAGTTAGGGTAGTGTTAAGGTAGTAGGTGTAGGATAAGTAGGTTAGGGCAGGTTAGGGATAGATTAGTAAATTAGAGTAGGATAGGTAGGTTAAGATGTTTAGTTTCAGAATAGATATAGTAAGTTAGAATAGGATAGTTGTATTTATTGTAGAAGTTCAAATTTGGAGTTGTAGACATTTTTACTACTTTCACAACTTCTTAATCATTTAATGCTGAAGATTTGTTATCACTGCTTAGGATGAGTTATGTATGTGATGTACAGATTGCCTCCATTGCTTGTAGATACGTGTAACTTTGTGTGAGGCCTATGGACAAGAGTCAATTTGCCTCACATTTGAGTCACTTAAAAATTATTTACCAAACTTTGAGCACTGTGACTGCTCTTCTTCGTGTGATTTTATGCTCAGCCCAACACAGATAGTTACCCACTGTTTTACTGTGTGTGTGTGTTAGATGTTGCATCTATAGTACGGACAGTTATGTCTCTCAAGAGTACCCTTTCCTGAATGTGCTGGGACACACACTGGTGACAGTCACTTACACACTCATCCTTGCACCATTGTAGCAAGAGCTCATTGTTGTTTGCTGTTTGTAAATCATGGATGTGGTTCCCTCCTTCCTGGATAATCTCAATCATCCTTGCCTTTGAGTACTCAATATATGGGGGACTTCCTGCATGTGATTTTGTGCAACTATTTGCTAAGTTGGTAAACCATAAGTCTCCCATTTTCTCTTACCTTAGAGATGTGTACCTTGATTAATGAGTGCAGGACCTGCCTCTTTATTTTTGTTATGTGTGTATATTGTACTATTGATGTAGTGTGTGGTTACAAACAATCAATGCATGTGAGAGCTCTAAGGGACAGATGAAAGTACTGACCCTATGTATCCTAGTGTTCTTTGAAACACCATTAATCAGTTGACACAGGACCACCAATACTTAGTTGGTGTAGTTAATGCTTACTGATGTCCAAGGTGTAAAACTAAGCTTCGACATCCTTCAGTGGGATATCTATGATGCAAAATCTTCAGGACTCGAGCTATTTGTATCTGCATGTTGTTAGTGCATTCATTATTATGACACTTATGAAATCTTTTAGGTAGACTTGTGTGTGATCATGTTATCTTGATCATTGAGCAAGATATCTGTGGATGTGTGTAACTGTGTTAGTGGCTAACATGCCTTGCATGACCCTTTTTGTCCATGTAGGCAGTTCTGTGAATGCTTAGGCTTTTTCATTATGTGTCTGTAAAGTTCCTGTGGTTATCGTCTCACCTTGATGTTCACTAGTTAAATGGAACTTTTAACATAATGCCCTGGCAGTGGATGTGCATGATGCTTGCTCAAGTCCACCCAAAGCATGTGATAGGGACTGTGGCACAATTACTTTGATAAGCAGAGAAGTGCCTTTTGTACTGGCACAGCCACCATGGTCAGGTTAGTCCTATCTGCAATAGACAGACAACATACTGGTTCATGGTAGTACATTATTTACAGGTGTGTACAATGTTAATTCAAAGTAGCAGTTCTTGGGGTAACAACCACAAAATTATTGAAGTCTAAATGACGTCCAGACAGGGTTCACAGGGGTTACATGCAAAGTGACATGTTGAGTAGAGGAGGATTACAGTGAGGAGGAGGTCCAAATTGCCATCATGGAAGGTAGGTCACATTGACAGTCCACAAATGGATCCAACTAGCAGAGGGGCTCACAAAAGGGGACAGTACCATGTGACATAGAAGCCAGCATGATCATACATACAGGTCCAATGGGAAGCTGGAAAAAAGGCACAGACAAATGTTATTGGGTAGTTTTACACCAGAAAGCAGTTGAATCCACAACTTCATCCTCTGATGTATGTTGAGCCTCCCCTGAGGGTGGTGGTGTTTGTGCAGGAGGCATCTGAGGAACACAAACATCGGGCAGAAGATGTGCTCCCCTGTCCCTCGTTACATTTGTCTGTGCCAGAACAGAAGGCAGCACAGCACTGACAAGTACTTGATGGCATGTCAACAAGTCAACATGGTTGCTGTGGAAGGTACCCATGGTTGTAATATAAGAGTCCTGCTTATGCTCAATAGATTGGAGGATGTTGCAGATAGCCCCCAGCTGTGTGGCAACCTCACTGATGCCACATTCACAGGGATATTGCTGTTGCCCTTGCATCATGACATCAACAATGTCAGCCAGGGACTAGTCTATCCTATGGAACCAAGGGTAGATGCCTTTGATAGCCTCAGAGGTATCTTTACTTGGACTCAGGCACCCACACCTCATCTACCATCTACCGCTGGACTCCTACCTTTTTCCTTTGGAAGATAACTTGGGGGTCCTTGGAGTCCATAACTGGGCTTGGACTGCAGATGTGGCATGTCCTGGGGTCAGCGGATCCTCTGAAGACCCAGGAACACTGTTAACCCTTGCTGTGACCAGAGAAGGTGTTCTAATGGAGTCTAGGAGCTGCTGAAAGGTGTCGTCCTCAATGAGGGCCATGAAGTTCTCCCCAACAGGTTGGTCATGCAGGACAGGCTGCTAGTCAGAAGTTGTTTGTTCTCCCTCTGTAATTTAATAACAATGACCCACATTTCAACTTTGGCGGTAAGTGCCGCCTACTGCCTTGGCGACGGCCGCCAAAAGACCTTAGCCACGGCTAACATCCATCCACCTTAATATGATCACAGCCCGATTACCGCCACAAGAATGGGGGATATCCGGCTGTGGCCATGCTCGCAGACGGTGTCAAGGTGGCGCTGCTACCACCAGCAGTGCCACACCAGTAGACTGCCGTCAGCTGTATTATGAAAAATAATACGGCCTGGCAGTGTTCTGCTGGCGGGCACTGTTGGTGGTAGCAGTGCCCCGTCCTGTCTCCTGCAGGAAGACCCCCTGGACTCAGGTAAGATGGGTTTCCGACAGGGGAGGCGGGTAGGGGGTGCTGTGTGTGTGGGGGGGGTGCATGACTGTGTGAGTGTGTGTGTGCATGCGCATGAGTGTGTAGTGTTGCATGTGTGTGAGAATGCGTGAATGAATGGGAAAGTGAATGCATGTCTGCATGTAAGTTTGGATGTGTGTACGGATGTCTGTGTGAATGAATGGATGCATGCGTGTATGCCTTTGTGAGTGTGTGAATGCGTGGTATGTGCCTGCGTGTGTGCATGTCTGAAGGGGTGGATTGGAAGGGGGAGGCATGGATGGAGGGGGGTTGGGGTTCTATGGGAAGTGTTGGGGGCGTTGAGGGTTGAATAGGGAGTGTTGGAGAGGTAAGGGTTGAATGGGAGTGTTGGGGGTGGGGGTTGTATGGGGAGTGTTGTGGGGGTGTGCCTCCTACCAGTGACTGGGAAGGAATTCCCTGTCACTGGTAGGGCCCACCACCATGGTTTTCATGGTGTTACGAGCCATGGGGTCAGCCAACCCGCCAATGTCATAATGTGGCGGTAAGTACTGCCAGCCTGTTGGCGGTACTACCGCCACATTTCCACCAATCTCCGGGGTAATAATGATCCCCAATATGTTACTGTCAATCTATGCTAGATGTTGGCATAAGTAATGTTGCTGACATCCAGAGTTTATTCTCATTTACTTTCATTTCACCATTGATGTGTACGATATATGTTACTTTTAGAAAATAAGGCAAAGTTGCATTGTAGTTATCTTTTCAATGACAATATATTTCCATTGTTTGGAAGACACAACACCCCACAACTCCGGGGACAGTAATAGGTTGGATCCTGCAGTCTGCCTTACTCACTGTACACCATGCCAGGCTGCCATTTTGTCCTGTCTTACATTCACATTGTACATTCATGTGGCAAGGGCTCATATTTGCACACATCCACACAACTCTGCCCAGATAGCAACCGGGTTACAGTGCAAGAATGTGTAAGGGTCAATGGAGCACATAAAGGAGCTTTTGCGGGGGCACTAGATGATACATGACAGAGATAGGTGAGGATGGGCTCCAAGATGCATGCTGGGCTTTATTGAGGACTCTCAACTAAAGATGGGCTTAGATTCAAATGGAGTGCCAGTTCTATGTTGCGAATGGTAACTTCACAGGATGTTGTCTATGTAGACTCTCTTTTCTGCTTACAGACCATAATCTGTGAATGAAATTGCTTCCAGTGTATTATGCTGAGCAACTGTTGAATAAAAAGAAAGCATAACAAATGAATGTGCACAGGTCCGTACATACAGTATGCAGATTGTACCGATACTGATTTGTGAGAACACATGAAAAATCGTTACACACACAGTTGTCACCATGGTTCAGAAGAGCAGTCATTGTGCCAAAATTCTGAGGGGATATGCCCAATCTAACTAAATTTTCAGACACTGACATTCACCCCATTTTGTCACTGAAAGAGTTGTGTATCTGCAGAGTATCAAACGTCTCTTAATTAAAACCTGCTCACTTTTACCTGTACAGGTATCCTCTGGCACTCCTCATATAGACGCAGGGACTCAACTTATGGCACCCACTGATGCCACCCAGGTCATGCATGGACTCTCATTTGAACACAACACCAACAGTAAAGGTAACCATATGCAAGCAGAAAATATGATTCACTTCCTCCTACTTTGACATATGTGCCATAGTCATAGTCATACATTTATTTCTCTAGCTCCCACACGTGATACATCTTCACCCAGGTCCACATTCCATGTAGGATGCAGGACACTAATGCCATCGTCTATGTCCTCTTCTAAGGCATCCCCTCACAGCTGCTACAACAGGTGTGACTCAATCAGACACAACAATGCATGAGTATGGGTCAAGATACCTTGCATTACACATGTCACAATGTCACAACTCACCTCCTTGAAGTGAAATGTCTCCCCAATCAGACATAGTGCCAACTCCATGTGCTCAGCCACACCTACATTACATTACACTACCAGGGGCACACCCAGCTCACACACCATCTATTCTTCCAAAAAACACTCATTGTCTTCTGATGTGCCTCTCTTGCATTCATGACCATCCCAATTCTAAATTTGTAGTTGACAGGAGGTAATGTGGTCTCAACCATGTCAGACAGAACCTGTGTGCTCTCACCCTACACATCATGACAGCTGCATGTGAAGTAGTTTTATGCTAGTGACTGTACACATAGTTATTCACATGAGCCTACATGAGGAGACTACACATACACCATAGCTGAAGCCACTCTCAGGTGAGGAGTTGATCCTCTGTCAACCATATTCTAACCCATTTCTTTACAGTCAAGATTTAACAGCAATGGCCCAAAAATAGACACAGTGGGGCATATTTATGAGAGGCTTATGCCTCGGAAGAGTTTCTTTTTTTGATGCTTTGGCGGCACAAGCCTCTCTACCATATCTATGAGGCCATGCAAAGCCACTTTGCAGGGCTTTGAATGACCTCATAGATATGGAGTAAGACAAAGCAGCTCTTGTTGTTTCATTGCCTTACTCTGAACCAGGGAGGCTTACCATGGTCATTGAAGTGTTTTTTCCCATTCAACACCTAGGGATTTTGAAGTTGCCCCAGACTTACACAATCACGTGAACCTGGGGCAGTGCCAAAACCTGACACCTCCCTAGAGCAGGTGTAACGAGGAGAAATATTTTCATTATAGGGTGCCTGTATTGACGATAAGCAGCCAATTGTATACCAGTACAAGAGGAAAAGACATGAATGCTCCATATTGCATGAACAAGATTCATTCCTGCCCTTTCGCATTGACATAGGGCAGTGCAACAAGAAGACTTGTGGTGCTGCCCCATGCCAATTCCCCATAAATAAGCCCCAGTAACCTCATGGTGCAAGGGGAGCAGCATTGTCCAAGTCAGGTCGGGCATGGTTCAAGTGTCCATGTCTGATGTGCTGTTCCAGTCCAGGTACCTTTGCTTTGTATTCTGGGACTTGTAGTCCTGGTCACTCATGTTATGTGTTCCTCTTCAAATCCCAGTGCACAAAGGTGAACCTGGACTGTTGCTGCACATCACACATGGAATTAACAAAGTTGACATAGCTGGGCTACACAGCATGTAACTGGGCAGTGTGACTTACATTTATATGATGAATGACAAAACATGTGAGTAATCCCTGTCCTTTGCCTTGCAGGACTATAGCTTGCAGCACTGCACAGTGTGACATTTTTATGCATATTGACCATGTTGGTCTTGCTGGTTCTCTAGGCCAGCACAGTGCTATCCTGCAATTCCTGCCACCTACTCTGCTGGGATGACTAATGCCACGTCCTTTCCAATAGGGTCCAGCTCCACCTGATTCTCAGGTCCTCTTCTGGTCTGCATGGCTTCTCTCAGGTTATTGGCCAGTTTTTCCTTGGTTCTCCTCTTATAATCATGCCAGCGCTTCTTGCACTCTGGCACTGTCCTTTTATTTCCGCCTACACTGTTTATCACCTTCACTATGGACTGACAAATATTTTCTTTTTCCATAATGGCAATCTGGAGGTGACAAAGAGCAGATGTTCACGACTTGTCACCTCAGTTATTCTTACTCCTCCCCTGGGGTTCTGTCTGGACATCCTGGCTGGAGTTGGAGTTGTTGGGACTGTTGCCCTGACTGCTGCTGCTCCCTGCTCTATTTCTCACTTTTGAGGTGTATGGAATGTGTTTTTACCAATTTGTCACTTTTTAAAGGGTTTTTGAAGTGTAATGAACTACCTTGTGGACCAAAGGTGATTTGTGGCACATAAGCATTGGTTTATGGCCAGCAAAGCAGCTTGACATCACTTTTCCAGCAAAAACATCAGTTTTTGCTGCAGCATCATTCCCACGGATGCGTCATTTTTTTATACGCATCTTTGGACCTTGCAACATGGTGTGCCATACCGTAAATATGGTGCATCCATGGCATTAGGAAGTGTCATACCACAGCACAACTTTTTCCGATGCATTGTTGCATTGCCGCAGTGATGCCTCTTTTTTCACAAACATGCCCCTAAGTTAGTTTATTTTTGATGAAGGTGCCTCTTTGACACTTTTTGCCGTTTAGTTAGACAGATTCAAAAAGCCTTTCATAATTCTCCAATGTAGTATTTGAGAGAACCCAAATAATTTTATAAGAGGCAAATCTGTCATTATCCACTATACAATCTTTAACTATTGCCCTGAGGTGTATCAAAGTTGAACCTGATTAACAATTGCCATATTAGAGATTGGGCATCATTGTCTAAAGATTTAACTTTGAGAGACACTAAAGCATGGTCATAGTGAATTGTAGCGCTAATAGTGGCAACATGAGTGTCTAATAATGCAGGAGTAGCAAATATTGAATAATACATGTTAATGGGGATAAAAAGAAAGCCCACTTCCTAAGGAAAAGATGTGCAGGTTGCCAAGAATCCGTTAATGCTAGAATGTCCATCATAACTTTAAAACTAGTTTTGTTTTGTTTCATTCTGCCTGTATATGTTATATTATTGATGTCTAATATTATATTGATAATACAATAAATATCACCACAAACAATATAAGAATTTTTACAAATTGCAAATCTCTTTTAAGATTTCAAAAGAACTTGGGATAGTCTACATTAATAGCATGTAAGGAGCTAGGGTGTCTTTCCGTTTCAGACCTGTACCATTGTCCAGTTGCCCATCATATCCCTTTTAGAGTTTTCAATTTTATGTCTTCTTTACTGCTGCATTAAAGATGCCCCTTAATAGTGTACCATGTCATGAGAAATGTGTCTGCTTGGAGCAGTTTAAATTTAAAATCTCCTTCACATTTTTACCAACTGCATCCATTGCCGGCAAATTATTTTCTTGGGTGAAGGACATCATTTCTTGCACCAAACCCCAACTGTAGGCCATAGTGTTCACTTCCTTTGCATTCAAAGATATTAGCAGATTGGTTGAATAATATTCTATAGCAGGGTTTGCAATGTCTAAGCTGATTACCTGGTAAAAATCAGCAGCAGGTGAAAATAGTGTTCAAACTAATTCCGCAAGTTAAGAGTCATTTTCATTTTAAAAGGTCAGAAAAAGAGGTACTTAGCACATGTGGTAACTGACTCACCCCTGGATAATGATGTTTACAATGGCACAGATTATAAGTTGCTCTGTGTATTCTGACCCGTGCATAAAGCCCTGTTTACACACAGGTCGGAAATACAAGTTGGTAGGTATTTAATGCATCCAATAATTATCGGATGTGTTAAATACCTCAACTGTCATTAAATTTCCGCAGGTCAAACCTGAAGAAATTTATTGGGGGAAAAACATACGATATTTACCGTAGCATGCACATTTTGGAGCATTCAACACCAAAATTCACATGTCATTCTCTACCAATTTCTAATAGGTGTTATTTATTGCACCAATACATAATGCACCCCTTTGTATTGTTATTTATCACGTATGATAAATAACACCTTAACTCGTAATCAGTGCCTACGTGTGGTAATTGCATGAGATAATTAATCCATGTGATAAACAACCCACCCTATTCTGAAAACTAGTGATGAGGGCCTATGTCTTCAAAGGTCCCCAAGTCATGGTAGCTCTGGAACTGTTGAATAATGTCTTCCCTGTTGAGTTTACCTTTTATTCCTATATTTTGTTCCCAAATCTTCAAGAGTTGGTTCTCCTGTTAGACCACATACTGTTTGTAGGGTAGTGGTGTGCCCAATTTCATTGTCTTAATTTTGTCAATCAGCCCTTTCAACCAACCTTAAAGAAAAAGCAGTCTAAACCACTACAGATGTATTATTAGGATTTGCTTTTTAAAGGCAAACATTTCTTAGTCCCAAATCATTTATATTAATGATGTAAGAGTGGTAAATACTTTATTTTAGACCTGTCAGCCTAAGGGTGATCTTCCCACAAGCTCTTTGCCTTTACCCACCTATTTTGCTGAATTACTTTTTGTTGGCTTTATGACTCTGTGCATGTTCCCACTGCTGACCAGTCCTTTAGTGCATGTTTTCACACCCTAAAGAAGGTAAAATTGGCATACACCTAAATGGCATATATAGTTTTCTTATCATCCCCCTGGAAAGTGCCATGCCGCATACAGAACCTCTAAAGTAAATGCTACTAGAGGGCCTGCAGCCCCTATTCTGCCACTCCCTTCAGTACATCCATAAACCATGTTCTTTGCCTGCCATTGCTGCCTAAATGTAATTGTAAACTGCCAATATAACTTGGCAATATAACCCCCCCTTGCCAAGCCTCAAAACAACACTTCCGTTGCATATGGGTCACCCCTAAGGTAGGCCTTAGATAGCTCATGAGTCAGAGTGCATTGTAATAAAAAGGGTGGGCAAGAATATTTAAGTTATACAAGTCCTAGTTTAGAGAAAAACCTAGATTCATTTTCACTACTTTGAGGCCTACCTTTCCCATGGGATAACTTTGGATTGCCTTATTACATTTGATAACTGTTAATGTTTGATTGGGAACAGATACATATTTCATGTTTGATGTCTGAGAAATTGTAGTTTAAAATCCTCTTTAATGCTAAAGTCAATGTTTAAGTTACAATTTTGAAAAGGACACTTGTAGAACATTCAGAAGAGTACAGTGCTACTGGAGGAATCATTTTATTTCTTACTTATCATACTAATGATTCAATCCAACTGGTGGAAGAGTCATTAATATAATAAGTAAGAAACAAAATAATTCCTCCAGGAACACTGTACTTTTCTGCATTTACCTTGCCAAGTTATCTGGAGGATGATTGGGTTGCCCTGTTCTATTTAGAACTTTGACAAAGTTGGCATTTTTATTCCCTAATTCTTTAGTTCCTATAGCATGTTCCTGGGTCACATAACAGGTTGATGTTGGTAGTTTAACTTTGTTTATTCCTCCCAGACAGCCACGCAGTAGAGGGATTTGGTAATGCTGGATGGGCCAACACTGGCAGGATGGGGGGGGGGAGCTGGACACTGATCCACTTGCAACTCCATAGGCTGTGTCCTGCCTTCACACAAAAGAGTTGTCACCACTGCATTGTTCATGCAGCCATCCAGTGAAGAAAACTTCAAGCATTTTAAAGGGAATTTTCTAGAAGATTCAGTTTCAAAGAAGGCTCCAAGTATACAAATAGATCCCTTAGACTCACTCTTTAGTTCACTCTCTAGACCTGTGGAAGGGCTTTCATAGGACTGCCTGCTGCTGTGACCTGTTGTGTACTCCAGAGGACTGATTTTCTGTTCTGAAGCCTGCCTTTAACCCTGAGAAGCCTGCCCTGTTACTTGAGCACTGTTTGACTGCTTGAACACAAAACTGCCAGAGTGGCTCCAAAGTCTAGTTGTTGGAAAGTAGATTATTGGTAAGGGAAGTAAAGTACCTACACTTAGCAATAGACCACTAACACCCACTAGGTTCAGTTAGGTCTCAATAAATTAATCTGAGCTCAACCCTTGGTAGCTTGGCATCAAGCGAAAAGGCTTAACTTAGGAGACAATGTGAAAAGCATTCAAGTATCACAAAACAGTAATTAAATAAAACACAGGAAACAGTTTAACAATGCAAAACCAATTTATAAAAATAGGAAATATGTTTAGCTTTAAAATGACACCAAAACATATAAAGTTGGGAATGGGGAACTGGAGATATGATTTTTTAAAGAATTTGTGTTTTTTAGTGCTTAGAAACGAATAGCGCCAATCTGGTCATCTGGTCACACCAAGTTTCAGGCCAATCGCGATGGAGCCCTACTTGGCTACAGCAAGCGGGAGGCCTCGATCAAAAGTTTACCTTACGTATTACTCTTTTTCTTGAAGATTTTCTGTACCGGGACGAAGTCGCCAGTCTGATCCGACCTCCCTGGAGCCCTTCCTCAGATATGCGTCATGGGAGCCCTCGGTGAAGATTTCTACATTCTAACTTAGACTATTTTTCAAGATGAAAATCCTTCGACCGGGGCAAACCTGAATCTTGATCCGACATCCCTGGAGCCCTCTCCTGATACACTGTGCGGGAGGTCCTGTTCAACTTTCTATGTTCGGACTTAGTCCTTCTTTCAGAGATTTTCTTCAGCGGCAAGAACCTGCAAGTCAGGCCGGGTCACGGTTGAGTCAAGCTGGCTAGAGTTGCTGCGGGGGGTCGGTGCCTTTATGGTGTTTTTACCAAAGAGTTATTCAAACTTCTCCAAACTTCAGAAGGTCTTTTAAGCTCTTTTAGGAGTCCACAGCTCACCCAAAAGTTCCAGAAGCTCTGAGATGCTCCTTGATGGGTGCGTACTACAACTCCCAGAATGCACCTGACTCAAACTCCAAATTGGCCACTGGACAGTGGTCAGCTGGTCAGTTTCTACAGGATTTGATGCAGGGGTCTCCGGTTAGCAATTTTTCACCTATCGCAAACAGGAGTACCTCCTTGAACCAGTTGAAGCCAGGCAAAGTCCTTCTTGTGGTGAAGCCCCAAGTGTGCAGTTAATGCAGTCCTTCAGAGTGCAGTGTGCAGGTGCAGTTCAGGGATCCAGCAGGGCAGTCCTTCTTCTTCTGATGTTTTTCTGTGTAGAGATCTGAGATGTGGGTGCAGCTCTGCCATATTTATCCTTGTTCCTGGGTGAAAAACAGTGGGGATCCTGGTTCTCCAATCAGATGCAGGATCCTTGCCCCTGTGATGAGCACTTCCTGGGAAGTGTGGCAAAAATCAATCATGGGGAGCAACATTCGTCAAAAATCCATCATGGCTGAAACTGATTTTTGGAGGTTACATCTGGCTGAGCTCACCCACTGGTGTGGCTAAAAATCCTAAATACACCTCGATCCTGCCTTCTCATAATCTAATCAAGAGGGTACCTAAGTGTATGGGGTTGCAGGATGTGAGGTAGGTGCTCGGTTGCTCCAAATGTCCTTTCCTGCCTTTGAAGACCAGTTTAGCAGCCCTCCCCGATTTCTACTTCCCCATCTGCTGAGGTAGTTCTCCTCCCCCAGACACATCCTTTGTGTTCAGCCCAGGCCACTTCACACCTCATCAAGGCAACCTGGCCAGGCTGCCAGAGGCTGGCCAATCAGAGAAGGGCACTACAGAGCTGAAATTTACAGCTTTTTAGTTAAAGTTTAAAACTCTTCACCTGAACTAGTTATGTTAAATCCGACAATTGTAAGTTGTGGGATTTATTACAACAATTAATTTGATACCAAACTTGAGGTATCTGACACTTAAGGGGACTTTGTTAATTAAAATAAACTCTCCCCATTTTAGCCTATGGAGGCCATTCACTATTCACCATGAGGGAAAAACAAATGTGGCTGTTTTACCTCACAAGGGCTTATAAAACTATTTTTATAATGCCCCTGCTTATAGTTACATGGCACCAACCCAAGGGGCAGATAGGGCACACCTTAGGGGTGACTAATATGTAAAAACAACTTTAGTTTGAAAGCAGCCAGCAAGGCAGGCCTGCCTTTAAAATGACACTGGGCACCCCAGCATTGCACCTATGGGTGCACTACCTATGCTGGGGATCCCTAAATCTACATGCCCTACCATATACTAAGGACTTATAGGTAGGGTGGCATAGCCAATTATAATTAGCCTAATTTTCATACTTTATTTTATTCAGAGCATAGGCACTGAGACTGGTTAGCAGTACCCAGGGCACCATCAGAGTCAGGAAAACACCAGCAAAAAGTAAAAAAATGGGGGCAAAAAGTTAGGGGGCCTCTGCAATCAGCCCTGTTTTCTCACACTAGTTGGCTGGCCTCCTGATCACAGCCTCAGGGACAGAGAAAGCTGCAAATATCTTGAACCTGCTCCTAAACCCAGCCTAAGTGATTCCTAATCCCCCAATTGGTGCCCTCCAGTCCTGGGCCCTTGGTGGTGGTGTTAAAGGTACCCAGATAGCCAAAATCCAAAACTTAGGATATAGAACAGTGTTTCTAAAAAGTGCTCTGAGAGTGAGCCAGGATCTACCTGCTTGTCTATTCTCACAAGGTACATAGCCATTTTCCTGAATTCGTGGAAGCTCCTACTATGTTCTTCTCTACAACAACAAATCCTGTTCAGAAGTCCTTGGCAGAATGGGTATCTTGCCTCATGAAACCATCATCAGCTAGAGCCTCCAGCTTCATCCCACAAGAGCTTTTTGACTTCCAAAAAAGAGACTAAGCTGCCATGTGGAAAATCTTCACAGCGACTTTGTCCACAGCTCTCCGATAATGACTCCTCCTCCTCAGACAAAGCCTATACCCTTGCCTAGCTGAACTTCTACATTTTCAGGAGCTTTTTGCTGCAATTTCTTTTAAGTCGAAAAGCAAGCTCCATCTGGGTCCAATCCACTTTTTGTATCTGAGTTGTGCTCCATCAGGGTCGGCTATATTTTTTGACTTTTACCTGATCACGTGATCTTTTAGGGACTAGTTTTTACCTTAAACTTTAAAAACTCATAACTCTGGTTCTACTGATTAGATTTGTTGTACTTTTAGTGTCAGCTAATTTATTAAAATGTACTCTGTTGTTCTAAAGTTGTGATGAATTGTTCTTTTGAAGTGCTTTTACTTCATTACTGTATGTATGCCTCATATGTATTTAACACATTGCCTTTAAGTTAAGCATGACTGCTTTTATGACAATCTACCAGAGGGTTAAGCACAGGTTAATTGAGTGACTTTTAGTGGTTCATCCTGACAGGGATGGTGGCTGTTGCTTGAGAAGAGTTAACACCCCACTCAACCAACAACCTAATTTCTCACACTTCTGTACTTCAATGGTTGTAGCAGGAAATAATGGGCCCTCTATCTTTCCCTCAAAAAGTTATAGGTTTTTAGATCAAGGGAAAAACTTAAATAATTGATTTACCCTATAACTTAGAGGTTCATGTATCTCCTTCCCTTTCTTCATGCCCTTACATTATTTCTCCTTTGTCGATTTTTAAGATCTTCAATCTTGTGCTGGAGTCACACTTTTATGACACATGGTAGCTCTGTAGACTATTGTTGCTGAATTTGGGCGGCTCCTACCAGAAATGTAGAATTGGTTTAAGTACACAGTTAAGCATGTTAGACTGAGGTAGCGTGAGGTTCTCCTGTGTGAGGCAAGTGGGATTGTTCATGCCTTGAGGAAGGTGAGTTTTTTTAAAAACAAATTTACATCATCTTTGTTATTTTCTTCCAGCACACCTTCCCCACATATCCAAGGACCAACCAAAAGTTGTATTTTATGAGCCTTTGAGTGCCCTGTTTTAGTTATAGGGTTTGCCATACATGTGAACTGCACTCAGTGTGTTGCAACAACTTGGTGGTTTTGAAAGTGTTTGCAAGAGAGTGTTGGAGTCACATCGCTCAATTTCGTTAAGACTGTAAATCCTCAAAGTTCTGCTTTATTAATTAGTTCTATTTGCATGGAGGGACATCATATATGTAACTGACTGCCTCAAATATGTACCATTTCTGTAGAGTGATACTCCTTATTACACTCAGCCATGACAGTTCATAGTTAAATTTTTACAGTGGCTCATGAAACCCAGTGACTGAGATTATTAGATGTACTCCACCCACCACTTTTTTAGTATTTCTAGTGTAATGCCCATATTGGGATGAGTACGCCCAGATCTGGGCCCTCTGCTCACTGTGCTACTGGAACCAAGCAAAAACCTTTCTAACCTTGCTTGTGTTCCATTCTGAGGAGACCTGGAGTGACTGTTCAGACTAGATTGCTCCTATTGGAATAGAACCAAGGCTGATGATATATATTGTTTGGTCTTGTCTGAAGTGACAGGTTGGGAAAGAACAACAATGAACTGGAATGAAGCACAAATAATTACCAGTAGCTGAGTCAAATTCAAGAATTCTATCCATCACTTTTTTTGTATTCCTCAGTATGATGCCCTGTGTGCGATGAGTATGTCCAGATGTGGGTCTCATGCCTCCAAATGTACTGCTTTGATAACCACCAGTGCAAATGCCTTGCCCCCCTCAAGCCCATCAAAACCTCAAATGCAAGATGTGAGACAGCTGATACACTAAGGAGCTCAGGACACTTAGGCATTGTTGCTCAAGTGTGAATTTACCTAAAAACACAAAAGACAAAAGGCACCTGGCAAAAAAAGATCAGTTCTTTTAATTAAACATTATGTCCGGGGGAGCAGCTACAAAACTGAGGTCTGAGGACTGTCTGTTAATGTACATCAGTTTGCAGCGAGGTTTTATACATTTCTCTGAGCACCATTAAGTAGATAAAAACATTATTTTCTTGGTTAAGAATATGGATAGTTGTCATGGAGTCATGAATAAAGTTGTGATAACAAATGCAGGTGGGCCTCAATCTTGCATGGACACAATGTGGGCCAGCAAGTACGTGTCTAGATGTTCAGCCTGAGTGGTGCATGCGTTTTCTGCAAATGCTGTGTGTGGTGTGTTGATTGGCTAAGTGCTTCTAACTACATGTGGCATCTAACTTTATTTTGTTATTAGGAATGCATACAACCCCCTAGGCATGTGTGTTTTACTGGGGCCAATCTCCTGGTACCATTGTGATGTTGCTGCACCTATCTGTGGGATTTCATCCAAGTTTCCTGTCTGCACGTTTGTCTGCTGGCTCTGTGTCACCTTACCTGTGACCTCCTGTCAGTAAGTAACATTAGGCTTAAGTCTTAGAGCCTGCCTGATCATGTATCTGGTTGTTGGGGTTGACAGAGAGTTCATGACAGGGCAATATAATAATGGTAATGCGACTTTGTTTGTGTATATGAATATATCGTTGTGTGCATCAACATCAATTACTCCAATATTAATATTCCCCTCTCTAGCTGATTTTCAACTACAACAACATTGTTGGGGGCTTATTGTCCCACTTTCCTAGCTACTTGCATTCTACCCAATTTGAAGACTGCATTTTTACAGCAGAAAACCCAAACTTTCAGGAAACCACACAAAACAGTGATACAATGAAAACAGGCAACAATGATGTGTACAAAATGGTCGGTGACTGGGGGAGCCAGGAGAACCAGTTTGTGAACCACTCTTGCTCAGAAGCACCTCCCTCTTCATGCATGTCTTTCTTTAGTCGTGCAGTGCTTGGAAGAGTCAGAGTCCCATTGTCCATGTCATTGCAGGTATGAAAGTACAGCAATATGCACCGATCTTCATGCCTACTCCGCCCTCCATTGCAGTTATCAAGTCCAACATGTACTGATGTTGCATCACAATGAGGCAGATTGTCTCTCAGTTCTTCCTTGACTGCATTAAGGCCAAGCTCAGTGCTGTTTATCATTTTGAACATTTCCCACCTGGTTATTTTCAACCAGCAGGCGTTTGCTTTTGTCGCAAGGTGAAGAAGGGTATGGACCTCCTCACTGATTTGTGAATCAGTGAACAGTCTGAATCCCTATGGAATGTCTTTGTACTGAGCCCAGCCTAAATAATCAGAAGTTCTTTTCTTTCGAGCCTGATGCAACAGAGTCATCCTCTACCTTAGCTGATGTTGGCACAGTCATGACAGATTTTCTCAGGGAATGACCAGGGTTGGGGTGTGTTGTATAGTGATGAGGGAGCAGAGTCCGTGCCATCCAGGAATGAGCTGAGTGTATGCAAACTCTCCACATTGCCAGTAAGTGTCTATCAACAAGGAGGTGCCCTGTTGCATGTCTGGAAAATGCAGGACTGTGCCACAGTTTTTGCTCATACTCAGTGGAATGGTTCCATTGCCTCTGAAACATAAGAAATACAGTTTGAGTTTTCAAACAATTAGTGGTTGGCCTTTCCCTTCTATCCACATACACCTATCTATCTCTGTGTTCCAGATCGCCTGACACAGGGTATCTACGCTGCTGTTCAACCCTCCACTAAGAGACCCATTTTCCTTCATATCTTCAAGGCGGATGGCCAGGCACTGAAACTCCATGTCTGGGGTTCATTTGTTGTTAACAAAGACAGCCCGGCAAACACCAAGGGCCACCCTGGGACCACAATTGGAAGCAGGAGCAGATGTGTTGATGCACTGGTTGAGTGGGTCTCCTATTGTCAAGAATCTCTTGTCTGGAAAATCTCGGGGCCAAACAATATCCTATGCTATAATGCCCTTTCTGCGCATTCTATATAGCTCAGTTTGGATATCACTAGGTTCAGTGAGAAGGTAAAGTGCTGTCAGATTGGTCATGTAATGGGTCAGATTTACTACTACCCTATGGGGCTCTACTCTACTAAGTTGTATTTTGGTCCTAATCTTACATAGGTATAGATGGAGAAGGCATTTTGCTTTTTCAGGGGCTACCTCTTGGGATAAGTAAAGTCTATTTTTTCCTACTATATGTGGTATCAGTGAACAGATATAACAAGATCGGGCTGATATCTGTGAATCCATGGTGGTCATGTGCTGATACCACATGTTCTATAAAAGGGCGCTGTATAGTGTGTGTGGAATCCTAGTGTTGGGTGCAGTTTAATCATAGGTGATGTGGGAAGAGGTCCCTACACAAGCGCCCTGACATTTGCTGAATATACTCCAGTAGACTAGGCTGTTCCTTGGAAATGCATGGATGCTGTAGCACCCCTAGTAAACAGAGGGTGTACAAACGAATAAAAACACATAACTTGTAAAACATTGTAGGTTTTGAGATGATTCCAACAGAGATCTCCATGGCCTTCTGATGATGGGAGTTTCTTGGTTGTGAACAGTTCGGAAAAAAGTATTTGGATCAGTTTATAGGGGGTTTGCTATAGAAGGTTTCAGCCGTACATTGGAAAGGTGGACCCAAGCAAATCGCCCCTCCACTTTGAGGGTGGTTGGTATGGCAAATGTTACTCAGTAGGGTCCTTCAAACTTAGATTGCTTTCATTTTCTTACAAAAATTCAAATGTAAACCTCTTGTGCAGGTTGAGGTGTTTGTTATGGTGGCCTGGTGGTGGTGAATTTGGTGTTCCAATGGTTGACCTGTTTGTATAGGAACTTTGCTGTTTTGGCTAATTCAGAGAAATACACATGCAATCAGTGCCAAGTGCTTGAACAATAGTCTCAGCGCTCAATTTGGTCTGTGTTTATGAGATGGGTATCCTCATCAGTCTACTGGTTACTATCTGGTGTGGTGTGAGGTGGTAATTGCTGCTTGGTGTGTTTCTCAGTGAAAACAAGGCCAGGGGCAGGTAGTGGCGCCACTTCTTGTTATGACTGGTGCAAATTTTACTCATTTTATTTTTTAGCAGGTCGTTGACTCTCTCAACGATGCCGTTGCTTTGAGGGTGGTACACTGAGGCCAGTTTATGTGTAATTCCTAAAAGGGTGCAGATGTGACCAAACATGGATGTGACAAAGTGCTTCCTGTTGTCTGATCGAATCACGCGTGGTACCCCCCACCTGAGTATTACTTCTCTGACCAAGAACATTGCCGCTGCCATAGCACCACAGTGCATGCAAGGACTGGCTTTGATCCACCTAGAGTATAGGCAGACCACTAAAATCAGGTATAGATAGTTAACACATCGACCAATCATGTCAATGAAGTTGATGTGTAATGCCTTAAAAAGCCCCGTTGGTCTGGGTATACCTGATGACTCGACCTTGAGTAGGCTTGGGAGAGTATAATTGGCAGACAGAGCATCTCTTTAAATACATTGTCATAGTTTCAGTAAGGTTGTGAATAATCCAGTTGCTCTGAAGTTCTGTTCTCATGTTTATCATGTCTTTGGCTATGTTTGCTCATAAGTGTAATTGGGGCAAAGCTATATTGACTAACCTCTGCAGCATGATAGATTTCCCTTTGGTGTGTGTCAGTATATGAGGTTCTGTGCGGTCCGCGTGCAGCCCCTGGCTACCCATTCAGGCAATGCTGCTTGCTGTAACTCCCTCAAGTACAATCCTGCAGTTTCCATGTAGGGCTTGTCCTGAGGGGGATCTGCCTTTGATGCCTGTTGTAAGGGGAGTACACTTGCCTCTTCAACCATACCGTAAGCTTCTCTTTTTGCAGATTGGTCAGCTTATGCATTTCCCTGGGATACAAAATTCTTGCCCCCGGTATGAGCAGCGCATTTTACCATAGCCATGCGTATAAGCAGGGTCAGCACATTTATTAGTACCTCTAGGACGTCCTGGTTTGCAACAGGTGTGCCATCTGACTGCAGAAACATTCACTTTTTCCACCTTCCTATGTTGGAGTGCATCGTGGTGTTGACATAGACGGAATCTGAGTAAATAGTTGTTCCCTTTCCTGAGTATTGGGTGAAAACTTCTATTGACGCTGTCAGCTCTGCTGCCTGTGCTGAGAGGTGGGGGAGGAAAGTTAGCTGCACAGTGACCTGCAGCTTTTCTGAGGCTTCAAACCTATGAGCCATTTCTACCACTACCTCCTGTCTCTGGATCAATCATGGAGAAAATATTGAACAGTGCCTCACTATCTAGGAAGAGATCCTCCTCTTTCTAGCTCATACCCTCAGGGTTTATGACACACCATAATTGGTCTCCCACCTCCCTCCTGAACCTCTTGGGCTAGGAAGGTGGCTGGGTTTACTAGGTGGCACTGAACTACCTTTAGTGATGGCCTGGGGAAAATCAGTTCGTAGCCCGACACCCATTGCATAGTCAGTGTGCTCGTGCTCTTTTGTAAGACTACAAACATGAATGTTCTGAATACAGTGTCAGTGGTGCCCCCATCACAATGGAGGTACTTTTGTTGAGGGCAAAGGCCGCTGCTGCCGGCTCCTGATTGCATTGGAAATGACCCAGCATGCCTGAGTCTAAGAGCCTGCTGTAGTACGCAAGAGGAGATATTTTTTGTATTAGGACTGCTGACATGACTCGCCCGTCACTGTGGCTGAATAGGGAGAATTTGTTCTTATAATTTCATGTTCCCAACACCGGGTAATGTGCAATCTCTGTTTTGAGTTTACAGAAGACATTGTGCATCTCAAGCGTCCAAGCTAGTTCCTTGTGGCCAGCCTTCACCTTTTTTATGGTCTTGAGTAAGGGGGAAGTGAACCTGCTGTAGTCAAAGACCCGCTGCCAGAAGTAGTTGGACTGCTGCTAAGACATTTGCATGCCCTTTTTTGTTTTTGGTGGTGGCATAGCCCTGATAGAATCTGCATGCTCTGGAGTGATTCACTGACCAGCAACCCAGCCAGAAAATTGACCTCTTGTTGAAAATACTACATCTTCCCCTTCTCTACTTCGCACCCTCACTCGGCAAGTGCAGTTAGGAGGGTTATTGGGTACTGATGTCCTCGGATGGAATGCATATAAAGATGTTGTCAGCATAGTGTAGCAGGGTGATATCCGATTGAAAGTTGGTGAGGTCCTTCTTCAGTATTCAATTGAAGATACTGGGGGACTCACAGAACCTTGTGGTAGTCTACAGTAAGGCAGTCGAATTCCTTGGAAAGTGAACACAGTCAGGTACTGACTGTTGCAGTGCAGCAGAATGCCAAAGAACTCATTCTTGATGTCTATTTCGGAGAAATAGTGGGCTTCTGTGGTTATGTTGGTTAGTATGATGGAGGGGTCTGACACCATAGAGAATTCTTGGAAACAAAGTTAATGAGGAGGAGCAAGTCCTGCTCCAGGTGCCAGGAGACTTCCTTACTCAATTTGACTGGGATGATCATTGTCTTGCATGAGGGATCCCCACATGGAAGACCCCCTGATTGATTAGTGCTTAGATTGTGGGTGCTATACCCTCATCAGCTTCCTTGGAGAGGGGGTATTAACACACGGGGGTAGGATGGCCCCTTCTCGCAAAGTTATCCTAACTGGCTTGGTGGTAATGATAAGCCCCACGTCATAAGGACCCTTTGCCCATAACTATGGGGGTACTGCTGACATGTCTGGTTCCTGCCATGTTGTCAATACTGACATGTCCACAGAGTCCTGTTCTGGAATTCTACCCTAACCTTAACTGAATCGACAAAGGTGATCTCTGAGGCTCCTAAAAATGAGTGTAACGAAGATGATACATGGCCACATGGCATCCGCTTGATCTGCAAGCAGGACCCCATTTTCAGACCGCACCTCAATGGCCTCCATGTAATGCAGAGCCTCCTCTTGGGGTTTCACATCATAGTGACCCTCTCAGTGAAACACAAATTCATGGCCTGCAGTTCATGTGCATTAGCAATGATTGTGAGGCCTGCTTTAGTGGAGGCCATCAGGTCAGGGGGTGTGGCTCTTACTGGCCAGTCTGTACACTGTGAGTGGGTTAAAGACATGAGTCTTGATGGGGTAAACCCAGTGGCTGAGCAGGGCATTGCCCCATTTTCTGTTAATTGAATGGTCATGTTTAGTTTAGACATTAAGGTGGTCATTATGACTTCGGCAGTCTACAACCTAGACTGCCTAAGTCCTGCCAGTCGCAAGACTGCCAGTGATGGCAGTCTTCAGACCACCGTATTATGACTGCTGGTAGCTCTCCTCCATAAATTACTGGTGGTTGGCGATGCAGTGGAGGATGCTCCGGTGGCACTGCCACGTCAACACAACACCGCCGCGCCTATTACGACTCAGTAATATGCGTGGCAGTGTTGTGGTGGCGGGGCACTGGCATCGGAGCAAGTGCCATGGACGCCATTCCCTCCCGGACAACCACTACGACCAACAGGTAAGGTGATCGTCTGACAGGGGAGGAGGTGCGGGGTGTTGTGTGTGCGTGACTGAGTGTGTGAATGAAGGTGTGAGTGAGAGCGTGTCTGCATGTCAGTGTGTATGCCTGAGTGCTTGTTTGGATGTCTGTATTGACGCGTGTATGAATGCGTGTTGGGATGTATGAGTGAATGCGTGTATGGTTGTGGGGGGTGGGGGCAGTTGTATGGTGTTTGCCTGTCTGCAGGTGCATAAATGGGTGTCATGTGTGTGGGTTGGGGGTGGGAGGACTAGTGTTTGTATGGGGGGTCAGGTGCTTGCTGGGGGTGGGTGATGGCCCCACCTACCAGCGACAGGGAAGGAATTTCCCGTTACCGGTAGCCCGGGCTACCGCCGCGGAAAACATGGTGGTAGGCCGGGTCACAATACTGCCGGCGGCCCTCTGGGGCTGCCAGGTCACAGATAAAGATCTCCGGCCACGCGATTCATACTGCTGTGGCGGTATGAGTGGTGTTGTGGTGGGTTGCCAGCAGCAAACCCGCCACGATCATAATGTGGTGGTATGCACTGCCAGCTTGTTGGTGGTGATACCGCCACGTTATCTGGGGGTCAGAAGAATGCCAGGGCCATAATGACCACCTAAGGCTCTCCATAGGACACTAGTCAGTAATGAGGGGAGATATAGTACCCATCCCTTCAAGCAGCTGCCTCTCACATCTAACTACAGGAGTTTTGTGAAGGAGACCCTTGTGACCATGCCCAAGAGCCCATGTGTGTCCATGGAGACTTTGGATAGGCCAGGATTCCTTCTCTAAACATGATTTTGTTGCCTCTGTGTCAATCAGGAAGCAGTAGGGTATTTACTATAGCTGTCATGGTAGGCTCCTCCTTAGACTGTCAAGTTGCTGCCAGTACAGGACACGTGAGAGTAGGGGAGTGTGTGTCATTCGCTGGATGCAGGACTGTCCCATGTTGGCCCTGCAGCTTATCTTTTCCTCAGATCCTGCAACTACATGGTTTATTATTTCTGAACCTCTGAGGTGGGATCATCATTAGTGCCACTGCCTTCTGTGCCATTGCAGCCACAGCTGTTCTGACCAGGACCATCTCCTCCCAACTTTGGGAAATTGCAGTAACATCTTGGTTCCATCCCAACCAATTCTTGGTCTCTCTCTTCACCATTCTTGCTTTAACTTGCCTTCTCTCCCACCTTACGAGGCACTGCTGCATGGAGGGAAAATTACAGTCAGGATTTCCCTTCCAGTATCTCATGTAGTCCTCTGACACAGCCATGTCCTCTGGCTCAAATGAACCTCACCTAGGCCAGGACCGGACAAATTGGTTCCAATCCCTAGTCTATTTGCTAGCAAGTTGCAGAATGGGTGTGCAAAGAATTCCCTGTAGTTGTGCAGTGCTATCTCCCTTGGGGTCAGCCTGAAATTGTCATGTGCTGGGGCCCGGAAGTACCCACTCTCATTGTAGGGTCCTGGGAGACCAGGAACCCCTTGGTCACCCTCATTAGTCCAGATTTGCTATGAATCACCCTGTCACTCACGTGTGTTCCCTGGAACCACTGGGAGTGTGTGTTCTTGGGTGTTTGATTATGTTGTTGTTGGAGGTTCCCGCTTTTGGCCCGGGGAACGTGTGTGCGTTAGTGTGTATGTATAATTTGTGGCAAAACTTGCTCAGCTTTTTAGTCTCTGTGCGGAACCTAATTTGCATGTGATTTAGAGGTGATTCCATGATAAACTTAGGTAATCTTCTAGGGGATCATTACACTTGTAGCTTTTATATTTTTAGGGGACCTTATGTTATATGTGTGATATTGATAGTGGGGGAGTATGTACATGGGGATTACTCAATCAAAGCATTTGTAAAGCGCACTACTCACCTGTGAGGGTCTCAAGGTTCTGAGAGGGGGCTGCTACTACTCAAACAACCAAGTCTTGACGTTTCTCCTGAAGGTAAGTAGGTCCTGTGTTTGTTGAAGGTGGGTGGGAAGAGTGTTCCACATCTTGGCGGTGAGGTGGGAGAACGATTTGCCACCGGCGGTTGTTCTGTGGATGCGTGGGATGTGGCGAGGTCAAGGTTAGTGGAGCAAAGCTGTCGGGTTGGGGTGTAGAAGGAGAGCCGTCTGTTGAGGTATTCTGGTCTAGTGTTGTGCAGTGCCTTGTGAGCGTGGGTGAGGAGTTTGAATGTGATTCTCTTGTTGACGGGGAGCCAGCGCAGGTCTCTGAGGTGGGCTGCGATGTGGCTGTGGCAGCAGATTTCCAGGATGAGGCGTGCAGAGGTGTTCTATATGCATTGTATTCTTTTCTGGAGCTTGGCCCTGGTTCCTGCATAGAGCGAGTTGCCGAAGTCCAGCTTGCTGCTTACGAGGGCTTGGATGACCGTCCTTCTGGTTTCAGTGGGGATCCATTTGTAGATCTTCCGAAGCACATGGAGGGTGTTGAAGCAGGAGGGAGAGTTGCTGGGTCATTGATAGCTATAAGTCCAGGATGAATCCCAGTTTGTGTGCATGGTCAGTGGGTGTCAGTGCGGTTTCCAGTGTGGCAGGCTACCAGGAGTCATCCCATGTGGAGGAGGTGGAGCCGAGGGTGAGGACCTCAGTTTTTTCAGAATTCAGTTTCAGGCAGCTGTTCTTCATCTATTCGGCAATGGTCTCCATTCATTCATGGAGGGTGGTTTTGGCAGTAGTGGGGTCGTTGGTGAGGGAGAGGATCAGCTGGGTGTCATCAGCATATAAATCGATGTTGAGGTTGTGAGATAGGGTGATGTTCACAAGCAGAGCAATGTAGACATTAAAGAGGGTCGGGCTCAGGGATGATCCCTGGGGTACGCCGCAGATGATTTTGGTGGCTTCAGAGCGGAATGGAGGAAGGCGGACTCTTTGAGTTCTGCCGGTGAGGAAGGAGGTGATCCAGTCCAGGGCTCTTTCATGGATCCCTGCATTATTGAGACATGTGCGTAGGGTTTGGTGGCAGACAGTGTTAAACTCAGCCGAGAGGTCTAGGAGGATGAGGGCAGTGGTTTCGCCGTTATCAAGTATGGTCCTTATGTCGTCGGTGGCGGCGATGAGGGCGGTTTCGGTGCTGTGGTTGTTGCGGAATCCAGTTGGGGCGGGTCCAGGGTGTTTTTCTTCTCGAGGAAACGGGTCAGTTTTTTGTTGACAATTTTTCAATGACTTTTGGCGGGAAGGGGAGCAGGGAGATGGGACAGAAGTTCTTGAGGTCCTCTGGGTCTGCCTCGGGTTTCTTGAGGAGGGCGTTGATCTTGGCGTGTTTCCAGCTCTCCGAGAAGGTGGTAGTCTCGTAGGAACTGTTGATGATCTTCCAGAGTTGGGGTGCAATGACGGAGCTTGCTTTGTTGAAGAAGTGGTGAGGGCAGGGGTTGGATGGTGAGCCGGAGTGGGTGGTGTTCATGATTTTGATGGTGTTGTCGTCATTGGTTGGGTCCAGGAGATCAAGAGGTTGGTTCGGCGGATCAGTCTGTGGTGTTGGTGGTTGACAGGGGGCTCTGGGTATTGAAGCTGTCATGGATGTCTGCGATATTGCGGTAGAAGAAGAAGCTAGGGAGTCGCAGAGGTCTTGTGATGGCGTGATGGAGCTGACGTTGGAGCTGGGGTTGGAGAGTTCCTTCACGATGTTGAAGAGCTCCTTGTAGCTGTGTGCATTGTTGTCAATGCGTTCTTTAAAGGCGGTTCTTTTGGCGGTTCGGATTAATTGGTTGTGTCTGCAGATGTCGTTCTTGAAGGTGGTGTGGTTGTCCGGTGTCTCTTCTTGGCGCCACTTTTTCTTGAGTCTTTGGCATGTTTGCTTGGATTCTTGGAGGTCAGCTGTGAACCAGAAGGCCTTTCTGCCAGTACGTCTGTTAGAAGGTTTCTTGATAATGGTGATAGTGTTTGGCAAAGTCGTCGATCCGTTGCCTGAGATTGCGGGCTGCGTGTCGGTGGTGTCGATAGGTGCATTCCGGGAGGGGGTGGTGATCAGCTGGTCTTCAGTGACCTTGTTCCATCTATGGTGGGGAATCCGGGTGATGGTGTGTTGTGGGTTTCTCGAAGTAGAAGTGGATGCAGTGGTGGTTGGTCCAGTGGAGTTCAGTGGTGTGGCTGAAGGAGACGTGTTTCCTGGTGGAGAAAATGGGGTCAAGTGTGTGTCCTGCTGAGAGGGTGGGTGTTGTGACGAACTGCTTGAGGCCAAGGTTGGCGAGGTTGTCGAGCAGGGTGGTGGAGTTGTTGGCATTGGTGTTCTTGAGGTGGAAGTTCAGGTCCCCGAGGAGTATGTAGTCTGTCGATGCGAGGGTGTGCGTGCTGATGACGTCGGAGATGGAGTTGCTGAACTGCTGCTGGGAGCTGGGGGTCTGTAAATGAGGGTCCCTCTGAGGGTGGTGTTTGGATCAGTGTGGATCTGAAAGTGCAGGTGTTCTGCGGTGCTGAGGGTGTCTTTGGTGCTGGTCATGATTCTGAGGGTATTCCTGTAGACTATGGTGATGCCTCCTCCTGGTCCATTGGTGTGGTCCCTAAGGATGATCTTGTAGCCGTCCGGGATGGCTATGGTGATGTTGGGTGCTGACAGGGGTTCATCCAGGACTCAGTCAGGAAGGTGACGTCTGGGGAGGCTGAGTAGAGTAGGTTCCAGAGTTTGACGGCGTGTTTGTGGATGGAGCAAGTGTTGAGTAGGATGCATCTGAGATGGTTGTGTCCTGCCTTGGTGGGTGGGTCATTGGCGTGGAGGATTGTGAAGGTGCAGTTCCGGCAGGAGAATGGTCTGCAGGTGAGCTGTGGGGTGGTTTGATGGCAGGTGGATGAGCGGCCTGAGTTGAGTGCGTGGAGGGTGGGGGTGTTGTAGCGGAGTTTAGTGTCATGGCAGTGGGGGGCAAGAACGAGGGGTTCTGGCACTGGGCACGGTCCAGGCACTGACAGGTACAGACGGGCTTGCCTTAGGAGTGCCTTCGGCGTATCAGTGGAACGCCCGCCATTAAGTAGGGGGGTGGAGAGAGAACCGCTGGGAGGCGGTTGTGGGGGCAGAAAAAGGCACAAAAAAAGGGGGCAGGGGAAGCAGCGGTGCGAATGCAAAACGAGACAGAGGAGTATGGCAGGGCTGCAGGGGCAGAAGCAGCAGGGGAGAGAGAGAGGGGAGAGCAAGAGTGTGAGAGAGAGAAAGAGCAGAGTGGGTGGAGAGAAAAACGAGGAAAGAGTGTACTGTAGAAGTGAGAGAAAAGGCAAAAGGAGCACTGTGGAGAGCGAAAGGCAAAAGGAGCACAAAAGGGACAGACACAGAAGAGAAACCACACAGAGAGATAAGCAAGAAAAAGGATGAGAGAGGCAAAGGGCAGCCTAGTAGGAAAGCATAGCTCTCCCACTAGACACCAGGGCTGAGGCACAGGCAGAATCCTGCGGGAGGAGGAGGGCCTCGAACTCCTGACAGAGGTCAGGAGTTCAGAGGAACAAGGGTTCTACTTACCGGCGGAGCTACGGGAGGCAGAGCAGTTCATTGACCAGGTCAGTGGTATTGCTCATCCTACTGTGCAGCAGCCACGAATAAGTAGGGAGGGGGGAGGAGAGGACAGCTGGGAAGTGGGAGTGGGGGTAGAAAATGGGGCAAAAAAAGGGGGCGGGATGCGGGGCAGCCGAAGGCAGGAATGCAGTGCGAGATATAGGAGGGGGCGGGGCCACAGGAGCAGCAGCGGCGGGGGAGAGAAAGAGGGGGGAGAGCGAGAGAGAGAGCGGAGTGAGGGGAGAGAAAAACAAGGAAAGCGTCTAACGCAGAAGCGAGGCAAAAGGAGCACTGTGGGGAGCAAAAGGAGCACAAAAGAGACAGACACGGAGGGGAAAGCACACAGAGAGCGAAGCAGGAAAAAGGAGGAGAGAGGCAGAGGGTAGCCTAGTAGGAAAGCAGAGCTCTCCCACTAGACACCAGGAATCAGGCACAGGCAGAAGCCTGCGGGTAGAAGAAGGCCTCAAACTCCTGACAGGGGTCAGAAGTTCAGAGGAACAAGGGATTCACTTACCAGTGGAGCTACGGGAGGCAGAGCAGTTCACTGACCAGGTCAGTGGTATTGCTCTATTTCTAGTTCTATTTGGTTAGAGGCGAAATATACACAGGATTACTAGATCTAATGAACTCAATGTTATTCACAGATGCATGAAAATAAATATTTAACAAACACAAATATCAATGCAGAGGTATCACAACCTAGGAAAAAGTGCGATTGTTAACTCAAAGAGCATGAACATTGGCATTAAAATAGCAAGCCTTACTTAGGTATCAAATAGCAATTTGTGAGAATCAGCCATGCCTTCATAGCACAATAAATCATCGACAAAACACAACACTTAAGACAAACCCAGTTACATTAACCCCTTCACTGCCAGGCCTTTTCCCCCTCAGGTGCCAGGCCTTTTTTTTTGGCTATTTGGGGCAGGGAGCACTTAGGCCCTCATAAATTTTGTCCACATAAGCTACCCACTCCAAGTTTTCCAACATCCTAGTGATTCTAGAGGTACCCAGACTTTGTGGGTTCCCCTGAAAGAGACTAAGAAATTAGCCAAAATACTGTGAAAAGTTTGTTTTTCTTTAAATAAAATGGGAAGAAAGGGCTGCAGAAGAAGGCTTGTGTTTTTTCCCCCTAAAATGGCATCAACAAAGGGTTTGTGGTGCTAAAATCACCAGCTTCGCAACTTTCAGGAACAGGCAGACTTGAATCAGAAAACCCAATTTTTCAACACAATGTTGGCATTTTACTGGGACATACCCCATTTTTATGATTTTTTGTGCTTTCAGCCACCTTCCAGTCAGTGACAGAAATGGGTGTGAAACCAATGCTGGATCCCAGAAACCTAAACATTTCTGAGAAGTAGACAAAATTCTGAATTCAGCAAGGGGTAATTTGTGCAGATCCTGCAAGGGCTACAATTCATTTGCTGAAATATAAAGAGTGAAAAACAGGTATCAAGAAAACCTTTGTATTTCCAAAATGGGCACAAGATAAGGTGTTGAGGAGCAGTGGTTATTTGCACATCTCTGAATTCCAGGGTGCCCATACTAGCATGTGAATTGCAGGCTATTGTAGGGGCAATTTGGATAATTTAAAAGTAAGTCCTACATGTCTGCACACACAAAAACACATACAAATTACAACGAGCATAAGGGCCTATAATTTTGAGTATGAAACCTTTATGACATCAAACACATCACTATGAATAGTAGTAGCAAATCAAAAGGGAATACATGAATATGGGGCCTTCACCAATGAGACTTGCTCAGTTGTCTGATTCTCAGGGATACATATGTTGTAGCACAATTGGGACTGAGTGTGCATCTAGACTATGCACAAAAGAAAACTACACAGATTAAGTGGTTTGCCTGCTCCTGAGAAGTAGCAGGTTAGGTTTAATGAAAATAGCAGAGGGACATAGGAACACATGTTCTTTGGCTGTATGGTGTGATCTACAACCTGGTCATCAAACAATGGGTTGATGGTAAGAACATTATGGCATTTGACCAGGTGCTCTATCTAATGGTGACTGGACACATATTGTTGAAATGCATCACCAATCTGCATCATTATCTTGCTTGCATCTTTGATGACTGCTCAGCATATTGTATTTTCTCAAATAGACGTATTTTTTACACACTGTCTTATATTTAGAAGGAATAAACTTAGTAAAAGACAAGGGGCAATAACACTTGTTTTGCTATTCTATATTCCCTCAAGTCTCCCGATAAAAATGGTACCTCACTTGTGTGGATAGGCCTAGCGCCTGCAACAGGAAATGCACCAAAACACAATGTGGACACATCACATTTTCCCAAAGAAAACAGAGGTGTTTTTTGCAAAGTGCCTACCTGTGGATTTTGGCCTCTAGCTCAGCCGGCACCTAGGGAAACCTACCAAACCTATGCATTTTTGAAAGCTAGACAGCTAGGGGAATCCAAGATGGGGTGACTTGTGGGGCTCTCACCAGGTTCTGTTACCCAGAATCCTTTGCAAACCTCAAAATTTAGATAAAAAAACACTTTTTCCTCACATTTCGGTGACAAAAAGTTCTAGAATCTGAGAGGAGCAACAAATTTCCTTCTGCCAAGCATTCCCCCAAGTCTCCCGATAAAAATGATACCTCACTTGTATGGGTAGGCCTAGTGCCCGCGACAAGAAATTCCCCAAAACACAACGTGGACACATCACATTTTCCCAAAGAAAACAAAGGTGTTTTTTGCAAAGTGCCTACCTGTGGATTTTGGCCTCTAGCTCAGCCGGCACCTAGGGAAGCCTACCAAATCTATACATTTTTAAAAACTAGACACCTAGGGGAATACAAGATGGGGAGACTTGTGGGGCTCTCACCATGTTATGTTGCCCGGAATCCTTTGCAAACCTCAAAATTTAGATAAAAAAATACTTTTTCCTCACATTTCGGTGTCAGAAAGTTCTGGAATCTGAGAGGAGCCAGAAATTTCTTTCCACCCAGCGTTCCTGCAAGTCTCCCGATAGAAATGGTACCTCACTTGTGTGGATAGGCCTTGTGCTCGCAACAGGAAATGCCCCAAAACACTATCTGGACACATCAAAATTATTAAATAGAAAACTACCTGTTTTTGCAGGGGGGCACCTGCGTTTTTGGTCCTGGGCTCAGCAGCCATTTAGAGAAACATACCAAACCCAGTCATTTCTGAAAACTAGACAGCCGAGGGAGTCCAGGGAGGTGTGGCTTGCGTGGATCCCCCAATGTTTTCTTACCCGGAATCCTCAGCAAACCTCATATTTAGCTGAAAAATAATATTTTCCCAAATTTCTGTGTGGGATCACTTCTGTAGCTGGGCCAAGTGCTTGTGACAAGGAAGAGCCAAAAACATGTTGAAATTGAAGGGAACCAAAGAGGGTTCAAAAGGGCAGTTTATAAAAAAACATTTTTAGGCTGACAAGTGCAGCAGAATTTTTATTGGTATAGATGAGATAATGCTGGATGGTAGGAATTTTGTGGATTCCTGCAGATTCCGGAAGGTTCCATCACAAAAATGTGGGAAGAATGTGTGCTTTCCAGCAAAGTTGGAGGTTTGCAGGGTATTGTGGGTAAAGAAATGGTGTGGGGTGCATGTGAAGCACACCACCATGGAATCAACCAGATGTTTAGTTTTCAGATGTGTCTAGGTCTTGTGGATTTTTCTACATGGCAGCGTCCCAAAGTAAAAAAAAAACTGCAGCTCTCACCATTCCAAGTGGGATGATATTGAGAGTTACCAAGCTCTCATGGCCCAAATGTAAAACAAAAAGCAAAAATAATCAAATGCCCTCTTGCTTTCCATGGTACAAGATGTTTTAGTGTGCGGGGGAGAGCTGAAAGACTGTGAGCCCCTTCAGTTTGGGTGGGGGCATAATCAGGCCCATACTGGTTGGTAGCCACCACCCCACTATTTTCTTTTATTTTTTTTATTCCCTGGCATCTAGTAGACTTTCTGCCCCCCGAGGTGTGGCTCGGGGGTAATTGCCCAATCTGCCCACTGGTGTGCAGAACAACTTTGGCCCCATTTATTTGGGGTGGGTGTATGGCCATACCCCCAACCTCTTATTTTGAAAACAAAAATCTTTCCTGGTCTGTGGTGGGCTTTCTGCCCCCTTGGGGCAGGAAAAGCCCCAAAACACAACATGAACACATCACATTTTCCCAAAGAAAAAAGAAGTGTTTTTTTGCAAAGTGCCTACCTGTGGATTTTGGCCTCTAGCTCACCCGGCACCTAGGGAAACCTACCAAACCTATGCATTTTTTAAAACTAGACACCTAGGGGAATCCAAGATGGGGTGACTTGTGGGGCTCTCACCAGGTTCTGTTACCCAGAATCCTTTGCAAGCCTCCAAATTTGGCTAAAAGAACACTTTTTCCTCACATTTCGGTGACAGAAAGTTTTGGAATCTGAGAGGAGCCACAAATGTCCTTCCACCTAGAGTTCCCCCAAGTCTCCCAATAAAAATAATACCTCACATGTGTGGGTAGGCCTAGCGCCCGCAAAAGGAAATGCCCCATAACACAACGTGGACACATCACATTTTCCCAAAGAAAACAGAGATGTTTTTTGCAAAGTGCCTACCTGTGGATTTTGGCCTCTAGCTCAGCCGGCACCTAGGGAAACCTACCAAACCTATGATTTTTTTTAAACTAGACACCTAGGGGAATCCAAGATGGGGGACTTGTGGGGCTCTTACCAGATTCTGTTACCCAGAATCCTTTGCAAACCTCAAAATGTGGGTAAAAAAACACTTTTTCCTCACATTTCGGTGACAGAAAGTTCTGGAATCTGCGAGGAGCCACAAATTTCCTTCCACCCAGCTTTCCCGAAAGTCTCCTGATAAAAATGGTACCTCACTTGTGTGGGTAGGCCTTGTACTCGCAACAGGAAATGCCCCAAAACACTATCTGGACACATCAAAATTATCAAATACAAAACTACCTGTTTTTGCGGGGGCACCTGCGTTTTTGGTCCTGGGCTCAGCATCCATCTAGGGAAACCTACCAAACCCAGACATTTCTGAAAACTAGACACCCGAGGGAGTCCAGGGAGGTGTGACTTGCGTGGATCCCCCAAAGTTTTCTTACTCAGAATCCTCAGCAAACCTCAAATTTAGCTGAAAAATCATATTTTTCCCACATTTTTGTGTGGGATCACCTCACAGGGACAAATTTCCTACCACCCAACGTTCCCCTCAATCTCACGGTAAAAACTGATACCTCACTTGTGTAGGTGGGCCAAGTGCTTGTGACAGGGAAGAGCTAAAATCATGTTGAAATTGAAGGGAACCAAAGTGGGTCCAAAAGGACAGTTTGGAAAAAAGACATTTTTAGGCTGACAAGTGCAGCACAATTTTTATTGGTATAGATGAGATAATGCTGGGTGGTAGGAATTTTGTGAATTCCTGCAGATTCCGGAAGGTTCCATCACAAAAATGTGGGAAAAATGTGTGCTATCCAGCAAAGTTGGAGGTTTGCAGGGAATTGTGGGTAAGGAAATGTTGTGAGGTGCATGTGAAGCACACCACCATGGAATCAACCAGAGGTTTAGTTTTCAGTTGTATCTAGATCTTGTGGACTTTTCTACATGGAAGCGTCCCAAAGTAAAAAAAAGTGCAGCCCTCAGTATTCCAAGTGGGACGATATTGATAGTTACCAAGCTCTCATGGCCCAAATGTAAAACAAAAAGCAAAAATAATCAAAGGTCCTCTTGCTTGCCATGGTATAAGATGTTTTAGTGTGCGGGGGAGAGCTGAAAGAATGTTAGCCCATTCAGTTTGGGTGGGGGCATAGCCAGGCCCAATTCTGGTTGGTAGCCACCACCCCACTATTTTCTTTTATTTTTTTTTATTCCCTGGCATCTAGTAGACTTTCTGTCCCCCCGAGTGTGGATCGGGGGTAATTGCCCAATCTACCCACTGGTGGGCAGATCTACTTTGGTCTCATTTATTTGGGGTGGGTGTATGGCCATACCCCCAACCTCCTATTTTGAAAAAAAACATCTTACCTGGTCTCTGGTGGGCTTTCTGCCCCCCTTGTTGCAGGAAAAGCCCCAAAACACAACGTGAACACATCACATTTTCCCAAAGAAAACAGAGGTGTTTTTTTGCAAAGTGCCTACCTGTGGATTTTGGCCTCTAGGGAAACCTACCAAACCTATACATTTTTGAAAACTAGACACCTAGGGAATTCCAATATGGGGTGACTTGTGGGGCTCTCACCAGGTTCAGTTATCCAGAATCTTTGAAAACCTCAGAATTTGGAAAAAAAAACTTTTTCCTCACATTTCGGTGACAGAAAGTTCTGGAATCTGAGAGGAGCCACAAATTTCCTTTCACCAGCATTCCCCCAAGTCTCCAAATGAAAATGATACCTCACTTGTGTGGGTAGGCCTAGTGCCCGCAACAGGAAATGCCCCAAAACACAAAGTGGACACATCACATTTTCCCAAAGAAAACAGAGGTGTTTTTTGCAAAGTGCCTACCTGTGGATTTTGGCCTCAAGCTCAGCCAGCACCTAGGGAAACCTACTAAACCTATGCATTTTTGAAAACTAGACCCCTAGGGGAATCCAAGATGGTGGGGATCTCACCAGGTTCTGTTACCCAGAATCCTTTGCAAGCCTCCAAATTTGGCTAAAAAAATACTTTTTCCTCACATTTCGGTGACAGAAGGTTCTGGAATCTGAGAGGAGCCACACATATCCTTCCACCTAGAGTTCCCCCAAGTCTCCCAATAAAAATAATATCTCACTTGTGTGGGTAGGCCTAGCGCCTGCGAAAGGAAATGCCCCATAACACAACATGGACACATCACATTTTCCCAAAGAAAACAGAGGTGTTTTTTGTAAAGTGCCTACCTGTGGATTTTGGCCTCTAGCTCAGCCGGCACCTAGGTAAACCTACCAAACCTATGCATTTTTGAAAACTAAACACCTAGGGGAATCCAAGATGGGGGACTTGTGGGGCTGTTACCAGATTCTGTTACCCAGAATCCTTTGCAAACCTCAAAATGTGGTGAAAAAAACACCTTTTCCTCACATTTCGGTGACAGAAAGTTCTGGAATCTGTGAGGAGCCACAAATTTCCTTCCACCCAGCTTTCCCGAAAGTCTCCCGATAAAAATGGTACCTCACTTGTGTGGGTAGGCCTTGTACTCAGAACAGGAAATGCCCCAAAACACAATCTGGAAACATCAAAATTATCAAATACAAAACTCCCTGTTTTTACGGGGGCACCTGAGTTTTTGGTCCTGGGCTCAGCATCCATCTAGGGAAACCTACTAAACCCAGACATTTCTGAAAACTAGACACCCGAGGGAGTCCAGGGAGGTGTGACTTGCGTGGATCCCCCAAAGTTTCTCTTACCCAGAATCCTCAGCAAACCTCAGATTTAGCTGAAAATCATATTTTTCCCACATTTTTGTGTGGGATCACCGCACAGGGACAAATTTCCTACCACCCAACGTTCCCCTCAGTCTCACGGTAAAAATGTATACCTCACTTGTGTAGGTGGGCCAAGTGCTTGTGACAGGGAAGAGCCAAAATCATGTTGAAATTGAAGGGAACCAAAGTGGGTCCAAAAGGGCAGTTTGGAAAAAAAACATTTTTAGGCTGACAAGTGGAACAGAATTTTAATTGGTATAAATAAGATAATGCTGGGTGGTAGGAATTTTGTGGATTCCTGCAGATTCCAGAGGGTTCCATCACAAAAATGTGGGAAAAATGTGTGCTTTCCAGCAAAGTTGGAGGTTTGCAGGGAATTGTGGGTAAGGAAATGGTGTGAGGTGCATGTGAAGCACACTACCATGGAATCAACCAGATGTTTAGTTTTCAGATGTGTCTAGGTCTTATGGATTTTTCTACATGGCAGCGTCCCAAAGTAAAAAAAAGTGCAGCCCTCACCATTCCAAGTGGGACAATATTGATAGTTACCAAGCTCTCATGGCCCAAATGTAAAACAAAAAGCAAAAATAATCAAATGTCCTCTTGCTTTCCATGGTATAAGATGTTTTCGTGTGCGGGGAAGAGCTGAAAGGCTGTTAGCTCCTTCAGTTTGGGTGAGGGCATATCCAGGCCCATTTCTGGTTGGTAGCCACCACCCCACTATTTTCTTTTATTTTTTTTATTCCCTGGCATCTAGTAGACTTTCTGCCCCCGAGGTGTGGACCGGGGGTAATTGCCCAATCTGCCCACTGGTGGGCAGAACAACTTTGGCCCCATTTATTTGGGGTGGGTGTATGGCCATATCCCCAACCTCTTATTTTGAAAAAAAACATCTTCCCTGGTCTCTGGTGGGCTTTCTGCCCCCCTTGGGGCAGGAAAAGCCCCAAAACACAACGTGAACACATCACATTTTCCCAAAGTAAACGTAGGTGTTTTTTTGCAAAGTGCCTACCTGTGCATTTTGGCCTCTAGCTCAGCCGGCATCTAGGTAAACCTACCAAACCTATACATTTTTGAAAACTAGACACCTAGGGAAATCCAAGATGGGGTGACTTGCGGGGGTCTCCCCAGGTTCTGTTACCCAGAATCCTTTGCAAGCCTCCAAATTTGGCTAAAAAAACACTTTTTCCTCACCTTTCGGTGACAGAAAGTTCTAGAATCTGAGAGGAGCCACAAATTTCCTTCCACCCAGCGGTCCCCCAAGTATCCCAATAAAAATGATACCTCACTTGTGTGGGTAGGCCTAGTGCCCACAACAGGAAATGCCCCAAAACACAACGTGGACACGTCACATTTTCCTAAAGAAAACAGAGGTGTTTTTTGCAAAGTGCCTACCTGTGGGTTTTGGCCTCTAGCTCAGCCGGGACCTAGGGAAACCTACAAAACCTATGCATTTTTTGAAACTAGACACCTAGGGGAATCCAAGATGGGTGACTTGTGGGGCTCTCACCAGGTTCAGTTACCCAGAATTCTTTGCAAACCTCGAAATTTGGCAAAAAAAAACGTTTTCCTCATATTTCGGTGACAGAAAGTGATGGAATCTGAGAGGAGCCACACATTTCCTTCCACCTAGCGTTCCCCCAAGTCTCCCGATAAAAATGATACCTCACTTGTGTGGGTAGGCCTAGTGCCCATGACAGGAAATGCCCAAAACACAACGTGGACACATCACATTTTCCCAAAGAAAGCAGAGGTGTTTTTTGCAAAGTGCCTACCTGTGGATTTTGGCCTCTAGTTCAGCCGGCACCTAGGGAAACCTACCGAACCTATGCATTTTTTAAAACTAGAGACCTAGGGGAGTCCAAGATGGGTGACTTGTGGGGTTCTCACCACGTTCTGTTACCCAGAATCCTTTGCAAACCTCAAAATGTGGTTAAAAAAACACTTTTTCCTCACATTTCGGTGACAGAAAGTGATGGAATCTGAGAGGAGCCACACATTTCCTCCCCCCCCAGCGTTCCCCCAAGTCTTCCGATAGAAATGGTACCTCACTTTTGTGGGTAGGCCTTGTGCTCGCAACAGGAAATGCCTCAAAATACTATCTGGACACATCAAAATTATCAAATACAAAACTACCTGTTTTTGCGGGGGCACCTGCGTTTTTGGTCCTGGGCTCAGCATCCATCTAGGGAAACCTACCAAACCCAGACGTTTCTGAAAACTAGACACCCGAGGGAGTCCAGGGAGGTGTGACTTGCGTGGATCCCCCAAAGTTTTCTTACTCAGAATCCTCAGCAAACCTCAAATTTAGCTGAAAAATCATATTTTCCCCACATTTTTGTGTGGGATCACCTCACAGGGACAAATTTCCTACCACCCAACGTTCCCCTCAATCTCACGGTAAAAACTGATACCTCACTTGTGTAGGTGGGCCAAGTGCTTGTGACAGGGAAGAGCTAAAATCATGTTGAAATTGAAGGGAACCAAAGTGGGTCCAAAAGGACAGTTTGGAAAAAAGACATTTTTAGGCTGACAAGTGCAGCACAATTTGTATTGGTATAGATGAGATAATGCTGGGTGGTAGGAATTTTGTGAATTCCTGCAGATTCCGGAAGGTTCCATCACAAAAATGTGGGAAAAATGTGTGCTATCCAGCAAAGTTGGAGGTTTGCAGGGAATTGTGGGTAAGGAAATGTTGTGAGGTGCATGTGAAGCACACCACCATGGAATCAACCAGAGGTTTAGTTTTCAGTTGTGTCTAGATCTTGTGGACTTTTCTACATGGAAGCGTCCCAAAGTAAAAAAAAGTGCAGCCCTCATTATTCCAAGTGGGACGATATTGATAGTTACCAAGCTCTCATGGCCCAAATGTAAAACAAAAAGCAAAAATAATCAAAGGTCCTCTTGCTTGCCATGGTATAAGATGTTTTAGTGTGCGCGGGAGAGCTGAAAGAATGTTAGCCCATTCAGTTTGGGTGGGGGCATAGCCAGGCCCAATTCTGGTTGGTAGCCACCACCCCACTATTTTCTTTTATTTTTTTTTATTCCCTGGCATCTAGTAGACTTTCTGTCCCCCGAGTGTGGATCGGGGGTAATTGCCCAATCTACCCACTGGTGGGCAGATCTACTTTGGTCTCATTTATTTGGGGTGGGTGTATGGCCATACCCCCAACCTCCTATTTTGAAAAAAAACATCTTACCTGGTCTCTGGTGGGCTTTCTGCCCCCCTTGTTGCAGGAAAAGCCCCAAAACACAACGTGAACACATCACATTTTCCCAAAGAAAACAGAGGTGTTTTTTTGCAAAGTGCCTACCTGTGGATTTTGGCCTCTAGGGAAACCTACCAAACCTATACATTTTTGAAAACTAGACACCTAGGGAATTCCAAGATGGGGTGACTTGTGGGGCTCTCACCAGGTTCAGTTATCCAGAATCTTTGAAAACCTCAGAATTTGGAAAAAAAAACTTTTTCCTCACATTTCGGTGACAGAAAGTTCTGGAATCTGAGAGGAGCCACAAATTTCCTTTCACCAGCATTCCCCCAAGTCTCCAGATGAAAATGATACCTCACTTGTGTGGGTAGGCCTAGTGCCCGCAACAGGAAATGCCCCAAAACACAAAGTGGACACATCACATTTTCCCAAAGAAAACAGAGGTGTTTTTTGCAAAGTGCCTACCTGTGGATTTTGGCCTCAAGCTCAACCAGCTCCTAGGGAAACCTACTAAATCTATGCATTTTTGAAAACTAGACCCCTAGGGGAATCCAAGATGGTGGGGATCTCACCAGGTTCTGTTACCCAGAATCCTTTGCAAGCCTCCAAATTTGGCTAAAAAAATACTTTTTCCTCACATTTCGGTGACAGAAGGTTCTGGAATCTGAGAGGAGCCACAGATATCCTTCCACCTAGAGTTCCCCCAAGTCTCCCAATAAAAATAATATCTCACTTGTGTGGGTAGGCCTAGCGCCTGCCCACACAAATGAGATATTTTTTTTTTTTTAGTTTTCAGTTGTGTCTAGATCTTGTGGACTTTTCTACATGGAAGCGTCCCAAAGTAAAAAAAAGTGCAGCCCTCAGTATTCCAATTGGGACGATATTGATAGTTACCAAGCTCTCATGGCCCAAATGTAAAACAAAAAGCAAAAATAACCAAAGGTCCTCTTGCTTGCCATGGTATAAGATGTTTTAGTGTGCGGGGGAGAGCTGAAAGAATGTTAGCCCATTCAGTTTGGGTGGGGGCATAGCCAGGCCCAATTCTGGTTGGTAGCCACCACCCCACTATTTTCTTTTATTTTTTTTTATTCCCTGGCATTTAGTAGACTTTCTGTCCCCCCGAGTGTGGATCGGGGGTAATTGCCCAATCTACCCACTGGTGGGCAGATCTACTTTGGTCTCATTTATTTGGGGTGGGTGTATGGCCATACCCCCAACCTCCTATTTTGAAAAAAAACATCTTACCTGGTCTCTGGTGGGCTTTCTGCCCCCCTTGTTGCAGGAAAAGCCCCAAAACACAACGTGAACACATCACATTTTCCCAAAGAAAACAGAGGTGTTTTTTTGCAAAGTGCCTACCTGTGGATTTTGGCCTCTAGGGAAACCTACCAAACCTATACATTTTTGAAAACTAGACACCTAGGGAATTCCAAGATGGGGTGACTTGTGGGGCTCTCACCAGGTTCAGTTATCCAGAATCTTTGAAAACCTCAGAATTTGGAGAAAAAAAACTTTTTCCTCACATTTCGGTGACAGAAAGTTCTGGAATCTGAGAGGAGCCACAAATTTCCTTTCACCAGCATTCCCCCAAGTCTCCAGATGAAAATGATACCTCACTTGTGTGGGTAGGCCTAGTGCCCGCAACAGGAAATGCCCCAAAACACAAAGTGGACACATCACATTTTCCCAAAGAAAACAGAGGTGTTTTTTGCAAAGTGCCTACCTGTGGATTTTGGCCTCAAGCTCAGCCAGCACCTAGGGAAACCTACTAAACCTATGCATTTTTGAAAACTAGACCCCTAGGGGAATCCAAGATGGTGGGGATCTCACCAGGTTCTGTTACCCAGAATCCTTTGCAAGCCTCCAAATTTGGCTAAAAAAATACTTTTTCCTCACATTTCGGTGACAGAAGGTTCTGGAATCTGAGAGGAGCCACACATATCCTTCCACCTAGAGTTCCCCCAAGTCTCCCAATAAAAATAATATCTCACTTGTGTGGGTAGGCCTAGCGCCTGCGAAAGGAAATGCCCCGTAACACAACATGGACACATCACATTTTCCCAAAGAAAACAGAGGTGTTTTTTGTAAAGTGCCTACCTGTGGATTTTGGCCTCTAGCTCAGCCGGCACCTAGGTAAACCTACCAAACCTATGCATTTTTGAAAACTAAACACCTAGGGGAATCCAAGATGGGGGACTTGTGGGGCTGTTACCAGATTCTGTTACCCAGAATCCTTTGCAAACCTCAAAATGTGGTGAAAAAAACACCTTTTCCTCACATTTCGGTGACAGAAAGTTCTGGAATCTGTGAGGAGCCACAAATTTCCTTCCACCCAGCTTTCCCGAAAGTCTCCCGATAAAAATGGTACCTCACTTGTGTGGGTAGGCCTTGTACTCAGAACAGGAAATGCCCCAAAACACAATCTGGAAACATCAAAATTATCAAATGCAAAACTCCCTGTTTTTACTGGGGCACCTGAGTTTTTGGTCCTGGGCTCAGCATCCATCTAGGGAAACCTACTAAACCCAGACATTTCTGAAAACTAGACACCCGAGGGAGTCCAGGGAGGTGTGACTTGCGTGGATCCCCCAAAGTTTCTCTTACCCAGAATCCTCAGCAAACCTCAGATTTAGCTGAAAATCATATTTTTCCCACATTTTTGTGTGGGATCACCGCACAGGGACAAATTTCCTACCACCCAACGTTCCCCTCAGTCTCACGGTAAAAATGTATACCTCACTTGTGTAGGTGGGCCAAGTGCTTGTGACAGGGAAGAGCCAAAATCATGTTGAAATTGAAGGGAACCAAAGTGGGTCCAAAAGGGCAGTTTGGAAAAAAAACATTTTTAGGCTGACAAGTGGAACAGAATTTTAATTGGTATAAATAAGATAATGCTGGGTGGTAGGAATTTTGTGGATTCCTGCAGATTCCGGAGGGTTCCATCACAAAAATGTGGGAAAAATGTGTGCTTTCCAGCAAAGTTGGAGGTTTGCAGGGAATTGTGGGTAAGGAAATGGTGTGAGGTGCATGTGAAGCACACTACCATGGAATCAACCAGATGTTTAGTTTTCAGATGTGTCTAGGTCTTATGGATTTTTCTACATGGCAGCGTCCCAAAGTAAAAAAAAGTGCAGCCGTCACCATTCCAAGTGGGACGATATTGATAGTTACCAAGCTCTCATGGCCCAAATGTAAAACAAAAAGCAAAAATAATCAAATGTCCTCTTGCTTTCCATGGTATAAGATGTTTTCGTGTGCGGGGAAGAGCTGAAAGGCTGTTAGCTCCTTCAGTTTGGGTGAGGGCATATCCAGGCCCATTTCTGGTTGGTAGCCACCACCCCACTATTTTCTTTTATTTTTTTTATTCCCTGGCATCTAGTAGACTTTCTGCCCCCCGAGGTGTGGACCGGGGGTAATTGCCCAATCTGCCCACTGGTGGGCAGAACAACTTTGGCCCCATTTATTTGGGGTGGGTGTATGGCCATATCCCCAACCTCCTATTTTGAAAAAAAACATCTTCCCTGGTCTCTGGTGGGCTTTCTGCCCCCCTTGGGGCATGAAAAGCCCCAAAACACAACGTGAACACATCACATTTTCCCAAAGTAAACGTAGGTGTTTTTTTGCAAAGTGCCTACCTGTGGATTTTGGCCTCTAGCTCAGCCGGCATCTAGGTAAACCTACCAAACCTATACATTTTTGAAAACTAGACACCTAGGGAAATCCAAGATGGGGTGATTTGCGGGGGTCTCCCCAGGTTCTGTTACCCAGAATCCTTTGCAAGCCTCCAAATTTGGCTAAAAAAACACTTTTTCCTCACCTTTCGGTGACAGAAAGTTCTAGAATCTGAGAGGAGCCACAAATTTCCTTCCACCCAGCGGTCCCCCAAGTTTCCCAATAAAAATGATACCTCACTTGTGTGGGTAGGCCTAGTGCCCACAACAGGAAATGCCCCAAAACACAACGTGGACACGTCACATTTTCCTAAAGAAAACAGAGGTGTTTTTTGCAAAGTGCCTACCTGTGGGTTTTGGCCTCTAGCTCAGCCGGGACCTAGGGAAACCTACAAAACCTATGCATTTTTTTAAACTAGACACCTAGGGGAATCCAAGATGGGTGACTTGTGGGGCTCTCACCAGGTTCAGTTACCCAGAATTCTTTGCAAACCTCGAAATTTGGCAAAAAAAAACGTTTTCCTCATATTTTGGTGACAGAAAGTGATGGAATCTGAGAGGAGCCACACATTTCCTTCCACCTAGCGTTCCCCCAAGTCTCCCGATAAAAATGATACCTCACTTGTGTGGGTAGGCCTAGTGCCCATGACAGGAAATGCCCCAAAACACAACGTGGACACATCACATTTTCCCAAAGAAAGCAGAGGTGTTTTTTGCAAAGTGCCTACCTGTGGATTTTGGCCTCTAGTTCAGCCGGCACCTAGGGAAACCTACCGAACCTATGCATTTTTGAAAACTAGAGACCTAGGGGAGTCCAAGATGGGTGACTTGTGGGGTTCTCACCACGTTCTGTTACCCAGAATCCTTTGCAAACCTCAAAATGTGGTTAAAAAAACACTTTTTCCTCACATTTCGGTGACAGAAAGTGATGGAATCTGAGAGGAGCCACACATTTCGATCCCCCCCAGCGTTCCCCCAAGTCTTCCGATAGAAATGGTACCTCACTTTTGTGGGTAGGCCTTGTGCTTGCAACAGGAAATGCCTCAAAATACTATCTGTACACCACAAAATTATCAAATTCAAAACTACCTGTTTTTGCGGGGGGCACCTGTGTTTTTGGTCCCGGGCTCAGCAGCCATCTAGGGAAAGCTACCAATCCCAGACATTTCTGAAAACTAGACACCCGAGGGAGTCCAGGGAGGTGTGACTTGCGTGGATCCCCCCATGTTTTCTTATCCAGAATCCTCAGCAAACCTCAAATTTAGCAAACAAAATCACATTTTTCCCACATTTCTGTGTGGGATCACCGCACCGGGACACATTTCCTACCACCCAACGTTCCCCTCAGTCTCACGGTAAAAATGTATACCTCACTTGTGTAGGTGGGCCAAGTGCTTGTGACAGGGAAGAGCCAAAATCATGTTGAAATTGAAGGGAACCAAAGTGGGTCCAAAAGGGCAGTTTGGATAAAAAACATTTTTAGGCTGACAAGTACAACCGAATTTTAATTGGTATACTTAAGATAATGCTGGGTGGTAGGAATTTTGTGGATTCCTGCAGATTCCGGAGGGTTCCATCACAAAAATGTGGGAAAAATGTGTGCTTTCCAGCAAAGTTGGAGGTTTGCAGGGAATTGTGGGTAAGGAAATGGTGTGAGGTGCATGTGAAGCACACTACCATGGAATCAACCAGATGTTTAGTTTTCAGATGTGTCTAGGTCTTATGGATTTTTCTACATGGCAGCGTCCCAAAGTAAAAAAAAGTGCAGCCCTCACCATTCCAAGTGGGACGATATTGATAGTTACCAAGCTCTCATGGCCCAAATGTAAAACAAAAAGCAAAAATAATCAAATGTCCTCTTGCTTTCCATGGTATAAGATGTTTTCGTGTGCGGGGAAGAGCTGAAAGGCTGTTAGCTCCTTCAGTTTGGGTGAGGGCATATCCAGGCCCATTTCTGGTTGGTAGCCACCACCCCACTATTTTCTTTTATTTTTTTTATTCCCTGGCATCTAGTAGACTTTCTGCCCCCCGAGGTGTGGACCGGGGGTAATTGCCCAATCTGCCCACTGGTGGGCAGAACAACTTTGGCCCCATTTATTTGGGGTGGGTGTATGGCCATATCCCCAACCTCCTATTTTGAAAAAAAACATCTTCCCTGGTCTCTGGTGGGCTTTCTGCCCCCCTTGGGGCATGAAAAGCCCCAAAACACAACGTGAACACATCACATTTTCCCAAAGTAAACGTAGGTGTTTTTTTGCAAAGTGCCTACCTGTGGATTTTGGCCTCTAGCTCAGCCGGCATCTAGGTAAACCTACCAAACCTATACATTTTTGAAAACTAGACACCTAGGGAAATCCAAGATGGGGTGATTTGCGGGGGTCTCCCCAGGTTCTGTTACCCAGAATCCTTTGCAAGCCTCCAAATTTGGCTAAAAAAACACTTTTTCCTCACATTTCGGTGACAGAAAGTTCTAGAATCTGAGAGGAGCCACAAATTTCCTTCCACCCAGCGTTCCCTCAAGTTTCCCAATAAAAATGATACCTCACTTGTGTGGGTAGGCCTAGTGCCCACAACAGGAAATGCCCCAAAACACAACGTGGACACGTCACATTTTCCTAAAGAAAACAGAGGTGTTTTTTGCAAAGTGCCTACCTGTGGGTTTTGGCCTCTAGCTCAGCCGGGACCTAGGGAAACCTACAAAACCTATGCATTTTTTTAAACTAGACACCTAGGGGAATCCAAGATGGGTGACTTGTGGGGCTCTCACCAGGTTCAGTTACCCAGAATTCTTTGCAAACCTCGAAATTTGGCAAAAAAAAACGTTTTCCTCATATTTTGGTGACAGAAAGTGATGGAATCTGAGAGGAGCCACACATTTCCTTCCACCTAGCGTTCCCCCAAGTCTCCCGATAAAAATGATACCTCACTTGTGTGGGTAGGCCTAGTGCCCATGACAGGAAATGCCCCAAAACACAACGTGGACACATCACATTTTCCCAAAGAAAGCAGAGGTGTTTTTTGCAAAGTGCCTACCTGTGGATTTTGGCCTCTAGTTCAGCCGGCACCTAGGGAAACCTACCGAACCTATGCATTTTTGAAAACTAGAGACCTAGGGGAATCCAAGATGGGTGACTTGTGGGGTTCTCACCACGTTCTGTTACCCAGAATCCTTTGCAAACCTCAAAATGTGGTTAAAAAAACACTTTTTCCTCACATTTCGGTGACAGAAAGTGACGGAATCTGAGAGGAGCCACACATTTCCTTCCACCCAGCGTTCCACCAAGTCTCCCGATAAAAATGGTACCTCACTTTTGTGGGTAGGCCTTGTGCTCACAACAGGAAATGCCTCAAAATACTATCTGTACACAACAAAATTATCAAATACAAAACTACCTGTTTTTGCGGGGGCCCCTGCGTTTTTTGGTCCTGGGCTCAGCAGCCATCTAGGGAAACCTACCAAACCCAGACATTTCTGAAAACTAGACACCCGAGGGAGTCCAGGGAGGTGTGACTTGCGTGGATCCCCCCATGTTTTCTTACCCAGAATCCTCAGCAAACCTCAAATTTAGCAAACAAAATCACATTTATCCCACATTTCTGTGTGGGATCACCGCACCAGGACACATTTCCTACCACTCAACGTTATCCTCCATCTCCCGGTAAAAATGATACCTCACTTGTGTAGGTGGGCCAAGTGCTTGTGACGGGAAAGAGCCAAAAACTTGTCAAAATTGAGGGGGAACCAAAGTTTAGTGTGCGGGGGAGAGCTGAAAGACTGTTATCCCCTTCAGTTTGGGTGGGGGCATGACCAGGCCCATACTGGTTGGTAGCCACCACCCCACTATTTTCTTTTCTTTGTTTTATTCCCTGGCATCTAGTAGACTTTCTGCCCCGGAGGTGTGGATCGGGGCTAATTGCCCAATCTGTCCACCGGTGGCCAGAACAACTTTGGCACCATTTATTTGGTATGCGGGTATGGCCAATACCCCCAACCTCTTTTTTTAAAAAAAAAATCTTCCCTGGACTCTGGTGGGCTTTCTGTCCCCGGTCCTTCCACAAATAGGCCAATCTGTCCCCCAGAGGGGCTGTTATGGCCAACAGTAATGCTCCCCCATGGGGAGTGACCCTTGCCCAAGGGGCTGCCCCCCCAAACAAAACACACACATACACACACACCAATCCATGGTGTCTAGAGGTTTCTGCTCCCCTTGGGGGCAGATTGGCCTAACCAAAATAGTAATGGCCTAAAAATAATTTGGTCCCCCGGGAGCGACCCTTGCACGAGGGGTCGCTCCCCACACATAAAAAAATAAAAATAAACAAAACAATTTATCCCTGGTGTCTAATGGTTTTCTGCCCCCCTCCTCCCCCCCCCCCCCCGGGGGCAGAAGTGGCCTAAAAATAATTTGGCCCTCTGGGGAGTGGCCCTTGCCCAAAGGGCCTCTCCCCTTATACGCAAGTATGAATAAAATAAATCATCCCTGGTGTCTAGTGGTTTCTGCCTCCCTTCGCAGCAAAAGTCAAACAAGCAAAAGTCTTCCTTCAGCAATTATTTACAGCTTTCAGTTTCACTCCCCGGATCCTTGTCAATTAATGTTAGCAGCCTGTCAAAATCGGTTTTTCAAAAGTCAATTCAGGTTTTTCAAAGTCTCATCCGGTAAATTCTCAGTCCCTTTTCTCACATTTTTCTCTTTACTTTATTTCGATCTTTACACCAATTCAGTCTCTTCAGCCAGATTCAGGTGCCAAAGTACTGACCTGGAATTTCTCGATCAAAGCAAAACGCCAAGAACTCTTGTTGCCATTCAGCTGTCGTTGCATACGCCCATTCAGGACCTGCGTACCTTCTGTTTGTTACTCTTTTCCTCTTCAACTTGCGATCACCTTGCAACTCTCCTTCACTTAGATCTTCTCTCCTAGTTGTATCAACTTCTTCCTCTATTGCATCTTCAACAACCACTTCTCCCTTTTTCACTTGCAATTCTGGCCACTTGTCTCCTTTCAGTATCTCTCTGGTCTTTGATCTTTCCTCCGGCAACTTTTCGCCCTTTCTTGGTTCTATGGTGTTTTCTCTTGATGGACCTGCAATCTGCTCAGGAGGAGTTTGGACACTCTTCCATCTCAGCTCCTTCGCCGTCTGGGTCTGTCAAATAGTCTAGCTCATTCCCATAACCGTCTGCTTCTGGGAGAACCTCCCTCTGATTAGGCTCTCCTGTTGCCTCAATTGAGATAGACTCACCGTCACCCCTCCGGATCTCTTCTCCTTCGTCTCTTACTGGAGTGACCAAGCCGTCCTCAACGGGCTCTCCTTCTGTCTCAGTTCCCCTTTGATCACTCTCCAGCCCTGAGACTTCCTTTTCTGTTGGTGGTACTTTCAACAACTTAACTTCCTCATCAGTTGGACACGTCACCTTTTTCGTATGATTGGCGTGGATCCAGTTTGGAATTCCTGCACACTTCACAGCAGTAGTAGTCATTAGTACCACTTGATATGGCCCCTCCCAACGTAGCTCCAAACATGTTTCTCTTACATGTTTCTTGATAACAACCGAATCTCCAGCTTTCAGGTTGCTTTCAGGTAGCTTCCACCTGGTGACAAAAAGAGCGGACCACATCAGCCAGACCCTTGCAGTAGTCCAACACCATATCATCTGTGATATTCACAAGAGCATTCGCAGGCACTGCGGGCAATCTCATAGCTCGGCCGATGAGCAGCTTGTCTGAACTTCGTGTTAAACCAGTCAATTTTAAACAACCTGATCATGGCATCCCTCCCAACATGTGCTTGACCATGGTAAAACCTTGCAAATTGTGACAAAAGACTGTTCGGCAAAACCATTTTCCCTTCGTCTGAGACCCACAAGTCATCTGGTCTTTGTACGCATTGCATCCTAACCCAAGAACGCTTCTCATCCTTGCTAGTACGACCCTGCAACAATCTCAACTCTTCTTACGTGTCAATCAACCTTAAGGAGTAACCTGTGCATGTCACATTTTCCTTTTCAGGCAACAATTCCCATTGATCCTTAAATGATATACAGTTCAATGCGCAAAACCTTGTGACTTGATCCGCATATCCATTTCCCATTGAAACAAAAGCTTGTGACTTCAGGTGAGCACTGCATTTCACCACGGCAATTTCATGAGGTAACTGAATCGTGTGCAACAACTCCTTAATTCTTTCACCATTTTTCACTGGCGAACCAGAAGAGGTGAAATAACCGCTCTGTGACCACAACTGGCCAAAGTCATGCACAATTCCGAATCCGTAGCGACAATCAGTATAGATAGTCACTCTCAACTGGGCAGCGGCATAGCAAGCTCTAGTAAGAGCAACCAATTCAGCTACTTGAGCAGAATATACTCCTTGAAGCCAAGACACTTCCAGGATACCAGAAATCGTACATACAGCATAACCGTCTCTTAGCACTCCTACTGAGTCTCTCAAACATGAGCCATCAACAAAGATAATTTGGTCATTTTCTTCCATTTGAGTATCTTTAATATCAGGCATCGGTTTGGTGCACATTTATGTTACCTCAAAACAATCATGTTCTACATCTTCCACATTTTCAACTTCTGTGTTTTCACTTGGAAGCAAAGTTGCTGGGTTCAACACTGTACATCTTTTCAACGTTACACTTGGTGACCCCAAGATAATCGTTTCATATTTTGTCAATCTTGCATTCGTCATGTGCTGCGTTTTAGTACGGTCAACAGGATTTCAACTGAGTGAGGGACCATGACTGTTATAGGGTGTCCCACACTATACCTTCACACTGTGTGAAGCTTTGTCCAACTGCTGCGACTGCACGCAGACAACCCGGTAAGGCTGCTGCAACTGGGTCCAAATTAGCTGAAAAATATGCTACTGGTCGGTTTAAACCTCCATGGACCTGTGTCAGGACAGACATGGAACGTGCATCACGTTCATGACAAAACAGAACAAAAGGCATACCTAAAGCTGGAGCCCTGCACATGCTCTCCCTTAACTCAGTAAACGCCCTAATTTCCTTCTCTCCCAACACTATGACATCTGGCCCTTCTTTGACAGTCAGCCTCACCAATGGCTTGGAGATGACCTAGAAATTCGGGATCCACTGACAACAGTAACCCGCCATTGCTAGAAACATCCTAACATCTCTCCGTGTTGTTGGGGGATTCATCTTTAACAGGGCAGTTACTCTTTCCCTGGATAACTTCCCCAATCCTTTCTCAATTTGATGACCCAAGTACTTCACTTCTTTCTGGCAATAATGCAATTTCTTTGGGGACACCTTGTGTCCATTCTTTCCCAGGTGATTCAGTAAGGCAATCGAATCATACTTGCACTGATCCCTTGTCTTGGAAGCGATCAACAAATCATCAATGTACTGCACTAGAGTCGATTAAAAAGGCAACTCCAATGACTCCAAATCCTTCTTCAACATTTGATTGAATATGGAAGGTGATTCCGAAAACCCTTGAGGAATTCGACACCAACTGTAAACCTTGTCCAGGAATTTAAAACTGAAGAGAAATTGGCTGTCCTCATGAAGAGGCACAGAAAATAACTCTTGGGACAAATCAATTACTGTGAACCATTCTGCATCACATGGAATCTGAAACATAAACACAGCTGGACTGGGCAGCATTTCACCACTATGTCATTGATCGTTCTCAAATCTTGGACAATCTGAACCTTCCCTCAAGGCTTTCTCAGTCCCATTATTGGTGAATTACATGGACTGCTCATCACTTCCTTCAAGACTCCCTGTTTCACAAAGTCTGCAATTAATTGCGCAATCTTTATAAGGACATCTTGCGCCATATGATACTGCGATACCTGGGGAAACACGGCATTTGGCTTCACACTAACTCTAACTGGCACTACTCCTTTTATCAGTCCTACTTCGTTCCCTGTCAAGTCCCACACCTTCTCTTGGACCGTGCCCTGCAAGTCTGCCGGGAGATCAGCCACTGTGAACATCGGGAAGAAATTAATCAGAGGATACAATTGAACACCTTGTCTTGCACAGTAAGTCTCTTCCCAGTAAGGACACAGGACTTGAATCGCAAACCACAAATCTATGCAGTCCTTGGAAGGTGCCAAGCTCAACCTGAACCGGATCTGTGATCGGGTTAGTCAGGAGTTGGTTTGCTACTCCCACTACCTTAACTGTCTGTCCTGAAAGAGGCAGTTTCGGAACCACTGCACTTCTGACTGTAGAGCGTGTAGCTCCTGTGTCAGCCAAGAATAAAACCTTATGACCCATTACCTTCCTCTGAACATAGTGCCCTTTCTGATCTACCTCTAAGGACACTGCAAGCCTACATTCCTCACTATCTGAACTCTCATCCGACCATTCATCGTTTATTCCATTCTCACCACGCAATGGGTACTGCTGCACTGTGCTATTTTTACTCATTCTTTGACCTGTGACCTGTTGAGGAAGAATCACCTGTTGCTATTCCATTGGCGCTAAAGGCACTTGCATTTGATGTCTAAGTACCATGGGAACCTGCTGTTGCATTTGTTGTAACTGCATCGGCTGTATATGCGGCATCTGCACCTGCTGCATGGATTGAAAGTCCTGCATGTGATTCACATTATTCTGAAAATTCGGATTCGGACCTCTCAATCTCGGTCCTCTCACATTTTGGAATGAACTGACATCATTGCTTTGTTGAACAACACCCTCCTGCACCATTATCGGGCACTCCCGTTTCCAATGTCCAACGACCCCGAAAGCTTGACAAGGTAACATCTTCTTCATCCCCTGTACATCATTTTGAACCACTACAGTGTTCAAATCTGGACTTCTGTTCACAAAACCTCTGCGACCTCTGCCTCTCACTTGCGCCTGAAACATCATGTTTCCTTGCGGCTGTTGCTCCATGTAGGAAGCTGGACTGGCTTGTAGTGAGTACCAAGGGGTACTTGCACCTTGCACCAGGCCCAGTTATCCCTTATTAGTGTATAGGGTGTCTAGCAGCTTAGGCTGATAGATAATGGTAGCTTAGCAGAGCAGTTTAGGCTGAACTAGGAGACGTGTGAAGCTACTACAGTACCACTTAGTGTCATATGCACAATATCATAAGAAAACACAATACACAGTTATACTAAAAATAAAGGTACTTTATTTTTATGACAATATGCCAAAGTATCTTAGAGTGTACCCTCAGTGAGAGGATAGGAAATATACACAAGATATATATACACAATACCAAAAATAGGCAGTATAGTCTTAGAAAACAGTGCAAACAATGTATAGTTACAATAGGATGCAATGGGGACACATAGGGATAGGGGCAACACAAACCATATACTCCAAAAGTGGAATGCGAACCACGAATGGACCCCAAACCTATGTGACCTTGTAGAGGGTCGCTGGGACTATTAGAAAATAGTGAGAGTTAGAAAAATAACCCTCCCCAAGACCCTGAAAAGTGAGTGCAAAGTGCACTAAAGTTCCCCCAAGGACATAGAAGTCGTGATAGAGGAATAATGCAGGAAAGACACAAACCAACAATGCAACAACGATGGATTTCCAATCTTGGGTACCTGTGGAACAAGGGGACCAAGTCCAAAAGTCACAAGCAAGTCGGAGATGGGCAGATGCCCAGGAAATGCCAGCTGTGGGTGCAAAGAAGCTTCTACTGGACAGAAGAAGCTGAGGTTTCTGCAGGAACGAAAAAGGCTAGAGACTTCCCCTTAGGTGGACGGATCCCTCTCGCCGTGGAGAGTCGTGCAGAAATGTTTTCCCACCGAAAGAACGCCAACAAGCCTTGCTAGCTAAAAATCGTGCGGTTAGCATTTTTGGATGCTGCTGTGGCCCAGGAGGGACCAGGAGGTCGCAAATTGGACCAGGAGGTAGAGGGGACATCGAGCAAGACAAGGAGCCCTCTTAGCAGCAGGTAGCACCCAGAGAAGTGCCAGAAACAGGCACTACGAGGATGCATGAAACGGTGCTCACCCGAAGTTACACAAAGGAATCCCACGTCGCCGGAGACCAACTTAGAAAGTCGTGCAATGCAGGTTAGAGTTCGTGGACCCAGGCTTGGCTGTGCACAAAGGATTTCCGCCGGAAGTGCACAGGGGCCGGAGTAGCTGCAAAAGTCGCGGTTCCCAGCAATGCAGTCTAGCGAGGTGAGGCAAGGACTTACCTCCACCAAACTTGGACTGAAGAGTCACTGGACTGTGGGAGTCACTTGGACAGAGTTGCTGGATTCAAGGGACCTCGCTCATCGTGCTGAGAGGAGACCCAAGGGACCGGTAATGCAGCTTTTTGGTGCCTGCGGTTGCAGTGGGAAGATTCCGTCGACCCACGGGAGATTTCTTCGGAGCTTCTAGTGCAGAGAGGAGGCAGACTACCCCCACAGCATGCACCACCAGGAAAACAGTTGAGAAGGCGGCAGGATCAGCGTTACAGAGTTGCAGTAGTCGTCTTTGCTACTATGTTACAGGTTTGCAGGCTTCCAGCGCGGTCAGCAGTCGATTCCTTGGCAGAAGGTGAAGAGAGAGATGCAGAGGAACTCGGATGAGCTCTTGCATTCGTTATCTAAAGTTTCCCCAGAGACAGAGACCCTAAATAGCCAGAAAAGAGGGTTTGGCTACCTAGGAGAGAGGATAGGCTACTAACACCTGAAGGAGCCTGGTGTCTCTGACGTCACCTGGTGGCACTGGCCACTCAGAGCAGTCCAGTGTGCCAGCAGCACCTCTGTTTCCAAGATGGCAGAGGTCTGGAGCACACTGGAGGAGCTCTGGACACCTCCCAGGGGAGGTGCAGGTCAGGGGAGTGGTCACTCCCCTTTCCTTTGTCCAGTTTCGCGCCAGAGCAGGGCTAAGGGGTCCCCTGAACCGGTGTAGACTGGCTTATGCAGAATTGGGCACATCTGTGCCCAAGAAAGCATTTCCAGAGGCTGGGGGAGGCTACTCCTCCCCTGCCTTCACACCATTTTCCAAAGGGAGAGGGTGTAACACCCTCTCTCAGAGGAAGTTCTTTGTTCTGCCATCAGGCCTGGCTGGACCCCAGGAGGGCAGATGCCTGTCTGAGGGGTTGGCAGCAGCAGCAGCTGCAGTGAAACCCCAGGAAAGGCAGTTTGGCAGTACCAGGGTCTGTGCTACAGACCACTGGGATCATGGGATTGTGCCAACTATGCCAGGATGGTATAGAGGGGGCAATTCCATGATCATAGACATGTTACATGGCCATATTCGGAGTTACCATTGTGAAGCTACATTTAGGTAGTGACCTATATGTAGTGCACGCGTGTAATGGTGTCACCGCACTCACAAAGTCCGTGGAATTGGCCCTGAACAATGTGGGGGCACCTTGGCTAGTGCCAGGGTGCCCTCACACTAAGTAACTTTGCACCTAACCTTTACCAGGTAAAGGTTAGACATATAGGTGACTTATAAGTTACTTAAGTGCAGTGTAAAATGGCTGTGAAATAACGTGGATGTTATTTCACTCAGGCTGCAGTGGCAGGCCTGTGTAAGAATTGTCAGAGCTCCCTATGGGTGGCAAAATAAATGCTGCAGCCCATAGGGATCTCCTGGAACCCCAATACCCTGGGTACCTCAGTACCATATACTAGGGAATTATAAGGGTGTTCCAGTAAGCCAATGTAAATTGGTAAAATTGGTCACTAGCCTGTCAGTGACAATTTGTACAGAGAGAGCATAACCACTGAGGTTCTGATTAGCAGAGCCTCAGTGAGACAGTTAGGCACCACACAGGGAACACATACATATAGGCCACAAACTTATGAGCACTGGGGTCCTGACTAGCAGGGTCCCAGTGACACATAACAAACATACTGAAAACATAGGGTTTTCACTATGAGCACTGGGTCCTGGCTAGCAGGATCCCAGTGAGACAGTGAAAACACCCTGACATACACTCACAAATAGGCCAAAAGGGGGGGTAACAAGGCTAGAAAGAGGCTACTTTCTCACACAACCCCCCCCCCCCCAAACGAAAGACAATAAGGTTAACCTTGGCCAGTTGAGACTTTATTGTCTAAGTGGTGATAAGTAGAGAGTAGCTCTGCAATAGACTGGTTACTCCCTTTATCATCCACTATATGGTTACTTCCCTGTGGGGATGTAAACCCCCCTGTTTGAAGTTTTTTAGCTAAGCAACAATGTGAAGATGTATTTTCAGAGTTTCTATCAGTAAGTTTTAGTTTAGAGCAGTGGGAATTGTCCACTGAACCTATTTGTAGTGATGGAAATGCCAGACAGGGATGCTGTCTCAGAAAAGCCATAGCTGGGCAAAAACTTTGTCCATATGGCTGGAAGAGAGAACAGGGATGCTGTTTCTCTTGGGTTGGAGCAGGGCAGGGATGCTGTCCTATGAGCTCCACACTAGGGCAGGGATGCTGTCCTAAGTGTTGTGAGGCAGTGCAGAGTTTCTGCACTAAAGTTTCTCTGGGAGGGTTGGAGGGATGCTCCATGTTAACTAAAATGGTGCTCTTTTTGTCACCAATGTTAGTTATCCCACAGAGAGGTACTTCCACCTCAGGGAGTACAGTTTTGCCAACTGATGATTCCCTTGGAACAGGTGCCACCCCAGGAGAGGTTTCTCCCACCACAGGAATGGTATCCTGAATGGTAGGGTGGGTAGGGGATACTGTGATACCCTTTTTACCTGTTGATGGAGAGGGATCCTGAGTTTTCAGGCCTTCTCTCCTTTGCTTTTTCATTTCAGTAGAAATGAGAGGGAACAATTCCTCAGGGATGCCCAGCATGGCTGCATGGGCATAAAACTCTACATCAGCCCAACCTGAGGCCTCTAGGTCATTACCTAAGAGACAGTCTACAGGTAAGCTAGATGATACCACCACCTGCTTAGGGCCAGTAACTCCACCCCAACTAAACTGAATTATAGCTAAGGGAAGAAACTTAGTGGAGTTATGGACATCAATAATCTTATACTGTTGTCCAATGATGTGTTGATCAGGATGCACTAGGTATTCAGTCACCAAAGTGATACTGGCACCTGTGTCCCTGTAGGCCAAGGCCTCAACACCATTTATTGAAACTGTCTGCCTGTACTTATCCATTGTAAGGGGACAAGCAGCCAGTGTGGCAAGGCCAATGCCACTAGGTGTGAGAGAAACTGTCTTGGGACTGACTACCCCAGTTTCTATGATGGGCCCATAAGTGAACCCAACTACACCCTTTGCTTGACTGTTGCCAGCAGTCCCACCACTAGTACCACTACTGCTAGGGGCACTAGAGCTTGATGTATTAGTGGTGGTAGGCTCAAGGGGTTTACCTGGACAGGACTTATCCCCTGGCCTATGGCCTCTGTTTTTACACACAAAGCACCAAGGCTTTTTAATGTGTGCAGGTTGAGAAGAAGAGGAAGAATTTGTTTTATCCCCACCCTCTGAAGAGTGTTTAAGATTTGAAGTGGGATCTTTGGTTTTACCCTTATCCCCATGCTTATCTTGAGATTTTTCACCATCTTTCTTCTTCTTGTTCTCTTTGTCACCACCTGTATGAACTTTTCTGTTCACCCTTGTTCTGACCCATTTGTCTGCCTTCTTTCCCAATTCTTGGGGAGAGGTCAGATCAGAGTCCACCAAGTACTGGTGCAACAAATCAGACACACAAATATTAAGAATATGCTCTCTCAGGATCAAGTTATACAGGCTGTCATAATCAGTAACTTTACTGCCATGTAACCACCCCTCCAAGGCCTTCACTGAATGGTCAATGAAATCAACCCAGTCTTGTGAAGACTCCTTTTTGGTTTCTCTGAACTGTATCCTGTACTGTTCAGTGGTTAAGCCATAACCATCCAGGAGTGCATTCTTAAGAACTGTAAAATTATTGGCATCACTTTCTTTCACAGTAAGGAGCCTATCCCTACCTTTTCCACTAAATGATAGCCATAGGATAGCAGCCCACTGCCTTTGAGGGACATCCTGTACAACACAGGCCCTCTCAAGTGCAGCAAACCACTTGTTAATGTCATCCCCCTCCTTATAAGGGGGAACTATTTTATGCAGATTCCTAGAATCATGCTCTTTTGCAGGATGACTATGGGGAATACTGCTGCTGCCACTATGGGTTTCTAAACCCAACTTCTGTCTTTCCTTCTCTAATTCTAAAGACTGTCTATCCAAATCCAGCTGTTGCTTTTTAAGCTTCAGTCTGGTTTGTTCCACCCTCAACTTATTGAGTTCCCTCTCTAACAATCTGTCATCAGGGTTGGTGGGAGGGACATTCCTAGATACAGAGGTATGATGGGAATGAACAGAAGGAGACCTGTCCCTTACAGAGGGCACCCTAATAGCTTGGCTAATAGAAACATCAGTACCACTGTGGTGAGAATAAATGCTTTTGCTATGATGTGAGACAACACTATTTGTATGGTGTGGCTCTTCATCATTACCAACTATGCTAGACTGTCTAGTAATGGGCAGGCTAGGAAGTTTCTTTCCTGAACTTTTTCCTGGGGGAGTCCCTGGATCAGATTGGGAACCATTAGCTACTTTTTCAACAGATGGGGCACTTTTAGCCTTATCTTGTTCTCTAAGCATGTTAAGTAACAGTTCCAAGGAAGGATTCTTCCCTACACTCAAACCTCTCTCTACACAGAGACTCCTTGCTCCTTTCCAGCTAAGGTGGTCATATGCAAGTTTAGACAGATCAACATTTTGGCCTGTGCCAGATATTTTTAGAGAGAGTTAAAGTGATAGAAAAAGAGAAAAAAGTTTTCAGAACTTTTTTAGAAAGACAGAAAAAAACTTTTAAAACTTTTTAGAACTTTTTAGAAAGTTTAGAAGTACTTTTCAGCACTTAGAAAAGAGTGAAAAGAGGAAATGCTAAACTTTTTGGTTATGTGTATATACATTGAACTTGTTTTGTATATTTTTCTCTTATGAAAAGTACAATGACAAGAGTGGTAAGTAGTCTCAAAGCACTTATCCCACCGCTGCACAACCAATGTAGGAGGCTGGACTGGCTTGTAGTGAGTACCAAGGGGTACTTGCACCTTGCACCAGGCCCAGTTATCCCTTATTAGTGTATAGGGTGTCTAGCAGCTTAGGCTGAGAGATAATGGTAGCTTAGCAGAGCAGCTTAGGCTGAACTAGGAGACGTGTGAAGCTACTACAGTACCACTTAGTGTCATATGCACAATATCATAAGAAAACACAATACACAGTTATACTAAAAATAAAGGTACTTTATTTTTATGACAATATGCCAAAGTATCTTAGAGTGTACCCTCAGTGAGAGGATAGGAAATATACACAAGATATATATACACAATACCAAAAATAGGCAGTATAGTCTTAGAAAACAGTGCAAACAATGTATAGTTACAATAGGATGCAATGGGGACACATAGGGATAGGGGCAACACAAACCATATACTCCAAAAGTGGAATGCGAACCACGAATGGACCCCAAACCTATGTGACCTTGTAGAGGGTCGCTGGGACTATTAGAAAATAGTGAGAGTTAGAAAAATAACCCTCCCCAAGACCCTGAAAAGTGAGTGCAAAGTGCACTAAAGTTCCCCCAAGGACATAGAAGTCGTGATAGAGGAATAATGCAGGAAAGACACAAACCAACAATGCAACAAGGATGGATTTCCAATCTTGGGTACCTGTGGAACAAGGAGACCAAGTCCAAAAGTCACAAGCAAGTCGGAGATGGCAGATGCCCAGGAAATGCCAGCTGTGGGTGCAAAGAAGCTTCTACTGGACAGAAGAAGCTGAGGTTTCTGCTGGAACGAAAAGGGCTAGAGACTTCCCCTTTGGTGGAAGGATCCCCCTTGCCATGGAGAGTCGTGCAGAAATGTTTTCCCACCGAAAGAACGCCAACAAGCCTTGCTAGCTGCAAATCGTGCAGTTAGCGTTTTTGGATGCTGCTGTGGCCCAGGAGGGACCAGGAGATCGCAAATTGGACCAGGAGGTAGAGGGGACATCGAGCAAGACAAGAAGCCCTCTTAGCAGCCGGTAGCTCCCGGAGAAGTGCCAGAAACAGGCACTACAAGGATGCGTGAAATGGTGCTCACCCGAAGTTACACAAAGGAGTCCCACGTCGCCGGAGACCAACTTAGAAAGTCGTACAATGCAGGTTAGAGTGCCGTGGACCCAGGCTTGGCTGTGCACAAAGGATTTCCGCCGGAAGTGCACAGGGGCCGGAGTAGCTGCAAAAGTCGCGGATCCCAGCAATGCAGTCTAGCGAGGTGAGGCAAGGACTTACCTCCACCAAACTTGGACTGAAGAGTCACTGGACTGTGGGAGTCACTTGGACAGAGTTGCTGGATTCGAGGGACCTCGCTCGTCGTGCTGAGAGGAGACCCAAGGGACCGGTAATGCAGCTTTTTGGTGCCTGTGGTTGCAGGGGGAAGATTCCGTCGACCCACGGGAGATTTCTTCTGAGCTTCTATTGCAGAGAGGAGGCAGACTACCCCCACAGCATGCACCACCAGGAAAACAGTCGAGAAGGCGGCAGGATCAGCGTTACAGAGTTGCAGTAGTCGTCTTTGCTACTATGTTGCAGGTTTGCAGGCTTCCAGCGCGTTCAGCAGTCGATTCCTTGGCAGAAGGTGAAGAGAGAGATGCAGAGGAACTCGGATGAGCTCTTGCATTCGTTATCTAAAGTTTCCCCAGAGACAGAGACCCTAAATAGCCAGAAAAGAGGGTTTGGCTACCTAGGAGAAAGGATAGGCTACTAACACTTGAAGGAGCCTATCAGAAGGAGTCTCTGACGTCACCTGGTGGCACTGGCCACTCAGAGCAGTCCAGTGTGCCAGCAGCACCTCTGTTTCCAAGATGGCAGAGGTCTGGAGCACACTGGAGGAGCTCTGGACACCTCCCAGGGGAGGTGCAGGTCAGGGGAGTGGTCACTCCCCTTTCCTTTGTCCAGTTTCGCGCCAGAGCAGGGCTAAGGGGTCCCCTGAACCGGTGTAGACTGGCTTATGCAGAATTGGGCACATCTGTGCCCAAGAAAGCATTTCCAGAGGCTGGGGGAGGCTACTCCTCCCCTGCCTTCACACCATTTTCCAAAGGGAGAGGGTGTAACACCCTCTCTCAGAGGAAGTTCTTTGTTCTGCCATCCTGGGCCAGGCCTGGCTGGACCCCAGGAGGGCAGATGCCTGTCTGAGGGATTGGCAGCAGCAGCAGCTGCAGTGAAACCCCAGGAAAGGCAGTTTGGCAGTACCAGGTTCTGTGCTACAGACCACTGGGATCATGGGATTGTGCCAACTATGCCAGGATGGTATAGAGGGGGCAATTCCATGATCATAGACATGTTACATGGCCATATTCGGAGTTACCATTGTGAAGCTACATATAGGTAGTGACCTATATGTAGTGCACGCGTGTAATGGTGTCCCCGCACTCACAAAGTCCGGGGAATTGGCCCTGAACAATGTGGGGGCACCTTGGCTAGTGCCAGGGTGCCCTCACACTAAGTAACTTTGCACCTAACCTTTACCAGGTAAAGGTTAGACATATAGGTGACTTATAAGTTACTTAAGTGCAGTGTAAAATGGCTGTGAAATAACGTGGACGTTATTTCACTCAGGCTGCAGTGGCAGGCCTGTGTAAGAATTGTCAGAGCTCCCTATGGGTGGCAAAAGAAATGCTGCAGCCCATAGGGATCTCCTGGAACCCCAATACCCTGGGTACCTCAGTACCATATACTAGGGAATTATAAGGGTGTTCCAGTAAGCCAATGTAAATTGGTAAAATTGGTCACTAGCCTGTCAGTGACAATTTGTACAGAGAGAGCATAACCACTGAGGTTCTGATTAGCAGAGCCTCAGTGAGACAGTTAGGCACCACACAGGGAACACATACATATAGGCCACAAACTTATGAGCACTGGGGTCCTGACTAGCAGGGTCCCAGTGACACATAACAAACATACTGAAAACATAGGGTTTTCACTATGAGCACTGGGTCCTGGCTAGCAGGATCCAGTGAGACAGTGAAAACACCCTGACATACACTCACAAACAGGCCAAAAGTGGGGGTAACAAGGCTAGAAAGAGGCTACTTTCTCACACACCATCTGCTGTAGACAACCTCCCTGCATCCCTGACTGTGCTGCCTTAACTTGCATCACCATTGTCTTCTCTTTTAACCTTCTCTGCTTCAATTCAATCTCATCACTACAGTACTTCGCATACTGCAACACCTCATCAATCGGCTTTTCTTGCCAGCAAATCAAATGACTCTTAATCATCTGACTAATCTCAGGTCTCAACCCTTCAACAAATCTAAACACAAGGTGATTCATGTCCTTCGCCTCAACAACCTCTGTACCACTGTAGTGCTTGAACGCCTTCAACAACTTCTCCTAATAGGCATGTATCGACTCCTTGGCTTCCTGAGCCATCCGATCAATCGTTTGCCAATCAATATTCTTCGGCGAAACTCTCGATTTCAGAAGCTCAATCACCTTATAGTAATACTTCATCACCTCAGGAGACGATGCTCCTGTGATGCTGTCCCTTGCCGGTTCCTCGGTTGGCCAATCCATACCCCTCTTGTACTCAAGCCACATGTCAGCTGGAACTATGATCTCAAAGAGAGTATTCAGGTCTTCCCAAAGGCATTTCGCAAGCTCATATTCTGGTTCATCACTGGTGCTATGTTTGACTGCGGTCCTGTGACCGAAGTATAATTCGCAATCATTTGCTGCTGTACCTGGGGCAGTAAGGGTGGAGTAGGATCATTCTGAATCAACTTTGGTCCTCCATATGCTTGGTCTGTCGGCATCATCAGATTTGTGGTAGTCTCTAAGATGGGGACATCAGGGTAAAGTCTCTGAACCTGTGGTGGTTGCAGCTGAGATTGCATACCGTGGGCAGTGGACACACTAAAACTACTGTGTACCGGGATTGGTGTCGAGACAGGACTAGCCTGTATTGGATTCGTTGTCACCTTCTCTTGGGACAAACCTGCAGGACATGTACTAGTACTCAGTCTATTGTCATCTATCGCATATGGTGGCGGTCGGTCATTTAGTAACTGATTAAGGAACTCATCATCCTCTTAGTCATCTACCTCTGACCAGGGCTTCCTAGCCTCTTTGTCTTTGGAAGGACTTTTGTCAGTATTACAAGTGGCTTTCCCCCCTTTGTCTTCACCTTCTTGAGCTATTGCTGGAAACAGCCTGACTCCATCTATTGTTATCCTTCTCCAAACTCTCTGTGCACTATACCACCTAGCCTTCGCTAGTGTCTTTTCTGCTTTTCTCATTCTGCTCTCAAATTTCTGTTGCTGTTGTTGTATGGCCATCAGCTCCCAAATTGCTAATGCCTCGAACTGTGCTGGTCTCAGAGGTGGCTTCAGCTCATTTAGCACCCTCTGCAAATTTTCCAAAACCCACAAATTGAACGTTCCGTGCTCCGGAAACGCCAAACACTCTTCATTCTCTGTAGATTTCCACCATTGCTTTAGCCAAAGACATGGCGCGACCCCCTTTTCCTCCATTACAGCATTAGCCGGTATATCCTCTGGCGGTGCAACCTCCCCTACACTTGCGGTAATATATACATCTCCCCTCAAGGCACTCTTTAAAGCCCTGAAAAATGTCATTTTTACATCTTCTATTTTGTTCACGATCGAATCAGGAAGTGACTTTAATTCCCAGAACTCTCTTCGCCTACCTTCTCAACCAGTTGCCTCTCACGGACGGCTGCCAATCCGTGCTCGACCCTTCTCACTAACCGATCTATTCCAGCGCAGCTCTAATGACGTATCACTCACACACTCTGCGACTGACAAAGTCTTGCGGCTTGTCTTCCCACTCTCAATTCACACAAACTAATGCAACATATTGCGAGCACCAACAAGAACGAACTCAAATTTGCCAATATACTACAAGAAAGGGTAACACAATTGCTTCAGAACTTTACAGATATTTTGCCAAGCCTCGGCCGCTACTCTCCCCTTCTCAGATCCCGCACTCGCAAGCAAATTTGACCAGCAAATTTTACTCTCGACTTTTCAATGGGTCGTTCTAGTGCACTTTAGAACTCACCAAATCTCCATCGAAGTTTTCATTCACTCACTTTGACTCATTCTTGACTCGTCGACTTCACCATCGACCTATTAAACCGCACAAATTACAACATAAACCAAGTGTCTCATGCACTTATCAATATACTCAGGAGTCTTAGACCACGCAGGGTCTTTACATCATCAACAACCACATGGACAATTTTTTAGCACAAAGCGCCACACTCACATGAAGTTCACCGACTTCCCTACTCTCACACTGCGGAGTACGCACACTCCTACTAAAACATCATCATCTGGCCTAAAATCCTCACAAACTTCACAATTCACCTGCGGTATGCATAAGCTATGCAAGCGCAAAACCTACTTCATTCACACTATCACTAGAACGCCGAGAACATACTTAAGCTTCCTTCAGCAAGCTCAGAGATTCAGGGAAAGTAATTTGGGGTTTAGAGGCACATCATCACTCCCATTTGCATTATTGAAAAAATACTTTTCCCACCCCCAATTTTCCGATACACCTTGCTTACTTCCAAACCACTCCCATCAATTTCTACCAGACCTCTTCAACCATCAACTCTATCAATTCCGCACTGTTACCAAAACTGTCAATTATCACACTCCGCCATCCTCCGTACTAGAGCCCCAAAGGGCCAAACCATTAGCTCTGCTACCAAAAACTGATAGCACGTCGGAGCCTTGATAAGTAAACTTACAAGGAGACATGCCTAGGTCGACGAACCTTTGGACCACGTTCGAGGACTTCCCAGTACAAGGTGTCTTTTTGGCATCACAATTCAATAGATCAAAAACCCAATCAGTATTCACGAAGACTAATCAACAAGCTAATAAATGACATTTAATAAGAATCAATAGTTGAACACACCATGACCTTTCAGTCACGAATATCCACAACAAACTAGTTAAGTGTTAGGATATTTATTTCCGTATTTGTTACAATCTAACATCATCTCTGTTAATCTCATTAGCAATCAATCTCATTAAGAACTCATCTAATTAGCACTTAGAACGCAATTCATCAATGCATAGAGAATATTTATTAGGCTCGTCATTAATATGAAGCAACTTAGCAAAGTCTAGCATACATGATTCAACAAAGCATGAACTCAGTCATTTGTCTTTTTGCACCGGATAATTGTGAACGCCTTAACTAACCTCAAATTAGCATTAGCATGTTGGGCTTCATGCAAAACATTTAGCAAACACAAATTTGGAAAACATTTAAACTATGGCCTCTATCAAAATAGCAGTTGGTACCTAGAAAGGAAAGGCAAACAGACAATTACAATTTGGCATCAGATAGTTACCAATCCAACAGATCAGCAAACAGCATCAGTCTTCGTCCTCAGGACATCAGTCGATTCGCCATCAGCAGAGATAGGACGGGGCAAAGTCTCGAAATAGCATAGCTAAGGAATAGGACTCTTCCCTCATATGGAGGAGAAGTAAGTATCAGGTAAGTAGAGGATGGTTTAAAATATCAGGAGAAAGCAAAAGAAGCGAAAAGTCTCTGGCCCTCATTACAACATTGCCGCCCGCCAAGTTGTAACCGCTGTGCGGCCGTCAATGGGGTCGCACTCCCGTGGTCCCCATTATGACATCCACGCTGGGCTCTGAGCCCAGCGGGGATGTGGGCAGCAACATGGGAGCCGGCTCCAAATGGAAGCCAGCGGTGTTGCGGCCGTGCGACGGGTGCAGTTGCACCCATCGCGCGTTTCACTGTCTGCTGTGCAGACAGTGAAAAGCTGTGTGGGGCTGTGCCAGGGGGCCCCTGCACTGCCCATGCAAAAGGCACTAGCTAAAGGCGTGGGCAGTGCAGGGGCCCCCAGGGGCCCGCGACTCCTCTTTCCGCCATACTTTCCATGGCGGTTTCTACCGCCATGGAAAGGCTGGCAGGAAGGGGACTCGTAATCCCCTGGGCAGCGCTGCAAACAGCGCTGCCCTGGCAGATTACAACCGCCGGGACCAACGTGGTGGAAAAGCGCTGGGACCAATGTGGCGGAAAACTGCCGGGACCAACGTGGCGGAAACCGCAGTGGTCGTAATCCGCGAGTTTGCACCGCCAGCCTGTTGGGGGTGCAACCTCCAAAAGAGCCCTGGCGGTCTTTGACCGCCAGGGTTGTAATGAGTGCAACTGTCTCTCTGCGTCTCTGCTCTGCTCTGCCTCTCTCTCCTTGGGTCACTCCGTTAAATCAAAACTACCTAATTAGCCCATAATTCCTCATTGGATAATAATTGGTGCATCGTTATCCCTGTCCAATAATCCTTCATGCATTTTGCCAGAATTTTCCACAAACCGCTGATTGGTCCATGTTATTGATGTCTTCATCGGTTGGAATGTCAGGTAAGAAAAGTTACACTTTGCGCTCCAGTCAGTGTCTCCATTGTTTTCTCCTACTCTAGTCAGCCTTGCACCTGTTACCAATTACACTGTTGCATTCAGCAAGAATGTCTGCTTGAGCAAGTCGGTTCTCATGGGAAAGAATTTACTACTGTTACATACACACATCTAACTTCTGGAAAAGTACAGCTTTGTGTCCTTCAGGAAAACAGCACATTACACGTTTGGAAAATGCAGTTTAATACAAGACCAGGCAACTAGGCCCAGTACCTCGCTAAGCCAAAACCTATCAATTAATAAGCAACTTCTTACTACATAACTCTAATTATAATATGCTAATACAATTCAAAACATTATTGCATAATAATTCAGAATTAACAAGCTTTCATTAGTTTTCGTACACATTGATAGCCATTCCCCGTGGGCACATTTCAAACACTTGCATTATTTCTATGTTAACACATTTCCTACGCAGCTTCATTACACAATATATTGCAAGCTTTTCATGTTGATATTGCTTTTGAAAAACACACTCCAACAGGAGGTCTTGTGTCTGTAGCAGGTGACAGAGACACCTTCCTCTGTCTCAATAATCTCTGCTCCAAGAAACTTTTGGTTGGTACTTCCCTACATTGTTTCTCCTGCACATCCCACAGCATTTTACAACTTTTGCTTGGAGGTAGTATGAAATATAAAATGTTGATCACCTGACTGCTACCTTGACACTGTATTATTTTAAATGAGAACTTTAAAAAGTGTTGGTTATTAAGGAATACGTTGACATTATCAGTTTGACGGAATGGTATGGGGTATTTACCACATATGGTCAATACCAATACCCCAGGATGAAGTATATTCCACATGTGGTAAATACCTTCTTTCCCAGTTTTGAAATGGGAAATGGGGCACAACATGCAGAATTGTTTTTTAACATTCTGAGTTCAGCTTGTTTTGCCGTTTACCAGGAAGCCCCTCCCCCAATAAATTTCGGCCGGTTTGATCTGGCAGAACTTATCACAAGAAAAATGCAAGGATGTGATAATTATCATACAACCCCTATTTCTAAGCCCTGTGCAAACACCTGTTTGCACAAGGATCGGGATTTAGTCACGATTTCGTACTTATGTCTAAAAAGAAATGTCCCCTTAAAACTCAGGGGGACCCAAAAAGAGAACGTCTGAAGCAGGGCACTACTAAATGCTAGTTGTGGCAGAGAGATGTAGATAGAGACCGGAGCTTACTTAGCGTCAGCACTCTCTGCTGCCAACGTACTCGCAGGTCCATTACCTTGGACTTCTAAATTAAAGTAGCATATAGGATAATCATTCTAAAGGAGTGCAACTTGCATTGCGATGTATTTGTGTTAATAATAGGTATCCCCTGGTTTGTAGCAGTGCTTAAATCTGACATTTTTTTCTTTAAAAAATTACTGACATTTTAAGCCACATTAGCCGATTAATTCTTTGTAGTATACCAGGAAAGTTCAGGTCTTCCGAAGTACCGCTGGTGTGCTTTACAATGTAAATACGAGAAAGAACGATTGATAGGATTATGTCATGCAGAGAAGATTAACACATTTAAAACGAAGAATAAAAGTAGGGAAATTAGGAGAAACGTTTACTTTATTAAAAGACACTGAAATAATTTATTCAGGCGAAAACAGCTGCTACATTATTATCACTGTTCTGCACAAAGAACAACGCCTATTGTAAAACGTATTACTTCCGGATTTGACAATTTCATTTTTCAGACCCATTCACAGCATGTAAATGGTCAGATATGGTTTCGTGTCAACGTCAGCACTAAATCAATTTCCAGGCTGGGAATGGCGGGGTAAACACTACCTAAACCGGTGGTCTAGGTGAAGTAGTTTTCCACATTAAAAATGTACCCGGCAAATATATGACTCTGACAGACAAGCTGCTAGGAATTCATTTCTAATCCCATTAAAAATTTGTGGTTGGTAATCTTAATTTGCTACCACAGCAATGTATTAATTTTCAGTTTGGTTCCACTAATTTCCCCCTTTCTCGAGTCATAAGCTTATCAATATAAAGCTACGGGAAAAACACACGGCTAAAACAATTATACATCCAGGGGCAGCTGCTGGCAGGAAGAACTGGTGAAGCAGCATGTGGAGCGAGGACAAGTAATAATTAAACAAGGATTTGCAATGCAACGTGTCTCGCGTTTGCTCATGTTCGAGCTGATAGCGTTGTAAACTCCTAACCCGACTTTTCACCTATCGGCAAAAGTGCATTTATGTACGTAAACCGAAAAAGTGCATTTAACTATTTAAAGCGCTCGACTTCTGCCAAGCGAAATCGCGCTAGTAAATTAGAGAAAAAGTAGTCCACGAGCCGGACAGAAACCAGCGAGCCTCGCATGTTTTCTGTACTTGGTCGATGCGCTCGAGGAGGGCTAGCCACCGGAAAAGGAATGACGTATGCATGCCTTCGACTAATGAAAGCAAGCAGATTTTAATAGGCAAGCCCACTAACCAATGAAAAACACTGATGTGACGTCGACAGGGCTCCGAGCCCTTTTCTAAACCCTAAAGCGTCTCGCTGCGATACGCATGCGCGAGCGCATGCAACGCAGGCTCGACCCTAAAAAAGAAGATTTACCTGCCCCGCTGCGCCTCCTCGCCTCTGCCTTAAATGATGCCTCGATGCTTCTGGTTCCTCCCCTCCCCAGCCAATCCAGACACTTCTTTTACAGAGCAGGAAAGAAGCACCAGGATTGGCCTCAGGGAGGGAGTGGTAGCCTGCACTTAGTCTCCACCCGCCTGTGAAACAAGGCCGGGTGGAGAGTTGTAAGAGCTCATTTTAGTTTGCCTGGCCTCGGACAGCTGGTCGAACAGACATGCGCACTTGGAGTACACCTAGCACTCCTTCCCCCCACCCCCTGTGACACAGAGCATGCTGGCCCCACCCCACCTTTAATTATCATTTTATTTATCTCCTTCTATGCTTCATCCTTTCAGCAGGGGGCAATGCTCCTCCGCCATAGCGTAGGGCCATCCCTCCCATACACAACCAATATTGGACCACTCTACTTCAAAAAATTATCAGGTTCATTTCTCTGAATGAGTGCAGTATTTACATTATTTCCCATCATTTTTATTTAATCCTTGAACAGCCAAGGATGTAACGGTTATGTCTTTGGCTGTGGCTCTGAGGTGCCAAGAATGTATCCGTTAAGTCCTGGTAGAGGCCCTTAGGGTAAGCTCTAGCGTTCCCCCAAGGGCTCTCCCCCACCCCTCCAGGGCAGAGTTGGAAGGGGAATTGGTTCCCCTTTCACCCCCGCCCGGTAACCTCCCAGTGACGTCTGATGACGTCAGCATGCAGTTGCGCGCTGACCATATCAGACCTCATCAGAGGTCACCTCCCATCGCATTGGAAGCATGCTTCCAGCATGATCCGAGGAGAAACAGATTAGTTTCTCCTCGGTACGGGGGCAGAGGAGGTCAGAGAGGCATGAAGACGAAAGGAAAGGCTTTTCCTTTCCTTTCATGTCTCTCTGAGCATTCCTGCAGCACGATCGCTGGAATGCCACTAGACACCAAGGAGTTTGTTTTTTTGGTTGAAATTGGCATAAGGGGAGCGACCCCTCCTCAGAGGTCGCCTCCCATCGCACTGGAAGCATGCTTCCAGAATGATCCGAGGAGAAACAGATTAGTTTCTCCTCGGTACGGGGGCAGGGGAGGTCAGAGAGGCATGAAGACGAAAGGAAAGCCTTTTCCTTTTCTTTCATGTCTCTCTGAACATTTCTGCAGCGTGATCGCTGGAATGCCACTAGACACCAAGGATTTTGTTTTTTTGGTTGAAATTGGCATAAGGGGAGCAACCCCTTTGACAAGGCTCTCTCCCCAAGTGAAGGGCATTTTTGATAAGGCCATTTCTAACCCCCCGGAGTCAGATCGGCCTATATTAATTAGACCAGAAGTGTATTTTTTTTCCGTTTATATTGATGAGTCACTCCGCAGGGGGCAATTTGTTTATTAGGCCTTTTCTGCCCCCCCCCCGGGGGAAGGTCAGCCTATATTAATATAGAGGGACAGAAATCACTAGACACCAGGGATTATTTTTTTTAGTTTACAATGATAAGGGGAGTGACTCTTTAGGCAAGGGTCGCTCCCCAGGGGGCAATTTTGTTTAATATGCCTTTTCTGCTCCCATCTAGGGACAGATTGGCCTATGTTAATTAGGCCAATCTGTCTCCAAGGGGGGCAGAAACCACCAGGCACCAGGGATTATTCTTACAAATGGGGATTGACCCCTTAGCAAGGGTCACTCCCCAGGGAGGCAATTTTATTTTAGGCCATTTCTGCCCCCCTTGGGGGCAGATCGGCCAATTTTTCTTAGGCCAATCTACCCCCAAGAGAGGCAGAAGCCACTAGACACCAGGGATTTTTTGCACCAATTTCAAATAAGGGGAGCAACCCCTTAGGCAAAGGATGATCCCCTGGAGGAAGCAAATTTACTTTTGGCCATTACCGCCCCTGTTGGAGGCAGGTAGGCCTATTTTTGTAAGGCTCATCTCTCCCCATGGGGGCAGAAAGCCCACCAGGGAAGATTTTTTTCAAACAAAGAGGGTTGGGGTATGGCCATACCCCCACCCCAAATAAATGGTGACAAAGTTGTTCTGCCCACTGGTGGGCAGATGGGGCAATTACTCTGTTCCACTACCCAGGGAGGGGGGGGGGGGACAGACAGCTAAATAGATGCCCGGGAATAAATAATAAAAAAAAAAATAGGGGGTGGTGGCTACCAACCAGTATGGGCATGCCCCCACCCCATCTGAAGGGGGAAACCAGTCTTTCAGCTCCCCCCCCATACCCTAAAACATTTTACCCTATGGCAAGCAAGAGGACATTCGATTATTTGGGGTTTTGGTTTTATATTTGGGCCATGAGAGCTTGTCTAACTCTCAAAATCGTCCCACTTGGAATGGTGAGGGCTGCACTTTTTGAACTTTGGGACGCTGACATGTAGAAACATCTACGAGACCTAGAGACATCTGAAAGCTAAAAATCTGGGTGAGTCCAGCGTGGTGTGCTTCACATGCACCCACACCAGTTTCTTACCCACAATGCCCTGCAAACCTCCAACTTTGCTTTAAATCACACATTTTTCCCACATTTTTGTGATGGAACCTTCCGGAATCTGCAGAAATCCACAAGATTCCTACCACCCAGCATTGTCACATCTATACCGATAAAAACTCTGCCCTACTCAGTTTTTTTTTCAAACTGCCCTTTTGGACCTGCTTTGGTTCCCCCTCATTTTCGAAATGTTTTTGGCTCTTCTCTATCACAGGCTCTTGGCCCACATTCACAAGTGAGGTATCATTTTTACCGGGAGACTGAGGGGAACGTTGGGTGCTAGGAAATGTGTGCCGTTGTGGTGATCCCACACAAAAATGTGTGAAAAATGTGATTTTTTAGCTAAATTTGAGGTTTGCACAGGATTCTGTGTAGGAAAACACTGGGGGATCCACAGAAGTCACACCTCCCTGGACTCCCTCGGGTGTCTAGTTTTCAGAAATGTTTGGCTTTGGTAGGTTTCCCTAGATGGCTGCTGAGCCCAGGACCAAAAACGCAGGTTCCTCCCGCAAAAAACAGGTAGTTGTATTTGATAATTTTGATGTGTCCAGATAGTGTTTTGGGGGATTTCCTGTCATGGGCACTAGGCCTACCCACACAAGTGAGGTACCATTTTTATCGGTAGACCTGGGGGATCTCTGGGTAGAAAGAAGTTTGTGGCTCCCCTCAGATTCCAGAACTTTGCAGCATCAAAATGTAAGGATAAAGTGTTTTTTAAGCTAAATTTTGAGGATTGCAAAGGATTCTGGGTACCAGAACCTGGTAAGAGCCCCACAAGTCACCCCATGCTGAATTCCTCTAGGTGCCTAGTTTTAAAAAATGTATAGATTTGCTAGGTTTCCCTAGGTGCCGGCTGAGCTACAGGCCAAAATCTACAGCTAGGCACTTTGCAAAAAAACACCTATGTTCTGTTTTTGGGCATTTCCTGTGATGGGCACTAGGCCTACCCACTTAAGTGAGGTACCATTTTTATCGGGAGACATGGGGAAATGCTGGGTGGAAGAAATTTGTGGCTCCTCTCAGATTCCAAAACTTTCTATCACCGAAATGTAAGGAAAAAGTGTTTTTTTTGCAACATTTTGAGGTTTGCAAAGGATTCTGGGTAACAGAACCTGGTGAGAGCCCCACAAGTCACCCCATCCTAGATTCCCCTAGGTGTCTAGTTTAAAAAATGCAAAGGTCTGGTAGGTTTCTCTAGTTGCCGGCTGAGCTAGAGGCCAAAATCCACAGATAGCACTTTCCAAAAAACACATCGGATTTCAATGTAAAAATGTGATGTGTCCATGTTGCATTTCCTGTCGCGGGCATTAGGCCTACCCATGCAAGTGAGGGGCCATTTTTAACGGGAGCAGGGGGGAACACAGAATAAAAGAATAAGTGTTATTGCCCCTTGTCTTTCTCTACATTTTTCTTCCAAATGTAAGACAGTGTGTAAAAAAGACGTCTATTTGTGAAATGCCCTGTAATTCACATGGTAGTATGGGGACCCTGGAATTCAGAGACGTGTATGTAACAACACCTTATCTTGTGCCCATTTTGGAAATACAAAGGTTTCCTTGATATCTATTTTTCACTCTTTATATTTCTCAAATGGATTGCTGTATACCTTATTGGCTCTGGGTACCTCGAGTTTTTGATGAACCTACAAGCCCTATATATACCCACAAACTGAACAGTCCAGCAGACGTAACAGTATATTGCTTTAAAAAATGTATTGCTTTTCAAAAAGTTATAGATGAAAACGTGGACAGAAGTGGCTCTTTTTTCACCTCAATTTCAACACGTTTTTATTTCAGCTGTTACATTCAGTAGGAAAACCTTGAAGGAGCTAAACAAATGACCCCTTGCTGAATTTAGAATTTTGTCTACTTTTCAAGAAATGTTTAGCTGTCCAGGATCCAGCATTGGTTTCACACCCATTTCTGTCACAAACTGGAAGGAGGCTGAAAGCACAAAGAAATAGTAAAAATGGGGTATGTTCCAGCAAAATTCAGAAATTGTGTTGAAAAATGTGGTTTTCTGATTCAAATCTGCCTGTTCCGGAAAGCTGGAAAGATGGTGATTTTAGCATTACAAACGCTTTGTTGATGCCATTTTCAGGACAAAAACCACAAGCTTTCTTCTGCAGTCCTTTTTCCCATTTTTTACAAAAAAAACTAAATTTGAGCTGTATTATGGCGAATTTATTGGTCTTCTCCAGGAAACCCTAAAATGTTGGGAAAAAAAGGACACAAATTTGGTGTGGGTAGCTTAAAAAAGTTATGATGGCCTAAGTGCAAACTGCCCCAAATAGTCAAAAATAGGCCTAGCACCTGAGGAGGAAAAGGCCTGGCAGCAAAGGGGTTAAAAGCAAATTATATAATATAAACAAGGTTTGCAGGGATGTTATAGTTAGGTTCTGAATTTACTCACACAAAATCATGGAAATTCTGCAGTATTACTTAAAGTTATGTCAAGTAACTATAACTCACACCCTAAGGTAACTATAACTTGTGCCCCTGCCATGCAGTTTTTTCTTCAACAATTTGACTGCTAATGTTTCATTTATATTTTTAATTACATTATAGAAGTTGTCATGAGTGCTGTAATATCTGCGGTAATTAGCAGTGCATTGCATAGGCACGAGTTATAGTTACCATAGGCGCGAGTTATAGTTACTTGAAATATCTGTCTATCTGTCTATCTATCTATCTATCTATCTATCTATCTATCTATCTATCTATCTATCTATCTATCTATCTATCTATCTATCTATCTATCTATCTATCTATCTATCTATCTATCTATCTATCTGTCTGTCTAATTATCTATCTATCTATCTATCTATCTATCTATCTATCTATCTATCTATCTAATCTATCTATCTTTACACAGACATATCTATATTATATATATATGTAAATATATATATATATATATATATCTTTGAAAACTGCCTGTAAACAGACTAACACGCGTACTCAAGGATCCTTCAATGTAGTTTTTCTAAAATAATCCAGCCCCTGAAATGTGTTTCGGCACTCAGCCTTGTTCACGCATGGAGGGAAGTGCTACACAACATCAATAAATATCACATGAATCTACAACTCAAATTGACATGGTTGAAGGACTCATAACACCATATGAAACACTATAAATGTGGTGGCCATGTTGGACTGGTGAAGGCATAAAGTAATGTACCAAGTAATTATGCATATAAGAAACACAATTGTACATGGACAATACATAATTATTTGCATTACTCATGCTTGAAATGTTATTATGTCTGGTTATTTCATAACTTTGTACAATAATCCCTTTTAGTTCCTACTTAAATATAATAGTGACATCACCCAACTAACATTCAACATAACAGCTATTCCTAACATGTTGTTATTGCTGGCAGCTTAATGAATATTCACAATGGTCTCCTATGGTATCTAATAGGACTCGAAACATCCTGTTTTACCAAATAAAACATAAAATGAAAAATATATTGAAATGCCCCATGTCTATGTCCTAAGAGACACAACATATAATTATTTATGCAAATACTTCTACATGTAACAATATTAAAGCCCAAATGGGCCTGTGCAAGAAGTATATCGCTATTCAGTCATTATGCGTAACCCTTTGTTGTTAGGAATAACATAACTTGAGTGCCAACAGATCAACAATATAGCAAACTGTACTATTAATAACATTATCTGATGATGGTAAATATCTCAAGATCATGTGTGCAGCCTCAATGGGCAATTTGAACATCAGTCAGACAGCAGCAAAATTACATTACTGTATGTCTCTACTTTCTAAAGGTCCCCCTACACACACAAGATTAACAAAAATGCAAATAAATATCACCCAAGTGATATCAGTGAGTGCTGGATGAAAAGGGTAGGGAGCCCCAGCTAGAGCCTCCTCTCGTGCCTAGCACCCCAGGCGAGAGTCCCTTCCTCTCCTCCCTGAAATCAAACAAAAGGTTACAATTGGTTGCACACTTCTGCAGAAAGAGTATACACTTGAAAGAGAAAAAAGGTATTAGCTGCACATATGCAATATATACACTATAAAACATTTATGACTTCAAATAGTTGCACCTAACCCATGTGTATATGTTAACTCCTCATTTGAGTTCAGTCCTCCTGGTACCTTGTGTTTGATAATATGATTAATCTTGACTCTAATGTTCTTAATGCCAAGGTCCTACTCCACTCCTGTGGTCCATCGTGATATGTCAATACCAATATATCTCAGAAGATTTCTGTCACTGGAATGGTGGGTTTTAAAATGTCATGCAACTGGGGAGTGTTCATCCTCATTACCAATAGCTCGCACATGTTCCAAGATCCTTTTCCTGATAACGTGTATGGTACTGCCCATGTACCATAAGCCACGTGGGCATTCCAAAATATACACCACAAAACTGTACTACATGTAATGAACTTTGTGATAGGTCTTTTCATCTTTTTGCCAGGGATACTAATCTTCTTAGCATTAGACATTTTTGTGCATGTTTAAACTTGCCACATATGAAAAAAACAGGCATAGATCTGTCTAGGGTGTTTATACTTATATATTGCCCAGCAATGTTGTTCTTCACAAGGAGATTTCTGAGTGATCTAGTGGTATGATATATTAGTCTGGGCCTCTCCCCCACAGTATCACCAACCACTGGATTACACTGTAGGAGACCCCAACTCTTGTCCAGATTTTAAGTGGTAATCAATCTAATACCACTGTCCTCTCTGTTAAGTTGCTCATCCAACTGTACCCTACCCTTACAGAGGATTTCATTACGTGTGATTAACTTTATTCTCTCACTCGCCTTGTCTCGTACCCACTTAGAATAGCCACATTGGAAGAACCGGTTAAATATAGGAACCTTTTCTTGTGAAAATGTAACGTCTTCACTGCAATTTCTGGGTGCTCAAACAAGCTCCCCATACGGGATACTCCATGTTAAATGGTTAGGGTGGCTATTCTGTGCATGCAATAGACTATTGACAGCGGTCGATTTACGATACAGCCTTGATTTAATCTTGCCATTAGCAACCATTATTTCTACATCCAGGAGTACTAAGTTTTCACTGTGTACATTAACTGTAAACTGCAAATTCAGAACATCATCACTGAGTGTTTTAACAAAATTCATTGCAATGCCAAACTATGAACAAGTCATTAATAGCATAGCCAGGAGCGATACAAGTACCTATCACTGTCCCTTGTATCATCCTGTATAATGTATCCTGAAAAAGGAAAATATTGTTGGTCAAACCAAATGTTATCATCTCAAGAAGCATATGAGTATGTGAAAAAAGACCCATTGGTCTAGCCCTCAAAACATGTTCACAGGCCTTAATTCCATTTTCATATCTTATACTTGGATAGAGTGCTTGGACATCCAAGGTCATCAACAGATAATCTGATTCCGAATGTATTACTTCTATTCTTCTCAAAACGTTTCTAGTGTCTGCTATGTATGATGGTGAAGTATTAAGAAATTGTTTAAGGAAATGATCAATGTATTTGGAGGTGTTCTCTAATAGGCTACTTATAGAGGAAACAGTTGGTCTAGCAGGTGGATTGGAGGTGGGTTTATGGACCTTAGGTTACAAATATAATATGGGTGTTCTGGGATGAAGGTTTTTCAAAAAGTGATATTCCTCTATCTCAATCAAACCTCTGTCCCTCCAACCACTAAGCTTGTCCCAGTATTCTCTTACGATATTTTTCGTATCATGCTCTGTGATGGTAACATAACAGTTATGGTCATTAAGTTGCCCGCATGCCTCCTTTATGTACATATCTGTGGGCATTACCACAATATTCCTTCCTTTATCTGCATGCATTATTGTTATACCTGTGTCCTGCGCTATACTGTGTATGACTTTTCTCTGCGACCAAGTCATATTACTCCTATATCTATTCCTCCCTTTGTCAAGCTTTCTCAAATTGGATACCACTTTTTCTTGAAATGCATCTATAATGTCAAAACCCATCAAAGGCGTGAATTTAGAACATAGTTTAGAAGTCTGTGGGGATGTTAGCCTCATGCAATACACCTTCTGTTTCCAATATTGCTTCCTCATCTAACCCTTCTTCTGACCTTTCATTTTGTAGTTCTATCAAAGCAGTCAGGCAATCAATGTCAACAATAGTCAAGTTCTCCCTTGCGTTGGTAGAGGGTGCCTTACTCTGACGAGTTTTGATAACATTACGTTTAAAATACGAGTTTCAGATGTCGTGCGTACTTCAATACATCAATCCTAGTGGATACCAAGTAAAAGCTTGCAGTGCGGCAAAAGGAGGTGCCTAAATTTAAGACTTTGAGTTCAGTCTGTGTTAGAGCTCTATTTAAGAGATTTATAACTGTATTATTACCTGTCGTCGTTGTCCTTGCTGCTTTGAACCTCTCCATGTTCCCATGGGGCTTGCCTCAAAATCTTTGCCTTCTTTGTTTCCATTCTTTTTCGTCTGCCGCCTCAGCCACTTCCTCTTTATTCCCCTTTTGCTGACCGATTTACCTTCAGCCCTTTTCTCAAAAGGCAGAATTGTTGTAAAAAGATCTTCTTGCTTTCTCCCTCAGAGGCACTGGAGTCCCCTGTTCCTGGTGTATCTGTGTCATTAACTGTGTCTGATTGCTTGTTTGCAATGGCTCTTGAAATAACCACAGTGTCATCCATCTGTCCCTTGTTTGTATTATAAATACGATCAAATTTCCCTATAAAAGTTATGAAACATCCTGATTGGTAATCTGTTGTGTCTCTGGCAAACATACTTTGTGGAGTTTAATATCACTTTCTAGTTTATCTAATCTTTGTTGCATCTCAGCTCTAATTTTCTTTATTTGCTCTGGATCTTGTTGTGTTCCAAGCCATTCTTCTGTCTCCACTATTTCTCTCACGGCTTTCTCCTGGTCTGTCCATGATATTTAATTAAGATAGTCAACATTGTCTTAGAGCAATTGGTTAAATTATTCACCCATTCATCAATCATAGAAGGATCTGGATCCTCGTAAGTGGTAACTATGAAAATTCATAGTCCTCTAGAAACCATATTGGAGTATAAATAGTTTTGTGGTGAAGTCGCTTCCCACCTCTTACTCAAAGCAGGTCTTGACAACCTTTCCAATCTGCCCAGTTGTCCGGGCAGCATGTCATTACTTTCATTCTTATTACTTGTGGTGTTGGAAATACTGGCTGCTGAAAATAACGCATTTGCAGACAAGGTTCTTTCTACCACTCTTTCTGCTGTTATCCCCTAGGACTGGTAAATCCTCTTGTATTAATAAATATAACAGATGACAGTCCTACCCAGTCCAAGGTATGCAGGACCCGGTTCTCCCTTCATCCACCACCTAAATATCTAGGAGTTAAAAATGTCAATTACTAAGGTTCAAATGACCTCATAAATTGGCTCACGGAAAAATGCTGAGGCATGCCAGGCAGGAATACTCAACAATGCAGCACTTGGAGACCTAAGCATGCTTCTTCCTGTGTGCAGCGCGTCCTCCGACTCGTCACAATACGGATACTCTGCGCATGCTTCCATTTGCTATCAGTGCCTGTCATTCAGGTCAAATATCTGCATTTCATTTTGAATCGTGCACGCACTGTCCTCCGTCATTGTGCAGTATATAAATAATGCAATGCTTCCACCACAAGGCCAGTACTTTTATATCTGCCAAAGTTTGTTGTTGTGCTGCACACCCGTTATTCAATACCCTCTTGGTGCTGTGTTGTTGCATCTCGTTAAATCTCAATCGAGGTGTATCTCCTCCAAACTCCTGGATTGGAAAAGTGTTTTTTTTTTTTACGTGGCTATATCTTTGGCACTGTTTGACCAATCTTTGCGAGAAAAAAAAAATCAGAGTGTTTTGTTGGGTTTTGTTGTGCATGGAACATTTCAATGTGGGGCTGAGGAAAAGTGGAGGTCAATCAAAGTATGTTTCCCATGTTAATTCCCATAGAGATTTTAGACACAACTGCAGCCAAAACCATTCAACGCTATTACGTCAGATTTGGCAGGAAGTTAGCTCTTGGTCCAGAAATCACTGTTTTGATTGTTTGGTATAAATCCATTCAGTAGTTTTTGAGATATTCATGGAAAAAGGCATTTGTATGTCTGGGCGGAGCCTAAGCACACATCTCATGGTGAGATCTGATTGGCTAGCGGCACTTCAACCAGAAAGAGATGGCAGCCATCTTGGGATCAATATACATGATAGCACCCCATTGGAATGCATTCTAGTACATTGAAGGTTTTGAAGGTCACAATAAGGAGAACGTATAAAGATTTTAGTTACAATATAAATCATTGGTTGCAAATGTGATTGTACCTTAAGAAAAAGCCTTCTGGTGGTGTTTCATGAATCATGTTTGAGAGAAAACTGTTTTCTCATGGTTTTTCCATAGAGGTTATGGAAGGTGCTCTAGAAACTAAAATGATAATAGGTTTCTGTAAATTCACACTATCATTCTTAGCAATATGAGAATAAAGTCTGACATTCTCAGTAAAATATGCACTTCCAACAGGAGCAGCTTGTCCCTTGTATTCTACTACAGTCCCCCAAAGTGTTCTAAAGAATAACTAGAATACTAATAGCCTCACTTATGACAATAGTGTGGCACACCTGAAGCCATCTTGAGTGACTCAAAGTGGTAACACTTTAAACATTTAATTTAGAAAGGAACAAAATGAGGGGTTTAATTTTTTCATAACAATTATGTTTGTAGAAATAAACATTAGGACACATTTTAAGTGAGTTCTCAATATCTTCCTCTACTGTTTTATTAAAACATTCTGTTGTGTTAAAACATGCACCTTCAACACCAGCAGTAAACTGCCAGTTAACTCCCTGGTGATCAGCAGTTCACTAAAGTATTCTAATGAGCAAATAGTGTGTTAGCATTTTAAATCTATGCCAAAAGTGTGGCACATCTAACCACCATGTGGGTGGAATCAAAGTGGAAAACTGAACAATTTCTCCCAAGAGGACCACCAGAGTAAAAAGAGCCCAAATGTAGCATTAATATCACCCAAATATAGCCCAAGTATAGTTCAACGAAAGAAGTGTGCAAAACATTTAGGCCCTCATTACAACCCTGGCGGTCGGTGATAAAGCGGTGGTAATACCGCCAACAGGCTGGCGGTAAACAAAATGGAATCACCGCCAACACAGACAGCCACTTTAACACTCTGACCACCACGGCAGTAGAAACAAACACTGCGGCAGTAACCGCCAACAGACAGGCGGAAGACAATGTACCGTCCACTCTATTATGACACACCAATCCGCCACCTTTTCCGGGGCGGTAGCAACGCCATCAAAAGCAAAGAGGAAACAGGACTTGGAACGGAAACCAGCAACATTACATTGATACCCCGTAACCCCCTGGAAGAACGCAAGGACCAAATGAAATTATTGTAACGAGTGTAATCATCGAAAATCCAGATAGGCCAACATAATTTTAAAATATCAGTATATACAAATATTCACAGTATGTACACAAGTCCGGATACTGTTTCATAACATGTCTGTGGACCAGTTGTCCCAAAAACCATGGGCGAAGCCCATACATGACACCTTCCTCAAAATGGAGAGAACACTGCTGGGGCATCAGGTCGAAAAAAAATAGGCAGCTCAGGGGGAAGAGAAGCGGGCACCTCAGCTGGATGACGGGACGAGGCCACTGCTCCACGAGGGGGCTCCATGCCCACTGCTTTATCCTGGGGAGTGCAAAGCCACAGTCTCTCAAGTCTCTCAGGTGGGTGGGTTGCCCACTGCTTTATCCTGGGGAGTGCAAAGCCACAGTCTCTCAAGTCTCTCAAGTGGGTGGGTTGCCCACTGCTTTATCCTGGAGAGTGCAAATCCACAGCCTCTCAAGTCTCTCAAGTGGATGCTTTTCTCTACTGGTTCTGGAGGGTGCAGGTGCCCAGAGTGCTTCATCCTGCCAAGGACTGAGGTAGAGGATGCTGTTCTCCACTGGTTCTGGGGGGGGGGGATGGTGTCAGGAGTGCTTCATCCTGCCAAGGACAGGGGGAGTGGATGCTGTTCTCCACTGGTTCTGGAGGGCGCATGGTGCCCAGAATGCTTCATCCTGCCAAGGACTGGATGCTGTTCTCCACTGGTTCTGGAGGGGGCATGTTGCCCAGAGTGCTTCATCCTGCCAAGGACTGGGGTAGTGGATGCTGTTCTCCACTGGTTCTGGAGGGGGCATGGTGCCAAGAGTGCTTCATCCTGCCAAGGACTTGGGTAGTAGATGCTGTTCTCCACTGGTTCTGGTGGGGGCATAGTGCCCAGATTGCTTCATCCTGCCAAGGATTGGGATAGTTGATACTGTTCTCCACTGGTTCTGGAGGGGGCATGATGCCCAGAGTGTTGCACGTGGGGTGTGGCAGTTCCCATTCCCTCGCCTGGGTGTCTGAGCCACGAGATTTGCTGTGAACAGGTAGCATGATCCTCTATGGGGACAGAGGCACACCCCCCCCCTGCGGCGACTTAACCTGCCAACTGCTGGTACGGGCCTCATGTAGTCTGTGCAGGGTCCAGGATGTCTCCTGCAGCCCCGGACGACTGCCCACTGGGGATGATGCTGATGTCGGCTGTGGTATCACTGGCTGGGTATGTCGTGGGGCAGGTGGTGGGGGCTGTGGCGGTGTCTGCGGCGGAGATGCTGCTGGTGGTGCTGGTGTCAGCACCTGTGGAGGGAGACAGCAGGACATCTCCTGCAGCTTCAGGAGGCTGTCCACTAGGGACGATGCTGGGGACTATAGCAGAGGCAGCAGACGTGAAGGTGGCGGTGCAGATGGCAATGCAGGTGCAGGTGGCGGTGGCCACTGCCATGCAGGTTGCTGTTCTGTCTTGCAGAACGGGAGACACCAGTCCCTCACCAGGAGGCTCCGTGCCCTGAGCTGACTTCCCTTGGCCTTGTGTCCCTTCCCCACCTTGGAAGTCGCTGCTGGGACCTTGGCACTGTCCTCTTTTGTCTTGGAGGAGGCCTTGCTGGGTGGTTGGTGCAGCTTTTCCCTACGGCATGTGGGCCCCTTCTTCACCTCGGCAGGTGGCCGGATAGGGAGATCCTTGGCCTCACTAGGTGGCACACTGGCAGCCCGGATGGGTGCTGCACACGATGTTGCTGGACTTTCAGGGACCACAGTGCTCGAGGATTTTGTGGCTGAGGTGCTGGGCTGGGATCTGGACATCCTGGCCCTAGGGGAAGGACCGGGGGGGGGCGGGAGGTGTTGGGAAGAGGTCAATGTTAGCCAGGAAAAGTTTCTTTCACACACTGGGATGGGAAGATGGAGGGGGTTTGGGAGTGGAGGAAGAGGTAGTTGTTGTAGGAGGTGTACGTCTGCTGAGTTTGGGTGAAGGTGCATGGGCTGGAGGCTGTTGTGAGGTGGATGGCTGTTGAGTGGGTGTGTGCCTGAGTTTGTGTATTTTGGGAGGAGGGCTCACAGACACACACTCAAACTCAAACGCAAACTCCAGAGAATCCAGAACACAGCCGCACACCTCGTCCTTGTCCTCCCCCACCATGAATGAATCTCACCACACCTCAAATCTCTTCACTGGCTCCCCATAGACAAGAGAATCACTTTCAAGATCCTCATCCATGCACACAAATCCCTCCACAACACTGGCCCGACCTACCTCAACGAAAGAGTGAACTTCCACACTCCCACCCGCAAACTCCGATCAGCCGACCTCGCACTAGCTACAGTCCCCCGCATCCACCGAAACACCACAGGAGGCAGGGCCTTCTCCTTCCCCGCCCCCACAACCTGGAACTCCCTCCCTACGAACCTCCGCAAAACCAAAGACCTCCTACTCTTCAGAAAAAACCTCAAGACATGGCTGTTCGAACAGTAACCCCCCCCCGACCCTCCCCACACTAGCACCTTGAGACCCTCACGGGTGAGTAGCACGCTCTATAATTTTTTTTTGATTGATTGACACACTGGGAGAGGACACAGCGGACGTGTGCATGGTAGTGGGGTTGGTGATTGCACATGAGCGGTGTGTGGTGATGGGCGTGCTGGTAATGGAGGTAGTGGCTGAGGATTCAGTGCATGCAGGTGTGAGTGGAGACAAGACTGGGATGGAGGTGGAAGGCGTGGAGGAGGGGGACACAGTGGAGGCAGTGGATGTTGGTGTGTCTGCATGGGTATGGCGCTTGTTTGAGTTCCTGTGGCATGTGTGGTGCTTCTGTTTGCCTGAGCCACTTTTGTGTGTTGATGAGTGTGCATGCTGGTCTGATGGTGTGCTTGGGATAGGCTGAGGTAGAGGGGATTGGGTCTGGGTAGTGGAAGTTGGAGGGGGGATGCTGGACACAGGGACAATGGCTGTCATCAGTGCTGAGGCCACAGCCTGAAATGCTCTCTGTTGGGCTGCCACGCCACAATGAATGCCCTCCAGGTATGCATTTGTGTGCTGCAAATGCCTCTCGACACTCTGGATGGCATTCAGAATGGTTGACTGCCCAACAGTGAGGGATCTCAGGAGGTCAATAGCCTCCTCACTGAGGGTGGCAGGGCTGACTGGGGTAGGGCCTGAGGTGCCTGGGGCGAAGGAGATGCTCTCCTGGGTGAGCAGGCACGGGAAAGACGCTGAGGGGCTGCTGGGAGGGCGGTGCTGGTAGGGGGGGTGGCGGCTGTACCTGTTGATGCAGTGGGCACAGAGGTGCCCACCACCGCAAGGGAGCTCCCATCAGAGGAGGAGTCATCGCTGGTGTCTCTGTCGTAGAGCACCCCTCACCCTCTGTCACACTGGTGCCTTCAGACTCCGTACATTTACCCTCCTGGGCCATGTGGGTTGCAGCTCCCTCCTGCTCCGGTGTCAATGCTCCTCCGCCAGATGATGCTAATGCACACAGGGACAGGGTGACAAAACAAAAAGGGGGGGAAAGACAGAGGAGGCACATGGTCAATGCCAGCAACAACACCACCGTTGGTGGACACATTACACAGGGAGCAGCCCTATGCACTAGGCCATGCACTAACTGTACTTGGGAAAATCACCTGCCCATGGGGGACTGTGCCTAAGCCCATCTGATGCCCACCTGGAACCCACAGGAGCCTCACTAGGTGTAGATGGCCACTACCACTTTTGGGATTGGAGTGCCACAGAACCTGGCTTACAATGGACCTACCCTAGCAAGTTTGCCCTGGCCTAGGGGAGCCCACAGCCCACTTCCACCACCCAGACACCTCATACAGTGCGCAGAGTCAGCTGAACGTGACTGTACTCATCCCCTTGTGGCTGCTGTGATGCCCTCAAGCACCCATCCAACTCAGGATGTGCCACCGCCAGGATCCGGTACATCAGGGGGGTCATGGTGTGAGGGGCACCCCTTCCACGTTGGGAGGACATCCCCAGCTGGGCCTCCACCGACTTCTTGGTCCAGTGGCGCAGGTCATCCCATCCTTTTCAGCAGTGGGTGCTCCATCTATGGTAGACCCCCAGGGTCCACACTTCCTTGGCGATGGCACGCCAAATACCCTTCTTCTGGAGAGGGCTGACCTACAGGAAGAGTGAAGTTAGAATGAATTTAACTCCCCTGTCCGATTCTTCTTACTCATTGGCCACAAATTCCCACCCTGGCCCAGAAACATACACTGACCATCCTCACATGCTGGCCTCAACCCACCCACCCACTGTATCTTCCATCCACCCCACTCCATACATTCATGTCCCATCCATCATGCTCACGATGTACTCACCTGTTTGTCTGGAAGACCGCAGAGTAGCGTGCACTGGGGGAGGACCCCAGCCACCAGGTTGTCCAACTCCTCTGCGGTGAAGGCAGTTGCCCTTTCCCCAGACACTGTAGTCATTGTTGCTTCCAGACTCAGGTTACAGCAGCACTTGCAGTGTAGGTCCTCTCCTGTTGAAGGTCAGGTATCAAGTGAGAGAACAGATAGAAAATGGCAGCTATGTCTGCGGGGGTGCGTACCATCACCGCCGGTGTACATCGTCATTGGCTCCTGGAACCCATAGGGCCCAATGATAACCAATGCAGAATTGAGCCGCGGTCTTCGTCCGCTTACCGCAACGCTGCACAACACCAGCGCAGTTACTTCATTTCCCCTTGTCCCTCCTTATAGGTCAGACAGCCGCCATTTCAGGAGGCCACATGGCAGGGCACCTAACTGCGTCACAGCACTTTTGGGCAGGAATACGGATAGACAGCGCCACACACCGATTACATCACAATTGTTCAAAACACCCTTGTGCAAGCCATGTGGTGTCTGACCCTCTGCTCACCCTCCTCGTCCATAGGGCTCATCCGCTGGGGCAGATGATGAGATGGCGTCATCCTCCGGTATACAGACCCCTGGGGGACCTGTTGATAATGGAAGACAGACACATCATTATCACCTACAGACTTGATCGTGCCACAATCCATGAACTGTGTGCCCAGTTGGAGCCAGACCTGATGTTAGCTATCTGCCATCCCACAGAAATCCCCCCTCCAGTGCAGGTCCTGTCAGTACTCCATTTCCTGGCCAGTGGTTCCTTTCAAACAACAGTGGCCATGGCATCAGGGATGTCACAGCCAATGTTCTCTAACGTGTTGTCCAGAGTGTTGTCTGCCCTGCTGAAACACATGTGCAGCTACATCGTTTTCCCTCAGGTGGAGGATTTGCCCACAGTGAAAGGTGACTTCTATGCCCTGGGACATATCCCCAACATCATTGGTGCCATTGATGGTACACATGTGGCATTTGTCCCACTCCACAGGAATGAACAGGTGTACAGAAACCGCAAGAGCTACCATTCCATGAATGTGCAGATTGTGTGTTTAGCAGACCAGTACATCTCCCATGTGAATGCCAAGTATCCTGGCTCAGTGCATGACGCTTACATTTTGAGAAATGGCAGCATCCCTTATGTGATGGGCCAACTCCAGATGCACCGGGTGTGACTAACAGGTGAGCCCAAGGTCCCAATACAGTTTGAATATGTGTCTGGGTATGGGAGAGTTCCTAAGGGTTGGTGTGTGTCTAACAGTTGTCCCTCGATCTTTGCAGGTGACTCTGGTTACCCCAACCTGTAATGGCTACTGACCCCAGTGAGGAATCCCAGGACAAGGGCAGAGGAACGCTACAATGAGGCACATGGGCGAACTAGGAGGGTGATCAAGTGCACCTTCGGCCTCCTGAAGGCCAGATTCTGGTGCCTGCATCTGACAGGTGGCTCCCTATACTACTCACCGAAGAAGGTGTGCCAGATCATTGTGGTATTCTGTATGTTGCACAACCTGGCTTTGCGACGCCAGGTGCCTTTTCTGCAGGAGGATGGGCCTGATGTTGGTCTTGTGGCAGCTGTGGAGCCTGTGGACAGTGAGGAAGAAGAATCAGAAGATATAGACAACAGAAACAACATCATCATGCAATACTTCCAGTGAGACACAGGTAAGCGACTGGCACTGCTCCTCTCATATCATACTACTGTAGGACATTGCATGATTCTGCCTTTTTACCTCTATGTATGGACCCTGACAGTTCACTTTGGCTTTCCATTTCACAGATCTGGGTACCACTTTCTGCATTTGGCTATGTTTACTGCTGCCCAACAAATGTAGAACATTGGTATGTGATGATGAACATTGACATTGGCATTTGTCAGAGAGGTTGTAATAACACACTTGTTAAAGTATAGACTGACTCCAGATAGTTTTGTGACTTAAGGGTGTTTATTTAAGTGCTATTCAGTGGAGGGGTATGTGCAATGGGCAGGGTTGATGGTGGAGGAATGTCTATTGGTATCACAGGTGCATAGTCCAAGTGGGCATAGGAGGTGGAGTAATGGCAGCTTAAGGTGGACAGGGTAACATAGTGGGACAGAAGGGTGACATTCAGGAGAGTCTTATTTCCTGGCGGGGGTCTTGTTCTCTGTCTTGTTCCTGGATCTCAGGGACCGTTTGTGGGGTGGTTCTCCTTCTGCGGGGGTGGGGTGCTTGTGGCCTGTTGGTCCTGTGGCTGCACCTCCTGTCCACTAGCGCCGGCGGAGGTGGAAGGCTGTTCATCATTCAGCCTTGTGTCAGGGGCCTGTTGGTGTGCCACTGCCTCCCTCATGGTGTTGGCCATGTCAGCCAGCACCCCTGCAATGGTGACCAGGGTGTTGTTAATGGACTTCAAGTCCTCCCTTATCCCCATGTACTGTTCCTCCTGCAGCCGCTGGGTCTCCTGCAACTTAGCCAGTACCGTGCCCATGGTCTCCTGGTAATGATGGTATGCTCCCATGATGTTGGAGCGTGCCTCCTGGAGAGTGGGTTCCCTGGGCCTGTCCTCCTCCGTCACACAGCAGTCCTCCCAGCTTCCCTGTTAAATTGTGCCTCTGTCCCCTGAACCGTGTGCCCACTGCCACTGACACCAGGTCGCTGATTGTCTTGGGTTAGTGGGGTTGCATGGGGTCCCTGTAGTGGTGGACACACTGCTGATTGACGTGTCTTGGGGACAGAGGGATGGGCCCTCTGGGTGGGTGCTGTGGTGGTGTTTCCTGAGGGGGGAGGTTCAGTGATGGTTTGTGACTGTGGCAGGGGAACTGACTGTCCTGAGGTCCCTGATGGGCCAGGCTAGTCATCTTGATCCAGGCTTGCAGAGCTGCTGTTGTCACTGTGGGCCTCTTCTGTGGGGGGACTGGATGTGGCTGGCACCTCCTGTCCGGTGACGTTGGGTAGGGGTCCTGTTGGGGTGTAAATGCATAGTTATTGTATCTGTGTGGCATCTTGTGCAATGGGTGGGTTACACTCTACTCCTGTGCTTGCATGATTGGCTTGGCCCTTGTGTGATTGGTGATTTTTTGGCCTGGGCTGGCTTTGGTGATGGGTGTCCATGCATTGGTGTTACATGCAGGGCTTGGTATTGGGATTTGTGGGTTGTGAAAGTGGGGTATCTGTGGCTTGGTGGGGTGATGGGTGTGAGGGTAGGGGTAGGAATTTGTGATGGCATGCAGGTAGGGTGTGGGGGATTTAATAGTAAAGATATGACTTACCAGAGTCCAGTCCTCCTGCTACTCCTGCGAGGCCCTCAAGATGCATGATTGCCAAGACTTGCTCCTCCCATGTTGTTAGTTGTGGGGGAGGAGGTGGGGGTCCACAGCCAGTCCTCTGCACAGCTACCTGGTGTCTGGATACCACGGAATGTACCTTCCCCTGTAGGTCATTCCACCTCTTCCTGATGTCATCCCGTGTTGTGGGGTGCTGTCCCACTGCGTTGACCCTTTCGCCAATTCTCTGCCATAGCTCCATCTTCCTTGCAATGGATGTCTGCTACACCTGTGATCCGAATAGCTGTGGCTCTACCATGACCCTGAGCGCCTCCTCAGAAATCATAGTGTGTCTTTGAGGTGCCATAATGTGGTGTGGGTGATATGTGAGGTGATGTTTGTTGTGCTGTGTGATGTGTTGTGTTGGTGTGTGTTCTTTGAGGTGCGTGGATGTTGTATGAGTGATGGTGTTGTGTACCTGTGGATGCTGGTGTTGTGTTTGCTATTCTCTCTCTCTCTGCTTCTTCCAGCTTTTCTCTGTAAGGGGTTGTGGGTAATGTGGGTGTGTGTTTTATATTAGATTGGGTGTGTGGGTGTGGTGTGTGTATGTGTGTCAGGTGTGTGTATTTTGAATTGTCCAATGTGGTTGTGTATTGTAAATGTGTGTGTATTTTGAGCGCGGCGGTGTGTACCACCAATTGTTTACCGCGGTTGAATGACCGCTGCGTTGATTCGTGGGTCGTGATACTGTGGGCGTATTCCTGTTGGCGCGACGGTGTGGGTTTTGGTATCGCCAGTTTATCACTGACCTGTGGTGTGGTGGACTTGTGTGAGTGTCTGTATTGTGGAGGATTATGAGATGTGGGTCATAATACCTGTAGCAGATTTCCGCCGCTGCCACGGTATCTTGACGGCCGTCAGCACGGCGGTAAGTGGGATTTACCGCCAGGGTTGTAATGAGGGCCTCAATGTGTTGTTTTTTGCAGCTTTATATAGCACAGATGTGAATTATTGGAATGCTTTACATGAGCATCAGTTACATTACACAAGGACATATTCCTTTTGGGCTTTATGTATGGAGAGATTAAATGATTTTCCCAGGATCACAGGATGTCGAGCTGACACCAAAACTCGAACCTGGTTGCCCAGGTACAAAGTCTGAAAGTCTGGCCACAACACCACATTCGCTCCCCTAAGTGTATCATGTAACAATGTGAACAACTGGATAAAGACCATCAGGACAGCAACCAATTTGAAAGTGCTTTGTCGCTGTTTGAGAACTCACAAAATATGTCTTTATTTTACTTTTTAGAGCACTAACCACAATTTCGATATGAATAAGACCCTCTCATTTTTTTTATTTCTAAAGGAAATGTTTTAGGTATTGCAGTTTTGATTACATTAAGATGATGCCACGCTTGCCACACTTTTGTAATAAATATTGAATGTTGCAATCTAGTTGTTCATTAGAATACTGTGGGGAGGCAGATGTCATGGCCACAGACTCAGATAATTGAGGCAGGATGGCGGGTGCAGATGTAATAGGTTGACCATGCTGGGTAGGTAGGAGGGGCAGTGGCAGCACAACAGTCCCTGGAGGGCAGGGGAAAGAGTGGCATGGGCTAGAAACCAATCATGCAGGACAGGCAAGAGAGGCTGTAGCATTATAACAAACCATTGAGAGCAGAAGGAAGAGGCAGTGGTAGTACAATCATATATGACAAAAGACCTGATTTGGGCAGGTGACTCCTGATGTTTTGAAGCCCAAAAGGGCTTTATTTGATCAGTCTCCTGCCTAAAATCTAAAAAAATTCTATGTAAGTCAATGGGGAAAATCAATTCCCCAGGTTTTGTTTTTCAAAAAATCCCTCTTACCAAGTTCAAATTGTGGTAAGTATGGTACATTGGATCACTGAGGGCAGGAGGAATGGAGTAGGGAAATGGACTCAGATAACAGAGGGTATGAAGGAGATGGGCAGAGAAACCAAACTGACCTTACAGCAGGCATCAGGGTTTGCAATAGCACAATACACCACACAGGGCAAGCAGGACAGCAGTGCAGAACAATGGACCATGGAACGCAATAGGGATGGGAAAGGGCCATGCACATGGACATCAGAGAGCAGAGGGAAAGAGGCAAAGTCAACATGCTGATCATAAAAAGACAGACAGGAAGGACAGTTGCAGCATAACTGACCATGAAAGGTAGGAGTGAGGGGACAGGGGCATGACAACGGACCAGATATGGCATGAGGGGCGGATAGGGTACTGCACATGGAAAATAGAGAGCAGGGGGTAAGTGGGAAGGGCTGGAGTAGCAAGCTGACCATGGAGGACAGATGGGATGGGCACTGGAAGCACAACACACCATGGAGGGCAACAGTGAGACTGTAATGGCATACACACAGACAACAGAGGGATGCACAACAGCCATGGTGGGTAGGAGGGAGGGGGCAGGGCAATGCACAAAGGACCATGGAGGTCAGAATGGATCAGTAGAGAGTGGACGCAGACAAGAGAAGGCATGGGAAGGGCCACATGAGGTAGGCTGGAGGATCAGTTGCAGCACACCAGAGCATGGAGGGTAGAAGGGAGTGGCAGCAAAATGCACCACAGAGGACAGGAGGGAAGAAATAGGGGCATGGAACTTGGACAGGCAGGTTGGAGGTGGCAGGGACAGGTGGCAGTCATCTGACCATGCTAGACAGATAGGAGAGGCAATGGCAGCTCAACAGAACACAGGGTAGATGTGAGGGGCAGTGACAGGTTCATGAAACATGAAGGGCAAAAAGGAGAAAGCATGGGAAAGCAAACAGTTATTGGATGGCAGGGCGAAGGGGGTTCCTTGCCATCCACTATCCAGGTGCATGCTCCTGCTCCCTCACTACAGCCCTGTTCCTGTGTGGCCATTGTTCTTCCACTGCCCTTCCTGCCTGCCCTGAATAGTTAGCTTGCTGCCCCATCCACCTCCACCCTACCCTCTGTTTTCTGAGTTCATGCATCAGCCCCCTCCTTCCTGCCCTGAATGGTTCGATGTGCCACCATTGCCCTTCATTTAGCTTGCTGTCCCTGTCCAATCCACCTGCACATCACCTCCAATTTCTATGCCCCAACACTGAGCTTAGCCAGGAGTAGCAAGCTTGGGTGTTGATAGCACATTGCCAGGCCAGGCCCTGCGTCCAACTCCCCCCACGCCATGCATTGAGATCGGCATTTTAGTTAACATAAAAAATACCATAGAAATTAAATGAAAAAAACAAAGGTTACAGGGACATTATAGTTAGGCTCAGATTTTACACGTACAAAACCATGTAAAATCAGTTGTTATAGTTAGAGTTATTTCAAGTAACTATAACTTGTGCCCTAAGTTATCTATAACTCTGGGCCTTGCCAGGCACTACTAATTACCCAAGAAATTACATCACTCATGGCATCTTCTATGACATCATAGATAGTATCATTGTAACATTTGCATTAAAATTGTTGATGAGAAAACTGTGCTTGGCGAGGGCTGAAGTTACAGTTATGGTAGGTCATGATTTAGATATTTCTCAAGTAACTATAACTCATGGCACTAAGGCAACTATAGCTGGTGCTCCCACCATGCACAGTTTTTTCTTCATTATTTGACAGCTAATGCCACATTTATATTTTAATAAATGTTATGGAAGTTGTCATGAATGCTGTGATATCTGACCTAATTAGCAGGGCATGGCAAGGGTACAAGTTATAGTTTCCTTAGAGCATAGGTTTAGTTACTTGAAATATCATTAACTATAACTGCTGAATTTCTAAGGTTTTGGATGAGTAAACAGAACCTAACTATAGCATTCCTGTAACTTTTGTTTTTCAGTGAATTTCCATAGTTTTTTTAACTTAAAGTATTTTTAATTACTATATGCTAATCCAGCCACCACTGCTTATGGCATTCTGCTGTGTGAGGCAGGGGTTGGCCGCAGGGCCTGTCCTGTGGCTAGGCCCTGCAGCCAACCCCTATAAATACCCAACCCTGAGCCAGAGTGGGTGTGAGAGTGTCTGTCTGAGTGGGAAAGTAGGTGCAAGAGGGTGTCTCTTGGTGTAGGAGTGGATGTGAGGGTGTCTCTGTCAGTGGGTGTGTGAATGTATGTGTGAATCTGTGATTGTGTGTGTGAGAGTCTTAGTGGGTCTATAAGTGAGTGCATGAGTTTCTGAGTGTATCTGTGAGTGGGAGCGTGAGTGTCTGAGTGGCTTTGTGAGTAGGAATGTGAGTGTCTGAGTGCATCTGTGAGCGTGTGTGTGAATGTCTGTGTAGGTCTGTCAGTAGGAGTGTTAGTGTCTGAGTGTATCTGTGAGTGGGTGCATATGTGTCTGATTGGGTCTGTGAGTGGGTGCATAAGTGTTTCAGTGGGTCTGTCAGTGGGTGCGTGAGGGTTTGAGTAGAACTATTAGTGGGTGAGCAAGTGGGTCTGTCAGTGTGTGCATGAGGTTCTGAGTGGGTCTGTTATTGGGTACGTGAGTGTCTGAGTGGGTCTATGAATGGATGCGTGAGTCTGAGTGGGTCTGAAAATGGGTGTATGAATGGGTGTATGACTCTCTAAGTGAGTGTGTCAGTGGGTGCATGAGTGTCTGAGTGCTTCTATGAGTGAATGATTTATTGTATAAAAGAATCAGATAATTTTTTAGTTGTTGTTTTTTTCACCCATTTTCACAAATTTTAGAGAGCATTATATGAGGGGCTGCGCTGATCGTTGAGTTGTATTCGTGAATATCACACAACGTGAAAAAAATATTGTTCATGTCGTATATTAACCTTCAAAGACCCCTATATCACAGCCCTTAGGTCAGGGTACCTCAACCATGACCACTTATTTCATTTTTCATTTTATTTTTTTGCCCCGGGGACCTTATCCCCTTACCTAAAATGATAGCCATAACTTTCTGGTCAGGTTGCAGCTAGCCAGTCACGGCATTCCCAGTGTCACGCGCATTCGTTAATACAATGCGATCACTGTGAAAACGTAGAAACAGATCAGAGGCCCTATATATACAAATGTATTTACCCTGTAACATCTCAAAAACAACTGAACAGATTTACACCAAATATCCAATTTCTGCCAAATTTGGTGGAATTCCGTCCAGCGGTTCGGGCTGTAGTCCTGTTCAAATCTCCTATGGGAATTAACATGTGAAACATATGTTTTAGGACCCCCCTATTTCTCAGCCTCCTCCTTGACAAATCACCCCAAAACTTCCCATGTGCAAAAGGAATCACTGGCACACTTTAAAAAAAAAATAATTGTGAAGATTCATCAAACAGATAAAAAAATGCTTTTTCCATGGGAACATGGTCCTAACTAGAAATACCTACTGCAGGCTCCTGTTCTTGTTTAAATGAAGTCAAAGGTGGGTCAGGTCCTGGGAGCATGTTAAAAATAAGGAGGGGGTGTACGGGCCCCCATCGTGAGCTTAATGAAGTACCTTCCCAGGGCAAAATGCTTCTATTTAAATAGGGGGGGTACTTCAGAGCCACCGTGCCCTGGGGACTGTCACCTCCCTGGAGCAAACATATAAACAAATATGGGGGGACACCTGCAACCTCCTCGCAGCCCTAGGGACCGCCACCTCCTCGGGACCAAAGATAGAATGAAATGCCGGGTGACAGTGTGCCCCCGCCACCTCCCTGTGGACGAAAATAGAATGAAATGCAGGGGTGGCCATATGGTCCCCCACAGCCCTGGGGACTGCCACCTCCCCAGGATAAACATAGAATTATATATGGGGGTACCTGCCCCCCCGCATGCCCAGAAACCGCCACCTCCCTGGGGCCAAAGATAGTATGAAATGCGGGGGCTGCCTAGCCCCCGCATCCCTAGAGACCCCTACCTCCCCAGGGCTGAATAGATTTGAATTCAGGGGGGTCATGCGCCCCCCGCAACCCTGGGGACTGCTACCGCCCCAGGGACAAAGATAGATTTAAATGTTTGTAGCTGCCAGGCCCCCCCATCTGCAGCCCTGGGGACTGCCACCTTTCCAGGTCACAGTCTATGATCAAATATGGGGGCCACCTGGGCCCCTTTTAGTCACAGGGACTGCCATCTCCCCAGTGCCAAAGATAGAAGGAAATGAAGGGTGGCTGCACGGCCCCCCGCAGCCCCAGGGACCACCACCTCCTCAGACCAGACATACCATTAAATGTAGGGGGGGGCGCGTGGCCCTGTGCAGTCCTGGGGACCACCACCTCCCATGGCCAAAGATAGAATGAAATGCGGGGTGACCGTGTGGCCCCCTCACAGGCCCAGGGACTGCCACCTCTTCAGAGCCAAAGATAGAATGAAATGCAGTTGTGGCCACATGGTCCTTCTGCAGCCCTGGAGACTGCCACCTCCCGGGGCCAAAAATAGTAATAAATGTGGATGGGGACCCGTCCCCCCCACAGCCAAGAGGACCACTACCTCCCCAGGGCTAATATAGATTTAACTGCAGGGAGGACACTGGGCCTCCCCTGAAGACCATGGGACCACCACCTCCGCAGGGAAACATTTGATTGCGTGCCTGGGAGGCCGTACGGCCCCCTGCAGCCCAGGGACTGCCACCTCCCTGGGACACAATCTGTGATGAAATGTGGGGGGCACCTGCCCCCCAAAGCCCTGCGGACTGTTACTTCCCCAGAGCAGACTCTGAAATGAAATGTTGGGGGGACCCAGCCCCCCCACAGCCCCAGGGACTGTAATCTCCCTGGGGCTGAATTTAAATAAGATAGGTGGTCTGTTGCGGACCCCCTGCCCTGTGGACCACCACCTTCCTGGGGCAAATTCTAATGTTTGATAAGGGCCACACAGCCCCTCTCATCAAGCCAACAATGGCCCTGGGGACAGCCACCCTCCAGGGCCGACTCCTGCAATGTCCCAGGGTAGCCACCCTCAGGACATAGCTGTTTTCTCTGATTTGGCAGGAGCTTTGATAGCTGTTGCCAACCCAGAGTAAACACTCCATTTCCAGCAAGTGTGAGCTGTTAAACATCTTTAAGCATCTTTAGCAGCTCCCACTCTGTGACATCAATACTGGCTCCAGCAGGAGGCAGGGAACCAGCATGGACCACAGGGGCCTTCAGGCTCCCCCATGGTCCCTAACAGTGTTGACTGGGTGCTCTGGGGGACATCCAGGTCACATGGCCGGGCCTCAGGGGATGGGAGACCCCCAGGGCCAAGATCTGCCTTGGGAGGGGGCCGTGCACTGTCAATCCCCCCAAGACTCAACAGGAGTGTGCACCAGCTTTGTTCTCCCCTGTTAGATCTATCAGCCTTAGGGTGGTCTTCCCCCAAAATATTTGCCTGCTTGCCTCCAATTTTGCTGAATTAATTTTTATTGACCTTAGGACTCTGTGCCTTTGCCCCCTGCTAACCAGTGCTAACGTGCTTCTGCTCTCTCACCAAAACATGGTTTGATTTGTATATACCTAATTGGCATATTTTATTTACTTGTAAGTCCCTTGTAGAGTGGTATATCATATACCAAGGGCCTGTAAATTAAATGCTACCAGTGTGACTGCAGCACTTATTGTGCTACCCACCTAAGTATCCCTCTAAAACTTGTACCAGATCTGCGATTGTAGCCTGAATGCAGTATCACACTGCCTTGTCGACTTGGCATTTTGCCAACCCTTAAACTCCCCTTTTATTACACATACATCACCCCCAAGGTAGGCCAAAGGAAGCCCATAGTGCCGGGTGCTATGTAATTAAAAAGAAGGACATGTGCCTTTCAGCTTAACATGTCCTGGTATTAAAAAAATCCCATGTTTGTTTCACACTACTGTTAGCTATACACGTCTCATAGGATAATATTGGGAATTCCTTATTACATTTAACATGATGTAATTCCTAATTGAGAGGAGGTAGATCAGTCATGCGTAGTACCTATGAAAGTGTAATGAAAAATCCTCTTTAATGTTCAAGTTAGATTTATTGTTACAATTTTGAAAGTACCATTTTAAGAAAGTTGACATTTGACTGCTCTTAGCCCTATGTGCCTACAGCCTGTCTCTGATCACTTGTCTGAGGTGGGTGATAGCTGGGTTTTGTGTACTCCCTCTAGACAGCCACACACAACAGGAGCTTAGGTGTGACTTGATGAGCCCTGATGGGCCATCCTGACTGGATGGGAGGGAGGAACTGTACACAACATCACACTTACACCTGAATAGGCTATATCCTGTACCCAGGCAAAGGGCTGCATACCCCCCTGTTGCGAGTCTGGAGCCAGGGCACGAAGGGAAGACCTCTGTGCACATCAAAAAAGTATTTGAAGTCAAGTCTCACCCACTTCAAATGCACCACTGGGTATAAGAACTAGACCTCAGAACCTTTCAATTCAGTACACTTATGGACCTGTGGACACCCTGCAAGGATGAAGGAGTGCTGTGCTGCTACGAGGACTGACACTTTGCTGGACTGATGCTCTGGAAGGACTGCTGCCTGGCTGTGCTGACCTGCTACCTGCTGCCCTCCTTGCTTGGGTGAGAAGGACTGGACCTGCAACTACCCAAACCAGAACTCAGAGTGACTGCAAGAACCAAGGTCCAGAGGTGTTTGGTTTGGTGGGGTCAGGGACCCAGTTTATACATCCAAAAATACATTTGAAGTGAGGGAGACTTCAAAGAGTGGTTTTGAAATGCACAAGGTCCACTTTCAGTACAAGTCTGTCTGCCAGGGTCCCATTAGGGGGTTTGGCAGTCCATTGTGTGAAGGCAGGCCACTAGCCTTTGAAATGTAAATGTCAGGTGCCCCACCCTCCAAGCCCAGGAAGACCCATTCAGTATGCAGATGAGTGCAGGTGTGACTGAGTATCCTGTGTTTGTGGTTGTCTGGGTGAAATGCACAAAGGAGCTGTCAACTAGCCCAGCCCAGACGTGGACTGGAGACAGGCTGTAAGGCACAGATGGATTTTAAGTGCAGAGAAATGCTCACTTTCTAAAAGTGGCATTTCTCAAATAGTAATACAAAATCCAATCTCACCTATAAGCAGGATTGTGTATTACCATTCTAAATATGACCTGGTTATCCCTTTCTGCTCAGAATCTACCACTGAAATAGTATATGAGGGTAGCCCTAATGATATCCTATGAAAGGAGCAAGCCTCACGGTAGTGGAAAATGAATTTAGGGTTGTTCTACTACCAGGTCATATAAAACACACATGTACATCTCCTGCCTTTTACCTACATAGCGCCTTGCCCTATGGGTTACCTAGGACCTACCTTAGGGGTGACTTATATGTATAAAAAGGGGACTTTAATCCTTGGCAAGTATTTTCAATGCCACATTGAAGTGGCAGTGAAACAGCACACACAAGCCTTGCAATGGCAGGCCTGAGACATGGTTAAGCGGGGCTACATATGTGGGTGGCACAACCAGTGCTGCAGGCCCACTAGTAGCATTTAATCTACAGGCCCTGGGCACATGTATTACACTTTACTATGGACTTACAAGTGTATCCAATATGCCATTTGGGTCTGAACCAATGTTACCATGTTTAAGGAAGAGAGCATATGCACTTTAGCACTGGTTAACAGTGGTAAAGTGCGCAGCGTCCTAAACCCAGCAAAAACAGTGTCAGAAAAGTGGAGGGAAGCAGGCAAAGAGTTAGAGGATGACCACCCTAAGGCTGTCAGGTCTAACATACAGTGTTTTAAAATTTTTTTTTTACCTAAGATAACTCCACGTCCAATATTTTCTCTAGCCAAACAGTTGAAGAGTCCAGTGTCTGAAATTTTAAGAAACATCTATTGTTTCAGTATAGCATGCCGCAATATCCTCTATATTGCCCTCTGCATTGTACACAACCTGGATATTAAGATACTGTTTTTGGATGCTTTGGTGTCTGCTAAAATCTTGTCTGGGAGGGAGCTAAACTACACTACGCAGCTGCTTGTGGACCCTATAGCTGGTGAGGAGGACAAGAAGCTAAGCACTACATTGTGCCCTTTGCTGTCTCACAGCACAGGATGCTTTTAGTGTCTGCAGGACTTTTTTCATGGAAAGGAGACAAGAACTATACCTCTGAGGAGACCTTGTGGCTGTGGACCCTGAAGGTAAGGAGGAGGAGCTACGCAGTATATAGTTTGGTCTGTTCATTCACAGTGCTGGATGCATTTGGTATTTGCCGATCTTTTTACCAGGAGTCAGCCAGGAACTGCAGCTTCCAGGCTTTCCTGCTACATAGAGTGTTCTTCTCTCCTACAGAAGGGGAAACTTTTGGTGTTTGATGGACTTTTGCATGACAGGAGGCAAGAACTACACCTCCCAGGCTACCCTGCTGCATTGGACCCTGAAGGTGAGTTAGAGGACAGGAGGAGCTAGACACTACAGAGTGTACTTTGCTCTACCGCAACATGGGATTCTTATGGTGTTAGATGAACTTTTGCCTAGGAGGAAGCAAAAATCCAAACATCCCAGCTAACCTGCTGCTTTAGACCTTGAAGGTGGGGAATAGGAGGAGCTAGGCCCTACTTAGTGCCCTCTAATGTCCAAGTGCTCCGGACAAGCACAGAATGTGTCCAGGCTTTGCCAGGGCTAAGACTTGGCCAAGAGAGGATCTATCTGCACATGACAACTCATGGTAGTAGCTGGGCCACTCTCCTTTTGTGTTCTCTGTCTCACACCACCGGTGATTCTTTCCTTAATCATTCCTTTGGTGTAATCACCAAATAAATTGATTTGACAGAGAGGTGTCCCTTTATGGAGTGTCTCCCAAATGTTCCTGCCCTCTCCCTCTACATCCTCAATTGCAGCTCTTACAACTTCAGGTCCTTTTATTTCTTCAAACATGACCCTTTCCGACATGGTCACTCTTTCAGTGCAACCTCTTAAATCCAATGAGTTTAATGTTTGCCATTGTACCAGACCTGCTGTGAAATGCAAGAAAAAGTCATATAGCTCATGCTCCAGAATACCTGTGTATTATGCTAAGAACCTAGATGAGTTTCAGTCAGCTACTAAAGTCAAGGGTCTTTGAGGCAACATAAGGGGAAAATTACTTCTGTGCTTGATTCCTGTTTTAAGACAGTTGAGGACAGGCTGTCTTGCATTGAACACACCTTAAACACACTGGTGAACTGCTGTACCTCTTCCTTTGCTTCCTCCAATTTTGTCAGACACAATTCCTCTCACGCCAATAGTGCTTTACTAGGCTCCCTATTGCCCAACTTAGCCTTTGTTTCTGCACCAGTTACTGGCACTTGTTTCACCTTTCTTGATACCCAACCTAAAGAAAGTCAACAGACTGCCTTCAATTTCATGACTTCCACTAGTAGCATTACAAGTCCATCGAACATATTTATCTTGCCACCTTTGACTCACCATCACCCTCCTGAAGCATGCCCTTCTGTTGTAATTTGGAACAATATTCTTGTTTTGCCCTCTAATACTACAGGGATCATGGTTTAACTTAAGAATAAAGTGATGCAGTAGTGGTCTACAGTCTATGATAGGATTGTGCTTATGAGGCAAATTCTCTTGGTTGGCTTATCTCCTAAAAGCTATCAAGGGGACTGTGTGCTGTTAACTTTAAACATCTTGCTGATGCAAGGGCTATTATTCTTAATTTTTTTGTCACACTTTTAATGATTCAGTTAAGGTTTCTACACCGGGCTTTTTCTACAAACCTTCCTTTGCATCTTCTGTGCCTAACTCTTGTACAATGTGTAGTAGACTTTCAAGCCTATCACTCCCTCATCATTTCCCACCGTACCTCCGACAACCGCTTTGCAATTCTTGAATGCTAAGATTAAAATGACTCACTTTCTAGTATGTGTAAGAACATGTATTCTGTTTCCAATAAGGAGTGCATCATTCTAATTAAGGATAATGGCCCTCATTACAACCCTGGCAGTAAATCCCACTTTCCGCCGTGCTGAAGACCGCCAACATACAGCTGCGGCAGCAGAATTCCGCTACAGGAATTACGACCCACATCTCGGAATATGCCACAATACAGACACCCACACAAGTCCGCCACACCGAAGGTCAGTCATAAACTGGCGATACCAAAACCTACACCGTCACGCCAATAAGAATACGCCCACACTATCATGACCCATGAATCAACGCAGCGGTCTTACAACCGATGTAATCTATTGGTGGTACACACCACCGTGCTCAAAATACACACACATTTACAAAACACGACCACATTGGACAATTCAAAATACACACACCTGATACACATACACACAACACACCCACACACTCACAACACTATAAAACACACACCCACATTACCCACAAACCCTTCAACCACGTTTTTTTGGAAAAGCTGAGAGAGAGAGAATAGAAAACACAACACCAGCATCCACAGGCACACAACACCATCACTCATACAACATCCACACACCTCAAACAACACACACCAACACAACATATCACACAGCACAATAAACAGCACCTCACTCATCACCCACACCACATCATGGCACCTCAAAGACAGCCCAGGTTTTCAGAGGAGGAGCTCAGGGTCATGGTGGAGGAAATCATCTGGGTAGAGCCACAGCTTTTCGGATCACAGGAGCAGCACACCTCCATTGCTAGGAAGATGGAGCTATGGCGGAGAATCGTTGACAGGGTCAACGCAGTGGGACAGCATCCAAGAACACGGGATGACATCAGGAAGAGGTGGAACGACCGACAGGGGAAGGTGCGTTCAGTGGTATCCAGACACCAGATTGCTGTACAGAGGACGGGCGGTGGACCCCCACCTCCTTCCCCACAATTAACAACATGGGAGGAGCAAGTCTTGGCAATACTGCATCCTGAGGGCCTGACAGGAGTAGCAGGAGGAATGGACTCTGGTAAGTCATATCTTATTTTCCAAATCCCCCCACCCCACCTGCATGCCATCACATACCCCCACCCTCACCCCCATCCCTCAAACACCTCACATATGTCCCACTATCACAACCCACACATCCCAATACCAAGGCCCTGCATGCAACACCTATGCATGGACCACCATTGCCAAAACATGTCCAGTACAGATACCCACACAGACCCCAAACCAACTATCACAAAAGGGCAAACACAATTATGCAAGCACAGGAGAAGAGGGTACCTCACCCAGTGCACAAGATGGCACACACAGATACTAAAACTATGCATTTATACCCCAACAGGACCCATACCCAACGTCACCGGACAGGAGGTGCCAGACATATCCAGTCCCCCCATAGAAGAGCCCAGAGTGACGACAGCAGCTCTGCAGGCCTGGATCAAGATGACCAGCCCGGACCATCAGGGACCTCTGGACAGTCGGTTCCCCTGCCACTGTCACAAGCCACCACAGAACCTCCCCCCTCTGGAAACACCAGCACAGCACCCACCCAGCGGGCCCATCCCTCTGTCCCCAGGACACATAAATCAGCAGTGTGTCCACCACTACAGGGAACCCAGGCAAACCCACCAACTCAAGAAAATCAGGGACCTGGGGTCAGTGGCAGTGGGCACACGGTTCAGGGGTCAGAGGCACAGGATACCAGGGAAGCTGGGAGGACTGCTGTGCGGCAGGGGGAGGACAGGCCCAGGGAACCGACACTCCACGAGGTACTCTCCAACATCATGGGAGCATACCACCATTCCCAGGAGACCATGGGCACGGTACTGGCCAAGTTTCAGGAGACTCAGCGGCTGCAGGAGGAACACTACCTTGGGATCAGAGAGGACTTGAAGTCCATTAACAACACCCTGGTCACCATTGCAGCGGTGCTGGCAGACCTTGTCAACACCATGAGGGACACAGTGGCACACAAATGGGCCCCTGACACTAGCCTGGACAATGAACAGCCCTCTACCTCCGCTGGCGCTAGTGGACAGGAAGCACCACCACAGGACCAACAGGCCACCAGCACCTCACCCCCTGCAGAAGGAGAACCAGACTGCAAACGGTCCCTGAGATCCAGGAACAAGACAGAGAACATTGCCAAGACCCCCGCCAGGAATAACACCCTCTTGATTGTCACCTTTCTGTCCCACTATGTCACCCTGTCCACCTTAAACTGCCATTGCTCCCCTTCCTATGCCCCCATGGACAATGCACCTGTGAGACCAAGAGACTGGACTCTACCATGGACATTCCTCCACCATCACCCCAGCCCATTTCACACACCCCTCCACTTATTAGCACAAAAATAAACACCCTTGAATCACAAAACAATCTGGAGTCAGTCTGTGCTTTCACAAATGTGTAATTGCAACCTCTCTGAAATATAGCAATGTCAATGTACTTGTTCACATACCAATGTTGCACAGATGTAGGCCAGCAGTAAACATAGCAGAGGGCACAAAGTGGGACCCAGATCTGTGAAATGGAAAGCCAAAGTGACAAATCAGGGTCCATACACAGAGGTAAAAAGGCAGATATATGCTAGGTCCTACAATAGTAGGAGATGTTGGAAGCAGTTCTATCCTCTTACCTGTGTCTCACTGGAAGTATTGCATTATGATGTTGTCTACATCTTCTTCTGCCTCCTCTTCTTCACTGTCCACAGGCTCCACAGCTGCCACAAGACCACCATCTGGCCCATCCTCCTGCAGAAAAGGCACCTGGCATCGCATAGCCAGGTTGTGCAACATACAGCAAGCCACGATGATCTGGCACATCTTCTTCGGTGAGTAGTATAGGGAGCCACTTGTCAGATGGAGGCACCGGAATCTGGCCTTCAGGAGGCCGAAGGTGCACTCGATCACCCTCCTAGTTCACCCAGGTGCCTCATTGTAGCGTTCCTCAGCCCTTGTCCTGGGATTCCTCACTGGTTAGTAGCCAGGACAGGTTGAAGTAACCAGAGTCACCTGCAAATGTCGAGGGACAACTGTTCAACACACACTAACCCTTAGGGACAACCCCAAACCCAGACACCTATGTCAACTGCATTGGGACCTTGACCTCACCTATTAGCCACATACGGTGCCTCTGGAGTTGCCCCATCACCTGCACTAGAGGGGGGATTACTGTGGGATGGCGGATAGCTGACATCAGGTCTGGCTCCAACTGGGCACACAGTTCCTGGATTGTTGCACGATCAAGTCTGTAAGTGATAATGATGTGTCTGTCTTCCATTGCTGACAGGTCCACCAGGGGTCTGTAGACCGGAGGCTGCCACCATATCATCACCTGCCACAGCGGACGTGCCCTATGGAGGAGAACGGTGAGCAGAGGGTCATACACCACATAGGTTTCACAAGGCTGTTTAGCACAATCGTTAAATTTTCTTTATGTGCCTTTGTCCGTATTCCTGTCCTAAATAGGTGTGACGCAGTTAGTTGGCCTGCCATGTGGCCCCCTGAAATGGCGGCTGCCTGACCTGTAAGGTGGGACAAGGGGAAATGAGGTAACTGCGTTGGCGTTGTGCAGTGTAGCTGTAGGCGGTCGAAGACCGCTGCGCAATCCAGCATTGGTTATCATTGGGCCCTATGGGTTCCAAGAGCCAATGATGATGTACGTCGGCGGTGACGGTATGCAACGCCGCGGACGTGACCGCCATTTTCTATCCATTCACTCACTTGATACCTGACCTTCAACAGGAGAGGACCTACACTGCAAGTGCTGCTGTGACCTTCGTCTGCAAGCGGCAATGGCTACAGTGTCTCAGGAAAGGGCCCCTGCCTTCACTGCGGAGGAGTTGGAGAAACTCGTGGATGGGGTCCTCCCCAGTACAAGCAATTGTACGTTCCTCCAGACAAACAGGTGAGTAAACTGTGTGCATGGTGGATGACACATGATTGTATGGAGTGTCGTGGATGGAAGTGACGGGGTGGGTGCCAGGCCAGCATGTGAGGATGGTGTGTGTATGTATTTCTGGGCCAGGGTGGGAGGTTTGTGGCCAATGTGTGAGAAGAAATGTACGGGGGAGTAACATCCATTCTTACTTCACTTTTCCTCTAGGTGAGCACCCACCAGAAGAAGGGGATTTGGCATGCCATCGCCAAGGAAGTGCGGACCCTGGGGGTCTACCATAGACAGAGCACCCACTGCCGGAAAAGATGGGAGTACCTGCGCCACTGGACCAAGAAGACGGCAGAGGCCCAGCTGAGGATGGCCTCTCAACGTGGAAGGGGTGCCCATCGCACCATGACCCCCCTGATGTACCGGATCCTGGTGGTGGCATATCCTGAGTTCGATAGGTGCTTGAGGGCATCACAGCAGCCAAAAGGGGGTGAGTACACTCTCATTCAGCTGACTCTGCACGCTTGACGAGGTGTCTGGGTGGGGGAAGTGGGCTTTGGGTTCCCCTAGGCCAGGGCAGACACGCAAAGGTAGATCCATTGATTTACAGCCTCATTCCCAGTCCAACCCCAAAGGTGGTATTTGCCGTCTACATCTAGTCAGGCTCCTATAGGTTCCAGCTGTGCATGAAATAGTTCTCGACAGAGTCCCCCATGGGCATGTGCTTTTCCCCTGCCCTGTTAGTGCATGGCTTTGTGCATAGGGCTGCTCCCTGTGTGTTGTGTCCACCAACAGTAGTGGGGTTGCAGGCATTGACCATGTGTCTCTTGTGTCTTTCCCCCCCCTTTTGTTTTGTACCCTGTCCTTGTGTGCATTAGCATCATCTGGCGGAGGAGCATTGGCACTGGAGCAGGAGGGAGCTGCATACCACATGGCCCTGGAGGGTGAAGTAACGGAGTCCGAAGGCACCAGTGGGACGGAGGGTGAGGGGAGCTCCACGACGGGGCTTTGAGCAGACACCAGCGACAGTGACTCCTCCTCTGATGGGAGCTCCCTTGCGGTGGCGGGCACCTCTGTGCCCACCGCATCAACAGGTACAGCCGCCACCCCACCTACCAGCACCGCCCTCCCAGCATCCCCTCATCGAGTTTCCCGTGCCCGCTCACCCAGGAGGGTGGGCATCTCCTTCAACCCAGGCACCTCAGGACCTGCCCCAGTCAGCTGTGCTGCCTTCAGTGAGGAGGCTATTGACCTCCTGAGATCCCTGTTTGGCAATCAACCATTTTGAATGCCATCCAGGGTGTTGAGAGGCATTTGCAGCAAACAAATGCATACCTGGAGGGCATTCATTCTGGCGTGGTGGCTCAACAGAGAGCATTTCAGGCTCTGGCCTCAGCACTGATGGCAGCTAATGTCCCTGTGTCCAGCCTCCCCCCTTCAACTTCCTCTACCCAGACCCAATCCCCTGTACCTCAGCCTATCCCAAGCACACCATCAGACCACCATGCACACTCATCAACACACAAGAGTGGACATGGAAAACATAAGAACCACACATCCCACAGGCACTCACACAAGCACCGTCCCCATGCCGACACATCAACATCCACTGCCTCCAACGTGTCCCCCCTCCTCCACGTCCTCCTCCTCACTCCCTGTCTTGTCTCCACTCACACCTGCATGCACCACATCTTCATCCACTACCTCCATCACCAGCACGCCCATCACCACACACCGCTCACGTGCAATCACCACCCCCACTACCATGCACACACCCCCTGTGTCCTCTCTCAGTGTGTCTGTGAGCCCTCCTCCCAAAGTAACCAAACGCAGGCACACACCCACCCAACAGCCACCCACCTCACAACACCCTCCGGCCCATGCACCTTCACCCAAATACAGCAGACGTACACCTCCTACAACCACTACCTTTTCCTCCACTCCCAAGCCCCCTTCATCTTCCCGTCCCAGTGTGTCTAAGAAACTCTTCCTGGCTAACATTGACCTCTTTCCTACACCTCCCACCCGTCCTTCCCCTAGGGCCAGGCTGTCCAGGTCCCAGCCCAGCACCTCAGCCACCAAATCATCCAGCACAGTGGTCTCAGCAAGTCTGGTCACATCGCGGGCGGCACCCATCAGGGCTGCCAGTGTGCCACCTAGCGAGGCCAAGGAGCAGGCCATTCCACCACCTGCCAAGGTGAAGAAGATGCCCACATGCCAGAGGGAGAAGCCGCACCTACCACCAAGCAAGAGCTCCTCCAAGCCAAAAGGGGACAGTGGCAAGGGACCAGCAGCGACATCAAAGGTGGGGGAGGGACACAAGGCAAAGAGCAGGTCAGGACAGGGCACGGAGGCTCTGGCTGAGGGACCATAGTCACCCCTTCTGTCAACCAGAACATCAACCTGTACAGCGGTGGAGACCGCCATCTGCACTACCACCTGCACTGCCAGCTGCATGTCTGCTGCCTCAGCTACAGTCCCCAGCATCATCCCCAGTGGGCAGCCATCCGAGGCTGCAGGAGACGTCCTGCTGTGTCCCTCCACCGCCAGGACATCTGCCACAGACACCGCCACAACCACCGCCACCAGCCCCGCGACGTGCTCAGACAGTGCCACCACAGCTGACATGGCAATGATCCCCAGTGGCCAGCCGTCCGAGGCTGCAGGAGACGTCCTGGACCTTGCACAGTGTACATGAGGCACAATACCCAGCACTGTTGGTACCTGAAGGTGGCAGGCGAAGTTGCAGCAGGGTGGAGTGTATCTCTGACTCCATGGAGTATCATGCTACCTGTTCCCAGGCAATCTCGTGGCACACACACCCAGGTGAGGGAATGGGACCTGCTACACTGCATGTGTAGCACTCTGGGCACAAAGCCCCCTCCAGAACCAGTGGTAATTCACATCCACTACCTCAGTCCTTGGCAGGATGAAGCACCCTGGGCACAAAGCCCCCTCCAGAACCAGTGGAGATTCACATCCACTACCTCAGTCCTTGGCAGGATGAAGCACTCTGGGCACAAAGCCCCCTCCAGAACCAGTGGAGAAAAGCATCCACTACCCCAGTCCTTGGCAGGATGAGGCACTCTGGGCACAATGCCCCCTCCAGATCCAGTGGAGATTCACATCCACTACCTCAGTCCTTGGCAGGATGAAGCACTCTGGGCACAATGCCCCCTCCAGAACCGGTGGAGACTGACATCCACTTGAGAGACTGTGGCTTTCCACTCCCCAGGATAAAGCAGTGGGCAAACCACCCACTGGAGAGACTTTTGAGACTGTGGCTTTGCACTCCCCAGGATAAAGCAGTGGGCAAACCACCCACTGGACAGACTTGTGAGACTGTGGCTTTGCACTCCCCAGGACCAATCAGTGGGCATGGAGCCCCCTCGTAAAGCAATGGCGTCGTCCGTTCATCCGGCTGAGGTGCCCCCCACTCTCCCTGAGGTACCTGTTTATTTTCCATCTGATGCCCCTGCAATGTTCTCTCCATTTCCCGTCTGGTATCTTGTGTGGGCTTCGCCCATGCATTTTGGGACACTGATCCACGGACAATGATTTCATTCATATCCGGACTTGTGTAGTTGGTGTACATATTTGTATATGCTGATATTTGAATTTGGCCTATCTGATATTTCAATGATTACACTTGTTACAATCATTTCCTTTGGTTCTTGCGTTCTTCCAAGGGGGTGATGGGGTGTATATGTAATGTTGCTGCATTTATTTGTGTGTATGGTGTTGTGGGTGAGGATGGGGGTGGGGGTGTTGTGTGTTGCGTGTGTGTGTCACTCTCTTTTCCCTCCCCACACCCTATGTGCTAGGTGCAGTACTCACCGTGGTCGTCGCCGGCCACTTTGCTGCTCCTGATACAAGAGGAGGTAGACCAGCATCGGCTGGACCTGTAACTCGGGCTCCATGGCGTTCTGGTTGTTCGTAAAGTGTCGAAAGGTGAGTGGTTTCTGTTCCAAGTCCTGTTTCTGCTATGCTTTTGATGGCGTTGGTACTGCCCCGGAAAAGGTGGCGGATAGGCGTGTTGTAATACTTTGGGCAGAACCTTTTCTTCCGCCTGTCTGTTGGCGGTGACCACTGCGGTGTTTGTTTCTACCGCTGTGGCGGTCGGAGTGTTAAAGTGGCTGTCTATGTTGGCGGTTTCCGCCATGGTCGTGATTCCATTTTTTTTTACTGCTGGCCTGTTGGCGGTACTACCGTCGCTTTCACACCGACCGCCAGGGTTGCAATGAGGGCCAATGTCTTTGAGCCCAAGCAAGATGACGTACCCTGAATATTAATTTGCAGCTGGTCCCCTAGAATAATCTGATGGTATCTGTTGTCCTTAGAGCTAATAACAGGGATGTAGAGGGGGAGCCATGAGGCTTGGGGTCCCCTGACCGCGCTGATGAGCTCAGAACGCACAACGTCATTTAGGCAGCTGCAGAAATTGCCATAGGGAGGCTCCCGTGCAGGGCTATAAAACAAGATGGTGTCCCTGCGGACTCCTCCAGGATCCCAAGATGAGGTGACTGCCACCTGCAGCAACTCCTGAGGTCCCAGAGAATCCAGAGAGAGAGGGGAGAGGAGCATGGGGATAGGTATGCCTCCCAGTGAGCTAGAGGGCGATGGGACCAATCCTCCTTAGTGAGCGATGTAATCATGAGGAGATGAGGGTTTGGGTGGATTCGGCGGCTGACAATCACAGGAGGCTTAGTGTACAGAGGAGGTTGGTGAGATGGGGAACTGAGGAGCTGAGGGCCAGGGTCTTGTGCACTGAATTTGGTCAGCCCTTCGGTAGCAGGAGAAATAGATCTATGCTGTTGGGACAGCAGTTGACGGCTGTGAACTCCTCAGTTCCTGCCTCACTTCACTGCTCAGCGACTGACTGCTGGGGATCTGGAGAACTGGGAACTGGATCCATTGCCTGACCTGCTGGGCGCCAGTGGGGCTGCAGGAGCATGCCTGGTACTGATATCAACTGCCCTAACTGAACAAGAGTGGGAGTAGAGGCTTTGTGGCCTGCCCTGGCCTGGCAGCCACACTCCTACATCCTCCCTGTGGATAATATGCCTTATGCTGCAGGGCCATCTGCCGGGCAGGGACAATGGCAAGCAAAACCCAGGTGGACTTCCCTGACCAGTACATAAGTTCCCCTTGGCAAGGACCTTGCCTCCTGTGGTACCTTGGGAGATAAGAACTAAACTAGAGGCCATGGCCCGAGACAGGGCTGCCCGGTCGCAGCAGACCAGAAGGGACCAGTGCACCAAACCCACCAAATCAACGCCCTGGCACCCTGGGGGGAGGGAGAGAATCAGGAGGTGATGGGGACCTGATGGGTGCTCAAATACTTGCAGCCATTGAGTCCTTGAAGCAAGAATTGGAGGGCATTATTGTGTTAAACTACAGGGACCGACATAACATTTTCCAATGGGTCTGCTCACACGGGAACCTGGCCTATGAGAACACAAAGATAAGGATTTTCCCAGATTATACCTGCAGGGTATAGACTTTAAGGCAATATTTTCAGGCAGTTATGCAACAACTCTGCGCTTACAACATCACATACACTCCCTGCAAAACTCTGAATAGTACATGTGGGGCAACTCTAATTCTTCACTAACTCAGAGGATGTGTGGGCCTGGCCCTGTGAGACCCGTGGCCCAACAGGTGGCTCAAGGAGACAGACCCAGCGGTTCAGCTAAACGAAGGGAATGGGGCATGAAGGCCCCTGTGGAATGCTCAGGTATAGAAGTGGAGAGCAATGGCACACTGGATGTTACAGGGGTGGACCCCTAAGTGATACACAGTAGTGCTGACGATGAGCAGCGGACACTGACTGATGCTACTGGATAGTTGGATACCATGGTTGATGGAGACTCTCAGCTTAGGACACTCTGGGCTCTTGCTCCATTGTGTTCTGTGTTAATTGAAATTTCTTATCTTTTTTCCCTGTAGTATGTCTTGCAGGGAGGGAATGCTTAAGATCCAGGGCTCCCTTGGTACAGGGGCACAGGGTATTGAGACTAATTTTGTTTCTGTGGGGGCAGGAGTATGATACAGGCCAAGATTCCTGAGTAGCTGCTTGTATTGTTGTATTGAGATTGCGTTGTGTTCTTTCTTTCTTTCTTACTGTTACGTGTCTTGTTCAGTGTTCCCATTTGTGAGGCATCTTAGGGTACCTGAGGGGCCCTATGGGTGTGGGTAGACTACTGGTCTACGCTTGTGGATGATCTGAGCCCTTCAGTAAAGCATGATGTGTTATACGAGATAGATCAGTGTCAGAACTGTAGTGGTGCTAGCAGTGCTCTGCACGCTTTACAAACTGACATATCAGGACAAATGTGTCAGTTTGTAAAGCCTTGTGTCACATTATACCTTCACCAGGTATAATGTATGCAGGGTAGGCATTCCAACAGGAAAAGGCACACAGAACTGACGCAGTGAAATTTACAACATTTAACTGCATCATTCTGCGACTTCACTGAGTTAGAATTTTACCACCTGTTCAGAGGAGGTGTAAAACTGATGCAGGGCTTTTCTCAATGGGGGTCTCCTGGCATTTCTGTAGTAGCATAATTTTTTTGACTCTAGTTTTATCGCCACAGATGCGTCAGAATTTCTGATGCATCCGTGAAAATCTTCCCCATGGAGCTCCGCATTATAAAGGCAGTGCATCCATGGCGTCCTTACGGGGTCGTAGGTCAGCGCAAGAAATCTGACACATCAGAGCCGATGCATCAGATTTTTGTAAATTAGGCCCTGGGTCTCTAGTTGACAGAGTTATGCACCCTGTCCAAGTTGGGACCACAATTCTAGTCAGGGTAAGTCAGATACACACCTTAAATTAACCTGTGTTCACCCTCTGGTAACTTGGAACAAAGCAGTCAGACTTAACTTAAGAGGATATGTGTGAAGTATTTGTGCAACACTCAACATTACTGTTGGCCATTTTTGTCCCCCTTTTCGTAAGGCTCATCTGCCCCAAGGGGAGCAGAAAGCCCTCCAGACACCAGGGAAGAATGTTTTTCCCAAAAAGAGGGTGGGGGTATGGCCACACCCCCACCCCAAATTAATGGGGACAAAGTTGTTCTGTCAACCGATGGGGAGATGGGGCAATTACTCAGACCCACTCCTCGAGAAGGGGGATAAAGCATACTAGATGCCAGGGAATTAAGAAAAAATGAAAAATAGTGGTGTGGTGGCTAATAACCAGTATGGGCATGGTTATGCCCCCACCCCAACTGATGGGGGTAACAGTCTTTCAGCTCTCCCCCTGCACACTAAAAGATCTTATCCCAATGGCAAGAAAGAGGACATTTGACTATTTTGGGTTTTGGTTTTACATTTGGGCCATGAGAGCTTGGCTAACTCTCAAAATCATCCCTCTTGGAATGGTGAGGGCTGCACTTTTAGACTTTGGGACACTGACAGGTAGAAAAATCTACGAGACCTAGACACATCTGAAAACCAAACATCTGTGTGAGTCCAGGGTGAAGTGCTTCACATGCACCCTGCACCATCTTCCTACCTACAATGTCCTGCAAACCTCCAACTTTGCTTGAAATCACACATTTTCCCCACATTTTTGTGATGGAACCTTCCGGAATCCACAAAATTCCTACCACGCAGCATTGTCGCATCTATACCGATAAAAATTCTGCCCCACTTGTCAGCCTAAAAACGCTTTTTTTCAAACTGCCCTTTGGACCCGCTTTGGTTCCCTCTCAATTTCGACATGTTTTTAGCTCTTCCCTGTCACAGGTACTTTGCCCACCTACACAAGTGAGGTATCATTTTTATCAGGAGACAAAGGGGTATGTTGGGTGGTAGGAAATTTGTGATGGTGAGGAAAATGTGATTTTCTAGCATAATTTGAGGTTTGCTGAGGGTTCTGGATAAGAAAACACTGGGGGATCCATGCAAGTCACACTTCCCTGGACTCCCTCGGGTGTCTAGCTATCAGACATGTCTGGGTTTGGAGGATTTCCCTAGATGGTTGCTGAGCCCAGGACGAAAAACGCAGGTGCCCCTTGCAAAAACAGGTAGTTTTGTGATGTTTCCACGTCGTGTTTTGTGGCATTTCCTGTCGCGAGTGCTAGGCATACCACACAAGTGAGGTACCATTTTTATTGGTAAACCTGGAAGAATGCTGGGCAGAAGGAACTTTGTGGCTCCCCTCAGATTCCAGAACTTTGAAGCATGGAAATGTGAGGAAAAGGTGTTTTTTTGCCAAATTCTGAGGTATGCTCAGGATTCCGGGTACCAGAACCTGGTGAGAGCGCCACAAGTTACCGCATCCTGGGTTCCCCTAAGTGTCTAGTTTTTAGAAATGTCCATGTTTGCTAGGTTTCCCTAGGAGGAAAAAAACCACAGCTAGGCACTTTGCAAAAAACAGGTTAGTTTTAAATGTAAAAACTTGATGTTTCCATGTTGCTTTTTGGGGCATTTCTTGTTGCGGGCATCAGATCTACCAACACAAGTGAGGTATTATTTTATCAGAAGACTTAGGGGAATGCTAGGTGGAAGGAAATTAGTGGCTCATCTCAGACTCCAGAACTTTCTATCACCAAAATATGAGGAAAAAGTATTTTTTGCCAAATGTTGAGGTTTGCAAAGGATTCTGGGTAACATAACCTGGTTAGAGCACTACAAGTTACCCCATCGTTGGTTCCCCTAGTGTCTATTATCAAAAACACACAGGTTTGGTAGATTTTCCTAGGTGCCGGCTGAGCTAGAGACCAAAATCCACAGCTAGGCACTTTGCAAAAAACACCTCAGTTGTCCATGTCAAGATTTGGGGTGTCCATGTCGTGTTTTGGGGCATTTCCTGTCGCGACACTAGGCCTACCAACACAAGTGAGGAACCATTTTTATCAGGAGACTTGAGGTAATGCTGGGTGGAAGGAAATTTGTGTCTCCTCTCAGATTCCAGAACTTTCTATCACTGAAATGTGAGGAAAAAGTGTTTTTTTGCCACATTTTGAGGTTTGCAAAGGATCCTGAGTAACAGAACCTGGTGAGAGCCCCACAAGTCACCCCATCCTGGATTCTGCAAGGTGTCTAGTTTTTAAAAATGCCATGGTTTGGTAGGTTTCCCTAGGTGCCGGCTGAGTTAGAGGCCAAAATCCACAGCTAGGCACTTTCCAAAACAACATGTCATATTTCAATGTAAATATGTGATGTCTCCATGTTGCGTTTCCTGCTGCGGGCATTAGACCTACCCACACAAGTGAGGTACCATTTTATCAGGAGGCTTGGGGGAACACAGAATAGAAGAACAAGTGTTATAGCCCTTTGTCTTTCTCTACATTTTTTCCTTCCAAATGTGAGACAGTGTGTAAATTTGAGAAATTCATTTCTAATTCACATCTTAATATGGGGACCCCGGGTTTCATAGATGTGCAAATAACCACTGTTTCTCAACACCTTATCTTTTGCCCATTTTGGAAATACAAAGGTTTCCTTGATACCTATTTTTCACTGTTTATATTTCACCAAATGAATTGCTGTATCCCCGGCATACAATCAAAACCCATTGCAAAGTGCAGCTCTTTTACTGGCTCTGTGTAACTCGGTTTCTTGATGAACCTACAAGCCCTATATATTCCCACAACCAGAAGAGTCCAGCAGACGTAATGGTATATTGCTTTAAAAAATCTGTCATAGAGGGAAAAAGTTGTAGAAGAAAACGTGGACAGAAACGGCTTTGTTTATCTCAATTTAATTTTTTGATTTATTTTGGCTGTTACTTTCTGTAGGAAAACCTTGAAGGATGTACACAAATGACCCCTTTGCTGAATTCAGAAAATTGTCTACTTTTTAGAAATGTTTAGCTGTCTAGGATCCAGCATTGGTTTCACACCCATCCCTGTCACTACTGCACCAAATAATAGTTACAATGGGATATGTACCAGTAAAATGCCAAAATGTTATTGAAAAATGTGGTTTTCTGATTCAAGTCTGCCTGTTCCTAAAAGCTGGGAAGATGGTGATTTTAGCACCACAAACCCTTTGTTGATGGCCTTTTCAGGGAAATAAACCCACTTTCTTCTCCAGCCTTTTATTCCCAATATTCTTTTTTGAAAGTACATTTTTGCTGTATTTTGACTAACTTCTTGTTCTCCTCCTGTGGAACCCACAAACTCTAGGTGCCTCTAGAATCCCTAGGATGTTGGAAAAAAAGAACGCAAATTTGGCATGGGTAGCTTATGTGGACAAAAATTTATAAGGGCCTAAGTGAGAACTGCCACAAATAGCCAAAAAGGCCTGGCACCTGAGGGGGAAAAGGCCTGGCAGCGAAGGGGTTAAAGCTCTGCGAGGTGCAAGACCCTGGTGCCACATGGGCTTCCAGTACCACCTATTCTGATGTGCTGCCAGACCACCTGCTTGAAGTCTATACTGAAGCAGAGGAGAAAGGTATTCTCTCCTAGACTTTGTGTGGGGCACTCATTATCATGCTTCTGAAGTCAGGCAGAGATCCAAAAGATTTGGCCTCCTACTGCCCGCTATCCATGATCAATCTGATTCTGAAAGTAATCTCTAAAATTCTGGCCACAACAATGTGTGGTATCATTGACCAGGTTATACATGAAGACAAATGTGAGTTTATACCCCAGAGAAGCACCCTCATGAATAGCCACCGGATCATGAAAAACATGCACTCTGTGTGTGACTCTCAGATGGCGTTGGCAGTAGTGGTACTAGATTTAGAGAAGGACTTTGACAGAGTCAACTGGGAATGTCCGCAGTCAGTGCTCTCTTATGCTGGTTTAGGAACACACATGCTCAAGTGGATTCTGAGCACTTAGCAAGGATCTGATCAGGGCAGACAGAATCTGGCAGGATCAAGATTCAGAAGGGGACCAGGCAAGGTTGTCCAAAACCCCCCCCCCCAATGTTTCACTGCCCACTGAACAATTTGCGCAGTACTTGGGGTCCAGCTGAGAGGCTGGGGGGTACAAGTGGGCCACACAGAACACGTAAGGCCTCATTACGACTTCGGCTGTCCTTTTACAGGACCACCAAAGCCGCTGCAGGCAAATGACGGCAAGTGCTGGAGGTCTTTTGCCAGCCATATTAGTAGTTCTCCGCTGGCCAAGTGGAAAACTCACCACAACATTGACCCCGGCTTGTAATTGAGCCGGCGGCAATGTTGTGGTGCATTGGGTGTGACAGCACCCGTTGCACATTTCACTGCCTGTAATTTGGGCAGTGAAATGCACGATGGGGCTGCGCATGGGTGCCCCTGCACTGCCCATGGCAAGTGCATGGGCCCACAGGGGCCCCCAATACCCCTATTCGGCCAACCTTTCCATGGTGGTATTAACCACCATGGAAAGGCTGGCAGGTTGGGACTCGCAATCCCCAGGGCAGCGCTGTAAGGATTATAACCACCGGGCCTGCCAGGCTGCAGGCTGGCGGCAGCCTGGCGGTGTTGGCAGTTGGACTGTGGTGGCTCCGCCACGGTCATAATGGGGTGGTCGTACCGCCCTGTCTGCGGCCGTCTGACCTCCATTGCGAGGCTGACGGTCTTAAGACCGCCAGCCTCGTAATGAGGCCCATAGTGTCCCTCTACTTTGTTGATGCTCTGAATTGCCTGCCAAATCTAACACAAGCAGTACCACTGCAGATGTCTGCCTTACAAGACTTTGAGATGGTGTAAGGTCTTTGTGTGAATGTGAGGAAGTCCCTGATAATCCCTATAGCATGATGAAATAGTTGAACACCCCCTCCCTGACTTGGGCCTGTCCTGGGCAACTGAGTAATTTCGCTATCTGGGCATACAGGCAGAGCACATCATAGAGAGGTAGTACAGGAATAACATGGATAGAATCTTGGTGGGCCTGGAGACTTCAGTGGCTTTTTGTTTTAAACTGCTGTTAGCAGTCACTGGTAGGGTGATGCTTGCAAAGATGGTTTACCTACACCACTGCTTCTATGCACTACTGAAAACACAGTGTACTATTAACCGCTGCATGTTTAAAAAGTTGGACAGACTGCTGGTGGCATTTGTCTGGGCTGGTAAGCGCAGTAGAGTAAAGCTGTGGGTCCTTAAATTGGACTTGGAAAAGTGGGACTTTGTGTGATGGATATAGAACTGTACTATATGGCAACTCAATTGCAGCATGCCATACACTGGTATACTGAGAGACCTAAATGGGAGAAAAGGTTACTGGTAGGACTGCTGGATGAGGCTGAACTACCCTATTGCCTTATCGCAGGAGCCCAGGCATGCACAGGATGTCCCTACGTAGTGCACCACACAGTCTGCTATTCCGCCTCTTCGATCCACTGTAAAACATTTAAGGATAGAGGGCTACAAATCAACTGGCATTTCATCATTCCTGCTGGCTTTTTCAAAGTTATCTTTTAGATGTTTGCTTTTCGTATTGTTTAAATCACAATTCTATTGTATGCTTATGTTTTTTAAGTCCTTATGTGTTGTAGTTTGAAAGTTGCTAACTGGATCATCCATTTTCTTTCAGCATCCTATACCTAAATGGTTTGACTCTGAGTGTTCAGCAGCAAATAGGTGTCCTCAAGTTGCTCTCTCTAAACTTCCTAAATGTAAAGTTAAGATTGCTTCCGGCAGAGAAATTTTTATAAGTCATCCTTAAAAACAGAGAGAGGGTATTACCAGATCAGGTTCTTGGATGCAGCTGGAACAGGCTTGTAGATTGAAAGATGTTTCACTCTTTTGGAAAGTGGGTAATTCTTTCTTCTTTTGTGAGGAGTCCTGAACTTCCTTAGCTTCCCACTCCTCAGCCAAAAAACTGGGTTATACTCACTTTAAGCTTATTATGATAATGTTCTGCAGTTTCAGTTCCCCATTTTCTCTGTTGACCTCAAACATTAGCACTCATTTTAGCTTGAATATGAGGATGTGATACCTGTCATTTCAGAAAGTCAGCATGGTAAAGCTTCTGGATTGCATGGCATTCCATGGATTTATTTAAATCTAGCATAGAGGACTGTCCCCACTTTTTAACCAACATCCTGAACTCTGCTAGTCATTCGAGATCACAGTGTTCCCTGACTAATTCAGTCATTGCCCCTGTATTCAAAAAGGGCAATCACAGTGATCCAAAATGCTACTGGCCCATCACCGTAATTGATTCCATTGTTAAAGTAGCTGTGAGTGTAAAAAATTATTTTGGTGGTCTGATAAAATATTATTGGTGATGTCCAATATGATTTTAGGAAAGCTTGCGGACCATGGAACGAAGTCTTAATCTGCATTTACAGCAAATACACCCTTTTAAAGTAGGCTTCTATCCATTTTGCTTTGATATATTTGAGCAGTAGTTCTGATGGTGCAACTAAACCAAAGTTATGAAAACTCTTATTCCCTGTAGGTTTTGAAATAATTTTCTACCCTATGTACACACCAGTGTATCTGCTTCTTATTAGAATTGGAGATTGTGGTGAATAATCTGGAGCTCCACAATCCCTGCCAGTGTGAACTACAAAAGTCACTAAATTAACCTATGCTAATCTTCTTGTAGCTGGGCACAAAAGTAGACAGTCTTAACTGAATGTGAAATGTATTTATGCAGTACACAAACAGTAATAATGTGAAAACACAACATGAGAAAAATCCTGCACCAATTTAGAAAAATAGAGAACATGTTAATACATTTTGTGACACTAAAATTACAAAGATTATAGTTGAACCTGAGGTATGCATTTTTAAAGTTTAAGGTAAAAACTAACACCTAAAAGATCAAAGTGCCAACCATGGATATCTAGTTGCACAAGACTGAGTCAAATTTGAAAAATACCTTCAGACTTTGAAGAAATTCTGATGAAAATATTGTGAGAAGGTAAAATTCCTAAGTTTGGACTTGAAAAGGCCTGATTTCAATTTCAGCAGACGGGTTACTCAGTCACAACAGTTACTGATATCCCCTCCACCCAAATATAAATCCCATTATATCCTATGGGATTTATATTTTGGTGAACGGGATATCCATCACTGTTGTGATGCAGTAGTCTACCCATCAAAATCTAAATCAGGCTGTTAGTCTCTTTTTTGGAAGTCAAAAATCTCAAGTGGGAATAGGCAATAGGCTGTAGCTGGCAAAGGTTCCACAAGGCTGGATGCTCCGCTGGGCGTAGGATTGCTGAACAGGATTTGCAGCTTTGGGGTTTAGGACTCACTCAGGCTAGGTCCAGGTGTGTATTCAAGGTGGTTGGAATTTTTTCTGTCCCAGAGGCTCTGATCAGGTAACCAGCCATACAGCCCTTGGTGTCACTTTGGTAGTTCTAGGCTCAAGTGCTGAAGCAGAGCTTATGGAGCAGGACAGGCCTCTGAAGGTTTAAGGCAGTCCCTAGGGAGCGAAGCAGCCTTGTGAAGTACACACCAGGCCACAGCAGCAGACAGTCCTCAGAAAGTCCTTCAGCAGGTCCTGAAAGTGATCAAAAGAGTGGGTCAGAGGGTCCTTTTTTATACCTGGTGCCTTCTTTAAAGTAGGAAATGTTTCCAGAGAATTCCCCTTGAAGTACTTGACATTTCCTGACTTCCCTACCCTAGGACCAAGCTGGCTACATGAAAAAGCAGGGGTGAAACATCCTTTGTGTGAAGACAGAGCACAGCCTATTCAATTGCAAGTCGTGCTATGCCCAGCTCTGCCTTGCATTCTTTCCTGTTGATGGCTCATCCAGGCACACCTAATATCTCTATTGTATGGTTGTCTGGGAGGAATAAACAAAGTCCAACTACACCTAGTCATGTGATCTAGGACAGGCTTCAGGCACCAAACATCTAGGACAGGAAAATACCAACTTTCTAAAAGTGACATTTTCAAAATTGTATCTTAAAATCCTACTTTACGCTTAAAGAGGATTTGTCATTAACATTTTTCATGGACCAAGCATCAAATGTTCATCTTTCCCAATAAAAGGTTAGCACTTTATTACATGTAATAAAGCAACCCAATGTTATCCTGTCAGTGAGGTAGGCCACAAAAAAATGAAAAATAGAATTTAGGAGTTTTTCACAACCAGGAAATTTAAAACAGTAAAGTAATTGTCTACCCAAGGGACTACCTTAGGAATGACATATATGTAATAAAAAGGGAGTGTAAGGCTTGGCAAGGGGGGTTGTTGCCAAGACAAATTGGCAGTTTAAAACTGCATCAAGCTGCAATGGCAGGCCTGGGACATGTTTTAAGGGGTACTTAATTGGGTGGCACAGTAAGTGCTGCAGACTCACTAGTAGCATTTAATTTAGAGGCCCTTTGTATATGGTATACCACTCTATAAGGGACGTATAAGTTAATTAAATATACCAGTCTGCTTTGTTTACAGGGGCGAAAAAATGCAAGGCTAGCGTGAATCTGTCCATCAACTGGTTTTTTTTGCATTTGTCATCCCAGGTGGGAAGTGTATGCCCAGACATGGGCCCCGTTCTCACTATGCCACCAGATTCAAGCTAGCCTGGCTGAAGAGGGGTGATACCCCGAAACCAGTCCCAGGAATGCTTGTTTCTAGTCCAGGGAGGACCTGTCCTGGCAGTTTGGGCTGGACAGTTCCCATGAGGAACAGAGTCAAGACTGATTTGCACATGGCTGGATCCAAACTGGGGTGGCATGGGGAGCAAAAGAATTGATGGATTGAACCTAGATCTGTGACTGGGGGTGAATGTTTGATTGGTTACGCATTCCGTCCATCATTTGTGTTTCTTGGATTTTGTCACCATTAGTGCGCCGGGTATGCCCAGACGTGGGTGCCGGGCTCACTATGCCACTGGATTGAAGCTAGCCTGGCTGATGAAGGGTGATACCCTGAAACTGGTTCCAGGGTGCTTGTTTTCAGTCCAGGGACCCCCTGGCCTGGCAGTTCGGGCTGGACTGTTCCCATTGGGAACAGGGTCAAGACTGATTTGCATATGGCTGTGTCCAAACTGGGGTGGCATGGTGAGCAAAAGAATTGATGGATTAAACCCAGATCTGTGACTGTGGGTGAATGTTTGATTGGTTCTGCATTCCGTCCATTATTTGTGTTTCTTTGTTTACAGGGGAGAGCACAAGCAGTTTAGCATTGACTAGCAGTCGTAAAGTGCACAGAGTTCTAAGGCCAACAAAAGCACATTTCAGCAACCGTTTCAGCAACAATGTAAATTAAAGTATAAATGTTTGGTGGAATACCACCCTAGGGCCGGCAGGTCTAACAAGCCAGAAACTATCCTGGGGTTTCATTATGCAGATGATGCAGTTCTACTTTTGTGGTATACCTGATATCTGGAAGCAAAAAGGGCTGGGTCCTTAAAACATGGGAAGGTATAGACCCCTGCAAACCAAAACCAGAGCAAAAGACCTCACAGTTATGCTTATTCAATTAAACATTTCAATAATGACCAAAGACAGTTAATCGACTGATCATATAAATTAATTCATTCAATATGTGTAATACTTACTTCACTTTGCACATACTTTTTTTTTTTAAACAGATACAAAATACAACTCCATACACAGAAAAAGTGTGAGATGTAGAGTAGACAAAACATTACTGTGTGTTACATATTACAATCAAATAACCAGTAAACAATAAACTCAGAATTGCCAGATAGGTATCTTAGAAGGTTTTAAAAGTTCTAGTTCCAAAACTGTTTATGAGACAGGTGATAATACCAAGAGGGCTTTCAAATATCCCTGAATGAACAGCACAGACAACTAATCACACAATGTCAGTGGTAGGTATATGCAGCTAATTTTATGGGGAGACCAAACCATATATTTCTTAATCTGTTGATGTCCAAAGCTACACAATACGCACCCTTCTAAGCGATTCTTCTTGATATATTAAGACAATTAACAAAATGAACTCTGAGCTGCATCATCTTTGGAATTAGGGATGAAATTAATAGAGAAGTTTCCTCAATTATTCTGAGTAAAATTTGAGACAAGGCTGCAGCTTTGGATAAACGCCTGAGGCTTGCAGCCATTCCTGTTCAAACTGTGGACCTTAATATTCTGGGTTCACAGGTGGTTAAGCTGCACCTCAAAGCCAAAAGTTACATTGAGGGTTCTGATAAAAAAGATCCATAGAGTGAGATTGAAAAAACAGACAGTGTCTCCCTCAACTCACGAGTTCAGTGTGTGTGTGTGGGGGGGGTTATAGTTTGAAGGGCTGTGATAAAATTAATCACTATTCTTTTTATTCATTTCAGGATTCTGACAAAAGAATGGACAGAGAGGAGTGGACAGGCAAGTATAGTAGCAAAGACAAGTATACCATGCAGACAGGTGAATCAGAATAAGAAACTGAGGTTAGTGTGAAAAAAGAAGAGAAAGGTCCAGATTCCAAGACACACTTCAAAAAGGGGAAAGTAGCTAGACCAGCTGAAAAAACACCACATGCAAACTACGGATACTTCTGTGGAACAGTACTTGGGTGTGCTTCTATACAGCATATGAGAGGTAGCAGTATCTTGATTAGGGATTTGCCTCATAGAGAGAAGGTGATGAAAGTAGCTTATGCCTGAGGATATCAGGGACATATATGCAAGAGAGGGGCTCCAAAATAAGTCCCATTCCTGTACAGAATTCATTCCACATGTCATTCCCTGATGGAGTGAACCCTAGATTTAAGCTCAATATCCTCTGAAGCCAGAACTAAAGCATGACATAAAAAAAATCTAATATCATTTGCAGTATCAGGGTAATATTGTGCCATGTAACTCGAAAATGAATACCCTCTTTTCCCCTGTTAATTTAAGATCGAAAATACAGAATAGTCTTAGACAACTGGAATTTAAATTCACATGCACACATCTATATACTTGAAAAGGCTGTCAGCACAGGTCTAATGACAAATCTGGTAAGGAAGAAATATTAAACAACTCGTGTAGTTTCCAATAGGCTTAGCAGTCAAAGCACAGGTCCTGGAAGTGTATATCTAACCACTTTCACCCTTAACAGATAGCATTATGCCTTTAAGAGTTTGGAAATGGGGTATAAGAAAAGCCCTGTCTTGTTTGCATCACATATCATAGACATCTTACAACCAGATCGCTATTTGCTATCTTACATTGATGACATTTATATGGCAGACCACAATTTAAACACACACCTGACTAGGATGGACTGGATAGTGGCAATACTGACTATACAATAACAAGACTAATTTTAAAAAATCAAAAATTTTGAACTAGTTTTACTCAGTTGCTAATTATCTCATAAGGGCTGGGGTTAGCACCAGACTTCCTCCAGAAATGCTCCACCTTCCAGCCTCCAAATACATTAAAGAAATTACAAGCCATGTTAGGATTTCCTAACTTTGGAAGGACTGATTTGCTGAAATATGCCAAACGATTGAAGCTCATGTACAACCTAATTTCTCCCACGTTTTCTTCAAAACACTGGATGGAAAACATATTGTTATCTTGCGTGCACCGCAAACAGGCATGCTAGAGACAAAATATTTCCAGATTAGGGATAACAAAATCAACCTAGTTATTTGTATTTCACTCAGCACCTCAAGTTACCCCTACATAATTTACAATGAGGGGCAGACAGTTCCTATTGCTTACAAGTCTCACTTGCATTCAAAAGCAGAAACACAATTTGTTTCCATGGAGAAAACCCTTATTGAGATTCAGACGGTGAATTTCAAAAGAGTGCCAGTTGGTGCAGTAAAAACATATAATCATAGTATTTCTCTTTTCAATACTAAAAGCAGTGACAAACGTAAGTATATCTAATGCTTGCACTCTACACTTCGTTAAGTGCATCTTGTGCTTCTTGATTAAATGCATTAAATATTGAATTTGAATATGATCCAACTCTCCGCCTACCAGCAATTTCTCCAATGTACACTAGACATAATAAAAACGTGTGAGCATTTGCATTGGGAAAACTGCAGCTCGAGTATAAAATCTACCCGAGTGATAGTGAAACCAACACGAGCATCAGCGCTCTTTGGCACACTGTGAGGTACTGTTCATGCAGATTTCTCAGCGCAGAACAAGCTTCTTGTGGTAGAAATCAGTAGGAAGTACAGATATCAACCCACTCACAAAATTCCAAGGAACCTCACTGAGTTTTTATATAACTATATTGAATTCTGCTGAGTAAAACTCTGTGAGCTCCGCCCACCCATAGTTTTAAAGCATCAATGACATCTCAGTGGTCAACATTGGCTGAATGTTGTAAAAGATTATCTGACTAACCACCTTAAACTCAGCACAGATGAAAGAAGAAATGCTCAGGTTTGTAAACAGGCCACCTAGGCAAGAGATATCTGGCTAGCTTGCAGATGTGGAACAGGCTCCTCTCTCAACAAGCACAGAAAATGGCCAAATATTCATTGTAGACATAGATCTCACCCTGGAATGTTAAATAGATGTTCCAGTGTTTTCTAAGAATACACCACATCTCAAATACCTTGTAATGAATTTGCTTTTTCTGCATGGTAGCCCAAGATTTTTGCCATTTTTATGGACCCTGTTTTTGCTAGTGATAGGTGTTAGGATGCGGTGGACAGTGACACTTCTATTCAATACTGCAGTGCATGTGCTCTGTCCTGTAAAACCATTCTAGATGTTGCAGAAAATGTCCTGGAAGGTAATTGTTGCCAATCATAAGGTAAATGTCATATGTAGGCTGCACTGTTTTTACAATATCCACATATGTGAGAAACGCTTATGTCTGCCAAGAACACTGCTGTGTTCTGACTAGGCTAGAGTTTAAACACACTTAACTAACAATACCTCAGGGTACGTTATTTATGGAGTGCAAGATGTCTTGCCTATTATAAATGGTTGGGGAATAACATGCGTTTAACACACCAAAATCCACTTGGTAAAATAAATACCATGCACATTTCCCAAGTTAAAATTTGACCTGTTGAAATGTAACAAAGATTCAGGTATTTAGCGCATCCAATACTTATTGGATGCAAGAAAGCTCCCAGTTCATAATTCTGACTTGTGCGGAATACACCGATCCACTCATAATCAGACCCAAAGCAGGGAAAAGTGCCTTTTCCATGTAGGAAAAGCACTTTTTGAGATGTTCATTAGTAACACTGAAATTATGCAACGTAAGCCCACAGGACAGAGTGATAATACATAAAAATAAGACACACTACATGTTCCCGTTAGTGTGCTTTCAAAATAAAATAAAATCCAAAAGCCATTTCACTGGATAGACTTTGCTAGACCTTTCCCTGAATGGGCTTGAGTGTAAATCACATTTTTGCTACTGATCTATGCCTAGAAAATATGATTTAATGATTTAATATAATTTTTGCACAATAATATCCGAATGAGGCAGTTGTCGCTTGTTCCTGCAGCAACGGTCAAGTTCCTGAAATTCTCTTGCTCTTGATGCTAACTCACATGTTTGTGACTGCTAACAACTAGTAACTTAGTAACAAATACTACTGCAAGAGGGCAAATCATATAAATTATTGAATCGTAATCACACTTCAAAGTCCCATTTAAAATTCCAGTCACATTGATGGCACAAGGGAAGTCGTACAATCAAAAAATATATCCAACTCTCCAATGTCTTTTCTTTCTCATTTATTTCCAAAACATTTTCTTTATTTTCATCTAATGCAGATCCAGGCAAGGCGTTTCGTTCCTCACAAAGGAACTTCACCAGGGCCTGAAAAACATACAGGGATACATCACATAACAGTAAAACTCAAAACATTTGCTAATCACCAAAACCTGAACATCTGTTCAATGTTTTGATTTAGGATAAAATCAATACAAAAATACTTTGCCCAATATATCCATAGTTGACAACTTAAACCGTTCTGTCATTCCAACGATATGACTTCCTGCCATCCTTTAATTATCCACCTTAATAATCCAATAACATTTTGTCCCTTGTTTTTACATATCTATCATTACTTTCACCAATGACCACACAGTCACTTACATTTTATAATGTTCTTTTAAGTGTGAATGGCTAAACTTAATTCTTTCATTCTTATTTCTTGACTGTTAAGCAAATGCTTTTATCAATATCTGACCCTTCATTTTTCTGAAAAAAGCATTCATCGTACTGTTATCCTCTGAGCTTCAACATAGATGTCTTATTATTATTTTTATTAGCACCATCCTCACCTGTACTCCAAGACATTGAACTGATTTTCATCCATAGTCATAATCCTATTTAATTTTTTTGACTGTTGTTTCCGTATTAAGCCCCAAGCATATTACCCATGCCATACCCAAGACAAGATTTAAACATTTAATAGTCCTATAGGTCTAGATTTTTCAATGATTTAGAGAATTTATCAAGTAAATACTCTGCTCGTAACTAATTTTTTATCTATTATTGTGTAAACTGTCAACAGCGTTTCACCCTTATTGTCTCATTTCTGTGGGTGCCATCTTGGACTATACTGCGGTCTACTGAACTAGTTTTCTACATGATGATTATCCCATTCCTGACGCATCACTTATATCGGACCTATACCTTTCATCCATCACATATATCTACCTTAATTTACATATTATGAAAAACTCTTGTTCCCAGCTGTTTAAAAGTAAGAGCTTTTCAGATGCATAGTCAAATAATAATTAACATATCTCATGCAGTGCAGAATTCCAGCTAAACAAACCCCTTAGCTCTGCTCAGGGATTGCATCAATCCTACTACCAAGCATGCTGACCTCATCTTGAAATAAGTTAGGATTAGGTATTGGCAAAACATCTATCTCTCCCCTCGTATGTCAACTCCGGCATTAAACCGAGATGCCTTTCTGCGCTCCTTTATATAGCCCTACAATTTTGCCGCTAATTGCAATCACTTGGGCTTACTCAGCACTTGGATGTACACGCCTCATTTCTATGGGTGCCATCTTGAACTGTCATTTAAAACAGCACCTTATTCCTTATAGAACCATCCTGTTTTCATTTTCTCAACTATACATTTCAAACATATAATAAAAGTGTCTAATCCTTTGTGATCACTTAAAAATATACATCTCATTTATATAGGCCTTACTGTTAATTGTAGCTCAAACACCTCTATGTTATCTCTACAACGCTGAATACCTATTGCTTTAACTATACATTTCAGAAATGTTTAAATGCTAGAATATCATTTAGTATTTCCGTTCCAGCATTATTTAAATCAATTTAACTCACTTATTACGTACCCTGCAATTTTACAAGTATACCAAATTTTTTATGTTTTTAAGACACCATCATGAACTGGAGCCAAGACAGCCTAATACTTGTATTCAATGCACATACATATTGTACTGTGGTCTTTATTCCTACTTTACCTAGCTTAACCCATCTCTATCCAGAAATTTGCATCCTATCTATCTTATATCATCAGCAAAAGGCTTTTTCCTACAATTGTTTTTTATCAATGACAGTTATAAGTGTCAAACCCTGTGGTACAAACAAATCTGTTAGTGATACACTTCATTGCAGACCAACCCATTCATCTGCATCTCCTCATATTATTCCATCCCTCTGTACCAGAATGTAACAAATTAATTGAGTGTACACATGACGTATTATATCAAATAGCAGGTTATCCTCCATAATCAAACTTTTGTCTGTTTCATAGAAAATAGTGAAGTTCTCTCTCTGTGTTTAAACATTTTTCTACTATCCATCTAGCTTCATTCTGTCTGAGGAGTAACTCCAAATCACCACCTCTCTGGATGTAGTTCACTTTCTATATGCTATGAAAGAGAAGTGGAGGTTTTCAGGGTGTTTTTCTTTTATGTGCTGGTAGATAGGACTCGTCGAGTCGCTATTTTTAATGGGTGTTTGGTGTTCCTGTCTTCAAGATTTCAAGGTCCTAGTGGTGCTACCCATGTACACTGGTTTGCAGTTGCAAATAATCGGATATACCACATGCATACCTTTGCAATTAATGAACTCATTGGAATGGTATGTTTTATGGAGTTATTTGAAAATTGCTTTAACTTATCAATACTATACTTACATATGCTACAATCTGTACACCTAAAGCTCCCCTTTGATTTCTGCTGTAACCAACTGTTATTGGATTTGTTTACAGACATGTCATTTCTATAAACCAAACTACCAATTATAGAGCCTCTCCAGTATGTTACTCTGAGTTTTCCGGTCAGTATATTTGTCAAGTCTAGTACCCTTCTTAATAACTCACAATGCCATTGCAAACTGTTATAGATGTTATTATTTTGCAGACTGTACGCAGAGACCAAGGCCATCGTTCTCCCTTATAATACACTTCTTTTTTTCTTTTCTAATGTACTCTTCCTACTCACTGTCCCTTTCCTTTTTTCGGCCTGATTTAATGTTGCCTCATTGAATCCTTGAACTTTAAGTCTATCCTTAAGCGTTGAAACTCCATGGCAAAATCTGAACTCTCGCTACAATTTCTTCTAATTCTTATCATTTCACAAAAGGAATACTATTGATGACATATTTTCGGTGTGCTCTATCTGCTCTTAAAATACTGTTTGTAGCAGTGGCTTTCCTAACTAACCTACTACATATCTTATTGTCCTTTATGAATAACTCCACATCCAAAAAATGGATTGACTTATCACTGAAATTCATGGTACACTTCACTTTAAATGCATTGGGATTCAAATATGCAAAAAAATCTCCCATAGTCCATATCAGTAAATGACATCCATGAAGCGACGCCCAAAAATATACTTGGGGTCCAACTTCTTCGCTTCAGGGAACCAGACGTGCATCCTCTCAAATTACCCCATAAAGAGGTTAGAAGGTGAAAATCTATCTGGTCCCCTTCGCTGTACCTTGTAGTTGCTGGTACCACTCATTATTGAATGGAAATAAATTGTTACTCAGAATGAAATCTGCCATCGCTATTAGCATTTTGGAGTGTTCCATGTAACTGGCACTCCTAGAGCTAGGAAAACATTCCATGGCCTTTAGTCCAAAAGTGTGTTGAATACAGGTGTTTAAGCCCACCACATCTAATGATACAAAGAACATATTCTGACCCCAGTTCACATCCTCGAGCCTGTTTAATGTGTCCATAGTGCCATGGATCTAAAGGGACAAGTTCTTTACTAATGGTTGCAAAACTTGTTCCACATATTCAGATATCTTTCTGTGGGGCCACCTACCCCTGAAATTATAGGTCTTCTTGAGGGTGGGGGGGCAGTGGTCTCCCTCATATGCACCTTCGGGGTTAGTTGTTTTCAGATACCCATATTCTAAATCACTTATTCGTTCTAATTATTCCCAATCATTCATTTTAGAGAATATACATGTAATAAGACCTCCTCTATGATTGCCTTTCAATCTTTCATAATTAGCTACATCACTTAGCTGGCAGGCAATCTCACTGTTATAATCAACCTTATTTATGACGACATTGCACCCTTCGTCTGCTTCACGGATGATTATGGTTGCATCATTTCTCTAATAATATCTTGTTCCTTCAAAGTGAGATTATATGACATCTCCCTACCAGCTTTATTTATTGGAGGGCCTTTGTCTTCTAGGCTGTGTAGGTTTTCTGTTTGACAAACAAATCAATACCAGCATACTGTTTCCCTTGTGGTGTAAACTTAGAGGTTGGTTTCAAATCACCATCATTAGAGGAATTGATCTCAATACCCAATTCACTACACATTTACCAAATATCAAGTGAGTTCATTTACTGATGATAAGGAGTGTACATCTTTCATATCTTCAATTGACAATTGGGATATCTGATCTTTCTTATAACCAATACCTCTTTCTTGTCCAATGTCCCATCAAAACTAATCAATTGTAAATGTCTTGCAAACTTAAGTTTATCAATTTTTAACTGTGAGAAATCACTATTGTTCATGGCACAAAATCCCAAACCACTGTTTAAAATATCTATTTCAAAATCATTTGAAATTCTATCCGACAAATTAATCACTTGCAAATCAGAAATTAGTTCTTATAGAATGGGATCCCTGTCATGATCTAGACACAATTCCTTGTTTGATTTCTCATGTGCATTCCTATACCATCTCCTCTTTTTTCTTCCCCTTCTGGTTTTGAGACTTTTTTCCTAGTACCTATTCTTAGTCTTTGAACCTCGTCAGAAAAAGAGGAACTATGTGATGATCTGTTTTCTATTGCTTTTTTTTCTAGATTCTACTTCTGCATTTAGTGGGGCATTGGAACTTCTCCTTATCTATCAGATTTTTTTTCATGTTCCCTTGCTCTTTTTCCGGCTGAGTGTCATCTAATTCACTCGCAAATGTAAAAACAAGGGACAACATGTTATTTTATTATTATGATGAATAATTATAGGATGGCAGGAATCATAATGTTGGAATGATGGAAAGGTTGAAGTTGTCAACTAAGTATATATTGGGCAATGTATTTTTGTATTGATTTGATCATAAATCAGAGCATTGAACAGATCTTCAAGTTTTGGTGATTAGTAAATGTTTTGAGTTTTAAAGTAAGGTGATGTATACCTGTATGTTTTTCAGGCCCTGATGAACTTCCTTTGTGGGGTAAGAAACGCATTGATTTTTTATTACTTAAATGGAAAAATAATTTTATGAAATGTTCTTTAGGATGCTTGAACCAGGGGCTTTCTTAAAATTAGTTCTGCCACTTCTCACATCTCCAGAGCTGTAATACACACCCTGGGTTGGGAGAATTAATGGTCTAGGCTTAGAGGACAATACCCTGCCTCTAAGGCCAGGACGAACAGTTAACTGCTGACCACTTAGTAAGGATTAGCATTCTGGGAGTAGACAGGAAGTGTTCATAAAACAAAGGGCAGCTTTAGCACTACGTCTTCCAGCTTAGAAATGCCAGGAAGGACTTTTCATCTCCATTCAAGACAATCCTAAAAAGCCTGGCTCCAGTCACAATAGTGGAGGAAACCAGTTTCGACTAAGGCAGGGAGGAAGAGAGTTTTTCTAGGTAGGGGAGTGGCCAAAGAGCAGAAGAAAGGCCTGCTTGGTGGTGGCAGGAATCTGACTTTATTAAACAGGGACTATAGACTAATGTTACAGTAGGACAAAAAGAAAGAGCTTCAAAAGAAAGTGGGTGTCCTTTAGAAAAAAGGAGTGGGCGGTAGATCGTCTTCAACAATCATTGGTTAGCACACCAGATAGATCTTCCACCTCAAGCACCACCTCCTCTGAACATTCCTATAGCTAGGAAGACTTAACTGAAGAAGTCCATGCTGGAAGAAAGAAGACTCCTGATGACATAATAGGAGTCATTGAATGCCTTAAAGAATGCTGATTCCTGCTGTACCCAAGAACTGCTCACCAAGGGCCATTGGTTAGTCTCCTATTCTTCTGCTAGGAACACAAGAAGTAGAAGGACTCCTGACTCCTCCAAGAGGACCCGGCTTACAGCAGAGGCCTGGATTTCCAGAAGAGCTGGCTTGAGAGATACCTGATGCCCAGAAGCCTACACTGAAGAGCTGAGGCTTCAATAATAACCAGAATGGCCTTTCTCAGCAGTTGGATGCTAATGGCTAGAATTGTCAATGATTTGCACCCATGCAATGTCACAAAAAGTGATATAAATGAGTACAAACTCTTGGTAAACTATGTATCCAGTTCAAATCTTGATTTGTGCAGGACAGTAGCCCTAAAGTAACACAAACCAGCTCTTTGTGTTACTTTGTATCAATGGAGAGCAATGGGTAATAAAGGGGGTATTCTCATGTGATCATTCATGGGTTTTCATGCAAATCCCTAACTATTGAAACATTTTGGACAGGACTTTTCTCAAACAGTACTCTTGCCTCGAGGTTGTGTAATTTTTTTGGCACAAGCACCAAAAAGATTATGCTATGTCAAGGCAGATGTAACATTTGAAAAAATGTTTGTTTTCTCAATACTTTTTCGAACTTTGCACATGTGTGATACTGTACAACATATATATAGAATAGGTAAGGTTTTGTACCTATCTTTGATTATTCTAGTTTGCACTGGTATAGCATTCCACCTGCACAAAGCCTATGAAAGACAGGTGCACAAACATTTGCAAAATGGTGCAAAGGTGCAGGACGTGCATGGCAGGTGAAAGTGCAGCAAACACTGGGTAAGAGAGCAACATTGCCATATCCTAGTAGATATGGTGCTGTCTTGCCTTTTCCCTTTCATGCAATGCAGCATGAATTATTGTTTTGAATTGGTGCTTTACTTTTTCTGGACGTTTATGCCTTAAACATTTTGGTTCCCCTTAACATTATATTTTGGTGTCTTTTTCCTCATTACAATGATAGCTCTAGTTTTAAATTGGGTTGAAAACTTTATTATGTTCATTTCTGGAATTTAAAACTATTTGTACTGCTTGAACCTAACACACACTTCTCTGGGGACTTACTGCTGCATGTGCCATATCTATCAGAGGTTGAGCTAGGATTCTTTCAGAACTCAGACCTGTGTTTTGTCTCCAAATTGCTTGTTTTTCTTCAGATGTTAAAAGCTACTCCTCCCAAGTTACTATTCTAATTTCTAAGACATGTAGATTACAGCGCAAATGCCAGTAGAAACATATTTGCCACAGTAGGACGAGACAACATGTCTTACACCCTACCCTTCCCACGTAAGAAATATTACAACTACATTTTATTTAAGAAAACCTAAAGGTACACCACTATAGATCATTCGACTGCTACAGTGCTGCTTAAACTATGCCCTATTCTCACATAACCTACAAAATGGGACTTGTTTGACAGTATACCAGCTGTTGCATATTCAGCATAAAATGATCAGATCCTCAAGACAGGGCATCATTTACCACACTTGACTTTTACTACTATGGATGTACACACATCTAACACACAACAAACAAAGCATCTAGGTTTGCTTGTAATAATTTGGGGCATTTTGAGTACTATCAATGTGGCAATTATGAGCAACATGCATGGCAGGCACCATGAGCTAACTGCTATGATGCATTTTGCACGTTTTGTGTTTTATGGTACTTTGACCAAATAGTGCAGATGAGTGATATCAAGCCTTAACTCAGTCACTTAAATGAATATTTTATTTTTTGTAAAATCTGACACTTTGTATGTTCACTGTTGGCCTCCTGTCGTTTCTTGTCGTGTTGGTGTCATAGGGGGTGTCATCTGTGAATGTTGTTGCAGTAGTGTTTGGTGAGTGTTTAGCACTAAATCAGGTGATAATTGTTTCCCAGCAAAACACTAGAATGGGAAAATGTCCCTTGGCTGTTCTGTAGAGGAGAAAATGTTCTGGGTCACTTTCCCCGTGTAGTGTCGTAAATAGTTCTGGTTGTGGTACCTTGAGATGCTTAGCTGGGATGAAGTCTTCATACTAGAGTCTTTAGTGTTTGTTAATGCTCTCGCCTTATCTGACCATGAGTTCTGTGCTGGTAGCCTCTTCAAAACAATGTGTACTCCTGCAGTGGGCTATTTGCAGGTGTCCTCTTCAAGACTCACGAGGCAATCAATACGGGGCACTGTGAAGTTGTTACGGAGGAATTTCATTACTCCTGTGCTGCTGGTGTTCTCCTTATTTCTGACTCTTTGCGTTCAGGTGGAGTGGTGGGAGTGCTGATTGTTGATCTTTGCTAGACATTATCTTGTGTAGAGGTTATTTTAGAAACAGGTCCACACCCCGCGTGTGCAGATATAGTAGTCTCAATTATCTGCAGGTGGTATTCTGTTGCACTGTTTGCACGCTGATAGACCACATGTCTGTGTGCTCTTTTAATGTTTTGGCGAATGGTTGATGCTGTTGATTTTTAAATAAATATTTTAATAGATGTAAGAACAAGAAACATATCTCATATTACTATCATCATTGTACAAATGCAAGCCATCATGCTATTTACTTGACAACAGAGATCACAATATTGACTGTGTCACAAACACTCAACCATATCAGCATGCATTGCCCTACTTTCAAAGCACAGACTCTTTTAAAGATAACTGATAAAATTCTCAGTCACAAAGATCACAAAATATGCCCCAGATTTTCCTAAAAAAAATAATCCCTGCCTTTGTCTTAAAAACAATTTGTCCGAGATAAGCAATACTAGTCATCTGAGGCGGCCAGTCATTAATGTTAAATTTCAGTAGATTTCTAGTTCTCTATTCTGTTATTCAAGTGCCATTATGGTTTGTTGTTCCTTATGGAGGCAGTCCACAAGCAGTTTGATGATCCTCTTGTTAGCAACAATTTTCTGGGAAGAAATAGAGTTATTAACATCTGGTACAACATTGGAATCTACAAAAGCATTTTCAAAAGAAGAAACTGAATTGTCATCATCGGAGAACTCAGAGGAGCCTTGAATATTTACTGTGGGTGACAAAGTATTATGAGAATTGGCATTAGCATCACCAGACAAACCCACAGGGTGAATCTGAATCAAAGTTGAAGGAATACCTTCACCTGAAACATCTGAAGCATCAGACGTATGAAATTTAGATCCAGAATTTTTGAGTGTTTGAGAATGTATTTAAGCTTGTAAAGCAGTAATGGGAACCAGTCTGTTCCTATTCCACCAACCTCTTCCCTGCAGAAAAATTGAGTTTGTAGAAATTCTTTCAGTAATAGCTGGAGTGGAAAACCTCGATTCTGCTTAAGTAATTTTACCTGGTTTCTTAATGAAAACAGAACCACAAACAGCAAACTCTCTCTCTTTGGTGAAATGTTTAGTGTCAACATATTCTTTCTGTTAAGCTTGTTTATTTCTTACTCTTCCTACAGGATTGGATAGATTCAGGTTTTTATTCCTGTAATCAGCCATGCTTACAGAGTTGCTTAACCAAACAGGAACCAAATTTGACCTACATCTCCTCCCTCTTAGTAATTCAAATGGAGTAACTCCTACAATGGCATGTGTAGAAGAATGATGAGCATTGATTTTATTCTTGAGAAATTGTTTTACGGCTATAGTAGAGGCCAAGACTGTTTGAATAACCTCTTTTAAAAAACAATGTATTCTTTCCACAAGACCATTAGATAAAGGGCTATACAAGGCGACTTGTAGATGCTTGAAAAAGTTTTTCATTTCATTAGAAACAAAATGGGTACCGTTGACAGTGACAATCTTGGGCGCACCTTCCAAGGTAACAACATCCTCTAGTAATTTTAGTAGATTTGTTTGACAACTAAAAAGTAAATAGACTTATAAAAATTGATTAACAGGACTATTGAAAATCTGTTGCAGCAGGTCATAAGTGAAAAGGACCAGAGAAATCCAGAGCAATGTTTTGGGATGGACCCTGAGGTAAAAGAACAGGATGAAGAGGTTTCTCGATAGTTTTACAGTGCTTGTTGGATACCACACATTGAGGGCAATGATTAATATTATAAGAAACTTGATGATTCATAGAAGGCCACCAGAAATGCTGTCTTAGTTTGTTACAAGTAGCAGTAATACCCAGGTGTCCATTGTGAGCCAAGACAATTAGACATTCCCTTAATGATGTAAGAGGAACAAAATGCCCATTTCTGAAACATATATTGTTTTCGCAGAACAGTTCAGAAGCAATTTGAACAAAGGATCTCAAATATAAAGGTAGATTTCGAAGAGATGGCCAACCTAATCTTACATAGTGAAAAACTAACTACAAGACAGTAACCTGAAGAGTGGCATCAATCCACTCCAACTCAGTAGTGGATCCTTTGGAGATAGAAACAATATCGACAGCAACCACAACACATTCAGAATCACATTCCAATTCATCCATGATCTTCGGTACTGGCAGCAGAGTTCAACATTCTGCTTTGAAATCTTTCTCACGCTGAACCTACTTTAAAGGAAAATTATATTCTTGAAGTTTAGAGAACAGACATACTTGGCGGGCAGAAGCTTTGCCTGGACCAACACTACTTAAAAGATGAACTAGAGGGTTGTTGTCAGTCTATAAGTCAAAACAAGTACCCCAAAGATAAATCTTGAAGTTTTGTATGGCCCAGACACAGACGAAGACCCCTCTCTCAATGGTACTGCATTGCGACTCAACTTCTTGCAATGTTCTAGAAGCAAAAGCAATGGTAATTTCCTTGCCCTTCGCAACTTGACCAAGAACTGTGCCAGTGCCAATATGTAGGAAGATAGCCTCTTTCTAGCCTTGTTACCCACACTTTTGGCCAGTTTGTGAGTATACCTCAGGGTGTTTTTACTGTCTCACTGGGATCCTGCTAGCCAGGGCCCAGTGCTCAAAGTGAAAACCCTATGTTGTCAGTGTGTTTGATATGTATCACTGGGATCCTGCTAGCCAGGACCCCAGTGCTCATAAGTTTGTGGCCTATATGTGTTCCCTGTGTGGTGCCTAACTGTATCACTGAGGCTCTGCTAACCAGAACCTCAGTGTTTATGCTCTCCCTGCTTTTACATTTGTCACTGCAGGCTAGTGACTAATTTTACCAATTCTGACTGGCACACTGGAACACCCTTATAATTCCCTAGTATATGGTACCTAGGTACCCAGGGTATTGGAGTTCCAGGAGATACCTATGGGCTGAAGCATTTCTTTTGCCACCCATCAGGAGCTCAGACAATTCTTACACAGGATTGCCACTGCAGCCTGAGTGAAATAACATTCATGTTATTTCACAGCCATTTTACACTGCACTTAAGTAACTTATAAGTCATCTATATGTCTAACCCTCACTTGGTGAAGGTTAGGTGCAAAGTTACTTAGTGTGTGGGCACCCTGGCACTAGCCAAGGTGCCCCCACATTGTTCAGGGCAAATTCCCGGACTTTGTGAGTGCGGGGACACCATTACACGCGTGCACTACATATAGGTCTATACCTATATGTAGCGTCACAATGGTAACTCCGAACATGGCCATGTAACATGTCTAGGATCATGGAATTGTCACCCCAATAACATTCTGGTATTGGGGGGACAATTCCATGCATTCCCGGGTCTCCAGCATAGAGCCCGGGTACTGCCAAACTAACTATCCGGGGTCTCCACTGCAGCTACCGCTGCTGCCAACCCCTCAGACAGGTTTCTGCCCCACCCGGGCCTGGGCAGCCAGGTCCAAGGAAGGCAGAACAAAGGATTTCCTCCGAGAGACGGTCTTACACCCTCTCCCTTTGGAAATAGGTGTGAAAGGATTGGGAGGAGTAGCCTCTCCTGGCCTCTGGAAATGCTTTGAAGGGCACAGATGGTGCCCTCCTTGCATAAGCCAGTCTACACCGGTTCAGGGATCCCCCCAGCCCTACTCTGGCGCAAAACTGGACAAAGGAAAGGGGAGTGACCACTCCCCTGACAAGCACCTCCCAGGGAAGGTGCCCAGAGCTCCTCCAGCGTGTCCCAGACCTCTGCCATCTTGGATGCAGAGGTGTGAGGGCACAATGGACAGCTCTGAGTGGCCAGTGCCAGCAGGTGACGTCAGAGACCCCTCCTGATAGGTGCTTACCTTCCTCTGTAGCTAATCCTCCTCTGAGGGCTATTTAGGGTCTCTCCTGTGGGCATCTCACCAGATAACGAATGCAAGAGCTCACCAGAGTTCCTCTGCACTTCCCTCTTCGATTTCTGCCAAGGATCGATCCCTGACTGCTCCAGGACGCCTGCATAACTGCAACAAAGTAGCAAGAAGACTACCAGCAACATTGTAGCGCCTCATCCTGCTGGCTTTCTCAACTGTTTCCTGGTGGTGAATGCTCTGAGGGCTGTCTGCCTTCACCCTGCACTGGAAGCCAAGAAGAAATCTCCCGTGGGTCGACGGAATCTTCCCCCTGCTAACGAAGTGCACCAAACTTCTGCATCACCGGTCCTCTGGGTCCCCTCTCATCCTGACGAGCGTGGTCCCTGGAACACAGGAGCTGGGTCCAAGTGTCTTTGACAGTCCAGTGGCCCTTCTGTCCAAATTTGGTGGAGGTAAGTCCTTGCCTCCGCATGCCAGACAGTAATCCTGTGTACTGTGTGAACTGCAGCTGCTCGGGCTTCTGTGCACTTTTGCAAGACTTCCCTTGTGCACAGCCTAGCCCAGGTCCACAGCACTCCATCCTGCATTGCCCAACTCGCTGAATTGGACTCCGACTTCGTGGGACTCCCTTTTGTTGTGCTGAGCAGACCGTCGTGCTCAGATTTCTGAACACCTGTTCAGGTGCGTCTGCGGGTACTGCCTGCTTCTGCATGGGCTCTCCATAATGCTGAGCGCCCCCTCTGTCTCCTCCTCCCAGGGCGACCTCCTGGTCCTTCCTGGGCCCTGGCAGCACCCAAAACCTTCAAACGTGACTCTTGCAGCTAGCAAGGCTTGTTTGCAGTCATTATGCGTGGAAACAACTCTGCATCCTCCAGCACGCTGTGGGACATCCTCTGACCAAAGGAGAAGTTTCTGGCATCTTCCGTTGTTGCAGAATCTTTGGCTTCTTCCACCCGGAGGCAGCCCTTTTGCAACTTCATCCGGGGTTTAGTGGGCTCCTGCCCCCCCTGGTCCCTTTGCTGTGTTGCTTTGCTGGACTGGCCTGTAGTTGCTGCTTATGCCTGAAAGTAGTGCAAAGGGTGAACTTTGTGGTGTATCCCGCTTGAGAAAGTTCTCCAAGGGCTTGGAGTAGAGCTTGCCTTCTGTTGGAAGTCTCAGGGACACCAAAGACTTCCATTTCTTTGACCTGCAGCACTGGGAACTGTGTGTTTTGTGATGTTCAAGAGGAGAAACCACAGTGACACCGCCAACGACGCCGCTGGACTGCACCGTGACCTGCCGATGTCGCACGGAGTTGCATTGCCCGCTTCGCGACCCAAGTCTCACCAACACATCATCTGACGACGACTTCACTGAGCCGCTAATCGCACTGCGACCTGATGGATCCGCACTTTGGCATCGCCTGTTCACACCGCAGCCTGGACACCCCTGACGATGACACTCCTGCTGACACTGGTGCTGCTGCCTGCACCATGGCCTGTGGACACCGCTTGTGAGGTACACGAAGCACCGTCCCGTACCGCACCGCAGCCCTGGTCCACTGACGCCAACACCATCGACTCCAGTGTCATCACCAGGCATCCTGACCACACCGTAGCCTGTGGACACCGCTCATGAGAGTCACAAAGCACCGTCCCATTCCGTACCTCTGGCTTGGGCCTACCCACGCCAGCGCTTCAGCAACGACGATGCTGCTGCCTGCAACGTGACCTGGTGACTCCACATGTTGTACCGCCCCGCTTCACACCATAGCCCTGGTCTCACCAACTACGCTGGATGCCATCACCGAGCCACTGCCTGCACCGTGACCTGTGGGCACCATACGTCGCATCGTTCCACTTTGCCCCACAGTCCCAACGGCATCCATGCCAGTGCTCCTGTCTCAACAGCCCGGATTGCGTGTGACTACAAGGGTCCAATGACTCTCGCACCGACTCTGGAACCAACACAGTGGCGCCAGTGCCCCCCCTCTCCGGAGCTTACCATGAGGATTCATGATGCACTGCAAATCCAAGGTACTGTTTGCGGGTCTTCCCGACATCATGTCTGGCCCACGACGCTGCGGCCATCCTGAACTGTTGGTTTTGTTGATCACGATGCCGTGATATCCCCAGGTGGAGCTATCAACTTCAAGAAACTGTATTTTTAAGATAAATCTTACAAAAATTCATATCGTTAGCAGTGTATGTTGGATTTTTATTGTTTTGGTCTTGTTTTACACAGATAAATATTGGCAATTTCTTTTAAACTGGTGTGGTGTCCTTTTGTAGTGTTTTCACTGTATTACTGTGTGTTATGTACAAGTGCATTACACATTGCTTCTGAGATAAGCCTGACTGCTCCTGCCAAGCTACCAAGGGGGTGAGTAGGGGTTATCTGAGCGGGTATCTCCCTTATCCTGACTAGAATAAGTGTCCCTACTTGGACAGGGTGCAAACCGACTGCCAACAGTTTTTCTAAAGCACTTAATCATACGAATAAGTGTATGTGATGAAATTCTTTACCCCACTAACAAAAGCAAATTTTACTAACAGCATTGTAAAATTTGTCAAGATGAGAGAACATTTGTAGATGGCTTAAATGACGAAATTAAGAAGGAAGATATACAAGTGAGGAGAGTAGAGCGAGGGGAAGTGGAGAAAGAAAAACTGAAGAAAAGAAGGATGCATTTCCCAAGTTAAGTCTTGATTAGGAAAAGGGAGGAATGTTTCCTATGGTCTGTGGACAAGAAGGGAATGAGACGGTCAAAGATGCAGGATGGCACAAGTATGATCATAGTTACCTAGCAAGAGGTAGAATCTTCGCTGAATCAGAAGTGAGCATTAAGGGTCTTCATAGGTGTGTGGTAAGTCAACTTATTTCCAGCTGCTGCACATTTGATTAGGAAGTTTCTATATGGTCTTAGTTTTCCCAATGAATTACCTTGAAAGCAATATCACTGATATCACTAATGTGTCTTACGAGTTGAAAGATTTAGAGAAGACTGATGCATAGGAAGGATTAGACTCGTCTTTAATTTTATTGGAAGGGTATTTGCCAAAGTAGGTAAAGGCCTTGGCAGTATAGGAGGCGGAATTCCAAAGTTGATGTTAAACTGTCTGTGTACATTTCCTCTTTAAACTTTGCGTAAGAACTTCATCAAATAGAGGATTAAGCTGTTTGAAGAGCAATCCTAATGCAATGACCCAGAGAAAGGGGGAAAAAACTGATACTGAATTTGAGGCCTGTCAGAGATACTTTTATGATGACATGAAGGAATTGGAACGAACTAAAATAAATAATCTAAAACTGATGTTGACTGTCCTGTGATGACGATAATGGACGATCTCTGATGATTTCAAGAATCGTCAGATCGGGAATGTAATTGTAGTTCCATTACATGTTTGCATTCTAATGTTTATGAGTAACAATATTGCACTGTAAGTGCCTGAGATTTGTGTACTTGGTTAGGCAGTGATTTTTTTGTCTCCTCCATGATTAATACTAATATTAGTACTAACACTAATACTAATATTAATAGTATAATGCATTGCACAATTGATTGATGTGTTATATCAGAAATATCACTGGTAAAGTAATTTCTTACTGAATGTGTTTTATGTGGGAATTTTTTATTGCACTCATAAGGAAGCTAGGTTTATCTGATAGCATATTTGCTTTTTATTACTGTGGCATATGCTTGCAATAAACAATAAGAATTTAACCATTGCGCCAGATTTTCAAGGCCGGACTGATTGGCTTTGCCAGTGATTGTTTCAGTTTACATTTAAAGGACGTCATTGACACTCAAATTTATATCGAACTGATTTCTCATTTTTGGTATAACTTCCAGAGTACATTCTCATTTTTTCTAGCTGAGAATTGCAACTGCGGCTATTGATAAGTCTTATCGGAATTAACGAAATTAAAATACTGGTGAGATTGTTTTCAGTTGAAAGCAGTGATTCAGGCAAGCCTTGTGATCTATGTAACTAAATGCGTGTCTCAGCCACATTTCTCCAGTTTTCGTTACCCAGTCAATTAATTTCCATGAGTAGATGATCCTTAAACAACACTTCTGCCACTCTGAAAACAGTACAATTTAATTTGGCTTTTAAACATGCTGTATAAAGAATTCTCGTATTTTTTTCCCTAAAAAATAACTGGACATTCGGCTGAATAAATTTACAATCACGGTGTAGCTTCGCCCCAGAAATAGGAAACCTTTACATGTTATTGTTGAGCGGAAGTGGATGTATGATGAGGATAACCCATATAGACATAGTATCAAAGTCTTGTATGTTTCATCGGCAATATATTTATTATTTGAGATGGCGATTAAGAGGCACTGACTGCCTTTCACGAATTGCTCAACCACCAAACAGTAGACCTGAGAATCACGATTAGCCACAATCAACATAAAATCAACTTTTTGGACGTATGGATCAACGTAAAGGGAGGTGAACTCACTGCTAGTCTGTACAGTAAACCTACAGACTATCATGCATTATTGTACTTTCAGAGTGGCCACCTCAGATCCCTCAAACACATATTAGCATAGCGCCTGTTTCTAAGGATTAGGAAGAGGTGAGCAAACAAAGAAGATTATTTTCTAAATGCAGATAACCCAGGCCAGAAATTAATAGAGGGTACCCTAAAAACTGGTTAAATCATCCTTAAACGGACCTGGTTCCCTCCAATAGAAACTTCTTAATTCCAAAGAGAGCAGCAATCCACTTACATGTGTGTTTACCTTCAAGGTGGAAGCAACCACCTAACATGCATTATTCAAAGGCACTAGAAAATGCTATCAGGACTGACCCATGCTGAACCTCTATTTTCTTTTTTTTTTAAATGCAAAATATAAAACATCTAGTAAGAGCAATGAGGAAACAAAAATACAACTATAAAGTATGCTAGGTCTTCCTACACTATTATGACACTATCAATGTCAAGAATGGAAAGCATGCCAATTCACCAAGGACACCAGATCTGCAACACAGAATGGCATTTCTATCAATCAAAAAACATTTTGTAACTGTAACACAAAGAACGTTGTGCATTATATCAAGGGGCATATTTATACTCCGTTTGCGCCGGAATTGCGTCTTTTTTTTAACGCAATTTCGATGCAAAACTAACTCCATATTTATACTTTGGCGTTAGACGCGTCTAGCGCCAAAGTCCATGGAGTTAGCGTCATTTTTAAGCGTGGACACCTACTTTGCGTTAATTATATGCAAGGTAGGCTTTCCCGTCTAAAAAATCGACTCCGAGGCATGTGCGTCGGATTTATACTCCCGGGCAAAAATCACGCCCGGGAGTGGGCGGGTCAAAAAAAATGACGTACGGCCGCTTTTGCGCCGTTTTTTAGCGCCTGCAAAAGGCAGGCGTTAAGGGACCTGTGGGCTCTGAAGGAGCCCAGAGGTGCCCTCCCATGCCCCCAGGGACACCCCCTGTCACCCTTGCCCACCCCAGGAGGACACCCAAGGCTGGAGGGACCCATCCCAGGGACATTAAGGTAAGTTCAGGTAAGTATTTTTTTTTAATTTTTTTTGTGGCATAGGGGGGCCTGATTTGTGCCCCCCTACATGCCACTATGCCCAATGACCATGCCCAGGGGACATAAGTCCCCTGGGCATGGCCATTGGGCAAGGGGGCATGACTCCTGTCTTTGCTAAGACAGGAGTAATTTCTATGGGGGTTGGGAGTGAAAAAAAATGGCGCAAATCGGGTTGAGGCGAAAAAATGGCCTCAACCTGACTTGCCCCATTTCTTGACACCCAAGCCCCATATCCCCCTACGCCGGCGCTGCCTGGTGTACGTCGTTTTTTTTAACGCACACCAGACGGCGCCGGCGGCTAACGCCGGCTAACATCATTCAATAAATACGGCGCCCGCATGGCGCTTCAGAATGGCGTTAGCCGGCGCTAATTTTTTGGACGCAAAACTGCGTTGGCGCAGTTTTGCGTCAAAAAGTATAAATATGGGCCCAAATGTCCATGTGAGAAAATGCATATTGGACATATTAGACAACCAGTTTAAGGCTAGGATTCCTCCAACACAGATCTTGCATTAGAGGCCGGATACAGGCGGCCCCATTAGTTGACCGCTATGATGCAATAAAAAATTCAGAAAATGATTGTCTTGGTTTCTGTAGCATAACGTAGCAGCAGAAGAGGGTCTACAACTTCCTTAGCATCAAATATGGAGGCCCGTTTGATTGAAATGTCAGACAGCAAACTCAGGGTTAAATGACTCGGATGAAATGTCTTTAACTAAAATATAGTGGCCATGCGCACTGGAGAGATTTTGGTGTTATCTGCACTAGATTAACAGAAAAGGATTTAGGCCCTCATTACAACCCTGGCGGTCGGTGTTAAAGCGGCGGTAACACCGCCAACAGTAAAAGAAAATGGAATCATGACCATGGCGGAAACTGCCAACATAGACAGCCACTTTAACACTCTGACCGCCACGGCGGTAGCAACAAACACCGCAGCGGTAACCTGCCAACAGGCCGGCGGAAGACAAGGTTCCGCCCACTGTATTACAAGAGGCCTATCCGCCACCTTTTCCGGGGCGGTACCAACGCCATCAAAAGCACGGTGGAAACACCTCTCGACACTCAATGAAGAACCAGGATGCCATGGAGCCCGAGCTGCACGTCTTTCCCATGCTGGTGTAGCTGCTCATATACCAGGAGTACCAATGCCAGCGACGACGACCACGGTGACTACTGCACCTAGCACACAGGGGGGGGGGGGGGAAAGGGAGTGACACACACACGCAACACCCCCATCCCCATCCTCACCCCCAACACCATATACACAAACACATGCAACAACATTACATATACACCCCATAACCCTCTGGAATAACACAAGGACAAAAGGAATGGAGTCAAATGAGTGTAATATTAGAAATACTTAGAAATATGTACATAAATAAATGAACAGTATGTACAATATATAAAATATATACAAAATGAGGGACAATGTCCACACAAAAATAGTCTGTGGCCCACTGGGCCATAACACATAGGCCAAGCCCACACTTGACTACTGCCTCAAAACGGAGAGAACACTGCAGGGGGATCAGGTCGAAAACACACAGGCACCTCAGGGGGATGGAGAAGGGGGGCACCTCAGCCGGAAGATGGTACTACGCCACTGCTCCCGGAGGGGCTCCATGCCCACTGCTTGGTCCTGGGGAGTGCAAAGACACAGTCTCTGAAGTGGGTGGTTTGCCCACTGCTTTGTCCTGGGGAGTGCAAATCCACAGTCTCTCAAGTGGGTGGTTTGCCCACTGCTTAGTCCTGGGGAGTGCAAAGCCACAGTCTCTCAAGTGGATGCCTTCTTCCACTGGGTGTGGAGGGGGCCTTGTGCCCAGTGTGCTTCTTCTTGGCAAGAAGGGGCTGAGTGGATGCCTTCTTCCACTGGTTCTGGAGGGGGCTTTGTGCCTAGTGTGCTTCAGCCTGACAAGGATAGGGTGAGAGGATGCCTTCTTCCACTGGTTCAGGAGGGGGCCTTGTGCCCAGTGTGCTTCATCCTGCCAAGGATAGGGTGAGTGGATGCCTTCTTAAACTGGTTGTCTACTTTCAGCTGTGCAGGTGGCGGTGCAGGTGGCGTTGCTTGCGGCGGTGCTACCCGCAGTGCAGGTGCCGGTGCTGCCAGTGGTGGGGGGAGGCTCCAGCCCTTCCCCTGCAGCCTCGGATGGCTGCCCACTGGGGCTGCTGCTGCTGACAGTAGGGGTGCTTGCGGCGGTGCAGGTGGCGGTGCTTGCGGCGGTGCTTGCGGTGGTGCAGGTAGCAGTGCTGGCCGCGGTGCAAGTTGCGGTGCTGGCGGTTGTGGTGGTAGCCACCAGGCCTTCACCTGCAGGCTCGGACGGCTGAAGTGCCTTGGCTGGTGTTTTGTGCCCCTTCCTGCCCTTGGCAAATGATGGTGTCACCTTGGGTCTGGCAGCTGGAGTCTTTGATGTGGCCTTGCTGGGTAGTTGTGGCTCCTTCTCCTTGCTGGATGCTGTCTCCTTCTTGACCTTGCCAGGTGGCGGAATCTTCTTGGCCTTGGCAGGGGTTGGTGGCACACTGGCTGGGCTGATGGGTGCCCTCTTAGAGCCTCTGACAGCTACAGAAACCACAGCAGACGTGGACTTGGTGGCTGAGCTGCTGGGCTGGGTTCTGGGAACCCTGGCCTGAGGTTAAGGAAGGGGGAGGAGGGGGGTAGGGAAGAGGTCAATGTTGGCTAGGAAAAGCTCCTTAGGGACATTGGGGTGGGAAGAGGTTGAAGGTTTGGGAGTGGAGGAAGAGGGAGTGGTTGTAGGAGGTGTCAGTCTGCTGTGTTTGGGTGCATGAGCTCTATGCTGTTGTGAGGTGGATGGCTGTTGGGTGGGTGTGTGCTTGTGTTTGTGTACTTTGGAAGGAGGGGTCACAGACACAGTGGGAGAGGACACAGGGGACGTGTGCATGGATGTGGGGGTTGTGACTGCGTGCTGGTGATGGAGGTAGTGGATGAGGATGTAGTGCATGCAAGTGTGAGTGGAGATGCTACTGGGAGGGAGTTGGAAGGTGAGGATGAGGGGGACACAGTGTAGGCAGCGGATGTTGGTGTGTATGCTTGGGGATGGTGCTTGTGTGAGTGCCTGTGAGATAAAGTGTGGTGCTTGCGTTTACCTGAGCCACTTCTGTGTGTTTATTTGGGTGAATGCTGGTCTGAAGGTGTGTTTGGGATAGGCTGGGGTTGGAGGGATTGGGACTGGGTAGAGGAAGTTGGAGGGGGGAGGCTGAAGACAGGGACAATGGCTGCCATCAGTGTGGAGGCCAGAGCCTGGAATGCTCTCTGTTGGGCCGCCACGCCAGAGTGAGTGCCCTCCAGGTATGCATTTGTTTGTTGCAAAGGCCTCTCGACACCCTGGATGGCATTCAGTATGGTTGACTGCCCAACAGTGAGGGATCTCAGGAGGTCACTAGCCTCCTCACTGAGGGCAGCAGGGCTGACTGGGGTAGGGCCTGAGGTGCCTGGGGTGAAGGGAATGCCCACCCTCCTGGGTGAGCAGGCACGGGAAACACTCTAAGAGACTTCTGGGAGGGTGGTGCTGGTAGGGGGATTGGCGGCTGTACCTGTTGTTGGGGTGGGCACAGAGGTGTCCGCCACCGCCAAGGAGCTTCCATCGGAGGAGGAGTCGCTTTCTGTAGTGTCCCCTCCTGTCTCTGTTGTGGTGTTCCCCTCGCCTTCCGTCCCACTGGTGCCCTCACCGTCGGTGGATTCGGCCTCCAGGCCCACGTGGGATGCAGCTCCCTCCGTCGCCGAAGCCTCTGCTCCTTCGCCAGATGATGCTAATGCACACAAGGACAGGGTGACAAAAAAAAGGGGGGGAGAGACAGAGGATACACTTGGTCAATACCAGCAACAACACTACCGTTGGCATACACAACACACAGGGAGCAGCCCTATGCACTAGGCCATGCACTACCAGTTACAAAGATAGTCACCAACCCATGAGGTACATAGCATAACGCCATCAGCTGCACACCTGAAACAAACAGGGCCCTGCCCAGTAGTAGATGCCCACTAACGCCATTGGGGTTTGAGTGCTTCGGAGCCTGACCAACAAGGGACCTACCCTGCCATGTTCACCCTGGCCTAGGGACACCCACACTCAACATCCCCACCCAGGTAAAACCTTAACGCATACAAAGTCATGATTCTGAATCTGTACTCACCCCTTTGTGGCTGCTGTGATTCCCTCAAGCGCCCATCTAGCTCCAGATAGGCCACCGCCAGGATGCAGAACATCAGGGGGGTCAGGGTACGACGGGCACCTCTTTCTCATTGGGAGGCCAGCCCCAGCTGGGCCTCCACCGTCTTCCTTGCCCAGCGGCACAGGTCCTCCCACCGTTTGCGGCAGTGGGTGCTCTGCCTTTTCAGGGTCTGCACGTCCTTGGCGATGGCACGCCAAATACCCTTTTTCTGATGGGCGCTGACCTGCAGGAAAAATATAGCAGAAAAGAGATTAGTCATACCGTCCGGACAGTCATACTCATGGCCCACCATATCCCTCCCATCCCCTTATGCACATACATTGACCACCATACATGCACCACTCAGGACCCCTCAGCCCACCCTACATGTGGCTTACACATACAGCATTCCATACATTCATGGCCCACGCATTATGCTCACAGTGTACTCACCTGTTTGTCTGGAGGACCATAGAGTAAAGTGTACTGGGGTAGGACCCCATCCACCAGTCTCTCCAACTCCTCCGAACTGAAGGTAGGGGCCCTTTCCCCAGACACATGAGCCATTGTCGCTTCCAGACACAGGTCACAGCAGCACTTGCAGTGTAGGTCCTCTCCTGTTGAAGGTCAGGTAGCAAGTGAGTGAACAGATAGAAAATGGCGGTCATGTCCACGGAGGTGCGTACGATCACCGCTGGCGTACATCGCCATCGGCTCCTGGAACCCATAGGGCCTAATGTTAACCAATGTGAGGTTGCACGGCGGTCATCGACCGCTGACCGCTAAGGCGCACACAAGCGGAATTACCTCATTTCCACTTGTCTCTCCTGAGAGGTCAGGCAGCCGCCATTTCAGGGGGGCACAGGCCATGGCACCTAACTGCGTCACAGCAGACATTGGCACATCAACTGACTCTCGACTTCACATACTGGTTCTGTAAATGAAGAGATGCATCATTATTTCAATAGATGTGTGAATATGACCCTCTGCTCACCGTTGTTCTCCCTAGACTTCAACCGCTGAGGATGAATATGAGATGGAGACATCCTCCAGTGTACAGACCCCTGGTGGACCTGGCGAAAATGGAGGACAGACACATTATCCTAACCTACAGACTTGATAGGGCCACAATCCTAGAACTGTGTGCCCAATTGGAGCCAGACCTGATTTCAGCTATCCACCACCCCAAAGGTATCCCCCCCTCTAGTGCAGGTCCTGTCAGTGCTCCATTTCCTGGCAAGCGGTTCCTTCCAAGCGACAGTGGCCATGGCATCAGGGATGTCACAGCCTATGTTATCAAATGTGCTGACCCGAGTGTTGTCTGCCATGCTGAAACACACGCGCAGCTACATCGTATTCCCACAGGTGGAGGATTTGGCAACAGTGAAAGCTGACTTCTATGCCCTGGGACATATCCCCAACATCATTGGTGCCATTGATGGTACACATGTAGCATTTGTCCCCCCCACCCCAGAAGAATGAACAAGTGTTCAGGAATAGGAAAAGCTATCACTCTCTGAATGTGCAGGTGGTGTGTTTGGCGGACCAGTACATCTCCCATGTGAATGACAGGTATCCTGGCTCTGTACATGATGCCTTCATCTTGAGGAATAGCAGCATTCATATGTGATGTCTCAACTCCAGAGGCACAGGGTGTTGCTCATAGGTGAGCCTATGGTCCCCACAAAGTTGATGTGTGGGGTTGTCCCTAAGAGTGAGTGTATGTCTAACAGGTAGCCCTCGAATATTTGCAGCTGACTCTGGTTATCCAAACCTCTCATGGCTCCTGACCCCAGTGAGGAATACCAGGACAAGGGCAGAGGAACGTAACATTGAGGCACAGGGGTGAACAAGGAGGATCATTGAAGGAACCTTTGGCCTCCTGAAGGCCAGGTTCCAGTGCCTCCATCTGACAAGTGGATCTCTGTAGTACTCACCCAAGAAGGTGTGCCAAATCATCGTTGCATGTTGCATGTTGCACAACCTGGCCTTGAGATGCCAGGTCCCTTTTCTGCAGGGAGATGAGCCTGGAGATGGTCTTGTGGCAGCGGTGGAGCCTGTGGACAGTGAGGAAGAGGAGGCAGAGGAAGAAGATGTGGACAACAGAAGATCACTTATGCAACAGTACTTCCAGTGACACACAGTTAAGACACTGTAACTTCACTTTCATTGCAGTTTTGTCTTGCACATTGTACATCTCAGCCTGATTTTCCATATTGTATGGCCACTTACTGCACCCTTTGACATCTCTATTTTCAGATCTCTGTGCCCCACTCTGGCTCCTAGTGTGTTCCCTGCTGCCCACGACAGGTCATACCTATGTATACATGACTTAACAGTTCAATTGCAATGTTTACAGCTTGTTAAACAAATACATATTTGAATCAATTTACAGACTCCATACTTGTATTAGTTCCAAGGGTGTTTATTGATGTGCAAATAAGTGGAGGAGGTATTGCAATGGGCTGGGTTGATGATGGAGGAAAGTCTATTGGTATCACAGGTGCATTGTCCAATGTGGCATAGGAAGGGGAGCAATAGCAGTTCAAGGTGGACAGGGTAACAGAGTGGGACAGAAGGGTGACAATCAGGAGAGTCTTATTTCCTGGCGGGGGTCTTGGGAATGTTCTCTGACTTCTGCCTGGATCGCAGAGACCGTTTGTGGGGTGGTTCTCCTTCTGCAGGGGGTGGGGTGCTGGTTGCCTGTTGGTCCTGTGGCAGGACCTTCTGTCCACTAGCGCCGGCGGAGGTGAAGGGCTGTTCATCGGTGTGGCTAGTGTCAGGGGTCCGTTGCTGTGCCACTGCCTCCCTCATGGTGTTGGCCATGTCAGCCAGCACCCCTGCAATGGTGACCAGGATGGTGTGGATGTGTTTGAGGTCCTCCCTGATCCCCAGGTACTGTTCCTCCTGCATTCGCTGGGTCTCCTGCAACTTGTACCGTATCTGGCCCAAGGTCTCCTGGGAATGTTGGTATGCTCCCAGGATCCCTGCAAGTGCCTTGTGGAGAGTGGGTTCCCTAGGCCTGTCCTCCCCCTGTCGCACAGCAGTCCTCCCAGTGTCCCTGTTGTCCTGTGCCTCTGTCCCCTGAACTGTGTGCCCACTGCCACTGACCCCAGGTCCCTGATCGTCCTGTGTTTGTGGGGTTGCCTTGGGTCCCTGTAGTGGTGGACACACTGCTGATTGACATGTCCTGGGGATAGAGGTATGGGCCCCCTGGGTGGGTGCTGTGCTGGTGTTTCCTGAGGGGGCAGGGTCTGTGGTGGTATGGGACTGTGGCAGGGTAACTGACTGTCCAGAGATCCCCGATAGGCCAGGTTGGTCATCGTGATCCAGGCGTGCAGAGCTGCTGTTATCACTGTGGGCCTCTTCGGGGGCGGACTGGATGTTGCTGGCACCTCCTCTTCGGTGACATTGAGTGGGGGGCCTGTGGGGATGTAAATGCAGTGTTATTGTATCTGCATGTGCCATCTTGTGCATGGGTGTGTTTCCCTGTATGGTTGTAATTGCCCTGTCAGCTTTGCCTTGGGTGAGTGGTGATTTTGTGGGCTAGGTGATTCTCTCTAATGTGCATGCTTTAGTGATGGGTGTCCATGCAGGTCTGGGATGGATGTTAATGCATTGGTGTGGCATGCAGGGCTTGGTTTTGGGATGGGCGGGTTGTGATAGTGGGGTATATGTGAGGTGGTGGAGTGGTGAGGGTAGGGGTAGGAGTTTGTGATGGCCTGCAGGTAGGGTGGGGGACATAATAGTAAAGATTTGACTTACCAGAGTCCAGTCCTTGTAATACTCCTGCGAGGCCCTCAGGATGCATTATTGCCAAGACCTGCTCCTCCCATGTTGTTAGTTGTGGGGGAGGAGGTGGGGGTCGAACGCCAGTCCTCTGTACGGCTACCTGATGTCTTGCAACCACAGAACGCACCTTCCCCCGTAAAACGTTCCACCTCTTCCTGATGTCATCCCTTGTTCTGGGATGCTGTCCCACGTTGTTGACCCTTTCCACAACTCTCTGCCATAGCTTCATCTTCCTAGCAATGGACGTCTGCTGCACCTGTGATTCGAATAGCTGTGGCTCTACCTGGATGATTTCTTCCACCATGACCCTTAGCTCCTCCTCTGAAAACCTGGGGTGCTTTTGGGGTGCCATGGATATAGTGTGACTGGTATGTGTGAGGGTGTGTGGGGAGATGTGGTGTGGTGTGTGCTGTGAGCTGCGAGCTGCGTGGATGGTGTATGGGTGATGGTGTTCTCTGGCTCAGATTGAGTGGGTGCTCCTGGCTTGTCTCTCTCTCAGTTAGCAATCTTTTTTTTCATTGAAAGGGTTGTGGGTAATGTGGGTGAGTGTTTTATATTGAATTGGATGTGTGGGTGTGGTGTGTGTATGTGTGTCAGGTATGTGTAGTTTGAATTGTCCAATGTGGTGTAGTTGTATTAGTGTGTGTGTATTTTGAGCGCGGCGGTGTATACCGCCAATGGTTTAGTGCGGTTGAAAGACTGCTGCAGTGATTTGTGGGACCTGAAACTGTGGACGTATTTTGGTTCGCGTAACGGTGTGGGTTTTGGGTACTGCCAGTTTATCACTGACTTTTGGTTTGGCAGACTTGTGTGGGTGTCTGTATAGTGGTGGATTTCTCTGTGTGGGTCATAATACCCATAGCGGTATACCACTGCGGTCACGGTATGTTGGCACCCATCATCACGGCAGTAGGCAGCCTTTACTGCCAATGTTGTAAATGAGGGCCTTAGTCTCACACTGGAATGTGACATGTCTTCTGTCGACTACTGGTAATATATACTTGACCACATATACTTTTAGGTTTAGATGTTTAAACTAGTATCATCATAATGTTAGTTGTACAAATAAATGACCTATGATAGATATATAGTTCATTGACCTTTTACTCTCTGCATCATCCATCAATAGATCACTCTAGCAGAATCTGTAACAATTTTAATTTGTAATAATATAGTATCTTTTAGTTGTTATTAGGTATAAGTTTATGTAACAAACATACGCACTATGTCAAACTAATGATATCCACATTATTATTGCAGACACTCAAAGACAGTGACCTAGACATATGCAAGTTGGAGGGCCTCTTTTCACTTGATCCCTCAGAATGCTTCATGGTGTAAGACACAGGATCTGGGGTGTCCCCTGTTTGTTATGCACAGCCATTCTTGTAGTCAGACACTTGTAGCAATACTTGGAGGGCCACATTACGAAATAGAAGTAGCTCCCACATAGATGTGTTTTGGGTTACTCTCTGCATGACTAACTTGAGTCTGTACACATTTAAAAATGGTACCAATGTATACTTACATCATTAATAATTTTTCTGGCTTCCTGACACCCTGCACGCTTTTTGAATATGCACTCAGAGCGCTATTCTCCATTGAAGTACGGTTCTGGGGGAGATATATCTTAAAGACAAGAAGAATTGTGCTGGCGGCACCTTTAGGTGAGCAAGGTTATGCATCTCTTCCTGCACTGGAGACCCAGGTGTCCAAGGCTCGGTTTAACAGAGTGGCAATTTTGTTACGGATTACTTCATCCAGATGAATGGAAAGACTGGCCAAGCCCAATGATTAATTGGTACAGGGTAAGAGTATGAAGGGGTACAATAGGTCCCTATATTTCTTGAAAGTAGTATAATCCCTCTATCCACATATCGTTTCTCTATTAGCCTATCTGCCAGATTCGATCGATCACAAGATTAATTTCATTTGTATCCTGTCACTAGACAACCGCCCTACCTCACTGTTATACTAAGGATGCATGACTATTTTTAAAGTTTAGTGCACAGTTTCTACAGCTCAATTTATATAGTAATATGTGATGTAAAGACTAGTCTCTCTGTTCCTTGGGTGCTAGAACATGCAATTGGTGGAAGCTTTCATACATGTAGCAATCATGCATGAACCTTGCAATTGTTATGCTGCAAGGTATTGGCAGGGATGGACTTTTTTAATTGTTTCATTATGTGTACTGCACGCCATAGACTGATCAATAGATATGATACTTGATGATACTAACTACTGTGCTTTTGGCTGTTTAACAGCATGACTTTTTTCTTGTATCTGCCTGATTTTAGAAGTACATAGTAGTAATATAGTCCAGAACATGGGCACATCATAATACATGTCATGGTTTGCTCTGTAGGAATATGCAACCTTGTATTTCTTTGGTCCTGAAGAGGCTTAAATGTAATATGGCCGAAATACGCTGACCTTTATAGATAGATACTTTATTGCTTGATTAATAAAAACCGTTGCAATATAACACATGGTAAAACATACTACAAAAATAAAAAGTTAACTCTTAAAAATGCCTGAGGGTAAATGAAACTGAGACTGCTTAAAGTCATTGTCGGGCTCATTACAGTCATTAATGCATCTGCATCTACGATCCTAGACAGGTTTTAAACAGATATCAAGAGAGAATGGGAAACATATAAGCTTGCATTTATAATTTGACAACTAAGACACTCTGGGCCTCATTACAACCCTGGCGGTCACTGACCGCCAGGGTTGAAGTGGCATTCGTACTTCCAACAGGCTGGCGGTAGGAATCGCCACATTTTGACCACGGCAGTAACACCGCGGTCACACCGCCGGGACCAGTGGTTTACCGCCATGGATGTCCCAGCGGGGATTTTGACTCCCCTTACCGCCAGCCTGTCCATGGCGGTAGACACTGCCATGGAAAGGCTGGCGGTAAGGGGAGTCGTGGGGCCCCCAGGCACAGCCCCGTCGTGATTTTCACTGTCTGCCTGGCAGACAGTGAAAAGAGTGACAGGTGCTGCTGCACCCGCCGCACCGCCACATTGCCGCTAGCTCCATTAGGAGCCGGGTGCAATGTTACGGCCTACATCCCCGCTGGGCCGGCCCAGCGGGGATGTCCAAATGGAGCCGACTGGCGGTTCAGCCTTGGCGGTCGGCCTCATCCGACCGCCAAGGTTGAAATGAGGGCCTTTATTTTTTCAATGAGACTGCCTGTTCTAAGAGAAAAAACTTTTATGAGCAGTCTACTCGTAAGTCATAGATGAAGTTTAAATCTGCAATCTTGAAACGTGAAAAGACATTTGAGCTGTTTCCTTACGAACTATCATCTGTGGCACTATGAATGTCAAGCAATTATCCCAAGTCTACATTACTCAGTTTCTTATGGAGCAGTTGTAAAAAACTTTACACCCCTGCAACAGAATGGGATTGACTCACCTTTGAGCCAAATTATTAACGCCGGTCTGCAGGAGCAGATATTATTGTTAGAAAATCATGTTTTAGCAGCTTCCTTCTTTCTGGTCCTAAAGCTGGACATCTGCAAAAGGCATGCAACAATGATTCCTGTTTGTAGCCGCATAAGTGGCAATTGTGGTCGGTATACTGATCTTTCCATGATGGGTGATCGTCTTTGTTGTTGACGAATCCCATACAATAAAGCAAAAATTTATGTTTCATTTGAACAGAATAGTGCTCAGCTAGATAGCCTTGTGGGGACAAAATCAAATAAGACTCCAAGACTGCCCAAGTATGCTGTCTTTTGGCAAAGATGGCCTTGTCCATGATGAGCGAGAGGGAGCGAACAGCGATGTTGACTAATCTATTAAATGTGGGCTTCCCCATTCTACATGTCCATGTTTCTTCCATTCCCGGGCTAATAATAACCAGGTTTAGGTGCATTTCTCAAGTTCCTTTTCTGTTAGAAAGTTGTTGTACCTGCACTTCTTGCCAACAGGAGTGGAGTATTGAGGTGCTCTCTGCCGACCTTAGCCTCCATGATGCTTTAAGAAAGGTGCCCTGTCACTGAAAAATCTGATTTTTTAAGCCCATCTCCAATCTAACCTATGACTGGGGAGGCCCTTTTTGGAATGTTAAAAACGGCCTTCTATGCTTTAACTTGCCTGTTTTTTAATGCACGGATCTCCCGACCCTTCCATACTTTGGTGCCATAAGATAGGTCCATAAAAGTGATAAGCACTGATAAACTCCATTGCAGGCCTTGTGGGGTATGACTCAGCAGTAAAATATAATCAGCATATTGTAGACACCCAATTTTCTCTGGGCCTAACACCAAGGGGAGACTGTTTATCTGTGCTAACGTGCCAGCAAGGTCTGCCAGGTATAAATTAAAGAGAGTTGGAGCCAGAACACAGCCTTCCTTTAGGCCAGATTTTGTGGGTATTCTGTTTTTTGATCTTGAACCATCTCTAATTTTAACCTGGACCCAGGTGTCAGTGTAAACATCTATGATGGCCCTTAACAGGTTGTGCGGGATACCCCATTTGGCCTGCTTGGACCACAACCTTTCCCTGGGAACCCAATCGAAGGCTTATTTGAGATAGATGAAACATGCGTAAATGCCCAGCTTCCTGTGGCTGGTCTTTTCCACAATAAGGGAAAGTGCAATTAGATTTGATGACATTCCCATCCCTGCCCTGAAGTCCATTTGAAATCTCAGGAGGAGCTTGTTTTCATCAGCCCCGGTTAGAAGATGTTGTAACAAACAGGATCTTTATAGCTTGGCTTCCACATCAGTGAGGGCTATCAGCCTGTAGTTTGAAGGCAGGGCAGGGTTTTCACTTTTATAGATGGTATGTATAATGCTGCCTCTCCATGATTCTGAGATCTGCTTGGTGTAAGTGATGGAATTAAAAAGTGGCAAGAAATACTGCACTCAATATGCTGGATAGCCTTTAAAGATTGCGTTTGGTAGCCCATTGGGTCCAGCGGCCTCTTTGAACTTCATCTTCCTAATGAGACCTGCTAATTGTTCTGGCTTCCAGACTTGATCTTCATTTTCATTCTAGGAGATGTCCAAAGTCTTCCCCTCGTCCTGGAGACTTGGCGGTTGGTTATTGCTCAGGGGTGGTTGAACCCCCTTCATTATAGGTGGAGGACTGGCTGGTGTTTCTCTGCCATTTGTCAGCCCATACAGACTGCTGATGTGACTCTCCCAGGTGGTTCGATCCATCCCAAAGCTCTGATGTCTGTTTTTTCCCAATGCCAGTTCATTCACCAGCCCCCGAGGAGCTTGCTGTTTGGCATTCGACTTGTCACAGTAATTTGGACCAAGAATGTTCTTGAAAACTTTTCTTTGCGAACCAGCAATGTAAGCGATACTTTTTTTTCATGGCCCAAAGGGTGAGCTTATCTCCGCCCTCTCCCAGAAGGATAACTTTTACCAATTTCCTGGTTTGCTCTTCAATTTCTAATTTCTGGGCACCCAAAGCTTTATTAAACCAGGGCTGACTGACTCAATCCTTTTTTGTTACTGAGACCAACCGCTGGAAGGTTGAGTTAGAAGTGGCCGGGAATTTTGCAAGCAAACAGCAACTTATCATGGCCCAGTCTTCGTTCCAGTCCCTTTTGAGAGTGGGCTCCTTTTGCTGTATAACTTCTAGGTTTGTTCTCTCTACTAGGGACCCTGCCTTATGATACACCTCATCCATTATGGCTGCTATGCCTTTCTCACGCCATTTTAATCTCTTAAGATTAAACTTGGCTGGGAGTCTCATTAAGTCGTTCGAGGGCTGAAGCAACTCAGGTTTGTATGCCATCTCCAATGTTTATGGAAAATGGTCGCTCACCGCTCTGCATTTAATTTGAAAGCTCCACACTGGGGGCACCGCAGAGTTATTTATCAGAGTGTAATCAATGGTTGAGCTTATTAGCCCGCTTACAAAGGCTATGGATGCTGGTGAGTCCTTCTCACTGTTTCCGTTTAGTAATGTTAGGCCTAATTGCTCCAGCTGTTTCCTATGAGCACTTGCGATTCGGTTCTTAGTGGTTCCTCCTTTTGAGGTCAGCAGATTAAGATTGAAATTGCCACTGATGATGAGTGTAGGCTTGTGGTGTTGTCTTTGTATGACCTTGATGAATTCGCCCAGTGCTTCCACATTTCCCCCTTTTTGAGCTTTTTTTGGTGAATATACACACTTATGAGAATTAACTCTAACTGGCTACGTTGCGGCCTACATAGCTTGACCTTGGCTGCCTGGATCCAGTTTGACTTTGTGTCCATTGAAACTTTGCGGCCTATGAGAGCCGTGGAGACCAAGGTTGCCAGGCCTCCTTTTGCATGACCATATTTGCTATGACTCCTTGCTGGAATGTGTGAAGCATCATACCCAGACACCGCAATCGGCTCTGTACTCCAGGTTTCCTGGAGAAGGATGACGTCATAGTCTTGGAGAAAAGACTGCGCTTCTGGCTCATGGAAAAATGATTGAAAGCTGTTGATGTTCCATGAACAGATGTAGACATATAGTCTGACTGAACCTTGGCCCCCGACCTTTTGGGTGTTATCAGGGACGTTTTTGTGGCATAGGGGGCTGGAGCTGTTTAGAGGCCCAGAGAATGTGGCCTATTCCTGTTTCACCATCATACTTCATGACTGTTAGATTTCCCATAGCGGATGAGATTGTATCTGCTCCTGTCACCCTTTTAGCACTGATTTATTGTGGTACCTGGGAGCCCGCAGCGGACCTTGGTAGCGAGGATGGTCTACTTGTCATAGTTCAATTACCCATGAATAAAAAATGTCAGAAAATGAAATTAGTTGATGCACTAGGCCTGCTGTGGTCCATGTGGTGAGTGTGGTCTCTTGGTTCCTCCTAAGTGTATGGGGTTTAAATGTGTCAGAGAGAAAGTCTACCGATGACACCTGGGATAAGTCTCTTATTTTCTCTATCAATTTTGAGATGTTTCCTCTGTTGAGGATGTCAAAATTCCCCTCTAACTTAAAGTGCGGAATGAGGAGTAGTTTGTGCACCTCTGTAGGTGTGGCCACTGATGGGACCATCGATAATCCTTCTCTGCCCTGGATCGGTCGCTTGTGACCTGCTTCCCATTGACACTGAAATATCTGAAATATTTGGTCAGATAGTAGGAAAAAAATACAGTCATAAGTCACATTCAATGAAGCAATGAATCAATCATTGAGTATTCAATTTAATTGCTCCTTTGTCGAAACATCTTTGTAAATCCCAACAACAAAGACAACCAATCTGATTGCAACAATCTTTTATGTACACAGGAAACAATTTGCACATCTAAACGATTTTGTTTATACACCACATACATAAAACAGTTTCCTCATTCCGGAAACCATGTAGTACTCCCTAAAAACTGTGTAGGAAATCCACATGTAAGAGATTGTTGCCTAATCTACCACAGTCCTACAATATCCTTATTTTCAAAGGGGAAAATGGAAGGGCCTGTGAAAAATCTTAAAGGATAGATTCAATCTTGCTTGCAACCTCTCAATTATAGATGGTCAATGCATTTTGGCCCCTTCAACTATGGGCCTCCTCGGTACTAATGGAGAGAGCCACACCTAATGAATGCAGACAAAAAAATAATAAACACCATGACTCTTAATCTAAAGAAACCTTAACTCACTGTCACCTTTTAATCACCAGGTGTACAAAATGAGAATAAAAGTAAAATATAAAACGTCAAGTTGGAAGTTCAAGACTGCCCATGACCCCACTGGAGTGCTGAAACATGCTGTGCGTGCTAAAAAGGTGCTTCAGGAATCTATATGATACACCATTATGTCTCATGGCATTTTTTCAATAATTTTTTTTTTTTAAAGCAAGAACAAAAAACAAAAACAATTTTATAAATTGATGTCAGACACTGAACTCACCTTTCACAAGGATAATTTTTCTATAATCCAATCAGTGTAAGTCATTCCTGCATTACATGGGTAACCTGTAAATTATACAAGGACATTATAAATCACTCAATACATGAATATCCCAAGGGGCCAGTCTGCTTCATTTTATTTAATTTCAAATATTCACTAATCCATAAGTAGCAGAAAACGCTGCGGAGATCACTTGCATCTATTTATAGCTCTGGGAAGCTGTTCAGAAGCTCTGAATCTTAGGAGCACAGAATCAATCAAAACCATGTTGGAGTGCCTGAAAAACCAGCTACTTCTGGGGCGGCCACATTTAAGGCGTTTTTTTCCCTTGAATGTCAGCCATCTTAGAGTGGCTGCTTTAATCGAAACGCAGGTGTTTATTTAATACAAAAGAGGGGGCTAACCTAATCCCCTTGTTTACCTGGAAAACTAAATCCTCTACAACTGTAATTCCTCAAGAAAGCAAGGAAAAGAGAAGAGAAACGAGGCACAACGGTGCAACGGAGGTGACTTTGAGTTTCACTGTCCATGGGCGGCCATCTTATAACTTGCACATTTGTTTCTACAGCTGTGGCCGTCTTAAACGGGGGTATTATTGGACTGCCTAGTGACTGGTGCCAATGGACTATAATTAATCTCGACCAGTATACATTTCCAAGTTAATCCGAATATTGAATATTTTTAAAGGTGTTAACGTGAATGTCCTCATTGATGTGTTTGTACTTCATAATCAAAATACGTATTCATGATCTAATTAATTGATCTAGGAAACGTCTTGTATATGAGCAATATACAACCATGCTGTTGACAACCAGAGGACCATATATCTGAAAAAAGTAATTTTTCATTTTAACAATGAGAATTTTAACAGCTTTATGTTCAAACAGTCCAAGATATTTTCTATCTTCTTTTTTCATAAAGTTCATAACAAGACCATATTCCAGGTTAAGTATATCAGCGCCCACATTTCGTCCTGGTCATTCAGACCGTGTCTTGCAGTTCCAAATTTCTCAATAAATCATGCTTCCCTCTTAGTTAACTAGTGTGAGACTGGTCGTCCATCTCCTTTTGGTCTGAACTACCTCCAATACTGTCCACCATATATCTTCTGATGAGTGGTTCAATTCACAATAATGTTCCACCAATGGCGCGCTTCTGATGGCGCATTTGATCCTTGATCGTGTTGAAGTATCCTTGTTTTGACCTGTTGTGATGTCTGCCCTATAATGATCAACTCACAAGGGCACTTAATACAGTAAATTACATTATTTGTATTACAATTTGAGAAATTCACTTGTCGGTGTACCAATCCATTCAAAATTACTTCATTCTATTCACTAGTGAATTGACAAGCTACACAGTTCTTATATTTATAATGTCCCTGCAAGGGAGGTAATTGTAACGGCCTTCTAAGATATTTTTTCTTTTCGTCAGGGTATGTAGCCTTCACCCAGTGTTCCCTTAAATTTTGAGCTCTTTTAAACCAAACAATGTTTTTTTCAATATCTAATCCTACCACGATTTTCCAATTCCTCTCTATGATGGACCGTACTTTATTGGCCTTTGGACTGTAAGTGATAACACAAGTTAATGGATTCTCTTTTTGACGTTGCTTGGGAGACAGAAGAGTTTCCCTGGGAGTAAACCAAGCTCTCATTAATGCACATTTCATCAGTTTCTTAGGTTACCCTCTAGTGATCATTTTGATTACCAGATCTGATGCATTATTGAAATAGTCATCTTTACTGCTACAATTCCTCCGAATCCGGAGGAACTGGCCATAAGGGAGATTTTCTTTCAAAGTTCTTGGGTGGCCACTAGTGAAAGGCAATAGGGTGTTCCGGTCAGTTGGTTTCTTATACAAACTTATTTGTAAATGACCTTCTTTAGAGATGATCCATAAATCTAGGAAATGTAACCTTTTATTGTCAACATGTATTGTGAACTTAAAGTCTGGTGTGCGATGGTTAAGCCATTCATGAAAAGTTAACAAAGTTGTGTGGTCTCCTTGCCAGATCATGAATATATCATCTATATAGCTAAACCATTTTAGAATGTTCTTAAGAAAGCGGTTAACATTGTTATACACCCATTTCTTTTCAAAACAGTCTATTACTAGATTAGCTTCCTCTGGTGCAAAGCTGCAACCCATCACTGCTCCTTTAATCTGTAGGAACATCATCTCTTTATATAGAAAAAAGTTTTTTGTTAAACATAAGCTGGCCAAAGTAGTTACAAATTCAGTAGGGGTATGAATTGGTACAGGCCTTGTATCAAGAACTTGTCTGATTACCTCTATTGCCTAATCTTGGGGAATGTTTGTATAAAGTGCCTCAATATCAAAGGTCACCAAAATTTGATTATTTTCATCAAATGGTAAATCTTCAGTTTTATTAATTGGACATATGCTTGTGTTTGAGCCACAAATGGTTTAAAAAAAGTGTCAACGTATTGGGCCAATGGTTCTAAAATGGAGCCACATGCTGAAACAATTGGTCTACCAGGTGGATTCTCAGAGTTTTTGTGTATTTTAGGAAGAATATAAAAGCGCAGTATTCTCCTGTCGCTTTGATTAAGGAATTCATATTCTATTTTGCAAATCCATTTATTATCAAGGGCTTCCCTTGTAATGGACTCAATACTAGCTCGTAAATGTCTTGAGGGGTCTTCTTCAATGGCATGGTAATGATCTCGATTATTAAGCTGCCGCATTACTTCTAAATCATACTGGTCTTTACTCCATATTATTATACCACCTCCTTTATCGGCTGGCTTAATAATGATGTGTTGATTATTAGCTAGACTGCTGATTGCTGCTTTTTCTTTCTTTATACAGTTCTGCCTAAAAAAGTTTTTTTTGATGTTCAACATATCAATATCCCTTAGTACTGAATCTTCAAATACTATTATTTTGCACAGAAACCTAAGGACTTCTGTCTTGATATCAACTGGATCTGGATTTTGAAGAGGTACAAATGACAGTCCTTTATTTAGCATTTGAATTTCTGTAGATGTGGGGACATATGGAGATAGATTATAGATTGGTATTGGATCTTTAGACGTATTTACCATCTAGATGTCCTCCGTCTCGTATGGAAGATCCCTTGCTCCTGATATTGGACTCTCTGTGTGCCCCCGCCTCTGCTTTTGCGGCCCCCTCTGCCAAAAAAATGTTGTGCCCCAGAGAATTGTGCACTGGAGGGAGATTGCCCTTGATTGCCTTGTTCGGAATCTGAAGATGTGTCAGAAAATGTGATAAATCTCTTTCTTGATCGAGTTTGGTATTGGAGGTTCAAAGTACTTGGGTTATTGTTTTTGTAAAAGTCTTCCTTTAAATAAGGATAGGTGTTTGTTAAATCAAAGTTTCTAATGTCTTTCACTTCTTTAGTGTTTTTTTGATTAACAGTGTGAGTTTTGAATTCTGTAATGATTTTGTTCACACTTTCCAGCAGTTGTTTAACGTCTTGGATTGAGCTATCATTCAGAATCTCTTGCTCCAACTCTTCTATTTCTTTTAATTCAGCTTCGTTTATCCTCAAAGCTGTTTCTACCGATAAAGCCAGTCAGTCTCGAGAGCATTTAGTCCCAACTCCACTAAATTGGGATAGATATGTTTGATCAAAAATGAATAGAACCGTTATATTTCTAACGTGCAGACCTTGCGGTATTGTGTTACTCTTTAAATGCTCTAATAACACCTGGCCCTCAGGTAGATAGTTTAACTGCTGGCTAGTGCTAAATATACTCCCTTCTTTCCCTCTTTGGTCCTTGGCCTCCTCCTCAGGCTCCTGGTTGGTGTGATCTGTTGGTATATGCTGATGTTCTATTTCACTACAAGGCTCTGTGCTTGTCGGAAAGTTCGCTAATGTAAGTTCCATGTGGACTGGTCTTTTACTGGCCAACTTACTGATAGGATATGCCTCTTTCGCCTCATTTTTTTCCCTCTGTTAATTGTCCGAAAAAGAAGCTTTGTTCCGTGCTTCTATGGCTCCTGTCTACAGGGGGTGTAGGCGATCTTTGAGAGTTTGAACCTGGACTGGGCCATTCCTCAGCTGTTGCAGATTGTTTGGTGTCTAATGGTGGGAGTGAATTTGCATTGGTATTACCGATGTTCGGCGTGGCTGCCTGCTTCTGTTGCACAAAGAATTGCCATGTGGTTTTCTGCTTTTCCATGCTTGCTTTTTTCCTTGCTTTCCTTTGCTTCTTCCCATCCCTTTTTGATTTTAACTGCTCTGGGCATTGTGGGTCACTGTGGAGGGCATTTACCTCTGTTGTTATGATGGTACTTATATCCTTGCTAATTTTCCCTGTGTGGTGGACCCCTTCCTGTGGACAGCTTGGTGACCTTCAGGCTCTGTTTGCCCCATTGCCTGTGGGGAAGATAACTTGAATAGCTCCCTTAACGAGTTTTCCATGACTATGTTTTTTCTTTCACATTCATCTATTTCTGAAACACTGAGCCTTTCCCTTGCATTTCGGGCCTGGGTCCTGACTTCCACAAGTATTTCATTGAGAATGGAAGAGATGACCTGGGGCTTGTTCCCTGAAGGCACACAATCACATGCCGCTTGTTGTACATAGTTGTGATTGTGGGCTCTGTGAATCAGATCATTAAGGGCTTGTAACTTTGAATCGATTCCCATAATAAATTTGTTCATGATGTTAAGTAGGTCGACTTGAATATCTTGTTTGTCTACCTGATGCTTTATTGCAGTTGCCAGAACATCCAACGTTGACAAAAGTGAGCCCCAATTGTTGGCTGGGATCTCCGACTGTGGCCGGGAATTGTGGGTTCTATTCTGGAATGGACTTAAGGAAATGGCGGTGCGCAACAATTCCTCTTCATACTTTTGAATGGATTAATGGGTAGGAATAATCTTTTTGTGTGCCATACTAGTGTCACTCCCAAAGGAGTCCATATCAAAGAGTTCTATTAGGGGATGGTCGTGGGTACCGACAGGATACGTGGGCTTGAGGACTGATCCTCCCTACTGCTAAAATCCAGGGCTCAAATAGACTCTAGAAAATCCATTCTCTCGGTTTCGGCCTTCAAGCTCTCATTGCTGGAATCTAACCATTCAGGCTCTTGTGGTTTGGAAGATTGAATTATGGGGGGGAGGTCAACTTGGGGATCTTTCTCAGAGTTATACCCTGTTACTATATCTATTGAATCTATTGGTTCTTTACGTTCCTGCAATCGTAGGTGCCAGGCAGTTAATAAGTCTGTGATTTTGTACTCCACTTTTTTCACTGGTGGCACTGATGATATTTTGGAATTGTTTTCCTTCTGTTCCATGGGCTGAACACCATCATTTAGAGAGGTGTTTGAGCATACTGTTGATGAGTTCACTGGGGATATTTTGGGGGCCTTTTCCTCCACCCCATAGGTACCCCCCCGAAGCTTTCCGGATCTCATTGTTCTTGCCTGCTGGTGTTGAAGAAAACAGCAATGAAGGTGTCTCCTGAGAAATTGTTGAAATTTTTTGTTCCTACTTCCTGAGATGTCAAAGATCGCTGCTTTGTATGGTGTTGGCGCTTTAGTTAGTACATTTGGTGGCCTTATCCAATAAAGTTCCTGGCGCCCTTAGAGAGGAGGAAGGCTCTTGGGTGGGCTCCAGGTGGGGGTGCGAGCAGGACTCACTGGGGGATTCACAAGCCACACCCAGGCCTAGCTAGGCCGCTTATATGAACCTCCAGGGCTCACACTCAGCAGCAGCTGCTGCGCTTGACCTGCCTCCCCTGTGCCGCCCTCCTGTATTGATTGGGGGTCCTGCCCTCCTGCTGTTGGTACTGTTGTTATCTTGTGCCGTCATTGGAATTTGGGACTTTTCCTTATCTAGGGTGGGAGAGACATTGCTGGTGGGTGGCAGTGTCTGGTAGGTTTTGGCAGGATTGGTCGAGTAAATTGGGGTGGCTGCAAATAATAGACCTCCTCTACCTCTTTTCCTCCTCTGCCAGCTGTTGCGCTGTTGTGGCCCCGCACCCCCCGCACCTCACTCCAACCCGCAGCCTGCCACAACACCTGCCACAGTGCAACACCTGCTGCTCCAATAAGCAGGCTGGGCGGGTTGAGAACACAGTGCAAGGCGGTCATGCGGTAAGGTGGTTGGGGAGCGATCAAAGAGGCTGCCTAGGTTAGATTTGTCCTCCACTGACCCCTCCCCCCCGCCAGAGCTGTAAATACTGTTAACACCACTGGGCTCCACGGGGCTCCATACTCCCCTCTCCACCTCTGCTCCTTCATGTGACCATGGCTGCTGCACGGCTCTGCTGCTCAGCGATCCTCTAGCTGTCTCTCCGTATGGCGCAGTTCCTGTTACAATGTAGTGCTGACCTTTATAAAGTGGAGGAGTCTCTGTGGCTAAGACAGGCTATGGATCCATGGTGGCTGGTGACATTGGAAAGTGGTGGGTTTTAAAAGATTGGCATGTATTTTATGTAGTGACCCAGACATTGCCTCCCTGAGCAAAAGGGCTACTTTAACATCATGTAACAATTACATGCTCAAGGTGCAACAGATAAACTAGAATATTTCACATAAGGTTTGGATTCTTCTGCCAGACTCAGTTATAAAGATTTAAATACCTGGATAACAGTCCTTTACCAAAGATTATGCCAAGACCTACCGCGCAGACTGTCTTCTCTTATTATAAAACTGGTACAGCAGTCAGCTACTCGGACCTTAGGTCTTCTGCAGCCAGTCCTTCCAGCCTCTGTGCAAATACAGTACACCCTATGCCTTACAGACACTGTCCTGGACTGTGGGGCCTTCAAATCGTGCAGCTAGTGATAAGGTTATATTATTTTCACTTCGCTGCCTATGCAGCCTACCATTTTCACTCCTCAACACATGTTCAAATAAAACGATGCACATTCACATGATCTGTCAGGCCAGCAAGCCCAGTCTGTTTAAGCGCAATGGCTACGCTGGCTGTGGGTGCCCTGTAGCTCTGCAGTCAAAGCACTGAACAGGTGAAAGCCATTCCAGTAACCCCCTTCCACTAATTTAAAAGGACATATTTCAGCAGCATGACTTCTGATGAAAACTAATAAATAAACCCGCTGTAACCTTGGGGCAGCCACACTCATGGTAACATGTCTGTTTATCTGCAGTGCAGGTGCAACATGGGCTACTTAGTGGTGCCAGAAGTGGACCCTCTTCAAGCACCTCGAGGTTCCCCTCGCAAAACTGAATGTCCACTTTTCAGGTATAGACTTCAGTAGAAAGTATTAACGTTACTTTATTTATCAGTCATAAAGAGCGCCAACACTAGCAACTTCAGGGTGCTTTAAATGCTATTTTCTGTAATTGAAATTTTCACTTTGGGGGGCTTTGCCACTCAACTGGCTTCTTGGCACCTGTGACCCGTTAACGCTGAAGTTTACTAATGATTACTCATGCATTCTGAGTGTTGAATTTGCATAGAAAATGAATAACCTTAGGGAAAAATATTGCATGCATTTGAAGGTGCGCCCACCTGAGTGGCCTCCAATGTTCACGAAGTGTACTTATTAACCAATCATCGACATGTGAACCATGCACTAGTGAGACATGTAGATTTGGGGTTTTATTTTCATTGGATTAAATGCAAACATTCGATTCCTTGACCAATAAGGATGTGGGAAGTAGTTTTAGGAAATCTAACTTAGCCAGACTGCACCTAGAGTAGAGCACCATTTTTCCGTTTGCCATACCGCCATTATTTCCTTGACCATCTGAGAAGAGACATGCTTAACTTTATTGCTTAAAGAGACTTTGCTTTTTCTGAACTTTAATGCTGAATCCTGATGCCTTGCTGACCTAGCTGATGTTCTATTGACGAAGACTGTCACAGCTTGCTGAAACATATTGAGGACAGGTATAAAGACTATGTTACTGATTGTTATGCCTATTTGCTTTTGTTCCTAGGTACCAACCGCTACTTTTGATAGAGCCATAGTTAGATGTTTTTTCCAAATTTGTGTTGATTAAATTGTTTTGCATGAAGTCCAACATGCTATTCTAATCTGATGTTATTTAAGGTTCTCACTGATTATGCTCCCTACATGCAATAACAGTTGATGTCTTTCTTTGCTGAATTATAAATATTTGCATCCCCTTGTAAGTTCACTCATTAAGGTCTGAAGCACTAAAATAGATGGTAGCAGAGATTGATGGTTTGTCTCGTTAAGAGCCCATCAGAAAGGCCCGGGACATGGTTTGTCTCCTGAAGAGCCCATCATAAAGGCCCCGGTACATGGTTTGTCTCCTTAAGAGCCCATCATAAAGGCCTGATACATGGTTTGTCTCCTTAAGAGTCCATCATACAGTCCAGAGATAGGTGGTAGAGTATTTGGTTCAAGAGTTAGTAACCAAGAAATAACAAGTGTTCTCAGAGATGGCAGTGAGGTAAGGATTATTCTCCAACAAAGAGCAGAGTAATGTGTAGATTGGATGAAATTAGTGACATTTGGGATTTTTCAGATTCAATGATACAAAGTGGAAATAAAACGTGCCCCTAAGTACATAAACTGACTTTCCCAGAATCTTGAAGCTTGCCAGTGGTTGTTTGAGGATGTTCCCGGCATTCTAGTGACAGTGTGAATGAAGTAGGTTTAACGCTTGCACAGCTTATTCAAATCACAGGTGAATTGTGATGTTTGTGAGGCTTTAGGGAGTTTGTGTACTCCAAATGAAGTTGCGTGGTCTAAGACTCCAGAGTATATTGAAAAGTCTACTAGACACTTGTTTTTTGTTGTGATATGTCTGGTTTAATAGGTTGATTGGGTGTGGTTGAAAAGTCAGTGTGAGACAAAGTGAGCAAAAGTATTTTTCTCGACTGAGATCTGGTGAGTCCTATGTGCACCAGGACAGACCCACTGATCAGTTGAGAGTGAAATTTTGCTTGCGAACCAAGGAAACCGAGAAAGAAGCTGTTAGAGCGAAACAACGTCAGTGAAAAGTCCCTAAAGTTTCTGAAGCAATTGTGTTTCCTTACCTGTAGTAAACAGACAAATTGAGTTTTGATTTTGTTTAGTCCCGCAGTAATTTTGCATTAGTTTAGTGTGAATCTGAGTTTGGGAGGACAAGCCGCAAGACTTTGTCAGCCGAAGTGCGTGTGAGTGTGACGTCATTGGAGCCGAGCTGGGATAGGTTGGTTAGTAAGAAGAGTCGCGCACAGATTGGCAGGCAACCGTGAAGTGCAATTGGTTGAGAAGGTGGGTGAAGAGAATTCTGGGATTAAAAGTCACTTCCTAATTTGATTTAGAATAAAATAAAGGTCGCAGAAATAAAATTTGTTAAAGCTTCAAAGAGTGCTTTAAGGGGAGATACGTACATTACAAAGAGTATAGGGGATATTGTACTGTCAGAAGGTACACCAGCTTACATTATAATAGAAGAAAAGGGTGCTGCACCATGTCTTTGGCTAAACCAATGGTGCAAAGTGACAGAGAAAGATGGGAGTTTAGCATTTCCTGCCCACTGAACATTTAATTTGAGGAGTTTAGTGAATCTGAGGAGTATGCTGTATGATGTGAAACGGTATTCGAGGTATTAGCATTCTGGGAATTAGTAGCCAGACAGCAACAGAAATTTGAGAGGAGAATGAGAAAACCAGAGAAGACACTAGTGGAGGCTAGATGGGACAGTGATCAGAGGTTTCGGAGAACCGAGACATTACAGGGGATTAAATTGTTTCCAGCGATTACACAAAACACACTAGAAAGAAGGAAGGAAAGCTACCAGAAAAGACAAACAGAAGCCCTTACAAGAGAAGAAGACGATGATGAGTTTATTTTGTAGTTGTTGAGAAATCGCCCCCCACCGTATGCAGCACAAGAGAGTGGTCCAAGCACTAGTGTAAATCTTTCAGTTCCGACACAGGTTAACGCGACAACGAGTCCAGTGCAGGTTAATCCTAGTGTGACACCGAGCCCAATGCAGCGCAGTCTTAATGCCACTACTACTCCAGTAGCACAAACCCAGGTGCCACAGTCGAATGTCCCGAGGATTTACCCGGACGTACCCATTGTGGAAACTTCCACAAACCTCATAGTGCCAACAGGACAGGTTTTCTTGAAACCCATATTGGTTCTGGCAGAACCAACTCCACTTTTATTGCCCAAGTGCAATCGCATGCAATGCCAAAGTACACTCCGATAATAGGGACACAATCAGATATGCCTGCACTGATGAACCAGAATACAGGAATTATGCATCCACAAAACTTGAGTGTCAGACAAAGGCCACATGCTGTATCTGTACCTGTCACCATTGGTCCAACTGTACCTTTGTTACACAAGATAATAACAGTGCAAGTGGACAAGGAGTCCTGAGTCAGAATGCAATGAGGGGAGGACTCAATGAAAATCCTCCAATAGTCTCTCCTGTGGGACAGATCAAGATCATTGCTAGACCTTAGTCCATTTGGAGTTCCTCTGGATACTGTCATAGGGTCGAACGTTAGTCAGAGCCTGAAATTACTGACACCGCACACTCCAGATACAGTTGTGCAGCTGATGCCACATGCTCAGGCCAGCAACATTTCCTTGCAAGGTTTGACTTCCCAGCAATTGACTGAATGGTTAGACAAACTGAACACCCCGCAGAGTGCTCCTGAAGGAGAGGATTACTTGAACTATGCAAGACTAGGAATGGAAGTGGGTGAGCTCATTGAAGGAACTATGGGTGTGAACAGATTAGAGTCCTACACTGAAGCAGAGTTGAGATATCTGTGCCCGAAAATTACAAGGGAAGTGAGAAATGTGCATTAAAGACTAGCAGACCTGGCAGAGAAGTACGATATAGATATAGAGAAAATAAAATATTTGAAAAGGAGTTACAGGTTAGACTTTGACACAAAATACTTCGAACACATGAGATCTGCAGGAATGAAGGCACACCTTATGGAGTTACTCCAAAGTGTCCAGACATGGGGAGCATTAGACAAGTGGGAAGGCAGATGGGTGAAGAAGAGAGATAAAAGGAAAAGGGATTCTGTGGAGCTTACTGCAAATGTGCAGCAAAGTAAGGATCCAGTGAAAATTGTACCAATGAGATAGATTCCAGGAGGGAATGTTGTTCATGTCCCTTGGAGCAGAGATAACATTCTGTCCTTTACAAATGACTATCCTAGGTTGAGAGAGAAGCCAGTAAAATGGTATCAGCAAACAGACAGGTTTGTGAAACTTGCAAAATGCCTGTTGGAGGACTTGAACACTTTATTAGAGATAGTAGTTCCAGCTGATTTGTGGATGGAGTGCAAGAGGACTATAGACTGGCCAGCAAAAGAACCAGAGAGAGATCAGACTACAGGTGTGCTATCTCCTGAGGTAATGAAATAATATGCAAAGTGATAGAATTTTTTAAAACGAGAATTTTGCCCAAAAACATGGACTGGCAGAGAATAGACAGGACAGGTCAGGAAGCAAAGGAGTCAATACACGCGTATTATGAGAGATTTTTGCACGCGTTTAAGCATTACAGTGGTACAGAGACAATTAAGCTAAAAGACATGATTCATTTTGTGATCAGATTTGTGGAAGGATTGAGACCTAAAATTAGCCGGATGATTGAGAGTCATTTGATTTGTTGGCAAGCAAAGCCGATTGATAAGGTGTTGCATTATTGGTGAGATTGAACTGAAGCAGAGAAAGCAGAAAGAGAAAGCGATGGTGATGCAGATTAAAGCGGCACAAACAGGGATGCAGGGAAAATTTCTACAGCAGCATCAACAGCAACAGCAGGGAAATGTGGTATTTCAAACTCAGATGAGAGATAGGGGTCGCGGGGGAATTGGTAATGGAAACCGTAATCCCAACTTGGGTACTGTAGTGGTTCAGAATGATGTGCAGGGAATGAAGAGATTGTTGCCTTGCCACGCTTGGGGAGTGGTCAGACATTGGAAGCGGGAGTGTCCGATGATGGCACAGGAAGGTGTTGTTCAGAAAACAGGTGACATTCATTCGTTCCAAAACATGAGAGGACCAAGAATGAGAGGTCATAATCCAAATTTTCATGACAATATGAATCAGATGCACAATTTGCAACCCATTCAGCAGGTGAAAATGCCACGTGTACAAATGACACAATTGCAGCCAGTGCAACAGCAGGTTCCAATGGTACCTAGACAGCAAATTCAAATACTTCAAGCCCCAATGGAACAGCAGCAGGTGATGCTTCCTTAAAAAGTCACAGGTCAAAAGTTTAACCAGAGTAATAACATAGTACACCAATTCCTGTTACACAATGAGAATGGAATAAACAATGACAGGGTGAGCTAGAGTTCAGATGTAGAGAAATGTGTGCTTGCAGCTTCCTTAGAAGTAAATCAGAAAGGCCCCTATGTAAAGGTAAAAGCCATGGGTCACAGAGTCCCATTCTTGATTGACACAGGAGCTACACGCTCTACAGTAAAATTGCAGAAGCTCCGAATTTGCCCCTTTCAGGAAAGACAGTCCAGATTGTAGGAGTAGTGAATCAGTATTTGACCAATCCAATTACAGAATCAGTCCAGGTTAAAATTAGCAACTTTCAAGGATTGTACAAATTCATAGTCTGTCATTCAAGTCCGATATCCCTTTTGGTAAGAGACTTGGGGTCAGATGTAGGAAGCATTTTTCAAGTCACAAACAGGCTGATTCGCAGAATCGGCCCGTTTGCGACTTGAAAAATGCTTTTTGGGTTTTGCAATTTGGTATTGGGAAGGGCCGTGTCAAGGGCGTCCATTCCTAATACTGAATCCAAATGGTATGTATGCTTGTTTTGTGACTGTGAATGCCCATGGGACCCCTTCTCCTTTGTGAATGGCAGTCAAAATATTTTTTCAGAGCAGGCAGTGGTCCCACGGACCACGGCCTGCTCTGAAAAAATGAAAAGAAAACTTTTCATTCTTGATTTTGAAATGCATCTCATTTTCCTTTAAGGAAAACAGGCCGCATTTAAAAAAAAAAAAAAAAAACGGCTTTATTTAAAAGACTCCAGCAGGCCGCCATCCCTGTGAGGGCAGCCATTCCCAATTGGGTCGCAAATTGCGACCTACCTAATGAATATTCATAGGATTGAAAAAGCCCTGTGGGGAAGTTCCAAATATTCAAGACTTGAGAAAAATAATTGACATTGTGATCAAATGTTGCTCGTGGTGCCAAATCCAGCTTTGATAATGTTTCAGATTCAATGTGATGCTGAATGGTTCACTGTCATAGACTTGTCACAAGCCTTCCTTTCTGTGCCTCTTCATGAGGATAGCCAATTTCTCTTTTGTTTCAAATTTTTGGATCATGTTTACTGTTGGTGTAGAATTCCTCACGGGTTTTCAGAGTCACCTTCCATATTCAATCAGATCTTGAAAAAGAATCTTGAGTCATTGGAATTGCCTTTTCAATCAACATTGGTACAGTACGTTGATGACTTATTGATTGCATACCAAAATGAAGGTAGAGTGCAAGTGTGGCACGATTGCCTTATTGAACCATTTGGGAAAGAATGGTCATAAAGTGTCACCACTAAAATTACAATACTGTCAAAAAGAAGTGGAATACTTGGGTCACCAGATTGAGAAGGGATCAAGGAAGATATCCAGAGAAAGGGTCTCAGCCATATTGCAGATGAGTCCCTCAGCCACACAGAGAGTTGTCAGGATGTTTTTAGGGATGGTAGGCTACTGTTGCCAATGGATTCCCAATTTTTCATTCATTTCCAAGCCCTGACCCACAACCAGGTTACCCATCTCCTGGTTGTACACCAGGCTTGCATGAAAGTGTTTTCTGATTTGAGAGAGAGTCTGTGCAAAGGTCCGGCTTTAGGTATACCTGACTACACAAAGTATTTCACGTTGTTTTGTCATGAGCGTGATACATGTTCTTTGTCTGTCTTGATGCAGGTCCATGGAGGTGTAAACCACCTAGTGGCATATTTTTCAGCTACTTTGGACCCAGTTGCAGCAGCTTTACCAGGCTGTCTGCGTACAGTTGTAGCGGTTGGACAGAGCATCACACAGTGTGAAGGCATTGTGATTGGACATCCTTTGGTTGTTATGGTCCCTCACTCCATTGAGATCCTACTTACAAAAATTAAAACCCAGTACCTGACAGGTGCCAGTCTGACTCGTTATGAGATGAGTATTTTAGGGTCACCAAATGTGTCAGTGAAACGATGTATAGGGCTTAACCCTTCAACCTTACTCCCAAACAAAAATGTTGGAATTGAAAAACTGGAAGACATTGAGCATGATTGTCTTGAAGTAACTGATTTGTACACAAAACCGAGACTTGAAATTAGGGACACCCGATTGGGCCAAATTATCTTTGTTGATGGTTTCTGTTTAAGAGACAATGCGGGAATCCTGAGAGCAGGATATGCTGTGTGCACAATCTCTGGTATACTAGAACCGCCTTGGCTTCAAAGAGTATATTCTGCACAAGTAGAGGAACTGCTAGCCCTTACTAGAGCATGCCTGGTTTCTGCTCAACTTAAAGTCACTATCTATATGGATAGCCAGTATGGATTTGGAATAGTCCATGACTTTGGCCTGTTGTGGTCACAGAGCGGTTTCATGACCTCTTCTGGTTCACCAATGAGAGATAGTGAGAGAATTAAAGAGTTGTTGCAAGCTATCCAAATGCCTTAAAAGACTGCTGTGGTGAAATGCAGTGCACATCTGAAATTGCAAGATTTTGTGTCAATGGAAATGGATATGCAGATCAAACCGCAAGGTTTTGCACATTGTACTGTATATCATTCTAAGATAAGTGGGAATTGTTACCTGAAGAAGATGAAACATGTCCATGTTTTGCATTGCATGTAATAGATACATTGGAAGAACAGAACATTGCAGAATAATGTTGACAGGGAGGAAAAACGATCATGGAGTAAAATGAAATGTTTACAGCGACAGGATGAATTGTGGGTTTCAGAAGAGGGTCAGTTGGTTTTGCCAAACAGTTTGCTGTCTCAAATGGCTAGGTTTTATCACGGTTAAGCACATGTTGGGAGGGATGCCATGATTTGCCTTCTTAAGCACAATTGGTTCAACCAAAGGTTTAGACAAGTTGCTGAAGCAGTTTACCATTGTTGCATCATTTATCAATGAACGAGAGAAAAGGGACAGTGGTTAATTTGAGCCACATTGGAAGGGCAGGAGGCCCATTCAGCAGAATGCAAATGGATTTTATTGAGATTCCTATGTGTGGAGGTTTGATATATGTGTTGGTGATTGTCTCCATCTTTAGTCATTGGATTGAAGCATACCCTACACAAAGAAATGACAGCCTCATAGTAGCGAAATTAATGCTTATTGAACCTGATACCACGTTTTGGGTTTCTGATCACTTTAGAATCAGATAGGGGAAGTCACTTCAACAATGAAGTAAATAAATTACTATGTGCAGCCTTAAACATTGAGCAGAAATTGCATTGTAGTTACCGCCCTGAAGCATCAGGACTAGTGGAACAGATGAATGGTACCTTGAAATCAAGAATGGCAAAAATGTGTGCATCCACGAATCTGAAATGGCCTGACACACTGCCTTTAGTTTTGATGACAATGAGAAACACACCCGAAAGGAAGACAGGATTGTCACTGCACGGTATCCTCATGGGCAGAGCAATGGAGTTGCCATCAGTACCTGCAAATGCTTTTGTGAACATAACAGATGATATGGTGTTGGACTACTGCAAAGGTCTGGCTGATGTTATTCACTCTTTCTGTCAGCAGGTGGACGCCACCACACTGCTACCGTTCCAAGATCAAGGGCACACCCTAGGAGCTGGTGACTGGGTGGTAGTCCGGAAACACGTGAGGAAGACGTCTTTGTAGCCTCGGTGGAGAAGGCCCTTATCAGGTGGTTCTGATCACTACCACAGCTGTGAAGTGCACTGGAGTTCCCAACTGGATACACGCCAGCCACACGAAAAAGGTGGCATGTCCTTTAGACAGAGAAGAAGGGTTTTTGAAAGTACCAACAATGACCAGACAAGTATCAGAGCCGGAAGGAGAGAAAAAAGGAACTGAGACCAGATCTGAGCAAGTTGAGAACGTTTCAGTCACTCCTGTGAGAGACGAAAGAGAAAATCTCTAGGAGGGTGACAGTGAGCCAATCTCAATTGAGGCAGCAGAAGAGTCTAGTTAGAGGAGGGCTCTCCCAGAAGTAGATGATTTTGACATCAAACATAGCAAAACCCAGACCCTAAGGGGGAAGAAGTTGAAGCGGATCAAAGCCAATGTGATCTGACTCCTCCTGAACCAGTTGCAGGTACATCAAGAGAAAATCCTTCAGAGCAAGAAGAAGTTTCAAGTTCAACACTGAAAAGTACATCGACCAAGGGTCCACTGGAAGGAGATAAGTGGCCAGAGCCACAAGCAAAGAGAAAAGAAGCAGTTGTTGTGACAACAATCGAGGAAGAAGTAGATAGGACAAGGAGAGGAGGAGAACTGAATGGAGATTGAAAGTTCAGAAGAAAGAGAATAGCAAGTTGAAGGTACACAGGTCCTGAATGGGCATATGCAATAACAAGTGAATGGCAGAGAGAATTGCCTTTTTGTTTTGATCAAGACATTCCAGGTCAATATTTTGGCACTTGAAGGAAGCTAATGATCTGAACTGTTGAAACATTTTGAGAAAAGTACAAAGAAAATAGGGCCTCATTATGACCCTGGCGGGCGGCGGAGGCCGCCCGCCAGGATCCCGCCCTCCAAATTACCGCGCCGCGGTCAAAAGACCGCGGCGGGTATTACGAGTTTTCCCCTGGGCTGGCGGGCGGTTCCAGTTAAACCGTCCGCCAGCCCAGGGGAAAACGACCTTCCCACGAGGATGCCGGCTCGTAATCGAGCCGGCGGAGTGGGAAGGTGCGACGGGTGCTACTGCACCCGTCGCGTATTTCACTGTCTGCAAGGCAGACAGTGAAATACATTTTGGGGCCCTCTTACGGGGGCCCCTGCTGTGCCCATGCCATTGGCATGGGCATGGCAGGGGCCCCCAGGGGCCCCGCGACCCCCCCTACCGCCATCCTGTTCATGGCGGCTTTCCCGCCATGAACTGGATGGCGGTAGGGGGGGTCAGAATCCTCATGGCTGCGGAGCGCGCTCCGCAGCCATGGAGGATTCCAATGAGCAGCGGAAAGTCAGCGGGAGACCGCTGACTTTCCGCTTCTGACCGCGGCTGAACCGCCGCGGTCAGAATGCTCATTGGAGCACCGCCAGCCTGTCGGCGGTGCTCCCGTGGTCGGTGGCCAGAATGACCCTCATAGTCTGCTGAAATAACCAGAAAATACTTTTGGAAAACCTGATTTGACAAAGAAAACCTGATTTGACAAGCTGCTAAACCAATTTTTGACAAAGGATCCTGGAAGTGATACTGAACGCTGCAAGTAACTGCTACAAGAAGATCACTTTTTTTTTTTTTTTGCTGCATATTTCAAAATGTTCTCTTCTGCTTTCTGATTCTTTACTGATCATGAGTAATGTTAGCAAGCAGGTTAGGAAGAACAGGTGCTGTAAATACATGAGTATAGGTTTAGCAATTGTGTGTATGATATTGTGCGTGATATTGATTGTGGATATGACTGTTCTTGACAAGAGTAAAGCCAACCATACTTTAGCTTTAGAGACAATTACTACTTTAACGGCAATAGAGAAGTTTAGGTTAGATGAGAAGCATCTGCACATAGGTAATACACAAGGAGAACTTCCTTCTAATGTCTTTTATCACTTATTGAGTGAATATGTTGAGACAATGGATGCGAGGAATTATTATGTGTGTACCCAGATTCCTTCATCAGTCGAAGAAGGAGTTACCTATCTTACTTTTCCACTTATATATGGGATAAGTTGTAGTCTGTTACTAACAAGATTCTATGACTAGGAGTATATACAATACTTCTATTCAAACCAAGATGTTGTGCTTTCATTTGTCCCCGTAATTAGATACCTGAGTAGAGTAGCTAACGACAATGACATAGTATTAGTGAGAGGGTTTCTTAAGCCTACGTTGACTTTTGGCACTACTTATGCGCACAGAAATAGCCTGATGTGCTTGCTTCCACCATTAGAAAAGAGCTTCTTAGATCACAGAGATGACAGAAGAAAGGCAGTGAAGGAGAAGTTGGAAAAAGGTTTAGAGAAAAGGTCTTTTAGAAATGATTATGCTTTACGTGAAATAAAAACACAAGGGTAATTAGCTTTATATGCGCAACATGTAGGAAAGTTTTGTGTATATAGACCTAAATCTAGCACTGACACTTTCGCCCTCATTACAACCCTGGCGGTAAATGCCACCTACCACCGTGCTGACGGCCGCCAACATACCGTGACCGCGGCAGTATTCCTCTACGGGTATTATGACCCACACTGAGAAATCCGCCACTATGCAGACACCCACACAAGTCCACCAGACCAAAGGTCAGTGATAAACTGGCGATAGCCAAACCCACACTGTTACGCCAACAGGAATACGTCCACAGTATCACGACCCACGAATCACCACAGCGGTCTTTCAAATGCGGTAAACCATTGGCGGTACACACCGCCGAGCTCAAAATACACACACACGTACAAAACACCACCACATTTGACAATTCCAACCACACACACCTGACATATATACACACCACACCCACACACTCACACCACTATAAAACACACACCCACAGTACCAACAACCAGTTACAGTGAAAAAATCAGGAGCACACAGAGAGAGACAAGGCAGGAGCACCCACTCAATCAGACGCACAGAACACCACCCATACACCATCTACGCACATCACAGCATACACCAAAACACATCACCCCACACATCCTCACACATATCACTCGCACCACATCCATGGCACCCCAAAGACACCCCAGGTTTTCTGAGGAGGAGCTAAGGGTAATGGAGGAAATCATCTGGGTAGAGCCACAGCTTTTAGGATCAAAGGTGCAGCAGACGTCCCTAGCTAGGAAGATGGAGCTGTGGCGGAGAATAGTGGACAGAGTCAACGCCATGGGACAGCACCCCAGAACAAGGGATGACATCAGGAAGCAGTGGAACGACCTACAGGGGAAGGTGCGTTCAGTGGTATCAAGACACCAGGTAGCCGTACAGAAGACTGGCGAGGACCCCCACCTCCTCTCCCACAACTAACAACATGGAAGAAGCAAGTCTTGGCGATCATGCATCCGAGGGCCTTGCAGGAGTAGCAGGAGGACTGGACTCTGGTAAGTCTAATCTTTACTATTATATCCCCCACCCTACCTGCATGCCAACACATACCCCCACCCTTACCCTCACTCCCATCACTCCATCACCTCACATATACCCCAACATCACAACCCACCCCTCCCAATACCAAGCCCTCCATGCAACACCAATGCATGGACCCCCATTACAGACCTGCATGGACAACCATCACCACAGCATGCCCAGTAGATCACCACTCATACAAGGCCAAGCTGACAGGGAAATCACAATCATAGAGGGAAACACACCCATGCACAATATGGCCCACACAGATACAATAACACTGCATTTGCATCCCCACAGGACCTATACTCAACATCACAGCAGAGGAGGTGCCAGCTACATCCAGTCCCCCCACAGAAGAGGCCCATAGTGACGACAGCAGCTCTGCAAGCCTTAATCTCGATGACCAACCTGGCCCATCCGGGACCTCTGGACAGTTGGTTCCCCTGCCACAGTCCCAACCCATCACAGAGCCTCCCCCCTCAGGAAACACCACCACAGCACCCACCCAGCGGGCTCATGCCACCATCCCCAGGACACGTCAATCAGCAGTGTGTCCACCACTACAGGGACCCCAGGCAACCCCCTAACCCAGGACGATCAGGGACCTGGGGTCAGTGGCAGTGGGCACACGGTTCAGGGGACAGAGGCACAGGACAACAGGGAAGCTGGGAGGACTGCTGTGTGACAGGGGGAGGACAGGCCTAGGGAAACCACTCTCCACGAGGCACTGTCAAACATCCAGGGAGCATACCACCATTCCCAGGAGACCAAGGGCCAGAAACTGGTCAAGCTGCAGGAGACCCAGCGGCTGCAGGAGGGTCAGTACCTGGGGATCAGGGAGGACCTAACAAAAATATACACCATCCTGGTCACCATTGTAGGGGTGCTGGCAGACATAGGCAGGACCATGAGGGAGGCAGTTGCACACCAACGGGCGCCTGACACTAGCCAAACTGAGGAACAGCCTTACATCTCCACCAGCGCTAGTGGACAGGAGGCCCCGCCATAGGACCAACAGGCCACCAGCACCCCACCCCCTGCAGAAGGAGAACCTCCCCGCAAACGGTCTCTGCGATCTAGGCAGAAGACAGACAACATTGCCAAGAACCCCGCCAGGAAATAAGACTCTCCTGATTGTCACCCTTCTGTCCCACACTGTCAACCTGTCCAACTTAAACTGCCATGACTCCCCTTCCTATGCCCCATTGGAGAATGCTCCTGTGATACCAAGAGACTGAACTCTACCCTGAACTTCCCTCCACCATCAGCCCAGCCCCTTGCACCACCCCCTCTTACTTATGAGCACCTAAATAAACACCCTTGGAACAAATACCAATCTGGAGTCTGTCAACTGATTCAAATATGTATTAGTACAACATTATCAAAGCATTACAAATCAAAAGTACAGTTAAATATACTTTAGGACGACCACTGGTGGGCAGCAGTACACATAGCAGGAGCCAGAGTGGGGCACAGAGATCTGAAAATAGAGATGCCAAAGGGTACAGTCAGTGGCCATAGACATAGGGAAACAGGCTGCCTTGTACAATGTCCAACAGATAACTGAAATGTTAAATGAAGTTACAGTGCCTTACCTGTGTGTCACTGGAAGTACTGCCGAATAACATTGGTTCTGCTGTCAACATCTTCTTCCTCTGCCTCCTCTTCCTCACTGTCCACAGGCTCCACCGCTGACACAAGACCAGCTTCAGGCACATCCTTCTGCAGAAAAGGCACCTGGCGTCTCAAGGCCAGGTTGTGCAACATGCAACATACTACGATGATCTGGCACACCTTCTTGGGGAGTAGTACAGGGACCCACCTGTCAGATGGAGGCTTTGGAACCTGGCCTTCAGGAGGCCAAAGGTTCTTTCTATAATCCTCCTTGTACGCCCATGTGCCACATTGTAATGTTCCTCTGCCCTTGTCCTGGCATTCCCCACTGGGGTCAATAGCATGAGAGGTTGGGGTAACCAGAGTCACCTGAAAACATTGAGGGACAACTGTTAGACACACACTAACCCGTAGGGACAACCCCATACCCAGACATCTACTCACACTGTGTGGGGACCTTTGACTCACCTATTAGCCACACCTGGTACCTCTGGAGTTGGCCCATCACATATGGGATGATGCTATTCCTCATAGGTGTCATGCACAGAGCAAGGATATTTGGCATTCACATGGGAGATGTACTGGTCTGCCAAACACACCATCTGGACATTCATTGAGTGATAGCTTTTTCTACTCCTGTAAACTTGTTCATTTCTCCGGGGTGGGACAAATGCCACATGTGTACCATCAATGGCACCAATGATGTTGGGGATATGTCCCAGGGCATAAAAGTCAGCCTTCACTGTGGCCAAATCCTCCACCTGGGGGAACACGATATAGCTGCGCATGTGTTTAAGCAGGACAGACAGCACTCTGGTCAACACGTTGGAGAAGATTGACTGAGACATCCCTGATGCCATAGGCACTGTTGTTTGAAAGGAACCACTTGCCAGGAAATGGAGCACTGACAGGACCTGCAATAGAGGGGGGATACCTGTGGGTTGTCGGATAGCAGACATCAGGTCTGGCTCCAATTAGGCACACAGTTCTTGGATTGTAACACAATCAAGTCTGTAGGTAATGATAATGTGTCTGTCCTCCATTGTCACTATGTCCACCAGGGGTCTGTACACTGGAGGATGCCGCATCTCATATTCTGTCTCAGCGGTTGAAGCCTATAGAAGAGAACGGTGAGCAGAGGGTCATATTCCAAAATCTATTGCACTATTGATGAATTGTTGACTTTACTGAAACAGTATGTGAAGTTGAGAGTCCGTTGATGTGCCAATGTCTGCTGTGACGCAGTTAGGTGCCATGCCCTGTGCCCCCCTGAAATGGCGGCTGCCTCACCTGTGAGGACGGACAACTGGAAATGAGTTAAATGCGCTGGCGTTGTGCACCGTCGCGGTAGGCGGTTGATGACCGCCGCGCAAATTCGCATTGGTCATCATTGGGCCCTATGGTTTCCAGGAGCCAATGGCGATGTACTCCGGCGGTGACGGTACGCACCGCCCCGGACGTGACCGCCATTTTCTATCTGTTCACTCACTTGCTATCTGACCTACAACAGGAGAGGACCTACACTTCAAGTGCTGCTGTGACCTGTGTCTGGAAGCGACAATGACTCATGTGTCTAGGGAAAGGGCCCCTGCCTTTACTGCAGAGGAGTTTGAGAAACTGGTGGATAGGGTCCTACCCCAGTACACAATACTCTCCGGTCCTCCAGACAAACAGGTGAGTACACTGTGAGCATGATGCGTGGGCCATGAATGTATGGACTGCTGTGTGTGTAAGCCACATGTACGGGGGGCAGAGGGGTCCTGGCCAGAGTGCAGCATGTAAGGTGGTCAGTGTATGTGCATCAGGGGATGTGTTGGATCTAGTGGGCCATGAGTATGACAGTCCGGACTGTATGACTAATCCCTTCTCTGCTATATTTTTCCTGCAGGTCAGCACCCACCAGAAAAAGGGTATTTGGCGTGCCATCACCAAGGAGGTGCGGACCCTGGGGGTCTTTGACAGAATCTTTTAAAGATTCGAAAGTTGTCAACTATTGTGGATAACATGTTGACAAATTTTTCAGGAGCCATGATCCTGATAGATACAGAATTGGCTGCAGAACAATTTATGGCTCTTCAGAACCGCCTCCCGTTAGACATCCTTTTAGCAAAAGATGGCGGAGTTTGCAAAATGCTCAATGCGAGGCATTACTGCTCATTTATTCCTGATAACAGCAAAGGAATTAGAAGCTTACTTACCAACCTGACTAATTAAAATGCTGATTTGAAAGAATTGAAAGAACCAAGGCCCATATTTATACTTTTTGACGCTAAACTGCGCTAACGCAGTTTAGCGTCAAAAAAATTTGCGCCGTCTAACGCCATTCTGAAGCGCCATGCGGGCGCCGTATTTATGGAATGGCGTTAGACGGCGCAATCAGACCGGCGCTGCCTGGTGTGCGTGGAAAAAAACCACGTAGACCAGGCAGCGCCGGCGTTGGGAAAAAATGACGTTAGGGCGTCTTAAAATGGCGCAAGTCAGGTTGACGCTAAAAAATCGTCTTAACCCGATTTGCGCCATTTTTTCGACGCCCAGACGCCATTTCATGACTCCTGTCTTAGTAAAGACAGGAGTCATGCCCCCTTGCCCAATGGCCATGCCCAGGGGACTTCTGTCCCCTGGGCATGGTCATTGGGCATAGTGGCATGTAGGGGGGCACAAATAAGGCCCCCCTATGCCACAAAAAAAATAAAAAAATTAAAAAAGTTATACTTACCTGAACTTACCTGTACTTCACTGGGATGGGTCCCTCCATCCTTGGGTGTCCTCCTGGGGTGGGCAGGGGTGGCAGGGGATGTCCCTGGGGGCAGGGGAGGGCACCTGTGGGCTCATACTGAGCCCACAGGTCCCTTAACGCCTACCCTGACCCAGGCGTTAAATTCAGGCGCAAATGCGGGTTTTTTTGACCCGCCACCTCCCGGGCGTGATTTTTGCCCGGGAGTATAAATACGACGCATTTGCGTCGCCGTCATTTTTTTAGACGGGAACGCCTTCCTTGCATCTCATTAACGCAAGGAAGGCGTTCACGCAAAAAAATGACGCTCTTTCTTCATACTTTGGCGCTAGACGCGTCTAACGCCAAAGTATAAATATGGCGTTAATTTTGCGCCGAATTTGCGTCGAAAAAAACGACGCAAATTCGGCGCAAACGGAGTATAAATACGGGCCCAGGTGTTTGGGAAAAAGTTGGCAAAGAATTTGTTTCAGTGGGAAATTGGCATAGCAACATCGGGAAAGAGATACTATTGAAAATCATACAAGAGAGATTGATTATTGTGATTTGTATAATTGGAGCATGGGGAATACGTAAATTGTGTAGGAGGATCAAATTGAGGAAATTGAAAAATAATCAGAGGAGGGAAAAAATGAAAAGGGAAAATTTGTTTAGGAGAGATTTGAGAAAGGAACATAGATTAGAGGGGTTAGAGATGACAGAATTTTAAGCTGAAGTTACAGAAAATTTGTGTGGGTAGAATTAGTGTGATGACTCATTTAGTCATCAGAGGAGGGATTGTTAACGCTGAAGTTTACTAATGATTACTCATGCATTCTGAGTGTCGAATTTGCATTGAAAATGAATTAACTTAGAGAAAAATAATGCACGCTTTTGAAGGTGCACCCACCTGAGTGGCCGCCAATGTTCACGAAGTGTATTTATTAATAGCTTATTATTATGAAATGTTGAGCTTATGTTTATTAATGTAGTAATATGTCATATTAAGGGTTGTGTATTATGTATTAGCTTTATTAATCGTAGGCCTTAACTTAGCAAGGTCTTGGGCCTAGTTGCACGGCCTCATGTCAAGCTGCATTTCTTCATCAACTTATAAAATGGTTCTTAGAGAATTAAATTGTGATTTTCCACTGTGCTGACCAAGTGCACATAGCTGAAAATCTTTCTTACGAGAACTGCTTGCTAGAAGATGATGTACTAGCTAGGATACAATGTTTGATGTAGTGTGTGTAGGACTGACCTTCCCAGGAGAAGACAATGGATGCACTGACTGGAGTCTAAGCTGCAACAATATTGATACCGAACAAGAAAAACGATGAGAGCAGGAGAAGACGAACCAATCATCGACATGTGAACCGTGCACTAGTGAGACGTGTAGATTTGGGGTTTTATTTTCATTGGACTAAATGCAAACACATGATTATTTAACCAAAAAGGATGTGGGAAGTAGTTTTAGGAAATCTAACTTAGCCGGACTGCACCTAGAGGTGAGCCCCATTTTTCCGTTTGCCATACGGCCATTATTTTCTTGACTGTTCCAAGAAGAGATGTGCTTAAATTTATTGCTTAAAGAGACTTTGCTTTTTCTGAACTTTGATGATGAATCCTGATGCCTGGCTGACCTAGCTGATGTCCTATTGACGAAGAGTGTCATAGCTTCCTGAACCATATTAAGGACAGTTATAAAGACTATGGGGGTCATTACGATCTCGGCGGTCTTTTCAAAAGACCGCCGAGGCCGCGGGAGACAGAATACCGCCATTGCCGGTGGTATTTCTGTCTCCCTATTATGACATTTCCGCTGGGCCAGCGGAAATGTCACATCAACATTGCAGCCGGCTCGTAATAGAGCCGGCGGCAATGCTGATGTGCAGCGGGTGCCGTGTTACCGTCCGCTGGCCCAGCGGAAATGTCACATTAACATTGCAGCCGGCTCGTAATAGAGCCGGCGGCAATGCTGATGTGCAGCGGGTGCAGTAGCACCCGTCGCGCATTTCACTGCCCGAAATTCGGGCAGTGAAATGCGCGACGGGGCTATGCATGGAGGCCCCTGCACTGCCCATGCCAAGTCCCCTTACCGCCGGCCTTTCCATGGCGGGGACTCATAATCCCCAGGGCAGCGGTGCTTGCCCGGCGGTGCTTGCCAGGCGGAATCCTGGCGGGAAAATGGAGGGGCCGGCGGTATGGCCGTGGCAATTCCGCCACGGTCATAATTTCTGGCGGAACACCGACAGCCTGTTGGCGGTGTTACCGCCAACATACCGCCGGTCGCCAGGGTCGTAATGACCCCCTATGTTACTGATTGTTTTGTCTTTTTGCTTTAGTTCCTAGGTACCAACCGCTACTTTTGATAGAGCCATAGTTAGATGGTTTTTCAAAATTTGTGTTGACTAAATTGTTTTGCATGAAGTCCAATACGCTATTCTAATCTTATGTTAGTTAAGGTTCTCACAGATTATGCTCGGTACATGCAATAAAAGTTGATGTCTTTCTTTGCAGAATTATAAATGTATGTGTATTTGCACAGTTATTCTCGCTATTAATTTGTACTGTAACCTCAGAATGTATAGTGGCTCAAGCTTTGATTAGATTGCGATTCTTTCGCCGCTTTGGACAGCCAGTGTTGTTTCTGTATGTTTATCAATTGATTTTGTGACTATGTTACCTGAATTTAGCATTGTTAATATAGGGAAATAACCATTCTAACTTTTACATAAGGTATGGTTGTTCATGGCAGCAAGGTCATGGTGTGTGGAAATTACTGGCTCCTCTTGAATATTGATGTTATTGATTGTTATGGTTATTGATTTGCATTGGTACGGGGTTCATGGTGGGAAAAACTCGAAGTGCAGTCAAAAAGTTCATTGGCTTACTCGCGTCCCCTTGTAAGTTCACTTATTAAGGCCTGATGCGCTAACATTTTCTCAAGGGAGCACAGACTTGTTTTGGGCTGCCTGACAAGTGCTTTTCTGCACATATCTCGACTGAAGTAGTGAGCATTCATATGCATTGCTGCACATATATGGGTTGCCCTAGTGTTCTTTATTGCACATTTCTGAGCTGCATTAGTGTGTATTACCACACATATCTAAAGGGCTGGAGGCAGACGGCAAAAGGTGCGAGCTCTGCCATGTACCAACTACAAACTACACAGGCTGACAACATAAAAAGCTTTACCTTTGGCTGCGGATTACCAAGTCATTCTCCTGTGTGTTACAAATTTGTACTGGTGGTGCCATCCCCAGGACCAACGCCCCTAGCCAATCCTGATGCTGCTTCATGCTGTTAACTAGCATGGAAGCAGTGCCAGGACTGATTGGGGTGTGCTGGCTCAGCACTCATACTGGAACTGTGCTGTTTATCCACCCAGCTGTTTAACACAGCTCGGGTTGGGGAAGTTTAAATTGCGCATGTCAGGCTGGCTGTTGCAAGACAGTTGAGCAAAGTGACGTGGAGTTTAAACTGGTGTAGCCAGGCACCCTTACTGCCAGTCTGCACTGCAGCATTGGCCCGATCCTGAAATACCCTTGTGTGACTCAGCTCTGACACCTGGCAGAACAAAACATGAAACGGTAATAAAGTCACTTTATTTCCATTTTAATTTTCACTTTTGCTGTGCCCACAGCAGGGTGAAGGTTGGGGGGGGTGACACTCCTTTGCTCAAAAAGAGCAGCCCCAGCTGCTATGGACTGATTCATTTCGAGTTAAAAGAGCAATAAATGAACAGAGGGTTCTTCATCCCCATCCAGACTTTTTTGGGCTACCTACAGGTGGATTATGAACTAAGGGCCAGATGTACCAAAGGATTTTTACCCATTTTGTGTCTATGGGAAAATGCTTTAGTACATATGGCCCTAAGTAAGTAATTAAACACCCATACCCTTAATGATGTACATTTGGGAACACAAATAAAAATAATCTGTGTATATTATTTTGTGAGTATATTGTGTATACATGTATACATGTATATATGTATAAGTGAAAGTAATGTATGTGAAATGTCCAGAAAATGTAATATGTATCGTGGGCATCATAAATGAATGACATTTAACCTGGTGACAATCCTGATGTATACAGGCAGATAATGATAACTGATCATTTCATTGTCAAAGAACACCAGAGGTTTTAATCTATCCCATAATCTCCATTTGTTGTTAATACATAGAAGACCTATCTGAGCATAGTCTCTGGACACTGGAGGAAATGGAAACCTCTCCAATTTGCAAGAGTTGTCAATTGTCTACAAGGCTCTCCTTTTCTTTTCCCCACTGATTCACATTATGTAGTCTGGATTCAGACAGACAATCAGGTTACCTGGTCTGACTTTAACCACCTGAGGGGATCCAGAGTGGCAAGAGTTTAGCATCTATCAAAACTGATTGGGACTTGTGTGAAATCCAGTTTCCTATCTCTGTCAGCAATTTGCCTTCAGGGAAAGGAGAATGGGTGTGCAGACCAGCTGATCAAGATATTTTCATCATCAGTAGCATGTGTTGTTTCCCTCCCTTTTCTCTCTAGTCAGGGGATGTTCAAAATGACATGGCTGAATCTGTTTGCCTCCCCTCAGTGTGCTCTTCTTTCCAAATTCTGTTCTCTTCTTCCATTGCAGAAAGCCTGGAGAATAGATGGAATGTCAATTCCATGGTCCAAAGCCCTTCTATACACCTTTCCTCCCTTTCCCTTACTAGGCAGTTTTTTCAGGAGATCTGGGATGATCATGTCCTGTCTGGGAGCCACAGGCAATGGTTTCCTCTCCTTCAAAAGTTGGCAGTGGAACCTCACTGCACATTTCCATTCTCCCTACTTAAATCAATTATTTCAGTTTTCTGAACCTTGATAGGTTTTTCAAGTTGTTCGTTCTAGCTTTTTCAAGAGATTGCTTTCTATTAGAATGAGCTGTGTCCACCCTTTGCAATAAGTTGGTAACTACTAGAGCCATTGGGATTTCTCGTCATTCTCATTTTGTTTCCTTAGCCTTCCGTTGCCTCAAGGGTTTCTTTTTCAAAAAAATTGTTTTACTTTCTCCTGTCCCATCCTGATATCTTCTATTAGTTCTTAATGCATTACTGATCTCTTTTAGTCCCTACAATAAAAATGTCTAAATGTTAAACATTTATTTTTAGCTGCTGTAACTTTAGGATGCAAAGTGGCGATGAGTGAACGTTTACTTTGTCATGATCCATTTCAGATTTTTCCAGAATATGATGGCTTTAAGACCAGACCCAACTGTTTTGTCAAAAGTGGCTTCTTCTTTTTGTCTTTTTCATGATCTGGTACATCCGTTAATATTTCCTTCTCCTTACTTCAGAAACGACTTTAGCATTCGTAGGACCTGCCTAGGTCATTGATTTTCTACATGGACAGAACATCTTTTCACCAGGTAGATTTTATTTGTATTTGATTAGTCAACAAAGGTCATCACTCTTCTTTAGAAACTTTAGGCTATTTCTTTAGCCTATCAGAAAGCAGATGTTCCTAGTCCTTCTCCTGTTCAGAGTCACACTACCAGCAGCATCCCCTCTTCTTTTTTTAGATATGTTTTTTTATGTTATGCAGCATCACAACACAAACAATTGGCTCATCGTATAATTGTTACATTAACATTCTGTAGAAATTGAGACAATAGCTGGCAGTATGATTGCAAACAAGTGAAAGAGGTCAAATCCCCAACATGACTTCCACCCCCCCCCACCTGCTCATAGTACTTATCAGTCCATTTGACATGATTATACACTCAATACCTATTAGACGCTCTATTTTGTAATTCTAGACCCAAGAGGCAATCCACCGCTTTCGACCTCCCAGCATCTCCTCTTGGGTCTCAGGGGTGCTCTCATGAAGAACATTTTTACAGCACCCACTCGGGATTTCCCACCTTTATATCCCACTATAAATTGCCTATAAATTGTTGTTTTGTCTTCTTGGGCTCTTCAGTTCTTAATTCTGCATTGTAACTGTTTTCAGAATGCCATTTTGTGAATTCGGAATAGAGCACTGCACTGGGTGTCGCATACTTTCTGCCTCTCATTTGGTTAGAAATTTGTCATGTTTTACTTTCGCTTGGGTACGCTGCAACCTTGTCAGAACAAGGACAAAGAACAGCATGTGAAGGTAATGCGTGGACCACTTACTGGTAATCTTCACTACTGCGAGTCCAGGTCTTCCTCTTCACAGTACTGCATAAAGTTCCTTACAGCCCAGAGCTGGTATCCGAGAGGAAAGCAATTGTTTGTGCTATTTTAGTTAGGGCTAGGAAAGCAGGAAGTGATGAAGTAAGTCACTTCTTGATGTTGACAGATAGAGAAGGAGCTTGCGGGGTAATCCAGTTTTGAAGAGTTTTTTTAATAGGAAATGCGACATCTGCAACAGTAGAGAGACATGACTCTGAAGGACTGTGACAGGGAAAACTTGGACTTGGAATAATGAACATTACTAGTTAATTTTCCGAGCAAGTATAGTCCTAAACTAAACTTAAGTAAAAATAAGCGTTCATATTCGGGGAAATGCTTGTAGGAAGGCATAAAAACACATACATATTTGTTTAAAAAAGCACGATTCGGTATGGAGAAGACACATTTATTTCCTTTTTCTTAAAAGTGATTTTTTTTATCTAGCAGAAGGAAGTATTAATCCATTTTCTGCAGCCCTGGATATTAAGTGATAAACAGCACCAAGACAGGGAAGGGCAGACGTTTCACACAGCCACTGGGTCTAACTATGATTCTGCAGCAAAACAGATTGCTCAGTAATAAAAATGTGTCACGAAGAATTATAACAGTCATGCACGGGAAGCAAGCCTCAGCGGCCATTTGTGATTTGAATCTTTCTGCAATTGGTGGAGACGAAATTACAGCACCCAGGCCAGGTAAATTTTTTCGGAGAAGTATTCTAGTGCCTGCTTCTGAAAGTGGAAGGTGATAATTTCCATATGAGTAGCATAGACTACTTTTAAAAACAATTGGGTTTTCGTTGCAAATATCGTTCTATACCAAGGAAACTGTTTAACACATTCCCCACCAACGTTTAATAAACATTAAGAAACTTCTTTAATTGACTGGCGACTGCGTATGTCTGGTTGCTGGTTGAGTGAGCTGGTATATTTAAGGAGTCAATGGTTGGATGAGTGGGCTAGTGCGTTCATGGAAGGATAGATGGGTGAGTGAGTGAATAGATCAAAGGCTGAATGAACAGATGTGTGCTTTGATTAATGAATAGCTGAGTATGTAGATAAATGACTGATTAGTAAGTTCAAATTTGCATGAATAGGTAAGTTGATGAGTGCACACAGGCATAAATGAAAAACTGGGAATTGTTCTACAGCCTGGGACCTATCAACATAATATCATACTGAAAATATTTTAAAAGTGGAAACGAGACAATCCACAGGTAATAGTTGCTTGGAAGCTAAACCAGTCCACCTAACAATGAACGGTGGGTGCAATGTGATTCAGATGCAATGGTAGCAACAGTGAGAAAATATCGTAGATAGAAAACCAATATAGCATATCAAAAACACTACAGTGAGTGGTGTCTCACTGTATTGTGGGGTGTACCAAATGCTGCTTAGTTTGGTCTAAGTGATGTCTTGTGTTCTGACATGACAGCTTATCATCGGATTCTGAATGCTGGCAAATATTATTATTAAAGTCCACCTGGAAGTTGATCTCAGCTCAGTATTTTATTTCTTCTTCTTCTTCTTCTTCTTCTTCTTCTTCATATTATTATTACTATTATTATCAATATTATTATTATTATTATTATTATTATTATTATTATTATTATTATTATTATTATTATTATTATCATTATTATTATTGTTATATTTTCCCTAAACACCTTGGCCACTAAGAAGCAGTTACGAGAAATAAAAATAAAAGAGACCACAAAGAAGCAGGCAGACCCTAGAGGATTAGCAGACAACCTAGGCCATAAAGTAGGGTAGAGATGAAACACTGTGTGAAATATCACATCAGACTTAAATGTCCTGAACTTGGAGATGATGCATATGGGCAGGAGAAGAATATTCCATGGTTTAGGAGCCAACAGATGAAACGTCCTGTCACTATATGGAGAAAGCTGAAATGCTGACATCGTTTGTAGTGATTGTACCACCTGGTAAGGGATCACTAGAAGATGTTTGGTTTTGTGATAAGCTCTGTGGGTCATACAGAGAACTTTAAGAAAGATCCTTCACTTAATCAGGAGCTAGCAAAAGTTGTGCCTCTCTTGGAAGAGATGGTCACATGTTTTAAAACCTTTTAATAGTCTGACAGGCGTTTTGTTCAACTGTTGCAGCTTTGGAATGGCTTGATCTGGATGGCAAAGATGAAGGGCATTACAATAATATAGGCAAAAAGGACACACAGCCCTACTATCTGACCAGATGTCTCCTCAATAATTAGTTGTTGAACTTTCCTTAAAATCTTGATTTGTCCGCATTCTGCTATACAAATGTTTTGGATGTGAAGGGAAATGGAAACTTGAAAATCAGAAAGGTTAGTAACATAACATGTCATAATTCATAATTTCACGTTGTTTGGGCCATAGATGAACACACCTGGATGCCGAGTCCCTGACTATTACAAGTAACTCGGTGTTACTGCCATTCAATTTGAGAAAATAATTAAAGATTCAGTCTAGAAATGGAATTGGATGTGGACTGATCAAGCATGACCAGCAGCCAATTATGATTTGCATACAAGAATCTTAAACTACAAAGCAGCTGACCAAAGGCTTGTAAAAACATTTAATTTGCAAAATATGTCTACAATAGTAGTACTTTAATAAATGTGCTGCAGAAGCATTACTGATATAATATGCTCAAATGTACTCCAGCCCAGCCTTGGAGTACATCACTGCACATGGCCAGTGACTGTTACTAAAACACACTTTCATAGAAATCCCTGGAGACAGGGAAAAATACTAACATGCAGGCAAACATATAAAATAAATTAAATTAAATAACAGTTTAATTTTATTAAGTTAACAATATTTTGAATGTTAATTGTAATAATAATATATTTTAATTAACCATCTTTTAAATGTTACGTTTTTCAATTAAATCACATACAAAATAATACATAACTTACATATTAGACTATGAAACATTCAAAACAAATTATACTGTAGGGGACGGGGCCAGGAAAAACAAATAACCGGTTTGATTTATTTTGCAAAAGTAATTTAAAAAACAAAGGGCTATGTTAAATTTAATATAAAAACAAAGGGCTATGTTAAATTTAATATGTTAAGTTTTAGCGCAGGTCTATTGTCCACAGTTTCTCCGGTAGTTCTAAGTGAACATGAATTTAATTTTCTTTAATTTCCAATTATGTTTTTAAAGTTCATAGTGCTTTCTATTAGGCGTGCTCCCCTTCAACGGAGGAGCTCTCCAAAAACAGGGAGAAAGTTACTAATAGTACCTTTTAAGTCATACCTTCGGTTGTAGGAGTCTCCATCCCTTCTAATAAAGGGGTGGAGACTCATACATTACATCTAGGTGTAGATCTACAGATAAAAATTGTGAAGTCTATCAATAAAGAAATTTAACCTTGCTGCATGCATGGACCTAGTTATGAGGCAAGCTCCACATGCAAAGCTACCTTTGTGAAATGGCTCCGGGGGTTTAGATGTACATCTTTAATTCTATCTCCTTATTCTTGATGTACATTTAAACCAAGGTTGTTTTTTTGTCTGATGTGGAGTGTTTCTATTCAAGGTTCTAGTGAAAACATTCTGTTGTAACTCGGAAACATCACTTATAATGAAGTAAATTAAATGCAAGGAGGTGCATTTACCACAATGCCTTTACAACGCAAATGCGTTTACCACCCATGGTTTACCACGCTTGCCTTTACCACAAATATACCTTTACCATGCATGCCTTTACAATTAATTTCATTGTAAAGGCATGAATGGTAAAGGTGTATGCGTGGAAAAGGTTTTAAAGGTAAGTATAGGTAAGTATAATGGGGGATTGGTTGATATATACATATATATATATATGTAAATCAAAGATTAGCAGTGCACTCCATTAAGGGAAAGTAATTCTTGTGTTTATTTCATTTCAAGACTGGAAACAAAAGAAGAGAACAACGCGTTTCGACCGTCTGGTCTTTTTCGAGTTCAAAACATCTTGTTACTATTACAAATCCTATTTATAGTGACATTCAATACTAATTACAATGCATGATGGGAAATGTAGTTCTAAAACAATAAATTTTACATAGCAACACAAAATAAAAATAAAAATAATCTTATAAATCTCACTACGTTTCAAATGAAGGCATCAATCAATTCAATTATACACGAAATGTGTCCTCTAATTAATCAAACAATATTCTTTATCCTGAATGAATATTTAAATGAGGGCAACATAATATTAACTGCTTATAACTGCAGGATTCCAAGGGGTCTGCAGATATGTTTAATGCCGACATATACTGGCATTAAACCTGATTTGTTTACAGAATGGGCTGATAACAACACACAATGCTCTCTAAATATGATGAAGATTTTGATAAAGCATGCCAAATTAGAACTGGAAGAAATATATGTTAAAATTAGAGAATTGGAAGAGATGTTGAACAGTCAAAATGATAAAAGTGATCACATGTCATTGCGACAAGCTATGGAAAAACGGCTTAATAATTATGAAGATAAAGTTCAGGAAAGAAAAAAGAGCAAGTTTTTGAGGGATGAGAAATAATATAAATTTGGGAGAGTATATACATTTGGCAAAAGATTTGATCAATTAAAACGAAATTCCAAATACAACCGGCCCACAGTGGAGAAGAGACATCCATAGAGTCGGAAGTAGAATTGAGTGAAGGGGATAGTATTGATAATGGGAACACTTTTTTAGAAGAAATGCAAGTACTCTATATGGACCAGAAATTATCAAGAGGAAGAGGCAGAACCAGAGGCCGTAGCTTTGGAAGCAAATCAAATCGGGCAGGATCAACAAAAGAAAATCAAGGAGAGCAAAAAGAAATAGGTAAAAGACAATACTCTCTCAGGAGTCTGAGGAAATAAGCAAATCCCCAAATTTAGTAGTCAATCTTTCTGACTATGAACTAACAAAGTTGGAATTAAAAACTCTTAATATAGGCTTATCTTTCTGCCCCAAAATTCATCACAATTATGTAGACACTCGGATAGATATTTATAAATTTGTAAGAAAGTTAAAATTGCTGAAATTTCATGCACAGCAAAAGAAAAATACTTTATCTATTCTAGATAGTAACACCACAGAGGAATCAGAGGAGACCCAATTAACAGTTGACCAAGCAACAGATTTGAAAACTCTATTTGATTTAATTCACAATTTACAGGATGATGAATATACTGAAATGGAAGTTTTACAACAACTAAATGTGACTACTAAATGCCACATACCATCTGGTTTAAAAGAGAATTAAAAGTTGTGTCCAGTTCTATCTCCAGCCAACAAAATAGACTTATATTCCGAATTAGTCTTAGAAGACTTGGAGCGTTTACAAAATAAAAGACGGAGAAAGAACATGGAGAATTTGACAAAAAATGAACGCCTGGCATTGAAAAACATGACGGAAAATAAACGTATTATAATTAAACCAGCACACAAAGGAGGAAATATTGTCATCTTGAATACATCTGATTATATGATGGAAGCTTAAAGACAATTAAATAATCCAATTGAATATAGAAAGTTGACAAAAAATCCCATTAAAAAGCTGGCATCTCTTTTGCATACCAAATTGGACATTTGGCATCAACAATTGTTACTTGATCGCGAGGAATACACTTTAAAAAAAAAGAGAATCCAACTTTACCCACGATTTTTTTTTTGCCGAAGATTCATAAATCATTGACATCACCACCTGGGAGGCCAATAGTCTCTGCATGTGATTCATTGTTTGAAAGAATTTACAATTATGTAGACATTTATCTAGCTCCCATTGTAAAAACTTTGAGTTCATATATTAAGGACTCTGGAGATCTTCTCAAAATTCTATTAGATTTAAATTGGCATTGAAGCTACTTGTTGGCCACAATGGATGTAGTCTCTCTTTACACATCGATCAAACACGAAATTGGTTTAAATGCTTGTGAATATTTTTTAAAGCAACGCAATATTTCAGAGTTAGAGCACTCAAAAATGTTACTAGACATGATTGACATGTGTCTTAAAAATAATATCTTTATTTTTAATCCTGAGATTTATCACCAACTATGTGGTACCGCTATGGGAATTTCATTTTCTCCAAACTATGCCACCTTGGTAATGGGTTGGTGGGAAAGAGAGATAGCGTGGAGCAAAAATAATGAGAAACATGCTGAAAAAGCATTACTTTGGGTTCGCTACATGGATGATCTTTTTATTATCTGGAATGGATCAAGGGATGAATTCATGCAATATTTTAACATTCTCAATAACAATGAACTAGGTCTTAAATTCACTTGTGAAACAAGTCAAACATCGATACATTTTTTAGACATTACGATCTATATTGAGAATGATAAAATTGAAACCACAGTATTTCGGAAAAAGACTTCATGCAACAGTTTATTACATGGGAAAAGCTTTCATCCTAAATCTCTGATTAACAGCATTTCTTTGGGTGAATTCATAAGAAAGAGAAGAAAATGTTCTACTGAAAAAGATTCATTATTAAAATGCTATCAAACTTACGAAAGGTTTAAAACTCGAGGATATAACGAGAACATTCTTAAGTATAACCTAAATGTGATTCAGTCTAAAAAACGAGAAGAATTTTTGTTCCATAACAAAGAAAAAGATTCAAAAGAATCAATTAGAATGATAATGCAATACACCAAAGAAAGCACTTTCATCAAAAATATTCTGTGTAAACACTGGCAGATCGTAAGAAGGGATCCAGATTTAGGATCCCTAGTTGGCCCTAAGCCACTATTTTCATATAAGAGGGCACCCAGTATAAAGGATATGATAATAAAAAGTCATTTTGTTTTAGAGAAGGATCATAATTGGTTAGTGGAGAGACAAAAGGGATTCTTTAAATGTAATCGTTGGAAGGCTTGTAAAATAGAGCAAGCTTTGAAAAAGCTCACATTTTCAAATGGACAAGAATTGATTATCAAGCATATGATTACATGTGATACGAAATTTGTGGTGTATGTTATTGAATGTCATTGCGGTTCCAAGTATATTGGCAGTACAGTCTGTGCGTTAAAGAAAATAATTTTGGAACATATTAGAGCAATCACTCAAGATTATACATATGCAACAGCCAGACATTTACAAACACACACGCAAAATGATTGGAGAACCCTTCGATATTATGGCATTGATCATATCCCGGAACATGAGAGAGGAGATGACAGAGTCAAAAAGTTAAGGTGACTCGAATCCAGGCTTATAATACAGATGAAAACGAGGGCCCCCTTTGGGATGAACAATGATGAAGAACTTTATGTTCATCTGTATGTCCAATATTTCTATTTATGTATATATCTATAATTAAATATGGAACAAAATCCTCTAGTTTGATCAGTACACTTGCTTCGACTACCTTTGTGGATACCAATAAGAGCCAATTACTATCTAAGTTTATATTCTTTGAAACTAAAAAGATATGTGGTCCTATTATATATGATACACATCTGATAGCTGAACTGATACACTTGTAACCGATATGTGTATATTTATGTTTATTATTATTATTATTATTTTTATATATACACTTTTTGACTCCTTCGGAGTTAGGAAATTAATGTTTATGTATGGGTTTTCTAGTTCAAAATTACTTTATTATCATTAGTAGAGCAGAAATAATGTTTCATTTAAATTAATTTAAATTAATATAATAGGCAAATATATATATGAAGTTAATATTATGTTGCCCTCATTTAAATATTCATTCAGGATGAAGAATGTTGTTTGATTAATTAGAGGACACATTTCGTGTATAATTGAATTGATTGATGCCTTCATTTGAAACGTAGTGAGATTTATAAGATTATTTTTATTTTTATTTTGTGTTGCTATGTAAAATTTATTGTTTTAGAACTACATTTCCCATCATGCATTGGAATTAGTATTGAATGTCACTATAAATAGGATTTGTAATAGTAACAGGATGTTTTGAACTCGAAAAAGACCAGACGGTCGAAACGCGTTGTTCTCTTCTTTTGTTTCCAGTCTTGAAATGAAATAAACACAAGAATTACTTTCCCTTAATGGAGTGCACTGCTAATCTTTGATTTACATATTTTCCCTTGGGTTCAGCTCGCCCACAGCAGTAGCACCGGTACATGGAGCGCGGTGCCTTTTGTGAGCCGCTTTGTTTTATATATATATATATATATATATATATATATATATAGTATTTAGAGTGGGTAACTGTTATTGGCGGTAAATGCATTTTAAAGTTTTAGGGTGGGTATGGGATTTGGGGTGTCGACGGCATTTTTGGGTGGTAAGGGCATTTTTAGGTGTTAATGTGGGTATGTGTTTTGGGGTGGTAAGGCCATTTTTAGGTTTTAGGGTGGGTATGAGTTTTGGGGTGGTAAGGGCATTTTTAGGTTTCAGGGTGGGAATGGGTTTTGGGGTGGTAAGGACATTTTTTGTATTTTAGGGTGGGTATGGGTTTTTGGGTGGTAAGGCCACTTTTAAGTTTCAGGGTGGGTATTGGCTTTGGGATGGTAAGGTCATCATTAGAGTTTAGGGTAGGTAATTTTTTTGGCTGGAAACGTGTGTTTGTGCCTATATATATGTGTATATATTTTAAACAAAAGCGTCCTCTCTGTGAAAGCGCACTCCCACCAGGTTAATTTAGGAAAATGGAAATTCAGCAACTCACAGCGAATTCCTTTCAGTCTTTTCAAAATTCAGGCCTATATCGAAAAAACATCTCTGGACACGTGTTTCGGGGTTGATCCCCTCATCAGCAGAGAAATTAAAAAATATATCACCCTCGTAGGTGCAGCCATTGCTGGATGTGTTCCAGACTCTCATTCCTTTTAAAGACCACATACCTGGCTCGTTCAGGAAATTCAATTGCAAGCACCTGATTAATATATTCAAGTACCAGCCCAAGTGCATGCTGGTTACGGTAGTCCTGCGCATTTGTAGTTGCACCCAAAGTGGGTTGCTGGAGCCAGACAAAATCATGAAAAGAATACAATTCCTTAGTAGGCGAATTCGACGTGAATTTTCCAATTAGCTGCATATATTCCAACCTGCTGCTCGAAGTGTGACAATCCATTTTAGTCACACCGACCTTCTCAGAACACAGTGGTGCTGCTTTCCCGGCTGGACCAGCCGGTGATTTATTTTAAACAAAAGCGTCCTCTCTGTGAAAGCGCACTCCCACCAGGTTAATTTAGGAAAATCGAAATTCAGCAACTCACAGCGAATTCCTTTAAGTCTTTTCAAAATTCAGGCCTATATCGAAAAAACATCTCTGGACACGTGTTTCGGGGTTGATCCCCTCATCAGCAGAGAAACTAAAAAAAAGGACGCTTTTGTTTAAAATAAATCACCGGCTGGTCCAGCCGGGAAAGCAGCACCACTGTGTTCTGAGCAGGTCGGTGTGACTAAAATGGATTGTCACACTTCGAGCAGCAGGTTGGAATATATGCAGCTAATTGGAAAATTCACGTCGAATTCGCCTACTAAGGAATTGTATTCTTTTCATGATTTTGTCTGGCTCCAGCAACCCACTTTGGGTGCAACTACAAATGCGCAGGACTACCGTAACCAGCATGCACTTGGGCTGGTACTTGAATATATTAATCAGGTGCTTGCAATTGAATTTGCTGAACGAGCCAGGTATGTGGTCTTTAAAAGGAATGAGAGTCTGGAACACATCCAGCAATGGCTGCACCTACGAGGGTGATATATTTTTTAGTTTCTCTGCTGATGAGGGGATCAACCCCGAAACACGTGTCCAGAGATGTTTTTTCGATATAGGCCTGAATTTTGAAAAGACTGAAAGGAATTCGCTGTGAGTTGCTGAATTTCGATTTTCCTAAATTAACCTGGTGGGAGTGCGCTTTCACAGAGAGGACGCTTTTGTTTAAAATATATATATATATATATATATATGTAAATATATATATATATATATATATGTATGTATATTACATAAATATACATATCTATGTACATGCACACACCCAGATATATGTATAACATGTATATTTTACTTATCTCAACTTTTTACAATGCATATGCCTTTACCAACTATGCCTTTACTATGAAATATTCAGGGTAAAGACATGTGTGGTAAAAGCATATGCATGGTAAAAACATTTTGTGGTAAGTGCAGGCGTGGTAATGACCATGCATTGTACTTACCACGTTGTAAAGACATGCGCTGTAAGTGCATGCATTGTTCCTTCATACATCTATATAACTGTCTCCTTTTCCCAGGACTGATTTAAGATGTGAACTGTTAGAAATTCGGGTCTATAGTTGGCAGAGGTATTCACCCTGTACAAGTAGGGATCACAATCCTAGTCAGAGTATGTCACAATAAAATCCAAATTATCCTGCACCCACCCTCTGGTAGCTTGGCACTGAGTATTTGTGCAATAGATCATACAGTAACACAGTGAAAACACCACATAAATACACCGCACAGGTATACAAAAATAGATAATATTTGTCTGAAAGAAATAAGGTAAAAACAATGAAAATCAACTGTTCAGAAACAAAGTTATGAATTTTCAAAGATTAAATCCCACTAAAGTGCTTAGAAACTCATCTGTGCTGGAATCGCTGAAGTCGGTCCTGGAGTCGCTGAAGTCTGAAAACTAGCTAAAAGCTAGTAGATGAAGTCTTTGTTGGCCCTGAGACTTCATAACAGAAAGCAAGCTTAATCCAAGTTGTTTGAGAGTACATTTGGGGAAGGCACTGTCTTTCCAGCACAGTCAGAGGCCAGCAGGCAGCAGGGAAACAAGCAGGGCAGCAGTCCTTCTCAGCAACGCAGTCCAGATGATTCCCTTGGACAGCCAGTCAGTTCCTCTGACAGAGTCCAGGTGTATTGCAGAATTGTCTGATTTGTTGGGGTCAGAGACCCAGTTTATATGCCCAAAAATGTCTTAGAAGAGGGGGGAACTTCAAAGAGTGGTTTTGAAGGGCACAAGACCCTCTTTCAGCTCAGTCTTATCTGCCAGGGTCCCTGTGGGGGATTATCTGTCCTTTATGTGAGGGCAGGCCACTGGCCTTTGACAGATAAGAGGCAGCCCCTTCACCGTTCCTGCCCAGGGAGACCCATTCAGTATGCAGATGAATGCAGATGTGACTAAGTGTCCTGTGTTTATGGCTGTCTAGGTGGAATTTCTAAAATAGTAATATTGAATCTAACTTTACTAGTAAGCAGGATTTCCTATTACCATTCTGGCAATGCTAAACACAACAGGGCTACTCCTGCCAGATCAAAATCTACCATTTAACAGCATATGAGGGCAATTCTAATGCTAGTCTATGAATGAAGCAGGCCTAGCAGTAGTGGATACACACATTTTTGAGTTTGTCACTAGCAGGACATGTAAAACACATAAGAACATGTCCTGCCTTTTACCTACATAGCACCCTGCCCTAGGGGTTACCGAGCGCCTAGCTTAGGGGTGGCTTATATATAGAAAAAGGGGAGTTTAAGGCTTGGCAAGTAGTTTTAAATGCCAAGTCGAAGTGGCAGTGAAACTGGACACACAGGCCTTGCAATGGCGGGCCTGAGACATGGCTAAGGGGCTACTTATTTAGTGCTGCAGGCCCACATGTAGTACACTTTACTAGGGACTTATAGGTTAATTAAATATGACAATTTGGTAGGAACCAATATTACCATGTTTAGGAAAGAGCATGTGTACTTTAGCATTGGACAGCAGTGGTTAAGTCCTAAAACCAGCAAAAACAGGGTCATAAAAATGGAGGGAGGCAGGCAAAAAGTTGAGGGAAGACCACCCTAAGGCTTTCAGGTCTAACATGAACCATGTCAGCCTGTGACTCAATCGCCTGAAGATGGAATTTGAAGTTGGCAATGGGAAAGTCTATGTTAGGTGGAGGTGGAAAAGATAATTTACACTGGACCCTGACAGGAATGGTTAGGGACCCAAGGGAGAATCTGGAGAATCTAATCAAAGTGTGATCCATAAAGATCACAATGGCAACACCAATAGCAAATTTACAATATTTAGGTCCAACCTGTGACCAAGGATATATGAGTAGGCTCTTTGACTATATGATCCAGGACTTCCAGACTCAGCCTTTGTCTAGAGTGACATTCCTCAGAGAAGGTTAATCTCCAAGCTGGGTGACACACACCAATGGTACAAAGAGACATCAACATTTTGCAGCAGCTATGCTGACATGAAAAGGGACAAAGGACTATTCACACTTGCAGCGACACCAAATGGCTATACTTCAAGAAGACTCATCAGCAACTTTTTTCAGCAAACCGAATTTGTTGAATCAGTAAGCAGAAGCCTGTCCGTACTTCTTCACTTCATTGTCTAGGTCTCCTGTCTTCAGTTTCAGGAATTTTAATAATACACGTCCATGGTCTGGGCAACATTCTTCAAAAATCCATCATGGCTGAAAATGATTTTTGGAGGTTACATCTGGCTGAGCCCACCCACTGGTGTGGCTAAAAATCATAAACACACCCCTCTCCTGCCCTCTCCTAATCTAATCAAGGGGGCACCTAGTTGTCTGGGATGGAGCAAAAATAATGAGAAACATGCGGGATGTGGGGGTGTTGCTGGGTTGCTCCAAATGTCCTTCTCTGCCTTTGAAGACCAGTTTGGCAGCCCTCCCCCTTTGTGTCTCACCATCTGCTGAGGGGAGATTCCCTCCCACAGGCACATCTCTTTGTGTGAGGTCAGGCCACTTCACACCTCATCAAGGCAGCCTGGCCAGGCTGCCAGAGGCTGGCCAATTAGGGCACAGCAGCAAAAACAATGCAGGGCTGAAATTGGCAACTTTTCAGGTAAAGTTTAAAACTCTTTACCTGAACAAGTTATATTAAATCCCACAACTGGAAGTTGTGGGATTTATTATGAACATTAATTTGATACCAAACTCTTTGTATCTGTCATTTAAGGGGACTTTAAAAACTAAAATAACATTTCCCCATTCTAGCCTATGAAGGCCATTCACTACAATGAGGGGAAAAATAATTTGGCTGTTTTTACCTCACCAGGGCTTATAAAACTATTTTTATAAGGTCCCTGCTTATAGTTACATGGCACCCAGCCCTAGGGGCACATAGGGCATACTTTAGGGGTGACTTATATGTAAAAATAAAGTAGTTTAAGACTTTGGAACTACTTTTAATTCCAAATTCGAATTTGCATATAACTTTAATTTAAAAGCAGCCAGCAAGGCAGGCCTGTCTTTAAAATGACACTGGGCACCTCAGCAGTGCACCTATGGGTGCACTACCTATGCTGTGGTCCCTAAACCTACATGCCCTACCATATACTAGGGACTTATAGGTAGGGTAACTTAGCCAATTTTAATTAGCCCAATTTGCATATCCACTTTACACAGAGCACAGGCCCTGGGACTGGTTGGCAGTACCCAGGGCACCATCAGAGTCAGGAATACACCAGCAAAAAGTGGAAAACTTGGGCAAAATGTTAGGGGGCCTCTGCAATCAGGGATGACTGGGCAGCCGAGCGCATGACATAATTGGTTTCTCAGGGAAGCAGTGGTCACTTAGATCTCATACGTTTCTCTCAGTTACTTTAGTCTCAAATATAAAATGACAAACAGAGGCAGTATATGTTTCAATAATGATTTTAAGAAAATGACTGCATCTCAGATAGCAAAGCATGAGCTGCAATAACCAGGACGACACAGCATGACAGTATTAAAATTGTGACGAGGAGAGTGAAGCATAAAAATAACTATATCATATTGTCACTACGGTCAATAGACTAACTCCTATCTAGGCTATGATAGAGCACAGCGTGTTAAGCTCTAATTCTGCCCTTCAGGTTCCCCTGGGAAAACATCATCCCCCATACCTGAGCAAAGGCCTGTAGCCTGCATTAGCATTTGTAGCGAAGCATTCCACAATCAGCATACAGCATACAGTCGTGGTTCTCTGGCTGGAATCTCCCTCTAACGTGTAAGGGACAGGGAAGTGTTTTGATAATAACAAAGCTGATGTTCTGAGAAAATGTCCCTACGTAACGATGTGTTTTTTCTACAAATGTTGGAGACTAAACTTATACCACATTCACCGGCAATGTACCGTGCTATAGCCTTGGAAGAAGCACAGAGTGAGCAAGAATGTCTTGTTTGAGAACAGAGTGCTGGCTTAAGTAAAAACAGTTAGATAAACAGAAAATAAAACAAGACCGTAAAAGTGGCTATTCTGACAATAATAAAATAAAGCTGAATAAAATATATCTAGGGTAGAGTGCACAGCGGCTTGGCCTAGTGTGTTAAAATAACGTGCATGGAGCTATAGCTAAAAGGGCTACACAAGGGAAGGTACGTTCCATTGCAGCAAGACACCAGCTGGCTGTACAGGGTGGACCCTCATCTCCGCCCCCACAACTAACAACATGGGGAAAACAATTCTTGACAATCATGCATCCTGAGGGCCTGGCCAGAGTAGGAGAAGGACTGGACTCTGGTAAGTCAATTCTATACTTCTACTACCACCCTACCTGCATGCCATCACATACCTTCACACTCACTCCCGTCACTCCACCACTTTCCACACCCCCCACCATCACATCTCATTCATCCCAATGCCAAGCCCTGCATGCCATACCAATGCATGGACACCACTCACACCCCTGCATGGACACCTATCACTAAAGCATGCACACTAGAGAGAATCAGCTATCCCACCTCATACCAACGTACATAAGGGAAAACTGCCAAGGCAAATACAACCAAAGAGGGCAAGCCACAGATGCACAATATGTCAGACACAGAAACAATAACACCGCATTCACATCTCCACAGCTACCCCAGCCAATGTCACCGGAGAGGAGGTGCCAGCACTATCCAGTCCCCCCACAGAAGAGGGCCACAGTGATGACAGCAACTCTGGTCTTCAGGATCTGGACGACCAACCTGGCCCATCAGGGACCTCTAGACAGTCGGTTACCCAGACACAGTCACACACCACCACACAGCCTCCCCCATCAGGAAACAGTACCACAGCACCCACTCAGCGTACCCATACCTCTGTCCCCAGGACATGTCAATCAGCAGTGTGTGCACCTCTACAGGGACCCCAGGGCACACCTCAAACCTAAGACAATTAGGAACATGGGGTCAGTGACAGTGGGCACACGGTTCAGGGGACAGAGGCATATGACAACATGGAAAGTGGGAGGACTGCTGTGCGCCAGGGAGAGAACAGGCCCAGTGAACCGACTCTCAAGGAAGCACTTGCAGAGATCCTGGGGGCCTACCAACATTCCCAGGACACGATGGGCCAGATCCTGGACAATGTGTAGGAGAACAGGCAGCTGCAAGAAGGACAGTACCAGGGGATCAGGAAGGACTTACAGGCCTGGTCTCCATAGCAGGGGTGCTGACAGACATGGCCAATATAATGAGGGAGGCAGTATCACAACAGCGGGCCTCTGCCACTAGCCAGACATCTGAACTGCCTTCCACCTCCGCTGCCGCTAGTGGACAGAAGGCCCCACCACAGGACCAACAGGCCACCAGCACCCCTTCCCCCGCAGAAGGAGAACCACCCGCAAGCATTCCCTGCTATCCAGACTGAAGCCAGAGACACTTGCCAAGACCCTCACCAGGAAATGAGACTCTCCTGATTGTCACCCTTGTGCCCCACACAGTCACCCTGTCCACCTTGAACTACCATTGCTCGCCTTCCTATGTCCCCTTGTTCAATGCATCTGTGCTACAAATAGACTGGAACCATACCCTAGACTTTCCTCCATCATCACCCCAGCCCATTGCACTTGCCCCTCTTTTTCTTATCACTTCAATAAACACCCTTGGAAAAAATAGACAAATGGAGTATGTCACATTTTTCAAATATGTATTCATTTAACCAGGTTCAAACAATGCAATTCAACTGTCCATAAATGAGCACAGTTAATGACCTGTAGCTGGCTGCAGTGTTCACACCAGGAACTATTGTGAGGCACCAACATCTGCAAAAAATGAATTGCCAAAGGGTACAGTAAGTGGGCATAGAGGTGGGAAATAACAGCATGCCAGTGCCACAGATATTAGAAATAATTACAATGAAATGTAAAGTAACACTGTCTTGCCTGTGTGTTCTTGGAAGTACTGTCTGATGACTGCTGTTCTGTTGTCCTAATCCTCATCCTCTGCCTCCTCATCCTCACTGTCCACAGGGTCCTCTGCTGCCACATGGGCAACTCCAGCCTCCTCCTCCTGCAGAAAAGGCACATGGCGTCTCAGGGCAAGGTTGTGCAGCATGCAGAATGCCACTATTATTTGGCAGACCTTCTTGGGTGAGTAGCGCAGGGATCCACCTGTTAGATAGAGGCACCGGATCTTGGCCTTCAGGAGGCAAAAGGTACATTCTATAATCCTTCTGATTCGCCTATGTGCCTCATTGCAAAGTTCTTGTGCCCTTGTCCTGGCATTCCTCACAGAGGTCAGCAGCCAAGATAGGTTGGGGTAACCAGAGTCACCTGCAAATATTGAGGGACAACTTTTAGCCACACACTATCCCATGTGGCCCGCGCCATACCCATACACCAACATATACTGGGAGGGGGCCAGGGCTCTCCTATTAGCCACACCTTGTGCCTCTGTAGTTGGGCCATCACATTTGGGATGCTGCTATTCCTCAGGACAAAGGCATCATGCACCGACCCAGCATACTTAGCATTGACGTGGGAGATGTACTGGTCCGCCAATCAGACCATCTGTCTGAACATTCATAGAGTGGAAACTCTTACGATTTCTGTATACTTGTTCATTTAGGTGGGGAGACAAATGCAATATGTGTTCCATCAATTGCCCCCATCATGTTGGGGATATGTCCCATTGCATAGAAGTCGGCCTTCATTGTGGCCAAATCCTCAACCTGAGGGAAAACAAGGTTGCACATATGTTTTATTAGGGCAGACAACACTCTTGTCAGCACTATTGAGAACATTGGCTGTGACATTCCTGCTGCCAAGCCCACTGTCCCTTGGAAAGAACCAGTTGCCAGGAAATGGAGAACTGATAGAACTTGCACAAGAGGGGGATCCCAGTGGGGCGACAGATAGCAGATATCAGGTCATGCTCCAACAGGGCACAGCTCTGTGATTGTGGCCCTGTCAAGTCTATAGGTGAGGATAATGTGCCTGTCCTCCAGTGTTGCCAAGTCCACAAGGGGTCTGTACACAGGGGTATGTCTCCATCTCCTATTCATCCGCAGCAGTAGCAATCTATGAGGCAAAAGAGTGAGGAGCAAGTCATAAACTGAACAATCGGGCTACAACAGAACATTGCATGCTGTTAATATGTAAAATTTCAGTGTGAATTGTCCAGTATGTCCAAATTTAAACAGTGACACAGAAATGATTCAGGGCTTTCCCCCGACCCCTGAAATGGTGTCCACTTTTCCTGCGTGGAGGGACAGGTAGAAGTGAGGTAATTCCGCTGACGTTGTGCGCCGTTGCGGGAGGCGGACGGGTACCGCACTGCAACTCCTCATTGGTTATAATTGGGTCCTATGGGGGTACAGTGGCCAATGGTGATCTATGACGGCGGTGACGGTATGCACCACCGCAGACGTTTCTGCCATTTTCTATCTGACTCCTCATTTGCTACCTGTCCTTCAACAGGAGAGGACCTACACTGTATGTGCTGCTGTGACCTGTGTCTGGAACCTACCAAGGCCCGTGTGACTGGGGAAAGGGCCCCTGCCTTCACTTCGGCAGAGTTGGAGAGACTGGTGGATGGGGTCCTACCCCAGTACGGACTGCTGTATGAGCCTCCAGACCAACAGGTGAGTACACTGTGGGCACGATGCATGTGGCATGAATGCATGGGGTGATGTGTGTGAAGGCCTTGTGTAGGGGTGGTGGGTGTATGTCCTCTGGGTGGAGTATTGGTTGTGTGCTGTGCCATGTGTGTTGAAATGGTGATGTGAAGTCGTAAGGTGTGCCATACATGTAACAGGCAGGACTGTCTGACTAATACTATTTTCCTGTGTGTATTGCCTCTGCAGTGGAGCCTCCATCAAAAGAAGGGTATTGGGTGTGCCATTGCCAAGAAGGTGCAGACCCTGGGGGTCTACAGCAGACAGAGCACCCACTGTCGGAAACGGGAGGAGGACCTGAGACGAACAGCACGGAAGACGTCAGAAGTCCCGCTGGGGATGGCCTCCCAACGAACAAGGGGTGCCCGTCGAACCCTGACCCCCCTGATGGCCTGCATACTGGCGGTGGCCTATCCAGAGCTGGATGGGCACTTGAGGGCATCACAGCAGCCACAAGGGGGTGAGTACCGTGCCCATCATTACTACTAACGCCTGGCGCGGAGGTATCCAGGTGGTGCATGTGTGTCACTGGGTGCCCCTAGGCCAGGCCTGACATTGCAGCCTGGTGACAATGGTGCAGAATGGCAGATTTAGCTACCTAACTCATAGGCATCCACTACTGGTCAGGGCTGCATGTGTCCCAGGTGTGCTGGATTTGCTGAGGTGTGCCCCTCCCCATGGTTTGGTGGTTAGCAATATCACTGGAAGTGCAATGCATAGTGCATAGGCCTGTTCCCTGTGTGTGAGGCTGCTGTGTACGCCAATGGTGGTGCTAATGCAGCCATTGACCAAGTGTATCCTTTGTCTTTCCCCCCTAATTGCTTTGTCACCCTGTCCTTATGTGCATTAGCATCATCTGATGGAGGAGTAGAGTTCACTGACAGTGAGGGCACCAGTGGGATGGAGGGCGAGGGGAGCACCACGGCGGAGACTGGAGGTGACAGTTCAGACACAGATACCTCCTCCGATGGAAGCTACCTGGTGGAGGCGGGCACCTCTGTGACCAGCCCAGCTACAGGTACAGCCGCCACAGCCCGTACCAGCACCGCCCTCCCAGCAGCCCCTCATTGAGTTGCCCCTGCCCCCTCACCCAGGAGGGTGGGCACCTTCTTCGCCCCAGGCTCCTCATGCCCTGCCCCAGTGAGCCCTGCTGCCCTGAGTGAGAAGGCTATTGACCTCCTGAGATCCATCCCTGCAGTGCAGTCAACCATTGTGAATGCCATTCAGGGACTGGAAGCCCAGATGCAACAGACTAATGCATTCCTGGAGGGCATTCACTCTTGCTTGGCGGCCCAACAGAGATCAATCCAGACTCTGGCCTCCTCTCTGATGGCAGCCATTGTCCCTGTTTCTATCCTCCCCCCTCCAACTTCCTCTTCCCAGTCCCATTCTCCTCAACCCCAACCTATCCCAAGCACACAGGCAGACTAGCATGCACACAAGACAACACACAAGAGTGGTTCAGGCAAACACAAGCACCACACTGCATCCCACAGGCACTGACACAAATTTCATCCAGATGCAGACCTACCAACATCCACAAATTCCACTGTGTCCCCCTCCTCCTCCTCCTCTCCCTCCCTCCAAGTTCCATCTGCACTCACACCTGCATGCACTACACCCTCATCCACTACCAGCATCACCAGCACACCTAGCAGAACAAATACCTCACTGGCAGACACCTCCACAACAGCCATGCACACGTCCCCTGTGTCCTCTCCGACTGTGTGTGTCCCCCCATCCCAAGGTACACAAATGAAAGCACTCAGACACCCAACAGCCATCCACCTCACAACACAATCCAGCCCATGCACCTGCACCCAAAGTCAGCAGACAGACACCTCCAACAACCACTCTCTCTTCCTCCACTCCCATTATTTCTGCCTCTTCCCACCCCAATGTCCCTAAAAAGCTTTTTCTACCAGACTTGACCTCTTCCCTACCCCTCTTCTCCGTCTTGCATGTGTGGCCGGGGGGCGAAAACCCAGCCAAGCACCTCAGCCACCCAGTCCACAGGCCCAGGCATCACCATACCCATTCCTGGTGGAAAAGGATCCAGGGCACATGTCCTGAGGGTTAAGGAGCCTGCACCAGGCAGCCTAAAGGAAAAGAAGCCTGCCCCAGCTGCTGCCAGGAAGACTAAGGAGCCTGCCCCAGCTGCTATGAAGAGCAAGGAGCCAGCACCATCAGGCAGAAAGGGCAAGGGGTCTGGGGCAGGAACTGTGATGGGCCCCCACCACCAACCATGGTTGTGCAGCCGTCCAAGGCTGCAGGGGATGGGCAGGAGCCTCCCCGCACCAGAAGCACCAGTACCGCCACCTCCAGTGTGAAGCCGTCCGAGGCTGCAGGGGATGGGCTGGAGCCTCCCCCCTCCAGCAGCACCAGTACCACCATTGAGCAGCCATCACCGCCGGCGGACGGTATGTAGTCCTGCCTCCATGGGCTGCTGTGCAGCCTGCCCCCTGCAAGTCCAGTAGGTATGACACTACACAGGATCAAGAGCACAGGGCTCGAGGCCCCTTCCAGAACCAGTGGGTAAGACACCCACCTACCCCTGCCTCCCCAGGATCAAGAGCACAGGGCACGAGGCCCCCTCCAGAACCAGTGGGCAAGACACCCACTTGAGAGACTGTGGCCTTGCACTCACCAGGACCAAGCACAGGGCATGTTGCCCCCTCCAGAGCATGTGGGCAAAGCACCCACTTGAGAGACTGTCGCCTTGCACTCACCAGGACCAAGCACAGGGCATTTTGCCCCCTCCAGAGCATGTGGGCAAATCACCCACTTGAGAGACTGTGGCCTTGCACTCCCCAGGACCAAGCACAGGGCATGTTGCCCCCTCCAGAGCATGTGGGCAAATCACCCACTTGAGAGACTGTGGCCTTGCACTCCCCAGGACCAAGCACAGGGCATGTTGCCCCCTCCAGAGCATGTGGGCAAATCACCCACTTGAGAGACTGTGGCCGTGAACTCCCCAGGACCAAGCACAGGGCATGTTGCCCCCTCGAGAACCAATTGTGTTGTTCCATCTCCCGGCTGAGGTGCCCACCCATCCCCTGTCCCCCTGAGGTGCCTGCCTATTTGCCAACTATTGACCCGGCAGTGTTCTCTGTGTGTTGATGCAGGTGAGAAGTGGGGCCTTGGACTTTGCCCTGTGGCCATGTGGCCCATTCTAACTGAGGACTGAGCAGTGTCCCTTGAACTGTACATTTGTAGATATCTGTTATATTGGTTAAATAATTGATCTTATTACACTCACTTTAGAAAATGTGTTTTGTCCTTTCATTATTCAGCCGATTTAGGGGGAATGACTTGTTATCTTGTGCATCTGGTTGTGTGTATGGGGTGTGTATGTTGGGTGTGTCATTTTCCTCCCTCCCTTGTGTGCTAGGCGGCTGTACTCACCGTCATCGACTTCGTCATTGTTGGTGTCCGTTGTGGAGCAGGACGTAGAAGAGCATGGGGAAGACATGCAGCTCGGGCTCCATGGTGGCGTGGTTGTTCCCTGCGTCTCCAATGGTGAGTCCTTTCACTTCTGTGTTCTGTTTATGCCAGGCTTTTGATGTCATTGGTACCACCCCGGAAAAGGTGGCCCTTTGCAGGGTCTTAATATGGTGGGCGGAACATTGACTTCTGCCTGGCTGTAGGTGGCTACCGCCATGGTGCCGGTTGTTTCCGCCCCGGCGGTTGGTGAGGTAAAGTGGCTGTCTATCGGAGATCTATCAGCCATGGTCATAATTTGGCGGTACTTACTGCCAGCCTGTTGACGGTATTACGCCCACTTTTGCACCAATCGCCAGGGTTGTAATGAGGACTATAGTAACCTTTTGGAGAATAGTCGCCCATGGGAGCAAAGAGGGGATATCTAATACTGAACAGCATATAGATCCTGATATATGGGTTAGCCATTTCAATTACCTTTATTCAGAACCATCGCAGCATCATCAACATTCCTCTTCCGCCAGGGAACAACTAACATTGGCAATAACAATGTGATATATGCTTTAACTTGGAAGAAATGGTGGCGGGCCATAGACACCATTAAACTAGATAAAGCCCCAGGCCTGGACAAGATCCCAGGGGACGTACTTGGACATAGCATTGATATATGGACCCCATATATAAACTTAAATGGTAATGCAATAGCAAGGGGAGACCCTGTCCCTGAGAAGTGGAAAGGGGCTGAAATCATTCCGATCTATAAAAAAGGATCTACGCAGGAGCCTGGAAACTACAGGCCAATTAGTTTGATTAACGTACTGCGAAAAATCTATGTCAGGCAGCTGTTAAATAGAATAGCTGACCGGATGGAAGAGGGTAACATTTTAACATTCTGCCAAGCAGTTTTTGGCCAAAAACCACCACAACTGATCAGTTCTTCAGGCTCCTATGTATTATGTAGAAATATTCCAAATTGAAGAGAAGTCATCGCTGTATCGCGTTTGTGGACCTACACGCTGCCTTCGATCTGGTTCCAGGAAAAGTTTTACATTAGATAATTAGAGTGCATGAGAAGAACTATGCAAAGGTCCGGTGGGGTCCAAATGGTGAGCTAATAGATGCTATTCCCATTAACCGGGGAGTGAGACAAGGGTGCATACTCGCACCAACTCTGCTTTCTCCATATATTAACAATGTAGTCAGCCATCTCAAACAGTGCATCTACAATTCCCCAAGACTAAAAGGGGACTTTGTTCCAGCACTTCTCTTTGCAGATGACACTATTTTGATGTCACAAACCTCTATGGGGTTTCAGACCCTATTAGAGAAGTTTAACGAATATTTCATGTAAAAGGGGCTGGAAATTAATATAAATAAAATGAAATATTTGATTGACAGACTTCATAGACTGCTCAAGAGGAACATTTTGATTCATGGGCAAAAGCTGGAATGTGTAAAATGTTTTGATTATTTAGGGATAATGTTGGATTTCAAGTTATCCTGGACTCCCCATGTGGACAAGGCTCAAGTGCTCTTTGTCCATAACTCTATAGCGATCAGCAATAAATAATGAAACTCAGGAGTAAAAGTAATATCTCCTGTGCTCGAGGTCTACAGACACAAAGTGCAGGCCGTCCCCCTTATACGGGGCAGAGCTATGGTGATCTGCTAATTCGCAACAACCAGCGTTGCAAGAAAACAATTTTATGAAGGGCATTTTAGGATAACCTGCTTCAACACCCCTGATTCCAATGTTCCTTGATTTGAATATAAAGCTAATTGAACATTTAGCAACTTTAAAGCCAATGCTCTATTGGTGCAAACTGTGGACAACACAAGACCTGGCCCATTACAGAGAAGCATTAATTGAGTTAGTAGACCTAGATAGATCTGTATCCTTCCCCTCATTTCGTCACATAAGGACCTGGTTCCTTAAACCTGGTCTCAGATCTTTTTGAAAGGAACCCCATACCCTTACTGTTCACTCAAAGCGTCACTTGAAACAAGTGTACTGGGACTATCTTTTTAGTAATCTTTACCAAAATATGGGAATGGCAAGGGACCAGCAGAGGAATTACAGAGATGATTTAATATTTTAGTTCATGCAATACGAAAAATTATTGAAACTATTGAGCATGTCCTACCGTTCTGCAAAGCTTATGAGAAGCGTAGAAGGAAATGGATCCGCCCAATTTGAAACAATTTAGGAATTAGGAAGCAGACGAAAGCTGGAAGAATCTTAAGGTCCAATATTATTCCTTTTAGTATTTGGAACAAGCCACTTCTAATTGGCAGCTGCGTATATTAGAGATAAAACATTATTGACCTTCTAGAGCACTGTAGGTTATGCTACTTCCAAAGTTATTAATCTAAATTACGATCAGTTTACTACCTGATATAAAGTGTATTTAAGGCACAGAATCACACACAATATGGGCTGAGAATATTGAACTCAGATTTTAATTGATCTGACTTGGAACTAGTAGCTTGCACTTTCCACCATATTGTGGTCTCTTTCTACCATGGTTCCTGGTCTTCCAGATGACGTTTCGACTAATTACTTAAATGCAGCATATATTTCTTGTAGCTTGGAGTATCAAAGCTTGTAATGCTTCTACCCATCACTATGCACTTAGGGCCATATTTATACTTTTTGACGCAAAACTGCGCTAACGCAGTTTTGCGCCAAAAAAATTAGCGCCGGCTAACGCCATTCTGAAGCGCCATGTGGGCGCCGTATTTATTGAATGGCGTTAGCTGGCGTTAGCCGACCGGCGCTGCCTGGTGTGCGTGAAAAAAAAACACGTACACCAGGCAGTGCCGGCGTAGGGAAAAATGGCGTTTGGGCGTCTAAAAATGGGGCAAGTCAGGCTGAGGCAAAAAAATCATCTTAACCCGATTTGCGCCATTTTTTTACGACGCCCATCCCCCATTGAAATGACTCCTGTCTTAGCAAAGACAGGAGTCATGCCCCCTTGCCCAATGGCCATGCCCAGGGGACTTCTGTCCCCTGGGCATGGTCATTGGGCATAGTGGCATGTAGGGGGGCACAAATCAGGCCCCCCTATGCCACAAAAAAAAATAAAAAAAAAATACTTACCTGGACTTACCTTTTCTTCCCTGGGGTGGGTCCCTCCATCCTTTGGTGTCCTCCTGGGGTGGGCAAGGGTGGCAGGGGGTGTCCCTGGGGGCAGGGGAGGGCACCTCTGGGCTCATTCTGAGCCCACAGGTCCCTTAACGCCTGCCCTGACCCAGGCGCTAAATTCCGGCGCAAATGCGGGTTTTTTAGACCCGCCCACTCCCGGGCGTCATTTTTGCCCGGGAGTATAAATACGACGCAATAGCATCGGAGTCATTTTTAAAGACGGGAACGCCTACCTTGCATATCATTAACGCAAGGAAGGTGTTCACGCAAAAAAATGACGCTAATTCCAGGTACTTTGGCGCTAGACGCGTCTAACGCCAAAGTATAAATATGGAGTTAGTTTTGCGGCGAATTTGCGTCGAAAAAAATGACACAAATTCCGCGCAAACGGAGTATAAATATGCCCCTTAATGTCTTATTTTTTTTTTTAAATGCTGATAGCATTTTTTATCCTTGCCCTAATTCTAGAGATCGGCAAGTGGTATAAATCAAGTTTGTCAAGTTTAGACTGAGAAAATTGTTGAATAGTGGTGTTTGTTAATACGAACTGTGAACACTGAATCTAGATTCAAATTGATTTGATTTAGACTCAACAACTTAAACTTTAGGGAGGGTTCTATTGATGATTGTTATATTTGCAACCATTATCATGCACCTTCGATTTTAGACCTTATCTAGAATCTTTACAGTATTTCCAACTCTTATATCTGGGTTATTGTTATGTCTATAAATTATGTATGCTATACTTAGACCCAGCAAACGATTGAATAATGTCGACCCGAACAAAATGTAAATGGTTATTTGGTTGCCTATTATTTAGTTGTAATTTGAATACATTTTGGAATTAGGATCTTATTGTATAACTGCTTTTAGGAGGTTTTTTATTGATATTTATGTAAATGTTTTACTGTGTTTGTATTATCCTTTTATGGCTTATTGCCAAATAAAGGTCTTTGATGAGGATGATGAATTACAAGACATCCAGGAATATACGAAGTGTGTAGTCCACCTGAACATAATTGTATCTTAAAATGTAATGGTTAAAAAAGCTACAGGTAGCAGTTCATCCTTATCAAAATTTACACGTACACATGCATAACCCAAAGGTCTAAATATGAGAGGTAAAAGAATGCATGACAACGTATTCCAGTGTGAAGTAAAAAATCTGAAAAAACATGAATTCAAATTGCCATATTTTAAATAAATATTATGAGATTCTACGCTGACCAGACCTTTGTTTGCAGAACAAGATTGGCAAACACAGAATTGCTGCAAAGATCAATCTGTAGAGACAACCCTGTTAACCCATAGGTTTGGGACATGCCAAGCATGCGAACTAGCACCAATCACTTATCATTTTGAGAGATAACCAACTGTAAATGAAGCAATATGGTATATGCAATTATATCACCCTGGCAATTAGGGTATGTGGGTTAAAATGGCATAAAGATAACTGTGCGGTCTGGAGACCACAATTTAGCAATTTATACTAAAACAATGCATGCACCCTTGTGTTGCAAGAAACCTTGATGCAAAACATCTAACATGGATCATTTTGGAAAACGCCTCTGGAAAGCTTAGGCACTTCAGAATATGTGACAATGTAAAATGAGAGATGATATGGATTTTTACTTTGAAAACCTAGCAATATGGCCTTCATAAGATCATAAGCTGAAATAATGCAATATAAGAATACGACAGGATTGGACTAGGAACCGCATGTTTTTATGTTAATACCCCCATGGGTTGACTATTCCGGTAGGACTGAATATCTTTGATTCTCTGAAACCCTGAGTTATCATTTGGATTTACGAACATGCGTGAAGCACATGAAATGTGGAAAGATAGTTTTTTTTTTTTTTTTTGTTAAACACTGGGCATAGCTACTGCCGTGCAACAGGCATATATAGGTACCAAATACAGCTCCTGAACTCTGTTGGTTTGCACAATTTCTGGCATGATTACATTGAAATTTCTATTAAAATACTTGCAGTATTGTGGCAGCAGTTAGTTCAGCTAATATTCAATCTAGCGTAAAGGAGGAGTATTTTTTAAATACATATTTATAGGCAAAGTTACTGATTTAACTATCTTATTGGCATGCAATCCACCATATTAAATTGACACTTATTAATCTTTACCTTTGGGAGCTTACTTTCAGAATATTTACAGCACAGTTGGTGATGTCTCACTTCCCCAAATGGGGATCTTTAGCACTACAGAAATTTATGTTGCTCAAATAAGAATCCATAGAGATGTAGAAAATGCAAATGAAGTCAGCTTGATAGGGAGATAAATAGCATGTGTTGGACTTTGCCCTCTCTGCAGAGTTATCCCCAAACATTTTGCCTTCACCCCTTCTGTTTTTCTCTGTGCACGTCACCACTGCTAACCAGTGTAACAGTGCTTGTGTCTGCCCCCAAAACATGATACATTTGGCCTAAACCTGAATGGGATATTCAACTTATGTCTAAGTCCCTAGTATATGGTACAATGTGTGCATTGGGCCTGTAAATTAAATGCTATTAGGTAGGTAGAAAATTATTTATTAGTTAATAAAAACCATAAAAAGAACACTTCAAAAGAATACAAGTACATATGTCCATTGTCCTAGAAACGTGCAAACAATAAAATGAAGACAGTAAATAAAAACTAGGGCAAGCCCCTCTTAAATAGAGACAGGGAACCCAAGTACAATTACAGCAAAAAACCTATGTTTTTTAAAAAGGCAGATGATATGAACTAAACTGACACTGGGCAGGGCGGCCTGCTATGTTTGGGTACTAAGTGGATTTGCAGGGACCGCGAGGGCTATGAAGATTCTCAGGAACTGGATTAATCTGGTGATCAATTTTTCATTACTAGGGTCAAGGGCTGTTATGACAGCCGACCTACAGGACCAGACTCCTAGGATGTTAAATTCATTTCTCAGGAATTCCCTTCTCTGGCGTCCCAAAACCGGACAAATGCAAACCACATGGATTAGGGTCTCCCTAGTCTGATGACATAATCTACAGGCTTGTGTTTGCCATCCTGCCTCTCTTTTCCATTTTGGGATGAAATCCAGAGTTGGTAGATCTCCCAGCCTCATCCATAGGAGGGCCAATTTTGGTTTTCGTGCTAATGTGGTGGATAAGATGCAAGATTCCTTATCCCGCACATATGAGTTTAGGACTAGCCATCCATGGGATTGGTTCGATAGAACCTCCATGTCTTCTAGCTGGCTTAAAATCTTAGCCGATTTGTTCGCTCCTTTTCTGAAGACTAGCTCTGGTAATGTGCTTTCCCACAAATCACCCAGTTTAAGCTGGGCTATACTTTTTTCCCAGTAATCCTTGAAGTTGTTATTACCCCTCACAAGATTGGTTTCATGTCAGACTAGGTTTGCTAAGGTCCCCATGTGAGCTAAATAACGTTTATAGCAGCCATTGACAAAAGTGCTGACCTTGCCAATGATTGCTTTGTTAAGGAAAACTCTAGTCTGACCTGAGCCGGGGAGGCTGATCTGGGCAGCGGGAAGACTTGTTTATAGGATTTTACTAATAGCTTATCCAGTATGGCTACCTCCGCCCCCTTATGATTTCAGTCCCATATGTAAGGGTTGGCAATAATTTTGCTCGCATGCTCATGGTCATTGGTGTTAGGGGCCACCCGGGGATGGATTTTGCCAGGTTACCGAATGCCAGGATCAGAGCTTGAGCCTTCTCTCTTATTGCTTCTTTGTGGGCTGTAAATGTGCCCTTAGAGTCAAACCTGACCCCTACATATGTTTATGCTGCTACCTCCTCAATGTGCTGCCCATTTTAGGGACTGAAGGTCGGTTTGCAGTTAAAGGGGATTATTTTAGACTTCCTATAGTTCATTTCTAGGTCATTAACTAGCACATAACCTCCTAGGTAGTTCAAGAGGTTCTGTAAGCCTACTCTGGAGTTACTGAGCAGCAGCAGGTCATCTGCATTGAGTAGGCTGGATACTTGAAGACCCCTTAAACTTGGTGGATGGGCTGATTGTTCATCCAGTGCTGGGGATATGTCTGATATATACAGATTGAAGAGAAGCAGTGCTAATACGCAACCCATTTTCAGGCTGACAGTAGTTTTAATGGTTTTAATGGGCCTAGATAGAAAAGAGCCCTCTCCCAGTTTGAGTTTAACCCATGTATTGGAGTAGAGCATGATAATAGCATTTAATAGATTCATCAGCAGCCCCCACTGGTGTAATTTTGTCCATAATTTATCTCTGGTGACACAATCAAATGCAGCCTCAAAATCCAGAAAACACATATAAAGGGGTGTGCCTGTGGCCCTCGCTCTATTCGTTACCACGCTTAAAGCCATGAGGTTTGTCAGCGTTCCCTGTTTTTTTGCAAAACCTGTTTGATTAACAGGGTGCATCCCTTTGTCCATGGCCCACCGTTCTAAATGCTGCAAAATGCCTATTAAAAAATATTTTAGGTCTACTTCTAAAAGGGCGATTAGACGGTAGTTAGAAGGTAGGGAGGCCTTCCCTCCCTTGTAAATGGGGTGAATTACCGAGCCCTTTCAACTACCTGGGATAGAACCTGTTGTTAGAATATGATTGAACATTATGGCAAAAGAAGCCACCCATTTTGATGCATGCACCTTAAATAAGGCCTGAAGGAGGCCACTGGGACCAGGAGCACAGTCTCAGCGTGTTTTTTCTATTATCTTAGTTATTTTGAGAGGACTGAATGCGATAGACTCCTCCGGCTCCCTACTGTCCTCAGTTGTCTACCATGAGGTTATGTTGGTGTCTGTTGTGGGTGTTTCTTTGAAGTGGGATTTCAAATATCCCACCCATGCCTCCTCCGTCACGTTTGCATTGTTTGCCGCTCTGTGACCTTTCTTGATATTATTGATCAGGCTCCAGAACCGGCTTAAATTTGCTAATGTTGATGCATAGTGTAGTTTTACCCAAAATGTCTTGTGTTTTGCCTGTTTAAAAAGCCAAATAGCCCTCTTAAGAAGTTTCCTTTCTTGCTGTGGGGTTTCTAAAATAGGTTAATCGGTCGGATTTTCCTGTAATTGTCTCAGGAGCCTTTTTGCTCCCACTTTCCTCCTTTGTATTGCTCGTGGCATGAGTATGGCCTTTCTATGCCCAAGAGTGCCCCCCATGTCCTGCCCCTCTCACAGGATTGCTTTACAAGGGTTTTAGTGAATTACGCCAATATGGCAACTACCCTTAGTGGATCAATAGCCATATTTTTCAATTTCCCAACTGCATCCTCAGCTTGGGTTACGATCGTGGATGAACTCCATTTTAATCGTTTTAGATTTTCAGAACAAAGTTTCCAGTTGAGGAGGTTTGTTTCTTCCTGGATAGGCACATGTTTCTAAATCATGATTATTTGTGGGTTGTGATCCCTTTCTGTGTGATCTTAAATTCTAAAGTCCCTCACAAATTTGAATAGGGGGGCGTTTACCAAGGTGTAGTCCAGATATGAAACAACTCTTTCTGTGGGTCTTGTCCAGGACGGGGGGCTGTCAAATGGTAGCTGCCCGTTTAGTGCAAAGAGGCCTGCTAGCTCACAGCTCTTAATTAACTTAGAGCCAACTTTATTCTGCTTTCTCTGAAGTGGTAGTTTTTGAATGGACAATGGAACCGCTAACTGTACATGGTCCTCACTTGGATCATGGAATAGATTAAGATTGTAATCTCAGGAGAGTAGCCAGTAGGCCGGGTTTTATGTGTTTATTATATGAAGCAGATGTTTTAACAGAATGTTAGCTTCCAAGTTTTTCTTTTTAGGATTAATGTACACATTGACCAGAATTAGAGGGATCTGTATGTTTTTTGCCCAATTGTCCATACGAACCCACAAAAACGTTTGATCTCCCATCTGACCTCCGGACAATTTTGCCTCCAGATTGGAGTTGATATAAATTGACAGACCTCCTTTTGCTCTTCCAAATGTATTATGTTTAACCGAAGGTATGTTACACTCCTTGTAGCTAATTAGGGGAAGGTTCATGAGTGCCCATGTTTCTTGCAACATTATAACATCGAAGGAGCCCAGGAATTTGGTGACCTCTGCATCTTCCAATTTTGATTGCAAACCCCCTATGTTCCATGAGCAGATGCTTAATGATCCTTGTGTCGAAGATGTTTGATGGGTTGTCATTTAGGCTTTTTGTGGCAATCTGGGAGCCTACATTGTTGGGAGCCAGGCCCAATTATCCTGTGGATGGCCATATCTCGGGGATTGTCCAAATAGTATCCTTCTCCAGCCCTCCTCTTCCTTTATTTCAATCTGTAAATCTAGTGGCGATGCCGCTCCTTGTCCTGATGGCTCTTGGCCTCGTTCACCAGACTGTGGGGTCCCAGCTACTCCTCATAGGACAGACCGGGTGGCTGCTCTTTTCCTGTTTGGATTGCTTCACTGTGCTAACGGGTATGGGTATCTTTCTCCCAGATAGTAGCATACCTCAATTCCCCAGTATTTCCAGATGCATTTTTTCCCTATGTTTTGCTTTGGTAATTCCAGGGAAGCAAATATCACCACTGTGGGGTCCGTGAACTGGCTACTCTGTGCTTGGATAAATTTAATGGCGGTGATGTCATACGAGCTCACTGCTGCCAGGTCTGGCAAGGCTTTTCTTAATTTGAGAATAGTGGAGCGGTTAAGCACATCTTGTGGACCTTTAGATTTATATTCTGTAATCCATAGCAGCTGCAAGCCTGGGTCAGGCGTAACCTGGTTCGAACTGTCTGCCAGATTTGACTTTACTATTCCAGTCTCCACCAAATTTGCCCTTATGTGATGGTTCCTTATTATTGTGTCGGCCTCTTCAGCTTTGGGTTTTACCTCCGCGGGGTGGGCCTTAGCTTAGCCTGAATGGGTGCTTGGGGCTGCAATGCGATGGGTGCTTGTCGGTCCTGGGAACCTGGAGTCCTACCCAACAGCTTTGGGCCTACCGTAGCCCGATCCTGGGTCCCCTCTTGATCTGATGTGCAGAGCTGTGCTGTCAGAGGGTTTGTTGTCCCCACAACCTCCTCCTACAGTAGGTGAGGTAGGGTTTCCATGTCGGATGCAGATGCCATCTGAGTGTTCTTTCTGCTTTTCCTTGCCCGCTTCCTCTCTCTTTTGGTCATCCGGTGGCCAGACTGCCTTTTAAAGGCTCTAGGCTCTATTATTCCGGGAGAATGATCCAGAGCACTTCCTCGAGCGGCCGGCCCTATTTTCCTAGTAGCATTCCCCTCCATAATAGATGGCCTTAATGCTAAATCGTCTTGCAGGCTATTCCGATTCTCCTCTAGGTGTATTGGGGTTTTAGGGCTTGGGGACAACCTCAATGGCCGAGGGGATGACCAGCCCATGCTCTCGTCTTTACTTGGACGGTGGATCTCCTTCAAGAAGTCTTTAAAAATTATTGGCAGTTGGCCCATCCCATCTACTACCCACTTGCAGGAGCAAATGGTGAAGTCCTTAATTTGGTTTTGTTGTGTTCTTAATTAATTGAATTCTTGTAATTTACCATCGATGCCTGCGACAAGGACTGCCAATTTTTAATCTACCTGAATATCCATCTTATGAGACTGAAACTGTAGGGCTGTTACTGTTGTCTGCATCAAGTTCGAAATTGCCGCCCATATGTCTGCTATGAACACCAGGGAGGCAGCGGGCATGTTTGAGTCACTTCTTTGGGATGTCCTGGAGGCTTGGCTAGACTGGGTGGGACACCATATATCCCCAACTTCTTCCGGCGTCCTTAATGCTGTATACCCTTGGTCTGCATTTGTTGGGCTGATAACAGGGAAATAAAAATATGTGGATCCCGTGCTCATCGGGGGTGACTGTCGCCCCTCTCTCCCTACTCCCCACCGGGCATTGTCCTCCTCATCTATGGAATTGTTTGAGGAGGCAGGGTACTGTTTGGATGGGCTTCCCCCCACCAGAGGATGAGTTACTAAATTCTGGCCACTTAAGATGGTCTGTGACCCTCCTGGAGTAGGAGAGCTAACTTTGGGGGTTTTGGTGCCTTTCAGGTCGTGGACCTAGCCCATGTAGCTCTACCCTCTAGTATGCTGATAATCGGGGACAGTTGTGGAGGGGAGGGTTGTTACCTTTATCCTTCTGATCCTTTCTCTGGTTCAAGGCCAGGTCCTGGGCCAATGAGGTAGGGAGGCGTGGTTGTTGCTTCATGGTCATGTTTGTTACTCCAAAGTAATCTGTTATTTTGTGGGATTTAGCTGCTGCCAGGGCTGGGGGGGCTGGGGAGACTGTCCCCCTGGACTGAAGAATGAGGGCCTCATTATGTGGATTCCCTATAGCCACTTTGATTACGGGATCCTGTAATGACAAGGGCTTCATTACAGAGGTGGAGTGGCTCTGGGGGCTTATGCAAAGGACCCTGGGAGATCTTGCCAGATGGACTCTGCTGTCTGCACCTGCTCTTCTTTTTGTTAGAGTTCCAACAGGTAATGATTCCTCCTTTCTCTTTCTTTTGTTTGTAATTAAAGATCTGCCTCGTATTTTGCTTGATCTCATCTCTTCTACCCGCATTAAGGCAGGCAGGAAGGGTGGTTGCTAGGTGGCTAGGCAGCCGATGTAACCTAGCGGAACCTATGCATGGGCTTAGCTGATTACTGGATGTGTGCTGGTTACTGATTATATGCTGGCTATGTACTTGTGTGGTTTGTGCTTGCTTGCTTGGTTATTGCTTGCAAACTTGCTTGCTCTATTGGGTTTTTCCGACAGAAGAGAGGGGTAGGAATAGGGAAGGGGATGAGCAGGGGCGAGCGGGACCCACCAACCAACCCTACAAGCCACACCCAACCTAGCCAGGCCGCTTCCGCAGGGAGGAGGGATGCACACTCAGCAGTGGTGAATAGCACACACCGTCTCACTGCTCCCAACATCCTCACCATGCACTCCTGGGCTCCAGATCCGATTAATGCACGTCCTTATCCCGGATCCGGGGTCTAGGTTCCAAGGGCCAAGGCAAAGGTCCAGGTTCCATCGACCAGGCGCTCCCTCCCTCCTATGGGTCTCTTGTGGATCTCCTGTAGTCTCTGCTACATCCTCTATACCCCCTGGCTGGTCCAGGCACGGGTGATAGGCAACAGGTGGCAAGTAGTCAAACAGGCTGGTGTGGGAGAGAACACTGGGCCCTCTGCCCCTTGTTTCCACACTCTGTGCGCGCAATTCGCCCCAATTAGTTGTTGTCGGAGCTCTCAAGGGAGCGGGGGCAGCTGATGCAGCTGGAGCCGCTAACGCAGGGTTGGCGGTGAGAGTGCCAGGAGCGGGCCTCCCGCTGGCCTCAAAGCACTCCGTGGGCCTCACAACACTTGTAGGTGCTGTGCTGGTGGAACGGCCCCCCTACAGCAATGGTTGTGGTTGAGGGCGCCAATAATACTGACAATCCTGTTACAGCAGCCAAAATGGGGTGAGCTGTGCTGGATTTGTGCTGGAAAGGAGCATGGTTCTGAGCTCAAGACTCGGTGGCAGGGGGAGGGCGGCTGGGAAGCTCTCCACCCCCAGCAGTGACAAAAGTCTGCGGCTCCCGCTGTTGGCAACGCGGCAGCAACGCGACACAGCCCCCTGCAGCTCCTCCTGCTGTTCCCTCAGCGCTCGCCCTCTCAGCTCCACCTCTCAGCCATGCCGCATTATATCTCTGCATCTCTGCGCCACGTCTTGTCATTTCTCCAGTAGATTCGCCTGTAGCACTGTAATGCAATTAATATGGCTGCAGCACACATCGTACCACCTACTAAAGTAGCACATTAAAACTTGCCTCAGGCCTACCATTGCAGTTTATGGTACAATTTTAAAAAGCCATTGTGACCTGACATAATAAACCATTTTAGAGGCCTAAACCTTCTTTTTTAATCCCACATAATTCACCTCTAAAGTTGGTCATAGAGACCCATAGGGCAGGATGCATTGTTTATAGAAAAGCATAACATGTGGGTTTAAGTTGTACATGTCCTGGAAGTGAAAACCTCCTACGTTAATTTATCACTATTGTTAGGCCAATCTCTATCATTGAAGAAGATTGCGTTGCCTTATTACATTTAATAAGTAATATATTTTGACTTCGAGCAGGTAGATACATGTTTGGAGTCAAATTAATTATAATTTAAAATCATCTTTAATGGTAAAGTTGAACTTTAAGCCACAATTCCTAAAATGCCAGTTTCATAAAGTTGCAGTTTCTTGCCCTAAATATTTTACTCCTGCTGCCAGTGTTCTGGGTCAGATGTGAATAGCTCTGCTACTGGGTTTGGTTTCAGGCAGGATAGACCATGCTTTAAGCATTACTGGGGGAAGAACTGTTCCCTGCCCTACTTACATTTCAAAGGATGTACCTCCAGCAGACACAAAGTAACCTGACACTAGTCTTTTGTCACCTCAGCCTTCTTCGAGCCTTGGCAGTAGAAGGGAAGAACTTCCCAGAACCACATGTGGGTGTAGCCCAGGATGTTCCTCCACTTCAAAGTCTGGCACCATATATAAATAGTGGACCCTTAGTACATCTGTTAATTACACTCCTGGACCTATGGACATTACAGAAGAAGGATTGCCTTGCTTCCCAGAGGGGTGCCCCGCTGCCTGAGGCCTGTATTGCACCCCAGAGGACTTCCCTGCTGCATGAGAACTGTGGTGACCCACAGAGGGATGCCCTGCTGCTTGAGGACTGCCAGGCTCTCTCGGAAGGAAAACTTGACCTGCTCCAGGGTTAGTTGGCTGACCTCATATCTGAGCTACAGGAGCACAGCAAGATCCAGAGGACTCCTTGCATCTGCCCAGCTGACCTGCTGCACATGACCTGATTGAGCCCTGCTGACCTGTGCTGAAGTGAGTACCTGATCCCCACGAAGTACCTCTCCAGGTCATGGGCCCTTGGGTGGCATCAGCTGAAGAAAGCTATAACGTTATTTAGAAAGGTGCAATCCTGAACTTTTGGGCTCTTTGCAACTGTGAATTGGCCCATTCACACTGAGACTCTGCCACTCGTGAAGACTGCAAATGCAAAGCTCTTTGTGCTGCAGCAATCAACCAGTGACAACCGCAATGCAAGATCTGGAATCTTCACTTATAGTAGTGACAGATCGTGGTGACTGCCAAACACAAAGCTGTAACAACAACCATCTGCAACTGAATCTTCATGCTACAACAGCGACCATCCACAATGCCAGATTTTGCTCCTCATGCTACAGGGGATTCCACTCTCCCTGCTCCCTGCAGCCTCTTCCCGTGTGAACAGAACTCTTAGTGCCGGACTTAGAGGAGGTAACCTTTTTAGCTGCACTAACCTTGTCCCTGTATCCGGCCCATGCTCCATCATGGTTTGCTTGAACTTTTGACTTTCCCAATTTAAAACAACAACATGACAATGAGTGCCACTTTGTGATTTTAGACACTATATCCACCTAAAATTTTGAATTTGCATATTTACGGTTCTACTGATTAGAGTTTTGTCAATGTGGTATAATTTAATTTCCTCTATTTTTTTGTATTGGTTTGAGATTTTTCTAGTGTGTTTTCACTTTATTACTCTTTGTGTGCTGCATAAATACTTCACACAGTGTCTCTAAGTGAAGCCTGACTGCTTTTGTGCCAGGCCACCATGGGGTTGAGCACTTAATAATTTAGTGACTTTCTTGGTTTTATCTTGACAAGGATTGTGATTGTTATTTGAGTGTCCACTCCCTTCAACCGATAATCTAATTTCCTACAGCAGACATCCCTTAAGACTTTCCACGTACAAGATGCCAACAAGGATATGTCTACTCTCACTGTGGAATGAAACTAGGAAAGTGGTGGAGGCTGACTGGGTATGACTCTTATGTATGGAGTGCTGCCCTTAGTTTTACTCAGGTTGGGCAATGTAATGAACATTTGCATACATCTGCCAAAGAGTTGAAATTAGGTTGGGTGAACAGCATATTCTGGTGTATTATTTCTGTCATATTTGTAATCGTTATAAGTGGGGCTGACCTAGGTCTGTGGAGCACTTTAGTGGCTTACTTTGCATCTGTAGTTGAGGAAGCTCCAACTTAGTGCTGTCACATATAGAACATTAACAGCCTTGGCCTATCCTGTGGGTACTCACAAACATTTTCTCAGGGACCACAAAATTTGGTCTGGGATGTGACAGAGGGCTGCATTGATGCCTGTAGTGTGGCATTCTGGAGTTCGGGGTGTGTTGGCAGTATGGTGGGTGTTCTGAAAGCAAATAATATACATCTAGTGTCTGAATTGCACAATGCATAACCAAAACCTTGGGATTATTCCCGGCTTCTCCACTTAACCAAATTTTGTGAACCTAGGCAATTGTTTTTCTTTGCTTTCCCTCCTTTTCCTTCATTATCACTTATGAGGACCTTGAAGTACTGTGCTGTACAAAAATTCTCCTGTGTTTAATGTAATAAACTATAATGTTGTTTGTCTGTAATAGAAACTCAGATCACCCAAAGAGTGCGCATAACTGACTTGCCTCTTAGTTCAATCTGGGCATTGTTGTAAGAGTGGTGGGATTAATGTTTCTTAATTCATATTTGTAAACATGTTACATTTAAAAATATATACTTCCCAATTCACTGATATAACCTGGTATACTAAGGTGAAACAGTTCTGTATGTTAATGAAATATACTTTTTGAATCTTGAACAACCTTTATCATACTCTTACACATTTGCTGCAACATGTCCTTAAAATTAACTTGTTTGTAAAGGTAAGCAGTGCAAGCAACCCTAGTTACATCCTTTCTTTAACTTCATTTAGCCTTTAGATAAACACTTTCCTGTTCAATATATTTCTAATCTTATTACTGAGTCAGGTAAACAGTGGCCCAGTGCTGCTGTTTATCAGGGAGCTGCATGCAAAGGTCAGGTGGACTGCAGACGGCTCCCAGGCCATACTTTGACAATCTGTGGCCTATCCCAACTAGTGATCTCCACTGTACATAAAGCTAACCACTAGATCAACACCTTGTTCACCAATACATTGCATGTTACCACTTTGAAGCCTTTTCCACTTGACTGGATGGACTATTTTGTGATCCCTTTCTGTATCAGATATCCTTGTAATTCTACTACCGCCCCCAATCATAATGAACACATCCCATGTAGTGCATGGTCCAGAATCAGCCAACTCGGCCTTAAGAACTTCATGGATAGCCATTCTATATCACCTCAGCCATTCAGCAGTTCAATGAGAGGATATTCGATACAGTAGACACTGTTGACCACTTTCAGGCCTAGTACTACTGCCACACTCATCCAGCCCTTTGGTATTACGAGGTATTAAGAGGTTTTGAGCTGAGTCGAACCAAAGTACTACTGCCACACTCATCCAGCCCTTTGGTATTACGAGGTATTATGAGGTTTTGAGCTGAGTCCAACCCTACTGCAAACACGTAAGTCCAGATATACAGGAAGCCACACAATGCTGACCTGTGGCTGGCAGTATTGCATCACGCAGAGGCATTTTAGTCACTTTTTACCTTAAAAAAACAAAGCATATCTGACCCATGTCTGCAGTGTCATCATGGCCACGTAAGAAAAGGATACCGCTCAGCAAGGCACTTTCCAAGTAGGAGGCACTGTCCAGGAGGATAGCGGACAGAGAATAGTATAAATTAGGCTTTGACAAAATTTCAAATATACCGGAGTAACCGGAGTACCCAAAAAAATATGCGATTAAACCAGCTCACATATATTACAGTCATTTGGGCATAAAATGCCTTCTGAGCACAGCAACAGCTGGCGCTGGCTACTGGCCGCTGCTGTTTGTTTTCTGTTCCATGTAGCAGTATTATTGGGTCCCCTTTTTCTATTGCGTCAAAAAGTATACAGCGGGCTAACGCCATTCCTGGATACCATCCGGGTGTCATATTTAAACTATAATGCTAGCCGGCAGTAAGGCCCAGTTAGCATCAAAATTGTTGACGCTAACTGGGTGGGGGAGGCATAGGGGAACCTGGAGATTGTGCGTGAAAGAATGGCGCTAGTCAGGTTAGAGTAAAAAAAATTACTATAACCTGATTAGCCTCATTGTTTCCACTCACAACCCCCATGAACATGACGCCTGTCTAAGTCAAGACAGAAGTCATGCCCCCCAGCCCGATGCCCTTGCCCAGGGAACTTAAGTCCACTGGGCATGGCCATTCGGAATAGTGCCATGTAGGGGGGCCCAAGTTAGTCCCCCTATGGCACTTTGCAAAAAAAATAAAAATACTTACCTGGACTTACCTGTAATGGGTCCCCCCCATCCTTAAGTGTCCTCCAGGTGTGGGTGCGGGAGGGTGGGGGTGTCCCTGGGGGCAGGGGAGGGCACCTGTGGGCTGTTTCCATGGTCTCTGACCATGGAAAAGGCCCACAGATCTCCTAACGCCTGCTCTGAACCAGGTGTTAAATAATTGTGCTAAGCAGGGTTAGCGTCATTATTTAAGGCCCTCCTTCTCCCGTGCGTGATTTTTGCACAGGATGATAAATAAGGTGCTAGGGCTTTTGAGTCATTTTTTGCCCGGGAATGCCTACCTTGCATCTCATTGACATAAGGTTGTTTTCCGTAGGCAAAAAATGACCTTATCTCCAATATTTTGACACTAGACATGTCTAGCGTCAAAATATAAATATGGAGTTAAGTTTGCACCAGATTTGCTTAAAAAAAATGACGCAAATACGGCGCAAACAGAGTATAAACATGCCCCTTAATGTTGATATAAGGGCAGAGAATACTAACTTCTGAATAACACACATAGGCCCTCATTCTGACCTTGGTCAGGTTACCGTTCCGCGGTCGAAAGACCGCGGCGGTAATTCTGACTTTCCCGCTGGACTGGCGGGCGGTCGCCTTCAGGCCGCCCGGGCGACCGCCCGCCAGCCCAGCGGGAAAGAGGCTTCCACGATGAAGCCGGCTCGGAATCGAGCCGGCGGAGTGGAAGCTGTGCGACGGGTGCAGTTGCACCCGTCGCGTATTTCACTGTCTGCGCAGCAGACAGTGAAATACATTTAGGGGCCCTCTTACGGGGGCCCCTGCAATGCCCATGCCAGTGGCATGGGCACTGCAGGGGCCCCCAGGGGCCCCGCGACCCCTCCTACCGCCATCCGGATCCCGGCGGTCGGACCGCCGGGATCTGGATGGCGGTAGGGGGGGTCGGAATCCCCTCGGCGGCGCAGCAAGCTGCGCCGCCTTGGAGGATTCAATGGGGTGGCGGTACACTGGCGGGAGCCCGCCAGTGTTGCCGGTCCGACCGCGGCTTTACCGCCGCGGTCGGAATCCCCATTGGAGCACCGCCGGCCTGTCGGCGGTGCTCCCGCGGTCCTCCGCCCTGGCGGTCTTTGACCGCCAGGGTCAGAATGACCGCCATAGTTTGGCAAGTTATATTACACATAAAGAGTACAAGGCCACTTTGTGATCCATTGGTGTGACAAGATGAACAATATATATGTTCATTTGTTTTACAAAAATAATACGTCTCATTTGCAGAAATTCATGATGAATATTTAATATCACTCTTCAAATAATCATCCAGCTAATTATTCTTGATTATGTGTCACTAATGCTCACAGAGTACATAAAATGGCCGTGATATGGTGTATTGCTTATGTTATCTGTCAAGAAAACCAGTTTGTCTGTGGGTAGGGTTTTATTGTTGCAGAACAGTGCTCCCCTATCACAAGTAGATGTTCAATGACATCTGAACTGAAACTTACATCACACTCATACATCCTAAAAACAGGTGTTTGATAGCTGAATCCCCAATTTGTTTGGACTGACCACAAATGAGGGTATGCTCACTATCCTGCTCACACCTCTGGGTGGGCACACAGGCTCCAACCAAGGGTTTAAGGGCTTCTACTGCTTTCTTGTAGTAGATGAGTGTACTGCAATATTGTTATAAGTAAAGTACATGTTTTGCTCACAATGTGTGTATGCTTACCGGTATGCTGATTTTATAACACATTGGAAGTGTTTTGGACCTTCAGAGGTTGGACTTCATTACAGGGACACTTCGTCTGACAAAGCCATGTGCTCTATAAGTCACAGTATTATTATATGTTTTTGATTACAGGTAATTTTGTGTTTCACTTGGCATTTTAGGGCCAATTTACTAACACTTTGTAAGGGGTTTGTATTACTTTTCTAACACAAACCATAAGTAAAGTGTTGGGGTGGAATTTACTGTCACAGAGTTGCGCCATGCATTACTTTGTTTTACTTCAAATCAAGAGAGTGTTCCATTGTTACTGCAGAGGCATTTCGATGCAACCATTCATGGGTTAAGACACTAATGTCTATCTACTAGCTAACGTTCACAGATAGTGAGCTGAACCACAGTCCTACATATCCTCGTGACAAGCCCAACAAAGAGAAATAATTTAATTTCTTTATATTTTACCCCCTTTGCATGTTTGCTGTATTTAACATATAAACAATAAAAGTTTATGGGACATTGTAGTAAGGTGGAAATGTCAGTAGAAACATACTGTTTGAAAATAACAAAAGCACAGAAATTCACCAGTAATTATTACGTAAACTTTGAAACTATAACTCAAGCCCCTGCCAGGCACAGTGTTGTCATCAATGATTCAATTTCAGCTGTTGCAGTGATGTTATCAACAATGTCATAGAACCTGTCATGAGTGATGTAAAATGTGAGATAATTGGCAGTATATGGTGGGGTAGGCTCACCGGGTCTGTTCAAAGTACAGGGAAAGGTGCCATATGCCCTCTCCCCTTAATAATAAAGCAGCAGCACCCAGGGGATGGGGTTCGGGGGTCTGATAAAGGTTTGAGGAGGGAGAGCATGCACCCACTCCCCGGAAAATTAAAATACGGCCACAGAAGTTGGGTTCCCAAGGGCCTGAAAAAGGCTTGGGATGGGGGCAGCCCCTGCTCCAACTATTGTCCACACATGTGTTTGTAATGCATGTTTTTTAGACTTTACCACAGGTTCACCGATCCAATTTCTTTTTGTCCATTTTGGGTTTGGGGGACATTCTAGGGTGTTGACGGGTGCCGAGTTATCCCTATCCTAGTCCCTATTCAAATTTCCTTACCTTATTTTCAGGACAAGACACTGAAGTGGTCATTAAGACTTTATCTGTGTTTTTCCAAGAGCGCTGAAGTTGCTGCCTCCAACAGGCCGTGAGTGCTGACAGTCCAAAGACCGCCATATTTTGACTCAGGTAGGATTTCATCCTGTTTACGAGCGGAAGTATGACCCCGTCGACCTAGCCAATGGAGGAAGAGGGGCGGTTCCACCACCAGCACCGTCACACCAACAAGACTCCGTGGTATAATACGGTATGGCGGAATCCTGTTGGTGGTTCAGTGCTTTTGGTGGAAAATGCCAGGACCCATCCCCTCCCAGATAACCACCTTGCCAGAAAAGGTAAGTTGCTCGTCCGAAAGTGGGGGTGTTGAGTTCATGGGGATGTACGTGCATGTATGTGTGTGAATGGGGGTGTCTGTGTGCATGTATGTGAGGGAATGGGGGTGTCTGGATGCGTGAATGAATGCAGTGCCTTGGTGTTTGCATGAATGTGGAGGAAGGAGGGCTTGTGCATGAATGCGTAGAGGGTGAGTGCGTGAATGGATGCAGTGGGGTGGGTGCATGAATAGATGCGTTGTCTGGGTGTGTGCATGAATGTGGAGGGGAGTGCGTATGCATGAATGCGGAGAAGGGGAGTGCGTGAATCGATGCAGTGTCTGGGTGTGTGCATAAATGTGGAGGGGAAGTGCATGTGCATGAAAGCGGAGAGGGGAAGTGTGTGAATGGATGGGGTGGGGTATGCATAATTGCGGCAGAGGGGTGCGTATGTGTGAGTGGGGGTGTGTGTATGGTTGTGTGTGGTTGGGTGGGGAGGGTGCATGCATATGCATGGAAGTGTGGGGGAGGGTGCGTGCATATGTGTGGACATGGAGGGAGGGCGTCAGCAACAGGATTGCGATTCCTGTCACCGGGTGCGTTACCGTCAGTGTTTTCGTGGCAGTGCAACTTCCATGGAAAGCCTAGCAGTCTGCCAGGTCATGATACAACCGGCAGTCATATGGCTGCTGCCGGGCCAGAGGTGCTCACCTCTGACCCGGCGGTCCAACCGACCTGGCAGTACTGGCGGCATTGTGGTGGTTTGGCCGCTGCCAAACCACCAAACTCGTAATGCTGTGGTCTTCACTGCCAGGTCAGCATAGGGGAGACCGCCAGCCTCGTAATGACCGCCTTCACATCACATCTTTCTTGATTTGGTGGCAGCTAATCAGACCTTATCTGTAGATCTGTCAGCTCTGGAAATCCTCTGCAATGTGAAATATACAAAGTTTCTGAGTGATAATGTCTCAAAAACTCCTGAACAGATTTATAACAAATCACAAAAGCATGTTTTCATGATGAAGGTCTAGCTTTCAGCCAAATTTAGCATAATTTGGTTTGCAGCTCCTGCAGTATTTCTGTTCAATTTTCAGTTGAATAGGGAAAATTAGTTCTAGCTTTCCAGAAAAAAACAGAGGTAGCTACAGAGTTGATTACACTGTGTATGAAGGTGCACAATTTACATTAATTTGCATAAATTTTAAAATAAAGGTTTAATTGTAAGTTTAGAAATAAAAAATGTTCTATACTTTAACGTTTGTTTGTAGGTAAAGAATAAATAAAGTTATATTACTTTAAAGGTGGTGTGTAAATTATAAATGTAATGTATCACTATAACTGAGGAATGTCTAATGTTTGTGCATTTTTAAGTTTGGTTTGTATAGAAAGAATAAATCAAGTTTTCCAAACTATAACAAGTGTTTAACCTTTGTGTTTTTTTCACTGAATTTTAATTTATTTTTCTTTTTTTAAATCACATAGCTTACTATAATTGTGTGGAATGTGAAATGTGGTGCAGTAGAGTGGAGGAGAGTATTGTAAAGTATACTGGTATAGAGTATAATGTTGTAGAGTGGACTATAGTGGAATGGAGTAGAGTAGAGTGGAATGAGGTACTATGGAGTGGCATACAGTGGAACAGCATAAAATGGAATGGTGTAGAGAGGAGTGGCATAGAATGGAGTGTTATGTTGTACAGTGGAGTGCAGTACAGTGGAGTGGCATATAGTGGCGTGGCATACAGTGGAGTGTTGTATAGTGGAGTGGTGTACAGAATGATATCGTACAGTGGAGTGTGAAGAGTGGAGTAACATAGAGTATAGTTTGGTAGAGTGTAATAGTGTACAGTAAAGTAGAGTGATAGAGTGATATGGGTGTCCTCCAGGGGTGGGCGAGGTTGGCAGGGGGTGTCCCTGGGGGCAGGGAAGGGCACCTCTGGACTGCTTCCATGGTTAGAGACCATGGAAGTGGGCCCACATGTCCCTTAACGCCTGGCCTCACCCATGCATAAAAAATAGCGCACATCAGGCTGTGCGCTGTTTTTTAATGCCCGCACCCTCCTGTGCATCAAAATGACGCTGGAGTATAAATAAGGCGCACAGGCCTTAAAGTCATTTTTTGGATCGGAACGCCTACCTTGCATGTCATTAACGCAAGGTGGTTCCCGCTTCCAGAAAATGACGCACACGGAGGAATTTTGACATTCGCAGGGTCGGGCGTCATTGTATAAATATGGGGCAAGGTTTGCGCCGAATGTGCATCAAACTGTTTGATGCACATTCGGCGCAGACAGAGTATAAATATGCCCCTAAGTGCACTAGACAATAGTCCAAGGAACAGTGGAGAAGTGAAGTTTGCAGGTTGAAACTGTACTCACGATTGTGGGAAATGTGAAAAAAGAGTAGGCGAAAGCTGAAGGTTACTTTGGAAGGTTCTGAAGCGATTGTATTACCCTACCTGTAGTAAATGAGCTAAATTGTTTTTTAATTTTTTTTGGTCTAAGTTAGCTCACAAATTATTATTGTGTTGATTTTGTGTGTGGGTTGTGAAAGAAATTGGTACGACAGACTTTGTCAGCATCTCAGTGAGTGTGCGGAGGAGGGGTGGATGTGTTAGTGGACATAGTTGGTGTCACGCTGGGATTGGTTGATTGGTGAAAGGAGTTGCACACGGATTCGTCAATCAGTCAATCAGTCCGACAATGGAGAAACGCGATTGGAAGGTGAGGGGGTTGAAGAGAATTGTGGGATCATATTCACTTTTCATGATTTGTTGTTCTTTCTTTACTCTTGTTCATTATTTGTACTTGCTTAGTTTAATTGAGTTTGTTAATAATTTTTGTTGTGGACATCAGGTTTGAATAAATTCAGTTGAAAATAAAAAAATTCAAAGCTTTGAGAAGAGTGCTGAGGGGTGATGAGTATATTGTGGCACTTGAAGGAGACGTTTGTCTACCAGAAAATACTCTGGCATATATTGTGTTTGAGGAGGGAGGAGCATGTCTTTGGTTGAAACATTGGGTCAAAATTACAAAGAAAGAAGGTTGTCTGGCTTTTCCAGAACATGGTACATTTAATTTGAGAATTTTAGATAATCTAAGGTCAAAAATGTACTGTTTAAAACCTTCACCGAGGCCAGCACAATACAAAGCTTTAGTGATATGGGAGCTGGTAGCAAAACAGCAACAGGCCTTAAATTTTGAAAAGAGAATGAAGAAAGTAGAAAAGACACTAGTGGAAGCTCTATGGGATGAAGACCAGAAAAGGTGGAGAGTAGAAACATTACATGGGATTAGACTGTTTCCTGCAAGAACAAAGGAGGATGAGTCTGAAACAAAAGATGGAAAGAAAAGGAAAAGGGGTTCAGCATATATTAAAGAACAAAAACTGAAAGACTTGAAACAAGTCATGTTTAATGATGATGATGAAATGGGGGAAGACGAGATAATTTCTCAGATTTCTGAAATAGAAACGACAATTACAGTTGATTAAGGCAAAGGCCAATTCATTAACAGATAGCTTTAACCTACTCAAAAAAAAGCTGGACTGTTCAAACTGGTCCCATTTATAAAAAAATGATGTCTGTTCAGCTGCTTCCAGCCATCTCCTATGGGTCAGAAATATTGAAAGACCGTGAGATCATGACTCTGAACACCAGTCAGGTTGCAACATATAAGGCCATTTTTAACATCCCGAAAAGTGCCTCCGCGGCGCAGTCGACTGGAGATGGGCCTAAAAAATAAAAATTTCCAGCAACAGGTTGCCTTCCTTAAATCATTGTGGAAGCTACGTGCGGCAGAGGATTCCTCCATTCTCTACTCCTGCTGGCAAGAAGTGCAGGCGCAGCAGATTGGTAAAGTGAAAGAAACATGGGGACGCTACCTAACCCAGGTTATTATTAGCCTGGGATTGGAAGAAGCCTGGAAATGTAATATTGGGAAGGCGGAATTTAACAGATTAGTAAATAAGACGGTTCGCTTACTTTCGCTTATCACAGACAAAGCCATCCTGGCCAAAAGACGGTATGTCTGGGCCGTCCCGGGGTCCTGTTCGCATTTGTCCCCACAGGGGTACGTGGCCGACCACTTTTCTGTTCACATCAAACATCAATTCCTGTTATACCGTATGGGTTTCCTTGCCACTAAAGAAGATCACTCTTCCTGGAAAGGCCAGTACATCGATCAAAATTGACGCTTATGCAGCTACTCTTTGCTGCATGTTTTTTGTCTTTGTCCCGCTTTAGGTCTGGAAAGGAGGAAACTGCTAAAACATGATTTTATAGTTAATAATATCTGTTCATGTAGATCAGCGGTAATATTCTGGCTCAATGGTGAGTCAACTTCATTTTGCTGTGAAGGGGTAAAATGTTTACACCTGCTCCATAAGAAACTGAATGAAGCAGACTTGGGAAAACTGCTGTAGGTTAGTTCTCCAAGGTTGACCTTATAAGTTTATTCTGGTTAGAAGTGTTTTTAACTATCAATATCTTTAAAAAATATATGTATATTTTAAATAGCATTATTTTTATTGCGTAATGTGTTTGTTTTATATTGCAATGGTTTTTATTAATCGAGCAATAAATTTAAATCTTGAATCTCAGATTTTAGAGACCTATCCTCTACCAAACGTGACTCAGCAGAATGATAATAGATCGAATGGGAGTGGAATTGGTAATACAATTCCTACTGCACCATCGACTTCAGAATCAGCAAGGGGTATCCTGGACAATGAGAGGGTTCAGATGCAGATTAGTTTTAATAACTCATTAAGTAACAGACAACAGTTTGAAATGAATGTTCCTGAAATACAACCAGAGGCTAAGATTGTGAGGACAACTACTAATTTAGTGTTGTCACAAGGTCAGCAAGGAATAAATTTAAGAGAGACTGTTCAAATACAGAGTCTGCAGATGCGTCTGCAGAGTGTGGGTGCAGGACAGATGCAGAGGGTTGGGTCCTTTATTAATCCAGATGAAATTACTGTACCTATTACAATGGGTCCAGTAACTCCATTATATGCTTACGTAGATAATAGTGGAGTGAGTTCATTAATAAATGTGCAGAATAAACAGGGACCAAGTTTGAATGAGACAAAATCTTTAATAGATTTGTCACCTGTTGAGAATTCTGGAATTATATTTTGTAATAATCAGGGACAGAGAGCAATGGTTCTGCAACAATGTGCGAGTTCAGGACGAGAGCAAGATGTAGGTGCACAAGCTAATGGGGTTTCATTTAAAGGTTTATCTGCACAAGAAATAACAAAGTGGTTGGAAGATTTAAACAATTCAAAAAGACAAGAGAGAAAGGATAAAGAGGAAGAAATGATTAACAGAGTGAGACTGAACATGGAAGGGAGTGAACTCTTAGAAGGAACAATGGGGTGAACAGACTTGAACCATTTTCTGAAGCTCAGTTGAGATATCTATGTAAAATATTTACAAAGGGAGCAGACAGCGTTTATCAGCAGCTACAAGAAGTAGCAGACAAGTATGACATTGGTTTGTCTAAAATGAAAACTCTGAAAAGAAGTTACAGATTAAACTTGGAGGAGGAAGATTTTATTCACATGAGATCTACAAGGATGAGAATGTATCTTAGAGAATTACTTGAGAAAATACATGTTTGGAGAGCATTAGACAAATGGGAAAGCAGATTTGACAGGAAAAGACAAAAATCTAAGAAAGATGATGATGTGACACAGGCTGGAGAAACAGAAAAAATGCTGCCTATGAGAGAAACACCAGGAGGGAAAGTTATACATGTACCTTGGAATAGGAGTGATATTATAAGTTTTACGAATGATTACCCATGGCTGAGAGAGAAACCGATGTAGTGGTACCAGCAGACGGATACGTTTATGAAACTTTTAAAGTGTCTAGGGGAAGACTTGAATACACTTTTTGACATTGTTGTCCCAGCAGATTTGTGGATCAAATGCAAGAGGCGGTTGATTGGCCGACAAGAGATTTAAAAACAGGTGTGCCATCTTGTGAAGTAATGAAACATTACTATAAAGTCATTGAGTTTCTGAAAATGAGAATTTCGCCGAAGAATGTTGATTGGCAGCGCATAGAGAGAACATCACAGAAAGGAAAAGAATCAGTTCATGCATAATATGAATGATTGTTGAAGGTTTTCAAACAATTCAGTGGTTTAGAAACAATTGAGATAGAGAGCATAAATCATTTGGGGTTCAGATTTGTTAAAGGGTTGAAATGAAAAGTGAGTCAAATGATGAAGAATCACTTAATTTGCTGGCAAACAAAGCCGAAAGATGAAGTGTTGCGGTATGCTAAATACTAAAGTAATGAAATTTAGTTGAAGCTGAAGAAGCTGAAAGAGAAAGCGATGATAATGCAGATTAAGGCTGCACAGACAGGATTGCAAGGACATTTTCAACAACTGCCACGGGAAATGGTTTGTTTCCGAGTCAAGGTTGAGGCAGAGGTCGAGGTGGAACGATGATTCCGATAGTCAATAGAAATGTGGATTTGAGTTCAGTGGTGATGCAGGATGAGCAGCAAAGGCAAAAGGTGTTACCTTGTCATATTTGTGGATTAGTGAAACATTGGAAAAGACAGTGCCCAATGTTGAATCAGGGAGGAATGCTGCAGCAGACAAATGGTGTAAATTAATTTCAGGGCATGAGAGGACTTAGAATGGGAGGTCAAAATCAAAATTTCCACAACAATGTGAATATTATGAAAGAGTTTCAGCCTTTACAGCCAATGTAACAGATGCAGAATGCACAACCTCAGGTACAACAGATACAAATGTCACAAATGCAACAATTGCAGCCTCTGGTGCAGATGGTGCCTGTACAGCAAATGCACATGCAGAGACAGGTTCAAATGATACAGAACCCAATGGAGCAGCAACAAGTAATGCTTTTGCAAGCGGTCACGAATCAGAGTAAAAACAAAAGTGTGAAAACAGCTGAACAATTTCCTTTACACAGTGAGAATTAAATAAAAGCTGAATGGCCATTAGATAGTTCAGATGAGGAGGAGTGTAGGATTGCCACATCATTAGAAGTGGATCAGAGAGAAACGTATATGAAAGGTGAAGTACATGGTCATGAGGTTAATTTTCTGGTTGACACAGGAGCAACACGCGCAACAGTGAGAACTATAGAAGTTCCAGACATACCAGTTTCAGAAAGGACAGATAGTCGGAGTTGCAAATAAACATTTGGCCAACACCCTTACAGAACCAGTTCTTGTGAAAATTGGTAATTTTAGAGATTACCATAGCTTTGTTGTTTGCGATTCAGGTCCCATGTCATTATTGGGAAGAGACTTACTATTCAAGATAAATTGTTTGATTTTGAGTTCAACAAAGGGAATTCAAATTGAGAGAAACAGTGCTGAAGAGAAAGATTTGTCAGTTGATGTTGGGAGAAAGACGATGTCTTGTGAAGTAGCTTTACTAAATGTTGATGTTGATCAGACAGATGACAATGAGCAGGCAAATGAAGATTACAATTTGGAAGACTTAATTTCTTTAAATTTTTTTAAAAGAAAGATAGATTTGCAGGAAAGAGTTAAATCAAAAGTTTGGGACCTTTCAGGTAAGGACATTGATTTGATTAAAGGAGTTGAAGGGGTCAAAGTGGCGGTGAAAGAGAATGTAGTGTCTACACAGACTGCACAATACCCAATGACAAATGAGATAATTGAAGGGATAAGACCTTTTATAGAACAATTCTTGGGACAGGGGGTTTTGAAAGAAGTGATGAGCAGTCCGTGTAATTCACCAATAATGGGGTTGAAAAAGCTGAATGAAAAATTTGTCTTGTTCAGTACTTTAAAAAAATTATTATAAAATCATATTGAAGTGTTGCCCAGTTGTGCCAAATCCAGTAGTGATAATGTTTCAAATTCCATGTGATGCAGAGTGGTTCACAGTCATTGATTTGTGCCAAGCTTTCTTTTCAGTACCTCTACATGAGGATAGCTGATATCTCTTTTGTTTTCGAGTTTCTGACCAGAGTCTACTGTTAGTGTGGAATTCCTCAAGGGTTTTCAGAATCACCATCAATTTTCAATCAGTTTTTGAAAAAGAACCTGGAGTCATTGGTAATGCCTTACCAATCGACATTAGTACAGTACTTTGATGATTTGTTGATTGCATCAAAGACAAGGAAAGGTTGTAGAGAGGATTTGATTTGCATTGTTGAACTTTCTGGGAGACAATGGTCATAAAGTATTTCCTGCTAAATTGCAGTACTGTCAGCAAGGGGTGAAATATTTGGGACATTTGATTGAGAAAGGGTCGAGGAGAATTTCAAGAGAAAGAGTTGCGGCAATAATGAAAATTAAACTACCAAGTTCACAAAAAGAGTTAAGGATGTTTTGGGACATGTTAGGATATTGTCGCCAGTGGATTCAAAATTTTTCAGCCATTTCAAAGCCGCTGCATAGACTGACACATAAGGATGTTTTAGATCCCATAATGATGGATGAGGAATGCATGAGTGCATTTACTGAACTGAGAGAGAGTTTGTGTCAAGCACCAGCTTTAGGTATGCCTGATTACACAAAACCTTTCTTGTTGTTTTGTCATGAGAGAGATAGATTTTCTTTGTCTGTCACAAACACATGGTGGTGTCAATCATCTAGTAGCATATATATTTTTCAGCTACTTTGGATAATGTTGCAGCAGCCTTACCCGGTTGCTTACGTGCAGTTGCAGCCGTTGAGCAGAGTATAACTCAGAGTGAAAACATTGTGATGGGTTATCCTTTGACAGTGATGGTACCTCATTCGATAAAAATTCTATTGACTAGGTGAAAGACACAATACCTGACAAATGCAAGACTGACACGATATGAGACAGTGATTCTTGGAACACCAAATGTAATGATCAAAAGATGCACAGTGCTTAACTCAGCAACACTGTTACCAAATGAAAGGGAAGATCTAGATAGGATAGACGATGTTGATTGTGATTGTTTGGAGGTGACAGAACTATGCACCAAACCAAGAGATGACATTAAAGACACTTGATAAGAAGACAACAATCAAATTCTCTTTGTCAATGGTTCTTGCTTAAGAGACAACAGGGGTGCCTTAAGAGCAGGATATGCAGTGTGTACAGTCACGGCATACTAGAAACATCATGGCTTTAAGAAGTAATTTCTGCACAGGTCGGAGAATTGGTGGCTCTTACTAGAGCATGCCTACTATCAGACCACATAAAAGTAATGATCTACACTGATAGTCAATATGGATTTGGTATTGTGCACAATTTTGGGCAAATATGGTCAAAAAGAGGGTTCCTGACTTCGTCAGGTTCACCTGTGAGAAATGGAGAATGAATAAAGGATTTGTTACAAGCTATACAGAAGCCTGAGAAAATTGCCGGGGTCAAATGCAGTGCACACCAGAGAGGACAGGATTATGTAACATTGGGAAATGCTTATGAAGACCAGGTTGCAAAATTGTGTGCCCTGAATGGGATTTCATTCAAATGAAATTGGGAATTGATGTCAGAAAATTATGAGACATATGCAAATTTCATGATGCAAATAGTTGAGACATTAGACAAGCTGAAATCTATACAGAACAATGTTCCAGAAGAGGAGTGTAGGGATTGGATGAGACATCGTTACATACAAAGAGAAGATGAAATTTGGGTGACTGTAGAGGGAAAAGTAGTCTTGCCAAACAGCTTGTTGACACAAATGGCTCAATACTACCATGGTCAAACACACATAGGGAGAGATGCAATGATCAGGAGGTCTAATCAGTTCTGGTACAATCCAAAATTCAGACAAGTGGCTGAGCTGGTTTGCCATAGGTACATAATTTGCCAACAAGTGAATGTTGGCAAAGGAACAATTGTCAACATGGGACACATAGGTATGGCAGGAGGTCCATTCAGTAGAATGCAAATGGATTTCATTGAAATGTCTGCATGTGCTGGTTTGAAATACGTGTTTGTGATTGTGTGCATTTTCAGTCACTGGATTGTGGCATACCCAACAAGGAGAAATAACAGTCTTACAGTAGCTAAATTGCTTTTACAAGAACTAATTCCACGTTTTGGTTTTCCTTTTTCAATTGAATCAGACAGGGGAACACACTTCAATAATGAGGTGAAAAAATATTTTTTTTCTTCATTAAACATTCAGCAGAGACTACATTGTAGTTATCGCCCAGAAGCTTCAGGTCTTGTAGAGCTGATAAATGGAACCTTAAAATCACAATTGAGAAAGGTGTGTGCGTCGACAAATTTAAAATGGCCAGATGCTTTACCACTAGTGCTAATGTCAATGAGAAGCACTCCTGATAAGAAGACTGGGTTGTCTCCACATGAGATTCTGATGGGGAGAGCAATGAAATTGCCAGCAATACCTGCAAATGCACTTGTAAATATTATGGATGATATGGTGCTAGATTACTGCTAAAGCCTGGCTGATGTGGTTTGGTCTTTTTCTCATCAGGTGGAAGCCGCAACAGTACAACAAACGCAAGGTCAAGGTCACGGTTTGAGATCTGGAGACTGGGTGCTTATACAGAAGCACGTAAGAAAGTCTTGCCTAGAGCCACGGTGGAAAGGGCCTAATAAGATTGTGCTCACTGCAACAACAGCTGTGAAGTGTGCTGGTTTGCTGAATTGGGTGCATGCAAGCCATACGAGAAAAGTGCATGATCCAACAGAAAGAGAAGGAGAACTGTTGAGATTACCGACAGTTGAAAACATTGGGAACAAAGAGAAAGAAAGTGAGCAAAATTTCAAAAATGACAGAGATGTGCCTACTTCTATAACAGACGAGAAAGAGGAGACTACTGAAGAAGTTGAGCAAGCTGCAAAAGGAGTAGAAGAATCAGTCCAGGAAGAAAAAGATAAGACTGATTTATATCCAAGGAGGGTGTCCTCGAATGAGGATGGATCACAAGAATCACCAAAAGATAGAGCTGCTCAGAGGAGGGTGACCCCAGAAGCAGGTGGTTTGACATACCAAACTGAAGAAAGGACAAACGCCATTGGGAAAGGAATTGAGGGTAGTCCCGCCCAAGTGGATTATACTCTTCCTGAACCAGTTGCGGGAAGGTCAGAAGAAAAAAGTCCAAAGGCAAGTGAAGACTAAATATTGAGAAGATTGTTGATGAGAAAGACATTGAAAGGAGATAATTGGCCAGAGAAAGGTTCAAAGAGTGAAAGGGTTGATGTAATTCCACCGATTCAAGTGGAAAAAGAATTGAATGAAGGAGAGCATACTAGTGGAGAAGAAAGAGAAAATGGACAGAGACTGAAAAGTAAAAAAGTTGTGAGCAAGAGATATGCAGGACCTGAATGGGCATATTTAAACACTAATGATGGGCAGGAAGAATGTTTGAGCTATTGTTTTGACAGAGACATTGAAAATTGTTACTTTGGCACATGAAGACTGCAAGAAAGAGATTTTGGGAAAAAGAAAATGAAAAGTCGTGCTTAAAAGATCGTAATTAAGAGACAAATAATAATACTTACTGGATTAGACAAATAAATATCTGGATCCAACAAGTTGCTATACTGAAATTGACAAAGAGACTGTCCAAGAGTGAATGAACTATTGAAAAAAAACAATTGGAGGGATTTTTGTGTGTTTGTTTTGTATTTTTGAATTTTTGAATTTTTTTTTTTTTTTAAATAGAAAACATAAGTTACTCACATAACCAAAACAATAGAATTAACTGTTGTAGAGTGTTAGGTATACGAGTGGTGGTAGTAAGTGTGTTAATATGTTTATTGTTGTTTATAGGAGTGTCTGTTTATGAGATGGATGGAGCCAACCAGACTATGAAGATTGATAGTTCTTTAGATTTGACTGATAAGTCAGTAGCGAAAGATAAATTTAGAATAGATGTTAAATATTTACACGGAGAGAAAGACCTTTCTTCTAATGTTTTCTATCGATTATTGCATGAGTATGTTGAGGTGAGTGACGCAAAAGATTGTTATGTATGCACACAGATTCCAACTTCAGTGAAAGAAGAAACTACATATCATAGTTTACCGATAACTTACGCCATAAGTTGTAGTCTTTTGGTAACGCATTTCTATAATCAAGAATATATTCAGTATTTCTATTCAAACTATGATATGGTATTGTCATTTGTACCTGTCATAGGTTATTTGAATAGAATAGCCAAAAGAAAATAACATAGTAATTATGAGAGGTTTCTTTGAGCCTACTTTAACTTTTGGCACAGCTTTTGCTCATCAACTTAACCTGTTTAATAACACCGGTAGAAAATAAATTCTTAGATAACACAGAAGATAGAAGAAGAGAAATAAAAGCAAAAATAGATAAGGGAATTATAAGTAGAATGCCTGGAATAGATAATGCTTGTACGGGTTATTACTAAACAAGGACAACTAACAATAGATGCTAAGCATGTGGGAAGACTTTGCATATATAGACCTTGCAGTAACAATGATAGAGTGTTTCTTGGAAAGAGTGAATATAGACATGTTTTTATGTTCAGGAGTAAGTGTGATTTTATGATGAATGGACAGGACCCTCCAGTACCTGGGATTTATTATATTTGTGGGAGAAATGAATATTACCATCTTGCTAGAGGATGGTATGGACCATGTTATTTGGAAATAGTCTTTCCAAAAATGTATCAGTTGGAAGACTTGAGTAGGATTCCTGAAACAATGATATTTCAAACGAGACACAAGAGAGAATCAATTTCTAGCACTGTGGGAGACATTTTTGGGGCTATAATTCCATCAGTGGGAGTAGTCTTGAATTCAATCAAAATACAGAAGCTGTCTACAATAGTAGATAACATGTTGACAAGATATTCTGGAGCTATCATTCTTATAGACACAGAATTGGCTGCTACAAGAGCCATGGCACTTCAGAACCACCTTGCGTTAGACATTCTTTTGGTGAAAGAGTGCGGAGTTTGTAAATTACTTGGTTTGAATCACTGTTGTTCCCTTATACCTGATAATTCAGGTAAAGTTAAAGAGCTGAATAAAAATGTAACCAATACTAATAGTGAAGTTTTAAAAGAACTAACAGAAACTACAGTTTGGGAAAAAGCTGGCAAAGGGATTAAAGCTGTGGGAAATTGGTTTAGCAATGTGGGGAGAAATATTATTTTGACAATAGAAAAATGGGTGTCAATAATTGTATTTTGTCTAATTGGCATTTGGGGAACATATAAAATGATAAAATGTTTTAAGAGAATAGAAGAAAATTTGAGCCTCAAATGAATAAATTCCACAGAGAAAATAAAAGAAGAAAGAGAAATAATGCGAACATTTTGAAATTGATGCTAATAAATTAATTTATTACAGATTGATATGATGACATAAACAGTCATCAGAGGAGGGATTGTGAGAGTGTGAATTTTCTAATATGTTCATTAATAATTTTGTGCAACTAAAATGTGTAATGAATTAACGGGTAAAACGGGTGGCTTTTGAAATTGGTTGCCACAGATTGTTTTCTCTTCCCAACTAAGCAGAACTTTCACTACATGTTGTGGTTATTTTCAATAATTCAATGCTTACATAAAAGTGCTTTTGAAATTTTAGCAGATGTGTCCACAGCTACCCCCAGTGGGTTGTTGCATTATGTCTTACAAGGTCATGTTTTAACCGAACATTGCATAAGGTGAATGTCCTATTTGAGAATGTTACTAATATTTGGTCTTTCCTCGAGGGTGGAAATGAAGTTGAAATTGTAAAAGTTTCTTCCTGAGACAAGGCGTTTGGGAGGTGATGAAACAATGGAGCTACAGACGAGACAGAAGAGAAAGTATTATTATTGAAGAAAATGTTCTAGTTAGTGTAGAAATGTCATATTTTAGGTTATCAATTTAGTTGTTGATTGGCTGAAGCATAACCACCCCATAGATTGACCAATCAGAAGCTTTTTAGGATTTAGTATATTAACTTGGGTAGGATTCTCTTGTGAGCAGATGAAGATGACAAGAGATTCCATATTAGAGACTTGAGAGTTAGATGCTGATGGTTCGAGTTTTATTGACTGAGTGGCTTTAGGTGTTTTTAGGGGTGGTTTTGTAGAGTAGAATAACGTAGAGTATAGTTGCATAGAGTGTAGTGGCATATAGTAAAGTAGCATGCAGTCGAGTGGTTTAGAGTTGAACAATGATCACTCTTACTAGAGTAGAGTGTATTGGTACAGAGTGGAGTGGCATCTGGTGAAATGGCATAAAGTAGAGTGTGGTATCATACAGTGGAATAGCATGGAGTGTAGAATGGTAGAGTGGACTGGATCAGAGTGGAGTGGCATGCAGTGTAATGCTACAGTGTAAAACTGCACAGTGGATTGTGGTAGAGTGGAGAAGTTCAAGTTTATTTAGAAGTGCACGGTTAACTAAAGCCATTACACTAATGTTGAAAGTTCATATTAAAACACATAATACACAGTACAATACAAACATTTTTGCACAACTTACAGTACGCTAATTAAAAAGTGCCATAAAGTGCTCAAATACCTGTGCTTATCTATCTTTAACACATGATGACATACAGCATTTTGCACAAGCTACATTGCAAGAACTAGGAAAATGCCAACGTGCTAATAGTGAGCGCAATGCCTATTCTAAAAATGCTTTTAAAATATAATACTCAAATTTTGTCCAACAACCTGCTTTACTACATTGCAAAATACCCACCTAATGGTTTTCTTACTCTTTTCATGCATCAACGTCCCGTGCTGAGTTTAAAACACTTAACACACTGCAACCCCATCAATCATGCAGGTTTTTTTGACAATAGTTGCAAACATTTTCTGATCTTCAACTTTAAAATTGTGTCTGTTGCTTTAGAGCTTTAGAACTAGCGATCACTGCCTGTCTACATGTACCTCTCTGATTAAAAGCTACCTTAAGCAGGGCCTTTCTTTAACTCAGCAGAGCTTTACAAAAACAAATCATATGGGTAATGTTTTCGCACACAGCCTACACAAAATCTTGTTTGAGTCCTGTAGCCAAGGGGACCTCCTGGCCCTGAGCAGGTAGGAGACCTAAACAATGTCTAATAATAGGTAATTTTCCTTCCTTGTCCACCCAGTCTCCAGGTAGGGTTGAGGTTTAAGGAGTTTAAACTCATTTATAACCATCCATGAACAAAACCGAGCTGAACAGTACCTCTTATCAGTTAAATAACTTTTCTTCATTGTGAAGCTAATAGCTTTTGTTAAAAACATCATAAGGGGTGCTCCTTTCCCAGAGAGATTGAACACCCAAGTTGGCCAGTGCCTGATCCAGATACTACCTGGGTAGTGCAGATGTACCTCTTCCCAAAGTGCTTGAAGGAGCCGGTTTTCAGTAATTAACTTCAAGTTCTTCCATACTTTAATTGAGCTCTCTTTTCTTGTGATAATTTGGTTCAAATACCCAAACTCAAACCTTATCTGTGCTTGGGAGGTATTACATGGGATATGCAAAAGGGACTGAAAATCTTTGAAGCAATCCCATTCAAGATATTAACATCTCTTCCTCTAGTGCTCCACTTCCATAACTTAAATTTGTGAGAAAGTAGCATGGTTATCCCCTCTTTTGGCCTGTTTGTGAGTGTGTGTCAGTGTGTTTTTACCGTCTCACTGGTATCCTGCTAGCCAGGACCCCAGTGCTCTTAGTTAAAACCATATTTGTCAGTGTGTTTTGCCTATCTCACTGGGATCCTGCAAGCCAGGACCCCAGTGCTCATAGTTTGTGGCCTAATGTGTGTGTTGTCAGTAGTGCTTAACTGTGTCACTGAAGTTCTGCTAACAAGAGCTCCAATGCTTATGCTCTCTCTGCTTCCAAATTAGTCACTATAGTTTAGTGACTTCATATTCCAATTCCAATGGGCACACTGGACCCTCCTTATATGTCCCTAGTATATAGTACCTAGTACCAGGGTATTGGGGTTCCAGGAGATCCTTATGGACTGCAGCATTTCTTTTGCCACCCATAAGGTGCTCAGACAAACCCTTCTTCAGGACTGCCACTGCAGCCTGCGTGAAATTGTGCACATACTATTTCACAGCCATTTTCACTGCACTTAATTAACTTATAAGTCACTTATATGTCTAAACTTCATTTACTGAAGGCTAGGTGCAAAGTTACTAAGGGGGTCATTCTAACTCTGGCGGGCGGCGGAGGCCGCCCGCCAGAGTTCCCCCGACAGAACACCGCTCCGCGGTCTGAAGAACGCCGCAGTGATTCTGTGTTTCCCGCTGGGCTGGCGGGCGACCGCCAGGAGGCCGCCCGCCAGCCCAGCGGGAAACCCCTTCCCACGAGGAAGCCGGCTCCGAATGGAGCCGGCGGAGTGGGAAGGTGCGACGGGTGCAGTTGCACCCGTCGCGAATTTCAGTGTCTGCTCAGCAGACACTGAAATTCTTTGTGGGGCCCTCTTACGGGGGCCCCTGCAGTGCCCATGCCATTGGCATGGGCACTGCAGGGGCCCCCAGGGGCCCCACGACACCCCATACCGCCATCCTGTTCCTGGCGGGCGAACCGCCAGGAACAGGATGGCGGTATGGGGTGTCGGAATTCCCATGGCGGCGCAGCAAGCTGCGCCGCCATGGAGGATTCCAGAGGGCAGTGGAAAACCGGTGGGAGACCGCCGGTTTTCCTGTTCTGACCGTGGCCAAACCGCCGCGGTCAGAATGCCCTTCGGGGCACCGCCAGCCTGTTGGCGGTGCTCCCGCCAACCCCGGCGCCGGGGTCGGAATGACCCCCTAAGTGTGAGGGCACCCTTGCACTAGCAAAGATGCCCCCACACTGTCCAGGGCCAATTCCCCGGACTTTGGGAGTGCGGAGATACCATTATACGTGTGCACTACATATAGATCAATACCTACATGTAGCTGCACAATGGTAACTCCAAATATGGCCATGTAAGGTGTCTAAGATCATGTAATGTCCCCCCATTCCGAATCGAGCATTGGGGAGCCAATCCCATGCATCCTGGGGGCTCCACCATGGACCCCCAGTACTGCCAAACCAGCTCTCTGAGGCTTGCACTGCAGCTACATCTGCTGCCACCTCATAGACAGGGTTCTGCCCTCCTGCGGTCTGAGCAGCTCAGTCATAGAAAGGCAGAACAAAGCATTTCCTTTGGGAGAAGGGTGTTACACCGTCTCCCTTTGGAAATAGGTGTTAAAGGCTTGGGAGGGGTAGCCTCCCAGAGCCTCTGGAAATGCTTTGAAGGGCACAGATGGTACCCTCCTTCCATAAGCCAGTCTACACTGGTTCAGGGACCCCCAGTCCCTGCCCCGGCACAAAACTGAACACAGGAAAGGACTACTCCCCTGTCCATCACCACCCCAGGTTGGTGCCCAGAGCTCCTCCAGTGTGTCCCTGACATTAGCCATCTTGTTTTCCATGGTGTGGGAACACTCTCTGAGCAGCCAGTGCCAGCAGGTGATGTCGGAGACCCCTCCTGATAGGTGCATACCTGGGTAGGTAGCCAATCCCCCTCTCAGGGCTATTTAGGGTCTCTCCTGTGGGTTCCTCTTCAAATTCAGCTTGCAAGACTCCTCCAGTAATCCTCTGCATCCTCTGCTTCAGCTTCTGACCATCGGATCAACCGTAGACTGCTCCAGGATTCTCTGTAACTGCAACAAAGTATCCAGGATGACTCCTGTGACCTACAAATTCAGCTCCAGCCAGCATTTGCAACAGTTTCCAAGGTGTGCATGCTCTGAGGACTCCCTGTCTTCCCCCTGCACCAGAAGAACTGAAGAAATCTCCTGTGGAGTGACAGAGTCACTTCCCTGCTCCTTCACACACCTTCCAAGAAGAAGACCGGTTATCTGGGATTCATCTCCTGATGATGAGCATGCTCCCGGGGACACAGGTGGTAGACCAACATGACCCAGACTGTCCTAAGGTCCAGCTGTTAAAATTTGCAGTGCCATTTTGACGCAAACTACAACCTTGCTTGAACCAAGGCTTGTTGGATGAATCCAGCCATGCAAACAGCCTGCATCCAACTTCTTGACGTGGGACATCTCCTGCACCATGCAGTAACCTGCAGGCATCTTCTTTGGTGCTCTTCTGCAGACTTCTTATAACCGGAAAATCCTCTTTTGCACAATTTTCTAGGTTGGCAGGGGCTCCTGTCCTTCCTGGAATCTTATGTGACTTCTTGACTTGGTCATCTCTCTTCACCGGTCTTCAGGTCCGGGAATTCACCATTTGTTGCTTGCAGTCTTGCTTGGTTCTTGCAATAAACTCTAACCACGATTTGTAATATGTCCTGAGGAAACTTGTAGTACTTTACTCCCACTTTCCTGGGCTCTGGGGTGGGGTATTTTACTTACATTTGGTGTTTTCTTACACTCCCAGTGCCCCTATACACACTACACTTGCCTAGGGGGGAATTTGTGATTCACATTCCACTTTCTTAGTATATGGTTTGTGTTGCCCCTAGGCTTTTTGCATTCTATTGCATTTTCTACTGTTTGCAGTATTCTATGACTATTTACCTACCTGATTTGGTCTCTGGTGTATAATACTTACCTCCAGAAGGAGTATTGCCTCCAAAATACTTTTGGCCTTGCGTCACTAAAATAAAGTACCTTATTTTTGGTAACACTGAGTATTGTTTTTTATTGGTATCAGTACTGTGTAACCATAGCGGTATTGCAAGAGCTTTACATGTCTCCTAGTTCAGCCTAAGCTGCTCTGCTACAGCTACCTCCAGACATCCTAAGCTGCTAGAACACTGCCTACATTTAACTAATAAGGGGTAACTGGACCTGGTGTAAGGTGTAAGTACCTAGGGTACCCACTATAAACCAGGTCAGCCTCCTACAACACTCAGCACTAACTTGGCTGCAATTACTTTTAACAAATGCTGTTAGCCTGGGCCATGTAGCCACCTCTGCAATGTGTGGAAAGCAAGCATCAGTGTGTTTCCTTTTCTCTGTAAGTCTTGCTTTTGGTCCCAAAAAGAGTCCCTTTATCAAATAAGACTCCCTGATTAATGTAGGTTTTAACCAGTTGTAGTTCTTGCCCTTGTAGGTAACATTTATATGATTTCTGTATTTTTTTTTATTTATTCCATAATTTGTGTTTTTCTCTCATTAAATAGCATTCTGTTAACTTATCTATTCTCAAACAGCCTGTTGATTAGCCATTCAAGACTTATTTTTGTTTGAACTAGAAGTATCACATCATCTGCATACAGGAGGTTCAAGATGAACATACGTCCCAGTTTCGGGGGGGTCACTTCATCCAAAGCTTGAGACAGATCTGATAAAAAGAGCAACAAATATGGTGCAAGCATGCAACTTTTTATTTGTCCAAGAAGGAGCCATCTCCAGTCTTAACCTTAGTCCAGGTATCTGTATATAACATATGTATTGACCTTAATAAGCAAGCAGGGATACCCCAGGAGTTTAACTTTTTCCAAAGATGGTTAGCTGCACATAGTCAAAAGCTAACTTGAAATCCACAAAATACAGATGAAGAGGTTGATTTTTCAGGTTGTGCTTATGCATAGTAATTGACAAAGATAAAATATAAGCTGCCGTCACTGCCCTTTGATGACACCTGATTGATTTGCAAGGATACTATGGTTTTCTGTTGCTCAGGACAGAAGATCCATTGAAAGAGGACCTGCAAAGTACTTTGCCTCAGTATCAATTAGAGTGATTATACTGTAGTTTCCTGGACAGGAGCAATTTCCCTCCTCAGAAATAGAATAAAGGCCCTCATTATGACCATGGCGGTCCGTTCCACACCGCCGGCGGTTGCAGCAGAAACCGCCAACAGAGGAGTGGTCCGGACCGCCAAATAATGAACCAAACAAAACTCTTGCATCCCGCACACCACCCACCGCCAGGAAAGTCAGAAAAGTAGTCCCGCTGACGATGGCAGAGTCCACTAACAGGCCGTCGGAGAGGCCCAATCCGCCCATCAAATTATGAACACCATTCCACCGCCAGTTCCGGGGCGGGAACCACCGCAACACAAAGCCAGGCAGAAATGAAACAAATAGAAGGAAACACTCACCGGAGTACCACAATACGTGCAGCGGCAGCCATGGACAGAGAGCTGCAGATCATGCCAGCCTTGCTCCTTGTCATATATCTACACGACCGAGACCGCCAACGAAGAAGATGACGGTAAGTTCCGCAACCTACGAAACAAGGGAGGAAAGGGCAAACTTACATACCCACCCACTACACCCACCCCGCAAAGCCCCCCCACCCATTCCCAGCACCACTAGTCAGACACCCCACACCAAGAACCGACCGGAGGCCACTGCAACGTGACCATAGAACATACAATAGCCCTATACACATAACTCATTTAAACAAACACCATGGTGGAACTGCGTGCAGCCCAAACACAGGCCACACCAAAACTTTATTAACTCGCTCAGTGAGCTACATGAAGCAAACAAGGCCAATGGCCAGTCCAACAAGATTCAATTGTCCCTGGCCACAAATGGCCATACCTGACTCCCGCAAGTGCTGGGTACTCCACAAAACGGGGCACCATTAGGGGGATCCAGGCACCTCACGGAATGGGGGAAAAGGGGTTGGGGGTGGGGACTTACGACAGGGTGGCACTTAGACTTGCGGGAGGAGGTTGGAGGTGGGTGGGCTTCTCCTTTGAAGGGGGTGGGGTCTTTTTGGCTAGGGTGGAGCTGGATGCCTTAGGCTCCGAGCAGGCCTTCTTCTTCACTGGAGAAGGGGCACGGATTGGGAAGGCAGGACCAGGGTGGGCTGAGACGTGGAAGGTGCGGAAAGGGCAAGGAGGTGGGCACGTTTTGGGACAAGACGGGGTGGGCCAGTGGGTTCGAACAGGTCTACATGGGAGAGGAAAAGTTTCTTGGGAGCAAGTGGGGTGGGCGTGGATGAGGGCATGGGAGTGGAGGCAGAGGGAGTTGATGTATGGGGTGTAGGTGTGCGTGTAGTGGGTGCCGGTGACTGCACAGTATGCTGTGGTGTGGTGGATGTCTGAAGGGTGGGTGTCTTGCTGCGTGTGAGTGTTTTGGGAGGTGGGGGGGTGGACACAGTAGGAGAAGACAGACAGCTAGTGTAGATGTATGTTGTGTGTGTATCTGCAAGTCGGGTGAGTGTGCTGCATGTGTCAACTACAGTGGATGTGGTGAGTGCAGATGTGGTGTATGGGGTGCATGTATGGCTGTCTGCTATTGTGGTGAGTGCAGGAAGAGGAGCAGTAACAGTGAGTGATGGTGCAGTGCATGAGGGTGTGCATGTAGAGGGGACAGACAGGGAGGCGGAGGAGGCGGGCACACTGGGGGAAGTGGACATTGTTGTGTGTGCAGGTGTATGTTGGCTGTGTGAATGCTTGTGGTGGGAGGTGTGGTGCTTGTGTTTGGAAGTGTGTTTTTTGTGTGTTGAAGTGTTTGACTGCATGTCTGAATGTGTGCTTTGGACAGGTGAAGGGAGTGGGTGCTGGAAGGGGTAGAGGAGGTTGGAAGGGGGAAGGAATGGCCAGGGAAACTGGCTGTTGTCCAAGAGGAAGCCAGAGCCTGAAAAGACTCTGTAGGGCAGACACGGCACTGTGAATGCCACCCAGATAGGCATAAGTCTGCTGCACCTCTGAGGCTAGCCCCTGGATGGCATTGACGATGGTTGTCTGCCCTACAGAGATGGTTCTCAGGAGGTCAATAGCCTCCTCTGTGAGGGCAGCAGGGTTGGCTGGGGCAGGTGAGGAGGTGCCTGGAGTGAAGGAGACGCCCACCTTTCTGGGTGGGCTGGCACGGGCAACTCGGTGGGGAGCAGAAGGAAGGGCACTGATGGTATGGGTGGTGGCGGTCGTAATTAGTCCACTAGTGTCCGCCACCGCTGGAGGACCTCCATCGGAGGAGGTTTCAGAGTCACTACCACCGGTGGTAGTAGCCTCCCCCGTGGAAGTCCCATCGCCCTCCCACCCACTGGTCCCCTGGGCGTCCAATGTCTCTGCCTCCGAGGATCCGCGGGCCGCTGTCTCCCCACTAGCCGGTACCTCAGCTCCCTCGCCTGATGTTGATGCTGTACCAGACAAACACAACAGAACAGGGATGGGGAGACAAAACAGGAGAGACACTTGTAAGTAACTGAATGCTGATACACAATTGCCAGACATACACCTACCCAGCAGACACACCCAACAGGCTGCACCATGCACTAAGCCCATGACCATGGCCCTGACTACTGAGCAGTAAAGTGACCTACACCCATATCCTGTCATTGCATTGAAGCTGAGGTAGGTGAAACCTGAGAGGGACACCCTTACACCCTTTGGGGAGCAGACAGTAGCTGGACATCAGTCAAAACCCTGCTCTAAGCCCCATGACCCTATCGCACAAACACTCATCCTTCCAGGCTGAAGTATGGGCTGTGAGTACTCACCCCCTTGTGACTGCTGTGCAGCCTTCAAGCGCCCAGTCCAGGTCTGGGTACACCACTGCCAGGATCCTTTGCATTAAGGGGGCCAGTGCCCGACGGGCACCCCTACCACGTTGGGAGGACTTCCCCGGCTGGTCCTCACTGATCTTCCGTTCCCAGCGCCGCAGGTCCTCCCACCTCTTCTGACAGTGGGTGCTCCGCCGGTTGTAGACCCCCAGGGTCCGTACCTCCTTGGCAATGGCATGCCAATGTGCCCTCTTCTGGTGGGTGCTGACCTAGTAGGGAGACACAGAGAAGAAACACAGAGGTCAGGCTCCTGCACGATGGCAATAGCTGGCTGATTGTTAGAAATTGGACAGACAGTACTCCCAGAAATGCAGGAAAGTGGCACGCAGCATTCCATGCACCAAGCCCCATCCTGGCTCACAGTAACGCACACCAGAGCAATACACTCCATCCATTACACACACAGTGCCCCCCAAACCCGGACTCACCTGTACCTCTGGCCGGCCGTAGAGTCTGCCGTACAGTGGCAAGACCCATTCCACCAGTTTCTCCAGTTCTTCCTGGGTGAAGGCCAGGGCCCTTTCCCCTGCACCATGTGGAACATCCATAGCCAGTGGCAGGCCACAGCAGTACATGGAGTGGAGTACTTCTCTGCACAAGATCAGGGAGTCAAGTGAGCACACGATGATGAACGCGCGTACGTTCCGCGGCGGAATGCACCGTCACCGCAGGCAGCGATCATGATACGCCAAGATTCCCCATTGGCATCCATGTTAACCAATGAGAGTGCGAACAGCGGTAAACACCGCCGAACGGTGTGACGTCAACCGCTAGCGGTCTTAGGTCACTTCCACAACGAAGGGGCAGAACTTCAGTGGGCAGACATTTTGCCATCACCTACGCATCTTGAAGTTCAATTTAGTCACACTGCTGGGCCTACTAGCCATATGAATCACATATGTCTCTATCCGTAGAGTATATTGTCACACATGATTTACTCTGTTCTTTCTCAGTGGTGACAATGTACATCTCTCAGGTTGAAGTTATTGTACAGACACTACTATGAAGAATGCAGTGAATGTGTTTAGCAAATATGCCTGTGTATGTGTGCACATGACTCCTTGTTCTTACCCCTCACAGGTACAGACCGTTGTGGCGAGGATGGGCACCTTCTGTGTACAGACCACTTGTGGATATGGGGACCATGGTGGAGCGTCAGATCATTATCACTTACAGACTCACACGTGCAACTATTCAGGACCTATGTGCATTACTGGATCCTGCACTGACTCCTGGAAATCCTAATCAGCATGCCATTCCTTCTGAGGTGCAGGTACTCTCCGCACTCCATTTCCTGGCCACAGGCTCCTTTCAAGTGACAGTGGGCATGAGTGCTGGTTTCTCACAGCCAATGTTCAGCCAGGTACTTACAAGATTTCTAAATGCATTTGTACAACATCTGCAATCCTATGTGCGATTCCCCCAAAGTGCTGATCTCCCTGCCATCAAGTCAGACTTCTATGCCTTTACAAACATTCCCCATGATATTGGTGCCATTGATGGAACCCACATACCCATCATCCTCCCAAGAGTGAGTGAACAGGTGTAAAGAAACAGCAAGAGCTTTCACTCCATGAACATCCAATTGGTATGTACATTACACTAGTACATATCCCATGTGAATGCCATGTTTCCTGGTTCAGTTCATGATTCATTTGTTTTGAGGAACAGTAGTGTGCCACAAAAGATGGAACAACTCCAAGAGGACAGAGGGTGGATCATAGGTAAGTGTGCCTGTCACTAACTTACACATTGCTGAAAAACAGCCTGTCAGACTAAGGACATACCAATAACAACTCTGTATTGACCATTTCTCTAGGTGGTTCTGGCTATCCAAACTTGCGCTGGCTCGTGACACCAGTGAGGAATCCTAGGACGGATTCAGAGAGGAAATACAATGAGGCCCATGGACGTACTAGGAGGGTGAAAGAGCGTACTATAGGTCTCCTGAAGGCTAGATTTCGGTGCCTACATATCTGTGAGGGTTCCCTGGCCTATGGGCCTGATAAGGTATGCAGGATAATGGTGGCCTGCTGCATGCTGCACAACGTGGCAGTGAGACATTCAATCCCCCTTTTGGAGCTGAAGGGTGCTATAGGTCCTGATCTGTTACCTCAGAGAGGTGAGGAGAGTAATGGTGAGGATGAGGAAGGGGAAGATGTAAATTCCAGAAACCAGCTGATACAACTCTACTTCCAATAACTGTCTGGGACTTCAGCCTGTATATGTGGTTAGTGACTGATACTGTAAGTGTGCCATGTCAACTAGGGGGAATTGGTCATGATATATGATTCATGGACCTCTTCAGCATGGTACAGACAGAAAACATAAGCATTCCCTTCTTGACTTTTTAGAAACACACTGTACCAGCAGCATGCACAATTTGACAATAAAGTTTATCCCTCCCTGTTGCATCATTACTCCACTTTTTTCAACATTGAAGACAGGGGACAGTGTTACAGGTGAGATATGTTGTTTATTGGTGGAATATGGTGAAATGTTCTAAGTACAGTGATGAAAGTCGTTATGGTTGGTTGTCCTCAAAACCGACTTGGTGGTAGGCCTGTTTGATTTGATAGGTGTGTCCTATTTGTAGTTCTGTTCATCATTTAGCCCTCAGCTAAGTGCAGTTTGTGAATGGGTGTGTTGGTTGCTTGGCAGTAGCAGCAGTGTCAATTGTTGGTAGGGGGCTTGTTCTTGGCTGGGTTTCCAGTGCCATATCTTGGCCTGAGGATACGTTTGGGCGCCTGCTGTGGAGCTACTTGGGGTGACATGGTCGGCCCTTGTGATTCCTGGGAGGGTTTTTCTTGTGCAGTTTCAGCTGCTTGGGACAACTGTTGCTGGTTATCCAGGGCTATTGGTGGGCCTCTTGTCCGGTGTGGGTTCTGAGGCTTTGTTGACCAACTGCAGCAGTGCTCCAGCAATGGTGGCCATTGTGGCATTGTGTTCTTTCCACTGCTCCATGGCCTGTTGGTGGTGTTCCAGCTGCATCCTCTGACTTTGCTCCAGAGTGGTTACAATCTGTGCCAACCTGTCTTGGGCATGTTGGTTTGCCCCCAATATATCTGCAATGAAATCCTGGGCTGCTGCATCTATCCGGTGCCCTACCCCCTGACCCACTGGGCCACTTGACCTTGCCCTGTCCCCCTGTGCTTGTGTCCCCTGCGCAGGTCTATGCCACTAACACTGGGCCCTCGTCTTTCTGCATGTTGGGGGTGGGAGACTGTGGCCTCTGTTGCTGTGTTCCACCTGTTTGTGCCCTGGGTCCACTGGTGTGGGAACGCCTCCCATGGCCTGCTGGTCTTGGCAGAGTGTTAGGGGTGACAGTGTTTTCCTGGGTGGGGCTGCTGCATGGTGAGTATCCAGGGCTGTGTGAAGGGCCTGCCTGCTCATCTGTGTCCAGGGATCCTTCACCAGTGTCCTGTGAATTGCCTCTGTCTCCCTGGAATGCTGTGGCACTCCTTGTCCCCTCCATTAGGGTTGCATGGGTGGTGGTGCCTGTTGGGGGACATAGAATTGTTTGTAACATATGCAGGAGGGTCTGAGGTGGGTGGTACTGTACAATTTAGTGCTGGTGTGCCTTCAGTGGTGCCTTTGTGAGGTGGACATAGCATCTAGTGGCACTGGTGGCGTTACATTGTGGTGGGGGTTATTATTCCATTGTGGGAACGTGCAGGGGTGGGTGGCTGTGCACAGCGGGAGTGCTGTGGGCCGGATAGTGAGTTGTGGGTGATGCAGGGTGGTGGTTGTGGTGGGTAATGGCTGGGAGGGGTGTGGGTCGAGGTGGGTGAGGGTGGGGTGGTGCATGCATTACAGGTATGGTGTATATGGGGTAAATGTAGACGACTTACCCAAGTCCATTCCTCCAGTGAGTCCAGTGAGTCCCTCTGGGTGAAGGATGGCGAGTACCTTCTCCTCCCAGTCAGTGTAGTCGGGTGGCGTTGGTGGCGGCCCTCCCCCAGTCTTCTGCGATGTAGTGCCTGGATGTCATGGCCCGGACCTTCCCCCGCAGGTCGTTCCTTCTCTTGCGGGTGTCATCCATGGTGTGTGGATGGTGTCCCACTGCATTCACCCTGTTGACGATGGTTTGCCACAGCTCCATTTTCCAGGTGATGGGTGTGTGCTGCACCTCAGAGCCGAATATTTGTTGCTCTACTTTTAGGATCTCGTCCACCATGGTCCTTAGCTCCCTTTCGGTGAAGCGTGGATTTTTTGGGGGGGACATTGTGAGGGTAGTGGATGGCGTTGGGACTGGGTACGGTGTTTGGGTGCTCCTCTGTGGGTCGATGTGCGTGTCCTGTCTCCTGGCGTTCTCTGTCTGGCTCTGGTGCTGTCTGTCTTCTGGTCCTGGTTTTGTTGCAAGGGATTGTGGGGTGTGTCTGGGGGTGTTTTATGGTGTTCTGGATGTGTGTCAGGTGTGTGGGTACTAAGCCTAGCCAATGTGTACAGTGGTTGCTGTTGGGCCCACTTGCCGCCCGTGGCGGTCGCAGCCGCCAATGGTCGTCCGGCCTCCACTGTCCGCTGAGGTGATTTGTGCATCTTTATTTGGAGGGCGGGATGTGGGTGTGCTTGGCAGGGTGAGGTGGGCCGGGATTCCCGCCGACAGGGTCCTGGCAGGGAGTGGTGGTGTGTGAATGTTTGGCGGGTTGGGTTTTTTGTTCATTATATGGTGGGTTTCCATTCGCCACCGCTGGCGGAATTCTGTTCACCGCCGCCACGGCGGTCGGCGGTCTTTCCCGCCTTGTTCATAATGACCGCCATAGTGCCCTTCCAGGAGTTCGGAATAGCTTCAAGTTTAAGGGCACTTATAAAAACTACTGCCAATTTTTCTGCCCAAAATTTCGAGTTGGTTTTATACAGGGCATTTGGTATTTCAGTATTTCTGCTTTTCCTAATTAAACTCCTAATCTGATCTTCAGAAAAGGGAATCACAATATCTTCGGTAACTACAGGGGGTCCACATGGTGCTGTTATTTCCACCACATGGGTACCCATAGGCCAGACGTACAAAGTCCTTTTGCATTTCTTAACAGTCCGAATCGGTATTTGCGCCCATTAAGAAACGCAAAACAGCCTTTTCTGATGTACAAAGGAATTTAGGTAATTGAAAATAGGAATTACCTATTTGCGATTCCTATTCCGATGTACAAAGTTTTTCCTAAATGCGATTTAGGCAGTGAGGAAATGCAATTACCATTGATTTGTAGTTAGTGGTAATCATGCGCAATTTAAAAAAAAATGTTTTTTTTTAATTGTAATAGAGCACACATATACCCCTTGGGCATATGTGTGCTCTACACGTGCACCACTATTTGTGGGGTGCACGAAGGGGGGCCTTTTGTCCACAGCCATCCTTCAATTTGCCTTTCCCAAATAGAGATTTCCTATTTAGGAAATGCAAAACCGGCCCATTGACACAAATTCAATGGGATTCCTTATTTATGATTTCCTAATAGCAATTCCTACTTTGTAGGAATCGTTATTAGGAAATTGGTATCTTTGTACGTACCATTTTGTATTTTCTAAATAGCGATTTCTATGAAGTAGCTATTTAGGAAATGCAAAATGTAATTTTAGTACATCTAGACCTATATCTCAAAGTGCACCACCCATTTGGATTGATTCCTCCTTAATTTCTTTAGAGTAATTAAAATGCTTGGTTAAAAAATCAATACACACTGGTTCAGCTATATTAGAACTTGTTATAGTAATTGGGGCCCTATTCAAGTTATTTACCACTTCCCCAAAAAAACACAAATTACTTAGGTACAGTGCTTTAGCCCAAAACTCATGCCTTTTCAAAGACTTTTCTTGCCAAATTAATTTCCAATATATTTTATTAATAATATTTAGGTCAACTTGGATTCTGCAGTTCCCTGGTTGCTTCTGTGAGAATCTCAAGATTCTATTTCAATTCCTCCTTATTAAATGAGTGGAAGCAGAGATTCAAATCCTATTTAAATCTTTTATTCTTTCTTTATGTTGGCAAGTATTTTGAAGTTTTTGTTGTGGAATAGGAGGCCATAAGCTTCTCTATGAAAGAATACCACATATTTATCAGAGCATCAAATTCCTTATTAAAGCATTGCAATACCAAAATGGATGCATTGACCCCAGTTGTGGTTATTTCCCCTGCGAGGAAATCAGCATGTCAATGGTTAACTCTTTGAACATTGATCTTCATAGTTTGCTGTCCATCAGCACTTTCATTTGTCTCTGTAATCTCGTAGGTTGATGCTAAACTAAGTAGGGATAAAGTTACAGCGGTGTAATCTAAGGTTGAATGTACCCCCTGTGAAAAGCAAGATCGTGACAGTGGATTATCTTGCTGGAATCCTCCATTCAGTATTGCCCCCAGACATTTTACAAAGGAAACCACTTTTTAATCCCTGGGCCCAGGGCCTATTGCACCAATCAACTGATTTGGGACAGCCTAGAGGAGGTCCTGTTGTAAAATGTGTTCTTCTCCAGCAAAGGGCCATAGCAATTTCATATTAAAATCACCTGCCATTAGAATTTCTGGGACAACGGTGTCTTGTAAACGTTTTAATAGAGTTTTTACCAGTTTAGATACCATTAACGTCCTAGAACAAGCATCACTGTGGATATACAGGTTAATTACCAGGAGTGACCTCTTCATCTTTTTGTGCCAGTTCTGTAGTTTAACTACCAAACTGTTAATGCTATGTACTTCTAGCTGCTCACCATGTATATTTAAGGCCATAGCTGTAAAGTTTGGCAAACAACACCTAAGGTGCCCAAACCTCCTATTTTTTGTGCTGGGGAGAAAAAGCCAATATAACCATCTATTGTAAATGGCTGTGTTGCTCAGGTCTCTTGCAATATAATTATTTGATGTTCACTCAGAAGACATAGTAAAACCTTCTGTCTATTTTTGGTGTTCGCACCATTGATGTTCCACAACCACAATTTAAGTGATTCCAGCTTGTTTTTTACAACCCTCGGTCAGTGGGGTGGCCTACTTATCCATCAGGAGCGGCTACCTTCATGTACACCTCCTGTTAACCGCCCTATATTTAGTTGGTCAAAATGGTTGTAACTGTTGACGAGCACCTGTTCTGCTGTGATAAGAGAACCAGTGAGAGAGAAGATATGTTACCAACCAGATTCCTAAGAATGGAGAACGGTTGCTTATAACCCTAGTTTGTTCATTTTTCAGAGACTTACACTGGTTTAGTATGGGGACTGGGTAGCCTACTTGACAAGGTGTACTAATCACCATTCCACACTTAAGGAAAATAGCTTTCTCATGCAGAACATTTAGAGCTAGCTAAGGTGACACCCATGCAACCAGGATAGATTCTTGATTGTTGATTTCACTGCTCTTCATTGGGTGCAAAAATGTTATAGATTCAATATCCATTGATATACTTTCAAGAGCTCATACTGTATGTAAACGTTTTAAAATGTTCTCATGATGAAGTATGTCATGCATCCCCCATGACTGGTATTTTGGTGTGAGTATTTGATTACCACAATATGGTGGGTGAAGGGGGCTATCCCCATGTATAATACCTTGATTTATTTCTAAGTCTGGCTGACTTTTTTCCAAAGCGATATCCGAGGGCCTAATCAACACATTTGAACCCATCATAGAGCCTGTTTTCGTCAATACAGTTGTTTGAATTTTCAGTTTTTTTTAATTGTCTGTATTTCATCGTTGAGAGGTCATAGTTTAAGCACCCACTCCTTGCACATTTGCAAAATCAACTTTATGTTTCTCAGTTTCAATTCCTCCTAGAATACCTACAATTTCTCCTTTACTATATTCCTTTTTTGTCATTGGTATTGGCACTGTTGCATAGTGCACCCCTTCTCAGCCATCGGATGTTGACCCTGTGGGGGATCCGTTCCCCGCCTCTTTTCTACTCTAATTGAGTTTTCAAGGGAGGTACAACAGAACTTTGATGGATTTTTTCCCTCAAAGGGGGTTACTTGCTCAGTTTTTTCTGTACCACCTTGCTCAGATCTTCTCTGTTGTTTTTCAAATAGCGAGAACAGCTTTATACTCAAAGTTGTATCCTTAATATTTTGATGTAACGCAGTCACTAACATATACACATGCTGTGTTTCATTTTGTACAGGTATATTTTCAGCTATGTCAAAAGTAACTGTAGAAGCACCCTTAGTTTTATTTCTGCCCTTACATTGTTTTTTCCTCTGTCTTTTTGTCAGTGGATCATCTGGTTGTTTTAATAGTTGAGGGAGTTGATTTTGAGGGGGCACCTCCCTTACTGTTGGACTGTTGGACTTTCTATTACATGGACATGTGTCTTCTCTGCTGTCTCTATACTACGGTCTTCACCTTTAGCCCCTTCCTGAACAATACCACTACTAGTAGGATCATATAGCTTGCTATTAGCCTCTGTTGGTTGTTTCAGTAAAATGTTATTATTATTACAACAGATGGTATCAAATTTGATTTTAAAATCTTCCATTACCCATCCAGTAAGGGCCTCTGGTGTTATTGCCAGTTTATAAACTTTTGGGGTGCAGGGGCATTCAAAATGCATTGTTTCTGCAAACTTCTGTGCTTAAATTATAAATTTATTTATATAATCCAGGTTTTAATCAAGCCCCAAAACTTATTTTGCCGTGGTATTTAACAAGTCTACCAGAACTTCCATTTTTGTGGATTGATATGTCAACGCATCCAGGGTTAATTGCAAGGTTTGATTTGAAGAGGACATCTCACACTGCTCTATAATCTATCTTCTCTGGTGGTGTTTTCACACAGCATTTTCCATATTTCTTTATTCTGGACTTAATTTAACCATTTTTTGAACTACTTGGGGACCTGTATCTACTTTACCTTTTATGCTCCTGTTGTTGATCAATTATTCTACATGACATACTCTAACAATAAAACTCAGTCTCTTCCTGTAGGTGTGGTTTGCTTGTCTACCCTTCAAATTCTGTTTCTGTTAAATTTATGTTCCCACCACACAAACCATGTGCCCTTTGTATAACGTGAGGACACAGATCTCTGTGGTTCCCTCCAGGCTACCCTGCAGTTCTTTAATTGAAATTATGCACTCCATTCCCTCACCGGACTGAGTTTTATTACTTCACTGGTATGCAAGACTATCTTTACTTTTTGTTGGGGATATTGGGTTAGGAAGAATCACTTAGTTTTCAGAGATAACAAAAATGGCCCCAACAAGGTCCTTCGGGAAAACAAATTTATGTAGAACTTTCACAGATTTCTTAAACATTCGCAATATGGAGGAGACTAAGGACTGATGCTCCTGGGTCAATTTTGCCTTTGAGCTCTTTGCTCTCTGCAAGGATTGCAGCTTTCTCGTTCTTTTAATTGGTAGCTGTGTTACTTTTTCTTTCCCTGACTGCATTTTGATCCACCACTATTGCAGTTGGTGATTAATAGGGGTACTTAACTACCAGAAGTCAGCTGCTGTCCTTTTGCAACCCCTTGTCTGTTTAGCAATATCAAGCTTATTTACTAAATACTTTCAACTGCTGTCTCTTATTTAACAACACAAAAGGATGATGGACGGAGTGTTGAAACTTTTCAAACACTCACCCCCAGTCACAGATCTGGGTTTAATCCATCGTTCTTTTGCTCACCATGCCACCCCAGTTTGGACCCAGCCATTTGCAAATCAGTCTTGACCCTGTTCCCCATAGGGACAGTCCAGCCCAAACTGCCAAGTCAGGTCCTCCCTGGGCCGGAAACAAGCTTCCTAGGACCGGTTTCAGGGTATCACCCTTCATCAGCTAGGCTAGCTTGAATCCAGTGGTACAGTGAGCAAGGGACCCACGTCTGGGCAAACCCTTCCCACTTAGGGCAACTTTAGCAACACAAAAGGATGATGGACGGAGTGTTGAAACTTTTCAAACACTCACCCCCAGTCACAGATCTGGATTTGCTCCATTGTTCTTTTGCTCACCATGCCACCCCAGTTTGGACCGTCCATCAACTGTTCTTTTTGCATTTGTCACCCCAAGTGGGAAGGGTATGCCCAGACATGGGTCCTGTGCTCACTATACCACCAGATTCAAGCTAGCCTGCCTGAAGAGGGGTGATACCCTGAAACCGGTCCCAGGATTTATGGTCCAGGGAGGACCTAGCCTGGCAGTTCGGGCTGGACTGTTCCCATGGGGAAAAGGGTCAAGACTAATTTGCATGTGGTTGGGTCCAAACTGGAGTGCCATGGTGAGCAAAAAAACTGAATGTTTAAACCCAGATCTGTGACTGGGGGTGAATGTTTGATTTGGTCTACATTCCGTCCATCAACTGTTCTTTTTGCATTTGTCCCTAAATTAACAAGCAGTATGTGGCACAGCAAATGGGAGAGGGCATGAGAGGGTAGAAGAAAGGCACAGCAGGCCACCAGCGAGCCACAGCAACTGCAACAGCCTCAGCAGTAGCCTTAATCTCCTGCCTTCCAGCCTCCACCCCTCTCCACTTTGATCTCTCAAGGGCTGCGCTGCTCTATGCTCCACTCCACTTTATGTTTCCATGTCTCTGTTGCTCTATGATCTGCCCCCTGGGCTCCAAACGACTGTGAATACGCCAGGGATTGCCCCTCTGGGTTCAACTCATTTGATTGTTGTGCTGGACCACTGACCTCCAGCTTGCAGTTTTCTTGCTTGACTCCTCCGCTAATTGTGCTGTTGCCAGGCTGTCTTGATTGATTTGTCTTAAGTCCCCTAGCTTCGCCGACTTGCCTTCCACTGTGATGTTGGAGGGGAATGAGCATGCGCCAGGGGAACGTCACTCCAAACTTCAGACTGTTGCCGTGGCTGTACACCTTTTGCAGCCTTCACAGGTGAGGTACTAGGTGTAGATAAACCCTAAAATGGGGGTAAGTGCACCCTACCCACAAGCTGCACCTGTTTAGATGGGCCGTTTACGCATTCCCCAGGGTTCAACCCGAAAATGTGCGACCTAGCCCACTGACCGCGCTTATTAGGCTAAAAAGCTGCTATTGAGTTATTAACAAAGTTAGGCCCTCATTCTGACCCTGGCGGTCAGTGTTAAAGCGGCGGCCAACCCGCCAACAGGCTGGCGGCCGAAAAATATGAATTCTGACCCTGGCAGGAACCGCCAACACAGGCCGCCGCTTTAACACTCCGACCGCCACGGCGGTACAAACAAACAGCGCGGCGGTCACCGCCAACAGGCAGGCGGCAGACAATGTACCGCCCACCCTATCACAACCCACCAATCCGCCAACTTTTCCGGGGCGGGAGCCCCGCCGATAAAAACACGGCGGAAACAGACATCTCCAATGGAAAACGCTTACCTCGACACACTCCACGCGGAATCGGAACAGCATGGAACCCGAACTCCACATCCTCCCAGCCATTGCCTTCCTGCTCTTCTTCCAGGATCACGAACCTCACCGCAGACGACAACGGTGAGTACTGCACCTATGACACAGGGGAGGGGGGAGAAGGAAAGGTTACGGGCACACACATACACCACAAACCCACCCCCACCGAAATACCAACACACCTATGCAGATAAAAAAGTCAGAGTGACACCCCCAACCCCCCCCCAAAACAAAGACAAAAGCCAATGAATGTAAAAATAGAACCATATTATTGCAACAATAAAGTATAGCGACCTTAGCAATATATGAAGAATGAATACACATCTAGAACTCTATCCATACAAGCAGCAAAAGTCCGGCCCAGTCAATCAAAGTCCAAAGGTCCGTGGGCCAATGTGCAGCAACACATGGGCAAAGCCCACACACAAGATCCAGTCCATTGGAGAGAACACTGCTGGGGCATCACTAAATTAAAAAGACAGGCACCTCAGGGGGAAGGGAAGGGGGGGCACCTCAGCCACATGAGTCCTTGACGCCAGATCCACGAAGGGCCTCCATGCCCACTGTGCCATCCTGGGGAGTGCAAAGCCACAGTCTCACAAGTCTCTACAGTGGGTGGATTGCCCACTGTGCCATCCTGGGGAGTGCAAAGCCACAGTCTCATAAGTCTCTACAGTGGGTGGATTGCCCACTGTGCCATCCTGGGGAGTGCAAAGCCACAGTCCATCAGGTGGATTACAGGGACCACTGGTCATGGAGGAGGCATGGTGGGCAGAGTGCGTCGTGAAGGCCTGCCCGACACAGAACTGGGACTGCCAATGGGCCAGCGGTGCCTGAGATGAAGGGCCCAGCGGAGCGGTGCTTGACAGGAAGGGCCCAGCGGAGCGGTGATTGACAGGAAGGGCCCAGCGGAGCGGTGCCGAGACGGCGGTGCCCAGCGGAGCGGTGCTTGACAGGAAGGGCCCAGCTGAGCAGTGCTTGAGATGAAGGGCCCAGCGGAGCGGTGCTTGACAGGAAGGGCCCAGCGGAGCGGTGCTTGAGATGAAGGGCCCAGTGGAGCGGTGCTTGAGATGAAGGGCCCAGCGGAGCGGTGCTTGACAGGAAGGGCCCAGCGGAGTGGTGCTTGACAGGAAGGGCCCAGCGGAGCGGTGCAGAGACGGCGGTGCCCAGCGGAGCGGTGCAGAGACGGCGGTGCCCAGCGGAGCGGTGCTTGAGATGAAGGGCCCAGCGGAGCGGTGCTTGACAGGAAGGGCCCAGCGGAGCGGTGCTTGAGATGAAGGGCCCAGCGGAGCGGTGCTTGAGATGAAGGGCCCAGCGGAGCGGTGCTTGACAGGAAGGGCCCAGCGGAGCGGTGCTTGACAGGAAGGGCCCAGCGGAGCGGTGCTTGACAGGAAGGGCCCAGCGGAGCGGTGCAGAGACGGTGGTGCCCAGCGGAGCGGTGCTTGACAGGAAGGGCCCAGCGGAGCGGTGCTTGAGATGAAGGGCCCAGCGGAGCGGTGCTTGACAGGAAGGGCCCAGCGGAGCGGTGCGTCTCACGGCGGGGCCCCGTTCAGCGGTGCTTCTCACGGCGGGGCCCTGTTCAGCGGTGCTCCTCACGGCGGGGCCCTGTTCAGCGGTGCTCCTCACGGCGGGGCCCTGTTCAGCGGTGCTTCTCACGGCGGGGCCCTGTTCAGCGGTGCTCCTCACGGCGGGGCCCTGTTCAGCGGTGCTCCTCACGGCGGGGCCCTGTTCAGCGGTTCCGGTCACGGCAGGGCCCCGTTCAGCGGTTCCGGTCACGGCAGGGCCCCGTTCAGCGGTGCTTCTCACGGCGGGCCCTGTTCAGCGGTGCTCCTCACGGCGGGGCCCTGTTCAGCGGTTCCGGTCACGGCGGGGCCCCGTTCAGCGGTGCTCCTCACGGCGGGGCCCTGTTCAGCGGTGCTCCTCACGGCGGGGCCCTGTTCAGCGGTTCCGGTCACGGCGGGGCCCCGTTCAGGGGTGCTTCTCACGGCGGGGCCCTGTTCAGCGGTGCTCCTCACGGCGGGGCCCTGTTCAGCGGTTCCGGTCACGGCGGGGCCCCGTTCAGGGGTGCTTCTCACGGCGGGGCCCTGTTCAGCGGTGCTCCTCACGGCGGGGCCCTGTTCAGCGGTGCTCCTCACGGCGGGGCCCTGTTCAGCGGTTCCGGTCACGGCGGGGCCCCGTTCAGCGGTGCTTCTCACGGGGGGCCCTGTTCAGCGGTGCCTGTCTTGTGTTTCCAGTGAACCACACCTGGCCAATACTTGCCGCTCACTCTGCATCGGACCTTTCCGTTGCGGGGCCCTCCTGTGATGGAGTCCTGGGGCCCTGGCTCTCCTTCGATACCCCCGGAATGGGGCTGGTGGGGCCCTCATGGCCAGGTCGGCTGCTCCCTGCCTTTTGCTCCTTGCTGCCCTTGCCCTCCTTGGCAGACTGTCCGTGGCCCTTGGCTCCCTTAGCCGATGTGGCAGGTGACGGTGCAAGGCTACCCTCCTTGGGGGCAGGCGTATCAGGCCTGTCGCGCCTGTCCTTCAGTTTTTTGGTCCTCTTCCCAGGGGGGGGGCTGGCTGTGCCTTTGCTGCTGGACGATGTCCCAGCCCAAGGAAAGGGCGGACTCCAAAAACCAGGCACGACGTTCTTTGGAGTTGCTGGGCTGGTGGTGGCTGAGGTGTTTGTGGAACTCTTACGGGATGGAGGGGGTGGGTCAGGTGAGGAAAAGAGGTCCACTTTAGAGAGGAAAATTTTCTTTGGAGCCATGGGAAGGGTGGCTGGAGTGGGTATGGGAGTGGAGGAAGAGGATGTGGTTGTAGGAGAGTCAAGTGTGCTGTCTTTGGGTGCAGGTGCTTGGGCAGGAGGCTGACGTGAGGTGGATGGCTGTTGTTTGAGTGCCTGCCTGCGTTTGTGTGGTTGGGAAGCGGGGGTGACAGACACACTGGGAGAGGACACAGGGGACGTGTACATGGCAGTGGGGCCGGTGACTGCACGTGTCCGGACTGGTGTGGAGGGTGTGCTGGTGATGGGTGCAATGGCTGATGGTGGTGTGCTTGCAGGTGTGTGTGGAGACGTCACAGGGAGGGAGGAGGGAGACGAGTAGGTGGGGGACACAGAGGAGGTAGTGGCTGTTGGCATGTCTGCATCTGGATGTTGCTTGGGTGAATGCTTGTGTGTCCTGTGGTGCTTATGTCTGGATGACCTGCCCTTGGGTTTTGAGGTGTGTGCAGGCTGGTCTGTAGGTGTGGATGGGATAGGCAGAGGAACAGGGGAGTGGGACTGGGTGGAGGGAGTCAGAAGAGGGAGGCTGGAGACAGGGACAATCTATGCCGTCAGTTCTGAGGCCAGAGCGTTGAACGATCGTTGATGGGCAGCCTGACCCGAATGAAGGCCCTCCAGGTATGCATTGCTTTGATGCACCTCCCTCTCCACACCCTGGATGGCATTCAGAAGGGTAGACTGGCCAACAATGATGGTCCTCAGGAGGTCAATGACCTCCTCACTGAAGGCAGCAGGGGTGACTGGGGCAGGGCCTGAGGTGCCTGGGGCGAAGGAGATGGCCGGCTTCCTGGCCTTGCGGGCACGGGCCGAAGGCCGAGGGGCTGCTGGTTGGGCGGAGCTGGTGCGCTGGGTGTACCTGTTTCTGCGGTGGGCACGGATGTTGCCGCCACCGCAAGGGAGCTCCCTTCCGAGGACGTGTCGGTGTCGCTGCCGTCTCCACGGGTCCCAGTGGTGGAGCCCCCCTCGCCCTCCGTCTCACTGGTCATGTCGGAGTCCGTTGCATGGCCCTCCGGGGCCATGTGAGATGCAGCTCCCTCTTGCGCCGATGCCACTTCTCCTCCGCCTGATGATGCTAATGCACACATTCACAGAAATACAAAGAAAATGGGGGGGTGGTGGAAAACATAAAGACAAGTTGAGTGCATGCATTGGGGACACCGTTGGTGGAGAGGACAGACACAGAAGCCCCCTGCACTACGCTGCGCACTTGGGTTACATTACTCATTCAATGGGACATGCCCTACAAGCCTATGGGCGACAACTGCCCACACAGTATACACTGGTCCATGAATCGCGTTACTAGGCACCCTACAGAGGTGGGGGGTGGGGGCACAGGACCATACTTCACGGACGGGCCTATCCTACAGAAATCGCCTTGGCCTAGGGATACCCACAGCCCTCCTCCCCCACCCAGGCACCTCCACTGCGCGCGAAATAGCTGAATGTGCTGGTACTCACCCCCTTGTGTCTGCTGTGATGTCCTCAAGCGCCCATCTAAATCGGGGTAGGCCACCGCAAGGATCCAGGACATCAGGGGGGTCAAGGTACGACTGGCACCCCTCCTAGGTTGGGAGGCCATCCCCAGCAGAGCCTCCGCGGTCTTCCTGCTCCCGCGGCGGATGTCCTCCCACCTCTTGCGGCAGTGGGTGCCCCTTCTGGTGTGGACCCCCAGGGCCCGGACGTCCTTGGCGATGGCACGCCAAATGTCAATCTTCTGATGGGCGCTGACCTATGTGACATGTACAGGGGGGGAAGAGAAACATCATCACTTTTCTGCATGCTCGATGTGAGAGGCCCCCCCTCCCCAACCTTGCCATGTGGCACATGCTCTCATCTGTCATGCCATGCATTCGTCATTCGCTGCCCTCCCCTCCATCGTACATCCTCCCCACTCAGCCCAGGCATTGGGCACTATGCATTGCCCCCGTGTACTCACCTGTTGGTCTGGAGGCCCGTAGAGTAGCGCATACTGGGGGAGGACCCCGTCCACGAGCTTCTCCAACTCGTCGGAACTGAAGGCGGGAGCCCTTTCCCCAGTCGCAGCAGCCATTGTCACTTCCAGACCGAGGTCACAGCAGCACTTGCAGTATAGGTCCTCTCCTGTGGATGCTCAGGTCTTGTGTGATCAAGCAGAGAGAAAATGGCGGTTACGGCCACGGCGGTGCGTACCGCGGCGGCGCGTACCGCGACCGCCGGCGCTCACCGCCATTGGCTCCTGAAACCCATAGGGTTCAATGTTGTCCAATGCGGCTTTGCGCCGCGGACTGCGACCGCCTACCGCCACGGTGTGCCACGCTTGCGCTATTACCTCACTTCACATTGTCACACTTCACAGGTCAGACAGCCGCCATTTCAAGGGCACACATGGCTTAATTCCTACTGCGTCACACATGGCTAGGCCTTGCACCGACAATCATACTAGCCATTCAATCCTGAGAGATACGTGTACTGGGCATTCTGTGGGCACTTACCTGTGGGTTGCTTGACTCTGTGCTCCATGTTGTCCTTCCTAGGCATCGTCCGCTGGGACTTGCGAGGAGACGGAGGAATCTTCCCGTGTACAGACCGCTGGTGGACCTGTCGTCAATGGAAGAAAGACACGTCATACTCACCTACAGACTCAACCGTGCCACTATACAGGAACTGTGTGCCCAGCTGGAGCCAGACCTGATGTCACCCATCCGCCAACCCACAGGGATTCCGCCTCTAGTGCAGGTGCTGTCAGTACTGCATTTTTTGGCAAGTGGATCATTTCAAACTACCGTGGCCATTTCATCTGGGATGTCTCAGCCTATGTTTTCAAAGGTGTTGTCCAGAGTGTTGTCTGCCCTGATGAAATACATGCGGAGCTACATCATTTTCCCTGAGGTGGGTGACTTGCCTACAGTGAAGGGTGATTTCTATGCCCTTGGACACATTCCCAATATCTTTGGTGCCATTGATGGTACCCATTTGGCTTTGGTTCCCCCAAAAGACGATGAGCAGGTGTACAGGAACCGTAAAAATTATCATTCGATGAATGTCCAGGTGGTCTGCTTGGCTGACCAGTACATCTCCCATTTAAATGCCAAGTTCCCAGGGTCAGTGCATGACGCGTACATCATGCGAAATAGCAGCATCCCTTATGTGATGGAACAGCTACAGAGACACCGTGTGTGGCTAATTGGTGACTCTGGTTACCCAAACCTGCCTTGGCTATTGACCCCAGTGAGGAATCCCAGGACCAGGGCAGAGGAACGGTACAATGAGGCCCATGGGCGGACTAGGAGGGTGATTGAGCGGACCTTCGGCCTCCTGAAGGCCAGGTTTAGGTGCCTGCATATGACTGGTGGATCCCTAATGTACTCACCAAGGAAGGTGTGTCATATCATTGTGGCCTGCTGCATGCTTCACAACCTGGCTTTGCGACACCAGGTGCCTTTCCTGCAGGAGGATGGTCCAGATGGTGGTGTTGTGGCCGCTGTGGAGCCTGCGGAGAGTGAAGAGGAGGAAGACGAAGAGGACGACACAGACAACAGGGACAGAGTGATACTGCAGTATTTCCAGTGACACACAAGTAATAATCTACTCCAGCATTGTATTATATCTGTAACTGTAGTGGCTCTCTACTGTCTGACCTTTCACCCCAATGTATGGTAACTTAGTTGTGTATATCACTTCCTATTTCAGTGATCTGATCCCCACGGAGTGCCCTCTGGTTTTCTTCCCCATGGACTACCGCTGTGTGACACTGGTATGTTGTCATCACAATGTAACTAGAAATGTTTTGTTGGTTATATCGAATACATTTGGTTTAAATAAATAGATAACCAGTTGGTTAATGTGCAATAATTGTGTTTATTGAAGTTTTTAGATAGGTGCATAGTTCAAACAGGGTGATGGTGGAGGCATGTCCATGGCAGTGTCCAGACTGTTGTTCCTGCAGGTCTATTGTCCATATGCCTGTGGAAGGTGGAGCAGGGGCAGTTCAAGGTTGGACAGGGTAAACAAGTGGGACAGTGGGATGACATCCGGGGGTTTCCGTGCATGGCGGGGGTCTTGACATACTACTCTGTCTTCTTCCTCGATCTCAGGCCTTTCTTGCGGGTGGTTCTTGTTCTGCAGGGGGTGGGGTCCGGGAGGGCCGTTGCTGTTGTATCGGGGCCTCCTGACCACTAGCGCCGGTGGAGGTGGTGGGCTGTTCTTCCTCCATGCTAGTGGCAGGGGCCCTTTGGGGGGCCACATGGTCCCGCAATGTGGTGACAATCTGGTTGAGTGCCACCACGATTGTACCCATTGCGGAACTGATGGTGCGCAGTTCTTCCCGGAACCCCATGTACTGGCCCTCCTGCATGGCCTGGATCTCCTGGAACCTGGCCAGGACCGTCGCCATCGTCTCTTGGGAGTGGCGGTACGCTCCCATGATGGTGGTGAGGGCCTCTTGGACAGTGGGTTCCCTAGGCCTGTCCTCCCTCTGTCGCACAGCAGCCCTCCCAGTTCCTCTTTGTTCCTGGGCCTCTGTCCCCTGGACGGTGTGCCCACTACCAGTGCCCCCAGGTCCCTGTTGTTGTTGGGGTTGTGGGTTACCCTGGGTGCCCTGTACTGGTAGACACACCGCTGCTTGACCTATCCTGGAGACAGAAGCATGGGCCCGCTGGGTGGGTGCTGTGCTGGTGTTTCCTGAGGGGGGTAGGTCTGCTGTGGCCTGGGGCTGACTGAGGGTAACCGACTGTCCAGAGGTCCCCGATGGTCCGGGCTGGTCATCAGGTTCTAGGTCGACAGAGCTGCTGTCATCACTGGGGGCCTGTTCTGGGGGTGGGATGGACAAATCTGGACCCTCCTGGCCGGTGTGTTGGCGTTCCGGCCCTGCAGGGGTAGAAGAATATGGTTATTGATTTTGTGTGTGCCGTGGCATGCGATTTGTGGGTGCCCTTGTCCCCCAGTGCTGGCAGTCCCAAGTGGGAGGAGTTGTGAGGGTGGTTTGTGGGGGGGGGGGTGGGTATGTGCAGTGGTCATGCTTAGGTGCTGGGTGTCCATGGTTTGTGCTGGCATTCAGGGGTTTGGGTTGGGTTGGGTGGGTTGTGCTGGTGAGACATTAACAGGGAGTATGTGTGCTGGGGGGTTAGGGGTGAGGGTGGGGGTGTGGGTTGGCATGCTGGTGGTTGGGGGGGTGAAGTAGTTGATATTAGACTTACCAGAGTCCATTCCTCCGCCTACTCCAGCGAGGCCCTCAGGATGCAGGATGTTCAAGACCTCTTGCTCCCATGCTGTGAATTCGGGTGGAGTGGGTGGGGGTCCGCCGCCAGTCTTCTGCACAGCGATGTTGTATCTTGACACCATCGCCCGCACCTTCCCCCGTAGGTCGTTCCAGCGCTTTCGGATGTCTTCCCGATTTCTGGGATGCTGTCCCACAGCATTGACCCTGTCGACGATCCTTTGCCATAGCTCCGCCTTCCTGGCTATTGTGGTGTGCTGCACCTGTGTGCCGAAGAGCTGGGGCTCTACCCTGATTATTTCCTCCACCATGACCCTGAGTTCTTGGTCCGTGAACCTCGGGTGTCTTTGGGGTGCCATGGGGTGGTGTGGATGAGGTGTGGGGTGGTGTTTGTGGTGGTGAGTGTAGTGGTGTGTGGTGTTTTGTGCGTAGATGTGGTGTGGGTGATGATGTTGGGTTCCTGTGTGTGTGTGGTTTGCGTTCCCTGTGCTCTCTCTGTGTGTATTGCGCCTTGTCTCTGAATTTCGCTTTGTGGGGGTTTGTGGGTGATGTGGGTGGGTGTTTTATATGGTGATGGGTGTGTGGGAGTGGTGTTTGTATGTGTATCAGGTGTGTGTATTTTGAATTGTCCAATGTGGCTGTGTTTTGTAAAGGTGTGGGTATTTTGAGCGCGGCGGTGTGTACCGCCAATGGAATACCGCGGTTGAAAGACTGCCGCGTGGATTGGTGGGTCGTAATGGCATGGGCGTGTTTGTGTTGGCGTGACGGTGGAGGTTTGGTCATCTCCAGTTTATCGCTGACCGCTTATGAGGCGGGCTTCAGTGGATGTCGGGTTTTTGGCGGTTTGGCAGTTGTGGGTCAGAATGACCGTGGCGGTTTACCGCGGCCGCGGCGGGATTATGGCGGTCTTCTGACCGGCGGTAAGTGCCTTTTACCGCCAGGGTCAGAATGATCCCCTTAGTCTGCTTGTTAACTGCTTGTATGCAATTTACCATTCATTTGAGGTGTCACTGTGAGAGAGGCCTCTATTTGACATGGTTATCCCCCCACTTTTTGACTGATATTGATGTGCTCTAGAAATTGTAGTGCCCAGGGCCCCAGCTGACTAGGGTCCCTGGGCCAGAGCTTTTTCCCTAAAACTGTTATGATACATTGGCACAATTGGATATACCCTTAACTACCACTATAAGTCCCTAGTAGGTGGGTACCTATGTACCCAGGGCATGGGATCCTAGGGGTATACCCCTGAGGGCAGCAGCACTGATTGTGGCACCCTCTAGGGCCATGTATCCTGATACATGCAGCACTGCCATTGCAGGCTGAGTGTCCTGGTGCAAACCTAAAATATAAACTCGACTGGCATACTGCCTGTCCACCATACCCTGCATTTACTTTGATTAAGTCATCCATTTGGCAGGCCTTACAGCCCTAATGCAGGGTGATCCATATTGTATGTGAGGGCATAGCTGCATGAGCAATATGCACCCACTGTGTCCTTGCCAAACCTGAGACATAGTGAGTGTACAGGCAGCCATTTTAATACATGTGCTGGACACTTGTCTAATACGAGTTTCCCAGCTATGTGATGGACACCCTGAACCCTCGGTTGTTTGGTAACAAACAACACAGAATGATAAATCCACACTGGTCCCACTACTGGATTTATCCCTAAATGTACCTAGGGGTCTCCTTACAGGTGCCCCCTAACAAGCTAACCTAACCTGGCATGGTTGCTGACTGGTATTATCCAGCTGCCACCTCCAGACAGCCAATATACAAACCTTGGGGGAGAGGCCAATCTCTCCAGTTTGTAAGACAATGCCCTTCCTGGGTGGAGGAGCTAATACTTCCTCTCTCAAGAATGTGCACTGTCCTGACGGTGAGCTTCAAAGGGCTTACCGCCCTTGAAACTCAACCCTCAAGCGTGCCTCTAGCAGCAGCTAGCATCCGCCTTTACAAACCTCAACTTTTGGTGGGAGCAAAGGCTGGAAATCCAACAAAGGGTAGGAGGAGTGGCCTCACCTGGCATGGACCACCCTTTAGATGTTGTCTGCGAAGTGGACCCCTAAATTCAGTTTCCTCCATCTTGGAATGGAGTAAAATAGCCAATGAGGTTTAGGGCAGTGACCCTTCCCACAGGTAGTGGTCACCAAAGTGGGTGTAGCCACCCAAAGGTAAGTGTCCCATTGGACACTACCAGGTTCACTCTAAAACGACCACTAAATCAGTATTTAGTTGACACCCGTAGACCATGAAATCATATTTAAAAGGACAAAGAAGAAGACAGTCCCAAAGAAGACCACAGCAAGAGAACTGATGACTTGCTGCATCCGAAAAGGAGCCAAGACCCTGCCTGCTGCATCTGTGTCCCGACAATCACCGCTGCGGAGAAGCTGACCACTGGACTGACCTCAAAAAACCCCAAGGACCTCCATGGTTTGCAAATAGACCAAAACCTCCCATCTGAGTGGAGGTACCACCCAAGAAAGCAGCAAGTACCAACAAGCCAGTGAGGGTCACTTCACACACAGACAGACTCAATGACACACCGACAGCAGCACAGACGAGTCCTATAAGTGTGCCACATTAGGTGGCACTGTGCCCTCCATTGGCAGAGTCATGACAATACCTCAGGTGCACATCAGACTCCAAGAAAACCATCTTCCCCAGCGCTGCAACTGGACCAGTAGGAAGCCCCAGTCAAGGGACTTCAGGAACACCCTGGACCTCCCATCAAAGTGCCAATGTTGTCTTGTGAGCTACCCTGAAAGAATCTTACCTCCCACTCCAAAGGGGTCCATTGCGCACAGCTCCTGGATCACCAACTCACCCTGCATCTGACCGCCCTGTGCCCTGCAACAAGGAACCAGCTGTGCTCCATGGGTCCTAACCCCTTTCAACCTCGACAGCCCAAGGGGACCCCAAGGCACCTCCTCTTAAATATGGAAACCCTCTCCTTTTCCAGGTGGCCCCTCCAAGTGCCCCTGTGCCAAGAGACTTTCCAGCTCTGCTCCCACTGGAACTGGGAGCCACCCGAGGCTCTCCAGCTGGTACAGTGTGCCCACCAACTGCTTTGACCGTCCTGCAAAGGAATAGAATGGTAGCTCAACTAAACTATTTTTAATGCATTTTTAAAAGTGACTGCCTATTGATTTCTATGATGCGTTTTTATGTACAGAAAGACTAACTTTACTAAAACTTTGAAAAATCATAACTCAAAAAGTACTTAACGTATCTTGACTATCTTGGTCTTAAACATTATACAAATCTGAAGTATTTTTATGACATTGGTCTTGAGTTATTTCTCGAGTGTGTGTGGTACATGCCTGATACTATGAGTACAACAAATGCTTAGCACTCCTCCTAGATTGGCCTAACTACTCAACCAAGCAACCCCAAAAATTGGAACATTAGGTGATCTGATTTTTGCCTCTGGAAACCAAAGTGTGGTTCCCTGGACCACCTGCATAGTCTGCCTAGTTTTACACAATACATAGAGGGCCAGCCTCCTACAGTCACTTGAGGCGTCACTTTCTTGCACACACCTGTGTTGTCCTCAGTTGTCCAAGACACTGGAATGCCCACCAACACTTGCCTGGCCCCCCGTCTCTGTCTGTGGGCGCCGATTATCATGGGCTACTCTTCCTCCTTGCCCGCTCTTCCTGAGCTCCTGCAGGCTGCTGCTGAGCTGAGCAAGAAGTCAATCAATCAATCAGTTTTTATAATGAACAACTACTCACCCATGAGGGTTGTAAGGCACTGGTGGTGGGTCTGGGCCTCATTCGAAGAGCCATGTCTTGAGGTTATTCCTGAAGATGGTGAGTGATGGGCTTTGTCTGAGGTGCATGGGTAGGTTGTTCCAGCGCTTCGCTGCAAGGTAGGTGAAAGATCTTCCTCTCGGGTGGTTTTCCGGATCTGTGGAATGGTGGCTAGTGCCTGCTGGGAGGATCGGAATGGTCTGGAGGGGTTATTAAAAGATATGCAATGATTTAGGTAGGCCAGTCCCATGTTGTGAAGGGCCTTGTAGGTGTGGGTGAATAGTTTGAAGTTAATTTGCTTCACCACCGAGAGCCAATGGAGGTGTTGGGAGATGTGTGCCTGGCAGGGGAGGTTCAGGACAAGTCTGGCAGTGGCATTTTGGATGAGTTGTAGTTTTCTGATGTTCTTAGTCGTGGTGCCGGCATAGAGTGCGTTGCTGTAGTCAAGCTTTCTAGTGACTAGGCTATGGGTGACTATCTTGCTGCAGTCGTTCGAGATCCATTTGAAGATTTTGCAGAGTTGACAGAGGGTGGGCCAGCAAGAAGATGTGACTGTGTTTACCTGTTGGGTCATTGTTAGGGAGGAGTCGAGGATGATTCCCAGGTTGCGGGCGTGGTCAGTCGGAGTAGGTGGGACGCTGAGCGATGTGGGCCACCAGGAGTCATCCGAAGCTGAAGTAGAGTTTCCAAATATGATGAGCTCTGTCTTGTCTGAGTTGAGCTTGAGGCGGCTCTCCTTCATCCAGGCGGTGATGGCTTTCATTCCGCTAAGAAAGTTCCTCCTAGCTTTGTCCAGGTCTTCAGTGAGGGATATGATGAGTTGTGTGTCATCGGCGTATGACACAATGTTCATTTCGTGGCCTCTGATGATGGCTGCAAGCGTGGCCATGTAGATGTTGAAGAGTGTTGGGCTCAGGGAGGATCCCTGAGGGACTCCGCAGCTGACTTCTTTTGGCTTGGATATGAAGGGTGGGAGCATGACTCTCTGTGTTCTTCCGGTGAGGAAGGAGTCAATCCATTGTAAGGCTTTTCCACGGCCTCCTGCGTAGTGGAGTCTGGTGCATAAGGTGCTGTGGGAGAACGTGTCGAAGTCTGCTGAGAGGTCGAGGAGTATGAGTACTGCGGTGTGGCCGCGGTTGAGAGGTCTGCAGATGTCATTGGTGGCTGCAAGAAGAGCTGTCTCCGTGTTATGGTTGCTGCAGAAGCCAGACTGGGAGATATCCAGAGAGTTGTTGTCTTCGATGAGCTGTGAGTTTATGGCATTTTCCAGGACTTTGGCTCAGTAGGGTAGTAGCGAGATGGGCCAGAAATTCTTTAGCTCTGATGGATCCGCTGTGGGTCTCTTCAGAGGGCGGACTTTGGTGTGTTTACAATCATTGGGGAGGGTGGCTGTTTTGATAGAGCAGTTCAGTGTCTTGCGGAGTTTGGGGGCGATGGATGCTTTGGCTCTGTTGTATATGTGGTGAGGACAAGGGTCTGTGGGAGCTCCAGAGCGAATGCTGTTCATGATGATTTCAATCTCTTCTGTGGTGAGAGTGGACCAGCTGTGGAAAGTTTGGGTTTGTTCTGGGGGGCTAGGTCGATCATAGGTTCTGATGCTGGCTGAGTTCTGCAGGAGGAAGCTGTCATAGATGTCCTTAATCTTGCGGTAGTAGAAGGTGGCCAGTTTGTTGCAGAGGTCTTGCTGGTTGGTGGCTTCGGAGGGAGGATCAGTGAGGGTTTGCAGTGGAGGCTCAGAAGGAGGAGAGGTCTTCATTGGTATTGATGATTTTCCATTTCTTCTCTAGGGGCCTGGAAGTACTCTTGGATTGTTGGAGTTCAGTGGTGAAACAGTTGGCTCTTTTTGGGATGGGCTTGAACAAACGTGATCGGAGGGGGGCTAAGGAGTTGTCGCATTCGTTGATCCAAGCATTGAGGTTGCGTGCTTCGGTGTTGGCTTCATCAGTAGGGGACGGGGGTGATTTGGCAAGGGTCGTGGTGAGTTGCTCATCTGTGATTTTGTTCCATTTCATGTGGGGGGCCCTGGGGACACAAAGGCTGCTGTAGGGTGTTGTAATGGTGACGTGTAGGCAGTGATGGTTGGTCCAGTCCGGGATGAAGATATTCTTGATGGTAATCGGTTGCTAGAGTGTGTCCTGCGGCTTGCTTGGGCACAGTGATTAGTTGTTGAAGTCCGAGGGTGGTGAGATTGTTGAGTAGGTGATGTCTCCAATGGCATTGATGAAGGCTGGGTGGTCTGTATTCCAGGGTGCCATATAGGGAGGAGTTGTGAGTTGTGAGTGGTGTGGATCAGGAAGTGTAGGTGTTCCATTGTGGTGCAGTGTTCCTCCATGTTGACCGTAATGCAGATGGAGGAATTGTGTATGATGGGCAGTCCTCAGCCCAGGCAGGAGGGTCGGTCCTTCCTTAGGATGTTGTATGCACCCGGGATTGCAATGGCAAGGTCTGGTCCAGAGTTAGGGTTGGTCCAGGGCTCAGTTACAAATGCAATGTCTGGATGGGAGGAGTATATCAGGTCCCAAAGGTCTGTGGTGTGCTGATGGAAGGAGCGTATATTTAGAAGGAGCCAGTTGATGAGGTTGTGGCCGACATTAGTGGTTTCAGATTTGGGGGTGTTCTGGTTGTTTGTTGCGGCTGAAACTGAGGGTGAAGTTCCGGCAGGAAAAAGGTCCGTGGGTGTCTTTAGCAGATGCGGTGTAGCAGGCACTGAGATGCCCAGTGTTAAGGCGGTGGAGGGTCTTGGCATCATAATGGTGGCTGGCCAGGGAATGGCTTGTTGGAGATCCAAGGATTCTGGCGCTGTGCGTGGTCTGGGCAGGGATGGATGCAGACTGGCTTGCCTTTGGCTAGCCCGCTGCTCGCGTCTACTGCATGGCTGCGCTGCGGCTGCCATTAAGAAGGGGAAGGAGGAGAGGGGTCTGGTCAGCTGGGAGGAGGGAGGGTGGAAAAAGCACTTTGTGGGTGGAGGGGTCAGCCCACAGGGACAGCAGCAGCACAGGAGGGAGAGGATCAAGGAAGAGACAGAAAATGAAGAGAAACAATAGAAAAAGAAAAAAGAAAAAAAAGAAGTGAAAAAGGCAGAACTATAAAACCAGGAGTAAAGGAGAGACCAAGAGAGAGTCAGACAGGCTGTCATTTCGTTTTCAAGGCAAAGCAGTGGTAGCAGCAGCCAGAGGAGCAAGGGAAGGCAACAGATGCTGAAGAGGTCAGTAGACTCACACTCTAACAGTGCTGTGGCTGCCATAAGAAGGGGAGGGAGGCAGGGTACTGGTCAGCTGGGTGGCGGGTGGGCAGGGTAATCACTTTGTGGGGGGGTGCAGTTTACTGTGGGGGTCCGCAGGGGGCAGCAGCAGCATAGGCAGGAGAGGGTCAAGGAAGAAACAGAAAATTAAGAGAAATGATAGAAAAAGAAAAAAGAAAAAAACAAAGTGAAAAAAGGCAGACGTATAAAATCAGGAGTAAAGAGAGAAAGAGAGAGATATTTACTTGTAGATGACCACTAGAACACCAGGGATGAGGCGCAGGCAGGACACTGCGGGTGGAGGAGGGCCCCAAACTGAGAGTCAGTCAGGCTCTAAGCTTGTTCCAAGGCAAGGTAGAGTCAGCAACAACAGCCAGAGGAGCTGGGTAAGGCAACAGATACTGAGCAGGAGGTCAGTGGAGTCGGCCCACTGTGCGGTGGAGTGCTGCCTGGTGGTGGTCAGTGGCGGTCGTAAACTGCGACCGCAACAGACCACCATAGCCCCTGTAGGGTGCAGATGCCCTCCCCCCTGGCCCTCTCACCCCTTTGATCACTCGGGCAGTCTCAGGTGGTCTTGGGCTCTAAAAGTGATGACAACAGTGATTGCAGCATCGCTGTCTATGGCTTACTCCTCCTAGAATAGAATGGAGTAGCATATAATGGAGCAGCAAACAGTGGTGTGCCATAAAGTGGAGGGACACACAGAGGAATGGTGGACAGTGCAGTGGTGTAGACTGAAATGGTATACAGTGGAGTGACATTGAGTAGAATAGCATATAGAGGAGTTGCATGCAGTGGAATAGCATACAGTGGATTAGCATAGAGTGAAAGGGTGTACAGTTTATTGGCATACACTGGAATTTCATAAAATGGAGTACCTAGAGTGTAATAGTGTACAGTATAGTGGTGTAGAGAGGCATGGCATGGAGTGGATTAGTGTAGAGTAGAGTAGGATATAGTGGCCTGATGAAGAATGGAGTGGCATAGAGTGTAATAGCATACACTGGAGTGGCATAGAATAGAATGCAGTGGCATGCAGTCCAGTGCGATAAAGGAAACAGACGTAGCGTGAAAGTGTGTTAAACCATGTAGATGTAATGTGTTAGGAAAACAGAAAATACATTTTCATTTTTGATAGTATATGTGAATAGTGTACGGTTTATTAAAGTTATAATTTTTCAAATACTTAGTTATATATTGTGCGCTGTATACCGCAATAATATTGTGGTACATGTGCATGCAAATGTAAATCCCAGCCAGGTAATTTTCATACATTTTGTCTATGTTGTCCCAAGGACGATATTGGCCTTGGGGACTGCCACCTCCCAGAGGCCAGGCCAATCAAATATTATAGATGGTGGAGGGGGGCATGAGGCCCTCTCCCCAAGCCGTATTCAGCCCAGGCACCACCACCTTCCCAGGTCAAGGCCAATAATTTAAATAGTAGGTAAGGGGGGATGCCTGGACCCTCTTGAGGGCCCTTTATTGCCCTAGGGACCACCACCTCCCCAAGGCTAGGCCAATTGATCAAAAACTGGGGAACCCCCCTCCGGACCATTTACAGCCCCGGGACAACTACCTCCCTGGAGCTTGGCCATACTTACAATGGGGTGGGGGGCCATGTGTCCTCACGGGCTGTATTCGACCCCAGGGACCATCAACTCCAGGGGCATGCCGTGCAAATACAAAGAAGGGGAGCCATGTAACTGGAACCATCAATGGCCGTGGGGATCGCCACCCCTCAGGGCCAGCTCCCTATGTCCTGAGATGCCCATCCTCAGGACAAAGTTGTTTGCTGTCGCTTGGCTGAAACTTTCAGAGCTCCAGTCAATTGAAAGCAAACTGTAAATCTGCTCCTGCAGACGGGAGCAGGAAACTGCTTCCAATAACAGGGAGCATGCTTTTCATCTGATTTTCTGCTTGCTATCAAGCGGGAAGGAAAACAGATGAAAGTATTGCTCCCTGGGGCCAAAATTGGCCCCTTCAACTTATTGGCAGGGCCCCGGGGGAAGGGGTCCTTGGGGTCAAAATGTGCCCAGGAGGGGGGCAACTGGCCCCCCTCCCTTCAACTAAATAGCTGGGCCCCAGGGGATGGGATCCTGAGGCAAAAATCTTCCTGGGGAGAGGGCCACTTGGCCGCCTTTTCCCTTCAGGTGATTGGGTGTCCCCCGGGGATGGGGTCACTAGGGCCATAATAGGCCCAGTGTGGGGCCTGGGTGCCCCTCTTCATGGTTTCCTAAATATTGGACTTGGTTCACAAGGCCTGACCACAGCACAAGCCTGTGGCTGACCCCCCATCGAGCATAACCAAAGTCAACTCCTGCCATGTACTGCCAAAGGTCATGTGTGATGCGCGGTTGGTTGTCTATGGGGTTGGCCGCAATATTACTTAAAGTTAAAAAAAAAAAGAAAACCAAAGGTTACCTGGATGTTATCTTTAGGAAATAGAATTTAAAAAACCTTTGAAATTCACTGAGAAAACCAAAGGTTACAGGAATGTCATAGTTAGGTTCACTGCTTCACACACAAAACCATAGAAATTCAACAGTCATAGTTATACTAATCCTAAGAAACTATGGGGCAGATTTATACTTTTTTTTACCTTGGAAAGAAAGGATGCTAACAGGGCCTGGGAGGCCTAGGGGGAACCGGGGCTTGTGCACCAAAGTATGGAACTACACAGTTTACAGGCAAAAAAATTGCCCCTAAGTAGTGTAGCACCATTTTCTGTTGCACAAGCTCCATGGACATGGCTCCTGTCCTGGTAAAGACAGGAGCCATGCCCACCACCCCATTGGCCATTGGGACCAGCGTAGTGCAGGGTGCACCAAGATAGGGCCCCCGAGCGGCTTTGGACAGAAAAGAAAAAATACCTACCAGGACTTACCTTTGGATGGGTCCCCCATCAGTGGGTGACCTCCTGGTGTGGGTAGGGGTGGGTGGGGGTGTCCCTGGGGACATGAAAGGGCACCTGTGGGCAATTTCTATGGTCTCCGACCATGGAAATCTGCCTACAGGTCCCCAAACACCTGGCCATACCCAGCCATTAAATAATGGTGCTAAGCATGCTTAGAGCCATTATTTAAGGCCCTCCTCCACCCGTGTATGATTTTGAGTCATTTTTTGCCAGGGAACACCTACCTTGCATCTCTTTTCCATAGGGAAAAAATGATGTTGACTCCAATATTTTGGCGCTAGACATGTCTACCATCATAATATAAATATGAAGTTAAGTTTGTGCTGGATTTGCGTAAAACAAAATTACACAAATCCGGTGCAAACAGAGTATAAATATGGGCCTATAACTCATACCCTTAGGGTGCTATAACTCATGACTGTTCCATGCACTGCTACTTACCCCACATACTACATAAGTAATATCATCTTCTATAACATTATTTATAATGTAACTACAACATTTGAAAAAACGTTATTGATGAGAAAACTCTGCATGGCAAAGACGTGAGTTATAGTAGGTTTCCCTCATAGAAATCAAGTGGGGTGTAATAGAGACGGACCGCAAGATAGCAGATCGCCTCCCTGCACCAGCTAAGCCGGGTCTGTCCAAGGTGGATTATTTGTGGCAGCTGGTTGGGGCATAAAGAATATAGCACTGATTTGACCCAATTAACCCAAAGTCCAGTGCTTTCAGTGAAGGGTGACAATCGTGGAGCAGACAGAGGTCAGATGTCATGTCTCAGAAGCATAAGAGTTGTCCCTGTAGAGAGAGATGGCATGTGTCCTGTCGTCGAGGGGAATGCCCCAGTCCCATACACCTGCTTCCACACCCTACACATGCTATGTAAGATCTTCAGGTGGCTCCCAATCAACACAAGAAGGACTATCACTCAAACCCTCGTCACCCGTAGGTTGGACTATGGTAATACTCTTTACATAGGAATCACTGCACGCCTCCTGGAGGGGCTACAGAAAATACAAAACTCAGTTGCAAGACTCATCAGTGACCTCCCCAGATGGACTCACATCACCCCACTCCTCAAGAAGCTCTACTGGTTCCAGGTCCAGAAGAGATGCCAGTTTAAGATGCTGACCCATGCATATAAAGTCCTGCACTTCGAAGGACCAGCATACATCAACAAACGAATGACCTACTACCAACCGACCAGTCACCTGTGCTCTGCCTCCCTCTTCCTCACAGACACCCCCAGGATCTGCCCATCTGACAGCAGAGGACGCTCCTCCTCTCACCTGGTTGCAACAGCCTGGAATGACCTACCCCTTCACCTCAGAATGCCTCATCACTCCAGGAATTCAGAAAAGGACTCAATACATGGCTGTTTGAATGAACAGAGCACCACAAAGCAGCTAGCAGCTCTAGCACCTTCAGACCCTCATGGGCAATTTGCCACACTTTATAAATCCTGATTGATTTCAGAAATAAGTCAACCTTGGCAAACCTGTGAGGGTGGTTTGTGGTAGAGCAGTCAGGTATATGCAAGCAACCGATACCCATGCAGGTGAACACCAAGAAGAGATAATCCCATGTCAGCATATCAAACGCCTTCGTCAGGTCCAATATGAGGCAGGCAGTGTATGGTAATTGACCCTATATTTGGTCTTGTACATAGTAGAGGCATCGGACATTCTCAGAGGCACTGTGGCCTGGAACATACCCATTCTGATCCCAGTGTGTAAGCTTCAGGAAGATCCGAGTTGATCTGTTTGCAAGGATCTTTTCCAAGATTTTATAATCCACACCAAGAATGGCAATTGGATGGTAAGACCCCAGGTGTGCGGGGTCTCTGCCAGGCTTTGGAATAGAAACTAAGAGAGACTCCTTAAGTAACTGTGGGGGCTCAACAGGTATGGAGAACTGCATCGTACATTTTATTACAGGCCAGGTCCTGACTGACCTCAGTCTGTGTGATCTTAGCAGCTAAGGAAATTCTAGCTGTGTCAATGATGCGCAGGAGAGTGATACCTGAGAAAAATGTGTTTGGTGTGTCATCTGGGACCCCCAGTGGTGCTCAATAAATAAGGAATAATTGGCATAGAATGCCTGTAGGATCTTGTTCTGTGTGCCGACAGTGATGCCTGAGCTTGTGATCAAATCTGTGATGGTGCTGGTGGACTTTTCCTGTCTAATCAGCCATGCCAGAAGGTGACCCTATTTGTTGCCCTCCCCTTGGGCCTTGGCTGCATGGGCCATAAAGTTAAAATGCTGCCATCTTTCCAAAAGAGCTGTGTAGTTGGTTTTAGCATCCAGGAACTGCAAGACAGTTGTGAAGTCACGATCGGCTGCTTTCAGTAAAATCGGTGAGTGGTCATTCGGTCCTCCCCTATTTCTCTGTTTAGAGTCCTGGAGACACCCACAATCTCCTGGGGACACCTACAATCCTCTGCATACAGGCACTCCTGCCCTACTTTCATTCAGGATAGTTCTGAATTTGTTGGTCAGTTTTTCTCTATGGCTTGCATTCTCGATGACAGGCTTTGCTCCTGACACCTTTCGGATAAGGGTATCAGCTTTCTTCTTCTTTGGATTCTCTTGGTTTGTTTGGGGCTCCCAGGAGCTGCTCTGCCACCCTCTATTTTGGTCCAACTGCTGGTCTCTGACAGGTGCAATTACTTCCCTCTTGTCTTCACTGTGGAATATTGGTAGATGGGTTGATGGCATTCTCCACCAGGCTCTGTAGGGGTGACTCTCTCTTTCGATTCTGAGCCTCCTTCTACCTACAACGCCTGATATCTGGTGCTGGTATTTTGGCTGTATTTGGGGTTGGACCATATTGTTTCATGCCACTGCTGGGAATGCTGGCCGCTCCCTGTTCATCATTGTGCTCTTCAGCTCCGGATCTTCTGTCCTCATTGCCAGTGTGGAGAGGCTGTTGTTGTAATAGTATCCTTTCTGTGCAAGTGATCTGTGTCTCTCATGATGGACTCTAAAGTGGATCATATATTTTTGTGTCAGTTTGAGGGCAGTCAACCTGATTTAGGGTCAATCCTTTCTGGCATAGGGATCTGCTAGCACATCTTTACTTTTGTTGCTGGCCTTACTGTAGGGAAATGTGCCTATCTTCCTGTTTCCAGTTTGTCTTAGGGATCTTTGGGTTAGGGTCTTCTCCACATGTTTTTTAATAGGTATTGATGTGGTTGTATAATAACTAGGATGGCTTCTCTTCTGCATCAACTGTCCATTACTAAAGATTGGGGATTATATGATGCAAGTATCTTTCAGTTGTGTTCAGTGTCTAGTGTGCTCCATTTACTTTCTATGCTTGGGTTCATATCCTTTCTTGCTGGGTCTGTTTTTTCCACTTCTGTTCCATTGAGCATCCATTAAGGCCTTTTGTGACCCTTAAGTTGGGCTGGATGATGCTGAGTCCTCTTGCAAAAAACCCCTTTCCTCTCTTGGTCAGCAAAAGGTCCCAGCTCCTGTATGACACATGCAGCAGGGTTTCTGGCACTCCAGTGTTCTCCTTAAGGCTTTTGCATTTACCACTGATTACCTCTTCATTTCTTTGTAGCAGTGAAAGTACACCTCACCTACTTTAGATTTTCTCCTTAACTTCATTTGCTTCACACAGCCCTCCCGAGGAAAATGCTGTGACATGACTGCCTTTTTAGCTGACATCTTAGATTTAGCCATAGGGGAGAGCGCTTGTACTTCCTGAGTTGACTCCTTTTGGGTTTAGCCTGCTCCTGCTACCCTGTATTGATGGGTGCATTAGCATTTCTTTTGGGACTATGAACTGTCGGTCTCATGGGCAAGGTGGCCAATCCACTCAGAGTCTGATGACCTCTGGGGCTATCTTTGTTGCCTGGTCAGCTTCTATCTCTGCTTCTCCCTTCCCTCTCCCTTGAGCTTCACCTGGCTTAAGGTTGAAGAATACAGAGCAATTAACTTTAAGTACCTTGTGTGTGTTTATCTTTGCTGACTACTTTAGCGTGAAGTCAATATGTTGTGTTTACTCGTCACTCATTGAGATGGATGATGTTGAAGGAAGCTAATACTGGCATGGGCACTGTTTTTGCTGGTTTTAGGACTCTGCCCACTTTACCACTGCAAACCAGTGCTGAAGTGCATATGCTCTCTCCCTTAAAAAATGGTGACATTAGATCTTACCCAATTGACTTATTTAATGTACTTGTAAGTCCCTAGTAGAGTGCACTATATGTGCCCAGGGCCTGTAGATTAAATGCTACTAGTAGGCCAGCAGCACTGAGTGTGCCACCCACATAAGTAGCCCCTTAACCATGTCTTAAGCCTGTAATTGCAAGGCCTGTGTGTGCAGTTTTTCTGCCAATTTGACTTGCCATTTAGAAGTTCCTGCCAAGCCTAAAAATCTCCTTTTTCTACACATAAGTCACCCCTGAGGTAGGCCCTAGGTAACCCATATGGCAGAGTGCTGTGTAGACAAAAGGCAGGACATGTACCTGGTAGTGTAAAACTCCTAAATTTGTTTTACACTGCTGTGAGGCCTGCTCCTTTCATAGGGTAACTTTAGGGCTACCCTCACATACTGTTGAGTGGTAGATTCTGATCTGAAAGGAGTAACAAGGTCACATTTAGTACGGCCAGAATGGTAATACAAAATCCTGCTGTCTGGTGAAGTTGGATTTAATATTACTATTTTTGAAATGCCTCTTTTAGAAAGTGAGCATGTGTCTGCACTTAAATCCTTCTGTGCCTTGCAATCCATGTCTGGCTGGGTTACTTGACAGCTCCCTTGTGCATTTCACTCACACAACCCCAAAAGCAGGATGCTCAGTTACACCTGCAACGTCTGCATACTGAATTGATCTTCCTGGGCTGGGATGGTGGAGGGCCTGACACTTACATGTCAAAGGACAGAGGCCTGTCCTCACATAATGGACTGCCAAACCCCCTACTGGGACTCTGGCAGACAGGATGGAACTGAAAGGGGACCTGGTGCACTTCTAAGTCACTCTTTGAAGTCTCCCCCACTTCAAAGGCACATTTGGATATTTAAATAGGGCCCCTGATCCTACCAACTAAGACACTTCTGGACAAGATACCACTGGTGAAAAAACTCTGAACCAGAACCTGCAACCTGCCAAGAGGAATTGCCTGGCTGCCCAAAGGACTCACCTGACTGCTTTTCTGCAAAGGACTGCTGCCCTGCTGTTGCTCTGGTGCCTTACTGCCCTCTGGCTCTGCTGAGAAGTGCTCCCCAGCGGTTTTGAATAGTGCTTGCCTCCTGTTCCTTGAAGTCTTAGCGACAAAAAGACTTTATCCTGCAAAGAACTCCTTGTGCAGCGAAAATTCAACACACAGCATGCCAGAAATGTCGCACAGCCTGTATCGCGGTGATAAAATCTCAGCACGCCGAACTGGAACGATGCAGCCCAGCTCCCCGAGGGAGATCGACATAGCACTAGTGTTGCGGCCAGAACTTCGACGCACGGCCCACTGGATCAACGCATAGCTGAGCCGGAATGACGCAGCCTGACTTCCTGCGAGAAGAATCAATGCAGCGCCTGCTGTGTGACAGAAATTTCCTCACACCGCCCACCAGATCGACGCAGCTCCTTTGACTTCCTCCTGCCCGCAGAGCATCCAAGTCTTCACGCCAGAACTTGACACAATGCCCCGAATGAGTGGAAAAATATTGACGCATATCTTATGTGCTCCCGGAGAAACCCACGCACACCTCCTTGTTTTCCGATCATCTACTCCTCTGCAGCCCCACGCAAATCATTTAGATGCAAACCAGGTACTTTGGGCTTGCAAGAGACCCTTATTGCTTTTTAAGAACTGAAGACTCTTTTTATCATTCTCTAACGTGATATTTCAACGTGTACCTATCAAATCTTGATCATTGTGACCTCCATTTAAACAGATAAATATTCAATATTTTTCTAAACACTGTGTGGCGTATTTTTGTGGTGGCATGCTGTGTTATTGCATGATTTATTGCATAAATACTTTACACGTTGCCTTCTAAGTTAAGCCTGACAACTCAGTGCCAAGCTACCGGAGGGTGGGCACATGATATTTTGGATTGTGTGTGACTTACCCTGACTAGAGTGAGGGTCCTTATTTGAACAGGGGGTAACCTGACTGCCAACCAACGGCCCCATATCTAGCAGGTACATCCCAATGTTACTCATAACTGGGATTTGGGAAGAGGGTGAGGAAGTAATTAGGCAAAGTAATTTCATCTCCCTTCCTGGTGCTGACCTTGGAGTACATTTGTTTGGAGCATAGGTAGTCTATGCAGGAGGAGGACAACTTACTAGAAGTAGAAATTACCCAGCTCCAGGAGCTGGCTGTTGATTTAGGGGGGCAGTGTGGTGCCTGTCAGAGGAATGCAGAGGACTTCTTGTCATTAGGAACGGGATGAGGAAGAGTGAATCAGAGTAATGAGATTACCAATGTACATGATCCTGTCTAAGGCAGATTACTGTATTTTCTGGGAGTCTGTCTCATTTCCAGTAGTTAATCCTCTGTGACACTAGAACATGTTATCAGAGGTCAGTGGTATGACAGTTTCATTTTAAAGGGGTATGCCCTACATCCATCTATTGTTCAACTAATTAAAAGTGGCTTTGTAAAGAGGCTTAATCAATCAATCAATCAGGTGTTATTTGTATAGCTCAGCTTGTCACCCAAGTGGGGATCCAGGTGCTTGCTGCAAGTGTTTATTTAAAACACAAGTTTTCAGTCCCTTTCTGAAGAAGGTCAGCAAGGGAGCAGAGGTGGATGGGATGGTGTTCCAGGCTTTACTGCGAGGTGGGAAAAAGAGCGTCCTCTGGCACGGCAGTGGTGTATTCATGATATCTTTGCGAGGGCGATGTGTGCTGAGTGAAGGTTCCTGGTCAACTGATAGAGGTGAAGGTGGTGGTTCAGGTAGACGGGTCCTTGGTTAAGGAGGGGTTTGTAAGCATGAATGAGGAGCTTGAAGTGACATGTTCTCTGGATCAGGAGCCAATGGAGGTTCTTCAGGTGCTCGGTGATGTGCGCTCTATTGGGCAGGTTGATGATCAGTCTGGCAGCTGCCTTCCGGATTGTCTGGAGTCTTTGCATCACTTCGGAGTGTGCTGCTGTAGTCCAGTCGGCTGGTGATAAGAGTCTGCCTCACTGTATTCCTTGTGCCAAAGGGGCGCCACTTAATGATCTTGTGGAGCATGCAGAGCGTGTGGAAGCAGGCTAAGGAACCAGCGATGACCTGGCATTTCATGGAGAGCACCCTGTTGAGAATGATGCAGAGGTTGTAGGTTTGATCTTTCGGTGTGGGGGTGGGCCTGAGCTCCGCTGGCCACCAGGAGTCGCTCAAGAGGGTTGAGTGTCTGCCGAAGATCAGAACCTCTGTTTTGTCTATGTTGAGCTTCAGGCAGTTGTCCTTCATTCAGGCAAATATGTTCTTCATACAGTTGTGGAAGCTGGTCTTCAACTTGGTGGGTTTTGCTGAGAGCAAGAGGAAGAGCTGTGCGTAGTCAGCGTAGGAGATGATGTTAATGTTGTGCAATCTCACAATGTCTGCGAGTGGAGTCATGTAAATGTTGAAGAGTGTTGGGCTTAGAGAGGAGGCTTGAGGGATGCTGCCAATGGTGTTCTTGACCTGTGAGGCAGACTGCCTACGTGCATCCTGTGAATTGGGATTCTATCCATCTGAGTGCATCATCTGTGATTCCAATCTGGTGTAGTCGGTTGATTAGTGTGTGGTGGGAGACGGTGTTGACGGCAGCAGAGAGGTTGAGCAGGAACAGGGAAGTGGTGTCTCCTCTGTCGAGCAGGGCTGGCTGTCGATGATTGCAGTGATCCGAGCTTCCTCTGTGCTGTGATTGGCTCTGAAGCCTGATTGGGAGGGGTTTAGCAGGTTGTTTATCTCCAGGTGTTTGGAGATTTGGAGGTTGATGGCCTTCTCCAGGACTTTGACAGAGAATGGGAGCAGAGAGATCAGGCAGTAATACTGCAGCTCCCTGGGGTCTGGAGAGGGCTTCTTAAGGAGGGGTCAGATCTCTGTGTGTTTCCAGACTTTGGTAAAAGTGGCTAAGGCTAACAAGGCATTGAGGATGGTGGGAAGCGGGTGGCTGATCATGCTTCTTGCAAGGTTAAAGATTCTGTGGGGGTAGGGGTCAGTGGCTACTCATGAGTGTGATTGTGTTCGGTGTGCTGAGTTGTCCCCATGCTTCGAGCGGGTGTTCAGTGGTTGAGGTTCATGGGATGCCTGGGAGGTCAGAGTGTTGGGAATCAATGTTACTGTAGATGGTTTATATCCTATTGTGCAAGTGGCCGGTGAGGGTTTCGCAGAGTTATTGTGAAGGGGGTTGAGTTTTCTATGGCTGATGGGCAGGCAAACTCTCTGATAATGGTGAAGAGTTCCTTGGTTTGGTTGGTGGTGTTCTCTATCCGGGGGGTCAGGGCCTCTTTTTTTGCTGCTTTGATCTGGCAGTGGTAGTCATTGAGGGCAGTTTGAATGTAGCTCGGTCGGTATGGTTCTTGCTGGTGTGCCGTATTTTCTCTATTTGTTGCACTTGCATTTTGATTTGCTGAGTTCTGGGGTGTACCTGCACACTTTTTTGGTGGTTCAGTGGGTCTTGCCTGGTTCAGTCGGAACAACCACTTTGGCGGTGCTGATGATTCAGTTGTTAAAGTTCTGTACTGCCTGATCCAAGTTGGTGGTGACATTGGGCTGTGAGGTGCTGAGGGCGTCGGTCCATTGCTGCTAAGTGACCTTGGTCCAACTGCGGAAGGGGGCAATGTGGTGGATGGGAGAGTTGCAAGTGGATCTGGTGAGGGTGAAGTGTACAATGTAGTGGTCTGACCAGGTGAGTTTTGTGGTGTGACTGTAGCTGATTCTGTTGCTGGATGTGAAGATGGGTCTAGCATGTGTCCTGCTTTGTGCGTGGGACTTGTAACCAGCTGCTTTAGGAAAATGTTGTCCAGTCTTCCCAGTAGGTTGTTGGAGTTGGTGTTGGTGGGGTCATCCAGGTGGTAGTTGTGGTCTCCCAGGAAGACTTAGGCCCTCATTGTGATCCTGGCGGACGGCAGTATTATGGAGAAAAGTACTGCCAACAGGCTGGCGGTACTTTTCCACACAATATGACATTGGCGGTTAGGCTCAAGCCAAACCACCAATGTACCACTCCGTCTGCCACGGTGGTAACAGCCGCCAGGCTGGAGAATTCAGTCTCCAGCCAGGTGGCCGCCACTAGCCTGCCCGCGGGATTATGACCCCGCCTACCGCCATATTTTTTGTGGCCTCCTTACTGCCACAAAAACCATAGCGGTAGGCACTATCAGTGACAGGGAATCCCTTCCATGTCACTAATAGGGGTCTTAAGCACCCCCTCCACAGGTGTTCCCACCAACCCCTTCCTCTCCAGACCTACCCCCAACATACACGCACCTTCACGTACCATCACACACACTCATACACACACACTTACCCACATGCACCCACTAATGCATACATCAATTCACACACACATCCAAACACACTGACATACATACAAGCACACACACATTCACACAACACACAGTACACACACTCACATGTCCACACATGCACACACATACCACACACAATGCACACCTGCATTCACACACAAACATACCCACACACCCCCTCCCCTGTCGGAGCACCTAACTTACCTGATGTCAGGGGGTCCTCCGGCAGGAGTTGGGACGGTGTCCACCAGCAGAACACCGGCAGGTCGTATCATGGGTCATGATATGGGGGGTTATTCTAACTTTGGAGGAGGTGTTAATCCGTCCCAAAAGTGACGGAAAAGTGACGGATTTACCACCAGCCGTATTACGAGTCCTTTATATCCTATGGAACTCGTAATACGGCTGGTGGTATATCCGTCACTTTACCGTCACTTTTGGGACGGATTAACACTCCTCCAAAGTTAGAATAACCCCCTAGTCTGCAGCAGTCTACTGGCGTGGCGCTGCTGCTGGCAGCAGCACCACCTTACCGCCATCCATTGCCATGACCGCAGCTGGAATTACGCCATCCTTTTGGTAGAATTCCAGCTACAGTCATAATATGGCAGACGGCTGGTAGCCGTGGCAACAGTTTTTTGGCAGCTGTCGCCGCGGTGGTAGACGGATTTTACCTCCAGAGTCTTAATGAGAGCCTTAGTGTTCAGATTCAATGGCGAGTGGGAGATGAATTCAGTGATTGCTTCGTTGAGGCCAGTTCTTGGTCCTGGTGGTCTGTATGCAGGGGTGCCTTTGTTGGTGGTGTTGTCATCAGCTGGAGGTTCATGTGATCCCTGATGGGTTGTGGTTTTATCATTGGTGATGGTGCAGGCGATTGATTACATGTGTATGATGGCAATGCCACCTTCGTGCCCCTTGGTGCGTTTTTCATTTTGCAGCTGGGGGTGTTGCTGTGGCGATGCCCGGCCCGAGACAGGGGAGTCAGATCTCTGCAATGAAGGTTACATCAGGGGCGAGGGTGGAGATGGTATCTCAGACTTTGGTGGCATGTTTGCAGAGCGATCTGACATTGAAAAGGATGCACCTGATTTGTTCTAAGGCTGTCTCGGTCAGTGGGGATGGAGTAGCATTGGTGGCAGTGACGGTGGTTAGTCCTGGGGTGGAGGAGCATTTGCAGTTGGTGCAGCTGTGTGGTGTGGGGATATGAAGCAGCAGTTATTGTTGTGGCTGTGGTTGAGAGCTGGGAGATCCTGGAGAAGTGTCTGTGGGGGTGAGTAGGGCAAGAGTTCCTGGCACAGGGTGTGGTCCACGCATGGACTGGTACAGACAAGCTTGTCCTTGGCATGCCTATGGTGCAGCGGCCGCACGGTCACGCAGCAGCCTCCATAAGTAGTCCTGGGATGTGGGGGAGCTAACAGGGAGGCAGGAGGGTGGTGGACAGGACAGGGAAAAACAGCAGGAAGAAAATGATGGGAAAAAATCCGAAAAAGTACAGGCAACAACAGGGCACAGCAAGGAGGCTAAACTGAACAGGGCAACCAAGGGTCCATAAAAAACAAACTATAATTACACTTTACAAAAAGCACTTTACAAAAAACTATTACTGAGACAGCAATTACAGCAATTACACGAGGTGGTGAGTCAGTTCTGGGGGACTGTGGGATCAAACAGCTGGGCAGCAGACACAAGGAGCAAGGCAGAGGTAGTGGGGAGAGCACTGAGAGCAGGGTCAGAGGCTACTCACTGTAGGTCTTGTAGCGGCCTCCATATGTAGTCCTGGGAGGTGGGAGGTACTGGAAGGGAGGGGAGAGGGTGGGCTGATGGAGAAAAAAGCTAGAAAAAACAGACAAAGTTCCGGCAACAAGATGACACAGCAAGGAGACAAAACAGAACAGGGCAACTAAGGATACAGAAAAACAAGATAACAATTACACTTTACAAAAAACATTTTACAAAAAAACAATTACCATGGCAGCAATTACACAAGGACCTGAGTCTGTTCTGGCAAACCACAGGATCAAACTGGGGGCCTCAGGTGCTGCAGATGGGCAGCAGACACAAGGAGCAAGGCTGGAACCCTAATTCTGCAATTTAAATATGTTCTCATCTGTATATTCATTCATTTGCTTACCTGCATGTATTTTTTATTTAATGGTTTGTGTAAGAAAATGGGTTATTGGTTGAGGTGGTTAGAAGACCGACTAAGGGAACAACAACCATATTTCTCAGGGTGAACGACAAAATCTACTGATTTAATATGTTTTTAACGTGGAAGACAGCAATGTAACAGCTTCAGGCCAAATGTGATGGAGTGCAGGCCAGGCACAGGACCATGTTTGGCCCACTGTGGGTTGTACCCTGTGTCCTTGGTGCGAGATCTGCACAGCGTTGCTTTTAGGGGGGACATTGCGTCACTGTGTGTCAGATCCAGTGAAGCTTTCTACTGTGCAGTGAGGTTTTGCTGCACTTTGCGTCCCATTATGCTTGCAGCTGTGTGCCGAGTCTTTGAGGGGCGTTGACTCAGCATGCGTTCCAATGGAGCTTTCAGCTGTTTATCGAGGCTTTTCGGGCCTCTGCGTTGATTGGCAATGGAGGAGATGAAACCTTCAGTTGGATAAGAAGGAGTTCGCATTGATGCCAACCAAAGGTCCAGAACCTGGGGCCAGATGTACAAAACGTTTTGCATGGCGCAAACAGCAAAATTCGCTGTTTGCGCCATGCAAAACGCTCATCGCGATGCTCATTCCCATTTTGCGAGTCGGTAACTTGGTTACCAACTCTCAAAACGGGAATGCGACTCGCAAATAGGAAGGGGTGTTCCCCTTCCTATTTGCGATTCGCATCGCAATGCAGAATTGCTTTGTGACCGCAAACGCGGTCGCAAAGCAATTCGCAGTTAGCACCCATGTGAAGTGGGTGCTAACCCATTCGCAAAAGGGAAGGAGTCCCCATGGGACCCCTTCCCCTTTGTGAATGGCTCTGAAAAAATGAAACCAAATGGTTTCATTTTCTCGAGTGTATTGCAACTCATTTTCCTTTAAACGGGCTGCAATACAAAAAAAAGAAATCTGCTTTATTAAAAAAGCAGTCACAGACATGGTGGTCTGCTGTCTCCAGCAGGCCACCATCCCTGTGAGTGCAGGGAATCGCAAGGGGGTAGCAAATTGCGACCCACCTCATTAATATTAATGAGGTGGGTCTTTGCGACCCCCTTGAGCTTTGCAGATGGTGTCAGAGACAGCATCCTGCATATGGGTTTGCGACTCGCGAATTGTGAGTCACAAACCTGTACTTACCTACATCTGGCCCCTGGTGACGCTCCTCTTGGGGATCAGGGATGACTCACTGCAGCAGTGTCCAGCAGCAGCCTCGGCAGCAGCAGCCTCGGCAGATTAACCCTTCAGTTGGGTAAAAAGGAATCCACTCTGATACCAGCCAAGGGTCCAGGACCAGGCAAGGCACCTTTTGGGGATCAGGGATGACCAGCAGGAGTCCAGCAGCAGAATGTGCAGTGTTGCGTGGCTTGCATGTAGTTGCCATTTTAGGTTGTCATTTTAGATTCAACTCCTTAAGTTGACATCTCCTTTCTGTGGCAACCTTTTCCACACTTTAGCGCATGAATGTGCTGGTTGCGCATGTCTGATAGACCCTGTAGCATTGTAAGCTAATTCTAGGGCTGCACATTTTAGAATACAATGTAAGTTGTATTGTTTTCTTGGTGTGCTTGTTAGGAGACATTTTATTTTAGCTAACGAATGAGCTGCTGCGGATCTCTCCCACAGTGTGATACGAATGCTATTTTAAGATATAAACAGCTTCCGTACTATAATACAGTAAGAGAAGCACTTCTTTGCTGGGATTATCATGGAACCTCACAAACTGTGACTGAGATGTAGCCCTGCTGACCGTAACCCCAATCTTGTCAAGAAGGATAACCTGCACTGGCTTCCTGACACCTAACACCAACATATGGGGGTTAGACTATTCCAAGTGATCTACAGAGTCTACTCCCACTATGCTGTCTTTAGTACAGTATTAGATACTGATAGGAGTACACAAACATTAGCAACCTTTATCATGACTGAATTGTTTAAATTTATAATTTTAACAATGCTGATCACAATAGTATACCTAATCTTTTTTAGTAATCACAGCACATGCTTTTTATACAAAAATACTATAATTTCAATAAATGTTTTGAAAATGCTTTTTGCATCTTTCTTATGTTTACCTTGGGCATATAAGAGTGACTGACGAGAGGGTTAGGTTTGCTTCCTGGATTCCTTGGGAATCAAAGTATCATGTTCGAGAGTGCCAAAAACATCATTCGCTGGTCTATTTGGGAGCTGGATGTGGTACTGTGAACTAGCTGCGATACAACAACACTTACTCATGCTATATGTGAACTGAGTCTCTATATTGTAAAGTTCATGTTGATCTAATACACAGTCCTGCTTCTTTTGTAGGAACTGTATAACAGCAGATCCAGGCAGGCCCAGTTTCAGCATGTCAGCTATGCAAGTTGCAGGGAGGCCATTGCAGCTTATTGTGTCCTGTATCTTGCACAGGATATGAGCAAATTGAACCTTGGAGTCACTCTGGTTAGCCTGGAATACAGGTAGGCACATCCAGTCTTCCTTCTCACACAGAAATGCAGTCCTTCAAACAGCAGGGCAGTCATTTGGGTGGGTGGCAGGGCTTTCCCTTTATCTGTAACTTTCACAGGTCCAGGAGTGTTCTGAAGAGTGACTCTGGATGTCCATTATTTATATCTAGTGCCAGCATTTGTGTGGGGGGATTCCCTATAATACTTCAACATCTGGTTGTACGAAGTAGCTCCCCTTCCACTGTCTGGGGTGGCAGAAGACAGGGTAGGCATGGTGTGTACAGCAGGCAAAGCCCTTTGAAATGCAAGTGGGGCAGTCTACAGTCTCTCCCAGTCATCCTGCCAGTATGGCTCATCCTGTTCATACCTAAGGCACCTTTGTGTTGTTGTCTGGAAGCTACACACAAACCCCAAAAGCACTGACATTCGCAGTCATATGATCCAGGACACTGGCAGAAGGAACAAATTGTCAGGATAAGAAAATATCAACATTGAAAAAGTGGCATTTTCAGAATTATGACTTAAAGTCTTTACTATAAAGGTGGGTTTTAAGTTACAATTCATTTGAGCGTGAAAAGTATTCTATCTGCTCCCAGCTAAATTTATCAATTATTAAATGTAATAAGTTAAGTCAGTGTTAGTCATTGGGAGAGACAGACCTAAAACTGTGAAAAACAAATTTAGGAGTTTTTTTTTTTTACTGCTAATACATGAAAAACTGAAACACACATGTCCTACTTTTTAAATAAAATACACCTTGTGCTATGAGCTTTAACGGTGTTCCTTAGCGGTGACTTTTAGGTATTAAAAAGGTAGGTTGAGGCCTGTCAAAAGGTTTATTTTGCCCAGTTGAAATGGCAATTTAGAACTGCACTACAGACAGCACTGACAGCTCTGAGACATGTTTTGAAAAACTACTTTATTGGATGGCAAAATGAGTGCTGCAGTCCCACTAGTAGCATCTGATTCACAGGCTCTGGGTACATGTTGTACTATTTACCAGGGACGTGCAAGTAAATTGAATGTGCCAATCTGGACAATTTTATAATGTTTTAGTGAGAAAACACAAGCACTTTAGCAATGGTTAGCAGTGGTAATGTGCACGGAGTCCTGAAGCAACACATATGAATTCAATAACAGAAGACACAAATTTGGAGCCCCCTTCAAAAAGAGCCAGGTCTAACAGTGAGACCAACAGGCCAGGAGTCATGCAAAATACACTTCTGACTATAATTCATTCATTCAATGATTATTTGAGACTTTAAGTATGAAGCATAATAATCTGTGTACCAGAAAACAGTAGCATTTGTTTCTTCTCAGTTAACAAAAGCCACCTCCGGAATACTGACATATTGGGGCATGGATCTCTTTACTGAGTATCCTTTCAGATTTCAGATTTCAGAAGTAGAGTGGGTAGATGAACAATACATGGAAGCCGGTATACAATACTTTTCTCATACATGGTCTATATTTCCCTAAGGTCTATAGTTCTCTCCATAAGTATCTTTAACTAGATTTGTCTAACCGAATATGACCAAAAATGAATGAACAGATACTTGTTGATGATGTTCCTTCCTGACTGGGTTGACATTGCTGGCTCTAGTTTGTCCCTCTGACTATATATATCAAGCACTAAATGCAACTGCATGTAATGTCATCCAGTACATTCTAAAACTACAATGAGGATAGAATTAGGGGTGAGCGAGGCCTGCAGAGTTTCACTCCATAGAATTCCGTGGAGTTATCTAAAAACTCTGCGTGATTCCGCGCCATACACACTCATCAGTTCTTATTATTGTTAATTCTTATCAATGTAGGCTAACATGGCTATGAACAACCTTCTCATCTCACTAAGTTCAATAGAAACAGCTCTTGCACTGTGAGAATCTTTTCTAGTAGAGACTCCGGCACAGCTCCATGTGAATTAGTCCACTAACAAAACAAGGAGTTGGGAAATAGAGAGTAGCACACATGGAGTTCACCACTCTGATGGCAACAGCAATAAAAACAGCATAATACATTTGTCTGAGTTCAAAATAAATATTTCACCTCCTGGTGGGGGTAGGTGTTGCCTTCTTATTCCTCTGCACCATAGAAGGATGCTGTACTCAGCACTGCAGCACTACATTCATGTCCCTTCTATGTCTATCTAGCCTCTTCTATGACTATGTAGCTTTGCAACTACTAAAGAACATCACTTTTAGCCCGGCCTGCCAGCACAGGGTATGAGGGCGTATTGGAATGAGCCAGCAGGCCACTATCTTAAAGTAATTTGCTGTCTTCTAGTTCCATTCTCAGCATGCATTTCTCTACATCTCACCATGCAATACCCCTCTTTGTGCTGGCATATCAGACAAATTCAGTGTGTACACCTTATGCCACAACACCTCTTGATATTTAAGGTCAGAAAGTACCAAATGCACACCAAACAAAGTCTAATAATTGTCAAACTCTCAGTGGTAAGGTAGAAAGGTAGAAACCAAAGAAATTAAATTCCTTTATTGTATGTGACATAATCAATTCTTCCACCTGATCAAATATTCAACACAACAGCCAACACATGTTTTGTCACAACAGTGACTTTATCGAGGCTAATATGAATTAGCAAATTGTTCCTGGAATAAGACACTAAATAGTCCAAACAAGGACACAAACAGTCTGTGGTCCTAAGGTCCACGAGTAAATCTAAACTGTATTGGGCAAACATGTGCCAATTGTCAAGATATATCAAAAATCTCCAGTTGGTATTGTCTCAGTAATTTGACCCAGATGTATCAAGCTCCCAGTTTGCATTTCTTAAATAGTGAATTTTAAGAAATTGCTATTTAAAAAATGCAAAATGGGATGTATCAAAACTGCAAGTCAGTAAAAACGATTTCTTAAAATTTGCAAATGCGAAGTGGTATTCGAAAATCGCAAATTGCAAAAACAGCAAACTGGAACAGCCTGATGACATCACAACCAGGAAGTGAGTCAGCCCATGCAGTTTCCAGGAGTCACACCCACAGGAGCAGGCAGAGAGACACAGCCCAGCACCAGGTAGGCAGCCTTGTGATCCAGCCAGGACCAAACACCAAAGTGGCCCATGATGGGAATGTGAAGGAGAAAGAAGACAGGAAGCGCAAGCTCAAATTCAGTGAGCAGGAATTGGAGGTGCTCACTGAGGAGGTGGTCAGGAACCACGACAAACTGTTTGGGAAGAACTCACTCCAGGTAGCTGAAAGTGAGAAGAGGAATCTGTGGTCAGACATCCAGACCAAAATATGCGCAGTGGGTGTTGCACAGCGCTCTGTTGAGGAGATATGCAAGCGATGGTACGACCTGCGTTCCCGTGCCAAAGAGAGGGTAGCCAGCAGGCTAAAGGAGGCAAGGAGCACCGGAGGAGGACCACCCACCCAGAAATCGTCTGCACCAATAGAAGACATGGTGGAGTCCACACTGCTTCCTAAAGCTGTCAGTCATGTCACTGACATTGACACCTCAGGGACACCCAGCAAAGGTAAGGGCAGTAATGATGTGTATTCCCATATGTGCATGTACAAATGCCCCCTAGAAATTAGCTATCAGCCTGATAAATAGTCCATGCCACATCTTACATACAATGCAACAATGCCTTATGGGAGGGGTAGTCCACACCCCTAAAGTGCAATTACCACATAAATAGCAAGATAGTGTTCAGCTGCAAAGAGAAACAACACAAAAGACTCATAGTGATACGATGTTAGTGTACATTTAATACTATTATGCAACATTTTGTGAAATACTCATAAATGACATGCTGCACATTGTCGTTGTAGATGTCCCAGGCCCTGCTGCAGCAGAAGGTGGAAATGTGTGGGATAGCGAAACACAGCCATAGACCGACTAAAACACCAGTGATTCCATAATTTTTGCACCAACTAGACGCAGGGCAAGAGCGTTACTTCTACCAGAGTATAACCTGGACTGTGATGAAATGGCAGATGAAGCACCCCTGCCCCCCAGAGGCTAGATTCATAGGAAGACAGCAGTCCCGACCCCAGCGTCAGTTCACTTCCCTCAGGAGGCATCACAATGCAGGCAGACAGTGCACTGATGAAGGAGAGGGCCCATCACTTTTTGGTGGCCTTGAAGCTTCCATGCTGAAAGTGCAGCACCTGCAATGCAAACACATGATGTCAATGCACAGGCAGTTGGTGTCTCACAATGACAACATGGGAGTACTGCACAAGCAGTTGGATGCACTCAATGAGAACATGGGATCAATGCACAAGCAGTTGGAGTCTCTGAATGAGAACACGTTCAAGCTGCATGTTGGACAGCAAACAGCAGCAGAAAACATAGAGGAGATGACAAACGCCATTATTGAACTCTGCACTGAGATTTAGCAGGAGTGTGTCAGCAACCATAGGCCCCATCACCAACTTATGGGCAGGTTGGATGGCTTCTGCAGATCAGTCAATCGGCTCGCTAGCTCAACTGCCTTGATATCACGATGTGCTGTGGGCATACAGGTGGAGAAGGCACATTGCAGTCGGGACGTTGAGCAGGGATTGGTGCAGATCACCAATGTTCTGGATGCAGTGCAGACAGCACGGAGTGCTACAAACAGCAAACTGGGTGGTGGGGATAGTTAAGAGCTCTTTAGCCTCAGCAGTCTCACAGCCCCTGTGATGGATCCTAGGAGTCACAGTACCAGACACATTAATGTCTTGGAACCCACTACAAGGGGTGCCAGTGAGGCCACTGAGCACTCAAGTGGGGTGCGTGGACGTAGGAAGTAATGTTTGAGGGGTACAGGGGACTAGCTTAACATGTAGCAATACAGTTATACTATGATGCCGATAGTGTGACAATGTTACTCGCACCTGTTTGTCTATAGTGCATGTCTATGTTCCATTCACACGTTACCTGAAGTCAAGGTAATAAAGATGTTACCTACAGCAATACATATAATTGATATAGTATTGTCATTACTTACATCAGAAATGGTTGCACGTGATGTCAGCACATCTTTGTCTGCCCTCTGCTGCACTGCTTCTGTCTACTGGGGTAAGGAATCACCATCCTCATCTGAGTCCGGCTCGGTGGGATCCACAGGTATGCCCCTTGTTGTTGCAATGTTGTGCATCATATAACACGTAGCCACAATTTTACAGGTTGTTTCTGGGCTATATTGTAGTGCAACTCAACTCTTGCAGATGCACCTGAACTGGCTCTTAAGCTGTCTGAAGGTCCTCTCCACAACACTGCAGGTTGTCCTGTGAGCAGCATTGTACCTCCTCTCAGCTGACGTTGCAGGGCTCAGGTAGGGCGTCAGTATAAAGGACCACACTGCATAGGCACTGTCTCCTGGAATTAAATGAGTACTTGTTATATCTTGCGTCACGTTTACATCAATGCAACTTTGTCAACTATTACATTATCCTGTAGATATCCTTCACCAAACTCCCCAGCTAGTAGTCTTGTGTAAATTCCACTGTGGCGAAAGATGTAGGAGTCATGTGTGATACCTGGATATCTGGCCACAAGATCGGTTATGATGTTGGAGGCATTGCTAATTACTTGCATGTTCATGGAATGTGAGTTTTTACGGTTCTGATACACATACTCTGTGCCAGATTGTGGATAGATAGCTAGATGTGTCCCATTGATGGCACCTATAACATGTGGGAATTGGCCAATCTGGTAGAAATACATTTTTGTCTGTTGTATTTCCTGTGGGGTGTTGGGGAATCTTTTGTGTTGTTGAATTTTGCTCAGAATGGCATTGAGAACTGCATTGAAAAATTGGGAGGGCACTCTGTGAGACCCCTCCTGTTGCTGCTATAACCCCTTGATAGCTCCCTTAGGCTAATAGGTGCAGGAGCATAATACCTGCACGTGGGTGGGTATACTATTGGTCCTGTGTGTTGTGCTCTGCAATATGGGTTGTGGATCAGCTAGCAGGTCAAGTATTATGGCTGATCTTAACCTGGACTTCTCATATATCTCCTCCTTTGTCTGGTCAAAAAGGTTTATGCGCACTCTAAATATGTGTTCCTGTCTCCTCCTCCCTCTCCTCAAACCTGCCAGGATCCTCATCCTCCTTGCCATCATGTAGGTTGCAGCCATTGTTTTCAAAAGATTTGAAAGGAGGACATTCCAGTACAGCACACTGGGGCTCATTAGACACACTTTGTGGCACAAGTGCACCCATGGCTCAACAGGTCCTTGGTGTGCTCTAAGCACAGCTCTCTGGTGCCATCGGGAGCAGACCGGGTAAAGTGTGCAATAATGGCAGTGAATTCAAGATCCCTGACATGTGCCAAGTGCACTATTAGCCCACAGGCATGCAAATACACTACAGCAGCTTTACATAAAACATAATATCCAGCACCCCATCCCTGCATTATTCTTCAAAGACTGGCCACAGGCAACTTGTGTTCATCAGATTCACTATAGCACCCCACATCCTTACTCCATGTAATACACACAGCTGTACATTGCATCCTTCATATCACAACTCAATGTAGCTACCAGTGTGTGGAGGGCTCAATAAGATGATCTAGCCCAGTGCCGTTAACATTATGCCAAGGGCTGAAAAGCTGAGTGACAGCAGGAAGTGGAACCTGTGACTTTTACATTTCAGAAGTATAAACAGAGGCATGATCCACTGTGCTATCAAACGGACGAAGGCCACAGCCATTCTGGCGTGTTATAGTCAACTCTAATATTTGTTTTTCAGTGAAGCCAGTGTGGTTAAACATGGGATTCGGAGAGTACATGTCTGTAGGGGTGGGCAGGCCCCAGTAAACTTCACTATGCAGTGGTCACACAACTCCATGAATACTGTAAGCGGAGTTTACCGCCCACCCTTGGTTAGGATGTGTAGTTCAGCTGGAACCTCAACACAAATGGAAAGACACTTTGCAAAGTGCTGTCAGCGATGCTGTGAACAAAACAATAGCAATAAATACGGAGGTGGAAGGAGTACTTGATTTATTCTCAGCCATTGGCGAGTGATTGGGGCCACATTACAGTCCATTGCATTTCATCCACCATGAGGCTGTAGGCAAAGACCAGCCATATGCAAATTAGTTTAAGGCCTGCTGCAATAGGAAACATTCCAGCCTGAGCTGTCCATGCATAGGCTGAACTGTTGCTGTGGGATGAACTGAATGCAGTACAAAGGCTCCTGATGCTCAGTGGCTGAGATTAATTCAAGCATTGCTTTCGTCACCTTGTTATTTTTTGCAGAAGCCTAAACAAAGGCTGTTCATTAAGCAAGCTGGTGGGAATACAATTATTTAGAGTTGATACTCACAGAGTCATTGAGTGAATATTAAAGCCTCCAAAACTATTTCTTCTATTCTGTATTTCAACAGCCCCGTAAATTCTTGGACACAAACATATAGCTAAGTATTTTGGGATGTAAGGAAATGGATTACTAGTTTGGAAGGAGGTGTGTACTGACCAAGTAATAAGTCCAAAATATTGTCAAGTCCAACACACAAGTTCAATAAATAAGCCTAAACTTAATCAGTGGTAGCTTTGGCAAAGAGCAGACAGGCTTAATGTAAGGAAAAGTGTACACACTATTTAGTAGTACTAAAACAATTAAAATTAAAAACACAAAACAATAACAAATTCACTACAAGGTGGTTAAAAAGTAATATGTTTTAATAAAAAAATGACAAAATATGGATACAATCTAATAATTCAATGTCTAAACAGTGCTGACCAAAAAGAAATTATCACATAGTTGTTGATTATATTCCTTCCTGGTGGTATTGACATTGCTCAGTTGGCTCTAGTTGGGCACTAGGACTATATATTTTGAGCACTGATTGCAACTGCATGTTTTGCATTCCAGTATATTCTAAATACTATAATCATTCAATCAATCAGCAGATTGTAGAGTGCTTCTTGTCACCCGCGAGGTTATCCAGATGCTGTCAGGTTCCAGATGATTAGCTAAACAGGCAGGGTCTTTTGGAAGAGAAGGGGAGGTTTGAAAATGAAAGGGCAGCTTGTTCCATGTCTTTGCTGCAAAGTAGGAGGAGGAGTGACCTCTGCATTGTCTATATCAGATGTGGGGGTGGTGAGGGTTAGAGAAAAAGAAGTGGAGCAGAGGTGTCTGGTGGGCTGATGGAAGTTCATGCAATGGTTAAAGTAGGCGGATCCGCAGTTGTGTAGGGCCTTGTATGCATGGGTCAGGAGCTTGAACTGGCATTGTTTCTATACAGAGAACCAGTGGAGTTCCCTGAGTTAGGGGTGATATGGGTTCATCTAGAGAGATCCAGGATGAGTCTGGCTGTGGCGGTATGTATGTCTATTGTCGTCAGAAGAAGTGAGCAGTGATCCCTGCGTAGAGAGCATTGACATACTCCAGTCAGCTTTAGATGATGGTCAGGTTGAGGTTAGTTTGTGTAGTTCTACTGGATCCTTAGCACAGATGAAAGACATGCTTTCCAAAGTGCTGTCAGCGATGCTGCAGACAACATAACACAATAAATAAGGTGATGGAAGGGATGATTTAATTATTCTCAGCCACTGGAGTGTGATTAGGGCCATATTCAACTCCATTGCTCTTCACCCACTATCAGTGGAGGCTGGTGACATTTGAAAGTGGTGGGGTGTAAAAATCTGGGTATGACTTTTATGTAGTGAGTGAAGTGAGAAAGCCTAAGGGACACATGTGGAGTCTAGGGTGGGTCCGCCTCCCAAGAAAAAGTGTAAAAAAGATTGACAAATGGTGTATTTGAAGGAAATACATTTAGTGAGAAAGTGGGGTATATGAAGCAGTGGGAATGTATAGTCTTGAAATGTTAAACACATTAAAAATTGCTGCATATCTTACTGCATTAATATGTTCAGCTTTTACTTTAATGGGAGACTTGTACACTGGAACAACTTCAGGCCTTTTAAAGTGTGTGCTTACCCAGTGTCTTGCACTGCATGCAGCATCATCGTTGGAAGAAAATGCTCTAGCTAGGAATCAGGACGCATCAATAGCTGCTGGGTGAAATCAGTCATACAGAAATATGTGCAGACAGGTGTTTAAGTGGGATGAAAAAAGTGGGGGCTCTCTAAAAGAGAACATGCTAAATAAATCTCTGTAATTCCCATAGTGTGCCACCTGACCTGTATTTTGGTTTCTCTCTGAGATGTTATTGCAGTCAGAAATATAACACAACAAGTGACTTACACCTAAAACCTGTCTGTACTGTTGGCTTTGTGAATAGTTGTTTAAGATAAATGAGTAACAACAATGATTAGATTTAAATAGTTAACATTGGAAATGTTTCAACTGTTTCAATTATGAAATTGTGAGGCTGTGAATTAAACATTAATGAGAACTGTGGAAGGAGTAGGGCATTCAGTTATGTGTGCTTTATGTTAGATATGTAAGCCCCTTTTCTGTTCACATCTCATAAATCTGCAAATTTTCAACCTTCTCCCTTTCCTCTTCAGAACCCTCTTTTTACCCTTGAATGCACTTCTTCGCATCTCCCTCATTTTACAACTCCAAACATACACTGCACTCATTCACATTCAAGCACTTTATTTTATTTTACTTTTTAAATATTTTGACCTCTGTGCACCCCATTCACACACATTTACACTGAATTTCCATTGTAACCAGAACACCTGACCATTATTATGTGTGCTCTGCAGAGACACCAACCCACTAACGGGCACTGTGCTTTGCCTTCAGCACTAGCGCTCTCAATCAAAGTCCCTCATAAACACCTGACACGAATCAAAGTGTGCACTATGGAAAAGTAATAAAATGCACGAAGAGAATTACAGAAACAGAGCACAATGAAATCGCTAACTCTCTTGGTGAATGCAAAATTAAGTAAAACGTAAAATAGGATAGGAACTAAATTGCTTTTTAACATTTATTGTTCGCAAAGTAACCCATCTTTTTTGCATTCAAGCTGAGGGCATGAAGATAGGGTCCGTTTTAATGCCAGATAGCAGAAAACTGCCTTCATTGTAAGTACATATTTCACCCTTTTTGCTTGACTCCGATATTTGAATTAATTTTGCAAGGGAACAAGAACCCTGCTCTGGGGAAACAAATACAGCAGCTCCACTTCTAAAGCAATCTGAAACCAGGGTCCGGGTGTTGATGAAGCAGAAAATGAAGGTTTTACATTTATTAGCGCATAAACGTAGTGTGAAATAATCATGTGTGACTTTAACCGAACTAATAAAGATTGTACGGGGACAAAATGTGCCCTCAGAGTAGTTTGCCAACATTTATAAGCGTGCTTTATATAACGTGGTGTATTAGAATTGCACTAATCCGACATAATCGTAAACGTGTGCTATGATTTGCTTGTTTGAAATGTTTTAGCTTAGCATTACTTTAGTGCAGGCTTCGGCCTAGTGGCCTGGTCTCACGGTTTAGATGCTCGTATTTTTCCAATGTGCTATTAAACGTGTATTTCTGCTTGAAGCTGTACTTTTCCACTGAGATCGTTCACATGCTTATCTTAAGGTTTCGTGCCAGCCTGGCATATTTTCTCTTTACTCCAAGGTCGATCTGCAGGTGCGGACAATGGAAGCTCTGAAAGTGAGTTAATTGGTATAAAATGTTGCAACTTACGTACCCATCTCCAAGGATAATGTATGCTTAAGTAAAAGCTTGAGAACTGTTGTTTTTGATTGGACAATTTGAAGCTAACCTATGAACCCTCCAATGGAAGACACTACTGGATTTGAACTGTTGTCTATAAAAACCAGGTGCACGAGAAGAAGGTAGCCATTGCGCTATCATCCGCCATTATTGGATATCCGCCATTTTGTAGACTTTGCAGCTATTATGGCCCATTTTGCTGCGACGCCATTTTGTAAGAGACTTTGATGCTTTCTCTAATCGAGAGAAAGAGACTTTAATGATTTTTGCCCTAGAGACTTTAACTTTGATCCCTTGCATGAAGTAGTAGATTTATTTTGCCGCCGTGAGGCAATTGCCCCGTCCACCCCTGCCCCTTTGCCCCGTCCCATGCTGATCGAAACGGTACCCATGCTGACTGAAGAACGGTACCTGTGAGACGAAGACTTCCTTGTATGCTGATCGTAATTGGTAAATATGAAAGGAAATTGTAAAATTGCATTGTGTTTCTTTTAGGTAACCAACTGCTGATTTTGATAAGAGCCCTAGTTAGGAGTTTTTTTCTAAATTAATGTTGCTAAATTGTTTTTGCATGAAGTCCCACATGCCGATGCTAATTTGAGGTTAGATGAGGATTCCTTTTGTCGCACGATGCAATTTGAAATCTTGTTATGCTGACTAAATGTATGCAATTAGCTCATTACAGATTATCGTATTAGTGATTTGCATTGCTATTATCGAATGCCTTGTTATTCAAATGCTACATAGACTGCACTTGTTTCGCCGTTATGGGCAGCTATTAATGTTCATATATGTTTATCATTTGGTGTTAAGACACATCTATATTGTGCTAGCTTTGTTAATATAGGGAAAAAAATTCACTAACTTTGAATAAACTGGTGTGGTTATTCCTGACTGAAAGGTCAGGGTTCGCCGAAAATGTATTCTGGATTAATTGTTAAGTGTTATGTTGATCAAGGTATTGCTTATGTTCGTTATTGATTATTGATTTGATTAAAATTAACCGATATAGAGTACGGAGAGTCCCACTTAGTCAAAAGATTCATCGGCCTAAAGAGCAACCGAATACAGGTAAATTATTAGTACGGACCGCTCTATCAGTAGATGGTAGCAGAGGATGGTTTCGTCTTTTGGGACCCTGTACTCTTAAAGTACATGGTGTTGAATTAACGGTTACGCATTTTGAGACCCACTCGAGAAGTTGAAGTAGATTTTTCTTGGGTAAAACAGATTGACAGAATGATGATGGGCTAGGTCCACCGTGACTTTCCCGGGATCTCGGAGCTTGCGAATGGAGAGAATGGAGGCGTGGGATCGGCGTTGGCGGTACTAGTGCTGGTATGAGTGAAGTTAGGGTTTTGCGCTTGCACAGCTTACTGCCGCAGATTGTGTGAGAAGGTTGTGAGGAATTTTTTCCTTTTTTAGAGGATAGCGGAGGTGCGACTCCGAGTGTAGGAGTAGTGAAGTCGTCGAACTTCATAGAAATAGCGGAGGTGCGACTCCGAGGGTGAGAGTAGGGAAGTCGTCGAACTTCATGTGCGTGTGGCGCTTTGTGCATAAAAAGGTCCACGTGGTTGTTGTTGTTGAGACGGGCCCTGCGAGGTCAAGAGACTCCGGAGTATGTTATTTTATGTTGTGGTCTGGGCGGTTTAGTAGGTTGATCGGGCGTGGTCAACGAGTCGGTACGTGTGTTAGGGAGTGAAAGAAACTTCGACTTCGGGCTTTGACAAAATTCTAAGTGCACTAGAATAGATCATTGACAAGTTGAGAGTAGGTCTGCGGGTCAGATTTGCTTGCGAACGTGGGGACCGAGAAAGATGGAATAACTGCCGAGGCTAGTGAAAAATCCCTAAGGTCCTGAAGCGATTGTGTTACCCTTCCTGTAGTAAACCGACAGATCTGTTTTATTTTGGTAGCTCGCGATACATGCCAGAAGTTGTTACGAGAGGAGCTGAGTGAAGGAGGACTAGCCGCGAGGCTTTGTCAGCCGCAGTGTGTGTGAGTGTGACGTCACTAGGAGCCGCGCTGGGATAGGTTGGTTGCAGAGAAGGGTCGCGCACGGATTGGACGCAGTCCGTGGGGCTCGATTGGAAGGGGAAAGGCAAGCGAAGAGTATTCCGGGAATTAAAGTCACCTATTGATTACAACTTTGTGAAATAAAAGGACGAGAAAATGAAATTCTTTAAGGCATTTAGGAGTGCGATGAAGGGGGAGTCTTACATTAAAGCGAGCGTAGGAGAGGAAACGCCGCCCGAAGGCACACCAGCTTACATTGTAATGGAAGAGAAGGGGGTAGCTCCGTGTCTTTGGCTAAAGCAATGGCACAAACTGACAGAGAAACATGGGAGCGTAGCGTTCCCGATACATGGGACATTCAATATAAGGATTCTAGAGAATTTGAGATTCACGATGTACGACATGAAGGTGCCTCCAAGGCCAGCCCAGTTTGAGGCTCTAGCAATTTGGGAACTAATGGCTAGACAGCAGCAGCAAAAGAAGTTTGAGACCAGAATGAGAAAGGTAGAAAAGACACTAGCGGATGCCAGGTGGGATAATGCACAGAAGGTGTGGAGGTCAGATGTATTGCAGGGGATAAAATTGTTTCCAGCAATTACTAAGGAAGAAGAGGAGACAGGTAAGAAAGCTACCTGTAAGACAGACAGGAAGTGTTCCAAGGATAGAGAGGACGAGGAAAAGTTGAGAAGAGAAGAGGAGTTAGAGGATGAGGAGTTAATAATGCAATTGCTGAACGACCGTCCACCACCTTATGCGGAGAGTGGACAAGGTCCAAGTACCAGTTCTGCCCCTCCGGCACCGGTACAGAACAGTGAAACCCAGAGTTCAGGAGCATCATCGGGATCTAAGGACCCGAGTCTACCATTCACCCCACAGATACCGCAGGTTAGGAGAATATATCCAGATGTGCCCATGTTGAAACCAGCAGAAAATTATCAGCCGCAGATGCCAGGGTACTACAGCAGTGACAACAGTGCAGGAATGATTCTAGAATAAACCATAAGGGGAGTACAGAATGGTCACAACCCGACAATGGCACAAGCTGAATCAACCCAGTTTTTGATGCCTCAAAAGCAGATGCAGGGGGGAAACGCACATGCTCAGATGACGGGGAGTCAGATGGGCATGCCGGCAATGATGACCCATGGTGTGGGAATGAACATGCCTCAGAACATGGGAAATGGACAAAACCCAGATGCGATATCACTACCCATTACTGTAGGTCCACCAGTACCTCTGTATAGTCAGCCCAACCTAGGTATGAGCAGTCAGGGATCAATGCTGCAGAATGGGACAGAAAGAAGGTGCATAGAAAACACTCCAGGGATAACTCCGATAGCGGCTCAGCCAACTGGGTCTGGGTCCTTGATGGAGTTTAGTCCCATATGTGCTCAGTCAACGCTGTTGAGGTCAAGCCCCCCACTGATAATACCTCTAACATCGAACACTGAAAAGTTGCCGCAACCATCAATGGCAGTCGATGTGAATGCTACGCTGATGGGGTTGAATGCGCAACAGCTGACACAGTGGTTCAACAGTCTGAATTCCACACAAAGCTCAGCCAGTGGGAAGGGAGAAGATTATATGAATAGGATGAGGCTGAACATGGAAGCACAAGAATTGGTGGAAGGGACTATGGGTGTGAATAGGTTAGAGTCCTACTCGGAAGAAGAACTGAGGTATCTATGTCCCAGGATTACGAAGGAAGTGAACAAGGTACATAAGAGCTTGCAGGAAATAGCCGACAAAAACGGGGTTGACATAGACAAGACAAAACACTTGAGCAGAAGCTACAGGTTGGATTTTGGGGCCACAGAGTTTGAACACATGAGGTCAGCAGGCATGAAGGCGCACCTTAGAGAACTGCTGCAGAGTGCACAAGTGTGGAGGTGCTTAGACAAGTGGGAAAGCAGGTGGGTAAAGAGAAAGGAAAAGAGGAGGGACAGCGCTACAGAGCACAATGAGAAAAGACCACAGAGTAGTGATACAGTAACCATGTTACCAATGAGGGAAACAGCAGGGGGAAAATTAATACATGTACCATGGCACAGAAGCGATATTCAGTCTTTTACGGACGATTTTCCCAAACTGAGAGAGAAGCCGATCGAATGGTATCAACAGACTGATAGGTTTGTGAAGCTTGCAAAATGTCTCTGGGAAGACCTGAACACTCTATTTGAGATTGTGGTTCCAGCAGATTTGTGGGAGGATTGCAAGAGAGCTGTAGGTTGGCCGACAAGTGAACCAGAGAGAGACAGGGAGACGGGTGCACCATCGCCTATGGTGATGAGCTTGTACTATAAGGTGATTGAGCATTTGAAGACGAAGGTTGCCGCGAAAAATGTGGATTGGCAGAAGATCGATCGAACTGCCCAAGAAGCTAAAGAATCGATTCATAGTTACTATGAGAGGTTGTTGAAGGCGTTCAAGAACTACAGTGGCACGGAGACAATAGAGGCGAAGGACATGCTTAATTTTGTGTTTAGATTTGTGGAAGGGCTGAGGCCAGAGATAAGTCAGATGATAAAGTCGCATTTGATTTGCTGGCAGTCGAAACCGATTGACGAAGTATTGAATTATGCGAAATACTGTAGTGACGAAATTGAGGTGAAACAGAAAAAGCTGAAAGAGAAGGTGATGATGATGCAGCTTAAGGCAGCTCAGACAGGTTTGCAAGGTCTGCAAGGGTTGCAAGGGTTCCAACAACAGGTACCGCAACCGCAGCCGCAGTTGCTGGGAAACATGGCGTTTCAGCCACAGGCGAGAGGCAGAGGCAGAGGAGGTTTTGTGAATAATGGTCCGGATTTGAACACTGTTGTGACTGGTGTGCAGGCAATGAAGAAGGTGATGCCGTGTCACGTGTGCGGAATCGTAGGTCATTGGAAACGCGAGTGCCCGATGGTGGTGCAGGAAGGTGCAGGTGCAGGTGTTGGTCAGCAAAACGATGATGTCAATGCATTTCAGACAATGAGGGGACCGAAAATGAAAGGTCCAAACCCAAATTTTCAGGCCATAAATCAGTTGCAGGGATTACAACCTATGCAGCCGCAGCAGATGCAGATGCCTCGTATGCAGATGACGCAAATGCAGCCAATGCAACAGCAGTTACCCATGGTACCTAATCAGCAAATGCAAATACCCTTGGCACCAATGAGTCAGCAGCAAGTGATGGTTCCTCCACAGGTCTCGGGTCAGGTAATGAGTACAAATGGCACCGTACAACAGTTCCCATTACACAGTGAGAGTGGAATAAACAATGTATGGGAGAGTGAAAGCTCAGGAGAGGAAGGAGATTGTGTGCTTGCAGCATCCTTGGAAGTTGATCAAAAGAGTCCGTACGTAGAGGGAAGAGTAATGGGTCATCGTGTCTCATTCTTGGTTGACACGGGAGCCACACGTTCAACAGTTAAGAGCAGTGAAGTACCAAATTTGCCACTCTCAGGGAGTACAGTTCAAGTGGTGGGAGTAGCAAACAGGAACCTGACAAACCCAATAACAGATCCGGTACCAGTCAGCATTGGTAACTATCAAGGGTTACACAAATTTGTGGTGTGTGACTCAAGCCCGATAGCACTGTTAGGGAGAGATCTATTGTGTAAATTGGGTTGTTCGATTATGTGTTCGAACGAGGGAATCAAAATTCAGACGAGCAGTGATGGGGAAGAAGAGGACAGTGTAGAGGGGGATGAGATGGAAACTGTCGATGAGGATTACCCTCTGATTTGTCTGTTCCCAATGATGACTGAAGAAGATATCCCAGCTGAATTACGGGAAACAGTCGGAAGGGAAGTGTGGGATATGACAGGGAAAGAGGTGGGATTGATGAAAGGAGTGGAACCAGTGAAAGTGACTGTAAAGCCCAATGCAATCTTTCCCCAGACCCCACAATACCACATGGCACAAGACACCCTCATGAAAGTTGCCCAACTAATTGACGAATTTGTAAAACAGGGAGTACTGAAAGAAGTGTTAAGCAGTCCATGTAATTCACCAATAATGGGACTAATAAAGCCAAGTGGAAAGGTCCGACTTGTGCAGGACTTGAGGAAAATAAATGACATCATAGTCAAATGCTGCCCAGTAGTACCGAATCCAGCTGTGATAATGTTTCAAATTCCTTGCGATGCCGAGTGGTTCTCAGTCATCGACTTGTCACAAGCATTCTTCTCGGTGCCTCTTCATGAGGACAGCCAATTTCTCTTTTGTTTCAAATTCTTAGACAGAGTGTACAGTTGGTGTCGAATTCCTCAAGGGTTTTCTGAGTCACCGTCAATCTTCAATCAGATTCTAAAGAAAGACTTGGAAGCATTAGAATTGCCATTCGAGTCAACTCTAGTACAGTACATTGATGACTTATTGATTGCATCAAAGACAGAAAGTGGCTGCACAGCCGATACCATTGCTCTGTTGAACCATTTGGGAAGGAATGGACATAAGGTGTCTCCTTCCAAATTGCAGTTCTGTCACAAGAAAGTGAAATACTTGGGTCACCAGATAGAGAAAGGGTCGCGGAGAATAATGAAGGAAAGAATAACGAGTGTACTTCAAATGAGTCCACCAAAGACAAGGAGGGAGGTGAGGAAGTTTTTGGGAATGGTGGGCTACTGTCGCCAGTGGATTCCCAACTTCTCGACTCTAGCAAAGCCTTTACTGAAGTTGACCCAGAAGGATGCCTTGGATCAAATTGAGCTGAAAGGGGATGAGATGGATGCTTTTGTTGAATTGAAGGAATGCATGTGCAGGGCTCCAGCTTTAGGTATGCCTGATTACACAAAGCCTTTCACATTGTTTTGTCATGAACGTGATGCATGTTCTTTGTCTGTCTTGACCCAGGCCCATGGTGGCGTAAACAGACCAGTAGCATATTTTTCAGCTACTTTGGATCCGGTCACAGCAGCACTTCCAGGGTGTTTGCGCGCCGTAGCAGCAGTTGGTATCAGCCTCACTCAGAGTGAAGGAATAGTGATGGGACACCCAGTAACAGTCATGGTCCCTCACTCAGTTGAGATACTTTTGACCCGCTCCCGAACGCAGCACATGACCGGAGCAAGACTCACAAGGTATGAAACGATAATTCTGGGCTCACCGAATGTGCAGCTGAAAAGGTGCACTACGCTGAATCCAGCAACCTTGCTTCCTGGAGAAAATGCTGAAATTGAGAACGCTGAAGACGTCGAGCATGACTGCCTTCAGTTGACTGAATTTTGCACAAAACCTCGACCTGACATTAAGGATACTAAGCTTGATGAAAACGACCAAATTGTTTTCGTTGATGGTTCATGTCTAAGAGATGGGATGGGAATTTTGAAAGCAGGATATGCTGTATGCACTGTAACAGGTGTCTTGGAAGCGGGATGGCTTCAAGGAGTCTATTCTGCTCAAGTAGCAGAACTTGTAGCCCTCACAAGAGCATGTCAACTGTCTGCATTGATGAAAGTCACCATTTACACTGATAGTCAGTACGGGTTTGGGATTGTGCATGACTTTGGACAACTATGGTCACAGAGAGGGTTCCTGACTTCTTCAGGATCCCCAGTGAAAAATGGGGAAAGGATAAGGGAATTGTTACACGCCATTCAAATGCCAGCCGAAGTTGCAGTGGTAAAGTGTAGTGCTCATACAAAAGGACAAGACTATGGTGGTCATTCTGACCCTGGCGGTCTTTGACCGCCAGGGCGGAGGACCGCGGGAGCACCGCCGACAGGCCGGCGGTGCTCCAATGGGGATTCCGACCGCGGCGGTAAAGCCGCGGTCGGACCGGCACCACTGGCGGGGTCCCGCCAGTGTACCGCGGCCCCATTGAATTCTCCGCGGCGGCGCAGCTTGCTGCACCGCCGCGGGGATTCCGACCCCCCCTACCGCCATCCAGATCCCGGCGGTCGGAACGCCGAGATCCGGATGGCGGTAGGGGGGGTCGGGGGGCCCCTGGGGGCCCCTGCAGTGCCCATGCCACTGGCATGGGCATTGCAGGGGCCCCCGTAAGAGGGCCCCTACATGTATTTCACTGTCTGCTGCGCAGACAGTGAAATACGCGACGGGTGCAACTGCACCCGTCGCACAGCTTCCACTCCGCCGGCTCGATTCCGAGCCGGCTTCATCGTGGAAGCCTCTTTCCCGCTGGGCTGGCTGGCGGTCTGAAGGCGACCGCCCGCCAGCCCAACGGGAAAGTCAGAATTACTGCCGCGGTCTTTCGACCGCGGAACGGTAACCTGACGGCGGGACTTTGGCGGGCGGCCTCCGCCGCCCGCCAAGGTCAGAATGAGGGCCTATGTTTCTCTGGGAAATGCATATGCGGATCAGGTTGCAAGATTTTGTGCCCTGAATTGTATATTACTCAGAGATGAATGGAATTCGATAAGTGAACCAGAACTCGAACCAGCTGAAGCATTTGCCTTGAAGGTTGTAGATACAATAGATGAACTAAAAGCATTACAGAATAATGTCAGGGAGGATGAAAGAGATTCCTGGATTAAATCACAATGTATAAAAAGACCAGATGAGTTATGGGTTTCAAATGAGGGAAAATTTGTTTTGCCAAATAGTCTCTTGTCACAGCTTGCGCGGTTCTATCATGGGCAAGCTCACCTAGGGAGAGATGCCATGATAAGATTGTTCAAAACTGATTGGTTTAACCCCAGATTTCGTCAAGCTGCAGAAGCAGTTTGCCATCGATGTGTCACTTGCCAGCAGATGAACCCAGGAAAGGGAACAGTTGTGAACGCGAGCCACATTGGCAGAGCCAGTGGACCATTTAGCCGAATGCAGATGGACTTCATTGAGATGCCTGTGCATGGAGGTTTAAAATATGTGTTGGTGATTGTGTGCATTTTTAGTCACTGGATTGAGGCATACCCCACACGTAGAAATGACAGCCTTACAGTTGCAAAGCTATTGTTGAGGGAGTTAATACCACGTTTCGGATTCCCGATCTCTTTAGAATCAGATAGGGGAAGTCACTTCAATAATGAGGTGATAAAGTTACTTTGCGAAGCGCTGAACATTGAGCAAAAACTGCATTGTAGCTATCGCCCTGAAGCCTCAGGACTGGTGGAGCAAATGAATGGTACACTGAAAGCAAGAATGGCGAAAATATGTGCATCGACAAATTTTAAATGGCCTGACGCATTGCCCTTGGTGCTAATGTCAATGAGAAACACCCCTGATAGAAAGACTGGATTGTCTCCGCACGAAATTCTCATGGGCAGGGCTATGAGACTTCCTGCAGTTCCCGCAAACGCGCTTTTGAATATTACAGATGATATGGTGTTAGACTACTGCAAGGGTCTAGCTGACGTGGTTCGCTCTTTCTCTCACCAGGTGGAAGCGACCACCTTGCCACCGATTCAAGGTCCAGGACACACACTGAAAGCAGGTGACTGGGTCGTGGTAAAGAAGCACGTGAGAAAGTCGTGTCTGGAACCCCGTTGGAAAGGCCCTTTCCAAGTGATCCTGACGACAACTACCGCTGTGAAGTGTGCGGGGGTTCCCAACTGGATTCACGCCAGTCACACAAAGAAGGTGTTGTGTCCCACAGATGAGGAAGTTGAAGCGCTGAAATTACCAGTGCCTGACAAAACAGTGCTGAGTGCTGAGACAGAGCAAAACCGAACTGAAAGCGAACAGGCAGAAACGGGAGAGAGAGAGATATTCTCTGAGGACGAAGAGACCAACTCGCTTGGGGGAGACCAAGGAGAAAGTTCAGACAGCGACGAAGCAGCTGAAGGTGACAAAGAACCTGAAGCAGCTGAGGGTAGCAAAGAGCCTGAAGCAGCTGAAGGTGACAAAGAACCTGAAGCAGCTGAGGGTAGCAAAGAGCCTGAAGCAGCTGAAGGTGACAAAGAACCTGAAGCAGCTGAAAGTGATAAAGAGCCTGACGAAAGTAATGGTGACGAAGGGCTCGGAAAAGGTGAAAAGGCAGGAGAGCCTGATCAGAGGAGGGCTTTCCCAGAAGCAGACGATAGAGAAAAAGAAAAGGAGAACATGATTGATTCCCCAGAAGGAGGGGACAAGGCAGAACAGAACGAAAAAGTTCAAGCTTCCACAGAAAAGATCGCAGGTCCATAAAATGGACACAGTGCAATGAGGAGACTAAGTATATCACCAATAAAAGAAAGGGCTAAAGAAAGTTTGAACGACGGAGAAAGGCCAAAAGTGAAGGAGAAAAGAAAGGAAGTGACTGTTGTGGAACAATCCTCAAGTGAAGGAAAAGATTTGGCCAAAGAGGAAAGTACCAGCGAAGCAGAATCGAAAAGAGAAGCAAAATTGAAAAGGAAAAGGATACCGAACAGAAGGTATTCCGGTCCTGAATGGGCATATGTAGTTCATGACGATTGGACTGACGAATTTGTATCTCTTAGCCTCGAGAACGAAGAAGAAGAGATACCAATAGAAAAGAAAAGTTTTATGGACTCTGTCGATTGAAAGGGTGATAAATGACATTGCTTGTTACAATCTAACGTGATACAACCAGCTGAGACATTGCTAAACCGGATGAGACACTTGCTGAACTGATAAAAGACTGAGTTATTGCCGAATAGAGACTGAGTTATTGCCGAATTGAGACAAATGCTGCTAACCGATAAGTGACTGGCCTCTTGAAGAAGACGGTGTGAACATTGCGCTCGCTCAGCTTTGTAACTGAATTGCTAAATAGTTTCTTTTACAGGTGCTTCCAGCTCTCTGATTCTATACAGATCATGACTGGGTACGCTACACAAAACAGTAGAAAGAAATATTGTAAATATGTGTGTATAGGCTTGGTAACTGCATGTGTACTAATAATAATGGCAATAGTGCTTACAACGCATGGAAAGGGTGAGAATGAGAAAATTGATGCTTCTACTTTTGCTCCTGTTACTGTCACTGAACTAACCGCATTAAAAAGATAAGAATTAGATGAGAGGCTCTTGCATGATAAGAAAGAGCTTTCATATAATGTTTTCTATCGCTTGCTAACGGAATATGTTGAGACTATGGATGCGAAGGATTGTTATGTGTGTACACAGATACCGACATCAGTAAAGGAAGGGGTGACTTATCACCACATGCCTCTTACATACGGGATTACATGTAGTATAGTAATGTCTAGGTTTTATGGTCAAACTAACATACAGTATTTTTACTCGAATTATGATGTTACCTTTGCATATGTTCCTATAATAGCGCAGCTAAGCCAGATTGCTAAAGATTGGGATGCTAAAATAATGAGGGAATTTTTCGAGCCAATGCAACCTTTTGAAACGGCTCATGCTCATGGGGAAAACCTTACCTGCTCGCTCTCTGCAATAGAAATAAGCTTTTTAGATCGCACAGATGATAGAAGAGCACAAATGAATGCGAAATTAGAAAAGGAGCTACATAAGAGGACTTCAGTAGATAATTATGATTTTGCCGCAATAAAGACACAAGGGAAAATAGCTTTAGATGCTTGGCATGTAGGGAAATTTTGTATATATCGGGGTGAATCCTATTATGACAATATTTTTGTAGGAGCGAGTGAGTGTAAACATACGTTTATCTTTAAGGCCAAGTGGACATTCATGATGAACGGACTTGACCCTGTCATTCCAGGTGTATATTACATTTGTGGGTATAATGCCTATTATCGTCTTCCAAAGGGATGGTGGGGGAGATGTTATTTGGGTATAGTGTTCCCAAAGGTTTATCAACTGGATGACCTATCGATGATTCAAAAGACATATGGATCCCATCGTATCCAGAAAAGAGAGACCGCAGCTGCTGTGGTAGGAGATATATTTGGAGCCATGATTCCTTCATTAGGAGTTGTGTTGAATTCCATTAAAATAAGAAAATTGTCTACTATTGTGGATAACATGTTGACAAAGTTTTCAGGTGCTATAATCCTGATAGATGCTGAACTTGCAGCGGAAAGAGCTATGACTCTTCAAAATAGGCTTGCTTTAGACATTCTTTTAGCAAAGGATGGCGGCGTTTGCAAAATGCTTGGTGCACGACACTGTTGTACATATATTCCTGACAACAGTGTGAAAATTAAAACTATGCTTGCTAATCTAACAAAAGAGAGTGCAGATTTGAAGGAACTGAAAGAACCAGGAGTGTGGGAGAAGGTTGGAAAAGGACTTGCTTCAGTGGGACATTGGATTGGGGGAATTTGGAATGGAATATTGCTAAAAATAATAGAGGGAATTTTAATAGTTATAATTTGCATATTTGGAATTTGGGGAATAAAAAGGGGAATAATAATGATTATGGAAAGAATAAGAAGAAGGAAGGAAGAGAAAATAATGAAGAGAATGGCAGAAGAATACAAAGCGAAAACTAGGGGAACTAAAAGGAAAAGAGAACTGACAGAATTTTAATGGAATAAAATTTGTGGGCATGGTTTGGTGTGATGACAAGTAGTCATCAGAGGAGGGATTGATGAAGCAGAAAATGAAGGTTTTACATTTATTAGCGCATAAACGTAGTGTGAAATAATCATGTGTGACTTTAACCGAACTAATAAAGATTGTACGGGGACAAAATGTGCCCTCAGAGTAGTTTGCCAACATTTATAAGCGTGCTTTATATAACGTGGTGTATTAGAATTGCACTAATCCGACATAATCGTAAACGTGTGCTATGATTTGCTTGTTTGAAATGTTTTAGCTTAGCATTACTTTAGTGCAGGCTTCGGCCTAGTGGCCTGGTCTCACGGTTTAGATGCTCGTATTTTTCCAATGTGCTATTAAACGTGTATTTCTGCTTGAAGCTGTACTTTTCCACTGAGATCGTTCACATGCTTATCTTAAGGTTTCGTGCCAGCCTGGCATATTTTCTCTTTACTCCAAGGTCGATCTGCAGGTGCGGACAATGGAAGCTCTGAAAGTGAGTTAATTGGTATAAAATGTTGCAACTTACGTACCCATCTCCAAGGATAATGTATGCTTAAGTAAAAGCTTGAGAACTGTTGTTTTTGATTGGACAATTTGAAGCTAACCTATGAACCCTCCAATGGAAGACCCTACTGGATTTGAACTGTTGTCTATAAAAACCAGGTGCACGAGAAGAAGGTAGCCATTGCGCTATCATCCGCCATTATTGGATATCCGCCATTTTGTAGACTTTGCAGCTATTATGGCCCATTTTGCTGCGACGCCATTTTGTAAGAGACTTTGATGCTTTCTCTAATCGAGAGAAAGAGACTTTAATGATTTTTGCCCTAGAGACTTTAACTTTGATCCCTTGCATGAAGTAGTAGATTTATTTTGCCGCCGTGAGGCAATTGCCCCGTCCACCCCTGCCCCTTTGCCCCGTCCCATGCTGATCGAAACGGTACCCATGCTGACCGAAGAACGGTACCTGTGAGACGAAGACTTCCTTGTATGCTGATCGTAATTGGTAAATATGAAAGGAAATTGTAAAATTGCATTGTGTTTCTTTTAGGTAACCAACTGCTGATTTTGATAAGAGCCCTAGTTAGGAGTTTTTTTCTAAATTAATGTTGCTAAATTGTTTTTGCATGAAGTCCCACATGCCGATGCTAATTTGAGGTTAGATGAGGATTCCTTTTGTCGCACGATGCAATTTGAGATCTTGTTATGCTGACTAAATGTATGCAATTAGCTCATTACAGATTATCGTATTAGTGATTTGCATTGCTATTATCGAATGCCTTGTTATTCAAATGCTACATAGACTGCACTTGTTTCGCCGTTATGGACAGCTATTAATGTTCATATATGTTTATCATTTGGTGTTGAGACACATCTATATTGTGCTAGCTTTGTTAATATAGGGAAATAAATTCACTAACTTTGAATAAACTGGTGTGGTTATTCCTGACTGAAAGGTCAGGGTTCGCCGAAAATGTATTCTGGATTAATTGTTAAGTGTTATGTTGATCAAGGTATTGCTTATGTTCGTTATTGATTATTGATTTGATTAAAATTAACCGATATAGAGTACGGAGAGTCCCACTTAGTCAAAAGATTCATCGGCCTAAAGAGCGTCCGAATACAGGTAAATTATTAGTACGGACCGCTCTATCAGTGTCACAGTGGGGGAAGGCTAGTGTGATAAGGGGTCTCAGTATAATAAAAATAACACAAGATTAGTGTTAAATTGCTTATCATTACAGAAGCCAAGGCACCCAGTTACATGTGCTTGCATCCACACTCCTACTGCTTGACGAGTGAGGAAAGGGTGGGATATATGCCTATGAATGATGGATGGCTGCCCTCACGCAGGGATGAAGACTCGAACGCCCCAAATCATGGCACTAAAAGCATCATTAGACAATAGTGAATACTGCCATAGACCACAATAGAAATGAAGGGCTTTAGAGCAGTAAGCCCTTCGTCATGCGTCACAGTGCAGAAAGTTCTTCTACTGCCTGGCTTCCGTCTCCTGCTTCAGAGCGAGACGGAGCAGGCAGCCTTGGACAGACAGCCAGACTTAATTAAATACATTGATTTGTTTAGAGTTACGATTGTTGCGAATGTGTAGGGCTTTCAGAGGGGTGCAGCCACTGAGCCCTAAAAGAGGGTCCTGCCCACTATGTCATTATAAGCAGCGACCTGCCACTTTCAAGTCAGTAGGGGTTCGGCTCCAGAAGGAACCGTGTAATCTGATCTACCAGTGCATAAACAGAAACTCTTAGTAAGCTGAACTAGTGTTGTGGCATGAATTGAATGTTGTATTAAGGCACTCGTAGCCCACTTGCATCAACTCTTCAGAGATGATGCTCACAGATTAATGGAGCGAACCTTAATGCATCCAAAAACATTTCTTCTTGTATGTATTTTCACTGTCTCTTAATCCTTTGAACAGAAAAAGTAGTTAAGATTTTTGGGGCCTTTAAGGTCATGGGCCATTAGTTTGGAAGTATGTGGGTCCTTTCCAAATAATAAGCCCAAATAATAAACCCAAAATATTGTTTGGTCTAACACACAAGTTCATTCAATAAACCAAGGCTCACCCCCTGATAGCATTGGCACAAAGCGGAGAGGCTAAACTTAAACAAATGTGTATAAAAGTACTAAAACAGTTAAAAAGTCAAAATAAAGCACACAAACAAAATCCCACGGCTAATTTCCAGAAATTGAGAAAGTTTTATCAAAATAATGACACACAGAAGATTATAGTCCAGTAAAGGGAACCAGAGATATGAATTCTTAAATGTGTAGGACAAAAAGCAAAGAGACTAAAGGTCCGATCAGAAGTCACTGTTACCACTGACCATGACCTTGGTAGATTTCAGACTGACCTTGATGGCGCAGCAGTTGGATACATCATGAGGGTCATAACGATCAAAACCTTCACCTTCAGTGTTAGTATCCGAAATGGAATTTCAAATCCTCCATCAGGGCAAGGTAGTAGTCTGTATCTAGGGAAGTCCTCTTAAAGTCAGCTTGCCATTGGATGAGGTCCCACTAAAGTCATTGGTTTTGGCAGGAAGAGTTCTGTTTTGAAAAATAGAAATTTTCTTCCAGCCAAAGTTCTCCCATTGGTCAGATAGTTTATGGACCTTCTTCTGTCCAACTTTCTTCTTTCTGTAGTTTTTTTAGATCTCCAAATCTGCTAGCTGGCTAGCCTGAAACTGCATCCAACAAAGGCCTTTTGTATAAGGTCCTGCTGATCCTCCAGAGATTTTGGGAGTACGCAAATGTTCTAAGGTTCTACTTTTCATTCTTTCTAGATCAGTTCCTCTCTGTCTTTTCTAAGGCTTGCAGGACCTCATGGACATCATTTAGGGGCCAGTACTCGCCTCTAGCAGGATCTAATCCAAGTCCAGTTGCTACTGGTCACTCTAGGAAAAGGGCCTCTTGAAGTTTGTTGTTTCCTTATTGCCCTATTGCTACACAGGAGGTCAACCAGTGGGCCCTTAGAGACCATTTCTTCATCCTGGGTCCCAGTAGGAGCTGGTCCAGCCATTCATGTCTCCACACAGTTCACATACAACAGTTCTCTTCGGTTCTTTCACAGACCCAGAACTTGCCCTTGTGAACTGAGGGTGAGGTGCCATTTCTAGAGGATTCAACAGCCAGTTGGTGGGAGTGACTCCTGAACTATTCCAAACCAATGAGAAAAAACGTCCCCTAGAGAAAATCTTTCAGCTTTTGCATCACATCCTGTTTGACTTACTGCAAACTATTCCACAGTGCACTGTTCTGAATTTATTCCAAAATGGCAGCTCCCTTCTGCCGTTTGAGGAGGCTGGTGTCCCAGCCAAGGGAGTGTCTTGGAAAATGAACAATACCAAACTGGTTCCTTACCAGATTCCCCTCCCACTGGGCTGGTATCAAACTGGCTACAGGTGTCTCTAGAAACAAAGGGCTTTGCTTCCTCATGTCTCCCTTTGAACTATGAGTGGGCAGGCCTCAACTTGGTCCCTTTAATGTTAACGAATCTCCTGAACCCTTCTTAACTCTCCTCCCTGAGCTGAGAAGAATCAAATATCTCACACATCCTACCAAAAGGCCTACGCTTTTGTTTCTGCTGTGGGAAAACTTTTTAAAATTTACTTTTCCTGTATATTTATCAGAAATGCAACTTCACAATTAAATTCGATTTTTGATTAATATTTAAAAGGTGGCTGAGTCACTTACAAACCAAAGTTAGCAAAAATAATATTTTAATTGCACGTTTTTTTCTAGGAACAGCTGCAGCCATATTCAGTTAATATAGCTACAGGGAGCTCGTCACTTCAGGAGCATGCCAACATGAAATTCTTACTGGTTCCTCTTTAAAAGGTGCAGAAGCCATAGAAGACATGTAGCCCTGAAGTGAGCTGCGCGCAATTAGCATAATTTGCTTTCGCACAGTTAGAGGAAATTTATGTGAAATTTTGTGAAACCCAAATAGGGCATTTAGTGCTATATTTTAGCATTTAATGCGTCCACATGTCCATTCACCCACCTGCTAAATCTGGGTCCACACAGCAATTCCACGCTGTCTGACTTGTAATTAGGCCAAAATGGTCATGAGCCAATGATCGCACACGTGGTAAAAAGCAGCTTTTGTGTGATGCTAAGCTTTGCACCACGGTTCAAAGACGATCGGATGGTATTTTCCATAAGAACTGTAATTGAGGTGCACCCTCCAATGCAAAGTTCTAAAAACAGATAATCATGCAACAACATAATACGCGAATTGTATTATGTATGAATGGGAAAATCATTCAATTCCCTTTTAACCACTGTTTGCATCAGCTTTCATTTGGTACTAGGAGTTCACGCAGTCACACTGCAGTATGTTAGGAAATCTGTCTCGGGGTGGAGTCATTGGTATTTGTTGTTGCTTATGAACCCCTTAAACGTCCTTCTGCATATTTTAACAGATAAGCCGCGAGTCTACCTAAAGCTGATTTGCAGTGCGTCTGGCTCAATCTTTCCACACAAACAAATATTTTCGCTTGCAAAGTTGGTTAATGCTGTCAACTGCTGCTTTATTTTGCATTGTGAAAAAATATAATAAATCCGTGCCTTAGTTTGAAGTTTCTAAATCGTCAAAATAGTCATGCGTCATGTTCTTCAAGCTGACATTTGTAGCCTTTTCGCCAAAACATATTTTGATAGCATACACCTTGGCAGATTATGTGCACGTGGCTTGGCTGAGACCAGTCTTCTTTCAAAAGTGATTAGTGTTCAATTTCAGTTCGTCCGCAGAGGCCCACGCTGCCTAGTCTATTACAGCACGAGAGCAGCTGTTCATCTTATTCATGGCCTGTCTTTCTTGCTGCTCCCTTAGCAGATACCTTCTCTTCTAGCGTCCTCGCAGTTTTTCTATGATTGTTTTAGCTTAATCGGTCTAAATTAATAGCTTATGTGTGATTTTTTTTTGCTGTTTTATTGTTTGCTTACTATATGCTTCAGGCTTGTTACTGATTACTAATTTCAAGTTCGGGGGCTTGTTGGGGGCTGACAGACACCTTTGTCAAAACACAAGGAGATGCAATGTGCACAAAAGCAAGTCGCATGTAAAATATTCACAGATGCATGCATATATACCATCGCATAAATAAAACACACTCCAATATTTCTTGGCGTCGTTAATTGGTATAATTACATATTCAATCTTCAATCTGCCTTTAATCATAACTATTTATAGCTGAATAAGTTCCATGTGCCCATTAGTGAATTCACAGTCTGCCCCTATATTTCATCTATCCTTGTTGCCAACATTACATGAGTGGATTCATTCGTGTGATTAAGTCTCTTAGCAGGGATTTGTCCCATCACATTTCTTTACCTAGTTGAGTGTGAGGCATCTTCATTGGTGCTTATCCTGTGCCAGTTGCCATTTAATTGTAGCAATATTTCAAATGTTCGAGTGCTATTTTTCTCTGTATCTGTGAATATGCCTAATTAATATTGGTCTAAATTGTGCTCAATTTTTTAATGTCACATTTGTCGGAATAGTTTGGGCTACCTTATTGTTTTCGAAAGAAAGGTGCGACAGCTGCACTGAAAGTAATTTCCTGATGTATACAAAATTCGTTTATATGTCATCTATATTGACACTGATGCCAAAAAGAAACACCAATCCCCATATAGACATGAATAAGCATATTCCGATCAGATGCAGTTAATACGCTTCAAATCCGTTCTTTCTCCAATTAACAGTACAGACTTTAAAAACTATATTTGGTCCTATATCAAGGCTGAAGAGATCAAGTCCGAATTTTTTTTCCTATCCTTCAGAAAACAAGACCAATTCAATACATTGCATATAATCAAGCGAGTGGTACATTCAGAACAAACGGAGGGATATATACACTTTCAGTTTATTAGGGTGGACTATGGTGATACCCACCTAAAATGATAACATAACTGATAGATATGATTCTAAATTACATTCATTCTTGATTAGGCCTTACCACTTAGAACAATTAGGAACAGCACAAATAAAGCAGGATGCAAATAAATACAGAAAATAAAGATATGTGAGGAAGTGGAATGAAAACGGATTTGCAAATATTCAGAAAATGATTATGCATACTATGAAAAAAAACAGTAAACTTTTCAAGTGGTAGACAAGAAAAGTACAACCGAAATTGAATAGTTTCTGAAGACTCCCCTACAACTTTGTTAAATGATGCTTCATTCATAATTGGCATTGCATAACTATGTGGTTACGTCATTTACAAATTTGTCACTCAACGCTATGTTGAGTTGTGTTGTGTTTTAAAATGTTGTGTTGCATTACGCTGTTTTCTTGCCTCATGGATGCACCCTATGTACTATGCGGCGAACCATGACACAGGGTTGATGCAACCACGATGCAACATAATGCAAAGATGTTATTGTATTGCAGCAAAACTTAACTCAACTCCTTCTTACGTGACGCAAAGTTGAATAGTATGACATAGATTTAGAATTGTGTGACACAACTCTAATTTGCGTCAGGGAAGAGCCAAATGAGTTGCACTTCACTACTGACTATAACTCATTTTCAAGCATTGCTTTGCATTCATACACCATGCCTAATATGGATTATACTATCAACCAGTAGAGTGCTGGCAGCAATGCTCAGGGTAGTTTTTGTGTCTGAAGGTGTTCCTTTAATCACATAAACGATCCTTTTAAGTTATTTTCTCTTAGTATGTGTTCTGAAGAATGCAGCACACATGGAAACATTAAATAAATAATGTGGTATACAAATACTATATACTGAAGCTTAACCCAGGATCAGTGTGTTGCTTAGTTTTATATCAAATAACTGATGATAAGATGTGAATGTGTGTCTACATTACTGAGTGAATGCATGTAAACTAATAGAAATCCTACATGGTATGGCACATAGGCAAACAGTAATTGTACGTAGCATCAATGTTGTGTATTATTGAACAAGCCGCATACTTCAATGATATGTTTCATAAGGTCAAACATAATGTCAACCTATATAAGTCTGAATAAGAATATGGTAATGTCATTATTATTTTCTACACCTCAACATTTGTTTAATCTTAGGTCACAATTGACAAAGAAAGTATGCAACACAATAGAGCAAGTAAAGTTGCTGTGCCGCATTGTCTGAACATGAAAGTGTAGTACTGCACCATATCTGATAAGCTTTGGTGTTGTTTTGCTGTGGCCTTGTGGTGGTTCATTTTATGCCGCCAAGTACCCACATAAACTCTCTAGCATCATAGTGCAACTGTGCTCGACTTGCAGTAAGAATAGTCTTAATAAAATAATAAAATATATGAATAATGGCTTTTTACCATTTCTATGTGTGCTACATAAAGCGGCACGCGTGAAAAGTGGGAAAAAGCTGGAGAAGTGCACACATTTCTCATTGTTCCACCTGCATCAAGTAGGTATATGATGTTTGTGCTAATCCCTGTATCTAAATATTAGGAGTCAGGTGTTTGCATAAAAACAATTGAGTGGTTGCATGTGAATGCACATGAACCATCCATGCAACATACAATTGAGGCAAATAAAAGCAAGGGATTAGATTTGCACAGCTTTCCCTTAATTTTAGTAACAATCAAATGCAAATAGAAATTTGTGTAGAATTGTAATTATCAACACAACATTTTGCATTGGTGTAGCCTCACCAAAAGTAATGCTAAGGCAACTTAAATGTTTGTAAATGTTACTTCAAATGTGAAATTAAAATAGTATTTATTACTTTAAGTCCTGAATATTTTGAAGGTGTCATGAAATTAAGTTATGTCTAAATTGTTTTGACTGAGATAGGACCCGTTTTACTGAATAAATAAATACACTCATCAGTGTGTATTTCATCTCCCATTTCAGAAGAAGAAAAACTTTCTCCTGAGCTGCAGCCTACTAGTGATGTGTCTCCTGACCGCAACTATATCTTGGATAGCCTTGAAGTTAAAAGTGGTTCTCCTCCCCTCCTGACAATAGATTGAGATGTTGCTGTGACTCCAATATATACATCTCAAACGTCTTAATGTTAATCACCTGCCACCTATGCTCTTCAAGATCATGATGATCCTAAAATTAACCTAGAATGGAAAATGTACAAGGTACAGCTGCGGCTCATGGAAGGGATGGAGAAATTGAAGGGCACTCTAGAAGGAATCTGGAGGTGTCTGAGCCCCAACAAGGGCTTGGCTTAGGCTATCGCAGGCACCTGTACTTGGCTCTGTAGAATCAATGAGTCTCTAGCTGACACTGCATGTGCCATGAGTAAGAAGAGCCATCACAACTGTCATCTCCTTCTGGTGCTAGTGAGATGGTAAAGCAGCTAGAGCTTTTCAGTTCTGGTATTCTGGAGTTCCACCATGTATGCAATCCAAGATGGACTCCTTCATTTCCATCATAAGTGTACTAAACATCAATATTGTAGCTGTATTACTTTCTCACTAGGCCCTTGCCAGGGATTTTCAAGCAGCCTTCAGTCTGCTCAGTAATGTTTTATCAACCTTCAAAGCTACCTCTTCCTCCTCTAGTGATTCTGCATTGGGCACTAATCCTCCTGTCTGCTACTCAACACCAGTGTGAGGAGCATACAGAATCGTCAGATATTGTTTACATATATTTACCCATGTTCAATGATAATATATTTCCTATACTCTGATTCAAAAACCACACTGATTCATAACAATATATTCAGACTCTGTTCAATGAGACATTTTGGCCCTCATAATGACCTTAGCGGATGGCGGTATGATGGAGAAAAGTACTGCCAACAGGCTGACGGTACTTATCCCCATAATATGACATTGGCGGTTTGGCTCAAGCCAAACTGCCAATGTACCACTCCGTCCGCCATGGCAGTAACAGCCGCCGGGCTGGAGACTTCACATTTATACTCAGCAGCAGGACAACGCTTTGCTCCCACTAAGAAAATTCTCACTGCTGTTCAGATGGCTGTCATTAAAGAAAGACCTCTAGCCCAGGGCAAACGCGTTATTGTCGTTTCTCCCATCCCAGCCCTAGAGGCTGTCACTAAAGCCAGCGTTCCTAACGCAAAAGCATTACATCCACATTCGATCCAATGGGCCAAGTCTTTGACAGCCACTGATGTAGATTACATTTTTGACCCAAAATTACAAACTCAAGAATTCTTCCAATACGAACTAGAATTGCCAGTTCCAGCAAACACACTGCCTATTGAACAATATCATAGAGTCATGTACACCGATGGCTCTGCACAACCTGCATTTGGCACAAAGCACCAATACTCCGCTGCTTGCGCAATCGTAAGTGGCTACATGGAGGATAATACATTTTGACCCCTACATACAGTTACACAAAACCCTAGGGGATTGCACAGCACAACTAGCAGAGCTGAAAGCTCTGGTGATGGCGCTGGAACATACGGATGCTGCACAGCACATGCTGATTGTTTGTGATTCGTACTATTGTGTCCAGTCCTTCAATGAATATCTGCATTATTGGTGCCAGAATGGGTTCAGAGATTCTAAAGGCAACACCATTAAGCACAGATTACTGTGGGGGGAAAGTAGCGGATCTGAAGGAAATGCTACCAAATGTCCATGTTGTGCATACACTCGGACACCAGCACGCTCGAATACACGTAGCTGGGAGTACACTGGCTCATGAAGCCGCAAAGTCAGCAGTTGCTACAGCTACTGTTGCTGCAGTAACCCGCTCAGGAGCGAAACCGGACGCAGACAGATGGGCTGCCGTGAAGGCTACGGCTAATGGTACTCCCTATCCAAAAGCATTTCCTGCTAAATATTCATACCGAATGGGAGGCTGCCTAAATGCTGAAGTTAAGATACCTGGCTTAGGGGTTCGAGAAATTCCCAATAAAGATGTAAGACCAGAGTTGAATAAAGCAGCACATGCGGGGGCAGCATCTGCCCATGCTGGTGTGGCGGCTACAATATCATTGCTACAGGCCCCATTTTTAGTGGCTAGGCCTATACAAGAAGGCCAAGCAGTATGTCCTTTGTTGTGACATCTGTCAGCAAATCAAAGTCTCCATTGCTAAATCCCCATCGCAGACACCCCTCCTAATTTCTAACAAACCTTTACAATGTGTGTACTTGGACCATTGCGGTCCCCTAAGACCGGATAGTGCATACAAATATATCCTAGTCGCTGTTGACTTCTGCTCCAGATTTGTATGGGTGTGGCCACAACGGTCGGCTGACACTCAGACTGTTATTAAAGACTTGCGAGTCTTTACCGGTACATATGCAGCTGTAGCTTTCCACTCGGTCCAGGGCCCTGCTTTTGCCTCAAGAGCTTTCAGGGACGCCATGGCTTTGTTTGGGGTCCAACTCCAGTACTCGTCTCCATTTCATCCCGAGGGAAATAGTGTAGTGAAGCGATTTAACCATGATTTAAAGCAATCTTCAACAGCCAGAGTCTTAGGTACAGGGCGTAGATGTCTCTTAATCACCTGTATGGAGTACAGAGAGCACTTAACAATCGGCCTAGAAGGTCTTGCAGGGGGGTCGTACTTCATATGAGTGTCTGTTTGGACTCGAATGTATGTTCCAGATCTTGATGGTCTTGGCGTGGAGGTGGCAGAAACGCCTTTTGACATAAATGAACGTGTCACTGTCTTACAGAAGTTACAACAATTCCGTGAGGACAACTCTTCTGCCAGTGCTGCCTCCATAGGAATTAAGGATGTACCTGTAACACCTACCGCCTGGAGTCCTAGAGTGGGGGATCTAGTACGTAAAAAAGTTACTGTAAAAAAGGAATTTGGCCCTTCTTATCGTTCACCGGTCCCAGTTTTAGGAATACACAGTACCAGAACTGTCATTCTACCACCGTTGGCAGGTGCCAAAGAAAATCGCTTTGTCTCTATCAACAATGTCAAACTACACCATATGGCTGATCCAGCACAGCCGAGCAAGAGGAACAGCCAGTAGTTCCTGAATCCCTCTCACTACTGGTGAAGGAGTTCCTCTACAAGTTGTAAACAGCAACACCAATACCTCCCAGGGCTTTTGGAGGGTAGAAAATGATTTTGCATCAATTCCACTGACATCAAATAATACCAAAATTACTGGTCGATTTAACACAACTTCGAGACAGACATATGGTGCTATTTATTCGGTGCCACCACAAGAAACACCAACTCCACCAATAAGCACAGCTCCAGTCTTTGCACATACTGCTTCTGGATACTTTGCCGACATCAACAATGACTTCTGACTCATTCGCCTCTTCGACACCTGAACTGTCAAAAACATGTAAGCTGATAAATTGGCTTAAAGTAACTTACTTCATTCTTCCATGGAACTATCTGTGTCTTTTTTTGAGTGTACTAGTCTTCCTGTTTTGGATTGGGTTTGTCATCACTTTCTTTTTATTGATACATGGTAATTTTCTTCCTGAAAAATCAGCAGTTGAATGGGTGGATGAGGTCCTAAAACTACATTTTTCTTCTCACAAGGTCCGCAGAGACTTGTCTTTTGTGAACATTTCCGCTGTACCAATTCCTGATGGGATTGTTTGGGATAAAGTGATATTTGATATCTACGGCTCTACGGAGGTCATTCAAATACCATATGTGTTTAAACTTTCAATGAACGATATAATAATACCGGGGTTGTTTCTGATTGGGATGTAAAAACAGTTAATTCTATGATGACTGAATTGCCGTATTATACTGTATTTGAAAACGAAGATGTTTATCAATTTATAGAAAATGATGGTGATATGTTTTGCTATAATTATTATGGGCACCATTTCATCCACAGAGCAAGCAGCCCAAAGACTGTTTTTAATTATAAACAATGGGAACATTGTCTGACTAAATCACAAGGCAGTTCTAAAATGTATTCTGAAATGTTTACATATTTTTCTGGGCATGATGTTAAGAACGCTGAGTCGTATTATTTTAAATTGCCACATACAGAAAACATACGCAATATGGCGCCCAACTAGGTGAACCTGGTGGATCAACAGTGGAGGAGACTTTTGCTGTACCAATGTTAAGTCATGGATGGAATTTGTGCACCTTCACCATTCCAGGAGACTCCAGGAGAACCCACACTTATAAGGGAGAAATAGCCTGAAGGTTTTGAGACATTTGTTGAAGCTATTGGGGAGGATGACTAAACAACTGCAAGGAAGCTATAGTTATTGAAACACTGCTTGGCTGCAGATGGAATATCACATCTTGAAACGTCTTCCTCCAATACTTGAAGAGGAAAAGGATGGTATTGACATTGATGAATATCATACAGCACTAAAAAGAAGAGAGTTTTCAAGAGAATCTGTTGGGAACTTTGTGGTTTTATTGCAACATCTTGTTGCTTTGTGTAACTACAAGTGGTTTAATGATGATATGACATAGGACCAGTTGATTCAAAAGGTTATAGGAAGAGCATCCAGAAAAACTACTCAACACCTAGACTCTAACATTCAAAAAGCGATCGACATTGTATGAAGAGCAAAGACTACAGATATGAGTCTAATCAAAATGTTGCCTGGAATTCAAGAGAAGGTTATGGTTGTGCAGATCCACAGTGCAAAAAATACAAATTCAAAGAAAAGTGACTCAAATGTGAAGGACATTATTGTCAGCCACAGAAAAATGCATGTGATGTGTTAAAATGTATGGATTGAAGGGACACTTGGCTAAGAATGATCAATTGTCTGTTAATTCGTTAATTGTGCTAAAAATGTACGAGGGGTGGTTATTCTGACAGGGGGTGTAAGGGTAAATCTAACAGCCCATGTGGCAGGGCTAGTAGCTCAGTCAAATGTGTCAAGATTGGTCTGGATGGAGCAAATTTCATCCTTCAAGGTGTGTGAAATTGAAAAGCTGAATCACTTCTGTGTGATCATGGTTGATGGTGGGAAGGAGTGTGCAAGGCTCAATATGGGGCCAGGGCATCTTGTTTGGGAAAATTATTTGGCCGAATTCCCAAAGCACTAACTATATCCTCTTGATGTGAGGATGGCAGCGTGTGGGAATAAACCCATAGATTTGGATGGGTTTATTGAAGCGATGCTTGAGCTTCAAGGGGTCAAAGTGTTCTCTGAGGTATACTTTGCAAGAGATAGGTCATATCTGGTGGTTTGGCTGCAGCAAAATGATTTATTGATACAGCTTGATTCCAATCATTCTGCTCAGGTGTTGGAGTTGAAGTAAGAAATAAGAACGATTGAAGTCTTGGGGCAATGAATTGCCAGAGATGCTGAATAATTATCTGGTGTTGTTAAAGTGCCTCAGGCACAACATAGTTCTGAACAGGAATGCTGTTCCCAAAGCCAACAAAGTAGCAATTGGGTTTCCAATTGGCAGAGGTATGCACCCTGTCCAAGTAGGGACCACAATCCAAGTCGGGGTAAGTCAGATAAACAACAGAAATAAACTTGTGATCAACCTCTGGTAGCTTTGCAAAGAGCTGTCAGGCTTAACCTAAGATGTAATGTGTAAAGTATTTGTGCATCACTTAAATTATAGTAACACAGTGAAAACACCACAAAAAGACTCCACATCAGTTTTTAAAAATAGAGAATCGTTTTATAAGTAAAAGTCGACAAAAACAACAAAAATCAAGTAAGTAGCACTGAAGATATGAATTTTTAATGAATAACCTTCACTATAGTGCTTGGAAATCAATAGCGGTAAAAGGTTACTTGAGGTCGCGCCAGACCAGGGTATATCCAAAGTAGAGGTCAACCATGATGGAGAACAGGCCAGCTACAGGACCCATGCAGGGCCTGCTGAAAAATACTTTGGATGGAGGGCTGCGTTGATTTTGAGAGGTGATGCAAAAGCAATGCATCGGTTCTGATCTGAACAGTTGAGGGACACGTCATCGTCAAACAGCGATGCGATGTCCTCGAGGTGCATTGTTGAACCCCTTGCAATGATGGTGATGCATTTTCATTGAGCCGCGTAGTAAACGCAATATGAAGGGGATGTCCCAGGGCTGGTGATGATGCATTGATCCTGAGCCTCACAGTTGGCAGTGCAAACTCCTCAATCTCAGCAGCAGCAGCAATGTGTAGGTGTCAAAGGAGGATGCAGCAGTTCTAATTTGCTCAGCGCTGTCAATGCATCGATTTTTTCAGAAAAAAGTTGCAGAGTCTACTTTCAGCATCTTGAGCAGGGTTATAGGAAGTCTTCGCTGACCCTGAAATTTCACAAAAGCAAGTCTTTGGAGTCACTTGGTTCTTTAGATGATGTAGAAAGATAAGTCCACTCCTTCTCACTCCCAGGACAGAAGCAGCAAACAGCAGGCCGACGTAGCAAAACAGTTCAGCAGAGTGGCAACACAACAGTCCTTCTTCCTGGCAGAATGTTTTCAGATCCAGAAGTGTAGTTATTTGGTGGGGTTTGGGGTTCTTTACTTATGCCCAGTTGAGAAATTGAAGTGGGGGAGACTTCAAAGAGAGACCTCTGCAGTGCACAAGGTCCTTGTCCTTTCTTTCCTGGCTCCAGGCACTCCACAGGTGCTTATGCAGCTCTTTGTGTGGGAACAGGGACAGCCCTATTCAGCTGTAAGTGTCAGTTCCTCCCTTCTATCTAGCCCAGGAAGGCTCATTAACCTGTTGATAGAGATGTACAGCACTGTCTGCTCCAACTCTGGTGGAAAACTACATCTAATATTCAAGTAAGCAAAAACCTTGTACTGCATTAACCACAATGTAAAGGGGTGAACTGTGCTTTGATGTGAGGCAGTGTGCTCTAATCCCTCATCTGTTTATATGGGCCATCAGGAGATAATTGTCACACCCCAGTTCCCTTTCTGTGTGTCTGTCTAGAGGGAATGCACAAAGATAAACTGTCACCACCACCGAACATGTGTTCAAAGACAGGCAGAAGCACAGAATGATTAAAGCAAAAGAAATTATGGGGGTCATTACAACATTGGTGGTAAAAGCAGCTTACCGCCATGCAGAAGACCACCAACACACCGCCGCAGCCGCAGAATTCTGCCACGGTCATTATGACCCAAAGCCCGGAATTCACCAAAATTTGGACACCCACACAAGTCTGCCACACCAAAGGTCAGTGATAAACTGGCGATAACAAAACCTCCACCGACACGCCAACAGGAATACGCCCACACTATCATGACTCTCGAATCCACGCGGCGGTCTTTCAACCGAGGTATTCCATTGGCGGTACACACCGCCGTGCTCAAAATACACACACATTTACAAAATACAACCGCATTGGACAATTCGAAATACACACACCTGATACACATAAACACACCACTCCCACACATTCAATATAAAACACACAACCACATCACCCACAAACCCCTATGAAAAAAATCGAGAAAGAAGGCCAGAGAGAGACACCACCATCAACAACACTAGCATCCACAGGCACTCACCATTATCACTCACATAACATCCACGCACCTCACAAAACACACCTCTAAATATCACTTCACACATCACATCCCACCACCACACACATCACCCACACCACACCATGGCCCCGCAAAAACACCCCAGGTTCTCTGAGGAGGAGCTCAGGGTCATAGTGGAGGAAATCATCCAGGTAGAGCCACAGCTATTCGGAGCACAGGTGCAGCACCCCTCCATAGCTAGGAAGATGGAGCTATGGCAAAGAATCGTGGACAGGGTCAACGCAGTGGGACAGCACCCAAGAACACGGGATGACATCAGGAAGAGATGGAACGACCTATGGGGAAAGGTGCATTCCATGGTCTCAAGACACCACATCGCGGAACAGTGGACTGGCGGCGGACCCCCACCTCCTCCCCCACAACTAACAACATGGGAGGAGCAGGTCTTGGCTATACTGCATCCTGAGGGCCTCTCAGGAGTAGCTGGAGTAATGGACTCTGGTAAGTCAAATCTTAACTATTACATCCCCCACCCTACTTGCATGCTATCACATACCCCCACCCTCACCCCCATCACTCCAACTCCTCACACATGTCCCACTGTCACAAACCACACTTCCCAAACCCAAGCCCTGCATGCAACACCAAAGCATGGACACCCATCACCAATGCATGGCCACTGCACATATCCATACACCCCCCTAAACCACCATCACACAAGGTCCTACACAGGAATGCAAGCACAGGGGTACACGGTCACCTACTCATTGCACACCATGGCAAACACAGATGCAATAATCATGCCTTTACACCCCTGCAGGACCCCTACCCAACGTCACCGGACAGGAGGGTCCAGACATGTCCACTCCACCCACAGAAGAGGCCCACAGTGATGACAGCAGCTCTGTCCAACTGGATCTAGACGACCAGCCCGGCCCATCTGGGACCTCGGGACAGTCGGTTTCCCTCACACTGGCACAAGCCACTACAGAGCCTCCCCCCTCTGGAAACACCAGCACAGCACCCACCTAGCGGGCCCATACCTCTGTCCCCAGGACACGTCAATCAGCAGTGTGTCCTCCACTACAGGGAACCCAGGCTAACCCACCACCCCAACAACACCAGGGACCTGGGGGCAGTGGCAGTGGGCACACGGTTCAGGGGACAGAGGCACAGGAACACAGGGGAACTGGGAGGGCCGCTGTGCGACAGGGGAGGACAGGCCCAGGGAACCCACTCTCCACAAGGCCCTCTCCAACATCATGGGAGCCTACCACCATTCCAAGGAGACAGTGGCAACGGTACTGGCCAAGTTTCAGGAGACCCAGCGGCTGCAGGAGGAACAGTAGTTGGGCTTCAGGGAGGAACTCAAATCCATCAATTCCACCCTGGGCACCATTGTAGGGGTGCTGAAGGAACTCGTCAACTCCAGGAGGGACACTGTGGCACAACAAGGGGCCCCTGACACTAGCCTGAATGATTAACTGCCCACCACCCCCACCGGCGCTAGTGGACAGGAGGCACTGCCACAGGACCACCACACCAGCACCCCACCCCCTGCAGAGGGAGAACCACCCCGCAAATGGTCCGTGAGATCCAGGACAAAGACAGAGAACGAAAGTGACAACTCAGTGACCATACACTGGGTGAACATGACTGTCAGTAGAGACGTAGTAGGTTTAAATTAGATGTAGCAGGCAGTGTTGTCTTCTTACCTGTGTCTCACTGGAAGTATTGCAGGATCACCGTGTTCCTGTTGTCGATGTCCTCTTCTTCTGCTTCCTCTTCTTCACTGTCCACAGGCTCCACAGCTGCCACAACACCTCCATCTGGACCATCCTCCTGCAGAAAAGGCACCTGTCGTCGCAAAGCCAAGTTGTGAAGCATATAGCAGGCCACGATGATCTGGCATGCCTTCTTTGGTGAGTAGAATAGGGAACCACCAGTCATATGCAGGCACCGGAACCTGGTCTTCAGGAGGCCGAAGGTCCGCTTTATAATCCTCCTAGTTCGCCCATGGGCCTCATTGTAGTGTTCCTCTCCCCTTGACCTGGGATTCCTCACTGGGGTCAGTAGCCATGACAGGTTGGGGTAACCAGAGTCACCTGCAAATGGCGAGGGACAGCTGTTAGACACACACTAACTCATAGGGACATCCACAGACCCAGACAACTATTCCCACTGTATTGGGTCCATGTACTCACCTAATAGTCACACCCGGTGCCTCTGGAGTTTCCCCATCACATAAGGGATGCTGCTATTCCGCAGGATGTAAGCGTCATGCACTGAACCAGGGAATGTGCCATTAACATGGGAGATGTACTGGTCTGCCAATCATACCATCTGCACATTCATTGAATGGTAACTCTTCCGGTTTCTGTACACTTGTTCACTCCTGCGGGGGGACCAAGGCCACATGTGTCCCATCAAGGGCGCCTATGATGTTGGGGATATGTCCCAGGGCATAGAAATTACCTTTCACTGTAGGCAAATCCTCCACCTGAGGGAAAACGATGTAGCTCTGCATGTGTTTCAGCAGGGCAGACAACACTCAGGACAACACGTTGAAAAACATAGGCTGGGACATCCCTGATGCTATAGCCACTGTAGTTTGAAAAGACCCAATTGCAAGGAAATGGAGTACTGACAGCACCTGCACTTGAGGGGGGATTCCTGTGGGATGGCGGATAGCTGACATTAGGTCTGGCTCCAACTGGGCACACAGTTCTAGGACTGTGGCATGATCAAGCCTGTAGGTGATGATCACATGTCGCTCCTCCATTGTCGACAGGTCCACCAGCGGTCTGTACACTGGAGGATGCCGCCATCTCCTCACATGCCCCAGCGGACGGTGCCTTTGGAGAAGAACAGCGAGCAGAGAGTCAACCAACTCTGAGGTACGTAAACACAGCTCAGAAAATATTAGCAGTTCGAAATTTGCCTGTATGAGTGTTTAGGCAAGGCCTAGGTATGTGTGACGCAGTCAAAATAATGCCATGTGGGCCCATGAAATGGCGGCTGCATGACCTGTAAGGTGGGACAATGGGATATGAGGTAACTGCGCTGGCGGTGTACACCGTCGCAGTTGGCTGTCGAAGACCGCGGCGCAATTCTGCATTGGCTAACATTGGACCCTATGGGTCCCAGGAGCCAATCACGATGTACGCCGGCGATGACGGTACGCACCACCGCGGACGTGACTGCCATTTCCTATCTGTTCAATCAATCGATACCTGATCTACGACATGAGAGGAACTACACTGCAAGTGCTGCTGTGACCTCAGTCTGGAAGAGACAAAGGCTTGTGTGTCTGGGGAAAGGGCCCCTGCCTTCAGAACAGAGGAGTTGGACAAACTTGTGGATGGGGTCCTTCCCCAGTAGACGCTACTCTACGGTCTTCCAGACAAACAGGTAAGTACACTGTGAGCATGCTGTATGGGCAATGCATGTGTGGAGTGGGGTGGATGAAAGATGGGGGGGTGAGAATGAGGCGTGCATGAAACAACGGTAAGTGCATGTGCGTCATGGCAAGGATAGGGATGGGGGCCAATGACTGTGACGGTGCAGTTGGTAATAACTTCTCTTTTTCCCCTGTACAATTCCTGTAGGTCAGCGCCCACCAGAAGAAGGACATTTGCCGTGCCATCGCCAAGGAAGTCCGGACCCTGGGGGTCTACCACAGACGGAGCACCCACTGCCGGAAAAGATGGGAGGACATTCGCCGCTGGAGCAAGAAGACGGCGGAAGCCCAGCTGGGGATGGCCTCCCAAAGTGGGAGGGGTGCTCGTCGCACCATGACACCCCTGATGTTCAGGATCCTGGCGGTGGCGTACCCGTAATTGGATGGGCGCTTGAGGGCATCACAGCAGCAACAAGGGGGTGAGTACAATCTCATTGTGCTGATTCAGCGTGTATTGGAGGTGTCTGGGTGGGGGAGGTGGGCTATGGGTTCCCCTAGGCCAGGGTGAGTTTAGTAGTTAAGGTCCCTTCTTCAGGCAGGCCCTGTGGCACCCCACCCCACCTGTGTACAGTGCCAACTACAGCTAGTCAGGCTCCTGTGACATCCATGTGTGCAGATATCGGCCATAGCCTTGCAAGCCATGTCCCAGGGATTGAATAGTGGACTCCAAGTGAGCGGCGTAGTGCAGGGCGCTTCTGTGTCTGTTGTGTCCGCCAACGGTAGCGGTATTGCATGCACTCAACATGTCTTTCTTCTGTCTCCCCCCCCTTTTTGTGGTCTCCCTGTTCTTGTGTGCATTAGCATCATCAGGCGGAGGAGCAGTGGCACCGGAGCAGGAGGGAGCTGCATCCCACATGGCCCTGGAGGGCGACACTACGGAGTCTACCCCACTACCATTCACACATCCCCTGTGTCCCCTCCCAGTGTGTCTGTGAGCCCACCTCCCAAGGTACACAAACGCAGCCACATACCCACCCAACAGCCATCCACCTCTCGACAGCCCATGCACCTTCACCCAAAGTCACCAAACATACACCTCCTACAACCACTACCTCTTCCTCCACTCCCAAACCCCCTCCAGCTACCTGTCCCAGTGTTCCTAAGAAACTTTTCCTGGCCAGCCTTGACCTCTTTCCCACACCTCCCCCACCCCTTCAGTCTCCTAGGGCCCGACTCTCCAGGTCCCAACCTAGCACCTCAGCCACAACATCGGCCAGACCAGTGGTGCCAGTAGTCACCGGATTATGGAGTTCACCAGGCATCAGGGCAGCCAGTGTGGCAAGGAGCCACAACACGGACAGTCCCCCACCTGTCAAGCATAAAAAGTTGGACAGTGCCCAGAGGGAGAGGGGAAAGAAATCAGCCACCAAAGCTTCTCCCAGGGGTTCAGTTGGGAGTGTGGAGACAGCTGCGACACCATCCAAGGTGGGGAAGGGGCACATTAAATCCGGCAAGTCTGGGAAGATCAACACAGCGGACAAGACCACCAGCAGCCCCGCTGCCCAGGAGAAGACCCCCAGCAGCAGCCCGCTGCACAAGACAGAATCGCCAGCAACAGCCCCACTGCCCAGGAGAAGACCGCCAGCAGCACTGCAGGCCAGGAAAAGAGCGCCACCAGCAGAACTGCTGCCCAGGACACCGCCGCAAGCAGCACCGCAGGCCAGGACAAGACCGCCACCAGCTGAACCACTGCCCAGGACACCGCCACCAGCAGCTCCGCAGGCCAGGACAATACCGCCACCAGAAAAACCGCTGCCCAGGACACCGCTGCCAGCAGCACCGCAGGCCAGTGAATGCCAATGATTCCCACGCTACTGAGGCCACCCTGGGCAGGATGAAGCACTCTGGGCACCAAGCCCCCTCCAGAACCAGTGGAGATTCACATCCACTACATCAGCCCTTGGCAGAATGAAGCACTCTGGGCACAAAGCCCCCTTCAGAACCAGTGGAGAATCACATCCACTACCTCTGTCCTTGGCAGGATGAAGCACTCTGGGCACCAACCCCCCTCCAGAACCAGTGGAGAAAGGCATCCACTACCTCTGTCCTTGGCAGGATGAAGCACTATGGGCACCAAGCCCCCTCCAGAACCAGTGGAGATTCACATCCCCTACCTCAGTCCTTGGCAGGGTGAAGCACTCTGGGCACAAAGCCCCCTCCAGAACCAGTGGAGAATCACATCCACTACTTATGTCCTTGGCAGGATGAAGCACTCTGGGCACCAAGCCCCCTCCAGAACCAGTGGAGAGTTGCATCCACTACCTCAGTCCTTGGCAGGATGAAGCACTCTGGGCACCAAGCCCCCTCCAGAACCAGTGGAGAAAGGCATCAACTTGAGAGACTGTGGCTTTTCACTTCTCAGGATTGAACAGTGGGCAACCCACCCACTGTAGAGACTTGAGAGACTGTGGCTTTGCACTCCTCAGAATTGAACAGTGGGCAACCCACCCACTGTAGAGACTTGAGAGGCTGTGGCTTTGCACTCCCCAGGATTGAACAGTTGGCAAACCACCAACTGTAGAGACTTGAGAGACTGTGGCTTTGCACTCCCCAGGATTGAACAGTGGGCAAACCATCCACTGTAGAGACTTGAGAGACTGTGGCTTTGCTCTCCCCAGGATTGAACCGTGGGCAAGGAGCCCCCTCGTGGATCTGGCATCATGCACTCAACCGGCGCGGTGTTTGTTTTTACCGATGTGAAAGTCTGAGTGTTAAAGTGGCTGTCTATGTTGGCGGTTTCCGCCACGGTCGTGATTCCGCTGCTTTAACACCGACCGCCAGGGTTGTAATGACCACCCATGTTTCCAAAGGCTCCAAACTCCAAATTTCTATCTGGAGAGATAGACCTCGCAGTAGTGAAAAATTAATTTAATATTTTTTTTTTACTGCCAGGACATGTTAAACTTTAAAGTATGTGTCCAATTGTTTAAATACAGTGCACCCTGCCGTTGGGGCTAGCTAGGGCCTATCTTAGAGGTGACACATGTAATAAAAAGGAATGTTTAGGCCTGGAAAGTGGGTGAACTTGCTAGTTCAAAATGGCAGTTTTAAACTGCACACACAGTATCAGTGGCAGGCCTGTGACATGTTTAAAGGGCTACTGTAGTAGGTGGCACAATCAGTTGTGCAGGCCCACTAATAGCATTTAATTTACACATACTGGGCACATATTGTTATTAATGGCTTGAAAGTAAATTAAATGTGCCACTTGGAGATAAGCCAATGTTACAATATGTTACCATATTTTAGAGTACAGAGCACCTGCACATTAGCACTGGTTAGCACAGGTTAGCAGTGGTAAGGTGCACAGAATCCCAATGGACCCGATTGGGCCAATAGACGCGAAACATGTAGACCTAGTGTCAAGTGGAACCACAAATGGTCTGTTCCTCTTGCTCAAGTGTTGAGAGCACATGAGCATTACACTCACCCTTGGTCTCTCACCCTGTTTTTACCCTTGGTCTCCATCTCACTTATACTGATTAAAAATTCATGATTATTGTTTTTGGATGGATAACCAATTTTACTATCTTCTCTCCATTATTGCATGAGTACTTGAAATCAACTACTCATCCCATCTGCAATACGGTTAAGAGCTCCCTTAACACCGGCCTAACGAGGAGCGTTCCCAATGATGAAACTAGACATCCAGTGTGATGCTTGAGGGCTCTTGCTCCTGTCAAATAGGTTTCTCCCCATTCTAGTTTGGAACAGTGTACTCCTTTACTTCTATCACAGAATCCTAAAGCCAGCAAAACAGGAGATGAAAAGACAAAAAGTTAGGAGAAACCATGCCAAGGATGCCAGGTCTAACAGTCGGTTTGTAATGAGACAAATGAGGAATTGCAAACCTGCGTCAAACTCTTACACCTCCCCAGGGGTGGCACAATGAGGAGAAATATAAAACACCAGCCTGTATTATCTTGGCATTGACACTAAGCAGCTCATTCTGCACCAGCACAGGGGGAGAGGACAGAAATTCACTGTATCTTTTAGATACAGTGCATTTCTGCTGCTTTTCCTGTGGTGCAGAGCAGTAAGGTCATTTCCTGCACTGCCCTATGCCACAGGGCTTGTAATTAAACCACGTAACGCAAAGCAGGGCCTCCATAAAAATAGTTATGTCTGCTTTGTGCATCGACCCAGTAACGGTATAGGATGATTCTGCCTTAATATATTGAATTTATAATAGATTTAATTTATAAGCCGATTCTGCCTTAATATAAAATCTCCAGTAGAATGGGTTTCACATTTAATATTACCTCTCCAAGATAACAAAACTAACAATTACAGTATTTAAAGAAGTTAAATATGATTTCTCACAAGATAACAATTTATCTCTGTTTTTAATCTCTAGTTCAAATGAATGAACATGAAAAAAATACATGGTAGCTGAAAGGCTTAGTACCAGAGACTGGAAGCAGTTGCTTTGGGTTTCTAAGACTGAGTGAATTTTATGATTTAACAAAAGCACAACAATGTGCTGCTAGAGGTGCTCAAAGGCAGGGATCAACATCTAGTGGTGCACATCAGCACATCATCCAGAACTAATCGACTGCAACAACTTGAACGAGCTGCAGCGCCAAAAACCCTAACTGTGCCAAAGAGAAGCCAATGAAATATGTACTCTCTGAGATGCCATAAGGAAAACAATATCATTTTAAAATAAATTTACAAATCTTTAAAACGTCTCAATTGCCAAATGAGTCAGATGCGAAAAGATATGAAGGGTGCCAGACGTGTCTGCACTTAATCAACTAGAAAATTTGAGCTGTATGTGCTGATTGTACTTTGTTTATTAATGTATATAAGTTTAAATTTTTCATCAGTTAGTAATGTTTACAAAGATATTGCTTTAGAATATAAGTGTTTTGGGTGTTTTACAGTAGGATCATTTAGTTGTTAGATTATATAAGATTGGACATTATAATTGCCAATGTTTTACTAGATCTTATAGAATGTATGTACAAGATCAGTTTTAAATAATGAAAATTAACCCAATCTGTGTTGAGGAAGAATCGAAGCCACCCTCAGTCACAGTGCTTGTGACCTCTAACTTTGCCTGAAATTATGCATTTTCCCTGCATTTCTGTGATGGAAATTTCCAGATTCCTAAGGAATTCACTAAATGCTCACCACCCAGTATTGCCCCATCTGTATCAATGAAAACTCTGCCCCACTTCTGTGGCTGGGTCCAATGCCAGAGACAGGAATGAATCTAACCATGGTAAATAGGAGTCTCCATGCAAGAGTTCCCATTGTCCTTGGTTTGATTCATTCTTGTTGCTGCGCTGGGCCCAGCCATGCAAGCGGGCAGTGTTTTTATTGGAACAGGAGGAGCAATGCTGGGTGATATGAACTTTGTGGATTCCTGCAGATTCCGGAAGTTTCCATCACAGAAATATAAGAAAAATGTGTGATTTTGGGAAAGTTTAAGGTCTGCAGGGCATTGTGGGTAAAATAACCTAATGGGATGCACACAAGTCATGCCATCCTGGATTCCTCTAGGTGTCTAGTATTCAGAAATGTACAGGTTGGCTAGGATTCTCTAGGTGCCAGCTGAGCTAGGGTCCAAAATCTAGAGCTACCCACATCGAAAAAAGAGGGTCAGTTTTCGGTGGATAATAGGCTGTGTTCATGTTGCGTTTTGGGATTTTGTTTCTGTTGTGGCCACTAGGTCTACCCACACATGTGAGGTACCATTTTGTATCAGGAGACTTGGGTAAATGCTAAGTGGAAGGAACTTTGTTGCTCCCTGCAGATTCCAGAAGTTTCCAACCACAGAAATGTGAGGAAAATGTGTTTTTTTAGTCAAAGGTTGAGGGGTGTGAGGGTTTCTGGATGACAAAAATGTGGTGAAAGCCATGCAAGTCAGCTCACCCTGGACACCCTTAGGTATTTAGTTTTCATAAATGTGCAGGTTGGCTAAATTTCACTAAGTGCCAGCTGATCAAGGGTCCAAAATCTAGAGCTACCTACATAGAAAAAGAGAGTCAGTTTTCGGTGGAAAAATGCAGTTCCTCCATGTTGCGTTTCTGGCTGTTTACTGTCATGTGCATACATATACCCACACAAGTCAGGTAGCATTCTTATTGGGAGACTTGTAGGAGCATAGACTAGTAGAACATTTGTTATTACCAATTGGATTTTGATGCATTTGTGCCTTTCGAACATAGCAAGTGTATAAGAAAGATGACATTATGAGGTATAACTTCTACATCATCTGCTAGTATTGGTGCCCTGAAATTCAGAGATTTAGAAATAACCACTGCTCCTAGCTTTCTATTCTGTGCCCATTTCAGAAATACAAACGTTTCCTTGATACCCATTTTTCACTCTGCCTATTTTCTAAAAAAATTAGTCTATATTCAGTACTTAATGAAAAACCATTGATGGGCAGCTCAGTTGTTTGCTCCGAATACCTTGTATTTTTAGAGAACCTACAAACCCCATGTTTCCTCACAACCAGAAGGGTCTTGCGGATGTAATGATATATTGCTTTTGTCAATCAGTTACCTAAACCAAAAGTTACAGATAAAAATGTTGTCACAAATGCCTGTTTTTTCCTACTCATTTTCAATATTTCTTTATTTCAAGTTATTTTCCTTGGGAAAACCTTGAACGATCACTTTTCAGAAATCTATAGTTTTTGTGGATCACTTATGGGTTTCACACTCGCTTCCACCACACACTGGAAGTAGGTTGAGAAGACAAAAAATAGGGAAAATAGGCTACCTCTTCAAAAAACCTCAAAAATGAGGGACAAAATTAGGTTTTTGAGACATCTCTACATGTTTGTGAAAGCTGGGAAGATGGTGACTTCAAACTGTTCAAGGATGCCATTTCTAAAGAAAGAACAGACACTTTTTATCTGGAGCACTTTTCCCTTTCCCTATTTTTCTCAAAAACCTCAAAATGTTGCTATATTTTGCCTATTTACTCAGTCCCCTTCAAGGGCATCAACAAACCCTGGGCAACTTCAGAATCACCAGAATGTTGAGAAAAAAGGACACAAATTTGCCATGGGTAGCTTGTGTGGGCAAAATGTTACAAAGGCCTAGCATGTAAATGGTAAATGCAATTAACATGTAGACATAACATGTAGGGGTTATATGAAGTCATATTTTAAAAGCAAGTAAGAGCACCAGGTTTTCACATTAACATGTATTAACTTTTGAATAGCTGCATAGTGTATTTTTTTATTTTTTACACATCTGAGTTAAGGTCAGCAATGTGAAAGTTTTCACCGAGGCAAATGTGCTGAGAAGAAAAGTGACTTAATCGAAAGTGTTGGATTATGACCTTCCCATAGGCATATTTTATAAAGTATATAATAATGCATTAATATTTTTAATTAATTTCTGCAGAATGTTTCACATGAGCAATAATTTGTTAGTTGAAATAGGTGAAAAACCTATGAGCTAATGGTGTGATGTAGAGGTCTAACCATGAACTGTACTTTTCTTATAGTAGAGACATAGGGCCAGATGTAGGTAGTTAAAAATTAGCGACTCGCAAATTGTGATTATTTGCGACTCGCTAACTGCAATGCAGGTAGAAAGTGCGAGGACAATTTGCGACTCGCACACAGAGTCGCACCGCAGATAGCGAGTCCGCTGTTTGCGAGGCCGATTTTTGCGACTGCGCAAAAAACGGACTCGCAATTTGCAAGTGGGTGTCGCAAATAGCGACTGTGCTGAAAATTGAATGCAGGTGCTGCAGAACACTCTGGAAAACACTTCAGAACACTCTGGAAAACACTTCCTGGCACATGATGATGACATCACAGCCAGGAAGTTTACAAATACACCTGGGAGGAGGGAGGACCACACCCATTTCAACTTCAGCACAGCAAACAAACAGAGCTCCTGCAACCATGGCTGAAAATCCAAGGAAGAGGAAACTTAAGTTTGCTGAAAAGGAGTTGGAGGTGCTGACTGATGAGTGCTGTCAGCACCATGACGAGCTGTTTGGCAGGTCAGCCCTCACCATGCCAGAGACAGAGAAGAGAAGACTCTGGCAGGAGATCCAGGACAAAGTCAACTCCCTGGAGGTCAGCCACCGGAGTATGGAAGAATTGAAGCAAAGGTGGTATGACCTTCGCTCCCGGACCAAGGAGAGGGTGGCAGAGCGGCTCCGGGAGATGAGAGGCACAGGAGGGGGACCATCAACGGTACCACCACCCACACCCCTGGAGGAAAGGGTAGAAGAGACCCTAGAGCCTGAGGCTGTAAGCGGGATGGGAGATCTGGAAACCTCTGAGCCAGGACCATCAACCGGTGAGTACCATGTGACATGCATGTATCCTCATCAATGCCATACCCCCACCCACCTTGTACACAGGAGCATGCACAACCAAGATAGCTCCATTTCAGAGTAGCAAACACCAGACTGATGCATTATGGGCAATGTAGTCAAGTAGGCAGTTCATAGGCAATAGTTTATTAGGAAGTTGATAACAGATAGTAGACACTGACAGTGTGTCGCCTATGTTTCACAGGTCTCCCACAAGACACCCCCACCAGCCCAAGCAGCCAGGGGCCACTGGTCAGCCAGCACACACAGGAGAGAACAGGACCAGCCACCACTGCTACCTGCACCACCGACACCATGTCCCCTCAGGAAACACCTGTTGCAGTAGTGGTGTGTGAGCCTGCACCAGGTACGGGCCAGAGTGCCATGGGAGACAACACAGGGCCTCCACCGCTTCGCAGGCGACGTGGAACATCAACAGCAGAGCGGCAGGCAGAGTCAGGGCATGCCTCCACATCACCAACCGAGGCCGCACTGCTACGGGGTCAGCGCCTGCAAAACCAAGAATTAAGGAGGATTAGTGGGGCATTGCGGCGCTTTGAATGCAATCATGCCAACAGTATGCAGCAGGTACAATCGGAGTTGGAGGTGATCAGTACCAACACGGGTGACCTTGCACTCTCTATGCGCCAACTAGACAGTGCACGGCGCAGGGACCGCCTGCTGCTGCAACGCCTGAACAGGATGTCCTCCTCTATAGTAAGGCTGGCTGTGAACACAACAGGGCTGTCTAGGCGCACAGTCAGCCTCCAGGTGGACATGGACCACTTTGCTGGTGATGTGGCATGGGGACTGGGCCGTCTCAGCCGTGCAATAGACCTCATGGAGGCACGGCAGGTGGCCAGGGGCACAGGCGACATGCCACAAGACAGTGAGGAGGGCTCCACTGTCAGCAGTGTCTCTGCTGGTGACACCAGGGTGCTTCGCAGTGGAAGCACAAGGCAGAGCACTGCTGACCCCCCTAGTACCAGCCAGGCTGGCCGAGCCCGCCGTAGGGTGTGAGCTCCACACTGTCCTTGGGGTTGGGGCACATGACGTCAATGTGTCCCATGCCAGGTGGACTATTGAAGCCCCTGAACTGTTCCTATTGTACATAGTTTTGTTATTTGCACTTATTAAATCACTTGTTCTTTCCACTTAACACATGGACTCTTTGTTTGTTACATTGGTGAGTATGGTAAAAGTTTGCACGTACCTTCCAAAGTATTGGTTTGCAATGTGTTCCCGTCTCAGTCTGCCTTGATTTGCGATGCTCCTATCCCCATGATGGCGATGTGGTTGCTCTTGCTCTTCATCCTCCGAATCAGGGTCTTCAGGGGTGAGAGGTAGCCCACGTCTGGTGGCAATGTTGTGCAGTATAGCGCATGCAACAACTATTTTAAAAGCTGTTATTGGGGTATACTGGAGGGCACCTCCACTTCGGTGGAGGCATCTGAACCTTGCTTTCAGCAGTCCAAAGGTACGTTCAATTATGTTCCTGGTCCTCTTATGTGCACTGTTGTATCGCCTCTCTGTCTCATTGCTGGGTGTTAAGTACAGAGTTAGTATCCATGGGCGTAGTGCATATGCACTGTCACCTGTTTGGCACAAAAAAGTACAATGTTGGCTGGGCATGGATGGTTTGCACATTGACCTGTGTGCATATCTTCAAGGTGTATTCAGCTCTACCTAGGAGGTATCCGTCTCCAAACTCCCCACGTTCCAGGCGTTGGTGTATCCCACTGTGCCTAAAAATGTAGGAGTCATGAGTACTGCCTGGAAATTTGGCAACCATGTCAGTGATGACATAATGGGCATCACATACCACCTGTATGTTGAGTGAGTGGGTACACTTCCTATTGCGGAACAGATATTCCAGGTTTACAGGAGAGTATATTTGTATATGTGTCCCATCTACACACCCTATGACATGGGGGAAGTTGGCAATCCTGTAAAATTCCAACTTGGTGCTGTTGATTTCTGCCTCATTCCTGGGTAGGTATATGTATCGGGACATGTGTGTGTGAGTATGGCATCTAGGAATGCCCTGAAGAACCTTGATAGTGCACTTTGGGATACCCCACCTGCCAAAGCAATGACCCCCTGATAGCTACCCGAGCCCAAGAGGTGCAGTGAGCATAGCACTTGCACATGCGTAGGGATGGCGCAGCCGCGCACAGTCTGGCATTCTAGCTGTGGTTTGACTAATTCTATTAAATCTAGTATAGCTGCGCTGCTAAGTCTATATTTATCATATATTTCCTCCTCAGTTTGCTGGAAGAGTGTCTGCCTTGTTCTGTATATCTTCTCCTGTCTCTGGCTCCTCCTCCTCCTCTGCTGGGAGGCGTGGGCTCTCCTCCTCACTGCTATCAGGTATATCTCCGCCATCTTGAGTAACCCAGATGCCTTCTGGGTCCCCTTTTATACTTTGGTAATGGTTACCACCTGCTGTGAGTTAGTGGTAAATTGGAAGTGCAAAATGGGCTTTTTGCGACTAGTCGCAATTTGCGAGTTGCTATTGCATATGGTTTGCGACTCGCAAATTGTGACTTGCTATTTGCGGGTCGCAAAATGGGGTCACAAATTTTGCGAGTCGGTAACGTCTTGCATCACATTTTGCGAGTCGGAAATGGGATTATTGCATCCCATTTCCGATTTTGCGGAGTTGCAAATTGCAAATCGGGCCATTTGCGACTCGCTAACGTTTGCTACATCTGGCCCATAGTGAGAGGGCTCCTGGTTTTCTACAAAACATTTCACAAAATGTTCAGTTGAATGTTAATATCTGTGAGCCATTATCTTTGACAACATAGATGACTGAAGCTTTCCTGTTCCAAGGAAGACACCACAAGCTGATTGGATGAGCTGACTAAAGATAGTAACAACTTGTTGTAAACGATGAGATGAAAACATTATAAAAGTGCCTGTTCCTAGAAAAGGCAGCAGACCTCATTTCAGACCTCTTTTATTGCAAGCCCTTTCCAAACTGTCTTCAGAACACTTTGCTTATCAATTTGATAGTTAGAGACTCATTATTTTCCCTGTCTGAATATGAGCTGCTCTGGAAATCTACTGAGTTTCTTGAACCTCTCTTTATGGGAATTTCTGCTTTATGACTTGATTCTAAAAGCTTCATGCTTTCTATTCTTGATTTAAAGCTCTTCACAGTTTCTAACTGATGCTTTTCTCTCATTTTCTAAGCTTAGAATAGGGACTTTTCCTAAATGGAACACGCTTTACGCATTACTCTGAAGGTATTTGTGGATATTGATTTTCAACTGATTGATTTTTTCTGATGCTGATCAATGAAGATTTACTTAGTAAAAGATTTTAAATTTAAATAAAGTTTTGAAACTCATACCAACTCTCATCATTGACTCCCAAAATATTGAAACTAAAACTGTGATGACTGGTTGATTTAGTTTACAGCTCCTGGTTACTCTTATCTACAAAAATGGTCTGTCGGCGTGGCTCAAATAACAAGCAGGGACTGCTGATTTGATAAGTTGGTAATATTTATTTAGAGGTCCACGTTCAACAATATATATTAGTAAATATTTATGTATAAACTATATGTAGTATGGATATTATAGGTAAAAATGTAGTTAGATATTGAGGGATGGGGGTTTGGTTGGTTTGGTAGTGATAATTTATGGGGAATCAGTGTACATTTTGAAGTTAGAATTGGTGCAGAGTAAGGAACAGAATATAGGTTTTACTGATTTTGATGTGCATTTTAAAATTTGTATAATTTTGTTAATTAATATTTTGTGAACATTTTTGTGAATGTATTTAAAATGGTTTGTTGTATATAGATAACAATGGTTAGCCCTATTTATTTATTTTTTTTGCAACATTTATTTATAGTATTTAAGAGTACAACTAAGAGAACAGCATTGTATAAACAGACAATCATAGTGTAAACTCGAGGAATACAGAAAATGATACATGTGCACATTTTGGATCAACAGAAGTTGGATTTAAGGGTTTGACAAGGGAGTCACAATCAGTCCCAACCACTGTATCCTGGTATATGTTGAAAGGAGCTCCTAATTACATGCTGCCTTGGTTATAATAGGATAGAAGGATGTTGAAGGTGATAGGGGAGGAAGAAAGTGGAAGGGTAAACCTGGAATGATAAAGATGGGGATGAAATGACAGGGAGGTGGCTAAATTTCTACCTCTAAGACCACTCACAACCTGCAGAGATTTCTCCACTATCAGTCAGTAAAAACATAACCTAAAACTACAGGGTCAATCTACTCAAAATCAAGAACAATAGCAACATCAGTACCAGTGATAATAATAATATCAAAGTGAAGATCATACAGACACTAGGAAACATGAGGAAGAAAAAAAGAGGGAACAAAAACAAAACATCACCACCAGTCTGGCCGGGCATCTAACCACTCTCATGCCTCAAAATATGGGGGTGGGAGTGACTTTTAGCCCCAAGGTCTCAAAATGAGTTGACACCTCAAGCCAAGAGTCAACTCCTTCTCTATCCAGGAAGGTGCCCTAAACCCTCTTGAATACTTCAAGTTTGCCATTCAGTGTATAGCTAGTCCGTTCATGGATTGCCACCCTATGCAATTGATGAGTCATTCATTGGTAGAGGGGCTAGTAGGTTGCCTCCAATGGCCTAGTATACATATTATATCCACTGCCAGTGATGTCACAAACCAATCATGAATGTGGGAGTCCAGGTCAGGCATTTTGGAAGTGTTGTGAAGGATCACCAGATGGGCAGATAGAAGGACAGAGATAGAATTGTTACAGCCAAGATGTAGCCAAACTGACATCTAATATGACCTCAGGGCTTGGCAGAGACATAATACATGAAACAGGTCACTGTTCTCATCACTCCTCCAAAAGTGAGCATGGGGTAACAGTTACTCCCGGTGTAATTTCCATAGTGTCCAGTAAAACGTAGAGAATCTTAAAATGCAGACGTTTCAACCATGCCTCCCTGAGAAACTTATCATGATCAAATAAGAGTGTCACCCATTCCACAGGGGAGCACCCCCTGCCCAGTGCCACCTGCCATGTCAAGTGAGTTAGGCCAGGGGTGGGACCGGTTATCAGTTGAGAGAAGGCCATACACCTCTCTAAGGATGGGGAAGGAGTTAAGGCTGTTCCGCTAAGCATCTAGTCTATGTATGTAACCCTTTTTGCATTCCAAGTACCCCAGTAAAATGGTCTGTCTGCCATGCACAGGGCTGTGTTAACCATTGGGCGCTCCTTGGTGCAAAAATGGTGTAACACCCACCAAGTTATGTGCAGAATTCCATGCCTTGGCAGTTGTGTTAAGAATCGGATTCCTGGTGATGAGCCAATTTGTGCTTGCACGGTAAACTGGCATAGGCACATTGAAACCTCCCAGGAGATGACATTCAATGTGCACCCACTTTGGTGCATCTTCCGGCACATACAAATATGAGGATAGTTATGATCAATAAAAGGCTAGGCTATTTGCTGTCTCATGCATTAAGAAAAGGTTCTGGTATCTGCCCTTAACCTAGCCAACTGCAGGTGGTGGATGGTGAAGCTCAATATGTAGGACCTGATGTCAGCTTCTATTCCATGAAGAAGCGTCCAAGGTATTTGTAATGGTAGCCTTTGAAGGACACAACTGTATCGGAGTGCAATGGTTAACTTCATAGTCTGGCCTTTTCCCATTAGAGACAGGTTTTGGCGGTGCCATTTGTGGAAGTTTTGCTTTGAGCGTTGCCTTAAAGGTAGCAAATGATCTTTCAATATATGCACAAAATTTAATGCTAATGCCAAGACAGGAAAGTCCCCTGTGTACCTATCTCATATCATAATTCCATGCACATACCACAGTGGTTGCCATGGTTAAATGAAGTGCCTCACATTTGGACCAGTTGTACCTTGTATCCCAAATGATGGGAGGACTCATCAATGATTGTTATTGTAACCTTGATGGAGGAATCAGTATGGGACAAGAGGAGCAAAATATCGTCTGCATACAGCTACATCTTCACCTCTACTCTACCCTGCCAGCTGCCCTGGATCACTGGTGAGGGACCGAACACTGTGGACAATGGTTCCAGAGCTATTAAGAAGAGCAGTGGGAAGAGAGGGCATCCTTACCAGGTGCCTCTGGAAATCTGGAAAGCAATGGAGAGGTGAACCTCACAGTTTATATCCACTCTAGGGAAGTGACACAGGAGGTGGATTCCAGCTATAAAGTCAACACACAGGCCCTTTCTCGTCATCACACAGGAAGGGCATGGCCATGCAGCCAAGTCAAATACCTTCTTCGTGTCTAGTGAAAGGCCAAGTTTCTTCTCGCTGTCATCCTTCATGTGGAAAAAGATGAGATCCAGGGTTTGTAAATGGTTACCAGAGTACCGACCCAGGACAAATTTATTAATCAGTTGAGTGATGACCTTACCTAAGCAGGCCACCAGCATCTTAGCTAGGACCTTTATAAAATGGGGCGATAGCTAGCATATTCCATCATTTTTCTTTTAAGGGAGGACTGTGATAGTAGCTTTATTAGACATGGCTCCAAAGGAGCCAGCCTCTACTGCCTCTTGGTAGGCAAGTGGTCTTAGGGGGTCTAGAAGGGGTTTATCAGTCTTGTAAAATTCTCTGTGGAAGCCATCTGTTTTACAAGTAGGTAGCGCTCAAATAGCTCCAGTCTTCTGTGCAGGCCCCCTTAAGTTATGCTCTGCCCTAGTCCATGAGGGAAGGAAGATGTAATGGAGCCAGAATGTCATTGATTCGTGCCATAGAATCCCGGGATTCTGCTGTTTAAAGCAAAAAATAATAGGAGGCAAACAGTCTGTGATATCAAATGGATGAGTCAGCATATTCCCATTGGCATCCTGAATAGCTGGAATGGCCATTTGGGGTTCTTGTTGGCACAGCTGAGTGGCCAAGAGGCAGCCTGCTTTTTCCCTATGTTTATTCATGTGCTATTGTAGTTTTAGCAGGACCCTTTTCGCTGCTTTTGAAAAGTCAGTAGGAAGATGCATTTTTGGCACCACAAATTATTCAGTAACGTGGGGGAAAGATAGGAAACATAGCTAGCAGTGAAGTAACAAACCATTGCCTCCAAGCAGATCAATTTCTCCTGAACCCTGCATTTCACCTCTGAGTCTCCCATCAGGACCCTTCTAAAAGATGCCTTTCCAGCCACTTACAGGATTGTATGTGAGGATATTGAGACCTCATTGTCCTGCAGATAGAAATGCATGTGCTGTTTAAGGTGGTCTTTTTGCTTGGGTGATTTTCTTCTGACCTTCACTGTGCGGTTGGGCAAATGACGTCATCAACCAGGCTCGAAGGTCATATCCTATAGCGGTGCTTCTCAACCTTTTGACTTCTATGGACCCCTACTTTATCATTACTGGAACTCAGGGCCCCCCACTGAATCATTTTTGGAATCTGGGGACCCCCCACTGAGTCATTACTGAAAGCTGGGGGACTAATCTGTAAATATTATTTCATTTTACAAGCAGTCACGGACCCCCTGAGGAGGCTTCGCGGACTTCAGGGGTGTCCGGACCACAGGCTGGGAACCACTGTCCTATAGCACCCAAATAAAGACATTTAAAAAATAGTATACACAAGATAACTACAACATCGTATTAAACCTCTTTGACATCTGCACCAAGCACGTACGTATCAAAAATATGATGACACCTCTCTACGTTTTTTATGTTTAAAATAATTTTAAACGTGTGAATTTAAAAGTGCTCTGATCTATAGTAACGTCTGAAAAATGACAACATGTTGAGACTCGTTTTGTAAAACATAAATTTGCAATGCAATGCCAAATTATGTCAGTTCATTTGACCACATAAATACATTTTAGCATTGTACTAAAAGGTAAACGTTTTAAAAAGTACACCTCTACATTTAGAGGTGAAAAACGTGGATTACATGTAAAAATAACTAACAATTTCATTGACCTTCCAACTTAATTTTCCCTTACTATTTACAGGGTATAAATATACACACGTTCATTTCTGTGTGTTTGTTTTACAAAATAATGCTAAGCTCCAAAGTGCAAATACACAGAAAGAGAGCAAGGGAAGCAAGGCTAGCCCACACCGCTTCCCAAAAGAAACTATATAATCACAAAAGGTGTGGGGTAGTGGGAACAGGGGGTAAGACTGGGTTAGTCTTTTAACCAGTGTCTGGTTATTTTAGGTTGCTTGATATGGGGTGCTGTGTTGCCCTACAGGAATGGCGGGGGATTTTCCTTTACGGACTAGGTGGTCTCACACACATAGTAGTGTCATGCTTCATCATATGACCACCTAGCCCCACCTAAGTAAGATGATACTACTCAGGCGGACTCGACCTCTGGTTAAAAGAACCAGAGGGAGTGCTGAAATTAAATTGACTGGATAATTACAGTGATCCAGAGGGGGTGAATAATAAAATTACCTAACATGTCACCGGTGGCTCTTGTTAGTTTTAATAGTGGTGCATGTTGGTAAGACTAAAACTAAGGGGGAAGGCTCGTTAGAGGATAATGTCTCTTGGAGTCTAAAAGGGGTTGTACATGACCAACATGTTTCTGCCCTCACTAAGTGCTGGTAGGTCAGGGGCATTCGTCAGGGTCAGAGCACGTGTAATAAGTACGGTGCTCAAAGTAAAAGTGTGTGTCCTACCTGAACAGGTAGTTCACGGTGGGGTAGGCCTATAGTAAATGATAAATAGATCACAATTAATTCAGAGTGACAGAAAGGTGGCAAACCACAGCACACGACACAGCAATCAGTGAAAAATTGAAAAGAATGCACTCACACATGCATGCAATTGTGACTTACCGCGGAGCTGGGGGCGTATTGCCTCTGGTCTGGCTAGAACCGGGGGGGGGTTTCCCTTGTAGTCACACTCTGAGGAGATTAGGTGTTTAGCAAGGGGGGATAGGAGAAAGAGGGGAGCTGAGGACGCTAAGTGCGCTAGCAGAAAGGAGGAAACTGCGCAGGGTGCGCTGCAGACAGGGGGAGGCCAAAAGGGCAATTTGGTGAAGCAAGGAAATGGCAGGAGAAGGGAAGGTAAAGAAAAAGATCTAGGTAGCGAGAGAGAGAGACGGAAACAGTGAAAAGAAAAAGAAAAAGAGGATAGAGGAAAAGGAAACAAGAAAAAAGAAGGAAGCACAGGAAGTACAGATAGAGAAGGCTACCAGGGGAATGGCCGGTAGCAGTTAAAGGAAAGGAAAGGAAGATTTCATGGGCCAAAATTAGCCCACACTTACCACGCCAAAGGGAATACCATGGGGGTTACCTACGTGCCGGAGCCAGGCCGCTCTGGTACTGTCTGACCGATAAGCCAGGTCTTTATGAGGAGGTCCAGCCAATTAATGCGGAGCTGCAGAGGTCAGGGGCGGTGCCCGGTAATTACGCTCAGGTGTGCTGGATGTCGAAGCAAAAAAGCACAACTCCCATTGTGTCGTAAAAGCCGCGCCCCCTCGGGGGCTGTGCGGGGCGCGGAGCCTCAGGGGCCCTGATAGGTCCACGCGGAGCGCACCGCCCCGCGGGGGCACCCGGGTACGGGGCCCCGCGGGGAGCGTCGCGTCTGGTGAGCAGGAGCAAGACACCCCGCCCGCGCCGCGGCTAACGCGCACGGGCAAGCGTCCTGCAGTGACGCGCCGCGTCGCGCGCAAAGCGGCGCGCCCCGTAGTGACGCGTCGCGCGTCGCGTCACTTGTTCCGTGGGACTCTGGGGGAGTGAGTCCCACGGGGAAAGACCTGGTAGTCCAAAGAGGAAAAAGAAAAGATAATGTGAGCGGAGAAAGAAAAAGGGCGAGGGGGGGGAAGAGAGGGGGAACACTAAAGAGAGGGGGCACAGTAATAAAAGGAAGGTGACAAGAACGAAAGAGAAGAGAAGATGGGGGGGAAGGAAAACGGAGGGGGGGGGAAAGAAAAAAAGGGGGGAGGGAGGTGGAAAGGAAAGCATGGGAAGAGAAAGGGAAGGAAAAGACCGGGGGAGATGAAATGATTAAAAAGAGGGGAAGCGAAGGGGAAAGAAAATATCTAAGGGTGGGGGGGTTTGAAAGCAGGGAAAGGGAGAAGAGGTTATAGATGGCGGAGGGAAGGAAGGATAAGACGAGGGGGGGAAAGAAGAGGAAGAAAATTATGAAAAGGAAGGAGGGAAAACAGCCCCAGAGGCGGGGTGTAGAGGGAATCCAGCAGATGTTTAGAAGATTGAAAAGGAAGAAAAGGAGGGGTGGAAAAAAAGGGAAAAAAGAAGAAAGGGAGGGGGGGGAGGTAGAAGGAACGACAATGACAGGTATACTATGGGTCGGGGGAGCTACTCTGGTAGGTAAGGTAGGGTTCTGATACACAAGTATGGAAGATAATAGGTCCCACAATGGGGAAAAGGAGGGCTCGTCAGTCAAGTTATCTAATACTACTTATGATCCTAGGTGGGCGGTCATAGAACGGAGGTCTCATTTTGGTATTTAAAGTCATCAGCCTAGAGCTGACCATTGAATATTGTCATTTAGTCCTAAGGTGTCCGTACGCAGCCTCCAAATCCATCTCTGTTCATACATTAGGAGCTTGTGTTTGGCATTGGTTGCTATAGATTTAAGTTGATCCAGTACCACCCACTGCATATCATCAGGATGGTGATTGCTGGAGATGTAGTGCTCTGTGAGTCTTGTAGCATCTCTTTTGCACCGGATGGTGCTTCTATGCTCGCAGATGCGTGTGCCCACTCTTCGTGTCGTCATCCCAATGTATTTCTTGTCACAAGGGCATGTGATCATGTACACCACATTTTTACTGTTGCAGTTCGTTAGTTGCCTAAGCTCCCAGGGTGTTGGTAGTCCCAAGTCAAGTGTGAGGGTTTTCTTAGTAAAGGCGCAAACTATGCAATTGCCGCAAGGGTAATGTCCTTTAGGAGGGGGAAGGTCCCAGAGGGTCTTCTGTCTGCTTGTGGTGGGATTTATCCGAGGGCGGGAATGCACAATCATATCCCGGATGCTTTTTGCTTTTCTGTAGGCATTCATGGGGATCTCAAAAGGGAGACCACCAGAGGTGAGGATTTTCCAGTCTTCATTTATTATTTTTTTGATCATGTTGGACGCTGGGTTGAATGTGGTCACACAGATCAAGGGATTTCCTTTACTGCTTCGACTGCTTGGGTGCAGTAGAGTCTCTCTGGGGCTCACACGGGCCCGTTTATCTGCTCTCCTCAATAGGTGATCTGGGTATCCTCTTGCTCGAAGTTTGCCACTCAGTAGCTGAGCATGCTTTTTATAGTCCGTTAGTTCCGTACAGTTCCGTCTGAGGCGGAGGTATTGCCCCACAGGGAGGTTTTCCCTGAGGGACCGAGGATGAAAGCTCTGAAATTGGAGGAGAGTGTTCCTATCAGTGGGCTTGTAATACACTTCTGTTATAAGAGAGCCATTTCTCTCAGTTATTAGTAGGTCGAGAAAGGAGACTGCTGGGTTGCCTATTGTTGCTGTAAATTTTAGAAAGGGATTAAGGGTGTTTAGCCACGTGATGAAGATGGTTGCTTCTTCCCTTGTACCTCTCCAGATAATCAGGATGTCATCGATATATCTTTTCCATAACCTGATATGGTTGATGTAAGGGTTCTCTTCAGAAAGTACCATTGCTTTCTCGAAGTGATCCACGTAGAGGCATGCCAGGCTGGGTGCAAAAGTGCTCCCCATTGAGGTGCCCTGGATCTGTAAGAAGAAGTTGTTGTCGAACTCAAAGAAATTTCTGGTGAGAGCTAAATGGGCTAAATCCAGGATGAATTCTGGAGGGGTGATGTAATTCCAGGTACCCTTATTTAATAGATCGTTGACCACTTCGAGAGTTGCTTCTTGTGGAATATTAGTGTATAGCGACTCCACATCCAATGTCATGAGATGCTCGCTATCTTTGTCAAATTCTAAAGGGTTTAAAAGGGAGAGCACGTCTGTTGTGTCGTTTAGGTAGGTGGGAATTTGCTTCACGAATGGTTGAAGAAAACAGTAGCAGAATTGCGACAGAGGTTCCAGCAAAGAACCAATCCCGGAAACAATTGGTCTCCCTGGGGGTGGATGTTTGTCCTTGTGGATTTTGGGCAGAATATAGAAATACTGAGTTTTTGGATCAGGTTGAGTGAGGAAGGAGGCCTCATGTTTGGTGATCCACCCGTTGCTCATGCCCTTGTCTACAAGGAAGGTGATCTCTTCTCTGACCTCTTCTGTAGGGTCCCTTGATAGTCTCTTGTAGTGATGGTCGTTGTTTAGTAGACGTAGGCATTCAGAATTGTACATCACTGTGGGCATTATTACTATCGCCCCGCCCTTGTCGGCTGGTTTAATAGTGATGGAAGAGTCGTTACTGAGGTCATAGAGGGCTGAGAGTTCTTCAGTACTGATGTTGTGGAAAGACTCCCTCTGAGTCTTCTGTAGATCGTCAATCCTCCTGCTCACCGATTTCTCGAATGCCAAGACTTCGGGTGGCATGAGGTGGGAGGTGGGAGTAAATTTGGATTTGGGACGTAGCCCAGTGTTTTTGTCACGTTCCGGGTTGGGTTCGGGGTTCTGGAGAAAGAAGGTTCTAAGCCTGATTTTCCGAAAGAACTCTGCTAGTTCTATCCTTAGTTTGAAGACGTCAAGTTTTGGGGTGGGGACGAAACCCAGACCTTTCTCTAAGGCTTGGAGTTCGTTAGTATTTAGCACTCGTGAGCTTAAGTTAACGACTGTAGTGGACCCCTTAGTTACGTTCTGCTGGTGCTGGGGGATTCGTCGTCTGTTGGTCCCTCCTTTAGGTTCCAACTGACTCCCTTTTTCCTGCCCCTTCCCCGCCCGGGGCCTCTCCCAAAAAAAGGAACACTGGGATAAGACCACGTCGTTTGTGACTGGGGATATAGTGGGGCTTGGAATTGGTTGGGGGGCCCATAAGGGGAGGGCCATCCCCAGGGAGGTATGTTGAGCAACGGGGGTGGTGGGCCTGTGAATGGCGTAGGCCAATTGTTCCGAGTATTCCCCCTCCTACCCCGCCTTGGCCGTGTTGGTTGTGTCCGATTAGAGTCGGAGTCTGAACTGGAGTAACCCACCGAGGAGGTATCGTTGGGCAACGAGGATTGGGCTACAAAATCTTCCCTGGAGTAGGGTCGTACTCTCTCTAGGGAGAACCTGTCCAGATCTCTCTGGAATTTGGCAATTTTACGGTGAGTCAAGTAGTCTTTGAACTCACCGATTGTCTTATTGGTTTCTTCTAGTTTCTTCTTAAATGCTGCGGCTGCAAGTCCAGTTTTAAGGTTACCTTCTGCCGCTTTGATTTGAATCATTAGGGTATCTGATAGTCTGGTGGCTGTCTTAATGATTAGGATTAACCAATCACGTGTGCACTTCCAGGCTATTAGTGACCAATCTTTTCTAAATTCTTTATCTTCTAGGAAGATACACGGTTCAGTAGTGATAATCAGCCCATTTGGTGCTGCGTTTTTCCTCAGATATTCAGTGAGGACAGCCCCATGTAGTATGGTTTTAACTTGTGTCCTTTTTAGTTCGATCAAAGTATCCCAGTACCCTAATTGGGCCATTGTCTTAGAAAATGAAGAATCTCCTAAAAGTGAAGGTGCTGCGAGGATGGCCTGGAGCTCATCCTCGCTGAAGGCTAGTCCTTCAGCCATACCCAGAGGAGTATGGCAGAGGTTTCTAGTTGACCTGTGCGTCTGTCACAAGGTTTATAGAACAAGACTCTCACAGCTGGCTGCTGCGCTAAATACAAATACACAGAAAGAGAGCAAGGGAAGCAAGGCTAGCCCACACCGCTTCCCAAAAGAAACTATATAATCACAAAAGGTGTGGGGTAGTGGGAACAGGGGGTAAGACTGGGTTAGTCTTTTAACCAGTGTCTGGTTATTTTAGGTTGCTTGATATGGGGTGCTGTGTTGCCCTACAGGAATGGCGGGGGATTTTCCTTTACGGACTAGGTGGTCTCACACACATAGTAGTGTCATGCTTCATCATATGACCACCTAGCCCCACCTAAGTAAAATGATACTACTCAGGCGGACTCGACCTCTGGTTAAAAGAACCAGAGGGAGTGCTGAAATTAAATTGACTGGATAATTACAGTGATCCAGAGGGGGTGAATAATAAAATTACCTAACATGTCACCGGTGGCTCTTGTTAGTTTTAATAGTGGTGCATGTTGGTAAGACTAAAACTAAGGGGGAAGGCTCGTTAGAGGATAATGGGCCTCATTCCGACCCGGACGGGCGGCGGACGCCGCCCGCCGGGCGGAAACCGCCCAAACACCGCCCCGCGGTCAGAAGACCGCGGGGGGCATTTCAACTTTCCCGCTGGGCCGGCGGGCGATCTGCCAAAGATCGCCCGCGGGCCCAGCGGGAAAGCGCCTTCCACGAGGATGCCGGCTCCGAATGGAGCCGGCGGAGTGGAAGGTGTGCGACGGGTGCTGTGGCACCCGTCGCGCTTTTCAGTGTCTGCTAAGCAGACACTGAAAAGCAATGTGGGGCCCTGTCAGGGGGCCCCTGCAGTGCCCATGGCATTGGCATGGGCACTGCAGGGGCCCCCAGGGGCCCCACGACACCCGTTCCCGCCAGCCAGGTTCTGGCGGTGTAAACCGCCAGAACCAGGCTGGCGGGAAGGGGGTCGGAATCCCCATGGCGGCGCAGCTTGCTGCGCCGCCATGGAGGATTCCCATGGGCAGCGGGAAACCGGCGGGAGACCGCTGGTTTCCCGTTTCTGACCGCGGCGTTACCGCCGCGGTCAGAATGCCCATGAATGCACCGCCAGCCTGTTGGCGGTGCATTCGCTGCCCTCGGCCCTGGCGGATTCAATCCGCCAGGGTCAGAATGAGGGCCTATGTCTCTTGGAGTCTAAAAGGGGTTGTACATGACCAACATGTTTCTGCCCTCACAAAGTGCTGGTAGGTCAGGGGCATTCGTCAGGGTCGGAGCACGTGTAATAAGTACGGTGCTCAAAGTAAAAGTGTGTGTCCTACCTGAACAGGTAGTTCACGGTGGGGTAGGCCTATAGTAATTGATAAATAGATCACAATTAATTCAGAGTGACAGAAAGGTGGCAAACCACAGCACACGACACAGCAATCAGTGAAAAATTGAAAAGAATGCACTCACACATGCATGCAATTGTGACTTACCCCGGAGCTGGGGGCGCATTGCCTCTGGTCTGGCTAGAACCGGGGGGGGGGGTTTTCCCTTGTAGTCACACTCTGAGGAGATTAGGTGTTTAGCAAGGGGGGACAGGAGAAAGAGGGGAGCTGAGGACGCTAAGTGCGCTAGCAGAAAGGAGGAAACTGCGCAGGGTGCGCTGCAGACAGGGGGAGGCCAAAAGGGCAAGTTAGTGAAGCAAGGAAATGGCAGGAGAAGGGAAGGTAAAGAAAAAGATCTAGGTAGCGAGAGAGAGAGACGGAAACAGTGAAAAGAAAAAGAAAAAGAGGATAGAGGAAAAGGAAACAAGAAAAAAGAAGGAAGCACAGGAAGTACAGATAGAGAAGGCTACCAGGGGAATGGCCGGTAGCAGTTAAAGGAAAGGAAAGGAAGATTTCATGGGCCAAAATTAGCCCACACTTAGCACGCCAAAGGGAATACCATGGGGGTTACCTACGTGCCGGAGCCAGTCCGCTCTGGTACTGTCTGACCGATAAGCCAGGTCTTTATGAGGAGGTCCAGCCAATTAATGCGGAGCTGCAGAGGTCAGGGGCGGTGCCCGGTAATTACGCTCAGATGTGCTGGATGTCGAAGCAAAAAAGCACAACTCCCATTGTGTCGTAAAAGCCGCGCCCCCTCGGGGGCTGTGCGGGGCGCGGAGCCTCAGGGGCCCTGATAGGTCCACGCGGAGCGCACCGCCCCACGGGGGCACCCGGGTACGGGGCCCCGCGGGGAGCGTCGCATCTGGTGACGGTGAGCAGGAGCAAGATGCCCCGCCCGCGGCGCGGCTAACGCGCACGGGCGAGCGTCCTGCAGTGGCAGAGGGAGGCCTCTGGGGCTGTTTTCCCTCCTTCCTTTTCATAATTTTCTTCCTCTTCTTTCCCCCCCTCGTCTTATCCTTCCTTCCCTCCGCCATCTATAACCTCTTCTCCCCTTCCCTGCTTTCAAACCCCCCCACCCTTAGATATTTTCTTTCCCCTTCTCTTCCCCTCTTTTTAATCATTTCATCTCCCCCGGTCTTTTCCTTCCCTTTCTCTTCCCATGCTTTCCTTTCCACCTCCCTCCCCCCTTTTTTTCTTTTTTCCCCCCCCTCCGTTTTCCTTCCCCCCCAATCTTCTCTTCTCTTTCGTTCTTGTCACCTTCCTTTTATTACTGTGCCCCCTCTCTTTAGTGTTCCCCCTCTCTTTCCCCTCCCCCTCGCCCTTTTTCTTTCTCTGCTCACATTATCTTTTCTTTTTCCTGGTTGCCCTCTTTGGACTACCAGGTCTTTCCCCGTGGGACTCACTCCCCCAGAGTCCCACGGAACAAGTGACGCACCGCGCGGCGCGACGCGTCACTACGGGGCGCGCCGTTTGGCGCGCAGCGCGTCACTGCAGGACGCTCGCCCGTGCGCGTTAGCCGCGGGCGGGGCGTCTTGCTCCTGCTCACCGTCACCAGACGCGACGCTCCCCGCGGGGTCCCGTACCCGGGTGCCCCCGCGGGGCGGTGCGCTCCGCGTGGACCTATCAGGGCCCCTGAGTCTCCGCGCCCCGCACAGCCCCCGAGGGGGCACGGCTTTTACGACACAATGGGAGTTGTGCTTTTTTGCTTCGACATCCAGCACAACTGAGCGTAATTACCGGGCACCGCCCCTGACCTCTGCAGCTCCGCATTAATTGGCTGGACCTCCTCATAAAGACCTGGCTTATCGGTCAGACAGTACCAGAGCGGCCTGGCTCCGGCACGTAGGTAACCCCCATGGTATTCCCTTTGGCGTGGTAAGTGTGGGCTAATTTTGGCCCATGAAATCTTCCTTTCCTTTCCTTTAACTGCTACCGGCCATTCCCCTGGTAGCCTTCTCTATCTGTACTTCCTGTGCTTCCTTCTTTTTTCTTGTTTCCTTTTCCTCTATCCTCTTTTTCTTTTTCTTTTCACTGTTTCCGTCTCTCTCTCTCGCTACCTAGATCTTTTTCTTTACCTTCCCTTCTCCTGCCATTTCCTTGCTTCACTAACTTGCCCTTTTGGCCTCCCCTGTCTGCAGCGCACCCTGCGCAGTTTCCTCCTTTCTGCTAGCGCACTTAGCATCCTCAGCTCCCCTCTTTCTCCTGTCCCCCCTTGCTAAACACCTAATCTCCTCAGAGTGTGACTACAAGGGAAACCACCCCCCCCGGTTCTAGCCAGACCAGAGGCAATACGCCCCCATCTCCGGGGTAAGTCACAATTGCATGCATGTGTGAGTGCATTCTTTTCAATTTTTCACTGATTGCTGTGTTGTGTGCTGTGGTTTGCCACCTTTCTGTCACTCTGAATTAATTGTGATCTATTTATCATTTACTATAGGCCTACCCCACCGTGAACTACCTGTTCAGGTAGGACACACACTTTTACTTTGAGCACCGTACTTATTACACGTGCTCCGACCCTGACGAATGCCCCTGACCTACCAGCACTTAGTGAGGGCAGAAACATGTTGGTCATGTACAACCCCTTTTAGACTCCAAGAGACATTGGGCCTCATTATGACCCTGGCGGGCGGCGGAGGCCGCCCGCCAGGATCCCGCCCTCCAAATTACCGCGCCGCGGTCAAAAGACCGCGGCGGGTATTAGGAGTTTTCCCCTGGGCTGGCGGGCGGTTCCAGTTAAACCGCCCGCCAGCCCAGGGGAAAACGACCTTCCCACGAGGATGCCGGCTCGTAATCGAGCCGGCGGAGTGGGAAGGTGCGACGGGTGCTACTGCACCCGTCGCGTATTTCACTGTCTGCAAGGCAGACAGTGAAATACATTTTGGGGCCCTCTTACGGGGGCCCCTGCCGTGCCCATGCCATTGGCATGGGCATGGCAGGGGCCCCCAGGGGCCCCGCGACCCCCCCTACCGCCATCCTGTTCATGGCGGCTTTCCCGCCATGAACTGGATGGCGGTAGGGGGGGTCAGAATCCTCATGGCTGCGGAGCGCGCTCCGCAGCCATGGAGGATTCCAATGAGCAGCGGAAAGTCAGCGGGAGACCGCTGACTTTCCGCTTCTGACCGCGGCTGAACCGCCGCGGTCAGAATGCTCATTGGAGCACCGCCAGCCTGTCGGCGGTGCTCCCGTGGTCGGTGGCCCTGGCGGCCACCGGCCGCCAGGGTCAGAATGACCCTCATTATCCTCTAACGAGCCTTCCCCCTTAGTTTTAGTCTTACCAACATGCACCACTATTAAAACTAACAAGAGCCACCGGTGACATGTTAGGTAATTTTATTATTCACCCCCTCTGGATCACTGTAATTATCCAGTCAATTTAATTTCAGCACTCCCTCTGGTTCTTTTAACCAGAGGTCGAGTCCGCCTGAGTAGTATCATCTTACTTAGGTGGGGCTAGGTGGTCATATGATGAAGCATGACACTACTATGTGTGTGAGACCACCTAGTCCGTAAAGGAAAATCCCCCGCCATTCCTGTAGGGCAACACAGCACCCCATATCAAGCAACCTAAAATAACCAGACACTGGTTAAAAGACTAACCCAGTCTTACCCCCTGTTCCCACTACCCCACACCTTTTGTGATTATATAAGCTCCAAAGTGCCCAGCATGGTGTTACCTTGCGTGAGTGACACGTTCCATGCCTGGTGCATGTGCATTCCTGTACATGCATCAATGGCTTGGAAAATATACCCATATTAACTATGACTTAATAGCATGTGTTTGTTGCAAAATGGTATTGATACTCCAGACAACAATACGTAGTAAATAAATATAATTATTCTGCATCATTGATGTTTGTATGTGTGTTGCACTCTGACGCACACACGCAAAGAGGGTTAAGCCGCTATATCTTTTTGTTAGGCACAAGGGTATCCCCCCATGCTCAACAAAAAAACATGCCCTCAAGGCATGCATCCTTATGCCATGACACAAGGGTGTCAGCAGTGGTGTTCATCAGCAAAAGGGAACCACTCCAGGTTTAGAGCACAACTGCAACGTATTTAAACTAGCGTGAAACAATCCTGCAGTCTCTTATTCATGTTACATAGCACAGCAACTTGACTTACTGCACTGTATAACATGATATAATTATTCATCTGTTGTCAGCGCCCAGAGCTACTAACATTTTGGGGGTCATTACAACCTCGCCGGTCTTGGAAAAAGACCGCCGAGGCTGCGGGAGCCAGAATACCGCCATTGCCGGCGGTATTCCTGGCTCCCTATTATGACTTTTCCGCTGGGCCAGCGGAAAAGTCACATCAACATTGCTGCCGGCTCGTAATAGAGCCGGCGGCAATGCTGATGTGCAGCGGGTGCAGTAGCACCCGTCGCGCATTTCACTGCCCGAAATTCGGGCAGTGAAATGCGCGACGGGGCTATGCCTGGGGGCCCCTGCACTACCCATGTCAAAAGCTTACCGCCAGCCTTTCCATGGCGGTGTTTACCGCCATGGACAGGCCGGCAGTCGGGGACTCATAATCCCCAGGGCAGCGGTGCTTGCACCGCTGCCCTGGGGATTATGACCGCCAGGCGGAAGCCTGGTGGTATAGTGGAGGGGCCGGCGGTATGGCAGTGGCTATTGCCCCACGGTCATAATAGCTGGCAGAACACCGCCAGCCTGTTGGCGGTGTTACCGCCAGCTTACCGCCGGCCGCCAGGGTCGTAATGACCCCCTTTGTGTTCTGGTTTTGCCACTTTTTCTGCGCAGCCACAATTCAGAATCTTTGCTGGGATTGCTAGAGCTCTGCAAATTAGTTTTGTGTGTATATATCAGTAGTTTGTGCATAAAAGTTTCAATACCTTGCACTCATTTTCTATGTGTTCATGTGTACATGTAAATTTAATGTCACTAGTGGGCCTGCAGCACTGGTTTTGTCACTCACTTAAGTATCCCTTTAAACATGTTTCAGGCCTGCCACTGCAGAGCCTCTGAGTGCAGTTTAAACTGCCATAGTCAAGCCCTGGACAGCACAGGAGGCAGGGTGCACTGTATTTAAAAAGTAGGACATGTATTTTTTTAGACCTGGGTGGAGTTGGCAGAGTTCCGCTGTGCGGAGCTGCACAAAGTGACAAAAAAACTCTGTCACGATACACGAAGTTCTGCAAGCGGCAGTGCGTTAAGGGTTTCCTTAAGCAATGATTTTTAGTGCTGAAAAATGAGCATGAACGGCACCATGTGCAGCGCAAGAGAGCGCTTCTTATTTTCTGCTGCCCAAGAAGATTTTCAACTCGAGTGGCAACTTCTCAACGCAAACAGAAGATTTTTCAACTTGGGTGGTAGCAACCATCTGGGACCGCCCACGTTGAGAAATCATGCTGGGAGGGAGTGATTTTCCTTGCTTGTGCTCACCAACTTTACGTTGGCAAGTGCAATCAAGGAAAAAACTCAGCTGCGCTACATGGAGCTTTTCATACCACTGTGCTCTACGCAGAGTGCAGATTAGGAAAAACTCTGCGAGGGGAGCACAGTTCACAGCCTACCCCTGTTACTGTTAAGCTTTACATGTCCTGATAGTGAACAACTCTTGCATGCATTTTTCACTACTGCAAAACCTATCTTTCCTATAGGATAACATTGGAGTTCACTTATTACATTTTTAAGTGTAATTTCCAAATGGCAAGAGATAACACCTTCAAGTTTGGAGTCTCTGGAATCACAGTTTAAAATCCTAACTTATAGTGAAGTCAGATCTTAAATTGTAATTGTTGAAAATGCCACTTTTATAAAGTTGGCATTTTCTTGCCTTAGCCATTTGATGCCTTCTGCCTGTCTCTGGTCACAACTGGGTGTAGCTGGTAGCCAGACTTTTAATATTCCTCCTTCATAGCCACACACAATAGGAGGTTAGGTGTGACTTGATGGGCCATCATTGGCAGGATGGGAGGGAGGAGCTGGATGCAGCCTCATTTACACCTGAATAGGCTGCGCCCTGTCCACACAGGGTCCAAGAACCCTGCATTGTACCTCCAGCCAACTTGGAGCCAAGGCAAGGGGGGCAGACAATCCCTGGCACCTCAAAACGACTGTCTAGAAGTTTTTCTCACCTTCCAGAACCAGGGCACCAAGGTATGAATACTGGATCACCACAACTTCAGCACACTTCTTGACCTGTGGATACTATTCCATGAAGAAGGACTGAGGTGCCGTTGAAGGCGTGCTTCTCTGCTAGCCTGCATTATGCTGGACTCATGCTTTGCTGTGCTGCCCTGCTGCCTTTCTTGAGCCCAGAACACAGAGTGACTCCAAGGGCTAGCTAGCTGATCTCCTTATCTTAAGCCTTAGTGCCATAACAGGCTTCCAACAACATTGCACCTGCACCTGGCTCTGCCATCTGTGAGTCTGCCCTGCCATGTGGTTCCAACCCAGGGCTAATGTGCTTTGCCAGCCTGTCCATCCAGTGGAACTGATGCATCTCCTATGCTGTGCAGCATAACCTTGAGCAGAACTGACACTTCACCGCTGTATCACCGCTGCTGCAGCTCGCATCACTTACAGAACCGACTGCTGCATGACGCATCCTTGGCACATGCCCTTTCATCCCTTATCGGTGGCAGCCTCGCCAACTATGCTGGACTCCTCATTGAGGCCTTGCAGCTCGTCAGAACTAATACATAGCCTTGACTGCACATCACATTCCCAAAACCGAACTTCGAATCTCAAGCCTCATCAATGGGATTCTTGATGTTGATGCTACAGTACCACACACACCACAGCCTAACCACATCTCAGAAGTCAACCATCACCTCGGCTGCATGACGCATCTTCAACACGGATCCACACAATACTCCACAAACCAGGATTGAACGCACATTTATTCAGCGGGCCTCACTGGGTCCCTGTAGCCAGCCCACACTCCATCACAGTCAGCCTGAATTTATGACTTTGTCCTGGTTCAGTGCAACTGGATATCCACAGTTGGCACCTTATGCCTCTTGGCGCTATTTTTACCTAAAACTTTAAAATTCAATATCTCCGGTGATACTAGATGGAATTTTATCATTTTGGTACTGTTTCATTTATTAAAAATTACTGTATTTTCTTCTAACTCTGTTTGGGCTCCTTTTTTAGTGTGTTTTCACTATGTTACTATTTGAAGTGTTGCACAAATGCTTTACCCGTTGCCTCTAAGTTAAGCCAGGCTGCTCTATTTCAAGCTGCGTAGGGGCTGAGCACAGTTTAAATTGGCATTTGCTTGTGACTTACCCAGACAAGTATTGTGGTTGGTGCTTGACCAGGGCTCATACCTCAGTCACTTAACAGCACAATTTCTTACATACTGACATTATTTTGACATCCGGTAAAATGGCATGTGAATGACCAGCTGAATGGTTGCAGACTTGGACCAGACTTCTGCAATAAATGCAATACTTTCTCTTTTAATCAGTACACTTCGATGAACTCCTCCTCCCTCAGATCAATGAGGCTGATCCTCTGGCAAAAGATCCTATCCTTTCTCCTTCTCTGTGGCTGTCATTGAGATGCAGATATTGACTCACACACACAATAATATCCTCCTTGGCTGAAATTGTTTGGGAAAAATTGTTGGGTCCAATCCACTTTTAGAGTAATGTATAATAATTACTTTTTGCATCTGCTAGGACATGTGTAGCATTCTGATACATTTCATGCATTGCAATACACTGCATGATGCAGCGTGTGCTTTGTATGTACCAATGTGATAGCCTTTTTAGGATTTGTGTGGGGACACTGGATACCTTGAAATCTGCTTAATGCAGGGTGACGCAACGCAGGACTTGTGCCACAGAGGACTCGAAAAGTGACACAAAACAGCTACTGAGTTGCTTTGCAAATATGACTTAGGCCCTGATATTGTGTCAACCTGCGCAACTTATGAACGATGCAAGAGATTAGTAAAGCTGTGCCAAAGTTTGTTAACAGAGATGGTGTCAGGAGAGCAATGAGAACGAGTAAAATGGATGTTACTACTAACCTTACAGAGATACACTCTAGCCATATGTGTCCCGGACAATGATATTCCTAATCGCAATACTCTTTCTTGATAACTAGATAGGCATGGAGAGGACAGTGAGGGTGAGTGGGTGGTCGCAGGGAAGGCAGGACAAAGACTAGAGGCAGGCTGGGAGATGTGAAGGGATGTGAGGAAAAGCGGGGTAGAACTGGATGTTGGTCACATATTTTTAGAAGCTTGCAAGTAATGTTGAAGTGCCTAGTACTTTCTTCATTACGGGAGTAAATAGTAGCTTCACAGGTCACAAGGTGGTGGGGGACTTGCCAATGTTAGCAGTGGCTGAATCGGGTCTTCTCTCGATTCGTCTCATAATGTTTACATGGGGCAAGGCAGTCATAGGCATGACAGGATGGCTAGCACTAGTTCTGTGGATCTTCTTTGCATATCTGGTGATAGTCTGGATTGGGAAGTAGCAATGTGCACAGATCAGCATCACATGCAATCTGTTGTAGGTTCGGTTTACAAACATGGTGCATGTGACCTGATGTCTTGGGTCACATTCAAAGGAAAGTCATTGAATTTGGCTGGGAAATTAAACTGGACACTATTAAAATATCTATTAAGCAAGCATATTGTTTTGTAGAGAATGTGGCATCATTGACAGGAAAGTGAATATAAGCCATCAAATGTTTGCCCTTCTTACTGACTTTTACGATGAATATTTAGTTTCTGGGAAGCCTTAGCTCTATTTCATGTTTATGGCATCAGTCACATCTCTATGTGAGGTTAAAATTGCTATTTCTTACTGCTCTAAATACGTTACTCTTCCTACTGATGTGGTTACTCATGGAGCTGTGGCACTCAATGTCCTTTACCTATTTCAACAACATTTCTCTGCAGATGGCCATGTTAACATGGTTCTTTTCAGTGGTGGCTTCATGGCATAATAAGTATACAAAACGGTGAGGGATGGAATGCTTGAATTAATCTCTGCCACTGGTAATCACTAAAGCTGCAACCCAATCCATCATTATTGTGCACACCATGCCACCTCAGTTTGGACCCAGCTATATGCAAATCAGTCTTGACCCTGCTCCAATATGAACAGTCAAGCACAAACTACCAAGCCAGGGCCTCCCTAACCAAGAACATAAGCAACCCAGGAACAGTTTCGCCCTAGTTATGGGCTCATCAGCCAAGTATAGCTTGTTCCAGGGACACAGAGTGCACAGTACCCATGTCTGGGCATACCTGTTCCACTTAGGGTGACACAATAAGTATACAAAACAGTGATGGATGAAATGCTTGAATTAATCTCAGCAACTGGTAATCACTTGGGTCACATCCCAATCTATGGCAATTCAGTTTTGACCCAGCTATATGCTATGATTTGCATGTGGCTGGGTCCAAACTGAGACAGCATAATGGGTAAAAAAAGATGGAATGGGATGCGGCCGATTGATTGTCAGTGGCAGATATTAATTCAAGTATGGCATCCATCACCTTGTCGTTTTTTCATGGCATAAGAAGCACACAAAAAAGTTCAACTGCAGAAACACTCAAAACATTTTTTTACTATTGTTATGTCTAAGAAATTGGGGGCTCAATTAACAAAGGTAAGCTTAGACCTGAAGTCTAAGTTTAGACTCAAAGTTTAAATTTAGAACTGAAGTCTAAGGACCGAATTCATAAAGGTAAACATAAGCGAGCCATTGAGAACTGGCACAGTTTGACAAAGAGTAGGTACATTATAAAAATCTACTCCAGTCATAGGAATCTACAACTCTTGAAATCTGCAATGCCATCAACTTCTCATCAGTTACACAGGTCATTATTTTTCTCAGATTTGATTTTACCTTCACCTACCAACATGGGCCATAAAACGGAAAGGCAGATGACTTATCTTGAGCTTCAACTACAAAAGGCCAGGTTCCAGAGGAGATTAAGACTGATTCACCTTTGATTTTGCTCAAATAAGATGAAATTCAGGCTTTGTTGATTTTACCCAACTCTCAAACAAATTAGCAAAGGTTCGGACTCCTCCTATGCACTTCTTAACTCATATATTTTTAAGAACGGCACTTCAAATATTATTTTAATTATGTGAGACCTTGATTGCAGAGTTACAAAAGCCTTGTTTTGCATCTCCTCGCGTACTTGGCTCGTTTTAAAATAATGAACACTAAATACAAAGTTTACAAGGATAATGCAGGACGACTGCACATGCCTATGCATGGCATGGTAAGGTTCGCAGCTTTTTTTGTTAAGCATGATTAAAGTCTTGAACATCTAATGTGTTGTAGCAGGTATATTAATTGAGATATTCATCAGTTCAGATGTCATTTCACAGTAGAACAAGGCATTTCTAGATGTACTTAGTTTATAATTCTCAGAGAAGTACTTACCTTCTGCTTATCTAAAATAATCTGTGATTTAAATCTTTTAATCCCCTGGCATTCAGCTCAGTCTTAAAATTAACATAATATAATTAAAGGTCAGTTTAAGGACAATATTCTGAAACACTCGTTTTTCTTTTGGGATCCTAGCACATTCATGAACGCAGACCTTGATTCTCTTTGGGAAGGTGAAAGTTTCATGCTAGAAATTGTGGGAAGAAACTACATTGCTAAAATAAGATATTATCCATGATTGTTTCGATATGAGCATCTGTGCTGCACTTTCTTGTCCAAGTAACAAAAGCCAAACTCACAGAGCATCTCTGGCATCAATTCAAACATGTCTCTCCCGCTTGGCAGTAGAAATCTCTAAGTAATGTGATACACCATCTGCTCTCCTTTCCACTCCCACGTTTTCTTCTCTCATCTAGAAATCTAGAAATTACTTGCATAGATGAGATGAGGCGAGACAACCGATTGTAAAGCAAGTCTAAAAAAAATGTTTATCAATATATCTATATTCTTTTATAACATGCTATTTGGTCCACCAGCCTCTACAATGTACCTAGAGAGAAGACGAGGATATTCTTGGACAAAACAATTTGTCCGTCATTAAGAGTGAGCCGAAAAATGTCCAATATGTGTGGCAATACTATAAGGAGGAAAATGCCTGGCATCTACTTAAACTTGCAGTTTATAGGTTTGTAAGCACCACACCACAGGACTCACCAACATTTGCATGTTATTTCCCAAAGACTCGTGATAGGCGATAAATATTGCACCCCGGTAAATACTGAACATCTTGGTGTCAGTTTTTATCAGATGCGTTAATTATCGCATTCGATATTGGCCAACTCATAAGAGGGCCTATTCTGCAGTTCCTACAAGTATAACTTCTCATCATGAAATACTACAGAATACACAGCATCTTCTCTCTTTCAGCACACTCCAAATATCCCTGACGGGTTTAATGTGTTCAGATGTAGATACCAATACCATAATACCAAGATGATCTTTGACAAGGTACTGTGTTACCTTACACAACAGCCTCAAACTATGTGTGCATATCAATAATGCGACTATTTACAATTGAAGTTACTTACTTTGGTAGCTGGTCCAGAAAAACATCCAAAATGATTCTCGGTAGCAACACATTTTTGAGTGATGCCTCTACAATCCATCACTCATCTCGTGAAAACAGCATGTTCCTCTTACATTGGCTTTGGGTTGTTTAAATATAATACTTGTGGAAACGAAATTGCCTACTCTACTCCTGTGAGAGAATCGCTGTATATTTTATTGAGCTGATGAGTCCAACTCCCAAAAATGTTGCTGACGTACTTAAACTTACAACAGGGACGCGAATAGGTCGATGAACCTTTTGACTTGCAATTACGGTGTTCTTACCATAGCTCCAGTATATGCAAATCAATAATCAATAACCAATACACAATATAAATAACCAACGACAATCAATAACAGTAATAATCAATAGAGTCAGTAATTATCACACACCATGACCTTTCAGGCATGAATGACCACATCTTTTAGTAAAAGTTCGAATATTTATTTCCCTATATTAACAATGCTAAGGTCATGTAGATTAATACCAAATTCAAATGAAACACATACAGAAACAATACTGGCTGTCCAAAGTGGCAGAAGAAGCGTAATCTATTCAAAGCTTGAACCACAACACATTCTAAAGTTATAGTGCAAATTAATATCAAAGTGAACTGTATTAAAGTGATTACATACATTCAAATTCAGCAGAGAAATTCATCAAACATTTTCCCTATTAGCATAATTTCATTAGCGAGGATCCTTAACTAACACCAGATTAGCATCCGCATGTTGGGCATGTAAAACGAATAACACAAATTTGGAAAAACATCTAACTATGGCTCTATTATAACAGTGTAGTTGGTACCTAGAAAGGAAAAACAAATATGCATGATAATCAACAGTCTAATTCATAATACAAACACACATACTCAACAACATATACAAGATAAAATAAGAGTAGGAAAAAGAAAACATGCCATGGTCTAAACATGGCAGGCATGTGCTTGCAATACCAAAGCTAAAAATAGCAGCCATGTCCATCTTGCAGAGGTGTTACAAATAATATATTGCTGTTTTAAAGTTAAAGCATGCTGTCAGATCAAGCACCAACGTGTTGCCCATCTTGAAATGGTAAAACAATGATACATTATGGAAAACAGCATCCCATAATTGTCGCTTGGCTTAGAGAAAGTGATCATGTGAAATGTAGCATAATGCAGATTAAAAAAGCATCAAGCAAGGAAGCAGCTAGAACTTCTTGGAGAGCTGTACTATCCTCGTAAAAACATTAAAATAAAAAGTGGGAAAGAAAATAAATTACAATGGAAATATAAATATTGAAAACTGAAAACTAAAGGACTGGTCAACCAGCCCTGACATTCAAGTACACTAATTTCAGATGGCTGTACACTTGGTCAGAAAATGCTGTCATTCACAGGGCGAAAAAGCGAATGGCTGATGTTGGCTGAGCCATTACTCCTTGCAGTATGAAGTCATGATATGAAGCAGAGTCTAAATGATACTTAGACAGACCAAAGGCAGAAGAGAGCTGACCCAAAGGCCTTCTATGTATCTCTAAAGATATAGTTTTACATGCAAGGATGCATGCCTTAGTTAGTGATTTTCTATTACAAAAGCCTAAGCACACAGAAAAGAAGAGATTATAGCTAGAATTATTATAGGGCAAAATTATCCCGCTAAGGTTTGTCAGATGCAGTTTTAGAAATGGGGTCTTTGGTTGACACTCAGGTTGCCCCCTGTCCAAGCAAGGACCCTCACTCTAGTCAGGGTAAGTCACACACAATCCAAATTATCCTGTGCCCATCCTCTGGTGACTTGAAACTGAGCAGTCAGGCTTAACTTAGAAGGCAATGTTTGAAGTATTTGTGCAATAAATCATGCAATAACACAGTTGAACACCACAAAAATACACCACACAGTGTTTAGAAAAATCTATTATATTTATCTGAAAAGATGCAGGTAAAAAACGATCAAGCTGCAATATGTATACACTGAAATATCACAGCAAAAATGATATAAAGTGTCTTCAGTCTTTTAAAAGCAATAAATGTCTCTTGCAAGCACAAAGTACCTCGTTTGCGTTCAAATTCCCCACAAGGGACCTCAGAGGACAAGATGCGTGGAAAACGGGGATGTTTGCGTCGATTTTTCCGGTGCACACAGACGATGCGTCGTTGAGTTTTCACGCAGGTCACTACTTTTCCATTCTACCTCCCACCAGTTCAGGTGTGGTAACCTGACACTGGTCACTCAGCCCAGGGTCTGTACTTTGAGCCTGAACAGAGGACAAGGGTGAGTCCTTCCTCACCTTGCCCCCACATCTGGGATCATGTACACGCTTCTGGGGAGTGGTACTGCCAGATAACTGAATTGTCATGGCACCCCTAGGGGTCAACCCTCTCAGCTCTCCTGACATTACGGGCAACTAATTTCTCAGAATGCAGTCAATGAGCAGCTTGGGACTAACTATGACCCGCCTCTGGGTCACCTCCCCACCCCACTCCAGGGACACCAGGGCCATGGGGCAGAATAAATCCTCCCCATGGGCTTGGCCGGTGTACTGCTCTGGTGAATCTAGTCTCTCCACCGTCATGGTAAGACTGGCCCCTGTGTCCCTCAGAGCGGTGACTGGGACCCCATTCTCTCCCACCTGGTGGAAGTGATGACTCCCACCATCAGAGATCACCAGCTTACCCTCTGAGTCTATCTCCCAACTGAAGTGGATGAAGGCATGGTCTACGACCTGCCCCTGGGGACTACTTTCCCCTAAGGGCACATTGTCCACCCCTGTAGAGGTCCCACCAGTGGGTGATTTCTTTGGAAAGAGTCCCCTTTCCTGTGCCCTAGCTGGGAACACTCAAAGCAGCGGGGTTGGGAATGAGATGCTTTGGCCCACCACCCACCAGAACCACCACCATGTTTCTCAGATGGGGCATGGGAACCCTTTCCTCCCCCCTTACTCTGGGACTTGTCTAGGTCATCTTTAACCTCCCCCTACTCTGTTGGGGGGAACCAAACCCACCCTTCTTGGGGTCACTCCCAGGTACCTCTTTGGACACTCTGGTGCTAACCCAGATTTCCGTCTCCTCAGCAAGCTTTCTAGGATCAGTTAGCTTACTGTCAACAAGGTGCTGGTGCAACTCTGTAGAACAAATACTGAGCATATGCTCTCTCAGAATTAAATTAAGTAACCCTGTGTAATAATTTACTTTGCTGCCCTGTACCCATCCATTCAGTACCTTATTGGAGAAATCAAAACAGTCTACCAAAGTTAGTGTGGAGAGTTTTGTGCTGTCCCTGAACCTCTGACGATATTTCTCAGGAGTCAGCCCAAACTTGGCAAGTAAAGCGGTTTTCATAGGTGCATATCCATTTTGATCTCTAGGGTCTAGTGTAAGAAGTGTGTCCCTCCCCACTACTGGTACATACCATCACAAGACTGCCACCCATTGCTCTTCAGGAACCCCTTCAGCCCTTAGTGCAACTTCATAAGCAGTCAACCACTTATCAATGTCATCTCCCACCACATAACTTGGCACTACACTTGTAGGTATACAAACCTTCTTTTCCCCAACAGGTCCTGCATGTACGCTGCTACCATCACTGCTGGACTCAGACTGCCTTGCCTTGATATCCAGCTCTTTGAGACTCATTTCATGAGCCAGAAGAATCTTCTTCCCAGCCAAAGCCCTTTCAGCCTCAGCTTGTTTGGCTGCTCTCTCAGCTTCAGCCTGTTTGGCTTCTCTCCTTGCCCTCCTCTCCTCCTATTGAGCTTCAATTTTTAACTTTGCCATTTGTAATTGAAATTCTCTCTCTTCCCTCCTTTCCTCTGCAGTCAGGCCATGGCTAGAGACACTGCTCCCTGGTTTGGCAGGGGGCATAATCACAGTGGTAACATCCTCCGCTAGTGGTAAGAAATCCTCAGAGGGGCCATCCTCTGGACCCTCCTCTTCAACATTCTCATCAGAATGGCCTTCTGCCCAGGCCCTCTGCTCCATTTGGTACTGCTCCTTTCTGGAGGCACCCCTGGTAGGTACTCCCATATCATTGCAGAACCCTTTCAGCTGGTTAACAGTGTATGTCCCCAGCTTGGCTAGGTCAGAATCTTCATCTCCTGCTTGAGACCCAACCAGAGACATGTTGAGTGAGGATTTAGTTAAAAATGTCAGGTAGATACTGAACTTGCAGAAAAAGATAAAAAATCAAGTTGACCTTCAACTGTGGGTAGGTAGTGAACACTTAGCTATTGTATATCACTGCACAAATACATGTCCTATCCTCACCGCTGATCACCAATGTGAGAAATGGGGTCTTTTGTTGGCAGTCAGGTTACCCCCTGTCCAAGCAAGGACCCTCACTATAGTCAGGGTAAGTCACACACAATCCAAATTATCCTGTGCCCACCCTCTGGTAGCTTGGCACTGAGCAGTCAGGCTTAACTTAAAAGGTGATGTGTAAAGTATTTGTGCAATAAATCATGCAATAATACAGTAGAACACCACAAAAATACACCACGCATCTGATATGGTGCAGATAAAAAAACGATCAAGATGCAATAAGTATAGGTTGAAATACCACTGTAAAAATGATATAAAGGCCCTCATTCTGACCTTGGCGGGCGGCGGAGGCCGCCCGCCAAAGTCCCGCCGTCAGGTTACCGTTCCGCGGTCGAAAGACCGCGGCGGTAATTCTGACTTTCCCGCTGCGCTGGCGGGCGGTCGCCTTCAGACCGCCAGCCAGCCCAGCGGGAAAGAGGCTTCCACGATGAAGCCGGCTCGGAATCGAGCCGGCGGAGTGGAAGCTGTGCGACGGGTGCAGTTGCACCCGTCGCGTATTTCACTGTCTGCGCAGCAGACAGTGAAATACATGTAGGGGCCCTCTTACGGGGGCCCCTGCAATGCCCATGCCAGTGGCATGGGCACTGCAGGGGCCCCCAGGGGCCCCGCGACCCCCCCCTACCGCCATCCGGATCTCGGTGGTCCGACCGCTGGGATCTGGATGGCGGTAGGGGGGGTCGGAATCCCCGCGGCGGTGCAGCAAGCTGCGCCGCCGCGGAGGATTCAATGGGGCCGCGGTACACTGGCGGGACCCCGCCAGTCGTGCCGGTCCGACCGCGGCTTTACCGCCGCGGTCGGAATCCCCATTGGAGCACCGCCGGCCTGTCGGCGGTGCTCCCGCGGTCCTCCGCCCTGGCGGTCAAAGACCGCCAGGGTCAGAATGACCACCAAAGTGTCTTTAGTCTTTTAAAAGCAAAAATGTCTCTTGCAAGCACAAAGTACCTGGTTTGCGCTCAAATTCTCTGCGAGGGACCGCAGAGAAGTATATACACGGAAAACGGGGAGGTGTGCGTCGATTTTTCCGGCACACACAGACGATGCGTCATTGAGATTTCACGCAGGGCAGGCTTTGCATCAATTTACGGAGTGTGGACTGGGAGCCTATTCGGGTTGCGGGGTTTTCAGACGCCCCAGGGACGATGCATTGAAATCCGGGGCTTGCAGGATGAAGTGAAAGAGGAGGCGTCGATCTGGTGGGCGATGCGTGGAAATTTCTACCACACTGAAGGCGTTATGTCGATTCCTCTCAGGAAGTCGGGCTGCGTCGTTCCGGCTCGGCTTTACGCTCAACAGTGGGCTGTGCATTAAATTTCCGGTCGCAACGCTGGTGCTGCATCGTTCTTCTCCTTGCAAAGTCAGGCTGTGTCATTCCGGTTCAGTGTGCAGTCATTTTCTCACCGCAATGCAGGCTGTGCGTAGTTTCTTGCAGGCTGTGCGTTGCTTTCCATCTTTTGCAGGAATTAAGTCTTTTTGGTCCTGAGAACAGGAAGCAAGCTCTATCCAAGCCCTTGGAGAGCACTTCTCAGCGCAGCCAGAGAGCAGCAAGACAGCAGGGCAACAGCAAGGCAACAGTCCTTCTCAGAAAAGCAGTCAGGTGAGTCCTTTGGGCATCCAGGCAGTTCTTCTTGGCAGGTTGCAAGTTCTGGTTCCGGTTTTCATCTCCAGGAAGTGTCTTGATGAAGTAGAGTGTCTACCTCAGAAGTGTCTGAGTTGGTAGGGTCAGACATCCTGGTTAAATACCCAAATGTGCCTTTGAAGTGGGTGAGACTTCAAAGAGTGGCTGAGAAGTGCACAAGGTCCCCTTTCAGCTCCATCCTGTCTGCCAGGGTCCCAGTAGGGGGTGTGGCTGTCCTTTGTGTGAGGGTAAGCTACTGTCCTTTGACATGTAACTGTCAGGCCCTCCACCCTCCCATCCAAGGAAGACCCATTCAATATGTAAATGTATGCAAGTGTGACTGAGCATTCTCTGTTTGGGGTTGTCTGAGTGAATGCACAAGGGAGCTGTCAACTAAACCTAGCCATGCGTGGATTGGGAGGCATAGAAGGATTTGAGTGTAGAGAAATGCTCACTTTCTAAAACTAGCATTTCTAAAATAGTAATATAAAATCCAAATTCACCATTAAGCAGGATTTTGTATCACCATTCTGGCCATACTAAATGTGACTCCTTTCAGATCAGGATCTACCACTCAAACAGTATATGAGGGTAGCCCTAATGCTATTCTATTAAAGGAGCAGGCCTCACAGCAGTGTAAAATGAATTTAGGAGTTTTACACTATCAGGACATATAGAACACACATCTTTATGTCCTGCCTTTTACCTACATAGCATTGTGCCTTATGGGCTACCTAGGGCCTACCTTAGGGATGATTTATATGTAGAAAAAGGGGAGGTTAAGGCTTGGCAAGTACTTTTAAATGCCATGTCGAAGTGACAGTGAAGCTGCACACACAGGCACTGCAATGGCAGTCCTGAGACATGGTTAGGGGACTACTTATGTGGGTGGCACAACCAGTGCTGCAGCCCACTAGTAGCATTTAATTTACAGGCCCTGGGCACATGTAGTGCACTTGACTAGGGACTTACAAGTAGATTAAATAAGCCAATTGGGTATGTGCCAATGTCACCATGTTTTAAGAAGAGAGTATATGCACTTTAGCACTGATTAGCAGTGGTAAAGTGCGCAGAGTCCTAAAGCCAGCAAAAATGAGGTCAGAAAAAAAGGAGTAGTGCAAAAAGTTTGGGGGTGACCCTGCAGAAAGGCCATTTCCAACATGTGGTAACCAATGCTGAAACCTTTCCCTACAAAGGCAATGTTTGACACTTCATGTAACAAAATACCTGTCTGTAGGTTTTATTACAGAGAAATAACAGCCCACTGTTAAAAGCCTATTGGCGTTAACGTGCTTTTCATAATCAGTATAGGCCTGATTTAGAACTTGGAGGAGAGTTTACTCTTCCGCAATGGTGACAGATATCCTTTGCCCTTAAATCTAAATACAATTGTTTTCTATGGTATTTAGATTTCGGGGGACGTGATATCCGTCACCATTGCGACAGAGTAACATATCTGCAGAGATTTAAACCAAGCCCTATGTCTGTCCTACTTCATTTATCATATGTTTTTATACTAAACAGGCCAAACCTATTGCATCAGAAATAGTTTTTGCTAGTAAGCAAATCAGGCCTTTAGCTGTTATGATTGGTTTGTCACCTGAATAAACTCAAAGCTCTCGCACCGAAGTTAAACTTTCCCACAAGGTGACCATCAGGCATAAAGTAATTAAATTACAAAAGCCTGCAGTTGGCAAAGTAAAATACTATATCCTCGAAGAGGGCTTATCAAGAGTTCTGACAGTGTAAATCTTCTATACCCACTGTTTGTTATGGGAGGTAGCTGGCACCGAAACCCTTACCTATTTTGGTAATCCATGAGATTCCATGAAACCAAATAACTGTCTGTAGGCTTTGCGTCATAGTAGTAACAATCTATGTTTAAATGCCTATTAACTTTAACATACATTTGTCACGATAATTCTGTAAGGCTTACTGCCTCTATTGTAACATTTCCTAATAAATAGTCAGACCTATAACCTTTATTGTTGGCTTGGAACAGTAACCACTCAGACTTACTGTGTTGGTCCTAAGCCTCACCACAAAGCAACCACCACATATGCTGTAATAAAATTACAAATATGCACAAAATAAAGTTGCCAAAAGAATATGAAATCTCTATGAATAGAACATATGTTGCTATGAATATAACAACATAGGCATCATAGACCCCTGCCTATGATGTTAATCTACGAGATTTCATCTAACAAAATACCTACCTACAGGTTTTAGCACATTGTAATAAGAATCTACCCTTAAAAGCCTATTGCCTTTAACACTTGCTTATCTGACAGAACTTTTCCTAGTGAACTGATAAGGTCTCTGGCCTGTACCAGTGGCTTGACACTGTTTGTAACACACGTCTGTTGAAATGTACATAAGCTGGCCTCCATCAGAAATTCATTTATACATTTACAAATATGTACAAAATTGATGTTGACAAATAGGGACTGTAAGAAATGGGGTCTTTGGTTGGCAGTCAGGTTACCCCCTGTCCAAGCAAGGACCCTCACTCTAGTCAGGGTAAGTCACACACAATCCAAATTATCCTGTGGCCACCCTCTGGTAGCTTGGCACTTGGCAGTCAGGCTTAACTTAGAAGGCAATGTGTAAAGTATTTGTGCAATAAATCATACAATAACACAATATAGCACCACAGAAATACACCACACAGGGTTTAGAAAAATATATAATATTTATCTGGATATTTGCAGGTCAAAACGATCAAAGATGCAATAAGAAAATGTAAAGATATCACTGAAAAGTGATATAAAGTGTTTTAAGTCTTTTAAAAGCAAACAAAGTCTCTTTCAAGCACAAAGTACCTGGTTTGAGTGAAAAATCTCTGCAAAGGGCAGCAGAGGAGGAGAAGCGTGGAAACAAAGGGGTGTGCGTCGATTTCTCGGGCCGCACACGGTCTATGCGTCGTTTAGTTTCCATGCAGGGACGACCGGGCGGCGATTTCCGGCGCTCGGTCGTGGATCCTCTTCGGGTTGCGGGGTTTTCAGATGCCCCGGGGTCTGTGCGTGGAATCCTGGGCTTGTTGACAAGCTCTGCCTCGTTCAGGTGGGCAGTGCGGGGAAATTTCTCCCTCACGGCTGGCACTACATCGATTTCCCCTCTGGAAGTTGGGCGTCGTCGTCCCAGGTCGGCTGTGCATCGATCTGGTGGGCCGTGCTTCGAAGTTCCGGTCGCACCCCAGGTGCCGCGTCGATCTTTTCCTTGCGAAGTCGAGTGGCGCATCCCGGTTTGGCGTGCAGTGAAGTTTTCACTGCAGAACAGGCTGTGCGCCGTTTTTAGCAAGCTGTGCGTCGAAGTTTCGCCACACAAGGAGTCCAGTTGCAAGAGAGAAGTCTTTTTGGTCCTGAGACTTCAGGGAACAGGAGGCAAGCTCTATCCAAGCCCTTGGAGAGCACTTCTTCACCACAGCCAGGGAGCAGCAAAGCAGCAGGGCAACAGCAAGGCAGCAGTCCTTCACAGAAAGCAGTCAGGTGAGTCCTTTGGGCAGCCAGGCAGTTCTTCTTGGCAGGATGCAGGTTCTGGTTACATGTTTCTTCTCCAGGAAGTGTCTGAGGTGGTAGGGCAGAGGCCCTGTTTTATACCCAAATGTGCCTTTGAAATGGGGGAGACTTCAAAGAGTGGCTTAGAAGTGCACCAGGTCCCCTTTCAGTTCAATCCTGTCTGTCAGGGTCCCAGTAGGGGGGGTGGCAGTCCTTTGTGTGAGAGCAGGCCCTCCACCATCAAGCCATGGAAGACCCATTCAAAATGCAGATGTATGCAAGTGAGGCTGAGTATCCTGTGTTTGGGGTGTGTCTGAGTGAATGCACAAGGAGCTGTCAACTAAACCCAGCCAGACATGGATTGTAAGGCACAGAAAAATTTAAGTGCAGAGAAATGCTCACTTTCTAAAAGTGGCATTTCTTAAATAGTAATATTACATCCAACTTCACCAGTCCGCAGGATTTTGTATTAACATTCTGGCCATACTAAATATGACCTTCCTACTCCTTTCAGATCAGCAGCTACCCCTTCAATAATGTATGAGGGCAGCCCCAATGTTAGCCTATGAAGGGAGCAGGCCTCACAGTAGTGTAAAAACAAATGTAGGAGTTTTACACTTCCAGGACATGTAAACTACACAGGTACATGTCCTGCCTTTTACCCACACAGCACCCTGCTCTAGGGGTTACCTAGGGCACATCTTAGGGGTGACTTATATGTAGGAAAAGGGGAGTTTTAGGCTTGGCAAGTACCTTTAAATGCCAAGTCGAAGTGGCAGTGAAACTGCACACACAGGCCTTGCAATGGCAGGCCTGAGACAAGGTTAGGGGGCTACTTAAGTGGGTGGCACAACCAGTGCTGCAGGCCCACTAGTAGCATTTAATCTACAGGCCCTGGGCACATACAGTGCACATTACTAGGGACTTAAGTAAATTAAATAGTCCAATTGGGTATGATCCAGTGTTACCACGTTTAATGGGAGAGAGCATATGCACTTTAGCACTGGTTAGCAGTGGTAAAGTGCGCAGAGTCTAAAAACCAGCAAAAACAGTGTCCAAAAAGTGGAGGGAGGCAGGCAAAAAGTTAGGGGTTACCGCCCTAAGGCTGTCAGGTCTAACAGGGACTAACAAGGATCATCACCAGTGAAGCTGTACTCCCAGGATTTGTCAGAGTGGGTGACCAACACCAAAAGCTTTGCCAGCCATGGTAATCTGTAAGATTACAAGTATCCAAATACCTTTCTATGGCCTATAACATGATATAATAACAATTTATTTATTTATGAGTTTTATACTGCTACCTAAATGGGTCTCCCGGCGCAGGGTGGGTATAGGAAGAGCATACAAATCAGTTAATTTAGAAAAGCTGGTTGTAAGGCCTTTGTGAAAAGTCATTAGTGAACTACAATTCCTTAGAGCTTCCGGCAGAGTGCTGCAAAGTTTGAGGACAAAGTACAAGAAAGAATGTCCTTTCACATAAGAAAGACAAAATATTGGTACTGTAAGCAGAGATTGGTTTGTAGATCTTAGGAAATGTGTGGGCTGGTAGGGCTTCACCAGTTCCTGAATGTAGTGTGTTCCTGCTCCCTGTTTAGCCTTAAACATGTAATAGAGTGCCTTGAACTCAATCCGCTTAGAGATCCTGAGCCAATGTAGCTGGTGAAAAACTGAGGTTGATTTGGGTAGGTGAAAGTGCATTCTAGCAGCAGCATTCTGAACTATCTGTAAGCAGTGAATTGTTGTCTTATCAGTGCCCAGATAGAGCACGTTTCCGTATCCAGTCTAGATCTAATTAGAGCTTGGATTACTGCCCCTCTGTACTGAAGATGGAATTAGACAGATGATCTTTTTTAGCCATTTAAGAGCAGCAAAACAGGTGGCGGTTACTTTCGTCGCCTGCAGTTTCAAGGTCAGTTTATCATCAATAAGGAAGCCCAGATTTTTCGCCATCGTAGCTGGATTAGGCAAGATCCCTAAAGAACCCAGACAATGTCTAGGGCACCAGAGAGACGTGTTCTTACCCAGAACCATGACCTCCGTCTTATCCCTATAGAGCTTGAGGGAGTTTTTATTCATCCATCCCAAGATTTTCCTCAATCCAGGGTTCAAGATCGATGGGTCATGGTTCTGAGCCGGCGGCAGAGGGAAAACAATCCGCATGTCATCAGCATATGAAAAAAGGTGAGCCCACAACTGCTATGGGGCAGACATAGATGTTCAATAGTAATAAGCTCAAAACTGAATCTTGAGAAACTCCTGAGGTCAGGGCCTGTGGCTAAGATTCGCATCAGCCAAAAAAGACTGAAACACACTGTCTATTAGAAAAGAAACAGGCCATCTTGAAGCTTGACCTTTGAGGCAGAGAGCATCCAGTCTTTCCACGAGGATAGCGTGGTATACTATGTCAGAAGCTGCACTTAAATCCAGCAGAATGAGTGCTACTGTGCCACCATCATCCAGGTGTTATCTTAGATGTTCAATGACGCCCAACAAGGCAGACTCAGTACTGTGTCTTGCCTTAAAACTGAGGCAGATGGCAAAAAGTTTTGGGCCTCAACAAATGTGGTGTGGTGGGCGTTGACATGCTTTCCCAATACTTTGGAAAAGACAGGTAGAAGAGAGATAGGCCATACATTTAACATATTAGAGGAATCTACGTTATGTTTTTTTCAAAATAGGGAGAGCTATAGCATTCTTCCATCTTAAGCTAAGAAAACAGTTCTGCCAAGAGGAGTTAAGAAGTTCCAGTAGCAGAGTTTGACAGTTCATATCAACTAGTCTGAGTTTACTGGGAGGTAGAAGATCCAATGGGGATCCATATTTCAAGGATTGCAGAAGAACTAGAAAAGAAGTGAGATCAAGAGGAGGTCTCTCACTTAATGTGATGCTGCATCTTGTCTGAGATGTCCTCCTCAGGTGGATTACGTACCTTCAAACCTAAGTCAGCCTAAGCTATCAAGGAATCTCTGGCTAGCTGTGAGAGAACCTTTTCCACTCTTTGAGTAAAGAAAACAGTTAGCCCATCACACTGGCACTGATACAGGGATGAAACTGGGTCAGCATTACTAGAGTCTGCAAATTTTTTCATTGCCTTAACAAGAGTCTGTGGGCAATTCTTAGCGGTGTTGATTTGCAGCACAAGCAGACTTACATAGGGCATGGTAGGCTTTCAAAGACTCCCAATATTTAGGTGGTCATTACAACCCTGGCGGACGGTGTTAAGGCGGCGGAAATACCGCAAACAGGCCGGCGGAACAAAAAAGGGAATTATGACCGTGGCGGAAACCGCCAACATAGACAGCCACTTTAACACTCCGACCGCCACGGCAGTACAGACAAGCAGCATGGCGGTCACCGCCAACAGACAGGCGGGAGACAAAGTACCGCCCACAGTATTACAACAGGCCAATCCGCCACCTTTTCCGGGGTGGATTCTCCGTGGATAAAATTATGGCAGAAACAGCTTTGGCAATGGGAAAATGCTCACCTGAACACACTCCACGAGGAAGGAGGATACCATGGAGCCGGAACTCCAAATACTCCCTGCGATTGTGTTCCTGCTCCTCTACGAACATCAGCAACGGCAGCGCCGAAGACAACGGTGAGTACTGCACCTACGACATAGGGGAGGGGGGAGGCAAAAGTCAGGGACACACACACGCAACACCCCCACCCCCACCCCGACCCTCGCACACTACAACACACACACCAATGCATAACCAAACATCACAGGAACAACCCCCTCGGAAGAATGCAAAGACAAAAGGAAATGAAGTACAACCATTGTAATTTATCAAAATACAGTAAGCACATATATACTTAAATATATACACATTCCAAATATATACATCACGATTAGTAGTGCACTTATGCACATTTCAGTGTCCGTGGACCACTGGGCCCAAAATGCATGGGCGAGGCCCACACACGATACCTGTCCAGAAACGGAGAGAACACTGCAGGGGCATCAGATAGAAACACAACAGGCACCTCAGGGGGAAGGGAAGGGGGGGCACCTCAGCCGGATGACAGCACCACGCTAGATCCACGACGGGGCTCCATGCCCATTGATGTATCCTGGGGAGTGCAAAGCCAGAGTCTCACAAGTTTTTGCAGTGGGTGGGTTGCCCACTGTTTTATCCTGGGGAGTGCAAAGCCACAGTCTCACAAGTCTTTGCAGTGGGTGGGTTGCCCACTGTTTTATCCTGGGGAGTGCAAAGCCACAGTCTCACAAGTCTTTGCAGTGGGTGGGTTGCCCACTGTTTTATCCTGGGGAGTGTAAAGCCACAGTCTCACAAGTCTTTGCAGTGGGTGGGTTGCCCACTGTTTCATCCTGGGGAGTGCAAAGCCACAGTCTCACAAGTGGATAACAGTCTACATTGGTTTTGGAGGGGGACTGGTGCCCACAGTGCATCACGCTCCCCGTGACGGTCCCAGTTCCGTCACTGCCCCTGCCGCACATGGGGTAACGATGCTTGAGTTGGCGGTGCTTGCCCTGTTCAGCGGTGCTTGCCCTGTTCAGCGGTGCTTGCCATGGCGGTCTTTGCCCTGTTCAGCGGTCTTTGCCCTGTTCAGCGGTGCTTGGCCTGTTCAGCGGTGCTTGCCATGTTCAGCGGTGCTTGCCATGGCGGTCTTTGCCCTGTTCAGCGGTGCTTGGCCTGTTCAGCGGTGCTTGCCATGGCGGTCTTTGCCCTGTTCAGCAATCTTTGCCCTGTTCAGCGGTGCTTGGCCTGTTCAGCGGTGCTTGCCATGTTCAGCGGTGCTTGCCATGGCGGTCTTTGCCCTGTTCAGCGGTGCTTGACTTTGCTGTCTCTGACCTGTGCAGCGGTGTGTGCCATGGCAGTCCCTCATTGCCCAGCGGGGCTGTGGCTGGCGGGGCCCTCCTGGGCACTGACTCTGGCGGTGGTCTCCACCCAGTGACGATTGTGCTGCCCTCCTGGGCACTGACTCTGGCGGTGGTCTCCTGACCAGTGACTATTGTGCTGCCCTCCTGGGCACTGACTCTGGCGGTGGTCTCCTGACCAGTGACGATTGTGCTGCCCTCCTGGGCACTGACTCTGGCGGTGGTCTCCTGACCAGTTACGATTGTGCTGCCCTCCTGGGCACTGACTCTGGCGGTGGTCTCCGGACCAGTGACAATTGTGCTGCCCTCCTGGGCACTGACTCTGGCAGTGGTCTCCTGACCAGTGACGATGGGGCTGGCGGTGGCGTCCTGGGCAGCGGGGAGGATGGCGGCCTTCTCCGCCGTGCTGCTCTTTCCAGACTTTGGAGACTTCTTCTGCCCCTTCCCCAGCTTGGGAGGAGTCAAAGCTGACTCGACACTCCCCCGGGGACCCTTGTGAGCAGCTTTGCCTGAAGGAGCCTTCACCCTCTCCCGTCGGGTACTGTCTAACTTCTGGTGCTTCACAGGGGGTGGACTGGCAGTGCTTTGGCTCCGTGTCACACTGGTTGCCCTGGTGCCCGGTGCACTCCACATACCTCTAACAGCCACCACTGGTACCGGACTTTTTTTGGCTGAGGTGCTAATACGGGACCTATGAATTGGAGGGGGGTGGGGGGGAGGTACAGAGGTCAAGGTTGCTAAGGAAAGTTTTCTGATGAACACTGGGACGGGTAGCTGGAGGGGGTCTGGGAGTGGAGGAAGAGGAGGTGGTTGTAGTAGGTGTAACTTTTGATGCTTTGGGTGCAGGTGCATGTTCTGGAGGCTGTCGTGAGGTGGATGGATGTTGGGTGTGTGTGTGCCCGCGTTTGCGTACTTTGGGAGGGGGCGTCACAGACACACTGGGAGAGGACACAGGGGACGTGTAAATGGTAGTGGGGGTGGTGAGTGCAGGTGAGCGGAGTGTGGTGCTGGGTGTTCTGGTGCGAGTCCTAGTGGCTGTAGTGGTAGTGCATGCAGGTGAGAGTGTAGACGACACTGGGAGGGAGGAGGGAGACGAAGAAGAGGGGGACACAGTGGAGGCAGTGGATGTTGCTGTGTCTGCATGTGGGTGATGCTTGTGTGAGTGTCTGTGGGATGTGTGGTGCCTATGTTTGCCTGAGCTGCCCTTGTGTGTTGACGTGTGTGCAGGCTGGTCTGATGGTGTGCTTGGGATAGGCTGAGGTATAGGGGATTGGGTCTGGGTGGAGGAAGTTGGAGGGGGGAGGCTAGACACAGGGACAATGGCTGCCATCAGTGCTGAGGCCAGAGATTGCAGGGTTCGATGATGGGCAGCCTGACCAGAATGAATGCCCTCCAGGAATGCATTAGTGTGTTGCAACTCCCTTTCTACACCTTGGATGGCATTCACAATGGTAGACTGCCCAACAGTGAGGGACCTGAGGAGGTCAATGGCCTCCTCACTGAGGGCAGCAGGGGTGACAGGGGCAGGGGCTGAGGTGCCTGGGGCGAAGGTGATGCCCACCCTCCTGGATGAGCGGGCAGGGGTGAACGCTGAGGGGCTGTTGGGAGGGCGGTGCTGGTAGGGGGGGTGGCGGCTGTACCTGTAGGAGTGGGGGGCACAGATTTTGCCGCCACCACAAGGGAGCTCCCATCGGAGGACGAGTCCGTGTCGCTGGTTGCTGATCCGGTGACCGCCGTGAAGCTCCCCTCGCCCTCCGTCCCACTGGTGTATTCAGAGTCCGTGGTGTGGCCCTCCATGGCCATGTGGGATGCAGCCCCCTCGTGCTCTGGTGCCCCTGTACCTCCGCCTCATGATGCTGATGCACAAGAGAACAGGGAGAGCACAAAAAGGGGTGGGGAAACAGAAGAAAGACAGGTTGAGTGCATGGCTTACCGCTACAGTTGGCGGACAATACAGACACAGCATCCCCCTGCACTACGCCGCGCTCCTGGGCTCTACAGATGCAGTTCCTGGGATATGGCCTACATGGCTATGATAGACATCTGCACACATAGATGACACAGGGGCATGTATACCTGTACTTGGCACTCTACAGAGGTGGGGTGGAGTGCCACATGGCCTGCATTACGGAGGGGTCTAGCCTACGGAACTCGCCCTGGCCTAGGGAAACCCACAGCCCTTCTCCCCCACCAAGACCCCTCCACTGCGCGCAAAGTCATGAGAATGTGAGTGTACTCACCCCCTTGTGTCTGCTGTGATGCCCTCATGCGCCCATCCAACTCAGGGTAGGCCACCGCCAGGATCCGGAACATCAGGGGGGTCATGGTGCGACGGGCGTGGGTGCTCCGTCTCTGGTGGACCCCCAGGGTCAGGACGTCCTTGGCGATGGCACGCCAAATATCCTTCTTCTGGTGGGCGCTGACCTACATGACATGTACAGGGGAAGAAGAGAAGTCATTACCAACTGCACCGTCGAAGTGAGTGGCCCACATTCCTGCCCTTGCCATGTGGCACATACATTCACACTCCTTCATGCTCGCAGAACTCTGCCCCCTTCCTACTTACATCCAGCCCTCTCCACCCAGGCATGGCCCATACAACTTGCACCCTATGTACTCACATGTTGGTCTGGAGGACCGTAGAGTAGCGTGTACTGGGGGACGACCCCGTCCACGAGCTTCTCCAACTCCTGTGCAGTGAAGGCAGGGGCCCTTTCCCCAGACGCACGTGCCATTGTCTCTTCCAGACCGAGGTCACAGCAGCACTTGCAGTGTAGGTCCTCTCCTGTCGAAGATCAGGTATCGAGTGATTGAACAGATAGAAAATGGCGGTCACGTCCGCGCCGGTGACGTCCGCGCCGGTGCGTATCATCACCATCGGCGCGCTTCGTCATTGGCTCCTGGGACCCATAGGGTCCTATGTTAACCAATGCAGCATTGCGCCGCGGTCTACGACCGCCTAACGCGACGGTGTACAACGCCAGCGCAGTTACCTCACATCCCATTGTCCCACTTTAAAGGTCAGGCATCTGACATTTCAGGGGCCCACATGGCTTCATTTTCAACTGCGTCACACATACCTAGGCCTGGAGTCAACACACATACAGAATTTTTTTTGTATTTTGTGTCGTGTTCTGTGTAGCTGTGGGTACATACCTCTGAATTGGTTGACTCTGTGGTCGCTGTTGTCCTTCCTAGGCACCGTCAGCTGGGACATGTGAGGAGATGGCGGAATCCTCCGGTGTACCAACCGCTGGTGGACCTGTTGACAATGGAGGAGCGACAGTTAATCATCACCTACAGGTTTGACCGTGCCACAATCCAGGAACTGTGTACCCAGTTGGAGCCAGACCTTATGTCATCAATCCACCATCCCACAGGAATCCCTCCTCAAGTGCAGGTACTATCAGTGCTCCATTTCCTAGAAAGTGGGTCATTTAAAAAAACAGTGGCCATGGCATCAGGGATGTCCCAGCCTATGTTTTCCAACGTGTTGTCCAGAGTGTTGTCTGCCCTGCTGAAACACATGAGGAGCTACATCGTTTTCCCTTAGGTGGAGGATTTGGCTACAGTTAAAGGTGACTTCTATGCCCTTGGACATATCCCTAACATCATAGGTGCCATTGATGAGACACATGTAGCTCTGGTCCCCCCCGCAGGAGTGAACAGGTGTACAGGAACCGGAAGAGTTATCATTCGATGAATGTACAGATGGTATGTTTGGCAGACCAGTACATCTCGCAGGTAAATGCTATGTTCCCTGGCTCAGTGCATGACGCCTACATCCTGCGGAATAGCAGCATCCCTTATGTGATGGGTCAACTCCAGAGGCACCGGGTGTGGCTCTTAGGGGACTCTGGTTACCCCAACCTGTCATGGCTACTGACCCCAGTGAGGAATCCCAGGACCAGGGCAGAGGAACGCTACAATGAGGCCCATGGGCGGACTAGGAGGGTGATCGAACGCACCTTCGGCCTCCTGAAGGCCAGGTTCAGGTGCCTACATATGACAGGTGGTTCCCTATTCTACTCACCAAAGAAGGTGTGCCAGATCATCATCGCCTGCTCTATGCTTCACAATCTTGCTTTGCGACGCCAGGTGCCTTTTCTGCAGGAGGATGGTCCAGATTACAGTGTTGTGGCAGCTGTGGAGCCTGTGGACAGTGATGAGGAGGAAGCTGAGGAAGAAGACATTGACAACAGGGACTCTGTCATACAGCAATATTTCCAGTGACACACAGGTGAGAACAGGTGAGAACAATTTCTTTACTAGTACATTTACTTTCACACTTCTACCTCTATCCTGTCTGTCAATTTGAAGCAGTATTTGGTGACTGAGTTGTACATTTCCATTACGGTTTCACAGGTGTGGTTACCAACGTGTGTCATCTGCTTGCATCCTTCATGGACTTGTGATGTGTGACATAGGTATGTTTACATTACAGTCTTAGAAAGGATTTTGTCATTGTCATAGATAATACAAATTTTAGAAATCACAAACTGACTCCAGATTGTTTTGTGGTTCAAGGGTGTTTATTGACGTGCTAATTATTGGAGGGGGTGGCAAAATGGTGATGGCGGATGGTGGAGGAATGTCCATGGCAGAGTCCAGTCTATTAGTCTCACAGGTGCACTGCCCATATGGGCATAGGAAGTGGAGCTGGGGCAGTTCAAATATGGACAGGGTAACAATGTGGGACAGTGGGATGCTAATCAGGGTGGTCTCATTTCTTGGTGGGGGTCTTGCCATCGTGCTCTGTCCTGTTCCTGGATCTCAGGGACCGCTTGCGGGGTGGTTCTCCGTCTGCAGGGGGTGGGGTGCTGGTGTGATAGCGCCGGCGGAGGTGGTGGGCAGTTCATCGTCAATGCTAGTGTCAGGGGCCCCTTGGAGTGCCACGGTGTCCCTCATGGTGTTCTGTATGTCCTTCAGCACCCCTACAATGGTGCCCAGGGCGGAGCAGATGGTTCTGAGCTCCTCCCTGAAGCCCAAATACTGTTCCTCCTGCATGCGCTGGGTCTCCTGAAACTTGTCCAGGACCGTAGCCATCGTCTCCTGGGAGTGGTGGTATGCTCCCATGATGGAGGAGAGGGCCTCGTGGAGAGTGGGTTCCCTTGGCCTGTCCGCCCCCTGTCGCACAGCAGCCCTCCCAGTTCACCTGTGTTCCTGGGCCTCCGTCCCCTGGACCGTGTGCCCACTACTACTGCCCCCAGGTCCCTGTTGTTGTTGGGGTGGTGGGTTATCCTGGGTTCCCTGTAGTGGTGGACACACAGCTGATTGACGTGTCCTAGGGACGGAGGTATGGGCCCGCTGGGTGGGTGCTGTGTTGGTGTTACCAGAGGGTGGAAGGTCAGTGTTGGGCTGTGCCTGTGCGAGGGGAACCGACTGTCCCGGGCTGGTCATCTGGATCCAGTTGGCCAGAGCTGCTGTCGTCACTGTGGGCCTCTTCTGTGGGTGGGGTAGAGATGTCTGGACCCTCCTGTCTGGTGACGTTAGGTAGTGGTCCTGCACGGGTATAAAAGCATGATTATTGCATCTGTGTGTGTCATGGTGTGCAATGGGTGGGTGAGTGTGTACCCCAGTGCTAGCATTTCTGTGTGGGGGCTTGTGTGGTGATGGTTAGGGGGTGTTATGAGTATGTGCAGTGGGCATGCTTTAGTGATGGGTGTCCATGCTTTGTTGTGTCATGCAGGGCTTGGTGTTGGGATGTGTGGTTTGTATTATTAGTACATTAGTGAGAATTTGGCGTGATAGGGGAGGGGGTGAGGGTGGGGGTGTGTGATAGCATGCCGGCAGGGTGGGGGATATGATCGTTAAGATTTGACTTACCAGTGTCCATTCCTCCACCGACTCCTCCGAGGCCCTCAGGATGCATAATGGTCAAGACCTGCTCCTCCCATGTTGTTAGTTGTGGGGGATGAGGTGGGGGTCCTCCGCCAGTCCGCTGAACCGCGATGTTGTGCCTGGAGACCGTTGAACGCACCTTCCCCCGTAGGTCATTCCACCTCTTCCTGATGTCCTCCCGATTTCTTGGGTGCTGTCCCACTGCGTTGACCCTGTCCACGATTCTTCGCCATAGCTCCATCTTCCTAGCTATAGAGGGGTGCTGCACCTGTGATCCAAATAGCTGTGGCTCTACCCGTACGATTTCCTCCACCATAACCCTGAGCTCCTCCTCCGAAAACCTGGGGTGTCTTTTGCGTGCCATGGGGTGGTGTAGGTGATGTTTGGGGTGGTGTATGTGGCGATGAGTGTGGTGATGTGTAGTGGTGTGTGGTGTTTTGTGCGTGGATGTTGTGTGGGTGATGGTGTTGTGTGCCTCTGTGTGGTGGGGTTGTCTTTGGCTGTGCTCTCTGTCTGTCGCCTTCGTCTCTGATTTTTGGTCATAGGGGTTTGTGGGTGATGTGGGTGTGTGTTTTATATTGGTTGGGTGTGTGGGAGTGGTGTGTGTATGTGTATCTGGTGTGTGTATTTGGAATTGTCCTATGTGGTGGTGTTTTGGAGATGTGTGTGTATTTTGAGCGCGGCGGTGTGTACCGCCAATGGAATACCACGGTTGAAAGACCGCCTCGTGGATTCGTGGGTCGTGATAGCATGGGCGTGTTTCTGTTGGCGTGACGGTGGAGGTTTTGTTATCGCCAGTTTATAACTGACCTTTGGTGTGGCGGACTTGTGTGGGTGTCTGAATTTTGGCAGATTCCGAGATGTGGGTCATAATAGCTGTGGTGGAATTCCGCGGCCGCGGCGGTGTATTGGTGATCTTCTGCACGGCGGTAAGCGGCTTTTACCGCCAGGGTTGTAATGACTCCCTTAGTCTTAGCCTCATCCATGCATGACTTCCTCCTGAGTCTCTCTAATGCTTTACAGTGTTTCTTTTCTAATTAGAGTGCATCCGTGAACCAGGGAGCAGGAGGGTAGATACTGCCAACATGTTTGCTATGGTCAGCAAGGTGGTTTCAATAGCCTCAGTGAGACAAAAATTAATCATATCCTGGTCCAGATTGACCTGATGTTGTAAGATAGGTCGAGAGCTAAGCAGCTGCTCATTGAGTGCTGAGATGTTAAGTTTGGACTAGTTCCATGTCCTGGATTTCAGATAGAAGTTGGACCATGTTGCAGGAAGATGAGAGTAAACTTTAAGCCTAAAAGGCACTGCTTGGTGATCAGACCAACAGAATGGAAGAGGGGGGTCTATCAACAGATCCTTTCTGTTGGGAAATATTGGTTCCAAAAGACGGCCCGCCACATGAGTAGGAGCAGAGTTAAGAAGTACCAAATTAAATATATTTAAATCCTTAATTAAGGAAACATTCACTTTGTTTTGTGCATCATCAAGGTTAAGATTAATATCACCATGTAGGAAAGTGTGAGGAGCCAATAAATCAGGTGGTGAAGTACACCACTTTCCGGCATATCCCAGGGGATAGTAAATCAGAGCTCCAGACAGCGTAAAATTATAAGTGAGGGAAAGAGTAAAAATCTATATTTTGCAGACCAGTTAAAAATAAATCTTCTATTCTGCATGTAAACCTTCAAAAAAAAAGTTTGCAATGCTTCCTCCCAGTTTGTCTTGCCTATCTATCCTCACTAAACAAAAGTTAGCAGGGAGTGTAACAATTATGTCGGGTGAGGAACCTGCATCTAACCATGTTTATGTGAGGAATACTGCACCTGGATTATAATCATATATGAAGTTAAAAGGATGTTGCTGGTGTTTGGGAAGAGAGTGGCAATTGAGACTGAAAAAGTGAAATGTTTATTAGTTTTTTTTGTTTGGTGGAGCTCATCAGAGTGCTGTGTGCCAATATTCTCTTTCGATAAGACGGAATTAGGCAACAAATGTAACAATGCATGTTTGGCAACTAAATTGTTAGAGCCTGTGCAAACAAAGTTGAAACCGCTGCAGGTCAGGGAATTCACCTTCACCTGACAGCTCGTATTGTAGGACGGCCGCAGTGATTTAAAAAAAGGTGCTATATATCGCCTTACCTCTGACTGGGATGGACCTGGGTTCCTGGCCCCAGTTAGATGCAGATGGGTGCAGAACGGCTTGCTTTTGGCTGTCGGCATTTCCTTAACCCTTTCGCTGCCAGCCCTTTTCACCCTCAGGTGCCACGCCTATTTTTGGCTGTTTGGAGCAGGTCGCACTCAGGCCCTCATAACCTTTTGTCCACATAAGCTACCCACGCCAAATTTGCATCCTTTCTTCCAACATCCTAGGGGTTCTAGAGGTACCTAGACTTTGTGGGTTCCCCTGAAGGAGAAGAAGAAAAGGGCTGCTGAAGAAGGCTTGTGTTTTGTTTTCCCTGAAAATAGCACCACAAAGGGTTTACAGTGCTAAAATCACCATCATCCTAGCTTTCAGGAACATGCAGACTTAAATCAGCAAACCCCATTTTTCAACACAATTTTGGCATTTTACTGGGACATACCCCATTTCTACTATTTTTTGTGCTTTCAGCCTCCTTCCAGTAAGTGACAGAAATGGGTGTGAAACTAATGCTGGATCCCAGAAAGCTCAACATGTCTGAACAGTAGACAAAATTCTGAATTCAGCAAGGGGTAATTTGTGTAGATACTACAAGGTTTTCCTACAGAAAAAAACAGCTGAAATAAAAAGAAATGAAATTGAAGTAAAAAAAAAACAGCCATTTCTCTCCATGTTTTACTCTGTAACTTTTTCATGCAATGTCAGATTTTTGAAAGCAATAAACCGTTGCGTCTGATGGACTCTTGTGGTTGGTGGGATATACAGGGCTTGTGGTTTCATCATGAACCCTATGTGCCCAGAGCCAATAAATGAGCTGCACCTTGAAATGGGGTTTTATTCCCTACCGGGTATACAGCAATTCATTTGTTGAAATATAAAGAGTAAAAAATAGGTATTAAGGAAACCTTTGTATTTCCAGAATGGGCACAAGATAAGGTGTTGAGAAGCAACGGTTATTTGCACATCTCTAAATTCCAGGGTCCCCATGCTAGCATATGAATTACAGTGCATTTCTGAAATAGACGTCTTTTTTACACACTGTCTCACATTTGGAAGGCAAAAATGTAGAGAAAGACAAGGGGCAATAACACTTGTTTTGCTATTCTGTGTTCCCCCAAGTCTCCAATAAAAATGGAACCTCACTTGCATGGGTAGGTCTAATGCTCGCGACAGGAAACGCAACATGGACACTTCACATTTTTACATTGACAACTGACGTGTTTTTTGGAAAGTGCCTAGCTGTAGATTTTGGCCTCTAGCTCAGCCGGCACCTAGGGAAACCTACCAAACTTGTGCATTTTTGAAAACTAGACACCTAAGGGAATCAAAGATGGGGTGACTTGTGGGGCTCTCACCGGGTTCTGTTACCCAGAATCCTTTGCAAACCTCAAACTTTGGCCAACAAATCACTTTTTCCTGACATTTTGGTGACTGAAAGTTCTGGTATCTGAGAGGAGGCACAAATTTCCTTCCACCCATTATTCCCCAAAGTCTCCTGATAAAAATGATACCTCACTCGCGTGGGTAGGCCTAGCTTCCGTGAACAGGAAATGCCCCAAAACACAACGTGGACACATCATGTTTTCCAAAAGAAAACAGAGCTGTTTTTTGGAATGTGCCTAGCTATGGATTTTGGCCTCCAGTTCAGCTGGCACCTAAGGAAACCTACCAAACCTGCTCATTTGTAAAAACTAGACACCTAGGGGAATCTAAGATGGTGTGACTTGTGTGGCTCTCAGCAGGTTCTGTTTCCCAGAATCCTTTACAAACCTCAAAATATGGCCAAACAATACTTTTTCCTCACATTTCGGTGAAAGAAAGTTCTGGAATGTGAGAGGAGCCACAAATTTCCTTCCGCCCAGTATTCCCCAAAGTCTCCCGATAAAATTGGTACCTCACTTGTGTGGGTAGGCCTTGTGCTCGTGACAGGAAAATCCCCAAAACACAACATGGACACATCACAATTTCCCAAAGAAAAAAGAGCTTTTTTTTGCAAAGTGCCAAGCTGCGGCTTTTTGCCTCTAGCTCAGCCGGTACCTAGGGAAATGTTAGAAATGGGCTCTTTGGTTGGCAGTCAGGTTACCCCCTGTCCAAGCAAGGAAACTCACTCTAGTCAGGGTAAAAGAGAATTACCCTCAGCTAACCCACGCTAACCCCCTTGGTAGCTTGGCATGAGCAGTAGGCTTAACTTCAGAGTGCTAGGTGTAAAGTATTTGTACCAACGCACACAGTAACTTAATAAAAACACTACAGAATGACACAACACAGGTTTAGAAAAATAGAAAATATTTAACAAAAACAAAACAAGACCAAAACGACAAAAATCTACAATGCACAAATCAAGTTATCAATTAAAAACCAAAATGAGTATTCATGTAATTTTAAACACAATGCTAATGCTGTTAGGGTGCGTCAAAAATTACCCTGCACGGGCGAGTGTGTGTCAAAAAGGGTTTGCGATGTGTCGATTTCACTCACCAGCCAGACCTTGTGTCGTTTCTCCTTCAGTCTAGTTGGTGTGCGTTGTTTCTTCTCTCTGCAGGGGAGCGATGCATCGATTCGAACCACACTCGGGTCCGGGCAGGCCTTGCGTAGTTTTTACACACCCAGCGATGTTTGTGTCAGAAATCCTGCTGCACAATGATCCAAAAACCACGCAGCCTGGGTTGCGATATCATCAGCCTCCGTCAGCGATGCTGCCCGACGTTTCTCCAGCCTCGGGCATCGATCTTCGGGTCACGTTGCTGGCAAGCCTCTATTTTCAGCCACAGATTGGAGTCGCGTTGATCTTTTCCCCGCACGGCGGTCGGTGCGTGGATTTCTCACCCTTGGGCTGACAGCTTCTCCTTTCAGGGTCCCAGGAACTGGATGGGCACCACTTGGCAGAGTAGGAGTCTCAGCAGAGGCTCCAGGTGCTGGAAGAGAGAAGTCTTTGCTGTCCCTGAGACTTCAAACAACAGGAGGCAAGCTCTAAGCCAAGCCCTTGGAGAGGTCTTCACAAGATGGAAGGCAACACAAATTCCAGTCTTTGTCCTCGAGCACAGGAAGAAGCAGAAGCTGCAGGAGGGCTTCACAAAGCACAGTCACAGGCATGGCAGCTCTTCTCCCTCAGCTCTTAAGCTCTTCTCCAGGCAGAGGTTCCTCTTGGTTTCCAGAAGTGTTCTAGAGTCTGTGGTTTTGGGTGCCCTTCTTCTACCCATTTTGCCCTCTGAAGTAGTTTTACTTCAAAGAAAAGTCTCTCTCTTTTGTGAAATCCTGCCTTGCCCAGGCCAGGCCCCAGACACTCACCAGGGGGTTGGAGACTGCATTGTGTGAGGGAAGGCACAGCCCTTTCAGGTGTGAGTGACCACTCCTCCCCTCCTTCCTAGCACAGATGGCTCATCAGGATATGCAGGCTACACCCCAGCTCCCTTTGTGTCACTGTCTAGTGTGAGGTGCAACCAGCCCAACTGTCAAACTGACCCAGACAGGGAATCCACAAACAGGCAGAGTCACAGAAATGGTATAAGCAAAAAAATGCCCACTCTCCAAAAGTGGCATTTTCAAACACACAATCTTAAAATCAACTTTACTAAACGATGTATTTTTAAATTGTGAGCTCAGAAACCCCAAACTCCACATGTCCATCCGCCCCCAAAGGGAATCTACACTTTAATCAGATTTAAAGGTAGCCCCTATGTTAACCTATGAGAGGGACAGGCCTTGGAACAGTGAAAAACGAATTTAGCAATATTTCACTGTCAGGACATATAAACCACATTACTATGGGGGTTATTCTAACTTTGGAGGAGGTGTTAATCCGTCCCAAAAGTGACGGAAAAGTGACGGATTTACCACCAGCCATATTACGAGTCCATTATATCCTATGGAACTCGTAATACGGCTGGTGGTATATCCGTCACTTTACCGTCACTTTTGGGACGGATTAACACTCCTCCAAAGTTAGAATAACCCCCTATATGTCCTAACTTAACCATACACTGCACCCTGCCCTTGGGGCTACCTAGGGCCTACCTTAGGGGTGTCTGACATGTAAGAAAAGGGAAGGTTTAGGCCTGGCAAGTGGGTACACTTGCCAAGTCGAATTTACAGTTAAAACTGCACACACAGACACTGAAGTGGCAGGTCTAAGACATGATTACAGAGCTACTTATGTGGGTGGCACAACCAGTGCTGCAGGCCCACTAGTAGCATTTGGTTTATAGGCCCTGGGCACCTCTAGTGCACTGTACTAGGGACTTACTAGTAAATCAAATATGCCAATCATGGATAAGCCAATTACATACACATTTTGTAAAGGAGCACTTGCACTTTAGCACTGGTTAGCAGTGGCAAAGTACCCAGAGTAACAAAAACAGTAAAATCTGAGCCCAGCACACATCAACAACCTGGGGAACAGAGGCAAAATGTTAAGGGAGACCACGCCAAGGATGAAAAGTCTAACACTTGTCCCCCCCAGCTGATGTGTGGAGCAACTACCCAACCTCATGGGAGTTCTCATCACTAAGGTGGAAGAATCTGGACTGACCATCAGCATTGGCGTGTTCTGTACCAGGACAGTGTTCCACCGTAAAGTCCATCCCCTGTAGGGAAATGGACCACCTCAACAGTTTTGGACTCTCACCCCTCATCTGCATTAACCATCTGAGGGGCCTGTGGTCGGTCTGAACTCGGAAGTGAGTCCCAAACAAGTAGGGTCTTAGCTTCTTAAGTGCCCAGACCACAGAAAACGCTTCACGTTCTATGGCACTCCACCTACGTTCCCTGGGTAGTAACCTCCTGCTAATGAAGGCTACGGGTTGATCTAGGCCCTCTTCATTAAGCTGTGAGAGTACTGCTCCAATACCATGCTCTGAGGCGTCTGTTTGCACAACAAACTCCTTGGAGTAGTCAGGTGCCTTCAGCACAGGTGCTGTGCACATGGCAGCCTTCAGGGCATCAAAAGCGTTCTGGCAAGCCTCAGTTCAGATCACTTTCCTGGGTTGCTTCTTGGAAGTCAACTCAGTTAAGGGGGTCATATCCCTTAACAAACCTGTAGTATCCTGTGAGACCTTAAAAGGCTCCACTTCAGTCGGGGTCTTGGGAGGCTCCCAAGCCAGAATTGTGTCAATCTTAGGCTGTAAGGGTGCCACCTTGCCACTCCCCACCTGGTGCCCTAAGTACGCCACAGAACCCTGCCCTATTTGGCACTTGCTCGCCCCTAATAGTGAGGCTTGCCTTCTGCAGGGCCTCTAACACTCTCCAGAGGTGTTGCAGGTGTTCCTCCATTGTGGAACTAAACACAGCAATGTCATCCAGGTAGGCGGCACTGAACTCATCCAGCCCGGCCAACACTTGGTTGACCAACCTCTGAAAGGTGGCAGGGGCATTCTTCATCCCAAATGGCATCACTTTAAATTGAAAGTGTCCATCTGGTGTAGAGAATGCTGACCTCTCCTTGGCCCCCTCAGTTAAGGCAATCTGCCAGTACCCAGATGTTAAATCAAACGTACTGAGGTACTTGGCAGCTCCCAACCGGTCAATGAGCTCATCAGCTCGGGGGATGGGGTGTGCGTCAGTCTTGCTGACCGCATTGAGTCCCCGGTAGTCCACACAGAGCCTGAGTTCTGGAGTGGCACCAGGGGCAGCAGCCTTTGGGACCAATACCACTGGGCTAGCCCAAGGACTGCTGGAGTGCTCAATAACTGCTAGGGTAAGGATTTTGGATACCTTATCCTTAATGCATGCCCTGACCCTGTCAATCACCCTGTAAACTTTCTGTTTAATAGGTGTACTGTCCCCAGTGTCCACATCATTTGTGCACAAGTGTGTGACTCCTGGGATCAGGGAAAACAGTGAGGAAAACTGCCCCAACACCTGGTGACAGTCACCTTGCTGCTCCTCAGTCAGGGAGGGGGAGAGGATCACTCCCTCCACTGACCCATCTTTTTCCTCTGCAGACAGGAGGTCAGGAAGAGGCTCGCTCTCCTCCTCCACCCCATCATCTGTCGCAAGGAGCATTGACAGCTCAGTCCACTCAAAGTGTGGCTTGAGGCGGTTGACATGCAGGAACCTTAAAGGGTTCCTTGGAGACCGCAAGTCCACAAGGTAGGTGACTTTGTTCTTGCGCTCCACCACCTCAAATGGCCCAGTCCACTTATCCTGGAGCGCCCTAGGCTCCACTGGAGCCATCACCCACACTTTCTGACCAGGTTGAAACTCAACCAGAGTGGCATTCTGGTCATACAACCGTTTCAAATCCTCCTGGCTTGCTTCCAGGTTCTCCTGAGCGAGACTCCTGAATGGGCCGGCTGGTTTCTCAAAGCCAGCATGTAACTGAATACATCCTGGGGGGGTTTACTAGGAGCTTTCTCCAAAGCTTCCTTAACCAGACTCAAAGGTCCCCTTACAGGGTGGCCATAAATCAGCTCAAAGGGACTAAACCCAAGTCCCTTTTGAGGCACCTCCCTGTAGGCGAACAGAAGGCATGGCAAGAGGACGTCCCACTTCCGCCTCAAGGGCTCTGACATGCCCATGATCATGCCTTTTAGGGTGCGGTTGAATCTCTCAACCAGACCATTACTTTGGGGGTGGTAAGGGGTGGTGAACTTATAGGTTACCCCACACTCCTTCCACAGAGACTTCATATACGTGGCTATGAAGTTGGTACCCCTATCAGATACCACTTCCTTGGGGAACCCCATGCGGGTAAAAACCCCCATCAAAGCACGACCCACCACAGGGGAAGTGATTGATCTCAACGGAATGGCTTCTGGGTACCGGGTGGCATGGTCCACCAAGACCAGGATAAACCTATTGCCCACGGCTGTCTTGGGATCCAGAGGCCCCACAATGTCAATGCCTACCCTCTCAAAGGGAGTACTGACAACAGGCAAAGGCTGGAGGGGAGCTTTACATTTCCTCCCAATCTTGCCACTTGCCTGACAAGTCTGACAAGACCTGCATTGTGCATGTGAGTGCCTGCGCATTAGGGGCCAGTAAAAGTGGGTGACAAGCCTCTCAAAGGTATTGTCCTGCCCCAAATGTCCAGCTAAAGGCACATCATGAGCCAACCCCAGTAGGAAGGCCCTGAAGCACTGGGTTACCACCAGCACATGGGCTGACCCAGGCTCAGGAACCTTAGACTTGCTATACAGGAGGTCATCCTCCCAATAAATCAAGTGTGATCGTGGCTCCTTGCCAGCTGCCTGGTCTGCAGCCTGCTGCCACAAACCTTCCAAAGTAGGGCATGTCTTCTGTGCTGCACATAATGCTTCCCTGGTGGGACCCTCTTCCTGCTGCCACGGCGACAGCTCAGGGACCTCCCCCAGTTCAGCCACCTGTTCCCCTGTAGGTCCGGGGCCTCACCCTCAGGCTCCGCATCCTCCCGGACCGTGGGAATTTCTGGGGCTGGTTTCCCACGCCCCCTGCCCTTCCTCTTCTTGGCGGTCCCCTGGGCCACTGTTTCAGGCTCCAGGGGCTCTTGATTACCCTGATGGGCTGCCATTGACTGGGTGGATACGCATACCCACCCAGGCAGACCCAACATCTCCAAGAGAGTCTTGTGTTCCACCTCCTTCCAAGGGGAATACTCCAGATCATTGCCTAGCAGACAATCAACAGGCATAGTTGGACTCACAGCTACCTTCAAGGAACCTGAGACCCTCCCATTGAAAGGGAACATGCGCCACTCTGCACAGGTGCTCTGAGTTGTCCACTGCAACTACTTGGTGAAGTACCCGGGGATCTATCTGCTCTTCAGACACCAGCTGACTCCTCACTGTAGTCACACTGGCTCCTGTGTCTCTCAGAGCCTCTATCCTCTGTCCATTAATGGTCACCCACTGCCTGTACTTCTTAGTGTTTTCAGGCACTAGGGTTCTCTGGACCATCTCACTGTCCCCTAGTGAGACAAGGGTCATCTCAGCTGGTTCCCACCCACCTGAAACCAACTCCTCCCCAAGCGCTACACTGGCCAAACCCTGGGACATTGCACCAGTGGGTGCCGGTGTACTTTTGGGGCATTTGGGGTCCCCCCTCACATGACCCATGTGGTCACATGCATAGCGCTTACGTGGGGGACCACCTGCCACTGGCTTCCCTTTGGAGAACCATGGATTCTTTTCATTGGGGGGTTGGGAATCTTTACCCTGGGAATCAGTTTGGGGCCCTTTAGAGAACTCCCCCTGTTTACCCTTACCCCCTTTCTTCTGAGAGGGACCCTGCCCACCCTTGGCGTGGTGTCCCCCATAGCTCTTCTGTACCCTGGTGCTCTCCCAGAGGTCCGCTTCCTGCGTAAGCTTCCTGGGGTCAGTCAACTTGCTGTCAATCAGGTGCTGGCGCAGCTCTGGAAAACATAAACTGTACAAGTGCTCCCAAGCAATCAGATTGTAAAGCCCCTCATACGTAGTTACCTTACCGCCCTTCACCCAACCATCCAGTGACCTGCAATAAGAATCAACACATTGCAACCATGTTTGGGATTCCTTCTTCTTGTAGGACCTAAACTTATCCTTGTACTGCTCAGGAGTAAGACCATACCTTGTAAGCAAGGCATCCTTCATGTTAGAGTAGGTGAGATTCTGAGCATCCCCTAAGGCTGTTAGTGTATCCCTCCCCTCTACCTCAAAGTGCTTCCACAGACCCGCACCCCAATGAGCTTCAGGGACCAGATTCATGTGGAGAGCAGACTCATACCCCTTGAACCCCAAATATATGTCATCCTCCCTCTTGTAATCTTTCACAAGGTCTTTAGGAATGTGCACCCTCCTCTCAGGCTGCACTGTAGGATTGCTGCCACCATTTCTCCTAAACTAGCTTCTATGATCCATCTCTCTCAAGCTAAGCTCATGAGCCATCGCTAACTTCCTCTCCTCAAGGGCTAGCCTTCTGTGCTCCAATTGGTACTCCCTTTCTGCCTGTCTGTCCTGTAACCCCTCAGGTATCAGACCCTTGGATGAGACACTGCTACCTGCCCTGGAGACCTTCTCCCTGGACATAACAGGCCCACCCACAATACCATTGTGTACCGTACACTCTTCCTCCTCCTCCTCATCTCCCTCATCCTCTGTGTGCCCTTCAGTGCTCTTGGCTGTCACCCAGGCCCTCAGCGCCTTTTGCACCTCCTCCTTCCTGGATGAGCTCTTAATGGGACAGTCAAAACATTTACAGAACTGCTTCAACTGAGCCTTGGTATAACTCTCCAATTTCTCAAGGTCAAAGTCAGCTCCAACTGATGCATCTCCAGCTTGGGACTTGATGAAGATTAAAAAACAAGTGCAAAGTTCCAAAGGCAGAAAAACAAGTTCCCAAATGAAGTTCCAAAGAAAGTCAATCAAGGAATCAGCAAAAAAATGGAAGTAGAAAAAACAGTCCCAAAGAGAAAAAATCAAAAGATCACCAAACAAGTAGTATGTGGTCACGTAGTGGTCTGCACTCAAAATAGTAGTGTACACTTAATTACTGTATGTCAAGTACAAATACAATTCCAAATCCCAACCGCTGATCACCAATGTTAGAAATGGGGTCTTTGGTTGACAGTCAGGTTACCCCCTGTTTAAGCAAGGACCCTCACTCTAGTTAGGGTAAAAGAGAATCACCCGCAGATAAACCCTGCTAACCCCCTTGGTAGCTTTGCAGAGCAGTAGGCCTAACTTCAGAGTGCTAGATGTAAAGTATTTGTACCAACACACACAGTAACTTAATGAAAACACTGCAAACACCAGTTTAGAAAAATAGTAAATATTTATCTAAACAAAACAAGACCAAAACAACAAAAATCTACAATACACAAGTCAAGTTGTCAATAGAAATGCAAAAAGAGTCTTTAAGTAGTTTTAAACACACACTAGCGCTGCTAGGGTGAAACTGTACCTGGTGCGCGTCAAAAATAGCCCAGCACGGGCGAGTGTGCGTCAAAAAGGGCTTGCGAGGTGTTGATTCCACTCACGAGCGGGACCGTGCGTCGTTTCTCCTTTCGCCGGGTCAGATGCGTCGTTTATTCTCTCTGCAGGAGAGCGATGTGTAGATCCGGTCAGCACTCTCGGGTCCGGGCAGGCCTTGCATTGTATTTCCACGCACAGCGGTACTTGGGTCGGAAATCCAGCCGCACGATGATCCGAAAACCCCGCAGCGCGGGTTCTGATCTCCCAGCCTCCGTCAGCGATGTTCCGCATCATTTCTCCTGCTCGGTGCTTCGATTCTTCGGTCGCGTTCCCTGCTGGGGAGCCGGTAGCACATTGTTTTTTCAGCTGCAGATGAGAGTCGCGTCAATCTTTTCCCCGCACAGCGCTCTGTGGGTGGATTTCCTTGTCTTTTTGCTGCCAGCTTCTCCTTTCAGGGTCCCAGGAACTGGATGGGCACCACAGGTGCTGGCAGAGAGTAGCCTTTGCTGTCCCCGAGACTTCAAACAACAGGAGGCAAGCTCTAAATCAAGCCCTTGGAGATTTCTTCACAAGATGAAAGGCACATAAGGTCCAGTCTTTGCCCTCTTACTCTGGCAGAAGCAGCAACTGCAGGATAGCTCCACAAAGCACAGTCACAGGCAGGGCAGCACTTCTCCTCAGCTCTTCAGCTCTTCTCCAGGCAGAGGTTCCTCTTGAGGTCCAGAAGTGATCTAAAGTCTGTGGTTTTGTGTACCCTTCTTATACCGAATTTCTCCTTTGAAGTAGGCCTACTTCACAGTAAAGTCTCTTTGGAATGTGAAATCCTGCCTTGCCCAGGCCAGGCCCCAGACACTCACCAGGGGGTTGGAGACTGCATTGTGTGAGGGCAGGCACAGCCCTTTCAGGTGTGAGTGACCACTCCTCCCCGCCGTCCTAGCACAGATGGCTCATCAGGATATGCAGGTTACACCCCAGCTCCCTTTGTGTCACTGTCTAGTGTGAGGTGCAACCAGCCCAACTGTCAAACTGACCCAGACAGGGAATCCATAAAAACAGTCACAGAAATGGTATGAGCAAAAAAATGCCCACTCTCCAAAAGTGGCATTTTCAAACACACAATCTTAAAATCAACTTTACTAAAAGATGTATTTTTAAATTGTGTGCTCAGAGACCCCAAACTCCACATGTCCATCTGCTCCCAAAGGGAATCTACACTTTAATCAGATTTAAAGGTAGCCCCCATGTTAACCTATGAGAGGGACAGGCCTTGCAACAGTGAAAACAAATTTAGCAATATTTCACTGTCAGGACATATAAACAACATTACTACATGTCCTACCTTAACCATACACTGCACCCTGCCCTTGGGGTGTCTGACATGTAAGAAAAGGGAAGGGTTAGGCCTGGCAAGTGTGTATACTTGCCAAGTCGAATTTACAGTTAAAACTGCACACACAGACACTGCAGTGGGACGTCTGAGACATGATTACAGAGCTACTTATGTGGGTGGCACAACCAGTGCTGCAGGCCCACTTGTAGCATTTGATTTATAGGCCCTGGGCACCTCTAGTGCACTGTACTAGGGACTTACTAATAAATCAAATATGCCAATCATGGATAAGCCAATTACATACACATTTTGTAAAGGAGCACTTGCACTTAAGCACTGGTTAGCAGTGGTAAAGTGCCCAGAGTAACAAAAACAGCCAAAACAGAGTCCAGCACACAACAACAACCTGGGAAACAGAGGCAAAAAGTTAAAGGAGACCACTCTGAGGATGAAAAGTCTAACAGGAAACCTTTCCTTTCCTTTGATGCCTTTCTCAGCCCCTCCACATGATCGGAGGAGAAATACAAAAACTTATCTCCTCTTATCGGCGCTGGAAGCTGAGGTTCTAGCACGGACGGGTAGGCCTCTGATGAGGTCAGCGTGAGATTGAAGGCTAATGTCATCAGACACCACGAGGGGCATGGGGGTGTGGGTGGGAGGGGAAGTAGTTCCCCTTTCATCCCTGCAGTGGGGGCGCTGAAGCGCTAGCACTCCCCCCATGAGCCAGCGCCACAGCCAAGGACATACCCGTCACATCCTTGGCTGAGAAGGGTTAAATAAGGATGTCTATTTGGGAGCTAAACCTCTATCCTGCAGGCCAAAGCTGAAAAAGATTGCAGTTAAAGCAACGAGCAGCAACTAAACACATGCTAGTCTCCTTGGAAAAAGAACAAGAATAAAACAAATAGAGACCCCGTTTCTCCTCAAATGAAAGTTATAAAGTATCCCCCAAAGTTTAAAGGCCCCATTTCCTGCCAAAAGGAATTTTAAAATATCCCCAAAAATCTTAAAATCAGTTCAGGAGAAAAAATGTCACCGTACAATTAAAGGGACAACAAGTAAATAACTGAGTTGCAGCAATATGTGGAAACAAGCACTCTACCTATGTGCTACCCTAAGATGCCTATTTTCTTTACCATGTGCATTTCATAAGAAATAAATAAATCCTGTTACCTTTGTAATAACTTTTCATGACAAAATACAGGCAGGCCAATGGCATTCAGTATAATGGTTTACTGCACAAACGTTAACTCTATGCTTGTACACCATAACCAACTCTGGTCTACTGTCCTGCTCGTAAGCTTTCTCACAAATCAACCATCAGGCAGTAAACCACAAAATTGCAAATGTATACACAATTACAGTTGGCAAAGCCAATTCCCTCTCTCTTAACAGGGCCTGACACTCTGGTTCGTCAGAAAGGGTTGCCAACGCCAAACCCCTTTCCTAGTCAGGTACAAAGGTAATCTGTGAGAGTCCATGTAACATAAAGGATAGCTGTAGGCTTAATAGCAATCCAGCCATTAGTGTGTATTGATTGCAACATATGCTTTTCTCAGTCAATATGCCAAACTTACTGCCTTTATCATAACTTTTCATTATCTATCGATTAGTGTGTATTGACTGTAACATGCTTTTCACAGTCAATATACCAGACCTAATGTAATTATCATAGCTCTCCATTATAAACAGTTAGGCCTATAACCTTTATAATTGGCTTGTCATCATAGCTGCCTCATGCCGACTGAATTGAGCATAAAATGTCTTTAAGGCAAGCATCTAGCATACAGTCATAAAATTACAAATGTATACAAAATTATGGTCAAGAAAGCGAAATGCATACTGTACTAAAGGAAATTATGAATGAGCCTTATTGTAGTGCAAATCTACCATCCCCTCAGTTTGTCCGGGTATATCATCAACACCATAACCCTTGCCTTCTAGGGAAATGTATGAACTTTGGGGTAACAAAATACCTGCCTACAGGCTTTAGCACATTGTAATCACAATCCTTACCAAATGGCCTATTGTCTTTAACACATGCCTTTCACAATAAGTATGACAGGCCTACTAGATTTGTTAAAACATTCCATCACAAACAAATCAAACCTATGAAATCTGGCATGACTTTTCCCAATGAATCCAAAAAGGCCCATAACCTTTGCTAATGGTTTGACACCATACCTAACATTGGTCTATTCAAGTGCACATAAACAGGCATATGCAGAACAAATACAGCTTGCAAAACAGTATGCAAAAGGGCCTAATGAAAAGCATCACAGTGGAAACCCCGAGGGTTTGTCGGAAGTGGTGTTCAGTGCCAAAATCCTCGCCTTCAATGGTAATCTGTGAGATCAAATGTAAGAAAATAGTTGTCATTAGCCTGTAACACGATGTGAACCATCAGACAGAAAACCACAAAATTGCAAATGTATACACAATTACAGTTGGCAAAGCCAATTCCCTCTCTCTTAACAGGGCCTGACACTCTGGTTCGTCAGAAAGGGTTGCCAACGCCAAACCCCTTTCCTAGTCAGGTACAAAGGTAATCTGTGAGAGTCCATGTAACATAAAGGATAGCTGTAGGCTTAATAGCAATCCAGCCATTAGTGTGTATTGATTGCAACATATGCTTTTCTCAGTCAATAGGCCAAACTTACTGCCTTTATCATAACTTTTCATTATCTATCGATTAGTGTGTATTGACTGTAACATGCTTTTCACAGTCAATATACCAGACCTAATGTAATTATCATAGCTCTCCATTATAAACAGTTAGGCCTATAACCTTTATAATTGGCTTGTCATCATAGCTGCCTCATGCCGACTGAATTGAGCATAAAATTTCTTTAAGGCAAGCATCTAGCATACAGTCATAAAATTACAAATGTATACAAAATTATGGTCAGCAAAGCGAAATGCATACTGTACTAAAGGAAATTATGAATGAGCCTTATTGTAGTGCAAATCTAACATCCCCTCGGTTTGTCCGGGTATATCATCAACACCATAACCCTTGCCTTCTAGGGAAATGTATGAACTTTGGGGTAACAAAATACCTGCCTACAGGCTTTAGCACATTGTAATCACAATCCTTACTAAATGGCCTATTGTCTTTAACACATGCCTTTCACAATAAGTATGACAGGCCTACTAGATTTGTTAAAACATTCCATCACAAACAAATCAAACCTATGAAATCTGGCATGACTTTTCCCAATGAATCCAAAAAGGCCCATAACCTTTGCTAATGGTTTGACACCATACCTAACATTGGTCTATTCAAGTTCACATAAACAGGCATATGCAGAACAAATACAGCTTGCAAAACAGTATGCAAAAGGGCCTAATGAAAAGCATCACAGTGGAAACCCCGAGGGTTTGTCGGAAGTGGTGTTCAGTGCCAAAATCCTTGCCTTCTATGGTAATCTGTGAGATCAAATGTAAGAAAATAGTTGTCATTAGCCTGTAACACGATGTGATGTCAAACAACTGTTAAAGGATTACTGGCTTTAACAAATATTGTTCTCAATTAATAAGATAGACGAACTGCATTTGTCATGACATTTGTATAATAAGCAGACCAGACCTATGGATCAGACAAAGGTCCATAATTAACACAGTTTTGCAGCAAAAATATTAGCGCTAGCTTGCGTCATTCTACAGCTCCAACTGGCCACCATATTTAAGGAATGGCGTATGCCACCGCTAAGAATAGGCTGGCATCACAAAAAAATACTCTAGCTGGGTGGTTGTGTGCCAGAAAATTACGCACAAGCAGCCACATACATGACTCTGGTCTAAGTGTAGACAGGAATCATGCCCACCAACCCAGTGTCCAGCACAGGAGACCAGTGTCCCCTGGGCATGGCCATTAGACCCAGTACCAGTCAGGGGGCCCCATATAAGGGCCCCCAATGGCACTTTACAGAAAAATAAACAAATACTTACCTTACTCACCTGGGATGAGGTCCCATGTCCTCTGGTGTCCCTCTGGTGTTGGTGGGAGTGTTCCTGTGGCTTGGATGGGCACCTGTGGCCCCATTCATTGTTTTTTGGCCATGGAAATGGGTACACAGGTATCTTAATGCCTGCTCTGAACCAGGTGTGAAATAATGGCGCTAAGCAGGCTCAGTGACATTATTTAGGTCTGCCTCCCACCTATGCGCCATTTTTGCACAAGGGGATAAAAATGGCGTTACAGGCTTAGAGTCATTTTTTGGTTGGGAACGCCTACCTTGACTCAAGGTGGGTTCACGCATCAAAAAAACTGCGCTAACTCTAATATTTTGACGCTAGATGTGTCTAGCATCAACTTATAGATATGCCGTTAAGTCCACACTGTTTTAGTGTAACAATTTGACGCTAAATCATTGCAAACAGAGTATAAATATGCCCCATAGTGTTTCCTAGTGCTCCAATCAAGCCTATACCCAGTCACCATAACCAACACAGGCCTGCAGTTTGGAGTGCAAGCTTTTCCACATGGCAACTATTAGACACAGACTCATAAAACTAGAAAGGTATACAAAAGTACAGTTAGCTAAAAATTCTATTGCTCCTAAAAAGGATTCTGGGCCAGCAAACCTTCTTTTTGCAAGGTTTGTCACACAGATTGACAAACACCAAAACTACTGCCTGCTACATACATCTGTTAGGTTCTCTGTAACAAAATACATATCTGTGGTCTTTCATACAGAGCGATAATGATTCTTACTTAAATGTATATTTACTTTAAAATATGCTTTTCACAATTAATAGGTCAGGCCTCTACCATAAAATCTTATATTAAACAGATCAGGCCAATAGCCATGATCATTGGAATGCCATCATAATCAACTCAGTCCTGCTCCACTGAGTATAAGCACAGTAGAAAATTGCACTGTCATCCTACAACTAACAATCCATGTAGATCAATGTATACCTGTGCATCCTATACTGCTTTCATACACAAGCCTGCACTCAAGTCTAAAGTTACTAACGGAATGAGAGGATGCTGGGCCAGTGATGCATCCCTTGTTACTCCCATCTATGCTGATACCAGGGAAAACCAAACACGACAAACTATCTAAATATGTAACACACTTTAACAGCACTACAATGTCATTTGTGAGCTCCTGAAAGTCCAAGCTCCTGCAGCCATACTTGCTCTTGGCTTGGGCATCTGGATAAACAAAGAAAACAATCACAGCTCTTTTGAGAAGAAGCACTTTTTTCACATATGACCAATCAAAACATGAATTCCGGCTGCCCACATGTGGGTGGAGCCAAAACCCCACTCTGTAGTACTTCTGAGAACCCTTTTTCAAATTGAGCAGATTAAGGCCCTATTATAAATTTAGCGGTAACTGCCACCTACCACCACGGCGACGGCCTCCAACACGCCGTCGCTGTGGCTACCAGCTGTCTATGCGTATTATGACCGTCAACGGTATTCCACCAGAAGGCTGGCAGAATACTGCCGACGGTCATGGCGGCAGACGGTGGTAAGGCAGCGCTGCTCACAGCAGCACCGCACCACCAGCAAAACATCACCGACCGTATCATGACCAATGATACGGCCTGGCGGTGTTTTGCTGGTGGACGTTGCTGCTGACAGCAGCGCTGCGGCCTGTCTCCAGTTAGAGGACCCTCTGCAAGCAGGTAAGTCGGGTTCTCCGACAGGAGAATGGGGTGGGAGGGTGTTGTGTGTCTGTGGTGGGGTGTTGTGTGTATGTGGGGGGTGTGTGTGTATGTTTTGTATGTTTGATATGCGTGCATGCGGGTGTGAGTCACGTTGAATGAGTGAGTGAATGACTGAATGTGAGTGTATGTAGTGTGTTGTTAATGCGTGTGAGTGACAAAGCATGATGGTGTGTTACGGTGTGTGGGTATGTATGTGGGCATGCATGGGTGGATGTGGGTATGCATGTGTGCATGTGTGTATATGGGTGTGCGTTTTGGTGCGCACATGTGCAGAGGGGGTGAGAGAGGGAGATGGAGGGGGAGGGTGGGGGAGGACACTGGGGTGGGACGGGGGAGACCTGGCGGTCAATGTGTTAAAGTGGCTGTCTGTGATGGCGGTTACCGCCAGGGTCAAAATCCCATTTTTTTTACCGCCGGCCTGTTGGCGGTATTAACGCCGCTTTAACACCGACTGAGAGGGTCGTAATGAGGGCCTATGTCTGATGGTAGCTGCACTGCCAAGACAGTCTTAAAAAGGAAAAGGCTGATTGGTAATAGTTGAATTAGTTATATTCAGTAGACCCTTCCATATCTTCTTAAATGAAAATCATTCAGCACTTTACTGTAAATGTTACATATCAAAGGCATTATAGAAATGCCCCCATACAACGATTCCACATAGTCTCCACATTTTCTAGCCAGATGGATTCAAATGATGTGTGATATTTCAAAACCATTGTAAAGTCAAGCAGCTGTCGTAACCTCTTTCTTGGTCATATATCCAAATTACTTTTGAGACACTTTTGGGTTGTTAAGAATCCCAACCTTTTTAAGGAGTCAATAATTTCTATTAGAACATTAGAAGTTGGCAGCTCCATTGAAAACAATGGAGTGCTGCGGGCTTTTACTGGCCGGTAAAAGCCCGCAGCGCCAACATTCCAAGGGTTTTGTTCACAGCAGCAGCTGTGAACAAAGCCTCACGGAGCCCAAGGGGATTCTAATCCCCTCGGGCTCCGTGAGCAATTTGTTTTTTTTAAGAGAACATTCTGCCCTGAGTGGCAGAATGTTCTAATAGCCTTAGAACCCGCCGTAGCGGGCTTTACCGGCTACTAAAGGCCCTTTCCCTTGTTAAATGCCCTCGCCTTCGGCTCGGGCATTTAACTCGGGAGCGGGCCTTTAATAGCCAGTAGAGCCCGCTACGGCGGGTTCTAAGGCTATAGTGGAACAATGTAAGGACTTATTTCAGAATGCACTGAATTGTGGCTGCTCATTTCACAAACGGTAAATGCTGATGTCACAGAGTATTCTATTTACTGAGTTGATACTACCTATGCATTCTGAATTCCTCAGGTCACAATAAAGCATTGCATGAGGAACCAGATTCTGATTTTAATGTAAACCCTGACTTGTGCAAAAACATGAAATGAGACCTCTCCTGTGTAATTAACATAGAATATTTTTAATTTTCAATGCTTCCTTGTCGGTTCAGGGTTTTGAAGAACTATGTCCCTGTGTGGCTCAGAAATGTTTACTGAAATTCATTGATATTTACTTTTCTTATGTCTTCTAAATCTGTACAGAACAATATCCCCAAATGTTCCATTTGCTATTTGATCTACTTTAATTATCTTTGTTCTATCTGGGCTCCAATGCAGAGGGCATTAATTGACTGAAGTTGGGACTTTGCCCTAATCATTGTGCAATCACACATTTCGTTTATATGATGAGATTAGAAACAATTAATCAGGAAAAGAAAACTCTAGGTCAGGGAAGCCCAGATCTTGTTTATTTAGATATTTTTAATTCACGGACTTTGAATGGGGGCAGACCCTCTGTTTGCTTGGACAAAGAGGTAACATGGTGAAAGCATGCAATTGTAAACATGCCTCAAGTAAGTGACTTAAACAAGGAGATAACAATATTTATATACAAATATTCAATTCAAGTGATCAAAAAACTTTCCTTTAGAAACTGCGGTGGAGCCAAATTGAAGGATTTTAAAATAAATTGTCACCAGAATGGACACCTCTTGTTCATGAATCTCACACTATTGGCTCAGATTGTGCTCATCTCATTAGCATTGATCATAAACATTTTCCCAGTGATGGGGCCTTTCCAATTCTGGCTTTGGTATGCATATGGAATTGTTCCAGTTTTCAGTCTGCTGAGGGTACAGTGGGCAACAGAGACAAAGTGAAAGACCTTCATTTCAGCATAATGTAACAACATGTCTTATGAGAGAATTATAAATGTAGATCTTCTCTTTTGTTTGTGCAGTTTTAGCATACAAGAAATGACTTAGGTCCTGATTTAGATATAGGCGGACGAGATACTCCATCACAACGGTGACAGATATCCCACCCACTGGAAGCTAAATGCCATTGGATATAATGGGATTTAATGTCAGCGGACAGGTTATCCGTCACCTTTGTGACGACGTAACTCATCCATCAACATCTAAATAAGGCCCTTAGTATGCAGGCCAAGTCCAAACTACTCCAACCTCCTGTCAACTATCCTACCCTAATCTTGGATCATCCTAGTTTTAGATTAGCTGTTCGATTATGATCTGCATTGTGCAAATGCAATTCTCTGTATTGACTAGCTTGACACCATGTCTACTTTTTGGTGATGAAAAGTTATTCTTTCCTAAATGGATGAATGATTGAAGTTATAATTATAGTCATGGGCTGCTTGAAGTAATCTCCTTTCAACTGGACTTTCTATCTGTACCCCTTCTCAGCTGCTTCTAACAGGTCAGGAATCTGGGTATCATTTACCATTCAGACCTCAACTTTTCCCTACTATTTTTGCTCCTCCAACAAATGCTCCCATTCCCCCAAGAAAATCCTGAACAGACATTACAAATGTTTGTGTCATGGCCCAACTGTCCACAGTAATCTAGCCTACTCTGGCATTCCAAAAAGGAATATCAGGCAGTCAGATTGTGCCCATGCTACAAATATATGTAGTTAAAGTGTGTGTGGAATTAAGGGCATGATTTAGATCTCAGCAGTGGAAATACTCTGTCACAAGCGTGACAGATATTCTGTCTGCTGTATTACAATCTCCATAGGATTTAATAGGATCGTAATATGGTGGACGGGATATCCGTCACATTGTGACGGAGTATGACCCTCCGCCAAGATCTGAGTCAGGCCCTAAGTTACTAATGATGCAAGAAAACCTAATTATCATCAAATCACAGTGGTGATCTCCCTAAAACAGCTAATTCTCACCACTGTATGTATGGGTGTAGGTATTGGCATTTATTAAACATGAGTCTTGCAGAAAGGTAGTGGAGCACTGTACAATTTCACATGATATACAAGATTTGGACCATTATGCTTTAGAATCAATACATTATGGATTGGTAACATTTTGTCATATACTCTCAAATCATGTCAAGAAGGGCCACAATGAGGTTATGGCCCCCTGAAGTCTAGTGCCACCAATACGCCAGGGATAGACTACATTTCCCCAATATTTTAAGGAGGATCAGGCGAGGGCTACTTTAATCAGAGGAATGCCTGCACAGGGCCAGCATTAGTGCTGGTGGCACCCATTGTGAAAATGTTTATTGGCAGCCCACAGTGACCTCCTTCTCCACAAATTCCTTCACAACCACCCTCCAGTAGTATCCCTTAAGTCTCAATAACCACTCTCTCTCACATGTATCTATGTTCCTTTGTAGCACTACTCAGTCTGTATAGGGTTGCATCACGCACACATTTTACAGAGACAATGAATCATATGTTGGTAAATCAGTGCATAGGAAATGTTACATAAGACAAAGAGAACTACAAGGTGCATGAGTCACATATCATTCATGCAGGCAGCTAACATAGTTTAAGAGTGCTTGTTCTGAAAAAGCACAAACTCATAATATAAAACATACCACCATGGTTGGGGGTTGGCTTTACTAATATGCATCAATTTCTACACAAACGAACACTTTTTTAGCAACAGTAGGATAGTGAAAGATACAGAAAAAATCATATTGCACTAACCAACACCGAAGGCCATTGGAATTATGCAATTATGAGGCTGTTGAGGTTATCACATTATTGTAGATTTGCAACATTTTCCACATAATCTGCAGATTTTAACAAAAAATATTTCTAGCCCAAACAGTTCAAAAGTTACTAAAATGTAGCAATAGATGCTGCTGCGCAGTGGAAGGCCCTTTACAAAGGTTGAGTGGTCACCTTTCTATTGCTTATTTTTATATGAAAGTATTATATGGTACTATTGAGGTGCAAACAATATGCAGACAGTGTTAACAAGAGTAAAATTGACAAAACAATAAAGTGATTCTATCACATGTGCCGCATTACAGCTCATAATTTGCCTTTGTTTGCCACACAATTTACTCAATACTGCTGCATAATTTGGCACTCCTCTGGTGCATAATTCTACTGGCCCTACTTCTTCCTTGAAGTTTGCATGCAGTTCTTTGATGACAGATAATACCAAACTGTGCTATAGTAGGATTGAAACTTATAAACTGCAAGTAACAAAATCATATCTCTGACAAAAGCATTAACCCACTGAACTATCTGCATTAAATGCACTTTTGTGATCTGCATGGTATGCATGCTTTGCAGCAGGCATATTAACCCTCTGTGCTACTATTTGATGAATTAAACCTTTCAATAGACAAAACTCTGATCTCTCTCCAATGGGTCCATTAATTACCAGAGTTATTTTGACATTTTTATTGTTGCTTGGAGATGGCTGAAGGAAAGGAACCCTGCAGTAGGTGGTTTAAAATCCAAAATATATTTGAAAACGTGGCGCCCCCGGAGGTCACTGCCTGGGGCAGTCACCAGCCAAAAGCTGGACCTTTGGTCACACAATTCTCAAGTATGAAAAAACAAATCGAAAAGGAAGGAATTATTATTCTTTGGCCCCATTATGCTAGGCAGAGACAGACCTTCGTCAATAATATCCAGTTTTAGAAATGGGGTCTCTAGTTGGCAGAGGTATGCACCCTTGTCCAAGTAGGGACCACAAACCTAGTCAGGGCAAGTCACACACAGTCAAACTATCCTGTGCCCATCCTCTGGTAGCTTGGCACTGAGCAGTCAGCCTTAACTAAGAAGGCAATGTGTAAAGTATTTGTTCAATAAATCATGCAAAAACACAGTGAAAACACCACAAAAATACACCACACAGGTTTAGAAAAATATAAGATATTTATCTAAGTAAATTAAGGTAAAATCAATCAAGATTTGATAAGCACAAGTTGAAATATCAGTTTTGCAATGATAGGAAGAGTCCTAAGTCTTTAAAAATCAACAGATGTCTCTTGTGTGTACAAAGTACCTGGTATGTGTCAAAAGTACATGCACGGAGACTGCAAAGGAGGACATGCTTGGAAAAAGAAAGGTGTGTGTCGGATTGTCGGACACGCACAGACGATGCATCAATTCTTCCCACGTTGCAAAGGCTTTGAGTCAATTTCCATTGCGTGGTCTTGGATCCTCACTGTGATGCTGGGTATTTTGATGCCCAGGGATGATGCGTGGAAAACCTGGGCATGCAGGATGAAGTCACAGGTGCTGTGTTGAACAGGTGGGCGATGCGTTGGAGTTTCTGTCGCGCAGCAGGTGTTGCATCGATTCCTCACATAGGAAGTCGGGCTGCATCGTTCCAGCTCGGTGATGCATCGATATGGAGGGGTGTGCGTCGAAGTTCCGGTCACAATGCTGCCGCTGTGTCCATTTCCACTCAGAGAGCCAGGCTGGGTCATTCTGGGTTGGCAATTTGGTGATTCTTTCACCACTAGGCAGGCTGAGCATCAATTCCGGCAGGCTGTATGTCGATGTTCGCCCCACAAGGAGTTCCTTTGAAGAGAAGAAGTCTTTTTGACCCTGAGACTTCAGGAACAGGAGGGAAGCTCAATCCAAGCCCTTGAAGAGCACTTCTCAGTAGAGCTAGAGGCCAGCAAGGCAGCAGGGCAACAGCAAGGCTGCAGTCCTTCACAGCAAAGCAGTCCAGGTGAGTCCTTTGAGCAGCCAGGCAGCTCCGCCTGGCAGTTTGCAGATTCTGGTTCAGAGTGTCTGTCCCAGGAAGTGTCTGAGTTGGTGGGGTAAGGGACCCAGTTTATATAACCAAAAGTGCCTTTGAAGTGGGGGAGACTTCAAAGAGTGGTTTTGAAGTGCACAAGGTCCCCTTTCAGTACAGGTCTGTCTGCCAGGGTCCGGGTAGGGGGTTTGGCAGTCCATTGTGTGAAGGCAGGCCACTAGCCATTGAAATGTAAGTGTCAAGGCCCTCCACCATTCCAGCCCAGGAAGACCCATTCAGTATGCAGATGTGTGCAAGTGTGGCTGAGCATCCTGTATGTGTGGTTGTCTGGGTGAAATGCACATGGTAGCTGTCAACCAGCATACCCCAGACTTGGATTGGAGACAGGCTGTAAGGCACAGATGGATTTTAAGTGCAGAGAAATGCTTACTTTCTAAAAGTGGCATTTCCACTACCAGGACATTTAGCCCCTTCGTTGCCAGGCCTTTTCCCCCTCCTGTGCCGAGCCTGTTTTTGGCTATTTGGGGCAGTTCGCGCTTAGGCCCTCATACATTTTTGTTCACATAAGCTACCCACGCCAAATTTGCGTCCTTTTTTTCCAACATCCTAGGGATTCTAGAGGTACCCAGACTTTGTGGGTTCCCCAGAAGGAGGCCAAGAAATTAGCCAAAATACAGTGAAAATTTAGTTTTTTTTTTTTTAAATGGGAAAAAGGGGCTGCAGAAGAAGGCTTGTGGTTTTTTCCCTGAAAATGGCATCAACAAAGGATTTGTGGTGCTAAAATCACCAGCTTCCCAGCTTTCAGGAACAGGCAGACTTGAATCAGAAAACCCAATTTTTCAACACAATTTTGGCATTTTACTGGGACATACCCCATTTTTACGATTTTTTGTGCATTCAGCCTCCTTCCAGTCAGTGACAGAAATGGGCATAAAACCAATGCTGAGTCCCAGAAACCGAAACATTTCTGAAAAGTAGACAAAATTCTAAATTCAGCAAGGGGTAATTTGTGTAGATCCTACAAGGGTTTCCTACAGAAAATAACAACTGAAAAAAAGAAATATGGAAATTGAGGTGAAAAAAGCTGCAATTTTTCTCTACGTTTTACTCTGTAACTTTTTCCTGCAATGTCAGATTTTTTAAAGCACTTTACCGTTACGTCTGCTGGACTCTTCTGGTTGCGGGGATATGTAGGGCTTTTAGGTTCAGCAAGAACTCAGAATCAATAAATGACCTGCACCAAGCAGTGGTTTTTCATTCTATACCGGGTATACAGCAATTCATTTGCTGAAATATAAAGAGTAAAAAATAGCTATCAAGAAAACCTTTGTATTTCCAAAATGGGCACAAGATAAGGTGTTGAGGAGCAGTGGTTATTTGCACATCTCTGAATTCCGGGGTGCCCATACTAGCATGTGAATTAAAGGGCATTTCTCAAATAGACGTCTTTTTTACACACTCTCTTATATTTGGAAGGAAAAAATGTAGAGAAAGACAAGGGGCAATAACAATTGTTTTGCTACTCTATGTTCCCCCAATTCTCCCGATAAAAATGATACCTCACTTGTGTGGGTAGGCCTAGCGCCCGCGACAGGAAATGCGACAGGAAATACCCCAAAACACAATGTGAACACATCCCATTTTTTGACAGAAAACAGAGGTGTTTTTTGCAAAGTGCCTACCTGTAGATTTTGGCCTCTAGCTCAGCCGGCACCTAGGGAAACCTACCAAACCTGTGAATTTTTTAAAACTAGAGACCTAGGGGAATCCAAGATGGGGTGACTTGTGGGGCTCTGACCAGGTTCTGTTACCCAGAATCCTTTGCAAACCTCAAAATTTGGCTAAAAAAACACATTTTCCTCACATTTCGGTGACAGAAAGTTCTGGAATCTGAGAAGAGCCACAAATTTCCTTCCACCCAGCGTTCCCCCAAGTCTCCCGATAAAAATGATACCTGACTTGTGTGGGTAGGCCTAGCGCCAACGAAAGGAAATGGCCCAAAACACAACATGGACTCATCAGATATTTTCACAGAAAACAGTGCCTACCTGTGGATTTTGGCCTCTAGCTCAGCCGGCACCTGGGGAAACCTAGCAAACCAGCACATTTCTGAAAACTAGACACCTAGGGGAATCCACGATGGGGTGACTTGTGGGGCTCTGACCAGGTTCTGTGACCCAGAATCCTTTGCAAACCTCAAACTTTGGCTACAAAAACACATTTTCCTCACATTTCGGTGACAGAAAGTTCTGGAATCTGAGAGGAGCCACAAATGTCCTTCCACCCAGCGTTCCCCCAAGTCTCCCGATAAAAATGATTCCTCACTTGTGTGGGTAGGCCTAGCGCCGCGAAAGGAAATGCTCCAACACACAACGTGGACACATCCCATTTTTTTGACAGAAAACAGAGGTGTTTTTTGCAAAGTGCCTACCTATAGATTTTGGCCCCTAGCTCAGCCGGCACCTAGGGAAATCTACCAAACCTGTGCATTTTTGAAAACTAGAGACCTAGGGGAATCCAAGATGGGGTGACTTGTGGGGCTCTGACCAGGTTCTGTTACCCAGAATCCTTTGCAAACCTCAAAATTTGGCTAAAAAAACACATTTTCCTCACATTTCGGTGACAGAAAGTTGTGGAATTTGAGAAGAGCCACAAATTTCCTTCCACCCAGCGTTCCCCCAAGTCTCCCGATAAAAATTATACCTCACTTGTGTGGGTAGGCCTAGCGCCCGCGACAAGAAATGCCCCAAAACACAACGTGGACACATCCCATTTTTTTGACAGAAAACAGAGGTGTTTTTTGCAAAGTGCCTACCTATAGATTTTGGCCCCTAGCTCAGCCGGCACCTGTGGAAACCTACCAAACCTGTGCATTTTTGAAAACTAGAGACCTAGGGGAATCCGAGATGGGGTGACTTGTGGGGCTCTGACAAGGTTCTGTTACCCAGAATCCTTTGCAAACCTCAAAATTTGGCTAAAAAAACACATTTTCCTCACATTTCGGTGACAGAAAGTTCTGGAATCTGAGAAGAGACACAAATTTCCTTCCACCCAGCGTTCCCCTAAGTCTCCCGATAAAAATTATACCTCACTTGTGTGGGTAGGCCTAGCGCCCGCGACAGGAAATGCCCCAAAACACAACGTGGACACATCCCATTTTTTTGACAGAAAACAGAGGTGTTTTTTGCAAAGTGCCTACCTATAGATTTTGGCCCCTAGCTCAGCCGGCACCTGGGGAAACCTACCAAACCTGTGCATTTTTGAAAACTAGAGTCCTAGGGGAATCCGAGATGGGGTGACTTGTGGGGCTCTGACCAGGTTCTGTTACCCAGAATCCTTTACAAACTTCAAAATTTGGCTAAAAAAACACATTTTCCTCACATTTCGGTGACAGAAAGTTCTGGAATCTGAGAGGAGCCACAAATGTCCTTCCACCCAGCGGTCCCCCAAGTCTCCCAATAAAATTGATACCTCACTTGTGTGGGTAGGCCTAGCGTTAACGAAAGGAAATGGTCCAAAACACACCATGGACACATCCCATTTTTTCACAGAAAACAGTGCCTACCTGTGGATTTTGGCCTCTAGCTCAGCCGGCACCTGGGGAAACCTAGCAAACCAGCACATTTCTGAAAACTAGACACCTAGGGGAATCCAAGATGGGGTGACTTGTGGGGCTCTGACCAGGTTCTGTGACCCAGACTCCTTTGCAAACCTCAGAATTTGGCCAAAAAAAACACTTTTTCCTCTCATTTCGGTGACAGAAAGTTCTGGAATCCGAGAGGAGCCACAAATGTCCTTCCACCCAGCGTTCCCCCAAGTCTCCCGATAAAAATGATACCTCACTTGTGTGGGTAGGCCTAGCGCCAACGAAAGGAAATGGCCCAAAACACAACATAGACACATCACATTTTTTCACAGAAAACAGTGCATACCTGTGGATTTTGGCCTCTAGCTCAGCCGGCACCTGGGGAAACCTAGCAAACCTGCACATTTCTGAAAACTAGACACCTAGGGGAATCCAGGATGGGGTGACTTGTGGGGCTCTGACCAGGTTCTGTTACCCAGAATCCTTTGCAAACCTCAAAATTTGGCAAAAAAAAAACTCTTTTCCTCACATTTCGGAGACAGAAAGTTCTGGAATCTGAGAGGAGCGACAAATTTCCTTCTACCCAGCGTTTCCCCAGGTCTCCCGATAAAAATGATACCTCACTTGTGTGGGTAGGCCTAGCGCCAACGAAAGGAAATGGCCCAAAACACAACATGGACACATCACATTTTTTCACAGAAAACAGTGCCTACCTGTGGATTTTGGCCTCTAGCTCAGCCGGCACCTGGGGAAACCTAGCAAACCAGCACATTTCTGAAAACTAGACACCTAGGGGAATCTAAGATGGGGTGACTTGTGGGGCTCTGACCAGGTTCTGGGACCCAGAATCCTTTGCAAACCTCAAACTTTGGCTACAAAAACACATTTTCCTCTCATTTCGGTGACAGAAAGTTCTGGAATCTGAGAGGAGCCACAAATGTCCTACCCAGTGTTCCCCCAAGTCTCCCGATAAAAATGATTCCTCACTTGTGTGGGTAGGCCTAGCGCCGCGACAGGAAATGCCCCAAAACACAACGTGGACACATCCCATTTTTTTGACAGAAAACAGAGGTGTTTTTTGCAAAGTGCCTACCTATAGATTTTGGCCCCTAGCTCAGCCGGGACCTAGGGAAACCTACCAAACCTGTGCATTTTTTAAAACTAGAGACCTAGGGGAATCCGAGATGGGGTGACTTGTGGGGCTCTGACCAGGTTCTGTTACCCAGAATCCTTTACAAACTTCAAAATTTGGCTAAAAAAACACATTTTCCTCACATTTCGGTGACAGAAAGTTCTGGAATCTGAGAGGAGCCACAAATGTCCTTCCACCCAGCGTTCCCCCAAGTCACCCGATAAAAATGGTACCTCACTTGTGTGGGTAGGCCTAGCGCCCATGAAAGGAAATGGCCCAAAACACAACGTGGACACATCCAATTTTTTTACAGAAAACAGAGGTGTTTTTTGCAAAGTGCCTACCTATAGATTTTGGCCCCTAGCTCAGCCGGCACCTAGGGAAACCTACCAAACCTGAGCATTTTTGAAAACTAGAGACCTAGGGGAATCCGAGATGGGGTAACTTGTGGGGCTCTGACCAGGTTCTGTTACCCAGACTCCTTTACAAACTTCAAAATTTGGCTAAAAAAACACATTTTCCTCACATTTCGGTGACAGAAAGTTCTGGAATCTGAGAGAAGCCACAAATGTCCTGCCACCCAGCGTTCCCCCAAGTCTCCCGATAAAATTGATACCTCACTTGTGTGGGTAGGCCTAGCGTTAACTAAAGGAAATGGCCCAAAACACAACATGGACACATCCCATTTTTTCACAGAAAACAGTGCCTACCTGTGGATTTTGGCCTCTAGCTCAGCCGGCACCTGGGGAAACCTAGCAAACCAGCACATTTCTGAAAACTAGACACCTAGGGGAATCCAAGATGGGGTGACTTGTGGGGCTCTGACCAGGTTCTGTGACCCAGAATCTTTTGCAAACCTCAAACTTTGGCCAAAAACACACTTTTTCCTCTCATTTCGGTGACAGAAAGTTCTGGAATCCGAGAGGAGCCACAAATGTCCTTCCACCCAGCGTTCCCGCAAGTCTCCCGATAAAAATGATACCTCACTTGTGTGGGTAGGCCTAGCGCCAACGAAAGGAAATGGCCCAAAACACAACATGGACACATCAAATTTTTTCACAGAAAACAGTGCCTAACTGTGGATTTTGGCCTCTAGCTCAGCCGGCACCTGGGGAAACCTAGCAAACCAGCACATTTCTGAAAACTAGACACCTAGGGGAATCCAAGATGGGGTGACTTGTGGGGCTCTGACCAGGTTCTGAGACCCAGAATCCTTTGCAAACCTAAGAATTTGGCCAAAAAAACACTTTTTCCTCTCATTTCGGTGACAGAAAGTTCTGGAATCCGAGAGGAGCCACAAATATCCTTCCACCCTGCGTTCCCCCAAGTCTCCCGATAAAAATGATACCTGACTTGTGTGGGTAGGCCTAGCACCAACGAAAGGAAATGGCCCAAAACACAACATGGACTCATCAGATATTTTCACAGAAAACAGTGCCTACCTGTGGATTTTGGCCTCTAGCTCAGCCGGCACCTGGGGAAACCTAGCAAACCAGCACATTTCTGAAAACTAGACACCTAGGGGAATCCACGATGGGGTGACTTGTGGGGCTCTGACCAGGTTCTGTGACCCAGAATCCTTTGCAAACCTCAAAATTTGGCTAAAAAAACTCATTTTCCTCACATTTCGGTGACAGAATGTTCTGGAATCTGAGAGGAGCCACAAATTTCCTTCCACCCAGCGTTCCCCCAAGTCTCCCGATAAAAATGATACCTCACTTGTATGGGTAGGCCTAGCACCCGCGACAGGAAATGGCCCAAAACACAACGTGGACACATCACATTTTTTCACAGAAAACAGTGCCTACCTGTGGATTTTGGCCTCTAGCTCAGCCGGCACCTGGGGAAACCTAGCAAACCAGCACATTTCTGAAAACTAGACACCTAGGGGAATCTAAGATGGGGTGACTTGTTGCGCTCTGACCAGGTTCTGTGACCCAGAATCCTTTGCAAACCTCACACTTTGGCTACAAAAACACATTTTCCTCACATTTCGGTGACAGAAAGTTCTGGAATCTGAGAGGAGCCACAAATGTCCTTCCACCCAGCATTCCCCCAAGTCTCCCGATAAAAATGATTCCTCACTTGTGTGGGTAGGCCTAGCGCCGCGAAAGGAAATGCCCCAACACACAACGTGGACACATCCCATTTTTTTGACAGAAAACAGAGGTGTTTTTTGCAAAGTGCCTACCTATAGATTATGGCCCCTAGCTCAGCCGGCACCTAGGGAAATCTACCAAACCTGTGCATTTTTGAAAACTAGAGACCTAGGGGAATCCAAGATGGGGTAACTTGTGGGGCTCTGACCAGGTTCTGTTACCCAGAATCCTTTGCAAACCTCAAAATTTGGCTAAAAAAACACATTTTCCTCACATTTCGGTGACAGAAAGTTGTGGAATTTGAGAAGAGCCACAAATTTCCTTCCACCCAGCGTTCCCCCAAGTCTCCCGATAAAAATTATACCTCACTTGTGTGGGTAGGCCTAGCGCCCGCGACAAGAAATGCCCCAAAACACAACGTGGACACATCCCATTTTTTTGACAGAAAACAGAGGTGTTTTTTGCAAAGTGCCTACCTATAGATTTTGGCCCCTAGCTCAGCCGGCACCTGGGGAAACCTACCAAACCTGTGCATTTTTGAAAACTAGAGACCTAGGGGAATCCGAGATGGGGTGACTTGTGGGGCTCTGACAAGGTTCTGTCACCCAGAATCCTTTGCAAACCTCAAAATTTGGCTAAAAAAACACATTTTCCTCACATTTCGGTGACAGAAAGTTCTGGAATCTGAGAAGAGACACAAATTTCCTTCCACCCAGCGTTCCCCTAAGTCTCCCGATAAAAATTATACCTCACTTGTGTGGGTAGGCCTAGCGCCCGCGACAGAAAGTGCCCCAAAACACAATGTGTACACATCCCATTTTTTTGACAGAAAACAGAGGTGTTTTTTGCAAAGTGCCTACCTATAGATTTTGGCCCCTAGCTCAGCCGGCACCTGGGGAAACCTACCAAACCTGTGCATTTTTGAAAACTAGAGACCTAGGGGAATCCGAGATGGGGTGACTTGTGGGGCTCTGACCAGGTTCTGTTACCCAGAATCCTTTACAAACTTCAAAATTTGGCTAAAAAAACACATTTTCCTCACATTTCGGTGACAGAAAGTTCTGGAATCTGAGAGGAGCCACAAATGTCCTTCCACCCAGCGGTCCCCCAAGTCTCCCGATAAAATTGATACCTCACTTGTGTGGGTAGGCCTAGCGTTAACGAAAGGAAATGGCCCAAAACACACTATGGACACATCCCATTTTTTCACAGAAAACAGTGCCTACCTGTGGATTTTGGCCTCTAGCTCAGCCGGCACCTGGGGAAACCTACCAAACCAGCACATTTCTGAAAACTAGACACCTAGGGGAATCCAAGATGGGGTGACTTGTGGGGCTCTGACCAGGTTCTGTGACCCAGAATCCTTTGCAAACCTCAGAATTTGGCCAACAAAAACACTTTTTCCTCTCATTTCGGTGACAGAAAGTTCTGGAATCCGAGAGGAGCCAAAAATGTCCTTCCACCCAGCGTTCCCCCAAGTCTCCCGATAAAAATGATACCTCACTTGTGTGGGTAGGCCTAGTGCCAACGAAAGGAAATGGCCCAAAACACAACATGGACACATCACATTTTTTCACAGAAAACAGTGCCTATCTGTGGATTTTGGCCTCTAGCTCAGCCGGCACCTGGGGAAACCTAGCAAACCAGCACATTTCTGAAAACTAGACACCTAGGGGAATCTAAGATGGGGTGACTTGTGGGGCTCTGACCAGGTTCTGTGACCCAGAATCCTTTGCAAACCTCAAACTTTGGCTACAAAAACACATTTTCCTCTCATTTCGGTGACAGAAAGTTCTGGAATCTGAGAGGAGCCACAAATTTCCTTCCACCCAGCGTTCCCCCAAGTCTCCCGATAAAAATGATTCCTCACTTGTGTGGGTAGGCCTAGCGCCGCGAAAGGAAATGCCCCAACACACAACGTGGACCCATCCCATTTTTTTGACAGAAAACAGAGGTGTTTTTTGCAAAGTGCCTACCTATAGATTTTGGCCCCTAGCTCAGCCGGCACCTAGGGAAATCTACCAAACCTGTGCATTTTTGAAAACTAGAGACCTAGGGGAATCCAAGATGGGGTGACTTGTGGGGCTCTGACCAGGTTCTGTTACCCAGAATCCTTTGCAAACCTCAAAATTTGGCTAAAAAAACACATTTTCCTCACATTTCGGTGACAGAAAGTTGTGGAATTTGAGAAGAGCCACAAATTTCCTTCCACCCAGCGTTCCCCCAAGTGTCCCGATAAAAATTATACCTCACTTGTGTGGGTAGGCCTAGCGCCCGCGACAAGAAATGCCCCAAAACACAACGTGGACACATCCCATTTTTTTGACAGAAAACAGAGGTGTTTTTTGCAAAGTGCCTACCTATAGATTTTGGCCCCTAGCTCAGCCGGCACCTGGGGAAACCTACCAAACCTGTGCATTTTTTAAAACTAGAGACCTAGGGGAATCCGAGATGGGGTGACTTGTGGGGCTCTGACAAGGTTCTGTTACCCAGAATCCTTTGCAAACCTCAAAATTTGGCTAAAAAAACACATTTTCCTCACATTTCGGTGACAGAAAGTTCTGGAATCTGAGAAGAGACACAAATTTCCTTCCACCCAGCGTTCCCCTAAGTCTCCCGATAAAAATTATACCTCACTTGTGTGGGTAGGCCTAGCGCCCGCGACAGGAAATGCCCCAAAACACAACGTGGACACATCCCATTTTTTTGACAGAAAACAGAGGTGTTTTTTGCAAAGTGCCTACCTATAGATTTTGGCCCCTAGCTCAGCCGGCACCTGGGGAAACCTACCAAACCTGTGCATTTTTGAAAACTAGAGACATAGGGGAATCCGAGATGGGGTGACTTGTGGGGCTCTGACCAGGTTCTGTTACCCAGAATCCTTAGCAAACTTCAAAATTTGGCTAAAAAAACACATTTTCCTCACATTTCGGTGACAGAAAGTTCTGGAATCTGAGAGGAGCCACAAATGTCCTTCCACCCAGCGGTCCCCCAAGTCTCCCGATAAAATTGATACCTCACTTGTGTGGGTAGGACTAGCGTTAACGAAAGGAAATGGCCCAAAACACACCATGGACACATCCCATTTTTTCACAGAAAACAGTGCCTACCTGTGGATTTTGGCCTCTAGCTCAGCCGGCACCTGGGGAAACCTAGCAAACCAGCACATTTCTGAAAACTACACACCTAGGGGAATCCAAGATGGGGTGACTTGTGGGGCTCTGACCAGGTTCTGTGACCCAGAATCCTTTGCAAACCTCAGAATTTGGCCAAAAAAACACTTTTTCCTCTCATTTCGGTGACAGAAAGTTCTGGAATCCGAGAGGAGCCACAAATGTCCTTCCACCCAGCGTTCCCCCAAGTCTCCCGATAAAAATGATATCTCACTTGTGTGGGTAGGCCTAGTGCCAACGAAAGGAAATGGCCCAAAACACAACATGGACACATCACATTTTTTCACAGAAAACAGTGCATACCTGTGGATTTTGGCCTCTAGCTCAGCCGGCACCTGGGGAAACCTAGCAAACCAGCACATTTCTGAAAACTAGACACCTAGGGGAATCTAAGATGGGGTGACTTGTGGGGCTCTGACCAGGTTCTGTGACCCAGAATCCTTTGCAAACCTCAAACTTTGGCTACAAAAACACATTTTCCTCTCATTTCGGTGACAGAAAGTTCTGGAATCTGAGTGGAGCCACAAATGTCCTTCCACCCAGTGTTCCCACAAGTCTCCCGATAAAAATGATTCCTCACTTGTGTGGGTAGGCCTAGCGCCGCGACAGGAAATGCCCCAAAACACAACGTGGACACATCCCATTTTTTTGACAGAAAACAGAGGTGTTTTTTGCAAAGTGCCTACCTATAGATTTGTCCCCTAGCTCAGCCGGGACCTAGGGAAACCTACCAAACCTGTGCATTTTTTAAAACTAAAGACCTAGGGGAATCCTAGATGGGGTGACTTGTGGGGCTCTGACCAGGTTCTGTTACCCAGAATCCTTTACAAACTTCGAAATTTGGCTAAAAAAACACATTTTCCTCACATTTCGGTGATAGAAAGTTCTGGAATCTGAGAGGAGCCACAAATGTCCTTCCACCCAGCGTTCCCCCAAGTCTCCCGATAAAAATGATACCTCACTTGTGTGGGTAGGCCTAGCGCCAACAAAAGGAAATGGCCCAAAACACAACATGGACACATCCCATTTTTTCACAGAAAATAGTGCCTACCTGTGGATTTTGGCCTCTAGTTCAGCCGGCACCTGGGGAAACCTAGCAAACCAGCACATTTCTGAAAACTAGACACCTAGCGGAATCCAAGATGGGGTGACTTGTGGGGCTCTGACCAGGTTCTGTGACCCAGAATCCTTTGCAAACCTCAGAATTTGGCCAAAAAAAACACTTTTTCCTCCCATTTCGGTGACAGAAAGTTCTGGAATCTGAGAGGAGCCACAAATGTCCTTCCAACAGCGTTCCCCCAAGTCTCCCGATATAAATGATACCTCACTTGTGTGGGTGGGCCTAGCGCCAAAGAAAGGAAATGGCCCAAAACACAACATGGACACATCACATTTTTTCACAGAAAACAGTGCCTACCTGTGGATTTTGGCCTCTAGCTCAGCCGGCACCTGGGGAAACCTAGCAAACCAGTACATTTCTGAAAACTAGACAAATAGGGGAATCCAAGATGGGGTGACTTGTGGGGCTCTGACCAGGTTCTGTTACCCAGAATCCTTTGCAAACCTCAGAATTTGGCCAAAAAAAACAATTTTCCTCTCATTTCGGTGACAGAAAGTTCTGGAATCTGAGAGGAGCCACAAATGTCCTTCCACCCAGCGTTCCCCCAGGTCTCCAGATAAAAATGATACCTCACTTGTGTGGGTAGGCCTAGTGCCCGTGACAGGAAATGCCCCAAAACACAACGTGGACACATCCCATTTTTTTGACAGAAAACAGAGGTGTTTTTTGCAAAGTGCCTACCTGTAGATTTTGGCCCCTAGCTCAGCCGGCACCTGGGCAACCTACCAAACCTGTGCATTTTTTAAAACTAGAGACCTAGGGGAATCCAAGATGGGGTGACTTGTGGGGCTCTGACCAGGTTCTGTTACCCAGAATCCTTTGCAAACCTCAAAATTTGGCTAAAAAAACACATTTTCCTCACATTTTGATGACAGAAAGTTCTAGAATCTGAGAGGAGCCACAAATTTCCTTCCACCCAGCGTTCTCCCAAGTCTCCCGATAAAAATTATACCTCACTTGTGTGGGTAGGTCTAGCGCACGCGACAGGAAATGCCCCAAAACACAACGTGGACACATCCCATTTTTTTGACAGAAAAAAGAGGTGTTTTTTGCAAAGTGCCTACCTGTAGATTTTGGCCCCTAGCTCAGCCGGCACCTAGGGAAACCGAGCAAACCAGCACATTTCTGAAAACTAGAGACCTAGGGGAATCCAAGATGGGGTGACTTGTGGGGCTCTGACCAGGTTCTGTTACCCAGAATCCTTTGCAAACCTCAAAATTTGGCCAAAAAAAAACATTTTCCTCACATTTCGGTGACAGAAAGTTCTGGAATCTGAGAGGAGCCACAAAGTTCCTTCCACCCAGCGTTCCCCCAAGTCTCCCGATAAAAATGGTACCTCACTTGTGTGGGTAGGCCTAGCGCTCGCGACAGGAAATGCCCCAAAACACAACGTGGACACATCCCATTTTTTTGACAGAAAACAGAGGTGTTTTTTTCAAAGTGCCTACCTATAGATTTTGGCCCCTAGCTCAGCCGGAACCTAGGGAAACCTACCAAACCTGTGCATTTGTGAAAACTAGAGACCTAGGGGAATCCAAGATGGGGTGACTTGTGGGGCTCTGACCAGGTTCAGTTACCCAGAATCCTTTACAAACTTCGAAATTTGGCTAAAAAAATACATTTTCCTCACATTTCGGTGATAGAAAGTTCTGGAATCTGAGAGGAGCCACAAATGTCCTTCCACCCAGCATTCCCCCAAGTCTCCTGATAAAAATGATACCTCACTTGTGTGGGTAGGCCTAGCGCCAACGAAAGGAAATGGCCCAAAACACAACATGGACACATCCCATTTTTTCACAGAAAATAGTGCCTACCTGTGGATTTTGGCCTCTAGTTCAGCCGGCACCTGGGGAAACCTAGCAAACCAGCACATTTCTGAAAACTAGACACCTAGCGGAATCCAAGATGGGGTGACTTGTGGGGCTCTGACCAGGTTCTGTGACCCAGAATCCTTTGCAAACCTCAGAATTTGGCCAAAAAAACACTTTTTCCTCTCATTTCGGTGACAGAAAGTTCTGGAATCTGAGAGGAGCCACAAATGTCCTTCCAACAGCGTTCCCCCAAATCTCCCGATAAAAATGATACCTCACTTGTGGGGGTGGGCCTAGCGCCAAAGAAAGGAAATGGCCCAAAACACAACATGGACACATCACATTTTTTCACAGAAAACAGTGCCTACCTGTGGATATTGGCCTCTAGCTCAGCCGGCAACTGGGGAAACCTAGCAAACCAGCACATTTCTGAAAACTAGACAAATAGGGGAATCCAAGATGGGGTTACTTGTGGGGCTCTGACCAGGTTCTGTTACCCAGAATCCTTTGCAAACCTCAGAATTTGGCCAAAAAAAGCACTTTTATCTCTCATTTCGTTGACAGAAAGTTCTGGAATCTGAGAGGAGCCACAAATGTCCTTCCACCCAGCGTTCCCCCAGGTCTCCAGATAAAAATGATACCTCACTTGTGTGGGTAGGCCTAGTGCCCGCGACAGGAAATGCCCCAAAACACAACGTGGACACATCCCATTTTTTTGACAGAAAACAGAGGTGTTTTTTGCAAAGTGCCTACCTGTAGATTTTGGCCCCTAGCTCAGCCGGCACCTAGGGCAACCTACCAAACCTGTGCATTTTTGAAAACTAGAGACCTAGGGGAATCCAAGATTGGGTGACTTGTGGGGCTCTGACCAGGTTCTGTTAACCAGAATCCTTTGCAAACCTCAAAATTTGGCTAAAAAAACACATTTTCCTCACATTTCGGTGACAGAAAGTTCTGGAATCTCAGAGGAGCCACAAATTTCCTTCCACCCAGCGTTCCCCCAAGTCTCCCGATATAAATGACACCTCACTTGTGTGGGTAGGCCTAGCGCCCGCGACAGGAAATGCCCCAAAACACAACGTGGACACATCCCATTTTTTCACAGAAAACAGTGCCTACCTGTGGATTTTGGCCTCTAGTTCAGCCGGCACGTGGGGAAACCTAGCAAACCAGCACATTTCTGAAAACTAGACACCTTGCAGAATCCAAGATGGGGTGACTTGTGGGGCTCTGACCAGGTTCTGTGACCCAGAATCCTTTGCAAACCTCAGAATGTGGCCAAAAAAACACTTTTTCCTCTCATTTCGGTGACAGAAAGTTCTGGAATCTGAGAGGAGCCACAAATGTCCTTCTAACAGCGTTCCCCCAAGTCTCCCGATAAAAATGATACCTCACTTGTGTGGGTGGGCCTAGCGCCAAAGAAAGGAAATGGCCCAAAACACAACATGGACACATCACATTTTTCACAGAAAACAGTTCCTACCTGTGGATTTTGGCCTCTAGCTCAGCCGGCACCTGGGGAAACCTAGCAAACCAGTACATTTCTGAAAACTAGACAAATAGGGGAATCCAAGATGGAGTGACTTGTGGGGCTCTGACCAGGTTCTGTTACCCAGAATCCTTTGCAAACCTCAGAATTTGGCCAAAAAAAACAATTTTCCTCTCATTTCGGTGACAGAAAGTTCTGGAATCTGAGAGGAGCCACAAATGTCCTTCCACCCAGCGTTCCCCCAGGTCTCCAGATAAAAATGATACCTCACTTGTGTGGGTAGGCCTAGTGCCCGTGACAGGAAATGCCCCAAAACACAACGTGGACACATCCCATTTTTTTGACAGAAAACAGAGGTGTTTTTTGCAAAGTGCCTACCTGTAGATTTTGGCCCCTAGCTCAGCCAGCACCTAGGGAAACCGAGCAAACCAGCACATTTCTGAAAACTAGAGACCTAGGGGAATCCAAGATGGGGTGACTTGTGGGGCTCTGACCAGGTTCTGTTACCCAGAATCCTTTGCAAACCTCAAAATTTGGCAGAAAAAAAACATTTTCCTCACATTTCGGTGACAGAAAGTTCTGGAATCTGAGAGGAGCCACAAATTTCCTTCCACCCAGCGTTCCCCCAAGTCTCCCGATAAAAATGGTACCTCACTTGTGTGGGTAGGCCTAGCGCTCACGACAGGAAATGCCCCAAAACACAACGTGGACACATCCCATTTTTTTGACAGAAAACAGAGGTGTTTTTTTCAAAGTGCCTACCTATAGATTTTGGCCCCTAGCTCAGCCGGAACCTAGGGAAACCTACCAAACCTGTGCATTTGTGAAAACTAGAGACCTAGGGGAATCCAAGATGGGGTGACTTGTGGGGCTCTGACCAGGTTCTGTTACCCAGAATCCTTTACAAACTTCGAAATTTGGCTAAAAAAACACATTTTCCTCACATTTCGGTGATAGAAAGTTCTGGAATCTGAGAGGAGCCACAAATGTCCTTCCACCCAGCATTCCCCCAAGTCTCCCGATAAAAATTATACCTCACTTGTGTGGGTAGGCCTAGCGCCAACGAAAGGAAATGGCCCAAAACACAACATGGACACATCCCATTTTTTCACAGAAAATAGTGCCTACCTGTGGATTTTGGCCTCTAGTTCAGCCGGCACCTGGGGAAACCTATCAAACCAGCACATTTCTGAAAACTAGTCACCTAGCGGAATCCAAGATGGGGTGACTTGTGGGGCTCTGACCAGGTTCTGTGACCCAGAATCCTTTGCAAACCTCAGAATTTGGCCAAAAAAACACTTTTTCCTCTCATTTCGGTGACAGAAAGTTCTGGAATCTGAGAGGAGCCACAAATGTCCTTCCAACAGCGTTCCCCCAAGTCTCCCGATAAAAATGATACCTCACTTGTGTGGGTGGGCCTAGCGCCAAAGAAAGGAAATGGCCCAAAACACAACATGGACACATCACATTTTTTCACAGAAAACAGTGCCTACCTGTGGATATTGGCCTCTAGCTCAGCCGGCAACTCGGGAAACCTAGCAAACCAGCACATTTCTGAAAACTAGACAAATAGGGGAATCCAAGATGGGGTTACTTGTGGGGCTCTGACCAGGTTCTGTTACCCAGAATCCTTTGCAAACCTCAGAATTTGGCCAAAAAAAGCACTTTTATCTCTCATTTCGGTGACAGAAAGTTCTGGAATCTAAGAGGAGCCACAAATGTCCTTCCACCCAGCGTTCCCCCACGTCTCCAGATAAAAATGATACCTCACTTGTGTGGGTAGGCCTTGTGCCCGCGACAGGAAATGCCCCAAAACACAACGTGGACACATCCCATTTTTTTGACAGAAAACAGAGGTGTTTTTTGCAAAGTGCCTACCTGTAGATTTTGGCCCCTAGCTCAGCCGGCACCTAGGGCAACCTACCAAACCTGTGCATTTTTGAAAACTAGAGACCTAGGGGAATCCAAGATGGGGTGACTTGTGGTGCTCTGACCAGGTTCTGTTACCCAGAATCCTTTGCAAACCTCAAATTTTGGCTAAAAAAACACATTTTCCTCACATTTCGGTGACAGAAAGTTCTGGAATCTCAGAGGAGCCACAAATTTCCTTCCACCCAGCGTTCCCCCAAGTCTCCCGATATAAATGATACCTCACTTGTGTGGGTGGGCCTAGCGCCAAAGAAAGGAAATGGCCCAAAACACAACATCGACACATCACATTTTTTCACAGAAAACAGTGGCTACCTGTGGATTTTGGCCTCTAGCTCAGCCGGCACCTGCGGAAACCTAGCAAACCAGTACATTTCTGAAAACTAGACAAATAGGGGAATCCAAGATGGGGTGACTTGTGGGGCTCTGACCAGGTTCTGTTACCCAGAATCCTTTGCAAACCTCAGAATTTGGCCAAAAAAAAAAATTTTCCTCTCATTTCGGTGACAGAAAGTTCTGGAATCTGAGAGGAGCCACAAATGTCCTTCCACCCAGCGTTCCCCCAGGTCTCCAGATAAAAATGATACCTCACTTGTGTCGGTAGGCCTAGTGCCCGTGACAGGAAATGCCCCAAAACACAACGTGGACACATCCCATTTTTTTGACAGAAAACAGAGGTGTTTTTGGCAAAGTGCCTACCTGTAGATTTTGACCCCTAGCTCAGCCGGCACCTGGGCAACCTACCAAACCTGTGCATTTTTGAAAACTAGAGACCTAGGGGAATCCAAGATGGGGTGACTTGTGGAGCTCTGACCAGGTTCTGTTACCCAGAATCCTTTGCAAACCTCAAAATTTGGCTAAAAAAACAAATTTTCCTCACATTTTGGTGACAGAAAGTTCTGGAATCTGAGAGGAGCCACAAATTTCCTTCCAACCAGCGTTCCCCCAAGTCTCCCGATAAAAATGATGCCTCACTTGTGTGGGTAGGCCTAGCGCACGCGACAGGAAATGCCCCAAAACACCACGTGGACACATCCCATTTTTTTGACAGAAAACAGAGGTGTTTTTTTCAAAGTGCCTACCTGTAGATTTTGGCCCCTAGCTCAGCCGGCACCTAGGGAAACCTAGCAAACCAGCACATTTCTGAAAACTAGAGACCTAGGGGAATCCAAGATGGGGTGACTTGTGGGGCTCTGACCAGGTTCTGTTACCCAGAATCCTTTGCAAACCTCAAAATTTGGCACAAAAAAAACATTTTCCTCACATTTCGGTGACAGAAAGTTCTGGAATCTGAGAGGAGCCACAAAGTTCCTTCCACCCAGCGTTCCCCCAAGTCTCCCGATAAAAATGGTACCTCACTTGTGTGGGTAGGCCTAGCGCTCCTGACAGGAAATGCCCCAAAACACAACGTGGACACATCCCATTTTTTTGACAGAATACAGAGGTGTTTTTTTCAAAGTGCCTACCTATAGAATTTGGCCCCTAGCTCAGCCGGAACCTAGGGAAACCTACCAAACCTGTGCATGTGTGAAAACTAGAGACCTAGGGGAATCTAAGATGGGGTGACTTGTGGGGCTCTGACCAGGTTCTGTTACCCAGAATCCTTTACAAACTTCGAAATTTGGCTAAAAAAACAAATTTTCCTCACATTTCGGTGATAGAAAGTTCTGGAATCTGAGAGGAGCCACAAATGTCCTTCCACCCAGCATTCCCCCAAGTCTCCCGATAAAAGTGATACCTCACTTGTGTGGGTAGGCCTAGCGCCAACGAAAGGAAATGGCCCAAAACACAACATGGACACATTCCATTTTTTCACAGAAAATAGTGCCTACCTGTGGATTTTGGCCTCTAGTTCAGCCGGCACCTGGGGAAACCTAGCAAACCAGCACATTTCTGAAAACTAGACACCTAGCGGAATCCAAGATGGGGTGACTTGTGGGGCTCTGACCAGGTTCTGTGACCCAGAATTCTTTACAAACCTCAGAATTTGGCCAAAAAAACACTTTTTCCTCTCATTTCGGTGACAGAAAGTTCCGGAATCTGAGAGGAGCCACAAATGTCCTTCCAACAGCGTTCCCCCAAGTCTCCCGATAAAAATGATACCTCACTTGTGTGGGTGGGCCTAGCGCCAAAGAAAGGAAATGGCCCAAAACACAACATGGACACATCACATTTTTTCACAGAAAACAGTGCCTACCTGTGGATTTTGGCCTCTAGCTCAGCCGGCACCTGGAGAAACCTAGCAAACCAGTACATTTCTGAAAACTAGACAAATAGGGGAATCCAAGATGGGGTGACTTGTGGGGCTCTGACCAGGTTCTGTTACCCAGAATCCTTTGCAAACCTCAGAATTTGGCCAAAAAAAACACTTTTTCCTCTCATTTCGGTGACAGAAAGTTCTGGAATCTGAGAGGAGCCACAAATGTCCTTCCACCCAGCGTTCCCCCAGGTCTCCAGATAAAAATGATACCTCACTTGTGTCGGTAGGCCTAGTGCCCGTGACAGGAAATGCCCCAAAACACAACGTGGACACATCCCATTTTTTTGACAGAAAACAGAGGTGTTTTTTGCAAAGTGCCTACCTGTAGATTTTGACCCCTAGCTCAGCCGGCACCTGGGCAACCTACCAAACCTGTGCATTTTTGAAAACTAGAGACCTAGGGGAATCCAAGATGGGGTGACTTGTGGGGCTCTGACCAAGAATCCTTTGCAAACCTCAAAATTTGGCTAAAAAAACAAATTTTCCTCACATTTTGGTGACAGAAAGTTCTGGAATCTGAGAGGAGCCACAAATTTCCTTCCAACCAGCGTTCCCCCAAGTCTCCCGATAAAAATGATGCCTCACTTGTGTGGGTAGGCCTAGCGCACGCGACAGGAAATGCCCCAAAACACAACGTGGACACATCCCATTTTTTTGACAGAAAACAGAGGTGTTTTTTCAAAGTGCCTACCTGTAGATTTTGGCCCCTAGCTCAGCCGGCACCTAGGGAAACCTAGCAAACCAGCACATTTCTGAAAACTAGAGACCTAGGGGAATCCAAGATGGGGTGACTTGTGGGGCTCTGACCAGGTTCTGTTACCCAGAATCCTTTGCAAACCTCAAAATTTGGCACAAAAAAAACATTTTCCTCACATTTCGGTGACAGAAAGTTCTGGAATCTGAGAGGAGCCACAAAGTTCCTTCCACCCAGCGCTCCCCCAAGTCTCCCGATAAAAATGGTACCTCACTTGTGTGGGTAGGCCTAGCGCTCCTGACAGGAAATGCCCCAAAACACAACGTGGACACATCCCATTTTTTTGACAGAATACAGAGGTGTTTTTTTCAAAGTGCCTACCTATAGAATTTGGCCCCTAGCTCAGCCGGAACCTAGGGAAACCTACCAAACCTGTGCATGTGTGAAAACTAGAGACCTAGGGGAATCCAAGATGGGGTGACTTGTGGGGCTCTGACCAGGTTCTGTTACCCAGAATCCTTTACAAACTTCGAAATTTGGCTAAAAAAACAAATTTTCCTCACATTTCGGTGATAGAAAGTTCTGGAATCTGAGAGGAGCCACAAATGTCCTTCCACCCAGCATTCCCCCAAGTCTCCCGATAAAAGTGATACCTCACTTGTGTGGGTAGGCCTAGCGCCAACGAAAGGAAATGGCCCAAAACACAACATGGACACATTCCATTTTTTCACAGAAAATAGTGCCTACCTGTGGATTTTGGCCTCTAGTTCAGCCGGCACCTGGGGAAACCTAGCAAACCAGCACATTTCTGAAAACTAGACACCTAGCGGAATCCAAGATGGGGTGACTTGTGGGGCTCTGACCAGGTTCTGTGACCCAGAATTCTTTACAAACCTCAGAATTTGGCCAAAAAAACACTTTTTCCTCTCATTTCGGTGACAGAAAGTTCCGGAATCTGAGAGGAGCCACAAATGTCCTTCCAACAGCGTTCCCCCAAGTCTCCCGATAAAAATGATACCTCACTTGTGTGGGTGGGCCTAGCGCCAAAGAAAGGAAATGGCCCAAAACACAACATGGACACATCACATTTTTTCACAGAAAACAGTGCCTACCTGTGGATTTTGGCCTCTAGCTCAGCCGGCACCTGGAGAAACCTAGCAAACCAGCACATTTCTGAAAACTAGACAAATAGGGGAATCCAAGATGGGATTACTTGTGGGGCTCTGACCAGGTTCTGTTACCCAGAATCCTTTGCAAACCTCAGAATTTGGCCAAAAAAAACACTTTTTCCTCTCATTTCGGTGACAGAAAGTTCTGGAATCTGAGAGGAGCCACAAATGTCCTTCCACCCAGCGTTCCCCCAGGTCTCCAGATAAAAATGATACCTCACTTGTGTGGGTAGGCCTAGTGCCCGCGACAGGAAATGCCCCAAAACACAACGTGGACACATACCATTTTTTTGACAGAAAACAGAGGTGTTTTTTGCAAAGTGCCTACCTGTAGATTTTGGCCCCTAGCTCAGCCGGCACCTAGGGCAACCTACCAAACCTGTGCATTTTTGAAAACTAGAGACCTAGGGGAATCCAAGATGGGGTGACTTGTGGGGCTCTGACCAGGTTCTGTTACCCAGAATCCTTTGCAAACCTCCAAATTTGGCTAAAAAAACACATTTTCCTCACATTTCGGTGACAGAAAGTTCTGGAATCTCAGAGGAGCCACAAATTTCCTTCCACCCAGCGTTCCCCCAAGTCTCCCGATATAAATGATACCTCACTTGTGTGGGTAGGCCTAGCGCCCGCGACAGGAAATGCCCCAAAACACAACGTGGACACATCCGATTTTTTTGACAGAAAACAGAGGTGTTTTTTTCAAAGTGTCTACCTATAGATTTTGGCCCCTAGCTCAGCAGGAACCTAGGGAAACCTACCAAACCTGTGCATTTTTGGAAACTAGAGACCTAGGGGAATCCGAGATGGGGTGACTTGTGGGGCTCTGACCAGGTTCTGTTACCGAGAATCCTTTACAAACTTCGAAATTTGGCTAAAAAAACACATTTTCCTCACATTTCGGTGATAGAAAGTTCTGGAATCTGAGAGGAGCCACAAATGTCCTTCCACCCAGCGTTCCCCCAAGTCTCCCGATAAAAATGATACCTCACTTGTGTGGGTAGGCCTAGCGCCAACGAAAGGAAATGGCCCAAAACACAACATGGACACATTCCATTTTTTTACAGAAAATAGTGCCTACCTGTGGATTTTGGCCTCTAGTTCAGCCGGCACCTGGGGAAACCTAGCAAACCAGCACATTTCTGAAAACTAGACACCTAGCGGAATCCAAGATGGGGTGACTTGTGGGGCTCTGACCAGGTTCTGTGACCCAGAATTCTTTACAAACCTCAGAATTTGGCCAAAAAAACACTTTTTCCTCTCATTTCGGTGACAGAAAGTTCCGGAATCTGAGAGGAGCCACAAATGTCCTTCCAACAGCGTTCCCCCAAGTCTCCCGATAAAAATGATACCTCACTTGTGTGGGTGGGCCTAGCGCCAAAGAAAGGAAATGGCCCAAAACACAACATGGACACATCACATTTTTTCACAGAAAACAGTGCCTACCTGTGGATTTCGGCCTCTAGCTCAGCCGGCACCTGGGGAAACCTAGCAAACCAGCACATTTCTGAAAACTAGACAAATAGGGGAATCCAAGATGGGGTTACTTGTGGGGCTCTGACCAGGTTCTGTTACCCAGAATCCTTTGCAAACCTCAGAATTTGGCCAAAAAAAACACTTTTTCCTCTCATTTCGGTGACAGAAAGTTCTGGAATCTGAGAGGAGCCACAAATGTCCTTCCACCCAGCGTTCCCCCAGGTCTCCAGATAAAAATGATACCTCACTTGTGTGGGTAGGCCTAGTGCCCGCGACAGGAAATGCCCCAAAACACAACGTGGACACATCCCATTTTTTTGACAGAAAACAGAGGTGATTTTTGCAAAGTGCCTACCTGTAGATTTTGGCCCCTAGCTCAGCCGGCACCTAGGGCAACCTACCAAACCTGTGCATTTTTGAAAACTAGAGAACTAGGGGAATCCAAGATGGGGTGACTTGTGGGGCTCTGACCAGGTTCTGTTACCCAGAATCCTTTGCAAACCTCAAAATTTGGCTAAAAAAACACATTTTCCTCACATTTCGGTGACAGAAAGTTCAGGAATCTCAGAGGAGCCACAAATTTCCTTCCACCCAGCGTTCCCCCAAGTCTCCCGATATAAATGATACCTCACTTGTGTGGGTAGGCCTAGCGCCCGCGACAGGAAATGCCCCAAAACACAACGTGGACACATCCAATTTTTTTGACAGAAAACAGAGGTGTTTTTTTCAAAGTGCCTACCTATAGATTTGTCCCCTAGCTCAGCCAGAACCTAGGGAAACCTACCAAACCTGTGCATTTTTGAAAACTAAGGACCTAGGGGAATCCTAGATGGGGTGACTTGTGGGGCTCTGACCAGGTTCTGTTACCCAGAATCCTTTACAAACTTCGAAATTTGGCTAAAAAAACACATTTTCCTCACATTTCGGTGATAGAAAGTTCTGGAATCTGAGAGGAGCCACAAATGTCCTTCCACCCAGCGTTCCCTCAAGTCTCCCGATAAAAATGATACCTCACTTGTGTGGGTAGGCCTAGCGCCAACAAAAGGAAATGGCCCAAAACACAACATGGACACATCCCATTTTTTCACAGAAAATAGTGCCTACCTGTGGATTTTGGCCTCTAGTTCAGCCGGCACCTGGGGAAACCTAGCAAACCAGCACATTTCTGAAAACTAGACACCTAGCTGAATCCAAGATGGGGTGACTTGTGGGGCTCTGACCAGGTTCTGTGACCCAGAATCCTTTGCAAACCTCAGAATTTGGCCAAAAAAACACCTTTTCCTCCCATTTCGGTGACAGAAAGTTCTGGAATCTGAGAGGAGCCACAAATGTCCTTCCAACAGCGTTCCCCCAAGTCTCCCGATAAAAATGATACCTCACTTGTGTGGGTGGGCCTAGCGCCAAAGAAAGGAAATGGCCCAAAACACAACATGGACACATCACATTTTTTCACAGAAAACAGTGCCTACCTGTGGATTTTGGCCTCTAGCTCAGCCGGCAACTGGGGAAACCTAGCAAACCAGCACATTTCTGAAAATTAGACAAATAGGGGAATCCAAGATGGGGTTACTTGTGGGGCTCTGACCAGGTTCTGTTACCCAGAATCCTTTGCAAACCTCAGAATTTGGCCAAAAAAAGCACTTTTTCCTCTCATTTCGGTGACAGAAAGTTCTGGAATCTGAGAGGAGCCTCAAATGTCCTTCCACCCAGCGTTCCCCCAGGTCTCCAGATAAAAATGATACCTCACTTGTGTGGGTAGGCCTAGTGCCCGCGACAGGAAATGCCCCAAAACACAACGTGGACACATCCCATTTTTTTGACAGAAAACAGAGGTGTTTTTTGCAAAGTGCCTACCTGTAGGTTTTGGCCCCTAGCTCAGCCGGCACCTAGGGCAACCTACCAAACCTGTGCATTTTTGAAAACTAGAGACCTAGGGGAATCCAAGATGGGGTGACTTGTGGGGCTCTGACCAGGTTCTGTTACCCAGAATCCTTTGCAAACCTCAAAATTTGGCTAAAAAAACACATTTTCCTCACATTTCGGTGACAGAAAGTTCTGGAATCTCAGAGGAGCCACAAATTTCCTTCCACCCAGCGTTCCCCCAAGTCTCCCGATATAAATGATACCTCACTTGTGTGGGTAGGCCTAGCGCCCGCGACAGGAAATGCCCCAAAACACAACGTGGACACATCCCATTTTTTCACAGAAAACAGTGCCTACCTGTGGATTTTGGCCTCTAGTTCAGCCGGCACGTGGGGAAACCTAGCAAACCAGCACATTTCTGAAAACTAGACACCTTGCAGAATCCAAGATGGGGTGACTTGTGGGGCTCTGACCAGGTTCTGTGACCCAGAATCCTTTGCAAACCTCAGAATTTGGCCAAAAAAACACTTTTTCCTCTCATTTCGGTGACAGAAAGTTCTGGAATCTGAGAGGAGCCACAAATGTCCTTCTAACAGCGTTCCCCCAAGTCTCCCGATAAAAATGATACCTCACTTGTGTGGGTGGGCCTAGCGCCAAAGAAAGGAAATGGCCCAAAACACAACATGGACACATCACATTTTTTCACAGAAAACAGTGCCTACCTGTGGATTTTGGCCTCTAGCTCAGCCGGCACCTGGGGAAACCTAGCAAACCAGTACATTTCTGAAAACTAGACAAATAGGGGAATCCAAGATGGGGTGACTTGTGGGGCTCTGACCAGGTTCTGTTACCCAGAATCCTTTGCAAACCTCAGAATTTGGCCAAAAAAAACAATTTTCCTCTCATTTCGGTGACAGAAAGTTCTGGAATCTGAGAGGAGCCACAAATGTCCTTCCACCCAGCATTCCCCCAGGTCTCCAGATAAAAATGATACCTCACTTGTGTGGGTAGGCCTAGTGCCCGTGACAGGAAATGCCCCAAAACACAACGTGGACACATCCCATTTTTTTGACAGAAAACAGAGGTGTTTTTTGCAAAGTGCCTACCTGTAGATTTTGGCCCCTAGCTCAGCCGGCACCTGGGCAACCTACCAAACCTGTGCATTTTTTAAAACTAGAGACCTAGGGGAATCCAAGATGGGGTGACTTGTGGGGCTCTGACCAGGTTCTGTTACCCAGAATCCTTTGCAAACCTCAGAATTTGGCCAAAAAAAACACTTTTTCCTCTCATTTCGGTGACAGAAAGTTCTGGAATCTGAGAGGAGCCACAAATGTCCTTCCACCCAGCGTTCCCCCAGGTCTCCAGATAAAAATGATACCTCACTTGTGTGGGTAGGCCTAGTGCCCGCGACAGGAAATGCCCCAAAACACAACGTGGACACATCCCATTTTTTTGACAGAAAACAGAGGTGATTTTTGCAAAGTGCCTACCTGTAGATTTTGGCCCCTAGCTCAGCCGGCACCTAGGGCAACCTACCAAACCTGTGCATTTTTGAAAACTAGAGACCTAGGGGAATCCAAGATGGGGTGACTTGTGGGGCTCTGACCAGGTTCTGTTACCCAGAATCCTTTGCAAACCTCAAAATTTGGCTAAAAAAACACATTTTCCTCACATTTCGGTGACAGAAAGTTCAGGAATCTCAGAGGAGCCACAAATTTCCTTCCACCCAGCGTTCCCCCAAGTCTCCCGATATAAATGATACCTCACTTGTGTGGGTAGGCCTAGCGCCCGCGACAGGAAATGCCCCAAAACACAACGTGGACACATCCAATTTTTTTGACAGAAAACAGAGGTGTTTTTTTCAAAGTGCCTACCTATAGATTTGTCCCCTAGCTCAGCCAGAACCTAGGGAAACCTACCAAACCTGTGCATTTTTGAAAACTAAGGACCTAGGGGAATCCTAGATGGGGTGACTTGTGGGGCTCTGACCAGGTTCTGTTACCCAGAATCCTTTACAAACTTCGAAATTTGGCTAAAAAAACACATTTTCCTCACATTTCGGTGATAGAAAGTTCTGGAATCTGAGAGGAGCCACAAATGTCCTTCCACCCAGCGTTCCCTCAAGTCTCCCGATAAAAATGATACCTCACTTGTGTGGGTAGGCCTAGCGCCAACAAAAGGAAATGGCCCAAAACACAACATGGACACATCCCATTTTTTCACAGAAAATAGTGCCTACCTGTGGATTTTGGCCTCTAGTTCAGCCGGCACCTGGGGAAACCTAGCAAACCAGCACATTTCTGAAAACTAGACACCTAGCTGAATCCAAGATGGGGTGACTTGTGGGGCTCTGACCAGGTTCTGTGACCCAGAATCCTTTGCAAACCTCAGAATTTGGCCAAAAAAACACCTTTTCCTCCCATTTCGGTGACAGAAAGTTCTGGAATCTGAGAGGAGCCACAAATGTCCTTCCAACAGCGTTCCCCCAAGTCTCCCGATAAAAATGATACCTCACTTGTGTGGGTGGGCCTAGCGCCAAAGAAAGGAAATGGCCCAAAACACAACATGGACACATCACATTTTTTCACAGAAAACAGTGCCTACCTGTGGATTTTGGCCTCTAGCTCAGCCGGCAACTGGGGAAACCTAGCAAACCAGCACATTTCTGAAAATTAGACAAATAGGGGAATCCAAGATGGGGTTACTTGTGGGGCTCTGACCAGGTTCTGTTACCCAGAATCCTTTGCAAACCTCAGAATTTGGCCAAAAAAAGCACTTTTTCCTCTCATTTCGGTGACAGAAAGTTCTGGAATCTGAGAGGAGCCTCAAATGTCCTTCCACCCAGCGTTCCCCCAGGTCTCCAGATAAAAATGATACCTCACTTGTGTGGGTAGGCCTAGTGCCCGCGACAGGAAATGCCCCAAAACACAACGTGGACACATCCCATTTTTTTGACAGAAAACAGAGGTGTTTTTTGCAAAGTGCCTACCTGTAGGTTTTGGCCCCTAGCTCAGCCGGCACCTAGGGCAACCTACCAAACCTGTGCATTTTTGAAAACTAGAGACCTAGGGGAATCCAAGATGGGGTGACTTGTGGGGCTCTGACCAGGTTCTGTTACCCAGAATCCTTTGCAAACCTCAAAATTTGGCTAAAAAAACACATTTTCCTCACATTTCGGTGACAGAAAGTTCTGGAATCTCAGAGGAGCCACAAATTTCCTTCCACCCAGCGTTCCCCCAAGTCTCCCGATATAAATGATACCTCACTTGTGTGGGTAGGCCTAGCGCCCGCGACAGGAAATGCCCCAAAACACAACGTGGACACATCCCATTTTTTCACAGAAAACAGTGCCTACCTGTGGATTTTGGCCTCTAGTTCAGCCGGCACGTGGGGAAACCTAGCAAACCAGCACATTTCTGAAAACTAGACACCTTGCAGAATCCAAGATGGGGTGACTTGTGGGGCTCTGACCAGGTTCTGTGACCCAGAATCCTTTGCAAACCTCAGAATTTGGCCAAAAAAACACTTTTTCCTCTCATTTCGGTGACAGAAAGTTCTGGAATCTGAGAGGAGCCACAAATGTCCTTCTAACAGCGTTCCCCCAAGTCTCCCGATAAAAATGATACCTCACTTGTGTGGGTGGGCCTAGCGCCAAAGAAAGGAAATGGCCCAAAACACAACATGGACACATCACATTTTTTCACAGAAAACAGTGCCTACCTGTGGATTTTGGCCTCTAGCTCAGCCGGCACCTGGGGAAACCTAGCAAACCAGTACATTTCTGAAAACTAGACAAATAGGGGAATCCAAGATGGGGTGACTTGTGGGGCTCTGACCAGGTTCTGTTACCCAGAATCCTTTGCAAACCTCAGAATTTGGCCAAAAAAAACAATTTTCCTCTCATTTCGGTGACAGAAAGTTCTGGAATCTGAGAGGAGCCACAAATGTCCTTCCACCCAGCATTCCCCCAGGTCTCCAGATAAAAATGATACCTCACTTGTGTGGGTAGGCCTAGTGCCCGTGACAGGAAATGCCCCAAAACACAACGTGGACACATCCCATTTTTTTGACAGAAAACAGAGGTGTTTTTTGCAAAGTGCCTACCTGTAGATTTTGGCCCCTAGCTCAGCCGGCACCTGGGCAACCTACCAAACCTGTGCATTTTTTAAAACTAGAGACCTAGGGGAATCCAAGATGGGGTGACTTGTGGGGCTCTGACCAGGTTCTGTTACCCAGAATCCTTTGCAAACCTCAAAATTTGGCTAAAAAAACACATTTTCCACACATTTTGATGACAGAAAGTTCTAGAATCTGAGAGGAGCCACAAATTTCCTTCCACCCAGCGTTCTCCCAAGTCTCCCGATAAAAATGATACCTCACTTGTGTGGGTAGGTCTAGCGCACGCGACAGGAAATGCCCCAAAACACAACGTGGACACATCCCATTTTTTTGACAGAAAAAAGAGGTGTTTTTTGCAAAGTGCCTACCTGTAGATTTTGGCCCCTAGCTCAGCCGGCACCTAGGGAAACCGAGCAAACCAGCACATTTCTGAAAACTAGAGACCTAGGGGAATCCAAGATGGGGTGACTTGTGGGGCTCTGACCAGGTTCTGTTACCCAGAATCCTTTGCAAACCTCAAAATTTGGCAAAAAAAAAACATTTTCCTCACATTTCGGTGACAGAAAGTTCTGGAATCTGAGAGGAGCCACAAAGTTCCTTCCACCCAGCGTTCCCCCAAGTCTCCCGATAAAAATGGTACCTCACTTGTGTGGGTAGGCCTAGCGCTCGCGACAGGAAATGCCCCAAAACACAACGTGGACACATCCCATTTTTTTGACAGAAAACAGAGGTGTTTTTTTCAAAGTGCCTACCTATAGATTTTGGCCCCTAGCTCAGCCGGAACCTAGGGAAACCTACCAAACCTGTGCATTTGTGAAAACTAGAGACCTAGGGGAATCCAAGATGGGTGACTTGTGGGGCTCTGACCAGGTTCAGTTACCCAGAATCCTTTACAAACTTCGAAATTTGGTTAAAAAAACACATTTTCCTCACATTTCGGTGATAGAAAGTTCTGGAATCTGAGAGGAGCCACAAATGTCCTTCCACCCAGCATTCCCCCAAGTCTCCTGATAAAAATGATACCTCACTTGTGTGGGTAGGCCTAGCGCCAACGAAAGGAAATGGCCCAAAACACAACATGGACACATCCCATTTTTTCACAGAAAATAGTGCCTACCTGTGGATTTTGGCCTCTAGTTCAGCCGGCACCTGGGGAAACCTAGCAAACCAGCACATTTCTGAAAACTAGACACCTAGCGGAATCCAAGATGGGGTGACTTGTGGGGCTCTGACCAGGTTCTGTGACCCAGAATCCTTTGCAAACCTCAGAATTTGGCCAAAAAAACACTTTTTCCTCTCATTTCGGTGACAGAAAGTTCTGGAATCTGAGAGGAGCCACAAATGTCCTTCCAACAGCGTTCCCCCAAGTCTCCCGATAAAAATGATACCTCACTTGTGGGGGTGGGCCTAGCGCCAAAGAAAGGAAATGGCCCAAAACACAACATGGACACATCACATTTTTTCACAGAAAACAGTGCCTACCTGTGGATATTGGCCTCTAGCTCAGCCGGCAACTGGGGAAACCTAGCAAACCAGCACATTTCTGAAAACTAGACAAATAGGGGAATCCAAGATGGGGTTACTTGTGGGGCTCTGACCAGGTTCTGTTACCCAGAATCCTTTGCAAACCTCAGAATTTGGCCAAAAAAATCACTTTTATCTCTCATTTCGTTGACAGAAAGTTCTGGAATCTGAGAGGAGCCACAAATGTCCTTCCACCCAGCGTTCCCCCAGGTCTCCAGATAAAAATGATACCTCACTTGTGTAGGTAGGCCTAGTGCCCGCGACAGGAAATGCCCCAAAACACAACGTGGACACATCCCATTTTTTTGACAGAAAACAGAGGTGTTTTTTGCAAAGTGCCTACCTGTAGATTTTGGCCCCTAGCTCAGCCGGCACCTAGGGCAACCTACCAAACCTGTGCATTTTTGAAAACTAGAGACCTAGGGGAATCCAAGATGGGGTGACTTGTGGGGCTCTGACCAGGTTCTGTTAACCAGAATCCTTTGCAAACCTCAAAATTTGGCTAAAAAAACACATTTTCCTCACATTTCGGTGACAGAAAGTTCTGGAATCTCAGAGGAGCCACAAATTTCCTTCCACCCAGCGTTCCCCCAAGTCTCCCGATATAAATGACACCTCACTTGTGTGGGTAGGCCTAGCGCCCGCGACAGGAAATGCCCCAAAACACAACGTGGACACATCCCATTTTTTCACAGAAAACAGTGCCTACCTGTGGATTTTGGCCTCTAGTTCACCCGGCACCTGGGGAAACCTAGCAAACCAGCACATTTCTGAAAACTAGACACCTTGCAGAATCCAAGATGGGGTGACTTGTGGGGCTCTGACCAGGTTCTGTGACCCAGAATCCTTTGCAAACCTCAGAATTTGGCCAAAAAAACACTTTTTCCTCTCATTTCGGTGACAGAAAGTTCTGGAATCTGAGAGGAGCCACAAATGTCCTTCTAACAGCGTTCCCCCAAGTCTCCCGATAAAAATGATACCTCACTTGTGTGGGTGGGCCTAGCGCCAAAGAAAGGAAATGGCCCAAAACACAACATGGACACATCACATTTTTCACAGAAAACAGTTCCTACCTGTGGATTTTGGCCTCTAGCTCAGCCGGCACCTGGGGAAACCTAGCAAACCAGTACATTTCTGAAAACTAGACAAATAGGGGAATCCAAGATGGAGTGACTTGTGGGGCTCTGACCAGGTTCTGTTACCCAGAATCCTTTGCAAACCTCAGAATTTGGCCAAAAAAAACAATTTTCCTCTCATTTCGGTGACAGAAAGTTCTGGAATCTGAGAGGAGCCACAAATGTCCTTCCACCCAGCGTTCCCCCAGGTCTCCAGATAAAAATGATACCTCACTTGTGTGGGTAGGCCTAGTGCCCGTGACAGGAAATGCCCCAAAACACAACGTGGACACATCCCATTTTTTTGACAGAAAACAGAGGTGTTTTTTGCAAAGTGCCTACCTGTAGATTTTGGCCCCTAGCTCAGCCAGCACCTAGGGAAACCGAGCAAACCAGCACATTTCTGAAAACTAGAGACCTAGGGGAATCCAAGATGGGGTGACTTGTGGGGCTCTGACCAGGTTCTGTTACCCAGAATCCTTTGCAAACCTCAAAATTTGGCAAAAAAAAAACATTTTCCTCACATTTCGGTGACAGAAAGTTCTGGAATCTGAGAGGAGCCACAAAGTTCCTTCCACCCAGCGTTCCCCCAAGTCTCCCGATATAAATGATACCTCACTTGTGTGGGTGGGCCTAGCGCCAAAGAAAGGAAATGGCCCAAAACACAACATCGACACATCACATTTTTTCACAGAAAACAGTGGCTACCTGTGGATTTTGGCCTCTAGCTCAGCCGGCACCTGCGGAAACCTAGCAAACCAGTACATTTCTGAAAACTAGACAAATAGGGGAATCCAAGATGGGGTGACTTGTGGGGCTCTGACCAGGTTCTGTTACCCAGAATCCTTTGCAAACCTCAGAATTTGGCCAAAAAAAAAAAATTTCCTCTCATTTCGGTGACAGAAAGTTCTGGAATCTGAGAGGAGCCACAAATGTCCTTCCACCCAGCGTTCCCCCAGGTCTCCAGATAAAAATGATACCTCACTTGTGTCGGTAGGCCTAGTGCCCGTGACAGGAAATGCCCCAAAACACAACGTGGACACATCCCATTTTTTTGACAGAAAACAGAGGTGTTTTTTGCAAAGTGCCTACCTGTAGATTTTGACCCCTAGCTCAGCCGGCACCTGGGCAACCTACCAAACCTGTGCATTTTTGAAAACTAGAGACCTAGGGGAATCCAAGATGGGGTGACTTGTGGGGCTCTGACCAGGTTCTGTTACCCAGAATCCTTTGCAAACCTCAAAATTTGGCTAAAAAAACAAATTTTCCTCACATTTTGGTGACAGAAAGTTCTGGAATCTGAGAGGAGCCACAAATTTCCTTCCAACCAGCGTTCCCCCAAGTCTCCCGATAAAAATGATGCCTCACTTGTGTGGGTAGGCCTAGCGCACGCGACAGGAAATGCCCCAAAACACAACGTGGACACATCCCATTTTTTTGACAGAAAACAGAGGTGTTTTTTTCAAAGTGCCTACCTGTAGATTTTGGCCCCTAGCTCAGCCGGCACCTAGGGAAACCTAGCAAACCAGCACATTTCTGAAAACTAGAGACCTAGGGGAATCCAAGATGGGGTGACTTGTGGGGCTCTGACCAGGTTCTGTTACCCAGAATCCTTTGCAAACCTCAAAATTTGGCACAAAAAAAACATTTTCCTCACATTTCGGTGACAGAAAGTTCTGGAATCTGAGAGGAGCCACAAAGTTCCTTCCACCCAGCGTTCCCCCAAGTCTCCCGATAAAAATGGTACCTCACTTGTGTGGGTAGGCCTAGCGCTCCTGACAGGAAATGCCCCAAAACACAACGTGGACACATCCCATTTTTTTGACAGAATACAGAGGTGTTTTTTTCAAAGTGCCTACCTATAGAATTTGGCCCCTAGCTCAGCCGGAACCTAGGGAAACCTACCAAACCTGTGCATGTGTGAAAACTAGAGACCTAGGGGAATCCAAGATGGGGTGACTTGTGGGGCTCTGACCAGGTTCTGTTACCCAGAATCCTTTACAAACTTCGAAATTTGGCTAAAAAAACAAATTTTCCTCACATTTCGGTGATAGAAAGTTCTGGAATCTGAGAGGAGCCACAAATGTCCTTCCACCCAGCATTCCCCCAAGTCTCCCGATAAAAGTGATACCTCACTTGTGTGGGTAGGCCTAGCGCCAACGAAAGGAAATGGCCCAAAACACAACATGGACACATTCCATTTTTTCACAGAAAATAGTGCCTACCTGTGGATTTTGGCCTCTAGTTCAGCCGGCACCTGGGGAAACCTAGCAAACCAGCACATTTCTGAAAACTAGACACCTAGCGGAATCCAAGATGGGGTGACTTGTGGGGCTCTGACCAGGTTCTGTGACCCAGAATTCTTTACAAACCTCAGAATTTGGCCAAAAAAACACTTTTTCCTCTCATTTCGGTGACAGAAAGTTCCGGAATCTGAGAGGAGCCACAAATGTCCTTCCAACAGCGTTCCCCCAAGTCTCCCGATAAAAATGATACCTCACTTGTGTGGGTGGGCCTAGCGCCAAAGAAAGGAAATGGCCCAAAACACAACATGGACACATCACATTTTTTCACAGAAAACAGTGCCTACCTGTGGATTTTGGCCTCTAGCTCAGCCGGCACCTGGAGAAACCTAGCAAACCAGCACATTTCTGAAAACTAGACAAATAGGGGAATCCAAGATGGGGTTACTTGTGGGGCTCTGACCAGGTTCTGTTACCCAGAATCCTTTGCAAACCTCAGAATTTGGCCAAAAAAAACACTTTTTCCTCTCATTTCGGTGACAGAAAGTTCTGGAATCTGAGAGGAGCCACAAATGTCCTTCCACCCAGCGTTCCCCCAGGTCTCCAGATAAAAATGATACCTCACTTGTGTGGGTAGGCCTAGTGCCCGCGACAGGAAATGCCCCAAAACACAACGTGGACACATCCCATTTTTTTGACAGAAAACAGAGGTGTTTTTTGCAAAGTGCCTACCTGTAGATTTTGGCCCCTAGCTCAGCCGGCACCTAGGGCAACCTACCAAACCTGTGCATTTTTGAAAACTAGAGACCTAGGGGAATCCAAGATGGGGTGACTTGTGGGGCTCTGACCAGGTTCTGTTACCCAGAATCCTTTGCAAACCTCCAAATTTGGCTAAAAAAACACATTTTCCTCACATTTCGGTGACAGAAAGTTCTGGAATCTCAGAGGAGCCACAAATTTCCTTCCACCCAGCGTTCCCCCAAGTCTCCCGATATAAATGATACCTCACTTGTGTGGGTAGGCCTAGCGCCCGCGACAGGAAATGCCCCAAAACACAACGTGGACACATCCGATTTTTTTGACAGAAAACAAAGGTGTTTTTTTCAAAGTGTCTACCTATAGATTTTGGCCCCTAGCTCAGCTGGAACCTAGGGAAACCTACCAAACCTGTGCATTTTTGGAAACTAGAGACCTAGGGGAATCCGAGATGGGGTGACTTGTGGGGCTCTGACCAGGTTCTGTTACCGAGAATCCTTTACAAACTTCGAAATTTGGCTAAAAAAAACACATTTTCCTCACATTTCGGTGATAGAAAGTTCTGGAATCTGAGAGGAGCCACAAATGTCCTTCCACCCAGCGTTCCCCCAAGTCTCCCGATAAAAATGATACCTCACTTGTGTGGGTAGGCCTAGCGCCAACGAAAGGAAATGGCCCAAAACACAACATGGACACATTCCATTTTTTTACAGAAAATAGTGCCTACCTGTGGATTTTGGCCTCTAGTTCAGCCGGCACCTGGGGAAACCTAGCAAACCAGCACATTTCTGAAAACTAGACACCTAGCGGAATCCAAGATGGGGTGACTTGTGGGGCTCTGACCAGGTTCTGTGACCCAGAATTCTTTACAAACCTCAGAATTTGGCCAAAAAAACACTTTTTCCTCTCATTTCGGTGACAGAAAGTTCCGGAATCTGAGAGGAGCCACAAATGTCCTTCCAACAGCGTTCCCCCAAGTCTCCCGATAAAAATGATACCTCACTTGTGTGGGTGGGCCTAGCGCCAAAGAAAGGAAATGGCCCAAAACACAACATGGACACATCACATTTTTTCACAGAAAACAGTGCCTACCTGTGGATTTCGGCCTCTAGCTCAACCGGCACCTGGGGAAACCTAGCAAACCAGCACATTTCTGAAAACTAGACAAATAGGGGAATCCAAGATGGGGTTACTTGTGGGGCTCTGACCAGGTTCTGTTACCCAGAATCCTTTGCAAACCTCAGAATTTGGCCAAAAAAAACACTTTTTCCTCTCATTTCGGTGACAGAAAGTTCTGGAATCTGAGAGGAGCCACAAATGTCCTTCCACCCAGCGTTCCCCCAGGTCTCCAGATAAAAATTATACCTCACTTGTGTGGGTAGGCCTAGTGCCCGCGACAGGAAATGCCCCAAAACACAACGTGGACACATCCCATTTTTTTGACAGAAAACAGAGGTGTTTTTTGCAAAGTGCCTACCTGTAGATTTTGGCCCCTAGCTCAGCCGGCACCTAGGGCAACCTACCAAACCTGTGCATTTTTTAAAACTAGAGACCTAGGGGAATCCAAGATGGGGTGACTTGTGGGGCTCTGACCAGGTTCTGTTACCCAGAATCCTTTGCAAACCTCCAAATTTGGCTAAAAAAACACATTTTCCTCACATTTCGGTGACAGAAAGTTCTGGAATCTCAGAGGAGCCACAAATTTCCTTCCACCCAGCGTTCCCCCAAGTCTCCCGATATAAATGATACCTCACTTGTGTGGGTAGGCCTAGCGCCCGCGACAGGAAATGCCCCAAAACACAACGTGGACACATCCGATTTTTTTGACAGAAAACAGAGGTGTTTTTTTCAAAGTGCCTACCTATAGATTTTGGCCCCTAGCTCAGCTGGAACCTAGGGAAACCTACCAAACCTGTGCATTTTTGGAAACTAGAGACCTAGGGGAATCCGAGATGGGGTGACTTGTGGGGCTCTGACCAGGTTCTGTTACCGAGAACCCTTTCAAACTTCGAAATTTGGCTAAAAAAACACATTTTCCTCACATTTCGGTGATAGAAAGTTCTGGAATCTGAGAGGAGCCACAAATGTCCTTCCACCCAGCGTTCCCCCAAGTCTCCCGATAAAAATGATACCTCACTTGTGTGGGTAGGCCTAGCGCCAACGAAAGGAAATGGCCCAAAACACAACATGGACACATTCCATTTTTTTACAGAAAATAGTGCCTACCTGTGGATTTTGGCCTCTAGTTCAGCCGGCACCTGGGGAAACCTAGCAAACCAGCACATTTCTGAAAACTAGACACCTAGCGGAATCCAAGATGGGGTGACTTGTGGGGCTCTGACCAGGTTCTGTTACCGAGAATCCTTTACAAACCTCAGAATTTGGCCAAAAAAACACTTTTTCCTCTCATTTCGGTGACAGAAAGTTCCGGAATCTGAGAGGAGCCACAAATGTCCTTCCAACAGCGTTCCCCCAAGTCTCCTGATAAAAATGATACCTCACTTGTGTGGGTGGGCCTAGCGCCAAAGAAAGGAAATGGCCCAAAACACAACATGGACACATCACATTTTTTCACAGAAAACAGTGCCTACCTGTGGATTTTGGCCTCTAGCTCAGCCGGCACCTGGGGACACCTAGCAAACCAGCACATTTCTGAAAACTAGACAAATAGGGGAATCCAAGATGGGGTTACTTGTGGGGCTCTGACCAGGTTCTGTTACCCAGAATCCTTTGCAAACCTCAGAATTTGGCCAAAAAAAACACTTTTTCCTCTCATTTCGGTGACAGAAAGTTCTGGAATCTGAGAGGAGCCACAAATGTCCTTCCACCCAGCGTTCCCCCAGGTCTCCAGATAAAAATGATACCTCACTTGTGTGGGTAGGCCTAGTGCCCGCGACAGGAAATGCCCCAAAACACAACGTGGACACATCCCATTTTTTTGACAGAAAACAGAGGTGTTTTTTGCAAAGTGCCTACCTGTAGATTTTGGCCCCTAGCTCAGCCGGCACCTAGGGCAACCTACCAAACCTGTGCATTTTTTAAAACTAGAGACCTAGGGGAATCCAAGATGGGGTGACTTGTGGGGCTCTGACCAGGTTCTGTTACCCAGAATCCTTTGCAAACCTCAAAATTTGGCTAAAAAAACACATTTTCCTCACATTTCGGTGACAGAAAGTTCTGGAATCTCAGAGGAGCCACAAATTTCCTTCCACCCAGCGTTCCCCCAAGTCTCCCGATATAAATGATACCTCACTTGTGTGGGTAGGCCTAGCGCCCGCGACAGGAAATGCCCCAAAACACAACGTGGACACATCCGATTTTTTTGACAGAAAACAGAGGTGTTTTTTTCAAAGTGCCTACCTATAGATTTTGGCCCCTAGCTCAGCCGGAACCTAGGGAAACCTACCACACCTGTGCATTTTTGAAAACTAGAGACCTAGGGGAATCCGAGATGGGGTGACTTGTGGGGCTCTGACCAGGTTCTGTTACCGAGAATCCTTTACAAACTTCGAAATTTGGCTAAAAAAACACATTTTCCTCACATTTCGGTGATAGAAAGTTCTGGAATCTGAGAGGAGCCACAAATGTCCTTCCACCCAGCGTTCCCCCAAGTCTCCCGATAAAAATGATACCTCACTTGTGTGGGTAGGCCTAGCGCCAACGAAAGGAAATGGCCCAAAACACAACATGAACACATCACATTTTTTCACAGAAAACAGTGCCTACCTGTGGATTTTGGCATCTAGATCAGCCGGCACCTGGGGAAACCTAGCAAACCAGCACATTTCTGAAAACTAGACACCTAGCGGAATCCAAGATGGGGTGACTTGTGGGGCTCTGACCAGGTTCTGTTACCGAGAATCCTTTACAAACCTCAGAATTTGGCCAAAAAAACACTTTTTCCTCTCATTTCGGTGACAGAAAGTTCCGGAATCTGAGAGGAGCCACAAATGTCCTTCCAACAGCGTTCCCCCAAGTCTCCTGATAAAAATGATACCTCACTTGTGTGGGTGGGCCTAGCGCCAAAGAAAGGAAATGGCCCAAAACACAACATGGACACATCACATTTTTTCACAGAAAACAGTGCCTACCTGTGGATTTTGGCCTCTAGCTCAGCCGGCACCTGGGGACACCTAGCAAACCAGCACATTTCTGAAAACTAGACAAATAGGGGAATCCAAGATGGGGTTACTTGTGGGGCTCTGACCAGGTTCTGTTACCCAGAATCCTTTGCAAACCTCAGAATTTGGCCAAAAAAAACACTTTTTCCTCTCATTTCGGTGACAGAAAGTTCTGGAATCTGAGAGGAGCCACAAATGTCCTTCCATCCAGCGTTCCCCCAGGTCTCCAGATAAAAATGATACCTCACTTGTGTGGGTAGGCCTAGTGCCCGCGACAGGAAATGCCCCAAAACACAACGTGGACACATCCCATTTTTTTGACAGAAAACAGAGGTGTTTTTTGCAAAGTGCCTACCTGTAGATTTTGGCCCCTAGCTCAGCCGGCACCTAGGGCAACCTACCAAACCTGTGCATTTTTGAAAACTAGAGACCTAGGGGAATCCAAGATGGGGTGACTTGTGGGGCTCTGACCAGGTTCTGTTACCCAGAATCCTTTGCAAACCTCAAAATTTGGCTAAAAAAACACATTTTCCTCACATTTCGGTGACAGAAAGTTCTGGAATCTCAGAGGAGCCACAAATTTCCTTCCACCCAGCGTTCCCCCAAGTCTCCCGATATAAATGATACCTCACTTGTGTGGGTAGGCCTAGCGCCCGCGACAGGAAATGCCCCAAAACACAACGTGGACACATCCGATTTTTTTGACAGAAAACAGAGGTGTTTTTTTCAAAGTGCCTACCTATAGATTTTGGCCCCTAGCTCAGCCGGAACCTAGGGAAACCTACCACACCTGTGCATTTTTGAAAACTAGAGACCTAGGGGAATCCGAGATGGGGTGACTTGTGGGGCTCTGACCAGGTTCTGTTACCGAGAATCCTTTACAAACTTCGAAATTTGGCTAAAAAAACACATTTTCCTCATATTTCGGTGATAGAAAGTTCTGGAATCTGAGAGGAGCCACAAATGTCCTTCCACCCAGCGTTCCCCCAAGTCTCCCGATAAAAATGATAACTCACTTGTGTGGGTAGGCCTAGCGCCAACGAAAGGAAATGGCCCAAAACACAACATGGACACATCACATTTTTTCACAGAAAACAGTGCCTACCTGTGGATTTTGGCCTCTAGATCAGCCGGCACCTGGGGAAACCTAGCAAACCAGCACATTTCTGAAAACTAGACACCTAGCAGAATCCAAGATGGGGTGACTTGTGGGGCTCTGACCAGGTTCTGTTACCCAGAATCCTTTGCAAACCTCAAAATTTGACCAAAAAAAACAATTTTCCTCTCATTTCGGTGACAGAAAGTTCTGGAATCTGAGAGGAGCCACAAATGTCCTTCCACCCAGCGTTCCCCCAGGTCTCCAGATAAAAATTATACCTCACTTGTGTGGGTAGGCCTAGTGCCCGCGACAGGAAATGCCCCAAAACACAACGTGGACACATCCCATTTTTTTGACAGAAAACAGAGGTGTTTTTTGCAAAGTGCCTACCTGTAGATTTTGGCCCCTAGCTCAGCCGGCACCTGGGCAACCTACCAAACCTGTGCATTTTTGAAAACTAGAGACCTAGGGGAATCCAAGATGGGGTGACTTGTGGGGCTCTGACCAGGTTCTGTTACCCAGAATCCTTTGCAAACCTCAAAATTTGGGTAAAAAAACACATTTTCCTCACATTTCGGTGACAGAAAGTTCTGGAATCTGAGAGGAGCCACAAATTTCCTTCCACCCAGCGTTCCCCCAAGTCTCCCGATAAAAATGATACCTCACTTGTGTGGGTAGGCCTAGCGCACGCGACAGGAAATGCCCCAAAACACAACGTGGACACATCCCATTTTTTGACAGAAAACAGAGGTGTTTTTTGCAAAGTGCCTACCTGTAGATTTTGGCCCCTAGCTCAGCCGGCACCTAGGGAAACCTAGCAAACCAGCACATTTCTGAAAACTAGAGACCTAGGGGAATCCAAGATGGGGTGACTTGTGGGGCTCTGACCAGGTTCTGTTACCCAGAATCCTTTGCAAACCTAAAAATTTGGCTAAAAAAAAAACATTTTCCTCACATTTCGGTGACAGAAAGTTCTGGAATCTGAGAGGAGCCACAAATTTCCTTCCACCCAGCGTTCCCCCAAGTCTCCCGATAAAAATGGTACCTCACTTGTGTGGGTAGGCCTAGCGCCCGCGACAGGAAATGCCCCAAAACACAACGTGGACACATCCCATTTTTTTGACAGAAAACAGAGGTGTTTTTTTCAAAGTGCCTACCTATAGATTTTGGCCCCTAGCTCAGCCGGAACCTAGGGAAACCTACCAAACCTGTGCATTTTTGAAAACTAGAGACCTAGGGGAATCCGAGATGGGGTGACTTGTGGGGCTCTGACCAGGTTCTGTTACCAAGAATCCTTTACAAACTTCGAAATTTGGCTAAAAAAACACATTTTCCTCACATTTCGGTGATAGAAAGTTCTGGAATCTGAGAGGAGCCACAAATGTCCTTCCACCCAGCGTTTCCCCAAGTCTCCCGATAAAAATGATACCTCACTTGTGTGGGTAGGCCTAGCGCCAACGAAGGGAAATGGCCCAAAACACAACATGGACACATCACATTTTTTCACAGAAAACAGTGCCTACCTGTGGATTTTGGCCTCTAGTTCAGCCGGAACCTGGGGAAACCTAGCAAACCAGCACATTTCTGAAAACTAGACACCTAGCAGAATCCATGATGGGGTGACTTGTGGGGCTCTGACCAGGTTCTGTGACCCAGAAACCTTTGCAAACCTCAGAATGTGGCCAAAAAAACACTTTTTCCTCTCATTTCGGTGACAGAAAGTTCTGGAATCTGAGAGGAGCCACAAATGTCCTTCCAACAGCGTTCCTCCAAGTCTCCCGATAAAAATGATACCTCACTTGTGTGGGTGGGCCTAGCGCCAAAGAAAGGAAATGGCCCAAAACACAACATGGACACATCGCATTTTTTCACAGAAAACAGTGCCTACCTGTGGATTTTGGCCTCTAGCTCAGCCGGCACCTGGGGAAACCTAGCAAACCAGTACATTTCTGAAACTAGACAAATGGGGGAATCCAAGATGTGGTGACTTGTGGGGCTCTGACCAGGTTCTGTTACCCAGAATCCTTTGCAAACCTCAGAATTTGGCCAAAACAAACAATTTTCCTCTCATTTCGGTGACAGAAAGTTCTGGAATCTGAGAGGAGCCCCAAATGTCCTTCCACCCAGCGTTCCCCCAGGTCTCCAGATAAAAACGATACCTCACTTGTGTGGGTAGGCCTAGTGCCCGCGACAGGAAATGCCCCAAAACACAACGTGGACACATCCCATTTTTTTGACAGAAAACAGAGGTGTTTTTTGCAAAGTGCCTACCTGTAGATTTTGGCCCCTAGCTCAGCCGGCACCTAGGGAAACCTACCAAACCTGTGCATTTTTGAAAACTACAGACCCAGAGGAATCCAAGATGGGGTGACTTGTGGGGCTCTGACCAGGTTCTGTTACCCAGAATCCTTTGCAAACCTCAAAATCTGGCTAAAAAAACACATTTTGCTCACATTTCGGTGACAGAAAGTTCTGGAATCTGAGAGGAGCCACAAATGTCCTTCCACCCAGCGTTCCCCCAAGTCTCCCGATAAAAATGATACCTCACTTGTGTGGGTATGCCTAGCGCACGCGACAGGAAATGCCCCAAAACACAACGTGGACACATCCCATTTTTTTGACAGAAAACAGAGGTGTTTTTTGCAAAGTGCCTACCTGTAGATTTTGGCCCCTAGCTCAGCCGGCACCTAGGGAAACCTAGCAAACCAGCACATTTCTGAAAACTAGAGACCTAGGGGAATCCAAGATGGGGTGACTTGTGGGGCTCTGACCAGGTTCTGTTACCCAGAATCCTTTGCAAACCTCAAAATTTGGCTAAAAAAAATAACATTTTCCTCACATTTCGGTGATAGAAAGTTCTGGAATCTGAGAGGAGCCACAAATTTCCTTCCACCCAGCGTTCCCCCAAGTCTCCCGATAAAAATGGTACCTCACTTGTGTGGGTAGGCCTAGCGCCCGCGACAGGAAATGCCCCAAAACACAACGTGGACACATCCCATTTTTTTGACAGAAAACAGAGGTGTTTTTTTCAAAGTGCCTACCTATAGATTTTGGCCCCTAGCTCAGCCGGAACCTAGGGAAACCTACCAAACCTGTGCATTTTTGAAAACTAGAGACCTAGGGGAATCCGAGATGGGGTGACTTGTGGGGCTCTGACCAGGTTCTGTTACCCAGAATCCTTTACAAACTTCGAAATTTGGCTAAAAAAACACATTTTCCTCACATTTCGGTGATAGAAAGTTCTGGAATCTGAGAGGAGCCACAAATGTCCTTCCACCCAGCATTCCCCCAAGTCTCCCGATAAAAATGATACCTCACTTGTGTGGGTAGGCCTAGCGCCAACGAAAGGAAATGGCCCAAAACACAACATGGACACATTCCATTTTTTCACAGAAAATAGTGCCTACCTGTGGATTTTGGCCTCTAGTTCAGCCGGCACCTGGGGAAACCTAGCAAACCAGCACATTTCTGAAAACTAGACACCTAGCGGAATCCAAGATGGAGTGACTTGTGGGGCTCTGACCAGGTTCTGTGACTCAGAATCCTTTGCAAACCTCAGAATTTGGCCAAAAAAAACTTTTTCCTCTCATTTCGGTGACAGAAAGTTCTGGAATCTGAGAGGAGCCACAAATGTCCTTCCAACAGCGTTCCCCCAAGTCTCCCGATAAAAATGATTCCTCATTTGTGTGGGTGGGCCTAGCGCCAAAGAAAGGAAATGGCCCAAAACACAACATGGACACATCACATTTTTTCACAGAAAACAGTGCCTACCTGTGGATTTTGGCCTCTAGCTCAGCCGGCACCTGGGGAAACCTAGCAATCCATCACATTTCTGAAAACTAGACAAATAGGGGAATCCAAGATGGGGTGACTTGTGGGGCTCTGACCAGGTTCTGTTACCCAGAATCCTTTGCAAACCTCAGAATTTGGCCAAAAAAACACTTTTTCCTCTCCTTTCGGTGACAGAAAGTTCTGGAATCTGAGAGGAGCCACAAATGTCCTTCCACCCAGCGTTCCCCCAGGTCTCCAGATAAAAATTATACCTCACTTTTGTGGGTAGGCCTAGTGCCCGCAACAGGAAATGCCCCAAAACACAACGTGGACACATCCCATTTTTTTGACAGAAAACAGAGGTGTTTTTTGCAAAGTGCCTACCTGTAGATTTTGGCCCCTAGCTCAGCCGGCACCTAGGGCAACCTACCAAACCTGTGCATTTTTTAAAACTAGAGACCTAGGGGAATCCAGGCTGGGGTGACTTGTGGGGCTCTGACCAGGTTCTGTTACCCAGAATCCTTTGCAAACCTCAGAATATGGCTAAAAAAACACATTTTCCTCACATTTCGGTGACAGAAAGTTCTGGAATCTGAGAGTAGCAACAAATTTCCTTCCACCCAGCGTTCCCCCAAGTCTCCTGATAAAAATGATACCTCACTTGTGTGGGTAGGTCTAGCGCCCGCGACAGGAAATGCCCCAAAACACAACGTGGACACATCCCATTTTTTTGACAGAAAACAGAGGTGTTTTTTGCAAAGTACCTACCTGTAGATTTTGGCCCCTAGCTCAGCCGGCACCTAGGGAAACCTACCAAACCTGTGCATTTTTTAAAACTAGAGACCTAGGGGAATCCAAGATGGGGTGACTTGTGGGGCTCTGAACAGGTTCTGTTACCCAGAATCCTTTACAAACCTCAAAATTCGGCTTAAAAAAACACATTTTCCTCAACTTTCGGTGACAGAAAGTTCTGCAATCTGAGAGGAGCCATAAAGTTCCTTCCACCCAGCATTCCCCCAAGTCTCCCGATAAAAATGGCACCTCACTTGTGTGGGTAGGCCTAGCGCCAACGAAAGGAAATGGCCCAAAACACAACGTGGACACATCCCATTTAGATTTTGGCCACTATCTCAGCCGGCACCTGGGGAAACCTACCAACCCTGTGCATTTTTGAAAACTAGAGACCTAGGGTAATCCAGGATGGGGTGACTTGTGGGGCGCTGACCAGGTTCTGTTACCCAGAATCCTTTGCAAACCTCAAAATTTGGCTAAAAAAACACATTTTCCTCACATTTCGGTGACAGAAAGTTCTGGAATCTCAGAGGAGCCACAAATGTCCTTCCACCCAGCGTTTCCCCAAGTCTCCCGATAAAAATGATACCTCATTTATGTGGGTAGGCCTAGCACCAACGAAAGGAAATGGCCCAAAACACAACATGGGCACATCACATTTTTTCACAGAAAACAGTGCCTATCTGTGGATTTTGGCCTCTACCTCAGCCGGCAGCTGGGGAAACCTAGCAAACCAGCACATTTCTGAAAACTAGACACCTAGCGGAATCCAAGATGGGGTGACTTGTGGGGCTCTGACCAGGTTTTGTGACCCAGAATCCTTTGCAAACCTCAGAATTTGGCCAAAAAAACACTTTTTCCTCTCATTTCGGTGACAGAAAGTTCTGGAATCTGAGAGGAGCCACAAATGTCCTTCCAACAGCGTTCCCCCAAGTCTCCCGATAAAAATGATACCTCACTTGTGTGGGTGGGCCTCGCGCCAAAGAAAGGAAATGGCCCAAAACACAACATGGACACATCACATTTTTTCACAGAAAACAGTGCCTACCTGTGGATTTTGGCCTCTAGCTCAGCCGGCACCTGGGGAAACCTAGCAAACCAGCACATTTCTAAAAACTAGACAAATAGGGGAATCCAAGATGGGGTTACTTGTGGGGCTCTGACCAGGTTCTGTTACCCAGAATCCTTTGCAAACCTCAGAATTTGGCCAAAAAAAACACTTTTTCCTCTCATTTCGGTGACAGAAAGTTCTTGAATCTGAGAGGAGCCACAAATGTCCTTCCACCCAGCGTTCCCCCAGGTCTCCAGATAAAAATGATACCACACTTGTGTGGGTAGGCCTAGTGCCCGCGACAGGAAATGCCCCAAAACACAACGTGGACACATCCCATTTTTTTGACAGAAAACAGAGGTGTTTTTTGCAAAGTGCCTACCTGTAGATTTTGGCCCCTAGATCAGCCGGCACCTAGGGCAACCTACCAAACCTGTGCATTTTTTAAAACTAGAGACCTAGGGGAATCCAAGATGGGGTGACTTGTGGGGCTCTGACCAGGATCTGTTACCCAGAATCCTTTGCAAACCTCAAAATTTGGCTAAAAAAACACATTTTCCTCACATTTCGGTGACAGAAAGTTCTGGAATCTCAGAGGAGCCACAAACTTCCTTCCACCCAGCGTTCCCCCAAGTCTCCCGATATAAATGATACCTCACTTGTGTGGGGAGGCCTAGCGCCCGCGACAGGAAATGCCCCAAAACACAACGTGGACACATCCCATTTTTTTGACAGAAAACAGAGGTGTTTTTTTCAAAGTGCCTACCTATAGATTTTGGCCCCTAGCTCAGCCGGAACCTAGGGAAACCTACCGAACCTGTGCATTTTTGAAAACTAGAGACCTAGGGGAATCCGAGATGGGGTGACTTGTGGGGCTCTGACCAGGTTCTGTTACCGAGAATCCTTTACAAACTTCGAAATTTGGCTAAAAAAACACATTTCCTCACATTTCGGTGATAGAAAGTTCTGGAATCTGAGAGGAGCCACAAATGTCCTTCCACCCAGCGTTCCCCCAAGTCTCCCGATAAAAATGATACCTCACTTGTGTGGGTAGGCCTAGCGCCAACAAAAGGAAATGGCCCAAAACACAACATGGACACATTCCATTTTTTCACAGAAAATAGTGCCTACCTGTGGATTTTGGCCTCTAGTTCAGCCGGCACCTGGGGAAACCTAGCAAACCAGCACATTTCTGAAAACTAGACACCTAGCGGAATCCAAGATGGGGTGACTTGTGGGGCTCTGACCAGGTTCTGTGACCCAGAATCCTTTACAAACCTCAGAATTTGGCCAAAAAAACACTTTTCCTCTCATTTCGGTGACAGAAAATTCTGGAATCTGAGAGGAGCCACAAATGTCCTTCCAACAGCGTTCCCCCAAGTCTCCCGATAAAAATGATACCTCACTTGTGTGGGTGGGCCTAGCGCCAAAGAAAGGAAATGGCCCAAAACACAACATGGACACATCACATTTTTTCACAGAAAACAGTGCCTACCTGTGGATTTTGGCCTCTAGCTCAGCCGGCACCTGGGGAAACCTAGCAAACCAGCACATTTCTGAAAACTAGACAAATAGGGGAATCCAAGATGGGGTTACTTGTGGGGCTCTGACCAGGTTCTGTTACCCAGAATCCTTTGCAAACCTCAGAATTTGGCCAAAAAAAACACTTTTTCCTCTCATTTCGGTGACAGAAAGTTCTGGAATCTGAGAGGAGCCACAAATGTCCTTCCACCCAGCGTTCCCCCAGGTCTCCAGATAAAAATGATACCTCACTTGTGTGGGTAGGCCTAGTGTCCGCGACAGGAAATGCCCCAAAACACAACGTGGACACATCTCATTTTTTGGACAGAAAACAGAGGTGTTTTTTGCAAAGTGCCTACCTGTAGATTTTGTCCCCTAGCTCAGCCGGCACCTAGGGCAACCTACCAAACCTGTGCATTTTTGAAAACTAGAGACCTAGGGGAATCCAAGATGGGGTGACTTGTGGGGCTCTGACCAGGTTCTGTTACCCAGAATCCTTTGCAAACCTCAAAATTTGGCTAAAATAACACATTTTCCTCACATTTCGGTGACAGAAAGTTCTGGAATCTTAGAGGAGCCACAAATTTCCTTCCACCCAGCGTTCCCCCAAGTCTCCCGATATAAATGATACCTCACTTGTGTGGGTAGGCCTAGTGCCCCCAACAGGAAATACCCCAAAACACAACGTGGACACATCCCATTTTTTTGACAGAAAACAGAGGTGTTTTTTGCAAAGTGCCTACCTGTAGATTTTGGCCCCTAGATCAGCCGGCACCTAGGGCAACCTACCAAACCTGTGCATTTTTGAAAACTAGAGACCTAGGGGAATCCAAGATGGGGTGACTTGTGGGGCTCTGACCAGGATCTGTTACCCAGAATCCTTTGCAAACCTCAAAATTTGGCTAAAAAAACACATTTTCCTCACATTTCGGTGACAGAAAGTTCTGAAATCTCATAGGAGCCACAAACTTCCTTCCACCCAGCGTTCCCCCAAGTCTCCCGATATAAATGATACCTCACTTGTGTGGGTAGGCCTAGCGCCCGCGACAGGAAATGCCCCAAAACACAACGTGGACACATCCCATTTTTTTTACAGAAAACAGAGGTGTTTTTTTCAAAGTGCCTACCTATAGATTTTGGCCCCTAGCTCAGCCGGAACCTAGGGAAACCTACTGAACCTGTGCATTTTTGAAAACTAGAGACCTAGGGGAATCCGAGATGGGGTGACTTGTGGGGCTCTGACCAGGTTCTGTTACCGAGAATCCTTTACAAACTTCGAAATTTGGCTAAAAAAACACATTTTCCTCACATTTCGGTGATAGAAAGTTCTGGAATCTGAGAGGAGCCACAAATGTCCTTCCACCCAGCGTTCCCCCAAGTCTCCCGATAAAAATGATACCTCACTTGTGTGGGTAGGCCTAGCGCCAACAAAAGGAAATGGCCCAAAACACAACATGGACACATTCCATTTTTTCACAGAAAATAGTGCCTACCTGTGGATTTTGGCCTCTAGTTCAGCCGGCACCTGGGGAAACCTAGCAAACCAGCACATTTCTGAAAACTAGACACCTAGCGGAATCCAAGATGGGGTGACTTGTGGGGCTCTGAACAGGTTCTGTGACCCAGAATCCTTTACAAACCTCAGAATTTGGCCAAAAAAACACTTTTTCTCTCATTTCGGTGACAGAAAGTTCTGGAATCTGAGAGGAGCCACAAATGTCCTTCCAACAGCGTTCCCCCAAGTCTCCCGATAAAAATGATACCTCACTTGTGTGGGTGGGCCTAGCGCCAAAGAAAGGAAATGGCCCAAAACACAACATGGACACATCACATTTTTTCACAGAAAACAGTGCCTACCTGTGGATTTTGGCCTCTAGCTCAGCCGGCACCTGGGGAAACCTAGCAAACCAGCACATTTCTGAAAACTAGACAAATAGGGGAATCCAAGATGGGGTTACTTGTGGGGCTCTGACCAGGTTCTGTTACCCAGAATCCTTTGCAAACCTCAGAATTTGGCCAAAAAAAACACTTTTTCCTCTCATTTCGGTGACAGAAAGTTCTGGAATCTGAGAGGAGCCACAAATGTCATTCCACCCAGCGTTCCCCCAGGTCTCCAGATAAAAATGATACCTCACTTGTGTGGGTAGGCCTAGTGCCCGCAACAGGAAATGCTCCAAAACACAACGTGGACACATCCCATTTTTTTGACAGAAAACAGAGGTGTTTTTTGCAAAGTGCCTACCTGTAGATTTTGGCCCCTAGCTCAGCCGGCACCTAGGGCAACCTACCAAACCTGTGCATTTTTGAAAACTAGAGACCTAGGGGAATCCAAGATGTGGTGACTTGTGGGGCTCTGACCAGGTTCTGTTACCCAGAATCCTTTGCAAACCTCAAAATTTGGCTAAAAAAACACATTTTCCTCACATTTCGGTGACAGAAAGTTCTGGAATCTCAGAGGAGCCACAAATTTCCTTCCACCCAGCGTTCCCCCAAGTCTCCCGATATAAATGATACCTCACTTGTGTGGGTAGGCCTAGCGCCCGCGACAGGAAATGCCCCAAAACACAACGTGGACACATCCCATTTTTTTGACAGAAAACAGAGGTGTTTTTTTCAAAGTGCCTACCTATAGATTTTGGCCCCTAGCTCAGCCGGAACCTAGGGAAACCTACCAAACCTGTGCATTTATGAAAACTAGAGACCTAGGGGAATCCGAGATGGGGTGACTTGTGGGGCTCTGACCAGGTTCTGTTACCGAGAATCCTTTACAAACTTCGAAATTTGGCTAAAAAAACACATTTCCTCACATTTCGGTGATAGAAAGTTCTGGAATCTGAGAGGAGCCACAAATGTCCTTCCACCCAGCGTTCCCCCAAGTCTCCCGATAAAAATGATACCTCACTTGTGTGGGTAGGCCTAGCGCCAACAAAAGGAAATGGCCCAAAACACAACATGGACACATTCCATTTTTTCACAGAAAATAGTGCCTACCTGTGGATTTTGGCCTCTAGTTCAGCCGGCACCTGGGGAAACCTAGCAAACCAGCACATTTCTGAGAACTAGACACCTAGCGGAATCCAAGATGGGGTGACTTGTGGGGCTCTGACCAGGTTCTGTGACCCAGAATCCTTTACAAACCTCAGAATTTGGCCAAAAAAACACTTTTCCTCTCATTTCGGTGACAGAAAGTTCTGGAATCTGAGAGGAGCCACAAATGTCCTTCCAACAGCGTTCCCCCAAGTCTCCCGATAAAAATGATACCTCACTTGTGTGGGTGGGCCTAGCGCCAAAGAAAGGAAATGGCCCAAAACACAACATGGACACATCACATTTTTTCACAGAAAACAGTGCCTACCTGTGGATTTTGGCCTCTAGCTCAGCCGGCACCTGGGGAAACCTAGCAAACCAGCACATTTCAGAAAACTAGACAAATAGGGGAATCCAAGATGGGGTTACTTGTGGGGCTCTGACCAGGTTCTGTTACCCAGAATCCTTTGCAAACCTCAGAATTTGGCCAAAAAAAACACTTTTTCCTCTCATTTCGGTGACAGAAAGTTCTGGAATCTGAGAGGAGCCACAAATGTCCTTCCACCCAGCGTTCCCCCAGGTCTCCAGATAAAAATGATACCTCACTTGTGTGGGTAGGCCTAGTGCCCGCGACAGGAAATGCCCCAAAACACAACGTGGACACATCTCATTTTTTGGACAGAAAACAGAGGTGTTTTTTGCAAAGTGCCTACCTGTAGATTTTGTCCCCTAGCTCAGCCGGCACCTAGGGCAACCTACCAAACCTGTGCATTTTTGAAAACTAGAGACCTAGGGGAATCCAAGATGGGGTGACTTGTGGGGCTCTGACCAGGTTCTGTTATCCAGAATCCTTTGCAAACCTCAAAATTTGGCTAAAATAACACATTTTCCTCACATTTCGGTGACAGAAAGTTCTGGAATCTTAGAGGAGCCACAAATTTCCTTCCACCCAGCGTTCCCCCAAGTCTCCCGATATAAATGATACCTCACTTGTGTGGGTAGGCCTAGTGCCCCCAACAGGAAATACCCCAAAACACAACGTGGACACATCCCATTTTTTTGACAGAAAACAGAGGTGTTTTTTGCAAAGTGCCTACCTGTAGATTTTGGCCCCTAGATCAGCCGGCACCTAGGGCAACCTACCAAACCTGTGCATTTTTGAAAACTAGAGACCTAGGGGAATCCAAGATGGGGTGACTTGTGGGGCTCTGACCAGGATCTGTTACCCAGAATCCTTTGCAAACCTCAAAATTTGGCTAAAAAAACACATTTTCCTCACATTTCGGTGACAGAAAGTTCTGAAATCTCAGAGGAGCCACAAACTTCCTTCCACCCAGCGTTCCCCCAAGTCTCCCGATATAAATGATACCTCACTTGTGTGGGTAGGCCTAGCGCCCGCGACAGGAAATGCCCCAAAACACAACGTGGACACATCCCATTTTTTTTACAGAAAACAGAGGTGTTTTTTTCAAAGTGCCTACCTATAGATTTTGGCCCCTAGCTCAGCCGGAACCTAGGGAAACCTACTGAACCTGTGCATTTTTGAAAACTAGAGACCTAGGGGAATCCGAGATGGGGTGACTTGTGGGGCTCTGACCAGGTTCTGTTACCGAGAATCCTTTACAAACTTCGAAATTTGGCTAAAAAAACACATTTTCCTCACATTTCGGTGATAGAAAGTTCTGGAATCTGAGAGGAGCCACAAATGTCCTTCCACCCAGCGTTCCCCCAAGTCTCCCGATAAAAATGATACCTCACTTGTGTGGGTAGGCCTAGCGCCAACAAAAGGAAATGGCCCAAAACACAACATGGACACATTCCATTTTTTCACAGAAAATAGTGCCTACCTGTGGATTTTGGCCTCTAGTTCAGCCGGCACCTGGGGAAACCTAGCAAACCAGCACATTTCTGAAAACTAGACACCTAGCGGAATCCAAGATGGGGTGACTTGTGGGGCTCTGACCAGGTTCTGTGACCCAGAATCCTTTACAAACCTCAGAATTTGGCCAAAAAAACACTTTTTCTCTCATTTCGGTGACAGAAAGTTCTGGAATCTGAGAGGAGCCACAAATGTCCTTCCAACAGCGATAAAAATGATACCTCACTTGTGTGGGTGGGCCTAGCGCCAAAGAAAGGAAATGGCCCAAAACACAACATGGACACATCACATTTTTTCACAGAAAACAGTGCCTACCTGTGGATTTTGGCCTCTAGCTCAGCCGGCACCTGGGGAAACCTAGCAAACCAGCACATTTCAGAAAACTAGACAAATAGGGGAATCCAAGATGGGGTTACTTGTGGGGCTCTGACCAGGTTCTGTTACCCAGAATCCTTTGCAAACCTCAGAATTTGGCCAAAAAAAACACTTTTTCCTCTCATTTCGGTGACAGAAAGTTCTGGAATCTGAGAGGAGCCACAAATGTCATTCCACCCAGCGTTCCCCCAGGTCTCCAGATAAAAATGATACCTCACTTGTGTGGGTAGGCCTAGTGCCCGCAACAGGAAATGCTCCAAAACACAACGTGGACACATCCCATTTTTTTGACAGAAAACAGAGGTGTTTTTTGCAAAGTGCCTACCTGTAGATTTTGGCCCCTAGCTCAGCCGGCACCTAGGGCAACCTACCAAACCTGTGCATTTTTGAAAACTAGAGACCTAGGGGAATCCAAGATGTGGTGACTTGTGGGGCTCTGACCAGGTTCTGTTACCCAGAATCCTTTGCAAACCTCAAAATTTGGCTAAAAAAACACATTTTCCTCACATTTCGGTGACAGAAAGTTCTGGAATCTCAGAGGAGCCACAAATTTCCTTCCACCCAGCGTTCCCCCAAGTCTCCCGATATAAATGATACCTCACTTGTGTGGGTAGGCCTAGCGCCCGCGACAGGAAATGCCCCAAAACACAACGTGGACACATCCCATTTTTTTGACAGAAAACAGAGGTGTTTTTTTCAAAGTGCCTACCTATAGATTTTGGCCCCTAGCTCAGCCGGAACCTAGGGAAACCTACCAAACCTGTGCATTTATGAAAACTAGAGACCTTGGGGAATCCGAGATGGGGTGACTTGTGGGGCTCTGACCAGGTTCTGTTACCGAGAATCCTTTACAAACTTCGAAATTTGGCTAAAAAAACACATTTCCTCACATTTCGGTGATAGAAAGTTCTGGAATCTGAGAGGAGCCACAAATGTCCTTCCACCCAGCGTTCCCCCAAGTCTCCCGATAAAAATGATACCTCACTTGTGTGGGTAGGCCTAGCGCCAACAAAAGGAAATGGCCCAAAACACAACATGGACACATTCCATTTTTTCACAGAAAATAGTGCCTACCTGTGGATTTTGGCCTCTAGTTCAGCCGGCACCTGGGGAAACCTAGCAAACCAGCACATTTCTGAAAACTAGACACCTAGCGGAATCCAAGATGGGGTGACTTGTGGGGCTCTGACCAGGTTCTGTGACCCAGAATCCTTTACAAACCTCAGAATTTGGCCAAAAAAACACTTTTCCTCTCATTTCGGTGACAGAAAGTTCTGGAATCTGAGAGGAGCCACAAATGTCCTTCCAACAGCGTTCCCCCAAGTCTCCCGATAAAAATGATACCTCACTTGTGTGGGTGGGCCTAGCGCCAAAGAAAGGAAATGGCCCAAAACACAACATGAACACATCACATTTTTTCACAGAAAACAGTGCCTACCTGTGGATTTTGGCCTCTAGCTCAGCCGGCACCTGGGGAAACCTAGCAAACCAGCACATTTCTGAAAACTAGACAAATAGGGGAATCCAAGATGGGGTTACTTGTGGGGCTCTGACCAGGTTCTGTTACCCAGAATCCTTTGCAAACCTCAGAATTTGGCCAAAAAAAACAATTTTTCCTCTCATTTCGGTGACAGAAAGTTCTGGAATCTGAGAGGAGCCACAAATGTCCTTCCACCCAGCGTTCCCCCAGGTCTCCAGATAAAAATGATACCTCACTTGTGTGGGTAGGCCTAGTGCCCGCGACAGGAAATGCCCCAAAACACAACGTAGACACATCTCATTTTTTGGACAGAAAACAGAGGTGTTTTTTGCAAAGTGCCTACCTGTAGATTTTGTCCCCTAGCTCAGCCGGCACCTAGGGCAACCTACCAAACCTGTGCATTTTTGAAAACTAGAGACCTAGGGGAATCCAAGATGGGGTGACTTGTGGGGCTCTGACCAGGTTCTGTTACCCAGAATCCTTTGCAAACCTCAAAATTTGGCTAAAATAACACATTTTCCTCACATTTCGGTGACAGAAAGTTCTGGAATCTTAGAGGAGCCACAAATTTCCTTCCACCCAGCGTTCCCCCAAGTCTCCCGATATAAATGATACCTCACTTGTGTGGGTAGGCCTAGTGCCCGCAACAGGAAATGCCCCAAAACACAACGTGGACACATCCCATTTTTTTGACAGAAAACAGAGGTGTTTTTTGCAAAGTGCCTACCTGTAGATTTTGGCCCCTAGATCAGCCGGCACCTAGGGCAACCTACCAAACCTGTGCATTTTTGAAAACTAGAGACCTAGGGGAATCCAAGATGGGGTGACTTGTGGGGCTCTGACCAGGATCTGTTACCCAGAATCCTTTGCAAACCTCAAAATTTGGCTAAAAAAACACATTTTCCTCACATTTCGGTGACAGAAAGTTCTGGAATCTCAGAGGAGCCACAAACTTCCTTCCACCCAGCGTTCCCCCAAGTCTCCCGATATAAATGATACCTCACTTGTGTGGGTAGGCCTAGCGCCCGCGACAGGAAATGCCCCAAAACACAACGTGGACACATCCCATTTTTTTTACAGAAAACAGAGGTGTTTTTTTCAAAGTGCCTACCTATAGATTTTGGCCCCTAGCTCAGCCAGAACCTAGGGAAACCTACTGAACCTGTGCATTTTTGAAAACTAGAGACCTAGGGGAATCCGAGATGGGTTGACTTGTGGGGCTCTGACCAGGTTCTGTTACCGAGAATCCTTTACAAACTTCGAAATTTGGCTAAAAAAACACATTTTCCTCACATTTCGGTGATAGAAAGTTCTGGAATCTGAGAGGAGCCACAAATGTCCTTCCACCCAGCGTTCCCCCAAGTCTCCCGATAAAAATGATACCTCACTTGTGTGGGTAGGCCTAGCGCCAACAAAAGGAAATGGCCCAAAACACAACATGGACACATTCCATTTTTTCACAGAAAATAGTGCCTACCTGTGGATTTTGGCCTCTAGTTCAGCCGGCACCTGGGGAAACCTAGCAAACCAGCACATTTCTGAAAACTAGACACCTAGCGGAATCCAAGATGGGGTGACTTGTGGGGCTCTGACCAGGTTCTGTGACCCAGAATCCTTTACAAACCTCAGAATTTGGCCAAAAAAACACTTTTTCTCTCATTTCGGTGACAGAAAGTTCTGGAATCTGAGAGGAGCCACAAATGTCCTTCCAACAGCGTTCCCCCAAGTCTCCCGATAAAAATGATACCTCACTTGTGTGGGTGGGCCTAGCGCCAAAGAAAGGAAATGGCCCAAAACACAACATGGACACATCACATTTTTTCACAGAAAACAGTGCCTACCTGTGGATTTTGGCCTCTAGCTCAGCCGGCACCTGGGGAAACCTAGCAAACCAGCACATTTCTGAAAACTAGACAAATAGGGGAATCCAAGATGGGGTTACTTGTGGGGCTCTGACCAGGTTCTGTTACCCAGAATCCTTTGCAAACCTCAGAATTTGGCCAAAAAAAACACTTTTTCCTCTCATTTCGGTGACAGAAAGTTCTGGAATCTGAGAGGAGCCACAAATGTCATTCCACCCAGCGTTCCCCCAGGTCTCCAGATAAAAATGATCCCTCACTTGTGTGGGTAGGCCTAGTGCCCGCAACAGGAAATGCTCCAAAACACAACGTGGACACATCCCATTTTTTTGACAGAAAACAGAGGTGTTTTTTGCAAAGTGCCTACCTGTAGATTTTGGCCCCTAGCTCAGCCGGCACCTAGGGCAACCTACCAAACCTGTGCATTTTTGAAAACTAGAGACCTAGGGGAATCCAAGATGTGGTGACTTGTGGGGCTCTGACCAGGTTCTGTTACCCAGAATCCTTTGCAAACCTCAAAATTTGGCTAAAAAAACACATTTTCCTCACATTTCGGTGACAGAAAGTTCTGGAATCTCAGAGGAGCCACAAATTTCCTTCCACCCAGCGTTCCCCCAAGTCTCCCGATATAAATGATACCTCACTTGTGTGGGTAGGCCTAGCGCCCGCGACAGGAAATGCCCCAAAACACAACGTGGACACATCCCATTTTTTTGACAGAAAACAGAGGTGTTTTTTTCAAAGTGCCTACCTATAGATTTTGGCCCCTAGCTCAGCCGGAACCTAGGGAAACCTACCAAACCTGTGCATTTATGAAAACTAGAGACCTAGGGGAATCCGAGATGGGGTGACTTGTGGGGCTCTGACCAGGTTCTGTTACAGAGAATCCTTTACAAACTTAGAAATTTGGCTAAAAAAACACATTTTCCTCACATTTTGGTGATAGAAAGTTCTGGAATCTGAGAGGAGCCACAAATGTCCTTCCACCCAGCGTTCCCCCAAGTCTCCCGATAAAAAATGATACCTCACTTGTGTGGGTAGGCCTAGCGCCAACGAAAGGAAATGGCCCAAAACACAACATGGACACATAACATTTTTTCACAGAAAACAGTGCCTACCTGTGGATTTTGGCCTCTAGTTCAGCCGGCACCTGGGGAAACCTAGCAAACCAGCACATTTCTGAAAACTAGACACCTAGCAGAATCCAAGATGGGGTGACTTGTGGGGCTCTGACCAGGTTCTGTGACCCAGAAACCTTTGCAAACCTCAGAATGTGGCCAAAAAAACACTTTTTCCTCTCATTTCGGTGACAGAAAGTTCTGGAATCTGAGAGGAGCCACAAATGTCCTTCCAACAGCGTTCCCCCTAGTCTCCCGATAAAAATGATACCTCACTTGTGTGGGTGGGCCTAGCGCCAAAGAAAGGAAATGGCCCAAAACACAACATGGACACATCACATTTTTTCACAGAAAACAGTGCCTACCTGTGGATTTTGGCCTCTAGCTCAGCCGGCACCTGGGGAAACCTAGCAAACCAGTCCATTTCTGAAAACTAGACAAATAGGGGAATCCAAGATGGGGTGACTTGTGGGGCTCTGACCAGGTTCTGTTACCCAGAATCCTTTGCAAACCTCAGAATTTGGCCCAAAAAAATAATTTTCCTCTCATTTCGGTGACAGAAAGTTCTGGAATCTGAGAGGAGCCACAAATGTCCTTCAACCCAGCGTTTCCCCACGTCTCCAGATATAAATGATACCTCACTTGTGTGGGTAGGCCTAGTGCCCGCGACAGGAAATGCCCCAAAACACAACGTGGACACATCCCATTTTTTTGACAGAAAACAGAGGTGTTTTTTGCAAAGTGCCTACCTGTAGATTTTGGCCCCTAGCTCAGCCGGCACCTAGGGAAACCTAGCAAACCAGCACATTTCTGAAAACTAGAGACCTAGGGGAATCCAAGATGGGGTGACTTGTGGGGCTCTGACCAGGTTCTGTTACCCAGAATCCTTTGCAAACCTAAGAATTTGGCTAAAAAAAAAACATTTTCCTCACATTTCGGTGACAGAAAGTTCTGGAATCTGAGAGGAGCCACAAATTTCCTTCCACCCAGCGTTCCCCCAAGTCTTCCGATAAAAATGGTACCTCACTTGTGTGGGTAGGCCTAGCGCCCGCGACAGGAAATGCCCCAAAACACAACGTGGACACATCCCATTTTTTTGACAGAAAACAGAGGTGTTTTTTTCAAAGTGCCTACCTATAGATTTTGGCCCCTAGCTCAGCCGGAACCTAGGGAAACCTACCAAACCTGTGCATTTTTGAAAACTAGAGACCTAGGGGAATCTGATATGGGGTGACTTGTGGGGCTCTGACCAGGTTCTGTTACCGAGAATCCTTTACAAACTTCGAAATTTGGCTAAAAAAACACATTTTCCTCACATTTCGGTGATAGAAAGTTCTGGAATCTGAGAGGAGCCACAAATGTCCTTCCACCCAGCGTTCCCCCAAGTCTCCCGATATAAATGATACCTCACTTGTGTGGGTAGGCCTAGCGCCAACAAAAGGAAATGGCCCAAAACACAACATGGACACATTCCATTTTTTCACAGAAAATAGTGCCTACCTGTGGATTTTGGCCTCTAGTTCAGCCGGCACCTGGGGAAACCTAGCAAACCAGCACATTTCTGAAAACTAGACACCTAGCGGAATCCAAGATGGGGTGACTTGTGGGGCTCTGACCAGGTTCTGTGACCCAGAATCCTTTACAAACCTCAGAATTTGGCCAAAAAAACACTTCTTCCTCTCATTTCGGTGACAGAAAGTTCTGGAATCTGAGAGGAGCCACAAATGTCCTTCCAACAGCGTTCCCCCAAGTCTCCCGATAAAAATGATACCTCACTTGTGTGGGTGGGCCTAGCGCCAAAGAAAGGAAATGGCCCAAAACACAACATGGACACATCACATTTTTTCACAGAAAACAGTGCCTACCTGTGGATTTTGGCCTCTAGCTCAGCCGGCACCTGGGGAAACCTAGCAAACCAGCACATTTCTGAAAACTAGACAAATAGGGGAATCCAAGATGGGGTTACTTGTGGGGCTCTGACCAGGTTCTGTTACCCAGAATCCTTTGCAAACCTCAGAATTTGGCCAAAAAAAACACTTTTTCCTCTCATTTCGGTGACAGAAAGTTCTGGAATCTGAGAGGAGCCACAAATGTCCTTCCACCCAGCGTTCCCCCAGGTCTCCAGATAAAAATGATACCTCACTTGTGTGGGTAGGCCTAGTGCCCGCGACAGGAAATGCCCCAAAACACAACGTGGACACATCCCATTTTTTTGACAGAAAACAGAGGTGTTTTTTGCAAAGTGCCTACCTGTAGATTTTGGCCCCCAGCTCAGCCGGCACCTAGGGCAACCTACCAAACCTGTGCATTTTTGAAAACTAGAGACCTAGGGGAATCCAAGATGGGGTGACTTGTGGGGTCTGACCAGGTTCTGTTACCCAGAATCCTTTGCAAACCTCAAAATTTGGCTAAAAAACCACATTTTCCTCACATTTCGGTGACAGAAAGTTCTGGAATCTCAGAGGAGCCACAAATTTCCTTCCACCCAGCGTTCCCCCAAGTCTCCCGATATAAATGATACCTCACTTGTGTGGGTAGGCCTAGCGCCCGCGACAGGAAATGCCCCAAAACACAACGTGGACACATCCCATTTTTTTGACAGAAAACAGAGGTGTTTTTTTCAAAGTGCCTACCTATAGATTTTGGCCGCTAGCTCAGCCAGAACCTAGGGAAACCTACCAAACCTGTGCATTTATGAAAACTAGAGACCTAGGGGAATCCGAGATGGGGTGACTTGTGGGGCTCTGACCAGGTTCTGTTACAGAGAATCCTTTACAAACTTCGAAATTTGGTTAAAAAAACACATTTTCCTCACATTTCGGTGATAGAAAGTTCTGGAATCTGAGAGGAGCCACAAATGTCCTTCCACCCAGCGTTCCCCCAAGTCTCCCGATAAAAATGATACCTCACTTGTGTGGGTAGGCCTAGCGCCAACGAAAGGAAATGGCCCAAAACACAACATGGACACATCACATTTTTTCACAGAAAACAGTGCCTACCTGTGGATTTTGGCCTCTAGCTCAGCCGGCACCTGGGGAAACCTAGCAAACCAGCACATTTCTGAAAACTAGACAAATAGGGGAATCCAAGATGGGGTGACTTGTGGGGCTCTGACCAGGTTCTGTGACCCAGAAACCTTTGCAAACCTCAGAATGTGGCCAAAAAAACACTTTTTCCTCTCATTTCGGTGACAGAAAGTTCTGGAATCTGAGAGAAGCCACAAATGTCCTTCCAACAGCGTTCCCCAAGTCTCCCGATAAAAATGATACCTCACTTGTGTGGGTGGGCCTAGCGCCAAAGAAAGGAAATGGCCCAAAACACAACATGGACACATCACATTTTTTCACAGAAAACAGTGCCTACCTGTGGATTTTGGCCTCTAGCTCAGCCGGCACCTGGGGAAACCTAGCAAACCAGTACATTTCTGAAAACTAGACAAATAGGGGAATCCAAGATGGGGTGACTTGTGGGGCTCTGACCAGGTTCTGTTACCCAGAATCCTTTGCAAACCTCAGAATTTGGCCAAAAAAAAAAAATTTCCTCTCATTTCGGTGACAGAAAGTTCTGGAATCTGAGAGGAGCCACAAATGTCCTTCAACCCAGCGTTTCCCCAGGTCTCCAGATAAAAAGATACCTCACTTGTGTGGGTAGCCCTAGTGCCCGTGACAGGAAATGCCCCAAAACACAACGTGGACACATCCCATTTTTTTGACAGATAACAGAGGTGTTTTTTGCAAAGTGCCTACCTGTAGATTTTGGCCCCTAGCTCAGCCGGCATCTAGGGAAACCTAGCAAACCAGCACATTTCTGAAAACTAGAGACCTAGGGGAATCCAAGATGGGGTGACTTGTGGGGCTCTGACCAGGTTCTGTTACCCAGAATCCTTTGCAAACCTAAAAATTTGGCTAAAAAAAAAACATTTTCCTCACATTTCGGTGACAGAAAGTTCTGGAATCTGAGAGGAGCCACAAATTTCCTTCCACCCAGCGTTCCCCCAAGTCTCCCGATAAAAATGGTACCTCACTTGTGTGGGTAGGCCTAGCGCCCGCGACAGGAAATGCCCCAAAACTCAACGTGGACACATCCCATTTTTTTGACAGAAAACAGAGGTGTTTTTTTCAAAGTGCCTACCTATAGGTTTTGGCCCCTAGCTCAGCCGGAACCTAGGGAAACCTACCAAACCTGTGCATTTTTTAAAACTAGAGACCTAGGGGAATCCGATATGGGGTGACTTGTGGGGCTCTGACCAGGTTCTGTTACCGAGAATCCTTTACAAACTTCGAAATTTGGCTAAAAAAACACATTTTCCTCACATTTCGGTGATAGAAAGTTCTGGAATCTGAGAGGAGCCACAAATGTCCTTCCACCCAGCGTTCCCCCAAGTCTCCAGATATAAATGATACCTCACTTGTGTGGGTAGGCCTAGTGCCCGCGACAGGAAATGCCCCAAAACACAACGTGGACACATCCCATTTTTTTGACAGAAAACAGAGGTGTTTTTTGCAAAGTGCCTACCTGTAGATTTTGGCCCCTAGCTCAGCCGGCACCTAGGGAAACCTAGCAAACCAGCACATTTCTGAAAACTAGTGACCTAGGGGAATCCAAGATGGGGTGACTTGTGGGGCTCTGACCAGGTTCTGTTACCCAGAATCCTTTGCAAACCTAAAAATTTGGCTAAAAAAAAAACATTTTCCTCACATTTCGGTGACAGAAAGTTCTGGAATCTGAGAGGAGCCACAAATTTCCTTCCACCCAGCGTTCCCCCAAGTCTCCCGATAAAAATGGTACCTCACTTGTGTGGGTAGGCCTAGCGCCCGCGACAGGAAATGCCCCAAAACACTACGTGGACACATCCCATTTTTTTGACAGAAAACAGAGGTGTTTTTTTCAAAGTGCCTACCTATAGATTTTGGCCCCTAGCTCAGCCGGAACCTAGGGAAACCTACCAAACCTGTGCATTTTTGAAAACTAGAGACCTAGGGGAATCAGATATGGGGTGACTTGTGGGGCTCTGACCAGGTTCTGTTACCGAGAATCCTTTACAAACTTCGAAATTTGGCTAAAAAAACACATTTTCCTCACATTTCGGTGATAGGAAGTTCTGGAATCTGAGAGGAGCCACAAATGTCCTTCCACCCAGCGTTCCCCCAAGTCTCCCGATATAAATGATACCTCACTTGTGTGGGTAGGCCTAGCGCCAACAAAAGGAAATGGCCAAAAACACAACATGGACACATTCCATTTTTTCACAGAAAATAGTGCCTACCTGTGGATTTTGGCCTCTAGTTCAGCCGGCACCTGGGGAAACCTAGCAAACCAGCACATTTCTGAAAACTAGACACCTAGCGGAATCCAAGATGGGGTGACTTGTGGGGCTCTGACCAGGTTCTGTGACCCAGAATCCTTTACAAACCTCAGAATTTGGCCAAAAAAACACTTTTTCCTCTCATTTCGGTGACAGAAAGTTCTGGAATCTGAGAGGAGCCACAAATGTCCTTCCAACAGCGTTCCCCCAAGTCTCCCGATAAAAATGATACCTCACTTGTGTGGGTGGGCCTAGCGCCAAAGAAAGGAAATGGCCCAAAACACAACATGGACACCTCACATTTTTTCACAGAAAACAGTGCCTACCTGCGGATTTTGGCCTCTAGCTCAGCCGGCACCTGGGGAAACCTAGCAAACCAGCACATTTCTGAAAACTAGACAAATAGGGGAATCCAAGATGGGGTTACTTGTGGGGCTCTGACCAGGTTCTGTTACCCAGAATCCTTTGCAAACCTCAGAATTTGGCCAAAAAAAACAATTTTTCCTCTCATTTCGGTGACAGAAAGTTCTGGAATCTCAGAGGAGCCACAAATTTCCTTCCACCCAGCGTTCCCCCAAGTCTCCCGATATAAATGATACCTCACTTGTGTGGGTAGGCCTAGCGCCCGCGACAGGAAATGCCCCAAAACACAACGTGGACACATCCCATTTTTTTGACAGAAAACAGAGGTGTTTTTTTCAAAGTGCCTACCTATAGATTTTGGCCCCTAGCTCAGCCGGAACCTAGGGAAACCTACCAAACCTGTGCATTTATGAAAACTATAGACCTAGGGGAATCCGAGATGGGGTGACTTGTGGGGCTCTGACCAGGTTCTGTTACAGAGAATCCTTTACAAACTTCGAAATTTGGCTAAAAAAACACATTTTCCTCACATTTCGGTGATAGAAAGTTCTGGAATCTGAGAGGAGCCACAAATGTCCTTCCACCCAGCGTTCCCCCAAGTCTCCCGATAAAAATGATACCTCACTTGTGTGGGTAGGCCTAGCGCCAACGAAAGGAAATGGCCCAAAACACAACATGGACACATCAAATTTTTTCACAGAAAACAGTGCCTACCTTTGGATTTTGTCCTCTAGTTCAGCCGGCACCTGGGGAAACCTAGCAAACCAGCACATTTCTGAAAACTAGACACCTAGCAGAATCCAAGATGGGGTGACTTGTGGGGCTCTGACCAGGTTCTGTGACCCAGAAACCTTTGCAAACCTCAGAATGTGGCCAAAAAAACACTTTTTCCTCTCATTTCGGTGACAGAAAGTTCTGGAATCTGAGAGAAGCCACAAATGTCCTTCCAACAGCGTTCCCCCAAGTCTCCCGATAAAAATGATACCTCACTTGTGTGGGTGGGCCTAGCGCCAAAGAAAGGAAATGGCCCAAAACACAACATGGACACATCACATTTTTTCACAGAAAACAGTGCCTACCTGTGGATTTTGGCCTCTAGCTCAGCCGGCACCTGGGGAAACCTAGCAAACCAGTACATTTCTGAAAACTAGACAAATAGGGGAATCCAAGATGGGGTGACTTGTGGGGCTCTGACCAGGTTCTGTTACCCAGAATCCTTTGCAAACCTCAGAATTTGGCCAAAAAAAACAATTTTCCTCTCATTTCGGTGACAGAAAGTTCTGGAATCTGAGAGGAGCCACAAATGTCCTTCAACCCAGCGTTTCCCCAGGTCTCCAGATAAAAATGATACCTCACTTGTGTGGGTAGGCCTAGTGCCCGCGACAGGAAATGCCCCAAAACACAACGTGGACACATCCCATTTTTTTGAAAGAAAACAGAGGTGTTTTTTGCAAAGTGCCTACCTGTAGATTTTGGCCCCTAGCTCAGCCGGCACCTAGGGAAACCTAGCAAACCAGCACATTTCTGAAAACTAGAGACCTAGGGGAATCCAAGATGGGGTGACTTGTGGGGCTCTGACCAGGTTCTGTTACCCAGAATCCTTTGCAAACCTAAAAATTTGGCTAAAAAAAAAACATTTTCCTCACATTTCGGTGACAGAAAGTTCTGGAATCTGAGAGGAGCCACAAATTTCCTTCCACCCAGCGTTCCCCCAAGTCTCCCGATAAAAATGGTACCTCACTTGTGTGGGTAGGCCTAGCGCCCGCGACAGGAAATGCCCCAAAACTCAACGTGGACACATCCCATTTTTTTGACAGAAAACAGAGGTGTTTTTTTCAAAGTGCCTACCTATAGATTTTGGCCCCTAGCTCAGCCGGAACCTAGGGAAACCTACCAAACCTGTGCATTTTTGAAAACTAGAGACCTAGGGGAATCCGATATGGGGTGACTTGTGGGGCTCTGACCAGGTTCTGTTACCGAGAATCCTTTACACACTTCGAAATTTGGCTAAAAAAACACATTTTCCTCACATTTCGGTGATAGAAAGTTCTGGAATCTGAGAGGAGCCACAAATGTCCTTCCACCCAGCGTTCCCCCAAGTCTCCCGATATAAATGATACCTCACTTGTGTGGGTAGGCCTTGCGCCCGCGACAGGAAATGCCCCAAAACACAACGTGGACACATCCCATTTTTTTGACAGAAAACAGAGGAGTTTTTTTCAAAGTGCCTACCTATAGATTTTGGCCCCTAGCTCAGCCGGAACCTAGGGAAACCTACCAAACCTGTGCATTTTTTAAAACTAGAGACCTAGGGGAATCCGAGATGGGGTGACTTGTGGGGCTCTGACCAGGTTCTGTTACCGAGAATCCTTTACAAACTTCGAAATTTGGCTAAAAAAACACATTTTCCTCACATTTCGGTGATAGAAAGTTCTGGAATCTGAGTGGAGCCACAAATGTCCTTCCACCCAGCGTTCCCCCAAGTCTCCCGATAAAAATGATACCTCACTTGTGTGGGTAGGCCTAGCGCCAACAAAAGGAAATGGCCCAAAACACAACATGGACACATTCCATTTTTTCACAGAAAATAGTGCCTACCTGTGGATTTTGGCCTCTAGTTCAGCCGGCACCTGGGGAAACCTAGCAAACCAGCACATTTCTGAAAACTAGACACCTAGCGGAATCCAAGATGGGGTGACTTGTGGGGCTCTGACCAGGTTCTGTGACCCAGAATCCTTTACAAACCTCAGAATTTGGCCAAAAAAACACTTTTTCCTCTCATTTCGGTGACAGAAAGTTCTGGAATCTGAGAGGAGCCACAAATGTCCTTCCAACAGCGTTCCCCCAAGTCTCCCGATAAAAATGATACCTCACTTGTGTGGGTGGGCCTAGCGCCAAAGAAAGGAAATGGCCCAAAACACAACATGGACACATCACATTTTTTCACAGAAAACAGTGCCTACCTGTGGATTTTGGCCTCTAGCTCAGCCGGCACCTGGGGAAACCTAGCAAACCAGCACATTTCTGAAAACTAGACAAATAGGGGAATCCAAGATGGGGTTACTTGTGGGGCTCTGACCAGGTTCTGTTACCCAGAATCCTTTGCAAACCTCAGAATTTGGCCAAAAAAAACACTTTTTCCTCTCATTTCGGTGACAGAAGTTCTGGAAACTGAGAGGAGCCACAAATGTCCTTCCACCCAGCGTTCCCCCAGGTCTCCAGATAAAAATTATACCTCACTTGTGTGGGTAGGCCTAGTGCCCGCGACTGGAAATGCCCCAAAACAGAACGTGGACACATCCCATTTTTTTGACAGAAAACAGAGGTGTTTTTTGCAAAGTGCCTACCTGTAGATTTTGGCCCCCAGCTCAGCCGGCACCTAGGGCAACCTACCAAACCTGTGCATTTTTGAAAACTAGAGACCTAGGGGAATCCAAGATGGGGTGACTTGTGGGGCTCTGACCAGGTTCTGTTACCCAGAATCCTTTGCAAACCTCAAAATTTGGCTAAAAAAACACATTTTCCTCACATTTCGGTGACAGAAAGTTCTGGAATCTCAGAGGAGCCACAAATTTCCTTCCACCCAGCGTTCCCCCAAGTCTCCCGATATAAATGATACCTCACTTGTGTGGGTAGGCCTAGCGCCCGCGACAGGAAATGCCCCAAAACACAACGTGGACACATCCCATTTTTTTGACAGAAAACAGAGGTGTTTTTTTCAAAGTGCCTACCTATAGATTTTGGCCCCTAGCTCAGCCGGAACCTAGGGAAACCTACCAAACCTGTGCATTTATGAAAACTAGAGACCTAGGGGAATCCGAGATGGGGTGACTTGTGGGGCTCTGACCAGGTTCTGTAACAGAGAATCCTTTACAAACTTCGAAATTTGGCTAAAAAAACACATTTTCCTCACATTTCGGTGATAGAAAGTTCTGGAATCTGAGAGGAGCCACAAATGTCCTTCCACCCTGCGTTCCCCCAAGTCTCCCGATAAAAATGATACCTCACTTGTGTGGGTAGGCCTAGCGCCAACGAAAGGAAATGGCCCAAAACACAACATGGACACATCACATTTTTTCACAGAAAACAGTGCCTACCTGTGGATTTTGGCCTCTAGTTCAGCCGGCACCTGGGGAAACCTAGCAAACCAGTACATTTCTGAAAACTGGACACCTAGCAGAATCCAAGATGGGGTGACTTGTGGGGCTCTGACCAGGTTCTGTGACCCAGAAACCTTTGCAAACCTCAGAATGTGGCCAAAAAAACACTTTTTCCTCTCATTTCGGTGACAGAAAGTTCTGGAATCTGGGAGAAGCCACAAATGTCCTTCCAACAGCGTTTCCCCAGGTCTCCAGATAAAAATGATACCTCACTTGTGTGGGTAGGCCTAGTGCCCGCGACAGGAAATGCCCCAAAACACAACGTGGACACATCCCATTTTTTTGACAGAAAACAGAGGTGTTTTTTGCAAAGTGCCTACCTGTAGATTTTGGCCCCTAGCTCAGCCGGCACCTGGGCAACCTACCAAACCTGTGCATTTTTGAAAACTAGAGACCTAGGGGAATCCAAGATGGGGTGACTTGTGGGGCTCTGACCAGGTTCTGTTACCCAGAATCCTTTGCAAACCTCAAAATTTGGCTAAAAAAACACATTTTCAAAACATTTCGGCGACAGAAAGTTCTGGAATATGAGAGGAGCCACAAATTTCCTTCCACCCAGCGTTCCCGCAAGTCTCCCGATAAAAATGATACCTCACTTGTGTGGGTAGGCCAAGCGCACGCGACAGGAAATGCCCCAAAACACAACGTGGACACATCCCATTTTTTTGACAGAAAACAGAGGTGTTTTTTGCAAAGTGCCTACCTGTAGATTTTGGCCCCTAGCTCAGCCGGCACCTAGGGAAACCTAGCAAACCAGCATATTTCTGAAAACTAGAGACCTAGGGGAATCCAAGATGGGGTGACTTGTGGGGCTCTGACCAGGTTCTGTTACCCAGAATCCTTTGCAAACCTAAAAATTTGGCTAAAAAAAAAACATTTTCCTCACATTTCGGTGACAGAAAGTTCTGGAATCTGAGAGGAGCCACAAATTTCCTTCCACCCAGCGTTCCCCCAAGTCTCCCGATAAAAATGGTACCTCACTTGTGTGGGTAGGCCTAGCGCCCGCGACAGGAAATGCCCCAAAACACAACGTGGACACATCCCTTTTTTTTGACAGAAAACAGAGGTGTTTTTTTCAAAGTGCCTACCTATAGATTTTGGCCCCTAGCTCAGCCGGAACCTAGGGAAACCTACCAAACCTGTGCATTTATGAAAACTAGAGACCTAGGGGAATCCGAGATGGGGTGACTTGTGGGGCTCTGACCAGGTTCTGTTACAGAGAATCCTTTACAAACTTCGAAATTTGGCTAAAAAAACACATTTTCCTCACATTTCGGTGATAGAAAGTTCTGGAATCTGAGAGGAGCCACAAATGTCCTTCCACCCAGCGTTCCCCCAAGTCTCCCGATAAAAATGATACCTCACTTGTGTGGGTAGGCCTAGCGCCAACGAAAGGAAATGGCCCAAAACACAACATGGACACATCACATTTTTTCACAGAAAACAGTGCCTACCTGTGGATTTTGGCCTCTAGCTCAGCCGGCACCTGGGGAAACCTAGCAAACCAGTACATTTCTGAAAACTAGACAAATAGGGGAATCCAAGATGGGGTGACTTGTGGGGCTCTGACCAGGTCCTGTTACCCAGAATCCTTTGCAAACCTCAGAATTTGGCCCAAAAAAACAATTTTCCTCTCATTTCGGTGACAGAAAGTTCTGGAATCTGAGAGGAGCCACAAATGTCCTTCCACCCAGCGTTCCCCCAGGTCTCCAGATAAAAACGATACCTCACTTGTGTGGGTAGGCCTAGTGCCCGCAACAGGAAATGCCCCAAAACACAACGTGGACACATCCCATTTTTTTGACAGAAAACAGAGGTGTTTTTTGCAAAGTGCCTACCTGTAGATTTTGGCCCCTAGCTCAGCCGGCACCTGGGCAACCTACCAAACCTGTGCATTTTTAAAAACTAGAGACCTAGGGGAATCCAAGATGGGGTGACTTGTGGGGCTCTGACCAGGTTCTGTTACCCAGAATCCTTTGCAAACCTCAAAATCTGGCTAAAAAAACACATTTTCAAAACATTTAGGCGACAGAAAGTTCTGGAATATGAGAGGAGCCACAAATTTCCTTCCACCCAGCGTTCCCCCAAGTCTCCCGATAAAAATGATACCTCACTTGTGTGGGTAGGCCTAGCGCACGTGACAGGAAATGCCCCAAAACACAACGTGGACACATCCCATTTTTTTGACAGAAAACAGAGGTGTTTTTTGCAAAGTGCCTACCTGTAGATTTTGGCCCCTAGCTCAGCCGGCACCTAGGGAAACCTAGCAAACCAGCACATTTCTGAAAACTAGAGACCTAGGGGAATCCAAGATGGGGTGACTTGTGGGGCTCTGACCAGGTTCTGTTACCCAGAATCCTTTGCAAACCTAAAAATTTGGCTAAAAAAAAAACATTTTCCTCACATTTCGGTGACAGAAAGTTCTGGAATCTGAGAGGAGCCACAAATTTCCTTCCACCCAGCGTTCCCCCAAGTCTCCCGATAAAAATGGTACCTCACTTGTGTGGGTAGGCCTAGCGCCCGCGACAGGAAATGCCCCAAAACACAACGTGGACACATCCCATTTTTTTGACAGAAAACAGAGGTGTTTTTTTCAAAGTGCCTACCTATAGATTTTGGCCCCTAGCTCAGCCGGAACCTAGGGAAACCTACCAAACCTGTGCATTTATGAAAACCAGAGACCTAGGGGAATCCGAGATGGGGTGACTTGTGGGGCTCTGACCAGGTTCTGTTACAGAGAATCCTTTACAAACTTCGAAATTTGGCTAAAAAAACACATTTTCCTCACATTTCGGTGATAGAAAGTTCTGGAATCTGAGAGGAGCCACAAATGTCCTTCCACCCAGCGTTCCCCCAAGTCTCCCGATAAAAATGATACCTCACTTGTGTGGGTAGGCCTAGCGCCAACGAAAGGAAATGGCCCAAAACACAACATGGACACATCACATTTTTTCACAGAAAACAGTGCCTACCTGTGGATTTTGGCCTCTAGTTCAGCCGGCACCTGGGGAAACCTAGCAAACCAGTACATTTCTGAAAACTAGACACCTAGCAGAATCCAAGATGGGGTGACTTGTGGGGCTCTGACCAGGTTCTGTGACCCAGAAACCTTTGCAAACCTCAGAATGTGGCCAAAAAAACACTTTTTCCTCTCATTTCGGTGACAGAAAGTTCTGGAATCTGAGAGGAGCCACAAATGTCCCTCCAACAGCGTTCCCCCAAGTCTCCCGATAAAAATGATACCTCACTTGTGTGGGTGGGCCTAGCGCCAAAGAAAGGAAATGGCCCAAAACACAACATGGACACATCACATTTTTTCACAGAAAACAGTGCCTACCTGTGGATTTTGGCCTCTAGCTCAGCCGGCACCTGGGGAAACCTAGCAAACCAGTACATTTCTGAAAACTAGACAAATAGGGGAATCCAAGATGGGGTGACTTGTGGGGCTCTGACCAGGTTCTGTTACCCAGAATCCTTTGCAAACCTCAGAATTTGGCCCAAAAAAATAATTTTCCTCTCATTTCGGTGACAGAAAGTTCTGGAATCTGAGAGGAGCCACAAATGTCCTTCCAACAGCGTTCCCCCAAGTCTCCCGATAAAAATGATACCTCACTTGTGTGGGTGGGCCTAGCGCCAAAGAAAGGAAATGGCCCAAAACACAACATGGACACATCACATTTTTTCACAGAAAACAGTGCCTACCTGTGCATTTTGGCCTCTAGCTTAGCCGGCACCTGGGGAAACCTAGCAAACCAGCACATTTCTGAAAACTAGACAAATAGGGGAATCCAAGATGGGGTGACTTGTGGGGCTCTGACCAGGTTCTGTTACCCAGAATCCTTTGCAAACCTCAGAATTTGGCCAAAAAAACACTTTTTCCTCACATTTCGGTGACAGAAAGTTCTGGAATCTGAGAGGAGCCACAAATTTCCTTCCACCCAGCGTTCCCCCAAGTCTCCCGATAAAAATGGTACCTCACTTGTGTGGGTAGGCCTAGCGCCCGCGACAGGAAATGCCCCAAAACACAACGTGGACACATCCCATTTTTTTGACAGAAAACAGAGGTGTTTTTTTCAAAGTGCCTACCTATAGATTTTGGCCCCTAGCTCAGCAGGAACCTAGGGAAACCTACCAAACCTGTGCATTTTTTAAAACTAGAGACCTAGTGGAATCCGATATGGGGTGACTTGTGGGGCTCTGACCAGGTTCTGTTACCGAGAATCCTTTACAAACTTCGAAATTTGGCTAAAAAAAACACATTTTCCTCACATTTCGGTGATAGAAAGTTCTGGAATCTGAGAGGAGCCACAAATGTCCTTCCACCCAGCGTTCCCCCAAGTCTCCCGATAAAAATGATACCTCACTTGTGTGGGTAGGCCTAGCGCCAACGATAGGAAATGGCCCAAAACACAACATGGACACATCAAATTTTTTCACAGAAAACAGTGCCTACCTGTGGATTTTGGCCTCTAGTTCAGCCGGCACCTGGGGAAACCTAGCAAACCAGCACATTTCTGAAAACTAGACACCTAGCAGAATCCAAGATGGGGTGACTTGTGGGGCTCTGACCAGGTTCTGTGACCCAGAAACCTTTGCAAACCTCAGAATGTGGCCAAAAAAACACTTCTTCCTCTCATTTCGGTGACAGAAAGTTCTGGAATCTGAGAGGAGCCACAAATGTCCTTCCAACAGCGTTCCCCCAAGTCTCCCGATAAAAATGATACCTCACTTGTGTGGGTGGGCCTAGCGCCAAAGAAAGGAAATGGCCCAAAACACAACATGGACACATCACATTTTTTCACAGAAAACAGTGCCTACCTGTGGATTTTGGCCTCTAGCTCAGCCGGCACCTGGGGAAACCTAGCAAACCAGTACATTTCTGAAAACTAGACAAATAGGGGAATCCAAGATGGGGTGACTTGTGGGGCTCTGACCAGGTCCTGTTACCCAGAATCCTTTGCAAACCTCAGAATTTGGCCCAAAAAAACAATTTTCCTCTCATTTCGGTGACATAAAGTTCTGGAATCTGAGAGGAGCCACAAATGTCCTTCCACCCAGCGTTCCCCCAGGTCTCCAGATAAAAACGATACCTCACTTGTGTGGGTAGGCCTAGTGCCCGCAACAGGAAATGCCCCAAAACACAACGTGGACACATCCCATTTTTTTGACAGAAAACAGAGGTGTTTTTTGCAAAGTGCCTACCTGTAGATTTTGGCCCCTAGCTCAGCCGGCACCTGGGCAACCTACCAAACCTGTGCATTTTTAAAAACTAGAGACCTAGGGGAATCCAAGATGGGGTGACTTGTGGGGCTCTGACCAGGTTCTGTTACCCAGAATCCTTTGCAAACCTCAAAATCTGGCTAAAAAAACACATTTTCAAAACATTTCGGCGACAGAAAGTTCTGGAATATGAGAGGAGCCACAAATTTCCTTCCACCCAGCGTTCCCCCAAGTCTCCCGATAAAAATGATACCTCACTTGTGTGGGTAGGCCTAGCGCACGCGACAAGAAATGCCCCAAAACACAACGTGGACACATCCCATTTTTTTGACAGAAAACAGAGGTGTTTTTTGCAAAGTGCCTACCTGTAGATTTTGGCCCCTAGCTCAGCCGGCACCTAGGGAAACCTAGCAAACCAGCACATTTCTGAAAACTAGAGACCTAGGGGAATCCAAGATGGGGTGACTTGTGGGGCTCTGACCAGGTTCTGTTACCCAGAATCCTTTGCAAACCTAAAAATTTGGCTAAAAAAAAAACATTTTCCTCACATTTCGGTGACAGAAAGTTCTGGAATCTGAGAGGAGCCACAAATTTCCTTCCACCCAGCGTTCCCCCAAGTCTCCCGATAAAAATGGTACCTCACTTGTGTGGGTAGGCCTAGCGCCCGCGACAGGAAATGCCCCAAAACACAACGTGGACACATCCCATTTGTTTGACAGAAAACAGAGGTGTTTTTTTCAAAGTGCCTACCTATAGATTTTGGCCCCTAGCTCAGCCGGAACCTAGGGAAACCTACCAAACCTGTGCATTTATGAAAACTAGAGACCTAGGGGAATCCGAGATGGGGTGACTTGTGGGGCTCTGACCAGGTTCTGTTACAGAGAATCCTTTACAAACTTCGAAATTTGGCTAAAAAAACACATTTTCCTCACATTTCGGTGATAGAAAGTTCTGGAATCTGAGAGGAGCCACAAATGTCCTTCCACCCAGCGTTCCCCCAAGTCTCCCGATAAAAATGATACCTCACTTGTGTGGGTAGGCCTAGCGCCAACGAAAGGAAATGGCCCAAAACACAACATGGACACATCACATTTTTTCACAGAAAACAGTGCCTACCTGTGGATTTTGGCCTCTAGTTCAGCCGGCACCTGGGGAAACCTAGCAAACCAGTACATTTCTGAAAACTAGACACCTAGCAGAATCCAAGATGGGGTGACTTGTGGGGCTCTGACCAGGTTCTGTGACCCAGAAACCTTTGCAAACCTCAGAATGTGGCCAAAAAAACACTTTTTCCTCTCATTTCGGTGACAGAAAGTTCTGGAATCTGAGAGGAGCCACAAATGTCCTTCCAACAGCGTTCCCCCAAGTCTCCCGATAAAAATGATACCTCACTTGTGTGGGTGGGCCTAGCGCCAAAGAAAGGAAATGGCCCAAAACACAACATGGACACATCACATTTTTTCACAGAAAACAGTGCCTACCTGTGGATTTTGGCCTCTAGCTCAGCCGGCACCTGGGGAAACCTAGCAAACCAGTACATTTCTGAAAACTAGACAAATAGGGGAATCCAAGATGGGGTGACTTGTGGGGCTCTGACCAGGTTCTGTTACCCAGAATCCTTTGCAAACCTCAGAATTTGGCCCAAAAAAATAATTTTCCTCTCATTTCGGTGACAGAAAGTTCTGGAATCTGAGAGGAGCCACAAATGTCCTTCAACCCAGCGTTTCCCCAGGTCTCCAGATAAAAATGATACCTCACTTGTGTGGGGAAGGCCTAGTCCCCGCAACAGGAAATGCCCCAAAACACAACGTGGACACATCCCATTTTTTTGACAGAAAACAGAGGTGTTTTTTGCAAAGTGCCTACCTGTAGATCTTGGCCCCTAGCTCAGCCGGCACCTAGGGCAACCTACCAAACCTGTGCATTTTTGAAAACTAGAGACATAGGGGAATCCAGGATGAGGTGACTTGTGGGGCTCTGACCAGGTTCTGTTACCCAGAATCCTTTGCAAACCTCAAAATTTGGCTAAAAAAACACATTTTCCTCACATTTCGGTGACAGAAAGTTCTGGAATCTGAGAGGAGCAACAAATTTCCTTCCACCCAGCGTTCCCCCAAGTCTCCCGATAAAAATGATACCTCACTTGTGTGGGTAGGTCTAGCGCACGCGACAGGAAATGCCCCAAAACACAACGTGGACACATCCCATTTTTTTGACAGAAAACAGAGGTGTTTTTTGCAAAGTGCCTACCTGTAGATTTTGGTCCCTAGCTCAGCCGGCACCTAGGGAAACCTACCAAACCTGTGCATTTTTTAAAACTAGAGACCTAGGGGAATCCAAGATGGGGTGACTTGTGGGGCTCTGAACAGGTTCTGTTACCCAGAATCCTTTACAAACCTCAAAATTTGTCTAAAAAAACACATTTTCCTCACATTTCGGTGACAGAAAGTTCTGGAATCTGAGAGGAGCCACAAAGTTCCTTCCACCCAGCATTCCCCCAAGTCTCCCGATAAAAATGGCACCTCACTTGTGTGGGTAGGCCTAGCGCCAACGAAAGGAAATGGCCCAAAACACAACGTGGACACATCCCATTTAGATTTTGGCCACTAGCTCAGACGGCACGTAGGGAAACCTACCAACCCTGTGCATTTTTGAAAACTAGAGACCTAGGGTAATCCAGGATGGGGTGACTTGTGGGGCGCTGACCAGGTTCTGTTACCCAGAATCCTTTGCAAACCTCAAAATTTGGCTAAAAAAACACATTTTCCTCACATTTCGGTGATAGAAAGTTCTGGAATCTGAGAGGAGCCAAAAATGTCCTTCCACCCAGCGTTTCCCCAAGTCTCCCGATAAAAATGATACCTCATTTATGTGGGTAGGCCTAGCACCAACGAAAGGAAATGGCCCAAAACACAACATGGGCACATCACATTTTTTCACAGAAAACAGTGCCTATCTGTGGATTTTGGCCTCTACCTCAGCCGGCACCTGGGGAAACCTAGCAAACCACCACATTTCTGAAAACTAGACACCTAGGGGAATCCAAGATGGGGTGACTTGTGGGGCTCTAACCAGGTTCTGTTACCCAGAATCCTTTGCATACCTCAAAATTTGGCTAAAAAAACACATTTTCCTCACATTTCGGTGACAGAAAGTTCTGGAATATGAGAGGAGCCACAAATGTCCTTCCACCCAGCGTTTTCCCAAGTCTCCCGATAAAAATGATATCTCACTTGTGTGGGTAGGCCTAGCGCCCGCGACAGGAAATGCCCCAAAACACAACGTGGACACATCCCATTTTTTTGACAGAATACAGAGGTGTTTTTTGCAAAGTGCCTACCTGTAGATTTTGGCCCCTAGCTCAGCCGGCACCTAGGGAAACCTACCAAACCTGTGCATTTTTTAAATCTAGAGACCTAGGGGAATCCGAGATGGGGTGACTTGTGGGGCTCTGACCAGGTTCTGTTACCCAGAATCCTTTACAAACTTCGAAATTTGGCTAAAAAAACACATTTTCCTCACATTTCGGTGATAGAAAGTTCTGGAATCTGAGAGGAGCCACAAATGTCCTTCCACCCAGCGTTCCCCCAAGTCTCCCAATAAAAATGATACCTCACTTGTGTGGGTAGGCCTAGCGCCAACTAAAGGAAATGGCCCAAAACACAACATGGACACATCCCATTTTTTCACAGAAAATAGTGCCTACCTGTGGATTTTGGCCTCTAGCTCAGCCGGCAGCTGGGGAAAGCTAGCAAACCAGCATATTTCTGAAAACTAGACACCTAGCGGAATCCAAGATGGGGTGACTTGTGGGGCTCTGACCAGGTTCTGTGACCCAGAATCCTTTGCAAACCTCAGAATTTGGCCCAAAAAAAACTTTTTCCTCTCATTTCGGTGACAGAAAGTTCTGGAATCTGAGAGGAGCCACAAATGTCCTTCCACCCAGCGTTCCCCCAGGTCTCCATATAAAAATGATACCTCACTTGTGTGGGTAGGCCTAGTGCCCGCGACAGGAAATGCCCCAAAAAACAACGTGGACACATCCCATTTTTTTGACAGAAAACAGAGGTGTTTTTTGCAAAGTGCCTACCTGTAGATTTTGGCCCCTAGCTCAGCCGGCACCTAGGGCAACCTACCAAACCTGTGCATTTTTGAAAACTAGAGACCTAGGGGAATCCAATATGGGGTGACTTGTGGGGCTCTGACCAGGATCTGTTACCCAGAATCCTTTGCAAACCTCAAAATTTGGCTAAAAAAACACATTTTCCTCACATTTCGGTGACAGAAAGTTCTGGAATCTCAGAGGAGCCACAAATTTCCTTCCACCCAGCGTTCCCCCAAGTCTCCCGATATAAATGATACCTCACTTGTGTGGGTAGGCCTAGCGCCCGCGACAGGAAATGCCCCAAAACACAACGTGGACACATCCCATTTTTTTGACAGAAAACAGAGGTGTTTTTTTCAAAGTGCCTACCTATAGGTTTTGGCCCCTAGCTCAGCCGGAACCTAGGGAAACCTACCAAACCTGTGCATTTTTGAAAACTAGAGACCTAGGGGAATCCGAGATGGGGTGACTTGTGGGGCTCTGACCAGGTTCTGTTACCGAGAATCCTTAACAAACTTCTAAATTTGGCTAAAAAAACACATTTTCCTCACATTTCGGTGATATAAAGTTCTTGAATCTGAGAGGAGCCACAAATGTCCTTCCACCCAGCGTTCCCCCAAGTCTCCCGATAAAAATGATACCTCACTTGTGTGGGTAGGCCTAGCGCCAACGAAAGGAAATGGCCCAAAACACAACATGGACATATCACATTTTTTCACAGAAAACAGTGCCTACCTGTGGATTTTGGCCTCTAGTTCAGCCGGCACCTGGGGAAACCTAGCAAACCAGCACATTTCTGAAAACTAGACACCTAGCAGAATCCAAGATGGGGTGACTTGTGGGGCTCTGACCAGGTTCTGTGACACAGAAACCTTTGCAAACCTCAGAATGTGGCCAAAAAAACACTTTTTCCTCTCATTTCGGTGACAGAAAGTTCTGGAATCTGAGAGGAGCCACAAATGTCCTTCCAACAGCGTTCCCCCAAGTCTCCCGATAAAAATGATACCTCACTTGTGTGGGTGGGCCTAGTGCCAAAGAAAGGAAATGGCCCAAAACACAACATGGACACATCACATTTTTTCACAGAAAACAGTGCCTACCTGTGGATTTTGGCCTCTAGCTCAGCCGGCACCTGGGGAAACCTAGCAAACCAGTACATTTCTGAAAACTAGACAAATAGGGGAATCCAAGATGGGGTGACTTGTGGGGCTCTGACCAGGTTCTGTTACCCAGAATCCTTTGCAAACCTCAGAATTTGGCCAAAAAAAACAATTTTCCTCTCATTTCGGTGACAGAAAGTTCTGGAATCTGAGAGGAGCCACAAATGTCCATCCACCCAGCGTTCCCCCAGGTCTCCAGATAAAAATGATACCTCACTTGTGTGGGTAGGCCTAGTGCCCGCGACAGGCAATGCCCCAAAACACAACGTGGACACATCCCATTTTTTTGACAGAAAACAGAGGTGTTTTTTGCAAAGTGCCTACCTGTAGATTTTGGCCCCTAGCTCAGCCGGCACCTGGGCAACCTACCAAACCTGTGCACTTTTGAAAACTAGAGACCTAGAGGAATCCAAGATGGGGTGACTTGTGGGGCTCTGACCCGGTTCTGTTACCCAGAATCCTTTGCAAACCTCAAAATTTGGCTAAAAAAACACATTTTCCTCATATTTCGGTGACAGAAAGTTCTGGAATCTGAGAGGAGCCACAAATTTCCTTCCACCCAGCGTTCCCCCAAGTCTCCCGATAAAAATGATACCTCACTTGTGTGGGTAGGCCTAGCGCACGCGACAGGAAATGCCCCAAAACACAACGTGGACACATCCCATTTTTTTGACAGAAAACAGAGGTGTTTTTTGCAAAGTGCCTACCTGTAGATTTTGGCCCCTAGCTCAGCCGGCACCTAGGGAAACCTAGCAAACCAGCACATTTCTGAAAAGTAGAGACCTAGGGGAATCCAAGATGGGGTGACTTGTGGGGCTCTGACCAGGTTCTGTTACCCAGAATCCTTTGCAAACCTCAAAATTTGGCTAAAAACAAAACATTTTCCTCACATTTCGGTGACAGAAAGTTCTGGAATCTGAGAGGAGCCACAAATTTCCTTCCACCCAGCGTTCCCCCAAGTCTCCCGATAAAAATGGTACCTCACTTGTGTGGGTAGGCCTAGCGCCCGCGACAGGAAATGCCCCAAAACACAACGTGGACACATCCCATTTTTTTGACAGAAAACAGAGGTGTTTTTTTCAAAGTGCCTACCTATAGATTTTGGCCCCTAGCTCAGCCGGAACCTAGGGAAACCTACCAAACCTGTGCATTTTTGAAAACTAGAGACCTAGGGGTATCCGAGATGGGGTGACTTGTGGGGCTCTGACCAGGTTCTGTTACCCAGAATCCTTTACAAACTTCGAAATTTGGCTAAAAAAACACATTTTCCTCACATTTCGGTGATAGAAAGTTCTGGAATCTGAGAGGAGCCACAAATGTCCTTCCACCCAGCATTCCCCCAAGTCTCACGATAAAAATTATACCTCACTTGTGTGGGTAGGCCTAGCGCCAACGAAAGGAAATGTCCCAAAACACAACATGGATACATTCCATTTTTTCACAGAAAATAGTGCCTACCTGTGGATTTTGGCCTCTAGTTCAGCCGGCACCTGTTGAAACCTAGCAAACCAGCACATTTCTGAAAACTAGACACCTAGCGGAATCCAAGATGGGGTGACTTGTGGGGCTCTGACCAGGTTCTGTGACCCAGAATCCTTTGCAAACCTCAGAAGTTGGCCAAAAAAACACTTTTTCCTCTCATTTCGGTGACAGAAAGTTCTGGAATCTGAGAGGAGCCACAAATGTCCTTCCAACAGCGTTCCCCCAAGTCTCCCAATAAACATGATACCTCACTTGTGTGGGTGGGCCTAGCGCCAAAGAAAGGAAATGGCCCAAAACACAACATGGACACATCACATTTTTTCACAGAAAACAGTGCCTACCTGTGGATTTTGGCCTCTAGCTCAGCCGGCACCTGGGGAAACCTAGCAAACCAGTACATTTCTGAAAACTAGACAAATAGGGGAATCCAAGATGGGGTGACTTGTGGGGCTCTGACCAGGTCCTGTTACCCAGAATCCTTTGCAAACCTCAGAATTTGGCCCAAAAAAACAATTTTCCTCTCATTTCGGTGACAGAAAGTTCTGGAATCTGAGAGGAGCCACAAATGTCCTTCCACCCAGCGTTCCCCCAGGTCTCCAGATAAAAACGATACCTCACTTGTGTGGGTAGGCCTAGTGCCCGCAACAGGAAATGCCCCAAAACACAACGTGGACACATCCCATTTTTTTGACAGAAAACAGAGGTGTTTTTTGCAAAGTGCCTACCTGTAGATTTTGGCCCCTAGCTCAGCCGGCACCTGGGCAACCTACCAAACCTGTGCATTTTTTAAAACTAGAGACCTAGGGGAATCCAAGATGGGGTGACTTGTGGGGCTCTGACCAGGTTCTGTTACCCAGAATCCTTTGCAAACCTCAAAATCTGGCTAAAAAAACACATTTTCAAAACATTTCGGCGACAGAAAGTTCTGGAATATGAGAGGAGCCACAAATTTCCTTCCACCCAGCGTTCCCCCAAGTCTCCCGATAAAAATGATACCTCACTTGTGTGGGTAGGCCTAGCGCACGCGACAAGAAATGCCCCAAAACACAACGTGGACACATCCCATTTTTTTGACAGAAAACAGAGGTGTTTTTTGCAAAGTGCCTACCTGTAGATTTTGGCCCCTAGCTCAGCCGGCACCTAGGGAAACCTAGCAAACCAGCACATTTCTGAAAACTAGAGACCTAGGGGAATCCAAGATGGGGTGACTTGTGGGGCTCTGACCAGGTTCTGTTACCCAGAATCCTTTGCAAACCTAAAAATTTGGCTAAAAAAAAAACATTTTCCTCACATTTCGGTGACAGAAAGTTCTGGAATCTGAGAGGAGCCACAAATTTCCTTCCACCCAGCGTTCCCCCAAGTCTCCCGATAAAAATGGTACCTCACTTGTGTGGGTAGGCCTAGCGCCCGCGACAGGAAATGCCCCAAAACACAACGTGGACACATCCCATTTTTTTGACAGAAAACAGAGGTGTTTTTTTCAAAGTGCCTACCTATAGATTTTGGCCCCTAGCTCAGCCGGAACCTAGGGAAACCTACCAAACCTGTGCATTTATGAAAACTAGAGACCTAGGGGAATCCGAGATGGGGTGACTTGTGGGGCTCTGACCAGGTTCTGTTACAGAGAATCCTTTACAAACTTCGAAATTTGGCTAAAAAAACACATTTTCCTCACATTTCGGTGATAGAAAGTTCTGGAATCTGAGAGGAGCCACAAATGTCCTTCCACCCAGCGTTCCCCCAAGTCTCCCGATAAAAATGATACCTCACTTGTGTGGGTAGGCCTAGCGCCAACGAAAGGAAATGGCCCAAAACACAACATGGACACATCACATTTTTTCACAGAAAACAGTGCCTACCTGTGGATTTTGGCCTCTAGTTCAGCCGGCACCTGGGGAAACCTAGCAAACCAGTACATTTCTGAAAACTAGACACCTAGCAGAATCCAAGATGGGGTGACTTGTGGGGCTCTGACCAGGTTCTGTGACCCAGAAACCTTTGCAAACCTCAGAATGTGGCCAAAAAAACACTTTTTCCTCTCATTTCGGTGACAGAAAGTTCTGGAATCTGAGAGGAGCCACAAATGTCCTTCCAACAGCGTTCCCCCAAGTCTCCCGATAAAAATGATACCTCACTTGTGTGGGTGGGCCTAGCGCCAAAGAAAGGAAATGGCCCAAAACACAACATGGACACATCACATTTTTTCACAGAAAACAGTGCCTACCTGTGGATTTTGGCCTCTAGCTCAGCCGGCACCTGGGGAAACCTAGCAAACCAGTACATTTCTGAAAACTAGACAAATAGGGGAATCCAAGATGGGGTGACTTGTGGGGCTCTGACCAGGTTCTGTTACCCAGAATCCTTTGCAAACCTCAGAATTTGGCCCAAAAAAATAATTTTCCTCTCATTTCGGTGACAGAAAGTTCTGGAATCTGAGAGGAGCCACAAATGTCCTTCAACCCAGCGTTTCCCCAGGTCTCCAGATAAAAATGATACCTCACTTGTGTGGGGAAGGCCTAGTCCCCGCAACAGGAAATGCCCCAAAACACAACGTGGACACATCCCATTTTTTTGACAGAAAACAGAGGTGTTTTTTGCAAAGTGCCTACCTGTAGATTTTGGCCCCTAGCTCAGCCGGCACCTAGGGCAACCTACCAAACCTGTGCATTTTTGAAAACTAGAGACCTAGGGGAATCCAGGATGAGGTGACTTGTGGGGCTCTGACCAGGTTCTGTTACCCAGAATCCTTTGCAAACCTCAAAATTTGGCTAAAAAAACACATTTTCCTCACATTTCGGTGACAGAAAGTTCTGGAATCTGAGAGGAGCAACAAATTTCCTTCCACCCAGCGTTCCCCCAAGTCTCCCGATAAAAATGATACCTCACTTGTGTGGGTAGGTCTAGCGCACGCGACAGGAAATGCCCCAAAACACAACGTGGACACATCCCATTTTTTTGACAGAAAACAGAGGTGTTTTTTGCAAAGTGCCTACCTGTAGATTTTGGTCCCTAGCTCAGCCGGCACCTAGGGAAACCTACCAAACCTGTGCATTTTTTAAAACTAGAGACCTAGGGGAATCCAAGATGGGGTGACTTGTGGGGCTCTGAACAGGTTCTGTTACCCAGAATCCTTTACAAACCTCAAAATTTGTCTAAAAAAACACATTTTCCTCACATTTCGGTGACAGAAAGTTCTGGAATCTGAGAGGAGCCACAAAGTTCCTTCCACCCAGCATTCCCCCAAGTCTCCCGATAAAAATGGCTCCTCACTTGTGTGGGTAGGCCTAGCGCAAACGAAAGGAAATGGCCCAAAACACAACGTGGACACATCCCATTTAGATTTTGGCCACTAGCTCAGACGGCACGTAGGGAAACCTACCAACCCTGTGCATTTTTGAAAACTAGAGACCTAGGGTAATCCAGGATGGGGTGACTTGTGGGGCGCTGACCAGGTTCTGTTACCCAGAATCCTTTGCAAACCTCAAAATTTGGCTAAAAAAACACATTTTCCTCACATTTCGGTGATAGAAAGTTCTGGAATCTGAGAGGAGCCAAAAATGTCCTTCCACCCAGCGTTTCCCCAAGTCTCCCGATAAAAATGATACCTCATTTATGTGGGTAGGCCTAGCACCAACGAAAGGAAATGGCCCAAAACACAACATGGGCACATCACATTTTTTCACAGAAAACAGTGCCTATCTGTGGATTTTGGCCTCTACCTCAGCCGGCACCTGGGGAAACCTAGCAAACCACCACATTTCTGAAAACTAGACACCTAGGGGAATCCAAGATGGGGTGACTTGTGGGGCTCTAACCAGGTTCTGTTACCCAGAATCCTTTGCATACCTCAAAATTTGGCTAAAAAAACACATTTTCCTCACATTTCGGTGACAGAAAGTTCTGGAATATGAGAGGAGCCACAAATGTCCTTCCACCCAGCGTTTTCCCAAGTCTCCCGATAAAAATGATATCTCACTTGTGTGGGTAGGCCTAGCGCCCGCGACAGGAAATGCCCCAAAACACAACGTGGACACATCCCATTTTTTTGACAGAATACAGAGGTGTTTTTTGCAAAGTGCCTACCTGTAGATTTTGGCCCCTAGCTCAGCCGGCACCTAGGGAAACCTACCAAACCTGTGCATTTTTGAAAACTAGAGACCTAGGGGAATCCGAGATGGGGTGACTTGTGGGGCTCTGACCAGGTTCTGTTACCCAGAATCCTTTACAAACTTCGAAATTTGGCTAAAAATACACATTTTCCTCACATTTCGGTGATAGAAAGTTCTGGAATCTGAGAGGAGCCACAAATGTCCTTCCACCCAGCGTTCCCCCAAGTCTCCCAATAAAAATGATACCTCACTTGTGTGGGTAGGCCTAGCGCCAACTAAAGGAAATGGCCCAAAACACAACATGGACACATCCCATTTTTTCACAGAAAATAGTGCCTACCTGTGGATTTTGGCCTCTAGCTCAGCCGGCAGCTGGGGAAAGCTAGCAAACCAGCACATTTCTGAAAACTAGACACCTAGCGGAATCCAAGATGGGGTGACTTGTGGGGCTCTGACCAGGTTCTGTGACCCAGAATCCTTTGCAAACCTCAGAATTTGGCCCAAAAAAAACTTTTTCCTCTCATTTCGGTGACAGAAAGTTCTGGAATCTGAGAGGAGCCACAAATGTCCTTCCAACAGCGTTCCCCCAAGTTTCCCGATAAAAATGATACCTCACTTGTGTGGGTGGGCCTAGCGCCAAAGAAAGGAAATGGCCCAAAACACAACATGGAAACATCACATTTTTTCACAGAAAACAGTGCCTACCTGTGGATTTTGGCCTCTAGCTCAGCCGGCACCTGGGGAAACCTAGCAAACCAGCACATTTCTGAAAACTAGACAAATAGGGGAATCCAAGATGGGGTTACTTGTGGGGCTCTGACCAGGTTCTGTTACCCAGAATCCTTTGCAAACCTCAGAATTTGGCCAAAAAAAACACTTTTTCCTCTCATTTCGGTGACAGAAAGTTCTGGAATCTGAGAGGAGCCACAAATGTCCTTCCACCCAGCGTTCCCCCAGGTCTCCATATAAAAATGATACCTCACTTGTGTGGGTAGGCCTAGTGCCCGCGACAGGAAATGCCCCAAAACACAACGTGGACACATCCCATTTTTTTGACAGAAAACAGAGGTGTTTTTTGCAAAGTGCCTACCTGTAGATTTTGGCCCCTAGCTCAGCCGGCACCTAGGGCAACCTACCAAACCTGTGCATTTTTGAAAACTAGAGACCTAGGGGAATCCAATATGGGGTGACTTGTGGGGCTCTGACCAGGATCTGTTACCCAGAATCCTTTGCAAACCTCAAAATTTGGCTAAAAAAACACATTTTCCTCACATTTCGGTGACAGAAAGTTCTGGAATCTCAGAGGAGCCACAAATTTCCTTCCACCCAGCGTTCCCCCAAGTCTCCCGATATAAATGATACCTCACTTGTGTGGGTAGGCCTAGCGCCCGCGACAGGAAATGCCCCAAAACACAACGTGGACACATCCCATTTTTTTGACAGAAAACAGAGGTGTTTTTTTCAAAGTGCCTACCTATAGGTTTTGGCCCCTAGCTCAGCCGGAACCTAGGGAAACCTACCAAACCTGTGCATTTTTGAAAACTAGAGACCTAGGGGAATCCGAGATGGGGTGACTTGTGGGGCTCTGACCAGGTTCTGTTACCGAGAATCCTTAACAAACTTCTAAATTTGGCTAAAAAAACACATTTTCCTCACATTTCGGTGATATAAAGTTCTTGAATCTGAGAGGAGCCACAAATGTCCTTCCACCCAGCGTTCCCCCAAGTCTCCCGATAAAAATGATACCTCACTTGTGTGGGTAGGCCTAGCGCCAACGAAAGGAAATGGCCCAAAACACAACATGGACATATCACATTTTTTCACAGAAAACAGTGCCTACCTGTGGATTTTGGCCTCTAGTTCAGCCGGCACCTGGGGAAACCTAGCAAACCAGCACATTTCTGAAAACTAGACACCTAGCAGAATCCAAGATGGGGTGACTTGTGGGGCTCTGACCAGGTTCTGTGACACAGAAACCTTTGCAAACCTCAGAATGTGGCCAAAAAAACACTTTTTCCTCTCATTTCGGTGACAGAAAGTTCTGGAATCTGAGAGGAGCCACAAATGTCCTTCCAACAGCGTTCCCCCATGTCTCCCGATAAAAATGATACCTCACTTGTGTGGGTGGGCCTAGTGCCAAAGAAAGGAAATGGCCCAAAACACAACATGGACACATCACATTTTTTCACAGAAAACAGTGCCTACCTGTGGATTTTGGCCTCTAGCTCAGCCGGCACCTGGGGAAACCTAGCAAACCAGTACATTTCTGAAAACTAGACAAATAGGGGAATCCAAGATGGGGTGACTTGTGGGGCTCTGACCAGGTTCTGTTACCCAGAATCCTTTGCAAACCTCAGAATTTGGCCAAAAAAAACAATTTTCCTCTCATTTCGGTGACAGAAAGTTCTGGAATCTGAGAGGAGCCACAAATGTCCATCCACCCAGCGTTCCCCCAGGTCTCCAGATAAAAATGATACCTCACTTGTGTGGGTAGGCCTAGTGCCCGCGACAGGCAATGCCCCAAAACACAACGTGGACACATCCCATTTTTTTGACAGAAAACAGAGGTGTTTTTTGCAAAGTGCCTACCTGTAGATTTTGGCCCCTAGCTCAGCCGGCACCTGGGCAACCTACCAAACCTGTGCATTTTTGAAAACTAGAGACCTAGAGGAATCCAAGATGGGGTGACTTGTGGGGCTCTGACCCGGTTCTGTTACCCAGAATCCTTTGCAAACCTCAAAATTTGGCTAAAAAAACACATTTTCCTCATATTTCGGTGACAGAAAGTTCTGGAATCTGAGAGGAGCCACAAATTTCCTTCCACCCAGCGTTCCCCCAAGTCTCCCGATAAAAATGATACCTCACTTGTGTGGGTAGGCCTAGCGCACGCGACAGGAAATGCCCCAAAACACAACGTGGACACATCCCATTTTTTTGACAGAAAACAGAGGTGTTTTTTGCAAAGTGCCTACCTGTAGATTTTGGCCCCTAGCTCAGCCGGCACCTAGGGAAACCTAGCAAACCAGCACATTTCTGAAAAGTAGAGACCTAGGGGAATCCAAGATGGGGTGACTTGTGGGGCTCTGACCAGGTTCTGTTACCCAGAATCCTTTGCAAACCTCAAAATTTGGCTAAAAACAAAACATTTTCCTCACATTTCGGTGACAGAAAGTTCTGGAATCTGAGAGGAGCCACAAATTTCCTTCCACCCAGCGTTCCCCCAAGTCTCCCGATAAAAATGGTACCTCACTTGTGTGGGTAGGCCTAGCGCCCGCGACAGGAAATGCCCCAAAACACAACGTGGACACATCCCATTTTTTTGACAGAAAACAGAGGTGTTTTTTTCAAAGTGCCTACCTATAGATTTTGGCCCCTAGCTCAGCCGGAACCTAGGGAAACCTACCAAACCTGTGCATTTTTGAAAACTAAAGACCTAGGGGTATCCGAGATGGGGTGACTTGTGGGGCTCTGACCAGGTTCTGTTACCCAGAATCCTTTACAAACTTCGAAATTTGGCTAAAAAAACACATTTTCCTCACATTTCGGTGATAGAAAGTTCTGGAATCTGAGAGGAGCCACAAATGTCCTTCCACCCAGCATTCCCCCAAGTCTCCCGATAAAAATTATACCTCACTTGTGTGGGTAGGCCTAGCGCCAACGAAAGGAAATGTCCCAAAACACAACATGGATACATTCCATTTTTTCACAGAAAATAGTGCCTACCTGTGGATTTTGTCCTCTAGTTCAGCCGGCACCTGTTGAAACCTAGCAAACCAGCACATTTCTGAAAACTAGACACCTAGCGGAATCCAAGATGGGGTGACTTGTGGGGCTCTGACCAGGTTCTGTGACCCAGAATCCTTTGCAAACCTCAGAAGTTGGCCAAAAAAACACTTTTTCCTCTCATTTCGGTGACAGAAAGTTCTGGAATCTGAGAGGAGCCACAAATGTCCTTCCAACAGCGTTCCCCCAAGTCTCCCAATAAACATGATACCTCACTTGTGTGGGTGGGCCTAGGGCCAAAGAAAGGAAATGGCCCAAAACACAACATGGACACATCACATTTTTTCACAGAAAACAGTGCCTACCTGTGCATTTTGGCCTCTAGCTTAGCCGGCACCTGGGGAAACCTAGCAAACCAGCACATTTCTGAAAACTAGACAAATAGGGGAATCCAAGATGGGGTGACTTGTGGGGCTCTGACCAGGTTCTGTTACCCAGAATCCTTTGCAAACCTCAGAATTTGGCCAAAAAAACACTTTTTCCTCTCATTTCGGTGACAGAAAGTTCTGGAATCTGAGAGGAGCCACAAATGTCCTTCCACCCAGCGTTCCCCCAGGTCTCCAGATAAAAATGATACCTCACTTGTGTGGGTAGGCCTAGTGCCCGCAACAGGAAATGCCCCAAAACACAACGTGGACACATCCCATTTTTTTGACAGAAAACAGAGGTGTTTTTTGCAAAGTGCCTACCTGTAGATTTTGGCCCCTAGCTCAGCCGGCACCTAGGGCAACCTACCAAACCTGTGCATTGTTGAAAACTAGAGACCTAGGGGAATTCAGGATGGGGTGACTTGTGGGGCTCTGACCAGGTTCTGTTACCCAGAATCCTTTGCAAACCTCAAAATTTGGCTAAAAAAACACATTTTCCTCACATTTCGGTGACAGAAAGTTCTGGAATCTGAGAGGAGCAACAAATTTCCTTCCACCCAGCGTTCCCCCAAGTCTCCCGATAAAAATGATACCTCACTTGTGTGGGTAGGTCTAGCGCCCGCGACAGGAAATGCCCCAAAACACAACGTGGACACATCCCATTTTTTTTACAGAAAACAGAGGTGTTTTTTGCAAAGTGCCTACCTGTAGATTTTGGTCCCTAGCTCAGCCGGCACCTAGGGAAACCTACCAAACCTGTGCATTTTTTAAAACTAGAGACCTAGGGGAATCCAAGATGGGGTGACTTGTGGGGCTCTGAACAGGTTCTGTTACCCAGAATCCTTTACAAACCTCAAAATTTGGCTAAAAAAACACATTTTCCTCACATTTCGGTGACAGAAAGTTCTGGAATCTGAGAGAAGCCACAAAGTTCCTTCCACCCAGCATTCCCCCAAGTCTCCCGATAAAAATGGCACCTCACTTGTGTGGGTAGGCCTAGCGCCAACGAAAGGAAATGGCCCAAAACACAACGTGGACACATCCCATTTAGATTTTGGCCACTAGCTCAGACGGCACCTAGGGAAACCTACCAACCCTGTGCATTTTTTAAAACTAGAGACCTAGGGTAATCCAGGATGGGGTGACTTGTGGGGCGCTGACCAGGTTCTGTTACCCAGAATCCTTTGCAAACCTCAAAATTTGGCTAAAAAAACACATTTTCCTCACATTTCGGTGATAGAAAGTTCTGGAATCTGAGAGGAGCCACAAATGTCCTTCCACCCAGCGTTTCCTCAAGTCTCCCGATAAAAATGATACCTCATTTATGTGGGTAGGCCTAGCACCAACGAAAGGAAATGGCCCAAAACACAACATGGGCACATCACATTTTTTCACAGAAAACAGTGCCTATCTGTGGATTTTGGCCTCTACCTCAGCCGGCACCTGGGGAAACCTAGCAAACCAGCACATTTCTGAAAACTAGACACCTAGGGGAATCCAAGATGGGGTGACTTGTGGGGCTCTAACCAGGTTCTGTTACCCAGAATCCTTGGCATATCTCAAAATTTGGCTAAAAAAACACATTTTCCTCACATTTCGGTGACAGAAAGTTCTGGAATATGAGAGGGGCCACAAATGTCCTTCCACCCAGCGTTTTCCTAAGTCTCCCGATAAAAATGATATCTCACTTGTGTGGGTAGGCCTAGCGCCCGCGACAGGAAATGCCCCAAAACACAACGTGGACACATCCCATTTTTTTGACAGAAAACAGAGGTGTTTTTTGCAAAGTGCCTACCTGTAGATTTTGGCCCCTAGCTCAGCCGGCACCTAGGGAAACCTACCAAACCTGTGCATTTTTGAAAACTAGAGACCTAGGGGAATCCGAGATGGGGTGACTTGTGGGGCTCTGACCAGGTTCTGTTACCCAGAATCCTTTACAAACTTCGAAATTTGGCTAAAAAAACACATTTTCCTCACATTTCGGTGATAGAAAGTTCTGGAATCTGAGAGGAGCCACAAATGTCCTTCCACCCAGCGTTCCCCCAAGTCTCCCGATAAAAATGATACCTCACTTGTGTGGGTAGGCCTAGCGCCAACGAAAGGAAATGGCCCAAAACACAACATGGACACATCCCATTTTTTCACAGAAAATAGTGCCTACCTGTGGATTTTGGCCTCTAGCTCAGCCGGCAGCTGGGGAAACCTAGCAAACCAGCACATTTCTGAAAACTAGACACCTAGCGGAATCCAAGATGGGGTGACTTGTGGGGCTCTGACCAGGTTCTGTGACCCAGAATCCTTTGCAAACCTCAGAATTTGGCCAAAAAAAAACTTTTTCCTCTCATTTCGGTGACAGAAAGTTCTGGAATCTGAGAGGAGCCACAAATGTCCTTCCAACAGCGTTCCCCCAAGTCTCCCGATAAAAATGATACCTCACTTGTGTGGGTGGGCCTAGCGCCAAAGAAAGGAAATGGCCCAAAACACAACATGGAAACATCACATTTTTTCACAGAAAACAGTGCCTACCTGTGGATTTTGGCCTCTAGCTCAGCCGGCACCTGGGGAAACCTAGCAAACCAGCACATTTCTGAAAACTAGACAAATAGGGGAATCCAAGATGGGGTTACTTGTGGGGCTCTGACCAGGTTCTGTTACCCAGAATCCTTTGCAAACCTCAGAATTTGGCCAAAAAAAACACTTTTTCCTCTCATTTCGGTGACAGAAAGTTCTGGAATCTGAGAGGAGCCACAAATGTCCTTCCACCCAACGTTCCCCCAGGTCTCCATATAAAAATGATACCTCACTTGTGTGGGTAGGCCTAGTGCCCGCGACAGGAAATGCCCCAAAACACAACGTGGACACATCCCATTTTTTCGACAGAAAACAGAGGTGTTTTTTGCAAAGTGCCTACCTGTAGATTTTGGCCCCTAGCTCAGCCGGCACCTAGGGCAACCTACCAAACCTGTGCATTTTTGAAAACTAGAGACCTAGGGGAATCCAAGATGGGGTGACTTGTGGGGCTCTGACCAGGATCTGTTACCCAGAATCCTTTGCAAACCTCAAAATTTGGCTAAAAAAACACATTTTCCTCACATTTCGGTGACAGAAAGTTCTGGAATCTCAGAGGAGCCACAAATTTCCTTCCACCCAGCGTTCCCCCAAGTCTCCCGAAATAAATGAAACCTCACTTGTGTGGGTAGGCCTAGCGCCCGCGACAGGAAGTGCCCCAAAACACAACGTGGACACATCCCATTTTTTTGACAGAAAACAGAGGTGTTTTTTTCAAAGTGCCTACCTATAGATTTTGGCCCCTAGCTCAGCCGGAACCTAGGGAAACCTACCAAACCTGTGCATTTTTGAAAACTAGAGACCTAGGGGAATCCGAGATGGGGTGACTTCTGGGGCTCTGACCAGGTTCTGTTACCGAGAATCCTTTACAAACTTCGAAATTTGGCTAAAAAAACACATTCTCCTCACATTTCGGTGATAGAAAGTTCTGGAATCTGAGAGGAGCAACAAATGTCCTTCCACCCAGCGTTCCCCCAAGTCTCCCGATAAAAATGATACCTCACTTGTGTGCGTCGGCCTAGCGCCAACGAAAGGAAATGGCCCAAAACACAACATGGACATATCACATTTTTGCACAGAAAACAGTGCCTACCTGTGGATTTTGGCCTCTAGTTCAGCCGGCACCTGGGGAAACCTAGCAAACCAGCACATTTCTGAAAACTACACACCTAGCAGAATCCAAGATGGGGTGACTTGTGAGGCTCTGACCAGGTTCTGTGACCCAGAAACCTTTGCAAACCTCAGAATGTGGCCAAAAAAACACTTTTTCCTCTCATTTCGGTGACAGAAAGTTCTGGAATCTGAGAGGAGCCACAAATGTCCTTCCAACAGCGTTCCCCCAAGTCTCCCGATAAAAATGATACCTCACTTGTGTGGGTGGGCCTAGTGCCAAAGAAAGGAAATGGCCCAAAACACAACATGGACACATCACATTTTTTCACAGAAAACAGTGCCTACCTGTGGATTTTGGCCTCTAGCTCAGCCGGCACCTGGGGAAACCTAGCAAACTAGTACATTTCTGAAAACTAGACAAATAGGGGAATCCAAGATGGGGTGACTTGTGGGGCTCTGAACAGGTTCTGTTACCCAGAATCCTTTGCAAACCTCAGAATTTGGCCAAAAAAAACAATTTTCCTCTCATTTCGGTGACAGAAAGTTCTGGAATCTGAGAGGAGCCACAAATGTCCTTCCACCCAGCGTTCCCCCAGGTCTCCAGATAAAAATGATACCTCACTTGTGTGGGTAGGCCTAGTGCCCGCGACAGGCAATGCCCCAAAACACAACGTGGACACATCCCATTTTTTTGACAGAAAACAGAGGTGTTTTTTGCAAAGTGCCTACCTGTAGATTTTGGCCCCTAGCTCAGCCGGCACCTGGGCAACCTACCAAACCTGTGCATTTTTGAAAACTAGAGACCTAGGGGAATCCAAGATGGGGGTGACTTGTGGGGCTCTGACCAGGTTCTGTTACCCAGAATCCTTTGCAAACCTCAAAATTTGGCTAAAAAAACACATTTTCCTCATATTTCGGTGACAGAAAGTTCTGGAATCTGAGAGGAGCCACAAATGTCCTTCCACCCAGCGTTCCCCCAAGTCTCCCGATAAAAATGATACCTCACTTGTGTGGGTAGGCCTAGCGCCAACGAAAGGAAATGGCCCAAAACACAACATGGACACATCCCATTTTTTCACAGAAAATAGTGCCTACCTGTGGATTTTGGCCTCTAGCTCAGCCGGAAGCTGGGGAAACCTAGCAAACCAGCACATTTCTGAAAACTAGACACCTAGCGGAATCCAAGATGGGGTGACTTGTGGGGCTCTGACCAGGTTCTGTGACCCAGAATCCTTTGCAAACCTCAGAATTTGGCCAAAAAAAAACTTTTTCCTCTCATTTCGGTGACAGAAAGTTCTGGAATCTGAGAGGAGCCACAAATGTCCTTCCAACAGCGTTCCCCCAAGTCTCCCGATAAAAATGATACCTCACTTGTGTGGGTGGGCCTAGCGCCAAAGAAAGGAAATGGCCCAAAACACAACATGGAAACATCACATTTTTTCACAGAAAACAGTGCCTACCTGTGGATTTTGGCCTCTAGCTCAGCCGGCACCTGGGGAAACCTAGCAAACCAGCACATTTCTGAAAACTAGACAAATAGGGGAATCCAAGATGGGGTTACTTGTGGGGCTCTGACCAGGTTCTGTTACCCAGAATCCTTTGCAAACCTCAGAATTTGGCCAAAAAAAACACTTTTTCCTCTCATTTCGGTGACAGAAAGTTCTGGAATCTGAGAGGAGCCACAAATGTCCTTCCACCCAACGTTCCACCAGGTCTCCATATAAAAATGATACCTCACTTGTGTGGGTAGGCCTAGTGCCCGCGACAGGAAATGCCCCAAAACACAACGTGGACACATCCCATTTTTTTGACAGAAAACAGAGGTGTTTTTTGCAAAGTGCCTACCTGTAGATTTTGGCCCCTAGCTCAGCCGGCACCTAGGGCAACCTACCAAACCTGTGCATTTTTTAAAACTAGAGACCTAGGGGAATCCAAGATGGGGTGACTTGTGGGGCTCTGACCAGGATCTGTTACCCAGAATCCTTTGCAAACCTCAAAATTTGGCTAAAAAAACACATTTTCCTCACATTTCGGTGACAGAAAGTTCTGGAATCTCAGAGGAGCCACAAATTTCCTTCCACCCAGCGTTCCCCCAAGTCTCCCGAAATAAATGATACCTCACTTGTGTGGGTAGGCCTAGCGCCCGCGACAGGAAGTGCCCCAAAACACAACGTGGACACATCCCATTTTTTTGACAGAAAACAGAGGTGTTTTTTTCAAAGTGCCTACCTATAGATTTTGGCCCCTAGCTCAGCCGGAACCTAGGGAAACCTACCAAACCTGTGCATTTTTTAAAACTAGAGACCTAGGGGAATCCGAGATGGGGTGACTTGTGGGGCTCTGACCAGGTTCTGTTACCGAGAATCCTTTACAAACTTCGAAATTTGGCTAAAAAAACACATTTTCCTCACATTTCGGTGATAGAAAGTTCTGGAATCTGAGAGGAGCAACAAATGTCCTTCCACCCAGCGTTCCCCCAAGTCTCCCGATAAAAATGATACCTCACTTGTGTGCGTCGGCCTAGCGCCAACGAAAGGAAATGGCCCAAAACACAAGATGGACATATCACATTTTTGCACAGAAAACAGTGCCTACCTGTGGATTTTGGCCTCTAGTTCAGCCGGCACCTGGGGAAACCTAGCAAACCAGCACATTTCTGAAAACTAGACACCTAGCAGAATCCAAGATGGGGTGAGTTGTGAGGCTCTGACCAGGTTCTGTGACCCAGAAACCTTTGCAAACCTCAGAATGTGGCCAAAAAAACACATTTTCCTCTCATTTCGGTGACAGAAAGTTCTGGAATCTGAGAGGAGCCACAAATGTCCTTCCAACAGCGTTCCCCCAAGTCTCCCGATAAAAATGATACCTCACTTGTGTGGGTGGGCCTAGTGCCAAAGAAAGGAAATGGCCCAAAACACAACATGGACACATCACATTTTTTCACAGAAAACAGTGCCTACCTGTGGATTTTGGCCTCTAGCTCAGCTGGCACCTGGGGAAACCTAGCAAACCAGTACATTTCTGAAAACTAGACAAATAGGGGATTCCAAGATGGGGTGACTTGTGGGGCTCTGACCAGGTTCTGTTACCCAGAATCCTTTGCAAACCTCAGAATTTGGCCAAAAAAAACAATTTTCCTCTCATTTCGGTGACAGAAAGTTCTGGAATCTGAGAGGAGCCACAAATGTCCTTCCACCCAGCGTTCCCCCAGGTCTCCGGATAAAAATGATACCTCACTTGTGTGGGTAGGCCTAGTGCCCGCGACAGGCAATGCCCCAAAACACAACGTGGACACATCCCATTTTTTTGACAGAAAACAGAGGTGTTTTTTGCAAAGTGCCTACCTGTAGATTTTGGCCCCTAGCTCAGCCGGCACCTGGGCAACCTACCAAACCTGTGCATTTTTGAAAACTAGAGACCTAGGGGAATCCAAGATGGGGGTGACTTGTGGGGCTCTGACCAGGTTCTGTTACCCAGAATCCTTTGCAAACCTCAAAATTTGGCTAAAAAAACACATTTTCCTCATATTTCGGTGACAGAAAGTTCTGGAATCTGAGAGGAGCCACAAATTTCCTTCCACCCAGCGTTCCCCCAAGTCTCCCGATAAAAATGATACCTCACTTGTGTGGGTAGGCCTAGCGCACGCGACAGGAAATGCCCCAAAACACAACGTGGACACATCCCATTTTTTTGACAGAAAACAGAGGTGTTTTTTGCAAAGTGCCTACCTGTAGATTTTGGCCCCTAGCTCAGCCGGCACCTAGGGAAACCTAGCAAACCAGCACATTTCTGAAAAGTAGAGACCTAGGGGAATCCAAGATGGGGTGACTTGTGGGGCTCTGACCAGGTTCTGTTACCCAGAATCCTTTGCAAACCTCAAAATTTGGCTAAAAAAAAAACATTTTCCTCACATTTCGGTGAAAGAAAGTTCTGGAATCTGAGAGGAGCCACAAATTTCCTTCCACCCAGCGTTCCCCCAAGTCTCCCGATAAAAATGGTACCTCACTTGTGTGGGTAGGCCTAGCGCCCGCGACAGGAAATGCCCCAAAACACAACGTGGACACATCCCATTTTTTTGACAGAAAACAGAGGTGTTTTTTTCAAAGTGCCTACCTATAGATTTTGGCCCCTAGCTCAGCCGGAACCTAGGGAAACCTACCAATCCTGTGCATTTTTGAAAACTAGACACCTAGGGGAATCCGAGATGGGGTGACTTGTGGGGCTCTGACCAGGTTCTGTTACCCAGAATCCTTTACAAACTTCAAAATTTGGCTAAAAAAACACATTTTCCTCACATTTCGGTGATAGAAAGTTCTGGAATCTGAGAGGAGCCACAAATGTCCTTCCACCCAGCATTCCCCCAAGTCTCCCGATAAAAATGATAACTCACTTGTGTGGGTAGGCCTAGCGCCAACGAAAGGAAATGTCCCAAAACACAACATGGACACATTCCATTTTTTCACAGAAAATAGTGCCTACCTGTGGATTTTGGCCTCTAGTTCAGCCGGCACCTGGGAAAACCTAGCAAACCAGCACATTTCTGAAAACTAGACACCTAGCGGAATCCAAGATGGGGTGACTTGTGGGGCTCTGACCAGGTTCTGTGACCCAGAATCCTTTGCAAACCTCAGAAGTTGGCCAAAAAAACACTTTTTCCTCTCATTTCGGTGACAGAAAGTTCTGGAATCTGAGAGGAGCCACAAATTTCCTTCCACCCAGCGTTCCCCCAAGTCTCCCGATAAAAATGGTACCTCACTTGTGTGGGTAGGCCTAGCGCCCGCGACAGGAAATGCCCCAAAACACAACGTGGACACATCCCATTTTTTGGACAGAAAACAGAGGTGTTTTTTTCAAAGTGCCTACCTATAGATTTTGCCCCCTAGCTCAGCCGGAACCTAGGGAAACCTACCAAACCTGTGCATTTTTTAAAACTAGAGACCTAGGGGAATCCGAGATGGGGTGACTTGTGGGGCTCTGACCAGGTTCTGTTACCCAGAATCCTTTACAAACTTCGAAATTTGGCTAAAAAAACACATTTTCCTCACATTTCGGTGATAGAAAGTTCTGGAATCTGAGAGGAGCCACAAATGTCCTTCCACCCAGCATTCCCCCAAGTCTCCCGATAAAAATGATACCTCACTTGTGTGGGTAGGCCTAGCGCCAACGAAAGGAAATGTCCCAAAACACAACATGGACACATTCCATTTTTTCACAGAAAATAGTGCCTACCTGTGGATTTTGGCCTCTAGTTCAGCCGGCACCTGGGGAAACCTAGCAAACCAGCACATTTCTGAAAACTAGACACCTAGCGGAATCCAAGATGGGGTGACTTGTGGGGCTCTGACCAGTTTCTGTGACCCAGAATCCTTTGCAAACCTCAGAAGTTGGCCAAAAAAACACTTTTTCCTCTCATTTCGGTGACAGAAAGTTCTGGAATCTGAGAGGAGCCACAAATGTCCTTCCAACAGCGTTCCCCCAAGTCTCCCAATAAAAATGATACCTCACTTGTGTGGGTGGGCCTAGCGCCAAAGAAAGGAAATGGCCCAAAACACAACATGGACACATCACATTTTTTCACAGAAAACAGTGCCTACCTGTGGATTTTGGCCTCTAGCTTAGCCAGCACCTGGGGAAACCTAGCAAACCAGCACATTTCTGAAAACTAGACAAATAGGGGAATCCAAGATGGGGTGACTTGTGGGGCTCTGACCAGGTTCTGTTACCCAGAATCCTTTGCAAACCTCAGAATTTGGCCAAAAAAACACTTTTTCCTCTCATTTCGGTGACAGAAAGTTCTGGAATCTGAGAGGAGCAACAAATTTCCTTCCACCCAGCGTTCCCCCAAGTCTCCCGATAAAAATGATACCTCACTTGTGTGGGTAGGTCTAGCGCCCGCGACAGGAAATGCCCCAAAACACAACGTGGACACATCCCATTTTTTTTACAGAAAACAGAGGTGTTTTTTGCAAAGTGCCTACCTGTAGATTTTGGTCCCTAGCTCAGCCGGCACCTAGGGAAACCTACCAAACCTGTGCATTTTTTAAAACTAGAGACCTAGGGGAATCCAAGATGGGGTGACTTGTGGGGCTCTGAACAGGTTCTGTTACCCAGAATCCTTTACAAACCTCAAAATTTGGCTAAAAAAACACATTTTCCTCACATTTCGGTGACAGAAAGTTCTGGAATCTGAGAGAAGCCACAAAGTTCCTTCCACCCAGCATTCCCCCAAGTCTCCCGATAAAAATGGCACCTCACTTGTGTGGGTAGGCCTAGCGCCAACGAAAGGAAATGGCCCAAAACACAACGTGGACACATCCCATTTAGATTTTGGCCACTAGCTCAGACGGCACCTAGGGAAACCTACCAACCCTGTGCATTTTTTAAAACTAGAGACCTAGGGTAATCCAGGATGGGGTGACTTGTGGGGCGCTGACCAGGTTCTGTTACCCAGAATCCTTTGCAAACCTCAAAATTTGGCTAAAAAAACACATTTTCCTCACATTTCGGTGATAGAAAGTTCTGGAATCTGAGAGGAGCCACAAATGTCCTTCCACCCAGCGTTTCCTCAAGTCTCCCGATAAAAATGATACCTCATTTATGTGGGTAGGCCTAGCACCAACGAAAGGAAATGGCCCAAAACACAACATGGGCACATCACATTTTTTCACAGAAAACAGTGCCTATCTGTGGATTTTGGCCTCTACCTCAGCCGGCACCTGGGGAAACCTAGCAAACCAGCACATTTCTGAAAACTAGACACCTAGGGGAATCCAAGATGGGGTGACTTGTGGGGCTCTAACCAGGTTCTGTTACCCAGAATCCTTGGCATATCTCAAAATTTGGCTAAAAAAACACATTTTCCTCACATTTCGGTGACAGAAAGTTCTGGAATATGAGAGGGGCCACAAATGTCCTTCCACCCAGCGTTTTCCTAAGTCTCCCGATAAAAATGATATCTCACTTGTGTGGGTAGGCCTAGCGCCCGCGACAGGAAATGCCCCAAAACACAACGTGGACACATCCCATTTTTTTGACAGAAAACAGAGGTGTTTTTTGCAAAGTGCCTACCTGTAGATTTTGGCCCCTAGCTCAGCCGGCACCTAGGGAAACCTACCAAACCTGTGCATTTTTGAAAACTAGAGACCTAGGGGAATCCGAGATGGGGTGACTTGTGGGGCTCTGACCAGGTTCTGTTACCCAGAATCCTTTACAAACTTCGAAATTTGGCTAAAAAAACACATTTTCCTCACATTTCGGTGATAGAAAGTTCTGGAATCTGAGAGGAGCCACAAATGTCCTTCCACCCAGCGTTCCCCCAAGTCTCCCGATAAAAATGATACCTCACTTGTGTGGGTAGGCCTAGCGCCAACGAAAGGAAATGGCCCAAAACACAACATGGACACATCCCATTTTTTCACAGAAAATAGTGCCTACCTGTGGATTTTGGCCTCTAGCTCAGCCGGCAGCTGGGGAAACCTAGCAAACCAGCACATTTCTGAAAACTAGACACCTAGCGGAATCCAAGATGGGGTGACTTGTGGGGCTCTGACCAGGTTCTGTGACCCAGAATCCTTTGCAAACCTCAGAATTTGGCCAAAAAAAAACTTTTTCCTCTCATTTCGGTGACAGAAAGTTCTGGAATCTGAGAGGAGCCACAAATGTCCTTCCAACAGCGTTCCCCCAAGTCTCCCGATAAAAATGATACCTCACTTGTGTGGGTGGGCCTAGCGCCAAAGAAAGGAAATGGCCCAAAACACAACATGGAAACATCACATTTTTTCACAGAAAACAGTGCCTACCTGTGGATTTTGGCCTCTAGCTCAGCCGGCACCTGGGGAAACCTAGCAAACCAGCACATTTCTGAAAACTAGACAAATAGGGGAATCCAAGATGGGGTTACTTGTGGGGCTCTGACCAGGTTCTGTTACCCAGAATCCTTTGCAAACCTCAGAATTTGGCCAAAAAAAACACTTTTTCCTCTCATTTCGGTGACAGAAAGTTCTGGAATCTGAGAGGAGCCACAAATGTCCTTCCACCCAACGTTCCCCCAGGTCTCCATATAAAAATGATACCTCACTTGTGTGGGTAGGCCTAGTGCCCGCGACAGGAAATGCCCCAAAACACAACGTGGACACATCCCATTTTTTCGACAGAAAACAGAGGTGTTTTTTGCAAAGTGCCTACCTGTAGATTTTGGCCCCTAGCTCAGCCGGCACCTAGGGCAACCTACCAAACCTGTGCATTTTTGAAAACTAGAGACCTAGGGGAATCCAAGATGGGGTGACTTGTGGGGCTCTGACCAGGATCTGTTACCCAGAATCCTTTGCAAACCTCAAAATTTGGCTAAAAAAACACATTTTCCTCACATTTCGGTGACAGAAAGTTCTGGAATCTCAGAGGAGCCACAAATTTCCTTCCACCCAGCGTTCCCCCAAGTCTCCCGAAATAAATGAAACCTCACTTGTGTGGGTAGGCCTAGCGCCCGCGACAGGAAGTGCCCCAAAACACAACGTGGACACATCCCATTTTTTTGACAGAAAACAGAGGTGTTTTTTTCAAAGTGCCTACCTATAGATTTTGGCCCCTAGCTCAGCCGGAACCTAGGGAAACCTACCAAACCTGTGCATTTTTGAAAACTAGAGACCTAGGGGAATCCGAGATGGGGTGACTTCTGGGGCTCTGACCAGGTTCTGTTACCGAGAATCCTTTACAAACTTCGAAATTTGGCTAAAAAAACACATTTTCCTCACATTTCGGTGATAGAAAGTTCTGGAATCTGAGAGGAGCAACAAATGTCCTTCCACCCAGCGTTCCCCCAAGTCTCCCGATAAAAATGATACCTCACTTGTGTGCGTCGGCCTAGCGCCAACGAAAGGAAATGGCCCAAAACACAACATGGACATATCACATTTTTGCACAGAAAACAGTGCCTACCTGTGGATTTTGGCCTCTAGTTCAGCCGGCACCTGGGGAAACCTAGCAAACCAGCACATTTCTGAAAACTACACACCTAGCAGAATCCAAGATGGGGTGACTTGTGAGGCTCTGACCAGGTTCTGTGACCCAGAAACCTTTGCAAACCTCAGAATGTGGCCAAAAAAACACTTTTTCCTCTCATTTCGGTGACAGAAAGTTCTGGAATCTGAGAGGAGCCACAAATGTCCTTCCAACAGCGTTCCCCCAAGTCTCCCGATAAAAATGATACCTCACTTGTGTGGGTGGGCCTAGTGCCAAAGAAAGGAAATGGCCCAAAACACAACATGGACACATCACATTTTTTCACAGAAAACAGTGCCTACCTGTGGATTTTGGCCTCTAGCTCAGCCGGCACCTGGGGAAACCTAGCAAACTAGTACATTTCTGAAAACTAGACAAATAGGGGAATCCAAGATGGGGTGACTTGTGGGGCTCTGAACAGGTTCTGTTACCCAGAATCCTTTGCAAACCTCAGAATTTGGCCAAAAAAAACAATTTTCCTCTCATTTCGGTGACAGAAAGTTCTGGAATCTGAGAGGAGCCACAAATGTCCTTCCACCCAGCGTTCCCCCAGGTCTCCAGATAAAAATGATACCTCACTTGTGTGGGTAGGCCTAGTGCCCGCGACAGGCAATGCCCCAAAACACAACGTGGACACATCCCATTTTTTTGACAGAAAACAGAGGTGTTTTTTGCAAAGTGCCTACCTGTAGATTTTGGCCCCTAGCTCAGCCGGCACCTGGGCAACCTACCAAACCTGTGCATTTTTGAAAACTAGAGACCTAGGGGAATCCAAGATGGGGGTGACTTGTGGGGCTCTGACCAGGTTCTGTTACCCAGAATCCTTTGCAAACCTCAAAATTTGGCTAAAAAAACACATTTTCCTCATATTTCGGTGACAGAAAGTTCTGGAATCTGAGAGGAGCCACAAATGTCCTTCCACCCAGCGTTCCCCCAAGTCTCCCGATAAAAATGATACCTCACTTGTGTGGGTAGGCCTAGCGCCAACGAAAGGAAATGGCCCAAAACACAACATGGACACATCCCATTTTTTCACAGAAAATAGTGCCTACCTGTGGATTTTGGCCTCTAGCTCAGCCGGAAGCTGGGGAAACCTAGCAAACCAGCACATTTCTGAAAACTAGACACCTAGCGGAATCCAAGATGGGGTGACTTGTGGGGCTCTGACCAGGTTCTGTGACCCAGAATCCTTTGCAAACCTCAGAATTTGGCCAAAAAAAAACTTTTTCCTCTCATTTCGGTGACAGAAAGTTCTGGAATCTGAGAGGAGCCACAAATGTCCTTCCAACAGCGTTCCCCCAAGTCTCCCGATAAAAATGATACCTCACTTGTGTGGGTGGGCCTAGCGCCAAAGAAAGGAAATGGCCCAAAACACAACATGGAAACATCACATTTTTTCACAGAAAACAGTGCCTACCTGTGGATTTTGGCCTCTAGCTCAGCCGGCACCTGGGGAAACCTAGCAAACCAGCACATTTCTGAAAACTAGACAAATAGGGGAATCCAAGATGGGGTTACTTGTGGGGCTCTGACCAGGTTCTGTTACCCAGAATCCTTTGCAAACCTCAGAATTTGGCCAAAAAAAACACTTTTTCCTCTCATTTCGGTGACAGAAAGTTCTGGAATCTGAGAGGAGCCACAAATGTCCTTCCACCCAACGTTCCACCAGGTCTCCATATAAAAATGATACCTCACTTGTGTGGGTAGGCCTAGTGCCCGCGACAGGAAATGCCCCAAAACACAACGTGGACACATCCCATTTTTTTGACAGAAAACAGAGGTGTTTTTTGCAAAGTGCCTACCTGTAGATTTTGGCCCCTAGCTCAGCCGGCACCTAGGGCAACCTACCAAACCTGTGCATTTTTTAAAACTAGAGACCTAGGGGAATCCAAGATGGGGTGACTTGTGGGGCTCTGACCAGGATCTGTTACCCAGAATCCTTTGCAAACCTCAAAATTTGGCTAAAAAAACACATTTTCCTCACATTTCGGTGACAGAAAGTTCTGGAATCTCAGAGGAGCCACAAATTTCCTTCCACCCAGCGTTCCCCCAAGTCTCCCGAAATAAATGATACCTCACTTGTGTGGGTAGGCCTAGCGCCCGCGACAGGAAGTGCCCCAAAACACAACGTGGACACATCCCATTTTTTTGACAGAAAACAGAGGTGTTTTTTTCAAAGTGCCTACCTATAGATTTTGGCCCCTAGCTCAGCCGGAACCTAGGGAAACCTACCAAACCTGTGCATTTTTTAAAACTAGAGACCTAGGGGAATCCGAGATGGGGTGACTTGTGGGGCTCTGACCAGGTTCTGTTACCGAGAATCCTTTACAAACTTCGAAATTTGGCTAAAAAAACACATTTTCCTCACATTTCGGTGATAGAAAGTTCTGGAATCTGAGAGGAGCAACAAATGTCCTTCCACCCAGCGTTCCCCCAAGTCTCCCGATAAAAATGATACCTCACTTGTGTGCGTCGGCCTAGCGCCAACGAAAGGAAATGGCCCAAAACACAAGATGGACATATCACATTTTTGCACAGAAAACAGTGCCTACCTGTGGATTTTGGCCTCTAGTTCAGCCGGCACCTGGGGAAACCTAGCAAACCAGCACATTTCTGAAAACTAGACACCTAGCAGAATCCAAGATGGGGTGAGTTGTGAGGCTCTGACCAGGTTCTGTGACCCAGAAACCTTTGCAAACCTCAGAATGTGGCCAAAAAAACACATTTTCCTCTCATTTCGGTGACAGAAAGTTCTGGAATCTGAGAGGAGCCACAAATGTCCTTCCAACAGCGTTCCCCCAAGTCTCCCGATAAAAATGATACCTCACTTGTGTGGGTGGGCCTAGTGCCAAAGAAAGGAAATGGCCCAAAACACAACATGGACACATCACATTTTTTCACAGAAAACAGTGCCTACCTGTGGATTTTGGCCTCTAGCTCAGCTGGCACCTGGGGAAACCTAGCAAACCAGTACATTTCTGAAAACTAGACAAATAGGGGATTCCAAGATGGGGTGACTTGTGGGGCTCTGACCAGGTTCTGTTACCCAGAATCCTTTGCAAACCTCAGAATTTGGCCAAAAAAAACAATTTTCCTCTCATTTCGGTGACAGAAAGTTCTGGAATCTGAGAGGAGCCACAAATGTCCTTCCACCCAGCGTTCCCCCAGGTCTCCGGATAAAAATGATACCTCACTTGTGTGGGTAGGCCTAGTGCCCGCGACAGGCAATGCCCCAAAACACAACGTGGACACATCCCATTTTTTTGACAGAAAACAGAGGTGTTTTTTGCAAAGTGCCTACCTGTAGATTTTGGCCCCTAGCTCAGCCGGCACCTGGGCAACCTACCAAACCTGTGCATTTTTGAAAACTAGAGACCTAGGGGAATCCAAGATGGGGGTGACTTGTGGGGCTCTGACCAGGTTCTGTTACCCAGAATCCTTTGCAAACCTCAAAATTTGGCTAAAAAAACACATTTTCCTCATATTTCGGTGACAGAAAGTTCTGGAATCTGAGAGGAGCCACAAATTTCCTTCCACCCAGCGTTCCCCCAAGTCTCCCGATAAAAATGATACCTCACTTGTGTGGGTAGGCCTAGCGCACGCGACAGGAAATGCCCCAAAACACAACGTGGACACATCCCATTTTTTTGACAGAAAACAGAGGTGTTTTTTGCAAAGTGCCTACCTGTAGATTTTGGCCCCTAGCTCAGCCGGCACCTAGGGAAACCTAGCAAACCAGCACATTTCTGAAAAGTAGAGACCTAGGGGAATCCAAGATGGGGTGACTTGTGGGGCTCTGACCAGGTTCTGTTACCCAGAATCCTTTGCAAACCTCAAAATTTGGCTAAAAAAAAAACATTTTCCTCACATTTCGGTGAAAGAAAGTTCTGGAATCTGAGAGGAGCCACAAATTTCCTTCCACCCAGCGTTCCCCCAAGTCTCCCGATAAAAATGGTACCTCACTTGTGTGGGTAGGCCTAGCGCCCGCGACAGGAAATGCCCCAAAACACAACGTGGACACATCCCATTTTTTTGACAGAAAACAGAGGTGTTTTTTTCAAAGTGCCTACCTATAGATTTTGGCCCCTAGCTCAGCCGGAACCTAGGGAAACCTACCAATCCTGTGCATTTTTGAAAACTAGACACCTAGGGGAATCCGAGATGGGGTGACTTGTGGGGCTCTGACCAGGTTCTGTTACCCAGAATCCTTTACAAACTTCAAAATTTGGCTAAAAAAACACATTTTCCTCACATTTCGGTGATAGAAAGTTCTGGAATCTGAGAGGAGCCACAAATGTCCTTCCACCCAGCATTCCCCCAAGTCTCCCGATAAAAATGATAACTCACTTGTGTGGGTAGGCCTAGCGCCAACGAAAGGAAATGTCCCAAAACACAACATGGACACATTCCATTTTTTCACAGAAAATAGTGCCTACCTGTGGATTTTGGCCTCTAGTTCAGCCGGCACCTGGGAAAACCTAGCAAACCAGCACATTTCTGAAAACTAGACACCTAGCGGAATCCAAGATGGGGTGACTTGTGGGGCTCTGACCAGGTTCTGTGACCCAGAATCCTTTGCAAACCTCAGAAGTTGGCCAAAAAAACACTTTTTCCTCTCATTTCGGTGACAGAAAGTTCTGGAATCTGAGAGGAGCCACAAATTTCCTTCCACCCAGCGTTCCCCCAAGTCTCCCGATAAAAATGGTACCTCACTTGTGTGGGTAGGCCTAGCGCCCGCGACAGGAAATGCCCCAAAACACAACGTGGACACATCCCATTTTTTGGACAGAAAACAGAGGTGTTTTTTTCAAAGTGCCTACCTATAGATTTTGCCCCCTAGCTCAGCCGGAACCTAGGGAAACCTACCAAACCTGTGCATTTTTTAAAACTAGAGACCTAGGGGAATCCGAGATGGGGTGACTTGTGGGGCTCTGACCAGGTTCTGTTACCCAGAATCCTTTACAAACTTCGAAATTTGGCTAAAAAAACACATTTTCCTCACATTTCGGTGATAGAAAGTTCTGGAATCTGAGAGGAGCCACAAATGTCCTTCCACCCAGCATTCCCCCAAGTCTCCCGATAAAAATGATACCTCACTTGTGTGGGTAGGCCTAGCGCCAACGAAAGGAAATGTCCCAAAACACAACATGGACACATTCCATTTTTTCACAGAAAATAGTGCCTACCTGTGGATTTTGGCCTCTAGTTCAGCCGGCACCTGGGGAAACCTAGCAAACCAGCACATTTCTGAAAACTAGACACCTAGCGGAATCCAAGATGGGGTGACTTGTGGGGCTCTGACCAGTTTCTGTGACCCAGAATCCTTTGCAAACCTCAGAAGTTGGCCAAAAAAACACTTTTTCCTCTCATTTCGGTGACAGAAAGTTCTGGAATCTGAGAGGAGCCACAAATGTCCTTCCAACAGCGTTCCCCCAAGTCTCCCAATAAAAATGATACCTCACTTGTGTGGGTGGGCCTAGCGCCAAAGAAAGGAAATGGCCCAAAACACAACATGGACACATCACATTTTTTCACAGAAAACAGTGCCTACCTGTGGATTTTGGCCTCTAGCTTAGCCAGCACCTGGGGAAACCTAGCAAACCAGCACATTTCTGAAAACTAGACAAATAGGGGAATCCAAGATGGGGTGACTTGTGGGGCTCTGACCAGGTTCTGTTACCCAGAATCCTTTGCAAACCTCAGAATTTGGCCAAAAAAACACTTTTTCCTCTCATTTCGGTGACAGAAAGTTCTGGAATCTGAGAGGAGCCACAAATGTCCTTCCACGCAGCGTTCCCCCAGGTCTCCAGATAAAAATGATACCTCACTTGTGTGGGTAGGCCTAGTGCCCGCAACAGGAAATGCCCCAAAACACAACGTGGACACATCCCATTTTTTTGACAGAAAACAGAGGTGTTTTTTGCAAAGTGCCTACCTGTAGATTTTGGCCCCTAGCTCAGCCGGCACCTAGGGCAACCTACCAAACCTGTGCATTGTTGAAAAATAGAGACCTAGGGGAATCCAGGATGGGGTGACTTGTGGGGCTCTGACCTGGTTCTGTTACCCAGAATCCTTTGCAAACCTCAAAATTTGGCTAAAAAAAAACATTTTCCTCACATTTCGGTGACAGAAAGTTCTGGAATCTGAGAGGAGCAACAAATTTCCTTCCACCCAGCATTCCCCCAAGTCTCCCGATAAAAATGATACCTCACTTGTGTGGGTAGGTCTAGCGCCCGCGACAGGAAATGCCCCAAAACACAACGTGGACACATCCCATTTTTTTGACAGAAAACAGAGGTGTTTTTTGCAAAGTGCCTACCTGTAGATTTTGGTCCCTAGCTCAGCCGGCACGTAGGGAAACCTACCAAACCTGTGCATTTTTTAAAACTAGAGACCTAGGGGAATCCAAGATGGGGTGACTTGTGGGGCTCTGAACAGGTTCTGTTACCCAGAATCCTTTACAAACCTCAAAATTTGGCTAAAAAAACACATTTTCCTCACATTTCGGTGACAAAAAGTTCTGGAATCTGAGAGGAGCCACAAATGTCCTTCCAACTGCGTTCCCCCAAGTCTCCCGATAAAAATGATACCTCACTTGTGTGGGTGGGCCTAGTGCCAAAGAAAGGAAATGGCCCAAAACACAACATGGACACATCACATTTTTTCACAGAAAACAGTGCCTACCTGTGGATTTTGGCCTCTAGCTCAGCCGGCACCTGGGGAAACCTAGCAAACCAGTACATTTCTGAAAACTAGACAAATAGGGGAATCCAAGATGGGGTGACTTGTGGGGCTCTGACCAGGTTCTGTTACCCAGAATCCTTTACAAACTTCGAAATTTGGCTAACAAAACGCATTTTCCTCACATTTCGGTGATAGAAAGTTCTGGAATCTGAGAGGAGCCACAAATGTCCTTCCACCCAGCGTTCCCCCAAGTCTCCCGATAAAAATGATACCTCACTTGTGTGGGTAGGCCTAGCGCCCGCGACAGGAAATGCCCCAAAACACAACGTGGACACATCCCATTTTTTTGACAGAAAACAGAGGTGTTTTTTGCAAAGTGCCTACCTGTAGATTTTGGCCCCTAGCTCAGCCGGCACCTAGGGAAACCTACCAAACCTGTGCATTTTTGAAAACTAGAGACCTAGGGGAATCCGAGATGGGGTGACTTGTGGGGCTCTGACCAGGTTCTGTTACCCAGAATCCTTTACAAACTTCGAAATTTGGCTAAAAAAACACATTTTCCACACATTTCGGTGATAGAAATTTCTGGAATCTGAGAGGAGCCACAAATGTCCTTCCACCCAGCGTTCCCCCAAGTCTCCCGATAAAAATGATACCTCACTTGTGTGGGTAGGCCTAGCGCCAGCGAAAGGAAATGGCCCAAAACACAACACGGACACATCCCATTTTTTCACAGAAAATAGTGCCTACCTGTGGATTTTGGCCTCTAGCTCAGCCGGCAGCTGGGGAAACCTAGCAAACCAGCACATTTCTGAAAACTAGACACCTAGCGGAATCCAAGATGGGGTGACTTGTGGGGCTCTGACTAGGTTCTGTGACCCAGAATCCTTTGCAAACCTCAGAATTTGGCCAAAAAAAAACTTTTTCCTCTCATTTCGGTGACAGAAAGTTCTGGAATCTGAGAGGAGCCACAAATGTCCTTCCAACAGCGCTCCCCCAAGTCTCCCGATAAAAATGATACCTCACTTGTGTGGGTGGGCCTAGCGCCAAAGAAAGGAAATGGCCCAAAACACAACATGGACACATCACATTTTTTCACAGAAAACAGTGCCTACCTGTGGATTTTGGCCTCTAGCTCAGCCGGCACCTGGGGAAACCTAGCAAACCAGCACATTTCTGAAAACTAGACAAATAGGGGAATCCAAGATGGGGTTACTTGTGGGGCTCTGACCAGGTTCTGTTACCCAGAATCCTTTGCAAACCTCAGAATTTGGCCAAAAAAAACACTTTTTCCTCTCATTTCGGTGACAGAAAGTTCTGGAATCTGAGAGGAGCCACAAATGTCCTTCCACCCAGCGTTCCCCCAGGTCTCCAGATAAAAATGATACCTCACTTGTGTGGGTAGGCCTAGTGCCCGCAACAGGAAATGCCCCAAAACACAACGTGGACACATCCCATTTTTTTGACAGAAAACAGAGGTGTTTTTTGCAAAGTGCCTACCTGTAGATTTTGGCCCCTAGCTCAGCCGGCACCTAGGGCAACCTACCAAACCTGTGCATTTTTGAAAACTAGAGACCTAGTGGAATCCAAGATTGGGTGACTTGTGGGGCTCTGACCAGGATCTGTTACCCAGAATCCTTTGCAAACCTCAAAATTTGGCTAAAAAAAAACATATTCCTCACATTTCGGTGACAGAAAGTTCTGGAATCTCAGAGGAGCCACAAATTTCCTTCCACCCAGCGTTCCCCCAAGTCTCCCGATATAAATGATACCTCACTTGTGTGGGTAGGCCTAGCGCCCGCGACAGGAAATGCCCCAAAACACAACGTGGACACATCCCATTTTTTTGACAGAAAACAGAGGTGTTTTTTTCAAAGTGCCTACCTATATATTTTGGCCCCTAGCTCAGCCGGAACCTAGGGAAACCTACCAAACCTGTGCATTTTTGAAAACTAGAGACCTAGGGGAATCCGAGATGGGGTGACTTGTGGGGCTCTGACCAGGTTCTGTTACCGAGAATCCTATACAAACTTCGAAATTTGGCTAAAAAAACACATTTTCCTCACATTTCGGTGATAGAAAGTTCTGGAATCTGAGAGGAGCCACAAATGTCCTTCCACCCAGCGTTCCCCCAAGTCTCCCGATAAAAATGATACCTCACTTGTGTGGGTAGGCCTAGCGCCAACGAAAGGAAATGGCCCAAAACACAACATGGACACATCACATTTTTTCACAGAAAACAGTGCCTACCTGTGGATTTTGGCCTCTAGTTCAGCCGGCACCTGGGGAAACCTAGCAAACCAGCACATTTCTGAAAACTAGACACCTAGCAGAATCCAAGATGGGGTGACTTGTGGGGCTCTGACCAGGTTCTGTGACCCAGAAACCTTTGCAAACCTCAGAATGTGGCCAAAAAAACACTTTTTCCTCTCATTTCGGTGACAGAAAGTTCTGGAATCTGAGAGGAGCCACAAATGTCCTTCCAACAGCGTTCCCCCAAGTCTCCCGATAAAAATTATACCTCACTTGTGTGGGTGGGCCTAGCGCCAAAGAAAGGAAATGGCCCAAAACACAACATGGACACATCACATTTTTTCACAGAAAACAGTGCCTACCTGTGGATTTTGGCCTCTAGCTCAGCCGGCACCTGGGGAAACCTAGCAAACCAGTACATTTCTGAAAACTAGACAAATAGGGGAATCCAAGATGGGGTGACTTGTGGGGCTCTGACCAGGTTCTGTTACCCAGAATCCTTTGCAAACCTCAGAATTTGGCCAAAAAAAACAATTTTCCTCTCATTTCGGTGACAGAAAGTTCTGGAATCTGAGAGGAGCCACAAATGTTCTTCCACCCAGCGTTCCCCCAGGTCTCCAGATAAAAATGATACCTCACTTGTGTGGGTAGGCCTAGTGCCCGCGACAGGAAATGCCCCAAAACACAACGTGGACACATCCCATTTTTTTGACAGAAAACAGAGGTGTTTTTTGCAAAGTGCCTACCTGTAGTTTTTGGCCCCTAGCTCAGCCGGCACCTAGGGCAACCTACCAAACCTGTGCATTTTTGAAAACTAGAGACCTAGGGGAATCCAGGATGGGGTGACTTGTGGGGCTCTGACCAGGTTCTGTTACCCAGAATCCTTTGCAAACCTCAAAATTTGGCTAAAAAAACACATTTTCCTCACATTTCGGTGACAGAAAGTTCTGGAATCTGAGAGGAGCAACAAATTTCCTTCCACCCAGCGTTCCCCCAAGTCTCCCGATAAAAATGATACCTCACTTGTGTGGGTAGATCTAGCGCCCGCGACAGGAAATGCCCCAAAACACAACGTGGACACATCCCATTTTTTTGACAGAAAACAGAGGTGTTTTTTGCAAAGTGCCTACCTGTAGATTTTGGTCCCTAGCTCAGCCGGCACCTAGGGAAACCTACCAAACCTGTGCATTTTTTAAAACTAGAGACCTAGGGGAATCCAAGATGGGGTGACTTGTGGGGCTCTGAACAGGTTCTGTTACCCAGAATCCTTTACAAACCTCAAAATTTGGCTAAAAAAACACATTTTCCTCACATTTCGGTGACAAAAAGTTCTGGAATCTGAGAGGAGCCACAAATGTCCTTCCAACTGCGTTCCCCCAAGTCTCCCGATAAAAATGATACCTCACTTGTGTGGGTGGGCCTAGCGCCAAAGAAAGGAAAAGGCCCAAAACACAACATGGACACATCAAATTTTTTCACAGAAAACAGTGCCTACCTGTGGATTTTGGCCTCTAGCTCAGCCGGCACCTGGGGAAACCTAGCAAACCAGCACATTTCTGAAAACTAGAAAAATAGGGGAATCCAAGATGGGGTTACTTGTGGGGCTCTGACCAGGTTCTGTTATCCAGAATCCTTTGCAAACCTCAGAATTTGGCCAAAAAAAACACTTTTTCCTCTCATTTCGGTGACAAAAAGTTCTGGAATCTGAGAGGAGCCACAAATGTCGTTCCAACTGCGTTCCCCCAAGTCTCCCGATAAAAATGATGCCTCACTTGTGTGGGTGGGCCTAGCGCCAAAGAAAGGAAAAGGCCCAAAACACAACATGGACACATCACATTTTTTCACAGAAAACAGTGCCTACCTGTGGATTTTGGCCTCTAGCTCAGCCGGCACCTGGGGAAACCTAGCAAACCAGCAAATTTCTGAAAACTAGACAAATAGGGGAATCCAAGATGGGGTGACTTGTGGGGCTCTGAACAGGTTCTGTTACACAGAATCCTTTACAAACCTCAAAATTTGGCTCAAAAAACACATTTTCCTCACATTTCGGTGACAGAAAGTTCTGGAATCTGAGAGGAGCCACAAAGTTCCTTCCACACAGCATTCCCCCAAGTCTCCCGATAAAAATGGCACCTCACTTGTGTGGGTAGGCCTAGCGCCAACGAAAGGAAATGGCCCAAAACACAACGTGGACACATCCCATTTATATTTTGGCCACTAGCTCAGACGGCACCTAGGGAAACCTACCAACCCTGTGCATTTTTGAAAACTAGAGACCTAGGGTAATCCAGGATGGGGTGACTTGTGGGGCGCTGACCAGGTTCTGTTACCCAGAATCCTTTGCAAACCTCAAAATTTGACTAAAAAAACACATTTTCCTCACATTTCGGTGATAGAAAGTTCTGGAATCTGAGAGGAGCCACAAATGTCCTTCCACCCAGCGTTTCCCCAAGTCTCCCGATAAAAATGATACCTCATTTATGTGGGTAGGCCTAGCACCAACGAAAGGAAATGGCCCAAAAGACAACATGCACATCACATTTTTTCACAGAAAACAGTGCCTATCTGTGGATTTTGGCCTCTACCTCAGCCGGCACCTGGGGAAACCTAGCAAACCAGCACATTTCTGAAAACTAAACACCTAGGGGAATCCAAGATGGGGTGACTTGTGGGGCTCTAACCAGGTTCTGTTACCCAGAATCCTTTGCATACCTCAAAATTTGGCTAAAAAAACACATTTTCCTCACATTTCGGTGACAGAAAGTTCTGGAATATGAGAGGAGCCACAAATGTCCTTCCACCCAGCGTTTTCCCAAGTCTCCCGATAAAAATGATATCTCACTTGTGTGGGTAGGCCTAGCGCCCGCGACAGGAAATGCCCCAAAACACAACGTGGACACATCCCATTTTTTTGACAGAAAACAGAGGTGTTTTTTGCAAAGTGCCTACCTGTAGATTTTGGCCCCTAGCTCAGCCGGCACCTAGGGAAACCTACAAAACCTGTGCATTTTTGAAAACTAGAGACCTAGGGGAATCCGAGATGGGGTGACTTGTGGGGCTCTGACCAGGTTCTGTTACCCAGAATACTTTACAAACTTCGAAATTTGGCTAAAAAAACACATTTTCCTCACATTTCGGTGATAGAAAGTTCTGGAATCTGAGAGGAGCCACAAATGTCCTTCCACCCAGCGTTCCCCCAAGTCTCCCGATAAAAATGATACCTCACTTGTGTTGGTAGGCCTAGCGCCAACGAAAGGAAATGGCCCAAAACACAACATGGACACATCCCATTTTTTCACAGAAAATAGTGCCTACCTGTGGATTTTGGCCTCTAGCTCAGCCGGCAGCTGGGGAAACCTAGCAAACCAGCACATTTCTGAAAACTAGACACCTAGCGGAATCCAAGATGGGGTGACTTGTGGGGCTCTGACCAGGTTCTGTGACCCAGAATCCTTTGCAAACCTCAGAATTTGGCCAAAAAAAAACTTTTTCCTCTCATTTCGGTGACAGAAAGTTCTGGAATCTGAGAGGAGCCACAAATGTCCTTCCAACAGCGTTCCCCCAAGTCTCCCGATAAAAATGATACCTCACTTGTGTGGGTGGCCTAGCGCCAAAGAAAGGAAATGGCCCAAAACACAACATGGACACATCACATTTTTTCACAGAAAACAGTGCCTACCTGTGGATTTTGGCCTCTAGCTCAGCCGGCACCTGGGGAAACCTAGCAAACCAGCACATTTCTGAAAACTAGACAAATAGGGGAATCCAAGATGGGGTTACTTGTGGGGCTCTGACCAGGTTCTGTTATCCAGAATCCTTTGCAAACCTCAGAATTTGGCCAAAAAAAACACTTTTTCCTCTCATTTCGGTGACAAAAAGTTCTGGAATCTGAGAGGAGCCACAAATGTCGTTCCAACTGCGTTCCCCCAAGTCTCCTGATAAAAATGATGCCTCACTTGTGTGGGTGGGCCTAGCGCCAAAGAAAGGAAAAGGCCCAAAACACAACATGGACACATCACATTTTTTCACAGAAAACAGTGCCTACCTGTGGATTTTGGCCTCTAGCTCAGCCGGCACCTGGGGAAACCTAGCAAACCAGCAAATTTCTGAAAACTAGACAAATAGGGGAATCCAAGATGGGGTGACTTGTGGGGCTCTGAACAGGTTCTGTTACACAGAATCCTTTACAAACCTCAAAATTTGGCTCAAAAAACACATTTTCCTCACATTTCGGTGACAGAAAGTTCTGGAATCTGAGAGGAGCCACAAAGTTCCTTCCACACAGCATTCCCCCAAGTCTCCCGATAAAAATGGCACCTCACTTGTGTGGGTAGGCCTAGCGCCAACGAAAGGAAATGGCCCAAAACACAACGTGGACACATCCCATTTATATTTTGGCCACTAGCTCAGACGGCACCTAGGGAAACCTACCAACCCTGTGCATTTTTGAAAACTAGAGACCTAGGGTAATCCAGGATGGGGTGACTTGTGGGGCGCTGACCAGGTTCTGTTACCCAGAATCCTTTGCAAACCTCAAAATTTGACTAAAAAAACACATTTTCCTCACATTTCGGTGATAGAAAGTTCTGGAATCTGAGAGGAGCCACAAATGTCCTTCCACCCAGCGTTTCCCCAAGTCTCCCGATAAAAATGATACCTCATTTATGTGGGTAGGCCTAGCACCAACGAAAGGAAATGGCCCAAAACACAACATGGGCACATCACATTTTTTCACAGAAAACAGTGCCTATCTGTGGATTTTGGCCTCTACCTCAGCCGGCACCTGGGGAAACCTAGCAAACCAGCACATTTCTGAAAACTAAACACCTAGGGGAATCCAAGATGGGGTGACTTGTGGGGCTCTAACCAGGTTCTGTTACCCAGAATCCTTTGCATACCTCAAAATTTGGCTAAAAAAACACATTTTCCTCACATTTCGGTGACAGAAAGTTCTGGAATATGAGAGGAGCCACAAATGTCCTTCCACCCAGCGTTTTCCCAAGTCTCCCGATAAAAATGATATCTCACTTGTGTGGGTAGGCCTAGCGCCCGCGACAGGAAATGCCCCAAAACACAACGTGGACACATCCCATTTTTTTGACAGAAAACAGAGGTGTTTTTTGCAAAGTGCCTACCTGTAGATTTTGGCCCCTAGCTCAGCCGGCACCTAGGGAAACCTACAAAACCTGTGCATTTTTGAAAACTAGAGACCTAGGGAAATCCGAGATGGGGTGACTTGTGGGGCTCTGACCAGGTTCTGTTACCCAGAATCCTTTACAAACTTCGAAATTTGGCTAAAAAAACACATTTTCCTCACATTTCGGTGATAGAAAGTTCTGGAATCTGAGAGGAGCCACAAATGTCCTTCCACCCAGCGTTCCCCCAAGTCTCCCGATAAAAATGATACCTCACTTGTGTTGGTAGGCCTAGCGCCAACGAAAGGAAATGGCCCAAAACACAACATGGACACATCCCATTTTTTCACAGAAAATAGTGCCTACCTGTGGATTTTGGCCTCTAGCTCAGCCGGCAGCTGGGGAAACCTAGCAAACCAGCACATTTCTGAAAACTAGACACCTAGCGGAATCCAAGATGGGGTGACTTGTGGGGCTCTGACCAGGTTCTGTGACCCAGAATCCTTTGCAAACCTCAGAATTTGGCCAAAAAAAAACTTTTTCCTCTCATTTCGGTGACAGAAAGTTCTGGAATCTGAGAGGAGCCACAAATGTCCTTCCAACAGCGTTCCCCCAAGTCTCCCGATAAAAATGATACCTCACTTGTGTGGGTGGCCTAGCGCCAAAGAAAGGAAATGGCCCAAAACACAACATGGACACATCACATTTTTTCACAGAAAACAGTGCCTACCTGTGGATTTTGGCCTCTAGCTCAGCCGGCACCTGGGGAAACCTAGCAAACCAGCACATTTCTGAAAACTAGACAAATAGGGGAATCCAAGATGGGGTTACTTGTGGGGCTCTGACCAGGTTCTGTTACCCAGAATCCTTTGCAAACCTCAGAATTTGGCCAAAAAAAACACTTTTTCCACTCATTTCGGTGACAGAAAGTTCTGGAATCTGAAAGGAGCCACAAATGTCCTTCCACCCAGCGTTCCCCCAGGTCTCCAGATAAAAATGATACCTCACTTGTGGGTGTAGGCCTAGTGCCCGCGACAGGAAATGCCCCAAAACACAACGTGGACACATCCCATTTTTTTGACAGAAAACAGAGGTGTTTTTTGCAAAGTGCCTACCTGTAGATTTTGGCCCCTAGCTCAGCCGGCACCTAGGGCAACCTACCAAACCTGTGCATTTTTGAAAACTAGAGACCTAGGGGAATCCAAGATGGGGTGACTTGTGGGGCTCTGACCAGGTTCTGTGACCCAGAAACCTTTGCAAACCTCAAAATTTGGCCAAAAAAACACATTTTCCTCACATTTCGGTGACAGAAAGTTCTGGAATCTCAGAGGAGCCACAAATTTCCTTCCACCCAGCGTTCCCCCAAGTCTCCCGATATAAATGATACCTCACTTGTGTGGGTGGGCCTAGTGCCAAAGAAAGGAAATGGCCCAAAACACAACATGGACACATCACATTTTTTCACAGAAAACAGTGCCTACCTGTGGATTTTGGCCTCTAGCTCAGCCGGCACCTGGGGAAACCTAGCAAACCAGTACATTTCTGAAAACTAGACAAATAGGGGAATCCAAGATGGGGTGACTTGTGGGGCTCTGACCAGGTTCTGTTACCCAGAATCCTTTGCAAACCTCAGAATTTGGCCAAAAAAAACAATTTTCCTCTCATTTCGGTGACAGAAAGTTCTGGAATCTGAGAGGAGCCACAAATGTCCTTCTATCCAGCGTTTCCCCAGGTCTCCAGATAAAAATGATACCTCACTTGTGTGGGTGGGCCTAGTGCCAAAGAAAGGAAATGGCCCAAAACACAACATGGACACATCACATTTTTTCACAGAAAACAGTGCCTACCTGTGGATTTTGGCCTCTAGCTCAGCCGGCACCTGGGGAAACCTAGCAAACCAGTACATTTCTGAAAACTAGACAAATAGGGGAATTCAAGATGGGGTGACTTGTGGGGCTCTGACCAGGTTCTGTTACCCAGAATCCTTTACAAACTTCGAAATTTGGCTAAAAAAACGCATTTTCCTCACATTTCGGTGATAGAAAGTTCTGGAATCTGAGAGGAGCCACAAATGTCCTTCCACCCAGCGTTCCCCCAAGTCTCCCGATAAAAATGATACCTCACTTGTGTGGGTAGGCCTAGCGCCAACGAAAGGAAATGGCCCAAAACACAACATGGACACATCCCATTTTTTCACAGAAAATAGTGCCTACCTCTGGATTTTGGCCTCTAGCTCAGCCGGCAGCTGGGGAAACCTAGCAAACCAGCACATTTCTGAAAACTAGACACCTAGCGGAATCCAAGATGGGGTGACTTGTGGGGCTCTGACCAGGTTCTGTGACCCAGAATCCTTTGCAAACCTCAGAATTTGGCCAAAAAAAAACTTTTTCCTCTCATTTCGGTGACAGAAAGTTCTGGAATCTGAGAGGAGCCACAAATGTCCTTCCAACAGCGTTCCCCCAAGTCTCCCGATAAAAATGATACCTCACTTGTGTGGGTGGGCCTAGCGCCAAAGAAAGGAAATGGCCCAAAACACAACATGGACACATCACATTTTTTCACAGAAAACAGTGCCTACCTGTGGATTTTGGCCTCTAGCTCAGCCGGCACCTGGGGAAACCTAGCAAACCAGCACATTTCTGAAAACTAGACAAATAGGGGAATCCAAGATGGGGTTACTTGTGGGGCTCTGACCAGGTTCTGTTACCCAGAATCCTTTGCAAACCTCAGAATTTGGCCAAAAAAAACACTTTTTCCTCTCATTTCGGTGACAGAAAGTTCTGGAATCTGAGAGGAGCCACAAATGTCCTTCCACCCAGCGTTCCCCCAGGTCTCCAGATAAAAATGATACCTCACTTGTGTGGGTAGGCCTAGTGCCCGCAACAGGAAATGCCCCAAAACACAACGTGGACACATCCCATTTTTTTGACAGAAAACAGAGGTGTTTTTTGCAAAGTGCCTACCTGTAGATTTTGGCCCCTAGCTCAGCCGGCACCTAGGGCAACCTACCAAACCTGTGCATTTTTTAAAACTAGAGACCTAGGGGAATCCAAGATTGGGTGACTTGTGGGGCTCTGACAAGGATCTGTTACCCAGAATCCTTTGCAAACCTCAAAATTTGGCTAAAAAAACACATTTTCCTCACATTTCGGTGACAGAAAGTTCTGGAATCTCAGAGGAGCCACAAATTTCCTTCCACCCAGCGTTCCCCCAAGTCTCCCGATATAAATGATACCTCACTTGTGTGGGTAGGCCTAGCGCCCGCGACAGGAAATGCCCCAAAACACAACGTGGACACATCCCATTTTTTTGACAGAAAACAGAGGTGTTTTTTTCAAAGTGCCTACCTATATATTTTGGCCCCTAGCTCAGCCGGAACCTAGGGAAACCTACCAAACCTGTGCATTTTTGAAAACTAGAGACCTAGGGGAATCCGAAATGGGGTGACTTGTGGGGCTCTGACCAGGTTCTGTTACCGAGAATCCTATACAAACTTCGAAATTTGGCTTAAAAAACACATTTTCCTCACATTTCGGTGATAGAAAGTTCTGGAATCTGAGAGGAGCCACAAATGTCCTTCCACCCAGCGTTCCCCCAAGTCTCCCGATAAAAATGATACCTCACTTGTGTGGGTAGGCCTAGCGCCAACGAAAGGAAATGGCCCAAAACACAACATGGACACATCACATTTTTTCACAGAAAACAGTGCCTACCTGTGGATTTTGGCCTCTAGTTCAGCCGGCACCTGGGGAAACCTAGCAAACCAGCACATTTCTGAAAACTAGACACCTAGCAGAATCCAAGATGGGGTGACTTGTGGGGCTCTGACCAGGTTCTGTGACCCAGAAACCTTTGCAAACCTCAGAATGTGGCCAAAAAAACACTTTTTCCTCTCATTTCGGTGACAGAAAGTTCTGGAATCTGAGAGGAGCCACAAATTTCCTTCCAACAGCGTTCCCCCAAGTCTCCCGATAAAAATGATACCTCACTTGTGTGGGTGGGCCTAGCGCCAAAGAAAGGAAATGGCCCAAAACACAACATGGACACATCACATTTTTTCACAGAAAACAGTGCCTACCTGTGGATTTTGGCCTCTAGCTCAGCCGGCACCTGGGGAAACGTAGCAAACCAGTACATTTCTGAAAACTAGACAAATAGGGGAATCCAAGATGGGGTGACTTGTGGGGCTCTGACCAGGTTCTGTTACCCAGAATCCTTTGCAAACCTCAGAATTTGGCCAAAAAAAACAATTTTCCTCTCATTTCGGTGACAGAAAGTTCTGGAATCTGAGAGGAGCCACAAATGTCCTTCCACCCAGCGTGCCCCCAGGTCTCCAGATAAAAATGATACCTCACTTGTGTGGGTAGGCCTAGTGCCCGCGACAGGAAATGCCCCAAAACACAACGTGGACACATCCCATTTTTTTGACAGAAAACAGAGGTGTTTTTTGCAAAGTGCCTACCTGTAGATTTTGGCCCCTAGCTCAGCCGGCACCTAGGGCAACCTACCAAACCTGTGCATTTTTGAAAACTAGAGACCTAGGGGAATCCAGGATGGGGTGACTTGTGGGGCTCTGACCAGGTTCTGTTACCCAGAATCCTTTGCAAACCTCAAAATTTGGCTAAAAAAAACACATTTTCCTCACATTTCGGTGACAGAAAGTTCTGGAATCTGAGAGGAGCAACAAATTTCCTTCCACCCAGCGTTCCCCCAAGTCTCCCGATAAAAATGATACCTCACTTGTGTGGGTAGGTCTAGCGCCCGCGACAGGAAATGCCCCAAAACACAACGTGGACACATCCCATTTTTTTGACAGAAAACAGAGGTGTTTTTTGCAAAGTGCCTACCTGTAGATTTTGGTCCCTAGCTCAGCCGGCACCTAGGGAAACCTACCAAACCTGTGCATTTTTTAAAACTAGAGACCTAGGGGAATCCAAGATGGGGTGACTTGTGGGGCTCTGAACAGGTTCTGTTACCCAGAATCCTTTACAAACCTCAAAATTTGGCTAAAAAAACACATTTTCCTCACATTTCGGTGACAAAAAGTTCTGGAATCTAAGAGGAGCCACAAATGTCCTTCCAACTGCGTTCCCCCAAGTCTCCCGATAAAAATGATACCTCAATTGTGTGGGTGGGCCTAGCGCCAAAGAAAGGCAAAGGCCCAAAACACAACATGGACACATCACATTTTTTCACAGAAAACAGTGCCTACCTGTGGATTTTGGCCTCTAGCTCAGCCGGCACCTGGGGAAACCTAGCAAACCAGCACATTTCTGAAAACTAGACAAATAGGGGAATCCAAGATGGGGTTACTTGTGGGGCTCTGACCAGGTTCTGTTATCCAGAATCCTTTGCAAACCTCAGAATTTGGCCAAAAAAAACACTTTTTCCTCTCATTTCGGTGACAAAAAGTTCTGGAATCTGAGAGGAGCCACAAATGTCGTTCCAACTGCGTTCCCCCAAGTCTCCTGATAAAAATGATGCCTCACTTGTGTGGGTGGGCCTAGCGCCAAAGAATGGAAAAGGCCCAAAACACAACATGGACACATCACATTTTTTCACAGAAAACAGTGCCTACCTGTGGATTTTGGCCTCTAGCTCAGCCGGCACCTGGGGAAACCTAGCAAACCAGCAAATTTCTGAAAACTAGACAAATAGGGGAATCCAAGATGGGGTGACTTGTGGGGCTCTGAACAGGTTCTGTTACACAGAATCCTTTACAAACCTCAAAATTTGGCTCAAAAAACACATTTTCCTCACATTTCGGTGACAGAAAGTTCTGGAATCTGAGAGGAGCCACAAAGTTCCTTCCACACAGCATTCCCCCAAGTCTCCCGATAAAAATGGCACCTCACTTGTGTGGGTAGGCCTAGCGCCAACGAAAGGAAATGGCCCAAAACACAACGTGGACACATCCCATTTATATTTTGGCCACTAGCTCAGACGGCACCTAGGGAAACCTACCAACCCTGTGCATTTTTGAAAACTAGAGACCTAGGGTAATCCAGGATGGGGTGACTTGTGGGGCGCTGACCAGGTTCTGTTACCCAGAATCCTTTGCAAACCTCAAAATTTGACTAAAAAAACACATTTTCCTCACATTTCGGTGATAGAAAGTTCTGGAATCTGAGAGGAGCCACAAATGTCCTTCCACCCAGCGTTTCCCCAAGTCTCCCGATAAAAATGATACCTCATTTATGTGGGTAGGCCTAGCACCAACGAAAGGAAATGGCCCAAAACACAACATGGGCACATCACATTTTTTCACAGAAAACAGTGCCTATCTAGGGATTTTGGCCTCTACCTCAGCCGGCACCTGGGGAAACCTAGCAAACCAGCAAATTTCTGAAAACTAAACACCTAGGGGAATACAAGATGGGGTGACTTGTGGGGCTCTAACCAGGTTCTGTTACCCAGAATCCTTTGCATACCTCAAAATTTGGCTAAAAAAACACATTTTCCTCACATTTCGGTGACAGAAAGTTCTGGAATATGAGAGGAGCCACAAATGTCCTTCCACCCAGCGTTTTCCCAAGTCTCCTGATAAAAATGATATCTCACTTGTGTGGGTAGGGCTAGCGCCCGCGACAGGAAATGCCCCAAAACACAACGTGGACACATCCCATTTTTTTGACAGAAAACAGAGGTGTTTTTTGCAAAGTGCCTACCTGTAGATTTTGCCCCCTAGCTCAGCCGGCACCTAGGGAAACCTACCAAACCTGTGCATTTTTGAAAACTAGAGACCTAGGGGAATCCGAGATGGGGTGACTTGTGGGGCTCTGACCAGGTTCTGTTACCCAGAATCCTTTACAAACTTCGAAATTTGGCTAAAAAAACACATTTTCCTCACATTTCGGTGATAGAAAGTTCTGGAATCTGAGAGGAGCCACAAATGTCCTTCCACCCAGCGTTCCCCCAAGTCTCCCGATAAAAATGATACCTCACTTGTGTTGGTAGGCCTAGCGCCAACGAAAGGAAATGGCCCAAAACACAACATGGACACATCCCATTTTTTCACAGAAAATAGTGCCTACCTGTGGATTTTGGCCTCTAGCTCAGCCGGCAGCTGGGGAAACCTAGCAAACCAGCACATTTCTGAAAACTAGACACCTAGCGGAATCCAAGATGGGGTGACTTGTGGGGCTCTGACCAGGTTCTGTGACCCAGAACCCTTTGCAAACCTCAGAATTTGGCCAAAAAAAAACTTTTTCCTCTCATTTCGGTGACAGAAAGTTCTGGAATCTGAGAGGAGCCACAAATGTCCTTCCAACAGCGTTCCCCCAAGTCTCTCGATAAAAATGATACCTCACTTGTGTGGGTGGGCCTAGCGCCAAAGAAAGGAAATGGCCCAAAACACAACATGGACACATCACATTTTTTCACAGAAAACAGTGCCTACCTGTGGATTTTGGCCTCTACCTCAGCCGCCACCTGGGGAAACCTAGCAAACCATCACATTTCTGAAAACTAGACAAATAGGGGAATCCAAGATGGGGTTACTTGTGGGGCTCTGACCAGGTTCTGTTACCCAGAATCCTTTGCAAACCTCAGAATTTGGCCAAAAAAAACACTTTTTCCTCTCATTTCGGTGACAGAAAGTTCTGGAATCTGAGAGGAGCCACAAATGTCCTTCCACCCAGCGTTCCCCCAGGTCTCCAGATAAAAATGATACCTCACTTGTGTGGGTAGGCCTAGTGCCCGCGACAGGAAATGCCCCAAAACACAACGTGGACACATCCCATTTTTTTGACAGAAAACAGAGGTGTTTTTTGCAAAGTGCCTACCTGTAGATTTTGGCCCCTAGCTCAGCCGGCACCTAGGGCAACCTACCAAACCTGTGCATTTTAGAAAACTAGAGACCTAGGGGAATCCAAGATGGGGTGACTTGTGGGGCTCTGACCAGGATCTGTTACCCAGAATCCTTTGCAAACCTCAAAATTTGGCTAAAAAAACACATTTTCCTCACATTTCGGTGACAGAAAGTTCTGGAATCTCAGAGGAGCCACAAATTTCCTTCCACCCAGCGTTCCCCCAAGTCTCCCGATATAAATGATACCTCACTTGTGTGGGTAGGCCTAGCGCCCGCGACAGGAAATGCCCCAAAACACAACGTGGACACATCCCATTTTTTTGACAGAAAACAGAGGTGTTTTTTTCAAAGTGCCTACCTATAGATTTTGGCCCCTAGCTCAGCCGGAACCTAGGGAAACCTACCAAACCTGTGCATTTTTGAAAACTAGAGACCTAGGGGAATCCGACATGGGGTGACTTGTGGGGCTCTGACCAGGTTCTGTTACCGAGAATCCTATACAAACTTCATAATTTGGCCAAAAAAACACATTTTCCTCACATTTCGGTGATAGAAAGTTCTGGAATCTGAGAGGAGCCACAAATGTCCTTCCACCCAGCGTTCCCCCAAGTCTCCCGATAAAAATGATACCTCACTTGTGTGGGTAGGCCTAGCGCCAACGAAAGGAAATGGCCCAAAACACAACATGGACATATCACATTTTTTCACAGAAAACAGTGCCTACCTGTGGATTTTGGGCTCTAGTTCAGCCGGCACCTGGGGAAACCTAGCAAACCAGCACATTTCTGAAAACTAGACACCTAGCAGAATCCAAGATGGGGTGACTTGTGGGGCTCTGACCAGGTTCTGTGACCCAGAAACCTTTGCAAACCTCAGAATGTGGCCAAAAAAATACTTTTTCCTCTCATTTCGGTGACAGAAAGTTCTGGAATCTGAGAGGAGCCACAAATGTCCTTCCAACAGCGTTCCCCCAAGTCTCCCGATAAAAATGATACCTCACTTGTGTGGGTGGGTCTAGTGCCAAAGAAAGGAAATGGCCCAAAACACAACATGGACACATCACATTTTTTCACAGAAAACAGTGCCTACCTGTGGATTTTGGCCTCTAGCTCAGCCGGCACCTGGGGAAACCTAGCAAACCAGTACATTTCTGAAAACTAGACAAATAGGGGAATCCAAGATGGGGTGACTTGTGGGGCTCTGACCAGGTTCTGTGACCCAGAATCCTTTGCAAACCTCAGAATTTGGCCAAAAAAAACAATTTTCCTCTCATTTCGGTGACAGAAAGTTCTGGAATCTGAGAGGAGCCACAAATGTCCTTCCACCCAGCGTTCCCCCAGGTCTCCAGATAAAAATGATACCTCACTTGTGTGGGTAGGCCTAGTGCCCGCGACAGGAAATGCCCCAAAACACAACGTGGACACATCCCATTTTTTTGACAGAAAACAGAGGTGTTTTTTGCAAAGTGCCTACCTGTAGATTTTGGTCCCTAGCTCAGCCGGCACCTGGGGAAACCTACCAAACCTGTGCATTTTTTTAAACTAGAGACCTAGGGGAATCCAAGATGGGGTGACTTGTGGGGCTCTGAACAGGTTCTGTTACCCAGAATCCTTTACAAACCTCAAAATTTGGCTAAAAAAACACATTTTCCTCACATTTCGGTGACAAAAAGTTCTGGAATCTGAGAGGAGCCACAAATGTCCTTCCAACTGCGTTCCCCCAAGTCTCCCGATAATATTGATACCTCACTTGTGTGGGTGGGCCTAGCGCCAAAGAAAGGAAAAGGCCCAAAACACAACATGGACACATCACATTTTTTCACAGAAAACAGTGCCTACCTGTGGATTTTGGCCTCTAGCTCAGCCGGCACCTGGGGAAACCTAGCAAACCAGCACATTTCTGAAAACTAGACAAATAGGGGAATCCAAGATGGGGTTACTTGTGGGGCTCTGACCAGGTTCTGTTATCCAGAATCCTTTGCAAACCTCAGAATTTGGCCAAAAAAAACACTTTTTCCTCTCATTTCGGTGACAAAAAGTTCTGGAATCTGAGAGGAGCCACAAATGTCCTTCCAACTGCGTTCCCCCAAGTCTCCCGATAAAAATGATGCCTCACTTGTGTGGGTGGGCCTAGCGCCAAAGAAAGGAAAAGGACCAAAACACAACATGGACACATCACTTTTTTTCACAGAAAACAGTGCCTACCTGTGGATTTTGGCCTCTAGCTCAGCCGGCACCTGGGGAAACCTAGCAAACCAGCACATTTCTGAAAACTAGACAAATAGGGGAATCCAAGATGGGGTGACTTGTGGGGCTCTGAACAGGTTCTGTTACCCAGAATCCTATACAAACCTCAAAATGTGGTTAAAAAAACACATTTTCCTCACATTTCGGTGACAGAAAGTTCTGGAATCTGAGAGGAGCCACAAAGTTCCTTCCACCCAGCATTCCCCCAAGTCTCCCGATAAAAATGGCACCTCACTTGTGTGGGTAGGCCTAGCGCCAACGAAAGGAAATGGCCCAAAACACAACGTGGACACATCCCATTTAGATTTTGGCCACTAGCTCAGACGGCACCTAGGGAAACCTACCAACCCTGTGCATTTTTGAAAACTAGAGACCTAGGGTAATCCAGGATGGGGTGACTTGTGGGGCGCTGACCAGGTTCTGTTACCCAGAATCCTTTGCAAACCTCAAAATTTGGCTAAAAAAACACATTTTCCTCACATTTCGGTGATAGAAAGTTCTGGAATCTGAGAGGAGCCACAAATGTCCTTCCACCCAGCGTTTCCCCAAGTCTCCCGATAAAAATGATACCTCATTTATGTGGGAAGGCCTAGCACCAACGAAAGGAAATGGCCCAAAACACAACATGGGCACATCACATTTTTTCACAGAAAACAGTGCCTATCTGTGGATTTTGGCCTCTACCTCAGCCGGCACCTGGGGAAACCTAGCAAACCAGAACATTTCTGAAAACTAAACACCTAGGGGAATCCAAGATGGGGTGACTTGTGGGGCTCTAACCAGGTTCTGTTACCCAGAATCCTTTGCATACTTCAAAATTTGGCTAAAAAAACACATTTTCCTCACATTTCGGTGACAGAAAGTTCTGGAATCTGAGAGGAGCCACAAATTTCCTTCCACCCAGCGTTCCTCCAAGTCTCCCGATAAAAATGATACCTCACTTGTGTGGGTAGGCCTAGCGCCCGCGACAGGAAATGCCCCAAAACACAACGTGGACACATCCCATTTTTTTTACAGAAAACAGAGGTGTTTTTTGTAAAGTGCCTACCTGTAGATTTTGGCCCCTAGCTCAGCCGGCACTGAGGGGAACCTACCAAACCTGTGCATTTTTTAAAACTAGAGACCTAGGGGAATCCAAGATGGGGTGACTTGTGGGGCTCTGACCAGGTTCTGTTACCCAGAATCCTTTACAAACTTCGAAATTTGGCTAAAAAAACACATTTTCCTCACATTTCGGAGATAGAAAGTTCTGGAATCTGAGAGGAGCCACAAATGTCCTTCCACCCAGCGTTCCCCCAAGTCTCCCGATAAAAATGATACCTCACTTGTGTGGGTAGGCCTAGCGCCAACGAAAGGAAATGGCCCAAAACACAACATGGACACATCCCATTTTTTCACAGAAAATAGTGCCTACCTGTGGATTTTGGCCTCTAGCTCAGCCGGCACCTGGGGAAACCTAGCAAACCAGCACATTTCTGAAAACTAGACACCTAGCGGAATCCAAGATGGGGTGACTTGTGGGGCTCTGACCAGGTTCTGTGACCCAGAATCCTTTGCAAACCTCAGATTGTGGCCAAAAAAACACTTTTTCCTCTCATTTTGGTGACAGAAAGTTCTGGAATCTGAGAGGAGCCACAAATGTCCTTCCAACAGCGTTCCGCCAAGTCTCCCGATAAAAATGATACCTCACTTGTGTGGGTGGGCCTAGAGCAAAAGAAAGGAAATGGCCCAAAACACAACATGGACAAATCACATTTTTTCACAGAAAACAGTGCCTACCTGTGGATTTTGGCCTCTAGCTCAGCCGGCACCTGGGGAAACCTAGCACACCAGCACATTTCTGAAAACTAGACAAATAGGGGAATCCAAGATGGGGTGACTTGTGGGGCTCTGACCAGGTTCTGTTACCCAGAATCCTTTGCAAACCTCAGAAGTTGGCCAAAAAAACACTTTTTCCTCTCATTTCGGTGACAGAAAGTTCTGGAATCTGAGAGGAGCCACAAATCTCCTTCCACCCAGCGTTCCCCCAGGTCTCACGATAAAAATGATACCTCACTTGTGTGGGTAGGCCTTGTGCCCGCGACAGGAAATGCCCCAAAACACAACGTGGACACATCCCATTTTTTTGACAGAAAACAGAGGTGTTTTTTGCAAAGTGCCTACCTGTAGATTTTGGCCCCTAGCTCAACCAGCACCTAGGGAAACCTAGCAAACCAGCACATTTCTGAAAACTAGACACCGAGGGGAATCCAAGATGGGGTGACTTGTGGGGCTCTGACCAGGTTCTGTTACCCAGAATCCTTTGCAAACCTCAAAAGTTGGCTGAAAAAAAAACATTTTCCTCACATTTCGGTGACAGAAAGTTCTGGAATCTGAGAAGAGCCACAAATTTCCTTCCACCCAGCATACCCCCAAGTCTCCCGATAAAAATTATACCTCACTTGTGTGGGTAGGCCTAGCGCCCGCGACAGGAAATGCCCCAAAACACAACGTGGACACATCCCATTTTTTTGACAGAAAACAGGGGTGTTTTTTTCAAAGTGCCTACCTAAAGATTTTGGCCCCTAGCTCAGCCGGAACCTAGGGAAACCTACCAAACCTGTGCATTTATGAAAACTAGAGACCTAGGGGAATCCGAGATGGGGTGACTTGTGGGGCTCTGACCAGGTTCTGTTACCCAGAATCCTTTGCAAACTTCAAAATTTGGCTAAAAAAACACATTTTCCTCACATTTCGGTGATAGAAAGTTCGGGAATCTGAGAGGAGCCACAAATGTCCTTCCACCCAGCGTTTCCCCAAGTCTCCCGATAAAAATGATACCTCACTTGTGTGGGTAGGCCTAGCGCCAACTAAAGGAAATGGCCCAAAACACAACATGGACACATCACATTTTTTCACAGAAAAGAGTGCCTACCTGTGGATTTTGGCCTCTAGCTCAGCCGGCAGCTGGGGAAACCTAGCAAACCAGCACATTTCTGAAAACTAGACACCTAGGGGAATCTAAGATGGGGTGACTTGTGGGGCTCTGACCAGGTTCTGTTACCCAGAACCCTTTGCAAACCTTAAAATTTGGCTAAAAAAACAAATTTCCTCACATTTCGGTGACAGAAAGTTCTGGAATCTGAGAGGAGCCACAAATTTCCTTCCACCCAGCGTTCCCCCAAGTCTCCCGATAAAAATGATACCTCACTTGTATGGGTAGGCCTAGCGCCAACTAAAGGAAATGGCCCAAAACACAACATGGACACATACCATTTTTTCACAGAAAATAGTGCCTTCCTGTGGATTTTGGCCTCTAGCTCAGCCGGCACCTGGGGAAACCTAGCAAACCAGCACATTTCTGAAAACTAGACACCTAGCGGAATCCAAGATGGGGTGACTTGTGGGGCTCTGACCAGGTTCTGTGACCCAGAATCCTTTGCAAACCTCAGAATTTGGCCAAAAAAACAATTTTTCCTCTCATTTCGGTGACAGAAAGTTCTGGAATCTGAGAGGAGCCACAAATGTCCTTCCAACAGTGTTCCCCCAAGTCTCCCGATAAAAATGATACCTCACTTGTGTGGGTAGGCCTAGCGCTAAAGAAAGGAAATGGCCCAAAACACAACATGGACACATCACATATTTTCATAGAAAACAGTGCCTACCTGTGGATTTTGGCCTCTAGCTCAGCCGGCACCTGGGGAAACCTAGCAAACCAGCACATTTCTGAAAACTAGACAAATAGGGGAATCCAAGATGGGGTGCCTTGTGGGGCTCTGACCAGCTTCTGTTACCCAGAATCCTTTGCAAACCTCAGAATTTGGCCAAAAAAACACTTTTTCCTCTCATTTCGGTGACAGAAAGTTCTGGAATCTGAGAAGAGCCACAAATTTCCTTCCACCCAGCATTCCCCCAAGTCTCCCGATAAAAATGATACCTCACTTGTGTGGGTAGGCCTAGCGCCCGCGACAGGAAATGCCCCAAAACACAACGTGGACACATCCCATATTTTTTACAGAAAACAGAGGTGTTTTTTTCAAAGTGCCTTCCTATATATTTTGGCTCCTAGCTCAGCCGGAACCTAGGGAAACCTACCAAACCTGCGCATTTTTTAAAACTAGAGACCTAGGGGAATCCGAGATGGGGTGACTTGTGGGGCTCTAACCAGGTTCTGTTACCCAGAATCCTTTGCAAACTTCAAAATTTGGCTAAAAAAACACATTTTCCTCACATTTCGGTGATAGAAAGTTCTGGAATCTGAGAGGAGCCACAAATGTCCTTCCAACAGCGTTCCCCCAAGTCTCCCGATAAAAATGATACCTCACTTGTGTGGGTAGGCCTAGCGCCAACTAAAGGAAATGGCCCAAAACACAACATGGACACATCCCATTTTTTCACAGAAAATAGTGCCTACCTGTGGATTTTGGCCTCTAGCTCAGCCAGCACCCGGGGAAACCTAGCAAACCAGCACATTTCTGAAAAATAGACACCTAGCGGAATACAAGATGGGGTGACTTGTGGGGCTCTGACCAGGTTCTGTTACCCAGAATCCTTTGCAAACCTCAGAATTTGGCCAAAAAAACACTTTTTCCTCTCATTTCGGTGACAGAACGTTCTGGAATCTGCGAGGAGCCACAAATGTCCTTCCAACAGCGTTCCCCCAAGTTTCCCGATAAAAATTATACCTCACTTGTGTGGGTAGGCCTAGCGCCAAAGAAAGGAAATGGCCCAAAACACAACATGGACACATCACCTATTTTCACAGAAAACAGTGCCTACCTGTGGATTTTGGCCTCTAGCTCAGCCGGCACCTGGGGAAACAGAGCAAACCAGCACATTTATGAAAACTAGACAAATAGGGGAATCCAAGATGGGGTGACTTGTGGGGCTCTGACCAGGTTCTGTTACCCAGAATCCTTTGCAAACCTCAGAATTTGGCTAAAAAAACACTTTTTCCTCTCATTTCGGTGACTGAAAGTTCTGGAATCTGAGAGGAGCCACAAATGTCCTTCCACCCAGCGTTCCCCCACGTCTCCCGATAAAAATGATACCTCACTTGTGTGGGTAGGCCTTGTGCCCGCGACAGGAAATGCCCCAAAACACAACGTGGACACATCCCATTTTTTTCACAGAAAACAGAGGTGTTTTTTGCAAAGTGCCTATCTGTAGATTTTGGCCCCTAGCTCAGCCGGCACCTAGGGAAACCTAGCAAACCAGCACATTTCTGAAAACTAGACACCGAGGGGAATCCAAGATGGGGTGACTTGTGGGGCTCTGACCAGGTTCTGTTACCCAGAATCCTTTGCAAACCTCAAAATTTGGCAAAAAAAAAACATTTTCCTCACATTTAGGTGACAGAAAGTTCTGGAATCTGAGAAGAGCCACAAATTTCCTTCCACCCAGCATGCCCCCAAGTCTCCCGATAAAAATTATACCTCACTTGTGTGGGTAGGCCTAGTGCCCGCGACAGGAAATGCCCCAAAACACAACGTGGACACATCCCATTTTTTTGACAGAAAACAGAGGTGTTTTTTTCAAAGTGCCTACCTATAGATTTTGGCCCCTAGCTCAGCCGGAAACTAGGGAAACCTACCAAACCTGTGCATTTTTGAAAACTAGAGACCTAGGGGAATCCGAGATGGGGTGACTTGTGGGGCTCTGACCAGGTTCTGTTACCCAGAATCCTTTGCAAACTTCAAAATTTGGCTAAAAAAACACATTTTCCTCACATTTCGGTGATAGAAAGTTCTGGAATCCGAGAGGAGCCACAAATGTCCTTCCACCCAACGTTCCCACAAGTCTCCCAATAAAAATGATACCTCACTTGTGTGGGTAGGCCTAGCGCCAACTAAAGGAAATGGCCCAAAACACAACATGGACACATCCCATTTTTTCACAGAAAATAGTGCCTACCTGTGGATTTTGGCCTCTAGGTCAGCCGGCACCTGGGGAAACCTAGCAAACCAGCACATTTCTGAAAACTAGACACCTAGCGGAATCCAAGATGGGGTGACTTGTGGGGCTCTGACCAGGTTCTGTGACCCAGAATCCTTTGCAAACCTCAGAATTTGGCCAAAAAAACACTTTTTCCTCTCATTTCGGTGACAGAAAGTTCTGGAATCTGAGAGGAGCCACAAATATCCTTCCAACAGCGTTCCCCCAAGTCTACCGATAAAAATGATACCTCACTTGTGTGGGTAGGCCTAGCACCAAAGAAAGGAAATGGCCCAAAACACAACATGGACACATCACATATTTTCACAGAAAACAGTGCCTACCTGTGGATTTTGGCCTCTAGCTCAGCCGGCACCTGGGGAAACCTAGCAAACCAGCACATTTCTGAAAACTAGACAAATAGGGGAATCCAAGATGGGGTGAGTTGTGGGGCTCTGACCAGGTTCTGTTACCCAGAATCCTTTGCAAACCTCAGAAGTTGGCCAAAAAAACACTTTTTCCTCTCATTTCGGTGACAGAAAGTTCTGGAATCTGAGAGGAGCCACAAATGTCCTTCCACCCAGCGTTCCCCCAGGTCTCACGATAAAAATGATACCTCACTTGTGTGGGTAGGCCTTGTGCCCGCGACAGGAAATGCCCCAAAACACAACGTGGACACATCCCATTTTTTTGACAGAAAATAGAGGTGTTTTTTGCAAAGTGCCTACCTGTAGATTTTGGCCCCTAGCTCAACCGGCACCTAGGGAAACCTAGCAAACCAGCACATTTCTGAAAACTAGACACCGAGGGGAATCCAAGATGGGGTGACTTGTGGGGCTCTGACCAGGTTCTGTTACCCAGAATCCTTTGCAAACCTCAAACGTTGGCTGAAAAAAAAACATTTTCCTCACATTTCGGTGACAGAAAGTTCTGGAATCTGAGAAGAGCCACAAATTTCCTTCCACCCAGCATACCCCCAAGTCTACCGCTAAAAATTATACCTCACTTGTATGGGTAGGCCTAGCGCCCGCGACAGGAAATGCCCCAAAACACAACGTGGACACATCCCATTTTTTTGACAGAAAACAGGGGTGTTTTTTTCAAAGTGCCTACCTAAAGATTTTGGCCCCTAGCTCAGCCGGAACCTAGGGAAACCTACCAAACCTGTGCATTTATGAAAACTAGAGACCTAGGGGAATCCGAGATGGGGTGACTTATGGGGCTCTGACCAGGTTCTGTTACCCAGAATCCTTTGCAAACTTCAAAATTTGGCTAAAAAACACATTTTCCTCACATTTCGGTGATAGAAAGTTCGGGAATCTGAGAGGAGCCACAAATGTCCTTCCACCCAGCGTTTCCCCAAGTCTCCCGATAAAAATGATACCTCACTTGTGTGGGTAGGCCTAGCGCCAACTAAAGGAAATGGCCCAAAACACCACATGGACACATCACATTTTTTCACAGAAAAGAGTGCCTTCCTGTGGATTTTGGCCTCTAGCTCAGCCGGCAGCTGGGGAAACCTAGCAAACCAGCACATTTCTGAAAACTAGACACCTAGGGGAATCTAAGATGGGGTGACTTGTGGGGCTCTGACCAGGTTCTGTTACCCAGAACCCTTTGCAAACCTTAAAATTTGGCTAAAAAAACAAATTTCCTCACATTTCGGTGACAGAAAGTTCTGGAATCTGAGAGGAGCCACAAATTTCCTTCCACCCAGCGTTCCCCCAAGTCTCCCGATAAAAATGATACCTCACTTGTATGGGTAGGCCTAGCGCCAACTAAAGGAAATGGCCCAAAACACAACATGGACACATACCATTTTTTCACAGAAAATAGTGCCTTCCTGTGGATTTTGGCCTCTAGCTCAGCCGGCACCTGGGGAAACCTAGCAAACCAGCACATTTCTGAAAACTAGACACCTAGCGGAATCCAAGATGGGGTGACTTGTGGGGCTCTGACCAGGTTCTGTGACCCAGAATCCTTTGCAAACCTCAGAATTTGGCCAAAAAAACAAATTTTCCTCTCATTTCGGTGACAGAAAGTTCTGGAATCTGAGAGGAGCCACAAATGTCCTTCCAACAGCGTTCCCCCAAGTCTCCCGATAAAAATGATACCTCACTTGTGTGGGTAGGCCTAGCGCTAAAGAAAGGAAATGGCCCAAAACACAACATGGACACATCACATATTTTCATAGAAAACAGTGCCTACCTGTGGATTTTGGCCTCTAGCTCAGCCGGCACCTGGGGAAACCTAGCAAACCAGCACATTTCTGAAAACTAGACAAATAGGGGAATCCAAGATGGGGTGCCTTGTGGGGCTCTGACCAGCTTCTGTTACCCAGAATCCTTTGCAAACCTCAGAATGTGGCCAAAAAAACACTTTTTCCTCTCATTTCGGTGACAGAAAGTTCTGGAATCTGAGAAGAGCCACAAATTTCCTTCCACCCAGCATTCCCCCAAGTCTCCCGATAAAAATTATACCTCACTTGTGTGGGTAGGCCTAGCGCCCGCGACAGGAAATGCCCCAAAACACAACGTGGACACATCCCATATTTTTTACAGAAAACAGAGGTGTTTTTTTCAAAGTGCCTTCCTATATATTTTGGCTCCTAGCACAGCCGGCACCTGGGGAAACAGAGCAAACCAGCACATTTATGAAAACTAGACAAATAGGGGAATCCAAGATGGGGTGACTTGTGGGGCTCTGACCAGGTTCTGTTACCCAGAATCCTTTGCAAACCTCAGAATTTGGCTAAAAAAACACTTTTTCCTCTCATTTCGGTGACCGAAAGTTCTGGAATCTGAGAGGAGCCACAAATGTCCTTCCACCCAGCGTTCCCCCACGTCTCCCGATAAAAATGATACCTCACTTGTGTGGGTAGGCCTTGTGCCCGCGACAGGAAATTCCCCAAAACACAACGTGGACACATCCCATTTTTTTGACAGAAAACAGAGGTGTTTTTTGCAAAGTGCCTATCTGTAGATTTTGGCCCCTAGCTCAGCCGGCACCTAGGGAAACCTAGCAAACCAGCACATTTCTGAAAACTAGACACCGAGGGGAATCCAAGATGGGGTGACTTGTGGGGCTCTGACCAGGTTCTGTTACCCAGAATCCTTTGCAAACCTCAAAATTTGGCAAAAAAAAAACATTTACCTCACATTTAGGTGACAGAAAGTTCTGGAATCTGAGAAGAGCCACAAATTTCCTTCCACCCAGCATGCCCCCAAGTCTCCCGATAAAAATTATACCTCACTTGTGTGGGTAGGCCTAGTGCCCGCGACAGGAAATGCCCCAAAACACAACGTGGACACATCCCATTTTTTTGACAGAAAACAGAGGTGTTTTTTTCAAAGTGCCTACCTATAGATTTTGGCCCCTAGCTCAGCCGGAACCTAGGGAAACCTACCAAACCTGTGCATTTTTGAAAACTAGAGACCTAGGGGAATCCGAGATGGGGTGACTTGTGGGGCTCTGACCAGGTTCTGTTACCCAGAATCCTTTGCAAACTTCAAAATTTGGCTAAAAAAACACATTTTCCTCACATTTCGGTGATAGAAAGTTCTGGAATCCGAGAGGAGCCACAAATGTCCTTCCACCCAACGTTCCCACAAGTCTCCCAATAAAAATGATACCTCACTTGTGTGGGTAGGCCTAGCGCCAACTAAAGGAAATGGCCCAAAACACAACATGGACACATCCCATTTTTTCACAGAAAATAGTGCCTACCTGTGGATTTTGGCCTCTAGGTCAGCCGGCACCTGGGGAAACCTAGCAAACCAGCACATTTCTGAAAACTAGACACCTAGCGAAATCCAAGATGGGGTGACTTGTGGGGCTCTGACCAGGTTCTGTGACCCAGAATCCTTTGCAAACCTCAGAATTTGGCCAAAAAAACACTTTTTCCTCTCATTTCGGTGACAGAAAGTTCTGGAATCTGAGAGGAGCCACAAATATCCTTCCAACAGCGTTCCCCCAAGTCTCCCGATAAAAATGATACCTCACTTGTGTGGTTAGGCCTAGCGCCAAAGAAAGGAAATGGCCCAAAACACAACATGGACACATCACATATTTTCACAGAAAACAGTGCCTACCTGTGGATTTTGGCCTCTAGCTCAGCCGGCACCTGGGGAAACCTAGCAAACCAGCACATTTCTGAAAACTAGACAAATAGGGGAATCCAAGATGGGGTGAGTTGTGGGGCTCTGACCAGGTTCTGTTACCCAGAATCCTTTGCAAACCTCAGAAGTTGGCCAAAAAAACACTTTTTCCTCTCATTTCGGTGACAGAAAGTTCTGGAATCTGAGAGGAGCCACAAATGTCCTTCCACCCAGCGTTCCCCCAGGTCTCACGATAAAAATGATACCTCACTTGTGTGGGTAGGCCTTGTGCCCGCGACAGGAAATGCCCCAAAACACAACGTGGACACATCCCATTTTTTTGACAGAAAACAGAGGTGTTTTTTGCAAAGTGCCTACCTGTAGATTTTGGCCCCTAGCTCAACCGGCACCTAGGGAAACCTAGCAAACCAGCACATTTCTGAAAACTAGACACCGAGGGGAATCCAAGATGGGGTGACTTGTGGGGCTCTGACCAGGTTCTGTTACCCAGAATCCTTTGCAAACCTCAAAAGGTGGCTGAAAAAAAAACATTTTCCTCACATTTCGGTGACAGAAAGTTCTGGAATCTGAGAAGAGCCACAAATTTCCTTCCACCCAGCATACCCCCAAGTCTCCCGCTAAAAATTATACCTCACTTGTGTGGGTAGGCCTAGCGCCCGCGACAGGAAATGCCCCAAAACACAACGTGGACACATCCCATTTTTTTGACAGAAAACAGGGGTGTTTTTTTCAAAGTGCCTACCTAAAGATTTTGGCCCCTAGCTCAGCCGGAACCTAGGGAAACCTACCAAACCTGTGCATTTATGAAAACTAGAGACCTAGGGGAATCCGAGATGGGGTGACTTGTGGGGCTCTGACCAGGTTCTGTTACCCAGAATCCTTTGCAAACTTCAAAATTTGGCTAAAAAACACATTTTCCTCACATTTCGGTGATAGAAAGTTCGGGAATCTGAGAGGAGCCACAAATGTCCTTCCACCCAGCGTTTCCCCAAGTCTCCCGATAAAAATGATACCTCACTTGTGTGGGTAGGCCTAGCGCCAACTAAAGGAAATGGCCCAAAACACAACATGGACACATCACATTTTTTCACAGAAAAGAGTGCCTACCTGTGGATTTTGGCCTCTAGCTCAGCCGGCAGCTGGGGAAACCTAGCAAACCAGCACATTTCTGAAAACTAGACACCTAGGGGAATCTAAGATGGGGTGACTTGTGGGGCTCTGACCAGGTTCTGTTACCCAGAACCCTTTGCAAACCTTAAAATTTGGCTAAAAAAACAAATTTCCTCACATTTCGGTGACAGAAAGTTCTGGAATCTGAGAGGAGCCACAAATTTCCTTCCACCCAGCGTTCCCCCAAGTCTCCCGATAAAAATGATACCTCACTTGTATGGGTAGGCCTAGCGCCAACTAAAGGAAATGGCCCAAAACACAACATGGACACATACCATTTTTTCACAGAAAATAGTGCCTTCCTGTGGATTTTGGCCTCTAGCTCAGCCGGCACCTGGGGAAACCTAGCAAACCAGCACATTTCTGAAAACTAGACACCTAGCGGAATCCAAGATGGGGTGACTTGTGGGGCTCTGACCAGGTTCTGTGACCCAGAATCCTTTGCAAACCTCAGAATTTGGCCAAAAAAACAATTTTTCCTCTCATTTCGGTGACAGAAAGTTCTGGAATCTGAGAGGAGCCACAAATGTCCTTCCAACAGTGTTCCCCCAAGTCTCCCGATAAAAATGATACCTCACTTGTGTGGGTAGGCCTAGCGCTAAAGAAAGGAAATGGCCCAAAACACAACATGGACACATCACATATTTTCATAGAAAACAGTGCCTACCTGTGGATTTTGGCCTCTAGCTCAGCCGGCACCTGGGGAAACCTAGCAAACCAGCACATTTCTGAAAACTAGACAAATAGGGGAATCCAAGATGGGGTGCCTTGTGGGGCTCTGACCAGCTTCTGTTACCCAGAATCCTTTGCAAACCTCAGAATTTGGCCAAAAAAACACTTTTTCCTCTCATTTCGGTGACAGAAAGTTCTGGAATCTGAGAAGAGCCACAAATTTCCTTCCACCCAGCATTCCCCCAAGTCTCCCGATAAAAATGATACCTCACTTGTGTGGGTAGGCCTAGCGCCCGCGACAGGAAATGCCCCAAAACACAACGTGGACACATCCCATATTTTTTACAGAAAACAGAGGTGTTTTTTTCAAAGTGCCTTCCTATATATTTTGGCTCCTAGCTCAGCCGGAACCTAGGGAAACCTACCAAACCTGCGCATTTTTTAAAACTAGAGACCTAGGGGAATCCGAGATGGGGTGACTTGTGGGGCTCTAACCAGGTTCTGTTACCCAGAATCCTTTGCAAACTTCAAAATTTGGCTAAAAAAACACATTTTCCTCACATTTCGGTGATAGAAAGTTCTGGAATCTGAGAGGAGCCACAAATGTCCTTCCAACAGCGTTCCCCCAAGTCTCCCGATAAAAATGATACCTCACTTGTGTGGGTAGGCCTAGCGCCAACTAAAGGAAATGGCCCAAAACACAACATGGACACATCCCATTTTTTCACAGAAAATAGTGCCTACCTGTGGATTTTGGCCTCTAGCTCAGCCAGCACCCGGGGAAACCTAGCAAACCAGCACATTTCTGAAAAATAGACACCTAGCGGAATACAAGATGGGGTGACTTGTGGGGCTCTGACCAGGTTCTGTGACCCAGAATCCTTTGCAAACCTCAGAATTTGGCCAAAAAAACACTTTTTCCTCTCATTTCGGTGACAGAACGTTCTGGAATCTGCGAGGAGCCACAAATGTCCTTCCAACAGCGTTCCCCTAAGTTTCCCGATAAAAATTATACCTCACTTGTGTGGGTAGGCCTAGCGCCAAAGAAAGGAAATGGCCCAAAACACAACATGGACACATCACCTATTTTCACAGAAAACAGTGCCTACCTGTGGATTTTGGCCTCTAGCTCAGCCGGAACCTGGGGAAACAGAGCAAACCAGCACATTTATGAAAACTAGACAAATAGGGGAATCCAAGATGGGGTGACTTGTGGGGCTCTGACCAGGTTCTGTTACCCAGAATCCTTTGCAAACCTCAGAATTTGGCTAAAAAAACACTTTTTCCTCTCATTTCGGTGACCGAAAGTTCTGGAATCTGAGAGGAGCCACAAATGTCCTTCCACCCAGCGTTCCCCCACGTCTCCCGATAAAAATGATACCTCACTTGTGTGGGTAGGCCTAGCGCCAACTAAAGGAAATGGCCCAAAACCCAACATGGACACATCCCATTTTTTCACAGAAAATAGTGCCTACTTGTGGATTTTGGCCTCTAGCTCAGCCAGCACCCGGGGAAACCTAGCAAACCAGCACATTTCTGAAAAATAGACACCTAGCGGAATACAAGATGGGGTGACTTGTGGGGCTCTGACCAGGTTCTGTGACCCAGAATCCTTTGCAAACCTCAGAATTTGGCCAAAAAAACACTTTTTCCTCTCATTTCGGTGACAGAACGTTCTGGAATCTGCGAGGAGCCACAAATGTCCTTCCAACAGCGTTCCCCCAAGTTTCCCGATAAAAATTATACCTCACTTGTGTGGGTAGGCCTAGCGCCAAAGAAAGGAAATGGCCCAAAACACAACATGGACACATCACCTATTTTCACAGAAAACAGTGCCTACCTGTGGATTTTGGCCTCTAGCTCAGCCGGCAGCTGGGGAAACAGAGCAAACCAGCACATTTATGAAAACTAGACAAATAGGGGAATCCAAGATGCGGTGACTTGTGGGGCTCTGACCAGGTTCTGTTACCCAGAATCCTTTGCAAACCTCAGAATTTGGCTAAAAAAACACTTTTTCCTCTCATTTCGGTGACCGAAAGTTCTGGAATCTGAGAGGAGCCACAAATGTCCTTCCACCCAGCGTTCCCCCACGTCTCCCGATAAAAATGATACCTCACTTGTGTGGGTAGGCCTTGTGCCCGCGACAGGAAATGCCCCAAAACACAACGTGGACACATCCCATTTTTTTCACAGAAAACAGAGGTGTTTTTTGCAAAGTGCCTATCTGTAGATTTTGGCCCCTAGCTCAGCCGGCACCTAGGGAAACCTAGCAAACCAGCACATTTCTGAAAACTAGACACCGAGGGGAATCCAAGATGGGGTGACTTGTGGGGCTCTGACCAGGTTCTGTTACCCAGAATCCTTTGCAAACCTCAAAATTTGGCAAAAAAAAACATTTTCCTCACATTTAGGTGACAGAAAGTTCTGGAATCTGAGAAGAGCCACAAATTTCCTTCCACCCAGCATGCCCCCAAGTCTCCCGATAAAAATTATACCTCACTTGTGTGGGTAGGCCTAGTGCCCGCGACAGGAAATGCCCCAAAACACAACGTGGACACATCCCATTTTTTTGACAGAAAACAGAGGTGTTTTTTTCAAAGTGCCTACCTATAGATTTTGGCCCCTAGCTCAGCCGGAACCTAGGGAAACCTACCAAACCTGTGCATTTTTTAAAACTAGAGACCTAGGGGAATCCGAGATGGGATGACTTGTGGGGCTCTGACCAGGTTCTGTTACCCAGAATCCTTTGCAAACTTCAAAATTTGGCTAAAAAAACACATTTTCCTCACATTTCGGTGATAGAAAGTTCTGGAATCCGAGAGGAGCCACAAATGTCCTTCCACCCAACGTTCCCACAAGTCTCCCAATAAAAATGATACCTCACTTGTGTGGGTAGGCCTAGCGCCAACTAAAGGAAATGGCCCAAAACACAACATGGACACATCCCATTTTTTCACAGAAAATAGTGCCTACCTGTGGATTTTGGCCTCTAGGTCAGCCGGCACCTGGGGAAACCTAGCAAACCAGCACATTTCTGAAAACTAGACACCTAGCGGAATCCAAGATGGGGTGACTTGTGGGGCTCTGACCAGGTTCTGTTACCCAGAATCCTTTACAAACTTCAAAATTTGGCTAAAAAAACACATTTTCCTCACATTTCGGTGATAGAAAGTTCTGGAATCTGAGAGGAGCCACAAATGTCCTTCCACCCAGCATTCCCCCAAGTCTCCCGATAAAAATTATACCTCACTTGTGTGGGTAGGCCTAGCGCCAACGCAAGGAAATGGCCCAAAACACAACATGGACACATCTCATTTTTTCACAGAAAACAGTGCCTAGCTGTGGATTTTGGCCTCTAGCTCAGCCGGCACCTGAGGAAACCTACCAAACCTGTGCATTTTTGAAAACTAGAGACATAGGGGAATCCGAGATGGGGTGACTTGTGGGGCTCTGACCAGGTTCTGTTACCCAGAATCCTTTACAAACTTCAAAATTTGGCTAAAAAAACACATTTTCCTCACATTTCGGTGATAGAAAGTTCTGGAATCTGAGAGGAGCCACAAATGTCCTTCCAACAGCGTTCCCCCAAGTCTCCCGATAAAAATGATACCTCACTTGTGTTGGTAGGCCTAGCGCCAACTAAAGGAAATGGCCCAAAACACAACATGGACACATCCCATTTTTTCACAGAAAATAGTGCCTACCTGTGGATTTTGGCCTCTAGCTCAGCCGGCACCTGGGGAAACCCAGCAAACCAGCACATTTCTGAAAACTAGACACCTAGCGGAATCCAAGATGGGGTGACTTGTGGGGCTCTGACCAGGTTCTGTGACCCAGAATCCTTTGCAAACCTCAGAATTTGGCCAAAAAAACACTTTTTCCTCTCATTTCGGTGACAGAAAGTTCTGGAATCTGAGAGGAGCCACAAATATCCTTCCAACAGCGTTCCCCCAAGTCTCCCGATAAAAATGATACCTCACTTGTGTGGGTAGGCCTAGCGCCAAAGAAAGGAAATGGCCCAAAACACAACATGGACACATCACATATTTTCACAGAAAACAGTGCCTACCTGTGGATTTTGGCCTCTAGCTCAGCCGGCACCTGGGGAAACCTAGCAAACCAGCACATTTCTGAAAACTAGACAAATAGGGGAATCCAAGATGGGGTGAGTTGTGGGGCTCTGACCAGGTTCTGTTACCCAGAATCCTTTCCAAACCTCAGAATTTGGCCAAAAAAACACTTTTTCCTCTCATTTCGGTGACAGAAAGTTCTGGAATCTGAGAGGAGACACAAATGTCCTTCCACCCAGCGTTCCCCCAGGTCTCCCGATAAAAATGATACCTCACTTGTGTGGGTAGGCCTTGTGCCCGCGACAGGAAATGCCCCAAAACACAACGTGGACACATCCCATTTTTTTCACAGAAAACAGAGGTGTTTTTTGCAAAGTGCCTACCGTGTAGATTTTGGCCCCTAGCTCAGCCAGCACCTAAGGAAACCTACCAAACCTGTGCATTTTTGAAAACTAGAGACCTAGGGGAATCCAAGATGTGGTGACTTGTGGGGCTCTGACCAGGTTCTGTTACCCAGAATCCTTTGCAAACCTCGGAATTTGGCTAAAAAAACACTTTTTCCTCTCATTTCGGTGACAGAAAGTTCTGGAATCTGAGAGGAGCCACAAATGTCCTTCCACCCAGCATTCCCCCAAGTCTCCCGATAAAAATTATACCTCACTTGTGTGGGTAGGCCTAGCGCCAAAGAAAGGAAATGGCCCAAAACACAACATGGACACATCACATATTTTCACAGAAAACAGTGCCTACCTGTGGATTTTGGCCTCTAGCTCACCCGGCACCTGGGGAAACCTAGCAAACCAGCACATTTCTGAAAACTAGACAAATAGGGGAATCCAAGATGGGGTGACTTGTGGGGCTCTGACCAGGTTCTGTTACCCAGAATCCTTTGCAAACCTCAGAATTTGGCCAAAAAAACACTTTTTCCTCTCATTTCTGTGACAGAAAGTTCTGGAATCTGAGAGGAGACACAAATGTCCTTCCACCCAGCGTTCCCCCAGGTCTCCAGATAAAAATGGTACCTCACTTGTGTGGGTAGGCCTTGTGCCCGCGACAGGAAATGCCCCAAAACACAACGTGGACACATCCCATTTTTTTCACAGAAAACAGAGGTGTTTTTTGCAAAGTGCCTACCTGTAGATTTTGGCCCCTAGCTCAGCCGGCACCTTGGGAAACCTACCAAACCTGTGCATTTTTGAAAACTAGAGACCTAGGGGAATCCAAGATGTGGTGATTTGTGGGGCTCTGACCAGGTTCTGTTACCCAGAATCCTTTGCAAACCTCAAAATGTGGCTAAAAAAACACATTTTCCTCACATTTCGGTGACAGAAAGTTCTGGAATCTGAGAGGAGCCACAAATTTCCTTCCACCCAGCGTTCCCCCAAGTCTCCTGATAAAAATGATACCTCACTTGTGTGGGTAGGCCTAGCGCCCGCGACAGGAAATGCCCCAAAACACAACGTGGACACATCCCATTTTTTTGGACAGAAAACAGAGGTGTTTTTTTCAAAGTGCCTATCTGTAGATTTTGGCCCCTAGCTCAGCCGGCACCTAGGGAAACCTACCAAACCTGTGCATTTTTTAAAACTAGAGACCTAGGGAAATCCAAGATGGGGTGACTTGTGGGGCTCTGACCAGGTTCTGTTACCCAGAATCCTTTACAAACCTCAAAATTTGGCTAAAAAAACACATTTTCCTCACATTTCGGTGACAGAAAGTTCTGGAATCTGAGAGGAGCCACAAAGTTCCTTCCACCCAGCATTCCCCCAAGTCTCCCGATAAAAATGGTACCTCACTTGTGTGGTTAGGCCTAGCACCAAGGAAAGGAAATGTCCCAAAACACAACATGGACACATCACATTTTTTTTACAGAAAAGAGTGCCTACCTGTGGATTTTGGCCTCTAGCTCAGCCGGCAGCTGGGGAAACCTAGAAACCAGCACATTTCTGAAAACTAGACATCTAGGGGAATCTAAGATGGGGTGACTTGTGGGGCTCTGACCAGGTTCTGTGACCCATAATCCTTTGCAAACCTCAGAATTTGGCCATAAAAATAATTTTTCCTCTCATTTCGGTGACAGAAAGTTCTGGAATCTGAGAGGAGCCTCAAATGTCCTTCCAACAGCGTTCCCCCAAGTCTCCCAAAAAAATGATACCTCACTTGTGTGGGTAGGCCTAGCGCCCGCGACAGGAAATGCCCCAAAACACAACGTGGACACATCCCATATTTTTGACAGAAAACAGAGGTGTTTTTTTCAAAGTGCCTACCTATATATTTTGGCCCCTAGCTCAGCCGGAACCTAGGGAAACCTACCAAACCTGCGCATTTTTTTAAACTAGAGACCTAGGGGAATCCGAGATGGGGTGACTTGTGGGGCTCTGACCAGGTTCTGTTACCCAGAATCCTTTGCAAACTTCAAAATTTGGCTAAAAAAACACATTTTTCTCACATTTCGGTGATAGAAAGTTCTGGAATCTGAGAGGAGCCACAAATGTCCTTCCAACAGCGTTCCCCCAAGTCTCCCGATAAAAATGATACCTCACTTGTGTGGGGAGGCCTAGCGCCAATGAAAGGAAATGGCCCAAAACACAACATGGACACATCACATTTTTTCACAGAAAACAGTGCCTACCTGTGGATTATGGTCTCTAGCTCAGCCGGCACGTGGGGAAACCTAGCAAACCAGCACATTTCTGAAAACTAGACACCTAGCGGAATCCAAGATGGGGTGACTTGTGGGGCTCTGACCAGGTTCTGTGACCCAGAATCCTTTGCAAACCTCAGAATTTGGCCAAAAAAACACTTTTTCCTCTCATTTCGGTGACAGAAAGTTCTGGAATCTGAGAGGAGCCACAAATATCCTTCCAACAGCGTTCCCCCAAGTCTCCCGATAAAAATGATACCTCACTTGTGTGGGTAGGCCTAGCGCCAAAGAAAGGAAATGGCCCAAAACACAACATGGACACATCACATATTTTCACAGAAAACAGTGCCTACCTGTGGATTTTGGCCTCTAGCTCAGCCGGCACCTGGGGAAACCTAGCAAACCAGCACATTTCTGAAAACTAGACAAATAGGGGAATCCAAGATGGGGTGAGTTGTGGGGCTCTGACCAGGTTCTGTTACCCAGAATCCTTTGCAAACCTCAGAATTTGGCCAAAAAAACACTTTTTCCTCTCATTTCGGTGACAGAAAGTTCTGGAATCTGAGAGGAGACACAAATGTCCTTCCACCCAGCGTTCCCCCAGGTCTCCCGATAAAAATGATACCTCACTTGTGTGGGTAGGCCTTGTGCCCGCGACAGGAAATGCCCCAAAACACAACGTGGACACATCCCATTTTTTTCACAGAAAACAGAGGTGTTTTTTGCAAAGTGCCTACCGTGTAGATTTTGGCCCCTAGCTCAGCCGGCACCTAGGGAAACCTACCAAACCTGTGCATTTTTGAAAACTAGAGACCTAGGGGAATCCAAGATGTGGTGACTTGTGGGGCTCTGACCAGGTTCTGTTACCCAGAATCCTTTGCAAACCTCGGAATTTGGCTAAAAAAACACTTTTTCCTCTCATTTCGGTGACAGAAAGTTCTGGAATCTGAGAGGAGCCACAAATATCCTTCCAGCAGCGTTCCCCCAAGTCTCCCGATAAAAATGATACCTCACTTGTGTGGGTAGGCCTAGCGCCAAAGAAAGGAAATGGCCCAAAACACAACATGGACACCACATATTTTCACAGAAAACAGTGCCTACCTGTGGATTTTGGCCTCTAGCTCACCCGGCACCTGGGGAAACCTAGCAAACCAGCACATTTCTGAAAACTAGACAAATAGGGGAATCCAAGATGGGGTGACTTGTGGGGCTCTGACCAGGTTCTGTTACCCAGAATCCTTTGCAAACCTCAGAATTTGGCCAAAAAAACACTTTTTCCTCTCATTTCTGTGACAGAAAGTTCTGGAATCTGAGAGGAGACACAAATGTCCTTCCACCCAGCGTTCCCCCAGGTCTCCAGATAAAAATGATACCTCACTTGTGTGGGTAGGCCTTGTGCCCGCGACAGGAAATGCCCCAAAACACAACGTGGACACATCCCATTTTTTTCACAGAAAACAGAGGTGTTTTTTGCAAAGTGCCTACCTGTAGATTTTGGCCCCTAGCTCAGCCGGCACCTTGGGAAACCTACCAAACCTGTGCATTTTTGAAAACTAGAGACCTAGGGGAATCCAAGATGTGGTGATTTGTGGGGCTCTGACCAGGTTCTGTTACCCAGAATCCTTTGCAAACCTCAAAATGTGGCTAAAAAAACACATTTTCCTCACATTTCGGTGACAGAAAGTTCTGGAATCTGAGAGGAGCCACAAATTTCCTTCCACCCATCGTTCCCCCAAGTCTCCTGATAAAAATGATACCTCACTTGTGTGGGTAGGCCTAGCGCCCGCGACAGGAAATGCCCCAAAACACAACGTGGACACATCCCATTTTTTTGGACAGAAAACAGAGGTGTTTTTTTCAAAGTGCCTATCTGTAGATTTTGGCCCCTAGCTCAGCCGGCACCTAGGGAAACCTACCAAACCTGTGCATTTTTTAAAACTAGAGACCTAGGGAAATCCAAGATGGGGTGACTTGTGGGGCTCTGACCAGGTTCTGTTACCCAGAATCCTTTACAAACCTCAAAATTTGGCTAAAAAAACACATTTTCCTCACATTTCGGTGACAGAAAGTTCTGGAATCTGAGAGGAGCCACAAAGTTCCTTTCACCCAGCATTCCCCCAAGTCTCCCGATAAAAATGGTACCTCACTTGTGTGGTTAGGCCTAGCACCAAGGAAAGGAAATGTCCCAAAACACAACATGGACACATCACATTTTTTTTACAGAAAAGAGTGCCTACCTGTGGATTTTGGCCTCTAGCTCAGCCGGCAGCTGAGGAAACCTAGCAAACCAGCACATTTCTGAAAACTAGACATCTAGGGGAATCTAAGATGGGGTGACTTGTGGGGCTCTGACCAGGTTCTGTGACCCAGAATCCTTTGCAAACATCAAACTTTGGCCAAAAAAACACTTTTTCCTCTCATTTCGGTGACAGAAAGTTCTGGAATCTGAGAGGAGCCACTAATGTCCTTTCACCCAGTGTTCCCACAAGTCTCCCGATAAAAATGATACCTCACTTGTGTGGGTAGGCCTAGCGCCAACGCAAGGAAATTGCCCAAAACACAACATGGACACATCTCATTTTTTCACAGAAAACAGTGCCTAGCTGTGGATTTTGGCCTCTAGCTCAGCCGGCACCTGAGGAAACCTAGCAAACCAGCACCTTTCTAATAACTAGACACCTAGGGGAATCCAGGATGGGGTGACTTGTGGGGCTCTGACCAGGTTCTGTTACCCAGAATCCTTTGCAAACCTCAAAATTTGGCAAAAGAAACGCATTTTCCTCACATTTCGGTGACAGAAAGTTCTGGAATCTGAGAGGAGCCACAAATTTCCTTCCACCCAGTGTTCCCCCAAGTCTCCCGATAAAAATGATACCTCACTTGTGTGGGTAGGTGTAGCGCAAGCGACAGGAAATGCCCCAAAACACAACGTGTACACATCCCATTTTTTTGACAGAAAACAGAGGTGTTTTTTGCAAAGTGCCTACCTGTAGATTTTGGCCCCTAGCTCAGCCGGCACCTAGGGAAACCTAGCAAACCAGCACATTTCTGAAAACTAGACACCGAGGGGAATCCAAGATGGGGTGACTTGTGGGGCTCTGACCAGGTTCTGTTACCCAGAATCCTTTGCAAACCTCAAAATTTGGCAAAAAAAAAACATTTTACTCACATTTAGGTGACAGAAAGTTCTGGAATCTGAGAAGAGCCACAAATTTCCTTCCACCCAGCATTCCCCCAAGTCTCCCGATAAAAATTATACCTCACTTGTGTGGGTAGGCCTAGTGCCCGCGACAGGAAATGCCCCAAAACACAACGTGGACACATCCCATTTTTTTGACAGAAAACAGAGGTGTTTTTTTCAAAGTGCCTACCTATAGATTTTGGCCCCTAGCTGAGCCGGAACCTAGGGAAACCTACCAAACCTGTGCATTTTTGAAAACTAGAGACCTAGGGGAATCCGAGATGGGGTGACTTGTGGGGCTCTGACCAGGTTCTGTTACCCAGAATCCTTTGCAAACCTCAAAATGTGGCTAAAAAAACACATTTTCCTCACATTTCGGTGACAGAAAGTTCTGGAATCTGAGAGGAGCCACAAATATCCTTCCAGCAGCGTTCCCCCAAGTCTCCCGATAAAAATGATACCTCACTTGTGTGGGTAGGCCTAGCGCCAAAGAAAGGAAATGGCCCAAAACACAACATGGACACCACATATTTTCACAGAAAACAGTGCCTACCTGTGGATTTTGGCCTCTAGCTCACCCGGCACCTGGGGAAACCTAGCAAACCAGCACATTTCTGAAAACTAGACAAATAGGGGAATCCAAGATGGGGTGACTTGTGGGGCTCTGACCAGGTTCTGTTACCCAGAATCCTTTGCAAACCTCAGAATTTGGCCAAAAAAACACTTTTTCCTCTCATTTCTGTGACAGAAAGTTCTGGAATCTGAGAGGAGACACAAATGTCCTTCCACCCAGCGTTCCCCCAGGTCTCCAGATAAAAATGATACCTCACTTGTGTGGGTAGGCCTTGTGCCCGCGACAGGAAATGCCCCAAAACACAACGTGGACACATCCCATTTTTTTCACAGAAAACAGAGGTGTTTTTTGCAAAGTGCCTACCTGTAGATTTTGGCCCCTAGCTCAGCCGGCACCTTGGGAAACCTACCAAACCTGTGCATTTTTGAAAACTAGAGACCTAGGGGTATCCAAGATGTGGTGATTTGTGGGGCTCTGACCAGGTTCTGTTACCCAGAATCCTTTGCAAACCTCAAAATGTGGCTAAAAAAACACATTTTCCTCACATTTCGGTGACAGAAAGTTCTGGAATCTGAGAGGAGCCACAAATTTCCTTCCACCCAGCGTTCCCCCAAGTCTCCTGATAAAAATGATACCTCACTTGTGTGGGTAGGCCTAGCGCCCGCGACAGGAAATGCCCCAAAACACAACGTGGACACATCCCATTTTTTTGGACAGAAAACAGAGGTGTTTTTTTCAAAGTGCCTATCTGTAGATTTTGGCCCCTAGCTCAGCCGGCACCTAGGGAAACCTACCAAACCTGTGCATTTTTTAAAACTAGAGACCTAGGGAAATCCAAGATGGGGTGACTTGTGGGGCTCTGACCAGGTTCTGTTACCCAGAATCCTTTACAAACCTCAAAATTTGGCTAAAAAAACACATTTTCCTCACATTTCGGTGACAGAAAGTTCTGGAATCTGAGAGGAGCCACAAAGTTCCTTTCACCCAGCATTCCCCCAAGTCTCCCGATAAAAATGGTACCTCACTTGTGTGGTTAGGCCTAGCACCAAGGAAAGGAAATGTCCCAAAACACAACATGGACACATCACATTTTTTTTACAGAAAAGAGTGCCTACCTGTGGATTTTGGCCTCTAGCTCAGCCGGCAGCTGGGGAAACCTAGCAAACCAGCACATTTCTGAAAACTAGACATCTAGGGGAATCTAAGATGGGGTGACTTGTGGGGCTCTGACCAGGTTCTGTGACCCAGAATCCTTTGCAAACATCAAACTTTGGCCAAAAAAACACTTTTTCCTCTCATTTCGGTGACAGAAAGTTCTGGAATCTGAGAGGAGCCACTAATGTCCTTTCACCCAGTGTTCCCACAAGTCTCCCGATAAAAATGATACCTCACTTGTGTGGGTAGGCCTAGCGCCAACGCAAGGAAATTGCCCAAAACACAACATGGACACATCTCATTTTTTCACAGAAAACAGTGCCTAGCTGTGGATTTTGGCCTCTAGCTCAGCCGGCACCTGAGGAAACCTAGCAAACCAGCACCTTTCTAATAACTAGACACCTAGGGGAATCCAGGATGGGGTGACTTGTGGGGCTCTGACCAGGTTCTGTTACCCAGAATCCTTTGCAAACCTCAAAATTTGGCAAAAGAAACGCATTTTCCTCACATTTCGGTGACAGAAAGTTCTGGAATCTGAGAGGAGCCACAAATTTCCTTCCACCCAGTGTTCCCCCAAGTCTCCCGATAAAAATGATACCTCACTTGTGTGGGTAGGTGTAGCGCAAGCGACAGGAAATGCCCCAAAACACAACGTGTACACATCCCATTTTTTTGACAGAAAACAGAGGTGTTTTTTGCAAAGTGCCTACCTGTAGATTTTGGCCCCTAGCTCAGCCGGCACCTAGGGAAACCTAGCAAACCAGCACATTTCTGAAAACTAGACACCGAGGGGAATCCAAGATGGGGTGACTTGTGGGGCTCTGACCAGGTTCTGTTACCCAGAATCCTTTGCAAACCTCAAAATTTGGCAAAAAAAAAACATTTTACTCACATTTAGGTGACAGAAAGTTCTGGAATCTGAGAAGAGCCACAAATTTCCTTCCACCCAGCATTCCCCCAAGTCTCCCGATAAAAATTATACCTCACTTGTGTGGGTAGGCCTAGTGCCCGCGACAGGAAATGCCCCAAAACACAACGTGGACACATCCCATTTTTTTGACAGAAAACAGAGGTGTTTTTTTCAAAGTGCCTACCTATAGATTTTGGCCCCTAGCTGAGCCGGAACCTAGGGAAACCTACCAAACCTGTGCATTTTTGAAAACTAGAGACCTAGGGGAATCCGAGATGGGGTGACTTGTGGGGCTCTGACCAGGTTCTGTTACCCAGAATCCTTTGCAAACCTCAAAATGTGGCTAAAAAAACACATTTTCCTCACATTTCGGTGACAGAAAGTTCTGGAATCTGAGAGGAGCCACAAATTACCTTCCACCCAGCGTTCCCCCAAGTCTCCTGATAAAAATTATACCTCACTTGTGTGGGTAGGCCTAGCGCCCGCGACAGGAAATGCCCCAAAACACAACGTGGACACATCCCATTTTTTTGGACAGAAAACAGAGGTGTTTTTTTCAAAGTGCCTATCTGTAGATTTTGGCCCCTAGCTCAGCCGGCACCTAGGGAAACCTACCAAACCTGTGCATTTTTTAAAACTAGAGACCTAGGGAAATCCAAGATCGGGTGACTTGTGGGGCTCTGACCAGGTTCTGTTACCCAGAATCCTTTACAAACCTCAAAATTTGGCTAAAAAAACACATTTTCCTCACATTTCGGTGACAGAAAGTTCTGGAATCTGAGAGGAGCCACAAAGTTCCTTTCACCCAGCATTCCCCCAAGTCTCCCGATAAAAATGGTACCTCACTTGTGTGGTTAGGCCTAGCACCAAGGAAAGGAAATGTCCCAAAACACAACATGGACACATCACATTTTTTTTACAGAAAAGAGTGCCTACCTGTGGATTTTGACCTCTAGCTCAGCCGGCAGCTGGGGAAACCTAGCAAACCAGCACATTTCTGAAAACTAGACATCTAGGGGAATCTAAGATGGGGTGACTTGTGGGGCTCTGACCAGGTTCTGTGACCCAGAATCCTTTGCAAACATCAAACTTTGGCCAAAAAAACACTTTTTCCTCTCATTTCGGTGACAGAAAGTTCTGGAATCTGAGAGGAGCCACTAATGTCCTTTCACCCAGTGTTCCCACAAGTCTCCCGATAAAAATGATACCTCACTTGTGTGGGTAGGCCTAGCGCCAACGCAAGGAAATGGCCCAAAACACAACATGGACACATCTCATTTTTTCACAGAAAACAGTGCCTAGCTGTGGATTTTGGCCTCTAGCTCAGCCGGCACCTGAGGAAACCTAGCAAACCAGCACCTTTCTAATAACTAGACACCTAGGGGAATCCAGGATGGGGTGACTTGTGGGGCTCTGACCAGGTTCTGTTACCCAGAATCCTTTGCAAACCTCAAAATTTGGCAAAAGAAACGCATTTTCCTCACATTTCGGTGACAGAAAGTTCTGGAATCTGAGAGGAGCCACAAATTTCCTTCCACCCAGTGTTCCCCCAAGTCTCCCGATAAAAATGATACCTCACTTGTGTGGGTAGGTGTAGCGCAAGCGACAGGAAATGCCCCAAAACACAACGTGTACACATCCCATTTTTTTGACAGAAAACAGAGGTGTTTTTTGCAAAGTGCCTACCTGTAGATTTTGGCCCCTAGCTCAGCCGGCACCTAGGGAAACCTAGCAAACCAGCACATTTCTGAAAACTAGACACCGAGGGGAATCCAAGATGGGGTGACTTGTGGGGCTCTGACCAGGTTCTGTTACCCAGAATCCTTTGCAAACCTCAAAATTTGGCCAAAAAAAAACATTTTACTCACATTTAGGTGACAGAAAGTTCTGGAATCTGAGAAGAGCCACAAATTTCCTTCCACCCAGCATTCCCCCAAGTCTCCCGATAAAAATTATACCTCACTTGTGTGGGTAGGCCTAGTGCCCGCGACAGGAAATGCCCAAAACACAACGTGGACACATCCCATTTTTTTGACAGAAAACAGAGGTGTTTTTTTCAAAGTGCCTACCTATAGATTTTGGCCCCTAGCTGAGCCGGAACCTAGGGAAACCTACCAAACCTGTGCATTTTTTAAAACTAGAGACCTAGGGGAATCCGAGATGGGGTGACTTGTGGGGCTCTGACCAGGTTCTGTTACCCAGAATCCTTTGCAAACTTCAAAATTTGGCTAAAAAAACACATTTTCCTCACATTTCGGTGATAGAAAGTTCTGGAATCCGAGAGGAGCCACAAATGTCCTTCCACCCAGCGTTCCCCCAAGTCTCCCAATAAAAATTATACCTCACTTGTGTGGGTAGGCCTAGCGCCAACTAAAGGAAATGGCCCAAAACACAACATGGACACATCCCATTTTTTCACAGAAAATAGTGCCTACCTGTGGATTTTGGCCTCTAGCTCAGCCGGCACCTGGGGAAACCTAGCAAACCAGCACATTTCTGAAAACTAGACACCTAGCGGAATCCAAGATGGGGTGACTTGTGGGGCTCTGACCAGGTTCTGTGACCCAGAATCCTTTGCAAACCTCAGAATTTGGCCAAAAAAACACTTTTTCCTCTCATTTCGGTGACAGAAAGTTTTGGAATCTGAGAGGAGCCACAAATGTCCTTCCAACAGCGTTCCCCCAAGTCTCCCGATAAAAATGATACCTCACTTGTGTTGGTAGGGCTAGCGCCAAAGAAAGGAAATGGCCCAAAACACAACATGGACACATCACATATTTTCACAGAAAACAGTGCCTACCTGTGGATTTTGGCCTCTAGCTCAGCCGGCACCTCGGGAAACATAGCAAACCAGCACATTTCTGAAAACTAGACAAATAGGGGAATCCAAGATGGGGTGAGTTGTGGGGCTCTGACCAGGTTCTGTTACCCAGAATCCTTTGCAAACCTCAGAATTTGGCCAAAAAAACACTTTTTCCTCTCATTTCGGTGACAGAAAGTTCTGGAATCTGAGAGGAGACACAAATGTCCTTCCACCCAGCGTTCCCCCAAGTCTCCTGATAAAAATGATACCTCACTTGTGTGGGTAGGCCTAGCGCCCGCGACAGGAAATGCCCCAAAACACAATGTGGACACATCCCATTTTTTTGGACAGAATACAGAGGTGTTTTTTTCAAAGTGCCTATGTGTAGATTTTGGCCCCTAGCTCAGCCGGCACCTAGGGAAACCTACCAAACCTGTGCATTTTTGAAAACTAGAGACCTAGGGAAATCCAAGATGGGGTGACTTGTGGGGCTCTGACCAGGTTCTGTTACCCAGAATCCTTTACAAACCTCAAAATTTGGCTAAAAAAACACATTTTCCTCACATTTCGGTGACAGAAAGTTCTGGAATCTGAGAGGAGCCATAAAGTTCCTTCCACCCAGCATTCCCCCAAGTCTCCCGATAAAAATGGTACCTCACTTGTGTGGGTAGGCCTAGCGCCAACGAAAGGAAATGAACCAAAACACAACGTGGACACATCCCATTTAGATTTTGGCCACTAGCTCAGCCGGCACCTGGGGAAACATACCAACCCTGTGCATTTTTGAAAACTAGAGACCTAGGGGAATCCAGGATGGGTTGACTTGTGGGGCTCTGACCAGGTTCTGTTACCCAGAATCCTTTGCAAACCTCAGAATTTGGCCAAAAAAATACTTTTTCCTCTCATTTCTGTGACAGAAAGTTCTGGAATCTGAGAGGAGACACAAATGTCCTTCCACCCAGCGTTCCCCCAGGTCTCCAGATAAAAATGGTACCTCACTTGTGTGGGTAGGCCTTGCGCCCGCGACAGGAAATGCCCCAAAACACAACGTGGACACATCCCATTTTTTTGACAGAAAACAGAGGTGTTTTTTGCAAAGTGCCTACCTGTAGATTTTGGCCCCTAGCTCAGCCGGCACCTAGGGAAACCTACCAAACCTGTGCATTTTTGAAAACTAGAGACCTAGGGGAATCCAAGATGGGGTGACTTGTGGGGCTCTGACCAGGTTCTGTTACTCAGAATCCTTTACAAACTTCAAACTTTGGCTAAAAAAACACATTTTCCTCACATTTCGGTGACAGAAAGTCCTGGAATCTGAGAGGAGCCACAAATGTCCTTCCACCCAGCGTTTCCAAAAGTGACCCGATAAAAATTATACCTCATTTGTGTGGGTAGGCCTAGCGCCAACTAAAGGAAATGGCCCAAAACACAACATGGACACATCACATTTTTTCACAGAAAACAGTGCCTACCTGTGGATTGTGGCCTTTAGCTCAGCCGGCACCTGGGGAAACCTAGCAAACCAGCACATTTCTGAAAACTAGACACCTAAGGGAATCTAAGATGGGGTGACTTGTGGGGCTCTGACTAGGTTCTGTTACCCAGAATCCTTTGCAAACCTCAAAATTTGGCTAAAAAAACAAATTTTCCTCACATTTCTGTGACAGAAAGTTCTGGAATCTAAGAGGAGCCACAAATTTCCTTCCACCCAGCGTTTTCCCAAGTCTCCCGATAAAAATGATATCTCACTTGTGTGGGTAGGCCTAGCGCCCGCGACAGGAAATGCCCCAAAACACAACGTGGACACATCCCATTTTTTTGACAGAAAACAGAGGTGTTTTTTGCAAAGTGCCTACCTGTAGATTTTGGCCCCTAGCTCAGCCGGCACCTAGGGAAACCTACCAAACCTGTGAATTTTTGAAAACTAGAGACCTAGGGGAATCCAAGATGGGGTGACTTGTGGGGCTCTGACCAGGATCTGTTACCCAGAATCCTTTACAAACCTCAAAATTTGGCTAAAAAAACACATTTTCCTCACATTTCGGTGACAGAAAGTTCTGGAATCTGAGAGGAGCCACAAATGTCCTTCCACCCAGCATTCCCCCAAGTCTCCCGATAAAAATGATACCTCACTTGTGTCTTTAGGCCTAGCACCAAGGAAAGGAAATGGCCCAAAACACAACATGGACACATCACATTTTTTCACAGAAAACAGTGCCTACCTGTGGATTTTGGCCTCTAGCTCAGCCGGCACCTGGGGAAACCTAGCAAACCAGCACATTTCTGAAAACTAGACACCTAGGGGAATCTAAGATGGGGTGACTTGTGGGGCTCTGACCAGGTTCTGTGACCCAGAATCCTTTACAAACCTCAAACTTTGGCCAAAAAACACTTTTTCCTCTCATTTCGGTGACAGAAAGTTCTGGAATCTGAGAGGAGCCACAAATGTCCTTCCACCCAGCGTTCCCCCAGGTCTCCCGATAAAAATGATACCTCACTTGTGTGGGTTGGCCTTGTGCCCGCGACAGGAAATGCCCCAAAACACAACGTGGACACATCCCATTTTTTTCACAGAAAACAGAGGTGTTTATTGCAAAGTGCCTACCTGTAGATTTTGGCCCCTAGCTCAGCCGGCACCTAGGGAAACCTACCAAAGCTGTGCATTTTTGAAAACTAGAGACCTAGGGGAATCCAAGATGTGGTGACTTGTGGGGCTCTGACCAGGTTCTGTTACCCAGAATCCTTTGCAAACCTCAGAATTTGGCCAAAAAAACACTTTTTCCTCTCATTTCGGTGACAGAAAGTTCTGGAATCTGAGAGGAGCGTCAAATGTCCTTCCAACATCGTTCCCCCAAGTCTCCCGATAAAAATGATACCTCACTTGTGTGGGTAGGCCTAGCGCCAAAGAAAGGAAATGGCCCAAAACACAACATGGACACATCACATATTTTCACAGAAAACAGTGCCTACCTGTGGATTTTGGCCTCTAGCTCACCCGGCACCTGGGGAAACCTAGCAAACCAGCACATTTCTGAAAACTAGACAAATAGGGGAATCCAAGATGGGGTGACTTGTGGGGCTCTGACCAGGTTCTGTTACCCAGAATCCTTTGCAAACATCAGAATTTGGCCAAAAAAACACTTTTTCCTCTCATTTCGGTGACAGAAAGTTCTGGAATCTGAGAGGAGACACAAATGTCCTTCCACCCAGCGTTCCCCCAGGTCTCCCGATAAAAATGATACCTCACTTGTGTGGGTAGGCCTTGTGCCCGCGACAGGAAATGCCCCAAAACACAACGTAGACACATCCCATTTTTTTCACAGAAAACAGAGGTGTTTTTTGCAAAGTGCCTACCTGTAGATTTTGGCCCCTAGCTCAGCCGGCACCTGGGGAAACCTACCAAACCTGTGCATTTTTGAAAACTAGAGACCTAGGGGAATCCAAGATGTGGTGATTTGTGGGGCTCTGACCAGGTTCTGTTACCCAGAATCCTTTGCAAACCTCAAAATGTGGCTAAAAAACACATTTTCCTCACATTTCGGTGACAGAAAGTTCTGGAATCTGAGAGGAGCCACAAATTTCCTTCCACCCAGCGATCCCCCAAGTCTCCTTATAAAAATTATACCTCACTTGTGTGGGTAGGCCTAGCGCCCGCGACAGGAAATGCCCCAAAACACAACGTGGACACATCCCATTTTTTTGGATAGAAAACAGAGGTGTTTTTTTCAAAGTGCCTATCTGTAGATTTTGGCCCCTAGCTCAGCCGGCACCTAGGGAAACCTACCAAACCTGTGCATTTTTGAAAACTAGAGACCTAGCGAAATCCAAGATGGGGTGACTTGTGGGGCTCTGACCAGGTTCTGTTACCCAGAATCCTTTACAAACCTCAAAATGTGGCTAAAAAAACACATTTTCCTCACATTTCGGTGACAGAAAGTTCTGGAATCTGAGAGGAGCCACAAAGTTCCTTCCACCCAGCATTCCCCCAAGTCTCCCGATAAAAATGGTACCTCACTTGTGTGGGTAGGCCTAGCGCCAACGAAAGGAAATGGACCAAAACACAACGTGGACACATCCCATTTAGTTTTTGGCCACTAGCTCAGCCGGCACCTGGGGAAACATACCAACCCTGTGCATTTTTGAAAACTAGAGACCTAGGGGAATCCAGGATGGGTTGACTTGTGGGGCTCTGACCAGGTTCTGTTACCCAGAATCCTTTGCAAACCTCAAAATTTGGCTAAAAAAACACATTTTCCTCACATTTCGGTGACAGAAAGTTCTGGAATCTGAGAGGAGCGACAAATTTCCTTCCACCAAGCGTTCCCCCAAGTCTCCCGATAAAAATGACACCTCACTTGTGTGGGTAGGCCTAGCGCCCGCGACAGATAATGCCCCAAAACACAACGTGGACACATCCCATTTTTTTTACAGAAAACAGAGGTGTTTTTTGCAAAGTGCCTACCTGTAGATTTTGGCCCCTAGCTCAGCCGGCACCTAGGGAAACCTACCAAACCTGTGCATTTATGAAAACTAGAGACCTAGGGGAATCCAAGATGGGGTGACTTGTGGAGCTCTGACCAGGTTCTGTTACTCAGAATCCTTTACAAACTTCAAACTTTGGCTAAAAAAACACATTTTCCTCACATTTCGGTGACAGAAAGTTCTGGAATCTGAGAGGAGCCACAAATGTCCTTCCACCCAGCGTTTCCAAAAGTCTCCCGATAAAAATTATACCTCATTTGTGTGGGTAGGCCTAGCGCCAACTAAAGGAAATGGCCCAAAACACAACATGGGCACATCACATTTTTTCACAGAAAACAGTGCCTACCTGTGGATTGTGGCCTCTAGCTCAGCCGGCACCTGGGGAAACCTAGCAAACCAGTACATTTCTGCAAACTAGACACCTAAGGGAATCTAAGATGGGGTGACTTGTGGGGCTCTGACTAGGTTCTGTTACCCAGAATCCTTTGCAAACCTCAAAATTTGGCTAACAAAACACATTTTCCTCACATTTCGGCGACAGAAAGTTCCGGAATCTGAGAGGAGCCGCAAATTTCCTTCCACCCAGCGTTTTCCCAAGTCTCCTGATAAAAATGATATCTCACTTGTGTGGGTAGGCCTAGCGCCCGCAACAGGAAATGCCCCAAAACACAACGTGGACACATCCCATTTTTTTGACTGAAAACAGAGGTGTTTTTTGCAAAGTGCCTACCTGTAGATTTTGGCCCCTAGCTCAGCCGGCACCTAGGGAAACCTACCAAACCTGTGCATTTTTGAAAACTAGAGACCTAGGGGAATCCAAGATGGGGTGACTTGTGGGGCTCTGACCAGGATCTGTTACCCAGAATCCTTTACAAACCTCAAAATTTGGCTAAAAAAACACATTTTCCTCACATTTCGGTGACAGAAAGTTCTGGAATCTGAGAGGAGCCACAAATGTCCTTCCACCCAGCATTCCCCCAAGTCTCCCGATAAAAATGATACCTCACTTGTGTCTTTAGGCCTAGCACCAAGGAAAGGAAATGGCCCAAAACACAACATGGACACATCACATTTTTTCACAGAAAACAGTGCCTACCTGTGGATTTTGGCCTCTAGCTCAGCCGGCACCTGGGGAAACCTAGCAAACCAGCACATTTCTGAAAACTAGACACCTAGGGGAATCTAAGATGGGGTGACTTGTGGGGCTCTGACCAGGTTCTGTGACCCAGAATCCTTTACAAACCTCAAACTTTGGCCAAAAAACACTTTTTCCTCTCATTTCGGTGACAGAAAGTTCTGGAATCTGAGAGGAGCCACAAATGTCCTTCCACCCAGAGTTCCCCCAGGTCTCCCGATAAAAATGATACCTCACTTGTGTGGGTTGGCCTTGTGCCCGTGACAGGAAATGCCCCAAAACACAACGTGGACACATCCCATTTTTTTCACAGAAAACAGAGGTGTTTATTGCAAAGTGCCTACCTGTAGATTTTGGCCCCTAGCTCAGCCGGCACCTAGGGAAACCTACCAAAGCTGTGCATTTTTGAAAACTAGAGACCTAGGGGAATCCAAGATGGGGTGACTTGTGGGGCTCTGACCAGGTTCTGTTACCCAGAATCCTTTGCAAACCTCAGAATTTGGCCAAAAAAACACTTTTTCCTCTCATTTCGGTGACAGAAAGTTCTGGAATCTGAGAGGAGCGTCAAATGTCCTTCCAACATCGTTCCCCCAAGTCTCCCGATAAAAATGATACCTCACTTGTGTGGGTAGGCATAGCGCCAAAGAAAGGAAATGGCCCAAAACACAACATGGACACATCACATATTTTCACAGAAAACAGTGCCTACCTGTGGATTTTGGCCTCTAGCTCACCCGTCACCTGGGGAAACCTAGCAAACCAGCACATTTCTGAAAACTAGACAAATAGGGGAATCCAAGATGGGGTGACTTGTGGGGCTCTGACCAGGTTCTGTTACCCAGAATCCTTTGCAAACATCAGAATTTGGCCAAAAAAACACTTTTTCCTCTCATTTCGGTGACAGAAAGTTCTGGAATCTGAGAGGAGACACAAATGTCCTTCCACCCAGCGTTCCCCCAGGTCTCCCGATAAAAATGATACCTCACTTGTGTGGGTAGGCCTTGTGCCCGCGACAGGAAATGCCCCAAAACACAACGTAGACACATCCCATTTTTTTCACAGAAAACAGAGGTGTTTTTTGCAAAGTGCCTACCTGTAGATTTTGGCCCCTAGCTCAGCCGGCACCTGGGGAAACCTACCAAACCTGTGCATTTTTGAAAACTAGAGACCTAGGGGAATCCAAGATGTGGTGATTTGTGGGGCTCTGACCAGGTTCTGTTACCCAGAATCCTTTGCAAACCTCAAAATGTGGCTAAAAAAACACATTTTCCTCACATTTCGGTGACAGAAAGTTCTGGAATCTGAGAGGAGCCACAAATTTCCTTCCACCCAGCGATCCCCCAAGTCTCCTTATAAAAATTATACCTCACTTGTGTGGGTAGGCCTAGCGCCCGCGACAGGAAATGCCCCAAAACACAACGTGGACACATCCCATTTTTTTGGATAGAAAACAGAGGTGTTTTTTTCAAAGTGCCTATCTGTAGATTTTGGCCCCTAGCTCAGCCGGCACCTAGGGAAACCTACCAAACCTGTGCATTTTTGAAAACTAGAGACCTAGCGAAATCCAAGATGGGGTGACTTGTGGGGCTCTGACCAGGTTCTGTTACCCAGAATCCTTTACAAACCTCAAAATTTGGCTAAAAAAACACATTTTCCTCACATTTCGGTGACAGAAAGTTCTGGAATCTGAGAGGAGCCACAAAGTTCCTTCCACCCAGCATTCCCCCAAGTCTCCCGATAAAAATGGTACCTCACTTGTGTGGGTAGGCCTAGCGCCAACGAAAGGAAATGGACCAAAACACAACGTGGACACATCCCATTTAGTTTTTGGCCACTAGCTCAGCCGGCACCTGGGGAAACATACCAACCCTGTGCATTTTTGAAAACTAGAGACCTAGGGGAATCCAGGATGGGTTGACTTGTGGGGCTCTGACCAGGTTCTGTTACCCAGAATCCTTTGCAAACCTCAAAATTTGGCTAAAAAAACACATTTTCCTCTCATTTCGGTGACAGAAAGTTCTGGAATCTGAGAGGAGCGACAAATTTCCTTCCACCAAGCGTTCCCCCAAGTCTCCCGATAAAAATGACACCTCACTTGTGTGGGTGGGCCTAGCGCCCGCGACAGATAATGCCCCAAAACACAACGTGGACACATCCCATTTTTTTGACAGAAAACAGAGGTATTTTTTGCAAAGTGCCTACCTGTAGATTTTGGCCCCTAGCTCAGCCGGCACCTAGGGAAACCTACCAAACCTGTGCATTTATGAAAACTAGAGACCTAGGGGAATCCAAGATGGGGTGACTTGTGGAGCTCTGACCAGGTTCTGTTACTCAGAATCCTTTACAAACTTCAAACTTTGGCTAAAAAAACACATTTTCCTCACATTTCGGTGACAGAAAGTTCTGGAATCTGAGAGGAGCCACAAATGTCCTTCCACCCAGCGTTTCCAAAAGTCTCCCGATAAAAATTATACCTCATTTGTGTGGGTAGGCCTAGCCCCAACGAAAGGAAATGGCCCAAAACACAACATGGGCACATCACATTTTTTCACAGAAAACAGTGCCTACCTGTGGATTGTGGCCTCTAGCTCAGCCGGCACCTGGGGAAACCTAGCAAACCAGCACATTTCTGCAAACTAGACACCTAAGGGAATCTAAGATGGGGTGACTTGTGGGGCTCTGACTAGGTTCTGTTACCCAGAATCCTTTTCAAACCTCAAAATTTGGCTAACAAAACACATTTTCCTCACATTTCGGCGACAGAAAGTTCTGGAATCTGAGAGGAGCCGCAAATTTCCTTCCACCCAGCGTTTTCCCAAGTCTCCTGATAAAAATGATATCTCACTTGTGTGGGTAGGCCTAGCGCCCGCAACAGGAAATGCCCCAAAACACAACGTGGACACATCCCATTTTTTTGACAGAAAACAGAGGTGTTTTTTGCAAAGTGCCTACCTGTAGATTTTGGCCCCTAGCTCAGCCGGCACCTAGGGAAACCTACCAAACCTGTGCATTTTTGAAAACTAGAGACCTAGGGGAATCCAAGATGGGGTGACTTGTGGGGCTCTGACCAGGATCTGTTACCCAGAATCCTTTACAAACCTCAAAATTTGGCTAAAAAAACACATTTTCCTCACATTTCGGTGACAGAAAGTTCTGGAATCTGAGAGGAGCCACAAATGTCCTTCCACCCAGCATTCCCCCAAGTCTCCCGATAAAAATGATACCTCACTTGTGTCTTTAGGCCTAGCACCAAGGAAAGGAAATGGCCCAAAACACAACATGGACACATCACATTTTTTCACAGAAAACAGTGCCTACCTGTGGATTTTGGCCTCTAGCTCAGCCGGCACCTGGGGAAACCTAGCAAACCAGCACATTTCTGAAAACTAGACACCTAGGGGAATCTAAGATGGGGTGACTTGTGGGGCTCTGACCAGGTTCTGTGACCCAGAATCCTTTACAAACCTCAAACTTTGGCCAAAAAAACACTTTTTCCTCTCATTTCGGTGACAGAAAGTTCTGGAATCTGAGAGGAGCCACAAAGGGCCAGATGTAGCAAACCATTTGCGACTCGCAAACGGCGAAAATCGCCGTTTGCGAGTCGCAAACGTGGGTTTGCTATGCAGAAATGCATATTGCGAGTCGTTACCGACTCGCAATATGCATTTCCGACTCGCAAATAGGAAGGGGTGTTCCCTTCCTATTTGCGAGTCGCAGTGCGATGCAATAACATTTGCGACCGCGTATGCGGTCGCAAATGGCATCGCAGTTACCATCCACTTCAAGTGGATCGTAACCCACTTGCAAATTGGAAGGGGTCCCCATGGGACCCCTTCCAGTTTGTGACTGGACCCAAAAATATTTTTTCAGGGCAGGGAGTGGTCCAAGGGACCACTCCCTGCCCTGAAAAAATACCAAAACTAAAGGTTTCGTTTTTTTTTTAAGTGCAGCTCGTTTTCCTGTAAGGAAAACGGGCTACACTTAAAAAAAAAAAAAACAGCTTTATTTAAAAGCAGGTCACGAACATGGAGGTCTGCTGACGTCAGCAGGCCTCCATGTTAGCGAGTGCCTATACTCGCTATGGGGCCGCAATTTGCGACCCACCTCATGAATATTCATGAGGTGGGTCATTGCGACCCCACAGCGAGTTGCAGTCGGTGTCTGAGACACCGTACTGCATACGAACTTGCGAGTTGCAAATTGCGAGTCGCATGGACTCGCACTTTGCAACTCGCAAATTCGTCAGTTGCTACATCTGGCCCAAAGTTCCTTCCACCCAGAAGTCTCCCGATAAAAATGGTACCTCACTTGTGTGGGTAGGCCTAGCGCCAACGAAAGGAAATGGCCCAAAACACAACGTGGACACATCCCATTTAGATTTTGGTCACTAGCTCAGCCGGCACCTAGGGAAACATACCAACCCTGTGCATTTTTGAAAACTAGAGACCTAGGGGAATCCAAGATGGGGTGACTTGTGGGGCTCTGACCAGGATCTGTTACCCAGAATCCTTTACAAACCTCAAAATTTGGCTAAAAAAACACATTTTCCTCACATTTCGGTGACAGAAAGTTCTGGAATCTGAGAGGAGCCACAAATGTCCTTCCACCCAGTGTTCCCCCAAGTCTCCCGATAAAAATGATACCTCACTTGTGTGGGTAGGCCTAGCGCCAACAAAAGGAAATGGCCCAAAACACAACATGGACACATCACATTGTTTCACAGAAAACAGTGCCTAGCTGTGGATTTTGGCCTCTAGCTCAGCCGGCACCTGGGGAAACCTAGCAAACCAGCATCTTTCTGAAAACTTGACACCTAGGGGAATCCAGGATGGGGTGACTTGTGGGGCTCTGACCAGGTTCTGTTACCCAGAATCCTTTGCAAACTTCAAAATGTGGCTAAAAAAACACATTTTCCTCACATTTCGGTGACAGAAAGTTCTGGAATCTGAGAGGAGCCACAAATGTCCTTCCACCCAGCGTTCCCCCAAGCCTCCCGATAAAAATGATACCTCACTTGTGTGGGTAGGCCTAGTGCCCGCGACAGGAAATGCCCCAAAACACAACGTGGACACATCCCATTTTTTTCACAGAAAACAGAGGTGTTTTTTGCAAAGTGCCTACCTGTAGATTTTGGCCCCTAGCTCAGCCGGAACCTAGGGAAACCTACCAAACCTGTGCATTTTTGAAAACTAGAGACCTAGGGGAATCCAAGATGTGGTGACTTACCAGGTTCTGTTACCCAGATTTGGCTAAATTTGGCTAATTTGGCCAAAAAAACACATTTTCCTCACATTTCGGTGACAGAAAGTTCTGGAATCTGAGAGGAGCCACAAAGTTCCTTCCACCCAGCATTCCCCCAAGTCTCCCGATAAAAATGGTACCTCACTTGTGTGGGTAGGCCTAGTGCCAACGAAAGGAAATGGCCCAAAACACAACATGGACACATCCCACTTAGATTTTGGCCACTAGCTCTGCCGGCACCTAGGGAAACCTACCAAACCTGTGCATTTTTGAAAACTAGAGACCTAGGGGAATCCAAGATGGGGTGACTTGTGGGGCTCTGACCAGGTTCTGTTACCCAGAATCCTTTGCAAACATCAAAATTTGGCTAAAAAAACACATTTTCCTCACATTTCGGTGACAGAAAGTTCTGGAATCTGAGATGAGCCACAAATTTCCTTCCACCCAGCATTCCCCCAAGTCTCCCGATAAAAATGGTACCTCACTTGTGTGGGTAGGCCTAGTGCCAACGAAAGGAAATGGCCCAAAACACAACATGGACACATCCCATTTAGATTTTGGCCACTAGCTCAGCCGGCACCTAGGGAAACCTACCAAACCTGTGCATTTTTGTAAACTAGAGACCTAGGGGAATCCAGGATGGGGTGACTTGTGGGGCTCTGACCAGGTTCTGTTACCCAGAATCCTTTGCAAACCTCAAAATTTGGCTAAAAAAACACATTTTCCTCACATTTCAGTGACAGAAAGCTCTGGAATCTGAGAGGACCCACAAATTTCCTTCCACCCAGCGTTCCCCAAAGTCTCCCGATAAAAATTATACCTCACTTGTGTGGGTAGGCCTTGTGCCCGCGACAGGAAATGCCCCAAAACACAACGTGGACACATCCCATTTTTTTCACAGAAAACAGAGGTGTTTTTTGCAAAGTGCCTACCTGTAGATTTTGGCCCCTAGCTCAGCCGGCACCTAGGGAAACCTACCAAACCTGTGCATTTTTGAAAACTAGAGACCTAGGGGAATCCAAGATGTGGTGACTTACCAGGTTCTGTTACCCAGATTTGGCTAAATTTGGCTAATTTGGCCAATAAAACACATTTTCCTCACATTTCGGTGACAGAAAGTTCTGGAATCTGAGAGGAGCCACAAAGTTCCTTCCACCCAGCATTCCCCCAAGTCTCCCGATAAAAATGGTACCTCACTTGTGTGGGTAGGCCTAGTGCCAACGAAAGGAAATGGCCCAAAACACAACATGGACACATCCCACTTAGATTTTGGCCACTAGCTCTGCCGGCACCTAGGGAAACCTACCAAACCTGTGCATTTTTGTAAACTAGAGACCTAGGGGAATCCAGGATGGTGTGACTTGTGGGGCTCTGACCAGGTTCTGTTACTCAGAATCCTTTACAAACTTCAAACTTTGGCTAAAAAAACACATTTTCCTCACATTTCGGTGACAGAAAGTTCTGGAATCTGAGAGGAGCCACAAATGTCCTTCCACCCAGCGTTTCCAAAAGTCTCCCGATAAAAATTATACCTCATTTGTGTGGGTAGGCCTAGCGCCAACGAAAGGAAATGGCCCAAAACACAACATGGGCACATCACATTTTTTCACAGAAAACAGTGCCTACCTGTGGATTGTGGCCTCTAGCTCAGCCGGCACCTGGGGAAACCTAGCAAACCAGCACATTTCTGAAAACTAGACACCTAAGGGAATCTAAGATGGGGTGACTTGTGGGGCTCTGACTAGGTTCTGTTACCCAGAATCCTTTGCAAACCTCAAAATTTGGCTAACAAAACACATTTTCCTCACATTTCGGCGACAGAAAGTTCTGGAATCTGAGAGGAGCCGCAAATTTCCTTCCACCCAGCGTTTTCCCAAGTCTCCCGATAAAAATGATATCTCACTTGTGTGGGTAGGCCTAGCGCCCGCGACAGGAAATGCCCCAAAACACAACGTGGACACATCCCATTTTTATGACAGAAAACAGAGGTGTTTTTTGCAAAGTGCCTACCTGTAGATTTTGGCCCCTAGCTCAGCCGGCACCTAGGGAAACCTACCAAACCTGTGCATTTTTGAAAACTAGAGACCTAGGGGAATCCAAGATGGGGTGACTTGTGGGGCTCTGACCAGGATCTGTTACCCAGAATCCTTTACAAACCTCAAAATTTGGCTAAAAAAACACATTTTCCTCACATTTCGGTGACAGAAAGTTCTGGAATCTGAGAGGAGCCACAAATGTCCTTCCACCCAGCATTCCCCCAAGTCTCCCGATAAAAATGATACCTCACTTGTGTCTTTAGGCCTAGCACCAAGGAAAGGAAATGGCCCAAAACACAACATGGACACATCACATTTTTTCACAGAAAACAGTGCCTACCTGTGGATTTTGACCTCTAGCTCAGCCGGCACCAAGGGAAACCTAGCAAACCAGCACATTTCTGAAAACTAGACACCTAGGGGAATCTAAGATGGGGTGACTTGTGGGGCTCTGACCAGGTTCTGTGACCCAGAATCCTTTACAAACCTCAAACCTTGGCCAAAAAAACACTTTTTCCTCTCATTTCGGTGACAGAAAGTTCTGGAATCTGAGAGGAGCCACAAATGTCCTTTCACCCAGCGTTCCCCCAGGTCTCCCGATAAAAATGATACCTCACTTGTGTGGGTTGGCCTTGTGCCCGCGACAGGAAATGACCCAAAACACAACGTGGACACATCCCATTTTTTTCACAGATAACAGAGGTGTTTTTTGCAAAGTGCCTACCTGTAGATTTTGGCCCCTAGCTCAGCCGGCACCTAGGGAAACCTACCAAACCTGTGCATTTTTGAAAACTAGAGACCTAGGGGAATCCAAGATGTGGTGACTTGTGGGGCTCTGACCAGGTTCTGTTACCCAGAATCCTTTGCAAACCTCAAAATTTGGCTAAAAAAACACATTTTCCTCACATGTCGGTGACAGAAAGTTCTGGAATCTGAGAGGAGCCACAAATGTCCTTCCACCCAGCGTTCCCCCAGGTCTCCCGATAAAAATGATACCTCACTTGTGTGGGTTGGCCTTGTGCCCGCGACAGGAAATGACCCAAAACACAACGTGGACACATCCCATTTTTTTCACAGATAACAGAGGTGTTTTTTGCAAAGTGCCTACCTGTAGATTTTGGCCCTAGCTCAGCCGGCACCTAGGGAAACCTACCAAACCTGTGCATTTTTGAAAACTAGAGACCTAGGGGAATCCAAGATGTGGTGACTTGTGGGGCTCTGACCAGGTTCTGTTACCCAGAATCCTTTGCAAACCTCAAAATGAGGCTAAAAAAACACATTTTCCTCACATTTCGGTGACAGGAAGTTCTGGAATCTGAGAGGAGTCACAAATTTCCTTCCACCCAGCATTCCCCCAAGTCTCCTGATAAAAACGATACCTCACTTGTGTGGGTAGGCCTAGCGCCCGCGACAGGAAATGCCCCAAAACACAACGTGGACACATCCCATTTTTTTGGACAGAAAACAGAGGTGTTTTTTTCAAAGTGCCTATCGTAGATTTTGGCCCCTAGCTCAGCCGGCACCTAGGGAAACCTACCAAAGCTGTGCATTTTTGAAAACTAGAGACCTAGGGAAATCCAAGATTGGGTGACTTGTGGGGCTCTGACAAGGTTCTGTTACCCAGAATCCTTTACAAACCTCAAAATTTGGCTAAAAAAACACATTTTCCTCACATTTCGGTGACAGAAAGTTCTGGAATCTGAGAGGAGCCACAAAGTTCCTTCCACCCAGCATTCCCCCAAGTCTCCCGATAAAAATGGTACCTCACTTGTGTGGGTAGGCCTAGCGCCAACGAAAGGAAATGGCCCAAAACACAACGTGGACACATCCCATTTAGATTTTGGCCACTAGCTCAGCCGGCACCTAGGGAAACATACCAACCCTGTGCATTTTTGAAAACTAGAGACCTAGGGGAATCCAGGATGGGTTGACTTGTGGGGCTCTGACCAGGTTCTGTTACCCAGAATCCTTTGCAAACCTCAAAATTTGGCTAAAAAAAACACATTTTCCTCACATTTCGGTGACAGAAAGTTCTGGAATCTGAGAGGAGCGACAAATTTCCTTCCACCCAGCGTTCCCCCAAGTCTCCCGATAAAAATGATACCTCACTTGTGTGGGTAGGCCTAGCGCCCGCGACAGATAATGCCCCAAAACACAACGTGGACACATCCCATTTTTTTGACAGAAAACAGAGGTGTTTTTTGCAAAGTGCCTACCTGTAGATTTTGTCCCCTAGCTCAGCCGGCACCTAGGGAAACCTACCAAACCTGTGCATTTTTATAAACTAGAGACCTAGGGGAATCCAAGATGGGGTGACCTGTGGGGCTCTGACCAGGTTCTGTTACTCAGAATCCTTTACAAACTTCAAACTTTGGCTAAAAAAACACATTTTCCTCACATTTCGGTGACAGAAAGTTCTGGAATCTGAGAGGAGCCACAAATGTCCTTCCACCCAGCGTTTCCAAAAGTCTCCCGATAAAAGTTATACCTCATTTGTGTGGGTAGGCCTAGCGCCAACGAAAGGAAATGGCCCAAAACACAACATGGACACATCACATTTTTTCACAGAAAACAGTGCCTACCTGTGGATTGTGGCCTCTAGCTCAGCCGGCACCTGGGGAAACCTAGCAAACCAGCACATTTCTGAAAACTAGACACCTAAGGGAATCTATGATGGGGTGACTTGTGGGGCTCTGACTAGGTTCTGTTACCCAGAATCCTTTGCAAACCTCAAAATTTGGCTAAAAAAACACATTTTCCTCACATTTCGGCGACAGAAAGTTCTGGAATCTGAGAGGAGCCGCAAATGTCCTTCCACCCAGCGTTTTCCCAAGTCTCCCGATAAAAATGATATCTCACTTGTGTGGGTAGGCCTAGCGCCCGCGACAGGAAATGCCCCAAAACACAACGTGGACACCTCCCATTTTTTTGACAGAAAACAGAGGTGTTTTTTGCAAAGTGCCTACCTGTAGATTTTGGCCCCTAGCTCAGCCGTCACCTAGGGAAACCTACCAAACCTGTGCATTTTTGAAAACTAGAGACCTAGGGGAATCCAAGATGTGGTGACTTGTGGGGCTCTGACCAGGATCTGTTACCCAGAATCCTTTACAAACCTCAAAATTTGGCTAAAAAAACACATTTTCCACACATTTCGGTGACAGAAAGTTCTGGAATCTGAGAGGAGCCACAAATGTCCTTCCACCCAGCATTCCCCCAAGTCTCCCGATAAAAATGATACCTCACTTGTGTCTTTAGGCCTAGCACCAAGGAAAGGAAATGGCCCAAAACACAACATGGACACATCACATTTTTTCACAGAAAACAGTGCCTACCTGTGGATTTTGGCCTCTAGCTCAGCCGGCACCTGGGGAAATCTAGAAAACCAGCACATTTCTGAAAACTAGACACCTAGGGGAATCTAAGATGGGGTGACTTGTGGGGCTCTGACCAGGTTCTGTGACCCAGAATCCTTTACAAACCTCAAACTTTGGCCAAAAAAACACTTTTTCCTCTCTTTCGGTGACAGAAAGTTCTGGAATCTGAGAGGAGCCACAAATGTCCTTCCACCCAGCGTTCCCCCAGGTCTCCCGATAAAAATGATACCTCACTTGTGTGGGTTGGCCTTGTGCCCGCGACAGGAAATGCCCCAAAACACAACGTGGACACATCCCATTTTTTTCACAGATAACAGAGGTGTTTTTTGCAAAGTGCCTACCTGTAGATTTTGGCCCCTAGCTCAGCCGGCACCTAGGGAAACCTACCAAACCTGTGCATTTTTGAAAACTAGAGACCTAGGGGAATCCAAGATGTGGTGACTTGTGGGGCTCTGACCAGGTTCTGTTACCCAGAATCCTTTGCAAACCTCAAAATTTGGCTAAAAAAACACATTTTCCTCTCATTTCGGTGACAGAAAGTTCTGGAATCTGAGAGGAGCCACAAATTTCCTTTCACCCAGCGTTCCCCCAAGTCTCCCGATAAAAATGATACCTCACTTGTGTGGGTAGGCCTAGCGCCCGCGACAGGAAATGCCCCAAAACACAACGTGGACACATCCCATTTTTTTGGACAGAAAACAGAGGTGTTTTTTGCAAAGTGCCAACCTGTAGATTTTGGCCCCTAGCTCAGCCGGCACCAAGGGAAACCTACCAAACCTGTGCATTTTTGAAAACTAGAGACCTAGGGGAATCCAAGATGGGGTGACTTGTGGGGCTCTGACCAGGTTCTGTTACACCAGAATCCTTTACAAACCTCAAAATTTGGCTAAAAAAACAAATTTTCCTCACATTTCGGTGACAGAAAGTTCTGGAATCTGAGAGGAGCCACAAAGGGCCAGATGTAGCAAACCATTTGCGACTCGCAAACGGCGAAAATCGCCGTTTGCGAGTCGCAAACGTGGGTTTGCTATGCAGAAATGCATATTGCGAGTCGTTACCGACTCGCAATATGCATTTCCGACTCGCAAATAGGAAGGGGTGTTCTCTTCCTATTTGCGAGTCGCAGTGGGATGCAATACCATTTGCGACCGCGTACGCGGTCGCAAATGGCATCGCAGTTACCATCCACTTCAAGTGGATCGTAACCCACTCGCAAATTGGAAGGGGTCCCCAGGGGACCCCTTCCAGTTTGTGACTGGACCCAAAAATATTTTTTCAGGGCAGGGAGTGGTCCAAGGGACCACTCCCTGCCCTGAAAAAATACCGAAACTAAAGGTTTCGTTTTTTTTTGAAGTGCAGCTCGTTTTCCTGTAAGGAAAACGGGCTACACTTAAAAAAAAAAAAACAGCTTTATTTAAAAGCAGGTCACGAACATGGAGGTCTGCTGACGTCAGCAGGCCTCCATGTTAGCGAGTGCCTATACTCGCTATGGGGCCGCAATTTGCGACCCACCTCATGAATATTCATGAGGTGGGTCATTGCGACCCCATAGCGAGTTGCAGTCGGTGTCTGAGACACCGTACTGCATACGAATTTGCGAGTTGCAAATTGCGAGTCGCATGGACTCGCACTTTGCAACTCGCAAATTCGTCAGTTGCTACATCTGGCCCAAAGTTCCTTCCACCCAGAAGTCTCCCGATAAAAATGGTACCTCACTTGTGTGGGTAGGCCTAGTGCCAACGAAAGGAAATGGCCCAAAACACAAAGTGGACACATCCCATTTAGATTTTGGCCACTAGCTCAGCCGGCACCTAGGAAAACATACCAACCCTGTGCATGTTTTAAAACTAGAGACCTAGGGGAATCCAAGATGGGGTGACTTGTGGGGCTCTGACCAGGATCTGTTACCCAGAATCCTTTACAAACCTCAAAATTTGGCTAAAAAAACACATTTTCCTCACATTTCGGTGACAGAAAGTTCTGGAATCTGAGAGGAGCCACAAATGTCCTTCCACCCAGTGTTCCCCCAAGTCTCCCGATAAAAATGATACCTCACTTGTGTGGGTAGGCCTAGCGCCAACAAAAGGAAATGGCCCAAAACACAACATGGACACATCACATTTTTTCACAGAAAACAGTGCCTAGCTGTGGATTTTGGCCTCTAGCTCAGCCGGCACCTGGGGAAACCTAGCAAACCAGCACATTTCTGAAAACTAGACACCTAGAGGAATCCAAGATGGGGTGACTTGTGGGGCTCTGACCAGGTTCTGTGTCCCAGAATCCTTTGCAAACCTCATAATTTGGCCAAAAAAACACTTTTTCCTTTCATTTCGGTGACAGAAAGTTCTGGAATCTGAGAGGAGCAACAAATTTCCTTCCACCCAGCGTTCCCCCAGGTCTCCCGATAAAAATGATACCTCACTTGTGTGGGTAGGTCTAGTGCCCGCGACAGGAAATGCCCCAAAACACAACGTGGACACATCCCATTTTTTTCACAGAAAACAGAGGTGTTTTTTGCAAAGTGCCTACCTGTAGATTTTGGCCCCTAGCTCAGCCGGCACCTAGGGAAACCTACCAAACCTGTGCATTTTTGAAAACTAGAGACCTAGGGGAATCCAAGATGTGGTGACTTACTAGGTTCTGTTACCCAGATTTGGCTAAATTTGGCTAATTTGGCCAAAAAAACACATTTTCCTCACATTTCGGTGACAGAAAGTTCTGGAATCTGAGAGGAGCCACAAAGTTCCTTCCACCCAGCATTCCCCCAAGTCTCCCGATAAAAATGGTACCTCACTTGTGTGGGTAGGCCTAGTGCCAACGACACAACATGGACACATCCCACTTAGATTTTGGCCACTAGCTCTGCCGGCACCTAGGGAAACCTACCAAACCTGTGCATTTTTGAAAACTAGAGACCTAGGGGAATCCAAGATGGGGTGACTTGTGGGGCTCTGACCAGGTTCTGTTACCCAGAATCCTTTGCAAACATCAAAATTTTGATAAAAAAACACATTTTCCTCACATTTCAGTGACAGAAAGCTCTGGAATCTGAGAGGAGCCACAAATTTCCTTCCACCCAGCGTTCCCCAAAGTCTCCCGATAAAAATGATACCTCACTTGTGTGGGTAGGCCTTGTGCCCGCGACAGGAAATGCCCCAAAATACAACGTGGACACATCCCATTTTTTTCACAGAAAACAGAGGTGTTTTTTGCAAAGTGCCTACCTGTAGATTTTGGCCCCTAGCTCAGCCGGCACCTAGGGAAACCTACCAAACTGTGCATTTTTTAAAACTAGAGACCTAGGGGAATCCAAGATGTGGTGACTTGTGGGGCTCTGACCAGGTTCTGTTACCCAGATTTGGCTAAATTTGGCTAATTTGGCCAAAAAAACACATTTTCCTCACATTTCGGTGACAGAAAGTTCTGGAATCTGAGAGGAGCCACAAAGTTCCTTCCACCCAGCATTCCCCCAAGTCTCCCGATAAAAATGGTACCTCACTTGTGTGGGTAGGCCTAGTGCCAACGAAAGGAAATGGCCCAAAACACAACATGGACACATCCCACTTAGATTTTGGCCACTAGCTCTGCCGGCACCTAGGGAAACCTACCAAACCTGTGCATTTTTTAAAACTAGAGACCTAGGGGAATCCAAGATGGGGTGACTTGTGGGGCTCTGACCAGGTTCTGTTACCCAGAATCCTTTGCAAACATCAAAATTTGGCTAAAAAAACACATTTTCCTCACATTTCGGTGACAGAAAGTTCTGGAATCTGAGAGGAGCCACAAATTTCCTTCCACGTAGCGTTTTCCCAAGTCTCCCGATAAAAATGATATCTTACTTGTGTGGGTAGGCCTTGTGCCCGCGACAGGAAATGCCCCAAAACACAACGTGGACACATCCCATTTTTTTCACAGAAAACAGAGGTGTTTTTTGCAAAGTGCCTACCTGTAGATTTTGGCCCCTAGCTCAGCCGGCACCTAGGGAAACCTACCAAACCTGTGCATTTTTGAAAACTAGAGACCTAGGGGAATCCAAGATGTGGTGACTTACTAGGTTCTGTTACCCAGATTTGGCTAAATTTGGCTAATTTGGCCAAAAAAACACATTTTCCTCACATTTCGGTGACAGAAAGTTCTGGAATCTGAGAGGAGCCACAAAGTTCCTTCCACCCAGCATTCCCCCAAGTCTCCCGATAAAAATGGTACCTCACTTGTGTGGGTAGGCCTAGTGCCAACGACACAACATGGACACATCCCACTTAGATTTTGGCCACTAGCTCTGCCGGCACCTAGGGAAACCTACCAAACCTGTGCATTTTTGAAAACTAGAGACCTAGGGGAATCCAAGATGGGGTGACTTGTGGGGCTCTGACCAGGTTCTGTTACCCAGAATCCTTTGCAAACATCAAAATTTGGATAAAAAAACACATTTTCCTCACATTTCAGTGACAGAAAGCTCTGGAATCTGAGAGGAGCCACAAATTTCCTTCCACCCAGCGTTCCCCAAAGTCTCCCGATAAAAATGATACCTCACTTGTGTGGGTAGGCCTTGTGCCCGCGACAGGAAATGCCCCAAAATACAACGTGGACACATCCCATTTTTTTCACAGAAAACAGAGGTGTTTTTTGCAAAGTGCCTACCTGTAGATTTTGGCCCCTAGCTCAGCCGGCACCTAGGGAAACCTACCAAACTGTGCATTTTTTAAAACTAGAGACCTAGGGGAATCCAAGATGTGGTGACTTGTGGGGCTCTGACCAGGTTCTGTTACCCAGATTTGGCTAAATTTGGCTAATTTGGCCAAAAAAACACATTTTCCTCACATTTCGGTGACAGAAAGTTCTGGAATCTGAGAGGAGCCACAAAGTTCCTTCCACCCAGCATTCCCCCAAGTCTCCCGATAAAAATGGTACCTCACTTGTGTGGGTAGGCCTAGTGCCAACGAAAGGAAATGGCCCAAAACACAACATGGACACATCCCACTTAGATTTTGGCCACTAGCTCTGCCGGCACCTAGGGAAACCTACCAAACCTGTGCATTTTTTAAAACTAGAGACCTAGGGGAATCCAAGATGGGGTGACTTGTGGGGCTCTGACCAGGTTCTGTTACCCAGAATCCTTTGCAAACATCAAAATTTGGCTAAAAAAACACATTTTCCTCACATTTCGGTGACAGAAAGTTCTGGAATCTGAGATGAGCCACAAATTTCCTTCCACCCAGCATTCCCCCAAGTCTCCCGATAAAAATGGTACCTCACTTGTGTGGGTAGGCCTAGTGCCAACGAAAGGAAATGGCCCAAAACACAACATGGACACATCCCATTTAGATTTTGGCCACTAGCTCAGCCGGCACCTAGGGAAACCTACCAAACCTGTGCATTTTTGTAAACTAGAGACCTTGGGGAATCCAGGATGGGGTGACTTGTGGGGCTCTGACCAGGTTCTGTTACCCAGAATCCTTTGCAAACCTCAAAATTTGGCTAAAAAAACACATTTTCCATACATTTCAGTGACAGAAAGCTCTGGAATCTGAGAGGAGCCACAAATTTCCTTCCACCCAGCGTTCCCCAAAGTCTCCCGATAAAAATGATACCTCACTTGTGTGGGTAGGCCTTGTGCCCGCGACAGGAAATGCCCCAAAACACAACGTGGACACATCCCATTTTTTTCACAGAAAACAGAGGTGTTTTTTGCAAAGTACCTACCTGTAGATTTTGGCCCCTAGCTCAGCCGGCACCTAGGGAAACCTACCAAACCTGTGCATTTTTGAAAACTAGAGACCTAGGGGAATCCAAGATGTGGTGACTTACCAGGTTCTGTTACCCAGATTTGGCTAAATTTGGCTAATTTGGCCAAAAAAACACATTTTCCTCACATTTCGGTGACAGAAAGTTCTGGAATCTGAGAGGAGCCACAAAGTTCCTTCCACCCAGCATTCCCCCAAGTCTCCCGATAAAAATGGTACCTCACTTGTGTGGGTAGGCCTAGTGCCAACGAAAGGAAATGGCCCAAAACACAACATGGACACATCCCACTTAGATTTTGGCCACTAGCTCTGCCGGCACCTAGGGAAACCTACCAAACCTGTGCATTTTTGTAAACTAGAGACCTAGGGGAATCCAGGATGGTGTGACTTGTGGGGCTCTGACCAGGTTCTGTTACCCAGAATCCTTTGCAAACCTCAACATTTGGCTAAAAAAACACATTTTCCTCACATTTCAGTGACAGAAAGCTCTGGAATCTGAGAGGAGCCACAAATTTCCTTCCACCCAGCGTTCCCCAAAGTCTCCCGATAAAAATGATACCTCACTTGTGTGGGTAGGCCTTGTGCCCGCGACAGGAAATGCCCCAAAATACAACGTGGACACATCCCATTTTTTTCACAGAAAACAGAGGTGTTTTTTGCAAAGTGCCTACCTGTAGATTTTGGCCCCTAGCTCAGCCGGCACCTAGGGAAACCTACCAAACTGTGCATTTTTGAAAACTAGAGACCTAGGGGAATCCAAGATGTGGTGACTTGTGGGGCTCTGACCAGGTTCTGTTACCCAGATTTGGCTAAATTTGGCTAATTTGGCCAAAAAAACACATTTTCCTCACATTTCGGTGACAGAAAGTTCTGGAATCTGAGAGGAGCCACAAAGTTCCTTCCACCCAGCATTCCCCCAAGTCTCCCGATAAAAATGGTACCTCACTTGTGTGGGTAGGCCTAGCGCCAACGAAAGGAAATGGCCCAAAACACAACATGGACACATCCCATGTAGATTTTGGCACCTAGCTCAGCCGGCACCTAGGGAAACCTACCAAACCTGTGCATTTTTTAAAACTAGAGACCTAGGGGAATCCAAGATGGGGTGACTTGTGGGGCTCTGACCAGGTTCTGTGACCCAGAATCCTTTACAAACCTCAAACTTTGGCCAAAAAAACAATTTTTCCTCTCATTTCGGTGACAGAAAGTTCTGGAATCTGAGAGGAGCCACAAATGTCCTTCCACCCAGCGTTCCCCCAGGTCTCCCGATAAAAATGATACCTCATTTGTGTGGGTTGGCCTTGTGCCAGCGACAGGAAATGCCCCAAAACACAACGTGGACACATCCCATTTTTTTCACAGATAACAGAGGTGTTTTTTGCAAAGTGCCTACCTGTAGATTTTGGCCCCTAGCTCAGCCGGCACCTAGGGAAACCTACCAAACCTGTGCATTTTTGAAAACTAGAGACCTAGGGGAATCCAAGATGTGGTGACTTGTGGGGCTCTGACCAGGTTCTGTTACCCAGAATCCTTTACAAACCTCAAAATTTGGCTAAAAAAACACATTTTCCTCACATTTCGGTGACAGAAAGTTCTGGAATCTGAGAGGAGCCACAAATTTCCTTTCACCCAGCGTTCCCCCAAGTCTCCCGATAAAAATGATACCTCACTTGTGTGGGTAGGCCTAGCGCCCGCGACAGGAAATGCCCCAAAACACAACGTGGACACATCCCATTTTTTTGGACAGAAAACAGAGGTGTTTTTTTCAAAGTGCCAACCTGTAGATTTTGGCCCCTAGCTCAGCCGGCACCAAGGGAAACCTACCAAACCTGTCCATTTTTGAAAACTAGAGACCTAGGGGAATCCAAGATGGGGTGACTTGTGGGGCTCTTACAAGGTTCTGTTACCCAGAATCCTTTACAAAGCTCAAAATTTGGCTAAAAAAACACATTTTCCTCACATTTCGGTGAGAGAAAGTTCTGGAATCTGAGAGGAGCCACAAAGGGCCAGATGTAGCAAACCATTTGCGACTCGCAAACGGCGAAAATCGCCGTTTGCGAGTCGCAAACGTGGGTTTGCTATGCAGAAATGCATATTGCGAGTCGTTACCGACTCGCAATATGCATTTCCGACTCGCAAATAGGAAGGGGTGTTCCCTTCCTATTTGCGAGTCGCAGTGGGATGCAATACCATTTGCGACCGCGTACGCGGTCGCAAATGGCATCGCAGTTACCATCCACTTCAAGTGGATCGTAACCCACTCGCAAATTGGAAGGGGTCCCCATGGGACCCCTTCCAGTTTGTGACTGGACCCAAAAATATTTTTTCAGGGAAACTAAAGGTTTCGTTTTTTTTTTAAGTGCAGCTCGTTTTCCTGTAAGGAAAACGGGCTACACTTCAAAAAAAAAAAACAGCTTTATTTAAAAGCAGGTCACGAACATGGAGGTCTGCTGACGTCAGCAGGCCTCCATGTTAGCGAGTGCCTATACTCGCTATGGGGCCGCAATTTGCGACCCACCTCATGAATATTCATGAGGTGGGTCATTGCGACCCCATAGCGAGTTGCAGTCGGTGTCTGAGACACCGTACTGCATACGAATTTGCGAGTTGCAAATTGCGAGTCGCATGGACTCGCACTTTGCAACTCGCAAATTCGTCAGTTGCTACATCTGGCCCAAAGTTCCTTCCACCCAGAAGTCTCCCGATAAAAATGGTACTTCACTTGTGTGGGTAGGCCTAGCGCCAACGAAAGGAAATGGCCCAAAATACAACGTGGACACATCCCATTTAGATTTTGGCCACTAGCTCAGCCGGCACCTAGGGAAACATACCAACCCTGTGCATTTTTGAAAACTAGAGACCTAGGGGAATCCAAGATGGGGTGACTTGTGGGGCTCTGACCAGGATCTGTTACCCAGAATCCTTTACAAACCTCAAAATTTGGCTAAAAAAACACATTTTCCTCACATTTCGGTGACAGAAAGTTCTGGAATCTGAGAGGAGCCACAAATGTCCTTCCACCCAGTGTTCCCCCAAGTCTCCCGATAAAAATGATACCTCACTTGTGTGGGTAGGCCTAGCGCCAACAAAAGGAAATGGCCCAAAACACAACATGGACACATCACATTTTTTCACAGAAAACAGTGCCTAGCTGTGGATTTTGGCCTCTAGCTCAGCCGGCACCTGGGGAAACCTAGCAAACCAGCATCTTTCTGAAAACTTGACACCTAGGGGAATCCAGGATGGGGTGACTTGTGGGGCTCTGACCAGGTTCTGTTACCCAGAATCCTTTGCAAACTTCAAAATGTGGCTAAAAAAACACATTTTCCTCACATTTCGGTGACAGAAAGTTCTGGAATCTGAGAGGAGCCACAAAGTTCCTTCCACCCAGCATTCCCCCAAGTCTCCCGATAAAAATGGTACCTCACTTGTGTGGGTAGGCCTAGTGCCAACAAAAGGAAATGGCCCAAAACACAACATGGACACATCCCACTTAGATTTTGGCCACTAGCTCTGCCGGCACCTAGGGAAACCTACCAAACCTGTGCATTTTTGAAAACTAGAGACCTAGGGGAATCCAAGATGGGGTGACTTGTGGGGCTCTGACCAGGTTCTGTTACCCAGAATCCTTTGCAAACATCAAAATTTGGCTAAAAAAACACATTTTCCTCACATTTCGGTGACAGAAAGTTCTGGAATCTGAGATGAGCCACAAATTTCCTTCCACCCAGCATTCCCCCAAGTCTCCCGATAAAAATGGTACCTCACTTATGTGGGTAGGCCTAGTGCCAACGAAAGGAAATGGCCCAAAACACAACATGGACACATCCCATTTAGATTTTGGCCACTAGCTCAGCCGGCACCTAGGGAAACCTACCAAACTTGTGCATTTTTGTAAACTAGAGACCTAGGGGAATGCAGGATGGGGTGACTTGTGGGGCTCTGACCAGGTTCTGTTACCCAGAATCCTTTGCAAACCTCAAAATTTGGTTAAAAAAACACATTTTCCTCACATTTCAGTGACAGAAAGCTTTGGAATCTGAGAGGACCCACAAATTTCCTTCCACCCAGCGTTCCCCAAAGTCTCCCGATAAAAATGATACCTCACTTGTGTGGGTAGGCCTTGTGCCCGCGACAGGAAATGCCCCAAAACACAACGTGGACACATCCCATTTTTTTCACCGAAAACAGCGGTGTTTTTTGCAAAGTGCCTACCTGTAGATTTTGGTCCCTAGCTCAGCCGGCACCTAGGGAAACCTACCAAACCTGTGCATTTTTGAAAACTAGAGACCTAGGGGAATCCAAGATGTGGTGACTTACCAGGTTCTGTTACCCAGATTTGGCTAAATTTGGCTAATTTGGCCAAAAAAACACATTTTCCTCACATTTCGGTGACAGAAAGTTCTGGAATCTGAGAGGAGCCACAAAGTTCCTTCCACCCAGCATTCCCCCAAGTCTCCCGATAAAAATGGTACCTCACTTGTGTGGGTAGGCCTAGTGCCAACGAAAGGAAATGGCCCAAAACACAACATGGACACATCCCACTTAGATTTTGGCCACTAGCTCTGCCGGCACCTAGGGAAACCTACCAAACCTGTGCATTTTTGTAAACTAGAGACCTAGGGGAATCCAGGATGGTGTGACTTGTGGGGCTCTGACCAGGTTCTGTTACCCAGAATCCTTTGCAAACCTCAAAATTTGGCTAAAAAAACACATTTTCCTCACATTTCAGTGACAGAAAGCTCTGGAATCTGAGAGGAGCCACAAATTTCCTTCCACCCAGCGTTCCCCAAAGTCTCCCGATAAAAATGATACCTCACTTGTGTGGGTAGGCCTTGTGCCCGCGACAGGAAATGCCCCAAAATACAACGTGGACACATCCCATTTTTTTCACAGAAAACAGAGGTGTTTTTTGCAAAGTGCCTACCTGTAGATTTTGGCCCCTAGCTCAGCTGGCACCTAGGGAAACCTACCAAACCTGTGCATTTTTGAAAACTAGAGACCTAGGGGAATCCAAGATGTGGTGACTTGTGGGGCTCTGACCAGGTTCTGTTACCCAGATTTGGCTAAATTTGGCTAATTTGGCCAAAAAAACACATTTTCCTCACATTTCGGTGACAGAAAGTTCTGGAATCTGAGAGGAGCCACAACGTTCCTTCCACCCAGCATTCCCCCAAGTCTCCCGATAAAAATGGTACCTCACTTGTGTGGGTAGGCCTAGCGCCAACGAAAGGAAATGGCCCAAAACACAACATGGATACATCCCATTTAGATTTTGGCACCTAGCTCAGCCGGCACCTAGGGAAACCTACCAAACCTGTGCATTTTTTAAAACTAGAGACCTAGGGGAATCCAAGATGGGGTGACTTGTGGGGCTCTGACCAGGTTCTGTTACCCAGAATCCTTTACAAACTTCAAACTTTGGCTAAAAAAACACATTTTCCTCACATTTCGGTGACAGAAAGTTCTGGAATCTGAGAGGAGCCACAAATGTCCTTCCACACAGCGTTTCCAAAAGTCTCCCGATAAAAATTATATCTCATTTGTGTGGGTAGGCCTAGCGCCAACGAAAGGAAATGGCCCAAAACACAACATGGACACATCACATTTCTTCACAGAAAACAGTGCCTACCTGTGGATTGTGGCCTCTAGCTCAGACGGCACCTGGGGAAACCTAGCAAACCAGCACAATTCTGAAAACTAGACACCTAGGGGAATCCAAGATGGGGTGACTTGTGGGGCTCTGACTAGGTTCTGTTACCCAGAATCCTTTGCAAACCTCAAAATTTGGCTAAAAAAACACATTTTCCTCACATTTCGGTGACAGAAAGTTCTGTAATCTGAGAGGAGCCACAAATGTCCTTCCACCCAGCGTTCCCCCAAGTCTCCCGATAAAAATGATACCTCACTTGTGTGGGTAGGCTTAGCGCCAACTAAAGGAAATGGCCCAAAACACAACATGGACACATCCCATTTTTTCACAGAAAATAGTGCCTACCTGTGGATTTTGGCCTCTAGCTCAGCCAGCACCTGGGGAAACCTAGCAAACCAGCACATTTCTGAAAACTAGACACCTAGCAGAATCCAAGATGGGGTGACTTGTGGGGCTCTGACCAGGTTCTGTGACCCAGAATCCTTTGCAAACCTCAGAATTTGGTCAAAAAAACACTTTCTCCTCTCATTTCGGTGACAGAACGTTCTGGAATCTGAGAGGAGCCACAAATGTCCTTCCAACAGCGTTCCCCCAAGTCTCCCGATAAAAATGATACCTCACTTGTGTGGGTAGGCCTAGCGCCAAAGAAAGGAAATGGCCCAAAACACAACATGGACACATCACATATTTTCACAGAAAACAGTGCCTACCTGTGGATTTTGGCCTCTAGCTCACCCGGCACCTGGGGAAACCTAGCAAACCAGCACATTTCTGAAAACTAGACAAATAGGGGAATCCAAGATGGGGTGACTTGTGGGGCTCTGACCAGGTTCTGTTACCCAGAATCCTTTGCAAACCTCAGAATTTGGCAAAAAAAAACACTTTTTCCTCTCATTTCGGTGACAGAAAGTTCTGGAATCTGAGAGGAGCCACAAATGTCCTTCCACCCAGCGTTCCCCCAGGTCTCCCGATAAAAATGATACCTCACTTGTGTGGCTAGGCCTTGTGCCCGCAACAGGAAATGCCCCAAAACACAACGTGGACACATCCCATTTTTTTCACAGAAAACAGAGGTGTTTTTTGCAAAGGGCCTACCTGTAGATTTTGGCCCCTAGCTCAGCCGGCACCTAGGGAAACCTAACAAACCAGCACATTTCTGAAATCTAGACACCGAGGGGAATCCAAGATGGGGTGACTTGTGGGGCTCTGACCAGGTTCTGTTACCCAGAATCCTTTGCAAACCTCAAAATTTGGCAAAAAAAAAACATTTTCCTCACATTTCGGTGACAGAAAGTTCTGGAATCTGAGAAGAGCCACAAATTTCCTTCCACCCAGCATTCCCCCAAGTCTCCCGATAAAAATGATACCTCACTTGTGTGGGTAGGCCTAGCGCCAAAGAAAGGAAATGGACCAAAACACAACATGGACACATCACATATTTTCACAGAAAACAGTGCCTACCTGTGGATTTTGGCCTCTAGCTTAGCCGGCACCTGGGGAAACCTAGCAAACCAGCACATTTCTGAAAACTAGAAAAATAGGGGAATCCAAGATGGGGTGAGTTGTGGGGCTCTGACCAGGTTCTGTTACCCAGAATCCTGTGCAAACCTCAGAATTTGGCCAAAAAAACACTTTTTCCTCTCATTTCGGTGACAGAAAGTTCTGGAATCTTAGAGGAGACACAAATGTCCTTCCACCCAGCGTTCCCCCAGGTCTCCCGATAAAAATGATACCTCACTTGTGTGGGTAGGCCTTGCGCCCGCGACAGGAAATGCCCCAAAACACAACGTGGACACATCCCATTTATTTCACAGAAAACAGAGGTGTTTTTTGCAAAGTGCCTACCTGTAGATTTTGGCCCCTAGCTCAGCCGGCACCTAGGGAAACCTACTAAACCTGTGCATTTTTGAAAACTAGAGACCTAGGGGAATCCAAGATGTGGTGACTTGTGGGGCTCTGACCAGGTTCTGTTACCCAGAATCCTTTGCAAACCTCAGAATTTGGCCAAAAAAACACTTTTTCCTCTCATTTCGGTGACAGAAAGTTCTGGAATCTGAGAGGAGCCACAAATGTCCTTCCAACAGCGTTCCCCCAAGTCTCCCGATAAAAATGATACCTCACTTGTGTGGGTAGGCCTAGCGCCAAAGAAAGGAAATGGCCCAAAACACAACATGGACACATCACATATTTTCACAGAATACAGTGCCTACCTGTGGATTTTGGCCTCTAGCTCACCCGGCACCTGGGGAAACCTAGCAAACCAGCACATTTCTGAAAACTAGACAAATAGGGGAATCCAAGATGGGGTGACTTGTGGGGCTCTGACCAGGTTCTTTTACCCAGAATCCTTTGCAAACCTCAGAATTTGGCCAAAAAAACACTTTTTCCTCTCATTTCGGTGACAAAAAGTTCTGGAATCTGAGAGGAGCCACAAATGTCCTTCCACCCAGCGTTCCCCCAGGTCTCCCGATAAAAATGATACCTCACTTGTGTGGGTAGGCCTTGTGCCCGCGACAGGAAATGCCCCAAAACACAACGTGGACACATCCCATTTTTTTCACAGAAAACAGAGGTGTTTTTTGCAAAGTGCCTACCTGTAGATTTTGGCCCCTAGCTCAGCCGGCACCGAGGGAAACCTACCAAACCTGTGCATTTATGAAAACTAGAGACCTAGGGGAATCCAAGATGTGGTGACTTGTGGGGCTCTGACCAGGTTCTGTTACCCAGAATCCTTTGCAAACCTCAAAATGTGGCTAAAAAAACACATTTTCCTCACATTTCGGTGACAGAAAGTTCTGGAATCTGAGAGGAGCCACAAATTTCCTTCCACCCAGCGTTCCCCCAAGTCTCCTGATAAAAATAATACCTCACTTGTGTGGGTAGGCCTAGCGCCCGCGACAGGAAATGCCCCAAAACACAACGTGGACACATCCCATTTTTTTGGACAGAAAACAGAGGTGTTTTTTTCAAAGTGCCTATCTGTAGATTTTGGCCCCTAGATCAGCCGGCACCTAGGGAAACCTACCAAACCTGTGCATTTTTGAAAACTAGAGACCTAGGGAAATCCAAGATGGGGTGACTTGTGGGGCTCTGACCAGGTTCTGTTACCCAGAATCCTTTACAAACCTCAAAATTTGGCTAAAAAAACACATTTTCCTCACATTTCGGTGACAGAAAGTTCTGGAATCTGAGAGGAGCCACAAAGTTCCTTCCACCCAGCATTCCCCCAAGTCTCCCGATAAAAATGGTACCTCACTTGTGTGGGTAGGCCTAGCGCCAACGAAAGGAAACGGCCCAAAACGCAATGTGGACACATCCCATTTAGATTTTGGCCACTAGCTCAGCCGGCACCTAGGGAAACATACCAACACTGTGCATTTTTTAAAACTAGAGACCTAGGGGAATCCAGGATGGGTTGACTTGTGGGGCTCTGACCAGGTTCTGTTACCCAGAATCCTTTGCAAACCTCAAAATTTGGCAAAAAAAACACATTTTCCTCACATTTCGGTGACAGAAAGTTCTGGAATCTGAGAGGAGCTACAAATTTCCTTCCACCCAGCGTTCCCCCAAGTCTCCCGATAAAAATGATACCTCACTTGTGTTGGTAGGCCTAGCGCCCGCGACAGATAATGCCCCAAAACACAACGTGGACACATCCCATTTTTTTGACAGAAAACAGAGGTGTTTTTTGCAAAGTGCCTACCTGTAGATTTTGGCCCATAGCTCAGCCGGCACCTAGGGAAACCTACCAAACCTGTGCATTTTTGAAAACTAGAGACCTAGGGGAATCCAAGATGGGGTGACTTGTGGGGCTCTGACCAGGTTCTGTTACTCAGAATCCTTTACAAACTTCAAACTTTGGCTAAAAAAACACATTTTCCTCACACTTCGGTGACAGAAAGTTCTGGAATCTGAGAGGAGCCACAAATGTCCTTCCACCCAGCGTTTCCAAAAGTCTCCCGATAAAAATTATACCTCATTTGTGTGGGTAGGCCTAGCGCCAACGAAAGGAAATGGCCCAAAACACAACATGGACACATCACATTTTTTCACAGAAAACAGTGCCTACCTGTGGATTGTGGCCTCTAGCTCAGCCGGCACCTGGGGAAACCTAGCAAACCAGCACATTTCTGAAAACTAGACACCTAAGGGAATCTAAGATGGGGTGACTTGTAGGGCTCTGACTAGGTTCTGTTACCCAGAATCCTTTGCAAACCTCAAAATTTGGCTAAAAAACACATTTTCCTCCATTTCGGTGACAGAAAGTTCTGGAATCTGAGAGGAGCCACAAATTTCCTTCCACGTAGCGTTTTCCCAAGTCTCCCGATAAAAATGATATCTTACTTGTGTGGGTAGGCCTTGTGCCCGCGACAGGAAATGCCCCAAAACACAACGTGGACACATCCCATTTTTTTCACAGAAAACAGAGGTGTTTTTTGCAAAGTGCCTACCTGTAGATTTTGGCCCCTAGCTCAGCCGGCACCTAGGGAAACCTACCAAACCTGTGCATTTTTGAAAACTAGAGACCTAGGGGAATCCAAGATGTGGTGACTTACCAGGTTCTGTTACCCAGATTTGGCTAAATTTGGCTAATTTGGCCAAAAAAACACATTTTCGTTACATTTCGGTGACAGAAAGTTCTGGAATCTGAGAGGAGCCACAAAGTTCCTTCCACCCAGCATTCCCCCAAGTCTCCCGATAAAAATGGTACCTCACTTGTGTGGGTAGGCCTAGTGCCAACGAAAGGAAATGGCCCAAAACACAACATGGACACATCCCACTTAGATTTTGGCCACTAGCTCTGCCGGCACCTAGGGAAACCTACCAAACCTGTACATTTTTGTAAACTAGAGACCTAGGGGAATCCAGGATGGTGTGACTTGTGGGGCTCTGACCAGGTTCTGTTACCCAGAATCCTTTGCAAACTTCAAAATTTGGCTAAAAAAACACATTTTCCTCACATTTCGGTGATAGAAAGTTCTGGAATCCGAGAGGAGCCACAAATGTCCTTCCACCCAGCGTTCCCCCAAGTCTCCCAATAAAAATGATACCTCACTTGTGTGGGAAGGCCTAGCGCCAACTAAAGGAAATGGCCCAAAACACAACATGGACACATCCCATTTTTTCACAGAAAAAAGTGCCTACCTGTGGATTTTGACCTCAAGCTCAGCCGGCATCTGGGAAACCTAGCAAACCAGCACATTTCTGAAAACTAGACACCTAGCGGAATCCAAGATGGGGTGACTTGTGGGGCTCTGACCAGGTTCTGTGACCCAGAATCCTTTGCAAACCTCAGAATTTGGCCAAAAAAACACTTTTTCCTCTCATTTCGGTGACAGAAAGTTCTGGAATCTGACAGGAGCCACAAATGTCCTTCCAACAGCGTTCCCCCAAGTCTCCCGATAAAAATGATACCTCACTTGTGTGGGTAGGCCTAGCGCCAAAGAAAGGAAATGGACCAAAACACAACATGGACACATCACATATTTTCACAGAAAACAGTGCCTACCTGTGGATTTTGGCCTCTAGCTTAGCCGGCACCTGGGGAAACCTAGCAAACCAGCACATTTCTGAAAACTAGAAAAATAGGGGAATCCAAGATGGGGTGAGTTGTGGGGCTCTGACCAGGTTCTGTTACCCAGAATCCTTTGCAAACCTCAGAATTTGGCCAAAAAAACACTTTTTCCTCTCATTTCGGTGACAGAAAGTTCTGGAATCTTAGAGGAGACACAAATGTCCTTCCACCCAGCGTTCCCCCAGGTCTCCCGATAAAAATGATACCTCACTTGTGTGGGTAGGCCTTGTGCCCGCGACAGGAAATGCCCCAAAACACAACGTGGACACATCCCATTTATTTCACAGAAAACAGAGGTGTTTTTTGCAAAGTGCCTACCTGTAGATTTTGGCCCCTAGCTCAGCCGGCACCTAGGGAAACCTACCAAACCTGTGCATTTTTGAAAATTAGAGACCTAGGGGAATCCAAGATGTGGTGACTTGTGGGGCTCTGACCAGGTTCTGTTACCCAGAATCCTTTGCAAACCTCATAATTTGGCCAAAAAAACACTTTTTCCTCTCATTTCGGTGACAGAAAGTTCTGGAATCTGAGAGGAGCCACAAATGTCCTTCCAACAGCGTTCCCCCAAGTCTCCCGATAAAAATGATACCTCACTTGTGTGGGTAGGCCTAGCGCCAAAGAAAGGAAATGGCCCAAAACACAACATGGACACATTACATATTTTCACAGAATACAGTGCCTACCTGTGGATTTTGGCATCTAGCTCAGCCGGCAGCTGGGGAAACCTAGCAAACCAGCACATTTCTGAAAACTAGACAAATAGGGGAATCAAAGATGTGGTGACTTGTGGGGCTCTGACCAGGTTCTGTTACCCAGAATCCTTTGCAAACCTCAGAATTTGGCCAAAAAAACACTTTTTCCTCTCATTTCGGTGACAAAAAGTTCTGGAATCTGAGAGGAGACAAAAATGTCCTTCCACCCAGCGTTCCCCCAGGTCTCCCGATAAAAATGATACCTCACTTGTGTGGGTACGCCTTGTGCCCGCGACAGGAAATGCCCCAAAACACAACGTGGACACATCCCATTTCTTTCACAGAAAACAGAGGTGTTTTTTGCAAAGTGCCTACCTGTAGATTTTGGCCCCTAGCTCAGCCGGCACCGAGGGAAACCTACCAAACCTGTGCATTTTTGAAAACTAGAGACCTAGGGGAATCCAAGATGTGGTGACTTGTGGGGCTCTGACCAGGTTCTGTTACCCAGAATCCTTTGCAAACCTCAAAATGTGGCTAAAAAAACACATTTTCCTCACATTTCGGTGACAGAAAGTTCTGGAATCTGAGAGGAGCCACAAATTTCATTCCACCCAGCGTTCCCCCAAGTCTCCTGATAAAAATAATACCTCACTTGTGTGGGTAGGCCTAGCGCCCGCGACAGGAAATGCCCCAAAACACAACGTGGACACATCCCATTTTTTTGGACAGAAAACAGAGGTGTTTTTTTCAAAGTGCCTATCTGTAGATTTTGGCCCCTAGATCAGCCGGCACCTAGGGAAACCTACCAAACCTGTGCATTTTTGAAAACTAGAGACCTAGGGAAATCCAAGATGGGGTCACTTGTGGGGCTCTGACCAGGTTCTGTTACCCAGAATCCTTTACAAACCTCAAAATTTGGCTAAAAAAACACATTTTCCTCACATTTCGGTGACAGAAAGTTCTGGAATCTGAGAGGAGCCACAAAGTTCCTTCCACCCAGCATTCCCCCAAGTCTCCCGATAAAAATGGTACCTCACTTGTGTGGGTAGGCCTAGCGCCAACGAAAGGAAATGGCCCAAAACACAATGTGGACACATCCCATTTAGATTTTGGCCACTAGCTCAGCCGGCACCTAGGGAAACATACCAACACTGTGCATTTTTTAAAACTAGAGACCTAGGGGAATCCAGGATGGGTTGACTTGTGGGGCTCTGACCAGGTTCTGTTACCCAGAATCCTTTGCAAACCTCAACATTTGGCAAAATAAACACATTTTCCTCACATTTCGGTGACAGAAAGTTCTGGAATCTGAGAGGAGCTACAAATTTCCTTCCACCCAGCGTTCCCCCAAGTCTCCCGATAAAAATGATACCTCACTTGTGTTGGTAGGCCTAGCGCCCGCGACAGATAATGCCCCAAAACACAACGTGGACACATCCCATTTTTTGACAGAAAACAGAGGTGTTTTTTGCAAAGTGCCTACCTGTAGATTTTGGCCCATAGCTCAGCCGGCACCTAGGGAAACCTACCAAACCTGTGCATTTTTTAAACTAGAGACCTACGGGAATCCAAGATGGGGTGACTTGTGGGGCTCTGACCAGGTTCTGTTACTCAGAATCCTTTACAAACTTCAAACTTTGGCTAAAAAAACACATTTTCCTCACACTTCGGTGACAGAAAGTTCTGGAATCTGAGAGGAGCCACAAATGTCCTTCCACCCAGCGTTTCCAAAAGTCTCCCGATAAAAATGATACCTCATTTGTGTGGGTAGGCCTAGCGCCAACAAAAGGAAATGGCCCAAAACACAACATGGACACATCACATTTTTTCACAGAAAACAGTGCCTACCTGTGGATTGTGGCCTCTAGCTCAGCCGGCACCTGGGGAAACCTAGCAAACCAGCACATTTCTGAAAACTAGACACCTAAGGGAATCTAAGATGGGGTGACTTGTGGGGCTCTGACTAGGTTCTGTTACCCAGAATCCTTTGCAAACCTCAAAATTTGGCTAAAAAACACATTTTCCTCACATTTCGGTGACAGAAAGTTCTGGAATCTGAGAGGAGCCACAAATTTCCTTCCACCCAGCGTTTTCCCAAGTCTCCCGATAAAAATGATATCTCACTTGTGTGGGTAGGCCTTGTGCCCGCGACAGGAAATGCCCCAAAACACAACGTGGACACATCCCATTTTTTTCACAGAAAACAGAGGTGTTTTTTGCAAAGTGCCTACCTGTAGATTTTGGCCCATAGCTCAGCCGGCACCTAGGGAAACCTACCAAACCTGTGCATTTTTGAAAACTAGAGACCTAGGGGAATCCAAGATGTGGTGACTTACCAGGTTCTGTTACCCAGATTTGGCTAAATTTGGCTAATTTGGCCAAAAAAACACATTTTCCTCACATTTCGGTGACAGAAAGTTCTGGAATCTGAGAGGAGCCACAAAGTTCCTTCCACCCAGCATTCCCCCAAGTCTCCCGATAAAAATGGTACCTCACTTGTGTGGCTAGGCCTTGTGCCCGCGACAGGAAATGCCCCAAAACACAACGTGGACACATCCCATTTTTTTCACAGAAAACAGAGGTGTTTTTTGCAAAGTGCCTACCTGTAGATTTTGGCCCCTAGCTCAGCCGGCACCTAGGGAAACCTAACAAACCAGCACATTTCTGAAATCTAGACACCGAGGGGAATCCAAGATGGGGGTGACTTGTGGGGCTCTGACCAGGTTCTGTTACCCAGAATCCTTTGCAAACCTCAAAATTTGGCAAAAAAAAAACATTTTCCTCACATTTCGGTGACAGAAAGTTCTGGAATCTGAGAAGACCCACAAATTTCCTTCCACCCAGCATTCCCCCAAGTCTCCCGATAAAAATGATACCTCACTTGTGTGGGTAGGCCTAGTGCCCGCGACAGGAAATGCCCCAAAACACAACGTGGACACATCCCATTTTTTTGACAGAAAACAGTGGTGTTTTTTTCAAAGTGCCTACCTATAGATTTTGACCCCTAGCTCAGCCGGAACCTAGGGAAACCTACCAAACCTGTGCATTTTTTAAAACTAGAGACCTAGGGGAATCCGAGATGGGGTGACTTGTGGGGCTCTGACCAGGTTCTGTTACCCAGAATCCTTTGCAAACTTCAAAATTTGGCTAAAAAAACACATTTTCCTCACATTTCGGTGACAGAAAGTTCTGGAATCTGAGAGGAGCCACAAAGTTCCTTCCACCCAGCATTCCCCCAAGTCTCCCGATAAAAATGGTACCTCACTTGTGTGGGTAGGCCTAGCGCCAACGAAAGGAAATGGCCCAAAACGCAATGTGGACACATCCCATTTAGATTTTGGCCACTAGCTCAGCCGGCACCTAGGGAAACATACCAACACTGTGCATTTTTTAAAACTAGAGACCTAGGGGAATCCAGGATGGGTTGACTTGTGGGGCTCTGACCAGGTTCTGTTACCCAGAATCCTTTGCAAACCTCAAAATTTGGCAAAAAAAACACATTTTCCTCACATTTCGGTGACAGAAAGTTCTGGAATCTGAGAGGAGCTACAAATTTCCTTCCACCCAGCGTTCCCCCAAGTCTCCCGATAAAAATGATACCTCACTTGTGTTGGTAGGCCTAGCGCCCGCGACAGATAATGCCCCAAAACACAACGTGGACACATCCCATTTTTTTGACAGAAAACAGAGGTGTTTTTTGCAAAGTGCCTACCTGTAGATTTTGGCCCATAGCTCAGCCGGCACCTAGGGAAACCTACCAAACCTGTGCATTTTTGAAAACTAGAGACCTAGGGGAATCCAAGATGGGGTGACTTGTGGGGCTCTGACCAGGTTCTGTTACTCAGAATCCTTTACAAACTTCAAACTTTGGCTAAAAAAACACATTTTCCTCACACTTCGGTGACAGAAAGTTCTGGAATCTGAGAGGAGCCACAAATGTCCTTCCACCCAGCGTTTCCAAAAGTCTCCCGATAAAAATTATACCTCATTTGTGTGGGTAGGCCTAGCGCCAACGAAAGGAAATGGCCCAAAACACAACATGGACACATCACATTTTTTCACAGAAAACAGTGCCTACCTGTGGATTGTGGCCTCTAGCTCAGCCGGCACCTGGGGAAACCTAGCAAACCAGCACATTTCTGAAAACTAGACACCTAAGGGAATCTAAGATGGGGTGACTTGTGGGGCTCTGACTAGGTTCTGTTACCCAGAATCCTTTGCAAACCTCAAAATTTGGCTAAAAAACACATTTTCCTCACATTTCGGTGACAGAAAGTTCTGGAATCTGAGAGGAGCCACAAATTTCCTTCCACGTAGCGTTTTCCCAAGTCTCCCGATAAAAATGATATCTTACTTGTGTGGGCAGGCCTTGTGCCCGCGACAGGAAATGCCCCAAAACACAACGTGGACACATCCCATTTTTTTCACAGAAAACAGAGGTGTTTTTTGCAAAGTGCCTACCTGTAGATTTTGGCCCCTAGCTCAGCCGGCACCTAGGGAAACCTACCAAACCTGTGCATTTTTGAAAACTAGAGACCTAGGGGAATCCAAGATGTGGTGACTTACCAGGTTCTGTTACCCAGATTTGGCTAAATTTGGCTAATTTGGCCAAAAAAACACATTTTCCTTACATTTCGGTGACAGAAAGTTCTGGAATCTGAGAGGAGCCACAAAGTTCCTTCCACCCAGCATTCCCCCAAGTCTCCCGATAAAAATGGTACCTCACTTGTGTGGGTAGGCCTAGTGCCAACGAAAGGAAATGGCCCAAAACACAACATGGACACATCCCACTTAGATTTTGGCCACTAGCTCTGCCGGCACCTAGGGAAACCTACCAAACCTGTACATTTTTGTAAACTAGAGACCTAGGGGAATCCAGGATGGTGTGACTTGTGGGGCTCTGACCAGGTTCTGTTACCCAGAATCCTTTGCAAACCTCAGAATTTGGCCAAAAAAACACTTTTTCCTCTCATTTCGGTGACAAAAAGTTCTGGAATCTGAGAGGAGACACAAATGTCCTTCCACCCAGCGTTCCCCCAGGTCTCCCGATAAAAATGATACCTCACTTGTGTGGGTAGGCCTTGTGCCCGCGACAGGAAATGCCCCAAAACACAACGTGGACACATCCCATTTCTTTCACAGAAAACAGAGGTGTTTTTTGCAAAGTGCCTACCTGTAGATTTTGGCCCCTAGCTCAGCCGGCACCGAGGGAAACCTACCAAACCTGTGCATTTTTGAAAACTAGAGACCTAGGGGAATCCAAGATGTGGTGACTTGTGGGGCTCTGACCAGGTTCTGTTACCCAGAATCCTTTGCAAACCTCAAAATGTGGCTAAAAAAACACATTTTCCTCACATTTCGGTGACAGAAAGTTCTGGAATCTGAGAGGAGCCACAAATTTCATTCCACCCAGCGTTCCCCCAAGTCTCCTGATAAAAATAATACCTCACTTGTGTGGGTAGGCCTAGCGCCCGCGACAGGAAATGCCCCAAAACACAACGTGGACACATCCCATTTTTTTGGACAGAAAACAGAGGTGTTTTTTTCAAAGTGCCTATCTGTAGATTTTGGCCCCTAGATCAGCCGGCACCTAGGGAAACCTACCAAACCTGTGCATTTTTGAAAACTAGAGACCTAGGGAAATCCAAGATGGGGTCACTTGTGGGGCTCTGACCAGGTTCTGTTACCCAGAATCCTTTACAAACCTCAAAATTTGGCTAAAAAAACACATTTTCCTCACATTTCGGTGACAGAAAGTTCTGGAATCTGAGAGGAGCCACAAAGTTCCTTCCACCCAGCATTCCCCCAAGTCTCCCGATAAAAATGGTACCTCACTTGTGTGGGTAGGCCTAGCGCCAACGAAAGGAAATGGCCCAAAACACAATGTGGACACATCCCATTTAGATTTTGGCCACTAGCTCAGCCGGCACCTAGGGAAACATACCAACACTGTGCATTTTTTAAAACTAGAAACCTAGGGGAATCCAGGATGGGTTGACTTGTGGGGCTCTGACCAGGTTCTGTTACCCAGAATCCTTTGCAAACCTCAACATTTGGCAAAATAAACACATTTTCCTCACATTTCGGTGACAGAAAGTTCTGGAATCTGAGAGGAGCTACAAATTTCCTTCCACCCAGCGTTCCCCCAAGTCTCCCGATAAAAATGATACCTCACTTGTGTTGGTAGGCCTAGCGCCCGCGACAGATAATGCCCCAAAACACAACGTGGACACATCCCATTTTTTGACAGAAAACAGAGGTGTTTTTTGCAAAGTGCCTACCTGTAGATTTTGGCCCATAGCTCAGCCGGCACCTAGGGAAACCTACCAAACCTGTGCATTTTTGAAACTAGAGACCTACGGGAATCCAAGATGGGGTGACTTGTGGGGCTCTGACCAGGTTCTGTTACTCAGAATCCTTTACAAACTTCAAACTTTGGCTAAAAAAACACATTTTCCTCACACTTCGGTGACAGAAAGTTCTGGAATCTGAGAGGAGCCACAAATGTCCTTCCACCCAGCGTTTCCAAAAGTCTCCCGATAAAAATGATACCTCATTTGTGTGGGTAGGCCTAGCGCCAACAAAAGGAAATGGCCCAAAACACAACATGGACACATCACATTTTTTCACAGAAAACAGTGCCTACCTGTGGATTGTGGCCTCTAGCTCAGCCGGCACCTGGGGAAACCTAGCAAACCAGCACATTTCTGAAAACTAGACACCTAAGGGAATCTAAGATGGGGTGACTTGTGGGGCTCTGACTAGGTTCTGTTACCCAGAATCCTTTGCAAACCTCAAAATTTGGCTAAAAAACACATTTTCCTCACATTTCGGTGACAGAAAGTTCTGGAATCTGAGAGGAGCCACAAATTTCCTTCCACCCAGCGTTTTCCCAAGTCTCCCGATAAAAATGATATCTCACTTGTGTGGGTAGGCCTTGTGCCCGCGACAGGAAATGCCCCAAAACACAACGTGGACACATCCCATTTTTTTCACAGAAAACAGAGGTGTTTTTTGCAAAGTGCCTACCTGTAGATTTTGGCCCCTAGCTCAGCTGGCACCTAGGGAAACCTACCAAACCTGTGCATTTTTGAAAACTAGAGACCTAGGGGAATCCAAGATGTGGTGACTTACCAGGTTCTGTTACCCAGATTTGGCTAAATTTGGCTAATTTGGCCAAAAAAACACATTTTCCTCACATTTCGGTGACAGAAAGTTCTGGAATCTGAGAGGAGCCACAAAGTTCCTTCCACCCAGCATTCCCCCAAGTCTCCCGATAAAAATGGTACCTCACTTGTGTGGCTAGGCCTTGTGCCCGCAACAGGAAATGCCCCAAAACACAACGTGGACACATCCCATTTTTTTCACAGAAAACAGAGGTGTTTTTTGCAAAGTGCCTACCTGTAGATTTTGGCCCCTAGCTCAGCCGGCACCTAGGGAAACCTAACAAACCAGCACATTTCTGAAATCTAGACACCGAGGGGAATCCAAGATGGGGGTGACTTGTGGGGCTCTGACCAGGTTCTGTTACCCAGAATCCTTTGCAAACCTCAAAATTTGGCAAAAAAAAAAAACATTTTCCTCACATTTCGGTGACAGAAAGTTCTGGAATCTGAGAAGACCCACAAATTTCCTTCCACCCAGCATTCCCCCAAGTCTCCCGATAAAAATGATACCTCACTTGTGTGGGTAGGCCTAGTGCCCGCGACAGGAAATGCCCCAAAACACAACGTGGACACATCCCATTTTTTTGACAGAAAACAGTGGTGTTTTTTTCAAAGTGCCTACCTATAGATTTTGACCCCTAGCTCAGCCGGAACCTAGGGAAACCTACCAAACCTGTGCATTTTTTAAAACTAGAGACCTAGGGGAATCCGAGATGGGGTGACTTGTGGGGCTCTGACCAGGTTCTGTTACCCAGAATCCTTTGCAAACTTCAAAATTTGGCTAAAAAAACACATTTTCCTCACATTTCGGTGACAGAAAGTTCTGGAATCTGAGAGGAGCCACAAAGTTCCTTCCACCCAGCATTCCCCCAAGTCTCCCGATAAAAATGGTACCTCACTTGTGTGGGTAGGCCTAGCGCCAACGAAAGGAAATGGCCCAAAACGCAATGTGGACACATCCCATTTAGATTTTGGCCACTAGCTCAGCCGGCACCTAGGGAAACATACCAACACTGTGCATTTTTTAAAACTAGAGACCTAGGGGAATCCAGGATGGGTTGACTTGTGGGGCTCTGACCAGGTTCTGTTACCCAGAATCCTTTGCAAACCTCAAAATTTGGCAAAAAAAACACATTTTCCTCACATTTCGGTGACAGAAAGTTCTGGAATCTGAGAGGAGCTACAAATTTCCTTCCACCCAGCGTTCCCCCAAGTCTCCCGATAAAAATGATACCTCACTTGTGTTGGTAGGCCTAGCGCCCGTGACAGATAATGCCCCAAAACACAACGTGGACACATCCCATTTTTTTGACAGAAAACAGAGGTGTTTTTTGCAAAGTGCCTACCTGTAGATTTTGGCCCATAGCTCAGCCGGCACCTAGGGAAACCTACCAAACCTGTGCATTTTTGAAAACTAGAGACCTAGGGGAATCCAAGATGGGGTGACTTGTGGGGCTCTGACCAGGTTCTGTTACTCAGAATCCTTTACAAACTTCAAACTTTGGCTAAAAAAACACATTTTCCTCACACTTCGGTGACAGAAAGTTCTGGAATCTGAGAGGAGCCACAAATGTCCTTCCACCCAGCGTTTCCAAAAGTCTCCCGATAAAAATTATACCTCATTTGTGTGGGTAGGCCTAGCGCCAACGAAAGGAAATGGCCCAAAACACAACATGGACACATCACATTTTTTCACAGAAAACAGTGCCTACCTGTGGATTGTGGCCTCTAGCTCAGCCGGCACCTGGGGAAACCTAGCAAACCAGCACATTTCTGAAAACTAGACACCTAAGGGAATCTAAGATGGGGTGACTTGTGGGGCTCTGACTAGGTTCTGTTACCCAGAATCCTTTGCAAACCTCAAAATTTGGCTAAAAAACACATTTTCCTCACATTTCGGTGACAGAAAGTTCTGGAATCTGAGAGGAGCCACAAATTTCCTTCCACGTAGCGTTTTCCCAAGTCTCCCGATAAAAATGATATCTTACTTGTGTGGGTAGGCCTTGTGCCCGCGACAGGAAATGCCCCAAAACACAACGTGGACACATCCCATTTTTTTCACAGAAAACAGAGGTGTTTTTTGCAAAGTGCCTACCTGTAGATTTTGGCCCCTAGCTCAGCCGGCACCTAGGGAAACCTACCAAACCTGTGCATTTTTGAAAACTAGAGACCTAGGGGAATCCAAGATGTGGTGACTTACCAGGTTCTGTTACCCAGATTTGGCTAAATTTGGCTAATTTGGCCAAAAAAACACATTTTCCTTACATTTCGGTGACAGAAAGTTCTGGAATCTGAGAGGAGCCACAAAGTTCCTTCCACCCAGCATTCCCCCAAGTCTCCCGATAAAAATGGTACCTCACTTGTGTGGGTAGGCCTAGTGCCAACGAAAGGAAATGGCCCAAAACACAACATGGACACATCCCACTTAGATTTTGGCCACTAGCTCTGCCGGCACCTAGGGAAACCTACCAAACCTGTACATTTTTGTAAACTAGAGACCTAGGGGAATCCAGGATGGTGTGACTTGTGGGGCTCTGACCAGGTTCTGTTACCCAGAATCCTTTGCAAACCTCAAAATTTGGCAAAAAAAACACATTTTCCTCACATTTCAGTGACAGAAAGCTCTGGAATCTGAGAGGAGCCACAAATTTCCTTCCACCCAGCGTTCCCCAAAGTCTCCCGATAAAAATGATACCTCACTTGTGTGGGTAGGCCTTGTGCCCGCGACAGGAAATGCCCCAAAATACAACGTGGACACATCCCATTTTTTTCACAGAAAACAGAGGTGTTTTTTGCAAAGTGCCTACCTGTAGATTTTGGCCCCTAGCTCAGCCGGCACCTAGGGAAACCTACCAAACCTGTGCATTTTTGAAAACTAGAGACCTAGGGGAATCCAAGATGTGGTGACTTGTGGGGCTCTGACCAGGTTCTGTTACCCAGATTTGGCTAAATTTGGCTAATTTGGCCAAAAAAACACATTTTCCTCACATTTCGGTGACAGAAAGTTCTGGAATCTGAGAGGAGCCACAAAGTTCCTTCCACCCAGCATTCCCCCAAGTCTCCCGATAAAAATGGTACCTCACTTGTGTGGGTAGGCCTAGCGCCAACGAAAGGAAATGGCCCAAAACACAACATGGACACATCCCATTTAGATTTTGGCACATAGCTCAGCCGGCACCTAGGGAAACCTACCAAACCTGTGCATTTTTTAAAACTAGAGACTGAGGGGAATCCAAGATGGGGTGACTTGTGGGGCTCTGACCAGGTTCTGTTACCCAGAATCCTTTACAAACTTCAAACTTTGGCTAAAAAAACACATTTTCCTCACATTTCGGTGACAGAAAGTTCTGGAATCTGAGAGGAGCCACAAATGTCCTTCCACACAGCGTTTCCAAAAGTCTCCCGATAAAAATTATATCTCATCTGTGTGGGTAGGCCTAGCGCCAACGAAAGGAAATGGCCCAAAACACAACATGGACACATCACATTTCTTCACAGAAAACAGTGCCTCCCTGTGGATTGTGGCCTCTAGCTCAGACGGCACCTGGGGAAACCTAGCAAACCAGCACATTTCTGAAAACTAGACACCTAGGGGAATCCAAGATGGGGTGACTTGTGGGGCTCTGACTAGGTTCTGTTACCCAGAATCCTTTGCAAACCTCAAAATTTGGCTAAAAAAACACATTTTCCTCACATTTCGGTGACAGAAAGTTCTGGAATCTGAGAGGAGCCACAAATGTCCTTCCACCCAGCGTTCCCCCAAGTCTCCCGATAAAAATGATACCTCACTTGTGTGGGTAGGCTTAGCGCCAACTAAAGGAAATGGCCCAAAACACAACATGGACACATCCCATTTTTTCACAGAAAATAGTGCCTACCTGTGGATTTTGGCCTCTAGCTCAGCCAGCACCTGGGGAAACCTAGCAAACCAGCACATTTCTGAAAACTAGACACCTAGCGGAATCCAAGATGGGGTGACTTGTGGGGCTCTGACCAGGTTCTGTGACCCAGAATCCTTTGCAAACCTCAGAATTTGGTCAAAAAAACACTTTCTCCTCTCATTTCGGTGACAGAACGTTCTAGAATCTGAGAGGAGCCACAAATGTCCTTCCAACAGCGTTCCCCCAAGTCTCCCGATAAAAATGATACCTCACTTGTGTGGGTAGGCCTAGCGCCAAAGAAAGGAAATGGCCCAAAACACAACATGGACACATCACATATTTTCACAGAAAACAGTGCCTACCTGTGGATTTTGGCCTCTAGCTCACCCGGCACCTGGGGAAACCTAGCAAACCAGCACATTTCTGAAAACTAGACAAATAGGGGAATCCAAGATGGGGTGACTTGTGGGGCTCTGACCAGGTTCTGTTACCCAGAATCCTTTGCAAACCTCAGGATTTGGCCAAAAAAACACTTTTTCCTCTCATTTCGGTGACATAAAGTTCTGGAATCTGAGAGGAGCCACAAATGTCCTTCCACCCAGCGTTCCCCCAGGTCTCCCGATAAAAATGATATCTCACTTGTGTGGCTAGGCCTTGTGCCCGCGACAGGAAATGCCTCAAAACACAACGTGGACACATCCCATTTTTTTCACAGAAAACAGAGGTGTTTTTTGCAAAGTGCCTACCTGTAGATTTTGGCCCCTAGCTCAGCCGGCACCTAGGGAAACCTAACAAACCAGCACATTTCTGAAATCTAGACACTGAGGGGAATCCAAGATGGGGTGACTTGTGGGGCTCTGACCAGGTTCTGTTACCCAGAATCCTTTGCAAACCTCAAAATTTGGCCAAAAAAAAACATTTTCCTCACATTTCGGTGACAGAAAGTTCTGGAATCTGAGAAGACCCACAAATTTCCTTCCACCCAGCATTCCCCCAAGTCTCCCGATAAAAATGATACCTCACTTGTGTGGGTAGGCCTAGTGCCCGCGACAGGAAATGCCCCAAAACACAACGTGGACACATCCCATTTTTTTGACAGAAAACAGTGGTGTTTTTTTCAAAGTGCCTACCTATAGATTTTGACCCCTAGCTCAGCCGGAACCTAGGGAAACCTACCAAACCTGTGCATTTTTTAAAACTAGAGACCTAGGGGAATCCGAGATGGGGTGACTTGTGGGGCTCTGACCAGGTTCTGTTACCCAGAATCCTTTGCAAACTTCAAAATTTGGCTAAAAAAACACATTTTCCTCACATTTCGGTGACAGAAAGTTCTGGAATCTGAGAGGAGCCACAAAGTTCCTTCCACCCAGCATTCCCCCAAGTCTCCCGATAAAAATGGTACCTCACTTGTGTGGGTAGGCCTAGCGCCAACGAAAGGAAATGGCCCAAAACGCAATGTGGACACATCCCATTTAGATTTTGGCCACTAGCTCAGCCGGCACCTAGGGAAACATACCAACACTGTGCATTTTTTAAAACTAGAGACCTAGGGGAATCCAGGATGGGTTGACTTGTGGGGCTCTGACCAGGTTCTGTTACCCAGAATCCTTTGCAAACCTCAAAATTTGGCAAAAAAAACACATTTTCCTCACATTTCGGTGACAGAAAGTTCTGGAATCTGAGAGGAGCTACAAATTTCCTTCCACCCAGCGTTCCCCCAAGTCTCCCGATAAAAATGATACCTCACTTGTGTTGGTAGGCCTAGCGCCGGCGACAGATAATGCCCCAAAACACAACGTGGACACATCCCATTTTTTTGACAGAAAACAGAGGTGTTTTTTGCAAAGTGCCTACCTGTAGATTTTGGCCCATAGCTCAGCCGGCACCTAGGGAAACCTACCAAACCTGTGCATTTTTGAAAACTAGAGACCTAGGGGAATCCAAGATGGGGTGACTTGTGGGGCTCTGACCAGGTTCTGTTACTCAGAATCCTTTACAAACTTCAAACTTTGGCTAAAAAAACACATTTTCCTCACACTTCGGTGACAGAAAGTTCTGGAATCTGAGAGGAGCCACAAATGTCCTTCCACCCAGCGTTTCCAAAAGTCTCCCGATAAAAATTATACCTCATTTGTGTGGGTAGGCCTAGCGCCAACGAAAGGAAATGGCCCAAAACACAACATGGACACATCACATTTTTTCACAGAAAACAGTGCCTACCTGTGGATTGTGGCCTCTAGCTCAGCCGGCACCTGGGGAAACCTAGCAAACCAGCACATTTCTGAAAACTAGACACCTAAGGGAATCTAAGATGGGGTGACTTGTGGGGCTCTGACTAGGTTCTGTTACCCAGAATCCTTTGCAAACCTCAAAATTTGGCTAAAAAACACATTTTCCTCACATTTCGGTGACAGAAAGTTCTGGAATCTGAGAGGAGCCACAAATTTCCTTCCACGTAGCGTTTTCCCAAGTCTCCCGATAAAAATGATATCTTACTTGTGTGAGTAGGCCTTGTGCCCGCGACAGGAAATGCCCCAAAACACAACGTGGACACATCCCATTTTTTTCACAGAAAACAGAGGTGTTTTTTGCAAAGTGCCTACCTGTAGATTTTGGCCCCTAGCTCAGCCGGCACCTAGGGAAACCTACCAAACCTGTGCATTTTTGAAAACTAGAGACCTAGGGGAATCCAAGATGTGGTGACTTACCAGGTTCTGTTACCCAGATTTGGCTAAATTTGGCTAATTTGGCCAAAAAAACACATTTTCCTTACATTTCGGTGACAGAAAGTTCTGGAATCTGAGAGGAGCCACAAAGTTCCTTCCACCCAGCATTCCCCCAAGTCTCCCGATAAAAATGGTACCTCACTTGTGTGGGTAGGCCTAGTGCCAACGAAAGGAAATGGCCCAAAACACAACATGGACACATCCCACTTAGATTTTGGCCACTAGCTCTGCCGGCACCTAGGGAAACCTACCAAACCTGTACATTTTTGTAAACTAGAGACCTAGGGGAATCCAGGATGGTGTGACTTGTGGGGCTCTGACCAGGTTCTGTTACCCAGAATCCTTTGCAAACCTCAAAATTTGGCAAAAAAAACACATTTTCCTCACATTTCAGTGACAGAAAGCTCTGGAATCTGAGAGGAGCCACAAATTTCCTTCCACCCAGCGTTCCCCAAAGTCTCCCGATAAAAATGATACCTCACTTGTGTGGGTAGGCCTTGTGCCCGCGACAGGAAATGCCCCAAAATACAACGTGGACACATCCCATTTTTTTCACAGAAAACAGAGGTGTTTTTTGCAAAGTGCCTACCTGTAGATTTTGGCCCCTAGCTCAGCCGGCACCTAGGGAAACCTACCAAACCTGTGCATTTTTGAAAACTAGAGACCTAGGGGAATCCAAGATGTGGTGACTTGTGGGGCTCTGACCAGGTTCTGTTACCCAGATTTGGCTAAATTTGGCTAATTTGGCCAAAAAAACACATTTTCCTCACATTTCGGTGACAGAAAGTTCTGGAAACTGAGAGGAGCCACAAAGTTCCTTCCACCCAGCATTCCCCCAAGTCTCCCGATAAAAATGGTACCTCACTTGTGTGGGTAGGCCTAGCGCCAACGAAAGGAAATGGCCCAAAACACAACATGGACACATCCCATTTAGATTTTGGCACCTAGCTCAGCCGGCACCTAGGGAAACCTACCAAACCTGTGCATTTTTTAAAACTAGAGACCTAGGGGAATCCAAGATGGGGTGACTTGTGGGGCTCTGACCAGGTTCTGTTACCCAGAATCCTTTACAAACTTCAAACTTTGGCTAAAAAAACACATTTTCCTCACATTTCGGTGACAGAAAGTTCTGGAATCTGAGAGGAGCCACAAATGTCCTTCCACACAGCGTTTCCAAAAGTCTCCCGATAAAAATTATATCTCATCTGTGTGGGTAGGCCTAGCGCCAACGAAAGGAAATGGCCCAAAACACAACATGGACACATCACATTTCTTCACAGAAAACAGTGCCTACCTGTGGATTGTGGCCTCTAGCTCAGACGGCACCTGGGGAAACCTAGCAAACCAGCACATTTCTGAAAACTAGACACCTAGGGGAATCCAAGATGGGGTGACTTGTGGGGCTCTGACTAGGTTCTGTTACCCAGAATCCTTTGCAAACCTCAAAATTTGGCTAAAAAAACACATTTTCCTCACATTTCGGTGACAGAAAGTTCTGGAATCTGAGAGGAGCCACAAATGTCCTTCCACCCAGCGTTCCCCCAAGTCTCCCGATAAAAATGATACCTCACTTGTGTGGGTAGGCTTAGCGCCAACTAAAGGAAATGGCCCAAAACACAACATGGACACATCCCATTTTTTCACAGAAAATAGTGCCTACCTGTGGATTTTGGCCTCTAGCTCAGCCAGCACCTGGGGAAACCTAGCAAACCAGCACATTTCTGAAAACTAGACACCTAGCGGAATCCAAGATGGGGTGACTTGTGGGGCTCTGACCAGGTTCTGTGACCCAGAATCCTTTGCAAACCTCAGAATTTGGTCAAAAAAACACTTTCTCCTCTCATTTCGGTGACAGAACGTTCTAGAATCTGAGAGGAGCCACAAATGTCCTTCCAACAGCGTTCCCCCAAGTCTCCCGATAAAAATGATACCTCACTTGTGTGGGTAGGCCTAGCGCCAAAGAAAGGAAATGGCCCAAAACACAACATGGACACATCACATATTTTCACAGAAAACAGTGCCTACCTGTGGATTTTGGCCTCTAGCTCACCCGGCACCTGGGGAAACCTAGCAAACCAGCACATTTCTGAAAACTAGACAAATAGGGGAATCCAAGATGGGGTGACTTGTGGGGCTCTGACCAGGTTCTGTTACCCAGAATCCTTTGCAAACCTCAGAATTTGGCCAAAAAACACTTTTTCCTCTCATTTCGGTGACATAAAGTTCTGGAATCTGAGAGGAGCCACAAATGTCCTTCCACCCAGCGTTCCCCCAGGTCTCCCGATAAAAATGATATCTCACTTCTGTGGCTAGGCCTTGTGCCCGCGACAGGAAATGCCTCAAAACACAACGTGGACACATCCCATTTTTTTCACAGAAAACAGAGGTGTTTTTTGCAAAGTGCCTACCTGTAGATTTTGGCCCCTAGCTCAGCCGGCACCTAGGGAAACCTAACAAACCAGCACATTTCTGAAATCTAGACACTGAGGGGAATCCAAGATGGGGTGACTTGTGGGGCTCTGACCAGGTTCTGTTACCCAGAATCCTTTGCAAACCTCAAAATTTGGCAAAAAAAAAACATTTTCCTCACATTTCGGTGACAGAAAGTTCTGGAATCTGAGAAGAGCCACAAATTTCCTTCCACCCAGCATTCCCCCAAGTCTCCCGATAAAAATGATACCTCACTTGTGTGGGTAGGCCTAGTGCCCGCGACAGGAAATGCCCCAAAACACAACGTGGACACATCCCATTTTTTTGACAGAAAACAGTGGTGTTTTTTTCAAAGTGCCTACCTATAGATTTTGGCCCCTAGCTCAGCCAGAACCTAGGGAAACCTACCAAACCTGTGCATTTTTGAAAACTAGAGACCTAGGGGAATCCGAGATGGGGTGACTTGTGGGGCTCTGACCAGGTTCTGTTACCCAGAATCCTTTGCAAACTTCAAAATTTGGCTAAAAAAACACATTTTCCTCACATTTCGGTGATAGAAAGTTCTGGAATCCGAGAGGAGCCACAAATGTCCTTCCACCCAGCGTTCCCCCAAGTCTCCCAATAAAAATGATACCTCACTTGTGTGGGAAGGCCTAGCGCCAACTAAAGGAAATGGCCCAAAACACAACATGGACACATCCCATTTTTTCACAGAAAATAGTGCCTACCTGTGGATTTTGACCTCAAGCTCAGCCGGCATCTGGGAAACCTAGCAAACCAGCACATTTCTGAAAACTAGACACCTAGCGGAATCCAAGATGGGGTGACTTGTGGGGCTCTGACCAGGTTCTGTGACCCAGAATCCTTTGCAAACCTCAGAATTTGGCCAAAAAAACACTTTTTCCTCTCATTTCGGTGACAGAAAGTTCTGGAATCTGAGAGGAGCCACAAATGTCCTTCCAACAGCGTTCCCCCAAGTCTCCTGATAAAAATGATACCTCACTTGTGTGGGTAGGCCTAGCGCCAAAGAAAGGAAATGGACCAAAACACAACATGGACACATCACATATTTTCACAGAAAACAGTGACTACCTGTGGATTTTGGCCTCTAGCTTAGCCGGCACCTGGGGAAACCTAGCAAACCAGCACATTTCTGAAAACTAGAAAAATAGGGGAATCCAAGATGGGGTGAGTTGTGGGGCTCTGACCAGGTTCTGTTACCCAGAATCCTTTGCAAACCTCAGAATTTGGCCAAAAAAACACTTTTTCCTCTCATTTCGGTGACAGAAAGTTCTGGAATCTTAGAGGAGACACAAATGTCCTTCCACCCAGCGTTCCCCCAGGTCTCCCGATAAAAATGATACCTCACTTGTGTCGGTAGGCCTTGTGCCCGCGACAGGAAATGCCCCAAAACACAACGTGGACACATCCCATTTATTTCACAGAAAACAGAGGTGTTTTTTGCAAAGTGCCTACCTGTAGATTTTGGCCCCTAGCTCAGCCGGCACCTAGGGAAACCTACCAAACCTGTGCATTTTTGAAAACTAGAGACCTAGGGGAATCCAAGATGTGGTGACTTGTGGGGCTCTGACCAGGTTCTGTTACCCAGAATCCTTTGCAAACCTCATAATTTGGCCAAAAAAACACTTTTTCCTCTCATTTCGGTGACAGAAAGTTCTGGAATCTGAGAGGAGCCACAAATGTCCTTCCAACAGCGTTCCCCCAAGTCTCCCGATAAAAATGATACCTCACTTGTGTGGGTAGGCCTAGCGCCAAAGAAAGGAAATGGCCCAAAACACAACATGGACACATTACATATTTTCACAGAATACAGTGCCTACCTGTGGATTTTGGCATCTAGCTCAGCCGACAGCTGGGGAAACCTAGCAAACCAGCACATTTCTGAAAACTAGACAAATAGGGGAATCAAATATGTGGTGACTTGTGGGGCTCTGACCAGGTTCTGTTACCCAGAATCCTTTGCAAACCTCAGAATTTGGCCAAAAAAACACTTTTTCCTCTCATTTCGGTGACAAAAAGTTCTGGAATCTGAGAGGAGACACAAATGTCCTTCCACCCAGCGTTCCCCCAGGTCTCCCGATAAAAATGATACCTCACTTGTGTGGGTAGGCCTTGTGCCCGCGACAGGAAATGCCCCAAAACACAACGTGGACACATCCCATTTCTTTCACAGAAAACAGAGGTGTTTTTTGCAAAGTGCCTACCTGTAGATTTTGGCCCCTAGCTCAGCCGGCACCGAGGGAAACCTACCAAACCTGTGCATTTTTGAAAACTAGAGACCTAGGGGAATCCAAGATGTGGTGACTTGTGGGGCTCTGACCAGGTTCTGTTACCCAGAATCCTTTGCAAACCTCAAAATGTGGCTAAAAAAACACATTTTCCTCACATTTCGGTGACAGAAAGTTCTGGAATCTGAGAGGAGCCACAAATTTCCTTCCACCCAGCGTTCCCCCAAGTCTCCTGATAAAAATAATACCTCACTTGTGTGGGTAGGCCTAGCGCCCGCGACAGGAAATGCCCCAAAACACAACGTGGACACATCCCATTTTTTTGGACAGAAAACAGAGGTGTTTTTTTCAAAGTGCCTATCTGTAGATTTTGGCCCCTAGATCAGCCGGCACCTAGGGAAACCTACCAAACCTGTGCATTTTTGAAAACTAGAGACCTAGGGAAATCCAAGATGGGGTGACTTGTGGGGCTCTGACCAGGTTCTGTTACCCAGAATCCTTTACAAACCTCAAAATTTGGCTAAAAAAACACATTTTCCTCACATTTCGGTGACAGAAAGTTCTGGAATCTGAGAGGAGCCACAAAGTTCCTTCCACCCAGCATTCCCCCAAGTCTCCCGATAAAAATGGTACCTCACTTGTGTGGGTAGGCCTAGCGCCAACGAAAGGAAATGGCCCAAAACACAATGTGGACACATCCCATTTAGATTTTGGCCACTAGCTCAGTCGGCACCTAGGGAAACATACCAACACTGTGCATTTTTTAAAACTAGAGACCTAGGGGAATCCAGGATGGGTTGACTTGTGGGGCTCTGACCAGGTTCTGTTACCCAGAATCCTTTGCAAACCTCAACATTTGGCAAAATAAACACATTTTCCTCACATTTCGGTGACAGAAAGTTCTGGAATCTGAGAGGAGCTACAAATTTCCTTCCACCCAGCGTTCCCCCAAGTCTCCCGATAAAAATGATACCTCACTTGTGTTGGTAGGCCTAGCGCCCGCGACAGATAATGCCCCAAAACACAACGTGGACACATCCCATTTTTTTGACAGAAAACAGAGGTGTTTTTTGCAAAGTGCCTACCTGTAGATTTTGGCCAATAGCTCAGCCGGCACCTAGGGAAACCTACCAAACCTGTGCATTTTTGAAAACTAGAGACCTACGGGAATCCAAGATGGGGTGACTTGTGGGGCTCTGACCAGGTTCTGTTACTCAGAATCCTTTACAAACTTCAAACTTTGGCTAAAAAAACACATTTTCCTCACACTTCGGTGACAGAAAGTTCTGGAATCTGAGAGGAGCCACAAATGTCCTTCCACCCAGCGTTTCCAAAAGTCTCCCGATAAAAATTATACCTCATTTGTGTGGGTAGGCCTAGCGCCAACAAAAGGAAATGGCCCAAAACACAACATGGACACATCACATTTTTTCACAGAAAACAGTGCCTACCTGTGGATTGTGGCCTCTAGCTCAGCCGGCACCTGGGGAAACCTAGCAAACCAGCACATTTCTGAAAACTAGACACCTAAGGGAATCTAAGATGGGGTGACTTGTGGGGCTCTGACTAGGTTCTGTTACCCAGAATCCTTTGCAAACCTCAAAATTTGGCTAAAAAACACATTTTCCTCACATTTCGGTGACAGAAAGTTCTGGAATCTGAGAGGAGCCACAAATTTCCTTCCACCCAGCGTTTTCCCAAGTCTCCCGATAAAAATGATATCTCACTTGTGTGGGTAGGCCTTGTGCCCGCGACAGGAAATGCCCCAAAACACAACGTGGACACATCCCATTTTTTTCACAGAAACAGAGGTGTTTTTTGCAAAGTGCCTACCTGTAGATTTTGGCCCCTAGCTCAGCCGGCACCTAGGGAAACCTACCAAACCTGTGCATTTTTGAAAACTAGAGACCTAGGGGAATCCAAGATGTGGTGACTTACCAGGTTCTGTTACCCAGATTTGGCTAAATTTGGCTAATTTGGCCAAAAAAACACATTTTCCTCACATTTCGGTGACAGAAAGTTCTGGAATCTGAGAGGAGCCACAAAGTTCCTTCCACCCAGCATTCCCCCAAGTCTCCCGATAAAAATGGTACCTCACTTGTTTGGCTAGGCCTTGTGCCCGCGACAGGAAATGCCCCAAAACACAACGTGGACACATCCCATTTTTTTCACAGAAAACAGAGGTGTTTTTTGCAAAGTGCCTACCTGTAGATTTTGGCCCCTAGCTCAGCCGGCACCTAGGGAAACCTAACAAACCAGCACATTTCTGAAATCTAGACACCGAGGGGAATCCAAGATGGGGGTGACTTGTGGGGCTCTGACCAGGTTCTGTTACCCAGAATCCTTTGTAAACCTCAAAATTTGGCAAAAAAAAAACATTTTCCTCACATTTCGGTGACAGAAAGTTCTGGAATCTGAGAAGACCCACAAATTTCCTTCCACCCAGCATTCCCCCAAGTCTCCCGATAAAAATGATACCTCACTTGTGTGGGTAGGCCTAGTGCCCGCGACAGGAAATGCCCCAAAACACAACGTGGACACATCCCATTTTTTTGACAGAAAACAGTGGTGTTTTTTTCAAAGTGCCTACCTATAGATTTTGGCCCCTAGCTCAGCCGGAACCTAGGGAAACCTACCAAACCTGTGCATTTTTGAAAACTAGAGACCTAGGGGAATCCGAGATGGGGTGACTTGTGGGGCTCTGACCAGGTTCTGTTACCCAGAATCCTTTGCAAACTTCAAAATTTGGCTAAAAAAACACATTTTCCTCACATTTCGGTGATAGAAAGTTCTGGAATCCGAGAGGAGCCACAAATGTCCTTCCACCCAGCGTTCCCCCAAGTCTCCCAATAAAAATGATACCTCACTTGTGTGGGAAGGCCTAGCGCCAACTAAAGGAAATGGTCCAAAACACAACATGGACACATCCCATTTTTTCACAGAAAATAGTGCCTACCTGTGGATTTTGACCTCAAGCTCAGCCGGCATCTGGGAAACCTAGCAAACCAGCACATTTCTGAAAACTAGACACCTAGCGGAATCCAAGATGGGGTGACTTGTGGGGCTCTGACCAGGTTCTGTGACCCAGAATCCTTTGCAAACCTCAGAATTTGGCCAAAAAAACACTTTTTCCTCTCATTTCGGTGACAGAAAGTTCTGGAATCTGAGAGGAGCCACAAATGTCCTTCCAACAGCGTTCCCCCAAGTCTCCCGATAAAAATGATACCTCACTTGTGTGGGTAGGGCTAGCGCCCGCGACAGGGAATGCCCCAAAACACAACGTGGACACATCCCATTTTTTTGACAGAAAACAGAGGTGTTTTTTGCAAAGTGCCTACATGTAGATTTTGGCCCCTAGCTCAGCCGGCACCTAGGGAAACCTACCAAACCTGTGCATTTTTGAAAACTAGAGAACTAGGGGAATCCAAGATGGGGTGACTTGTGGGGCTCTGAACAGGTTCTGTTACCCAGAATCCTTTACAAACTTTGGCTAAAAAAACAAATTTTCCTCACATTTTGGTGACAAAAAGTTCTGGAATCTGAGAGGAGCTCAAATGTCCTTCCACCCAGCGTTCCCACAAGTCTCCCGATAAAAATGATACCTCACTTGTGTGGTTAGGCCTAGCACCAAGGAAAGGAAATGGCCCAAAACACAACATGGACACATCACATTTTTTCACAGAAAACAGTGCCTACCTGTGGATTTTGGCATCTAGCTCAGCCGGCACCTGGGGAAACCTAGCAAACCAGCACATTTCTGAAAACTAGACACCTAGGGGAATCTAAGATGGGGTGACTTGTGGGGCTCTGACCAGGTTCTGTGACCCAGAATCCTTTGCAAACCTCAAACTTTGGCCAAAAAAACACTTTTTCCTCTCATTTCAGTGACAGAAAGTTCTGGAATCTGAGAGGAGCCACTAATGTCCTTCCACCCAGTGTTCCCACAAGTCTCCCGATAAAAATGATACCTCACTTGTGTGGGTAGGCCTAGCGCCAACGAAACGAAATGGCCCAAAACACAACATGGACACATCACATTTTTTCACAGAAAACAGTGCCTACCTGTGGATTTTGGCCTCTAGCTCAGCCGGCACCTGGGGAAACCTAGCAAACCAGCACCTTTCTGAAAACTAGACACCTAGGGGAATCCAGGATGGGGTGACTTGTGGGGCTCTGACCAGGTTCTGTTACCCAGAATCCTTTGCAAACCTCAAACTTTGGCGAACAAAACGCATTTTCCTCACATTTCAGTGACAGAAAGTTCTGGAATCTGAGAGGAGCCACAAATTTCCTTCCACCCAGCATTCCCCCAAGTCTCCCGATAAAAATGATACCTCACTTGTGTGGGTAGGCCTAGCGCCCGTGACAGGAAATGCCCCAAAACACGACGTGTACACATCACATTTTTTTGACAGAAAACAGAGGTGTTTTTTGCAAAGTGCCTACCTGAAGATTTTGGCCCCTAGCTCAGCCGGCACCTATGGAAACCTACCAAACCTGTGCATTTTTTAAAACTAGACACCTAGGGGAATCCAAGATGGGGTGACTTGTGGGGCTCTGACCAGGTTCTGTTACCCAGAATTCTTTGCAAACCTCAATATTTGGCGAAAAAAACACATTTTCCTCACATTTCGGTGACAGAAAGTTCTGGAATCTGAGAGGAGCCACAAATGTCCTTCCACCCAGCGTTCCCCCAAGTCTCCCAATAAAAATGATACCTCACTTGTGTGGGTAGGCCTAGCGCCAACGAAAGGAAATGGCCCAAAACACAACGTGGACACATCCAGTTTTTTTGACAGAAAACAGAGGTGTTTTTTGCAAAGTGCCTACCTGTAGATTTTGGCCCCTAGCTCAGCCGGCACCTAGGGAAACCTACCAAACCTGTGCATTTTTGAAAACTAGAGACCTAGGGGAATCCAAGATGGGGTGACTTGTGGGGCTCTGACCAGGTTCTGTTACCCAGAATCCTTTACAAACTTCAAACTTTGGCTAAAAAAACACATTTTCCTCACATTTCGGTGACAGAAAGTTCTGGAATCTGAGAGGAGCCACAAATGTCCTTCCACCCAGCGTTTCCCCAAGTCTCCCGATAAAAATGATCCCTCACTTGTGTGGTTAGGCCTAGCGCCAACGAAACGAAATGTCCCAAAACACAACATGGACACATCACATTTTTTCACAGAAAACAGTGCCTACCTGTGGATTTTGGCCTCTAGCTCAGCCGGCACCTGGGGAAACCTAGCAAACCAGCACATTTCCGAAAACTAGACACCTAGGGGAATCCAAGATGGGGTGACTTGTGGGGCTCTGACAAGGTTCTGTTACCCAGAATCCTTTGCAAACCTCAATATTTAGCAAAAAAAACACATTTTCCTCACATTTCGGTGACAGAAAGTTCTGGAATCTGAGAGGAGCCACAAATGTCCTTCCACCCAGCGTTCCCCCAAGTCTCCCGATAAAAATGATACCTCACTTGTGTGGGTAGGCCTAGCGCCAACGAAAGGAAATGGCCCAAAACACAACGTGGACACATCCAGTTTTTTTGACAGAAAACAGAGGTGTTTTTTGCAAAGTGCCTACCTGTAGATTTTGGCCCCTAGCTCAGCCGGCACCTAGGGAAACCTACCAAACCTGTGTATTTTTGAAAACTAGAGACTTAGGGGAATCCAAGATGGGGTGACTTGTGGGGCTCTGACCAGGTTCTGTTACCCAGAATCCTTTGCAAACCTCAAATTTGGCTAAAAAAACACATTTTCCTCACATTTCGGTGACAGAAAGTTCTGGAATCTGAGAGGAGCCACAAATGTCCTTCCACCCAGCGTTCCCCCAAGTCTCCCGATAAAAATGATACCTCACTTGTGTGGGTAGGCCTAGCGCCCGCGACAGGAAATGCCCCAAAACACAACGTGGACACATCCAATTTTTTTGACAGAAAACAGAGGTGTTCTTTGCAAAGTGCCTACCTGTAGATTTTGGCCCCTAGCTCAGCCGGCACCTAGGGAAACCTACCAAAAATGTGCATTTTGAAAACTAGAGACCTAGGGGTATCCAAGATGGAGTGACTTGTGGGGCTCTGACCAGGTTCTGTTACCCAGAATCCTTTTCAAACTTTGGCTAAAAAAACACATTTTCCTAACATTTCAGTGACAGAAAGTTCTGGAATCTGAGAGGAGCCACAAATGTCCTTCCACCCAGCGTTTCCCCAAGTCTCCCGATAAAAATTATACCTCACTTGTGTGGTTAGGCCTAGCGCCAACGAAAGGAAATGGTCCAAAACACAACATGGACACATGACATTTTTTCACAGAAAACAGTGCCTACCTGTGGATTTTGGCCTCTAGCTCAGCCGGCACCTTGGGAAACCTAGCAAACCAGCACATTTCTGAAAACTAGACACCTAGGGGAATCCAAGATGGGGTGACTTGTGGGACTCTGACCAGGTTCTGTTACCCAGAATCCTTTGCAAACCTCAACATTTGGCTAAAAAAACACATTTTCCTCACATTTCGGTGACAGAAAGTTCTGGAATCTGAGAGGAGCCACAAATTTCCTTCCACCCGGCGTTCCCCCAAGTCTCCCGATAAAAATGATACCTCACTTGTGTGGGTAGGGCTAGCGCCCGCGACAGGAAATGCCCCAAAACACAACGTGGACACATCCCATTTTTTTGACAGAAAACAGAGGTGTTTTTTGCAAAGTGCCTACCTGTAGATTTTGGCCCCTAGCTCAGCCGGCACCTAGGGAAACCTACCAAACCTGTGCATTTTTAAAAACTAAAGACGTAGGGGAATCCAAGATGGGGTGACTTGTGGGGCTCTGACCAGGTTCTGTTACCCAGAATCCTTTACAAACTTAAAACTTTGGCTAAAAAAACACATTTTCCTCACATTTCGGTGACAAAAAGTTCTGGAATCTGAGAGGAGCCACAAATGTCCTTCCACCCAGCGTTCCCACAAGTCTCCCGATAAAAATGATACCTCACTTGTGTGGTTAGGCCTAGCGCCAACGAAAGGAAATAGCCCAAAACACAACATGGACACATCACATTTTTTCACAGAAAACAGTGCCTACCTGTGGATTTTGGCCTCTAGCTCAGCCGGCATCTGGGGAAACCTAGCAAACCAGCACATTTCTGAAAACTATACACCTAGGGGAATCCAAGATGGGGTGACTTGTGGGGCTCTGACCAGGTTCTGTTACCCAGAATCCTTTGCAAACCTCAAATTTGGCTAAAAAAACACATTTTCCTCACATTTCGGTGACAAAAAGTTCTGGAATCTGAGAGGAGCCACAAATGTCCTACCACCCAGCGTTCCCCCAAGTCTCCCGATAAAAATGATACCTCACTTGTGTGGGTAGGCCTAGTGCCCGCGACAGGAAATGCCCCAAAACACAACGTGGACACATCCCATTTTTTTGACAGAAAACAGTGGTGTTTTTTTCAAAGTGCCTACCTATAGATTTTGGCCCCTAGCTCAGCCGGAACCTAGGGAAACCTACCAAACCTGTGCATTTTTGAAAACTAGAGACCTAGGGGAATCCGAGATGGGGTGACTTGTGGGGCTCTGAACAGGTTCTGTTACCCAGAATCCTTTACAAACTTAAAACTTTGGCTAAAAAAACACATTTTCCTCACATTTCGGTGACAAAAAATTCTGGAATCTGAGAGGAGCCACAAATGTCCTTCCACCCAGCGTTCCCACAAGTCTCCCGATAAAAATGATACCTCACTTGTGTGGTTAGGCCTAGCGCCAACGAAAGGAAATGGCCCAAAACACAACATGGACACATCACATTTTTTCATAGAAAACAGTGCCTACCTGTGGATTTTGGCCTCTAGCTCAGCCGGCATCTGGGGAAACCTAGCAAACCAGCACATTTCTGAAAACTATACACCTAGGGGAATCCAAGATGGGGTGACTTGTGGGGCTCTGACCAGGTTCTGTTACCCAGAATCCTTTGCAAACCTCAAATTTGGCTAAAAAAACACATTTTCCTCACATTTCGGTGACAAAAAGTTCTGGAATCTGAGAGGAGCCACAAATGTCCTACCACCCAGCGTTCCCCCAAGTCTCCCGATAAAAATGATACCTCACTTGTGTGGGTAGGCCTAGTGCCCGCGACAGGAAATGCCCCAAAACACAACGTGGACACATCCCATTTTTTTGACAGAAAACAGTGGTGTTTTTTTCAAAGTGCCTACCTATAGATTTTGGCCCCTAGCTCAGCCGGAACCTAGGGAAACCTACCAAACCTGTGCATTTTTGAAAACTAGAGACCTAGGGGAATCCGAGATGGGGTGACTTGTGGGGCTCTGAACAGGTTCTGTTACCCAGAATCCTTTACAAACTTAAAACTTTGGCTAAAAAAACACATTTTCCTCACATTTCGGTGACAAAAAATTCTGGAATCTGAGAGGAGCCACAAATGTCCTTCCACCCAGCGTTCCCACAAGTCTCCCGATAAAAATGATACCTCACTTGTGTGGTTAGGCCTAGCGCCAACGAAAGGAAATGGCCCAAAACACAACATGGACACATCACATTTTTTCATAGAAAACAGTGCCTACCTGTGGATTTTGGCCTCTAGCTCAGCTGGCATCTGGGGAAACCTAGCAAACCAGCACATTTCTGAAAACTATACACCTAGGGGAATCCAAGATGGGGTGACTTGTGGGGCTCTGACCAGGTTCTGTTACCCAGAATCCTTTGCAAACCTCACATTTGGCTAAAAAAACACATTTTCCTCACATTTCGGTGACAGAAAGTTCTGGAATCTGAGAGGAGCCACAAATGTCCTACCACCCAGCGTTCCCCCAAGTCTCCCGATAAAAATGATACCTCACTTGTGTGGGTAGGCCTAGGTCCCGCGACAGGAAATGTCCCAAAACACAACGTGGACACATCACATTTTTTTGACAGAAAACAGATGTGTTTTTTGCAAAGTGCCTACCTGTAGATCTTGGCCCTAGCTCAGCCGGCACCTAGGGAAACCTACCAAACCTGTGCATTTTTGAAAACTAGAGACCTAGTGGAATCCAAGATGGGGTGACTTGTGGGGCTCTGACCAGGTTCTGTTACCCAGAATCCTTTACAAACTTCAAACTTTGGCTAAAAAAACACATTTTCCTCACATTTCGGTGACAAAAAGTTCTGAAATCTGAGAGGAGCCCCAAATGTCCTTCCACCCAGCGTTCCCACAAGTCTCCCGATAAAAATGATACCTCACATGTGTGGTTAGGCCTAGCACCAAGGAAAGGAAATGGCCCAAAACACAACATGGACACATCACATTTTTTCACAGAAAAGAGTGCCTACCTGTGTATTTTGGCCTCTCGCTCAGCCGGCAGCTGGGGAAACCTAGCAAACCAGCACATTTCTGAAAACTAGACACCTAGGGGAATCTAAGATGGGGTGACTTGTGGGGTTCTGACCAGGTTCTGTGACCCAGAATCCTTTGCAAACATCAAACTTTGGCCAAAAAAACACTTTTTCCTCTCATTTCCGTGACAGAAAGTTCTGGAATCTGAGAGGAGCCGCTAATGTCCTTCCACCCAGTGTTCGCACAAGTCTCCCGATAAAAATGATACCTCACTTGTGTGGGTAGGCCTAGCGCCAACGAAAGGAAATGGCCCAAAACACAACATGGACACATCACATTTTTTCACAGAAAACAGTGCCTACCTGTGGATTTTGGCCTCTAGCTCAGCCGGCACCTGGGGAAACCTAGCAAACCAGCACCTTTCTGATAACTAGACACCTAGGGGAATCCAGGATGGTGTGACTTGTGGGGCTCTGACCAGGTTCTGTTACCCAGAATCCTTTACAAACCTCAAAATTTGGCGAAAAAAACGCATTTTCCTCACATTTCGGTGACAGAAAGTTCTGGAATCTGAGAGGAGCCACAAATGTCCTTCCAACAGCGTTCCCCCAAGTCTCCCGATAAAAATGATACCTCACTTGTGTGGTTAGGCCTAGCGCCAACGAAAGGAAATGGCCCAAAACACAACATGGACACATCACATTTTTTCACAGAAAACAGTGCCTACCTGTGGATTTTGGCCTCTAGCTCAGCCGGCATCTGGGGAAACCTAGCAAACCAGCACATTTCTGAAAACTATACACCTAGGGGAATCCAAGATGGGGTGACTTGTGGGGCTCTGACCAGGTTCTGTTACCCAGAATCCTTTGCAAACCTCAAATTTGGCTAAAAAAACACATTTTCCTCACATTTCGGTGACAGAAAGTTCTGGAATCTGAGAGGAGCCACAAATGTCCTACCACCCAGCGTTCCCCCAAGTCTCCCGATAAAAATGATACCTCACTTGTGTGGGTAGGCCTAGCTCCCGCGACAGGAAATGTCCCAAAACACAACGTGGACACATCACATTTTTTTGACAGAAAACAGAGGTGTTTTTTGCAAAGTGCCTACCTGTAGATCTTGGCCCTAGCTCAGCCGGCACCTAGGGAAACCTACCAAACCTGTGCATTTTTGAAAACTAGAGACCTACGGGAATCCAAGATGGGGTGACTTGTGGGGCTCTGACCAGGTTCTGTTACTCAGAATCCTTTACAAACTTCAAACTTTGGCTAAAAAAACACATTTTCCTCACACTTCGGTGACAGAAAGTTCTGGAATCTGAGAGGAGCCACAAATGTCCTTCCACCCAGCGTTTCCAAAAGTCTCCCGATAAAAATTATACCTCATTTGTGTGGGTAGGCCTAGCGCCAACAAAAGGAAATGGCCCAAAACACAACATGGACACATCACATTTTTTCACAGAAAACAGTGCCTACCTGTGGATTGTGGCCTCTAGCTCAGCCGGCACCTGGGGAAACCTAGCAAACCAGCACATTTCTGAAAACTAGACACCTAAGGGAATCTAAGATGGGGTGACTTGTGGGGCTCTGACTAGGTTCTGTTACCCAGAATCCTTTGCAAACCTCAAAATTTGGCTAAAAAACACATTTTCCTCACATTTCGGTGACAGAAAGTTCTGGAATCTGAGAGGAGCCACAAATTTCCTTCCACCCAGCGTTTTCCCAAGTCTCCCGATAAAAATGATATCTCACTTGTGTGGGTAGGCCTTGTGCCCGCGACAGGAAATGCCCCAAAACACAACGTGGACACATCCCATTTTTTTCACAGAAACAGAGGTGTTTTTTGCAAAGTGCCTACCTGTAGATTTTGGCCCCTAGCTCAGCCGGCACCTAGGGAAACCTACCAAACCTGTGCATTTTTGAAAACTAGAGACCTAGGGGAATCCAAGATGTGGTGACTTACCAGGTTCTGTTACCCAGATTTGGCTAAATTTGGCTAATTTGGCCAAAAAAACACATTTTCCTCACATTTCGGTGACAGAAAGTTCTGGAATCTGAGAGGAGCCACAAAGTTCCTTCCACCCAGCATTCCCCCAAGTCTCCCGATAAAAATGGTACCTCACTTGTGTGGCTAGGCCTTGTGCCCGCGACAGGAAATGCCCCAAAACACAACGTGGACACATCCCATTTTTTTCACAGAAAACAGAGGTGTTTTTTGCAAAGTGCCTACCTGTAGATTTTGGCCCCTAGCTCAGCCGGCACCTAGGGAAACCTAACAAACCAGCACATTTCTGAAATCTAGACACCGAGGGGAATCCAAGATGGGGGTGACTTGTGGGGCTCTGACCAGGTTCTGTTACCCAGAATCCTTTGTAAACCTCAAAATTTGGCAAAAAAAAAACATTTTCCTCACATTTCGGTGACAGAAAGTTCTGGAATCTGAGAAGACCCACAAATTTCCTTCCACCCAGCATTCCCCCAAGTCTCCCGATAAAAATGATACCTCACTTGTGTGGGTAGGCCTAGTGCCCGCGACAGGAAATGCCCCAAAACACAACGTGGACACATCCCATTTTTTTGACAGAAAACAGTGGTGTTTTTTTCAAAGTGCCTACCTATAGATTTTGGCCCCTAGCTCAGCCGGAACCTAGGGAAACCTACCAAACCTGTGCATTTTTGAAAACTAGAGACCTAGGGGAATCCGAGATGGGGTGACTTGTGGGGCTCTGACCAGGTTCTGTTACCCAGAATCCTTTGCAAACTTCAAAATTTGGCTAAAAAAACACATTTTCCTCACATTTCGGTGATAGAAAGTTCTGGAATCCGAGAGGAGCCACAAATGTCCTTCCACCCAGCGTTCCCCCAAGTCTCCCAATAAAAATGATACCTCACTTGTGTGGGAAGGCCTAGCGCCAACTAAAGGAAATGGTCCAAAACACAACATGGACACATCCCATTTTTTCACAGAAAATAGTGCCTACCTGTGGATTTTGACCTCAAGCTCAGCCGGCATCTGGGAAACCTAGCAAACCAGCACATTTCTGAAAACTAGACACCTAGCGGAATCCAAGATGGGGTGACTTGTGGGGCTCTGACCAGGTTCTGTGACCCAGAATCCTTTGCAAACCTCAGAATTTGGCCAAAAAAACACTTTTTCCTCTCATTTCGGTGACAGAAAGTTCTGGAATCTGAGAGGAGCCACAAATGTCCTTCCAACAGCGTTCCCCCAAGTCTCCCGATAAAAATGATACCTCACTTGTGTGGGTAGGGCTAGCGCCCGCGACAGGGAATGCCCCAAAACACAACGTGGACACATCCCATTTTTTTGACAGAAAACAGAGGTGTTTTTTGCAAAGTGCCTACATGTAGATTTTGGCCCCTAGCTCAGCCGGCACCTAGGGAAACCTACCAAACCTGTGCATTTTTGAAAACTAGAGAACTAGGGGAATCCAAGATGGGGTGACTTGTGGGGCTCTGAACAGGTTCTGTTACCCAGAATCCTTTACAAACTTTGGCTAAAAAAACAAATTTTCCTCACATTTCGGTGACAAAAAGTTCTGGAATCTGAGAGGAGCTCAAATGTCCTTCCACCCAGCGTTCCCACAAGTCTCCCGATAAAAATGATACCTCACTTGTGTGGTTAGGCCTAGCACCAAGGAAAGGAAATGGCCCAAAACACAACATGGACACATCACATTTTTTCACAGAAAACAGTGCCTACCTGTGGATTTTGGCATCTAGCTCAGCCGGCACCTGGGGAAACCTAGCAAACCAGCACATTTCTGAAAACTAGACACCTAGGGGAATCTAAGATGGGGTGACTTGTGGGGCTCTGACCAGGTTCTGTGACCCAGAATCCTTTGCAAACCTCAAACTTTGGCCAAAAAAACACTTTTTCCTCTCATTTCGGTGACAGAAAGTTCTGGAATCTGAGAGGAGCCACTAATGTCCTTCCACCCAGTGTTCCCACAAGTCTCCCGATAAAAATGATACCTCACTTGTGTGGGTAGGCCTAGCGCCAACGAAACGAAATGGCCCAAAACACAACATGGACACATCACATTTTTTCACAGAAAACAGTGCCTACCTGTGGATTTTGGCCTCTAGCTCAGCCGGCACCTGGGGAAACCTAGCAAACCAGCACCTTTCTGAAAACTAGACACCTAGGGGAATCCAGGATGGGGTGACTTGTGGGGCTCTGACCAGGTTCTGTTACCCAGAATCCTTTGCAAACCTCAAACTTTGGCGAACAAAACGCATTTTCCTCACATTTCAGTGACAGAAAGTTCTGGAATCTGAGAGGAGCCACAAATTTCCTTCCACCCAGCATTCCCCCAAGTCTCCCGATAAAAATGATACCTCACTTGTGTGGGTAGGCCTAGCGCCCGTGACAGGAAATGCCCCAAAACACGACGTGTACACATCACATTTTTTTGACAGAAAACAGAGGTGTTTTTTGCAAAGTGCCTACCTGAAGATTTTGGCCCCTAGCTCAGCCGGCACCTATGGAAACCTACCAAACCTGTGCATTTTTTAAAACTAGACACCTAGGGGAATCCAAGATGGGGTGACTTGTGGGGCTCTGACCAGGTTCTGTTACCCAGAATTCTTTGCAAACCTCAATATTTGGCGAAAAAAACACATTTTCCTCACATTTCGGTGACAGAAAGTTCTGGAATCTGAGAGGAGCCACAAATGTCCTTCCACCCAGCGTTCCCCCAAGTCTCCCAATAAAAATGATACCTCACTTGTGTGGGTAGGCCTAGCGCCAACGAAAGGAAATGGCCCAAAACACAACGTGGACACATCCAGTTTTTTTGACAGAAAACAGAGGTGTTTTTTGCAAAGTGCCTACCTGTAGATTTTGGCCCCTAGCTCAGCCGGCACCTAGGGAAACCTACCAAACCTGTGCATTTTTGAAAACTAGAGACCTAGGGGAATCCAAGATGGGGTGACTTGTGGGGCTCTGACCAGGTTCTGTTACCCAGAATCCTTTACAAACTTCAAACTTTGGCTAAAAAAACACATTTTCCTCACATTTCGGTGACAGAAAGTTCTGGAATCTGAGAGGAGCCACAAATGTCCTTCCACCCAGCGTTTCCCCAAGTCTCCCGATAAAAATGATCCCTCACTTGTGTGGTTAGGCCTAGCGCCAACGAAACGAAATGTCCCAAAACACAACATGGACACATCACATTTTTTCACAGAAAACAGTGCCTACCTGTGGATTTTGGCCTCTAGCTCAGCCGGCACCTGGGGAAACCTAGCAAACCAGCACATTTCCGAAAACTAGACACCTAGGGGAATCCAAGATGGGGTGACTTGTGGGGCTCTGACAAGGTTCTGTTACCCAGAATCCTTTGCAAACCTCAATATTTAGCAAAAAAAACACATTTTCCTCACATTTCGGTGACAGAAAGTTCTGGAATCTGAGAGGAGCCACAAATGTCCTTCCACCCAGCGTTCCCCCAAGTCTCCCGATAAAAATGATACCTCACTTGTGTGGGTAGGCCTAGCGCCAACGAAAGGAAATGGCCCAAAACACAACGTGGACACATCCAGTTTTTTTGACAGAAAACAGAGGTGTTTTTTGCAAAGTGCCTACCTGTAGATTTTGGCCCCTAGCTCAGCCGGCACCTAGGGAAACCTACCAAACCTGTGTATTTTTGAAAACTAGAGACTTAGGGGAATCCAAGATGGGGTGACTTGTGGGGCTCTGACCAGGTTCTGTTACCCAGAATCCTTTGCAAACCTCAAATTTGGCTAAAAAAACACATTTTCCTCACATTTCGGTGACAGAAAGTTCTGGAATCTGAGAGGAGCCACAAATGTCCTTCCACCCAGCGTTCCCCCAAGTCTCCCGATAAAAATGATACCTCACTTGTGTGGGTAGGCCTAGCGCCCGCGACAGGAAATGCCCCAAAACACAACGTGGACACATCCAATTTTTTTGACAGAAAACAGAGGTGTTCTTTGCAAAGTGCCTACCTGTAGATTTTGGCCCCTAGCTCAGCCGGCACCTAGGGAAACCTACCAAAAATGTGCATTTTGAAAACTAGAGACCTAGGGGTATCCAAGATGGAGTGACTTGTGGGGCTCTGACCAGGTTCTGTTACCCAGAATCCTTTTCAAACTTTGGCTAAAAAAACACATTTTCCTAACATTTCAGTGACAGAAAGTTCTGGAATCTGAGAGGAGCCACAAATGTCCTTCCACCCAGCGTTTCCCCAAGTCTCCCGATAAAAATTATACCTCACTTGTGTGGTTAGGCCTAGCGCCAACGAAAGGAAATGGTCCAAAACACAACATGGACACATGACATTTTTTCACAGAAAACAGTGCCTACCTGTGGATTTTGGCCTCTAGCTCAGCCGGCACCTTGGGAAACCTAGCAAACCAGCACATTTCCGAAAACTAGACACCTAGGGGAATCCAAGATGGGGTGACTTGTGGGACTCTGACCAGGTTCTGTTACCCAGAATCCTTTGCAAACCTCAACATTTGGCTAAAAAAACACATTTTCCTCACATTTCGGTGACAGAAAGTTCTGGAATCTGAGAGGAGCCACAAATTTCCTTCCACCCGGCGTTCCCCCAAGTCTCCCGATAAAAATGATACCTCACTTGTGTGGGTAGGGCTAGCGCCCGCGACAGGAAATGCCCCAAAACACAACGTGGACACATCCCATTTTTTTGACAGAAAACAGAGGTGTTTTTTGCAAAGTGCCTACCTGTAGATTTTGGCCCCTAGCTCAGCCGGCACCTAGGGAAACCTACCAAACCTGTGCATTTTTAAAAACTAAAGACGTAGGGGAATCCAAGATGGGGTGACTTGTGGGGCTCTGACCAGGTTCTGTTACCCAGAATCCTTTACAAACTTAAAACTTTGGCTAAAAAAACACATTTTCCTCACATTTCGGTGACAAAAAGTTCTGGAATCTGAGAGGAGCCACAAATGTCCTTCCACCCAGCGTTCCCACAAGTCTCCCGATAAAAATGATACCTCACTTGTGTGGTTAGGCCTAGCGCCAACGAAAGGAAATAGCCCAAAACACAACATGGACACATCACATTTTTTCACAGAAAACAGTGCCTACCTGTGGATTTTGGCCTCTAGCTCAGCCGGCATCTGGGGAAACCTAGCAAACCAGCACATTTCTGAAAACTATACACCTAGGGGAATCCAAGATGGGGTGACTTGTGGGGCTCTGACCAGGTTCTGTTACCCAGAATCCTTTGCAAACCTCAAATTTGGCTAAAAAAACACATTTTCCTCACATTTCGGTGACAGAAAGTTCTGGAATCTGAGAGGAGCCACAAATGTCCTACCACCCAGCGTTCCCCCAAGTCTCCCGATAAAAATGATACCTCACTTGTGTGGGTAGGCCTAGTGCCCGCGACAGGAAATGCCCCAAAACACAACGTGGACACATCCCATTTTTTTGACAGAAAACAGTGGTGTTTTTTTCAAAGTGCCTACCTATAGATTTTGGCCCCTAGCTCAGCCGGAACCTAGGGAAACCTACCAAACCTGTGCATTTTTGAAAACTAGAGACCTAGGGGAATCCAAGATGGGGTGACTTGTGGGGCTCTGACCAGGTTCTGTTACCCAGAATCCTTTGCAAACCTCACATTTGGCTAAAAAAACACATTTTCCTCACATTTCGGTGACAGAAAGTTCTGGAATCTGAGAGGAGCCACAAATGTCCTACCACCCAGCGTTCCCCCAAGTCTCCCGATAAAAATGATACCTCACTTGTGTGGGTAGGCCTAGGTCCCGCGACAGGAAATGTCCCAAAACACAACGTGGACACATCACATTTTTTTGACAGAAAACAGATGTGTTTTTTGCAAAGTGCCTACCTGTAGATCTTGGCCCTAGCTCAGCCGGCACCTAGGGAAACCTACCAAACCTGTGCATTTTTGAAAACTAGAGACCTAGTGGAATCCAAGATGGGGTGACTTGTGGGGCTCTGACCAGGTTCTGTTACCCAGAATCCTTTACAAACTTCAAACTTTGGCTAAAAAAACACATTTTCCTCACATTTCGGTGACAAAAAGTTCTGAAATCTGAGAGGAGCCCCAAATGTCCTTCCACCCAGCGTTCCCACAAGTCTCCCGATAAAAATGATACCTCACATGTGTGGTTAGGCCTAGCACCAAGGAAAGGAAATGGCCCAAAACACAACATGGACACATCACATTTTTTCACAGAAAAGAGTGCCTACCTGTGTATTTTGGCCTCTCGCTCAGCCGGCAGCTGGGGAAACCTAGCAAACCAGCACATTTCTGAAAACTAGACACCTAGGGGAATCTAAGATGGGGTGACTTGTGGGGTTCTGACCAGGTTCTGTGACCCAGAATCCTTTGCAAACATCAAACTTTGGCCAAAAAAACACTTTTTCCTCTCATTTCCGTGACAGAAAGTTCTGGAATCTGAGAGGAGCAGCTAATGTCCTTCCACCCAGTGTTCGCACAAGTCTCCCGATAAAAATGATACCTCACTTGTGTGGGTAGGCCTAGCGCCAACGAAAGGAAATGGCCCAAAACACAACATGGACACATCACATTTTTTCACAGAAAACAGTGCCTACCTGTGGATTTTGGCCTCTAGCTCAGCCGGCACCTGGGGAAACCTAGCAAACCAGCACCTTTCTGATAACTAGACACCTAGGGGAATCCAGGATGGTGTGACTTGTGGGGCTCTGACCAGGTTCTGTTACCCAGAATCCTTTACAAACCTCAAAATTTGGCGAAAAAAACGCATTTTCCTCACATTTCGGTGACAGAAAGTTCTGGAATCTGAGAGGAGCCACAAATGTCCTTCCAACAGCGTTCCCCCAAGTCTCCCGATAAAAATGATACCTCACTTGTGTGGTTAGGCCTAGCGCCAACGAAAGGAAATGGCCCAAAACACAACATGGACACATCACATTTTTTCACAGAAAACAGTGCCTACCTGTGGATTTTGGCCTCTAGCTCAGCCGGCATCTGGGGAAACCTAGCAAACCAGCACATTTCTGAAAACTATACACCTAGGGGAATCCAAGATGGGGTGACTTGTGGGGCTCTGACCAGGTTCTGTTACCCAGAATCCTTTGCAAACCTCAAATTTGGCTAAAAAAACACATTTTCCTCACATTTCGGTGACAGAAAGTTCTGGAATCTGAGAGGAGCCACAAATGTCCTACCACCCAGCGTTCCCCCAAGTCTCCCGATAAAAATGATACCTCACTTGTGTGGGTAGGCCTAGCTCCCGCGACAGGAAATGTCCCAAAACACAACGTGGACACATCACATTTTTTTGACAGAAAACAGAGGTGTTTTTTGCAAAGTGCCTACCTGTAGATCTTGGCCCTAGCTCAGCCGGCACCTAGGGAAACCTACCAAACCTGTGCATTTTTTAAAACTAGAGACCTAGTGGAATCCAAGATGGGGTGACTTGTGGGGCTCTGACCAGGTTCTGTTACCCAGAATCCTTTACAAACTTCAAACTTTGGCTAAAAAAACACATTTTCCTCACATTTCGGTGACAAAAAGTTTTGAAATCTGAGAGGAGCCCCAAATGTCCTTCCACCCAGCGTTCCCACAAGTCTCCCGATAAAAATGATACCTCACATGTGTGGTTAGGCCTAGCACCAAGGAAAGGAAATGGCCCAAAACACAACATGGACACATCACATTTTTTCACAGAAAAGAGTGCCTACCTGTGTATTTTGGCCTCTCGCTCAGCCGGCAGCTGGGGAAACCTAGCAAACCAGCACATTTCTGAAAACTAGACACCTAGGGGAATCTAAGATGGGGTGACTTGTGGGGTTCTGACCAGGTTCTGTGACCCAGAATCCTTTGCAAACATCAAACTTTGGCCAAAAAAACACTTTTTCCTCTCATTTCGGTGACAGAAAGTTCTGGAATCTGAGAGGAGCCGCTAATGTCCTTCCACCCAGTGTTCGCACAAGTCTCCCGATAAAAATGATACCTCACTTGTGTGGGTAGGCCTAGCGCCAACGAAAGGAAATGGCCCAAAACACAACATGGACACATCACATTTTTTCACAGAAAACAGTGCCTACCTGTGGATTTTGGCCTCTAGCTCAGCCGGCACCTGGGGAAACCTAGCAAACCAGCACCTTTCTGATAACTAGACACCTAGGGGAATCCAGGATGGTGTGACTTGTGGGGCTCTGACCAGGTTCTGTTACCCAGAATCCTTTACAAACCTCAAAATTTGGCGAAAAAAACGCATTTTCCTCACATTTCGGTGACAGAAAGTTCTGGAATCTGAGAGGAGCCACAAATTTCCTTCCACCCAGCGTTCCCCCAAGTCTCCCGATAAAAATGATACCTCACTTGTGTGGGTAGGCCTAGCGCCCGCGACAGGAAATGCCCCAAAACACAACGTGTACACATCCCATTTTTTTGACAGAAAACAGAGGTGTTTTTTGCAAAGTGCATACCTGTAGATTTTGGCCCCTAGCTCAGCCGGCACCTAGGGAAACCTACCAAACCTGTGTATTTTTGAAAACTAGAGACCTAGGGGAATCCAAGATGGGGTGACTTGTGGGGCTCGGACCAGGTTCTGTTACCCAGAATCCTTTGCAAACCTCAAATTAGGCTAAAAAAACAATTTTCCTCATATTTCGGTGACAAAAAGTTCTGGAATCTGAGAGGAGCCACAAATGTCCTTCCACCCAGCGTTCCCCCAAGTCTCCCGATAAAAATGATACCTCACTTGTGTGGGTAGGCCTAGCGCCCGCGACAGGAAATGCCCCAAAACACAACGTGGACACATCCAATTTTTTTGGCAGAAAACAGAGGTGTTTTTTGCACAGTGCCTACCTGTAGATTTTGGCCCCTAGCTCAGCCGGCACCTAGGGAAACCTACCAAAAATGTGCATTTTTAAAAACTAGAGACCTAGGGGTATCCAAGATGGAGTGACTTGTGGGGCTCTGACCAGGTTCTGTTACCCAGAATCCTTTACAAACTTTGGCCAAAAAAACACATTTTCCTCACATTTCAGTGACAGAAAGTTCTGGAATCTGAGAGGAGCCACAAATGTCCTTCCACCCAGCGTTTCCCCAAGTCTCCCGATAAAAATGATACCTCACTTGTGTGGTTAGGCCTAGCGCCAACGAAAGGAAATGGCCCAAAACACAACATGGACGCATCACATTTTTTCACAGAAAATAGTGCCTACCTGTGGATTTTGGCCTCTAGCTCAGCCGGCAACTGGGGAAACCTAGCAAACCAGCACATTTCCGAAAACTAGACACCTAGGGGAATCCAAGATGGGGTGACTTGTGGGGCTCTGACCAGGTTCTGTTACCCAGAATCCTTTGCAAACCTCAAAATTTGGCTAAAAAAACACATTTTCCTCACATTTCGGTGACAGAAAGTTCTGGAATCTAAAAGGAGCCAAAAATTTCCTTCCACCCGCCGTTCCCCCAAGTCTCCCGATAAAAATGATACCTCACTTGTGTGGGTAGGGCTAGCGCCCGCGACAGGAAATGCCCCAAAACACAACGTGGACACATCCCATTTTTTTGACAGAAAACAGAGGTGTTTTTTGCAAAGTGCCTACCTGTAGATTTTGGCCCCTAGCTCAGCCGGCACCTAGGGAAACCTACCAAACCTGTGCATTTTTTAAAACTAGAGACCTAGGGGAATCCAAGATGGGGTGACTTGTGGGGCTCTGATCAGGTTCTTTTACCCAGAATCCTTTACAAACTTCAAACTTTGGCTAAAAAAACATATTTTCCTCACATTTCGGTGACAAAAAGTTCTGGAATCTGAGAGGACCCACAAATGTCCTTCCACCCAGCGTTCCTACAAGTCTCCCGATAAAAATGATACCTCACTTGTGTGGTTAGGCCTAGCACCAAGGAAAGGAAATGGCCCAAAACACAACATGGACACATCACATTTTTTCACAGAAAACAGTGCCTACCTGTGGATTTTGGCATCTAGCTCAGCCGGCACCTGGGGAAACCTAGCAAACCAGCACATTTCTGAAAACTAGACACCTAGGGGAATCTAAGATGGGGTGACTTGTGGGGCTCTGACCAGGTTCTGTGACCCAGAATCCTTTGCAAACCTCAAACTTTGGCCAAAAAAAACACTTTTTCCTCTCATTTCGGTGACAGAAAGTTCTGGAATCTGAGAGGAGCCACTAATGTCCTTCCACCCAGTGTTCCCACAAGTCTCCCGATAAAAATGATACCTCACTTGTGTGGGTAGGCCTAGCGCCAACGAAACGAAATGGCCCAAAACACAACATGGACACATCACATTTTTTCACAGAAAACAGTGCCTACCTGTGGATTTTGGCCTCTAGCTCAGCCGGCACCTGGGGAAACCTAGCAAACCAGCACCTTTCTGATAACTAGACACCTAGGGGAATCCAGGATGGTGTGACTTGTGGGGCTCTGACCAGGTTCTGTTACCCAGAATCCTTTACAAACCTCAAAATTTGGCGAAAAAAACGCATTTTCCTCACATTTCGGTGACAGAAAGTTCTGGAATCTGAGAGGAGCCACAAATTTCCTTCCACCCAGCGTTCCCCCAAGTCTCCCGATAAAAATGATACCTCACTTGTGTGGGTAGGCCTAGCGCCCGCGACAGGAAATGCCCCAAAACACAACGTGTACACATCCCATTTTTTTGACAGAAAACAGAGGTGTTTTTTGCAAAGTGCATACCTGTAGATTTTGGCCCCTAGCTCAGCCGGCACCTAGGGAAACCTACCAAACCTGTGTATTTTTGAAAACTAGAGACCTAGGGGAATCCAAGATGGGGTGACTTGTGGGGCTCGGACCAGGTTCTGTTACCCAGAATCCTTTGCAAACCTCAAATTAGGCTAAAAAAACAATTTTCCTCATATTTCGGTGACAAAAAGTTCTGGAATCTGAGAGGAGCCACAAATGTCCTTCCACCCAGCGTTCCCCCAAGTCTCCCGATAAAAATGATACCTCACTTGTGTGGGTAGGCCTAGCGCCCGCGACAGGAAATGCCCCAAAACACAACGTGGACACATCCAATTTTTTTGACAGAAAACAGAGGTGTTTTTTGCACAGTGCCTACCTGTAGATTTTGGCCCCTAGCTCAGCCGGCACCTAGGGAAACCTACCAAAAATGTGCATTTTTAAAAACTAGAGACCTAGGGGTATCCAAGATGGAGTGACTTGTGGGGCTCTGACCAGGTTCTGTTACCCAGAATCCTTTACAAACTTTGGCCAAAAAAACACATTTTCCTCACATTTCAGTGACAGAAAGTTCTGGAATCTGAGAGGAGCCACAAATGTCCTTCCACCCAGCGTTTCCCCAAGTCTCCCGATAAAAATGATACCTCACTTGTGTGGTTAGGCCTAGCGCCAACGAAAGGAAATGGCCCAAAACACAACATGGACGCATCACATTTTTTCACAGAAAATAGTGCCTACCTGTGGATTTTGGCCTCTAGCTCAGCCGGCAACTGGGGAAACCTAGCAAACCAGCACATTTCCGAAAACTAGACACCTAGGGGAATCCAAGATGGGGTGACTTGTGGGGCTCTGACCAGGTTCTGTTACCCAGAATCCTTTGCAAACCTCAAAATTTGGCTAAAAAAACACATTTTCCTCACATTTCGGTGACAGAAAGTTCTGGAATCTAAAAGGAGCCAAAAATTTCCTTCCACCCGGCGTTCCCCCAAGTCTCCCGATAAAAATGATACCTCACTTGTGTGGGTAGGGCTAGCGCCCGCGACAGGAAATGCCCCAAAACACAACGTGGACACATCCCATTTTTTTGACAGAAAACAGAGGTGTTTTTTGCAAAGTGCCTACCTGTAGATTTTGGCCCCTAGCTCAGCCGGCACCTAGGGAAACCTACCAAACCTGTGCATTTTTTAAAACTAGAGACCTAGGGGAATCCAAGATGGGGTGACTTGTGGGGCTCTGATCAGGTTCTTTTACCCAGAATCCTTTACAAACTTCAAACTTTGGCTAAAAAAACATATTTTCCTCACATTTCGGTGACAAAAAGTTCTGGAATCTGAGAGGACCCACAAATGTCCTTCCACCCAGCGTTCCTACAAGTCTCCCGATAAAAATGATACCTCACTTGTGTGGTTAGGCCTAGCACCAAGGAAAGGAAATGGCCCAAAACACAACATGGACACATCACATTTTTTCACAGAAAACAGTGCCTACCTGTGGATTTTGGCATCTAGCTCAGCCGGCACCTGGGGAAACCTAGCAAACCAGCACATTTCTGAAAACTAGACACCTAGGGGAATCTAAGATGGGGTGACTTGTGGGGCTCTGACCAGGTTCTGTGACCCAGAATCCTTTGCAAACCTCAAACTTTGGCCAAAAAAACACTTTTTCCTCTCATTTCGGTGACAGAAAGTTCTGGAATCTGAGAGGAGCCACTAATGTCCTTCCACCCAGTGTTCCCACAAGTCTCCCGATAAAAATGATACCTCACTTGTGTGGGTAGGCCTAGCGCCAACGAAACGAAATGGCCCAAAACACAACATGGACACATCACATTTTTTCACAGAAAACAGTGCCTACCTGTGGATTTTGGCCTCTAGCTCAGTCGGCACCTGGGGAAACCTAGCAAACCAGCACCTTTCTGAAAACTAGACACCTAGGGGAATCCAGGATGGGGTGACTTGTGGGGCTCTGACCAGGTTCTGTTACCCAGAATCCTTTGCAAACCTCAAAATTTGGCGAAAAAAATGCATTTTCCTCACATTTCGGTGACAGAAAGTTCTGGAATCTGAGAGGAGCCACAAATTTCCTTCTACCCAGCGTTCCCCCAAGTCTCCCGATAAAAATGATACCTCACTTGTGTGGGTAGGCCTAGCGCCCGCGACAGGAAATGCCCCAAAACACAACGTGTACACATCCCATTTTTTTCACAGAAAACAGAGGTGTTTTTTGCAAAGTGCCTACCTGTAGATTTTGGCCCCTAGCTCAGCCGGCACCTAGGGAAACCTACCAAACCTGTGCATTTTTGAAAACTAGAGAGACCTTGGGGAATCCAAGATGGGGTGACTTGTGGGGCTCTGACCAGGTTCTGTTACCCAGAATTCTTTGCAAACCTCAATATTTGGCGAAAAAAACACATTTTCCTCACATTTCGGTGACAGAAAGTTCTGGAATCTGAGAGGAGCCACAAATGTCCTTCCACCCAGCGTTCCCCCAAGTCTCCCGATAAAAATGATACCTCACTTGTGTGGGTAGGCCTAGCGCCAACGAAAGGAAATGGCCCAAAACACAACGTGGACACATCCAGTTTTTTTGACAGAAAACAGAGGTGTTTTTTGCAAACTGCCTACCTGTAGATTTTGGCCCCTAGCTCAGCCGGCACCTAGGGAAACCTACCAAACCTGTGCATTTTTTAAAACTAGAGATCTAGGGGAATCCAAGATGGGGTGACTTGTGGGGCTCTGACCAGGTTCTGTTACCCAGAATCCTTTACAAACTTCAAACTTTGGCTAAAAAAACACATTTTTCTCACATTTCGGTGACAGAAAGTTCTGGAATCTGAGAGGAGCCACAAATGTCCTTCCACCCAGCGTTTCCCCAAGTCTCCCGATAAAAATGATACCTCACTTGTGTGGTTAGGCCTAGCGCCAACGAAACGAAATGGCCCAAAACACAACATGGACACATCACATTTTTTCACAGAAAACAGTGCCTACCTGTGGATTTTGGCCTCTAGCTCAGCCGGCACCTGGGGAAACCTAGCAAACCAGCACATTTCCAAAAACTAGACACCTAGGGGAATCCAAGATGGGGTGACTTGTGGGGCTCTGACCAGGTTCTGTTACCCAGAATCCTTTGCAAACCTCAAAAATTGGCTAAAAAAACACATTTTCCTCACATTTCGGTGACAGGAAGTTCTGGAATCTGAGAGGAGCCACAAATTTCCTTCCACCCAGCGTTCCCCCAAGTCTCCCGATAAAAATGATACCTCACTTGGGTGGGTAGGGCTAGCGCCCGTGACAGGAAATGCCCCAAAACACAACGTGGACACATCCCATTTTTTTGACAGAAAACAGAGGTGTTTTTTGCAAAGTGCCTACCTTGTAGATTTTGGCCCCTAGCTCAGCCGGCACCTAGGGAAACCTACCAAACCTGTGCATTTTTGAAAACTAGAGACCTAGGGGAATCCAAGATGGGGTGACTTGTGGGGCTCTGACCAGGTTCTGTTACCCAGAATCCTTTACAAACTTCAAACTTTGGCTAAAAAAACACATTTTCCTCACATTTCGGTGACAAAAAGTTCTGGAATCTGAGAGGAGCCACAAATGTCCTTCCACCCAGCGTTCCCACAAGTCTCTCGATAAAAATGATACCTCACTTGTGTGGGTAGGCCTAGCACCAAGGAAAGGAAATGGCCCAAAACACAACATGGACACATCACATTTTTTCACAGAAAACAGTGCCTACCTGTGGATTTTGGCCTCTAGCTCAGCCGGCACCTGGGGAAACCTAGCTAACCAGCACATTTCTGAAAACTAGACACCTAGGGGAATCTAAGATGGGGTGACTTGTGGGGTTCTGACCAGGTTCTGTGACCCAGAATCCTCTGCAAACCTCAAACTTTGGCCAAAAAAAACACTTTTTCCTCTCATTTCGGTGACAGAAAGTTCTGGAATCTGAGAGGAGCCACTAATGTCCTTCCACCCAGTGTTTCCACAAGTCTCCCGATAAAAATGATACCTCAGTTGTGTGGGTAGGCCTAGCGCCAACGAAAGGAAATGGCCCAAAACACAACATGGACACATCACATTTTTTCACTGAAAACAGTGCCTACCTGTGGATTTTGGCCTCTAGCTCAGCCGGCACCTGGGGAAACCTAGCAAACCAGCACCTTTCTGAAAACTAGACACCTTGGGGAATCCAGGATGGGGTGACTTGTGGGGCTCTGACCAGGTTCTGTTACCCAGAATCCTTTGCAAACCTCAAAATTTGGCGAACAAAACGCATTTTCCTCACATTTCGGTGACAGAAAGTTCTGGAATCGGAGAGGAGCCACAAATTTCCTTCCACCCAGCGTTCCCCCAAGTCTCCTGATAAAAATGATACCTCACTTGTGTGGGTAGGCCTAGCGCCTGTGACAGGAAATGCCCCAAAACACAACGTGGACACATCCCATTTTTTTCACAGAAAACAGAGGTGTTTTTTGCAAAGTGCCTACCTGTAGATTTTGGCCCCTAGCTCAGCCGGCACCTAGGGAAACCTACCAAACCTGTGCATTTTTTAAAATTAGAGACCTAGGGGAATCCAAGATGGGGTGACTTGTGGGGCTCTGACCAGGTTCTGTTACCCAGAATCCTTTGCAAACCTCAAAATTTGGCTAAAAAAACAAATTTTCCTCACATTTCGGTGACAGAAAGTTCTGGAATCTGAGAGGAGCCACAAATGTCCTTCCACCCAGCGTTCCCCCAAGTCTCCCGATAAAAATGATACCTCACTTGTGTGGGTAGGCCTAGCGCCAACGAATGGAAATGGCCCAAAACACAACATGGAAACATTACATTTTTTCACAGAAAACAGTGCCTACCTGTGGATTTTGGCCACTAGCTCAGCCGGCACCTGGGGAAACCTAGCAAACCAGCACATTTCCAAAAACTAGACACCTAGGGGAATCCCTGATGGGTTGACTTGTGGGGCTCTGACCAGGTTCTGTGACCCAGAATCCTTTGCAAACCTCAAAATTTGGCCAAAAAAAGACTTTTTCCTCTCATTTTGGTGACAGAAAGTTCTGGAGTCTGAGAGGAGCCACAAATGTCCTGCCACCCAGCGTTCCCCCAAGTCTCCCGATAAAAATGGTACCTCACTTGTGTGGGTGGGCCTAGCGCCCACGAAAGGAAATGGCCCAAAACACAACATGGACACATCCCATTTTTTCACAGAAAACAGATGTGTTTTTTACAAAGTGCCTACCTGTGGATTTTGGCCTCTAGCTCAGCCGGCCCCACGGGGGGCAGAAATGGCCTAAAATAAATTTGCCCCCCCAATCCCCCGGGGAGCGTCCCTTGCCTACGGGGTCGCTCCCCTTGCGTGACGGCGCAAAAAAAAAATCCCCTGTGCCTAGTGGTTTCTGCCCCCCTTGGGGGCAGATTCACCTAAAATCGGCCGATTTGCCCCCAAGGGGGGCAGAAATGGTGTAAATACAATTTGCCCCTCCAGGGGAGCGACCCTTGTCTAAGGGGTCGCTCCCCATCTCTAAAGAACAAAACAATCAAAAACAAAAAACACAAAAAATAAATTAGCCCTGGCGCCTAGAGGTTTCTGCCCCCCTGGGGGCAGAAATGACCTAAAATAAAATTGCCCCCCAAGGGGAGCGACCCTTGCCTAATGGGACGCTCCCCATCTGTAAAACAACGACAGCAAATAAAATCCCCGGTGCCTAGTGGTTTCTGCCCCCCTTGGGCAACAAAAAAGCAACACTTTCTACCTGTTAACCCCTTCTGTGCCGGGGACGTAATGGTTACGTCCACCGGCACAGTGCTCCTCTGCCGAGGATGTAACCATTATGTCCTCGGCCTGGAGCTCGGAGCTAGTTTCCCTCCCACCCCCCCAATGCAGGGTTGGAAGGGGAAGCCCTTCCCCTTCCACCCCTGCCCCCCCGCCATATTCCCCACAATGCCATTTCCCCACCAGCGTGATCGGAAGAGAAGTGCAAAGCATTTCTCTTCCTATCATGTGATGGTGGCCTGAGAGGCTTCAAAGGGAAGGAAAGGAATTTCCTTCCCTTTAAAGTCTCTCAGAGCATTTTGTGAAGCGATCCGGCTTCTGAAATGCCCCCTAGACACCAGGGATTTATTTCTAGAACAGAAACTGGCATAAGGGGAGCGATCCCTTGGGCAAGGGTCGCTCCCCAGGGGGGCAATTTTTTCAAGGCCTTTTCTGCCCCCCTGGGAGCAGATCGGCCTATTTTTATGAGGCCGATCTGCCCCCTTGGGGGGCAGAAACCACTAGACACCAGGGAGTTTTTTTTTACGGCAAATTCACGGGGGACAAATAATTTTAGGCCATTTCTGCCCCCCGGGGGTATATCGGCCTATTGTTATTTGGCCGATCTTCCCCCAGGGGGGCACTATCCTCCAGGCGCCAGGGATCTTTTTTGTTTTGTTTTGAGGTGGGGAGTGACCCCTTAGGCAAGGGTTGCTCCCCTTCGGGGCACATTATATTTAGACCATTTCTGCCCCCCTTAGGGGCAGATCGGCTGATTTTTGTTAGGCCAATCTGCCCCCAAGGGGGCAGAAACCAGTAGGCACTGGGAATTTTTTGTGTGCCAATTTCACTCAAGGGGAGCAACCCCTTAGCCAAGGGTCGCTCTCGGGGAGGCAAATTAATTTTAGGCCATTTCTGCCCCCCCTTGGGGCAGCTCGGCCTATTGTTATTAGGCCGATCTGCCGCCAGGGGGGGCCGAAACCTCTAGGCACCAGGGATCTTTTTTTTTTTTTTTTTTTAGAAGTGGGCAGGTATCCCTTAGGCAAGAGTCACTCCCCTGGGGGGCATACTGTATTTAGACCATTTGCAGATCAGCCTATTTTTGTTAGGCCAATCTGCCCCCAAAGGGGGCAGAAACCACTAGGCACCAGGGATTTTTTTTTTGTGCCAATTTCACGCAAGGGGAGCGACCCCTTCCGCAAGGGTCACTCCCCGGGGGGCAAATTTATTTTTGGCCATTTCTGCTCCCCTTGGGGGCAGCTCAGCGTATTTCTATTAGGCCGATCTGACCTCGGGGGGCAGAAACCACTTAGGCACCAGGGATTGGTGTGTGTGCATATGTGTGTGTAAGGGTCACTCCCCATGGGGGGCACATTACTGTTGGCCATATCTGCCCCCTTTGGGGGCATATTGGCCTATTTTTGGAAGGCCCATCACCAGTGGGCAGATGGGGCAATTACCCCTGAACCACACCCCTGGGGGACAGAAAGTCTACTAGATGCCAGGGAATTAAAAAAAAAATAGTGGCGTGGTGGCTAGTATGGGCCTGGTTATGCACCCACCCCAACTGAAGGGGGTAGAAGTCTTTCAGCTCTCCCAGGCACACTAAAACATTTTATCCCACAGCAAACAAGAAGACATTTGATTATTTTGGGTTTTGGTTTTACATTTGGGCCATGAGAGCTTGGCTAACTCTCAAAATCGTCCCACTTGGAATGGTGAGGGCTGCACTTTATGAACTTTGGGACGCTGCCATGTAGAAAAATCCACAAGACCTAGACATATCTGAAAACTAAACATCTGGGTGATTCCACGGTGGTGTGTTTCACATGCACCCCGCACCATTTTCTTACCCACAATGCCCTGCAAACCTCCAACTTTGCAGGAAATCACACATTTTTCCAACATTTTTGTGATGGAACCTTCTGGAATCTGCAGGAATCCACAAAACTCCTACCACCCAGCATTGTCTCATCTATACCGATAACAATTCTGCAGCACTTGCCAGCCTAAATTATTTTTTTTTCCAAACTGCCCTTGTGATTTTTTAGCTAAATTTGAGGTTTGCTAAGGATTTTGGGTAAGAAAACATTGGGGATCCACGCTAGTCACACCTCCCTGGACTCCCTCAGGTGTCTAGTTTTCAGAAATGACTGGGTTTGGTAGGTTTCCCTAGATGGCTGCCGGGCCCAGGACCAAAGTCGCAGGTGTCCCCCGCAAAAACAGGTAGTTTTGTATTTGATAATTTTGATGTGTCCAGATAGTGTTTTGGGGCATTTCCTTTCGCAGGCAGTAGGCCTACCCACAAAAGTGAGGTACCATTTTTATCGGGAGACTTGGGGGAACACTGGGTGGAAGGAAATTTGTGACTCCTCTCTGATTCCATAACTTTCTGTCACTGAAATGAGAGAAAAAAGTATTTTTTTGGCCATATTTTGAGGTTTGCAAAGGATTCTGGGTAACAGAACCTGGTCAGACCCCCACAAGTCACCCCATCTTTGATTCCCCTAAGTGTCCAGTTTTCAAAACTGCCCAGGTGTGCTAGGTTTCCCTATATGCCGGCTAAGTTAGAGGCCAATGTCCACAGCTAGGCACTTTGTAAAAAACTGCTCTGTTTTCTTTGTGAAAATGTGAGGTGTCCACATTGTGTTTTGGGGCATTTTCTCTCGCGGGCGCTGGGCCTACCCACACAAGTGAGGAACCATTTTTATTGGGAGACTTGGGGGAACGCTGGGTGGAAGGAAATTTGTGGCTCCTCTCTGATTCCAGAACTTCTGTCACCGAAATAAGAGGAAAAAGTGTTTTTTGGCCAAATTGTGAGGTTTGCAAAGGATTCTGGGTAACAGAACCTGGTCAGAGTCCCACAAGTCACCCCATCTTGGATTCCCCTAAGTGTCCAGTTTTCAAAACTGCCCAGGTGTGCTAGGTTTCCCTATATGCCGGCTAAGTTAGAGGCCAAAGTCCACAGCTAGGCACTTTGTAAAAAACTGCTCTGTTTTCTTTGTGAAAATGTGATGTGTCCACGTTGTGTTTTGGGGCATTTCCTGTCGTGGGCGCTAGGTCTACCCCCACAAGTGAGGTACTATTTTTACTGGGAGACTTGGGGGAACGCTGGGTGGAAGGAAATTTGTGGCTCCTCTCAGATTCCAGAACTTTCAGTCACAGAAATGAGAGGAAAAAATGTTTTTATGGGCAAATTTTGAGGTTTGGAAAGGATTCTGGGTAACAGAACCTGGTCAGAGCCCCACAAGTCACCCCATCTTGGATTCCCCTAGATGTCTAGCTTTCAAAACTGCATAGGTTTGCTTGGTTTCCCTAGGTGCCAGCTGAGCTAGAAGCCAAAATCCACAGCTAGGCACTTTGCAAAAAACAGCTCTGTTTTCTTTGTGAAAATGTGATGTGTCCACATTGTGTTTTGGGGCATTTCCTGTCGCGGGCGCTAGGCCTACCCACGCAAGTGAGGTATCATTATTGTCGGTAGACTAGGGGGAATACAGAATAGCAAAACAAGTGTCATTCCCCGTTGTCTTTCTCTACAATTTTTCCTTCCAAATGTGAGACAGTGTGTAAACTAAATGTCTATTTGAGAAATGCACTATAATTCGCATGCTAATATGGGGACCCCAGAATTCAGAGATGTGCAAATAACCACTGCTTCTCAACACCTTATCTTGTGCCCATTTTGGAAATACAAAGGTTTCCTTGATACCTATTTTTCACTCTTTATATTTCAGCAAATGAGTTGGTGTATACCCGGTATGGAATGAAAACCCATTGCGAGGTGCAGCTCATTTATTGGCTCTGGGTACCTAGGTTTTTTGATGAACCTACAAGCCCTATATATCCCCGCAACCAGAAGAGTCCAGCAGACGTAACGGTATATTGTTTTTAAAAATTTGACATCACAGGAAAAAGTAACAGAGTAAAATGTGGAAAAAATTGCAGTTTTTTTACCTCAATTTGAATATTCTTTTATTTCAGCTGTTTTTTTGCAGGAAACACTTGTAGGATCTACACAAATTACCCCTTGCTGAATTCAGAGTTTTGTCAACTTTTTTTTAGAAGTGTTTAGCTTTTGGGATCCCGCATTGGTTTCTTACCCATTTCTGTCAATAACTGGAAGGAGGCTGAAAGCACAAAAAATAAGTAAAAATGGGGCATGTCCCAGTAAAATGTCAAAATTGTGTTGAAAAATTGGGTTTTCTAATTCAAGTCTGCCTATTCCTGAAAGCTGGGAAGATGGTGATTTTACCACTGGAAACCCTTTGTTGGTGCCATTTTCAGGGAAAAAAACACAAGCCTACTTCTGCAGCCCTTTTTTCCCATTTTTTTAAAAACAACAAGATTTTTGCTGTATTTTGGCTAATTTCTTGGTCTCCTTCAGGGGCACCCACAAAGTCCGGGTACCTCTAGAATCCCTAGGATGTTGGAAAAAAGGATGCAAATTTCGGCATGGGTAGCTTATGTGGAATAAAAGTTATGAGGACCTAAGCGCGAACTGCCCCAAAAAGCCAAAAAAAGGCTCGGCACAGGAGGGGAAAAGGCCTGGCAGCGAAGGGGTTAAATAAATGCTTAAACAAAGACTCATCAAGATATGTAAATAAATTATGTTACTTGTCACATGTGGTTTATATAGAAAATCATTTTTTGTGTCCAAGAAAACACTGCTCCAAAAATAGAAAAAATGTTTATTTTAAATAGAAATAATTTTACAGTGGGGTAAGAAGGGATAGACAAATGCAGTGTACATAGAGTTTGGTTTTATTGTCATCGAGAGGATAGGTAATTTCTCAACGTGAGGTGAACAGCATGGGTTAGATCCTTCTCCAAAGTCATTCTACATGTATATTTTTAAAGTGAACATGAAGTGGTAGCCACACGGTCTTCTACAATTGTAGCCTTTAGAACGTTTAAAGGGTTAATAACAAGATAATCCAGCAAGAATAATATTTTGCTCCTAAGGGGAATGGCTAAAAGTATTATCTAATCTTAATATCAATATAAACTAATTAAAACTAATTGAGAAATAGACCTACTGTGTCTCAAGAGAGATGTTGCATTACCCATATGCCTCGGTTAATGCAGGAAAAACAAACTTGACTCCTGTTACGTTTGGCAGTACAAAACATTTTTTCCTGCATCATTTCAGATGAGTCCACACTAAGAGCCATATATAAATGCAAGGTACAGAGAACACCTGGAAACCACTTGCTCTGAGGTAAATTGAACCTAAGGAGGATGCAAATACACCTGTTCTTAGAAATAGAAGAATAGCTTACTAAGGGGCATATTTATACTCTATTTGCGCCGAATGTGCGTCAAAAATTTTGACGCACATTCAGCGCAAACCTTGCACCTTATTTATACTATGACGACCAACCCCACGAACGTCAAGATTCCTCCGTGTGCATCCTTTTCAGGATTCAGGAAACTGCCTTGCATAAATGACATGCAACGTAGGCGTTCCCGTCTAAAAAATGACTTTAAGGCCTGTGCACCTTATTTATACTTCCGCGTCATTTTGACACACAGGAGGGGGCGGGCCTTAAAAAACGGCACCCAGCCTGCTGTGTGCCATTTTTTAACGCCTGGGTGAAGGCAGGCGTTAAGGGACCTGTGGGCTCATGTCCATGGTCTCTGACCATGGAAGCAGTCCACAGGTGCCCTTCCCTGCCCCCATGGACACCCCCTGCCACTCCCACCCACCCCTGGAGGACACCCATGGATGGAGGGACCCATCCCAGGTAAGTACAGGTAAGTTGAGGTAAGTATTTAAAAAAAAAACTTTTAGTGGCATAGGGGGGCCTAACTTGGGCCCCCCTACATGCCACTGTGCCCAATGGCCAAGCCCAGGGGACAGAAGTCCCCTGGGCTTGGCCATTGGGCACGGAGGCATGACTCCTGTCTTTGCTAAGACAGGAGTCATTTCCATGGAGGTTGTGCGTCAAAAAAATGGTGCAAGTCCTGTTAGAGCCATGATTGTTTACTCTAACCTGACGTGCACCATTTTTTGATGCACAACCCCCATTTTCCCCTACGCCGGCGCTGCCTGGTTAGAGTAATTGTTTTTAACTCACACCAGCCCGCAGCGCCGGCTAACGTCAATCCATAAAGAAGGCGCCCATTTGGAATGGCATTAGCCGGGCGTACATTTTTTTATGCAAACCAGCGCCGGCACTGGTTTGCATCAAAAAAGTATAACTATGGGCCTAAGTGTTAATACCCAATATGGTTTCAACTAAGGATGCCTATGTTTCATCATAGAGCTGGAAGCTTGACATCTCTGAGCCACGCAAACCCGAAGGTGAGTAACATTCTCTGCAGTGGGGTAACAAAGGCCCCAGCAGCCCCCGCAGTGCGGGAGGCAAGCTCCAGGGGCCTCCCTCAGTACAGCTCTTAGCCTGAGTGAGTCCAGAGGGGGCCCCCTCCATGCATTTTGCAGGGGGAAGAGGGGACTCCAGTTTCGTTATGCCACTCATTCTCGTGTTAATTAAAATTTCATGTTGTATTTGTCTCATGAAGGGCCCTCATGAACAAGCAATTTATGCGTTAGAAAAAGCTGTCATGGATCACTATTATTGATAAAAAGCCATCTTTCTCATTTGTCACCTTCCCCACTTTGTTAAAATCCCTGTGTTTCTCACTAAATATATCAGGCATCCTCTCATATCCTATTACACTCCTAAATGAAATACAAATGCAAAACCTGCTCTCCAGCACCCATCCCATTTGTCTATATATGAGTGAATTTGTGATTCAGCATCTGCATTTGCAAAGTATCCTGTCCTGGTGTGCAGTGTCTCAGCGCTGTGGGATTACTAAGGTGCCCAGAAGAGGTGCTATTTAAGGACCTCATTATGACTTCGGCGGGCGGTGGAGGCCACCCGCCAAAGTCCCACATCAAAATGACCGTATATGCTGCCGTCCCTCCGTGGTACCTATTACGAGTTTCCTGTTGGGCCACCCACCGGCCCAATGGGAAATACACCACAATATTGATGCTGGCTTGTAATAGAGCCGGAGGCAATGTTGCGGTATGTCAGGTGCGCCACACCCATTGCACTCTTCACTGCCTGTAGTTCGAGCAGTGAAAAGCACAACAGGGCTGTCCATGGGGGCCCCTGGCACCCCCTTTCCACCAGCCTTTGCATGGCGGTGGGACCACCATGCGAAGGCTGGGGGAAACGCAGGTCATGATCCGGAGGACAGCACTTCTTGCAGAGCTGCCCTGGCGGATTGAGTCCGCCGGCACTACCAGGCTGTCGTCTGGCGGCAACCTGACGATGCCGGCGGTCGGACTGTGGGTGCTCCACCACATTCATAATATGGCGATTGTACCACCCCTGTCGGGTGCGGTCCGAGTGACACCGCGTGTCTGCCGGTCCATGGACCGCCAGACTTGTAATGCAGCCCCTAGTGTCCACATGATGCAAAAAAAAACTTAAGACCAGAGTTGTGTCTAGGGAAAAGGCATTGGACATAACAGCTATACTGCATTAGTGGCAACATGTAGCTGGGTCTGGTAGCTAATGAGACACGGTCTGAAGAAAATACAAAGGAGTCATACAGCTTAGGCATTTGAACGTCAGACTGCAGTTTACTCAGCTGCCAGCAGTGAACGTTGTCCTCTTGTTTAAGATCTGTGATAGGGTTCTTTTGAGTTTATCTAGTTGGAAGAAACAATTTTTTTAAACAAAACCAATTTAGCCAGGAATTGAGTTGTGGAGAATAGTTTGAAGCCTTTGTTCTGATATAGGCACTTAGGGAAGATACTTGACCAGCAAGCTCTATTTTTGCAAGACAAAGTGATAACAGCTCTAGTCAGCTGGTATCTATACATGATGGAATAGCTATCATGCTCAGTGAAGGGAGGGAGATTAGCGGTAAATATATGTGTCATAATCATAAAAATTAAAACCAGTAAGAAAGTGTTTCTTTTACACAGCTTGAGTATCAACGTGAGACACTGCATTATGTTGCGCCTCCTTAATGAACCAATGAAAGTTCTTAAAGCCAAAATTGAAAAAAGTTCCTGGTAAAAATATGTTGCGCATGGCTTCCAAAAAGGTATATTAAACAAAACAATGTGGACCCATTTTTAAGTGTTGTTCTGTGATGTTACATGGAGAAAAGCTGTCAGTGAGCCACCATTCTCCCGTTGAAGGTCCACTGAGTTAGGGCCTCATTATTGACCACCATCGGACTGCCCAACTCACGGGGAGGATGCCACTGCCATGGCAGTGACATTACCCCCCCTTGAACGTATTACAATGTTCCTGTTGGGCTGACCGGCAGGAAGATTGTAATGCACATTCCCGCTGGGCTGCCCAGCACGAACAGTGTTAGGATACTGACTTTGGCTCCTGTCAGAGAGCCGGGCCAATATCCTAACACACCAGCACCCTCGGAATGAGCACTGTCTGCAGTGTAGACAGTGCACATTCCGACGGTGCTGAGCAGGGGGGCCCATTCACTGGCCATGCCAAAGGCATGGGCAGTGCAGGCTCCCCCTCCCCGGACATCTGCACTGGCTTTCTGCCATCCTCTTCATGGCAGGTTCGCCGCCATGAAAAGGCTGGCAGAAAGAGGAGTTCAGTGCCACCATGACTGGTTACAAGTTCGACCACCGTCACACATTCAGTATCAATGATCCTGCTGGAGATGGCGGTCTTTAGGCAGGCCCACCCCACAAATTTGTAATGGGGCTGTCAGACGCCCCAGCTGTGGCAGTCCGACCGCCACCACGGGCTGGCGGTCCTATGACCACCAGCCTCGTAATGAGGCCATTACTGTCCATGAAGCAATGGGTACAAAGTAAATTATTGGGGGAATAAAAAAAACAATTAGTGAATATACAAAACTGCTGAAAAGCCTTTATGTTGACTTCTAATATTGAAAGCATAGAATGATTTATAAAAAAAAAAAATTGTATGTAAGGTTACTGAGATGAATTGTGCAAAAAAGAGCACTTCCAAAGCCGCAGAATATACATCATTTTTTACTATTCAGGTCTAGAAGATGCCTTTTTAAAATGTTCTCAATGTGATCTGGAGATAATGATCAAAAAATGGTAACAGTAGGCAAAATGAGCTGCTTAGCATGTGAAAAGAAAGCATAAAATAACTGAAAGAGTTCAAATGAAATTAAAGAGTTTTTTCTACTGGTAAAATATGTCAGGATTAAATGAACTGGCTTCGTATAGAACTATGTTCATTAGTACAATTTTAAAATGAATATGATACAAAGGAATTATTTAATGTGAATACGAGACCGTGCATTCTATAAAACATGCATAATAATTAGCAGGACCATTCTTATGTGTCTTGATGAATGTGCACTACTCAAAGCCTGACCCTGCAAACTCTGAATTCAAATAAAAAATGCTAAATATTTGAGAAAACGGATAGACGTCAACTATTGCAAAAATACAACGCAGCAACTATTTTCTTACGACTTAACTGAATGCAAAATAATGAATGGTTCCAAAAGTTTAACACTACCCTGTCCGCGTGGCTTTAACATTGGTATGAACATTCAATAAGGAACACTGGACCATTTGTTTCATCCCCATACAAATCTAATACTGACTGAGAACCTCGTCGATACTAGAGTTCAGCGGGAAGACAGACGCCGGGACGAGGCCTCTTTCCTTTTAACGAGGTAAGCACATTCAGCACCTTTTCCACCTATGGTTCATGCCAGTAGTTTGCTTTTAGGGAATAATAGGCTGGCTTTCTGCTCCGGGTGATGTTGGAGGAGTGATGTGGAAATCCAGACCCCAACACTTGGTTCCTGCGAGAGATATAGCGTTTACAAAATGATCAACTGCTAATAAAAAACTATAGGACTCATGTAAGTGTGCCTGTCAAGAGGTTGATGACGCAGAAATGAAGGTTTTACATTTATTAGCGCATAAACGTAGTGCTGCAATAATCAAGTGTGACTTTGACCGAACTAGTAAAGATTGTACGGGGACAAACGTGCCCTCAGAGTAGTTTGCCAACATTTATAAGCGTGCTTTATATAACGTGATGTATTAGAATTGTACTGATCTGACATAACCGTAAACGTGTGCCATGATTTGCTTGTTTGAAATGTTTTAGCTTAGCATAACTTTAGTGGAGGCTTTGGCCTAGTTGCCATGTCTCACGGTTTAGATGCTCGTATTTTTCCAATGTGCTAATAAACGTGTATTCTTGCTTGAAGCTGTACTTTTCCAGTGAGATCGGTTCACATGCTTATCTTTAAGGTTTCGTGCCAGCCTGGCATCTTCTTCTTTGCTCCAAGGTCAATTTGCAGGTGCAGACAATGGACGCTCTGAAAGTGAGTTAATTGGTAAAATATGTTGCAACTTACGTTCCCGACTCCAAGGATAATGTATGCCTAGGTAGAAGCTTGTGAATAGTTGTCTTTGATTGGACAATTTGAAGCCAACCTATGAACCCTCCAATGGAAGACCCTACTGGATTTGAACTGTTGTTTATTTAAACCTGGTGCACAAGGAGAAAGTAGCCATTACCCGCCAGCAGCCATCGGACATTGCCCATTATAGACATTATGGCCCATCTTGCTGCAACGCCATTTTGAAAGAAACTTTGATGCTTTCTCTAATCGAGAGAAAGAGACTCTAAGTAATTCTCGCCCTAGAGACTTTAACTTTGATTTGTCCCTTTGCATGAAGTAGTAGTTTTGTCCTTTTATCTTGCCGCTATGAGGCAATTGCCCCGTCCACCCTACCCCTTTGCCCCCGTCCCATGCTGATCGAAACCGGTACCTGTGCGACGGAGACTTCCTTGAATGCTGATTGAATTTGGTAAATATGAAAGGAAATTGTACAATTGCATTGTGTTTCTTTTTAGGTAACCAACTGCTGATTTTTGATAAGAGCCCTAGTTAGGAGTTTTCCAAATTAATGTTGCTAAATTGTTTTTGCATGAAGTCCCACATGCCGATGCTAATCTGAGGTTAGATGAGGATTCATTTGTTGCACAATGCAATTTGAGACCTTGTTATGCTGACTAATGTATGCAATTAGCCCATTACAGATTATAGTTTTAGTGGTTTGCATTGCTATTATCGAATGCATTGTTATTCAAATGCTGCATAGATTGCATCTTTTCCGCCGTTATGGACAGCTATTAATGTTCATTTTCATATATCATTTGGTGTTGAGACACATTTATATTGTGCTAGCTTTGTTAATATAGGGAAATAAATGCATTAACTTTGAATAAACTGGTGTGGTTATTCATGACCGAAAGGTCATGGTTTCGCCGAAATGTTTTCTGGATTAATTGTGAAGTGTTATGTTGATCAGGGCATTGCTTATGTTCGTTATTGATTATTGATTGTTGATTTTGATTGATTACTCTCGGGTGAAGAGAGTCCCACTTGGTCAAAAGATTCATCGACCCAAGAGCGTCCGAATATAGGTAATTTATTAGGACGGAACGCTCTATCAGTAGATGGTAGCAGAGGACGGTTTCGACTTTTGGGACCACACTCGAGAGGTATATGGTGTTAAATTGACGGTTTCGCCCTTTGGGACCCCGCTCGAGAGGTATATGGTGTTGAATTAGATTTTCTTGGGTAAAACAGATTGAGAGAATGATGATGCCCTAAGTCCCCCGCGACTTTCCCGGGATCTCGGAGCTTGCGAATGGAGAGAATGGAGGGGTGGAATCGGCGTTGGCGGTACTAGTGACGGTATGAGTGAAGTCAGGGTTTTGCGCTTGCACAGCTTATTGCCGCAGATTGTGTGAAAAGGTTGCGAGGATTTTAGAGAATAGCGGAGGTGCGACTCCGAGTGTAAGAGTAGGGAAGTCGTCGAACTTCATAGAAAATAGCGGAGGTGCGACTCCGAGTGTGAGAGTAGGGAAGTCGTCGAACTTCATGTGCGTGTGGCGCTTTGTGCAGAAAAAGGTCCACGTGGTTGTTGTTGTTGAGACGGGCCCTGCGAGGTCACGAGACTCCGGAGTATGTTGAAAAGTGTATGAGACACTTGTTTATGTTGTGGTCTGGTCGGTTTAATAGGTTGACCGGGCGTGGTCAACGAGTCGGTACGTGTGTTAAGGGAGTGAAAGAAAACTTCGACTTCGGGCTTTGACAAATTCTAAGTGCACTAGAATAGATCATTGACAAGTTGAGAGCAGAGTCTGCGGGTCAGATTTGCTTGCGAAAGTGGGGACCGAGAAAGATGGAATAACTGCTGAGGCTAGTGAAAAATCCCTAAGGTCCTGAAGCGATTGTGTTACCCTTCCTGTAGTAAACCGACAGATCTGTTTTATTATTATTTGGTTGCTCATGATACATGCTAGAAGTTGTTACGAGAGGAGCTGAGTGAAGGAGGACAAGCCGCAAGGCTTTGTCAGCCGCAGTGTGTGTGAGTGTGACGTCACTAGGAGCCACACTGGGATAGGTTGGTTGCAGAGAAGGGTCGCGCACGGATTGGACGCAGTCCGTGGGGCTCGATTGGAAGGGGAAAGGCAAGCGAAGAGTATTCCGGGAATTAAAGTCACTTATTGATTACAAACTTTGTGAAATAAAAGACGAGAAAATGAAATTTTTTAAAGCATTAAAGAGTGCGATGAAGGGGGAGTCTTACATTAAAGCGAGCGTAAGAGAGGAGACGCCACCCGAAGGTACACCAGCTTACATTGTAATGGAGGAAAAGGGGGTAGCTCCGTGCCTTTGGCTAAAGCAATGGCACAAGCTGACAGAGAAACATGGGAGCGTAGCGTTTCCGATCCATGGGACATTCAATATAAGGATCCTAGAGAATTTGAGATTCGTGATGTACGAAATGAAGGTACCTCCAAGGCCAGCACAGTTTGAGGCTCTAGCGATTTGGGAACTAATGGCTAGACAGCAACAGCAAAAGAAGTTCAAGACCAGGATAAGAAAGGTAGAAAAGACACTAGCGGACGCTAGGTGGGATAATGCACAGAAAGTGTGGAGGTCAGATATATTGCAGGGGATAAAATTGTTTCCCGCAATTGCTAAGGAAGAAGAGGCGACAGGCAAGAAAGCTACCTGTAAGACAAACAGGAGGTGTTCCAAAGATAGAGAAGATGAGTCAGAGGATGAGGAGTTCATCATGCAATTGCTGAACGACCGTCCACCACCTTATGCAGCGAGTGAACAAGGTCCAAGTACCAGTTCTGCCCCTCTGGCACCGGTACAGAATAATGAAACTCCGAATTCAGAAACGCCATCGGGATCTAAGGACCCGAGTTTACTGTTCACCCCGCAGATACCGCAGGTTAGGAGAATATATCCAGATGTGCCTGTATTGAAAACAGCAGAAAATTATCAGCCGCAGGTCCCAAGGTACTACAGCAGTGACAACAGTACGGGAATGATTCTAGATCCAACCGTAATGGGAGTACAGAATGGTCGCAACCCAACATTGGCACAAGCTGAATCAACCCAGTTTTTGATGCCTCAAAAGCAGATGCAGGGGGGAACCGCACATGCTCAGATGACGGGGAGTCAGACGGGCATGCCGGTAATGATGACCCATAGTGTGGGAATGAACATGCCTCAGAACCTGGGGAATGGACAGAACGCAGATGCGATATCCCTACCCATTACTGTAGGTCCACCGGTACCTTTGTACATTCAGCCTAACTCAGGTGTGAGCGGTCAAGGATTAGTGGTGCAGAATGGGATGGAAAGGAGGTACATAGAAAACACTCCAGAGACAACTCCGATAGTGGCTCAGCCAACTGGATCTGGGTCCTTGATGGAGTTTAGTCCCATATGTGCTCAGTCAACAGTGGTGAGGTCGAGTCCCCCACTGATAATACCGCTATCATCGAACACTGAAAAGTTGCCGCAACCATCAATGGCAGTCGATGTGAATGCTACACTGATGGGGTTGAATGCGCAACAGCTGACACAGTGGTTCAACAGTCTGAATTCCACACAAAGCTCAGCCAGTGGGAAGGGAGAAGACTATCTGAATAGGGTAAGGTTGAACATGGAAGCAGAAGAATTGGTGGAAGGGACTATGGGTTTGAATAGGTTAGAGTCCTACTCGGAAGAAGAGCTGAGGTATCTATGTCCCAGGATTACGAGAGAAGTGAACAAGGTACATAGAAGGTTGCAAGAAATAGCTGACAAAAACGGGGTTGGGATAGACAAGACAAAACACTTGAGCAGGAGCTATAGATTGGATTTCGGGACCACAGACTTTGAACACATGAGGTCAGCAGGCATGAAAACGCACCTTAGAGAATTGCTGCAGAGTGCATAAGTGTGGAGGTGCTTAGACAAATGGGAAAGCAGATGGGCAAAGAAAAAGGAAAAGAAGAAAGACAGTGTCCCAGAGCACAAGGAGAAAAGACCACAGAGTAGTGATGCAATAACCATGTTACCAATGAGGGAGACAGCAGGGGGAAAATTAATACATGTACCGTGGCACAGAAGTGACATTCGGTCTTTTACGGATGATTTTCCCAAACTGAGAGAGAAACCGATTGAATGGTATCAACAGACTGATAGGTTTGTGAAGCTTGCAAAATGTCTTTGGGAAGACCTGAACACCCTCTTTGAGATTGTGGTTCCGGCAGATTTGTGGGAAGACTGCAAAAGGGCTGTAGGTTGGCCGACAAGTGAACCAGAGAGAGACAGGGATACGGGTGCACCATCACCTATGGTAATGAGTTTGTACTATAAGGTGATTGAGCATTTGAAGACGAAGGTTGCCGCGAAAAATGTGGATTGGCAGAAGATTGATCGAACTGCCCAAGAGGCTAAAGAGTCGATTCTTGGTTACTATGAGAGGCTGTTGAAGGCGTTCAAGAACTACAGTGGCTCGGAAACAATAGAGGCGAAGGACATGCTCCATTTTGTGTTTAGATTTGTGGAAGGGCTGAGACCAGAGATAAGTCAGATGATAAAGACGCATTTGATTTGTTGGCAGTCGAAACCTATTGATGAGGTGTTGAATTATGCGAAATACTGTAGCGACGAAATTGAAGTGAAACAGAAAAGGTTGAAAGAGAAAGTGATGATGATGCAACTTAAAGCAGCTCAGACAGGTTTGCAAGGGTTGCAAGGGTTCCAACAGCAGGTACCGCAGCCGCAGCCGCAGGGAAATATGGTGTTTCAGCCACAGGCGAGAGGCAGAGGCAGAGGAGGCTTTGGGAGTAATGGTCCGGATTTGAACACTGTTGCGATTCCGAATGGTGTGCAGGCAATGAAAAGGGTGATGCCGTGTCACGTGTGCGGAATCGTCGGACATTGGAAACGCGAGTGCCCGATGGTGGTGCAGGAAGGTGCAGGTGTTGGTCAGCAAAACAATGATGTCAATGCATTTCAGACAATGAGGGGACCGAAAATGAGAGGTCCAAACCCAAATTTTCAGACCATAAATCAGCTGCAGGGATTGCAGCCCATGCAGCCGCAGCAGATGCAGATGCCCCGTATGCAGATGACGCAAATGCAGCCAATGCAACAGCAGTTTCCCATGGTACCTAATCAGCAAATGCAAATACCTTTGGCACCAATGAATCAGCAGCAAGCGATGGTTCCTCCACAGGTCTCGGGTCAGGTGATGAATACAAATGGCACAGTACAACAGTTCCCATTACACAGTGAGAATGGAATAAACAATGTATGGGAGAGTGAAGGTTCAGATGAGGAGGGAAATTGTGTGCTTGCAGCATCCTTGGAAGTTGATCAAAAGGGTCCATACGTGGAGGGAAGAGTTATGGGTCATCGTGTTTCATTCTTGGTTGACACAGGAGCCACACGTTCAACTGTTAGGAGCATTGAAGTCCCAAATTTGCCACTCTCAGGGAGAACAGTTCAAGTGGTGGGAGTAGCAAACAGGCACCTGACGAACCCAATCACAGATCCAGTACCAGTCAGAATTGGTAACTATCAAGGGTTACATAAATTTGTTGTATGTGACTCAAGCCCAATAGCACTGTTAGGGAGAGACCTATTGTGCAAATTGGGATGTTCGATTATGTGTTCGGACGATGGAATTAGAATTCAGACGAGCAGTGATGGGGAAGAAGAGGAAAGTGTAGAAGGGGACGAGATGGAAACTGTCGATGAAGAATACCCTCTGATTAACCTTTTTCCGATGATAACTGAAGAGGATATTCCAGCTGAATTACGGGAAACAGTCGGAAAGGAAGTGTGGGATATGACAGGAAAAGAGGTGGGATTGGTGAAAGGAGTGGAACCAGTGAAAGTGACCGTAAAACCCAATGTAACCTTTCCCCAGACCCCACAATACCACATGGCACAAGACACCCTCATGAAAGTCGCCCAACTCATTGACGAGTTTGTAAAACAGGGAGTACTGAAAGAAGTGTTAAGCAGTCCATGTAATTCACCAATCATGGGACTAATAAAGCCAAGTGGAAAGGTCCGAATAGTGCAGGACTTGAGGAAAATAAATGACATCATAATTAAATGCTGCCCTGTAGTACCGAATCCAGCTGTGATAATGTTTCAAATCCCTTGCGATGCCGAGTGGTTCTCAGTCATCGACTTGTCACAAGCATTCTTTTCGGTGCCTCTTCATGAGGACAGCCAATTTCTCTTTTGTTTCAAATTCTTAGACAGAGTTTACAGTTGGTGTCGAATTCCTCAAGGGTTTTCTGAGTAACCGTCAATTTTCAATCAGATTCTAAAGAAAGACTTGGAAGCGTTAGAATTGCCATTCGAGTCAACCTTAGTACAGTACATTGATGACTTACTGATTGCATCTAAGACAGAAAGTGGCTGCACAGCCGACACCATTGCTCTACTGAACCATTTGGGAAGGAATGGACACAAGGTGTCTCCTTCAAAGTTGCAGTTCTGTCAGAAGAAAGTGAAATATTTGGGTCATCAAATAGAGAAAGGGTCACGGAGAATAATGAAGGAAAGAATAACAAGTGTACTTCAAATGAGTCCACCAAAGACAAGGAGGGAGGTGAGGAAGTTTTTGGGGATGGTGAGCTACTGTCGCCAGTGGATTCCCAACTTCTCAACTCTAGCAAAGCCTTTACTGAAACTGACCCAGAAGGATGCATTGGATGAAATTGAGCTGAAAGGAGATGAGATGGATGCTTTTATTGAATTGAAAGAATGCATGTGCAGGGCTCCAGCTTTAGGTATGCCTGATTACACAAAGCCTTTCACATTGTTTTGTCATGAACGTGATGCATGTTCTTTGTCTGTCTTGACCCAAGCCCATGGTGGCATAAACAGACCAGTAGCGTATTTTTCAGCTACTTTGGATCCGGTCGCAGCAGCACTGCCAGGGTGTTTGCGCGCCGTAGCAGCAGTTGGTATCAGCCTCACTCAGAGTGAAGGAATAGTGATGGGACACCCATTAACAGTTATGGTCCCTCACTCAGTTGAGATACTTTTGACCCGCTCCCGAACGCAACACATGACTGGAGCAAGACTCACAAGGTATGAAACAATAATTCTGGGCTCACCGAATGTGCAGCTGAAAAGGTGCACTACGTTGAATCCAGCAACCTTGCTTCCCGGTGAAAATGCTGAAATTGAGAACGCTGAAGACGTCGAGCATGACTGCCTTCAAGTGACTGAATTTTGCACAAAACCCCGACCTGACATTAAGGATACTAAGCTTGATGAAAATGACCAAATTGTTTTTGTTGATGGGTCATGTTTAAGAGATGCATTGGGAATATTGAAAGCAGGATATGCTGTATGTACTGTAACAGGTGTCTTGGAAGCGTCCTGGCTTCAAGGAGTCTATTCCGCACAAGTAGCAGAGCTTGTAGCCCTTACAAGAGCATGCCAACTGTCTACATTGATGAAGGTTACCATTTACACTGATAGTCAGTACGGGTTTGGAATTGTGCACGACTTTGGGCAATTATGGTCACAGAGAGGTTTCCTGACCTCTTCAGGGTCCCCAGTGAAAAACGGGGAGAGAATAAGGGAATTGTTACACGCCATTCAAATGCCAGCCGAAATTGCAGTGGTAAAGTGTAGTGCTCATACAAAAGGACAGGACTATGTTTCCTTGGGAAATGCATATGCGGATCAAGTCGCAAGATTTTGTGCCTTGAACTGTATATTGCTCAGGGATGAATGGAATCTGATAAGTGAGCCTGAGCTCGAACCAGCTGAAGCATTTGCTTTGAAGGTCGTGGATACAATGGATGAACTAAAAGCATTACAGAATAGCGTCAGGGAGGATGAAAAGGCTTCCTGGATTAAGTCACAATGTACAAAGAGACCAGATGAGTTATGGGTTTCAAATGAGGGAAAATTTGTTTTACCAAATAGTCTCTTATCGCAGCTAGCGCGGTTCTATCATGGGCAGGCTCACCTAGGGAGAGATGCCATGATAAGATTGTTCAAAACTGATTGGTTTAACCCCAGATTCCATCAAGCTGCAGAAGCAGTTTGCCATCGTTGTGTCATTTGTCAGCAGATGAACCCAGGAAAGGGAACGGTTGTGAACATGAGCCACATTGGCAGGGCAAGTGGCCCGTTCAGCAGAATGCAGATGGACTTTATTGAGATGCCTGTGCATGGAGGTCTGAAGTATGTGTTGGTGATTGTGTGCATTTTTAGTCACTGGATTGAAGCATACCCCACACGTAGAAATGACAGCCTTACAGTTGCCAAACTATTGTTGAGGGAGTTGATACCACGTTTCGGATTCACGATCTCTTTAGAATCAGATAGGGGAAGTCACTTCAATAACAAGGTGATAAAGTTACTTTGCGCTGCGCTGAACATTGAGCAAAAACTGCATTGTAGCTATCGCCCTGAAGCCTCAGGACCGGTGGAGCAGATGAATGGTACACTGAAATCGAGAATGGCGAAAATATGTGCATCGACAAATTTGAAATGGCCTGACGCATTGCCTTTGGTGTTAATATCAATGAGAAACACCCCTGACAGAAAGACTGGATTGTCCCCGCACAAAATTCTCATGGGCAGGGCCATGAGACTTCCTGCAGTTCCCGCAAACGCGCTTTTGAATATTACAGATGATATGGTGTTAGACTACTGCAAAGGTCTGGCTGACGTGGTTCGCTCTTTCTCTCACCAGGTGGAAGCAACCACCTTGCCACCGATCCAAGGTCCAGGACACACACTGAAAGCAGGTGACTGGGTCGTGATAAAGTAGCACGTGAGGAAGTCGTGTCTGGAACCCCGTTGGAAAGGCCCTTTCCAAGTGATCCTGACGACCACTACCGCTGTGAAGTGTGCGGGAGTTCCCAACTGGATTCACGCCAGTCATACAAAGAAAGTGTTGTGTCCCACAGATGAGGAAGTTGAAGCGCTGAAACTGCCAGTACCTGATAACAAAGTGCCGAGCGCTGAGACAGAGCAAAACAGAACTAGAAGCGAACAGGCAGAAATAGAGGAGCGAGAAATATTCTCTGAGGACGAAACAACCGATTCACTTGGGGAAGACCAAGGTGAAACCTCAGACAGCGACGAAGCAGCTGAAGGTAACAAAGAGCCTGAAGCAGCTGAAAGTGACAAAGAGCCTGAAGAAAGTAACGGTGACAAAGGGCTCGAAAGAGGTGAAGAAGCAGGAGAGCCTGATCAGAGGAGGGCTTTCCCCGAAGCAGACGGTACAGAGAAAGAAAAGGAAAACCTGATTGACTCCCCAGAAGAAGGGGACAAGGCAGAACAGAACGAAACTGTTCAAACTTCTTCAGAAGAGATCGCAGGTCCATCAACTGGACACAGTGCAAAGAGAAAACCAAGTATATCACCAGTAAAACTAAGAACTAGAGAAAAGTTGAATGACAGTGAAGGGCCAAGAGTGAAAGAGAAAAGAAAGGAAGTGTCTGTCGTGGTACCAACCTCAAGTGATGAAAAAGACTTGGCCAAAGAGGAAAGTACCAGTGAGACAGAATCAAAGAGAGATGCAAAATTGAAAAGAAAAAGGATACCAAACAGGAGATATTCCAGCCCTGAATGGGCATATGTAGTCAATGACGATTGGACTGACGAATTTGTATCTCTTAGCCTTGAGAACGAAGAAGAAGAGATACCAATAGAAAAGAAAAGTTTTATGGACACTGTTGATTGAAAAACTGATAAATGACATTGCTTGCTATAATCTAATGTGATACAACCAGCTGAGACATTGCTAAACCGGATGAGACATTTGCTAACTTGATAAGACTTTGATAACCTGAATGACTCTTAAACCCGATTTGAGACAACGTTGCTAACTGAAAGAAAAAAAAAAAAAAAAAAAAAAAAGACTGAGTTATTGCAGAATTGAGTTATTGCCGAACTGAGTTATTGCCGAATTGAGTTATTGCCGAATGGAGCAAATGCTGCTAACCGATAAGTGACTGGGCTCCTGAAGAAAACTGTGTGAACATTGCGCTCGTTCAGCTTTGTAACTAATTGCAAAATCGTTTCTTTATAGGTGCTTCTAGCTCTCTGATTCTATACAGATCATGACACAAAACAGTAAAGTGAAATATTGTAAATATGCGTGTATAGGCTTGATAATTGCATGTGTACTAATAATAATGGCAATAGTGTTTGCAACGCGTGGTAAGGGTGAGAATGAGAAAATCGATGCTTCTACTCTTACTGTCACTGAACTAACCGCACTGAAAAGACTAGAATTAGATGAGAGACACTTGCATGATAAGAAGGAACTTTCGTATAATGTTTTCTATCGCTTACTGACAGAATATGTTGAGACTATGGATGCGAAAGATTGTTATGTGTGTACACAGATATCGACATCGGTAACGGAAGGGGTGACTTATCACCACATGCCTCTTACATATGGGATTACATGTAGTATAGTAACTTCTAGATTTTATGGTCAAACCAACATACAGTATTTTTACTCAAATTATGATGTTACTTTTGCATATGTTCCTATAATCACGCAACTAAGCCAGAATGCTAAAGATTGGGATGCTAAAATAATGAGGGAATTTTTCGAGCCAATGCAACCTTTTGAAACAGCTCACGCTCATAGGGAAAACCTTACCTGCTCCCTCTCTGCAGTAGAAATAAGCTTTTTAGATTGCACAGATGATAGAAGGGCACAAATGAATGCGAAATTAGAAAAAGAGCTAAGTAAGAGGACTTCAGTAGATAATTATGCTTTTGCCGCAATAAAGACACAAGGGAGAATAGCTTTAGATGCTTGGCATGTAGGGAAATGTTGTATATATCGTGGTGAGTCTTATTATGATAACATTTTTGTAGGAGCGAGTGAATGTAAACATACGTTTATCTTTAAGGCCAAATGGACATTCATGCTGAACTGACTTGACCCTGTCATACCTGGTGTATATTACATTTGTGGGCATAATGCCTATTATCGTCTTCCAAAGGGATGGTGGGGGAGATGTTATTTGGGTATAGTGTTCCCAAAGGTTTATCAACTGGATGACCTATCGGTGATTCCAAAGACGTCTGGATCTCATCGTATCCAGAAAAGAGAGACCGCAGCTGCTGTGGTAGGAGATATATTTGGAGCCATGATTCCTTCATTGGGAGTTGTGTTGAATTCCATCAAAATAAGAAAGTTGTCTACTATAGTGGATAACATGTTGACAAAGTTTTCAGGTGCTATAATCCTGATGGATGCTGAACTTGCAGCGGAAAGAGCTATGACTCTTCAAAATAGGCTTGCCCTAGACATTCTTTTAGCAAAGGATGGCGGCGTTTGCAAAATTCTTGGTGCGCGTCACTGTTGCACGTACATACCAGACAATAGTGTGAAGATTAAAACAATGCTTGCAAATTTAACGAAAGAGAGTGCAGACTTGAAGGAATTGAAAGAACCAGGAGTTTGGGAGAAGGTTGGAAGGGGAATTGCTTCAGTGGGAAATTGGCTTGGTGGAATTTGGAATGGAATATTATTAAAAATAATACAGGGAATATTAATAGTACTGATTTGCATTTTTGGGATTTGGGGAAAAAAGAGGGGAATATTAATGATCATGGCAAGAATTAAGAGAAGGAAGGAAGAGAAAATGATGAAAAGAATGGCAGAAGAATACAAAGCAAGAACAAGGGGAACTAAAAGGCAAAGAGAACTGACAGAATTTTAATGGAATAAAATTTGTGGGATTAGTTTTGTGTGATGACAAGTAGTCATCAGAGGAGGGATTGATGACGCAGAAATGAAGGTTTTACATTTATTAGCGCATAAACGTAGTGCTGCAATAATCAAATGTGACTTTGACCGAACTAGTAAAGATTGTACGGGGACAAATGTGCCCTCAGAGTAGTTTGCCAACATTTATAAGCGTGCTTTATATAACGTGATGTATTAGAATTGTACTGATCTGACATAACCGTAAACGTGTGCCATGATTTGCTTGTTTGAAATGTTTAAGCTTAGGATAACTTTAGTGGAGGCTTTGGCCTAGTTGCCATGTCTCACGGTTTAGATGCTCGTATTTTTCCAATGTGCTAATAAACGTGTATTCTTGCTTGAAGCTGTACTTTTCCAGTGAGATCGGTTCACATGCTTATCTTTAAGGTTTCGTGCCAGCCTGGCATCTTCTTCTTTGCTCCAAGGTCAATTTGCAGGTGCAGACAATGGACGCTCTGAAAGTGAGTTAATTGGTAAAATATGTTGCAACTTACGTTCCCGACTCCAAGGATAATGTATGCCTAGGTAGAAGCTTGTGAATAGTTGTTTTTGATTGGACAATTTGAAGCCAACCTATGAACCCTCCAATGGAAGACCCTACTGGATTTGAACTGTTGTTTATTTAAACCTGGTGCACAAGGAGAAAGTAGCCATTACCCGCCAGCAGCCATCGGACATTGCCCATTATAGACATTATGGCCCATCTTGCTGCGACGCCATTTTGAAAGAAACTTTGATGCTTTCTCTAATCGAGAGAAAGAGACTCTAAGTAATTCTCGCCCTAGAGACTTTAACTTTGATTTGTCCCTTTGCATGAAGTAGTAGTTTTGTCCTTTTATCTTGCCGCTATGAGGCAATTGCCCCGTCCACCCTACCCCTTTGCCCCCGTCCCATGCTGATCGAAACCGGTACCTGTGCGACGAAGACTTCCTTGAATGCTGATTGAATTTGGTAAATATGAAAGGAAATTGTACAATTGCATTGTGTTTCTTTTTAGGTAACCAACTGCTGATTTTTGATAAGAGCCCTAGTTAGGATTTTTCCAAATTAATGTTGCTAAATTGTTTTTGCATGAAGTCCCACATGCCGATGCTAATCTGAGGTTAGATGAGGATTCATTTGTTGCACGATGCAATTTGAGACCTTGTTATGCTGACTAATGTATGCAATTAGCCCATTACAGATTATAGTTTTAGTGGTTTGCATTGCTATTATCGAATGCATTGTTATTCAAATGCTGCATAGATTGCATCTTTTCCGCCGTTATGGACAGCTATTAATGTTCATTTTCATATATCATTTGGTGTTGAGACACATTTATATTGTGCTAGCTTTGTTAATATAGGGAAATAAATGCATTAACTTTGAATAAACTGGTGTGGTTATTCATGACCGAAAGGTCATGGTTTCGCCGAAATGTTTTCTGGATTAATTGTGAAGTGTTATGTTGATCAGGGCATTGCTTATGTTCGTTATTGATTATTGATTGTTGATTTTGATTGATTACTCTCGGGTGAAGAGAGTCCCACTTGGTCAAAAGATTCATCGACCCAAGAGCGTCCGAATATAGGTAATTTATTAGGACGGAACGCACTATCAAGGTCAGCCCACAAAATCAATGGAAACTCTGGCCTCCGTCGGCAGGTAGACCATCGACCACATTTAGAGATATCCACCAGCCTGGCGGAACCATCCATTCCTTCAGTGCTTCTGTCGGTGCTGCGTGCGCAATGAAGGCAGCCCTGACTGCCGAGGGAGTAAAACCATTGTTTTGCCACTTGGCATTGATTAATACACCTCTGAAACAAACCCCCAAAGCATGAATTTGTTTTAGTAACATAAAAAGAATGACAAATGCTCGGTGGGTTTTCGACCTGAGCTTGGAGGTGATTGTTTTCAATAAGAGTATCTACCGTTCCTCTCATAACACGCCTGAGCAGGGAAAATCATTGACTGTTACCCAACCCTAGTGGGTGGGTCTACTGCATTTGTGATCCAACAGTCGGGGTGAAAGGTACGTGGTTTATAGTCTGCCTGACTCCCTGGCTCAAGGTGGTAAGATATCCTGAGCCTGCGCTTGCTAGAGATTTTTAGGCGTATAGAACTGCAAATACATACCACATACTACAACAGCACTTTTGCCCACATACACAATGCACGACAATCACAACTCACAGTGCACTCATGCACTCCTATTTGGGCAGATGTCAGTGTGATCATATATTTCAATGTACTCGGGCGAAACAGGCATTCAGGAATTAATGTTATTGATCAGAAAGTCTTTGTTTTGTTTTCAAGGGATGTTTGCTGTACAATGTGCATGTCGATTCTTTATATAGTTCAGTGTGTGATTTGGTTCTTAGACCCACACTAGAGGCAAGAATGTGCTCCACCTATATTCATTTCCTTGTTTGCCTTTCTCTGTGTGAAATATGAGCACTGTTACATTTGATACTTTGGAATGTGGACTAATGCACCAGTACCACATGTTATTCAGCATTCACAGGTGCGCAAACAGCAAAAGTGCACTTTCTGCTCCCTCAAGTTTTCACTGGTTGCAAATCACTTAATCAAACACCTGCAATTTATATACCCATCATAATCCTTTGTGGTTTAAATGAAATTACCAGTCCAGTCGTGATTGGGGCGTTTCTCAGTAGAATTTTTGATCATTAGATTACAAACACGATCATTAGGATCACAAAGTCATTACTATGTCATTTATCTGCTATTAGCCAGGGTCTTTATTTTACATTTTGTTAAAGTGTGGACAAGGCAAGGACAAGATATACAATAGCAACCAATACATTTAATATAAAATGGACCAAATTACAATCGTGAGATTCAATAATTACCAACAGAGATATAAACTGCCACTGACTTTGTGGCTCTGCGTTTTCCACATAATTATGAGTTTTCCTCATTTGCCACATTATCCATCATCTGCTGCATAATCCGCAGATTTTAATCAAACAGTGTTGTTTTTAACTCAAATGAAACAAAGGTTCCTAAAAACGCAGCATCACATGGCCTTTTGCAAAGGTCGACTGGTCAGCTTTCTGTTGCTTATTGCTGTATTTGGCTGTTCAACTGAGACTAATGAGATGAAACATTTGCGCAGATTGTGTTAACATGTATAAAAAATGACAAAATCGTGAAGTACTATAACAAAAAAGTGCTGAGTTACTCCACATAACTTGTCTTCTGTTGCTGCAATATTTAGTCAATCCTGCCACATAATTTAGCCCTCCGTTGCTGCATAATTTCAGAGGTCTTGGTTATAATTAATAGCTCAAAAATTGCAGAAACGGGACAAAAGACAGAGATAGATGTATGGTAAAAATTATTTATTTGTTTCTACTGATTTTCGATCTATTTTATAGGACCCTATTCACAGGGAATTCTCTCCTTTGATATCTAAATGTGTGAGGAGCCTCTGAGTTGTATGTGTGTTCACTGGACCTCTCTTTAGCTGCCCCACCATCCTCTGCTACCATCTACTGATAGAGCGTTCCGTCCTAATAAATTACCTGTATCTGGACGCTCTTGGGTCGATGAATCTTTTGACCAAGTGGGGCTCTCTTCACCCGAGAGTAATCAATTTAATCAAATCAATAATCAATAACGAACATAAGCAATGCCCTGATCAACATAACACTTCACAATTAATCCAGAAAACATTTCGGCGAACCATGACCTTTCGGTCATGAATAACCACACCAGTTTATTCAAAGTTAATGAATTTATTTCCCTATATTAACAAAGCTAGCACAATATAAATGTGTCTCAACACCAAATGATATATGTAAATGAACATTAATAGCTGTCCATAACGGCGAAAAAGATGCAATCTATGCAGCATTTGAATAACAATGCATTCGATAATAGCAACGCAAACCACTAAAACTATAATCTGTAATGGGCTAATTGCATACATTAGTCAGCATAACAAGGTCTCAAATTGCATCGTGCAACAAATGAATCCTCATCTAACCTCAAATTAGCATCTGCATGTGGGACTTCATGCAAAAACAATTTAGCAACATTAATTTGGAAAACTCCTAACTAGGGCTCTTATCAAAATCAGCAGTTGGTTACCTAAAAGAAACACAATGCAATTGTACATTTTCCTTTCATATTTACCAAATTCAATCAGCATTCAAGGAAGTCTTCATCTCACAGGTACCGGTTTCGATCAGCATGGGACGGGGCAAAGGGGCAAGGTGGACGGGGCAATTGCCTCACAGCGGCAAGATAAAAGGACAAACTAATACTTCATGCAAAGGGACGAATCAAAGTTAAAGTCTCTAGGGCGAGAATTACTTAAAGTCTCTTTCTCTCGATTAGAGAAAGCATCAAAGTCTCATCGAACATCAATTGGCATCGTAGAAGATGGCAAAATAACGAGGTCGGCAAGATGGGCCATAATGGCCGCAATGTCCTGCAAAGTCTAATGTCCTCAATGGGTGCAATGGGTAATGAAGGCCGTAATGGCAAATGGCAAAATGGCAAATGGCTGTAATGTCCGGGTAATGGCCGCTTTCTTCTTGTGCACCAGGTTTAAATAAACAACAGTTCAAATCCAGTAGGGTCTTCCATTGGAGGGTTCATAGGTTGGCTTCAAATTGTCCAATCAAAAACAACAGTTCACAAGCTTCTACCTAGGCATACATTATCCTTGGAGTCGGGAACGTAAGTTGCAACATATTTTACCAATTAACTCACTTTCAGAGCGTCCATTGTCTGCACCTGCAGATTGACCTTGGAGCAAAGAAGAAGATGCCAGGCTGGCACGAAACCTTAAAGATAAGCATGTGAACCGATCTCACTGGAAAAGTACAGCTTCAAGCAAGAATACACGTTTATTAGCACATTGGAAAAACACGAGCATCTAAACCGTGAGACAAGGCAACTAGGCCACAGCCTCCACTAAAGTTATGCTAAGTTAAAACATTTCAAACAAGCAAATCATAGCACACGTTTACGGTTATGTCAGATTAGTACAAATCTAATACATCACGTTATATAAAGCACGCTTATAAATGTTGGCGAACTATTCTGAGGGCACATTTGTCCCCGTACAATCTTTATTAGTTCGGTTAAAGTCACACTTGATTATTGCAGCACTACGTTTATGCGCTAATAAATGTAAAACCTTCATTTCTGCGTCATCACCCCCCGCAGCCTCTGGGATTTCAATTAGAAAGGCAAGTATCAGGAAAGGTAGAATTGTATGGCACTATCATCAGAGTGTAATAATTCTGTCCTCTACGGTCACCTGTCAATGATGTATACATCTTCATCCACTGTGTGAAGGGAGAAAGGTAGTTTGGTCCTACCTACTACCTACTTCTGTACTCAGAAAAAATAAATCAGATCCAAATTAAAATGTCTCTGTGTGTCTTTCATGAAAACATTTGTGATAGTTTTAAGGCCGAAATCATAGTTTATCTAAGGGTGTTTTCTAACCTGTCTCCATCCAGCTCCATCATTCCTCAATTTGTCCTCTCGAACCACGAGCTGTCTTTTGGACAGTAAAATGTAAATGTAAATTAGCACTTGTATAGTGCACTACTCACCCGTTAGGGTCTCAAGGCGCTGTACTCATACCGCTATGGAACCCCTCCTGGCTTTTCCCTGTGAGGCGCCCACTCCTGAGCACCCCCAGGGTGAAGCCAGGCATCCAAGCGCTGTTGGGGCCGTTGTGGAGATTAAGCAAGCTATTGCCCAGAGTTGCAGAGTGGGACCCATGAATTAGATTAGGCACTGAGGCGAGAATTATCTGGTCAAGGGGAATTGAGCCCAAGACCTGCCGAAGCGGGACTTGAACACTGGTCTTGAGCCAGATCTCTGCTTCAGGGTCTGCCGCTCTAACCACAGTGGAGGCAGGGAACTCTGTGCCTGACTTCAGATGGCTGCTATATTTTAGAGGGTTCGAGTTGGGTGGAAGGCCACATACTAACTGGTTCTTAGTTATCATGGTTTCCCTCCCCCATCTGCAGTCTCTGTTCTAGGTCCCTGTGCCCCTACCTCTGCCTTGGGATCATTGCTGGATGGCAGAACCGCATGGTTCTTTTTTGTGTTGCTCTTCTTCTCTATTGTCTTCAAGATGTCTCTTTCTGCTCTGCTCACCATTCTGCTTCGTCTCTCTTTACCTCCTTCCTGCCCCATATCCTCTAAAATACTATGGGGCATTTTTACAAGCCAGTGCACTGCTGGTGCTAGTGCGTCACTTTTGTGTGCAGGCCCACATCTACAAGGCAACTCAATGCCACTTTGCATGGCTTTGAGTGGCCTTGTATATATAGTGGAAGGCAACGCCATGCAAGTCGCTGTGTTGGCTTACACTGCTTTAGGGAGCCGTACCATGGGCGTTGCAGTGGGTATTCCCATGCAACACCCATGGGTTTTGACGCCTTCTCAGATTTACAAGAATATGTAAACTTGGGAATGCGTCAAATCCGTATGCCTCCCTGGGGCCAGCACAACGAGGAGAAATATCTTTATTTCTCCTTGTTGATTTCTCTTTCTATGTGTGCTGCACACATAGAAAGAGGAGAATGCCCCCCCAAGATTTTTTTTCTGCAGGAAGGCACCACTTCCTGCACAAAAAAACTCCTACTGACAGCGCAGACACCCTTTCAATGTGGCACAGGGTAGCGCAGCAAAGTCACTTGCTGCGCTGCCGTGCGCCATGGGGGTTGTAAATATGGCTCTCTGTTTTTATTTTGAGATGTCCCGAATGTCCGGGCCATATTGTTGCTTGCTTCCAGGGTAAGCTTTGTGGTGGTTCCATAATATGTTTCTGAGGCAGCATCTGGGTTTTGAACTACACCCAGGAAAAGAAGAGTTGCACTGGATTTAAGTATATGTTGAAGTATGTGTTGGTCTTACGTGCCTTGCATGATCTATCACAAAGACAAGTGTAAGAACAAAAATCAAATTATGTAACTATGTATTTAATACTTTACTCCTACTGTAGAAGAGGAAAAAAAAGTTGACTTTCTATAATGCACTACTGTATTTCCCAGACTATACCACTCTCAATATATCCTCTACCTCCACTTTGACTCATTCCAAGCATCATTCTACTATTATGATCCCCAAAATAACCCTTTCTATATTCTTCGCCCCTATCCCTCTTTGGATCACCTCAAACCTCATTTTACAACTACTTCCTCCCAAACAACTGTTTTGAAACTCTCACCTCATTTATCCTTCCTCTATCTCTCCCTTTATTCATCCTAAACCTAATCTTACTACTATGATCTCCCAAATAACACTTTCTGGACTCTTCTCTCTTCTATCCCTCCATTTTCCTATTCAATCCAGCTAACAGACTCACTTGTCCAGTGCTCTAATTAACTAATTTCCCTATACTAATCCACCACTAATCCTTTTTGGGTTCTGCACTAGCGTGCTATTCGCCCTAAAGCAAGGGTTAGTAAAGCTGTATAAGTACAATTACAATTGCAAAGTAATATTAATCAATTTACATCCTTGTTACATGCCATTTAATTCAAATGGGAATGGTCAACATATAGAATGAAGCACCAGCCCAGGAGGTAATATTGCAAACTTTATTGCAAGGCATACGTTTTCAATGATGGCATAGTGTTCATGCATGGTAGTGCCTTATGGGCAATATAGACAAGTGGTTTGTCCATATCATCATTATCTAGTTGAGGCAGGACTGCACCAAATCCTAACTCAAAGGCTTAAAACAAAAAAAGTACTCTGCCTATCAGCTTTTTTGATTTTCCTTGGGTGAGTATTTGAAATAGTAACCACTTCTGTTCAATAAAAAACGTCCTACCTTAGTAGCATCAATATTAGGTAATGCATTGTGTATGGCATGTTGTAAACCTGGATCCATATTTTGCACTTTCTGAAAACTCCACTAATGTTTCCACTTCTCACCTGAGGAACAAGCAGAGGAATTATCAGGAGGTGCACCTTGGCCCACTTATACCTTTGTCCCAGTATGCTTACCTAGCCCCCATCCCCAAATGGTTTGTGTTGTTTTCGATTGGGGTTGTGTATCATGTCATCAATGTGGACTCTCTCCACAATGGCTGTAGTGGGGTACTCTTACAACTGTGGTTTAGTCAGGTCTCAATGTGGGGATGGTCAGTGTCTAATATCAAGTTTTCAGGATGGTAAGTAATTACCCCAATTTAGTGAGTCACATTGAATGAGCAAATGTTTGAGTGTTGTGCAGCACAGGCATCTATCTAAATTAGGTGTCTCCAACCAGTTCATTGTGAACTACTAGTAGCTCCCAGACACTATCAGAGTAGCTGTCAGTCAAGAGTTCATTTTTAAATAGGCACAGGACCATAGTTTCCTTTTAAAGTTAAGGGAAGACTGTATTTATTTTACATCATTGTCATCAGGTTGCATATAGCAGGGCCTGACAACAAGCAATGCTCAGTCAGATTTGTGACCCAGGCTGGGGCACAGAGGTGAACCACTGAGGTATTTAAGTCTTAAGTAAAAGTCTTGGTGCATAGATTTTCATTAAGGTTGCCAGCTTCCACTTCTAAGGGCCAAGGGACTGGATTTGGCACCACTTAGCAAGTCAGGACTCTCAGCAGAAGAGCCCATACACTGGCAGATAAAGTTGTTGATGTCCCTGAGACTTCACAACAGGAGACAAGCTCAGTTCAAGCCTTTGGAGAACCTTGGAAAGCAGGATGTAGATAGCAATATCCAGTTGAATGTCATGCACCACTCACTGTTTAAAGAGGTGTCTGTTTTTAGATGGAAGTTTGTACATACACAATAGTTTCTCTTGTAATCATTGTTTCTGAGGTAGGAGTATTTAATTTTTAATTGCATTGCCAAGTTGGGAAAATATTTTCATACGTCGTTGATGAACTCTTACCCAGAGTGCTTCATGTTGATGCTTTTTCCTTCCTAAGTATAGTCGGATTTCGTAGTTTTATTTTTTAGAAGAAATATTGTACAAATGTATTTTGTCCCAATGACAATATACTAAAAGTATGCTGTGAATATGCTTCACAGTTTTGAAAATGTAGTTTTAGTACTGTGTTCATAGGTTGGGCATAGAAATTATGTTTAGGTAATGTTGCAACCTGGACATGCTACTAATACCACAGATTGCATCTTCAATGTAAAATAGGTCAGTTAGAAACATCCCATTTCCCATTTGAAGATTGTTTTTTTCAATCAGAATACATTGATTTTTCCTCACCTGTAGCCCGTTATTTGGAAAATTATTATATCCCTGTCCTTGAATCTGTTAGACAGTATCAGTGAGTCAAATAAAACCTATAGACTTAATAAAACTCCTGGGCCAGAGATAATGTCTGAAGAAAAAACTAAATTTGTTTTTGACTGGGTTGACTATGTAGCATACTTGTGTTAGGCCAAAGTTAATTAACACATCCCAAACAACTTGAGATGTTATAGATTTAAGATGCATTAGGCGAATCAATTAGAACTGAACTGTTCAATAAAAAATGAATTTTCAAATAGAATGTGCTTTAGTAAATGTATCCTTTGTGAAGAAGGTAATTTAATTAGGACTTCAAGATGACAAGATTAACAGTGAAAACATGTTCATAATGGTAGGCGTTAGTCATGAAAAATAACATTAGAACAATAACTGATAACTCTTGTAAACAGTGACAACACCCTCTGAACAAATTACTAGATTTACTAGAATTAATATAGAATTATAAAGTTATAATTAGGGCTTTTATATTAATCCATCTGTTTTCTGACATCCTATCTATCTATTTATCTATCTGTCTATCTATCTACCTGCCTGACAGTCCAGATCAATCACGGTAAATGATTTTGTTGTTTTCATTGCCAATCAGTCCGTCCATTTATGGGGTATCTATCTACACAGACATTCGTCTCTCTGTCAGTTAAGACTGATCTTACTTTCCACAGGAAACAACTTGTTTTGATTACAAATCACTTTGCTCCCATTTGATCTGCACTGAGCTTTCCTAAACAAGGTTCACTGCATTCCCTTAGATTCTGTCACATTTGGTGTAGAATGGTCCTTGAAGATGACACAGTATAGTGAGATTTTAGATAACACAACATATTTCGTTATATTTTTTAAAGTAGTAATGTTGACCTACCTTTAACTTTAAACTATGGCCCATATTTATACTTTGTGACGCAAAACTGCACTGATGCAGTTTTGCGTCAAAAGTTTTACCACCGGCTTACGCCATTTCTTTACACCGCTCGGGCGTCAAATTTATAATTTGACGCATGGTGGTGCAAACCACTGGTGTGAGCCATTTTTTTTTACTCAAACCAATGCGTCACATCGTAAAGAAAAACAACGTTAACACGGCGAAAATGACTGTGAGCCGGTTTACGTCGCCGCAAACCGGATACATGCCTTTTTTTTACACAATAGTGTCAAAAATCAGAGCAAACATTACAAAATGTGCTAAGGAGAGCCAAAATGGACCCCAGATGCTTGGACAGACCCCAGGAAGATGACAACAGACCAGGAACAACCCAGGAGGACCCACACAAGACCCAGGAGAGGGAGAAGAAGAAAAGAATATGTCACTTCAGTGCAGAGGAGCAGGAAATTCTGGTGAAAGAGGTGACGGAACACCAGCACCAACTTTTTGTTACCTCAAAGTTGCCAATCAGTATGAGAGAGGCAATAATGCAACATATTGTTGTCAAGATAAACAGTGTGGCAGAAGTGCGGAGAACAGTCATTGAGTGCAAGAAACGCTGGCATGACTGCAAGCACAGGACAAAGGAAAAGATGGCCAGGAACAGGAAGGCAGCACTGCAGACTAGGGGTGGGAGTCCTGTACCGCAGGAGGCCCTGGACCACATGGAGGAGATGGTGGCAGCCATCACCCCTCAGGAGATCGTCACAGGGGTTCAAGGACAGGACAGCACAGACTACCAGGAGACAACACAGATGCAAGTAAGTCGCATGGGGAGTTAAAATGCATAAATGTTAACTGCAAGCAGGGGGTGGACATACCTACTGCACAATGCATGTAAGTCATGATATTCAGGGAGTGGAATGGGTAAAGGGGCACGGCACGGGGGCATGGCCTGTTCAGAGGAAACCTGGGGCACAGTACTACACTACACCAACAAGCTTTGCATTGGGGTATGCTGCCAAGCCAAGGATGTTGGAAAAGTAAAGCCAGTCCAGGAGGGTAGGGTACAACGTAAAACTGGCCTGCTGTCAGACGACAGCTGGTGTTCTCCCTACATGAACTAGGGCTCAATTAACAGTCTCAGCCCATATCTGCAAGTGGAATTTAACATTGACAACAGTTGCCACTACCACCTCTGCTGTGTGTGCTGGTCAAGTAGCTAATGACAGTAACGTCCCCATGGATCAAACACACCCAAATTAGAGGGTTCAGGATGACAACGTTATCAATCCCCTGAAATCAATTCAAATGTTCTAATCCTGTCAAATGTGATTGTCCATAGTTGCTACAAACATCAGACATTGTCATAAACATTATGAGGTACACAGCACTAATGTCATACTCATGCTACATATGTCAGGGTTCACCATGTGCCTGGGTCACAATAGCTCCAATGACATCTTGCAACATCCCAAATGCCATACTGCTCAGCCAACAGCATTGAGGGGGAGGACATATGTCACTGGCTAGTGACATTCACCCTCACAGTCAGAAGAGGAAAAAAGGAACACTGCTAGGACCAACAGTGCAATCCAATGTAGCAAACATTCCCCAACATCAACATTACACACTATCAATCAATCAATCAATCATTAAATGTATAAAGCGCACTATGTACCCGTTAGGGTTTCAAGGCGCTGGGGGGGTGGGGAGGATCAGCTGCTATCGGTCGAAGAGCCATGTCTTGAGGAGTCTCCTGAAGGTGAGGAGGTCCTGGGTCTGGCGCAGGGAGGTCGGGAGTGAGTTCCAGGTCTTGGCGGCGAGGTAGGAGAAGGATCTGCCGCCGGCGGTCTTGCGTTGAATTCGGGGAACGATGGCGAGGGAGAGGTTGGCAGAGCGGAGTTGGCGGGAGGGGGCGTAGAAGTTGAGTCTGTTGTTCAGGTAGGCGGGTCCGGCGTTGTGTAGTGCTTTGTGCGCGTGGGTGAGAAGTTTAAAGGTGATCCTCTTGTCCACGGCGAGCCAGTGGACGTCCTTCAGGTGGTGGGAGATGTGGCATCGGCGGGGTATATCGAGGATCAGAGGGGCAGATGCGTTCTGGATGCGTTGGAGTCGTTGGATGTCTTTTGCTGGGATGCCTGTGTAGAGTGCGTTGCCGTAGTCTAGTCTGCTATGACGTGGGCCTGGGTCACAGTTTTTCTGGTTTCCGTCGGGATCCACTTGTAGATTCTACGGAGCATGCGGAGGGTGTTGAAGCAGGAGGAGGAGACTGCGTTGACCTGTTTGGACATGGTGAAGGCGGAGTCGAAGATGAAGCCGAGGTTGCGTGCGTGGTTGGCTGGAGTAGGTGGGGGTCCCAGTGTGGTGGGCCACCAGGAGTCGTCCCAGGCCGAGGGGGAGCATCCGAGGATGAGGACTTCCGTCTTATCTGAGTTTAGCTTCAGGCGGCTGTTTCTCATCCATTCGGCGATGGATTTTAGTCCCTAGTGGAGGTTGGCTTTGGCGGTGTATGGATCTTTAGTAAGGGAGAGGATGAGCTGGGTGTCGTCGGCGTAGGAGAGGATACTGAGGTTGTGCTGCCGGGCCAGTTGAGCGAGGGGTGCCATGTAGACGTTGAATAGCATTGGGCTTAGCGAGGAGCCTTGGGGGACTCCGCAGATGAGGTTGGTGGCTTCGGAGCAGAATGATGAGAGTCGGACTCTCTGGGTTCTGCCGGAGAGAAAAGAGGAGATCCAGTTGAGGGCTTCGTCTTGTATTCCGGCTTTGTGGAGACGAGTTAGTAGGGTGCGGTGGCAGACCGTATCGAAGGCAGTGGATAGGTCTAGGAGGATGAGGGCTGAAGTTTCGCCGTTGTCCATTTGCTGTCTGATGTCGTCTGTGGCGGCGAGGAGTGCAGTCTCGGTGCTGTGGTTGCGTCTGAATCCGGATTGGGAGGGGTCTAGGATGGAGTTGTCTTCGAGGTAGTGGGTGAGCTGGGTGTTGACGATCTTCTCGATGACCTTCGCTGGGAAGGGGAGGAGGGAGATCGGGCGGAAGTTTTTGAGGTCGTTGAGGTCAGCCTTTGGTTTCTTGAGGAGGGCTTGGATGTCGGCGTGCTTCCAGCTGTCCGGGACGGTGGCGGTGTCGAAGGAAAGGTTGATGATTTTACGAAGTTGGGGGGCAATGGTGGAGTCGGCTTTGTTGTAGACGTGGTGTGGGCAGGGGTTTGATGGGGATCCTGAGTGGATGGAGTTCATGGTCTTTCGGGTTTCGGCGTCATCTACGTGGGTCCAGGTGGTGAGGCGGTTGGCGTAGGAGGAGTTGTCGGGCTGGGGTCTGGCGGAGGTGTGGAGTTGAGGCTGTCGTGGATGGCAGCGATTTTCTGGTAGAAAAAAGTAGAGAGTGCGTCGCAGAGTTTCTGGGATGGTGGTATGTCGTTGACGTTGGCGCTGGGGTTGGAGAGCTCCTTCACGATGCAGAAGAGTTCCTTGGTGTCATGCGCATTGTTGTTAAGGCGTTCTGTGAAGTGGGAGCGTTTGGCGAGTCGGATAAGTTGGTGGTGCTTGCGGGTGGCTTCCTTGTGGGCTGCTAGGCTGTCGGGTGTGCGTTCGAGAAGCCATTTTTTCTTCAGTTTCTGGCAGGAGTGTTTGGAGGTGATGAGTTCGTCTGTGAACCATGCTGCTTTTTTCTTTTCTTGGTTGACGGTGGGCCTCTTGAGTGGTGCGAGGGTGTTGGCGCAGTTGAGGAGCCACTGTTGGAGGTTGATGGCGGCGGAGTCCGGGTTGGTGGGGTCGGTCGGCGGGTTCTTGGCGAGGGTGCTGGTTAGTTGGTCTGCGGTGACTTTTCCCCAGCGGCGGTGTGGTGGTAGTGGGGTGCGGTGATGTTCGGTGTTTTTCTTAAATGTGAAATGGACGCAGTGGTGGTCGGTCCAGTGGAGTTCGGTGGTGTGGTTGAAAGAGATGTGGTTGCTTGCAGTGAAGAGTGGGTCTAGGGTGTGACCGGCGATGTGGGTGGGTGTGTTGACCAGTTGTCTGAGTCCGAGGTTGGAGAGGTTGGTGGTCAGTGATGCGGTGTTGGCATCGTTGTTGTTCTCCAGGTGGAAGTTGAGGTCTCCAAGGAGGATGCAGTCCGTTGAGGCGAGGGCGTGGTTGCTGGCGAGGTCGGAAATGGTGTCACTGAAGGGGGGTCTTGGTCCTGGTGGTCGGTATATGAGAGTTCCTCTGAGGGTAGTGTTGGGGTCCGTTTGGATCTGGAAGTGAAGGTGTTCAGCTGTCTTGAGGGTGTCGTCCGTGTGGGTGTGGATCTTGAGGGTGGATTTGTGGACGATGGCTATTCCTCCACCGGTTCCGTTGGTGTGATCTCTTCTCGTGATCTTGTAGCCGTCAGGGATGGCGATGGCGATGTCTGGGGCCGAGGAGTCGTTCCACCAGGTTTCGGTAAGGAAGGTAGGAGAAGGGTCCTTTGGTGTGCTTCGGGGTGGCCTGGAAGCAGGTTGTGGAGGAGCCAGGGTTAAGGGCGAGTAGTTCGCTGGCAGAGTAGCGAAGGCTGGTTGTGCGGGGGGCGTGCGGTCCAGGGGGGGGGCGCGCTGGGTGCGGTCCAGGCGAGGACGGGCGCAGAAGGGCGCAGACGGGCTTGCCCGCAGCGCCAGCCATTAAGAAGGGAGGGGGGAAGGAGGAGCAGCTGTGAGGCGGGAGGGAGGGCGAATGGGGGCACGAGGGGGGCGGGGCCACAGGGAGGCAGCGGCAGGGCGAACTGCAAGGGGGAGCGCACAAGGGGCGAAAACCAGGAAAACAAGGCACAGAAAAGTTGGGCACAATTTAAAAACAGTCACAAAATACAGTAATGGCACAAAATACAATTGGAGTACAGCAATCAGAAGGGGCACACATGGGGGCAAGAGCGCAAGGAGGCAATGCGCTGAAAAGTTGAAAAACACTTACAAATACGTCGAAAAGCGGTAGAGAGCACACGGGTCTAGCGAAGCTTAGCAGAGCCCACTAGACGTGCTCTGGGGGCTCGAACACGCTAGCAGCAGCGTGGGCGGGGGTCAATGCTGACATCTGTAGTGTGCCATGCCAATGCTATACCTAGCATATGATAGGTCTCAGCAACATATAGCTGGATGTGAAATATCTGAGACTGGCTCAGTTCCAGATTGTGAAGTGTGGTGCAAGTGCCATCAGGACAATCACAACCAGTGCAAGGCCTCACCATGAGAATGGAAGTAGACAGATTGTTGAGTAGAACAAGAAGGTGGCAATTCACAATTTGGCCAGAACCAACACCTAGAGGATGTGTTGCTGACAAGTCCCCAAACTGACCACAAGACATGTGACATGTAGGTGGGGCATAGACCATGCGAGAATGCTAATATTAACGACTGGAGTAATGAACAGGAACCAAGATCACAATGTGCAACAAATACTAAGGCAAGCACGTCACATTACAAATCCTACAACACAGACACTAATTGTACAATATCTCATTGCAGAGGACAATGGCTCTCCTGGGGATATGCCTGTCCTGGACTACCCTGATGACTTGGCTGACGAGCTGACAAACATAGCCAGCAGACCCTCCAAGATGTCCTGGGGACCCTCCAGACCCCACCTTCAGTTGCACGGAGGAGCACAGATACAGCAGCCATCACAGAGGACCCTCCCATCCACCCCAATTGTACGTACTGCCAGCTCCAACCCAGCTGAGGTCTCTGACGACACTGGCACCAGCTTTGAGAGAACTGCAGTTGGAGTACAGTGGGAGCTGGCCAAGGAGGTGTGGGTGGGGATGGAAAATATGGCAACCAGCCTAGAGGGGGTGCGTTCGTGCATGATGTCAACTGCATAACTGCAGAACTGCAGAACAGGCAGCAGCCATGCAAGGGCGAACATCAATCTTGCATGAACTCGAAAAAAGTGTGAAGGAAATCAGCACAGCTGTAAGAGAGTTAACACAACACCTCGGCCCGGCTGCCTACCACAGTGATGTGGTTGCTATTCTTAAGAACCAGCAGCTCCTCCTTGCTGCAGTACTGCCCTTAATTGCCACACAGTTGGCAGCTACCAGGATGTCTGACTCCACGTCTTCAAACACTGAGATGTGTGTTGCCCCTTCACAACCACCACCAGCAAGGGCAGAGGAGACAACACACACATCAGAAGATGAAGACGTGGAACAGATCACCTTCACCGGTAAGAGTACCCGGAAGCACTAGTCCCTGCCACCTGGCCACTTATAACCAAGGTCCTGTGCTTTGTAACATGCCTGTCTTGCAACAGCTGCTCTCAAGCACAGTTCTCCAGCCCATTGTTTATCTTGTCACTCTGCCCTGTGATTGTCTCTCACTAACTCACTGGCAAATCCTGTCCCTCTGCACTGTCTGACACTTCACCCTATCATGTCCAATGACATGTCTTTTTGCACTTGTGTAGGATCACAATGGACGGTGTCACACTAATGGACTCTCAATCATGGACAATATAAATAAAGCACTACAGCACTTTAAAATAAATAGCATTTACACAACAACTTCGTCTCTGTGTAATGTGACACATCAACGTGATGGAGATCAGTGATGTTTACCTCATGTCAATGATTATAGAATGTCAATACAACTGCCCTGAAAGAGTGTGGGCTGATAACTATGCACTGTAGTCTGGATTTTACCATCATCTGCTCTTCCTAAGGGTTAATTTTGAGGGAAATAGAAACTATAGAGTATAATGATGTGTTGGACAGAATAAGTCTTCCTCAAGTGATGTCTAAGCCAAAAATTATTGCCTTCAAATTTTTCTTCAAGCCAATCTTTATGTATGTGACATTTGACCCACAATTTTCCTAACACACAGCATACAACAGGAATGGATGTTTATGAGTGTACGTACAAATAAGTAACCTGGCTGAACAATGTAACAAATGATAGGTGTGAGTTATGTATACCATACTACAAGAGATCATACTACCACTCACCTTATAAGGCTTCACTTGAACATCAGGCTGCAGGCAGACATGACACAGTGTCCTCAATTCCAAATCTGGTCCCAACGAAGGTGGGATTGAAAACATACATCAATAATTACCAACACTTTGGGATCCATAGTAACCTTGACTGGTGGGTGCAATGGATGGCAGAATCTTAGCAAAATAGCTCTGGTGTAGCTGCCAATGTAACAGCTCAATTGGGAATTGGTTGCAGGATGGGACACAAATGCAAATACTAAAGAGACACTGTTCGGCCATGTCAAAGCCCTGATCCCCAAGCATGTGACACATACCTAAATATTTATTTAACAGTAAAAAAAGAAGATAAAACCTGGGGAAACAACTTACCTAACCTAACCTATCCTAACTACACATTACCCACAACAGGCTCTAACTAACCTAAGCTAAACATACTTATATCATTTAACTAAACAATCTAAACATCAACCACCCTTATAAGACGGGACACATGGAGGACAACATATACTAACCTAAACACATACTATCTTATACTAAACAAATATATATATATATATTTTTATTTTTATATTTTATAATTTGTTTAATTAATACACCAAAATCCCAACATCATCCAACACCCACACACATAGTAAAACAAAATATTAAAATTATCATACCCCCACCCACAACCCACTACTATTAGCTAAACTAACAGCCTATTCTAACCTAACACTAAACCCCCTAAACTTACTAATTTAAAGAACCAGGAAAGAGGAGGGGGGGAGGGAATCATGGCTGAGGGTATATTGTTCACATGTTCGCCCTCCGCAGGGTCTTCTTTATGGCACGCACCATCTCATTAACTTGTGCCACCTCCTGCTGCAGCCTGTTCATTTTCCTCAACATATGTTCAATGTCGCGTTGCATCCGTTGGAAATCTGCAGGGTCAATGACTGCAGCAGGGGTGGTCTGGGTGCCATTTGAAGATGTTTGTCCGTTAGTCAGTTCCATGCGTGTAGGAGTAGGTACAGGTGGTGCTGTGATAGGTCCAGGAGCAGTGGAGGTTGATGGTCCTGCTGTGGTGCCTGCTATGGTTGGTGCCACCTGGGTGGTAGTGGTGGTGCTGGTGGTGGCGGCTTTGGTGGGCACTGAAGGGCTCCCTTGGGCAAATGCCCTCCACACTCTGGAGGCTCTTTCATGGCGGTAACGCCATGCAATGTGGCGGAACTCAGACTCCACATCCAGAATGTGGCGGTAACGCATCGTCCGGCGCTGAAACTCCCGAATCTGGATGGCATTCATATTGGCTGCTGTTAAAAAAAAGATAAAACTAAACATTAGGTAATTCATTGTGTGATATAGCTATTGAAGTAAATCAGACAATACATATAATGTACCAGAAACAGGCCATATAATCATGCAGATCACAGATTGTCCTTGAGGAAGTACATGCCAACGCAGCCTACACATGTCCTATCTAACAGCACAGCAATGCTCTAAAAGATGTGTAACAACTTAAATGACCTATATATCATAGTTCAGTCATTTGTCACATACAAAATGCTACAAGTCCTCCACATATGACAGGCCAACTAATTACTATCTTCTGGATGACAATCAAGGGCCACAAGATCTGTGATTTGTAAATGGAATTCCCAAGATAGAATGCAGTTGCTAATCATGAGTGGGTATCCTAGTTTTTGACAAGTGATTTACAGATTTACATGTCTGTGTACTAAACATCATCAGTCCTAGGTACACATTTCATAACCCTAAGCCTGTGCCTGAGGGGGGAGGATGGACAAGTAACAAATACTTTCCAATATCTAGGACACCCAGGAAGCTTTGGACAGCTGTACATGGGTTTGGGCAGTCCACCACAGGTAAGGAGGATGTCCAACTAGGATACACCCAAACCTTTGACAATCCCATCCACATTTATGTTCGGAAATGCAGACAATTGTCAACATAATTTAATACCACTTGTACATGTTTTACAACAAGCAGATAGATGCAAGAACACATCTGGCCATGAGCTGCATGCACACCTATGACATTGTACTCAAGTGCCAGAAACATGGAGCACAACATGTTGAGCTACATGCTTCTAGGAAGTCAAAAATACAGTCAAACATGTTCATTAGTGAACAGCGAGGCTCAAGTCTGTGGGTAAGACTTTGGCATCCCTATTCTGTGAGATTCAGGGTCTGACTTGCTGACTAAATCATAAATATGGCCCTCTGCTAAATTTTCTTGATAAAAGTTTTATCAACAAATGTCACCTATTCACATGGCGAAGCATATAGGGCTGCACTGCAATCCCAAAATATTACTATACACTAATGATTGTCCAACTCAAAGATGGAAAAAAAAGATACTCTTCCTAAGTAACATATCTGATCATTTACCAGCACATCATACCTTGCTATGTGTCCAACACACAGGAGCCAATCACACAACAGCTGCAAACACAACAAAGAACAGAAATATCAAGACTTACTGGAGATGTCTGGGTCCACAAATCTAGCCACCTTTCCGATCGTGTAGGTGGCAGGTCCACCTGTAAAGCATGGAAGGGAAAAATGTGCTCAATGTCTGTGCACTGTACAACACTTCCAAATACAATTACTGTGTGGAACATTAAATCTGAAAGTCCAGCCTCTCAGGAATGATGATACTGCAACAGACATACCACTGCACACATGTACAAATCCGGTCACTCAAGTGAGTGATACACACATATCTGCACACATGCAGTGGCCCTAACTATCATGTGCTGGCAAACATGCTCCATCATTTGTTAGCAGACTCATTTATGGAGTGTACTCCTCTCATCATTTGTATTAATGGGAAACAAGCAAAACCACTTTTCTGGAGCACTGCAATACCAGTCACTCAGGTGTTGTGGCTTGGGCATCAAAGGACAATCATTTACTGTGTGACACACCTGTGGGTTGATTTAAGGTCAACCCACATCATGCTTCCTATGGTCCCTTACATGTAGGGCCTGTGTTGTGTCTAGGTTACATATGCTACATTAACAGGGTACGCTGAGCCACATATACCCCCTATGACACCATGATGTTAGGGATCCTGTGCATTATTTGGTGACAGTTTGAGGCTAGGCATGGATTGACCAGTTTTAATATTTGGATACAACAAGGAGATATATGTTGACAGTGTATATTGTAGTCATCCATGACAGACTGCATGGGCACAGGTGTAGTCATTGCACCTGAAATATGTCTCTCATTGCCCTGTTTACCCAATATGGGTTTAGGAAATCACAGATGAGCCACCATTCATCATCTTACATTTGCCAAGCTGGTTGATCAGCAGATATACAGCAAACAGGCACTGTGATATTATTAACACTTGGTTTAGCAAATGTACCACTGTGTCAATCATGCTGATGTAGGTTTCAATTTGTATGTACCTTTGGAATGACAGCAGTCACAGGAATGCTGGTCTTCTGATTTTAGCATACATCCATGTCAGTGATAGCCTCCATACTGGGAGGTTAGTTATTAAATATATGCTACACTAGATCAGCATGGGTGTGCCAAACTAAACTAGCAAAGCATTAGTGAACTTTATGTCTATGATGGAATTGGTCAGGGGTCACTTGCACGACATCATGCACTTTATCCATTGTGATCATGCATTTCGCAACGTCAAGTATCCCATGATGATCACAGAACTTATGAGAACTACAGGGGGCAATAGAGTAACACAGATGGCAAATGCATTAGCTTGGGTCCAGCTGTTATGACTAAGACCAATGTAAAACACACAGGTACAATGAACAAAGGGCCATGCATAGTTGTTACCCCTCAATTTGTATAATTTGCTTCATTTTGTGTGCCACAGCTATGGTAAGTAGAACCAGACATTTTGATATGAACCCGTGTGCATTACTTTTGGCATCCATCCCTAATTTAACTGTGGCACAACATACAAACTCAGCCTAAGATGTTACCTGAGGTCAGAAATAACTTGTTACGTATGTGTCAGAATCTAGTTCAAACATGTATCTGAAATAATTGGGGGACACATTAATTCTTGAAAATATCTGGATTAAAAACATGTCTTTCCTGGTACACTCACAGACCATGCATACAAAATGTGTTAGAGCCACATTTGCATTATCGATTATTGTGAAGGCAGCACTAATTTACAGGCTCCAGTTGTGTTTTGTAAGTTAGTGCAGGTGTTGCGTCAACAAATGACTGTAATGTGTAGGAATTATTGTATAACTCACGGCAACTGTATGTTTAGCTTGCATTCCACATGTCCAAAAACATTACCTGCAGCATATGAACAAATCTGCTACTGTCACTACAGAGCATTTAAATGTGCCCATTACTCTGAATTGTACTCACCAACACGGCCACCAATCCCAATCCCCAGGTGGTCCAGCTGGTCTTGCTCCCTTGCAACCAGGTCAGCCCAATGGTGTTTTAGCTGGTGGTCGTTGTGTGGTGCATTGTATATTCTTTTAAGATGGTACAGGACCTTTGCCCACCGGAGCCTCCTTGCCTCTGTGTGTTACCCCTGTATCACCCGGCCACCTGCTTCTATCATTAATGGGAGGAAGTGGCACACCAGCCAAATAAATCCCCCCAGCTCCTCCACTCCCATTCTACCAAGGTGTTGCCTACCCAACATACGTGAAAAAAAAGAAGGAATTAAGAGGTACAGAGGATAATGAAGGGAAAGGTGGAAAGAGAAATGAAAAGTAAAGAACACTAAAACAGCCCAACTATCCCAAAAGTAACACTACCCACAACAGACTCCCAACAGTACAAAGACAAAATTAGACACCAGAAATGACAAAAATACACTTACACAGGATACCACAGACACTTAAGAAACACCAAAAGACAATATAAAGTGCATACAGGAGACAAATTCACAATATTCACAGAGAGACAAGTCCAAACAAAAAAATCACAGACTGCAAATCATACTACTTCGGACCATGATCCTCTAGTTGTTGTACCGGATTTGCACTCTTCACTGACGCAATAGATGCCCACACTTTTGGAATACAAATTGGTATTACCCAGTTTGAGCAGGTTGTGCGTCAATAGAGAATATGTCAATGAGTGTGAATTGGCTCTTACAAATTTAGTTGTTCCACTGTGTGAACATCACAAGACGTGTTTTCTTATATGTGCTTGTATGCATGTGTTGTCAATGTGGCCAACCATCAGTTGGTATTCAGTGTGGAAATGAGAAAGGAAATGTGTTTCTCATACACATAGCAGCAAATGCTGTGTGAACTTCCCAGATTTTTTGGGACATAAGTATCTCCAATGACAAACCATGCACAGGATAGATAGAAGAAGGTTGATCATGTTCCAAGACTAGGCCATCACATGTCCTGGAATGTCGGATACCACTTCCTGGTCACTTTTTTTTATACTACCCATGAGTCAGGCATTGGAAAATGCTATGTGGGTGCGGTGTTTGTGACACCGAGTCCCAAAACCGATCCACAAATGTAATCTCACGCCACAGTTTGAATCGTATAAATGACCTATGTTTCCCGTGTGGCAGTAGAGGACCAGCAGACCAAGCAGCTCGTGTTCACATATTTCCAGTGGTTAATTGCACAAAGGTGTCCAGTTCAAGTGTGGGCCAATGCGTAGCCTGTATCATTATTGGGGTCCATGTTGTCACAGTTACGTGCAGGTCTAGTCATGAGTCTTTGGAGCCATTTCCTGCATTAACAAAGTATCCTTCACAGCTGAATTGAACAAAAGCCAAAGAGGAATAGACAACACACATGGGGGTAGTCCAGCTATGGCACTGCAGACGCTTTATGAGACTGACAACAGGGCAACCTTGGTGTCCTCATAAAGTTAATGAATCAGTATTTTTTAAACCAGCAGGTTTCCTCACAACATTTGTACACAGGGTGGCCTATAAAATTCCCACTGCATTCGGGAACATCAGTGCCTCTGTGCTGATTAATCTCACAGCTATTCACCACACAAGCCCCATCAATATTTTGGGGGCAATGTGAATCAGTGTGTGGACCATCAGGGTACAACCATGTGTTGACATTTCATGCACATTATCTAACGTTGTTTGTTGTGCTGGAGGCACCATACTCAATCCATGCATACAGCCATTGTACATTGTCACTATTTGTCACTCATGCATACATGAAACCCAGACAAGGGATGGGCCATGATGGTTATTTGAAGACAAGTTACACCCCATGATACGATGAGTAAACTGATTACGCTATACAATGTATTTGAGTATTCATTGTAGACCTACCTGAAACAATACCTCAGGAGGAGAGTGAGGGCATGGAAAGCAACTATGAGACAAATGTAGCCACAGGGAACCTTTATGGTAAAGCAAAGACAGGAACCAGTCAGTCTAACAGGATACAGGGTGAATAAGGAAGAAAAATTAACAAGGCAAATACACAGTGAGCAGACTGATACTAGTCAAAGGTGGAACAACACTGTGGAAAATGTAACCTGTATTTGTCCTGTGTGCTGTAACGTTACACAATAACCCAAGCCCTGTGTTACCCAAGTGATTTTTTATGGCAATGCATAACAGTGATATAGATTTAATGTCAGCTTCTATGCCGTTCCAGGCAGCTGCAAGGGCAGTGCATGTTCAAATGGCTGGTCTGCATGGAGGTGCACACAGGGGTGTGCAGCTTCAGTCTCTCACAAGTCCTGTAGGTGAGAATCAAGTTCAAAGGGCCAACAGTACCTTTCTCATGGGAAGCAATGGACAGGTGATTACAGGTATTACAGACTACAAGTCAGTACATTATCCGACCAGAAGTCCCTGCACACAGAAGAACAATGACTATGGCATACCATTCTAAAGAGGGAAGCACACTGGAGTCAGAATGTGAGTCTGGGTGTGTGTAGATGAGGGATTATCTGGGTACAAATAGTCAATTTCCAGGGCCCCCACAAGAAGGGTGGGGAGAGACAGAGAACATGGCAGTGACAAGATTTATGACCTGAGATGGCACGTGCAGAGGATGTCTTGTGGGCAATGCTAGTCATACCTGGGGCACTCGTGCTATCCATTTGCTGCTTACATGGATTTCTTGTCACACATACTCCTTGCAAAGATAGCTGATGTCACACTTACTGCTGTCAAGGGTCTGGTCATACCTTCTTGTTACCAATGCTATAGCACATCCACAGCCTTATGTATGAGGCATTTTTGTCTTAGTGAATGATGGTGTCTCAGTTGTGTACCGTATGTTGCAATGAACCATGTTGCCAACATGTATGTGCGAAATAGCTGTGGTCCTCTGCTATTGCCCTTCAAATGTGAAAGGGACAGGATATATGTCATTTACAGTGTGTTTGAAGTTGGGTGTACATTCATACCCATCAAATGTGATGTGGATTTTTCAGTATCCTGATATGTAATCCTGCAATGCTCCATGAGGCTACACTCTGATTATGAATCTTAGGGATAATGTGATGCAAAAATGAATACCCAGACCATAATATAGTGATTAGAATAGGTGTTTAGTGACATATGGTAAGACTGTGGTGATGGTGACTATAGTTAAAAGAAGTTTTGGACTATGTTTGGTCTTCAAAACAACCCTGCAGCTGTGTTTGGATGGTCTCCCTCATGTTGATGGACAACGTCCTCCTCTTCCTCCTCTTCAGGCATTTGTGGGTCAGTTTCATAGAGCGAAATGTTCCTTCTTACGCAAATGGTGTGCAGGATGGCACAGGTCAAAATGATCTTGCAGACCATTTCTGCTGAGTATAGGAGGCTGCCTCCAATGATGTTGAGGCACCTGAATCTTGACTTCAGGATGCCAAAAGTCCTCTCGACTATGGTGCGTGTCCTCCGATGTGCCTCATTATAGGCGCACTCTGATGCTGTGCTTGGGTTTGCAAATGGGGGCATGATCCATGGCTGGATCCCATACCCCTGATCAGCTAAAAGAGAAAATGAGTGAGAAAATGTTGATGTTGCTTGCACCATGATTATCACTTTGTATGGCAGTTGTATTCTTGTGTTGTCTGTGACTCATCTGTGTTTGTGTTATTGTGTGGAATCCTAGGCTTCTAGGATGTACCATCAGCATTGGGTTGTTTCATTATCTGAACTGGTGTTTGGCTGATTGACCAGATATCGGCGGTATTTATGTAGAGTTGCAGTAGATTGTGTACTCCCTTGCATTATGTCATGTGAAAGAGGTGTCCATGTGTCTTAACTGGGGGTGACATGAAACTTCCATACACAGAATCAGTTCTACAGTGGTGGTAACACGGTTGCATCTATATGGCCTGGAGATCCCATCCAATTTAACATATGCAATAGAATTTGTTAAACATCAGTGAGGCCCTTTGATTTGGCAAGGTGACAATGTACAACACATCTCGATAAGTTGTCAGCACTGACGTGTTGAAAATTGACAATGCACAAATATCCCATATATGACAAGTTCTCTGCAGACCTATTTCTCTGCCTTTGCCAAGTCGACTTAGTTCAGCTGGCTAACTTGGTTTTGAGGTTGTCGTTTACAGCTTCAGAAGGTCCATATGACTGTACATCTGTTGTGTGTGTGTGTGAAATTGTCTCAAACCGTATGTGTAGGAATGTGCACTTTCAATATTGTCACCTCAATATGTGTCCTTAGCACAGTCCACTTGCTTATTGGTAATGAGCAATGTCAGAGCAGGAGTGATGTGAGATGTTGGTACAGCCTCATTGATTCCATGTCACCTTCATTGTAGTCATCATCATCATGCTATGTGTCTCATGGTGTTTGACCTGCAGCAAAACGTATTGCACACCCCTTACACAGTACTTATTGGTTGGAAGGGTGTTTGATTGAGTGTTATTTATGTGATATTAAAAGATTAATCTTCCAAGTTGTACTGCCAGTTAAGGCCATGTCATTGTCATTGTGTGGTTTTTAAATTGTTCCCTTCTGTCTGTGGAGTGGCATCTGTTGTTATTTGGAACTGTCATTTGTCCATAGATGTGTATCCCATTGGGTGAGGATATCAAACATGCCTAGCGGTATCACAACTTCAGTGTCTTCCTGGCCAACAAGCAGGCTATTTCCATACCATCCATCCTGGAAGTGTTGATTGATGGTGCAGTGACGGAAGATGAATGAATCGTGAACACTCCCAGGATACTTTGCCACGATGTTGGTGATCAATACCTGGTGATCGACAATGGCCTGCACATTGATAGAGTGTGTGTGCTTCCTGTTTTGGTACAGATGCTCAGTTGCAGCAGGTAGCACAATGCGTACATGTGTGCAGTCAATGGCACCAAGCATGTGTGGGATGCCGTCAATTTGGTAGAAGCCCTGTTTGGTCTCCTGCTGCTTCTGCTGTGTGTTGGGGAAGCTGATGTGGAAGGGTGTGAGGGAGATGATGTCATCCAATACCTTGGGTAGGAAGGGAAAGAATGAGGCATGTGAGATCCCGGCAACCAGGGCACCAGTGGTTTGAAAGGAGCCATTTGCCAACATGTGGAGGACAGCTAGCAGCTTGGTTTCTGGTGGAATGGTGTGGGGTGTCTGCAAGCTGGGTGCCAACTGTGGCTCAATGTTGCGCAGCAGCTGCTGAATGGCTTGCCAGTTGAGTCTGTACCTCTGGATGATGTCTTGTGGCTGGAATCCCAGAAGGGTTGTCCTGGTGCGGATTATCCTCTCCTGCCTTCTGTGTTGCCTTTGGGGTCCCTGCTGGTGTTGTGGAAGCTGTTGTTGTTGGTCCTGTGCTCTGCGTGCATGTTGGATGAAAAGCACCTCCATGTCTTCCCTTTGGAGCTCTGCTGTTGCTTGTGTGTGTTTTCCTTATGTACTGGTGTGTTTGCCCCATTTTAACGCCTGCCCTGACCCAGGCGTTATTTTTTTACGCACTTCGGGCTGTGCGTCATTTTCCGACTCTGCCTTCCGTCCGTCAGGAATTTTTGCGCGGTAGCATAAATATGGCGCACAGGTGTTTAAGTCATTTTTTGGACTGGAATGCCTACCTTGCATGTCATTAACGCAGGGTGGTTTCCCGCATCCAGAAAATGACACACACGGCGGACTTTTGGTGTTCGCGGGGTCGGGCATCATTGTATAAATATGGTGCAAAGTTTGCGACGAATGTGCGTCAAAATGTTTGACACTCATTTGGCGCAGACAGAGTATAAATATGCCCCTATCTTTGATAACTAGTAGGAAATGTTGCTTTGAAACTCACAGTGGAGCACAAACATTGAGAATTTCATGAATCGTATGTTAAATGGCGTAATGAAATGTCTCTGGTCAGTAAAAATGGATGTAAATTGACAGTACATTGATGCAATTATAAATAAGACTGGGCAGTCTCCTTCAAGGCACCTTTCGGGGCCTGTGGCAAATGCTACATTCTAGGCACGGTGTACTAACAACCATAGATAATAACTGAGTATGTTTGAATGCCAGTTCTATATACATTTGTGCGGCGGTGCACTTAGACATTGGTCACAGAAGGTCATGATCCAGTACTTTTCCTGAAAGAAGAGATGCAGGAGAGGCATTCTAACATTTGCACTTAATCTTCTGAATGATATCATACTTGAGTAATTTTTGGTTGTGGGTCGCTTAGCTGTAAATGCCTTGGGTAATAAGCTTGCAAAAGAATGGGACTATTTAAGTCATTCGTTCTATTGACAAATAATGCCATCACAGCTGACAAAGTGACTGCATGAAAGCCAGTGTATGTTACCGATCATCTTCTTCACAACCATTCCTAAACCGTGTCAATCATTGCATGGCTGTTCATGCAGACTTCTCCTTACAAGCCCAACTTTCCATCACACAAGGTCGAGAAACACCATTAACCTTTAAACAGTAATTCACCGAGATAAATGGTGGATGCTGTGGTGGAGTTTCCGAATGACTTTCACTTAGCATTCGTATTTACATGTTGTGAGCAGTTTTCATCATTTTATCCCTTATAATTGTGAGAGAGGAAGAGTGAATTGATTCTCGGGTGAAAGGTTGATGGAACCTGCTAATCATCATCACGACATTGATTGTTTTCATTCCCAGCGAAAAACTTTTCACTTCACTAATGGTTTGTATCCTTTTTAAGGGACCTCTTATCTTATCTGATGAGTGGCTGCAAAGATCATTATAAGTGCCTGCATTCATGTTTTCGGAAAATACATCTTCTTTGGCTTGTTCGAAATTTCAATTAGGCTAATAGCAACCGAACTCAGCCTGAAAACAAATGAGGAAAACCACAAGGCACAGTGCACGTTTTAGTAATGAAAACAATTACTAAGCTAATTCATTTCTCTTGCTGCAGAATGATTAGTTAATGTACATTTTGCAAGCAGGCATGTCAGCAAACAACCAATTAGGCATTCGGAATTGCTTCCAGTTACAACGAAAAAAGGTAAACATAATATGTTAATTTCTAGGGGCTAAATAGAGCTCGAGGCCAAGACAACACTGCAAAATTGTATTTTTTGCTCTGACAGGAAATATGCTTTCAGTAGATTAACTGATCACTTGACACAACTCAATGGAAAAAAGCTTGCCTTCACAATCAGTTCGTTGATTTAAAATATGTTCATTTGTCTCTGGCTCCACGAATCCATCTCACAGTCGACATAATAAATAGAGTTTAAAACAAAGCATATCATCTCCGACAAGATTGAAACCTCTCATTAATTAGAGCTTAAGAGAATGTGGGAAAGCGCCGTGCTTCACTGCAGCAGACTGACGGAGAAAGTGCTGTTGTTATGGTGAAGCACACTGAGGAATGAAGACAGCAGGCAGAGAGGCTTAAAGGATTGAAGAAAGAGATACAGACTGAAAGGGAGAAGATTTTAGCATAGAAATGCGTTTGTTCACGTCTTTCACAATGAACTTTTTGGTGTGTGCTGGTGAGTATTAGTCATTCTAGGTGGTGGTTGCAAAGCTAAGGCCCTAATTTATACTTTTTGGTGCAAAATTGCACTAATGCAGTTTTGCACCAACAAGTTTAGCACCGGCTTGCACCATTTCTGTGCATCAGCTGGGCACCATATTTATGGAATTGTGCAAGCCGGTGCAAAATTACATTAGTCTGTTGGGGCTGGCTGTATGGAAGAAGGGGGGCTTGCACCAAAAAATGACGTTAGGCAGGTTAGAGTAAAAAAAAAAAACTCTAACCTGCCTAGAGTCATTTTCTGATGCAAAACCATCCATACCACGTGACTCCTGCCTTAGTAAAGTCAGGGGTCATGCCCACTACCCCAATGGCCAGCACAGGGAACCTGCATGGCCATTGCACCCAGTGCCATGGATGCGTGTCCTTTTCAGGGCCCCCAATGACACTTAAAAAAAATAATACTTACCTGTACTTACCTATATACCCCCATCCTCCGCTGTCCCTCTAGTGTGGGTGAGGGTGTCCCTGCGGCCTGGTGAGGGCACCTGTGGGCTTATTCCATGGTGTTCCACTATGGAAATAGGCCCACAGGTGCCCTAGCGCCTGCCCTGACCTAGGCATTAAAAAATGGTGCAAAGCAACCTTTGCACCATTTTTTGATCCTTCCTCCCCCGTGTGTGGTTTTTGCAAGGGAGGATAAATGAGGTGCTAGGGGCTTAGTGTCATTTTTTGCACAGGAACACCTACTTTGCATCTCATTGACGCAAAGTAGGTTTCCACGTCCAAAAAATGACTTTAACTCCATAAATATGGCGCTAGATAGGTATAGCGCCAAAGTATAAATATGGAGTTAGTTTTGCACAAAAATTTCCGTAAAATAAATGAAGCAAATTCGGTGCAAAACAAGTATAAATATGCCCCTTAATGTTGATGGTCTGTGCTTATTTTCCAAAGCTGCTACTCATTGTAGAAGAAGAAACATACATGGAGTTTAATAGCGCAATGAACATTTAAGGATCACTGTCTAGAGAGCGAAGCGTTCTAGTTCCACTTTCAGAAAATGTATCTTGCATATTCTCTTACACATATCCCAAGACAAAGACGTGCAATAATAAGAAAAACAAGTATTGGCAGAGCAATTGGATTGACTTTAGCATAGTACTTGCACAACTCCACAGAAGCATTCAAAATCCGCACACACACTTATATACAGGTGACACATGTAAATATGCCAACAGACCAACATACCAACTGTAGTCTGCTGTAGGCTGGGTTATTAGTAGGGATAAATATACACCCACCACTAGCAACAAGCATTTGAATACACCAATACAATTAAGTAAGACACAACACACAGTACAAATCCTACACCATTTTATACAATAGGAACCATTTTTATCTTTAAAATGACACCAAAATGACACAAATCTGATATAGGGAACCAGAGATATGAATTTTTTAAGAGAAAATAAAAAGAATTGCTTTTTAGAGCTTAAAAGTCTATAATGCCAACCGTGGTCACCTGGTTGTGCTAGACTAGGACCAAGTCACAATTTGAGGCATACCGCGATAAAGCCCTGTTCAAATACGCTGAACGGGAGGCGTAGGTCAAAATTTTACCTACGGATTTAGTCCTTTCTCTGGAGCTTTTTCTCTCATTGTCGGGTGATTCTCCTTGTTAAGTCAGAATCCGATGCGGTGGCATCGGCTTGATTTTCAGCGGGTCCCCATTCCAATCCTGGAAGTCTCATCGATAGGTAAAAGCACCAGAGCTTCAGTGAGACGAACTTGAAATTCAGGATGGGTCGTGGTTGGCAACGGCGGCTGACTCTCGTCGACGGGTCGGTCATTTTATGGAGCTTTTTCACAATTTTTTTCAAAACTTCTCCAAACTTCCGGAACTCCTTCCAAAAGTTCTTCTTTGGGTCTCAAAGTGTGCAACAGACATATCCAAGGTTCTTACAACACTGAGATGGTTCTTAGAAGCTGGTCAAATCCTTAAAAGTCAAATGGACACACTCCAGGCTGTGGACTTCTTGTAAAAGTTGATGCAGGGAAGCTCTATTAACCTTTTGCCTTTAGGGAGTCCTTTTAGAAGCAAGGCAAAGTCCTCAGGGCTGTAGTTCCTAGTGTGCAACAGGAGCAGTCCTTGAGAGAGCAGTCGTTTGGGGTGCCAACAGGACAGTCCTTCTTCTACTTGTAGTTTCAAAACACAGATCTAGGTTGCTATGAGGCTCTCACATATTTATTCAATGGTCTGAAGGGACAAGAAGGGGGCACCCCTGTCTAATGAAATGCAGATTACCACCCAAAGGCATTGCCCATTACTCCAAAGTGTGGCATATGCTTGTCCCACAAAGCACTGCACTTTACAAATCCAGGATGGAGGACTTTCCTTCCGCAGAGTAACACCTGCCTAAACCAACCTAGTGGTGTGGCTCATTTCCATTAACACTCCCCCTCCAGACCATCTGAAAATTCCATTCCTGGCCCTGCCATCTGGGGAAGGAGTTGGCCTGGCTGGTATTCCTTTCTGCCCTGTTCTCTTTGAAGCCCAATTTCATTTACCCAGCCCCCTTTCTGGCCTGTGCTCTGCAGCAGCAGAGATCCCCCCACCAGATAACCTTTGCTCAATGCAGTCCACTTACCATGTCATCAAAGCAGCCTGGCAAATCCCGTTAAGGCTGATCAATCAGGAGAGGTCACTAACAGGCTGTATTTAGGCTCCCAGAGAAGAACGTCCTCTAACTTGTTTTCTGTGTTAGTTATGATAAATTCAACAATGGCAAGTTGTTGGATTTATCATTACCAATTTTTTGTGACCTCCTTCCCAGCACTATTTATACTTATGTGAAATATTCCAGTGTTAGCCTATAGAGCTGAGTATCTACAATGAGGAAAATGTAATGAGAAGGCCCTAACCAGGGTTTATAAACATTTTTCAAAATGTCCCTGCTTATACTTACATGGCACCCCATTCCTGGGGCACATAGGGGAGTCCTTAGGGGTGACATATATGTACAAATAAGGTAGATTGCCACTTTGGAAATACCTTTAATTCCAAACAGTTTACTTTCTAAAGACAGTCTGCAAGATGGGGCTGCCTTAACAAATGACAGCAGGCAACACAACAGAGCACATTCCATTGAAGGAAATCTGCTGGTCCTCTAAACCTCCCTGCCCTATTATTATATAATATGTGTGTATAGGTATTTTGAAAACCCTTTGGCATATTATATAATAGGGACTTACAGGGGTCTGTCTTTGCCAATTGTAACTATACACAGTACCACATACCCTTTTAATCAGAATACTGGTCATGGGCCTGGTTAGTAGAATCCAGGGCACAGACAGAGTCAGTTACCACCAGTACCAGTCAGGAAAAAATGAGGTAACCAGGCTATAAAGATGACTTTTCTCACACACTCCATTCAACAAAAGGCCACCACTTCTCTGAACACCAATGCTCATAGTTCAGTAGACAGGCATCAATTCACCAACCTGGACATCGTGCATATACATAGACTAATGCCATGCAGTCACCTGTACACAAAGAGAAAGAGACATTTTCTATCTAATATTGGTTGCTTGTTTTTCACATTATGGTACTGTAAGGCCAGCTCAAAGTTTGAAATGCGGAACTAGGAAAGAGGAAACTAGTGAGTGGGAATGAAAGGCAAGCCTTGTATTTTGAATGGTTTTCTGTAAGATGGTGAGGTAGTCAGTAGATAACATTAGGTATCTAGACCTGTATTAGAGTGGGTATCCTATGGGATGGGAAGAGCTCAAAAGGCAGTTGCTCTTACGATGTGCACTCCTGGGGAACTTTGCATTATAGAAGGGACTGCAGATGCCAGTGCAGCCATTCTATAAAATAATGCAGATTGTCCCACTGCATATTTTTTAATGGTACGATCATGAGGAGATGTTCCCTCATTTGCACCGGGGTGTGTCAGTATGTAAATGAGAAAACACTTTGCCTTGGCACCTACACCTCATTGCAGACACAGATGTAAAGCAGCTTTTAGGAAGTGCACTGGCTATGTGCACCATAGAGGTGGCATGATGTCATGAGTCCCCAGAAGGCGTCGCTTGGAAAAAAAACTGCACCTATCTGCATGGATATTCTGTCCTTCCTTCAAAGGCTAGCTGTTTTGCTATTTATTTAGCCTCAATCTTCCCATTAAAATAAAAATGTTTGTTTTTATATTTGTTTGATAATTAAATGAAAGATGTCAACATTTCTTTTTTTGTTTGATAAATGCTTCTCTCTGGTGTTAGCCAAGACCTTTTCTATTTACTAAAATATGTATAACATACTTACAGATAAGGGTTCCTGCCACTTCTCTTCATCCAGTGGTCTGTTGTTGTGTCATTTATATTTCACTTCTGCCCACTGCTGCATACTGAATGGGGCAGTAGGTCAGCCTACGTAAACCACTGGTTAATTTCACTTTGAGTGACTGCATTTTGCTCTCTCTCACAACCTAGTTCTTCTGAGCCAGTGTTTTTGTTTTTACTTTATTATGACTTTAGTGTTGTGTCTTTTTACATTCAGGTGTGATAGCAGGATGTTTTTGATGCACATTCCGTTTTTATCTCTTGCCAATGCTGTTGTAAATTCCTTTTCAAGTGTTGTGCTTTTTTGACTGCTGCTATTTCATAGCATACCATATCCGACTGTATCCATTTGAAATTGTTGTGTATTGAGTTATTCTTTCTTTCTTTCTTTTTCTTTCTTTCTTTCTTGCTTTCGTGACTAATGAGATTTCTTTTCATGTTGAGACCTGTATTACACCTTTATTGTACCTTTGTCACCATTATGTGAGTTGAAACATCAACATTGCTTCATAAAACACTTCCTCCTGCCTATCTCCAGTCCATCCCCTCGCCTTGTAACTTGAACTTTGGAATTCTAAAGTAGCCTGCTTTTTGTTAAACTCTTGACCTCTTTCCCTTCTACCGGTATTTCAGGGTCTAGCAGGCAAATGCTGGTTGGACAGTGAATGATGTCGTAGGTTCTATAGAGATGGAAATAACAATCAAAAAGTGCTTACTCTAGTTAGCATAGTTAGTGAATATATGCTATTTTACCTCGTACAATAAGACTATTTCCTGGCTTTTGCTGTTGGTTATGTTGGCTATGCACCTTCTGTTTTCATAGCTCATTGGTTACTAATTTTTCAAGTTCTGTGTTTTGACAAATGTGGCTTAGTTGACACCAAATACAAAATAATTGATTCATAAAAAGACCATCACTTGGTAGACGATAGAAACTGTGTCTCTGTTCCTCAAGTAAATAGGATGATACCTCCCACAGCCTAGATTCTCACTTCTTTTTCCTTCTGTGCGATTGCATTTGAAGTTGGTGCAGAACTAGAAAACTTTGGCCCATATTTATAGCTTTTAAGCTTCACATATGCGTCATTTTTTGAAGCAAAAGCGGTGCAAAGTTACAAAATACAATTGTATCTTTGAACTTTGCGCCGCTTTTGCGTCAAACGGCGCTAAAAAAGTATAAATATGGGCCTTTGTACCATATTGTCTTTGCACAGGTAAGTGCAAATAGATATTTGTTGGTTTTCAAAGACGTTATTTAATTGGGGACTCGCGCCACGTGAACTTTAAATACCCGCTGTTTTGCTGATGGGAGAGTTTCCCTTTGATGTTATATTTTGATTTAGTGGTTCTTAGAGGGGCCATCCTGTGAATAATGTCACAACAGATATCAAAACCCAAACAGGTGTCATTAAACAAAGGAGCGTTCCGGAATGGTTTTTGTTGGTGATTGTTAGTGAAGCAGGTTTGGGTAAAAATGAATTTTTCACTACACTGAATGGCCCATTTATTGACCTTGTTCAAATAGCGAAATAGGGAGTTTGTCCAGAAGTGAGTATCTAAAAACGTGTAACTTTTGGAGCTTACTAAGGTGCCAATACAGGGACATTTAATAAGACACGAACTTTTTGTTCATCTCACAGTCCTTTGGTGCAATATTTCGATGTAATTCCTAATAAATTGGACTGCTTTTCTGCAATGTAATCTGTTTATGAAGGTGCATGGTTATCCAGCCCTGTACCTTTACTTGGCGCTGTCTAGAGCAATTTAGTGTTCATTCAATGGACTGTGTTTATGTTGTATTTTAACATGTTCCTCCAAATCTTCTTGTTGTTGATCATGTGTATTGTTTGTAATTTTGAGCTCAATTGTTTTTAGTGGCTTTTCAAAACACCACGTTCTTGTGACTGATCTGTCTTCCTTATTATCGAAAACCTCTTCACAGGTAATATGCAACTCTCCTATTCCAAGTTGTTGTATAGTAAACCTTCACAGTTTTTTCAATAAAATGAATGTTCTCATCTTTAGCAGGATTTACCATCTTTGGGTGTCAGTAATATTCTTACATTTTCTCTGGTAAGCACATAGCTTCATGATAAACGTTCATACTTTTGATAAATAACAAAAAGGTAATGCTATTCTGACTCAAGGCTTCAACCAACGTCAGAATGTCAAATATATCATGATGTTATTTGCCCTGAGTTAGGTTGTGTTTGTCTCAAGGAAGGCTATTCCTGAAAATGACGGATGAATCCCTGCAAGAAAGGTGTAATAGTCTCTGACAAATGGGTGTAATAGCACCAGCTTTGTTCTTTTAGTCTCTTTATGGAAACTTTCTGCATCAGTAATGCAAACATCCCCCTTTAATGATAATGCATTAATATGATGAGAAAGAACGTCAACCAATAGATTCTAGAACATTATTGTCAAGACCTGGTTTGTGAGGAAAGCATTAATTCTATGATCAGGCACATAGGCCAAAATTATACAGACCTCATGTATTGCTCTCACACACAGCAGCAACAAGGATAGAATTCAAACATGTAAAATACCTTCACATTCAAGATCAATTACAAAACCAAAGAACCCACAACAGTATTAGTTCTGATGTTGCTGCTCAAGCATATATCCATTCTATGCTTGTTTAGGTTGTGTGATTTTATGAATGTTCTGAAGAATATAGTGCATGGATAGGTTAAGAGGTATAATAATACGTTATACTCATTTATACGTATTAGAGTACTTGTAAAGGCTCATTTATGCTTTATTTCTTTAGTATTTTCTAAATATAGTCATTCTCTATCTAAAGAGTCATTTATTTTGGGGATTCTTTGAATAGAAATGCCTTAAATGGTAGGTGTTTTGCTTTGTTTGAGGACACTTCATTGTCTTTTATACAAATAGTCAACTTACCTCACTTTTGGATCTGCCTTTGCTTTAATTCAACAGTGGGGGCTGTTGGTTTGTGCAGCAGTGCAAAGGGATTTGGAGAATAATGTGGATGCTGTCTATTGTGGTTCACGCTCCAGGACACTGAGCACTAAGGCAACAGCTTATGCTTGGGAGATGCTGCATCCCTGTAACCCGCTATATACACAAACATAATTTAGTTTGCAGTGACCTTCTCCATTGGTCATGCAGAGGTCATTAAGCATATCTCAAATTTGAACAGCCATATTTTGGGTACAGTAATCAAAACTATTTAAGGTTCCGATGGCAGAGAAAGAGTTGGGGGTTTATTGTCTCCCATTTAGAGTGACCTCAACGCTGTGGTGTTTTACAAGGTGAAAAGGCAAGTGGTGACTTGGTTGCTGATGGGAGGTGTTCAGTTCATTGTGTACTTGGGCGATGTGTTGATCAAGGGCTGGATCAGAGGTCATTTAGAGGAACATGTGGTGCTAGTGGTACACATAATAGAGGATTTGGGGGTTTGTAGTGAACAAGGACAAATCGAGCTTGGACCCTCAGGAGGAGATGTAAAATTTAGATTTCCAAATCCACACATGGCAATGTGTGTTGAAGTTACTCAAGACGAAGTTGAGAAATATTAACAGGGTAAATCAAGAGAGCAATGGTAACTGAATCCCTATCTTCACACCAGTTCCAAAGGCTATAGGATTGGTAAATATGGCAGCCTATCAATGCCTGTAGCACTACAGTACTTTGCAGAGTGTGAAGGCTTTTCACGTGTGAATCGGATTTAAATATACAGAAAAGGTAGTTCTGAGTCAGGAGGCCCTAGAGAAATTGGAAGCATGGTTGAGCAGTATGGAGAAATGGAATCTCCTGCAATATTTGAAAAGTTCTAGTGTTAGTCATAGAGGCAGGTGTTAGCCCAGAAGGTTGGGGAGTAAGGTGTAAAGAAGGGATGGCAGGGGAACATGGTCAGAATGATAAAAGATTTGTTTTTGTGGTCATTCCTCATGAAGAGTCTGGCACAGGATCAGGTGATTTGTTGCATATGTCTTTGGACGGACAACATATTAGCAGTAAAGTAAGTAAACAAGTTGTGGGGACCACATTCAAGAGGTCTTATATAGCTGGCCAGGAAGTTCTGGTACATTTGCCTGGACAGAAATATTTTGGTTTAGATTCAGAAAATGTCAGGCTTAAGGAACGCAGTGTCAGACAGAAATTCAAGTAGTTGCAGGGATTTCAGAAAATGGATATTGAACATGGAAGTGTTTAGGCACACACAGGAATTTTTTATCCCTTTGAAATAGATCTGTTTGTCAGCATGCTGAATATTTAGGTTTCAGTGTTTTACAGTTGAAAACTCAGGTGGTATGGATGCATTTGCATAGGTCTGAAGTAGAAATTTTCTATAAGTATTTCCACACTTAGCAATGAGTTGCCCAGTCCTGTTGAAAGTGAGGAAAGAGAAGATGGCCCTAGTTCAAGTAACTCCCTTTTGACCATTCCAGGCATGACTGGCTTCCATATGTGATTGAGAGATTAATAAATAATTCAGTTTTGCTACAGTGTTTTCCAGAGCTGTTGACAAATGTAACAGTGGATTATTATGGCATACTCTTAGATGGTCAGTTGTAGCTAACGGCGTGGTGGATTTTTTGGCAATCAGACAGATGCCAACATTTTCAGCAGAGGCTTTAAATTTCATTAGAAGTTACTGGACACCTAAAGCAAAAAATCATATTAATTTGAATGGAGAAGATGGGCTTGTTAGTGTTCTGAAAAAAGTCTGTATACGGCATTGGTACCTTTATTATATATTGTGAACCTTTTGTCAAAGATCAGCCATTTCCACTGGGCATAATTTTGAAGGCAATTTCCTTGCTGGGCTAAATGTATTGTTTAAAAGGTTGATTATGAGTTCCTCGGGCCTCGCGCTCGCTGCCGTCCCTCGCATCCGCCGCTCCACGGCGGGTGGGAGGTCCTTCTCCTTCCTGGCAGCCAAGACCTGGAACTCCCTCCCCACCAGCCTCAGGACCACCCAGGACCACTCCGCATTCCGGAGACTCCTAAAAACCTGGCTTTTCGAGCAGCAGTAACCCCCCCCCCTTTTTTTCCCCTAGCGCCTTGAGACCCGCACGGGTGAGTAGCACGCTTTATAAATATTAATGATTTGATTTGTATTTAGAACACCTTCCCATTGCAAGATATCAGTCTTTGTGACATGCAAATAAGGTTTTGTGGTTATTGCAGAGTTGGGGACAAAAAAAAGTTTAGGAATTGCAGGTACTATAGAAAGAGCTATCAACAAAGATGACTGTGCCTTTTGGTCTGATTTCTTACAGGCATACCTATTATATTTGGACTTTGAAGGTTTTGTCATGGTGTTGTCAACCAGAGAATGTATGTTGTTATATTAGTAAAAGAAGATAAACTATGGGCTTTGGGAGAAAATGGATTACTAACTGGAGGCTACCTGAGTCCTCACCAAGTAATAATGTCACAATTCCGTAACAAGTTCAGTTAGGTCTCAATAATATAAATCAGAGCTCAAACCTTGGTAGCTGTAGAAAATAACTGACAGGCTTAATTTAGGAGAAATGTGTGAAGAATTTATCAGTATCAAAACAGTTTAAAAGTCGGAAACACAACACAATAAAGATTCCACTTGAATTTATAAAAAATAGGGTAACATTTAATAAACAAATAGTCACCAAAACAAAAAAAAACTGATATAGGGAACCAGAGTGATGATTTGTTGAAGTTTTAAGTCAAAATAGCTCCTGAAAGAGCCAATTGTGACAACCTGGTCGCACTAGACCGGGTCCAAGTCAAAAGGCAAGGCCAACCACAATCTATTGCTGGTCCGTTAATTGGACCAGGTTTGTTAAACGTTTACCAGTGTACCTTCAGACTTAGGGCCTGATTTAGATTTTGACTAACGGGTTACTCCATCACAAATGTTACGAATATCCCGTCCACTGTATTATTATTTCTATAGGCTATTATGGGATCATAATACAGTGGACAGGATATCCGTCTTGTTTGTGGCAGAGTAACACTCCTCGGCAAACCCTAAATGAAGACCTCAGAATAGTTCTGGAGAGCGGTCCTCCCTAATAGTTCATTGGAGGGTCAGTCTGCAAGCTGGGTCCAAAGAATGGCTCGACAATGGTGGCCTGGTGAAGTGCTGTTCCGTGGGGGGAAGGGAGCATCAGCTTCCATGGGAAACTGGGCATGGTCAATGTCGTCGTCGGGAAGCTTTCACCAGGCAGAGTCCAGAACTCATACCCACAATGGATGCGACGGAAGACAGATGCTGTTTGACTTCGGCCTTGGTAAAGTGCATCTACATTTGTACTTAAGAAACGTTTCTGGATTTCAAAAGGCTTTATACAGGTAAAACTCTTGATGTTAAATCTGACCGTCAATTTAACTCCAGCAGCTGTGGCTTCGGCATTGGTCTCCACCAGTTCTCTGAAGGAAACGTTCTGACAAATTTTCTAGATGTCCAGTTTTGGAGGTTAAAGGGTCAGATGAGTGCACTCTTACATCAATCAATGGTCCAGGACCTTGGGACACCACTTGGGAGTTAGGACTCACTCTTCCAGAAGTCACCAGTAGGGTCCACGAAAATCCATTTGGACTGGTCACCTTGGAATATTTAGGCCTCTTGTAGCTTCTGTGGCCCTATAGCATAACTAAGGGTCAGTCAACTGACCACTGGAGTTCACTTCTTAGTCGTGGGTACAAGTGAGACCAGGTCCAGCCCTTGGCATTACTTTCCATAGGTACAATAGTAGGTGCGGTCCTTCTTCTACCTTCAACAGGTCATGGGATGTTCCTAAAAAGGTACCGGGCTGGGGGGCACATTTATTCCTGGTGCTAGCTTGTGGCTTGTGGAGGATCTGTGACCAATAGGACAAATGTTTCCTGACCAGACACACTTCAACATCATTTCTTGGGGGTTCAGCTATGAGCTGTCCCACAGTTCAGTACTCTGCCTGACAATGGAAAGGGCAGGCATAGGTGTGAGTTACCCCAGTGACAGGAGATGCCCCTTTGAAGCTTGTGTAGTTGGTGAGCACATCCACCAGGCCCAGAGGAGGTCACATCTACTCCCACACAAGGCTATTTTGTTCGGTTTCCTAGGAGTCATTCACACCTCCTGCAGGGGAGCAATCAGGCTGCCAAGTGACAGTATGGTATTATATCACAAAGACTACTAGAGGTTTTTAGGAAAGGAAATAGTGACTTTCAAAAATCACAATTTCTGACAGTAGACACAATTGAACTTTAGCACTATGTTGGATTTTTCTTAACTATGCAAAAGAGTGTTTGAAGTGGTTTGTGGCTTACTTTGCTGTAAGGAGTTTTAAAAACATTAAGTACACATGTCCTACTTCAAACCCTATGTAGTCTGCCTTAGCACTGGTAAGGTCTACTTTAGGCGTGACTTTCTCATATTATAAAAAGAAGATTTAAGCCTGTTAAAAGAGCGATCTTAACAAGTCAAAATAACACTTTTAAATTAGCCCAACCAGGCTGCTGTGGCAGGCCTGGAGTCATATTTTCCATTTTCACTTTAGAGGTCATACAATACGTGTTACAGTGGGGTTCCATGTACTAAGTGCCTGCATGTAGGTTAAATAGGCCAATCAGGGAGTAACAAATTTTATATTTTAGAGGTCCAGGCACATACACTGAGCACTGGACAGCAGCACCCCAGTGTTCGAGTTCATAAACCTGCAATAAAATCCAACAAAAACAAGGGTGAACATGCAAAACAGGCTTATTCTCATAGGCCTGATTTATAGTTTGACACAAATATGACACAGTGACAAACCTGCCATGTATCCCATCCGCATTACTGCAAGTGTCATATGATTAAATGCACTTCTTATAAGGAAGGTGGTTTACTCCTTCAAAAACTCTCAGTCATGCCCCACATCTAGAACTATTTTTTATGCTATGTTTGATGAATAAGAGGGCCTGATTCACAAAGATGAATTTACACTTTTGTGTAAGTTTACTACTTTTTGATATTTACAAACTACATGCAGAGATTTAAGACTCTGCACTCCTTACACAGAGTCTCTGGGTGAAGAACTCCAGACACATAAGTCAAGAGAGTGTGAAGCCATACAACTCTGCACATAGTTTTTGAATATCGAAAATTAGTAAACTTAAGTGTAAGTTTACCTTTGCGAGTCATTTGTTGATGTGTGGTGAAAGAAAACAAAGGCAGAACAAAGAATCTGAGAAATCCAGGAGAAACCTTCTTATTTATGTTTTTTGTAGACCACACCAAAAGTTAGAGTAATTCCACTAACTTATTAAGATTGGTTAAGGAGGTGATAAGAAAGCTGGTTTAAATTTGAAGCAGTATGGGTGGTGAGAAAGGCTCTCACTGTGGCAGCCATTATGACTGTGACAGGTAGTTTTAGTGATATTTTGAAGTTGATTGACTGGTCTAATGATTCTCATCCAGGATGTGTTATTTTAAACCAAGTGAGAGTGCTGTGAAAACGTTATGACAAAGCTTTGAACATGCATTGGTCTCTGAACTCATGCAAGATTTTTTACAGTTTGGTGGGGGGAAATTTTGAAGTTATTGATGACACTGAGGCTAAAAATCCCTCTGATTCTAGTCGATGATATGCATATTTCCTTCTTTATGTGTTATTTGCATGGCAGGCTTAGTAGAAGGAAAAGAGGAGTGTGTAAGAAATTGAGTAGAAGGCAAGAAAACGATTTGATGAATGCTTAGGGCAACAGGTTTGAAAATATTGTTTATTCACAGTAAAGAAAGAAGGAAGAGGGCTGCAACTACAGTTACTTTTTGCTTGTTCTAGAAAATTAAGGTGTTTTCCATATTTGAATTCCTCCATTGTGTGAGAGCTACAAAGAAGGTCTTGCTAATATTAGACAGTGTCTAATAAAATTATAAATTTCATCTCCAGTATTCATGGGCCATTGAGGGCCTTGCTCAATATCTTCACAAGCGTACAGCATTACACTGCACTTGTGGTTAAGCCCAAGGTAGCATTTACACATCTATAAAGTAAAATATGTGAATATGTATCTTCTACCAGATGACTCAAAGCAGAGCTTCCAAAGGGATACATTGCTCCAAGTGGGAATGGTATTCAATTATTAGTATATGTCTTTACTACATCTAACAGTAGGTGTGATAAATTGGGATGTTGGTTGGTTGGGGTGTGATGCCTGGTCAAGCATCAGTCACCATCCCTGGCAGAGTGAGCCACAAAAAAGTCACTAAAATAATATGTACTTAAACCTGGGTAGCTTGGCTCGAAAATCAGCAAGGCTTAACTTAAAGGCAATTCATAAAATATTTATGCAGCACACAAACAGCAACAAAGTGAAAGCACAACTCAAGACAAATTCCACACCAATTTAGAAAATGTTAACAAATTATTTTACATTAAAAAAAAAAACAATCAAATTAGTAGACATAGAGTTATGAATTTGTAAAAAATTTCTAAAAACTGGCACCTAAAAGATTATTTGCAAAAAGAACAAGTGACGGACACAATGCTGAACAATGTCAAACATTCACTTCCAGTAAAGAGATCGGGGCCTAAATCCATGTTTTTTTTTGCTACCCGTGCCATTCCAGTTTGGACCCAGCCATATGCAAATCAGTCTTCATCCTGTTCCCCATGGGAACAGTCCAGCCTGAACTGCCAAGACAAGTCCTCCCTGGACTGGAAACAAGAATCCTAGGACTGGTTTCAGGGTATCAACCCTCATCAGCCAGGCTAGCTAAACTCCAGCGGCATGGGGAGCAAGGGACCCACGTCTGGGCATACCCTTCCCACTTGGGGTGACAAATGCCAATAGAACAAGTGATGGACAGAATGCTGAACAATGTCAAACATTCACCCCCCCAGTACAGAGATCTGGGCCTGAATCCATTGTTTTTTTGCTACCCATGCCATTCCAATTTGGACCCAGCCATATGTAAATCAGTCTTCAACCTGTTCCCCAAGGGAACAAGCCAGGTCCTTCCTGGACTGCAAATAAGCATCCTAGGACCAGTTTCAGGGTATCACCCTTCATCAGCCAGGCGAGCTTAACTCCAGGGGCATGGCGAGCAAGGGACCCACGCCTGGGCGTACGTTTCCCACTTGGGGTGACAAATGCAAAAAGAACAAGAATTGATGGATTAAAAACAGATCTGTGACTGGGGTGAATGCTTGATTGGTTCTGCATTCTGTCCATCATTTGTGGTTTTTTGCTTTTGTCGCCCTAAGTGCACCGGGTATGCTCAAACGTAGGTCCCGGGCTCACTATGCCACTGGTTTCAAGCTAGCCTAGCTGATGAAGGCTGATGCCCTGAAAACGGTCCCAGGATGCTTGTTTCTGGTCCAGGGATGACTTGACCTGGCTTGGCAGGTTGGTCTGGACTGTTCGCATGGGGGACAGGGTCAAGACTGATTTGTATATGGCTGGGTCCAAAGTGGGGTGGCATGGTGAGCAAAAGAATTGGTGGATTAAACCCAAATCTGTGACTGGGGGTAAATGTTTGATTGGTTCTGCATTTCGGCCATCATTTGTGTTTGTTTACCTAAAAGATTAAGACACCAACCATGGACATCAAGTTGCGCAAGACCAGGTCAAAGTCAAAAAATATGGCTGACCGTTATGGTGTTCAGGTCAGATACAAGAAGTGAATTGGGCCCGGTTAGTGCTTACCTTGTGACTTAGAAAATGTTTCAGGAAAAATGTTCTGAGGAGGTAAAGTTCAGAAGGGCAAGTGTACAGGCGGTGTCCGAAGAGGGAGCGTCATCATCAGGGAGCAGCTGGATGAAGTTTCCGTGCAATTTTTCTGCATTTAGACTTAGTCACTTTTGTGGAAGTCAAAAATCTCCTGTGGGATGAGGCTGGAGCCAAAGACAGGTCTAGAAAAGTGGATACTCTTTTAGTGAAGGACTGCTGAGTAGGATTTGTTGCTACAGAGACAAATGTAGTAGGAGCAACTGCAAAGTCAGGGTGACCGGGGATGTAACCTTGGTTGAATTGATGAGCAGATTGGTTCCAGTCTTCCATTGGTTCTCAGACCAGTTTTTAGCTTAAAATTATTTAAGTCCCAAGTTTTGGATTTTGGTTTTCTGGGCATCCTTAGCACCGCAGCCAAGGGTCTAGGACTGGTGGAACACCACTTGGGGGTTCAGAACTCACTCGGGGTGGGTTCAGGAGCGGCTCAAGATAGTGGGCGCCTTTTAGGTCCCTGTGGCATTGAACAGGAGGCCAGTAGATTAGTCCTCCGAGTCACTCTGGTAGTCCTGCATTCATGTGAAGAAGCCGGACACAAACAGCAGCACTGGCCTCTGAAGGTTCACAGCAGGCTCCAGGTAGAAAAGCAGCCCTTCCAGGTACATCAACTACAGGTACAGAAAATAAGTCTTGCAGAGTGCACAGAAATTCACAGCAGGAGACAGTCCTCCAAGAGACCTTCTGCAGGTCTAGGAGCGAAGTGCAGAGTTCATCGGAGGGCACTATTTTTATATCTAGTGCCTCCTCTGAAGTTGAGAGGCATTTCTAGAGGTTTCTCTTTAAAATATTTCTTGACTGTTCTTCCATGGCTCCAAGCTGGCTGCAGTGACAATGTGGGGGTAATAAGCCCTTTGTTTGAAGGCAGAGGGCAGCCTACTCAGTTGTGCGTGTGGCTGCGCTCACCTCTTGCCAGCAGATGACCCACTCAGGCTTTATTATGTGACGGTCTGGGAAGAGTTCACAAATTGTGTCAGTTACACTCAGTCATGTGACTCAGGTGAGGCTGCCGGCATCAAATGGCTAAGTGCAGAAAAATGCCCACTTTGCAAAAGTAATGTATATTTTCAAAATTGTAATGTAAAATCCGACTTTACCATTAAAGAGGATTTTTCAATACAATTTCATAGAAGCCAATCATAAAATGCTTACCTGGCCCAATCAAACGTTGGCACTTCTTAAATGCAATAAGACAACCCAATGTTATCCTATGGACATAATTTACCAGTTTTAGATCACCAGGGTATGTAAAACTTGAAAGTACATGTCCAACCTATTAATTTCAATGAACCCTGCCCTGTGGGCTTTCTAGGACCTACCTTAGGTAAAGAAAGATTAATTTTGGCCAAATCCAGTGTTGTATTTTTGAGAGTTTATGTCTACCTATTGTGAACTCACTGATGGTTTGCTGGAGAGTGCTACTATTTTGCGACCACTTCTGAAGATTAGCTTTTTATTTTGTCTTAGTCCTCATATTGAATTACCCATTTACTGTAGAGAAGTAAAATCTTTGGACTAAGTGTTGTCTGGTAGAAGTCCGTCTTGCCAGAGAGTACATGGAGATATATTTTGTTCTTATAAGCACATATTAGAGGGGCTCATTCACACATCCACATTACTTCAGTAAATCAGTGTGCAACATTAGTCCACGGGGCTACAGTCAGTTTAGGAGTTCTATCTTCAAATAGTGCCACACGCAGTGGCAACATACAATGCTGCATATTAAAACTGTGTGAAAACAGCAGAGACATCTGAGCCCTGGGCACCACAAGAAAACAGCGCACTGGGGCCATATCCTGCCAGCCAACAGTACAGGAAAGCTAAGGAAATAAAGTTTTTAGACTCTTTGCTGCAGGTATTGTTGAAAGAAACAAAGTCAGTGGTGTAGATTTATCAAATGTAGCATATATAAATGTTCAGGGGTTGAATGTTGTGTCGAATGGACTAGAGATGGACTACTACCGGAAAATGTGAAACAATTTATTAGTACATCAACCAATAACATCACATGATATCTCCATCGATACCCATGTGAAAACAATATGCTGGAGAACGTAGATTTTTCTTGAGTACTTGGAGAGGAAGGAGGAGCAGACAAAATGAGCTAATGGAGAATGTGTAGCAAATGTGTCTTTTCTGCATGGTCCCCACTGATTGTTGCCATTTTCTCTGCCCCATTTGTTACTGATATTAGGACCCCTTGAACTGTAACATTGCTATTAATTTACACAGTGCAAGTACTCTGGCCCTAACATTATATTTGTGAAGCTAGTATCACCCAATTGGATTTTAATCTTTCGAGTATAGCCACAGTAAATGGTGCAGAAAATGCACCAATGACATGGGAATTAAATATATGTGTGCTTTAGTGTGCATTTGCATAGCTTTCACATTATGTTAATAAAGGATGCCAGGAAAACCCCTTTGTGCTAGCTGGGATTCAGTATACAGGCACTGGAGTAACACAAGACTAGGAAAAGTCCCCTTCATAGATAGGAAAAGCCAGTTTTATGTATTAGCAAGTATCCCCTAAAGAGTTCCTTGCAAGCTCACAAGGCAAGGTGCCTAACTTATGACATGGTGCACTGTATATTTAAAAGGATGCCCTCACAGTTACTGAAGCCTTAATAGCTAATTCACTGGGAAGGTCCATCTATAATTCAATAAGACAAGCTTAGGGGTGATTACATATTAAACTACATATATCCACTTATGAAATGCCAATAATAAAATCAGATTTATTATAACCGTTTTATTTGTTTTTATTACATTTAGCAACTTTATTCATTACAGTCCTATCCTTCATTAAAGTAATAAGTGTTCAATTTGAGATGTATGCAGATAAATCCCTGGGCTATTTGTCCCCATCCCTGGGGGCAACATTGCCAGCAACATTGCTTCTGATTTGGTTTACAATAAACAGTGATAGTCGGCTACACTTACAGTACTAACTATTTCTCAGTAGAGGCCAGTAATTTTAGGAGGAAGGGGGGCGGGTGGGACACACAGGCACACATGCACACTCATTCATTCACACACATGCACACACATATCCATTTACAATACTCATTATCAAATATTCAAACATACGCGCATGCATGCACCAAACATTATTTAAAAAAACACACACACACATACACTTACGCTCAGCTCTGCCTCGGAGGTCCAGGAGGGTTGAGACTACTGCCTTCCCTCACCTGGCTATTCTAAGCTCAGCCAATGAGGAAGGCAGGAGTCCTAACTCATCACAGAGTGGGATGGGTCAGGGAGACTGCTGACCCCACCCCACCCCACTCTGTGACAAGGTGTCACTGATTGATATTGAGCCCTGGGCGCTTCAGGGCTTAAGACTGAAGTGCCCAGGTCTGAAGCATTCAGTGACGTTCCCCCTTCATCATGAAGGGGAGGGCCTCAAGGCACCTTTGCTAGACTGAATAGGTCACACCGACAAGGCTGTGACTTCTTCAGCCTAGCAAAGTTCAGCTCAGGCAGCAGGGGGCCTGTGCAAGTATCGCATGACTACCTCCTGGCTGCCTGACCTCAAAATGAAAAATGTCTGTTAGGCTGACCTTTGCTCGGACTGACAGACACTCTTCTTGAGGGGGAAAAGGTAGGGGGGGGGGGGGGCATCAGCCCCAAAGGACAGGCTGTGGCTGCTATTACTTACTATATCTCATACAGCTCAGTCAGTGTTCTCAAATTGTCCAAGCCTGAACATAGGATCAGTAATCTAAGGTGGCATTCATCTTGTTTATAGGGACCATTGTGTCTGTTGCAATGAGTGGAGCCCTCCTGAGAATTGGTCTCTCCTAATTCATCTGATACCCAGTGTCAGTAAATGAAGTCACTAATTACATGCACTAGACATTCATATGCTTTTTGCCCAGCACATGGTGTTCTTCAGTCCAAAACATGGAACCATCAGCTGTTGCCCACTTCTCTACCTCCTCTTTCCATCTACTGTGGAGTGGATCCTTTGGGAAGCACAAATGCATCACAATAGCCCAACTGGCAAGGACTAAGGCTAAGTCTAAAAACATGTTGACAAGGTTCCTAGTTTTAGAGGATACTTAAAGGCCCAGCAAATATGTCTCAGCTCCCACAAATGTTCTCTTTCCATTGTTCTCTCCAAACCAACTGTCACGCTCACCCTGAAGCTTGGAATCTTTGGGCAATCCAGAGACCATGTGCAGAAAATCAGATCAACCTGAGCACATGTGGGGCAGCTCTTATTTTTTGTTCCTCGAATTAGATGTAATTTATGTGGTGTGACGTAAATGGATTGCAAATAATTGAACTGTATACATTTGAACCTAGTGTTGTGCTCCTGGAGACTTTGTGTGTGTTCTCTCATTGCTTATCCCTTAGTTGCCTGTTCAATTTACTTTGTCAATACGTTTGTAAATATTACAGAGCCCACAATTATTGATAGCAGCACCCAAAGTAGCCAGGAGGTTAATTGGCATCCATTGGTGAAGGTAAAAAAGACCTGTAACATTTAATGTGGTTGTAGTTATAAACTATGTCCTCACCAGACATGATGCATTGATTTAGGTATCACTCCATAAACTAGGAATTGCTTTTCAGGCAAGCTATCCTCCTCCCCCATGGAGGTTAAGCTCCTGGATTTTCCATCTGCACAACCTAATCAGTCCCCACCCTGGACCACTTGCTCAGGGACCTAGCAGTGAAAAACCCTTCATGTGCGGTGGGCAGACCCACCAGTGGCAACTTTGAAGGACACCTGGGGGATTGCAGGATCTTTTTAACCACCTAAATCCAGTGTCTAGGAGCAACTAAAGGTGTTTAGGGTGTCTGGCTGACTTTACTGTCACACAGATCATTTGTGCATCCACTGTCACTTCATGTTGCAGCTTGCCAACCTCCCCCAGTGTTTCCTAGTTTCAACTCAGCAAACCACATAACCATTGCAACTTGGTAGGTAGAAAGTATGACTCATAGTTTGGGGCTCCAAATCCACCCTGTTGGACGGGGCTTTGGATGATCTGCAATGATACTCTCTGCCGCCCTCCATCCCAAATCAATTCAAGAAGTAGCATGTGCAATGTTTCAGGTAAACTCTGTAAAATACATACTGGGAGGAGGTTTGTGTATTAATATAATACTAGTAGTATCACTGTTGGACTTTTTTGCTTATGCAGGGTCATCCCCAATCTTTTTGCCTCCTGCCTCATATTGTTTATGACCTGTTGCTGTTGGCTTTTGAACTCTGAGCACTTTACCACTGCTAACCAGTGCTAAAGTGCATATGCTCTCTGTGTAAATTGTATTGTTGGTTGGTTTATCCATGATTGGCATATTTGATTTACTAGTCAGTCCCTAGTAAAGTGCACTAGAGGCTCCCAGGGCCTGTAAATCAAATGCTACTAGAGGGCCTGCAGCACTATTTGTGCCACCCACAAAAGTAGCTCTGTAATTATGTCTCAGACCTGCCACTTCAGTGTCTGTGTGTGCAGTTTAAACTGTAAATTCGACTTGGCAAGTGTACCCACTTGCCAGGCCTAAACCTTCCCTTTTCTTACATGTCAGACACCCCTAAGGTAGGCCCTAGATAGCCCCAAGGGCAGGGTGCAGTGTATGGTTAAGGTAGGAAATATAGTAATGTGTTTTGTATGTCCTGACAGTGAAATATTGCTAAATTCGTTTTTCACTGTTGCAATGCCTGTCCCTCTCACAGGTTAACATGGGGGCTACCTTTAAATCTGATTAAAGTGTAAATTCCCTTTGGGAGTGGATGGACATGTGGAGTTTGGAGTCTCTGAGCTCACAATGTAAAAATACATCTTTTGGTAAAGTTGATTTTGAAATTGTGTGTTTGAAAATGCCACTTTTAGAAAGTGGGCATTTTCTTGCTTATACAATTTCTGTGACTCTGCCTGTTTGTGGATTCCCTGTCTGGGTCTCTGGTTGCACCTCACACTAGACAGTGACACAAAGGGAGCTTGGGTGTAGCCTGCACATCCTGATGAGCCATCTGTGCTAGGAGGCAGGGGAGGAGTGGCCACTCACACCTGAAAGGGCTGTGCCTGCCCTCTAACAATGCAGTCTCCAACCCACTGGTGAGTGTTTGGGGCCTGGTCTGGGCAAGGCAGGATTTCACATTCAAAAGAGACTTTAATTTGAAGTAGGCCTACTTCAAAGGAGAAATTGGGTATAAGAAGGGCACCCAAAACCACAGACTTAGAAACACTTCTGGAAACAAGAGGAATCTCTGCCTGGAGAACAGCTGAAGAACTGAGGAAGAAGGGCTGCCCTGCCTGTGACTGTGCTTTGTGGAGCTATCCTGCAGTTGCTACTTCTGGCTGGGAGATCACAACCCGCGCTGCGGGGTTTTCGGATCATCGTGCGGCTGGATTTCCGACTCAAGTACCACTGTGCAGGGAAAAACAACGCAAGGCCTGCCCGGACCCGAGTGCTGACGGGATCGACGCATCGCTCTCCTGCAGAGAGAAGAAACGACGCGCCCGACCCGGCGAAAGGAGAAACGACGCACGGTCCTGCTCGTGAGTGGAATCAACGCCTCGCAAGCCCTTTTTGATACGCACTCGCCCGTGCCGGGTTACTTTTGACGCGCCCAAGGTACTTTTTCACGCTGACAGTGTTAGTGTGTGTTTAAAACTACTTAAAGACTCTTTTTGATTTCTAATTGATAACTTGACTTGTGTATTGTGGATTTTTGTCATTTTGTTCTTGTTTTGTTTAGATAAATATTTCCTATTTTTCTAAACCTGTGTTGTGTCATTTTGTAGTGTTTTGATTAGGTTACTGTGTGTGTTGGTACAAATACTTTACACCTAGCACTCTGAAGTTAAGCCTACTGCTCTGCCAAACTACCAAGGGGGTAAGCAGGCATTAGCTGAGGGTGATCCTCATTTACCCTGACTAGAGTGAGGGTCCTTGCTTGAACAGGGGGTATCCTGACTGTCAACCAAAGACTCCATTTCTAACAATCACCATTTTGTATAAAGCTACCCTTTCCATTATTGACAGCCATCCAAGCACACCAAAATGCCTCATTTGCCTTCAGTGTTCTCAACACTTCTATCAGGTTCCCTTCTCTGGCATCTTTAACCTTAACTCCTAAACATTAAACACAACCTCTGGATAGCCAAGAGGTTTAACAATTCTGGTGTTGTTGGTCACTCAGGAGATACTGGGAATGCACATGTGCTTCCCCCAGTTGGTGTAAAGGACAGATACTTTCCTTAGATCTTCTAGATACCTGATGATGAAGGGTTCCATTACCAATGCACATAAAAGTGTCAAGAGGAGACAAACCTGTCTAGTACCTCAGTGAATCCAGTATATTTTCCAGTTTGTACTCTGTGACGTGTGTTAGTGTAAAGCAAGGCAACCAATCTATTCAATTTCACTCCCATGTTCATGCGTTTCATGATCACCTGTAGGTAACCCCACTGTAATGTATCAAAAGCCTTTTAGATGTTGACTAAGATCATCAAAGCCTCCATCAACTGTGCTCAGCTCCATCAGTGCTTCCCACATCTCATCTTTTGTCAAAGGCCCTCCCATTGTGTTCTTATGATCAATAGTAATTTGTGGAAGTGTCATCCCATTCAGAAAGTTCTGTATCATGTCTTCTGAGACTAGAGTTTGTGACCTATAGAGTTCCCTTTTATATTGTGAGAAAACCTTAAGATTACCCTGTTGTGTATTAGTAATTTTGCAACCTGCATCCCTAGTTCGAGTGTTAGGGTTGTTCTTCCTCTAAGCCACTTCCGATCGTAAACTGTTTTTTAAAAGTACATTGTTTTCTTAAAAGTAGGCCCATTTTCATAAACAAAAACCAGCTGCATTTATATCAACGGTAACAAAATGTACTTTATTAAAATGAGATCATTGGGTTGTCTGCTGCCCACAAAAGGTAACCATCACTGTGATGGTGAGAGAGCGTAGCTTATATAATCTATAGTAACAAGAAATGTTTATGAACTAATGTGTGATAATGCTGAAAAGAAATTGTATTAGTGATATTTTGCTTAAACGTGCACCAGAAATGTGACCACGGGGAGTGGCCGTCAATTTATACGGGGAATAATGAAAATGACTAATATATATGAATAATTGCATATAAATGGTTTTATACTAATTACTAATGATTATGTTGTTAAAGCATGCTAAATAAATCTTGTAGGCCTTAAGTTAGCATGAGCCGAAGCCTAACTGCCTGGCTCTCATATTAAATGTGTTTTTCTAATGTGCAGTGGGCTGACTCGCAAAAGGACATGACCTCTTGTTTTTTTTTTCCTTCAACTTGAAGCTGAATGTAACATTAGTGGATTCGTTCTCATGTAATTCATATTGCTTGTAGAAATGTTTAGTTAAAAACCAACAGTATAGATTTGTATAATGTACAAGGCCGTTCAAACCAGTACAGACAATGGAGCTATTGACCGAAGATGTGCAAAGAACTACAGAAGAATTAAATCATACCGGACATGCTACCTTTGAAAACGTCAATCATATGGACCAATAAAATGTCTGTAAATTAATATGGGGTGAAAGATTAATGACATGGGGGTCATTCCAACCCTGGTGGTAAAAACCGCCAGGGCCGTGACCGACGGAAAGCACCGCCAACAGGCTGGCGGTGGTTTCCTGCCTTACCGCCGCGGTCAGAAAAGGGGATCCGGCGGTTTCCCGCCGGATTACCCCTGGCTGGGCCGGCAGCGCCGCCATGGAGATTCTGACCCCCTTCCCGCCATCCTGTTTCTGGCGGTTTTTACCGCCAGGAACAGGATGGTGTGAACGGGTGTCGTGGGGCCACTGGGGGCCCCTGCACTGCCCATGCCACTGGCATGGGCAGTGCAGGAGCCCCCTAACAGGGCCCCAGCATGATTTTCACTGTCTGCTTAGCAGACAGTGAAAATCGCGACGGGTGCAACTGCACCCGTCGCACCCCTGCAACACCGCCGGCTCCATTTGGAGCCGGCTCCTGTGTTTCAGGGCCTTTCCCGCTGGGCCGGCGGGTGCTCCCTTGGTGGGCGCCCGCCGGCCCAGCGGGAAAGTCGAAATGGCCCCTGCGGTCTTCTGACCTCGGAGCGGTCTTTTGACGGGGGAAGTTTGGCGGGCGGCAACCGCCGCCCGCCAAACTTGGAATGACCCCCATAATCTGTTTTCTAATAGGGTAGAGATAATGGGGTATAATATTCAACCAATTAAGTTTTAGGGGAATGTGCAACGAAAAAGTGATAAAAACCCATGACACAGGGAGCCATTTAGGTGGGTTAGGGATGCTATTGATTTTATCCAGAAACTTTGTCACTCTTTTTGGTGACATATTGGTTTACATAAAACCATCCTCTTCTTAGATTGCCCATTTTACACTTTACTCCCTTATGAGGGAAGTGCCCTTTTTGCCCGAGAGATGAGTTCTGACTGAAGGTGAATCAACTGATGTCCTGAAGACGAAGACTGAACCTGAGTGCTGACCTATACCTTGGAGGGTAACTATGACAATGAAATTGTGATTTGTCTGTTTGATTTTCCTTTCTAGGTACCAACTGCTTACTTTTGACAGAGACCATAGCTAGATGTTTTCCAAATTGGTGTTCTAAATTGTTTTGCATGAAGCCCAACATGCCAATGCTAATCAGTGGTTAGGACAGGGGTTCATTTAACTGCCGCAAATAGACAAATAACTGAATCTATGCTTCGTTGAACTGACGCGTTGACAACACTCTGCTATAGTTGATCTATGTTCGCACCGTGTTACGTTGTGATGTTTGTCATTTTTGCCTTAATGAAATCTTATCAGAGTTGCCATATTGTGACTATGCTATCTTGTTTCTTGGTTTTGAGAATAACACATCTGCTTTTAGAATTGTAATTAATAGGGAATAAAACTGCTTGCAGCGCCGCCATGGAGATTCTGACCCCCATCCCGCCATCCTGTTTCTGGCGGTTTTTACCGCCAGGAACAGGATGGCGGGAACGGGTGTCGTGGGGCCCCTGGGGGCCCCTGCACAGCCCATGCCACTGGCATGGGCAGTGCAGGGGCCCCCTAACAGGGCCCCAGCATGATTTTCACTGTCTGCTTAGCAGACAGTGAAAATCGTGACGGGTGCAACTGCACCCGTCGCACCCCTGCAACACCGCCGGCTCCATTCGGAGCCGGCTCCTGTGTTGCAGGGCCTTTCCCGCTGGGCCGGCGGGTGCTCCCTTGGCGGGCGCCCGCCGGTCCAGCGGGAAAGTCGAAATGGCCCCGCGGTCTTCTGACCGCGGAGCGGTCTTTTGACGGGGGAAGTTTGGCGGGCGGCAATCGCCGCCCGCCAAACTTGGAATGACCCCCATAATCTGTTTTCTAATAGGGTAGAGATAATGGGGTATAATATTCAACCAATTAAGTTTTAGGGGAATGTGCAATGAAAAAGTGATAAAAACCCATGACACAGGGAGCCATTTAGGTGGGTTACGGATGCTATTGATTTTATCCAGAAACTTTGTCACTCATTTTGGTGACATATTGGTTAACTTAAAACCATCCTCTTCTTAGATTGCCCATTTTACACTTTACTCCCTTATGAGGGAAGTGCTCTTTTTGCCCGAGAGATGAGTTCTGACTGAAAGTGAATCAACTGATGTCCTGAAGACGAAGACTGAACCTGAGTGCTGACCTATACCTTGCAGGGTAACTATGACAATGAAATTGTGATTTGTCTGTTTGATTTTCCTTTCTAGGTACCAACTGCTTACTTTTGACAGAGACCATAGCTAGATGTTTTCCAAATTGGTGTTCTAAATTGTTTTGCATGAAGCCTAACATGCCAATGCTAATCAGTGGTTAGGACAGGGGTTCATTTAACTGCCGCAAATAGACAAATAACTGAATCTATGCTTCGTTGAACTGACGCGTTGATGACACTCTGCTATAGTTGATCTATGTTCGCACTGTGTTACGTTCTGATGTTTGTCATTTTTGCCTTAATGAAATCTTATCAGAGTTGCCATATTGTGACTATGCTATCTTGTTTCTTGGTTTTGAGAATAACACATCTGCTTTTAGAATTGTAATTAATAGGGAATAAAACTCATAAAATTCTACCAAACTGGTGTGGTTATTCATGGCTGCAAGGTCATGGTGGCGTCTTGAGTCGATTAATGTCTAAAGTGAAAGTGAAATGCATTGTGGCAATAAACATCAATGACATTATTGACGTATTGATTGACATACTGTATTGATTAGCTATCTCATCCTAAGGTGTCTCTCAACTGGGTCAAAATATTCATTGGCCTAAAACGAGTTCTGATGTGTACAAATTAGCATAAAGGGACGCATCATCCAACCAGAATGAGTTGCAATTTCCAACCTAATGCTGAGTATTTGGGAGGTAGGGTAAACCGTGACCCACTCCATATGGTAGTGTTGCAAACTGATCTATCAGTACATAGTTCAGTTTCCAAAATAAGAGTTCATTTGCAAAAAGTCTGTGTGCAATTTACTACCACTTTTTGTGAATCAATTCTTAGTGCATCTGCCCCTATGTCCAGAGGTAAAAGCTTTGACCAGGATGATCTGCGTGGTGTGTAGAACCTTTGTTCGATTGCAGTCAGGCTGCAAAGGCAGCTATGTCTCTGTTTTCAAAGGCACTTTACATTTCTATTCCATTTTCCCTTAAAAGTTTCAAAATTCACACTTTAGGCTTGTTTTATTGATTTTCCGTGTACTGTTTGTCTTTTTCTTATCGTTTTTTTCCAGTTTCCTAAATTGTTTATGGAATTTTATTGCATTGGGTTCTTGACTTTAAATGTGTCTGAACTGTTTGGACCTTATACTCACTTCTCTGGAGATTGCCTGCTGCTTGTGTGATAGCTATCAAAGATTGCGCAGAGACTCTCTTAGAAATGTGTGTGGTCAAATTCTGTCAGACTAATAGACTTCACACGTGTGATATGCACAGCAAACTATAAAGCAAACATAGTGTAGCACAATGCACATATAGGTGATAGAGATATATACCTACAAACCTGCTTGGCAACATTAAGTACTGCAAACAAAACAAATTAAATCTCTGATGTACATAATGCAATGTCACATAATGTAAATTAGCTTTCTAAAACACTTTATTACCTGAAAGGTGTCTTGGTGCTAAGAGATTCTGAAAGAATCACATTGATTCTGAAAGAGGCACATTTATTTACTGGAAATAAAGCCAGGTTTTCACACCTTTCCAAAGAAAAGCAAAAGTTGGTTTGATAATTGCAAATGGGCAGGCAGTTGGTTCCAGAATGCTGCCACCCTGACTGAAAATGTGCCCACCAATTCTGGAGTGGCAAAATCGAGGCACTATCAAGAAATTGGCAGAGGCTAAATTCAGCTTGCACTAATGAACATATTTGGAAAATGTCGGTTTCAAATGCCGCAGGCCAAATTGGTGTAAAGCTCAAAACACGTTGCAGCGAGTTTTGAATATGTATTATGCTTTTAGGTACTGACAGCCACTGCAAAGCCTTAACGGTTGATGTGGCCAATGAAATGCAAGCCTTGCTGCCACTGACGTTTGAAGGGCAAGCCATACTGCATTCACCTTGAGCCAATTAGACAATGATATCATGCAGTTATCCTGAGACAACCCCTTTTTTCATGGCTACCCCCATTTTGTGCTCATTTGGCCCTGATTGGCTTATTTAATTTTCTAATATGATCACAGTATATGGTGCAGAAAATACACCTATGGCACAAAACAGGATTCTCCAACGAGTGGCTTGTGAGCTAATGGTAGCTATCCAGCTACCTGTAAGTAGCTCTCCTGTGTTCAGCCCAGACTACTAAATTAGAAGATTTTTCTTGTTTGAATTAATATGTTTATTCCAAAATAAAAAGTGTGTAATGAAGACTCAAATGCATGCATTTGTAGAACTTATCATCTGTAATTGTCAGAACTGGAGCACAGACTAGTCATAACCTTTTCTATCATACTACTGTTAGGTTGTACAGAATTGTCAGAAATTTTTGAGACTTTTGACCTGATTTAGACATTGGCAGTAATGTTCCTACCAGCAACTTTTCAACTGAAAACCTGTCCGCCGCTGTGACAGTCTGCCCGCAGTATGTTGATGGTAGAGGTCCCATAGACGAAAGCCCACATTTGAACGGACACCTCTGCAAGAAACACCACCCGCATCAATGGCGAGAGAGGGGAAAAGTGGATGCCAGCCAGACCCCTGTCACCCTTCCCGCTGTGCAGGGTTGGATGAGCCTCACCCCTAAGAAAAAACTGGAGGTCTGACCTAAACTTCTGAGCTGGTGGATTGTGGCAAAAAGGGGTAAAACTAATCTTTTTTCACATTCCACCTCCATCTTCAAATGGACATGACTGGACAACACCTGCCACCATTGCTGTCACATACCCACGGAGAAAACACAAGCCTCGCCCCTTCGCCGGACTCGAAGGTAGCCATGTCGCATTGCCAGGGTATGTTGGGTAGCCACTGCACAGGAGGTTGGGTGTGCCGCAGGAATATACATGTCACAGTAGTTTTTTTAAATCACTGTGACATGCATATGTCAGGGAGACAATAGTGTCATACATGGCTAGGGACACACAGGCACAACTCGCATATCGCACACATACACAAGTGTCATTGTGGTGTCATCATTCATTGCAAATCGAATGCTGGCACAACAATGTCGGTACCCTCACACTCGGCAGTGGTGCCATGTGTGTGCATTACAAGGGGACCTGTAACAGTAGCTTTGTGCTATCTGTTGTGTAAGTGAGTCATTACGGCTGTATTTGTGTGTGGATTGGCTGTTTGAGGTGGAGGGAGTTGGAGTGGGTGATATGCTGTCTCTGTATGTGGGTCACTTGCATGTGAGAATGATGTTGTGTATGTTGTGTTGCCTTGTGACACATTCAGGTGAGTGCTATTGTTGTGTGGCAAATGTAGTTGTGATGTATGTAGTTGTGCATGTGTGTTTGTGTATGTGAGTGTGTAGTTGTGTTGGTTGTTGTGGTTGTGTCATGTGTGGGTGCAGTGTCAATGGAGTGTATTTGTGTCATGGACCTATGTCAATGTGTGTTTTTGACATGTACGGGTTGTGTTGTGTTGGAATTGTAATAGATGATGGTGTGTATGTGGTGTGTTCTGCAGTGTGTAATGCAGGGGGACACATATGGCTAAGGTAGAGTGTGTGTTTATCACTTACCTCTATCCTTGATTGATTAAATGTTTCACATAAGGGAACATACTTGTAGATCCATTTACCTCTGTCCAATATTACAACACAATGATAGAATATTGTGTTAAGTAAATCTTAATTCTGTGACACAGAGTGGACAATCCAGGATACCAGACTTCCTAGCAGTTGCAGTAACAGCAACAAACAAACAAAATCCAGTGAGAGAATTCTAGTTAGTGGTAAAATCTAGCCCTAGGTTGTTGGTCTGCCCTTCTAATCTCCATGACAAGCTAATAAGGTGGATGAGTCAACAAGTTACTGATACAAATTTAGAGTTCAAAACTCCAAAAGGTGCTCTGTTAAAAGCAAATTAAACAACTGATCAGAAGTTGCTATCTTTTTTTAATTTACTGAACCTCAAGTTCACAGTAGTACTGTTGGAAATGGCCTTTTTTGCAGGGTTATCCCCAAACATTTTGCCTTCTGCCTCCTATTTTTTCAGATGTGTTTTTGTTGGTTTTAGGACTCTGAGCAAGTGTTCTCTGTCTAAATTGGATTGGTGACTGGTTTATCCATAATTGACATATTTGATTTACTAGTAAGTCCATAGTATAGTGCCCTATGTGTGTCCAAGGCCTGTAAATCAAACGCTACCAGTGTGCCTGCAGCACTGATTGTGCCACCCACATGAGTAGCCCTGTAAACATGTCTCAGACCTGCCACTGCAGTGTCTGTGAGTACAGTTTTAAACTGCCATGTCGACCTGGCAAGTGCACCCACTTGCCAGGCCCAAACCTTCCCTTTTAGTTCATGTAAAGGCACCCCTAAAGTAGGCAATAGGTAGACCTATGGGCATGATGCAGTGTATGTGAAAGGTAGGACATGTCCTGATAGAGAAATACTGCCAAATTCATTTTTCACCATTGCAAGGGCTGTCTCTCTCGTAGGGTAACATGGGGATTGTCTTTAAATACCTTTTAAGTGTTAGTTCCCATTGGGAGCAGATAGAGATGTCGAGTTTTGGGTCTCTGAACTCATAATTTAAAAATACACCTTTTGGTGAAGTTGGTTTTTAATATGAATGTTTGAAAACGGCACTTTTAGAAACTGGGCATTTTCTTGCTTAACCATTCTGTGCCCATGTTTGCCTGCTGAATACACATCCGGGTCATACTGACAGTTGGGTTGTTGTGAATTCACTCTAGACCAAGGGTCTTCAAACTCGGGGTGGGCCCCCCCAGGGGAGCTTCATGTGATCCCAGGGGGGGCGCCAGGCTCTGGCTTAAAGAAGCATTTCACAGATAACAGTGGTTTGTTTTATGCAAAGACATGTTATTGCATTTTTAAAATGGCAACAGTAATTAACTGCAATGTTTAAATACATCTAGACATATTTTAACATTGCCTTCTTTATAAAATATTTGTGAATAAATCTGAAGGGGGGCCCAATGATTTTCAGTGTTCAACTGGAGGGGCGCGGCATAAAAAAGTTTGGAGACCACTGCTCTGGAGAATGACAGAGAGGGAGCTTAGGTGTGTCCTGCATATCCTGATGAGTCTCCCTGGTCTAGAGTGGGAGAAGGATCTGACTATTGCACTTGGAAGGACTGTGTCTGACCTCACAGAATACAGCCTCCTACCCCCGAGAGTGTGGCTGGTGCAGGGCAAGAAAAAGGCAGGTTTGTGTGCACTATAAAGACATTCTTTTGAAGTTTGCCTACTTTAAAGGCAGAAATGAGTATAACTATTGGACTGCTGACCCCACAACTTTAGAACATGTCTGGATCAATAGGAACTTCTGCCAAGGAGAAGAGCTGAAGAGCTGCGAAGAGGAGTACTGTCCCTTTGCTGTGTGTGCTTTGCTGGGTTGAGGTGCAGTTGTTGTTTCTGCTTTAGAGAGGACAAAGACTGGACTTCGCTGTGTATCCTGCTTGTAAAGATTTGCCAAGAGCTTGGATTGAGCTTGCCTCCTGTGAAGAAGTCTAAGGGACATCAAAGACTTCACCTGCCAGCATCTGGGCTCTCTTGCTGAGACCCCTGACTGGCCAAGTGGTGCCACATCAAGTCCCTGGGCCCCTGGAAGAAGAAGCTGGCAGAACCTGAATGAAAATCCACTCCCTGGAGCAGAGTGGCAGAAACATTGATACAGAGACCTGGACCCAATGATGCAGCGTTAGTGAAATCAACGCATCACCGGCTCAGGACAGATTCATCACTACCGGGCTTCCTGATTTTCCATGCAATATCACTGGGCACCAGAAAGTTCAACATACGCGCATGGACCTCAGGATGCTTGTCCAAAAATTGACGCATCCTTTCCCTGCGAAGGAAGAATCAACACACCGCTTACCCAGTGGAGAATAAATCGATTCACTGCCTCGCTTGCGAGTAAGGAACCAAGGCATTGTTTGCTTATCTGATGCACGCTCACCCCTGCGTGTTTTTTAATGATGCATACCAGATGCTTTGTACGAAACCAACACATCCATTGATTCTTATGGTGTAAGCCAATTTTACATTAAAAACAAAATGATATCTCTTAATATATATGTTGGATGTTTGTCGTTTTGGTCTTGTTTGATTGAGATAAATATTGGCTATTTTTCTAAACTGGTGTGGAGACTTTTTTTGGTGTTTTCACTGTGTTATTGTATGTGTTTGTGTAAATACTTTACACATTGCTTCTGAGATAAGCTTGACTGCTTGTGCTGGGCTACCAAGGACTGGGCAGGGGGTATCTTAGGTGTGTGACTCCCCTACCTTGACTAGAGTGAGGGTCCCTTCTTGAACATGGTGTAAACTAACTTCCAACTAGAGAGCCCATTTCTAATAAGTACCAAATATCCATGGTTGTCTTGTTTCATACAATCTTTAATGAGACTCTGTGTACTTGAGCCTGTATTGGTAAAATACCCAGTCAAAGAAAAGCCTCTTTCATCTTCTCATATTCCTGTAGGCCATCGTCATCCAGCTTTATAACCATTAGATGTCAGTCAGTGTGATGAAAGGAGCAAGCCAGGAGTCAGACCCGGGAGGGCTGGAGCTTTGCATTGGCGGTCCCCTGAAAGCTATCAATGCTGCTGTGCCAAGAGATAGGCTAGACCTCGGTGTGAGCAGCATGGTTCTGGCATGAACGGCCCATTCACGGTCACAAAGTGGCCAAAATCTTGATTTCATGGGCCTGTGAGCCACACCAAGGGTCCAGGACTTGAAAGGAACCTTTTGGGGGTCAGGAACTTGCTGACATGGGTCCAAGAACTGTTAGGAAGCCATTTATGTCCCTGAGGCTCACATGAAGAGACCAGCACTGTTGAAAGATCTTATTGCATAAAGGGAATATTGGACTAAAGGATAAAACAGAAATTATCCCTGGTATTCACCCAGTTTTAAGCTCTGCTTAGTGTTGCACCCTCTGGTGATTACACATTTGCCAGGAGCCTCCAAGTTAATCAGAATATTGCCCCAATTGGCAATATAATTCCAGAATTGAGGCACATCTGGTTTTTTTGGTACATGTTTTTTATGATTTATGTCAAATTCTCCATGTATGTTTTATGCGCTGTGGGCTAACAATAATCATTTATGTTAACATGATGCTAGTGTTGTTCTTTTCTGTCTACAACAATGCAGTCAATAAATTCAGTGTGAAGTATGTTGAAAAGTGCATGGAGATCACCCTGAGTTAGTCATGTGGTCTCCAATATCAAGTAATAGTGATGTCAAAGTTTGATCAGTATTGGTAGCTATTATGTTTCATGATTTTTGTGGCTTATCCTTACTGATACTTAAACAGGCCCAACCCCTCTTGTGTTTATCAACTTTCTAAAGTGGTATTTTCGTAACTGTAATCAAAAATCCAACTTTACTATTAAAGAGGGTTTATCATTAGTATTTTCAAAGGTACCAAAGAAGACATATCTACCTCCTCTCAATTAAGAATTACATCTCATTAAATGGAATAAGGAATCCCCACTATTCTCCAGTGAGAGGGGTAGGCTTCACAGTAGTGAAAGATGAATTTAGGTGTAAGGACATGCAATCTTAAAAGTGCATATTAAGCCTGTTAGTTACACAACACCCTGCCCTATGTGTTACCCCGGGCCTACCTTAGGGGTGATTTATATTTATATTTAATAAAAGGGGAGGTTTAGCTAGGGGATTTCAATGGCAAGTTGACTTGGCAGTTTAAAACTGCATTCATGCTGGAATGGCAGGTCTGGGACATGTTTTAGGGTGCTACCTAATGGCACAATACTTGCTGCAGGCCCACTGTTAGCATCTAATCTACGAGCTCTGGGTATATAGTATACCACTCTACAAGGAACCTATAAGTACATTAAACATGTTAATTGGATGTATGCCAATCAAACCATGGTAGGGTAATGAACACAAGCACTTTGTCAGTGGCAAAGTACAGAGAGTCTTAAGGCCAACAAAAGCAAACAAAACCAGCAAAATGTGGAAGTTAGTAGGAAATAGGTTTGTGGTGCAGACCACCCTAAGACTGCAAGGTCTAACATCTTTCCTGTAGTGTAAACTGGTAAACATTGTCTTCATGCTCATACAAATCTAAGCACATTACCACATCTTTGTCTGTAAGTGCATTTCTACTAGGTCCTTCAGGGGGAGAGGAAAAGAAGGGAAGGAATTGCCAAGGTAAATTTAGGTGGTGGAATTACAGGAGCAGAGGTTGAGTTTTAGCTGCACTAGCATCAAGTGCCTTACTTTAAGTGCATGTACACTTTTCCTATCCTTCTCATCCATCTCTTTGTGGATGCCAGTTCTCTGGAATCACTCTAACTCTATCTCAGTTAGTCCAGCTTTCTCTACCTCAACCTCTATCTTTTGATTTCCTCTGGTGATTGGGGGGGATTACAAGACTGGATCAGGATTAAACAGTTATGGTACTACAGTTTATCTGGGGACTTATGTCGGAAAGAATGCATTAAAGCTCATTTGTTCACAGATGATTTCAATTGTTTTGGCTTGCATTGCTGTTTCATTGCCTGAGCACTCATAGCCCTCAACTCTGTTTCATCAATTCGCAAAGCTGAATCCATTTCTTTTCACTATAGCCATGTTAACAGTTTAACTTTATTGCGCTATAATAATGCTGTCTCTGAGGCTTATACTATGATCACCCAGCTAACTGCATATGCCAGACTTTCTCTCAAGCCTGTGCCACCACAAGAAAAATGTAACACAATCAAATCTGACTGTGCTTCATTAGTTATGACTCTAGGAGCTTGGCTTGTGCTTTGTTTGCTAGGACTCTATATTCTTAGCTTGTGAAAGAAAAGGTGACCACTCTGGCATCTTTGACTCTCGACATGGACACAAGAGGGATCAAGGGAGGTAGGGTAAGATGTATATAGTTACAGTACAACACCATTGTCAGAGAAGCAAAAAAGTGTGAACTTTCAGAAAGAGCTATGAGTGTACAACACTTTAATAAAGTCTCCAAATATATAAATATATTTACAGTCCAAATTGGAAATCACATTAGGAAAGTATGCAAAACATAGTAATACACAATGAAAATATTCCATACTATTATTGTAGATTTCTAAAGTGCATGGCTACCCAGAAAGGCCTTCTAGTACTGAGACATTATATAAATTGCATTGCGCTAAGCATACAAGTTAGCTGTCCTCAAGAATTTTTTAAATCTTAACTCAGGCTCAATCTTATTTTTGCTGGTAGAGTGTTCCAGAGTTTGTAAGCATGGAAAGCAAATGAGTGTGCCCTCCCCGTGTTTTCTTGATCCTATGGATCGCATACAGTTGCTGGTGTATGAGATGTAATGTTCTCATAGAGTTGTAGGGTCTTAACAGTCTCTGTCTCAGCCATGGCCCCGTCTTGCGCATTGCTCAAAGAGCAAGATAGAGTTACTTAAACTAGATTATTTCCTATAATGAAAGCCTGTGCAAGGTCACTCAGGCTGCTGTGGCCAACTGGTGCTTGGGGATCTTTAATAGTTTCTGCGCTGTGGCATTTTGGATTACCTGAATTATTTTTATGACAGGTTTGGGACTCCCTAGATATTGTGAGTTTCCATAATCTAGTTGTGATATTACCAGACCTTGCACAAACACTCTACGTGTGAGTTCCAGCCGCCATCTTAACAGTTTTCTCAGTATCCTGAGTAGGCCGAAACAGTTTAATGTTAATTTCTTGGCCTAACCCTCCATAGAAAGCTTGCTGTCGATCTAAAAGCCAGGCTCTTGACCTGTGACCTTTGATTTAGCCAATCTGGTGCTGATCTTATAGCAAAGTAGCAGGGCCCACGACAGAATAAAACAAATAAAGTTGGCCAAGGTGCGAAGTGCGCTCACAGGACTCACTGAGCTCCACTTCTAGCAGTTGTTTCTTGACCAGCAGTCATTCAGTTTCTAATTAGTAGCAGAGAGAATACGTCAAGGCAGTGTGTCCACTTCTCTGGACATTATGGGCCTGATTTATACTTTTTTTGCGCTGCATTTGCATCATTTATTTATGCAAATGCGGTGCAAACGTACAAAATATAATTGAATTTTATACATTTGCGCGACTTTTGCAATCAAAAAATGATGCAAATGCAGTGCTAAAAAAGTATAATTCAGGCCCTATATGAGCTTGCAGTGGCTTTTATGCAGGTGAATGCAGCAGTAGCAGAGCTTCAACAGGGGCCTTTATGCTTGCTCCCACCAAGGTGGACATAGGAGAAAATCACCTCCACATTCAGGAAGCATCAAATCAGCTAGGTCCAAGAAGTAATCAACAAGATGGAATCAAGGCAACCCTTCTATGTCATGTCTTGTCACCTTCCTAATTCAAAAATTCTAAAAGGCAAATGACAGCTTCCCAAGTCAGAGAAGCGCAGCAGAAGATCCTCTTCTTGGAGTGCATTGTTGTGGTAAAGGAATGCATGCAGATGGCCAGTTGCACCTTCCCGAGGGCTGATCTTGTGTGAAAGCACATGCATTTCCTCCAGATAGCCCCGGAAATACATGTACAGCAGAGGAAGAAGAAGGGGGAAGATGGGGCTGACCTTACTGTCATCAGTAGCCTGCATTTATCTGCTACCTTGCAGATGTCATTGTTACAAATAATGGGTAAACATAACAACAGATGCCACCATTGCATTTGCAGGGCCTTTATATTACACACACGTTTCAATGACTGTAATCAAATATTACAAAACGTAGTGCTCATTTGACAAAACTCCGCTGGAAGAATATGCTGCCAACAATCAGGGATCGTGCACACAAAGTAAAGGAAGACCTCCTTGAGATTACAGGATGGGTACAGCTATGATTGGTATACCTTCTTAGGGTAGAGCAAAGTGGTGACAATGAGGAGCATCATTTTTGAATTTTACCCATCCCTCACTTAGGTTAAAATCCATTACTGGGTGTGAATGTGAATAGAACATCACCGTAATTTGTATAGGATTTAGAGGAGAAGAAAATATTTTACCTGGGCGGTGGAAATATCTAAAAAATGCAATTGCACACAAGCTATGACATTCTCCCTTGAAATTACTCAAGTAGACAAACCAATATGTAAAAGATTGCAGAATTTCCAAACGGGAAAAAAACAGAATTGTTTTTCAACGGTTTGTGGAGCTTAATTGGGAAATAAAGCCAATCAAAACCTCCTGCACCAGAAAACCATAGCAGTGGATGGAAAGTGGGTGGATTGGTGTATTTCTTGCACTTCTTGTGGTTCTCCCTGGCCAGCAGAACGTGACCTATAGAACACAAGAAATAAACATTGCAAAAACCGCCCACACCCTAGATTAATCCAGCTCGTGGTTCTTTTGCGGTCCATTTGTTGACTTTCTCCTTGCTTTTGACATCTGGCAGGTAAAAGTGAACCAGTAACATTTTGCAGATTTACGCCAAGTTCTGTGTTCAGAGGAAATCGCTTATCACCTTCTTAGAAACAATTTTGAATTCATAATTCAGAAAATGTCACCTTTGGACATGACTGCAGATTTCAATAATTTGTGGTGAACATGGCGTTCTGTTCTTTACGTTTCTTTCCCCACATCTTACACTGGAGTAGCCTTGGAATAGATTACAGTGATTTATAGTAACTGAGAGAAATGAAGAACCAAGAAAGAAGGAAATGAGAACACCTGGTCAGGTGTGTATCATCATCTTCTTTTCTTCATTGTGATTGCCTCCGAAAGCTCTAATTAGCTGATTACAGTATATATAACATATTACAGCAACCGCATGGGCTGCTTGTTCATAATCAGCACCAAGCTCAGAAACGAGAAAGATGTTATGAATTGCGTGTTCGAGAAGAGGTGATTTTGTCAAATCTTTCCTTTAGGTGAAGACGGTGCCATGATCCCAGCATAAGACGTGATATGCTTTCACAAACACTGGGATACCTGGTAAACAGAGCTCCGTAGGACATAATGATTGGCTTTTTGGCCTTCACACTTAAAGAAGCCCAAACGAATTGGACGGCTAGCAATGTTAGTTATTGATGCATATAGAAGAACAGCAGAAAGACATGAAATTCTGTAGGTTTACTTAGGAACTTTCAAGGAGAAATTACTTTTGATTAAGGTCTCGGAAAAGTGCTTCAGAAAATTCCACTTATGGTTTCGATAAACTGAAATATATTTTATGACAAAATATCACGTTTCTGTTCATGTTGATAACAAGTACATTTTCCTTTAGATCATTTAGTAAAAATGTCTCTCTCTTTTTCTCTCTCGCACACACACACATACACACACACACAAACACACACACGCCAGACACTATCATCTATCTATCTATCTACACACATGCACACACCCACACATGCACACACACACACATGTGCACACACGTGCATATACACGCACACACACTGACACATCCACACAAACACACACACCAGTACCCCTAATTTTATGTTGTTACATGTGTTACAGCCTTCTGCATATCATGGTTCACATCAGTAGGTCGCTTTTGCATATCTTTTTGAGGCTTTTGGTCTGGTTCCTCCGAAACATGCCCACTTTAGCATACATTTAGCATTTTTCGATGCACAACAACGGAAATCACATGTTCCTCCGAAACATGCCCACTTTGGCATACATTTAGCATTTTTCGATGCACAACAACGGAAATCACATTTTGCGTTACACATAATTTAACATCTGACAAAGATGATCATTTAAGTCAGAACATAGGTGTGCATGCCCATTTACATTGCATTGTGTTGCATGAGTGCAAGTGCAATACTATAGTGAATTATCGACATAGCGTCTTATTAATTTGGTGGAGCACCCAACTCTTAAATGTATAAGTCATTTTATCACACTGTTGGAAAGTGGGTTACTACTAAGGTCAGGTAAGTACCTATACTTAGCAATAGGCCACTAACACTCACTAGGTCCAGTCAGGTCTCAATAAATTAATCCCTGCTCAACCCTTGGTAGCTTGGCAACGAGCAACAAGGCTTAATTTAGGAGACAGGTCTGTAAAGCATTTAAAAATAACAAAACAGTTAATGAGTAAAACACAAAACACAACAAAAATCCAATACCAATTTATAAAGAATAGAGTGTATTTTTAACTTTAAAATGATACTAAAATGATCAAAATCGGATAAGTGGAACCGGAGATATACATTTTAAAGAATTAGGGCCATATTTATAATTTTTGACGCAAAACTGCGCTAACGCAGTTTTGCGCCCAAAAAATTAGCGCCGGCTAACGCCATTCTGAAGCGCCATGCGGGCGCCGTATTTATTGAATGGCGTTAGCCGGCGTTAGCCGACCGGCGCTGCCAGGTGTGCGTGAAAAAAAACGACGTACACCAGGCAGCGCCGGCGTAGGGAAAAATGGCGTTTGGGCGTCCCAAAATGGGGCAAGTCAGGCTGAGGCAAAAAAATCGTCTTAACCCGATTTGCGCCATTTTTTTTGGGCGCCCAGACGCCATTAACATGACTCCTGTCTTAGCAAAGACAGGAGTCATGCCCCCTTGCCCAATGGCCATGCCCAGGGGACTTATGTCCCCTGGGCATGGTCATTGTGCATAGTGGCATGTAGGGGGGCACAAATCAGGCCCCCCTATGCCACAAAAAAAAATTAAAAAAAATACTTACCACAACTTACCTTTTCTTCCCTGGGATGGGTCCCTCCATCCTTGGGTGTCCTCCTGGGGTGGGCAAGGGTGGCAGGGGGTGTCCCTGGGGGCAGGGGAGGGCACCTCTGGGCTCATTCTGAGCCCACAGGTACCTTAACGCCTGCCCTGACCCAGGCGTTAAAAAGAGGCGCAAATGCGGGGTTTTTTGCCCCGCCCACTCCCGGGCGTGATTTTTGCCCGGGAGTATAAATACCACGCACATGCCAGGGAGTCATTTTTTAAGACGGGAACGCCTACCTTGCATATCATTAACGCAAGGAAGGTGTTCACGCAAAAAAATGACGCTAACTCCATGAACTTTGGCGCTAGATGCGTCTAACGCCAAAGTATAAATATGGAGTTCGTTTTGCGTCGAATTTGCGTAAAAAAAACGACGCAAATTCAGCGCAAATGGAGTATAAATATGCCCCTTAGGGCCATATTTATACTTTTTGACGCAAAACTGCGCTAACGCAGTTTTGCGCCAAAAAAATTTGCGCCGGCTAACGCCATTCTGAAGCACCATGCGGGCGCCGTATTTATTGAATGGCGTTAGCCGACCAGCGCTGCCAGGTGTGCGTGAAAAAAAACGACGTACACCAGGCAGCGCCGGCGTAGGGAAAAATGGCGTTTGGGCGTCCCAAAATGGGGCAAGTAAGGCTGAGGCAAAAAAATCGTCTTAACCCGATTTGCGCCATTTTTTTGGGGGCGCCCAGACGCCATTAACATGACTCCTGTCTTAGCAAAGACAGGAGTCATGCCCCCTTGCCCAATGGCCATGCCCAGGGGACTTATGTCCCCTGGGCATGGTCATTGGGCATAGTGGCATGTAGGGGGGCACAAATCAGGCCCCCCTATGCCACAACATTTTTTTTACAAAAATACTTACCACAACTTACCTTTTCTTCCCTGGGATGGGTCCCTCCATCCTTGGGTGTCCTCCTGGGGTGGGCAAGGGTGGCAGGGGGTGTCCCTGGTGGCAGGGGAGGGCACCTCTGGGCTCATTCTGAGCCCACAGGTCCCTTAACGCCTGCCCTGACCCAGGCGTTAAAAAGAGGCGCAAATGCGTTTTTTTTTGCCCCGCCCACTCCCGGGCGTGATTTTTGCCCGGGAGTGTAAATACCACGCACATGCCTGGGAGTCATTTTTTAAGACGGGAACGCCTACCTTGCATATCATTAACGCAAGGAAGGTGTTCACGCAAAAAAATGACGCTAACTCCATGAACTTTGGCGCTAGACGCGTCTAACGCCAAAGTATAAATATGGAGTTAGTTTTGCGTCGAATTTGCGTCGAAAAAAACGACGCAAATTCGGCGCAAACGGAGTATAAATATGCCCCTTAATGTTTTCTAGTGCATAGAAACTAAGGGCCAGATGTATCAAACATGTTTGCATTCGCAAATGGTGCGAATCACAAAAATCGCCCATTTGCGAATGCAAAAATGGTCCCTGCGATGTATGAAAGACATTCGCAGTGAGAAAAAACTGAATCCCTAAAATTGCGAATTTTTGAGACCGAATAGCTATTTGCGAGACGCAAACTGCGACACAGTTTAGCAAATCGCAGATTTGATACTTGACCTGATAGAAGATCTACAACCCCTACTGCCTGCAGCGCACCACACACAGGACGAAAAGCATACCCACCCATGTGCAGGTATTATGTTCCCTGCACCTATTAGCCTCCGGGAGCTATCAAGGGGTCATAGCAGCAGCAGGAGTGTTCTCACGATATTTCAAAGCATTTCTAAATGCCATGCTGAGCAAAATACACGAGCACATAAGATTCCACAACACCCCACAGGAAATACAACAAAGAAAATCATTTTTTATCAGATTGCACAATTCCCTCATGTCACAGGTGCCATAATTGGGACACATGTAGCTATCTGTCCACCATCGGCCACCGAGTATGTTTATCGGAACCGTAAAAAACATAATTCCATGAACATACAGGTGATTAGCAATGCCCTAACATCATCACTGATCTTGTGGCCAGATACCCAAGTAGCAAGTATGACTCCTACATCTTTCACCACAGCGGGATTCATACAAGACTGCTAGCTGGGGAGTTTGGCAAAGGACACCTACTGGGTAAAGTAATAGATGACTATGTTGCATTTAAGTAATAGTGACGTCAGATTCCAACAGTACTCATTTTACCCTCTGTTCATTCCAGGAGACAGTGCCTGTGCAGCGTGCACCTACAAACTGACGCCCTACCTGAACACCGCAATGCCTGCAGAGAGGAGGTACAATGCTGCACACAGGGCAACCCGCAGTGTGGTGGAGCGGACTTTCGGTCTCCTGAAGAACCGCTTCAGGTGCATCCATAAGAGTGGAGGGGCACTACAGTAAATCCCAGAGAAGACATGTAAAATTGTGGCTGCATGTCAAATGTTGCACAACATAGCAACGAGAAGGGGCATACCTGTTGAACCAATGGAGCCTGACTCAGATGAAGATGGTGATCCCTTACCACCCCATCACCCAGTAGACAGGACCAGTGCAGCAGAGGGCAGGCAAAGACGTGCTGACATCACGCACAACCATTTGTAATGTAAGTAATGACAACACAAAGCAATATTATGTCTTTCTGTTGTTAGCACCTTTATTACCTTGACGCCAGGTAACGTACGTGTCAATAGGACATAGCCATGAAGCATAGGCTACCATGTGCAAATAACAGTGTCACACTATTAGCATCATAGTATAACTGTACAGCTACATGTTACGGTAGTCCCCTGTAGCCCTCAACATTACTTCCTACGTCCATGCACTCCACTTGAGTTCTCAGTGGCCTCACTGGAACCTCTTGTGGCGGGTTCACTGGCAGTACTTTGTCTGATACTTCGACGCCTAGGATCCATCACAGGGGTTTTAAGACTACTGAGGCTAGAGAACTCCTCACTATCTCCACCACCCAGTTCGCTGTTTGTAGCACTGTGTGCTGACTGCATTGCATCTAGGTCATTGGTTATTTGCACCAAGCCCTGTGCAACGTCCCGACTGCAGTCTGCCATCTCCACCTGTATGCCCACAGCAGGTTGTGACATCATGGCAGTTGAGCTAGCAAGCCGATTGACTGATCTGCAGAACCCATCGAACCTTATCATAAATTGGTGATGGCGCCTATGGTGGCTGACACGCTCCTGCTGAATCTCAGTGCAGAGGTCCCTAATGGCATTTGTCAAGTCCGTTGTGTTTTCAGCTGCTTTTTGCTGTCCCTCATGCAGTGACTCCAAATGCTTGTTCATTGCGCCCATGTTCTGATTGAATGACACCAACTGCCTGTGCATTGACCTCATGTGTTTGCATTGCAGGCGCTGCACTTTCAGCATGGAAGCTTCAAGTCTGCCAAAGATTGATGGGCCCTCTCTTTCCTCTGTGCACTGTCTGCCTGCATCATAACACCTCCTGAGGGGAGTTGACTGACGCTGGAGCAGGGACTGCTGTGTTCCTGTGGATCTATCCTCTGGTGGTGGGCGGGGAGTTCATCCAGCAACTCATCTGAGTCCAGGTTGTACTCTGGGAGACGTAACACCCTTGCCCTGCGTCTAATTGGTGAAATAATGAGAGACTCACTTGTGTTGGAGTCGGACTGTGGCTGTGTTTCAACATCCCCCACATTTCCACTTTCTGCTGCAGCAGGGCCCAGGACATCTGCAACGGCAATGTGCAGCATGTAATTTATTTATATCTCACAATAAGTAGCACAATAGTAAATTTTCTACTCTGACATTGTATCACTGTGACATGTGTGTGTTGTTTCTTTATATGCCTTAGCACCAAGTTGTTTTCAATGTGTTTTTTTTAACCTTAGGATTGTGGCCTATCACTCCCATAAGGCATTGTTGTGTTGTATGTAAGATGTGGCATGGACTACTTATCACGCTGCATCAAGCTAATAGCTATTTCTAGGGGACATTTGTTCATGCACATATGGGGATACACATCATTGCTGGCCTTACCTTTGCTGGTGCTGGGTGTCCCTGAGGTGTCAATGTCACCACTGACGGCTTCTGGAAGCAGTGTGGTCTCCACAATGTCTTCCATTGGTGTGGACGGTGTCTGGATGGGTGGTCCTCCTCCGGTGCTCCTTGCCTCCTTTAGCCTGGTGGCTATCCTTTCTTTGGCACGGGAACGCAGGTCATACCATCGCTTGCGAATTTCCTGCACAGAGTGCTGAGCAACACCCACTGCACAGATTTTTGTCTGGATTTCCAACCAGAGTTTCCTTTACTCACTTTCAGGGACCTGTAGTGAGTTCTTCCCAAAGACTTTATCATGGTTCCTGACATCCTCCTCAGTGAGCACCTCCAATTCCTGCTCTCAGAATTTGAGCTTGCGCTTCCTGTCTCCCTTGTCCTTCAACTTCCCATCAGTGGCCATGTTGAAATTTAGTCCTAGCTGGATCATAAAGCTGGCTCCCTGGTGCTGGGCTGTGTCTCCCTGCCTGTTCCTGTGGGTATGGCTCCTGGAAACAGCATGGCTGACTCACTTCCTGCTTGTGATGTCATCAGGCTGTACCAGGTTGCCGTTTTCACAATTTGCGATTTTCAGATACCGAATCGCAAAAAGTAATCTCAAACTGCAGAAATTGCAAATACCGACTCACTATTTTGATACATCCCATTTTGCATTCCTAAAATAGTGATTTCTTAAAAGTGCTAATCTGGTCATCTGGTTGAACTTGAGTGGGGCAAAGTCAAAGTTTGAGGCCGACCACAATGGAGCCCTGCTTGGCTACAGCAAGCGAGAAGCCTTGTTCAAATGTTTACCTTGGGAATTAGCCCCTCATTACGAGTCTGGCTGCCGGCACAGCTAGGTTGGCACCAATTGACAGCCTGGTGGTCCAGGCGGTCTGAGTCCACGAGGGCAGCGCTGTAAGCAGCACATCCCTCTGGATTACAAGTCCCCTCTACTCCGGCTTTTGCATGGTGGTCCCACTGCCATACAAAGGCTAGTAGAGATGGAGTGCCAGGAACCCAAAGGACAGCCCTGTCACACTTTTCACTGTCTGAATTAGGGGCAGTGAAAAGCACAACAGGTGCTGTCACACCTGACGTACCACAACATTGCCGCCAGCTCGATTATGAGCCAGCATCAATGTTGTGAGCTGTATCCCACTGGGCCAGGGGGCTGAAACGCTGTTCCCACCTGCCGGCCCAGTTAAAAACTTGCAATAGGGCTAGCGGGCTTAAAACTGGAGTGTCAGTTTTCCGTCTGAAAAAGTTGGGCGGGTGGCCCCCACCGCCTGCTAATCTCAAAATAAGGCAATGAGTCTTTTTCTTTAAGATTTTCTACAGCGGGACAAAGTCACCAATCTGATCCGACCTCCCTTGAGCTCTCTCCAGATACGCATCACAGAAGACCTTGGTGAAGATTTCTTCCTTCGGACTTAGACAATTTTTAAGGGACAGAATATTCACCCGGGCCAAAGCTGAATCTTGATCTGAGATCCCTGGGGCCCTCCTCAGTTACGCTGCGCGGGAAGTCCCAGTCAACTTTTTATGTTCGGACTTTGTCACATTTTTAAAGCTTTTTCCCTTCCGTTAGGGGTCAAACCTCCACAGCAAGCCAGTTTCAATCCAATGTCATTGGCTCACCTTTCCAGGAGCCTCCATTGAAATTCTGGAAGTCTGGGGCCCTGGAGCTTTAAAACCTGCAAGTCAGGCTGGGTCGCGGTTGAGGTAAGCCGGCTCGACTCACCACAGTGGGTTGGTCCGTTTATGGAGCTTTTTTCCAAAAGTTCTCCAAACTTCTGACCTTTCTTCCAGTAGGTCTTTGAAGATCCTTTAGGAGTGCACAGCTCTCCCCCAGGTTCCAGAAGCTCTGAGTTGCTCCTTTAGGGTTAGGACTCTAACTCCCAGAATGCACCTGGCTCAAATCCAAAAATGACCACCAGCCACTGGTCAGCTTCTAAAGGTTTTGATGCAGAGGATTCTGGTTAGCTATTTTGTGCCTGTAGCAAGCAGGGAGTCCCTTCTTGAACCAGTTGAAGACAGAAAACGTCCTTTTAGTGGTGTAGCCCAAGTGTGCAGCTAGTGCAGCCCTTCAGAGTGCAGTGTCCAGGTACGGTCAAGCGTGCAGTAGGGCAGTCCTTTTTCTTCTGATATTGTCCTTGTAGGGATCTTAGATTTGGGTGCATCTCTGCCTAATTTATCCTTGCTCCTGGGGTGAAAAGCAGGGGGGGGGGGCAACTGTCCAATCACAGGCAGGCAGCTACCCTCTTGGATGACCACTTCCTGGAAAGTGTGGCAAAAATCAATCCCAGGGAGCAACATTACTTAAAAATCCAAAATGCCAGAAACTGCATTTTGGAGGTTAGGTCTGGCTGAGCTCATTCATTGGTGTGGCTAAAAATCCATAGCACACCCCTCTCCTGCCCTCTTCTAATCTGATCAAGAGAGCACCTTGTTGTCTGGGTTTGCAGGAAATGGGGGAGGTCCTGAGCTGCTCCAAATGTCCTTCCCTCCTTTGAAGACCAGTTTGGCTGCTCTCCCCCCATCCTGTTTCACCATCTGCTGAGGCAGATCTCCTCCCCCTGGCACTTTCATTGTGTTCAGCCCACGCCACTTCACACCTCAGTAAGGCAGCCTGGCCAGGGCACTACAGAGCTGAAACTGGTAACTTTTAGGAAGAGTTCTAAAACTCTTTCTGTGAACTAGTTACATTAAATGCAACAATGGCAATGTGTTGCATTTATTATTACAATCAATGTGAGACAAAACCTGCCATATCTAGCTCCTTTGGAGCCTTTATTAATTAAAATAAAGACTCCACATTTTAGCCACTGAATCCTACTTACTACTATGAGGGGAAAACAAATGTGGATATTTTTCCTCACCAGGGCTTAGAAAACATATTTCATAAGGTCCCTGCTTATAGTTACACTGCACCCAACCCTGAGGGCACCTAGGACACACCTTAAGGGTGACGTATATGTACAAATAAGGTAGTTTAAGACTTTAAAAGTACTTTTGATTACAAAGTCAAATTTGCTTGTAACTTTCATTTAAAAGCAGCCAGCAAGGCAGGCCTACCTTTCAAATGTCACAGGACACCTCAGTAGTGCACCTATGGGGGCACTACCTATACCAATTTGTTGCTTTCAGTTGTGGAGAATATGGGGTCCAGTGTCCTACATTGTGTGTTGGTTCAGGGATGAGCTGGGTGAGTTCAATGTTGCTCAAACTTGCAAGGGGTGCTGTGGAGCAGGGGTTGTTTCTGCCGTTCCAGATAAAAGATGAGGTCACAGAGGAGAATGTAGGTCTGGAGTCGATGGTGAGTGGGGCAACGGAGTTGGTGATGAGGTTGATTAAAATGACTCATGGTCAGTAGGTGATGGTTCCATTCAGGTTGACGTTTTCAGAGATTTGCAGCTTGAGGTTCACATGTTAAGTGAATGGGGTGGCATTCTCTGTAGATGTTGTGCATTCAATGAATTCCTCATAGATAATGGTAAGTCCTCCTCCTGGCTTATGAAAGAGGCCCTATTGAGCAATCTAGTAGCTTGCTGGGATTGCTGAGGTGATGACGGAAAACGTAGAGGGGTTGAGCCAGGTCTCTGTGATGAAGAAGTTGATGCATCGCTACTCAGCAGATCCCATATTTGGGTTGTGTGTTTGGTGAGTGGTCATGTGTTGAGATGCATGTGTGGGAGTGGGTGTTGAGATGTGGGTTTGCTGTGGCATGTTGTGTAGGGTGAGAGTGTAGGTGTTGATGCTTGTGTGGCACGTGTGTTGGCAGAGGGCGTTGAGTGCATTGTTAGTCATTGAGTGAGGGGTTGGGCATGTGAATGCTGGAGAACTGGCAGAGGATGCAGATAAAAGCTCATACCATGGCTTGAGGCATTGCACAGCAGTAGTTGAGGGAACTGCATGTGAGCTTTAGCGACATATACAGTGCTGCGAAAACACAAAGTTTGGTGAAGAGAAACACACAATCTAACCCACTAAGGGCTGACTCTTCTGACTTCATTTTAGGCAGGCCCTGTCAACATTTAAGGTCATGGAGATCACCATTTTATATCATGGAGGTTGCCATCTTTTTACCTTTCTGCAGAATGATTGTCATATTTGCCATTTGGTGCAGATGTTGTCTGACCTTTTCTTTCTGAGAACAGTGAAAGTGTCAGGTCTTTCGACTGATCAGATAGATATGATGTAACATAAGTCTGGGTCAAGTGTCTACTTATTGCCATGTCTAGATGAAATAAGAACAAGTCCAGACATATAGTCAAAATAGTGTAGTCTGAATTGATGTTCTCCTACATCAGAAAATCCAACCTCTGATAAGAGTTAGGGCCATATTTACAGGAAAGTAGCACATCACTAGTGATGAGCCACTTTTCTTGGGACCCCTCTTGCATCCCCTAATGCCACCATGGTCGCACCGTATTTACAATACGGCACACCGTGGCACATGTTTTGGGTAATAGAGTCATTTTGAGACTATTTTAACACTATACTGGATTAGCGAGAGAAAAAATGGCGCTAATCCAGTATAGTGTTAAGAGGCCGATTGAAATCAATGGGAGCCTCATTTTAATGCTTCTTTAAGCAGGCGTTAAAAATGATGCTAGAAATGATGCAATGGAATCTTGTAGATTCCATTGTGCCATGTTTAGTGACCCTCTAACGAGGGAACACCCCCTTTGCATACATCATGCATATATCATGCATGATGTGGCGCAAAGGGTGTACAAGGTGGCGCAAACCTAGTTTGCGCCACTGTGTAAATATGGCGCTATGGTAGTGGCCCATTAGCGTCACATTTGGGACAAAAATCTTGCCACAAATATGATGCTAAGGGGTGCAAAGGCCTTGTAAATCTGGCCCTTAGTTTAAATGGCCTGATATTTGACTACTTAATATAGTGGTCCTTTCTCCAAGAATATCTTTTCAAGATTCTGCCAGAGGATGGTCTCAGCTAGTGATGGTGCACTTCGAAGATGCTACATCCTGCTCAGTGATGATCTTATCTTCCTAATAAAAGTGCAAGTGTCAGGTTGTTCGGCTGATAATATAAATATGACACATGATACAACATAAAAAGGATGGATTTAACCCTGGTCTGTGACTGAGGGTGAGTGAAAAATTGCCGCCCTCCGTCCATCATCTTGTTGTGCTGCTATGTTTACTCAAAGTGGCCAGGTTATGCCCAGATGTGGGTCCCTTGCTCACTGTGCCACTGGATTCAAGCTAGCCTGGCTTACAAGGGATAATACCCTGAACCGTGTCTTAGGATCCTTATTTCTGGTCCAGTGAGGGCCTGGCAGTTCCGGCTGGACTGTTTCCATGGGGAACAAGGACAATACTGGTTTGCACATGGTTGGTCCAAACTGGGGTGGCATGGTGAGCAAAAGAATGATGGCCTTAATCCAGATCTGTGACTGTGGGTGAGTGTTTGAAAAGTTTCAGCACTCTGTCCATCATCTTGTTGTGTTGCTATGTTTGCTCTAAGATGGCCAGGGTATGCCCAGACATGGGTCCCTTGCTCACTGTGGCACTGGATACAAGCTAGCCTGGCTGATGAAGGGTGATACCACGAAACCAGTCATAGGATGATAGTTCCTTGTCCAGTGAGGACCTGGCCTGGCAGTTCAAGCTGGGCTGCTCCCATTGGGAAAAGGGTCATGACTGATTTGCATATGGCTGGGTCCAAAATGGGGTGGCATGGTGAGCAAAAACATGATGGATTTAAACCAGAACTGTGACTGGGGTGAGTGAAAAGTTTCAGCACTCTCTCCATCATCTTGTGTTGCTATGTTTGCCCTAAGTGGCCAGGGTATGCCCAGACGTGGGTCCCTTCCTTGCTCTGCCACTGGATTCAATCTAGCCTGGCTGGTGAAGGGTGATCCTCTGAAACCGCGTCTAGGTTGCTTGTTTCAGATCCAGTGAGGGCCTGGCCTGGCAGTTTGGGATGGACTGTTCTCATGGGAAACAGGGTCAAGACTAACTGGTTGGTATATGGCTGGGTCCAAATGGATGCTAGGTTGTTCAACTGATAACAGTTACGGCACATGATGAGACATAAGTCTGGGTCACATCTCTATATAGCACCATCTGTAATTTAAATAGGAACAAGTTCAGATGTAGGGCCTGATTTATATTTCAGCAGCGATGATGGGTATCCTGTGTACCAAAATATAAATCTCACAGGAAATAATGGGAAATCTAAATCAGGCCCCATTATCAAAATAGTTTAGTCTGAATTGACATTCTCCTACGTCAGAAAACCTAACATCTGATAAGATTTAGTATATATGGCCTGCTATTTAACTGCTTAATATTGAGGACCTTCACCAAGTTTATCACCCGAGATTCTGCCAGAGGATGGTCGATGGTCGAAGATACTACATATCACTCAGTGCTGATAAAGCCAGGTCCAAGAGGAAGGCTGCTAACACTGCGAGTGTTTAACCTTTGCAGGAAATACTGCCTTCACGCCTCCACTGATAACAAAAGCCTTTGCTGTCAGCAAGGCATGCAGTGCATTGATTCTGTCTAGAAACTCTAGACTGCAAGATTCTCTGCTTCTATGCTCTCTCAGTGTAGCACACAGAAGCAGTAGTGTGATCGGGGTTAGGTGACATTTTAACCATGTTAGAAATATTCATTTTATTCATTTTTCTCACAACATGTCTTCTTGCTGTTTTTGTGATAATCTATGTAGTTGTTTTAGATGTACTGAGAAACAGGTGACTCCTGTCATAATAAATGCTTTTTATTTCAATTGTCTGTTCTTCTTAGTGTGTGTGATACTGTGAATAATGACATGGGTTTGTTTCTGTGACCACAGGGCCACTGATGCCTTTATAGGGATTGTTAGGAGCCCAAAAGCAATAACTCTATTTTAACTCTATTCCAACAATGTATTAGATAGGGTTCTGTGGGGCCACAATCAGCCGACTTTCACATTCAGTACTGGTGTACTAAACTGAGTTCACTTGTGTCGCTAGTGTGTGGGAAGGTAAACCTCATATTTGTACTCCAGTCGTAGTTTATGCAACACGTGTTTGTGCAAACACCAATACCCTGTTATGCTTGCCCATAACTTGTGAATTGTCATTTTTATATATCATATTTGAATAGACTAAAAAGACAGGACTTTTATACCAGACAAATCTTTGTCAGATGTAATTAAATAGGTCAAGCGTTTTGATGAACTTGGAACTTGCATGGTTGGTAAACCACATGGTTGTAGTCTGCTCTATGTAGGAAAAACGAATGATTTAATTTATCTGGATCTTGCATATGCGTTTTTTTCTTTGGTATATGGTATAAGTTAGGGACAATACGCAAATACATATATCAAACAAATCGAATGTTCTTCACCTAAAAAGATATAAAATGTGCACAGGAACCATACAATGAATTGCAACCTGTCGACTTCCACAAAATTTGAGTGGAGTCTGGCATTATGTAGGATTAGAGTGAGCCTGAATGTAAGACACAAATTAGAGACACTTTGCTATATAAATTGCATAGGAAGTTCAAACGTGGTGTGAGTGTGTACTACTTTCCAGAATACAATATCGACTGTCAGTTTGCACATTCATTTTGTTAAAGTGTTTCAGACCTTGTGAGGCTAAACAGAGAAAGGTGTGCCATTAATCCAGTGTTTTCTGAATCTAGTGAGGACCACTACCAGAACCTCATGAGATTTCAGTTTCTTCTCGGTAGGCAGGATCTCATTATTTGTAATAGTAACGGATGGTATACACCATTGATAGCCCAATTTATTATGCTGAGTGCTTTTAATATAAGTTTCTATTGAGGAAAAATACGCTTTCTTAAAAAACAAAAACTAAGAAGACCAAGATTTTAGTGAGTGTTTTTAGAGAGATAAAATATTTTGAACTTCCCTCGGGAGAAGTAAATTACATTGTTCAAGGTAGTAAATGAAACTACGTGGAATGTGAATCTGAGATTGTGTTTGTGAATCCTTAGCAAGTCAAAGATAACCCTGAAGGCGAATAATGATAATCAAAGATTAAAAAGACTGATTACAAGCACAAGAGAATGGTTTTATTTCTCTTGAAAAGAGAGAAGTGCTCGCTGACTCATTGCCACACTTGAGACTGGAGATCTTGCAAAGAATCCCGAGGGAAAGATTTATTTTGGCAACTATGGCAAAAGTCCAAGGCCCTGATTTATACTTTTTGATGCAAAACTGTGCTTACTCAGTTTTGCGTCAAAAAGGTTAGAGCTGACTATCGCCATTTTTTAACGCCACTCGGGTGTCAAATTTATACTTTGATGCTGGGTGGTGCTAAAAAAAATTTAGAGTCTTTTTTTCCCACCTTAACCATTGCACCTTGTCGTAAGGCAAAATGACGTTAACGGAGGAAAAATGACTCTAATCTGGTTTACGACATGTAAACGTCTTGCAAAACGGAAATGCACCATTTTTGCCCGCAACAGCATCAAAAATAGACGCTAACGGAGAAAACAGTGCAAAGGAGCCCCAAAATGGATCCCAGAAGCCAGGAGAGACCCCAGGGAGACCCCATTCGACCAGGAACCAGCCAGGAGGACTCAGACAAGACCAAGGGGAGGGAGAAGAAAAAGAGGAAGTGTCGTTTCAGCGCAGAGGAGCGTGAAATACTGGTGAGAGTGGTGACGGATCATCAAAATCAACTCTTCGTCACCCCTAAATTGCCAATTGGAAGGAGAGAGGCAATCGGGTAGCAGATTGTGGATAAGATCAACAGTGTGGCAGAGGTCAGGAGAACTGTGACTGAGTGCAAGAAACGCTGACATGACTGCATGTGATGCTATTAATTGTGTTTGACCAATGACTTTGTGTTTCACCACTGTGCATATTAGTTGCTCAATGTTCACCAGTAGCACATTATGGGGGTCATTCTGACCCTGGCGGTGCAAGACCGCCAGGGCCACGAATGACGGAAGCACCGCCAACAGGCTGGCGGTGCTTCCAAGCCCATTCTGACCGTGGCGGTAAAGCAGCGGTTCGAAAACCGGGGCCGGCGGTTTCCCGCCATTTTTGCCCCGGCTGGGAGAATCCACCAGGGCAGTGCTGCAAGCAGCGCTGCCCTGGGGATTCTGACATCCCTACCGCCAGCCTGTTTCTGGCGGTTTGCACTGCCAGGAAGAGGCTGGCGGTAAGGGGTGTCCTGGGGCCCCTGGGGGCCCCTGCACTGCCCATGCACTGCCCACTGGCGTGGGCAGTGCAGGGGCCCCCTAACAAGGCCCCATGAAGCTTTTCACTGTCTGCCTAGCAGACAGTGAAAAGCGCGACGGGTGCAACTGCACCCGTTGCACCGCCGCAACACCGCCGGCTCCATTCGGTTAGCGCCCGCCGGCCCAGCGGGAATGTTGGAATGCCGGCAGCGGTCTTTTGACCGCATGGCAGGCGATTGGCGGTTCCCGCTTGGCGATCGGCTACCGCCGCCCGCCAAAGTCGGAATGACCGCCTATATATTTTGTTCAGTTTAGCTGCCTATTGGCTTTAACATGAAGTTAGCCATTACATTCTGTATTCAGTTCAGCTGCCTATTGGTGACATGGCATTAGCCATTACTTTCTGTATTCAATTTAGCCGCCTATTGGCTTTGACATGGCATTAGCCATTACATTCTGTATTCTGCCTATTGGCTTTGACATGCTGTATTCAGTTTAGCTGCCTATTGGCTTCGACATGGCATTAGCCATTACATTCTGTATTCTGCCTATTGGCTTTGACATGCTCTATTCCGTTTAGCTGCCTATTGGCTTTGACATGATATTAGACACTACATTCTGTATTCAGCTTAGCTGCCTATTGGCTTTGACATGATATTAAACATTACATTCTGTATTCAGCTTAGCTGCCTATTGGCTTTGACATGACATTAGACATTACATTTGATATTTGGGTTAGCCGCCTATTGGCTTTAACGTGGAGTTAGACATTGCAGTTGAAACGTCGCAGATGTCTGTATTCTTCCAAGCTGTGTTTTTCCACAAGATGAACCAAGCTGTTTTCTTCACACCAGACTAGACCTGATAAGAGAGAGTACATTTGGTGTTTTACTTTCTGCTCAGCCTTGGGAATAGGAGAAGTCTAGGAGATCTGGCAAGTCTCCAAAGGCTTGCGTAGTTTTCCCGAGTCTGAGAGGAGGGGGCACGCTTTTGTAAGGATGACTCTGGGCTACAGTGAGTTAGATTCGAATCTGCTTGACTTCAGGCTGGAGCTAGACGTCAGTTGCCAGTCTCCCGTGTGAGTAGATAATCTCTTTCTCGCAGTTGACCGGAGTCATCAACTTGCAGACCCCAGAAAGATGAAGCTGAAGATAGGTCCTACTTGCTCATACGTGATGAATTTGGACTTTTATGCTTTGCTTTGAATATATTATATATTTGCTGTGTACATTGCAACTGAGAAGTACTGTGATACATTTTGTTTTCTTGCTGCGACTACTTTGTGCTTGAAATCTACTAATTCGTCTCTCAAGAACTTGTGGGTGGGGACAATTAACAACAATAAAGGTCTTTTTGAACTCAGAATTGCATTCCAGAGAGGTTCTGTAAGCTCTGATATGAGATATGTAGGAAAGCAGAACACTGCAAGAGGAGAAACAAGGAAAAAATGACACGGAACAGGAAGGCAGCACTGCATACTGGAGGTGGGAGTCCAGCACCACAAGAGGACTTGGATGGGATGGAGGAGATGGTTGCAGCGGTCATCCCAGAGTAAAGCATCACAGGGATACAAGGACAGGACAGCGCAGAATACTAGGAAACACCACAAATGCAGGGTAAGCTGCATGGGGGAAATACATGCTTAAATGTCAAGTGCAAGAAGGGGGAGGCATATAGGACTCACACAATGCATGTCAAAGGAGCACAGAGGGAAACAATGTACATTGAGCAAGTTGCATCATGCAAACGTAAGCTACACATGTATGTATGCCTTGGGAGTGCCATGCACCATTGACACAAACACAACTGGACATATGAAGAACACCAGGCCTATATACCTACATGTACAAATGCAGCATATGGGATGGATTGCATGTATAATCACTGTGCCACTGGTTGTGACATCACAATATCCCTTGCATGTTGATGCATCAACACCAAGACCTCAGAGACCAGGTAGTCAGTCAACACAATTCCTGGGGTCATTTCATAGTGGTGTCCCTTGCAGAAACACTTTGCAACTGCCTTGCCTTATTGCCCAAATGCATGTGTGCTGCATCTCACAGCACACAGGTCATTGCAACTGTCCCAACAAAACCCAGGCATGTGCAAGTAGCACCACCACACCACACATAGACAACACATTCACATGAGGCAGCAATCCCCACATCACGCAGTCAGGGTGTCCCCTGGGTGCATGGAACAATTAACTCAACAGGTGCTGGGGGAATAACAAGCTTGACCGGTATCATTGGTAACATGCCACTACCCAGACCGACTAAACTGAAGTTGTGTTCAACCACACATATTGATGCTGAACTGAAATATGTCACTACAGAAAATATGTACCACAGATAGCAAACAGTAGGTCACAACAGTCACAGGCTGAGCAACAACTATTTGGATACAACCATGTCAGACACATGGGAATGGGGAGATAAACACACACATATAACACATGGGGTATGGCTGCAACATAACAGCAGTTAATTCCACATCAAGGGGGCGAGGGATGGTACATTGGCATGCCTGGTGTTGTTAAGACTGCCAGTGCAGTGTACCCATTGCACTTTGTGGTATGAGTCACATGTTGGGATGGTGGCTGGAAATATTTCTGCACATGGTAGCTCTGCTGGGCACTTAGTAGACATTATTGATGGATCAAATAGAGTCAGTGCCCATTGTGACATGCATTGGGTGTAACAGGACATGCTGCACTCAGCCCTGCAAATCAGCCAGTGGAAAGGGCAAAGGGCCAAGGTATGGGACACCCTGTACTGCCCATGCCAAGTGCATGGGCTGTACAAGAGCACCAACGGGCACAGCGCTCCACCAACAACCATTTCAAAGGGGTTACACCGCCATGCAAAGGCTGGAGGAAATGTGGAAACATACCTGGAGGGTAGTGTTGAAGGTATCACTGGTCTGGTGTCACAGGACAGATGCAATAGCCAGCCTGTAAGCTGCTGGTAACCTGCCATGTCCAGGCCATGGGCCCATGGGGCATTACACACTGTCAACAGTTGCCACTACCACTTGTGCTGTAGGGGGTGATCAATTACACAGTGGCAGTCAGGTGCCCCTTGGACTTATGCACATGAAATATGAAATTGCCTCAGGCCCTGATCTAAGTATAACTCCTGTGAATTGGCTATGTCCATAGACACATTTACCATCAGGCACTGTCACATACAGAATGATGTACCCAGCAGAACTGTCATACCCATACTGCCCATCCCTGGGTTCAACCCTGTGCTTTTGTCAGATGAGCTGTACTGTCACCATATTGCACTCATGTGTCATAGTGCAAGGAGGGCTGCATTGAGGGGGAGGACATAGGTGTTTAGTAAGGTAAACAATCTACACAGACAGGAGTTGAAACAGTACTCAGCCAGGTCCATGAGTGCTAGGCAAAGTAACACACAAACACAAACGACAACATGAGGAGACATCAATGGCAACAAGAGCACAGTGTCGCAACAATGCCATCTCTGGGGTTGTGCAAGGTCTCAGCACAGCATGGGTGTATGTGAAACATGTAAGACTGTGACAGCTGAAAATAACCATGTGTGGTGCTGTGGCATGAGCACAGCAACATGCATTGCAAGGCCTCACCATGCAAATGGATGCAGAGGCAGGGTAGAACAAGATGAGAGGGTGTCAAGACACAATAAGAATGGACAACACACTTTACGCTGCCAATAGGGGCAACTGGGCTTCCATTCATGTGACATGCAGGTAGGGCATAGGGCTGTCGATCGCAGCTATGATGTACTTGAACAATCCTATGGAATTAATGGGCGCAGCATAGGCTCCTAGCGCTGCAGGAGCGTCACTTTCAGTGATGCTTCTGTGGCGCTAAGCACTGCGCTGTATTGACAAGGTATCATTAAGCCACTTTTTGTGGCATTATGTCACATTGTAAATACATACCATCCTGATCATGACTGTTCGTGTAAGGTGGTGCAATGGGTGTTGCTGTGGGCGTGCCACAGCAACACCCATTAAATTTTGATGCTGCCCCAGATAAATGGAATATTGTAAACTTGAGGTAGGACCAAAACTCTAATGCCAGCCCCAGGGGTGGCATTAGCAGGGTGCAACGAGGAGGAATACATTTATACCTTCTTCCTTTCTGCTTTTCCAATGTGTGCTGCATTCTGCAGCAAGCATAGGAAGATCAAAATGCCAGAAATTATTGTTTATGAGCATGAAGGTGTTCCTTCATGCACATAAATAACCATATGTAAATGACGATTTGTCTCTTCTGTGTGTGCTGCTTTCTACAGCTCACACAGAAGTGCCAAAGCGCCATTAGTGATTCTTAATGTGCAGGAAGGAACACCTTTATGCACATAAACAGTCACACTCCTCAACGCATACATCCTTGCACGAGGGTGCAAGGATGCCTGCGATGATGCTGGCAGCTAAATCTTGCACCAGCATGGGGGACAACACAGGATTGCCCCGTATTCACTTACATATGGTGCATCCTTGTGTTACCAAAGTGACGCAGTGCGGCGCTGATTAGTTTTGCACAGCACCGTGCTGCACCACATTTACATCAACAGTGGCCTAATGTGACAATGAGCCTCAAATATCAAGTCTGAGATGTGACTTGTCAACTGCCACAACACAGATTGACTGATTTTACACCATCTCATTGCAGAGGATGATGGCTCTCCTACAGGTCTGCCTGTCCTGGAGTACCCTGATGACGTGGATGACCAGCTGGCAAATATCAGCTAATAGACCCTCCAAGAAGTCCTTGTAAACCTGCAGACACCACCTCCGGTCGCAAGGAGGAGTATTGAAGTAGCAGACATCCTACAGGCCCCACTTAGCACCCCAATAGTACAACCTGCTAGCACCGACACAGCAGAGGACTGCGAGGACCCAGGCACCAGCTTTGAGAGGACAGTGGCAGGAGTCCAATGAGGTACGGGGAAAGCAAACAATGGAAGTCAGCCTTGAAGGGATGCAGACGTGCATGGTCACGGCAACAGAACAGACTGCAGCCAACTGACACACACTTCCCAATGCGTGGAGTTCAGGAGTGTCTGAGGGACATAGCTACTGCAATGAGGGAGAGGCCACAACAACTGCCCTCCCAAACTGGCAGCAGAATGCTTGAGGAAAAAATGGACTCCATGCACCGGGAAATGGTCTCCGTCAGTGCAGACATGGCTGTCAACCACAGGGATGTTGCAGCTATACTTAAAAACCAACAACTTCTCCTTGCTGCAGTGATGCCAAATGTAGTGCCACAGATGGCAGTTGCTGAGAATTGGGACTCCACATCTGCCCACACTGAGGTGTGTGTGGCCCCCTCTGCTTCCCCTCTACCACTATCAAGAGTAGAGGAGGCACTACACACATAGGAGGATGAAGATGTGGAACAGATCATCTTCACCCTTAGGAGCACCCAGTAGAACCAGCCCATGCCACATTGGCAGTGTTTTCCTTAGTCCTGTGCTTGACATCATGCCAGTGTTAGCACTGTGACAGATATGCACTCCTCTTCAACACACTGTTGACCTTTCTGCTATGGACTGCTATTGTCCCTAACTTTTCAATTGTCAATTTATGTTCTCCTACACTGAAAGACACTTTGCCCAAACATGTCCCATGACATGTCCCTCAACCCTGGACTTGTGTTGTGTCCCAATTGGATATGTCCACGAATGGGTTCACAGACCTGGATATTGTATATATTTAGTACTGTTTCACTTGTTAATAAACAACACCTACACAACTAGCATGTTTATGTGTGTTGTGACACTTCTACTATGCCTAGTATTTGTGATGTGTGTAACATGTCTCAAGTCACAGAGTGTCAGTTCAAGAGTGCATGAATATGTAAGCACATAACTATGCACATGGTATCTACATGTTGTACGTCAATGTTGGCCTCATCCCCTACAATCAATTCACTGAAAATGTGATGCATGTTGAACACATGTATGCTATACCCATTTCATACTGCAGGAATGGGTGTGAGACAGTAATCGGGCAATATCGTCATCTGCAAGTACCAGTAGAACACATTGGTGTGAAACTCAAACTCATCTATTATTGCCACTGGTCAGTTTTGCAGGATAGGAATGAAATGTAGGCTGTTGTAAAATGTCCCACAGTGCCCAACATTCCAAAACAAAACCCATGCAATGTCAGCTGATTTCCCACACCTATCCTGTCCTATGCATGGTCAACATAGTCAGCTTGAGTGGTGGGTACAGTGGATGGCAGGTGCACTGGTAAGTAGATGTAATGTAGCTTCCAATGTGACAGCTCAATCATAAGGAGGTATTGAACATGTCAAGAGAGGTATTTAGATGCAGGATGAAGTCCCCAGGACAACACAAAATGTCAATGTACATCCATGGGAAGACCCTGAGACCCAAGCATATGGCAGATGAAGTAAGGGAGTACCCAATATTATTTATTATGATAATGAAATAAAAGTTATTAACACCTATCCTAATCTAAACTATCCTAACTATACATAACCCTCAATAGACCCTAACTACTCTATGCTACACTTACCTAACACATTTAACAACACACTCTAAACATTCAACCCCCACTCCTCTTATATCACAGGACATATGCAGGACAACATACACTGAACTACACATTTACTAACTATGACTAAACAAATATATGTATTTTTGGTATTTTTTTTAAATATGTTTTTTTATAAAGACATAAAGGCCCCAATATCACTACACATAGTAAAATATAAAAAGTAGAAAATCCACTCCCAAACCTACTTATCCTAACTAACCCACTAACCTATTCTAACCTACAACTAAACCCCTAATACCTGCAAACATCCTAGGAAAAAAAAGAGGAGGGAGGGGAGTGAACTTGAGAGGAGTGACATAATACCATTCAGAGGTGGGCCCTTTTCAGTCTTTTCATATTGTTCTTGAGGGCCTTTGTATTCTTTGCCACCTCCTTTTCAATGGAGTCACACTTTTGGAGGACCTGTTGTATATCCCTCTGTAAATCAGTGATGGCACTCATGTCCATGGCAGCATGTGTGGTTAACTGTGTGATGGTACTAGAGGATGCAGCGGCTGGAACAATATTTATGTTGGCAGCTGTGGGCCCATGCACAGCTGTAGTGCTTGGTCCAGCCTGTGTTGGCAGTGTGGGTCCCTCTTGGGTGAATGCCAACCACTCACCAGTTGATCGCTCCGAGTGATAGCGGTGTGCCATCCTCCTGAACCCAGATTCCACTGCCAAGATGTACCTATGGCTCACTGCCCTCTTCTGAAAGTCACAGAGTTGGTCGTTATTCATGTTGGTAGATGTTAAAATGAGACAGGCAACCATCAGTGTCAGCATTGTGTAGAGTATGTACAGTAAATTAGCTTGCTACCTGCATCGATTTGCGCATGCACTCCCACTCACATTCCGGATGATACAATAGCCCTGATGGATGAAACGACAATGCTGCCTTACCACCATTTCCTTGACACCATAGCCACCCACAACAAGATTAGGAAACAAACCAAATTAGATCTGCTTAGATTTTGTACCATGGGTGACAGTGCTAAGGCAGCGTCAAATTCACATTGATCAAGGCCACTGTTCCTCTTCATATGTGCCAAATTTGCTAGCATACATCACCAGAAACGTGAATCTGTCACTGGGAGTATGGGGTGCTGTTGGAAACCATAGGAGTTCAGTGTTGATAGGTACACATGCAAGCGTGATCAGAATGACTGTCACCTACACTGTGAGCATCAGGCCTACCTACAAATTTGTTGTTCCCACCCCCTGTGCCTCAGTGAGTATGGCCATGCAGAACAACATCTCAACTGCCCAGGTCATCCACCAATGCATGCCCACTCCTACATGGAGTCAGGGAGTGGACCATATGTTAAGTGATGGCAAAAATGAAGCTGGTATCCATAGGTCTATCACTTCTGCATTCATGTGTCCTGGTGTAGACACCCCTCAATACCTGATCAGCCAATACCATTCCTCACACAACCATAACCATGCCGGCACGGAATTGGACTTGGCCTGCATTCAGGCCTATTACATTCCATATAAGTGTCACATAAGTGGAGTACAAAATTAGTGGCACCATGCTGGGGGACAATTGGCCACCCAATCCTACATGTACATAACAATACAGGGGTGCACAAATTTGTCTACATACTGGGGCATTACTGTGTTGTGGGAATGACGGTTTGTTCCAGTGCCATTATATACACAACAGTGCATATCTATGTCACATATGGATTTACATGTGCCTTGTCATCACCTTGTTTACACAGTGCTGGCCATTGAGTTCCAGAAGCCTCACAAGATGTGACTCTGCATGTGCATGGGGAACTACTTAAATGTGACACAGTGTAACCATCCAGCCTACTTTGATTTCTGATCATTTTACAGCTCATCACTTCAAGCATTGGGTGCAAAACTCATGACTCACTCATACAAAACACTTCAACACTAGACAGGACAGACAAAATCACACTTACTGGATACATCTGAGTCCTCAAATCTTGTCACTTCATCTGTGGTGTGGGGGGAAGTCCACCTGAAATATATGGATGGAAAACCTATGGCAGTATGTACTATTTTAGAGGAGTGAGGTAATTATCCAGGTTGTGGACAGTGCAACAGTCACACAACTGCAAACTCACAATGAGACTGACACTCAGGTGAATGAGAGCCATGCATCTGCACTCTTACACTGCGCCTGAGACTCATGTAGTGCTACACCCTGCAACAACCATTTGTGACCAATCTGTAGAAGATGGAAGTCCATGGAATGAGGGGGAGTTGGGTGACTGATAAATGACACTACACGTGTGCTCTGCAAGGCAACTGACTCAGGTATTCTGGCTTGTCCTGCAAGGCACACAGAGGCACTTTGTTGAGGACAAGCGGCTAAATAGTTAGTCTGCAATTTTCATGCATTGAGTAATCCATGACTGAAGTGTCACAGTTGGGTGATGGCATCAAATGCCCCATTGCCAGTGCCCCCTAAGGTGGGTATGCCCCCTTTGAAAACATAATGGCAGGGATGATGTATGTGAAATCTGATATTGTTGCACCATACATGGATTCTGGTTGCATGCAACCTGTCCACAAGAATTACATGCAGCATGCCAACACACCTGTACTGTCATTCAAGTGCAGTGAACAGTAATTAGTTTGCCAATGGGGTACTCACCATCAGGGCCACCAATCACCACACCAAAATGGTCCAGAAGATCCTGCTCCTGGCCACCAGATCAGCCCAGCGATGCTTAAGCTTGTGGTTGTTGCGACTGCTGTAGTAAACCCTCTTCAGGTGGTGGAGCACCTTGCCCCATCGCAGCTGACTCACCTCCGTACTGTAGCCCTGAACCACACAGCCACCCATCTCTAGCATCAATGGGAGGTGGTGTGCTACCAGCCAAATGAAGCCTCCCAGCTCCTCCGCCCCCATTCTGGTCTGCCTCCCTCTGCCAGACATTGCACTGGGGTGCAGGTTGAAAAAAGTAAAATGTAGTAGCAATAAACAGAAATAAGGAAAGGAAACTTAACACCCCAAAAATCACTAACCCACCTATAGAAGTTACCCAGGCAGACACCCCACAGCACAGGTACAAGATATAATACAGTAGACACACAAATTCACAGACACTGGGACAAATAACAATCAAATACAACAGAAAACACAGCAGGAGGGACACTACAAAATAGAAGAGAGAGCAAGAAGACACCACCAACTCCAAGACAGAACTACACAGTCAACAGAGGCACATACTGTAAAGAGAAAGTGAAAGTACACCCACTGTAGCATGCCTGTAAACATGATATCCTATTACATCACTTCCTGTGCCCTTGCATTACGTTTTATGTTATGTGTGTATTTTTTGACGGATCTGAAATTTGCGCATTTGTAATACTTATATGTGTCTATTTATATTGGCACATTACCTTTATGCATCGATTTTATAGTAAATCGGAATTGTGATGAGTGCAAAGGTGGAAATCACGCTAGGGCCCCATGGGTCATGTACTTTGCATTTGCGTATACTTTCAACGCATTTGCGTCATTTTTTAAACTCTATTCCTGATTGCATGATTTTGTCATTTGTTAATGGATGCCCCCGGTATCAATGTTCAAATTGAATGTGCTGAGCTGCAGGATGGCCATTTTGTGTATGGCCACATGTGGTAGTCATGCATATGTATGTGTGACAAAAGTGTATCCACCTATGTATGGCAGTCAGCACTATGCAAGAGTCATGGTATGTGATTGTGAATTGTGTTCACTTATGTGCTGTGTGTAGTTGTCTTACAGAGCATGACATTTCAGACAACATAAACAGCTCAGGCGTTATTGATGATGGCTGATGATTACAATCTGGCAAATGTTACCCGACAACTGTCTCCATATATTGATCTTGAGTATATGTATGACTTGTGTGTGGACTACAATTATGTCTGACATGTGTACATATTTGGTACATACTGTGATTGACACACTCTGCCTACATTCCAACCATATCATGTATTGAATACAATAGACAGTTGAAAATCATAACATTTTGCATTGTAATTAAAATTACTTTGTTGTGAACCTTCAGCCCTAGCTGCATATGTTCTCATTCATTCTGATGTGCATTCCATAGACATGTCCGTGCAAAGTGTGAAGTCATGTGTACCCTGTGACAGGATTGGTCCCCATGGCAGTGGCAGGAGTGGTTTCCAGAGATGTACTGTGCAGGCTCCATTTTTCCCATTGCTTGTCATACCTGGGCTAATCATGTTGCGCATTGTCACCAATGATGTCCCCACCTTGTCACTCATGCTCCATGCAGCCATTGCAACTCTCACACTAAGTTATGTTAGTGGTCTGTACAAACATTACAGTCTCCCCATATTTTGACATCCACTGCCTCATGTGTGGGTCCCTTATTTAGCTCATTTTTTAATGTGTTGTTGTTGTGTGTGATGAGCTATTGCTATACAAGTTGGCAACATGGATGTAACTAATATGTTGTGGTCCTTTAGGAAGAAAGAGGGAAAGGTGGTTGATGCTATAGAGTCCGCACATCCGTAGTTATAATGAAAGGCTAGTTAGTCCTTAATTATAATATTAGGGTGCTAGGTCCAGTATGACACCCAACCACCCAGGTGTCCACTGCACTGGTCATAACAAAGTTATGAGCTGTGCTGGAAAACTCATTGAACAAAATACCAGAGCACACCAAAAGGTAGTCCAAACAATAAATGACAAAGTCCATAAAGAAATTCTTCTTCTTCTTCCAACGAATAATCTTTATTTCTGGTGAGTATAAAAATACACAAAACAGCCAATACGTGTTTCATCCAAAGGACTTTTTCAAGGCAAATTATAATGCATGTGGATTAAATCATATGCGTAAGGGTTGAGATGTCAAAGTCCAGTGAAGAGAAAGTGGCGTTCACAAGTAGAAATGGAACAGCAAATCACTGTAAAGTGGTTTCTCGAGAAGAGTCTCAGGGCATCAATATAAGAGAATCATGATGGAATGTGGAAGGCCATAAAAAGCCCGCAAGGAGCACAGTGAGAACAAGTCGGTCCGAATATTTCGACGTTAATCCGCGTGTGGTGTACTCTGGTATTTTGTTCAATGAATATGTTGTGGTCCGTAAACTATGTCCTTCAGTTGTCACATTCAAGTGATGAGGCTAATTGTGATGTGCGTGATGATAGCAATTCACTCTTACGCTTCACATGTGATGTTGCTACAATACTCTTCAGCTTAGTATTTGTGACATGCTCCCTGAGGTTAGACTCATAATCCTAAAGTATGTGTTTAAGAGACTGAAGACATCAAAGCCGGATTGTGTGAATAAGTGAGGTGTTTATTGACAAAATTTACAAGGTGAGTTACGTGATTATTATGTGAAGAAGTTCTGTATAATGTGCAGTCTGTGGAGTATCCCAGCAGCTGTGTTGTGGTCTTCCCCCTCATTTTCTTCTCCACAATCCTCCTCCTCCTCAGTCAGGTCATTCACCTGCTCATATAATGGTACGTTCATCCGTACACATATGTTGTACAGGATAGCACAAGTCAATATGATCTTGCAGACCATTTGTGGGGCATATAGGAGGCTGCCTCCTGTGATGTACAGGCACCTGAATCCGGACTTCAGGATGCCAAATGTCCTCTCACAATGGTCCTTATCCTCCAATGTCCCTCATTATATGCATGCTTTGCTGCTGTGCTTGGGCTGTGAAATGGGGTCATTATCCATGGCTGTTAGGGCTTGCAACAGATATGTCATGTAGCATGACAGTTGATATTAAGAGCTGGTTGTTGCTCATATGTATTTGTGGTTTGGTGTGAGTTCCTATCCTTGGATGATCTTTCCTCAGCACTAGGTTGTTGGACATGACAATCGTGTGTTTGTTTCAAGGACCTGGAGCATATGATTTGGATTCCACACTGATACTCATTATGTATGTACCATGTGTTGTGTAGTGCACCTTTTTGATCAGTGTTCTATCACTAGAGGGGACATGACATATCCTCACAACACAATGGGATCAAACGTGGTGACGACATGAGGGCAGTACAGTGCCTGGACATCCCATCCCTTTTGACATTGTAATTGCAGATGAGGTGTGACACTTAGGGCCTTTGAAATTGGTTAGTGAGAATGAACTACATGTCTCCAAAATTGGCTGCAGTGTCCTGCGACATTTCAACTATGCAAGAATGTCCCATGTGTGACACGTTATTTGGCAACCCTTTGTTGTCCGCTGGGACAGATGCTTTTGTGTAGCCGTGTACCAACGCTACCTACCCTGCACCAGGGTACTTGGCTAGCTGCCTTGTGGAGGTGGATGTATCTGTACAGGGCAGTACACCACCCTGTACATATGCTTTTTTGATGGCCAATTGGCTCTTTTTGTGTGTGCAGCAGTGTGCAGCATACATTTGTGCCACATTCATCTGAATTCATAGCACAGTCTACTTCCTTTTTGCGACCTGCATACTGCACCCCTGTGGTGGTATTTATTGTTGCCACTTCCTCAGGTTTTAGGGTACAGCTACATTTGAGTCTGTGTCATCATGCTTTGTATCTTGTGGTGACAGACCTGCAGCGAGAAACATTGCACACTACTTCCACGCTACATACAGCATGGGAAGCTGGACAGTTTATAATGTGGCTTCTAGTAATGATGAAATGGTAATCTGACAAGATGTACATACAGTGCAGGCCAAGACTATGGAACTGTGGGCTATTACATTGTTCACTTGGTGTTTCTGAGTGGCAGCTAATGTTTGTGTCAGCCATTAGGTTTCCAAGGGTGTGTATCCCATTGTCACAGGATGATGATCAACATAACTAGCAGTGTCTCTCCTATATTCCAAAACATTAATGTGCATTTCTACTGTCGACACATGCACAGTGCAGGCTATGGGATGTAGCTTAGCTTCTTAGCTAATGTGTCTCTTGGAACAGTGCATGTGAGGTCAGAGTTGTTCTGTTTTCTCCTACTCGGTACCACTATGACATACATGATCTGCACTGTCTGACTGTGCCTCTGCCCCATGTTAGGCCATTCCTCGTATCTGGTACAGACATGATGGTGTTGTGAGTCAGTGAGTGTTGCATGTGAGGTTTCACTACACTGAGTGTGGTTCCACTTATCACACATCTGGCACAAGGTATGTGATGGTCATTGATCTTGTATTGCTATGTTTGTGAGCCAATGCGTCAGGCAGATGTCTGTGCATACTAGAGGTAAGTTAGGAATGTGTTGATGCAATGCAGCAGTTGATATAGGTGCAAGTTATGTGGTGTTTGATATTTGTTCTGGCAGTGATTTACACGGCATGACTTGAGGCATCTGTGCCTATTTGGAAGTTACATGACATGGGCATGGTGTGTGCCTTTAACTTCTCTGTGCTATTATTTGTTTGGTGTAGTGAGTGTGATGTGTACGTAGTGGGCAACCTGAGGGCACTTGTAGTGGTCTGTGTAGTTCTGCTGTTATCAAAGGGTACATGCCTGAACCTGTCCTTCCTGTGGTGTGCCTGTCAAGTTGTGGGTGTGTTACGTATATGTGGGTGTATGTATTAGTGTTGTGCACTGCTTGTGATTATTAGAAATTGGGTCTTTGGTTGGCAGTCAGGTTACCCCTTGTCCAAGCAGGGACCATCTCTCTAGTCAGGGTAAGTCACACACAATCCAAATTATCCAGTGCCCACCCTTTGGTAGCTTGGCACCGAGCAGTCAGGCTTATCTTAGAAGGCAATGTGTAAAGTATCTGTGCAATACATCATGCAATAACACAGTATAAACACCACAAAAATACACCACACAGGTTTAGAAAAATATAGAATATTTATCTGGATAAAATAAGGCCAAAATGATCAAGATTTGATCAGTACACATTGAAATATCACTTTAGAGTATAATAAAAGTTCTTAAGTTCTTAAAAGCAATAAGTGTCTCTTGCAAGCACAAAGTACCTGGTTTGCACCTAAATTATCTGCAAGTTACCGCAGACGAGGAGATGTGTAAAAAACTGAGACGTGTGCGTCAGTTTTTCCGGGTGTACACAGACGATGCGTTGATAATTTCCATGCAGAATGGGCCTTGCGTTGATTTCCGGCACTCAGACTTGGATCTTCTTTGGGTTGCGGGGTATTTGGACGCCCGGGGACGATGCAGAGAAATCCTGGGAATGCAGGATGAAGTCACACAAGCTGCATCGATCTGGTGGGCAATGTGGGAAAATTTCTGCTGCACGGCAGGCGCTGCGTCAATTCTTCTTGCAGGTAGTCAGACTGCGTCATTCCCGCTCCGCTATGCATTGATCCAGTGGGCCGTGCATCGAAGTACTGGTCGCAAAGCTAGTGCTGCGTTGATATCCACTCGGGGAGCCGGGCTGTGCTGTTCTGGTTCGGCGTGTGGTGATTTTCTCACCACGATGCAGGCTGTGCTTCATTTCTTGCTGGCTGTTCATTGAAAATTTAACTGCACAAGGAGTTCTTTGCAGAGCTTAAGTCTTTTTGGCCCTGAGACCTCAGAAAACAGGAGGCAAGCTCAATCCAAGCCCTTGGAGAGCACTTCTCAGCAGGGCCAGAGGGCAGCAAGGCAGCAGGGCAACAGCAAGGCAGCAGCACTTTTCAGCAAAGCAGTCAGGTGAGTCCTTCGGGCAGTCAGCAGCTTCTCTTGGCAGATTGCAGGTTCTGGTTCAGAGTTTCTTCACCAGTTGGATCTTGTCCAGAAGTGTCTGAGTTGGAAGGGTCAGAGGCCCTGTTTAAATACCCAAATGTGCCTTTGAAGTGGGGGAGACTTCAAACAGTGGCTTAGAAATGCACATGCCCCCTTTTCAGTTCCATCCTGTCTGCCAGAGTCCCAGTAGGGGGTGTTGCAGTCAATTGTGTGAGGGCAGGCAACTGTCCTTTGACATGTAAGTGTCAGGCCCTCCATCCTACCAGCCCAGGAAGACCCAGGAAGAACCATTCAGTATACAGATGTATGCAGGTGTGACTGAGCACCCTGTGTTTGGTGTTGTCTGAGTGAAATGCACAAGGGAGCTGTCAACTAACCCAGCCAGACGTGGATTGTATGGCACAGAAGGATTTACGTGCAGAGAAATGCTCACATTCTAAAAGTGGCATTTCTTAAACAGTAATATTAAATCCAACTTCACTAGTCAGCAAGATTTTGTATTACCATTTTGGCACACTAAATATGACCTGGTTACTCCTTTCAGATCAGAATCTACCACTCAAATAGTATATGAGGGTAGCCCCAATATTAGCTTATGGAATGAGCAGGTCTCACAGTAGTGGAAAAACACATTTAGGAGTTTTACACTAACATGACATATAAACTACACTGGTACATGTCCTGTCTTTTACCCACATAGCACCCTGCTCTATGGGTTACCTAGGGCATACCTTAGAGTTGGCTTATATGTAGAGAAAGGGGAGGTTAAGGCTTGGCAAGTACTTTTAAATGCCAAGTTGAAGTGGCAGTCAAACTGCACCGACAGGCCTTGCAATGGCAGGCCTGAGGCATGGTTAAGGGGATACTTATGTGGGTGGCACAATCAGTGCTGCAGGCCTACTAGTAGCATTTAATCTACAGGCCTTGGGCACATGTAGTGCACTTTCCTGGGTTCTTACAAGTAGATTAAATAAGCCAATTGGGTATGAACCAATGTCATCATGTTTTATGGGAGAGAGCATATGCACTTTGGCACTGGTTAGTAGTGGTGAAGTGTGCAGAGTCCTAAACCAGCAAAAACTGTTTCCAAAAAGAGGATGGAGGCAGGCAAAAAGTTAGGGGTGACCGCCCTAAGGCTGTCAGGTCTAACAGTGCTGCACTGCAGCATGGTGCATATGTGTTATCACCTGCACATGTGTGTAACCCTGGCCATATGTTACTATAGTTGTGCATGTCTTATGTGTCCGACAGGTTTGGTGTGTTGTGTGTACATTACTAGATTTGTTGCCCACAAGAAGGCCATTTCCAAATTGTCCATCCTGGAATTGTTCATTGATCGTGTAGTGCCGGAATATGTAGGCGTCATGGACACTCGCAGGATACTTGGCCAAAATGTTTATGAATAATCAGCCATGGTCCACTGTGCCATGCACATTAAGGGAATGCGTGTGCTTGCGATTCTGGTATAAGTGTTCAGTTGTTGCAGGAGGTACGAGCCGGACATGGGTGCAGTCAATTGCACCTAGCACATGCAGGGAGCCATAAATTTGATAGATCCCCTGTTTGTTCTCCTGCTGCTTTTGCTGGGTGATGGGGAAGGTGATGTGGCAGGGCGTCAGGGAGATGATGGCGTCTAACACCTTTGGCAGGAATGCAGAGAATGATGGCTGTGAGACACCAGCAACCAGTGCACCCGTTCTTTGGAATGAGCCACTTGTCAGCATGTGCACGACAGCCAGCAGCCTTGTAATAGGTGAAATGTTGTGTAGGGTCTGCAGGCTGGCTGCAATTTGTGGCTTAATGTGGTGCAGCAGGTGTAGTGTGGCTTGCCATTTGAGTCTGTAGTCCTAATAATGTCCAGGTCCCTGAGGCCAAGGAGGTTTGTCCTGGTTCTAAGGACCCTCTCCTGCCTTCTGTGTTGCCTTTGTGGGCCGCGTTATTGTGCTGGTGATTGCTGGAGTTGTTGCTGTTCTCTACGTCATCTAGCAAGATGTATCAGTATCATCTCCATCTTCTCCTGTGGGTTGTAATGTTACTTCTGTGAGTTCTCCTTAAGAAGTGGTGTGTTTGCCTCATTTTAACGCCTGCCCTGACCCAGGTGTTAAGATTTGATGCAAATCTGTGTTAACGTCATTTTTTGGGCCCACATCCCACCCGTGCATACAGGTGGTTAAATATGGTGCAAGGGTGTTTGAGTCATTGTTTGGATGGAAACGCCTTGCATCTCATTGACGTTAGGAGGTTTCACGCATCTGAAAAATTATGTTAACACCAATATTTTGACGCTAGATGGGTCTAGCATCAAAATATAAATATGGCATTGGGTTTGGGCTGAATTAGCGTAAAAAAAATTACGCTAATTCAGCACAAACAGAGTAGAAATATGCCCCCAAGTTGGTACTCCAAAACCTTTTTGTAAGTGAGAGTTTGGTATGTGAGGCAATAGCAAGAGCTATGCACTCATTGAGGTCAATGTGTTTGTGATTATGCCTATTTAACTTGGTTGCTAACTTTTTACAGACTGGCATCTAAACAATCCAGCTCAGGCTCATACCTTCTTCCATCACCACAACGGGAAGAGGGCAGAGTACTTATTCTCAACTATTGATCATGTAAGAGATATCTTAGATATTGTTAATTGTATCATACTCACCAATTCAAGAACATATTCCAAAGACCACATTTTAACTAGTTTCTGACTTAAACAAGATCTACTCCCCAGTGTTCCCTCCCTAACACCCTCCCCCATACATTGAGTCATTTTGCCTTGTGATTTTATCCAAGGCTGTTGCAGCAAGGTACAGATGGTAATTTGTTGCATTATGCTCCCTCATAAGTGTTTCGAGTCCCTGACATTGGATGGTGCCTGTTTGCCTAATTGAAGCCAGTGCTGTGCTTGAAAAGCTAGTAGCTCAAGGGTCACTGGTAGAAAAGTAGTTTGGCCCCTGTGCTCAGGATACCTTGGAGCCAGCGGTGAAGGAAAAGTGGGTTTACTTTCCTGTGAAAAAAACTTGAGAGCACCCACCATATTTCCTTCACTCTTATTTTGAGAACATCTGGGATAGCTATAAAAAAATGAAAGAAAAATGAAATAGTACAATATATGAATTAAAAATAGCTGCATCACTTACAGAAGCAAAAGGGATTCAGCATTCAATACTTCACTATCAATATTTCCGGAAACAAAGCTTATACAGAACCTCTGACAGCTACATAGCCCTTAAGACAAAATTTGTCCTGCCATTTTTATACTAAAACTACCTAGCCTGCCTTGCAAACCATGGAATACATGGTAGAAACATTCTTAAGAATCACATTGTTGTTGAAAAATTAATTTAACGTTGGATCTAATATGGAAATATAAAAAATAACACAAGTGCACCTAAAACAAGTTTAAAGTAACATGACAAATTGTGTTTATTAACATATTTTGGTTAGGCCACCTGTTGCTGAAATTTTCATTTAATTTAACATGGGTGATGTTTGCTCATCACTAGTTTCTTCTTCTCAACTTCTTCTTCTGTTTCTATTTTTTTGTTTTTGGGCAGCTCTGTAAAACCAAATTTCATTACTGTTCGTTCCTAATGTGCATGCATTTTGAATGAGCTTTCTAGTGTTCCTAATGTTACAAAGTGTCCAGGGTTTCTTCCACTGTAGTTCTGTTGCTAGGTTAGCACACTTCAACTGGTGTATAGCCCATTGTTTAGAAATGTTTCTTATTGGCTTAACGTCCTATGATGATGTTTTGTTGACGCTTCTCAAAGCTTTCTTGAAGTTATTAGCTAAATATTAGTTACATTTAGTCATGCTACTGTGAAACTGCAGTTTTCTCGAATTTTATATGCAAAATTTGTGTATAAGAACCCCTTGTTTTTTAGGGTGAGCCAGAGACTTTAGGATGCTGTCCATTTTTTCTAGGATTTTCCTGTTACCTTGGTACATAGAATAATTCAAGTTTTTGACTATGAATTTAAACCTTTAAGGCATATCCCTATATTTCTGTACCACTCGAATTTGAGATTTTGTAATAAAATGTTTTAACTGTTCCGTAATCTAGAACTCAGTTATTGAATGGCCTCAACTACTTATTTGCTACTTTGCTAAATTAATGTTGGGTCTGTTGATTTTGAGGGTATTCTTAACCCAAGATCAAACAAAGAAGAGTAGAACAATCAGAGGTAAATGTTGATGTTTTGAAATTATGCAGTGTATAGAATTTAGGGTTCGGGGCTCTGCTCCCATGCTCCCAATCTGATCCACATGTCTTCAGGGAATAGAACTGTGCAGTACCCCTCTACCACCATCTTCCTGGTTGTAAAAATAATTGCTGTTAATGAAATGGCAGCTGGAAAAGGTGTAGTACTATATCTAGTTTTATTTATTTTGTTTAAAGGATTTTGTAAGGCAATGTACATAGAAAAAGTACCTTTGGGTGTCAAGTTAAAAGGGGTAAGACAAGAGAAAGAAGCATGGAAATGGAACAATGTTCAGAGGGTCTGAATATATAATTGCAATACTGATTTCGGTATTTACTGTCTGAGGTGCCCTTGCAAAAAACTATATGTGGGTAGCACAATACACAAGGCCAAGAAGAGGGTTCTGGAGCACATAAGAGCCATTCGCAATTATGATCGAACATACCCAGTAGCAAGGCATTTCCATGAGAAACACAATGGGGATGAGAAGTTGTTGAGTTTTGCAGTCATAGATCAGATCAAGCCTAACAGGAGGGGAGGCAATAGAGAGAAAATGATGAGGATTTTAGAATCCAAGATGATTATTAGACTTAGGGGGTGATTCTGACCCTGGCGGTCGGTGATAAAGCGGCGGCCAACCCGCCAACAGGCTGGCGGTCCGAAAAATGGAATTCTGACCCTGGCGGGAACCGCCAACAGAGACCGCCACTTTAACACTCCGACCGCCACGGCGGGACAAACAAACAGCGCGGCGGTCACCGCCAACAGGCAGGCGGCAGACAATGTACCGCCCACCCTATCACAACTCACCAATCCGCCACCTTTTCCGGGGCGGGAGCACCGCCGATAAAAACACGGCGGAAACAGACTACGAACAGGAAAACGCTCACCTCTACGCACTCCACGAGGACGGAGGACAGCATGGAACCCGAATTGAACATCATACCTGCACTCGTCTACCTGCTCATCTACCACGAGTACGAACTCCGCCGCAGACGTCAACGGTGAGTACTGCACCTACGACACACGGGAGGGGGGAGGAGGAAAGGTTACGGGCACACACATATGCGACCCCCACCACCCCCCCAAGATGTACACACCAATGCAGAGCAACAAGTCACAGTGACACCACCCAAACACCCGTAAAAAATACAATCACATAACCAAATTGAGAATAAATATTTATGAACAAAATAGCCTCAGAAAAGTATTTTTCAACCATCAAAACTTTCTTCTGATAAACAAATTATTTACACAGCAGTGGATAACTGAAGCAAGTAGTCCTGCACATCTTACGAATCCATCATGTCCGTGGGCCAAAGTGTAGCGAAACAAGGGCAAAGCCCACACAGGAGACCTGAGTCCTTTGGAGAGAACGCTGTAGGGGCATCTGGTGACAAAACCACAGGCACCTCAGGGGGAAGGGAAGGGGGGGGCACCACAGCCACATGAGTCCACGACGCCAGATCCACGAAGGGCCCACCATGCCCACTGTGCCATCCTGGGGAGTGCAAAGCCACAGTCTCTCAAGTCTCTACAGTGGGTGGATTGCCCACTGTGCCATCCTGGGGAGTGCAAAGCCACAGTCTCGCAAAGTCTCTACAGTGGGTGGATTGCCCACTGTGCCATCCTGGGGAGTGCAAAGCCACAGTCTCGCAAAGTCTCTACAGTGGGTGGATTGCCCACTGTGCCATCCTGGGGAGTGCAAAGCCACAGTCTCGCAAAGTCTCTACAGTGGGTGGATTGCCCACTGTGCCATCCTGGGGAGTACAAAGCCACAGTCTCGCAAAGTCTCTACAGTGGGTGGATTGCCCACTGTGCCATCCTGGGGTGTGCAAAGCCACAGTCCATCAGGTGGATAAATGTCCCCACTGGACAAGGAGGATGCATGCTGGGCACAGTGTACCCTGAACAGTGCCTGACAGGAAGGGCCCAGCGGAGGGGTGCTTGAGACGGCGGTGCCCAGCGGAGCGGTGCGTGACAGGAAGGGCCCAGCGGAGCGGTGCTTGAGACGGCGGGGCCCAGCGGAGCGGTGCTTGTGATGAAGGGCCCAGCGGAGCGGTGCTTGAGACGGCGGTGCCCAGCGGAGCGGTGCTTGACAGGAAGGGCCCAGCGGAGCGGTGCTTGAGACGGCAGGGCCCAGCGGAGCGGTGCTTGACAGGAAGGGCCCAGCGGAGCGGTGCTTGAGACGGCGGTGCCCAGCGGAGCGGTGCTTGACAGGAAGGGCCCAGCGGAGCGGTGCTTGAGACGGCGGGGCCCAGCGGAGCGGTGCTTGACAGGAAGGGCCCAGCGGAGCGGTGCTTGAGACGGCGGTGCCCAGCGGAGCGGTGCTTGACAGGAAGGGCCCAGCGGAGAGGTGCTTGAGACGGCGGGGCCCAGCGGAGCGGTGCTTGACAGGAAGGGCCCAGCGGAGCGGTGCTTGACAGGAAGGGCCCAGCGGAGCGGTGCTTGAGACGGCGGGGCCCAGCGGAGCGGTGCTTGACAGGAAGGGCCCAGCGGAGCGGTGCTTGACAGGAAGGGCCCAGCGGAGCGGTGCTTGACAGGAAGGGCCCAGCAGAGCGGTGCTTGACAGGAAGGGCCCAGCGGAGCGGTGCTTGTGATGAAGGGCCCAGCGGAGCGGTGCTTGAGACGGCGGTGCCCAGCGGAGCGCTGCTTGAGACGGCGGGGCCCTGTTCAGCGGTGCTCTTCTGCACGGCGGGGCCCTGTTCAGCGGTGCTCTTCTGCACGGCGGGGCCCTCTTCAGCGGTGCTTGTCTTCACGGCGGGGCCCTGTTCAGCGGTGCTCTTCTGCACGGTTGGGCCCTGTTCAGCGGTGCTCTTCTGCACGGCGGGGCCCTGTTCAGCGGTGCTCTTCTGCACGGTGGGGCCCTCTTCAGCGGTGCTCTTCCAGTCAGTGTAGGGAGTCAGACCTGGCCTGGACAACCTGCTCACTCGCCCTCCGAACGTGCAGTGTCAGGCCCCTTCGGAGACGGAGTCCTGGGCCCTTTGGTGTCGTCCCTTGCAGCCGGGATGGGGCGTGTGGGGCCCTCCTGCTCCGCGCTCCTGCTGGCTGGCCTCTCCGCCCTGCTGCCCTTCCGCTCCTTAGATGGGGCTCTCGGGCCCTTGCCTCCCCTGGCTGTTGTGGCAGGTGAAGTGGCCGGAGTCACCTCCTTGGGGGCATCCGTCTCAGTCCGCTCACGGCGGCCCTTCACTTTCCGGGTCCTCTTGCCTGGGGGGGGGGCTGCCAGTCCCCTTGCTGCTCAGTGAAGTGTCACTGCCGCCAAAGGGTGGACTCCATATTCCATGCACCACTTGTACCTTGGAAGCTGGGCTGGTGGTGGCTGAGGTGCCTTTGGGACTTTTCCCAGATGGAGGGGGTTGGTCAGGGGAGGGAAAGAGGTCAACATTTGAGAGGTAATATTTCTTTGGACCAGGGTAAAGGGTAGGAGTAGTGGAGATAGAAGTGGAGGAAGAGGATGTGGTTGTAGGAGAGTCAGGTGTGCTGTCCTTGGGTGCAGGTGACTGAGACGTAGGCTGTCGTGAGGTGGTTGGCTGTTGTTTGGGTGTCTGCCTGCGTTTATGTGTCTTGGAAGAGGGGGTGACAGACACAGTGGGAGAGGACACAGGGGACGTGTACATGGCAGTGGGGGTGGTGACTGCACGTGTGAGGACTGTAGTGGAGGGTGTGCTGGTGATGGAAGAACTGGCTGATGTTGGTGTGCATGCAGGTGTGAGTGTAGACGTCACAGGGAGGGAGGAGGGAGACGAGGAGGAGGGGGACACAGAGGTGGTAGTGACTGTTGGTATGTCTGCAACTGGGTGTTGCTTGGGTGAATGCTTGTGTGTTCTGTGGTGCTTATGTTTGGATGAGCTGGCCTTGGGTGTTGAGGTGTGTGCAGGCTGGTCAGATGGTGTGGATGGGATAGGCTGAGGAACAGGAGACAGAGAAAGGCTGGAGGCAGTTAGAAGAGGGAGACTGGAGACAGGGACAATGGCTGCCGTCAGTGCTGAGGCCAGAGAAGTGAACGCTCGTTGATGGGCAGCCTGACCCGAATGAATGCCCTCCAGGTAGGCATTGCTCTGTTGCACCTCCCTTTGCACCCCCTGGATGGCATTCAAAAGGGTAGTCTGCCCAACAATGAGCGTCCTCACGAGGTCAATGAGCTCCGCACTGAGGGCAGCAGGGGTAACAGAGGCAGGGGCTGAGGTGCCTGGGGCGAAGGAGACGCGCGCCTTCCTGGGCGAACGGGCACGGAGCGAAGACTGAGGGGCTGCTGGGAGGGCGGTGCTGGTGTGCTGGGTGGCGGCTGTACCTGTTGTTGCGGGGGGCACAGATGTTGCCGCCCCCGCTAGGGAGCTCCCAAACGAGGACGTGTCCGTGTCGCTGGTGTCTCCACCGGCCCCCATTGTGGTGCTCCCCTCGCCCTCCGGATCACTGGTGCCCTCGGTGTCTGTGTCAGTGCCCACCGGGGCCTGGTGACCTGCAGCTCCCTCGTGCTCCGACGCCAATTCTCCTCCGCCTGATGATGCTAATGCACAAGAAACAAAGAATAAGGGTGGGGGGAGAAATAAAACAAAGTTGAGTGCATGCCTTGTCAATAGCCTTGGCGGAGAGGACAGACACAGGTGCCTCATGCACTAAGCCGCGAACTTGGGGTACACTACTCTGTACTTCTGACTAGGCCAACAGGTCTAGGGACAACAGACGCGCTCATGGGTGATGTTGGACCATGGATAGCTGCACTTGGCACCCTACAGAGGTGGTGGGCGGGGGCACAGGGCCATGTCTAAGGGAGGGGACTACACTACAGAAAGCGCCCTGGCCTACTGTCACCCACAGCCCTCCTCCCCCACCCAGACGCCTCCACTGCGCGTATAGATAGGAGAATGTGCTGATACTCACCCCCTTGTGTCTGCTGTGATGTCCTCAAGCGCCCATCCAAATCAGGGTCGGCCACCGCCAGGATCCGGGACATCAGGGGGGTCAGGGTACGACTGGCACCCCTCCTAGGTCGGGAGGCCATCCCCAGCAGTGACTCGGCGGTCTTTCGGGTTCCGCGGCGGATGTCCTCCCACCTCTTCCAACAGTGGGTGCCCCGTCTGGTGTAGACCCCCAGGGCCCGGACTTCCTTGGCGATGGCACGCCAAATATCGATTTTCTGATGGGCGCTCACCTGTTTGACATGTACAGGGTGGGAAAGAGAAAACGTCAAATTTCTGCATGTTTGGAGTACATGCCCCCCCTCCCCACCCTTGCCATGTGGCCCATACTCTCATCAGTCGTGCGTTGCATTCCTCATTTTCTCCCCACCCCACCAACTGACAGCCACCCCACTCCACACTGGCATTACCCATTCAATGTGCACTCAGTTTACTCACCTGTTGGTCTGGAGGACCGTAGAGTAGCGCATACTGGGGGAGGACCCCGTCCACAAGTTTCTCCAACTCTTCAGACGTGAAGGCAGGGGCGCTTTCCCCAGTCGCAGCAGCCATTGTCACTTCCAGACCGAGTTCACAGCAGCACTTGCAGTATAGGTCCTCTCCTGTGGATGATCAGGTCTCGAGTGATTAAGCAGATAGAAAATGGCGGTCACGCCCGCGGCGGTGCATACCGCGGCGGTGCGTACCGCGACCGCCGGCGCACATCGTCATTGGCTCCTGAATCCCATAGGGTTCAATGTTAACCAATGCGACTTCGTACAGCGGTCTTCGACCGCCTACCGCCACGGTGTGCCACGCCAGCGCATTGACCTCACATCCCATTGTCCCAGTTTAGAGGTCAGGCAGCCGCCATTTCAAGGGCCCACATGGCTTAAATTCTACTGCGTCACACAGGCCTAGGCCTTGCATTTGCACACATACAAACATAGCAGTCAATACATTTTCGTGTACTGTGCAAGCTGTGTTGTACGTACCTGTGAGTTGATTGACTCAGTGCTCCATGTTGTCCTTCCTAGGCACCGTCCGCAGGGACTTGCGAGGAGAAGGAGGAATCCTCCCGTGTACCGGCCGCTGGTTGACCTGTCGACAATGGAAGAACGCCATATAATACTCCGATACCGACTTGACCGAGCCACTATACATGAACTGTGTGCCCAGCTGGAGCCAGACCTGATGTCACCCATCCGCCAACCCACAGCAATTCCCCCTCTAGAGCAGGTTCTATCAGTCCTCCATTTTTTTGCAAGTGGCTCATTCCAGACAACAGTGGCCATGTCATCTGGAATGTCTCAGCCTATGTTTTCAAAGATTCTGTCCAGAGTGTTGTCTGCCCTGATGAAACTCATGAGGAGCTACATCATATTCCCAGAAGAGGCTGATTTGGCCACAGTGAAGGGTGATTTCTATGCCCTTGGACATATCCCCAACATCATTGGTGCCATTGATGGGACCCATGTGGCATTAGTACCCCCAAATGACGATGAACAGGTGTACAGAAATAGGAAAAATTACCATTCTATGAATGTGCAGGTTGTCTGTTTGGCAGACCAGTACATCTCCCATGTGAATGCCATGTTCCCTGGGTCAGTGCATGACGCGTATGTTATGCGTAATAGCAGCTTCCCCTATGTGATGGAACAGCTACAGAGACAGCGTGTGTGGCTAATAGGTGACTCTGGTTACCCCAACCTGCCGTGGCTATTGACCCCAGTGAGGAATCCCAGGACCAGGGCAGAGGAACGGTACAATGAGGCCCATGGGCGTACTAGGAGGGTCATAGAAAGGACCTTCGGCCTCCTGAAGGCCAGGTTTAGGTGCCTGCATATGACAGGTGGATCCCTAATGTACTCACCAAAGAAGGTGTGCCACATCATCGTGGCCTGCTGTATGCTTCACAACCTGGCTTTGCGACGCCAGGTGCCTTTCCTGCAGGAGGATGGTCCAGATGGTGGTGTCGTAGAAGCCGTGGAGCCTGTGGAGAGTGAAGAGGAGGAAGACGACGGTGAGGAAACAGACAACAGGGAAGCTGTCATACAACAGAATTTTCAGTAGCACACAGGTAATGTTCAGCCACGCCATTTCCCATTTACTTAGAGCCTCATGCATCGCAACTTTATGTATTTCCCCCCAGCTCTTTTAAATAACATTTCTTTTTCCCTTCCCTTCTCAGTGCTTAATGACTCATAGCCTGACTTCTGCTTGGTTTGGCCATGTACTACAGCGTATTGACATTGGTATGTTGTCATCACTAACTGACATCACATATTGTGAACTGTTATGGGTTGTACGATTTTTTGAGAATACAGCATGACTCCAAACGGTTTTCGGTGCAATAATTGTTTTATTTTGTGTGCTTAGATAATGGTACGTTATATGAAAACGGTGATGGGTGGGGGTGGAGTGATGTCCATGGCAGAGTCCAGTTCTCAGTCTGACAGGTCTATTGTCCATATGCCTGTGGAAGGATGGAGCAGGGGCTGTTTGAGTTTGGACAGGGTGGCAAGGTGGGACAGTGGGATGACTTCTGGGGGTATCTCATGCTGGCGGTGGTCTTGGCATGCTACTCTGGGTTTTTTTTGGGTCTTAGGCTCCTCTTGCGGGGTGGTTGTTCTTCAGCAGGAGGTGGGGTTCTTGTGGCCTGTCGTTGTGTGTGGGCCTCCTGTCCACTAGCGCCGGCGGAGGTGGTAGGCTGTTCCTGGCTAGTGACAGGGGCCCTGTGTGGTGCCACATGGTCCCGCAACGTGTCTTCTATCCTGTTGAGGGCCTGGACCATGCTCCCCATGGCGGTAGCGATGGTGGTGAGTTGGTTGCTGAACCCCATGTAGCGTTCTTCCTGCTGTGCCTGTATCTCAGTGAACCTGGCCAGTACCGTCGCCATCGTCTCTTGGGAGTGGTGGTATGCTCCCATGATGGTAGTGAGGGCCTCTTGGAGAGTGGGTTCCCTGGGCCTCTCCTCCCCCCCCCTGTCGCACGGCAGCCCTCCGAGTTGCCCTGTTTGCCTGGGCCTCTGTCCCCTGGACGGTGTGCCCACTCCCACTGCCCCCAGGTCCCTGTTGTTGTTGGGGTGTTGGGTTGGCCTGGGTGCCCTGTAGTGGCAGACACACCGCTGCTTGACCTGTCCTAGAGACAGAGGCATGGGCCCGCTGGGTGGGAGCTGTGCTGTTGTTCCCAGGGGGGTTCGGGTCTGCTGTGGCCTGTGTCTGTGTTTGGGGAACCCACTGCCCAGAGGTCCCCGATGGTCCGGGCTGGTCATCAGGTTCCAGGTCAACCGAGCTGCTGTCCTCACTGGGGGCCTGTTCCGGGGGTGGGATGGACATTTGAGGACCCTCCTGACCGGTGTGTTGGCGTTCGGGTCCTGCATGGGGTGAGAGAGTATGGTTATTGTTTCTGTGTGTGAAATAGCGTGCGATTTATGGGTGCCCTTGTCCCCCAGTGCAGGCATTCCCTTGTGGGTGGTGTTGTGAGGGTGGTTTGTGGGGGGGGATGGGTATGTGCAGTGGTCATGCTTAGGTAATGGGTGTCCAATGTTTGTGGTGGCATGCAAGGGTTGGTGAGGGGTTGGGTGGGTTGTGCTAGGGAAACATTCTCAGGGATGATGTGTGATGGTGGGTTGGGGGTGAGGGTGGGGGTGTGGGTTGGCATGCTGGTGGGGTGGGGGGGATGAAGTATATGAGATAGGACTTACCTGAGTCCATTCCTCCGGGTACTCCAGCGAGGCCCTCAGGATGCAGGATGTTTAATACTTCTTGCTCCCATGCTGTGAGTTCTGGTGGGGTGGGTGGGGGTCCTCCGCCAGTCTTCTGCGTGGCGGTGGAGGTTTTGTGGCGGTCTTCTGACCGGCGGTAAGCGGCTTTTACCGCCGAGGTCAGAATGACCCCCTTAGTACCTTGAGCCTGGGTGGTCTTAATTCAAGTGAGGAAATTAATGTGCACTTAGGTTGATTAGAGTTGCTGGAGTTGTTTTTCGTGATAAAGTTTTTGAGATAATCAAATAAATATATTATATTTTTAATTATTTTGGAATATATAGGGTTTTATATTATAAAAAAAATGTTTACGGGGTAGATGTGATTGGTATGGGGGTTGCTCACTTGGTAGACGGTAGGCAGATATTTTTCTGCAGGAACACATTGATCAATGAATATGTACACTGTAGTGCTAATCGTATGTTCCAAAGTATAAGGATAATCAGGCTGCACAATGGTTTTATACTATGTGTGTTTTAGATGTCAATATATCATATTATATGGATATATATATTTTTTACAATAATATTTATATATTATTTATTGAAAAAAGATCATTGATGGGCTAATGATTATGAGATCGATTTATTATAATACTATCTTAATATGTACTTGGACATTTTAAGATGGCGTGTATTTTGCACAGTGCATTGTAACTATTCTTCCTTGTAGTCCATTGTTTGTGTTTTGGCAGGCTGGGGTGTTATAATTGGGTGTAGCACACTCCCATGTTATACGTGAGCAAGGCTACAGCTGAAACGCGTTGTAGTGGGAGGAAGCATTGGTGATTAAAGAAACTTGGATTTTCATTTGTGTCCGGGTAATCTTCTATATGGTTTTAGAAGAAGTGCATAATATATATATATATATATATATATATATATATATATGTATTCATTGAAAAAACAAAGGTTAAAGTACCATTACACTTAGGTTACTTAGGTGTAAATCTGTTTTTTTTAAATAAAATCTTTGAAATTAGCATTATAGTTAGGTGAATATGTCAGTAAAAACAAATGTTTTGTAAATATTGTTGTATGTAATATTGTTTGTAAGTGTTAATTAGTATGTAATTTATTGTAGTTACTTTGATTGTATCTGTTAATTTTGTTTTTCATATGTGTTTGTGTTTGTTGAAATGTGTATTTTTAATTGAATTAATGTATAGGAATCATTGCTTAATTTTTTTAGTAGCAGGATTTTGGGTCTTTAGGGATAAGAGGTTAACTTTTTAAAAAACGATATTTTACTTTCAATTTTATGTCAATAATTTTGGAGAACTGCGAAATTATAATTTTGAATTTTAAAATAGATTTTGTTACATTAACATTTTAATAAAGTTTAATTTCACAATATTTGATATATATATATTAGTGGCACTAAATAATTGTGAAATTAACTACATTCATATTTTAATATGGAATCAAAATTTCAATAAAGAAATATGTATACATGTTTTATGTAAACATTTATTTTAAAGACTAAAAATATATTTCTATTTTAATATTTAAATATGTATATATAGGTTTGTAGTTTTGGTTAATGTGTTTTTAGATTAAATTGTATGTATTGTTATAATAAAAAAGATGTGTCTGATTTTGGAATATTGTTTGTTTATTTAAATTGTTTAAGTTGTATTACCTTGTTTTAATTCTTTTTTGTTGGAGTGGGTTTTGTAAACTTTACCTTTTCAGCCTCTAACACCTTTTTCAAATAGCCTTAGATTTGGGTGGGAATAACAAATATCACACCTTAAGTGCCTGCTTAAGTATTTAACACCTTCCCACAAATGTGTTTAAATTGGAATGGGAATAGTACATGTCACCCTCTTAGTTTACAACACCTTCCCCAAATTGGTTTAGACTGAAGTGGGAAATGTAAATGCCACCCCGTTAATGCACAACACCTTCCCAAATTGGTTTAGATTGGAGGGGGAATAGTCTATGCAACCCCTTTAGTGTCCAACACCTTGCCCTGATATAGTTGGATTCAATTAGAAATAGTAAATGTAATCCCGTTAGTGTCTAACACCTTCTCCAAATTGGTATAGAATGGAATGGGAATAGTAAATGTCACACTTTTAGGGCCATATGTATGAAAGCTTTTTCCCATAGACACAGAATGGGTAAAATCCTTTCGTACATCTGGCCCTTAGTGTCCAACACCTTCCTCAAATTGGTTTACATTGGAGTGGGAATAGGAAATGTCACCCCCTTAGTGCCCAACATGTTCCTAAAAGTAAAGTGGTTTAGAATGAAGTAGGGTTAGTAAATGTCACCCCCTTAACTGTCCAACACCTTCCGTAAATTGGTATTGAATAGAGTGGAAATAGTAAATGTCACCTCTAAGTGTCCAACGTCTTCCCTAAAGTGGTTGAGATTGCGTGGGAATAGTAAATGTCATCCCTTTTGTGTCCCACACCTTCTTTCAATAAGGCTAGGTTGGAGTGTGTGAGAGAACAGGGTTGATTGCAGAGGCCCCCTAACTTTTTGCCCCCATTTTTTTGCTGGTGTTTTCCTGACTCTGATGGTGCCCTGGGTACTGCTAACCAGTCCCAGGGCCTGTGCTCTGTGTAAAATCAATATGCAAAGTAGGCTAATTGTAATTGGCTAAGTCAACCTACCTATAAGTCCCTAGAATATGGTAGGACATGTAGGTTTAGGGACCACAGCATAGGTAGTGCACCCATAGGTGCACTGCTGAGGTGCCCAGTGTCATTTTAAAGGCAGGCCAGCCTTGCTGGCTGCTTTTAAATTAAAGTTATATGCAAATTCGACTTTGGAATTAAAAGTAGTTCCAAAGTCTTAAACTACCTTATTTTTACATATAAATCAAATCAAATCATTAACATTTATAAAGCGCGCTACTCACCCGTGCGGGTCTCAAGGCGCTAGGGAGAAGGGGTTACTGCTGCTTGAAGAGCCAGGTCTTGAGAAGTCTCCGGAATGCGGAGTGGTCCTGGGTGGTCCTGAGGATGGTGGGGAGGGTGTTCCAAGTCTTGGCCGCCAGGTAGGAGAAGGACCTCCCACCCGCTGTGGAGCGGCAGATGCAAGGGACGGCGGCGAACGGGAGGCTGGTGGAGCGGAGAAGACGGGTGGGAGCGTAGAAGCTGAGGCGACGGTTGAGGTATTCTGGTCCCTTGTTGTGGAGGGCTTTGTGTGCGTGGGTGAGGAGACGGAAGGTGATCCTTTTGCTGACGGGAAGCCAGTGCAGGTGTCTCAGGTGTGCGGAGATGTGGCTGTTGCGGGGTATGTTGAGGGTGAGGCGGGTGGAGGCGTTTTGAATTCATTGCAGACGTTTCTGGAGTTTAGCGGTGGTTCCAGCGTAAAGGGTGTTGCCGTTGTCCAGGCGGCTCGTGACGAGGGCGTGGGTCATGGTCTTTCTGGTGTCAGCGGGGATCCAGCGGAAGATCTTTCGGAGCATGCGGAGGGTGAGGAAGCAGGAGGATGATACGGCGTTGACTTGTTTGGTCATGGTGAGAAGAGGGTCCAAGATGAAGCTGAGGATGCGTGCGTGGTCTGAGGGGGTCGGTGCGGTGCCCAGGGCCGTGGGCCACCAGGAGTCGTCCCAGGCGGTCGGGGTGTTACCGAGGATGAGGACTTCCGTTTTGTCTGAGTTCAGTTTCAGACGGCTGAGTTTCATCCAATCTGCAACGTCCTTCATTCCATCTTGCAGGTTGGTCTTGGCCCTGGTGGGGTCCTTGGTGAGGGAAAGTATCAGTTGAGTGTCGTCGGCGTAGGAGGTGATGATGATGCTGTGTTTGCGTACGATGTCGGCGAGGGGGCTCATGTAGACATTGAAGAGTGTCGGGCTGAGCGAGGAGCCTTGTGGGACGCCGCAAATGATCTCGGTGGGGTCTGAGCGAAAAGGTGGAAGGTAGACTCTTTGGGAGCGGTTGGAGAGGAATGAGGCGATCCAGTCCAGGGCCTGGCCTTGGATCCCGATGGAGCGGAGGCGGGTTATTAGGGTGCGGTGACAGGCGGTGACAGACGGTGTCGAAGGCAGCCGAGAGGTCTAGGAGGATGAGGGCGACTGTTTCTCCGTTGTCCATCAGGGTTCTGATGTCGTCTGTGACTGAGATGAGGGCGGTTTCTGTGCTGTGGTTGGCTCGGAATCCGGACTGAGAGGGGTCGAGAATGTTGTTGTCTTCAAGGAAGTTGGTAAGCTGCTTGTTGACGGTCTTCTCTATGACTTTGGCAGGGAAGGGGAGGAGCGAGATGGGGCGGAAGTTCTTCAGGTCGCTTGGGTCAGCCGTAGGTTTCTTCAGTAGGGCATTGACTTCAGCGTGTTTCCAGCTCTCGGGGAAGGTGGCAGACGAAAACGAGGTGTTGATGATGGTCTGGAGGTGCAGGGCGATGATGTTGTCGGCTTTATTGAAGATGAAGTGTGGGCAGGGGCCCGAGGGGGCATTTGGAGTGGATGGAGTTCATGGTGGCTTTGGTCTCTTCTGTGTTGATGTGGGTCCAGGTGTTGAGCGTGATGGCTGGGGGTGTGGGTTCTGTGGTGGTCGGCTGGGTCTGGTGTCCGAAGCTGTCGTGTAGGTCGGTAATCTTACGATGGAAGAAGGTGGCGAGGGAGTTGCAAAGCTCTTGTGAGGGCGTGATGGCGTTGGCATTGGCGTTGGAGAGCTCTTTAACGATGTTGAAGAGTTCTCTGCTGATGTGGCTGTTTTTGTCCAGTCTGTCTGTGAAGAAATTCCTTTTGGCTGCGCGGATCAGGTGATGGTGTTCGCGGGTAGCGTTCTTGAGGGCAGTCATGTTGTCTGCGGTGTGGTCCTTACGCCAAGCTTTCTCGAGGGTGCGACAAGTTTTCTTTGATTCCTTAAGGGTGTCAGAGAACCAGAGAGGTTTTTTGGTGTTGGACTGTCTTGGAGGGCGTCTGAGGGGAGCGAGGTTGTCTGCGCAGTTGGTGATCCAGTTCGTGAGGCTGAGGGCTTCGTTGTTGGGGTCGGCGGAGAAGGTGGGTTGGTTGTCGATGAGGGTGGAGAGAAGCTGTTCTTCGGGGATTTTGTTCCACTGTCGACGTGGGATGGGTTGTGTGCGGAGGTGGCTAGTCTCGCGTCGGAAGGTGAAGTGGACACATCTGTGGTCGGTCCAGTGTAGAGCGGAGGCGTGGCTGAAGGATACGTGTTTGCTGGCGGAGAAGATGGGGTCGAGCGTGTGTCCGGCGATGTGGGTTGGGGTGTTCACCAGTTGCTTGAGGCCGAGGTTGGCGAGGTTGTCGAGCAGGGCGGTGGTGTTGGGGTCGTTGTTCTGTTCCAGATGGAAGTTGAGGTCGCCAAGGAGGATGTAGTCCGGCGAGGCGAAGGCGTGCGGGGAGATGAAGTCGGTGATGGAGTCGCTGAAGAGGGCGCGCGGTCCGGGGGGGCGGTAGATGAGGGATCCTATGAGGGTGGTCCTGGGGTCTGTGTGGATCTGGAAGTGCAGGTGTTCGGCGGCGAGGGGGGGTGTCTTCGGTGGAGGTGGTGACGTTGATGGCGTCTTTGAAGACGATGGCGATTCCTCCTCCTACTTGGTTGGTGCGGTCTTTCCTGGAAATCTTGTAGCCTTCGGGGATGGCAATGGCGATGTCGGGGGCCGAGGAGGCGTTCATCCAGGTCTCAGTGATGAAGGCGACGTCTGGTGCGGTGGAGTCCAGGAGGACCCAGAGGTCAACGGCGTGCTTCTGGACGGATCGTGCATTGATCAGGATGCATTTGAGGTGGTTGATGGCGCGTGGGCTGGCGGTCGTGGTGGTTTCATGGTGGAAGGTAAGTTTGCAGGTGTGACATATGAAGGGTCCGTGGGTACGTTTCGGGTTGGCTTGGAAGCAGGTGCTGGAATGCCCTGGTTTGAGGGCGTGGAGGGTGATGGGGCGGTAGCGGTGCAGCAGGGTTAGGGAGTGCTGAGGGCCAGGGGTCGTGGCGCTGGGCGCGGGCCAAGCACAGACGGGCGCAGATGGGCTTGCTTTGGCGCGCCTTTGGCGTACCAGCGGCACGCCCGCTGCGCAGTTGCGCAGCTGCCGCCATAAGAGGGAGGAGGGGGGGAGGGGTCAGCTGGGGGCGGGGGACGGGAGTGGGGCGACGTATGGGAGCTGGGGGGGTGGGGGCGTGCAGGAGGTGGCGCCGGGAAAGCGGAGGGAGGGGGACAGGTAGAGGGGAGAAAAGATGGGGGAGGGGGGCTTAAGGGTGGCGGGAGTTTAGTGAGAAAGTTTAGGAGGAAAGTTAGGAAGATAGGGGAGGGGGGGTTACAGAGGTGGAGGTGAGTGAGGGTGAGAGATAGAAGATAGGGGGTTACAGAGGTGGAAGTGGAGGTGAGTGAGGGTGAGAGATAGAAGGGTAAACGGATATGAAGATGGGGGGGTTACAGAGGAGGTGGCGAGTGAGGGAAAAAGATAGAAAGATAGGTAGATAGGGACGTTACAGAGGGGGTGGCGAGTGAGGGAGGTCAGAGAGACGAGTCAGGAGCAGGAGGGCAGACGCGGGAAGATCCAAGAAGAAGGTGAAAGAAGAAGAGGAGCAGAAGAGAGAAGAGCAGAAGAGAGAAGATCACAGAAGAAGGTAAAGAAGAAGAGGAGCGGAAGATCATAAGAGAGAAGATCACAGAATATGGTAAAGAAGAAGAGGAGCGGAAGTTCAGAAGAGAGAAGATCACAGAAGAAGGTAAAGAAGAAGAGGAGCAGAAGAGCAGAAGAGAGAAGATCACAGAAGAAGGTAAAGAAGAAGAGGAGCGACGAACAGCAGAGAGAAGAGCCAAGAAGAGGGACACAGGAGAAGAAAGCACACGCAGGTCGCGGTGCAGAGGAGAGAGAAAGAAGCACACAGGAGAAGAACACAGATGAAGACAGAAGACGGGGAGCAGGGAAGAAAGAAGAGTACAGATGAAGAATACTGAAGAGCACAGAGGAAGATCAGAGATGAAGAAAAGAAGCAGGAGAGGAGGTGAGTAGCGCGGGGCAGGGCGAGGGGCTGGGCGGTGGGGGGGGTACTTACTGTGAATTTGCTTGGCTTGCTAGGAGGTCTCAGGAGCCTGGGCTGGTGGAGCTGCAGCGGCAGGGGGAGCGACCTACCCTTGGGTCAAGGGTCGCTAACTCTGTTGCGCAGCGGCCGCCATAAGAGGGAGGAGGGGGGGAGGGGTCAGCTGGGGGCGGGGGACGGGAGTGGGGCGACGAATGGGAGCTGGGGGGGGCGGGGGCGTGCAGGAGGTGGCGGCGGGAAAGCGGAGGGAGGGGGGACAGGTAGAGGGGAGAAAAGATGGGGGAGGGGGGTTAAGGGTGGCGGGGAGTTTAGGAAGAAAATTTAGGAGGAAAGTTAGGAAGATAGGGGAGGGGGGTTACAGAGGTGGAGGTGAGTGAGAGATAGAAGATAGGGGGTTACAGAGGTGGAGGTGAGTGAGGGTGAGAGATAGAAGGGTAAATGGATAGGAAGATAGGGGGGGTTACAGAGGAGGTGGCAAGTGAGGGAATAAGATAGAAAGATTGGTAGATAGGGGCATTACAGAGGGGGGTGGCGAGTGAGGGAGGTCAGAGAGACGAGTCAGGAGCAGGAGGCAGGCGCGGGAAGATCCAAGAAGAAGGTGAAAGAAGAAGAGGAGCAGAAGAGAGAAGAGCAGAAGAGAGAAGATCACAGAAGAAGGTAAAGAAGAAGAGGAGCGGAAGATCATAAGAGAGAAGATCACAGAATATGGTAAAGAAGAAGAGGAGCGGAAGTTCAGAAGAGAGAAGATCACAGAAGAAGGTAAAGAAGAAGAGGAGCAGAAGAGCAGAAGAGAGAAGATCACAGAAGAAGGTAAAGAAGAAGAGGAGCGACGAACAGCAGAGAGAAGAGCCAAGAAGAGGGACACAGGAGAAGAAAGCACACGCAGGTCGCGGTGCAGAGGAGAGAGAAAGAAGCACACAGGAGAAGAACACAGATGAAGACAGAAGACGGGGAGCAGGGAAGAAAGAAGAGTACAGATGAAGAATACTGAAGAGCACAGAGGAAGATCAGAGATGAAGAAAAGAAGCAGGAGAGGAGGTGAGTAGCGCGGGGCAGGGCGAGGGGCTGGGCGGTGGGGGGGGTACTTACTGTGAATTCGCTGGGCTTGCTAGGAGGTCTCAGGAGCCTGGGCTGGTGGAGCTGCAGCGGCAGGGGGAGCGACCTACCCTTGGGTCAAGGGCCGCTAACTCTGTCGCGCAGCGGCCGCCATAAGAGGGAGGAGGGGGGGAGGGGTCAGCTGTGGGCGGGGGACGGGAGTGGGGCGACGAATGGGAGCTGGGGGGGGCGGGGCGTGCAGGAGGTGGCGGCGGGAAAGCGGAGGGAGGGGGGACAGGCAGAGGGGAGAAAAGATGGGGGAGGGGGGTTAAGGGTGGCGGGGAATTTAGGAAGAAAATTTAGGAGGAAAGTTAGGAAGATAGGGGAGGGGGGTTACAGAGGTGGAGGTGAGTGAGGGTGAGAGAAAGAAGATAGGGGGTTACAGAGGTGGAGGTGGAGGTGAGTGAGGGTGAGAGATAGAAGGGTTAACGGATAGGAAGATAGGGGGGTTACAGAGGAGGTGGCGAGTGAGGGAAAAAGATAGAAAGATAGGTAGATAGGGGCGTTACATAGGGGGTGGCGAGTGAGGGAGGTCAGAGAGACGAGTCAGGAGCAGGAGGGCAGACGCGGGAAGATCCAAGAAGAAGGTGAAAGAAGAAGAGGAGCAGATGAGAGAAGAGCAGAAGAGAGAAGATCACAGAAGAAGGTAAAGAAGAAAAAGAGCGGAAGATCAGAAGATAGAAGATCACAGAAGAAGGTAAAGAAGAAGAGGAGCGGAAGATCAGAAGAGAGAAGATCACAGAAGAAGGTAAAGAAGAAGAGGAGCAGAAGAGCAGAAGAGAGAAGATCACAGAAGAAGGTAAAGAAGAAGAGGAGCGACAAGCAGCAGAGAGAAGAGCCAAGAAGAGGGACACAGAAGAAGAAAGCACACGCAGGTCGCGGTGCAGAGGAGAGAGAAAGAAGCACACAGGAGAAGAACACAGATGAAGACAGAAGACGGGGAGCAGGGAAGAAAGAAGAGTACTGATGAAGAATACAGAAGAGCACAGAGGAAGATCAGAGATGAAGAAAAGAAGCAGGAGAGGAGGTGAGTAGCGCGGGGCAGGATGAGGGGCTGGGCGGTGGGGGGGTACTTACTGTGAATTCGCTGGGCTTGCTAGGAGGTCTCAGGAGCCTGGGCTGGTGGAGCTGCAGCGGCAGGGGGATCGACCTACCCTTGGGTCAAGGGTCGCTAACTCTGTCGCGCAGCGGCCGCCATAAGAGGGAGGAGGGGGGGAAGGGGTCAGCTGGGGGCGGGGGACGGGAGTGGGGCGACGAATGGGAGCTGGGGGGGCGGGCGTGTAGGAGGTGGCGGCGGGAAAGCGGAGGGAGGGGGGACAGGAAGAGGGGAGAAAAGATGGGGGGTGGGGGGTTGAGGGTGGCGGGAGTTTAGGAAGAAAGTTTAGGAGGAAACTTAGGAAGATAGGGGAGGGGGGTTACAGAGGTGGAGGTGAGTGAGGGTGAGAGATAGAAGATAGGGGGTTACAGAGGGGGACGTGGAGGTGAGTGAGGGTGAGAGATAGAAGGGTAAACGGATAGGAAGATGGGGGGGTTACAGAGGAGGTGGCGAGTGAGGGAAAAAGAGAGAAAGATAGGTAGATAGGGGCGTTACAGAGGGGGTGGCGAGTGAGGGAGGTCAGAGAGACGAGTCAGGAGCAGGAGGGCAGACGCGGGAAGATCCAAGAAGAAGGTGAAAGAAGAAGAGGAGCAGAAGAGAGAAGAGCAGAGAGAGAAGATCACAGAAGAAGGTAAAGAAGAAGAGGAGCGGAAGATCAGAAGAGAGAAGATCACAGAAGAAGGTAAAGAAGAAGAGGAGCAGAAGAGCAGAAGAGAGAAGATCACAGAAGAAGGTAAAGAAGAAGAGGAGCGACGAGCAGCAGAGAGAAGAGCCAAGAAGAGGGACATAGAAGAAGAAAGCACACGCAGGTCGCGGTGCAGAGGAGAGAGAAAGAAGCACACAGGAGAAGAACACAGATGAAGACAGAAGACGGGGAGCAGGGAAGAAAGAAGAGTACAGATGAAGAATACAGAAGAGCACAGAGGAAGATCAGAGATGAAGAAAAGAAGCAGGAGAGGAGGTGAGTAGCGCGGGGCAGGGCGAGGGGCTGGGCGGTGGGGGAGGGTACTTACTGTGAATTTGCTTGGCTTGCTGGGAGGTCTCAGGAGCCTGGGCTGGTGGAGCTGCAGCGGCAGGAGGAGCGACCTACCCTTGGGTCAAGGGTCGCTAACTCTGTTGCGCAGCGGCCGCCACAAGAGGGAGGGGGGGGGGAGGGGTCAGCTGGCGGCGGGGGACGGGAGTGGGACGACGAATGGGAGCTGGGGGGGCGGGGGCGTGCAGGAGGTGGCGGTGGTAAAGCGGAGGGAGGGGGGACAGGTAGAGGGGAGAAAAGATGGGGAGGGGGGTTAAGGGTGGCGGGGAGTTTAGGAAGAAAGTTTAGGAGGAAAGTTAGGAAGATAGGGGAGGGGAGTTACAGAGGTGGAGGTGAGTGAGAGATAGAAGATAGGGGGTTACTGAGGTGGAGGTGAGTGAGGGTGAGAGATAGAAGGGTAAATGGATAGGAAGATAGGGGGGGTTACAGAGGAGGTGGCAAGTGAGGGAATAAGATAGAAAGATTGGTAGATAGGGGCATTACAGAGGGGGTGGCGAGTGAGGGAGGTCAGAGAGACGAGTCAGGAGCAGGAGGGCAGACGCGGGAAGATCCAAGAAGAAGGTGAAAGAAGAAGAGGAGCAGAAGAGAGAAGAGCAGAAGAGAGAAGATCACAGAAGAAGGTAAAGAAGAAGAGGAGCGGAAGATCAAAAGAGAGAAGATCACAGAAGAAGGTAAAGAAGAAGAGGAGCGGAAGATCAGAAGAGAGAAGATCACAGAAGAAGGTAAAGAAGAAGAGGAGCAGAAGAGCAGAAGAGAGAAGATCACAGAAGAAGGTAAAGAAGAAGAGGAGCGATGAGCAGCAGAGAGAAGAGCCAAGAAGAGGGACACAGAAGAAGAAAGCACACGCAGGTCACGGTGCAGAGGAGAGAGAAAGAAGCACACAGGAGAAGAACACAGATGAAGACAGAAGACGGGGAGCAGGGAAGAAAGAATAGTACAGATGAAGAATACAGAAGAGCACAGAGGAAGATCAGAGATGAAGAAAAGGAGCAGGAGAGGAGGTGAGTAGCGCGGGGCAGGGCGAGGGGCTGGGCGGTGGGGGAGGTACTTATTGTGAATTCGCTGGGCTTGCTAGGAGGTCTCAGGAGCCTGGGCTGGTGGAGCTGCAGCGGCAGGGGGAGCGACCTACCCAAGTCACCCCTAAGGTGTGCCCCATGTGCCTTTAGGGCTGGGTGCCATGTAACTATATGCAGGGACCTTATGAAAGTAGTTTTATAACCCTGGTGGGGTAAAAACAGCCAAATTTGTTTGCCCCTATTGTAGTTGTTGGCCCACATAGGCTAGAACGGGGAGACTTTATTTTAATTTTTAAAGTCCCCTTAAATGACAGATACAAAGAGTTTGGTATCAAATTAATTGTTATAATAAACCCTACAACTTCCAGTTGTTGGATTTAATATAACTTTTTCAGGTAAAGAGTTTTAAACTTTCCCTAAAAAGTTGCCAATTTCAGCCCTGCATTGTTTTTGCTGCTTTGCTCTGATTGGCCAGCCCCTGTCAGCCTGGCCAGGCTGCCTTGATGAGGTGTGAAGAGGCCTGGCTTCACACAAAGAGATGTGCCTGTGGGAGGGGATCACCCCTCAGCAGATGGTGAGGCAGTAATGGGGAGGGCTGCCATACTGGTCATCAAAGGCAGAGAAGGACATTTGGTGCAACCCAGCAACACCCCCACATCCTGCAACCCCAGACAACTAGGTGCCCCCTTGATTAGATTAGGAGGGGGCAGGAGAGGGGTGTGTTTATGATTTTTAGCCACACCAGTGGGTGGGCTCAGCCAGATGTAGCCTCCAAAAATCACTTTCAGCCATGATGGATTTTTGAGGAATGTTGCCTCCTGGGATTGATTTTTGCCACACTTCCCAGGAAGTGGTCATCACTGGGGAAGGACCCTGCCCCTGATTGGAGAACCAGGACCCCCCCCCATTTTTCACCCAGGAGCAAGGATAAAACTGGCAGACCTGTACCCACACCTAAGTTCCCTACCACATCCCTACCAGGAAGAACTACAGAAGAAGAAGGACTGCCCTGCTGGACCCCTGGCCTGCACCTGGACCCTGCACTCAGAAGGACTACACCAGCTGCACACTTGGGCTTCACCACAAGAAGGACTTTGCCTGGCTTCAACTGGTTCAAGGAGGGACTCCCTATTTGCTACAGGTGAAAAATTGCTAACCAGAGTCCCCTGCACGAGCTGCTGAAGAAATCAACCAGCTGACCACTGCCCAGTGGCCAAAAAGGAGTTTGCACCAGGTGCATTCTGGGAATAGTAGTCCACGCCCCCTAAGGATCATCTCAGAGCTTCTGGACCCTTGGGGTGAGCTGTGGACCCCAAAACAACCTTAAAAGAACATCTGGGAGAAGATCCAGAAGTTTGGAGAAGTTTGGAGAACTTTTGAAAAAAAGCTCCATAGAGGGACCGACCCGCTATGGCAACTCTAGCCGGCTTGCCTCAACCGCGACGAGAGTATACCAGGGACAGATGCTAACCCTCTGGATGAAGGCCACAGTGAAGAAAACAGCCCTGGATGTCTGGACACTGAGATGCTGGCCCATCAGGGACACCTGGTCAGTCAACAAATGTCATCCTTACCCTGCCCACAATGACTCCTCCCAGCCCTGTTGCAACTACATCCCAGGCAACAATTCACTCACAAACCTGTGTTCAAAGAACAGTCTCTTCCATTCCGTGTGCCCCAATACAGGTACCTGAGTCTCCTAATGTCACCCCTAACAACGATGGTCCTGCCACTAGTGGGATTGGGCACACTGTGCCAAGGGCACAGGTGCATGAGAGAAGGGTGCGTGGGACGGATGGTGTGGGCCAGAGGTTTGGGGCTCCAAGGGACACAACTGACCAGGAAACCATCTCCCAAGTCTTGGGAGCCTACCAAAATTCCCAAGGCATGATCGGCCAGGTACTGACCATGATGGGGGAGATCAGACAGCTGCAGAGGGGCAATCACTAATAAGCATGCAGCAGTGGCAGGCCCAAAATGCCATCCTGGCTTCCATTGCTGGGGTGCTGAGGGACATCAACACTACACTGAGCAGCTTTGGCACACAACATCAGGCCTCTTCCACTAGCCATGAGACATCAGGCCCCTCAACATCTGAGACTGCTAGTAGAATTGAGGCCCTGCCAAGGGAAGGGAATGCCTCATACACCCTACTATCTGTAACAGACAAATCCCCCAGCAAATGTGGACGTCCACCCAGACATCCAGGAGGAGCAGCTGCTAAGACTAAACTCACTGTCAGGAAGTTAACTTCTCCTGAATGGTCACCGTTGTGTGTGACTGATACACCCTGTTGACTGTTCTGATACCTAACTATATTTTTCTATAGTGCAAGGACACTGGACTTGTGTTTCCAAATGGTGTAGCAACTACTTGATGATCTCATCCATCATGGCTGAACCCTTCATCTCATTTCATTTCTGTTTCAATTCACTCATTTTGCTGTTCACTCCAAAATTCATTCCACTTAATCAAAGATCCTGTGTGAGTATGATGTATCAATCATATTCAACTGTCATGTATGACAACCCTTGTACCAAAAAGTTCCTCTGTAATGTTATTCCTCTGTCTACAAGCTCATCATGCATGTACTGGACAACCAGAATATATATTGAATTGGGATTGTAACATACACATATTTATTTGTAGAATGGCCATCAGCACATTGTGAAGTTCTGCTGTGGATTTCAGTGTTTCAGCTTAGGAGTCATTCACTACCAAACCACAGAACACAGACGTTAGGGATATGTCATTCTATCACCATCCCAGGAGGCAGACAGATTGGTTCAGTGTATCATCAGCTAAAGCCTTATCACATACTCATACCTTATCCTCCAAAATAACCATACCCCATTAAACAGACAGAGGTCAGTACTAATCTCCCTAGTCATGGAGCCTTCCACTTACAGTGGTCAGGTATCTGTAGGCTTGCCATTCACCTATGTTAGTCTGCAGTGTAAAAACAGCTATGCACAAGTTAGGTCACATACAAAACAAACCATAGTGATAATACCACATGATGACATGTGTTAGACACATATGGACACACACATGCCAACATTTGAGCCACCTCCAATAAAAAACAGGTCTTCCAAGGACACTTTCAAACCACAGCCCTGACAGTCTGGGCATAGAATTCATATACCACAAATCTCATGCAAAACAGTACTTGGTCTAATCCATGTTCACTGCTCATGTCAATCTGCAAATCTCATCTGCCTGTGACACTGTCTGACAATGCCAAATGAGGATGAGCCAAACAGCCAATTTACAAATCTGTGATTGACAAAGAGAAGGTATAGGCCAGGGTGGAACACACACATCACATTGTCTATTCATAACGACAAATGTGACCTTGATTGTGGATTTTCTAAACAATAAGCTATGTACATAACAGTTCTGTACACAACTCAAAAGAACATACACCATGCATATCTGACGAATGAGCTTTAGAGCCATTCAAGACACTTAAGACCACGCTAATGGTGTTAAAAAAGAAATTACATACCATGCATAACCTCTACAATACCCCATGAAATCTCAATTGTTACATCACATCACATACCTTGAGTCAGCTGAAGTACTGTTTGATGACATCTGCCCTAATGTCTCTAGCTTCATCCTCATCATATTCATCCTTACTTGGCATATCTGCATTTCCACCCACAGAATCTGCTGGCTCCCCCTCATCTGGTATGAATGGTTTCTGACCTCTCAAGGCAAGATTGTGGAGCATGCAGCAGGCAACAATTATTTGACATACCCTATAGGGTGAGTAGAGGAGGGCTTCTCCGGATTTGTCTATGCAGCAATATCTTGCCTTCAGGAGCCCCAAAGTCCACTCCATAACACACCGTGTCCTTCCATGAGGCTCATTGAAACAGACTTCCCCTAGTGTGGTTGGGTACTCCCCTGGTGTCAACAGCCAATGACGGTTTGGGTAGCCAGAGTCCCCTGTATGGTATAGTGACACTATTCTAAACTTGAATCTTGGACGTGCATATATATGCTAGCTAGACAAAAGGTGCAGATACATATGACATACATGACTTTCTAACCAGCCAGGCCCTCTCTGTGTATAGTTGTGTCCTCAGCAGCAGAATTTCGCTGTTGCACATGGAGAAGGAATCATGGAATGATCCTGGCTACCTTGCCAAAACTTGTGAAATTTAGAGGTCAGCCAAACAGACCACTTTGACATTTATTGAGTGGCAGTTTTTTCTGTTCCTATATACCTGTTCATTTGCACTTCAGGGAACCAAGGATTCATCGCTGCCATCTATGGCTCCAACCACATGTAGATTGTGTCCCAAAGCATAGAAATCTGCCTGCAGTTAGGACCATTGTATTCTGAAAAGACCCAGCGACCAGGAAGTGCAGCACTGACATGACTTGAATAATGTTTTTTGCTTCTATACCATCTTCATATTGTCATTAATATTGTGACACCACTGTTTCATGTACATAACCAAAAATACTTCATTTTACTTTCTCTAATAATGACATGCACATCAACACTTGTAAACAGGAAGCCTGCACTTCTCACATTGTCATATATATGAGGTTTCAGTAAATGACACAACTTTCATTACACCATCATAGATATTTGAGCCCTAAAATGGCAGCTGCATAACCTCCTGTACTGGACATCAGGAAGTGACTTGACTCTGCCGGCGGATGTTGTCATGGCGGTAGATGGTTACAGCTGCCGCGGACATTGCCATTGGAACACTTTTCTGCCTTTGGCCGACTTGGGCCAATGACAACATCCACTGGCAGTGACGATCTTCTACGTGTTGGACGAGACCGCCATCTTCTGAACAATCCCTCACTTGACTCCTGCCACTGCTGCCAGCAAGACCTCCACAACCTGAGCTGCTGTGTACTGCCTCTGGGAGCAGTCATGCCACATCCTGCAGGTCATGCCACATCCTGCAGGTGATAGGTCCCCTGCCTTCTCTCCGGAAGAGCTCAAAAAGCTTGTGGAGGAGGTCCTACCCATTCAGTGTCTGACTTTTGAAAAAAAATGATTTATGTTGAACTGTGGTTATTTAATCTTATAACTGAATTCTGAAAATGTTTATTTTAATTGTTATTTGTGTGTGGTAGAACTACTTTGTGTTAATGTATTAGTATTGTTAGAAATTAAAAATATAAAAAGTAGTTGTATGTTTATAATCAGTATTATTATTGATTATATTTTTGTATAATGAAGACATTTCACACATTGTATTCACTGTATCTATGTTTTCAAAGTTTATTGTGTATTTTTATATTTCTAATTGTATTTATTTAATCTTAATAATAAACATTTAAATAAAGTTAGGTGAATTACATTTATTCATAATTTTTCCATTATTAAAAATATAAATTATGTTTAAATACTATAGCATGCTGTACATTTTCCGCTTTCATTTCCATTGTTTAACAGTTTTTTCATATTTCTTAAATTGTTTTATATGCATATTTTCAACATAATTTTACAGTACATTTTTTCAGCAGGTCAAAGCCCAGCTCTCCCTGTGCTGTTGCATCACTCTTTCTCCTGTCTTCTCCTTGCTTTTTCCCCTATATTTTGAGTGCCTTCTCATTGCTTTTACCTCATTCTCACTGCTTTCTCTTTCCTTTTGCCTGTTTCTTTTATGTGCCTTCTAATTGATTTTTCCTTGTTTTCACTGCTTTCTCCTTGCTTTTTCAACTGATTTCTATGGGTCTTCTCCTTGCTTTTTCCTCTCTTTCATTGCATTCTTCTTGCTTTTCTATTTATATTTCTGTACCTCCTCCTTGCTTTTGCCTCATTCTCAATGCTTTCTCCTTGCTTTTTCTGCCATTCTTTGAGTGCCTTTGTACTTTTCCATTGTTTCCTTTGTTTTGTCATTGCTTTCCCCACTTTTTGTGTGCCTTCTCTTTGCTTTTCCCCATTTTTACTGCTTTCTTCTTTTTTTGCCAGTTTTTTGTGTGCCTTCTTCTTGTTGTTCCCTCATTATTAGTTGTTTCCTTGCTTTTTCCCTGTATTTTTGTGTGTCTCGTTCTTTCTTTTCCCTCAATTTCACAGCTTTTGTGCTTTTTTCCGTGTTTTGTGTGTGCCTTCTCCTTGCTTGACATGGTTTTTACTATGTTCTCCTTGCTGTTTTCTTCATTGCTGCTCCTACATGCTATCTGTTATTTCACTTCCTCCCGCCTAACCCTGCCCCACACTTTCCAGGGCCCCTCTCTCCTCCTAGGACCTACATAATGGAGGTCATACGACAACCCCATTTAACAGGTCCCAGGCCCAGTTTTCCACATGCTGCTGCATTGCTCTTGCTCCTGTCTTCTATTTGCTTTTCCCCTCCTTTTTTGAGTGCCTTTTCCTTGCTTTTCCCTCATTCTTACTGCTTTCTACCTGCTTTGTCCCCCATTGCTTGGGTGCATTCTCCTTGCTTTTCCCTAATTTCACTGCTTTCCTCCTTGTTTTTTCCCCTGTGTTTGTGTACCTTTTCCTTACCTTTCCCTTGATTTCACTGTTTTCTCCTTGATTTTTCACCCATTTTTGTGCAGCCTCCCCTCATAACTCTGGACCATCACCTCACTTCCAGAATTCTGAAGGGCCCTCAAGATCTGGCTGTTAGATTGAGCTTCCGGGACCTGAAAATGCCTGGATACCCTATCAGGTGATTACCTGTTCTTTATAAATCCTGATAGGTTCATTTGTTGAGTATACATGAACTAATTGTATATGTTTTATACTATTATTGAATTTATACTTTTCATTTTGTAACATCTTATCATTTTTTATATATGTACATGTATATTTTTTACACTGTTTTATATATTTATTCCACATTCTCCTTTCATTCCTATGGGAAGATTTTTTCAATTTGCATTTTTGTTTTACCACTATCTTCTATTTTGTTATTTTCTGTCAATTTTCTCAGAACTAGGTTATGGTAAGGTGCTGATGTTTCTTGGATTAGGTTTTCAATAGGTCTTGAAGGTAGGGATGTTTAGGGGCGGTCTGGAGGTAACGATTGTGTGTTTTGTGGGTGTTTTGTATATTTAGATGTATCAGTGCCAATGTTGGTGTTAGGGTTAGTGTCTTTCATTAGTTTGTACTTTTGGGGTTTCAGTGCACTATTTCAGTAATGTATCATTATATTAAATTGTGTTAGATTAGTTATATTTTGATGAGTAACTGTTATGTATATGTATTTTTGGGAGTGTAATGTGTTTTGCAGGTGGCTTTTATAATAAACGTTAAAGGTTTTTGTCCTCAAATGTGTCCTATGGGCATGGCAAATAAGCATTTTTTTTAAAGAAAATAATTTTTGGTTTATAAGAAATCAATGTTTTTGGGGGGTTTCCTAGAGTATTACTGAAAACACTTTTCCAGGTTATTTATGATTCCTAGATACTTTGGTTTGTTTGGAGGGATTTATATTTCTTTTGTTTTATTTTTGCATTTTTGGGGGCTGATTCCGAGTTTGGTGATTGGAAAAACCTGAACGCTAAAGTCCCAATGAAGAGACTGCCATAGTGCTGGCGGGCTCCCCAATGGCCCCATTACAACTTTGCCACTTGGTCAGCCCAATGGAAAATGTGCTGCGGCATTGTAATTGGTTCCACATAAAACTGAGTCTAACGCCATCGCACAGGGGGTTCCCCTACCACCCTTGGAATGTGCATTGTCTGCTAAGCAGACAGTGCATATTCTGATGGTGTTGGGGAAGGGAAAACCTGTATTGCCCATGACAATGTTGTGGGGAGTGCAGGGGCCCCTGTGGCCCGCAGCACTTGTTCTCTGCCAGCCTTTTTGTGGAGGTTGAACTGCCATGAAAAGGCTGGCAGAGAACATGGTTGTAATCAGCACAGTGGCACAGGCCTTAGCGCTGCTGTGGCTGATTTCAACCACGACCGCCGTCATCTTGTCAAAATCAAAGATCCTGGCAGACACAGTTATCTTTTGCGGTCCAGCCAACCAGGGTCGTAATGTGGCAGTTAGACCGCCCCAGCCACGGCAGTCCGACCAGCACCGCGAGTCTGGTGGTTTTCGGACCGCCAGACTCATAATAAGGCCCCATGATTTTCCCATTTTTGGTTGATTATTACTTTTTATTACATGGCTACAGAGAAAGATCTGCAGCTACAAAGCAGAACATTTTATTTATTTTCTTTGTTTTAGGTGGGAAATGTGATATTATATTGTTTGTGTAAATATTATGTGATTGTTTTGTGGGATTGTTTGTGTTATGTGTTGTAATTAGGGCTCCCCGTTTTATGGTATTTATTTTTCTAGCATTTCCATCTGTATTTATCCATATTTATTTTTTCGCAATTTTATTGGTATTTATCCACATTTATTTTTTGTTTTGAGAATAAATTAATTGTAAAATGGTATATTTCCACATTTATTTACCTGATAAACATGCACTCATACTTTGATGCCTCTCAAGTTTTAGCAAATTAAGGAGCCAAATATAACAAAACACTACACAGACAGGTACACTTTTGCACTACATACAAATATGTCTTATCAGATGCCTATATTTAAGGGAATCTCTTCCTGTTTTTAAAATCTCTGTGTTGTATATCTGCTTAGCAGTTGGTCTGTTATTCACGAAGCACAAAAGGGAGAGTCACTCACAAGAAGCACACATTTCTGCATCTTATTGCTTTTATAAATATGTACAGAGAGGAAATAGATTGTATTTATCTGTATAAATAAGTAAAAATTGAAAACTGGAAGCCTTAGTTGTAAATAATTTATGTGATGGATTGAGTTCATTTTTTACTTCCTTTTTGGTTAATAAAAAAAAAAAAAAAAACTATAGTTTTATTACATCAGTCTTCACTAAAATTTGAGATTTACTTATTCTTTTGGCAGATGTATTAAACTATTCTTATATTTATTATTTTAAATGAAATAGATTTGTATATTGGTTTAGAATTTGTTGTAATTTTGAGGACTTTGTTAGGTTACTATTTATTTTATATTATGCTTTTGGCTATAATGTCTAAGCAATGTACTTGTTTGTTATTTTTGAGGGTTTCGACTTTAAAATGTAGGATGTTTAGCTAACAGGTTGTTACATTCTGTTGCTGTTGGTAGATTTGCTCTTATTTAATGCTTCTATAAATGTGTAGTGTTAGGTTGGGTTCTGGCTAGTGTGTATTGGAAAGCATTATGCCATACCTCTACTATGTTGTTTGTTTTGGCTTCCTTTCCAAGGTGTTGCCATAGACATTCCATAATTGTATTTGGAATTTGGGTGGGCATCTGTATCCCGAGCGATGCAGTCTGCCATCCCAACTGTCTTCAAAATAGACCATAAGGAGACTAAGGGTTGGCAGTGTGATCACCATATTACAATACATGTGGATATATGAACTAAATACCATTGTGGTCCCGCCCACACTGCCTGTAATCTAGACCGCCGCATTGGTGAGATAGTCCAATGCGTCTATTGGAGGGCTGGCGGGCTGCCAGCCCAACCTCCACCTCAATCACAATGTTTTTTTCTGCCGACGTGACTGTGGCGGTCCAACCACCACAGTTGAGCGACTGGAAATAGAGAGGTATAAGGCCAAAACTCACCTGTAGACAGTGTCACACATCCTGTGGTGGCATGAAGCCTATCTTACATGTCTTGTCATTGCTTGTGCTGCTCCATGGTGCACATAATTGACTTCATCATGGACGCAATTGACAGTAAGCCAAACATCTACCCATTTCCTCCAACTTCACAGCAAATTGACGACCTGTCAGTGTCTTGGTATGTGGGCTGTGCTCCGTGGCCGAAATATGTGTCATTTGCCCCAGTTTGGAGTTGTACACAGTATATGTCACAATCACAGCTCCATGATTCTCTCTTTGGCCAGGTCACTGACACTGCATCATCATGCTCTGCAAAACTTGATTTGATATGTGTGGTCATCCCAGTTTCACGTACAGTGATGTATATATAACAGTGTGTCACACAACAGCAATTCCACATCAATATCACACCTACAAATTGAAGTGACATCCTCACATTGTTCACACGCTATGGCCTATTGTGACAGAACATATACATATGCTTGGATGTCTCCTTGAACATAAAAACACCTTCCCTTCAAAATCCTTGTAATGAACTCACACATATCACCCACATTGCAAGAGAATGCAAGGTAAATGGGATGCAAACATCCAAAGCACACAATGTAAACAATCCCTGCAGAATAGGAATGGCGGCATCATGGGGACCCCAGGAAGGCTGCTGCCCTGGGCCACATTTCACTGTGCACATGCCCCAAAAATACTATTTGCACAGGAACTGTGGCCTGATGAATTTCAGGGACAACCAATATTATAACCAAGTGTCATGCCTATGTGGCAAAAAGATAAGTGCAATTCTAGAAATCAAATGCACCAGTAACAGCTTTGGTCATACATTTAGATAAAGTAGGTGTAGGGTACACAAGTGGGGTCATGTTTTGGATGGGCCGGTTTGGTCTTGGGAAGGGTGGGCTTCATTTTGGGAGGGGTCGTCTTCTTTTTTGGTTTGGGTGGGGTATGGCTGAGTCTCCAGAGGACAATTGTCATAGGGGAGGACTTGGATGTGGAAGGGACGGGTTGGGGTGTGGTTGCGGTCCGTTTTGCTTTGGGGAGTTTCACAAGGGTAAGGGCAAGGCCAAACAGGAAACTTTCTTTGGGAAAAAAGGGGGGGGGTGCAGGAGTGATTAGGGGTTGGGAGGTTGAGGAAGTGCTTGTGTCAGCTGTGGATTTGGGTCTGTTGGTGCTGGTGTGTGTGTGTCTGAAGTATTTTTGTGGTTTGTTGTTGTCTGATGTGTGTGTGAGTGTGGGCATTTGCATCTCTTGGTGGGCTGTGACATGGATGTGATGGTTAAAGTGGGAGTGGTAAATGTGTCTGTGTGGGTGGTGTCTGGAGGCATAGTGTGAGTGGTGACGGTGTCTGGGGGTATTGGGTGGTATCTGGGGGTGTGGTGTCTGTGGGTATTTGAGTGTTATCAGGGGGTATGGTGGATGTGGTGGCTGTGTCTGTGGGTGTTGGGGTGGTGTCTAGGGGTGTGGTGGATGTGGTGGCTGACTATGTGAGTGTTGGGGTGATGTCAGGGGTTATGGTCGATGTGGTTGTTATGTCTCTGAGTATTGGGGTGGCATTTGGGGGTATGGTGGAAATGGGTGCTGTCTCTGTGGGCATTGGGAGTGGTGTCTAGGAGTACGGTGATGTGGTGGCTGTGTCGATGGGTGGTGTCTGGGGATATGGTGGATGTGGTGGTGGTTGTGATTGGGGTTAGTGACTGTTGAGTGCTTGCATGCTTGTGTGTCTTGAGGTGTTTATGTTTATGTGTGCTGCTTCAGGCTGTTGAGGTGTATACACGCGTATGTGTGAGTGTGCTTTGAACAGATATGGGAATAGGGAAATTGGATGGGAAGATGAAGATGGTGGAGAGGACTGTGGGGGTGGAAGGCTGCCATGAGGGAAGAGGCCAGAGCCTGAAAAGATCTCTGGAGGGCAGACATAGCACTTTGAATGCCTTTCAGGTATGCAACTTTCTGTTGGACTTGGGTGCCCTGCAGCTGGATGGCATTCGGAATGGCAGTCTGACCCACATAGACGCTACTCAGGGGGTCAATAGACTCCTCACTCAGGGCAGCAAGGGTAACCGGGGCAGAGGGTGAGGTGTCTGGCGAGAAGGAGACAACTACCTTCTTGGGGGAGTGGACCCGGTCAACTAAGTGAGAAGCAACAGGGAGGCTGAAGATGGAACTGGGGGTGGTGGACAGGATGGATCAAGGAATAGGTCCTGAGTGTTCCACCACCACTAAGGAATGTCCACAGGAGGTTGACTCAGAAGAAGATGATGTGAAGCCGGTCTTCTCAGTGGCACCCCCATCAACCTCTGGGCCACTGGGTCCCTCTGTGTCTGATGTTTCAGGAACCCGAGGTACTGTGGTCAGCTCTTTCCCCACTAATGTCAACCCCATCTTCTCTGCTTGCCTGTGATGATGCTCAAATGACAAATACAAATATGGTTAGCTCATGTGCCTGAATATACTGAACAAGAGCTTTGATTTCAAAACAGTACCATAATGTACAGAAGCCCCAAGCCACAAGGTCCTCCAAATTGCTTCCAACATTTGCAACACGACATGCATGCATGCTACCTGAACTGTAAACTTTTGCACATAGGAAAATCAGAATCACAGACAACTTCATTTGCAAGAGTGAAGTTGTCTAATCGCAAGACCCATAGATCAAATAGGAGACCTTGTCACTTTGAATGGTATGGCTCTTGTAGCACCCCTCACTAATCTGTTGGCATCAAATATAATGGCAATGCCATGGCCATTCTCACAGATTCCACACAAGGTGCTGCAATCAGCAAATGTTCATACACACAATACCACATCATGATGAAATGATGGGCAAATAATCCAGCCATGTTCCAGTGAGAAGTGCAGTACCCTATAGAAGGTGACATGGAAATACCCATTTCACAATCGAAAAACTCACCAATGGTAACTTCACAATATATATACATTGTCTAAATGGTGTAATGGAAGTTGTACTAATGTTGCTTTCTAGTTAACACATCTTGCACATAAAAGTACCGTGGAGACAATGTGGTCAAAATGTCTGGGAGATTTGTCTACAAATATCCACATCACAATGAATCAGCGTGGCCTAGGAATATCACTTGTTTTGATTGGTACTGGTGAGAACAACTTTCTAACATTGTATAACTAAAAGGCAAAAGTCTATTGAATGTTGTTGTGGCTTAGGGAATCTCTAGTACCTGAAGAGGGCTGTTAACATGGTTCTCGATGGGAAGTCAAATCTCTGTACCTTTCTGTCATGCAAACACAAATTCCATTGGATTACTGAGTGTACACACTCACATATGATTCCAACATTTCTGCATGTCACTCCCTGATGTGTGTCAAAAGTCAGGTACTGAACTTTCAACAATTGACATGTGCAGAGCACTCCACCCAATGATTCAACATCAATAGCATGGGAATGCACATTGCGAGTAAATACTGTAGGTCTACTTGCCATGATGTCCTTCTTGCTTCTGCAATTGTTCCTGATAAATGACATGGAGTACTGGGTTAGGGTATGTGTGACCCAACAAACAGTGTTGACACACTACTGTCTGTGGTACCACATGAACAGGATACCCATCATATACAACTATTTTCCAAGACATTTTGCCATGCACACATATGTGATGGAATCAGATATCATCCCATGAAGACAAGCAGATCATGTATTAAACAGTAGTGGAAATGATATTACAAAAGTGCAAGGTATACATGCTAACATGTATGCACAAATACTAATGCCAAGAGTGAAGTTACCCAAGTCATTTAACTGTGCATTCCCCACTTACCAGGGGAAAGTATTGCTCAGTGACTGCACACAAAGGACAATGTATGCTTTGTTACATGTATTATGGCCACCTCCACATGAGAGACAGTAGAAAGGCTCCAGCACTCTCGATACACCGAAGACAAGTAGCCTGTTGTGTGTAGATGCCAATATCCTCTCTTGAGCAGACACATGGCTGAGTACAGTGGTGGTCAATTACCTTATGTTGTTTGATGTTGGGGCTGACACACTGAAGACTCGCAGACTGTTGGGTAAAAATGACACCCACAGCATCAAACAACATGAGATGATTGACCAGAGTATATTGATAGTGGACTGTACTCTGTTGTGTCCCTTGTCACTAGAACAAGAGCCAAGGCACATCACCATGTACCAACTACCATACCTACACAAACAATAACTCATCTTGTGCATTGCACATTGTCCATCTACAATATTCTTGGGGAGGTGGCTGCCTCTAACACATCAACCTGGAAATATGACAGGATGGAATCTATCCAGGACTCACTCCCTTGTAGCTACTGTGCTCCCCACAAATGCCCATCAAGCTCACTGTAGGCCACCTCCAGTATGGAGGCCATCTTGTTGTAAATTCTTCTACACAGTCATCAATGTAGTGCACTGCTGGTCATAGATGCCATATAACTGCAGTGAACAGTACTCTGCCAGTGGTGGTACTTTTGGCCATTGGAGCATATTTTACAATATCAAGAGGCACAAGAGGAGCAGATAAGTGTGTTATGTGCACATATATGTTGCAGACATATACGTAGACAACCGTGGGAATCATAGCTGGATCTTGAGGAGTAGACAGTTTTGATGTATAATGGGTGCAATGTATTTCCAGTCAGTAATGCTTTGTCACATGACTTTGGTCTTACTCATCAGATATGTTGGTGTGGACACAGTAACTATATCTACAACTCATTTAATTTCCCAAATAGGTACCCTGGGAGAAGGAGGATGTGACAACCTCAGTCTACCATCCATTTCCAAACCCCCAGACCATGGACAAATGTAAAATAATAAAGCAGTTCTGTCTGAATAGGCAAACAATCCAAGATCTATGTCTCAGTTGGAGCCAGATCTCATGCCTCAAAGCAATAATCAAACATGTATACCACCCATTGGGAGACTCATAGCAGTATTATACTTCCTATCAACAGGGTCATTTCAATATACAGTGGCTATGTCTGGTAGTATGTCACAACCTATGTTCAGTGGTATTTTAAAAGACGTGCTATCAGCAATGATAAAACACAGTGACAGCTGTATCAGGTACTCCAGACATGAGGATTTACTGAATACGAAGGTTGATTTCTAAGGGTTTGGTCACCTCCCACATGTTGTGGGAGCCATTGATGGCACCCATATTGCATTGGTGACACTGCATGCCTGTGAGCAAGTTTAGTGCAACAGGAAGCACTTCCATTCGATCAACATGCAAGTTGTCTAATGTCAGATCTGTTCTTTTCAAATGTCTGTGCCCGGTGCCAAGGTTCAGCCCATGATTCCTTTGTTATGCAGAATAGCACCATACCCCAGCTGATGTCACATCTGCAACGGGAGAGGGCCTGGCTTGTTGGTAAGTTACATCTTTCATGATCTTGTGTGTGTAATGGCAGGTGTTACAATCAGGAAGTGTGAGACTCATTGTGGCACTTTTGCCGTCCTTGGTGGTTAACACCGCTGAGGAATCCAACTACTACCGCGGAAGTAAACTTCAATGATGCCCATGGAAGAACACTGAGGCCAGTTGAGTGGGCTTTTGGGCTTCCTGAAGGGCAGAGTTCACTGTCTGGACAAGACTTGGGGAACCCTCCTCCACTCACCCTGGAAATGGTACCAAATCATCATGGCCTGTTGCATGCTCCATAGCATCTCCCTGCCAAGTAAGGTCCCTTACATCACAGCTGAGGGGGGGCCTGCTTCGCCACTGGGTAGGAATCAGGTAATGCCTAATGAAGATGATAGTGGTGGAGAGAAAGGAGCTGGCTTGAGACAAAATCTCAACAGCTTCTTCCCATTAGTGTAAGTATGTCATGAGATGTTATGACTTTGACTGTACAATGAACTCTTGTGATGATGTGACGAGTATATTTGTTTAGAAAGCTGAAGCTCTGGCAAATACTGGCAACGTGTGTGTCTGATAAAGAATCTTTTGACACAATCATGGTTTGGAGATGTTGCTTGGTTTGTGTTACATTTATATAATGGACTACATTCTCCAGACACATGCTGTGTGAATTGTGTCATTTGTATAGTTTCATAACTATTCTCCTTGTTTTTGCGTTTGTTCAGGTACCTTCACAATGATATCTTCATTGGGACATTTCCAAGTTGTGACATTGTCAGGTATATGATGCTGATCAGACATACAAAATGGATATGGATTGTTCTGGGGGGTGTAGGTCATAGACTTTGGGTGTACAAGACCTGTGTCAAGACAGATTTCACAGTGATAGGATGCATCATGTGTGTCATCATGTGGTCAGAAAATATGTAGTCCTAGGCCGGGTTCATGTTAATTTCCCTTCACATTGGCTAAACACTCTTTTTGCATGAACTATATGTAGCTGTTGATGTGTTTCATCATTGTAGGCTAAAGTGCCTGTGGCACATCACTGACTTTTGTTTGTGTAATACCACCACAAGCATAAGCAATGGATATAATGACCCTGTGATCAGAAACTAATGTACTGCCATCTGTCTGAGTTTTGTATTACATGATATTTGATTCCTTTTGGTGAGGTAGGCAATATGGCTTCAGCTGATGATATCAACCGATTTCATGTTTGCCAATTCTACAGTGCAATGTCTTATACATCCCTTCCTTCCATGGTATGGAGGTCTGTGCCTGTAAATTTGATAATTCACCCAGCATGAATCAATCATGTATGATTTGTTGTGTTTCTGCCTAGGATCTGAACAATGTAATAAAATATCTTCTTTGACAAGACACTTGTATGCATGTGCTTGTGTGGAATGGTTGTAATCCTGACCTGGACAATGTGCACATGCAAAATATCCCTGCTTCCACAAGTAACTTGTTTTTTCACTGTATGATTCCCATGTCCTTACATACCTACATTGTTAAATGTGAAATATAAGACAGCAGACAATGAGTTTGTGACTGGTGAATTTATTACAGGGAAAGTGTGAAAACAAACCTGTGGCAAAAAGTACCATAATTGAAAAGTGAAGGGGTCAGTCATGGTGAATTAAATCATAGGAGTAGATGCCACACCATCAGTCCAAAGTCCAGAGTACTCCTCCCAACAGAAATGGAATGGGGTCAGGATCAATGCACAGAGTGAATGTGTGACACACAATGGAGGGCATTAAGGATGTGGTTTCTTGCTGGCAGTGATGGGTGTCTTGCCATCCGCACCTCCTGGATTTTTACATGGACGTCCTCGCTTGCAAGGGCGGTGGGGTTCAACTCCTGCAGAGGCAGGGGTGTTTGAGGCTGGTTGGTCCTCTGGTAGGGCCTCCCTTCCTGTGTCTGCCACAGATGCACTTGGCCTTGGTGTAGCAAGCCCACAGGAAGGGCTAGATGTTGGGGGAAAAGCCCTGCTCAGGGTTGTATAGATGTCCCTCAGCACCCCTGTTAGGGTGTCCATGTTAATATTATGATCCTCCATTTGTTGGGTCATGTTCCTCTGCAGCTGCTTGGTTTCCCGGAGCTGGGTTAGCACATGGCCCATCACACCTTGGGACTCCTGATAGACACCTAAGACTTGTCTGATGGAATCCTAGTTGGATCCTACCTACAGGAGCCTGTGCCCTTGGCACAGAGTGCACTCTCCAACTGGGACCTGGACCCTTGGTGCCAGGATTGTTGATATGCACCTCAGGATCCAGGACTGGGGGGCACAAGATGGTAGCAACTGTGCTAGTTGCACAGGTTAGGTGCATGTTGTTGTCTATGTTGAAGCAACTGGAGTGTGAGGTGTTGTGGGCACAGTGAGTTCACTGTTGCCATCTGACCAGGCTTCCCAGATGGTCCTGAACCATCATCCACGTCCACATGTACAGGAATGTCATCATCACTGAGGACTTCATCCAGTGGTGGGTTGGGAGTCTGGTGGGTGGACAATGTCTTGCCAGGTGCTATACCAGCTCGAACTCTTAAGAAATAGAGTACATTGTTATAGGTTAATGTCTGAAATCTACATCCAAAGGTTTTGTGTCACTGTATGTAGAGACCTTGGACAAACTTAAATGATAGGTTTGCTGATTGTGCTATGTTACCATGGTATTGAAGTTGTTGACATGACATATGTGAAGCTTGCAGAAACTATTAAACTCAAGCAGCTCAATAGATGTGCTGATCAGTTGCACTTCAGATGAGGAAATGAACATGACATCTTAGAAACAATTAAGCCAGCACAGTGAAGAGGATACGTGTATTTGACCATTCCAAGGCCTAGTTGTGTGAAATACAGGTGAACACAGAACTTTGTGATATATGTAGCTATAGCAATCATATGAGCAGTGCTGAGTCAATAAATACCAAAACCAATCTGATGAAGCAGCTTAATGCATTAGGAATATTCAATGTACAAACTAGGTAAGGTGTCATTCCTGTTCTCAATAATTTCATTTTGGGATAGCAGTACAAAAGCAAGCTAGGTAGACAGACACTTCTCTGAATGGAACATGATATGTAGATTGCTCACACCCATATGAGTCAACATCATTTGAGAGATGGCACACAGGTGTATTTGGACAAGTGCGGAAAGGCCTGTTGGTTTGAAGTACAGAAACAACACATCCTACTTGTTGTAGTCATGTCACGTGCTGACTCCACATAATACACAAATGCTAAATTCCCAGAAGAGGGTACATCATTTGAGAGCTGGCACACAGGTGTATTTGGTGTATTTGAACAAGTGCAGAATGGTCTGTTGGTTTGAGGTACTGAAACAGGGCCTCCTGGTAGTTGTAGTTGTGTCACTCTCTACTCAACACCTTGCAAATATTTAGTTTTACATGTTGCCACACTGTAGTTTGGTTGGACAATACATTGACACATACCATGGGTCCTGGGATGAGATTTTAATAATGAAACACTTCCAGACATGATTTCAACATAGGTCATGTAATGGAGATTAAAATGTGATGTTATGTTCGATAATGCACATTGACAAGATTACATCTCTGCAACTCTGGGTATTGCACGTTGTGAAAGTAGATGAACAACACAGTGGCAAAAGTTGAGATGTGAGCATGTCAGACATTTAAGATTTTGTGTTGTAACTTACCAGACTCCACTACTCCATCTATTCTTGTTAGACCCTCAGGATGCAGGATGACCAAGACCTTCTCCTCACACCGAAAGAGTTGTAATGGGCACTGGAAGGACCACCACCGGTCTTCAGGGACTCCATTTGTTACCTGGAGGCCCAGGAGAGCAACTTCCCCCATGTCATTTCATCTCTTTCTAATGTCCTCCTTTGTGATCAGGGTGGTGTCTACAGCATTCACTCTGTCGATTATCCTTTGCACTCTTTCTATTTTCCTACTGAGAGGTGTATTCTGTACTTGTGCTCTAACTAATTGTTGCCCTCCTCTTATGATTTCTTCCACCATGACTGCCAACTCATACTTAGAAAAACAGGGAATTTTGGGATGTGACATGGATGTAAATTAAAGTGGGTAACAGGGACTTGCTTAACAAAAAAAATGATCTAGGGAGTAAATGCACAAATGTGCGAGAAAGGTACTAAATGGGATGTTGAAAAAAGGGGTGCCTTATCTATCAATGATGAGAAAAATGGTGGTCTCTGGTCTCTTTCTTGCAGTGAAGAGGCAAAGGATCATGGTCTGGGAAGGGGTGTGATTTATAGTATGATTTGAAGGTGTGTCCACTGGGCCAATGTAGGTCAGCTGTGTTGTGTTTAAATACATCCAATGGGCACTTGCCAGCTGCTTTGCTGAATGCATACCGCAGTAGCTGACCTCCGTCAGCTGACTGAAGCAAGGACACCGCCACGTCAATTGTGTTTCTTGTAATGTGTTTGGCAATGCCACACAGCCATGATTGCATTCGAGTGTGACCACCAAGATTACAGGCCACTGCACAACTGGCAGGCAGCCATTTTATGTCTCGGTTAGCTGTTCAGGCTGCATACATTGCAATACAGAGGTCTGGAGACTGCCGGAGGAGTAGTCTTTTTGGAACCACTGCCTTGGCAGTCGGGCATTCCAACTGCCCAACTTGTAATCAGGACCTATGTTTGTCTTCATTTTGATTGTAGAAATAGCTTCCTATTAGTTAATGTTAGTTTTTGGATACCACTCCTTTTTTATTTCAACGGCATAGAGTCTCATTTTGGAATATTCTACACTTAGTGCATATTTTTGGAGGTATCTCCATATACGTTGATTGAAATTATAGTAACAGCCTTGTATGGCTAGGTAATGGTACATTTTTAGACTGGTTAGAATCATAGCTTGCTCAAAGTGTATGATTATGTTTGTGGGGATAATAATTATTTGTTTGATGTTTTATATAGTTTAAGAGACCGTAGTAAGTGCAGCTTTTTTATTTGGTAGTAGGCATACATAAGCGAGATACATGTGTTTTGATATTCACCCTGTATTCAGTATATCTGAATGAATGGTTTGCGAAACAATTCAAAGGTTCCATCCATCATCCAACTTTTACATTTGCTACGTTTTAGTAAGTTATCTGTTGTAGAGAATGTTAGGATTTGTTTTTCATTATTTAGGTTGTTATGTAAAAGGAAAGACTCCTCATTATGTGTAACTGTTAACTGTTCAGGTATGTGTATGTCTTTGTGTCTTCTAAGGGTAGGCGGGGTACCACTGGTGGCTTCTTTAGTTAATTAAATTAAATGTTTTAAAGTGGGTGTAGTTGACAGTTTGCCTGTTATGTGGTTGCAGACTTTAGTCAGAATATCTTAAATGATTTTGCTTATAGGTTCTTGGGAGCTAGTGCTTGCCTCTCTTATGTCCTGCTAGATCTCTTTACTTCTATTACTGTCACATTTTGAGGGTAGTTGTGATCTCTCACATGAATTACAGTATCATTCTTTATTTTTGCCCAATAATAGCATGTATCAGAATTGTATTTAGTGCATTTCCAGTTTATATTTTTTGTTGATGCACTTTCTTGGCTGTATGTGTAGCCCACGTAATTTAGTACCTGCTTTTCTTTTTATGAAGTGGTATTCTTTGCAGACTCTGTCATTGCATCTGAAAGTAGTGTAATAGTAAAAGTATATATCATATTTCAAAGTTTGTTCATTTGATAATTACATTTAAAATATGCAACTACTTCTATTTTGTATACTTACATGTATGTTCTGTTTTAGATGTTTCACACAGTTTTGCTGTTTGCCGTTGGGGTGCTCTAATGTGAAGCAAGTGCTGACTTTTCAGTTTGATAAAAAAATCTAAGTTTCATTTTGAATGTTTATTTCTTGGTAGTTTGTAGAGGTTGAGTTTGATAGGTTTATTATTGCTTGGTATTTGGGTGATTTTACGGTTTGATATTAATTTATGTTTACTTGCATTCTTATATCTGTTTGCTAGTTTGTGATAGTTTGTATTTTCTGCCAGCCTGTCACTTGTTCAAGTTGTAGTTTTTTCTTTAAGAAAGTCTATGTAAAGTGATAGAAGTTGGAGAATATTTTAATAATTATTTGTTATTTTACAGTTTTAAGTTTAATAACAATTATACTGTATTTCAGTTTAAATTTAAGTTTTACTTACTTGGTTAGGTAGTTGTCTAGATTTCTTCTCTAGTGGTCTGTTGAGAAAAGCTATCAGAGTTTTCTCATCTTGCAGCATTTGTCATATTTAAAGTATTTTGGGGCATGTTTGCAAGGCCAAAGTGCCACCTTGCCCCACCCTAACATCATTTTTTTAATACTAAGGCGACATTAAGGATGCCTTTCTCCCGCACTGTATTTACAAAGTGACACATTGCGTGCATTGTGCCACTTTGTAAACCCTGGTACCACATTTTGCCTGCACCGGGCAAAATGTATCTAAATTTATAACTTTTCACTGCACCATTTTTTCTGTCACTTTTAACGCCTGCTCAGAGTAGGCATTAAAATGAGGCACTCATTTTAATCAATGGGCCTTTCAGTGCTTAGCTGCACTAGCATCAACATTTTTGAGCCCAGTACAGCATAGCACCATGAAACTTTTGATGCTCTTATTCTAACGACCGCCATGGTGTGCCATATTGTAAATATGGAGCAACCATGGTGTCGTTAGGTGGAGCAGGGGTGATGCAAGAAAAGTGGCACATCGGGGTCGATGTGCCACTTTCTTCTAAATATGCCTCTTGGTTGTTTAAAGTTTTTTAGAGTTTTATTTTATTGGCTGGTTTAGTTTTAGTTTGAATTCTTTTGATTAGTTCAGTCCTTCTATGGTAAACACAAATGTAATTATTATTTTTGATGTCTAATATATATCTTAAAACTGTTTAATACATATTCATATATATGTGAAACATCATATTTGATTTTGTTAGATTTTGTCATAGTATAAGGTGATAATATTAATTGTTTCCCTTTTTTTTATTTTTCCTTTTCTCTGTTTGTATTGTTGGCAGGATATGTGTATGCCTAAAAAGAAGCAAAGGAGCTATTATATCATAAATAAAAGTTTGGATTACTTTGTGATGTATATAAAGGAGTAAAATTGGTGATATGAATAGAGGCGGTTATGCCCCAACAAGAAGCAAAAGAGCTGTTATATTACCAAGAAAAGTTTGGACTACTTTGAAATGCAGATATGAGGATGAAAGGAGATACTAAAAGTAAGTAGAGATGCATTACATTTGAATCAAAACAGAGTCAATTATTGATAATGAAATAAGTATATAGTAAGTATGTTGAAAGGTTTAGCAATGGCAGCATGTAGTAAGATGGCTGCCACTGTTCCTTGAAATGGCTGTAGTCCGTTTTTTATGTTGGTGTTTAAAATGTTATAAGGGAAAGGGAAAAGGGGCTTAGAATAACTCAGTGAGCAAGGGAGCAGAGTCTCCTGAAACGCATTGGAGGATCCATTGCCATTTGTGTTTGTTTGCCTGAATAAATGATTGGACTATAGCAAGTAAGTGGCTGCGGCATTGTTTTCTTTTGGAAAGAATTCGATTGATGATATATACGATTATATATATATATATATATATATAGAACAAAAAGTAGCTAAGGCACCAGTTTGGGATCCATCCAAACACTTTATTCCAGAGTGAACAACAACTCTCCTTTTCCTGACGCGTTTCGGCTCCAACTGCCTTGATCACAGGTGAGACAATGCAAATGATCACGAAGCCAGTGCTTTTTAAATTGCTGATCATGTGACCTGATAATCACGAACTCAATGTCCCAAGGTGCACCATTCCATATTTTTAAACTCTGGTGCTGAATCGTTGTACTGCATAAAATAGTGTTTTAGGCACCAAAGTTACAATGTATACTGGAAAGGTGTCCTTGTTAAAAGTTGTTGCCCATATTCATCTCGTTATAAGGAGGTCCCAAACAGCTAGAAGGGAGGTAAAATACCTCTCTCCCATCCCTTGCTCACCTCAGTTTGACCTTCTGTCTCGGATAAATGCCGTGGTTCTCACCGAGGAAAGCGGGTCGGGCCCCTTCAATATAAATCTTAGTTCAACACGCTCCATTAAGGGGCCACAGACCCTGACAGGGCAGCCTCCGCATGAGGGCGAAGCATCCCATCTTGACATAGAAGAAAAAGTAGCTAAGGCACCAGTTTGGGATCCATCCAAACACTTTATTCCAGAGTGAACAACAACTCTCCTTTTCCTGACGCGTTTCGGCTCCAACTGCCTTGATCACAGGTGAGACAATGCAAATGATCACGAAGCCAGTGCTTTTTAAATTGCTGATCATGTGACCTGATAATCACGAACTCAATGTCCCAAGGTGCACCATTCCATATTTTTAAACTCTGGTGCTGAATCGTTGTACTGCATAAAATAGCGTTTTAGGCACCAAAGTTACAATGTATACTGGAAAGGTGTCCTTGTTAAAAGTTGTTGCCCATATTCATCTTGTTATAAGGAGGTCCCAAACAGCTAGAAGGGAGGTAAAATACCTCTCTCCCATCCCTTGCTCATCTCAGTTTGACCTTCTGTCTCGGATAAATGCCGTGGTTCTCACCGAGGAAAGCGGGTCGGGCCCCTTCAATATAAATCTTCGTTCATCACGCTCCATTAAGGGGCCACAGACCCTGACAGGGCAGCCTCCGCATGAGGGCGAAGCATCCCATCTTGACATAGAACAAAAAGTAGCTAAGGCACCAGTTTGGGATCCATCCAAACACTTTATTCCAGAGTGAACAACAACTCTCCTTTTCCTGACGCGTTTCGGCTCCAACTGCCTTGATCACAGGTGAGACAATGCAAATGATCACGAAGCCAGTGCTTTTTAAATTGCTGATCATGTGACCTGATAATCACGAACTCAATGTCCCAAGGTGCACCATTCCATATTTTTAAACTCTGGTGCTGAATCGTTGTACTGCATAAAATAGCGTTTTAGGCACCAAAGTTACAATGTATACTGGAAAGGTGTCCTTGTTAAAAGTTGTTGCCCATATTCATCTCGTTATAAGGAGGTCCCAAACAGCTAGAAGGGAGGTAAAATACCTCTCTCCCATCCCTTGCTCACCTCAGTTTGACCTTCTGTCTCGGATAAATGCCGTGGTTCTCACCGAGGAAAGCGGGTCGGGCCCCTTCAATATAAATCTTCGTTCAACACGCTCCATTAAGGGGCCACAGACCCTGACAGGGCAGCCTCCGCATGAGGGCGAAGCATCCCATCTTGACATAGAAGAAAAAGTAGCTAAGGCACCAGTTTGGGATCCATCCAAACACTTTATTCCAGAGTGAACAACAACTCTCCTTTTCCTGACGCGTTTCGGCTCCAACTGCCTTGATCACAGGTGAGACAATGCAAATGATCACGAAGCCAGTGCTTTTTAAATTGCTGATCATGTGACCTGATAATCACGAACTCAATGTCCCAAGGTGCACCATTCCATATTTTTAAACTCTGGTACTGAATCGTTGTACTGCATAAAATAGCGTTTTAGGCACCAAAGTTACAATGTATACTGGAAAGGTGTCCTTGTTAAAAGTTGTTGCCCATATTCATCTCGTTATAAGGAGGTCCCAAACAGCTAGAAGGGAGGTAAAATACCTCTCTCCCATCCCTTGCTCACCTCAGTTTGACCTTCTGTCTCGGATAAATGCCGTGGTTCTCACCGAGGAAAGCGGGTCGGGCCCCTTCAATATAAATCTTAGTTCAACACGCTCCATTAAGGGGCCACAGACCCTGACAGGGCAGCCTCCGCATGAGGGCGAAGCATCCCATCTTGACATAGAAGAAAAAGTAGCTAAGGCACCAGTTTGGGATCCATCCAAACACTTTATTCCAGAGTGAACAACAACTCTCCTTTTCCTGACGCGTTTCGGCTCCAACTGCCTTGATCACAGGTGAGACAATGCAAATGATCACGAAGCCAGTGCTTTTTAAATTGCTGATCATGTGACCTGATAATCACGAACTCAATGTCCCAAGGTGCACCATTCCATATTTTTAAACTCTGTATACATTGTAACTTTGGTGCCTAAAACGCTATTTTATGCAGTACAACGATTCAGCACCAGAGTTTAAAAATATGGAATGGTGCACCTTGGGACATTGAGTTCGTGATTATCAGGTCACATGATCAGCAATTTAAAAAGCACTGGCTTCGTGATCATTTGCATTGTCTCACCTGTGATCAAGGCAGTTGGAGCCGAAACGCGTCAGGAAAAGGAGAGTTGTTGTTCACTCTGGAATAAAGTGTTTGGATGGATCCCAAACTGGTGCCTTAGCTACTTTTTGTTCTATGTCAAGATGGGATGCTTCGCCCTCATGCGGAGGCTGCCCTGTCAGGGTCTGTGGCCCCTTAATGGAGCGTGTTGAACGAAGATTTATATTGAAGGGGCCCGACCCGCTTTCCTCGGTGAGAACCACGGCATTTATCCGAGACAGAAGGTCAAACTGAGGTGAGCAAGGGATGGGAGAGAGGTATTTTACCTCCCTTCTAGCTGTTTGGGACCTCCTTATAACGAGATGAATATGGGCAACAACTTTTAACAAGGACACCTTTCCAGTATACATTGTAACTTTGGTGCCTAAAACGCTATTTTATGCAGTACAACGATTCAGCACCAGAGTTTAAAAATATGGAATGGTGCACCTTGGGACATTGAGTTCGTGATGATCAGGTCACATGATCAGCAATTTAAAAAGCACTGGCTTCGTGATCATTTGCATTGTCTCACCTGTGATCAAGGCAGTTGGAGCCGAAACGCGTCAGGAAAAGGAGAGTTGTTGTTCACTCTGGAATAAAGTGTTTGGATGGATCCCAAACTGGTGCCTTAGCTACTTTTTGTTCTATGTCAAGATGGGATGCTTCGCCCTCATGCGGAGGCTGCCCTGTCAGGGTCTGTGGCCCCTTAATGGAGCGTGTTGAACTAAGATTTATATTGAAGGGGCCCGACCCGCTTTCCTCGGTGAGAACCACGGCATTTATCCGAGACAGAAGGTCAAACTGAGGTGAGCAAGGGATGGGAGAGAGGTATTTTACCTCCCTTCTAGCTGTTTGGGACCTCCTTATAACGAGATGAATATGGGCAACAACTTTTAACAAGGACACCTTTCCAGTATACATTGTAACTTTGGTGCCTAAAACGCTATTTTATGCAGTACAACGATTCAGCACCAGAGTTTAAAAATATGGAATGGTGCACCTTGGGACATTGAGTTCCTGATTATCAGGTCACATGATCAGCAATTTAAAAAGCACTGGCTTCGTGATCATTTGCATTGTCTCACCTGTGATCAAGGCAGTTGGAGCCGAAACGCGTCAGGAAAAGGAGAGTTGTTGTTCACTCTGGAATAAAGTGTTTGGATGGGTCCCAAACTGGTGCCTTAGCTACTCTTTCTTCTATGTCAAGATGGGATGCTTCGCCCTCATGCGGAGGCTGCCCTGTCAGGGTCTGTGGCCCCTTAATGGAGCGTGTTGAACTAAGATATATATATATGTATATATATATTGTTTGAAAATGGGTTATTGGTAAGGGCAGGTAAGTCCTACACTCAGTAGTAGGCCACAAACCTCCACTTAGGTCCAGTTAGGTCCAGTGGGTAAATTAAACCCAGCTCAACCCTTTGTAGCTTGGCAACGAGCGACAAGGCTTAACTTAGGAGACAAAGCGTAAAGCATTAAAATATCACAAAACAGTAATTAAATAATACACAGGAAACAGTTTAAAAATCGAAAATCAATTTATCAAAATAGATTATAATTTTATCTTTAAAATGACACCAAAAAGAATAAAATCGGATAAAGGAAAGATATGAATTTTTTAAGAATTATTATTTTCAAGCGCCTAGAAACAAAAAGCGCCAATCTGGTCATCTGGTCCCACCTCGACCGGGGCAACGTCAAAGTTTAAGGCTGACCACGATGGAGCCCGGCTCGGCTACAGGCCACGGGAGGCCTCGGTCAAAAGTTTACCATAAGACTTAGTCATTTTTCTGAAGATTTTCTTCAGCTGGACGAACCTGCCAGTCCAATCCGACCTCCTGGAACTCTTCCTCGGATACGCATTGCGGGAGCCCTGGGTGGAGATTTTTACCTTTGGACTTAGTCGTTTTTTCTAGGTGAAAATCCTTCGACCGGGGCACACCTGGATCTTGATCCGACGTCCTTGGAGCCCTCCTCGGATACGCTGGCTGGGAGGTCCCGGTCAACTTCCTACGTTCGGACTTAGTCTCTTTTTTGAAGATCTTCTTCACCGGGATGAACCCCAAGGTTCAAGAAGCTCTGAGATGCTCCTTGAGGGTGTGGACTACAACTCACAGAATGCACCTGGTGCAAACTCCTTTTTGGCCACTGGGCAGTGGTCAGCTGGTTGGTTTCTTCGGGAGTTAATGCAGGGGACTCTGGTTAGCAATTTTTCACCTGTAGCAAACAGGGAGGCCCTCCTTGAACCAGTTGAAGCCAGGCAAAATCCTTCTTGTGGTGAAACCCAAGTGTGCAGCTGGTGCAGTCCTTCAGAGTGCCGGGTCCAGGTGCAGGCCAGGGGTCCAGCAGGGAAGTCCTTCTTCTTATGTAGTTCTTCCTGATAGGGATCTGGTAGGGAACTGAGGTGTGGGTGCAGGTCTGCCAGCTTTATCTCTGCTTCTGGGTGAAAAAAACAGGGGGGTCCTGGTTCTTCAATCAGACGCAGGGTCCTTCCCCCTGTGATGACCACTTCCTGGGAAGTGTGGCAAAAATCAATCCCAGGGAGCAACACTCCTCAAAAATTAATCATGGCTGAAAGTGATTTTTTGAGGTTACATCTGGCTGAGCCCACCCACTGGTGTGGCTAAAAATCCTAAACACCATCTCTCCTAATCTAATCAAGGGGGCACCTAATTGTCTGGGTTTGCAGGATGTGGGGGTGTTGCTGGGTTGTTCCAAATGTCCTCCTTTGCCTTTGAAGACCAGTTTGTAGCCCTCCCCCTTCCTGCCTCACCATCTTCTGAGGGGAAATCTCCTCGAACAGGCACATCTCTTTGTGTGAAGCCAGGCCACTTCACAACTCATCAAGGCAGCCTGGCCAGGCTGGCAGAGGCTGGCCAATAAGAGCACAGCAGCACAAACACTGCAGGGCTGAAGTTGGCAACTTTTCAGTTAAAGTTTAAAACTCTTTACCTGAACAAGTTATATTAAATCCCACAACTGGAAGTTGTGGGATTTATTATAACAATTAATTTGATACCAAACTCTTGGTATCTATTACTTTTAAAATTAAAATAAAGTCTCCCCATTCTGGCCTATGGAGGCCATTCACTACAATGAGGGAAAAACAAATTTGGCTGTTTTACCTCACCAGGGCTTATAAAAACTATTTTTATAAGACCCCTGCTTATAGTTACATGCCACCCAGCCCTAGGGGCACATAGGGCACACTTTAGGGGGACATATGTACAAATAAGGTAGTTTAAGACTTTGGAACTACTTTTAATTCCAAAGTCGAATTTGCATATAACTTCAATTTAAAAGCAGCCAGCAAGGCAGGCTTGCCTTTAAAATGACACTGGGCACCTCAGCTATGGGTGCGCTACCTATGCTGGGGTCCCTAAACCTCCATGCCCTACCATATACTAGGGACGTATAGGTAGGTTGACCTAGGCAATTATAATTAGCCTAATTTGCATACTAATTTTACACAGAACACAGGCTCAGGGACTGGGTAGCAGTACCCAGGGCACCATCAGAGTCAGGAAAACACCAGCAAAAAGTGGAAAATGGGGGCAAAAGGTTAGGGGGCCTCTGCAATCAGCCCTTTTCTCTCACATATATGTATATATATATATATATATATATATATATATATATATATATAAATATATATATATATATATAATATATATATATATGTAGATATATATATATATATATATCTACACATATAAATATTTATATGTATATATATATATATATATATATATATATATATATATATATATATATACACTCATATATATATATATAAAACCTAGTGTGCGATCACCACTAGGTAGTTATAGTTAGGACCTAGTTTTTAGATAAAAAGCATTTTTTTACTTGCCTATATCTTTAGAGCCACTTGATGAATCTTCACAAAACTTTCCCAAAACATTTGCCAGTCCTGTCAGATGCTGCATGGAAAGTTTTGGGTTAATCCGTCCAGGGGCAGGGAGGGGGTCAAGGAAAAAGGGGGGTCCTAAAACACGTTTTTCCAAAGGGACTTTGAACAGTAATGGTGCAAAAACTAGTGGACAGAATTATACCAAATTTGGCAGAAACGTAGGTCCCAGTCCATAAAGAGTGCCACTATGTGTAATTCTGTTCAGTAGTTTTTGAGAAATGAATGGGAAAACAAATTAGTATGCCTAGGGACGTGAAGGATTTGCAACCACTAATGATCTTGTGCTGAGATCTGGTTGTCTGATAACACTTCAACAACAGAAGCTGTTGAAGTGTTGGCAGCCATGTTAGGACTCGGCTAAAGAGGCCATCCTGAACCTTTAGCTTTGGTGGTGCCCCCCATGGTTAAAAAGCTTTTTATTTTCATTTTACGAGTGGAGATGCTGTGGATCTGTGAATCCACTAGTAAAAACATTTATTAAAACAAAGCACGGTCTCCCATGCTTTGTTAGCCTAATGCCCCCAGGTCAGCCTCCTAGCCCCCTTCCACTCCCCTGGAAACCACCACCTCCCCAGAGCTCTTGTAGTATGCCAGGAGGCCCTCTTCTGCTGCCCCGCAACCACCACCTCCCTGGGGCAATCTTGTAATTAGTGCGTGGGGCCCAATGTGACCCTCCTGCTGCCCAGGGGACCACCACCCCCAAGTCTAAGTTATTGTGGAGAATGCGTGGGCCCCCTCTTGGAGCCACCAATGTCCCTGGGGACCGCCACACCACAGGGCTGGCTCCTACTATGTCCCATAGATGTCCACCCCGGGACATAGCTGTGTGCTGTGACTTGGCTGCAGCGCTGCAGCCAAGCCACAGCAAACACTTTGGATTTTGACAATGTGACATGTAAAACTGTTCCTGGTGCCAAAATACGAAGTTTTATCTCTGTCCCCTTCAAGCATGAAATGCCGGCTGTAACTGTAACTCACACCCGGCATGCACTGTTAATTAACCCTCAAATTACGGCACTCATGAATCTTTGATAATTTCAAAGTAATATTTGCATTAACATTTTTGATGGAAAAACTGTGCATGGGATGAGAAAATTGTGCATGGTGGGGTTGTGGGTTATAGTTACCTTAGGGCAAGAGTTATAGTTACTTAGGGGTAACTCTAACTATAACTGGTGCATTTTTATGGTTTTGGATGCTTAAAATGTGAGCCTAACTATAACCTCCCAGTAACGTTTGTTTTTTAAGTGAATTTCTATGTTGTAAAAAAATTCTATATCTTAACTATAATAATATCCCTGTAACCTTTGTTTTTTCAGGGAATATATATATATATATATATATATAGGTTGCTGTCTAAATGTTTATAGTTTATAGTTAATGGGTTTGTATGGCTGTAATTTTATTTATATAATTTGTTTGGGTCAATAGTAAATATTTTGTTGATGTAGTATGTTTTTATTTAATGTAAATATGTGTATACAATGTTTTGGGTTTATTTGAAGTAATTATTTTGCCTAAAAAGTGTTTTATTAATGATTATTAAATTATTTTGACCACAATATTGCAGTAAATATTGTGTGAACCCATATTTTTGACAAAATATGATTTCATTTAAAGGAAACAATATTTTTGTTTTCAAAATAGGTAAGAATCAATATTTGTAAGAATGATTTTTTGTGTTCTCGATATTTATGGTTTTACTAGTTAAGTATAGGAAGTCGATTATTTGTTATTGATATTTAATTTCCAATATTTTTGTGTTTCAACATTTCATGCATCAATATTATGTCAGTGATCCATTATTTACAAAACAAATCACAGAAATTGACTATTTATAATTAGCTGAGTTATTTCTAGGTTTTTATAATGTAAAGGAATATTTTATTACCATTTGCATCATATGTAAAGCAAACCCAACGTGTGCTTGCTCCCGTTTGGCAGAAGATTAAAAAATTCTCCTGCCAGACAGGAACAAACACGTTTCCCTGCCCACTGTAGTAATCTATTGCGTCTACGGGCCTATTCAGGTTCAGGGAGTGGAGCCATGATTCCCCCTCCCCTTTTTTGTGCAAATTGACCCTAGGGGATGGAATCCCTGGAGCCAGATAATGCTCTAAAAGGGGGGCTGAGTGGCCTCTCCATTTTTTTGCTTCTAGCCACAGGGATGCAGTCCCTTGGGTCTGATAAGTTTTGTGGAGGGGCCAAAAGCCTTTATGAATTTTGCCATGGGTGATGGGGTAATTGGGCCTATTAATGCTCAAGGAGGGGCACTGTGCAGCTTTTCCCCCTTTTTTGATTTTGGGCCCCAGGCAAATGGGTCACTGAGGCCACCAAAGGCTTGGGGAGAGGACCACAGCTTACTCATGCCTCTGCTTAGCTATGTAATAAGCACCAGAAGATTGGTCCCTTGTGCCTTTTAAGGCTTGGGGGAGGCCATGTGTTCTCTTCCCCTTCAAATAAAGTATGGCCCAAGAGATGGGGTCGCTGGGGCGCATTTGGGCTTGAGGAAGGAGTCTAATGCCCCCCAAATAATAACATATTTGGCCCAAGGGGACGGGGGTAACGTGTCTCTTAATGCTCTAGGAGGGATGCTAAGTGCCCCTCTGCCCTATAATTAGAATATGGCCCTGGGCATTGCACCCCTGGGGCCTGTTAAGGCTCAGGGAGTGAAGTCACGCACACTTCCCCACTACAGTTAAAATATGGCCTTCAGGGATGGGGTCCTGGGGCCCATTTCAGCTTGCAGAGTGGGGCCACATGCCCCCTCCCCTAATGCTAATGTATTTGGCCTGGTGGATGGTTTCCCCTGGACTCTTAAGGCTGGTAAGCCCTTCTATAACAAAGCATTTTTCTGGCTCTGGGAGATGTGGTCCCTGAGGCAAATAGTGATTTAGGGAAGGGTCTGTGTGACATCCTCACACTGCAGCGGGTTGGATGCTTGCAGGGGGTTAGATGCAGGGCTTGGCTAGTTTGTACTTACTTTCAGACCTCTAATGCCATACTTATTTATAAAGTAATGTGTACAAAAGAAGCTTGAATTATGTCATAGAGATGTCAGCAGTGATTTAATGAATGATGTTCTAGAACATGCTTTTAGTGATTTACTAGGTGAGGTCATAAGCAGTGCATTGCGGGGGTACACGTTATTATCTGTTGAATTTCCTCATTTTGTTTTTAGTTCAGATTGTTTTGTTGCCACTGAAATTTTCACCTAACTATAATGTCACTTTGGGCTTTTTTTCAGTGTGTATGTGTATTTGTGCATGTGTGTGTATATATGTATATGTATGCATGTATATATATATATATATATATATATATATATATATATATATTTATCACCTAGTGGCAGTCCCCAGTAGGTATTTATAGTGAGGACCATGTTTCCATAGAAAAAGTGTTTTTTGACTTGCCTAAATCTTTGGCACTGTTTGAGGAATCTTTACGAAATTTTCCCAAAAGAGTGGCCCGGTGATTCTTGTTGTGCATGGAATGTTTTGGGGGTGATCCGTCAAGCGAGGACCGAGAAAAAGGGGGTAAAAAAACATTGCATTTCCTATGTTAATTCCCAGAGGACCATTAGGCACGAGTTCAGCCTGAACCGCTGGGTGGAATTACACCAAATTTGGCAGAAAGCTAGCTTTCGGTACACAGATCACGCTTTCGCTTATCTGGTGTAAATCTGTTCAGTAGTTGTTGAGGAATTAAAGGGTAAATAAATGTGTATATCTAGCGAACAGGATTCTTTGTGATTAAGTCATGAAAATTCATGACTTTTCGTGAATACGCATGCGAAAAAGAGCACTGTAATTGGCTGAGCGCAACCTGACAAGAAAGTTGCAGCCACCATTTTATTTCACAGGACACAGTGCCCAGGGGTGAAAATCCTAACTGAAAGTGGAATAAGGGGTCAAGGTGAAGGTATCCTAAACCCAGGGGTGTGATATAGGTGTATTTGAGGGCCAAGTTATGGGTTTTAAATAATTTTGGATCACTGCACGCGATAATAGTGAACATTTGTGAATGGTCATGAATTTCCACTAATTATGCGCAAAATATTTGCAAATGTGAAAACATTTTAAAGAAAAAAATTGACTCATTCAGACACTGATTTATTTCATCATACATGCACTCAAAGACTCATGTTCCCACACCCACTCAGACACTCATGCACCCGCTCAGACCCACTCATAGACTTACACACCCACTTTCGGATCCACTCAGACAGTCACGCACCCACTCACAGATCCACGAGACAGACAGGCCCTATGACCTACCTGCTCTGTGCACAGCCAAAGGCCGTGCATGGCGAGGGGTTAAGTGGTTATAAGGGCTTGACTGCCAGGCTTGGATGCAGACCTGGCCTTACGACCAACTCCCGATGCATACAGCCAAAGGCCGTGTGTGACAGGCTTTGGAATAACATATAGTAATTCAAATTACTTTACATTAAAAAAAAACTGAGAAATTCACTGAAAAAAACACAGGTTACAGGGACTTTATAGTTAGGTTCTGAATCTACTCGTACAAAGCCATAGAAAGTCAGCAGTTATAGTTAGAGTTCTTTCAAGTAACTATAACTCCCTCCCTAAGGTGACTATAACTCACTTCTTTGCCATTCACAGCTAAATATTACACACATTATAGCATTGATGAATTCTTGTATGGCATCTTTGATATTATCACTGCAACATTTGTAATAAAATTGTTGATAAGAAAACTGTGCATGGCAAGGGCGTGAGTTCTAATAACCTTCGGGCGCAAATTACAGTTGCTTGAAAGAACTCTAACTACAACTGCTGAGCTTCTATGGTTTTGTACAAGTAAATTCAGAACCTAAATATAACGTCCCTGTAACCTTTGTTTTTTTCAGTAAATTTATATATGTGTGTTTGTGCATGTGTGTATATATATATATATATATATATATATATATATATATATATATATATATATATATATATGTGTGTGCATGTGTGAGATGGACAGATTTTTCATTTTATTTTTTCTCAAAGGGTGAAAGGATATTGTTTCTTTTGAATAGCTTGTTATTTCATCACCAGTGCTATTTGGTATCATGTAATTTTTTCCGTTAAAGTGTGACAATCCATTCAGGACATGCAGATGCTTCTGCTTCTTCTTGCACATCTGCGGGATCAGTCAATCTCACACACAGCTGCACATTTGATCTCTGATATTAATGTTTGCCGCTTCTTCCAAGGCATGTCCAAATGAAAAAGCTGCCTCCGAAGCTGCTTCTGAACCTTGTTAACATTTGCAACTCAAGCTGAACTCCTTTGTGTACTGTCTTTGCCCTCTGACAAAGAAACAGACTTTATCAGACAAACCAGCTTGTCAGTTTTTGGTTTGTGGTTAGAATTGGTGTGAATCGAAGTGCTTCAGTAGACACATTGACAGGCGTTACTTCTTGACATGCTTTCCCCAGAATTCTGTCACTAGGAATATCTTGTACTTTGACTGTGCCTTTTTGTCTTTTGTAATCCTTGTTCCAGCATTTCACAGTCTTCAATAATTGTATTAATTCCTATTGCACAGGCATTTAATGGTTTTCCATGTGGTTGAAGTTGACACACCTATAGATTTGCGGAAGCTCTGCAATGTATTAAAGAGAAATAATTTCGAATTACCATCAGAAATTAATGTTTTGAAATTATTATGTTTTGCATATGTATCCATTTCTATACATGCATTATATATACATGCATGTCTGATCCTGTAAATAGTAAGTATTGGAACAGAATGAAATAGGAAAACAGCTAGAGTGGTTAATTGTAACACATTAGTACACCTGGGAGCCATTTTTAAGATTTCATGCCTACACCTGTAAAGCCTTGGGTGAGTTCAGCCAGATTTTAGAGCATTTACAATAGCGAAATGGGAGAATAGACGAGGAACGAGTGTACACATAAGATACATTTATCATTGAGGATCTGCAGCTCTTGTCTTTACTCTTAGGTTGAGCACAATAATCCCTGTCCGGACCTATGGAGGCCGGTAGGCAGGAACTTTGCATGAAGCAAGTAAGTGGCACATTTTGGCTTCCGGTTTAGAGGTCATATTGATCTCTAATTCCACTCTTAACAGCAGTGCTAATCCTTCTGTGAGCAGATACTTCACATTAAAGTTCTTCCTCCATCAATAGTTCTTCCTCCCTGATTACTTGAGGAGTCTAGCCATAACTGAGATTTTTTTTATTAAAGAAAAACATGGTTTGAGGTAAGTTGCACAATCAGTATGAAGAAGCACGATTTTGCATGCTGCATGTTTTGTGTGTACACAATTCCAGGCAGTAGCGCAAACCTCTCAAATCGAGGGGCATATTTACGAGAGCCTTGCATCAAGTTTGCACCACACAAAATGTTACATGCCTCACGCAAGGCTCTCAGTCAGATTTATGAAGCCACACAAAGCCACTTTACGTGTTTTGAGTTGTCTCATAATTCTTGGGTAGCAAATTGCTGTGTTGCTCTACTCTGCACTGGGTTGGCGTTCCATGGGCATTACAGTGGATGTTCCCACACAACTCTGATGGAGTTTGACTCATCCCCAGATTTACAGGACCTTGTAAACCTGGGAATATGCCAAAACAATTCACCTCTCATGAGAAATGTAATGATAAGAGATATAACTATTTCTACTCATTATGTCCTCTTCGTATGTGTGCTGCATTCTGCAGCACACAGAGAAACTTTAAAAGGCCTCCCAGGATTGTTTTTGAGCAGGAAGGTGCTAGTTCAATCCTGCATGCAGGCACTCTTGCAGCACAGTGCAAGGGACCCTGGGTTGGTGTCAGGCTGCTACAACAGTGCCAATGGAGGAGGAAAGGACAGGAATGCACCGTATTACTTAAATACCGTGGATTTCTGCCATTCCCCTGTAATGCAAGGCAGTGCAGCAATGTAACTTGCTGCGCTGAACTACGTCAACATTCTCTTAAATATGCCCAAAATGTCTAGAAACATGACAATAGAGTGTGTGTGGCTCAATGATGAAAAGTTCACAGTGTTATTCTGTTTATATGTTGCACATGATATGTGCTAAACACATTCTTTTGATATAGCATTTTTGGTGTATTTTGTATGTCTTGTTTGTTTCAATAATAGGTCACATGCGGCACAAATTTCAGTTCCCTGAATCAGGGTAACTTGAAACTGACACAATACAGAGTTTATTACAGTATTACACTAGGGAGTACATTTTTGACACTTGTGGGACAGGGCAGCACAGCAAGTCAACTTGCTGTGCTGCTCTCCATCACAGGCAAAGGGCAGGAATGTACCATATTCATCAAATACAGCACATTCCTGTCTTTTTTACTTGAACTGGCACCGTTTTGCAAGCCTCCCGCCAATGCAAGCATATTTTCACTATGGTGAAAGGGTGCCTGTGTTGTATGCAGGATTGTTTTAGTGCAGGAAGTGGCACCTTCCTACACAAAAACAATCCTGGGAGGCTTCTTCCTTCTGAGTCCCATGAATGCAGCACAGATAGATATAGGAAAAAACAAGGAGAAATCCTGGGGAGGTGTGCATATTCCCAGGTTTACCAGGTTTGGTAAATCTGTTAATGTGTGAAAAATCATGTGAGTTATGTGGAAACACCCCGGCAACACCTATGGAACACCTTTGTGGCACAAAGTTATGCCACGCAGTGATTTGTGCTGCATTGCATTGCATTACTCCAGATTTTCGGAGCCACACAAAGCAATGCAAAGTGACTTTGCATGGCTTTAAAAAATCTGACTTATGGTTTGCGTCACTCTTGGTCCACATTGTGTGGTGCAAGAGAGACGCAAACTGGGCCATAAATATGACCTTTGTTGTGGCTTTATCAAATTTTATGTAGAGACACAATTCAGTTTAGGCAGAATAGATTAGGCAACATAAAAATGGTCCTGACGAATTGCCACTCATCCTGTTATGGACGCTATAAGGCATGAAATATGTTGACCAAAGTTTGACTTCATGGGACATTACTCACCACAAGGTCCCCATTGTATTTAATCTTGACAAGGGGCCCCACAATGTAAAAAATCATTTAAGTTCTTTAGTTAATTTAAAAAAAATATATCTGAATTCATCTGCCCGATCTACATTGAACATCTATTGAGTCTGGCATTCCAGACTTGTAGGCTACTTGTGAAAAAAACTCCAACAAAGAGCCCCCTTAAGGGGTCCAGTGGGCATTGCAGTGCCAGCCTGAGAGCAGCACAGCCTGATGATGAATCATGCCACCAGTTAATGGGTGAACAGGGATATCTTAAGGACTTTGGTGGGCCTGGGCCAAACGTATTTTGGGGGCCTCTGTTCGGAACAGCTTTGAAATGATGATCCAATTTCAGTTCTATCATGCCCATTTGGCCAGTTAACCGACAGTGCACAGGCACTCTTTTGCAAATTGTAAATGTGTTTACATCTAATATTCAGAGATGGTGGTGTGTATTTTCAATATTGTAACACAGCAACCACTCATTAATATTACTGCAAATAATCTCTCTAACACTCTCCCATTTCTCATATGTGAGGTCCTGTTATGACCTAAAAGAAACTTTTTATGGATGTTGCATGAAACAACATTTCTCTGTAGAAGACTGTAATAGACTCTCACACATCATTTACATATAAAGCAAATTAAAGAAAAATGGTATTTACAACAACCTGGTTAAGAACTGTTTAATGTGATTAGGACACAACACAGTTCAGAACAGAGCTGGTTCTATCATGGGGCCCCCTGAAAAGGGGGTCCCTGGGCCAGAGCCCACTTTGCCTATACCTTAAAATGTTTCTGTGGGTGAGGGCTTACGCTCTGCAATTAAGTTGCCTTTGATGACCAGTCTACGTCCAAATGATCACAATTGATAGCTTGAACCATTATTTGTTACTGCACACTTTTGGAAAATGGGCTATTAGTTGTGTGGCCAGCACAAGTAATAGTTCCTTAATGTTCCTCAATGGGAACCAAATACCCCTCTGTAGCACTTGGCATTGTGTAATCACTGGTGACCACCTAGAGGGGTCATCCAAAAATGCCAAGAAAGTTTCAACTGTCATAGTGTAATCACACGATGTTACTTGGGCATGAATCATTGTCATAATCTTGATAATACTTTACCAGTAAAACATTTGCAATTATCATGAAATCCCAATAAAATAATTTATTAGAAATAAACTTTGTGTTGGTGCAATCCTTCATAAACTTGGCATTAGACTGTGATGGTCCGAATAGTCACTAGAGGGCATCATGGTAAAAATGGCATGTTGGTAAAGCATTGTAGTGTAATCATATAATCAGCCTTTGGAGAGCATAATCAAATGAAAACCGATTGGTGAAAAACATTGCAATGTAATCATGCATTCAGCCCCTACAGGGTGTAATCACATGAATAAGCATTAGAATGTAATCATACAATCAACCCCTAGAGGACACAGTGCATTACACATTCCAAGGATGTCCATGCTTTTAAAAGTGTTATCATCCACAAGACCCCTAAAAGGCAAACTACTCCCAGCTGTAGAGCAAAAGCTCCAGCTATGGGAATGCTGGTATATTTCTTGAAAGGTTGGGAAAGGTGATGATTTTGGGGTCTCCCCAGTTTAGGGTTGAGACCTAGAAGATGACCTGAAGAGAAAGAGCACATCATACTGAGCAATTTTGTGATGGTCATATCCTCCTAATCACAGGTGAAGATATGGACAAAAATGCCTTTTTTTAATCACAAGTCTAGCAAAGCTTTATGGTGCAAGTCTCTGCAGTGCAGTGCATATTGTAGCATTGGTTCTCCTGCTGTGCCGGGGAGAGCCAAGCTGAGGTTTTCCCTTTGTTTCCTTTTTATTGTGGCCTTGTACTGCATTTTCATCCTTTTTTCTGGGGGTTGCCTGGTCCCACCCAGGCACCTCAGAGATAACTAACATTGGCGGGCAGCACCCATGGCTCCTTCCACCAGCTCCCAACATGACCTACACTCCTTCGTGTGGCAGAGGGAGCTTGCAATACTCACTGGTGTCTGCCCGCTCCATAGGGCTGATGGGTACAGAGTTGATGGGCTCCTGGGGCCAGGGATGGGTGCCCTCCTACCTCCTCTCAGGAAGCACAGCAGCCATTCCCCATAATTACATGTACACTGGGGTCAGGGATTAGGTCCCTGCAATGCGAATCTGCCTGGGCAATGGGGTCCCCAGGTGAGTTAGGAATAAGGGGAGAGGGCCTCACGCACACCCTCTCCCCCAGTGGAATAAATCTAGGTTTCTTGCACCATCCTCCAGCCCCTGGCCCACCCTGGGGGAATTTACCAGACCTGCGGCGGAGCCCCAGGCAATCAGGAGGAGAGAAAGTCAAAGGGTCCAAACTTTAAAATGCCATAACTCAGGCCCCATTGGGCCAAATTGGTTGATCCTGGGCTCATTTTAACAACCCTCCTTAACTCCAGAGCAGTGCATTCCTCCAAAAACTGGCTCTTCTGGTTCCCTGCACCACTTCACCTTTGTGGTTTTGTTGGTGGGTGCAGAATAGTCCATGACCTCCCCCAGCTTGTCCTCAGGAGGACCAAGGGGGCCAGCTACACTGGTTCTTGGAGAGATCCAATGGCTCTGGGGTCAACTGGGCAGAGTCCTGGGTCTAGAAAGCTAGTCAGGGGGTTCCTCCTTATAGTTCTTCATGGTGATCCCAGGATCCAGCAGCAAAGCGGGCAGAAAATCCAAGGCAAGAGAGTCTTCCCCTTATGCAAGAGTTTATGAAGGGGAGAGGAAGGTTCCAGAAGACAGGTACACCTAACCAATCCTGGGATCCCACATAACCCCTCCACCCCGTCCCAATCCTTCTGCACAGCATGTTGGGACAATCCAAAATGGCATCATCAAGGAGCCACTGGTCACATCAGCTACCGGGGCCTCAGTTCCACCTCTCACTTACATCCCTGCCAGGGACTTGCACATTTGAATTTCAAAGGTGCACCCCCTCCCCCGGTCATTTCACTCTGATTGTCTGGGCACTCTCCTTTGATCAGTGGGCTTGGGCAGTCCATCCCTTGTGCAATCTGATAGCTGGGTGATTGATACTGGTTCTCCCACCTCATCCCTTTCTTCCTCAGGTGCTAGGAGAAGTAGTGCTAATTCTTCCTTTTGTGTGGGGGTAGCCTTTGTTCCTGCTGCTGTGGAAAATGTAATTACTGAACACAGCAGGGGAACAATAGGCCTGGACTCCGATCCTGAGGTGCCCCAGTGAAAAATAAAAGCTCTGAATGACCCATGAGATGTAAAGATATAGGTGGTCATTACAACCCTGGCGGTCGGTGTTAAAGCGGCGGTAAGACTACTAACAGGCCGGCGGTAATAAAATTGCAATTACGACCGTGGCGGACACCGCCAACAAAGACAGCCACTTTAACACTCCGACCGCCACGGCGGTACAAACAAACAGCGCGGCGGTCACCACCAACAGACAGGCGGGAGACAATGTACCGCCCACACTATTATGACAGGCCAATCCGCCACCTTTTCCGGGGCGGATTCACCGCAGATAAAAACACGGCGGAAACAGGAATCCCAAAGGGAAAACGCTCACCTCTACACAGCCCACGAGGAATGAGGACGCCAGGGATCCGGAACTCCAAATTCTCCCTGCAATAGTCTTCCTGCTCCTCTACCAGGAGCACGAACGCCGGCGGCGAAGGCCACGGTGAGTACAGCACCTACGACACAGGGGAGGAGGGAGGGAAAAAACAGGGACATACACACGCAACACCCCCACCCTCACCCACTACAACACACACTAATGCAAATCAATACATCACAGTTACACCCCCCAAGCCCCTGGAAGAATGCAAAGACAATAGAAAATGAGTGTAACCATTGTAATATATTAATAGCAAGTAGGCAGAAATATATAAACACCATTTACAAAATATATACCAAGCATAGTAGTCCAGGTAGTGCTCTAAGAAAGTCCGTGGAACACTGGGACCACACGGTATGGGCGAGGCCCACACAAGATCCCCGACCATGACGGAGAGAACACTGCAGGGGCATCAGAGAGCAACTAAACAGGCACCTCAGGGGGAGGGAAAGGGGGGGCACCTCAGCCGCTTGAGTGCACAATGCCAAATCCACAAGGGGGCCACATGCCCACTGTTCAATCCTGGGGAGTGCAAAGCCATAGTCTCTCAAGTCTCTACAGTGGGTGGGTTGCCCACTGTTCAATCCTGGGGAGTGCAGAGCCACAGTCTCTCAAGTCTATACAGTGGGTGGGTTGCCCACTGCCATATCCTGGGGAGTGCAAAGCCACAGTCTCTCAAGTCTCTACAGTGGGTGGGTTGCCCACTGTTCAATCCTGAGGAGTGCAAAGCCACAGTCTTTCAAGTCTCTACAGTGGGTGGGTTGCCCACTGTACCATCCTGGGGAGTGCAAAGCCATAGTCTCTTAAGTGGATAACAGTCTCCAATGGTTCTGGAGGGGGCATGGTGCCCAGAGTGCTTCATCCTGCCAAGGACTGAGGTAGTGGATGACAGTCTCCACTGGTTCTGGAGGGGGCATGGTGCCCAGAGTGCTTCATCCTGCCAAGGACAGAGGTAGTGGATGACAGTCTCCACTGGTTCTGGAGGGGGCATGGTGCCCAGAGTGCTTCATCCTGCCAAGGACAGAGGTAGTGGATGACAGTCTCCACTGGTTCTGGAGGGGGCATGGTGCCCAGAGTGCTTCATCCTGCTAAGGACAGAGGTAGTGGATGACAGTCTCCACTTGTTCTGGAGGGGGCATGGTGCCCAGAGTGCATCATTCACCCCATGACGGACTCAGTTGCATCAGTGCCCTTGCCGCTAATGGGTCAGCGGTGCTTGAGACAGCAGTGCCCTGTTCAGCAGTGCTTGAGACGGCGGTGCCCTGTTCAGCGGTGCTTGAGATGGCGGTGCCCTGTTCAGCGGTGCTTGAGATGGCGCTGCCCTGTTCAGCGGTGCTTGAGATGGCGGTGCCCTGTTCAGCGGTGCTTGAGGCGGCGGTCTCCATTGCAGGGACTCAGTTGCTGGCGGTCCTTCATGGCCCAGCGGGGCTTTTGCTGGCGGGCCTTCATGGCCCAGTGGGGCTTGTGCTGGCAGGCCCCTCCTGGGCAGGTGGGCTGGTGCTGGCGGGCCTCTCTTGGGCAGCTGGGCTGCTGCTGGCGGGCCCCTCCTGGGCAGCTGGGCTGGTGCTGGCGGGCCCCTCCTGGGCAGCTGGGCTGGTGCTGGCAGTCCTGTCCTGGGCAGCTGGGCTTGTGCTAGCGGTCCTGTCCTGGGCAGCTGGGTTTGTGCTGGCGGTCCTGGGCAGCTGGGCTAGTGCTGGCGGTCCTGTCCTGGGCAGCTGGGCTTGTGCTGGCGGTCCTGTCTTGGGCAGCTGGGCTTGTCCTGGAGGTGGCCTCCTGTGCAGCAGGGATGATGGCGGTCTTCTCCGCTGTGCTGCTCTTCCCAGACTTGCCGGGTTTCTTGTGGCCCTTCCCCACCTTGGAAGGTGTCACAGCTGACTCCACACTCCCACCAGGACCCCTGGGAGTGGCTTTGGTGGCTGGAGTCTTCCCCCTCTCCCGCCGGGCACTGGCCAACCTCTGATGCTTCACAGGTGGGGGATTGTCTGTGCTGTGGCTCTGTGCCACACTGGCTGCCCTGGTGGCCGGTGCACTCCAGATTCCAGTGACTACAGGCACAACTGGTCCCAGAGATGTTGTGGCTGAGGTGCTAGTTCGGGACCTATGAGACGGACTGGGTGGGGGAGGTGTGGGAAAGAGGTCAAGGTTGGACAGGAAAGGTTTTTGGGACACACTGGGATGGGTAGCTGGAGGGGGTTTGGGAGTGGAGGAAGAGGTGGTGGTTGTAGGAGGTGTACGTTTGGTGACTTTGGGTGAAGCTGCATGCGCTGGAGGCTGTCGTGAGTTGGATGGCTGTTGGGTGGGTGTGTGCCTGTGTTTGTGTATCTTGGGAGGGGGCATCACAGACACACTGGGAGAGGATACAGGGGACGTGTGAAAGGTAGTGGGGGTGGTGACTGCACGTGAGCGGGGTGTGGTGGTGGGTGTGCTGGAGAGGGACGTAGTGGCTGTAGAGGTAGTGCATGCAGGTTTGAGTGTAGACGAGACTGGGAGGGAGGAGGGAGACAACGAGGAGGGGGACACAGTGGAGGCAGTGGATGTTGGTGTGTCTGCATGTGTGTGATGCTTGTGTGAGTGCCTGTGGGATGTGTGGTGTTTTTGTTTTCCTGAGCTTCCCTTGTGTGTTGACGTGTGTGCATGCTGGTCTGTAGGTGTGCTTGGGATAGGCTGAGGTACAGGGGATTGGGTCAGGGTGGAGGAAGTTGGAGGGGGGATGCTAGACACAGGGACAATGGCTGCCATCAGTGCTGAGGCCAGAGTCTGGAAAGCTTGCTGAAGGGCCGCCTGACCAGAATGAATGCCCTCCAGGAATGCATTTGTTTGTTGCAACTGCCTTTCTACACCCTGGATGGCATTCAAAACTGTAGACTGCCCAACAGTGAGGAACCTGAGGAGGTCAATGGCCTCCTCACTGAGGGCAGCAGGGGTGACTGGGGCAGGGCCTGAGGTTCCTGGGTCGAAGGTGATGCCCACCCTCCCGGGTGAGCGGGCACGGGGCGAAGGCTTAGGGGCTGCTGGGAGGGCGGTGCTGGAAGGGGAGGTGGCGGCTGTACCTGTAGATGGGGGTGGCACAGATGTTGCCGCTACCACAAGGGAGCTCCCATCAGAGGACAAGTCCGTGTCACTGGTCTCAGCTCCTGTTCCCGCCCTGGAGCTCCCTCGCCCTCCGTCCCACTGGTGAAGTCCGAGTCCGTAGTGTGGCCCTCCATGGCCATGTGGGATGCAGCCCCCTGGTGCTTCGGTGCCACTGCTCCTCCGCCTGATGATGCTAATGCACACAAGAACAGGGAGACCACAAAAAGGGGGGGGACGACAGAAGAAAGACATGTTGAGAGCATGCATTACCGCTACCGTTGGCGGACACGACAGACACAGAAGCCCACTGCACTACGCCGCGCTCTTGGGCTCCACTGTTCAATTCCTGGGAAATGGCCTACCAGGCTATGGACAACATCTGCACACATAGATGACACAGGGGTGTTGGAAAATGGGTTATTGGTAAGGGCAGGTAGGTACCTACACTTAGCAATAGGCCACTAACCTCCACTTAGGTCCAGTTAGGTCTCAGTAAATTAAACCCAGCTCAACCCTTGGTAGCTTGGCAACGAGTGTCAAGGCTTAACTTAGGAGACAGAGTGTAAAGCATTCACATATCACAAAACAGTAATTATATAAAACACAGGAAACAGTTTAAAAATCCCAAACCAATTTATAATAATAGCTTATATTTTTATTTTTAAAATGACACAAAAATGAATAAAATCGGACAAGGGGAACCAGAGACATGAATTTTTTAAGAATTATTGTTTTTTTAGCACCTAGAAACAAAAAGCGCCAATCAGGTCATCTGGTTGCACCTCAACCGGGGCAAAGTCAAAGTTTAAGGCCGACCGTGATGGAGCCCTGCTCGGCTACAGGCCGCGGGAGGCCTCGGTTAAAAGTTTACCTTCACACTTAGCCTCTTTTTCGAAGATTTTCTTCAGCGGGACGAACCTGCCAGTCCAATCCGACCTCCTGGAGCCCCTTTCCGGATACGCGATGCGGGAATCCTCTGTGGAGATTTTTACCTTCGGACTTAGTCGTTTTTTCGAGGTGAAAATCCTTCGACCGGGGTAAACCTGGATCTTGATCCAACGTCCCTGGAGCCCTCCTCGGATACGCTGGCTGGGAGGTCGCGGTCAACTTTTTACCTTCGGACTTAGTCTCTTTTTCAGAGTTTTTCTTTACCGGGACGAAGCAGCAAATCAGGCCGGGTCGCGGTCGAGGCAAGCCGGCTAGAGTTGCAGCGGCGGGTCGGTCCCTCTATGGAGCTTTTTTACAAAAGTTCTCCAAACTTCTCGAAACTTCTGGGGCTTCTCCCAGATGTCCTTTTAAGATTCTTTTGAGGTCCACAGCTCACCCCAAGGGTCCAGAAGTTTCTGAGATGGTCCTTGGGGGTGCGGACTACAACTCCCAGAATGCACCTGGCGCAAACTCCTTTTTGGCCACTGGGCAGTGGCCAGCTGGTTGATTTCTTCAGGAGTTGGTGCAGGGGACTCTGGATAGCAATGTTTCACCTGTAGCAAACAGGGAGTCCCTCCTTGAACCAGTTGAAGCCAGGCAAAGTCCTTCTTGTGGTGAAGCCCAAGTGTGCAGCTGGTGCAGTCCTTCTGAGTGCAGGTTCCAGGTGCAGGCCAGGGGTCCAGCAGGGCATTCCTTCTTCTCCTTTGGTTCTTCCTTGTTGGAATCTGATGGGGATCTGAGGTGTCGGTGCAGGTCTGCCAGTTTTATCCTTGCTCCTGGGTGAAAAGCAGGGGGATCCTGGTTCTCCAATCAGGTGCAGGGTCCTTCCCCCTGTGATGACCACTTCCTGGGAAGTGTGGCAAAAATCAATCCCAGGAGGCAACATTCTCCAGAAATCCATCATGGCTGAATCTGATTTTTGGAGGTTACATCTGGCTGAGCCCACCCACTGGTGTGGCTAAAAATCATAAACACACCCCTCTCCTTCCCTCTCCTAATCTAATCAAGGGGGCACCTAGTTGTCTGGGGTTGCAGGATGTGGGGGTGTTGCTGGTTGCTCCAAATGTCCTTCTCTGCCTTTGAAGACCAGTTTGGCAGCCCTCCCCCTTCCTGCCTCACCATCTGCTGAGGGGAGATTCCCTCCCACAGGCAAATTCCTTTGTGTGAAGCCAGGCCACTTCACACCTCATCAAGGCAGCCTGGCCAGGCTGCTAGAGGCTGGCCAATCAGAGCACAGCAGCAAGCACAATGCAGGGCTGACATTGGCAACTTTTCAGGTAAAGTTTCAAACTCTCTACCTGAACAAGTTATATTAAATCCAACAACTGGAAGTTGTGGTATTTATTACAACAATTAATGTGATACCAAACTCTTGATATCCATCATTTAAGGGGACTTTAAAAATTAAAATAAAGTCTCCCCATTCTAGCCTATGGAGGCCATTCACTAAAATGAGGGAAAAACGAATTTGGCTGTTTTTACCTCACCAGGGCTTATAAGACTATTTTTATAAGGCCCCTGCATATAGTTACATGGCACCCAGCCCTAGGGGCACATAGGGCACACCTTAGGGGTGACTTATATGTAAAAATAAGGTAGTTTAAGACTTTGAAACTACTTTTAATTCCAAAGTAGAATTTGCATATAACTTTAATTTAAAAGTAGCCAGCAAGGCACGCCTGCCTTTAAAATGACTCTGGGCACCTCAGCAGTGCACCTATGGGTGCACTACCTATGCTGTGGTCCCTAAACCTACATGCCCTACCATATACTAGGGACTTATAGGTAGGTTGACTTAGCCAATTATAATTAGCCTAATTTGCATATCCATTTTACACAGCACAGGCCCTGGGACTGGTTAGCAGTACCCAGGGCACCATCAGAGTCAGGAAAACACCAGCAAAAAGTGGAAAATGGGGGCAAAAAGTTAGGGGGCCTCTGCAATCAGCCCTGTTTTCTCACAAGGGGCATGACTAGGTGTAGTTGTCACTCTACAGAGGTGGGGTTGAGTGCCACATTGCCTGCCTTACGGTGGGGCCTTGCCTACGGAACTCGCCCTGGCCTAGGGAAACCCACAGCCCACCTCCCCCACCCAGACACCTCCACTGCGCGCAAAGTCAGCAGAATGAGAGTGTACTCACCCCCTTGTGTCTGCTGGGATGCCCTCAAGCGCCCATCCAACTCCGGGTAGGCCACCGCCAGGATGCTGAACATCAGGGGGGTCATGGTGCGACGGGCACCCCTCCCACGTTGGGAGGCCATCCCCAGCTGAGCCTCCGCCGTCTTCTTGCTCCAGTGGCGAATGTCTTCCCATCTTTTCCGGCAGTGGGTGCTCCGTCTGTGGTAGACCCCAAGGGTCCTGACATCCTTGGCGATGGCACGCCAAATATCTTTTTTCTGGTGGGCGCTGACCTATATGAAATGTACAGGGAGAAAAGAGAAGTTATTACCAACTGCACCGTCAAACTGATTGACCCCATCCCTACCCTTGCCATGTGGCACATGCATTCACCGTCTTTCATGCACGCAGCACTCTCCCCCCTTCCTTCTTACATCCAGCCCTCTCCACACAGGCATAGCCCATACAGCATGCTCCCTGTGTACTTACCTGTTTGTCTGGAGGACCGTAGAGTAGCATGTACTGGGGGAGGACCCCATCCACGAGTTTCTCCAACTCCTCCGATGTGAAGGCAGGGGCCCTTTCCCCAGACACTCGAGCCATTGTCTCTTCCAGACCGAGGTCACAGCAGCACTTGCAGTGTAGGTCCTCTCCTGTCGAAGATCAGGTATCGAGTGATTGAACAGATAGAAAATGGCGGTCACGTCCGCGGCGGTGCGTACCGTTACCGCCGGTGTACATCGTCATAGGCTCCTGGGACCAATAGGGCACAATGTTAACCAATGCAGCATTGCGCCGCGGTCTTCAACCGCCTACGGCGACGGTGTACAACGCCCGCGCAGTTACCTCACATCCCATTGTCCCACTTTACAGGTCAGGCAGCCGCCATTTCAGGGGCCCACATGGCTTCATTTTCAACTCCGTCACACATACCTATGCCTAGACTCAACACACATACAGGCCACCTTTTGTGTATGAATGGTGTTCTGTGTAAACTGTGGGTACGTACCTCTGAGTTTTTTGACTCTGTGCTCGCTGTTGCCCTTCATAGGCACCGTCCGCTGGGACATGTGAGGAGATGGCGGCATCCTCCGGTGTACCGACCGTTGTTGGACCTGTCGACAATGGAGGAGCAACATGTGATTATCACATACAGGCTTGACCATGCCACAATCCAGGAACTGTGTACCCAGTTGGAGCCAGACCTGATGTCAGCAATCCGTCATCCCACAGGAATCCCCCCTCAAGTGCAGGTGCTGTCAGTGCTCCATTTCCTTGCAAGTGGGTCTTTTCAAACAACAGTGGCCATAGAATCAGGGATGTCCCAGCCTATGTTTTCCAACGTATTGTCAAGAGTGTTGTCTGCCCTTCTGAAACACATGCGGAGCTACATCGTTTTTCCTCAGTTGGAGGATTTGCCTACAGTGAAAGGTGATTTCTATGCCCTGGGACACATCCCCAACATCATAGGTGCCATTGATGGGACACATGTGGCTTTGCCCCCCCCACAGGAGTGAACAGGTGTATAGAAACTGGAAGAGTTATCATTCGATGAATGTACAGATGGTATGTTTGGCATACCAGTACATCTCCCATGTGAATGCCATGTTCCCTGGCACAGTGCATAACACCCACATCCTGTGGAATAGCAGCATCCCTTATGTGATGGGTCAACTCCAGAGGCACTGTGTGTGGCTATTAGGTGAGCACCTGGAAGCTGGTCAGTGGGAATGGTAGTCTGGGTCTGGGGATATCCCTCCAGGTTAGTGTGTGTCTAACAGTTGTCCCTCGCCATTTGCAGGTGACTCTGGTTACCCCAACCTATCATGGCTACTGACCCCAGTGAGGAATCCCAGGACAAGGGCAGAGGAACACTACAATGAGGCCCATGGGCGAACTAGGAGGGTGATCGAGTGGACCTTCGGCCTCCTGAAGGCCAGGTTCCGGTGCCTATATATGACAGGTGGATCCCTATTCTACTTACCAAAGAAGGTGCGCCAGATCATCGTGGCCTGCTGTATGCTTCACAACTTGGCTTTGCGACGACAGGTGCCTTTTCTGCAGGAGGATGGTCCAGATGGCGGTGTTGTGGCAGCTGTGGAGCCTGTGGACAGTGGAGACGAGGAAGCAGAGGAAGAAGACATGAACAACAGGGACTCAGTGATCCAGCAATATTTCCAGTGAGACACAGGTAAGAATACAGACCTGCCTACTACATGTACTTTAACACTACTACCTCTCTACTGTCTGTCGTGTATGGTCACTGAGTGGCACTTTCCCATACAATTTCACAGATGTGGGACCCACTGTGTGACATCTGCTTAGATTCCTCAGGACTAGAGCTGTGTGACATAGGTATGTTGACATTACAATTGAAAGAGCATTTTGCCACTGGAATTGCTAATACACTATTTCGAAATCACAGACAGACTCCTGATTGTTTTGTGCTTTAAGTGAGTTTATTTAATTTCTAAATATTGGAGGGGTTAGCGAAATAGTGAAGGGTGATGGAGGAGGAATGTCCATGGCAGAGTCCAGTCTATTAGTCTCACAGGTGCATTGCCCATATGGGCATAGGAAGTGGAGCTGGGGCAGTTTAAGTATGGACAGGGTGACAAGGTGGGACAGTAGGATGACAATCAGGATGGTCTCATTTCTTGGCGGGGGTCTTGGTATCGTGCTCTGTCTTGTTCCTGGATCTCAGGGACCATTTGCGGGGTGGTTCTCCCTCTGCAGGGGGTGGGGTGCTGGTGTGGTGGTCCTGTGGCGGGGCATCCTGTCCACTAGCGCTGGCGGAGGTAGTGGGCAGTAGTTCATCATCCATGCTAGTGTCAGGGGCCCCTTGTAGTGCCACAGTGTCCCTCGTGGTGTTGAGTACTTCCTTCAGCACCCCTACGATGGTGCCCAGGGTGGAGCTGATGGTTCTGAGTACTCCCTGAAGCCCATATACTGTTCCTCCTGCAGGCACTGGCTCTCCTGAAACTTGGCCAGTACCATTGCCATCGTCTCCTTGGAGTGGTGGTAGGCTCCCTTGATGGAGGAGAGGGGCTCGTGGAGAGTGGGTTCCCTTGGCCTGTCCGCCCCCTGTCGCACAGCAGCCCTCCCAGTTCCCCTGTGTTCATGTTCCTCGGTCCCCTGGACCGTGTGCCCACTACCACTGCCCCCAGGTCCCTGTTATTGTTGGGGTGGTGGGTTAGCCTGGGTTCCCTGTAGTGGTGGACACACATCTGATTGACGTGTCCTGGGGACAGAGGTATGGGCCCACTGGGTGGGTGCTGTGCTGGTGTTTCCAGAGGGGGGAAGGTCTGTGGTGGCCTGTGACTGGGTGAGGGCAAACAACTGTCCAGAGGTCCCCGATGGACCGGGCTGGTCATCTAGATCCAGTTGGACAGAGCTGCTGTCATCACTGTGGGCCTCTTCTGTTGGTGGTGTGGACATGTGTGGACCCTCCTGTCCGGTGACGTTGGGTAGGGGTCCTGCAGGGGTATAAAAGGATGGCTATTACATCTGTGTGTGTCATGGTGTGCAATGGGTGGGTGACCGTGTACCCCAGTGCTTGCATTCCTGTGTGGGACCTTGTGTGATGATGGTTTAGGGGTTTGTATGGGTATGTGCAGTAGGCATGCTTTAGTGATGGGTGTCCATCCTTTGTTGTTGCATGCAGGGCTTGGTGTTGGGATGAGTGGTTTTTGATGTTGGGACATATGTGAGGAGTTGGAGTGCTGGGGGTGAGGGTGGGGGTATGTGATGGCATGCAGGTAGGGTGGGGGATGAAGTAGTGAAAGATTTGTCTTACCAGAGTCCATTCCTCCACCTACTCCTGCAAGGCCCTCAGGATGCAGAATCGCCAAGACCTGCTCCTCCCATGTTGTTAGTTGTGGGGGAGGAGGTGGGGGGTCTGCCGCCAGTCCGTTGAACCTCCAGGTGGTGTCTTGAGACCACGGAACGCACCTTCCCCCGTAGGTCGGTCCACCTCTTCCTGATGTCCTCCCGATTTCTTGGGTGCTGTCCCACTGCGTTGACCCTGTCCACTATTCTTCGCCATAGCTCCATCTTCCTTGCAATTGAGGTGTGCTGCACCTGTGCTCCGAATAGCTGTGGCTCTACCCGGACGATTTCCTCCACCATGACCATGAGCTCCTCCTCCGAGAAACTGGGGTGTCTTTGCCGTGCCATGGGGTGGTGTAGGTGATGTGTGGGGTGGAGTGTGTGGTGATAAGTGTGCTGATATGTAGTGGTGTGTTGTGTGAGGTGCGTGGAAGTTCTGTGGGTGATGGTGTTGTGTGCCTATGGATGATGTTGTTCTTGCTGGTGCTGTCTCTCTCTGGCCTTCTTTTGGAATTCTTGGTAGTAGGGGTTTGTGGGTGATGTGGGTGTGTGTTTTATATTGTATTGGGTGTGTGGGAGTGGTGTGTGTATGTGTATCAGGTGTGTGTATTTGGAATTGTCCAATGTGGCTGTGTTTTGTATGTGTGTGTGTATTTTGAGCGCAGCGGTGTGTACCGCCAATGGAATACCGCGATTGAAAGACCGCCGCGTGGATTCGTGGGTCGTGATAGTGTGGGCGTATTTCTGTTGGCGTGACGGTGGAGGTTTTGTTTTTGCCAATTTATCACTGACCTTTGGTGTGGCGGACATGTGTGGGTGTCTGAAATTGTGGCGGATTCCGTGCTGTGGGTCATAATAGCTGTGGGGCGAATTCTGCGGGTGCGGCGGTGTGTTGGCGGTCTTCTGCACGTCGGTAAGCGGCTTTTACCGCCAATGTTGTAATGAGGGCCATAATCTTGGAATTGTACATTTGATTTTCTCACACGTTATACTCTAATTCAAGATGCCAATGGTCTCTGTAGGTCAAGGAGAAGGGAAACTACACTTTGAGGCATTTCCCTCCCTCTCTGTGTAATGGAGTGTTGCTATAGTTGAAAAGAGTAAAGCACTCTGACTATCCCTAATAATGTACACTACCTTTATGAGGCCTATCCCAGGTGACTACCTATCCCTGCTGAGTCTCCATTGTGCCACAGCACCTGTGCACTGTTACAGGGCTGCACACGACAGTAGTCTCCAATGTGCAGCCCGCACAAAAGTGCACATGCGTGTGCACACATGTTCATGTGTAACCAGCCAAGTGCCCCTTACCGTTGCTGCATCGTAGCATGCCATATCTTAAAAGGCAGACACTGGTGGTAAACACACGCAGAGAGCTTGAGGAGGAGTACTGGCCCTTTGCCTATGACTGTGCTTTGCTGGGTTTGCCTGCAGTTACTGCTTCTACCTGAAAGAGGTCAAAGACTGGACTTTGTGGTATATTCCTACTTATGAAGTATCTCCAAGGGCTTGGACTGAGCTTGCCTCCTGTTTTGAAGTCTCAGAGCCATCAACGACTTCCTCTGTCAGCAGCTGGACTCTGCTGAGACTCCTACCCTCCCAAGTGGGCACACTTCAGCCTGTAAGCCATTGAAAGGTGAAGCTGGTGGAACCAAGGTGGAAATTCACACACAGGAGCCATGTGGGAAAAACATTGATGCACCACCTGCAAGGCGTCTGTAAAAATGATGCACAAGCTGCATAATGGCTGAGACATCGATGCACCACCTGCATTACAGTTGGGAAATCAATGCATCATCTGCATCGCTGCTGGAGAAACGATGCAACACCTGCTTGCGGCTGCTGAAATTGTTGCAAACCCTACGCAGTGCAGTTCCTCATCGCCATGTGGCTGGATTTCGAACGCATCGTCGCTGGGCATAAAAATCAACGTGAACCGCCCCAGATCCCAGATGCCCATCTGGAAATCAATACATAATTCTCTTGCAGGAGAGAAAAACGACACATCACCTACCTGACCGAGGAAGAAATGATGCACGGTCTCACTTGTGAGTAAGGAATTGAAGCATCAATGACTTTTCCGATGCACACTCACATGTTCTGCTTTATTTTTTATGCAAACCAGGTACTTCGTGTAACGTCAATGAATCCATTGCTTTCAATAGAGTAAGACTCTTTTTAATTTAAAAATTCATAACTTTACTTGTGTATGTTGTATTTTTATCGTTTTGCTCTTGTTTGATTTAGATAAATATTGCCTATGTTTCTTAACTGGTGTTGTGTCCATTTGGTAGCGTTTTCACTGTATTACTGTGTGTTTTGGTGCAAATAATTACATATTGCCTTTAAGATAAGCCTGACTGCTTGTGCCAAGCCGCCAAGGTGGTGAGCAGGGGTTATCTTAAGTGTGTATCTCCATTGCCCTGACTAGAGTGAGTATCCCTGCTTGGACAGAGTGCAAACATACTGCCAACCAGAGAACCCATTTCTAACACAGCATCTGAGGCATATAATGGGGACATGAAACAGTTTCTTGCTTGTGGTGGTGACCTATTAGCATTTGAGATGCTGAATAAGTGTATAAGGCTCTACCTTGGTTTGTGAATGAGAACCTTGAAATAAGAAGCTGTTCCTGGTGTTTTATTAAAGTATAGGTGCTTATAAAACTGTACCTGCCATATAAGGAATGTGAAACTAAACCTAATCAAATTAAACTGTTACTCGCATATTGCAGCAAAATATGTGAATATAGGTTTTATCATACAATTTCAGCACATTGGTGTATGAGGCTGTATCTGGGTGTGAAAAACTGCCCCTTTTTCATTGTCCCTCCCATTTGGTAGCTGAATTCTGTTACTGAAGTTTAGACTCTGCACACTGGAGCACTGCTTTTTAGTGCCCCATGTATGTCCTCTGACTCCCAAGGCATGTGCAGCAGGGGTATTAATACTCTGCACTACTTTATGTGGAGTCAAAATAGCCACTTGCCAAATGATCACAAGAGTTATTTGACATTTTTATTGCTGCCTGAAAGCTGAATGCACAAGGAGCTCTGTTGCAAGTGCTTTTAAATATGCTGTGCACAACACAGTGCCCCATTGGAGGTTACTGCCCCCCCCCAGGTCAGCGCCCAGTGATTTTTCAGTTGGTGAACTCAGCTTCTAGCAATAATGAGGGACACAAGGATGGCAGTTGTGCTGTCACTTCGCAAGCACAGTCTGTGCATTGGAGTGCTCGCAGCAGATTAGAATAACCAAGAGAGCAGGCATGTGCAGTATCAAGCACAGACAGAGTGCTCTTCTCATAGCCCCCCAATTTAGTGCAGCCCTAAATTCCACCTTTCACCATCAACTCTAGATGTAGAGTCAATATGGCCTATTTGGGAAGCAAACATATTTGTGTGGCAAACAATTTCTTAGGGTGCATGGAGGCCCTCTAGGGCCTCGTTCTAGGGCACAAAAGTGGACTTCCATTTTTCTTGAGGAGTTGGAGATATTTTTGGGCCCTGCCCTTAAAATGGGATTAGTGCACAAGCCTGTCTTGCAGTCCTACTGGTCTACTCGCACAGTTTGAGTAAACCCATCTTCACAATGAACATGAGCAGAAATATTTTTGTTTTTTTACAGCGCATGCTGCATTTCAATGACCATTCTGCTGCATTGCCCCAGGGCCATCCAGACCATGACAGGTTGCCCAAAATGTATCCTGTGGGGGAACATTTGTCTGCCAGGTTTTCACAGATTTATATTCCTAGAAAGAACATAGCAATAGATTAGTCCTTGATCCTGTACAAAGGGCGGCTGCTGTTCAGGCAGTACACTGCAAGCTAAAGAGCTCACTAGGGCATCAAGCAGTGCATCCTGTGTGAGAGCTCCCCTGACTATGTGTACACTTTGAAAGAGTTTATCGGGAAGGACTTCACATTAAACCCTCCCACGCAAGAAGACACAGGAAATATTATCTGGGAGCTTCTACAGCCACTCCTTTAAAAAGGTTGTATCCTTTATGTGGACAATTTCTGTATGGGATTAGAGCTGTTCAGTGAGCTGTACAAAGCTGGCACTGTGGCCTGCAGTACAGTTCGTTGTTGCCACAAAGGATTCCAGCATGAGCTTGTTTGTAAGTAGCTGCAGAAATCCCAGAGCACTGTGTTGTGTTCCAATGAACTGCTCGCAGTCAAGTTCTAGGATAGGCATGTGTATGTGCTCATTATATTTCATGATGTTGGTTCTTCCTTCATCACTTGGGGTCATATGGCCGAAGATCTGAAGCCCACCTGTATGCTTGATTTCATAAGGTGAATGGACGGAGTGTGTAAGAATGACCAGGTTCATAAAACTCGCATTTGGTAAAAGAAAATGTTTACCCACCTAATCTAGATGGCAACATACATTGTGTATGTTGATTATCATGACACAACCACAGAAACACTCATGTCTTTCCTTGACTTTCAGTTATCCGTCATTAAAAGCCTTACGGCTACAGAAGCAGCAGCCTCCATTTCATATGTTCTGGAGGACGTGGCAAGGCTGCAGGAGCAACACTTTGCTGATCTTGAAACACCTAAAAAGGCTGACCATATAGTTGCTGTAAAGTTGGCTTTAAGCAGGGAAAGAGGCAGGAAAGCTGTTTAGTGTCCCCAGTACCCACCTTAGCCAGCCCTGTGTTTACCTACTTGCTTTATGTTGACTAATAGAAAGGTGAAGTACTGAGAAATGGACTGAGGTTGAGCTGCTGTTTGGTTAACCTTACAATGGCTGTCAATGGATAGCTACCTTCCATGGACTGCTACTTCGCTAGGCAGGAAGTGTATGGTAGCTGTGGGTTTTGGGCCCTAGCTCAGCTGGCACCTAGTCAAACCTGCACATTTTTAAAAACTAGACAACTAGAGGAGACCAAGGGTGCACAACTTGCATGACTCTCAACAGGTAAGTTTTCCTGGAAGCGCTTGTAAACACCAAAATTTGGTATGAAGCATACATTTTCATCACATTTCTGTGATGGGAAAACATGGAATCTGCATGGGTCCACAGGTTTCCTACCACCCTGAGCACCCAACCAATTCTCCAATGAAAATGGTACTGCACTTGTGTGGATGGCCCAAGAGAAAAGGACACAAAAGACCCTAATCGCTATGTTGAGATATAAACAGGAGAGGTAGACGTGGTATGCCCCACTTGTGTGGCTGGGCATACTGGCCACTACAGGAACGCGTCAAACCAAGGTCAAGCCCTTGTCAGGTGCCTCCCTTTGACCTTGGTTTGATCCATTTATGTCATGAGCACTAGGCCTACCCACAAAAGTAAGGTACCAGTTTTATCGGGAGGCATAGGGGAATGCCGTATGGAAACATGTCTGTGGGCGCCACAGATTACAGAACCTTCCATCACAATAATATGAAGAATATGTTTTTTCTTAATCAGAGTTTGAGGTTTGCAAAGGATTCTGGGTGACAAATGTGGTGAGACCCGTGCAAGTCAGCCCGCCCTGGATACCCCTAGGTGTCTAGTTTAAAATATGCACAGGTAACCTAGGTTTCCCTCTGTGCCGGCTTAGTTAGGGTTCAAAACCTAGAGCTACTCACATTGGAAAAAGGGTCAGTTTTCTGTAGAAAAATGGGATGCGTCCATGTTGCATTTTGGGCGTTTAATGTCACAGACACTAAGCCTACCCACACAAGTGAGGTACCATTTTTATCGAGTGACTTGGAGGAATACTGAGTGGTTGAAAGTCTGTAACCCCCCACAGAGTCCAGAACTTTCCATCACAGAAATGTGAGAAAAATGTATTTTTGCAGTCAGCAATTGAGGTTTGCAAGGGATTCTGAGTCAAAAAATGCAGTGAGACCCATACAAGTCAGCCTACCCTCCATACATCTAAGTGTCTAGTTTTCAAAAATGTACAGGTTGACTAGGTTTCCCTAGGTGCCGGCTGAGCTAAAGTCCAATATCTTGAGCAAGCCATCATTGAAAAAAAGAGTTTGTTTTTGGTGGAAAAATGCAATGCATCCATGTTGAATTTTTGGGCCGTTTTCTGACACAGATACGAGGCCTATCCGCACAAGTGAGGTACTATTTTTATCAGCAAACTTGGAGGAATGCAGAGTGGAAATAATTTTGTGGCTCATCACAGACTACATAACTTGCCATCACAGAAATGTGAGGAAAATGTGCTTTTTAGTCAAAGTTTCAGGGTTACAAGGGATTCTGAATGAAAAAGCCATGGTAAGTCGTACACAAATCAGTCGATCCTGGATACTCCTAAATGTCCCTTTGGAAGAACGCTGCATTCCGGCCGCTTCCCAGTGGCGAGTCAACGGCAAGGGGACGACCCTTAACACATACCAGCAACACGTTGTCAGACACATCCGAGAAACCTCGGTGTAACAAAACAACGAGCTGTGACTCTAATTGCACTAGCATGTTCATTTGATTTGCAGCAACAAGAGCAAAAAGACCTGACGCGTTTCGGAGCCTAGGCTCCTTGTTTACAGGTTACAAATGTAACATTCTGAACAGTGATTAAATAACTACTCACTCCTACTTTCACATTATAAACCCAAACAATGGACTAACGTAAAACCCCAATGATGAATTAAAACATGTCTCCCATCTTAAAATATTCCATGGCTATTGTTCCTTCCTAAAAATGATCTAATGTGCATAACTCTACAGATATTGTTGTAATTTCTAATTAATAGTGCTAATTCAGATGAAGAAGATAACAAAAATACATTGGGGGTCATTCCAACCCTGGCGGTCGGTGATAAAGCGGCGGCCAACCCGCCAACAGGCAGGCGGTAAAGAAAATGGAATTCTGACCCTGGCGGGAAACGCCAACACAGGCCACCACTTTAACACTCCGACCGCCACGGCGGGACAAACAAACATCGCGGCGGTCACCGCCAACAGGCAGGCGGCAGACAATGTACCGCCCATCCTATCACAACTCACCAATCCGCCACCTTTTCCGGGGCGGGAGCCCCGCCGATAAAAACACGGCGGAAACAGACTACGAACAGGAAAACGCTCACCTCTATACATACCACGAGGAATCAGGACAGCATGGAACCCGAATTAAACATCCTACCAGCTATTGTCTACCTGCTCCTCTACCAGGAGCATGAACGCCGGTGCAGACGACAACGGTGAGTACTGCACCTACGACACAGGGGAGGGGGGAGGAGGAAAGGTTACGGGCACACACATACGCGATACACCCCCCCCCCCCAAATACCTACACACCAATGCAGAGCAACAAGACAGAGTGACACCCCCCAAACCCCACGGAATAATGCAAAGACAAAATAAAATGATCATTAAAATTGAAGTATATTATAGCACATTTGAAGTAATGTGAAATATGAAATATATAAATAAAATAAATAACAGCATGAACAATATATACATAGGCCAAAAGTCCGGCACATTTTGGCAACCTTCCATTGTTCGTGGGCCAATGTGCATAAACTCATGGGCAAAGCCCACACACGAGACCTGATTCCATTGGAGAGAACACTGCTGGGGCATCAGATAATAAAACTACAGGCACCTCAGGGAGAAGGGAAGGGGGGGCACCTCAGCCACATGAGTCCACGATGCCAGATCCATGAGGGGCCTCCATGCCCACTGTACCATCCTGGGGAGTGCAAAGCCACAGTCTCTCAAGTCTCACAAGTGGGTGGGTTGCCCACTGTACCATCCTGGGGAGTGCCAAGCCACAGTCTCTCAAGTCTAAACAGTGGGTGGATTGCCCATTGCTGCATCCTGGGGAGTGCAAAGCCACAGTCTCTCAAGTCTAAACAGTGGGTGGGTTGACCACTGTTACATCCTGGGAAGTGCAAAGCCACAGTCCATCAGGTGGATTACAGACTCCACTGGTTATGGAGGAGGCATGGTGGCCAGAGTGCTTCGTGAAGCCCTGCCCGACACAGATCCGGCCCTGCCAATGGGCCAGCGGTGCTTGAGATGAAGGGCCCAGCGGAGCGGTGTTTGAGACGAAGGGCCCAGCGGAGCGGTGCTTGACAGGAAGGGCCCAGCGGAGCAGTGCTTGACAGGAAGGGCCCAGCAGAGCAGTTCAGAGACGGCGGTGCCCAGCGGAGCGGTGCTTGAGATGAAGGGCCCAGCGGAGCGGTGCTTGACAGGAAGGGCCCAGCGGAGCGGTGCTTGACAGGAAGGGCCCAGCGGAGCAGTTCAGAGACGGCGGTGCCCAGCGGAGCGGTGCTTGAGATGAAGGGCCCAGCGGAGCGGTGCTTGACAGGAAGGGCCCAGCGGAGCGGTGCTTGACAGGAAGGGCCCAGCGGAGCGGTGCTTGAGATGAAGGGCCCAGCGGAGCGGTGCTTGACAGGAAGGGCCCAGTGGAGCGGTGCTTGACAGGAAGGGCCCAGCAGAGCAGTTCAGAGACGGCAGTGCCCAGTGGAGCGGTGCTTGAGATGAAGGGCCCAGCGGAGCGGTGCTTGACAGGAAGGGCCTAGCAGAGCAGTTCAGAGACGGCGGTGCCCAGTGGAGCGGTGCTTGAGATGAAGGGCCCAGCAGAGCGGTGCTTGACAGGAAGGGCCCAGCGGAGCGGTGCTTGACAGGAAGGGCACAGCGGAGCGGTGCTGGACAGGAAGGGCCCAGCGGAGCGGTGCTTGACAGGAAGGGCCCAGCGGAGCAGTTCAGAGGCGGCGGTGCCCAGCGGAGCGGTGCTTGAGATGAAGGGCCCAGCGGAGCGGTGCTTGACAGGAAGGGCCCAGCGGAGCGGTGCTTGACAGGAAGGGCCCAGCGGAGCGGTGCTTGTGAGGAAGGGCCCAGCGGAGCGGTGCTTGACAGGAAGGGCCCAGCAGAGCGGTGATTGACAGGAAGGGCCCAGCGGAGCAGTTCAGAGACGGCGGTGCCCAGCGGAGCGGTGCTTGACAGGAAGGGCCCAGCGGAGCGGTGCTTGACAGGAAGGGCCCAGCAGAGCGGTGCTTGTCTTGCCGGGGCCCTGTTCAGCGGTGCTTCTCACGGCGGGCCCTGTTCAGCGGTGCTTCTCACGGCGGGGCCTGTTCAGCGGTGCTTCTCACGGCGGGGCCCTGTCCAGCGGTGCTTCTCACGGCGGGGCCCTGTTCATCGGTGCTTCTCACGGCGGGCCCTGTTCAGCGGTGCTTCTCGCGGTGGGCCCTGTTCAGCGGTGCGACTCACGGCGGGGCCCTGTTCAGCGGTGCTTCTCACGGCGGGCCCTGTTCAGCGGTGCTTCTCACGGCGGGGCCCTGTTCAGCGGTGCGACTCACGGCGGGCCCTGTTCAGCGGTGCGACTCACGGCGGGCCCTGTTCAGTGGTGCTTCTCGCGGCGGGCCCTGTTCAGCGGTGCTTCTCGCGGCGGGGCCCTGTTCAGCGGTGCGACTCACGGCGGGGCCCTGTTCAGCGGTGCTTCTCACGGCGGGCCCTGTTCAGCAGTGCTTCTCGTGGCGGGGCCCTGTTCAGCGGTGCGACTCACGGTGGGCCTTGTTCAGCGGTGCGACTCACGGCGGGCCCTGTTCAGCGGTGCTTCTCGCGACGGGCCCTGTTCAGCGGTGCTTCTCATGGCGGGGCCCTGTTCAGCGGTGCGACTCAAGGCGGGCCCTGTTCAGCGGTGCTTGTCTTGTGTTCCTAGGGAACCAGATCTGGCCAATATTTCCCGCTCAGTCGCCATCCTACCTTTCGCTTGCGGGGCCCTCCTGTGCTGGAGTCCTGGGCCCATGGGTGTCCTCCGTCACATCCCAAATGGGGCTGGTGGGGCCCTCCTGGGCAGCTCGCCTGCTGCCTGACTTGTCCGCCCTGCTGCCCTTGCTCTCCTTCGCAGAATCTCTGGGGCCCTTGCCTCCCTTTGTGGATGTGCCAGGTGACGGGGCAAGGCTAGTGTCCTTGTGGGCAGCCGTCTCAGGCCTGTAGCGCCGGCCCTTCACTTTTTTGGTTCTCTTCCCAGGGGGTGGGCTGGCTGTCCCCTTGCTGCTGGCCGATGTTCCTGCCCTAGGAGCTGGTGGACTCCAATAGCCCTGAACGATGGTCCTAGTAGATGCAGGGCTTGTGGTGGCTGAGGTGCTGATTGGAGTCTTATGAGATGGAGGGGGTGGGTCAGTTGTTGGAAAGAGGTCAAGGTTGGAAAGGAAAATCAATTTAGAAAGACAGGGACGGGTAGTTGTAGTGGGTATGGGAGTGGAGGAAGAGGATGTGGTTGTAGGAGAGTCAAGTGTGCTGTCTTTGGGTGCAGGTGCTTGTGACGGAGGCTGTCGTGAGGTGGATGGCTGTTGGGTGGGTGGCTGCCTGCGTTTGTGTGGTTTGGAAGAGGGGGTGACAGACACACTGGGAGAGGACACAGGGGATGTGTAAATGGCAGTGGGGGTGGTGACTGCACGTGTGCGGAGTGTTCTGGAGGGTGTGCTGGTGATGGACGTACTGGCTGATGGTGGTGTGCATGCAGGTGTGAGTGGAGACGTCACAGGGAGGGAGGAGGGAGACGAGGAGGAGGGGGACCCAGAGGAGGCAGTGGCTGTTGGCATGTCTGCATGTGGATGTTGCTTGGGTGAATGCTTGTGTGATCTGTGGTGCTTATGTCTGGATGAGCTGCCCTTGGGTGTTGAGGTGTGTGCAGGCTGGTCTGTAGGTGTGGCTGTGATAGGCAGAGGAACAGGGGAGTGGGACAGGGTGGAGGGAGTTGGAGGAGGGAGGCTGGAGACAGGGACAATGGCTGCCGTCAGTGCTGAGGCCAGAGCATTGAACGATCGCTGATGGGCAGCCTGACCCGAATGAATGCCCTCCAGGTATGCATTGCTCCGATGCACCTCCCTTTCTACACCCTGGATGGCATTCAAAAGGGTAGACTGCCCAATAATGAGCGTCTGGATGAGGTCAATGATCTCCGCACTGAGGGCAGCAGGGGTAACTGGGGCAGGGCCTGAGGTGCCTGGGGCGAAGGAGATGGCCGGCTTCCTGGGCGAGCGGGCACGGGGCGAACGCTGAGGGGCTGCTGGGAGGGCGGAGCTGGTGCGCTGGGTGGCGGCTGTACCTGTTGTAGCGGTGGGCACGGATGTTGCCACCACCACAAGGGAGCTCCCTTCCGAGGACGTGTCGGTGTCGCTGACGTCTCCACGGGTTCCCGTTGTGGAGCTCCCCTCGCCCTCCGTCTCACTGGTGTACTCGGAGTCGGTTGCATGGCCCTCCGGGGCCATGTGAGATGCAGCTCCCTCGTGCGCCGATGCCACTTCTCCTCCGCCTGATGATGCTAATGCACACATGAACAGGAAGACCAAAAAAAAGGGGGGGAGAAGAAATAAAGACATGTTGAGTGCATGCATTGGCGACACCGTTGGCGGAAAGGACAGACACAGAAGCCCACTGCACTACGCCGTGCACTTGGGGTACACTACTCAATCCCTGGAACATGGCCTACAAGCCTATGGACGACAACTGCACACATAGATGACACAGGGCCATGAATAGCTGTACTAGGCACCCTACAGAGGTGGGGGGTAGGGGCACAGGGCCATGCCTTACGGAGGGGTCTAGCCTACAGAAATCGCCCTGGCCTAGGGATACCCACAGCCCTCCTCCCCCACCCAGGCACCTCCACTGCGCGCAAAGATAGCAGAATTTGCTGGTACTCACCCCCTTGTGTCTGCTGTGATGTCCTCACGCGCCCATCCAAATCGGGGTAGGCCACCGCCAGGATCCGGGACATCAGGGGGGTCAATTGCCGTGTGGCACCCCTCCTAGGTTGGGAGGCCATCCCCAGCAGAGCCTCGGCGGTCTTTCTGCTCCCGCGGCGGATATCCTCCCACCTCTTGCGGCAGTGGGTGCCCCGTCTGTTGTGGACCCCCAGGGCCCGGACGTCCTTGGCGATGGCACGCCAAATGTCGATCTTCTGATGGGCGCTGACCTATGTCGCATGTACAGGGTGGGAAAAGAAACATCATCACTTTTCTGCATGGTCGATGTGAGTGGCCCCCCCTCCCCAACCTTGCCATGTGGCACATGCTCTCATCTGTCGTGCGATGCATTCCTCATTCGCTCCCCTCCCCACCATCGTTCATTCACCCCACTCAACCCAGGCATTGCCCACTAAGCATGGTCCCAGTGTACTCACCTGTTGGTATGGAGGACCGTAGAGTAGCGCATGCTGGGGGAGGACCCCATCCACGAGTGTCTCCAACTCTTCTGAAGTGAAGGCAGGGGCCCTTTCCCCAGTCGCAGCAGCCATTGTCACTTCCAGACCGAGGTCACAGCAGCACTTGCAGTATAGGTCCTCTCCTGTGGATGATCAGGTCTCGAGTGATTAAGCAGATAGAAAATGGCGGTTACGCCCGCGGCGGTGCGTACCGCGGCGGTGTGTACCGCGACCGCCGGCGCACATCCTCATTGGCTCCTGAAACCCATAGGGTTCAATGTTAACCAATGCGGCTTTGCACCGCGGTCTTCGACCGCCTACCGCCACGGTGTGCCACGCCAGCGCAATGAGCTCACATCACATTGTCACACTTCACAGGTCAGGCAGCCGCCATTTCAAAGGCCCACATGGCTTAATTTCTACTGCGTCACACAGGCCTAGGCCTTGCATTGCCACTCATACATGCCATTCAATGCATAGAGAATCGTGTACAGTGCAAGCTGTGTGAACGTACCTGTGGGTTGATTGACTCTATGCTCCATGTTGTCCTTCCTAGGCACCGTCCACAGGGACTTGTGAGGAGATGGAGGGCTGTTCCCGTGTACAGACCGTTGGTGGACCTGTCGACAATGCAAGAACGACATGTCATACTGACATACAGACTTGACCGAGCCACTATACAGGAACTGTGTGTCCAGCTGGAGCCAGACCTGATGTCACCCATCCGCCAACCCACAGGGATTCCCCCTCTAGTGCAGGTTCTGTCAGTACTCCATTTTTTGGCTAGTGGATCATTCCAAACAACAGTGGCCATTTCATCTGAGATGTCTCAGCCTATGTTTTCTAAGGTTTTATCCAGAGTGTTGTCTGCCCTGATGAAATACATGCGGAGCTACATTGTTTTCCCTGAGGTGGAGGATTTGGCTACAGTGAAGGGTGATTTCTATACCCTTGGACATATTCCCAACGTCATTGGTGCCATTGATGGGACCCATGTGGCTTTGGTACCCCCCAGAGGAAGTGAACAGGTGTACAGGAACAGAAAAAGTTATGATTCGATGAATGTCCAGGTGGTCTGTTTGGCTGACCAGTACATCTCCCATGTAAATGCCAAGTTCCCTGGGTCAGTGCATGACGCGTATATCATGCGAAATAGCAGCATCCCTTATGTGATGGAACAGCTACAGAGACACCGTGTGTGGCTAATAGGTGACTCTGGTTACCCCAACCTGTCATGGCTATTGACCCCAGTGAGGAATCCCAGGACCAGGGCAGAGGAACGGTACAATGAGGCCCATGGGCGTACGAGGAGGGTGATTGAGCGGACCTTCGGCCTCCTGAAGGCCAGGTTTAGGTGCCTGCATATGACAGGTGGATCCCTAATGTACTCACCAAAGAAGGTGTGTCATATCATCGTGGCCTGCTGTATGCTTCACAACCTGGCTTTGCGACGCCAGGTGCCTTTCCTGCAGGAGGATGGTCCAGATGGTGGTGTTGTGGCAGCGGCGGAACCTGTGGAGAGTGAAGAGGAGGAAGACGACGGGGACGACACAGACAACAGGGACAGTGATACTACAGTATTTTCAATAACACACTGGTAAGAATCAACACCGGCATTTTACAGTTACTTACAGTCTCCTGCCTCTCTACTGTCTGACCTATTCCCCCAGTGTATGTTAACTGAGTTGTGACTTTCCCTTCCAATTTCAGAGATTTGGCCCCCACTGCGTGACCTCTGCTTTGTTTCCCCATGGACTACAGCTGTATGACAGTGGTATGTTTTCATCACTGTGTAACTGGACATTTTGGCAGCATTATGTTCAATACATTTGTTCACAATACAGGCAGACTCCAGATTGTTTTTGTGCAATAAGTGTTTTTATAAAAATGCAGAATTTAGGGACATGGTGGGAAATCGGTGATGGTGGAGGAATGTCCATGGCAGAGTCCAGCTTTTCAGTCTCACAGGTGCATTGTCCATATGCCTGTGGAAGGTGGAGCAGGGGCAGTTAAAGGTTGGACAGGGTGACAATGTGGGACAGTGGGATGACATCAGGGGGTATCCTTTGCTGGTGGGGGTTTTGACATCCTACTCTGTCTTCTTACGAGATCTCAGGCCCCGCTTGCGGGGTGGTTCTTCTTCTGCAGGAGGTGGGGTTCTGGTGGCCTGTTGTTGTGTGGGGGCCTCCTGTCCACTAGCGCCGGCGGAGGTGGTTGCCTGTTCTTGGTCCATGCTAGTGACAGGGGCCCTTTGTGGTGCCACATTGTCCCGCAACGTGGTGACAATCTGGTTGAGTGCCCCTACGATGGTGCCCATTGCGGAACTGATGGTTCTAAGTTCTTCCCGGAACCCCATGTACTGTTGCTCCTGCATGACCTGGATCTCCTGGAACCTGGCCAGTACCGTCGCCATCGTCTCCTGGGAGTGGTGGTATGCTCCCATGATGGAGGAGAGGGCCTTGTGGAGAGTGGGTTCCCTTGGCCTGTCCCCCCCCGTCGCACAGCAGCCCTCCCAGTTCCCCTGTTTCCCTGGACCTCTGTCCCCTGGACCGTGTGCCCACTGCCACTGCCCCCAGGTCCCTGTTCTTGGGGTGGTGGGTTAACCTGGGTGCCCTGTAGTGGTGGACACACCGCTGATTGACGTGTCCTGGAGACAGAGGCATGGGCCCGCTGGGTGGGAGCTGTGCTGGGGTTCCCAGAGGGGGTTGGGTCTGCTGTGGCCTGTGGCTGTGTGAGGGGAACCGACTGTCCAGAGGTCCCCGTTGGTTCGGGCTGGTCATCTTGGTCCAGGGAGACAGAGCTGCTGTCATCACTGGTGTCCTCTTCTGGGGGTGGGATGGACATTTCTGGACCCTCCTGGGCGGTGTGGTGGCGTTAGTGTCCTGCAGGGGTATAGAGGTATGGTTATTGCTTCAGTGTGTGCCATATCGGTCAATGGGTGGGTGCCCGTGTACCCTAGGGCTGGCATTCCTGAGTGTGGGCGTTTGTGAGGGTGGCTTGTGGGGGAGATGTGTATGTGCAGTGGGCATGCTTTGGTGATGGGTGTCCATGCTTTGTGGACGCATGCAGGTCTTGGTGTTGGGATGGGTGGGTTGTGATGGTGAGCCATTTGCAGGGAGTAGGTGTGATGGGGGTGGAGGTGGGGGTATGTGCTGGCATGCAGGTGGGGTGGGGGTGGGAAGAAGTAGTTAAGATTTGACTTACCAGAGTCCATTCCTCCAGATACTCCTGCGAGGCCCTCAGGATGCAGGATGTGCAAGACTTCCTCCTCCCATGCTGTAAATTCTGGGGGAGTAGGTGGGGGTCCGCCGCCAGTCTTCTGCACCGCGATGTTGTGCCTTGATACCATGGAACGCACCTTCCCCCGTAGGTCGTTCCAGCGCTTCCTGATGTCATCCCGATTTCGTGGATGCTGTCCCACAGCGTTGACCCTGTCGACTATCCTTTGCCATAGCTCCATCTTCCTGGCAATGCTGGTGTGCTGCACCTGTGTCCCAAAGAGCTGGAGCTCTACCCGAACTATTTCCTCCACCATGACCTGGAGTTCGGCGTCTGAGAACCGGGGGTGTCTTTGGGGTGCCATAGGGTGATGTGGATGAGGTGTGGGGTGGTGTATGTGTTGATGAGTGTGGTGAGTGTGGTAATGTGTGGTGTTTTGTGCGTGGATATTGTGTGGGTGATGGTGTGGTTTGCCTCTGTGTGATGGTGCTGTCTAAGCAGTGCTGTCTATCTCTGGCTTTCTGTCGATTTTTTTTTTTCGAAGGGGTTTGTGGGTGATGTGGGTGTGTGTTTTATATTGTATTGGGTGTGTGGGAGTGTTGTTTGTATGTGTATCAGGTGTGTGTGTTTCAAATTGTATAATGTGGTTGTGTTTTGTAAGGGTGTGTGTATTTTGAGCGCCGCCAATGGAATACCGCGGTTGAAAGACCGCCGCGTGGATTCGTGGGTCGTAATGGCATGGGCGTATTTCTGTTGGCGTGACGGTGGAGGTTTGGTCATCGCCAGTTTTTCGCTGCCCTTTGGTGTGGCGGACTTTTGTGGATGTCGGGATTTTGGCGGTTTGCCAGTTGCGGGTCAGAATGACCGTGTCGGTTTACCGTGGCCACGGCGGTGTTATGGCGGTCTTCTGACCGGCGGTAAGCGCCTTTTACCGCCGAGGTCAGAATGACCACCATTGTTTGTTTCTGCCGTAAATCAACCATCCCCATTTATGATCAACAATAAATATTCATTTAATGTAATATTTCTACACAAGGGTACTACCCTAAAATTCCCTAATAAACAAAACTGAAATCCTCTTTCAGAGTTTACCATTCTTAATTCAAAGATAAACCAAATAAATGTCAATCATTTTATACTGCACTAACCTGTTATTGGACATAATAGCTCTTTTGCTTTTATCCATATTATCCATGTGCCGCCATGTCAACCTAAAAAAATAGAAATATAAAGGAAAAATGTCACTTACTTAATAACTAATTTTATAGAAATGATTATAAACCCTAAACTCTAACAAACATATACCCTGACTAATGGCACTGATAAATTACATACCTTAGAAAATACTTTGAGATAATTAATTGAAAAAACACTTATTTTCATTGTGGAATACTATATAACAAAATCCTTTACTGTTGAAAGCTAAAGATACTTCTAGAGAAATCAAACTTCTATCCTAGATTGACTGAAAGTTCTTCATCAAGATTTAAACATCCCGGATGGGTTGTCGCATACTTGATTATAAATTGTGATTCCAATCTCCTAAGTTCCTGTTCTCTATTTCCTCCTCTAATACGAGTAGGAACACTGTCCAACACACAGAATTTTAATACATTTACATTCTTCTGATGAAATGTTACAAACTGCCTTGCAATGGGGTATGTTCTATCTTCCTTCACAATAGCCCTCATATGTTTGAGCACTCGTGTTTTTGCCTTATGAATTGTGCTACCAATATAACTTTGATAGGGCAACCGCTCATTAGTGCAATTGTTAGGAAAAAAACAGACACTTTTATCTTGAGGACTTTTTCCCTATTTTTGAAAAAACCCTCACATTTTTTCACCTATTTTCACAGCCCCCCTACAGGGAAATCTACTAACTCTGGGTACCTTTAGTATCCAAAGGATGTTGGAAAAAGAGGGCACAAATTTGCCATGAATATCTTACGTGTAAAAAAGTTATTGCCCCAAATAGCCAAAAAAGGGCATCCCTGAGTTTCAAAAGTGACGCAGCGCAGCGCTGTAAAGTTTGTTGCAGCGCTGCACCACTTTTTTGTAAATATGGGCCTTGTTCTTTGTAGAAAATGATGTGAGTAATGTGGGCACATGTGTTTATTTACTAAGAACTATAACCAGGTTTTTGAGTTCAAAAATCCCCATTTTCAGGAAATGATAAGCAGAAAAGCTGGGAAAGTGAATGTAATGACAAAATATTTGAAGCTGCTATATGTGTAAATCATATTGATATGTTGACATACTGATGCTACGGCATCATTTTCTTCAAATCTGTGTTCCTTTTTGAAGTTGAATGAATGAATATGCAATTTATAAAGGGAATAGCTGTCAGAAGACGTCCAGGAACTCGTAGCAGTATGAGAGGGACAGTGACTGTCTAAGAGATTCAACACGATTAAAATAGCTAGGTTTTTTAAATGAGGGTTCATCAGGACAAGTCTGATAATGGCAAAGCATTCTTAAGTGTAGGGGCTAGATAAGTAAGTAGCAGCCTCTCAGACAGGTATGGCGCACTCTTGGACATCAAATCATCTAAATGCCAAGGGTAGTGGAAATGACAACACACTCCCTTTGGCCTTCACTCACATACAAACAAATTCACACTTCCATACACTGTATCTCACATAAACACATTCTCACCCGCAAGCAGGAACACAACATACATTTAAAAGCATTTATTACTTTGCCATGGAAGGGCATATTCCAGCTAATTGTACTCTGTTTTTATTGCACTAATAGTGAATAATATCATAATATTCACTATGAGTGTAAAACAAAAATGACAGAAAACAAAGAGAGTGGAGTGTTGGGGGTCGCAAAGGCCAAGCTAGGGGTCCCAGTTGCGATCCCTGGTGACCCCTAATTGACGTCCTTGGCCGCACTGGAGGAAGCACAAACAACACCCGATGGTAGGATCTTAAGGATCTGAAGGGCGCATAATGTTGAATTCTGTTCCTGAGGTAAACACAACTTTTCTGGTGAAAGGCACGAAAAGTAAGCAGGTGGTGCTTGGAAAAAATATGCATACGAACCAGAAACCAATTTAGAGACCTTAAGTCTCGAATTATTTACGGGAATGTTCAGGAGTAGCCAGGCAGCAGCATTCTGAAATAGTTTTCCTTACACATTCACAGTCAAGGCTCAAGAATTTTCTTAAGCTTTTTAAAATCAAAAAATGAGAAAGAGTGACAACCTTCACCTGTGTGGCAAAAGAAAGGTCCCTACTGAAACAGATCCCCAGATTCTGACCTCCTCCACCAGAGGGGAGGGGAACCCAGTTCGGCAAGCCACCAAGCATTAAAACAAAGAAAGGGGGAAGAGCGAAAAAGTATAACCTCAGTTTTAGATGCATTTAGCTTTAAGAAGCATAAATGTTAAAAAGAGTTAGACTCAGGGCTCCATTAGGATACAGCTTTGATGAAGGCAAGAAAGGTAGGGTAAAGACTGATTGGGATTGATCACATAGATCCGACCTAATCCACTTTGAACCAGTAGCTGGTGTGAACTATATAGAAGTCGACAGATAGATCCAGTAGGGCCACATTAGCTGCAAGCCCTTGGAACTAGAACTCAGTATGACAAATGCAGAGACTACTAATAAGGCCAATTCAGTGCTGTAGCACGGTCTATATTTGGGTTGAGAATCATGTAGAAGATTGTTATCATCTAAAAACGGGTTAAGCTAGTTATTCACAGTGTTTTTTCCTAATATTTTTGAAAGAGCAGGTTGCAGAGTAACAAGCATATAAATTGAGAAGATCTCCGGACTTGTGGATGGATTTTTTAGTAGGGGAAATATGTCTAGGATTTAGCAACAACTGCATGGCAAAGAGAGTTGTTCAGCAGAGCGTTGATTAGTGGATTTATAGTATGCCAGACCTTAGATAAAATGATCAAGGGGCACGGATCCGAGGGGGAACCAGAGTGGCAGTTCAACGTAGCTTGTGCTGAGTCATCAAGAGAGATCGGTAAGATGGTTATTAGAGGTGTTTCTAGCAATTTTTTCACAGATATATAAAAAACGATGCCATGCTCTTTGGGAAATGGACATGTAAGATAAGCCTAAGCTAATGGACATGTCTGCTGTATGATGTTTGTGAGCAGCATCTGTGCTCTCTCAGCTTGAAAGTTGTGTTTAACCTGAGGCATAGACCAGCTGTACAAAGCCCGAGACTGAGGTCTGTGTAATTTTAGATTTTACCATCCTGATTCTTTCACCTTTATTCCTTGAGTCTAAATTAGTGTTAAATGGGAGCCGCAAATCCGCGGATTTCTTAAGGCTGTGCTGGATACTAATACCTGTGGAATTTATTAGGAATTCGTTAGGTGCTACCATGAAATGGAGGAAAATTACGCCAGTAGATTGTACTGGAGATTTAACACTCACTCAGAAAATTGGAGGCTTTGACAACCCAACTTTTATATAACGATTTCTACATTGAAAGTGTAGCATGGAGAAATGAAAACAGATGGGAGGTAGAAGTGATGGGATATGTTTTATGCATTTTGAATAATGATAGGGGTCCATGAAAACAGATGCCCTTGACAATTCGCACTATCGGAAAGACCCGTAGATTTTTGGCCAGTTTCTTTAAAAAAAATGTTTTTATTGAGCATGTTTTATGTAGCAATTACATTACACAGTAACCATCAATGTATTGCAAAAGTAAATGCATAATATAATATCCAGTTACTCAGCTCCGAATTAGTTCCATCCTCCCAACCCCGAAAATAGTTACCTCACAAAACAAAGATTGTAAAAATATAATATAGCCTGACGATCGTTTTATAGTGCTGTGTTTTAAGACTTGCCAAGAGTACCTTCCTCCTAACCTCAATCATATTTCGAATGTCCAAATCCTGAATCCCCTATTTTCCTGCCCATTTAGTGTCTCGAAATTCAAGATCATCTACCGCCATATCATTCAGCATTGTATAAATCTGCCCTGTCCGATCCTAGTTCTGGGGCGTAGAGATATAACCAACAGAGGGATTTTTGCAGAAATAACTGATTGCTCCTCAATTTCATTAGAAAACTCTCTTATCTGCAAGCAAATTTGTAAAAAGACCCCCTCCCCAACAAAAAATCATGCTGAAGATCTATAAAGGAGCACAAGTGTTCATGGGAATACAAATGCCCCTCTGGAGTGATCTCCATCTTTTCCCAACTCCTACATATCAAATCGTTAAACACCACTAGAAATAATGGCGAGTGCTATAAATGGGTGTAGTGACTGTGGGCCAGATGTAGCAAAGGGTTTTACCCATTCTGTGTCTATGGGAAAATGTGTTTGTACATATGACCCTGTATTTGGTAATTTCAATCATTTCTTTTACCCCGGCCCAAATCTTCACTGCTGTGCCAACTACCGTAAACTTAGCCTTTTTGTAGTAACTGCACTCTATTTGTCTTAAAAAGCACCCCTCTGCTTCCTAAGGTTAGCTCATAAATCCTAGGGGCTGGTCCCACTGATGACCCCGATGGCTGAAACCATGGCTTAGCTGTAAATAAAAACATCCACAGTCTGCAAACGTGCAGCCCAATAATATAACTTATTAGTTTGGTAGTGCCCAACCCCCCACCCCAAGGGTTTAGATAGAGCCATTACCTCCCGTCCCTCCCTCGCCTTTCTTAACCAATGAGGCTCCCTTGCCTCACCCAGACCCCTCCCTTCTCTTTTTAAAAGAGCCCCCACCCACTCTTGTTTTCTTTTGTCTCCTTACCTGTGAGACTTACCTTTTCTCTCCTCCTTGGCGTGGCTGAGGGGGGCATCGTTTTCTTCCTCGCCACTGGTCGCGGGGCCTTCTTCCCCTCGCTCGGCATCCGGCTTGTTGGAGGCGTGCAAGGCTTCCTCTCGATGGTTTCCTGCTGAGGCGTCTGACACGGTCGGAAGGTTCTGCTGTGGCTGGGGCTGTGCTTCCGGGTTGGAGGTGTCGCAGAGCCCTTCGGTCGCCGGCAGCATCTTTATTGCATTTTCTGGGGTAAGGCAGGTGTTTGGACCCTTTTTAAAAAATATTTTCATTGTTTCTCCTGATTGGGGGGCCTTTTGGATGTCATTATCTGATTGGTGTGTGTTCTAGCTGTTTTTGGCCTTTTTAAACCCAGGTTTTTGGTTTTTGGTCATTCGGTTGGTTTCATCATGTCGAAGAATGGTGCTAGTGATTGCTTCCTCTTCAGAGGATGAGGGGGTTCCAGTGCCATTGCAGCCTGACATGGTGGGCAGGATTGAGGTGGCTGGTTCTGCTCCTCTTATGTCTCGTGAGGAAGTTCAGGACATGATGGAGGTAGCAGTTTCCAGGGCTCTCCAGGCTGGAGCTGTTCGTGCAGGTCGTCCCTCAGCTGCTCGCACTTCCGTGGACGCTGCTGGTTCTTCTTCTTCTGAGGAAGACGGTCCTTCTATGTCTTCTGGAGGCAAATATGTGTCTTGTGAGGATATGTGGAGTATTCTGGCTCACGTCCTGGACAATTTGGGTTTTTCTGCTTTTCAACCTGCTGGGGAGGATTCTTCCCTGTTTCCTCAATATGTGACTCCTTCTTGGTTTGCTAAGCCTTTCCTGGGGCCTGTTAAGGACATGTTTTTAGGGAATGGAAGGAGCTGGACAAAGCTCAGATTCCCGGTTTTCAGGAGAAGTTATTTTTGCTGGAAGGAGAGGATGTTCTGCCTCCTTCTGTGCGTTTGGATTCCATGCTGGCTACCTTGATTGGTAAAATGGCTGTCAATCCTGAAGACTTTGATCTTTCTGAGGACACAGATCGGAAGGTGAACTCTGGTTTGAAGAGATCCTTTTCTGCTGGGAATTTGACTCTTCGGTCTGGTATTTTTTCGGCTTATTCTACATGGTCCTTGGTTCAGGACTTTGCAAACTTGCGGTGGCTGTGCCGGAGGGGTTGGAATGTTCTGAATTACTGTCCGTGATTGAACAACAGGCCTGTTTATTGGCTGATTTTTTCCGGATATTATCCGCTCTTCAGCTCTGGTTTCTGGGGCTGTGACTGGGATACGCAGATCTCTTTGGTTGTGTCAGTGGACGGCTGATCCTGGGGAGAAAACGGCTCTTCTTCGACTTCCCTTTAAGGGTCAGGCTCTATTTGGGGATCAATTACCTGCAATGATCTCTAAGGCCTTTAAGGACTGCAAGAATGCTTTGTCTTATAAAGGTGGACCAGCGCCTGGCAAAGGGTGGAAGTCGCACTCCAAGTCCTCTCCAAAGTTTGTTTCTCGGTCCTCGTCTTCCAGGAAGCGTAGGTTTCAGCCTAGGTTTTCTCCTAAGAGGTCTGTTCCTTCAGTGAAAGGGGCTGCTAAGAAGGGTTCCTGACAATCAAGGTGTTGGGGAATGGCCAGTGGGAGGAAGGATGAGACATTTTCTGTCCGTCTGGAAGGAGGATGTCACGGATCATTGAGTCCTGAACATTGTTGAAAATGGATACGCCATAGAGTTCGATCTTGTGCCTCCAGACACTGGGGTTTGTCTGACTCCTTTACCTGTGGAGAGGGGCAGACGGGACGCATTGGTGGAGGGGGTCCAGTCCTTACTGTCAAAAGGGGCCATTTGCAGGGTGCCCGTGGAGAAATGGGGAAAGGTAGCTTATTCTGTTCTGTTTCTTGTTCCAAAACTGACAGGATGTTTCCATCCTGTTTTGAATCTGAAATGGGTAAACTCTTGGATTAAGATTGTGCACTTCCGAATGTTGTCCATTCAGGGTATTCTTCCTCTCATTTTGCCAGGGGATTTTTTGGTATCTCTGGATCTTCAGGATGCTTACCTCCACGTGCCTGTCGCAGTGTCTTCTCAAAGGTTTCTGCGCTTTGCAAAAGGTTCAGACCATTTTCAGTTTTGTGTTCTTCCCTTTGGCCTAAAGTCAATTCCCAGGGTCTTCACGAAAGAACTGGCTCCTCTTGTGGCACTTCTGCATGGGGAAGGGGTGTTTGTACATCCTTATCTGGACGATCTGTTGATTCAGGCTCCAGACGAAGCTCTCATGAGGTTTCATGTGAGAAGGGTCTTGGGGGTCCTACAGGGTCACGGTTTCTTGATCAATTGGGGGAAATCAGATGTGGTGCCTTCCCAGACCCGGTATTTGTCGGGGCTCAATTTCTGACTCTACAGGGGTTGGTGACGATGTCAGACAGGAGTTTGAGGGTCTTCAGGCTCAGGTGACAGCTGTGCTATCTCAAGTGGCTCACAGGGCTCTTCAGTGGTTGCGTCTGTAGGGTCACTTGGCTTCGGTGATCTTCCTGTTTCCTTGGGCAAGGTTTCATCTTCTTTGTCTGGTGAATTGGTTCCTATCCCGATGGTCTCCGGATCCTTGCACTCTACGGACTCGCATTCCTGTGTCGGCTTTCATTCGCAGGGAGTTTGGTTGGTGGATGGTGCCGGCACCTCTACAGATTGGGGGTCCTTTGTCTCCCACGCTGCCTGTAGTATTAATGATGGATGCCAGTCTCTCGGGATGGGGGGCTTGGCTGGGGTCGGGCAGGTTCAGGGGTTTTGGTTCCTGAGAGAATCAGAGAGGCCCTCGAATTGGTGGGAGTTTACGGTGGTCCGGCTGGCTCTGTAGCATTTTCAGACGCTCTTGCGAGGGGAGGCAGATCCCGTTCTCTAAATCTAGTTGCTCAGGAGATTTTTTTGTGGGCCCAGCATTCGGTTCTGTCTCTTCGGGCCTCCTGCATTCAGGGGTTGGACAATGTTCTGGCGGATCGTTTGAGCAGGGCCATTCCTTCCTGCTGGGTGTTCTCCCTTCGGGTGTCTCTCTTCTGTTGTCTGGTTCGGAAATGGGGTCGTCCGGTTGTGGACTTGTTTGCCTCTTTGGAAAACACAAAGGTGGGGATGTTCTGCTCCCAGTATCGATGTCCTCAGGCCTGGGCAGTGGCCACAGGGTCTTCTTTGTGCGTTCCCTCCTTTTCAGTTGATCCAATCCTTTTTTGTCAGGGTGCGGCAGGTGGATGCTCAGGTGATTTTGATCGCTCCCCGGTGGCCTTGTGCAAATTGTTTTCCTCTGCTTCAGCGGTTGACTTTCAGGTCGGAGTGGGTGCTTCCTCTCCATTCCTCTCCGCTGGTGTTTCCTTGTCTCTCCAGGGGGTCATTGCTGAGACTGCACTTGACGGCTTGGAGGTTGAACGGCTGGGTTTGACGGGTCTAGGGGTTCCTGGTCCTTTGCCTGTGACTTTGCAGGCTGCTAGGCGTCAGTCCACGTTGCGTTCCTTTGGACGTCAGTGGAATGTTTTTTCCTCCTGGTGCTTGCAACAGCATATTGACCCTACGGTTGCTTCTCTGTTTGTGATCATGCAGTTTTTGCAGGATGGGGCGCATTTGGGGTTGTCTGTGGCTACACTGCGTGTTCAATGGGCTTTGATCCAAGCTTTTCGTAGTTCTTGGTGTAATCTGGCAGATGAGGGTAATTTGATGCCCACATTTTTTCAAGGTCTGGTGAATTTATTTCCAAGACCGGTGCGTTCTTTCCCTGGTTGGAATCTGCAGTTGGTGTTGGATGTGTTGATGGACCCTCCTTTTGAGCCTTTGGGGGATACTGATTTAAAACATTTGACGCTGAAAACTTATTTTTTGGTGGCTATTACTTCAGCCAGTTTGGGGGAATTGTGTGCTTTGTCCTGCTCTTTTTCTTTTTGCAAGGTCTTTCCTGATCGGGTTGTGCTGGTTCCTGTTCCCTCTTTTGTGCCTAAAGTTAATTTGGCTTTTCATGGTTGTCAAGAGGTGATTCTTCCTAGTTTTTGTCCTGACCCTTCCTCGGTGGAGGAGGTCAGATTACATGCTTTGGATGTGCGACGGTCCTTGTTGTGTTATTTACAGGTGGTTACTGAATTTGGTATGGGGGATTCTTTGTTTGTGAATTTTGGTCCTGCTAGGAAAGGGGAAAAGCCTTCTACTGCTTCCCTGAGTCGCTAGATCTGGTCAATGGTTTTGCTGGCCTATGATTTGAGAGGAGTGGTGCCTCCTGCTGGGATTCAAGGGCGTTCTACGCGGGGTATGGCTGATACTGTGGCTGGGTTGCAGGGCGCTTCAGTGGTGGAGATTTGTAGAGCCGCTACTTGGGCGTCTCCATCCACTTTTGTGAAACTCTACTGTATTGCTGAATGGAGGCAGTTTTGGGATGCAGGGTTTTGTCCTCTGTGAAGCAATAGGGGTTTTCTCTGTGTATGACCTGGTTGTGATTAAACATTTTTTTTTCTGCAGTGCAACTCAGTTTTCTGTCTCCTGTTTTTCTTGCTATGTCTCATTGGTTAAGGAATGCGAGGGAGGGAAGGGAGGTAATGCGTCCATTACTTACATTTAATGGCATTACTCCTAGTCCTACGCCCTCGCCTTCCTTCAAGTTCCCTCCCTCCCTTCCGGTACAGGACAACTGAGTTTTTTGTTAGCTTGTTTCTGTACAGGAGTGGGTGGGGGGCAGGGGGCTGTTTTAAAAAGAGAGGGGAGGGGACTGGTGTTAGGCAAGGGAGCCTCATTGGTTAAGGATGGTGAGGGAGTAGGACTAGGAGTAATGCCATTAACGGTAAGTAATGGACGCATATACTTCAAAGTCTGCCAAGTCCTTGAATACTGCCACACAAAATTTGAACACATAGCTTCCAATCTTTTAAACCATTGACCTTCCAACCCCAAAGTTATGGTTCTAAATAAAAAAACACCTTGGGCAGAAAAACTATCTTCACAACATTACACCAACCTTTTCAAGTAAGATGCAGCCCATTGATTCTTCTCAGGCTCCGGCTAACCCTGCTAATCAATGGCTCTAAATTAAGCTTATAGATGGTATCTATCTGCACCGTAATCCTTATTGCCAAATACAAGGTGCTATCTACCCTATGGTCCTCTATCATAGAAATATTTTTTGTGCAAATAACCTGAGTTTTTTCCTTATTAGGATGGTATCCTGTTATAGATCCAAATTCCTCCACCAATAATTCCACCTTCGACAAAGATATCTGGGAATCTGTAGTAAGCAATGCTATATCAGCTGCATAGGCTAATACTTTGGTTTCAAAGCCATTGACATGAACTGGCTGTATCCACTGGCAATTTAACATCTTCCTTATTAAAAGGTTAATATAAAGAGCACACAAAATGGGAGCCCATGGGCAGCCCTGGTGACATCCCAGTGAAATCCAAATCCTTGCTGATTCCTGGCCCATAATTTGAAGTTGGGTATGAAGCAGTAACATAATGCCTGCAGCGCCTTTAGTATCTCAGGTCCAAACCCCTTACACTCAAAAGCCCTCCAGAGGTACCCCAGGCCACTCAATCAAATGCCTTCTCAGCATCAAGAAGAATCATAGCCTTGTGGCCCTCATAATCCTAACAATGTCAAATAGACTGATACCCAGGATAAACCTGTGTTGCCAAGGGGAGGTGCAATGTCCTATATTCCTCCCCACGCGAGCACCCAGAATCTTTGAATACACCTTAGTGTCTGAGATAAACAAAGATATTGATCTGTTTGATCCAAGCTTTTCTGGTGGCTACCCTTTTTTCCCAAACCTATAATGTTGCTTCCCTGCTAAAAACTCAGTGGAATCCCTTCCTGTTTTATCCCGTGAGCAATTCCTGAAGATCGTTAGCTAATTCAGGGAAAAACCTTTTTGAAAATTCTAAGGGAATTCGATCCAGGCCTGCAGCTTTCCCAGGAGCCAAAGCCCTCAAAGCATTCTCTAACTACTCCATTGTTATGGGTGAGTCTAAAACTTTGGATTCTCCACTACCTAAAACTGCATGGGCATCAGATTTTTTAAAAATCGCTTAATGACCTCTCGGGCGGATCTTCATCTGCTGTATATAGTCTTGCATAATATTCCGGTATGAGGTTTACAATATCTTCTGGAGTAGTAGCTTCTCTACCATCCTTCAGTTGATTAATTAAATCATTATGTAAACTTCATACTGCCAAATGCTAAGAGCCATTATCTGCTAACCTATTCACTGTATTTATAAGCCTCAGATCTATGGGCCTGAAACTACTCAACGATTGTTCTCGAATAGTAGCTGTTAATCATAGCCTCTTAATAATGATCTCATGCTGGATCTCAAGCCCATCCTGACCTACCTGTATTAACCTCACATCATGAGCCCCCAGATGAGTCATGTGCACATTTAGTTCTCTGATCTCCATGTCTTGCTGCCTAATAGGATGAGCTACAAAACTAAGCATCTCCCCTCTCATTCCTGCCTTACATTAATCCTATACCACGCCTCTCGAAGCTGTGTACCTGTTGACTCCAAAAAACACTACTATCCATTTTTTCATATGATCTACATAATTCTCATTTAACAGGAGTTGTCTATCAAACGTCCACTTACTAGGGGACTTTACCCCACCCAATCCTGTGAGTTCCAGAACTAAAGGTTTATGATCTGAAAAAATCCTCTGCAGTTTTTTAACCCCTGAATTAGCCACCAAAGCAGACAAAAAATAAAAAAGTCCAAACAAACATATTTCCAATGTGTGTGCAAGTAATATGTAAAACCAAGACCCAGGCCATTGCTTCTGTCCCAGATATCTATTAACCCATGTATATCCTTCACCTGATGTAGTGCTCTGAACACCAGTGACTTCCACCCCCCAGCCACTTGCCGTTCCTAATACCAGCCATACCAACTGCTATATGAATATTAAAGTAACCACATACTATCAGAGGTGCTGGCCATGCAGCCAGATCGACTGTCAGCTCTTCCCAAACTGTAGTGTTGTCCAAATTGGAGCCATAAACTGAGTAGACTGTAAATACTGTACCTGAAATCTTGTACTTCAATGATGCCCAAAAACCATATTTATCTACCAGCTTCCACTTGACTACAGCCAAGCATTTTCTCGCCAATATTCAAATCCCTCTGGTGGATACACTCTGAGGAGTACAAGCTGCAAGAGTATATCCCCTAATTTGCAACAGCTCCCTCTTTGACTAGGGTATATGAGTCTGGTGTTCACAAATTATTTCCGGCCCCCATGTTTTCAGTATTTCAAACACCCTCAACCTCTTGGTCCTCTCATTCAACCTACAAACATTCACTGAACATATCACTAATGTACCCCATTCACTGATTATTTACTGGAAAAAATACCTCATCCTGGGCAGCTTTGAATAAATGACAATTATCACATTGCCATCTCATTGAGCTAATCACATTCAAGTTCCATCTTAGCATGTGTCTCTTTTTTCCCCCTGTTCCCCTAACCCCCCTATCTTGGCCCACCCCCAATCACCCCTAAACCCCTCCCACCTACCCCTTCCCCCATGAAGGCATCCAGACCAACCATGGCCTGCTACTGATGGTAGATCTCCTCCTGTCTGACTCCCGAGCCAACAGAACCATAAAATGTCATGCGCTCAAACAACTAATTCTAATTCTGATACCCTTCTCCACCCAAAATACATCCCAAAAACGAACACCAAAAAGTCTGCTGAGAAAAAATAATAATAATAATAATGCCTAAAAACCTAACAACCAAAATAATTTGAGTCCTCATTCCCTATTCATCCGAAATCAAGTCACCCATCCAGTCCTTGCTAAGCCATCAGATTGACATCTTCCATGGGCCACTGGCATACTCATTGATCAAGCAATCTCCACACTTTTACTAGTTCTTGCCTTCTAAATATTAATTGACCTTAATCTCAGAGGTGAATTATTGTTCCAAATAACCTTTGATTTTGCTGGATTGATCAGAAAGGCTGAATTGATTAGCAAGGCGTGTGCCCCTTTATTTTGAAAAAGCTTGATTAGTTGCCCGAGAGCCCACCTTTAGTCCACTATTACATGGCAAAAGTCAGGCCTGAAAAAATGTGCATCTATCCACTATACACTTTTCATCTCGGCATGCCTTCTCATAAATTGTCTGGCAGAGCAAGTAGTTCCTGAATACACCAGGGTTTCCCATGGTCCTGAGGTTCCTCCTTCAGCTGCATCAGGGTTTGGTGGGTCCTCTGGATTTGATGAGACCAGTCCCCCCAGGGAGTTCTGGAAAGGCCCTCTGAAACAAATCCATCAAAAATGATCTTGCATCCGCTCTTTATTTCCCTCTGGTATCCAAAGAACCCACAGAATATTCTGCTGTTGTCAATTCTCCTGATCCTCCAGCTTCCATTAGATATCCACTAATTGGGCCTCATGCACCTCAGTGAGCCCCTTAGCTACGCCTAAATGTGTTTCCAGAGCTGCAGTCCTTAACTCCAAGTTAGTCATTCTGTTGGAAACTGTGGAGCACACATTTGCTACTTTGCACACAGTACTCTTCAGTTTATGAGTCACTAGTCAGGTTCTCCAACTATCTGCATGCCTCTATTCCCTGTGGGTCACAATAGCCTGGTAAATCATCTCCAAGGTCAGCAGTGGAAAGGCCCTTCAAATCCATCATAGCAGCCCCTGTCAGGGGAAGTATGCAATGAGCATAATCCCAGCAGCCACATCATCTTCTCCCATACCAGTGAACTCCTCTGGACCGACCACCGATGTGTCCACTTCTCCTTCCGGAAACCCACCACTTACCACCACTGGCAACGGATCCCTCCCTGCAGCTGGAACAAGATCCCCAAGGACCAGCTGATCTCCACCCTCACCCACGCCCCGCCACACAACACCAGCGACCTCAGCACCGCCGCCATCAACCTCAAACAATGGCTAGACGACTGCGCCAACACCCTCGCTCCACCCCGGAAACCACCCAACACCAGCACCAGCAAGAAAGCACCCTGGTTCACCGCTGACCTTTGGGTCTCCAAGAAGGAGGTGCCGGAAAATCAAGAAAATATGGCACCACAAAAACGAACAGAGAGCAACCACGCCGCCCTCAAGACAGCCATACGCAAGCATCACCAGCTCATCCGGATCACCAAAAGATCATTCTACAAAGATCGGATGAACAACAACGCGCACGACAGCAATGAGCTCTTCTGCATCATCAAAAAGCTCGCCAACCTCAAGTCCTGCTCCATCAACCCCACCCCCTCGCAAGACCTCTATGACTCTCTCGCCACCTTTTGTTCACTGCAAGATCACGGACATCCACAGCAGCTTCACCTCCCCTATCCCCACAACCTCCACGGCCAACACCAACCCCAACGCAACCAACTATACCAACCTCCTGAGCGCCTAGACCCACACCAACGACGAGGACACCACCAAGATCATGAGCACCATCCACTCCAGATCACCCACCGACCCCTGCCTCACTATCTCTTCAACAAAGCCAGCCAAATCATTGCCCCCAACTCCGTACTATCATCAACAGCTCCTTCGAGACTGCCACCTTCCCGGAAAGCTGGAAACACACTGAAGTCAATGCCCTGCTCAAACAACCCAAGGCAGACCCCAAAGTCCTCAAAAATTAACGGCGTATCTCCCTCCTCCCCTTCCCAGCAAAGGTCATTGAGAAGATAGGTAACAGCCAACTATCCCGCTTCCTGGAGGACAACAGTTTGCTCGACATCTCCCAATCCAGCTTCCTCAAGAATCACAGCACCGAGACCGCTCTCATCCCAGAGACCGACAACATCAGGATCATGCTCGACAAAGGCAAAACTATTGGCCTCATCCTCCTTGACCTCTCGGCAGCCTTCGATACCGTCTGCCACCACACACTTCGCACTTGTCTCCACAACGCCAGAATCCACCACAAGGTCCTGGACTGGATCACATCCTTCCTCTCCGGCAGAACTCAGCAAGTCCGCCTCCCTCCATTCCTGTTGAAAGCCACCAAAACCATCTGAGGAGTCCCCCAAGGATCCTCTCTCAGCCCTACCCTTTTTAACGTCTACATGGTGCTGCTCGCCAACATCGTCTGATCCCACGGCCCCAACATTGTCTCCTACGTGGATGACACCCAACTGATCCTATCGCTCATGAAGGACCCCGCCACCGCCAAGACCAATCTCCACAACAGACTTCATGCCATCACCAACTGGATGGAGATAAGCCGCCTCAAACTGAACTCGGATAAGACAGAGATCCTCATCCTCAGCTCCAACTGATCAGAATGGGACCAGTGGCTTGCCACACTAGGAGCTGTTCCAACTCCCACCACCCATGCACGCAACCTCAGCTTCATAATGCACTCATCGATCACCATGACCCAGCAAGTCAATGCTGTCTCATCCTCATGTTTCAACACCCTCCGCATGCTTTGCAAGACCTTCAAATGGATCATGATCGAAACAAAAAGAACAGTCACCCACGCCCTCGTCAGCAGCAGACTGGACTACAGCAACACACTCTACGCTGGAACAATGGCCAAGCTCCAGAGGAAACTTCAGCGCATTCAGAACACCTCTGCACACCTCATCCTTAACCACCCTCACAACGAACACATCTCAGCCCACCTCACAGACCTTCACTGGCTACCCGTCAGCATTAGGATCATCTTCAAACTTCTGATCCACACTCACAAGGCACTCCACGATGCAGGCCCTGCCTACCTCAACAAGCTTCTCAGCTTCCACGTTCCCACCCGCCAGCTCCGCTCCACCATCCTCACCCTCGCCACCGTCCTTCGCACTCACCGTACCCCAACCGGCAGCAGATCCTTCTCCCACCTCACCGCCAAAACCTGGAACTCCCTCCCCATCAACATACGTCTGGCCCAGGACCTCCTGACCTTCAGGACACGTCTCAAGACCTGGCTTTTCGAGCAGTGGCAAATCCCACCCACCCCCCTTCCCCCTAGCGCCTTGAGTCCCTACCGGGTCAGTAGCACGCTTAACAAGTGATTGATTGATTGATTGATTGACTTTGAATCTAGGCCGGACCCACAACTACTGGACTTCCCTTAGGTTTTATGGGGAATCATCAATTCTCAGGTCCCTATTGAACAGCAGGACTCATACAATCACCTTCTCCTGAGTCCTTTGACTCTAGCTCTGAGTCATCCTCGACCAGTTTGTTTCATCAGACAATGAAAAGAAGCATTCTGCAGTTTCTGGGTCCTGCCTATGTGTTTTAGAGGGGGCTGTATCACTTCAAATCCGGTGCTGCCCCTATGAATCCTTGCTCGCCAAAATAGGCTCTCCATGAGTCATGGTGCCTCTTTCAGTGCAAAGTGGTATCACCAACTAGCCATTTCTAAATGGGGTGCTGCACCGCACCCCCAATGTTGATCCCCTACTTTGCCTAATACATCAGCTAATTCAAGAGAAGTGTGGGGGTGTTGCACAGTACCCTTAAACTTCATGCAGTCATCTCCATTGCTCCAGAAGGTCCAGGAGCCCAGGCGGTGCCATCAAGAACTTCAGTCATCTCCTAACCTCCTCCCCGACACTTGTTGGTCTTATCTCTGCCACTGGCTCAACAGGTAAATTGCTCTCCTCCACTGCCCACCACAAAAAATGCACAATTGGAGAGGGAGACATATGGGGGAGCATAGACTTCCTTGTTCCCCATTCCATTTTCTTCCCTGTAATGGCCACTCTTAATCCTGCCTCCCCCCCCCCCCCCGGGCATTCGGTATTAAAGCAGCTGCTTCAATTCGTCCAGCTGTCCACCCTACTGCCACCATAGAAGTCTGTGTACCAGTAGATGACTTTTTTTTCCTGCTGCTCCTGGCAGGTGCCTTAGGACCCATTCATCCTGCCACATACTCTGAGGTTTGCAGATGTTGTCTAATGGCGATCATCAGATACTCCCATGCCCGTAGAAGATGCGGAAACCTGGCAGCTTGATCTACCATCGTTCGGACCACGCACCAAATGCTGGCAGCAAGGGACATGCACCGCAACTGACTCAGAGTGAGCTAGTAAGGGAGAACTCCGATCAGCAACCTCAAATAGCCACCATTTTGCCTCTTCCTCATATCTGCATTTTTTTTGGTCAATTTCATTGGACATCTATTCTGTACAATGCACATTTTGACCATAGTTTTAAAATATTCTTAGAGGTGTAGGTAATATGGAGTTTAGGCTTCCGGAGTTTATTTACTTTATTAACACAGCTGATGAAATAGAGGATAGGTATATACATCCCACTTGTCTAACTGTTGACCACCTACAACTGACAGAGAAAGGAGAAGTACAGATTCTAAACAGAGATGTGCAACTTTGCAAAGTCTGACTTGTAACTTTGCAAATTAAAAAAAATATTGGTAAAGCCAATAGGTCTGGCATTGGATGTCAGCCTTCTGGAAGTCCTTGTTTTGTTTTCTCATGGTTTTTACAAAACGTTATTCTTTGGGAATATGCTGGGCCCTCATCAATGTAAAAATAAACATTTCCTACAGGCAAAACTTTTTCTGGATGTCAAAAACACACATTACAATACTACTCCTGGGCACTGAAAGAAACTACTTTGTGTATGGATCTTTTCCTTATAAAAAGGCAATATGCTGTCACTCATAGAGAAGTCAGTCAATGGTTGAAGTGAGCATTGTCCCGTAATTCATGCTGGAGTAGGTGAAAGGAACATTTTAATAACATCTGGCTGAAGCACTAGTAACTATATTAACTATGTTAGGGTACACACATAATTTTAGTAAAATCAAAAGGTCTTGGCTAACACAGACTTACAAAAGTCTGGAATTGCCTTGGTGAAAGAAAGAAACAAAGAAACACACAAAGAAACCATAAAAATAGAAAGAAAGATGAAAGGACGAATGAAGCAGGAAGGCAAAAGAAATAAGACAAGAAAGTGGGAAAGTGAAAGAAAAAAGGAAAGAGAAGGAGTGAAAGGAAGGGAATGAAGGAAGGAAGGAGAGAATAATATAATAAAAAAGGAAGAAAGAAAGAGAAAAATAGAAACAGAGAATGAATGACAGAAGGAAAGAAAGAGTAGAAAAGAAAAAGAAAGACACCAACAGTAGGAAAGAAAATTAAATAAAAAGAGAAGGGGAGAAAGACAGAAAGAAACAGAAGGAAAGGAAAGAAGGAAAGTAAGAAAAAGGGAAGAAAAAGAAAGAATGAGAAGTAAAGGGAAAGAAAAAGAAAGAGAGAAGGAAAGAAAGACTGACAGAAGGCAGGAATGAATGAAGGTGAAAGAAAGAAAGAAAGAAAGAAAGAAAGAAAGAAAGAAAGAAAGAAAGAAAGAAAGAAAGATGAAGAAAGGAAGAGAGAGAAGGAATACAAATAAGAAAGAAAAAAGGAAGTGAGAAAAAAAGAAAACACATAGAAATAAAAGAAGGAGTGAGAAGAAAAGAAGGAAAATGAGAAAGAAACAAAAAGAGTGAGAAAGAATGGGAGATAATGACAATAGAAGGATAGGGAAAGAAAAAGAATGAAAGAAGGCAGCAGTGCAAGAATAAAAAAAGGAAATATACAGAAGGAAAAATAAGGATGTTAAAAAAGATGAAAGAAAAAAATGACTGTAGGAAAGAAAGAATTGAAGTAAAAAAGAAAAGAAAGACATTAGGAAAGAAAGAAAGAAAGGGAGAAAGAACAAACTAAAAATAGGATAACCTAATAAAGAAAGTTTCAAATGGCCACAATCAGGTATACTGTGAAACAGCTGCAGACAGAAAAGCAAAACACCACAAAAGGTATTTACAACATCACTGCCAGGAGGTGGGATCTTCTAAAGACAGAATGTACATCACAAGGAAAATGAGAAAAAATAGAAAGAGAAAGCATGAGAAAGAAAGGGGGATGAGGAAAAAGGGACAGAAAGAGAAAGAAAAAAGAAGGAAAGAAGGAAAGAAAGTAAGAATGAAAGAAAGAAATATAAAGAAAGAAAAAAGAAGGAAGATAAAAAAGAGTGAAGAAAAGAAAAATAACTATAGATAAGAAAGAAATGAGAAAATAAAGAAGGAAGAGGAGAAGGAATAGGATAACCTAATGAAGAGCAGTTTCAAATTTCCACAATCTGGTATATTGCGAAATAGCTGCACACAGGAAAGCAAAACACCACAAAAGGAATTTGCAACAGCACTACCAGGAGATGGGATCTGATAAAGATGGAACGTACATCAGAAGCATTGTGCTTTTATCATCAAGTTCTAAATGCTAAGAAAATCTAAAGAAATTATAAAGCAAAAACAAAAAATGGCACTGATAAGCACTAGCTCAGGTGTGGATCTGCTCTTTGTGAGAGAACAAAATGTAGTGACTCAAAGGAAAGGTAACTAGTAGCTGAAGTAGATTGACCCACTGCTCCATGCTGTAGTGGGCAGAAGAAAAATGAAAGCAAGACAACAGACCAATGAATAAAGAGAGGTGTCTGAAAGCCCTTATATGTAAGTGTATTATATTTATTTTAGTAAAATCAAAATGTATGACTAATGCTAAGCTTTAAAATCTATATAGCAAATTTCAATGTTGAACTTGCACACATAAATATAAAATGTGTGTGTGTCTATATATATATATATGTAGATATAGAGAGAGAGAGAGAGTGAGAGAGAGAGAGAGAGAGAGAGAGAGAAAGACAGAGCGAGAGAGAAAGAGAGAGCAGGGATCTTCAACCTGGGGGGGCGGACGCCTCTAGGGGGCCTCAAGTGATCCGGGGGCTGCCAGGCTGTGGCCAAAAGAAGCATTATGCAGATTACAGTGCTTTGCTTTAAGCATAAAATCAGTTATTGCATGTTTAAAAAGGTAACAAAACTTAACTGCAATGGTGAAGAAAAGTCTAGATATATTTAAACACAGCCAATTCAATAGAATTATTGTGAAAAATTCTGCTGACACAGCATTAGTAAGTTTGAAAACCACTGACAGAGAGAGAGAGAGAATATATATATATATATATATATATATATATATATATATATATATGTGTATATATATATATATATATATATATATATATATATATATATATATATATAAATAAGGCACCACGCTGATATATATGAACACCAGTGAATCAGACTCCTCCACAGAGTTCCAAAAATGCTTTATTGGCAACGCGTTTCAATCTGCAGGACCTTCTTCAATGCATCACTTCTTTAAGCCCAAAGAAAGTATTGTTTTGAATAACATTTGGTGCTCCGTTGTGTCTGGACAAAGCTAAACCTGTCTGAAGAGCTATAATGAAAGCGAAACAAGTGTCAGGGGTTGCTTTTGCTCATTCCGGGTTAGCTTTGATGGTATTTTGCTACTACAAATCTGTTTTATTGTGCCTGGAGTGATGAAGGGCTTTTGTTATTTGACAGCTCGGCATGGCTGGCACTGTGATAATCCTATGCTTGTAGATATTGCTGTTTCAAGTGCAGAGGACTTTGTCCCTTTCTAGCTCACGTGAATGCGACATGGCTAATCCGTTGCTAGAAAAACAGACATTTAAGGTTGTAAATTTAGAGTGTCTCTGGTGTTGCAGGGTGCTCTACATTGGAGCTGCTCTTCACCTAAACTTGGAAACTACCCAGAGTTATCTCTTCTTTTTTCATATTTATGCATCACTCTGGTCTGAAAGGGAATTGTTTTGATTTATATTGGGTGCTTCCTTGGTCTGAACAAAGCTAAACCTCTCTGAAGAGCTATATTGATGATGAAACACATGTCAGGGGTTGCGTTTTCTTATTCCAGGTTGGCTTGGATTATATTTTGCCAGTCCAAAGCTGTAATACTCTGACTGGAGTGATGAAAAACTTTTGCCATTTTACAGCTCAGCGTGGATGGTACTGTGTTAATTCTGTGCTTAAAGACTTTGCTGTATAAATGGCAGAAGACTTTGTCCCTTCTTAGCTTGACCTGGATAGCACTGTCCTAATCCTGTGCTTAAAACTTTACTAGAAGAACAGACAGCTGAGGTGAGTAAATTTATAGGGTCGCTGGTGTTTTAGGGTGCTCTATACTGCTATACTGGAGCTGCTCGTGTCATTCATTACGATATAAAAAAATCCCTACTTTTTATCCATGAAGGCTTTTCCAAATGCCTGCTCCCTCTGTGAGCAAACGTGCTTGTCATACAGCGGGACCAGACTTTGAATTAATTAAGGTATTGAATGACACCAGTTTATAATATTACAGAGTCCTTGAATACAAAATGGAGCAGATACGAGCACAGAGGATGAAAATTGCCCAAAAACTTTTGGATGAGAAAGGTGACGATGGAAGCGACATCCCAAGAATATCAAACAATGGTGACATTGGAAAAACGCTGAAACAGCATTTGTTTCAATATTAAAAATTACTTAAGAGGGGAATTAATAGATGGTGGAAGGTACCATCTCTAGAGAACTACATGGAAGTAGGGTGAGTTCCACTTGGTTTACTGATCCTCATTACTCCCACCTATCAGAATCCATACCAAGAACTGTTAGAGGAGTGGTCTTCCTTGATGTCCACCACCTGCAAACAAATGAAGGGCTTATTGGCAAAATATGCTAAAATTGAGTTGGATGAAATATGTGATGAAATTACTCAGAAAAAAAAGGATGAACATACAGCTCAAGTGGATATAAACACATTTCTGACGGAAATGGAGCCAAGAATACGTAAATATGAGGAAGTGGTACAGATGAACAAAAACATGTACATTTTTAAGAGGCAAACAGGATCATGCAAATGGGAGGATTTTAACATTTGGCGGCAAGTTTGATGGCACTATCAGGCAATTTAAACAAATGAATGTCACAAGAAATATAGAATCCTCAAAATCAGAATCAGAAACTTGATCAGATACTGATAGTTATAAAAAGATATCAGGGAAAGGATATCTCAAATTTAACCCCAGCAGACGAGTAGTGTTTTTTACAAAAAAGCAAGGGTCCAAGGAAAAAACAGCCAAGAGAAACTGGAGAAATCAACATAAGAGAAAGAAAACACTCAGAGGGGCAGGGTTCAAACAAAGTGGCACATGGAAGAGTAATTTGCAAGCCAGACAGAAATAATTGGTGAAAAACATTTAACAGTTGCTAATTTGTCTCAGCATAAACTGACAGAAAATGAACAATCTCTTCCGGAATTAGGATTATCTTTCTGCTCCATGAATAACATGGACTACTGTAGAGTTCATATTGATGTCTTTTTATTTTGTATGTACATTAAAACTGATGAAGGTTTTTAAACAACAAGAGAATAAGAAAGGAATTTTGGCACCGGTAAAAAGAGTTCAGACTTTTGATAATTTATGTTTGAGTGATATACAAGGTATGGCATCTCTTAGAGGGTTAGAGCAAGGGGAGGTGGACTGGGCAACAGAGAGAGAGTTATTGTGCCATTTGAATTTGGAGATGGATAGGATATCCACCAACCCTTTTAGACCCAAATCAGTGTGTAACCCCAACACTCCACATGATAGCATTGATGTATTTCATGATCGGGATCTGTTAGAAATTTGGAAAAATAGCAAAAATAATTTTGGGAAGAATTTGACACCTTCACAGAGGGAAGCATTCATTTTTTTTACATCAGATACGAGTTTTGTAATTAAGCCATCTGGTGAAAGAGGGAATGTAGTGTTATGGGGTGTGAAGAACTACATACATGAGCCAGAGAGACAGGTACATAGGTCAGGAGATTATGAATCTACCACTTATGAAGAGTAAAAACAATCAATCTTTAAATATCACAATTTGTTGGAGGAATGGAAGGACAGGAGTTTGCTAAGTGAAGACAAATTTCAGTTTTTGTTTGTGAGAAAACCAGTAGCCCCTTGTTTCTATTTGTTGCCAAAAATCCATAAGAATAAAACTCATCCACCTGGTAGGCCAATAGTTTCTGCGAATAATAGTTTATTGGAGTCAACATCTATGTATTTGCACTTTTACTTAATACCATATGTCCCTAGTTTACCCTCCTATTGCAAGGATATCACAGACTTTATCACAAAGATTATTGATATTCCCTGGCAGAGCACTTATCTTATGATTACGATGGATGTGACCTCTCTTTACACATGTATTAATCATGATCAGGGCATTGCTGCGTGTAGACACTTCTTCAGGGATAAAGCTAATTGTTATTATGACCATTTCATGATGTTATAGGATATGTTAAGATTTTGTTTGGAAAATAACAATTTTCTCTTTAATGACAAATGGTATTAGCAATGCACGGGTAATGTGATGGGCAGCTGCTTTGCTCCCAGTTTTGTGGAATCTTCATGGGTTGGTGGGAACAACAGATTGTATGGACTGATGTGAATGAAAAGTGGACCTAGCACATTGTCTTTTGGACCAGGTTCTTTGATGACTTGTTTATTATTTGGGACGGGACCGAAGATGTCTTTCAAGACTTCTTTTAGAATATTTCTAGAAATGACCTGCATTTGTGCTTTACCTATAAGATTGAGAAAGAAAAAATAGAATTTTGGGATGTTTTGGTCGAAATTAGAGAAGGATCACTCCATAATTCTTTGTACCTCAAACCCACAGCGAGGAATAGCATTTTACATGGGCGAGCCATCATCCAAGCAAATTGAAATGGAGCATTCCATATGGAAGGTTACTTAGGGCCAAACGCAATTGCAGCAGTATAGCATTTTATCAACTTGAGGCAGAAAGGATGATTGAAAGGTTTAAAATCGAGGGATACCCTCAGAGAGTCTTGCAGGATGCAATGGAGAAGGTCGGATTAAAAACGAGAGATGAGTTGTTGGTGATAAAAGATATGAGAAAGGACAATTTAAAACAGGTGATGCTGAATCTGAAACAATCAGGAAAATTGATTTGTAGACATTGGCATCTGGTCACAACTGACACCACGATTGGCTCTGATCTATCACATTATCCACTAATAACCTATAGGAAACTGCTATCCCTAAGAGATAGACTGGTGCATAGTTATTTTACTACGCAAAGAGGATTTGGGGGGGTGGTTAAAAGACCAAATAGGTTTTTACAAATTTGGACATTGTAAAGCTTGCAAGCATAGTATGAGTGTAAAACGTTTTTGTCTCCCCAATGACAAAGTCAGGAATATAAATAAGTTCATCATGTGCAGTAGTAATTATTGTATCTATGTACTGAGTTGTCCTTGTAGGTTACTTTAAGTAGGGAGTACTATTTTCCCAGTAAAGAAAAGGATTTTAGAACACATGAGAGCAATTAAGAATGTTGATGTCAGTTATTCAGTAGCACAACATTGGTACTAGAAAAAAAAACGGAATGTTGATATGTTATCTTTTTTTATGGAATTGACAGGGTTACTCTGAGCAAGAGAGGAGGTGACAGAGAGAAGAAACTTAGAATCATGGAATCCAAAGACATTATGGGCCTCATTACAACACTGGCAAGTTGTAACTGCCGTGCGGCCGCCAAAGCGGCCGCAGTCCATGGTGCCCATTATGACATCCCTGCTGGGCCGCAACATGGGAGCCGGCTCCAAATAAAGCCGGCGGTGTTGCGGCTGTGCGACGGGTGCAGTTGCGCCCGTCGCACTTTTCACTGTCTGCTGTGCAAACAGTGAAAAGCTGTGTGGGGCTGTGCCAGGGGGCCCCGCGACTCCCCTTTCCGCCAGCCTGAACCGCCATGGAAATGCTGGTGGGAAGGGGACTCGTAATCCCCTGGGCGGAGGATTAAAACTGCCTGGACCACTGTGGTGGAAAACCCCGGTCCCGGCGGTGCGACCGCGGTTCTTCCGCCGCAGTCATAATATGCAAGTTTGTACCATCAGCCTGTTGGCGATACAACCTCCAAAACAGCCCTGGCGGTCTTTGACCGCCAGGGTTGTAATGAGGGCCTATATGTTTGAATAGCCGTGCACCAAGAGGTTTGAACTCCGATGAAGAACTTTTTGTGCACATTTGAATTGGTGTGATTTGTCATTACATAAATAGGATGAGGGTATTGATGTATTTGAATAATTTAAGAGAACAATGAGGAAGATAATTGCTATGATATAATTTCTTCAATTGCTTTTTCCTTTCCTTTTTGATATGGTTTCGTACTCATTATTAATATTTAGATTATGTGACAAGGACTAAAAAGAAGGAAAGAGGATTGCAGACTTGTGATACAGGAGATTAAATTGAGCCACTTTGATTTGATGTCATGAACATTTATCATGTTATCATGTTAAAAAAGTGTGAAATGAATGATACATGAAAAAAGAGAAAATTTAGCTGTTTATTGTGTATAATTGATATCTGTTTGAAATGATGAAATTTCTGCATTTGCACTTTGACTATTATACATGTAAGTATGATTTTTTTTTTGGTAGATTTCATTTGTTAGTGAATATGTGAAGAGTCTGTCTTCTAACATAGAGTTTTAGAGTCTGTTCTCTTTTTCAGTCATTGGTGTAGGGAAGTGATGCTTATGGAAAGTTGGGCACGAATGTCAAAAATGGTTTGGAAGAAAATCGTGCAGATTGAAACGCATTGCCAATGAAGCATTTTTGGAACTCTATATGGAGGAGTGATTTATTGGTGCTCATATATATCAGCGTGGTGCCTTACTTGTATAATAGCAGGCTCCCCTTTTCCCGTGTATTGTACAGGCCTGCATTGTGGAAGTGAACGGCTTTGGGGGAATCTGAGTTTAGAATATATATGTGTGTGTGTGTGTGTGTGTGTGTGCAAAGAGAAGTGAGAACTCTGGGTATTTCCCAAGTTAAGTTGGCAAGCAGCTCTAGTATAGCAGTATAGAGCACCCCATAATACCAGCGACCCTCTAAATTTGCTCACCTCAGCTGTCTGCTCTTCTACTAAAGTTTTAAGTACAGGATTAGGACAGTGCCATCCAGGTCGAGCTAGGAAGGGACAAAGTCTTCTGCCATTTATACAGCAAAGTCTTTAAGCACAAAATTACCACAGTACCATCCACGCTGAGCTGTAAAATGGCAAAAGTCTTTCATCACTCCAGTCAGAGTATTACAGCTTTGGACTGGCAAAATACCATCAAAGCCAACCTTGAATAAGCAAACACAACCAACGACACATGTTTCATTATCATTATAGCTCTTCAGAGAGGTTTAGCTTTGTCCAGACACAATGGAGCACCAAGTAGAATTCAAAACAACTCATAACAATACTTTTTTTGGGCTTAAAGTGATGCATAAGTCATGTCAAAAAGAAGAGAGAACTCTGGGTAGTTCCCAAGTTTAGGTGGAGAGCTGCTTCAGTATAGTGCACCCTACAACACCTGAAACACTCTAAATTCGCTAACCTCAAACATCTGTTTTTCTAACAAAGTTTTTAACCATAGGATTATCCCAGTCACATCCTTCCTAAGCTAGAAAGGGACAAAGTCTTCTGCCATTTATACAGCAAAGTCATTAAGCATGGGATAAGCATAGTGCCATGCATGCCGAGCTGTAAAATTACAAATGCCTTTCACCACTGAAGGCACAGTATTACAGCTTAGGACTGGCAAAATACCATCCAAGTCAGCCTGGAAAGAGCAAAAGCAACCCCTGACAGGTATTTTGCTATCTTTGTAGGTCTTCAGAGAGGTTCAGCTTTGTCCAGACACAAGGGAGCACCCAGCATAAGTTAAAAGAATAGCTGTTCCAGGTTAGAGTGGTACATAAATTATGCAAAAAAGAAGAGAGAACTCTGGGTGGAACCTTAGTTTAGGTGGAAAGCAGCTCCAGTATAGAGCACCATACAACACCAGTGACACTATAAATTTGCTCACCTCAAATGTCTGTTTTTTTTGCAAAGTTTTTAAGCATAGGATTAGCACAGTGCCATCCACGCTGACCTATAAAGTGGCAAAGTATTCTGCCATTTATACAGCAGTCTTTAAGCATTGGATTAGCACCGTGCCATCTTCGTCGAGCTGTAAAGTGACAATAGACATTCACCACTCCAGGCACAGTCTTACAGCTTTGGACAGGAAAAATACCATCCAGGCCAACCTGGAATGAGTTAAAGCAACCCCTGATGTGCTTTGCTATCAATATAGCTCTTCACAGACGTTTAGCCTTGTCCAGACAGAGACACTGTGCTAATCCAATGCTTAAAGACCTAAAGCCCCACGCCCTTGAGGGTCCCTGCAAGCAGCCCTATCCTGGTTGTGCAAGAATCAAGCACATCCACGCTGTGCTTTCAAAAGGCAGAAGCAGCATTTTATCTTTACCTCTGTTGGTGGGAGCAAAACACTGTTTCCCTGCCTGGCCTTGTTCAAGGTTGGCGAGGTGCTCTTAAGTTGGTACAATCCTCGTGCTCTAGACATGGGCAAGGGGGAGTGAAAAACTTTCCGGACCATTACTATTTCTGTGTCCCCTGGGCTGGGATCCCTGGGACCCCAGTATAAAATCAGCTCCAGGGGATAGGGTCTGAGGGGCAACAAGGTAGCACAGGAAAAGGGGCATCTTGCCTCTGCCACCAAAAATACAAATAAATGTGAACGGGGGGTGGAGCACTGTGCCTCACATCACAGCACAGTTTGCTCCTTTGCATTGTGGAAAATGCATTACAAAGATTGTGCTTACTTCAATAGTAGCTGTAGTATTTCACGAGAGTTGATGCTGATAGTGATGTACATCTCTAGACACATGTCCTCCTTCTGTTAAAAAAACTTCTTTGAGCCAACAAGCTGATGAGCTTTTGGAGATGCACTTGTGTGCCAGTGAGAGGTACTGAGATTTCAGAAGACTGTGGCAGCATTCTCAGCAACCCCAATGATTTTTTTTTTAATTTCTATTGATAAAGGATAACAATCCAGAAACACATGTCTAGAGATGTACCACACTATCTGCACCAGCTCTGCTGAAAAACTACAGCTAGTATTGAATAAAGCGCAAACTTGACACATTTCTGCCTTACTCATCCTTGATCACATGAATGGCAGTGTGACATAGAAAACACTTTGTGACTACATAAACAGGCGACTATCTTAACATGTAGTAAAGGTTATGTTAACGCGTCCCTTTATGATAATTTATTACACATCAGGACTCATTTTAGGCCAATTAATCTTTTGACCCAGTTGAGAGACACCTTAGGACGAGATAGCTGATCAATTTGTCAATTAATACATCAATAAAGTCATCAATATTTATCACAACTCTGCATTTCACCTTAGTCAAAGTCATTAATCAATTCAAAGACACTACCATGACCTTTCAGCCATGAATAACCACACCTTGTTTAGTAGAATTTTATGAGTTTTATTCCCTATTGTTTACAATTCTAATATCAGATACGTCAGTCTCAAAGCCAAGAAACATAATAGCATAGTCATGATATGGCAACTTTGGTAAGATTTCATTAAAGCGAGAATCACAAACATCAGAACATAACACGGTGTGAACATAGATCAAGATTAGCAGAGTGTCAATAACGCGTCAGTTCACCAAAGCATAGTCTTGGCCGTTTGTCTATTTACGTCAGTTTAGTGAGCACCTGTCCTAACCACTGATTAGCATTAGCATGTTGGGCTTCATGCAAAACAAATTTAGAACATCAATTGGGAAAAATTCTAACTATGGTCTATGTCAAAAGTAAGCAGTTGGTACCTAGAAAGGAAAAACAAACAGACAAATCACAATCGCATTGTCATAATTACCTTCCAAGGTTTAGATCAACACACAGGTTCAGTCTTCGTCTTCAGGACATCAGTCAAATCGCCATCAATCAAAACTCAGCTCCGGGGCAAAAATGGGCACTTTCCTCATAAGGAGGTAAGGTGTAACATGGACAAATCTAAGGGTGAGGATGGTTTTAAGTAAACCACCAAAATCACCAAACAGAGAGACAGAGTTTCTGGATAAAATCAATAGCATTCCCTAACCCACCTCAATGACTCCCCGTGACACGGGTTTTTATTGCTTTTCCGTTGTACATTCCCCCAAAATTGTATTGGACACTTGTTATACCCCACTATCTTTAACCTATCAGAAAGTACATTAGTTAACCCAACTCTTCACCCCATATTGTTTTACAAGTATTTGATTGGTCTTCGTAATTGACCTCTTCAGAGGTGGCAGGTCCGGTATGATTTCATCTTTCTGTAATGTTTTGCACATCTTTTGGTCAGCAGTTCCATTGTCTTCACCCGTTTGAATGACCTTGTAAATAACATTAATCTACACTGTTTCAATTTACTTTGAACATTTATTCTGCAAAGTCTGTGTGAACGGATCTAACATGGTTACATTCGTCTTCTAATTTGAAGAAAAAGAACACGCAGGGGCATGTCCCTTTGTGAGTCAGCATACTGAAAAATAGAAAAATGCATTTAATATGAGAGCTAAGGCAGCTAAGCTTCGGCTCATGCTAACTTAAGGCCTATGAGGATTTCAGTACAGATTCAATAACGCAATCATTAGTATGAACTTATTTAAACATAATATAAACATTTTGGTCATTATTTTTAGTCTACGTATACATTGGTGGCCACTCCCCGTGGTCACAATTCAAGTGCACGTCTAAGCAAAATTACTATCATTATAGTTTCTATGCAGTATTATCACACATTAATTCATAAACATTTCATGTTAATATAGATTATATAAGCTACGCTCTCTCAGTCCCTCCTCTGATGACGTTCGTCATCACACAAACCTTTCCCTTTAACCTTTCACTTTAATTTTTCACTTTACGCATGTGAGAAAGTAGCCTCTTTCTAGGCTTGTTACCCCCACTTTTGGCCTGTTTGTGAGTATATGTCAGGGTGTTTTCACTGTCTCACTGGGATCCTGCTAGCCAGGGCCCAGTGCTCATAGTGAAGACCCTATGTTGTCAGTATGTTTGTTATGTGTCACTGGGACCCTGCTAGCCAGGACCCCAGTGCTCATAAGTTTGTGGTCTATATGTATGTGTTCCCTGTGTGATGCCTAACTGTCTCACTGAGGCTCTGCTAACCAGAACCTCAGTGGTTATGCTCTCTCTCCTTTGCAAATTTGTCACTAACAGGCTAGTGACTAAAATTACCAATTCACATTGGCATACTGGTACTCCCATATAATTCCCTAGTATATGGTACTGAGGTACCTAGGGTATTGGGGTTCCAGGAGATCCCTATGGGCTGCAGCATTTCTTTTGCCACCCATAGGGAGCTCTGACAATTCTTACACAGGCCTGCCAGTGCATCCTGAGTGAAATAACGTCCACGTTATTTCACACCCATTTACCACTGCACTTAATTAACTTATAAGTCACCTATATGTCTAACCCTCACCTGGTGAATGTTGGGTGTAAAGTTACTTAGTGTGTGGGCACCCTGGCACTAGCCAAGGTGCCCCCACATCGTTCAGGGCAATTTCCCCGGAATTTGTGAGTGCGGGGACACCATTACACGCGTGCACTGTACATAGGCCACTACCTATGTACAGCGTCACAATGGTAACTCCGAACATGGCCATGTAACATGTCTAAGATCATGGAATTGTCACCCCAATGCCATTCTGGCATTGGGGGGACAATTCCATGATCCCCCGGGTCTCTAGCACAGAACCCAGGTACTGCCAAACTGCCTTTCCGGGGTCTCCACTGCAGCTGCTGCTGCTGCCAATCCCTCAGACAGGTTTCTGCCCCCTGGGGTCCAGGCAGCCCTGGCCCAGGAAGGCAGAACAAAGGATTTCCTCTGAGAGAGGGTGTTACACCCTCTCCCTTTGGAAATAGGTGTGATGGGCTGGGGAGGAGTAGCCTCCCCTAGCCTCTGGAAATGCTTTGATGGGCACAGATGGTGCCCATCTCTGCATAAGCCAGTCTACACCGGTTTAGGGATCCCCCAGCCCTGCTCTGGCGCGAAACTGGACAAAGGAAAGGGGAGTGACCACTCCCCTGACCTGCACCTCCCAGGGGAGGTGCCCAGAGCTCCTCCAGTGTGTCCCAGACCTCTGCCATCTTGGAAACAGAGGTGTCTGTGGCACACTGGGCTTCTCTGAGTGGCCAGTGCCAGCAGGTGACGTCAGAGGCTCCTTCTGATAGGCTATTACCTCTCTTGGTAGCCAATCCTCCTTCCTAGGTAGCCAAACCTCCTTTTCTGGCTATTTAGGGTCTCTGCTTTGGGGATCTCACCAGATAACGAATGCAAGAGCTCACCAGAGTTCCTCTGCATTTCCCTCTTCACCTTCTGCCAAAGTATCGACCGCTGACTGCTCAGGACGCCTGCAAAACCGCAAGAAAGTAGCAAATACGACTACTAGCAACCTTGTATCGCTTCATCCTGCCGGCTTTCTCGACTGTTTCCAGGTTGTGCATGCTCTGGGGGTAGCCTGCCTCCTCTCTCCACCAGGAGCTCTGAAGAAATCTCCTGTGGGTCGACGGAATCTTCCCCCTGCAACCGCAGGCAACAAAACACTGCATCACCAGTCCTCTGGGTCCCCTCTCAGCACGACGAGTGTGGTCCCTGGAACTCAGCAACTCTGTCCAAGTGACTCCCACAGTCCAGTGACTCTTCAGTCCAAGTTTGGTGGAGGTAAGTCCTTGCCTTCCCACGCTAGACTGCATTGCTGGGTAACGCATGATTTGCAGCTGCTCCGGCTCCTGTGCACTCTTCCAGGATGTCCTTTGTGCACAGCCAAGCCTGGGTCCCAACACTCTAACCTGCAGTGCACAACCTTCTGAGTTGTCCTCCGGCGTTGTGGGACTCCCTTTTGTGACTTTGGGTGGACTCTGATTCACCCTTCTTCCAAGTGCCTGTTCAGGTACTTCTGCGGGTGCTGCCTGCTTCTGTGAGGGCTCCCTGATTAGCTGGGCACCCCCTCTGTCTCCTCATCCAAGTGGTGACATCCTGGTCCCTCCTGGACCACAGCAGTATCCAAAACCCCTAACCATGACCCTTGCAGCTAGCAAGGCTTGTTTGCGGTCTTTCTGCGTGGGAACACCTCTGCGAACTTCTTCACTACGTGGGACATCCATCCTCCAAAGGGGAAGTTCCTAGTCCTCTTCGTTCTTGCAGAACACCAACCTTCTTCCAACAGGTGGCAGCTTCCTTGCACCCTCAGCTGGCATTTCCTGGGCTCCTGCCCACTCTCGACACTGTCGCGACTATTGGACTTGGTCCCCTTGTCTTACAGGTACTCAGGTCCGGAAATCCACTGTTGTTGCATTGCTGGTGTTTGTTCTTCCTGCAGAATCCCCCTATCACAACTTCTGTGCTCTCTGGGGGTAGTAGGTGCACTCTACACCTACCTTTCCGGGTCTTGGGGTGGGCTATTTTTCTAACCCTCACTGTTTTCTTACAGTCCCAGCGACCCTCCACAAGCTCACATAGGTTTGGGGTCCATTCGTGGTTCGCATTCCACTTTTGGAGTATATGGTTTGTGTTGCCCCTATACCTATGTGCTCCTATTGCAATCTACTGTAATTTTACATTGCTTGCATTACTTCCTTTTGCTATTATCTGCATATTTTGGTTTGTGTGCATATATCTTGTGTATATATCTTATCCTCATACTGAGGGTACACACTGAGATACTTTGGCATATTGTCATAAAAATAAAGTACCTTTATTTTTAGTACTTCTGTGTATTGTGTTTTCTTATGATATTGTGCATATGACACAGTGGTATAGTAGGAGCTTTACATGTCTCCTAGTTCAGCCTAAGCTGCTTTGCCATAGCTACCTTCTATCAGCCTAAGCTGCTAGAAACACCCCTTCTACACTAATAAGGGATAACTGGACCTGGCACAAGGTGTAAGTACCTCTGGTACCCACTACAAGCCAGGCCAGCCTCCTACAATGCATAATGCGCATTTCAACATCTTGTGTGAACTCTCCCAAATTTCATTAAACACTTTCACTTTCCCCATTTCTCCTGTTTCTTTTTGTCCAATTTCTTTTAATTTTATAATTAATTTTGCATTCTCCCCATAATCCTAATAGACAGGCCAGAACAATTAATAGACCCCCTAATATTTTTGCAAGTACCCCATTCCAAATGTTGCTAAACCAGCTCCCTACTCTGGTAATTCCTTTTCCTAATTTCTCCCACACTCCAGGTTACTTCAAATCCTTCAGATCTGTACTATCTTTAGTTAGGTTAGTAAGCATACCTCCAATCTTTTTACTATTGTCCGGTATATATGAGCAACAATGATGCTCGTTGAGCATCTTGCAGACTCCGCCACTCTTTGCTAAAAGAATTTCTAAAGCAAGCCGATTTTGAAGAGTCATAGCTCTTTGCGCAGCAAGTTCAACTTTTGAATCTTTATGGAGTTTAAGGTAACCCATACTGAAGGAATTATGGCTCCAAATATGTCTCCAACGACAGCAGCCGCTGTCTCTCGTTTTTGTCTAGCATGTTGTAATTCAGACGTTTTAGGTATTTGCTTTAAGTCATCAATCTGGTAAATCTTTGGGAAAACTATTCCCAAATAACATGTCCCATACCATCCCTTAGGAAGACGGTAATAAGCATTAAGTCCACAGATGTAATAGATCCTAGGGATCACTGGGTCCTGTCCATTTAACATGAATGTCCATTTACTCTGAAACAAAAACACATGCCTGCATTCACTCGTTCCCACAAATAAAGTGTCCGGCTCGGATTTCGGCCTATATATACAAAGCCTTCCTACATACAATGCGTCTATAGCTAGTTTGCTTTGCGTTTTTATTGCTGTGTAAGCATAATCATTTGCATATGTGCGTTTCTCTAACCCTTTTTCTAATCTTTCCTTCAATGCTTTGCGTCTATCATCAGTGTGATCTAAAAAGCTTTTCTCTACGGGTGTCAATAAGCAAGTCAGATTGTTGCAGTGTGCATAAGCTGTCCCAAATGTAAGCGTTGGTTCAAAGAAACCTCTAACTAATTTTATACTATGCTACTTAGCTAGCTTGTTCAGAAACTCAATCACAGGCACAAAAGAAAACACTACATCCAAATTTGAATAAAATATTGCAAATGCTCCTGATTATAGAATCTTGTTAATAGCAAGCTACAACTTATCCCATAAGTTAGTGGAAGGCTATGATAGGTGACCCCTTCTTGCACTGATGAAGGAATCTTTGTGCACACATAACAGTTTTTCTCATCCATGGTCTCAACGTACTCATTCAGCAAGCGATAGAAAACATTAGTAGAAAGTTCCCCCTTAGAGTTAGTTCCCTCATGCAAGTGTCTTGAATCCTGCTCAACCTTTCCCCACGGTGTTAATGTTGTAGTCTCAGGTTTTGAAGCATTGTTAGTCACTTTCTCATCCAACCACGGCATTCCCACAATCACTCCCACAATTATTATTGAACACACAATGCCTAATATAAGACTCAACCAACCACACACCTTACCCTTTTTGTTACTACCTCTATTATAAGCCATGTCTGTAAGGAATGAAGTAGCAGAACAATAATCAACTTGAGGATGATAAAGATTTATTTATTTATTTTTCTTGATGCAAAAGTCTCTTTCTTTCTGTGTGTATTTACAGCGTTTCACTCACTCCAGGACCCTTTTGTCAAATCAGGTTAGCATCTTGTCACAATCAGGTTTTCAAAGTCAATTCAGGTTATCAGTGTTGCATCCGGTAATTTATAAGTCTCTTTCTCAACCTTCCAATTTCAATATTTTAGTTCCAACACAGTCTCTTTCTCTGATTGCTTTCAGGTACCGTAGTACTGGCCTGGTACTTCTCGATTAAAACAGAATGCTAAGAAATCTTGTTGCCATTCAGATGTTGTTGTATGTGCCCATTCAGGACCTGCGTACCTTCTATTTGCGATACTCTTTCTTTTCAATCTAGGCTCGCCTTGCAATTCTCCTTCACTTAGATCTTCTGTCCTTGTGGTATCGGTTTCTTCTATTATTGTTTCACCTGGTACGACCTTTTCTTCTGCAGCCTGCTTCTCTGGCCAGTTATCTCCCTTATGAGTCTTTTTCCTTCTTGTCCTTTCAGGACGCTGAACAGCACCCTCCTCTTGTGCTGCGGTGTTTTCTCTTGATGGACCTGCAACTGGCTCAGGGGATGCCGTTGTACTTTGATCTCTTTCTACTATTTCCCCTTCTTCCTCTTCTTCTGGATCTGTAACGGGTTCAAGCTCTAACCCGTATCCATCTGCTTCTGGGAGAACCTCTCCTTGATTTAGTTCTCCTGCTGCCTCTACTGAGATAGGCACACTGTCACCCCTCTCGAACTCGTTTACTGTTTGAGGGACAAGTCTGTTCTCAGTGGGCTCTCCTGCAGTCTCAATTCTCTCTTGACTATTTTCAGGCCCTGAGACTTCCCTCTCTGGAACTGTTGAGTCTGAGACTTCAAGTTCCTCATCAGTTGGACACGTTACCTTCTTCGTGTGACTGGCATGTATCCAGTTTGGAACGCCTGCACATTTCACAGCAGTGGTTGTTGTCAATATTACTTGATATGGCCTCTTTCAGCGCGGCTCCAAACACGACTTCCTAACGTGCTTCTTGACAACCACCCAGTCACCGGCTTGCAGAGTGTGACCTGGATCACTGACAGGTGGCAATGTGTTAGCTTCCACCTGGTGAGAAAAAGAGCGAACCACATCAGCCAAACCTTTGCAGTAGTCCAACACCATATCATCCGTGATATTCACAAGAGCATTTGCAGGTACTGCGGGCAGCCTCATAGCTCTACCCAAAAGGATCTCGTGGGGTGATAGTCCTGTTTTCTTATCAGGAGTGTTCATCATCGACATCAGCACTAAGGGCAATGCATCTGGCCATTTAATGTTGGTAGCTGCGCACATCTTCGCCATTCTCGATTTTAAGGTACCATTCATCTGTTCTACTAGTCCTGATGCTTCAGGGTGGTAGCTACAATGCAGCTTCTGTTCAATGTCTAATGAAGCACACAAGAGCTTAATCACCTCATTGTCAAAGTGTCTGCCCCTATCTGATTCTATAGAGACCGGGAACCCGAACCTGGGTATTAGTTCCCTGAGCAGCAGCTTTGCAACTGTGAGACTGTCGTTCCTACGTGTGGGGTAAGCTTCAATCCAGTGGCTGAAAACACACACAATCACCAACACGTACTTCAATCCTCCACAAACAGGCATTTCAATGAAATCCATTTGCATCTTGCTAAATGGACCACCAGCTCTCCCTTTATGGCTCAAAGTTACCACAGTCCCCTTTCCAGCATCCATCTGTTGACAGATGATGCACCTGTGACAAGTAACCTCTGCGGCATATCTGAATTTTGGGTTAAACCAGTCAATCTTGAATGACCTGATCATTGCATCCCTCCCAAGATGTGCCTGTCCATGGTAGAGCCTCGCAAATTGTGACAGAAGACTGTTTGGCAAAACTAATTTCCCCTCCTCTGAGACCCACAAGTCATCAGCCCTTTGTACGCATTGCATTCTCTGCCAGGAGCGTTTTTCCTCCTTACTAGCACGACCCTGTAGTGTCTTTAGCTCGTCTAATGTATCAACCCCCCTTAATGCAAAGTTCAAACATGTGTCATTTTCGGTTTGCGGTAACAATTCCCACTGATCCTTGAACGATATACATCCTGCGACTTGATCTGCATAGCCATTTCCCATGGACACAAAGTCTTGCGACTTAACGTGAGCATTGCATTTCACCAGGGCAATTTCAAGAGGTAACTGAATCGCATGTAACAAATCCTTAATTTGTTCACCATTTTTCACAGGAGAACCAGAAGAGGTCATGAAACCTCTCTGTGACCACAATTGGCCAAAATCATGTACAATTCCGAATCCGTATCTGCTGTCAGTATAGATAGTGACCCTCAGATTTTCAGCTGCGTGGCATGCCTTAATAAGGGCAATTAGCTCTGCCACTTGTGCCGAATACACTCTCTCGAGCCAGGAAGCTTCGATGATACCAGCTATGGTACATACAGCGTAACCGGCTCCCAGCATTCCGACTGAATCTCTCAAACAGGATCCATCAACAAACATAATGCAGTCATTTTCCTTTAACTGCGTATCTTGAATATCAGGTCGGGGCTTGGTACATAGTTCTGTTACCTCAAGACAATCATGCCCACTTCCTCTTCATTATTAATCTTGGTATTCTCAACAGGAAGCAGAGTTGCCGGGTTTAATACAGTACATTGCTTCAGTGAGACATTAGGTGACCCCAATATAATTGTCTCATATCTGGTAAGTCGGGCATTTGTCATGTTTTGAGTTTTGGTTCGAGTCAACAAAATTTCAAATGAATGGGGAACCATTCCTGTCAAGGGATGTCCCATCACTATGCCTTCACACTGCTTGAGGCTTTGACCAACTGCTGCAACTGCGCGCAAACAACCCGGTAAGGCTGCTGCGACGGGGTCCAAGGTAGCTGAAAAATATGCTACAGGGCGGTTTGCACCTCCATGGACCTGTGTTAAGACAGACAAAGAACAAGCATCACGTTCATGACAAAACAGTAGAAAAGGTTTCGTGTAATCAGGCATACCCAAAGCTGGTGCCCTGCGCATGCACTCTCTCAATTCCATGAATGACTCAACCTCTTCCTTAGATAAAGCTATGGTATACGGCTCATCCTTAATCTCTTTGCCTGCCAGCTTTATCAAGGGTTTTGAGAAAATTGAGAAGTTGGGTATCCACTGGCGACAGTAACCCACCATTCCCAAAAACATCCTGACATCTCAGTTTGTTGTTGGGGGGTTCATCTGTAAAATAGCAGTTACCCTTTCCTTCGATATTCTCCTGGACCCTTTCTCAATCAAGTGTCCTAAGTATTTCACCTCTTTCTGGCAATACTGCAGCTTCTTGGGTGACACTTTATGTCCGTTCTTTCCCAAATGATTCAGTAAGGCAATTGTGTCATATTTACAGTCATCTTTTGTCCTGGATGCAATCAGCAAGTCATCAATGTACTGCACTAGACTCGAATTGAAAGGCAGTACTAGGGATTCTAAGTCCTTTTTCAATATCTGATTGGAGATGGACGGTGATTCAGAAAACCCTTGAGGAATTCTGCACCAACTGTACACCTTGTCCAGGAATTTGAAACTGAATAAAAACTGACTGTCCTCATGAAGAGGTATCGAAAAGAAAGCTTGTGACAGGACTACAACGGTAACCATTCAGCATCACATCGGACCTGAAACATAATTACTGCTGGATTGGGCACAATGGGGCAACACTTCACCACAATCTCGTTTATTTTTCTCAGGTCCTGCACAATTCGAACCTTCCCACAAGGCTTTTTCAAACCCATTATTGGTGAGTTACATGGGCTGCTCAATACTTCTTTCAAGACGCCCTGTTTCACAAAGTCTGCAATTATTTGCGACACCTGAATAAGGACATCTTGTGCCATATGGCACTGCGGCACCTGGGGGGACACTGCGTTTGGCTTTACTTGTACTTTAACTGGTTCCACTCCTTTTATCAGTCCTACTTCTTTTCCTGTCAAATCCCACACTTTCTCCGTCACTGTTCCCTGTAATTCAGTCGGTAAGTCAGTCACTGTAAGCATTGGGAATAATGTTATCAAAGGATAATCTTCATTTGCGTTTTCTGTCTCTAACTCTGAGAACTGACCATCATCCCCTTCATCATCACTGTTTGTCTGCACCTCAATTCCATCATTAGAACAGGTAATTGAGCATTTCGTTTTGCACAGTAAGTCTCTTCCCAGTAAGGATACTGGACTTGAATCGCAGACTACAAACTTATGCAGTCCCTGAAAGTTGCCAATCTCAACTTTCACTGGATCTGTATTTGGATTCGTCAAGTACTGGTTAGCTACTCCGACCACTCTTATGGTGCGCCCCAAAAGTGGCAATTTCAGAACCTCTGCACTTCTGACTGTAGAGCGTGTAGCTCTGGTATCAACCAAGAATGAGACCTTGTGACCCATTACCTTTCCCTCTGCATAGGGTCCCCTCTGATCTACCTCTAGAGACGCTGCAAGCCTGCACTCTTCATTATCTGAACTGTCATCCGACCATTCCTCATTCATTCCATCTTCACCACGCAATGGGAAATGCTGTACTGTATTATTTGGCCCATCACTTGACCTGTAACCTGCTGAGGAAGCATCACCTGCTGCTGTCCCATTGGAGCCATTGGTAGTTGAATTTGCTGTCTAGGTACCATGGGAACCTGCTGTTGTACTTGCTGCATTTGCGCTGGCTGAACACGCAGCATTTGCATTTGCTGCATGGGCTGTAACCCTTGCATCTGAACCATGTTATTTTGGAAGTTTGGATTTTGATTCCTCAATTTTGGTCCTCTCATATTTTGCAATGTACCGACATTAGTGCTTTGTTGAACGACACCATCCTGCACCACATTTGGGCATTCCCGCTTCCAATGCCTCACGCCCCCGCACGTGTGACATGGTGACATCTTTTTCATTCCTTGTACATCATTTTGAACTACAACAGTATTCAAGTCTGGACCGCGATTCACAAAACCTCGACCTCGGCCTCTCGGCTGTGCCTGAAACACACCATTCCCTTGCGGTTGCTGCTGTATCATCTGCTGAATTCCATTTCCCTGTATTCCTGCCTGTGCAGCCCTTATCTGCATCACCATCACTTTCTCCTTCAACTTTTTCTGCTTCAGCTCAATCTCATCACTACAGTATTTTGCATCCTGCAACACCTCATCAATCGGCTTTGCTTGCCAACAGATCAAATGATTCTTAATCATCTGGCTAACCTCTGGTCTCAACCCTTCAATAAATCTGAACACAAGATGGTTCATGTCTTTCGGCTCAATTGTCTTAGTACCACTGTAATGTTAGAATGCCTTCAACAACCTCTCATAGTAAGCATGTATTGATTCCTTAACCTCCTGTGAGGTCCGGTCGATTTTTTGCCAATCAGTCACCTTCGGCGACACTTTGTGCTTCAAAAACTCAATCACTTTATGATAGTTCTTCATCACCTCCTCAGAGGGTGCTCCGGTCACCTTATCCCTTGCCGGCTCCTGCGTTGGCCAGTCTACTCCTCTCTTGCACTCAAGCCATAAGTTGGGCGGAACAATGATCTCAAACAAGGTATTCAAGTCTTCCCAGAGACACTTCGCAAGCTTCACAAACCTATCTGTTTGTTGGTACCACTTGATCGGTTTCTCCCTCAACCTGGGATAATCATTTGTAAAAGATAGGATGTCTCCCCTGGACCACGGTACATGAATTAAAACCCCACCAGCTGTCTCTCTCATTGGTAGCATTTTTACAGATTCTGTATCTGGTGTAATTTTAGCTTTACTTTACTAAATGATTAATCATCAGCAAATCACAAATAACCTGCAACCATGCTATGTGAACGTGCAAAACCATCCTTATTGAAAGTTAGTGCCAAAGAAAAAATATCCATGTCACCCAAAGTACACATTAGTGTCATCACTCAAAAATTATACTCACAAAAAATACCTTGTTAATCAAACACTATTCAAGATATAATCGATGAAATAAGTTACTCCAATCCAGATATGCTTGCAACACTTGTAATATGACAACGTAAAATCCAATCCACTGTCGAGATAGAAAATTAATTCATAATTGGTCCAAAGTAAACACTTTCTAGCTAAGCAGAGGCTTATTTGTGATTTGCTGATGATTAATCATTTATTTTACAATTAATTGGTTGTGGGTGTTTTTTGCACTGGTTCTCTTACTTATTTCTGATGATTGCTTATTAGAATTGCACTTCCCTTGGGTGTTATAAACATTTACTCTAGATTTGACGATTGAGCATTTTGGTTCTTTAACTTATGTTATCGTATTATATTCTATGATTTCTAGCCCTGAAGAAGTCGAATGGGATATAAAAACTTCCCAAGACGAAACACGTGTTGGCTGGATCAATATATCTTGTGGACTGTTTACTTGTGAATATCAATCAGAGACTGGAAGGATAACATCCTGTGGATTTCAGATTGTCACATATAAATCAGATTCTGAATAAACTTTGGACTCATCGATTAATAAGTGGTTGACTCCTGGACCGAGGAATATTTTGTGTAACATGGACTTATGTACTTAATTAATTAATTTTTCATGTGAATTTTTGACTTAAAATTATTTTCTAGGCAACAATAAGGGGACCCTCGTTGTGTCAATTTCTTGGGTTGGAGGTTGTTTTTTCCTCAGAGGGTAGGGTGTGTTCCCTCATGAGGTTCCCCATGATTTACGTAGGGTAGATTGGTACCCTTAGCGACACATTTCCTCAATTTACACCCTACTTTATCTTATCTCTAATCGGTTTACCCCCATTGTTCCATCCACTAATTCAGTAGCTTCCACTCCCAGTCTCACAAAGTTCAGGTACTCATCTTTCCCCAACCTTTCCGGTTCCACTGCAGTTACTGTAGTCTTTTGCGTAGTAAAAGTCTTCTCTAACCACTCATTCAACTGTTGTACTGTAAAACCTTGCATTGAAATGTTCCCTGCATGCATCATCAGCGACTGTGAAGCATTCGTATTTATTGTCTGTGGGGTTAACACTCCTAGCCCTGCGTGTCTCATTGCTTCCAGCGGTGCTTCAACTGAGCTAAGGTCTATCAACGACCTTGGGTTTTCAACTGCTTGCTCTCCTGGGGCCATTAACTGAGGGGTTCCTATGGACCCTCCTCTTATTACATCTTGGGTCATTGCTCCCTGATCACATACGCCAGGCGTAGCTTGTGCATACAATGGCACCAGTGGACCAACAGTAATTGGCAATGATATTGCAGCTGGTGTCTGACCTGGTCCCAAACCTCATGGAGCAGCAACTCCAAAGGTCTGATTTTCTGAAGCCGGGGCAGGTATTAATGGAGGACCTGCTGCTGGATTATACCCCGGTATCAGTTGTGGCTGCGGCTGGGGCAGCAATTGCGGAGTTGACTCAATCTGCACTAACCTCGATTTTGTATATATCGGGTCTGGCGGCACTATCAGGCTTGTAGTACTTTCTAGTACAGGGACATCTGGGTAAATTCTCTGTATCTGCGGTGGAGGTTGCAACTTTATCTGCATGTCTGGCGCAGTGGGTACACTGACACCATTCTGTATCGAACCCATATCACTAGTCTGTACTGTATCAGTAACTCCCTTCTCCTGCGTCTGGTTCCCAGGACCCGCGCTAGTGCTCGGGACATTGTCGCTTACCGCATACGGTGGCGGGTGATCATGTAATATCCGATCCATAAATTCTTCATCGTCTGAATCATCTTCTTCTTCCCAAGATCTCTTAGTTTCTTTAGGCTTACTAGAGTCTTTGTCTGTTTTACAGGTGGCCTTCTTTCCCTGCGTCTCATCTCTCTGTGTTATTGCTGGGAACAATTTTAATCCATTAACTATTCACCGTCTCCACATTTTGCTCTCATTGTCCCACCTAGCTTCCGCATATGTCTTTTCTGTGTTTAAGAGTCATTAAATCCCAAATCGCTAAAGCTTCATACTGAGCTGGCCTCGGGGTGGTTTCTGTACACTTAACATCCACCTTAAATTTTCTAGAACTCTCGTATTAAATGTCCCGTGTTCTGGGAACGACAAACATCCCTCTTTTTCTGTCAATTTGCGCCACTGTTTCATCCATAAACAAGGCGCGACACCCTTTTCCTCCATAACTATGTAAGCTGGAGCTCCCTCAGGCGGTGTAGGCTCCCCTTCACTCGCCATAATGTATGCATCTCCTTTCAGAGCACTCTTAAAAGCTTTAACAAAATTCATCTTTGCGTCTTTTCCTTTTGTTGTATTTAATCAAAAAGTGACTTTAATTCCCAGAACACTCTTCACCCACCTTTCTCAACCTATTGCCTCTCACGGACGGCAGCCAATCCCTGCGCGACCCCTCTCGATAACTGACCTATCTCAGCACGGCACTACTGACGTCAAACTCACACACTACAGCTGACAAAGTCTTGCGGCTCGTCCGCCCCTCACTGGATTCACACCAAACTAATGCAAAATTACTGCAAGCACCTTTAACAACAACACAAATTTACCGGTTTACTACAGGAAGGGTATCACATTTGCTTCAGAACTTTACAGAGATTTCACTTGAAGCCTCAGCCGCTACTCTCTCCTTCTCGGTTCCCGCTCCCGCAAGCAGAATTCGACCCGCAAATCCTACTCTCGACTTGTCAATGGTTCGTCCTAGTGCACTTTAGAACTTGCCAAATCTCCATCGAAGGTTTTACACATACAATTTGACTCAAGCTCGATTTGTCAACCACGCCCGATTGACCTATTAAACCGCACAAATTACAACATAAACTCAAGTGTCTCCCACACTTGTCAATATACTCCGGAGTCTTAGACCACGACGGGTCCGTACATGAACAACCAACCACGTGGATAATTTTGAGCACAAAGCGCCACACTCATATGAAGTACGCCGACTTCCCTACTCTCATACTGCGGAGTACACCCACTCCTATTAAAACAACATTTACCTGGCCTAAATACACACAAACTTCACAAATCACCTGCAAAAATGCATAAACTGAGCAAGCGCAAACCCTATACCACACATATTATGACGCCGAAAACATTCCCAACTCACTAAGGCAGGCTCCGAGATCCAGGGAAAGTCATGGTGAATTTAGAAACACATCATACCTCCAATTTGAATTATCTTAGAAAAACAATTTAAACAATGATTCTCCGTCCTTGGGCCCCAAAGGGCCAAACCATCCTCTGCTACCAGAACTGTTAACGCGTCCCTTTATGATAATTTATTGCACATCAGGACTTGTTTTAGGCCAATGAATCATTTGACCCAGTTGAGAGACACCTTAGGACGAGATAGCTGATCAATATGTCAATTAATACATCAATAATGTCATCAGTATTTATCACGACAATGCATTTCACCTTAGTCAAAGTCATTAATCAATTTTAAAGACACTACCATGACCTTTCAGCCATGAATAACCACACCTTGTTTAGCAGAATTGTATGAGTTTTATTCCCTATTGTTTACAATTCTAATATCAGATACGTCAATCTCAAAGCTAAGAAACATAATAGCATAGTCATGATATGACAACTTTGGTAAGATTTATTTAAAGCGAGATTCACAAACATCAGAACATAACACGGTGTGAACATAGATCAAGATTAGCAGAGTGTCAATAACGCGTCAGTTCAACAAAGCATAGTCTCGGTCGTTTGTCTATTTACGTCAGTTTAGTGAGCACCTGTCCTAACCACTGATTAGCATTAGCATGTTGGGCTTCATGCAAAACAAATTTAGAACATCAATTTGGAAAACATCTAACTATGGTCTCTGTCAAAAGTAAGCAGTTGGTACCTAGAAAGGAAAAGCAAACAGACAAATCACAATCGCATTGTCATAATTACCCTCCAAGGTTTAGATCAGCACACAGGTTCAGTCTTCGTCTTCAGGACATCAGTCAAATCGCCATCAGTCAAAATTCAGCTCTGGGGCAAAAATGGCCACTTTCCTCATAAGGAGGTAAAGTGTAACATGGACAAATCTAAGGGCGAGGATGGTTTTAAGTAAACCACCAACATCACCAAACAGAGTGACAGAGTTTCTGGATAAAATCAATAGCATTCCCTAACCCACCTCAATGACTCCCCGTGACACGGGTTTTTATTGCTTTTCCGTTGTACATTCCCCCAAAATTGTATTGGACACTTGTTATACCCCACTATCTTTAACCTATCAGAAAGTACATTAGGTAACCCAACTCTTCACCCCATATTGTTTTACAAGTCTTTGATTGGTCTTCGTAATTGACGTCTTCAGAGGTGGCACGTCCGGTATGATTTCATCTTTCTGTAATTCTTTGCACATCTTTTGGTCAGCAGTTCCATCGTCTTCACCGGTTTGAATGACCTTGTACATAACATTAATCTACACTGTTTCAATTTACTATGAACATTTATTCTGCAAAGTCTGTGTGAACGGATCTAACATGGTTACATTTGTCTTCTAATTTGAAGAAAAAGAACATGCAGGGTCATGTCCCTTTATGAGTCAGCATACTGAAAAAAAGAAAAATGCATTTAATATGAGAGCTAAGGCAGCTAAGCTTCGGCTCATGCTAACTTAAGGCCTATGAGGATTTCAGTACAGATTCAATAACGCAATCATTAGTATGAACTTATTTAAACATAATATAAACATTTTGGTCATTATTTTTAGTCTACGTATACATTGGTGGCCACTCCCCGTGGTCACAATTCAAGTGCACGTCTAAGCAAAATTACTATCATTATAGTTTCTATGCAGTATTATCACACATTAATTCATAAACATTTCATGTTAATATAGATTATATAAGCTACGCTCTCTGAGTTATGACCACAAAAACCCGACATGAAATGAGTACAAAAACATTAACTGAAATTAGTCCACTGGCTCAATTTTCATTGAAAAAAAAAACACTTTACACATCTCAAATGAACACCTTTCAAACTCAATTGCTCTTTGGAATTAATAACACCCAAATATTCTGCAGAAAACAAATTGTGGTAATGCGTTATTTATGGTGCTATGCTTTACATGTGCTTTGATATGTATATATACCTTCCTTGTATTGGTATGTTCGAGATGGAATGATAGAATGATTATTTTCAAAGAGAAGCTTTGAGAACAGTTGCTGAGTGGACACTGTGATGCTGGACAGTAGTTGGAGTGTCCTCTTTTTAATAAAGAAGATACCTACACTTAACTCATCTCTCTGGTAATAAATTCTGTTATTTGAACATCACATTGGTGACAAATTGCTCAAGAACCTGCCTGTCCTTGGAGATTCAACTCCCCAACCTATTTCTATATATTACTTCAGTTTGTTTAAGGAGGTGATTTTCCTTAACTGGGCTTCAAAAACCTAAAGCACTGTCTTTTAATCCAACTTTCTCATTGTTTTCTTCTTCCCCTTTACTCTTGATTGTCGTGGGTAAAATCAAATATTATTGCTGCTTTAACTTCCCTGCCCTATGTACCTAGACATCTGCATAGACTTCAAGGATTATCAGCAGGCTATTTATTACGGTTATTTTTTATCTCCAAGCGCTCCCCGCCCCAGCTCTGATCTGGTACAGACTTCACCCTGAGGCCGGTTCCATGCCTGATTACCAGATGCTACTTCTATGCAAGGGGAGAAGTGGATTTTATCTTCTTGAGCTGAGCTGTCTTAAGAGTGTGTTCTCTGTGTATACAATAATGGACTTGTGCTCAGTATTCCAAGTGATTGCCTGCATAGTACTTCGAGCGCAACGCTTGTCCTTTGACTTAGCTGGATTTAACAAAGTCTACCTGGAGTTTTCTGATACTTTTTCGTTAGTATTGGCATTTCTTCAGGGTGGATACCAGTGATTTAGTTTTCCTAGTTTGCATCGTCTTTCTGTTTCCTGCCTTCACTGAAACCTCTTTTAAAGAACTTCCACCTAACCTGGCTCAAACACAGCATAGAAACTCTCTACATTGTAAACACTTGTTTCGAGTGTCCTTTTGATTAATGTTTTTCTATACAGATAGATTTCAGGGATTTCATTGAGTACTTGTGTGTTCTTTGAATTTTTTATGTTGTTCTGTTTATTGGTTGCTCTTTGCTTTTATTGTTTTATTTCACAGCACATTGTAAAATATTGTTCCTACTCTTTTCTTCTTAACTTCCCCAGATGAGCCAATTATACCTTGGCCAAAATAGAAAAAAAAGTTTTCATGAATTATCCAAAAGTGTCAGGCTCACATTTTTCTATCTAAAAAGAAATCGTCAATGTTGATACATTGTTTTGGAGCAGAATGGCAAGAAATATATGATAACCTTCCTGATATAACTAGTGATGTTGATAGTGATTCTTCTTTGAAAGAATTTGAGCTTTCTATGAAGAAGTTAGATAACCATTTTCTCCCAAAAGTTTCAATTCTATTTCACCATTCCTACCTTGGTAGGAGGAAGTGGGATAAAGAGTAATCCGTCAAAGACTTTGTAAGAGCTCATCGTAAATATCTTTTTTGTGTAATTTTTGAGTAAATACTGAGGAAAGGTAAGAGAGCAATGTCTGCTACAATGCAAATCTGATGAAATAAGAGAAGAAATTTGGTTAAAAAAATTATCTCACTGTAAATGATGGTTTAGTTTCAGCTACAACAATTGAACACTCAAAATTGTGTATACGTAATCTACAGCAAAACAAAGAAGCTATTTCTTATGCTCATTCCATTTCCGCAACAAAAAAAACCAAAACAGATGTTTCTCTTTACTAAGACACAAGCTGCATGTTTTAGATGTTTAAACACAGGGCCATTTTCATTTTTTTAAAGAATTCCTTGCAGCAAAAGTGCTATGTAAATTATGTGCGGAAAAAGGGTCAGTTTGGTAAGTGTTGCAAAGCTGGTATGGTTAAATAAAAGATAAACATGGTGAATGCTGAGGATGTTGAGTTGGTTCTGCAACTAGTTAATGATGTGAATTGTGTTTGTGATTGAGAGAGCGTAGCTTATATAATCTATATTAACATGAAATGTTTATGAACTAATGTATAATATTGCTGCATAGAAACTGTATTAGTGTATTTTGCTAAAAAGTGCGCTTGAAATGTGACCACGGGGAGTGGCTGCCAATGTATACAGGGACTAATAAAAATGACTAATGTTATGTTAAAGAATGGTTTGTACTAATCATTAATGACTATGATATTAAAGTTTTGCTAAATAAATCTTGTAGGCTTTAGTTAGCATGAGTCGAGGCCTAGCTGCCTGGCTCTCATATTAAATGTATTTTTCCTAACGTGCAGTGTGCTGACTCGCAAAAGGACATGAACTCTTATTTTCTTCAAACTAGAAGCTGAATGTAACTATAGTAGATCCGTTCTCATGAAATTCATATTGCTTGTAGAAATGTAATAGCTAAAATGCAACAGTGTAGATTAGTATAATGTACAAGTACGCCCAAACAAGTTCAGACAAAGTCGCCCAAACAAGGTCAGACAATGGAGCTACTGACCGAAGATGTGCAAAGAATTACAGAAGGATGAAATCATACCGGACGTGCTACCTCTGAAGACGTCAATCATATGGGCCAATAAACTGTCTGAGAACCAATGTGGGGTGAAAGATTAATGACATAATCTGTTTTTTAATTGGCTAAAGATAGTGGGGTGCAACATCTAACCAATCAAGTTTTAGGGGAATGTACAACGAAAAAGGGATAACAACCCCTGTCACCAGGAAGTAGATTAGAGAGAGAGAGAATTAGGGAGCAGGAGTCCAGGAGAGATTGATTAGGGAAATGCTATTGATTTTATCCAGAAACTCTGTCACTCTGTTTGGTGACATATTTTGGTTTTACTTAAACCATCCTCTTCCTTAGATTGTCTCCTTTGCCTCCTTATGAGGGAAGTGCCCCAATTTTGCCCCAGAGCTGAGTTTTGACTGATGGCGAATCAACTGATGTCCTGAAGACGAAGACCGAACCTGAGTGCTGACCCAAACTTTGAAGGGTAACTATATGACAATAAAATTGTGATTGTCTGTTTACTTTTCCTTTCTAGGTACCAACTGCTTATTTTTGACAAACACCATAGCTAGATGTTTTCCAAATTGGTGTTCTAAATTGTTTTGCATGAAGCCCAACATGCCAATGCTAATTAGTGGTTAGGGCAGGGGTTCACTTAACTGACGCAAATAGACAAATGACTGAATCTATGCTTTGTTGAACTGATGCATTAATTACACTCTGCTAAAGTTCATCTATGTTGACGCTGTGTTATGTTCTAATAATTGCGTTTCTTGCTTTGATTAAGTCTTATCCGAGTTGCCAAATCATGACAATGTTATTGAGTGTTTTGGTTTTGAGATTAACACACCTGCTTTTAGAATTGTAATCAATAGGGAATAAACCTCATAAAATTCTACTAAACTGGTGTGTTTATTCATGACTGCAAGGTCATGGTGGTGTCTTGAGTTGATTAATGTCTTTGACTAAAGTGAAATGCATTGTTGTGATAAATATTGATGACATTATTGACATATTGATTGACATATTGATTAGCTATCTTGTCCTAAGGTGCCTCTCAACTGGGTCAAAAGATTCATTGGCCTAAAACGAGTCCTGATGTGTAATAAATTAACATAGAGGGACGCGTTAACAGTTCTGGTAGCAGAGCGACTGTTTGGCCCTTTGGGGCACTAGGTAGGAGAATTATTGTTTAGATTGTTTTTCTGAGATAATGCAAATTAGAGGTATGATGCGTTTCCAAATTCCCCATGACTTTCCCGGGATCTCGGAGCCTGCCTAAGTGAGTTGGGAATGTTTTAGCATGTGTGGTGTAGAATTTGCGCTTGCTCAGCTTATGCATTTTGCAGGTGATTTGTGAAGTTTGTGTGTTTTTAGGTCAGGTAATGTTGTTTTAATAGGAGTGGGCGTACTCCAAGGTATGAGAGTAGGGAAGTCAGCGTACTTCTTATGAGTGTGGCGCTTTGTGCTCTAAAATTATCCACGTGGTTGGTTGGTAATGTACGGACCCGTCGTGGTCTAGGACTCCGGAGTATATTGACAAGTGTAGGAGACACTTGGGTTTATGTTGTAATTTGTGCGGTTTAATAGGTCAATCGGGTGAGGTTGACAAGTCGAGTTTGAGTCAAAGTGTATGAGTGAAACCTTCGATGGAGATTTGGCAAGTTCTATAGTGCACTAGGACAAACCATTGACAAGTCGAGAGTAGGATTTGCGGGTCGAATTCTGCTTGCGTATGCGGGAGCTGAGAAGGAGAGAGTAGCGGCCGAGGCTTCAAGGGAAATCTCTGTAAAGTTCTGAAGCGATTGTGTACCCTTCCTGTAGTAAACTGACAAATTCGAATTGTTGTGGTTGTTAAAGGTGCTCGCAGTAATTTTGCATTAGTTTGATGTGAATCCAGTGTGAGGAGGACAAGCCACAGGACTTTGTCAGCCGCAGTGTATGTGAGTGTGACGTCAGTGGTGCCGTGCTGGAATAGGTCAGTTGTCGAGAGGGGTCGCACACGGATTGGCAGCCGTCCGTGAGAGGCAATAGGTTGAGAAAGGTGGGTCAAGAGTGTCCTGGGAATTAAAATCATTTTCTGATTAGATCCTAAATAAAAAGAAGACATAAAAATGAATTTCTTCAAAGCTTTAAAAAGCGCTCTGAAAGGCGATGCATATATTATGGCGAGTGAAGGGGAGCCTATACCGCCTGAGGGTACTCCAGCTGATATAGTAATGGAGGAAAATGGAGTCGCGCCTTGCCTATGGATGAAACAGTGTCGCAAATTGACAGAGAAGGAGGGATGTGTAGCGTTTCCGGAGCGCAGAACATTCAATACGAGAATTTTAGAGAATTTGAGGTGGATGTTAAGTGTACAAAAGCCACCTCCGCAGCCAGCTCAATATGAGGCATTAGCAGTCTGGGATTTAATGGCCATACGACAAAGACAGCAGAAACTTGAGAGGAGGATGAAGAGGGCAGAGAAGACTTTAGCTGAGGCTAGATGGGACAATGAGAGCAAGATGTGGAGAAGGGGAATAGTCGATGGACTCAAATTGTTCCCAGCAATAACACAGGAGAACGAGACACAGGGTAAGAAAGCCACCTGTCAGACAGATAAAGGTTCTAGTAAACCAAAAGAGACTAAGAGGTCCTGGATAGATGAAGATGAGTCAGACGATGAAGAGTTTCTTAATCAGTTGTTGCATGATCGCCCTCCGCCTTATGCAATAAGTGACACTGCCCCAAGCACTAGTGCGGGTCCTGGGAACCAGACGCAGGGTAAAGAAGTTGCAAGTACAGTGTAGACTAGTGATACGGGTTTGATACAGAATGGTGTCAGTGTACCCACAGCGCCAGACATGCAGATACAGTTGCAACCTCCGCCACAGATACAGAGGATTTATCCAGACGTCCCAGTACTAGAGACTACTACGAGCCTGATGGTGCCGCCTGATCCGATATACACAAAATCAAGGTTAGTGCAGATTGAGCCAACTCCGCAATTGCTGCCATAGCCGCAGCAACAGCTGATTCCAAGTTATAGTCCATCGGCAGGACCTCCGTTAGTACCTGCACCGGCTACAATGAGCCAAGCTTCGGGAGTTACTCCTCCACGGGGTTTGGGACCAGGTCAGACACCAGCTGCCATATCATTACCAATTACTGTTGGTCCACCTGTACCACTGTATGCGCAGGGTAAGCCTGTCACGTGTGATCAAGGGGTGGGGACCCAGGAAATAGTGAAGGGAGGGTTCACAGGAACCCCTCAATCAATGTCGCCAAGGGCACAAACAGCTGAAAATCTCAGATCTCTGTTAGACCTTAGTCCGATAGGGGCTCCTTTGGAGGCAATGAGACTAGTAGGGTCAAATGTGCTAGCCCCACAGACAATGAGTGCAGATACGTCACAGACACCATTGATGCAGTCAGGAAATATCTTGTTGCAAGGCTTTTCCGTGCAACAACTAAATGAGTGGTTGAGAAATAACAAAACTTCACAACCTGCTACATTGACCGAAGAGAGATCAGAGACAGATGACCACTTGAACTTTGTAAGACTGGGTGTGGAAGCCGCTGAACTAGTGGAAGGAACAATAGGGGTGAATAGGTTGGAATCATACACAGAAATAGAATTGAGGTATCTGTGCCCCAAAATCACAAAGGAAGTGGGCAAGGTGCATCAGAGGTTGGCGAACATGGCAGACAAATACAATATTGATATTGAGAATACTAAACATTTGAAAAGGAGCTACAGACTAGACTTCGACTCTAAAGATTTTGATCACATTAGGTCTGCCGGAATAAAAGTGCATCTTAAAGAGATACTGCAAAGTGCGCAGATCTGGGGAGCCTTAGAAAAGTGGGAAGGTAGATGGGCAAAGAAAAGAGATAAGGAGAAAAGTGACAGTCCGGAATCAAATCAGATTAAAGCTTCACCGGACATTGGGACAGTAAAGATGTTACTGATGAGAGAAACAGCTGGAGGGGTTTTAGTCCATGTACCATGTTCTAGGGGAGACATTTTGTCATTCACAAATGATTATCCCAGGTTGAGGGAGAAACTGATAGAATGGTACCAGCAGACAGACAGGTTCGTGAAGCTTGCGAAGTGTCTCTGGGAGGACTTGAATACCCTGTTTGAGATCATTGTGCCACCTGATTTATGGCTTGAGTGTCAGAGAGGTATGGATTGGCCGACGCAGGAACCGGCATGGGATAAGGTGATTGGAGCACCTTCGGAGGAGGTGATGAAGTACTATCATAAAGTGATTGAGTTTTTGAAACAGAAAGTGACGTAGAATGTGACTGATTGGCAGAAAATCGACCGGACTTCACAGGAGGTCAAAGAATCGATCCATGCTTATTATGAGAGGTTGTTGAAAGCGTTTATGCATTACAGTGGCACTGAGACTATTGAGCTGAAAGATATGAACCATCTTGTGCTTAGATTTGTTGAAGGGCTGAGACTAGAGGTTAGCCAGATGATTAAGAATCATTTGATCTGTTGGCAGGCAAAGCTGATTGATGAGGTGTTGCAGTATGCAAAATACTGTAGTGATGAGATTGAGTTAAAACAGAGGAAGTTGAAGGAGAAAGTGACGGTGATGCAGATTAAAGCAGCGCAGGCAGGCATGCAGGGGAATGGAATCCAGCAGATGGTACAACAGCAACCACAAGGGAATGGAATGTTTCAGACTCAACCGAGAGGTCGAGGTTCGGGGTTTTGTGAATCGCGGTCCAGACTTAAATACTGTTGTGGTTCAAAATGATGCGCAGGGGATAAAAAAGATGTCACCATGTCACACGTGCGGGAGCATGGGGAATTGGAAGCGTGAATGCCCAAATGTGGTGCATGATGGTGTTGTTCAACAAAGCACTGATGTCGGTACATTTCAAAATGTGAGGGGTCCAAAATTGAGAGGTCAAAATCAGAACTTCCAGAATTACATGGTTCAGATGCAGGGGCTACAGCCCATGCAGCAAATACAAATGCCGCGTGTTCAATCAGCACAAATGCAGCAAGTACAACAGCAGGTTCCCATGGTACCTAGACAACAAATGCAATTACCATTAGCTCCAATGGGACAGCAACAGGTGATGCTTCCTCAGCAGGTCACAGGTCAAATGATGAGTCAAAATAACACAGTGCAGCAGTTCCCATTGCGTGGTGAGGATGGATTGAATGATGAATGGTCGGATGACAGTTCAGACAGTGAGGAGTGCAGGCTTGCAGCGTCCCTCGAAGTAGATCAGAGGGGACCCTATGTAGAGGGAAAGGTGATGGGTCACAAGGTTTCATTCTTAGTTGACACGGGAGCTACACGCTCTACAGTCAGAAGTGCAGAGGTTCCGAAATTGCCACTTTCAGGGCGTACCATAAGAGTGGTAGGAGTAGCAAACCAGTAATTGACAAATCCGATCACAGACCCGGTTCAAGTTGAGATTGTCAATTTTCAGGGACTGCATAAGTTTGTAGTCTGTGAATCTAGTCCTGTGTCCCTACTGGGAAGAGACTTACTGTGCAAGACAAAATGTTCGATTACCTGTTCTTATGAAGGGATTGAGGTGCAAACAAACAGTGACGATGAAGGGGATGATGGGCAGTTTTCAGAATCAGAAACAGAGACCGCAAATGAAGATTACCCTCTGATAACCTTATTCCCGATGCTTAGAGTGACTGACTTGCCAGCTGAGTTGCAGGGAACAGTGACAGAGAAAGTATGGGACCTGACAGGAAAAGAAGTAGGACTGATAAAAGGAGTAGAACCGGTTGAAGTGCAAGTAAAGCCAAATGCAGTGTTTCCCCAGGTGCCGCAATGTCACATGGCACAAGATGTCCTTATTCAGGTGTCACAGATAATTGGGGACTTTGTAAAGCAAGGGGTTCTGAAGGAGGTATTGAGCAGCCCATGTAATTCACCAATAATGGGTCTGAAAAAGCCATGTGGGAAAGTTCTAATTGTTGAGGATTTAAGGAAAATAATTGAGATTGTGGTAAAATGTTGCCCCATAGTGCCGAGTCCAGCATTAATTATGTTCCAGGTTCCGCATGATGCAGAGTGGTTCACAGTTGTTGACTTGTCACAAGCGTTCTTTTCAGTGCCTCTTCATGAGGACAACCAATTTTTATTCAGTTTCAAATTCCTGGACAAGGTGTACAGTTGGTGCAGAATTCCTCAAGGGTTTTCTGGGTTACCTTCAATCTTCAATCAGATTTTGAAAAAGGACTTAGAGTCGTTGCCTTTCAGTTTGACTCTGGTGCAGTACATTGATGACTTGTTGATTGCGTCCAGAACAAAAGACAACTGTAGGTATGACACAATTGCCTTTTTGAATCATTTGCGAAAGAACGGACATAAAGTGTCCCCAAAGAAACTGCAGTCTTGTCGGAAAGAGGTGAAATACTTAGGGCACTTGATTGAGAAATGGTCCAGGAGAATATCAAAGGAGAGGGTGACGGCCATACTGCAGTGAATACCCCAACAACAAAGAGAGATGTCAGGATGTTTTTGGGAATGGTGGGCTACTGTCGTCAGTGGATTCCCAACTTTTCGATTATCTCTAAACCATTGATTAAGCTGACAGGCAAGGAAACTAAGGATGACCTGTATACCATAATTCTGTCCGAGGAAGAGCTTGAGTCATTCAAGGAACTGAGTGAGTGCATGTGTAGGGCACCAGCCTTAGGTATGCCTGATTACACGAAGCCTTTTCTACTGTTTTGTCATGAACGTGATGCTTGTTCTTTGTCTGTCTTAACACAGGTCCATGGAGGGTTAAACCCGGCAACTCTACTTGCTGTTGAAAATACTGAGATTAATAATTCAGAGGAAGTGGAGCACGACTGTCTTGAAGTAACAGAACTGTGCACCAAACCCAGACCTGACATTAAAGATACACAGTTAGAAGAAAATTATTATATTATGTTTGGCGATGGATCATGTTTGAGATACTCAGTTGGAATACTAAGAGCTGGTTATGCTGTGTGTACAATCATTGATATCATAGAAGCCTCCTGGCTCGAAAGGGTGTATTTCGCACAAGTGGCTGAATTGATTGCCCTTACTAAAGCATGCCACGCAGCTGAAAACCTGAAAGTTACTACCTATACTGACAGCAGATACGGATTTGGCATTGTACATGATTTTGGCCAATTATGATCACAGAGGGGTTTCATGACCTCTTCTGGTTCTCCAGTGAAAAATGGCAAACAGATTAAGGATTTGTTGCATGCGATTCAGTTACCTCTTGAAATTGCCGTGGTGAAATGCAATGCTCATGTTAAGTCACAGGACTTTGTGTCAATGGGAAACGGCTATGCAGATCAAGTCGCAAGATTTTGTGCATTGATTTGTATATCGTTCAAGGATCAGTGGGAATTGTTACCGCAAACTGAAAATGAAACATGTTTGAACTTTGCATTGAGAGTGGTTGATACATTAGATGAGCTAAAATCACTGCAGGGTCGTGCAAGCAAGGAGGAAAAACGCTCCTGGCAGAGAATGCAATGTGTACAGAGAGCAGACAACTTGTGGGTCTCAGAGAAGGGGAAACTGGTTTTGCCAAACAGCCTTTTGTCACAATTTGCAAGGCTCTATCATGGGCAGGCACACCTTGGGAGAGACTCAATGATCAGATTATTCAAAATTGACTGGTTCAATCCGAAATTCAAACAAGCCGCAGAGGTTACCTGTCACAGGTGTATCATCTGTCAACAGATGAATGCAGGAAAAGGGACTGAGGTGACTTTGAGCCACATAGGGAGAGCTGGAGGTCCATTTAGCAAGATGCAAATGGATTTCAGTGAGATGCCCTTGTGTGGAGGCTTGAGGTACGTGTTGGTGATTGTGTGTGTTATCAGTCAATGGATTTAAGCTTACCCTACACGTAGAAATTACAGTCTCACAGAAGCAAAGCTGTTGCTTAGGGATTTAATACCGCGGTTCGGATTTCCGGTCTCTATAGAATCGGAAAGGGGCAGACACTTCGACAATGAGGTGATAAAGCTCTTGTGTGCTGCATTAGACATTGAACAGAAGCTGCATTGTAGCTACCGCCCGAAGCATCAGGACTAGTGGAACAGATGAATGGTACCATGAAATCGAGTATGGCAAAAATGTGCGCAGCTACCAATATGAAGTGGCCAGATGCATTGCCCTTAGTGTTGATGTCAATGAGAAACACACCTGATAAGAAGACAGGACTATCTCCCCATGAGATACTCATGTGCAGAGCTATGAGGTTACCCGCAGTACCTGTGAATGCTCTTGTGAATATCACGGATGATATGGTGTTGGACTACTGAAAGGGTCTGGCTGATGTGGTCTGCTCTTTTTCCCACCAGGTGGAGGCTAACACGTTGCCACCAATCAGTGATCCAGGTCACACTCTGAAAGCTGGTGACTGGGTGGTTGTCAAGAAACACATGAGGAAGTCGTGTTTGGAGCCACGTTGGAAGGGGCCATATCAAGTAATACTGACGACAACCACTGCTGTGAAATGTGCAGGAGTTCCAAACTGGATACATGCCAGTCACACAAACAAGGTGACATGTCCAACTGATGAGGAACTTGAAGTGCCCGAAACAACAGCTCCAGAAAGGGAAGTCTCAGGGCCGGAGAATATTCGAAGGGGAACTGAGACCGAAGGAGAGCCCACTGAGGATGGCTTAGTCTCTCAAACAGTAAACGAGTTCGAGAGAGGTGACGGTGAGCCTATCACAGTAGAGGCAGCAGGAGAACCACAACAAGGAGAGGTTCTCCCAGAAGTAGATGGATACAGGTTAGAGCTTGAACCCGTTACAGACCCAGAAGACAAGGGGGAAAGGGTAGAGGGAGGTCAAAGCACACCGATTCCTCCTGAGCCACTTGCAGGTCCATCAAGAGAAAACACCATAGTACAAGAGGAGGGTGCTGTTCAGCGTCCTGAAAGACCAAGCAGGAGGAAAACGCATAGAGGTGATAACTGGCCAAAGAAACAAGCTGCAAGGGAAAAGGTTGTTCCAGGTGAGACAATAGAGGAAGAAATTGATACAACCAGAAGGGAGGACCTTAGTGAAGGAGAGGTGCAAAGCGAACGCAGACTAAAAAGAAAGAGAGTCGCAAATAGAAGGTACGCAGGTCCTGAATGGGCATATGCAACGACATCTGAATGGCAACAAGAATTCTCAGCATTCCGTTTTGATCAAGAAGTACCAGGCCAATACTACGGTACCTGAATTCAAACAGAGAAAGAGACTGTGTTAAAAATAGAAATTGAAATCGAAAGCTGAAAGCTGAGAAAAGAGACTGATGAATTACCGGATGTGACACTTAAAACCTGAATTGACTCTGAAAACCGATTATGACAAGCTGCTAACCTGATTTGACAAAAGGGTCCTGGGGTGAGTAAAACACTGTAAATACACACAGAAAGAGAGACTTTGCATCAAGAAAAAAAAAAAAAAGAGCTTTTAAATCGTCCTCAAGTTGATTGTTTGTTTGAGTTATTCTGCTATCTGATTCTTTACAGATCATGGCTTACACTAGAGGTAGTAGCAAAAAGGGTAAAGTGTGTGGCTGGTTAAGTGTTATTTTAGGTATTGTGTGTGCAATAATAATTGTAGGTGTGATTGTGGGAATGCCATGTTTGGATAAGAAAGTGACTAACAATGCTTCAAAACCTGAGACTGCTACATTAACACCATGGGAGAAGTTTGAGCAGGATACAAAATATTTACATGAGGGAACTAATTCAAAGGGGGAACTTTCTACTAATGTCTTCTATCGCTTACTGAATGAGTATGTTGACACAATGGATTCGAGAAATTGTTATGTGTACACAAAGATTCCATCATCAGTACAAGAAGGGGTCACCTATCATAGTTTGCCTCTAACCTACGGGATAAGCTGTAGTTTGTTACTAACAAGATTCTATGACCAGGAACATGTGCAATATTTTTATTCTAATTTGAATGTAGTGTTTTCCTTTGTGCCTGTGATTGAGTTTCTGAACAAGTTAGCTAAAGAGCATAGTATAAAATTAGTTAGAGGTTTTTTTGAGCCAACACTAACATTTGGGACAGCTTATGCGCACTGCAACAATCTGACCTGCTTATAAACGCCTGTAGAGAAAAGCTTTTTAGATCACACTGATGATAGACGTAAAGCACTGAAAGAAAGACTAGAAAAAGAATTTGAAAAACGTACATATGCAAATGATTATGCTTACACCGCAATAAAGACACAAGGCAAATTAGCTATAGATGCATTACATGTAGGAAGGCTTTGTATATATAGGCCAAAATCTGAGCACAACACTTTATTTGTGGGAACGAGTGAATGCAGGCATGTGTTTTTGTTTCAGAGTAAGTGGACATTCATGTTAAATGGACAGGATCCGGCGATCCCTGGGATCTATTATATCTGTGAACTTAATGCTTATTACCATCTCCCTAAGGGATGGTATGGGACATGTTATTTGGAGATAGTTTTCCCAAAGATTTACCAGATTGATGACTTAAAGCAAATACCTAAAATGTCTGAATTACAACATGCTAGACAAAAACGAGAGACATCGGATGCTGTCGTTGGTGACATATTTGGAGCCATAATTCCTTCAGTAGGGGATATCTTAAACTCCATAAAGAATCAAAAGTTGTCTACTATTGTGGATAACATGCTGACAAACTTCACAGGGGCTATACTCCTGATGGATACTGAACTTGCTGCGGGAAGAGCTATGACTCTTCAAAATCGGCTTGCCTAAGACATTCTTTTAGCAAAGAGCGGCGGAGTCTGTAAGATGCTTAACGAGCGCCATTGTTGCTTGTTCATTCCTGATCATAGTAAAAAGGTTAGAGGTATGCTTACTAACTTAACTAGAGACAGTACAGATTTGAAAGATTTGAAGGAACCTGGAGTTTGGGAGAAAGTTGGAAAAGGAATTGCCAGAGTAGGGAGCTGGTTTAGCAATATTTGGAAGGGGGTTCTTCCAAAAATATTAGGGGGTCTATTCATTGTTCTGATTTGTTTATTGGGTTTATGGGGAGCATGCAAAATGAATGAAAGAATTAGAAGAAATTGGACAAAACGAAGTAAAATAAATGAAGAAAATGAAAGGGAGAAAATGTTTAGTGAAATTTGGGAAAGTTCACACAAAGTACAAGATGTTGAAATGTGCATTATGCGCAAAGTGAAAAATTAAAAGTGAAAGGTTGAAAGGGAAAGGTTTGTGTGATGACGAACGTCATCAGAGGAGGGACTGAGAATGACTAATGTTTTGTTAAAGAATGGTTTGTATTAATCATTAATGACTATGATATTAAAGTTTGGTAAATCAATCTTGTAGGCCTTAGTTAGCATGAGTCGAGGCCTAGCTGCCTGGCTCTCATATTAAATGTATTTTTCCTAACGTGCAGTGTGCTGACTCGCAAAAGGACATGAACTCTTGTTTTCTTCAAACTAGAAGCTGAATGTAACTATAGTAGATCCGTGCTCATGAAATTCATATTGCTTGTAGAAATGTAATAGCTAAAATGCAATAGTGTAGATTAGTATAATGTACAAGCTCGCCCAAACCGGTACAGACAATGGAGCTACTGACCGAAGATGTGCAAAGAATTACAGAAGGATGAAATCATACCGGACGTGCTACCTCTGAAGACGTCAATCATATAGACCAATAAACTGTCTGAGAACCAATGTGGGGTGAAAGATTAATGACATAATCTGTTTTTTTATTGGCTAAAGATAGTGGGGTGTAACATCTAACCAATCAAGTTTTAGGGGAATGTACAACGAAAAAGGGATAAAAACCCCTGTCACCAGGAAGTAGATTAGAGAGAGAGAGAATTAGGGAGCAGGAGTCCAGGAGAGATTGATTAGGGAATGCTATTGATTTTATCCAGAAACTCTGTCACTCTGTTTGGTGACATATTTTGGTTTTACTTAAACCATCCTCTTCCTTAGATTGTCCATTTACACTTTGCCTCCTTATGAGGGAAGTGCCCCAATTTTGCCCCAGAGCTGAGTTTTGACTGATGGCGCATCAACTGATGTCCTGAAGACGAAGACCGAACCTGAGTGCTGACCCAAACTTTGGAGGGTAACTATATGACAATAACATTGTGATTGTCTGTTTACTTTTACTTTCTAGGTACCAACTGCTTACTTTTGACAGAGACCATAGCTAGATGTTTTCCAAATTGGTGTTCTAAATTGTTTTGCATGAAGCCCAACATGCCAATGCTAATTAGTGGTTAGGGCAGGGGTTCACTAAACTGACTCAAATAGACAAATGACTGAATCTATGCTTTGTTGAACTGACGCATTAATTACACTCTGCTAAAGTTGATCTATGTTGACGCTGTGTTATGTTCTAATAATTGCGTTTCTTGCTTTGATTAAGTCTTATCTGAGTTGCCAAATCATGACAATGTTATTGAGTGTTTTGGTTTTGAGATTAACACACCTGCTTTTAGAATTGTAATCAATAGGGAATAAACCTCATAAAATTCTACTAAACTGGTGTGTTTATTCATGACTGCAAGGTCATGGTGGTGTCTTGAGTTGATTAATGTCTTTGACTACAGTGAAATGCATTGTTGTGATAAATATTGATGACATTATTGACGTATTGATTGACATATTGATTAGCTATCTCGTCCTAAGGTGTCTTACAACTGGGTCAAAAGATTCATTGGCCTAAAACGAGTCCTCATGTGTAAAAAATTAACATAGAGGGATGCTTTAACATGATCATCCTTCTGATACTGTAGTTCTCAATTGCAATGAACGATGATGGATTCTTGTGTCATTAATTTCAGACTAAAGGCCCTATTTTGAATTTGGCAGTACGAGGATCGCCAAGCCCATGGTGGCGGTCGGACTGCTGCACTCCTGGAGGTCCGACTGCCAGATTATGTCCTGGTAGTCGGACCACCAGGGGACCACCACCACTGCCAGGATCATAGATCACGAAGGGGTGGCAGTGACTGGAGTCATGATCAACCACGGTGGCACTGAGTTCAGTGCCACTGTGCTGGTCACAAGTTTTCTTTCCACCAGCCTTTTCATGGCAAGTCCCTGCCATGGAAAGGCAGGCAGAAAGCCAGTGCTAGGGACCACAGGGGGGCCCATGCATGGCATGGTCAGAGCAGGGGTCCCCCTGCTAGCACCCTCGGACTGTGCCTGTCTGCATTGCAGACAGTGCACAGTCCGAGGGTGCTGTTGTGCCTTAAAGAATCTGTTGTACCTTAAGGAAGCGGAGGCAAATGCTGTAGCAATGTTTCCGCTGGGATGACTTAGCAGAAATGTCATAATACAATGTTTCCAATGGCCAGCCCTATGGGAACATTGTAATACGACTGGGGGGAGGCTGCTGTCATGACGGCAGCCTCCTCCCCATGGCTTTGGCGGTCGGCTGGTCTGACCGCCAAAGTCATAACTAGGCCCTAAGCCTATGCTTATTTCTTTGAAAGGGATGGTCCAACTCTGTGAACCTGTCACTCCATATAGTTATGATGGTAAACCCATTGAATTGACTGGTTATTTTGAGGCCACCTCAGGTATGTTTTCTGAAGTAAAATCTGTGTTCCAGTGAAGGGTGAAACAGTTTTAAACTGCCCCATCAAAAACTGTTGGAGTCTATCTTGATCTAAATTCTGACCACAAGTTCTGGTCAGGAAAGTGAATACTTTCACAAACGTGTTACACCAAAAATTAACTGAGGTCTTTTCTAACAAAGTACATTCTGTTAAGGGATATGTACCTCATATAGGGGGTTATTCTAACTTTGGAGGAGTGTTAATCCGTCCCAAAAGTGACGGTAAAGTGACGGATATACCACCAGCCGTATTACGAGTTCCATAGGATATAATGGACTCGTAATACGACTGGTGGTAAATCCGTCACTTTTCCGTCACTTTTGGGACGGATTAACACCTCCTCCAAAGTTAGAATAACCCCCATAATGTTGAAGGATGAAGCTAAACCTGTGGCTTGCAAAGTCAGAACAAATATTTAGTTTGCAAGATTCAGTCAAAAGTAAATTACATAGGTTGAATGCTGAAAGTATAGTTGAAACAGGTGAAACTACACACTGGGTGGCTCGTGTTGATGTTGTTACCAAAACTTCGGGTTACATTAGATTTGTGTGCACTTCAGACAGTTAAACAAGGAGGTCATTTAGGATAGATTTCATTTACCCAACATAAAGTAGATGATGGGTTTGCTGAGACAACTGAATTTTTTCACAACTCTTGATTTCACTTGAGCTTAAACTTTGTGAAGAATCTAAAGCCCTTACAGCTTTCATAATACCTTTTGGGGCTCTTAAACTCAATAAGATGCCTTTTGGTCTATGTTCATCTGTCTTAATTTTCCAAAGTCTTATGTTTGACATTCTAAGACGAATGTTTGGTGTGATTTCTTTTCAAGTTCTTTAATTTTTAATTTTACTATTGAGGAACACTTCAGGTCAGTCAGAGAAGTGTTGCGCATTTTCATCAAAAGAGGCATAACACTCAAAACTGCAAAGTGCAGGTTTTGCTGTCCAGAGATCTTGGCCTATATTTATGAAATTTTGGCACAGACCAGCATAGCAAATCGTCTTGCTGCACTGCCTTGCATCAAAATGGGAGTGCAAGAATGTGCTGTATCTATGCTATTCAGCACATTCCTGTCCCTTCCAACTGTGCACCATGGTGCAAGAGTGTCTGCATTGTCAGCAGGATTGTTATTGTGCAGCAAGGGGCACCTTCCTGTACAAAAACAGTCCCGGGAGATTTTTTCCTCTTTCTATGTGTGCTGCAGAATGTAGCACACATGGAATGAGGAAAAGCAAGGAGAAATTAAGATATTTTTCCTCCTTGCACCTCCTGTGTGGAAGTGTAAGGTTTTGACACCTTCCCAGTGTTACAGGCTCTTGTAAATCTAGGAATGCATCGAAATCCATGAGTGATGCATGGAAAAAAACACCTCAACACCCATGGAACTTATCCCTGTCTCAGAGCAAGGCAATACAATGACTTGTTCTGCCTTGCCTTACCCCATATCTATGAGGTCAGTTAACGCTGCGCAAAGTGGCTTTCTATCACCTCATAGATATGCTTGAGAGGTTTGCCCCACTGCTGAATCACTAAAAGTGATATAATAGTGGTGCATGCCTATCATAAATATGCCCCTGCGTGTTTATGGCCTGTCAATGCAATCGATGGGGTCAGACCCTATGATGACATGATTAAAATCATATCTGATTTGCCATTGCCCACTAAGAAGGAGGAGGTTCAAGCACTTCTGGGGGTGGCAGAATTTTACACTAGACTTAGTCCTAATAGTGCTGGCCAGTCTTCTGCCATTCTTTTGTTTCTCAACAAAGATATCCAGTTTGAGAGCAGTGAGGAATGTCAAAAAGACTTTCTTGATCTGAAGTCTTGTTTATCTCTACCCAGTCTTTGAAGAGTTGTCTTCCTGGTCTACCCTAATGTATTGTGTCTGAATCCAGTGACAAAGGTTTAGGCATGGTATTGAAGAAAGATTATAAAGGAGATGAAGTCACCATGGCTTTTGCCTCCAGGTTGTTGAAAAGAGTAGAGATAAGGTACTCTGCCATATAAAGGGAAGCCTGAGTAATAAAGAAATGTAAGCAATTCTTGCGGAGTATAAAGTTTGGTGCACAGTCTGATCTTAAGGCTTTTTAGTAGGCCTGGGCATAGCTCACTGAGTTCTGCTATGCGGAATTCCACTGAGCAGCCCAAAAAATCTTTGAGATTTCATGGAATTCCGTGAATGGGCGGAGCAGCTTGATGCCCGTTTACACTATGTTTTTGACACTTAGGAGAGTATGGATGTTGTCGTTCTGGAAACTGTGCACAACCAGCACCACTAGATTCACATGTGCATGGCTGTTGGAAATGACCTTTCTGCAGGGTCCCCCACAAACTTTTTGCCTTCCTCCTACTCTTTTTCCGACCTCATTTGTGCTGGCTTTAGGACTCTGCACACTTTACCACTGCTACTCAGTGATAAACTGCATATGCTCTCTCCTTAAAACGTGATGACATTCGCTCATACCCAATTGGCTTATTTAATTTACTTGTAAGTCCCTAGTCAGGTGCACTACATGTGCCCAGGGCCTGTAAAATAAATGCTACTAGTGGGCTGCAGCACTGGTTGTGCCACCCACATGGGTAGCCCTCTAACCATGTGTCAGCCCTGCCATTGCGTTGCCTGTGTGTATAGTTTCACTGCCACTTCGACTTGGCATTTAAAAGTAGTTGACAAGCCTTAGAATCCCCTTTTTCTACATATAAGGCACCCCTAACGTAGGCCCTAGGTAGCCCATAGAGCAGGGGGCTATGTAAGTAAAAGGCAGGACATGAACCTGTGTGTTCTATATGTCCTGGTAGTGTAAAATTCCTAAATAAGTATTACACTGCTGTGAGGCCTGTTCATTTCATAGGCTAACATTAAGGCTACCCTCATATACTGTTCAAGTGGTAGATTCTGATCTGAAAGGAATAACAAGGTCATATTTAGTATAGCCAGAATGGTAATACAAAATCCTGCTGACTGGTGAAGTTGGATTCAATATTACTATTTTAGAAATGACACTTTTAGAAAGTGAGCATTTCTCTGCACTTAAATCCTTCTGTGCCTTACAATCCACGTCTGGCTACGTTTAGTTGACAGCTCCCTTGTGCATTCACTCAGACAAACCCCAAACACAGGATGCTCAGTCACACTTGCATACATCTGCATATTGAATGGGTCTTCAGGGGCTCGGAGGGTAGAGGGCCTAACACTTACATGTCAAAGGACAGTAGCCTGCCCTCACACAAAGGACTGGCACACCCCCTACTGTGACCCTGGCAGACAGGATGGAACTGAAAGGGGACCTTGTGCACTTCTAAGCTACTCTTTGAAGAGTCCCCCACTTCAAAGGCACATTTGGGTATTTAAGTATTTAAGCAGGGTCTCTGACCCTACCAACTTAGACACTTCTGAGGTAGACACTCTACTGCATCAAGACACTGCCTGAAGAAGAACCTGAACCAGAACCTGCAACCTGCCAAGAAGAACTGCCTGCCTGCCCAAAGGACTCACTGACTGCTTTCTGTGAAGGACTGCTGCCTTGCTGTTGCCCTGCTGCGTTTCTGCTCTCTGGCTGTGCTGAGAAGTGCCCTCCAAGGGCTTGGATAGAGCTTGCCTCCTTTCCTCTGAAGTCTCAGGACCTAAAAGACTTAGGGGGTGATTCTAACCCTGGCGGTCGGTGTTAAAGTGGCGGCCAACCCGCCAACAGGCTGGCGGTCCAAAAAATGGAATTCTGACCCTGGCGGGAACCGCCAACACAGCCCGCCAACTTAACACTCCGACCGCCGCGGCGGTACAGACAAACAGCGCGGCGGTCACCGCCAACAGGCAGGCGGCAGACAATGTACCGCCCACACTATCATAACTCACCAATCCGCCACCTTTTCCGGGGCGGGAGCACCGCCGATAAAAACACGGTGGAAACAGACTACGAACGGGAAAACGCTCACCTCTACGCACTCCACGAGGACGGAGGACAGCATGGAACCCGAATTGAACATCATACCTGCTCTCGTCTACCTTCTCATCTACCACGAGTACGAAGTCCGGCGCAGACGACAACGGTGAGTACTGCACCTACGACACACGGGAGGGGGAGGACGAAAGGTTACGGGCACACACATATGCGCCCCCCCCCCCAATCATGTACACACCAATGCAGAGCACCAAGTCACAGTGACACCACCCAAACACCCCTGAAAAATGCTAGGACATAATCATATTTGGAATAAATATTTATGTACCAAAAAGCTCCAGAAAATTAGCGTACAACCTTGAAAGATATCCACAACAAAACAAATGACATACACATCAGTGTATAACTGAAGTACCAAGTCCTGCACATCCTACGAATTCAGCATGTCCGTGGGCCAAAGTCTTGAGAAACAAGGGCAAAGCCCACACAGGAGACCTGAGTCCTTTGGAGAGAACACTGCAGGGGCATCAGATGTAAAAACTACAGGCACCTCAGGGGGAAGGGAAGGGGGGGGCACCACAGCCACATGAGTCCACGACGCCAGATCCACGAGGAGCCACCATGCCCACTGTTCAATCCTGGGGAGTGCAAAGCCACAGTCTCTCAATGTCTCTACAGTGGGTGGGCTGCCCACTGGACCAACCTGGGGAGTGCAAAGCCACAGTCTCTCAATGTCTCTACAGTGGGTGGGCGGCCCACTGGACCAACCTGGGGAGTGCAAAGCCACAGTCTCTCAATGTCTCTGCAGTGGGTGGATTGCCCACTGGACCATCCTGGGGAGTGCAAAGCCACAGTCCATCATGTGGATGACAGTCTCCACTGGTCAAGGAGGAGGCATGGTGGGCACAATGAACCATCAACGGTGCTTGAGACGGCGGTGCCCTGTTCAGCGGTGCTTGAGACGGCGGGGCCCAGCGGAGCGGTGCTTGAGAGGAAGGGCCCAGCGGAGCGGTGCTTGAGAGGAAGGGCCCAGCGGAGCGGTGCTTGAGAGGAAGGGCCCAGCGAGCGGTGCTTGAGAGGAAGGGCCCAGCGGAGCGGTGCTTGAGACGGCGGGGCCCAGCGGAGCGGTGCTTGAGAGGAAGGGCCCAGCGGAGCGGTGCTTGAGAGGAAGGGCCCAGCGGAGCGGTGCTTGAGACGGCGGGGCCCAGCGGAGCGGTGCTTGAGAGGAAGGGCCCAGCGGAGCGGTGCTTGAGAGGAAGGGCCCAGCGGAGCGGTGCTTGAGAGGAAGGGCCCAGCGGAGCGGTGCTTGAGAGGAAGGGCCCAGCAGAGCGGTGCTTGACAGGAAGGGCCCAGCGGAGCGGTGCTTGAGACGGCGGGGCCCAGCGGAGCGGTGCTTGAGAGGAAAGGCCCAGCGGAGCGGTGCTTGAGACGGCGGGGCCCAGCGGAGCGGTGCTTGAGAGGAAGGGCCCAGCGGAGCGGTGCTTGAGAGGAAGGGCCCAGCGGAGCGGTGCTTGAGAGGAAGGGCCCAGCGGAGCGGTGCTTGAGACGGCGGGGCCCAGCGGAGCGGTGCTTGAGACGGCGGGGCCCTGTTCAGCGGTGCTTGAGAGGAAGGGCCCAGCGGAGCGGTGCTTGAGAGGAAGGGCCCAGCGGAGTGGTGCTTGAGAGGAAGGGCCCAGCGGAGCGGTGCTTGAGAGGAAGGGCCCAGCGGAGCGGTGCTTGAGACGGCGGGGCCCTGTTCAGCGGTGCCTATCTCCACGGCGGGGCCCTGTTCAGCGGTGCTCTTCTGCACCGCGGGCCCTGTTCAGCGGTGCCTATCTCCACGGCGGGGCCCTGTTCAGCGGTGCTCTTCTGCACCGCGGGCCCTGTTCAGCGGTGCCCATCCAGCAGGTCAAGGGAGTCAGACCTGGCCTGGACTCCCTGTTCAGTCGCCCTCGGACCGTGACGTATGTGGACCCTTCGGGGACCGACTCCTGGCCTCCTTAGTGTCCTCCTTCCCAGCTGGGATGTGGCATGTGGGGTCCACCTTCTCCGCGCTCCTGCTGCCCTTCCGCTCCTTTGATGGGGCTCTCGGGCCCTTGCCTCCCCCAGATGGTGTGGGTGGTGAAGTGGCCGCACATTGCTCCTTGGGGGCAGCCCTGTCGGTCCTCGCACGGCGGTCCTTGGTTTTGCGGGTCCTCTTGCCGGGGGGGGGGGGCTGGACGTGTCCTTGCTGCAGCTCGATGTGTCACTGATGGCAAAGGGTGGGCTCCAGAACCCAGGCACAACAGTGACACCCGAAGCTGGGCTGGTGGTGGCTGCGGTGCTCTTGGGACTCTTTGAAGATGGATGGGGGAGGTCATCGGGGGGAAAGAGGTTAAGGTTAGCCAGGTAAAGTTTTTTAGGGCCAAGGTAAAGGGTAGGAGAAGTGGAGATGGAAGTGGAGGTAGAGGAGGTGGTTGTAGGATAGTCAGGTGTGCTGTCATTGGGTGAAGGTGCTGGTGCTGTAGGCTGTCGTGAGGTGGATGGCTGTTGGGTGAGTGTCTGCCTGCGTTTGTGTGTCTTGGAAGAGGGGGTGACAGACACAGTGGGAGAGGACACAGGGGACGTGTACATGGCAGTGGGGGTGGTGACTGCACGAGTGTGGACTGTACTGGAGGGTGAGGTGGTGATGGAAGCACTGGCTGATGTTGGGGTGCATGCAGGTGTGAGTGTAGACGTCACAGGGAGGGAGGAGGGAGACGAGGAGGAGGGGGACACAGGGGTGGCAGTGGCTGTTGGCATGTCTGCATCTGGGTGTTGCTCGGGTGAGTGTTTGCGGGATCTGTGGTGCTTGTGTTTGGATGAGCTGCTCTTGGGTGTTGAGGTGTGTGCAGGCTGGTCTGATGGTGTGGATGGGATAGGCTGAGGAACAGGAGACAGAGACAGGCTGGAGGCAGTCAGAAGAGGGAGGCTGGAAACAGGGACAATGGCTGCCGTCAGTGCTGAGGCCAGAGCAGTGAACGCTCGTTGATGGGCAGCCTGACCCGAATGAATGCCCTCCAGGTACGCATTGCTCTGTTGCACCTCCCTTTGCACACCCTGGTTGGCATTCAGAAGGGTCGTCTGCCCAACAATGAGCGTCCTTACCAGGTCAATGAGCTCCGCACTGAGGGCAGCAGGGGCAACAGGGGCAGGGGCTGAGGTGCCTGGGGCGAAGGAGACGCGCGCCTTCCAGGGCGAAGCAGCACGGAGCGAAGACTGAGGGGCTGCTGGGAGGGCGGGGCTGGTGCGCTGGGTGGCGGCTGTACCTGTAGAGGCGGGGGGCACGGATGTTGCCGCCACCCCTAGGGAGCTCCCATCCGAGGACGTGTCGCTTTCGCTGCTCTCACCAGCGGTCCCCGTCGTGGTGCTCCCCTCGCCCTCCGGATCACTGGTGCCCTCGGTGTCTGTTCCTGGGCCCACCGGGGCCCTGTGTCCTGCAGCTCCCTCGTGCTCCGATGCCAAATCTCCTCCGCCTGATGATGCTAATGCACACATGCACAAGAAGATGAAGAGAAAGGGTGGGGGGAGAAAAAAGAAGACCAGGTTGAGTGCATGCAATGTCAACACCGTTGGCGGAGAGGACAGACACAGGTGCCTAATGCACTAAGCCGCGCATTCGGGGTACACTACTCAGTACTACTGACTAAGACAACAGGCCAAGAGACGTCAAACGCGCACATGGGAGATGCTGGACCTTCAATGGCTGTACTTGTCACCCTACAGAGGTGGGGGCCGGGGGCACAGGGCCATGCCTAAGGGAGAGGACTACACTACAGAAAGCGCCCTGGCCTAATGTCACCCACAGCCCTCCTCCCCCACCCAGACGCCTCCACTGCGCAGAAAGATAGGAGAATGTGCTGATACTCACCCCCTTGTGTCTGCTGTGATGTCTTAAAGCGCCCATCCAATTCAGGGTAGGCCACCGCCAGGATCCGGGACATCAGGGGGGTCATGGTGCGACTGGCACCCCTCCTAGGTTGGGAGGCCATCCCCAGCAGTGTTTCTGCGGTCTTCCTTGTTCCGCGGCGGATGTCCTCCCACCTCTTGCGGCAGTGGGTGCCCCGTCTGTTGTGGACCCCCAAGGTCCGGACTTCCTTGGCGATGGCACGCCAAATATCGATCTTCTGATGGGCGCTGACCTATTAGACATGTACAGGGTGGAAAGGAGGAGATCATCAATGGCCTGCATGTTAGATGTAATTGCCCCCCCCCCACCCACTTTGCCATATGGCACATGCTCTCATCTGTCGGGCCTTGCACTCCTCATTCGCCCCCCACCCCACCAACTTACATCCACCCCAATCCACACAGGCATAGCCCATTCCATTAGCACCCGGTGTACTCACTTGTTGGTCTGGAGGACCGTAGAGTAGCGCATACTGGGGGAGGACCCCATCCACGAGCTTGTCCAATTCTTCAGACGTGAAGGCAGGGGCCCTTTCCCCAGTCACAGCAGCCATTGTATCTTCCAGACCGAGGTCACAGCAGCACTTGCAGTATAGGTCCTCTCCTGTGGATGATCAGGTCTCGAGTGATTAAGCAGATAGAAAATGGCGGTCACGTCCGCGGCGGTGCGTACCGCGGCGGTGCGTACCGCGACCGCCGGCGCACTTCGTTATTGGCTCCTGAAACCCATAGGCTTCAATGTTAACCAATGCGGCTTTGCGCCGCGGTCTTCGACCGCCTACCGCCACGGTGTGCCCCGCCAGCGCAGTGACCTCACATCCCATTGTCCCACTTCACAGGTCAGGCAGCCGCCATTTCAAGGGCCCACATGGCTTAATTTTGACTGCGACACACAGGCCTAGGCCTTGCATTGCCACACATACACGCCTTTCAACCCATTGCCATTCTTTAACTGTGCAAGCTGTCTGTACGTACCTGTGGTTTGGCTGACTCTGTGCTCCATGTTGTCCTTCCTAGGCACCGTCCGCTGGGACTTGGGATGAGAAGGAGGAATCCTCGCGTGTACCGACCGCTGGTGGACCTGTCGACCATGGAAGAACGCCATATAATCCTTCGATACCGACTTGACCGTGCCACTATCCATGAACTGTGTGCCCAGCTGGAGCCAGCCCTGATGTCCCCCATCCGCCAACCCACAGGGATTCCCCCTCTGGTGCAGGTTTTGTCAGTCCTCCATTTTTTGGCCAGTGGGTCATTCCAGACCACAGTGGCCATGTCATCTGGAATGTCTCAGCCTATGTTTTCTAAGATTTTGAGCAGAGTGTTGTCTGCCCTGATGAAACTCATGCGGAGCTACATCATTTTCCCCGAGGAGGGTGACTTGCCCACAGTGAAGGGTGATTTCTATGCCCTTGGACATATCCCCAACATCATTGGTGCCATTGATGGGACCCATGTGGCTTTGGTACCCCCAAAAGACGATGAGCAGGTGTACCGAAACAGAAAGAATTATCATTCGATGAATGTCCAGGTGGTCTGTTTGGCTGACCAGTACATCTCCCATGTAAATGCCAAGTTCCCAGGGTCAGTGCATGACGCGTATGTGATGCGAAATAGCAGCATCCCCTATGTGATGGAGCAGCTACAGAGACAACGTGTGTGGCTAATAGGTGACTCTGGTTACCCCAACCTGCCGTGGCTACTGACCCCAGTAAGGAATCCCCGGACAAGGGCAGAGGAACGCTACAATGAGGCCCATGGGCGTACAAGGAGGGTGATTGAGCGAACCTTTGGCCTCCTGAAGGCCAGGTTTAGGTGCCTGCATATGACTGGTGGATCCCTAATGTACTCACCAAAGAAGGTGTGCCATATCATCGTGGCGTGCTGTATGCTTCACAACCTGGCTTTGCGACGCCAGGTGCCTTTCCTGCAGGAGGATGGTCCAGATGGTGGTGTTGTAGAAGCCGTGGAGCCTGTGGAGAGTGAAGAGGAGGAAGACTCTGAGGACGACACAGACAGTAGGGACAGAGTGATACAACAGTATTCCCAGTAACACCCAGGTAAGAATCACCCACGCCATTTCACAATTGCTTCTAGCCTCCTGCATCTATACTTTCTGTAGTCCCCCACAGATGTTTTTTATTAATTTATGCCTTTCCCTTCCCTTCTCAGTGCTGTCTGACTCAGTACCTGACTTCTGCTTGGTTCGCCCATGAAATACAGCGTATTGACATTGGTATGTTGTCATGACTAATTGACAGAACAGAAATTGAACAGTAATATGTTATCCCTTTGTCAATAATACAGCATGACTCAAAACAGGTTTGTGTGCAAAATGTGATTTATTTACAGTGCTAGATACCGGTACATGTGATTCTAAGGGTGATGGGTGGGGGTGGAGGAATATCCATGGCAGAGTCCAGTTCTCAGTCTCACAGGTGCATTGTTCTTTTGCCTGTGGAAGGATGGAGCATAGGCAGTTCATGGTTGGACAGGGTGGCAATGTGGGACAGTGGGAAGACTTGAGGGGGTATGTCCTGCTGGCGGGGGTCTTGACATCCTACTCTGTCTTTTTCTTTGGTCTCAGGCTCCTCTTACGGGGTGGTTGTTCTTCAGCAGGAGGTGGGGTTCTGGGGGGCTGTCGAGGTGTTGGGACCTCCTGTCCACTAGAGCCGGCGGAGGTGGTAGGCTGTTCCTGGTCCGGCCTAGTGACAGGGGCCCTGTGTGGTGCACCATGGTCCCGCAACGCGTCCTCTATCCTGAGGAGGGCCAGGACGATGGTCCCCATTGCGGTCCCGATGATTCTCAGCTCCTCCCTGAAGCCCATGTAGCGTTCCTCCTGCTGTGCCTGGATCTCAGTGAACCTGGCCAGTACCGTCGCCATCGTTTCTTGGGAGTGGTGGTAGGCCCCCATGAGGGTGGTGAGGGCCTCTTGGAGAGTGGGTTCCCTGGGCCTCTCCTCCCCCCCCTGTCGCACAGCAGCCCTCCGAGCTGCCCGGTTTCCCCCGGCCTCTGTCCCCTGGCCGGTGTGCCCACTACCACTGCCCCCAGGTCCCTGTTGTTGTTGGGGTGTCGGGTTAGCCTCGGTGCCCTGTAGTGGCAGACACACCGCTGATTGAGCTGTCCTAGAGACAGAGGCATGGGCCCGCTGGGTGGGAGCTGTGCTGGTGTCGGCAGAGGGGGTCGGGTCTGGTGTGGCCTGTGTCTGGGTGAGGGGAACCGACTGCCCAGAGGTCCCCGATGGTCCGGGCTGGTCATCAGGTTCACTGTCGACAGAGCTGCTATCCTCAGTGTGGGCCTGTTCCGGTGGTGGGATGGACACTTCTGGACCCTCCTGGCTGGTGTGTTGTCGTTCGGGTCCTGCATGGGGTAAGAGAGTTTGGTTATTGTTTCTGTGTGTGCAATAGCATGCGTGTTGTGGGTGCCCTTGTCCCCCAGTGCAGGCATTCCCTGGAGGGAGGTGTTGTGAGGGTATTTAGTGGGGGGGAGGGGTTAGTGCAGTGGTCATGCTTAGGTGATGGGTGCCCATGGTTTGTGTTGGCATGCAGGAGTTGGTGTTGGGATGGGTGGGTTGTGCTGGTGAGACATTGTCAGGAAGGATGTGTGCTGGGGGGTTGGGGGTGAGGGTGGGGGTGTGGGTTGGCATGCTGGTGGGGTGTGGGGGATATAGTAGTTGAGATGGGACTTACCAGAGTCCATTCCTCCGGCTACTCCTGCGAGGCCCTGAGGATGCAGGATGGTCAAGACCTCTTGTTCCCACGATGTAAATTCGGGAGGGGTGGGTGGGGGTCCGCCGCCAGTCTTCTGGACCGCGATGTTGTGCCTCGAGACCATCGACCGGACCTTCCCCCGTAGGTCGTTCCATCTTTTGCGGATGTCCTCCCTATTCCTGGGATGCTGTCCCACCGCGTTGACCCTGTCCACGATCCGCTGCCATAGCTCCGCCTTCCTGGCTATACTGGTGTGCTGCACCTGCGAGCCGAAGAGCTGGGGTTCCACTCTTAGGATTTCCTCCACCATGACCCGGAGTTCTTGGTCCGAAAAGCGTGGATGCCTTTGGGGTGCCATGGGGTGGTGTGGGTGAGGTGTGGGGTGGTGTATGTGATGAGGAGTGTGTTGGTGAGTGGTGCTTTGTGCTACTATGTGGTGTGTGTGATGGTGTAGTGTGCCTCAGTGTGTCTTGCTTTGGATTGTCTGCTGTGTCTCTCTCTCCTTCTCTCAGTATTTGGGGTCGCAGGGGTTTGTGGGTGATGTGGGTGTGTGTTTTATAGTTGGTTGATTGTGTGGGAGTGGTGTGTGTATGTGTATCAGGTGTGTGTTTTTCAAATTGTCCAATGTGGCTGCGTTTTGGTGATGTGTGTGTATTCTGACCGCGGCGGGGTGTAGCGCCAATGGAATACCGCGTTTGAATGACCGCCGTGTGGATTCGTGGGTCGTAATGGCATGGGCGTATTTCTGTTGGCGTGACGGTGGAGGTTTGGTCATCTCCAGTTTATCGCTGCCCGCCGATGTGGCGGGCTGCAGTGGAGGACGGATTTTTGGAGGTTTGGCCGTTATGGGTCAGAATGACCGTGGCGGTTGACCGCGGCCGCGGCGGTGTTATGGCGGTCTTCTGACAGGCGGAAAGGGCATTTTACCGCCGAGGTCAGAATCACCCCCTTAATTTCTGCAAGAAAAACTCCCTGTTCAGTGGAAATCGATTCACAGCCTGCAGAAAACGACACACTGCCTGCAACGCGGTGAGAAAATCACTGCACGCCGAACTGGAACGACGCAGCCCGACTTCGCAAGGAGAAGATCGACGCAGCGCCAGTGTAGCGACTGGAAATTTGATGCACGGCCCACTGAACTGACGAAAGCCGAGCCAGAACGACGCAGCCCGACTTCCTGAGAGGAATTGACAGAGCGTCTGTCGTGCGGTAGAAATTTCCACGCAACGCCCACTGGATCAATGAAGCCCATGTGACTTTGTCCTGCAAGCACCGGATTTCAACGCATCGTCCCCGGAGTGTCAAAAAACCCGCAACATGAAGAGGATCCAAGTTCGAGCACTGGAAATCGAGGCAAAGCCATCCCTGGGTGAAAAATAAACTTCGCATCGCCGCGTGCGGCCCGAGAAATTGATACACACCTCCCTGTTTTCCACACATCTCCTCCACTGCGGTTCCTTGTGGAGATTTTGAACGCAAACCAGGTACTTTGTGCTTGCAAGAGACCTTTGTTGCTTTTAAGAGACTAAAGACAGTTCATATGATTTTTACACTGATATTTCAAAGTATACCTATTGCATCTTAATTGTTTTGACCTGTATCTTACCAGATAAATAATAGATATTTTTCTAAACTCTGTGTGGTGTATTTTTGTGGTGTTCTACTGTGTTATTACATGATTTATAGCACAAATACTTTACACATTGCCTTCTAACTTAAGCCTGACTGCTCAGTGTCAAGCTACCAGAGGGTGGGCACTGGATAATTTAGATTGTGTGTGAATTACCCTGACTAGAGTCAGGTTCCTTGCAGAGATTTTGAATGCAAACCTGGTACTTTGTGCTTGCAAGAGACATTTGTTGCTTTTAAGAGACTAAAGACACTTTATATCATTTCTACAGTGATATTTCAAAATATACCCATTGCATCTTAATTGTTTTGACCTGCATCTTACCAGAGAAATAATATATATTTTTTCTAAACACTGTGTGGTGTATTTTTGTGATGTTCTTCTGTGCTCTTGTATGATTTATAGCACAAATACTTTACACATTGCCTTCTAAGTTAAGCCTGACTGCTCAGTGCCAAGCTACCAGAGGGTGGTGACAGGATAATTTGGATTGTGTGTGACTTACCCTGACCAGAGTGAGGGCCCTTGCTTGGACAGGGGGTAACCTGACTGCCAACCAAGGACCCCATTTCTAACAATGGCCATTTTGTTTTTTTCTGTCCTATGCATGGTAATGGGCCCTGTTTTGAATCTAACCTTAATCTTTTCAATCCACCCCTATCTGATTCAACTACCCCTATTTTACTTTATTGTATATGTGTGTCTTTATGTTTGTGTTTTTTATATTTTTGCCTTTTTTGTGTTTTTTCCTGTCTTTTTGGTACTTTTTTGTTTTTCCCTTAGCTTCTTTAGTTTTTCCTTTCTTCCTTTCTTCTCCCAGTTCTTTCTTTTTTTTGTTTACGCTGCCAAGGGGTGCAGCCTGTGCCATTGTTTCCAAGGCAGAGGTGGCAACACTAATTTTTTTATGTGCAGCGCCACCTCTCCTTATTGCTGGTAGCAGGCGGCAGGCCTCTAGGAGTGGCTATATCATGTGGGAGCATCGACTGCTGTGGGGTAGAGTGCACCCATGTGTGCATTAGTATACTGAGGTCCAGCACACTCAGCAAATGCACCACTTGCTGGACATACAGGACTGCAAGAAGGACCTGCTAGACCTGCTGGGCGTTGAGGTGTCGAAGCTCAGTGAATAATGATTTATTTGTTGTGTTTTACAGTGTACAAATAGTATGTTGCTCACACTCAGGGGTAAGTTAAGTGTCCAGGCCCTCTTCTTGTGATCTATCATTGAATACAAGAACACCCTTTAAAGTGGGCATGGGGAGTTTCTATCTTCCTTTCCCTGGTTTGCCCCACCCAGCTCACAGGAATGCAGCAGCACAAAAAAACTGTTTGTGGGAGTCTTCTACTCTTCATGTCTTCACCAGGAAGGCCTAAGCTTTCCGAAATGAAACCCAAGGTCCAGCATGTAATGTATTGATTCAAGCACAGTTGCACTCAGTGACAAACACAGTGCACATACTGTTCAGAACTGTGACCACCATGTACTGTGCCACCCCAGTCACACATACAGTCAGGCCAAACATTAATTTTATGCTCACTGCTCAGTACTGTAGCTTTTCTGTATTGTGCCATGGTGCGCTATTTGCAAACATACAGACTGCCAGCACACACACTCACCATGAGCATACTGCATAACACTTCACCCTTCGTAAATTTAACATTTTGAAGCACATATAAACCCAGCACAATCTTCCACGCACACACACTGCACATTAGTATATCTCTCATGTAATGTATCCCTCACAGGTATGCATATGCCCAATACAGTAACCTACAATGAGTGTAATGCAGAGCACTGTTCTATCCCTGTACTGTACCCTTCCCAGCCACCTATACATCCAGCACAGAATCACCACCCCTGCACTGAGCACCACTCTACATCTAACTGATGTAGCACAAAGGGTGAGTTAGACACACAGCAGCAGAACTTCAAAAAGTGAGTTAACCTGTAGGCCTTACTTCAGTGACTCAGGTTAAAAAGGAAATTAACACTCTTACTACATGGTATGCTGCCATCACTGTGCTGCTTAACTGTTGGTGAAGGCAGCAGCTCTCCACTACTATGAGGGTAGTGCTTTGGGTGCCTCTTCCAGTTCAACAAGACCACAGCCCATGAGACAGGACTAAATCATGGGTCATATGCTTGATCTGTGTTTGCCTGTGACAACATAAACCAGCATTACAGATTCAGACAATATGACAGTTGGGCACTCAGGGCAGGAGCACATGTGCATTACCATGCACAGAAGCTTTCCATCCCAAAACATTGTGAGAGTTCCTAACTAGAACATCAGTTTAGACTTTGTTTTTTCAATACATCTACATCTATCTATATCTATCCTTATCTATATCTATATTCACTTAAAAAAACAAAGGTTACAGGGACATCATAGTTATGCTCCCATTTTAAACATACAAAACCATAGAAAAGCACCTATTAGAGTTATGTAAAGTAACTATAACTCATGCCCTTAGCTAACTACAATTCGCACCCCCACCATGCACAGTTTTTGCGTAAACAATTTTACTGAACATATTACATTTATATTATCAGTGATGTTATCAAAGATTTCATGAGTGCCTTAATTTGTGGGGTCACTAGCAGTGCATGGTGAGGGTGTGAGATACAGTTACCTCACGGTATGAGTTATTGTTACTTGAGATAACTCTAACCATAGCAAGTGAATTTCTTTGGTTTTGTACGTTTAAAATGGAAGCCTACATATACCGTCCCTGTAACCTTAGGTTTTTTATTAAGTGAATTTCTATGTTTTTTTTAATGTATAGTAATTTTTGATGTGGCTAACCCCTATAACCACCCAACCCCTCGAAGTGCATAGCCTTGACCTGGGGCCCAGCGCAAATATCAATTTTTTGAAATATATATATATATATTAAAAGTGTTTTTTCACCTGTCTATACCTTTAACACTGTTTGACCAATCTTCACAAAATTCTCTCTAAAAACTATCCTCTAGAATCTTGTTGTGCATGAAAGGTTTTGTGGTGATCTGTCAAGCTGGGGCCAAGAAAAATGGGGAGAAATGTTTGTTTCCCATGTTAATTTCCATTGATTCTTTAGACACGCATGCAGCCTGAACCGCTAGACAGAATTAACCAAATTTGGCAAAAAGGTTGCTTTTGGTCGGCACATTACCCTTTGGTTATTTGGTGTAAAATCAGTTCAGTAATTTTTCTGATATAAAAGGGGAAAAATATGTCTATATATTTACAGCTACGGATCCAGGGAGATCTCCTGCTGAGATCTTATTGGCTGCCAACACTTCAACCAGTAAGTGTTGGCAGCCATCTTGGGACTTGACATCAGATGATTCCCAAAAAAAAGTTAAACAAAAGTAAGGGAGCAGGGTATGTTTACCCTACCCCCCTAGCCTTGGTCCAGGGGTCCTTAAAGAACAACCCCCAAGGCTAAAAAGCACTTTTTTCTTAAAAACCGGAGAAATTCATGGCTGGATTGGTGCATTTCTTTGTGAAATAAAAAAGAAATCACAGTCTCCCCCGTTATTTTATGTTACAGTCATTAGGTGAGCCAGGTCCTGGGGACATTGCCGGCTCATAAAATAAGGGGAGGACACAGGTCCCCCCTCCTACGGCTTCTACTACACCCAGGGACCACCTTCTCCCTTTGGTATGATTGTCCCCTACCCCTGGGCCCCACCACTTCACCGGGGCAAAATATTATCATAATAATATGAGGGGTCCTGTGGCCCCCCCACGCCATGGGAATTGCCACCTCCCCGGGGGTAACTTTTCATAGAATGCCACCAACTCCCTTGGGCAACGTTTTTATAGAAATAGGCAGGGAAGCCGTGCGGCCCCCTCGGGACTGCCTCTTCCCTAGGGCTCCCTAGGGCCCCAAGGACCCGGGGAAAAATACTTTACATGTCCTAGTGGGTACTACGGACCCTCCTGGGCCCTGGGGTCTGCCACATCCCTGGGGCTCAAATTAATACAAGGTTGGAGTCAATCAGAGACCCATGGCCACAGGTACAGCTGATTGAAAGTGGATTATTGGTAAGGGGAGGTAAGTACCTACACTTAGCAATAGGCCACATAGAGGTCTGTGGTCAGTTTGAACACCAAAGTGAGTGCCAAACAGGTATGGCCTCAACTTCTTCAGAGACAAGATCTCATCAAAGCCCTCCCTCTCAATGGCACTCCATCTTTTCTCTCTTGGGAGTAGTCGCTTGCTGATGAAGGCAACTGGCTGATCCTGGCCCTCTCCATTAACCTGTGCTAACGCTGCCCAAATCCCTTCCTCTGAAACATCTGTTCACACTATAAACTCTTTGCTATTGTCATGGGCCAGTAGCACTGGTGCTGAACACATAGCCTGTTTCAGAGTGTCAAAGGCTTTTTGACACTCTGGGGTCCAAATTACTTTCTTGGGCTGTTTCTTTGAGGTGAGTTCTGTCATAGGGGCAACTATGGTCCCATGAGTATGAACAAATCTCCTGTAGTAACCAGTCAGGCCAAGAAAGGCCCTGACCTGACACTGGGTTTTAGGAGCCTCCCAATCCAGGATAGTCTGGATCGTGGGCTGGAGAGGCTGTACATGACCTCCACCAACAAGGTGGACCAGGTACCCAACTGAACTCTGCTCTATCCGGCACTTGCTTGCCTTGATAGTCAGGCCTGCTTAGAGCAGGGCCTGAAGCACTTCCTTCAGGTGAACCAGGCGATCCTTCCAGGTGGAACTGAATGCAGCTAAGCTGCACTGAAAGATTTCAACCTAGACAGGACTCTGTTCAACAACTTTTGGAAGGTGGCAGGAACATTTTTTAAGGCCAAACTGCATCACTATGATCTGAAAGTGGCCCTCTGGAATGGAAAATGCTGAACTCTCCTTACCTCCTGGACTTAAGGCAATCTGTCAGTATCCTGAGATCAGGTCAAATGTACTCAGGAACTTGACAGACCCCAACTTATCAATGAGCTCATCAGCTCTAGTTATGGGGTGAGAATCTGTCTTGGTGACTGCATTTAGACCTCTGTTGCCTACACAGAATCTTAATTCCTTTTTCCTTCTTGGGGATTGGGTTTGGGTACCGGTACGACTGGACTGGCCAAAGGATGTTCAGGGGGCTCAAATACACCTCAGCTTAGATGTTGGCCTTGACCTGGTCAGACAGCCTGTTCAGCTTGTTCCTGACAGGTAAGCTGTCACCAGTGTCAATATCATGGACACATCAATTGGTGAGTCCAGGGGTCAAAGAGAACTGGCCAGCAGACTTCTCCAAAACTTGTCTGCAGTCTTTTTGCTGCTGAGCTGTCAACTTGGGAGAGAGTACCACTCCCTCCACTGACCCAGCCTATGCATTTGTGAAAAGGAGGTCTGGCAAAGGTTCACTCTCTTCCTCCTTCCCTTCATCAGTGACCATAAGCATGGTCATGTCTGCCCGATCCTGGTGGGGTCTCAGCCCATTTACAAGCAGGATCCTATGGGTATTCCTGGGGGTGCCAAGGTCCACCAGGTAGGTGACCTCACTCTTCTTTTCCAAAATTGGATATGGCCAAGTCCATTTAGCCTGAACTGCCCTGGGAGCCAAAGGCTTCAAAACCCACACCAGCTGACCTGGGTGATACTCAGGCATGGTAGCCTTTTGGTCATGCCAGAGCTTCATGAGCTCTTGGCTGGCCTCCAGGTTGCTGCTTGCGTTCTTCGTGTACTCAGCCATGTGTGACCGCAGGCCCAGCACATGGTCCAGCACATTCTGCTTGGATTCTTTGAGAGGCTTCTACCAAGAATCTCTCACCAAGCACAATGGGCCTCTTGCAGGGTGCCCAAACAGTAACTCAAAGGGGCTGAATCCAACCCCTTTTTGCGGCCCCCTCCCTGTATGCAAACAGCAGGCATGGGATGGGAACATCCCATCTCCTCTTGAGTTTTTCAGACAAAGCCATGAACATGCCCTTCAGGGTCTTGTTAAAACTTTCCACCAGACCATTGGTCCAGGGATGAAAGGGTGTGGTGAACTTATAGATAAAACCACACTCATCCCACATTACTTTCAGATTGGCTGACGTAGAATTTGTGCACTTATCTGAGACCACTTCCCTCGGGAATCCCACTCTGGTGAAAACACCAAGTAGGGCCCTAGCCACCTTGGGACCAGTGACTGTCCTGAGGGGTATTGCCTCAGAATACCTGGTGGCATGGGCCAAAACCACCAAAATGTACCTGTTGCCTGAGGCAGTTGGTTGGTCTAGGGGACCAACAATGTCAATCCTCACACTCTCAAAGGGAGTCCCAACCACTGGCAGTGGTATTAAGGGAGCCTTTGGCTTGCCATCTCTTGCCACTGGCCTGGCCGGTGACACAGGAGCTGCAAAACTCCTTGACTTTCTCTGACATGTGGGGCCAATGGAAATGGTTGACCAGCCTATTCCAGGTCTTGGTCTGCCCCTAATGTCCAGCTAAGGGAATATCATGGCTTAATGTTAGGAGGAACTCTTTATACTTCTGGGGGACCAGCACTCTCCTAGTTGCCCCTGGTTTGGGGCCCCTGGCCTCCATGTAGAGAACTCCATCCACCCAATAAACCTTGTGGGACCCACTGGTATCTGTCAGAGTCACCAGATCCTCGGGGTCTGTGCACGTTCCCAACACTTCCACCACAAGACAGCTCCAATACTCTGATTAGATTTATCACAGAGTCTAAGAGAGTCCAAGTGGAGAAAAGGGGATTAGGACGGGAACAGCTGGGAAGGAGACCTGTAGGAAGCAAAAGGTTAAAACAACATCAAAATTACATCTCATGAAATCAGTACCATGCTACAACTCTAAGCTTCGTCTTTTCCAAAAAAACATGAACAACCCTAGAATGGTCCTAAAACTGACTAGGCTTTAGATGACCGGATAGCTGAGGAGGAAACAGGAAAAGTTAAATAGGACTTTCAGATTCAAGTACTTTCTTTAGCATGAGAATCAGGAAACACTCTGAGCAATTTCTAAACAACCATCTGAATCTCCTTTTAAGAATACATATCAGGAACACACAACAATTACATCTAGAACTCTGGTATTGTTGTGTTCATCTCAGAAAAAACATTTGAAAGTGAATTGCGCACATTGCAGATTTTTATATGAGTATTAAACACCGTAAAGGATTGTGCATCATGAAATCACACAACGTAGATTCAAGGAATAAATCATGTGACGTGTCAACTTGAAATGCTACCAAGAAAATGTCTTAGAATGATAGCGCACAGTAATTTACATTATTTATACACGAGGAAAGAATTGCGCGTCTTGCCGATTCAAATGCCACCATACAAATGCCAAGAAATGGTAGCGCACAATGAACAACATGAAAAGAACTCAGGAAAAAAATTGCGCGTCTTGTCGATTCGAATGCCACCATGTAAATGCCAGAAAATGGTAGCGCACAATGAACAGCATGAATTACACACGAGAAGTGAGCCACCATGTAAATGTCAGGAAAAGGTAGCGCGCAATGAACAACAAAATGAAATGCTCATGAAACAAGTTGCAGATCTTGCCAACTCGTAAAACATCATGTAAATGTCATGAAATATCAGAGCGCAATGAACAACAATGTAATAACGAAGTCAAATCTTTATGGAATAAATTGGGCGTCCTCCCTATTTGCAAACCACCATACAAATGTCAAAAAATGGCAGCGCACAAGAAATCTGTTATTCATTTAAGAATTAAAATCAAGAATATGAAAATTCTCAATTACGGTGTTGGAAAATGTCCAAACACCGTCTTACCGCCTGGAAACAGTGATCACCAATGAGAGATGAGTGCAGAAGACTGGAAAATCCAAATAGGCCGCCGGGACAGGAGCTCAGGAAGAAGCTGCTGCTCTGCACTGGGACCTCTGAATGGTGAGCACTGGAAGTTGGGCTGACTCTCTTTTATAGAGACTTGGCCCAGCCTAGAACCACGCCCAGGCATGTTGCAGGGAAAGTCTCTAGAAGGCCCTGGAAAGGGACCACACCCTAACACACTCTGAATGTCTGCAGCAATACATTGCAAATGTACAGTATTTATAAGCACCTTAAAAATGAATCTTTTGGATGGAATTCTGCAATGCAAAAGGTTAAACAATAACATATCATCACAATGCATAAATTACATTATCTTGCGAGTGTTGGTTTTTTGCATTCTAGATGCCCGTAGAGCGCGCACTGTCCTGGTGTTGACATATCCCCCTGTTCTTGCCTGGCGGCAGTCTGCCTCAAGCCCTCAAGAGTGGGACACTCTCTTTGTCCCTGGCACAATTCATCTCTGGTGGGCCCATCTGCCCCTTGCAGTTCTGCCAAGTCAGGAAAATCCTGCAGGGGAAGGGGCCCTCCTTCAGAGGTCAGATCCTCCCCCTCATGTTTGGATTCCTCCTGACTCTCTGTGCTTGGTGGGGCTAGCAAGACAGACCCAGTGCCCTTGCTGTTCTTCTTGAAGGCTTGGCCCATTGTTCCAGGGTCTAAGTGACCAGCCCTTCGCTGTTGTGCTGCCTGTGACCTAGTCACAGCAAACACCCATTCAGGGACGTCCACCGTCTGCACATTGACCCTTCTTTCCACCTTTGACCATTTAGATGCTTCCGCATCATTTCCCAGCAGACACTCTACTGGGAAGGCAGGAGCCACTGCTACTTTCTTAGAGCCAGTCACACCTCCCCATTCCAGTCTCACCATGGCAATGAGATGGAGTTTGGTTCTGCTATATGCATAAGTCACTTGGTGGAAGACACCAGGTAAGCCCTGCTCTGGAAGACCCAGCTTATCTGTGACCACTGTCAAACTGGCTCCTGTATCTCTCAGAGCTTCCACCTCAGTCCCATTGACTTTAGGCCTATGCTTATACCTCTCCATGCTGGGAGGTATGGTGGCCTTAGTTGCAATGTCCACCCCACCCACGAACACTACGGTGACCTCTGTGTAACCTGATCCCAGCCCTGAGCCAACTTCCACTCGCATGCCTACACTAGCAATCCCATCCCATAGGACTGCCCACCAGTTAGGGGCTTCTTGGAGCAGATAGCATCCCCTCTTTTGTGACCAGGTTGATGACACTCAAAACACTTGCTGGCCTTAGCAAGCTCCTGAAACTTTCTTGCCTTAACAGGATCATAATTCTTATCCTTGGAAGTGGCACGGCTCTGGCCTCCCACACCCTGGAAAGATTTTGGGAACTCTTGCGAGGACTCCTTGGATTTTTTTCATCTTTCCCTTGCTTATTCCCCTACGAAGAACCATGTCCTCCCTTTCTCTGGTCACCCCATGGGGTTTCTAGTTAACTCTAGTTCTTAACCAGTCATCTGCTGCCTTCCCCAGCTCTCTGGGATTGTTAAATTTAGAGTCAACTAGATATTAGCAAAGTTTCTCTTGGCATAATTAATCAGAAGGTTCTCCCTCATAAGCAAACTGTAAAGCCCCTCAAAGGTACTTACCTTATTGCCCTGAATCCAGCCCTCTAGTGCCTTAACTGAGATGTCCACAAAATCAACCCAGGACTTGGTAGCTGTCTTCTGGGTGTCCCTAATCTTAAGCCTCTATTGTTCTGGGGTCAGACCAAACCTTTTTGGCTAAGCGCCTCTTCATATTAGGGTATGGATCTGCCTCCTCCCCACTTAAGGTCAGAAGCCTATCCCTCCAAGTGTTTGGGACCAACTCTCATAGGAGTGAACCCCAGTTTTGAGGCTAAACTCTCCTCATCTGGAGGGCCTCATCAAAGGTTCCCAGCCATTTATGTATATCATCCCCCTCTACATAGGCAGGAGCCAACCCCTTGGCTAATCTGGGACAAAAGCCTCCACCAATAGATATCTCAACTTCTCTGTCGCTGCCACCATCTCTTTGCTCTTCCCTTTTCCACTTTTTTTTTTCCAGGGCCAGCTTCTCTGCCTCCAAAGCTATGTATGCTAACTGGGCCTGCAGCTCTCTTTCTTTAAGGGACAGGTTCTCTCCTTCTGAATGGACCCTCCCTTCCCCCAGCTAGCTTTGGGTACACCCAGGTAACTGTGTGCAGTGAGGACCGGTGTTCCTTATCCTCACCAAGGCTCATATGCTCTCCCTCCCCTGGGTGGTTGCAGCTGGCATCTTCCCGTACTTCTTCTTCCCCTGGAGCTTCCTCTGTGCCTACTTCTTGAGCCTTATCCCAGAATGTCAGGGATTTAACAAAATATTTTTCCTGAGGTTAGTGGCTGCAGGCAACCCCCTTTCAGTACACAACCCCCTAAGCTGGACTACTGTCATTGTGGGTAGGCTAGCCAGATCAAGCTCCATTCTTCCCTAGTTTTGTGACAACAATTTTTTTGGAAACAAGAATTTAGAAAAATGACAAAAATGCAATAAATGAAATTAATCCAAATTAAAAATCAAAAAACAATTTTTGCACTAGAATAATTTAAAGGATTTTTTATTTGCTTTACATAAAATTGCAGTGTAATACTGAACACAAGTAGTAAATCCCACTACTATGCACCAAAAATGTTGGAAAGTAGATTATATGGTAAGTACCTCTGCCTAGCAATAGGCTACCAACCACCACTAGGTTCAGTTATGTCTCAATAAACTAAAACCAGCTCAACCCTTGGCAGCTTGGCAACGCGCAATAAGGCTTAACTTAGGAGACAAAGTCCCTCATTATGACATTGGCGGTAAATGCCGCTGACGACCGCCAACATACCACCGTAATGGAGAATATCCATTCGCCAAATTATGACACACACACACCAATCTGACAGAATACAGCCACATACACAAGTCCACCAGCCTAAAGGTCAGTGCTAAAGTGGCGGTCCCAACACCCATACCGTTACGCCAACAAAACAACCCCCACCACATTATTACCCACGAATCACCAGAGCAGACATTCAACGACGGTAAACCATTGGCGGTACTTACAGTCGCTCTCAGAATGGACACCCACATACAAAAAAACACCACATTGACCAATACTAAAGACACACTCCTAACACTCATACACACACCACACCCACACACCCACAGCACTATAAAACACACACCTACATTACCCACAACCCTTTACGAATACAAATTATTGCCACCAGCCTGACTCCAACACCACTCTGACAACTAGACACACACACCACTTACACCCATACATCCCTCACTCACCCCACAACACACACCCAACCACATTACCCAACACACTCTCACAAACACACCATACAACACCCATGTACCTACAAAGGCACCCCTGTTTCACTGATGAGGAGTTAAGGGTGTTGGTGGAGGATATTGCGAGGGTAGAGCCACAGCTGTTTGGAGCACAGGTACAGCAGATATCCATTGCCAGGAAGATGGAGCCCTGGCGGAGAATCGTTGACAGGTTCAACGCCTTCGGACAGCACCTAAGAACAAGGGACGACATCAGGAAGAGGTGAAATGACCTAATGGGGAAGGTACGTTTCATAGCAGCAAGACACCAGCTCACCATACAGACGACTGGTGGTGGACCCCCACCTCCTCCCAACAGCTCACAGAATGGGAGGAGCAAGTCTTGGCAATACTGCATCCTGAGGGACTCACTGGAGAAGCCGGAGGACTGGACACTGGTAAGTCTACATTAACTACTTGTCACCCCCATACCTGCATGCCATCACATCCCCTCACTCCTATCACTCCACTCCATCCCACATACTGCCCCTACACATAGACTAACCCCAATGCCAGGCCCTGCATGTTATACCAATGCATGGACAGCCCTCCCTCCCCCTCCATGGACACCCATCACAAAAGCATGCACAGCATAGGGAAATTCATAATCAGACAATACATCACCACACACAAACAAACAAAGGTGGCAGGGCAACACCAACGATAGAGGGGAAGCTAGGGATGTTAAAATATCATACAAGTGAAGAATAATACAACACTTACATCCCCACAGGTACCCCTGCCAATGTCAGTGGAGAGGAGGTGCCACGACTATCCAGTCCCCCAACAGAAGATGCCCCCAGTGATGACAGTAACTCTGGACTTCAGGATCTGGATGACCTACCTGGCCCATCAGGGACCACTGGGTGCTGGTCTCCCAAGCCCACTCACAGACCACCACAGAATCTCCCCTACAGTATCCCACACCACAGCACCCACCCAGCGTACCCACACCTCTGTCCCCAGGACACGTCAATCAGCAGTGTGCCGACCTGTACAGGGACCTCAGACCACACCTCACCCCCCAGACAATCAGGGACCTGGGGTCAGTGGGCACACTGTTCAGGAGACAGAGGCACAGGCCAACAGGGACACTGGAAGGACTGCTGTGCCCCATGGGGAGGACAGGACAAGGGAACTGACTCTCCAGGAGGCACTCTCCCAGATCCTGGGAGCCTACCAACATTCCCAGGACACAAATGGGCCAGATCCTTGACAACGTGCAGGAGAACAGGCAGCTGCAGGAGGAACAGTATCAGGAGATCAGGGAGGACTTGCAGGCCATTGACACAACCCTGATCTCCATAGCTGGGGTGCTGGCAGACATGGCCGACATCATGAGGGAGGCAACAGCACACCAGCGGGCCCCTAGCACTAGCCAATCCATTGACCAGCCTTCCACTTCCACTGCTGCTAGTAGGCAGGAGGCTGGTCTGGTTTGTAGTGGGTACCTTGGGTACTTACACCTTATACCAGGTCCAGTTGTCCCTTGTTAGTGAATGTAGTAGTGTTCTAGCAGCTTAGGCTGATAGAGGTAGCTATAGCAGAGCAGCTTAGGCTGAACTAGGAGACATGCAAAGCTCATGCAATACCACTTATAGTTACTCAGTATTTATACACAAGTAAAGACAATACTCAGTGTTACCAAAAATAAAGGTATTTATTTAGGTGACACAGTACCAAAAATATCTTAGAGACAATACTCCTTCTGGAGGTAAGTATTATACACAATATATACACTAGACAACATACTTAGACAAGTAAATAGTCATAGAACAATGCAAACAGTAGGAAATCCTATAGAATGCAATGGGAGAAAATAGGTCTGGGGTAACACAAACCATACACTAAAAAAGTGGAATGTGAATCACAAATTCCCCCCTAGACAAGTGTACTGTTTGCAGAATCGCTGGGAGAGTAAGAATACAGTAAAGGTAAGTAAATAACCCCACCCCAGATCCCAGAAAAGCAGGAGTAAAGTACTGCAAGTTTCCTTAGGACACACTACACCTCGTTTTGGGGATTTTGCAGCAGCTAACCAAGTCTGCAAAGAACAACTGCTGAATTATTGGACCTGAAGACCTGCAAAGGAAGGGGACTAAGTCCAGAAGTCAAAAGAAGTTCCAGGAAGGACAGGAGCTCCTGCCAACCCAGAAGAGGGTGCAAAAGAAGAGTCCTTGATTAGTTGAAGACTGCAGAAATGCACCCTAGAAAGATGCCAGCAGGTTCCTGCATAATGCCAAGGATGTCCCACGGTAAGAAGATCGTTGCTGATGAGAATTTGTGTTGGAAGGTGCCAACAAGCCTTGGCTACGACAAAAGTGAATTTTTCAGCAAACTGGCGCTGGATGGACCCAGGAGGGACCTGAGGGCCACAACACTCTGTGAGGAGGAATAGGGGGCTCTCAGCACTTTAGAGAGCCCTCAGGATGCCAACTAGCACCCCCAGAAGCTGCAGGATCTGGGTTCAAAGGAGGTGCAAAACATGGTTGATGCAGCACAACAAAAGAAGGTCCCACACCGTCAGAGAACAACTCAGTAAGTTGAGCATCACAGGGTGGATCACTGGGGACATGGGCCAGGCTGTGCATGAAGGAATTTTGCAAAGAGTGCACAGAGGCCTCAGGAGGCTAAGAAGACACAAAACAGAGGGGTACTATCGTTCTCAGGGAAGGCAAGGACTTACCTCCTCCAAATTGCGTCAGCAGGACCTCAGGACAGTCTATGTCGATGATGTCCACCCTCTGTGTCCTTAGAAGCATGCTCGGTGCCATGAGAGGAATCCCAGTGTACCGGCCATCACCTTGGAAGGTGCCTGCTTGGAGCAGGGGAGTGACTCTGTCACTCCACAGGAGATTTCTTCTGTCCTTCTGGTGCAGGATGAAGACAGGGAGTCCCCAGAGCATGCACACCATGGAAACTGTTGCAGTTGCTGACTTGGAGCTGAGGTTGCTGAAGAAAAGAGTCTCTTGTAGACACTTTGTTGCAGTTACAGTGTTTCTTGAAGCAGGCTGCGGTTGATCCAATGTCAGAAGATGCTGAAGGTGTTGCAGAGGATTCCTGAAGGAAAGTTGTTTGCAGAATCTGAAGAGAACCCACAGGAGAGACCCTAAATAGCCCTGAGAGGGGGATTGGCTACCTGATCAAGTATGGACCTATCAGGAGGGGTCTCTGACATCACCTGCTGGCACTGGCCACCCAGAGCCCTCCAGAGTGCCCCCACACCTTGCAAATCAAGATGGCTAAAGTCTAGGACACACTGGAGGAGCTCTGGGCACCACCCCTGGGGTGGTGATGGACAGGGGAGTGGTCACTCCCCTTTCCTTTGTCCAGTTTCCCGCCAAAGCAGGGGAGAAAGGGACCCTGAACCGGTGTAGACTGGTTTATGGAAGGAGGGCACCATCTGTGCCCTTCAAAGCATTTCCAGAGGCTGGGGGAGGCTACCCTCCCCAGCCTGTAACACCTATTTCCAAAGGGAGAGGATGTAACACCCTGCTCTCAGAGGAACTGCTTTGTTCTGCCTTCCTGGGACTGGGCTGCCCAGACCCCAGGAGGGCAGAACCCTGTCTGTGAGGTGGCAGCAGCTGTAGCTGCAGTGCAAGCCTCAGAGAGCTGGTTTGGCAGTACTGGGGGTCCATGGTGGAGCCCCCAGGATGCATGGAATTGGCTCCCCAATACCATATTTGGAATGAGGGGACAATTCCATGATCTTAGACATGTTACATGGCCATATTCGGAGTTACCATTGTGAAGCTACATATAGGTATTGACCTATATGTAGTGCACACATGTAATGGCGTCCCCGCACTCACAAAGTCCGGGGAAATGGCCCTGATCTATATGGGGGCACCTTTGCTAGTGCAAGGCTGCCCTCACACTTAGTAACTTTGTACCTAACCTTCAGCAAGTGAAGGTTAGCCATATAGGTGACTTATAAGTTACTTAAGTGCAGTGAAATAGTGTGGGCACTATTTCACGCAGGCTGTAATGGCAGTCCTGTGTAAGGGTTTGTCTGAGCTCCCTATGGGTGGCAAAAGAAATGCTGCAGCCCATATGGATCTCTTGGAACCCCAATGCCCTGGATACCTAGGTACCATATACTAGGGCATTATAAGGTGGGTCCAGTGTGCCAATTGAAATTGGTAAATGAAGTCACTGGCCTACAGTGACAAATTTAAAAGCAGAGCGAGCAGAAGCACTGAGGTTCTGATTAGCAGAGCTTCAGTGGCACAGTTAGACACTACACAGGCATACACATTAGGCCTCAAACTTTGAGCACTGGGGTACTGGCTAGCAGGATTCCAGTGAGACAGGCAAAACACGCTGACATATAGGTTTTTATCTATGAGCACTGGGATGCTGGCTAGCAGGATCCCAGTGACACAGTAAAAACACACTGACACACTCATAAACAGGCCGAAACTGGGGGTAACCATGCTAGAAAGAGGATACTTTCCTACAGCCCCGCCACAAGACCCACAGGCCACCAGCATCCATCTCCCTGCAGAAGGTGAACCACCCGCAAACGCTCCCTGCAACCCAGACAGAAGCCAGAGACACTTGCCAAGACCACCACCAGAAAATGAGACTCTCCTGATTGTCCACCTTGTGTCCCACACTGTCACCTTGTCCACGTTTAACTGCCTTTGCTCCCCTTCCGTTGTCCCCATGTACACTGCACCTGTGCTACAAACAGACTGGAACAATACCATGGACTTTCCTCCATCATCACCTCACTCCATTACACTTTCACCTCAATTTGTTAGCACTGCAATAAACACCCTTGGACACAACTCCACTACTAGTATTTTATGTGTTGAAAATGTGTATTTATGGAAATAGTCACATCCATTGCACGTGAATTGTACACTGTGAGAGTGTAGAAATAATGACCTGTAGCTGGCTGTAGTCAGCACATCAGCACACAGTTGTGATATCACCAACATCTGAAAAATGACAAACTATAGGTGACAGTAAGTTGAGATAAAAAGAAGTTTATGCCATCATGCTACAGCCACACAATACACTAATAGCCATATGAATGTGCAGTTGCACTGTCTCACCTGTGTGTCATTGGAAGCACTGACAGATAACTGATGTTCTGTTGTCCTCATCCTCATCCTCAGCCTTTTCATCCTCACTGTCATCAGGGGTTACTGCTGCCACAGGGGCATTGCCTGTCTCCTCCTCCTTCAGAAAGGGTACATGGCGTCTGAGGGCCAGGTTGGAAAACATGCAGCATGCCACAACTATCTGGCAGACCTTCTCGTGTGGAGGCACCTGAACCTGGCTTTCAGGAGGCCGAAGGTCCTTTCGATGATCCATCTGGTTTGCCCATGGGCCTCATTATAATGTTCCTATGCCCCTGTCCTGGCATTCCTCACAGGGGTTAGCAGCCAAAATTGTTTTGGGTAGCCAGAGTCACCTACAAGTATTAAGGGAGCACATTTAGCCACACACAATCCCATGGGGTTCACACCAGAGGCATACACTAACATACAGTAGGTGGGGACCAAGGCTCACCTATTAGCCACACGCTGTGCCTCTGTAGTTGGGCCATCCCATTTGGGATGTTGTTATTCCTCAGAACAAAGGCATCTTGCACAGACCCAGGATACTTAGCATTGATGTGGGAGATTAACTGGTCCACCAGGCACACCATTTGCACATTCAGTGAGTGGAAACTCTTACGATTCCTGAACACCTGTCCATTCTGGTGTGGGGGGACAAACATAATATGTGTACCTTCAATCGCCCCAAATAATATTGAGGATATGTCCCACTGCATAAAATCCGGCCTTCACAGTGGCCTAATATTCCACCTGGGGGAAAGCAATGTAGCTGCACATGTGTTTTATCAGGGCAGACAACACTCTTTCCAGAACGATTGAGAACGTTGGCTGTGACATTCCTGCTGTCAAGCCCTCTGTCACTTGGAAAGAACCAGTTGCCAGGAAATGGAGCACTGATAGCACTTGCACAAGAGAGGGGATCCCAGTTGGACGGTGGATAGATGAGATCAGGTCAGGCTCCAATTGGGCACACAGCCCTGTGATTGTGGCCCTGTCCAGTTAATAGGTGAGGATAATGGGCCTGTCCTCCAGTGTAACTAAGTCCACCAGGGTTCTGTACACGGGGTATTTCTCCACCTCCTATTCATCCACCGAGGAAGGTATCTAAGGGGCATAAGAGTAAGTAGGCTGTCACAATTGGAACAATGAAACCACAACGCAGTCCACATAGTGCACTTATGTATGGGGACAATGTTAATGGTGAAGTATGTGCTAATCAAATCTGTGACGCAGTAATTGTCGATATGACTGCCCTAACCCCCGAAATGGTGACGGCCTGTCCTATATGTAGGGACAGGTGGAAGTGAGGTAATTCTGCCGATGTTGGGCGTCGTGGCAGAAGGCGGTCTTGGATCATTGGATATTATGGGGTTCTATGGAGTACAGTGGCCAATGGTGAGCTACGCCAGAGGTGACAACATTTTCTATCTGATTCCCCACTTGTTTTCTGACCTTCAACAGGAGAACACCTACACTGCGTGTGCTACTGTGACCTGTGTCTGGAATCTACCATGGGCTGTGTGACCGGGGAAAGGGCTTCAGCCTTCACTTTGGAGGAGTTGGAGTGACTGGTGGATGGGGTCCTACCCCAGTATGGACAGCTGTGTGGGCCACCAGACCAACAGGTGAGTACCCTTTGGGCACAATACATGTGGGAAGGATACATGGAGATGTGTGTGCAAGCATCGTGTAAGGGGGTGGGGAGGTGAGGGGAATGTCTTGTGGCGGTGTACATGATGTGGGCTGGGCTATGTGTGTGCCAATGGTGATGTAAACAAGCATGGTGGGTCATTTGTGTGACAGGCTGGACTGTTTGTTTGAGGGTGTTCTCCTGTCTGGATTGCCTTTGCAGGTCAGCGCCCATCAAAAGAAGGGAATATGGCATGCCATCTCCAAGGACGTGCAGACCCAAGGGGTCTATGGCAGGCGGAGCACCCACTGTCGGAAACGGTAGGAGGACCTGAGATGCTGGGAATGGAAGACCGTGGAGGCCCAGCTGGGGATGACCTCCCAAAGAGGAAGGGGTGCTTGTCGGACCCTGAACCCCTGAAGGCCCGCATACTGGCTGTGGCCTACCCTGAGCTGGATGGGCGCTTGAGGGAATCACAACAACCACAAGGGGGTGAGTACAGTGGGTATCATTACATATTTTGACAGTTGAGGAGGTATTCGGGTGGTGGATGTGTGTTAGTGGGTGCCCCTAATGCCAGGCCAGACATTGTGGCGTAGGTCATCTGAAGGGTAATGAGTATATGGCAAATCCAGGTACCTAGCTTGTTAGCAGTCCATTTCAGCCAGTGCATCGTGGGTCACAGGAGTGCTGCAGTTGGCGTTGTGTGGTCCTCATCTTGCCTTAGTGACTAGCAATATCACTGGTAGTGCAATGCATAGTGCTTAAGCCAGTTCCCTGTGTGTGACGGTGATGTGTACGCCAATAGTGGTTTTGTTGCAGTCATTGACCCAGTGTATCCTTTGTCTCTCTTCCCTCTTTCTTGTTTTGTCATCCTGTCCTTGTGTGCATTAGCATCATCTGGCAGAGGAGCAGGTGCACCGGTGACAGAGGAAGCTGCATCCCATAGGACCCAGTAAGAGTCCAATGACGCAGAGAGAACCAGTGGGATGGAGGGTGAGGGGAGCATAACTGCGGAGTCTGGAATAGACGACACAGACTCAGATATCTCCTCCAAAGGGAGCTCCCTGGTGGTGGCGACAACTCTGTGACCACCCAAGCTGCAGGTACAGCCTCCACCCCCTGTACCAGCACTTTTCTCCTAGCAGCCCCTCAGCGAGTTGCCTGTGCCCGCTCACCCAGGAGGGTGGGCATTTCCTTCACCCCAACAACCTCAGGCCCCGCCCAAGTGAGCCCTGCTGCCCTGAGTGAGGAGGCTATTGACCTCCTGACATCCATCTCTGTAGGAAAATCAACCATTGTGAATGCCATCCAGGGGCTGGCATCCCAGAAACGGCAATGCATTCCTGGAGGGCATACTCTGTCCCCCCTCCAACAACCAATTCCCATTCCCATTCTTTTCAACCCCAAGCCATCCCAGGCACACATACAAATGAGCATGCACACAAGAAAACACCCAAGAGTGTCAGAAGCAAACACAAGCAGTACACTTCATCCCACAAGCACTCACACAAACACCATACAGTTGCAGACACGACAACATCCACTGCCTCCACTGTCTCCCCTTCCTCCTCCTCCTCCATCTCCCTCCTAGTCATGTCCACACTCACACCTGCATGCACTACATCAACATCCACCACCAGCATCAGCACACCAAGCAGCACACACTCCTCACTAGCAGACACCTCCACAACAGCCATGCATGTGTCCCCTCTGTCCTCTCCCACCCTGTCTGTCCCCCCCTCCTTAAGGATACAAACGCAAGCACTCACACACCCAATAGCCATCCACCTCACATCAGCATACAGCCCATGCACCTGCACCCAAATCCAGCAGACATACACCTCCTGCAACCACTCCCTATACCTCCACTCCCATCCCTCCTCCTGCCCCACCTTCCCTAAAAATCTTTTTCTTGCCCAAATTGACCTCTTCCTTTCCCCCCGTCCTGCCTGCATGAGCAGGGTACCAAAGACCCAGCCCAGCACCTCAGCCAACAGTCCATTGGGAGAGGGGTGCACTACCTACTTGTGGTGGTAAGGATACCACACCTCTATCGAACAAGGGGAAGGAGCCTGCACCTCCATTAAAGAAGAGGAAGGAGTCTGCACCTCCTTCGAAGAAGGGGAAGGAGTCTGCACTTCCATCGAAGAAGGGGAAGGACCCTGTACCTCCATTAAAGAAGAGGAAGGAGTCTGCACATCCATCAAAGAAGGGGAAGGAGTCTGCACCTCCATCGAAGAAGGAAAAGGAGCCTGTACCTCCAGGCAAGAAGAGGAAGGAGCCTGCACCTCCATCCAAGAAGGGGAAGAAGCCATCCACCCCTGCAAGGAAAGGTAAGGAATCCACACTCCATGTAATGGAGGAGACAAAGCCCTCTACTCCAGTGGAGGCTGTCAGGGTGACACCTCCACTACCACCAGCTGTCATGGGGCCCCCACCGCCAGCTGAGGAAGTGCAGCCATCAACAACTGCAGAATCTGCCCAGGAGGCACCTCCAACCACCACCACTCTGCAGCCATCAGCAACTGCAGAGTCTGCCCAGGAGGCACCTCCATCCACCACCACAATGCAGCCATCTCCAACTGCAGAGTCTGCACCTCCATCTGCCAACACACTGCAGCCCTCACCACCAGCGGACGCCATATAGGCCACCTTCCAGGGGCTGCTGTATGAGGGGTCCCCTCCAGAACCAGTGGGGAAGTCACCCACTCCAGAGACTGTGGCCTTGCACTCCCCAGGACAGAGCAATGGGCATGTTGCCCCATTCAGAACCAGTGGGGAAGTCACCCACTCCAGAGACTGTGGTCTTGCACTCAACAGGACAGAGCAATGGGCATGTTGCCCCATCCAGAACCAGTGGGAAAGTCACCCACTACAGAGACTGTGGCCTTGCACTCCCCAGGGCACGGCAATGGGCATGTTGCCCCATCCAGAATCAGTGGGGAAGTCACCCACTCCAGAGACTGTGGCTTTGCACTCCCCAGGACAGAACAATGGGCATGGAGCACCCTCCAGCACCAGTGGGCTTGTTCCTGCATCTGGCTGAGGTGCTCCCCTTCTCCCCCAGAGGTGCCTGCCCATTTGCAAACTGATGCCCCTGCAGAGTTCTATCCGTATGAAGACAGGATTCAAATTGGGCCTTAGACAGTGCCCTGTGGCCATGTGGGTCCTTTGAACATTGGACTGGGCAGTGTCCCTTTGTGTACATGTGTACGTATCTGTTTCATTGACAAATTGATCAATTATTTTAGATGTTGATTTGAATACAATCACTTTCCTCCATTCCTGTTGTCCTTGCATTATTCTGCCATGTATCGAGGGTGTATTGTTTTTCGTATGCAGCTGGTTGTGTGTATGGTGTGTGTGTTTCTGGAGTGTGTTGTGCATGTGTGTGTCAATGTCATTTTCCTCCCTCCCTCCCTTGTGTGCTAGGTGGCTGTACTCACCGTCGTTGTCTTTGTAGGCGTTGGTGTTCCAGGTGGAGCATAACGTAGAAGAACATCGGGAAAACTTGCAGTTCCGGTTCCATGGCGGCGTTCTTCTTCCCGGTGTCTCGGATGGTGAGTCCTTTCTCTTCTGTGATGCATTTCTGCCTGGCTTTTGATGGCGTTGTTACCGCCCCGGGAAAAGGTGGGGGTTTGCAATGTCTTAATATGGTGGGCAGTACTTTGTCTCCCGCCTTGCTGTTGGTGGCTACCGCTGTGGTCAGTGGTGCTAACGCCCTGGTGGTTTGTGTGGTACATTGGCTGTGTATGGGAGTTATCACCGCCATGGTCACAATTTGGCGGTACTTACCGCCAGCCTGTTGGTGGTATTACCGCCACTTTATCACTCACCGCCAGGGTCGTAATGAGGGCCAAGGTGTGTAAAGTATTCAAGTATCACAAAACAGTAATTAAAGAAAACACAGGAAACACTTTAAAAATCCCAAACCAATTTATAACAGTAGGAAATATTTGTAGCTTGAATTTGACACCAAAACGAATAAAAATGGATAAGGGGAACCAGAGATATGATTTCTTAAAGAATTAGGCCCTCATTGTGACACTGGCGGTGAGTGATAAAGTGGTGGTAGGAGGGAGAAGGCAGGTGTGATGGGAGTGGAGGTAGAGGGAGTGGTTGTAGGAGGTGTATGTCTGCTGGATTTGGGTGCAGGTGCATGGGCTGTATGCTGATGTGAGGTGGATGGCTGTTGGGTGTGTGAGTGCTTGCGTTTGTGTTCTTTAGGAAGGGGGACGGACAGGGTGGGAGAGGACAGAGGGGACGCATGCATGGCTGCTGTGGAGGTGTCTGCTAGTGAGGTGTGTGTGCTGCTTGGTGTGGTGATGCTGGTGGTGGATGTTGATGTAGTGCATGCAGGTGTGAGTGTGGACATGACTGGGAGGGATGTGGAAGAGGAGGAAGGGGAGACAGTTTAGGCAGTGGATGTTGTTGTGTCTGCAACTTTATGGTGTTTGTGCCTGTGGAATGAAGTGTGGTGCTTGTGTTTGCCTGTGACACTCTTGGGTGTTGTCTTGTGTGCATGTTCATCTGTATGTGTGCCTGGGATGTGTTGGGGTTCAGAAGAATGGGGCTGGGAAGTGGTAGTTGGAGGGGGGACGGTAGAAACAGGGACAATGGCTGCCATCAGAGAGGAGACCAGGGCCTGAATCGATCTCTGTTGGGTGCCATTCCACTGTGAATGCCCTCCAGCAATGCATTGCTGCATCTGGAATGCCAGCCCCTGGATGGAATTCGCAATGGTTGATTGCCTTACAGAGATGGATCTCAGGAGGTCAATAGCCTCCTCACTCAGGGCAGCAGGGCTCACTGGGTAGGGCCTGAGGTGCCTGGGGCGAAAGAGATGCCCATCCTCTTGGGTGAGCGGGCACGGGCAACTCGCTGAGGGGCTGCTGGGAGGGTGGTGCTGGTACAGGGATGGCCTCTGTACCTGCAGCTGGGGTGGTCACAGAGTCGTCCGCCACCACCAGGGTGCTCCATTCGGAGGAGGTATCTGAGTCTATTTTGTCTCATCCAGTCTCCGCCGTGGTGCTCCCCTTGATCTCCGTCCCACTGGTTCCTTCGGCGTCGGTGGACTCTGCCTCCTGGGTCCTGTGGGATGTAGCTCCCTCTGTCACTGGTGCCCCTGCTCCTCTGCCAGATGATGCTAATGCACACAAGGACAGGGTGACAAAACAAGAAAGGAAGAGGAGAGACAAAGGATACACTGGGTCAATTACTGCAACAACACCACTATTGGCATACACATCACCGTCACACACAGGGAACAGGCTTAAGTACTATGCATTGCACTACCAGTGATATGGCTAGCCACTAAGGCAAGATGAGGACCTAACACCACCAACAACAGCACTCCTGTGACCCACAATGCCCTGGCTGAAATGGAGTGCTAACAAGCTAGGTTACCTATGTTTGCCATACACCCATTTCCCTTCAGATGTCCTACGCCGCAATGTCTGTCCTGGCCTTAGGGGCACCCACTAACACACATTCACTACCCGTATACTACCCCAACAGCCAAAATATGTAATGATACCCACTGTACTCACCCCCTTGTGGCTGCTGTGATTCCCTCAAGAGACCATCCAGCTCAGGATAGGCAACCACCAGTATCCGGGCCATCAGGGGTTCAGGGTCCGATGGGCACCCCTTCCTTGTTGGGAGGCATTCGCCAGCTGGGCCTCCGCGGTCTTCTGTGCACAGCATCTCAGGTCCTCCCACTGTTTCCGACAGGGGGTGCTCCACCTGCCATAGACCCCTTGGGTCCGCACGTCCTTGGCGATGGCATGCCATATTCGCTTCTTTTGATGGGCGCTGACCTGCAGAGGCAAAACAGACAGGAGAACACCATTAAACAAACAGTCCAGCCTGTCACACAAATGGCCCACCATACCCGTTTCCATCACCATTGGCACACACATATCCCAGAGCACATCATGTACTCCGCCACAAGACATTCCCTCACCCCCTCACCCGCCTTACACGATGCTTGCACACACATCTCCATGTATCCTTCCCACATGCATCGTACCCAAAGTGTACTCACCTGTTGGTCTGGAGCCCCATACAGCTGTCTGTACTGGGGTAGGACCCCATCAACAAGTCACTCAAACTCCCCTGAAGTGAAAGCTAAGGCTTTTTCCCTGGTCACACGGGCAATGGTAGATTTCAGACACAGGTTACAGCAGCACATGCAGTGTAGGTGTTCTCCTGTTGAAGTTCAGGAAACAAGTGGGGAATCAAATAGAAAATGGCGGTCACTTCCATGGCAGTGTACACCATCACCCCCGGAGTAGATCCCCATTGGCCACTGTACTCCATAGAACCCCATATTACCCAATGAGGAATTACAAGGTGGTGCAAGACAGCCTTCTGCCACGACGCCCAACGTCGGCGGAATTACATCACTTCCAACTGTCCCTACATACAGGACAGGTGGTCACCATTTCAGTTGGGGAACAGTCATATCCACAATTACTGTATCACAGATTAGATTGGCACATACTTCGCCATTGACACTGTCCCAATACATAAATGCACCATGTGGACTGCAGTTGTGCTTTCATTGTTCCGATTGTGACAGTCTACTCACTTTTGTGTCCCTTAGATACCTACTGATGTGGATGAATAGGAGGTGGAGACATGCCCCAGTGTACAGACCCCTGGTGGACTTAGCTACACTGGAGGATAGGCACATTATCCTCACCTGTAGACTGGAAAGGGCCACAATCACAGAACTGTGTACCCAATTGGAGCCTGACCTGATTTCATCTATCCATCATCCATCTGAGGTCCCCCCTCTTGTGCAAGTGCTATCAGTGCTCCATTTCTTGGCAACTGTTTTTTTCCAAGTGACAGTGGGCTTGGCAGCAGGAATGTCACAGCCAATGCTCTCAATCGTTCTGGCAAGAGTGTTGTCTGCCCTGGTAAAACGCATGTGCAGCTACATTGCTTTCCCCCAGGTGGAAGATTAGGCCACTGTGAAGGCCAGATTTTATGCAGTGGGACATATCCTCAATATTATTGGGGTGATTGAAGGTACACATATTATGTTTGTTCCCCACACCAGAATGAACAGGTGGTGGACCAGTACAACCCCCACGTCAATGCTAAGTATCCTGGGTCGGTGCGTGATGCCTTTGTTCTGAGGAATAGAAGCATTCCAAATGTGATGGCCTAACTATAGAGGCACAGGGTGTGGCTAATAGGAGAGCCTTAGTCCCTACCTACTGTATGTTAGTGTATGCCTCTGGTGTTAACCCCATGGGATTGTGTGTGGCTAAATGTGCTACCTCAATACTTGCAGGTGACTCTGGCTACCCAAAGCTATCATGGCTGCTAACCCCTGTGAAGAATGCCAGGACAGGGGCAGAGGAATGTTATAATGAGGCCTATGGGCGAACTAGACGGATCATCAAAAGGACCTTCGGCCTCCTAAAAGCCAGGTTCAGGTGCCTCCATCTAACAGGTGGATCCCTGTGGTACTCACCCGAGAAGGTCTGCCAGATAGTTGTGGCATGCTGCATGTTGCACATCCTGGCCCTCAGAAGCAATGTACCCTTTCTGCAGGAGGAGGAGACAGGAGAAGCCACTGTGGCAGCAGTAGACCCTGATGACAGTGAGGATGAAGAGGCTGTGGATGAGGATGAGGACAACAGACATCAGTTATCCGTCAGTACTTCCAATGACACACAGGTGGGAAAGTGTAACTGCACATTCCTATGACTATTGGTGTATTTTGTATGGCTGTAGCATGATGGCATTAACTTCCTTTTATCTCAATTTACTGTCGCCTGTAGTTTGTCATTTTACAGATGTTGGTGATATCACAACTGTGTACTGATGTGCTGACTACAGCCAGCTACTGGTCATTATTTCTATGCTCTCACATTGTACAGTTCATGTGCAATAGATGTGGCTATTTCCATAAATAAACATTTTCAACACATAAAATACTAGTAGTCGAGTTGTGTTCAAGGGTGTTTATTGTAGTGCTAAGAAATTGAGGGGAAGTGCAATGGAATGGGGTGATGATGGAGGAAAGTCCTGGGGATTGTTCCATTCTGTTTGTAGCACAGGTGCAATCTTCCTGGGGCCACTGGAAGGGCAGAATAGGCAGTTCAAAGTGGACAAGTTTACAGTGTGGGACACAATGGAAACAATCAGGAGAGACTAATTTCCTGGTGATTGACTTGGCAAGTGTCTCTTCCTTCTGACTGGGTCGCAGGGAATGTTCGCCGGGTGGTTCACCTTCTGCAGGGGGAGGGATTGCTGGTGGCCTGTGGGTCCTGTGGCTGGGCTTTCTGCCCACTAGCAGCAGCGGAAGTGGAGGGCTGGTCAATGGACTGGCTAGTGCTGGGGTTGCGCTGGTGTGCTGTTGCCTCCCTCATGATGCTGGCCATGTCTTCCAGCACCCCAGCTATGGGGATCCGGGTGGTGTTAATGGCCTGCAAGTCCTCCCTGATCCCCTGATACTGTTCCCCCTGCAGCCACCTGTTCTCCTGCACATTGTCAGGGATCTGACCCATCGTGTCCTGGGAATGTTGGTAGGCTCCCAGGATCTTGGAGAGTGCCTCCTGGAGAGTCGGTTTCCTGATCCTGTCCTCCACCTGGTGCACAGCAGTCCTCCCAGTGTCCCTGTTGGCCTGTGCCTCTGTTCCCTGAACGGTGTGCCCACTGCCACTGACCCCAGGCCCCTGATTGTCCTGGGGGCGAGGTGTGGCCTGTGGTCCCTGTACAGGTGGGCACACTGCTGATTGACGTGTTCTGGGGACAGAGGTGTGGGTACGCTGGGTGGTTGCTGTGGTGTGAGATACTGAAGGGGGAGGCTCTGTGGTAGTCTGTGAGTGGGCTTGGGTGACTGGCTGTCCAGTGGTCCCTGATGGACCAGGTAGGTCAACAGATCCTGAAGTCCAGAGTTACTGTCATCACTGGGGGCATCTCATCTTCTGTAGGGGGACTGAATAGTCACAGCACCTCTTCTCCACTGGCATTGGCTGGGGTACCTGTGGGGATGTAAGTGAAGTATTATGCTTCATGTGTATGACATTTTAACATCCCTGGCTTCCCCTCTATAGTTGGTGTTGAGCTGCCACCTTTGTTTGTGTATGGTGATGAATTGTGTGATTATTAGTTTCCCTATGCTGTGCATGCTTTTTTTGATCAGTGTCCATTCTGGGGTGGGAGGGCTGTCCATGCAGGGGTGGGAGGGCTGCCCATGCATTGATATTGCATGCAGGGCCTAGCATTGGGGTTAGTCTATGTGTACGTGCAGTATGCGGGATGGAATGGAGTGATGGGAGTGAAGGTGAGGGGATGTGATGGCATGCAGGTATGGGGGGGTGATAAGTAGTAAATGTAGACTTACCAGTGTCCAGTCCTCCGGCTACACCAGCGAGTCCCTCAGGATGCAGTATTGCCAAGACTTGCTACTCCCATGCTGTGAGCTGTGGGGGAGGAGGTGGGGGTCCACCGTCAGTCCTCTGTATGGCGAGCTAGTGCCTTACTGCTATGGAACATACCTTCCCCCACACCTCTTCCTGATGTTGTCCCATGTTCTTGGGTGCTGTCCCACGGCGTTGACCCTGTCCACGATTCTCTGCCATTGCTCCATCTTCCTGGCAATGGATATCTGCTTTACCTGTGCTTCAAGCAGCTGTGGCTCCACTCTGACAGTTTCCTCCACCATGACCCTCATCAGTGAAATGGGGGTGCCTTTGTGGGGACAATGGTGTTGTGTGGTGTCTGTTGCTGAGAGTGTGTTGGGTAATGTGGTCGGGTGAGTGAGGGATGTATGGGTGTAAGTGTTGTGTGTGTCTAGTTGTTGCAGTGGTCTTGGTGTCAGTCTGGTGGCAATAATTTGTATTTTTAAAGGGTTGTGGGTAATGTGGGTGTGTGTTTTATAGTGGTGTGGGTGTGTGGGTGTGGTGTGTGTATGAGTGTCAGGTGTGTGTCTTTAGTATTGGCCAATGTAGTGTTGTTTTGTATGTGGGTGTCTATTTTGAGCACTGTGGTATGTGCCGCCAATGGTTTACCACCGTTGAAAATCCGCCGTGGTGATTCATGGGTCATAATGTGGTGGGTGTTGTTTTGTTGGCGTAGCAGTATGGGTCTTGGCACCACTACTTTAGCACTGCCCTTTGGGCTGGCAGATTAGTGTATATGGCTGTATTCTGTTGGATTGGTGTGTGTGTGTCATAGTTTGGCGAATAAATATTCGCCACCGCTGTGATATGTTGGCCGCCGTCAGCATGGCGGTAAGTGGCATTTGCCACCCATGTCATAATTAGGGCCTTAATGTTTTTTAGTGCATAGAAACAAAAAGCGAAATCTGGTAATCTGGTTGCAGCTTGACTGGGGCAAAGTCAAAGTTTCAGGCTGACCGTGATGGAGCCCCGCTTGGCTACAGCAAGCAGGAGCCCTCAGTCAAAAGTTTACCTTCAGACTTAGTTGTTTTCTTAAAGATTTTCTTCAGTGGGACAAAGTCACCTATCCGATCTGACTTCCCTGAAGCCCTCTTCAGATACGTGTCGCAGGAGACCTTGGTTAAGATTTTGGACTAATTGGGGTTCCAGGAGATCCCTATGGGCTACAGCATTTTTTCCACCCACAGGGAGCTCAGACCAATATTACACAGGACTGCCACTAAAGCTTGAGTGAAATAGCATCCACGTTATTTCACAGCCATTTTACACTGCATTAAAGTAACTTCTAAGGCACCTATATGTCTAACCCTCACCGAGTGAAGGTTAGGTGCAAAGTTACTAAGTGTGAGGGCACCCTGGCACTAGCCAAGGTGCCCCCACATAGTTCAGGGCAATTTCCCCGGACTTTGTGAGTGCAGGGACACCATTACACACGTGCACTACATATAGGTCAATGCCTATATGTAGCTTCAAAATGGTAACTCCGAATATGGCCATGTAACATGTCTAAGATCATGGAATTGTCCCCGCATGGCAAATCTGGTATTGGGGTGCCAATCCCATGCATCCCCGGGTCTTCAGCATGGACCCGGGGTACTACCAAACTAGCTCTCTGGGGTTTTCACTTCAGCTACCGCTGCTGCTAACCCATAGACAGGCTTCTGCCCGCCTGGGTTCTGGGCAGCCCAGCCCCAGGAAGCCAGAACAAAGGATTTCCTCTGAGAGAGGGCGTTACACCCTCTCCCTTTGGAAATCGTTGTTAAGGGCTGGGGAGGGGTAGCCTACCCCAGCCTCTGGAAATGCTTTGAAGGGCACAGATGGTGCCCTCCTTGCATAAACCAGTCTACACTGGTTCAGGGATCCCCCAGCCCCTGCTCTGGTGTGAAACTGGACAAAGGAAAGGGGAGTGACCACTCCCTTGTCAATCACCACCCCAGGGGTGGTGCCCAGAGCTCCTCCAGTGTGTCCCAGACCTTTGCCATCTTGAATGCAGATGCGTGAGGGCACAATGGAGGCCTCTGAGTGGCCAGTGCCAGCAGGTGACGTCAGAGACCCCTCCTGACAGGTGCTTACCTGGTTAGGTGGCCAATCCTCCTCTGAGGGCTATTTAGGGTCTCTCCTGTGGGTTTCTCTTCAGCTAACGAATGCAAGAGCTCACCAGAGTTCCTCTGTATCTCTCTCTTTGACTTCTGCCAAGGATCGACCGCTGGCTGCTCCAGGACGCCTGCAAAACTGCAACAAAGTAGCAAGACGACTACCAGCAACATTGTAGCACCTAATCCTGCTGACTTTCTCGACTGTTTCCTGGTGGTGCATGCTCTGAGGGATGTCTGCCTTCACCCTGCACTGGAAGCCAAGAAGAAATCTCCTGTGGGTTGACTGAATCTTCCCCCTGCTAACGCAGGTACCAAACTTCTGCTTCACTGGTCCTCTGGGTCCCCTCTCATCTCGATGAGCGTGATCCCTGGAACACGGGAGCTGGATCCAAGTGACCCCGACATTCCAGTGGTCCTTCTGTCCAAATTCGGTGGAGGTAAGTCCTTGCTTCCCCACGCCAGACAGTAATCCTGTGCGTGATCTGCAACTGCTAGGGCTTCTTTGCAATTTTGCAAGGAATCCTTGTGCACTGCAAAGCCCAGCACTCTGTTTTGCATTGCTCAACTCACTGAGTTTGACCACTGGCTTCGTGGGACCCTCCTTTGTAGTGTTGAGACGACTGCCGTGCTCAGATTTCTTGAACGCCTGTTCAAGTGCTTCTGTGGGTGCTGCCTGCTTCTGCATGGGCTCTCTGTGCTGCTGAGTGCCCCCTCTGTCTCCTTCTTCAAGGGGCGACCTCCTGGTCCTACCTGAGCCCGGGCAGCACCCATTTTCTTCAACCGTGACTCTTGCAGCTAGCAAGGCTTGTTTGCAGTCTTTCTTCGTGGAAACAACTCTGCATCCTCCAGCACTTTGTGGGACATCTTCTGTGCGCAGGAGAAGTTCCTGGCATCTTCCGTTGTTGCTGAATCTTCAGCTTCTTCCACCCAGAGGCAGCCTTTTTGCACCTTCATCCGGGGTTTAGTGGGCTCCTCCCCCCCGGACACTTTTGTGACTCTTGGACTTGGTCCCCTTCCTTTGTAGGTCCTCAGGTCCAGGAATCCGTCTTCAGTGCTTTGCAGTCAGTTGCTGCCTTTGTAGAATCTCATATCATGACTTTAGTGTGTTTCTGAGGAAGTAGGGTAACTTTACTCCTACTTTTCAGGGTCTTGGGGTGGGGTATCTTGGACACCCCTAGTGTTTTCTTACACTCCCAGCGACCCTCTACACACTACACTAGGCCTGGGGTCTATTCGTGGTTCGCATTCCACTTTTAGAGTATATGGTTTGTGTTGCCCCTAGGCCTATTGCATCCTATTGTATTCTACAGTGTTTGCACTACTTTTCTAACTGTTTACTTACCTGATTTTGGTTTGTGTGTATATTTTGTGTATTTTACTTACCTCCTAAAGGAGTATATCCTCTCAGATATTTTTGGCACATTGTCACTAAAATAAAAAATATTTTTGATAACTCTGAGTATTGTGATTCTTATGATATAGTGCTATATGATATAAGTGGTATGGTAGGAGCTTTGCATGTCTCCTAGTTCAGCCTAAGCTGCTCTGCTATAGATACCTCTATCAGCCTAAGCTGCTAGAACACTACTAATTTACTAATAAGGGATAACTGGACCTGGCACAAGGTGTAAGTACCATCAGGTATCCACTATAAGCCAGGCCAGCCTCCTACAGCTCCCACCAAGCAAAAGCAAACATAACTCCACTTTCAGCAAGTGTGAGCTGTCAAACAGCTCCGGCTTGCTGAAAGCAGAGTTTTCAACTCTTACGCTGAACGCAAACACGTGTGCAGGGAAAGAGATGAAAACATTGCTCCTGCAAGCAAGGTACTACTTTTTAAAGCAGCCCCATGCTTGCTGGAGCATTGCCAGGTCTCGCAGGAGACAGGAGGTGGCTGGGACTGCAGGAGCCTCAAGACTGTCTCTGCTGTCCCCATAAGAGGAATAAGAAAGCAATGAGGAGTGACAAGCAAACAGCAGGCATGCAGACCACGGGGATGGGAGCACAGAAAAAGAAGTGAGAAGGAGGACAAGGCAGGCAGTAAGCAGACAGAAAATGGGGCTGAGAGGAATGAGAACGTGGCAAGAAGGAGGGACTGACAGGCAGCAAGCACTAAGAAAATGGGACTAAGAGTAAGGCGAAAGCGCTGAGAAGAAGGGACTGGAAGTCAGCAGGCATGCACAAAATCGGGCTGAGAGGGAGGAGAAAGCAGTGTGAGGGAGGGATGGCCAGCTGGCATGCAGACCACAGAGCTGAGAGCCCAGAGAAAGTAGTGAGAAGTAAGGACAGACAGGCAGCAGGCAGACAGATCATGGGGCTGAGAGCAAGGAGAAATATATGAGAAGAGGAGACAGCCAGGCAGCATTCACAAAGACCAAGGGGCTGGGAGCCAGAGAAAGCAGTGAGAAGGAGGGACAGGTTGGCAGCAGGCACTCAGACCACAGGGCTGAGAGTAAGGAGAAAGTGATGAAAAGGATGGGGATACAGGCAGCAGGCATGCAGACCATGGGGCTGAGAGGGAGGAAAAGGTGGTGAGAAGGAGGGACAGGCAGGCAGCAGGCATGCAGACCACAGGGCTGAGAGCAAGGAGAAGCAGTGAGAAGGAGGGAGGGGCAGGTATCAGGCATACAGACCACAGGACTGAGAGGAAGGAGAAAGCAGTGAGAAGAAGGGAAAGGCAGGCAGCAGGCATGCAGACCACATAGCTGAGAAGGAGGAGAAAGCAGTGAAGAGGACAGACAGGCAAGCACCAGGCATGCAGACCATGGGGATAAGAGGAAGATGAAAGTCATGAGAAGGAGGGACAGACAGGAAACAGGCATGGAAACCACAGATTTGAACACAGAGAGGAGGCGCGATGAGGGACAGGCAGGCAGCAGGCATGCAGAAGACAGGGTTGAGAGCCTGGAGACTGGTGAGAAGGAGAGACAGTCAGCAGGCAAGCAAACCACAGAACTGAGAAAAAGGAGAAATCAGTAAGAAGGGGGGACAGGCCAAGCACCAGGCACACAGGCCACAGGGCAGAGAGGAAAGAAGAAAGCGGTGAGAAGGAGGGACTGGAAGGCAGCAGGTACGCACAAAATGAGACTGAGGGGCAGGAGAAAGCAGTGAAAAGTAGGGACAGAAAGGCAGCAGGCATGAGGACCATGGAGCTGAGAGCCTGGAGAAAGCAGTGAGGAAGGACAGGAAGGCAGAGGCAGGCCATGGGGCTGAGAGGGTTGAGAAAGTGGTGAGAAGGAGAAGGAGGGACAGGCAGACAGCAGGTAGTCAGACGATGGGGCTGAGAGGGAGGAGAAAGTGGTGAGAGGGAAGGAAATGCAGGCAGCAGGCATGCACGTAACAGGGCTGAGAGTGAGGAGAAAGTGGTGTGAAGGAGTGATGGGCAGGCAGCAGGTACGTAGAACACCCTGCTGTGAGGGAGGAGAAAGCGGTGAGTAGGAGGGACAGGCAGGCACGCAGACCATATGGCTGAGAGCCCAAAGAATGTGTTGAGAAGGAAGGACTGGTGGTCAGCAGGCATGCAGGCCACAGGACTGAGAGGAAGGAGAAAGCAGTGATGAGAAGGGAAAGGCAGGCAGCAGGCACGCACAGCAAGGAGCTGAGAGGGAGGAGAAAGCAGTGAAGAGGACAGACAGGCAGGCAGCAGGCATGCAGACCATGGGGATGAGAAGGAGGAAAGTGGTGAGGAGGAGGGACAGGTAGGAAGCAGGCACACAGACAATAAGGTTGAGAGCCCAGAAAAAGCTATGAGAAGGAGGGACAGGAAGGCAGCAGGCATGCTGACATTGGGCTGAGAGCCCAGAGAAAGCAGTGAGGAAGGACAGGAAGGCAGCAGACAGACCATGGGGATGATTGGGAGGAGAAAGCGGTGTGAAAGAGAGACAGGCAGGCATCAGGTAGTCAGACCATGGGCCTAAGAGGGAGGAGAAAGTGGTGAGAAGAAGGGACAGGCAAGCATCAGGCATGCATACAACAGGGCTGAGAGTGAGGAGAAAGTGGTGATAAGGAGTGACGGGCAGTTAGCAGGTACACAGAACACACTGCTGTGAGGGAGGAGACTGTGGTGAGAAGGAGTGAAAGACAGGCAGCAGGCACGTAGACCACAGGGCTGAGAGCCCAGAGAAAGTGGTGAGAAGGAGGGACTAGCGGGCAGCAGTCACACATGCCATGGGGCTGAGAGCAAAGAGAAAGTGATGAAAAGGAGGGAAAGACAGGCAGTAGGCAGGTCATAGGGCTGAGAGCCCAGAGAAAACTCTGAGGAGGAATGACAGGCAGGCAGTAGGAATGCAGACCACGTGGTTGAGAGCATAGGGGAAAGTGGTGAGAAGGGCAACATGCAGGCAACAGTAATGCAGACAACAGGGCTGAGAGGACAGAGAAAGCAGTGAGAAGGAGGGACAAGCAGACATACAGACAATGAGGCTGAGAGGATTGAGAAAGCATTGAGAAGGAGGGACAGGCAGGCACCCAGACCACAGGGCTGAGAGGGAAAAGAAATCAGTAAGAAGAATGGCCAGGCAGGCAGCAGACATGCTGACTACAGGGCTCAGATAAAGGAGAAAATAGTGAGAAGGAGGGACAGGCATGCACCCAGACCACAGAGCTGAGAGGGAGGAGAAGGAGGTGTGAAGGATGGGCAGGCAGGCAGCAGGGAGGAGGCACCCAGGCCATGGGGCTGAAATCCAGGAGAAAGCAGTGAGAAGGAATTACAGACAGGCAGCAGGCATGTAGACAACAGGGCTGAGAGGAAAGACAAAGTGGTGAAAAGAAGGGACAGGTAGTCAGCAGGTACCCACATGACTGGACTGACAGCCCAAATAAACTAATGTGAAGAGAAAGGCAGCGAGCAGTCATGTACACCACGGTTCTGAGAGTAAAGAGAAAGAGATGAGAAAATGGGACATATAGGCAGGAGGCATGCACACCATGGGGTTGAGAAGACAGAGAAAGCAGTGAGAAGGAGGCACAGCCAGGCAGCATACATGCAGACCACAGGGTTGAAAGTGAGCAGAAAGCGGTGGGAAAGAGGGGCAGGCAGGCTACAGGGACTCAGACAATGGGGCTGAGAGGAAGGAGAAAGTGATGAGAAGGAGGGAAAGTAGGCAGCAGGCATGCAAATGAGGAGAAAGAGGTAAAAGGAGGGACAGGCAGGCAGCAGGCACCCACTGGGATGAGAAAAAGGAGAAATTGGTGAGAAGAGGAGACATTCAAGCAGCAGGCACACATATCATGGTTGGAGAAGAAGGAGAAAGTGGTGAGAAAGAAGGAAAGGCAGGCAGAAAGTATGCAGAAAGTGGAACTGAGAGGCAGGAGAAAGCAAGGAAAACGAGGGGCAGGCAGGCAGCAGGTATGCTGACCATGGGGCTCAGAGCCCGAAGAAAGCAGTGAAGAGGGACAGGCAGGCAGACCATGGGGCTGAGAGAGCGAAGAAAGCGGTGAGAAGGAGGGACAGGCAGGCAGCAGACATGCACGCAATGGGGCAAAGAGTGAGGAGAAAGTGGTGAGAAGGAGTGAAGGACAGGCAGCATTTACTCAGACCACAGGGCTCAGAGCCCGGAGAAAGCAGTGAGAAGGAGGGACTGGTAGGCAGATGGCACACAGACCAGGGGGCTGAGAACAAGAAGAAAGTGATGAGAAGGAGGGAAAGGCAGGCTGAAGGCAGGCAGACCACAGAGCTGAGAGCCTGGAGAAAGCTGTGAGAAGGAGAGACAGGTAGGCAGCAGGAACGCAGACCACACGGTAGAGAGCCTGGAGAAAGCGGTGAGAAGGTGGACAGGCAGGTAGCAGGCACAGAGAGACTAGGGTAGAGAGGACAGGGAACGCAGTGAGAAGGAGGGAGAGGCAGGCAGCAGGCCTGCTCACCATGGGGCTGAGAGAAAATAGAAAGCAGTCAGAATGAGAAGCAGGCACATACGCAAACCACTGGACTAAGAGGAAGGAGAAAGCTGTGAGAAGGAGTGACAGGCAGGCAGCATGCACAAAGACCATGGGGCTGAGAGGACAGAGAAAGCAGTGAGCAGGAAGGCATGCAGCAGGCATCCAGACCATGGGGCTGAAAAGAAGGAGAGAACGTGGTGAGAAGGAGGGAAAGTAGGCACCAGGCACATAGATCACAGGGCTGAGAGGAAAGAGAAAGCAGAGAGAAGGAGGAACAGGCAGGCAGACCACAGGGCTGAGAGTGAGGAAAAGGGGAGATACGGAGGGATAGGCAGGTAGCAGGCACAAAGACCACGGGTCTGAGAGGAAGGGGAAAGTGGTGAGAAGGGGGGCCAGGAATACATCAAACACAAAAACCATGGGGCTAAGAGACCAGAAAAAGTGATCTGAAGGAGGGACAGGCAGGCAGAAGGCCTGCAGACCACAGGGTTGAAAGGCTGGAGAAAATGATGAGAAGGCAGGACAGGCAGGCAGCAGGCACACACAAAACAGGGCTGAGTGGATTGAGAAAGCTGTGAGAAGGAGAGAGAGACAGGCATCAGGGCACTGACACCACGAGGTTCCGAGGAAGGAGAAAGTTGTGAGAAAAAGTGACAGGCAGGCAGCAGATATACACAAAATACACCTGACAGCAATGGAAAAGCACAGAAGGAGGGACAGGCAGGGACGCAGGCAACAGGGATGGGAGTAAGGATCATGCAGTGTGAAGGAGTGATGGGAAGGCATCAGGCACACACACAATAGGGCTGAGAGTGAGGAGAAAGCTGTGAGAAGAAGGTACAGCAGGCAGAAGGTACACAGACCAGTGGGCTGAGAGGGAGGAGAAAGCGGTTCAGGGGAGGGAGAGGCAGTCAGCAGAAACCCACATGACGGGACTGAGAGCCCAGAGAAAGAAGTGAGAAGGAGGGAAAGTCGTGTAGCAGGCACATCCAACACAGGGCTGAGAGGAAGGAAAAAGCGGTGAGAAAAAGTCACTTGCACGCACACAGACCATGGGTTGAGAGGCCAATGAAAGCAGTGAGAAGGAGAGGCAGTCATAGGTAAACGCTAACTCTTGTTGTAGGGACCTAACTAGGGTCCCAGCAGTTAGCTCAGAAATTTGCAAAAAAGAAGCCCAATTGAAATTTTGCAATTGAACTAAAGAATATTTGAAGAGTTATTCATATGCTCACAACCTAACAAACTGGTATCGGCAAATGTAAATTCTTGTATTCCACTCCTGAGACACCAAATGTAGGAGGAAGGCTCTCTAGACAGTGATGTCCATTGTGAAGAGAAGTCTAAGCAACCCCACCTTGGTTGACAGAGGTCGAAACTAGAGCATCTAATGCTCTGATTTGTGTGGTAGCTTGTTCGAGCAGTTAGGCCAATCTTGGAGAAGTGCTAAGCATTTGTTGTACTCACAGTATCATTAAATGTGGACATACACTCAAAAGAATAACACGGGACGAATTTACAAGAATACTTCAGATCTTTATAAACATTTTAAGACCAAGAGCATCAAAATCTTCTAAGTACTTTTTGAGTTATGATGTTTCAAAGTTTAGCAAAAATAGTCTTTTTGTGCAAAATTACGCACCTAGGGAATCAATGGGAGAAAACTTTAAAAATGCATATAAAATCAGGCAATACATTTACCAATGTCTCTTTCTATTTTTGTGAAGAAAAGTCTAAGCAACCCCACCTTGGTTGACAGAGGTCGAAACTAAAGCACCTAATGCTCTGATTTGTGTGGTAGCTTGTTCGAGCAGTTAGGCCAATCTTGGAGAAGTGCTAAGCATTTGTTGTACTCACAGTCTCATTAAATGTGGACATACACTCAAAAGAATAACACGAGACGAATTTACAAGAATACTTCAGATCTTTATAAACATTTTAAGACCAAGAGCATCAAAATCTTCTAAGTACTTTTTGAGTTATGATTTTTCAAAGTTTAGCAAAAATAGGGGGTTATTACAACTTTGGAGGAGGTGTTAATCTGTCCCAAAAGTGACGGTAAAGTGACGGATATAGCACCAGCCGTATTACGAGTCCATTATATCCTATGGAACTCGTAATACGGCTGGTGGTATATCCGTCACTTTACCGTCACTTTTGGGACGGATTAACACCTCCTCCAAAGTTGTAACAACCCCCATAGTCTTTTTGTGCAAAATTACGCACCTAGGGAATCAATGGGAGAAAACTTTAAAAATGCATATAAAATCAGGTAATACATTTACCAATGTCTCTTTCTATTTTTAGATTGAGGTCATCAAGGGGTTTTGTGGACCAGCTGGAGAAGTTTGGGTGGTTCCCTGTACAACCAGGAACAGCTGCTGAAAGTCTTGGAGCTGGTGCAGGACAGGTGAGGGGGACCACTTAGAAATGCACTGCACAGGCAGACTTCAAGGTAAGCCCGGTGGGTCCCCTTGGAGTGAGGAGGTCGGAAGGGTTAGTAGGGGACCCATTGAGCACAGCTGGTTCTTTGGTGCAAGGACCAGGTAGGCCGGGTGCAGAGCAGATAGGTCATTCAAGAGCTGTGTACAGAGGTGCCCTTGGAACCAGGAGGCAGGTCACTTGGAGGGTGGTTTGCAGTTCAGCATGGCCACTCTGGTGGGTAGTTCTTGGGTGTCCTGAAATCCCTCAACTGGTGCTTCCTTCTGGTCATTGGAGAGTGTGGGGTGGACTTTTCTTCTGGGTGTCCGATACCCCTGGCTATTGCACGATTCAGCCACTGACAGTCGCAGTGCCACCATACTTGGCACACTTACAGGGTTTGTCCTTCGAGTCTCTAAAGTGAAATTTGGTCTGGCTGCTGTGTCCGGTTCCTTGGTCAGCAGCCAGTCAGTGAACAGGACTTCACTGGTTTCTGCTTCTTGTTTGCAGGGAGTGATACCTTCACTCTGGAGAGAGGTCCTTGGCTATTTGTAGAAGGTTGGAGGTCCTCTGGGGTTTCTCACAGTTTGTCTGATGTCCAGTCAACCCCTCAGTGGCGATTGTCGAGTCCTAGGTTTAGCAGGCAGGGTTTGGCACCTTTTTCTTGGTGCAGCAGGACTTAAGTTCTCGAGCCTTGGGTCTTCTTTGTTACTGGCCTTCTTGTGTTCATGGAATCTGATCTGCAGGTATAAGGATGCCCACTAAATACTATATTTATGGGGCATTTAGCAGAGTACCTAGTAGTGGCTAATGGGCAATCTACCTAAGGGTGGCTACACCTACTACACCTACTATGTGACCACTTCCTGCGGGCAGAGCTCTTTTCCCTTTCCCTGATTGTCTAATTTCCTACCATGCAAGGTGAAGGAAAATGAACAGAGGGGTCACCTTGCTTGCAACACCTTCGCATTGGTGTAGGCTGGGGGGCACTCCTGATGGTCTTTGTGTATTTTCCCACTGTTGCTCCCACCAGAAATGGGGATTTACAATGGGGGCAGCCATCTGCTACTAGCAGCAGGGTTGGAGGTAAAGGTTCAAGGGCAGCAAGCCCTTTGAAGCTAGCTGGAAGGGCAGTGCACATTCCTTAGGGAGGAGGTGTAACACCTCTGCTTTGGAAGGACTTCATTTTCTGGTCCCAGAGCACAAAGGACCTCACCCCAAGGATCCAGAATCTTGTCTGGTGGTGGCAGGCTAATTAGGACTGGCCAACAACCATGCCAGGGTTAGTTAGCTTTTGGAGGGGAACCTCTAAAGTGGCCCATGGGTGCATTTTGTAATAAATCCAATATTGGTACCAGTTTGTATTTATTTATTGTTCTGCGTTGTTTGATACAAAACAATCCAGGGTTTAGAGTGGCCATCATTTAGCTGTGAAACTCATATTGACCTGCATTTAAAACGGCTGCTCTGTACACTTACTATGTTCCAGGTTTGGCAAGGACACAGTAGGGGCATATTGCTAATGGCCCTATGCCCACACATGCAATATAGTGCACCCTCCCTTAGGGCTGGAAGGCCTTCCTGAGGGGTGGCTTATCTATAATGCATGTAGAGTGTGGTAGACAGGTTACACAGGCTGTGTACCATGTCAAATTTGCATTTTATGGCTGCACAAGGACACTCGGTCTGCAATGGCAGTGCTGGGAGCACTTGAATGCATAGTCCATGAGGGGGGCGCAATCTGTGCTGCTGCCCTCAGGGGCCTACCCTTAATACCCTATGCCCTGGGTACCTAAATACCTTTTACCAGGGACTTATAGTGGTAGCCAAAGGTGTTGTCAATTGTGCCAATGCATCACAACAGTTTTGGGAAAGAGATTTGGCCCACGAAACCTGTTTAGTGTGGTCACTGGGCACTACAACTTTGAAACCACATCATATACCAGGCAAAAGGTGTGTGTGGGGGGGGGGGTAACCATGTCAGAAAAGGCACTTTCCTACAAGAACAGGCAGGCAGCAGGATTGCACACCACAGGGTTGAGAGGACAGAGAAAGCAGCGAGATGGAGGGACAGGCAGTAGACATGCAAACAATGGGACTGGGAGCCCAGAGAAAGCAGTGAGAATGAGAGACAGGGAGGCAGCAGGCATGCACACCATCGGGCTGACAGCCCATAGAAAGCAGTGTGAAGGAGGGACAGGCAGACAGCAGACACGCACACCCTGAGGTTGAGAGGACAGAGAAATCAGCGAGAAGGAGGAACAGCCAGCAGACATGCAAACCATGGAGCTGAGCCCCAGAGAAAGCAGTGAGAATAAGAGGCAGGCAGCAGGCATGCAGACCACAGGGCTGAGAACAAGGACAAAGCGATGAGAAGGAGGGGCAGGCAGCTGCCATGCACACCATGGTGATGAAAGGAAGGAGAAAGCTGTGTGAAGGAGTGGCAGGAAGGCCGGAGGCATGCAGACAATGGGGCTGAGAGGACAGCGAAAGTGCTGTAAAGGAGGGAAAGGCAAGCAGCAGGTAAGCAGGCAAAGGGTCTGAGAGCCTGGAGAAAGCAGTGAGAAGGATGAAGAGGCAGGCGCAGGTACTCAAACCATGAGCCTGGGAGACTGGAGAAAGCAGTGAGAAGGCAATGAGCAGGTATTCAGACCATGGGGCTGAGAGACACAAGAATGCTGACAGAATGAGGGACAGGCAGGCAAAAGACACTCAGACAATAGGGCTGAGAGCCCTGAGAAAGCTGTGAGGAGGAGTCACAGGCAGACAGCAGGTACGCCGACTACTGGGCTGAGAGGGAGAATAAAGTGGTGAGGAGGGACAGGAAGGCAACAGGCATGCAGACTATGGGGCTAAAAGGCAGGAGAAAATAGAGAGAAGGAGGGACAGGCAGGCAGCAGGCACCAACACAACGGGGCTGAGAGGCCGGAGAAAGCAGTGTGAAGGAGGGGCAGACAGGTAGCAGGCACACACACCACGGGCCTGCGAGGAAGGAGAATGTGGTGAGAAAGAGGGACAGTCAGGCAGCAAATATGCAGACAATGGGGCCGAGAGATCAGAAAAAGTAGTGAGAAAGAGGGACTTGCAGCCGTGCAGGTCACATAGCTGAGAGCTAGGAGAAATCAGTGAGAAGTAGGGACAGGCAGACAGCAGCCATGCAGACCATGAGGCTGGGAGCCCCCAGAATGCAGTGAGAAGGCAGGCAGCAGACACAGAGATGATGGGGCTGAGAGCCAGGAGAAAGTGGGGAGAAGGGGGGTAAGCAAGCAGGAGGCAAGCTGACCATGGGGCTGAGAGGAGGTCAAAAGTTGTAAGAAGGAGGGATGAGCAAGCAGCAGGCATGCAGACCACAAGGCTAGGAACCCGGAGAAAGCAGTGATAAGGCAGGCAGCAGGCATGCAGACCACAGGGCTGAGAGGGAGGGGAAAGCGGTGAGAAGGAGGAACAGGCAGCAAGTGGACAGACACACAATGAGCTGAGAGGACAGAGAAAGCAGTGAGATGGAGGGAGCAGACATGCAGACCATGGGGCTGGAGCCTGGAGAAAGTGGTCGGCAGCAGGCACAGGCAAGCAGCAGGCATGTAGGCCATAGGCTGTGAACCTGAAGAAAGCAGTGTCAAGGAGGAGGGACATGCGGGCAGCAGGCACACAGACCATGGGACTGCAATGGAGTAAATAGAGGTGAGAAGGAGTGACTGGCAGGCAGCAGGCATACAGACCACTTGGCAGGGAACCCAGATATAGTGGTGAGAAGGAGGGACAGGTGGGTAGCAGGCTTGCAGACCATGGGTCTGAGAGGAAGGAGAAAGTCGTGTGAAGGAGTGACAGGCAGGAAGCAGGCACGCAAACCACAGGTCTGAGAAGTAGGAAAAAGCAGTGAGAAAGGGAGCGGCAGGTAGCAGGCACACAGAAAACAGGACTGAGAGCCCAGAGAAAGTTGTGAGAAGGAAGGACAAACAGGCAATCAGCTCGCAGAACACGGGGCTGAGAGGATGGAGAAAGCAGTGAGAAGGAATGGCAGCAGGCAGCAGGCACACAGACCACATGGCTCAGCGGTCAGAGAAAGCGATGAGAAGGAGGGACAGGCGGGAAACCGGCATGCTGACCAAGGAGCTGAGAGGAAGTAGAAAGTGGTGAGAAGGACAGACAGGTAGGCAGCAGGCATGCAGGCAACAGGGGCTGATCAAAGGAGAAAGCATTGAGAAGGAGGGACAGGCAGGCAGCAGGCATGAAGACAATGGGGCTGATAAATGGGAGAACATGGTGAGAAGGAGGGTTAGGCAGGGATCAGGCATGCAGACCAAGGAGCTGAGAGGAAGTAGAAAGTGGTGAGAAAGTGTGACAGGCATGCAGCAGGCATGCAGATCACAGGGCAGGGAGCATGGTGAAAGCATTGAGAAGGAGGTACTGACAGACATGCAGACCACATGGCTGAGAGCTAGGAGAAAGCAGTAAGAAGTAGGGGCAGGCAGGCAGCAGGCACACAGAACAAGGGGCTGAGAGGACAGAGAAAGCAATGAGCAGGAGGCACAAACAGGTAGCAGGCACGCAGACCCTGGGACTGAGAGGACAGAGAAAATAATGAGGAGGAGGGACAGGTAGGTAGCAGGCATAAACACTATGAGACTGAGTGCAAGCAAAAAACAGTGAGAAAGTGGGAAAGGCGAGGATCAGGCATGCACAAAATGGGTCAGATAAAAAGTACAAAACAGTGATAAGGATAGAAAGGCAAGCAACAGGCAGCACCAAATAGGGCTGAGAGCAAGGGGAAAGGAGTGAGAAGGAGTGAAAGTCAAGATGCAGGCCCACAAAAAAATGGGGACAAGCAAGGAAAAAGCAGTCAGAATAAGCGAAAGGCATCACCAGGCATGCACAACATCAGCCCCGCAGTCAAACCCCTCAGTGCATTAAAAACACACAGAAATTCATTGAAAAATCTGAAGGTTACAGGGACATTATAGTTAGGAAATAGAATTAAAAGAAACCTTAGACATTCACTAAAAAACCCAAAGGTCAGAGGGGTGTTATATTTAAGAAATGGAATTAATAAAAAAAAAAACTTTAGCAATTCAGTAAAAAAAAAGCAAAGGTTACAGGGGCATTATAGTTAGGAAATAGAATTAAAAAAAAAAAAAAAACTTAAAAATTCCCTGAAAAAATCAAAGGTTATAGGGACGTTATAATTAGTACATAGAGATTAAAAACCCCTTAGAAATTCACTCAAAAAATAACAGTTACAGGGATTTTATAGTTAGGTACTGAACTTTAGAATAGAACCATTGAAATTCAGCAGTTATAGTTACCAACCATAACTATAAATTACACCACAGCAATGCACTGCTTGTGACCTTACATAAAACAACACTCATGACATGGTCAGTGACATCACTGATGACATCACTGAGGGCAGCTCAAATTACAACACTGATTATGTCATCCACTTAAAGACTCTCACACCCCTCTCACATGCCCATAGAAATCTCTCATGCACCCACTCACACCCTCACACAACTACTCAGTTACCCATTCACACACCCATACAACTACACATAAAACACTCTCTCATTGTAAAATTCACTCACACACCCATTTACTGACTCATACAACCAGTCACACAACCACTCTCTTTGCCATAACATTACTCACAGATTGACTTATAAACCCTTAAAGCCATTCAGACAGCTATGCTGCCACCTACAGAGCAAATACAATTAGCACTTATTCTTGTACTGACTGTGCCACTCACATACCAATACACCCACTCATACACCCACTTACTCAGCAATACAACCACACAGACACCCAGTCAAACAGACATTCAGCCACCAAGACACCGAGGCACTCACCCATACAACTACTTGTACACCTACTTACTCACCCGTACAGAAAATAACACAACTAGTCACTCACCTACATTTACTCACACACCCACTCACTTGGTCATATAGATACTACCACACATACTCACTCTCATATTCAGTCACTGATACAAGTACACACTCGCCCATACATTCACTGACACACTCATTCACGTACACAGTCACTGACACGCCCACTAGCTTGCCCAGACAGATACTGACACACCCTCTAACTCACTCAAAGAGTCACTCACACAGCCACTCACTGAGACATAGAAGCACTCAGTCACTCATTTACCAACTACAACTACTGGGAAAACCATTCACTCGCAGATAGAACTGCTCACACATCCACTTGTTTACCCATACAGCTACACAGAAACCCTACACTGAGTAAAGCAGCTATTGACACAAACAGTCACCCAACTGTACACTCCACTCACACAACCACTCACACAAATGCAGACACCCACATATCCATTCAGATAACATACATTACAAATACTATCACTGATAAGTAGCTCTATAAGAGTACTAACTTGACCTATGTAGTACCTTAGTATGTATCCTTAACTCACATAAACATTTTTTACACACTTACAGAGTGGATTATGTCATCAGTGATGTCATGAGTGATGTAAGATGTAAGGTCATAAGCTGTGCATTGTGATGGCCTAAGTTATATTTAGGGATAGTAACTATAACTGTTGAGTTTCTGTGGTTTTGTGCAAGTAAATTCAGAACCTAACTATGATGTCCCTGTGGCAGTGGCAGTTGCCACTGTATAGTTATAGGTAGGTCAGAGTTTCTGCAAGAAAGGCATTTTATAAAATTTAAAAAAAGCTTCCTTCAAGGTAATTTTTGTGTTAAGTGGTGACTAGGTAAAACCGGGGGTCCCAAAAGTGTGGTTTCTCAATTTAATGTCTATGAGCACACCTGAGAAGTAGGGCATCTGCGTTAGGTTGGGGGCAGGGCCTTGTCAGATGCCAGATCTTGCAGCCAAAGCCCCACACTATGGGGGTGATTCTCACCCTGGCGGGCGGCGGAGGCCGTCCGCCAGAGTTCCCCCCTCCAGAATACCGCACCGCGGTCATTAGACCGCTGCGGGTATTCTGGGTTTTACACTGGGCTGGCGGGCGACTGCCAAAAGGCCGCCCGCCAGCCCAGTGTAAAACAACCTTCCCACGAGGACGCCGGCTCCGAATGGAGCCGGGGGAGTGGGAAGGTGCGACGGGTGCAGTGGCACCCGTCGCGAATTTCACTGTCTGCAATGCAGACAGTGAAATTCATTGTGGGGCCCTCTTACGGGGGCCCCTGCAGTGCCCATGCCATCGACATGGGCACTGCAGGGGCCCCCAGGGGCCCCACGACACCCCATACCGCCATCCTGTTCCTGGCGGGCGAACCGCCAGGAACAGGATGGCGGTATGGGGTGTCTGAATCCCCATGGCGGCGCAGCGAGCTGCGCCGCCATGGAGGATTCAGAAGGGCAGCGGAAAACCGGCGGGAGACCGCCGGTTTTCCACTTCTGACCGCGGCCGAACCGCCGCGGTCAGAATGCCCTGCGGGGCACCGCCAGCCTGTTGGCGGTGCCCCCGTCATTTTAGCCCTGGCGGTCGACGACCGCCAGGGTTAGAATGACCCCCTATATCTCGAAAGGCTGTATGTAGCAGGCATTAAGACCAGACAACAACATATTGGACACCTCCCAATCAGGCTTCAGAAGCAATCACAGCACAGAGACCACCCTCTACGCCACCACACATGACATCCGCTCACTCCTTGACTGCGGCCATACAGCAGCCCTCATACTACTGGCACTATCAGCCACCTTCAACATGGTCACACACCCCACTCTCTGCTCCACAATCCATGCAGCCAGCATCCGCAGAAAGGCCCTACAATGGATACGCTCCTTCCTGTTTGGCAGAACACAGAAAGTCAGACTCCTCCCTTACCTGTCAGAACCTAGAGATAAGCTGGGGAGCTTCACAGGACCCCTCAGAGCCCCTCACTCTTCAATGCCTACATGACCACTTTTTCATCCATCACCAGGGACCAGGGACTAAACATCGTCTCCTACAACGACGATATCCAGCTGAGCGAAAACCCCACTACTGCCAAGAAGAATTTCTACAACAGAAGGGAAGCCATTGCTGCTTGGATAAAGGACAGCTGCCTCAAGCTCACATCTGACAAGACCAAGATCCTCACCGTGGGACCATATACATCAGCCTGGGACAACTCCTGGTGTCCATCGATCCTCGGCACCCCCCACTTCAACAAACCACACACACAACCTTAATGACATCCTGGACTCATTGCTGACAATGACCCGCAAAGTCAACTCAGTCACATCCTCTTGCATTCATACACTCTGACTTCTCTGAAAGATATACAAATGGATAGCCAAGGACTGCTGCAAAACCATAACCCATGCCCTGGTTACAAGCAGAATCGACTATGGCAACACCCTCTCTGCCAGTGCCATCCAGAAGAAACTCAAGAAATTACATCACATCCAAAATGCCTCCACCAGACCCATCCTGGACATTCCACACCGCCAATATATCTCCAAACACCTAAGAGACCTCCATTGGCTCCCTATCGAGAGAGCATCAACTTCAAACTCCTTGTCCATGCCTACAAGGTCTTCCATGACCTAAGACCCACCTACCTCAAACACTGCATCACCTTCTACACCCCCACCAGACCTCTTCTCTCCGCAACCACTAGCCACAGTACCCTGCATACGGAAAACCTCACTGTAGGCGGCTGGCCTGGTTTGAAGTCGGTACCTTGGGTACTTACACCTTATACTAGGTCCAGTTATCCCTTATTAGTGAAATGTAGTAGTGTTCTAGCAGCTTAGGCTGAGAGGTAGCTATAGCAGAGCAGCATAGGCTGAACTAGAAGACATGCAAAGCTCATGCAATACCAATTATAGTTACACAGTACTTATACACAAGTAAAGAAAATACTCAGTGTTGCCAAAAATAAAGGTATTTATTTGGGTGACACAGTACCAAAAATATCTTAAAGACAATAATCCTTCTGGAGGTAAGTATTATACACAAAATATACACTAGACAGCGAAATTAGACAAGTAAATAGTCACAGAACAATGCAAATAGGAAATGCTACACAATGCAATGGGAGAAAATAGGTCTAGGGGCAACACAAACCATATACTAAGAAAGTGGAATGCGAATGATGAATTCCCCTCCGGACAAGTGTAGTGTGTGCAGAATCGCTGGGAGAGTAAGAATACAGAAAAGGTAAGTAAATTACCCCACCCCAGAGCCCAGAAAAGCAGGAGTAAAGTACTGCAAGTTTCTTCATGACACACTACACCTAGTGATTGGGATTTTGCAGCAACCAACCAAGTCTGCAAAGAACAACTGCTGGATTCCTGGACCTGAAGACCTGCAAAGGAAGGGGACCAAGTCCAGAAGTTGAAAGAAGTTCCAGGAAGGACAGGAGCCCCTGCCAACCCAGAAGGGGGTGCAAATGAAAAGTCCCTGGTTAGTTGAAGGCTGCAGGAATGCACCCTAGGAAGATGCCAGTGGGTTTCTGCATGATGCAAAGGATGTCACACGCCGTGAAGATCGTTGCAGATGTGATGTTGTGTTGGAAGTTGCCAACAAGCCTTGGCTACGACAAAAGTGCGGTTTGCGTCAAAATCGCAATGGGTGGACCCAGGAGGGACCTGGAGGCTCCAACTCTGTGTGAGGAGGAAGAGGGGTCTCTCAGCACTTTAGAGAGCCCTCAGGATGCCAGCCAGCACCCCCACGAGTCCCAGGATACAGGGACAAAGGAGATGTTAAACATGGTTGATGCAGCACAACAAAGGAAGGTCCCACGCCGTTGGAGAACAACTCAGTGAGTTGAGCATCACAGGATAGAGTGCTTGGGACCTAGGACAGGCTGTGCATGAAGGAATTCTGCAGATAGTGCACAGAGGCCTCAGGAGGTGAAGAAGACGCAGTACACAGGGGTACCGTTGCTCTCTGGGAAGGCAAGGTATTACCTCCTTCAAATTGCATCAGCAGAACCTCAGGACAGTCTATGTCGATGATGTCCACCCTCTGTGTCCTTAGGAGCAAGCTCGTCACTGTGAGAGGAATCGAAGGGTACCGGTCGTCGTCTTGGAAGGTGACTGCAGGAGCAGGGAAGTGACTCTGTCACTCCACGGGAGATTTCTTTCCTTCTGGTGCAGGATGAAGACAGGGAGTCCCCAGAGCATGCACACCGTGGAAACTGTTGCAGTTGCTGACTTGGAGCTGAGGTTGCAGAAGAAAAGTATCCCTTGTGGAAACGTTGTTGCAGTTACAGCGGTTCCTGCAGCAGGCTGCGGTTGATCCGAGATCAGAGGATGTTGAAGTAGTTGCAGAGGATTCCTGAAGGAAACTTGCAAGTAGAATCTGAAGAGAACGCCCAGGAGAGACCCTAAATAGCCCTGAGAGGGGGATTGGCTACCTTATCAGGTATGGACCTATCAGGAGGGGTCTCTGACGTCACCTGCTGGCACTGGCCACTCAGAGGCCTCCGGAGTGCCCCCACACCTTGCAAAGCAAGGTGGCTGAAGTCTTGGACACACTGGAGGAGCTCTGGGCACCACCCCTAGGGTGGTGATGGACAGGGGAGTGGTCACTCCCCTTTCCTTTGTCCAGTTTCGCTCCAGAGCAGGAGACAACGGGTCCCTGAACCAGTGTAGACTGGCTTACGCAAGGATGGCACCATCTGTGCCCTTCAAAGCATTTCCAGAGGCTGGGGGAGGCTACCTCTACCCAGCCTGTAACATCTATTTCCAAAGGGAGAGGGTGTAACACCCTGCTCTAAGAGGAAATGCTCACTTCTGCCTTCCTGGGACTGGGCTGCCCAGACCCCAGGAGGGCAGAACCCTGTCTGTGAGGTGGCAGCAGCTGTAGCTGCAGTGCAAGCCTCAGAGAGCTGGTTTGACAGTACTGTTGGTCCATGCTGGAGCCCCCAGGGCGCATGGAATTGGCTCCCAAATACCAGATTTGGAATGGGGGGACAATTCCATGATCTTAGACATGTTACATGGCCATATTCGGAGTTACCATTGTGAAGCTACATATAGGTAATGACCTATATGTAGTGCATGCGTGTAATGGCGTCCCCGCACTCACAAAGTCCGGGGAAATGGCACTGAACTATGTGGGGGCATCTTTGCTAGTGCAAGGGTGTCCTCACACTTAGTAACTTTGCACCTAACCTTCAGCAAGTGAAGGTTAGACATATAGGTGATGTATAAGTTACTTAAGTGCAGTGAAAATGGGTGTGAAATAACTTGTGCGTTATTTCACGCAGGCTGCAATGGCAGGCCTGTGGAAGGGTTTGTCTGAGCTCCCTGTGGGTGGCAAAAGAAATGCTGCAGCCCATATGGATCTCCTGGAACCCCAATGACCTGGATACCTAGGTACCATGTACTAGGGACTTATAAGGGGGGATCCAGTGTGCCAATTGAAATTGGTAAATGAAATCACTAGCGTATAGTGACAAATTTAAAAGAAAGCAGAGAGAGCATAAGCACTGAGGTTCTGGTTAGCAGATCCTCAGTGACACAGTCAAGGCACTACTGACAACACATACATTAGGCCACAAACTATGAGCACTGGGGTCCTGGCTAGCAGGATCCCAGTGAGACAGGCAAAACACACTGACATATAGGTTTTTATCTATGAGCACTGGGTCCTGGCTAGCAGGATCCCAGTGAGACAGTAAAAACACACTGACACACAATCGCAAACAGGCCAAAAGTAGGGGTAACCATGCTAGAAAGAGCCTAGTTTCTCACAATCACCTTTCAGCAAAGAGTTGGAAAACTCTGCCCCTGTGCCTTAGGCAGTCACCATTGCTCCTGCAATTCAGGAAGGACCTTACAACCTGACTGAAGCTCAGAGGTCAAACCCTCTTAACGCCTTGAGACCCTTATGGGTGAGTAGTGGTGCTTTATAAACCATGATCTGATTTGATTTGATTTGAGACAATGTCGCCAAATACCACTATGCAGGCCATAGACTATAAGCAGTGAAGGCTAACCACCTGGAGTGGGTTAGGTGCCTGGCCAATCCATAACTACACATGGCTGAAGGCTGTGTGAAGCAGGAGATTGGTCACTGACTGAGATTTGGGGTGCCACGGGGTAGCTGGGCATAGAGAGTATAATGAACCCAGGCTCTGCTGCTAACCCCGCTGTGCATGGCCAAAATCCATGTGCAATGGTCGGTTAGGCACTAGTGCAGGATTGGGCACAAGTGATGAGTTGAGCACACTGCATGGCTAGTGCACTGCGGGATTGGGTGTTTATATGGGGTTGGCTGCCTGGAGGAGGTGCAGTGCAGGATTATGTACCCATGGGAGCTGGGTGCCAATGGTGGTCTGGGGGCCAATGAGGGTTGAATTGAGTGCCGGGCCAGAGACTGGACTCTGTACCAAAAATCTCTTCTGTGCACAGTAATTTGCAACAGTGGGTTAATGCACACATGGAATGGGTGTGGGGCCTGGACCGACCCATCCCGCATTGTGCACCACCAAAGGCCTTGTTGTCTTGGAGGCGTTAGGTGCCTGCAGTATTTTGAAAGCCCATGGAGGTTTGGCTGCCAGCAGGAGTTCAGCACAGGGGCTGGCCAGAGCACAAACTTTGTGGCCAACCCCGGAACTGGATACCAGCACCAGATACCATGATACTGAATGAGGCCCCCTTGTGAGATATCACTATACCAATACTGGGACTGCAGTAGTTGAAAATAATTTAAACAAATTAAAGGATCAGGTCAGAGACTAGAGCCTGCAGCCAACTGCCATTCTGCAGGCCTTAGGCCATGAGCAGTGTGGGAGGGGGACAGAGTGGCTACCTAAGTGGGTTAGGCTTCAGCCAAACCAAAACTGCAGATGGCTGAAGGCCAAGCTCAGCAGGGAGTTGGTGCCCACTGGAGTTTGGGCACAGGGCCTGGCCCAAGACCAGGCCATGCAGCCAAGCCCTTGCTGCACATGGCTAACACATTTGTGCAGTGAGGGTTAGACACCTACGGGTGGCTGAGTGCAGGGTAAAGGCCTTGTGCAGTGACAGGTTGAGCACCATTGTGGTGTTGGGTGGAGGGCTGTGCCACAGGCCAGGCCTGAGTCAAGGCTCATGCTGTGCACAGACAAAGACCATGTGCAGCAGGGAGGTTGGCCATACTGTGCCAGAGGAGGTCGAAAAAATGCTCAACTTCGAATATGATAAAATACACAAATTCACAGAACAGTGCAAATATGAATTTATGTTATAGTTAAATGTTATAATGAGATATCAAAATAATGATTACAAACTGAAACAACACCGAAATTCCCCAGTTGTAGTTTAATAAACTAAGTATAACTTGTGCTCTTGTCATGCACTGCTTATAAGCCAGCACATTACATAATAAAGTCAAGATGGCCGCCGCGACGGAGCTCCTGAGGGACGGGATCACTCTTTTGTGTAAATCCCGATTTTTCCCCTGACCGGCGTCCGTTTCTCAGCTTCATCGCTCCCGACGGAGATCCCGAGAGCAGCGCTCCCGTCGGTGAGCCTGGTCTCCCGCGACGAGGGAATCAGCGCGCCCGACGGTCGAGCCCGGTCCCCCGCGGCGAGGGGTGCAGCGCTCCCGACGGAGAGCCCGGTCTCCCGCGACGGGGGGAACAGCGCTCCCGACGGAGAGCCCGGTCTCCCGCGACGGGGGGAACAGCGCTCCCGACAGTGAGCCCGGTCCCCGCGACGAGGCGAACAGCGCTCCCGGCGGTGAGCCCGGTCCCCGCGGCGAAGGGAGCAGTGCTCCAGACAGAGAGCCCGGTCTCCCGCGACGAGGGGAACAGCGCTCCCGACGGTGAGCCCGGTCCCCGCGACGAGGCGAACAGCGCTCCCGACGGTGAGCCCTGTCCCCGCGGCGAAGGGAGCAGTGCTCCAGACAGTGAGCCCGGTCTCCCGCGACGAGGGGAACAGCGCTCCCGACGGTGAGCCCGGTCCCCGTGACGTGGGGAACAGCGCTCCCGACAGAGAGCCCGGTCTCCTGTGACAAGGGGAGCAGCGCTCCCGACGGAGAGCCCGGTCTCCTGCAGCGAAGAGAGCAGCGCCCCCGATGTTGAGCCTGGTCCTCGTGCGCCGTTCCGAAGTTTCGAATCGCATCAGAGGAAACGTGAGGAAGCGTCCTCTCCTGGAGCAGTCGGTCATCCGGGATTGTGCCGGGACCCGACATTCGCACGCAGCCTCCATCCATCTGGCCGAGGTAGGCACCAGACACAGTCGAACATCGGGGAGTGATTCAGGTTCAGGCCTTTGTCCCTGGTACGGCCAGAGGGAGGGCTGGGTTTTCTGGGAAAGCCTCTCCGGATCTCCAGTCCTTTCAGTCCTGGGGTGGCACCCCTTTGCTTGGGGCCGTAGGTCCCTGGATCCAGCAGGGCACTGAAGCTGTTGCTGGCCCTGAGTCCTGGTGGTGTGGAAGACCCGCCGCGGGTCTCCGTGAGCCGCCGTTCAGGGGAGGGCGGAGGACTGCTCTGCATCTTCTCCTGGCAGCCAGAGAGGAAGGCTGCTCCTTCGGGCTTGTAATCTCGATATCGCCCTGGCGCTGTTTCCCTTCAACTTCGAGCTGCCTCTCCTTCCGGCCCTCTTTCAGCCCCTTGCCCTTTGGGGTGCCCCCCCCTGGGTATATGATTTTCACTGCTGTTCCTGGCAGCTTTAACAAGATGGCCACCACGACGGACGCACCTCGAGAAGCTCTTGAGGGTTGGGATCATTCTTTTTTTTTTTTTTTTTTTTTTTTTTTTTTTAATGTAAGTCTTGATTCTCCTCCTTCCCTCTGGTGACCATTTCTCACCATCTTTGCTCCCACTGGATGAGACTGATGCTGGACCTGATCTCCGCTCTCCCAGAGCCTTGTCTCCCTCCGCAGTTGATCTGTCTTTGCTCTTTGGCAGCTGAGGGCATCCTTTTCAGTGTCTTTGGTCCCGCCGGGTGAGTCAGACTGGTCTAAGTCTCCGCTCTCGCCCCGTCCTCTGAGGAGCTGTTTTCGCCAGCTCATACTCGTGGGATCCTACCCGACCGCCTTATGTACTGAGACGGCAATTGGGCATTCTTCTGCGTCCCTGATCCCACTGCCGGGCTACGGGTGTTCTGCCCGCCCTGAACAGCCTGGGTCTAAGGCAGGACCGGACTCCCACCTCCCGGAGTCTCATCTCTGGCTCCAACGGTTAAGGAATCTCCTCCCCCGACTCTGACCCGCGAAGAGCCGCCTGACTACACCGCCCCTAAAGGCCCCCACCCTGGGCTGGTCTACTAAAGCCCCTTCCCTGGCCCAGCCTTGGAGGTGCCCCCATCTCCGGTCTTCACCCATGAGGAGCTGCCCATCAACCATCTGTGCCAACGCTGAAGACCCCTAACCTGGGATAGCCCTCCTGTTGTCCTCATCCTCCTGATGTCGCCCCCCACAGGATACAACTCCTCTTCCATTTCCCCCTTCCTCAAACCCCATGGGCCCAACTCCTTCTCCATTTCCCCCCCTAATCACCTCTCCCCCTCCGCACTGAAAAACTTCAAACGCAAACTTTCCAGGCAATATCCGGAGCTGCTTCTCGTGGACACCTATTTTACTGCTCATAAAGGCCCGAAAAAGACTGATCTCATCTTCTTCACTAGACGCCCGGCTAAATGGAACACCCTCCTCACTACTCACCTCCACCCCTTCAAGTCTACTAATATCCCTTACGGTTGCAAACTCTCTATCTCCAGCTCCCCGGCTTTCCAGGGAAATCTCATCATCTCCATCTTCAGAAATGGAACCATCATGATTCAAGCAAATGACTCCAACCTCCGTGCCTTTGAATCCTTATTCCCTGCCCTTAAGTCCACACTCCCTCCCCCCCAATCCACCCCCAGCCCTTTGACACCCCTCCCCACCCCCATTACTCCCCTTACCACCACCCCTTGCACCCCCCCGGCTCCCAGTGCCGTCAACCCCACCATGTCTGTCCCATCCATCCCCACTTTCCCCTCTCACCTTAATCAAGCCTCTTACTCCCGCAACCTCAATACCCCCAGTTACTACGCCCTCCCTGTCTCCTCCTCCTCTACTCCCCTGATCCTCCCCCACATCACCTCTCCTCTCCCCGAACCCCCCTTCGACTCCCCCCCCTCTATCGCCCCTCATTCCCACCCTCTCCCCCGGATCTCCTCTAGACCCAACTTGTTGACCTGTAGTAACTTTCTTACCAGGCCTGCCTCCCCTTTCCCACCTTATCCTTACTCCGACTCTAACTCCTCCCACTCCTCAACAGCCTCCCTTAACCTTCTGCCCAATGATCCTATATCCCATCGTAATCAATCCCCCCAGCCCCTTCCTAAGAAGAATTTTTCCTCCCACTCCTTCACCCCTAATTTCTCTCCCTCCACCAACATTAATTCACGGCTCTCCAACCTTGAATCCCAACTAAAACTCATCACTCAAGGCATTAACAAACTAGCGAGAAGCCTTGACTCACTGTTCCCCCCTGTGCCGACCCAGTCACTCTTGCTTCTATCGGCCAACAACTCTTCCCAGTACACCCACTGGCCCTCTATTCCCCTTCCTCGTAACACCCCGAGACCTAGAAGAACCAGCCCTCCTCTATCCCATAAGGAAGCCACCATTCTCGCTCTCTCCTATAACCCCCCCCTCCCCACACCGCCCCCCCCCTCCAACATTCCAGTCATCACCGGTCTCAGGAGACAGCATATACAACCTCCCTCTCCCAGACTCCCTGCCCAACTCGTCATTATCCCCCCTCTCCCTTCCAATCCCGAGCCTAAGATCCATCCTCGCACCAACTGCATGCTCATCAACTGTAGATCAGCAGTCAAGCACGCTACGGATCTTGCTGACGCTATCCTCAGCCATAACATTGACATTGCCTTCATCACAGAGACCTGGCTAACTGAACTCTCTCAACCAATCCTGGACACCCTTGTCCCTCCCGGCTACTCTATCTACAACAAAGAGAGAAAGAACCGACGGGGGGGGGTATTGCCATCATTCACAAAAATACCATAGAAATTGATTTCAAAGAAACTCTCATTTTCAATTCCTGTGAACACTTGAACGCCTCCTTGAAGACCAACGCCAACTCTAAGGTGTCCTTCCACCTTCTCTACCACCCCCCGGGTAATACCCAACCTTTTGCGGATCACCTAGCTGACCTAATAACTCACTGCTCCCTCTCTGACCCCAACTTTATCATCTTGGGCGATCTCAACCTTCGCTGGAATGATGAGAACAATGCACTCATTCAATCCCTACATGACCTCCTTCACAGCAACAACCTTTCTCAACACTGCAAGGGCCAAACCCACAGCAAAGGTGCTATACTAGATGCGATCATAGCACATAAAGATTCCCTCAAGGTCGTTGACATCCTTCCTGTCGACTGGTCAGATCATCACATCATCCTTTTCCATCTCAACTTTATCCCCCAACCCACTCCCCATCCCCAAAAATCCTTTAGTTGGAAAAGAAATGTCAGCCAAATCCCCTTATCTACCCTTGAAGAAAAAATCACCTCTCTTCTTCCCCCCCCCTCGACCATCCTCTCCACGACGGACTTAACCACCTACTACAATTCAACTATAACTACCATATTGGATCAGCTTGCCCCTCTAAAACTGAAAAAACTGCGAAATATCCCATCTAGAGCTTGGTTCAACAATGATCTCAACTCTGAGAGAAGACAACTCAGAGCCACGGAAAGACTTTGGAGATCTGACCCCTCCTCCACCCACTTAGATCAGCTCAGATGTGCACGGAGAAGGTACAAAAAACACATATATAATGAAAAAAGATCCTTCTTCCAGAATACCCTTGACAGAGCCAAAAACCGTCCGAAAGAGCTCTTTAACATCATTAAACAACAAACGACCAAACCTACTCCCAACCCCTTACCCACCACTGAGACCACCTGCGTTAACTTTGCCAACTTCTTCAACGATAAAATCACTGAGATTGAACGTTCTTTAGCAAGGGACTCTCCCCCCAACATTGTCCCCCTCCTCCCATCCACTGTCAATCTTACCCCCACTCTATACCCCTCTGACAACTCTTCCCCCCTAACCGAGATCACTCTCCCCATCCGGTCGCATCGGCCGGCCCCTGCCAACTGGAGTTCTTTCCAACCCCTCCTGGTATCGGACATCTCCAAACTCATGTCCTCCTCCAAAACCTCCTCCCACCTAGCTGACCCCCTCCCTTCCTCCTTGGCAAAAAAACTCCACCAGTCCCTCTCCCCTACTTGGACAATGATCATCAATAGCTCCCTTCAGACTGGCGTGTTCCCTGACTGCCTAAAACTAGGCCAAATCACGCCAATTTTGAAGAAACCAGGAGCAGACCCGAACAACCTCCACAACTACAGACCTGTCTCCAACCTTCCCTTCCTGGCCAAAATTCTCGAAAAATGTGCTCTCCAACAACTAACCCAACATATAGACTCCAACAGCCTCCTAAACCCTCTTCAATCTGGCTTCAGGAAAGGCTGCAGCACTGAATCCGCCATCCTCAACATTGTAGATGACCTCCTCATCTCTCTTGACTCTGACAGACCCTGCCTACTCATTCTCCTTGATCTTACAGCAGCCTTTGACACTGTCGACCATAAACTCCTTCTCGACTCCCTCCAAAAGAGAGTTGGCATTGAAGGCACTGTCCTCCGCTGGTTTTCCTCCTTCCTACAAAACCGTACACAACTAGTAAAGCTTCTAAACTCGACCTCGCCCACCTCCCCCATTACCAGAGGGGTCCCCCAGGGTTCTGTCCTCTCTCCAACCCTCTTCAACATCTACATGGACCCTCTTACCACTATCCTCACCCGAGCTAATATCCCCTTCCACCTCTATGCGGATGACACGCAACTCTATATTGAACTATCTTCCTTAGATGACATCCACCACCTGAACAATACCCTTAAAGAAGCCCTTTGCTGGCTTTCTCATAACCACCTCAAACTCAATCATGAAAAGACGGAAATACTCCTCCTCTCGAAATCTAACCAGCTTCCTCAACTGCAAGAATGGCTAAAATCTATTGACGCCCTTAATTGCACTCTCTCCCCATCTACTACGGTCAAATCCCTGGGAATCTCTCTGGACTCTAACCTGACCTTGCAGGACCATATTAAGTCAAACGCTAATAATGCCTTCCGCAGCCTTAAACTTCTTCACAAAATCAAATCCTTCATACCCCACGATGACCTCAAACAGGCCACTCAAGCACTGGCACTCTCAAGACTAGACTATGGGATCTCTATCCTCACTGGCACGGCCAAATCCCGACTCGCCCCTATGAGGTCCACTCTTCATGCAGCAGCTAGACTAGTGACAGGAACTAACAAATTTGACCATATCTCCCCAGCCCTGAAGAACCTGAAATGGCTCTCGATTGAGGCCCGCTGCCTGTTCCGCACTGCCTGCCTGACACACAAAGCCCTTCACACTGGAAAACCTGAATACCTCGCTAACAAGCTAGTGAAAGCTGGTCAAACCAGATCTCTGAGAAGCACAAACTCTCTCCTCCTCCTCCTTCCGAAACCCAACAAGCAAAAAACTCGATCATGCTCATTCTCTAACAACGCTCCGAGAATATGGAACTCCTTACCCATCCACATCAGATCTAACACCTCCCACCTGTCCTTTAAGAAACTACTGAAAGAATTCCTCCTAAACCACCCCTCTCAGTAATAAGGATCCCTCCCTCTCCACCCCCCCTTCCCCGAACTGCCACCCTTCTATCCGTGAGAACCCACTTGTACCCCCATTGTACAAAATGACTCTTGTCTTGTTGTGTTTCTTATGTTTATTCTTATGTTTATCATGTTTATTCTTATGTTTACTTCCTGTCATGCTGTAAAGCGCTCTGTTACCCTCTCGGTCTTGCTAGCGCTATAGAAAACTCTTAAAATAAAAATAAAAAATAAAAATTACATCACTTATGACTTGTTAAATGACATCATTGATTACATCACTGATGAGATCTCAGCTGATACTGCTGTTCACATCGTTAATAAACTCATAAATAATTTTAAAAAAGAAAGCAGCTACATAGTTATATGTCATATAGTCATATACAGCATAGAGTTTTAGGGCCATATGCACGAACACTTTTTCCCGTAGACACAGAATGGGTAAAAACCTTTGCTACATCTTGCCCTTAGTGTGTACATGTGTGGGTGGATAGAATGAAAATAGCATAAGCCATAAAGACAAATGTGTTTGTGCATATTGACATTTATATAGTGCACCATTTACAACCAAGTAAAATTAGACTAGAACTAACTATTGGTTACAAATTCAAAAAACACAGATCAGTAAAGTTTGTGATGCAAATTGGTCTTTTGCGAGGCATGATGTGTAATATAGACTTTTTTAATGCAGAGAACACCAGCCAATGTGACATTTTTTATCTTTACTTTATGGTTCTTCGGACCAAGCAGTCTTAACATATCATATATACTAGTAAGGACTGTCTTTTCCTCCTGCCCCTTGAATTCCACATTGTCTCATGAAATGTTTTCTATACATTGCTTTATGCACTAGTTTCATTCGCTGGCACTAAATGTGTGTCTGTTGTAAAGCACCCTGGAAGCTAGACACCGGGATGAGAAACGCTATAAAAGAAATTGAATTAATATGAGAGAGATCTATGGAGAGAAGAGAGGCACCGTTGGAGGGTGATAGTGAAAGAACAAGGTCATTGGGTCACACCAGGCCCCACAAGCGCTAAAGCTGGCCCTGATTGAGCATGCCAGCCTGCCTAATCAAGCCTCTAAGAGAAGGACCCTTTTCAATAAAAATGCTTCAAACATAATTACATGTCCCATGATACTTTGCAGATGGTAACCCTTGCCTATTTTAGAATTGTGTTTGATGGTAAAAGAATCAAAGAACTGAAAGAATTCCACATGAACTGCAGGAAAAATGATCCATCACATGTTAATCGCTTTCAACATTTAAACGACCTGTAGCAGTCATAATTAACTTAATTAACCTAATTTGACCCGATTCATTATTGCTGGTGTTTTCAAGTGTTTGGTTTACCTGTCGAAAAGGAAGGCTCACTTTGATCAGGGTCATACCATTATTACTTCTAATTGTGTGTCTAATTGAAGTTGCACTGCTATTTGAAGCGTTCCTTGTGGCTCACACCGTGCTTACTTGAAATAATTAGCAATCTAGTCCATCTTATATTTGTGTTCCTTTTCAAGTTTATTATATACATGTGCATGATTATAGAAAGATATTACCTCAAATAAAATATTTTTAATTCTAAAACATAGATATCTACTTCGGAAGAAGCAAAACGAATGTCTCTCTGACTTTTAACTATCAGATGGTTTCTTTTGTATGCGCATTTTTACTATGGAAATACTGACTGGGAATGTTAAAATCACGTTTGCATTTTTCATAATATGATTTCAATCATGCAATCAGGATGAAGCTCAGACCCTCCTGATACTAAGGCTGGGTGCAAGGGAGCGCCGCTGCACGTCCAAAGCCCCAGCGTTTCCTTATTAGGGATAATGGTGCCCCACAGATTGTCACTGGGGCTCTCCTGAAGACCACTTCCTTTCTAGTCTACAACCTGCACAGTAGTGCGGTTCATCAGTGTGATGCTTCTGTAACAAGTCCCGTGCCTTCACAGCAATGAATCCCTCACTAAGTCAACAGACCATATTGGGTAAATTTATTATTAAGGCTAATACAACATGGACATCGTTTTAGCAGTTCTCTGCAAATGTTCTAATGTCGGGAAGGTGATCTTGTCTGTTACTCTAAAATACAATCTACGCAGCTCCTGTGACATCATGTACATGAAAACTTCGGGGGTCAAACTATTGTAATGTTTCCGTCCTCTAGTGTAGTGAAAAAGGACCTAACAGACCCAGAAATTGTATTTTATTTTGAAACGTATAGAATATCTTACTTCTTTTACAAGTGTCTTTTGATTCTTAGTAAACTACCAGCCCAAGTAGCAAAGTGCAGGGGTCAGTGTGTGAAGTTTTATATGTGACACCTTTTGCACCTCTTTGGAAGCCACAGAACTGTAAACAGAAGTACATGGAAATATGTCCACACTGGAACACATGTATAGTATGACATGTTTTATTCTAAAGTAGAACAAAGTGCTTTGACAGCACTGTGAACTTCGTGTGATAAGACTAGATGATGAACCAGATTGGCACAGTGTTATGTTATGCATTGTATTATACCATTTGTAAATTTCTTCATAAACCTCTTGAGGCCGTGAAATGCATTCTGTGATCGAGTAAGAGGTCACTCCATCTTCTCTATATAAATGATGGAGTGAAAGCTTACAATGCAATTTGCCTGGGAAGCTATGGGTGTCATACCTGAGGTTCCTTCAGGGCGCTCCAGTCCTGTTGTTGAAACAGTTTAGCTGCACTCAGATAGAAAGATAGAAAGAAAAGGAGAAAGGTGCAACACAGGTGCTAATGAACATGCATATATATACCACCTTCTTATTGCCTAACCCATGCTTTAGGAGTTGTGTTTGGGAACAGTCAGGTCTGTACTGCTCTCTCTGGAATACAAGTTGGTTATGGAGCACCCTTATTCTTTTCAGGAGTGAATTCCAGATTGCATCCATCGATACAGAGACTGAACTACTTTCAATGTCAAACTTTCTAAAAGAAGGGATATTCAGAAGTGGGGTCATAGGTAAAGATGGTGTCTGGTGGCTGTGTTAAAAATTGGCTTCACTGAAGCCTGTGGATTAAGTATTGAGGTGTGTCAGAGTACAGTTCGTTGGCATAACATAGCTATGACAGGACCAGTGGACTAGTGACTTAGATCTTGCAAAAGAACCCCAGATGATGAGAGAACAGTTACTGTAGAAAGAACATTTGGTCACTTGATTTATCTGTGTTACAAATGATGAACACAATCAAGTTCATCATTTGCTTCTAAAGGGTTTGTGGGGACTATGAGAGCAGAGACTTGGAATTAATAATTTGTTAAATAAATCCCCTTTAGAATCTCCACTTTCTACTGGGCCATGGGTAATGTACCTTTGTGACCAGTGAGTACAGAGAAGCTGCAAATTAAACTATTAAATATTTTCAATTTAACAATGACATTTATTTACAGGAGTCAATGATGGGAGCTGGAAGATGATTTAGAATATTTATTATCAGTATTTAATATCTCATCTTTTTCACAGAAATCAATTTTGTAATAATCAGAGATCATTTGAATCAATAATAAACAGAAAAATATATAAAACATGTTCCATACAATTAAATTCCCTGGTCTAATTCTAAGGATAGTTCTGTAAAAGAAAGTAATCAATTAGATAGATGAACTCATAGTGTTTGTGAATCAGAGTTGTGAAGCCATCCAAAAGTAAAGTTTCCAGATCAAAATAAGTTTTAGACAGAGTGTTTCAGAATGAATCTGACGCTGAACTTTAAAAAATCTCAAAGCGAGTCTGAGAAAAATATTTCAGAATGTGTGGGGAAAGTGAGAGAGTGTCTGAATGTCTGTCCATCCTAGAAGTCAGCCAAGACCATCCCCTAGTCTAGGAACACACATCATAATGCACAAACAACATAACTTTTAACTTCTTTCTTCATCTACACCATTGGTTCAGCCAATCAAATATCAATGTCTTCATGGGAACAGGACAGCTTCCATTGACAAATCTATCTAAACAAAGCAGCTGTGAAACGTTTTATCTCTTGTGTTCTAACATTACAACCAAAGTATCTAATGGATGCTGATTCACACAGTTGTAAAGGACAGAAGACAAAAGTTAATGGCTAGTGTAATGCATGTTTGAACATCCCATTTTCTTTCCCAGGTGCACTTTCTATCCAACTTACTCATAGAGAAACTGATTTTTTGATTTCAAACTAAACATCTTGTTCATTTCCTGAACTTATGAATGTGTGAAGAATAAACAGATATATTGTTCTACACAGAACTATTGTTTAGTGTTTCAAACAAAATTAACAGTTATTCATAATACATTGCTGACCCAGGTCAATAAATGATAATCAAGAAAACTATGTGCTCAGTGATGCATCCCTCAACTAAAGACTACAGATATTGTTGTCTTGTGCTTTGTATACTGCTAAAAACGCACATAAATGAAAAATAAAAGCATTTCTTCTCGTTTTCAGGCCTTCATGTTGGTTCTACATGTTCAATTATGCACCCAATATTTTGTTGATTAAAACACCCTCCCTGTAGGGACCAAGTTCAGGGACTAATAAGTGGTCAAGGCACAATAGTTACAGGTAGTGATAATCTCACTTTTGGTTGTTAGGCTTGAGGTGGTTGTGCACAATCTCATATGACCCAGCCTAGGGGCACTTTACCAGAGCACATGAGACCAAGTCTGTATGCTTTTTTCAGCTGTAGGGTGATCTGCTTGCCATCAGCATAGGTTTATTAGTTGAGCTAAAACAATTTTATGAGGTCCAAGGGAGGGCTAAGGTATGTGTTGAAGAGTAAAGGATTGATGTTAGGACTTTGTGGAATGCCAGTGACGGAGATAAAATGTTCTGAGGAGAAAGAAGGAAAAAGGTTGATGGGGAGGAGATCCAATCCAAAATGGTAATTTTAATTCAGATATTGCTCAGCTTCTGGACTAGACTGAAAAATGCACTGTGTCAAAGTTTAGAGAGAGGTCCTATAGTATGAGCACAGTGACTCTTTTTGTATCTGCAGTGGTCTTGATGTTATCAGAGGGCGTGATCAAGGTGGGTTCCTTGCCACTGCCTGGGTAGAATTCTAGTTGATGATCAGAGAGGACCTCAGCAAAGGTTGATTCTTGCATGGGTTTGCGTATGAACAGACCGACAGAGAGAGACTGGAATTAGAAAGGTCTGCCCGCTCAAGGCCGTGCTTATTTACGATTGATTTGAAGAGAGACATGTTAATGTCACTCAGAAATATGATGGACATCTGAAAGTTTTAATAATGTATTGTTCGAAACAGCAGCTAATTTGGAGAAGCCGAAGTTCTTAAATACTCACAGAGAACATAGACCTGTCAGAGAGATTGCAGTGTCACTGCGGCTGATGACTTCTGTAACATTGCTGATAGAGAGTGGGCCGAAGGACAGTTGTCAAAGTTACCTATTGATGTGAAAATTCTTGAGAGATGGGCACTGAGGTGGTAGCTTGAAGTGGCATTTGTAAACAGTCAGTTTTCTAATTTCTTGGCTTTGGAGATTAAGTTTTCTGCCAGACAGGCTCTTCATGAGTAGGTGATGCCAGACAAGGTGCATTTTGAATTCCTAAACTCTTCAGTGCTTTTGTATGAATGTTTTAAAACATATGCTTCCTCAGATATGGAGCCAGTGTTCAACTACTATTTGGGTGTTTAGAATATTCTGGATTGGGGCACTGTTGTTTGGGTTGTTTATTTTCTTCCATTGTTTTAAGATTATTCTGCATTTTTGCTTTAAATGATTGTTATCACTGTGTAAAACCAGACAGCTTTACATCAGTGTTGGGGGCATCAGTAGGTTTTTGAAGAGAGCAATTTGTCAAAAGAAGGATAAAGCCAATGTAGAACAGAGAAACTGTTGCCATGATGTACTTTAGAAAATGATAGCAAACTAATTGGACATAATTGAGATCATATTCCTTAGACGATTTGAAGAAGAACGTGGATTTCAAGAAAAATGCTGTGAATGAAGCAGATGGGAGGTTGAGGGTGAAGAGGATCATGTGGTAGTTGCTCAAATTGATGGGTAGATTTCCTGTCTCAGTGATGCACTACAGGAAGGTGAAGAGTACATCAAGGGTGTGTATGTCTTAGTACATGGCAACGGAATGCAAATAGATGTGGCTCAGGGCTTCTAGGTCTCAAAGGAGAGATCTAATTTAAGGCTGGCTGATTTTTGCTGAATCAGCAGTTGAGGTCACCCAATGGTATAGTTTGCTATGTTTGATTGCGATGTCAGCACAGGAGTGAAGAAATGCACCTGAGAAGGCTGGGTCACTTGGAGGGAGTTTGTTAATCAGCAGGAACGAGGAAGAGAAGGTAGAAGTAAAGATTCACATTCTTCCCTGATTAGTTCTGAAAGCTGGTGGTAGGTGAAAGCTTATTTAAAACTTCTCTGCTGGTCATTTTGGTAGACAATTTCTGATAAGGGTTTGGTAGCCGTGTCAGATGGCTTCATGTAGCAGTAGGCCTTCATCATTGCTAAATCAGGAGTCAGTTCTGAAGATAAGGTTCAACCATATGTTTTGTTTTATCTTGCATTAATGAGGATGCAGAACATGAGAGAAGAGGAGAATGAAGATGGAGTGCTTATTGGTAGAGGGGAAGGTGCCTAGAAGTGGACTGAATAATTGACCTAAGAAGGCTGGTAAGTGATTTGAGTTGAGAGGAATGGAAATCACTTATGAAGACATACTGGTAGGTACGTTTATGTGAAAAAGAGCACAGCGACAAAGACAGGGCAAAGTGGGGAAAAGATGTAAGGAGCTAGGAGGGGATGTGAAGTAGAGGGCAGCTGTGAATTACCAGAACGAATATCTGAGTTAGTGGAAAATTAGGAGGGGGAAGAGGATAATCTTCATCTCTTGTCTTGTTTTTTCAAATGTATTTATTAAGTTTCATTAACAGTAGAGTCAGAAAAGGTTACAGAAAAGACAATTACAACTTTTCATCCTCTCATGGGATCTCCGGATATAAATAAATCACAATGCCAGTGTTACCATTTCTCTGCCATCAAGCAACATCAATTCAAGCTAGCAATGCACAGATGTCAAAGATACATAATGAACGCCCTCACAGCTACAACACATAGGTGATCAATTATCCCATTGTCTGACAGGCATTTCACAGTCCATGCTCTATATGTAAAGAGGGCAATGACAAATATCATTACTCAACCCAGTCTGCGCTACAGGCAGGCATCTCAATATGTGCTATTTCCCAAGGTCACCAGGCATTTTCTATGTGCTATCTATATCGATTGTTATAGTTGGGGGAGGGTTATGGGGTCCCAAAGAGAGCTCTGAGGGTATTAGGTGGCAGTCCCCAGTTGAACACTCGCACACCTACAGCTGATGGAGCCAATGTCAATAGTACAGGTGCAGGATCAGACAGCGTCCGAGGCAGGTGCTTAACATGTCTAGTCCATGCCCAGGCATCTGATCATGCATTACAGGAGGCAGTGATGCATGTGCCCCAATAACATTAATATGTGTGGATTGCAAAATATCTATCAACTCATTATCATCCATAATGGAGTGTAACGGTTAGACTGGCTGTGACTGAGGCCCTCCAGCTGAAGGGGACATGTTCTATTGGGATTGAGTATTACATTAAAGCTGTCTCCCTATCTGACAATCCAGCACCCAAATCCCAGGACTTTGTGCATATAGCAAGGAATTGATCTGGGTAAACAGTGTTTGGCAGTGAGTAACTCTGTGTGTGCAACTTGGACCACCAAGGTGAAGTCTGAAAGTATTGGTGCTACTGCTCCCTTTTTTCCTTGCACGTCCAAGTATTGTGTTCCAGTTACTGTAATGCAGGAGTCAGGTAATAATTTGACACGCAGGGTGCCTCTGACTAGGGGAGAAAATGCCCATAGATTGGCAGGTTCATTCAACAGAGAACATCTTGGTGACTTGAAAGAACTCATCAAGATGAGCTGAAAGAAAGATTGAAGCATGGTTTCCATGTACAGCTCCATCCTGCCCATAGCAGTTTATTCTGCAGTGCCCAGTAATTGAATGTTGTTCCACTTGGAACGGGCCTCCAGGTTCTTGCACCTTCTACATTCTCAGCAAGTGTTCTTGGTGGGCAGAGGCATGATCTTTCATTCTGGAAGCTCTTTTCTTGAGATGGTCCTGGCAATCATCATGCTTATCAATCTTATCACTCGTGCAGTCAAGCCGATTAGTAAGAGGGTTGATCTTGGCTTCTATGATGCAAATGCTATGTCACATTTTGTAAGAGTTTTTTTTATGTCAGAGTGCCTGTCTAGTGAGTGTTTTCGGCTAGCCTCTCCCACCGGTGGTTTGTGTGGCCTTCTTCTTCTGAAAGATTCTAAAAGAATATTTAGGTTGGCTGGTTTATGATCGCTGGAGCACTGGTGGATTCAACAGTGTGTCAATCCACTGATGGTGAGAATCAGTGATTTGGCCAGCTGTCAGTTGTTACGTTCTGTCTCACTCCAGCAGGAATGATAAACTGGGGAGCACGAGCAGATGTCACTCTTACCCCTAAATGATATAGCAGCTGTGAGGGTATGAGCAGTCTGACAATGCTCAAATGCTTAATTCAAGGAAGGTGCTTGATTGTGAAGGTAGTGGGGGGGTGTTGGCCCAGACCACGGATGCCATAGTTGCAGTAAAAAAGGAGAAAAAACACCAGGCCCGACACAACTACAGCGGACAGCTAGGTACGGCCACACATAGCACATTTCATTTTCAACAGACTTCAATACCATTCAGAGCTGAAATGTGCAAACTCAAAGTTTGGTCAACGAAACCAGCTTCAGGGCATAATCTGCTGTCACCTAGAACCTTACTAACAGATTACTGATGGATTCTGCTCACAGTCAGCAGAGCCTTACGAAGTCTTACAAAGCCTTACAAAGTGGAAGACTTTTTGAAGCCAAGCCCTCTGGCACTACCCCCAATCTCTTGAGTAGTGTTGCACAAAATGGATCCTTAGAAAAATGAGATAAGAGATGACATATTGAGGCTGACTGGAGAGATTGGAAGTGAAAAGGTAGCAGGAGAGAGTAATACAGAGAGTAGGGGAGAAAATAATAATTGGATTAGCTGCAACCAAACATGGTTCAGATTAAACCATTTCATGGTCATAATTTTCTAACATCCATGGGTTCTACCCATGAAAACAGGTATTGCCCTGGGTTGCCCCAGGCAGGGATCCATGCAGCAATGGAGAACTTGCTTTAAGTCAATATTATGTCCGATGTCATGTCTCTTCTATAAGCAGGGCTGCCATTCGAAAGTATGCTCTGAGTTTGCACATTATGGCAGCTCTATGCTTTCACATGTCTACAGGTACTTAATCAGCTGGACGTGACATAGAAGCATTGAAAGGCATCTAGAATGCTCAGATCATTCTGCTCACTGGTGGGTACATGCACCTTTGCTACCACTGCACCATCACAGTACCACACTGAGGAATCTGGTTTTGTTTAGTGTAAAAATAGAGTAGAATGCCTTGACGTAGATCCATAGATGGGAAAAAGTACTCACAATGTCTACCACAATGGAGAAAACTGGAATCAACTCTTTCACAATTGTATACCCTCCTAATCCTTCCAAAACCTCAACAAAAATATTTAAACATAACACTTTGAATGACGTCCTCCATGCTGATCAATATCATAGTAGGCAATATGAGAAGCTTAAAAAATTCCTCATCTTCTTTATAAGTAACACTGCATCCTGGCCCACCATCTATAACAACAAATTCAATGTTACATTGCCTACTACCATTCCTCACGGCTGCAAGCTTCAAATGTCTCCATCTTCAGTATTCAATGAAACCATCCCCATGTCCATCTACAACAATGGAGGATCCTGATTCAGTCGACAGATTTGCACCTTTCACTATTTGACCACATTGTCCCGGTATTCCTCAAAGCCTTAATGCAAGCTTACCCCAACACATCATTCAGCTCCCCACATCATGTCATCTTATCCCACAGTGAACCCTTACCCTCCCAAAGTCCATTATACTCCCCCCAAAATACCTCCATTACCTGCTCCCTCCTCCTTCCCATCATTTTCTCCCCCTCACGTTGTCACAACTAGCAACCCCTCAAATAGACCCCATTGCCAGATCACACACAGACCAGCCCATCCTACACTACTGCACCCTCTCATATCAATCTACAACCCCACTCACCTTGCATTGACACATACAGAACATTCCACCTCAACAATGACAACCCTCTAGTAATACTTCATTGACCTCATGTATCACACACTCCAACACTCATCACTGACTAACCGAGAGTTAGTTCTCTCTCCCTGATAAACTTCATCATACCCCTCATCCACACTGGCTACAATCACTGTAATTTGCTGCATTCATCATCACCTCATCTCATGACTCATGCTCACAACAACCCACCTCTGCCCCCATGTCCCATATGGAATCCACACTTTTACAACCACAACCCTGGATTTTGTGACTGTCACCAGCTCACCAGACAATCAACCTCACCTAACTATAGCTCGTCCTTGCTATGCACACACATTCTTCACTCACTCTGACTACACACCTTCCTCTTTTGCTCACTTCACTCCTTCCCCTCAAATTACATCAGCACACAGCAATTGGCAACTAGCCCCACCTCACTTCATTACCACCACTTAGACCACCTCTCAAAACCCCACTGAGACCACATGACACACATCAGCTCACAATGCACTGCCTCAGTGCAGCTTACTCTCCTCTCAGCCTTGTTTACTTACACAACACCTTTTCCTCTCACACATCAATACTAACTCCCACCCACCCTTCAATCTCCTCACCCCAATGTCCTGGCTCTCAAAACCCCAAACCCAGAGCATAACTAGATTTAATCAGCTCAATGAAACTTTATTCCTATTACACGCCAAACTATCTTCTCTCTTAGAAAATCTCCTCCACTAGCTGAAGATAACGTTATTGTCAGAGCTCCATACCTAGGAGTGGTCATTCACCGCAGCCCACAGAATTCACACCAACTCTCTCCCAAGCTGACATTGCTGACCTACTTGAAAGCTTCTTCTCCTTCTAAGTACTCAACCCTCGGCAACTCCAAAGAGAGCAGAATCCCAACTGTCTCTTCCACCCAATTCAAAGTCCAAAGCAGACACCTGTTATTGGAAACAATATTCCTGTAATAACCAAAACTCCTGACTCCCCTCACATCAAATCAGTTACGTTATCTCTACTCTCCATGCTTCACAACTGTATATCTGCTATGAAATACAATGTTCAAATCTCCTACTCCATCTCTCAATACAATCTTGATCTCTTAATCTTTACAGTAAACTTGCTTATCAACACACTATACAACATTTTTTATATTTTACTTCCTCCTAGCTACTCCATCATCAAAAAGGACTGAGTTGTCAGAGTCTTGGGCCGTGCCACAGCCATTTACTGAGTTTCACTGTGTTGCAAGGAGATACAAAATGGTTCCTTCTCCGCATTTCTATGTCTCACTCTGGACCTATGTGCTCAACACAATTCTCCCTCCAGAATAAATGTAGTCTACCACACACTCTGTTCACGATTGGATGACCTCTCATCACCTACAGCTAAACCCTTCAAAAACTGAATTTCAACCTATCTCCTCTTTTAAATCAACACTTCCATTGGAATCCTGGATGGACACACACAACATCCTTAACAGTAAACCCACCCTTGTTGACAGTGACAAATTTTTAGTAGCCATCTTAGACAAAAGACTCAACCTGCATTCTCAAATCAGCACCATTACCAAAAGGTGGGCTACAAACTAGGGCCCAGATTTACAGAACAGGCACGGAACACAGTGCAGCAGCCAAAAATGCTATGTTGCATTGTGCAACCTGAAGGGAGCAGGAGAGCACCCTATCTATGAGATATGTCTCTCTTTCTTCCCCTCTCCCTAGCACCGGTGCAGATTTTAGCTGCTGTGCATCACACACACACACACCTTTGTGTCATAGTGCCAGGGTATATGCATGGGTCTAGCATGGGTTTTGTACTGGAAGGGTACCCTTCTGTGAGGAATCCACCGTTACATTCCAGAGCAAGATACAACATATCTCGGTCACACACTGATGCTCTCCAGAATAGACTATTGTAATTCTATCCTCACTGGTCTCCCCAAAATTCATCTCACCCCACTGAAATCAATTCTACACTCAGCAGCATGGTTTGTCTACACAGCGATAAGGAATGACCACATTACACCTATGCTGAACACTCTACAATGATTACCAATAGAAGCAAGAATTATTTACAAGACTGCCTGCATCATCCATAAAGCTCTGCACACATCCACTCCTTATTACCTGTCGGGCAAATTAAAGGTATCTGGCAGCTCTAGTCTATTACAAAATGCTGAGGCAATGCTCCTTGAGCCCTTGTCTCTTAAAAAATATTGATTGATGGCACACTTCTTCCTAGATAGCGAATCAGAATCTGGAATGTATTACCTCAAATGCTACGCACAACTACCTTGCAGGGAACTTCCAAAACAGAGGCAAAAGTCCTTCTCCTCCAATGACATTTTAGCGAAGACACTGCATTCAACTCTTGGCACAGACATCTACACTACCTCAACATTTTAAAAACTGTATATACTTCTTGTGCATTCTGTTTTATGCAACAATCTACCATGTTGTATTCTCACACTTTATAATTAGTTATAGTTGCATTTGTTCATTTCAAACCATCTGTAATTTCCATGTCACTAAATATTTCTCTTGTTAAGTCTCAAGCACCTTTGGGCTATGTCGGCACTATGTAAATATGCATAAATAAATAAATACATACATAAATGCATAAGCAGATAGAGAAATAAATAAATATATAAAATACTACTGTACCCACAAGGGTTAATTGACACATCACCTCACATCACTTGTAAGGAAACAAGAAATGGTCAACTATTTTGAAAACCTAATCCACAGGGTTGAAAAAGGTGCTGGGGCAAAAGATGGAGTCAGTATGTATTTAGCTCTTGGTGAATCCCTGATCTGGGGGCAGTTGAGAGATATATAATCTTTTCTATCCCTCCACTATAACATCGCAGGTGTCAGAACATAATCATGAAAATCATTAATTCCTATATTCCCTACATTAGTTTCACATTGGTGCCACCTCCCCGCGGCACCAAAGTAAAACTAATACGGGGGCGCCTGGCCCACCTGCAGTCCTAAGGACCACCACCTCCCCGGGGCACTTTTCTGAAACTAATGGGGGGGTGCCCGGACCCCCCGCACCCATGGGTCTACCACCTCCCTGGGGCTAATTTAAAAAGAGATAGGGGGTCCTCGAGTTACTGATTTTTGAGGGGGGGGGGCACACGCCCCCCTCAAGGAGCCAATAATGGCTCTGGGGACTGCCACCCCCCAAAGCCAGCTCCTGCTGTGTCCCGGGGTGCCCAACCCCAGGATGTAGCTGTTTGATGAAGTAAGTCAGAGCAAACACTCCACTCGCACTGTCAAACAGCTCCCCCTCATTGCAAGTGGAGGTTTTCTCTGTTTCCCTGCCTGTGGAAAGGCAGCAGGGAAACGGAGGAAACATTGCTCTCACAGAGAAGGAACTGCTTTAGCTGCTCCCTCTCTGTGATAGCAATGCGGACTCCCGCAGGAGGTGAGGAGCTGTCTGGAACCGCAGGGGTCTTCAGACTCCCCCAGCGGTCTCCAACATTGTCACTGGGTAGGTCACATGACAGGGCCCCAGGGATGGGTCCCCAGGGCTGAGATCAGCCCCCTAGGATGGGGGCCAGGTAGCCCCCACCCCCAAAAAATGTAAGTAATTAATTTGGATCTGGGTATGGGGTCTCCAGGGGCAAGATCGGCCTGGGGAGGGGGGCCACATCTCTCCTTCCCCCCAATTTTTTTTTATATTTATGCTGGGCCCCAGGGAATGGGGTCTCTGGACCGAGATTGGCCTGGGTAGGGGGCTGGTGCAGTTTTGGGTTGCTATAGGTTTTGGCCACAGGGCCTGGCTGTAGGCCCTGTGGCGAACCCCTGCTGCGAACCCCTGCTGCACAAAATGCACTGCCGATTACCCCACATAATACATCACTCATGACATCTTTGATAACATCATTGATAATATCAATAACATTTGCAGTAAAATTAATTAGCCGAAAACTGTGCATGGTGGGGGCTCGAGCTATAGTTACCCTATGGCATTAGTTATAGGTGGTCATTCCGACTCTAGCGGCGGCGGTTCCCGTCCGCCAGGCGGGAACCGCCATTTGGCCGCTCCGCGGTCAGAAGACTGCTGCCGGCATTCTGACCTTCCCGCTGGGCCGGCGGGCGCTAACTATGTTAGCGCCCGCCGGCCCAGCGGGAAGGAGGGCTGCAACACAGAAGCTGGCTCCGAATGGAGCCGGCTGTGTTGCGGCCGTGCGACGGGTGCAGTTGCACCTGTCGCACTTTTCACTGTCTGCAGTCAGTTTTCTGACATTATGATCAAATAACTTAAATCTCTGAGACATAAAGTTACAAGACAAACAATTAAGAAAAGAAGTGGATATTTGAAGACTTTGAAAAAATTTGTCAATAATCCCCTAATTGTAATCAGAGGTTCAGACAAAGGAGGGAACATTGTTATATGGTCCATGGAAGATTACATGAAAGAAGCATACACACAGTTAAATGACACAACTTGTTATAAAAGGATAGACATGCAACATGTGGAAGATGTGAAGGTCAAATTTGATCAGAAACTCGAGCAATGGAGAGAAAGAACGTTAATCAGTGATCATGAATATAGATTTTTAAGGGTTGATTATCCTAAACTTCCGGTATTTTATTTGATTCCCAAGATTCATAAAGATGCCTTAAAACCACCAGGCAGGCCAATAGTATCCATTAAAGGAAGCCTATTTGAGTTTGCATCACAATACATTGATTCCTTTCTACAACCCCTTGTAATGAGCTTACCATCATATTTAAAAGATAGCACTGACTTCTTGAGAAGGATTTTTGATGTTCCATGGGAAAATGAATTTCTGTTGATAACACTGGATGTCACGTCTTTGTACACAAGTATACCACACAAATTGGGGGTAAAGGCCGTTGAGCATTTTTTACAGGCCAGACCAATCAAGTTTTACCAACAAAGCAGAATGCTTATTGAAATGATAGAATGGTGCCTAGAGCATAATATGTTTTTTTTCAACCAAGAGATCTTTGAACAACAATGGGGCACCGCAATGGGAACTTGCTTTGCACCAAGTTACGCCAACTTATACATGGGATGGTGGGAAGAGCTAATATTAAACAGTCCCCCATTAGATATATGGAATGATAACATAATCATGTGGGTTAGATACATAGACGATATCTTCATAATTTGGAAGGGGAATTTAGAGACTGCCACAAAATTTATTGAAGAAATTAACATGAATGATTGCAATTTAACATTTACAGGGAAAATTGACCATCAAGATATTGAATTTTTAGATGTGAGAGTAATGATTATTAACAATAAAATAGAGACAACAGTATTCAGAAAACCAACGGCAGGCAACAGTATTTTACATGCTATGAGTTATCACCCCCAACCATTGATCAACAATATCCCATTTGGAGAGTTATTAAGAGCTAAAAGAATTTGCAGCACAGAGAACAGTTTCAAGAAGGTTTCAGAAGAAATGACAGACAGATTACGCATCAGAGGATATTCTAATGCTACATTGGAAAAAGCCACCAGAAAAGTAGAATCATACACGAGAGATGCTCTCCTATTTTCCAATCAAGGCAGGGACAATGGGAGCAAGAGACAACCAACTAGAACACAAGGGATAGTAAGGTTCATAACAACTTACAACACTGCACATTGGGATGTGAGAAGATTGATGAAGAAACACTGGCATGTATTGAGAAGTGATCCAGTAATATGGGAACAAATACCTATCAAACCCTTAATTACATATAAGAAAGGAACCTCTATGAAGGATATCCTAGTAAAAAGTGATGTAAGACAGGATAAGTCCAAAAAGAATTGGATTCAATTACGAGATGGCTTCTATAGATGTTCCAAATGTAAAGCTTGTAGGAATGGTGAAAATATAAAATTTGTTGAGATAGATGAGAAGATTGTTCATCGCATTAAAGGCAGCTACAACTGCAAAAGTGATTTTGCAGTTTACATTTTAAAGTGTAGCTGTCCCAAAATGAATGTGGGCAGCACTAAATTACAAGCACACAGAAGGATTCTGCAACATTTGAGGGCAATTCTGAATAAGGATGATTCATACCCAGTAGCTAGACATATACATGAAAGACATGGAGGTAAAATAGAGGACATCACATATAGTGTCATAGATGGTATCAAGAAAGATATTCGAGGAGGTGACAGAGAAAAGAAGTTGAGAAAATTAGAATCCAAATACATATTAACATTTGATACCAAAGAACCAAAAGGGTTAAACAGTAGTGAGGAGATGCATATTCACTTACATTGACATATTTGGACAGCAAGGTTAATATACCTAAGGTTTTCAGTAAGACATTGCTATATCAGTCTAGGAGAAATCGACTCAAATGATATAAAATTAAGGTTAGACACAGTCTGCATATTTATTTTGTAGTATCAACAATCACAAATGTTCTACATTTAAAATTGAAATTTAAAATTTAAAATTTAAATTTAAAACTTAAAGTGAAATCCATTTCAATGTATTTAACAATAATTTTGCCAACTGCAACAAGTTTTTCGAAAATATGGTTCATTTGGTTAAAACATTAGTTTGTATTTTTACTTCGTAAAGCACAATATGTTAAGTGTTAATGCTGTTCAAAATTTAATTTCCATGTATTTATCGTTGGAAAAATACACTGTATAATAAGGTTTGTTTAACATGCACGATGGTTGGTTGTAAACATCAACATGAAAGTATTTAAACTGAGCCAATATGGCGATCGACAGGTTGAAGAAGGCGGCAACGCCGAAACGCGTCCCTGTTGGCGATTAAACAATTACACTTGCTGTGTTCGTGGAGTGCTGTCTTTCTTCGGAAACGCAGAAGAAATGTGTTTATATATATATATATATATCGATATATATATATCGGAAATATCCCCAAACTTTTTGCCTATGACCTCCTGTTTTTTCACTGTCTGCTGAGTTTCATTTTTGCTGGCTTTAGGGCTCTGGGCACTTTATCATTGCTGACCAGTGCTGCTAAAGTGCAAGCGCTCTCTGTCTAACTTACATTGGTGATTAGTTTATCCATGATTGACATATTTGATTTACTAGTAATTCCCAATTAACGGCACTTTGTGTGCCATGGGCCTGTAAATCAAATGCTACTAGTGGGCCTGCAGCACTGATTGTGCCACCCGAATATGTGACAGAAAAACTAGGTCCTAAACAACTATAGCCTAAACCACTACTGCTAAACAACTAAAAAGTCTCTACAACTAAGTTCCCCACACGGTCCAGAGCCAATCCCCCGACTCTGAGAGTGCGGGGACGCCATTACATGCGTGCACTACATATAGGTCAATACCTATATGTTAGCTTCAAAATGGTAACCCCGAATATGGCTATGTAAAGTGTCTAAGATCATGGAATTGTCCCCCCAATCCAAATCTGGTATTGGGGAGCCAATTCCATGTACCCTGGGGGCTCCACCATAGAACTCCAGTACTGCCAAACCAGCTCTCTGAGGCTTGCAATACAGCTACAGCTGCTGTCACCTCACAGAGAGGGTTCTGTCCCCCTGGGGTCTGAGCATCTCAGTCCCAGGAAGGCAAAACAAAGCATTTCCTTTGGGAGGAGGGTGCTACACCCTCTCCCTTTGGAAATTGGTGTTACAGGCTGGGGAGTCATAGCCTCCCCCAACCTCTGGAAATGCTTTGAAGGGCACAGATGGTGCCCTCCTTGCATAAGCCAGTCTACACCAGTTCAGCGACCCCCAGTCCCTGCTTTGGCGTGAAGCTGTACAAAGGAAAGTGGAGTGACCACTCCCCTGTCCATCACCACCCAGGGGTGGAGCCCCTAGCTCCTCCAGTGTGTCCCAGACTTCAGCCATCTCGTTTTCCAAGGTGTGGGGACACTCGTGAGGCCTCTGAGTGGTCAGTGCCACACCTGATAAGGTAGCCAATCCACCTCTCAGGGCTATTTAGGGTCTCTCCCGTGGGTTTCTCTTCAGATTCTAGTTGCAGGTTTCCAGCAGGAATCCTCTGCAGCTACTTCTTCATCCTCTGACCTCAGATTGACCGCAGACTGCTCCAGGAACTGCTGTAACAGCAACAAAGTATCCATAAGGGCTACTTTTCCTCTGCAACTTCAGGTCCAGCCAGCAACTGCAACAGTTTCCATGGTGTGTATGCTCTGGGGACTCCCTGCATTCACCCTGCACCAGAAGAACCAAAGAAATCTCCTGTGGAGTGATGGAGTCACTTCCCTGCTCTTGCAGTCACCTTCTAAGTCGATGACTGGTTCTCTTGGACTCCTCTCCTGGCAATGAGCGTGCACCTTGGAACACAAGTGGTGCACGCCTTTGACACAGACTGTCCTGAGGTCCTGCTGTCTCAATTTGGAGGAGGTAAGAGCTTGCCTTCCCTGAGTACGACAGTACCCCTGTTTACCACATCTTCTTCACCTCCTGAAGCCTTTGTGAACTGTTTGCAAAATTCCTTCAGGCACAGCCTGGCCCAGGTCCCCAGCACTCTATCCTGCGATGCTCAACTCGCTGAGTTGTCCTCCGGCGGCGTGGGACCTTCATTTGTAGTGCTGCAGCAACTGCATCTTGCACCTCCTTTGTCCGCATATCCTGGGACTCCTGTGGGTGCTGTCTGGTCAACTGAGGGCTCTCTGAAGTGCTGAGAGCCCCCTCTTCCTCCTCACCTCATACAGGGTTGAGGCCCCCAGATCCCTCCTGGGTCCAGACAGCATCACTTTGACGCAAAATGTGACTTTGCCGGAACCAAGGCTTGTTGGACGAATTCAGCGCCAAACTCACCTGCATCCAACATCTCTTATTGGACATCCATTGCATCATGCTTGAACCCGCTGACATCTTTCTTGGGTGCATTTCTGCAGTCTTAGTCCAACAGGGGAGATATGGAGGTTGGGATATTTTAACTCACAATTTAAAAATACATCTTTTGGTGAAGTTGGTGTTTGAACTGTGAGTTTGAAAGTTACACTTTAAAAAGTGGGCATTTTCTTGCTTAACCATTCTGTGCCTCTGCCTGTCTGCTGAATACATGTCTGGGTCAGGATGACAGTTAGGCTGTTTGGGCATTCACTCTAGACAGTCACATAGAGGGAGCTGAGGTGTGCCCTGTATATCCTGATGGTCCATCACTAGGCTGATGGGTCTCCTGAGATAGAGCAGAGGGAGGAGCTGAAACTTGCACCTGAATAGGGCTGTGTCTGTCCTCACACAAAGCAGTCTCAAACCCCCTGGAGTGTGTCTGGGGCCAGGGCAGGGAAAGGCAGTGTAGTGCACTACAAAGACTTCTCTTTGAAGCTTGCCTACTGCAAAGGAAGAAATGGGTGTAAGTACTGGACCTCTTACACCACCTAGTTACAATCCTTCTAGACTGAGGAACTTTGGCAAGAAAAAGAGTTGGATGCTGTAGGAGGGACTGCCAATCTGCCAGTTAGTTTGTTGGGCTGGCCTTCTGCTTGCTGCTTGCTGCTTCTGCCCATTCCCATTTCTAACCATATATAGGGACTGCCAATCTGCCAGTTAGTTTGTTGGGCTGGCCTTCTGCTTGCTGCTTGCTGCTTCTGCCCATTCCCATTTCTAACCATATATATATACACATATATATATATAGATTTAGATAGATATATTCACACACACACAAACACACACACATATAGATAGATAGATAGATAGATAGATAGATAGATAGATAGATAGATAGATAGATAGATAGATAGATAGATAGATAGATAGATAGATAGATAGATTGGGCCCTAATATGTTATGGTATTCTCACTTTCTTTTCAGCTTGCACTGCCTGAACTCTACCATCTAAAGATGATATCAAGTGTTTTTGTCGGTCACTTGTTATAATCAATTCTAGTATGTCTTCCTGGGATGGGGATTGCCAGTGTTCACTAAGTTTGTTACTCGCAATAATGGTATTCTAAATCCTATATTCAAATTTGGGGTTTGAGCTGGATTCTCTTCAGGCATGATTCTCCACTGCTCTTATTCCTCCTCTTTGACGTGGGAAGTGGGAATGAGGTGGGTTGATGAGATTAATGGGATTAGAAGAGGTATTTTTATTTGTCTCTTTATTTATTTCAGTCTTATTTTTTATCTCTTTCTTCCATGTTTTGACTCTCCCTCTCCTCTGGCTTTCTTCCTCTAGGGCAGGCTGAACTCCAGTTGGCTGCTTAGATAGTCATGCACTCCCCAGCATTCTGGAGAGCCCCCATGGTCTGTCCACACACCCGCTGGATACTCCCCTTCCATATTTTAGCTGCCCTCCTCACACACTCCTCTATATAAAGACAAAAAATGTTGAAAAAAGAATCCAGCCACACTGGAAAATAAACTAAAATGCTCTGTAGCTCTCTTTTAAAAAGTACAGTAAGAGCTAGATTTAAGGAGCCCCTTGTGCCACCTTGCGCCATATTAGCGTAATTTTTCTGACTCTAATGTAGCATTAGGTTGGCAAAAACGCAGCACCATATTTACAAAGTGGTGCAATGCATGCATTGCGGCACTTTGTAAACCCACGCGCCACATTATGCCTGCACCAGGTATAATGTATGCAAGGGGGGCATTGCTGCGTTAGGAGGCCACGAAAAATGGGAAAGTGGAATCTATGAGATTCCACTGTGCCATTTCTAGTGTCGTTTTTAACGCCTGCCTACGGCAGTCCTTAAAATGAGGCTCCCATTGTTTTCAATGGGCCTCCTTTCACTTTGCAGGATTAGCGTCAATATTTCTGGCGCTAATCCTGTAAAGCGCCAAACTAGTGTCAACATTTTTGATGTGGGTGTCATACTGTGTGCCATGGTGTGCAATATCATAAATACCGCACATATATGGTGGCTTTAGGGGGATGCAATGGGGTGCAAGAAAAGTGACGCATCACGACATGAAGTGCCACTTTTCATAAATCTGTCCCTTAGTGTGTGTGAGCATCTCTACCTCTGCCCTAGTGCAGTAATAATAAAAGGATCAGGACTATGGGCAAACCTGGCAAAAAAGTTTTTAATTTTTTTCTTCCCCACGGATGTAGAACGTTTGGGTAGGCCTCTCTCCTTTGGGGAACTCCTGGCTACCTTTAACATCTAAAATATCGAATTCTACAGCTCCTAGCTAAAAAAACTGGCTTTGTATCTTTTCTTTTATAATGTAAACAAACCGAGCCACTTGGTTTCAAAATGTTTTTAAATTAACCATTCAAATACATCAAATAATATTCCTTCTCCCCTATACAAATGGAATGAAACACTCCTATGAAAGATTCCCCCCATCAAGTGACTGTGCAAGTTATCGTCGAAAAAATATACTATTATTTCAATTCAAATCTTTCTTGCACCATCGGGTATACTGACCTAGCCCTGCTAAGTACTAGGATTTTACTGTTGGATTACAGCACAAAAAGTGCATTAGTCACGCACTTATAACTCCCCAACACCACCCCGCAAAGCATCTTAACAAGGCTACAGTGGTTCATTTAAGCAGGCAGCGCACGCTGCCGGTAGCATGTGCTGTCTGAGGAAAGCTGCTGTGTCACTAGAGACTGGTGTCTCTGTTGTGTAAGGCATTTATTGTCGATCTTCTACTGTTATTACAACTAAGGCACTGCGCAGGCTGGGCCTAACTTCCCTAGTTAGGGCGCAGGTCTGCGTTATGCATTCATGTAAGTGTGTTCACTTACTTAAAAAGGGTATATATATCTCAAATCACACACACAAGAGACTATACTGAATAGCATACTACGGGTTTGGTGGCCTGAGGAAAGCCACGAGATTCGGTAAATGCTGAGGTGGTTGAAAATGTAGACCACTATTACCATTACTACGGATGATGTTGGGGGTTCCTTAATACGTCCCTGTTGACATCCCACTTGCTTTTAACCTTACCCTACAACCAGTTGGGACTGAATATATACTTTTGGGGTACTAGATGTAATTTTATAATTGTATTTCCCTAACACAGATCCCACTGGAAATACCCTCTAGGAGCACTCCCTCACCTGAGAGATTGAGCCCATCCAGACACGCTAGGGCCCTCATTACAACCCTGGCGGTCGGTGTTAAAGCGGCTGTAATACCGCAAACAGGCCGCCGGAAAAAAAATGGGATTAGGACCGTGGCGGAAACCGCCAACATAGACAGCCACTTTAACACTCCGACCGCCACGGCGGTACAAACAAACTGCGCGGCGGACACCGCCAACAGACAGGCGGAAGACAATGTACCGCCCACCCTATCACAAGATGCCTATCCGCTACCTTTTCCGGGGAGGAACCAACGCGATCGAAAACACAGCGGAAACAGTACACAGAAGGGGAAATCACTCACCTCTCCACACCCACGAGGAACCAGGATGCCATAGAGCCAGAACTTCACATCCTGCCGGCGATCGTCTTCCTGCTCCTCTATCAGGAGCTCCAGAGATGGAGGCGACGACCACGGTGAGTACTGCACCTACAACACAGGGGAGGGGGGAGGGAAAAGAGAGTGACACACACACACAACACCCCCACCCACAACATCATACACACAAATGCATGCAGCAACAGTACACATACACACCTCCACCCCCTGGAAGAACGAAAGGACAAAAGGAATTGATTTGAACAAATGTAATCATGTGAAATCTCCTTATCAAAGTTCAAAATCCAGTAAACGCAATTATGTACACCAACTACACTAGTCCGGATAGTGCACCAATCATTGTCCGTGGACCACTGGGCCCAAAATGCATGGGCGAAGCCCACACATGACACCTGACTGGAACTGGAGAGAACACTGCAGGGGCATCAGATCAAAATGAAACAGGCACCTCAGGAGGAGGGGGGGTACCTCAGCCAGATGAACGCACAACGCCACTGCTGTACAAGGGGGCTCCATTCCCAATGATGTATCCTGGGGAGTTCAAAGCCACAGTCTCTCAAGGCTCTCAAGTGGGTGGTTTGCCCACTGCTTTATCCTGGGGAGTGCAAAGCCACAGTCTCTCAAGTCTCTCAAGTGGGTGGTTTGCCCACTGCTTTATCCTAGGGAGTGCAAAGCCACAGTTTCTCAAGTCTCTCCAGTGGGTGGTTTGCCCACTGCTTTATCCTGGGGAGTGCAAAGCCACAGTCTCTCAAGTCTCTCCAGTGGGTGGTGTGCCCACTGCTTTATCCTGGGGAGTGCAAAGCCACAGTCTCTCAAGTGGATGCCTTTCTCCACTGGTTATGGAGGGGGCTTGGTGCTCAGAATGCTTCATCCTGCCAAGGACTGAGGTAGTGGATGTGATACTCCACTGGTGCTGGAGGGGGCTTGGAGCCCAGAGTGCTTCATCCTGCCAAGGACTGAGGTAGACTGAGGTAGTGGATGTGATACTCCACTGGTTCTGGAGGGGGCTTGGTGCCCAGAGTGCTTCATCCTGCCAAGGACTGAGGTAGTGGATGTGATACTCCACTGGTTCTGGAGGGGGCTTGGTGCCCAGAGTGCTCCACGTGCAGTGTGGCTGGTACAATTCCCTCACCTGGGTGTGTGTGCCACGGGATTGCCGAGGTACAGGTAGCATGATACGCCATGGAGGCTGCGACATATCCCACACTGCTGCGGCTTTGCATTCCACCTGCAGGTGACAACTGTGATGACAGTAATGCTTCATGGAAGCTGCCAAGGGTCCTGGAACTCACCACCAGCCTCGGACGACTGACCACTGGGGATGGTAGGCATGTCTGCGGTGGTGCCACTGTCTGAGGATGTCACGGGGCCGCTGGTGGTGCTTGCGGCGGTGTCAGTCGTGGCGGTGCATGCGGCGGTGTCAGTCGTGGCGGTGCTGGCTGCGGGGTCTGTGGTGGCGGTGCTGGCGGCAGGGTCTGTGGCGGCGGTGCTGGCTGTGGGGTCTATGGCGGCAGTGCTGGCTGCGGGGTCTGTGGCGGCGGTGCTGGTGGCGGGGTCTGTGGCGGCAGTGCTGATTGCGGGGTCTGTGGCGGCGGTGCTGGCAGCGGGGTATGTGGCGGCAGGGCATGTGTCAGCACCTGCTGAGGGAGAAAGCTGGATGTCTCCTGCAGCCTCGGACAGCTGCCCACCGGGGAAGAGGCTGGGGACTGTCTCAGCGGCTGTAGACGTGCCAGAGGTGGTGCAGGTGGTTGGTGCAGGTGGCAGTGCAGGTGGCGATGCAGGTGGCGGTGTTTGCCACTGTAGAGGTTGGCGTGGACGTGGACAGAAGGTGTGACACTGGTTCCTCAATCGGCGCCACCATGCCCTCTCCTGACCTGCCCTTCAGTTTTTGGCCCTTCCCCACCTTTGATGGTGGGGCAGTTGTCTTGCCACTATCCCCTTTAGTTTTCGCTAAACCCTTGGTGGCAGGTGTTTTCGGCTTCTCCCTCTGGGATGTGGGCACCTTTTTAACCTTGGCAGGTGGCGGAATGTCCTTGCCCTTGCTCTGTGGCACACTGGCAGCCCTGATGGTTGGTGTACTCAATGACCCCGCAGTTGCTGGCACCACTGTGCCTGGGGATGTGGTGGCTGAGGTGCTGGGCTGGGACCTGAAAAGCCTGGCTCTAGGGGAAGGACAGGAGTGTAGGGAAGAGGTCAATGTTAGCCAGGAAAACATTTTTCGACACACTGGGATGGGTAGATGGAGGGGGTTTGGGAGTGGAGGAAGAGGTAGTGATTGTAGGAGGTGTAGTCTGCTGAATTTGGGTGAAGGTGCATGGGCTGGAGGCTGTTGTGAGGTGGATGGCTGTTGGGTGGGTGTGTGCCTGCGTTTGTGTACTTTGGGAGGAGGGCTCACTGACACACTGGAAGAGGACACTGGGGATGTGTGAATGGTAGTGGGGGTGGTGAGTGCACATGAGCGGTGTGTGTTGATGGGTGTGCTGGTGATGGAGGTAGTGGCTGAGGATGTAGTGCATGCAGGTGTGAGTGGAGACGAGACTGGGAGGGAGGATGGAGACGTGGAGGAGGGGGACACAGAGGAGGAAGTGGATGTTGGTATGTGTGCATGGGTATGATGCCTGTGTGAGTGCCTGTGGGTTGTGTAGTGCTTATGTTTGCCTGAGCCACTCTTGTGTGTTGATGTGTGTGCATCCTGGTTTGATGGTGTGCTTGGGATAGGCTGAGGTACAGGGGATTGGGTTTGGGTGGAGGAGGTTGGAGGGGGGAGGCTGGACACAGGGACAATGGCTGCCATCAGTGCTGAGGCCAGAGCCTGAAATGCTCTCTGTTGGGCTGCCTAGCCAGAATGAATGCCCTCCAGGTATGTATTTGTTTGTTGCAAATGCCTCTCAACACCCTGGATGGCATTCAGAATGGTAGACTGCCCAACAGTGAGGGATCTCAGGAGGTCAATAGCCTCCTCACTGAGGGCAGCAGGGCTGACTGGGGCAGGGCCTGAGGTGCCTGGGGCGAAGGAGATGCCCACCCTCCTGGGTGAGCAGGCACAGGACACACGCTGAGGGGCTGCTGGGAGGGTGGCGGCTGTTCCTGTTGATGCGGTGGGCACAGAGGGGCCCACCACTGCAAGGGAGCTCCCATCAGAGGAGGAGTCGCTGTCACTGGTCTCTGCTCCTGTCCCTGCCGTGGAGCTCCCCTCGCCCTCCATCCCACTGGTGGCTTCAGACTCCGTTGCTTCACCCTCCAGGGCCAAGTGGGATGCAGCTCCCTCCTGCTCCGGTGCCAATGCTGCTCCGCCTGATGATGCTATTGCACACAAGAACAGGGAGACCACAAAAAGGGGGGGAAAGACAGAAGAAAGACATGTTCAGTGCATGCAACACCACTACCGTTGGCGGCCACAACAGACAGTGAGCAGCCCTCTGCACTACGCCATGCACTTATAGTTCTTAGATTAATCACATGCCCATGAGGTACGAGGCATAAGCCCAATTGCTGCACACCTGGAAGTCACAGGAGCCTGACTAGGTGTAGATTGCTCTACCCACTAGTGGGGCTGGGGTGCCACATAGCTTGCCTCCCAAGGGACCTTGCCTACCAAGATTGCCCTGGCCTAGGGGAACCCACTGCCCACCTTCCCCGCCCAGACACCTCGGAATGCACGCAAAGTCAGCTGAACGAGAGTGTACTCACCCCCTTGTGGATGCTGTGATGCCCTCAAGCGCCCATTCAACTCCGGATATGCCACCGCCAGGATCCGGAACATCAGGGGGGTCATGGTGCGACGGGCACCCCTCCCACGTTGGGAGGCCATCCCCAGCTGGGCCTCCCCGTCTTCTTGCTCCAGAGGCGCAGGTCCTCCCATCTTTTACGGCAGTGAGTGCTCCGTCTGTGGTGGACACCCAGAGTCCGGACATCCTTGGCGTTGGCACGCCAAATACCCTTCTTCTGGTGGGCTCTGACCTAGAGGTATGGTACAGGGGCAAAGGACATTACTTACCCGTCCGGACAGTCATACTCATTGCCCCCCGTTCCCACCCTTCCCTGACGCGAATACACTCCCCATCCGCACATGCAGGCCTCAGCCCCCCCATGTATCTTCCATCCACACCACCCAAAACAGGCGTTGCCCATGTAGTATGCTCACAGTGTACTCACCTGTTTGTCTGGAGGACCGTAGAGTTGCGTGTACTGGGAGACGACCCAACTCCTCCGAAGTGAAAGCAGGGGCCCTTTCCCCAGACACATGAGCCATCGTCACTTCCAGACTGAGGTCACAGCAGCACTTGCAGTGTAGGTCCTCTCCTGTTGAAGGTCAGGTATCAAGTGAGTGAACAGACAGAAAATGGTGGTCACGTCCGCGACGGTGCATACCATCACCGCCGGCGTACATCATCATTGGCTCCTGGGACCCATAGGGCCCAATGTTAACCAATGCATAATTGCGCTGCGGTCTTCGACCGCCCACCGCGACGGTGTACAACGCCAGCGCAGTTACCTTATATCCCCTTGTCCCACGTCACAGGTCAGGCAGCCGCCATTTCAGGGGGCCACATGGCATTAATAATAACTGCGTCACACCTAGGCCTGGAATACTCACAGTTACAGGCACATTGCGGATTAATACATTTGTGCAAATGACATTTTGGGATACCTCAGTGTTGGCTGACTCTCTGCTCGCTGTTCTCCTCCATAGAGCACGTCTGCTGGGGCAGGTGATGAGATGGGAGCATCCTCCGGTGTACAGACCCCTGGTGGACCTGTTGACAATGGAAGAGAGACACATAATAGTCACACACAGACTTGATCGTGCAACAATCCAGGAACTGTGTGCACAGTTGGAGCCAGACCTGATGTCAGCTATCCGCCATCCCACAGGAATACCCCCTCTAGTGCAGGTCCTGTCAGTACTCCATTTTGTGGCAAGTGGATCCTTTCAAACAACAGTGGCCATTGCATCAGGGATGTCCCAGCCAATGTTCTCTAACGTGTTGTCCAGAGTGTTGTAGGCCCTGCTGAAACATATGCGCAGCTACATCGTGTTCCCTCAGGTGGAGGATTTGCCTACAGTTAAAGGTGACTTCTATGCCCTGGGACATATCCCCAACATCATTGGTGTCATTGATGGGACACATGTGGCATTGGTACCCCCCGCAGGAGTGAACAGGTGTACAGAAACCGGAAGAGCTACCATTCTATGAATGCGCAGATGGTGTGTTTGGCAGACCGGTACATCTCCCATGTGAATGCCAAGTTTCCTGGCTCAGTGCATGACACCTACATTTTGAGGAATAGCAGCATCCCTTATGTGATGGGGCAACTCCAGAGGCACAGGGTGTGGCTAATAGGTGAGGTCAAGGACCCAATACAGTGTGAATAGGTATCTGGATATGGGGTTGTCCCTCAGGGTTAGTGTGTGTCTAACAGTTGTCCTTCGATATTTGCAGGTGACTCTGGTTACCCCAACCTGTCATGGTCACTGACCCGAGTGAGGAATCCCAGGACAAGGGCAGAGGAACGCTACAATGAGGCACATGGGCGAACCAGGAGGGTGATCGAACAAACCTTCAGCGTCCTGAAGGCCAGATTCCGGTGCCTCCATATGACAGGTGGTTCTCTCTACTACTCACCAAAGAAGGTGTGCCAGATCATCTTGGCCTGCTGTATGCTGCACAACCTGGCTTTGCGACGGCAGGTGCCTTTTCTGCAGGAGGATGGGCCAGCTGGTAGTCTTGTGGCAGCTGTGGAGTCTGTGGACAGTGAAGAAGAGGAGGCAGAAGAAGAGGAGATCGACAACCGAAACAACATAATCATGCAATACTTCCAGTAAGACACAGGTAAGAACATGTCACTGCCTCACACATCTCATATAATTTCTGGAGCTAGCATAAGTCTGTCATTTTCACTCAGTGTATGGACCCTGACTTGTCACTTGTCCTTTCCATTTCACAGATGTGGGTCCCACTTTGTACCCTCTGCTATATTTCCTCTAGGCCTACAGCTGTGTTACATCGGTATGTGCACAAGTAAATTGACATCGCTATATTCCATGGTTATTGCAATTACACGTTTGTAAAAGCACAGACTGACTCCAGATTGTTTTGTGATTGAAGTGTGTTTATTTCTGTGCAAATGAGTGGAGGGGGTTGTAAAATGGGCTGGGGTGATGGTGGAGGAATGTCCATGGCAGAGTCCAGTCTATTTGTTTCACAGGTGCATTGTCCAAAGGGGCATAGGAAGTGGAACAATGGCAGTTGAAGGATGGACAGGGTGACAAAATGGGAGAGAAGGGTGACATTCAGGGGGGTCTCATTTCCTGGCAGGGGTCCTGGCAATGTTCTCTGTCTTGTTCCTGGATCTCAGGGACCGTTTGCGGGTTGGTTCTCCATCTGCAGGGGGTGGGGTGCTGGTGTTGTGTTCCTGTGGCGGTGCCTTCTGTCCACTAGCGCCGGCGGAGGTGGTGGGCTGTTCATCATCCAGGCTAGTGTCAGGGGCCCCTTGTTGTGCCACTGTGTCCCTCCTGGTGTTGACAAGGTCCTGCAGCACCCCTGCAATGGTGACCAGGGTGTTGTTAATGGGCTTAAAGTCCTCCCTGATCCCAAGGTAGTGTTCCTCCTGCAGCCGCTGGGTCTCCTGAAACTTGGCCAGTACCGTTGCCATCGTCTCCTGGGAATGATGGTAAGCTCCCATGATGTTGGAGCATGCCTCGTGGAGAGTGGGTTCCCTGGGCCTGTCCTCCCCCTGTCACACAGCAGTCCTCCCAGCTTCCCTGTTTTCCTGTGCCTCTGTCCCCTGAACCGTATGCCCATTTCCACTGCCCCCAGGTCCCTGATTGTCCTGTGTTAGTGGGGTTGCCTGGGTTCCCTTTAGTGGTGGACACACTGCTGATTGACGTGTCCTGGGGACAGAGGGAGGGGCCCGCTGGGTGGGTGCTGTGCTGGTGTTTCCTGCGAGGGAATGTTCAGTGGTGGTTTGGGACTGTGTCAGGGGAACCGACTGTCCTGAGGTCCCTGATGGGCCGGGCTGGTCATCTTGATCCAGTTGTGCAGAGCTGCTGTCATCACTGTGGGTCTCTTCTGTGGGGGGATGGCTATGTCTGGCACCTCCTGTCCGGTGACGTTGGGTAGTGGTCCTGTAGGGGTATTAAGGCATGATTATTGCATCTGTGTGTGCTATTGTGTGCAATGGGTGAGTGACCATGTACTCCAGTGCTTGCATTCTTGGCTTGGTCCTTGTGTGATAGTTGGTTTGGGGTCTGTGTGGGTATCTGTACTGGACATGCTTTGGTGTCCATGCTTTGATGTTGCATGCAGGGCTTGGTATTGGGATGGCTGGGTTGTGATTGTGGGGCATATGTGAGGTGTTAGAGTGATGGGGGTGAGGGTTAGGGTGGGTGTATGTGATGGCATGCAGGTGGGGTGGGGAATATGGTAATAAAGATATGTCTTACCAGAGTCCAGTCCTCCTGCTACTCCTGCGAGGCCCTCAGGATGCAGTATTGCCAAGTCTTGCTCCTCCCATGTTGTTAGTTGTGGGGGAGGAGGTGGGGGTCCACTGCCAGTCCTCTGTACAGCAATCTGGTGTCTGGAGTCCCCGGAACGCACCTTCCCCCATAGGTCGTTCCACCTCTTCCTGATGTCATCCCTAGTTCCTGGATGCTGTCCCACTGCGTTGACCCTGTCGAGAATTCTGCACCATAGCTCCATCTTCCTTGCAATGGAGGTGTGCTGCACCTGTGATCCGAATAGCTGTAGCTCTACCCGGACAATTTCCTCCACCATGACCCTGAGCTCCTCCTCAGAGAACCTGGGGTGTTGTTGAGGTGCCATGATGTGGTGTGGGTGATGTGTGAGGTGGTGTGTGTCATGATGTGTGAGGGGATGTGTTCTTGTGTGTTGTTTGAGGTGCGTGGATGTTGTGTAAGTGATGGTGTTGTGTGTCTGTGCATGCTAGTGTTGTTTTAGGTAGTGTCTCTCTTTGGCCTGCTTTCAAATTTCTGGTAGTAAGGGTTTGTGGGTAATGTGGGTTTGTGTTTTATAGTGTCGCGAGTGTGTGGGAATGGTGTGTGTATGTGTATCAGGTGTGTTTTGTTTATGTGTGTGTATTTTGAGCGCAGCGGTGTGTACCGCCAATGGATTACCGCAGTTGAAAGGCCGCCACGTTGATTCGTGGGTCGTGAACATGTGGGCGTATTCCTGTTGGCGTGGCGGTGCCAGTTTTGTTATCGCCAGTTTATCACTGACCTTTGGTGTGGGGTACTTGTGTGGGTGTCTGTGTTATGGCGGATTCCGAGCTGTGGGTCATAATAGCTGTAGCGGAATTCCACGGCCACAGCGGTATGTTGGCGGTCCTCTGCAGTGCGGTAAGCTGCATTTACCGCCAGGGTTGTAATGAGGGTCTAGGTGTTCTGGGTGAGGACTCAATACTAAACTATGCCACTAGCGGAAACTTTAGTGGGCGAGAGTCCTTTTAAAAAACCATAAGGTTTCCATGAATAGGAGAGGTGTTACAGTGGCTCCACTTCCTCTTTGATTATTCTGGGGCTAGCTTCAATCAAGTCGAGTGTGGCCTTTAAGTATATCATACCACGTGGTCTCTCAACACATTATAACTGGTTAAGGTGATAAAAGAGTTAAATCTGCAGCAATGTTTAATTGGCTGAATGACAGCCTCATGCAGTCACTGAGGCGGCAGATGATAGCTTTGTTTTTCATTTCTGTGCTTGCCACCGCCAAAGCAGAAAAGGAACACCTGCTTCTTTCATGCCCAGCCCCTCCGTGCTGCCTTGTGCTGTTGAGCAAGTCATGCTCTCACACAGCAGCAGATCGATGTCTAACAGTGGCCGGTTAGGAATAGCTGGAGTCTGTTCCAAATGCTAAGTGCTGTCTGGTGGTTATGCTTGTGGGCTGTGGACAGGAGGTATGGCGCATGGTTTCCCTTCTGTCTAGTTGCCCTACACCTAGCCTCTTGGACATACAGCCAGGTCTGCTCCATTTTAGTGAACTTGACTAAAAGTCAACATGTTATCCAGTCAAGTGTGAATGGGGCTGGGTTTCTTGTAATCTATTAAGGTTGAGTGCACACTTAAAAGCAGTACTGCCAGTCGGTCTGCCCATAGCCATCTGTCACTGGACTCCTCCAACTGAAAACACTGTGACGGGTACTCTGTCACAGGGAAATTTTCCTTGTCCACAGGACATAAAACTAAATCCATCCTATTGTATCATTCCTCCAGAGGGTGGTTGTTAGACTTGATATTCTTGTTGCGGCATTACTCCCAGACTTTTGGTCTTCACTCTCTGATTTGTGTTGAACTCTTTTTTATTGGCAGTAGGACTCTGTGCACTTCCCCCAGGTGACCATTGGCAAATTACTTGTGCTTTCTCATTCAAATGTGGTAGAAATAGCATACCAGATAGGTTCAGGTAATTTACTTTAAGTCCCTAGTATATGAAACCACACGTACCCAGGGCTTGTACATCAAATGCTGCTAGTGGACAACAACACTCAGTGTGCTTCCCACTAAAGTAGCTTTATAAAACATATCTCAGGCCTGCCACTGCAGCTGTGTGTGCAGTTTTAAAACAACAATTTTGACCTGGCATAATAAAGCATTTGGTAGGCCCAAACATTCCTTTTTAATACTCATAGGTCACCCTTCAGGTAGGCTCTAATGATTCCTGGGCAAGGGTGCATGGTATTTGTAAAGTAGGACATTTGAGTTTAGGTTTTATATGTCTTGACAATGACAATCTCCTGAAGTAGTTATTCACTGCTGGAGGGCTATCTTCTTTAGACTACCACTAGGTCCCATTATTACACTTTATAGGTGCTAAATTCAGTTTGGAACCAAATAGAGCAATGCTGTTTCCATTTAAATGAATTTTAATTTAACATGATCTATAATGATAAAGTTGTATCTTAAGTTGCAAGTTTAAAAATGCTGCTTTTAGAAAATTGATATATTTCTGCCTAAGCCAACTGTGCCTTCTGCCAATGTCCTATGTCACATACCTGTGAATGGCTCTCCCGTTGTGGGTTGTGTGTTCTTTCCAGACACTGAGACAAAAGAGGCCTAGGTGTGAGGGGAGAGGGTATTCCTGGCAAGATTACCGGGGAGAATTTGGGCCTGCTCAGAGTAGACTTCAAAGAGCCCTGCATGCAGCACATGCAAAGAAACCTGACAATAGGCCTGCCCTTGCCTTTGACACATTAGACAGTTTGGAGCCAGGGCAAATGGAAGAACTAACAAGAACCAGTTTTGGTGGTAGGCCAGAGAAAGGCTGGAGGCAGGTGTAAACGTTTAACCTCCAGAACTTATCATCAGAATATTTATGAACCTATGAAAGATTCAAAAGAATGACTGCCCATGCTGTCTGAAGAAGGAAGACTGTAGGTCTGATAAGGACTTTGGCGGTCGGACCATCAGACTGCTGCGCCGGTCCCAGAAAGACTGCTGCAGCTGCAGTCTCCAGACTTCCGTATTTCGATGTATGGAGGCTGAGCCGCCATCTGCCAAGACAAATGACCACCCGCCAGCTGTGCGGCGGCCTGCAATCTTCGCAGTGCGCACTCCATTGCCATCATGGCAGCGGGGAACCACCAAGCCTATTACAAAAACAGAGTTAATGTGGCGTTCTCCTTGCTGCGGTTAGCTAACCATCGTCGTCGGCCGCAGTACTCATCCATCAAAGCAACAGACAAGTGCGCATTGGATGGATTGAGCTGACATCCATTGGCCAGGGAGACACACCTGGAATTCACACTATAAAACACACCCCTTTCCAGACCATGATCATTTACCCCTCCACTACAGCATTGCAAGAAAGAAACCAGAGATCACAGTTTTTTCATTGATGAATAACGCAACTCTTTTTTATTTTTTTGTTTTGCAATTTTTCATTTATTAACTAATGCATCACAATACAGAGGGGGTGAGGCAAAAAATACTTTTCTGGGGAGAACAGCAAAGCACATCAAAAGACAGTCACATAGCAATTTGATAAAGTTTTAGGATTCAAAGTCATAAGTGGGTTCAAGTCATGAGTTTCATGCACCATGACATTATGGAGGTCCATATACATGAAAGGACAAGGCTAAAGGGCAGATGTGAAGTATGTACCATTCAGAGAGGACCCTAGGTGAACAGCTCGGTTGTAAATAGATGGTTGTCTTGGGGCGAAGTGGGGGGAGAACTATAGGTTTGGCAGTATTGATGCTGGAGGGGGGAAAGGCATGATCATTTGTAAGGTGCTCGTGTCCAGTACCATGGGGGGAGGAGAATGTGAAGAAGGGGGAAAGGGACAAAGGGCAACCTGGAGAGGCAGTCGGGGGAGACAGGGGGAGTGAAAAGGGGTACGGAGAACGTTGGATTGGAATAGAGGTGGGGTAGTCTGGTATGTGGTGGGGATAGTGGAGGGTGGGGAAGGGGGGATACTTGAGTACAACGTTGCACATGGACATGGTCTTAAGGAAAGGGATTAGGGTGCAGAGGAGGGGAAGAAATACAGGTAGATAGGAAAAAGCATAGGGGACAGGGTGATTGCGGTTATCGCCCGTTATCACTAAGGAAAGGGGTCCAGGTTTGAAGAAAGACCTCCGTTCTGTATTTCACGTTATATGTTATTCGTTCATGAGAGACCGCTTGATACATTGCCATAAGCCATTCGTCATGCAAGGGAGGCATAGTCGAGCACCAGTGTCGGAGGATGCATGTCTTGGCTGTGGCTAGCACCATGTGCAATAGACGGATTTGTGGATAAGAGAGGTTATGGACTCCACCCGTGTCATGTAGAATGATCAGGGTCTGGAAGAGAAGGAACGGGATTGGAATAGTTTTCTGTATTGTGTTCTCAACTGCATCCCAATAAGATTGAATGGACGGACCATCGCAAAGGATGTGGAGCAGGTCACAAAGGGGATGAGGACAACACCAGCAGTTTGTATGAGGTAGGAGTCCTGCAGCTCTAAGTTTCAGGAGTGTCCAATACTAGTCATGTAGGGTCTAAAAAGGCAAAATTTCATCCAAGCCTTTCGCGCGCCACGGTTGCATGCCGCTAGTAGATCAGCCCACTCCTCCATTTCATAGTCCACCTGCAGTCTCCTCTGCCATTGTGCATGGAGGGTAGTTAGGAGGAACAGGGAGAATAAATGATGAGTCATCAGGTTGTAAATGCTCGACATTACTTCCCAAAAGGTACCCCAGGGCATGAGGAAGGAGAGCACAGGAGAGGGCTGAAGAGTCCACGGGCGAGCACCCATACAACAGTTGAGGCAATGTTGGAGTTGTAGATACCACCACGATTATTGTCTTGGGAGGCGAAACTCATCATGGAGGACTGCAAAGGACTTACAACCCCCATTATCCAAAAGCTGATCCAGATGCAAAATGCCCACCGATCTCCAACCTTCCCAGTCAACTGCTTCACCCCGATTACCAAACTGGCATTACCCAAGATTGGTGCATGGTTATGAATACGAAAATCCACCCCAGGGAGGTGGTGAGCCCAGCACCAAGATTTCAACATGGCTTGTATCATTGGATTGGCAGGGCGTACCATGGCATCCCTGGTGCCCTATAGTAGGTTGAGTCCTTGGGGGTCCTGAAACAGGGAGCGTTCTGTCAATACCCACATCAGGGTCTGGGATCCCAGAGAGCATATAGGCAAGCTGGGATAGATGAAGGGCCAGTGCATAGTGTTCCACTGAGGGTAAGCCCAGGCAGCCACATGTGCGATGAGCTATGAGTTTTGCACTGGGTATGCGTGGCCATTAGACCCCCATACAAAGGTACGTATGCATTTCTCCTCTTCTTGTAACTTGGGGAGTGGGACTAGTAGGGGCAGCGTACCAGGGATATAGGTATATTGGGGCAAGGTTACCATGCGTACAGCCTGCACTCTCCCCCAGAGGGATAAACCCAGGTGGGACCACTTCTCGAAGTCCGTTTTTGTGCGGATAAGCAAAGGGTCAAGGTTGTCTGCCAGCATGTGTTCAAGGCCACCATTGATATAGAGCCCTAGATATTTAAGGTGTGACTGTTTCCAGTGTATCAGGAAATCCAGTATAACCATACATGTGGTCACATGGGACAAAGGTAGCGCTTCACTTTTGTCCCAATTTATTTTGTAGCCCGACAGTGTCTCAAGATTGGTAAGGGTGGTTTATAGCGCTGGGAGGAAATGGGTGAGTTCTGTGAGGGTGGGCAATATATCATCAGCATAGAGATAGATTATGGAGTAGCCGCCTGGGATGGGGATTCCAGAAATGACTGGTGACTGCCTAATGGAAGCTGCCAGTGGTTACACACCCAATAGGAGAAGCAATGGTAATAATGGGCAGCCTTGTCGGGTTCCACGTTCTATGGAAAATGGAAAATGGGTCAGAGAGGAAATCATGCACAGTTTACCTGTACTGCAAGTGAATCATAAAGCCAGCAGACTTTGTTTATGATGTCATACCCCAGGCCGAAGCATTTCAAGGTCTCAAAAAGGTACCACCACCCAATTCTGTTGAATGCTTTTTTCTTGTCCAGGGAGAGGACTAGGGCTTCTTCTCATAGGTCTTTGGCTGACCAGAGGGTGTGAGCTTGGGTATTGACATGGTTTGTGGATGACCGTCCAGGTACAAAGCCCACCTGAGTATGGTGTATGTGGGATGGTATCACCTTCCTGAGGGGAGCAGGCAGGACTCCTGCCAGAATCATAATATCCCCATTTAGGAGGGAGATGGGCCTATAGCTACCACAAATTAAACAATCTTTTCCCAGCTTCAGCAGGACCACTATGGACGCCCTGTTAAAGATGGGGATCAGGGAACCCGTACGTCCTGCTCCTCGGAAGGCCTAATACAGGGGATCCCCCATTTCTTCTCCTGACCATTTGTAAAATTCCACCGGGAATCTGTCCTCCCATGGGGTCTTGTGGTAAGGGAGTTTGGAGATTGCCTGAGCTATCTCCTCTTTGCTTATTTCCCCTTCTAGTAGACCTCTGCCATCAGCGGTGAGGCTAGGCAAATGGGCATTTGCAAAAAACATGGCAAGGCGGGTGCGATCCACCTCGGTCTCAGGGGTGTATAGAGCCTGATAGAAGTTCCTGAATTCACAGGCTATATCCTGTGGGTGAGTGAGGATCATGCTGTACATGGTCTGAATGCCCAAAATGGCAAGTGCAGCTTCTTGCTGGCGGAGTAGGGCTGCCAGAAGGCGGCCTGCCTTTTCCCCTTGTTCATAGTGTCTCCCTTTCATCCTCAGAAGGGCATATTCCACCTAGGAAGTGTACTAGGCGTTGAGTTCCATTTTGGCCCGCTCAAGGCAGAGATGTGTGGGAGGGAAAGGGGTCACAGTATATTCATGAGTATGTGCCGCTATCATGACCTCAATGTCTTTTTGTCAGGAGCTTCTTTGGGCACTGGCGATGGCAGTGTCCCTAATGAACTGGCCTTGTAGAGTTGCTTTTGCAGCCACCCACAGGACTTGAGTGGAGGAGACCGACCCTTTATTGTTGTCCAGATAGCATATATGGTCCTTGCCCTGTGGTGTGCTGTACCGCAAGGGGTTCAGGCACCATGGTTTACGTCTTGGGATTGTCCAAGGCAAGTAGGACAGCTGAGTGGTCTGACAAAGCAGCCTCTAGTTTCCGGGACCAGGGCAATAGTTCTGTTTGTGGTTAATAAATAGTTTAACATAGACTGGGTGCCATGAACTGGCGATATGAAGGTATATTCTTGGTTAGTAGGGTGTGAGAAATGCCAGTGGTCTACAAGGCCATGGTCTGACAATATGTCCCCCATCAGAGCACTGTCAGTGTTGTTGTCTACATCTATTCTACCCGTACGATCAAGTATAGCATCTCGGGCCAAATTCCAATCCCCACCGTGAAGGTAGTGGGAGGTGCCAACCTCTGCCAGGAGATGGTTGAGTAGGAGAAAAAAGAGGCATTCGGAGTCCGTAGGGGCATATATGAATCCAACGCATAGTGTTTGGTCACCAAGTCTGAGTTTGGTGAGTATGTAGCATCCTTTCGGATCATACCATGTCTTAAGGCGTTTGAATTGTAAGGATCAATAAAGAAGGATCGTGACCCCATATTTTCTTACTGAACCAGAACTCCCGCTGGTGGCTGTAGAGCACCCAACCCACCTAGTCACATCGCAGTTTCTCCGATTCTAGGTGGGAGAGGAGGGTTTCTTGCAGGAGGGCTATGTCTGCTCACTTTGATTGGAGAAAGGACAGAACATTCTTCCGCTTAATATAATGCATGAGGACGTTAAAGTTCCATGATATGGTCTGCAAAAGGAGGATGGCCCCTGGACCTGTGGTAGTCATTCATGTAATAGAGGTGTATTGAAGTGTAGGTGAGAACTGTGGATCATAGAAGGGAAGCAGAGGCTACAGGAAATGGTGTGAGGGAGAGGAGGTTGGGAAGGGGAGGTTATGGGGGGCCCTCAGTTGCGCAGGGAGAGTATCACATCAGAAGGAAAGATGTGGAGAGAGAGAAGGGAGGAGAGGAAGAGGTAAGAAGATAGGGAGAAACAAGAGAAAGAGAGGAATTTCTCTGAGACCGGCTCTGCACTGAGAGGGCTCTCGGGAGAAGCTGAGAACTGTTGGCCCATGGCTCTAAACTTGCATAGCCGGTGCGTCAGGTGTACCTTAGAGGGGGAGCTGATGTACAACACCTGAGAATGGATCACACCATTATGTGGGGGCCAAGGGGAGGGTAGGGAATAAGGGTGGGAGAGATTACTGAGAACAGGGGCCCATGTCCATTGTGTGAGGAGGGGGGTCAGGTTGCTCATCAGAACTGCAGGGACCGCTCAGAGAATGAGTGACATGGATCCAGTGATGTAGTTGTAACAAACAAGCAACTATCTCTCTTAGCCAGGGGATGTGTGGTATTGCAGCAGTGATAATACGTTATGGTGTCAATCCACTGTTGTCCAGCTAGGGCGTGTGGCGGTCCCAGTATATACCTAAGATGTTCACCTGGGTCAAATAAGGGGAGGTTTGTAGCACTGTTAGGTGGTGTTGCACATCGACTTTGGAAATCACACAGTCCTGAGTGCAGGATCTGGAAACAGGGTAGGAACATAAGAGAAAAAAGAAAATGGAAAATGAAAAATGGAAAATGAGGTATACCCACATAGTATTTCAATATTATGAGATGACACAGTGCTATGGGGGTCATTATGACCCTGGCGGTCCTGCTCCACCATGCCGGCGGTGGCGGCCAGACCGCCGACAGCGTGGTGGTGCAGGAATGCCGAATTATGACAACTGTAGTGAACTGGCTGCATTTCAGCCAGTTCACCACCTGTACTGCCAGGAGGGTAGGACCGCCTGGCCGAAAGATGACCACCTTCGACCCGGCGGTTCACCTAACACCGCCAGCGGTATTATGAGTATCCTTACCACCAGGGATTCCATGGTGGCAGCCCCGTCACAGAGTCCCTGGTGGTAACAATACTGGTGACAGGAATATTCATTTGTGTTGCCACTGCAGGACTACCCAACCCCCCCTCTCTGTAGGACCCTGCCCGACCCCATCAGAAGCCTCCCACCCCCCAAGCAGTGAGCCCCCCTCCCCGATCCCCAGTCTGAACCCCCCCACCCCCGTACATTCACACACACATGCACACACGGCCACGAACCCCTCACCCCGCATACACGCATTCACATAAGCACACATACACTTGCATACACATGCAAACAAACACACACAACACCCCTCTCCATTCACACAAACATACACCTCTATTCACACACACAACACTCACCACCCCCCCTCCCCTGTCGGCAGATCACCTTACCTGGTGGTCATCCGGAAGGGAAAGGCATCCATGGCGCTTGCTCCGCTGCCCGCGCCCTGTCACCACAACACCGCCACGCTGTTTACAGTGATGTAATACAGTGGGAGGTGTTGTGGTGACGTGGCGGTGGAACAACCTCCACTATACTGCCAACCACCAGTATGGCTGCTGGCTGCTTCCCTGACTAATAGTGTTGGAGAGCAGCCAGCAGCCATAATATGGTAGTCTGAAGACTGCCAACACTGGCAGTTATTTGGCTGGCGATCCATTGGTGGTCTTTGTAAAAGACTGCCAATGTCAAAATGAGGACCTATGTTTGATATGAGGAACAGTAGTGGAAGAGAACCATGTATAGCGTCCAACCTTACAGGTCACAGAGCCAAATGACCCTGTATCTGACCTGAGACACATAGTAATACCAGAGTACAAACAGTTGGTGTATGTTTTGAGCCATTGCTTAACCTTATCCATTATGCAATGACAGGGTGGCCCCTGACAAACCCTAAGTGAGAAACCGAAAGAAGAACTGTGCAAAAAACAATTAAAACAGTAGTGGTGAGGATGTAAGAGCAATTCTAAGCCGTCCATTGTGTAGGTGCTAAGGAGGCTTCCATGGAAATATCACAAAGACCACTATAACAAGGGAGGGCTCAGTCCCCTGGGGGGAAGGGTTTCAGTTGGGATCTTGATTTGTCCCTGCCCTGGTCCTGACGAAGGGACGTCACTGCCCGCAGGGCAGTGTCCTTACTATCCTGGGATCTTGGTGGATGTTCAAAGGTCCTGCCCCTTCTATGGTCCACAGGAGTGATCTGGTGTTCGCTCAGGGTGGCTTGGGAGGAGACGGTGTCAGTAGAGAATGATCCCGTCGTTGTATCTATGGGTGTATGGTCCGTTGCTTGGACAGTGAGGTTGTCTATATACAGGCTCAGTTCAACCGGGTCAAAGAAATCCATGGACCTGCCATCCTTTGTTATCCATATGTGGGCAAGTTCGAACAGTCCAAACTTGCCATTCATGTTCTGCAAATGAGGTCGGAGGGCCAAGAATGCCTTCCGCTTCTCGTTAGTGTCTCGGAGAGAAGTCTGCCACTATGCGGAATCCATGCCCTTCGAAGTTGTACGGGCCATGAACGTGTGCAGCAGTTAGTAGTTGGCGCACTTGTTTGTGACGGAGGAAGCATGCTGTAATGGAGAGCGCCTTCCCACAGGTGTTGTTATGAGGGGGACCAATCCTGTGGGAACACTAGGTCGGTGGCGTAAGGGAGGATATCCTTGAGGAAGGCCCTGATGTCCGTGCTCTCAGTTCTGGCTCTTGTCCTCTAGATCTGTAAGTTTATTTCAGGTGTGTTGGAGTTCCCGGGCTCTGTCCAGCATGGCATCCATTCTGCCCTCTACTGCTGTGAGTCAGTGATCGAACTCTGTCACTCTGTCCTGAAATCTGACTATGGTCGTCTGGATCGATTTGAAGTCTGTGGCCAAGTCTGTGATTTTGGAGTCCATGACCTCCAGGCGGCGTCCCACTGCGATTATTTCTTGAAGTATACGCTCCATGGTGGTGTCTGGACATAAGCTTGCCGGGGCTTCATGTGAACCAGGGCCGGATGGAGCTTGCGATGAGGTCATGTTTCATTGCTGGGCAATGGCTTCCAAGAAAAGCAGCTGGTGAGCAGTTTTGTCTGAAGATTTGCTGGTGGGAATCACCTTGCTAAGAAGTTATTGAGGGCAGATCCCGGTCCCCCGGTATAGGAAAAATGAGGGAAAGTGAGAGAAGAGTAGTATGCAGACTAGTCGCAGATTGCGGGGTAGAGTGGTGGGGGTAGGCCACAAGATCATGGGTTTTGGGAGCTAGAAACAAAGGACAGATTGTCCTGGAACTGAGGTATGTTCTAGCCGTACCGGCACCGTTGGTGACACTGGTCCCTTGTTCCCCTTGGCACCGCAGAAGCAATTTACAATGACATCTTGCAGTGGCCCACCTGCTTTGGTACAGGGTTTAGGAGGTGATGTGGGAGCACTGGGTCACTGGGGGTGCTGCTGTAGCAGGTGTGAAATCAGTCCCTGCCATGGGTGCCAGGATGGAGGGGTTATGGTGCCTGGTGTGGGGTGTGGGGTGCGGTACGTACCCCAGTTGTATTCACAGTCTCCCAGGTGAAGAGGTGGTGCCTTAGACATGGTGCAGCTCTGGGAGGTTGCCTACAGGGAAGAGGTTGATGAGTCGCGGTCCTGGCGGTATGAAGGACCCCCTAGCACATGTAGTTTAGCTGTGGGCCTTGGTACATCCAGAGGTGAAAGCTAGTTTGTTCTATGCCATGGGGGGCTCAGAAGAGCTGGCTCGTAGGCTGCCTTATGTGGTCCCCCTTTCTTGTGGTTGATCGCACTTCTCAAGGGCGCCGCTGGTCAAAAGGGTGCGGGGTATGCCTGCTACCCTCCTGTTCCATGTGCTGTGTGGCTGAGGGGCCACTGACCTGGTTGATGCCATGGCCAGGGGCACCAACACAGTTTCACTCATGGAGGCAAGCCAGGCCTCGTTGTTGACTCTGTGTTTGTTGCAGCGGGGAGAGGAAATTGAGCCCATGGCTCACCACGTCACTGTAGGACTCAAGCATCACTCCCAAGGGTGGCGCTGGTTGGGGGGTTGGTATACCCTGTGTCCCTGCTGCTTCTTGTGCTGTGAGACTGAGGGGCCACTCACTTGGGTGACATTGGGGCTGGGAATATCAGGACAGATTCACTTGTGGAGGCAAGCCAGGCCTCGCCGCTGACTCTGTGTCTCCCATGGCAGGGAGTCAAAAATTGAGTCTGCGACTTGCCACATCGCAGTAGGCCTCAGGCATCGCTCCGAAGGCTTAGGTGCACACAGAAGAGCTGTAACCCCACCGGAGGCCCTCTCTGGTCATCAGCATCCTGCCGCAATAGTTAAAGGGGGTGTGGAGAGGGGAAAGAGGAGACCCCTAGTGTCCCGTCACCTCCACCGCTGTTCTGAGGTGCACACCGGCGGGCAGAGCTTCATCATCAAGCAGCACTTCTTCCTGTGGCCAGAACATGCCCCCGAGGCACCCCTTTTTGTCACCATCCCATTTACTACCTTTCCCACACTTTTGTCCATTTACACCCTATATTACTTTTGTTGTTAAGTAAGTCCCTGTCACCCACTTTAATTTAACATCCATGGCACGTCCCAAAAGTCCCTGTTTTTCTGAAAATAAGTTGAGAGGCATGGTGGATGAAATCATAAGAGTAGAGCCACAATTGTTTGGAACCCAAGTCCAGCATACTCCTCTCAGCAGGAAAATGGAAATGTGTCAAAGGACATTCAACAGAGTGAATTCAGTATGCACCACCCTGCACAAAAAGGAGAAATTAGGAAGCAGTGGAACAACTTGAGGGGAAAGGTGTGTTCTCTGGCCTGCCATGGAGTCCCTGAAGACTGGTGGGGGTCCTCCCAGTACAGCATTACAACTCTTTCCCTCGGAAGAGAAGGTGTTGGCCATCCTTTATCCAGAGGGCATGACAGGAATAGCTCGGGAAGCAAAGTCTGGTAAGTAACAACACAAAAACTGTCACAAATCTTCAACGTCCTGCATGCTGACATCTCACCATTTGCCACTGCAATGTTCATCTACTTTCCCAACATGCAATACCCAGCATAGCAGAGATGCAAGCTTGTCAATGTGCATTATCATACATAACATCACAGGTATCGATCTCCAATATATGGCATATGTTGGAATGGGGTCTGTAAGTGTTTCAATATCAAAAGATCATCCCAAGACCCATGGCATGTGTCAACATGAAAATTTATGGGCCAACCTAGCTGCAGTGTGGGGGTCTGTAAGTGTTTCAATATCAAAAGATCATCCCAAGACCCATGGCATGTGTCAACATGAAAATTTATGGGCCAACCTAGCTGCAGTGTGGCAACAGATATATAAGACGAAACATTTGCCAAGTGCTGCGAAGTGGAGTAAATGGTATGACTACAACTACCAGAGGCCCTGTTTCTGTAATTCAATCCAACAGCTCTTTGTGCTCTTGCCCAAACAAACCTGTTTGCCATCTCACTATGGATGTTCATGCAACTAGGAGTTAAGCATTTGCGTAGTGTGGGGAGTCAGCAAGTAACATGCCTACACTACTAGGATGACCTGTTTCTGTAACTCAAACCAGCAGGCAATTTTGCACTTACCTAAATACATCTGTTTGCTATATCACAACTGATGCTCTTCCACATGGGAGTGAGCAATCTACATGTCATTCTCTTCTCAGAGACGTGTCTGTCTACCTAGCTTGCTCTTGTCCTCGTATCCTAAAATGAAACTACTGAGAACAGGAATGACACCTTACCAAGTGTGTACATTAAGTATTCCTAAGGCATTAACCTGCTTCATCAGAGTTGTAATGGCAGCTAACACATTAACTCAGAACAGCTCATATGATGGCTAGAGCTACAAATACCACACATTTGTGTGTTTGCCTGTATCACATACAACTAGGTCTTGGAATGGTAAAATACACGTTTCATAGCCACTGTGTTGGCTTAACTGTTTCTAAGATGTCATGTTCATTCCCTCATCTAAAGTGCAACTGATCACCACATCCAATGAGCTGCTTGAGTCTAATAGTTTCCACCGCCTGGCCAGACATTGTCCATCGACCAGGCTCCTATTCCACCTCTGAATGGAGAACTCAATGATGATGACACTCCTGGACATGTGGATGTGAATGATGGTCCTGGCCCCTCTGGGCAGCCTGGTCAGATGGCAACAGTGGGTCTCCCAACATCTCCCACCCCAGTTGTGTCAACATCACAGACGACAACGTGACCCCCAACCTGTGTTCCTAGCAGAGGTGTTACCATCTTGTGTCCCCCAGGTCGTGATACTGAGGTGAAAATCAACAATCCTGACACTGACAGTCCAGGGCCCAGTGGAAGAGCTATCCCAGTGCCAAGGACACAGGCACATGGGGTTAGGGTCCATGGGAGGGATGATGTGGGCCATCAGAGTGAGGCCACAGTGGCCACTCTTGACCAGGATACCATCAGCCAAATCTTAGGGGTCTATCAGGAGTCCCAAGGCATGATGGGACATGTGCTAACCAAAGTTTGGGAAATCAAGTAGCTGCAGAGGGACATGACCTAACAAATAGAGGACAATAATGTTAACATGTCCAGCCCAACAGGGGTGCTGAGTGACATCCATACAACCCTGAACAGCTCTTTTCCCTTAACATCTACCCCTTCCTGTGCACAAATTACATCAAGCCCAAGTATATCTGTAGTGACACAGGAAGGGAAGCCCTGCTAGAGGATCAACCACCCTCAGACACCCATGCCTCTGCAGCAGCTGAACCCCCTCTGTCCTTGCAAGTGGAGACATTCATGAAAAAATCCAGGAGATGTGAATGACAAGCCACCCACCACTGCCAGCAAGAAACCTCATCCTTAATGCCTTTCTTTGTGCGTCACACATTCACTCAGTGGACTGATCCTGATTTCTGATGGGAGGAGTAATCTGGACTTTGGACTTCCAATGGTGTGGCATCTACTTCTATGATTTCATTCATGATGGCTGACCCCTTCATTTTTCATTTATTTTACTTTTTGCCACAAGTTTGTTTTCACCCTTAGCATTGTAATAAAATCACCAGTCACAAACTCATTGTCTGCTGTCTTAAATGTCACATTTAGGAATGTAGATATGCAAGAACACATGAGTCATGCAATGAAAAAACAATCTGCTTGTGGAAGCAGGGGTATGTTGCAGGTACACAGCGTCCAGCGCAGGATTACAAACATTCCACACAAACACATCTCTTTTTTACATATAAAATTGAATCATCTAAACATTTCATGAAAGAATTGGTTAGCACAATTGTTAAACTCACCACTCCATCAAACAATAAACTGATTAGTAAAACTCAAACTTCCTGTAATACGCTAGCGGATTTTTTCCAAAATAAGGTGAAATTAATTTATAATAGGTTTGCCAACTACACCTCTACCATAGGTAATGAGGGGCCAGCTACAGCTTCAGACCAAAATAGTTCCCCCTGCCATGGACTCCCTGTCAGCAACAGAGAGTCACGCTCAGCCAATTCATTAATCAGGGTTCCATTTGGGGAGTTTTTGGTGTCCTCAGTTGAGGAGGCAGTAGACCTTATTATCTCATCCAAATCACTTTCTGTGCATGACCCATGCCCCCCCAAGGGTGTTTAATCTCACCTCATATCCTATTGCTGTGAGCTTAAGGGAATATTTTTCTTGTATGTTCAAAGAAAGCCACTTTCCCACACATTGGAAGAGGGCATAACTCCTTCCACTCTTAAAATGAACCTAAATGCCTTGGACCCGAACAGTTACAGAGTTATTTCAAGATTACCACTGCCCTCCAAAATTGTAGAGAAAATCATGAACAAACAGGTAATGAAGCACATCGAAACGTATGACCTGCTCGATCCCACACAGTTTGGATTTAGGCCAGGGCACAGCATATACTGGCTTCTGATTAATAAAATAATCTCTTTTAAAGTTTTATGTATTACTTATAAAACATTACTTGGATCTGGTCCAGCATTCCTGAAGGATTGACAGGAATGGTACTCTCCATCCAGGACTCTCTGTTCGGCAAAATCTAAAAATGTATGCGTCCCCAGAATCAAGAAAGCCTCATGGGGAAGAAGTTTCTGGTTGATTGCCATTAAGAAATAAAACTCCCTACTCCTGGGAATCAAAGAGTTACCTAAACTCCTGGCCTCCCAGAAGGCTCTAAAAACCTTTATTTTCCAATCTGTAATGTGGTCTCAGTCTTTTGACACCGCAGGATAAGCGCCAAGACACTATCAGTTATTTGATCACTTTATAAGTTTATCTAACATTAACATTAACTTTAACATCAAGGCCACCACACGACAAGGAACCTGGAGTCTTCGAAACTTCCATCCTATCACTGTGCAAGCTGTCTTGGCACATGTCCTGTACACCCAAATTCTGTTACCTAAATTCCCAGGAACAATCCATGTCCACTTCAAATGTCCGAACAGCATCAAATACCTGCCAAAGTCACAACTCAAAAATGTCATAATGAAGATGTCATGGTGAAGGTAAATTTACAAATTCAAAAACAAGGAGTATAGTTATAGAACCATGCATATGGCATAGGCCCTCGTTACGACCCTGGCGGTCGGTGATAAAGTGGCGGTAATACAGCCAACAGGCCGGCGTTAATAAATATAAAATTATGACCACTGTGGAAACCGCTCATACAGAAAGCCACTTTAACACACCAACTGCCAGGGCAAAACCAACAGGCACCACGGCGGTAACCGCCTACAGCCACGCAGAAGACAATGTTCCGCCCACTCTATTATGAGACACCAATCCGACCACCTTTTTTGGGGCGGTACCAATGACATCAAAAGTCTGTCCGAAACATATTTCAGAAGCCAAAGGACTCACCTGTGGAGACTCACAGAACAACCATGCCGCCATTGAGCCCGAGTTGCATGTGTTCCCCATGCTCTTCTACCTTCTGCTTCACTACAAACACCAAGACCGGCGAAGACGACCACGGTGAGTACTGCCACCTAGCACACTAGGGAGGGAGGAAAGAAAAAGAGAGTGACACACACGCAACACCCCCACCCCTAACACCATACACACAAACAGGTGCAGTAACATTACATATTCACCCCGTACCCCGCAGGAATAATGCAAGGACAAAAGAAATTGATTAAAGTGAGTGTAATAAGATAAAATAGTATAGATACGTGCATCCAAATCAAAAAGTATATACATATTTACAAATGTAGGGACACTGCCTGGTCCTCAATGTCCGTGGGCCACAGGACCACATCACATAGTCCAAGGCCCCACCTTACTCCTGCAACAACACGGAGAGAACACTGCAGGGGCATCAGGTCAAAAATAGCCGGGCACTTCAGGGGGATGAGGAATGGGGGGGCCCCTCAGCCAGAAGATGGAACAACGCCAGTGGTCCTGGGGGGGGCAACATTCCCTGTGCATGATCCTAGGGAGTGCAAGGCCACAGTCTTTCAAGTGGGTGATTTGCCCACTGGCTCTGGAGGGGGCAACATGCCCTGTGCATGATCCTGGGGAGTGCAAGGCCACAGCCTTTCAAGTGGGTGATTTGCCCACTGCTTCGTCCTGGGGAGTGTAAGGCCATAGTCTCTCAAGTGGGTGACTTCTTCCATTGGTTTTGGGGGGGTATTGTGCCCAGTGAGCTTCATCCTGTGAAGGATGGGGTGAGTGGATGGCTTCTCTACTGGTTCTGGAGGGGGCATTGTGCCCAGTGAGCTTCATCCTGGGGGGATGGGTGAGTGGATGGCTTCTTCCACTGGTTCTGGAGGGGGCAGCGTGCCCATGGATGCAGATCTTGGGGAGTGCAAGGTCACAGTCTCTCACCTGGGTGTCAGACCCACAGGAGTTGCAGGGCCCAGGCCGCACAACAGCCCATGGATGCAGGGCTACACACTGTCTACCAGCGGTGACGGCTACTCAGTGGTGGCAGTGGTGCTGGTAATGGTGGAGTTGGCAGTGGTGGGGTGAGGCTCCAGCCCTTCGCCTGCAGCCTAGAACGGCTGCCCACTGGGGCTGCTGATGCTGGTGGCAGTGCTGGCAGTGGTGGGGGAGACTCCAGCCCATCCCCTGCAGCCTCGGACGGCTGCACCACCATGGTTGGTGGTGGGGGCTCCGATTGACTCTCAGCACCAGTCCTCTGTTCCTTTCTGCCAGCTGGTGCAGGCCCCTTGCACTTCCTGCCAGCAGCTGGGGGTGGCTCCTTGCTTCTTTTGGCAGCAGCCGGGGATTGCTCCTTGCCCTTCCTTTTAGCAGCTGGGAGTGCCTCCTTGCCCTTCCTTGCAGCAGCTGGGGGTGCCTCCTTGCCCTTCCTTGCAGCAGCTGTAGGTGCCTCCTTGCCCTTCCTTGCCGCACTTGGTGCAGGCACCCTTTCAGTGTGACTGCCTGGTGCCTGGGATCCTCTCCCACCTGAGGTGCTTGCCTGGGTTTTGACCACCCTGGCCCAACGTGAGTGACGGGGGGAGGGGTAGGGAAGAGATCAATGATGGTGAGTAAAAGCTTCTGGGGACATTTGGGCAGAAATAGGGAGATGGTTTGGGAGTGGAGGAAGAGAGGGTGGTTGTAGGAGGTGTCAGACTGCTGTGTTTGGGTGCAGGTGCATGGATGCTGTTGTGAGGTGGATGGCTGTTGGGCATTTGTGTACTTTGCGAGGAGGGGGCACAGACACAGTGGGAGAGGACACAGGGGACGTGTGCATGGATGTGTGGGTGGTGACTGCCAATGAGGGGCGTGTACTGATAGGTGTGCTGGTGATGGTGGCAGTGGATGAGGATGTAGTGCATGCAGGTGTGAGCTGAGACGCAACAGGGAGGGAGGTGGACGACGAGAAGGAGGGGGCCACAGTGGAGGCAGTGGATGTTGGTATGTCTGATTCTGGATGGTGTATGTGTGAGTGCCTATGGGATGAAGTGTGGTGCTTGTGTTTGTCATGTCCACACTGGTGTGTTGTCCTGGGTGCATGCTGGTCTGACTGTGTGCTTGGGATAGGGTGGGGTTGAGGGGATTGGGATTGGGAAGAGGAAGTTAGAGGGGGGAGGCTGGAAACAGGGACAATGGCTGCCATCAAAGAGGAGGCCAGAGCCTGGATTGATCTATGTTGGGCCACCAAGTCAGTGTGAATGCCCTCAAGGAATGCATTTGTCTGTTGCATTTGGGCTGCCAGACCCTGGATTGCATTCACAATGGTTGACTGCCCAACAGAGATGGATCTCAGGAGGTCAATAGCCTCCTCACTCAAGGTAGCAGGGCTAACTGGGGCAGGGCCTGAGGTGCCAGGGCGATGGAGATGCCCACCCTCCTGGGTGAGCGGGCACGGGAAACTTGCTGAGGGGCTGCTAGAAAGGAGGTGCTGGTATGGGGGTGGCGGCTGTACCTGTAGCTGGCGTTGGTACAGAGGTGTCCGCCACCACCAGGGAGCTTCCTTCGGAGAAAGTATCCGTGTCAGAACTGTCCCCTTCTATCTCTGCCGTGGTACTCCCCTCACCCTCCTTCCCATTGGTCCCCTCACCGTCGGTGGATTCGGCCTCCTGGGTCCTGTGGATGCAGCTCCCTCCATCGCTGGTGGCCCTCCTCCTCCGCCAGATAAAGCTAATGCAGATAAGAACAGGGTGACAAAACGAAAAGGGGGGGGACAAAGGATACACTTGGTCAATGGAGCCACCAACACCACTGTTGGCATACACAACACACTCACACACAGGGAACAGCCCTACGCATTAGACAATGCACTACCAGTCACAATGCTAGTAACCAGACCTTGGATAGGCACACCTAACAAAAATTGCAGTATATCTGAGACCCAGACCTCTGCCCAGTAGTGGATGCCTACTAGCTTGGTAGGTGTACTTTCACATCAGAACTATTCCCTACATGGGACCTACCCTGCAATGCCAGGCCTGGACTAGGGGCACCCACAGGGCCCAACCCTCACTCGGATACCACCCCACTAGGCGTAAGTTGTAATGATAGGCACTGTACTCACCACCTTGTGGCTGCTGTGATGCCCCCAAGCACCCATCTAGCTCCGGGTAGGCCACCGGCAGTATGCGGGCCATCAGGGGGGTCAGGGTTCGACGGGCACCCCTTCCGTGTTGGGAGGCCATTCCCCAGCTGGGCCTCCTCTGTATTCCGTGCCCAGTGTCTCAGGTCCTCCCACCGTTTCCAATAGTGGGTGCTCTGCCTGCTGTAGACCCCCAGGGTCCGCACGTCCTTGGTGATGGCACGCCATATACCCTTCTTTTGATGGGAGCTGACCTGAAGGGAAATAGACACAGGGAAAGGTATTAGTCCGACCACCCTGTCTGTTACACTCATGGCCCACCATGCCCCTTCCCATCCCCCTTAGCACAGACATGGCCCACCATACATGCTGCACACTGCCCAAGGCTCATCCACCAACCCCCCCTACACGAGGCCTTCACACACAGCACTCACGCCCCATGCATCGTACTCACGGTGTACTCACCTGTTGGTCTGGAGGCCCATACAGCAGTCGGTACTGGGGTAGGACCCCATCCACCAGTTGCTCCAACTCTGCAGAGGTGAAGACAGGGGCCCTTTCCCCAGTCAGACGAGCCAGGTCAGTTCCAGACACAGGTCACAGCTGCACTTGCAGTGTAGGTCTTCTCCTGTTGAAGGTCAAGTAGCAAGTGAGTGCACAGCTAGAAAATGGCAGTCACATCCAAGGCGGTGAGTACCGTCACTGCCGGCATACATCACCATTGGCCACTGTACCCCATAGGGCACAATGTTAACCAATGAGGAGTTGCACTGTGGTTATCGACATCCTCAGCGCACGTCAGCAGAATTACCTCATTTCCACCTGTCCCTCCATACAGGACAGGCAATCACCATTTCAGAGGGGGTGCAGACCATGGATGCTAACTGCGTCACACTACACTAATGCACCATTTGGTCATCGCCAACAAATTACTGTTACAATAACAACATGCATTGAACTGTAGTGATTGGAATGTAGAGATAATGACCAGCTGCTCACTCTTTTGCCCCCTAGATTGCAACCGCTGTGGATGAATAGGAGATGGAGACATCCTCCCGGGGACAGACCCCTTATGGACTTGGCAACAATGGAGGACAGGCATATTATCCTCACCTATAGACTTGACAGGGCCACAATCACGGAGCTGTGTGCCCAATTGGAGCCTGACCTAACCTTTGCTATCTGTCACCCCACAGGGATCCCCCCCTCTTGTGCAAGTGCTTACAGTGCTCCACTTCCTGGCAACTGGCTCCTTCCAAGTGACAGTGGGCTTGGCAGTAGGAATGTCTCAGCCAAAGTTCTCAATAGTGCTGACCAGAATGCTGTCTGCCCTGCTTAAACACATGTGCAGTTACATCGTTTTCCCCCAGGTGGAGGATTCGGCCACAGTGAAAGCTGATTTCTATGCAATGGGACATATCCCCAATATTATTGGGGCTATTGATGGAACACATATTGCATTTGTGCACCACTGGCAAAATGAACAGGTGTTCAGAAATCGAAAGAGCTTTCACTCCATGAATGTGCAGATGGTGTGCCTGGTGGACCAGTACATCTCCCACATCAATGTAAAGCATCCTGGGTCTGTGCATGATGCTTTTATCCTGAGGAATAGCAGCATCCCAAATGTGATGGCCCAACTCCAGAGAGGCACAGGGTGTGGCAATAGGTGAGCCCTGGTTCCCAACCAGTCTATATTGGTGTATGGGTATGGTGTGGGCCCTAAGGGTTAATGTGTGTCTAACAGTTGTCCCTCGATATTTGCAGGTGACTCTGGTTAGCCCAACCTCTCATGGCTACTGACCCCTGTGAGGAATCCCAGCACAGGGGCTGAGGAACGTTACAATGAGGCACATGGGCAAACAAGAAGGATCATAGAGAGGACCTTTGGCCTCCTGAAGGCCAGATTTCATTGCCTCCATCTGACAGGTGGATCCCTGTGCTACTCACCCAAGAAGTTCTACCAGATGATCGTGGTTTGCTGTATGTTGCACAACCTTGCCTTGCGTCGCCGGGGTGCCTTTTTTGCAGGAGGAGAAGGCTGGAGATGGCCGTGTGGCAGCAGTGGATCCTGTGGACAGTGAAGATGAGGAGGTAGAGGATTAGGATGAGGACAACAGAAGTGCAATTATACATCAATTCTTCCAATGAGACACAGGTAAGGCAGTGTTGATACACATATAATTTACAGTTTGATGTGTGACATTGTCACTGGCAGGCTGTGTATTCCTATTTCTATGCCCACTCACTGTACCCTTTGGCATCTCTTTTTGCAGATGTTGGTTCCCCACTATTGCTCCTGGTGTGTTCAGTGCAGCCAACTACAGGTCTTTCCAATGTAAACATTACTGTACAGTTGAATTGCACTGTTTAAATGTTGTTAAACAAACACAAACTTGAATCATTTGACATACTCCATATGTGTATTTTTTCAATGGGTGTTTATTTAGGTGCTAAGAAGTAAAGGAGCAAGGGCAATGGGCTGGGGTGATGATGGAGGAAAGTCCAGGTTAGAGTCCAGTCTATTTCTATCACAGGTGCATTGTCTAAGGGGGCATTGGAAGGGGAGCAATGGCAGTTCAAAGTGGACAGGGTGACAGAGTGGGACACAATGATGACATTCAGTAGAGTCTTATTTCTTGGCAGGGGTCTTGGTAATAGTCTCTGGCTTCTGCCTTGATCGCAGGGAATATTAGCGGGAATGTTTGCGGGGTGGTTCACCTTTTGCAGGGGGAGGGTTGCAGGTGGCCTGTTGTTCCTGTGGCAGGGCCTCCTGTCCACTAGCAGCAGTGGAGATGGGGGCTGTTTGGCCGTTTGGCTAGTGTCAGGGGCCCGGTGGTGTGCCACTGCCTCCCTCATAGTGCTGGCCATGTCTGCCAGCACCCTTGCAATGGAGACCAGGGTGGTGTTGATGTTCTTCAAGTCCTCCCTGATCCCCAGGTACCGTCCCTCCTGTAGCCGCATGTTCTCATGCAACTTGTCCAGTATCTGGCCCAGTGTATCATGGAAATGTTGGTATGCTCCCAGGATCGCGTGTGTGCCTCCTGGAGAGTTGGTTCCCTGAGCCTGTCCTCCCCCTGTCGCACAGCAGTCCTCCCAGCTTCCCTGTTGTCCTGTGCCTCTGTCCCCTGAACCTTGTACCCACTGCCACTGACCCCAGGTCCCTGATCGTCCTGTGTTTGTGGGGTGACCTGGGGTCCCTGTAGTGGTGGACACACTGCTGATTGACATGTCCTGGGAACAGAGGTATGGGCCCGCTGGGCCCGCTGGGTGGGTGCAGTGGTGGTGTTTCCTGAGGGGGAGGCTCTGTGGTGGTGTGAGGGTGTGCCTGGGTAACCGGCTGTCCGGAGATCCCTGATGAGCCAGGTTGGTCATCCAGATCCACGCAACGAGAGCTGCTGTCATCACTGTGGGCCTCTTCTGTGGGAGACTGGATGTTGCTGGTACCTCTTCGCCGGTGACACTGGGTGGGTTACCTGTGAGGATGTAAATGCAGTGTTATTGTTTCTGCGTGTGACATATTGTGCATGGGTGTGTTGTCCTCTAGGGTTGCTATTGCCCTGGCAGCTTTGCCTTGTGTGAGTTGTTATTTGGTGATTGTCTCTAGTGTGCATGCAGTGGTGATAGGTGTTCATGCAGGTGTGTGAGGGGTGTCTATGCATTGGTGTTGCATGCAGGGCTTGGCAATGGGATAAGTGAGATGTGATGGTGGGGTGTGTGGGTAGTGGTGGAGTCATGGGAGTGAGGGTGGGGGTATGTGAGGGCATGCAGGTAAGGGGGATGATGGTAGTATAGAGTTGACTTACCAGAGTCCAGTCCTCCTCCTACTCCGGCTAGGCCCTCAGGATGCATGATTACCAAGACTTGCTACTCCCATGTTGTTATTTGTGGGGGTCCACAGCCAGTCCTCTGTACTGCGAGCTGATGTCTTACTGCAATGGAATGGACCTTCCCCGTTAGGTCGTTCCACCTCTTCCTGATGTCATCCCTTGTTCTGGGGTGCTGTCCCACGGCGTTGACCCTGTCCACGATTCTCTGCCATAGCTCCATCCTCCTAGCAATGGATATCTGCTGCACCTGTGATCCAAATAGCTGAGGCTCCACCAATATGATTTCCTCCACCATGACTCTCAGCTCATCAGCTCCTCAGAGAATCTGGGGTGTCGTTGTGGTGCCATGGGTGTAATGTGAGTGGTGTGGGTGAGGGTGTGTGGGATGATATGTTGGGGTGTGTGATGTGAGGTGCGTGTGTGGTGTATAGGTGATGGTGGTATGTGGCTCTGGTTGTGTGAGTGGTCTTGCTGCCTCTCTCTGGTGGCAGTTGTTTGTATTGGTAAAGGGTTGTGGGTAATATGGGTGTGTGTTTTATATTAGTGTGGGTGTGTGGGATGGTGTGTGTATGTGTGCCAGGTGTGTGTAGTTTGAATTGTCCGATGTGGTGTTGTTTTGTTTGGATATGTGTATTTTGAGCGCGGCGGTATGTGCCGCCAATAGTTTACCACCATTGAATGTCAGCCGTAGTGATTCGTGGGTCATAATGCTGTGAGTGTTGTTCTGTTGGCGTAACAGGGTGGGTTTGGATAACGCTAGGTTCTTCAGTGCAGGGCACAGGGAGGCCGGGTGCAGAGCAAATCAGTGAGCCAGGAGCTGTGCACAAGGATACCTTCAGGAGCAGGACGTAAGTTGGCACTGGGGTTGTTCACAGGACAACAGGGGCACTCTGATAGGAGGTCCAGGTTGCTTCTGGAGCACCAATACTGGGGTTTCCTCCTCGTCCTTTTATAGCCTCAAGTGGGCTGTCTTTCCTGGTGTCCGACTTTGGCTGACCAATACCCTGGGTATTGGCATGGTTTGGCCACTGGAGGTTGCAGTGCCACCACTCTTGGCACACTGGCAGGGTTTATCCTTGTGGTCATCAAGATGCAGTTTGGTCCAGCTGAATCATCTGGTTCAGGAGATAGCAGCTGGTCAGTGAAGTGACCCATGCAGGCTTGATGGTTTCTTGTGGTTTTAGAGTGGTATCTCCACTCTGGAGGGGGTTCTCTGGTGATATTCAAAGCCTGGGGGTCCTCTGGGGTTTTTGTAGAGTTGTCCAGCAGCTCCTCAGTGGTGAGTGTTGGGTCCTGGGTGCACCAGGCAGGCTATGGTGCATTTCTTTGGTGCAGCAGGTCCACAGTTCTTGTGCTTTGGATCTTCTTGGTGCTGGTCTTCTTTTGTCTGTCAAATTTGATTTCTTGGTTTAAGGATGCCCACTAAATATTGTATTTAGTTTGTGTTTTAGGGGGAACCTGGTAGTGACCAATGGGTCATCAACCTTAGAGTGGCTACACCCACTAAATGACCACTTCCTGTGGGGAGGGTGTTACGTCCCTATAACTGATTGGCTTTTTTCCCTCTATCCAAGATGGAGGAAAATGAAATGGTATGTCCCCTGCGCAGGCAACATTTAGGATTGGCGCATGCCAGGTGGGGCCACTCCTCCCACCCTTTGTGTATTTTCCTGCCATTGCTTCCACCAAAACTTTGGGTTTGTAATGGAGGCAGTCATCTGCTGCTGGTCGTAGGCCTGGGAGTTGAGTTTCAAAGGTGTAAACCCTTTGCAGCTCGCCACCAGGGCAGTGCACATTCCTGAGGGGGGGGGATATTTTCACCTCCACTGAGGAAGGGCTTTATCTGCAACCCAGAGAGAATAATCTCTCACCTCCAGATTGTAGATTGGCTGTCAGGTGGTGTCAGTCTGGTTAGAACCAGTCAGAAACCATGACATGGTAGTTAGCTTTTGCAGGGGGCACCTCTAAGGTGACCCCTGGGTACATTTAGGAATAAATGTAATACTGACACCAGTCTGGATTTATCTTTCTGAGTTGTTTGATACCAAACAACCCATGGTTCAGAGTGGCCATCATGTAGCTGTGAAACTCATGTTGAGCAGTGTCCAGCGCATGTATTAAAATGGCTGCTCGGTCTACTCACTATGCCCAAGGTTTGGCAAGGACACAGTGGGGGCATAGTGCTCATGCATCTATGTCCTCACATACAGCATGGTGCACCATGTCTTAGGGCTGGAAGGCCTGCCAGAGGGTTGACTTACCTGTGTTGTATGCAGTATGTAGTGGGAAGAGCACACAGGCAGTATGCCTTGTCGTGTTTATAGTTTAATTTCCATCAGGACACTCAACCTGCATTTGCAGGGCTGGATGCGCTGGAATGAAAGGCCCTAGAGGGTGACACAATTAGTGCTGCTGCCCTCGGGGTCCTACCCTTAGTACCTCCTGCCTGGCACCTAAGTGCCATTTACTAGGGACTTATGGTGGCAGCTAAAGATGTCTCCAAATGTGGTAATGCATCACAACAGTTTTAGGGAAAGAGCTCTGGCCCAGGGAACCTGGTTATCAGGGGCCCTATGTACTAAAATTTCTAGGCTACATCATACATCAGGTAAACAGTGAGAGCTAGCCATGTCAGAAAGATGCCTTTTTTCACAATTCACGTAGCAAACGTCTGGAGACCACAGTCCATGTAATACATTGCAAACAAAGCAACATCTCCAAAATGTAATTGTGTCAAAAGCTTTCTAGCAGGCACACTTTGCCAGTATTTGTTTGAGCTTCAGCTTCCTAACATTTCCAACAAATATACTTCTCACATTATCACAACAAGAGTTCATTGTACAGTCAAAGTCATGATATCTCATAACATACACTCATGAGAAGAAGTTGTTGACGAGATCTTGTCGCAAGTCAGCTCCTTCCTCTTCATTACTATCATCTTCATTTTGGCATTTCTGGATTCTTATCCGCTGGTACTGCAAGCTCTGGGATGTAAGGGATGTTCCTTTGCAGGGCGATGTTATGGAGCATGCAGCATGCCGCAGTGACTTGACACTCCTTCCCGGTTGAGTAGAGGATGGCTCCCCCAGTCTTATCCAGAAAGTGAAATCTGGCCTTCAGGAGCCCAAACGCCTGCTCGGCTGGTTGATGTGTTCTTCCATGAGCCTCATTGAAGCAGACTTCCCCTAACCTAGCTGGATTCCTCAGTGGTCTTAACAACCAAGGACGGTTAGGATATGCTGAGGCTACTGTTTAGTAATGAGACATAATTGCCACAATGAGTCACACACTTTCTGATTGTAGCACCTGACATTGCACACACATGTTCAAAACAGATCTAACTTACCAACAAGCCAGGCCCTCTCCAGTTGCAGCTGGACCATTAGCTGGGGTATGATGCTGTTCCGCATAACAAAGGAATCATGGGATGAACCGGGGAACTGGGCACAGACATTTAAACTGTACAGATCTGACAAGCACAGAACTTGCACGCTGATAGAATGGAAGTCCTTCCTGTTGCGATAGACTTTTTCACTGGCATGCAGTGGCACCAGTGCAATATGGGCATCATCAATGGCAACATGCAAGATGTGACCAAATCCATAGAAGTGAACCTTCACATTGTCTAAATCCTCACGTCTGAGAAACCTGATATAGCTGTCAATGTGTTTCATCATTGCTGATAGCACGTCTTTTAAAACACCACTGAATATAGGTTGTTACATTCCACCAGATATAACCATTGTATATTGAAATGACCATGTGGCCAGGAAATGTGATACTGTCATGAGTCTCACAATGGGTGGTATACATGTTGGATTATTGTTCTGAGGCATGAGATCTGGCTCTAACTGACAACATAGATCTTGGATTGTTTGCCTATTCAGACGGAACTGCTTTATTGCATCACATTCCTAAATGGTCTGGAGGTCTGGAAATGGGTGGTAAACTGGAGGTTGATTTATCCTTCCTCTCCCAGGGTACCTATTTGTAGAATGAAATGAGTTGGAGCATTAGTCTCTATGTGCAGACCAACATATCTGATGAGTAAGACCAAATTCATGGATGAAACATTACTAACTGGAAATACATTCCATTCATTAAACATCAAAATTGTCTACTACTCAAGGTCCAGTTCTAATCCCCGTGGTTATCTGTACAGGTGCCTACAACAAATATATGTGCACATAACACACAAATAAGCTCCTATTTTGCCCCTTGATACTGTAAAGTATGTTCTGTACATGTACACAGCGGTTTGGTAAATAATTCACTTGCCTCCTGACACTGCTGTCATTAATACCTCCCCCACTTAAGCTGCTGTGTTATGCCTCTGAAACCAGTCATACCATGCCAAGCACCTGAAAGGGCCCCTGCCTTCTCTCCAGAGGAGCTGGAGAGGCTTGAGGGACAGGTATGGGCAGCTCTATGGCTCACCAAGGAAGCAGTAACTAACTCATTGGCATATTTGACTCTGTTCAACACCATCCTTTCCTTCCTCAAGGGCTACAATGTTCCTCTGAGTCCCAGTGAGTTTTCTGGGTGCCTGTTATCACAATCTATGGTCCATACATAGGATGTACAGGTTGTGGATTGTGGAGCTGAGTATACTGTGTTTTTCAAATGACCATTGTGTTGTGTGATGTGTGATAAGCCCTAGATCCTCCCTGTGTTGCATTCATATATCTATTCACTCCCTGGTGACCTGCAGATCCTTGGATGTGGCCTAAATAAGTCTTGAAAAGCAAGATGTGTCCTGAATTATTTTATATTGACTACAGTAGGAATGGTGACTGAGGTAACCACTTGACCTGGTACTTATTTCCATTGATCCTCATTGTCAATGTGTGTCATGGAGTTATAACAGACCTCTTACTCCGACAGGTCTGATTTCATCTTTCCATAAGTCTTGTTTGCACAGTACAGGACCATTGCACTAGTGACAAACCTACAGTGCATATAATTTGTTAATTCAGGGTGAATCATGACATGTGAATCATTAGCTTTCTTACATGCCATCAACAGACCAAACGTACTGTGGTATCGCTGCAGGAGTGCCACATATGGTGAAAGGTTTCTCCTATGATATCAGTACATACCACACAAACCCACTCAGAAGTGGCATGAGAATCCACTAGGCAGACCACGTCCACACATCCACAGATAAGAAGCTTTCAGTGACACCCATGCCAGCCCTATCATTGTCACCTATGTCTTGGGTTGTGGTCTGTATCATGGTAGTCGCATGTATGGACCATATGCAGCAAATCACTGTGCCTGGATGTAAAGGTGTCTGCACAGGCATGCACAAGTAGTTTACTCTTCAGGATGTCACAATGGTGTGTTGTGTTTCATTTTGGCTCACATCACAGTACATGTTGCCTGGCCCTGGGCTACTTTATGTCAGTGGGCTTGCTTAGTCCATGTAGGCCATGGCCAGAGTTGTGCACAGTCAGCAGATGACCCCAAAAGTCTGTACTTATCACCATGTGTGCTTTACACATGTAAAGTGTTGACAATTACAAAATGTGTGTGCTTGGTGTTTCCAAAATGTATCATAAACAGCCAGTTACCCGACAAAAGTGCAATTGTGACCTCTTCATTTGTCTATTACATCCATACAGGTCAGTGCCCATTGGAAGCAAGAAATTTGGAGAGCCATCACCCGGAAGGTGCAGACCCTGGGGGCCTAACACTGGCAGAACGTCCATTGTTCCAAAAGGTGGGAGGACTTGAGACGTTGGGCCTGGAAAATTGCAGAGGTCCAGTTGGGGGTGTCCTCCCAACCTGGGTGGGGTGCACGCTGACCCCTAACCCTCCTGATGGCCCACATACTGAGGTGGCCTATCCTGAGCTTGATGGGCATTTGAGGTAAGCACAGCAGCTACAAAGGGGAAAGTTCTGGGCAGATTCCTACCTGTTACATTGGCAGGTTGATGTATTAGGGGCAACCATCTACCCATGGTTATTGGAGATGGCCCATGTGTGATACCCAAGATGTGTTAACGTTTATGTAAGGATAGTAATTGGTGCATTCTGATGTGCCCTGCATATTGTCCTAGTGACCAGGGATATAACAGGGTACAGTATACTACCAATATATTCCATTGGACAGACACATGGCTGCATACAGTGGTCAATCATCTCATGTTTTGTTATGTTGTAGGTGTCATTTGTACCCAACAGTCACTTATCTTCAGTGTGTCTGCTCCAATATCAAACAACATTAGGTGATAAACCACAGTAATCAGCCATCTGCTCAAGAGAGTATATTGGCATCTGTACCCAACAGGACACTTGTCTTCAGTGTGTCAAGAGTGCTGATGTCTCACTAGTGTCTCTCATGTGATGGTGGCCATCATACATGTGACATAGCATACATTGTCCTTTGTGTGCAGTCACTGAGCAATACTTGCCCTTGGTAAGTAGGAAATGTACAGTCACATGATTTGGGTAACATCACTATTGCCCATTAGTATTTGTGCCCACATGTTAGCATGTTTACCTTGCACTTTTGTAGATTTATTGATACTACTGTTTCATACATGATCTACCAGTCTTCATGGGATGATGTCTGATTCCATCACATATGTGTGCATGCCAAAATCTCTTGGGAAATAGTTTTATATGTTGGGTATACAGTTCATGTGGTATAACAGACAGGAGTGGTCAACATTGTTTGTTCGGTCATATATACCCTAACCCAGTACTCCATGCCATTTCTCATGAACAATTGCAGAAACAATGAAGGACATGATAGGTAGACCTACATGCCCTTGGTGTTGAATCATTTGGTTAAGTGCTTTGCACATGTTAATTGGTGATGGTTCACTATCTGATTGTTGACAGGCATCAGGGAGTGACATACAGACATGTTGGAATCATATATGAGTGTGTACACTCAGTAATTCAATGGAATCTGTGTTTGCATGACAAAAAGGTACAGTGATGTGCCTCCCCATTGAGAAACATGTTTAAGACCCTCTTCAGATAATGGAGATTCCCTTGGCCACCACAACATTCAATGGACTATTGTCTTTTAGTTATGCAATGTTAGAAGGGTGTTCTCAGCAGTACCAATTAAGACAGGTGATTCCCCTAGGCCTAGCTGATTCATTGTAAAGGGAATATTTGTAGACAAATCTCCCAGACATATTGACCAAATTGTTTCTAGTGTACTTTTCTGTGCAAGATGTGTTATCCAGCAAAGCAACATTAGTGTAACTTCCATGAGATTATTTAGACAATGGATATATTGTGAAGTGACCATTGGTGAGTTGTTACAGTGTGACATGGGTGTTTCCATGTCACCTTCTTCCAGCTACTGTACTTCTTACGACAACATGGCTGGATTATTTTCCCATCACTTCCCCATTATGTGGTATTGTGTATATGAACATTGTCTGATTGCAGGACCTTGTATGGAATCTATGAGACTGAACTTGGCATTGCCATAAGATTTCATGCCAACAGGTTACTGAGGGGTGCTACAAGAGCCAAACCATTCAAGGTGACAAGGTATCTTACTTTATCCAAAGGTATTGTAATTGGACAACTTCACTCATGCAACTGAAGTTGTCTTTGAATCTGATTTTCCTGTGGGCAATAGTTTGTAGTTCATGTAGAATGCATGCATGTGGTGTTTGCCAATGTTGAAGCCACTTTGGAGGACCTTGTGGCTGGGGGTTACTCAATATGTAATTAAAACTGTTGTTCAAGTCTGTTCAGGCACATGGAATGACCCTATTTGTCTTTGTCATTTTAGCATCATCACAGACAAGCAGAGGAGACATGGCCGACACCAGTGGGGAAGCAGCTGGCTACGTTACCTCTGGTCATGAAACATCAGACACAGAGGAAACCAGTGGCTTAGAGGGTGAGGGGAGTGCCACGGAGGACACCGGCTCTACATTGTCTTCTTCAAAGTCGGCCTCCAGTGAACCCTTCCTAGTGGTGGTGGAACACTCAGGGCCTACACTTGTTCCACCCTTGTCCACCACCCCAGTTCCATCTTCAACCTCCCTGTTGCTTCCCACCCAGGTGGCCCGGTTCACTCTCCTAAGAGGGTAGCTGTCTCCTTCACATAAGGCACCTCACCCCTACCCCTGTTACCCCTGCTGCCCTGAGTGAGGAGGCTATTGACCTGCTAACGAGTATCTCTGTGAGTCAGACTGCCATTCTGAAGGCCATCTAGGTGCAGGGTACCCAGCTCCAACAGATGGTTGCATAGCTGGAAGGCATTCACAGTGCTCTGTCTGCCATACAGAGATCTTGTCAGGCTCTGGCCTTCTCCATGGCAGTCTTCCACTCCCCCTAACTCCTCCCCTTTCCTCGTCCCAATCCAATTTACAATTTCCCTATTCCCATACCTGTCCCAAGCACACTCACACAAATGCACACACACAACTCAATAGCCACATGCAGCACACATGAACACAAACACATCAAGACACACAAGCATGCAAGCACTCAATCGATACTCACCCTACTTACACCCACTGCCACACACCCCATACCCCCAGACACCACCTTAACACCCACAGACATAGCCACCACTCAACCCATACCCCCAGACACTACCCCAACACCCACAGACACAGACACCACTCTCCCCACACCCCCAGACACCACCCCAATACCCACAACTACAGCCACCACTCATACCATACCCTCAGACACTACCCCAACACCCACAGACACAGCCACCACTCACACCATAACCCACAGACACTGCTACCATTCACATCATACTCCATACAACACCTCAAATACACCCCTCACAACATATATCCCTAGACACCACCCCCGCCCACACAGCCATGTCCATCACGCCCATCTTACCCATCATATCCATGTCACAGCCCACCAAGAGGTGCAAATACCCACACTCATACATGCAACAGACACCAACAAAACACAAACATACTTCAGGCACACATACACCAGCACCAACAACAGCCACGCCCACACATGACATAAGCACGTCCTCAACCTCCCATCCATTAATCCCTCCTAAACACCTTATCCATTTTCCTTGTGAAATCCCTCTCCCAAGACAAAACGGACCTTGCCCACACAATAACCCGTCCCATCCATGTCCAAGTCCTCCCCTGTGACACCTGCCCCTCCTGAATTCAGCCATACCCCTACCAAACCCAAGAAGAAGCTCATCCCTCCCAGAGTGAAGCCCACCCCTCCCAATACCAAATCTACCCATCCAAAACCTGACCCCACCCCACCCATCATTGAGGCACCTGAAATGCCCACTAGAAGCCCTTTCCTGTGGAGGTTTCTGTAGCAGTAATCTGTAAGGCAAGTTGTGGGGCACAGCAGTGTGCCCAGCACATTTGAAAGATAGACTGGCCATTGCCCTTTTCTCCATTTTTAAAGTTATGAAAATAAACCTCAGTTGGTTGTTTTGCTACACATTTGTCCTGCCATTACTTTTCTATCTTTTTGAAGTTATAGTATAATTTGTGATGTATGACTACAGTTGTGCTTGTTTCATCCTGATTGATGGTCCATTTGATGTGGTTGTTAAGATCTGACATTGGAACCAGTGCTGGAGTCACCCAGGACAGGAGGACATGTTTGGATGTAATCCAACTGGTGTGGCATTGTATTGGGCGGTGTTTCATTTTGTAAGTACTTCATCTTGGCTTGGCCAATGTCAACTTCTATTGGGTTACATTTCTCCCCCTGATGTACATTTTTATCATGTGTGTAAGCTTAAGGTTTGTTTATCCACATGGAGGGTGTTCAATTGTGCTATCCTTCCTTTACATTTGAAAGGACATGTGTTCATTTCAATGTGTGTACCTTACACCTACTTTACCTAAATGTGTGACCATTGCTGTTACTAGTGTATTTGCTTTCTAGACTTGCACTTACACAATTACAACATCGCATGACACTTGGTTATATTATTGGTTGTCCCTAATATTCATCAAGCCACAGTTTTCAAGCATGTGCAAAGTGAAATGTGTCCCAGGGCAGCAGCCTTCCTGGGATCCAGTTGATGCCACTATACCTACTCTGCAGGGATAGTTTAAATTGTGAGCTTTGGATGCTTGTTACACAAATTATTCTGCATCCCATTTACCTTACATTCTCTTGCAATGCAGATGATATGTGTCCATGACAAGGATTTTGGAGGGAAGGTATGTTTGGGTTTAATGAAACATCTATGAAAATGTATATTTAATGTCATGACAGGCCATAGCATGTGAACAATGTGAGGGTGTCACTTCATTTTTTAGGTGTGATATTGAGGATTTGCTGCTGTGTTATGGACACATCACTATCCCTGAAACTAAGATGTGCACACATATCAAGTTATGTAGAGTATGGTGGGGCAGTGTCAGAGACCTGGCCAAAGGGGGTATCATAGGGCTATGACTGGGACATATGGTGTGTACAACTCCAACCCGAGGCACACAAAATATATTTGGGCCATGGAGAACAGCCTACATACCAGATGCAAGAGCGTAAAATTTATTTTTATTTTTATTTTTATATATATGTAATCATACTCATATTTTGATATATAAATCATTCCATATTAAATCTTATGAAATTGTGATCGACTTAATGGCTACCATGAAGTGTAAGGCCTATATTTTGTTTTCCATGCTAACTTAAGCTGATGAAATTATTCTGTCTTTTCTTCTTTACTAAAATAAATGTCAGAATTAAATGTGCATTTAGTGGCTTCTGCTGGACTGAAGTAGAAGCAGATGCAAGGTCACTGTGCAATGTTATCAGTATAAAATGTTTCTAGTGTGTTCTGTTTCCTGATTGTATTTCAGCAGTCTAACTGACTTCATTCATTGTATTCATTTATATGTCTGTAGTTATGTTTCTAACTTATGTGTTTTTCCCAAGAGGAAATGGTGCGACGAGAATTGTTACCATATTTTGTAGTCATTTTCCTGTGACATCGTATTCCAGTGCTATGAACCATAAGTCCTAAGATGAAGCCAGTAAAGAGGATGCGCACAATACAATTTTATTAGTTTAGTTTTCGTCAATGAAATAACAGCGAATTGAAGAGCTTAGAGCTAAAAGTTTATATAATTTTGATATCTATTAATGTTCTGATTGGTCATAACTTTCTCACCTCATACTTTATCCATTCATTTTCATTTAACAAGTTGAATTTAATGTTCAGTCACGATTGGTTTGGGATTCATTCAATCATTCGATCATTCATCATTCTATTTTCGTATTTGTATCCTGAGTTCCAGAGACTTACTTTTATCATCTGTCACTTTGACATTACATGTTTTGCCAGAGGGTCTATTGACATTCTGGTACCTTATCAGTTTATGTCTGTTCAATACTGAACTTATGCTTAAATGGTTTAGTGTATTGTTAGAAATGGGATCTTTGGTTGACAGTCAGGTTACCCCCTGTTCAAGCAAGGAGCCTCACTCTAGTCAGGGTAAAAGAGAATCAACCTCAGCTAACCCCTGCTTACCCCCTTGGTAGCTTGGCAGAGCAGTAGGCTTAACTTCAGAGTGCTAGGTGTAAAGTATTTGTACCAACACACATAGTAACTTAATGAAAACACTACAAAATGACACAACACCGGTTTAGAAAAATAGGAAATATTTATCGAAACAAAACAAGACCAAAACGACAAAAATCCAACTTACACAAGTCAAGTTATGAATTTTTAAAGATTAAACTCAAAAATAGCGCTTAGAAACACAAAATGCTTTGATGAGGTGTTAACACAGCGTTGTGACGGAGTTGTTCCCAACAAGCCGACACCAGCGGCGCCGGACACGGAGTCGCGTAGACCCCCAAGTACAGTACCTTTGTGAAGAGTGAAAACAAGTCGGTGCGCGAATTCGGGGATCATGGCGTCGGTGTGAAACGTTGAATCCACGCACTTCGAGAGGTGTTGGTCACGATGTGGTGCGGCGACTTCCACGGAGTCGCAGACTTCAGCGGGGCTGCAGAGGCGTCGGGCCTGCGAAGAGCGTCGCGTTCCAGCGAAGGTCACGGCTTCGGGTGCAGGCGGCATCACCGGATTCAGCAGCGGCGTCGGTCCGAAGTCGTCCAAAGTCGATTTCCTTGGATTTCCCCCAGCTTTACTTTCAAGGGCCCAGGGACTGGATAGGGCACCACTTGTCAGAGTAGCATTCTCTCCAGAGACTCCAGGTGCTGGCAGAGAGAAGTCTTTGCTGTCCCTGAGACTTCAAACAACAGGAGGCAAGCTCTAAATCAAGCCCTTGAAGATTTCTTCACAAGATGGAAGGCACACAAAGCCCAGTCTTTGCCCTCTTACTCTGGCAGAAGCAGCAACTGCAAGGTAGCTCCACAAAGCACAGTCACAGGCAGGGCAGCACCTCTCCTCAGCTCTTCTCCAGGCAGAGGTTCCTCTTGTTTCCAGAAGTGTTCTAAAGTCTGTGGTTTTGTGTGCCCTTCTTATACCCAATTTCTCCTTTGAAGTAGGCCTACTTCAAAGCAAATTCTCTAGTGAATGTGAAATACTGCCTTGCCCAGGCCAGGCCCCAGACACTCACCAGGGGGTCGGAGACTGCATTGTGTGAGGACAGGCACAGCCCTTTCAGGTGTAAGTGACCACTCCTCCCCTCCCTCCTAGCACAGATGGCTCATCAGGAAATGCAGACTACACCCCAGCTCCTTTTGTGTCACTGTCTAGTGTGAGGTGCAACCAGCCCAACTGTCAAAGTGACCCAGACAGGGAATCCACAAACAGGCAGAGTCACAGAAATGGTATAAGCAAGAAAATGCTCACTTTCTAGAAGTGGCATTTTCAAACACACAATCTTAAAATCAACTTTAGTAAAATATGTATTTTTAAAATGTGAGCTCAGAGACCCCAAACTCCACATGTCCATCCGCTCCCAAAGGGAATCTACACTTTAATAAGATTTAAAGGTAGCCCCTATGTTAACCTATAAGAGGGACAGGCCTTGCAACAGTGAAAAACAAATTTAGCAATATTTCACTGTCAGGACATATAGAACACACTACTATATGTCCTATCTTAACCATACACTGCACCCTGCCCTTGGGGCTACCTAGGGCCTCCCTTAGGGGTGTCTGACATGTAGGAAAAGGGAAGGTTTAGGCCTGGCAAGTGGGTACACTTGCCAAGTCGAACTTACAGTTAAAACTGCACACACAGACACTGCAATGGCAGGTCTGAGACATGATTACAGAACTACTTATGTGGGTGGCACAACCAGTGCTGCAGGCCCACTAGTAGCATTTGGTTTACAGGCCCTGGCACCTCTAGTGCACTTTACTAGGGACTTATTAGTAAACCAAATATGCCAATCATGGATAAACCAACTACATACACATTTTGTAAAGGAGCACTTGTACTTTAGCACTGGTTAGCAGTGGTAAAGTGCCCAGAGTAACACAAACAGTAAAATCAGAGTCCAGCACACATCAACCACCTGGGGAGCAGAGGCAAAAAGTTAAGGGAGACCACGCCAAGGATGAAAAGTCTAACACGTGTCCCCCCAGCTGAAAGTGGGGAGCAACTACCTAACCTCATGGGAGTTCTCATCACTAAGGCGGAAGAACCTGGACAGACCATCAGCATTGGCGTGCTCCACCGTAAAGTCCATCATCCCCTGTAGGGAAATGGACCAACTCCACAGTTTTGGATTCTCATCCCTCATCTGCATTAACCATCTGAGGGGCTTGTTGTCGGTCTGAACTCAGAAGTGAGTCCCAAACAAGTATGGTGTTAGATCTTCAGTGCCCAGACCACAGCAAACACTTCGCGTTCTATGGCACTCCACCTACGTTCCATGGGTAGTAACCTCCTGCTAATGAAGGCTACGGGTTGATCTAGGCCCTCTTCATAAGCTGTGAGAGTACTGCTCCAATACCATGCTCTGAGGCGTCTGTTTGCACAACAAACTCCTTGGACTAGTCAGGTGCCTTCAGCACAGGTGCTGTGCACATAACAGCCTTCAGGGCATCAAAAGCGTTCTGGCTAGCCTCTGTCCAGATCACTTTCCTGGGTTGCTTCTTAGAAGTCAACTCAGTTAAGGGGGTAACCCCTTAACAAACCTCCTGTAATATCCTGTGAGACCTAAAAAGGCTCTCACTTCAGTCTGGGTCTTGGGAGGCTCCCAAGCCAGAATCGTGTCAATCTTAGGCTGTAGGGGTGCCACCTGGCCACTCCCCACCTGGTGTCCTAAGTACACCACAGAACCCTGCCCTATTTGGCACTTGCTCACCTTAATAGTGAGGCCTGCCTTCTGCAGGGCCTCTAACATTCTCCAGAGGTGTTGCAGGTGCTCCTCCCATGTGGAACTAAACACAGCAATGTCATCCAGGTAGGCGGCACTGAACTCATCCAGCCCAGCCAACACCTGGTTGACCAACCTCTGAAAGGTGGCAGGGACATTCTTCATCCCAAATGGCATCACTTTGAATTGAAAGTGTCCATCTGGTGTAGAGAATGCTGAACTCTCCCTGGCCCCCTCAGTTAAGGCAATCTGCCAGTACCCAGATGTTAAATCAAAGGTACTGAGGTACTTGGCAGCTCCCAACCGGTCAATGATCTCATCAGCTCAGGGGATGGGGTGTGCGTCAGTCTTGCTGACCGCATTGAGTCCCCGGTAGTCCACACAGATCCTGATTCTGGAGTGGCACCCGGTGCAGCAACCTTTGGGACCAATGCCACGGGGCTGGCCCAAGGACTGCTGGAGTGCTCAATAAACCCTAGGGTCAGCATTTTGGATACATCATCCTTAATCCATGCCCAGACCCTGTCAGTCACCCTGTAAACCTTCTGTTTAATAGGTGTACTGTCCCCAGTGTCCACATCATGTGTGCACAAGTGTGTGACTCCTGGGATCAGGGAAAACAGTGAGGAAAACTGTCCCAACATGTGGCAACAGTCACCTTGTTGCTCCTCAGTCAGGGAGGGGGAGAGGATCACTCCCTCCACTGACCCATCTTTCTCTCCTGCAGACAGGAGGTCAGGAAGAGGCTCACTCTCCTCCTCCACCCCATCATCTGTCGCAAGGAGCATGGACAGTTCAGTCCGCTCAAAGTGAGGTTTGAGGCGGTTTACATGCAGGACCCTTAAAGGGTTCCTTGGAGACCGCAAGTCCACCAGGTAGGTGACTTCGCTCTTGCGCTCCACCACCTCAAATGGCCCAGTCCACTTATCCTGGAGCGCCCTAGGCTCCACTGGCGCCATCACCCACACTTTCTGACCAGGTAGAAACTCGACCAGAGTGGCATTTTGGTCATACCACCGTTTCATATCCTCCTGGCTTGCTTCCAGGTTCTCCTGAGCGAGACTCCTGAAGCGGGCAGTCTGGTTTCTCAAAGCCAGCATGTAACTGAATGCATCCTGGGGGTGTTTACTAGGAGCTTTCTCCAAAGCTTCCTTAACCAGGCTCAAAGGTCCCCTTACAGGGTGGCCATAAATCAGCTCAAAGGGACTAAACCCAAGTCCCTTTTGAGGCACCTCCCTGTAGGCGAACAGGAGGCATGGCAAGAGGACGTCCCACTTCCGCCTCAAGGGCTCTGACAGGCCCATTATCATGCCTTTTAAGGTGCGGTTGAATCTCTCAACCAGACCATTACTTTGGGGGTGGTAAGGGGTGGTGAACTTGTAGGTTACCCCACACTCCTTCCACAGAGACTTCATACACGTGGATAGGAAGTTGGTACCCCTATCAGATACCACTTCCTTGGGGAACCCCATGCGGGTAAAAACCCCCATCAATGCACGACCCACCACAGGGGAAGTGATTGATCTCAAAGGAATGGCTTCTGGGTACCAGGGGGCATGGTCCACCAAGACCAGGAAAAACCTATTGCTCATGGCTGTCTTGGGATCCAGAGGCCCCACAATGTCAATGCTTACCCTCTCAAAGGGAGTACTGACAACAGGCAAAGGCTGGAGGGGAGCTTTACATTTCCTCCCACTCTTGCCACTTGCCTGACAAGTCTGACAAGACCTGCAATGTGCATCTGAGTGCCTGCGCATTAGGGGCCAGTGAAAGTGGGTGACAAGCCTCTCAAAGGTCTTGTCTTGCCCCAAATGTCCAGCTAAAGGCACATCATGAGCCAACCCCAGTAGGAAGGCCCTGAAGCACTGGGGTACCACCAGGACACGGGCTGACCCAGGCTCAGGAACCTTGGGCTCGCTATACAGGAGTTCATCCTCTCAAAAATCAGGTGTGATCCTGGCTCCTTGCCAGCCGCCTGGTCTGCAGCCTGCTGCCGCAATCCTTCCAAAGTAGGGCATGTCTTCTGTGCTGCACACAATGCTTCCCTGGTGGGCCCCCCTTCCTGCTGCCACTGCGACAGCTCAGGGACCTCCCCCAGTTCAGCCTTCTGTTCCCCTGTAGGCTCCGGTGCGTCACCCCCAGGCTCCGCCTCCTCCCGGACCGTGGGAACATCTGGGGTCGGTTTCCCACCCCCCCTGCCCTTCCTCTTCTTGGCGCTCCCCTGGGCCACTGTTTCAGGCTCCAGGTGCTCTTGATCACCCTGATGGGCTGCCATTGACCAGGTGGATACGCATACCCACCCAGGCAGACCCAACATCTCCAAGTGAGACCTGTGTTCCACCTCCTTCCAAGGGGAATCCTCCAGGTCATTGCCTAGCAAACAATCAACAGGCATGGTTGGACTCACAGCTACCTTCAAGGAACTTGAGACCCCCCCCCATTCAAAGGGAACCTGTGCCACTCTGCACAGGTGCTCTGAGTTGTCCACTGCAACTACTTGGTGAAGTACCCGGGGATCAATCTGCTCTTCAGACACCAGCTGACCCCTCACTGTAGTCACACTGGCTCCTGTGTCTCTCAGAGCCTCCACCCTCTGTCCATTAATGGTCGCCCACTGCTATACTTCTTAGTGTTTTCAGGCACTAGGGTTCTCTGGACCATCTCACTGTCCCCTAGTAAGATAAGGGTCATCTCAGCTGGTTCCCACCCACCTGAAACCAACTCCTCCCCAAGCGCTACACTGGCCAAACCCTGGGACGGCACACCAGTGGGTGCCGGTGTACGTTTGGGGCATTTGGGGTCCCCCCTCACATGACCCACTTGGTCACATGCATAGCACTTACGTGGGGGACCACCTGCCACCGGCTTTGCTTTGGAGAACCATGGCTTCTTTTCACTGGGGGGTTGGCAATCCTTACCCTGGGAATCAGTTTGGGGCCCTTTAGAGAACTCCCCCTGCTTACCCTTCCCCCCCTTTCTTCTGAGAGGGACCCTGCCCACCCTTGGCGTGGTCTCCCCCATACCTCTTTTGGACCCTGGTGCGCTCCCAGCGGTCCGCTTCCTGCGCAAGCTTCCTGGGACAGTCAGCTTGCTATCAATCAGGTGCTGGCGCAGCCCTGGAAAACATAAACTGTACAAGTGCTCCCAAGCAATCAGATTGTAAAGCCCCTCATACGTAGTTACCTTACTGCCCTTCACCCGACCATCCAGTGACCTGCAATAAGAATCAACACATTCCAACCATGTTTGGGATTCCTTCTTCTTGTAGGACCTAAACTTATCCTTGCACTGCTCAGGGGTAAGACCATACCTTGTAAGCAAGGCATCCTTCATGTTAGAGTAGGTGAGATTCTGAGCATCCCCTAAGGCTGTTAGTGTATCCCTCCCCTCTACCTCAAATTGCTTCCACAGACCCGCCCCCCAATGAGCTTCAGGGAACAGATTCATGTGAAGAGCAGACTCATACCCCTTGAACCACAAGTATATGTCATCCTCCCGCTTGTAATCTTTCACAAGGTCTTTAGGAATGTGCACCCTCCTCTCAGGCTGCACTGTAGGGTTGATGCCACCATCTCTACTGGACTGGCTTCTATGATCCATCTCTTTCAAGCTAAGCTCATGAGCCATTGCTAACTTCCTCTCCTCAAGGGCTAGCCTTCTCTGCTCCAATTGGTACTCCCTTTCTGCCTGTCTGTCCTGTAACTCTTCAGATGTCAGACCCTTAAATGAGACACTGCTACCTGCCCTGGAGACCTTCTCCCTGGACATAACAGTCCCACCCACAATACCATTGTGTACTGAACACTCTTCCTCCTCCTCCTCATCTCCCTCATCCTCTGTGTGCCCTTCAGTACTCTTGGCTGTCACCCAGGCCCTCATCGCCTTTTGCAGCTCCTCCTTCCTGGATGAGCTCTTAATGGGACAGTCAAAACTTTTGCAGAACTGCTTCAACTGAGCCTTGGTATAACCCTCCAATTTCTCAAGCTCAAAGCCAGCTCCAACTGATGCATCTATAGCTTGGGACATGATGAAGATTCAAAAACAAGTGCAAAGTTCCAAAGGCAGAAAAACAAGTTCCCAAATGGAGTTCCAAAGAAAGTCAATCAAGGAATCAGCAAAAGAAAAATGGAGTAGAACAAAAACAGTCCCAAAGAGAAAAATCAAAAGATCACCAAACAAGTAGTATGTGGTCACGTAGTGGTCTGCAGTCAAAACAGTAGTGTACACTTAATTACTGTATGTCAAGTACAAATACAAGTCCAAATCCCAACCACTGATCACCAATGTTAGAAATGGGGTCCTTGGTTGACAGTCAGGTTACCCACTGTTCAAGCAAGGAGCCTCACTCTAGTCAGGGTAAGAGAGAATCACCCTCAGCTAATTCCTGCTTACCACCTTGGTAGCTTGACAGAGCAGTAGGCTTAACTTCAGAGTGTGAGGTGTAAAGGATTTGTACCAAAACACAGAGACTTAATGAAAACACTACAAAATGACACAACACCAGTTTAGAAAAATAGGAAATATTTATCTAAACAAAACAAGACCAAAACGACAAAAATCTGACATACACAAGTCAAGTTATGATTTTTTAAAGATTTGCAAGATAGCTCCACAAAGCACAGTCACAGGCAGGGCAGCACTTCTCCTCAGCTCTTCAGCTCTTCTCCAGGCAGAGGTTCCTCTTGTTTCCAGAAGTGTTCTAAAGTCTGTGGTTTTGGGTGCCCTTCTTATACCCAATTTCTCCTTTGAAGTAGGCCTACTTCAAAGCAAAGTCTCTAGAGAATGTGAAATCCTGCCATGCCCAGGCCAGGCCCCAGACACTCACCAGGGGGTCGGAGACTGCATTGTGTGAGGACAGGCACAGCCCTTTCAGGAGTAAGTGACCACTCCTCCCCTCCCTCCTAGCACAGATGGCTCATCAGGAAATGCAAACTACACCCCAGCTCCTTTTGTGTCACTGTCTAGTGAGGTGCAACTAGCCCAACTGTCAAACTGACCCAGACAGGGAATCCACAAACAGGCAGAGTCACAGAAATGGTATAAGCAAGAAAATGCTCACTTTCTAGAAGTGGCATTTTCAAACACATAATCTTAACCCCTTCGCTGCCAGGCCTTTTCCTCCTCCTGTGCCAGGCCTTTTTTTGGCTATTTGGGGCAGTTTGTGCTTAGGCCCTCATAACTTTTTGTCCACATAAGCTAGCCAAGCCAAATTTGTGTCCTTTTTTTCCAACATCCTAGGGATTCTAGAGGTACCCAGACTTTGTGGGTTCCCCTGAAGGAGGCCAAGAAATTAGCCAAAATTCAGTGAAAATTTCATTTTTTTCAAACAAATGGGACAAAGTGGCTGCAGAAGAAGGCATCAACAAAGGGTTTGTGGTGCTAAAATCACCAGCTTCCCAGCTTTCAGGAACAGGCAGACTTGAATCAGAAAACCCAATTTTTCAAAACAAATTTGTCATTTTACTGGGAAATACCCAATTTTTATGATTTTTGTGCTTTCAGCCTCCTTCCAGTCAGTGACAGAAATGGGCATGAAACCAATGCTGGAGCCCAGAAACCTAAACATTTCTGTAAAGTAGACAAAATTCTGAATTCAGCAAGGGGTAATTTGTGTAGATCCTATAAGGGTTTCCTACAGAAAATAACAACTGAAAAAGAAAAATATTGAACTTGAGGTGAAAAAAACATCAATTGTTCTCTACGTTTTACTCTGTAACTTTTTCCTGCAATGTCAGATTTTTAAAAGCAATATACCGTTACGTCTGCTGGACTCTTCTGGTTGCGAGGATATATAGGGCTTGTAGGTTCATCAAGAACCCTAGGTACCCAGAGCCAATAAATGAGCTGCACCCTGCAGTGGGTTTTCATTCCATACCGGGTATACAGCAATTCATTTGCTGAAATATAAAGAGTGAAAAATAGCTATCAAGAAAACCTTTGTATTTCCAAAATGGGCGCAAGATAAGGTGTTGAGGAGCAGTGGTTATTTGCACATCTCTGAATTCCAGGGTGACCTTACTAGCCCTCTCTTATAATTGGAAGGAAAAAATGTAGAGAAAGACAATGGGCAGTAACACTTGTTTTGCTATTCTATGTTCCTCCAAGTCTCCCGATAAAAATGATACCTCACTTGTGTGGGTAGGCCTAGCGCCCACGAAAGTAAATGGCCCAAAACACAACGTGGACACATCACATTTTTTCCACAGAAAACAGAGGTGTTTTTTGCAAAGTGCCTACTGGTGGATTTTGGCCTCTAGCTCAGCCTGCCCCAGGGGGGGCAGAAATGGCCTAAAATAAATTTGCCCCCCAACCCCTCCCCCGGGAGCGACCCTTGCCCACGCTTGTCCCCTTGCATGACAATGGCGCAAAAAAAAAAAAAATACCCGGTGCCTAGTGGTTTCTCCCCCTTGGGGGCAGATTGACCTAAAATCGACAGAAACGGTCTAAATACAATTTGCCCCAGGGGAGCGACCCTTGCCTAATGGGTTGCTCCCCATCTCTAAAAAAACAAACAAAAAAACCCCCCCAAAAAAATTTGCCCTTGCGCCTAAAGGTTTCTGCCCCCCCCGGGGGCAGATCGGCCTAATAACAATAGGCCGATCTGCCCCCAGGGGGGCAGAAATGGCCTAAAATAAATTTGCCCCCGAACCCCCCCGAACCCCTCCCCGGGACCGACCCTTGCCTACGGGGTCTCTCCCCCTGCGTGACATTGGCGCAAAAAAAAAAACCCGGTGCCTAGTGGTTTCTGCCCCCTTGGGGGGCAGATTGACCTAAAATCGGCCGATCTGTCCCCAAGGGGGGCAGAAATGGTCTAAATACCCTTGCCTAATGGGTCGCTCCCCATCTCTACAAAAACAAAAAAAACAAAAAAAAAAAAACACAAAAAAACCACACAAAAAAATTGCCCTGGCGCCTAGAGCTTTCTGTTCCCCCTGGGGGCAGATCGGCCTAATAACAATAGGCCGATCTTCCCCCATGGGGGGAAGAAATGTTCTAAAATAAATTTTATTTGACGTCACGGGGTGGGGGGGTTGGTGGTGGAAGGGGAAGGGCTTCCCCTTCCATCCCTGCCTTGGGGGTGTGGGTGGGGAACACATGGGGGGAGCGCTAGCACTCCCCCCAGTTCCCGGGTGCAGGACGAGGTGATCACCTCGTCCAAGGCACCGTAGGGGTTAAAGTCAACTTTACTAAAAGATGTATTTTTAAATTGTGAGCTCAGAGACCCCAAACTCCACATGTCCATCCGCTCCCAAAGGGATTCTACACTTTAACCAGATTTAAAGGTAGGCCCCATGTTAACCTATGAGAGGTACAGGCCTTGCAACAGTGAAAAACAAATTTAGCAATATTTCACTGTCAGGACATATAAAACACACTACTTTATGTCCTACCTTAACCATACACTGCACCCTGCCCTTGGGGCTACCTAGGGCCTACCTTAGGGGTGTCTGACATGTAGGAAAAGGGAAGGTTTAGGCCTGGCAAGTGGGTACACTTACCAAGTCGAACTTACAGTTAAAACTGCACACACAGACACTGCAATGGCAGGTCTGAGACATGATTACAGAACTACTTATGTGGGTGGCACAACCAGTGCTGCAGGCCCACTAGTAGCATTTGGTTTACAGGCCCTGGCACCTCTAGTGCACTTTACTAGGGACTTACTAGTAAACCAAATATGCCAATCATGGATAAACCAACTACATACACATTTTGTAAAGGAGCACTTGCACTTTAGCACTGGTTAGCAGTGGTAAAGTGCCCACAGTAACAAAAACAGTAAAATCAGAGTCCAGCACACATCAACAACCTGGGAAACAGAGGCAAAAAGTTAAGGGAGACCACGCCAAGGATGAAAAGTCTAACATATATCATATTGTCCAAATTCTAAACCATCTCCCCTACCCTTATTCCTGATGATACCTGTTCCTCTCCTGATGATGATGTCTGATGTTGCTGTCCCGCTGATGTAGACGTTGTTGCTGATTACGGTAGAGATTGGGTAAATGTATGAACTGTGAATTGTTATTTGTCTTTTGTTTTTCAGGTACCAACTTCAAATGTTTATGTACTGCTGCTTAATTTTGATAGTGCCATAGTTAGATGTTTTCCAAATTTATGTTACTAAAACTTTTACATGAAGCCCAACATGTTGATCCTAATTAGTGGCCAGCGAGGTGTTACTCTCATGCTCATGAATAGTCATTGATACTTTTGTATTATCGTTAGCAAATATATTCATTTTCTCTTGCTCAGATTCAATTGCTATGCTTTGTGTAATAACCATTGCGGTAAGCTGTCTTTTTGCATTGATTAAACTTAGATACAAATCAAATCAGCCTTTATTGTTTCTCTACATGTATCATTTGAATTTGAGAATTATTTTCGTGACTTTAGCTTTGTTAATACAGGGAAATAAATCATTAACTTCTTAATAAACTGGTATGGTTATTGATGATTATCATATGTTTTATGTGATATCTATGACGTATTTCAGATGACGTTTTCTGTAAAGCAAATTCGGTTCGGTTCATCAACCTAGTGTGTGAAAGCCACTATCTAGTCCCTTGTGAATAGAATATAGCTAAGGTTTCTCCGCGTCAACAGTTTTGGTAGCATAGTTTGGATAGTATCTCTTTAAATTATGTCATAATTGCGTCATATGTAGTGAATTATATTACTGTGTTTTGATTATTGTTTTTGAAAATGTTGTTCAATTGTGATAAAAGGAATTGCAAAAATGCCCAATGTGACCTTCCCCGGTTCTTGGAGACCACCTAGGTTGATAGGGTATATTATCAGTGTTTTGTGGTTAGATTGAAGGAAGTAGAATATGCGCTTGTACAGCTTTAGCTGATATGCAGTTGATTGAGTTGCTTGTGAGTTATTTTTAGGGGAGTTGGCATACTCCAGAAAAAAAATAATGTTAAAAAGAGAGGTGGCACACTCTGAAGTATGTGAGTAGAGAAGTCAGCGAACTTCACATGTGTGTGGCGCTTGGTGCTCGGAAAAATTGTCCACGTGGTTGTTGATAAGACAGACCTGACAAGATAGGTCCAAGACTCCTGAGTATTTTGAAAAGTGTAATGAGACACTTGTTTTTTGCTGTAATTTTTCTATTTAGTAGACCAATTGGGCGTGGTTGGTAAGTCGAGCTTGTGAGTTAAATTGAGTGTTTGGAATTTTTGACTGACATTTGGCAAGTTCTATGTGCACAAAGACAGTATCCATTGAGAGTGAAATATGAAGGTCGAATTTTGCTTGCAAATCTAGGGAACTGAGAAAGAAGAAAAGCTGCAAGAGCGAAAGCTGACAGTGAAATTTAGAAAGTTTCTGAAGCAATTGTTTCACCCTACCTATAGTAAATAAACACATTTGGGTTTTCTTGCTTTGATAAAGCGCTCACTATTAATTTTTGCATTAGTTTTGAGTGATTCTGTGTTTAGGAGGACAAGGCGCAAGACTTTGTCAGCCGCTGTGTGTAAGTATGACGTGAGTTTTTGGGCCGCGCTGAGATAGGTTGGTTAGTGAGAAGGGTCGCACATGGATTGGTGGACAACCGTGAAGCGTAATTGGATGAGAAGGGAGCCGAAAAGGATTGTGGGATTATAGTTACTTCCTGATTATTGATTTTTAAACTAAAATTTGCAGAAATTAATTTTTTCTAAGCTTTTAAAAGTGCTCTTAGAGGAGATGAGTATATTCCAGCTAGGGAAATAGAACATTGTCCACCAGAAGGTACTCCGGCATATATCATGATTGAGGAGAAATGCACCGGAGCATGTCTTTGGTTAAAACATTGGATTAAGATCAGAAAGAAGGGAGGTTGTTTAGCTTTTACTGAAAATGGTACAATTAATTTGAGAATTTTGGAGAATTTGAGGCAGAAGATGTATGGTCTAAGACCTCCACCAAGACCAGCTCAGTTTGAAACCTTAGCGATCTGGGAGCTAGTAGCTAGACAGAAACAATCATTGAAATTTGAGAGAAGAATGAGAAGGGTAAAGAAGTCACTAGCAGAAGCTAAATGGGACAGTGAGCAGAGACAGTGGAGACTCAGGGGGTCATTCCGGCCCTGGGGGTCCATGACCGCCAGGGCCGGGGACCACGGAAGCACCGCCAACAGGCTGGTGGTGCTTCCTGGGCTATTCTGACCGCGGCGGTAAAGCTGCGGTCAGAAAAGGGGAACCGGCGGTTTCCCGGCGGTTTTCCCTTGGCCCAGGGAATCCTCCATGGCGGCGCTGCTTGCAGCGCCGCCATGGGGTTCCGACCCCCTTCCCGCCAGCCTGTTTCTGGCGGTTTTCACCGCCAGAAACAGGATGGCGGGAACGGGTGTCGTGGGGCCCCTGGGGGCCCCTGCACTGCCCATGCCACTGGCATGGGCAGTGCAGTGGCCCCCTCACAGGGCCCCATACAGATTTTCACTGTCTGCTTTGCAGACAGTGAAAATCGCAACGGGTGCCACTGCACCCGTCGCACCCCTGCAACTCCGCCGGCTCCGTTCGGAGCCGGCTTCCTCGTTGCAGGGGCTTTCCCGCTGGGCCGGCGGGTGGCCTTTTGGCGGTCACCCGCCGGCCCAGCGGGAAAGTTGGAATGGCCGCCGCGGTCTTTTGACCGCGGGGCGGTCATTCGACGGTAACCGCATGGCGGGCGGCAACTGCCGCCCGCCGCGGTCAGAATGACCGCCTCAATCCCTTACAAGGTGTTAGATTATTTCTGGCAATGTCAAGAGACAGTGAGAAATAGACAAATAAGGTTTCAAAGAAGTCTAAAACAAGTTCTTCTTCAGCAATAGATGTCAAAAGAACCTGAAAGGTTTTTGATTAATGATGATAAATCAGACGATGTTGAGTTTATTACACAGATTTTGAGAAATTGTCCACCACCATATGTGGCTCAAGAAAGTTCAAGTACCACTTGTATAAATCCTACTGCACAAATACCAATTGTAGTGACACTGAGTTCAGTACAGAGAGACCATAACACAACTGAGAGATCCGTACAGGTTAATCCCAACGTGAACTCTGGTTCACATAGTTCAGTACAGGCTAGTCCTTTAGTGCAAATATCGATGCAGAGTAGCTTCAGTCAAACAAAAGACAATAGACAGCTGCCAGAGATTAATGTTCCTGTGATTTATCCAGATGTACCCATTATGAAAACAACTACTAATTGTCGAGGCGGAGCCACTCACATTAAAAGCAGGATGTCTGCAGGGGCGATGGTATGCCCCGACCTCCTGGAACACCTGTCAGCGCTTCCTGGTGGACACAGAAATTCTGGCAGGTGTCCCAAAATGAAAGGGGGAGTGGAAAAGAAAGAGACAAAAAACTGCCACATCTTGCCGGTCCAGCCAGGCACCCTGTATCTTCGGGGGGCAGGTCGTTGTTGACAGAGTGATAGTAGAGTTAGTGCACTCAACTTCCTTGAAACTGAATCTCTCTTTCTGATATGGGCACAGGAGCGGTAGAAGAACACAGGGATGCTCCAGAACTTTTCTTGGATAATAATAACTGTTGGCACAATTACTAACACTGCATTACCAAAAACCCAAACTGAGTAACATAACAATAAGTACTTCAACACTAGGGCTGGCTTCACAGAGATTCACTGTTGCACACTGCAATTAGAACTGTGGTTGTACTTATCATGCACAAGAAAGACAAACAAGGGCATTAATTATATCACATATAACTTTCCTGCATGCATAGGATTAAACTAAAAGGAACAAAAACAATCCAAGAAATACAAATGTTCACTCTGGGTTTAAACAGTTGGGTTGGCACAGTTTGGTTTGGTTTCACTGTGTCTGTGAAAAACCCTTCAAAAGCAAATCCCTCAAACCTGAAACACAGGCATGAATGGCACAATATAAATTCAAGAGTTATGCTATTAGAGAAAGAAAAGTCATGTAAATGCTCTTTTAAAATTGCATTGTCACTTTTTGTGGTACTTGAGCTGAAGCACATTTAGGCAAGTAACTACAATAATAATGTAGAATGTTCAGAAGTGCATTTGTCTCTTCAAGTTAAGCACTCTGCCAAAACACGAGGTCTGAAATACACCAGCTGTTCTAGGAAAGCGCGGCGCTCAAAGAACAAACTCCCTGGAGAATACTAGTCACTTATCTGCAGTCTTTTATGGAGTGCTGGAGGAATGCCTGGTGTCAGCTGGTACAGGAACGAAGAAAATAATTGCCTCAAAAGTCCTGAATACGAGGATGACAGCAGGGGCTAGACTGCCAAACAGATGCTGAGATCATGAAGACAAACAAAGCCAAGTAGGGAGGCATGCTTCACTCTGCTATTTATAGCCAATCAGGAAAGCAGATGAGTTTCCACATGTGGATGAGTCACCACACCCAATTAGAAGCACATGTCTACACCTGCTCACATTAGCAAACAAGCATTGGTAAAACAAGCATTGAGAAAAGTAATTGTGTAACACAGCACATTATGTTTTACTTAGAAACATGAAGGTTTAACCAAGAACAGAGATATGATTTAACCCTAATCCCTGTGGATGCTGACAGATAACGCAGGAGGTACCTTGGGGATTCCTGACACTAATTTAGTAGTATCTTCGGGTCAGAATCCACAGGAGCTGAGATTGATTCAGACTGAGCCTGCCTTGATATTATTACCAAGAATGCAGAATACAGGAATAATGCAGTCTCAGAATATAGCAACCAGGAGCCCAGATGCAAATTTCAGTACCAATTACATTTGGTCCCCTTATATGCTCAGTGTAACAAGAGTGGAGTGAATCAAGGAGTTCAAAGTAAGAATGAAAACATTGTGTTAATGTCACCTATAAGACAGACTCTAAATAGGTCAAGGTCCTTAATAGATTTGACTCCTGTTAGAAATTCTGAAGTAACTGGATTATGCAATGGCCAGGAGATAAGACTATTGACTCATCCATGTGTGAGCCCAGTGCAGCAGCAGTTACCGATTGTTCAGCCTGATAATATTTTATTAAAGGGTCTGACTGCACAGGAATTAATAAAATGATTAGAAGACTTGAATGTTTCAAAAGTCCAAGAGAGTCAGTTCAAGGAAAAGGAGTACATAAATGAGGTTGTCAATGGAAGCAGGTGAGCTTCTTGAAGGGATAATGGGAGTAAACAGACTTGAAAACTATACTGAAGCTGAGTTGAGATATTTGTGTCCAGTAATTACATAGGGGGCAGCTGAAGTGCATCAGCTACTACAGGAATTAGCAGATAAACCTGCAATACACCTTAGAAAAACAAAAACCTGAAGAGAAGTTATAGATTATATTTTGAGACTGAAGATTTTGAACACATGAGGCCTGAAGGGATGAAAACATATCTTAGACAATTACTTGAAAGAGTACAAATCTGGAGAGCATTAGAAAAATGGGATGGCAGATGGACCAAGAAAAGAGAAAGGGCGAGGAAAGATTCAGATACTCCACCTATAGCTGTAATGCAAATTAAAGAACCAGTAAAAGTTTTGCCCATGAGAGAGATTCCAGGAGGGAATTTCGTACATGTTCCTTGGAGAAGAAGTGACATTTTCTGTCATTTACAAATGACTACCCCAGGCTGAGGGAGAAACAAGTGGAATGGTAGCAGCAGACAGATAGGTTTGTGAAACTTGTGAAATGCCTGTGGGAGGAATTGAATACTCTTTTAGAAATAGCTGTTCCAGCAGATTTATGGGTCGAATGCAAGAGGAGTGTAGATTGGCCTACAAGTGAACCGGAAAGAGATCAGAAAACAGGTGCACCATCTCCTGAAGTAACAAAATATTACTATAAGGTCATTTAGTTCCTGAGTCATTTGATTTGCTGGCAAGCAAAAACAATTGATGAGGTGTTGCAGTATGTGAAATACTGTAGTGATGAGATTGAATTGAAACAAAGAAAGTTGAAAGAGAAAGCATTGGTGATGCAGATTAAGGCTGCACAGACAGGGATTCAATCCCATTTTTAGCAGCCCAGGAAAAGGGTATGTTTCAGAATCAAGGCAGAGGTAGAGGGCATGGTGGAATGACTCTTCTGATTGTTAATCGAAGTGTGGATTTGAATTCTGTTATGCAAGGGGAGCAGCAAGGAAAAATAATGTTACCTTGTCATGTTTGCAGAGCAATTGGACATTGGAAGCAGCAGTGCCCAATGCTAAATCAGGGAGGTGTTGTTCAACAGACAAATGGTGTCAATGCTTTACAGAATAGGAGAGGACCAAGAATAAAGGTCAATTAAAAAATTTCCAGAATACTGTAAATCCGATGCAGGGTTTCCAACCCTTACAACCAATGCAGCATGAGTAAAATGTACAACCGCCGGTACTACAGGTACAAATACCCCAAGTACAGCAGATACAGCCACAAGTGCAGATAGTGCCTGCACAACAAATTCAAATGCCTAGACAATTGCGAATACCACAGAGCCCTATGGATCAGCAACAGGTGATTTCTTCTCAGGTTGTCACAAGTCAGAAATTGAACCAGAGTGACAATGCAGTACACCAAATTCCTTTACATAGTGAGAATGAAATAAAGGATGCATGGCTGTCGGATGGTTCAGATGAGGAGTGTGTGATGGATGCATCATTAGAAGTGGATCAGAAAGGTCCTTATGTTGCGGGAAAGGTGCATGGTCACAAAGTTTTTCTTCTGGTTGATACTGGAGCCACACGCTCAACAGTGAGATCTGCAGAAGTTCCAGATTTGCCCTTGTCAGGAAAGAGAGTTCAGATTGTGGGAGTTGCAAATAAACATTTGACAAATCCTATCACAGAACCAGTTTTGGTTAAGATTGGCAATTTTAAAGGTTTGCAGAAGCTTGTGGTTTGTGACTCAAGTCCAGTGTCGCTACTGGATAGAAATCTATTGTGCAAAACAAGATGTTCAATTAATTGCATGGATGAGGGAATTGAGATTCAGATAAACAGTGATGATGAAGACCCGCCACTTACTGTCAGCAATGAGTCGGTGTCCGAGAAATTTCCTTTGGATAGTTTTCATGATCCAGAGATTGAAGAAGCACCTTTGATTAGTTTCTTTCCAGTTGAATTCTACTGTTGGTGTAGAATAGAGTCACCATCTATTTTCAACTAGATCTTGAAAAATAATCTAGAGTCACTGGTAATGCCTTACCAATCAACATTAGTGCAGTACATTGATGCTCTACTAATGTGATTGCTTTGTTGATTTTCCTGGGACACAATGGACATAAAGTGTCCCCTGCTAAATTGCAGTACTGTCAGAGAGAGGTGAAATATTTGGGCCATCTGATTGAGAAAGGAACTAGGAGAATTTCGAGAGAGAGAGTTGTGACAATTTTGCAGATGAAAGTACCAAGTACGCAAAAAGATCTGAGGATGTTTTTTGGAATGGTTGGTTATTGTTGCCAGTGGATTCCAATTTTTCCTGTACTTTCAAAGCCCTTACAGAGACTGACTCATAAAGATGTTTCCGATCCTATAATATTGGATGCAACTTGTATGAAAGCGTTCTCTGATCTGAAAGAGAGTTTGTGTCAAGCTCCAGCTTTAGGTATGCCTGACTACACTAAGGCCCTCATTACAACCCTAGTGGTCGGTGTTTAAGTGGCGGTAATACGATCAACAGGCCGGTGGTTAAAAAAATGGAATCACAACAACGGTGGAAACCACCAACACAGCCAGCCACTTAAACACTCCGACCGTCATGGCGATAGCAACAAACACCGTGGCGGTAACCGCCAACAGACAGGCGGAAGTCAATGTACCACCCACCACATTACAACCTGCCCATCCTCCAGCTTTTACGGAGCGGTACCAACGCCATCAAAAGCACAGTGGAAACAGTACACGTAAGAGAAACCACTCACCCCTCGACACCCAAGGACGCCATGGAGCCCGAACTACGGGTGTTACCCATGTTGGTGTATCTTCTCATCTACCCGGAGTACGAAAGGCGGCGGCGACGACCACGGTGAGTACTGCACCTAGCACACAGGGGAGGGGGGAGCACAAAGAGAGTGACACCCACACGCAACATGCAACACCCCCACTCCCCACACCATACACACAAACACATGCATCAACATTACATATACACCCCGTAACCCTCTGGAAGAACGCAAGGACAAAAGGAATTGAGTCAAATGAGTGTCATATTAGAAATAGTCAGATATATGTTACAAATTCAAAAACAGTATTTAAAATATATACAATATGTACATAAGGCACTACACTGTCTACTCATAATGTCCGTGGGCCACTGGGCCATATCACATAGGCCAAGCCCACACTTGACTCCTGCCTCAATACGGAGACAACACTGCAGAAGCATCAGGTCAAAAACACACAGGCACCTCAGGGGGATGGAGAATGGGGGGGTGGGGGGAACCTCAGCCGAAAGATGGTACAACGCCACTGCTCCTGGAGGGGGCCCCATGCCCACTGCCTGGTCCTGGGGAGTTCAAAGCCACAGTCTCTCAAGTCTCCCAGGTGGGTGGTTTGCCCACTGCTTGCTCCTGGGGAGTGCAAAGCCACAGTCTCTCAAGTGGATGCCTTTCTCCACTGGTTCAGGAGGGGGCTTTGTGGCCAGTGATGTAACGCTTGGGGTGTGGCAGTTCACAGTCCCTCACTTGGGTGTCTGACCCATGTGATTTGCTGTGACCATCCGGTGATGGCTATGTCTGCACAGTGATGGTAGTGCCGGTGCTTGTGGGGGTGCTGCCAGTGGTGGAGGGAGGCTCCAGCCCCTCTCCTGCAGCCTCGGACGGCTGCCCACTGGGGCTGCTGCTGCTGACAGTAGTGGTGCTTGCGGTGCTGCAGGTGGCGGTGCAGGTGGCAGTGCTTGCGGTGGTGCTAGCAGCGGGGCTGATGGTGGTGCTGGCCACGGTGCAGGTGGCGGTGATGGTGGTTGTGCTGGTAGCCACCAGCCCTTCACCTGCAGCCTCGGACGGCTGAAGTGCCTTGCCTGGTGTTTTGTGCCCCTTCCTCACCTTGGCAGATGGCAGTGTCACCTGGGGTCTGGCAGCTGGAGTCTTTGAGGTGGCCTTGCTGGGTGGTTGTGGCTCCATCCCCTTGCTGGATGCTGTCCCCTTCTTCATCTTGCCAGGTGGCGGAATGGTTTTTGCCTTGGCAGGGGTTGGTGGCACACTGGCTGGGCTGACGGGTGCCCCCTTTGAGCCTCTGACAGCTGCAGGAACCACAGCGGATGTGGACTTGGTGGCTGAGGTGCTGGGCTGGGTTTTGGCCACCCTGGCCTGAGGGGAAGGACGGGGGAAGGATAGGGAAGAGGTCAATATTTGCCAGGATAAGCTTCTTAGGGAAACTGGGGGGGGGAGAGGGAGAAGGTCTGGCAGTGGAGGAAGAGGGAGTGGTTGTAGGAGATGACTGTCTGCTGAGTTTGGGTGCAGGTGCATGGGCAGGATGCTGTTGTGAGGTAGATGGCTGTTGGGTGGGTATGTGCTTGCATTTGTGTACTTTGGGAGGAGGGGTCACAGACACAGTGGGAGAGCACACAGGGGATGTGTGCATGGATGTGAGGGTGGTGACTGCCAGTGAGGGGTGTGTAGTGATGGGCGTGCTGGTGATGGAGCTAGTGGTTGAGGATGTAGTGCATGTAGGTGTGAGTGGAAACACTACTGGGAGGGAGGTGGACAAGGAGGAGGAGCAGGACACAGTGGAGGCAGTGGATGTCGGTGTGTCTGCATGGGGATGGTTCTTGTGTGAGTGCCTGTGAGATGAAGTGTGGTGCTTGTGTTTGCCTGCGCCACTTCTGTGTATTGTTTGGGTGAATGATGGTCTGAAGGTGTGCTTTGGATAAGCTGAGGTTGAGGGGATTGGGACTGGGTAGAGGAAGTTGGCGGGAGACTGGAGACATGGACAATGGCTGCCATCTGTGAGGAGGCCAGAGCCTGAAATGCTCTCCGTTGGGCCGCCACGCCAGAGTGAATGCCCTCCAGGTATGCATTTGTTTGTTGCAAATGCCTTTCGACACCCTGGATGGCTTTCAGAATGGTTGACTGCCCAACAGTGAGGGATCTCAGGAGGTCAATAGCCTTCTCACTGAGGGCAGCAGAGCTGGCTGGGGCAGGGCCTGAGGTGTCTGGGGCAAAGGAGATGCCCACCCTCCTGGGTTGAGCGGGCATGGGAAACACACTGAGGGGTGGCTGGGAGGGCGGTGCTGGTAGGGGGGTGGTGGCTGACCTGTTGTTGGGGTGGGCACAGAGGTGTTTGCCACCGCCAGAGAGCTTCCATCGGAGGAGGAGTCGCTGTCTGTGGTGTCCCCTCCTGTCCTAGTCGTGGTGCTCCCCTCGCCCTCCGTCCCACTGGTGCCCTCACAGTCTGTGGATTCGGCCTCCAGGCCCATGTGGGATGCAGCTCCCTCCATCGCCGGTGCCTCTGCTCCTCCGCCAGATGATGCTAATGCACACAAGCACAGGGTGACGAAACAAAAAGGGGGGGAGAGACAGAGGATACACTTGGTCAATGCCAGCAACAACACTACAGTTGGCATACACAACTCACAGGGAACAGCCCTATGCACTATTCCATGCACTACCAGTTAAAATGCCAGTCACCAGCCCATGGGGTACAATGCATAACGCCATCAGCTGCACACCTGAAACAAACAGGGCCCAGACCAGTAGTAGATGCCCACTAACACTATTGGGGTTGGAGTGATTCAGAGCCTGCCCAACAAGGGACCTACCCTGCCATGTTTGCCCTGCCACATCCCTCCCAGGTAAAACCTTAACGTTCGCAAAGTAATGAAAATAAATTTGTACTCACCCCCTTGTGGCTGCTGTGATACCCTCAAGTGTCCATCCAACTTTGGATAGGCCACCGCCAGGATGCGGAACATCATAGAGTTCGGGGTACGACCGGCACCCCTTCCTCGTTGGGAGGCCAGCCCCAGCTGGGCCCCCGCCATCTTCCTTGCCCAGCAGCGCAGGTCCTCCCACCATTTGCGGCAGTGAGTGCTCCGCCTGTCAAAGACCCCCCGGGTCTGCACCTCCTTGGCGATGCCACACTTTATACCCTTTTTCTGATGGGTGCTGACCTGCAGGAAAAAGACAGGAGAAAAGGGAATTAGTTAGTCGTACGGACCGCCACACTCATGGCCCACCATATCCCTCCCATCCCCTGACACACATACATTGACCACCATTCATGCAGCACTCTCGCCAGGACGCATCAGCCCCCGCCTACATGTGGCTTACACACACAGCACTCCATACATTCATGGCTCACGCATCATGCTCACAGTGTACTCACCTGTTTGTCAGGAGGACCATAGAGTAATGTGTACTGGGGTAGGACCCCATCCACTAGTCTCTCCAACTTCTCTGCAGTGAAGGCAGGGGCACTTTCCCCAGACACATGAGCCATTGTCGCTTCCAGACACAGGTCACAGCAGCACTTGTAGTGTAGGACCTCTCCTGTTGAAGGTCAGGTAGCAAGTGAGTGAATAGATAGAAAATGGCGGTCACGTCTATGGCGGTCCGTACAGTCACCGCCGGCGTACATCGCCTTTGGCTCCTGGAACCCATAGGGCCCAATGATAACCAATGCGAAGTTGCCCGGCGGTCATCGACCACCTACCGCAACGGCGCACAACAGCACCAGAATTACCTCATTCCACTTGTCCCTCCTCACAGGTCAGGCACCCGCCATTTCAGGGGGACACAGGCCATGGCACCTAACTGCGTCACAGCAGACATTGGCACAGCAACTGACTCTCTGATTCACATACTGGTTCTGTAAATGTAGAAATGCATCATTATTGCAATTGATATGTGATTATGACACTCTGCTCACCGTTTTCTTCCCTAGGCTTAAACCGCTGAGGATGAATATGAGATGGAGACATCCTTCAGTGCACAGACTCCTGGTGGACCCTGTAACAATGGAGGACAGACACATTATACTAACACACAGACTTGATTGGGGCACAATCCAAGAACTGTGTGCCCAATTGGAGCCAGACCTGATGTCAGCTATCTGTCAGCCCACAGGAATCCCCCCTCTAGTGCAGGTCCTGTCAGTGTTCTATTTCCTGGCAAGTGGTTCCTCCCAAACAACAGTGGCCATGGCATCAGGAGTGTCTCAGCCAATGTTCTCCAACGCGTTGACCAGAGTGTTGTTAGCCCCGCTGAAACACATGCACGGCCACATTGTATTCCCCCAGGTGGAGGATTTGCCCACAGTGAAAGATTACTTTTATGCCCTGGGACATATCCCCACCATCATTGGTGCCATTGATGTTACACATGTAGCATTTGTCCCCCCGGGAGAAATAAACAAGTGTTCAGCAATAGAAAAAGCTATCACTCTATGAATGTGCAGATGGTGTGTTTGGCGGACCTGTACATCTCCCATGTGAATGCCAAGTATCCTGGCTCTGTGCATGATGCCTTTATCTTGAGGAATAGCAGCATCCCATATGTGATGGGCCAACTCCAGAGGCACCGGGTGTGGCTAATAGGTGAGCCCAAGGTCCCCACCTGGGTATGGGGTTGCCACTAATTGTTAGTGTGTGTCTAACAGTTGTCCCTCGATATTTGCAGGTGACTCTGGTTACCCCAACCTCTCCTGGCTACTGACCCCAGTGAGGAATGCAAGGACAAGGACATGGGAACGTTACAATGAGGCACATGGGTGAACAAGGAGGATAATTGAGAGAAACTTTGGCCTCCTGAAGGCCAGGTTCCTGTGCCTCCATCTGACAGGAGGATCCCTGTACTACTCACCCAAGAAGGTGTGCCAGATCATCGTTGCATGTTGCACAACCTGGCCTTGAGACGCCAGGTGCCTTTTCAGCAGGAGGATGAGCCTGGAGATGGTCGTGTGGCAGCAGTGGAGCCTGTGGACAGCGAGGAAAAGGAGACAGAGGAAGAAGATGTGTACAACAGAAGTTATATCATACAGCAGTACTTCTAGTGACACACAGGTAAGACACTGTAACTTCATTTTACTTTTCAGTTTTCTGTTGGACATTGTACATGGCAGCCTGTTTTCCTTATGTCTATGGCCACTTAGTGAACCCTTTGGCATCTCTATTTTCAGATCTCTGTGGCCCCCCACTCTGGCTCCTGGTATGTTTACTGCTGCCCACTAAAGGTCATACCAATGTATATATAACTGTACATATGACTTGCAATGTTTTCAGCATGTTGTACTAATACATATTTCAATCATTTGACAGACTCCAGATTTGTATTTGTTCCAAGGGTGTTTATTTAAGTGTTCATACGTAGAGGGGGATGTGCAATGGGCTGGGGTGATGGGGAAGGAATGTCCAGTTAGAGTCCAGTCTCTTGGTATCACAGGTGAATTGTCCAATGGGGCGTATTAAGGGGAGTAATGGCAGTTCAAGGTGGACAGGGTGACAGAGTGGGACAGAAGGGTGACAATCAGGAGAGTCCTATTTGCTGGCGGGGGTCTTGGCAATGTTCTCTGGGTTCTGCCTGGATCGCTGGGACCATTTATGGGGTGGTTCTCCTTCTGCAGGGGGTGGGGTGCTGGTGGCCTGTTGTTCCTGTGGTGAGGCCTCCTGTCCACTAGCGCCGGCGGAGGTGGAGGGCTGTTCTTCAGTGTGGCTAGTTTGAGGGGCCCGTTGGTGTGCCACTGCCTCCCTCATGGTGTTGCCCATGTCAGCCAGCACCCCTGCAATGGCGACCAGCATGGTGTAGATGTGTTTGAGGTCCTCCCTGATCCCCAGGTCCCTCCTGCAGCCGCTGGGTCTCCTGCAACTTGGCCTGTATCTGGCCCATTGTCTCCTGGGAATGGTGGCATGCTTCCAGGATATTGGTGAGTGCCTCGTGGAAAGTCGGTTCCCTTGGCCTGTCCTCCCCCTGTCGCAAAGCAGTCCTCCTAGCTTACCTGTTGCCCTGTGCCTCTGTCCCCTGAACCATGTGCCCACTGCCACTGACCCCAGGTCCCTGATCGTCCTGTGTTTGTGGGATTGCCTGGGGTCCCTGTAGTGGTGGACATAATGCTGATTGGCGTATCCTGGGGACAGTGGCATGGGCCCGCTGGGTGGGTGCTGTGCTGGTGTTTCCTGAGGGGGGAGGCTCTGGGGTGGGTTGGGACTGTCGCAGGGTAACCGACTGTCCAGAGGTCCCTGATGGGCCAGGTTGGTCATTGTGATCCAGGCATGTAGAGCTGCTGTCAGCACTGTGGGCCTCCTCTGCGGGGGACTGGATGTTGGTGGCAACTCCTCTCTGGTGACGTTGAGTAGGGGTCCTGTGGGGATGAAAATGCAGTGCTATTGTATCTGCATGTGCCATCTTGTGCATAGGTGTTTCCCTGTATGGTTGTGATTGCCCTGTCAGCTTTGCCTTGTGTGCGTGTTGATTTTGTGGGCTGGGTGATTCTCTCTAATGGATATGCTGTGGTGATGGGTGTCCATGCAGGTCTGTGATGGGAGTCCATGGATTGTTGTGGCATGCAGGGCTTGGTATTGGGATGGGTGGGTTGTGATAGTGGGGTATATGTGAGGTGGTGGAGTGATGGGGTGAGGGTAGGGGTAGGAGATTGTCATGGCATGCAGGTAGGGTGGGGGTATAGTGGTAAAGATTTGACTTACCAGAGTCCAGTCCTCATGCTACTCCTGCGAGGCCCTCTGGATGCATGATCACCAAGACTTGCTCCTCCCATGTTGTTTGTTGTGGGGGAGGAGGTGGCCGTCCACCGCCAGTCCTCTGTACAGCTACCTGGTATACAGCAACCACGGAACGCACCTTCCCCCATAGGTCATTCCACCTCTTCCTCATGTCATCTCTTGTTCTGGGGTGCAGTCCCACAGTGTTGATCCTGTCCACGATTCTCCGCCATAGCTCCGTCTTCCTAGCAATGGACGTCTGCTGCACTTGTGATCCGAATAGCTGTGGCTCCACCCGGATGATTTCCTCCACCATGACCCTTAGGTCTGCCTCTGAAAACCTGGGGTGTCTTTGGTGTGCCATGGATGTGGTGTGAGTGATATGTGTGAGGATGTGTGGGGTGATGTGTTGTGGTGCGTGCTGTGAGGTGTGTGGATGGTGTATGGGTGATGGTGTTCTGTGGCTCAGATTGAGTGGGTGCTCCTGGCTTGTGTCTCTCTCTGTTGGCAATCTTTTTTTTTTGTTGAAAGGGTTGTGGGTAAGGAGTGGTTTTCTATTGGATAGGGTGTGTGGGTGTGGTGGGTGTATGTGTCACGTGTGTGTAGTTTGAATTGTCCAATGTGGTGTCGTTTTGTAAGTGTGTGTGTATTTTGAGTGCGGCGGTGTGTACAGCCAATGGTTTATTACGGTATAAAGACTGCTGCGGTGATTCGTGGGTCCTGATACTGTGGGCGTATTCCTGTTGGCGTAAAGGTGTGGGTTTTGGTACCCCCAATTTATCACTGACCTTTGGTCTGGTGGACTTGTGTGGGTGTCTGTATTGTGGTGGATTTCTCTGAGTAGGTCATAATACCCGTAACGGTATACCGCTGTGGTCACTGTATCTTGGCAGCCGTCAGCACGGCGGTAGGTGGCATTTACCGCCAGGGTTGTAATGAGGGCCTAAGTCTCTTGTTGTTTTGTCATGAATGTGACACATGTTTTTCATCTGTTTTGACTCAGAGACATGGTGGTGTCAATTGTCCAGTAGCATATTTTTCAGCTACTTTGGATCCGGTCGAAAAAGCCTTACCAGGATGCTTTCGGACCATTGCAGCAGTAGAGCAGAGTGTCGCTCAGAGTGAAGGCATTCTAATGAGTTACCCTCTTACTGTGATGGTACCCTATTCAATAGAAATGTTACTCACTCATTCAAAAACTCAGTATCTGACCAGTTCTAGACTGACCAGATATGAGACTGCAATCTTGGGGTCTCTAAATGTCACAATCAAGAGATGTAGAGTGCTTAACCCAGCAACTTTACTTCTGATTGAAAATGTTGGTTCAGACAAATTGGAAGATACAACACATGATTGTTAGGAGATTATAGAGTTATGCACAAAACCAAGAGCAGATATTAGAGACACCTGCCTGGAAGAGAATGATTAAATTATTGTTGTTGATGGATCCTGCTTGAGAGATAATGTGGGCACTTTGAGAGCAGGATATGCAGTATGTACTATCACTGGCATACTGGAAGCTTCAAGACTTCGGGGAGTGTTTTCTGCACAAGTAGCAGAAATGGTAGCTCTTACTAGAGCATGCCATAATTCGAATCAGATGAAAGTGACAATCTACACAGATATTCAATATGGATTCAGCATTGGGCATGACTTTGGCCAAATATGGTCACAGAACGGTTTCTTAACTTCTTCTGGTTCACCAGTAAGAACTGGTGAGAAAATTCATGATTTGTTACAAGCTGTTCAAAAGCCTGAGAAAACTGCTGTGGGGAAATGCAGTGCACATCAGAGATGTGTCATTAGGAAGTGCATATGCAGATCAAGTTGCACAATGTTGTGCCTTGAATGGCTTATCCTTCGAAGGAAACTGGGAATTGTTACCTGAAAATGATGAAGTGTATATACAAATTTTACCATGCAAAATGTTGATACTTTGGAAGGGCTAAAGGCTCTACAAAATAATGTTTCTAAAGAAGAACGGAGGGATTGTATCAAGCTTAAATGTGTCCAGAGGGATGACGATGTCTGGGTGACAGGAGAAGGGAAGGTAGTTCTGCCAAATAGCCTACTGACTCAAATGGCTAGATACTGTCATGGACAGGCACACATAGGGGGAGATGCAATGGTCCGGTGGTTTAAACAGCACTGGTTCAATCCAAAGTTTAGACAGGTTGCCGAAGCAGTATGCCATAGATGCATTGTTTGTAAACAGATGAATGTTGGCAAAGGGAGAGTGGTCAAAATAGGACATATTGGCATGGCAGGAGGGGGAAACACCCAGAAGAATGAGTCCGGAACCACAAGGTTGTGAAAAATGAAAGCGAAACAACGCTTTCATTTTCCACGACTCTCTGGTTTTGATACCTTAACCACGCATGTATGGACAACGTACATGTGTGGTTAAGGTACAGAAGGGAGTCGGAGTGGACACAGTGAAGGAGGAGGTAAGTTGGGCTGGGACTGGGGCTGTTTTGGGGGGGCCTGGGGGTGATTAGGGTTTAGGGGGCAGGGTTTAGGTTTTAGGGGCGGGGTGGGGACTTTCATTTTCCACGACTCCCTGGTTTTGGTACCTTAACCGCAAGTGTATGAACAACGTACATGTGTGGTTAAGGTACAGAAGGGAGTCAGAGTGGACACAGTGAAGGAGGAGGTAAGTTGGGCTGGGACTGGGGCTGTTTTGGGGGGAGGGGGTGATCAGGGTTTAGGGGAGGCAGGGTTTAGGTTTAAGGGGTGGGGTGGGGGCTGAGGTGGAAGCATGCTGGGTTGTGCCTGGTGATTGGTAATGCCTTTACCCGGAATGCGTTTACAACGGTAAAATCGTTGTTGTAGAGCTGCGGGTTCCGACATATAACCGGCAGGAGGACCTTTTAGCAGAATGCAAATGGATTTCATTGAGATGCCTGCGTGTGCTGGTTTGAAGTATGTATTGGTGATTGTGTGCATTTTCAGTCACTGGAATGAGGCTTACCCTACAAGGAGAAATTATAGTCTCACAGTAGCTAAATTATGGCTTAGAAAGTTAATTCCACGTCATGGTTTTCCCGTCTCTTTGGAATCAGACAGAGGAAGCCACTTCAACAATGAAGTAATTAAGTTGCTATGTTCAGCTTTAAACATTGAGCAGAAACTCCATTGCAGTTACCGCCCAGAAGCTTCAGGATTTCTGGAGCAGATAAATGGAACTTTGATGTCCAGATTGGCGAAAATGTGTGCATCCACGAAGTTAAAATGGCCAGCTGCTTTGCCGTTGGTTATAATGTCAATGAGAAGTACCTCTGACAAGAAAACAGGATTGTCGCCCCTTGAAGTCCTCAGCTGTACCTACAAAAGCTCTTATAAATATCACAGATTACATGGTGTTAGACTACTGCAAAGGTCAGGCTGATGTGGTATGATCTTTTTATCATCAGGTGGAAGCAACCACACCTTAACAGTTTCAAGGACACAATATGAAGGCTGGTGATTGGGTCATCGTTTGTAAGCACATGAGAAAATTGTGCTTGGAGCCAAGGTGGAAAGGACACTACCAGGTGATATTAATCACAACTATAGCTGTGAAGTGTGCAGGACTTGTGAACTGGATACATGCAAGCCACACTCAGAAAGTGAACAATCCAACAGAGCAAGAAGAAGAGCTGTTGAGAATACCTGCACCCAAGCATATTAAAGGTCAAGAAAAAGAAAGGGAAGAGCTGGAGGCCGCACCTGGAATAATTCCAATCAAATCCCCCACTCCTGTGCAGACAAAGTGGAGGGGATCCTGGAAGACAAAGGTATACCATCTTCAACTGAAGTAGTAAAAAAACCCGGTCCAAGAAGAACAAGAGAGAGTACCGGTCAAGAGAAGACCTGCTCAGAGGAGGGTGTCCTCGGAAGCAGTTGGTCTGATAAACAAGACTGAACAAATGACTAACCCCAATGGAGAAGGCGTTGAGACAGATCTAAGCCAAAAGGGTTTGTCTCCTCCTGAACCAGTTGCAGGAACGTCAATGGAGAAGAGTTTGAGTTCAATTCTGAAAAGAGCATTAACAAGACGACCTTTGAAAGGTGACAACTGGCCAGAGAATAGTTCAGAAACAGGGAACATAAACGTGTTTCCACCAATTCAGGAAGAAAACTAATTAAATGGAGGAGAAGATTTCAGTGAAGAAGAAGCTGGTAGTCGAAGTAGTCGAAGATTGAAAAGAAAGAGAGTTGCCAATCGAAGATACTCTGGTCCAAAATGGGCATATGCAACTACAAATGAATGTCAAGAAGAATTTTTTAATTTTTCTTTTAACAGAGACATTCTGAGTTTATATTTTGGTACGTGAAAGAGAAAAGATAAAGACTGATGAACATTTGTTGGGAAGCAGAATTTTTGAAAACTAAATGAAAAGACTGATGAATCAGATCTAAAGAGAATTTGATTACCTAATTTGACAAGCTGCTAAACTGATTTGACAATTTACTGAACTTTGACAAAGAATCCTGATAGTGTAAATAGACTTTTGAAAAAAAACACAAACATTAGGAGGGATTGAAGATTGAAGAGATTGAAAATTGAAGATTTTTGACATTTTTTATTTTTTTTATTTTTGCTGCTTAGCCATAATTTTTATTTACTTCTATTTTTGATTGTTTACAGACCATGGAAAACTTTAGTAATCAACACACCAAGAATATTCACTGTAAATGTATAGGTAATGGTTTGGCAATTGTTTTATGTTTGTTATTGATTGTGAGTGTGAATGACTTTGAGACAAATGGAGCCAACCATACTACAGAAACACTTATAACTGTTACTCCTTTAAAGTCAACCACTACTCTTTCAGCAATAGATAGATTTAAAATAGATGAGAAATATTTACACAAAGAGAAAGAACTTTCTTCTAATGTTTTCTATCGCTTATTGCGTGAGTATGTTGATGTAATGGATGCGAAAGATTGTTATGTCTGTGCGCAGATTCCAACCTCTGTTGAAAAGGGAATTGATTATCATACTGGAAAACAAAGGGGAGGGACCTGGGAGATTAGTGGTCTAGTGTACAGTCTCCCGTATGCAATAATAAGAAAAGAAGGGTACACTGTTCCAAACAATAACTAGCTGGGACTACTTTCTACAGGAGCGAGAACCCTCAAGCATCACGTTGGATGTCTAGTTTCATCATTGGGAAAGCTCCTCGTTAGGCCGGTCCTGCAATGCCTAACGGGCTCCACTGAGGGGGCTCTTAACCGTATATGCTCTACTGATAGTTAGAGATAAGTAATCAGTCTGATGGGGTATCTGGTTATTAGACACCCAAGCAATATAGGAGAGAAAACGTAGCTGAAATAAAATTGGTTATCCATCAACGCTCAATAATCATGATTTTAATCAGCACTACTGTGATGGAGACCAAAGTTAAAAACCAAAAATGGGAGTAAAATATGAGTAATAATGCTCATCTACTTGCACACACAATATATGTAAGAGGATAAACCCAAAAGTGGCTCCTCTGAAAAAGGGGGTCTACATGTTTCGCGTCTGGTGGTCCATACGGATCCCTTGACGCTTCATCAGGACCAAAGAAAAACTTCTCTAAAAATCAAAAATCCAAATGGGAGCAAAAAATAAAATAAAGAAAAACACAGTCACTTACTGTGAAGTTGTTCTATATGTCAGTCAAGGTCACCCATCCCCGGTCTGTGGATAGAGCCCCATGGGAATCAAATATCAGGAACCGGAACAAACAATTTGTGTTGACGGTCCGTAGGGCGTTTAGCACCTACCCTCCTGATAACGTCCCCGCATTAGTAGTCTGCTGCTTACTAATGCTAAAAGTTGTGGTCTTTTACTAACACGATTCTATAACCAGAAATATATTCAATATTTCTATTCCAACTATGATGTAGTATTTTCTTTTGTATCTATAATTAGATATTTGAGCAGAGTAGCTAAGGATAAAGATATAGGCCCTCATTACAATATTGGCGGTAAAAGCCGCTTACTGCCGTGCAGAAGACCACCAACACACGGCTGTGGCAGCGGAATTCCGCCACGGTCATTATAACCCACTGCTCGGAATCCGCCAAAATTCAGACACCCACACAAGTCCGCCGCACCAAAGGTCAGTGATAAACTGGCGAAAACAAAACCTCCACCATCACGCCAACAGAAATACGAACACACTATCACGACCCACGAATCCACGCAGCAGTCTTTCAAACGCGGTATTCCATTGGTGGTACACACCGCCGCACTCAAAATACAAACACATTTACAAAACACAGCCACATTGGACAATTCGAAATACACACACCTGATACACATACACACACCACTCCCACAAACTCAATACAATATAAAACACACACCCACATCACCCACTAACCCCTACGACAAAATTACTGAGAGCAGGCCAGAGAGAGACACTACAAACACCTACCAAACATCCACAGGCACAAAATACCATCACCCACATAACGTCCACGCACCTCACACAACACACCACTACATATCACCCGACATATCAACACACACACCACCCCACACTACCCCATGGCAAGGCAAAGACACCCCAGGTTCTCTGAGGAGGAGCTCAGGGTCATGGTGGAGGAAATCGTCCGGGTAGAGCCACAGCTATTCGGATCACAGGTGCAGCACACCTCAATAGCTAGGAAGATGGAGCTATGGCGAAGAATAGTGGACAGGGTCAACGCAGTGGGACAGCACCCAAGAAATAGGGATGACATCAGGAAGAGGTGGAACAACCTACGGGGGAAGGTGCGTTCCGTGGTCTCAAGACACCACCTTGCGGTTCAGCGGACTGGCGGCGAACCCCCTCCTCCTCCCCCACAGCTAACAAAATGGGAGGAGCAGGTCTTGGCGATTCTGCCTCCTGAGGGCCTCGCAGGAGTAGAAGGAGGAATGGACTCTGGTAAGTCAAATCTTAACTATTTCATCCCCCACCCTACCTGCATGCTATTACATACCCCCACCCTCACCCCCACCCCCATCACTCCAACTCCTCACAAATGTCCCACTATCAACACCAAGCCCTACATGCAACTACAAAGCATGGACACCCATCACCAATGCATGGCCACTGCACATACCCACACACACCCCTAAAAAATTATCACACAAGGTCCTACACAAGAATGCAAGCACTGGGGTACACGGTCACCCACCCATTGCACACCATGCCACACACAGATGTAATAAACATCCTTTTATACCCCTGCAGGACCTGTACCCAACGTCACCGGACAGGAGGGTCCACACATGTCCACACCACCAACAGAAGAGGCCCACAGTGATAACAGCAGCTCTGTCCAACTGGGTCTAGATGACCAGCCCGGCCCATCGGGGACCTCTGGACAGTTGGTTTCCCTCACACTGGCACAGTGTAGGAGGTTGGCCTGGCTTGTAGTGGGTACCAGAGGCACTCACACATTGTGCCAGGTCCAGTTATCCCTTGTTAGTGTAGAAGAGGTGTTTCTAGCTGCTTAGACTGATAGAAGGTAGCTATGGGAAAGCAGCTTAGGCTGAACTAGGAGACATGTAAAGCTCCTACTATACCACTGGTGTCATATGCACAATATCATAAGAAAACACAATACACAGAGTTACTAAAAATAAAGGTACTTTATTTTTATGACAATGGGGGTCATTCCGACCCCGGCGGGTGGCGGGCGCCCCCCGCCTGGCGGAAACGCCACTTGGCCGCTCCACGGTCAAAAGACCGCGGAGGCCATTCTGACTTTCCCGCTGGGCTGGCGGGCGCCCGCCAAGGGAGCGCCCGCCGGCCCAGCGGGAAAGGCCCTGCAACACAGAAGCCGGCTCCGAATGGAGCCGGCGGTGTTGCAGGGGTGCGACGGGTGCAGTTTCACCCGTCGCGATTTTCACTGTCTGCTATGCAGACAGTGAAAATCATGCTGGGGCCCTGTTAGGGGGCCCCTGCACTGCCCATGTCAGTGGCATGGGCAGTGCAGGGGCCCCTAGGGGCCCCATGACACCCGTTCCCGCCATCCTGTTCCTGGCGGTAAAAACCGCCAGAAACAGGCTGGCGGGAAGGGGGTCGGAATCCCCATGATCCCCTTTTCTGACCGCAGCTTTACCGCTGCGCTCAGAATGGGCCAGAAAGCACCACCAGCCTGTTGGCGGTGCTTTCTGTCGTTCACGGCCCTGGCGGGTTTTACCGCCAGGGTCGGAATGACCCCCAATAAGCCAAAAGTATCTCAGTGAGTACCCTCAGTATGAGGATAAGTTATATACACAAGATGTATGTACACAAACCAAAATTAGGTAAGTAATAGCAAGAAAAGTAATGCAAACAGTGTAGAATTACAACAGATTACAATAGGAGCACATAGGTATAGGGGCAACACAAACCATATACTCCAAAAGTGGAATGCGAACCACGAATGGACCCCAAAACCTATGTGAGCTTGTAGAGGGTCGCTGGGACTGTAAGAAAACAGTGAGGGTTAGAAAAAAAGCCCACCTCAAGACCCTTAAAAGTAGGTGTAAAGTGCAGCTACTACCCCCAGAGAGCACAGAAGTCGTGATAGGGGGATTCTGCAGGAAGAACAAACACTAGCAATGCAAAAACAGTGGATTTCCAGACCTGAGTACCTGTAAGACAAGGGGACCAAGTCCAATAGTCGCAACAGTGCCAAGAGTGGGCAGGAGCCCAGGAAATGCCAACTGAGGGTGCAAGGAAGCTGCCACCTGTTGGAAGAAGCTTGGAGTTCTGCAAGAAAGAAGAGGACTAGGGACTTCTCCTTTGAAAGACGGATGTCCCACGTCGCGATGAAGCTTGCAGAGGCATTCCCACGCAGAAAGACTGCAAACAAGCCTTACTAGCTGCAAGGGTTGCAGTAGAGGTTTTTGGGTGCTGCTGTGGCCCAGGAGGGACCAGGATGTCGCCACTTGGAGAAGGAGACAGAGGGGGCGCCCAGCAACTCAGGAAGCCCACACAGAAGCAGGCAGCACACGCAAAAGTACCTGAAAAGGCACTTGGAAGGAAAGTGAACCGGAGTCCACACAAAGTCACAAAAGGGAGTCCCACAATGCCGGAGGACAACTCAGAAGGTTGTGCCCTGCAGGAAGGAATACCGGGGACCCAGGCTTGGCTGTGCACGAAGGAAATCCTGGAAGAGTGCACAGGAGCCGGAGCAGCTGCAGATCACGCAGCACCCAACAATGCAGTCTAGCGTGGGGAGGCAAGGACTTACCTCCACCAAACTTGGACTGAAGAGTCACTGGACTGTGGGAGTTACTTGGACAGAGTATCTGAGTTCCAGGGACCACGCTCGTTAGGATGAGAGGGGACCCAGAGGACCAGTGCTGCAGTCTTTTGGTGCCTGCGTTAGCAGGGGGAAGATTCCGTTGACCCACAGGATATTTCGTCGGAGCTTCTGGTGCAGGGTGAAGGCAGGCTACCCCAGAGCATGCACCACCTGGAAACAGTCAAGAAAGCCGGCAGGATGAGGCGCTACAATGTTCCTAGTAGTCGTCTTGCTACTTTGTTGCGGTTTTGCAGGCGTCCTGAGCAGTCAGCGGTCGATCCTTTAGTAGAAGGTGAAGAGGGAGATGCTGAGGAACTCTGGTGAGCTCTTGCATTCGTTATCTGAAGAATTCCCCAAAGCAGAGACCCTAAATAGCCAGAAAAGCAGGTTTGGCTACCATGTTAAGAGGATTGGCTACCAAGAGAGGTAAGAGCCTATCAGAAGGAGCCTCTGACGTCACCTGATGGCACTGGCCACTCAGAGCAGTCCAGTGTGCCCCCAACACCTCTGTTTCCAAGATGGCAGAGGTCTGGGATACACTGGAGGAGCTCTGGGCACCTCCCGTGGGAGGTGCAGGTCACGGGAGTGGTCACTCCCTTTTCCTTTGTTCAGTTTCACGCCAGAGCAGGGCTGGGGGATCCCTGAACCGGTGTAGACTGGCTTATGCAGAGATGGGCACCATCTGTGCCCATCAAAGCATTTCCAGGGGCTGGGGGAGGCTACTCCTCCCCAGCTCTTCACACCTATTTCCAAAGGGAGAGGGTGTAACACCCTCTCTCAGAGGAAATCCTTTGCTCTGCCTTCCTGGGCCAGGGCTGCCTAGACCCCAGGAGGGCAGAAACCTGTCTGAGGAGTTGGCAGCAGCAGCAGCTGCAGTGGAGACCCCGGAAAGGCAGTTTGGCAGTACCCGGGTTCTGTGCTAGAGTCCCGGGGGATCATGGAATTTCCCCCCCAATACCAAAATGGTATTGGGGTGACAATTCCATGATCTTAGACATGTTACATGGCCATGTTCGGAGTTACCATTGTGACGCTATACATATATAGTGACCTATGTATAGTGCACGCGTGTAATGGTGTCCCTGCACTCACAAAGTCCGGGGATTTTGTCCTGAACGATGTGGGGGCACCTTGGCTAGTGCCAGGGTGCCCACACACTAAGTAACTTTGCACCCAACCTTCACCAGGTGAAGGTTAGACATATAGGTGACTTATAAGTTACTTAAGTGCAGTGGTAAATGGCTGTGAAATAACGTGGACATTATTTCACTCAGGCTGCACTAGCAGGCCTGTGTAAGAATTGTCAGAGCTCCCTATGGGTGGCAAAAGAAATGCTGCAGCCCATAGGGATCTCCTGGAACCCCAACACCCTGGGTACCTCAGTACCATTACACTAGGGAATTATTTGGGTGTACCAGTATGGCAATGTGAATTGGTAAATTTAGTCACTAGCCTGTTAGTGACAAATTTGGAAAGCAGAGAGAGCATAACCACTGAGGTTCTAGTTAGCAGAGCCTCAGTGAGACAGTTAGGCATCACACAGGGAACACATATAGGCCACAAACCTATGAGCACTGGGGTCCTGGCTAGCAGGATCCCAGTGACACATAACAAACACACTGACAACATAGGGTTTTCACTATGAACACTGGGCCCTGGCTAGCAGGATCCTAGTGAGACAGTGAAAATACCCTGACATATACTCACAAACAATCCAAAAATGGGGGTAACAAGGCTAGAAAGAGGCTACTTATCTACACACAGGCCACCACAGAGCTTCCCCCCTCTGGAAACACCAGCACAGTACCCACCCAGCGGGCCCATACCTCTGTTCCCAGGACACGTCAATCAGCAGTGTGTCCACCACTACAGGGAACCCAGGCTAACCCACCACCCCAACAACAACAGGGACCTGGGGGCAGTGGCAGTGGGCACACGGTCCAGGGGACGGAGGCCCATGAACACAGGGGAACTGGGAGGGCTGCTGTGCGACAGGGGGAGGACAGGCCAAGGGAACCCACTCTCCAAGAGGCCCTCTACAACATCACGGGAGCCTACCACCATTCCCAGGAGACGATGGCAACAATACTGGCCAAATTTCAGGAGACCCAGCGGCTGCAGGAGGAACAGTATTTGGGCTTCAGGGAGGAACTCAGATCCATCAATTCCACCCTGGGCACCATCGTAGGGGTGCTCAAGGAAGTCCTCAACACCAGGAGGGACACTGTGGCACAACAAGGGGCCCCTGACACTAGCCTGGACGATGAACTGCCCACCACCTCCGCCGGCGCTAGTGGACAGGAGGCACCGCCACAAGACCACCACACCAGCACCCCATCCCCTGCAGAGGGTGCACCACTCCACAAACCGTCCCTGAGATCCAGGACAAAGACAGAGAACAATGCCAAGACCCCGCCAAGAAATCAGACCACCCTGAATGTCATCCATCTGTCCCACTTTGTCACACTGTCCATCCTCAAACTGCCCCAGCTCCACTTCCTATGCCCATTTGGGCAATGCACCTGCGAGACTAATAGACTGGACTCTGCCATGGACATTCCTCCACCATCACCCCTCACCATTTTACAACCCCCTCCAATATTGAGCACTTAAATAAACACCCTTAAAGCACAAAACAATCTGGAGTCAGTCTGTGATTTCGAAATAGTGTATTAGCAATTACCGTGTCAAAATGCTCTTTCAAATGTAATGTCAACATACCTATTTCACACAGCTATAGTCCATGAGGAAACAAAGCAAGCAGATGTCACACAGTGGGACCCACATCTGTGAAATCGTAAGGGAAAGTGACAACTCAGTGACCATACACTGGGTGAAAACGACAGACAGTTGAGAGGTAGTAGTGTTAAAGTACATGTAGTAAGCAGGTTTGTATTCTTACCTGTGTCTCACTGGAAATATTGCAGGATCACCGAGTTCCTGTTGTCGATGTCCTCTTCTTCTGCTTCCTCGTCTTAACTGTCCACAGGATCCACAGCTGCAACAACACCGCCATCTGGACCATCCTCCTGCAGAAAAGGCACCTGTCGTCGCAAAGCTAAGTTGTGAAGCATACAGCAGGCCACGATGATCTGGCACACCTTCTTTGGTGAGTAGAATAGGGATCCACCTGTCATATGGAGGCACCTGAACCTGGCCTTCAGGATACCGAAGGTCCGCTCTATAATCCACTGAGTTCGCCCCTGGGCCTCATTGTAGCGTTCCTCTGTCCTTGTCCTGGGATTCCTCACTTGGTTCAGTAGCCATGGAAGGTTGGGGTAACCAGATTCACCTGCAAATGGCGAGGGCAACTGTTAGACACACACTAACCTGTAGGGATATCCCCAGACCCAGACAACCATTCCCAATGACTTGCTTCCAGGTGCTCACCTACTAGCCACTCACGGTGCCTCTGGAGTTGACCCATCACATAAGGGATGCTGCTATTCCGCAGGATGTAAGCATCATGCACTGAGCCAGGGAATTTGGCATTCACATGGGATATGTACTGGTCTGCCAAACACACCATCTGCACATTCATGGAATGATACCTCTTCCGGTTTCTGTACACCTGTTCACTCCTGCGGGGGTAGCAAAGCCACATGTGTCCCATCAATGGCACCTATGATGTTGGGGATATGTCCCAGGGCATAGAAGTCACCTTTCACTGTAGGCAAAACCTCCACCTGAGGGAAAACGATGTAGCTCCGCATGTGTTTCAGCATAGCAGACAACACTCTGGACAACACGTTGAAAAACATAGGCTGGGACATCCCTGATGCTATGGCCACTGTTGTTTGAAATGACCCACTTGCAAGGAAATGGAGTTCTGATAGCACCTGCACTTGAGGGGGGATTCCTGTGGGACGGCGGATAGCTGACATCAGGTCTGGCTCCAGCTGGGCACACAGTTCCAGGATTGTGGCACGATCAAGCCTGTAGGTGATGATCACATGTCTTTTCTCCATTGTCGACAGGTCCACCAGCGGTCTGTACACATGAGGATGCCGCCATCTCCTCACATGTCCAAGCGGACGGTGCCTATGAAGGACAACAGCAAGCACAGAGTCTACCAACTCAGAGGTATGTACCCACAGCTTACACAGAACACGAATCATAACCCGAAATTTGGCCTGTATGAGTGTTGAGGCAAGGCCTAGGTATGTGTGACACAGTTAGAAATTAAGCAATGTGGCCCCCTGAAATGGCAGCTGTCTGACCTGTAAAGTGTGACAATGGGATGTGAGGTAACTGCGCTGGCGTTGTACACTGTCCCGGTAGGCGGTCGAAGACCGCGGCGCAATTCTGCATTGGTTGACATTGGACCCTATGGGTCCCAGGGGACAATGAGGATGTACGTCGGCGGTGACGGTACGCACCGCCACGGACGTGACCGCCATTTTCTATCTGTTCAATCACTGGATACCTGATCTTCGACAGGAGTGGACCTACACTGCAAGTGCTGCTGTGACGTCAGTCTGGAAGAGACAATGGCTCGTGCGTCTAGGGAAAGGGCCCCTGCCTTCACATCGGAGGAGTTGGAGAAACTCATGGATGGGGTCCTCCCCCAGTACACGCTAATCTATGGTCCTCCAGACAAACAGGTAAGTACACTGGGAGCATGCTGTATGGGCTATGCCTGTGTGGAGTGGGGTGGATGAAAGATGGGGGGGAAGATTGAGGCGTGCATGAAACAACGGTGGCAAGGGTTGGGATGGGGGCCAATGAATGTGACGGTGCAGTTGGTAATAACTTTTCTTTTCCCCCTGTACAATTCATGTAGGTCAGCGCCCACCAGAAAAATGATATTTGGCGTGCCATTTCCAAGGACGTCCAGACCCTGGGGGTCTACCACAGATGGAGCACCCATTGCCGTAAGAGATGGGAGGACATTCGCCGCTGGAGCAAAAAGACAGCGGAGGCCCAGCTGGGGATGGCCTCCCAACGTGGGAGGGGTACCCATTGCACCATGACCCCCCTGATGTTCAGGATCCTGGCGGTGGCGTACCCGGAGTTGGATGGGCGCATGAGGGCATCACAGCAGCCACAAGGGGGTGAGTACACTCTCATTCTGCTGATTTTGCGCGCAGTGGAGGTGTCTGGGTGAGGGAGGTGGGCTGTGGGTTTCCCTAGGCCAGGGCGAGTGTGCTAGTTAGGTCCCCTTCTTCTGGCAGACCCTGTGGCACCCCACCCCACCTGTGTACAGTGCCAAGTACACCTAGTCAGGCTCCTGTGTCATCCATGTGTGCAGATGTTGGCCATAGCCTTGTAGGCCATGTCGCAGGGATTGAACAGTGGAGCCCAAGTGCGCGGCATAGTGCAGGGGGCTTCTGTGTCTGTTGTGTCCGCCAACGGTAGCGGTAATGCATGCACTCAACATGTCTTTCTTCTGTCGTCCCCCACTTTTTGTGGTGTCCCTGTTCTTGTGTGCATTAGCATCATCAGGCAGAGGAGCAGTGGCACCGGAGCAGGAGGGAGCTGCATCCCACATGGCCCTGGAGGGCGAGACAACAGACTCAGAGTTCACCAGTGGGACGGATGGCGAGGGGAGCTCCACGGCGGGGACAGGAGCTGAGACCAGTGATACGGACTCGTCCTCTGATGGGAGCTCCCTTGTGGTGGCGGCAACATCTGTGCCCCCTGCATCTACAGGTGCCGCCGCTACCCCCCCTACCAGCACCGTCCTCCCAGCAGCCCCTCAGCCTATGCCCCGTGCCCGCTCACCCAGGAGGGTGGGTATCACCTTTCCACCAGGCACCTCAGCCCCTGCCCCAGTCACCCCTACTGCCCTCAGTGAGGAGGCCATTGACCTCCTCAGGTCCCTCACTGTTGGGCAGTCTACCATTTTGAATGCCATCCAGGGTGTACAGAGGCAGTTGCAACAAACAAATGCATTCCTGGAGGGCATTCATTCTGGTCAGGCGGCCCTTCAGCAAGCTTTTCAGACTCTGGCCTCAGCACTGATGGCAGCCATTGTTCCAGTGTCTAGCCTACCCCTCCAACTTCCTCCACCCAGACCCAATCCCTTCTACCTCAGCCTATCCCAAGCACACCTTCAGACCAGCATGCACTCACCTCAACACACAAGGGAAGCTCTGGCAAACATAAACATCACATATCCCACAGGCACTCACGCAAGCATCACACACATGCAGACACACCAACATCCACTGCTTCCACTGTGTCTCCCTCCTCCTCGTCTCTCTCCTCCCTCCCAGTCTCGTCTGCACTCACACATGCATGCACTACATCTACAGCCACTACTTCCATCACCAGCACACACACCACCACACCCCGCTCACGTGCAGTCACCACCCCCACTGCCATTCAAACATCCCCTGTGTCCTCTCCCAGTGCGTATGTGACACCACCTACCAAGATACACAAACGCAGGCACACCCCCACCCAACAGCCATCCACCTCACGACAGCCCCCAGCGCATGCACCTTCACCCAAAGTCACCAAACGTACACCTACTACAACCACTACCTCTTCCTCCACTCCCAAACCCCCTCCAGCTACCCATCCCAGTGTTCCCAAGAAACTTTTCCTGTCCAACCTTGACCTCTTTCCCTCACCTCCCCCACCCCGTCAGTCTCCTAGGGCCCGACTCTCCAGCTCCCAACCTAGCACCTCAGCCACATCATCTCTGGGACCAGTGGTGCCTGTAGTAACTGGAATCTGGAGTGCACCGGCCACCAGGGCAGCCAGTGTGGCACGGAGCCACAGCACGGACAGTCCCCCACCTGTCAATCATCAAAAGATGGCCAGTGCCCGGCTGGAGAGGGGGAAGACTCCAGCCACCAAAGCCGCTCCCAGGGGTACAGGTGGGAGTGTGGAGTCAGCTGCGACACCTTCCAAGGTGGGGAAGGGCCACAAGAAAGTCTGCAAGTCTGGGAAGAGCAGCACGGCGGAGAAGACCGCCATCATCCCCGCTGCCCAGGAGGCCACCGCCATCATCCCCGCTGCCCAGGAGTCCACCACCATTATCCCCGCTGCCCAGGAGGCCACCGTCATCATCCCGCTGCCCAGGCCACTGCCAGCACCAGCCCAGCTGGGCCAGACAGGACCGCCAGCACCAGTCCTGCTGGGCCAGACAGGACCGCCAGCACCAGCCCCGCTGGGACAGACAGGACCGCCAGCACCAGCCTCGCTGGGACAGACAGGACCGCTAGCACAAGCCCCGCTGGGCCAGACAGGACCGCCAGCACCAGTCCCACTGGGCCAGACAGGACCGCCAGCACCAGCCCCGCTGGGCCAGACAGGACTGCCAGCACCAGCCCCGCTGGGCCATGAAGGACCGCCAGCAGCTGAGTCACTGCCAAGGACCCCGCCGCCACAAGCACCGCTGAACAGGACACCGGCGCCACAAGCACAGCTGAACAGGACACCGCCGCAAAAAGCACCACTGCCAAGGACACCGCCGCAACAAGCACCGCTGCCAAGGACACCGCCACAACAAGCACCACTGCCAAGGACACCGCTGCAACAAGCACCGCTGGCCCATGAGCGCCAAGGGCACTGACGCTACTGAGTCCGTCACGAGCAGGATGAAGCCCTCTGGGCACAAGGCCCCCTCCAGAACCAGTGGAGAATCAAATCCACTACCTCTGTCCTTGGCAGGAAGAAGCAATCTGGGCACAAGGCCCCCTCCAGAACCAGTGGAGAGATACATCCACTACCTCTGACCTTGGCAGGATGAAGAACTCTGGGCAGAAGGCCCCCTCCAGAACCAGTGGAGAGATACATCCACTACCTCTGTCCTTGGCAGGATGAAGCACTCTGGGCACAAGGCCCCCTCCAAAACCAGTGGAGAATCACATCCACTACCTCTGTCCATGGCAGGAAGAAGCCCTCTGGGCACAAGGCCCCCTCCAGAACCAGTGGAGAGATACATCCACTACCTCTGTCCTTGGCAGGATGAAGCACTCTGGGCACAAGGCCCCCTCCAGAACCAGTGGAGAATCACGTCCACTACCTCTGTCCTTGGCAGGAAGAAGCACTCTGGGCACAAGGCCCCCTCCAGAACCAGTGGAGAGATACATCCACTACCTCTGTCCTTGGCAGGAAGAAGCACTCTGGGCACAAGGCCCCCTCCAAAACCAGTGGAGAATCACATCCAGTACCTTTGTCCTTGGCAGGAAGAAGCACTCTGGGCACAAGGCCCCCTCCAGAACCAGTGGAGAGATACATCCACTACCTCTGTCCTTGGCAGGATGTAGCACTCTGGGCACAAGGCCCCCTCCAGAACCAGTGGAGAGATCCATCCACTACCTCTGTCCTTGGCAGGATGAAGCGCTCTGGGCACAAGGCCCCCTCCAAAACCAGTGGAGAATCACATCCACTACCTCTGTCCTTGGCAGGAAGAAGCACTCTGGGCACAAGGCCCCCTCCAGAACCAGTGGAGAAAGGCATCCACCTGAGAGACGGTGGCTTTGCACTCCCCAGGACGGAACAGTGGGCAACCCACCCACTGTAGAGACTTGAGAGACTGTGGCTTTGCAACCCCCAGGATGGAACAGTGGGCAACCCACACTCTGTAGAGACTTGAGAGACTGTGGCTTTGCACTCCCCAGGATGGAACAGTGGGCAACCCACCCACTGTAGAGACTTGAGAGACTGTGGCTTTGCACTCCCCAGGATAATGCAGTGGGCAACCCACCCACTGTAGAGACTTGAGAGACTGTGGGTTTGCACTCCCCAGAATACAGCAGTGGGCATAGAGCCCCTTCGTGGAGCAGTGGCGTTGTGCGTTCATCAGGCTGAGGTGCCCCCCTTCCCCCTCCCCCGAGGTGCCTGTTAATTTTCCATTTGATGCCCCTCCAGTGTTCTCTCCGTTTGGAGTCAGGTATCGAGTGTGGGCCTCGCCCATGCATTTTTGGCCCAGTGGTCCACGGACAATGATTGGTGCACTATCCGGACTTGTGTAGTTGGTGTACATAATTGTATATACTGTATTTAGAGTTTTGAGTACTGGATTTTTATTGATTACATTAGTTGAAATCAATTCCTTTTGTTCTTGCGTTATTGAAGGGAGTGGAGGGGTGTATATGTAGTGTTGCAGCACGTATTTGTGTGTTTGGTGTTGTGGGTTTGCCTGAGCCCTTGGAGGCAGGTGTTTTCTGCTTCTCCCTCGGGATGTGGGCAACGTTTTAAGTTTTGCAGGTGGCGGAATGTCCTTGCCCTCGCTCCCAGGCACACTGGCAGCCCTGATGGTTGACGCACTCCAATAGCCCGCAGTTGCTGGCATCACTGTGTCTGGTGATGTGGTGGCTGAGGTGCTGGGTTGGGACCTGGAAAGCCTGGCCCTAGGGGACGGGCGGAGGGGAGGTGTAGGGAAGAGATCAATATTAGCCAGGAAAAGTTTTTTAGGCACACTGGGACGGGTAGATGGAGGGGGTTTGGGAGTGGAGGAAGAGGTAGTGGTTGTAGGAAGTGTATGTCTGCTGAATTTGGGTGAAGGTGAATGGGCTGGAGGCTGTTGTGAGGTGGATGGTTGTTGGGTGGCTGTGTGCCTGCGTTTGTGTACTTTGGGAGGAGGGTTCACAGACACACTGGTAGAGGACACAGTTGATGTGTGAATGGTAGTGGGGGTGGTGAGTGCACGTGAGCGGTGTGTGGTGATGGGCGTGCTGGTGAAGGAGGTAGTGGCTGAAGATGTAGTGCATGCAGGTGTGAGTGGAGATGAGAGTGGGAGGGAGGAGGGAGAAGTGGAGGAGGGGGACAGAGTGGAGGCAGTGGATGTTGGTATGTCTGCATGGGTATGATGCTATGATACTTGTGTGAGTGCCTGTGGGATGTGTGGTGCTTATGTTTGCCTGAGCCACTTTTGTGTGTTGAGGTGTGTGCATGCTGGTCTGATGGTGTGCTTGGGATAGGCTGAGGTACAGGGGATTCGGTTTGGGTGGAGGAAGTTGGAGGGGGAGGCTGGACACAGGGACAATGTGTCAACACCAGAGCAATACGCACTCTATTGGCGACAAAAATGCAAAAACCCAGCACTCTCAAAACAACGTAATTTATCCATTGTGCTGATATGTTTTGCATTGCAGAGTTCAATCCTGAAAACTTATTTTTAATATGCTTACAAATACTGTTCCTTTGCAATGTATTGCTGCAGGCTTTAAGACTGTGTTAGGGTGTGCCCCCTTTCCAGGGCATTCCAGAGACATTCCCTGCAACATGCCTGGGCGTGGTTCTGGGCTGGGCCAAGACTCTATAAAAGAGAGCCAGCCCAACTCCCAGTGCCCACTATTCAGAGGCCCCAGTGCAGAGCAGCAGCTTCTTCCTGAGCTCCTGTCCCGGCGGCCTATTTGGATCTTCCAGTCTTCTGCCCTAATCCTTCATTGGTGATCATTGTTCCAGGCGGTAAGACGGTGGTTGGACTGTCCCGACACCTTTATTTAGAATTCTCATATTCTTGGTTTAACTTCTTAAATGAGTAACAGATTACTTGCGCACTACCATTTCTTGACATTTATATGGTAGTTTACAAATAGGCAAGACGCGCAATTTATTTCATAAAGGTTTGACTTTGTTATTCATTGCGCGCTACCATTTCTTGACATTTACATGGTGGCTTAAGAATCGGCAAGAAGCGCGATTCGTTTTATGGTGTTTAAACATTGTTGTCCATTGCGCGCTATTATTTCTTGACATTTAGATGATGTTTTCCGAATTGGCAAGACGCACGACTCGTTTCATGAGCATTTAACTTTGCTGTTCATTGCGCGCTACCATTTCTTGACATTTTACATGGTGGCTTAAGAATCGCCAAAAGAAGCGCGATTCGTTTCATTGTACTTTGATCTTGTTATTTATTGTGAGCTGTTATTCCTTGACATTTACATCATGTTTTACGAATCGGAAAGACGCGTGATTCGATTAATGATGATTTTACTTTGATATTCATTGCGTGTTACCATTTGTTGGTATTTTACATGGTAACACTCGAATTGGCAAGACGCACGATTCTCTCCTCGAGTTTAATTCATGTTGTTTATTGTATGCTACTATTCTAAGATATTTATTATGTAATATTCGAGTTGACAAGTTATGTGATTTGTTTCCTGATTCAATATTGTGTTATTCATCGTGCACAATCCTTTTATGGTGTTTACTATATACATATATATACATATATATATATATATATATATATCTGCAATATGCGCAATTTGTGTTGAAACATTTTAAGAGTACACAGAAGGCCCGAGTTTCTAGATGCAATATTGTATGGTCCTAGTATACATCCTCAAAAACAGGATTTATATGACTGGTTTAAAATTTAGTTCGAATGTTTTTTCTGATTCTCATGTAAAGGAAAGTATTTGAATAAGAAAGTTTTCATTTGATTCCCCTACAAGTATCCGGCCATCTTGAAACTTAGTCATTTTAAACTTAACTCTTAGATTGTTCATGTTTTCAGAGTGACTAGGCTTAGAATCATAGTCTAGTATTGATTTCAGGAGATATAATTTTCATATTGTGTGTTCTAACCTTTTTCTTACTACAGGTCTCATTCCCAGATGTTCCCTTCCTAATCCCCTCTTCCCCTCTTGAACTCTCTCAGTCTCTGTGATTTATCTATCAGAGTCTTTGAGCTGTTCAGTGGTGGATGTGTTGGGAACGTGCACAGACCCCGAGGATCTGGTGACTCTGACACAATGGCTGCCATCAGTGCAGAGGCCAGAGCCTGAAATGCTCTTTGTTGGGCTGCCTGGCCAGAATGAATGCCCTCCAGGTATGCATTTGTTTGTTGCAAATGGCTTTCAACACCCTGGATGGCAGTCAGAATGGTAGACTGCCCAACAGTGAGGGATCTCAGGAGGTCAATAGCCACCTCACTGAGGGCAGCAGGGCTGACTGGGGCAGGGCCTGTAGTGCCTGGGGCGAAAGAGATGCCCACCCTCCTGGGTGAGCCGGCATGGGAGACACGCTGAGGGGCTGCTGGGAGGGCGGTGCTGGTAGGGGGGTGGCGGCTGTACCTGTGGATGCGGGGGACACAGAGGGGCCCACCACTGCAAGGGAGCTCTCATCAGAAAAGGAGTCGCTGTCGCCCCTGTCACCTCCTGTCCCCGCCGTGGAGCTCCCCTCGCCCTCCGTCCCACTGGTGGCTTCAGACTCCATTGTTTTGTCCTCCAGGGCCAATAGGGATGCAGCTCCCTCCTGCTCCGGTGCCACTGCTCCTCCGCCAGATGATGCTCTTGCACACAAGAACAGGGAGACCACAAAAAGGGGGGTGGGGAGGACAGAAGAAAGACATGTTCAGTGCATGCAATACCACTACCGTTGGCGGACACTACAGACACAGCAGACCTCAGCACTACGCCTTGCACTGACAGTTTCTAGATTATTCACAAGGCCATGGGGTACAAGGCCTATGCCCGATTGTTGCATACATGGAAGTCACAGGAGCCTGACTAGGTGTAGATGGCTCTTACCACTGGTGGGGTTGGGGTGCCACATAGCCTGCCTCACATAGGACCATGCCTACAAACTTCTCCCTGGCCTAGGGGAACCCACTACCCACCTTCCTCACCCAGACACCTCGTAATGCGCGCATAGTCAGATGAATGTGTCTGTACTCACCCCCTTGTGGCTGCTGTGATGCCCTCAATCACCCATCCAACTCCGGATACGCCACCGCCAGGATCCGGAACATCAGGGGGGTCATGGTGCGACGGGCACCCCTCCCACGTTGGGAGGCTATCCCCAGCTGGGCCTCAGCCGTCTACTTGCTCCAGCGCGAATGTCCTCCCATCTTTTCCAGCAGTGGGTGCTCTGTCTGTGGTGGACCCCCAGGGTCCGGACTTCCTTGGCGATGGCACGCCAATTGTCCTTCTTCTGGTGGGTGCTGACCTAGATGAATAGTACAGGGGAAAAGGTAAATCCCTTGTCTCACCTTACAGGTCAGGCAGCCGCCATTTCAGGGGACCACATGGCAAGAATAATAACTGCGTCACACCTATGTAGGCCTTGCATACACACAGTAATAGGCACATTGCGGATTAATTAATGTGTGCTAATGACAATTTGTGATACCTCAGTGTTGGTTGACTCTCTGCTCACTGTTCTCATCCATAGGGCATGTCCGCTAGGGCAGGTGATAAGATGGCGGCATCCTCCGGTGTGCAGATCGCTGGTGGACCTGTTGACAATGGAAGAGAGACACGCAATAGTCACCTACAGACTTGATTGTGCAACAATCCATGAACTGTGTGCCCAGTTGGAGCCAGACCTGATGTCAGCTATCCGCCATCCCACAGGGATCCCCCTCTAGTGCAGGTCCTGTCAGTACTCCATTTCGTGGCAAGTGGGTCTTTTCAGACAACAGTGGCCATTGCATCAGGGATGTCCCAGCCAATGTTCTCTAATGTGTTGTCCAGAGTGTTGTCTGCCCTGCTGAAACACATGCGCAGCTACATAGTATTCCCTCAGGTGGAGGATTTGCCTACAGTGAAAGGTGACTTCTATGCCCTGGGACATATCCCCAACATCATAGGTGCCATTGATGGGACACATGTGGCCTTGGTACCCCCCGCAGGAGTGAACAGGTGTACAGAAACAGGAAGAGATACCATTCAATGAATGTGCAGATAGTGTGTTTGGCCGACCAGTACATCTCCCATGTGAATGCTAAGTTTCCTGGCTCAGTGCATGACGCTTACATTCTGAGAAATAGCAGCATCTCTTATGTGATGGGGCAACTCCAGAGGCACCGTGTGTGGCTAATAGGTGAGGACAAGGACCCTATACCCTGTGAATAGTTGTCTGTGTCTCGGGTTGTCCCTACGGGTTAGTGTGTGTCTAACAGTTGTCCCTTGACATTTGCAGGTGACTCTGGGTACCCCAACCTGTTATGGCTACTGACTCCAGTGAGAAATCACAGGACAAGGGCAGAGGAACGCTACAATGAGGCACATGGGTGAGCTAGGAAGATGATCGAAAGAACCTTCGGCCTCCTGAAGGCCAGGTTCTGGTGCCTCCATATGACAGGTGGTTCTCTCTACTACTCACCAAAGAAGGTGTGCCAGATCATCATGGCCTGCTGTATGCTGCACAACCTGGCTTTGCGATGCCAGGTGCCTTTTCTGCAGGAGGATTGTCCAGCTGGAGGTCTTGAGACAGCAGTGGAGCCTGTGGACAGTGAAGAAAAGGATGCAGAAGAAGAGGATATCGACAACAGAAACAACGTTATAAAGCAAAAATTCCAGTGAGACACAGGTAAGAAGATATCACTGCCTCACACATCTCATACTATTGTTTGAACTATCATAAGTCTGTCACTTTCACCCAGTGTATGGACCCTGACTTGTCACTTTGCCTTTCCATTTCACAGATGTGGGTCCCACTGTGTGACCTCAGCTATATTTCCTCATGGACTAGAGCTGTGTTACACCGGTATGTTGACAATAAAATTGACATTGCTATATTCCATAGTTATTGTAAGTACACATTTATGAAAGCACAGACTGACTCCAGATTGTTTTGTGATTGATGTGTGTTTATTTTTGTGCAAATAAGTGGAGGGGGTTGTAAAATGGTCAGGGGTGATGGTGGAGGAATGTCCATGGCAGAGTCCAGTCTATTTGTTTTGTAGTGTGATTAGTTTTACGTATTCATTGCGCTTTAGCTTCAGGCTTTAGGCCTTTGTGCATTTTGCCCTGAATATATTTTATTCATTTGCTAATAGCTTAGAGCTTCTGTGCACTTTGCTCTACATGCTTTTTATTTGGCTTCGTACTGTTATTTTTCAAATAGCCAGTTCTACGGTGTTGTTTTTTATTCCTATCACACTGTTTTGCCTACTTCAGCACTGGAGTTCTCCATAACATATTTACTCTGTGCTTCAGTCAAGGATACAGTCTGGTACATTGCCGATAGACGTGGTAAGAGTTTAGACTGGGCATTCCTGCGTAGGGACATTTTGTGATCACGCTGACATGTTAGTTATAAAATGACTTCCTTGTCCCAGTACACGCAAGAGGGAGATTCCGACCAGGGAACCACAACTTGACGCTGACTGCCTCGTTGCAGATGCTGAACCAAGATCACAGGCCTTTGCTCAGGTATGAGTGTATCCGTCTCCCTAGTGATACAGAAAGGCAAGCTGAAAGCTTAAACATGCTGTGCTCTAAATAGAACAAGCAGAGGGAGAGTAGAAACGGTTAGGAATTATGATAGCTTTATTTCTATGTTTCACTCTCCTGGTTACTATATCCATCCTACTATGTTGTATTGTTCTGGTTATTGCGGCTCACGCCTTAATATCTAAAATACAGTCGTTTTATTAAAACATTATATAAAACTTATACTGTCTTTGTCATTTGTATATGAGACCATATTGTGAATGAGAGAGTTGGTTTGGATCTGAGTGACCACGACTTCCCTGAGAAGTTCCAAAGATGTCATGCGCTCGGCTGCCCAATCATTTCTTCCCCGTGGGAGAAATGAGGCACTGCTAGTTAGCCGGAGCAACAACCGGATTTAGGGTGACAGAGTTCCTTACACGTGGGTCAGACTCAGTCCCCCACACCGTTATCGATCCTGCTGCCTAGAAATCCAGTAGTCTCATTTAGGATAATGAGAGCCCACGCGACAGTTTCACAGGTGCATTGTCCAAAGGGGCATAGGAAGTGGAGCTAGGGCAGTTTAAGGATGGACAGGGTGACAAAGTGGGACAGAAGGATGACAATCCGGGTGGTCTCATTTCTTTGCGAGGGTCTTGGCATTGTTCTCTGTCTTGTTCCTGGATCTCAGGGACCGTTTGCGGGGTGGCTCTCCATCTGCAGGGGTTGGGGTGCTGGTGTCATGGTCCTGTGGCAGTGCCTCCTGTCCACTAGCGCCGGCCGAGGTGGTGGGCTGTTCATCATCCAGGCTAGTGTCAGGGGCCCCTTGTTGTGCCACAGTGTCTCTCCTGGCGTTGACAAGGTCCTGCAGCACCCCTACAATGATGACCAGGGTGGTGTTGATGGACTTGAGTTCCTCCCTGATCCCCATATAGTGTTCCTCCTGCAGCCGATAGGTCTCCTGAAAGTTGGCCAGTACCATTGCCATAGTCTCCTGGGAATGATGGTATGCTCCCATGATGCTGGAGAGGGTCTCATGGAGAGCGGGTTCCCTGGGCCTGTCCTCCCCTGTCGCACAGCAGTCCTCTCAGTTCCCTTGTTTTCCTGTGCCTCTGTCCTCCGAACTGTGTGCCCACTGCCCCCAAGTCCCTGATTTTCTTGGGGTGGTGGGTTTGCCTGGGTTCCCTGTAGTGGCGGACACACTGCTGCTTGACGTGTCCTGGGGACAGAGGGATGGGTCCGCTGGGTGGGTGCTGTGCTGGTGTTTCCTGAGGGGGGGCTTGTGCCTGTGTCAAGGGAACCGACTGTCCCGAGGTCCCAGATAGGCCGGGCTGGTCATCTTGATCCAGTTGTACAGAGCTGCTGTCATCACTGAGGGCCTCTTCTGTGGGGGGAGTGGACATGTCTGGAACCTCCTGTCCGGTGACGTTGCGTAGGGGTCCTGCAGGGGTGTAAAGGCATGATTATTGCATCTGTGTGTGCCATGGTGTGCAATGGGTGAGTAACCCTGTACTCCAGTGCTTGCCTTCATGTCTAGGTCCTTGTGTGATAGTGATATTTGGTTTGGGGCCTGTGTGGGTATCTGTAGTGGACATGCTTTGGTGATGGGTGTCCATGCTTTGGTGTTGCATGCAGGACTTGGTGTTGGGATGGAAGGTTTGTGATAGTGGGACATATGTGAGGTGCTGGAGTGATGGGGGTGAGGGTGAAGGTGGGGGTATGTGATGGCATGCAGGTAGGGTGGGTGATATAATAGTTAAGAGTTGACTTACCAGAGTCCATTCCTCCTGCTACTCCTGCGAGGCCCTCAGGATGCAGTATTGCCAAGACTTGCTCCTCCAATGTTGTTAGTTGTGGGGGAGGAGGTGGGGGTCCACCGCCAGTCTTCTGTACTGCAATCTGGTGTCTTGAAACCACGGAACGCACCTTACCCCGTAGGTCGTTCCACCTCTTCCTGATGTAATCCTGTGTTCTTGGATGCTGTCCCACTGCATTGACCCTGTTGAAGATTCTGCGCCATAGCTCCATCTTCCTAGCAATGGAGGTGTGCTGCACCTGTGATCCAAATAGCTGTGGCTCTACCCCGACTATTTCCTCCACCATGACCCTGAGCTCCTGCTCTGAGAACCTGGGGTGTCGTTGTGGTGCCATGATGTGTTGTGGGTGATGTGTGAGGTGGTGTGTGTTGTGATGTGTGAGGGGATGTGTTTGTGTGTGTTGTCTGAGGTACGTGGATGTTGTGTGAGTGATGATGTTGTGTGTCTGTGGATGCTAGTGTTGTTTCTGGTTGTGTCTCTCTCTGGCTTTCTTTCGCAATTTTGGTAGTAAGGGTTTGTGGGTGATGTGGGTGTGTGTTTTATATTGGATTGGGTGTGTGGGAGTGGTGTGTGTATGTGTATCAGGTGTGTGTATTTCGAATTGTCGAATGTGGTTGTGTTTTGCAAATGTGTGTGTATTTTGAGCACGGCGGTGTGTACCACCAATGGAATACCGCAGTTGAAAGACTGCCGCGTGGATTCATGGGTCGTGATAGTGTGGACGTATTCCTGTTGGCGTGACATTGTCGGTTTTGTTATCGCCAGTTTATCACTGACCTTTGGTGTGGCGGACTTGTGTGGGTGTCTGGATTTTGACGGATTCCGAGCTGTGGGTCGTAATAGCTGTAGCGGAATTCTGCCGCCGCAGCGGTGTGTTGGCGGTCTTCTGCACGGCGGTAAGCGGAATTTAACGCCAATGTTGTAATGAGGGACTTAGTCCCTCATAGTATTTTGGATTTAATTAGCACAATCCACCACACCATTGCCTTGTAAATTATACAATGAAGTCCTCACATGCTTAATGCATGACAGACTGAAAATCATTGCGTTTGAGAAGAAGTTAGTTGTGTCTCAGGTGCTTGGCCCACCCACACAAGTGGGCTTGTGTGGCTGGGCCAAATGCCTGTGACAGGAAAGGGCAAAAAAGGTATAGATTGCCCTTTTGGATCCATTTTGGTTCCCCCTCAGTTTTATATTTTATACGCTTTTAGGTTGACTCTCCTTTAGGCACCCACACAAGTGAGGTATAATTTTAATTGGGAGTCTGAGGGGAACGCTGGTTGGTAGGACATGTGTGCTGCTACAGTGAGCCCACAACATTCCCACACAGAAATATGAGGAAAGTATGACATTTTACATAAATGTGTGGTTTGAAAGGATTCAAGGGAAGAAAACAATGGGGGATCAAAGCAAGCCACATCTCCCTGGACTCCCCGAGGTATCTAGTTTTCAGAAATGTCTGGGTTTGGTTGATTTCCTGAGATGGCAGCAGAGCCTGGGACCAAAATCAGGTGGCCACTATCTGTAACCAAACCACCTGTTTTTGCAAGAGGATACCTGCGTTTTTGGTCTCGGGCTCGGCAGTCATCTAGGGAAACCTACCAAACCTAGACATTTCTGAAGACTAGACACCTGGGGAAGTCCAGGGAGGTGTGGTGTGCATGGATCCCCCAACATTTTCTTACCCAGAATCCCAGGTTCTAGAAGCTCTGAGTTGCTTCTTGAGGGTTGGGACTTCAATTCTTAGAATGCACCTGACTCAGATCCAAAAATGGCCACTGGCCACTGGTCAGCTGGGCTACTCTTTAGAAATAGTTTCAGGGGACTCTGGTCAGCTATTTTCTACCTGTAGCAAACAGAGGGTCCCGTGGTGAGGTCTTAGAAGTCAGGCACTGTCATTTTCTTTGTAAAGCCCAAAGCTGATACCGTTCTTCTGAGTGCAGTATCCAGGTGCAGGTCAGAGGTCCAACAGAGTAGTCCTTCTGCTCCTTGTCTTGTTCCAGACGGGATCTAAAGTGGGGTGCAGCACTGCCAGTTTTATCCTTGCTCCTGTGATGGAAAGCACAGGGGGCCTCTTGTCCAATCACATGCAGGCCACCACAGTCTTGAGTGACCACTTCCTGGGAAGTGTGGCAAAAATCATTCCCAGGGAGCAACATTCCTCCAAAATCCAAAAGGGCAAAAATTTAGACTTAGGTGGTCAACAGACGGGCGGTAAAAATTTTGCAATTACGACCGTGGTGGAAACCGCCAACAAAGACAGCCACCTTAACACTCCAACCGCCATGGCAGTACAAACAAACAGCGCAGCGGTCACCCCCAACAGACAGGCGGGAGACAATGTACTGCACACACTATTATGACAGGCCAATCCGCCACCTTTTCCAGGGCGGATTCACCGCGGATAAAAACACGGCGGAAACAGGCATTTCGAAGGGAAAACGCTCACCTCTACACACTCCACGAGGAACGATGACACCATGGAACCGAACTCCATATTCTTCCTGCGCTAGTCTTCCTGCTCCCGTACCAGGAGCACCAACGCCGGTGGCGAAGACCACAGTGAGCACTGCACCTACGACATAGGGGAGGGGGAAGGCAAAAAACAGGGACACACACATGCAACACCCCAACCCCCACCCTCACCTACTACAACACACACACCAATGCATATCCAAACATTACAGTAACACCTCCCAACCCCACCTGAAGAATGCAAAGACAAAAGGAAATGAGTGTAACCATTGTAATATATCAAAATAGAGCAAGCAAAAATATTCATATATACACTATTAAAAAATATACACCATGAATAGTAGTCCAGGTAATGCACCATTCATAGTCCGTGGACCAATGGGCCCAAAATGCATGGGCGTGGCCCACACCAGATACCCGAACATGACAGAGAGAACACTGCAGGGGCATCAGATAGAAACACAACAGGCACCTCAGGGGAAAGGGAAGGGGGGGCACCTCAGCCGGATGAGTGCACGACGCCAGATCCACGAGGGAGCTCAATGCCCATTGATGTATCCTGGGGAGTGCAAAGTCACAGTCTCACAAGTCTCTACAGTGGGTGGTTTGCTCACTGTTCATTCCTGGGGAGTGTAAAGCCACAGTCTCACAAGTCTCTACAGTGCGTGGTTTGCCCAGTGTTCAATCCTGGGGAGTGCAAAGCCACAGTCTCACAAGTCTCTACAGTGGGTGGTTTGCCCACTGTTCAATCCTGGGGAGTGCAAAGCCACAGTCTCTCAAGTCTCTACAGTGGGTGGTTTGCCCACTGTTCAATCCTGGGGAGTGCAAAGCCACAGTCTCACAAGTCTCCCAAGTGGGTGGTTTGCCCACTGTTCAATCCTGGGGAGTGCAAAGCCACAGTCTCTCAAGTCTCTACAGTGGGTGGTTTGCCCACTGTTCAATCCCGGCGAGTGCAAAGCCACAGTCTCACAAGTCTCTACAGTGGGTGGTTTGCCCACTGTTCAATCCTGGGGAGTGCAAAGCCACAGTCTCTCAAGTCTCTACAGTGGGTGGTTTGCCCACTGTTCAATCCTGGGGAGTGCAAAGCCACAGTCTCTCAAGTCTCCCAAGTGGGTGGTTTGCCCACCGTTCAATCCTGGGGAGTGCAACGCCACAGTCTCTCAAGTGGATAACAGTCTCCACTGGTTCTGGAGGGGGACTGGTGCCCAGAGTGCTTCATCCTGTGCAGGACAGACGGAGTGGATGCATGTCTCCACTAGTTCTGGAGGGGGACTGGTGCCCAGAGTGCTTCATCCTGTGCAGGACAGATGGAGTGGATGCATGTCTCCACTGGTTCTGGAGGGGGACTGGTGCCCAGAGTGCTTCATCCTGTGCAGGACAGACGGAGTGGATGCATGTCTCCACTGGTTCTGGAGGGGGACTGGTGCCCAGAGTGCTTCATCCTGTGCAGGACAGACGGAGTGGATGCATGTCTCCACTGGTTCTGGAGGGGGACTGGTGCCCAGAGTGCATCACTCACTTCATGACGGTCCCTGTTGCGTCACTGCCCCTGCCGCTCATGGGCTAGCGGTGCTTGAGTTGGCGGTCCTTGCCCTGTTCAGCGGTGCTTGAGTTGGCGGTCCTTGCCCTGTTCAGCGGTGCTTGCCCTGTTCAGCAGTGCTTGACTTGGCGCTCCTTTCCCTGTTCAGCGGTGCTTGAGTTGGCGGTCCTTGCCCTGTTCAGCGGTGCTTGTCCTGTTCAGCGGTGCTTGAGTAGGCGGTCCTTGCCCTGTTCAGCGGTGCTTGCCCTGTTCAGCGGTGCTTGAGTTGGCGGTCCTTGCCCTGTTCAGCGGTGCTTGAGTTGGCGGTCCTTGACCTGTTTAGCGGTTCTTGCCCTGTTTAGTGGTGCTTGACTTGGTGGCCCTTGCCCTGTTCAGCGGTGCTTGCCCTGTTCAGCGGTGCTTCACTTGGCGGTCCTTGCCCTGTTCAGCGGTGCTTGAGTTGGCGGTCCTTGCCCTGTTCAGCGCTCCTTGCCCTGTTCAGCGGTGCTTGCCCTGTTCAGCGGTGCTTGACTTGGCGGTCCTTGCCCTGTTCAGCGGTCCTTGCCCTGTTCAGCGGTGCTTGACTTGGCGGTCCTTCATTGCCCAACTGGGCTGTGGCTGGCGGGGCCCTCCTGTGCAGCTGGGCTGTGCTGGCGGGGCCCTCCTGTGCAGCTGGGCTGTGGCTGGTGGGGCCCTCCTGGCCAGCGACGATGGGGCTGGTGGAGCCCCCCTGGGCAGCGACGATGGGGCTGGCGGTGGCCTCCTGGCTAGCAGGGATGATGGCGGTCTTCTCCGCTGTGCTGGTCCTCCCAGACTTGCGGGATTCTTCTGCTCCTTCCCCACCTTGAGAGGAGTCACAGCTGAGTCCTCACTCCCCCCGGGACCCCTGTAGCGGCTTGGGTGGCTGGAGTCTTCCCCCTCTCCCGCCGGGCACTGGCCAACTTCTGGTGCTTCACAGGGGGGGGGACTGGCTGTGCTCTAGATCAGTGATACACTGGCTGGCCTGGTGCCCGGTGCACTCCACATACCTGTGACAACAGGCACCACTGGTCCCGGTGATTTTGTGGCTGAGGTGCTAGTACGGGACCTATGAGTTGTACGGGGGGTGGGAAATAGGTTAAGGGTGGACAGGAAAAGCTGTTTGGAGAGACTGGGACGGGTAGCTGGAGGGGGTTTGGGAGTGGAGAAAGAGGTGGTGGTTGTAGGAGGTGTAACTTCTGTGGATTTGGGTGCAGGTGCATGCGCTGGAGGCTGTCGTGAGGTGGATGGCTGTTGGGTGGGTGTGTGCCTGCGTTTGTGTATCTTGGGAGGGGGCGTCACAGACACACTGGGAGAGGACACAGGGGACGTGTGAATGGTAGTGGGGTGGTGACTGCACGTGAGCGGGGTGTGCTGGGGGTGTGCTGGTGCGGGACGTAGTGGCTGTAGTGGTAGTGCATGCAGGTGTGAGTGTAGACGAGACTGGGAGGGAGGAGGGAGATGACGAGGATTGGGACACAGTGGAGGCAGTGGATGTTGGTGTGTCTGTATGTGTGTGATGCTTGCGTGACTGCCTGTGGGATGTGTGGTGCTTATGTTTGCCTGAGCTTCCCTTGTGTGGTGAGGTGTGTGCAGGCTGGTCTGATGGTGTGCTTGGGATAGGCAGAGGTACAGGGGATTGGGTCTGGGTGGAGGAAGTTGGAGGGGGGAGGCTAGAGACAGGGACAATGGCTGCCATCAGTGCTGAGGCCAGAGTTTGAACAGTTCGATGAAGGGCAGCCTGACCAGAATGAATGCCCTCCAGGAATGCATTTGTGTGTTGCAACTCCATTTCTACACCCTGGATTGGATTCAAAATGGTAGACTGCCCAACAGTGAGGGACCTGAGGAGGTCAATGGCCTCCTCACTGAGGGCAGCAGAGGTGACAGGGGCAGGGGCTGAGGTGCCTTTGGCGAAGGTGATGCCCACCCTCCGGGGTGAGTGGGCACGGGGTGAAGGCTGAGGGGCTGCTGGGAGGGCGGTGCTGGTAGGGGGGGTGGCGGTTGTACCTGTTGAAGTGGGGGGCACAGATGTTGCCGCCACCACAAGGGAGCTCCCATCGGAGGACGAGTCCGTGTCGCTTGTTGCAGATCCTGTGACCGCCGTGGTGCTCCCTTTGCCCTCCGTCCCACTGGTGTATTCAGAGTCCGTAGTGTGGGCCTCCATGCCCATGTGGGACGCAGCTCCCTCGTGCTCCGGTGCCACTGCACCTCTGCCTGATGATGCTAATGCACACAAGAACAGGGAGACCGCAAAAAGAGGGAGGGGGGAACAGAAGAAAGACAGCTTGAGTGCATGGTTTACCGCTACCATTGGCAGACAAGACAGACACAGCAGCCCCATGCACTACTTCGCGCTGTTGGGATCTACAGTGCAATTCCTGGGAAATGGCCTACTAGGCTATGGAAGACACCTGCACACATAGATGACACAGGTGCATGAATAGCTGTACTTGGCACTCTACAGAGGTGGGTTGGGGGGCCACAGGGCCATGCCTAATGAAGGGGCCTAGCCTACGGAACTCGCCCTGGCCTAGGGAAACCCACAGCCCTCCTCCCCCACCAAGACCCCTCCACTGCGCGCAAAGTCAGCAGAATGAGAGTGTACTCACCCTCTTGTGTCTGCTGTGATGCCCTCAAGCGCCCATCCAACTCAGGGTAGGCCACCACCAGGATCCGGAACATCAGGGTGGTCATGGTTCGACGGGCACCCCTCCCACATTGGGAGGCCATCCCCAGCTGAGCCTCCGCCGTCTTCTTGCTCCAGCGGCAAATGTCCTCCCATCTCTTCCGGCAGTGGGTGCTCCGTCTGTGGTGGACCCCCGGGGTCCGGACGTCTTTGGCGATGGCACGCCAAATATCCTTCTTCTGGTGGGCGCTGACCTACAGGAATAGTACAGGGGAGCAAGAGTAGTCATTACCAACTGCACCGTCAAAGTGAGTGGCCCCATCCCTACCCTTGCCATGTGGCACATGCACCCACCGTCTTTCATTCACTCAGAACTCTGCCCCCTTCCTTCTTACAACCAGCCCTCTCCACACAGGCATAGCCCATACAGCATGCTCCCTGTGTACTTACCTGTTGGTCTGGAGGACCGTAGAGTAGCGTGTACTGGTGGAGGACCCCATCGACGAGCTTCTCCAACTCCTCCCGAGACGCACGAGCCATTGTCTCTTCCAGACCGAGGTCACAGCAGCCCTTCAGTGTAGGTCCTCTCCTGTCGAAGATCAGGTATCGAGTGATTCAACAGATAGAAAATGGTGGTCACGTCCGCGGCGGTCACGTCCACGGCGGTGCATACCATCACCGCCGGCGTACATCGTCATTGGCTCCTGGGAGCCATAGGGTCCAATGTTAACCAATGCAGCATTGCGCCGCGGACTTCAACCGCCTACCCCGACGGTGTACAACACCAGCGCAGTTACCTCACGTCCCATTGTCCCAATTTACAGGTCAGGCAGCCGCCATTTCAGGGGCCCACATGGCCTAGCTACCAACTGCGTCACTCATACCTAGGCCTACTCTCAACACACATACAGGCCACATTTTGTGTATGAATGGTGTTCTGTGTAGACTGTGGGTACACACCTCTGAGTTGTTTGAGTCTGTGCTTGCTGTTGTCCTTCCTAGGCACCGTCCGCTGGGACATGTGAGGAGATGGCGGAATCCTCAGGTGTACCGACCGCTGGTGGACCTGTCGACAATGGAGGAAAGACATTTGATCATCACCTACAAGTTTGACCTTGCCACAATACAGGAACTGTGTACCCAGTTGGAGCCAGACCTGATGTCAGCAATCCGCCAACCCACAGGAATCCCCCCTCAAGTGCAGGTGCTATCAGTGCTCCATTTCCTCGCAAGTGGGTCTTTTCAAACAACTGTGGCCATGGCATCAGGGATATCCCAGCCTATGTTTTCCAACGTATTGTCCAGAGTGTTGTCTGCCCTGCTGAAACACATGCGGAGCTACATCGTTTTCCCTCAGGTGGAGGACCTGCCTACAGTGAAAGGTGACTTCTATGCCCTTGGACATATCCACAACATCATAGGTGCCATTGATGGGACCCATGTGGCTTTGGTCCCCTCCCACAGGAGTGAACAGGTGTACAGGAACCGGAAGAGTTATCATTCCATGAATGTACAGATGGTATGTTTGGCAGACCAGTACATCTCCCATGTGAATGACATGTTCCCTGGCTCAGTGCATGACGCCTACATCATGCGGAATAGCAGCATCCCTTATGTGATGGGTCAACTACAGAGGCACCGGGTGTGGCTATTGGGTGACTCTGGTTACCCCAACCTGTCATGGCTACTGACTCCGGTGAGGAATCTCAGGACCAGAGCTGAGGAACGCTACAATGAGGCCCATGGGCGGACTAGGAGGGTGATCGAATGCACCTTCGGCCTCCTGAAGGCCAGATTTAGGTGCCTCCATATGACAGGTGGATCCCTATTCTACTCACCGAAGAAGGTGTGCCAGATCATCGTGGCCTGCTGTTTGCTTCATAACTTGGCTTTGCGACGACAGGTGCCTTTTCTGCAGGAGGATGGTCCAGATGGCGGTGTTGTGGCAGCTGTGGAGCCTGTGGACAGTGATGAGGACGAAGCAGAGGAAGAAGACATTGACAACAGGGACTCAGTCATCCAGCAATATTTCCAGTGAAACACAGGTGAGAATACATTCCTGCCTACTACAAGTGCTCTTACACTTCTACCTCTCTCCTGTCTGTCGTTTTCACCCAGTGTATGGTCACTGAGTTGTCACTTTCCCTTACGGTTTCACAGGTGTGGGTCCCAACGTGTGTCATCTGCTTAGATTCCTCATGGACTAGAGCTGTGTGACATAGGTATGTTGACATTACTATTTGATGGATATTTTGTCACTGTAATTGCAAATACACTATTTCAAAATCACAGACAGACTCCAGATCTTTTAGTGCTTTAGGTGTGTTTATTTACATACAAAATATTGGAGTGGGAAGTTAAATGGTGAGGGGTGATGGCGGAGGAGTGTCCATGGCTGAGTCCAGTCTATTTGTCTCATAGGTGTATTGCCCATATGGAGCTGGGGCAGTTCCAATATGGACAGGGTGACAAAGTGGGACAGTGGGTTGACAATCTGGGTGGTCTCATTTATTGGCGGGGGTCTTGGCATCGTGCTCTGTCTTGTTCCTGGATCTCAGGGACCGCTTGCGGGGTGGTTCTCCATCTGCAGGGGGTGGGGTGCTGGTGTGGTGGTCCTGTGGCGGTGCCTCCTGTCCACTAGCACCGGCAGAGGTGGAGGGCAGTTCATGGTCCATGCTAGTGTCAGGGGCCCCTTGGAGTGCCACAGTGTCCCTCCTGGTGTTGAGTATTTCCTTCAGCACCCCTACGATGGTGCCCAGGGCGGAGCTGATGGTTCTGAGTTCCTCCCTGAACCCCAAATACTGTTCCTCCTGCATGCGCTGGGTCTCCTGAAACTTGTCCAGGACGGTTGCCATCGTCTCCTGGGAGTGGTGGTATGCTCCCATGATGGAGGAGAGGGCCTTGTGGAGAGTGGGTTCCCTTGGCCTGTCCGCCCCCTGTCGCACAGCAGCCCTCCCAGTTCCCCTGTGTTCCTGGGCCTCCGTCCCCTGGACCGTGTGCCCACTGCCACTGCCCCCAGGTCCCTGTTGTTGGGGTGGTGGGTTATCCTGGGTTCCCTGTAGTGGTGGACACACAGCTGATTGATGTGTCCTGGGGACGGAGGTATGGGCCCGCTGGGTGGGTGCTGTGCTGGTGTTACCAGATGGTGGAAGGTCTGTGGTGGCCTGTGCCTGTGTGAGGGGAACCGACTGTCCCGAGGCCCATGATGGTCCGGGCTGGTCACCTAGATCCAGGTCGACAGAGCTGCTGTCATCACTGTGGGCCTCTTCTGTGGGTCGGTGAAGATGTCTGGACCCTCCTGTCTGGTGACGTTGGGTAGTGGTCCTGGAAAAGCATGATTATTGCATCTGTGTGTGTCATGGTGTGCAATGGGTGTGTGACCGTGTACCCCAGTGCTTTCATTCCTGTGTGGGGGCTTGTGTGATGATGGTTTAGGGGGGTGTATGGGTATGTGCAGTGGGCATGCTTTAGTGATGGGTGTCCATGCTTTGTTGTTGCATGCAGGGCTTGGTGTTGGGATGTGTGGTTTGTGATATTGGGACATTTGTGAGAAGTTGGAGTGATGGGGGTGAGGGTGAGGGTGGGGGTATGTGATGGCATGCAGGTAGGGTGGGGGATATGGTAGTTAAAGGTTTGACTTACCAGAGTCCATTCCTCCACCGACTCCTGCGAGGCCCTCAGGATGCAGAATCGCCAAGACCTGCTCCTCCCATGTTGTTAACGCACCTTCTCCCGTTGGTCGTTCCACCTCTTCCTGATTTCGTCCCGATTTCTTGGGTGTTGTCCCACTGCGTTTACCCTGTTGACTATTCTTCGCCATAGCTCCATCTTCCTTGCAATGGAGGTGTGCTGCACCTGTGCTCCAAATAGCTGTGGCTCTACCTGTACGATTTCCTCCACCATGACCCTGAGCTCCTCCTCCGAGAACCTGGGGTGTCTTTGCCGTGCAATGGGGTGGTGTGGGTGATGTGTGGGGTGGTGTGTGTGGTGATAAGTGTGGTGATGTGTAGTGGTGTGTGGTGTTTTGTGCGTGGAAGTCGTATGGGTGATGGTGTTGAGTGCCTGTGGATGCAAGTTTGTGGATGGTGGTGTCTCTCTCTGGCCTTCATTCGTGAATTTTGGTCGTAGGGGTTTGTGGGTGATGTGGGTGTGTGTTTTATATAGTATTGGGTGTGTGGGAGTGGTGTGTGTATGTGTATGAGGTGTGTGTATTTCGAATTGTCCAATGTGGCGGTGTTTTGTATGTGTGTGTGTATTTTGAGCGCGTTGGTGTGTACCACCAAAGGAATATCGCGGTTGAAAGACAGCCGCGTGGATTCATGGGTCGTGATAGCATGGGCGTATTTCTGTTGGCGTGACGGTGGAGGTTTTGTTTTCGCCAGTTTATCACTGACCTTTGGTGTGGCGGACTTGTGTGGGTGTCTGAATTTTGTCGGATTTCGAGATGTGGGTCATAATAGCTGTGTCGGAATTCCGCGGCCGCGGCGGTGTGTTGGCGGTCTTCTGCACGGCGGTAAGCGGCTTTTACCGCCGATGTTGTAATGACCGCCTTAGAGTTTAGGTCTGGCTGAGCCCATCCACTAGTGTAGCTAAGTTTCCCTTAACACACCCCTTTTCAGGCCTCTTTTAATCTAATCAGGGGGCACCTGGCTTGTCCGGGTGTGCTGGAAATGGGGAAGGTATAGTTGCTGTTCCAAATGTCCTTCCCTCCTTTGAGGACCAGTTTGGCTGCTTTCCAATGATCCTGATCTTCCATCTGCTGAAGCAGATCTCCTCCCACCAGATGTTTCCTTTCTTTCAGCCCAGGCTACTTCACACCTCATCAAGGCAACCTGGCTCAGGCTGCCAGAGGCTTGCCAATCAGAAAAGGGCACTACAGGGCTGAAAGTTGGTAACATTTGGGAAGAGTTCTAAACCTCTTTCTAGGTACCATTTATATTAAATTCAACTTAATTCTGTGTTAAACATGCCATATTTAGTGCCTTCTTATGGAAAATAAGACTTCATTATATTAAAGTAAAGTCTCTCCATGTTAGCCTATAGAGCCCATTCACTACAATGAGGAAAACAAATTTTACTAGTTTTCTCTCTCCATGGCTTATAAAAAATCTAATCTTTTATAATGTATCTTCTTATAGTTACACTGCACCCAACCCTGGTTGCACCTAGGGTACACCTTAGGGATGACATATGTAAAAATAGGGGAACTTAACTTAACAGCAGCCAGCAAGGCAAGTCTATCTTTAAAATCACACTGGGCACCATGGCAGTGCACCTATGGGTATGCTACCTATGCTGGGGTCCCTAAACCTACATGCCCTACCATATGCTAGGGACTTATAGGTAGGATGACACAGCCAATTATAATGAACCTAATTTGAATAATCCATTTTACACAGAACACGGACCCTGGGATTGGTTAGCAGTACCCAGAGCACAGTCAGAGTCAGTCACCACCAGTATAAGTTCAAATGTTTGGGGGTAACCAGGGCAAAAAGGAAGACTTTCCTACAGCCACCAAGCACAGGACCAAAAACACAGGGTACCCCCTTGCAAAATATGGTTGTTTTGTGATATAATATTTTGATATCTTCACAATATGTTTTGGGTCATTCCCTGTCACATGCACTAGCCCTGCCCCCCAAGTGAGCTATCATTTTTATCAGGAGGCATGGGAAAATGCTGGATGGAAGGAACTTTGTGGATCCCTCCTATTACAGATCTTTGAATCACATCAATGTGAGGAAAATGTATCTTTGACTAAGTCTGAGGTTTGCAAAGGATGCTGGGTGGCAGAACATGGTGAAAGGCCCACAAGAAACCCTATCCTGGAATTCTCTATGTTACTAGTTTTAAAAAATGTGCAGGTTTGCCAGGTTTCCCTAAGTGCCGGATAAGCTACAGCCCAAAATCCACAGCTAGGCACTTTGCAAGAAACGCATCAGAATTCAGTGGAAAAATGTGATGTGTCCATGTTGCGTTTTGGGGCATTTCCTGTCACAGGCAGTAGGCCTACCCACACAAGCGAGGTAGCATTTTTATTGAGAGACTTGGGGGAATGCTGGGTGGAAGGAAGATTGTGGCTCTCCTCAGATTGCAGAACTTTGCATCACTGAAATGTGAGGAAATGTGTGTTTTTTGACAAAATTTGAGGTTTTCAAAGGATTCTGTGTGAGACAACCTGGAGAGAATCCCACAAGTCACCTCATCCTGGATTTCCTCACGTGTATAGTTTAAAAAAATGTATGGGTTTGCCAGGTTTCTCTAGGTGCAGCTGATCTACAGCCGAGAATTCACATCTAGCCATTTTGCAAAAAACGCACCAGTTTTCAGTGGAAAATCGTGATGTGTCCACGTTGCATTTTGGGGCATTTCCTGTCATGAGCACTAGGCCTACCCACACAAGTGGGGTACCCTTTTTATCAGGAGACTTAGGGAAACACAGAATAGCAGAACAAGTGTTATTACCAATAGTCTTTCTCTGCATTTTGGCCTTCCAAATGTAGGACAGTGTGTAAGAAAGAAGTCATTTTGAGAAATGCCCCGTAAGTCACATGCTAACATGGCTACCCCAAATTATTCAGAGATGTGCAAATAACCACTGTTTCTAAACCCCTTATCTTGTGCCCATTACAGAAACACATAGGTTTTGAATCTAGATATTACCAAATTAATTGCTGTGTACCAGGTACACAAAACCATTGCAAGGTGCAGCTCATTTATTGGCTCTGGTGAACCTACAAGCACTATATATCCCAGAAACCAGAAGGGTCCAGCCAATGTAATGGTATATACTTTTGAAAATCTGCAGTAGGTGAAAAAAGTTACAGATGAAAATGTAAACAGAAATGGCTGTTTTTGTCATCTCAATTTCATTTTTTTTTATTTGAACTGTTACTTTCTGTAGGAAAACCTTAGAGGAAATGCACAAATGAGCCCTTGCTAAATTTCCTACTTTTCAGAAATGTATAGCTTTCTGAGATCCACCATTGGTTTCACATCCATTTATGTCATTAACTGGAAGGAGGTTGAAAACACAAAAAATAGGCAAAAATAAGAAAAATGGTGTATGTCCAAGTAAAATTCAAAACTGTGCTGAAAAATATGTTTTTCTGATTCTTTTCTGCCTGTTCCTGAAAGCTGGGAGGATGGTGATTTTAGCACCACAAACCTTTCACTGTTGCCTTTTGCAGAAAAAAACTGATGATTTCTTCTACAGTACTTTTTTCATATTTTTCCCCCATAAAAACAAAGTTAGCTTTATTTTGGCCAATTTCTTGGATTCCCTCCACGGGAATCCACAAACCCTGGGTACCTTTAGAATCTCCAGGATGTTAGAAAAAAAGGATGCAAATTTGGCATGGATAGCTTATGTGGACAAAACGTTATAGGGGCCTTAAAGCAAACTACCCCAAATAGATAAAAAAAAGGCTTAGAACAGGAGAGGGAAAAGACTGAGCAGTGAAAGGGTTAAAAGCAGTAGGTGTGGGTGTAGAACTCTACTCTTTTTACGGAATTAGGGCACTTTGCGCTAAGTAGAGCAGAGTGGAGTTCCTGATTTCCACACTCCAGTGCAGGGCAAAATTTGTTTGTGCTTGCGAGAGTGGGTTTTGGGGGTCTTTCACGAATGCCACAATGCTTGTGGGGAGCTAGCAAGTGCTCCCAAGACTTTGTGTTTGCTTGAACTGGTTGCGGCCACGTCGGTGACACTGCCACTCGCAAGCAAACACTCATTTCTGAAGTAGATTTTGTACCCTGATGCCACTAAATCTAGTCATAAAGAGATTTTTGACAATAAATCTAGACAAAAAAAGATTCCCTATTAGATTTTCTTTTCCAATGGACCCTACAATTTGTTTTTCAGATTGAGAATCCTTTTTTTTCAATCAGGAAAGAAGTGTGTCAGAGACTCCAACTTCCTGTTCCTGTCCAGCAGGCTAAAGGAAAGGAAAATTGTTGCACAGCTCAGTACATTTTCTACATGTTTGTAACAATTTCAGTATTATTTTAGTATGTGGTCTGGATTTCCAAAGGGCCATCTAGCCAATAGGAGCCAGCACTAGTAGTCATCAGTGCATGAAAAACAAGTTTCAATGGTATATGTTTTTAAAGCTTTATTTAGGACAGGGATGGCATTGGATTAATTCAAAATGTTGGCTATTGTTTGCATTTCATGTTTCTTTTGCAAAAAGTGTATATGTTCTGGGTTAATATTTGATGATATAGGAGGATGTGTGTTGTGAAATTTTTATAGCTCAGTTCATTTTCATCTTTTGCATTGCTGGATTCATTTTGGTCACTCTTCTTTGGTGTTACCACCACCATGTCTCCTTATGAACAGTGTATGTGTGTTTATCATTATCCACCATTTCTCTTTGTTTTCAATGCAGTGTGTATACAAGGGCAATTTTCTGCCCATAGACTTGCATGTGTTCTTTGTTTCCATGCCTCCTTGTTCGCAGTGTTGATTGACCATGGGCCTGGTGGCCATTTTATCCATCCTGCAGTGTCCCTTTGCCCTAGGCTTGCATGTGTTCTGTGTTCCCTATGCCTCCCTGTCCGCCGTTGTAGTTTGAATATGTGGCTCCTGGTCATTTTGCCCATCCAGCCAGTGTCCTTTTAACATAGGCTTGCATGTGTTCTTTATTCTTCTTGCTCCTTGTTGTTCTTGTTGTTGTTGGACCATGTGGCTGTCAGCAATTTTGTGCATATAGCCAGTGTCCCTTTGCCATAGGCTTTCATGTGTGCTTTGTTCCCCATGCCTCCTTGCTACTTGTTGTTGTTTGACCATTGGGCTGGTGGCCATTTTGTCCATCCAACCAGTGTCCCTTTGCCACAGGCTTGCCTACGTTCTTTGCTCTCCATGCCTCCTTGTTCGCAGTTGTTGTTGTTTGACCATGTAGCTGGTGGTCATTTTGTCCATCCCGCTAGTGTCCTTTTATTTGTTCTCCTTGCTCCTTGTTGTTTGACCATGTGGATGGCAGCCATTTTGTGCATGTAGCCAGTGTCCCTTTGCCATAGGCTTACTTGTGTGCTTTGTTCCCCATGCATCCTTGCTCCTTGTTGTTGTTATTTGATCATGTGGCTGGTGGTCATTTTGTCCATCTACCCAGTGTCCCTTTAGCATAGGCTTGTATGTGTTCTCCTTTGGTCTCCTTGCTCCTTGTTGTTGTTGCTTGACCATGTGGCTGGCAGCCAGTTTTTGCATGCAGACCAAGTCCCTTTGCCATAGGCTTGCGTGTGTGCTCTGTTCCCCATGCCCCCTTGCTCCTTGTTGTTTGATCATGTGACAAGTGGCCATTTTGTCCATCCACCAAGTGTACCTTTGCTAAAGGCTTACATATATTCTTTGTTCCCCATGCCTCCTTGTTCGCAGTTGTTGCTGGTTGACCATGTGGCTGGTGGCCATTTTGTTCACCTAGCCAGTGTGCCATTACCATAGGCTTGCATGTGTTCCTTATTTGCCATGCCTCCTTGCTCCTTCTTCTTGTTGTTTGACCATGTGGCTAGCTTAAGCCATTTTGTCCATCCAGCCAGTGCACTTGCCATAGGCTTGCATTTCGTCCATTGTTTGCCATGCCTCCTTGCTCCTTATTGTTGTTGTTTGACCATGTGGCTAGCTTAAGCCATTTTGTCCATCCAGCCAGTGCACTTGCCATAGGCTTGCATTTTGTCCATTGTTTGCCATGCCTCCTTGCTCCTTGTTATTGTGACCTGCGGTCATTTTGTACATCCACCCAGTGTCCCTTTACCACAGGCTTGCATGCATTCTTTGTTTGCTGTGCTTCTTGCTCGTTGTTGTTGTTGTTTGACCATGTGGCTGGCTGGTTGGCAACCATTTTTGCCATAGTCTTACATATGAACTTTGTTAATTAATGACCATTTGTTTTTTTTAAATTCCATTTTTATTTTATATTTTTCCATTTTTATTTGTTTAATTTTATTTTCTATTTAAATTTTGTATTTAATTTTTTAATTTCTTTTTTATTTAATTTTTATAGTTATTTTTATTTTTTTAATTTACTTTTTTATTTTCAGTTTTACATTTTATTTTTTTCATTTTTTTAAAACTTTTTTATTTTTTAATGCATTATTGACATTTGTTATTGTTATTTTTACTTGAATTTTTTTTACATTTTTTTAGTTTAGTTTTTAAAATGTTGTTTATATTTTTTATTTTTATGTTCATTTTTGTTTATTTCTGCAGTTTGCCTTGGTCCATCCACCCATTACACCAACCAACGAACCATCCATCCATCCATCCATCAATCCATCCATCCATCAAAGACACACAGCTGCACTACAGCATCAGGTTTCTTTAGGTGTAATTCCATTTCCTCCAGGACACCCTGGCTGAGGAGCACTGCAGACAAATCAACAGCATAATTCATTTTATTAAGGATTGCTGTATTTTCCCTGGACTACCTAGCCGCCATAGGTCTTTTAAAGGATTATTCCATTTACCTATACACCTCTCTCTGACTACCCCATGTGTCTCCTTTAAAACAGATGGAGATAAAGCAAAGAGCTAGATCTGCATGTTGTCCTTTCAGATTTGAAATGTAATGTTTTATGGTGTGGTGGTGTGATTTGACTTTACAATGTTTGATCAAATTGCTATTTATTGCTAAGTAACTAACCACCTTCAGATTGCAATTGTCTGTACTATTTTTACCTACAACAATGCCACATGTTACGAACTACATATTTTTCTTACTTGTTTTTTTAGGTGCACAAGAGAAGAGACCCCACATCCTCCATAGTACTGCCAAGGAGAAAGCATGTACAGTTACTTCGGTCCTCCAAACTCTTTTGCTTGTGCATCTTAGTGCCATTTCCAACCAAGAGCTTAAGATGGCCCAAAAGAAAGTTTATCCCAAGAAAGTGGCCAGTGAGAAGAAGACACAGCTTTCTGCCAGTGGTGTGCCAACCATAACCTTTTTCAAGAGACGTGTGCCTGCCACACCAACCTTCAAGGACGAACCTGAGAGCAGCACTCACGCATCAACAGCACCACCCCAACCTAAGCCCAAGACCATGTCTGTCAGAAGGACAGCCACAGCAATCATGGCAAAGTCGATGAACAGTGACGTTGAATTGAATTTGTCCCTTTCACAAAGTAGTACCCAATCGTTCAGGAACCAGAGCAAAGTGGACAGCAGCTGCAGCTAGCAATAGTAGATCTTCTTGAAGTTGGAGCAGAACAGGAGGTTGATCTTTCTGTCAAGCAAGAACCTCCTCTTTTAGAATCACTGGCTCACAGATCTCCAGCAAGAAAAAGGAAGAGTACTACTCCACCATCTTTTGATGACTATGATAGGAATATGGAGTGAGCCCTGACAGAGTCAGGTAGGTGCCAGGAGAGGCAAGGGAAAATAAAAGTTCCAGAAAGCCTTAGAATTATGGAAGGGGATGATGATGAGGAAGGTGATGACAATAAGCCAGTCATTGTGGAAGTTGGCATAGAGGAGTCTGATATTATCCAACCTTCTCTGGGGGATGTGGCACAGGCAGCACTGCCATATTTGTAAGGCCCCAGCAGAGACTTGCATCAATCTGTACCTCGGTAGCAATATGCCCTGTAGTTAGGCAAACACACCCACCTACCTCCAGTTCTTTTTTAGGCATTGGCAGTGGCCCAATAAGGAAATACTCCTTCACAGTTTTTTTTTTTATGATTAGCGAAAAGGAGGAGAGCATTGTGATATGCTTCATTTGCCATGCAAGTGGTCATCGAGGTAAGCCTGGTTCACATTATGGTACTGGAGGCCAGATGATCCATATGAAAAAAACATCATGCAATCCAGTAGGAGGAGCACCTTTAAAAAAAGGCTGGACGTGGTCGCAGTGGTGAAGGTGAGGAGAGCTGGTAAACATCAGCTACAACTGGTCAAATCAAGGTGGAAGGTGAGGAAGAAGAGGGTGAAATCATCTTCACTCAAAGCAGCCCAGTTCCCTAGCAGTGCACCAGAATTACCCACCTCAGTGACTTGACAATGGCAGAAGAAGACTCAGAGTTAGATGGAGACACTACTGCGTATAGTAACTGCCCCACAACACACTTTGAGTGTACCACTACCTACTACTTCTCGAAAGTCACCTGCGTCATTGATCCCAGAAAAAAAAGAAAATCCAGGCTACTATTATGGGCATTATTAGGCAGGAGGGGCCCTATGACTGCAACCACCCAATGATACATTTGTACAATGGGAATCTGACAAAAATGTCAGCGCTGGACTTCCTCCCTTTTTTTGTGGAAGGTGTGGGATGCTTAGAGTTTGTGGCAGCCATCTGCCCGCACTGCAAAGTCCCAAGTCTGACCTATTTTGACAAAGTTGCTATTCTAGCACTGCACCACAATGTGCTGCAATTGGTTGGACAAGCTTTGCAACAAAGTGTTGTCCACAATATCCACCTGGCGACAGACATGGTGACCAGTTGTCAGGTGACCGATTACATGAGCAGCACTGCACACTGGATCTCTTTTGTGGAGGTAAAGCAAAATCTATCACAGGTCTTGACCCTGAAGAAATGTTCAAGAATGTTCGGCTGCATGCAACAGTAGCCATGTTCACTATGGAGAAATCAAACACAGCTGCAAACTTCTTGGAGGAATGTATTAGCAAGGTGTTTGAAGGGCTGTGACTCAGAGGTCTTCGAATTGGATTTGTTGCCACAGACAACGGCAGTACCATAGTCCGGGCCATGGCAGACTTTAGCTTTTTCAGGGTCCTGTGTTTGACGTACTGCATCAACCTGGCTGTGCAAGACGTTCTTATAAGAGAAGACATACTCAGCAACATACTGACACCCTGCAGACGAATCTGCACTAATTTCAGTCATTCTTTTAAAGCCCAGAAACAGCTGCAAATTATTCAGCATGTTAACAGAGTAACAGTTAAAGCCCTGATACAGGAGGTGCCAACATGTTGGAACTCAACCTTTTATATGTTGCAAATTTTGTTTGAGCAGAACAAGCAGATCAGTGACTATGTTAAAGAGGAGGGGATCCAATTGGGAAAGCCATGACCATGGATGCAGACAAATGGGGCCTAGTGAAATACCTCACACAGATGCTGCTTCCTTTTGAGGTTTTCACTGGGGGAAGTTAGCAAGGAGTACAGTATAATGGGCCGAGCTGTCCTGTTATTGCATCTGCTACAGTAGCAGCTAAAGAAGGTGTCTGAAAGGTTCGCATTGGGGGGGTGCGAACGAGAAGCGCATGCCTTGGTTGATAGCCTAAGCTAGCAGTTGATTTGTAATGCATTGCTTCAAAATTGCATTTTCTCCTCCAAAGAGTACATCTGTACAACCCTACTTGATCCACACTAGAAAACAATTCTTACCACTTTTGTTCCTTTTTCTGAAGAGGATCCTTCATAATACAAGAGGTGGATTGTTGAGCAAGCAGGAGAACTGGAAGAGGAACAGCTGGAACTTAGAGTCCCACTCTGCATTTCAGGGGTACCACCTTCAACTTCCAGAGAGGGCAGTCTTGTCTCACATCCGCCAACCCCACCAACAAGAAATCCGGTGACAACAGCAACAGAATAATTGAATCCAGCCTCTGCATTGGCTTGGTTTCAAGTGGTAGGTCTTAAGTGAAGTGCAGAGGTGAAGGCAAAAGCGGTTGAGCAAGTGGCAGCACCAATAACTTTTCAGAGGATGTTCCAGGAGTATCTGGGTTACCCAAAAGAGGTGTGTGTGGATCAAAACCCATTGGTGTATTGGTATGGAAGGTCCACCAATGGCCAGAGCTCACTTCAGTTGTGGTTCAGCAATGCCCTGTTGGAGTGGGAGAGTGCATCAGCAAGTGAAGTCAGGGACCCTGATTGCTGTTGGCGGCAATACCAATGATGTACCTGCTGGGAGGGTGAGGGCTGGTGTGCTGTTGAGCTGGGACCTGGGTCCAAGGCAGCTGTTTCAGCCTCTTCCTTGTTCAGGACCATCAGCTGCCACTATTCGGCCTGGATATTTCCCCAGCCTCTGCTGCCACAGACAGGCTATCAGCTTGGTTGGTGGTGGTCGTCAAGCAAGAGTAGCTATATCGAAAAAAAGAAGAATAAAAAAGACAGATTGTAGGCAATGCTCTCAACAAACAGTTCTTCAAAAGTAGGGAGTAGGTGGTACCATGGCACTGCATTGCCGGTCTCCTGGAGACATTGGAATTTGATGTGATGATGATTAGGAAAGTCACAAGGCCATTTTTTTATTTGTTTACCCTCACATGCCTCTCATAGAAAGCACTAACTGTCTGCTAGAAAGGAATTAAGGCAGAACAACACAAGATTAAGAAAACAGTGATTTCATTATTTTTTCTTTGAAAGGCTTTTCTAGTAACTAAACAGATACATTTAATAGAAAAAAAAACTTTCTCATTTATGATGAGTAAGGCATTATATACTATGGAGTATAAGTTGTTGTGCCAAATTATTGGATGCATGCTAACTAGCGCTTCAAGTACTTTGCTACTGTCTGCAGCTGAGGCAACTGTAGCTGACATTTATCTATCATTAATTCAAATGGCCGTGCTCTTCCTCAAATGCCTTTCACTTATTTTCTACCCTGACTCCAAAGACGCAGATGAATAAATAAGATACATCACACGTCATGTATAAAATACGGATAGGTTAATCCTGTCTGCTGTAAGTAGACGGTGGGGAAAACAATGTGCTGCACTACACTATAGGAAAGGAATGGGCTATATAGATTATATTTGACACATTCATCACAGAGTATCCCTTGCACCAAACTTGAAATCAAATTGGGCATTTACTAGTCCCACCTTTCTCACTGGCCTTGCCCACCATCACAAATACTTTCAAACAAATTCACCCACTGGGAAGTAAGGAAAGGAACCGACTTACTCCACAGCAAAGTAAGGCAGATGGATTAGGCAGATAGGTAGAGCTTTTGCTATAGAAGAATAGAGCAACGTCACTGATCATCGATTCATCATGTGCCTAAGCTTTGGCTTATTCAGTCACTGCGTGGAGAAAGTCTAAAGGGAAAAATCTAAACAGGTGTAAAATAAATCTATTATAGGAATACTGCACTGCACTTCTTCAGTCATGGGTTGCGAAATGCCATGGGCAGGGAGGGGGTTGATAAATGATGATAGGGTACATATCTGCCTCATTTAACATATACAGTGAGTCAAGGGATTAGAACACAAATTAAAATACCTCCACCTTTAACTATAGCTTTGATAACCATAAATGATAAAACACAAACTAAGCAAAGTAGGTGAGCAGCATGCACCTCTACAGAAGGGCTCCCTTCTTTATTCATCCACACAATTATTCAATCATCCTTTCATTCTTCTTACTATATTCCCCTATAGCCACCATTATTCAGGCATTACTTTCTCTGATCCAGTCTTTCATCCACATTCACAATCCTTTATCCATCTATTCAGTACCCACTATTCACCCGTTCCTTCAATCATCTTTTTATCCATCTATTTACCCAATAGTCACTCACTCACACATCTTTCTTCATCCACCCACGCATCCTTTGCTTTCTTTCTTTTCAACCATACTTTCATTTAACCTTCCATTTGTTCATGTTTCCATCAAGCCATCCTTTTGTATCATAAGTTATGTGTGCTTTTGCTGAGTTGCAGAAAGAAGAGGCCATAAATAACCCAACCACTGCTATAGTTGTAATGCAGGAGATTCACAAACCTGATTAGGGCAACACTCATGTAGCCAGTGAGTAATAGTAATTGTCAATAAGCAAGCAATGTGGCTTACCATCGGCCGTCCCTCCCACTTTGTCTCCACCTGCTCCATCTGCTCCTGCAGCTGTGGAACCTGAGCAGGCTCCACTGGTCGCACTGATGAAAATAGTACACAGTTTTAAGATGCCAGATACACCTCCCCTTCTTGATGTTTTTAATCAAACAAATGCAATTACAATACATTGTTACAGCTCAGTTAGCACTGCAGTATCTTCTATCAAAAATATTGCTCTGGGCATATTGTTGGAATGATAGAAAAGCCAGGTAGTCAAGCGAACCAAATGTTTTGCATAATGGAGGGGTAGAGCTATAGCTTATGATGATGATGACTCGGAATCATTGAAGTGCAATGAAGGTCAAAAATGGTCAGTAAAAGACAGAAAAAAGAAAATGCAGAGATAACAGGAATTAAACAAAACTTGGATAGGGGAGTTGGAAAAAAGGGAGACAGTATAAAAAAGTAAACAAGGCAAAAATAAAAGTAGTATAAAAGTGGAGGAAGGTAAAAATCAGGGAAATAATAATAATAATATTAAATGATAGGACTAACTGGGATAAGCAGTGCCTTCAGCATCAGCGTTGGTGGTCGGCACCTCCCCAGCTCCTACCTGACCCATCTGTGTAGTGCCCCTCTTCTTGCCCTTGGGTGCTGAAGTAAGAAATAAAGAAGATAACAAAATACTTTAGTAGTACCATTGATCTCCACAAAGTTCTTATTTTACAAGCAAATGCCTTAACATTCTACTTAAATCAGATCGCCCATGGTACTAGTATAATCAACTTTCATTGAGTTGGAGAAACTCCTAAAATCCCTATTCTAAATCTCCTTAACAAAAACTACATCTGGAACTAATGCATTGCAATGAATGAATGATCATTTCTCAAACCCCTTGATGGACCAACTCAGTCTCCCTTTTTTGCAATGCATAGATGCATACATGCATCACTCTGAAATTGCTTGGGACTGTACGAGCTACGTAAAGTCACAGAGAACGCTAACTCACAGATATAGCTAATTCACTATGGAGACAGGGGGCAGAGAAGTCTGTGTTGCAATGGCTTCTTAAAGAATCAGCCAGAACGAGTGCAAACAAGTACAGTGATATAGCACTGAGCACTTGTCTGGCACTAACTGGATCATATGATAAATAACTTTCTTAACATAAACTAAACGTAACTTACTTCTGAGGGCAAGTTGCACGCTATTGGGAAAAAAGTTAGCACTGTAGCACACAAACAAAATAATATAATAGTCACCAAGCCCTGGAACCTCGACACCTAGCAGGTTGAGCAGGTCCTGCTTGTGGTTGATTATATCTGCCCATCGGTGTGTCAGCTGATGGGTGGTGCGCTGGACCTGGGAGCTAGCCCTGACACACCTGCGCACCCTAGCACAACGCAACTGATGCTTCTGCAGGGGGTAACCACTGCCATGCCTACTACCTGATGCCAGCATAGAGGTGAGATGGTGCTGCAGATAATAGACCAGTGCTGCCACCTCCATCATAGAAAAGATTGGCCGGGGCTACACACCTGGGTGGCAAGGTAGGCAACTGCTGGCTCGCCTGATCGCCTGCACCGCCCTGCTCTGCCATCCTAATGGGTGAAGAAGAAAATAATGTATAGGGAGAAGGAAGGAAGAAAAGTGAAAAGTAAACAAATATACAAAAAGTCACGAAAAAGCATAAGAAAAATTTAAAATGTAGCAATACAGAGGTACAAGAAAGACAGTAATAAAATAAATAAAAATGAGCGGTAGATTAACTAGGAGGGTGGAGAATTCCAAAGATAAACTGGGGATGAAAAAAACAGGCGCAGTACCATAAACAGAGTGAAAAACATGATGGTCACGCCCATGAGAACCGCGAGGTGCCATCCAGAAGTATTGTTGAATGTGAGTACGTACTTTGCATTGCGTTTGACATGAAAATCAACACAAACGGGCCCAACCGAGAACTCTGCCAGCTCGCGGAACTCTGCATAGATCGGCAGAGGTCTTTTCCTGCTTCGCGGAGTTCTGCATAGAACGACTCCACACACTCTGCCCAGGCGTAAAAAGCAGTCAGCAACTGCTATGAACAAAGCTGTGTTTTCCTCTGTAATACTGTCTCTTTCTGTCGACTTGGGCACATAATGACTTAAGGGACCAATGCTGTGACTATGGGAAGGGTGCTTTGAGTGTTTAATAGCTTGTTGCTTTATGGGTAAAGGCTAAGGTGACTGGTTAATATTGCAGCTTAACACTGTGGAATGAAGACACAAATATGTACTGCATTACTCCACTATAGCGAGCAAGTGATGTGGCTGCTGTTTTTAGCAGTGTTAGCAGATGTCTGCTGGAGAGCACTTGGGCTAATCGAAGTACTTTTTGAAACCATAATTGCATAATTGTAAGCCAAGTGCTGCAAAAACTAGAAAGTCTGAGAGACATTCTGCACATTAATTTAACCTTTGCAGGAAATTCAGTGGCCTGGCATCTTTTGTAAAAAAAAAAAAAAAAAATACATTGATTTTGCATGCTTTGCTTAAACACTAAAGCCCTGATTTATACTTTTTGATGCAAAACTGCACTAATGCAGTTTTGCTTCAAAAAGGTTAGCGTTGAGTAGTGCCATTTTTAACGCCACTCAGGTGTCAAATTTATACTTTGACCCTGGGTGGCACTAAAAAATGCTTACAGTCATTTGTTTCCCCCTTAAGCATTGCGCCTTGTTGCAAAGCAAAATGACGTTAACAGAGGAAAAATGACTCTATTCCAGTTTACGACATGGAAACACATCATAAAATGGAAATGCACCATTTTTGTCCGCAATAGCATAAAAAAGAGACACAAACAGAGCAAACAGTGCAAAGGAGCCCCAAAATGGATCCCAATGGCCAGGAGAGACGCCAGGGAGACCCCAGTCAACCAGGAACCAGCCAGCAGGACACAGACAAGACCCAGGGCAGGGAGAAGAAAAAGAGGAAGTGTCATTTTAGCACAGAGGAGCACAAAATACTGGTGAGAGAGGTGACGGAGCATCAAAATCAACTCTTCATCACCTCAAAATTGCCAATTGGAAGGAGAGAGGCAATCTGGAAGTAGGTTGTGGGTAAGGTCAACAGTGTGGCAGAGGTTGGGAGAACAGTGACTGAGTGCAAGAAACACTGGCATGACTACCAGAGAAGGACCAAGGAAAAAATGGCATGGAACAGGAAGGCAGCACTGAAAACTGGAGGTGGGAGTCCAGCACCACAAGAAGACATGGAGGAGATGGTTTCGCGTTCATCCCAGAAGAAATTGTCACAGGGATACAAGGACAGGACAGTGCAGAATACTAGGAAACATCACAAATGCAGGGTAAGTTGCATGGGTGAAATATATGCATAAAGGTCAATGCTAGAAGGGGGAAGCACATGGGACACACACAATGTATGTCAAAGGAGAGCAGTGGAACACATTGCACAGTAAGCAACTTTCATCATGTCAACCTAAGCTTACCCATGTACCTGTGCCTTGGGAGTGCCATGCACCATTGAAACATACAACAACCTGGACATATTAGCAACACCATTCCTGAATACCCACATGTACAAATGCAGCACATGGCATGTATGGCATGTATAGTCACTGTGCCACTGGTTGTGATATCACTAAATCCCTTGCATGTAGTCACATCAACACCACTTACACAACCAAGACCTCAGAGCCCAGGTAGTCAGTCAACACCATTCTTGGGACAACTACATAGTGGCGTCCCTTGCTGTAACATATTGTAACCGCCTTACCTCCTTGCCCAAACGCATGTGTGCAGCATCTCACAGCACCCTAGTCATTGCAACTGTCCCAGCAGTCCCCAGGCATGTGCCGGTAGCACCACCACACTTAGACAACACATCCACATGAGGCAGCTATCCCTACATCATGCAGACAGGGTGAACCCTGGGTGCATGGTGGAATTAACCCAGCAGGTGCTGGCGGAATAGCAGGCTGGACTGGAATCATTGGTAACATGCCACTACCCAGACCAACTAAACTGAAATTGTGTTCAACAACACATATTGATGGTGAACTGAAATTTGCCAGTACACAAACTTTGTACCACAGATTGCTAACAGTAGGGCACAACAGTCACAGGCAGAGCCCACAACTATTTGGACACAACCATGTCCGACACATGGGAATTGGGAAATAAACCCACCCAACCAACACATGGGTATGGCTTCCACATAATGGCGGTTAATTCTACATCAACGGGCGGGGGCTGGTGCATGCGCAAGCCAGGTGTTGGTAAGCCTGTCAGTGCAGTGTACCCACTGCACTTGGCAGTATGAGTCAAACGTTGGGATGGCAGCTGGTAAAATGTCTGCACATGGTAGCTCTATGCGGCACACACTAGACAATATAGATGGATCAAATGGAGTCAGTGCCAGTTGTGGCCTGCATTGGGTGTAACAGGGCACACTGCACCTAGCCATGCAAATCAGGCAGTGGAAAGGGCAAAGGGCCAAGGTATGGGACACCCTGCACTGCCCATGCCAAGTACATGGGCTGTGCAGGACCACCCAGGGGCACACCACACCACTTCACCAACAACTATTTCATGGGGGTTACACCGCCATGCAAAGGCTGGAGGAAATTTGGAAATATACCTGGAGGGCAGTGTTGAAAGTATCACAGGTCTGGTGTCACTGGACTGATGCCACAGCCAGTCACTCAGCTGCTGGTAACCTGCCATGTCCAGGCCATTGGCCCATGGGGCATTGTACATAGATAACAGTTGAACCCACCACCACCTGTGCTGTAGGGGGTGAAAAATTACACAGAGTCAGTCAGGTGCCCCTTGGACTGTTGCACATGAAATATGAACCTACCTCAGGCCCTGACCTGAGTACAACTCTTCAGAATTGGCAATGTCCATAAACACCTTTACCATCAGGCACTGTCACAAACAGAATGATGTACACAGCAGAAATGTCATACCCATATTGGCCATCCCTGGGTTCAAACTTGAGCTTTTGTCACATGAGCTGTACTGTCACCATGCTGCAATCCTGTATCATAGTGCAAGGAGGGTATGCATTGAGGGGGAGGACATAGGTGTTCAGTAAGGTAAACAACCTACTCCGACAGGGGTAGAAAGAGTACTCTGCCAGGTCCATGAGTGCTATGCAAAGTGGCACGCAAACACAAGTGACAACATGAGGAGACCAATGGCAACAAGAGCAGAGTGTGGCGACTATGCCATCCCTTGGGTGGTGCAAGGTCTCAGCACAGTATGGGTGTATGTGAAACATGTAAGACTGGGACAGGTGAAAATTGCTATGTGTGGTGCTGTGCCATGAGCACTATAACACACATTATAAGGCAACACCATGCAAATAGATCCAAAGGGAGGATAGAACAAGATAAGAGGCCGTCAAGACACAATAAGGATATGACGTCGACAATTGTGGCTTCCATTAATGTGACATGTAGGTTGGGCATAAGGCTGTAGACTGCAGTTATGATGTACTGGAACAATCCATTGGAACTAATGGGCGCATCAAAGGCGCCAAGCACTGCGCTGTATTTACAAGGTAGCGTTAAGACACTTTGTATGGCATTGTGTCACCTTGTAAATACGTAGCCACCTGATCATGACAGTGCGTGGAAGGTGGTGCAATGGGTGTTGCTGTGGGTGTGCCATAGCAACACACAATATATTTCAATGCTGCCTCAGATGAATGGAATATTGTACACTTGAGGTAAGGCCAAACCTATTATGCCAGCCCCAGTGGTGCCATTAGCAGGGTACAAAGAGGAGGGATACATTTGTACATCCTTCATTTCTGAATTCCTATGTCTGCTGCAATCTGCAGCATGCATAGGAAGAGCAAAATGCCAGAAATTCTTGTTTAAGACTGTGAAGGTGTAACTCCATGCACATAAGTAATCCTATGTAAATGACAATTCGGCTCTTCCAAGTGTGCTGCATTCTGCAGCTCACACAGAAGTGCCAGAGCTCCATTGGTTATTGTTAATGTGCATGAAGTGACACTTTCACACATTAACAGTCACACCCCTCAACGTAGACATACTTGCACATTGGTACAAGGAAGCCTACAATTAAGCTGGCAGCTGAATCTTGCACCAGTATGGGGGACAACACAGAGGTGCCCCATAATCACTTGCATACAGTGCAATCTTGTGTCACCAAAGTGGAGCAGTGCGGCACTGATTAATATTGCACAGCACCGTGCTGCACCACTTCAACATCAACATGGGCTTATAATGACAATGAGCCTCAATTATCAAGTCAGTGAAGTGACTTGTCAACTGCCATAACACAGATAGACTGATTATACACCATCTCATTGCAGAGGGTGATGGCTCTCCTGCGGCTCTGCCTGTCCTTGAGTACCCTGATGACCTGGATGACAAGCTGGCAACTATCAGCCAAGAGACCCTCCAAGAAGTCCTTGTGGACATGCAGACATCACCTCCAGTCGCAAGGAGGAGAATTGAATTAGCAGACATCCCACAGACCCCACTTAGCACCCCAAGAGTACGACCTGCCAGCACCGACACAACAGAGGACTCCGAGGACATAGGCACCAGCTTCGAGAGGACAGTGGTGGGAGTACAGAGGGAGCGGGCCAAGGAGGTGCGGGTGGGGATGCAAACATTGGCAGCCATCCTTGAGGGGATGCGGACGTGTGTGGTTACGGCAACAGAACAGACTGCAGCCAACTGATGCACACAGACAATGGGACTGTCACTCTGGTGTATGAGAGACATACATCTGCACTTTTACACTGGGCCTGAGATTCATGTAGTGCTACACCCTGCAACAACCATGTGTGGCCAAACTGAAGAAGATGGAACTCCATGGTATGAGGGGGTGTTGTGTGACATATAAATGACATGACCCTTGAGCTCTGCAAGACAACTGATTCATTTTTTCTGGCTTGTCCTGCAAGGCACACAGAGGCACTTTGTGGAGGACACGCTGCTAAATAGTTAGTCTGCAATTCACATGCATCGTGTAATCCATGACTGATGTGTCACAATTGGCTGATGGAATCAAAAGGCCCATTGTCAGTGCCCCCTAAGGCAGGTATTTCCCCTTTTGTAAAAATAATGGCAAGGCTTATGTATGTGAAACTCTGACATTATTGCACCATACATGGGTTGTCGTACTTAGTTATCACAATCCACTCACAAATGGTTATGGCAGTGTTTAACCTTATCATACATGACACAATGCTGGGGCAGAGATGTTGCCACGGCCCGTGAAATATGTGACTTAGTGATGGATGTGCATGATTATCCAAACTTCTGACTTGCATTGGTTAAATGTTAGGATATGTGAAGCCCATGTCTATACTGGCACAGTGACACTCCATTCTGGTTGAATGTGACCTCTCCACATGCATTGCATGCAGCACGCCAACACATCTACTGCTGGCATTCAGATGCAGTGAACAGTAATTAGTTAGCCAATGGGGCACTCACCAACAGGCCCACCAATCACCACACCAAGATGGTCGAGAAGATCCTGCTCCCTGCCCACAGGGTCAGTCCAGCGATGCTTCAGCTGATGGTCATTGAGACTGGTGTGGTGGTGGAGCACCTTTCCCCACCGCAGCAGCCTTGCCTCTGAACGGTAGCCCTGGATCACACGGCCACCCATCTCTAGCATCAATGGGAGATAGTGGGCTACCAACCAAATAAATCCTCCCAGCTCCTCCTCCCCCATTCTGGTGAGCCTCCCCCTGCCAGACATTGCACTGGGGTACAGGTAGGAATACATGTTAGACATTACAATAAAAAGAAAAGAGTAATGAAAGGAAACTTAGCAACAAAAGATTCTATAACCCAACTAACCCACCTATAGAACTAACCCAGACAGACACCCGACAGCACAAGTGCAAGGTAAAATACACTGAACACAACAAATTCACAGATATTGGGATAAATGACAATAAAATACAACAGTAAACATGACATGAGGGACAGCACAAGAGAGAGTAAATCACAAGAAGACACCACCAACTCCAATACACAACCCCACAGTCAAAAGAGGCACAGACTGTAAAGACAAAGTGAAAGTACACCCACTGTACCATGCCTGTACACAGGATGTCCTATTAAATCACTTCCTGTGCCCTTGCATCACATTTTCTCTTATGCGTGAGTATTTCTGACGCATTACTTCCGTGCGTCTATTTATAGTGATGCAAAACCTTTATGTGTCGATTTAACAGTAAATCAGCATTTTAAGGAGTGCGAAGGTGGAAAATACGCAAAGGGCCCATGGGTCATGTACTTTGCGTTTGCGGATATGTTCGACGCATTTGCGTCTTTTTTTTACTCTAATCGTGATTGCGTGATTTTGAGATTTGTTGATGTATGCACCCTTTACCAACATAACAATTGTATGTGCTGGGCTGCAGTATGGCATTTTGTGTATGGCCACATGTGGTAGTCCATTGTACAATGTGATTTGTGTGTGATTGTTGTGTTACACCAATGTGTGTATTACAAAATCAGCAGCGTGCAAATGCATAAACATCATGCATATGTCTGCATGTGTGACAAAAGTGTATCACATACGTATGGGAGTCAGGACTATGCAAGCCTTATGTTATGTGATTGTGATTTGTGTTCACTTATGTGCTGTGTGTAGTTGTCTTACAGAGCATCACATTTCATGCAACATTCACAGCTCAGGGATTGTTGATGATGGCTGATGCTTGAAAATTGGCAACTGTTATGTGACAAATGTCTCCATATGTTGATCTTGAGTATATGGATGACTTGTGTGAGGACTACCCATACATCTGACATGCATACATCTTTGCTACATACTGTGATTGACACACTCTGCCTACCTTCCTACCATTTCATGTATTGAAAACAATAGCCAGTTGAAAATCTGAACTTTTTGCTTTGTATTACAATTACTTTGTGGTGGACATGCAGCCCTAGCTGCATATGTTCTCATCCATTCTCATGTGCTGTGCCTTCCAAAGACATGCTGTTGCAAAGTGTGATGTCCTGTGTACCCTGTGACAGGACTGGGCACCATGGCAGTGACAGGTGTGATTTCCATGGATTTACTGTGCATGCTCCATTTCTCCCATTGCTTGTCACACCTGGGCTAATCATGCTGGGCATTGTCACCAATGATGTCCCCACCTTGTCACACATGCCCCATGTAGCCATTGCAAATCTCACACTGAGTTGTGTTAGTAGTCTGTTCAAACATTACCGTCCCACCAGATTTTGACATCCACTGCCTCAAGTATGGACCCCTTATTTAGTTCATTTTTAGACATGTTGTTGTTGTGTGTGATGTGCTATTGTTATATAAGTTGGCAACTTGGATGTACATTTTATGTGGTGGTCCATAAACTGTGTCCTTCAGTTGTCACATTCAAGTGATGGGGCTAATTATGATGTGTGTGATGGTAGCAGTTCACTCTTACACTTCACATGTGATGTTGCTACAGTACTCTTCAGATTTGTATTTGTGACATGCTCCCTGAGGTTAGACTGATAATCAATCCTAAGGTGTATGTTGGGAAGATTGAAGACACCAAAGCCAGATTGTGTGGATGAGTGAGATGTGTATTTACAAAATTTACAAGGTGAGTTACGTGATGATTATGTGAAGAGGTTCTGTGCAATTTGCAGTATGCGGCATATACCAGCAGCTGTGTTGTGGTCTTCCCCCTCATTTACTTCTCCACCATCGTCCTCCTCAGGCAGGTCATCAACCTGCTCATATAATGGTACGTTCATCTGTACACATATGTTGTGAAGGATGGCACAGGTCAATATGATCTTGCTACCATTTCTGGGGCATATAGGAGGCTTCCTCGTGTGATGTCCAGGGACTTGAATCTGGACTTTAGCTTGCCAATTGTCCTCTCCACAATGGTCCGTGTCCTTCGATATCCCTCATTATATGCACGCTCTGATGATGTGCTTGGGTTGTGAAATGTAGTCATTATCCATGCCTCAATGCCATAACCCAGATCCGCTGCAAAACATTACAGAGTAAATCATTGTGAGGGCTTGCAAGATGTAAGTAATGTAGCATGGCAGTTGCTATTAGGATCTGATTGTGGCACATTTGTATCTGTGTTTTTGGTGTGAGTTCCTAACCTTGTGTGATCTTTCCTCAGCGCTAGGTTGTTGGACATGATAATAATGTGTATAGGTCAAGGACCTAGAACAATTGTGAGGTCATTATGACCCCAGCGGTAGGTGATAATGTGGCGGTAGTACCGCCAACAGTCTGGCGGTACATAACACCACCTTAAGACATTGGCGGGTTGGCTGCAGCCAACCTGCCAATTTACCGTACCTACCCCCATGGCGGTAGCAGCTGCCAGGCCGGAGATAACAATCTCCAACCCGGCGGCCGCTATTGTACCGCCTGTGGGTTTTTTGAGCCTGCCTACCACCATGGTTTTCGTGGTGTTCGCAACAGCACGGAAACCATGGCGGTAGGCCCTACCAGTGACAGGGAATTCCTTTCCTGTCACTGGTGGGAGGCTTCCCCCAAACAGTCCCCAGACACCCACTTGCCCTCCACGCACACACTCGCAGACATGCACCATGCATGCACACACTCACTCACACTGGCAAACATGCATTCATTCATGTATTCATCCATTTATTCTCACACACATCCATATACACATTCACACTGACATGCAGACACGCATTCACAGCAGCTCCCGCCAGCAGAACACTGCCAGGCTGTATCATGTGTAATGATATGGCTGGTGGCAGTCTACTGGCGTGGTGCTGCTGGTGGTAGCAGTGCCACCTTACCACCATCTGCCAGTATGGCCACTGCCGCATTTCTGCTCTTCTTGTGACAGAAGTCCAGCTGTGGTCATAATCTGGCAAATGGATGGCAGCCGCAGTGACGGTCTTGTGGCAGCCGTCACCGCTGCGGTAGGCGGCTTATAAAGTCATTCTCATAATGTGGCCTTGATTTGGTTGCACTACAGTGCCTGGACATCCCATCCCTTTTGACATGCGTAATTGTAGATGAGATGTGACACTTAGGGCCTCATTTATGAAAAGTTAGCACTGCGTTTACATCACTTTTTGACGCAAAAGGGACGCTGACTTACAAAATATTATCATATTTTGTAAGTTTGCGCCATTTTTGCGTCAAAAAATAACATAAACGCGGTGCTCACTTTTCATAAATCAGACCCTTAGGGCCTATGAAATTGGTTAGTGTGACTGCACAACATGTCTCCTAAATTGCCTGCTGTGTCCTGCAACATTTCAACAATGCAAGGATGCCCCATGGGTAACATGTTACTTGGCAACCCTTTGTTGTCCCCTGCACCAGTTGCACATGTGTAACAGTGCACCAACACTACCTACACTACACCAGGTTACTTGGCAATCTGCCATGTGGAGGTGGATGTATCTGTGGTGTACGGTACACCGCCCTGGACATATGCTTTTTTGATGGCCAATTGCCTCTGTCTGTGTGTGCAGCCGTGTGCAGCATGCATTTGTGTCACATTCATCTGAGTTCATAGCACCGTCTACCTCCTATTTGCATACTGCCTACTGCACCCATGGGGTGGTATTTTTTTGTTGCCACTGCCTCAGGTCTAAAGGGACAGCAACATTCATGCTATGTATCCTGTAGTGAGAGACCTGCAGCAAGAAACATTGCACACCCCTTCCACACTACATGCAGCATAGGAGGGTGGCCAATTTAGGATGTGGCTTATAGTAATGTAGAGATGGTCATCTGCCAAGATGTACATACAGTGCAGGCCATGACTATGAAACTGTGGGCTATAACATTGTTCCCTTGATGTTCCAGAGTGGCAGCAAATGTTTGTGTCAGCCATGCGGTGTCCAAGGGTGTGTATCCCATTGTCACTGGATGATCAACATAACTAGCAGGGTCTCACCTATCTCCCAAAACAATACTGTACATTTCTACTGTCGACACATGCACAGTGCAGGCTATGGGATGTAGCTCAGCTACTTAGCAAATGTGTCCCAGGGCACAGTGCATGTGAGGTCAGTGATGTCCAGTTGTCTCCTACTGGGTCCCACAATGACATCCATGATCTGTACTGTCTGTGTCTCTGCCCCTGTCATTTCTTATATCTGGTACAGACATGATGGTGTTGTGAGTCACTGAGTGTTGCATGTGAGGTTGCACTACATTGACTGTGGTTCCACTTCTAACACATCTGGCCGATGGTATGTGCTGGTGACTGACCTTGTATTCCTATGTGTGTGAGCCACTGTGTCAGGCAGTCGACTCTGCATATTACTGTGCTGGTGAGATGCAGTAAGTATTGGCGCAAGTTGTGTGGTGTTTGATATTTGTTCTGGCAGTGATTAGCACGACATGGCTCAAGACATCTGTGCCTATTTAAAGTTACATGACATAGTGTATGCCCTTGACGTATCTGTGTTATTGTTTGTTTGGTGAAGTGTGTGTGATGTGTACATAGTGGGCAACCTAAGGCCACTTGTAGTGGTGTGCACTGATTGTGCTGTACTGCAGCATGTTGCATTTGTGTTATCACCTGCACATGTGTGTTGCCATATGTTACTGTGGTGGTGTATGTCTTGTGTGTCCGACAGGGTTGGGGTGTAGTGTGTACATTACTAGATTTGTAGACTTACACGCAAGTAGGCCATTTCCAGATTGTCCATCTTGGAACTGTTCATTGATCGTACTGTGCCGGAATATGTATGCGCCATAGACACTCCCAGGATACTTGGCCAAAATGTTAATGAATAATTTGCAGTGGTCCACTATGCCCTGCACATTAATGGAATGCGTGTGCTTACGATTCCGGTATAAGTTCTCTGTTGCTGCAGATGGTAAGAGCCAGACCTGGGTGCAGTCCACTGCACCGCGCACATGCGGGAAGCCATGGATATGATAGAACCCATTTTTGTTCTCCTGCTGCTTTTGCTGGGTGTTGGGGAATCTGATGTAGCTGGGTGTCAGGGAGATGATGGCATCTAAGACCTTGGCAGGAATGCAGAGAATGACGACTGTGATACACCACCAACAAGTGCGCCCGTTGTTTGAAATGAGCCACTTACCAGCATGTGCAGGACAGCAAGCAGCTTTATTATAGTTGGTCTGTTGTGTGGGGTCTGCAGTCTGGCTACAATTTGCGGCTCAATGTGGTGAAGCAGGTGTATTATGGCTTGCCGGTTCAGTCCTAATGATGTCCAGGTCCCTTAGGCCAATGAGGGTTGTTCTGGTTCTGAAGACCCTCTCCTGCCTTCTGCATTGCCTTTGTGGGCTGAGTTGAGGTGGTGGTGATTGCTGGAGTTGTAGCTGTCCTCTGCGCCATCTAGCAAGCTGTATCAGTATCACCTCCATCTTCTCCTGTGGGTTGTAATGTTGGTTCTGTGTGTTTTCCTTAAGTAGGGGTGTGGTTGCCCCATTTTAACGCCTGCCCTGACCCCGGCATTACATTTTGACACAAATCGGTGTTTGAGTAAGTTTTTGGGTCCGCCTCCCACTTGTACATCTTTTTTGCCCAGGTGGATAAATATAGCGCTAGAGTGTTTGAGTCATTTTTTGGATGAGAACGTCTACCCTGCATCTCATTGACACCAGGTGGTTTCACTCATCCGAAAAATGATGTTAACACCATTATTTTAACGCTAGACAGGTCTAGCATCAAAATATATATATGGAGTTAAGTTTGCTCCGAATTTGCATTAAAAAAATGACGCAAGTCCGGCGCAAACATAGTATAAATATGCCACAAAATGATTCTCTACCTTGGGTAAAAATTCAGAATGTTAGAAATCGTGTGATACATACTTTCAGTGAATGTTGTCTTGATGAGTACCACAACAGTCAAGTAATTCTTTGTCCTGTATGACAACCTTCATCCAGTACTAGGCATTACAGAATGTTTAATTGCAATAGAAAACGGCAAAACACAATTCCCAGAATTGTTATTTAAAAGGCCTGCAATGTGTAAAATATATCACTCTTGTAGTCTACATGTCAGGTGAGTAGGATGAGTCCTCCAGAAATGTGACAATTGGGCGGCCTAATTGTATTTGTTGCTTGACTTCCCGTTTATCTGACATTTATAACGCATGCTACTCGGTTTTCTTCCAAAACACGGCAACATTTAGTACGTGCTTATTCAGATACTCGCAGAGGACAACTTAAAATTAAACATAATGAGTCAAACTGAATGAATAATGCTGAAGGAAGGGAAATATGTGAAATCGTAATTTAAACATAGTGAGGAGTTAGTAGGCGATGGATGCTTGCTGCACTCGGTGTCACAGAGAGCCAGTTGCAGAAATGAAAGATACATTTTAAGGATACTTTGCCAACTGAGTTTTGCTGAATAACTTCTGTGATACATAAAAAGGAGATCTGAGTTTAACATAACCCTTTCTGTCACTAACAAAGAACCGTATTGGAGAGTGCATTTAAAAAATATGCACAGTTTTAGATTTCTTTTAGTAAACATTTTGTAGAGGGACACGCTGGGCCCGATTCACAGGTGTAAGTTACGATTTTCTCCTGTTCACAAATATATTATGATTAGTATCTTTGCTACGTCAGAGACTCCGCACTAAAAAAGATAGGACAGTCAAAGGTTTATTTATAGATGGATGTTTGGGATCAAGGAATAGCATCACCTTATTACCAGGGTTCCCGGACAATTTAATAGAACTCGAGGACTGTGAACAGACATTAGATCACAAAAAGTTGTTGCCTTTGTCACCAACATCAATTGTGGAGCTCTACTACGCTGTGGTTTGCAGGAACAACGTTTTGGACACATTAGTGGATGCAACATTAACCCACAGAATGGGAGACACTTATTTGAGAAAAATTGTTAACTTATTTGAATTGTTCCCCATGTCACTAGTTCCATTATGGGTGTCTCAGAAATGGGGTCTCTTGTTGGCAGTTGTTTGCACCCTTTCCAAGAAGGGACCCTCCTTTTAGTCAGGGGAAGGGAGTCACATAGCTAAGATAACCCCTGCTCACCCCCTTGGTAGCTTGGCACAAGCAGTATGGCTTATCTCAGTGGCACTACAAAGCGCTCCACACCAGTTAAGAAAAATAGCCAATATTTAGCTGAGTACAATAAGACCAAAAGAACAAAAAATCCAACACAAGTAAAGATACACATTTTTGAAGAATTAATATAGTATAGTGCTTAGAAACACAATAGCTCCAACAGGGGCTATCACAGCGTCTTCACAGAGCCGTTCCCAACAGTCTGATGCCACTCGCGAGGGAGTGTGGGGTGGTCACGGAGTAGCATGGACCCCAGGTACAGTACCTTGGAAAACGATGAAGAAACAAAGATGTTTCATGGAGTCAGGGAGGTGAGGCGTTGCTTGAACCGGTGTGGCGTACGTTCCTTACTGCTACAGGGAAGTTAGTTGTCAGTCCCTTAGTGCTAGACAGGGGAAATGAGGCATTGGTTCCTTATTAAAGGATCGATGAATCTAGCAGGTCAAGATGCAAGGTTTCAACTTTGAGTTGTCATGATCGCACCACGGGGCCACAGGTGCAGCAGTGGAGTTGGAGTTTGGCGTCACGGACATCAGTGACACAGGATTCAGGACTCACACTATGGTGGTCATTCTGACCCTGGCGGTCTTTGACCGCCAGGGCGGAGGACCGCGGGAGCACCGCCGACAGGCCGGCGGTGCTCCAATGGGGATTCCGACCGCGGCGGTAAAGCCGCGGTCGGACCGGCACCACTGGCGGGGTCCCGCCAGTGTACCGCGGCCCCATTGAATCCTCCGCGGCGGCGCAGCTTGCTGCACCGCCGCGGGGATTCCGACCCCCCCTACCGCCATCCAGATCCCGGCGGTCGGACCGCCGAGATCCGGATGGTGGTAGGGGGGGTCGCGGGGCCCCTGGGGGCCCCTGCAGTGCCCATGCCACTGGCATGGGCATTGCAGGGGCCCCCGTAAGAGGGCCCCTACATGTATTTCACTGTCTGCTGCGCAGACAGTGAAATACGCGACGGGTGCAACTGCACCCGTCGCACAGCTTCCACTCCGCCGGCTCGATTCCGAGCCGGCTTCATCGTGGAAGCCTCTTTCCCGCTGGGCTGGCTGGCGGTCTGAAGGCGACCGCCCGCCAGCCCAGCGGGAAAGTCAGAATTACCGCCGCGGTCTTTCGACCGCGGAATGGTAACCTGACGGCGGGACTTTGGCGGGCGGCCTCCGCCGCCCGCCAAGGTCAGAATGAGGGCCTATGTCAGGACTTCTGAGGGGCTGTGGTGGCAACAGGCCTGAGGAGTCGGTAATGGTTGTTGCACTCAGCGGGGAACATGGTGACTAGAGCAGGCAGCTCCATGGAGATGGATAGTGAAGCTGATTTTGAAGTTGCTCTGGAGTTGATGTGCTTGGTTTCTTCTTGGTTGCACCAGAACCCACTCCAAAGGGCCCAGGGACTAGATTTGGCACCACTTGGCAAGTCGGGACCCTTAGCAAGAAAGCCCAGGTGCTGGCAGATGTTGTCCCTGAGACTTCTTAACAGGAGTCAATCTCAGTCCAAGCCCATGGTGAACCTTTGGAAGCAGGATGTAGAAAGCAAAGTCCCATCCTTTCACTCCCAGGACAGAAGCAGCAAGTAGCAGGCCAGCGCAGCAAAGCAATAGGCAGAGTGGCAGTCCCTTCTACAGCTTCCAGCTCTTCATCCTGGCAGCATGTCCTCAATCAAAAAGGGGTCCAACTTTATGGGGTCAGAGGTCCAGTACTTATACCCATTCCTACAGTTGAATAAGGCAGATGTTAAAGAGGAGTATTTGTAGTGCACAAGAGCCTGTCACTTCTGCCCTGGCCCCAGACACACTCCGGGGGTTGAAGACTGCTTTGTGTAAGGACAGGCGCAGCCCTATTCAGGCTTGTCAGATCCTCCAACCACTCTAGCTCAGGAAGACCCATCAGGATATGCAGGGCACACCTCAGCTCCCCTTTGTACGACTGTCTAGAGTGAATTCACAAACAGCCCACCTTTCAACCTGACCCAGATTGTATTCCACAGACAGGCAGAGAGGCACAGAATAGTTAAACAAGAAAATGATGACTTTCTAAAAGTGCCATTTTCAAACTTACTTACTAATTTACATTTTAATAACCAACTTCACTAAAAATATATTTTTAAATTGTAAGTTCAGAGACCTCAAAGTCCATATCTCTTTCCCACCCAATCGGAAATTACACTTAAAAGATATCTCAAGGCATTCCCCATGTTACCCTATGGTAGTAAAAGGGTAGCTTTGAGCCTCACAAGTGGGTGCACTTGCCAGGTCGAAATGTCAGTTTAAAACCACACACAAACACACTGCAGTGGCAGGTCTGAAACATGTTTATAGGTCCACTCAAGTGGGTGGCACAGTCAGTTCTGCAGGGCCACTAGTAACATTTGATTTACAGGCCCTGGGCACAAATGGTGCACTATACTATGGACTTACTAGTAAATCAAATATGTCAATCAGAGATAAAGCAATCACCAATACAATTTAGACAGAGAGCATATGCACATTAGCACCGGTTACCAGTTTCTTCTCCAGTCGGGTAGGTGATATGCTGTTTTTCTCTCTCGCAAGAAAGCGATGCGCCAATTTCTAGACGGACACCTTGGACCTGGACAGGTTCACGTCCATTTTGACACCCAACAACGATGCATGCAAAATCCTGCCGCAAGTTGATGAGCAGCCGCAAGCGGGTGTAGTATCATTTCTCCAACCACAAAGAAGGTGATGCATTGATTTCCCAGCCGGGATGCCGGTGGTGTGACGACTTCTCAACCGCGAAGCAGGTGATATGTCGTTTCAGTGTGTCTTAAGATGTTCACACCTTAGGTCGGAACATATCATAAATATCATCAAACGAATAATAACATTCTCTTGGAGTAAGTAACTTTCACACACCGTAAACCATTAGGTCACGAATAACTACACCTTTAGTATCAGTTAGAAAATGTATTTTGGTAGATTAACAAACCTAGTATCATGTAAATTAGTCTCAAAACCTCATGATATCAGTACAAAAACAATATTGGCTGACTGAATCTTCTAAAGAATCTCAACTTAACTAAAGCATTAACAACTAATCCCTCTAAAGTCAAAGTTCAAATCAACAATAAGAGTAATTGCACAATAGAAATAACATACATTTGAATTCAGCAATTGAGTAACATCAAATAGCATCAAAATAGCAATTTAATTGGAGGTAGAAAACCTCTCTAACTTCAGATTAGCATTAGCATGTTTGGGCTTCAAGCAAAAAGATTTAGTCAACATAAATTTGGATAATATCTAACTATGGTTCTATCAAAAAGCAGCAGGTGGTACCTAGAAACAAAAGACAAATCAACAATAAAGACATTAGCAATTCGATATACCTTTCCTTATGGATAAGCAAGCTGCGATAATCTTCATCAGACGGACATCAATTCGATCAGCATCGGCAAAGGGACATGAAAGGGGTAATGGTTCAGAATTGAGGACTCTAAGCTCTCCGAACCATTAGCAGCAAGTGTCTAAAGTAGGGAGCATTTAGCATCAGAAGTTTAAGCAAATTAAGGTTAAAGATCAAACATTCTCTGAGCAAGATAATCATCAAAGGTGCAACGAGCGCTGGGCATCAAAACGCAAAGGTGAGCACCAGCATTATGCATGGAGCACGAGGAAAGAGTGAGTGTAAGAACGTTGCGGTTAAGTTAAAATTGTTCCACATTGTCATTGGTCAAAGAATCATACGATAGCCATTAGTCCAATAAAATTATTATTTCAAATCTAAGATATAACAGTCTTTCACACATTGATGAGTGGCTCTTCTTCTTCTGCTCACATCATTTAATTCATCAATAATCAACTTTAATATCCTTCCGTCCTTCTGTCAGTACATCCATTGTTAGTTCCTGGGAACATCGCTTTCTCACATGCTTTGAGTTAACATTTGTAACAGTTTAGAACATTCAGGTTTCTACACACATTTCCTCATTAGAAAACAATTTGCTACTACTATGATTTGGTCAACCTTCAGTTGGAACAATACATATTTATAATTCAGCAAGCATGAGATTATATTTTATATTGGCATTGCATTTTGCAATACGAGGCAGTGCATTACCTAAAGCCTAGACCTCGCTAACTTGAGGCCTACAGTTAATTTAAGCAAATACATAGCATTTAATCATAAGTATTTATACTACTGAAAATTTCACATTCATGTAAGTTCTGAATAAACATTAATATGCTATTAGTGGAAGATTACCTAGTAGGTGACTGCTATTCAAGTGGGCGCTTTTCCGAGTTGTACATTATTTTCTATGTTAAATCACTTTCTATGTAGATTCAAAATACAAAATACATGAAATATTTATTAGTAATAATTTCAGTACTCACAATCCCTCCTCTGTTGACTAAATATGTCATCACATACATTTCCGCCCTCCAAAAAATGTGTCTCTTTTATATTTTTATTTATTCTTTTCCTTTTTGGATTTTCCCTGAGCAATTTTTCCACACTAATTTCTTCCCTCCTCTGATCCTTTTTCAATCTTTTCATTTTAATCAAATTATACAATTGACATATTCCCCATACTCCAATTAGGCAAATCACAATAATCAGAATCACTTGCATTATTTTCATTAATATCCCTTTTCCCAGGTTGCCAAGCCAATTCCCCACAGAAACAACTCCTTTGCCAACATTTTCCCATAAAATTGGTTCAGTTAGTTCTTTTAAGTCAGCTTTATCTTTGGTTGGATTGTTAATAAGGCCTCTGATTTCTTTACTATTATCAGGTATATACGAGCAACAATGTTGTGGACTCAGAAATTTACATGCTCTGCCCTCCTTTTTTAAAAGGACGTCTAACGCAAGGTGGTTCTGAAGAGTAATAGCTCTTACCGCAGCCATCTCTGTATCCACTAAGATAATGGCTCTTGAAAAATCTCTCAACATGTTATCCACAGTAGTAGACAACATTCTAATTTTAATAGAATTCAGAACAACTCCCACTGAGGGAATCATTGTCTCCAGTTATGCCAGAGACGGATTCTCGCTTTTGTCTTTCATGATGTAAGTCAGTCATGTTAGATAATATGTTCAAGTCTTCAAGTTGGTACTTTTTTGGGAAAACTATTCCCAAGTAACATGTGCCATACCATCCTCTAGGAAGACGGTAATATGCATCTGGCCCACAGATGTAATAAACTCCTGGAACTGCCGGATCATGTCCATTCAACATAAATGTCTATTTATAATGAAACAGAAACAAGTGTCTGCATTCACTCGTTCCCACAAACACCTTGTCAACTCTAGATTTAGGCCTACATACGCAAAGCTTTCCTACATGTTGCGCATATAAAGCTAATTTCTCTTGTGTTTTTAATTTCACCAAATGCATGATTATTTCCTGGTGTCCTTATCACTAACACTTTGTCTATCTTCTCCTTTAATGCCATTCTTCAGTCCTCTGTGTGATCTAAGAAGCTCTTTTCTACTGTTGCCAACAAGCAGTTTAAGTTATTGCAATGCTCAAAAACAGTTCCAAACGTTAACGTAGGTTCAAAGATATCTCTCACTATTACTATGTTATTGTCCTTAGCTATTTTAGTCAGATCTCTACTTATGGGGACAAACGAAAACACAACGTCATAATTGCAATAGACATATTGGATATACTCCTGGTTATAAAATCCTGCTAGTAAAAGACTACAACGTATCCCATAAGTACGGAACAGACTATGATAGGTTACTGCTTCCTCGACTGATGCAGGAATACGTGTACAAACATAACACTCTCTTGCATCCAATGTGTCAACATACTCATGCAATAAGCGACAGAGAACATAAGAAGAAAGTTCTCCTTGTGTGTCATCTATGTGCAGATATTTCTCATCTTACCTAAACTTATCTATATCTGAGAGTATAGTAGTTGTCTGCACAGCCGAGATATGGTTGGCTCATTCTTGTCAAAAACTGTCACCTATAATCAATACCAGACACATTATTATACATACAATCGCCAAACCACTACCCATATATTTACAGCATCTATTCTTTTTACCCTGCTGGTTTCAGTTACTCATGGTCTGTAAAGAATCAGAAAGTAGAAACAAGGAAAAATTTAAAGCTATGCAGCAAAAATAAAAAACAAACTATTCTGTCTTCTTTAGCAATTATTTACAGCTTCAGACTTTCTACCAGAACACTTGTCAAAAATAGGTTATTTTGTCAAAATCAGTTTAGCAGCTTGACAAATCATGTTATCAAAAAGGTCTCTTCCAGTTAATTTCAACAGTCTCTTTTCCTCTTTTCTCAGAATTACAGGTTTACAAAAGTACTGTTCATCAGTTCCATTCACGGGCCAAAATATTGTCCTGGGATATATTGATCAAAACAAAAAGAAAAAAAAAATTCTGCCACTCACTGGTAGATACCTACCCGCATTCAGGACTCATGTACCTTCAATTTTCGACTCTCTTTCTTTTCAGTTTTCGATCTCCAATTAATTCTCCATCACTCAAATCTTCCTTTCTTGTGGTAACGGCTTCTTTCTTGATTGTTGTCATTGTAATTGCTTTCTGCGATTTTGTTTGTGATTCTGGCCACTTATCTCTTTTCATTGGCCCTTTTGTCCCTGCTCTTTTTCGTGCTAGACTTTTAGATTCCCTTTGATCTGCAATATCTTCTTTTGACACTTCCGCAACCAGTTCCGGAGAAGTCAAATAGTTTTGGCTTTGATCTGCCTCAACTCCTTCCACGCTGGGGTCTGTCATTTGTTCTGTTTGTCTTTCAAGACTGTCTGCTTCTGGGAGAGCCCTCCTCAGATCAGTCTCTCCTTCTACCTCAGTTGAGGTTGGTTAATTGTCACTTTCCTATATCCCTTCCACTTCGTTTCTCACAGGAGGATATTCGTTGGACGTGGCCTGCTCAGGTATAGTCTCTAATTTGCTTTCTCCTCTCTCCAATCCTGGAGTGTATCTGGACGTTGTTGGTGTCCTCAACAACTCTGCTTCCTCATCCAAAGGATTTGGTATTCTCTGAGTGTGTCTGGCTTGGATCCAGTTCGGAAGTCCAGCGCAATTTACAGCTGTTGTTTTGATCAAAACTATCGTTTAGGGGCCTTTCCACCAAGGCTCCAAGCATGACTTCCTCACGTGCTTTCTAATCACAACCCAGTCACCTGCTCTCAGGTTGTGTCCTTGGTCTTGAGACAGTTGCAATGTGGTGGCTTCCACCTAATGAGAGGAAGAGCGAACCATATCAGCCAGGCCTTTGCAGTAGTCCAACACCATATCATCTGTAATTTTCACAAGAGCATTTGCAGGGACCGCCAGCAACCTCATTGCTCTGCCCATGGGGATCTTATATGGAGACAGTCCTGTTTTCTTGTCAGGTGTACTTCTCATTGACATTAGAACTAATGGTAGTGCGTCAGACCATTTCAGATTTGTGGACGCACACATTTTTGCCATTCTTGTTTTCAAGGTACCATTCATCTTTTCCACAAATCCAGATGCTTCAGGGCTGTAACTACAGTGCAGTTTCTGCTCAATGTTTAAAGCTGAACGTAGCAATTTGATTACTTAATTGTTGAAGTGACTTCCTCAATCTGATTCTAAAGAGAACGGAAACCCAAAAGGTGGTATCAGTTCTCTATGCAGGAACTTCACTTCTGTAAGGCTGTCATTTCTTTGTGTAAGTTAAGCTTCAATTCAATAACTAAAGATACCCACAAGCAGCAACACATATCTCAATCCTCCGCACACAGGCATCTCAATAAAATCCATCTGCATTCTGCTAAATGGACCTCCAGCTTTTCTAATATGGCCCATGTTACCCACTGTTTCTTTTCCCACATTCATCTGTTGACAAACAATACTGCTATGGCAAATTGCTTCGGCAACCTATCTAAACTTCAGATTCAACCAATGTTGTTTGAAAGTTCGAACCATCGCATCCCTTCCAATAGGTGCTTGACCATGATAATATCTAGCCATTTGAGTTAGCAAACTATTTGGCAAAACCACCTGTCCTTCTTCTGAGATCCACACATCATCCTCCCTCTGAACACATTTCATTTTAATCAATTCCCGCTTCTCATCTTTAGGTACATTGTCCTGCAATGCTTTCAATTCTTCCATGGTATCTACAACACGTAAAGCATAACTAGGATGCATTCATTGTCATCAGGTAACCGCTCCCATTTCTCTTTGAACGATATACAGTTCAATGCGCAAAACCTTGCAACTTGATCCGCATATCCATTTCCCCTTGAAATTAAATCTTGAGATTTCAGTTCTGCACTACATTTCACCAGAGCAATCTTTTCGGGTAACTGAATAGTCTTGTAGGAGTTCTTGAATTTTCTCACCATTTCGCACTGGTGAACCAGAAGAGGTCAGGAAACCTCTCTGCAACCACAATTGGCCAAGGTCATGGACTATTAAAAATCCATACTGACTGTCTTTATAAATGGTGACCTTAAGCTGTGCTGAATTAAGAAATGCTCTAGTAAGAGCTACCAGCTCTGCCACTTGTGCAGAATATACTCCTTGAAGCCAGGAAGCTTGTAGAATACCAGAGATAGTACATACGGCATAACCTACTCTCAATACGCCCATATTATCTCTCAGACAGGAGACATCAACAAAAGCAATTTGGTCATTCTTTTCCAAACAAGTATCTCTAATACCTGATCTTGGTTTTGTGCACAATTCAGTTACGTCTAGACAGTCATGCTCAATGTCATCCATTTTATCAATTTTGACATTCTCATTTGGAATTAAAGTTGCTGGGTTAAGCACTGTACACCTTTTGATTGATACATTTGAGAAACCCAGGAGGACCATTTCATATTTGGTCAACCTGGCACTGGTCAAATGCTGGGTCTTGGACCTAGTGAGTAAAACGTCAGTGGAGTCAAGGACCATTACTTTTAAAGGGTGTCCCATCACAATGCTCTCACTCTGAGTTGGGCTCTGTTCAATTGCTGCAACGGACCTTAAGCAGCCTGGTAAAGCTGCTGCAACTAGGTCCAAAGTAGCTGAAAAATATGCTACTGGGCTATTTACACCATCATCTGCTTATGTCAAGACAGACAAAGAACATGCATCATGCTCATGACAAAAGAACATGAAGGGATTTGTGTAATCAGGCATACTCAAAGCTGGGGCTTGACACAGACTCTCTCAGTTCTGTAAAGGCTTTCATACAGGCTTTGTCCAACACTAGAGGATCAGTAACCTCCTTGTGAGTCAGCTTCTACAAGGGCTTTGAAATGACCGAAAAATTTTGAATCTATTGGCGGCAGTAGCTCACCATTCTCCAAAACATCCTTACATTTCCTGAGTGGTTGGTGAATTCATCTGCAATATAGCTGCAACCCTTTCTCTAGATATTTTCCGAATTCCTGTCTCAATTAGGTGCCCCAAATATTTACCTTCTTTCTGACAGTACTGCAATTTCACTGGGGACACTTTATGACCATTCTTCCCAAAATGATTTAGCAAGGCAATAGTTTTGTACTTGCATTCTTCCTTTGTTTTGGATGCAGTCAACAACTTGTCAATGTACTGTACCAGTGCCAACTGGTAAGGCATTTCCAGTGACTCTAAATTCTTTTTCAAGATCTGAATGAAAATGGAGGGTGACTCTGAGATCCCATGTGGGATTCTACACCACCAGTGGACTTGATTTAAAAATTTGAAACACAAGAGAAACTGTCTATCCTCATGAAGAGGAACAGAGAAGGATGCTTGTGACAGGTCCACTACGGTAAACAATTCAGAATCGCATGGGATTTGAAACATAATTACTGCAGGATTGGGTACAACCAGGCAACATTTAACCACAATGTAATTTACCTTTCTCAAATCTTGAACAATTCGAAACTTCCCACGTGGTTTTCGTAAGCCCATTACTGGTGAATTACATGGACTGCTCAGCACCTCTTTCAAAACAACTTGGTCTACAAATTCTGCAATTATTGGTGCCAAACCTTCAATCATCTCTTATGTCATGTGTACTGAGGAATCTGGGAAAAAACTGCATTTGTATTCACTGTAACCTTAATTGGCTCAACTCCTTTTATCAGCCCAATACCTTTTCCTGAAAAATCCCACACTTTCATCTTGACAGAAGGGAGATCTCTCACAGTGAAGACTGGAAAGAAACTAATCAGAGGGTATTCCTCATTCACTGTGTCACAATGTGTCTCTGTGAGTAAGTCATCTTCATAATTGCTGTTTATCTGAATTTCAATTCCATCATTTGAGCAAATAATTGAGCATTTTGTTTTGCACAACAAATCGCTTCCCAGTAGGGACACAGGGCTCGAGTCACAAACTACAAATTTGTGCAATCCCCTAAAATTGCCAATTTTGACCGGGACTGGTTCTGTTATTGGGTTTGTCAAATATTGGTTTGCAACTCCTACAATCTGAACTGTTTTCCCTAAAAATGGCAGGTTTGGTACCTCTGCAGCTCTTACTGTAGTGTGTGTAGCTCCAGTGTCAACCAAGGATGAGACTTTGTGACACATCACCTTTCCTTTAACATAGACACCTTTCTGATCTACCTCTAGTGATGCCGCCAACATGCATTCTTCTTCATCCGAACTTTCACTCACTCAGTCATCGTTTATTCCATTCTCACTGTGTAGGGGAAATTGGTTTACAGTATTATTATTCTGGTGAAACCTTTGACCAGTGACCGGCAGAGAAAGCATCACCTGCTGCTGTTCCATTGGGGCTTGGTATTTGAATTTGTTGTTTAGGCACCATTTGGACTTGAGGTGGCATCTGTTGTGTCTGGGGTATCTGTAATTGTGGCAACTGCACCTACTGCATGGGCTGGAAATCCTGCATCCTATTCATATTATTTTGAAAATTTAAATTTGGACCATTAATTCTTGGCCCTCTCATATTTTGGAAAGAATTGACATCACTCATTTGTTGAACAGCACCTCCCTGACTTACCATTGGGCACTCCCGTTACCAATAACCGAGGCCTCCGCAAGCGTGACACGGCAATATTCTTTTCATTCCTTGCACTTCACCTTGCACTACTACCAATCAATCAATCAATCAGGAATTTGTAAAGCACACTACTCATCCGTGAGGAACTCAAGGTGCTGAGGAGGGGAGGAGGGAAAAGGGGGGGAGGTGCTGCTACTGCTCGAACAACCAGGTCTTGAGAAGTTTCATGAAGGTAAGGAGGTCTTTGGTCTGGCGCAGGTGAATGGGAAGAGTGTTCCACGTTTTGGCGCCGAGGTGCGAGAATGATCTACTGCTGGTTGTAGTTCTGCGGACGCGTGGGACCGTTTCGAGGTCGGCGGAGCGGAGATGCCGGGTCGGTATGTACAAGGAGAGTCCTTTGTTGCGGTATTCTGGTCCAGTGCTTTGTGAGCGTTAGTGAGGAGTTTGAAGGTGATTCTCCAGTTGACTGGGAGCCAGTGCAGGTTTTTCAGGTGGTGTTTGATGTGGCAGTGGTGGGGGATGCCCAGGATGAGGCGTGCAAAGGCGTTCTGGATGCGTTGCAGCCTTTTCTGGAGTTTGGCCGTGGTTCCTGCGTAGAAGGCATTGCCATAGTCCAGCTTGCTGCTTACGAGGGCTTGGGTGACTGTTCTGGTTTCGGTGGGTATCCATTTGTAGATCTTTCGGAGCATGCGGAGGGTGTTGAAGCAGGAGGAGGAGATGGCATTGCCTCACTGGGACATGGATAGTGAGGGGTCCAAGATGAATGCTAAGTTGCGTGCATGGTCTGTGGGAGTCGGAGTGGTTCTGAGAGAGGCAGGGCACCAGGAGTCATACCATGCGGAGGGGGTGGAGCCGAAGATTAAGACTTCTGTCTTGTCGGAATTTAGTTTGAGGCAGCTGCTCTTCATCCATTCGGCAATGGCCTTCATTCCTTCGTGAAGGTATGTCTTGGTGGAGTCCTTGGTGAGGGAGAGGATCAGCTGGGTATCATCAGAGTGTGAGATGGTGTTGAGGTTGTGGGATTGGGCGATGTTAGCGAGCAGGGCCATGTAGACGTTCAAGAGGGTCGGGCTGAGGGACGAACCCTGGGGTACGCCACAGATGATTTCAGTGGCCTCCAAGCGGAATGGGGGGAGGTGGACTCTCTGGGTTCTGCCGGTGATAAAGGAGGTGACCCAGTCCAGGGCTCTTTCGGGGATTCCAGCATTGCTGAGGCATGAGCATAGGGTATGGTGGCAGACGGTGTCGAACGCACCCGAGAGATCCAGGAGGATGAGTGCTGCAGTCTCGCTGCTGTCCAGTATGGTTCTGTGGTTGTCGTTGGCGGCAATGAGGGTGGTTTCGGTGGTGTGGTTGCTGCGGAATCTGGATTGGGGAGGGTCCAAGGTGTGGTTCTCCTCAAGGAAGCGTGTTAGTTGTCTGTTGGCAGCCTTCTCAATGACTTTTGCTGGGAAGGGGAGCAGGGACATAGGCCGGAAGTTCTTGAGGTCCTTTGGGTCCTCCTTGGGTTTTTTGAGGAGGGCGTTGATCTCAGCGTGTTTCCAGCTCTCCGAGAAGGTGGCAGACTCGAAGGAGCTGTTGATGATCTTCCGTAGTTGGGGTGCGATGATAGAGCTTGCTTTGTTAAGGATGTGGTGAGGGCAGGGGTCGGATGAAGAGCCGGAGTGGATGGTGTTCATGATTTCGATGGTGTTGTTGTCATTGATGGGGGTCCAGGAGAGCAGGAGGTTGGTCGGAGGTGAATCTGTGGTGTTGGTGGTTGCGTGGGGGTCTGGGGGGTCTGTTGTGGAGGTCTACAATCTTGTGGTGGAAGCAGGAGGCTAGGGAGTCGCAGAGGTCTTGGGATGGCGGGATGTCATTGGCATTGTAGCTGGGGGTTGGAGAGTTACTTCACAACGTTGAAGAGCTCATTGTGGCTGTGTACGTTGTTGTTGAAGGCAGTTGAAGGCGGTTCTCTCGGCGGCTCAGATGAGTTGGTGGTCAAATCAGGACCACGATTTACATTTCCCATTCCTCCACGACCTCTACCTTGATTTTGAAACAGCGTGTTTCCATGTTGTTGCTGTTGTGGAAAACTTCCCTGTAACCCTATTTGTGCTGCTTTAAACTGCATCACCATTGCCTTTTCTTTCAACTTTCTATGCTTCAACTCAATCTCGTCACTACAGTACTTTGCATATTGCAAAACCTCATCAATTGACTTTGCTTGCCAGCAAATCAAATGGCTCTTAATCAGCTGACTAATTTCAGGTCTCAGTCCTGAAACATATCTGAACACAAAATGAATCATGTCTTTCTGCTCAATTGTTTATGTACCACTGTAATGCTTAAACGCTTGCAGCAATCTTTGGTAGTGTGCATGTATGGACTCTTTCACTTCCTGGGCTGTCCTATCTATGTGCTGCCAATCAATGTTTTTGGGCAAAATTCACATTTTCAAAAATTCAGTCACCTTATAGTAATATATCATTACTTCAGGAAATGGTGCACCTGTAGCTGGATCTCTCTCTGGTTCCTTTGGTAGCCAATCTACACTCCTCTTGCATTCCACTCATAAATCTGCTGGGACTACTATCTCTAACAGAGTGTTTAAGTCTTACCATAGACATTTTGCAAGCTTCACAAACCTGTCTGTCTGTTGGTACCATTCTACAGGTTTTTCTCTCAGTCTGGGGTAATCACTTGTTGTGTATTGTACTTTAATGGTTTGTTTTTACTCACCGAAATAAAGTTAAATGATGATGATGACACAATGTCACTTCTGCTCCAAGGGACATTAACAAAGTTCCCTCCTGGAGTTTCTCTCATCAGTAACATTTTTACTGGGTCCTCAGCCTGCTGCATATTTACAGGTAGAGTTTCAGAATCCCTTTTTCTTTTGTCACTTTTCTTCACCCATCTGCCTCCATATTTGTCTAATGTTCCCCATGTTTGGATGCTTTGAAGCAATTCTGTAAGGTGTGTTTTCATTCCTGGAGTTCTCATGTGTTAAAAATCTTTTGAATCAAATTCTAACTGTAACTTCTCTTCAAATGTTTAGTTTTCTCAATGTCTATATCATATTTATCTGTTATGTCTGCTAATTTGTGATGTACCATTCCTGCTCTTTTTGCAATTATTGGGCACAAGTAAAGCAGCTTATCTGCTGTGTATGACTCAAGTCTGTTTACCCCCGTGGTTCCTTCGATCAGTTCCTCTGCTTCCATCCCAAGTCAAGTATAGTTTAGGTAATTCCCTCCATTAAAATCACCTAAAGAGCTACTCAGCTTTTCCATCCATTCGGTTCATTGTTGGGCTGTCAACCTTTGTAATGAAATGTTGTTGGCCTTAGCATTTGGCAATTGCTGTAAGGTTAGATTTGGAGTCTCTGGTGTCACTAAACTCAGATTAGGGCTTATGTATGACCTTGCCTCAGTATTTGGAGGAGCTCTGTAAGGACTTAAGTCTATTAACGTCCTGCTCCATCAAGTGTTGGTCTCATGGGGGATATAAATCTGGAATTCTCTTCAAGTCTCTCTCCGGATAAGTTCTGGCTCATGACTCTCTGTCCACTAGTCTCACTATTTCCCTGTGTAAACAATGGTATGACTTGGTATACTTTGGAACCATCTGTGACTGCATTGAAGGCATTAAATGCAGAGTTGACTCTATCTGAACCAATGCTGGTTTTGGGTAAACTTATCCTGTTGGCACTATCAGGTTTGTTATAGTATCTATAATGGGCCCATCTGGGACTACTTTGTATCTGACTCTGGGTCGGTTTGACTTGTGTCAGAGCTGTAGGGTCTACATTAGTGTTTGCGGCTTTCTCATGTGCTGCATATGGTGGGGATTTATTTCTCAGTAACTGTAAAATTAACTCATCATCATCTGACTCTTCATTGAGAGTCAAAGACTTCCTAGATTCTGTCGATCTCTGCTCTTTTCCCTCAGAAGGATATATCCTTCTTTCTGGTAGTTTTTCTTGCGTCATTTTTATTGTCTTGTGTTGAAGGAAACAAGTTAATTCCCTGTAAAGTCTCAGAGCTCCAAAATTTCTTATCACTATCCCATCTAGCCTCCACTAGTGTCTTTTCAGCCTTTCTAATCCGTCTCTCAAATGTATCAGCTGTTGCTGTCTAGCTACTAGTTCCCAAATTGCTAACGCTTCGAACCGTGCTGGTCTCGGAGGAGGTTTCGAATCAAATAATACCCTTTTCACATTCTCTAAAATCCTCAGATGAAATGTCCCATAGGTAGGAAACACTAGACTCCCATCTTTTTCTGTTGCTTTGCACCAGTGTTTTAACCAAAGGCATGGCTCAGCACCCTGCTCTTCGAATACAAAATATGCAGTTGTACCTTCTCATGGAGTAGCTTCCCCTATTGTCGCTGGAATATACACATCTCCTCTTAGGGCACTCTTTAAAGCTTAAAAAAATTCTATCTTTGCAAATTCTGCGCTACTTTCAATCAAATCAGGAAGGGACTTTTAATCCCAAATTCCTTTTCGCTGACCTTCTCAATCAATGACACTTCACGGTTGTCCACCAATCTGTGTGCGTCCCTTTTCACTAATCAACCTATCCCAGCACTGCTCCAATGACGTCACACTTACACATGCAGTGGCTGACAAAGTCTTGCGGCTTGTTCTCCTCAATTCGGATTTACAAAAAACTAATGCAAAATTATTGCAAGCACTTCAACAAAATCCAAAAACCCAATTTGTCTGTTTGCTACAAGCAGGGTTACTCTGTTGCTTCAGAAACCTTACGGATTTTTCACTGACGGCCTTTCACTCTAGCAGCTACTCTTTCTATCAGTTTCGCTGATTCACACGCAAAATTCATCCTGCAAATTTTACTCTCAATTGAGCAGTGGGTCTGTCCTGGTGCACATAGGACTCACCAGATCTCAGCCAAAAAGACTTTTCACTCACCTTAACACGGACTCTCGAGTTTATCAATCACCCCCTATTGACCTACTAAACAGAAAAATTACAACAAAAACCAAGTATCCCATACACTTTTCAATATACGCTTGAGCCTTAGACCACACAGAGTCCAGATACCAACAACCACATGGAAAATGTTTGAGCACAAAGTGCCACACACATGTGAAGTTCAATGACTTCCCTACTCTCACACTTGGGAGTACTCAAACTCCATAAACTCTCACAAACATCACAGTTCACCTGCAGGATGCTTAAGCTGTGTAAGCACAAATCCATTCACATTATCTCTAGACTGCCGAGAACATCCTCAAACAAGCATAGGCAAATTCGAAGGACCTGGGAAAGTCATCCTAGGCTTTTAGGGCCACATTTTCCCTCCACTTTGTATCATTGAATCTGAGACTCTTATGCCAAGTAATTTGACCTCTTGTTCTTTTACACGGGGACCTTCTGGTGATATCTTATTGAGACAAACCATGAACTGTACTTAAGAATGTGCTCTTAAACAGACAAACCTTCCTACTCTGCTACTATTTCTTGTGAGCCCGTCTTACCTTATTTGGCTTATTAATGTTAGTTGATAAGGGGACGTGCTAAAGGGTCGATGGACCTTTTGACTCATTTAAGATGCACAGCCCATTCAGATTTAAGTGTCAGCTCCTCCCTCCACTCTAGCCCAGATGGCCCATCAGGATATGCAGGCTTCACTCCATCTCGCTTTGTGTCACTGTCTACTGGAGATTCAAAAACAGGCTGACTGCCAGTCTGACCTGACATGGGAATACACAAGCAGGCAGAGTCAGAGAATGGTTGAAGTAAGAAAATGCCCAGTTTCTAAAAGTGTCATTTTCAAACTGACAATTTGAAAAACAACTTACCAAAGGATGTATTTTTAAATTGTGAATTCAGAGACCCCAAACTCCACATATCTAACTGCTCCCAAAGGGAAACTGCATGTAAAAGTTATTTAAAGGTAAATACCATGTTAACCTTTTAGAGAGATAGGCTTTGCAACTGTGAAAAACTAATTTGGCAGTATTTCACTGTTAGGACATGTACATGTCCTACCTTTAACATACACTGCACCCTGCCCATGGGGCTAACTAGGGCCTAATTTAGTGATTCCTTACATGTATAAAAAGGAAAGGTTTGGGCCCGGCAAATGGGTACATTTGCCAGGTCGAATTGGCAGTTTAAAACTGCACACACAGACACAGCAGTGGCTGGTCTGAACCATGTTTACAAGGCAACTTGTGTGGGTGACACAGCCAGTGCTGCGGGCCCAATAGTAGCATTTGATTTAGAGGCCCTGGGCACCTCTAGTGTATTTTACTAGGGACTACCTAGTAAATCGAATATGCCAATCATGGAGAAGCCAATTGCACATACAATTTACACAGGGAGCACTGGTAAAGTGCCCAAAGTACAAAACCAGCAAAAACAAAGTACAGCATACAGCCAAGACATATGAAGCACAGGCAAAAAAGAGAGGGGAGACCACGCCAAGGATGCCAGGTTTCAAAAACCCAAGCTGGTCTTGCTTGTAAAGCTATAGTTGATGAGCTGACTTTGGGGGCATCACAGTTTTAGCAAACTTCAGCATGTGAAGGAAGTACACAGCTTTGAAGTGTTGTGCCAGATGGCATGTTTTGTTTGGAAGAAACCCCCAAGAATTAGGGTGTAGATCGAAATGCTGTCCCTGTAGTAGGGAATTCTAGATGTAATACCTAACGCAGAAATCAGAATCATTGCTGCACTGCGTAACTTAAAAAATTGATCAACACAGCTGCTGTGCATATATATAATATTTTATTGTTTATGTCACAGTACGTATGGGCAATGCACCATCTGCACCAATGTGAATAATATATAACACCTGTTTGGTGAATAAATACAAGGATTCTTTGTCTGTATTGAGGAAGACTTTACTGTCTTATTTGATCATATCTTCACAGGGTTATATGAATGAGACCTGCAGTACTCTTGTGTTGATTCTATCAACTTGAGAGTTATACCTTTAGAACAAAAATGGGTTTCAAGATGATGCATGTTAATCTTGATTAAAAATTGCAAATGAGAATTCAAGCAGCAGACGCAGGCCAGAACCTATCAGTTAAGTGACAGAAGTCAGCTATGAACAAAAGAGGATTCGGGGTTCAAATTTATGTTGAGGAAGGAGGCAATTTATAATTCACAGGTTGTAATTTTTGATAGAATTTCTTAATTTTGGAACAGTGTGTTTGGGAACTGTTCCGTAGCAAAGCATTAATTCCCAGTCTATAGTGAGAAATTAAGAGGAATGCACTTTTGTTCCCAAACGTTATATTCATAAAATCGCATATCGAGTTCTTTAGATAACTGTTAAATTTAAGTACGGCCTTTTCTGCTTCTTTACTCTTTCATCCGTGTTACTTTCTGTATTGATTTTCCCTCCTTTCTTTATATATCTTAAATGTATTTATTTACTTAATTATTATCTGTTTTTTCTGTTATGTATTATGATTGGGAGTGGGCACATTGGGGTTTGTATTTTAAAAAAACTATTATTTTTTATGATTTATTGCTTAGACACCCCATTTCGCACAATATTTGGTATAACCTGTATATTAAGGTTTTCTTGTTCTGTTTCAAATTTTCAGTTATAAAATCATAATTTTATAAATGTCAGCTACAACGAAAATTGCTGTAGACCCCATAAAAGATAAATTGGCTCGTAGGTATTATTACAACTGGCTAGTTTTGGAATTGGATATTATACTACGAGGACCTGTCTGGAACACGAATGATATAATGAAACGCCCAGAATAATTGCCCTGAATGAAACATGCATTGAGAAAAGTATCCATATATCCTAAATAAATCAATAATATCTTCTTTGTTTGTCGATGTTGTTATGTAATCCAGAGTAATTGGTGATTCACATTTTAACACTACTCCAGTGAAAACACACTTAGGGCCAGAATTAACAAAAGTGGCACTACATTAAATGTAGCACCACTTTTCTTGCAGCCCCTTGCGCCTTCTACGGCCACCATGTGTGTGCCGTATTTAAAACATGGCATACCATGGCACAGGGCAGGGGCGGCTCCTCCATTAGGGCAGCGGAGCGTCGCCCCCCTGCCAGAAGCAACAGCTGCACAACTTTTACTATACAAAAATAATGAACAATGTTTATTATCATTTTATAGTAAAAGGGGTGAGGCCTTGGGGCTGTGATGGGAACAAGGGGGAGTGAACAGCACTCCTCCCTCAGTACGCATGTATGTATGGCCGGTTGTATCGGGTTGGCCAAACACACATGTGCTCTGGGCTCTCCCCAACCCATCAACGTAGGAGTCTACCAGCAGTATGAAAGCAGTGTTAGGATTGAATGCACGGCAGGCTGGGAGCCTCTGCCTGCGGGCCAGTTGAGGAGCGGATGGGAGTGGCAGGGTACGGCACAAAAGAGTACATTATTTTTGAATTGCATTTTTTTTTTTTGTTGTGTTCCACCTCCTCCGCCATGTGCTGCACCTCCCCACCCCTTTTCTGTCCAACGAGCCACTACTGGCGCAGGATAGAGGGGCAATAGCATCAGAATTGCTGATGCTATTGATGTACTATTCAGGGTTAGCAAAATTTTTGGCACTAACCCTGAACAGTACATAGGGGCCCATTGAAAACGATGACACGCCCCCTATTAACTACTGCTCTGAGCAGGCATTACAAATTCAGGAAAAAGTGACGCAAATAAATCTCTTGGATTTCTTTGCACCATTTTTTCTCCCCCTAACAGGGGAACACCCCTTCTTGCATACATTATGTCTGGTGCAGGCAAAATGTGGCACAAGGGGTTACAAAGTGGCACAATGTATACATTGTGCCACTTTGTAAATATGGCACAGCGTTTTTGGCCATCTAATGCCACATTAGCATAAAAATAATTATGCTAATGTGTCGTTAGATGGTGCTAGGCCCTCATAATCTGGGCCTTATTTTCAAATAACTCTTGCAACCAGGGTTTTAACAGTTATTACTATTAACAAATCTAATAGTAACTAATCTATTGACCTCAGAAGGAATGAAGGCATATTTTGACTTTTTAATGCTCAAACACATGGCTGGAAGCAGCCAGCAAGCATTTAACTCAGTGAACCATCTTGCAGGATGTGATTGAGTAACCTGTTGAGTCATCTAGCAGGATGTGATTGAGGAACTTTGTAAGAAAAAGCCTCTTTTTGTATGGTCACCCACATTTGTTTTTGGACTGATTTTGCTTGTTTTCTGACTTTATGCACTGGGACTATGCTAATGTGGGCCTACGCTGCCCCTAAATCATGTTGAAATTTGCTATGCTCTGAATTGGCACTACAAACTTACCTATTCATCTCAATGTACAGCATTGAAGTGCATGTAAGTTAACTGTAACTATTGGGTTGCAGCACACATTGTGCCTCCACTGAAGTGACAATGCAAAACATGGCTTCAGGCCCGTCACCTGTAATCTGGCTGTGGAGGATTAGCCTGCAAAATCGACCTGTCAAAGTATCTCTTTTTGACAGTTAAAATTATCCTTTTAAATATTAATAGGACATTATCCCCAGGTCCCTCTTCTTGTTCCATTCATTAGAAATTAGACATATCCATCTCACGGACAGAAAAAAACAACAAAAGGAATACTGGGAACACTGCCCTCCCTCCCTTCCCGTCTCACTGGGAGTACTTAGGGTGTACTTACCCTGCATTCCTTTGGCTCTTTTTTCTGTCTGCCAACAGGATAATGAGTACAAGGAATGGGTGTTGCTCCTGTGAGGCTGGGGCTCCTTCTGGGATGCATTCATCGCCAGCCACTATTCCAGCTGGGCAGGGGTGTCGGTTGGCTGGAGTCACATCTACCTGTCTACGGGACCTGAGGGGAGACGCGTGGTGCTCAAGATCCTGGTCACCCTGGATTTGCTGGTTGAGTATGGGCATTTGGCTTCCAGGGTTCAGTCTGCGCTTGCTCCCCTATCCAAGGTTGTGACCATGTACAAGCCAGTTCCTGCTCTCCAGGCATGGTGCAGCCATTGTGAGAGTGCTTCAGGTTCTGGGGATCTGGTGAGTACTGCATGTTTTGTTTTGTGGTCGAATGCTGCATTCGCAGTTTTCTTTGCCTTTTTTTATGCTTCCCTAGCTGGCATCCGTTGCAGGGCAGGTTGCTGGCTGGTGATATATTCAAGCCTCTCTGCGTGCTTGTGGGGCTTGCAAATAGTCGCATAGGTAATCAAGCAGTTTTGGCACATTGGAATTTCCTACAACATTGATTGTGGGTCCTGCCCTCTTTTGAGGCAGTTTCTTCAAGGATGCCTGCCTTCCTGGTCATAGTGTCCATGACATGCCGAAAGGGTGTGGCTGCACACTCAAACCGGTCTCGGTTGCAGCTGTCTAGGGTTTTGGGGATAGGCCTGATGGGCTGTGGCCTCTGGATCTGTGATTCTAAGTTCAGTTCTCTACAATGGTTGCATCTCCTGTGGTTTGGGGTGTTTTTTTCTTTGATCTCCTGTGCCTCTAGTGGGCAAGAGGCCTGTGTCTGTGGGTACTGGCTTCCCTGCTTTCAGTTCTTATTTGTGCTACTTGGCCCAGTCACTTTTTTGTAGAGTTCTTTGATCCTGCATCCAGGTATCTTTTGACTGTCATTTTGCTTGGCAAGATGGGCTCTGTGGGACTTCTGTGTACTATTCTGTACATTGGTGGGACTGGTTTAGGGGCTGTCGGGGTTTAGCTCGGCCTTGTGGTCTCTGCTTTTTGGTTGCCCTCCTGAGATTATTGTTTGGCAGAGTGCATGGGGTGGGGCCTTCTGTTTTTTATATGTTCCCCTGTAAGCATGATCAGTTTGTCTTGGGGGGTGTTTCTTGCATCTGCCTGAAATGTCCATGTCTCCCCCGGTCCTCGCTCCTTGCTGAGGTTGGTTGGTTGAGGGCATTTTGTGGGTAGTCTGTCTCTGTGGTTCTGTATGTTGGTGGCATCCCCTTTGGCCACTTGGGTCTTCTTGCTCTCCAGGGACTGCCGTTCAGTGTCACGTCTGCACCTGGGGGGAGGTGGGAGGTGCTATAGGGGGGTCATCTGATGTAACCTCTGTTCCTCTGCAGGGTCTTCCCTGGGTTCCTTGTCCTTGGTCATTTGCCTGTCATGCTCCTTCAGGTTTCCAGCTTTGATCTTGGTCTCCTTCCCAAATGCAGAGTTGCTGCTGTATGGGGTTGGGTGCTCTTTGAATTCTTTGACTGTTGTGTTGTTTTCCTGGATAGGTTCCAGTCGGTTCAGGACCTGTTGGGGTTTCCAGCCCTTAAGGCTGCATTCTGGTCTTGGGATCAGTAGGATACCTCTTCTTTCTCTGTTCTCCTGTTGTGGTTCTGGGAAAACTTGCTGTGGGTGTTCTCGTGTTGTTTCTCTGTCTAATGGAGTGTCAGCATCTGCGCTCCTGGGTCCAGTGGCTGGTATAGAGCATGCTGGGGTCCTTGGGGTCTGCTGGTGAGTGGCTCTGTGGGCCTGGCTCTCTCTCCATGGCCTGATGTTAACACAGGTCCCCTGTTGGTGGTGTGCTCCTTTGGTTCTGTTCCCACCCCTGTTTCTGCCCAGGGTTAGTGATGGGAGTGTTTCTCTTGTTTTCTTGTGCCTCTTCCCCAGTTATGTTCTCACAGTGTGCAGGTGGGGGGCTTGGATGGTTTTGGCTTTACCTTCCATAAGACTGATGGTATATGATGCCATTTCGTCCTGCTTCTTTTGGTTGCCTGGGTTCCAGCCTATGAGGGTCAATGGGTTCCGGTTACTCTACCATTTGGACAGGGTAGTTTGGCTGTCCCTGGTGCCGCCTCGGAGGTGTCCATGGGGTGGTTCACAGCTTGGGGCCAACACCCCTGCTGAGTGTTCTTATGCAGTTGTTGTGGGTCAGTTTTTGCATTTAGTTTGCAATTTTCTCACCCTGATAGCCACTGGCTAGCTAGTTGGTGTGTTTGTTCCATTAGGATTCCTTGAGTCTGGTTTGCTGCTTTGGGAGCTCGTTTGCAGCACTGGTTGCCTCTAGTGGCAATGCATCTAGTGATGCTCCTTGGCTTTCCTCCCTTTCGTCAGGTGGTGGTGATTGGCTTCCTTTTTTGTTTTGCTTTCCTGGTTGGCTGATGAAGTTTGTGTCTCCTATCTGCTGCTGTGGTGTTTGGGGATTTTCTGTTTTTGTACTCTGGTTAATCCTTGGTCTTCTTCTTTGGTACCAGCTCTGCTGCCTCCATTTTGCTTGGACATTGCAGTACTTTCTCAGGTGCTTGGTGCTGATGCCTGGCTCTTCTTCAGAAGTCTTGTGGTGTTGGTGGAAGGTGCTTGAATCTGTCTGATTGAGACTCCTTCCCTTAGCTGGTGGATTTTTTTATGGTTTTCTTTTGGCTTCTAGCAGTTGTGTGCCACATGTGCTGCATGTAGCATCCCAGTTTCCTGGATTTTCAGAGTTGTTTCTTTTGGTATTAAAGTTGGTTTCTAGTTCAGATGGAGCTGTGCAGTAGTCCGTGATGCCTATGGTAAATGGTTGGTTGGATTAAGGTGGGTTGTGTTTGTTTAGATTATTGGTCTCTTCTTTTGGGGCATCCTCCTGGGAAGTTGATGTTTCCTCTTGTTTCCTTTTGTGATGGGCTCCTGCTGTTGGTTGTGCTCTTTGTGCTCTTTGTCTGGGTCCTCTCCTCTGGCTGGTGTCAGGAATCCCCAAGGTGCCTCCTGCGTTATCTGTCAGCATCCCCGGGGATTAGGGTTAAATCATATCTCTGATCTTGGTTAAACCTCCATGTTTCTAAGTAAACATAATGTGCTGTGTTACACAATTGGTTTTATCAATGCTTGTCTTACCAATGCTTGTGAGCAGGTGTAGACATGTGCTTCTAATTGGGTGTGGTGTAGACATGTGCTTCTAATTGGGTGTGGTGACTCATCCACATGTAAAACAACTGCTTTCCTCATTGGCTATAAATAGCAGAGTGAAGCATGCCTCCCTGCTTGGCTTTGTTTTGCTTCCTGGTCTCAGCATCTGATTTGGCAGTCTAGCCCCTGCTGTCATCCTCTTATTCAAGACTTTTGAGGCAATTATTTTCTTCGTTCCTGTACCAGCTGACACCAGGAATTCCTCCAGCACTCCAGAAAAGACTGCAGCTAAGTGACTAGTATTCTCCAGGGAGTTTGTTCTTTGAGTGCTGCGCTTTCCTAGAACAGCTGGTGTATTTCAGACCTCGTATTTTGGCAGAGTGATTATCTGCGTATAGTAACTGCCCCACAACACACTTTGAGTGTACCACTACCTACTACTTCTCGAAAGTCACCTGCGTCATTGATCCCAGAAAAAAAAGAAAATCCAGGCTACTATTATGGGCATTATTAGGCAGGAGGGGCCCTATGACTGCAACCACCCAATGATACATTTGTACAATGGGAATCTGACAAAAATGTCAGCGCTGGACTTCCTCCCTTTTTTTGTGGAAGGTGTGGGATGCTTAGAGTTTGTGGCAGCCATCTGCCCGCACTGCAAAGTCCCAAGTCTGACCTATTTTGACAAAGTTGCTATTCTAGCACTGCACCACAATGTGCTGCAATTGGTTGGACAAGCTTTGCAACAAAGTGTTGTCCACAATATCCACCTGGCGACAGACATGGTGACCAGTTGTCAGGTGACCGATTACATGAGCAGCACTGCACACTGGATCTCTTTTGTGGAGGTAAAGCAAAATCTATCACAGGTCTTGACCCTGAAGAAATGTTCAAGAATGTTCGGCTGCATGCAACAGTAGCCATGTTCACTATGGAGAAATCAAACACAGCTGCAAACTTCTTGGAGGAATGTATTAGCAAGGTGTTTGAAGGGCTGTGACTCAGAGGTCTTCGAATTGGATTTGTTGCCACAGACAACGGCAGTACCATAGTCCGGGCCATGGCAGACTTTAGCTTTTTCAGGGTCCTGTGTTTGACGTACTGCATCAACCTGGCTGTGCAAGACGTTCTTATAAGAGAAGACATACTCAGCAACATACTGACACCCTGCAGACGAATCTGCACTCATTTCAGTCATTCTTTTAAAGCCCAGAAACAGCTGCAAATTATTCAGCATGTTAACAGAGTAACAGTTAAAGCCCTGATACAGGAGGTGCCAACATGTTGGAACTCAACCTTTTATATGTTGCAAATTTTGTTTGAGCAGAACAAGCAGATCAGTGACTATGTTAAAGAGGAGGGGATCCAATTGGGAAAGCCATGACCATGGATGCAGACAAATGGGGCCTAGTGAAATACCTCACACAGATGCTGCTTCCTTTTGAGGTTTTCACTGGGGGAAGTTAGCAAGGAGTACAGTATAATGGGCCGAGCTGTCCTGTTATTGCATCTGCTACAGTAGCAGCTAAAGAAGGTGTCTGAAAGGTTCGCATTGGGGGGGTGCGAACGAGAAGCGCATGCCTTGGTTGATAGCCTAAGCTAGCAGTTGATTTGTAATGCATTGCTTCAAAATTGCATTTTCTCCTCCAAAGAGTACATCTGTACAACCCTACTTGATCCACACTAGAAAACAATTCTTACCACTTTTGTTCCTTTTTCTGAAGAGGATCCTTCATAATACAAGAGGTGGATTGTTGAGCAAGCAGGAGAACTGGAAGAGGAACAGCTGGAACTTAGAGTCCCACTCTGCATTTCAGGGGTACCACCTTCAACTTCCAGAGAGGGCAGTCTTGTCTCACATCCGCCAACCCCACCAACAAGAAATCCGGTGACAACAGCAACAGAATAATTGAATCCAGCCTCTGCATTGGCTTGGTTTCAAGTGGTAGGTCTTAAGTGAAGTGCAGAGGTGAAGGCAAAAGCGGTTGAGCAAGTGGCAGCACCAATAACTTTTCAGAGGATGTTCCAGGAGTATCTGGGTTACCCAAAAGAGGTGTGTGTGGATCAAAACCCATTGGTGTATTGGTATGGAAGGTCCACCAATGGCCAGAGCTCACTTCAGTTGTGGTTCAGCAATGCCCTGTTGGAGTGGGAGAGTGCATCAGCAAGTGAAGTCAGGGACCCTGATTGCTGTTGGCGGCAATACCAATGATGTACCTGCTGGGAGGGTGAGGGCTGGTGTGCTGTTGAGCTGGGACCTGGGTCCAAGGCAGCTGTTTCAGCCTCTTCCTTGTTCAGGACCATCAGCTGCCACTATTCGGCCTGGATATTTCCCCAGCCTCTGCTGCCACAGACAGGCTATCAGCTTGGTTGGTGGTGGTCGTCAAGCAAGAGTAGCTATATCGAAAAAAAGAAGAATAAAAAAGACAGATTGTAGGCAATGCTCTCAACAAACAGTTCTTCAAAAGTAGGGAGTAGGTGGTACCATGGCACTGCATTGCCGGTCTCCTGGAGACATTGGAATTTGATGTGATGATGATTAGGAAAGTCACAAGGCCATTTTTTTATTTGTTTACCCTCACATGCCTCTCATAGAAAGCACTAACTGTCTGCTAGAAAGGAATTAAGGCAGAACAACACAAGATTAAGAAAACAGTGATTTCATTATTTTTTCTTTGAAAGGCTTTTCTAGTAACTAAACAGATACATTTAATAGAAAAAAAAACTTTCTCATTTATGATGAGTAAGGCATTATATACTATGGAGTATAAGTTGTTGTGCCAAATTATTGGATGCATGCTAACTAGCGCTTCAAGTACTTTGCTACTGTCTGCAGCTGAGGCAACTGTAGCTGACATTTATCTATCATTAATTCAAATGGCCGTGCTCTTCCTCAAATGCCTTTCACTTATTTTCTACCCTGACTCCAAAGACGCAGATGAATAAATAAGATACATCACACGTCATGTATAAAATACGGATAGGTTAATCCTGTCTGCTGTAAGTAGACGGTGGGGAAAACAATGTGCTGCACTACACTATAGGAAAGGAATGGGCTATATAGATTATATTTGACACATTCATCACAGAGTATCCCTTGCACCAAACTTGAAATCAAATTGGGCATTTACTAGTCCCACCTTTCTCACTGGCCTTGCCCACCATCACAAATACTTTCAAACAAATTCACCCACTGGGAAGTAAGGAAAGGAACCGACTTACTCTACAGCAAAGTAAGGCAGATGGATTAGGCAGATAGGTAGAGCTTTTGCTATAGAAGAATAGAGCAACGTCACTGATCATCGATTCATCATGTGCCTAAGCTTTGGCTTATTCAGTCACTGCGTGGAGAAAGTCTAAAGGGAAAAATCTAAACAGGTGTAAAATAAATCTATTATAGGAATACTGCACTGCACTTCTTCAGTCATGGGTTGCGAAATGCCATGGGCAGGGAGGGGGTTGATAAATGATGATAGGGTACATATCTGCCTCATTTAACATATACAGTGAGTCAAGGGATTAGAACACAAATTAAAATACCTCCACCTTTAACTATAGCTTTGATAACCATAAATGATAAAACACAAACCAAGCAAAGTAGGTGAGCAGCATGCACCTCTACAGAAGGGCTCCCTTCTTTATTCATCCACACAATTATTCAATCATCCTTTCATTCTTCTTACTATATTCCCCTATAGCCACCATTATTCAGGCATTACTTTCTCTGATCCAGTCTTTCATCCACATTCACAATCCTTTATCCATCTATTCAGTACCCACTATTCACCCGTTCCTTCAATCATCTTTTTATCCATCTATTTACCCAATAGTCACTCACTCACACATCTTTCTTCATCCACCCACGCATCCTTTGCTTTCTTTCTTTTCAACCATACTTTCATTTAACCTTCCATTTGTTCATGTTTCCATCAAGCCATCCTTTTGTATCATAAGTTATGTGTGCTTTTGCTGAGTTGCAGAAAGAAGAGGCCATAAATAACCCAACCACTGCTATAGTTGTAATGCAGGAGATTCACAAACCTGATTAGGGCAACACTCATGTAGCCAGTGAGTAATAGTAATTGTCAATAAGCAAGCAATGTGGCTTACCATCGGCCGTCCCTCCCACTTTGTCTCCACCTGCTCCATCTGCTCCTGCAGCTGTGGAACCTGAGCAGGCTCCACTGGTCGCACTGATGAAAATAGTACACAGTTTTAAGATGCCAGATACACCTCCCCTTCTTGATGTTTTTAATCAAACAAATGCAATTACAATACATTGTTACAGCTCAGTTAGCACTGCAGTATCTTCTATCAAAAATATTGCTCTGGGCATATTGTTGGAATGATAGAAAAGCCAGGTAGTCAAGCGAACCAAATGTTTTGCATAATGGAGGGGTAGAGCTATAGCTTATGATGATGATGACTCGGAATCATTGAAGTGCAATGAAGGTCAAAAATGGTCAGTAAAAGACAGAAAAAAGAAAATGCAGAGATAACAGGAATTAAACAAAACTTGGATAGGGGAGTTGGAAAAAAGGGAGACAGTATAAAAAAGTAAACAAGGCAAAAATAAAAGTAGTATAAAAGTGGAGGAAGGTAAAAATCAGGGAAATAATAATAATAATATTAAATGATAGGACTAACTGGGATAAGCAGTGCCTTCAGCATCAGCGTTGGTGGTCGGCACCTCCCCAGCTCCTACCTGACCCATCTGTGTAGTGCCCCTCTTCTTGCCCTTGGGTGCTGAAGTAAGAAATAAAGAAGATAACAAAATACTTTAGTAGTACCATTGATCTCCACAAAGTTCTTATTTTACAAGCAAATGCCTTAACATTCTACTTAAATCAGATCGCCCATGGTACTAGTATAATCAACTTTCATTGAGTTGGAGAAACTCCTAAAATCCCTATTCTAAATCTCCTTAACAAAAACTACATCTGGAACTAATGCATTGCAATGAATGAATGATCATTTCTCAAACCCCTTGATGGACCAACTCAGTCTCCCTTTTTTGCAATGCATAGATGCATACATGCATCACTCTGAAATTGCTTGGGACTGTACGAGCTACGTAAAGTCACAGAGAACGCTAACTCACAGATATAGCTAATTCACTATGGAGACAGGGGGCAGAGAAGTCTGTGTTGCAATGGCTTCTTAAAGAATCAGCCAGAACGAGTGCAAACAAGTACAGTGATATAGCACTGAGCACTTGTCTGGCACTAACTGGATCATATGATAAATAACTTTCTTAACATAAACTAAACGTAACTTACTTCTGAGGGCAAGTTGCATGCTATTGGGAAAAAAGTTAGCACTGTAGCACACAAACAAAATAATATAATAGTCACCAAGCCCTGGAACCTCGACACCTAGCAGGTTGAGCAGGTCCTGCTTGTGGTTGATTATATCTGCCCATCGGTGTGTCAGCTGATGGGTGGTGCGCTGGACCTGGGAGCTAGCCCTGACACACCTGCGCACCCTAGCACAACGCAACTGATGCTTCTGCAGGGGGTAACCACTGCCATGCCTACTACCTGATGCCAGCATAGAGGTGAGATGGTGCTGCAGATAATAGACCAGTGCTGCCACCTCCATCATAGAAAAGATTGGCCGGGGCTACACACCTGGGTGGCAAGGTAGGCAACTGCTGGCTCGCCTGATCGCCTGCACCGCCCTGCTCTGCCATCCTAATGGGTGAAGAAGAAAATAATGTATAGGGAGAAGGAAGGAAGAAAAGTGAAAAGTAAACAAATATACAAAAAGTCACGAAAAAGCATAAGAAAAATTTAAAATGTAGCAATACAGAGGTACAAGAAAGACAGTAATAAAATAAATAAAAATGAGCGGTAGATTAACTAGGAGGGTGGAGAATTCCAAAGATAAACTGGGGATGAAAAAAACAGGCGCAGTACCATAAACAGAGTGAAAAACATGATGGTCACGCCCATGAGAACCGCGAGGTGCCATCCAGAAGTATTGTTGAATGTGAGTACGTACTTTGCATTGCGTTTGACATGAAAATCAACACAAACGGGCCCAACCGAGAACTCTGCCAGCTCGCGGAACTCTGCATAGATCGGCAGAGGTCTTTTCCTGCTTCGCGGAGTTCTGCATAGAACGACTCCACACACTCTGCCCAGGCGTAAAAAGCAGTCAGCAACTGCTATGAACAAAGCTGTGTTTTCCTCTGTAATACTGTCTCTTTCTGTCGACTTGGGCACATAATGACTTAAGGGACCAATGCTGTGACTATGGGAAGGGTGCTTTGAGTGTTTAATAGCTTGTTGCTTTATGGGTAAAGGCTAAGGTGACTGGTTAATATTGCAGCTTAACACTGTGGAATGAAGACACAAATATGTACTGCATTACTCCACTATAGCGAGCAAGTGATGTGGCTGCTGTTTTTAGCAGTGTTAGCAGATGTCTGCTGGAGAGCACTTGGGCTAATCGAAGTACTTTTTGAAACCATAATTGCATAATTGTAAGCCAAGTGCTGCAAAAACTAGAAAGTCTGAGAGACATTCTGCACATTAATTTAACCTTTGCAGGAAATTCAGTGGCCTGGCATCTTTTGTAAAAAAAAAAAAAAAAAATACATTGATTTTGCATGCTTTGCTTAAACACTAAAGCCCTGATTTATACTTTTTGATGCAAAACTGCACTAATGCAGTTTTGCTTCAAAAAGGTTAGCGTTGAGTAGTGCCATTTTTAACGCCACTCAGGTGTCAAATTTATACTTTGACCCTGGGTGGCACTAAAAAATGCTTACAGTCATTTGTTTCCCCCTTAAGCATTGCGCCTTGTTGCAAAGCAAAATGACGTTAACAGAGGAAAAATGACTCTATTCCAGTTTACGACATGGAAACACATCATAAAATGGAAATGCACCATTTTTGTCCACAATAGCATAAAAAAGAGACACAAACAGAGCAAACAGTGCAAAGGAGCCCCAAAATGGATCCCAATGGCCAGGAGAGACGCCAGGGAGACCCCAGTCAACCAGGAACCAGCCAGCAGGACACAGACAAGACCCAGGGCAGGGAGAAGAAAAAGAGGAAGTGTCATTTTAGCACAGAGGAGCACAAAATACTGGTGAGAGAGGTGACGGAGCATCAAAATCAACTCTTCATCACCTCAAAATTGCCAATTGGAAGGAGAGAGGCAATCTGGAAGTAGGTTGTGGATAAGGTCAACAGTGTGGCAGAGGTTGGGAGAACAGTGACTGAGTGCAAGAAACACTGGCATGACTACCAGAGAAGGACCAAGGAAAAAATGGCATGGAACAGGAAGGCAGCACTGAAAACTGGAGGTGGGAGTCCAGCACCACAAGAAGACATGGAGGAGATGGTTTCGCGTTCATCCCAGAAGAAATTGTCACAGGGATACAAGGACAGGACAGTGCAGAATACTAGGAAACATCACAAATGCAGGGTAAGTTGCATGAGTGAAATATATGCATAAAGGTCAATGCTAGAAGGGGGAAGCACATGGGACACACACAATGTATGTCAAAGGAGCGCAGTGGAACACATTGCACAGTAAGCAACTTTCATCATGTCAACCTAAGCTTACCCATGTACCTGTGCCTTGGGAGTGCCATGCACCATTGAAACATACAACAACCTGGACATATTAGCAACACCATTCCTGAATACCCACATGTACAAATGCAGCACATGGGATGTATGGCATGTATAGTCACTGTGCCACTGGTTGTGATATCACTAAATCCCTTGCATGTAGTCACATCAACACCACTTACACAACCAAGACCTCAGAGCCCAGGTAGTCAGTCAACACCATTCTTGGGACAACTACATAGTGGCGTCCCTTGCTGTAACATATTGTAACCGCCTTACCTCCTTGCCCAAACGCATGTGTGCAGCATCTCACAGCACACTAGTCATTGCAACTGTCCCAGCAGTCCCCAGGCATGTGCCGGTAGCACCACCACACTTAGACAACACATCCACATGAGGCAGCTATCCCTACATCATGCAGACAGGGTGAACCCTGGGTGCATGGAGGAATTAACCCAGCAGGTGCTGGCGGAATAGCAGGCTGGACTGGAATCATTGGTAACATGCCACTACCCAGACCAACTAAACTGAAATTGTGTTCAACAACACATATTGATGGTGAACTGAAATTTGCCAGTACACAAACTTTGTACCACAGATTGCTAACAGTAGGGCACAACAGTCACAGGCAGAGCCCACAACTATTTGGACACAACCATGTCCGACACATGGGAATTGGGAAATAAACCCACCCAACCAACACATGGGTATGGCTTCCACATAATGGCGGTTAATTCTACATCAACGGGCGGGGGCTGGTGCATGCGCAAGCCAGGTGTTGGTAAGCCTGTCAGTGCAGTGTACCCACTGCACTTGGCAGTATGAGTCAAACGTTGGGATGGCAGCTGGTAAAATGTCTGCACATGGTAGCTCTATGCGGCACACACTAGACAATATAGATGGATCAAATGGAGTCAGTGCCAGTTGTGGCCTGCATTGGGTGTAACAGGGCACGCTGCACCTAGCCATGCAAATCAGGCAGTGGAAAGGGCAAAGGGCCAAGGTATGGGACACCCTGCACTGCCCATGCCAAGTACATGGGCTGTGCAGGACCACCCAGGGGCACACCACACCACTTCACCAACAACTATTTCATGGGGGTTACACCGCCATGCAAAGGCTGGAGGAAATTTGGAAATATACCTGGAGGGCAGTGTTGAAAGTATCACAGGTCTGGTGTCACTGGACTGATGCCACAGCCAGTCACTCAGCTGCTGGTAACCTGCCATGTCCAGGCCATTGGCCCATGGGGCATTGTACATAGATAACAGTTGAACCCACCACCACCTGTGCTGTAGGGGGTGAAAAATTACACAGAGTCAGTCAGGTGCCCCTTGGACTGTTGCACATGAAATATGAACCTACCTCAGGCCCTGACCTGAGTACAACTCTTCAGAATTGGCAATGTCCATAAACACCTTTACCATCAGGCACTGTCACAAACAGAATGATGTACACAGCAGAAATGTCATACCCATATTGGCCATCCCTGGGTTCAAACTTGAGCTTTTGTCACATGAGCTGTACTGTCACCATGCTGCAATCCTGTATCATAGTGCAAGGAGGGTATGCATTGAGGGGGAGGACATAGGTGTTCAGTAAGGTAAACAACCTACTCCGACAGGGGTAGAAAGAGTACTCTGCCAGGTCCATGAGTGCTATGCAAAGTGGCACGCAAACACAAGTGACAACATGAGGAGACCAATGGCAACAAGAGCACAGTGTGGCGACTATGCCATCCCTTGGGTGGTGCAAGGTCTCAGCACAGTATGGGTGTATGTGAAACATGTAAGACTGGGACAGGTGAAAATTGCTATGTGTGGTGCTGTGCCATGAGCACTATAACACACATTATAAGGCAACACCATGCAAATAGATCCAAAGGGAGGATAGAACAAGATAAGAGGCCGTCAAGACACAATAAGGATATGACGTCGACAATTGTGGCTTCCATTAATGTGACATGTAGGTTGGGCATAAGGCTGTAGACTGCAGTTATGATGTACTGGAACAATCCATTGGAACTAATGGGCGCATCAAAGGCGCCAAGCACTGCGCTGTATTTACAAGGTAGCGTTAAGACACTTTGTATGGCATTGTGTCACCTTGTAAATACGTAGCCACCTGATCATGACAGTGCGTGGAAGGTGGTGCAATGGGTGTTGCTGTGGGTGTGCCATAGCAACACACAATATATTTCAATGCTGCCTCAGATGAATGGAATATTGTACACTTGAGGTAAGGCCAAACCTATTATGCCAGCCCCAGTGGTGCCATTAGCAGGGTACAAAGAGGAGGGATACATTTGTACATCCTTCATTTCTGAATTCCTATGTCTGCTGCAATCTGCAGCATGCATAGGAAGAGCAAAATGCCAGAAATTCTTGTTTAAGACTGTGAAGGTGTAACTCCATGCACATAAGTAATCCTATGTAAATGACAATTCGGCTCTTCCAAGTGTGCTGCATTCTGCAGCTCACACAGAAGTGCCAGAGCTCCATTGGTTATTGTTAATGTGCATGAAGTGACACTTTCACACATTAACAGTCACACCCCTCAACGTAGACATACTTGCACATTGGTACAAGGAAGCCTACAATTAAGCTGGCAGCTGAATCTTGCACCAGTATGGGGGACAACACAGAGGTGCCCCATAATCACTTGCATACGGTGCAATCTTGTGTCACCAAAGTGGAGCAGTGCGGCACTGATTAATATTGCACAGCACCGTGCTGCACCACTTCAACATCAACATGGGCTTATAATGACAATGAGCCTCAATTATCAAGTCAGTGAAGTGACTTGTCAACTGCCATAACACAGATAGACTGATTATACACCATCTCATTGCAGAGGGTGATGGCTCTCCTGCGGCTCTGCCTGTCCTTGAGTACCCTGATGACCTGGATGACAAGCTGGCAACTATCAGCCAAGAGACCCTCCAAGAAGTCCTTGTGGACATGCAGACATCACCTCCAGTCGCAAGGAGGAGAATTGAATTAGCAGACATCCCACAGACCCCACTTAGCACCCCAAGAGTACGACCTGCCAGCACCGACACAACAGAGGACTCCGAGGACATAGGCACCAGCTTCGAGAGGACAGTGGTGGGAGTACAGAGGGAGCGGGCCAAGGAGGTGCGGGTGGGGATGCAAACATTGGCAGCCATCCTTGAGGGGATGCGGACGTGTGTGGTTACGGCAACAGAACAGACTGCAGCCAACTGATGCACACAGACAATGGGACTGTCACTCTGGTGTATGAGAGACATACATCTGCACTTTTACACTGGGCCTGAGATTCATGTAGTGCTACACCCTGCAACAACCATGTGTGGCCAAACTGAAGAAGATTGAACTCCATGGTATGAGGGGGTGTTGTGTGACAGATAAATGACATGACCCTTGAGCTCTGCAAGACAACTGATTCATTTTTTCTGGCTTGTCCTGCAAGGCACACAGAGGCACTTTGTGGAGGACACGCTGCTAAATAGTTAGTCTGCAATTCACATGCATCGTGTAATCCATGACTGATGTGTCACAATTGGCTGATGGAATCAAAAGGCCCATTGTCAGTGCCCCCTAAGGCAGGTATTTCCCCTTTTGTAAAAATAATGGCAAGGCTTATGTATGTGAAACTCTGACATTATTGCACCATACATGGGTTGTCGTACTTAGTTATCACAATCCACTCACAAATGGTTATGGCAGTGTTTAACCTTATCATACATGACACAATGCTGGGGCAGAGATGTTGCCACGGCCCGTGAAATATGTGACTTAGTGATGGATGTGCATGATTATCCAAACTTCTGACTTGCATTGGTTAAATGTTAGGATATGTGAAGCCCATGTCTATACTGGCACAGTGACACTCCATTCTGGTTGAATGTGACCTCTCCACATGCATTGCATGCAGCACGCCAACACATCTACTGCTGGCATTCAGATGCAGTGAACAGTAATTAGTTAGCCAATGGGGCACTCACCAACAGGCCCACCAATCACCACACCAAGATGGTCGAGAAGATCCTGCTCCCTGCCCACAGGGTCAGTCCAGCGATGCTTCAGCTGATGGTCATTGAGACTGGTGTGGTGGTGGAGCACCTTTCCCCACCGCAGCAGCCTTGCCTCTGAACGGTAGCCCTGGATCACACGGCCACCCATCTCTAGCATCAATGGGAGATAGTGGGCTACCAACCAAATAAATCCTCCCAGCTCCTCCTCCCCCATTCTGGTGAGCCTCCTCCTGCCAGACATTGCACTGGGGTACAGGTAGGAATACATGTTAGACATTACAATAAAAAGAAAAGAGTAATGAAAGGAAACTTAGCAACAAAAGATTCTATAACCCAACTAACCCACCTATAGAACTAACCCAGACAGACACCCGACAGCACAAGTGCAAGGTAAAATACACTGAACACAACAAATTCACAGATATTGGGATAAATGACAATAAAATACAACAGTAAACATGACATGAGGGACAGCACAAGAGAGAGTAAATCACAAGAAGACACCACCAACTCCAATACACAACCCCACAGTCAAAAGAGGCACAGACTGTAAAGACAAAGTGAAAGTACACCCACTGTACCATGCCTGTACACAGGATGTCCTATTAAATCACTTCCTGTGCCCTTGCATCACATTTTCTCTTATGCGTGAGTATTTCTGACGCATTACTTCCGTGCGTCTATTTATAGTGATGCAAAACCTTTATGTGTCGATTTAACAGTAAATCAGCATTTTAAGGAGTGCGAAGGTGGAAAATACGCAAAGGGCCCATGGGTCATGTACTTTGCGTTTGCGGATATGTTCGACGCATTTGCGTCTTTTTTTTACTCTAATCGTGATTGCGTGATTTTGAGATTTGTTGATGTATGCACCCTTTACCAACATAACAATTGTATGTGCTGGGCTGCAGTATGGCATTTTGTGTATGGCCACATGTGGTAGTCCATTGTACAATGTGATTTGTGTGTGATTGTTGTGTTACACCAATGTGTGTATTACAAAATCAGCAGCGTGCAAATGCATAAACATCATGCATATGTCTGCATGTGTGACAAAAGTGTATCACATACGTATGGGAGTCAGGACTATGCAAGCCTTATGTTATGTGATTGTGATTTGTGTTCACTTATGTGCTGTGTGTAGTTGTCTTACAGAGCATCACATTTCATGCAACATTCACAGCTCAGGGATTGTTGATGATGGCTGATGCTTGAAAATTGGCAACTGTTATGTGACAAATGTCTCCATATGTTGATCTTGAGTATATGGATGACTTGTGTGAGGACTACCCATACATCTGACATGCATACATCTTTGCTACATACTGTGATTGACACACTCTGCCTACCTTCCTACCATTTCATGTATTGAAAACAATAGCCAGTTGAAAATCTGAACTTTTTGCTTTGTATTACAATTACTTTGTGGTGGACATGCAGCCCTAGCTGCATATGTTCTCATCCATTCTCATGTGCTGTGCCTTCCAAAGACATGCTGTTGCAAAGTGTGATGTCCTGTGTACCCTGTGACAGGACTGGGCACCATGGCAGTGACAGGTGTGATTTCCATGGATTTACTGTGCATGCTCCATTTCTCCCATTGCTTGTCACACCTGGGCTAATCATGCTGGGCATTGTCACCAATGATGTCCCCACCTTGTCACACATGCCCCATGTAGCCATTGCAAATCTCACACTGAGTTGTGTTAGTAGTCTGTTCAAACATTACCGTCCCACCAGATTTTGACATCCACTGCCTCAAGTATGGACCCCTTATTTAGTTCATTTTTAGACATGTTGTTGTTGTGTGTGATGTGCTATTGTTATATAAGTTGGCAACTTGGATGTACATTTTATGTGGTGGTCCATAAACTGTGTCCTTCAGTTGTCACATTCAAGTGATGGGGCTAATTATGATGTGTGTGATGGTAGCAGTTCACTCTTACACTTCACATGTGATGTTGCTACAGTACTCTTCAGATTTGTATTTGTGACATGCTCCCTGAGGTTAGACTGATAATCAATCCTAAGGTGTATGTTGGGAAGATTGAAGACACCAAAGCCAGATTGTGTGGATGAGTGAGATGTGTATTTACAAAATTTACAAGGTGAGTTACGTGATGATTATGTGAAGAGGTTCTGTGCAATTTGCAGTATGCGGCATATACCAGCAGCTGTGTTGTGGTCTTCCCCCTCATTTACTTCTCCACCATCGTCCTCCTCAGGCAGGTCATCAACCTGCTCATATAATGGTACGTTCATCTGTACACATATGTTGTGAAGGATGGCACAGGTCAATATGATCTTGCTACCATTTCTGGGGCATATAGGAGGCTTCCTCGTGTGATGTCCAGGGACTTGAATCTGGACTTTAGCGTGCCAATTGTCCTCTCCACAATGGTCCGTGTCCTTCGATATCCCTCATTATATGCACGCTCTGATGATGTGCTTGGGTTGTGAAATGTAGTCATTATCCATGCCTCAATGCCATAACCCAGATCCGCTGCAAAACATTACAGAGTAAATCATTGTGAGGGCTTGCAAGATGTAAGTAATGTAGCATGGCAGTTGCTATTAGGATCTGATTGTGGCACATTTGTATCTGTGTTTTTGGTGTGAGTTCCTAACCTTGTGTGATCTTTCCTCAGCGCTAGGTTGTTGGACATGATAATAATGTGTATAGGTCAAGGACCTAGAACAATTGTGAGGTCATTATGACCCCAGCGGTAGGTGATAATGTGGCGGTAGTACCGCCAACAGTCTGGCGGTACATAACACCACCTTAAGACATTGGCGGGTTGGCTGCAGCCAACCTGCCAATTTACCGTACCTACCCCCATGGCGGTAGCAGCTGCCAGGCCGGAGATAACAATCTCCAACCCGGCGGCCGCTATTGTACCGCCTGTGGGTTTTTTGAGCCTGCCTACCACCATGGTTTTCGTGGTGTTCGCAACAGCACGGAAACCATGGCGGTAGGCCCTACCAGTGACAGGGAATTCCTTTCCTGTCACTGGTGGGAGGCTTCCCCCAAACACTCCCCAGACACCCACTTGCCCTCCACGCACACACTCGCAGACATGCACCATGCATGCACACACTCACTCACACTGGCAAACATGCATTCATTCATGTATTCATCCATTTATTCTCACACACATCCATATACACATTCACACTGACATGCAGACACGCATTCACAGCAGCTCCCGCCAGCAGAACACTGCCAGGCTGTATCATGTGTAATGATATGGCTGGTGGCAGTCTACTGGTGTGGTGCTGCTGGTGGTAGCAGTGCCACCTTACCACCATCTGCCAGTATGGCCACTGCCGCATTTCTGCTCTTCTTGTGACAGAAGTCCAGCTGTGGTCATAATCTGGCAAATGGATGGCAGCCGCAGTGACGGTCTTGTGGCAGCCGTCACCGCTGCGGTAGGCGGCTTATAAAGTCATTCTCATAATGTGGCCTTGATTTGGTTGCACTACAGTGCCTGGACATCCCATCCCTTTTGACATGCGTAATTGTAGATGAGATGTGACACTTAGGGCCTCATTTATGAAAAGTTAGCACTGCGTTTACATCACTTTTTGACGCAAAAGGGACGCTGACTTACAAAATATTATCATATTTTGTAAGTTTGCGCCATTTTTGCGTCAAAAAATAACATAAACGCGGTGCTCACTTTTCATAAATCAGACCCTTAGGGCCTATGAAATTGGTTAGTGTGACTGCACAACATGTCTCCTAAATTGCCTGCTGTGTCCTGCAACATTTCAACAATGCAAGGATGCCCCATGGGTAACATGTTACTTGGCAACCCTTTGTTGTCCCCTGCACCAGTTGCACATGTGTAACAGTGCACCAACACTACCTACACTACACCAGGTTACTTGGCAATCTGCCATGTGGAGGTGGATGTATCTGTGGTGTACGGTACACCGCCCTGGACATATGCTTTTTTGATGGCCAATTGCCTCTGTCTGTGTGTGCAGCCGTGTGCAGCATGCATTTGTGTCACATTCATCTGAGTTCATAGCACCGTCTACCTCCTATTTGCATACTGCCTACTGCACCCATGGGGTGGTATTTTTTTGTTGCCACTGCCTCAGGTCTAAAGGGACAGCAACATTCATGCTATGTATCCTGTAGTGAGAGACCTACAGCAAGAAACATTGCACACCCCTTCCACACTACATGCAGCATAGGAGGGTGGCCAATTTAGGATGTGGCTTAAAGTAATGTAGAGATGGTCATCTGCCAAGATGTACATACAGTGCAGGCCATGACTATGAAACTGTGGGCTATAACATTGTTCCCTTGATGTTCCAGAGTGGCAGCAAATGTTTGTGTCAGCCATGCGGTGTCCAAGGGTGTGTATCCCATTGTCACTGGATGATCAACATAACTAGCAGGGTCTCACCTATCTCCCAAAACAATACTGTACATTTCTACTGTCGACACATGCACAGTGCAGGCTATGGGATGTAGCTCAGCTACTTAGCAAATGTGTCCCAGGGCACAGTGCATGTGAGGTCAGTGATGTCCAGTTGTCTCCTACTGGGTCCCACAATGACATCCATGATCTGTACTGTCTGTGTCTCTGCCCCTGTCATTTCTTATATCTGGTACAGACATGATGGTGTTGTGAGTCACTGAGTGTTGCATGTGAGGTTGCACTACATTGACTGTGGTTCCACTTCTAACACATCTGGCCGATGGTATGTGCTGGTGACTGACCTTGTATTCCTATGTGTGTGAGCCACTGTGTCAGGCAGTCGACTCTGCATATTACTGTGCTGGTGAGATGCAGTAAGTATTGGCGCAAGTTGTGTGGTGTTTGATATTTGTTCTGGCAGTGATTAGCACGACATGGCTCAAGACATCTGTGCCTATTTAAAGTTACATGACATAGTGTATGCCCTTGACGTATCTGTGTTATTGTTTGTTTGGTGAAGTGTGTGTGATGTGTACATAGTGGGCAACCTAAGGCCACTTGTAGTGGTGTGCACTGATTGTGCTGTACTGCAGCATGTTGCATTTGTGTTATCACCTGCACATGTGTGTTGCCATATGTTACTGTGGTGGTGTATGTCTTGTGTGTCCGACAGGGTTGGGGTGTAGTGTGTACATTACTAGATTTGTAGACTTACACGCAAGTAGGCCATTTCCAGATTGTCCATCTTGGAACTGTTCATTGATCGTACTGTGCCGGAATATGTATGCGCCATAGACACTCCCAGGATACTTGGCCAAAATGTTAATGAATAATTTGCAGTGGTCCACTATGCCCTGCACATTAATGGAATGCGTGTGCTTACGATTCCGGTATAAGTTCTCTGTTGCTGCAGATGGTAAGAGCCAGACCTGGGTGCAGTCCACTGCACCGCGCACATGCGGGAAGCCATGGATATGATAGAACCCATTTTTGTTCTCCTGCTGCTTTTGCTGGGTGTTGGGGAATCTGATGTAGCTGGGTGTCAGGGAGATGATGGCATCTAAGACCTTGGCAGGAATGCAGAGAATGACGACTGTGATACACCACCAACAAGTGCGCCCGTTGTTTGAAATGAGCCACTTACCAGCATGTGCAGGACAGCAAGCAGCTTTATTATAGTTGGTCTGTTGTGTGGGGTCTGCAGTCTGGCTACAATTTGCGGCTCAATGTGGTGAAGCAGGTGTATTATGGCTTGCCGGTTCAGTCCTAATGATGTCCAGGTCCCTTAGGCCAATGAGGGTTGTTCTGGTTCTGAAGACCCTCTCCTGCCTTCTGCATTGCCTTTGTGGGCTGAGTTGAGGTGGTGGTGATTGCTGGAGTTGTAGCTGTCCTCTGCGCCATCTAGCAAGCTGTATCAGTATCACCTCCATCTTCTCCTGTGGGTTGTAATGTTGGTTCTGTGTGTTTTCCTTAAGTAGGGGTGTGTTTGCCCCATTTTAACGCCTGCCCTGACCCCGGCATTACATTTTGACACAAATCGGTGTTTGAGTAAGTTTTTGGGTCCGCCTCCCACTTGTACATCTTTTTTGCCCAGGTGGATAAATATAGCGCTAGAGTGTTTGAGTCATTTTTTGGATGAGAACGTCTACCCTGCATCTCATTGACACCAGGTGGTTTCACTCATCCGAAAAATGATGTTAACACCATTATTTTAACGCTAGACAGGTCTAGCATCAAAATATATATATGGAGTTAAGTTTGCTCCGAATTTGCATTAAAAAAATGACGCAAGTCCGGCGCAAACATAGTATAAATATGCCACAAAATGATTCTCTACCTTGGGTAAAAATTCAGAATGTTAGAAATCGTGTGATACATACTTTCAGTGAATGTTGTCTTGATGAGTACCACAACAGTCAAGTAATTCTTTGTCCTGTATGACAACCTTCATCCAGTACTAGGCATTACAGAATGTTTAATTGCAATAGAAAACGGCAAAACACAATTCCCAGAATTGTTATTTAAAAGGCCTGCAATGTGTAAAATATATCACTCTTGTAGTCTACATGTCAGGTGAGTAGGATGAGTCCTCCAGAAATGTGACAATTGGGCGGCCTAATTGTATTTGTTGCTTGACTTCCCGTTTATCTGACATTTATAACGCATGCTACTCGGTTTTCTTCCAAAACACGGCAACATTTAGTACGTGCTTATTCAGATACTCGCAGAGGACAACTTAAAATTAAACATAATGAGTCAAACTGAATGAATAATGCTGAAGGAAGGGAAATATGTGAAATCGTAATTTAAACATAGTGAGGAGTTAGTAGGCGATGGATGCTTGCTGCACTCGGTGTCACAGAGAGCCAGTTGCAGAAATGAAAGATACATTTTAAGGATACTTTGCCAACTGAGTTTTGCTGAATAACTTCTGTGATACATAAAAAGGAGATCTGAGTTTAACATAACCCTTTCTGTCACTAACAAAGAACCGTATTGGAGAGTGCATTTAAAAAATATGCACAGTTTTAGATTTCTTTTAGTAAACATTTTGTAGAGGGACACGCTGGGCCCGATTCACAGGTGTAAGTTACGATTTTCTCCTGTCAACAAATATATTATGATTAGTATCTTTGCTACGTCAGAGACTCCGCACTAAAAAAGATAGGACAGTCAAAGGTTTATTTATAGATGGATGTTTGGGATCAAGGAATAGCATCACCTTATTACCAGGGTTCCCGGACAATTTAATAGAACTCGAGGACTGTGAACAGACATTAGATCACAAAAAGTTGTTGCCTTTGTCACCAACATCAATTGTGGAGCTCTACTACGCTGTGGTTTGCAGGAACAACGTTTTGGACACATTAGTGGATGCAACATTAACCCACAGAATGGGAGACACTTATTTGAGAAAAATTGTTAACTTATTTGAATTGTTCCCCATGTCACTAGTTCCATTATGGGTGTCTCAGAAATGGGGTCTCTTGTTGGCAGTTGTTTGCACCCTTTCCAAGAAGGGACCCTCCTTTTAGTCAGGGGAAGGGAGTCACATAGCTAAGATAACCCCTGCTCACCCCCTTGGTAGCTTGGCACAAGCAGTATGGCTTATCTCAGTGGCACTACAAAGGGCTCCACACCAGTTAAGAAAAATAGCCAATATTTAGCTGAGTACAATAAGACCAAAAGAACAAAAAATCCAACACAAGTAAAGATACACATTTTTGAAGAATTAATATAGTATAGTGCTTAGAAACACAATAGCTCCAACAGGGGCTATCACAGCGTCTTCACAGAGCCGTTCCCAACAGTCTGATGCCACTCGCGAGGGAGTGTGGGGTGGTCACGGAGTAGCATGGACCCCAGGTACAGTACCTTGGAAAACGATGAAGAAACAAAGATGTTTCATGGAGTCAGGGAGGTGAGGCGTTGCTTGAACCGGTGTGGCGTACGTTCCTTACTGCTACAGGGAAGTTAGTTGTCAGTCCCTTAGTGCTAGACAGGGGAAATGAGGCATTGGTTCCTTATTAAAGGATCGATGAATCTAGCAGGTCAAGATGCAAGGTTTCAACTTTGAGTTGTCATGATCGCACCACGGGGCCACAGGTGCAGCAGTGGAGTTGGAGTTGGGCGTCACGGACATCAGTGACACAGGATTCAGGACTCACACTATGGTGGTCATTCTGACCCTGGCGGTCTTTGACCGCCAGGGCGGAGGACTGCGGGAGCACCGCCGACAGGCCGGCGGTGCTCCAATGGGGATTCCGACCGCGGCGGTAAAGCCGCGGTCGGACCGGCACCACTGGCGGGGTCCCGCCAGTGTACCGCGGCCCCATTGAATCCTTCGCGGCGGCGCAGCTTGCTGCACCGCCGCGGGGATTCCGACCCCCCCTACCGCCATCCAGATCCCGGCGGTCGGACCGCCGAGATCCGGATGGTGGTAGGGGGGGTCGCGGGGCCCCTGGGGGCCCCTGCAGTGCCCATGCCACTGGCATGGGCATTGCAGGGGCCCCCGTAAGAGGGCCCCTACATGTATTTCACTGTCTGCTGCGCAGACAGTGAAATACGCGACGGGTGCAACTGCACCCGTCGCACAGCTTCCACTCCGCCGGCTCGATTCCGAGCCGGCTTCATCGTGGAAGCCTCTTTCCCGCTGGGCTGGCTGGCGGTCTGAAGGCGACCGCCCGCCAGCCCAGCGGGAAAGTCAGAATTACCGCCGCGGTCTTTCGACCGCGGAACGGTAACCTGACGGCGGGACTTTGGCGGGCGGCCTCCGCCGCCCGCCAAGGTCAGAATGAGGGCCTATGTCAGGACTTCTGAGGGGCTGTGGTGGCAACAGGCCTGAGGAGTCGGTAATGGTTGTTGCACTCAGCGGGGAACATGGTGACTAGAGCAGGCAGCTCCATGGAGATGGATAGTGAAGCTGATTTTGAAGTTGCTCTGGAGTTGATGTGCTTGGTTTCTTCTTGGTTGCACCAGAACCCACTCCAAAGGGCCCAGGGACTAGATTTGGCACCACTTGGCAAGTCGGGACCCTTAGCAAGAAAGCCCAGGTGCTGGCAGATGTTGTCCCTGAGACTTCTTAACAGGAGTCAATCTCAGTCCAAGCCCATGGTGAACCTTTGGAAGCAGGATGTAGAAAGCAAAGTCCCATCCTTTCACTCCCAGGACAGAAGCAGCAAGTAGCAGGCCAGCGCAGCAAAGCAATAGGCAGAGTGGCAGTCCCTTCTACAGCTTCCAGCTCTTCATCCTGGCAGCATGTCCTCAATCAAAAAGGGGTCCAACTTTATGGGGTCAGAGGTCCAGTACTTATACCCATTCCTACAGTTGAAGAAGGCAGATGTTAAAGAGGAGTATTTGTAGTGCACAAGAGCCTGTCACTTCTGCCCTGGCCCCAGACACACTCCGGGGGTTGAAGACTGCTTTGTGTAAGGACAGGCGCAGCCCTATTCAGGCTTGTCAGATCCTCCAACCACTCTAGCTCAGGAAGACCCATCAGGATATGCAGGGCACACCTCAGCTCCCCTTTGTACGACTGTCTAGAGTGAATTCACAAACAGCCCACCTTTCAACCTGACCCAGATTGTATTCCACAGACAGGCAGAGAGGCACAGAATAGTTAAACAAGAAAATGATGACTTTCTAAAAGTGCCATTTTCAAACTTACTTACTAATTTACATTTTAATAACCAACTTCACTAAAAATATATTTTTAAATTGTAAGTTCAGAGACCTCAAAGTCCATATCTCTTTCCCACCCAATCGGAAATTACACTTAAAAGATATCTCAAGGCATTCCCCATGTTACCCTATGGTAGTAAAAGGGTAGCTTTGAGCCTCACAAGTGGGTGCACTTGCCAGGTCGAAATGTCAGTTTAAAACCACACACAAACACACTGCAGTGGCAGGTCTGAAACATGTTTATAGGTCCACTCAAGTGGGTGGCACAGTCAGTTCTGCAGGGCCACTAGTAACATTTGATTTACAGGCCCTGGGCACAAATGGTGCACTATACTATGGACTTACTAGTAAATCAAATATGTCAATCAGAGATAAAGCAATCACCAATACAATTTAGACAGAGAGCATATGCACATTAGCACCGGTTACCAGTTTCTTCTCCAGTCGGGTAGGTGATATGCTGTTTTTCTCTCTCGCAAGAAAGCGATGCGCCAATTTCTAGACGGACACCTTGGACCTGGACAGGTTCACGTCCATTTTGACACCCAACAACGATGCATGCAAAATCCTGCCGCAAGTTGATGAGCAGCCGCAAGCGGGTGTAGTATCATTTCTCCAACCACAAAGAAGGTGATGCATTGATTTCCCAGCCGGGATGCCGGTGGTGTGACGACTTCTCAACCGCGAAGCAGGTGATATGTCGTTTCAGTGTGTCTTAAGATGTTCACACCTTAGGTCGGAACATATCATAAATATCATCAAACGAATAATAACATTCTCTTGGAGTAAGTAACTTTCACACACCGTAAACCATTAGGTCACGAATAACTACACCTTTAGTATCAGTTAGAAAATGTATTTTGGTAGATTAACAAACCTAGTATCATGTAAATTAGTCTCAAAACCTCATGATATCAGTACAAAAACAATATTGGCTGACTGAATCTTCTAAAGAATCTCAACTTAACTAAAGCATTAACAACTAATCCCTCTAAAGTCAAAGTTCAAATCAACAATAAGAGTAATTGCACAATAGAAATAACATACATTTGAATTCAGCAATTGAGTAACATCAAATAGCATCAAAATAGCAATTTAATTGGAGGTAGAAAACCTCTCTAACTTCAGATTAGCATTAGCATGTTTGGGCTTCAAGCAAAAAGATTTAGTCAACATAAATTTGGATAATATCTAACTATGGTTCTATCAAAAAGCAGCAGGTGGTACCTAGAAACAAAAGACAAATCAACAATAAAGACATTAGCAATTCGATATACCTTTCCTTATGGATAAGCAAGCTGCGATAATCTTCATCAGACGGACATCAATTCGATCAGCATCGGCAAAGGGACATGAAAGGGGTAATGGTTCAGAATTGAGGACTCTAAGCTCTCCGAACCATTAGCAGCAAGTGTCTAAAGTAGGGAGCATTTAGCATCAGAAGTTTAAGCAAATTAAGGTTAAAGATCAAACATTCTCTGAGCAAGATAATCATCAAAGGTGCAACGAGCGCTGGGCATCAAAACGCAAAGGTGAGCACCAGCATTATGCATGGAGCACGAGGAAAGAGTGAGTGTAAGAACGTTGCGGTTAAGTTAAAATTGTTCCACATTGTCATTGGTCAAAGAATCATACGATAGCCATTAGTCCAATAAAATTATTATTTCAAATCTAAGATATAACAGTCTTTCACACATTGATGAGTGGCTCTTCTTCTTCTGCTCACATCATTTAATTCATCAATAATCAACTTTAATATCCTTCCGTCCTTCTGTCAGTACATCCATTGTTAGTTCCTGGGAACATCGCTTTCTCACATGCTTTGAGTTAACATTTGTAACAGTTTAGAACATTCAGGTTTCTACACACATTTCCTCATTAGAAAACAATTTGCTACTACTATGATTTGGTCAACCTTCAGTTGGAACAATACATATTTATAATTCAGCAAGCATGAGATTATATTTTATATTGGCATTGCATTTTGCAATACGAGGCAGTGCATTACCTAAAGCCTAGACCTCGCTAACTTGAGGCCTACAGTTAATTTAAGCAAATACATAGCATTTAATCATAAGTATTTATACTACTGAAAATTTCACATTCATGTAAGTTCTGAATAAACATTAATATGCTATTAGTGGAAGATTACCTAGTAGGTGACTGCTATTCAAGTGGGCGCTTTTCCGAGTTGTACATTATTTTCTATGTTAAATCACTTTCTATGTAGATTCAAAATACAAAATACATGAAATATTTATTAGTAATAATTTCAGTACTCACAATCCCTCCTCTGTTGACTAAATATGTCATCACATACATTTCCGCCCTCCAAAAAATGTGTCTCTTTTATATTTTTATTTATTCTTTTCCTTTTTGGATTTTCCCTGAGCAATTTTTCCACACTAATTTCTTCCCTCCTCTGATCCTTTTTCAATCTTTTCATTTTAATCAAATTATACAATTGACATATTCCCCATACTCCAATTAGGCAAATCACAATAATCAGAATCACTTGCATTATTTTCATTAATATCCCTTTTCCCAGGTTGCCAAGCCAATTCCCCACAGAAACAACTCCTTTGCCAACATTTTCCCATAAAATTGGTTCAGTTAGTTCTTTTAAGTCAGCTTTATCTTTGGTTGGATTGTTAATAAGGCCTCTGATTTCTTTACTATTATCAGGTATATACGAGCAACAATGTTGTGGACTCAGAAATTTACATGCTCTGCCCTCCTTTTTTAAAAGGACGTCTAACGCAAGGTGGTTCTGAAGAGTAATAGCTCTTACCGCAGCCATCTCTGTATCCACTAAGATAATGGCTCTTGAAAAATCTCTCAACATGTTATCCACAGTAGTAGACAACATTCTAATTTTAATAGAATTCAGAACAACTCCCACTGAGGGAATCATTGTCTCCAGTTATGCCAGAGACGGATTCTCGCTTTTGTCTTTCATGATGTAAGTCAGTCATGTTAGATAATATGTTCAAGTCTTCAAGTTGGTACTTTTTTGGGAAAACTATTCCCAAGTAACATGTGCCATACCATCCTCTAGGAAGACGGTAATATGCATCTGGCCCACAGATGTAATAAACTCCTGGAACTGCCGGATCATGTCCATTCAACATAAATGTCTATTTATAATGAAACAGAAACAAGTGTCTGCATTCACTCGTTCCCACAAACACCTTGTCAACTCTAGATTTAGGCCTACATACGCAAAGCTTTCCTACATGTTGCGCATATAAAGCTAATTTCTCTTGTGTTTTTAATTTCACCAAATGCATGATTATTTCCTGGTGTCCTTATCACTAACACTTTGTCTATCTTCTCCTTTAATGCCATTCTTCAGTCCTCTGTGTGATCTAAGAAGCTCTTTTCTACTGTTGCCAACAAGCAGTTTAAGTTATTGCAATGCTCAAAAACAGTTCCAAACGTTAACGTAGGTTCAAAGATATCTCTCACTATTACTATGTTATTGTCCTTAGCTATTTTAGTCAGATCTCTACTTATGGGGACAAACGAAAACACAACGTCATAATTGCAATAGACATATTGGATATACTCCTGGTTATAAAATCCTGCTAGTAAAAGACTACAACGTATCCCATAAGTACGGAACAGACTATGATAGGTTACTGCTTCCTCGACTGATGCAGGAATACGTGTACAAACATAACACTCTCTTGCATCCAATGTGTCAACATACTCATGCAATAAGCGACAGAGAACATAAGAAGAAAGTTCTCCTTGTGTGTCATCTATGTGCAGATATTTCTCATCTTACCTAAACTTATCTATATCTGAGAGTATAGTAGTTGTCTGCACAGCCGAGATATGGTTGGCTCATTCTTGTCAAAAACTGTCACCTATAATCAATACCAGACACATTATTATACATACAATCGCCAAACCACTACCCATATATTTACAGCATCTATTCTTTTTACCCTGCTGGTTTCAGTTACTCATGGTCTGTAAAGAATCAGAAAGTAGAAACAAGGAAAAATTTAAAGCTATGCAGCAAAAATAAAAAACAAACTATTCTGTCTTCTTTAGCAATTATTTACAGCTTCAGACTTTCTACCAGAACACTTGTCAAAAATAGGTTATTTTGTCAAAATCAGTTTAGCAGCTTGACAAATCATGTTATCAAAAAGGTCTCTTCCAGTTAATTTCAACAGTCTCTTTTCCTCTTTTCTCAGAATTACAGGTTTACAAAAGTACTGTTCATCAGTTCCATTCACGGGCCAAAATATTGTCCTGGGATATATTGATCAAAACAAAAAGAAAAAAAAAATTCTGCCACTCACTGGTAGATACCTACCCGCATTCAGGACTCATGTACCTTCAATTTTCGACTCTCTTTCTTTTCAGTTTTCGATCTCCAATTAATTCTCCATCACTCAAATCTTCCTTTCTTGTGGTAACGGCTTCTTTCTTGATTGTTGTCATTGTAATTGCTTTCTGCGATTTTGTTTGTGATTCTGGCCACTTATCTCTTTTCATTGGCCCTTTTGTCCCTGCTCTTTTTCGTGCTAGACTTTTAGATTCCCTTTGATCTGCAATATCTTCTTTTGACACTTCCGCAACCAGTTCCGGAGGAGTCAAATAGTTTTGGCTTTGATCTGCCTCAACTCCTTCCACGCTGGGGTCTGTCATTTGTTCTGTTTGTCTTTCAAGACTGTCTGCTTCTGGGAGAGCCCTCCTCAGATCAGTCTCTCCTGCTACCTCAGTTGAGGTTGGTTCATTGTCACTTTCCTATATCCCTTCCACTTCGTTTCTCACAGGAGGATATTCGTTGGACGTGGCCTGCTCAGGTATAGTCTCTAATTTGCTTTCTCCTCTCTCCAATCCTGGAGTGTGTCTGGACGTTGTTGGTGTCCTCAACAACTCTGCTTCCTCATCCAAAGGATTTGGTATTCTCTGAGTGTGTCTGGCTTGGATCCAGTTCGGAAGTCCAGCGCAATTTACAGCTGTTGTTTTGATCAAAACTATCGTTTAGGGGCCTTTCCACCAAGGCTCCAAGCATGACTTCCTCACGTGCTTTCTAATCACAACCCAGTCACCTGCTCTCAGGTTGTGTCCTTGGTCTTGAGACAGTTGCAATGTGGTGGCTTCCACCTAATGAGAGGAAGAGCGAACCATATCAGCCAGGCCTTTGCAGTAGTCCAACACCATATCATCTGTAATTTTCACAAGAGCATTTGCAGGGACCGCCAGCAACCTCATTGCTCTGCCCATGGGGATCTTATATGGAGACAGTCCTGTTTTCTTGTCAGGTGTACTTCTCATTGACATTAGAACTAATGGTAGTGCGTCAGACCATTTCAGATTTGTGGACGCACACATTTTTGCCATTCTTGTTTTCAAGGTACCATTCATCTTTTCCACAAATCCAGATGCTTCAGGGCTGTAACTACAGTGCAGTTTCTGCTCAATGTTTAAAGCTGAACGTAGCAATTTGATTACTTAATTGTTGAAGTGACTTCCTCAATCTGATTCTAAAGAGAACGGAAACCCAAAAGGTGGTATCAGTTCTCTATGCAGGAACTTCACTTCTGTAAGGCTGTCATTTCTTTGTGTAAGTTAAGCTTCAATTCAATAACTAAAGATACCCACAAGCAGCAACACATATCTCAATCCTCCGCACACAGGCATCTCAATAAAATCCATCTGCATTCTGCTAAATGGACCTCCAGCTTTTCTAATATGGCCCATGTTACCCACTGTTTCTTTTCCCACATTCATCTGTTGACAAACAATACTGCTATGGCAAATTGCTTCGGCAACCTATCTAAACTTCAGATTCAACCAATGTTGTTTGAAAGTTCGAACCATCGCATCCCTTCCAATAGGTGCTTGACCATGATAATATCTAGCCATTTGAGTTAGCAAACTATTTGGCAAAACCACCTGTCCTTCTTCTGAGATCCACACATCATCCTCCCTCTGAACACATTTCATTTTAATCAATTCCCGCTTCTCATCTTTAGGTACATTGTCCTGCAATTCTTTCAATTCTTCCATGGTATCTACAACACGTAAAGCATAACTAGGATGCATTCATTGTCATCAGGTAACCGCTCCCATTTCTCTTTGAACGATATACAGTTCAATGCGCAAAACCTTGCAACTTGATCCGCATATCCATTTCCCCTTGAAATTAAATCTTGAGATTTCAGTTCTGCACTACATTTCACCAGAGCAATCTTTTCGGGTAACTGAATAGTCTTGTAGGAGTTCTTGAATTTTCTCACCATTTCGCACTGGTGAACCAGAAGAGGTCAGGAAACCTCTCTGCAACCACAATTGGCCAAGGTCATGGACTATTAAAAATCCATACTGACTGTCTTTATAAATGGTGACCTTAAGCTGTGCTGAATTAAGAAATGCTCTAGTAAGAGCTACCAGCTCTGCCACTTGTGCAGAATATACTCCTTGAAGCCAGGAAGCTTGTAGAATACCAGAGATAGTACATACGGCATAACCTGCTCTCAATACGCCCATATTATCTCTCAGACAGGAGACATCAACAAAAGCAATTTGGTCATTCTTTTCCAAACAAGTATCTCTAATACCTGATCTTGGTTTTGTGCACAATTCAGTTACGTCTAGACAGTCATGCTCAATGTCATCCATTTTATCAATTTTGACATTCTCATTTGGAATTAAAGTTGCTGGGTTAAGCACTGTACACCTTTTGATTGATACATTTGAGAAACCCAGGAGGACCATTTCATATTTGGTCAACCTGGCACTGGTCAAATGCTGGGTCTTGGACCTAGTGAGTAAAACGTCAGTGGAGTCAAGGACCATTACTTTTAAAGGGTGTCCCATCACAATGCTCTCACTCTGAGTTGGGCTCTGTTCAATTGCTGCAACGGACCTTAAGCAGCCTGGTAAAGCTGCTGCAACTAGGTCCAAAGTAGCTGAAAAATATGCTACTGGGCTATTTACACCATCATCTGCTTATGTCAAGACAGACAAAGAACATGCATCATGCTCATGACAAAAGAACATGAAGGGATTTGTGTAATCAGGCATACTCAAAGCTGGGGCTTGACACAGACTCTCTCAGTTCTGTAAAGGCTTTCATACAGGCTTTGTCCAACACTAGAGGATCAGTAACCTCCTTGTGAGTCAGCTTCTACAAGGGCTTTGAAATGACCGAAAAATTTTGAATCTATTGGCGGCAGTAGCTCACCATTCTCCAAAACATCCTTACATTTCCTGAGTGGTTGGTGAATTCATCTGCAATATAGCTGCAACCCTTTCTCTAGATATTTTCCGAATTCCTGTCTCAATTAGGTGCCCCAAATATTTACCTTCTTTCTGACAGTACTGCAATTTCACTGGGGACACTTTATGACCATTCTTCCCAAAATGATTTAGCAAGGCAATAGTTTTGTACTTGCATTCTTCCTTTGTTTTGGATGCAGTCAACAACTTGTCAATGTACTGTACCAGTGCCAACTGGTAAGGCATTTCCAGTGACTCTAAATTCTTTTTCAAGATCTGAATGAAAATGGAGGGTGACTCTGAGATCCCATGTGGGATTCTACACCACCAGTGGACTTGATTTAAAAATTTGAAACACAAGAGAAACTGTCTATCCTCATGAAGAGGAACAGAGAAGGATGCTTGTGACAGGTCCACTACGGTAAACAATTCAGAATCGCATGGGATTTGAAACATAATTACTGCAGGATTGGGTACAACCAGGCAACATTTAACCACAATGTAATTTACCTTTCTCAAATCTTGAACAATTCGAAACTTCCCACGTGGTTTTCGTAAGCCCATTACTGGTGAATTACATGGACTGCTCAGCACCTCTTTCAAAACAACTTGGTCTACAAATTCTGCAATTATTGGTGCCAAACCTTCAATCATCTCTTATGTCATGTGTACTGAGGAATCTGGGAAAAAACTGCATTTGTATTCACTGTAACCTTAATTGGCTCAACTCCTTTTATCAGCCCAATACCTTTTCCTGAAAAATCCCACACTTTCATCTTGACAGAAGGGAGATCTCTCACAGTGAAGACTGGAAAGAAACTAATCAGAGGGTATTCCTCATTCACTGTGTCACAATGTGTCTCTGTGAGTAAGTCATCTTCATAATTGCTGTTTATCTGAATTTCAATTCCATCATTTGAGCAAATAATTGAGCATTTTGTTTTGCACAACAAATCGCTTCCCAGTAGGGACACAGGGCTCGAGTCACAAACTACAAATTTGTGCAATCCCCTAAAATTGCCAATTTTGACCGGGACTGGTTCTGTTATTGGGTTTGTCAAATATTGGTTTGCAACTCCTACAATCTGAACTGTTTTCCCTAAAAATGGCAGGTTTGGTACCTCTGCAGCTCTTACTGTAGTGTGTGTAGCTCCAGTGTCAACCAAGGATGAGACTTTGTGACACATCACCTTTCCTTTAACATAGACACCTTTCTGATCTACCTCTAGTGATGCTGCCAACATGCATTCTTCTTCATCCGAACTTTCACTCACTCAGTCATCGTTTATTCCATTCTCACTGTGTAGGGGAAATTGGTTTACAGTATTATTATTCTGGTGAAACCTTTGACCAGTGACCGGCAGAGAAAGCATCACCTGCTGCTGTTCCATTGGGGCTTGGTATTTGAATTTGTTGTTTAGGCACCATTTGGACTTGAGGTGGCATCTGTTGTGTCTGGGGTATCTGTAATTGTGGCAACTGCACCTACTGCATGGGCTGGAAATCCTGCATCCTATTCATATTATTTTGAAAATTTAAATTTGGACCATTAATTCTTGGCCCTCTCATATTTTGGAAAGAATTGACATCACTCATTTGTTGAACAGCACCTCCCTGACTTACCATTGGGCACTCCCGTTACCAATAACCGAGGCCTCCGCAAGCGTGACACGGCAATATTCTTTTCATTCCTTGCACTTCACCTTGCACTACTACCAATCAATCAATCAATCAGGAATTTGTAAAGCACACTACTCATCCGTGAGGAACTCAAGGCGCTGAGGAGGGGAGGAGGGAAAAGGGGGGGAGGTGCTGCTACTGCTCGAACAACCAGGTCTTGAGAAGTTTCATGAAGGTAAGGAGGTCTTTGGTCTGGCGCAGGTGAATGGGAAGAGTGTTCCACGTTTTGGCGCCGAGGTGCGAGAATGATCTACTGCTGGTTGTAGTTCTGCGGACGCGTGGGACCGTTTCGAGGTCGGCGGAGCGGAGATGCCGGGTCGGTATGTACAAGGAGAGTCCTTTGTTGCGGTATTCTGGTCCAGTGCTTTGTGAGCGTTAGTGAGGAGTTTGAAGGTGATTCTCCAGTTGACTGGGAGCCAGTGCAGGTTTTTCAGGTGGTGTTTGATGTGGCAGTGGTGGGGGATGCCCAGGATGAGGCGTGCAAAGGCGTTCTGGATGCGTTGCAGCCTTTTCTGGAGTTTGGCCGTGGTTCCTGCGTAGAAGGCATTGCCATAGTCCAGCTTGCTGCTTACGAGGGCTTGGGTGACTGTTCTGGTTTCGGTGGGTATCCATTTGTAGATCTTTCGGAGCATGCGGAGGGTGTTGAAGCAGGAGGAGGAGATGGCATTGCCTCACTGGGACATGGATAGTGAGGGGTCCAAGATGAATGCTAAGTTGCGTGCATGGTCTGTGGGAGTCGGAGTGGTTCTGAGAGAGGCAGGGCACCAGGAGTCATACCATGCGGAGGGGGTGGAGCCGAAGATTAAGACTTCTGTCTTGTCGGAATTTAGTTTGAGGCAGCTGCTCTTCATCCATTCGGCAATGGCCTTCATTCCTTCGTGAAGGTATGTCTTGGTGGAGTCCTTGGTGAGGGAGAGGATCAGCTGGGTATCATCAGAGTGTGAGATGGTGTTGAGGTTGTGGGATTGGGCGATGTTAGCGAGCAGGGCCATGTAGACGTTCAAGAGGGTCGGGCTGAGGGACGAACCCTGGGGTACGCCACAGATGATTTCAGTGGCCTCCAAGCGGAATGGGGGAGGTGGACTCTCTGGGTTCTGCCGGTGATAAAGGAGGTGACCCAGTCCAGGGCTCTTTCGGGGATTCCAGCATTGCTGAGGCATGAGCATAGGGTATGGTGGCAGACGGTGTCGAACGCACCCGAGAGATCCAGGAGGATGAGTGCTGCAGTCTCGCTGCTGTCCAGTATGGTTCTGTGGTTGTCGTTGGCGGCAATGAGGGTGGTTTCGGTGGTGTGGTTGCTGCGGAATCTGGATTGGGGAGGGTCCAAGGTGTGGTTCTCCTCAAGGAAGCGTGTTAGTTGTCTGTTGGCAGCCTTCTCAATGACTTTTGCTGGGAAGGGGAGCAGGGACATAGGCCGGAAGTTCTTGAGGTCCTTTGGGTCCTCCTTGGGTTTTTTGAGGAGGGCGTTGATCTCAGCGTGTTTCCAGCTCTCCGAGAAGGTGGCAGACTCGAAGGAGCTGTTGATGATCTTCCGTAGTTGGGGTGCGATGATAGAGCTTGCTTTGTTAAGGATGTGGTGAGGGCAGGGGTCGGATGAAGAGCCGGAGTGGATGGTGTTCATGATTTCGATGGTGTTGTTGTCATTGATGGGGGTCCAGGAGAGCAGGAGGTTGGTCGGAGGTGAATCTGTGGTGTTGGTGGTTGCGTGGGGGTCTGGGGGGTCTGTTGTGGAGGTCTACAATCTTGTGGTGGAAGCAGGAGGCTAGGGAGTCGCAGAGGTCTTGGGATGGCGGGATGTCATTGGCATTGTAGCTGGGGGTTGGAGAGTTACTTCACAACGTTGAAGAGCTCATTGTGGCTGTGTACGTTGTTGTTGAAGGCAGTTGAAGGCGGTTCTCTCGGCGGCTCAGATGAGTTGGTGGTCAAATCAGGACCACGATTTACATTTCCCATTCCTCCACGACCTCTACCTTGATTTTGAAACAGCGTGTTTCCATGTTGTTGCTGTTGTGGAAAACTTCCCTGTAACCCTATTTGTGCTGCTTTAAACTGCATCACCATTGCCTTTTCTTTCAACTTTCTATGCTTCAACTCAATCTCGTCACTACAGTACTTTGCATATTGCAAAACCTCATCAATTGACTTTGCTTGCCAGCAAATCAAATGGCTCTTAATCAGCTGACTAATTTCAGGTCTCAGTCCTGAAACATATCTGAACACAAAATGAATCATGTCTTTCTGCTCAATTGTTTATGTACCACTGTAATGCTTAAACGCTTGCAGCAATCTTTGGTAGTGTGCATGTATGGACTCTTTCACTTCCTGGGCTGTCCTATCTATGTGCTGCCAATCAATGTTTTTGGGCAAAATTCACATTTTCAAAAATTCAGTCACCTTATAGCAATATATCATTACTTCAGGAAATGGTGCACCTGTAGCTGGATCTCTCTCTGGTTCCTTTGGTAGCCAATCTACACTCCTCTTGCATTCCACTCATAAATCTGCTGGGACTACTATCTCTAACAGAGTGTTTAAGTCTTACCATAGACATTTTGCAAGCTTCACAAACCTGTCTGTCTGTTGGTACCATTCTACAGGTTTTTCTCTCAGTCTGGGGTAATCACTTGTTGTGTATTGTACTTTAATGGTTTGTTTTTACTCACCGAAATAAAGTTAAATGATGATGATGACACAATGTCACTTCTGCTCCAAGGGACATTAACAAAGTTCCCTCCTGGAGTTTCTCTCATCAGTAACATTTTTACTGGGTCCTCAGCCTGCTGCATATTTACAGGTAGAGTTTCAGAATCCCTTTTTCTTTTGTCACTTTTCTTCACCCATCTGCCTCCATATTTGTCTAATGTTCCCCATGTTTGGATGCTTTGAAGCAATTCTGTAAGGTGTGTTTTCATTCCTGGAGTTCTCATGTGTTAAAAATCTTTTGAATCAAATTCTAACTGTAACTTCTCTTCAAATGTTTAGTTTTCTCAATGTCTATATCATATTTATCTGTTATGTCTGCTAATTTGTGATGTACCATTCCTGCTCTTTTTGCAATTATTGGGCACAAGTAAAGCAGCTTATCTGCTGTGTATGACTCAAGTCTGTTTACCCCCGTGGTTCCTTCGATCAGTTCCTCTGCTTCCATCCCAAGTCAAGTATAGTTCAGGTAATTCCCTCCATTAAAATCACCTAAAGAGCTACTCAGCTTTTCCATCCATTCGGTTCATTGTTGGGCTGTCAACCTTTGTAATGAAATGTTGTTGGCCTTAGCATTTGGCAATTGCTGTAAGGTTAGATTTGGAGTCTCTGGTGTCACTAAACTCAGATTAGGGCTTATGTATGACCTTGCCTCAGTATTTGGAGGAGCTCTGTAAGGACTTAAGTCTATTAACGTCCTGCTCCATCAAGTGTTGGTCTCATGGGGGATATAAATCTGGAATTCTCTTCAAGTCTCTCTCCGGATAAGTTCTGGCTCATGACTCTCTGTCCACTAGTCTCACTATTTCCCTGTGTAAACAATGGTATGACTTGGTATACTTTGGAACCATCTGTGACTGCATTGAAGGCATTAAATGCAGAGTTGACTCTATCTGAACCAATGCTGGTTTTGGGTAAACTTATCCTGTTGGCACTATCAGGTTTGTTATAGTATCTATAATGGGCACATCTGGGACTACTTTGTATCTGACTCTGGGTCGGTTTGACTTGTGTCAGAGCTGTAGGGTCTACATTAGTGTTTGCGGCTTTCTCATGTGCTGCATATGGTGGGGATTTATTTCTCAGTAACTGTAAAATTAACTCATCATCATCTGACTCTTCATTGAGAGTCAAAGACTTCCTAGATTCTGTCGATCTCTGCTCTTTTCCCTCAGAAGGATATATCCTTCTTTCTGGTAGTTTTTCTTGCGTCATTTTTATTGTCTTGTGTTGAAGGAAACAAGTTAATTCCCTGTAAAGTCTCAGAGCTCCAAAATTTCTTATCACTATCCCATCTAGCCTCCACTAGTGTCTTTTCAGCCTTTCTAATCCGTCTCTCAAATGTATCAGCTGTTGCTGTCTAGCTACTAGTTCCCAAATTGCTAACGCTTCGAACCGTGCTGGTCTCGGAGGAGGTTTCGAATCAAATAATACCCTTTTCACATTCTCTAAAATCCTCAGATGAAATGTCCCATAGGTAGGAAACACTAGACTCCCATCTTTTTCTGTTGCTTTGCACCAGTGTTTTAACCAAAGGCATGGCTCAGCACCCTGCTCTTCGAATACAAAATATGCAGTTGTACCTTCTCATGGAGTAGCTTCCCCTATTGTCGCTGGAATATACACATCTCCTCTTAGGGCACTCTTTAAAGCTTAAAAAAATTCTATCTTTGCAAATTCTGCGCTACTTTCAATCAAATCAGGAAGGGACTTTTAATCCCAAATTCCTTTTCGCTGACCTTCTCAATCAATGACACTTCACGGTTGTCCACCAATCTGTGTGCGTCCCTTTTCACTAATCAACCTATCCCAGCACTGCTCCAATGACGTCACACTTACACATGCAGTGGCTGACAAAGTCTTGCGGCTTGTTCTCCTCAATTCGGATTTACAAAAAACTAATGCAAAATTATTGCAAGCACTTCAACAAAATCCAAAAACCCAATTTGTCTGTTTGCTACAAGCAGGGTTACTCTGTTGCTTCAGAAACCTTACGGATTTTTCACTGACGGCCTTTCACTCTAGCAGCTACTCTTTCTATCAGTTTCGCTGATTCACACGCAAAATTCATCCTGCAAATTTTACTCTCAATTGAGCAGTGGGTCTGTCCTGGTGCACATAGGACTCACCAGATCTCAGCCAAAAAGACTTTTCACTCACCTTAACACGGACTCTCGAGTTTATCAATCACCCCCTATTGACCTACTAAACAGAAAAATTACAACAAAAACCAAGTATCCCATACACTTTTCAATATACGCTTGAGCCTTAGACCACACAGAGTCCAGATACCAACAACCACATGGAAAATGTTTGAGCACAAAGTGCCACACACATGTGAAGTTCAATGACTTCCCTACTCTCACACTTGGGAGTACTCAAACTCCATAAACTCTCACAAACATCACAGTTCACCTGCAGGATGCTTAAGCTGTGTAAGCACAAATCCATTCACATTATCTCTAGACTGCCGAGAACATCCTCAAACAAGCATAGGCAAATTCGAAGGACCTGGGAAAGTCATCCTAGGCTTTTAGGGCCACATTTTCCCTCCACTTTGTATCATTGAATCTGAGACTCTTATGCCAAGTAATTTGACCTCTTGTTCTTTTACACGGGGACCTTCTGGTGATATCTTATTGAGACAAACCATGAACTGTACTTAAGAATGTGCTCTTAAACAGACAAACCTTCCTACTCTGCTACTATTTCTTGTGAGCCCGTCTTACCTTATTTGGCTTATTAATGTTAGTTGATAAGGGGACGTGCTAAAGGGTCGATGGACCTTTTGACTCATTTAAGATGCACAGCCCATTCAGATTTAAGTGTCAGCTCCTCCCTCCACTCTAGCCCAGATGGCCCATCAGGATATGCAGGCTTCACTCCATCTCGCTTTGTGTCACTGTCTACTGGAGATTCAAAAACAGGCTGACTGCCAGTCTGACCTGACATGGGAATACACAAGCAGGCAGAGTCAGAGAATGGTTGAAGTAAGAAAATGCCCAGTTTCTAAAAGTGTCATTTTCAAACTGACAATTTGAAAAACAACTTACCAAAGGATGTATTTTTAAATTGTGAATTCAGAGACCCCAAACTCCACATATCTAACTGCTCCCAAAGGGAAACTGCATGTAAAAGTTATTTAAAGGTAAATACCATGTTAACCTTTTAGAGAGATAGGCTTTGCAACTGTGAAAAACTAATTTGGCAGTATTTCACTGTTAGGACATGTACATGTCCTACCTTTAACATACACTGCACCCTGCCCATGGGGCTAACTAGGGCCTAATTTAGTGATTCCTTACATGTATAAAAAGGAAAGGTTTGGGCCCGGCAAATGGGTACATTTGCCAGGTCGAATTGGCAGTTTAAAACTGCACACACAGACACAGCAGTGGCTGGTCTGAACCATGTTTACAAGGCAACTTGTGTGGGTGACACAGCCAGTGCTGCGGGCCCAATAGTAGCATTTGATTTAGAGGCCCTGGGCACCTCTAGTGTATTTTACTAGGGACTACCTAGTAAATGGAATATGCCAATCATGGAGAAGCCAATTGCACATACAATTTACACAGGGAGCACTGGTAAAGTGCCCAAAGTACAAAACCAGCAAAAACAAAGTACAGCATACAGCCAAGACATATGAAGCACAGGCAAAAAAGAGAGGGGAGACCACGCCAAGGATGCCAGGTTTCAAAAACCCAAGCTGGACTTGCTTGTAAAGCTATAGTTGATGAGCTGACTTTGGGGGCATCACAGTTTTAGCAAACTTCAGCATGTGAAGGAAGTACACAGCTTTGAAGTGTTGTGCCAGATGGCATGTTTTGTTTGGAAGAAACCCCCAAGAATTAGGGTGTAGATCGAAATGCTGTCCCTGTAGTAGGGAATTCTAGATGTAATACCTAACGCAGAAATCAGAATCATTGCTGCACTGCGTAACTTAAAAAATTTATCAACACAGCTGCTGTGCATATATATAATATTTTATTGTTTATGTCACCGTACGTATGGGCAATGCACCATCTGCACCAATGTGAATAATATATAACACCTGTTTGGTGAATAAATACAAGGATTCTTTGTCTGTATTGAGGAAGACTTTACTGTCTTATTTGATCATATCTTCACAGGGTTATATGAATGAGACCTGCAGTACTCTTGTGTTGATTCTATCAACTTGAGAGTTATACCTTTAGAACAAAAATGGGTTTCAAGATGATGCATGTTAATCTTGATTAAAAATTGCAAATGAGAATTCAAGCAGCAGACGCAGGCCAGAACCTATCAGTTAAGTGACAGAAGTCAGCTATGAACAAAAGAGGATTCGGGGTTCAAATTTATGTTGAGGAAGGAGGCAATTTATAATTCACAGGTTGTAATTTTTGATAGAATTTCTTAATTTTGGAACAGTGTGTTTGGGAACTGTTCCGTAGCAAAGCATTAATTCCCAGTCTATAGTGAGAAATTAAGAGGAATGCACTTTTGTTCCCAAACGTTATATTCATAAAATCGCATATCGAGTTCTTTAGATAACTGTTAAATTTAAGTACGGCCTTTTCTGCTTCTTTACTCTTTCATCCGTGTTACTTTCTGTATTGATTTTCCCTCCTTTCTTTATATATCTTAAATGTATTTATTTACTTAATTATTATCTGTTTTTTCTGTTATGTATTATGATTGGGAGTGGGCACATTGGGGTTTGTATTTTAAAAAAACTATTATTTTTTATGATTTATTGCTTAGACACCCCATTTCGCACAATATTTGGTATAACCTGTATATTAAGGTTTTCTTGTTCTGTTTCAAATTTTCAGTTATAAAATCATAATTTTATAAATGTCAGCTACAACGAAAATTGCTGTAGACCCCATAAAAGATAAATTGGCTCGTAGGTATTATTACAACTGGCTAGTTTTGGAATTGGATATTATACTACGAGGACCTGTCTGGAACACGAATGATATAATGAAACGCCCAGAATAATTGCCCTGAATGAAACATGCATTGAGAAAAGTATCCATATATCCTAAATAAATCAATAATATCTTCTTTGTTTGTCGATGTTGTTATGTAATCCAGAGTAATTGGTGATTCACATTTTAACACTACTCCAGTGAAAACACACTTAGGGCCAGAATTAACAAAAGTGGCACTACATTAAATGTAGCACCACTTTTCTTGCAGCCCCTTGCGCCTTCTACGGCCACCATGTGTGTGCCGTATTTAAAACATGGCATACCATGGCACAGGGCAGGGGCGGCTCCTCCATTAGGGCAGCGGAGCGTCGCCCCCCTGCCAGAAGCAACAGCTGCACAACTTTTACTATACAAAAATAATGAACAATGTTTATTATCATTTTATAGTAAAAGGGGTGAGGCCTTGGGGCTGTGATGGGAACAAGGGGGAGTGAACAGCACTCCTCCCTCAGTACGCATGTATGTATGGCCGGTTGTATCGGGTTGGCCAAACACACATGTGCTCTGGGCTCTCCCCAACCCATCAACGTAGGAGTCTACCAGCAGTATGAAAGCAGTGTTAGGATTGAATGCACGGCAGGCTGGGAGCCTCTGCCTGCGGGCCAGTTGAGGAGCGGATGGGAGTGGCAGGGTACGGCACAAAAGAGTACATTATTTTTGAATTGCATTTTTTTTTTTTGTTGTGTTCCACCTCCTCCGCCATGTGCTGCACCTCCCCACCCCTTTTCTGTCCAACGAGCCACTACTGGCGCAGGATAGAGGGGCAATAGCATCAGAATTGCTGATGCTATTGATGTACTATTCAGGGTTAGCAACATTTTTGGCACTAACCCTGAACAGTACATAGGGGCCCATTGAAAACGATGACACGCCCCCTATTAACTACTGCTCTGAGCAGGCATTACAAATTCAGGAAAAAGTGACGCAAATAAATCTCTTGGATTTCTTTGCACCATTTTTTCTCCCCCTAACAGGGGAACACCCCTTCTTGCATACATTATGTCTGGTGCAGGCAAAATGTGGCACAAGGGGTTACAAAGTGGCACAATGTATACATTGTGCCACTTTGTAAATATGGCACAGCGTTTTTGGCCATCTAATGCCACATTAGCATAAAAATAATTATGCTAATGTGTCGTTAGATGGTGCTAGGCCCTCATAATCTGGGCCTTATTTTCAAATAACTCTTGCAACCAGGGTTTTAACAGTTATTACTATTAACAAATCTAATAGTAACTAATCTATTGACCTCAGAAGGAATGAAGGCATATTTTGACTTTTTAATGCTCAAACACATGGCTGGAAGCAGCCAGCAAGCATTTAACTCAGTGAACCATCTTGCAGGATGTGATTGAGTAACCTGTTGAGTCATCTAGCAGGATGTGATTGAGGAACTTTGTAAGAAAAAGCCTCTTTTTGTATGGTCACCCACATTTGTTTTTGGACTGATTTTGCTTGTTTTCTGACTTTATGCACTGGGACTATGCTAATGTGGGCCTACGCTGCCCCTAAATCATGTTGAAATTTGCTATGCTCTGAATTGGCACTACAAACTTACCTATTCATCTCAATGTACAGCATTGAAGTGCATGTAAGTTAACTGTAACTATTGGGTTGCAGCACACATTGTGCCTCCACTGAAGTGACAATGCAAAACATGGCTTCAGGCCCGTCACCTGTAATCTGGCTGTGGAGGATTAGCCTGCAAAATCGACCTGTCAAAGTATCTCTTTTTGACAGTTAAAATTATCCTTTTAAATATTAATAGGACATTATCCCCAGGTCCCTCTTCTTGTTCCATTCATTAGAAATTAGACATATCCATCTCACGGACAGAAAAAAACAACAAAAGGAATACTGGGAACACTGCCCTCCCTCCCTTCCCGTCCCACTGGGAGTACTTAGGGTGTACTTACCCTGCATTCCTTTGGCTCTTTTTTCTGTCTGCCAACAGGATAATGAGTACAAGGAATGGGTGTTGCTCCTGTGAGGCTGGGGCTCCTTCTGGGATGCATTCATCGCCAGCCACTATTCCAGCTGGGCAGGGGTGTCGGTTGGCTGGAGTCACATCTACCTGTCTACGGGACCTGAGGGGAGACGCGTGGTGCTCAAGATCCTGGTCACCCTGGATTTGCTGGTTGAGTATGGGCATTTGGCTTCCAGGGTTCAGTCTGCGCTTGCTCCCCTATCCAAGGTTGTGACCATGTACAAGCCAGTTCCTGCTCTCCAGGCATGGTGCAGCCATTGTGAGAGTGCTTCAGGTTCTGGGGATCTGGTGAGTACTGCATGTTTTGTTTTGTGGTCGAATGCTGCATTCGCAGTTTTCTTTGCCTTTTTTTATGCTTCCCTAGCTGGCATCCGTTGCAGGGCAGGTTGCTGGCTGGTGATATATTCAAGCCTCTCTGCGTGCTTGTGGGGCTTGCAAATAGTCGCATAGGTAATCAAGCAGTTTTGGCACATTGGAATTTCCTACAACATTGATTGTGGGTCCTGCCCTCTTTTGAGGCAGTTTCTTCAAGGATGCCTGCCTTCCTGGTCATAGTGTCCATGACATGCCGAAAGGGTGTGGCTGCACACTCAAACCGGTCTCGGTTGCAGCTGTCTAGGGTTTTGGGGATAGGCCTGATGGGCTGTGGCCTCTGGATCTGTGATTCTAAGTTCAGTTCTCTACAATGGTTGCATCTCCTGTGGTTTGGGGTGTTTTTTCTTTGATCTCCTGTGCCTCTAGTGGGCAAGAGGCCTGTGTCTGTGGGTACTGGCTTCCCTGCTTTCAGTTCTTATTTGTGCTACTTGGCCCAGTCACTTTTTTGTAGAGTTCTTTGATCCTGCATCCAGGTATCTTTTGACTGTCATTTTGCTTGGCAAGATGGGCTCTGTGGGACTTCTGTGTACTATTCTGTACATTGGTGGGACTGGTTTAGGGGCTGTCGGGGTTTAGCTCGGCCTTGTGGTCTCTGCTTTTTGGTTGCCCTCCTGAGATTATTGTTTGGCAGAGTGCATGGGGTGGGGCCTTCTGTTTTTTATATGTTCCCCTGTAAGCATGATCAGTTTGTCTTGGGGGGTGTTTCTTGCATCTGCCTGAAATGTCCATGTCTCCCCCGGTCCTCGCTCCTTGCTGAGGTTGGTTGGTTGAGGGCATTTTGTGGGTAGTCTGTCTCTGTGGTTCTGTATGTTGGTGGCATCCCCTTTGGCCACTTGGGTCTTCTTGCTCTCCAGGGACTGCCGTTCAGTGTCACGTCTGCACCTGGGGGGAGGTGGGAGGTGCTATAGGGGGGTCATCTGATGTAACCTCTGTTCCTCTGCAGGGTCTTCCCTGGGTTCCTTGTCCTTGGTCATTTGCCTGTCATGCTCCTTCAGGTTTCCAGATTTGATCTTGGTCTCCTTCCCAAATGCAGAGTTGCTGCTGTATGGGGTTGGGTGCTCTTTGAATTCTTTGACTGTTGTGTTGTTTTCCTGGATAGGTTCCAGTCGGTTCAGGACCTGTTGGGGTTTCCAGCCCTTAAGGCTGCATTCTGGTCTTGGGATCAGTAGGATACCTCTTCTTTCTCTGTTCTCCTGTTGTGGTTCTGGGAAAACTTGCTGTGGGTGTTCTCGTGTTGTTTCTCTGTCTAATGGAGTGTCAGCATCTGCGCTCCTGGGTCCAGTGGCTGGTATAGAGCATGCTGGGGTCCTTGGGGTCTGCTGGTGAGTGGCTCTGTGGGCCTGGCTCTCTCTCCATGGCCTGATGTTAACACAGGTCCCCTGTTGGTGGTGTGCTCCTTTGGTTCTGTTCCCACCCCTGTTTCTGCCCAGGGTTAGTGATGGGAGTGTTTCTCTTGTTTTCTTGTGCCTCTTCCCCAGTTATGTTCTCACAGTGTGCAGGTGGGGGGCTTGGATGGTTTTGGCTTTACCTTCCATAAGACTGATGGTATATGATGCCATTTCGTCCTGCTTCTTTTGGTTGCCTGGGTTCCAGCCTATGAGGGTCAATGGGTTCCGGTTACTCTACCATTTGGACAGGGTAGTTTGGCTGTCCCTGGTGCCGCCTCGGAGGTGTCCATGGGGTGGTTCACAGCTTGGGGCCAACGCCCCTGCTGAGTGTTCTTATGCAGTTGTTGTGGGTCAGTTTTTGCATTTAGTTTGCAATTTTCTCACCCTGATAGCCACTGGCTAGCTAGTTGGTGTGTTTGTTCCATTAGGATTCCTTGAGTCTGGTTTGCTGCTTTGGGAGCTCGTTTGCAGCACTGGTTGCCTCTAGTGGCAATGCATCTAGTGATGCTCCTTGGCTTTCCTCCCTTTCGTCAGGTGGTGGTGATTGGCTTCCTTTTTTGTTTTGCTTTCCTGGTTGGCTGATGAAGTTTGTGTCTCCTATCTGCTGCTGTGGTGTTTGGGGATTTTCTGTTTTTGTACTCTGGTTAATCCTTGGTCTTCTTCTTTGGTACCAGCTCTGCTGCCTCCATTTTGCTTGGACATTGCAGTACTTTCTCAGGTGCTTGGTGCTGATGCCTGGCTCTTCTTCAGAAGTCTTGTGGTGTTGGTGGAAGGTGCTTGAATCTGTCTGATTGAGACTCCTTCCCTTAGCTGGTGGATTTTTTTATGGTTTTCTTTTGGCTTCTAGCAGTTGTGTGCCACATGTGCTGCATGTAGCATCCCAGTTTCCTGGATTTTCAGAGTTGTTTCTTTTGGTATTAAAGTTGGTTTCTAGTTCAGATGGAGCTGTGCAGTAGTCCGTGATGCCTATGGTAAATGGTTGGTTGGATTAAGGTGGGTTGTGTTTGTTTAGATTATTGGTCTCTTCTTTTGGGGCATCCTCCTGGGAAGTTGATGTTTCCTCTTGTTTCCTTTTGTGATGGGCTCCTGCTGTTGGTTGTGCTCTTTGTGCTCTTTGTCTGGGTCCTCTCCTCTGGCTGGTGTCAGGAATCCCCAAGGTGCCTCCTGCGTTATCTGTCAGCATCCCCGGGGATTAGGGTTAAATCATATCTCTGATCTTGGTTAAACCTCCATGTTTCTAAGTAAACATAATGTGCTGTGTTACACAATTGGTTTTATCAATGCTTGTCTTACCAATGCTTGTGAGCAGGTGTAGACATGTGCTTCTAATTGGGTGTGGTGTAGATATGTGCTTCTAATTGGGTGTGGTGACTCATCCACATGTAAAACAACTGCTTTCCTCATTGGCTATAAATAGCAGAGTGAAGCATGCCTCCCTGCTTGGCTTTGTTTTGCTTCCTGGTCTCAGCATCTGATTTGGCAGTCTAGCCCCTGCTGTCATCCTCTTATTCAAGACTTTTGAGGCAATTATTTTCTTCGTTCCTGTACCAGCTGACACCAGGAATTCCTCCAGCACTCCAGAAAAGACTGCAGCTAAGTGACTAGTATTCTCCAGGGAGTTTGTTCTTTGAGTGCTGCGCTTTCCTAGAACAGCTGGTGTATTTCAGACCTCGTATTTTGGCAGAGTGATTATCTTGAAGAGACAAATGCATTTCTGAACATTCTACATTATTATTTTAGTTACTTGCCTAAATGCGCTTCAGGAAATCTGCTTGAGCTCAAGTACTACAAAAAGTGACAGTGCAATTTTAAAAAGAGCATTTACGTGACTTTTCTTTCGCTAATAGCATAACTCTTGGATTTAAATTGTGTCATTCATGCCTGTGTTTCAGGTTTGAGGAATTTGCTTTTGAAGGGTTTTTCACACACACAATTTAAACCCAGAGTGGACATTTGTATTTCTTGGATTGTTTTTGTTCCTTTTAGTTTAACCCTATTCATGCAGGAAAGTTATACATGATATAATTATTGCCCTCGTTTGTCTTTCTTGTACATGATAAGTGCAACCACAGTTATAATTGCAGTGTGCAACAGTGAATCTCTGTGAAGCCAGCCCTAGTTTCGCTGTACTTATTGTTATTGTACTCAGTTTGGGTTTTTGGTAATGCAGTGTTAGTAATTGTGCCAACAGTTATTATTATCCATGAAAAGTGCTGGAGCATCCCGGTGTTCTTCTACTGCTCCCGTGCCCATATCAGAAAGAGAGATTCAGTTTCAAGGAAGTTGAGTGCACTAACTCTACTATCACTCTGTCAACAACGACCTGCCCTCGAAGATACAGGGTGCCTGGCTGGACCAGCAAGACGTGGCAGTGTTTTGTCTCTTTCTCTTCCACTCCCCCTTTCCTTTTGGGACACCTGCTGGGGTTTCTGTGTCCACCAGGAAGTGCCGAGAGGTGTTCCAGGAGGTCAGGGTGCATACCATTGCCCCTGCAGACATCCTGCTTTTCAGGTGAATGGCCCCATCTCAAAACTGGCGCTCTGCAGAGGTCGCCTTGGGGTGGCTGATTCTGGCTAAGTGGACTGGGGGTTACTGCTTAGGTGTCTTTTGATCACTTGTCAGGGTATGTATTTTTTTCTGCCTGTGTTGTGTGGAATGGGCAGCATTGGGGAGGGGTTCCAGTCTGTCAACTCCTCTGTTATTTCTGGTTGTGTCACTTTAGGGTGCTGCTGTTTTTGGTGCAGCTTCCTTCTTAGTGATGTTTTCTCCTTCGGAAGGCGGGGTTCTCAGCTTGGGTATTCTCATTTGTAATGAATGAGATAAAAACAAGGAGGACCTGACTGTAATGTCCCATTACTTATAGGCAATCTTCATTACTCCTGGTCCTGCGGTCCTGGTCCCATTCATTAGGCCCCCTCCCTCACTCTCCCAGGTGATCAGCCTTCATTTGTGGGGCTTGGTAGTTCAAAAGGAATGCTGGGTAACTACGCCTTAAGTACATTCGGTGGGTGTGGGAGGGAGGGCAGTGTTCCCAGTATTCATTTTGTTCTTTTTTTCTGTCCTCAAGATAGATATATCTCATTAGTAATGAATGGGATGAGAACAAAAGAACCAGGAGTAATGAAGATTCCCGGTAACTAAAAGGACAAGCCTAAGTTGGCCTTAAATGCCTACAAGGCAGACTACATGATGTTCAAAAGTAGGACAGGCACTAGCTTAATTTTAAAAAGGTGCTTACAGTGACAATGCCCTAAAGATATTTTCAATGTAACAGGGTCAGTTGTTCCATGAAAAAGCATTGGGGTACGCAACTAAAGTTAACTCAACCTAGGAATCAAGTAAAAGGTTAATTCTTGGGATTTTAAAGTATTTATCTAAAATGTAATCCATTGGTAAAGTGAGATTTGTAACAAGTATTTTAGAAAAGGAACTGTTTAAGTCACATACAGCCTGCCAAAAGCCTCTAGAAGCTTATTTCAACTGTCACCCAGGAGCTGAATAGCTCCTTTATGAGGTGTGAACTGGCTTCCTAAGCTGAGAGAAAGACCTTGAGAGTGGGGAAAGGTTGACTTTCCATTGATAGGATGACCTATTGTCTGTGTCCAGCCATTTCAAAGTACGCCTACCAATTCCAGTGGAACAGGATCTGCCTCTGCGACCGAATTTGGGTGACCACAGAGGAAAGGTTGCTCATTTCTTTAGCCACACCCCTGGGTGGGCACAGGAGCTCTGCACAGGGCAAGAAAGGTTCTGCCATGCTGGAAGTAGGTAGTGAGGGGCACTGTAGAATTGTTTAAAGTAGGGCACACAGGGCCAGCTGAAAAGTGGGTACAGTTACCAGTGAGAACTTTTTGTCTATTGGTTAGGTAAGGGCCAGGAGTCACCATCACACACATGCTAGGGCCAGGCATAAAAGTGGCACCTTTGTGCACCCTCTTCGAGACACAATTGGAGGGGGCGTGGCCGGGCTAAGAAGCAAGATGGCCGCCTAGAGCGTGAGCTCCATGTCGCGGCGATTCTGGGGGGGCAGTGGGGGCGCAGAGACAGCCGGAAAACCCGCTACACCCGGCGCTATTTGTTCTATCAACTGTTGTGCCTCGGACCGGCACCCTAAGACACCGTGGAGGTGAGCCAGGAGACCGAGGACTTGCGTCTTGCCCGTGACTCGCTCTCGGCGGAGAGGGCCTGGCCGGAGTCGCGCCATATTAGAGCCGCGGCTGGTACGGCTGCAGCGACCGCGGAACAGACAGGTGAGCCGGGGGAGCTGTGAAGATCTGCTCGCGCACGGTGCCTGGATCTCCCGGATTCCAACGGGGAGACCCGCTGAGGCGCCAAGGACCTTTCGACCCTCCCAAGGCTGCAGAGAGGGTAGAGGTTCTGCAGGAGAGACGGAACCGCGCCTCTCTATCATACGGCGGAGAGATGCATCCGGAAAGCGAAAATCATCGGAGGTGGAGGTACGGCTCTCTCCCCCCCTCACTGCCCTACAGATCACCCCCCCCACTGAGATATCAAGCCCAACTCTCCCTCCTCCTCCTCCCACACAGCAAATAATATCAGTTGAATAGAAGGAGAAGGGGGAGATACAAGAGAGGAGGAAGGATCAGGGGAACAAAGAGGAACAGGGGGGAGGGGGGAGCGGGGAAAGAAGAGGAGATGGAGAGACAGAAGGGGGGACCGGAAGGAGCAGAGAGAGCGAGAAGAGAACAGAAAAAGCTGGAGGAGTAGAGAGACAGACAGGAGAGCAGTGAGGTGAAGAAGAAGACAGGGAAAACAAACTGCACCCAAACATCTTATACCCTTTACCCCTAAGCATATGCTGGAGAGAGACGAGGTAAGAAGGGGTACGACGACGACAACATAAACCTGAATTAGAAAAGAAAGGGGTACATAGAGAAAAGACTGAAAAGGAGGAAAAGAGGCAAACAAGAAAGGAGCAAAGGACAACGGGAGAATACCCCCCAAAAATCCCCACAGCCAAGACGGAACATCATCAAAAGTAAAACAAGGTGAGAAAAAATGAAAACGATACGAAAAGATACACAGAAAAGACTACTGCACAGGGGACAAGTGATCTAAGTTAGAAAACTCAGGAGGACCTCAACATCGCTTGCCCCCACCTTCACCCAGCTCACTCAGGTTCAAGGCCCAACTCATCCATTCCAGGGAAACGCCGAGGACAACAGGCAGAGAATACAGCTACATACAACCCCAACCTGGCTAGACGACTGGCAAAAGACCTGGAGGTAGCCATACCCACTCTTCTCCTCCCTTAATGCTCCCTGCATTCAACATCAATCACAAGAGAGCCTGGCACAGGGAATAGTGGACATAACTTTTCAATACTCTGGGCTATAGCAGTTCCTACACCGACTCCACTACAGCGGAATCATCATTGGTATAACTTCCCCTCCGATCTGTAGACAATGACAGGTCGTTACAACTTGCAATAGTCGCCAGGGGGACATGTATACATAAATAAAGGGGGGAAAAGAAAAGAAAGTGGAGAACAATGAACAGGCGAAAACGGACATTGGAGGGAAGGAAAAAACAAGAAAAGAGGAAGGACGGAATAGAAACAAGAACCGACTGACACAGAAAGCCCACACCTCTACTGGACCTAGAGGAAGGAAAACCGGGCCCTAAGTGGACAACCATTGTGGACCGTTGAGGCGATGCCCGGTAACAAACCGAAATATAAATCTGTCAGTAATCCCGCACAACAGCTACTCTTTTCGGAAGTGCTTCAACACAAACGCTTAACCCCCACCACGACAAGCCCCCAAACATCGCCACCCCACGACTATGGACCGGATATTACAGGAAATGACCACTGTCAGTCGCCGCATAGAGGGGATGGACGCCTCTATAACATCGCTAACACTAGAGACCAAATCCATGTGATCTGAAATCGCAAGCTTCCAATCCAGAGTGACGGGATTGGAGCAATGCATGGGATTAGTAGAGGTGCAGGCCACTGTGTATCGGGACCGAGACCAAGACCTCCTTTACCTTAGGAGTTAACTAATGGAGATGGAGGATAGGAGTCGAAGAGATAACATCCGTCTCCACGGGATCCCGGAAAATGAAGAAGGCATGGGTATGCAGGCCTTCTTGAACTCCACCCTCCCAAAACTGACCTCACTGGACTTCGACCCACCGATAGAATTCCAACGGGCACATAGAATAGGCCCAAAACGCTCTGACAATCCTTCAAGACCCTGACCAATCATCGCATGCTTGCTACGGCATAATCAGAGCCGTCAAATACTTCAAGCGGCACGCAATCATGGACCTTTCCGAATAGATCAGCATGACATCCGAATGACTGCCGATTACTCCAAGAAAACCAATGAATGCAGAAAGGCCGTCCTAGCTCTACTACCCCGGCTTCGCCAACCAGAGTTAAAATACTGCCTCTTTGATCCTGCAAGAATGTGGGTTACCAAAAACATCTAAGTATCTAAGGACTTTTACAACCCAGAAGAACTGAGACTTTTCCTTGATTCCTTCCAACCTCAATCTATGGACTCAACCAGCACAAACTGTTCACATGACGTCGCAGGAGACAATGAAGGTACTGGAAATTTCCCCCCAGGACAGGAAAAAACAAACATGGCCCTATGTGACACCGCAGTCGGTCAAAGAGGCAGAGACATAGAGAGACTGGCCAGATCACATGACGATAGGGGTCAGGTCTTACACACAGTAGTAACCCACACCCAACTATCGGAAAGGGACAAATCTCGTTCCCCTTTAAAGCCAGCGACTGTACCTCCTTGAGAGGAAGACGCGATGCTGCACACAAGAAAGACAATTGCCTGAAAACAAGAAAACTGCAGCAGCTGTCGACCCCGTGGATGGACGAGTACCTATCCAGCCGATATATGTGTGCCTTCATTATAATTGTCTAAGATTGTTAGAGCTGTTGTCCAAACTAGTTACTTCAAAAGTGCATGTTCACTATAACCCAATATAAGGCTTTACAATGGGTACCTATCCAGTAAATTGTAATCTGCCCCTAGGGTATGACAGAGCACACACACCAATGCAAGGACTAGATCCACCACCTTCCTGTGGGCTACATAAGAGCCCAGACTCGGTCTTACAACATAGCACAAAGGGTATCAAATATCTATCGAACAACCATTACAGAAATCGACACATTCCCATTGTGCTACAGAATACCCCATAGCAGCAAGCACCTCAACCCAACCCAATCCTACCCCAGCACACAACACACAAGACTAATACCGATGCCAGAACTGATTAATCTTCATAGATATCCCAGGGACCAAGACTGGGGCAAACTAGGATAAAATAACCTATTCCCTGGGGGACACACAATACAATGCAACCCATTGTATATCAATACCCCCACTAATATCATAAATTAAAATTATGCAAGATGACACATTATACCATAACATAGCATAACAATTTGGTGTCCCATACTAAGGCATCACAATATAAATAGCCAGTTACCCTCTCTTGAACGCACACACACGCCCGCAGATTACAGATTACTTACCATCGATACCCGTGAGCCCCGTCCAGGATAGGACGATCATGAGGGTAGTATGTGCAAATCTAATAAACTGACAATATTCAAATACGTTCCTCCTTATAATAGAATTATGATGTAATAATACGCGACAAGGCACCAGTAAAGGGGTGGACCACACATTGCCCTCACACAATACGGGACCCCGCAGCACTCACTGCTTACTCTCTGATGAATAGCTTGACACCCAGATTAACAGTTCATAATATAACAAGGTGATAAGGTAGTAGGACGTATTATGTTAATAAGAATTAATAGGTTATAGGAATGTTGAAGCAGGCGCTAATGTGATGTTACAGCTGAAAAGTAATACTCAGGATGTACTGTATACTTACATTTCTAGGTATCTTTGCCTGCACTAGCACTATATTTTCCCGTTTGCCCCCTCTTCCCTTCCACCCTAATCTCCCACTGCTTGAATATCCCCTTCTCTCCATATACTATGTCCATACTCTGCAATATCACCTTAGGATTCCCCACCATACACATGCACCTCCATTCCCCCATCCCCTGTAACATCAGACATTCTGCAACACATATTAAGCCCCATCCTGCATCAATCTCTCTCCCCTCCTCCTCACCTTTTTGTCAACTCTCCTGCATGATCAATAACATCTCACGATAGTACCACCCAGGCATGACGATAACCAACTACCCCTCCTACTCCTAAAAGTACACGCTCCAGTTATATAAATGGCTAAACACTACAACTATCACCATCCACCGACAAATGGACCTGTCTCTTGAATACCTAATCATGAATCCTACACCTCTCCCCGCCATTAACATACAGATAGCCGGCTGCCTACTGTCCCCCCCACACCCCACCTGACAAGGACCACCCCAGTGACACTCGAGTTCCGAGAGGAACCGGACCCGCCGTTTACAGATCTAGCTAAGGAGGCAGGACCTCCAGCCTCCTCACCCCTCTCTTCCTAATTTCCTACCCCCCTCCTAGTATCTTTTCATGTCATTCTCTTAATTTTAAATACATACAACGATCTTTGTATCCTCCCTTTTCTCACCCTTTTTTTCTTCCCTTTTTTCTCTTTTCTTCTTCTGTCTCCCCTTCTCTCTATAGCTCCCTCCTGCTCTCCCTCCATCTATCCTACTCTTCCCCCCTCTCTCTGCCTCCACCTTCCTTTCTCTTCCTTTTTCTAGAGAGCACTTCTGACCGCCGCCAGCTGCACCCCCTCCCATAACCCACTGCACCACAACAAGTGTAACTCCCACTTGAACAAACAAGATAGTAGCCCATTCTTTCTTCCTCCGTTAGTGCTAACACCGGAACAAGCGAGATCCTATACACTCGTCCAGGATGTCGAGAAGAGCCTCCCAAGCGACACGACCATTGCGGATCCTCTCCTGGAACGTACATGGTATGACGAGCTACGTTAAGCGGAAAAAAATATTGTCATATCTTCAATCCAAAAAAGCAGATATCGCCTTGGTACAGGAGACCCACCTTGACATTCTGGAATCCAGTAAACTTAAACAGGACTGGGTAGGGAGGGTTGCTTTCAGCTGCTGCCCAGCGAACCAAGAACCTGGAAGCAGCACACCCCGCAAGTGCGGGGTGGCGATATTAATGCAAAAATCCCTTCCGATCACAATCATTAAAACGTGGAGTGACGCTGAAGGAAGGTATATATTTGCCAAACTAAAAAATTGAATACCTTCTTATGCGTGGGATCCGTCTATGCACCAACCAGCTCAAAACGCACATTCCTCTTACAACTAAATCGTCTCCTGACAGAAATTTGGACTGCCTGATATATAATCGGGGGAGAATGGAATCTCGCCCAAGACACCATACTGGACAGGACGGGCCCCATTGATGTAGGCAACATTCACGACAGAAAACTCTTGACAGACCTAACCGCGGACGTCGCTCTAGTTGATTGTTGGACAATACAACACCTGAAAGATAAGGAATATACTTTTATATCGGCTGTCCATGGCACCCAATCGAGCCTGGACTACTTTCTGGTATCACACACTATAATCCCCCACATGCTGGACACCTGCATCCTAGACAGTGGTCTTTCAGACCACTCTCCAATGCTAATCCTGATCCAGGTAGGCCTGTCCCCCCCAGGCCGCAAACCATGGTGCCTCGCTGTACGCAGATACCGCTTCCCCCAAGGGAAGGAGCAATTAAGAGCACACGTATCTACATACATGACCGAGAACACAGGGACTGTGACCTCCAAAAGGGTTCTATGGGCAGTGGCAAAGGAGACACTGAGAGGGAATATGATGGGACGCAGCATTGCCCCACAAAGACAGAATAGCCCATCAAACCACCCTAGAAACCACGATACACAAGCTCACTAAACAGTACACCGCTCAACCATCCCCTAGGCTACGCTGCTCCTTAGAACAAGCCTGCATGGCACACAATGAACTCTACACATCCCAGGCTGAACATTCACTGCAGAAATTGCGAGATCGTCATTACGAGCAAGGAGAAAAAGCAGGACGCCTCCTGGCGGCCCAGCTCTGACAAAGAGAGGCTGCTTCAGCCATTTGGGCTATTACATCTCCCTCAGGAACGGTGTTGACTCATCCGCAAGATATTGTGAACGAATTTGCCAAGTACTACCGACATCTCTATACCCCGGAAACGACGACTGATCAGGCACAGACAGCGGTATTTCTTAACACGGCCAATCTACCTCGTTTGTCGGAGGCTGGCAGAGCCCTCCTAGACGGCGATATAAGCAAGGAAGAGATAACACAAGTTATAACAAACCTCCCCTACCATTATTCTCCAGGAGAGGACGGATTCCCTGCAGAATTTTATAAATGGGCCAGGGAAGAGGCAACCACTGCAGTACATGAGGCACTAACGGAAGCATGTCAGGAAGGCTCTCTGGGCGCTTTATCCAACAGGGCTACAATTGTCGTTCTGCCTAAGCCAGGGAAGGATCCCCTCCTCTGTGGCAGCTATCTTCCTATCTCCCTCCTGAACGGAGACGTTAAACTCCTGGCCAGTGTTTTAGCAGCACGTCTACGCAAAGTGATAACATCTCTGATCCATAAGACCCAAGTGGGGTTCATACTGGGCCGCACTTCCAGAAACCATATGCGCACTCTCTACCATACACTGCTGGAAGCTCTACATTATGCCTGAAGAGGCCCTAGCTCTATCCCTAGATGCAGAGAAAGCATTTGACCGCATCGAATGGTCCTATTTATTCACTACCATGAAGCACTTTGGCCTAGGGGAACAATTTATCTCTAAAGTACGTTTATGATATGACCATCCCACAGCACAGGTTAACTGTGGGGGCTTCTTATCAGACCCCTTCCCTATTGGAAGAAGCACACGCCAAGGTTGCCCCCTGTCACTGCTTCTATTCCTATTGGCCATGGAACCCCTGGCAGCTACTGTACGGAACTCCCAACAGATAAAAGGTATTCCAATAACCGGGGGTTTATCCAAAATCTATTTCTACGCAGATGACATCTTATTAACCCTGTCCGTCCTAGAAACTTCCCTACCCACACTGCTCTCTACCATAGAGGAATTCACACCTCTATCCGGATACCGGGTAAAATGGGACAAAAGCGAAGCACTACCTTTATCCCGCATAACGACGAGAGCCGCGGTACATGGCCTTCCATTCCAATGGACACCGACCCGTCTCAAATACCTAGGAAGGTTTGTTAACCGAGGCTTGGAACACATAGTTAGGGACAACCTAGACCCCCTCATATCTAAAATGAAGCAGGATTTTGCCAAATGGTCAATATTGGGCCTATCCATGTGGGGCAGGACACAGGCGGTCAGAATGACTACACTAGCACGCTTTACACATGTTCTAGGCATGTTTCACCTACAGGTGCCCCTCTCTTTATTCTGTTCGATTGATGCATCAATAAGGACCTTTGTCTGGGGCTAACTACCCCCAAGATTGAAACCTGCAACTATCCTGGCGCGACAACCCTATGGAGGCTTAGGCTCACCCTCGGTAGAACAATACTCACTAGCTTTACAACTATCACAGTTAGTATACAGACTCCCAGACATACCTGATCCACCGCAATGGGTAGCCGCAGTGAGTCTCCTAAGAGGACAGCACACAGAGATGGGAGGGATATATGCTGACCACCCCTCCCTGCCTAACCCCATTCTCAAGGCCACCAACACAGCGCAGGGCAGAGCCCACCACTTGCTAGGTATACACCCTTCCCTACATGCGCAGGCCCCTATAGCAGGGAACAAAAACATAAAAATAGGAGGAAATATCCTCATGTGGCCCCAATGGCTCGAGGCAGGTATCTATAATATATCCCATATAATAGATGGAAATAATTTTCGAACCTTTGCCTCTCTTCAGGAGGAGTTTGGCATCCATAGTAATCAAAAATGGCGATACATACAGCTTAAACACTGTAGGCGTAGAACATTAGGGGCTCCCCATGGACGCTTAAAACTTCACCCATTGTTACCTACCTCCAGAAATGGGGCCGACATAAGGGCGTTATGGCTGGCCTTTATGCCGAGTTAACAAATCATCTCTACTCACAACCCTTCCTTGAACGACTACGCTTAAAATGGCAGGATAGACTTGAGATTACCTATACGGATGAAGAGTGGTCAGACATACTAGAATCCCTTGATAGGGGAGTACGCGAAGCACGCCTGAAATTCTGCTTATTCAAAGTTCTTCAAGACTGGTACTGGACCCCGTTAAACTTCTCAGGGCAGGCCTACTACTGCATGCGAAATGTTGGAGATGCATAGAACCCTACTGCGTCCTACTACACATCCTATGTCACTGCCCAACGATACAGCCCTTATGGGATGCGGTACGCCACGCCACGCCACGCCCTGTTGGACTTCATACAGATTCCAAATCCGACTCCACCACCACTTATTTTCTTGCACAATATACACCCATGCTCCTCCCTAACACAAGCCCCAAAAAGGTTACTTCACACAGCACTAAAATAGGCTAAAATATGCATACTCTGGCATTGGAGGTCTAGTACTGCCCCCACGCCGACAGAATGGATGACTGCCATGTATCAAACAGCCACCCATGAACAAGTGATCTATAACTTACAGGACCAAGCGGCGCTATTTGAGGACGTCTGGCGCCCATTTTTGACAAAGCCATGAAGCAGCTGGCGGATGGTCAAAGAACAACGGTCGTCGAGAAACAACTGCCCTCTCAGAATCTTTCACTTTGCTATTTTCCTCCCCTCTGTTCTTTCCTTCTTTTCCCCCAGCTATTTTCTTTATCCTCTCTTCCCCTCACCCACCTTCTAGTTGCCCCACCCAGACAAACGCACTAGACCCTGGACTGAACAATCTGACATCTCCCCCTGTCCTTTTACATAATCTATCTCTGGGAAATTAACATGTATAAGAAGAACCCATTCTTTAAAGGACCTCATAACAACGAACAAGTCACTACGGACAACCTCTTTATTCTCTTTTCTACCCACCCCTCCTTTGACATTATTCTTCCACAGAGGTTGGAACTACTACCCTCACCTTACTTTATACCACAACAAATTAGGCCCATATACCATATTGCCCATCTTCTCACGACAACCTACGCCGGACGGGGAACCATAGAACAACTTACACTCAGGTCTTTCCAGCCTCGATACGGGGTCTATTGCCTTCCTTATCCACCCACTCATCTCCCCACCTAGCAGCCTTCCCCCCAAATCCCCCCCCTTCTTCCCTCACCTTCTTCAATCCACAAGACATCCTTATCTCTCCCTTACTATAAGATCAGCACTTCATACTGTCTTCCTCTCCCCCCACATCTGTTCCTTCCCAAGAGTGTATTTATAATCTTTCAATTATCCCGCCAGGAATACCTGTTAGATTGTATACATTTGTATATCTATTACAGAAACATCTATTGTAAAAAGGGAAAAGCTTTGAAAAGAAAAGTATATTACTATATATTTTGTATCACCCTATATCTTTAATAAAGCATTACAAAAAAAAAAAAAAAGAACACAATTGGACCTGTGGAAGACAGAGAAAGGAATGCACTTGATGTTGAGACCTGTGAAGAGAACCCTGGGGGCTGGACTCTCTCTGACTTGTACCCAGGGAAAAGGAGTGGCTCCTAGGACCCCTTGTTAAGTTTCAAAGACACAAAAGCTGCAAGAAGACTAATTTGATAGAAAAGCCCAGCTGACTAGTTTCACCTGGGCCTGCCCTGGACACTCCTGACTTTTGTAGGAGTAAGTGCTGACCGCAAGTGAGGTCCTGGAACCCTTGATTCATGCCACTGTGTACTGCTCCTGCCTAACCTTAAATGGTGGGACTTGTAAACATTTTGCTGAATTTCTGCCTGGAAAAAAGTAATGGGACCATGACTAACCTGCCTGTCAAACCACCATGGGTGTATCGCTGTTGGGCCTGTCTTGGCCAAAGCTCCTGCTAAGTCTTTCTCCACAGCAGCAAATTTGATTCAGTGGGTTTGATGCCGACTGGCATCCGATGACTTTGAATTCTCTTCAGTTACAGCCTGCAACCTTACTCCACTCAGGAAATCCAACTTCCAGAAAAGGGTGTAGGTCTGAAGGAAGAAATCACTGGGCCTGACATCAAACAAAATCTAATTGACACATATGGCTTTCTGGGCATTAACTTTGGACTTTTCTCACTCAAGCTTTTCCCACCTTCATCAATAACTTCACTGGGGCCTCTTCCTTTGTCAACCTGTTATCCCTGAGCCCGTCATCAGATCCAACCTGCAGCCTTACCCCGCTGATGACCCTACCTTCTTGAAAAATGTTTAAGTCCAAAGGTAAATCTTTCACTGGGACCAACCTGGTCCTCATATCCTACTTGCATTTCATCACCGTTGGTGTCTAACTTTTCTCTTGTGCTGGTCTAATTCGAACAGTTGCCTGCAGTTGGGTCTTTGCAATTGTTTGTGCTATTTGTATTTAAAAGTTTAAAAACTAATATATCTGATTCCCCTTCTATGATTTTTGTTGTTTTGGTGTAATTTTGTTCATTAAAACATTCTCTACTTCTTTGATAAATTGGACTTTTTAGATTTTTTTGTGCTATGTTTTCAAGTTGTAAACTGTTTTTTACTTCTATATGCTTTGCATATTTTCTTACGTTAAGCAGGTCTGCTCCGTGCCATAGCTTCCAGGGGTGAGCTCAGGTTTAAATTGCTGAAACGTTTATTTGACATTATAAGAATAGTGACAGTTATTGCGTGTGGTGCACTTCCCTCCAGCAAAACTAACAATTCACTTTCTCACAAACTCACTGAGTCATCCTGAGGAATGTGATTGATTAATTCACTGAGCTCTCTAGCGTAATGTGATTGAGTTGAATGCAGAACTGCCGGCCTTTGTTTTCAGAACTAATAGAAAGTTTGACTACATTCTGTGCAAGGAATGAAGAGAATTACTAAATGCAGATCCACAATTTTCAGTATTAGCAGAAGTGGAGATATTTAGTGACATTAAGAGACCTATATGATTGTTATCAGTATGTTCGTGTTCCTACTTACATTTATCTTTCATGCTTGTTTAGCAGCTCTTTGATGGAGAGTATTGTACTTCAGTTTTGGATGGCTGTCATACCTTTCCTATTCTTATAATTATGTGATTAAGACTACTGAGACATTTCTTAACTGATGGTGCTCATGTTGTAGGCTGTAGTAGTTTCAGCCTTACAGAAGTAAGATGGTTCTCTACATATGACATTTTGAAAAATGAAAGAACGTTTTTGCAAATTAATAGATCCAGAATTATTTTCAGCAAGACGGCTGCTCTGACAAAGATTTGAAAATGATAAGACCAGTTTCACATTTAGCTGTTTAATCAGGTCTAATATTTTAAATCATGATCAATTAAATGTAAAAAGGAATAACAAAATGATCACCCAATTGAGCTGAATAAGTTTGTCCTAAACCATCCTGTATAAATTTGATAAAGTTAAATCCAGAGTTGATCCTGTCATGTGCTTAGGCACACAGACAAGTTAAGGCACATCTGAGTTAGAAAAGGTTTTTTAAGCTGTACTGTCTTTTGCAATAACTTGTAAAATCATAAAGTCAAAACTAATGTTTATGAAGAAATACTTGTGTGGTGATAAAATTAGTAGAGTCTGGTGAACTTTTAAGTTGGTGGAGCACTCCTTTGCCAGACACACTCACTAATAGAAAGCAAATATTGAAAAAGCTAGCCAATTTGTGACTCACAATTTTCACAAAATGGATAAAAATTAATCAAGTACTTCAAGTCGTTCATGGTGTTGAGGATAACCCCTCTTCAAGGGTTTTGGAGTTTACCTGTTCGAGGAAAGCTTAATAAATGGTGGCAAAATGGAGCATTTTTAAGATACGTTCACATATTTGTTGGAGAACTATATGGTTAATGGGCTGTTTATAAAATCTGGGTATGCAATTCAAAGATGTCCTATATTTTTAACTGAAAATGTACTTGAAAGTAGCAGTATTCCCAAGTTCAAGGTCACATTAAGACTCCATATACACAGGGGACAGAAAAATCATGCAGTCTTATAAAAGAATACTATAGCTGAAGTTATGGAGAATTAATAGACTCAGACAGTTAACAAGACTCCTATGTGCTAATGCCACAGCTAACAATAGTCACAACATCACAAAATAATTTAGCAACATAGATGACATGATGCCTCATCATTAATCATGAGATACCATTGCGAGCAGTAAGTGTGATCTGGCACCAAGGAATCAAAATCAGTTATATGTGTCACACGGTACACATGCATTATCACTAAAATGCAAACTTTAAATATATTTTAGAAACATGATCATTCTGATATTAACCACCAGCTATGCATTTTCTTAAAATATGTTATCAAATTCAAACTTTTCACGTATAAATATGTCAATTTCCACCATTAAAGACTGTAATTTTCATCATACAAAAGCATATCCCAAATTATGAATTGTCATAACTAATAAATAGGTGTGGCACCAAAATATCAGCCTGTCATTTGTATTATTTAGTCAAATATGCTCAACAAATGACCATCAAACACATTAGAAACATCTTGAATGTTTATTGAAATTCAAGGTTATTATTTTATTTATATTCATTCGGTCTAAAAATTTAGACCATTAAAGATCAAAAATAACAGTCTTACGTGATGAATTTGAGCCATTAAAATTCATAATAACAATCATGCATAGTACTGATAAAACCCAATAGCCAGCAATCAGATCAATATTGATGGTGCGTTCCTTAAAACTAAGGCTATGATCATAGTTAAAATACAATAAAGGAGACGTACAATAAGATAAAAAGAACTTAAATAAAATGCTTGTGTCCATCATACAGATAATTACAGCTAGTGTCTTCCATGGAACTTTACTCAGTATCTTGGCCGGTTTATAAACTAATGAGGTTCTTGTCATATGTAAAATGTTTTATCAAGTATTGTGGCGATTTTGGGTGGAAGTTAATCTCTATAAACTTATAGGGTCTCGACTGCTCATATAAGAGACCGCGAGCTCCTAATGAAATTCCTAAAAAAGACCACGTAAGAGTTGAATAAAATTCACATCAATATCAGATTACATGACTCATCTAAAATTTAAAAGCAGAAAGAATTATGTCTTATTAAAATCTCCTTCTATAGACAGGAGAGGTGCCTAACCGACTCGGGGACCCATGTCTGAGATATACCTACGGCGGATGGACCAGGCTTCGAATAAATATTTGGTGACCGAGCTAACTACCAGTGTATATGTATTGTATTTGCATATTCTGATGGCGTTGGATCTGTCCTGCAATAATAAGTTTTTGCAGAGGGGAATGATCCACCTTCCTCTGGGGCTCTTGTATAAGGGGCAGAAGAACAACATGTGCTCAGTTGTTTCCTTACAATGGTGGCAAAGTATACATCTGTCAGCCAAAGAGTTGCTTGATGGCCAACGAGCCTTGTAGCTGTTAATAGGCAAGGTGCCATATCTTAGCTGGAGAAATAAGGCACGGGCATATGCAGGCATGGGGAGATCCATGAAGTTCTCGGGCCGGGGTTCATGTTTGAGTTGAAGAAATTCTATTGTTAGCCTGCCCGCCCTGTTATGATGCAGAAAATCTTCATTAGTTTTCTCCCAATATCTCCTTTTGACAAGTTGCCTTGTGTTGTTAGGGATCAGTTCAGGGTGTTTCCAGTGATAGGGAAATCCTATTTTGTCCCAGGCAGATTTCATCTCCTTCAGCCAAAGGATTTTTTCCGGTCCCTGGGGAGATGCTATGAGTTCTCTTATCGCCACCCTGAATGGTTCAAGTTCAACAGTTTTCCATAGACGGATCCAGTAAGAGAGTGGTCTCAGGCCCGTGGTAGTTTTAATACTATTTAGTCCGAGGTCAAGTCTGAGAGGGGTCATTGTTGTGCCCATACCTAACCTGGAAACCTGTCTGAGGAAATTGTTTTCTTTGGTATGTAAAATGTCCAATTTTCTGTGCGAACCCCAAAGTTCCGCTCCGTACAGGGCCGCCGCACGGATTTGGACATTATAAATCTCCGCAATTGTATTCAGGGGGAGCCTTTCTAGACCTGCGTATTAGGGCCCCACCTCTTTGGCTTATAATAAGTGCCCCTTTGTCAATAGCTGCCTCCCAATTACCTGTGTTCGATAACCTGATACCTAGGTAATCAAACTCTTCCACTTTCTCCAGCGGGATTGAGTTCATTACTATTCTTGCACAAGATCGTTTCCTTGAGGTACTGTAAATCATAAGTTTCGTTTTCTTGACATTAACATCCAGCCCATAGTCTCTACAAAAGACACAAAATTGGTTGACCAGATTTTGAATTCCCATTGGTGATTTAGCTAACAAGATTGGATCATCCGCGTATAGCAGACACAGGATTTTCTTTCCAGCCAATTTGGGCGAGTCGTTTGTACAGTTCTCTAGATAATGAATACAGTTATTTATGTAAAGCAAGAGAAGAGTGGGGGCCAGGACACAACCCTGTCTGACTCCTCTTTTAATGGCTACAGGGTCTGTCAGCTCACCCTCCTTACTGCATCTAATTTGTGCATAGGTGTTATCATGCAGTCGGGTAATGAGTTTCAAGAGGCCAGATGGAACCCCCATATTGGAGAGTGTTAACCATAACATATTCCTGGGGATCAAATCAAATGCAGCTCTAAGGTCTATAAAGACCACATACAGATTACCCCCTCAAGGTTTTCGATCATCAACATGTCAATTATTGCAACAATTATTTCGACCTTGTCAAATGTATGTCATGGGTGGGTACCTGTGAGAATCTGGGCTGTTGGTTGACTGGGGTGTGAACCCAGGTGAAGCAACAGCCACAATCCCTTGCAGGGTGAATCACAAAAAGTCACTAAATTAACCTGTGCTTGACCCTGGGTAGCTCGGCACAAAAAGCAGGCTAAACTCAGAGGCAATGTGTTAAGTATTTATGCAGTACACAAACAGCAACACAGTGAAAACACAAAACATTAAAAATCCCAAACCAATGTTAAAGGATAGAGAACATTTTTATAAATTATTTGACACCGAAACTATGAAAATTCAATTAGTAGACCAGAATTCAGATTTTTTAAAGTTTAAGGTTTGAAACAGGAAGTCCTCAGTTTTAGAAAAAGGCCACTTGGGCAACTTTAGCACCACCAGGGTCCAGGAGTGGAGGGAGACCACTTAGTGGTAAAGACTTACGAGAGGCTGGGCCCAGGTGCAGGTTTAAGATGATGAGGACCTGTCATCTCCATGTGGCTCAAAACAGGAGACCAGCTAAATTAGCCCTTGGAGACACTTCTGGTGGCTTGGGTGTAGGTGGTGATGCAGGAGTCTGCAGCAAAGCTGGTCTCTGAAGGTCCCAAGCAACTTCCAGGCAGCAAAGCAGTCCTTCCAGGTACAGCAGCTGTCTCGCGGAGTGCACAGCAGGTCACAACAGAGAAGCCTGCAGTCCTCAGAAAATCCTTCCACAGGTCCAGTAGTAAACTGAGGAGCAGGTCGTAGAGCGCTCTTTTTGTACCTTGGTACCTGCCTCCTAGAAGTTGGGAGAAATCGCCAGAATGGTTCTCTGAAGTTGCAAGAATGACCTGCCTCCACTGCCCTGGCTCCTATCTGGCTGCACTGATAATATAGGGTCATTAAGCTTATTGTGTGGTGGCAGAGCCCAGCCTATTCAGTTACAAGTGGGTCTGTGCGGAGCTCCGCCCCCATCAAGTCAGTTAATGGCTGTAGGAGAATGGCCTGGTTTGTAGTGGGTACCTTGGGTACTTACACCTTACACCAGGTCCAGTTATCCCTCATTAGTGAAATGTAGTAGTGTTCTAGCAGCTTAGGCTGATAGAGGTAGCTATAGCAGAGCAGCTTAGGCTGAACTAGGAGACATGCAAAGCTCCTGCAAAACCACTTATAGCTACACAGTACTTATACACAAGTAAAACAGTACTCAGTGTTAACAAAAATAAAGTTAGTTTATTTGGGTGACACAAGGCCAAAAATATCTTAGAGGCAATACTCCTTCTGGAGGTAAGTATTATACTTAATACATACACTAGACACCAAAATAAGGTGAGTAATTAGACATAGGATAGTGCAAACAATAGGAAATGCTATATAATGCAATGAGAGTAAATAGGTCTAGGGGAAACACAAACCATATACTAAGAAAGTGGAATGCGAATCACAAATTCCCCCCTAGACAGGTGAAGTGTCTCTGGGAGAGTGGGAATAGACCCACCCAAGAGCCCAGGAAAATGGAAGTAAAGTACTGCAAGTTTCCTTAGGGCACACTACAAGTTGTGATTAGAGTTATTGCAAGAACCAAGCAAGACTGCAAAAAACAAATGATGGATTCCTGGACTTGAAGACCTGCAAAAGAAGGTGACCAAGTCCAGAAATCAGGAAGAAGTTCCAGGAAGGACAGGAGCCCCTGCCAACCAAGAAGAGGGTGCAAAAGAAGAGTCCCCAGTTGGACGAAGACTGCAGAAATGCACCCAAGGAATATGTCAGCCAGTTTCCTGCATGATGCAATGGATGTCCCACAAAGAGATGTTGGAGGCAGGAGAGTTTTGGCGCTGGATTTGTCCAACAAGCCTTGGTTGTGGCAAAGTCACGTTTTGTGTCAAAGTGGCACTGTCTGGACCCAGGAGGGACCTGGGGGCCTCAACTCTGTGTGAGGAGAAAGAGGAGGCTCTCAGCACTTCAGAGAGCCCTCAGTTGACCAGACAGCACCCACAGGATTCACAGGACACGGAGACAAAGGAGGTGCAAAATGCGGTAGGTGTAGAACTACAAAGGAAGGTCCCACGCCGCTGGAGGCCAACTCAGCGAGTTGAGCATCACAGGATAGAGTGCTAGGGACCTGGGCCAGGCTGTGCACAAAGGAATTTTGCAAATAGTGCAGAGATGCCTCAGGAGGTGGAGAAGCACCACCTGTGTTCCAAGGAGCATGCTCGTTGCCAGTAGAGGAGTCCAAGAGAACCATTCATCATCTTAGAAGGTGCCTACAGGAGCAGGGGAGTGACTCCGTCACTCCACAGGAGATTTCTTCGGTCCTTCTGTTGCAGAGGAAAAGTAGCCCTTCTGGATACTTTGTTGCTGTTAAAGCGGTTCCTGGAGCAGTCTGCTGTTGATCCGAGGTCAGAGGATGAAGTAGTAGTTGCAGAGGATTCCTGCTGGAAACTTGCAAGTAGAATCTGAAGAGAAACCCACAGGAGAGACCCTAAATAGCCCTGAGACGGGGATTGGCTACCTTATCAGGTATGAACCTATCAGGATGGGTCTCTGACGTCACCTGCTGGCAGTGGCCACTCAGATGCCTCCAGGGTGTCCCCACACCTTGAAAAACAAGATGACTGAAGTCTGGGACACACTGGAGGAACTCTGGGCACCACTCCTGGAGTGGTGATGGACAGGAGAGTGGTCATTCCCCTTTCCTTTGTCCAGTTTCGCACCAGAGCAGGGACTGTGGGTCCCTGAACCGGTGTAGACTGGATTATGCAAAGAGGGCACTATCTGTGCCCTTCAAAGCATTTCCAGACGCTGGGGAGTCTACCCCTCCCCAGCCTGTAAAACCTATTTCCAAAGGGAGAGAGTATAACACCCTGCTCCCAAAGGAAAAGCTTTGTTATGCCATCCTGGGACTGAGCTGCTCAGACCCCAGGAGGGCAGAACCCTGTCTGTGAGGTGGCAGCAACTGTAGCTGCAGTGCAAGCCTCAGAGAGCTGGTTTGGCAGTTCTGGGGAGTCTATGGTGGAGCCCCCAGGATGCATGGAATTGGCTCCCTAATACCTGATTTTGAATTGGGGGACAATTCCATGATCTTAGACACCTCACATGGCCATAATCAGGGTTACCATTGTGAAGCTACATATAGGTTTTTACCCATATGTAGTGCATGTGTGTAATGGTGTCCCCACACTCACAAAGTCTGGAGAATTAGCCGTGGACTGCATGGGGGCACCTTTGCTAGCGCAAGGGTGCCCTCACACTTCATAACTTTGCACCTAGCCTTCAGTAAATGAAGGATAGACATATAGGTGACTTATAAGTTACTTAAGTGCAGTGAAAATGGCTGTGAAATAATGTGTGCACTATTTCACGCAGGCTGCAGTGGCAGTCCTGTGAAAGGGTTTGTCTGAGCTCCTTATGGGTGGCAAAAGAAATGCTGCAGCCCATAAGGATCTCCTGGATCCCCAATGCCTCTGGTACCTAGGTACCATATACTAGGGACTTAAAAGGGGGGTCCAGTGTGCCAATTGAAATTGGTAAATTAAGCCACTAGCCTATGGTGACAAATTTAAAAGCAGAGAGAGCATAAGCACTGAGGTTCTGATTAGCAGAGCCTCAGTGACACAGATAAGCACTAATGACAACACACACATTAGGCCACAAACTATGAGCACTGGGGTCCTGGCTAGCAGGATCCCAGTGAGACAGGCAAAACAAACTAAAAAATAAGGTTTTCACTATGAGCACTGGGGTCCTGGCTAGCAGGATCCCAGTGACACATTAACCCCTTCGCTGCCAGGCCTTTTCCCCCTCCTGTGCCGAACCTTTTTTTGGCTATTTGGGGCAGTTTGCGCTTAAGCCCTCATAACTTTTTGTTCACATAAGCTACCCACGCCAAATTTGCGTCCTTTTTTTCCAAGATCCTAGGGATTCTAGAGGTACCCAGACTTTGTGGGTTCCCCAGAAGGAGGCCAAGAAATTAGCAAAAATACAGTGACATTTTTTTGTTTTCAAACAAATTGGAAAAAGGGGCTGCAGAAGAAGGCTTGTGGTTTTTTCCCTGAAAATGGCATCAACAAAGGGTTTGCGGTGCTAAAATCACCAGTGACCCAGCTTTCGGGAACAGGCAGACTTGAATCAGAAAACCCAATTTTTCAACACAATTTTGGCATTTTACTGGGACAAACCCATTTTTACGATTTTTTGTGCTTTCAGCCTCCTTCCAGTCAGTGACAGAAATGGGCATGAAACCAATGCTGGATCCCAGAAACCGCAACATTTCTGAAAAGTAGACAACATTCTGAATTCAGCAAGGGATAATTTGTGTAGATCCTACAAGGGCTTCCTACAGAAAATAACAACTGAAAAAGAAAAATATTGAAATTGAGGTGAAAAAAACATCAATTTTTCTCTACGTTTTACTCTGTAACTTTTTCCTGCAATGTCAGATTTTCGAAAGCAATATACCGTTACGTCTGCTGGTCTCCTCTGGTTGCGGGGATATATAGGGCTTGTAGGTTCATCAAGAACCCTAGGTACCCAGAGCCAATAAATGAGCTGCACCTTGTAGTGCGTTTTCATTCTATACCGGGTATACAGCAATTCATTTGCTGAAATATAAAGAGTGAAAAATAGCTATCAAGAAAACCTTTGTATTTCCAAAAAGGGCACAAGATAAGGTGTTGAGGAGCAGTGGTTATTTGCACATCTCTGAATTCCGGGGTGACCATAGTAGCATGTGAATTACAGGGCATTTCTCAAATAGATGTCTTTTTTACACGCTCTCTTATATTTGGAAGGAAAAAATGTAGAGAAAGACAAGGGGAAATAACACTTGTTTTGCTAATCTATGTTCCCCCAAGTCTCCCGATAAAAACGATACCTCACTTGTGTGGGTAGGCCTAGCACCCGCGACAAGAAATGCCCCAAAACGCAACGTGGACACATCACATTTTTTTTAAGAAAACAGATGTTTTTTTGCAAAGTGCCTACTGGTAGATTTTGGCCTCTAGCTCAGCCGGCACCTAGGGAAACCTACCAAACCTGTGCATTTTTTAAAACTAGAGACCTAGGGGAATCCAAGATGGGGTGACTTGTGGGGCTCTGACCAGGTTCTGTTACCCAGAATCCTTTGCAAACCTCAAAATGTGGCTAAAAAAACACATTTTCCTCACATTTTGGTGACAGAAAGTTCTGGAATCAGAGAGGAGCCACAAATATCCTTCCACCCAGTGTTCCCCCAAGTCTCCCGATAAAAATGATACCTCACTTGTGTGGGTAGGCCTAGCGCCCGCGACAAGAAATGCCCCAAAACGCAACGTTGACACATCACATTTTTTTAAAGAAAACAGAGGTGTTTTTTGCAAAGTGCCTACCTGTAGATTTTGGCCTCTCGCTCAGCTGACACCTAGGGAAACCTACCAAACCTGTGCATTTATGAAAACTAGAGACCTAGGGGAATCCAACATGGGGTGACTTGTGGGGCTCTGACCAGGTTCTGTTACCCAGAATCCTTTGTAAACCTCAAAATGTGGCTAAAAAAACACGTTTTCCTCATATTTTGGTGACAGATAGTTCTGGAATCAGAGAGGAGCCACAAATTACCTTCCACCCAGCGTTCCCCCAAGTCTCCCGATAAAAAGGATACCTCACTTGTGTGGGTAGGCCTAGGGCTCGCGACAGGAAATGCCACAAAACGCAACGTTGACACATCACATTTTTTTAAAGAAAACAGAGGTGTTTTTTGCAAAGTGCCTACCTGTAGATTTTGGCCTCTAGCTCAGCTGGCACCTAGGGAAACCTACCAAACCTGTGCATTTTTTAAAACTAGAGACCTAGGGGAATCCAAGATGGGGTGACTTGTGGGGCTCTGACCAGGTTCTGTTACCCAGAATCCTTTGCAAACCTCAAAATGTGGCTAAAAAAACACATTTTCCTCTCATTTTGGTGACAGAAAGTTCTGGAATCAGAGAGGAGCCACAAATTTCCTTCCACCCAGCATTCCCCCAAGTCTCCCGATAAAACGGATACCTCACTTTTGTGGGTAGGCCTAGCACCCGCGACAAGAAATGCCCCAAAACGCAACGTGGACACATCACATTTTTTGAAAGAAAACAGATGTTTTTTGCAAAGTGCCTACTGGTAGATTTTGGCCTCTAGCTCAGCCAGCACCTAGGGAAACCTACCAAACCTGTGCATTTTTGAAAACTAGAGACCTAGGGGAATCCAAGATGGGGTGACTTGTGGGGCTCTGACCAGGTTCTGTTACCCAGAATCCTTTGCAAACCTCAAACTTTGGCTAAAAAAACTAATTTTCCAAAAATTTTGGTGACAGAAAGTTCTGGAATCAGAGAGGAGCCACAAATTTCCTTCCACCCAGCGTTCCCCCAAGTCTCCAGATAAAAATGAAACCTCACTTGTGTGCGTAGGCCTAGCGCCCGCGACAGGAAATGCCCCAAAACACAACGTGGACACATCACATTTTTTGAAAGAAAACAGAGGTGTTTTTTGCAAAGTGCCTACCTGTAGATTTGGGTCTCTAGCTCAGCCGGCACCTAGGGAAACCTATCAAACCTGTGCATTTCTGAAAACTAGAGACCTAGGGGAATCCAAGATGGGGTGACTTGTGGGGCTCTGACCAGGTTCTGTTACCCAGAATCCTTTGCAAACCTCAAACTTTGGCTAAAAAAACAAATTTTCCTCAGATTTTGGTGACAGAAAGTTCTGGAATCAGAGAGGAGACGAAAATTTCCTTCCACCCAGCGTTCCCCCAAGTCTCCCGATAAATGGATACCTCAATTGTGTGGGTAGGCCTAGCACCCGCGACAAGAAATGCCCCAAAACGCAACGTGGACACATCACATTTTTTTAAAGAAAACAGATGTTTTTTGCAAAGTGCCTACCTGTACATTTTGGCCTCTAGCTCAGCTGGCACCTAGGGAAACCTACCAAACCTGTGCATTTTTTAAAACTAGAGACCTAGGGGAATCCAAGATGGGGTGACTTGTGGGGCTCTGACCAGGTTCTGTTACCCAGAATCCTTTGCAAACCTCAAAATTTGGCTAAAAAACACATTTTCCTCACATTTTGGTGACAGAAAGTTCTGGAATCAGAGAGGAGCCACAAATTTCCTTCCACCCAGCGTTCCCCCAAGTCTCCCGATAAAAATGATACCTCACTTGTGTGGGTAGGCCTAGCGCCCACGACAGGAAATGCCCCAAAACGCAACGTTGACACATCACATTTTTTTAAAGAAAACAGAGGTGTTTTTTGCAAAGTGCCTACCTGTAGATTTTGGCCTCTAGCTCAGCTGGCACCTAGGGAAACCTACCAAACCTGTGCATTTTTTAAAACTAGAGACCTAGGGGAATCCAAGATGGGGTGACTTGTGGGGCTCTGACCAGGTTCTTTACCCAGAATCCTTTGCAAACCTCAAACTGTGGCTAAAAAAACTAATTTTCCTCAAATTTTGGTGACAGAAAGTTCTGGAATCAGAGAGGAGCCACAAATTTCCTTCCACCCAGCGTTCCCCCAAGTCTCCCGATAAAAATGATACCTCACTTGTGTGGGTAGGCGTAGCGCCCGTAACAGGAAATACCCCAAAACGCAACTTGGACACATCACATTTTTTTAAAGAAAACAGAGGTGTTTTTGCAAAGTGCCTACCTGTTGATTTTGGTCTCTAGCTCAGCCGGCACCTAGGGAAACCTATCAATCCTGTGCATTTCTGAAAACTAGAGACCTAGGGGAATCCAAGATGGCGTGACTTGTGGGGCTCTGACCAGGTTCTGTTACCCAGAATCCTTTGCAAACCTCAAACTTTGGCTAAAAAAACAAATTTTCGTCAGATTTTGGTGACAGAAAGTTCTGGAATCAGAGAGGAGCCACAAATTTCCTTCCACCCAGCGTTCCCCCAAGTCTCCCGATAAATGGATACCTCACTTGTGTGGGTAGGCCTAGCACCCGCGACAAGAAATGCCCCAAAACGCAACGTGGACACATCACATTTTTGTAAAGAAAACACATGTTTTTTGCAAAGTGCATACCTGTACATTTTGGCCTCTAGCTCAGCCGGCACCTAGGGAAACCTACCAAACCTGTGCATTTTTTAAAACTAGAGACCTAGGGGAATCCAAGATGGGGTAACTTGTGGGGCTCTGACCAGGTTCTGTTACCCAGAATCCTTTGCAAACCTCAAACTTTGGCTAAAAAAACTAATTTTCCAAACATTTTGGTGACAGAAAGTTCTGGAATCAGAGAGGAGCCACAAATTTCCTTCCACCCAGCGTTCCCCCAAGTCTCCAGATAAAAATGAAACCTCACTTGTGTGCGTAGGCCTAGCGCCCGCGACAGGAAATGCCCCAAAACGCAACGTGGACACATCACATTTTTTGAAAGAAAACAGAGGAGTTTTTTGCAAAGTGCCTACCTGTAGATTTGGGTCTCTAGCTCAGCCGGCACCTAGGGAAACCTATCAAACCTGTGCATTTCTGAAAACTAGAGACCTAGGGGAATCCAAGATGGGGTGACTTGTGGGGCTCTGACCAGGTTCTGTTACCCAGAATCCTTTGCAAACCTCAAACTTTGGCTAAAAAAACAAATTTTCCTCAGATTTTGGTGACAGAAAGTTCTGGAATCAGAGAGGAGACGAAAATTTCCTTCCACCCAGCGTTCCCCCAAGTCTCCCGATAAATGGATACCTCAATTGTGTGGGTAGGCCTAGCACCCGCGACAAGAAATGCCCCAAAACGCAACGTGGACACATCACATTTTTTTAAAGAAAACAGATGTTTTTTGCAAAGTGCCTACCTGTACATTTTGGCCTCTAGCTCAGCTGGCACCTAGGGAAACCTACCAAACCTGTGCATTTTTTAAAACTAGAGACCTAGGGGAATCCAAGATGGGGTGACTTGTGGGGCTCTGACCAGGTTCTGTTACCCAGAATCCTTTGCAAACCTCAAAATTTGGCTAAAAAACACATTTTCCTCACATTTTGGTGACAGAAAGTTCTGGAATCAGAGAGGAGCCACAAATTTCCTTCCACCCAGCGTTCCCCCAAGTCTCCCGATAAAAATGATACCTCACTTGTGTGGGTAGGCCTAGCGCCCACGACAGGAAATGCCCCAAAACGCAACGTTGACACATCACATTTTTTTAAAGAAAACAGAGGTGTTTTTTGCAAAGTGCCTACCTGTAGATTTTGGCCTCTAGCTCAGCTGGCACCTAGGGAAACCTACCAAACCTGTGCATTTTTTAAAACTAGAGACCTAGGGGAATCCAAGATGGGGTGACTTGTGGGGCTCTGACCAGGTTCTTTACCCAGAATCCTTTGCAAACCTCAAACTGTGGCTAAAAAAACTAATTTTCCTCAAATTTTGGTGACAGAAAGTTCTGGAATCAGAGAGGAGCCACAAATTTCCTTCCACCCAGCGTTCCCCCAAGTCCCCCCATAAAAATGATACCTCACTTGTGTGGGTAGGCCTAGCGCCCGTAACAGGAAACGCCCCAAAACGCAACGTGGACACATCACATTTTTTGAAAGAAAACAGAGGTGTTTTTTGCAAAGTGCCCACCTGTAGATTTTGGTCTCTAGCTCATCCGGCACCTAGGGAAACCTATCAAACCTGTGCATTTCTGAAAACTAGAGACCTAGGGGAATCCAAGATAGGGTGACTTGTGGGGCTCTGACCAGGTTCTGTTACCCAGAATCCTTTGCAAACCTTAAAATTTGGCTAAAAAAACACATTTTCCTCACATTTTGGTGACAGAAAGTTGTGGAATCAGAGAGGAGCCACAAATTTCCTTCCACCCAGCGTTCCCCCATGTCTCCCGATAAAACGGATATCTCACTTGTGTGGGTAGGCCTAGCAACCGCGACAAGAAATGCCCCAAAACGCAACGTGGACACATCGCATTTTTTTAAAGAAAACAGATGTTTTTTGCAAAGTGCCTACTGGTAGATTTTGGCCTCTAGCTCAGCCGGCACCTAGGGAAACCTACCAAACCTGTGCATTTTTTTAAAACTAGAGACCTAGGGGAATCCAAGATGGGGTGACTTGTGGGGCTCTGACCAGGTTCTTTACCCAGAATCCTTTGCAAACCTCAAACTGTGGCTAAAAAAACTAATTTTCCTCAAATTTTGGTGACAGAAAGTTCTGGAATCAGAGAGGAGCCACAAATTTCCTTCCACCCAGCGTTCCCCCAAGTCCCCCCATAAAAATGATACCTCACTTGTGTGGGTAGGCCTAGCGCCCGTAACAGGAAACGCCCCAAAATGCAACGTGGACACATCACATTTTTGGAAAAAAAACAGAGGTGTTTTTTGCAAAGTGCCCACCTGTAGATTTTGGTCTCTAGCTCATCCGGCACCTAGGGAAACATATCAAACCTGTGCATTTCTGAAAACTAGAGACCTAGGGGAATCCAAGATGGGGTGACTTGTGGGGCTCTGACCAGGTTCTGTTACCCAGAATCCTTTGCAAACCTCAAACTTTGGCTAAAAAAACAAATTTTCCTCAGATTTTGGTGACAGAAAGTTCTGGAATCAGAGAGGAGCCAATAATTTCCTTCCACCCAGCGTTCCCCCAAGTCTCCCGATAAATGGATACCTCACTTGTGTGGGTAGGCCTAGCACCCGCGACAAGAAATACCCCAAAACGCAACGTGGACACGTCACATTTTTTTAAAGAAAACAGATGTTTTTTGCAAAGTGCCTACCTGTACATTTTGGCCTCTAGCTCAGCCGGCACCTAGGGAAACCTACCAAACCTGTGCATTTTTGAAAACTATAGACCTAGGGGAATCCAAGATTGGGTGACTTGTGGGGCTCTTACCAGGTTCTGATACCCAGAATCCCTTGCAAACCTCAAATTTTGGCTAAAAAAACACATTTTCCTCAAATTTTGGTGACAGAAAGTTCTGGAATCAGAGAGGAGCCACAAATTTCCTTCCACCCAGCGTTCCCCCAAGTCTCCCGATAAAACGGATACCTCACTTTTGTGGGTAGGCCTAGCACCCGCGACAAGAAATGCCCCAAAACGCAACGTGGACACATCACATTTTTTGAAAGAAAACAGATGTTTTTTGCAAAGTGCCTACTGGTAGATTTTGGCCTCTAGCTCAGCCAGCACCTAGGGAAACCTACCAAACCTGTGCATTTTTGAAAACTAGAGACCTAGGGGAATCCAAGATGGGGTGACTTGTGGGGCTCTGACCAGGTTCTGTTACCCAGAATCCTTTGCAAACCTCAAACTTTGGCTAAAAAAACTAATTTTCCTCAGATTTTGGTGACAGAAAGTTCTGGAATCAGAGAGGAGCCACAAATTTCCTTCCACCCAGCGTTCCCCCAAGTCTCCAGATAAAAATGAAACCTCACTTGTGTGCGTAGCCCTAGCGCCCGCGACAGGAAATGCCCCAAAACGCAACGTGGACACATCACATTTTTTGAAAGAAAACAGAGGTGTTTTTTGCAAAGTGCCTACCTGTAGATTTTGGTCTCTAGCTCAGCCGGCACCTAGGGAAACCTATCAAACCTGTGCATTTCTGAAAACTAGAGACCTAGGGGAATCCAATATGGGGTGACTTGTGGGGCTCTGACCAGGTTCTGTTACCCAGAATCCTTTGCAAACCTCAAACTTTGGCTAAAAAAACAAATTTTCCTCAGATTTTGGTGACATAAAGTTGTGGAATCAGAGAGGAGCCACAAATTTCCTTCCACCCAGAGTTCCCCCAAGTCTCCCTATAAAAATGATACCTCACTTGTGTGGGTAGGCCTAGCGCCCGCGACAGGAAATGCCCCAAAACGCAACGTTGACACATCACATTTTTTTAAAGAAAACAGAGGTGTTTTTTGCAAAGTGCCTACCTGTAGATTTTGGCCTCTAGCTCAGCTGGCACCTAGGGAAACCTACCAAACCTGTGCATTTTTTAAAACTAGAGACCTAGGGGAATCCAAGATGAGGTGACTTGTGGGGCTCTGACCAGGTTCTGTTACCCAGAATCCTTTGCAAACCTCAAACTTTGGCTAAAAAAACAAATTTTCCTCAAATTTTGGTGACAGAAAGTTCTGGAATCAGAGAGGAGCCACAAATTTCCTTCCACCCAGCGTTCCCCCAAGTCTCCCGATAAAAAGGATACCTCACTTGTGTGGGTAGGCCTAGCGCCCGCGACAGGAAATGCCCCAAAATGCAACGTGGACACATCACATTTTTTTAAAGAAAACAGAGGTGTTTTTTGCAAAGTGTCTACCTGTAGATTTTGGCCTCTAGCTCAGCCGGCACCTAGAGAAACCTACCAAACCTGTGCATTTTTTAAAACTAGAGACCTAGGGGAATCCAAAGTGGGGTGACTTGCGGGGCTCTGACAAGGTTCTGTTACCCAGAATCCTTTGCAAACCTCAGAATTTGGCTAAAAAAACACGTTTTCTTCACATTTTGGTGATAGAAAGTTCTGGAATCTGAGAGGAGGCACAAATTTCGTTCCACCCAGCGTTCCCCCAAGTCTCCCGATAAATGGATACCTCACTTGTGTGGGTAGGCCTAGCACCCGCGACAAGAAATACCCCAAAACGCAACGTGGACACATCACATTTTATGAAAGAAAACAGATGTTTTTTGCAAAGTCCTACCTGTACATTTTGGCCTCTAGCTCAGCCGGCACCTATGGAAAACTACCAAACCTATGCATTTTTGAAAACTAGAGACCTAGGGGAATCCAAGATTGGGTGACTTGTGGGGCTCTTACCAGGTTCTGTTACCCAGAATCCTTTGCAAACCTCAAACTTTGGCTAAAAAAACACATTTTCCTCAAATTTTGGTGACAGAAAGTTCTGGAATCAGAGAGGAGCCACAAATTTCCTTCCACCCAGCGTTCCCCCAAGTCTCCCGATAAAAATTATACCTCACTTGTGTGGGTAGGCCTAGCACCCGCGACAGGAAATGCCCCAAAACGCAACGTGGACACATCACATTTTTTGAAAGAAAAGAGAGGTGTTTTTTGCAAAGTGCCTACCTGTAGATTTTGGCCTCTAGCTCAGCTGGCACCTAGGGAAACCTACCAAACCTGTGCATTTTTTAAAACTAGAGACCTAGGGGACTCCAAGATGGGGTGACTTGTGGGGCTCTGACCAGGTTCTGTTACCCAGAATCCTTTGCAAACCTTAAAATTTGGCTAAAAAAACACATTTTCCTCACATTTTGGTGACAGAAAGTTGTGGAATCAGAGAGGAGCCACAAATGTCCTTCCACCCAGAGTTCCCCCAAGTCTCCCGATAAAAATGATACCTCACTTGTGTGGGTAGGCCTAGCGCCCGCGACAGGAAATGCCCCAAAACGCAACGTTGACACATCACATTTTTTGAAAGAAAACGAAGGTGTTTTTTGCAAAGTGCCTACCTGTAGATTTTGGCCTCTAGCTCAGCTGGCACCTAGGGAAACCTACTAAACCTGTGCATTTTTTAAAACTAGAGACCTAGGGGACTCCAAGATGGGGTGACTTGTGTGGCTCCGACCAGGTTCTGTTACCCAGAATCCTTTGCAAACCTTAAAATTTGGCTAAAAAAACACATTTTCCTCACATTTTGGTGACAGAAAGTTGTGGAATCAGAGAGGAGCCACAAATTTCCTTCCACCCAGAGTTCCCCCAAGTCTCCCGATAAAAATGATACCTCACTTGTGTGGGTAGGCCTAGCGCCCGCGACAGGAAATGCCCCAAAACGCAACGTTGACACATCACATTTTTTGAAAGAAAACAGAGGTGTTTTTTGCAAAGTGCCTACCTGTAGATTTTGGCCTCTAGCTCAGCTGGCACCTAGGGAAACCTACCAAACGTGTGCATTTCTGAAAACTAGAGACCTAGGGGAATCCAAGGTGGGGTGACTTGTGGGGCTCTGACAAGGTTCTGTTACCCAGAATCCTTTGCAAACCTCAGAATTTGGCTAAAGAAACACGTTTTCCTCACATTTCGGTGATAGAAAGTTCTGGAATCGGAGAGGAGGCACAAATTTCCTTCCACCCAGCGTTCCCCCAAGTCTCCCGATAAATGGATACCTCACTTGTGTGGGTAGGCCTAGCACCCGCGACAAGAAATGCCCCAAAACGCAACGTGGACACATCACATTTTATGAAAGAAAACAGATGTTTTTTGCAAAGGGCCTACCTGTACATTTTGGCCTCTAGCTCAGCCGGCACCTAGGGAAACCTACCAAACCTGTGCATTTTTGAAAACTAGAGACCTAGGGGAATCCAAGATTGGGTGACTTGTGGGGCTCTTACCAGGTTCTGTTACCCAGAATCCTTTGCAAACCTCAAACTTTGGCTAAAAAAACACATTTTCATCAAATTTTGGTGACAGAAAGTTCTGGAATCAGAGAGAAGCCACAAATTTCCTTCCACCCAGCGTTCCCACAAGTCTCCCGATAAAAATGATACCTCACTTGTGTGGGTAGGCCTAGCACCCGCGACAGGAAATGCCCCAAAACGCAATGTGGACACATCACATTTTTTGAAAGAAAAGAGAGGTGTTTTTTGCAAAGTGCCTACCTGTAGATTTTGCCCTCTAGCTCAGCTAGCACCTAGGGAAACCTACCAATCCTGTGCATTTTTTAAAACTAGAGACCTAGGGGACTCCAAGATGGGGTGACTTGTGGGGCTCTGACCAGGTTCTGTTACCCAGAATCCTTTGCAAACCTTAAAATTTGGCTAAAGAAACACATTTTCCTCACATTTTGGTGACAGAAAGTTGTGGAATCAGAGAGGAGACACAAATTTCCTTCCACCCAGAGTTCCCCCAAGTCTCCCTATAAAAATGATACCTCACTTGTGTGGGTAGGCCTAGCGCCCTCGACAGGAAATGCCCCAAAACGCAATGTGGACACATCACATTTTTTGAAAGAAAAGAGAGGTGTTTTTTGCAAAGTGCCTACCTGTAGATTTTGCCCTCTAGCTCAGCTAGCACCTAGGGAAACCTACCAATCCTGTGCATTTTTTAAAACTAGAGACCTAGGGGAATTCAAGATGAGGTGACTTGTGGGGCTCTGACCAGGTTCTGTTACCCAGAATCCTTTGCAAACCTCAAACGTTGGCTAAAAAAACAAATTTTCCTCAACTTTTGGTGACAGAAAGTTCTGGAATCAGAGAGGAGCCACAAATTTCCTTCCACCCAGCGTTCCCCCAAGTCTCCCGATAAAAAGGATACCTCACTTGTGTGGGTAGGCCTAGCGCCCGCAACAGGAAATGCCCCAAAACGCAATGTTGACACATCACATTTTTTTAAAGAAAACAGAGGAGTTTTTTGCAAAGTGCCTACCTGTAGATTTTGGCCTCTAGCTCAGCTGGCACCTAGGGAAACCTACCAAACCTGTGCATTTTTTTAAACTAGAGACCTAGGGGAATCCAAGATGAGGTGACTTGTGGGGCTCTGACCAGGTTCTGTTACCCAGAATCCTTTGCAAACCTCAAGCTTTGGCTAAAAAAACTAATTTTCCTCAAATTTTGGTGACAGAAAGTTGTGGAATCAGAGAGGAGACACAAATTTCCTTCCACCCAGAGTTCCCCCAAGTCTCCCTATAAAAATGATACCTCACTTGTGTGGGTAGGCCTAGCGCCCTCGACAGGAAATGCCCCAAAACGCAACGTTGACACATCACATTTTTTTAAAGAAAACAGAGGTGTTTTTTGCAAAGTGCCTACCTGTAGCTTTTGGCCTCTAGCTCAGCTGGCACCTAGGGAAACCTACCAAACCTGTGCATTTTTTAAAACTAGAGACCTAGGGGAATTCAAGATGAGGTGACTTGTGGGGCTCTGACCAGGTTCTGTTACCCAGAATCCTTTGCAAACCTCAAACGTTGGCTAAAAAAACAAATTTTCCTCAACTTTTGGTGACAGAAAGTTCTGGAATCAGAGAGGAGCCACAAATTTCCTTCCACCCAGCGTTCCCCCAAGTCTCCCGATAAAAAGGATACCTCACTTGTGTGGGTAGGCCTAGCGCCCGCAACAGGAAATGCCCCAAAACGCAATGTTGACACATCACATTTTTTTAAAGAAAACAGAGGAGTTTTTTGCAAAGTGCCTACCTGTAGATTTTGGCCTCTAGCTCAGCTGGCACCTAGGGAAACCTACCAAACCTGTGCATTTTTTTAAACTAGAGACCTAGGGGAATCCAAGATGAGGTGACTTGTGGGGCTCTGACCAGGTTCTGTTACCCAGAATCCTTTGCAAACCTCAAGCTTTGGCTAAAAAAACTAATTTTCCTCAAATTTTGGTGACAGAAAGTTGTGGAATCAGAGAGGAGACACAAATTTCCTTCCACCCAGAGTTCCCCCAAGTCTCCCTATAAAAATGATACCTCACTTGTGTGGGTAGGCCTAGCGCCCTCGACAGGAAATGCCCCAAAACGCAACGTTGACACATCACATTTTTTTAAAGAAAACAGAGGTGTTTTTTGCAAAGTGCCTACCTGTAGCTTTTGGCCTCTAGCTCAGCTGGCACCTAGGGAAACCTACCAAACCTGTGCATTTTTTAAAACTAGAGACCTAGGGGAATTCAAGATGACGTGACTTGTGGGGCTCTGACCAGGTTCTGTTACCCAGAATCCTTTGCAAACCTCAAACGTTGGCTAAAAAAACAAATTTTCCTCAAATTTGGTGACAGAAAGTTCTGGAATCAGAGAGGAGCCACAAATTTCCTTCCACCCAGCGTTCCCCCAAGTCTCCCGATAAAAAGGATACCTCACTTGTGTGGGTAGGCCTAGCGCTCGCGACAGGAAATGCCCCAAAACGCAACGTGGACACATCAAATTTTTTTAAAGAAAACAGAGGTGTTTTTTGCAAAGTGTCTACCTGTAGATTTTGGCCTCTAGCTCAGCCGGCACCTAGGGTAACCTACCAAACCTGTGCATTTTTTAAAACTAGAGACCTAGGGGAATCCAAGATGGGGTGACTTGTGGGGCTCTGACCAGGTTCTGTTACCCAGAATCCTTTGCAAACCTCAAACTTTGGCTAAAAAAACTAATTTTCCTAAAATTTTGGTGACAGAAAGTTCTGGAATCAGAGAGGAGCCACAAATTTCCTTCCACCCAGCGTTCCCCCAAGTCTCTCGATAAAAATTATACCTCACTTGTGTGGGTAGGCCTAGCGCCCGTAACAGGAAAGGCCCCAAAACGCAACGTGGACACATCACATTTTTTGAAAGAAAACAGAGGTGTTTTTTGCAAAGTGCCTCCCTGTTGATTTTGGTCTCTAGCTCAGCCGGCACCTAGGGAAACCTATCAAACCTGTGCATTTCTGAAAACTAGAGACCTAGGGGAATCCAAGATGGGGTGACTTGTGGGGCTCTGACCAGGTTCTGTTACCCAGAATCCTTTGCAAACCTCAAACTTTGGCTAAAAAAACAAATTTTCCTAAGATTTTGGTGACAGAAAGTTCTGGAATCAGAGAGGAGCCACAAATTTCCTTCCACCCAGCGTTCCCCCAAGTCTCCCGATAAATGGATACCTCACTTGTGTGGGTAGGCCTAGCACCCGCGACAAGAAATGCCCAAAAACGCAACGTGGACACATCACATTTTTGTAAAGAAAACAGATCTTTTTTGCAAAGTGCCTACCTGTACATTTTGGCCTCTAGCTCAGCCGGCACCTAGGGAAACCTACCAAACCTGTGCATTTTTTAAAACTAGAGACCTAGGGGAATCCAAGATTGGGTGACGATTTGGGTGGCTCTTACCAGGTTCTGTTACCCAGAATCCTTTGCAAACCTCAAACTTTGGCTAAAAAAACACATTTTCCTCAAATTTTGGTGACAGAAAGTTCTGGAATCAGAGAGGAGCCACAAATTTCCTTCCACCCAGCGTTCCCCCAAGTCTCCCGATAAAAATGATACCTCACTTGTGTGGGTAGGCCTAGCACCCGCGACAGAAAAAGCCCCAAAACGCAACGTGGACATATCACATTTTTTGAAAGACAACAGAGGTGTTTTTTGCAAAGTGCCTACCTGTAGATTTTGGCCTCTAGCTCAGCTGGCACCTAGGGAAACCTACCAAACCTGTGCATTTTTTAAAACTAGAGACCTAGGGTACTCCAAGATGGGGTGACTTGTGGGGCTCTGACCAGGTTCTGTTACCCAGAATCCTTTGCAAACCTTAAAATTTGGCTAAAGAAACACATTTTCCTCACATTTTGGTGACAGAAAGTTGTGGAATCAGAGAGGAGACACAAATTTCCTTCCACCCAGACTTCCCCCAAGTCTCCCTATAAAAATGATACCTCACTTGTGAGGGTAGGCCTAGCGCCCTCGACAGGAAATGCCCCAAAACGCAACGTTGACACATCACATTTTTTGAAAGAAAACAGAGGTGTTTTTTGCAAAGTGCCTACCTGTAGATTTTGGCCTCTAGCTCAGCTGTCACCTAGGGAAACCTACCAAACCTGTGCATTTTTTAAAACTAGAGACCTAGGGGAATTCAAGATGAGGTGACTTGTGGGGCTCTGACCAGATTCTGTTACCCAGAATCCTTTGCAAACCTCAAACGTTGGCTAAAAAAACAAATTTTCCTCAAATTTTGGTGACAGAAAGTTCTGGAATCAGAGAGGAGCCACAAATTCCCTTCCACCCAGCGTTCCCCCAAGTCTCCCGATAAAAAGGATACCTCACTTGTGTGGGTAGGCCTAGCGCCCGCGACAGGAAATGCCCCAAAACTCAATGTTGACACATCACATTTCTTTAAAGAAAACAGAGGAGTTTTTTGCAAAGTGCCTACCTGTAGATTTTGGCCTCTAGCTCAGCTGGCACCTAGGGAAACCTACCAAACCTGTGAATTTTTGTAAACTAGAGACCTAGGGGAATCCAAGATGAGGTGACTTGTGGGGCTCTGACCAGGTTCTGTTACCCAGAATCCTTTGCAAACCTCAAACTTTGGCTAAAATCTAATTTTCCTCAAATTTTGGTGACAGAAAGTTCTGGAATCAGAGAGGAGCCACAAATTTCCTTCCACCCAGCGTTCCCCCAAGTCTCCTGACAAAAAGGATACCTCACTTGTGTGGGTAGGCCTAGCGCCCGCGACAGGAAATGCCCCAAAACGCAACGTGGACACATCACATTTTTTGAAAGAAAACAGAGGTGTTTTTTGCAAAGTGTCTACCTGTAGATTTTGGCCTCTAGCTCAGCCGGCACCTAGGGAAACCTACCAAACCTGTGCATTTTTGAAAACTAGAGACCTAGGGGAATCCAAGATGGGGTGACTTGTGGGGCTCTGACCTGGTTCTGTTACCCAGAATCCTTTGCAAACCTCAAACTTTGGCTAAAAAAACTAATTTTCCTAAAATTTTGGTGACAGAAAGTTCTGGAATCAGAGAGGAGCCACAAATTTCCTTCCACCCAGCGTTCCCCCAAGTCCCCCCATAAAAATGATACCTCACTTGTGTGGGTAGGCCTAGCGCCCGTAACAGGAAACGCCCCAAAACGCAACGTGGACACATCACATTTTTTGAAAGAAAACAGAGGTGTTTTTTGCAAAGTGCCCACCTGTAGATTTTGGTCTCTAGCTCATCCGGCACCTAGGGAAACCTATCAAACCTGTGCATTTCTGAAAACTAGAGACCTAGGGGAATCCAAGATGGGGTGACTTGTGGGGCTCTGACCAGGTTCTGTTACCCAGAATCCTTTGCAAACCTTAAAATTTGGCTAAAAAAACACATTTTCCTCACATTTTGGTGACAGAAAGTTGTGGAATCAGAGAGGAGCCACAAATTTCCTTCCACCCAGCGTTCCCCCATGTCTCCCGATAAAACGGATATCTCACTTGTGTGGGTAGGCCTAGCAACCGCGACAAGAAATGCCCCAAAACGCAACGTGGACACATCGCATTTTTTTAAAGAAAACAGATGTTTTTTGCAAAGTGCCTACTGGTAGATTTTGGCCTCTAGCTCAGCCGGCACCTAGGGAAACCTACCAAACCTGTGCATTTTTTTAAAACTAGAGACCTAGGGGAATCCAAGATGGGGTGACTTGTGGGGCTCTGACCAGGTTCTTTACCCAGAATCCTTTGCAAACCTCAAACTGTGGCTAAAAAAACTAATTTTCCTCAAATTTTGGTGACAGAAAGTTCTGGAATCAGAGAGGAGCCACAAATTTCCTTCCACCCAGCGTTCCCCCAAGTCCCCCCATAAAAATGATACCTCACTTGTGTGGGTAGGCCTAGCGCCCGTAACAGGAAACGCCCCAAAATGCAACGTGGACACATCACATTTTTGGAAAAAAAACAGAGGTGTTTTTTGCAAAGTGCCCACCTGTAGATTTTGGTCTCTAGCTCATCCGGCACCTAGGGAAACATATCAAACCTGTGCATTTCTGAAAACTAGAGACCTAGGGGAATCCAAGATGGGGTGACTTGTGGGGCTCTGACCAGGTTCTGTTACCCAGAATCCTTTGCAAACCTCAAACTTTGGCTAAAAAAACAAATTTTCCTCAGATTTTGGTGACAGAAAGTTCTGGAATCAGAGAGGAGCCAATAATTTCCTTCCACCCAGCGTTCCCCCAAGTCTCCCGATAAATGGATACCTCACTTGTGTGGGTAGGCCTAGCACCCGCGACAAGAAATACCCCAAAACGCAACGTGGACACGTCACATTTTTTTAAAGAAAACAGATGTTTTTTGCAAAGTGCCTACCTGTACATTTTGGCCTCTAGCTCAGCCGGCACCTAGGGAAACCTACCAAACCTGTGCATTTTTGAAAACTATAGACCTAGGGGAATCCAAGATTGGGTGACTTGTGGGGCTCTTACCAGGTTCTGATACCCAGAATCCCTTGCAAACCTCAAATTTTGGCTAAAAAAACACATTTTCCTCAAATTTTGGTGACAGAAAGTTCTGGAATCAGAGAGGAGCCACAAATTTCCTTCCACCCAGCGTTCCCCCAAGTCTCCCGATAAAACGGATACCTCACTTTTGTGGGTAGGCCTAGCACCCGCGACAAGAAATGCCCCAAAACGCAACGTGGACACATCACATTTTTTGAAAGAAAACAGATGTTTTTTGCAAAGTGCCTACTGGTAGATTTTGGCCTCTAGCTCAGCCAGCACCTAGGGAAACCTACCAAACCTGTGCATTTTTGAAAACTAGAGACCTAGGGGAATCCAAGATGGGGTGACTTGTGGGGCTCTGACCAGGTTCTGTTACCCAGAATCCTTTGCAAACCTCAAACTTTGGCTAAAAAAACTAATTTTCCAAAGATTTTGGTGACAGAAAGTTCTGGAATCAGAGAGGAGCCACAAATTTCCTTCCACCCAGCGTTCCCCCAAGTCTCCAGATAAAAATGAAACCTCACTTGTGTGCGTAGCCCTAGCGCCCGCGACAGGAAATGCCCCAAAACGCAACGTGGACACATCACATTTTTTGAAAGAAAACAGAGGTGTTTTTTGCAAAGTGCCTACCTGTAGATTTTGGTCTCTAGCTCAGCCGGCACCTAGGGAAACCTATCAAACCTGTGCATTTCTGAAAACTAGAGACCTAGGGGAATCCAAGATGGGGTGACTTGTGGGGCTCTGACCAGGTTCTGTTACCCAGAATCCTTTGCAAACCTCAAACTTTGGCTAAAAAAACAAATTTTCCTCAGATTTTGGTGACATAAAGTTGTGGAATCAGAGAGGAGCCACAAATTTCCTTCCACCCAGAGTTCCCCCAAGTCTCCCTATAAAAATGATACCTCACTTGTGTGGGTAGGCCTAGCGCCCGCGACAGGAAATGCCCCAAAACGCAACGTTGACACATCACATTTTTTTAAAGAAAACAGAGGTGTTTTTTGCAAAGTGCCTACCTGTAGATTTTGGCCTCTAGCTCAGCTGGCACCTAGGGAAACCTACCAAACCTGTGCATTTTTTAAAACTAGAGACCTAGGGGAATCCAAGATGAGGTGACTTGTGGGGCTCTGACCAGGTTCTGTTACCCAGAATCCTTTGCAAACCTCAAACTTTGGCTAAAAAAACAAATTTTCCTCAAATTTTGGTGACAGAAAGTTCTGGAATCAGAGAGGAGCCACAAATTTCCTTCCACCCAGCGTTCCCCCAAGTCTCCCGATAAAAAGGATACCTCACTTGTGTGGGTAGGCCTAGCGCCCGCGACAGGAAATGCCCCAAAATGCAACGTGGACACATCACATTTTTTTAAAGAAAACAGAGGTGTTTTTTGCAAAGTGTCTACCTGTAGATTTTGGCCTCTAGCTCAGCCGGCACCTAGAGAAACCTACCAAACCTGTGCATTTTTTAAAACTAGAGACCTAGGGGAATCCAAAGTGGGGTGACTTGCGGGGCTCTGACAAGGTTCTGTTACCCAGAATCCTTTGCAAACCTCAGAATTTGGCTAAAAAAACACGTTTTCTTCACATTTTGGTGATAGAAAGTTCTGGAATCTGAGAGGAGGCACAAATTTCGTTCCACCCAGCGTTCCCCCAAGTCTCCCGATAAATGGATACCTCACTTGTGTGGGTAGGCCTAGCACCCGCGACAAGAAATACCCCAAAACGCAACGTGGACACATCACATTTTATGAAAGAAAACAGATGTTTTTTGCAAAGTCCTACCTGTACATTTTGGCCTCTAGCTCAGCCGGCACCTATGGAAAACTACCAAACCTATGCATTTTTGAAAACTAGAGACCTAGGGGAATCCAAGATTGGGTGACTTGTGGGGCTCTTACCAGGTTCTGTTACCCAGAATCCTTTGCAAACCTCAAACTTTGGCTAAAAAAACACATTTTCCTCAAATTTTGGTGACAGAAAGTTCTGGAATCAGAGAGGAGCCACAAATTTCCTTCCACCCAGCGTTCCCCCAAGTCTCCCGATAAAAATTATACCTCACTTGTGTGGGTAGGCCTAGCACCCGCGACAGGAAATGCCCCAAAACGCAACGTGGACACATCACATTTTTTGAAAGAAAAGAGAGGTGTTTTTTGCAAAGTGCCTACCTGTAGATTTTGGCCTCTAGCTCAGCTGGCACCTAGGGAAACCTACCAAACCTGTGCATTTTTTAAAACTAGAGACCTAGGGGACTCCAAGATGGGGTGACTTGTGGGGCTCTGACCAGGTTCTGTTACCCAGAATCCTTTGCAAACCTTAAAATTTGGCTAAAAAAACACATTTTCCTCACATTTTGGTGACAGAAAGTTGTGGAATCAGAGAGGAGCCACAAATGTCCTTCCACCCAGAGTTCCCCCAAGTCTCCCGATAAAAATGATACCTCACTTGTGTGGGTAGGCCTAGCGCCCGCGACAGGAAATGCCCCAAAACGCAACGTTGACACATCACATTTTTTGAAAGAAAACGAAGGTGTTTTTTGCAAAGTGCCTACCTGTAGATTTTGGCCTCTAGCTCAGCTGGCACCTAGGGAAACCTACTAAACCTGTGCATTTTTTAAAACTAGAGACCTAGGGGACTCCAAGATGGGGTGACTTGTGTGGCTCCGACCAGGTTCTGTTACCCAGAATCCTTTGCAAACCTTAAAATTTGGCTAAAAAAACACATTTTCCTCACATTTTGGTGACAGAAAGTTGTGGAATCAGAGAGGAGCCACAAATTTCCTTCCACCCAGAGTTCCCCCAAGTCTCCCGATAAAAATGATACCTCACTTGTGTGGGTAGGCCTAGCGCCCGCGACAGGAAATGCCCCAAAACGCAACGTTGACACATCACATTTTTTGAAAGAAAACAGAGGTGTTTTTTGCAAAGTGCCTACCTGTAGATTTTGGCCTCTAGCTCAGCTGGCACCTAGGGAAACCTACCAAACGTGTGCATTTCTGAAAACTAGAGACCTAGGGGAATCCAAGGTGGGGTGACTTGTGGGGCTCTGACAAGGTTCTGTTACCCAGAATCCTTTGCAAACCTCAGAATTTGGCTAAAGAAACACGTTTTCCTCACATTTCGGTGATAGAAAGTTCTGGAATCGGAGAGGAGGCACAAATTTCCTTCCACCCAGCGTTCCCCCAAGTCTCCCGATAAATGGATACCTCACTTGTGTGGGTAGGCCTAGCACCCGCGACAAGAAATGCCCAAAAACGCAACGTGGACACATCACATTTTATGAAAGAAAACAGATGTTTTTTGCAAAGGGCCTACCTGTACATTTTGGCCTCTAGCTCAGCCGGCACCTAGGGAAACCTACCAAACCTGTGCATTTTTGAAAACTAGAGACCTAGGGGAATCCAAGATTGGGTGACTTGTGGGGCTCTTACCAGGTTCTGTTACCCAGAATCCTTTGCAAACCTCAAACTTTGGCTAAAAAAACACATTTTCATCAAATTTTGGTGACAGAAAGTTCTGGAATCAGAGAGAAGCCACAAATTTCCTTCCACCCAGCGTTCCCACAAGTCTCCCGATAAAAATGATACCTCACTTGTGTGGGTAGGCCTAGCACCCGCGACAGGAAATGCCCCAAAACGCAATGTGGACACATCACATTTTTTTAAAGAAAACAGAGGTGTTTTTTGCAAAGTGCCTACCTGTAGCTTTTGGCCTCTAGCTCAGCTGGCACCTAGGGAAACCTACCAAACCTGTGCATTTTTTAAAACTAGAGACCTAGGGGAATTCAAGATGACGTGACTTGTGGGGCTCTGACCAGGTTCTGTTACCCAGAATCCTTTGCAAACCTCAAACGTTGGCTAAAAAAACAAATTTTCCTCAAATTTTGGTGACAGAAAGTTCTGGAATCAGAGAGGAGCCACAAATTTCCTTCCACCCAGCGTTCCCCCAAGTCTCCCGATAAAAAGGATACCTCACTTGTGTGGGTAGGCCTAGCGCTCGCGACAGGAAATGCCCCAAAACGCAACGTGGACACATCAAATTTTTTTAAAGAAAACAGAGGTGTTTTTTGCAAAGTGTCTACCTGTAGATTTTGGCCTCTAGCTCAGCCGGCACCTAGGGTAACCTACCAAACCTGTGCATTTTTTAAAACTAGAGACCTAGGGGAATCCAAGATGGGGTGACTTGTGGGGCTCTGACCAGGTTCTGTTACCCAGAATCCTTTGCAAACCTCAAACTTTGGCTAAAAAAACTAATTTTCCTAAAATTTTGGTGACAGAAAGTTCTGGAATCAGAGAGGAGCCACAAATTTCCTTCCACCCAGCGTTCCCCCAAGTCTCTCGATAAAAATTATACCTCACTTGTGTGGGTAGGCCTAGCGCCCGTAACAGGAAAGGCCCCAAAACGCAACGTGGACACATCACATTTTTTGAAAGAAAACAGAGGTGTTTTTTGCAAAGTGCCTCCCTGTTGATTTTGGTCTCTAGCTCAGCCGGCACCTAGGGAAACCTATCAAACCTGTGCATTTCTGAAAACTAGAGACCTAGGGGAATCCAAGATGGGGTGACTTGTGGGGCTCTGACCAGGTTCTGTTACCCAGAATCCTTTGCAAACCTCAAACTTTGGCTAAAAAAACAAATTTTCCTAAGATTTTGGTGACAGAAAGTTCTGGAATCAGAGAGGAGCCACAAATTTCCTTCCACCCAGCGTTCCCCCAAGTCTCCCGATAAATGGATACCTCACTTGTGTGGGTAGGCCTAGCACCCGCGACAAGAAATGCCCAAAAACGCAACGTGGACACATCACATTTTTGTAAAGAAAACAGATCTTTTTTGCAAAGTGCCTACCTGTACATTTTGGCCTCTAGCTCAGCCGGCACCTAGGGAAACCTACCAAACCTGTGCATTTTTTAAAACTAGAGACCTAGGGGAATCCAAGATTGGGTGACGATTTGGGTGGCTCTTACCAGGTTCTGTTACCCAGAATCCTTTGCAAACCTCAAACTTTGGCTAAAAAAACACATTTTCCTCAAATTTTGGTGACAGAAAGTTCTGGAATCAGAGAGGAGCCACAAATTTCCTTCCACCCAGCGTTCCCCCAAGTCTCCCGATAAAAATGATACCTCACTTGTGTGGGTAGGCCTAGCACCCGCGACAGAAAAAGCCCCAAAACGCAACGTGGACATATCACATTTTTTGAAAGACAACAGAGGTGTTTTTTGCAAAGTGCCTACCTGTAGATTTTGGCCTCTAGCTCAGCTGGCACCTAGGGAAACCTACCAAACCTGTGCATTTTTTAAAACTAGAGACCTAGGGTACTCCAAGATGGGGTGACTTGTGGGGCTCTGACCAGGTTCTGTTACCCAGAATCCTTTGCAAACCTTAAAATTTGGCTAAAGAAACACATTTTCCTCACATTTTGGTGACAGAAAGTTGTGGAATCAGAGAGGAGACACAAATTTCCTTCCACCCAGACTTCCCCCAAGTCTCCCTATAAAAATGATACCTCACTTGTGAGGGTAGGCCTAGCGCCCTCGACAGGAAATGCCCCAAAACGCAACGTTGACACATCACATTTTTTGAAAGAAAACAGAGGTGTTTTTTGCAAAGTGCCTACCTGTAGATTTTGGCCTCTAGCTCAGCTGTCACCTAGGGAAACCTACCAAACCTGTGCATTTTTTAAAACTAGAGACCTAGGGGAATTCAAGATGAGGTGACTTGTGGGGCTCTGACCAGATTCTGTTACCCAGAATCCTTTGCAAACCTCAAACGTTGGCTAAAAAAACAAATTTTCCTCAAATTTTGGTGACAGAAAGTTCTGGAATCAGAGAGGAGCCACAAATTCCCTTCCACCCAGCGTTCCCCCAAGTCTCCCGATAAAAAGGATACCTCACTTGTGTGGGTAGGCCTAGCGCCCGCGACAGGAAATGCCCCAAAACTCAATGTTGACACATCACATTTCTTTAAAGAAAACAGAGGAGTTTTTTGCAAAGTGCCTACCTGTAGATTTTGGCCTCTAGCTCAGCTGGCACCTAGGGAAACCTACCAAACCTGTGAATTTTTGTAAACTAGAGACCTAGGGGAATCCAAGATGAGGTGACTTGTGGGGCTCTGACCAGGTTCTGTTACCCAGAATCCTTTGCAAACCTCAAACTTTGGCTAAAATCTAATTTTCCTCAAATTTTGGTGACAGAAAGTTCTGGAATCAGAGAGGAGCCACAAATTTCCTTCCACCCAGCGTTCCCCCAAGTCTCCTGACAAAAAGGATACCTCACTTGTGTGGGTAGGCCTAGCGCCCGCGACAGGAAATGCCCCAAAACGCAACGTGGACACATCACATTTTTTGAAAGAAAACAGAGGTGTTTTTTGCAAAGTGTCTACCTGTAGATTTTGGCCTCTAGCTCAGCCGGCACCTAGGGAAACCTACCAAACCTGTGCATTTTTGAAAACTAGAGACCTAGGGGAATCCAAGATGGGGTGACTTGTGGGGCTCTGACCTGGTTCTGTTACCCAGAATCCTTTGCAAACCTCAAACTTTGGCTAAAAAAACTAATTTTCCTAAAATTTTGGTGACAGAAAGTTCTGGAATCAGAGAGGAGCCACAAATTTCCTTCCACCCAGCGTTCCCCCAAGTCCCCCCATAAAAATGATACCTCACTTGTGTGGGTAGGCCTAGCGCCCGTAACAGGAAACGCCCCAAAACGCAACGTGGACACATCACATTTTTTGAAAGAAAACAGAGGTGTTTTTTGCAAAGTGCCCACCTGTAGATTTTGGTCTCTAGCTCATCCGGCACCTAGGGAAACCTATCAAACCTGTGCATTTCTGAAAACTAGAGACCTAGGGGAATCCAAGATGGGGTGACTTGTGGGGCTCTGACCAGGTTCTGTTACCCAGAATCCTTTGCAAACCTTAAAATTTGGCTAAAAAAACACATTTTCCTCACATTTTGGTGACAGAAAGTTGTGGAATCAGAGAGGAGCCACAAATTTCCTTCCACCCAGCGTTCCCCCATGTCTCCCGATAAAACGGATATCTCACTTGTGTGGGTAGGCCTAGCAACCGCGACAAGAAATGCCCCAAAACGCAACGTGGACACATCGCATTTTTTTAAAGAAAACAGATGTTTTTTGCAAAGTGCCTACTGGTAGATTTTGGCCTCTAGCTCAGCTGGCACCTAGGGAAACCTACCAAACCTGTGCATTTTTTTAAAACTAGAGACCTAGGGGAATCCAAGATGGGGTGACTTGTGGGGCTCTGACCAGGTTCTTTACCCAGAATCCTTTGCAAACCTCAAACTGTGGCTAAAAAAACTAATTTTCCTCAAATTTTGGTGACAGAAAGTTCTGGAATCAGAGAGGAGCCACAAATTTCCTTCCACCCAGCGTTCCCCCAAGTCCCCCCATAAAAATGATACCTCACTTGTGTGGGTAGGCCTAGCGCCCGTAACAGGAAACGCCCCAAAATGCAACGTGGACACATCACATTTTTGGAAAAAAAACAGAGGTGTTTTTTGCAAAGTGCCCACCTGTAGATTTTGGTCTCTAGCTCATCCGGCACCTAGGGAAACATATCAAACCTGTGCATTTCTGAAAACTAGAGACCTAGGGGAATCCAAGATGGGGTGACTTGTGGGGCTCTGACCAGGTTCTGTTACCCAGAATCCTTTGCAAACCTCAAACTTTGGCTAAAAAAACAAATTTTCCTCAGATTTTGGTGACAGAAAGTTCTGGAATCAGAGAGGAGCCAATAATTTCCTTCCACCCAGCGTTCCCCCAAGTCTCCCGATAAATGGATACCTCACTTGTGTGGGTAGGCCTAGCACCCGCGACAAGAAATACCCCAAAACGCAACGTGGACACGTCACATTTTTTTAAAGAAAACAGATGTTTTTTGCAAAGTGCCTACCTGTACATTTTGGCCTCTAGCTCAGCCGGCACCTAGGGAAACCTACCAAACCTGTGCATTTTTGAAAACTATAGACCTAGGGGAATCCAAGATTGGGTGACTTGTGGGGCTCTTACCAGGTTCTGATACCCAGAATCCCTTGCAAACCTCAAATTTTGGCTAAAAAAACACATTTTCCTCAAATTTTGGTGACAGAAAGTTCTGGAATCAGAGAGGAGCCACAAATTTCCTTCCACCCAGCGTTCCCCCAAGTCTCCCGATAAAACGGATACCTCACTTTTGTGGGTAGGCCTAGCACCCGCGACAAGAAATGCCCCAAAACGCAACGTGGACACATCACATTTTTTGAAAGAAAACAGATGTTTTTTGCAAAGTGCCTACTGGTAGATTTTGGCCTCTAGCTCAGCCAGCACCTAGGGAAACCTACCAAACCTGTGCATTTTTGAAAACTAGAGACCTAGGGGAATCCAAGATGGGGTGACTTGTGGGGCTCTGACCAGGTTCTGTTACCCAGAATCCTTTGCAAACCTCAAACTTTGGCTAAAAAAACTAATTTTCCAAAGATTTTGGTGACAGAAAGTTCTGGAATCAGAGAGGAGCCACAAATTTCCTTCCACCCAGCGTTCCCCCAAGTCTCCCGATAAATGGATACCTCACTTGTGTGGGTAGGCCTAGCACCCGCGACAAGAAATGCCCAAAAACGCAACGTGGACACATCACATTTTTGTAAAGAAAACAGATCTTTTTTGCAAAGTGCCTACCTGTACATTTTGGCCTCTAGCTCAGCCGGCACCTAGGGAAACCTACCAAACCTGTGCATTTTTTAAAACTAGAGACCTAGGGGAATCCAAGATTGGGTGACGATTTGGGTGGCTCTTACCAGGTTCTGTTACCCAGAATCCTTTGCAAACCTCAAACTTTGGCTAAAAAAACACATTTTCCTCAAATTTTGGTGACAGAAAGTTCTGGAATCAGAGAGGAGCCACAAATTTCCTTCCACCCAGCGTTCCCCCAAGTCTCCCGATAAAAATGATACCTCACTTGTGTGGGTAGGCCTAGCACCCGCGACAGAAAAAGCCCCAAAACGCAACGTGGACATATCACATTTTTTGAAAGACAACAGAGGTGTTTTTTGCAAAGTGCCTACCTGTAGATTTTGGCCTCTAGCTCAGCTGGCACCTAGGGAAACCTACCAAACCTGTGCATTTTTTAAAACTAGAGACCTAGGGTACTCCAAGATGGGGTGACTTGTGGGGCTCTGACCAGGTTCTGTTACCCAGAATCCTTTGCAAACCTTAAAATTTGGCTAAAGAAACACATTTTCCTCACATTTTGGTGACAGAAAGTTGTGGAATCAGAGAGGAGACACAAATTTCCTTCCACCCAGACTTCCCCCAAGTCTCCCTATAAAAATGATACCTCACTTGTGAGGGTAGGCCTAGCGCCCTCGACAGGAAATGCCCCAAAACGCAACGTTGACACATCACATTTTTTGAAAGAAAACAGAGGTGTTTTTTGCAAAGTGCCTACCTGTAGATTTTGGCCTCTAGCTCAGCTGTCACCTAGGGAAACCTACCAAACCTGTGCATTTTTTAAAACTAGAGACCTAGGGGAACTCAAGATGAGGTGACTTGTGGGGCTCTGACCAGATTCTGTTACCCAGAATCCTTTGCAAACCTCAAACGTTGGCTAAAAAAACAAATTTTCCTCAAATTTTGGTGACAGAAAGTTCTGGAATCAGAGAGGAGCCACAAATTCCCTTCCACCCAGCGTTCCCCCAAGTCTCCCGATAAAAAGGATACCTCACTTGTGTGGGTAGGCCTAGCGCCCGCGACAGGAAATGCCCCAAAACTCAATGTTGACACATCACATTTCTTTAAAGAAAACAGAGGAGTTTTTTGCAAAGTGCCTACCTGTAGATTTTGGCCTCTAGCTCAGCTGGCACCTAGGGAAACCTACCAAACCTGTGAATTTTTGTAAACTAGAGACCTAGGGGAATCCAAGATGAGGTGACTTGTGGGGCTCTGACCAGGTTCTGTTACCCAGAATCCTTTGCAAACCTCAAACTTTGGCTAAAATCTAATTTTCCTCAAATTTTGGTGACAGAAAGTTCTGGAATCAGAGAGGAGCCACAAATTTCCTTCCACCCAGCGTTCCCCCAAGTCTCCTGACAAAAAGGATACCTCACTTGTGTGGGTAGGCCTAGCGCCCGCGACAGGAAATGCCCCAAAACGCAACGTGGACACATCACATTTTTTGAAAGAAAACAGAGGTGTTTTTTGCAAAGTGTCTACCTGTAGATTTTGGCCTCTAGCTCAGCCGGCACCTAGGGAAACCTACCAAACCTGTGCATTTTTGAAAACTAGAGACCTAGGGGAATCCAAGATGGGGTGACTTGTGGGGCTCTGACCTGGTTCTGTTACCCAGAATCCTTTGCAAACCTCAAACTTTGGCTAAAAAAACTAATTTTCCTAAAATTTTGGTGACAGAAAGTTCTGGAATCAGAGAGGAGCCACAAATTTCCTTCCACCCAGCGTTCCCCCAAGTCCCCCCATAAAAATGATACCTCACTTGTGTGGGTAGGCCTAGCGCCCGTAACAGGAAACGCCCCAAAACGCAACGTGGACACATCACATTTTTTGAAAGAAAACAGAGGTGTTTTTTGCAAAGTGCCCACCTGTAGATTTTGGTCTCTAGCTCATCCGGCACCTAGGGAAACCTATCAAACCTGTGCATTTCTGAAAACTAGAGACCTAGGGGAATCCAAGATGGGGTGACTTGTGGGGCTCTGACCAGGTTCTGTTACCCAGAATCCTTTGCAAACCTTAAAATTTGGCTAAAAAAACACATTTTCCTCACATTTTGGTGACAGAAAGTTGTGGAATCAGAGAGGAGCCACAAATTTCCTTCCACCCAGCGTTCCCCCATGTCTCCCGATAAAACGGATATCTCACTTGTGTGGGTAGGCCTAGCAACCGCGACAAGAAATGCCCCAAAACGCAACGTGGACACATCGCATTTTTTTAAAGAAAACAGATGTTTTTTGCAAAGTGCCTACTGGTAGATTTTGGCCTCTAGCTCAGCTGGCACCTAGGGAAACCTACCAAACCTGTGCATTTTTTTAAAACTAGAGACCTAGGGGAATCCAAGATGGGGTGACTTGTGGGGCTCTGACCAGGTTCTTTACCCAGAATCCTTTGCAAACCTCAAACTGTGGCTAAAAAAACTAATTTTCCTCAAATTTTGGTGACAGAAAGTTCTGGAATCAGAGAGGAGCCACAAATTTCCTTCCACCCAGCGTTCCCCCAAGTCCCCCCATAAAAATGATACCTCACTTGTGTGGGTAGGCCTAGCGCCCGTAACAGGAAACGCCCCAAAATGCAACGTGGACACATCACATTTTTGGAAAAAAAACAGAGGTGTTTTTTGCAAAGTGCCCACCTGTAGATTTTGGTCTCTAGCTCATCCGGCACCTAGGGAAACATATCAAACCTGTGCATTTCTGAAAACTAGAGACCTAGGGGAATCCAAGATGGGGTGACTTGTGGGGCTCTGACCAGGTTCTGTTACCCAGAATCCTTTGCAAACCTCAAACTTTGGCTAAAAAAACAAATTTTCCTCAGATTTTGGTGACAGAAAGTTCTGGAATCAGAGAGGAGCCAATAATTTCCTTCCACCCAGCGTTCCCCCAAGTCTCCCGATAAATGGATACCTCACTTGTGTGGGTAGGCCTAGCACCCGCGACAAGAAATACCCCAAAACGCAACGTGGACACGTCACATTTTTTTAAAGAAAACAGATGTTTTTTGCAAAGTGCCTACCTGTACATTTTGGCCTCTAGCTCAGCCGGCACCTAGGGAAACCTACCAAACCTGTGCATTTTTGAAAACTATAGACCTAGGGGAATCCAAGATTGGGTGACTTGTGGGGCTCTTACCAGGTTCTGATACCCAGAATCCCTTGCAAACCTCAAATTTTGGCTAAAAAAACACATTTTCCTCAAATTTTGGTGACAGAAAGTTCTGGAATCAGAGAGGAGCCACAAATTTCCTTCCACCCAGCGTTCCCCCAAGTCTCCCGATAAAACGGATACCTCACTTTTGTGGGTAGGCCTAGCACCCGCGACAAGAAATGCCCCAAAACGCAACGTGGACACATCACATTTTTTGAAAGAAAACAGATGTTTTTTGCAAAGTGCCTACTGGTAGATTTTGGCCTCTAGCTCAGCCAGCACCTAGGGAAACCTACCAAACCTGTGCATTTTTGAAAACTAGAGACCTAGGGGAATCCAAGATGGGGTGACTTGTGGGGCTCTGACCAGGTTCTGTTACCCAGAATCCTTTGCAAACCTCAAACTTTGGCTAAAAAAACTAATTTTCCAAAGATTTTGGTGACAGAAAGTTCTGGAATCAGAGAGGAGCCACAAATTTCCTTCCACCCAGCGTTCCCCCAAGTCTCCCGATAAATGGATACCTCACTTGTGTGGGTAGGCCTAGCACCCGCGACAAGAAATGCCCAAAAACGCAACGTGGACACATCACATTTTTGTAAAGAAAACAGATCTTTTTTGCAAAGTGCCTACCTGTACATTTTGGCCTCTAGCTCAGCCGGCACCTAGGGAAACCTACCAAACCTGTGCATTTTTTAAAACTAGAGACCTAGGGGAATCCAAGATTGGGTGACGATTTGGGTGGCTCTTACCAGGTTCTGTTACCCAGAATCCTTTGCAAACCTCAAACTTTGGCTAAAAAAACACATTTTCCTCAAATTTTGGTGACAGAAAGTTCTGGAATCAGAGAGGAGCCACAAATTTCCTTCCACCCAGCGTTCCCCCAAGTCTCCCGATAAAAATGATACCTCACTTGTGTGGGTAGGCCTAGCACCCGCGACAGAAAAAGCCCCAAAACGCAACGTGGACATATCACATTTTTTGAAAGACAACAGAGGTGTTTTTTGCAAAGTGCCTACCTGTAGATTTTGGCCTCTAGCTCAGCTGGCACCTAGGGAAACCTACCAAACCTGTGCATTTTTTAAAACTAGAGACCTAGGGTACTCCAAGATGGGGTGACTTGTGGGGCTCTGACCAGGTTCTGTTACCCAGAATCCTTTGCAAACCTTAAAATTTGGCTAAAGAAACACATTTTCCTCACATTTTGGTGACAGAAAGTTGTGGAATCAGAGAGGAGACACAAATTTCCTTCCACCCAGACTTCCCCCAAGTCTCCCTATAAAAATGATACCTCACTTGTGAGGGTAGGCCTAGCGCCCTCGACAGGAAATGCCCCAAAACGCAACGTTGACACATCACATTTTTTGAAAGAAAACAGAGGTGTTTTTTGCAAAGTGCCTACCTGTAGATTTTGGCCTCTAGCTCAGCTGTCACCTAGGGAAACCTACCAAACCTGTGCATTTTTTAAAACTAGAGACCTAGGGGAATTCAAGATGAGGTGACTTGTGGGGCTCTGACCAGATTCTGTTACCCAGAATCCTTTGCAAACCTCAAACGTTGGCTAAAAAAACAAATTTTCCTCAAATTTTGGTGACAGAAAGTTCAGGAATCAGAGAGGAGCCACAAATTCCCTTCCACCCAGCGTTCCCCCAAGTCTCCCGATAAAAAGGATACCTCACTTGTGTGGGTAGGCCTAGCGCCCGCGACAGGAAATGCCCCAAAACTCAATGTTGACACATCACATTTCTTTAAAGAAAACAGAGGAGTTTTTTGCAAAGTGCCTACCTGTAGATTTTGGCCTCTAGCTCAGCTGGCACCTAGGGAAACCTACCAAACCTGTGAATTTTTGTAAACTAGAGACCTAGGGGAATCCAAGATGAGGTGACTTGTGGGGCTCTGACCAGGTTCTGTTACCCAGAATCCTTTGCAAACCTCAAACTTTGGCTAAAATCTAATTTTCCTCAAATTTTGGTGACAGAAAGTTCTGGAATCAGAGAGGAGCCACAAATTTCCTTCCACCCAGCGTTCCCCCAAGTCTCCTGACAAAAAGGATACCTCACTTGTGTGGGTAGGCCTAGCGCCCGCGACAGGAAATGCCCCAAAACGCAACGTGGACACATCACATTTTTTGAAAGAAAACAGAGGTGTTTTTTGCAAAGTGTCTACCTGTAGATTTTGGCCTCTAGCTCAGCCGGCACCTAGGGAAACCTACCAAACCTGTGCATTTTTGAAAACTAGAGACCTAGGGGAATCCAAGATGGGGTGACTTGTGGGGCTCTGACCTGGTTCTGTTACCCAGAATCCTTTGCAAACCTCAAACTTTGGCTAAAAAAACTAATTTTCCTAAAATTTTGGTGACAGAAAGTTCTGGAATCAGAGAGGAGCCACAAATTTCCTTCCACCCAGCGTTCCCCCAAGTCCCCCCATAAAAATGATACCTCACTTGTGTGGGTAGGCCTAGCGCCCGTAACAGGAAACGCCCCAAAACGCAACGTGGACACATCACATTTTTTGAAAGAAAACAGAGGTGTTTTTTGCAAAGTGCCCACCTGTAGATTTTGGTCTCTAGCTCATCCGGCACCTAGGGAAACCTATCAAACCTGTGCATTTCTGAAAACTAGAGACCTAGGGGAATCCAAGATGGGGTGACTTGTGGGGCTCTGACCAGGTTCTGTTACCCAGAATCCTTTGCAAACCTTAAAATTTGGCTAAAAAAACACATTTTCCTCACATTTTGGTGACAGAAAGTTGTGGAATCAGAGAGGAGCCACAAATTTCCTTCCACCCAGCGTTCCCCCATGTCTCCCGATAAAACGGATATCTCACTTGTGTGGGTAGGCCTAGCAACCGCGACAAGAAATGCCCCAAAACGCAACGTGGACACATCGCATTTTTTTAAAGAAAACAGATGTTTTTTGCAAAGTGCCTACTGGTAGATTTTGGCCTCTAGCTCAGCCGGCACCTAGGGAAACCTACCAAACCTGTGCATTTTTTTAAAACTAGAGACCTAGGGGAATCCAAGATGGGGTGACTTGTGGGGCTCTGACCAGGTTCTTTACCCAGAATCCTTTGCAAACCTCAAACTGTGGCTAAAAAAACTAATTTTCCTCAAATTTTGGTGACAGAAAGTTCTGGAATCAGAGAGGAGCCACAAATTTCCTTCCACCCAGCGTTCCCCCAAGTCCCCCCATAAAAATGATACCTCACTTGTGTGGGTAGGCCTAGCGCCCGTAACAGGAAACGCCCCAAAATGCAACGTGGACACATCACATTTTTGGAAAAAAAACAGAGGTGTTTTTTGCAAAGTGCCCACCTGTAGATTTTGGTCTCTAGCTCATCCGGCACCTAGGGAAACATATCAAACCTGTGCATTTCTGAAAACTAGAGACCTAGGGGAATCCAAGATGGGGTGACTTGTGGGGCTCTGACCAGGTTCTGTTACCCAGAATCCTTTGCAAACCTCAAACTTTGGCTAAAAAAACAAATTTTCCTCAGATTTTGGTGACAGAAAGTTCTGGAATCAGAGAGGAGCCAATAATTTCCTTCCACCCAGCGTTCCCCCAAGTCTCCCGATAAATGGATACCTCACTTGTGTGGGTAGGCCTAGCACCCGCGACAAGAAATACCCCAAAACGCAACGTGGACACGTCACATTTTTTTAAAGAAAACAGATGTTTTTTGCAAAGTGCCTACCTGTACATTTTGGCCTCTAGCTCAGCCGGCACCTAGGGAAACCTACCAAACCTGTGCATTTTTGAAAACTATAGACCTAGGGGAATCCAAGATTGGGTGACTTGTGGGGCTCTTACCAGGTTCTGATACCCAGAATCCCTTGCAAACCTCAAATTTTGGCTAAAAAAACACATTTTCCTCAAATTTTGGTGACAGAAAGTTCTGGAATCAGAGAGGAGCCACAAATTTCCTTCCACCCAGCGTTCCCCCAAGTCTCCCGATAAAACGGATACCTCACTTTTGTGGGTAGGCCTAGCACCCGCGACAAGAAATGCCCCAAAACGCAACGTGGACACATCACATTTTTTGAAAGAAAACAGATGTTTTTTGCAAAGTGCCTACTGGTAGATTTTGGCCTCTAGCTCAGCCAGCACCTAGGGAAACCTACCAAACCTGTGCATTTTTGAAAACTAGAGACCTAGGGGAATCCAAGATGGGGTGACTGGTGGGGCTCTGACCAGGTTCTGTTACCCAGAATCCTTTGCAAACCTCAAACTTTGGCTAAAAAAACTAATTTTCCAAAGATTTTGGTGACAGAAAGTTCTGGAATCAGAGAGGAGCCACAAATTTCCTTCCACCCAGCGTTCCCCCAAGTCTCCAGATAAAAATGAAACCTCACTTGTGTGCGTAGCCCTAGCGCCCGCGACAGGAAATGCCCCAAAACGCAACGTGGACACATCACATTTTTTGAAAGAAAACAGAGGTGTTTTTTGCAAAGTGCCTACCTGTAGATTTTGGTCTCTAGCTCAGCCGGCACCTAGGGAAACCTATCAAACCTGTGCATTTCTGAAAACTAGAGACCTAGGGGAATCCAAGATGGGGTGACTTGTGGGGCTCTGACCAGGTTCTGTTACCCAGAATCCTTTGCAAACCTCAAACTTTGGCTAAAAAAACAAATTTTCCTCAGATTTTGGTGACATAAAGTTGTGGAATCAGAGAGGAGCCACAAATTTCCTTCCACCCAGAGTTCCCCCAAGTCTCCCTATAAAAATGATACCTCACTTGTGTGGGTAGGCCTAGCGCCCGCGACAGGAAATGCCCCAAAACGCAACGTTGACACATCACATTTTTTTAAAGAAAACAGAGGTGTTTTTTGCAAAGTGCCTACCTGTAGATTTTGGCCTCTAGCTCAGCTGGCACCTAGGGAAACCTACCAAACCTGTGCATTTTTTAAAACTAGAGACCTAGGGGAATCCAAGATGAGGTGACTTGTGGGGCTCTGACCAGGTTCTGTTACCCAGAATCCTTTGCAAACCTCAAACTTTGGCTAAAAAAACAAATTTTCCTCAAATTTTGGTGACAGAAAGTTCTGGAATCAGAGAGGAGCCACAAATTTCCTTCCACCCAGCGTTCCCCCAAGTCTCCCGATAAAAAGGATACCTCACTTGTGTGGGTAGGCCTAGCGCCCGCGACAGGAAATGCCCCAAAATGCAACGTGGACACATCACATTTTTTTAAAGAAAACAGAGGTGTTTTTTGCAAAGTGTCTACCTGTAGATTTTGGCCTCTAGCTCAGCCGGCACCTAGAGAAACCTACCAAACCTGTGCATTTTTTAAAACTAGAGACCTAGGGGAATCCAAAGTGGGGTGACTTGCGGGGCTCTGACAAGGTTCTGTTACCCAGAATCCTTTGCAAACCTCAGAATTTGGCTAAAAAAACACGTTTTCTTCACATTTTGGTGATAGAAAGTTCTGGAATCTGAGAGGAGGCACAAATTTCGTTCCACCCAGCGTTCCCCCAAGTCTCCCGATAAATGGATACCTCACTTGTGTGGGTAGGCCTAGCACCCGCGACAAGAAATACCCCAAAACGCAACGTGGACACATCACATTTTATGAAAGAAAACAGATGTTTTTTGCAAAGTCCTACCTGTACATTTTGGCCTCTAGCTCAGCCGGCACCTATGGAAAACTACCAAACCTATGCATTTTTGAAAACTAGAGACCTAGGGGAATCCAAGATTGGGTGACTTGTGGGGCTCTTACCAGGTTCTGTTACCCAGAATCCTTTGCAAACCTCAAACTTTGGCTAAAAAAACACATTTTCCTCAAATTTTGGTGACAGAAAGTTCTGGAATCAGAGAGGAGCCACAAATTTCCTTCCACCCAGCGTTCCCCCAAGTCTCCCGATAAAAATTATACCTCACTTGTGTGGGTAGGCCTAGCACCCGCGACAGGAAATGCCCCAAAACGCAACGTGGACACATCACATTTTTTGAAAGAAAAGAGAGGTGTTTTTTGCAAAGTGCCTACCTGTAGATTTTGGCCTCTAGCTCAGCTGGCACCTAGGGAAACCTACCAAACCTGTGCATTTTTTAAAACTAGAGACCTAGGGGACTCCAAGATGGGGTGACTTGTGGGGCTCTGACCAGGTTCTGTTACCCAGAATCCTTTGCAAACCTTAAAATTTGGCTAAAAAAACACATTTTCCTCACATTTTGGTGACAGAAAGTTGTGGAATCAGAGAGGAGCCACAAATGTCCTTCCACCCAGAGTTCCCCCAAGTCTCCCGATAAAAATGATACCTCACTTGTGTGGGTAGGCCTAGCGCCCGTGACAGGAAATGCCCCAAAACGCAACGTTGACACATCACATTTTTTGAAAGAAAACGAAGGTGTTTTTTGCAAAGTGCCTACCTGTAGATTTTGGCCTCTAGCTCAGCTGGCACCTAGGGAAACCTACTAAACCTGTGCATTTTTTAAAACTAGAGACCTAGGGGACTCCAAGATGAGGTGACTTGTGGGGCTCTGACCAGGTTCTGTTACCCAGAATCCTTTGCAAACCTCAAACGTTGGCTAAAAAAACAAATTTTCCTCAACTTTTGGTGACAGAAAGTTCTGGAATCAGAGAGGAGCCACAAATTTCCTTCCACCCAGCGTTCCCCCAAGTCTCCCGATAAAACGGATACCTCACTTTTGTGGGTAGGCCTAGCACCCGCGACAAGAAATGCCCCAAAACGCAACGTGGACACATCACATTTTTTGAAAGAAAACAGATGTTTTTTGCAAAGTGCCTACTGGTAGATTTTGGCCTCTAGCTCAGCCAGCACCTAGGGAAACCTACCAAACCTGTGCATTTTTGAAAACTAGAGACCTAGGGGAATCCAAGATGGGGTGACTTGTGGGGCTCTGACCAGGTTCTGTTACCCAGAATCCTTTGCAAACCTCAAACTTTGGCTAAAAAAACTAATTTTCCAAAGATTTTGGTGACAGAAAGTTCTGGAATCAGAGAGGAGCCACAAATTTCCTTCCACCCAGCGTTCCCCCAAGTCTCCAGATAAAAATGAAACCTCACTTGTGTGCGTAGCCCTAGCGCCCGCGACAGGAAATGCCCCAAAACGCAACGTGGACACATCACATTTTTTGAAAGAAAACAGAGGTGTTTTTTGCAAAGTGCCTACCTGTAGATTTTGGTCTCTAGCTCAGCCGGCACCTAGGGAAACCTATCAAACCTGTGCATTTCTGAAAACTAGAGACCTAGGGGAATCCAAGATGGGGTGACTTGTGGGGCTCTGACCAGGTTCTGTTACCCAGAATCCTTTGCAAACCTCAAACTTTGGCTAAAAAAACAAATTTTCCTCAGATTTTGGTGACATAAAGTTGTGGAATCAGAGAGGAGCCACAAATTTCCTTCCACCCAGAGTTCCCCCAAGTCTCCCTATAAAAATGATACCTCACTTGTGTGGGTAGGCCTAGCGCCCGCGACAGGAAATGCCCCAAAACGCAACGTTGACACATCACATTTTTTTAAAGAAAACAGAGGTGTTTTTTGCAAAGTGCCTACCTGTAGATTTTGGCCTCTAGCTCAGCTGGCACCTAGGGAAACCTACCAAACCTGTGCATTTTTTAAAACTAGAGACCTAGGGGAATCCAAGATGAGGTGACTTGTGGGGCTCTGACCAGGTTCTGTTACCCAGAATCCTTTGCAAACCTCAAACTTTGGCTAAAAAAACAAATTTTCCTCAAATTTTGGTGACAGAAAGTTCTGGAATCAGAGAGGAGCCACAAATTTCCTTCCACCCAGCGTTCCCCCAAGTCTCCCGATAAAAAGGATACCTCACTTGTGTGGGTAGGCCTAGCGCCCGCGACAGGAAATGCCCCAAAATGCAACGTGGACACATCACATTTTTTTAAAGAAAACAGAGGTGTTTTTTGCAAAGTGTCTACCTGTAGATTTTGGCCTCTAGCTCAGCCGGCACCTAGAGAAACCTACCAAACCTGTGCATTTTTTAAAACTAGAGACCTAGGGGAATCCAAAGTGGGGTGACTTGCGGGGCTCTGACAAGGTTCTGTTACCCAGAATCCTTTGCAAACCTCAGAATTTGGCTAAAAAAACACGTTTTCTTCACATTTTGGTGATAGAAAGTTCTGGAATCTGAGAGGAGGCACAAATTTCGTTCCACCCAGCGTTCCCCCAAGTCTCCCGATAAATGGATACCTCACTTGTGTGGGTAGGCCTAGCACCCGCGACAAGAAATACCCCAAAACGCAACGTGGACACATCACATTTTATGAAAGAAAACAGATGTTTTTTGCAAAGTCCTACCTGTACATTTTGGCCTCTAGCTCAGCCGGCACCTATGGAAAACTACCAAACCTATGCATTTTTGAAAACTAGAGACCTAGGGGAATCCAAGATTGGGTGACTTGTGGGGCTCTTACCAGGTTCTGTTACCCAGAATCCTTTGCAAACCTCAAACTTTGGCTAAAAAAACACATTTTCCTCAAATTTTGGTGACAGAAAGTTCTGGAATCAGAGAGGAGCCACAAATTTCCTTCCACCCAGCGTTCCCCCAAGTCTCCCGATAAAAATTATACCTCACTTGTGTGGGTAGGCCTAGCACCCGCGACAGGAAATGCCCCAAAACGCAACGTGGACACATCACATTTTTTGAAAGAAAAGAGAGGTGTTTTTTGCAAAGTGCCTACCTGTAGATTTTGGCCTCTAGCTCAGCTGGCACCTAGGGAAACCTACCAAACCTGTGCATTTTTTAAAACTAGAGACCTAGGGGACTCCAAGATGGGGTGACTTGTGGGGCTCTGACCAGGTTCTGTTACCCAGAATCCTTTGCAAACCTTAAAATTTGGCTAAAAAAACACATTTTCCTCACATTTTGGTGACAGAAAGTTGTGGAATCAGAGAGGAGCCACAAATGTCCTTCCACCCAGAGTTCCCCCAAGTCTCCCGATAAAAAGGATACCTCACTTGTGTGGGTAGGCCTAGCGCCCGCAACAGGAAATGCCCCAAAACGCAATGTTGACACATCACATTTTTTTAAAGAAAACAGAGGAGTTTTTTGCAAAGTGCCTACCTGTAGATTTTGGCCTCTAGCTCAGCTGGCACCTAGGGAAACCTACCAAACCTGTGCATTTTTTTAAACTAGAGACCTAGGGGAATCCAAGATGAGGTGACTTGTGGGGCTCTGACCAGGTTCTGTTACCCAGAATCCTTTGCAAACCTCAAGCTTTGGCTAAAAAAACTAATTTTCCTCAAATTTTGGTGACAGAAAGTTGTGGAATCAGAGAGGAGACACAAATTTCCTTCCACCCAGAGTTCCCCCAAGTCTCCCTATAAAAATGATACCTCACTTGTGTGGGTAGGCCTAGCGCCCTCGACAGGAAATGCCCCAAAACGCAACGTTGACACATCACATTTTTTTAAAGAAAACAGAGGTGTTTTTTGCAAAGTGCCTACCTGTAGCTTTTGGCCTCTAGCTCAGCTGGCACCTAGGGAAACCTACCAAACCTGTGCATTTTTTAAAACTAGAGACCTAGGGGAATTCAAGATGAGGTGACTTGTGGGGCTCTGACCAGGTTCTGTTACCCAGAATCCTTTGCAAACCTCAAACGTTGGCTAAAAAAACAAATTTTCCTCAACTTTTGGTGACAGAAAGTTCTGGAATCAGAGAGGAGCCACAAATTTCCTTCCACCCAGCGTTCCCCCAAGTCTCCCGATAAAAAGGATACCTCACTTGTGTGGGTAGGCCTAGCGCCCGCAACAGGAAATGCCCCAAAACGCAATGTTGACACATCACATTTTTTTAAAGAAAACAGAGGAGTTTTTTGCAAAGTGCCTACCTGTAGATTTTGGCCTCTAGCTCAGCTGGCACCTAGGGAAACCTACCAAACCTGTGCATTTTTTTAAACTAGAGACCTAGGGGAATCCAAGATGAGGTGACTTGTGGGGCTCTGACCAGGTTCTGTTACCCAGAATCCTTTGCAAACCTCAAGCTTTGGCTAAAAAAACTAATTTTCCTCAAATTTTGGTGACAGAAAGTTGTGGAATCAGAGAGGAGACACAAATTTCCTTCCACCCAGAGTTCCCCCAAGTCTCCCTATAAAAATGATACCTCACTTGTGTGGGTAGGCCTAGCGCCCTCGACAGGAAATGCCCCAAAACGCAACGTTGACACATCACATTTTTTTAAAGAAAACAGAGGTGTTTTTTGCAAAGTGCCTACCTGTAGCTTTTGGCCTCTAGCTCAGCTGGCACCTAGGGAAACCTACCAAACCTGTGCATTTTTTAAAACTAGAGACCTAGGGGAATTCAAGATGACGTGACTTGTGGGGCTCTGACCAGGTTCTGTTACCCAGAATCCTTTGCAAACCTCAAACGTTGGCTAAAAAAACAAATTTTCCTCAAATTTTGGTGACAGAAAGTTCTGGAATCAGAGAGGAGCCACAAATTTCCTTCCTCCCAGCGTTCCCCCAAGTCTCCCGATAAAAAGGATACCTCACTTGTGTGGGTAGGCCTAGCGCTCGCGACAGGAAATGCCCCAAAACGCAACGTGGACACATCAAATTTTTTTAAAGAAAACAGAGGTGTTTTTTGCAAAGTGTCTACCTGTAGATTTTGGCCTCTAGCTCAGCCGGCACCTAGGGTAACCTACCAAACCTGTGCATTTTTTAAAACTAGAGACCTAGGGGAATCCAAGATGGGGTGACTTGTGGGGCTCTGACCAGGTTCTGTTACCCAGAATCCTTTGCAAACCTCAAACTTTGGCTAAAAAAACTAATTTTCCTAAAATTTTGGTGACAGAAAGTTCTGGAATCAGAGAGGAGCCACAAATTTCCTTCCACCCAGCGTTCCCCCAAGTCTCTCGATAAAAATTATACCTCACTTGTGTGGGTAGGCCTAGCGCCCGTAACAGGAAAGGCCCCAAAACGCAACGTGGACACATCACATTTTTTGAAAGAAAACAGAGGTGTTTTTTGCAAAGTGCCTCCCTGTTGATTTTGGTCTCTAGCTCAGCCGGCACCTAGGGAAACCTATCAAACCTGTGCATTTCTGAAAACTAGAGACCTAGGGGAATCCAAGATGGGGTGACTTGTGGGGCTCTGACCAGGTTCTGTTACCCAGAATCCTTTGCAAACCTCAAACTTTGGCTAAAAAAACAAATTTTCCTAAGATTTTGGTGACAGAAAGTTCTGGAATCAGAGAGGAGCCACAAATTTCCTTCCACCCAGCGTTCCCCCAAGTCTCCCGATAAATGGATACCTCACTTGTGTGGGTAGGCCTAGCACCCGCGACAAGAAATGCCCAAAAACGCAACGTGGACACATCACATTTTTGTAAAGAAAACAGATCTTTTTTGCAAAGTGCCTACCTGTACATTTTGGCCTCTAGCTCAGCCGGCACCTAGGGAAACCTACCAAACCTGTGCATTTTTTAAAACTAGAGACCTAGGGGAATCCAAGATTGGGTGACGATTTGGGTGGCTCTTACCAGGTTCTGTTACCCAGAATCCTTTGCAAACCTCAAACTTTGGCTAAAAAAACACATTTTCCTCAAATTTTGGTGACAGAAAGTTCTGGAATCAGAGAGGAGCCACAAATTTCCTTCCACCCAGCGTTCCCCCAAGTCTCCCGATAAAAATGATACCTCACTTGTGTGGGTAGGCCTAGCACCCGCGACAGAAAAAGCCCCAAAACGCAACGTGGACATATCACATTTTTTGAAAGACAACAGAGGTGTTTTTTGCAAAGTGCCTACCTGTAGATTTTGGCCTCTAGCTCAGCTGGCACCTAGGGAAACCTACCAAACCTGTGCATTTTTTAAAACTAGAGACCTAGGGTACTCCAAGATGGGGTGACTTGTGGGGCTCTGACCAGGTTCTGTTACCCAGAATCCTTTGCAAACCTTAAAATTTGGCTAAAGAAACACATTTTCCTCACATTTTGGTGACAGAAAGTTGTGGAATCAGAGAGGAGACACAAATTTCCTTCCACCCAGACTTCCCCCAAGTCTCCCTATAAAAATGATACCTCACTTGTGAGGGTAGGCCTAGCGCCCTCGACAGGAAATGCCCCAAAACGCAACGTTGACACATCACATTTTTTGAAAGAAAACAGAGGTGTTTTTTGCAAAGTGCCTACCTGTAGATTTTGGCCTCTAGCTCAGCTGTCACCTAGGGAAACCTACCAAACCTGTGCATTTTTTAAAACTAGAGACCTAGGGGAATTCAAGATGAGGTGACTTGTGGGGCTCTGACCAGATTCTGTTACCCAGAATCCTTTGCAAACCTCAAACGTTGGCTAAAAAAACAAATTTTCCTCAAATTTTGGTGACAGAAAGTTCTGGAATCAGAGAGGAGCCACAAATTTCCTTCCACCCAGCGTTCCCCCAAGTCTCCCGATAAAAAGGATACCTCACTTGTGTGGGTAGGCCTAGCGCCCGCGACAGGAAATGCCCCAAAACTCAATGTTGACACATCACATTTCTTTAAAGAAAACAGAGGAGTTTTTTGCAAAGTGCCTACCTGTAGATTTTGGCCTCTAGCTCAGCTGGCACCTAGGGAAACCTACCAAACCTGTGAATTTTTGTAAACTAGAGACCTAGGGGAATCCAAGATGAGGTGACTTGTGGGGCTCTGACCAGGTTCTGTTACCCAGAATCCTTTGCAAACCTCAAACTTTGGCTAAAATCTAATTTTCCTCAAATTTTGGTGACAGAAAGTTCTGGAATCAGAGAGGAGCCACAAATTTCCTTCCACCCAGCGTTCCCCCAAGTCTCCTGACAAAAAGGATACCTCACTTGTGTGGGTAGGCCTAGCGCCCGCGACAGGAAATGCCCCAAAACGCAACGTGGACACATCACATTTTTTGAAAGAAAACAGAGGTGTTTTTTGCGAAGTGTCTACCTGTAGATTTTGGCCTCTAGCTCAGCCGGCACCTAGGGAAACCTACCAAACCTGTGCATTTTTTAAAACTAGAGACCTAGGGGAATCCAAGATGGGGTGACTTGTGGGGCTCTGACCTGGTTCTGTTACCCAGAATCCTTTGCAAACCTCAAACTTTGGCTAAAAAAACTAATTTTCCTAAAATTTTGGTGACAGAAAGTTCTGGAATCAGAGAGGAGCCACAAATTTCCTTCCACCCAGCGTTCCCCCAAGTCTCCCGATAAAAATGATACCTCACTTGTGTGGGTAGGCGTAGCGCCCGTAACAGGAAATACCCCAAAACGCAACTTGGACACATCACATTTTTTTAAAGAAAACAGAGGTGTTTTTGCAAAGTGCCTACCTGTTGATTTTGGTCTCTAGCTCAGCCGGCACCTAGGGAAACCTATCAATCCTGTGCATTTCTGAAAACTAGAGACCTAGGGGAATCCAAGATGGCGTGACTTGTGGGGCTCTGACCAGGTTCTGTTACCCAGAATCCTTTGCAAACCTCAAACTTTGGCTAAAAAAACAAATTTTCGTCAGATTTTGGTGACAGAAAGTTCTGGAATCAGAGAGGAGCCACAAATTTCCTTCCACCCAGCGTTCCCCCAAGTCTCCCGATAAATGGATACCTCACTTGTGTGGGTAGGCCTAGCACCCGCGACAAGAAATGCCCCAAAACGCAACGTGGACACATCACATTTTTGTAAAGAAAACACATGTTTTTTGCAAAGTGCATACCTGTACATTTTGGCCTCTAGCTCAGCCGGCACCTAGGGAAACCTACCAAACCTGTGCATTTTTTAAAACTAGAGACCTAGGGGAATCCAATATGGGGTGACTTGTGGGGCTCTGACCAGGTTCTGTTGCCCAGAATCCTTTGCAAACCTCAAACTTTGGCTAAAAAAACTAATTTTCCTAAAATTTTGGTGACAGAAAGTTCTGGAATCAGAGAGGAGCCACAAATTTCCTTCCACCCAGCGTTCCCCCAAGTCTCTCGATAAAAATTATACCTCACTTGTGTGGGTAGGCCTAGCGCCCGTAACAGGAAAGGCCCCAAAACGCAACGTGGACACATCACATTTTTTGAAAGAAAACAGAGGTGTTTTTTGCAAAGTGCCTCCCTGTTGATTTTGGTCTCTAGCTCAGCCGGCACCTAGGGAAACCTATCAAACCTGTGCATTTCTGAAAACTAGAGACCTAGGGGAATCCAAGATGGGGTGACTTGTGGGGCTCTGACCAGGTTCTGTTACCCAGAATCCTTTGCAAACCTCAAACTTTGGCTAAAAAAACAAATTTTCCTCAGATTTTGGTGACAGAAAGTTCTGGAATCAGAGAGGAGCCACAAATTTCCTTCCACCCAGCGTTCCCCCAAGTCTCCCGATAAATGGATACCTCACTTGTGTGGGTAGGCCTAGCACCCGCGACAAGAAATGCCCAAAAACGCAACGTGGACACATCACATTTTTGTAAAGAAAACAGATCTTTTTTGCAAAGTGCCTACCTGTACATTTTGGCCTCTAGCTCAGCCGGCACCTAGGGAAACCTACCAAACCTGTGCATTTTTTAAAACTAGAGACCTAGGGGAATCCAAGATTGGGTGACGATTTGGGTGGCTCTTACCAGGTTCTGTTACCCAGAATCCTTTGCAAACCTCAAACTTTGGCTAAAAAAACACATTTTCCTCAAATTTTGGTGACAGAAAGTTCTGGAATCAGAGAGGAGCCACAAATTTCCTTCCACCCAGCGTTCCCCCAAGTCTCCCGATAAAAATGATACCTCACTTGTGTGGGTAGGCCTAGCACCCGCGACAGAAAAAGCCCCAAAACGCAACGTGGACACATCACATTTTTTGAAAGACAACAGAGGTGTTTTTTGCAAAGTGCCTACCTGTAGATTTTGGCCTCTAGCTCAGCTGGCACCTAGGGAAACCTACCAAACCTGTGCATTTTTTAAAACTAGAGACCTAGGGTACTCCAAGATGGGGTGACTTGTGGGGCTCTGACCAGGTTCTGTTACCCAGAATCCTTTGCAAACCTTAAAATTTGGCTAAAGAAACACATTTTCCTCACATTTTGGTGACAGAAAGTTGTGGAATCAGAGAGGAGACACAAATTTCCTTCCACCCAGACTTCCCCCAAGTCTCCCTATAAAAATGATACCTCACTTGTGAGGGTAGGCCTAGCGCCCTCGACAGGAAATGCCCCAAAACGCAACGTTGACACATCACATTTTTTGAAAGAAAACAGAGGTGTTTTTTGCAAAGTGCCTACCTGTAGATTTTGGCCTCTAGCTCAGCTGTCACCTAGGGAAACCTACCAAACCTGTGCATTTTTTAAAACTAGAGACCTAGGGGAATTCAAGATGAGGTGACTTGTGGGGCTCTGACCAGATTCTGTTACCCAGAATCCTTTGCAAACCTCAAACGTTGGCTAAAAAAACAAATTTTCCTCAAATTTTGGTGACAGAAAGTTCTGGAATCAGAGAGGAGCCACAAATTTCCTTCCACCCAGCGTTCCCCCAAGTCTCCCGATAAAAAGGATACCTCACTTGTGTGGGTAGGCCTAGCGCCCGCGACAGGAAATGCCCCAAAACTCAATGTTGACACATCACATTTCTTTAAAGAAAACAGAGGAGTTTTTTGCAAAGTGCCTACCTGTAGATTTTGGCCTCTAGCTCAGCTGGCACCTAGGGAAACCTACCAAACCTGTGAATTTTTGTAAACTAGAGACCTAGGGGAATCCAAGATGAGGTGACTTGTGGGGCTCTGACCAGGTTCTGTTACCCAGAATCCTTTGCAAACCTCAAACTTTGGCTAAAATCTAATTTTCCTCAAATTTTGGTGACAGAAAGTTCTGGAATCAGAGAGGAGCCACAAATTTCCTTCCACCCAGCGTTCCCCCAAGTCTCCTGACAAAAAGGATACCTCACTTGTGTGGGTAGGCCTAGCGCCCGCGACAGGAAATGCCCCAAAACGCAACGTGGACACATCACATTTTTTGAAAGAAAACAGAGGTGTTTTTTGCAAAGTGTCTACCTGTAGATTTTGGCCTCTAGCTCAGCCGGCACCTAGGGAAACCTACCAAACCTGTGCATTTTTGAAAACTAGAGACCTAGGGGAATCCAAGATGGGGTGACTTGTGGGGCTCTGACCTGGTTCTGTTACCCAGAATCCTTTGCAAACCTCAAACTTTGGCTAAAAAAACTAATTTTCCTAAAATTTTGGTGACAGAAAGTTCTGGAATCAGAGAGGAGCCACAAATTTCCTTCCACCCAGCGTTCCCCCAAGTCTCCCGATAAAAATGATACCTCACTTGTGTGGGTAGGCGTAGCGCCCGTAACAGGAAATACCCCAAAACGCAACTTGGACACATCACATTTTTTTAAAGAAAACAGAGGTGTTTTTGCAAAGTGCCTACCTGTTGATTTTGGTCTCTAGCTCATCCGGCACCTAGGGAAACCTATCAATCCTGTGCATTTCTGAAAACTAGAGACCTAGGGGAATCCAAGATGGCGTGACTTGTGGGGCTCTGACCAGGTTCTGTTACCCAGAATCCTTTGCAAACCTCAAACTTTGGCTAAAAAAACAAATTTTCGTCAGATTTTGGTGACAGAAAGTTCTGGAATCAGAGAGGAGCCACAAATTTCCTTCCACCCAGCGTTCCCCCAAGTCTCCCGATAAATGGATACCTCACTTGTGTGGGTAGGCCTAGCACCCGCGACAAGAAATGCCCCAAAACGCAACGTGGACACATCACATTTTTGTAAAGAAAACACATGTTTTTTGCAAAGTGCATACCTGTACATTTTGGCCTCTAGCTCAGCCGGCACCTAGGGAAACCTACCAAACCTGTGCATTTTTTAAAACTAGAGACCTAGGGGAATCCAAGATTGGGTGACGATTTGGGTGGCTCTTACCAGGTTCTGTTACCCAGAATCCTTTGCAAACCTCAAACTTTGGCTAAAAAAACACATTTTCCTCAAATTTTGGTGACAGAAAGTTCTGGAATAAGAGAGGAGCCACAAATGTCCTTCCACCCAGCGTTCCCCCAAGTCTCCCGATAAAAATGATACCTCACTTGTGTGGGTAGGCCTAGCACCCGCGACAGGAAATGCCCCAAAACGCAACGTGGACACATCACATTTTTTGAAAGAAAACAGAGGTGTTTTTTGCAAAGTGCCTACCTGTAGATTTTGGCCTCTAGCTCAGCCGGCACCTAGGGAAACCTACCAAACCTGTGCATTTTTTTAAACTAGAGACCTAGGGTACTCCAAGATGGGGTGACTTGTGGGGCTCTGACCAGGTTCTGTTACCCAGAATCCTTTGCAAACCTTAAAATTTGGCTAAAAAAACACATTTTCCTCACATTTTGGTGACAAAAAGTTGTGGAATCAGAGAGGAGCCACAAATGTCCTTCCACCCAGAGTTCCCCCAAGTCTCCCTATAAAAATGATACCTCACTTGTGTGGGTAGGCCTAGCGCCCGCGACAGGAAATGCCCCAAAACGCAACGTTGACACATCACATTTTCTTTAAAGAAAAGAGAGGTGTTTTTTGCAAAGTGCCTACCTGTAGATTTTGGCCTCTAGCTCAGCTGGCACCTAGGGAAACCAACCACACCTGTGCATTTTTGAAAACTAGAGACTTAGGGGAATCCAAGATGAGGTGACTTGTGGGGCTCTGACCAGGTTCTGTTACCCAGAATCCTTTGCAAACCTCAAACTTTGGCTAAAAAAACTAATTTTCCTCAAATTTTGGTGACAGAAAGTTCTGGAATCAGAGAGGAGCCACAAATTTCCTTCCACCCAGCGTTCCCCCACGTCTCCCGATAGAAAGGATACCTCACTTGTGTGGGTAGGCCTAGCACCCGCAACAGGAAATACCCCTAAACGCAACGTGGACACATCAAATTTTTTTAAAGAAAACAGAGGTGTTTTTTGCAAAGTGTCTACCTGTAGATTTTGGCCTCTAGCTCAGCCGGCACCTAGGGAAACCTACCAAACCTGTGCATTTTTGAAAACTAGAGACCTAGGGGAATCCAAGGTGGGGAGACTTGAGGGGCTCTGACAAGGTTCTGTTACCCAGAATCCTTTGCAAACCTCAGAATTTGGCAAAAAAAACACGTTTTCCTCACATTTCGGTGATAGAAAGTTCTGGAATCTGAGAGGAGGCACAAATTTCCTTCCACCCAGCGTTCCCCCAAGTCTCCCGATAAATGGATACCTCACTTGTGTGGGTAGGCCTAGCACCCGCGACAAGAAATGCCCCAAAACGCAACGTGGACACATCATATTTTTTGAAAGAAAAGAGAGGTGTTTTTTGCAAAGTGCCTACCTGTAGATTTTGCCCTCTAGCTCAGCTGGCACCTAGGGAAACCTACCAATCCTGTGCATTTTTTAAAACTAGAGACCTAGGGGAATACAAGATGGGGTGACTTGTGGGGCTCTGACCAGGTTCTGTTACCCAGAATCCTTTGCAAACCTTAAAATTTGGCTAAAGAAACACATTTTCCTCACATTTTGGTGACAGAAAGTTGTGAATCAGAGAGGAGACACAAATTTCCTTCCACCCAGCGTTCCCCCAAGTCTCCCTATAAAAATGATACCTCACTTGTGTGGGTAGGCCTAGCGCCCTCGACAGGAAATGCCCCAAAACGCAACGTGGACACATCACATTTTTTTAAAGAAAACAGAGGTGTTTTTTGCAAAGTGCCTACCTGTTGATTTTGGTCTCTAGCTCAGCCGGCACCTAGGGAAACCTATCAAACCTGAGCATTTCTGAAAACTAGAGACCTAGGGGAATCCAAGATGGGGTGACTTGTGGGGCTCTGACAAGGTTCTGTTACCCAGAATCCTTTGCAAACCTCAAACTTTGGCTAAATAAACAAATTTTCCTCAGATTTTGGTGACAGAAAGTTCTGGAATCAGAGAGGAGCCACAAATTTCCTTCCACCCAGCGTTCCCCGAAGTCTCCCGATAAATGGATACCTCACTTGTGTGGGTAGGCCTAGCACCCGCGACAAGAAATGCCCCAAAACGCAACGTGGACACATCACATTTTTGTAAAGAAAACAGATGTTTTTTGCAAAGTGCCTACCTGTACATTTTGGCCTCTAGCTCAGCCGGCACCTAGGGAAACCTACCAAACCTGCGCATTTTTGAAAACTAGAGACCTAGGGGAATCCAAGATTGGGTGACTTGTGGGGCTCTGACCAGGTTCTGTTACCCAGAATCCTTTCCAAACCTCAAACTTTGGCTAAAAAAACACATTTTCCTCAAATTTTGGTGACAGAAAGTTCTGGAATCAGAGAGGAGCCACAAATTTCCTTCCACCCAGTGTTCCCCCAAGTCTCCCGATAAAAAGGATACCTCACTTGTGTGGGTAGGCCTAGCGCCCGCGACAGGAAATGCCCCAAAACTCAATGTTGACACATCACATTTCTTTAAAGAAAACAGAGGAGTTTTTTGCAAAGTGCCTACCTGTAGATTTTGGCCTCTAGCTCAGCTGGCACCTAGGGAAACCTACCAAACCTGTGAATTTTTGTAAACTAGAGACCTAGGGGAATCCAAGATGAGGTGACTTGTGGGGCTCTGACCAGGTTCTGTTACCCAGAATCCTTTGCAAACCTCAAACTTTGGCTAAAATCTAATTTTCCTCAAATTTTGGTGACAGAAAATTCTGGAATCAGAGAGGAGCCACAAATTTCCTTCCACCGAGCGTTCCCCCAAGTCTCCTGACAAAAAGGATACCTCACTTGTGTGGGTAGGCCTAGCGCCCGCGACAGGAAATGCCCCAAAACGCAACGTGGACACATCACATTTTTTGAAAGAAAACAGAGGTGTTTTTTGCAAAGTGTCTACCTGTAGATTTTGGCCTCTAGCTCAGCCGGCACCTAGGGAAACCTACCAAACCTGTGCATTTTTGAAAACTAGAGACCTAGGGGAATCCAAGATGGGGTGACTTGTGGGGCTCTGACCTGGTTCTGTTACCCAGAATCCTTTGCAAACCTCAAACTTTGGCTAAAAAAACTAATTTTCCTAAAATTTTGGTGACAGAAAGTTCTGGAATCAGAGAGGAGCCACAAATTTCCTTCCACCCAGCGTTCCCCCAAGTCTCCCGATAAAAATTATACCTCACTTGTGTGGGTAGGCCTAGCGCCCGTAACAGGAAATGCCCCAAAACGCAACTTGGACACATCACATTTTTTTAAAGAAAACAGAGGTGTTTTTGCAAAGTGCCTACCTGTTGATTTTGGTCTCTAGCTCAGCCGGCACCTAGGGAAACCTATCAATCCTGTGCATTTCTGAAAACTAGAGACCTAGGGGAATCCAAGATGGGGTGACTTGTGGGGCTCTGACCAGGTTCTGTTACCCAGAATCCTTTGCAAACCTCAAACTTTGGCTAAAAAAACAAATTTTCCTCAGATTTTGGTGACAGAAAGTTCTGGAATCAGAGAGGAGCCACAAATTTCCTTCCACCCAGCGTTCCCCCAAGTCTCCCGATAAATGGATACCTCACTTGTGTGGGTAGGCCTAGCACCCGCGACAAGAAATGCCCCAAAACGCAACGTGGACACATCACATTTTTGTAAAGAAAACACATGTTTTTTGCAAAGTGCATACCTGTACATTTTGGCCTCTAGCTCAGCCGGCACCTAGGGAAACCTACCAAACCTGTGCATTTTTTAAAACTAGAGACCTAGGGGAATCCAAGATTGGGTGACGATTTGGGTGGCTCTTACCAGGTTCTGTTACCCAGAATCCTTTGCAAACCTCAAACTTTGGCTAAAAAAACACATTTTCCTCAAATTTTGGTGACAGAAAGTTCTGGAATCAGAGAGGAGCCACAAATGTCCTTCCACCCAGCGTTCCCCCAAGTCTCCCGATAAAAATGATACCTCACTTGTGTGGGTAGGCCTAGCACCCGCGACAGGAAATGCCCCAAAACGCAACGTGGACACATCACATTTTTTTAAAGAAAACAGAGGTGTTTTTTGCAAAGTGCCTACCTGTAGATTTTGGCCTCTAGCTCAGCCGGCACCTAGGGAAACCTACCAAACCTGTGCATTTTTTTAAACTAGAGACCTAGGGTACTCCAAGATGGGGTGCCTTGTGGGGCTCTGACCAGGTTCTGTTACCCAGAATCCTTTGCAAACCTTAAAATTTGGCTAAAAAAACACATTTTCCTCACATTTTGGTGACAAAAAGTTGTGGAATCAGAGAGGAGCCACAAATGTCCTTCCACCCAGAGTTCCCCCAAGTCTCCCTATAAAAATGATACCTCACTTGTGTGGGTAGGCCTAGCGCCCGCGACAGGAAATGCCCCAAAACGCAACGTTGACACATCACATTTTCTTTAAAGAAAAGAGAGGTGTTTTTTGCAAAGTGCCTACCTGTAGATTTTGGCCTCTAGCTCAGCTGGCACCTAGGGAAACCAACCACACCTGTGCATTTTTGAAAACTAGAGACTTAGGGGAATCCAAGATGAGGTGACTTGTGGGGCTCTGACCAGGTTCTGTTACCCAGAATCCTTTGCAAACCTCAAACTTTGGCTAAAAAAACTAATTTTCCTCAAATTTTGGTGACAGAAAGTTCTGGAATCAGAGAGGAGCCACAAATTTCCTTCCACCCAGCGTTCCCCCACGTCTCCCGATAGAAAGGATACCTCACTTGTGTGGGTAGGCCTAGCACCCGCAACAGGAAATGCCCCTAAACGCAACGTGGACACATCAAATTTTTTTAAAGAAAACAGAGGTGTTTTTTGCAAAGTGTCTACCTGTAGATTTTGGCCTCTAGCTCAGCCGGCACCTAGGGAAACCTACCAAACCTGTGCACTTTTGAAAACTAGAGACCTAGGGGAATCCAAGGTGGGGTGACTTGTGGGGCTCTGACAAGGTTCTGTTACCCAGAATCCTTTGCAAACCTCAGAATTTGGCTAAAAAAACACGTTTTCCTCACATTTCGGTGATAGAAAGTTCTGGAATCTGAGAGGAGGCACAAATTTCCTTCCACCCAGCGTTCCACCAAGTCTCCCGATAAATGGATACCTCACTTGTGTGGGTAGGCCTAGCACCCGCGACAAGAAATGCCCCAAAACGCAACGTGGACACATCATATTTTTTGAAAGAAAAGAGAGGTGTTTTTTGCAAAGTGCCTACCTGTAGATTTTGCCCTCTAGCTCAGCTGGCACCTAGGGAAACCTACCAATCCTGTGCATTTTTTAAAACTAGAGACCTAGGGGACTCCAAGATGGGGTGACTTGTGGGGCTCTGACCAGGTTCTGTTACCCAGAATCCTTTGCAAACCTTAAAATTTGGCTAAAGAAACACATTTTCCTCACATTTTGGTGACAGAAAGTTGTGAATCAGAGAGGAGACACAAATTTCCTTCCACCCAGCGTTCCCCCAAGTCTCCCTATAAAAATGATACCTCACTTGTGTGGGTAGGCCTAGCGCCCTCGACAGGAAATGCCCCCAAAACGCAACGTTGACACATCACATTTTTTTAAAGAAAACAGAGGTGTTTTTTGCAAAGTGCCTACCTGTAGATTTTGGCCTCTAGCTCAGCTGGCACCTAGGGAAACCTACCAAACCTGTGCATTTTTTATAACTAGAGACCTAGGGGAATTCAAGATGAGGTGACTTGTGGGGCTCTGTCCAGGTTCTGTTACCCAGAATCCTTTGCAAACCTCAAACTTTGGCTAAAAAAACAAATTTTCCTCAAATTTTGGTGACAGAAAGTTCTGGAATCAGAGAGGAGCCACAAATTTCCTTCCACCCAGCGTTCCCCCAAGTCTCCCTATAAAAATGATACCTCACTTGTGTGGGTAGGCCTAGCGCCCGCGACAGGAAATGCCCCAAAACACAACATTGACACATCACATTTTCTTTAAAGAAAACAGAGGTGTTTTTTGCAAAGTGCCTACCTGTAGATTTTGGCCTCTAGCTCAGCTGGCACCTAGGGAAACCTACCAAACCTGTGAATTTTTGTAAACTAGAGACCTAGGGGAATCCAAGATGAGGTGACTTGTGGGGCTCTGACCAGGTTCTGTTACCCAGAATCCTTTGCAAACCTCAAACTTTGGCTAAAAAAACTAATTTTCCTCAAATTTTGGTGACAGAAAGTTCTGGAATCAGAGAGGAGCCACAAATTTCCTTCCACCCAGCGTTCCCCCAAGTCTCCCGATAAAAATGATACCTCACTTGTGTGGGTAGGCCTAGCGCCCGTAACAGGAAACGCCCCAAAACGCAACGTGGACACATCACATTTTTTTAAAGAAAACAGAGGTGTTTTTTGCAAAGTGCCTACCTGTTGATTTTGGTCTCTAGCTCAGCCGGCACCTAGGGAAACCTATCAAACCTGAGCATTTCTGAGAACTAGAGACCTAGGGGAATCCATGATGGGGTGACTTGTGGGGCTCTGACAAGGTTCTGTTACCCAGAATCCTTTGCAAACCTCAAACTTTGGCTAAATAAACAAATTTTCCTCAGATTTTGGTGACAGAAAGTTCTGGAATCAGAGAGGAGCCACAAATTTCCTTCCACCCAGCGTTCCCCCAAGTCTCCCGATAAATGGATACCTCACTTGTGTGGGTAGGCCTAGCACCCGCGACAAGAAATGCCCCAAAACGCAACATGGACACATCACATTTTTGTAAAGAAAACAGATGTTTTTTGCAAAGTGCCTACCTGTACATTTTGGCCTCTAGCTCAGCCGGCACCTAGGGAAACCTACCAAACCTGCACATTTTTGAAAACTAGAGAACTAGGGGAATCCAAGATTGGGTGACTTGTGGGGCTCTGACCAGGTTCTGTTACCCAGAATCCTTTCCAAACCTCAAACTTTGGCTAAAAAAACACATTTTCCTCAAATTTTGGTGACAGAAAGTTCTGGAATCAGAGAGGAGCCACAAATTTCCTTCCACCCAGCGTTCCCCCAAGTCTCCCGATAAAAAGGATACCTCACTTGTGTGGGTAGGCCTAGCGCCCGCGACAGGAAATGCCCCAAAACTCAATGTTGACACATCACATTTCTTTAAAGAAAACAGAGGAGTTTTTTGCAAAGTGCCTACCTGTAGATTTTGGCCTCTAGCTCAGCTGGCACCTAGGGAAACCTACCAAACCTGTGAATTTTTGTAAACTAGAGACCTAGGGGAATCCAAGATGAGGTGACTTGTGGGGCTCTGACCAGGTTCTGTTACCCAGAATCCTTTGCAAACCTCAAACTTTGGCTAAAATCTAATTTTCCTCAAATTTTGGTGACAGAAAATTCTGGAATCAGAGGAGCCACACATTTCCTTCCACCCAGCGTTCCCCCAAGTCTCCTGACAAAAAGGATACCTCACTTGTGTGGGTAGGCCTAGCGCCCGCGACAGGAAATGCCCCAAAACGCAACGTGGACACATCACATTTTTTGAAAGAAAACAGAGGTGTTTTTTGCAAAGTGTCTACCTGTAGATTTTGGCCTCTAGCTCAGCCGGCACCTAGGGAAACCTACCAAACCTATGCATTTTTGAAAACTAGAGACCTAGGGGAATCCAAGATGGGGTGACTTGTGGGGCTCTGACCTGGTTCTGTTACCCAGAATCCTTTGCAAACCTCAAACTTTGGCTAAAAAAACTAATTTTCCTAAAATTTTGGTGACAGAAAGTTCTGGAATCAGAGAGGAGCCACAAATTTCCTTCCACCCAGCGTTCCCCCAAGTCTCCCGATAAAAATTATACCTCACTTGTGTGGGTAGGCCTAGCGCCCGTAACAGGAAATGCCCCAAAACGCAACTTGGACACATCACATTTTTTTAAAGAAAACAGAGGTGTTTTTGCAAAGTGCCTACCTGTTGATTTTGGTCTCTAGCTCAGCCGGCACCTAGGGAAACCTATCAATCCTGTGCATTTCTGAAAACTAGAGACCTAGGGGAATCCAAGATGGGGTGACTTGTGGGGCTCTGACCAGGTTCTGTTACCCAGAATCCTTTGCAAACCTCAAACTTTGGCTAAAAAAACAAATTTTCCTCAGATTTTGGTGACAGAAAGTTCTGGAATCAGAGAGGAGCCTCAAATTTCCTTCCACCCAGCGTTCCCCCAAGTCTCAAGATAAATGGATATCTCACTTGTGTGGGTAGGCCTAGCACCCGCGACAAGAAATGCCCCAAAACGCAACGTGGACACATCACATTTTTGTAAAGAAACCACATGTTTTTTGCAAAGTGCATACCTGTACATTTTGGCCTCTAGCTCAGCCGGCACCTAGGGAAACCTACCAAACCTGTGCATTTTTTAAAACTAGAGACCTAGGGGAATCCAAGATTGGGTGACGATTTGGGTGGCTCTTACCAGGTTCTGTTACCCAGAATCCTTTGCAAACCTCAAACTTTGGCTAAAAAAACACATTTTCCTCAAATTTTGGTGACAGAAAGTTCTGGAATCAGAGAGGAGCCACAAATGTCCTTCCACCCAGCGTTCCCCCAAGTCTCCCGATAAAAATGATACCTCACTTGTGTGGGTAGGCCTATCACCCGCGACAGGAAATGCCCCAAAACGCAACGTGGACACATCACATTTTTTGAAAGAAAACAGAGGTGTTTTTTGCAAAGTGCCTACCTGTAGATTTTGGCCTCTAGCTCAGCTGGCACCTAGGGAAACCAACCACACCTGTGCATTTTTGAAAACTAGAGACTTAGGGGAATCCAAGATGAGGTGACTTGTGGGGCTCTGACCAGGTTCTGTTACCCAGAATCCTTTGCAAACCTCAAACTTTGGCTAAAAAAACTAATTTTCCTCAAATTTTGGTGACAGAAAGTTCTGGAATCAGAGAGGAGCCACAAATTTCCTTCCACCCAGCGTTCCCCCACGTCTCCCGATAGAAAGGATACCTCACTTGTGTGGGTAGGCCTAGCACCCGCAACAGGAAATGCCCCTAAACGCAACGTGGACACATCACATTTTTTTAAAGAAAACAGAGGTGTTTTTTGCAAAGTGTCTACCTGTAGATTTTGGCCTCTAGCTCAGCCGGCACCTAGGGAAACCTACCAAACCTGTGCATTTTTGAAAACTAGAGACCTAGGGGAATCCAAGGTGGGGTGACTTGTGGGGCTCTGACAAGGTTCTGTTACCCAGAATCCTTTGCAAACCTCAGAATTTGGCTAAAAAAACACGTTTTCCTCACATTTCGGTGATAGAAAGTTCTGGAATCTGAGAGGAGGCACAAATTTCCTTCCACCCAGCGTTCCCCCAAGTCTCCCGATAAATGGATACCTCACTTGTGTGGGTAGGCCTAGCACCCGCGACAAGAAATGCCCCAAAACGCAACGTGGACACATCATATTTTTTGAAAGAAAAGAGAGGTGTTTTTTGCAAAGTGCCTACCTGTAGATTTTGCCCTCTAGCTCAGCTGGCACCTAGGGAAACCTACCAATCCTGTGCATTTTTTAAAACTAGAGACCTAGGGGACTCTAAGATGGGGTGACTTGTGGGGCTCTGACCAGGTTCTGTTACCCAGAATCCTTTGCAAACCTTAAAATTTGGCTAAAGAAACACATTTTCCTCACATTTTAGTGACAGAAAGTTGTGAATCAGAGAGGAGACACAAATTTCCTTCCACCCAGCGTTCCCCCAAGTCTCCCTATAAAAATGATACCTCACTTGTGTGGGTAGGCCTAGCACCCTCGACAGGAAATGCCCCAAAACGCAACGTTGACACATCACATTTTTTTAAAGAAAACAGAGGTGTTTTTTGCAAAGTGCCTACCTGTAGATTTTGGCCTCTAGCTCAGCTGGCACCTAGGGAAACCTACCAAACCTGTGCATTTTTTATAACTAGAGACCTAGGGGAATTCAAGATGAGGTGACTTGTGGGGCTCTGTCCAGGTTCTGTTACCCAGAATCCTTTGCAAACCTCAAACTTTGGCTAAAAAAACAAATTTTCCTCAAATTTTGGTGACAGAAAGTTCTGGAATCAGAGAGGAGCCACAAATTTCCTTCCACCCAGCGTTCCTCCAAGTCTCCCTATAAAAATGATACCTCACTTGTGTGGGTAGGCCTAGCGCCCGCGACAGGAAATGCCCCAAAACACAACGTTGACACATCACATTTTCTTTAAAGAAAACAGAGGTGTTTTTTGCAAAGTGCCTACCTGTAGATGTTGGCCTCTAGCTCAGCTGGCACCTAGGGAAACCAACCAAACCTGTGCATTTTTGAAAACTAGAGACTTAGGGGAATCCAAGATGAGGTGACTTGTGGGGCTCTGACCAGGTTCTGTTACCCAGAATCCTTTGCAAACCTCAAACTTTGGCTAAAAAAACTAATTTTCCTCAAATTTTGGTGACAGAAAGTTCTGGAATCAGAGAGGAGCCACAAATTTCCTTCCACCCAGCGTTCCCCCAAGTCTCCCGATCAAAATGATACCTCACTTGTGTGGGTAGGCCTAGCGCCCGTAACAGGAAACGCCCCAAAACGCAACGTGGACACATCACATTTTTTTAAAGAAAACAGAGGTGTTTTTTGCAAAGTGCCTACCTGTTGATTTTGGTCTCTAGCTCAGCCGGCACCTAGGGAAACCTATCAAACCTGAGCATTTCTGAAAACTAGAGACCTAGGGGAATCCAAGATGGGGTGACTTGTGGGGCTCTGACAAGGTTCTGTTACCCAGAATCCTTTGCAAACCTCAAACTTTGGCTAAATAAACAAATTTTCCTCAGATTTTGGTGACAGAAAGTTCTGGAATCAGAGAGGAGCCACAAATTTCCTTTCACCCAGCGTTCCCCCAAGTCTCCCGATAAATGGATACCTCACTTGTGTGGGTAGGCCTAGCACCCGCGACAAGAAATGCCCCAAAACGCAACGTGGACACATCACATTTTTGTAAAGAAAACAGATGTTTTTTGCAAAGTGCCTACCTGTACATTTTGGCCTCTAGCTCAGCCGGCACCTAGGGAAACCTACCAAACCTGTGCATTTTTGAAAACTAGAGACCTAGGGGAATCCAAGATTGGGTGACTTGTGGGGCTCTGACCAGGTTCTGTTACCCAGAATCCTTTGCAAACCTCAAACTTTGGCTAAAAAAACACATTTTCCTCACATTTTGGTGACAAAAAGTTGTGGAATCAGAGAGGAGCCACAAATGTCCTTCCACCCAGAGTTCCCCCAAGTCTACCGATAGAAATGATACCTCACTTGTGTGGGTAGGCCTAGCGCCCGCGACAGGAAATGCCCCAAAACGCAACGTTGACACATCACATTTTCTTTAAAGAAAAGAGAGGTGTTTTTTGCAAAGTGCCTACCTGTAGATTTTGGCCTCTAGCTCAGCTGGCACCTAGGGAAACCAACCACACCTGTGCATTTTTGAAAACTAGAGACTTAGGGGAATCCAAGATGAGGTGACTTGTGGGGCTCTGACCAGGTTCTGTTACCCAGAATCCTTTGCAAACCTCAAACTTTGGCTAAAAAAACTAATTTTCCTCAAATTTTGGTGACAGAAAGTTCTGGAATCAGAGAGGAGCCACAAATTTCCTTCCACCCAGCGTTCCCCCACGTCTCCCGATAGAAAGGATACCTCACTTGTGTGGGTAGGCCTAGCACCCGCAACAGGAAATACCCCTAAACGCAACGTGGACACATCAAATTTTTTTAAAGAAAACAGAGGTGTTTTTTGCAAAGTGTCTACCTGTAGATTTTGGCCTCTAGCTCAGCCGGCACCTAGGGAAACCTACCAAACCTGTGCATTTTTGAAAACTAGAGACCTAGGGGAATCCAAGGTGGGGAGACTTGAGGGGCTCTGACAAGGTTCTGTTACCCAGAATCCTTTGCAAACCTCAGAATTTGGCAAAAAAAACACGTTTTCCTCACATTTCGGTGATAGAAAGTTCTGGAATCTGAGAGGAGGCACAAATTTCCTTCCACCCAGCGTTCCCCCAAGTCTCCCGATAAATGGATACCTCACTTGTGTGGGTAGGCCTAGCACCCGCGACAAGAAATGCCCCAAAACGCAACGTGGACACATCATATTTTTTGAAAGAAAAGAGAGGTGTTTTTTGCAAAGTGCCTACCTGTAGATTTTGCCCTCTAGCTCAGCTGGCACCTAGGGAAACCTACCAATCCTGTGCATTTTTTAAAACTAGAGACCTAGGGGAATACAAGATGGGGTGACTTGTGGGGCTCTGACCAGGTTCTGTTACCCAGAATCCTTTGCAAACCTTAAAATTTGGCTAAAGAAACACATTTTCCTCACATTTTGGTGACAGAAAGTTGTGAATCAGAGAGGAGACACAAATTTCCTTCCACCCAGCGTTCCCCCAAGTCTCCCTATAAAAATGATACCTCACTTGTGTGGGTAGGCCTAGCGCCCTCGACAGGAAATGCCCCAAAACGCAACGTGGACACATCACATTTTTTTAAAGAAAACAGAGGTGTTTTTTGCAAAGTGCCTACCTGTTGATTTTGGTCTCTAGCTCAGCCGGCACCTAGGGAAACCTATCAAACCTGAGCATTTCTGAAAACTAGAGACCTAGGGGAATCCAAGATGGGGTGACTTGTGGGGCTCTGACAAGGTTCTGTTACCCAGAATCCTTTGCAAACCTCAAACTTTGGCTAAATAAACAAATTTTCCTCAGATTTTGGTGACAGAAAGTTCTGGAATCAGAGAGGAGCCACAAATTTCCTTCCACCCAGCGTTCCCCGAAGTCTCCCGATAAATGGATACCTCACTTGTGTGGGTAGGCCTAGCACCCGCGACAAGAAATGCCCCAAAACGCAACGTGGACACATCACATTTTTGTAAAGAAAACAGATGTTTTTTGCAAAGTGCCTACCTGTACATTTTGGCCTCTAGCTCAGCCGGCACCTAGGGAAACCTACCAAACCTGCGCATTTTTGAAAACTAGAGACCTAGGGGAATCCAAGATTGGGTGACTTGTGGGGCTCTGACCAGGTTCTGTTACCCAGAATCCTTTCCAAACCTCAAACTTTGGCTAAAAAAACACATTTTCCTCAAATTTTGGTGACAGAAAGTTCTGGAATCAGAGAGGAGCCACAAATTTCCTTCCACCCAGCGTTCCCCCAAGTCTCCCGATAAAAAGGATACCTCACTTGTGTGGGTAGGCCTAGCGCCCGCGACAGGAAATGCCCCAAAACTCAATGTTGACACATCACATTTCTTTAAAGAAAACAGAGGAGTTTTTTGCAAAGTGCCTACCTGTAGATTTTGGCCTCTAGCTCAGCTGGCACCTAGGGAAACCTACCAAACCTGTGAATTTTTGTAAACTAGAGACCTAGGGGAATCCAAGATGAGTTGACTTGTGGGGCTCTGACCAGGTTCTGTTACCCAGAATCCTTTGCAAACCTCAAACTTTGGCTAAAATCTAATTTTCCTCAAATTTTGGTGACAGAAAATTCTGGAATCAGAGAGGAGCCACAAATTTCCTTCCACCCAGCGTTCCCCCAAGTCTCCTGACAAAAAGGATACCTCACTTGTGTGGGTAGGCCTAGCGCCCGCGACAGGAAATGCCCCAAAACGCAACGTGGACACATCACATTTTTTGAAAGAAAACAGAGGTGTTTTTTGCAAAGTGTCTACCTGTAGATTTTGGCCTCTAGCTCAGCCGGCACCTAGGGAAACCTACCAAACCTGTGCATTTTTGAAAACTAGAGACCTAGGGGAATCCAAGATGGGGTGACTTGTGGGGCTCTGACCTGGTTCTGTTACCCAGAATCCTTTGCAAACCTCAAACTTTGGCTAAAAAAACTAATTTTCCTAAAATTTTGGTGACAGAAAGTTCTGGAATCAGAGAGGAGCCACAAATTTCCTTCCACCCAGCGTTCCCCCAAGTCTCCCGATAAAAATTATACCTCACTTGTGTGGGTAGGCCTAGCGCCCGTAACAGGAAATGCCCCAAAACGCAACTTGGACACATCACATTTTTTTAAAGAAAACAGGTGTTTTTGCAAAGTGCCTACCTGTTGATTTTGGTCTCTAGCTCAGCCGGCACCTAGGGAAACCTATCAATCCTGTGCATTTCTGAAAACTAGAGACCTAGGGGAATCCAAGATGGGGTGACTTGTGGGGCTCTGACCAGGTTCTGTTACCCAGAATCCTTTGCAAACCTCAAACTTTGGCTAAAAAAACAAATTTTCCTCAGATTTTGGTGACAGAAAGTTCTGGAATCAGAGAGGAGCCACAAATTTCCTTCCACCCAGCGTTCCCCCAAGTCTCCCGATAAATGGATACCTCACTTGTGTGGGTAGGGCTAGCACCCGCGACAAGAAATGCCCCAAAACGCAACGTGGACACATCACATTTTTGTAAAGAAAACACATGTTTTTTGCAAAGTGCATACCTGTACATTTTGGCCTCTAGCTCAGCCGGCACCTAGGGAAACCTACCAAACCTGTGCATTTTTTAAAACTAGAGACCTAGGGGAATCCAAGATTGGGTGACGATTTGGGTGGCTCTTACCAGGTTCTGTTACCCAGAATCCTTTGCAAACCTCAAACTTTGGCTAAAAAAACACATTTTCCTCAAATTTTGGTGACAGAAAGTTCTGGAATCAGAGAGGAGCCACAAATGTCCTTCCACCCAGCGTTCCCCCAAGTCTCCCGATAAAAATGATACCTCACTTGTGTGGGTAGGCCTAGCACCCGCGACAGGAAATGCCCCAAAACGCAACGTGGACACATCACATTTTTTTAAAGAAAACAGAGGTGTTTTTTGCAAAGTGCCTACCTGTAGATTTTGGCCTCTAGCTCAGCCGGCACCTAGGGAAACCTACCAAATCTGTGCATTTTTTTAAACTAGAGACCTAGGGAACTCCAAGATGGGGTGACTTGTGGGGCTCTGACCAGGTTCTGTTACCCAGAATCCTTTGCAAACCTTAAAATTTGGCTAAAAAAACACATTTTCCTCACATTTTGGTGACAAAAAGTTGTGGAATCAGAGAGGAGCCACAAATGTCCTTCCACCCAGAGTTCCCCCAAGTCTCCCTATAAAAATGATACCTCACTTGTGTGGGTAGGCCTAGCGCCCGCGACAGGAAATGCCCCAAAACGCAACGTTGACACATCACATTTTCTTTAAAGAAAAGAGAGGTGTTTTTTGCAAAGTGCCTACCTGTAGATTTTGGCCTCTAGCTCAGCTGGCACCTAGGGAAACCAACCACACCTGTGCATTTTTGAAAACTAGAGACTTAGGGGAATCCAAGATGAGGTGACTTGTGGGGCTCTGACCAGGTTCTGTTACCCAGAATCCTTTGCAAACCTCAAACTTTGGCTAAAAAAACTAATTTTCCTCAAATTTTGGTGACAGAAAGTTCTGGAATCAGAGAGGAGCCACAAATTTCCTTCCACCCAGCGTTCCCCCACGTCTCCCGATAGAAAGGATACCTCACTTGTGTGGGTAGGCCTAGCACCCGCAACAGGAAATGCCCCTAAACGCAACGTGGACACATCAAATTTTTTTAAAGAAAACAGAGGTGTTTTTTGCAAAGTGTCTACCTGTAGATTTTGGCCTCTAGCTCAGCCGGCACCTAGGGAAACCTACCAAACCTGTGCACTTTTGAAAACTAGAGACCTAGGGGAATCCAAGGTGGGGTGACTTGTGGGGCTCTGACAAGGTTCTGTTACCCAGAATCCTTTGCAAACCTCAGAATTTGGCTAAAAAAACACGTTTTCCTCACATTTCGGTGATAGAAAGTTCTGGAATCTGAGAGGAGGCACAAATTTCCTTCCACCCAGCGTTCCCCCAAGTCTCCCGATAAATGGATACCTCACTTGTGTGGGTAGGCCTAGCACCCGCGACAAGAAATGCCCCAAAACGCAACGTGGACACATCATATTTTTTGAAAGAAAAGAGAGGTGTTTTTTGCAAAGTGCCTACCTGTAGATTTTGCCCTCTAGCTCAGCTGGCACCTAGGGAAACCTACCAATCCTGTGCATTTTTTAAAACTAGAGACCTAGGGGACTCCAAGATGGGGTGACTTGTGGGGCTCTGACCAGGTTCTGTTACCCAGAATCCTTTGCAAACCTTAAAATTTGGCTAAAGAAACACATTTTCCTCACATTTTGGTGACAGAAAGTTGTGAATCAGAGAGGAGACACAAATTTCCTTCCACCCAGCGTTCCCCCAAGTCTCCCTATAAAAATGATACCTCACTTGTGTGGGTAGGCCTAGCGCCCTCGACAGGAAATGCCCCCAAAACGCAACGTTGACACATCACATTTTTTTAAAGAAAACAGAGGTGTTTTTTGCAAAGTGCCTACCTGTAGATTTTGGCCTCTAGCTCAGCTGGCACCTAGGGAAACCTACCAAACCTGTGCATTTTTTATAACTAGAGACCTAGGGGAATTCAAGATGAGGTGACTTGTGGGGCTCTGTCCAGGTTCTGTTACCCAGAATCCTTTGCAAACCTCAAACTTTGGCTAAAAAAACAAATTTTCCTCAAATTTTGGTGACAGAAAGTTCTGGAATCAGAGAGGAGCCACAAATTTCCTTCCACCCAGCGTTCCCCCAAGTCTCCCTATAAAAATGATACCTCACTTGTGTGGGTAGGCCTAGCGCCCGCGACAGGAAATGCCCCAAAACACAACATTGACACATCACATTTTCTTTAAAGAAAACAGAGGTGTTTTTTGCAAAGTGCCTACCTGTAGATTTTGGCCTCTAGCTCAGCTGGCACCTAGGGAAACCTACCAAACCTGTGAACTTTTGTAAACTAGAGACCTAGGGGAATCCAAGATGAGGTGACTTGTGGGGCTCTGACCAGGTTCTGTTACCCAGAATCCTTTGCAAACCTCAAACTTTGGCTAAAAAAACTAATTTTCCTCAAATTTTGGTGACAGAAAGTTCTGGAATCAGAGAGGAGCCACAAATTTCCTTCCACCCAGCATTCCCCCAAGTCTCCCGATAAAAATGATACCTCACTTGTGTGGGTAGGCCTAGCGCCCGTAACAGGAAACGCCCCAAAACGCAACGTGGACACATCACATTTTTTTAAAGAAAACAGAGGTGTTTTTTGCAAAGTGCCTACCTGTTGATTTTGGTCTCTAGCTCAGCCGGCACCTAGGGAAACCTATCAAACCTGAGCATTTCTGAGAACTAGAGACCTAGGGGAATCCATGATGGGGTGACTTGTGGGGCTCTGACAAGGTTCTGTTACCCAGAATCCTTTGCAAACCTCAAACTTTGGCTAAATAAACAAATTTTCCTCAGATTTTGGTGACAGAAAGTTCTGGAATCAGAGAGGAGCCACAAATTTCCTTCCACCCAGCGTTCCCCCAAGTCTCCCGATAAATGGATACCTCACTTGTGTGGGTAGGCCTAGCACCCGCGACAAGAAATGCCCCAAAACGCAACGTGGACACATCACATTTTTGTAAAGAAAACAGATGTTTTTTGCAAAGTGCCTACCTGTACATTTTGGCCTCTAGCTCAGCCGGCACCTACGGAAACCTACCAAACCTGCGCATTTTTGAAAACTAGAGAACGAGGGGAATCCAAGATTGGGTGACTTGTGGGGCTCTGACCAGGTTCTGTTACCCAGAATCCTTTCCAAACCTCAAACTTTGGCTAAAAAAACACATTTTCCTCAAATTTTGGTGACAGAAAGTTCTGGAATCAGAGAGGAGCCACAAATTTCCTTCCACCCAGCGTTCCCCCAAGTCTCCCGATAAAAAGGATACCTCACTTGTGTGGGTAGGCCTAGCGCCCGCGACAGGAAATGCCCCAAAACTCAATGTTGACACATCACATTTCTTTAAAGAAAACAGAGGAGTTTTTTGCAAAGTGCCTACCTGTAGATTTTGGCCTCTAGCTCAGCTGGCACCTAGGGAAACCTACCAAACCTGTGAATTTTTGTAAACTAGAGACCTAGGGGAATCCAAGATGAGGTGACTTGTGGGGCTCTGACCAGGTTCTGTTACCCAGAATCCTTTGCAAACCTCAAACTTTGGCTAAAATCTAATTTTCCTCAAATTTTGGTGACAGAAAATTCTGGAATCAGAGGAGCCACACATTTCCTTCCACCCAGCGTTCCCCCAAGTCTCCTGACAAAAAGGATACCTCACTTGTGTGGGTAGGCCTAGCGCCCGCGACAGGAAATGCCCCAAAACGCAACGTGGACACATCACATTTTTTGAAAGAAAACAGAGGTGTTTTTTGCAAAGTGTCTACCTGTAGATTTTGGCCTCTAGCTCAGCCGGCACCTAGGGAAACCTACCAAACCTGTGCATTTTTGAAAACTAGAGACCTAGGGGAATCCAAGATGGGGTGACTTGTGGGGCTCTGACCTGGTTCTGTTACCCAGAATCCTTTGCAAACCTCAAACTTTGGCTAAAAAAACTAATTTTCCTAAAATTTTGGTGACAGAAAGTTCTGGAATCAGAGAGGAGCCACAAATTTCCTTCCACCCAGCGTTCCCCCAAGTCTCCCGATAAAAATTATACCTCACTTGTGTGGGTAGGCCTAGCGCCCGTAACAGGAAATGCCCCAAAACGCAACTTGGACACATCACATTTTTTTAAAGAAAACAGAGGTGTTTTTGCAAAGTGCCTACCTGTTGATTTTGGTCTCTAGCTCAGCCGGCACCTAGGGAAACCTATCAATCCTGTGCATTTCTGAAAACTAGAGACCTAGGGGAATCCAAGATGGGGTGACTTGTGGGGCTCTGACCAGGTTCTGTTACCCAGAATCCTTTGCAAACCTCAAACTTTGGCTAAAAAAACAAATTTTCCTCAGATTTTGGTGACAGAAAGTTCTGGAATCAGAGAGGAGCCACAAATTTCCTTCCACCCAGCGTTCCCCCAAGTCTCCCGATAAATGGATATCTCACTTGTGTGGGTAGGCCTAGCACCCGCGACAAGAAATGCCCCAAAACGCAACGTGGACACATCACATTTTTGTAAAGAAAACACATGTTTTTTGCAAAGTGCATACCTGTACATTTTGGCCTCTAGCTCAGCCGGCACCTAGGGAAACCTACCAAACCTGTGCATTTTTTAAAACTAGAGACCTAGGGGAATCCAAGATTGGGTGACGATTTGGGTGGCTCTTACCAGGTTCTGTTACCCAGAATCCTTTGCAAACCTCAAACTTTGGCTAAAAAAACACATTTTCCTCAAATTTTGGTGACAGAAAGTTCTGGAATCAGAGAGGAGCCACAAATGTCCTTCCACCCAGCGTTCCCCCAAGTCTCCCGATAAAAATGATACCTCACTTGTGTGGGTAGGCCTAGCACCCGCGACAGGAAATGCCCCAAAACGCAACGTGGACACATCACATTTTTTGAAAGAAAACAGAGGTGTTTTTTGCAAAGTGCCTACCTGTAGATTTTGGCCTCTAGCTCAGCTGGCACCTAGGGAAACCAACCACACCTGTGCATTTTTGAAAACTAGAGACTTAGGGGAATCCAAGATGAGGTGACTTGTGGGGCTCTGACCAGGTTCTGTTACCCAGAATCCTTTGCAAACCTCAAACTTTGGCTAAAAAAACTAATTTTCCTCAAATTTTGGTGACAGAAAGTTCTGGAATCAGAGAGGAGCCACACATTTCCTTCCACCCAGCGTTCCCCCACGTCTCCCGATAGAAAGGATACCTCACTTGTGTGGGTAGGCCTAGCACCCGCAACAGGAAATGCCCCTAAACGCAACGTGGACACATCACATTTTTTTAAAGAAAACAGAGGTGTTTTTTGCAAAGTGTCTACCTGTAGATTTTGGCCTCTAGCTCAGCCGGCACCTAGGGAAACCTACCAAACCTGTGCATTTTTGAAAACTAGAGACCTAGGGGAATCCAAGGTGGGGTGACTTGTGGGGCTCTGACAAGGTTCTGTTACCCAGAATCCTTTGCAAACCTCAGAATTTGGCTAAAAAAACACGTTTTCCTCACATTTCGGTGATAGAAAGTTCTGGAATCTGAGAGGAGGCACAAATTTCCTTCCACCCAGCGTTCCCCCAAGTCTCCCGATAAATGGATACCTCACTTGTGTGGGTAGGCCTAGCACCCGCGACAAGAAATGCCCCAAAACGCAACGTGGACACATCATATTTTTTGAAAGAAAAGAGAGGTGTTTTTTGCAAAGTGCCTACCTGTAGATTTTGCCCTCTAGCTCAGCTGGCACCTAGGGAAACCTACCAATCCTGTGCATTTTTTAAAACTAGAGACCTAGGGGACTCTAAGATGGAGTGACTTGTGGGGCTCTGACCAGGTTCTGTTACCCAGAATCCTTTGCAAACCTTAAAATTTGGCTAAAGAAACACATTTTCCTCACATTTTGGTGACAGAAAGTTGTGAATCAGAGAGGAGACACAAATTTCCTTCCACCCAGCGTTCCCCCAAGTCTCCCTATAAAAATGATACCTCACTTGTGTGGGTAGGCCTAGCACCCTCGACAGGAAATGCCCCAAAACGCAACGTTGACACATCACATTTTTTTAAAGAAAACAGAGGTGTTTTTTGCAAAGTGCCTACCTGTAGATTTTGGCCTCTAGCTCAGCTGGCACCTAGGGAAACCTACCAAACCTGTGCATTTTTTATAACTAGAGACCTAGGGGAATTCAAGATGAGGTGACTTGTGGGGCTCTGTCCAGGTTCTGTTACCCAGAATCCTTTGCAAACCTCAAACTTTGGCTAAAAAAACAAATTTTCCTCAAATTTTGGTGACAGAAAGTTCTGGAATCAGAGAGGAGCCACAAATTTCCTTCCACCCAGCGTTCCTCCAAGTCTCCCTATAAAAATGATACCTCACTTGTGTGGGTAGGCCTAGCGCCCGCGACAGGAAATGCCCCAAAACACAACGTTGACACATCACATTTTCTTTAAAGAAAATAGAGGTGTTTTTTGCAAAGTGCCTACCTGTAGATGTTGGCCTCTAGCTCAGCTGGCACCTAGGGAAACCAACCAAACCTGTGCATTTTTGAAAACTAGAGACTTAGGGGAATCCAAGATGAGGTGACTTGTGGGGCTCTGACCAGGTTCTGTTACCCAGAATCCTTTGCAAACCTCAAACTTTGGCTAAAAAAACTAATTTTCCTCAGATTTTGGTGACAGAAAGTTCTGGAATCAGAGAGGAGCCACAAATTTCCTTTCACCCAGCGTTCCCCCAAGTCTCCCGATAAATGGATACCTCACTTGTGTGGGTAGGCCTAGCACCCGCGACAAGAAATGCCCCAAAACGCAACGTGGACACATCACATTTTTGTAAAGAAAACAGATGTTTTTTGCAAAGTGCCTACCTGTACATTTTGGCCTCTAGCTCAGCCGGCACCTAGGGAAACCTACCAAACCTGCGCATTTTTGAAAACTAGAGACCTAGGGGAATCCAAGATTGGGTGACTTGTGGGGCTCTGACCAGGTTCTGTTACCCAGAATCCTTTCCAAACCTCAAACTTTGGCTAAAAAAACACATTTTCCTCAAATTTTGGTGACAGAAAGTTCTGGAATCAGAGAGGAGCCACAAATTTCCTTCCACCCAGCGTTCCCCCAAGTCTACCGATAAAAATGATACCTCACTTGTGTGGGTAGGCCTAGCACCCGCGACAGGAAATGCCCCAAAATGCAACGTGGACACATCACATTTTTTTAAAGAAAACAGAGGTGTTTTTTTCAAAGTGCCTACCTGTAGATTTTGGCCTCTAGCTCAGCTGGCACCTAGGGAAACCTACCAAACCTGTGCATTTTTTAAAACTAGAGACCTAGGGGACTCCAAGATGGGGTGACTTGTGGGGCTCTGACCAGGTTCTGTTACCCAGAATCCTTTGCAAACCTTAAAATTTGGCTAAAAAAACAAATTTTCCTCTCATTTTGGTGACAGAAAGTTATGGAATCAGAGAGGAGCCACAAATTTCCTTCCACCCAGAGTTCCCCCAAGTCTCCCTATAAAAATGATACCTCACTTGTGTGGGTAGGCCTAGCGCCCGCGACAGGAAATGCCCCAAAATGCAACGTTGACACATCACATTTTTTTAAAGAAAACAGAGGTGTTTTTTGCAAAGTGCCTACCTGTAGATTTTGGCCTCTAGCTCAGCTGGCACCTAGGGAAACCAACCAAACCTGTGCATTTTTTAAAACTAGAGACTTAGGGGAATCCAAGATGAGGTGACTTGTGGGGCTCTGACCAGGTTCTGTTACCCAGAATCCTTTGCAAACCTCAAACTTTGGCTAAAAAAACAAATTTTCCTCAAATTTTGGTGACAGAAAGTTCTGGAATCAGAGAGGAGCCACAAATTTCCTTCCACCCAGCGTTCCCCCAAATCTCCCGATAAAAATGATATCTCACTTGTGTGGGTAGGCCTAGCGCCCGCGACAGGAAATGCCCCTAAACGCAACGTGGACACATCACATTTTTTTAAAGAAAACAGAGGTGTTTTTTGCAAAGTGTCTACTGTAGATTTTGGCCTCTAGCTCAGCCGGCACCTAGGGAAACCTACCAAACCTGTGCATTTTTTTAAACTAGAGACCTAGGGTACTCCAAGATGGGGTGACTTGTGGGGCTCTGACCAGGTTCTGTTACCCAGAATCCTTTGCAAACCTTAAAATTTGGCTAAAAAAACACATTTTCCTCACATTTTGGTGACAGAAAGTTGTGAAATCAGAGAGGAGCCACAAATGTCCTTCCACCCAGAGTTCCCCCAAGTCTCCCTATAAAAATGATACCTCACTTGTGTGGGTAGGCCTAGCGCCCGCGACAGGAAATGCCCCAAAACACAACGTTGACACATCACATTTTCTTTAAAGAAAACAGAGGTGTTTTTTGCAAAGTGTCTACCTGTAGATTTTGGCCTCTAGCTCAGCCGGCACCTAGGGAAACCTACCAAACCTGTGCATTTTTTAAAACTAGAGACCTAGGGGAATCTAAGGTGGGGTGACTTGTGGGGCTCTGACAAGGTTCTGTTACCCAGAATCCTTTGCAAACCTCAGAATTTGGCTAAAAAAACACGTTTTCCTAACATTTCGGTGATAGAAAGTTCTGGAATCTGAGAGGAGGCACAAATTTCCTTCCACCCAGCGTTCCCCCAAGTCTCCCGATAAATGGATACCTCACTTGTGTGGGTAGGCCTAGCACCCGTGACAAGAAATGCCCCAAAACGCAACGTGGACACATCATATTTTTTGAAAGAAAAGAGAGGTGTTTTTTGCAAAGTGCCTACCTGTAGATTTTGCCCTCTAGCTCAGCTGGCACCTAGGGAAACCTACCAATCCTGTGCATTTTTTAAAACTAGAGACCTAGGGGACTCTAAGATGGGGTGACTTGTGGGGCTCTGACCAGGTTCTGTTACCCAGAATCCTTTGCAAACCTTAAAATTTGGCTAAAGAAACACATTTTCCTCACATTTTGGTGACAGAAAGTTGTGAATCAGAGAGGAGACACAAATTTCCTTCCACCCAGCGTTCCCCCAAGTCTCCCTATAAAAATGATACCTCACTTGTGTGGGTAGGCCTAGCACCCTCGACAGGAAATGCCCCAAAACGCAACGTTGACACATCACATTTTTTTAAAGAAAACAGAGGTGTTTTTTGCAAAGTGCCTACCTGTAGATTTTGGCCTCTAGCTCAGCTGGCACCTAGGGAAACCTACCAAACCTGTGCATTTTTTATAACTAGAGACCTAGGGGAATTCAAGATGAGGTGACTTGTGGGGCTCTGTCCAGGTTCTTTTACCCAGAATCCTTTGCAAACCTCACACTTTGGCTAAAAAAACAAATTTTCCTCAAATTTTGGTGACTGAAAGTTCTGGAATCAGAGAGGAGCCACAAATTTCCTTCCACCCAGCGTTCCTCCAAGTCTCCCTATAAAAATGATACCTCACTTGTGTGGGTAGGCCTAGCGCCCGCGACAGGAAATGCCCCAAAACACAACGTTGACACATCACATTTTCTTTAAAGAAAACAGAGGTGTTTTTTGCAAAGTGCCTACCTGTAGATGTTGGCCTCTAGCTCAGCTGGCACCTAGGGAAACCAACCAAACCTGTGCATTTTTGAAAACTAGAGACTTAGGGGAATCCAAGATGAGGTGACTTGTGGGGCTCTGACCAGGTTCTGTTACCCAGAATCCTTTGCAAACCTCAAACTTTTGCTAAAAAAACTAATTTTCCTCAAATTTTGGTGACAGAAAGTTCTGGAATCAGAGAGGAGCCACAAATTTCCTTCCACCCAGCGTTCCCCCAAGTCTCCCGATCAAAATGATACCTCACTTGTGTGGGTAGGCCTAGCGCCCGTAACAGGAAACGCCCCAAAACGCAACGTGGACACATCACATTTTTTTAAAGAAAACAGAGGTGTTTTTTGCAAAGTGCCTACCTGTTGATTTTGGTCTCTAGCTCAGCCGGCACCTAGGGAAACCTATCAAACCTGAGCATTTCTGAAAACTAGAGACCTAGGGGAATCCAAGATGGGGTGACTTGTGGGGCTCTGACAAGGTTCTGTTACCCAGAATCCTTTGCAAACCTCAAACTTTGGCTAAATAAACAAATTTTCCTCAGATTTTGGTGACAGAAAGTTCTGGAATCAGAGAGGAGCCACAAATTTCCTTTCACCCAGCGTTCCCCCAAGTCACCCGATAAATGGATACCTCACTTGTGTGGGTAGGCCTAGCACCCGCGACAAGAAATGCCCCAAAACGCAACGTGGACACATCACATTTTTGTAAAGAAAACAGATGTTTTTTGCAAAGTGCCTACCTGTACATTTTGGCCTCTAGCTCAGCCGGCACCTAGGGAAACCTACCAAACCTGCGCATTTTTGAAAACTAGAGACCTAGGGGAATCCAAGATTGGGTGACTTGTGGGGCTCTGACCAGGTTCTGTTACCCAGAATCCTTTCCAAACCTCAAACTTTGGCTAAAAAAACACATTTTCCTCAAATTTTGGTGACAGAAAGTTCTGGAATCAGAGAGGAGCCACAAATTTCCTTCCACCCAGCGTTCCTCCAAGTCTCCCTATAAAAATGATACCTCACTTGTGTGGGTAGGCCTAGCGCCCGCGACAGGAAATGCCCCAAAACACAACGTTGACACATCACATTTTCTTTAAAGAAAACAGAGGTGTTTTTTGCAAAGTGCCTACCTGTAGATGTTGGCCTCTAGCTCAGCTGGCACCTAGGGAAACCAACCAAACCTGTGCATTTTTGAAAACTAGAGACTTAGGGGAATCCAAGATGAGGTGACTTGTGGGGCTCTGACCAGGTTCTGTTACCCAGAATCCTTTGCAAACCTCAAACTTTTGCTAAAAAAACTAATTTTCCTCAAATTTTGGTGACAGAAAGTTCTGGAATCAGAGAGGAGCCACAAATTTCCTTCCACCCAGCGTTCCCCCAAGTCTCCCGATCAAAATGATACCTCACTTGTGTGGGTAGGCCTAGCGCCCGTAACAGGAAACGCCCCAAAACGCAACGTGGACACATCACATTTTTTTAAAGAAAACAGAGGTGTTTTTTGCAAAGTGCCGACCTGTAGATTTTGGCCTCTAGCTCAGCTGGCACCTAGGGAAACCTACCAAACCTGTGCATTTTTGAAAACTAGAGACCTAGGGGACTCCAAGTTGGGGTGACTTGTGGGGCTCTGACCAGGTTCTGTTACCCAGAATCCTTTGCAAACCTTAAAATCTGGCTAAAAAAACAAATTTTCCTCACATTTTGGTGACAGAAAGTTGTGGAATCAGAGAGGAGCCACAAATTTCCTTCCACCCAGCGTTCCCCCAAGTCTACCGATAAAAATGATACCTCACTTGTGTGGGTAGGCCTAGCACCCGCGACAGGAAATGCCCCAAAACGCAACGTGGACACATCACATTTTTTTAAAGAAAACAGAGGTGTTTTTTTCAAAGTGCCTACCTGTAGATTTTGGCCTCTAGCTCAGCTGGCACCTAGGGAAACCTACCAAACCTGTGCATTTTTTAAAACTAGAGACCTAGGGGACTCCAAGATGGGGTGACTTGTGGGGCTCTGACCAGGTTCTGTTACCCAGAATCCTTTGCAAACCTTAAAATTTGGCTAAAAAAACACATTTTCCTCACATTTTGGTGACAGAAAGTTGTGGAATCAGAGAGGAGCCACAAATTTCCTTCCACCCAGAGTTCCCCCAAGTCTCCCTATAAAAATGATACCTCACTTGTGTGGGTAGGCCTAGCGCCCGCGACAGGAAATGCCCCAAAATGCAACGTTGACACATCACATTTTTTTAAAGAAAACAGAGGTGTTTTTTGCAAAGTGCCTACCTGTAGATTTTGGCCTCTAGCTCAGCTGGCACCTAGGGAAACCAACCAAACCTGTGCATTTTTTAAAACTAGAGACTTAGGGGAATCCAAGATGAGGTGACTTGTGGGGCTCTGACCAGGTTCTGTTACCCAGAATCCTTTGCAAACCTCAAACTTTGGCTAAAAAAACAAATTTTCCTCAAATTTTGGTGACAGAAAGTTCTGGAATCAGAGAGGAGCCACAAATTTCCTTCCACCCAGCGTTCCCCCAAGTCTCCCGATAAAAATGATATCTCACTTGTGTGGGTAGGTCTAGCGCCCGCGACAGGAAATGCCCCTAAACGCAACGTGGACACATCACATTTTTTTAAAGAAAACAGAGGTGTTTTTTGCAAAGTGTCTACTGTAGATTTTGGCCTCTAGCTCAGCCGGCACCTAGGGAAACCTACCAAACCTGTGCATTTTTTTAAACTAGAGACCTAGGGTACTCCAAGATGGGGTGACTTGTGGGGCTCTGACCAGGTTCTGTTACCCAGAATCCTTTGCAAACCTTAAAATTTGGCTAAAAAAACACATTTTCCTCACATTTTGGTGACAGAAAGTTGTGAAATCAGAGAGGAGCCACAAATGTCCTTCCACCCAGAGTTCCCCCAAGTCTCCCTATAAAAATGATACCTCACTTATGTGGGTAGGCCTAGCGCCCGCGACAGGAAATGCCTCTAAACGCAACGTGGACACATCACATTTTTTTAAAGAAAACAGAGGTGTTTTTTGCAAAGTGTCTACCTGTAGATTTTGGCCTCTAGCTCAGCCGGCACCTAGGGAAACCTACCAAACCTGTGCATTTTTGAAAACTAGAGACCTAGGGGAATCCAAGGTGGGGTGACTTGTGGGGCTCTGACAAGGTTCTGTTACCCAGAATCCTTTGCAAACCTCAGAATTTGGCTAAAAAAACACGTTTTCCTCACATTTCGGTGATAGAAAGTCCTGGAATCTGAGAGGAGGCACAAATTTCCTTCCACCCAGCGTTCCCCCAAGTCTCCCGATAAATGGATACCTCACTTGTGTGGGTAGGCCTAGCACCCGCGACAATAAATGCCCCAAAACGCAACGTGGACACATCACATTTTATGAAAGAAAACAGATGTTTTTTGCAAAGTGCCTACCTGTACATTTTGGCCTCTAGCTCAGCCGGCACCTAGGGAAACCTACCAAACCTGTGCATTTTTGAAAACTAGAGACCTAGGGGAATCCAAGTTTGGGTGACTTGTGGGGCTCTTACCAGGTTCTGTTACCCAGAATCCTTTGCAAACCTCAAACTTTGAATAAAAAAACAAATTTTCCTCAAATTTTGGTGACAGAAAGTTCTGGAATCAGAGAGGAGCCACAAATTTCCTTCCACCCAGCGTTCCCCCAAGTCTCCCGATAAAAATGATACCTCACTTGTGTGTTAGGCCTAGCACCCGCGACAGGAAATGCCCCAAAACGCAACGTGGACACATCACATTTTTTGAAAGAAAAGAGAGGTGTTTTTTGCAAAGTGCCTACCTGTAGATTTTGCCCTCTAGCTCAGCTGGCACCTAGGGAAACCTACCAATCCTGTGCATTTTTTAAAACTAGAGACCTAGGGGACTCCAAGATGGGGTGACTTGTGGGGTTCTGACCAGGTTCTGTTACCCAGAATCCTTTGCAAACCTTACAATTTGGCTAAAGAAACACATTTTCCTCACATTTTGGTGACAGAAAGTTGTGGAATCAAAGAGGAGACACAAATTTCCTTCCACCCAGAGTTCCCCCAAGTCTCCCTATAAAAATGATACCTCACTTGTGTGGGTAGGCCTAGCGCCCTCGACAGGAAATGCCCCAAAACGCAACGTTGACACATCAAATTTTTTGAAAGAAAACAGAGGTGTTTTTTGCAAAGTGCCTACCTGTAGATTTTGGCCTCTAGCTCAGCTGGCACCTAGGGAAACCTACCAAACCTGTGCATTTTTTAAAACTAGAGACCTAGGGGAATTCAAGATGAGGTGACTTGTGGGGCTCTGTCCAGGTTCTGTTACCCAGAATCCTTTGCAAACCTCAAACGTTGGCTAAAAAAACAAATTTTCCTCAAATTTTGGTGACAGAAAGTTCTGGAATCAGAGAGGAGCCACAAATTTCCTTCCACCCAGCGTTCCCCCAAGTCTCCCGATAAAAAGGATACCTCACTTGTGTGGGTAGGCCTAGCGCCCGCGACAGGAAATGCCCCAAAACGCAATGTTGACACATCACATTTTTTGAAAGAAAACAGAGGAGTTTTTTGCAAAGTGCCTACCTGTAGATTTTGGCCTCTAGCTCAGCTGGCACCTAGGGAAACCTACCAAACCTTTGCATTTTTTTAAACTAGAGACCTAGGGGAATCCAAGATGAGGTGACTTGTGGGGCTCTGACCAGGTTCTGTTACCCAGAATCCTTTGCAAACCTCAAACTTTGGCTAAAAAAACAATTTTTCCTCAAATTTTGGTGACAGAAAGTTCTGGAATCAGAGAGTAGCCACAAATTTCCTTCCACCCAGCGTTCCCCCAAGTCTCCCGATAAAAAGGATACCTCACTTGTGTGGGTAGGCCTAGCGCCCGCGACAGGAATTGCCCCAAAACGCAACGTGGACACATCACAATTTTTGAAAGAAAACAGAGGTGTTTTTTGCAAAGTGTCTACCTGTAGATTTTGGCCTCTAGCTCAGCCGGCACCTAGGGAAACCTACCAAACCTGTGCATTTTTGAAAACTAGAGACCTAGGGGAATCCAAGATGGGGTGACTTCTGGGGCTCTGACCAGGTTCTGTTACCCAGAATCCTTTGCAAACCTCAAACTTTGGCTAAAAAAAATAATTTTCCTCAAATTTTGGTGACAGAAAGTTCTGGAATCAGAGAGGAGCCACAAATTTCCTTCCACCCAGCGTTCCCCCAAGTCTCCCGATAAAAATGATACCTCACTTGTGTGGGTAGGCCAAGCGCCCGTAAGAGGAAACGCCCCAAAACGCAACGTGGACACATCACATTTTTTTAAAGAAAACAGAGGTGTTTTTTGCAAAGTGCCTACCTGTTGATTTTGGTCTCTAGCTCAGCCGGCACCTAGGGAAACCTATCATACCTGTGCATTTCTGAAAACTAGAGACCTAGGGGAATCCAAGATGAGGTGACTTGTGGGGCTCTGACCAGGTTCTGTTACCCAGAATCCTTTGCAAACCTCAAACTTTGGCTAAAAAAACTAATTTTCCTCAGATTTTGGTGACAGAAAGTTCTGGAATCAGAGAGGAGCCACAAATTTCCTTCCACCCAGCTTTCCCCCAAGTCTCCCGATAAATGGATACCTCACTTGTGTGGGTAGGCCTAGCACCCGCGACAAGAAATGCCCCAAAACGCAACGTGGACACATCACATTTTTGTAAAGAAAACAGATGTTTTTTGCAAAGTGCCTACCTGTACATTTTGGCCTCTAGCTCAGCCGGCACCTAGGGAAACCTACCAAACCTGTGCATTTTTGAAAACTAGAGACCTAGGGGAATCCAAGATTGGGTGACTTGTGGGGCTCTTACCAGGTTCTGTTACCCAGAATCCTTTCCAAACCTTAAACTTTGGCTAAAAAAACACATTTTCCTCAAATTTTGGTGACAGAAAGTTCTGGAATCAGAGAGCAGCCACAAATTTCCTTCCACCCAGCGTTCCCCCAAGTCTCCCGATAAAAATGATACCTCACTTGTGTGGGTAGGCCTAGCACCCGCGACAGTAAATGCCCCAAAACGCAACGTGGACACATCACATTTTTTTAAAGAAAACAGAGGTGTTTTTTGCAAAGTGCCGACCTGTAGATTTTGGCCTCTAGCTCAGCTGGCACCTAGGGAAACCTACCAAACCTGTGCATTTTTGAAAACTAGAGACCTAGGGGACTCCAAGTTGGGGTGACTTGTGGGGCTCTGACCAGGTTCTGTTACCCAGAATCCTTTGCAAACCTTAAAATCTGGCTAAAAAAACAAATTTTCCTCACATTTTGGTGACAGAAAGTTGTGGAATCAGAGAGGAGCCACAAATTTCCTTCCAGCCAGAGTTCCCCCAAGTCTCCCTATAAAAATGATACCTCACTTGTGTGGGTAGGCCTAGCGCCCGCGACAGGAAATGCCCCAAAACGCAATGTTGACACATCACATTTTTTTAAAGAAAACAGAGGTGTTTTTTGCAAAGTGCCTACCTGTAGATTTTGGCCTCTAGCTCAGCTGGCACCTAGGGAAACCAACCAAACCTGTGCATTTTTTTAAACTAGAGACTTAGGGGAATCCAAGATGAGGAGACTTGTGGGACTCCGACCAGGTTCTGTTACCCAGAATCCTTTGCAAACCTCAAACTTTGCCTAAAAAAACAAATTTTCCTCAAATTTTGGTGACAGAAAGTTCTGGAATCAGAGAGGAGCCACAAATTTCCTTCCACCCAGCGTTCCCCCAAGTCTCCCTATAAAAAGGATACCTCACTTGTGTGGGTAGGCCTAGCGCCCGCGACAGGAAATGCCCCTAAACGCAACGTGGACACATCACATTTTTTGAAAGAAAACAGAGGTGTTTTTTGCAAAGTGTCTACTGTAGATTTTGGCTTCTAGCTCAGCCGGCACCTAGGGAAACCTACCAAACCTGTGCATTTTTGAAAACTAGAGACCTAGGGGAATCCAAGGTGGGGTGACTTGTGGGCCTCTGACAAGGTTCTGTTACCCAGAATCCTTTGCAAACCTCAGAATTTGGCTAACAAAACACGTTTTCCTCACATTTCGGTGATAGAAAGTTCTGGAATCTGAGAGGAGGCACAAATTTCCTTCCACCCAGCGTTCCCCCAAGTCTCCCGATAAATGGATACCTCACTTGTGTGGGTAGGCCTAGCACTCGCGACAAGAAATGCCCCAAAACGTAACGTGGACACATCACATTTTATGAAAGAAAACAGATGTTTTTTGCAAAGTGCCTACCTGTACATTTTGGCCTCTAGCTCAGCCGGCACCTAGGGAAACCTACCAAACCTGTGCATTTTTGAAAACTAGAGACCTAGGGGAATCCAAGATGGGGTGACTTGTGGGGCTCTGACAAGGTTCTGTTACCCAGAATCCTTTGCAAACCTCAAACTTTGGCTAAATAAACAAATTTTCCTCAGATTTTGGTGACAGAAAGTTCTGGAATCAGAGAGGAGCCACAAATTTCCTTCCACCCAGCGTTCCCCCAAGTCTCCCGATAAATGGATGCCTCACTTGTGTGGGTAGGCCTAGCACCCGCGACAAGAAATGCCCCAAAACGCAACGTGGACACATCACATTTTTGTAAAGAAAACAGATGTGTTTTGCAAAGTGCCTACCTGTACATTTTGGCCTCTAGCTCAGCCGGCACCTAGGGAAACCTACCAAACCTGCGCATTTTTGAAAACTAGAGACCTAGGGGAATCCAAGATTGGGTGACTTGTGGGGCTCTGACCAGGTTCTGTTAGCCAGAATCCTTTCCAAACCTCAAACTTTGGCTAAAAAAACACATTTTCCTCAAATTTTGGTGACAGAAAGTTCTGGAATCAGAGAGGAGCCACAAATTTCCTTCCACCCAGCGTTCCCCCAAGTCTCCCGATAAAAATGATACCTCACTTGTGTGGGTAGGCCTAGCACCCGCGACAGGAAATGCCCCAAAACGCAACGTGGACACATCACATTTTTTGAAAGAAAACAGAGGTGTTTTTTTCAAAGTGCCTACCTGTAGATTTTGGCCTCTAGCTCAGCTGGCACCTAGGGAAACCTACCAAACCTGTGCATTTTTTAAAACTAGAGACCTAGGGGACTCCAAGATGGGGTGACTTGTGGGGCTCTGACCAGGTTCTGTTACCCAGAATCCTTTGCAAACCTTAAAATTTGGCTAAAAAAACACATTTTCCTCACATTTTGGTGACAGAAATTTGTGGAATCAGAGAGGAGCCACAAATTTCCTTCCACCCAGAGTTCCCCCAAGTCTCCCTATAAAAATGATACCTCACTTGTGTGGGTAGGCCTAGCGCCCGCGACAGGAAATGCCCCAAAACGCAACGTTGACACATCACATTTTTTTAAAGAAAACAGAGGTGTTTTTTGCAAAGTGCCTACCTGTAGATTTTGGCCTCTAGCTCAGCTGGCACCTAGGGAAACCAACCAAACCTGTGCATTTTTTAAAACTAGAGACTTAGGGGAATCCAAGATGAGGTGACTTGTGGGGCTCTGACCAGGTTCTGTTACCCAGAATCCTTTGCAAACCTCAAACTTTGGCTAAAAAAACAAATTTTCCTCAAATTTTGGTGACAGAAAGTTCTGGAATCAGAGAGGAGCCACAAATTTCCTTCCACCCAGCGTTCCCCCAAGTCTCCCGATAAAAATGATACCTCACTTGTGTGGGTAGGCCTAGCGCCCGCGACAGGAAATGCCCCTAAACGCAACGTGGACACATCACATTTTTTGAAAGAAAACAGAGGTGTTTTTTGCAAAGTGTCTACTGTAGATTTTGGCCTCTAGCTCAGCTGGCACCCAGGGAAACCAACCAAACCTGTGCATTTTTGAAAACTAGAGACTTAGGGGAATCCAAGATGAGGTGACTTGTGGGGCTCTGACCAGGTTCTGTTACCCAGAATCCTTTGCAAACCTCAAACTTTGGCTAAAAAAACAAATTTTCCTCAAATTTTGGTGACAGAAAGTTCTGGAATCAGAGAGGAGCCACAAATTTCCTTCCACCCAGCGTTCCCCCAAGTCTCCCGATAAAAAGGATACCTCACTTGTGTGGGTAGGCCTAGCACCCGCGACAGGAAATGCCCCTAAACGCAACGTGGACACATCACATTTTTTTAAAGAAAACAGAGGTGTTTTTTGCAAAGTGTCTACCTGTAGATTTTGGCCTCTAGCTCAGCCGGCACCTAGGGAAACCTACCAAACCTGTGCATTTTTGAAAACTAGAGACCTAGGGGAATCCAAGATTGGGTGACTTGTGGGGCTCTTACCAGGTTCTGTTACCCAGAATCCTTTGCAAACCTCAAACTTTGGCTAAAAAAACAAATTTTCCTCAAATTTTGGTGACAGAAAGTTCTGGAATCAGAGAGGAGCCACAAATTTCCTTCCACCCAGCGTTCCCCCAAGTCTCCCGATAAAAATGATACCTCACTTGTGTGGGTAGGCCTAGCACCCGCGACAGGAAATGCCCCAAAACGCAACGTGGACACATCACATTTTTTGAAAGAAGAGAGAGGTGTTTTTTGCAAAGTGCCTACCTGTAGATTTTGCCCTCTAGCTCAGCTGGCACCTAGGGAAACCTACCAATCCTGTGCATTTTTTAAAACTAGAGACCTAGGGGACTCCAAGATGGGGTGACTTGTGGGGTTCTGACCAGGTTCTGTTACCCAGAATCCTTTGCAAACCTTACAATTTGGCTAAAGAAACACATTTTCCTCACATTTTGGTGACAGAAAGTTGTGGAATCAGAGTGGAGACACAAATTTCCTTCCACCCAGAGTTCCCCCAGGTCTCCCTATAAAAATGATACCTCACTTGTGTGGGTAGGCCTAGCGCCCTCGACAGGAAATGCCCCAAAACGCAACGTTGACACATCACATTTTTTGAAAGAAAACAGAGGTGTTTTTTGCAAAGTGCCTACCTGTAGATTTTGGCCTCTAGCTCAGCTGGCACCTAGGGAAACCTACCAAACCTGTGCATTTTTTAAAACTAGAGACCTAGGGGAATTCAAGATGAGGTGACTTGTGGGGCTCTGTCCAGGTTCTGTTACCCAGAATCCTTTGCAAACCTCAAACGTTGGCTAAAAAAACAAATTTACCTCAAATTTTGGTGACAGAAAGTTCTGGAATCAGAGAGGAGCCACAAATTTCCTTCCACCCAGCGTTCCCCCAAGTCTCCCGATAAAAAGGATACCTCACTTGTGTGGGTAGGCCTAGCGCCCGCGACAGGAAATGCCCCAAAACGCAATGTTGACACATCACATTTTTTGAAAGAAAACAGAGGAGTTTTTTGCAAAGTGCCTACCTGTAGATTTTGGCCTCTAGCTCAGCTGGCACCTAGGGAAACCTACCAAACCTTTGCATTTTTTTAAACTAGAGACCTAGGGGAATCCAAGATGAGGTGACTTGTGGGGCTCTGACCAGGTTCTGTTACCCAGAATCCTTTGCAAACCTCAAACTTTGGCTAAAAAAACAAATTTTCCTCAAATTTTGGTGACAGAAAGTTCTGGAATCAGAGAGGAGCCACAAATTTCCTTCCACCCAGCGTTCCCCCAAGTCTCCCGATAAAAAGGATACCTCACTTGTGTGGGTAGGCCTAGCGCCCGCGACAGGAAATGCCCCAAAACGCAACGTGGACACATCACAATTTTTGAAAGAAAACAGAGGTGTTTTTTGCAAAGTGTCTACCTGTAGATTTTGGCCTCTAGCTCAGCCGGCACCTAGGGAAACCTACCAAACCTGTGCATTTTTGAAAACTAGAGACCTAGGGGAATCCAAGATGGGGTGACTTGTGGGGCTCTGACCAGGTTCTGTTACCCAGAATCCTTTGCAAACCTCAAACTTTGGCTAAAAAAAATAATTTTCCTCAAATTTTGGTGACAGAAAGTTCTGGAATCAGAGAGGAGCCACAAATTTCCTTCCACCCAGCGTTCCCCCATGTCTCCCGATAAAAATGATACCTCACTTGTGAGGGTAGGCCTAGCGCCCGTAACAGGAAACGCCCCAAAACGCAACGTGGACACATCACATTTTTTTAAAGAAAACAGAGGTGTTTTTTGCAAAGTGCCTACCTGTTGATTTTGGTCTCTAGCTCAGCCGGCACCTAGGGAAACCTATCAAACCTGTGCATTTCTGAAAACTAGAGACCTAGGGGAATCCAAGATGGGGTGACTTGTGGGGCTCTGACCAGGTTCTGTTACCCAGAATCCTTTGCAAACCTCAAACTTTGGCTAAAAAAACTAATTTTCCTCAGATTTTGGTGACAGAAAGTTCTGGAATCAGAGAGGAGCCACAAATTTCCTTCCACCCAGCGTTCCCCCAAGTCTCCCGATAAATGGATACCTCACTTGTGTGGGTAGGCCTAGCACCCGCGACAAGAAATGCCCCAAAACGCAACGTGGACACATCACATTTTTGTAAAGAAAACAGATGTTTTTTGCAAAGTGCCTACCTGTACATTTTGGCCTCTAGCTCAGCCGGCACCTAGGGAAACCTACCAAACCTGTGCATTTTTGAAAACTAGAGACCTAGGGGAATCCAAGATGGGGTGACTTGTGGGGCTCTTACCAGGTTCTGTTACCCAGAATCCTTTCCAAACCTCAAACTTTGGCTAAAAAAACACATTTTCCTCAAATTTTGGTGACAGAAAGTTCTGGAATCAGAGAGCAGCCACAAATTTCCTTCCACCCAGCGTTCCCCCAAGTCTCCCGATAAAAATGATACCTCACTTGTGTGGGTAGGCCTAGCACCCGTGACAGGAAATGCCCCAAAAACGCAACGTGGACACATCACATTTTTTTAAAGAAAACAGAGGTGTTTTTTGCAAAGTGCCTACCTGTAGATTTTGGCCTCTAGCTGAGCTGGCACCTAGGGAAACCTACCAAACCTGTGCATTTTTTAAAACTAGAGACCTAGGGGACTCCAAGATGGGGTGACTTGTGGGGCTCTGACCAGGTTCTGTTACCCAGAATCCTTTGCAAACCTTAAAATTTGGCTAAAAAAACATTTTCCTCACATTTTGGTGACAGAAAGTTGTGGAATCAGAGAGGAGCCACAAATTTCCTTCCAGCCAGAGTTCCCCCAAGTCTCCCTATAAAAATGATACCTCACTTGTGTGGGTAGGCCTAGCGCCCGCGACAGGAAATGCCCCAAAACGCAACGGTGACACATCACATTTTTTTAAAGAAAACATAGGTGTTTTTTGCAAAGTGCCTACCTGTAGATTTTGGCCTCTAGCTCAGCTGGCACCTAGGGAAACCAACCAAACCTGTGCATTTTTTTAAACTAGAGACTTAGGGGAATCCAAGATGAGGTGACTTGTGGGGCTCTGACCAGGTTCTGTTACCCAGAATCCTTTGCAAACCTCAAACTTTGGCTAAAAAAACAAATTTTCCTCAAATTTTGGTGACAGAAAGTTCTGGAATCAGAGAGGAGCCACAAATTTCCTTCCACCCAGCGTTCCCCCAAGTCTCCCTATAAAAAGGATACCTCACTTGTGTGGGTAGGCCTAGCGCCCGCGACAGGAAATGCCCCTAAACGCAACGTGGACACATCAAATTTTTTTAAAGAAAACAGAGGTGTTTTTTGCAAAGTGCCTACCTGTAGATTTTGGCCTCTAGCTCAGCTGGCACCTATGGAAACCTACCAAACTGTGCATTTTTGAGAACTAGAGACCTAGGGGACTCCAAGATGGGGTGACTTGTGGGGCTCTGACCAGGTTCTGTTACCCAGAATCCTTTGCAAACCTTAAAATTTGGCTAAAAAAACACATTTTCCTCACATTTTGGTGACAGAAAGTTGTGGAATCAGAGAGGAGCCACAAATTTCCTTCCAGCCAGAGTTCCCCCAAGTCTCCCTATAAAAATGATACCTCACTTGTGTGGGTAGGCCTAGCGCCCGTGACAGGAAATGCCCCAAAACGCAACGGTGACACATCACATTTTTGTAAAGAAAACAGATGTTTTTTGCAAAGTGCCTACCTGTACATTTTGGCCTCTAGCTCAGCCGGCACCTAGGGAAACCTACCAAACCTGTGCATTTTTTAAAACTAGAGACCTAGGGGAATACAAGATTGGGTGACTTGTGGGGCTCTTACCAGGTTCTGTTACCCAGAATCCTTTCCAAACCTCAAACTTTGGCTAAAAAAACACATTTTCCTCAAATTTTGGTGACAGAAAGTTCTGGAATCAGAGAGCAGCCACAAATTTCCTTCCACCCAGCGTTCCCCCAAGTCTCCCGATAAAAATGATACCTCACTTGTGTGGGTAGGCCTAGCACCCGTGACAGGAAATGCCCCAAAAACGCAACGGGGACACATCACATTTTTTTAAAGAAAACAGAGGTGTTTTTTGCAAAGTGCCTACCTGTAGATTTTGGCCTCTAGCTGAGCTGGCACCTAGGGAAACCTACCAAACCTGTGCATTTTTGAAAACTAGAGACCTAGGGGACTCCAAGATGGGGTGACTTGTGGGGCTCTGACCAGGTTCTGTTACCCAGAATCCTTTGCAAACCTTAAAATTTGGCTAAAAAAACATTTTCCTCACATTTTGGTGACAGAAAGTTGTGGAATCAGAGAGGAGCCACAAATTTCCTTCCAGCCAGAGTTCCCCCAAGTCTCCCTATAAACATGATACCTCACTTGTGTGGGTAGGCCTAGCGCCCGCGACAGGAAATGCCCCAAAACGCAACGGTGACACATCACATTTTTTTAAAGAAAACAGAGGTGTTTTTTGCAAAGTGCCTACCTGTAGATTTTGGCCTCTAGCTCAGCTGGCACCTAGGGAAACCAACCAAACCTGTGCATTTTTTTAAACTAGAGACTTAGGGGAATCCAAGATGAGGTGACTTGTGGGGCTCTGACCAGGTTCTGTTACCCAGAATCCTTTGCAAACCTCAAACTTTGGCTAAAAAAAAAAATGTTCCTCAAATTTTGGTGACAGAAAGTTCTGGAATCAGAGAGGAGCCACAAATTTCCTTCCACCCAGCGTTCCCCCAAGTCTCCCTATAAAAAGGATACCTCACTTGTGTGGGTAGGCCTAGCGCCCGCGACAGGAAATGCCCCTAAACGCAACGTGGACACATCAATTTTTTTTAAAGAAAACAGAGGTGTTTTTTGCAAAGTGCCTACCTGTAGATTTTGGCCTCTAGCTCAGCTGGCACCTATGGAAACCTACCAAACTGTGCATTTTTGAAAACTAGAGACCTAGGGGACTCCAAGATGGGGTGACTTGTGGGGCTCTGACCAGGTTCTGTTACCCAGAATCCTTTGCAAACCTTAAAATTTGGCTAAAAAAAACACATTTTCCTCACATTTTGGTGACAGAAAGTTGTGGAATCAGAGAGGAGCCACAAATTTCCTTCCAGCCAGAGTTCCCCCAAGTCTCCCTATAAAAATGATACCTCACTTGTGTGGGTAGGCCTAGCGCCCGTGACAGGAAATGCCCCAAAACGCAACGTGGACACATCACATTTTTTGAAAGAAAACAGAGGTGTTTTTTGCAAAGTGTCTACTGTAGATTTTGGCCTCTAGCTCAGCCGGCACCTAGGGAAACCTACCAAACCTGTGCATTTTTGAAAACTAGAGACCTAGGGGAATCCAAGGTGGGGTGACTTGTGGGGCTCTGACAAGGTTCTGTTACCCAGAATCCTTTGCAAACCTCAGAATTTGGCTAACAAAACACGTTTTCCTCACATTTCGGTGATAGAAAGTTCTGGAATCTGAGAGGAGGCACAAATTTCCTTCCACCCAGCGTTCCCCCAAGTCTCCCGATAAATGGATACCTCACTTGTGTGGGTAGGCCTAGCACTCGCGACAAGAAATGCCCCAAAACGCAACGTGGACTCATCACATTTTATGAAAGAAAACAGATGTTTTTTGCAAAGTGCCTACCTGTAGATTTTGCCCTCTAGCTCAGCTGGCACCTAGGGAAACCTACCAATCCTGTGCATTTTTTAAAACTAGAGACCTAGGGGACTCCAAGATGGGGTGACTTGTGGGGTTCTGACCAGGTTCTGTTACCCAGAATCCTTTGCAAACCTTACAATTTGGCTAAAGAAACACGTTTTCCTCACATTTTGGTGACAGAAAGTTGTGGAATCAGAGTGGAGACACAAATTTCCTTCCACCCAGAGTTCCCCCAAGTCTCCCTATAAAAATGATACCTCACTTGTGTGGGTAGGCCTAGCGCCCTCGACAGGAAATGCCCCAAAACGCAACGTTGACACATCACATTTTTTGAAAGAAAACAGAGGTGTTTTTTGCAAAGTGCCTACCTGTAGATTTTGGCCTCTAGCTCAGCTGGCACCTAGGGAAACCTACCAAACCTGTGCATTTTTTAAAACTAGAGACCTAGGGGAATTCAAGATGAGGTGACTTGTGGGGCTCTGTCCAGGTTCTGTTACCCAGAATCCTTTGCAAACCTCAAACGTTGGCTAAAAAAACAAATTTTCCTCAAATTTTGGTGACAGAAAGTTCTGGAATCAGAGAGGAGCCACAAATTTCCTTCCACCCAGCGTTCCCCCAAGTCTCCCGATAAAAAGGATACCTCACTTGTGTGGGTAGGCCTAGCGCCCACGACAGGAAATGCCCCAAAACGCAATGTTGACACATCACATTTTTTTAAAGAAAACAGAGGAGTTTTTTGCAAAGTGCCTACCTGTAGATTTTGGCCTCTAGCTCAGCTGGCACCTAGGGAAACCTACCAAACCTTTGCATTTTTTTAAACTAGAGACCTAGGGGAATCCAAGATGGGGTGACTTGTGGGGCTCTGACTAGGTTCTGTTACCCAGAATCCTTTCCAAACCTCAAACTTTGGCTAAAAAAACACATTTTCCTCAAATTTTGGTGACAGAAAGTTCTGGAATCAGAGAGCAGCCACAAATTTCCTTCCACCCAGCGTTCCCCCAAGTCTCCCGATAAAAATGATACCTCACTTGTGTGGGTAGGCCTAGCACCCGTGACAGGAAATGCCCCAAAAACGCAACGTGGACACATCACATTTTTTTAAAGAAAACAGAGGTGTTTTTTGCAAAGTGCCTACCTGTAGATTTTGGCCTCTAGCTCAGCTGGCACCTAGGGAAACCTACCAAACCTGTGCATTTTTGAAAACTAGAGACCTAGGGGACTCCAAGATGGGGTGACTTGTGGGGCTCTGACCAGGTTCTGTTACCCAGAATCCTTTGCAAACCTTAAAATTTGGCTAAAAAAACACATTTTCCTCACATTTTGGTGACAGAAAGTTGTGGAATCAGAGAGGAGCCACAAATTTCCTTCCAGCCGGAGTTCCCCCAAGTCTCCCTATAAAAAAGATACCTCACTTGTGCGGGTAGGCCTAGCGCCCGCGACAGGAAATGCCCCAAAACGCAACGGTGACACATCACATTTTTTTAAAGAAAACAGAGGTGTTTTTTGCAAAGTGCCTACCTGTAGATTTTGGCCTCTAGCTCAGCTGGCACCTAGGGAAACCAACCAAACCTGTGCATTTTTTTAAACTAGAGACTTAGGGGAATCCAAGATGAGGTGACTTGTGGGGCTCTGACCAGGTTCTGTTACCCAGAATCCTTTGCAAACCTCAAACTTTGGCTAAAAAAACAAATTTTCCTCAAATTTTGGTGACAGAAAGTTCTGGAATCAGAGAGGAGCCACAAATTTCCTTCCACCCAGCGTTCCCCCAAGTCTCCCTATAAAAAGGATACCTCACTTGTGTGGGTAGGCCTAGCGCCCGCGACAGGAAATGCCCCTAAACGCAACGTGGACACATCACATTTTTTTAAAGAAAACAGAGGTGTTTTTTGCAAAGTGTCTACTGTAGATTTTGGCCTCTAGCTCAGCCGGCACCTAGGGAAACCTACCAAACCTGTGCATTTTTGAAAACTAGAGACCTAGGGGAATCCAAGGTGGGGTGACTTGTGGGGCTCTGACAAGGTTCTGTTACCCAGAATCCTTTGCAAACCTCAGAATTTGGCTAACAAAACACGTTTTCCTCACATTTCGGTGATAGAAAGTTCTGGAATCTGAGAGGAGGCACAAATTTCCTTCCACCCAGCGTTCCCCCAAGTCTCCCGATAAATGGATACCTCACTTGTGTGGGTAGGCCTAGCACTCGCGACAAGAAATGCACCAAAACGCAACGTGGACACATCACATTTTATGAAAGAAAACAGATGTTTTTTGCAAAGTGCCTACCTGTACATTTTGGCCTCTAGCTCAGCCGGCACCTAGGGAAACCTACCAAACCTGTGCATTTTTGAAAACTAGAGACCTAGGGGAATCCAAGATTGGGTGACTTGTGGGGCTCTTACCAGGTTCTGTTACCCAGAATCCTTTGCAAACCTCAAACTTTGGCTAAAAAAACAAATTTTCCTCAAATTTTGGTGACAGAAAGTTCTGGAATCAGAGAGGAGCCACAAATTTCCTTCCACCCAGCGTTCCCCCAAGGCTCCCGATAAAAATGATACCTCACTTGTGTGGGTAGGCCTAGCACCCGCGACAGGAAATGCCCCAAAACGCAACGTGGACACATCACATTTTTTGAAAGAAAAGAGAGGTGTTTTTTGCAAAGTGCCTACCTGTAGATTTTGGCCTCTAGCTCAGCTGGCACCTAGGGAAACCTACCAAACCTGTGCATTTTTTAAAACTAGAGACCTAGGGGACTCCAAGATGGGGTGACTTGTGGGGCTCTGACCAGGTTCTGTTACCCAGAATCCTTTGCAAACCTTAAAATTTGGCTAAAAAAACACATTTTCCTCACATTTTGGTGACAGAAAGTTGTGGAATCGGAGAGGAGCCACAAATTTCCTTCCACCCAGAGTTCCCCCAAGTCTCCCGATAAAAATGATACCTCACTTGTGTGGGTAGGCCTAGCGCCCGCGACAGGAAATGCCCCAAAACGCAACGTTGACACATCACATTTTTTGAAAGAAAACAGAGGTGTTTTTTGCAAAGTGCCTACCTGTAGATTTTGGCCTCTAGCTCAGCTGGCACCTAGGGAAACCTACCAAACCTGTGCATTTTTGAAAACTAGAGACCTAGGGGAATCCAAGGTGGGGTGACTTGTGGGGCTCTGACAAGGTTCTGTTACCCAGAATCCTTTTCAAACCTCAGAATTTGGCTAAAAAAACACATTTTCCTCACATTTCGGTGATAGAAAGTTCTGGAATCGGAGAGGAGGCACAAATTTCCTTCCACCCAGCGTTCCCCCAAGTCTCCCGATAAATGGATACCTCACTTGTGTGGGTAGGCCTAGCACCCGCGACAAGAAATGCCCCAAAACGCAACGTGGACACATCACATTTTATGAAAGAAAACAGATGTTTTTTGCAAAGTGCCTACCTGTACATTTTGGCCTCTAGCTCAGTCGGCATCTAGGGAAACCTACCAAACCTGTGCATTTTTTAAAACTAGAGACCTAGGGGAATCCTAGATTGGGTGGCTTGTGGGGCTCTTACCATGTTCTGTTACCCAGAATCCTTTCCAAACCTCAAACTTTGGCTAAAAAAACACATTTTCATCAAATTTTGGTGACAGAAAGTTCTGGAATCAGAGAGGAGCCACAAATTTCCTTCCCCCCAGCGTTCCCCCAAGTCTCCCGATTAAAATGATACCTCACTTGTGTGGGTAGGCCTAGCACCCGCGACAGGAAATGCCCCAAAACGCAACGTGGACACATCACATTTTTGGAAAGAAAACAGAGGTGTTTTTTGCAAAGTGCCTACCTGTAGATTTTGGCCTCTAGCTCAGCTGGCACCTAGGGAAACCTACCAAACCTGTGCATTTTTTAAAACTAGAGACCTAGGGTACTCCAAGATGGGGTGACTTGTGGGGCTCTGACCAGGTTCTGTTACCCAGAATCCTTTGCAAACCTTAAAATTTGGCTAAAAAAACACATTTTCCTCACATTTTGGTGACAGAAAGTTGTGGAATCAGAGAGGAGCCACAAATTTCCTTCCACCCAGAGTTCCCCCAAGTCTCCCTATATAAATTATACCTCACTTGTGTGGGTAGGCCTAGCGCCCGCGACAGGAAATGCCCCAAAACGCAACGTTGACACATCACATTTTTTTAAAGAAAACAGAGGTGTTTTTTGCAAAGTGCCTACCTGTAGATTTTGGCCTCTAGCTCAGCTGGCACCTAGGGAAACCTACCAAACCTGTGCATTTTTTAAAACTAGAGACCTAGGGGAATTCAAGATGAGGTGACTTGTGGGGCTCTGACCAGGTTCTGTTACCCAGAATCCTTTGCAAACCTCAAACTTTGGCTAAAAAAAATTTTTCCTCAACTTTTGGTGACAGAAAGTTCTGGAATCAGAGAGGAGCCACAAATTTCCTTCCACCCAGCGTTCCCCCAAGTCTCCCGATAAAAAGGATACCTCACTTGTGTGGGTAGGCCTAGCGCCCACCACAGGAAATGCCCCAAAACGCAATGTTGACACATCACATTTTTTTAAAGAAAACAGAGGTGTTTTTTGCAAAGTGTCTACCTGTAGATTTTGGCCTCTAGCTCAGCCGGCACCTAGGGAAACCTACCAAACCTGTGCATTTTTGAAAACTAGAGACCTAGGGGAATCCAAGGTGGGGTGACTTGTGGGGCTCTGACAAGGTTCTGTTACCCAGAATCCTTTGCAAACCTTAGAATTTGGCTAAAAAACACGTTTTCCTCACATTTCGGTGATAGAAAGTTCTGGAATCTGAGAGGATGCACAAATTTCCTTCCACCCAGCGTTCCCCCAAGTCTCCCGATAAAAATGATACCTCACTTGTGTGGGTATGCCTAGCGCCCGCTACAGGAAATGCCCCAAAACGCAACGTTGACACATCACATTTTTTGAAAGAAAACAGAGTCGTTTTTTGCAAAGTGCCTACCTGTAGATTTTGGCCTCTAGCTCAGCTGGCACCTAGGGAAACCTACCAAACCTGTGCATTTTTTTAAACTAGAGACCTAGGGGAATCCAAGATGAGGTGACTTGTGGGGCTCTGACCAGGTTCTGTTACCCAGAATCCTTTGCAAACCTCAAACTTTGGCTAAAAAAACTAATTCTCCTCAAATTTTGGTGACAGAAAGTTCTGGAATCAGAGAGGAGCCACAAATTTCCTTCCACCCAGCGTTCCCCCAAGTCTCCCGATAAAAAGGATACCTCACTTGTGTGGGTAGGCCTAGCGCCCGCGACAGGAAATGCCCCAAAACGCAACGTGGACACATAACATTTTTTTTAAGAAAACAGAGGTGTTTTTGGCAAAGTGTCTACCTGTAGAATTTGGCCTCTAGCTCAGCCGGCACCTAGGGAAACCTACCAAACCTGTGCATTTGTAAAAACTAGAGACCTAGGGGAATCCAAGTTGGGGTGACTTGTGGGGCTCTGACAAGGTTCTGTTACCCAGAATCCTTTGCAAACCTCAGAATTTGGCTAAAAAAACACGTTTTCCTCACATTTCGGTGATAGAAAGTTCTGGAATCTGAGAGGAGGCACAAATTTCCTTCCACCCAGCGTTCCCCCAAGTCTCCCGATAAAAATGATACCTCACTTGTGTGGGTAGGCCTAGCGCCCATGACAGGAAATGCCCCAAAACACAACGTGGACACATCAAATTTTTTGAAAGAAAACAGAGGTGTTTTTTGCAAAGTGCCTACCTGTAGATTTTGGCCTCTAGCTCAGCTGGCACCTAGGGAAACCTACCAAACCTGTGCATTTTTAAAAACTAGAGACCTAGGGTAATCCAAGATGGGGTGACTTGTGGGGCTCTGACCAGGTTCTGTTAACCAGAATCCTTTGCAAACCTCAAACTTTGGCTAAAAAAATAAATTTTCCTCAGATTTCGGTGACAGAAAGTTCTGGAATCAGAGAGGAGCCACTAATTTCCTTCCACCCAGAGTTCCCCCAAGTCTCCCGATAAATGGATACCTCACTTGTGTGGGTAGGCCTAGCGCCTGCGACAGGAAATGGCCCAAAAGACAACATTGACCCCTCACATTGTTTCATAGAAAACAGTGCCTACCTGTGGATTTTGGCCCCCAGGGGAGCGTCCCTTGCCTAATGGGTCGCTCCCCATCTCTAAAAAAACAAACAAAAAAAAAAAAACAAAAAAAAAACAATTTGCCCTGGCACCTAGAGGTTTCTGCCCCCCTTGGGGGCAGATCGGCCTAATAACAATAGGCTGATCTGCCCCCGGGGGGCAGAAATAGCCTAAAATAATTATGCCTCCCCATCCCCCAACCCCCCCTGGGAGCGACCCTTGCGTACGGGGTCGCTCCCCCTGCGTGACATTGGAGCCCCAAAAAAAATCCCCGATGCCTAGTGGTTTCTGCCCCCTTGGGGGCAGATTGACCTAAAATCGGCCAATCTGCCCCCAAGGGGGGCAGAAATGGTCTAAATACAATTTGCCCCCCAGGGGAGCGACCCTTGCGTAATGGGTCGCTCCCCATCGCTAAAAAAAAAAAAACACAAATAATAAATAAAAAGAAATGTGGCTTGGCGCTTAGAGGTTTCTGCGCCCCCTGTGGGCAGATCGGCCTAATACCAATAGGCCGGTCTGCCCCCGGGGGGGCAGAAATGGCCTAAAATAAATTTGCCCCCCCCACCGCCCCCGGGGAGCGAACCTTGCCTACAAGGTCGCTCCCCTTGCGTGATGGTGCAAAAAAGAGATCCCTGGTGCCTAGTGGTTTCTGCCCCCCTTGGGGGCAGATTGACCTAAAATCGGCCGATCTGCCCCCAAAGCGGGCTGAAATGGCCTAAATACAATTTGCCCCTCCAGGGGAGCGACCCTTCCCTAAGGGGTCGCTCCCCATCTCTAAAAAACCAAACAGACAAAAAAACAAAAAAAATTGCCCTGGCGCCTAGAGGTTTCTGCCCCCCCTGGGGGCAGATCGGCCTAATAACAATAGGCTGATCTGCCCCCAGGGGGTGCAGAAATGGCCTAAAATAAATTTGTCCCCCCACTCCCCCCAGGGAGCGACCCTTGCCTACAAGGTCGCTCCCCTTGCTTGATGGCGCAAAAAAAAGATCCCTGGTGCCTAGTGGTTTCTGCCCCCCTTGGGGCCAGATTGACCAAAAATCGGCCGATCTGCCCCCAAAGCGGGCAGAAATGGCCTAAATACAATTTGCCCATCCAGGGAGCGACCCTTGTCCAAGGGGACGCTCCCCATCTGTAAAAAAATAAAATAAAATCCCTGGTGCCTAGTGGTTACTGCCCTCCTTTGGGGCAGATCAGCCTAATCAAAATAGGCTGATCTACCCCCAGGGGGGCAGAAATGGCCTAAAATAATTTCGCCCCCCAGGGAGCGACCCTTGCCTAAGGGGTCGCCCCCTTGCGTGAAATTCACGTAAAAAAAAAAAAACTCCCTGGTGTCTAGTTGTTTCTGTCCCCCTTGGGGGCAGATTAGCCTCATCAAAATAGGCCAATCTGCCCACAAGGGGGGCAGAAATGGCCTAAATATAATTTGCCCCCTAGGGGAGCGACCCTTGCATAAGGGGTCGCTCCCCACCTAAAAAAGAACAAAAAAAAAAGAAAAAAAAAAAGATCCCTGGTGCCTAGAGGTTTCTGCCCCCCCCTGGGGGCAGAAAAGGCCTTCCCAAAAAAATGCCCCCCCCTGGGAGCGACCCTTGCCCAAGGGGTCGCTCCCTTATGTCAGTTTCTGAAAAAAAAAAATCCCTGGTGTCTAGTGGGGTTTCAAAAGCCGGATTGCAAGCAATCCGGCTTTTGAAACGCTGGGAGGGACTTCAGACGGAAGGAAATACATTTCCTTCCCTTTGAAGCCTCTCCGGGCCTCCCTCACGTGATTGAAAGAGAAATGCTGAGCAATTCTCTTTCAATCGCAGGAGACCCTGTGACAAATCAGCGCGCGCTCGCGTGCTGACGTCACAGGGGGGGTGGGGGGGAACCCCACAGAGGGAGCGCTAGTGCGCCCTCTGGGCTCTGTGACCAGGACGTAATGGTTAAGTCCTGGGCACAGCAGCACTGTGCCTCAGGACGTAACCATTACGTCCTGGGCACAGAACCGGTTAAAAACACACTGACATACACTCACAAATAGGCCAAAAGTGGGGGTAACCATGCTAGAAAGAGGCTACTTTCTCACAATGGCCCATTCAGGCCAGCTAATCCCCCTATTGTGAGACTGCCTGGGTTGAATTAAAAACATCTCTACTGTCAGTTACTCCCAGTCATGTGACCTAAGGCAGGTTACATGCACAGAGGGCTAGGGTCAGAAAAATGTTAACTTTTTAAGAGTGGCATTTTCAAACTTGTTATGATAAATTCGACTTTACCATTAAAGAGGGTTTATCATTACAAGTTTATAGGTACCAAACATGACATATCCACCATCTCTGGTTTAGGAATTATAACTTATTAATTTTAACAAAGAATTCACATCGTTACCCTATGTCAGCAGTGGGAAAACAAATTTGGGAGTTTTTCACTACTAGGACATTGGAAACTAAAATGGACATGCCCTACCTTTACATTACACAGCACCATACCCTATGGACTACTTAAGGCATCCCTTAGGGGTGGCGTATATGTAATAAAAGGAGATTTTAAGGCCTGCAAGGGATTTTAAACAAAAAGTCAACATAGCAGTGGTACACTGCCTTCAGGCTTCAATGGGAGGCCTGGGACAAGCTTTAAACCCTTCACTGCCAGGCCTTTTCCCCTCAGGTGCCAAGCCTTTGTTTGGCTGTTTGGGGCAGTTCACGCTTTGGCCTTTATAACTTTTTCTCCATATAAGCTACCCATGTCAAATTTGCATCCTTGTTTTTCCAACATCCTAGGGATTCTAGAGGTACCCAGACTTTGTGGAAGGAGACCAAGAAATTAGCCAAAATACAGCAAACATTTCTTTTTTTTCAAAACAATTGGAAAAAGAGCTGCAGAAGAAGGCTTGTTGTTTTTTCCCCGAAAATGGCATCAACAAAGGGTTTGCAGTGCTAAAATCACCATCTTCCCAGCTTTCAGGAACAGGCAGGTGTGAATCAGAAAACCACATTTTTCAATAGCATTTTGGCATTTTACTGGGACATACCCCATTTTAACTATTTTTTGTGCTTTCACCCTCCTTCCAGTTAGTGACAAAAATGGGTGTAAAACCAATGCTGGATCCCAGAAAGCTAAACATTTCTGAAAAGTAGATAAAATTCTGAATTTAGCAAGGGATAATTTGTGTAGCTCCTACAAGGGTTTCCTACGGACAATTACAGCTGAAATAAAACAATATAGAAACTGAGATAAATAAACAGCCATTATTGTCCATGTTTTACTCAGTAACTTTTTTTTTGCAGTGTCAGATTTTTAAAACAAATATACCATTACATCTGATGGACTCTTGTGGTTGCAGAGATATATAGGGTGTGTAGAGCCCTAGGTACCCAGAGCCAATAACTGAGCTGCACCTTGCAATGGGTTTTCATTCTATACCGGGTATACTGCAATTCATTTGCTGAAATATAAAGAGTGAAAAATAGGTATCAAGAAAACCTTTGCATTTCCAAAATGGGCACAAGATAAGGTGTTGAGAAGCAGCGGTTCTTTGCACATCTGAGAATTCCACAGTGCCCATACTAGCATGTGAATTAAAGGGCATTTCTCAAATACACGTCTTTTTTACACACTGTCTTACATTTGGAAGGAAAAAATGTAGAGAAAGACAAGGGGCAATAACACTTGTTTTGCTATTCTGTGTTTCCCCAAGTTTCCTTATAAAAATGGTATCTCACTTGCGTGGGTAGGCCTAATGCTCGCGACAGGAAATGAAACATGGACACATCACATTTTTACATTGAAATCTGACGTGTTTTTTGCAAAGTGCCTAACTGTAGATTTTGGCCTCTGGCTCAGCCGGCACCTAGGTAAACCTACCAAACCTGTGCTTTTTTTAAAACTAGTCACCTAGGGGAATCCAGGATGGGGTGACTTGTAGGGCTCTCACCAGGTTATGTTACCCAGAATCCTTTGCAAACCTCAAAATTTGGCCCAAAAAAGACGTTTGCCTCATATTTTGGTGACAGAAAGTTCTGGAATCAGAGAGGAGCCACACATTTTCTTACACCCAGTGATTCCCCAAGTCTCCCGATAAAAATGGTACCTCACTTGTGTGGGTAGGCCTAGCGCTCGCGGCAGGAAATGTCCAAAAACACAATGTGGACACATCACATTTTACCAAAGAAAACAGACCTGTTTTTTGGAAAGTGCCTAGCTATGGATTTTGGCCTCTAGCTCAGCCGGCACCTAGGGAAACCTACCAAAGCTGTGCATTTAAAAAAACTAGACACCTAGGGGAATCCAAGATGGGGTGACTTGTGGGACTCTCACCAGGTTCTGTTACTTTTTCCTCACATTTCAATGACAGAAAGTTCTGGAATCTGAAAGGAGCCACAAATTTCCTTCTACCCAGCGTTCCCCCAAGTCTCCCGATAAAAATGGTACCTCACTTGTGTGGGTAGGCCTAGTGCTCGCGAAAGGAAATGCCCCAAAATACTATCTGGACACATGAGAATGATCAAATACAAAACTACCTGTTTTTTTGGGGGGGCACCTGCGTTTTTGGTCCTGGGCTCAGCAGCTGTCTAGGGAAACCTACCAAACCCAGACATTTCTGAAAACTAGACACCCAAGGGAGTCCATGGAGGTGTGACGTGCATGGATACCCCAATATTTTCTTACCAAGAATCCTCAGCAAACCTCAAATGTAACTAAAAAATCAAATTTTTCCAACATTTCTGTGGGGGATCACAGCACCGGGATGAATTTCCTACCACCCAATGTTCCTCTCAGTCTCCCGGTAAAAATGATACCTCACTTGTGTAGGTGGGCCTAGTGCCTGTGACAGGAAAGAGCCAAAAACATGTCGAAATTGAGGGGGAACCAAAGAGGGTCCAGAAGTGCTGTTTGAAAATAACTATTTTTAGGCTGACAAGTGCAGCAGAGTTTTTATCGGTATAAATGAGACAATGCTGGGTGATAGGAATTTTGTGGATTCCTGCAGATTCCGGAAGGTTCCATCTAAAAAATGTGGGAGAAATGTGTGATTTCCAGCAAAGTTGGAGGTTTGCAGGGCATTGTGGGTAACAAAAGGTGTGGGGTGCATGTGAAGCACACCACACTGGAATCACCTAGATGTTTAGTTTTCAGATGTATCTAGGTCTTGTGGATTTTTATACATGGCAGCGACCCAAAGTCCAAAAAGTGCAGCCCTCACCATTCCAAGTGGGACGATTTTGAGAGTTAGCCAAGCTCTCATGGCCCAAATGTAAAACCAAAACCCAAAATAGTCAACTGTCCTCTTGCTTGCCGTGGGAAAATATGTTTTAGTGTGCAGGGGGGAGAACTGAAAGACTGTCACCCCCTTCAGTTGGGGTGGGGGCATAACCAGGCCCATACTGGTTGGTGGCAACCACCCCACTATTTTTTGATTTTTTGAAATTCCCTGGCATCTAGTAGACTTTCTGTCCCCCGGGGTATGGATCGGGAGTAATTGCCCTATCTGCCCACTGGTGGGCAGAACAACTTTGGCCCCATTTATTTGGGGTGGGGGTATGGCCATACCCCCACCCTCTTATTTTGAAAAAAAATCTTCCCTGGTCTATGGTAGAGGGCAGATGGGCCTTCCAAAAATAGGTTGATCTGCCTCCAAGGGGGGCAGATATGGCCAACAGTAATGTGCCCCCATGGGGAGTGACCCTTGCCCAAGGGGATGCCCCCCCAAACAAAACACATACACACCAATCCCTGGTGCCTAAGTGGTTTCTGCCCCTCCTGGGGGGCAGATCGGCTTAATAGAAATAGGCCAATCTGCCCTCAAGGGGAGCAGAAATGGCCTAAAATAAATTTGCCCCTAGGGGAGCCACCCTTGTCTAAGGGGTCGCTCCCCTTGCATGAAATTGGCACACAAAAAATCTCCCTGGTGCCTAATTGTTTCTGCCCCCCTTGTGGGCAGATCGACCTAATAAAAATAGGCTGATCTGCCACCAAGGGGGAGAGAAATTACCTAAATCCAATTTGCCCCCCAGGGAAGCAACCCTTGCCTAAAGGGTTGCTCCGCTTATGTGAAATTGGTGCAAAAAAAATAAAAATCCCTGGTGTATAGTGGTTTCTGTCCCCCTTGGGGGCAGATTGGCCTAATAAAAATAGGTGAGCTGCACCCAAGGGGAGCATAAATAGCCTAAAATTTATTTTGCCCCCGGGGGAGCGACCCTTGCCTAAGGGGTCGCTCCCCACATATAAAAAATACAAATAAACAAAAAAAAAATATCCTGGTGTCTAGGGGCTTTCTCCCTCCCCCCCCCCGGGGCAGATCGGCCTATATGTGAGGCCAATCTGCCCCGGGGGGGGGCAGAAATGGCCTAAAAATAATTTGGCCCTCTGGGGAGCACAAGGGGCCGCTCCCCTTATGTCAATAACCTGTAAAATAAAAATTCCCTGGTGTCTAGTGGGCAGAAATGCTGAGAAAGACATCAAAGGAAAGTAAAAGCTTTTCCTTTCTGTTTGATGCCTTTCTCTGCCCCTCCCTGTGATCGGAGGCAAAAGCATTTCTCCTCCGATCCAGACCAGGGAAGATTTTCTTTTTTTTAAATAAGAGGGTGGGGGTATGGCCATACCCCCACCCCAAATAAATGGGGCCAAAGATGTTCTGCCCACCAGTGGGCAGATGGGGCAATTACCCCCGATCCTTACCCTGGGGGGCCAGAAAGTCTACTAGATGCCAGGGAATAAAAAAAAAATAGTGGGCTGGTTGCCACCAACCAGTATGGGCCTGGTTATGCCCCCACCCCAACTGAAGGGAGTAACAGTCATCAGACACCACAGGGGGATAGAAGGGGAAGCAATTCCCCTTCCATCCCTGCAGTGGGGCCGCTGAGGCGAGGCTCATGGGGTAGCGCTAGCATTCCCCACATGAGCCGGTCCTAGGACATAACGGTTACGTCCTTGGCACCTCAGGGCTGTAGCCAAGGACATAACCGTGACGTCCTTGGCTGCGAAGGAGTTAAGTTACCACTGATGTGGGTGGAACACTAAGAGCTGCAGGGCCACTGGTAGCATTTCATTTAGAGGCCCTTAGTATATGGAATACCACTCTACAAGTGGCATATGTAAATTAAATATGCCAGTCAGGTGTATGCCAATCAAAACATGTTTAGGGGAGTGAGCATATGCACTTTAGTACTGGTTAGAAGTGGTAAAGTGCACAGAGACCTAAAGCCAACAGAGCAAAAATCCAGACAAATTGGAGGAAAGCAGGCAAAACGTTTGGAGGAAGACCACCCTAAGGCTGACAGATATAACAGTACCATTTTATGAGAGACACCTTTCTATCAGTGATACTCAAACTTATGTTGTAACTTTACATAATATGGTTTGAATGGGCACTATTATGCTACCACTATGATAGTATTAACCTCATATGCCATTAGCGCCTAAAATATTTCAAGGAAGGGCCATCATTGTGTAAGGATAATTACCATTTAGTCAGCGATGGCTACAATTTGGGTATTGATGTTCCTCTATGGCCAATAAAATGCCAGGGATGGGCCATCTTATAACTGAGATGGCCTGGAGCCACCAGATATACCACATAGAAAGGAGGGAACATTGAATCAATGTTAAACAGATGAGCATTTTGCAGTGACATAGACAAACATGCAAAAAGACATGCACTTAAACACACATAGACAGAAAGGCATTCTCATGCACATGGACATAGATGCAATCATTCCCCCGCTAAGCAAAATGATCCACACTTCAGGACTCAGGTCCAACAACTCCGCATGACTTTTGCCCTAGTTCCAAATAGCAAGAATCTGATTGTGAATGCCTAAATGCCTTCATTTTGAACTCCTCTAGGCAAACCCCACACTTATTTGCGTATGTGAAGTGCATGGCCAATATCCATCATGTGTATATTAAGCTGTGTTGATTGGTTAAGGGGTGCAGGCCTCCATTCTCAGTCACAGTTCACATTACATTATCAATGAGGGTAAAGTTGGCTGACTTTCTTTTAAAGAGCTAGCGGGAATGGTAAATCACCTGTATCACAAAACTCCACATGATTAAGCCCCTGTATCAAGCCCAAACAGCTCTTGTGTGTGTGGATGCTCAGTCTACTGCACATGTGCCATTCACAGTCCCTTCTGCATGCCACTCACAGAGACTATATCCTTGAGATGTTTTGCAGAAGGAGGCATCTCATGTATCTCATAATTCCATTCCCAGTGGCTGATTTCTTTGCTTTCCCGTAGCAATAGGTTTGTGTAGGGAAATGCTCCCAGGCATCAATGTAAGAGCAGCTAGTGAATAAATGCAACACACACATTCAGAAAATCCATAGCATCACTAAACAGATGTCACATGGAGTCAAAATGTTACTCCTAATGAAAGATGCCAACGTTAACAAATAATCTATTCGGTGACTCCCCTAAAAGCTGAATAAGGAATTTTAGCTTGATTTACCTTGATTAATACATGTCATACATGCCTTTATTAATTGTTCCATCTTTTAGTACAATGTCTCAACATTGAGGAAAGAAGTTTAATAAGAAATATCAGGCCAGGAAGAATTCTTATGATAATACCCTTTTCTATTGCAGGAATCGGAATTAGACTTAGGAGAGTCTGATTCCCAGTATCCCCATGTAGGGGGTTGTGAGTCAGGGAATTATGCCCCTTCCACCAAGATGTTCCAAGGGAGAGTGCCAATGCACAACATGATGAAGAAAGGTGGAGCCAACAATTTCCATGTTAGATATTGAAGCAATGAAGTTGCAGGTCACATACCTTTGTGGAGCTAAAATATCAGAAACTAGCTAGGATTCATAGAACATATAAGAGGCCCAGATATGTGTCAAACAAAGTGTTATCCACAGGTGCCATAATGCACTGCCCCGTCACAAGAGGCCTAGGATTCCTACATCCAAATTTCATCCAGGCGCAGTAACACTGGGCCAGATTTTACAGGGTAGAAAATCTGGCTGGTAAATAATATATTGACTGGGTTTCATGTTGACCCACTTCCATGGTACAGGGGAGCATGGAATGTTTACCACTACCATCACAGCCTTTCTGGTCCCCTCTTGCCCTCCTCACACCCATGCTTTCCACCTAGCTCTGCATGCATCCTGGACTCCCATTTACCACCTCTTCTGAGCAGTAGGTAAAGATAGCAGATTTGCATCTAGAATGGGGGACTCCACATGTTGGTTTGATGCTGGTAGTTCAGGGTCTGCATGTTCATCCCCATTCTGGAATAAAAAACCTGAACAGTTTTAAGTGAGTGGGGATCACCATTATTTCATGTGATCCACTTCTGATCAGGGGCAAAGAGAAATACCATCCTAGTATGTAGCATAGCTAATAAATGAGGGCACATTTGGCCATATGTAAGCACTAGAATTCATAGCCCTTTGCTTACTTTCTTACTTACATACTTACAGAACTAAGATATAGAGGGAGAAGGTACGTTTTATTTTTTGGAACATGGTCTGACATTGCACACTTGTTTTTTCTCAGGATGCTTCAGGGCACTTTTCGAATTGTGATTCTGAAGAGAAAAGCTGAGGAGTCGCTGTACTGATGGATGAAGACTGCACATTTTTTATTCAACTTTAGAGAGTATATAAACTGTTAGGGAGAATCAGTGTCTATGTCAATATTAAAAGCCACTTTTCAAAATAAGAACCTTGCTATGACTTTGGATTTGAGGATAATCCCTTGACTTTTCTATTACTCTCTTTTGGGATGGTCAATATTTCAAGCTTGTTTCATTGTCTTCAGATTCAACTGAATGTTAATATGTTCCTTGTTCTTATAAGGAGTTTCCACCATAGATTCGCGTCCCACATGCAGCGACGGAAGACCTTGAAGCCAGAATTATCTGTTGCAAAAACGTTAATGTCACCTTACACGTCAAGAGCTGTATTACACCTGACAGTCTTAGGATGGTATTCCCCCAAAAGTTTTGCTTTACCCATACCGTTACGCCAACAAAACAGCGCCCACTACATCATGACCCACAAATCACCACGGCTGACATTCAGCAGATGATATGGACACTGTGATAGCATACAATTAATGACCTGTATCTGTCTGTAGTAATCACATCAGGACACTATTGCCATATCACCAACATCTGTAAGATTACAAGCCATAGGTGACAGTAAGTTTAGATGCAAAGAAAGCGAATGCCATCATGCCAGAATCACATAGATGAAATCAATATTCAGAGCAATGATCAGTTCCACTGTCTCATCTGTGTATCATTGGAAAGAATGACGTATAACTCATGTTCTGTTGTCTACATCCTCATCCTCTGCCTCCTCATCCCCACTGTCCTCAGGGTCCACTGCTGCCACAGGGGCATCTCCAGTCTCCTCCTCCTGCAGAAAAGGCACATGCCATCTGAGGGCTAGGTTGTGCAACATGCAGCAAGCCACTACTATCTGGCAGACCTTCCAGGGTGAGTAGCACAGGGATCCACCTGTCAGATGGAGGCACCTGAACCTGGCCTTCAGGAGGCCGAAGGTCCTTTCAATTATTCTTTTGGTTCACCCATGTGCCTCTTTATAACGGTTCTCAGCCCCTGTCCTGGCATTCCTCACAGGGGTCAGGAGCCATGAAAGGGTTGGGTAGCCGGAGTAACCTGTAAATAGTAAGGGACAAACTTTTAGCCTTACACAATCCAATGGGGACAACTCCTCAAGGCATACACTGCCATACAGTAGGTGGGGACTCTGGCTCAGCTCTTACCTCTCCCTGTGCCTCTGTAGTTGGCCCATCACATTTGGAATGCTGCTATTCCTCAGGACAAAGGCAGTATGCACCGACCCAGGATACTTGGCAGTGACATGGGAGATGTACTGGTCAGCCAGGCACACCATTTGCACATTCAGTGAGTGGAAACTCCACCGATTCCTGAACACCTGTTCATTCTGGTGGGGGGGACTAATGCAATATGTGTACAGTCAATTGCCCCAATAATATTGGGAATATGGCACATTGCATAGAATCCTACCTTAATAGTGGCCAAATCTTCCACATGGGGGAAAACAATGTAGCTGCACATGTGTTTCACAAGGGCAGACAGAACCCTTGCCAGCACGATTGAGAACATTGGTTGTGACATTCCTGCTGCCAGTTGCCAGGAAATGGAGCACTGATAGCACTTGCAAAAGAGGGGGCATCCCAGTGGCATGACAGATAGCTGATATCAGGTCAGGTTCCAATTGGGCACACAGCTCTGTGATTGTGGCCCTGTCCAGTCTATAGGTGAGTATAATGTGCTTGTCCTCCAGCGTAGCCAAGTACACAAGGGGTCTGTACACGGGGGTTTGTCTCCTCCTCCGCAGCGGTAGGTATCTAAGGGATACAAGAGTGAGTACGTTGTCACAATTTGAACAATAGACCCACCACCTCAGTGTACAATCATCATCAATGTGATGGGACAGTGGGAATGGCAATGTATGTGCTATTTTAGGCAATGACACAGTGATGGTTTATCTGATCGCTGTCCACCACCATGAAATGGCGACCGCCTGTCCTGTATCTTGGGACAGGTGGAAGTGAGGTAACTCTGCCGATGTTAGGCATCCTGGTGGAAGGTGGTCTTGCACCGCTGTGCAATTCCTCACAGGATAATATGGAGCTTTATGGAGTACAGTGGCCAATGGGGATCTGAGCCGGCGCTGATGGTATACACCGCCGCTTACGTGACCGCCATATTATATCCAAATCCTCGCTTGTTTACTGACTTTTTACAGGACGACACCTACCCTGCGTGTGCTGCTGTAACCTGTGTCTGGAACTTACCATGGCCCGTGTGACAGGGGAAGGGGCCCCTGCCTTCACTTTGGAGGAGTTGGAGGAGCTGATGGATCGGGTCTTACCCCAGCATGGACTGCTGTATGGGCCTCCAGACCAACAGGTGAGTACACCATGGGCACGATGCATTTAGAAAGGATGCATGAAGATGTGGGTGCAAGCATTGTGTCATCGGGGGGATGTCTGGTGGTAGTGTACATGGTGGCGCCAGACGATGTGTGTGCTAATGGTGATGAAAACAAGATTGGTGGGACATATGTGTGACAGGCTGGAATGTATGATTAATGGTGTCCTCCTGTCTGTGTTTCCTCTGTAGGTCAGCACCCATCAGAAGAAGGGATTGCGGCGTGCCATCGCCAAGGATGTGCAGACCCTAGGGGCCTAGTGGGTCCCAGGAGGGGTGCAGTTGGTGGTGTTTAACCCTCATCTTGCTGTGGCATCTAGCCAAATCAATGGCAGTGCAATGCATAGTGCTCAATCCTAAGCCATGTGTGTGACAGTGCTGTGTGTGACAACTGTGGTGTTGGTGCTGTAATTGACCCAGTGTTCCCTTTCTCTTTCCCCCCTTTTTTCTTCTTTCATCCTGTCCATGTGTGCATTAGCATCATCTGGTGGAGGAGCAGAGAGAGCTGCATCACACAGGACCCAGGAGGCAGAGTACACCGACACCGAGGTAACCAGTGGGACGGATGGCGAGGGGAGCACCATGGCGGAGACAGGAGGTGACAACACAGACACAGATACATCCTCCAATGGAAGCTCCCTGGTGGTGGTGGACTCCTCTGTGACCACCCCAGCTGCAGGTACAGCCGCCACCCCCGTAACAGCACTGCCCTCTCAGTAGCCCCTCAGCGAGTTGCCCGTGTCCGCTCACCCAGGAGGGTGGGCATCTCCTTTTTCCCAGGCACCTTAGGCCCTGCCCCAGTGAGCCCTGCTGCCCTAAGTGAGAAGGCTATTGACCTCCTGAGATCCATCTCAGTAGGGCAGTCAACCATGGTGAATGCCATCCAGGGTCCAGCATCCCAGATGCAACAATGCAATGCATTCCTGGAGGGCATCCACAGTGGATTAGTGGCCCAACAGAGATCAATTCAGGCTCCTCTCTGATGGCAGCCATTGTCCCTGTTCCTACTGTCCCCCTCCAACTACCACTTCCCAGTCTCCTCAACCCCAACCCATCCCATGCACACATACAGACGAGCATGCACACAAGACATCACACAAGAGTGCCACAGTCAAACACAGGCACCACACTTCAGCCCACAAGCACTCATGCAAACACCAGACAGTTGCAGACACAACCACATCCACTGCCTCTACTTTCTCCACCTCCTACTCCTCCTCCACCTTCCTCACAGTCACGTCCACACTCACACCTGCTTGCACTGCTTCAACATCCACCACCAGTATCACCACACCAAGCAGCACACACACCTCACTTGCAGACACCTCCACAACATCCATCCACACGTCCCCTGTTTCCTCTCCCACCCTGTCTGCCCCCTCCTAAAGGACACAAACGCAGGCACTCAGACACCCAACAGCCATCCACCTCACATCAGCACACTCCCCATGCACCTGCATCCAAGTCAGCAGACGTACTCCTCCAACAAACACTCCCTCAACCTCCACTCCCATCCCTCCTCCCTCATCCCGCCCCACCGTCCCTAAGAAGCGTTTCCTTGCCCAACTTGATCTCTTCCCTCTCCCTCCCTCCCCCCATCCTGCCCGTAAGAGCAGGGTCCCTATGACCCAGCCCAGTACCTCAGCCAAACAGTCAACGGGGACAGTGGGGGCATCTCCTAGTCGTGGAGGCAAGACAGTGAAGGATCCTACTCCACCAGCCAGGAAGGAGAAGGATCTCACTCCAACAGCCAGGAAGGGGAATGATCCCACACCAACAGTCAGGAAGGAGAAGGATCCCACACCAATAGCCAGGAAGGGGAAGGATCCGACTCCAACAGTCAGGACAGGGAAGGCGCCATCACCTCCTGCCTTGAAAGTGAAGAAGCCCTCACCTCCAGCTGCCATACAGCAGACCTCGCCTCCAACAGAGGCTGCCCAGGAGGCACTTTCCACAGTTGAGATAAAGCAGCCCTCACCTCCTGCAGAGGCTGCCCAGGAGGCACCTTCCATAGCTGAGACACAGCAGCTCTCATCTCCTGCAGAGGCTGCCCAGGAGGCACCTTCCACAGCTGAGACACAGCTGCCCTCATCTCCAGCAGAGGCTGGCAGACATGTAGGCCACCCCCCAGGGACCACTGTGCATGGAGCCCCCTTTAGAAGCAGTAGGCAAGTTCCCCACCTGAGAGACTGTGACCTTGCACTCCCCAGCAAAGGAAATTGGGCATGGAGCTCCCTCCAGAAGCAGCAGGCGAGTTCCCCACCTGAAAGACTGTGACCTTGCACTCCCCAGAAAAGGCAAATGGGCATGGAGCTCCCTCCAGAACCAGTGGGCGAGTTCCCCACCTGAGAGACTGTGATCTTCTACTCCCCAGCAAAGGCAAATGGGCATGGAGCCCCCTCCAGAACCAGTGGGCTAGTTCCCGACTTCGGCTGACATGCCCCCCATCTCTCTTCCCTCTGAGGTGCCTGCCCACTTCAATCATGATGCCCCCGCACAGTTCTGTGAGGATGACATCAGGAAAAGAATTGGGCCTTGGACTGTGTCCAGTGGCCATGTGAGTCCACAGTATTTGGACTGGGCATTGGCCCTTTGTGAACAAGTGTACATATCTGGTTCATGTGGTGGTTTTTCCCTTGCTAATACATTTTCTGTACTTCCGAAATCTAGTCCTTGTTTTATTATGCCGTGTTTTGTGTGCCATTGGTTTACATCTGCAGCTGTTTGTGTTTATGGTGTGTGTGTGTCTGTTGTGTGTTGTGCGTGTGTTTTTCACTCTTGTTTTACTCCCTCCCTCCCTTGTGTGCTGGGCGGCTGTACTCACCGCCGTCGTCTTCATCGGCATTGGTGTTCCAGGTGAAGCAAGGCATAGAAAGACATCGGGAAGACTTGCATTTCAGGTTCCATGGCGGCATTGTTCTTCCCTGTTTCTCTGATGGGGAGTCTTTCCTCTTCTGTGCAGTGTTTCCGCCAGGCTTTTGATGGCATTGGTTCCGCCCCGGAAAACGTGGCGGATTTCAAGGTCATAATATGGTAGGCGGTACCTTGTCTTCCACCCTGCTGTTGATGGCTACGCCGTGGTGAGTGGTGTTAACACCCTGTCGGATGGTGTGGTACATTGGCTGTTTATGGAAGTTCGCACCGCCATGGTCATAATTTGGCGGTAATTATTGCCAGCCTATTGGCTGTATTTCCACCACTATATCACTCACCGCCAATGTCATAATGACCACCCATGTTTTTGTTGACCTTAGGACTCTATACACTGCTACCCAGTGCTGAACTGCATATGCTCTTTCCTCCAAATATGGTAAAATTGGCACATTTTCTTTACTTCAAAGTCCCTAGTAAAGTCTTACTAGATGTTCCCATAGCCGCCTGTAAATTAAATGCTATAAGTATGCCTGCTGCACAGTACTTATTGTGCCACTTACTGAAGTAGCCCAATAAATATGTCTCAGGAGCTGCTTTTACAGCCTGTCTGTGCAGTTTTAAACTGTGTTTTAGGCCAGGCAAAATAAACCTTACCCCAGTCCCAAGCCTTCTTTTTGAAGCATATGTCACTCTCCGGGCCGGCCGTAAACAGCCCATAGGGCAGGGGGCAGTGTATTTAGGAAATTGGGCATGCGCTGGCAAGTTTTACATATCCTGTTAGTGAAGTACTCTTAAATTAGTTTTTCACTATCCCAAGGCCTACCTCTCCCATAGGGTAACATTGTGTTAACTTATTACATTTAACACGTGATATCGTTCAATTGGGGGTAGGTGGGAATATTAGGTTTGGTGTCTAAGGAGTTGTAATTTCAAACCCTCTTCATTGGTAAAGTCAGATTTTAAATCACAATTTTGAAAAAAGCACTTTTAGAAAGTTGGAAGTTTTCTTGTCCTAACCATTTGATGCCTGCAGGCTACATCCTGGGTCACATTACTAGGTACAGATAGCAGTTGATCTTTGTGTGCTGCTTACTTATAGGGAGACATGGGTAAGCTAGGTGTTGAAGGAATGGGCCATCTCTGACTTGATTAGGGGGAGGAGCTGTCACCAACCACACTTGCAGATCCCAAAGGCTCTGCCTGAGCACACTAACAACGTTTTTCCTACTAGTCTTTTGTGACCTCAAACAAGCTGGGGCTAGGGCAGGGAGGCAGGAAATTCCAAACATCTCTGGGGGTAGAAACCTCTAGAACCTTCTCCTAATTCAAAGTGGGAACCAGGTATAAATATTAAACCCTCAGATCCAACTCTTCAGTACACCTCTGGACCTATGGAAAACTATAAAAGAAATACTGTGCTGCTCTGCAAGAAGGACTGCTACTCTGCTGCCCTTCTTCCTTGTAGGCATAGTGAAATGGATAGGACCTGCATCTCAAACCCAGGACCTGGCCTCCTGCTCAGAGCCTCAGGGACAGAGAGGCACCAACCACCTTGAACCCAGCACTGGGCTCAGCCTGTTGTGAGCCCTACTCCCCAATTGGAGCCAACCCCATCCTGAACCCTTGGAAGTGAGCATGAAGGTACTCTGCTAGTCCAGCTGTAGTTCTATGGGCAGTACTGTCTCAGCCCGAAGCATCTCCTCATAGCTTTACTTCAGAACTGCTGCAGCGTGATGCAGCCCCAACACCAGATCTCGCATCACAGCCTGCAGTCCCCTTGAAACTGCCACTGAGGGATGCATCCTCTAGACAGGCCTTTACATCACATGCCTTTTGTCAATGGCATCCTCGACAATGATGCAAGACTTTGCATCGAAGCCCCTCAGTGTGACGCATCCTCAATGCTGGGCTTGCATCGTAAACCCCTTGTGAATGGTATCCTCAATGGTGATGTAGGACTCGGCATTGCAGCCCTGCAGCTTCCTTTGAACTGCAGTTGCACAACACATTCTCTACACCAGACCTCTCAACCCTCCACAAACCAGGACTTATGGCACTTTGTTCAGTGGGCCTAACTGGATCCCTCTATATGGCCTGTGCTCCATCGTGGTCGGCCTGAAATGGTCACTTTGTCCCAGTCTAGCATGACCAGATAACCACAATCGGCACTTTATGCTTCTAGGTTCTAATTCACTTAAATTTTTAAAATTGCATATTTGCACTTCTACTGATTGCATTTTTGTTATCTTTATCCCAAATAATTTATTACATTTTGCTCTATTTTTCCAAATTAGTGTGGGATTTTTCTTGTGCTGTGTTTTCACTTTATTACAGTTGGAAGTGCTGCATAAACGCTTTAGTTATTGCCTCAAAGTTAAGCCTGACTGTGTCTGTGCCAAACTACCAAAGGGTTAAGCACAGAGTTTGCTTGTGTTTCACCTTGACAAGAATTGTGGTTGCTGCTTTTGTAGAATTTCACTCCCCTCAACCAGTACCCAATTTCCAACGTTGGTGCTCAACACTGAGATTTTGGCTTGTGTTTGTGTAGTGCCATACAGTCCCAGATAAATAATTTATTGCCTCTTTTGTGTTTTCCAAATCCACTCAACCAATCAAGCTTCTTGAAGAGGTGAACTTGTCACACCGGGAGGTCTCCAAGCGCTAAAGGAATACTGCGGGCCTTATCCGGCTGGCTATGGTGGTTAAAGAGCCAAGTCTTGAGCTGCTTTCTGAAGTCCTTCAGAGAAGGGGAGGTGAGCAGGTGGAGGGGGAGGTCGTTCTAGGACCTGGTGGTGAGGTGGGAAAAGGAGCGACTTCTGAAGCATTTGTGGTGGATATGGGAGATGTGGGCCTGGGCGAGGGAGGCTATGCAAAATTCTCTGCTCAGTCGGTGGAATGTGAGGCAGTTGTTCATGTAGGCTGGTCCGGCATTGTGGAGGGTCTTGTATGCATGCGTGAGGAGTTTGAAGAGGTATCTTTGCTGGATAGGGAGCCAGTGGAGGGCCCTGAGGTAAGGAGTGATGCAGGTTCTTCTGGGGAGGTTGAGGTTGAGTCTTGCTGCCACGTTATGGATGGTCTGGAGGCAGTTCATGAGCTCTTTCATGGTTCTGGAATAGAGCGCGTTGCCATAGTTGAGCCGGCTGGAGATGAGGGGCTAGGTGACTGTTTTTCTGGTAGAGATGGGGATCCATTGGAAGATCTTGTGAATCATGCAGAGGATGTGGAAGCAGGCAGATGAGAAGGTGCTGATCTGTTGCTTCATTGTCAGTTGGGTATCCAGGATAATCCCACGTTTGCATGCGTAGCTGGTTGGTTTGGGTGGGTGATCAAGGGCAGCAGGCCACCACGTGTCATCCCAAGGGGAGGGCTTGTTCCCGAAGATGAGGATCTCACTTTTGTCTGAATTTAGCTTGAGGCAGTTGGTCCGCATCCAGGTGGTGATATTGGTCATAGTGTTGTGGAAGTTGGTTTGTGTAGTGGCAGTGTCGTCTGTGAGGGATAGGATGAGCTATGAGTCATCGGTGTAGGAGACGATGTTGAGTCCATGGGTGCATCCAATGTCTGCCAGTGGAGTCCTGTAGGTGTTGAAGAGGGTGGAGCTGAGGGTGGAGCCCTGGGAGATGCCACAGATGATGTCTTTGGGTGAGAAGATGAAGGGAGGGTGAAGGATCCTCTGTGTTCAGCCAAAGATTAAGGAGGAGATCCAGTTGTGTGTGTTGTCTTGGATGCCAATGCTGAGGAGTCTGTGGATAAGAGTGTTGTGGGAGACAGTGTAGAAGGCTGCTGATAAGTCAAGGAGGATGAGAGCTGATGTTCCCCCTAGTCCACAGAGGCATCTGTTGTCATTGTTTGCTGTGATCAAGGCGGTCTCAGTTCCGTGATCCGGCTGGAAGCCAGATTGGGATGGGTTGAGCATGTTGTTATCTTCAAGGCAGTCCATGAGCTGATGGTTGATGGCCTTTTCAAAGACTTTGGCAGAGAATGGAAGGAGCTGTAGTTTTTAAGCTCGTTGGGGTCAGCTAAGGGTTTCTTCAGGAGGGGCTTGACCTCAGTGTGCTTCCACGCACTGGGGATGGTGGCTGTGGAGATTGAGATGTTAAGGAGTTCTGTGAGAAAGGCTCCAATTACTTCTCTTCTTAGGTTGTAGAAGTGGTGCCAACAGGAGACCGTGGGGGATCCAGAGTGGATGGAGGTCATGATGGAGATGCTATCTTCGGTAAATGGCTGCTTCCATTTGGAGATCCGGTGGGGGGTGGGTTATGGTGCAGGGGTGGTCAAGGTCAGTGGGCAGGTGGTCGAAGTTCCTGCATATGTCAGTGATCTTGTGGTAAAAGTAGTCTGATAGCATGATGCAGAGGGCTTGGGAGGGGTGGATCGTGTTCTCTGTGGCAGAGGGGCAGGAGAATTCTCTGACAATGCTGAAGAGTTCTTTTGCATGGTTGGTGCTTGCTTCGATGAGGGTGGTGAGTGCTTCTTTCTTGGTCTCCCTGGGTCAGTGGTGGTATCTTTTGAGGGCAGACCAGAAGGAGTGGAGGTTGGTAGGGGGTCTTATTGTAGCGCCAGTGTCTCTCTAGTTTTCTGCAGTGTCAATCGAGGGTCCACATTTCTGGGGTGAACCATCTGGCTTGCTTGGTGGGCTTGCTGGGCTTGCTGCTAGTGGTGCTCTTCACATCTTCACAGGGGTGATGGTGTCAGTGCTGAGGAGATCCAGTTGGAGAAGTTATGGATATGGCATTCAAGGGTGTCCACGGGGATGGGTCTAGTTTCTTTAAGGGAGGCGATCCAGGATGTTTTATTGACTTTGCTACAGTTGTGGCAGGCGTGGGAGTGGGGTCTCGTCAGGGTTTCAAGCAGTCCACTGATGGTTTGTGGACGATATTGTGTTCGGTCAATGTTACCTCGGTGGTGTGGAAGAACCTGGCAGGGTCGCTGGTAAAGAAAATGGGGTCCAGTGTGTGTCCTGCGCTCTGTGGGGGGCAGTGACCAGCTGAGAGAGGCCGATGATGCTCATGTTTTTGAGGAGTGAGGCGGAGCTGGAGTCGTCTTGGTCTTCTCAGTGGAAGTTCAGGTCCCCCAGGAAGATGTAGTAGGAAGATGTAGTGGTTGGAGTCGATTGCCATGGGGGGCAATAAAGTCTGGGATGGCGTTGTAGAAGCTGTGGTGGGTGCCAGGGGATCTGTAGGAGAGGGTTCCTCTGATGGTGGTTTTGGCATCTGGTTTGATCTGGAAGTTGGGGAGTTGCATGATCAGCACTGTGTTGTCATCCGTGGTGGTGCAGTAGAGGGAGTCTGTGTGGTTGATGGAGATGCCTCTGCTGTGTCTGTTAGGGCAGTGTATGTTCACAAAGCCTCTCCCCAGAAGAACTAGCAGAGAGGAAAGCAAATAGGGAGTTTAGGCTGTCGAAGGATAAGTCCAAGGTTGATGTAAAGGAGAGGAAAATGGCTCATGAAAGGTGACTCTGATCTGGGCATAACAATTAGTCAAACAAAGTCCAGCAATAATGGTGGTAACATCCCCAAAGGGCCCTCTGAAGATGGAGACATGAGGGTCCACATCCTAAAGGATCTGGTGCCTAACTTTTCTGAGGGAGATGAGATTAACAAGTGGTTTGATGCCTATGAGGTTGCTCTGAAGATGCATATTGTCCATAAGGAGGTCTGGGGGCCCAGTCTATGAAGGCAAGGAAGTGAAGGAAGGGGTGCCCATTTGGCCATTGAGAAGAGTGAATGAATGAGGAATCCCCCAATGATGAACACCCTTTTTAGAAAGTATTGCCTCACCCCAAAAAAGTACAGGGGGAAGTTTAGGGACAGCCAGAAGCTGCCAATCAGTCCTGAGTTAATTTAATGGATTCCCTTTTGCAAGGCAATGGATGGTTTGGTGAACGGCAGTGATGTGAATATTGCAAAGGTCTGTATGACAAGAGAGCACATGTTCAGTAATTGTTTTCCAGTGCCGTGCCTGATTGATAGTGAGCTCGCTGACCCCAGAAGGCATGCTAGGGAGGCAGGCTGCTGTATTTGCACCAGGGTCCCCAAGAAAATATCTTAGGGGAATCACTAGAAGAGTGGTCAGGGGTTCCACCAGAGGGAGAAAGAGTTGAAAAACTTAAAGTTAATGAGTACTCTAAAGTCTCCCAAAATAATTCCAAAGGGAGCAACAGTAACCAATCCCAGTCCAAACCAAAGAAGAAGGGGGTTCTTCGACAAATAGACAGGGAGATTCATCCCCCAGTATGCTGAGTGCTACAAGTATGAGCACTGCAAGGGAGAACTCAAACATCCCTAATGGGCACAGCCCCCCCACTGGTTGACTTACACCTGGGCTGGTGAGTGTAGCACTTATGGAGGAGGTGACCGCAGTTAGCATTTGTGAGAGAGCAGAAGTTACTCTAGTGTCCTTAAGGGATGGAGAAATGGTACCAACAGCCTACATACCATACAATACTTCTAAGGATCAGTAGTGATCAACATCAAGGGGCACAGGGTGGAGGCTCTGAGAGACACAGGAGCCAGCATGACTACTGTGAAGTTTCATCTGGTATCCTCAAAGCAGGTCATCCTTCAAATGTTCTACCAAGTTGCCAGGTTATAGTCCCAGACAACCATGAAAGCCACAGCCCAGTGGCTCAGGTTCCCTTTGAGTTGAGGGGGGACTCAGGTTCTCTGAAAATAGCTGTTAGCCATGTCAGCCTATTGATTGTCTGTGACCTAGAGGACAGTGTCTGAAAGAAAGTTGAGCTCAGGTCATAACTGAAGATGTTAGGCTTGCCTCAATGGGTCTGTATGGTCACACGGTCAATGCTGCACAAGAGAGGAGTCAAGGAGACCTTGAGCCTGAAAGTATAGCCCAGGTTGCTGCAAAGAAGAAGAAAGGTGAAGGGTGCAGAAAACCAGCCCCTTCCTACAGTTTAGCTTAATGGGACACATGAGGAAGTTGCTCCTGAGCCTGCCAGGGAGGGCATTCCTGCCCTGGGGGACATGTGTGAGCTTGCTGGATGGTGTCAGGAATCCCCAAGGTGCCTCCTGTGTTATCTGTCAGCCTCCCCAGGGATTAGGGTTAAATCATATCTCTGTTCTTGGTTAAACCTTCATGTTTCTAAGTAAACATAACGTGCTGTGTTACACAGTTGGCTTTATCAATGCTTGTTTTACCAATGCTTGTTTGCTAATGTGAGCAGGTGTAGACATGTGCTTCTAATTGGGTGTGGTGTAGACATGTGCTTCTAATTGGGTGTGGTGACTCATCCACATGTGGAGACTCAACTGCTTTCCTGATTGGCTATAAAAAGCAGCGTGAAGCATGCCTCCCTGCTTGGCTTTGTTTTGCTTCCTGGTCTCAGCATCTGATTTGGCAGTCCAGCCCCTGCTGTCATCCTTGTATTCAGGACTTTTGAGGCAATTCTTTCCTTCGTTCCTGTACTAGCTGACACCAGGCATTCCTCCAGCACTCCGGAAAAGACTGCATATAAGTGACTAGTATTCTCCAGGGAGTTTGTTCTTTGAGCGCCGCGCTTTCCTAAAACAGCTGGTGTATTTCAGACCTCGTATTTTGGCAGAGTGCTTATCTTGAAAAGACAAATGCATTTCTGAACATTCTACATTATTATTGCAGTTACTTGCCTAAATGTGCTTCAGGAAATCTGCTTGAGCTTAAGTACTACAAAAAGTGACAGTGCAATTTTAAAAGAGCATTTACGTGACTTTCTTTCTCTAATAGCATAACTCTGGGATTTAAATTGTGTCATTCATGCCCGTTTTTCAGGTTTGAGGAATTTGCTTTTGAAGGGTTTTTCAGACACACAATGAAACCAAACCAACTGTGCCACCCTAACTGTTTCAACCCAGAGTGGACATTTGTATTTTCTGGATTGTTTTTTGTTCCTTTTAGTTTAACCCTATGCATGCAGGAAAGTTATACATGATATAAACAATGCCCTTGTTTGTCTTTCTTGTGCATGATAAGTGCAACCACAGTTCTAATTGTAGTGTGCAACAGTGAATCTCTGTGAAGCCAGCCCTAGTGTCGCAGTACTTATTGTTATGGTACTCAGTTTAGGTTTTTGGTAATGCAGTGTTAGTAAGTGTGCCAACAGTTATTATTATCCAAGAAAAGTGCTGGAGCATCCCGGTGTTCTTCTACCGCTCCCGTGCCCATATCAGAAAGAGAGATTCATTTTCACGGACGTTGACTGCATTAACTTTACTATCACTCTGTCAACAACGAGCTGCCCCCCGAAGATACAGGGTGCCTGGCTGGACCGGCAAGACATGGCAGTGTTTTGTCTCTTTCTCTTCCACTCCCACTTTCCTTTTGGGATACCTGCCACGGTTTCTGTGTCTACCAGGAAGTGCTGAAAGGTGTTCCAGGAGGTCAGGGGGAATACCATCGCCCCTGCAGACATTCTGCCATTCGGGTGAGTGGCTCCGTCTCAACAGATGGCACGTTGAGAGTGGGCCCACCAGGGAGGAATTATTCAATGCAGAGAGAGTGTGCCAACTCTAGAGAGCTTGAGGCAACAAGATACCACCCAGACAGCACTTGATACCTTGTGATCACCTTATCTATTGGAAGAATAACGTCCAATACAGTGAGCATAATTTTCCTGGATCTGGGGAAGCCCATGTGCTAGTGGTTCCCCAGTGTTACAGGACCTTTCTATTACTGTTGGCTCATGATATACACCTGAAAGGACATCTGGAGCAGGACAAGGTCTTTGCCAGGTTTGTCCCCCATGTCTATTGGCCTTGAATGAAGACAGCCTCATATATATTTTGTAGGTCTTGACCCTCATAACAGGCCAGTGGGAAAGTAAGCATAGTTTACGTCTCCCCTAAACAACTCACCTTCTGTTGGCACCCACTTTGAGAGGATGGTCATCAACATTGTTGGTCCCTGGACCTAAAGACAGCCTTTGGCAACAGGTTTACCTGATCTTGGTGGATCATGCTACACAGTACCCAGAGTCCACCCCTCTGAAGTAGGTGACTTTACTTGCGGTGGCACAGGCCCCGATGGGGATTTTTACCCGTGTGAGGTCCCCCAAGGAAGTAGTGTTTGGCAGAGAAACTGTTAGAAATTGTGTTTGTGATTGGCAGAGGCATGCACCCTGTCCAAGGAGGAACCACAGTATTTTTCAGGGTAAGTCAGATGCACACCATAAGTTAAGCTGTGCTTAAATACTGGTAGCTTGGCGCAGAGCTGGCAAGCTTAATTCATGAGGCAATGTTGAAAGTATTTGTGCAACTTCATACAATAAAAGAGATAAAACACACGCAAAAAGTCACCACATCTGGTTAGAAAAATAGACCTTACATTTATGAGTAAACCAAAGCCTACATGATAAAATCCAATAAATAGTTGATATGAGTTTTTGAAGATTAAAATACAATATACTGCTTAATAGCATAAAGAACCAACTAGGGATATCTAGTCATGCTAGTCCAGGGTAAATCCAAAAGTTCAGGCCAACCGCAAAGAAGCGCAGGTCGGAAATAGTCCGAGACAAGTCCTGTTGAAGGTTTTCCTTCTCAAAAGTTGAGCCAAGAGTCCCATTTGCGAGGAAGAAGTTTGCCAGGATCAAGGAGAGCTTCCCTGTTGGTGGTGCTCAGGCTGGGTGTCACAGAAGGGCAGACAGGAGCCTCAAATTTGCTTGCTGTGTGAAGTGGTTCACCCGGATTCTTCATGCAAGCGGCACAGTTCCGGTGCGAGCAGGCACAGTTGTGGTTGCAAAGAGCCCAAAAGCTTTGATTTCAGGAGCCAAAAAACACTTTTAAGGGCCCAAAACTGGAGAGGCCCGCTTTGAGGGTCATGAGCTGGTTGAAGACAGGTCCAGGAGTTGTAGCAGATGTATTGGAATTCTTTTGTGTCCCAAAGATTTCAGAACACAGGAGGCAAGCCAGATAGCCCTTGGACTTATGGTGTTTTGGGGTTGCAGAGTTTCAGGTCCAGTCCACTAACAACCGGGCAAGGAGGGCAGCAGGTCAGCATAGCAGATCTGGAGTCCAGCAGAGTCCAATAGAGTGACAGTCCTGTCAGCAGCACAGCAGTCCATCTTAATGGCAGATATCCAAAGGTCCACAAATGTACTGAGACAGTGGTGTTTGAGGTCCAGTAGTTATACTTGGGCGCCCTGGTTCTGGAAGGTTGGAGAAGCTTATAGACTGTTGCTTTGTACTGAAATCCCTTTCCTCGTCTGCCCTGGCTCTAAGCTGGCTGGAGTGATAATACAGGGTCTTTAGGACTATTGTGAGGAAATAGCTCCACCCCCTATCAACCATGTCAATGGCCCATCAAGGCCTATCAAGTCACACCAAAGCTACCATTGTGTGTGGTTGTCTAGAGGGAATGCACAAGGCCAAGGCGTCACCCTACCCCAGACATGTATTGAAGACAGGTTGCAAGCACACAGGGCTAAGAGCAAGAAAATGGCAACTTTTTAAAAGTTGCATTTTCAAAATTGTAGTGATAAATTTTACTTTGCCATGAAAGTGGATTTATCATAACTATTCCATAGGTGCCAAAGATAACAGCTCTATCCCTTCTCAATTAGGAATTACAGCATATTAAGTGTAATAAGAAATCCCTAATGATATCCTATGTGAGGGGTAGGTCTCACAGTAGCAAAGAGTGAATTTGACAGTTTTTCACTACCAGAGCTTGATAAACTTGAAAGTACATGTCTTGCCTTTTATTTATACAGAACCCTGCCCTATGGGCTACCCAGGGCCAACCTTAGGGGTGACTTCAATGTAATAGAAGGGGAGTTTGAGGCTTGGCAAGGGGTTTTAAATGCCATGTTGACATGGCAATGTAACACTGCATTTAGACTGTAATGGCAGACCATGGACATGTTTTTAAGTGCTACTTAAGTGAGTGGCACAATCAGTGCTGCAGGCCCACTAGTTGCATTACCTTTACAGGCCCTGGGCACATGTAGTGAAAAATAAATACATTAAATATGTCAATTAGCTATATACCAATCAAGCCAGGAATACATGCACTTTAGCACTGGTCAGCAGTGCCAAATGGCATAGAGTCCTAAGGCCAACAAAAATGAATTAGCAAAATATGGAGGGGAAAGTGCAAAAGGTTTGGGGGTGATCTTGCAGAGTGGGCAATTTGTAACAGACATCAATTTCAGGTCAGCATACATGGAGTCCTTGTGGGATGAATGTGAGGCAATCTACAAGCTCTCCACAACTCACCACTCTTAAACAAATGGGATTGTTGAGAGATTCAGCAAGACCCTGGAGGATATAATAATGGGCCTACCTGAGCCAGTGAGATGGAAGTGGGACATCCTATTGCCTTGTCTGTTAGCCTACAGGGAGGTGCTGCAGAAGAAGGTTGAGTTTAGCACATGTGAGCTCCTCTATGGCCACCCTGTCAGTCTTGTGAGAGAGGAATGTGAGAAAGCTCCCAGGAAATCCCCTCAGGATGTTGGCACTCCATAACCTGATACAACACTTTTGGAAAAAAGTGAAAAACAATCTTGAGGCCTGTCAAAAGGTCATTAAACTCTGGCACGACCGAAGGGTACTCAGGTGGAATTTCAACCTGGCCAGAAGGTGTGGGTCATAGAGTCTGTAGATCACAGAGATTACCAAGACCATTGGACAGGCTCATATGATGTGAAGGAGCCGAAGACGGATACGAACACAATGAGACTGTAGAGGATGTTAACCTCTCCCCTGCTTTGACCCCAACACAGCAGAATGACTGTTGCCAGTTACTGGGGGAGTTGTCTTTTCTGTTCTCCCTCACCACTTACTCATTTGTGTACCCCTGACATACATAGGGGTGACAGTATTTCAGTGAAGAACAAGATTTACAGGTTGTCCGATAATGTGAGAGCTAGCATCAAAAAGGAGGTCTGCAAGATGGTGGTCTTAGGGGTGGTTGAATCCTCCAGTAGTCCCTCGTCCAGGCCAATGAAGCCAGACCCAAGGCTTCCCCACTGGGCACCACTCCAGAACCTAGGCTCTGTGTGAAGTACCAGGGATTCAATTCAGTTATCAAGCCTGACACTCACTCCATCCCCCAACTGATGAGCTCATAGACAGTCTGGACACTGACAAATTGCTTGATACTTTTGATCAGGTTACTGAGAGATTGCTCTGACAGAGAGGGCAAAACAGAGGTCTGTATTCTCCACCTCAGTGGGCTACTTCTGGTTCAGGATTGCCCCTTCCATTTTCCAGAGGTCGTGAACAGGGTCCTGGCTAGGAAGGAGGCCCTTTGTGTTGCCCACCTGGACAACAAAGCTGTCTTTAGCTCCTGCTGGGAGGTACAGATGTACCGCCCTCAGGAGGTGCTCTGGGCCTTGCAATAGGCGGGTTTGACTATCAAGGCCAGTAAGTGCCAGATAGGGCAGGGTACTGTGGTGCATTTGGCTCACATGGTAGGCGGAGCAATGTGCAGCCCCTCTAGGACAAGATCGGTACTATCCTTGCCTAGCAACCCCCTAAAACTCAGACTTAGGTGAGAGTCTTCCCTAGCCTCACATGATAGTACAGGAGGCTTGTTAAGGGATATGGCACCATTATTGCCCCCTTAACTGAGCTGACTGTCCAGATCACCTTTTTGGACTTCTTCTTAGTAAAGCCCTGACAGAAAGCCTTCAACTCCCATAAGGAGTACAGCACCTGTACTCAATCTCCTGACTTCTCCAAGGAGTCATTTGTTTAGACAAACACTTCAAAACATGACACAGTGGCTGTCATAGCACGGTTAAATGAAGAGGGCCTAGATCAACCTGTAGTCTTAATGAGTATGTTACTTCCCCCAGGAATAAAGATGGAGTGCTATTGGGAAGGAGGCCACTGTTGTGGTCTTGGCACTGAAGAAGTTTACACTCTACCTGTGGGAGACTCACTTCTGGCTTCAGGCAGACTACAGGCCACTCAGATGGCTCATGCAAATAAGGGGTAAGAATGCCAAACTCTGGAGGTGGTCCATCTCAGTACAGGGAGTCGACTTGATGGTGGAACACCATCCTATGTAAGACCATGCAAATGCTGATGGTCTCTCCAGGTTTCCTCTGTCTTAGTGATGATGAGAACTCTCACAAGGTTGTGTAGCTCTCCCCACATTCAACTAAGGGCACACTTATTAGACCTGACAGCCTCATGGTAGACTTCCACCAAACTTTTAGTCTTACTCTTCTATTTTTGCTGATCTTGTTGGCCTTAGGACTCTGTCCACTTTACTGTAAACTTCGTACTTGTATAGCGCACTACTCACCCGTTAGGGTCTCAAGGCGCTGTACACATACCGCTGTGGAACCCCTCCTGGCTTTTCCCTGTGAGGTGCCCACTCCTGGGCAACCTCCAAGGTGAAGCCAGGCATCCCAGCACTGTTGGGGCCGTTGTGGGGATTAAGCAAGCTATTGCCCAGAGTTACAGAGTGGGACCCATGAATTAGATTAGGCACTGATGCGAGAATTATCAGGTCCAAGGAAATTGAGCTCAAGACCCGCCGAGGTGGGAATTGAACCCTGGTCCGAGGCCAGATTTCTGAATCAGGGTCTGCCGCTCTAACTATTGAGCCACACTGATTACCACTGGTTTACCACTGTTAATCAGTATTAAACAGTGTGTGCTCTCACCTCTAACCATAGTAAAAGTGGCTAACACCCAATTGGCATTTTCAAATTACTTGTCAGTCCCTAGAAAAATGGTACTACATGTACCCAGGGCATGTAAATTAAATGCTACTAGTGGACATATAGCACTTATTGTGCCAACCTCCTGGGTAGCTTTTCAAACATGTCTCAAGGCCTGCCTGTGTTTGGAGGCTTAAGCCCCCAATTGGATCTGGCAAAATAAACCTTCTGCCAGGCCTAAGCCTTATTTATTTATATATACATATGTCATACATAGAGTAGACCCTAAACAGCCTTTAGGGCAGGGTGCAGTGTATTTGAAAAGTTGGACATGTGTTTTTAAGTTTAACATGTCGTGACAGTAAAAAACTCTTAAATGTGTTTATCGTTACTGCATGGCCTACCTCTCCCTTAGGATAACATTGGGTTAACTTATTATGTTTAATAAATGATAACTTTTAATTGGGAGCAGGTATTTGTGTTTTGCATGTAAGGAACTGTAATTTAAAACCCTCTTTAATGGTAACATTGGTTTTTAAGACATATAATTGTTCTAACTATTTGGTGCCTGCAGTCAGCATCCTAGGTCACATGACTATGTATAGCTGGCATCTCAGACAGCGAGACAAAGGGACGCTAGGTTTTGACAAGATAGACCATCTATGGCTTGATGAGGGGGAGAGGCTGTCACCCACCACACTTGCAAATCACATGGGCTCTGTCTGGACACACTCTCAAAAGGTTTGACACCAGACTTTTGTGACCACAGATAAGCTAGGATCAGGACAGGGAAGCAGAAAATTCCAAACAACTTGTGGGGTAGAAACCTCCAGAACCTTCTCCTACTTCAAAGTGGGCATCAGGTATAAATATTGGGTTCTCAAACCCATCTCTTCATTACACTTCTGAACCAGTGAAAGACTCAGAAGGAATGTAGTGCTGCTTTGACAGAAGGACTTCTACTCTGTTTCCATGTGGCAATTCTGCCCTGCTGCCTGAGTGACAATTACTGCATCTGGATCTTGATCTGAGGACCACCAGAGTGACTCCAAGAGCTAGTTGGCTGACATCCTCATCGGAGCCTCAGGAACAGAAAAGGCTCCAAGCATCTTGAACCCAGCACCTGGGCTCTACCTGCTGTGGGTTGTACACCCCAAGTGGTGCCACACCAGCCCTGGACCCTTGGAAGCGGACCTGAAGGTGCTCTGGCAGCTCACCGGTGGTATTATGGGCAAAACTGCAACTGTGCAACACATTTATTTGTAGCTCCACTTCAGAACCACTGCTATATAACTTAAGCGCCACAACAATGGTATCCTCAATTACACAGGGCTCAGCATTGCTGACTCTTGGTTTCCTCCAAATTACTGCTGTACAACATATCCTCGACGCAGGATCTCGCAATGCTCTGCAAACAAGGATTGTAGATGCTTTGTTCAGTGGGCCTAACTTGATTTATACATTCAGCCCGCATTCCATCATGGTTGGCCTAAAGTTGTGACTTTGTCTCAGTCTGGTGCAACCAGATAACCACATTTAATGGTTTGTGCTTCTAGGTTCTATTTTCACTTCAATCTTTAAAATTGCATATAATCCTGGCCTGCCTGATATGCCTCAGTAAAAAAATTGTTATCCAGAGATTTTCATTTTTAATTTGTATTTTTGGATCATTAGAGAAGTCATTTAGATTGAGTAGGCATTGCTAATCCCGGACACATTTTTCTGGATGACATTTGTAAAAATGGCGGATGTGTTGCAGTGATGATGTAATATTTCAGGAGCCATAAGAACTATATACTTCATTTTTGTGTCAAAACGTAGGTTTTAGGGCTCAAGTAGTCTTATAGAGACAGAAAATAACTCCTCATAGCAACCCTTCTGTAATTTTCCAAAATGGCGGCTATAATAGAGGAAGAAGAGACATGTGTAGAAATGAAACACATAGTAATGGTTTTTAATCCTTTTATGTATACACCAAGGAATGTTTATGATCTAAATATGAAAAAAAGAATGTTTATCACTCCTGTTTTAAACACATTTTCATAATTCACTTTATTTGTTTGTTTCAGCAATAATCGTAGTATGTTCGCAGAATATTGAACATTTGAGAAGAGCATATAGAGAGTGACATCTTTTTGTAGCACAGGTTTTTCAAATACATGTACGTGTAATTTCTCTGGGTAGAGGCTTTAGAATTTTGTAGGTTTTAGCACCTCCTCAATATCTTCTCAATCAAATTCACATGGATCTTTCTCTCATATGCATGATTCATCACATTTACACATCTTCTGATCAAATAAAACATTATTAATTTAATGTGTCCATGTACAGAATATGAAATCGATGGAAGGTCACTTAGCAGGACTGATCTCTTGAACTCACTTTACTGAAGTTTGTCAAATGTGTGACAGTCAGAACTTGTTTTTTACACGTGCACAAAGTATTTTTCTACAAAGTCACATTCTTGTTCTGTCTCATCAAGGTTCATCAGTTAAAACTCCAAGCTTTGTTCCTGTTGTGCTCATAGTTCATCACCTGTAAGAATATGTGCCTTGATAAGAACATTGGCCATCTCTGGGTCAAGTTTCTTGTATAGAATATGAAGTGGAATTATGTGTTTTTTCCCACTTGTTCCATAACGTATCCATAACTATAACAATCCTTGATTTAAGAACATTGCAACAAATCTTAGTGGCACAATAATACATCTGTGCCATTTGACAATAGAATGACTCAATTAGAACCATTTCACAGAGCCCAATTAACATGTGCCATGACATGAAAGCCAGCTTTCTTCAATTTGCTGTTAAGTTCTTGAACAATATGGGCAGTAACTTTGGAATATACTTCTGCAGGCGCTAGCTCCTCATTGACAATATTTCCACTTGCAATAATTGGAAATTCAGTGTTCACTGAAGTATCAGCAATGTTTTGGCATGTTATCATCTCAAAGCTCATCTTGTTCGATGTTGATGACCAGAATTTACTAAGTTGCACATGCACAGGTGTCAAATTTTTGATGCAGGAAAGGTAAATTGTTCCAGTTGCAGACATTCATTTGATTCTCTCACACTCTTTAATAAATAGTTCAAGATAACTGTCAAAGACAATGTGCAGTTCTTGCATGGTGCACACTGACTTTGACGTCTGTGGAACAGTCTAAACAACCTCTCTGAGGTTGTGCATGGATGAAATCTTGACCATTCACAATTGTGACCTATAATTGACAACGACAGCAGTTTTCAATGAGGACATCTTTTCAAATTGAAATTCTTCAGGTGAACGTTTTTTTTTCTTCTGAGCTCTTGTATGAGTTTGTGCTCCACTGGTTTGGTTGCAGCATCTCCATCAAGTAATGCATTTGATGAAAGAAGATCATGAAACAGAATATCCTTGATAAATGTACTCCTTTCTTTTGCTACATCCATCTCACTATGTACTAGCGAAAGTTGCTTTTTTGTAACCTGTTTTGTGGTGGCTGGTTGGATGAAACTCTTACTATGGCAATTATAGTGTGGAAATGTAGCTTTATTGATTATGTCAAACATCTTTTTCTCTTTCAATACAAATCTCTCCTGCTACAGTTCTGCGTATAGTTTTGATCCATGTTCCAGGACATCTAGTACACCCGTCTTTATACCATCATCCACATATTGTTTGGTCACAAAGTTGTGTAGTCGCAAAGGCTCAGTCATTTCAAAGAGGGTCCCATGCTGGTGCATGAAATTAAGAAGACTGTTAACATGTTTATTAAAACATTCCCTGCTCTTTCTCACACGTTTGGGGTAACAAACAGTTTCACAATGGACCATTAATTTTGAATTTGTCATCTCTCTGAAAACATTGAAAATAGAGAGGACTTCATGGTAAACTAGTTACCATTGAGCAACATGTTCACTTTTACATGTCTGACCAACAATTCCCTTGGAGCTTCTCTGTGATCCCTGGTTTGTGTGTTCCACTTTCATATCTGGAGCCACATCATTGAACCTTCCCTCTCTGTCTTTCACCACAAAATGTCTTTGGACTAATTTTCTGTAGATGTATGTTTTTTCCACCTCTAGCTTCTTCACTCTTTCCAAATACCAGAGCCCATATCTCAAGTAGTTTATGCAATCAAATTCGCGAAACATAGTAATCAGTGACTCCACAGTCTTCATGTGCAGCTCCCAATCACCTTCCCAATCAGCATGTACCAAGTTTTGCACTAGAGCTATCATTTGTAAAACATTTCCCAGTACTTGCAAAGTTCTGATTTTTCTTCCTTTGACAAACTCTATAAACTTGGTTTCCAGGTTTTCTGATATTGAACTGAATGCATTGAACATTGCTAGGATTTGCATTATATATTTTGAATGAAGTGTACCCTGCGCCTTGTTCACTTCTGAGATAAGATATGCAAAACCTAATTTGTCATTCTTGTTCTAGAAAGCATTCCAACACAATGTTTCTATATCCTCAGAGACAATGAGCATACCTTGTAACAAACTAACATATTGCGTTCCACTCAATACTGACTGGACAGTTTTCCTTCCAAAGATTTCAGCCTCAATAATTGCATCATCTATGCCAAATCCACTGAGATAACTTCCTGCACACCGCAAAAACAAATTTTTTCATATGGAAAACGCCCATCATTGGATAAAGATCATCAAATTCTACGAGATTGCTCTTAAAAATGTCAGCTACAAAATGGAAAACACCTTCATAACTGAAAATTGGCAGGATAGACTGGTCTTCAAACTGAGCATGCACATTTTGGAATTTTTTTAGAGCTGTGCATACTGTTCGGTAGTTTGTGACTGGAGATGATATTATTGATAAAAACCCAACCTTCTTCAGTGGGATATATTCTAAGAGATCAGAGCATGAATTCCAGCCCACGGAGGAACTGGCTTTTCTTCATCTTTCAGTCTGCACTGAATATGCAATATGATAAATTCAGTTAAATCAGCTTTGTGGACTGCTACATCTGGTAGAAGATGATCCATGTTCTTAGCCTCTTAAAATGTTTCTGGTAGGCCAGGACGTGTTGATTGCTTGTAGTGATTTAGAACACGCTGGCAAAGCAGTTGGGTTATAAGTTTGCAGCTTTGTTTATTCATGCCTACAGCTGACACAGCTTGTTTTCCAGCAGCTACTTCATAGGGACAGTCTTTAAAAAACACCATGGCAGTATCATGTGTGCTGGATGTTCCAGACAAAGAAGAGCTGTCTTCAAAATCAAAATTATCAAGAGCAGCAATTGTAAATCTTTTCCTTGTAAAATGACTTGGAAGTGGTGTGCTGTCGGATTCACAATATTTTACAGCATGAACTGCTAACAAGTTCCTGCTCCGTACAATGTCATTATAACTTGTTGATACACCAATCTTATTCATTGAAATGATTTGTTCTCTACTTTTGCACTTGTCATAGATTGCATGGGCAGTCATCATATGTAGTGGAGTTTTCTTTTGGCTATGATGTAATTCATAAAACATGATTTGGAAAATACAATATATTTGCACAGTAGAAGCCTGTCGATTCATGGGATTGGCTTCTACTTCTTCGCTAATATCTTCAAAGCCATCATCAATGTTATCAGCTTCTGTTCTGAACTCAAGCACGTTAGTTTGTAACAGTTTTATTTTGCTGATATTAAACAATGATGAAAAAATGTTAAGGTAACAGCAGGCATTCTTGTTAGCTCCCATGATTTGAGGAGCTCTGGGGCATTACAGAATGTGTCATTAAGTCCAAAATCTAAATCTTTTAGAACGTTTCTTAAAATGGCTCTTTCTGAATTTACTGCATCCTGTGTTCTTATTTTGGCACAAGAACTTGAGGCGGCAAATCAGCTGAGAACACCATAAGTGGCTAATTGTTTTTTTGTTAGACTGACAAAAACAAATTTTGTCATTCTACATTCTGACCAGAAAAATCTTAATTTCATTATTATGCATCAATACAGTTTCATCAAACTTGACCATCTCATGGAATGTGAACCCGGACACAGCACTCAAGAGTGGCTTCAAAACGTAATTTGCTTTTTCAAAGAGTTCAAACTTAACTGAAGGCTGCTGGTTACTTTGCTGTTGGGAGGTCAATGTACATTCATATTTTTTTATGTATGCACGCATGCATTTTGGGTGGGCATGCAAATCCGCTGTACATACATTCACCTCACAGTTTAGACTAGCTAGTCCGCTTAAAAATTCATCTTTGAATAAACTAGTTGCATATAGAAACATGTTTGTCCTTTGACACTCATGTACTCTGTACTTTGCTCTTTCATCAGTCCCGTTGGCCTTGTTCTGGCTAACCCACAGAGAACACATTGAAGATCTTCTGCTTTCTGGTCAGTTGTTGGAGGTGGGCGAGGGATAGCCATCAATCTTCTTAGTTAATGGCCATTGGATTTGGTTATGATTTCTTTCTCTGAAGACTCAGATTCTTGTGATTCACTGGTTTGTGCTATTTTTGTGCTTTTTTTCAGATTTTTTTGCATTGTATATGTCTTGTAGCACAATAATAAACTATTTGATCCTCTTCACCTGTCAGTTTCAAACTTTTGTGAACTTTGTCTTGCAGTATTTCTGTAGCATCTCAAACTTTCTTCTGTCCAGCAGCAGTTGATGTTAGATTTTCTTTTGGATTAGTTCGGCATATGATACATTTTTCTTTGTTGAAGGAGTCCTCAGACTTTGTAGTTAGCAACTCTCTGTCAGGAGATAAAGATCCTCTGCTATCACCTGCTTCGCTCATGTTTCAAATTTGAATCAATAGAAAACCTGAAACAAAAACAATATTAAAATAAATTATTACTATGATGGGTAAAGAGCTGATATTTTGGAAAATGATGGAAAGGTTGCTCTGAGGAGTTATTTTCTGTCTCTATAAGGCTATGTGACCCCCCATAACCTATGTTTTGACACCAAAGTGAAGTATATAGGTTTCATGGTTCCCAAAATATCACATCATTATTGCAACGCAGCCACCATTTTAAAAAATGTCATCCAGAAAAAATCGGCCCGGGTTTGCAATGTCTACCCAAACTAAAATATTTCTCAAATGACACAAATACACAAAACAAAGCAGAAAATCTCTGGACAACATTTTTTTACGGAGGTGTAACAAGGAGCCAGGGCTAATATCTCTGCTTCTACTAATTGGATTTTAGTCATTTTCTTCTCAAGCAATTTATTACATTTTACTCTATTTTTCTAAACTGGTGTGGGAATTTTCTTGTGTTATGTTTTTACTTTAGTACTGTTTGAAGTGTTGCATAAATACTTTACACATTGCCTCTAAGTTAAGCCTGACTGCTGTTGTGCCAAGCTACCATATGGTTAAGCCTGGGTTAATTTGGGATTTGCTTGAGTTTCACACTGACAAGAATTGTGGTTGCTGTTTGAATAGTGTTTCACCCACCTCAGCCAGTAACCCAATTTCCAACAAGCTGTGAATAGAATGGGGACTCCATGGTTTTCATGGTTGGGTAATAGTAGACCATGCAGCTCTGCAAGCACCCCGCAAGCCTGTAGCCAGGGAAAATACAAGAGTAGTAGAAAGGCCAGTCCAGTCTTGACGGCCTCTTCTATTATAGAGAAGTGTGTGCATTTTAGAAAGGCAAGCAATTTCAAAATGGATGTTCCCTACTTTGTAAAGAGACACATCCACTGTAAATCATGAACTCTTGGTTGGCTTCTATGAAGAAGCAGACAGCATTGCCCGCTGAGCCACGCCCCGTCCACCCTCGAAGTAGGTAAAGGAATTCCCGCCTTTTACCAGGATGATGGACAGCTTTCCAAAACGACCCCAATGCGTTTACCGCCGACTCCGGTGGTGCGTTGTTGATGCTCAGAAGCACAAGGACACCTCCACAAAGACGCACTAGTAACAATAACATTGCCAAAGGCACACAAGGTTGCTGGAGACGTTTACCCTGTGGCCCATCACGTACCCCTAGTGTACAATATAAACAGGGTGTATAAAACATGCTAGGTAACGCTTACTGACATACTCGTAGAAAATACTCCGGTTGTGTAGGCCACGATGCTCATTTTACAGAAACTAAACCTCAAAGGAAGCACTTACCAATATAAACGTAGCAGGTGCCGCAGTCGAAGCTCAGCTTCTGGAAAGGACAAGCCACCCTGGCTCTTGTGCTTGGCAAGGATGAAGCACGGCTGTGCGCTCAGAGATCCCATAGCAGAGGAAGATCTGGAGTCCTTCCTGGAGGTGAACTGATGGTGTGCTGGAGCGTGGTCTGTGTCTGACTATGACGCGCGGGTTCTATCTTCCTCTCCTGGAGACACAGAGTAGAAGGATCTCCCTTTATAAAGCACCTGTAAGCTCCGCCCGCTGAGCCACGCCCGTCCACCCTCGAAGTAGGTAAAGGAATTCCCGCCTCTTACCAGGATGATGGACAGCTTTCCAAAACGACCCCACTGCGTTTACCGCCGACTCCGGTGGTGCGTTGTTGATGCTCAGAAGCACGAGGACATCTCCACAAAGACGCACTAGTAACAATAACATTGCCAAAGGCACACAAGGTTGCTGGAGACGTTTACCCCGTGGCCCATCACGTACCCCTAGTGTACAATATAAACAGGGTGTATAAAACATGCTAGGTAACGCTTACTGACATACTCGTAGAAAATACTCTGGCTGTGTAGGCCACGATGCTCATTTTACAGAAACTAAACCTCAACAGGAAGCACTTACCAATATAAACGTAGCAGGTGCCGCAGTCGAAGCTCAGCTTCTGGAAAGGACAAGCCACCCTGGCTCTTGGGCTTGGCAAGGATGAAGCACGGCTGTGCGCTCAGAGATCCCATAGCAGAGGAAGATCTGGAGTCCTTCCTGGAGGTGAACTGATGGTGTGCTGGAGCGTGGTCTGTGTCTGACTGTGACGCGCGGGTTCTATCTTCCTCTCCTGGAGACACAGAGTAGAAGGATCTCCCTTTATAAAGCACCTGTAAGCTCCGCCCGCTGAGCCACGCCCGTCCACCCTCGAAGTAGGTAAAGGAATTCCCGCCTCTTACCAGGATGATGGACAGCTTTCCAAAATGACCCCACTGCGTTTACCGCCGATTCCGGTGGTGCGGTGTTGATGCTCAGAAGCACGAGGACATCTCCACAAAGACGCACTAGTAACAATAACATTGCCAAAGGCACACAAGGTTGCTGGAAACGTTTACCCCATGGCCCATCACATACCCCTAGTGTACAATATAAACGTAGCAGATGCCGCAGTTGAAGCTCACCTTCTGGAAAGGACAAGCCACCCTAACTCTTGGGCTTGGCAAAGATAAAGCAAGGCTGTGCGCTCAGAGATCCCATAGCAGAAAGATCTAGAATCCTTCCTGGAGGTGAATCTGATGATATACTGGAGCGTAATCAGTATCTGACTGTGACGCGCGGGTTTCTATCTTCCTCTCCGGGAGACACAGAGTAGAAGGTTCTCCCTTCGTGGAGCACCTGTAAGCTCCGCCCGCTGAGCCATGCCCCGTCCACCCTCGAAGTAGGTAGGGGAATTCCCGCCTCTTGCCAGGATGATGGACAGCTTTCCAAGGCGACCCCACTGCGTTTGCCGCCGACTCGCGTGGTGCGTTGTTGATGCGCAGGGGCACGAGGACATCTCCGCGGGGACGCACTAGTGGCAATGACATTGCCGGGGGCACACAAGGTTGCTGAAGACGTTTTGCCCCCGTGGCCCATCACGTACCCTAGTGTACAATGTGGACGCGGCAGATGCCGCGGTTGAAGCTCACCTTCTGGAAAGGACGGCCCACCCTGGCTCTTGGGCTTAGCAGGGATGGGGGGGGGCGGGGCTGTGCGCTCGAAGATCCCATGGCGGAGGGGATCTGGAATCCTTCCTGGAGGTGAGCTGATGATGTGCTGGAGCGTGGTCTGTGTCTGACTGGGACACGCGTGTTCTGTCTTCCTCTGCTGGAGACACAGAGTGGAGGGTTTCTCCCTTTGTAGAGCACCTGTGGGCTCCGCCCGCTGGGCCACGCCCCGTCCACCCTCGAGGTAGGTGGGGGAGTTCCCGCCTTTTACCAGGATGATGGATGGACGACTAAGTATTTTTACCCATGATTCTAATTATGTATTGTATGTGCAGATGTGTGTGTATAGTCATGTGTGCGTGTGTATAAATATATATATATATGTGTATGTATGTGTATATGTTGTTTCTGTGCCTGGCATGTTTCTATGAATTTCTGCTCTCTTTTTATCACACTTATCTACTCATCACTCTTATGTCATGTCTCTATCAAACTATCCTCCATTCTCACTCGGACTCATCCCAAATCCCTTCGACCACTTTCATCTCCTAAATATCTCTGCCTAAGCTCATCCCTCCACCCCCACATCTAACTCACCAAACCTCACTCTACCTCTGTGACCTCCCACACAACCCTACTAAATTCTCCTGCATTCACCTCACCCTGCTACTATGTTCTCCCTAACCCTTCCACATCCTCTTTCCCCTCCGCCCCCCTTTTATTCATCTCAAGCCTTTGGATTGAGTAAATGAAGGATAAACTCCCAATTAACACTTCTGGATTTCTTTCCTCCTCCACCCCTCCATTACTCCAGTCAATCTAACTAACAAACTCTCATATCCGCAACTCAAATTAACTCATAATAATACTAAAACTGTACTCCTTATTAAATTATACTAATCCATCACTAATTCTTGTTGGGTACCGGAGTAGCGTGCTACTCATCGAAAAGCGCTTCGACGCCTCGTCAGGGGTAGTAAGCGCTATATAAATACGATTACAATTACAATTACAATTACAAAGGAGCACTCCTTGGAGCCATAGACTGAAAACCATCCAGGAGGTGTTTTACAATTTGAACTCCCCCTCCTTCACTTTTACATGTGTGACATTTAGGGAGCGCAAGCAGTGTTCCAAGGCACCTCGGGTAATCCACCATAGAGGGGATTCATTCGTCTGTGGTAAAGGAGGCAGCAATTTTTAAATGTTCGGTGAAAATAATCCTCCCTGTACATTGTTGATTGTGGTACACTCAAATCAAATTGCATCCCTTGTGATATGTTCAAACAATGTCTAAACTACATTCCTTCCAGACACAGCTGAAGACTGATTTTTTTCAAGCAACATCAAAACCATATCCCTTCTAGAAAATGCAGAAGACTCATCTCTTTAAGCAACATCAAAACTGCATGTCTTCCAGAAACAGCTGAACACTTTCCTAAAGCTCATTATCAACCCAAGGGAGAGGCAGAAGAAAAAAAGAACACTCAAGCACATTGTGAGAAAGTATCCTATTTCTAGCATGGTTGCCCCCATATTTGGCCTGTTTGTTAGTGTGTTTTGACTGTGTCACTGGGATCCTGCTAGTCAGGACCCCAGTGCTTATGGTTTGTGGCCTTCTTGTCAGTATGTTTCACTGTTTTTGTCAGTATGCTTCACTGTTTCACTGGGATCCTGCTAACCAGGACCCAAGTGCTTATGCTCTCTCTGGCTCCAAATTTGTCCTTACATACTGGTCACACAGTATTTCACTCCAAATTGGCATACAGCATTTCTTTTGCCACCCATAGGGAGCTCAGACAAACCCTTACACAGGACTGCCATTGCAGCCTGCGTGAAATAGTGCACACACTATATCACAGCCATTTTCACTGCACTTAAGTAACTTAAAAGTCACCTAATGCTTCTACAGGACTGCCATTGCAGCCTATGTGAAATAGAGCATGCACTTTTTCACAGCCATTTTCACTGCACCAGGTCACTTATAAGTCACCTATATGTCAGGTCTTCGGACTTTGAAGGATGGGTGCAAAGTACCTCTGTGTGAGGGCACCCCTGCACTGGCAGAGGTGCCCCCACATCATCCAGGCCCATTTTCCCAGACTTCATGAATATGGGGACATCATTTTAAGGATGCACTGGACATAGGTCAATACCAGTGTACAGCTTCACAATGGTAACCCCCGAATATGGCCATGCAAGATGTCTAACAACTGGGAATTGTACCCCAATACTGATACCAATATTGGTTGCACAACCCCATGCACTCTGGGGGCTCCACAGAGGACCCCCAGTACTGCCATACCGGCCTTCTGAGATTTTCCAGGCAGCCCCAGCTGCTGCCCCCGCACAGACAGGCTTCAGTGTTCCTGGGGCTTGAGCATCTCAATCCCAGGAAGGCAGAACAAAGCATTTCCTTAGGGAGAGGGGTGCTACACCCTCTCCCTTTAGAAATAGGTGTTACACGCATGGGAGGGGTATCCTCCAAGAGCCTCTGGAAATGCTTTGAAGGGCACAGATGGTGTCCTCCTTGCACAATCCAGTCTACACCGGTTCAGGGACCCCCAGTCCCTGCTCTGGTGTGAAACTGGACAAAGGAAAGGGGAGTGACCACTCCCCTGTTCATCACCACTCCAGTATCATACCCAGAGCTCATCCAAAGTGTCCCTGGGTTTTGCCATCTTGGATTCCAAGGTCGTCGGGAACTCTGGGAGCATCAAAGTGGCCAGTGCCAGCAAGTGACGTCAGAGACCCCTTCTGATAGGTGCTTACCTGGTTAGGTGACCAATCCCCCTCTCAGGGCTATTTAGAGTCTCTCCTGTGGGTGTTTCTTCAGAGTCGGATTGCAAGACTCCAGCAAGAATCCTCTGCATCCTTTACTTCATCTTCTACTGACAGATCAACCGTTGACTGTTCCACGAACGTTACAAAACTGCAACAAAGAAGCTAAGCTGACTTTTGCAACATTGTATCTTCAGCTCCTGCCAGCAACTGCAACGGTTTCCAGGTTGTGCATCCTCCAAGGACTGCCTGTCTTCAGCCTGCACCAGAAGAACCACGGGAATCACCCGTGGAGTAACAGAGTCACTTCCCTGCTTCAGCAGGCACCTCTCTGCAGTGACGACCAGTGGCTTGGGTCCCCTCTCCAGACAAAAGGCGTGGTTCCAGTAACACAGCTGGTGGACTAAAGTGACTTTGACAGTCCCAGCGTCCAGCTGTCCAACTTTGTTGGACTTAAGAGCTTGCCTCCCCACCCAAAACAGTACCCCTGTGCACCCCGTGACTTGCAGTTGCCAAGGTTTGTGTGCAACCTTCCAAGAACTTCTTTGTGCACAGCACAGCACAGCTTAGGCCACATGCACTCCATCCTGTAACGCACAGCTTCTTGAGTGGTTCTCCGACGGAGTGGGAATCGTATGTGTCGTGCTGCGTGGGCCTCCATTTGCACCTCCTTTGTCTCCACGCTGTGGGACTCCTGTGCATGATGCCTGGCCTTCAGAGGGCTCTCTGAGTTGCTGAGAGCCCCCTCTGTCTTCCCCTCCTGGGTAGAGGCCTCCTGGTCCCTCCTGGTTCCGGGCAGTGCCATTTTCCGCCAACCGTGTGTTTTGCATGAGCCAAGGCTTTTAAGTGTGATCCAGCAATGTAAACCAGACTGCATTCATCCATTTGGCGTGGGACATCTTCTGCACCAACCAGGACCCAGCATCTGTCTTCTTTGGTGCATTACTGACTTTGTCTTCTCACTGGTGGTTCTTCTTTTGCACCTTCATCTGGGTTACAGAGGCTCCTGTTCTCCCTGGGCTCTTCATCAGTGCTTGGACTTGGTCTCCTTCTTCCATAGGTCTTCAGGTCCAGGAATCCATTGTTGGTGTCTTGCAGTCTCTTCTGGTTATTGCACTATCTTCTATCACAACTTCTAGTGTATTTTAGGAAACTCTTGTGTTTTACTCCTGCTTTCCTGGGCTGTGGGGTGGGGTATTTTACTTACCTTTGGTGTTCTCTTACACTCCAGAGCCCCTCTACACACTACACTTGCCTAGGTGGAAAACCGACTTTCGCATTCCACTATTTTAGTATATGGTTTGTGTTCCCCTTAGGCCCATTGCAACCTATTGTGATTTTCAATGCACTGTTTTCTGACTATTTACTTATCTGTTTTTGGTTATTAGTGTATATATTGTGTAATTTACTTACCTCCTAAGAGAGTATGGTCTCCAAAGTATTTTTGACATTGTGTTCCTAAAATAAAGTACCTTTATTTTTGCAACACTGAGTATTGTATTTCATGTGTGTGAGTACTGAGTGACTACAATGGTATAGCAAGACCTTTGCATGTCTCCTAGTTCAGCCTTGGCTGCTCTGCCTACAGTTATCTTTAGACAGCCTCCTACACACGTCCTTCACCACTGCTATACTTCTCAAAAGGTGCTTGGGTGTGTGTACTATCACTGTTGACGCCATGGGCAATGTCCCTATCCATGTTCTACATCAAACAAGATATTTAAGGGGTCACCTCACTCACAAATTCTTGTAGTCTGCCTCATTATAGGTGATCCTCCACACTGAAGTAGCAGTGGTGTAACGAAACTTGTGGAGGTCCCCTTGCAAACTACCTGGAGGGGGCCCTCTCCCCCTTGCACCCAGTCAGGGGCCTGCAGGGCATGCACAGTGTACTGTACTGAGGGGGCTTCTTGGAGCTTGGGCCCCTAGCACAGTGGGGGCTGCAGGGGCCTCTGTTACTCCATTGTGAAGTAAGACTATGCCACTTTAATGGAATCAACCGAGAAGGGAGTTCATTGATATTATTTGAAATGCAGGGGGGACAGTTATTGTTTAAAAATATCCAAGGGTATACCCAAACCTTAATATGATTAAAAGATCACGATAAAACTTTTTTTCTAACAGTAAATAGTCAGCCAACAATTCCTATTGCCAACATGTTTCAACTGAATTCCGAAGACCTTTACTGGTCTTTGGTCGACTTCAGGGCTATAAATTCCCTCCCTAACTGTCCTATGGACAATATGAAATATATATAAGTGCATGCAGACAAACAGAGATGACAGTAAGTCAATCATCAGTATTCCTTATATTGCAGTAAATGTGTTCGGATAATAATTCTTACCCTACCCTACAAAAGGTGTTCACTAGCATGTCAGTGCCTGAATAAATAGATAGAATCACTCTCAATGCGTTAAATAATTAAAATGAAAAGAGGTATTTTGATTACATGCAATAAAACAAAGAAAACATATGAATCTTTTTTTTGGTCTATACACACAGCTCAGAATCTTTGGCACTGGTGGTCCTTACATCGAAGTGCCACTGTGATTATTTACACACAGATGGAGGCAATATGTTTGCCATTAGGGCAATAATTGTGCACCAGTGTCTCTCATGGTTAATGAACCAGTGTAGGCTCTGTCGGTATGCTCTCGAGTGAATATAAATCTGCCACTACTACCCATAAGGGTGTATAAATAAACACATACTAAATCAAAAGTGAAGCTGAAGTCCAGTCTCCACAAACATCCCCCTATTGTCATATGGTAGACACCATGATAACGGCATCTTCTGTGTGTTTGAAGGCTGGGTGCTTGGAAATATGTGTGCATGTGTCATGACACATGTACGAGAATCATAGGAAATTTAGGGCCTTATTTATACTTTTTGGTGTAAAACTGCACTAACGCAGTTTTGCACCAAAAAGTTTTGCAATGGCTTGCACCATTTTTTAGCACCAGCTGGGCACCATATTTATGGAATGGTGCAAGCCGGTGCATAGGGTAGGCTAGCCTAAAAAAAAAAGGATGTTAGGCAGGTTAGAGTCAAAATAAATTACTCTAACCAGATTAGCGTAATTTTTGGATGCTAAGGGGCATATTTATACTCTGTTTGCACTGAATTAGCGTCACTTTTTTTTAACTCTAATTCGGTGCAAAACTAACTCCATAGTTATACTTTGGTGCTAGACCCGTTTAGTGCCAGATTTATGGAGTTAAAGTCATTTTTTGGAAGTGGAAACCTACCTTGCCTTAATGAGATGCAAGGTAGGCGTTCCCGTGCAAACAATGACTCTATGTCCTTAACTCCACATTTATACTCCCATGCAAAAGTGGTGCAAGAGAGGGAGGAGGGGTCAAAAAATGGGGCAAAGCTTTTTTAAAGCCTGGGTCAGGGCAGGCGTTAGGGGACCTGTGGGCCTATTTCCATAGTGGAACACCATGGAATAAGCCCACAGGTGCCCTCCCAAGTCCCCAGGGGCACCCCCACCCACCCCAGAGGGACTGCGGAGGATGGGGGACCCCATTCCAGGTAAGTACAGGTAAGATTGCATTTTATTTTTGAAAGTACCATATGGGGCCCTGAAATGGGCCCCATACATGGCACAGGGTGCAATGGCCATGCCCAGGGGACCCTTGTCCTCTGTGCTGGCCATTGGGGGTGTGGGCGTGTCTCCTGCCTTTTCTAAAGCAGGAGTCATGTGGCATGGTAGGTTTAGCACAATAAAATGACGCTAATCTGGTTAGAGTCATTTTTTTACTCTAACCTGCCTAAAGTCATTTTTTGGTGCTAAACCCTCTTCTTCTATATTGCCAGCCCCACCCGACTAAAGTCATTTTTTTTTACTCTAGCCTACCCTTTGCACTGGATTGCACAATTCCATAAATATGGTGCCGGGCTGGTGCACAGAAATGGTGCAAGCCGGTGCTAAACTTTTTGGTGCAAAACTGAGTTAGTGCAGTTTTGCAGCAAAAAGAATAAATAAGGGCCAATATTTTGTAAGTTTGCGCTACTTTTGCATAAAAAAATTATGTTAATGCGGCGCAAAAAAAGTATAAATCAGGGCCTTGGTGCTAGACGGGTCTAGCACCAAAGTATAAATATGGAGTTAGTTTTGCACTGAATTAGAGTTCAAAAAATGACGCTAATTCAGTGCAAACAGAGTATAAATATGCCCCTTAGTCCCAGCGAGTTATGGGCACACATACTTTCACAAAAAAACACTCCTTGAGAGTGTTAGCGCATCACACTTTAATAAGTAAACTCACAAGGGGATGCAAATAGGTCGATGAACCTTTTGACTTGCAAATGTTCTTACCATAGCTCCAGTACATAATCAGTAACCCAATACTCAATAATCAATAATCATTATCAATCAATAGAAACCATAATCAATGGAGTCAGTAACTGTCATGCCCCATGACCTTTCAGTCATGAATAACCACACCTTTTAGTAAAAGTTAGAATATTTATTTCCCTATATTAGCAATACTAAGGACATGTAGATTAATCTCAAAATCAAATGGAAAACATACAAAAACAATACTGGCTGTCCAAAGCTGCAGAAGAAAAGTAATCTAATCTAAGCTTAAACTACAACACATTCTAAGGTTATGGTGCAAATCAGTAGCAAAGTCAACTGCATCAAAGTAATCACATACATCAAGATTAGCAGAGAAATAAATTCATCAAGCGTTTATCCCTATTAGCATGGTTTCATTAGTGAGGATACTTAACTAACAACAGATTAGCATTAGCATGTTGGGCTTCATGCAAAACAATTTAGTAACCCAAATTTGGAAAAACATCTAACTATGGCTCTATCAAAACAATGCAGTTGGTACCTAGAAAGAAAAAGCAAATATGCATAATAATCAACAGTCTATTGCATTATACCTATCCTCAATGTGGATCAGCAAGCAGAGTCAATCTTCATCCTCAGGACTTCAGTCGATCAGCAAGGCATCAAGATTCATCAAAGTTCAGAAAACGCAAATTCTTTAGGCAACTCAAAAGACTATAGGTAAACCCTCTAGAAGAATAGAGAAAAATGGTGCAATGGCAAAAGCTTGAATGAGTCTCTTCTCTCTGCGCAGTCCGTTAAATTAAAACTGCTAAAACTACTTCCCAAATCCCTATTGTTCAGTTAATCGCATGTTCACACTTTGTCCAATAAAACTAAAACTCCAAATCTATGAATTCTACTATTAGTCCAGTCACATGTCGTTGTTTGGTTGTCCTGCGATGTCCTCCTCATCCGGCTTGTCAGGTAACAATATTGTTGCAGCTTCCACTCCAGTCAGTATCTCCATTGTTCTTCTCCTGAGAAAGTCAGTCTCACACACTGCTGTTTACAAATAAAATGTTATATTAGTAGGAACAGTATCTTCTAGCAGTCAGTTCTCTTGAGAAACAACTCTCAGCTACGAGCACATAATGCAAAATGGAAACTCACAGTTTGACTCTCTAGGACAGCCATTTTATTAAATGTTAAGAAATACAGCTTTAACATGAGGCCTGGCAAACTGAGCCAAGACATTCGCTAAGTTAAGGCCTACAATTAATAAAGCTAAAGCAAAATGCATAACCCTTAATATGACATATTACTACATTAGTCAAACATATATTCAACATTTCACAATATTAAGTCACTAGTAAGTACACTTTGTGAACAGTGGCAGCCACCCATCATAATCACATTTTCAGATCTGTGCATTACTGTTCTACATTAGTATATCTTCTACATAAACTTATTATTCAGAATACATGAACACTCATTGATAATTTTTATTAAAACACCTGCGCTAGCAAGAGCTCCAATGTATGCAAACATCTGGGGATCATCATTAATGCAAACTAGTCGGCAAATAAGGGGAAACACATTCATTGTGAGCCTAATGTATGCAATCATTTAGGGATCATCATTAATGCAAACTAGCTGGCAAACAAAGTGAGGGAATGTCCATTTCTAAATGTAATGACATTCTGTGTACTTTTGTTATGCATGGAGACTGACAGACTGCCTGTAAAATATTTAAGTATACCATGGGAAGTTGTGCATGAGGTGATCCCTCTTATATCTTGTTTGGTGAAGGACACCGATAGGGACATTGTCCTGGGCTTCAATAGTGATAAGACACAGACCCATGCACCTTTTGTGAAGTATAATTTTTTTAAGCAATATAAAAAACTACATCCTTTCCAGAAACAGGTGGACTCATTTCTTCAAGCAACTCACAAATTGCACTCCATCCACAAAGAGCTGAAGACTCATCTCTTCAAGCAACACCAACACTGCATCCCTTACAGAAACAGCTGAAAACTCATTTCTTAAAGCAACATAAAAACGGCATGACTTCCAGAAACAGTTGAAGATTAATTTCTTTAGCCAACTCATAAATTTCATCCCATTCGCAAAGAGCTGAGAATGTATCACTTCAAGCAGCACATTGTTGTAACATCTCTCCCATGATTAAAGAGAAATACCTTTGCACCTAACTTCATCCCATATTTCAGACTTCGCCTACTCTGTTCGTACCTCCTTGCCTTCTCCCTTCCATAATTTGCACACACCCCTTTTCCAGCTCTACTCTCAGTTTACATATGACTACCATTCTCAAACCCCGGTTCCTCCTGTCACTCTACCTAGATGCAGCCATGCCCGGTTTATCAGGTCCATTCGTGATGTGCTGCTCCAGTCTAGGTTTTTCTTTGAATTATTCCATTGTAAAACAAAGCTACAAGTCCCAGAATTCAAATAAAGCACCTCGCCTGGATCAGCACATCACTCATGGACCTGGGAAGAAAGCCAGCTATGCATTACCCTGAGCCTTACCTAGTGCAGAATCCCCTTAAACAGTATTTGGAAGTCCCTTTACATCCAATCCCTGGTGCACTTACCTTGGCCTTTCCTTCTTTACTTGATACCTTCATTGTAACCCCCCATGAAAAGCGCCTTGGTGTTTTGTAGCAATGTTTGCGCTATGCAAATTACACACACACTTTCACAGACCACCCTGTTGTTGCTGTTTCGCGCTGTATATATAGAGAAAAGTCTGAGCCTCAACACATTTACTGCTGGTTGCGAGTGATTGTCTGCAGGGGAAAACTAAAATCGAGACATTTTTGTTACATGCACAGAAAAACTGATTGAATAGAGCTGCTACGTTAAAATTATTTTAATTTTCAGTAAAATGCTTCTAGCGATTTGTCAACAATTGCTATACTAAGTCATCGCTTCATTTCGATGCTTCTTTCTGCCAGAACACTGCTCTCGCGCAACTAGTAATTTACCCTTGTTTCTAAAAATCCTTACAAGAAAATATAGGGTTCTTTAATCACCTGATGTGTCAGTTTTCTGCTTATTTGTTCTTTTCATCCTATCGCATTATGTAAATTACAAACTGTACTTTTATTCCCATGTTCTGTACCTCAAGGACAGCTTTTAAAATTGTTCTCATTTTAAAACATGCGGCTCTGCATGATTCATCCAATTCTTTTCATTGTCGCTGAGCTTCACCAGTAGAGCCACGCGACCCTGAGCACCGAACATTTACGCTGGGGTTGTGATGGTGTGTTTCTGATGTGAGAACTCCCCCTCCCCTGTGCACGTTAACCCACGACGCAAGCACTTCTGCATGCCAGGAATAACGCACTGTGAGAAATGCTGCGTATGACTCTTCTTTCTATCATACTGCTTAAAGATTTGCACCTACGTCATAAAATCATCTTTCATCTTCATTCCCATCGGCCAGTTTCCCTGCAATACGTTCACTCTATCACTTCAGCATCTGTAACAGCGGAGAACTAACTTGCAAGGCCCTATTTACACGAAGAATGTTCCATATGTGTGGTGATTTAATGATGTAAACATTGCATCCTCCAACTCTGGAAGCACTGGGAACTGCTGGTAATAAGGGAACATAAAAAAATTAGATGTATGCGGGTATAAGACGATACAAACTGCTCAGCATTAGCGTTGACAGTGAAAATAGTTTGTTACAACATATGGTATTACCGTTCAAGCAAGTACTGGCACAGCGAAACAGTCTAGCTTATAAGTGAAAGCGCTTTATCATCGCCTGTGTGTGGTTGTGAAGGATTGGTGAGCATTTGAATGCGAGAATGATTCAATGACTAGGTGGATAGACATGGCTGATAAGCCTATTTCTCTTTATTATATAGCGATAAGTATTCAACAGGTACGCTACTTGTAAAGGACATCTTTTTCCACACAGTCCCATTGGGGAAAATCTCCTGTACTTTATTCTATGAAAGGGATGACTAGAAATTAAATGATTCATCTATCACTGCAGAATTAATGGCACTCATTCTGCAGTCAAAAACAGACGTCATTAATCTTCTGTTTAGGGAGAGGAAACTGATTGAAGGGTGGCGATTTGTTGACCGCTCTTCATTGATAGAGGACCTCGTACCTGCAAACTATAAAATCCTTAAACACGACAGAGGTATTGGATGGGCGTAGAAATGCGCATTTTCAGCAGGATACGAGCATTAGCTCTCAACTCGGTGAGAAGTTTAAAGGTGTGGGGTTGCTTCTGATATCTCTTCAGCTGACGGAATACATTTAATGTGTTTATTCTCATTCAGCCTCCAACTCTTCCAATGAGTTTTTATCTGTTTTTTCCCTCTTTGTGAAATACTAGTTCAGGTGTTGGGGGTGGGGGAGGTTAAACTTTTGGGTCAGTGTCAAAGCTGGATTTTGCCTCCGCTGTTAATTGCAAACTGCTAGGAAATCCGGAAAGTCTAATTGGACATTATGTTTTATGGTTTTATAAAACTTTAATCAAATAGAGGGACAGTCACTCAGCATAAGTAATTCAAGTGCAGTAAGTATTGTTCGTCTTCTCCTAGAGTGGAAAACCTGTCTTTAACATCTTGATTGAAATGAAGAACATTAGAAAATAAAACTATATTACTGAACACTTGTTTTGTGACTCTTGACTGCTGCTGAGAGTAGCCTCTAGTCACGTTTTTAACTATAATCAAGCCCGTGTGCAATCAACCCCTGATCAAATCCATTATTTGTAAATATATCATAAATAAGCATTGCAAATAATTTACCGGATTTGGTCTCTGGGGGCCATCAGTGAGAAGAGATAGAGTAGAAAAACCTCACATTTGTAGCTAATTCTCCATTTGCTGGCTCAATTACGTCTCTGCTCAACCTAAAATATGTTTATTTTCTCTCCTAATCTCTCCATGCCATTAATTAATTCACTAACCCATTAGTTTAGTCTTTCAGCATCTATCTATGTACTCACTATCTATCCATTCACTCAGTCAATGACCCATCACTCCTATACACTGCCTGTTTTTCCTCACTGCTTTGCCAACCTACCCTGGCCTTCCACACATCCTTGTTCATGTCATCAATTCACGGTGAATATTGTGGACTTGGCATCGAAAAAGGATTCCGGGGAATGGATAACTTTCATTGAGCCATTAGACATTATTTCGTCCTATGAGACCTGAGATATTTCTGTCACACATCATGCTGGCTACTGCTATTATTCTGTTGTTGCACAGCCGGCCAGTGCCGCCAAAGAGCAAAGGGATACATTTTTCTCTAAATTTCAAATTATGTTCAAAGATTATAGTAGCAGGGCCGTTCAGATTTTATATATCAAATTACATGAGTCTGGATTCTTAATTAATCAATGTCTATAATGATCAATTTTCTTTCTCAAACAACAATAATTTTAATTCTCTGTCTAAAGTAGTTGACCACTTATTGAATTTGAACGTAATTTATTCTTTCAGCGCGGCCCGCCCCCCCGTGATAATCCGAAAGGCACTGAGCAGGGACATTACATCTCAGAGTGGGATTTAGTGAACGTCCATGTCTTGTACAGATTCTGGAGTAAATTCACATAATAAGAATGGGAATTAGCAGCTAGTTTGGAAATTACATCACCCTCAACTATACTTAAATAAATGTATTAATCAAGCAAAATATAGGCATAGTCCTTAGGTGCCTTTCTGTCCAGGGGACGTGGCACCAATCTGGAGCGTTTTTATTGAACTTTGTACTTCAATCAAGTTTTCATCTATGACATCTGTCTCTCTAACTGTCAAACAGCCCCCTGAGATGGTTAAACACGGTATGTACATCCGCCAAGATTTTAAGGAGGGCCCTTGCAAAGAGACCACGGAACAGGAAGAAAGTGTTAGCTTGCGGGGCTTATTATAAGCAAACTGTCAACATCAGGGCAGTGCGCGCTCTACGGGTGACTGGAATGCAAAAACCCAGTACTTACAAGATAACGTAATTCATGCGTTATGCAGCTATGGTGTTGTTTAACCTTTTGCATTGCAGAGTTTCATCCTGAAGTCTTATATTCAAGGTGCTCATAAATACTGTTCATTTGCAATGTATTGCTGCAGGCTTTCAGAGTGTGTCAGGGTGTGGTCCCCTTCCAGGGCCTTCTAGAAGCTTTCTCTGCAGCATGACTGGGTGTGGTTTGTGGGCTGGGCCAAGACTCTATATAAGGGAGCCAGCCCAGCTCCACGTGCTCACTATTCAGAGGTCCCGGTGCAGGGCAGCAGCAACTTCCTGAGCTCCTGTTCCAGAGACCTACTTTGATCTTCCAGGCCTTGCCCTTCATTGTGCTGGTGATCCTTGATCAGGGCGGTAAAACCGAGGTCGGGCTGGGCCCCCGATCCCGCTCTCAAAGGTTTTCGAGTTCGTAGGCTAATTTTCATGATAAAGGATTTTAACTCTTGTGTGTGATTGTGTGCTACCATTTCATGGCATTTACAAGGTAGCATTCGAATCGGCAAGACTCGTGATTCATTTCTTGTGCTTAATCCATGTTATTCATTGTGCGCTACCATTTCATGGCATTTACAAGGAAGCATTCTAATCGGCAAGACGCGCGATTCATTTCTTGTGCTCAATCCATGTTATTCATTGTGCGCTACCATTTCATGGCATTTACAAGGTAGCATTTGAATCGTCAAGACGCGCAATTCATTTCTTGTGCTTAATCCATCTTATTCATTGTGCGCTACCATTTCAAGGCATTTACATGGTGGCATTCAAATCAGCAAGAAGCGCAATTCATTTCTAGTGCTTAACTCATGATATTCATTGTGCGCTACCATCTCATGGCATTCCCATGGTGGCATTCGAATCAGCAAGACGCACAATTCATTTCTTGTGCTTAACTCATGTTAATCATTGTGCGCAACCATTTCATGGCATTTATATATTCTTGTGAAAATCAGCAATGTGCGCAATTCATGTTTCTGTATTTTTAGAAAAACTAAGTGTTAGAATTCTAGATGTTACATTATAAGTGCAAAATAAGTCCCTTAATACAACTCCTATGGTGTTCCAGAAAACTTTCAGATTATTTCCTTGTCCTCATGCAAAAAGAATATGTTTGATTTCGAAAACATAATTCTAGAGGGTTCTTATGTTTCTAGTCAATGTGTAACATTTCATTGAGAGATTTATTGAGAAGTTGTATTAATCATTCTTAATTTCTTCCCAGGTAACCAGACGTCTTGAGGCCTAGTTAATTAGTCCATGCTTAAGTTATCTTAGACTCTGTGACATTCTAATCAGAGTATTGGAGCTGTCTTGTGGTGGACATGTTGGGAACGTGCGCAGACCCCGAGGATCTGGTGACTCTGACACAAACTCTAAGTGTCAGACAGAGAAATCAAGATATTCAACTTTAATGCTTTAACCGCAGCAAACAAACTTAAAGACACTAAGGGTTTTTGACATACCGTCAGTCTCATTAGAAATGGGAATAGCACTCACACTAGTATTCTCGGATACCCCAGTTCTTAATTTGTAAATAGAAACGTGCCGGGCCCATAGCCCTCCTCTTAAACATGCAGTTGCTGCATTTAAGTGTGCGAGCACCGAATACTGAGGCAGCGTAATCCTGAAGCCATCTTGGGCTGATTCAATCCATTAACAGCCACTCCCTGGCCCTTCAGCTAACTCTGGCAGCTTTTTGCTTTCTACCTTTGTGACGCTTTTTCGTTTATCTTTTCCTCTGTCTTTCCCATATGTGTCTTTTGCTCGCAGCAAATGCTTGAGGCAAATGAATAAGCGCCGGCCCTCAAAAATAAGTGCAGGTGCTCAGCACCGGAAACAATAAGCACAAATTAATCATTGGTATACACCCATATCACTTGGTCTGTCACTTTTTGAGTACATGTTATTTGGAGAACGCTGATTTGAAGCACTGATCTCTAATAAACCCTTTTGTGTCTAAAGAGGTAATGGCTGCCCTCCATGAGAACCCTTCTTCCAAGGCCCCTGGACCCCATAGTGTCCCTTTTGACTTACTGAAGTGCAACATGGAGCTGTCAGCTCCTCTGTTCACCAATGTGTTTAATAATCTACACTCCATAGACCTGCTACCCTTCTGGAAGACTTTTCTACAAGTCTCTGTTTTTAAGATTGGCAATCAGTCAGATGCACAATCTTATCGCCCGACTTCTCCAATCGTGTCCTCCCCAAAGGTGCTGAGGAAAATCATTTTTTTAACAGAGTCAGGACTTAGGCAAATGTCCATAACATATTTGGTGCCTGTCAATAAAGATTTAGGGAAGGATTAGACATGGTGGAACAGTGCCTTAATCTCCAGTTTATAACTAGCAAGAATACTGTTGCTAGGTTAGTCCATTTTATTCCGCTTTTTTGGACCTGTCATGCACGTTTGATTGCATTAAAAGACCAAAGATCTGGTCTCAGTTACTTGAAATAGGATTGGACCCTGCCTTCATTAGGTTTCTGTCTGACTTTCATAGGAATTTGTCTAGCAGAGCCAGTTATGGAGCAGTAGGGGAGTGAACCCATTTGCTTGACCTGGACAGGAGGGTTCAACAGGTGTGAATTCTAGTGCCCTTTCTCTTTATTTTATATATTAATAACATGAGTTCTTATCTGACTGAACTTGGCCAGGATATTCCTGTGATTGATGCGGCTTTGATGCAGCTAATGTGTCAGATCTTCTTAATGCAGATAAGGCAGTGTTGTCAGCACATTCCCCCAGGAGTTTGAAGAACATGGTCACAGGCTTCAAGGACTTTACATCAGGCCTTGGCATGGATATCAACTATACTAAGCCACACATATTATGGCCTGTGGCCCAAAGTGTCAAGATATGAATTCTTTATTGGTTAAAGCAAACAAGCTGCCTAAGGTAACTAGCTTTCCTTACCTGGGGTGTGGTGTGACTCATCCCACTACTGGTATTCTAATGTGACTGCGAGAAGGCAGACATTTACCCAATCGATTGAGTCACATTTTAACCTGATCCCCTTGGCAGGAGTAAATCAAAAGCAACTTCTTTGGATATAAATAAGACAAGGTGGAGCATATTTAAGAAAAGTGGCACTGTACACAGTGCAGCATCCCTTTACTTGCGCCCCATAGTGCTCCCCTAACGCCACCATGTGTGCTCCATATTCAAAATACAGCACACCATGGCGGTGGTTAGGAGACTAGCGTCAGAATTTTTATTGCTAGTCCGGAACTTTGCAGAATTAGCATCAACAATTTTGACGCTAATCCTGCAAAGCTCATTGAGGCCCATTGTAATGAATGGTGTGCCTCCTTTTAACACCTGTTATGAGCAGGCATTAAAAGTGGCAAGAAAAATGATGCAAAGCAATCTATTTGATTTCTTTGTGCCATTTCCCCCCCCCCTAACGGGGGACCGCCCCCTTTGCATACATTATGCCTGGCATAGGTATAATGTAGTAAAAAGGGTTACCAAGTGGCGCAATGCATGAATTGCGCCACTTTGTTAATTTTGTTAATATGGTGCAGGGATTTTGGCCTTATTGGACCACATTAGCGCAAAAAGAAAATGACGCTAATGTGGCTCGAGAAGGCTCTAGGGGCTCTTAAATATGCCCCAGTGTGTCTCTGTGACTACCTATGATGTTGAAGTCTGGGGGAATGGCAATGTCTTCCCTATTCAATAGAAGGAGAACTGGTTTTGCTGGCAACTTTTATCGCCCTTGTAGCTTCTATCCTATTTGCCATGAAGAGTTAGGCATGCCCTATCCCGAGGATCTAGTAAAGGTTTTGCCACCGTTGCTTTGGGTATCCATTTGGAGTAACCCTAAAGCTACCTTTAATCAACAGTTTGCCTTAGCTGTGTCCTTGGGCTAAAAATCCCATGGTTATCCTACTGTAAACGTTGTTTCAGTCGACTAGGGAGGCACTCCCTTTTTATTGACCCTATTTCAGTGACAAAGCAAGACAATCTTTGGGTCAAGCATGCCTTTTTTGAGTGCAAGCCCCATTAGAGAGATGCACCTAAGCTTGTCAAATCAACCAATACAGTGTGTTATAAACTACTCTCAGCAAAGAGCCATATTTATTTTATGTCCTCAGGATCTGGGAAATGGCCCTTTTATTTTAATCTAGGTGTGGCTCCTTGGGAAGTTTGCTATGCTTCTGGTTAGACCAACATGGGAGTAACTGCATTACTGTGTTTCCTTGAGATGATGTTTTCATGTAAACTTTGATTCAGTTTGTATTTTTTCTGCAGGTTTATGTTAGGCAAGTGTGGGGAACTGGCACCTTGATGCAGTACCCCCCCACAACTTTTGCCTGGTTTCTGAATGCAACTTGGACTGGAGTACAATGGGGTCCTGCTAACCAGGTTCTCACTGCCAGTGTTCTTTCCCTAAAAGATGGTAAAAGTAATTGGACAAAACTTTAGCTACTACCATAAGTCCCTAATAAAAGGTACTTAGGTACCCAGGGCATGGGGTGCTAGGGGTAGGGTCCTGAGGGTAGCAGCACTGATTGTGCCACCCTCTAGGACCATGCATCCAGATGCACCCTGCACTGCCATGGCAAGCTACGTGTCCTGGTGCAAACCTAAAACTCAAACTCAAAATGGCACACTCCCTGTGTGCCCTGTCCACCTGACACTGCATATGTTATGGGCAAGTCACCCCTCTAGCAGACCTTCCAGCCCTAAGGCAGGGGACACCATACTATATGTGAGGGCATAATTGCAAGAGCTATATGCCACCACTGTGCCCTGGCCAAACCTGGGACATAGTGAGTGAACAGAGCAGCCATTTTAATGTATGTACTGGACACTGGCCAGCGTGAGTTTCCCAGCAACATAATGGCTACTCTGAACCCTGAGTTGTTTGGTATCAAACAACTCAGAAAGATAAATCCAAACTGGTACCAGTACTGGATTTATTATAAAATGTATCCAGGGGATACCTCAGAGGTGCCCCCTGCAAAAGCTAACTAGCCTGGCAAGGATACCGACTGGTTCCAACCAGCCTGCCACATCCAGACAGCAAATCTACAAACTTGGGAGAGAGCCCTGTCTCTCTGGTATGTAAGACAATGCCCTTCCTGGGTAGAGGAGCTACCACCCCCTCCCTCAGAAATGTTCAACTCCTGGCGAAGAGCTTCACAGGTCTCTCACCCTTGAAACTCAACCACCAGCCCTGCTGCTAGCAGCAGATGGTTTCCCCCTTGTCAACCACCACTTTGGCGGGAGCAAAGGCGGGAAACCACACAAAGGGTAGGAGGAAAGGTCTCACTGAGCATGCACCATCCCGTGGGGCTTGCAGGCAAAGTGGATCCCCAATTTCATTTTCCTCCATGTTGGATGGCAGGAAAATAGTCAATGAGGTTTAGGGAAGTGACCCTCCCCACAGGAAGTGGTCCATTTAGTGGGTTTAGTCACCCAAGGGTAGGTGTCCTATTGGACACTACCAGCCCCCCCAAATACACCCACTAAATTTAGTATTTAGTGGGCTCCCCTAGACCAAGAAATTAGATTCATCTGGAAGAAAAGAAGACAGCACCAAAGAACCAGACAGGAGAAGAACAGAGGACCTGCTGCACCAGAAGAGGCTCCAAGACCCCTGTTTGCTGCACGAGAGTCCCGACAATCACCTCTGCGGAGGAGCTGACCACTGGACTGATCTCAAAAGACCCAGAGGACCTCCAGGCTTCCCAAATAGCCCGAGATCTCCCTCCTGTTGTGCCAATATCCCAAATACTGGTCAGTGCATGTCAACAATCCCAAAAACAGCTCCGCTAGAGCTGCAATTGGGCCAGTAGGAATCCCCAGTTGAGGGACTTCAGTGACACCCCAGACCTCCCGCCAGAGCACCCACCACGTCCTGCAAGGCCCACGGAAGAAGACGTAACTCTAACTCAAAAGGGTCCCTTTGCACACGACATCCAAGACTTTCAAATCGCCCTGCATCCGGCTGCCCTGAGCCCTGCATCATGGGATCTGGTGTGTGTCCCAGGTCCCCAACCCCTTGCGACCTCAACAGCCCAAGGGGACCCCAAGGCACAATCTTTAAATCTGAAAACCAACTCCTTTTCCAAGTGCCCCCTCCAGGTGGTCACAAGAAACTTGCCAACTGGTAGCCGCCCAAGGCTCTACAACTGGCAGAGTGTCCCCATCGACTACTTCAACCATCCTGCAAGAGAAGAGGCTGGTAACTCCACTGTACGATTTTTAATGCATTTTTAAAAGTGACTTCCTATTGATTCCTGTGGTGCGTAAGTATGCACAGAAAGACTAACTGAATTAAAACTTTGAAAAGACATATCTTAAAAAGTACTTAACGTATCTTAAAGATCTTGGTCTTAAAATGTATATAAAAATCTGAAGTATTTTCATAAAATCTGGTCTCAAGTTATTCATTGAGTGTGTGTGGTGCATGATTATGTTTGTGAGTACAGCAAATACTTAGCACATCTCCTAGATTAGCCTAACTGCTCGACCAGCTACCACACAAATTTGAGCATTAGGTGGTCTAATTTTTACCACTGGAAACCAAGGTGTGGTTGCCTTGACCCCCTGCATAGTGTGCCTAGTTTTGCACACTACATAGAGGGCTAGCCTCCTGCATTTGCTGTATCAACAGTGGGATAAAGACTTTGCATTTGCTGATACCACTTTTTCAATTGTGTGAACACATGAATAACTCTTTAAATTGTCTTTAGATAATTATTTTTGAATTTCTAATTGACTAACATTTTTTATAATTTGAAAAAATAATTGTTAGGGCCCTGGTCAGGTGCCTACAACTCTAGAGAAAGTTGAAAAAATCCTTGCTTTAGTTGGTTAACCAAAAAGTGGAATTCCAAGTTCTAAAATAATGTCCCAACTTTAGTTAGATAAAAATGTCTGACACAGAGGTCAGAAACCAGGAGCTCAACCTGGAACCTTGTGAGGCATATACCTATGACCAATTAAGGGGACTCTGCAGACTCTACCAAATACAAATTGGAAAGAGCCCCAAAACAGTGAAACTTATGTTTCTGGTGACCCAGTATGAAAGAGATCATCCCCCCAAATGAGAATGATGATGATGCATCTGTGTGGATGAAGATCCTGTGGAGAATGGGGATGAGGGTAGCTCCTCTTCCCTCAGCATCTCTAGAGCACCCACAGAAACAGGTCTGGTATTGCCAGGCTAACCAAGAGACTGGCCTTAGAGAGACAGCTCTTGGAAATAGAGAAACGAAGAAAAGACTTGGGCCTAGGACCATCCCGGGGGCAGCATACTAATAGATAGGAAGGAAGAGAAACCTTTAAACCTAAGGATCCCAAAAGGAGTTGTCCTCCCCTACTAGGAAGGAGATGATACTCAGAAATGGTTAATTTCCTTTGAAAGAGCCTGCATTGGGAGGGATGTCCAAAAGAAGCACTGGGGAACGCTTTTATGGGACTTATTCTCAGGAAAGTGCAGGGATAGGCTCCTGACACTGAGTGAAACAGATGCTAAATCCTATGACATCATGAAGGGTACCCTGATTGAGGGCTTTTGAATTACCACTAAAGAATACCGCATAACATTTGGGGGACTCAGAGTCAGTCCTGGGTAGAATTTGTAGACTTCTCTGTAAAAATGGTAGGTGGTTGGTTAGAAGGCATCAAGGTATATGATTATGAAGGGCAGTACAATTTAATGATGAAAGAACACCTTTTGAGAAATTGTGTCCATTAAAAGTTGCACCAGTACCTAGTAGATTTGGGGCAGGTCTCCCCCGAAGAGTTTGGGAGGAAGGCTGATCATTGGGTAAGAACTAGGATGTCCAAAGCTAGAACTGGAGGGGGTGACCAAAAAGAAAGAGTCAGAGAAGCCCCCCCCCAAGAGAAAAATATGGCACACCCTAGAAATAAAGTAAAGGAGTCCTTAGGCCCCTAAACATCTGTCCAGGAAGGTAGGCCCATAGACACCTCACAAAACAAAGGTAGGTGTCGGGGTAAAAACTGGGATGCCACTAAGGCATGGTGCCACAACTGTCAAATGACAGGACACCACACCAAGGACACTTCTTGTCCCAAAAACAGACCCACTAGTAAGCCCCCAGGGGTAAACAGTGTAGCTACTGGGAAGGAATCCTCAGATGAGGAGGTCCTCATAGCCTTTAACTGGAAAGTGGGCCCCACAGGTGAGTTGGAGATTACAGAGGGGAATAGACACTTCCACCACCTACTGGTGAATGGAATCCCAACCACTGCTCTGATAGACAACTGTGCATGACAGGCTGGTGCTCTCAAACCAGTATATCCCAGGAGAGACTGCCAGGGTAAGGGTTAGCCCAGGGAAAGTTACTGATAGGCCAGTAGCTGTGGTACCTATAGAGACAGATGGGTCCCTTAGCTGGAGAAGGGTGGTAGCCAGTACAGACCTCCTCCTTGACTATCTCCTTGGAAATGACCACCCAGAAGGTGGTCAGAACCCAAAAGAGGAACTGGTCCAGTGCCAGCCCTCTACCAAGGATTCTTGAGGTGCTGCCCAAGCAGCGAGTGCCAGTAGACCCCAGAAGAAAAAGGGAAAGCAGAAGAAAAGGAAAGGTGGGCAACCTTTAACTAAGGCACCAGAGAGCCAAGGGGTTTCTACTCAATTAGGGAAGAACTCCACTGTTAGAACTGGTGAAGCCCAGCTTGACCCCCAAGAAAACCTGACTAGGCAGGTACCTGCTCAGCCTGAGTTGGTAGCTCCTCAGCTTGGAGAAAAGAGAGTGGAAGGAGGGATATCTCTGCAGGATGTAGAGATCCCCCACTTCCTTACAGCAGACATGCACCCTGAACCCAATGAAGCCTGTCAGTTAGCCCTGTCCCTTGTGGATATGGAGCTAAAGGTGTGGTTCTGGGCACTGATAGCTGTCAGTGGCCTCTGCTGGGTGTTAGCCTTTATGGCTGCACTGTCCTTGGCATAGTGGTCTGACCCCATACTAAAAAACCTGTTAAGCCCCTTGACCCTGTTGGTCATGGTAGGGTTACTCCAGTTATGGGTAGCCTCTTTGGGTAAGCTGGGGGTTGCACTGGGTAAGATAGGGATAGCAGAGGCGAGCACCTCTGACCTCAAGAAATAAGGGAAAAGTACGGTCACTAGCAGTACAGGTATAAGACATTTCAGATTGGGTCCTATAGCTGTTGAGGTAGGTCAGTTCCCCAGAAGGAGTGACCTGGAGAGTAAAATGTAAGGCAGAGTAGGCCCTCCAACTAACCAGCCTGTTTCCCTTCTCTTCCTCATCTGATAGACTAGAAAGCCTCTCCCAGGTATGGCTGAGTCTCTTGGCCTGTAGGAAGGGAGGGAGTTGTGTGAAAAACTGGCACCTTGTTGCAGTACCCCCCCACTTTTTGTTTGGTTTCTGAATGTAACTTGGACTGGAGTGCACTGGGATCCTGCTAACCAGGTTGCCACTGCCAGTGTTCTTTCTCTAAAACATTGTAAAAGTAATTGGACACACCTTTAGCTACCACTATAAGTCCCTAGTAAAAGGTACTTAGGTACCCAGGGCATGGGGTACTAGGGGTAGGCTCCTGAGAATAGCAACACTGATTGTGCCACCCTCTAGGGCCATGCATCTAGATGCACCCAGCACTACCACGCAGGCTGAGTGTCCTGGTGCGAACCTAAAACTCAAACTCGACATGGCACACTCACAGTCTGCCCTGTCCACCCGACACTGCATATGTTATGAGTAACGTACCCCTCTAGCAGGCCTTCCAGCTCTAAGGAAGGGTACACCATACTATGGGGGTCATTCTGACCCCGGCGGTCCTTGAACGCCGTGGCCAGGGTCGGCGGGAGCACCGCCAACAGGCTGGCGGTGCCCCGCAGGGCATTCTGACCGCGGCGGTTTGGCCGCGGTCAGAACAGGAAAACCGGCGGTCTCCCGGCGGTTTTCCGCTGCCCTGCTGAATCCTCCATGGATTCAGACACCCCATACCGCCATCCTGTTCCTGGCGGTTCGCCCGCCAGGAACAGGATGGCGGTATGGGGTGTCGTGGGGCCCCCGTAAGAGGGCCCCACAAAGTATTTCAGTGTCCACGGCTTCCTCGTGGGAAGGGGGTTTCCCGCTGGGCTGGCGGGCGGCCTTCTGGCGGTCGCCCGCCAGCTCAGCGGGAAACACAGAATAACCGCAGCGGTCTCCTGACCGCGGTGCGGTATTCTGGAGGGGGGAACTCTGGCGGGCGGCCTCCGCCGCCCGCCAGAGTTAGAATGACCCCCTAAATGTGAGGGCTTACTTGCATGAGCAATATGGCTCCACTGTGTCCTTGCCAAACCTGGGACATAGTGAGTGAACAGAGCAGTCATTGTAATGTATGTGCTGGACAATGGTCAACACGAGTTTCCCAGCTACATAATGGCTACTCTGAACCCCGGATTGTTTGGTATCAAACAACTCAAGATGACAAATCCAAACTGGTACCAGTACTGGATTTATTATAAAATGTATCCAGGGGACACGTTAGGGCCCCCCCCCCCTGCTAAAGCTAATTATCCTGGCAAGATTACTGACTGTTTCCAGCCAGCCTGCCACATCCAGACAGCCAATCTACAAACATGAGGGAGAGCCCAGTCTCTTTGTAAGACAATGCCATTCCTGGATAGAGGAGCTAACACTCCCTCCATCAGGAATGTGCACTCTCCTCACAGTGAGCTTCAAAGGGCTACTGCCCTTGAAACTCAAGCCTCAGGCCTACTGCTAGGAGCAGATAGCTACCCCCTTGTCAGCCCCCACTGTTGGTGGAAGCAAAGGCAGGAAACCACACAAAGGGTAGGAGGAGGGGTCTCACTGAGCATGCACCACCTCTAGGGGCTTGCAGGCGAAGTGAACCCCCTATTTCATTTTTCTCCATATTGGATGCCAAGAGAATAGCCAATGAGGTTTAGGGAAGTGACCCTTCCCACAGGAAGTGGTCACTGTAGTTGGTATAGCCACCAAAGGGTAAGTGTCTCATTTGACATTACCAGGTTCCTCCCTAAAACACCCACTAAATTCCAAATTTAGTGAGCTCTGCTAGACCAAGAAATTAGATTCATCTGGAAGGAAGAAGATAGCACCAAATAACTAGACAGGACAAGAACAGAAGACTTGCTGCACCAGAAGAGTCTCCAAGACCCCTTCTTGCTGCACCGAAGTCCTGACAATATCCGCTGCTGACCACTGGACCGACCTCAAAAGACCCCGAGGACCTCCAGGCTTCCCAAATAGCCAGAGATCTCCCTCCTGTTGTGCCAATACCCCAGGTACTGGTCAGTGCACATCAGACAACCCCAAAAACAGCACCCCTAGAGCTGCAATTGGACCAGTAGGAAGCCCCTGTTGAGGGACTTCAGTGACACTCTAGACCTCCCACCAGAGCACCCACGACGTCCTGCAAGGCTCACGGAAGAAGACTTACCTCCAGCTCCAAAGGAACACACACCATCCAAGATCTTCAAATCACCCTGCATCCGGCTGCCCTGAGCCCTGCATCGCAGGATCTGCTGTGTGCCCTGGGTCCCCAACCCCTTGCGACCTCAACAGCCCAAGGGGACCCCAAGACACCTTCTTTAGATCTGCAAACCAGCTCCTTTTCCAAGTGCCCCCTCCAGGTGGTCCTGTGCCTAGAGACTTTCCATCTGGTAGCCGCCCAAGGCTCTCCAGCTGGCAGAGTGGGCCCACCGACTACTTCGACCATCCTGCAAAAGAAGAGACTGGTAACTCCACTGTATGATTTTTAATGCATTTTTAAAAGTGACTGCCTATTGATTCCTATAGTGCGTAATTACAGAAAGACTAACTTTATTAAAACTTTGAAAAGTCATATCTTAAAAAGTACTTAACGTATCTTAAGGATCGTGGTCTTAAAATGTATATAAAAGTCTGAAGTATTTTTTATAAAATCTGGTCTCGAGTTATTCATTGAGTGTGTGTGGTGCATGATTGCATTTGTGAGTACAGCAAATACATAGCACACCTCCTAGGTTAGCCTAACTGCTCAACCAGCTACCACAAAAATTGGAGCATTAGGTGGTCTAATTTTTCCTCTGGCAACCAAGGTGTGATTGCCTGGACCCCCTGCATAGTGTGCCTAGTTTTGCACAGTACATAGAGGGCCAGCCTCCAACAGCACGCAAAGCACTACTTATTTCCTCTTTCAAAAACTAAAAATTTGAGGCTATGCCGACTGGCAAGGGCATATTTGAAATACTTAAGGACTAGAAAACATATTTTTTGTTGTATAGTGTGATGTTGTAGCAGTTTGCTTTACTGACATTTTTATTGCTTAGAGGTAAATATTAGGGGTGGGTGAAGAATTCTGCTCTGCTCGCGGAGTTTGTAAAGTTTTCCCACTCCATGCTCCCTGCGGAGTGCGGAGTTCCGAAAAGCTCCCAGAAGTGATGCAGAGCAGAGTTTTTTCTCTCGCTCGTGCTTGCCAATGTTAGGTTGGCGAGCAAGAGAAATTGCTAAGTGGGCGAGCACGAACGAGATTTCTGACTGCGAGCGGTAGGCCGCGACAGCTCATGATAAGAAAGCTGCCGCTCCCATTGAGGAAGCTTCAGCTGGAGTAGAAAATCTACTGGAGCGGCAGAAAGAAGTTAGCGCCCTCTGCCGTTCGCACTGATTTTGCATTGTGGTCAAACTCGTGTGCTGAAAATCAGTGGGAACGGGGAAACTTATCCAAACTCCACCACTTGTGGAACTCCATGTAGCGCAGCAGAGTTTTTTGGCACTGTGCGAAGTTCTGCATAGCAGAACTCCGTGAACTCCACCCAGGCCTAGTAAATATCAAATTATTTGGAAACCTGTCTTTTTCACAGTGTTTTATTCTATTTATTGATTAGTGTTGTAATAACAAGTTTTTAAACTTTTTTATATTTTCCTACGCAATAATCAAATTGTAAGTACTTTTATGATTATCATGAGTAATCGAATAAAGATGATTGATTGATTACTCTTGGTAGTGCCAAATCCTTCTCTTTAAGAGAACCAAATACTTCACATTTAATTCCATAATCACAATAAGCAGTCCTCCTGACAAGGCAAAATATACTCCAATACAAATACTTTTGAGAAACAGCCTTAGGGCAAAATATTCCCCACCGGACAGACCCAAATACATCTTTGTGACAGTTCCAGTGCTAAAGACTCCTTCCTAGAAAGAACAACTGCTCCTATGAAACAGGGCACAACTTTCTCACAAGTAGACATAATACTTCTAATATCAATAAATACTTGTCCAGGACAGCATCAAATACAAGTGACAGTACCAAAGTATTGGTTATTACCCCCGATTTGTTCAAAAGCTTTTCAGTACTGAAAATACATTATTATTATAGGGTTAAATACATCCAATTGCCCCAAACAACTGTTGGCTGAGATCCCCAGTTTTTAATCTTGAGCAAAAAATAAGCAACCATAGTCCATGCATGATCACAAAGGGGCCGCCATGTTGGTGGTCCTGAAAAGACTGCCATGTTGGTGGTCTTTCAGACCACACTAGTATGAGTCATAGAGGCAGGACCCCTGTTCGCAAACCAAGAAAGGCAGACTGCCAGCAGTACGGCGGCTTGGAAATAAGAGGTCGGACCTCCAGCGCAGACAGTACCGCAACCAACCACTGACCTAGTTACAAGCACACAGTCAGCGTGGCTGACCCCCATGGCACTTAACCAATGGTGGTATGAACCATGGCAGTCCACGGTCAGCAAAATAATACACAACTGCACATTGGATGAATTTTGAAAACAACACATCTGACACACATTGCCATACTTGACACACCTGCAAAGGACACTGTAAAACACACCACTTCACACAACACAATGCTTTGCATTTAAACAGCAAGAAAAGGAAGTCAGAACTCTTTTCTCCACAGAGGCCATATATTAGGTAGCACTTTTTTCACCATTTCAGTGAACATCCTGCACACACCTTTTTCCATTCACACCCCATTGCACTTCCCCTATTTCGTAAGTCACTGCTCCACCATGACACGTTAAAAAAATCCCTGTTTTTCTGAAGATAAGTTATGAATCATGGTGGATGAAATCATAAGAGTAGAGACACAATTATTTGGAGAACAAGTTGTGCATACTCCTCTCAATAGGAAAATGGAAATGTGGGACAGGATCATTGACAGAGTGAATGTTGTAGGCACCAACCTGCACACGAGGGAGGGTATCAGGAAGAGGAGGAACGACCTCATGATCAAGGTCCGTTCCCTGGTCTCCAGGCACTACCTGCAGGCCAAGAAGACTGGTGGTAGCCATCACAGTGCCCCATGACATCTCTTTCCCTGGGAGGAGAAGGTCTTGGATATCCTCCATCCTGAGAGCTTGACAGGGGTACCTGGGGGAGTGGAGTATGTTAAGTTAGAACACTAAAATTATCACCAAATGCAAAGTCATGCCTGCTCATAGCTTACCTTTTGCCCCATTTACTCTTACTCCACTCACCGGCCCAGTGTTCACCTGTCAAGACACCTCTATTAGGGTACCTCACAATTGATATGTACTGTCCTGGGGTCCTAACATTTGTCAGGTATGTGTAATACAGGGACTGACATGATTCCAACTCCCAGCAGGCACATTTTCTATAAATCCAAACTCCAGACCAGTGGTCACTTGTCCAAAGACCCCTGTTTGTTATATATCAATTTCAAGGTACATACCTGAGGGATAACATTTGTGAATTGTGTGTAGTACAGGGACTGAAATGACTCCAACTCCCAGCAGGCATGGTTCCTATAACTCCAAACACCAGACCAGTGTTCATTTGTCCAAAGACCCATGTTTGTTATCTATCAATTTAAGGGTACATACCTGGGGAGATAACATTTGTCAAGTGTGTGTAGTATAGGCACTGACATGACTACAACTCCCAGCAGGCACTATTCCTGTAATCACAAATACTAGCACAGTGCGAACATGCTACAATACATCTGTTGGTGAACTCTCAATTGCAGTGTACTCACCTGGGGGAAACCATTGGTCAAATGTGTGTAGTAGAGAGAGTGACCTGACTGCAACTCACATGAGGCACTGTTTCTCTAACTCCAACCACCAGTGTGCAACCAACAGCCAATACATCTGTTTCACAATTATTAATTGCAGTGTACTCACCTGGGAGAATAACATTTGTATAGTGTGTGTAGTAGGGAGAGTGATGAATGCAACTCCCAGGATGCGCTGATTATATAACCCTAATCACCAGCCCAGTATTCTTTTGTCTAAAGACCCTGTTTGTAAACTCCCAAATGAAGTTTACTCACCTTGGGGAATAACATTGGTCAAGTGTGTGAAGTAGATGGAATACCCTAACTGCAACTAACACGCCAGAACAGTGTTCATGCATCGAAAGATCCCTGTTTGTCAATTCTCAATGCAAGTTTATACAGCTAGGAGGATGCCATTTGTATAGTGTGTGTAGTAGATGGAATGGCGTTGACTGTTAAGGCCAGCAGGCTATGTCACTGTTACTCCACTCACCAGCCCAGCGTCTTCTTCATCAAATACTCCTGCTTGGTAACTCACACATGAAGTGCACGCACCTGAGGGGATAATATTTGTATAGAGTATGTAGTACAGGAAGTGATATGTCTGCAACTCCCAGGAGGCAGAGTTATTATCCCTATAACCACCAGTCCAGTTTTATTTTCACCAAATACCCTTGTTTGGTAACTCACAAGTGAAGTGCACTCACCTGGGGGATAACATTTAACAAGTGTATGAAGTAGAGTAAGTGACATGACTGCTAAAGCCAGGAGGCTCTGTCACTCTTCCTCCACTCACCAGCCCAGTGTCCTCTTCTTCAAAGACCGCTGTTTTGTTACTCACACATGACTCACCTGGGAGGATAATATTTTTATAGTGCGTGTATAGGGAGTTACTCGATGGCCACTCATAGGAGGTTCTGTTAGTATCACTCCAACGACTACTCCAGTGTTCTTTTCTCCAAATACCCTTGTTTGGTATCTCACCAGTCCTTTTTTCTTTTCTCCAAATACCCTTGCTTGGTAACTCACAAATGATGTGTACTCACCTGTGGGGATGACATTAGCAAGTGTATAAGTAGAGGGAGTAACATAACGGCTAAGGCCATGAGGCTCTGTTACTCTAACTCCAAACACAACTCAGGTGTTCACATGCCCAAATACCCTTTGTATATATATATATATATACTATACCATTTGTATAGTGGTGAGAAGCAGAATGAGTGACCGGAATGCAAAGCCCAGTAGGCCCTGTTTCTCTAACTCCAACCACAAAACCAGTGTTCACTTGCCCGAATCCATCTATTAGTGAACTTTCAAATGAGGTTTACTCACCTGGGAGGAGAACATTTGTCACGTGTGTGTAGTATAGAGAGTGACATGACTGCAACTCCCGGGAGGCACTTTTTCTCTAAATCCAAACACCTGACTAGTGGTCACATGTTCAAATATTCTTTTTTGCTAATTCTCAATTGAATTTTACTCACCTGAGAGTGACCAAGATACAGATCATACTCAGATCTGAGATGTGACTGACTACCTAGCTCCACCTTCCCCTGCTAACCCAAGTTGAAACTATTGAGGACATGAAGGACAGCTTACCCAATGTGCAAAACTATGATCCCAAAGACCTCAAGATGCATAACCAGAATGGTATTGACAGCAGGCACATTCACACTGCACTGACCACATGATAACTCCAGTCACATATACAACAAACTCCTGGTCTGCCAGCATTACAATCAACTAAGCCTTCAAATAGCCAAAGTCATATCTTGCATAGCCACTGTTTTGCCTCCACTGGTGGCAAGATGGCATACTTAGGCCATCCTCCCAAGGGCTAATGATCTGCACATTTTAGCTGCTGCTTCAGTCAAAAAGAACTGGCAGGTTCCATAAATACCATGTCAATACAACCAATACCATGGGTATTTGTTACAATAGGATTAACTGCAACTTAGCTTTGTGCAAAAGCTCTGCTTAATGTAACAGTAAACTGTTGGAGGTAGATGTCACAATACAACCAGTGAAATTGTATCTTTCGCATCAACAGGCGAAGCTGCCCCTGGACACATATAGGCTACAGAAGAGACTGCCAATACCCCCTGTATGTAGCCCTCAGTGAAGAAGACACTCCTGGATGTCTGAAGAAGGAGGACAGTTCTGGCCCATCTGGGCAACCTGGTCAGACAGCAACAGTGAGTCTAACGCGCTTCTTCTGCGGTGACAATCTTTCTAGGTACCTTACAGGAGGTAAATGTGTTTTGGTGCCGATTCCACGAAGACGGACGGTTCGTGTGGGGCTGCAGGTTGGGCGTGCGCCGCCCTGGATCACTGAAGGAGCCTTCGGGCAGCTTTGCGCTTTCCCCTCCGGGGCAATGTGAGCAGAGTCAGCAGCAGTCGGGCTGCTGAACAGTCTTTGGCGTGGGGCTCAATTCTGGATCCTGAGGAGCTCATGAAGACAACCGGAGAGAGAGGAAGGCTTCTCTCATCCACAAAGGTGGGAGAGAACTGCCGGATGGTAAGAGGCTCCACTTCAGTAAAAGCCAGGCAAGGTGGGCATAAGAAGGAGGATAAAACAAGTAAAAAAGTACCTTCAGGAGGGGGAGGTGGGGAAGAGTAAGACAAAGTCCAGGGTAGAAGTTTCCTCAGTGAAGAGGTTGGGAGCAACTCAAAGAGCAATTCTAAGAGAATTAAAATAAAGTAGAAAACAAGCGTTGGTAAAGCCAATGTGACACCTTCCTTACAAGCCTATTTGAGGGCTCTACCACTGGTAAACCCTACTCCCAGTACCCAGATGGAGCGGGACCTTTCACTTTCGCAAGACAGGGAACTGGAAAGTGTGGGGATTACACCCCCGTACTTAAGGAATCACTTCAGCATGGAGACCATTGTGACAGTCATGGTAAGATTAGGGCGAGTGTGGAGGCTTTGGAGATGTTTGACTCCCCAGACCCTGTGGGACTTTTGGGGATTATGGAACCTTTCCCCCCTTTAGATCATCAGGGGCAGGGTATGCTACCAGAGCCCAGCAAATTGGAAAACATGTTGTTGGCAGTCACAGAAAACATAACCAAGGGGTTTGTGGTCTCAGAGGCAAATCAAGGAGAGATAAGGTTGGCTTCTGAGTCACTGGAATTTTTTTTTGATCTTCTGGCACTTAGGACTCAAGCCCTTGAAGAATCAGTGGAGACCATTAAAGGGGAAATAAGTAGGCATAATGACAAAATTAAATTACTGAAGGAAAGTGAGCGTAATTTACAAGACAAATTAGAACATCTGGAAAACTCTATGAGGAGGAACAATTTAAGACTTTTAAATGTACCAGAAGGTGTGGAAGGAGATGACTTAAAAAATATGTAGCTTCTCTTACTAAAAAGACAATGGCTCTCGATGAAAGGACGCTGAGATTATGAAAGACATTCAGAGGATCCATAGAGATCTGTTTAGGAGGAACCCTAATAAGAAGAAGCGTTTAGAAGATTTTGGCTAACTTTCAAACATATCTGCTGAAAGAGAAAATATTGGTTAAGGCATTGGGTTTGGGATCCTTAAAGGCTGAGGAGTTCTCATTTGAGATCAGAGCCGATCTTTCTAGTATAACTTTAAATAGACATTGGGAGTTGGGAAATGATTGGAAGAGTTCAAAAGTGTAGGTGCTGTAGCTCAACTGAAATTCCCAGCAACTCTTCGTGTAATGCACAATAATAGAATGCACAACATTAAGGATCCATCCCTAGCAGATGAAGTAATAGAAGGTATAAAGAAGGGAGATATTGTATAAGTTATGCCGGGGAGCTCGAAGGAGCTCTAAATGAGACCTATGAGTCTGTCAACAGGAGGGGGGTTCCCCCAGGTTTGGCGGGGAGGGTGTGGGGAACAATGGGGATCATAGTAGGGGAAATTAGGGTTGCACTGAGTGGGAAGCGGTTAGGAGGAAGAAATAAAATGTCCTTATACACCGCAGGCTACTCAAGTATAACTGGATAGGACTATAGGGCACCAGAGAGACGGGGCAGGATTATTGCAAATAATGTCCTGGAATGTCAATTGTTTAAGGGTTAAGATTTGGGCCAGAAAAGTTTTGCAGTTCCTTAGGGATTATCCAACCCATATAATAATTCTGCAAGAAACTCATTTAACCAATGAGGAAATTTTTACTTTGTTTAAAACTTAAATGGATACAATGTTATGTTTGCACAGATCATAGCTTTAAAACCAGGGAGGTAGCGATTCTAGTTAAGCAGCAGGTGAATGCAACACTGGTAGGGGCAACAACGGATAAATTGGGTAGATGAATTATAGTTACTTTGCAGTTGGAAGGAAGGACATTTACATTGTTAGGCTTCTATGGCCCAAATTGTGATGATATAGAACCTCTGCAAAGGTTTTTTTTTATCTCCTGGAGTTTTCGGATCCTGTTATCATGGCTGGTGACTTCAATGTAGTGCTAGATAATAAATTGGACAGGTCATCAAAATGTAGGTCAGTGGGTACACCAAAACCCCAAAAGTATCTTAAATTAATGATGAAAGATTTTCAATTATGTGATTTGTGGAGACAAAGAGTAGGTGAGAAGCAGGAATTTTCCTTTCATAATAGGAAGTACGGTCATGGGTCACAAATTGATTATTTTCTTGTTGATAAGTCAGTGTGTGGTTTAGTAAAGGATATTATTTATTCACCTGCACATTTGTCTGATCATGTGGCAGTAACTTTAAGAATTAATTGTCCCCAGGAGGTGGGCGGAGGCGATGGACTTTGGATAGGACTCTGTTAGTAGAGTAAGAGGTCATAGGTCTCCTTCGTAGGGATACCGAGGAATTTTTTGGGATCAATCAGGGTTCAGCCTCTACTAGTATAATTTGGGACACTTTTAAGGCTGTAATGAGGGGAAAGATTATAAGTTTTGCTAGTTATAGAAGAAAGCAGTTCAGGGATCAATTGAAGGGTATAGAGAAGGGAATTCAGTTCTATAACTCCAAACTGGAAGAGGGAGGTGATAAGGAGCAGTGAATAACAAGAGAAGACAGTTGCAGCAGCAGCTGGAATCAGTTTTACAAGCAAAAATAGCAAAAAGACAAATAAGCAGGCCCAATTTGAGAATGGAGAAAATATGGGGAAATTACTGGACTGGAAAATAAGGAAAGATCAGACACAGGGTAATACAGAGGAGCGTGTGGATAGTCATTCAAGGGTTCCATTGAAATCCACTGATGATATAAAAGAGGCCTTCCAAAGGTGTTTTGTATCACTCTATATGGAGGAGAGGGTAGTGGAGGTCAAGACAGTTGAGAACTCCCCGCCTTACACAGGATAAGCAGCCTTATTTGAACAGACCCATTACGGAGGAAGAAATAGTAGTAGTGCTAAAAAGGAGTTATAGGGGAAGGAAGCGGAGCCTGATGGTATCCCAGTTGGATTGTAGAAGGTTTTGGATGAATCTATAATTTCCCTAATGGATCAATTGTTTTCAGAGATTTTAGAGGAGGGTGCCTCGACACCAGTCTCTTTGCGCAAAGCTACTATTTATCTGATTTTAAAACCAGGGAAATCACCAGTAAGATGTGACTCTTATAGACCAATGTCTTTGCTGAACAGTGTTTATAAACTCTATGCTAAGATTCTGGCAAATAGGCTGAGTGTGGTAATTAGTGAATTGATTTGTCCAGACCAGAAAGGTTTATACGAAAAAGGGTTTATGTATGAACAAACGTTTGACCTAATTGGTGCTATTGACTTAGCTAACATGTATCAAGAGCCTTTAGCAGTTATAGCCCTCGATGCTATGAAAGCATTTGATAGAGTTAACTGGAACTACTTAAATTTAGTTTACAGAATAGCTTGGGTAGTACATTTTGTTGGACAATTTGATTGATTTACCAGGCACCAGAGGCTTGGGTTTTGCTGAATGGAAGGCTTACTGATCCCTTTGAGATTACTAGGGGTACCAGATAGGGCTGTCCTCTTTCCCCTTTGTTGTTCGATTTGTATGTAGAGCCTTTTGCAAGAAGGATCAGGCAGGACTCAAGAATCTCTCCCTTTAGTAGTAAGGGGTGGGTGAAGAAAGTGGCTTTATTTGCCAATGATCTTTTAGTTTACACCTCAAATCTATCTGCTTCTTTATGAGTGTTATTAAATTTAGCGGAAGACTTTGGGAGGATTTTGGGTTACTATATTAATCTAGAAAGAACTGAGATAATGGTATGGAATTTGGAAGTTGATAACTGCTATACGAAGAAATCTATGGGATACTTAGGGCTACTAATCGATCAGAAGATGGAATGAATCACTGAGGTTAATATTAAGTCTGTAGTAACAGAGTGTAGTAAGTTAACCTTCCTCTTACAATAATTAGAAGAGTAAATTTGTTTAAAATGATAATCTTGCCTAAGTTGAACTTTCTTTATAACTCTATTCCCCTACTAATGGATAATACACTCTTGATTATGGTTCAACAGAAGATTAACTCTTTTATTTGGGCGCAAATGGCCCCAGGATTGCATGGAAGAAACTGAGCAGAAGAAAAGAGAAAGGGGGCCTCACTCTTCCTGATTTACAGCATTATGCGCGGGCATTTCACCTTAAGAATGTTAGAATGTTATTTTCTTACCCCGATCATTCGGCAGTTGGAGACATGTTCAATTGTATGGTAGCAACTTAAAAAGGTGCAGCTACATACTTTCTATATAAATTTCGGAGATACTAAGTTCTTCAAGAAAGTGAGGTTGAAAATATTACAGGATGCAGCCAAAGTTTGGTATAGGGTACGGCAATAGGCAAAAATAGAGTATTATAGTCATTGGGTTCCGGTTTGGGATTCCCCGGGAACACCTGAGTGTCTGACAGATGTGTTGGCTTTGTCTCTAAAGAGAGCGGGGATCCAATTCTGGGGGGATTTAGTTAGGTATGGTTCGTTATTATCCTAGGAAGAGCTTACGGAGCTAACAGGAGGATATCTTGCAAGATTGAAGTATGTACAATTGAGAAATTGGTTCCAAAAGGTATCTGTTAGGGTGGGGGCTGAATACCAGTTGGAAGTGGAAGATAATATAATAAAAAACCATGGGAGCCTCAGGAAGGTTTCAAGTTGGTATTGGGGTTTGGTGGATGTGCAGGATGGAGATTTCAACTTGCCGAATTCCCTTTGGGGGGAAGTGGTGTCCTTTGATCAAGCACAAAGATGGTGGAAAATTTCAATGCGTGCTGTACATAAGGAAGTTAAACTAGCACCATCATTGAGGAACCATCTTTTTACTCTGCATAGCCTTTTTATTACCCAGTGTAAGCTTTCTAAGATGAGAGGGGGAAAACCAGTCAACTGTGCAAGATGTGGTTTCTTAAGAGTGTCCATTAGTACAAAGTTTTTGTGTAAAAGGTTGTAAGGTGATTTCCAGTACTGTGAAGCAACAGATTTTACAGAGTCTCCCCTTAGTAATCTTTAGTATACCGGAAGAAGGGGAAGTAAATAGTAGAGTGAGGAAGATGGTATTATTTTATGCAATACTTATGGCCAGGAGGGAAATTTGTCGCAAGTGAACATCTGTTACCACCCCTTCATATATGGATTGGTTCAAAGCATGTATTGGGATGTGGCGAGGAATGATTTAAATAAGGAAAAAAAGGAAGAAATATGGTCATGGTTATGGAACGAAAGGGTATTGGACAGTAATACTTGAAGGCAATGTATTTTTTATTTTTTTCTATGATTAGAGGCCAGATCAATATTTATCTTTAAACGGACATTTTTTGCGTTGAGGTTAAGTGAGAGAGATCCGGGCTCCCTGACGTTATGTATCTCCATATATGAGTGAGGTTTCTTTTTCGTCTGGACGATATGGAGTTGATCAAGCCAGAGGTGTATGAGGGCAAAAAAACCAGTGAGTCTAACTGTGGCCACATCAATACCTCCCATTCTGGTTGCCTCAACATCATAAGCAGCCATTCACCTCCAACGTGTGGACCAAGCACCATCGTGTTTCCCCCAGTCCTGGATCCTGGGTTACAGCACAACTCTTTGTACAATGAGGTTCCAGGAACCAGTGGGAGAGGACACCCTGTGGCAGTAGGACAGGTCCGTGGGGGTATGGTATGTGGGAGGGATGCTGTGGGCAAGTGGGATGAGGTCACTGGGGCTTTTCCTGGCCAGGACACCATCAGCCACATCTTGGGGGGATCTATCAGGAGTCCCAAGGAGGGAGCGGACAGAGTGACATGCATAGGGCACATGTGTGAAGAAATAGAGGCCCACAATTCAAGCATAGCCTCCCTAACAGGGGGTGCAGAGGGACATTCATGTAACCCTGAGCAGTGCTTTTCCAACTCAATCTTCCCCTTCCTTTGGATCAACAACATCAGGCCCAACTACATACATGCCAGCCACAGGAAGGGAGGCCCTGCCAGAGGCACAACTACCCACAGACACCCCTGACTCTGTAGCAGCTGGTCCCCCCTGCTTGCAAGTGGGGATGTCCATGCAAGAACCCTGGAGGTGTGGATGGCAAGACACCCACCACTGCCAGCAATAGATCTCATCCTTAATGTTACAGCAAAGGATGTCCTCCTTTGTGTATCACACATACATTCTGTGGACTGAACACTCTGTGGACTGATCCTGAACCATATTCCATTTCCAATGGGAGGAGTACTCTGGACTTTAGACTTGCAATGGTGCGGCATCTACTCCAAAGATTTCATTCACCATGACTGGCCTCATCACTTTACATTTTTGTTTATTTCTGTCACAATTTGTTTGTAGTAGCATTGCAATTAATTCACTAGTCATAAAACTGTCTACTATCCTAAATTTCAGATTTAGCCATGTAGACATGTCAGACCATGTAAACCACATGATAAAGATCCATGGATATGTTGTTATACTTTAGATTCATATTCTATGAGATTGTAATTATTGTTTTTGCATCTTTTCCATTGTTCTCTTAAACAAAAACAAAAAAACAACAATTTGTGAGTTTATAAATTTGTCCTGAAGAAGGTGGGTTGAACCATCTTGAAAGACCACTGAATCGTTGCGTCGACATTTTGAAAGACGATATGAGAGAAAGAGTTTTTAAAGACTATATGAGAGATGAAGTTTTTATTGTATACAATTGTTGGTTGAAGTGTTTTAAAAAAAGGGAAAATAATTTCTCTGATTAAAGTGTTCTTTAAATGGCTGTAGGATGCAATATTAATATGTGGTGATTGTATTATATAAGTAAGTGTGTATTTATATAAAATTAATATATAACAAAACAAATAGAGAAATTATAAATAAAATGAAGATGGAGAAGGGTGTTCTTTATGAATAAGGTATATATACTGCTATAAGTTAAACACCATAGTATGCTTTGCAAGATACGTTTGTGTGCCTGCAATATGCGGGGGTTCCTTTAAATTGAATTGCTAATAAGGGAAACTTTTATTGTTTTTGTGCATGTATTCAGTGTCCAGCTCAGGATTGCAAACATTCAACACAAACACATACATGCAAGTGTCTTGTTAAAGAAGACATTTTATTGCATTGTTCAGCATATAACCTGTCAATATGTCTAAAACATAGCAAATCATAAATGATTGAATCATACTGGGTAAATGATCAAATTATTGAAGGAAGGGATTTATCAGACATTGTCCTCTAGAATAGGCAAACATTAAAGTGGTTGATGTCATCAGCCGGAGGTATATCGCCTACCACACAAAAGTAATCCAGCATCATATAATGCAAGACAGATGGCAGTACAACAATTTCTGATCACAGGGTCATTACAATCCAGTGCTTCTGCATCTGGTGGTATGACACAAACAAATGTCAGTGATGTGCCACAGGTACTTTGGCCTACAATGATGAAACACATCCACAGCTACATACAGTTCATACAAAAAGAGTGGTTAGCTAATGTGAAGGGAAATTAACATGAATTTGGCCTAGTACTACATATTTTCTGACCACTTAATGACACACATGATGCAACAGGGCCATCACACGACAAGCAAATCTTCCAAACTTCCATCCTATCACTGTCGAAGCTATCTTGGCACAGGTCTTGTATACCCAAAGTCTGTGAAGTACATTCCCAAGAACAATCCATTTTCACTTTGTATGTCAGGACAGCATCACATACCTGCAAATGTCACAACTTTGATATGTCCACATGAAAATGTCATGGTGAAGGTACCTGAACAAAGAACAAAACAAGGAGTATAGGTATGAAACCATACTTATGACACAAGTCACATGGCAAGCATCTGAAAAAGAGAGTACATTACAATAAATCTGACACAGACAGAGCAACATCATCAAGATGCGGATGTGTCAAAAGCTAGCTCATCAAACACCCTTTGGCTGCTTTTGCCTGAGCATCAGCTGACTATTTCCAAGAATTAACTCCACACATTATCACAATTACAGTTCATTGTACAGTCAAAGTCATGACATAGCATGACATACTTAAACTCATGAGAAGAAGCTGTCAATGAGATCTTGTTGCAAGTCAGCTCCTTCCTCTTCACCACTATTACCTCTATTTGGCATTTTAAGATTCGCACTTGGTGACAAAACAGGCTCCCCTCCTCTGGGATGTAAGGGATATTCCTCCGCAGGGTGATAGTATGGAGCATGCAGCATGCCACAGTGATCTGACACACTTTCTTATGTGAGTAGAGAAGGGCTACCCCAGTCCTGTCTAAACAGCAAAATCTGATAATGCCACTGTATATTGTATTGTATTGTATTGTAATAGTATTTATATAGCGCTTACTACCCCTGACGAGACGTAGAAGCGTTTTTCGGCGAGTAGCACGCTACTCGGGAACCCAACAAGAATTAGTGATGGATTAGTATCAGGAAATATAAGTACAGTTTTAGTATTATTATGAGTTAATTTGAGCCACAGATATGAGAGTTTGTTAGTTAGATTGACTGGAGTAATGGAGGGGTGGAGGAGGAAAGAAATACAGAAGTGTTAATTGGGATGAGTAAAGGGGAATGGAGGAGGGAAGAGTCTGTGGAAGGGTTAGGAAGATCATAGTAGCAGGGTGAGATAAATGAGGGCAAATTTAGTAGGGTTGTTTGGGAGGTCATGGTAGTAGAGTGAGGTTTGGTGAGTTAGATGTGGAAGCGGAGGGAAGATCTTAGGCAGAGTTATTTAGGAGATGAAAGTAGTAGAATGGATTTGGGATACACGATTCAGGAACCACAAATCGGCAATAATTAACAAGAAACTTGACCAGCCTGTAGCCAACCATTTTAACCTTGTGGACCATTTACTATCAGATTTGAAGATTTTCCCTGTGGAGCATGTTTTAAAGGAAGAACTACTGGACATCAGAGAAAATTTCTGGATGTACCGTTTAAAATCTCTGCATCCAGATGGACTGAACATCACTGACAATACCACTTGATTTCTGCATATCTGAAGAGTTCTCAGGACTGCATTGATTCCACATTCCAATTGGAATCTTCACTCATGATGCTTTTTGAAAATCCACCAGTGTCAGCTGTGCAGCCACTGAGCAAACCATCTTGTACTACCTGAGGAAGGCGAAAGCTGAAACGTTGTAGTAGAAATATATTTTTGTTCTTTAATGAGATCATCTGTTTGAGTCACTTCTTTCTTGGATATTACATTTTCTTGTGGCTCTTTGTATCCTTTGGGATCCAGATTTTTGCCCTGGCTGGCTGTTGTTTTCTTGTGATCCTGCATCTTTCAGTGTCACATATATATATATATATATATATATACATACACACATACACACACACATACACACACACATACATCACATACATACACACATGAATACACACACATATGCACACATATATGTACATACAATATATAATTAGAACCATGGTTAAATATACTTTGTCAAACAGGTTTAAAGAGTGTGTGTGTATTTTATTGTTATGACATAGTAGCAATACATACTTTCTAAAGAACTATACATAACTATAAATAGACACATAATCAGAAAAAATATTTATCAACATAGGCATATGCAGTCCAAGACAAGAAAGTTATCTGTGGCTCTTATAGTTGGGGGTAATGAATTCCATAGTTTGGCTGCTTGAACGGGGAAGGACGTACCACTTATAGTCTTTTTCTTGTATGGTGGTGTCCAAAGGCGGGGTGCCATATTGGAAGAACCCTGTGGCCAGGAAGGGTAATACTGCCATGAGTTGAACAAAGGGTGATATGCATGTTGGATTTGTGTTTTCAGGCATCATATGTGGCTCCAACTGATGACATAAATCCACAATTGTTTGCCTATTTAGATAATACTGTTTGATGATGTGGCATTCTTCCGTGGTTTGAAGGTCTGGCAATGGATGGTACACTGGAGGTTGTTGCATCTTCCCTCTCCCAGGGTGCATATTTGTGAAAATACATGAGTTAGAGCATTAGTCACTGTGACCAGACCTACAAACATGATATTTAGCAACAAAATCTTGTGACAAAGCTTTTCTGACTGAAAATATATCACACCCAGTACACATCACAGCTGTTAACTACACAAGGGTCAAATGTGACCCCCATGGTTGTCAACGTGTCCACAACATGGATTTGGGCAACACTCTACTATCGGCTCCTCAAATGCCCCTAAAATTGAACATTCTGTTCTGATTGCCAAAATTACCATCAGCAGCGGAGGACAGTGCACTGCTGCATTATGCCATCTGTGCCCAGCAACACACTACACTGGTGATTGTGTAGTACAACCTCCACAACAAGGCTGCTTTAGTATGTTTGTGATGATCAGACAGATATATTGGTGGTGTGACACATTTATCAGGACCCAATACTGTATTTTCAACCACCAAAATGATAATGCCTGACCTACTACACTGGACATTAAGAACCACCCACGGCCGCTGGCAGAAGTTAACCATGTGGTGTGTGGTTCTAATGGCAGTAGACACAGCCATAGGCTAATGTTGTTGCCTGTGATGGTCGCGGGCCAAATGCTGTGGCCATTGGTGGTGATGACCATGTACATGGCATACATTTAAGCCGAGCTTTGCAAATTCACTCACTTGACTCCTGACACTGCTGCCATTAACACCTCCATTACCTAAGCTGCTGTGTGCCACCTCTGGGAGCAATAATACCAGGCCAAGCAGGATAAAGGGCCGCTGCCTCCCATCCTGAGGAGCTGGAGAGGCTTGTTGAGGAGGTCCTCCCCCTGTATGGTCAACTGTATAGCTCACCAGAGGAGCAAGAACCTCATGTGCATATTTGACTCTGCTTAACACTATCCTTTCCTTCCTTATAGGCCTCTGTGTGCCAGTTAGAATTTTTTGGGTGCCGTTTGTCACATCTTGTGTGCCATACATGAGATGTACATGGTGCAGGTAATGGAGAAAAGTACTCTATGTATTTCACATTAACATTGTGTTGTGTGATGTGTGATGAGGCCTAGATCCTCCTTGTGTTGCAGTCACATATCTAGGCAAGGAGACCTTACAGACATACAATGAGATATGTGATGGCTGTAAATGTAAAATTACATAAATGTGCATCACATCATGAGCTGTGTATCTGTACTGTATGAGTAATTTGAGGATATTATAAGCAATGTGTATTGTGCCATACAGCCCATATCTGTCCTTGGCAAACTGCTTTCTGAGAACCATTTAAAAATCGCTGTGCCCTTCAGAGTGCCACACAAGCTGCAACTCACATAGAGGATGGGCACAATATGTCCTGTCATGGATGGAAGTGATGGAAATGTCAGTGTCCTGTAGGTTCTGTAAGCTCAGGCTGCTGAGAACAGGCCTGCCGTATGTATCTCCCAGTATTAGGCATATACCAGACTTGGGTAGAGCTACTGTGGCTATGATCCTGTGGCACTAGGCCCACTCCCTGTAGACCTGCAGATCCTGGCATGTGGCCAAAATGAGGAGTCTCCAGTGGCAAGACTTGGCATGAAGGCCTTTGTCCATTGACTACATTAGGGATGGGTACAGAGGTAACTCACTGACCTAGTACAATTGTGCATTTTGCCACATTGTCAATGTGTGTCATTGACTTATGACAGGTTCTCAACTCCCCCATCTTTGTTGTCACCTATATTAAAGTTATATTTGTCCAGTGCAGGTGCATTGCACAAGTGCCGAACCAACAGTGCAGATAGTTGGTCGAGTCCGGGGAGGATATGACATGTGACTCATTAGCTTGATTACATGCAACCAATCAGACCAAACATACCTTAGTATGTTGGATGCCATCTCTGCAGGACTGTCACATATGGTAAAAAGTGTGTTCTGTGCTACAAGTACATACCACACAGACCCACCCTGAAGTGTCATGAGTTAACATTGGGTAGCCCACATGTCCACACACACACATCGGGAGGAGACTGTCCTAGTCACCCATTGCAGCCCTTTCATTGTCACTTAAGTGTTAGGGTAAAGTCTGTACTATGGTAGTTGCCTGTAGGGACTGTGGGGGTCATTACAACATTGGCGGTAAAAGCCGCTTACCGCCGTGCAGAAGACCGCCAACACACCGCTGCGGCCGTGGAATTCCGCCACGGTCATTATGACCCACAACTCGGAATGTGCCAAAATCCAGACACCCACACAAGTCCGCCACACCAAAGGTCAGTGATAAACTGGCGATAACAAAACCTCCACCGTCACGCCAACAGGAATACGCCCACACTATCACGAATCCACGCAGCGGTCTTTCAACTGCGGTATTCCATTGGCGGTACACACCGCCATGCTCAAAATACACACACATTTGCAAAACACAACCACATTGGACAATTCCAAATACACACACCTGATACCCATACACACACCACTCCCACACACCCAACACAATATAAAACACACACCCACATCACCCACAAACCCTTACGACCACAATTGTGACAGTTGGCCTGAGAGAGGCACCACCTTAAAGAACAATAGCATCCACAGGCACCCTACACTATCACTCACACAACATCCACGCACCTCACACAACACACCTCTAAATATTAGCCCACACATCACAACACACACCACCCCACACATCACCCACACCACCCCATGGCCCCGCAAAGACACCCCAGGTTCTCTGAGGAGGAGCTCAGGGTCATGGTGGAGGAAATCATCCGGGTAGAGCCACAGCTATTCGGATCACAGGTGCAGCACACCACCATAGCTAGGAAGATGGAGCTATGGTGCAGAATCGTGGACAGGGTCAACGCAGTGGGACAGCACCCAAGAAGTTGGGATGACATCAGGAAGAGGTGGAATGACCTACGGGGGAAGGTGCGTTCTGTGGTCTCAAGACACCACATCGCGGTACAGAGGACTGGTGGTGGACCCCCATCTCCTCCCCCACAACTAACAACATGGGAGGAGCAGGTCTTGGCTGTACTGCATCCTGAGGGCCTCGCAGGAGTAGCTGGAAGAATGGACTCTGGTAAGTCAAATCTTTCATTACTTCATCCCCCACCCACCTGCATGCTATCACATACCCCCACCGTTGCCCTCACCCCATCACTCCAACTCCTCACGTATGTCCCAATATCACACACCACACATCCCAAACCCAAGCTCTGTATGTAACACCAAAGCATGGACACCCATCACCAAGGCATGGCCACTGCACATACCCATAAACACCCCTAAACCGTGATCACACAAGGTCCTAAACAGGAATGCAAGCACTGGGGTACAGGGCCACGCACCCATTGCACACCATGGCACACACCGATGCAATAATTATGCCTTTTCACCCCTGCAGGACCCCTACCCAATGTCACTGCACAGAAGGCTACAGACATGTCCACTCCACCCACAGAAGAGGCCCACAGTGATGACAGCAGCTCTGTCCAACTGGATCTAGATGACCAGCCCGGCCCATCTGGGACCTCGGGACAGTCGGTTCCCCTCACACTGGCACAGGCCACTGCAGAGCCTCCCCCCTCTGGAAACACCAGCACAACACCCACCCAGCGGGCCCATACCTCTGTCCCCAGGACACATCAAGCAGCAGTGTGTCCACCACTACAGGGAACCCAGGCTAACCCACCACCCAAACAACACCAGGGACCTGGGGGCAGTGGGCAAACGGTTCAGGGGACAGAGGCCCAGGGAAACAGGGGAACTGGGAGAGCTGCTGTGAGACAGGGGGAGGACAGGCCCAGGGAACCCACTCTCCATGAGTCCCTCTCCAACATCATGGGAGCCTACCACCATTCCCAGGAGACAATGGCAAATGTACTGACCAAGTTTCAGGAGACCCAGCGGCTGCAGGAGGAACAGTATTTGGGGTTCAGGGAGGAACTCAAATACATCAATTCCACCCTGGGCACCATTGTAGGGGTGCTGAGGGTACTCGTCAACACCAGGAGGGACACTGTGGCACAACAAGGGGCCCCTGACACTAGCCTGGATGATGAACTGCCCATCACCACCTCCGGCGCTAGTGGACAGGAGGCACCACCACAGGACCACCACACCAGCACCCCACCCCCTGCATATGGAGAACCACCCCACAAATGGTCCCTGAGATTCAGGACAAAGACAGAGAACAATGCCAAGACCCCCGCCAAGAAATGAGACCACCCTGATTGTCATCTTTCTGTCCCACTTTGTCACCCTGTCCATCCTTAAACTGCTCCATCTCCGCTTTCTATGCCCCTTTGGACAGTGCACCTGTGAGACTGGACTCTGTCATGGACATCCTTCCACCATCACCCCTGACCATTTTCAACCCCTTCCACTATTTAGCACTTAAATAAACACCCTTAAATCACAAAACTATCTGGAGTCAGTCTGTGCTTTCGAAAATGTGTATTTGCAATAACTGTGGAAAAATGCTATATCCATTGTATTGTCAACATACCTATGTCACACAGCTCTAGTCCGTGAGGAAACAAAGCAGATGTCACACAGAGGGACCCACATCTGTGAAATCGAAAGAGAAAGTGACAACTCAGGGTCCATACACTGTGTGAAAATGACAGACAGATGAGAGGTAGAAAGAACAAACAGATGTAGCAGGCAGTGTTGTCTTCTTACCTGTGTCTCACTGGAAGTATTGTTGGATCACCGTGTTCCTGTTGTCTATGTCCTCTTCTTTTGCTTCCTCGTCTTCACTGTCCACAGGCTCCACAGCTGCCACAAGACCTCCATCTGGACCATCCTCCTGCAGAAAAGGCACCTGTCATCGCAAAGCCAAGTTGTAAAGCATACAGCAGGCCACGATGATCTGGCACACCTTCTTTGGTGAGTAGAATAGGGAACCACCTGTCATATGAAGGCACCTGAACCTGGCCTTCAGGAGGCCGAAGGTCCTCTCTATAATCCTCCTAGTTTGACTATGTGCCTCATTGTAGCGTTCCTCTGCCCTTGTCCTGGGATTCCTCACTGGGGTCAGTAGCCATGACAGGTTGGGGTAACCAGAGTCATCTGCAAATATCGAGGGACAACTGTTAGACACACACTAACCCTTAGGGACATCCCGAGACCCAGAACTTAGTCACACTGTATTGGGTCCATGTCCTCACCTAATAGCCCCACACGGAGTTGCCCCATCACATAAGGGATGCTGCTATTCCTCAGAATGTAAGCGTCATGCACTGAGCCAGGAAATTTAGCATTCACATGGGAGATGTACTGGTCTGCCAAACACACCATCTGCACATTCATTGAATGGTAACTCTTCCGTTTTCTGTACACCTGTTCACTCCTGCGTGGGGGGACCAAGGCCACATGTGTCCCATCAATGGCACCTATGATGTTGGGGATATGTCCCAGGGCATAGAAGTCACCTTTCACTGTCGACAAATCCTCCACCTGAGGGAAATGATGTAGCTCCACATGTGTTTCAGCAGGGCAGACAATACTCTGGCCAACATGTTGGAAAACATAGGCTGGGACATCCCTGATGCTATGGCCACTGTTGTTTGAAAAGACCCACTTGCCAGGAAATGGAGTACTGACAGCACCTGCACTAGAGGAGGGATTCCTGTGGGATGGCGGATAGCTGACATCAGGTCTGGCTCCAACTGGGCACACAGTTCCTGGATTGTGGCACAATCAAGTCTGTAGGTGATGATCACATGTCGCTCCTCCATTGTCGACAGATCCACCAGCGGTCTGTACACCGGAGGATGCCGCCATCTCCTCACCTGCCCCAGCGGACGTGCTTATGGAGGAGAACAGCGAGCAGAGAGTCAACCAACACTGAGGTACATAAACACAACTTTATATGAAAAGTTTTCAAAATCGACATATGGCTGTCTTAGTGTATAATCAAGGCCTATATATGTGTGACGCATTTAAAATGAATGCCATGTGGGCCCCTGAAATGGCGGCTGTCTGACCTGTAAGGTGGGACAAGGGGATATGAGGTCATTGCGCTGGCGTTGTACACCGTCGCCGTAGGTGGTCGAAGATCACGGCAGAAACCTGCATTGGTTAACATTGGACCCTATGGGTCTCAGGAGCCAATGACAATGTATGCCGGCGGTGATGGTACGCACCGCCGCGGACGTGACCGCCATTTTCTCTCTGTTCATTCACTTGATACCTGATCTTCGACAGGAGAGGACCTACACTGCAAGTGCTGCTGTGACCTCAGTCACGAAGAGACAATGGCTTGTGTGTCTGGGGAAAGGGCCCCTGCCTTCAGCATGGAGGAGTTGGAGAAACTAGTGGATGGGGTCCTCCCCCAGTACACGGTACTCTACAGTCCTCCAGACAAATAGGTGAGTACACTCTGAGCATGCTGTATGGGCAATGGCTGTTTGGAGTGGTGTGGATGAAATATGGGGGGGTAGAATGAGGCGTGCTTGAAACGTCGGTGAGTGCATGTGCGATATGGAAAGGGTAGGGATGCGGACCAATGACTGTGACGGTGCGGGCGCTTATATCTTCTCCTTTTCCCCTGTACTATTCGTGTAGGTCAGCGCCCACCAGAAGAAGGATATTTGGCGTGCCATCGCCAAGGAAGTCCGGACCCTGGGGGTCTACCACAGACGGAGCACCCACAGCCGGAAAAGATGGGAGGACATTCGCCGCTGGAGCAAGAAGACGGTGGAGGCCCAGCTGGGGATGGCCTCTCAACGCGGGAGGGGTGCCCATCGCAGCATGACCCCCCTGATGTTCCGGATCCTGGCGGTGGCGTACCCGGAGTTGGATGGGCACTTAAGGGCATCACAGCAGCCAAAAGGGGGTGAGTACACTCTCATTCAGCTGATTCAGCGCGCAGTGGAGGTGTCTGGGTGGGGGAGGTCGGCTGTGGGTTCCCCTAGGCCAGGGTGAGTTTAGTAGGCAGGGTCCCTTCTTAAGGCAGGTCCTGTGGCACCCCACCCCACCTGTGTACAGAGCCAACTACACCTAGTCAGGCTTCTGTGACATCCATGTGTGCAGCAATTGGGCATAGCCTTGTATACCATGTCCATGGGATTGATTAGGGAACTCCAAGTACACAGCGTAGTGCAGGGGGCTTCTGTGTCTGTAGTGTCCGCCAACGGTAGCGGTATTGCATGCACTCAACATGTCTTTCTTCTGTTTTCCCCCCTTTTTGTGGTCTCCCTGTGCTTGTGTGAATTAGCATCATCAGGCAGAGGAGCAGTGGCACCAGAGCAGGAGGGAGCTGAATCCCACATGGCCCTGGTGGGCGACACAACGGAGTCTGAATTCACGGAGGGCGAGGAGAGTTACACGGCAGGGACAGGAGCTGAGACCACCGATACGGACTCCTCCTCTGATGGGAGCTCTCTTGCGGTCCCATCAGTGCCCCCGCATCTACAGGTACAGCTGCCACCCCCCCTACCAGCACCGCCCTCCCAGCAGCCCCTCAGTGTTTGCCCTGTGGCCGCTGACCCAGGAGGGGGGGCATCTCCTTCGCCCCAGGAGCCTCAGCCCCTGCCCCTGTCACCCCTGCTGCCCTCAGTGAGGATGCCATTGACCTCCTCAGGTCCCTCACTGTTGGGCAGTCTACCATTTTGAATGCCATCCAGGGTGTAGAGAGGCAGTTGCAACAAACCAATGCCTACCTGGAGGGCATTCATTCTGGCCAGGCAGCCCAACAGCGAGCTTTTCAGACTCTGGCCTCAGCACTGATGGCAGCCATTGTCCCTGTTTCTAGCCTCCCCCCTCCAACTTCCTCCACCCAGACCCAAACCCCTGTACCTCAGCCTATCCCAAGCACATCATCAGACCAGCATGCATCCACCTCTACACACAAGGGAAGCTCAGGCAAACATAAGCACCACACATCCCACAAGCACTCACACAAGCATCATACACATGCAGACATACCAACATCCACTGCCTCCGCTCACGTGCACTCACCACCCCCACTACCATTCACACATCCCCTGTGTCCTCTTCCAGTATGTCTGTGAGCCCACCTCCCAAGGTACACAAACGCAGTCACACGCACACCCAACAGCCATCCACCTCACGACAGCCTCCAGCCCCTGCACCTTCACCCAAAGTCAGCAAACGTACACCTCCTACAACCACTACCTCTTCCTCCACTCCCAAACCCCCTCCATCTACCCGTCCCAGTCTGCCCCAAAAACTTTTCCTGTCCAACCTTGACCTCTTTCCCTCACCTCCGCCACCCCTTCAGTCTCCTAGGGCCCACCTCTCCAGGTCCCAACCCAGCGCCTCAGCCACAACATCTGCCGGAACAGTGGTGCTAGTAGTAACTGGCTTCTGGAGTGCACCAGGCAGCAGGGCAGCCAGTGTGGCAAGGAGCCAGAGCACGGACAGTCCCCCACCTCAAAAGCAGAAAAAGTTGGCCAGTGCCCAGCGGGAGAGAGGAAAAACATTTCTGCCACCTAAGCCGCTCCCGGGGGTACATTTGGGAGTGTGGAGACAGCTGCGCCACCATCCAAGGTGGGGAAGGGGCACAGTAAAACCGGCAAGTCTGGGAAAAACTGCACGGCGGACAAGACCACAACAACCACCTCTGCCAAGGACACCGCCACCACCAGCACCGCTGCCAAGGACACCGCCGCCACCAGCACCGCTGCCAAGGACACCGCCGCCACCAGCACCGCTGAACAGGACACCGCCGCAACAAGCACCATATGCCACTGAGCGCCAAAGATTCCGACGCTACTGAGGCCGCCACGAGCAGGATGAAGCACTCTGGGCACCAAGCCCCCTCCAGAACCAGTGGAGATTGACATCCACTACCTCTGCCCTTGGCAGGATGAAGCACTCTGGGCACAAAGCCCCCTCCAGAACCAGTGGAGAATGACATCCACTACCTCTGTCCTTGACAGGATGAAGCACTCTGGGCACAAAGCCCCCTCCAGAACCAGTGGAGAAAGGCATCCACTACCTCTGTCCTTGGCAGGATGAAGCACTCTGGGCACAAAGCCCTCGCTAGAACCAGTGAAGACTGGTATCCATTTGAGAGACTGTGGCTTTGCACTCCCCAGGATTAAGCAGTGGGCAAACCACCCACTGGAGAGACTTGAGAGACTGTGGCTTTGCACTCCCCAGGATAAATCAGTGGGCAAACCACCCACTGCAGAGACTTGAGAGACTGTGGCTTTGCACTCCCCAGGATAAAGCAGTCGGCAACCCACCCACTGTAGAGACTTGAGAGACTGTGGCTTTGCATTCCCCAGGATAAAGCAGTGGGCAACCCATCCACTGGAGAGACTTGAGAGACTGTGGCTTTGCACTCCCCAGGATAAATCAGTGGGCAAACCACCCACTGGAGAGACTTGAGAGACTGTGGCTTTGCACTCCCCAGGATACATCAATGGGCATGGAGCCCCCTCGTGGATCTGGTGTCGTGCACTCATCCGGCTGAGGTGCCCCCCCGTTCCCTTCCCCCTAAGGTGCCTGCTTTATTTCTATCTGATGCCCCAGCAGTGTTCTCTCCATCTTGTTCGGGTATCTTGTGTGGGCCTCGCCCATGCATTTTGGGCCCAGTGGTCCACGGACTATGATAGTGGAATCGCTTGGAGTTGTATTTTTGGTGTATATATTTGTTTATAGTGTGAATATCTTTATATATGTATATATTTTTGATTCATGTATTTGAATATATTGCAATCATTCGACTCATTTCCTTTTGTCCTTGCATTCTTCCAGGGGGGGTGGGGGGTGTAACTGTAATGTATCATGATGTATTAGTGTGTGTGTTGTCGTGGGTGAGGGTGGGGGTGGGGGTGTTTGTCACTCTCTTTTCCCTCCCCCCTCCCCTGTGTCGTAGGTGCAGTACTCACCGTGGTCTTCGTCGCTGTCTTTGTTGTTCCTAGTAGAGAAGCAGGAAGATAAAGGCTGGCAGTATGTGGAGCTCAGGTTCCATGGTGTCCAGATTCCTCGTGGGGTGTGTAGAGGTGAGCATTTTCCCTTCCAACTCCTGTTTCCGTCGTGTTTTTGTTTGCGGAGAATACGCCCCGGAAAAGGTGGCGGATTGGACTGTTGTAATTCTGTGGGCGGTACATTGTCCTCCCCCTGTCTGTTGGCAGTTACCGCCGTGGTGTTTGTTTGTACCGCCTTGGCGGTCGGAGTGTTAAATTGGCTGTCTATGTTGGCAGTTTCCGCCACGGTCATGATTCCAAATTTTTTTCTGCTGGCCTGTTGGTGGTTTTACCGCCGCTTTAACACCGACCGCCAGTATTGTAATGACCACCTGTATGCATTGAGTCAATGTGGCTGGATGTACATGTGTCTGTCAAGTCAGACCCCAGGAGTTTACCCTTCAGAAGTCCACAGTGGTGTTTTGTGTGTCATTGTGGCTCACATCACAGTGCATGTTGCTTGAGCCTCTGCTACCTGATGTCAGTAGGCTTGCTTAGTCAGTGTAGGCCATGAGCAGGGTAGTGGGTTAGTCTGCAGATGTGTGTAGTCATATCCCTGTCCTTATCAACATGTGTACTTTACACTTGTGGTGTATTTACAATTACAACATTTTTGTGCCTGGTGGTTCTGAAATGTGTGTGACACAACCATTGGCCAAAAAAATTGATTTGTAATCTTTTGATTTGCTTCTTGCATCCAAACAGGTCAACACCCATCAGAAGAAAGGGATTTAGAAAGACATCACCCAGAGGGTTCAGACCATGGTGGTCCATAACTGGTGGAGTACCCACTGTTGGAAGAGGTGGGAGAACATGAGATGCTGGGCCTGGAAGGTTGAAGAGATCCAGCTGGAGCTGTCTTCCCAACGTGGGTGGGGTGCACATTGAAGCCTGACCACTCCCAATGGCCTGCATTCTGGTGATGGCCTACCCCGAGCTTAATGGGTATTTGAGGGGACGAGCTTCAAGGGGGTGTGTCCTATGTATATTCCTGCCTGCTACATTGCCGAGTTAATGTGGCAGAGTCTTTCATCTACCCCTGAAGATTTGAGCTGGGCCATGTGTGACACACAAGATGAGTGATTGTTTGTGTAGGTATGCTAGTTGGTGCATGCTGATGTGCCTTGCCTGTTGGCCCAGGGACCTAGAATACAAAAGAGTACAGTCCACAACCAATTACCTCTCCAGGGCCAAAACATGGGTGAGTACAGTGATCAATCAGGTCATGTTGTTTGTTGTTGTGGGCATCAATTGTACCCAACTGTTCACTTGTTTTCAGTGTGTCAGTCCAAACAACATGGAGTAATAGATCACTATACACATCCGTGTATCTGCTCAAGTGAGTCTATTGGCATCTGTCCCATACAGGCCACTTGTCTTCAGAGTGTGATAAGTGCTGCTGACTCACTAATGTCTGTCATGTGAAGGATACCATCATACATGTGACAGAGCATACATTGCTCTTTGGATGCAGTCTTGGATCATTACTTTCCCATGGTAAGTAGTGATTGTCCAGTTACATGATTTTGGTGACATCACTGTTGCCATCATTCCTCATGCCTACATGTTAGCATGTGTACCTTTCACTTTTGCCATATAATTTTCACTGCTGTTTCATGCACAGTCTACCTGTCTTCAAGAGATGATGTCTGATTCCCTCACAACATGTTTTCGGAATTGGACATATGTGATGGGGTCACATTTCATGTGCTGTCACAGACAACAATGTGTCACAATTGATTGGTGGGTCACACATACCCTCACCCATCATTCCATGTACTTTGGCATGTAGAATTGCAGAAGCAATGAAAGACATGACAGGTAGGACTACCGTTTTTACTATAAATAAGCATTTCAAGGCCATTGATGTAGAGTCATTTGGCAAAGTGCTTAGCACATGTTAAATGCTGAAGGTTCATTGCCTAACTGTTGCCATGCATCAGGGAGTGACTTGCAATAATGCGGGAATCATATGTGGTTGTGTACAGCTATTCATCCAAGGGACTCTGTGATTGCAGGACAAAAAGGGACAGTGATGTGCCTTCCCATTGAGCAACATGTTAAGGACCTTCTACAGGTACTTGAGTATCCCTAGGCCTAAAGCACTATTGGCTTTTACCTATGCAATCTAAGTAGGGCGTTCTCAGGAGTACCAATCAAGAAAGGTGATTTCCCTGGGCCTAGCTGATTCATTGTGGTGTGAATTTTGTAGGCAAAACTCCCTGATATTTTGCCCAACTTGTCTCCAGTGTACATTTCTGCACAAGATGTGTTATCTGTCTGAGCAACATTAGTACAATCTACATGAGTACATTTAGACAATGTACATATAGTGACGTGACCATTGTGGATTTTTTACAGTATGACCTGTGTGTTTCCATATCACGTTATTCCGGCTACTGTACTTATTTCAGCAACATGGCTGGATTATTTGGCCATTATTTCTTCAAGATGTGGCATTGGGTATATGAAGATTAGCTGGATGCATGACTTTGTGTGGGATCTGTGGAACTGAATTTGGCATTGCCATGCTATTTTGTGAGAACAGGTTACTGAGGGATGCTACATGAGACAAACGTTTGAGGTCATAAGGTCTCCTTCTTGCTCCATGGGTACCGTGATTACACAATTCAACTGGAGTTCTCTGTGTTTCTGAATTTCCTGAGGGCAAGTGTTGACAGTTTATGTAGTATAAATGTATATGGTAATGAAAATGTTGGAGCAACTTTGTTGGAGTTTGTGGCTCGGGGCCACTGTATGTCATGGCAATGTTTGCTAATCACAGCTGTTGTTCAAGTGTGATCGGGAAGATGCAGTGACCCCATTTGTCTTTGTAATTTCAGTAACATCCCAGGCAAGCGGAGGAGACTGGGCCAAACCAAGTAGGATAGCAGTTGGCCATGGTACCTCCAGTCATGAGATAACCGAATCGTAGGGACCCAGTGACCCAGAAGGTGAAGGGAGTGCCATCGAGGACACTGGATCCACGTCATCATCTTCAGATTCTTCCACCAGTGGCCACTCTCTAGTGGTGGCAGACCCATCAGGACCTGCTCCTGTTCCATCCTTGTCTGCCACCCCCAGTTTCATTGCCAACCTCTGTGTTGCTCTCCACCCAGTTAGCTGTGTCTGCTCAAGATGGTGGGTGTCTCCTTCACCCCAGGCATCTCACCCCCTACCCCTGTTGCTCCCGCTGCACTGAGTGAGGAGGCTATGGACCTCCTGAGGAGTATCTCTGTGGGTCAGACTGCAATTCGGAATGCCATCCAGGTTCTGGGCAGCCAGCTCCAGCAAATGGTTGTGTACCTGGAGTGCATTCATAGTGCCATGTCTGGCCTCTAGAGATCTTTTCAGGCTCTGGCCTTCTCACTGATGGCAGCCATCCACACCCCACAATCCTCCCCCACCACCTAGCTCTTCCCCATCCAATTTTCCCATTAACCTACCTGTCCGAAGCACACAGACGCATCCGCATGAATCCACCTCAATCTATACAAGTAGCATAAGACACACTGGCACACAAGCACTCAACAGTCACTCACACACACAACAACAACAACAATTCCCACAGACAGCACCCGCCACTGGCCCACACACCATACCCAGAGACACCACTCCAACATCCACAGATACAGCCACCACACCCACCATACCCCTGATAGCACCCCAACACCCACAGGCACAGCCATCACTCACACCATACCCCCAGACACTACCCAACCCCCCAGATACAGCTACCACTCACCCCATACCCCCAGATACCACCCCAATTCCCACAGGCACAGCCTCCATATCTGCAACACCCCCAGATACCACCCCTGCACCCGCAAACAGAGCCACCACTCCCACATTACCCAGCACCTCTACCTCTGAGACCCCCAAGAAATATAAACACCCACACTCACACATGCAGCAGACACCACCCAAACCCAAGCATACCTCAGACATGCACACCAGCAGCAACAACTCCCACAGGCAAGACAAGCCCTTCCTCAACCTCCCACCCCTAATCCCTTCTGAAGAACCTACTTATTTTCCCCAAGAAAGTTTCATTTTGACCTTGCTGTTATCCCTACCCCTCTCTCAAAACCAAAAGAACCACACCCACATTAAAACACGTCTCTTCCACATTCCCTGTCACACCTGCTTCCCTGAAAGCACCCATACCCCTCCCACTCCAAAGAAGTAGGCCACCCCTACCAAAGATAATGACCAACCTTCCTAAAAATAATTCTACCCCTCCAAAGATGAAGGCCACCCCTCCCAAACCAAAACCCACCCATTCCAAATCTGACCCCACACCACCCAAGAATTATCCCCAAGGTGCCTGCATGCCCACTTTATGCCCCTTCATATGGAGGTTATTTGGCAGTGATCAGAGACAAGCTGCTGCACAGTACCTTGCATGGACTTTGCTATGGGCTGGCCAAGGACCTTTGATCATCATCATTATTTGATTAATAAACCCAGGGAGTTTTTTGGGGGTACATATTTGTCCTGTAATTAACCTTCTAACTTTTTGCTGTTCCTGAGTAATTTGTATTGTATGCCTACGGTTGTCTGTAAGCCACAATGATTGCTGATCTATTTGCTGTGGTTGGCAAGATCTGACTTTGGGTGCAGTACTGGTGTCACCCAGGACAAGGGTAGATGTTCACTGAATGCATATATGGGTGGTAATTCAATTGGGGTGCAATTGCATTGTGTTTTGTTTAATATGGTAAGTATTTCATCTTGGCTTGGCCAATGTCAACATGTATTGTGTTAAATTAGTCCCCCTGATGTAGACTGGTCATTTGTTTCATGTGTACGAGCTGGAGTTTTGTTTGTCCACACATGGAGGGTGTTTGATTGTGCTACCTTCCTATACATTTGACTGACCATGTGTCCATTTTCATGTGTGTACCTTCCGGTAACTTCATCTACATGTGTTCTTTTTTTACTTGCACTTACACATTTGGGAGATTGGCATGTCACTTGACTCTACTATTGGTTGTATCTGAGATTCACGAAGGGCCAGTTCCTGCCTGTGCAAATAGTGTTTTAGGAAAATGTGCAAAGTGAAATGTGTCCCAGGGCAGCATCCTTCTTGGACTTCCCTTGATGCTCCCACTTTTCAAAGGAAGTGGAAAGCCATTCAAAAATGGGAAGCTGCCATTGTTTGGGCAGCTTTCCCTTTTGAAAATGGGGCCGCCGGCATCAAGGGGATCAGGCAGTGGTCAGTGTATGTGTTACCAAAGGGGAAACATTATTTTAAAGTAGCACCTGTTTATTTAAGGAACAAGAACAGCATTATATTTTTTTATTCCGTTCGGGAATGCAAACCAAGGGATTGTGGTCTGATGTTCCTTCTCAGTTTCTGTATTTGGAGTCATTCACAGAGGGTGCAAAAAGAGACATGCCCAAATAATATTTGTTAGGCAGGATGCAGGTGTAACATGACCTATTAATATATAGGTAGCATTCCAAAATGACACATAGGTGGTCATTCTGACCTCGGCGGTAAAAGGCGCCTACCGCCGGTCAGAAATCCTCCATAATCCCGCCGCGGTCGCGGAAACCCGCCACGGTCATTCTGACCCGCAGAAGGCAAACCTCCGAAAATCCGACAGCCACAACAGACCGCCAGACCAGCGGTCGGCGGAAAAGTGGAGGTGACAAAACCTCCACCGTCACGCCAACAGAAATACGCCCATGCAATTACGACCCACGAATCCACGCGGCGGTCATTCAAACGCGGTATTCCATTGGCGGGACACACCGCCGCGGTCAGAATACACACAAACGAACAAAACTCAGCCACATTGGACGATTTGAATCCCACACACCTGATACACATACACACACCACTCCCACACACACAATACAATATAAAACACACACCCACATCACCCACAAACCCCTACGCCAAAAAATTATGAAAGAAGGCCAGAGCGAGACACCACCATCCACAAACTAGCAGCCACAGCCACTCCACACCATCAGCCACACACTATCCACACACAAAACAACACACACCACCACACTCAACACACTTAACTACACATACTCCACCCCACACATCATACACACCACCCCATGGCACCCCAAAGACACCCCCGCTTCACCGACGAAGAACTCAGGGTCATGGTGGAGGAAATCGTTCGGGTAGAGCCCCAGCTGTTCGGCACACAGATACAATACACCAGCATTGCCCGGAGGACGGAGCTATGGCAGCGGATTGTCGACAGGGTCAACGCTGTGGGACAGCACCCCAGAAATCGGGAAGACATCAGGAAGCGATGGAACGACCTACGGGGGAAGGTGCGTTCCATGGTATCCAGGCACAACATCGCCGTGCAGAAGACTGGCGGAGGACCCCCACCTCAACCCCCACAATTTACATCATGGGAGGAGGAAGTCTTGAACATCCTGCATCCTGACGGCCTCGCAGGAGTCGGCGGAGGAATGGATACTGGTAAGTTGAAGCTTCACTACTGCTTCCCCCCCACCTGCATGCCAAATCATACCCCAACCCTCACCCCCATCCTCGAACCCCACCCTCACCCCCACCCCCATCCTCACCCCCACCCTCACCCCCACCACCATCCTCACCCCCACCACCATCCTCACCCCCACCCCCAGCACACCTATTCCCTGCCAATGTCTCACCATCACAACCCACACATCCCAAAACCTAGGCCTGCATGCGTCCACTAAGCATGGACACCCATCACCAAAGCATGCCCAATGCATATACACATCCCCCCCACAAGCCACCCTCACCAAAGCCCCCACACACGAATGCCAGCACTTGGGGACACGGGAACCCACAGATACATCCATATGCCACACATTGAAACTATAACCATACCTCTATACCCCTGCAGGACCCGACCGTCAACACACCGCCGCGGAGGGCCCAGAATTCTCCACACCCCCCACCCAAGAGGCCGTCAGCGATGACAGCAGCTCTGTCGACCTGGACACCGATGACCAGCCCGGACCATCGGGGACCTCTGGACAGTCGGTTCCCCTCACACAGGCCCAGGCCACTACAGACCCCAACCCCTCTGGGAACACCAGCACAGCTCCCACCCAGCGGGCCCATGCCTCTGTCTCCAGGGCGCGTCAATCTGCGGTGTGTCTACCACTACAGGGCACCCAGGATAACCCACCACCCCAACAACAACAGGGACCTGGGGGCAGTGGTAGTGGGCACACCGGCCAGGGGGCAGAGGCCCAGGGAAACAGGGCAACTCGGAGGGCAGCTGTGCGACAGGGGGGGGACGGGCCCAGGGAACCCACTCTCCACGAGGCCCTCACCACCATCATGGGAGCATACAACCGCTCCCAGGAGACGATGGCGACGGTACTGGCCCGGTTCCAGGAGATCCAGGTACTGCAGGAGGAACACTATCGGGGGTACAGGGAGGACATCAGAGCCCTCACCTCCACCCTGGTTACCATGGTAGGGCTGCTGCAGGACCTCATCAACACCAGGACGGACACTCAACAACACCCAAGGGCCCCTGCCACTAGCCTGGACCAAGAACAGCCAACCACCTCCGCCGGCGCTAGTGGACAGGAGGCCCCCGCACAGCAGCAGCCCACCAGACCCCCACCTCCTGCAGGAGAAGAACCACCCCGCAAGAGGGCCCTGAGATCTCGCAAGAAGACAGAGTAGGATGTCAAGACCCCCGCCAGCAATGGATACCACCTGATGTCATCCCACTGTCCCACATTGTCACCCTGTCCATCCTTGAACTGCCCATGCTCCATCTCTCCACAGGCCTCTGGACAATGCACCTGTGTGACTGTTACTCTGGACTCTGCCATGGACATTCCTTCACCATAGCCCCCACCCACTTGAAACCCCCCATCCCATTTTGAGCACTGAAATAAACACCTATTTTGCACAAAACTATCTGGAGTCTGGCTGTGATTTCAATATATTGTAATTGACATGACAGTGCAAATATGTCCTTGTACATGGTGAAGTCAACAAACAGCTGCCACAAAGCTGTAGTCCATGGGGAAACGAAGCACAGGACTCGTAGTGGGGACCCCAGATCTGAAATAGGGAGGGAAAAGCCACAACTCAGTCATCATACACTGGGGCAAATAGACAGGCAGCAGAGATGCAGGAGAGTAGTTCACATTTACTAAATTATCTTTGAATTGTTACCTGTGTCCTATTGGAAGTACTGTTCAATGATTCTGTCCCTGTTGTCTGTTTCAGCCCCGTCGTCTTCCTCCTCGTCACTCTCCTCAGGTTCCACCGCTGCCACAACACCACCGTCTCGACCATCCTCCTGCAGGAAAGGCACCTGGCGTCGCAAAGCCAGGTTGTGAAGCATGCAGCAGGCCACGATGATGTGACACACCTTCTTAGGTGAGTACATTAGGGATCCACCTGTCATATGCAGGCACCGAAACCTGGCCTTTAGGAGGCCAAAGGTGCGTTCGATCACCCTCCTAGTACGCCCATGGGCCTCATTGTACCGTTCCTCTGCCCTGGTCCGGGTATTCCTTACTGGGGTCAGTAGCCACGACAGGTTGGGGTACCCAGAGTCCCCCACTAGCCATACACGGTGTCTCTCTAGCTGTTCCATCACGTAAGGGATGCTGCTATTCCTCAGGATGTAGGCGTCATGCACTGACCCAGGGAATTTGGCATTTACATGCGAGATGTACTGGTCAGCCAAACACACCACCTGGATGTTCATTGAATGGTAACTTTTTCTGTTCCTGTACACCTGCTCCCTGTCTCTTGGGGGAACCAAAGCCACATGGGTCCCATCAATGGCACCAATGACGATGGGAATATGTCCAAGGGCATAGAAATCACCCTTCACTGTAGCCAATTCGCCCACCTCAGGGAAAATGATGTAGTTCCTCACGTATTTCATCAGGGCAGACAACACTCTGGATAACACCTTCGAAAACATGGGCTGAGACATCCCAGAAGCAATTCCCACTGTTGTCTGAAATGAACCACTTGCCAAGAAATGGAGTACTGACAGGACCTGCACCAGAGGGGGAATCCCTGTGGGTTGGCGGATGGGGGACATCAGGTCGGGCTCCAGCTGGGCACACAGTTCATGTATAGTGGCACGGTTAAGACGGTAGGTCAGGATAATGTGGCGTTCTTCCATTGTCGACAGGTCCACCAGCGGTCGGTACACGGGAGGATTCATCCGTCTCCTCGCCAAACCCAGCGGACGGTGCCTAGGAAGGACAACATGGAGCACACAGTCAAGCAACCCACAGGTACGTACTCACAGCTAGCACAGTAAACGATTCTCTATGCAGTGAATGGCGTGTCTGAGTGGCTATGCAAGGCCTAGGCCTGTGTGACGCAGTTGAAATTGAGCCATGTGGGCCCTGGAAATGGCGGCTGCCTGACCTGTGAAGTGTGACAATGGGATGTGAGGTCAATGCGCTGGCGTGGCACACCGCGGCGGGCGGCGGGCGAAGACCGCGGCGCGAAGCCGCATTGGTTAACATTGAAGCCTATGGGTTTCAGGAGCCAATGGCGAAGGGCGCCGGCGGTGGCGGGACGCACCGCCGCGGTACGCACCGCCGCGGACGTGACCGCCATTTTCTATCTACTTATCCACTTGCGACTTGAACTTTCACAGGAGAGGACCTATACTGCAAGTGTTGCTGTGACCTCGGTCTGGAAGGGACAATGGCTGCTGCGCCTGGGGAAAGGCCCCCTGCCTTCACTGGAGAGGAGTTGGAGAAACTTGTGGATGGGGTCCTCCCCCAGTATGCGCTACTCTACGGTCCTCCAGACCAACAAGTGAGTTTAATTCAATCTGGATTTGGGGCCACTGGCTGGCTTGGGGGCCTGGCGGGGATGGGGGGCATGTTGGGCCTGGCGGGGGGCATGGCAGGGGGCATGGCGGGGATGGGGGGGCATGTTGGGGCTGGCGGGGGGCCTGGCGGGGATGGGGGGCATGTTGGGCCTGGCGGGGGGCATGGCGGGGGGCATGGCGGGGGGCCTGGCGGGGATGGGGGGCATGTTGGGCCTGGCGGGGGGCATGGCGGGGGGCATGGCGGGGATGGGGGGCATGTTGGGGCTGGCGGGGGGCCTGGCGGGGATGGGGGGCATGTTGGGCCTGGCGGGGGGCATGGCGGGGGGCATGGCGGGGGGCCTGGCGGGGATGGGGGGCATGTTGGGCCTGGCGGGGGGCATGGCGGGGGGCATGGCGGGGGGCCTGGCGCGGATGGGGGGCGTTGGGCCTGGCGGGGGGCCTGGTGGGGATGGGGGGGCATGTTGGGGCTGGCGGGGGCATGGCGGGGATGGGGGGGCATGTTGGGGCTGGCGGGGGGCCTGGCGGGGATGGGGGGGCATGTTGGGGCTGGCGGGGGGCCTGGCGGGGATGGGGGGCATGTTGGGCCTGGCGGGGGCATGGCGGGGGGCATGGCGGGGGGCCTGGCGGGGATGGGGGGCGTTGGGCCACTGGCAAGGAAAATGCAGACAAACTTGAACGTGGTATTTCTCCCTCCCTGTACGTGTCACATAGGTCCGCGCCCATGAGAAGATCGGGATTTGGCGTGCCATCGCCAAGGAAGTCCGGACCCTGGGGGTCCACCATCGACGGGGCACCCACTGCCGCAAGAGGTGGGAGGACATCCGCCGCGGGACCAAGAAGACCGCCGAGTCTCTGCTGGGGATGGCCTCCCAACGTAGGCGGGGTGCCTGCCGTCAACTGACCCCCCTGATGTCCCGGATCCTGGCGGTGGCCTACCCTGATTTGGATGGGCGCGTGAGGGCAGCACAGCAGACACAAGGGGGTGAGTACAAGCATTATCTACTCTGTTGTCGCGCAGTGGAGGTGTCTGGGTGGGGGAGGAGGGCTGTGGGTCCCCCTAGGCCAGGGCGATATCTGTAGGCTGGGCACCCCCGTAAGCCCCTGTGTCCCCAGCCACCACCCTCAGTAGTTTGTCAGTACAGCCATCCCTGGGCCGTGTCATCCATGGGTGCAGTTGTCAACTCTAGGCGTGTAGGGCATGTTCCACGGAATGCGTATCGGACCCCAAGTGCGCAACTTAGTGCAGGGTGCATCTGTGTCTGTCATGTCCGCTAACTGTACCGGAGATCCATGTACTCAATATCCCTTTATTTCTCTCTCCCCCCCCCTTTTTGTTTGTCTTTCTGTGCTTGTGTGCATCAGCATCATCAGGCGGAGGAGAAGTGGCATCGGGGCAGGAGGGAGCTGCATCTCACATGGCCCAGGAGGGCCATGCCACAGAGTCAGACTGGACCAGTGAGACGGAGGGCGAGGGGAGCTCCACGACGGGGACGACTGGACCCTGCAGCGACACGGACACGTCCTCGGAAGGGAGCTCCCTTGCGGGGGTGGCACCATCCGTGCCCCCCGCCATTACAGGTACAGCCGCCACCCAGCGCACCATCTCCGCCCTCCCAGCAGCCCCTCAGCTTTCGCCCCGTGCCCGCTCTGCCAGGAAGCCGGGCATCTCCTTCGCCCCAGGCACCTCAGGCCCTGCCCCTGTTACCCCCGCTGCCCTCAGTGAGGAGGTCATTGACCTCCTCCGAACGCTCATTGTTGGGCAGACTACCCTTTTGAATGCCATCCAGGGGGTGGAGAGGGAGGTTCATCGCAGCAATGCGTACCTGGAGGGCATTCATTCGGGTCAGGCTGCCCATCAGCGATCGTTCCAGGCTCTGGCCTCAGCACTGACGGCAGCCATTGTCCCTGTCTCCTGCCTCCCTCTACTAACTCCCTCCTCCCAGTCTCCTGTTCCTCTGCCTGTCCCACCCACACCATCAGACCAGCCTGCACACACCTCAACACCCAAGAGAAGCTCATCCAAACATAAGCACCTCAGATCACGCAGACATTCACACACGCAACATTCCGATGCAGACATGCCAACAGTCACTACCACCTCTGTGACCCCCACCTCCTCGTCTCCCTCCTCCCTCCCTGTGACGTCTACACTCACACCTCCATTCACCTCACCATCAGCCAGTGTTTCCATCACCAGCACACCCTCCACTCCAGTCCGCACACGTGCAGTCACCACCCCCACTGCCATTTACACGTCCCCTGTGTCCTCTCCCACTGTGTCTGTCACCCCCTCTTCCACACCACACAAACGCAGCCACCCACCCACCCAACAGCCATCCACCTCACAACAGCCTATCCCTCCTGCACCTGCACCCAAAGACAGCAAACGTGACTCACCTACAACCACATCCTCTCCCTCCACTCCCATTCCCACTGTACCTACCACTCTCCATTGTCCCAAGAAACTCTTCCTCGCCACTGCTAACTTCTTTCCTGACCCTGAGCCCCCCCTCCTTCTCGTCGGGGTAAGAAGAGCACCTCAGCCACCACCAGCCCTGCAGCCCCCTTGACAAGGGTGCAGGGGTATTGGAGCCCACCAGCCCGCATGTCTGGATCTTCGCCCAGCAGCAAGGGGACAGCCAGCCCACCCCCTGGGAAGAGGAGCAGAAGGCGGAAGGGGCGCCGCAGGAGCCCGGCTTCTACATCCCCCCCGGACACCACCCAGAGACAGTCACCAGCCACAGCTCCAAAGGGAGGAAAGGGCCACAGACTCCCGACTAAGGAGGGCAAGGGCAGCAAGTCGGAGAGGTCAGGCAGCAGGCCTGCTGCCCAGGAGGAGCCCACCACCCCCATAGCCGCTGCCCAGGGAGGACCCAGCCCAGCTGGCCAGGAGGGCCCCACCACCCACAGCCCAGGTGGGCATTGAAGGAGCACCATCCCCGCTGCCCAGGAGGGCACCACCAGCCAATGAGCAGTTGGCCATAGACCGGCCGCCGTCTCAAGAACCGCTGAACTGGGCCCCGCCGTCTCAAGCACCGCTCCGCTGGGCCCCGCCGTCTCAAGCACCGCTCCGCTGGGCCCCGCCGTCTCAAGCACCGCTCCGCTGGGCCCCGCCGTCTCAAGAACCGCTGAACTGGGCCCCGCCGTCTCAAGAACCGCTGAACTGGGCCCCGCCGTCTCAAGCACCGCTCCGCTGGGCCCCGCCGTCTCAAGCACCGCTGAACTGGGCCCGCCGTCTCAAGAACCGCTGAACTGGGCCCCGCCGTCTCAAGAACCGCTGAACTGGGCCCCGCCGTCTCAAGCACCGCTCCGCTGGGCCCCGCCGTCTCAAGCACCGCTGAACTGGGCCCCGCCGTCTCAAGAACCGCTGAACTGGGCCCCGCCGTCTCAAGAACCGCTGAACTGGGCCCCGCCGTCTCAAGAACCGCTGAACTGGGCCCCGCCGTCTCAAGCACCGCTCCGCTGGGCCCCGCCGTCTCAAGCACCGCTGAACTGGGCCCCGCCGACTCAAGAACCGCTGAACTGGGCCCCGCCGTCTCAAGAACCGCTGAACTGGGCCCCGCCGTCTCAAGCACCGCTCCGCTGGGCCCCGCCGTCTCAAGCACCGCTCCGCTGGGCCCCGCCGTCTCAAGAACCGCTCCGCTGGGCCCCGCCGTCTCAAGAACCGCTCCCCTGGGCCCCGCCGTCTCAAGCACCGCTCCGCTGGGCCCCGCCGCCTCAAGAACCGCTGAACTGGGCCCCGCCGTCTCAAGAACCGCTGAACTGGGCCCCGCCGTCTCAAGCACCGCTCCGCTGGGCCCCGCCGTCTCAAGCACCGCTGAACTGGGCCCCGCCGTCTCAAGCACCGCTCCGCTGGGCCCCGCCGTCTCAAGCACCGCTCCGCTGGGCCCCGCCGTCTCAAGAACCGCTGAACTGGGCCCTTCAAGGCAAGACCCGCTGAACTGGGCCCTTCAAGGCAAGAGGCGCTGAACTGGGCCCTTCCAGGCAAGAACCGCTGGCCCTTTGGCAGACGTGGCAGGGCAGGATCTGTCTCGGGCAGGGCTGCAGGATGTCCTCTGGCCAACATGCCTCCTCCAGTGGCAGTGGGGTCTGTTATGGACTGTTTGGACTGTGGCTTTGCACTCCCCAGGATGGCCCAGTGGGCAGGCCACCCACTGTATGGACTGTATGGACTGTGGCTTTGCACTCCCCAGGATGGCCCAGTGGGCAGGCCACCCACTGTATGGACTGTATGGACTGTGGCTTTGCACTCCCCAGGATGGCCCAGTGGGCAGGCCACCCACTGTATGGACTGTATGGACTGTGGCTTTGCACTCCCCAGGATGGCCCAGTGGTCATGGAGTCCCCTCGTGGATCTGGCGTCGTGTACTCAAGTGGCTGAGGTGCCCCCCCTTCCCTTGCCCCTGAGGTGCCTGTCCTATTTTCTTTCTGATGCCCCTGCAGTGTTCTCTCCGTGGAGTTCTTGTCATGGGACTGGGCCTTGCCCCTTTGCACAGGACCCCTGTGGTCCACGGACAGTGGTTGGACTACATTTAGTAGCTGTATATATTTTGTACATAGTTTATTTATTTATTGGGATTACTGGTGTCCATATTTCAATATTTCTGCCCGTTTATGATCTCTTCTTTTGGTCTTTGCATTATTTCGGGGGGGGGTTTGTGGGTTGTGACAGTGATCTGTGGGAATGCATTGATGTGTGTGTTGTAGTGGGTGTGGGTGGGTGGGTGTGTGCCGGTAATCTTTTCCCTCCCCTGTGTCGTAGGTGCAGTACTCACCGATGTCTTCCGCGCCGCCGGGCGTGCTCCTGGTATATGAGCAGGTATAGGAGTGCGGGGATGACCTGCAGCTCGGGTTCCATACTGCCGGAATCTCGCGTGGAGTGCGTAGAGGTGAGCGTTTTCCCGTTCGTAGTCTGTTTCCGCCGTGTTTTTATCGGAGGTGCTCCCGCCCCGGAAAAGGTGGCGGATTGGTGGGTCGTGATAGGGTGGGCGGTACATTGTCTGCCGCCTGGCTGTTGGCGGGGACCGCCGCGCTGTTTGTTTGTTCCGCCGTGGCGGGCGGAGTGTTAATGCGGCGGGCTGTGTTGGCGGTTCCCGCCAGGGTCAGAATTGCATATTTTGGACCGCCGGCCTGTTGGCGGCTTGGCCGCCGCATTATCACCGACCGCCAGGGTCAGAATGAGGGCCATAGTCCATATACTATTTGCAACCTTTGTCTTTCTATACTGGGCCTATAGTTCCCTACACTAAAGTGAGAAGCGAATCATGATGCTGGAAAAATGAAAAAGCAGTGAAAAGAAAAAAATCAGCAAGAAGTGAATAATCCATGAGGATGGAATTGAAGTAGTTTTCTTGATTTAAAAAAAAGTACGAACTTGTAAAAGAAAGAAAAAAGGTTGACCTCATGTTTTATTCGTCACCCGCCGTGAAATGCATTTGGAACCCTTTATTCTCGGTCTCAGAAATATGAAATGAAAGGTATAATTTTCTTTTCATTCAGCCGACCTCCCCTAACGTTTATGAACATTATGTACTACTTTGTGCCAAAACCTCGCAAAAATATTTGTTTTTTTTCCTAAGTGTCAGGTTTTGTTTTGAGATTTTGTTAACTTTATTTTACAACTAAAGAAAAAAAGGTACTGCGGACGGAAAACATTCAACAAGGTATCTCTTCTAGGGTAAAATGAAAGATAAACTCCCTTTCAGAAGACTATAGTTACTCTACTGGATAGAATTTTGGTTTACATCCAGAGTTCATTTTGCGTCCTGAAAGATTTCATTGACTGCTATCGGGGCACATCAAAAGAAAATTACTTTCGAAAAATCCAAGCTGAATATACATTAAAAAACAATTCCTGTCATGAAGCAAAATAGGAATATATGCTTCATAACTCGTTCATCAGTGAGACGTGATAAATACAGTTGGACCTAACAGGAAACACCTAGCCATCAGGTGCTGAGACATTTCATAATTAGTCACTGACTGTATGTACGCATTCATAGATAAAACAAATAGGATACCAGAGGATTTATAATAATCAGGTCTCATTTCAAATGCAGCACTGCATCCACTTATGTGAATGAAACATCCATAGTGTGGAGCGTCTTTGTAACATAAATGAATAAATAAATGTGTGTGCATGTGTATGTGTGTGTAAGGGCCATATATTATATATATATATATATATATATAATGTTACTGATGTATCATACAATATAGTAATACGTATAATATGCATACATTATTATATATTTGTAATAAATAATAAGTATGTTATCATGACGATGTCTTTGTGAAAATTATACATATACATAATATATGATGTTATGTTATTCAATGTATTATTATGAATATATTCATATGTATAATGCACATACACATACAGATTTCATATAATATAATATGTATTATATTTTATATGTTATATATAGTATACAATGATTATTGAAAAACCACTTCAGTTTTGTTTTTCTAAAGAAATATATGCCTGCAATGTAGCCACTCCTGTGATCTAGTGTGTGCTATTTAATTGCAACATTTATATAGCGTTTATTGCTCCTATGTGGACCCTAGAACCACTTGCCTATGTGGGAAGCTAGCTACATCGTTTAGGGTGTATGGTTGGAAGTGTGATGTCTTTGTTTTGATCTTATGTGGGGAGTGTTTCCATGTGTTGGTTGATAACCACTGAGGTGCAGTTATCATGTTATAGGATGAAGAGCTTAGAAATGTGAGTAATACAAAAGTGAGCCTCAGAGGCATGCAGATTTTGAAATTCAGTAAGCTATGAACTTTTAGCAGCTAAGCAGATCCCATCATGCAATTTATGGCCATAGTTCACTTACTTGTGTTTTTTTCACTGGGTTGTCCATGTTGAGATATTTTGTTTAGAGTTTATGGTCAGTGCAGGCATAGCTGTAAGGGAAAAACGTCAGAAAGATCTCCTGGGATAGACTTTGTTAATGTCATGTCATATTTGACTTTCATTGTGAAAGGTCAAGAAGTGGTTGTAGTGTGAAGCTTACTGAGACATGCACTGATGGGCTAAATTAAAGTTCTCTACTGGCCAGCAGCTTGTGGCAGATACTCCATGTTTGTTCAATTGATGGTGGGTGGTTTTCTTCTAGGGATTGCCATACTACTGTGCAATGCCTGGACCCATACCAAAAATGTCTTGTGTGAGTATAAGATGGCCAAGGAACATAAGGGAATTATCTTTCAGTCTGTATGAACTACAATTCACTGATTGACCACTGGGTGTTATGGCATTAGTATTAGTGTGGACTAGTAGGGTTATATATTGTACTGTATTGAGATTGTATTTATATAGCACTTACTACCCTTGACTACACAGTGAAGCACTTTTCACTAGGATGCACGCTGCTCCATGACCCAAAGTTTGTTCTTATTTATAGTGGTTATTGTTGGTTATTGGGATTAGTCTTTTACACTTAAGGAAACCATTCCATGCATTTGCTCCAGTTTCTATGTGGTAGATTAATTTAATAGGAGTAAAGCATTATTGTTAGTGGGAGAATGTGTAGGTCAATTCATGCACATTTTTTAAACACTTTTCTGTAGTGGGTTTTACTATGCATAGAATGTTAGTGTCAATCCAAATACATGCTATATGACATAGGCATCATATATTGATTGTCAGTCAAGCAGAAATTGTATTCCGTAGTATGCATTCTGCTATGCAGCTCCTCTTTTGGTAATAGGACTACATGTTCAGGATGGCAGCAATGCTGAGTGTGGGAGACTGAGTACAATCCACGCCATTATTATCAGCCTAACTCCTGGCCAGCTCACAGTGCCTCATCCAAACATCCAAACCTGTTGGGTTAAAAGGCAACCCCAGGGAAGTTGTGGAAACAGCTGGTACCGCTTTTGCTCAGTTACTCATGAATGCTAAGGCGAGACACAATGTGAGATAAGATTTCAATACATGTATTTAAGCAATCACAATCTGTTATAAAAAGCATGTGCTGTGATAATTAGGCAGATGAAACAGAGGAAAGTAGCTAACCCTACAATCAGAGCGAAGAAAATGAAAAACCACACCAGGTTGTATGTGGTTCTACATGCTGTGGAGATTCCTACCGAACCCTTCATCTATGTCTCAGAGCCTAGTGGTTTTAACCCTCAGCCTGGCTCTATCTAAGGGATTAGCCCCATCCCCATACCTGGAGAGGATATCAGGAATAGACCTGTCATGTTGATGTAAATCCTTTTGGAAAGCTGGACGTTTAGCAACAGAAAAACTGTCTGTAGAGCAGTACATGTCCCAGGATAGTCATGACTGGAATACCCTCTGCTCTCCTTGGGTTACTATGTAGTTTATATAGTAACTCATAGTAACTCATGCCATATAGGGATCACAGCTCTGATGTAATGCTGTGTCTTGAGACAGAAGCTGGCTCCTGTACTGGCAACACAAATTAGAACATTGTGTACTGCATTCAATAGCCTTGGGCACATAGTACTGCTTATATGTAGTGTAAAGGCTGATTAAATGAGCAGTATGTTCCTTGCTTTCCTAGAATGAAGCAGCTGATAAAATGTATAAAAAGCTATTGCTAAAAAAGTTTATTAATCTTGAATAAAAAGTGTATAAAATGTGAATAAGACAGAAAGAGAAGCAGTAAAATTAAGCTAAACACACGTGCTCAACCCAGATAATAAAAGGGTCCTCATGATAGCCTCCCCTTGCCAATAATAGAGTACGGATTGAAAAAGGCTACTAAAAAGAATAAAAACACTAAAATACTCTAGAAATGTCTCAGAAAATGTCCATGCTGACATTGCCAATCATAGCATGCGGAACAAAAGCAGCCACTTCAAGTTCTTAAATTTAAAACAGATCCAAAATAAAGTCATTGTGGTCTAGAATAAGCTCATCAAAAACATCAGTCAAAATGGAGTCTAGAATGGACCCCGCTTCCACAGACAACACCACCAAAGCCTCATCCAAAGGGTCAAACCAACACACATGTTCCCAGGCCTTAGTTGTATCTGAGGTGGTAGCGTTCCATGCCACACCCATTGGAAGGATTCTTGGAGCTGTAGCATCCTTGTCCATGTAAGGTGGCTCATAAAAGGCGTCATGAATTAACTGTATTCTCATAGGAAAACATCAGCAGATTCATGTCTGTAGAAAGTAACTGTCACTAAACACGACACACTTCCAGGGCACACTTGAAAGGACACCATAAGCAACAGAAAACAAGCTGAACACAGCAGAAATTTGGTTGAAAAGTAGAGACCAGTCTTTATCCATTTCCTCCAACAATGAGACTCCAAAGTACTGCATCATACGATCATGACACAGTTGATTTGGGGGCCGCTCCAGCAATCTTTGGCTTTGTGATGGGGCATCCATTGTGGAGTAGGAAGAGGAAGAGCAAGAAACCATCAAATGATGACGATACAAGCAGTATGCATCCAAAAACACTTGAAAAAAGCTAATGCATGGCTGATGGTATTATTCCAAAGACAGTTTGGAACATACTTATGAACCCAGACCCTATTGCCTTAACAAATTGTACAACCTAGTGGTGTTGGAAACATTGAAAATGCAACCCACAAGTTTACCAAAGTGCTTAAGAAGGTTGGTATTTAACAGGGATTGTATCTCCGCTGTTGACCTTGCTACTTGTAGGTCACAGGTTTCACATGCAGATATAAACACCACACTTTTTAAAAGCAATAGTGCTTTCAGCCTGCTCAGCTTGTAGAAGATGACTTTGGAAGTAGCAATGTGAGGCCACAAATTGCTACTTTAATGTCATGCATGGGAAGAAATAGAATGTTCACTATTTGAGAATCAGAAGTCACATATGGGAGGCCTGTTCTCATCCCAGAACAGCCTTTAACACTCAGCATCAATTAACTTCTAATTGAATGTAACTGAAACACTGGGTGAACCAAAGGGACAGGAATTCCCTTCAAGTAGCAGGCTTATTTAGCCACTGATGCACTAGATACACCATGCAACGCCACATGTTTACAAATGATTTAATGGCTTACAGAAGTTTCACACTAGCTGCTGCTAAGAATAACTTCCTTTTCCCCACTCATACACTTGTAATTGAGAGGTACTTCACACACCTCATGAATAAAACTCTCCTCTAAACTCTATCCATTGGAAAATGTTTCAAACATGAAGTGAAATCAAAGGTCAACATCAGCAGTTATGTCACTCCATGTACTAACCAAACTGATTATTTCAGCCACTGTAAAAGGCAACTTTCTATGTTAAGCATGGTGTATGTACCATCTTTCTTCACCATTATCTGTTTTTTCTGTGTTAGGTTAAATGGTGCGCCTAACTCTTTTGAGGTCATGTGCTTCCATGGCACATGGTTTGATTTGAGAACCTGCAAGCTCCAATTCCACTGCATAATAGACCTAAGCTGACACAGTCCATGTTTTAAAAGTGACATGTCATTTTGTATAATGTCTATTGCAGATGAGACAATGTTGTTTAATGTGTAAACGTGACTGGACAATATTTTCATACCATTATCGACAACGGCTAATGCTATCTCCAAGTTTGCCTGATCTATTTGTCTTAAATCACCAGCAGCTTCCATTTGTGAAAGCTTCCATAGTTTGCTGTATATTGCATACAAGAATCTTTTTGAGCATGGTTTTCTAGCACCTAATAAGACATCTTGCAAATCTATCACCTCAAGAACAGCTGCTAACCCCTTTGCTGCCAGACCTTTTCCCCCTCAGGTGCCAAGCCTTTTTTTGGCTGTCTGGGGCAGTTCACGCTTAGGCCCTCATAACGTTTTGTCCACAAAGCTAACCACGCCAAATTTGCATCCCTTTTTTCCAACATCCTAGGGATTCTAGAGGTACCCAGACTTTGTGGGTTCCCCTGAAGGAGACAATGACATTTGCCAAATTACAGGGAATTTTTACTTTTTTATTTTTTTTAAAGTGGGGAAAAAGGGCTGCAGAAGGCAGCTTGTGTTCTTTTTTCCCCTGAAAATAGCATCAATAAAGAGTTTGCGGTGCTAAAATCACCATCTTTCCAGCATTCAGGAACAGGCGGACTTGAATCAGAAAGCCACATTTTTCAACACAATTTTGGCATTTTACTGGAACATACTCTATTTTTACTATTTTGTGTGCTTTCAGCCTCCTTCCAGTTAGTAACAGGAATGGATGTGAAACCAATGCTGGATCGCAGAAAGCTAAACATTGTTGAAAACTAGACACAATTTTGAATTCAGCAAGGGGTAATTTGTGTAGATCCTACAAGGTTTTCCTACAGAAAATAACAGCTGAAATAAAAGAATATTGAAATTGAGGTGAAAAAAACAGCCATTTTTCTCCAAAGTTTTATTATGTACCTTTTTTTAAAGCAATACACTGTTATGTCTGCTGGACTCTTCTGGTTGCGGGGATACATAGGGCTTGTAGGTTCATCAAGAACCCTAGGTACCCAGAGCCAATAAATGAGCTGCACCGTGCAATGGGTTTTCATTCTGTATTGGGTATACAGACATTCATTTGCAGAAATATAAAGAGTGAAATATAGGTATCAAGAAAACCTTGGTATTTCCAAAATGGGCACAAGAAAAGGTGTTGAGGAGCAGTGGTTATTTGAACACCTCTCAATTCCGGGGTGCCCATACTAGCATGTGAATTACAGGGCATTTCTCAAAGAGACGTCTTTTTTTACACACTGTCTCACATTTGGAGGAAAAGAATGTAGAGAAAGAAAATGGGCAACAACACTTGTTCTGCTATTCTGTGTTCCCCCAAGTCTCCCAATAAAAATGGCACCTCACTTGCGTGGGTAGGCCTAATGACTGCGACAGGAAACGCAACATGGACACATCACATTTTTACATTGAAAGCTGATGTGTTTTTTGGAAAGTGCTTAGCTGTGGATTTTGATCTCTAGCTCAGCCAGCAACTAGGAAAACCTACCAAACCTGTGCATTTTTGAAGACAAGACACCTAGGGGAATCCAGGATGGGGTGACTTGAGGGGCTCTCACCAGGTTCTGTTACCCAGAATCCTTTGCAAACCTCAACATTAGGCTAAAAAACACTTTCTCCTCACATTTATGTAACAGAAAGTTCTGGAATCTGAGAAGACCCACAAATTTCCTTCCACCCAGCATTCCCCCAAGTCTCCTGATAAAAACGGTACCTCACTTGTATGGGTAGGCTTAGTGCCCATGACAGGAAATGCCCCAAAACACAATGTGGACACATCACATTTTCCCGAAGAAAACAGAGCTATTTTTTGCAAAGTGCCTAGCTGTGGATTTTGGCCTGTAGCTCAGCCAGCACCTAGGGAAACCTACCAAACCTGTGCATTTGGGGGGCTCTCACCAGGTTCTGTTAACCAAAATCCTTTGCAAATCTCAAAATTTGGCTAAAAAAACACTTTTTCCTCACATTTCGGAGACAGAAAGTTCTGGAATCTGAGAGGAGCCACACATTTCCACCCAGTGTTCCCCCAAGTCTCCCGATAAAAATGGTACCTCATTTATGTGGGAAGGCTTACTGCCTGCAACAGGAAATGCCCAAAAATACAATGTGGACACATCCCATTTTCCCGAAGAAAACAGAGATGTTTTTTACAAAATGCCTAGCTATGGATTATGGCCACTAGCTCAGCGGGCATTTATGGAAACCTACCAAACCTGTGCAATTTTTAAAACAAGACACCTAGTGGAATCCAGGATGGGGTGTCTTGAGGGGCTTTCACCAGGTTCTGTTACCCAGAATCCTTTGCAAACCTCAACATTTGGCTAAAAAACACTTTTTCCTCACATTTCTGTAACAGAAAGTTCTGGAATCTGAGAAGAGCCACAAATTTCCTCCAACACAACATTTCGCCAAGTCTCCCAATAAAAATGGTACCTCACTTAAGTGGGTAATGCCAGTGCCCGCATCAGGAAATGCCCCAAAACACAACATGAACATATAACACATTCCAATAGAAAATAGAGCTGTTTTTTGCAAAATGCCTAGCTGTAGATTTTGGCATCTACCAACAGGAACAGGAAATGCCCAAAAATACAATGTGGACACATCAATTTTTCCCGAAGAAAACAGAGCTGTTTTTTGCAAAATGCCTAGCTATGGATTATGGCCACTAGCCCAGCGGGCATCTAGGGAAACCTACCAAACCTGTGCATTTTTTAAAACTAGACACGTAGGGGAATCCAAGATGGGGTGTCTTGTGGGGCTCTCACTAGGTTCTGTTACCCAGGATCCTTTGCAAACCTCAATATTTGCCTAAAAAACACTTTTTCCTCACATTTCGGTGACAGAAAGTTCTGGAATCTGACAGGAGCCGCAAACTACCTTCCACCCAGCATATCACCAAGTGTCCCGATAAAAATGGTACTTCACTTGTGTGGGTAGGCCTAGTGCCCGCAACAGGAAATGCCCCAAAACAAAACATGGACACGCCACATATTCCCAAAGAAAATAGAGCTGTTTTTTTGCAAAGTACCTAGCTGTGGATTTTGGCTTCTAGCTCAGGCGGCACCAAGGGAACCTTACCAAACTGGTGTATGTTTGAAAACTAGACACCGAGGGGAATCCAAGAAGGGGTGTTTTGTGGGGCTCCCACCAAGTTCTGTTTCCCAGAAACCTTTGCAAACCTCACAATTTGGCTGAAAAAACACTTATTCCTCACATTTCGGTGACAGAAAGTTCTGGAATCTGAAAGGAGCCACAAATTTCCAGCCAGCCAGCGTTCCCTCAAGTCTCTCGATAAAATGGTACCACACTTGTGTGGGTAGGCCTTGTGCCCGAGACAGGAGATACCCCAAAACAAAATGTGGACACATCACATTTTCACAAAGAAAACAGAGCTGTTTTTTGCAAAGTACCACCTGTCTGTGGATTTTGGCCTCTAGTTCAGCTGGCACCTAGGTAAACCTAACAAACCTGTACATTTTTTAAAACTAGCCTCATAGGGGTATCCAAGATAGGGTGACTTGGGGTGCTCTCACCAGGTTCTGTTACCCAGAATCCTTTGCAGACCTCAATATTTGGCTAAAGAAAATGTTTTTTCCTCAACTTTCGGTGACAGAAAGTTCTGGAATTTCAGAGGAGCCACAAATTTCCTTCCAGGCAGCATTCCGACAAGCCTCCTGATAAAAATGGGACCTTGCATGTGTTGGTAGGCCTAGTGCCCGTGACAGGAAATGCCCCAAAACACAACGTGGACACGTCACATATCCCAAACAAAATAGAGATGTTTTTTGCAAAGTGCCTAGCTGGGGATTTTGGCCTCTAGCTCAGCCGGCACCCAGGGTAACATACCAAACTTGTGCATTTTTGAAAACTAGACACCTAGGGAAACTCACAATGGGGTGACTTGTGGGGCTGTCACCAGGTTCTGTTACCCAGAATCCTTTAAAAACCTCAAAATGTGGCTAAAAAAACACTTTTTCCTGACGTTTCGGTGACAGAAAGTTCTGAAATCTGAGAGAAGTCACAAATTTCCTTCCACCCAGCATTCCCCCAAGTCTCCCGATACAAATGGTACCTCAAGTGTGTGTGTAGGCCTAGTGCCCACAGCAGGAAATGCCCCAAAACACAATGTGGACATATCACATTTTCCCAAAGAAAACAGAGCAGTTTTTGCAAGGTGCCTACCTGTGGATTTTGACCTCTAGCTCAGACAGAACCTATGGAAACCTACCAAACCTGAGCATTTTTAAAACATAGCCACATAGGGGAATCCAAGGTGGGGTGACTTGGGAGCCTCTCACCAGGTTCTGTTACCCAGAATCCTTTGCAAACCTCAAAATGTGGCTAAAAAACACTTTTTCCTCACATTACAGTGACAGAAAGTTCTGGAATCTGAGAGGAGCCACACATTTCCTTCCACCCAGTATTTCCCTAAGTCTCCTGAGACAAATGGTACGTCACTTGTGTGGGTAGGCCTAGTGCCCACAATAGGAAATGCCCCAAAACACAATGTTGACACATCACATTTTCCCAAAGAAAACTGAGCTGTTATTGCAATGTGACTTGCTGTGGATTTTGGCCTCTAGCTCAGCCGGCACCTAGGGAAACCTATCAAACCTGTGCATTTTTAAAAACTAGCCACATATGGGAATCCAATGTGGGGTAACCTGGGAGGCTCTCACCAGGTTCTGTTACCCAGAATCCTTTGCAAACCTCAAAAAGTGACTACAAAAACCTTTTCCTCACATTTCGGTGACAGAAAGTTCTGGAATCTGAGAGGAGCCACAAATTTCCTTCCACCCAGCATTCCCCTAAGTCTCCTGATACAAATGGTACCTCAAGTGTGTGTGTAGGCCTAGTGCCCACAGCAGGAAATGCCCCAAAACACAATGTGGACACATCACATTTTCCCAAAGAAAACAGAGCTGTTTTTTGCAAGGTGCTTAGCTGTGGATTTTGACCTCTAGCTCAGACATAACCTATGGAAACCTACCAAACCTGTGCATTTAAAAAAAATAGCCACATAGGGGAATCCAAGGTGGGGTGACTTGGGAGGCTCTCACCAGGTTCTGTTACCCAGAATCCTTTGCAAACCTCAAAATGTGGCTAAAAAACACTTTTTTCCCAAATCTCGGTGACAGAAAGTTCTGGAATCTGAGAGGAGCCACACATTTCCTTCCACCCAGTATTCCCCTAAGTCTCCAGAAACAAATGGTACGTCACTTGTGTGGGTAGGCCTAGTGCCCACAACAGGAAATGCCCCAAAACACAATGTGGACACATCACATTTTCCCAGGAAAACTGAGCTGTTATTGCAAAGTGCCTTGCTGTGGATTTTGGCCTCTAGCTCAGCCGGCACCTATGGAAACCTACCAAACCTGTGCATTTTTAAAACCTAGCCACATAGGGGAATACAAGATGGGGTGTCTTGTGCGGCTCTCAACAGGTTCTGTTACTCAGAATCCTTTGCAAACCTCAGAATTTGGCTAAAAAACATGTATTCCTCACATTTCGGTGACAGAAAGTTCTGGAATCTGAAAGGAGCCACAAATTTCCATCCACCCAGCGTTCCCTCAAGTCTCTCGATAAAATGGTACCACACTTGTGTGGGTAGGCCTGGTGCCCAAGACAGGAGATACCCCAAAACAAAATGTGGACACCTCACATTTTCCCAAAGAAAACAGAGCTGTTTTTTGCAAAGTACCTATCTGTGGATTTTGGCCTCTAGCACAGGCGGCACCAAGGGAACCTTACCAAACCTGTGTACTTTTGAAAACTAGGCATCAAGGGCAATCCAAGATGGGTTGTCTTGTGGAGATTCCACCAGGTTCAGTCACCCAGAAACCTTTGTAAACCTCAAAATTTGGCTAAAAAATCACTTTTTCCTCACATTTCGTTGACAGAAAGTTCTGGAATCTGAGAGGAGCCACACATTTCCTTCAACACATCATTTCTCCAAGTCTCCCAATAAAAATGGTACCTCACTTAAGTTGGTAAGCCTAGTGCCCGCAACAGGAAATGCCTCAAAACACAACATGAACATATAACACATTCCAATAGAAAATAGAGCTGTTTTTTGCAAAATGCCTAGCTGTGGATTTTGGCATCTAGCTCATCCGGCACCTAGGGAAACCTACCTAACTTGTGCATTTTTTAAAACCAGACACATAGGGGAATTCAAGATGGGGTGTCTTGTGGGGCTCTCACTAGGTTCTGTTACCCAGGATCCTTTGCAAACCTCAATATTTGGCTAAAAAACACCTTTTCCTCACATTTCGGTGACAGAAAGTTCTGGAATCTGACAGGAGCCGCAAACTACCTTCCACCCAGCATATCGCCAAGTCTCCCGATAAAAATAGTACCTCACTTGTGTGGGTAGACCTAGTGCCTGCAACAGGAAATGCCCCAAAACAAAACATGGACCCGTCACATATTATCAAAGAAAATAGAGCTGTGTTTTTGCAAAGTACCTAGCTGTGCATTTTGGCTTCTAGCTCAGGCGGCACCAAGGGAACCTTACCAAACTGGTGTATTTTTGAAAACTAGACACCAAGGGGAATCCAAGATGGGGTGTCTTCTGGGGCTCTCACCAAGTTCTGTTTCCAATAAACCTTTGCAAACCTCACAATTTGGCTAAAAAAACACTTTTTCTTCACATTTCGGTGACAGAAAGTTCTGGAATCTGAAAGGAGTCACAAATTTCCTTCCACCCAGCATTTCGCCAAGTCACCCGATAAAAATGGTACCTCACTTGTGTGGGTAGGCCTAGTGCCCGCAGCAGGAAATGCCCCAAAGCACAAACTGAACATATAACATATTCCCAAAGAAAATAGAGTTGTTTTTTGCAAATTGCCTAGCTGTGGATTTTGCCCTCTAGCTCAGCCGGCACCTAGGGAAACCTACCAAACCTGTACATTTTTTAAAACTAGACACCAAGGGGAATCCAAGATGGGGTGTCTTGTGGGGCTCCCACCAGGTTCTGTTACCCTGAATCCTTTGCAAACCTCAGAATTTGGCTAAAAAAACACTTATTCCTCACATTTCGGTGACTGAAAGTTCTGGAATCTGAAAGGAGCCACAAATTTCCATCCAGCCAGTGTTCCCTCAAGTCTCTCGATAAAATGGTACCACACTTGTGTGGGTAGGCCTGGTGCCCGAGACAGGAGATACCCCAAAACAAAATGTGGACACATCACATTTTCACAAAGAAAACAGAGCTGTTTTTTGCAAAGTACCACCTGTCTGTGGATTTTGGCCTCTAGTTCAGCTGGCACCTAGGTAAACCTAACAAACCTGTACATTTTTTAAAACTAGCCTCATAGGGGTATCCAAGATAGGGTGACTTGGGGAGCTCTCACCAGGTTCTGTTACCCAGAATCCTTTGCAGACCTCAATATTTAGCTAAAAAAAAAAAAAAATCCTCAACTTTCGGTGACAGAAAGTTCTGGAATTTCAGAGGAGCCACAAATTTCCTTCCAGGCAGCATTCCGACAAGCCTCCTGATAAAAATGGGACCTTGCATGTGTTGATAGGCCTAGTGCCCGCGACAGGAAATGCCCCAAAACACAACGTGGACACGTCACATATCCCAAACAAAATAGAGATGTTTTTTGCAAAGTGCCTAGCTGGGGATTTTGGCCTCTAGCTCAGCCGGCACCCAGGGTAACATACCAAACTTGTGCATTTTTGAAAACTAGACACCTAGGGGAACTCACGATGGGGTGACTTGTGGGGCTGTCACCAGGTTCTGTTACCCAGAATCCTTTACAAACCTCAAAATGTGGCTAAAAAAACACTTTTTCCTTACGTTTCGGTGACAGAAAGTTCTGAAATCTGAGAGAAGTCACAAATTTCCTTCCACCCAGCATTCCCCGAAGTCTCCCAATACAAATGGTACCTCAAGTGTGTGTGTAGGCCTAGTGCCCACAGCAGGAAATGCCCCAAAACACAATGTGGACACATCACATTTTCCCAAAGAAAACAGAGCAGTTTTTTGCAAGGTGCCTACCTGTGGATTTTGACCTCTAGCTCAGCCAGAACCTATGGAAACCTACCAAACCTGTGCATTTTTAAAACATAGCCACATAGGGGAATCCAAGGTGGGGTGACTTGGGAGCCTCTCACCAGGTTCTGTTACCCAGAATCCTTTGCAAACCTCAAAATGTGGCTAAAAAACACTTTTTCCTCACATTACAGTGACAGAAAGTTCTGGAATCTGAGAGGAGCCACACATTTCCTTCCACCCAGTATTTCCCTAAGTCTCCTGAGACAAATGGTACGTCACTTGTGTGGGTAGGCCTAGTGCCCACAATAGGAAATGCCCCAAAACACAATGTGGACACATCACATTTTCCCAAAGAAAACTGAGCTGTTATTGCAATGTGACTTGCTGTGGATTTGGGCCTCTAGCTCAGCCGGCACCTAGGGAAACCTACCAAACCTGTGCATTTTTAAAACCTAGCCACATAGGGGAATCCAAGATGGGGTGTCTTGTGCGGCTCTCAACAGGTTCTGTCTCTCAGAATCCTTTGCAAACCTCTGAATTTGGCTAAAAATAAAACACGTATTCCTCACATTTCGTTGACCGAAAGTTCTGGAATCTGAAAGAAGCCACAAATTTCCATCCACCCAGCGTTCCCTCAAGTCTCTCGATAAAATGGTACCACACTTGTGTGGGTAGGCCTGGTGCCCGAGACAGGAGATACCCCAAAACAAAATGTGGACACATCACATTTTCCCAAAGAAAACAGAGCTGTTTTTTGCAAAGTACCTATTGGTGGATTTTGGCCTCTAGCTCAGGCGGTACCAAGGGAACCTTACCAAACCTGTGTACTTTTGAAAACTAGACACCAAGGGCAATCCAAGATGCGTTGTCTTGTGGAGATTCCACCAGGTTCTGTTACCCAGAAACCTTTGTAAACCTCAAAATTTGGCTAAAAAATCACTTTTTCCTCACATTTCGTTGACAGAAAGTTCTGGAATCTGAGAGGAGCCACAAATTTCCTTCAACACAGCATTTCACCAAGTGTCCCAATAAAAATGGTACCTCACTTGTGTGGGTAGGCCTAGTGCCTTCAACAGGAAATGCCCCAAAACAAAACATGGACCGTCACATATTCCCAAAGAAAATAGAGCTGTTTTTTTGCAAAGTACCTAGCTGTGGTTCTTGGTTTCTAGCTCACGCGGCACCAAGGGAACCTTACCAAACGGGTGTGTTTTTGAAAACTAGACACCAAGGGGAATCCAAGATGGGGTGTCTTGTGGGGCTCTCACCAAGTTCTGTTTCCAAGAAAGCTTGGCAAAACTCACAATTTGGCTAAATAAACACTTTTTCTTCACATTTCGGTGACAGAAAGTTCTGGAATCTGAAAGGAGCCACAAATTTCCTTCCACCCAGCATTTCGCCAAGTCACCCGATAAAAATGGTACCTCACTTGTGTGGGTAGGCCTAGTGCCCGCTGCAGGAAATGCCCCAAAACACAAACTGAACATATAACATATTCCCAAAGAAAATAGAGTTGTTTTTTGCAAATTGCCTAGCTGTGGATTTTGCCCTCTAGCTCAGCCGGCACCTAGGGAAACCTACCAAACCTGTGCATTTTTTAAAACTAGACACCAAGGGGAATCCAAGATGGGGTGTCTTGTGGGGCTCCCACCAGGTTCAGTTATCCAGAATCCTTTGCAAACCTCAGAATTTGGCTAAAAAAACACTTATTCCTCACATTTCGGTGACAGAAAGTTCTGGAATCTGAAAGGAGCCACAAATTTCCATCCAGCCAGCGTTCCCTCAAGTCTCTCGATAAAATGGTACCACACTTGTGTGGGTAGGCCTGGTGCCCGAGACAGGAGATACCCCAATACAAAATGTGGACACATCACATTTTCCCAAAGAAAACAGAGCTGTTTTTTGCAAAGTACCTATCTGTGGATTTTGGCCTCTAGCTCAGGCGGCACCAACGGAACCTTACCAAACCTGTGTATTTTTGAAAACTAGACACCAAGGGGAATACAAGATAGGGTGTCGCGTGGGGCTCCCACCAAGTTCTGTTTCCCAGAAACCTTTGCAAACCTCACAATTTGGCTAAAAAAACACTTTTTCTTCACATTTCGGTGACAGAAAGTTCTGGAATCTGAGAGGAGCCACAAATTTCCTTCCACCCAGCATTTCGCCAAGTCACCCAATAGAAATGGTACCTCACTTGTGTGGGTAGGCCTAGTGCTTGCAACAGAAAATACCCAAAACACAACGTTGACACATGACACTTTCCCATAAAAAACAGAGCTGTTTTTTGCAAAGTGCCTAACTGTGGATTTTTGCCTCTAGTTCAGCTGGCACCTAGGGAAACCTAACAAACCTGTACATCTTTGAAAACTAGACATCTAGGGGAATCCAGGATGGGTGACTTGTGTGGCTGTCACCAGGTTCTGTTACCCAGAATCCTTTACAAACCTCAAAATTTGCCTGAGAAACACTTTTTCCTCACATTTTTGTGACAGAAAATTCTGGAATCTGAGAGGAGCCACAAATTTGCTTCCAGCCAGCATTCCGTCAAGTCTCCCGATAAAAATGGTACCTCACTTGTGTGGGTAGGCCTAGTGCCGGTGACAGAAATGCCCCAAAACACAAAGTGGACACATCACATCTTCCCAAAGAAAACAGAGCTGTTTTCTGCAATATGCCTGGCTGTGGATATTGGCCTCTAGCTCAGCCGACACCTAGGGAAACCTACCAAACCTGTGCATTTTTAAAAACTAGCCACATAGGGGAATCCAAGATGGGGTGTCTTGTGCGGCTCTCAACAGGTTCTGCTACTCAGAATCCTTTGCAAACCTTGGAATTTGGCTAAAAAAACACTTATTCCTCAATTTTTGGTGACAGAAAGTTCTGGAATCTGAAAGGAGCCACAAATTTCCATCCACCCAGCGTTCCCTCAAGTCTCTCGATAAAATGATACCACACTTGTGTGTGTAGGCCTGGTGCCCGAGACAGGAGATACCCCAAAACAAAATGTGGACACATCACATTTTCCCAAAGAAAACAGAGCTGTTTTTTGCAAAGTACCTATCTGTGGATTTTGGCCTCTAGCTCAGGCGGCACCAAGGGAACCTTACCACACCTGTGTACTTTTGAAAACTAGACACCAATGGGAATCCAAGATGGGTTGTCTTGTGGAGATTCCACCAGGTTTTGTTACCCAGAAACCTTTGTAAACCTCAAAATTTGGCTAAAAAAGCACTTTTCCATCACATTTCGTTGACAGAAAGTTCTGGAATCTGAGAGGAGCCACAAATTTCCTTCAACACAGCATTTCGCCAAGTCTCCCAATAAAAATGGTACCTCACTTAAGTGGGTAAGCCTAGTGCCCGCAACAGAAAATGCTCCAAAACACAACATGAACATATAACACATTCCAATAGAAAATAGAGCTTTTTTTTGCAAAATGCCTAGCTGTAGATTTTTGCATGTAGCTCATCCGGCACCTAGGGAAACCTACCTAACCTGTGCATTTTTTTAAACTAGACACGTAGGGGAATCCAAGATGGGGTGTCTTGTGGGGCTCTCACTAGGTTCTGTTACCCAGGATCCTTTGCAAACCTCAAAATTTGGCTAAAAAAGCACTTTTCCATCACATTTCGTTGACAGAAAGTTCTGGAATCTGAGAGGAGCCACAAATTTCCTTCAACACAGCATTTCGCCAAGTCTCCCAATAAAAATGGTACCTCACTTAAGTGGGTAAGCCTAGTGCCCGCAACAGAAAATGCTCCAAAACACAACATGAACATATAACACATTCCAATAGAAAATAGAGCTTTTTTTTGCAAAATGCCTAGCTGTAGATTTTTGCATGTAGCTCATCCGGCACCTAGGGAAACCTACCTAACCTGTGCATTTTTTTAAACTAGACACGTAGGGGAATCCAAGATGGGGTGTCTTGTGGGGCTCTCACTAGATTCTGTTACCCAGGATCCTTTGCAAACCTCAATATTTGGCTAAAAAACACTTTGGCGGTCATTACAACATTGGCGGTAAAAGCCGCTTACCGCCGTGCAAAAGACCGCCAACACACTGCCGCGGAATTCCGCCACAGCTATTATGACCCACATTTCGGAATCTGACAAAATTCCCACACCCACACAAGTCCACCACACCAAAGGTCAGTGGCAAACTGGCGAAAACAAAACCGACACCTTCACGCCAACAGAAATATGCCCACACTATCACAACACACGAATCCACGCAGCGGTCTTTCAACCGCGGTATTCCATTGGCGGTACATTCCGCTGCGCTCAAAATACACACACTCTTACAAAACACTACCACATTGGACAATTCAAAATACACACACCTGATACACATACACACACCACTCCCACACACCCAATACAATATAAAACACACACCCACATCACCCACAAACCCCTACGACCACGATTACCGAGAGAAGGCCAGAGAGAGAGCACCAGCAAGAACAACAGCATCCACAGGCACACAACACCATCACCCACAGAGCTTCCACTCACCTCACACAACACTACATATCAGCACACATATCACCACACACTCCACCCCACACATCACCTACACCACCCCATGGCACGGCAAAGACACCCCAGGTTCTCGGAGGAGGAGCTCAGGGTCATGGTGGAGGAAATCATCCAGGTAGAGCTACAGCTATTCGGATCACAGGTGAAGCACACCTCCATTGCAAGGAAGATGGAGCTATGGCGAAGAATAGTGGACAGGGTCAACGCAGTGGGACAGCACCCAAGAAATCGGGAGGACATCAGGAAGAAGTGGAACGACCTACGGGGGAAGGTGTTTTCCGTGTTCCCAAGACACCACCTGGCGGTTCAGCGGACTGGCGGCGGACCCCCACCTCCTCCCCCACAACTAACAACATGGGAGGAGCAGGTCTTAGAGATTCTGCATCCTGAGGGCCTCGCAGGAGTAGGTGGAGGAAATGACTCTGGTAAGTCAAATCTTAACTATTACAACCCCCACCCTACCTGCATGCTATCACAAACCCCCACCCTCACCCCCAGCACCTCAACTACTCACATATGTCCCAATATCACAAACCACCCATCCCAACACCAAGCCCTGCATGCAACAACAAAGCATGGACACCCATCACTAAAGCATGCCCTCTGCACATACCCCTACAGCGCCCTAAACCATCCTCACACAAGGTCTCACACAGGAATGCAAGCACTGGGGTACACGGTCACCCACCCATTGCACACCATGACACACACACATCCTTTTATACCCCTGCAGGACCCCTACCCAACGTCACCAGAAAGGAGAGTCCACACATGTCCACACCACCAACAGAAGAGGCCCACAGTGATGACAGCACCTCTGTCCAATTGGATCTAGATGACCAGCCCGGCCCATCGGGGACGTAGGGACAGTCAGTTCCCATCACCCAGTCACCGGCCACTACAGACCTTCCACCCTCTGGAAACACCAGCACAGCACCCACCCAGCGGGCCCATACCTCCTTCCCCAGGACACGTCAATCAGCTGTGTGTCCACCACTACAGGGAACCCAGGATAACCCACCACCCCAACAACAACAGGGACCTGGGGGCAGTGGTAGTGGGCAAACGTTCCAGGGGACAGAGGCCCAGGAACACAGGGGAACTGGGAGGGCTGCTGTGCGACAGGGGGCGCATAGGCCAAGGGAACCCACTCTCCAAGAGGCCCTCTCCTCCATGATGGGAGCCTACCACCACTCCCCGGAGACAATGGCAACAGTACTGGCCAAATTTCAGGAGACCCAGCGCCTGCAGGAGGAACAGTATATGGGCTTCAGGGAGGAACTCAGAACCATCAGCTCCACCATGGCCACCATCGTAGGGGTGCTGAAGGAACTTGTGAACACCAGGAGGGACACTGTGGCACTACAAGGGGCCCCTGACACTAGCATGGATGATGAACTGCCCACCACCTCCTCGGGTGCTAGTGGACAGGACGCCCTGCCACAGGACCACCACACCAGCACCCCACCCCCTGCAGAGGGAGAACCACCCTGCAAACGGTCCCTGAGATCCAGGACAAAGACAGAGCATGATGCCAAGACCCCCACCAAGAAATTAGACCACCCTGATTGTCATCCTACTGTCCCACTTTGTCACACTGTCCATACTGAAACTGCCCCAGCTCCACTTCCTATGCCCATATGGGCAATGCACCTGTGAGACTAATAAACTGGACTCTGCCATGGACATTCCTCCGCCATCACCCCTCACCCTTTCACTACCCCGTCCAATATTGAGCACTTAAATAAACACACTTAAAGCACAAAACAATCTGGAGTCTGTCTGTGATTTCGGAATAGTGTATTAGCAATTACAGTGACAAAATGCTCTTTCAAGTTTAATGTCAACATACCTATGTCACACAGCTCTAGTCCATGAGGAATCTAAGCAGATGTCACACAGTGGGACCCACATCTGTGAAATCGTAAGGGAAAGTGACAACTCAGTGACCATACACTGGGTGAAAGCGACACACAGTAGAGAGGTACTAGTGTTAAAGTACATGTAGTAGGCAGGTTTGTATTCTTACTGTGTCTCACTGGAAATATTGCTGGATCACTGAGTCCCTGTTGTGCATGTCTCCTTCCCCTGCTTCCTCGTCTTCACTGTCCACAGGCTCCACAGCTGCAACAACACCGCCATCTGGACCATCCTCCTGCAGAAAAGGCACCTGTTGTCGCAAAGCCAAGTTACGAAGCATACAGCAGGCCACGATGATCTGGCACACCTTCTTTGGTGAGTAGAATAGAAATCCACCTGTCATATGGAGGCACCTGAACCTGGCCTTCGGAGGCCGAAGGTCTGCTCGATCACCCTCCTAGTTCGTCCATGGGCCTCATTGTAGCGTTCCTCTGCCCTTGTCCTGGGATTCCTCACTGGGGTCAGTAGCCATGACAGGTTGGGGTAACCAGAGTCACCTGCAAATGGTGAGGGACAACTGTTAGACACGCAATAACCTGTAGGGATATCCCCAGACCCAGACAACCATTCCCACTGACTTGCTTCCAGGTGCTCACCTAATAGCCACACACAGTGCCTCTGGAGTTGACCCATCACATAAGGGATGCTGCTATTCCGCAAGATGTAGGCGTCATGCACTGAGGCAGGGAACATGGCATTCACATTGGAGATGTACTGGTCTGCCTATCATACCATCTGTACATTCATAGAATGATAACTCTTCCGGTTTCTGTACACCTGTTAACTCCTGTGGGGGGGACCAAAGCCACATGTGTCCCATCAATGGCACCTATGATGTTGGGGATGTGTCCCAGGGCATAGAAATCCCCTTTCACTGTAGGCAAATCCTCCACTTGAGGGAAAACAATGTAGCTCCACATGTGTTTCAGAAGGGCAGATAACACTCTGGACAATATGTTGAAAAACATAGGCTTGGACATCCCTGATGCCATGACCACTGTTGTCTGAAACAGGTCAAGCCTGTAGGTGATAATCAACTGTCGCTCCTCCATTGTCGACAGGGCCACCAACGGTCGGTACACCGGAGGATGCTGCCATCTCCTCAAATGTCCCAGCGGACGGTGCCTATGAAGGACAACAGCGAGCACAGAGTCAAACAACTTAGAGGTACGTACCCACAGTTTACACAGAACACCCATCATACACAAAAGGTGGCCTGTATGTGTGTTGAGTCTAGGCCTAGGTATGAGTGACGCAGTTGGAAATGAAGCCATGTGGGCCCCTGAAATGGCGGCTGCCTGACCCGTAAATTGGGACAATGGGATGTGAGGTAACTGCGCTGGCGTTGTACACCGTCGCGGTAGGCGGTCGAAGACCGCGGCGCAATGCTGCATTGGTTAACATTGGACCCTATGGGTCCCAGGAGCCAATGGCGATGTACGCAGGCGGTGACGGTATGCACCGCCGCGGACGTGACCACCATTTTCTATCACTTCAATCACTCGATACCTGATCTTCGACAGGAGAGGACCTACACTGCAAGTGCTGGTGTGATCTCGGTCTGGAAGAGACAATGGCTTGAGTGTCTGGGGAAAGGGCCCCTGCCTTCACATCGGAGGAGTTGGAGAAACGCGTGGATGGGGCCCTCCCCAAGTACAAGCTACTCTACGGTCCTCCAGACAAACAGGTAAGTACACTGCGAGCATGCTGTATGGGCTATGCCTGTGTAGAGAGGGCTGGATGTAAGAAGGAAGGGGGGAGAGTGCTACATGCATGAAAGACGGTGAATGCATGTGCCACATGGAAAGGGTAGGGATGGGGGCCAATCACTTCGACGGTGAAGTGGGTAATAACTTCTCTTTTTCCCCTGTACATTTCATGTAGGTCAGCGCCCACCAGAAGAAAGAGATTTGCGTGCCATCGCCAAGGATGTCCGGACCCTGGGGGTCTACCACAGACGGAGCACCCACTACCATAAAAGATGGGAGGATATTCGCCGCTGGAGCAAGAAGACGGCGGAGGCTCAGCTGGGGATGGCCTCCCAATGTGGGAGGGGTGCCCGTCGCACCATGACCCCCCTGATGTTCAGGATCCTGGCGGTGGCCTACCCGGAGTTGGATGGGCGCTTGAGGGCATCACAGCAGCCACAAGGGGGTGAGTACACTCTCATTCTGATGACTTTCCACGCAGTGGAGGTGTCTGGGTGGGGGAGGAGGGCTGTGGGTTTCCCTAGGCCAGGGCGAGATCCGTAGGCAAGGCCCCTCCGTATGTCAGGACATGTGGCACCCCAGCCCACCTCTCTAGAGTGCCAAGTATAGCTAGTCATGCCCCTGTGTCATCTATGTTTGCAGATGTCATCCATAGCTTTGTAGGCCATATCCCAGAAATTGAACAGTGGAGCCCAAGAGCGCGGCGTAGTGCATGGGGCTTCTGTGTCTGTCGTGTCCGCCAACGGTAGCGGTAATGCATGCACTCAACATGTCTTTCTTCTGTCGTTCCCCCTCCTTTTTGTGGTCTCCCTGTTCTTGTGTGCATTAGCATCATCAGGCGGAGGAGCAGTGGCAACAGAGCATGAGGGAGCTGCATCCCACATGGCCCTGGAGGACAACACTATGGAGTCTGAATTCACCAGTGGAAGGGAGGGCGAGGGGAGCTCCACGGCGGGGACCGGAGCTGACACCAGCGACACGGACTCGTCCTCTGATCGGCGCTCATTTGTGGTGGCGGCAACATCTGTGTCCCCCGCATCTACAGGTACAGCCGCCACCCCCCCTACCAGCACCGCCCTCCCAGCAGCCCCTCAGCCTTTTCTCCGTGCCCGCTCACCCAGGAGGGTGGGCATCACCTTCACACCAGGCACCTCAGGCCCTGCTGCAGTCACCCCTGCTGCCCTCAGTGAGGAGGCCATTGACCTCCTCAGGTCCCTCACTGTTGGACAGTCTACCATTTTGAATGCCATCCAGGGTGTAGAGAGGCAGTTGCAACAAACCAATGCATTTCTGGAGTGCATTCATTCTGGTCAGACGGCCCTTCACCGAGCTTTTCAGTCTCTGGCCTCAGCACTGATGGCAGCCATTGTCCCCATCTCTAGCCTCCCCCCTCCAACTTCCTCAACCCTGACCCAATCCCCTGTACCTCAGCCTATCCCAAGCACACCTACAGACCAACATGCACACACCTCAACACACAAGGGAAGCTCAGGTAAACATAAGCACCACACATCCCACAGGCACTCACGCAAGCATCACACACATGCAGACACACCAACATCCACTGCCTCCACTGTGTCCCCCTCCTCGTCGTCTCCCTCCTCCCTCCCAGTCTCGTCTACACTCACACCTGCATGCACTACCTCTAGAGCCACTACGTCCCTCTCCAGCACACCCACCACCACACCCAGCTCACGTGCAGTCACCATCCCCACTACCATTCACACGTTCCCTGTGTCCTCTCCCAGTGTGTCTGTGACGTCCCCTCCCAAGATACACAAACGCATGCACACACCCACCCAACAGCCATCCACCTCACGACAGCCTCCAGCGCATGCACATTCACCCAAAGTCACCAAACGTACACCTCCGACAACCACAACCTCTTCCTCCACTCCCAAACCCCCTCCAGCTACCCGTCCCAGTGTGTCCAAAAAACTTTTCCTGTCCAACCTTGACCTCTTTTCCACACCTCCCCCACCCCGTCCGTCTCATAGGTCCCGAACTAGCACCTCAGCCACAACACCTCCGGACCAGTGGTGCCTGTAGTCACCGGAATGTGGAGTGCACCGGCCACCAGGGCAGCCAGTGTGGCACGGAGCCACAGCACAGACAATCCCCCACCTGTGAAGCATCAGAAGTTGGCCAGTGCCCGGTGGGAGAGGGTGAAGACTCCAGCCACCAAAGCCGCTCCCAGGGGTCCCATTGGGAGTGTTGAGTCAGCTGTGACACCTTCCAAGGTGGGGAAGGGCCACAAGAAACCCAGCAAGTCTGGGAAGAGCTGCATGGCGGAGAAGACCGCCATCATCCCAGCTGCCCAGGAGGCCAGCCCAGGAGGCCACCGCCAGCACCAGCCCAGCTTCCCAGGAGGCCACGGCCAGCACCAGCCCAGCTGCCAGGAGGCCACCGCCAGCACCAGCCCAGCTGCCCAGGAGGCCACCACCAGCAGCACCAGCCTAGCTGCCCAGGAGGCCACCGCCAGCACCAGCCCAGCTGCCCAGGAGGCCACCGCCAGCACCAGCCCAGCTGCCAGGAAGCCAGCACCAGCCCAGCTGCCCAGGAGGCTGCCGCCAGCACCAGCCCAGCTGCCCAGTAGGCCACCGCCAGCACCAGCCCAGCTGCCCAGGAGGCCACCGCCAGCACCAGCCCAGCTGCCCAGGAGGCCCCGCCAGCACCAGCCCAGCTGCCCAGGAGGCAACTGCAAGCACAAGCCCAGCTGCCCAGGAGGCCAGCACAAGTCCAGCTGTCCAGGAGGCCACCGCCAGCACAAGCCCAGCTGGGCCATGAAGGACCGCCAGCAAAAGGCCCGCTGGGCCATGAAGGACTGCCAGCAAAAGGCCCGTTGGGCCATGAAGGACCGCCAGCGCCAGACCCGCTGGGCCATGAAGGACCGCCAGCAGCTGAGACCCTGCAATGGAGACCGCCATCTGAAGCACCGCTGTACAGGGCACCACCATCTGAAGCACCGCTGAACAGGGCACCACCATCTCAAGCACCGCTGAACAGAGCACCGCCATCTCAAGCACCGCTGAACAGGGCACCGCCATCTCAAGCACCGCTAGCCCATGAGCGGCAGGGGCACTGATGCAACTGAGTCCGTCACGGGGTGAATGATGCACTCTGGGCACCATGCCCCCTCCAGAACCAGCGAAGACTGACATCCACTACCTCTGTCCTTAACAGGATGAAGCACCCTGGGCACCATGCACCCTCCAGAACCAGTGGAGACTGACATCCACTTGTGAGACTGTGGCTTTGCACTCCCCAGGATAGAACAGTGGGCAGACCACCCACTGTAGAGACTTGAGAGACTGTGGCTTTGTACTCCCCAGGACTGAACAGTGGGCAGACCACCCACTGTAGAGACTTGAGAGACTGTGGCTTTGCACTCCCCAGGATTGAACAGTGGGCAGACCACCCACTGTAGTGACTTGAGAGACTATGGCTTTGCACTCCCCAGGATTGAACAGTGGGCAGACCACCCACTGTAGAGACTTGAGAGACTGTGGATTTGCACTCTCCAGGATGAAACAGTGGGCATGTGGTCCCCTCTTGGATTTTGGCGTCGTCCACTCAAGCAGCTGAGGTGCCCCCCCTTCCCTCCCCATGAGGTGCCTGTTTTCTTGGTATCTGATGCCCCTGCAGTGTTCTCTCCATCATGGTCGGGGATCTTGTGTGGGCCTCGCCCATACCGTGTGTTCCCAGTGTTCCACTGACTTTCTTAGTGCACTACCTGGACTACTATGCTTGGTATATATTTTGTACATGGTGCATATATATATTTCTGCCTACTTGTTTTTAATATGTTACAATGGTTACACTAATTTTCTATTGTCTTTGCATTCTTCCGGAGGGTTTGGGGGGTGTTACTGTGATGTATTGATATGCATTTGTGTGTGTTGTAGTGGGTGAGGGTGGGGGTGTTGCGTGTGTGTGTTCCTGTTTTTTTCCTCCCCCTCCCCTGTGTCGTAGGTGCAGTACTCACCGTGGTCTTCGCCGCCGGCATTTGTACTCCTGGTAGAGGTGCAGGAAGACAATCGCAGGGAGAATTTGGAGTTCCAGATCCATGGTCTCCTCGTTCCTCGTGGGGTGTGTAGAGGTGAGCGTTTTCCCTTAGAAATTACTGTTTCCACCGTGTTTTTATCCACCGTGAAACCGCCCCAGAAAAGGTGGCGGATTGGCCTGTCATAATAGTGTGGGCGGTACATTGTCTCCCGCCTGTCTGTTGGCGGTGACCGCCGCGCTGTTTGTTTGTACCGCAGTGGCAGTCGGAGTGTTAAAGTGGCTGTCTTTGTTGGCTGTTTCCGCCACGGTAGTAATTGCAGTTTTTTACTGCCGGCCTGTTGGCGGTTTTACCGCCGCTTTAACACCGTCCGCCAGAGTTGTAATGACCACCTTTTTCCTCACATTTCGGTGACAGAAAGTTCTGGAATCTGACAGGAGCCGCAAACTACCTTCCGCCCAGCATATCGCCAAGTCTCCCGATAAAAATGTACCTCACTTGTGTGGGTAGGCCTAGTGCCTGCAACAGGAAATGCCCCAAAACAAAACATGGACACGTCACATATTCCCAAAGAAAATAGAGCTGTTTTTTGCAAAGTACCTAGCTGTGGATTTTGGCTTCTAGCTCAGGCGGCACCAAGGGAACCTTACCAAACCAGTGTATTTTTGAAAACTAGACACCAAGGGGAATCCAAGATGGGGTGTCTTGTGGGGCTCCCACCGAGTTCTGTTTCCCAGAAACCTTTGCAAACCTCACAATTTGGCTAAAAAAACACTTTTTCTTCACATTTCGGTGACAGAAAGTTCTGGAATCTGAGAGAAGCCACAAATTTCTTTCCACCCAGCATTTCGCCAAGTCATCCTTTAAAAATGGTACCTCACTTGTGTGGGTAGGCCTAGTGCCCGCAGCAGGAAATGCCCTAAAACACAAACTGAACATATAACATATTCCCAAAGAAAATAGAGTTGTTTTTTGCAAATTGCCTAGCTGTGGATTTTCCCCTCTACCTCAGCCGAAACCTAGGGTAACCTACCAAACCTGTGCATTTTTTTAAACTAGACACCTAGGGGAATCCAAGATGGGGTGACTTGTGGGTTCTCACCAGGTTCTGTTACCCAGAATCCTTTTCAAACCTCACAATTTGGCTAAAGATACACTTTTTCCTCACATTTCTGTGACAAAAAGTTCTGGAATCTGAGAGTAGACACAAAATTCCTTCCACCCAGCATTACGCCAAGTCTCCCGATCAAAATGGTACCTTACTTGTGTGGGTAGGTCTAATGCCCGCGACAGAAATGCCCCAAAACACAACGTGGACATATGACATTTTCCCAAAGAAAACAGAGCTGTTTTTTGGAAAGTGCCTAGCTGTGGGTTTAGGCCTCTAGCTCAGCCGGCACCTAGGGAAACCTGCCAAACTGTGCATTTTTTAAACTAGACACCAAGGGGAATCCAAGATGGGGTGACTTGTGGGGCTCTCACCAGGTTCTGTTACCCAGAATCCTTTGCAAACCTCAGGATTTGGATAAAAAAACACTTTTTCCTCACATTTTGGTGACAGAAAGTTCTGGAATATGAGAGGAGCCACAAATTTTCTTCCACCCAGCGATCCCCCAACTCTACCGATAAAAATAGAACCTCACTTGTTTCGGTAGGCCTAGTGCTCGCGACAGGAAATACCCAAAACACAACGTTGACACATGACATGTTCCCAAAGAAAACAGAGCTGTTTTTTGCAAAGTGCCTAACTGTGGATTTTTACCTCTAGTTCAGCTGGCACCTAGGGAAACCTAACAAACCTGTACATTTTTGAAAACTAGACACCTAGGGGAATACAAGATGGGTGACTTGTGTGGCTGTCACCAGGTTCTGTTACCCAGAATCCTTTACAAACCTCAAAATGTGCCTGAGAAACACTTTTTCCTCACATTTTTGTGACAGAAAGATTTGGAATCTGAGAAGAGCCACAAATTTGCTTCCAGCCAGCATTCCGCCAAGTTTCCCGATAAAAATGGTACCTCACTTGTGTGGGTAGGCCTAGTGCCGGTGACAGAAATGCCCCAAAACACAAAGTGGACACATCACATTTTCCCAAAGAAAACAGAGCTGTTTTTTGCAAAGTGCCTGGCTGTGGATTTTGGCATCTAGCTCAGCCGGCACCTAGGGAAACCTACCAGACCTGTGCATTTTTTAAAACTAGACACGTAGAGGAATCCAAGATGGGGTGTCTTGTGGGGCTTTCACCAGGTTCTGTTACCCAGAATCCTGTGCAAACCTCAAAATCAGTTTGAAAAACACTTTTTCCTCACATTTGGTGAGAGAAAGTTCTGGAATCTGAGAGGAGCCAGTAATTTCCTTCCACCCTGTATTCCGCCAAGTCTCCCGATAAAAACGGTACCTCACATTTGTGGGTAGGCCTAGTGCCTGCGACAGGAAATGCCCCAAAACACAACATGGATACTTCACATATTCCCAAAGAAAATATAGCTGTTTTTTGCAAAGTGCCTAGCTGTGGATTTTGGCCTCTAGCTCAGCCGGCACCTAGGGTAACCTACCAAAGCTGTGCATTTTTGGAAACTAGACACCAAGGGGAATTCAAGAAGAGGTGACATGTGTGGCTGTCACCAGGTTCTGTTACCCAGAATCCTTTACAAACCTCAAATTTGGCTAAAACAATACTTTTTCCTCATATTTCGATGACAGAACATTCTGTAATCTGAGAGGAGCCACAAATTTCCTTCCACCCAGCATTTCCGCAAGTCTCCAGATGAAAATGGTACCTCACTTGTGTGGGTAGGAATATTGCCCGCGACAAGAAATGCCCCAAAACACAATGTGGACACATCACATTTTCCTAAAGAAAACATAGCTGTTTTTTGCAAAGTGCCTAGCTGTGAATTTTTGTCTCTAGCTCAGCCGGCACCTAGGGAAACCTACCAAACCTGTGCATTTTGTAAAACTATACACGTAGGGGAATCCAAGATGGGGTGACTTGTGGGCTGCCACCAGGTTCTGTTACCTAGAATCCTTTCCAAACCTCAAACTTTGTCTAAAAAAACACTTTTTCCTCACATTTCGAAGACAGAACATTCTGTAATCTGAGAGGAGCCACAAATTTCCTTCCACCCAGCATTCCCGCAAGTCTCCAGATGAAAATGGAACCTCACTTGTGTGGGTAGGCCTATTGCCCGCGACAGGAAATGCCCAAAACACAATGTGGACACACCACATTTTCCCAAAGAAAACAGAGTTGTTTTTTGCAAAGTGCCTGGCTGCGGATTTTGGCCTCTAGCTCAGGCACCTAGGGAAACCTACCAGACCTGTGCATTTTTTAAAACTAGACACCTTGGGGAATTTAAGATGGGGTGACTTGTGGGGCTGTCACCAGGTTCTGTTACCCAGAATACTTTACAAACCTCAAAATTTGGCTAAAAAAACTCTTTTTCCTCACATTTCTGTAACAGAACATTCTGGAATCCGAGAGGAGCCACAAATTTCCTTCCACCCAGCATTACCCAGAATTCTTTGCAGACCTTAATATTTGGCTAAAAAAAACATTTCTCCTCATCTTTCGATGACAGAAAGCTCTGGAATCCGAGAGGAGCCACAAATTTCCTTCCACCCAGCATTCCTGCAATTCTCCAGATGAAAATGGCACCTCACTTGTGTGGGTAGGCCTACTGCCTGTGGCAGGAAATGCACCAAAACACAATGTGGACATATCACATTTTCCCAAAGAAAACATAGCTGTTTTATGCAAAGTGCATAGCTGTGGATTTTTTTCTCTCGCTCAGCTGGCACCTAGAGAAATCTGCCAAACCTGTGCATTTTTTAAAACCAGACACGTAGGGGAATCCAAGATCGGGTGACTTGTGTGGCTCTCACCTGGTTCTGTTACCCAGAATCCATTCCAAACCTCGAAAGTTGGCTAAAAAAAAAAAAATCCTCATCTTTCGGTGACAGAAAGTTCTGGAATCTGAGAGGAGCCACAAATTTCCTTCCATCCAGCATTCCCGCAATTCTCCAGATGAAAATGGTACCTCACTTGTGTGGGTAGGCCTATTGGCCGCGACAGGAAATGCCTCAAAACACAAAGTAGACACGTCATATTTTCCCAAAGAAAACAGAGCTGTCTTTTGCAAAGTGTCTAGCTGTGGATTTTGGACTCTAGCTCAGCCGGCACCTAGGGAAAACTGCCAAAACTGTGCACTTCTGAAAACTAGACACCTAGGAGAATCCACGATTGGGTGACTTGTGGGGCTGCCACCAGGTTCTGTTACCAAAACTCCTTTACAAACCATAAAAAATGTGGCTAAAAAAACACTTTTCCCCCACATTTGGGTGACAGAAAGTTCTGGAATCTGAGAGAAGCCACAAATTTCCTTCCACACAGAGTTCCTGCAAGTCTCTGGATAAAAATGATACTTCGCTTGTGTAGGTAGGCCTAGTGCCCACAACAGGAAATGGCCAAAAACACAATGTGGACACATCACATTTCCCCAAAGAAAACAGAGCTGTTTTTTGCAAAGTGTCTAGCTGTGGATTTTGGCCTCTAGTTCAGGCGGCACCAAGGGAACTGTTAGAAATGGGGTCTTTGGTTGACAGTCAGGTTCCCCCCTGTTCAAGCAAGGACCCTCACTCTAGTCAGGGTAAAAGAGAATCACCCTCAGCTAACCCCTGCTTACCCCCTTGGTAGCTTGGCAGAGCAGTAGGCTTAACCTCAGAGTGCTAGGTGTAAAGTATTTGTACCAACACACACAGTAACTTAATGAAAACACTACAAAATGACACAACACCGGTTTAGAAAAATAGGAAATATTTATCTAAACACAACAACAAATCCGACATACACAAGTCAAGTTATGAATTTTTAGAGATTAAACTCAAAAATAGCGCTTAGAAACAAAAATGCTTCGAGGAGATGTTAACACGGCGTTGTGACGGAGTCGTTCCCAACAAGCCGACACCAGCGGCGCCGGACACGGAGTTGTGTAGACCCCCAAGTACAGTACCTTTGGTGAAGAGTGAAAACAAGCCGATGCGCGAAGTAGGGCGTCTGTGCGAAACGTTGAATCCGTGCACTTCGAGCGGCGTCGGTCACGACGTGGTGCGGCGACTTCCACGGAGTCGCGGACTTCAGCGGGGCTACTGCGGCGTCGGGCCTGCGAAGAGCGTCGCGTTCCAGCGAAGGTCACGGCGTCAGGTGCAGGCGGCGTTACCGGATTCAGCAGAGGCGTCAGTCCGAAGTCGATTTCCTTGGATTCCACCAGCTTTCCTTTCAAGGGCCCAGGGACTGGATAGGGGACCAATTGTCGGGGCAGGAGTCTCTCCAGAGACTCCAGGTGCTGGCAGAGAGAAGTCTTTGCTGTCCCTGAGACTTCAAACAACAGGAGGCAAGCTCTAACTCAAGCCCTTGGAGATTTCTTCACAAGATGGAAGGCCCACAGAATCCAGTCTTTGCCCTCTTACTCTGGCAGAAGCAGCACTGCAGGAAAGCTCCACAAAGCACAGTCACAGGCAGGGCAGCACTTCTTCCTCAGCTATCAGCTCTTCTCCAGGCAGAGGTTCCTCTTGGTTCCAGAAGTGTTTCTGAAGTCTGTAGATTTGGGTGCCCTTCTTATACCCATTTTAGTCTTTGAAGTCACCTTTCTTCAAAGGGGACTCACACCTACTTGTGAGATCCTGCCTTGCCCAGGCAAGGCATCAGACACACAGCAGGGGTTTGGAGCCGGCATTGTCATAGGCAGGCACAGTCCTTTCAGATGAGAGTGACCACTCCAACCCTCCCTCCTAGCAGAGATGGCTAATCAGGAAATGCAGGTTACACCCCAGCTCCCTTTGTGTCACTGTCTGGTGTGAGGTGAAAAACAACCCAACTGTCAAACTGACCCAGACAGGGAATCCACAAACAAGGCAGAGTCACAAAAATGGTTTAAGCAAGAAAATGCTCACTTTCTAAAAGTGGCATTTTCAAACGCACAATCTCAAAATCAACTTTACTAAAAGATGTATTTTTAAATTGTGAGTTCAGGGACCCCAAACTCCACATGTCCATCTACTCTCTAGGGGAATCTACGCTTTAATCATATTTAAAGGTAGCCCCCATATTATCCTATGAGAGAGACAGTCCTTGCAACAGTGAAAAACGAATTTAACAATATTTCACTGTCAGGACATAGAAACCACATTACTATATGTCCTACCTTAACCATACACTGCACCCTGCCCTTGGGGCTACCTAGGGCCTACCTTAGGGGTGCCTTACATGTAAGAAAAGGGAAGGTTTAGGCCTGGCAAGTGGGTACACTTGCCAAGTCGAATTTACAGAGTAAAAATACACACACAAACTCTGCAGTGGCAGGTGTGAGACATGATTACAGGGTTACTTGTGTGGGTGGCACAACCAGTGCTGCAGGCCCACTAGTAACATTTGATTTACAGGCCCTGGGCACCTCTAGGGCACTTTACTAGGGACTTAACAGTAAAACAAATATGCCAATCATGGAGAACCAATTACATATACATTTTAAACAGGAGCACTTGCACTTTAGCACTGGTTAGCAGTGGTAAAGTGCCCAGAGTAACAAAAACAATAAAATCAGAGTCCAGCACCCATCAACAACCTGGGGAACAGAGGCAAAAAGTTAAGGGAGACCACGCCAAGGATGAAAAGTCTAACAGGAACCTTACCAAGCCTGTGTATTTTTGAAAACTAGACACCAAGTAGAATCCAAGATGGGTTGTCTTGTAGGGCTCCCACAAGGTTCAGTTACATAGAATCCTTTGCAAACCTCAAAATATGGCTAAAAAAACAATTTTTCTTCACATTTTGGTGACAGAAAGTCCTGGAATCTGAGATCAGCCACAGATTTCCTTCCACCCAGCATTCTGAAAAGTCTCCTGATAAAAATGGTACCTCACTAGTGTGGGTAGGCCTAGTGCCCGCAACAGGAAATGCCCCAAAACACAATGTGGACACATCACATTTTCCCAAAGAAAACAGAGTGGTTTCTTGCAAGGTGCCTTGCTTTGGATTTTGGCCTCTAGTTCAGGCGGCACCAAAGGGAACCTTACCAAACCTTTGTATTTTTTAAAACTAGACACCAAGGGGAATCCAAGATGGGGTGTCTTGTAAGGCTCCCACCATGTTCTGTTACCCAAAATCCTTTGCAAACCTCAAAATATGGCTAAAAAACACTTTTTCTCACATTTTCATGACAGAAAGTCCTGGAATCTGAGAGGAACCACAAATTTCCTTCCACCCAGCATTTCGACAAGTCTCCTGATAAAAATGGTACCTCACTTGTGTGGGTAGGCCTAGTGCCCGCAACAGGAAATGCCCCAAAACACAACGCGGACACATCACATTTTCCCAAACAAAATAGAGATGTTTTTTGCAAAATGCCTTCCTGTGGATTTTGGCCTCTAGTTCAGCCTGCTCCTAGGGAAACCTACCAAACCTGTGCTTTTTTAAAAACTAGCCACATGGGGGAATCCAAGATGGTGTGACTTGTTGGGCTCTCAGCAGGTTCTCTTTCCCAGAATCATTAGCAAACCTCAGAATTTGGCTAAAAAAACACTTTTTCCTCACATTTTGGTGACAGTAAGTTCTGGAACCTGAGAGGGGCCACAAATTTCCTTCCATCCAGTGATCCCAAAAGTCTCCCGATAAAATGGTACCTCAATTGTGTGGGTAAGCCTGGTTCCCGCAACAGGAAATACCCTATAACACAATGTGGACACATCACATTTTCTCAAATAAAACAGAGCTGTTTTTTGCAAAGTGTCTATCTGTGGATTTTGACCTCTAGCTCAGGTGTCACCAAGGGAACCTTACCAAACCTGTGTATTTTTGAAAACTAGACACCAAGGGGAATCCAAGATGGGGTGTCTTGTGGGGCTCCCATCAAGTTCTGTTACCCACAATCCTTTGCAAACCTCAAAATGTGGCTAAAAAAACATGTTTTCCTCACATTTCGTGACAGAATGTTCTGGAATCTGAGAGGAGCCACAAATTTCCGTCCATCCAGCATTCCCCCAAGTGTCCCGATACAAATGGCACCTCACATGTGTGGGTAGGCCTAGTGCCCACAACAGGAAATGCACCAAAACACAATGTGGACACATCACATTTTCCCAAAGAAAACAGAGCTGTTTTTTGCAAAGTGCCTAGCTGTGGATTTTGGCCTTTAGCTCAGCCGGCACCGAGGAAAACCTATCAAACCTGTGCACTTTTGAAAACTAGACACTTAGGGGAATCCAAGATGGGGTGTCTTGTGTGTTCTCAGCAGGTTCTGTTACCTAGAATCCTTTGCAAACCTCAAAAGTTGGCTAAAAAACACTTTTAACTCATATTTCTGTGACAGAAAGTTCTGGAATCTGAGAGGAGCCACACATTTCCTTCCACCCAGCATTCCTCCAAGTATCCCGATGAAAATGGTACCTCACTTCTGCTGGGTAGGCCTAGTGCCTGTGACAGGAAATGCACCAAAACACAATGTGGACACATCACATTTTCCCAAAGAAAACAGAGCTGTTTTTTGCAAAGTGCCTAGCTGTGTATTTTGGCCTCTAGCTCAGCCGGCACATAGTGAAACCTAACAGTCCTGTGCATGTTTTAAAATTAGCCATGTAGGGGAATCCAAGATGGGGTGTCTTGTGGTGCTCTCACCAGTTTATGTTACCCAGAATCCTTTGCAAACCTCAAAATTAGTTTAAAAAAAACTTTCTCCTCACATATGGTGATAGAAAGTTCTGGAATCTGAGAGAAGCCACGAATTACCTTCCACCCAGCATTCTGCCAAGTCTCCCGATAAAAATGGAACCTCACATGTGTGGGTAGGCCTAGTGCCCGCGACAGGAAATGCCCCAAAACACAACGTGGACAAGTCACATATTCCCAAAGAAAATAGAGGTGTTTTTTGCAAAGTGCCTAGCTGTAGATTTTGGCCTCTAGCTCACCCGGCACAGAGGGAAACCTTCCAAAGCTGTGCACTTTTGAAAACTAGACACCTAGGGGAATCAAAGATGGGGTGTCTTGTTTGTTCTCAGCAGGTTCTGTTACCTAGAATCCTTTGCAAACCTTAGGATTTGGCTAAAAAAACACCTTTTCGTCACATTTCGGTGACAGAAAGTTCTGGAATATGAGAGGAGCCACAAATTTTCTTCCACTCAGTGTTCCCCCAAGTCTACCAATAAAAATAGTACCTCACTTGTGTGGGTATGCCTAGAGCTCGCGACAGGAAATGCCCAAAACACAATGTTGACACATCACATTTTCCTAAAGAAAACAGAGCTGTTTTTTGCAAAGTGCCTAACTGTGATTATTTGCATCTAGCTCAGCTGGCACCTTGGGAAACCTAACACACCTGTATATTCTTAAAAACTAGACACCTAGGGGAATCCAAGGTGGGTGACTTATGGTGCTGTCACCGGGTTCTGTTACCCAGAATCCTTAACAAATCTCAAAATGTGTCTGAAAAAAATACTTTTTCCTCACATTTCTGTGACAGAAAGTTCTGGAATCTGAGAGGAGCCACAAATTTGCTTCCAGCCAGCATTCCACCAAGTCTCCCGATAAAAATGGTGTCACTTGTGTGGGTAGGCATAGTGCCGATGACAGAAATGCCCCAGAACACAAAGTGGACACATCACATTCTCCCAAAGAAAACAGAGCTGTTTTTTGCAAAGTACCTAGCTGTGGATTTTGGCCACTAGCTCAGCCGGCACCTAGGGAAACCTACCAGACCTGTGCAATGTTTACAACTAGACATGTAGGGGAATCCAAGATGGGGTGTCCTGTGGGGCTCTCAACAGGTTCTGTTACCCAGAATCCTGTGCAAACCTCAACATTTGTTTAAAAAACACTTTCTCCTCACATTTGGTGACAGAATGTTCTGGAATCAGAGAGGAGCCACAAATTACCTTCCACCCAGCATTCCACCAAGTCTTCCGATAAAAATGGTACCTCACATGTGTGGCTAGGCCTAGTGCCAGCGAGAGGAAATGCCCCAAAACACAACGTGGACACATCACAGATTCCCAAAGAAAATAGAGGTGTTTTTTGCAAAGTGCCTAGCTGTATATTTTGGCAACTAGCTCAGCCGGCACCTAGCGTAACCTACCAAAGCTGTGCATTTTTTAAAACTAGACACCGAGGGAAATTCAAGATGAGGTGACTTGTGGGGCTGTCACTAGGGTCTGTTACCCAGAATCCTTTCCAAACCTCAAAATTTGGCTAAAAAAACACTTTTTCCTCACATTTCGGTGACAGAACATTCTGTAATCTGAGAGGAGCCACACATTTCCTTCCACACAGCGTTCCCGCAAGTCTCCGGATAAAAATGGTACCTCACTTGTGTGGGTAGGCCTAGTGCCCACAACAGGAAATGCCCCAAAACCCAATGTGGACACATCACATTTTCCCAAATAAAACAGAGCTGTTTTTTGCAAAGTGTCTATCTGTGGATTTTGACCTCTAGCTCAGGCGTCACCAAGGGAACCTTACAAAACCTGTGTATTTTTGAAAACTAGACACCAAGGGGAATCCAAGATGGGGTATCTTGTAGGGCTCCCACCAGGTTCTGTTACCTAGAATCACTTGCAAACCTCAAAATTTGGCTAAAAAAACACCTTTTCCTCACATTTCGGTGACAGAAAGTTCTGGAATCTGAGAGAAGCCACAAATTTCCTTCCACCCAGAATTTCACCAAGCCTCCTGATAAAACAGGTACCTCACTTGTGTGGGTAGGCCTAGTGCCCTCAACAGGAAATGCCCCAAAACACAATGTGAACATATAACATGTTCCCAAAGAAAAATAGAGTTGTTTTTTGCAAAGTGCCTAGCTGTGGATTTTGGCCTCTAGCTCAGACGGCACCTATGGAAACCTACCAAACCTGTGTATTTTTTAAAATTAGCCTCATAGGGGAATCCAACATGGGGTGACTTGGGGGGCTCTCCTCATGTTCTGTTACCCAGAATCCTTTGCAAACTCAATATTTGGCTAAACAAACATTTTTTCCTCATCTTTCGGTGACAGAAAGTTCTGGAATTTGAGAGGAGCCACAAATTTCCGTCCACCCAGCATTCTGCACAGTCTCCGAATAAAAATGGTACCTCACATATGTGGGTAGGCCTACTGCACGCGGAAAAAAAAATGCCCAAAAACACAACGTGGACACGCCACAAATTCCCAAACTTAATAGAGGTGTTTTTTGTAAAGTGCCTACCTGGGGATTTTGGCCTCCAGCTCAGCCGGCGCCTAGGGTAACCTACCAAACCTGTGCATTTTTAAAAACTAGACACCTAGGGGAATTCAAGATGGGGTGACTTGTGGGGCTGTCACCAGGTTCTGTTACCCTGAATCCTTTACAAACCTCAAAAGTTGGCTAAAAAAACACTTTTTCCTCACATTTCGGTGACAGAACATTCTGTAACCTGAGAGGAGCCACACATTTCCTTCCACACAGCGTTCCTGCAAGTCTCCGGATAAAAATGGTACCTCACTTGCGTGGGTAGGCCTAGTACCCACAACAGGAAATGCCCCAACACCCAATGTGGACACCTCAGATTTTCACAAAGAAAACAGAGCTGCTTTTTGCAAAGTGTCTATCTGTGGATTTTTAACTCTAGCTCAGGTGTCACCAAGTGAACCTAACCAAACCTCTGTATATTTGAAAACTAGACACCAAGGGGAATCCAGGATGGGGTGTCTTGTTGTGCTCCCACCAGGTTCTGTTACCCACAATCCTCTGCAAACTTCAAAATGTGGCTAAAAAACACTTTTTCCTCACATTTCATGACAGAAAGTTCTGGAATCTGAGAGGAGCCACAAATTTCCTTCCACCCAGCATTCCTCCAAGTGTCCCCATACAAATGGCACCTCACATGTGTGGTAGGCCTAGTGCCCACAACAGGAAATGCCCCAAAACACAATGTGGACACATCACATTTTCCCAAAGAAAACAGAGCTGTTTTTTGCAAAGCGCCTTGCTGTGGATTTTGGCCTCTAGCTCAGCCGGCACCTAGGGAAACCTAACAAACCTGTGCATTTTTTAAAACTAGCCACATAGGGGAATCCAATATGGGGTGACTTGTGGGATTCCACCAGGTTCTCTTACCCAGAATCCTTTGCAAACCTCAATATTTGTCTAAAAAAACACTTTTTCCTCATATTTCAGTGACAGAAAGTTCTGGAATCTGAGAGGAGCCACAAATATCCTTCTACCCAGCATTCCACTAAGTCTCCCGATGGAAATGGTACCTCACTTGTGTTTGTAGGCCTAGTGCCTGTGGCAGGAAATGCCCCAAAACACAACGCGGACACATCACATTTTCCCAAAGAAAAAAGAGCTGTTTTTTGCAAAGTGCCTAGCTGTGGATTTTGGCCTCTAGCTCAGCCGGCACAGAAGGAAACCTATCAAATCTGTGCACTTTTGAAAACTAGACACCAAGAGGAATCCAAGATGGGGTGTCTTGTGGGTTCTCAGCAGGTTCTGTTACCTAGAATCCTTTGCAAACCTCAAAAGTTGGCTAAAAAACTTTTTCCTCATATTTCTGTGACAGAAAGTTCTGGAATCTGAGAGGAGCCACAAATTTCCTTCCACCCAGCATTCCTCCAAGTATCCCGATAAAAATGGTACCTCACTTGTGCTGGGTAGGAATAGTGCCCGTGACAGATATGCACCAAAACACAATGTGGACACATCACATTTTCCCAAAGAAAACAGAGCTGTTTTTTGCAAAGTGTTTAGCTGTGTATTTTGGCCTCTAGCTCAGCCGGCACCTAGTGAAACCTACCAGACCTGTCATGTTTTAAAACTAGCCATGTAGGGGAATCCAAGATGGGGTGTCTTGTGGGGCTCTCACCAGGTTCTGTTACCCAGAATCCTTTGCAAACCTCAAAATTATTTCAAAAAACACTTTCTCCTCACATTTGGTGACAGAAAGTTCTGGAATCTGAGAAAAGCCTCAAATTACCTTTCACCCAGCATTCCGCCAAGTCCCCCAATACAAATAGTACCTCAAATGCGTGGGTAGGCCTACTTCCCGTGACAGGAAATGCCCCAAAACACAACGTGGACAAGTCACATATTCCCAAAGAAAATAGAGGTGTTTTTTGCAAAGTGCCTAGCTGCAGATTTTGGCCTCTAGCTCAGCCGGCACCAAGGGAAACCTTCCAAACCTGTGCAGTTTTGAAAACTAGACACCTAGGGGAATCCAAGATGGGGTGGCTTGTGGGTTCTCAGCAGGTTCTGTTACCTAGAATCCTTTGCATACCTCAAATGTTGGCTAAAAAACACGTTTTCCTCATATTTCTGTGACAGAAAGTTCTGGAATCTGAGAGGGCCACAAATTTCTTTCCACCCAGCATTCCTCCAAGTCTCCTGATAAAAATGGTACCTCACTTGTGCTGGGTAAGCCTAGTGCCCGTGACAGAAATGCACCAAAACACAACGTGGACACATCACATTTTCCCAAAGAAAACAGAGCTGTTTTTTGCAAAGTGCCTAGCTGTGTATTTTGGCCTCTAGCTCAGCCGGCACCTAGTGAAACCTACCAGACCTGTGCGTTTTTTAAAACTAGCCATGTAGGGGAATCCAAGATGGGGTGTCCTGTGGGGATCTCACCAGGTTCTGTTACCCAGAATCCTTTGAAAGCCTCAAATTAGTTTAAAAACCACATTCTCCTAACATTTGGTGAAAGAATGTTATGGAATCTGAGAGAAGCCATGAATTACCTTCCACCCAGCATTCTTCCAAGTCTCCCGATAAAAATGGTACCTCACATGTGTGGGTAGGCCTAGTGCCCGCAACAGGAAATGCCCCAAAACACAACGTGGACAAGTCACAAATTCCCAAAGAAAATAGAGGTGTTTTTTGCAAAGTGCCTAGCTGTAGATTTTGGCTTCTAGCTCAGCCGGCACCAAGGGATACCTACCAGACCTGTGCAGTTTTTAAAACTAGACACCTAGGGGAATCCAAGATGGGGTGTCCTGTGGGGATCTCACCAGGTTCTGTTACCCAGAATCCTTTGCAATCCTCAAAATTAGTTTAAAAAACACTTTCTCCTCACATTTGGTGAAAGAATGTTATGGAATCTGAGAGGGCCATAAATTTCCTTCCACCCAGCATTCCTCCAAGTCTCCTAATAAAAATGGTACCTCACTTGTGTGGGTAGGCCTTGTTCCCACAACAGGAAATGCCCCAAAACACAACATGGACAAGTCACATATTCCCAAAGAAAATAGAGGTGTTTTTTGCAAAGTGCCTAGCTGTAGATTTTGGCTTCTAGCTCATCCGGCACCTAGGGTGACCTACCAAACCTGTGCTTTTTTAAAAACTAGATACCTAGGGGAATTCAACATGGGGTACCTTGTGTGGCTGTCACCAGGTTCTGTTACCCAGAATTGTTTACAAACCTCAGAATTTGGCTAAAAAAACACTTTTCCCTCACATTTCGGTGACAGAAAGTTTTGGAATCTGAGAGGAGTCACAAATGTCCTTCCACCCAGCATTCCCCCGGGTGTCCTGATACAAATGGTACCTCACTTGTGTGGGTAGGCTTAGTGCCCACAACAGGAAATGCCCCAAAACACAATGTGAACACATCACATTTTCTCGAAGAAAACAGAGCTGTTTTTTGCAAAGTGCCTAGCTGTGGATTTTGGCCTCTAGCTCAGACGGCACCTATGGAAACCTACCAAAGCTGTGCATTTGTAAAAACTAGCCACATAGGGGAATCCAAGAAGGGGGGACTTGGGGGCTCTCACCAGGTTTTGTTACCCATAATCCTTTTCAAACCTAAATATTTGGCTAAAAAAACAATTTTTCCTCATCTTTCTGTGACAGAAAGTTCTGGAATCTGAGAGGAGCCACTCATTTCCTTCACAAAGCATTCTGTCAAGTCTCCCAATAAAAATGGTACCTCAGTTGTGTGGGTTGGGCTAGTGCCCGCAACAGAAAATGCCTCAAAACACAACGTGGACACGTCATATTTTCCCAAAGAAAATAGAGCGTTTTTTTGCAAAGTCCCTAGCTGTGGATTTTTGCCTCTAGCTCAGCCGGCACCTAGGGAAAGCTACTAAACCTGTGCATTCTTTAAAACTGGGCACGGAGGTGAATCCACGATGGGGGACTTGTGTGGCTCTCACCAGGTTCTGTTACCCAGAATCCTTTCCAAACCTCAAAATTTGGCTAAAAAAACACTTTTTCCTCACATTTCGGTGACAGAAAGTTCTGGAATCTGAGAGGAGTCACAAATGTCCTTCCACCCAGCATTCCCCCGAGTGTCCTGATACAAATGGTACCTCACTTGTGTGGGTAGGCTTAGTGCCCACAACAGGAAATGCCCCAAAACACAATGTGAACACATCACATTTTCCTGAAGAAAACAGAGCTGTTTTTTGCAAAGTGCCTTGCTGTGGATTTTGGCCTCTAGCTCAGCCGGCACCTAGGGAAACCTACCACACCTGTGCATTTTTTAAAACTAGCCTCATAGGGGAATCCAAGATGGGATGTCTTGTGGGGCTCTCAGCAGGTTCTGTTACCCAGAATCATTTCCAAACCTCAGAATTTGGCTAAAAAAAACACTTTTCCCTCACATTTCGGTGACAGAAAGTTTTGGAATCTGAGAGCAGCCACAAATTTCCTTCCACCTAGCGTTCCCAAAAGTCTCTCGATTAAATGGTACCTCAATTGTGCGGGTAGGTCTGGTGTCTGCAACAGGAAATACCCCCAAAACAGAATGTGGACACATCACATTTTCCCAAAGAAAACAGAGCTGTTTTTTGCCAAGTGTCTATATGTGGATTTTGGCCTCTAGCTCAGGCGGCACCAAGGGAACCTCATCAAACCTGTGTATTTTTTAAAACTAGACACCACGGGGAATCTAAGATGGGGTGTCTTGTGGTGCGTCCACCAAGTTGTGTTACCCAGAATCCTTTGCAAACCTCAAAATTTGTCTAAAAAAACACCTTTTTCTCACATTTCGGTGACAGAAAGTTGTGGAATCTGAGAGGAGCCACAAATTTCCTTCCACCCAGCATTCCTCCAATTCTCCCGATAAAAATGGTACCTCACTTGTGCTCGGTAGGCCTAGTGCCCGTGACAGAAATGCCCCAAAACACAACGTGGACACCTCACATTTTCCCAAAGAAAACAGCTGTTTTTTGCAAAGTGCCTAGCTGTGGATTTTAGCCTCTAGCTCAGCCGGCACCTAGGGAAACCTACCAGACCTGTGCATTTTTTTAAACTACACATTTCGGTGACGGAAAATTCTGTAATCTGAGAGGAGCCACAAATTTCCTTCTACCCAGCATTTCTGCAAGTCTCCAGATGAAAATGGGTACCTCACTTGTGTGGGTAGGCCTATTGCCCGCGACAGGAAATGCCGCAAAACACAATGTAGACACATCACATTTTCCCAAAGAAAACATAGCTGAATGTTGCAAAGTGCCTAGCTGTGGATTTTTGTCTTTAGCTCATCCGGCACCTAGGGAAACCTACCAAACATGTGGCTTTTGTAACACTATACACGTAGGGGAATCCAAGAGGGGTGACTTGTGTGGCTCTCACGATGTTCTGTTACCCAGAATCCTTTGCAAACCTCAAAATCTGAGAGAAGCCACGAATTACCTTCCACCCAGCATTCCGCCAAGTCTCCTGATAAAAATGGTACCTCATATGTGTGGGTAGGCCTAGTGCCCGTGGCAGGAAATGCCCCAAAACACAATGTGGACAAGTCCCATATTCCCAAAGAAAATAGAGGTGTTTTTTGCAAAGTGCCTAGCTGCAGATTTTGGCCTCTAGCTCAGCCGGCACCTAGCGTAACCTACCAAACCTGTGCATTTTTGAAAACTAGACACCTAGGGAAGTTCAACATTGGGTTACTTGTGGGGCTGTCACCAGGTTCTGTTACCTAGAATCATTTACAAACCTCAAAATGTGGCTAAATAAACACTTTTTCCTCACATTTTGGTGACAGAACTCTCTGTAATCTGAGAGGAGACACAAATTTCCTTCCACCCAGCATTCCCGCAAGCCTCCAGATGAAAATGGTATGTTACTTGTGTGGGTAGGCCTATTGCCTGCGACAGGAAATGCCCCAAAACACAACATGGACACTTCACATTTTCCCAAAGAAAACATAGCTGTTTTTTGCAAAGTGCCTAGCTGTGGATTTTTGCCTCTAGCTCAGCCGGCACCTTGGGAAACCTACCATACCTGTGCATTTTTTTAAAGTAGCCATCCAAGCAGTCCAAGGAGAGGACAGCATAGGCGCACAGCGACCGCCCCCCTTGATGCATGTCTGACAATAAGGGGACACTCCCCCTCCTGGATACCAGAGGCCACTAGCCTCTAGGGATAGAGCCACCTCAAGGTAGTTCCTTGGTAAGGTAGGCCCTTTGCTTTATTGCTTTATTCCTTATACCTGTTACCAACTGAGCAGTGTCTTCTCAACTTCTAGTATGAGTCTTAGGGATCCGTTGCCCTGATGAATGCCCCGAGACCTTCCTAGGCTCACTACAGAGGTCGGAAAGATGTTGGCTATCACTCTTTAGAAAGGTGACCCTGTGAGTCCTTCTTCTCACAGAGGCGTTCCACTCTACGCTTTTAACCACACCAAACAGACCCCATCATTAAATTGTTACTTTACACAGGTGGCTGTTTAGGTGTTTTTATTTTCCCTAGATTAGCTGGATCCCGATCTTTCCAGACCTAAAATTTATTTACGCACTCCCTCCTGTTCTATTAACAGTGAGGATGAGTCCGCCCAGGTGGCACTGCCCTACCTGGGGGAGGTTATGTGGTCAAATGATGAAGCATGACACTATATAGTGTGTGAGACCACTAAGTCCGTAAAGGAAATTTCCCCCCTTTTTTTCTCTTAATGCTCACCAATCTCATACTGACCTTTTTCCTCTAACAGAGGACCGCGAGGAACCAAGGGAACAATTGGTACCCTTCGTGTCCATCCCGTGGTGTATAAGAGAGCCCCGTACTCCTTAGTGTGATTTCTGTTACCAAGACTCCTTTACAAACCCTAAAAAATGTGGCAAAAAAAAACACTTTTCCCCCACATTTCGGTGACAGAAAGTTCTGGAATCTGAGAGGGCCATAAATTTCCTTCCACCCAGCATTCCTCCAAGTCTCCTGATAAAAATGGTACCTCACTTGTGCTGGGTAAGCCTAGTGCCCGTGACAGAAATGCACCAAAACACAACGTGGACACATCACATTTTCCCAAAGAAAACAGAGCTGTTTTTTGCAAAGTGCCTAGCTGTGTATTTTGGCCTCTCGCTCCGCCGACACCTAGTGAAACCTACCAGACCTGTGCGTTTTTTAAAACTAGCCATGTAGGGGAATCCAAGATGGGGTGTCCTGTGGGGATTTCACCAGTTTCTGTTACCCAGAATCCTTTGCAATCCTCAAAATTAGTTTAAAAAACACTTTCTCCTCACATTTGGTGAAAGAATGTTATGGAATCTGAGAGAAGCCATGAAGTACCTTCCACCCAGCATTCTTCCAAGTCTCCCGATAAAAATGGTACCTCACATGTGTGGGTAGGCCTAGTGCCCGCGACAGGAAATGCCCCAAAACACAACATGGACAAGTCACATATTCCCAAAGAAAATAGAGGTGTTTTTTGCAAAGTGCCTAGCTGTAGATTTTGGCTTCTAGCTCAGCCGGCTCCTAGGGTAACCTACCAAACCTGTGCTTTTTTTAAAACTAGATACCTAGGGGAATTCAACATGGGGTGACTTGTGTGGCTGTCACCAGGTTCTGTTACCCAGAATTGTTTACAAACCTCAAAATTTGGCTAACAAAACACTTTTTCCTCACATTTCAGTGACAGAACGTTCTGTAATCAGAGAGGAGCCACAAATTTCCTTCCACCCAGCATTCCTGCAAGTCTCCCGATGAAAATGGTACCTCACTTGTGTGGATAGGCAGATTGCCCGCTACAGGAAATGCCCCAAAACACAATGTGGACACATCACTTTTTCCCAAAGAAAACGTAGCTGTTTTTTGCAAAGTCCCTAGCTGTGGATTTTTGTCTTTAGCTCATCCGGCACCTAGGGAAACCTACCAAACATGTGGCTTTTGTAACACTATAAACCTAGGGGAATCCAAGAGGGGTGACTTGTGTGGCTCTCACGATGTTCTGTTACCCAGAATCCTTTGCAAACCTCAAAATTAATTTAAAAAACACTTTCTCCTCACATTTGGTGACAGAAAGTTCTGGAATCTGAGAGAAGCCACAAATTACCATCCACCCAGCATTCCGCCAAGTCTCCTGATAAAAATGGTACCTCATATGTGTGGGTAGGCCTAGTGCCCATGGCAGGAAATGCCCCAAAACACAATGTGGACAAGTCCCATATTCCCAAAGAAAATAGAGGTGTGTTTTGCAAAGTGCCTAGCTGCAGATTTTGGCCTCTAGCTCAGCCGGCACCTAGCGTAACCTACCAAACCTGTGCATTTTTTAAAACTAGACGCCTAGGGAAGTTCAACATTGGGTTACTTGCGGGTCTGTCACCAGGTTCTGTTACCTAGAATCATTTACAAACCTCAAAATGTGGCTAAATAAACACTTTTTCCTCACATTTTGGTGACAGAACTCTCTATAATCTGAGAGGAGACACAAATTTCCTTCCACCCAGCGTTCCCGCAATCCCGCAAGCCTCCAGATGAAAATGGTATGTTACTTGTGTGGGTAGGCCTATTGCCCGCGACAGGAAATGCCCCAAAACACAACATGGACACATCACATTTTCCCAAAGAAAACATAGCTGTTTTTTGCAAAGTGCCTAGCTGTGGATTTTTGCCTCTAGCTCAGCCGGCACCTTGGGAAACCTACCATACCTGTGCATTTTTTAAAAGTAGCCATCCAAGCGGTCCAAGGAGAGGACAGCATAGGCGCACAGCGACCGCCCCCCTTGATGCATGTCTGACAATAAGGGGACACTCCCCCTCCTGGATACCAGAGGCCACTAGCCTCTAGGGATAGGGCCACCTCAAGGTAGTTCCTTGGTAAGGTAGGCCCTTTGCTTTATTGCTTAATTCCTTATACCTGTTACCAACTGAGCAGTGTCTTCTCAACTTCTAGTATGAGTCTTAGGGATCTGTTGCCCTGATGAATGCCCCAAGACCTTCCTAGGCTCACTACAGAGGTCAGAAAGATGTTGGCTATCACTCTTTAGAAAGGTGACGCTGTGAGTCCTTCTTCTCACAGAGGCGTTCCACTCTACGCTTTTAACTACACCAAACAGACCCCATCATTAAATTGTTACTTTACACAGGTGGCTGTTTAGGTGTTTTTATTTTCCCTAGATTAGCTGGATCCCGATCTTTCCAGACCTAGAATTTATTTACGCACTCCCTCCTGTTCTATTAACAGTGAGGTTGAGTCCGCCCAGGTGGCACTGCCCTACATGGGGGAGGTTATGTGGTCAAATGATGAAGCATGACACTATATAGTGTGTGAGACCACTAAGTCCGTAAAGGAAATTTCCCCCCTTTTTTTCTCTTAATACTCACCAATCTCATACTGACCTTTTTCCTCTAACAGAGGACCGCGAGGAACCAAGGGAACAATTGGTATCCTTCGTGTCCATCCCGTGGTGTATAAGAGAGCCCCGTACTCCTTAGTGTGATTTCTGTTACCAAGACTCCTTTACAAACCATAAAAAATGTGGCAAAAAAAAAACACTTTTTCCCCACATTTCGGTGACAGAAAGATCTGGAATCTGAGAGGGCCATAAATTTCCTTCCACCCAGCATTCCTCCAAGTCTCCTGATAAAAATGGTACCTCACTTGTGCTGGGTAAGCCTAGTGCCCGTGACAGAAATGCACCAAAACACAACGTGGACACATCACATTTTCCCAAAGAAAACAGAGCTGTTTTTTGCAAAGTGCCTAGCTGTGTATTTTGGCCTCTAGCTCAGCCGGCACCTAGTGAAACCTACCAGACCTGTGCATTTTTTAAAACTTGTCATGTAGGAGAATCCAAGATGGGGTGTCCTGTGGGGATCTCACCAGGTTCTGTTACCCAGAATCCTTTGCAATCCTCAAAATTAGTTTAAAAAACACTTTCTCCTCACATTTGGTGAAAGAATGTTATGGAATCTGATAGAAGCCATGAATTACCTTCCACCCAGCATTCTTCCAAGTCTCCCGATAAAAATGGTACCTCATATGTGTGGGTAGGCCTAGTGCCCGCGACAGGAAATGCCCCAAAACACAACGTGGACAAGTCACATATTCCCAAAGAAAATAGAGGTGTTTTTTGCAAAGTGCCTAGCTGTAGATTTTGGCTTCTAGCTCAGCCGGCACCTAGGGTAACCTACCAAACCTGTGCTTTTTTTTAAACTAGATACCTAGGGGAATTCAACATGGGGTGACTTGTGTGGCTGTCACCAGGTTCTGTTACCCAGAATTGTTTACAAACGACAAAATTTGGCTAACAAAACACTTTTTCCTCACATTTCAGTGACAGAACGTTCTGTAATCAGAGAGGAGCCACAAATTTCCTTCCACCCAGCATTCCCGCAAGTCTCCAGATGAAAATGGTACCTCACTTGTGTGGATAGGCATATTGCCCGCGACAGGAAATGCCCCAAAACACAATGTGGACACATCACTTTTTCCCAAACAAAACGTAGCTGTTTTTTGCAAAGTCCCTAGCTGTGGATTTTTGCCTCTAGCTCAGCCGGCACCTAGGGAAACCTGCCAAACCTGTGCATTTTTTAAAACTAGGCACGGAGGTGAATCCAAGATGGGGGACTTGTGTGGATCTCACCAGGTTCTGTTACCCAGAATCCTTTCCAAACCTCAAAATTTGGCTAAAAAAACACTTTTTCCTCACATTTCGGTGACAGAAAGTTATGGAATCTGAGAGGAGTCACAAATGTCCTTCCACCCAGCATTCCCCCGGGTGTCCTGATACAAATGGTACCTCACTTGTGTGGGTAGGCTTAGTGCCCACAACAGGAAATGCCCCAAAACACAATGTGAACACATCACATTTTCCCGAAGAAAACAGAGCTGTTTTTTGCAAAGTGCCTAGCTGTGGATTTTGGCCTCTAGCTCAGACGGCACCTATGGAAACCTACTAAAACTGTGCATTTGTAAAAACTAGCCACATAGGGGAATCCAAGAAGGGGTGACTTGGGGGCTCTCACCAGGTTTTGTTACCCATAATCCTTTTCAAACCTAAATATTTGGCTAAAAAGACATTTTTTCCTCATCTTTCTGTGACAGAAAGTTCTGGAATCTGAGAGGAGCCACTAATTTCCTTCCACCCAGCATTCCCGCAAGTCTCCAGATGAAAATGGTACCTCACTTGTGTGGATAGGCATACTGCCCGCGACAGGAAATTCCCCAAAACACAATGTGGACACATCACTTTTTCCCAAAGAAAACGTAGCTGTTTTTTTGCAAAGTCCCTAGCTGTGGATTTTTGTCTCTAGCTCAGATGGCACCTAGGGAAACCTACTAAACCTGTGCATTTTTTTAAACTGGGCACGGAGGTGAATCCAAGATGGGGGACTTGTGTGGCTCTCACCAGGTTCTGTTACCCAGAATCCTTTCCAAACCTCAAAATTTGGTTAAAAAAACACTTTTTCCTCACATTTCGGTGACAGAAAGTTCTGGAATCTGAGAGGAGTCACAAATGTCCTTCCACCCAGCATTCCCCCGAGTGTCCTGATACAAATGGTACCTCACTTGTGTGGGTAGGCTTAGTGCCCACAACAGGAAATGCCCCAAAACACAATGTGAACACATCACATTTTCCCGAAGAAAACAGAGCTGTTTTTTGCAAAGTGCCTAGCTGTGGATTTTGGCCTCTAGCTCAGACGGCACCTATGGAAACCTACTAAAGCTGTGCATTTGTAAAAACTAGCCACATAGGGGAATCCAAGAAGGGGTGACTTGTGGGGCTCTCACCAGGTTTTGTTACCCATAATCCTTTTCAAACCTAAATATTTGGCTAAAAAGACATTTTTTCCTCATCTTTCTGTGACAGAAAGTTCTGGAATCTGAGAGGAGCCACTAATTTCCTTCCACCCAGCATTCCCGCAAGTCTCCAGATGAAAATGGTACCTCACTTGTGTGGATAGGCATATTGCCCGCGACAGGAAATGCCCCAAAACACAATGTGGACACATCACTTTTTCCCAAAGAAAACGTAGCTGTTTTTTGCAAAGTCCCTAGCTGTGGATTTTTGCCTCTAGCTCAGCCGGCACCTAGGGAAAGCTACTAAACCTGTGCATTCTTTAAAACTGGGCACGGAGGTGAATCCACGATGGGGGACTTGTGTGGCTCTCACCAGGTTCTGTTACACAGAATCCTTTCCAAACCTCAAAATTTGGCTAAAAAAACACTTTTTCCTCACATTTCGGTGACAGAAAGTTCTGGAATCTGAGAGGAGTCACAAATGTCCTTCCACCCAGCATTCCCCCGAGTGTCCTGATACAAATGGTACCTCACTTGTGTGGGTAGGCTTAGTGCCCACAACAGGAAATGCCCCAAAACACAATGTGAACACATCACATTTTCCTGAAGAAAACAGAGCTGTTTTTTGCAAAGTGCCTAGCTGTGGACTTTGGCCTCTAGCTCAGACGGCACCTATGGAAACCTACCAAAGCTGTGCATTTGTAAAAACTAGCCACATAGGGGAATCCAAGAAGGGGTGACTTGGGGGCTCTCACCAGGTTTTGTTACCCATAATCCTTTTCAAACCTAAATATTTGGCTAAAAAAAAAATGTTTCCTCATCTTTCTGTGACAGAATGTTCTGGAATCTGAGAGGAGCCACTAATTTCCTTCACCCAGCATTACGTCAAGTCTCCCAATAAAAATGGTACCTCACTTGTGTGGGTTGGGCTAGTGCCTGCAACAGGAAATGCCTCAAAACACAACGTGGACACGTCATATTTTCCCAAAGAAAATAGAGCTGTTTTTTGCAAAGTGTCTAGTTGTGGATTTTGGCCTCTAGCTCACCCGGCAACTAGGGAAACCTACCAATACTGTGCACGTCTGAAAACTAGACACCTAGGAGAATCCATGATTGGGTGACTTGTGGGGCTGTCACCAGGTTTGTTACCAAGACTCCTTTACAAACCATAAAAGATTTTGCTAAAAAAACACTATTTTCCCACAATTTTGTGACAGAAAGTTCTGGAATCTAAGAGAAGCCACAAATTTCCTTCCACACAGCGTTCCCGCAAGTCTCCCGATACAAATGGGACCTCACTCGTGTGGGTAGGCCTAGTTCTCACACCAGGAAATGCCCCAAAACACAATGTGGAAACATCATATTTTCACAAAGAAAACAGAGCTGTTTTTTGCAAAGTGCCTTGCTGTGGATTTTGGCCTCTAGCTCAGCCGGCACCTGGGGAAACCTACCACACCTGTGCATTTTTTAAAACTAGCCTCATAGGGGAATCCAAGATGGGATGTCTTGTGGGGCTCTCAGCAGGTTCTGTTACCCAGAATCATTTCCAAACCTCAGAATTTGGCTAAAAAAACACTTTTTCCTCACATTTCGGTGACAGAAAGTTTTGGAATCTGAGAGGAGCCACAAATTTCCTTCCACCTAGCGTTCCCAAAAGTCTCCGGATTAAATGGTACCTCAATTGTGCAGGTAGGTCTGGTGTCTGCAACAGGGAATACCCCCAAAACAGAATGTGGACACATCACATTTTCCCAAAGAAAACAGAGCTGTTTTTTGCCAAGTGTCTATATGTGGATTTTGGCCTCTAGCTCAGAAGGCACCAAGGGAACCTCATCAAACCTGTGTATTTTTTAAAACTAGACACCACAGGGAATCGAAGATGGGGTGTCTTGTGGTGCGTCCACCAAGTTGTGTTACCCAGAATCCTTTGCAAACCTCAAAATTTGGCTAAAAAAAACACCTTTTTCTCACATTTCGGTGACAGAAAGTTGTGGAATCTGAGAGGAGCCACAAATTTTCTTCCACCCAGCATTTCCCCCAAGTCTGCTAATAAAAATAGTACCTCACTTGTGTGGGTAGGCCTAGGGCTTGCGACAGGAAATGCCCAAAACACAACGTTGACACATCACATTTTCCCAAAGAAAACAGAGCAGTTTTTTGCAAAGTGCTTAACTGTGGATTTTTGCCTCTAGCTCTGCTGGCATCCTGGGAAACCTAACAAACCTGTACATTTTTGAAAACTAGACACCTAGGGGAATCCAAGATGGGAGACTTGTGGAGCTGTCACCAGGTTCTGTTACCCAGAATCCTTTCCAAACCTCAGAATTTGGCTGAAAAAACAAGTTTTCCTCACATGTCTGTGACAGAAAGTTCTGGAATCTGAGAGGAGCCACAAATTTCCTTCCACCCAGCATTCCTCCAAGTCTCCCGATAAAAATGGTACCTCACTTGTGCTGGGTAGGCCTAGTGCCCGTGACAGAAATGCCCCAAAACACAACATGGACACCTCACATTTTCCCAAAGAAAACAGCTGTCTTTTGCAAAGTGCCTAGCTGTGGATTTTAGCCCCTAGCTCAGCCGGCACCTAGGGAAACCTACCAGACCTGTGCATTTTTTGAAACTACACATTTCGGTGACGGAACATTCTGTAATCTGAGAGGAGCCACAAATTTCCTTCCACCCTGCATTTCTGCAAGTCTCCAGATGAAAATGGGTACCTCACTTGTGTGGGTAGGCCCATTGCCCGCGACATGAAATGCTGCAAAACACAATGTAGACACATCACATTTTCCCAAAGAAAACATAGCTGAATGTTGCAAAGTGCCTAGCTGTGGATTTTTGTCTTTAGCTCATCCGGCACCAAGGGAAACCTACCAAACATGTGGCTTTTGTAACACTATACACGTAGGGGAATCCAAGAGGGGTGACTTGTGTGGCTCTCACGATGTTCTGTTACCCAGAATCCTTTGCAAACCTCAAAATTAATTTAAAAAACACTTTCTCCTCACATTTGGTGACAGAAAGTTCTGGAATCTGAGAAAAGCCACAAATTACCTTCCACCCAGCATTCCGCCAAGTCTCCTGATAAAAATGGTACCTCATATGTGTGGGTAGGCCTAGTGCCCGTGGCAGGAAATGCCCAAAACACAATGTGGACAAGTCCCATATTCCCAAAGAAAATAGAGGTGTTTTTTGCAAAGTGCCTAGCTGCAGATTTTGGCCTCTAGCTCAGCCGGCACCTAGCGTAACCTACCAAACCTGTGCATTTTTTAAAACTAGACACCTAGGGAAGTTCAACATTGGGTTACTTGTGGGGCTGTCACCAGGTTCTGTTACCTAGAATCATTTACAAACCTCAAAATGTGGCTAAATAAACACTTTTTCCTCACATTTTGGTGACAGAACTCTCTGTAATCTGAGAGGAGACACAAATTTCCTTCCACCCAGCATTCCCGCAAGCCTCCAGATGGAAATGGTATGTTACTTGTGTGGGTAGGCCTATTGCCCGCGACAGGAAATGCCCCAAAACACAACATGGACACATCACATTTTCCCAAAGAAAACATAGCTGTTTTTTGCAAAGTGCCTAGCTGTGGATTTTTGCCTCTAGCTCAGCCGGCACCTTGGGAAACCTACCATACTTGTGCATTTTTTAAAAGTAGCCATCCAAGCGGTCCAAGGAGAGGACAGCATAGGCGCACAGTGACCGCCCCCCTTGATGCATGTCTGACAATAAGGGGACACTCCCCCTCCTGGATACCAGAGGCCACTAGCCTCTAGGGATAGGGCCACCTCAAGGTAGTTCCTTGGTAAGGTAGGCCCTTTGCTTTATTGCTTTATTCCTTATACCTGTTACCAACTGAGCAGTGTCTTCTCAACTTCTAGTATGAGTCTTAGGGATCCGTTGCCCTGATGAATGCCCCGAGACCTTCCTATGCTCACTACAGAGGTCAGAAAGATGTTGGCTATCACTCTTTAGAAAGGTGACCCTGTGAGTCCTTCTTCTCACAGAGGCGTTCCACTCTACGCTTTTAACCACACCAAACAGACCCCATCATTAAATTGTTACTTTACACAGGGGGTTGTTTAGGTGTTTTTATTTTCCCTAGATTAGCTGGATCCCGATCTTTCCAGACCTAGAATTTATATACGCACTCCCTCCTGTTCTATTAACAGTGAGGTTGAGTCCGCTCAGGTGGCACTGCCCTACCTGGGGGAGGTTACGTGGTCAAATGATGAAGCATGACACTATATTGTGTGAGACCACTAAGTCCGTAAAGGAAATTTCCCCCCTTTTTTTCTCTTAATGCTCACCAATCTCATACTGACCTTTTTTCTCTAACAGAGGACCGCGAGGAACCAAGGGAACAATTGGTACCCTTCGTGTCCATCCCGTGGTGTATAAGAGAGCCCCGTACTCCTTAGTGTGATTTCTGTTACCAAGACTCCTTTACAAACCCTAAAAAATGTGGCAAAAAAAAAAACACTTTTTCCCCACATTTCGGTGACAGAAAGTTCTGGAATCTAAGAGAAGCCACAAATTTCCTTCCACACAGCATTCCCGCAAGTCTCCCGATACAAATGGTACCTCACTTGTGTGGGTAGGTCTAGTGCCCACAACAGGAAATGCCCCAAAGCACAATGTGGACACATCACATTTTCCCAAACAAAACAGAGCTGTTTTTTGCAAAGTGCCTTGCTGTGGATTTTGCCCTCTAGCTCAGACGGCACCTAGGGAAACCTACCACACCTGTGCATTTTTAAAAAATAGCCATATAGGGGAATCCAAGATGGGATGTTTTGTGGGGCTCTCAGCATGGTCTGTTACCCAGAATCATTTGAAAACCTCACAATTTGGCTAAAAAAACACTTTTTCCTCACATGTCAGTGACAGAAAGTTCTGGAATCTGAGAGGAGCCACAAATTTCCTTCCACCCAGCGTTCCCCCAAGTCTCTCGATAAAATGGCACCTCACTTGTGTGAGTAGGCCTGGTGCCCGTGACAGGAAATGGCCAAAACACAACTTTCACACATCACATTTTCCCAAAGAAAACAGAGCTGTTTTTTGCAAAGTGCCTAACTGTGGATTTTTGCCTCTAGCTCAGCTGGCGCCTAGAGGAACCTAACAAACCTGTATATTTTTTTAAACTAGACACCTAGGGGAATCCAATATGGGTAACTTCTGGGGCTGTCACCAGGTTTTGTTACCCAGAATCATTTCCAAACCTCAGAATTTGGCTAAAAAAACATTTTTTCCTCACATTTCAGTAACAGAAAGTTCTGTAATCTGAGAGGAGCCACAAATTTCCTTCCACCCAGCTTTCCCAAATTCTCCTGATGAAATCGTACCTCAATTGTGTGGGTAGGCCTGGTTCCTGCGACAGGAAATACCCCAAAACACAATGTGGACATATCACATTTTCCAAAGAAAACAGAGCTGTTTTTTGCAAAGTGCCTACCTGTGGATTTTGGCCTCTAGCTCAGGCGGCACCAGGGGAAACCTTACCAAACCTCTGTAATTTTGAAAACCAGACACCAAGGGGAATCCAAGATGGGGTGTCTTGTGGTGGGCCCACCAGGTTCTATTACCCAGAATCCTTTGCAAACCTCTAACTGGCTAAAAAAACACCTTTTCCTCAAATTTCGGTGACAGAAAGTTCTGGAATCTGAGAGGAGCCACAAATGTCCTTCCACCCAGCATTTTGCCAAGTCTCCTGATAAAAATTGTACCTCACTTGTGTGGGTAGGCCTTATGCCCGCAACAGGAAATGCCCCAAAACACAACATGAACATATAACATATTCCCAAAGAAAATAGAGTGTTTTTTTGCAAAGTGTTTACCTGTGGATTTTGGCCTCTAGCTCAGCCGGCACCTAGGGTAACCTACCAAACCTGTGCATTTTTTAGAACTAGACACCTAGGGAAATCCAAGATGGGGTGACTTGTGGGGCTCTCTTCAGGTTCTGTTCCCAGAATCCATTGAAAACCTCACAATTTGGCTGAAAAAACTAATTTTCCTCACATTTCTGTGACAGGAAGTTCTGGAATCTGAGAGGAGACACAAATTTCCTTCCACACAGCGTTCCCCCAAGTCTCTCGATAAAATGGCACCTCACTTGTGTGAGTAGGCCTGGTGCCCGTGACAGGAAATACCCCAAAACACAATGTGGACACATCACATTTTCCCAAAGAAAACAGAGCTGTTTTTTGCAATGTGCTGAACTGTGGATTTTTGCCTCTAGCTCAGCTGGCACCTAGAGGAACCTAACAAACCTGTATATTTTTTTGAAACTAGACACCTAGGGGAATCCAAGATGGGTAACTTCTGGGGCTGTCACCAGGTTTCGTTACCCAGAATCATTTCCAAACCTCAGAATTTGGCTAAAAAAAACATTTTTTCCTCAGATTTCAGTAACAGAAAGTTCTGTAATCTGAGAGGAGCCACAAATTTCCTTCCACCCAGCTTTCCCAAAAGTCTCCTGATGAAATGGTACCTCAATTGTGTGGGTAGTCTTGGTTCCTGCGACAGGCAATACCCCAAAACACAATGTGGACATATCACATTTTCCAAAGAAAACAGAGCTGTTTTTTGCAAAGTGCCCTCCTGTCGATTTTGGCCTCTAGCTCAGGCGGCACCAAGGGAACCTTACCAAACCTGTGTATTTTTGAAAATCAGACACCAAGGGGAATCCAAGATGGGGTGTCTTGTGGTGGGCCCACCAGGTTCTATTACCCAGAATCTTTTGCAAACCTCAAACTGGCTAAAAAAACACCTTTTCCTCACATTTCGGTGACAGAAAGTTCTTGAATCTGAGAGGAGCCACAAATGTCCTTCCACTCAGCATTTTGCCAAGTCTCCCGATAGAAATGGTACCTCACTTGTGTGGGTAGGCCTAGTGCCCGCAACAGGAAATGCCCCAAAACACAACGTGAACATATAACATATTCCCAAAGAAATTAGAGTGTTTTTTTGCAAAGTGTTTAGCTGTGGATTTTGGCCTCTAGCTCAGCCGGCACCGAGGGTAACCTACCAAACCTGTGCATTTTTTAGAACTAGACACCTAGGGGAATCCAAGATGGGTAACTTCTGGGGCTGTCACCAGGTTTTGTTACCCAGAATCATTTCCAAACCTCAGAATTTGGCTAAAAAACATTTTTTCCTCACATTTCAGTAACAGAAAGTTCTGTAATCTGAGAAGAGCCACAAATTTCCTTCCACTCAGCTTTCCCAAAAGTCTCCTGATGAAATGGTACCTCAATTGTGTGGGTAGGCCTGGTTCCTGCGACAGGAAATACCCCAAAACACAATGTGGACATATCACATTTTCCAAAGAAAACAGAGCTGTTTTTTGCAAAGTGCCTACCTGTGTATTTTGGCCTCTAGCACAGGCGGCACCTGGGGAAACCTTACCAAACCTGTGTATTTTTGAAAAACAGACACCAAGGGGAATCCAAGATGGGGTGTCTTGTGGTAGGCCCACCAGGTTCTATTACCCAGAATCCTTTGCAAACATCAAACTGGTTAAAAAAACACCTTTTCCTCACATTTCGGTGACAGAAAGTTCTGGAATCTGAGAGGAGCTACAAATGTCCTTCCACCCAGCATTTTGCCAAGTCTCCCGATAAAAATGGTACCTCACTTGTGTGGGTAGGCCTTGTGCCCGCAACAGGAAATGCCCCAAAACACAACGTGAACATATAACATATTCCCAAAGAAAATAGAGTGTTTTTTTGCAAAGTGTTTACCTGTGGATTTTGGCCTCTAGCTCAGCCGGCACCTAGGGTAACCTACCAAACCTGTGCATTTTTGAGTACTAGACACCTAGGGAAATCCAAGATGGGGTGACTTGTGGGTCTCTCTTCAGGTTCTGTTCCCAGAAACCATTGAAAACCTCACAATTTGGCTGAAAAAACTCATTTTCCTCACATTTCTGTGACAGGAAGTTCTGGAATCTGAGAGGAGACACAAATTTCCTTCCACACAGCGTTCCCCTAAGACTCTCGATAAAATGGCACTTCACTTGTGTGAGTAGGCCTGGTGCCCGTGACAGGAAATACCCCAAAACACAATGTGGACCCATCACATTTTCCCAAAGAAAACAGAGCTGTTTTTTGCAAGGTGCCGAACTGTGGATTTTTGCATCTAGCTCAGCTGGCACCTAGAGGAACCTAACAAACCTGTATAGTTTTTTTAAACTAGACACCTAGGGGAATCCAAGATGGGTAACTTCTGGGGCTGTCACCAGGTTTTGTTACCCAGAATCATTTCCAAACCTCAGAATTTGGCTAAAAAAACATTTTTTCCTCACATTTCAGTAACAGAAAGTTCTGTAATCTGAGAGGAGCCACAAATTTCCTTCCACCCAGCGTTCCCAAAAGTCTCCTGATGAAATGGTACCTCAATTGTGTGGGTAGGCCTGGTTCCCGCGACAGGCAATACCCCAAAACACAATGTGGACATATCACATTTTCCAAAGAAAACAGAGCTGTTTTTTGCAAAGTGCCCACCTGTCGATTTTGGCCGCGAGCTCAGGCGGCACCAAGGGAACCTTACCAAACCTGTGTATTTTTGAAAAACAGACACCAAGGGGAATCCAAGATGGGGTGTCTTGTGGTGGGCCCACCAGGTTCTATTACTCATAATCCTTTGCAAACCTCAAACTGGCTAAAAAAACACCTTTTCCTGACATTTCGGTGACAGAAAGTTCTGGAATATGAGAGGAGCCACAAATGTCCTTCCACACAGCATTTTGCCAAGTCTCCCGATAAAAATGGTACCTCACTTGTGTGGGTAGGCCTTGTGCCCGCAACAGGAAATGCCCCAAAACACAACGTGAACATATAACATATTCCCAAAGAAAATATAGTGTTTTTTTGCAAAGTGTTTAGCTGTGGATTTTGGCCTCTAGCTCAGCCGGCACCGAGGGTAATCTACCAAACTTGTGCATTTCTTAGAACTAGACACCTAGGGAAATCCAAGATGGCGTGACTTGTGGGGCTCTCTTCAGGTTCTGTTCCCAGAATCCATTGAAAACCTCACAATTTGGCTGAAAAAACTCATTTTCCTCACATTTCTGTGACAGAAAGTTCTGTAATCTGAGAGGAGCCACAAATTTCCTTCCACCCAGCATTCCTCCAAGTCTCCCGATAAAAATGGTACCTCAATTGTGCTGGGTAGGCCTAGTGCCCGTGACAGAAATGCACCAAAACACAACGTATACACATCACATTTTCCCAAAGAAAACAGAGCTGTTTTTTGCAAAGTGCCTAGCTGTGGATTTTGGCCTCTAGCTCAGCGGCACCTAGTGATACATACCAGATCTGTGCATTTTTTTAAACTAGACATGTGGATGAATCCAAGATGGGGTTTTTGTGGGGCTCTCACCAGGTTCTGTTACCCAGAATCCATTGCAAACCTCAAAATTAATGTTATACTTTCTCCTCACATTTGGTGACAGAAGGTTCTGGAATCTGAGAGAAGCCACAAATATCCTTCCACCCAGCATTCCACCAAGTCTCCTGATAAAAATGGTAGCTCACTTGTGTTTGTAGGCCTAGTGCCTGGGACCGGAAATGTCCCAAAACATAACGCAGACACATCACATTTTCCCAATTAAAACAGAGCTGTTTTTTTGCAAAGTGCCTAGCTGTGGATTTTGGCCTCTAGCTCAGCCAGCACCGATGGAAACCTACCAAACCTGTGCACTTTTGAAAACTAGACACCTAGGGGAATCCAAGATGGGTTGTCTTCTAGGTTCTCAGAAGGTTCTGTTACCTAGAATCCTTTGCAAACCTCAGGATTTGGATAAAAAAACACTTTTTCCTCACATTTCGGTGACATAAAGTTCTGGAATATGGGAGGAGCCACACATTTTCTTCCACCCAGCGTTCCCCCAATTCTACAATTAAAAATAGTTCCTCACTTGTGTGGGTAGTCCTAGTGCTCGCGAGAGGAAATGCCCAAAACACAACTTTGACACATCACATTTTCCCAAAGAAAACAGCTTTTTTTTTGCAAAGTGCCTAACTGTGGATTTTTGTCTCTAGCTCAGCTGGCACCTAGAGGAACCTAACAAACCTGTATATTTTTTAAAACTAGACACCTTGGGGAATCCAAGATGGGTAACTTCTGGGGCTGTCACCAGGTTTTGTTACCCAGAATCATTTCCAAACCTCAGAATTTGGCTAAAAAAACATTTTTTCCTCACATTTCAGTAACAGAAAGTTCTGTAATCTGAGAGGAGCCACAAATTTCCTTCCACCCAGCTTTCCCAAAAGTCTCCTGATGAAATGGTACCTCAATTGTGTGGGTAGGCCTGGTTCCTGTGACAGGAAATACCCCAAAACACAATGTGGACATATCACATTTTCCAAAGAAAACAGAGATGTTTTTTGTAAAGTGCCTACCTGTGGATTTTGGCCTCTAGCTCAGGCGGCACCAGGGCAAACCTTACCAAACCTGTGTATTTTTGAAAAACAGACACCAAGGGGAATCCAAGATGGGGTGTCCTGTGGTGGGCCCACCAGGTTCTATTACCCAGAATCCTTTGCAAACCTCAAACTGGCTAAAAAAACATATTTTCCTCACATTTCGGTGAGGAATCTGAGAGGAGCCACATATGTCCTTCCACCCAGCATTTTGCCAAGTCTCCCGATAAAAATGGTACCTCACTTGTGTGGGTAGGCCTAGTGCCCGCAACAGGAAATGCCCCAAAACACAACGTGAACATATAACATATTCCCAAAGAAAATAGAGTGTTTTTTTGCAAGGTGTTTAGCTGTGGATTTTGGCCTCTAGCTCAGCCGGCACCTAGGGTAACCTACCAAACCTGTGCATTTTTTAGAACTAAACACCTAGGTAAATCCAAGATTTGGTGACTTGTGGGGCTCTCTTCAGGTTCTGTTACCCAGAATCCGTTGAAAACCTCACATTTGGCTGAAAAAACTAATTTTCCTCACATGTCTGTGACAGGAAGTTCTGGAATCTGAGAGCAGACACAAATTTCCTTCCACACAGCATTCCTCCAAGTCTCCTGATAAAAATGGTAACTTACTTGTGTGGGAAGGCCTAGTGCCTGCGACACAAATGCCCCAAAACACAACGTGGACACATAACATTTTCCTAAAAAAACAGAGCTGTTTTTTGCAAAGTGCCTTACTGTGGATTTTTGCCTCTTCATCAGCCGGCACCTAGGGAAAGCTACCAAACCTGTGCATTTTTTAAACCTAGACACGTAGGTGAATCCAAGATGGGGTGACTTGTGTGGCTCTCACCAGGTTCTGTTACCCAGAATCCTTTGCAAACCTCACTATTTGGCTAAACAAACACCTTTTCCTCATATGTCGGTGACAGAAAGTTCTGGAATCTAGGAGGAGACACAAATTTCCTTCTGCCCAGCATTCCACCAAGTCTCCGGATGAAAATGGTACCTCAATTGTGTTTTTAGGCCTAGTGCCTGCAACAGAAAATGCTGCAAAACACAACGCGGACAAATCCCATTTTCCCAAAAAAACAGAGCTGTTTTTTCAAAGTGCCTAGCTGTGGATTTTGGCCTCTAGCTCAGCCGGCGCCTATGGAAACCTACCAAACCTGTGTACTTTTGAAAACTAGACACCTAGGGGAATCCAAGATTGGGTGTCTTGTGGGGCTCTCAGCAGGTTCTGTTACCTAGAATCCTTTGCAAACCTCACGATTTGGCTAAAAAAAACCTTTTTCCTCACATTTCGGTGAAAGTAAGTTCTGGAATATTAGAGGAGCCACAAATGTTCTTCCACCCAGCATTCCCCCAAGTCTAACAAAAAAAATAGTACCTCACTTGTGTGGGTAGGCCTAGTGCTTGTGACAGGAAATGCCCGAAACACAACGTTGACACATCACATTTTCCCGAAGAAAACAGAGCTGTTTTTAGCAAAGTGCCTAACTGTGGGTTTTTGCCTCTAGCTCAGCTGGAACCTAGGGAAACCTAACAAACCTGTATATTTTTTTAAACTAGACACCTAGGGGAATCCAAGATGGGTGACTTGTGGGGCTGTCACCAGGTTCTGTTACCCAGAATCCTATACATACCTCAAAATGTGGCTGAAAAAACACTTTTTTCTCACGTTTCTGTGACAGAAAGTTCTGGAATCTGAGAGGAGCCACCAATTTCCTTCCACCCAGCATTCCTCTAAGTCTCCCGATAAAAATGGTACCTCAATTGTGCTGGGTAGGCCTAGTGCCCGTGACAGAAATGCACCAAAACACAACGTAGACACATCACATTTTCCCAAAGAAAACAGAGCTGTTTTTTGCAAAGTGCCTAGCTGTAGATTTTGGCCTCTAGCTCAGCTGGCACCTAGTGATACCTACCAGATCTGTGCATTTTTCTAAACTAGACATGTAGATGAATCCAAGATGGGGTGTCTTGTGGGGCTCTCACCAGGTTCTGTTACTCAGAATCCATAGCAAACCTCAAAATTAATTTAATACTTTCTCCTCACATTTGGTGACAGAAAGTTCTGGAATCTGAGAGAAGCCACAAATATCCTTCCACCCAGCATTCCACCAAGTCTCCTGATAAAAATGGTAGCTCACTTGTGTTTGTAGGCCTAGTGCCTGGGACCGGAAATGTCCCAAAACATAACGCAGACACATCACATTTTCCCAATTAAAACAGAGCTGTTTTTTGCAAAGTGCCTAGCTGTGGATTTTGGCCTCTAGCTCAGCCAGCACCGATGGAAACCTACCAAACCTGTGCACTTTTGAAAACTGGACACCTAGGGGAATCCAAGATGGGTTGTCTTCTAGGTTCTCAGAAGGTTCTGTTACCTAGAATCCTTTGCAAACCTCAGGATTTGGATAAAAAAACACTTGTTCCTCACATTTCGGTGACATAAAGTTCTGGAATATGGGAGGAGCCACACATTTTCTTCCACCCAGCGTTCCCCCAATTCTACTACTAAAAATAGTTCCTCACTTGTGTGGGTAGTCCTAGTGTTCGCGACAGGAAATGCCCAAAACACAACTTTGACACATCACATTTTCCCAAAGAAAACAGAGCTGTTTTTTGCAAAGTGCCTAACTGTGGATTTTTGCCACTAGCTCAGCTGGCACCTAGAGGAACCTAACAAACCTGTATATTTTTTAAAACTAGACACCTAGGGGAATCCAAGATGGGTAACTTCTGGGGCTGTCACCAGGTTTTGTTACCCAGAATCATTTCCAAACCTCAGAATTTGGCTAAAAAAACATTTTTTCCTCACATTTCAGTAACAGAAAGTTCTGTAATCTGAGAGGAGCCACAAATTTCCTTCCACCCAGCTTTCCCAAAAGTCTCCTGATGAAATGGTACCTCAATTGTGTGGGTAGGCCTGGTTCCTGTGACAAGAAATACCCCAAAACACAATGTGGACATATCACATTTTCCAAAGAAAACAGAGATGTTTTTTGTAAAGTGCCTACCTGTGGATTTTGGCCTCTAGCTCAGGCGGCACCAGGGCAAACCTTACCAAACCTGTGTATTTTTGAAAAACAGACACCAAGGGGAATCCAAGATGGGGTGTCTTGTGGTGGGCGCACCAGGTTCTATTACCCAGAATCCTTTGCAAACCTCAAACTGGCTAAAAAAACATCTTTTCCTCACATTTCAGTGAGGAATCTGAGAGGAGCCACATATGTCCTTCCACCCAGCATTTTGCCAAGTCTAACAATAAAAATAGTACCTCACTTGTGTGGGTAGGCCTAGTGCTTGTGACAGGAAATGCCCAAAACACAACGTTGACACATCACATTTTCCCAAAGAAAACAGAGCTGTTTTTAGCAAAGTGCCTAACTGTGGATTTTTGCCTCTAGCTCAGCTGGAACCTGGGGAAACCTAACAAACATGTATATTTTTTAAAACTAGACACCTAGGGGAATCCAAGATGGGTGACTTGTGGGGCTGTCACCAGGTTCTGTTACCCAGAATCCTATACATACCTCAAAATGTGGCTGAAAAAACACTTTTCCTCACGTTTCTGTGACAGAAAGTTCTGGAATCTGAGAGGAGCCACAAATTTCCTTCCACCCAGAATTCCTCTAAGTCTCCCGATAAAAATGGTACCTCAATTGTGCTGGGTAGGCCTAGTGCCCGTGACAGAAATGCACCAAAACACAACGTAGACACATCACATTTTCCCAAAGAAAACAGAGCTGTTTTTTGCAAAGTGCCTAGCTGTGGATTTTGGCCTCTAGCTCAGCTGGCACCTAGTGATACCTACCAGATCTGTGCATTTTTCTAAACTAGACATGTAGATGAATCCAAGATGGGGTGTCTTGTGGGGCTCTCACCAGGTTCTGTTACTCAGAATCCATTGCAAACCTCAAAATTAATTTAATACTTTCTCCTCACATTTGGTGACAGAAAGTTCTGGAATCTGAAAGAAGCCACAAATATCCTTCCACCCAGCATTCCACCAAGTCTCCTGATAAAAATGGTAGCTCACTTGTGTTTGTAGGCCTACTGCCTGGGACCGGAAATGTCCCAAAACATAACGCAGACACATCACATTTTCCCAATTAAAACAGAGCTGTTTTTTGCAAAGTGCCTAGCTGTGGATTTTGGCCTCTAGCTCAGCCAGCACCGATGGAAACCTACCAAACCTGTGCACTTTTGAAAACTGGACACCTAGGGGCATCCAAGATGGGTTGTCTTCTAGGTTCTCAGAAGGTTCTGTTACCTAGAATCCTTTGCAAACCTCAGGATTTGGATAAAAAAACACTTTTTCCTCACATTTCGGTGACATAAAGTTCTGGAAAATGGGAGGAGCCACACATTTTCTTCCACCCAGCGTTCCCCCAATTCTACTACTAAAAATAGTTCCTCACTTGTGTGGGTAGTCCTAGTGTTCACGACAGGAAATGCCCAAAACACAACTTTGACACATCACATTTTCCCAAAGAAAACAGAGCTGTTTTTTGCAAAGTGCCTAACTGTGGATTTTCGCCTCTAGCTCAGCTGGCACCTAGAGGAACCTAACAAACCTTTATATTTTTTTAAACTAGACTCCTAGGGCAATCCAAGATGGGTAACTTCTGGGGCTGTCACCAGGTTTTGTTACCCAGAATCATTTCCAAACCTCAGAATTTGGCTAAAACAACATTTTTTCCTCACATTTCAGTAACAGAAAGTTCTGTAATCTGAGAGGAGCCACAAATTTCCTTCCACCCAGCTTTCCCAAAAGTCTCCTGATGAAATGGTACCTCAATTGTGTGGGTAGGCCTGGTTCCTGCGACAGGAAATACCCCAAAAACACAATGTGGACATATCACATTTTCCAAAGAAAACAGAGCTGTTTTATGTAAAGTGCCTACCTGTATATTTTGGCCTCCAGCTCAGGCGGCACCAGGGGAAACCTTACCAAACCTGTGTATTTTTGAAAAACAGACACCTAGGGGAATCCAAGATGGGTGACTTGTGGGGCTGTCACCAGGTTCTATTACCCAGAATCCTTTGCAAACATCAAACTGGCTAAAAAAACACCTTTTCCTCACATTTCGGTGACAGAAAGTTCTGGAATCTGAGAGGAGCCACAAATGTCCTTCCACCCAGCATTTTGCTAAGTCTCCCGATAAAAATGGTACCTCACTTGTGTGGGTAGGCCATGTGCCCACAACAGGAAATGCCCCAAAACACAACGTGAACATATAACATATTCCCAAAGAAAATAGAGTGTTTTTTTGCAAAGTGTTTAGCTGTGGATTTTGGCCTCTAGCTCAGCCGGCACCTAGGGTAACCTACCAAACCTGTGCATTTTTGAGAACTAGACACCTAGGGAAATCCAAGATGGGGTGACTTGTGGGGCTCTCTTCAGGTTCTGTTCCCAGAATCCATTGAAAACCTCACAATTTGGCTGAAAAAACTCATTTTCCTCACATTTCTGTGACAGGAAGTTCTGGAATCTGAGAGGAGACACAAATTTTCTTCCACACAGCATTCCTCCAAGTCTCCTGATAAAAATGGTACCTTACTTGTGTGGGAAGGCCTAGTGCCTGCAAGACAAATGCCCCAAAACACAACGTGGACACATCACATTTTCCCAAAAAACAGAGCTGTTTCTTGCAAAGTGCCTTTGCTGTGGATTTTTGCCTCTAGCTCAGCCGGACCCTATGGAAAGCTACCAAACCTGTGCATTTTTTTAAACTACAGACATAGGTGAATCCAAGATAGGGTGACTTGTGTGGCTCTCACCAGGTTCTGTTACCCAGAATCCTTGGCAAACCTCACTATTTGGATAAAAAAACACTTTTTCCTCATATGTCGGTGACAGAAAGTTCTTAAATCTGAGAAGACACACAAATTTCCTTCCTCCCAGCATTCCACCAAGTCTCCGGATGAAAATGGTACCTCAATTGTGTTTTTAGACCTAGTGCCTGCGACAGAAAATGCTACAAAACACAACGGGGACACATCCCATTTTCCCAAAGAAAACAGAGCTGTTTTTTGCAAAGTGCCTAGCTGTGGGTTTTGGCCTCTAGATCAGCCGGCGCCTATGGAAACCTACCAAACCTGTGTACTTTTGAAAACTCGACACCTAGGGGAATCCTAGATGGGGTGTCTTGTGGCGCTCTCAGCAGGTTCTGTTACATAGAATCCTTTGCAAACCTCACGATTTGGCTAAAAAAACACTTTTTCCTCACATTTTGGTGACAGTAAGTTCTGGAAGTTGGGAGGAACCCCATAAATTAGAAAAGGCTCATTCTATTGCGCTAAAACGCATATATTGGTCCTATGTATACAACGATTATATCACTCATAGAACTCATGGCACTCTAACAAATCATTTTACAGATTTTAAATGGTATCCACAATTTGAACCCTACCTAGACAATATACCTGACATCCTTGGCAAAAGCTTATATGCCAGATTCCGTTTCGGGTCGCTGCCATTGAAGACATTGATGTGCAGATGGGGTACAAAAACAGATACAAGCACATGCCCAGCCTGTGACGCAAAACCAGAAACGATTGAGCATTTCATGTTTTTTTGCCCTGCTTATTCTCTTCCTAGGTCTAAGTGGATCTGTCATATCTGCCGCGATATGGGGATAAGAGATTGTGCCTCTGCTTTGAGGATTTTAAAAAGACACCATTCCACGGTTTTAATACTTGCTGTCAGTAAATATTTATTAGTAGCATGGCGAATACGAAATTCCATTGTAAAGACTGTGTCTTAATTAGAGCCTTACTTTTATTCTTTATTCTCTTACTCTTACAAGGATTATAGGAAAGGGGCTGAAATCGTATTATGTGTATTATGTGTCTTGAGAATCCTTTTAATTATAGTATGCTCAGTAACCTATGTTCCACAATTTCTATTCATGTTTTATAATATTTTTATTATTATGGGTTTTATTCTTATTTATTATTATTGTATTTTCGCTTTGATGATTGACTGATCGAATAAAGCATGTGTCAAACCAAACCAAGTTCTGGAATATGAGAGGAGACACAAATGTTCTTCCATCCAGCATCCCCCCAAGTCTAACAATAAAAATATTACCTCACTTGTGTGGGTAGGCCTAGTGCTCGTGACAGGAAATGCCCGAAACACAACGTTGACACATCACATTTTCCCGAAGAAAACAGAGCTGTTTTTAGCAAAGTGCCTAACTGTGGGTTTTTGCCTCTAGCTCAGCTGGAACCTAGGGAAACCTAACAAACCTGTACATTTTTTAAAACTACACACCTAGGGGAATCCAAGATGGGTGACTTGTGGGGCTGTCACCAGGTTCTGTTACCCAGAATCCTATACATACCTCAAAATGTGGCTGAAAAAACACTTTTTTCTCACGTTTCTGTGACAGAAAGTTCTGGAATCTGAGAGGAGCCACAAATTTCCTTCCACCCAGCATTCCTCTAAGTCTCCCGATAAAAATGGTACCTCAATTGTGCTGGGTAGGCCTAGTGCCCGTGACAGAAATGCACCAAAACACAACGTAGACACATCACATTTTCCCAAAGAAAACAGAGCTGTTTTTTGCAAAGTGCCTAGCTGTAGATTTTGGCCTCTAGCTCAGCTGGCACCTAGTGATACCTACCAGATCTGTGCATTTTTCTAAACTAGACATGTAGATGAATCCAAGATGGGGTGTCTTGTGGGGCTCTCACCAGGTTCTGTTACTCAGAATCCATAGCAAACCTCAAAATTAATTTAATACTTTCTCCTCACATTTGGTGACAGAAAGTTCTGGAATCTGAGAGAAGCCACAAATATCCTTCCACCCAGCATTCCACCAAGTCTCCTGATAAAAATGGTAGCTCACTTGTGTTTGTAGGCCTAGTGCCTGGGACCGGAAATGTCCCAAAACATAACGCAGACACATCACATTTTCCCAATTAAAACAGAGCTGTTTTTTGCAAAGTGCCTAGCTGTGGATTTTGGCCTCTAGCTCAGCCAGCACCGATGGAAACCTACCAAACCTGTGCACTTTTGAAAACTGGACACCTAGGGGAATCCAAGATGGGTTGTCTTCTAGGTTCTCAGAAGGTTCTGTTACCTAGAATCCTTTGCAAACCTCAGGATTTGGATAAAAAAACACTTGTTCCTCACATTTCGGTGACATAAAGTTCTGGAATATGGGAGGAGCCACACATTTTCTTCCACCCAGCGTTCCCCCAATTCTACTACTAAAAATAGTTCCTCACTTGTGTGGGTAGTCCTAGTGTTCGCGACAGGAAATGCCCAAAACACAACTTTGACACATCACATTTTCCCAAAGAAAACAGAGCTGTTTTTTGCAAAGTGCCTAACTGTGGATTTTTGCCACTAGCTCAGCTGGCACCTAGAGGAACCTAACAAACCTGTATATTTTTTAAAATTAGACACCTAGGGGAATCCAAGATGGGTAACTTCTGGGGCTGTCCCCAGGTTTTGTTACCCAGAATCATTTCCAAACCTCAGAATTTGGCTAAAAAAACATTTTTTCCTCACATTTCAGTAACAGAAAGTTCTGTAATCTGAGAGGAGCCACAAATTTCCTTCCACCCAGCTTTCCCAAAAGTCTCCTGATGAAATGGTACCTCAATTGTGTGGGTAGGCCTGGTTCCTGTGACAAGAAATACCCCAAAACACAATGTGGACATATCACATTTTCCAAAGAAAACAGAGATGTTTTTTGTAAAGTGCCTACCTGTGGATTTTGGCCTCTAGCTCAGGCGGCACCAGGGCAAACCTTACCAAACCTGTGTATTTTTGAAAAACAGACACCAAGGGGAATCCAAGATGGGGTGTCTTGTGGTGGGCGCACCAGGTTCTATTACCCAGAATCCTTTGCAAACCTCAAACTGGCTAAAAAAACATCTTTTCCTCACTTTTCGGTGAGGAATCTGAGAGGAGCCACATATGTCCTTCCACCCAGCATTTTGCCAAGTCTAACAATAAAAATAGTACCTCACTTGTGTGGGTAGGCCTAGTGCTTGTGACAGGAAATGCCCAAAACACAACGTTGACACATCACATTTTCCCAAAGAAAACAGAGCTGTTTTTAGCAAAGTGCCTAACTGTGGATTTTTGCCTCTAGCTCAGCTGGAACCTGGGGAAACCTAACAAACCTGTATATTTTTTAAATCTAGACACCTAGGGGAATCCAAGATGGGTGACTTGTGGGGCTGTCACCAGGTTCTGTTACCCAGAATCCTATACATACCTCAAAATGTGGCTGAAAAAACACTTTTCCTCACGTTTCTGTGACAGAAAGTTCTGGAATCTGAGAGGAGCCACACATTTCCTTCCACCCAGCATTCCTCTAAGTCTCCCGATAAAAATGGTACCTCAATTGTGCTGGGTAGGCCTAGTGCCCGTGACAGAAATGCACCAAAACACAACGTAGACACATCACATTTTCCTAAAGAAAACAGAGCTGTTTTTTGCAAAGTGCCTAGCTGTGGATTTTGGCCTCTAGCTCAGCTGGCACCTAGTGATACCTACCAGATCTGTGCATTTTTCTAAACTAGACATGTAGATGAATCCAAGATGGGGTGTCTTGTGGGGCTCTCACCAGGTTCTGTTACTCAGAATCCATTGCAAACCTCAAAATTAATTTAATACTTTCTCCTCACATTTGGTGACAGAAAGTTCTGGAATCTGAAAGAAGCCACAAATATCCTTCCACCCAGCATTCCACCAAGTCTCCTGATAAAAATGGTAGCTCACTTGTGTTTGTAGGCCTAGTGCCTGGGACCGGAAATGTCCCAAAACATAACGCAGACACATCACATTTTCCCAATTAAAACAGAGCTGTTTTTTGCAAAGTGCCTAGCTGTGGATTTTGGCCTCTAGCTCAGCCAGCACCGATGGAAACCTACCAAACCTGTGCACTTTTGAAAACTGGACACCTAGGGAAATCCAAGATGGGTTGTTTTCTAGGTTCTCAGAAGGTTCTGTTACCTAGAATCCTTTGCAAACCTCAGGATTTGGATAAAAAAACACTTTTTCCTCACATTTCGGTGACATAAAGTTCTGGAAAATGGGAGGAGCCACACATTTTCTTCCACCCAGCGTTCCCCCAATTCTACTACTAAAAATAGTTCCTCACTTGTGTGGGTAGTCCTAGTGTTCACGACAGGAAATGCCCAAAACACAACTTTGACACATCACATTTTCCCAAAGAAAACAGAGCTGTTTTTTGCAAAGTGCCTAACTGTGGATTTTCGCCTCTAGCTCAGCTGGCACCTAGAGGAACCTAACAAACCTTTATATTTTTTTAAACTAGACTCCTAGGGCAATCCAAGATGGGTAACTTCTGGGGCTGTCACCAGGTTTTGTTACCCAGAATCATTTCCAAACCTCAGAATTTGGCTAAAACAACATTTTTTCCTCACATTTCAGTAACAGAAAGTTCTGTAATCTGAGAGGAGCCACAAATTTCCTTCCACCCAGCTTTCCCAAAAGTCTCCTGATGAAATGGTACCTCAATTGTGTGGGTAGGCCTGGTTCCTGCGACAGGAAATACCCCAAAACACAATGTGGACATATCACATTTTCCAAAGAAAACAGAGCTGTTTTTTGTAAAGTGCCTACCTGTATATTTTGGCCTCCAGCTCAGGCGGCACCAGGGGAAACCTTACCAAACCTGTGTATTTTTGAAAAACAGACACCTAGGGGAATCCAAGATGGGTGACTTGTGGGGCTGTCAGCAGGTTCTATTACCCAGAATCCTTTGCAAACATCAAACTGGCTAAAAAAACACCTTTTCCTCACATTTCGGTGACAGAAAGTTCTGGAATCTGAGAGGAGCCACAAATGTCCTTCCACCCAGCATTTTGCCAAGTCTCCCGATAAAAATGGTACCTCACTTGTGTGGGTAGGCCATGTGCCCACAACAGGAAATGCCCCAAAACACAACGTGAACATATAACATATTCCCAAAGAAAATAGAGTGTTTTTTTGCAAAGTGTTCAGCTGTGGATTTTGGCCTCTAGCTCAGCCGGCACCTAGGGTAACCTACCAAACCTGTGCATTTTTGAGAACTAGACACCTAGGGAAATCCAAGATGGGGTGACTTGTGGGGCTCTCTTCAGGGTCTGTTCCCAGAATCCATTGAAAACCTCACAATTTGGCTGAAAAAACTCATTTTCCTCACATTTCTGTGACAGGAAGTTCTGGAATCTGAGAGGAGACACAAATTTTCTTCCACACAGCATTCCTCCAAGTCTCCTGATAAAAATGGTACCTTACTTGTGTGGGAAGGCCTAGTGCCTGCAAGACAAATGCCCCAAAACACAACGTGGACACATCACATTTTCCCAAAAAACAGAGCTGTTTTTTGCAAAGTGCCTTTGCTGTGGATTTTTGCCTCTAGCTCAGCCGGACCCTAGGGAAAGCTACCAAACCTGTGCATTTTTTTAAACTACAGACATAGGTGAATCCAAGATAGGGTGACTTGTGTGGCTCTCACCAGGTTCTGTTACCCAGAATCCTTGGCAAACCTCACTATTTGGATAAAAAAACACTTTTTCCTCATATGTCGGTGACAGAAAGTTCTTAAATCTGAGAAGAGACACAAATTTCCTTCCTCCCAGCATTCCACCAAGTCTCCGGATGAAAATGGTACCTCAATTGTGTTTTTAGACCTAGTGCCTGCGACAGAAAATGCTACAAAACACAACGGGGACACATCCCATTTTCCCAAAGAAAACAGAGCTGTTTTTTGCAAAGTGCCTAGCTGTGGGTTTTGGCCTCTAGATCAGCCGGCGCCTATGGAAACCTACCAAACCTGTGTACTTTTGAAAACTCGACACCTAGGGGAATCCTAGATGGGGTGTCTGGTGGGGCTCTCAGCAGGTTCTGTTACATAGAATCCTTTGCAAACCCTCACGATTTGGCTAAAAAAACACTTTTTCCTCACATTTTGGTGACAGTAAGTTCTGGAAGTTGGGAGGAACCCCATAAATTAGAAAAGGCTCATTCTATTGCGCTAAAACGCATATATTGGTCCTATGTATACAACGATTATATCACTCATAGAACTCATGGCACTCTAACAAATCATTTTACAGATTTTAAATGGTATCCACAATTTGAACCCTACCTAGACAATATACCTGACATCCTTGGCAAAAGCTTATATGCCAGATTCCGTTTCGGGTCGCTGCCATTGAAGACATTGATGTGCAGATGGGGTACAAAAACAGATACAAGCACATGCCCAGCCTGTGACGCAAAACCAGAAACGATTGAGCATTTCATGTTTTTTTGCCCTGCTTATTCTCTTCCTAGGTCTAAGTGGATCTGTCATATCTGCCGCGATATGGGGATAAGAGATTGTGCCTCTGCTTTGAGGATTTTAAAAAGACACCATTCCACGGTTTTAATACTTGCTGTCAGTAAATATTTATTAGTAGCATGGCGAATACGAAATTCCATTGTAAAGACTGTGTCTTAATTAGAGCCTTACTTTTATTCTTTATTCTCTTACTCTTACAAGGATTATAGGAAAGGGGCTGAAATCGTATTATGTGTAATCTGTGTCTTGAGAATCCTTTTAATTATAGTATGCTCAGTAACCTATGTTCCACAATTTCTATTCATGTTTTATAATATTTTTATTATAATGGGTTTTATTCTTATTTATTATTATTGTATTTTCGCTTTGATGATTGACTGATCGAATAAAGCATGTGTCAAACCAAACCAAGTTCTGGAATATGAGAGGAGACACAAATGTTCTTCCATCCAGCATCCCCCCAAGTCTAACAATAAAAATATTACCTCACTTGTGTGGGTAGGCCTAGTGCTCGTGACAGGAAATGCCCAAAACACCACGTTGACACATCACATTTTCCCAAAGAAAACAGAGCTGTTTTTAGCAAAGTGCCTAACTGTGGATTTTTGCCTCTAGCTCAGCTGGAACCTAGGGAAACCTAACAAACCTGTACATTTTTTTAAACTACACACCTAGGGGAATCCAAGATGGGTGACTTGTGGGGCTGTCACCAGGTTCTGTTACCCAGAATCCTATACATACCTCAAAATTTGGCTGAAAAAACACTTTTTTTCTCACATTTCTGTGACAGAAAGTTCTGGAATCTGAGAGGAGCCACAAATTTCCTTCCACCCAACATTCCTCCAAGTCTCCCAATAAAAATGGTACCTCAATTGTGCTGAGTAGGCCTAGTGCCCGTGACAGAAATGCACCAAAACACAACGTGGACACATCACATTTTCCCAAAGAAAACAGAGCTGTTTTTTGCAAAGTGCCTAGCTATGGATTTTGGCCTCTAGCTCAGCCAGCACCTAGGGAAACCTACCAGACCTGTGCATTTTTTTAAACTACACATGTATGGGAATCCAAGATGGGGTGTCTTGTGGGGCTCTCACCATGTTCTGTCACCCAGAATCCTTTGCAAACCTCAAAATTAGTTTAAAAAACACTTTCTCCTCACATTTGGTGACAGAAAGTTCTGGAGTCTGAGAGAAGCCACGAATTACCTTCCACCCAGCATTCCGCTAAGTCTCCTGATAAAAATGGTACCTCATATGTGTGGGTAGGCCTAGTGCCCATGACAGGAAATGCCCCAATACACAACGCAGACACATCACATTTTCCCAATAAAACAGAGCTGTTTTTTGCAAAGTACCTAGCTGTGGATTTTGGCCTCTAGCTCAGCCAGCACCTAGGGAAACCTACCAGACCTGTGCATTTTTGAAAACTAAACACCAAGGGAAATTCAACATGGGGTGACTTGTGGGGCTGTCCCCAGGTTCTATTAGCCAGAATCGTTTACAAACCTGAAAATTTGGCTAAATAAACACTTTTTCCTCACATTTTGGTGACAGAACTTTCTGTAATCTGAGAGGAGCCGCAAATTTCCTTCCACCCAGCATTCCCACAAGCCTCCAGATGAAAATGGTACCTCTGTTGTGTGGGTAGGCCTATTGCCCACGACAGGAAATGTCCCCAGAACACAACGCGGACATATCACATTTTCCCAATAAAACAGAGCTGTTTTATGCAAAGTACCTAGCTGTGGATTTTGGCCTCTAGCTCAGCCGGCACCTAGGGAAACCTACCAGACCTGTGCATTTTTGAAAACTAGACACCAAGGGAAATTCAACATGGGGTGACTTGTGGGGCTGTCCCCAGGTTCTGTTAGCCAGAATCGTTTACAAACCTCAAAATTTGGCTAAATAAACACTTTTTCCTCACATTTTGGTGACAGAACTTTCTGTAATCTGAGAGGAGCCGCAAATTTCCTTTCACCCAGCATTCCCACAAGCCTCCAGATGAAAATGGTACCTCTGTTGTGTGGGTAGGCCTATTGCCCACGACAGGAAATGTCCCAGAACACAATGTGGACACATCACATTTTCCCAAAGAAAACATACCTGTTTTTTGCAGAGTTCCTAGCTGTGGAATTTTGGCTCTAGCTCAGCCAGCACCTATGGAAACCAACCAAACCTGTGCATTTGTTAAAAACTAGACACGTAGGAAAATACAAGATGGGGTGACTTGTGTGGTTCTCATCAGGTTATGTTACCCATAATCTTTTCCAAACCTCAAAATGTGGCTAAAAAAACACTTTTTCCTCATATGTCGGTGACAGAAAGTTCTGGTATCTGAGAGGAGCCACAAATTTCCTTCCACCCAGCATTCCACCAAATCTCCTGATTAAAAAGGTACCTCACTTGTGTTTGTAGGCCTAGTGTCTGCGACAGGAAATGCCCCAAAACACAACGCGGACACATCACATTTTCCCAATAAAACAGAGCTGTTTTTTGCAAAGTACCTAGCTGTGGATTCTGGCCTCTAGCTCAGCCGGCACCTAGGGAAACCTACCAGACCTGTGCATTTTTTAAAACTAGACATGTAGGGAAATCCAAGATGGGGTGTCTTGTGTGACTCTCACCATGTTCTGTTACCCAGAATCCTTTGCAAACCTCAAAATTAGTTTAAAAAACACTTTCTCCTCACATTTGGTGACAGAAAGTTCTGGAATCTGAGAAAAGCCACGAATTACCTTTCACCCAGCATTCCGCCAAGTCTCCTGATACAAATAGCACCTCATATGTGTGGGTAGGCCTACTTCCCGTGACAGGAAATGCCCCAAAACACAACGTGGACAAGACACATAGGGGGTCATTATGACCCCGGCGGGCGCCGCCCGCCGGGCGGAGACCGCCAAAAGACCGCACCGCGGTCAAATGACCGTAGCGGTCATTCTGACTTTCCCACGGAGCGGGCGGGCGACCGCCAAAAGGCCGCCCGCCCGCCCACCCAGCGGGAAAGACCCAGCAACGATGAAGCCGGCTCCGAATGGAGCCGGCGGAGTTGCTGGGGTGCGACGGGTGCAGTGCCACCCGTTGCGATTTTAAGTGTCTGCAAAGCAAACACTGAAAATCATTATGGGGCCCTGTTAGGGGGGCCCCTGCACTGCCCATGCCAGTGGCATGGGCAGTGCAGGGGCCCCCAGGGGCCCCACGACACCCGTTCCCGCCATCCTGTTCCTGGCGGTAAAAACCGCCAGGAACGGGATGGCGGTAAGGGGGTCGGAATCCCCATGGCGGAGCTGCAAGCAGCGCCGCCATGGATGATTCCCTGGGCCAGGGGAAAACCGGCGGGAAACCGCCGGTTCCCCTTTTCTGACGTGGCTTTACCGCCGTGGTCAGAATGGCCCAGGAAGCAACGCCAGCCTGTTGGCGGTGCTTCCGCGGTCATTGGCCCTGGCGGTCGGTGACCGCCAGGGTCAGAATGACCCCCATAATCCCAAAGAAAATAGAGGTGTTTTTTTGCAAAGAGCCTAGCTGCAGATTTTGCCCTCTAGCTCAGCCGGCACCTACCGTAACCTACCAAACCTGTGCATTTTTGAAAACTAGACACCTAGGGAAATTCAACATGGGGTTACTTGTGGGGCTGTTACCAGGTTCTGTTACCCAGAATCGTTTACAAACCTCAAAATGTGGCTAAAAAAACACTTTTTCCTCACATTTCTGTGAGAGAACGTTCTGTCCTCTGAGAGGAGTCACAAATTTCCTTCCACCTAGCATTCCCCCAAGTCTCCCGATACAAATGGTACCTCACTTGTGTAGGTACGCCTAATGCCCACAACAGGAGATGCCCCAAAACACAATGTGGACACATTGCATTTTCCCAAAGAAAACAGAGCTTTTTTTTTTGTAAAGTGCCTAGCTGTGGATTTTGGCCTCTAGCTCAGCCGGCTCCTAGGGAAACATACCAAGCTGTGCATTTTTTTAAAACTAGCCACATAGGGAAATCCAAGATGGGGTGACTTGTGGGCTGTCAGCAGGTTCTGTTACCCAGAATCCTTTGCAAACCTCACAAATTGGCTAAAAAATCACTTTTTCCTCACATTTCTGTGACAGAAAGTTCTGAAATCTGAGAGAAGTCACAAGCTTCCTTCCACCCAGCATTCCCCCAAGTGTCCCAATACAAGTGGCACCTCACATGTGTGGGTAGGCCTAGTGCCCACAACATTAAATGCCCCATAACACAATGTGGACACATCACATTTTCGCAAAGAAAATAGAGCTCTTTTTTGCAAAGTGCTTTGCTGTGGATTTTGGCCTCTAGCTTAGCCGGCACCTAGGGAAATCTACCAAACCTGTGCATTTTTTAAAACTAGACACCTAGGAGAATCTACGAATGGTTGAGTTGTGGGGCTTTCAGCAGGATCTGTTGCCCAGAATCATTTGCAAACCTCAGAATTCCGCTAAAAAAACACTTTTTCCTCACATTTTGGTGACAGAAAGTTCTGGATTCTGAAAGGAGCCACAAATTTCCTTACACCCAGCATTCCCAAAAGTCTCCCGATGAAATGGTACCTCAATTGTGTGGGTAATCCTGGTGCCCGCGACAGGAAATACCCCAAAACACAATGTGGACACATCACATTTTCCCCAAAAATACAGAGCTGTTTTTTGCAAAGTTATATCTGTGCATTTTGGCCTCTAGCTCTGGTGTCAGCAAGGGAAACTTACCAAACCTGTGTATTCTTTAAAACTAGACACCAAGGGGAATCCAAGATGGTGTGTCTTGTGGGGCTCTCACTACGTTCTGTTACCCTGAATCCTTTGCAAACCTCAATATTTGGCTAAAAAAACAATTTTTCTTTATCTTTCGGTGACAGAAAGTTCTGGAATCTGAGAGGAGCCACTAATGTCCTTCACCCAGCATTCCGTCAAGTCTCCCGATAAAAATGGTACCTCACTTGTGTGTGTAGACCTAGTGCCCGCGACAGGAAATGCATCAAAACACAACGTTGACATGTCATATTTTCCCAAAGAAAATAGAGCTTTTTTTTGCAATGTGTCTAGCTGTGGATTTTGGCCTCTAGCTCAGCCAGCACCTAGGAAAACCTACCAAAACTGTGCTCTTCTGAAAACAAGACACCTAGGAGAATCCAAGATTGGGTGACTTGTAGGGCTGTCACCAGGTTCTGTTACCAAGACTCCTTTACAAACCATAAAAGATTTGGCTAAAAAAACACTTTTTCCCCACATTTTGGTGACAGAAAGTTCTCGAATCTAAGAAAAGCCACAAATTTCCTTCCACACAGCGTTACTGCAAGTCTCCCGATACAAATGGTACCTCACTTGTGTGGGTAGGCCTAGTGCCCACAATAGGACATGCCCCAAAACTCAATGTGGACACATTACATTTTCCCAAAGAAAACAGAGTTGTTTCTTGCAAAGTGGTTATTTTTGGATTTTGGCCTCTAGCTCCGGCGGCACCAAGGGAACCTTACCAAACCTGTGTATTTTTTTAAACTAGACACCAAGGAGAATCCAAGGTGTCTTGTGGGGCTCCCACCAGGTTCTGTTACCCAGAATCCTTTGCAAACCTCAAAATTTGGCTAACAAAAACCTTTTTCCTCACATTTTGGTGACAGAAAGTTCTGGAATCTGAGAGGAGCCTCAAATTTCCTTCCACCCAGCGTTCCCAAAAGTCTCCCGTTGAAATGGTACCTCAATCGTGTGGGTAGGCCTGGTGCCTGCGACAGGAAATACCCCAAAACACAATGTGGACACATCACATTTTCCCAAAGAAAACACAGCAGTTTTCTGCCAAGTGCCTATCTGTGGATTTTGGCCTCTAGCTCAGACGGCACCAAGGGAAGCTTACCAAACCTGTGTATTTTTTTAAAACTAGACACCAAGGGGAATCCAAGATGAGGTGTCTTGTGGTGCGCCCACCGGGTTCTATTACCCAGACTTTTTTGCAAACCGCAAAAATTGGCTTAAAAAACACCTTTTTCTCATATTTTGGTGACAGAAAGTTCTGGAATCTGAGAGGAGCCACAAATGTCCTTCCACCCAGCATTTCGCCAAGTCTCCCGATGAAAATGGTACCTCACTTGTGTGGGTAGGCCTAGTGCCCGCAACAGGAAATGTCCCAATAAACACCGTGAACATATAACATATTCCCAAAGAAAATAGAGTTGTTTTTTTGCAAAGAGCCTAGCTGCAGATTTTGCCCTCTAGGTCAGCCGGCACCTACCGTAACCTACCAAACCTGTGCATTTTTGAAAACTAGACACCTAGGGAAATTCAACATGGGGTTACTTGTGGGGCTGTTACCAGGTTCTGTTACCCAGAATCGTTTACAAACCTCAAAATGTGGCTAAAAAAACACTTTTTCCTCACATTTCTGTGAGAGAACGTTCTGTCCTCTGAGAGGAGTCACAAATTTCCTTCCACCTAGCATTCCCCCAAGTCTCCCGATACAAATGGTACCTCACTTGTGTAGGTACGCCTAATGCCCACAACAGGAGATGCCCCAAAACACAATGTGGACACATTGCATTTTCCCAAAGAAAACAGAGCTTTTTTTTTTGTAAAGTGCCTAGCTGTGGATTTTGGCCTCTAGCTCAGCCGGCTCCTAGGGAAACATACCAAGCTGTGCATTTTTTTAAAACTAGCCACATAGGGAAATCCAAGATGGGGTGACTTGTGGGCTGTCAGCAGGTTCTGTTACCCAGAATCCTTTGCAAACCTCACAAATTGGCTAAAAAATCACTTTTTCCTCACATTTCTGTGACAGAAAGTTCTGAAATCTGAGAGAAGTCACAAGCTTCCTTCCACCCAGCATTCCCCCAAGTGTCCCAATACAAGTGGCACCTCACATGTGTGGGTAGGCCTAGTGCCCACAACATTAAATGCCCCATAACACAATGTGGACACATCACATTTTCGCAAAGAAAATAGAGCTCTTTTTTGCAAAGTGCTTTGCTGTGGATTTTTGCCTCTAGCTTAGCCGGCACCTAGGGAAATCTACCAAACCTGTGCATTTTTTAAAACTAGACACCTAGGAGAATCTACGAATGGTTGAGTTGTGGGGCTTTCAGCAGGATCTGTTGCCCAGAATCATTTGCAAACCTCAGAATTCCGCTAAAAAAACACTTTTTCCTCACATTTTGGTGACAGAAAGTTCTGGATTCTGAAAGGAGCCACAAATTTCCTTACACCCAGCATTCCCAAAAGTCTCCCGATGAAATGGTACCTCAATTGTGTGGGTAATCCTGGTGCCCGCGACAGGAAATACCCCAAAACACAATGTGGACACATCACATTTTCCCCAAAAAAACAGAGCTGTTTTTTGCAAAGTTATATCTGTGCATTTTGGCCTCTAGCTCAGGTGTCAGCAAGGGAAACTTACCAAACCTGTGTATTCTTTAAAACTAGACACCAAGGGGAATCCAAGATGGTGTGTCTTGTGGGGCTCTCACTACGTTCTGTTACCCTGAATCCTTTGCAAACCTCAATATTTGGCTAAAAAAATAATTTTTCTTTATCTTTCGGTGACAGAAAGTTCTGGAATCTGAGAGGAGCCACTAATGTCCTTCACCCAGCATTCCGTCAAGTCTCCCGATAAAAATGGTACCTCACTTGTGTGTGTAGACCTAGTGCCCGCGACAGGAAATGCATCAAAACACAACGTTGACATGTCATATTTTCCCAAAGAAAATATAGCTTTTTTTTGCAATGTGTCTAGCTGTGGATTTTGGCCTCTAGCTCAGCCAGCACCTAGGAAAACCTACCAAAACTGTGCTCTTCTGAAAACAAGACACCTAGGAGAATCCAAGATTGGGTGACTTGTAGGGCTGTCACCAGGTTCTGTTACCAAGACTCCTTTACAAACCATAAAAGATTTGGCTAAAAAAACACTTTTTCCCCACATTTTGGTGACAGAAAGTTCTGGAATCTAAGAAAAGCCACAAATTTCCTTCCACACAGCGTTACTGCAAGTCTCCCGATACAAATGGTACCTCACTTGTGTGGGTAGGCCTAGTGCCCACAATAGGACATGCCCCAAAACTCAATGTGGACACGTTACATTTTCCCAAAGAAAACAGAGTTGTTTCTTGCAAAGTGGTTATTTTTGGATTTTGGCCTCTAGCTCCGGCGGCACCAAGGGAACCTTACCAAATCTGTGTATTTTTGAAAACTAGACACCAAGGAGAATCCAAGGTGTCTTGTGGGGCTCCCACCAGGTTCTGTTACCCAGAATCCTTTGCAAACCTCAAAATTTGGCTAACAAAAACCTTTTTCCTCACATTTTGGTGACAGAAAGTTCTGGAATCTGAGAGGAGCCTCAAATTTCCTTCCACCCAGCGTTCCCAAAAGTCTCCCGTTGAAATGGTACCTCAATCGTTTGGGTAGGCCTGGTGCCTGCGACAGGAAATACCCCAAAACACAATGTGGACACATCACATTTTCCCAAAGAAAACACAGCAGTTTTCTGCCAAGTGCCTATCTGTGGATTTTGGCCTCTAGCTCAGACGGCACCAAGGGAAGCTTACCAAACCTGTGTATTTTTTTAAAACTAGACACCAAGGGGAATCCAAGATGAGGTGTCTTGTGGTGCGCCCACCGGGTTCTATTACCCAGACTTTTTTGCAAACCGCAAAAATTGGCTTAAAAAACACCTTTTTCTCATATTTTGGTGACAGAAAGTTCTGGAATCTGAGAGGAGCCACAAATGTCCTTCCACCCAGCATTTCGCCAAGTCTCCCGATGAAAATGGTACCTCACTTGTGTGGGTAGGCCTAGTGCCCGCAACAGGAAATGTCCCAATAAACACTGTGAACATATAACATATTCCCAAAGAAAATAGAGTTGTTTTTTGCAAAGTGTTTAGCTGTGGATTTTGCCCTCTAGCTCAGCCGGCACCCAGGGAAACCTACCAAAACTGTGCACTTCTGAAAACAAGACACCTAGGAGAATCCAACATGGGGTGTCTTGTGGGTTTCTCAGCAATTTCTGTTACCCAGAATCATTTGAAAACCTCACAATTTGGCTAAAAAACACTTTTTCCTCACATTTCGGTGACAGAAAGTTCTGGAATCTGAGAGGAGCCACAAATTTCCTTCCACCCATCGTTCCCCCAAGTCTCTCAATAAAACAGTACCTCACTTGTGTTGGTAGGCCTGGTGCCCGCGACAGGAAATACCCCAAAACACAATGTGGACACATCACATTTTCCCAAAGAAAACAGAGCAGTTTTTTTCAAGGTGCATATCTGTGGATTTTTAACTTCTAGCTCAGGCGGCATCAAAGGAACTTTACCAAACCTGTGTGTTTTTGAACACTAGACCCCAAGGGGAATCCAACATAGGGTGACTTGTGGGGCTCTCAGCACGTTCTGTTACCCTGAATCATTTGCAAACCTCAGAATTTGGCTAAAAAAACACTTTTTCCTCACATTTCAGTGACAGAAAGTTCTGGAGTCTGAGAGGAGGCACAAATTTCCTTCCATCCAGCATTTCGCCAAGACTCCTGATAAAAATGGCACCTCACTTGTGTGGGTAGGCCTAGTTCCCGCGACAGGAAATGCCCCAAAACACAATGTAGACACATCGCATTTTACCAAAGAAAACAGAGCTGTTTATTGCAAAGTGCCTAGCTGTGGATTTTTGCCTCTAGCTCAGCCAGCTCCTAGGGAAACCTACCAAACCTGTGCATTTTTTAAACTAGACACCAAGGGGAATCCACCTAGGTCCCATATACTAGGCAATTATAAGGGTGTTCCAGTGTGCCAATATGAATTGGTAAAATCAATCACTAGCCTGCAGTGACAATTTTAAAAGCAGAGAGAGCATAGAAACTGAGGTTCTGGTTAGCAGAGCCTCAGTGATACAGTTAGGCACCACCCAGGGAACTCATACAGGGCATTCTTTATGAGCACTGGGGTCCTGGCTAGCAGGATCTCAGTGACACAGGCAAAAACAAACATACATACAGTAAAACTGGGGGTAACATGCCAGGCAAGATGGTACTTTCCTACACTCCTGCTCTGCCCTGTGGTGCCCATCCAGTTCCTTGGACCCAGAAAGGAGAAGCTGGCAGCCTAAGAGGAGGAAATCCATGCACAGAGCGCTGTGCGGGGAAATGATCGACGCAACTCTGATCTGCGGCTCAAGAAACGACACGCCTCCGGCTCTGCGGTGGAAAATCGACACCCAACAGAAACGCAACTGATGAATCGACGCACGGAGCTGGAGAAATGACGTACAGCATCGCTGACGGAGGATGGGAGATCGCAACCCACGCTGCGTGGTTTTCGGATCATCTTGAGGCTGGATTTCCAATGCAAACACCACTGGTCCTGTAAAGACAATGCAAAGCTTTGCCCGGACCCGAGAGTGCTGACAGGATCAACACAGAGCTCTACTGCAGAGAGAAGAACCGGCGCGCCCGACCCGACGAAAGGAGAAACAACACAAGGTCTCGCTCGTTAGTGAAAGCGACGCATCGCAAGCCCTCTTTGATGCACACTCGCCTGTGCTGGATTAATTTTGACGCACCCAAGGTACATTTTCACGCTAACAGTGTCAGTGTATGTTTTAAACTACATGAAGACTTTTTTGGTTTTTAATTGAAAACTTGACTTGTATATTGTGGACTTTTGTCATTTTGGTCTTGTTTTGTTTAGGTAAATATTTCCTATTTTTCTAAACCTGTGTTGTGTCATTTTGTAGTGTTTTCATTAAGCTACTGTGTGTGTTGATACAAATACTTTACACCTAGCACTCTGAAGTAAAGCCTACTGCTCATGCCAAGCTACCAAAGGGGTAAGCAGAGGCTAGCTGAGGGTGATTCTCTTTTACCCTGACTAGAGTGAGGGTACTTGCTTGGACAGGGGGTAACCTGACTGCCAACCAAATACCCCATTTCTAACACTGGTAATCAGCGGTTGGTATTTGGACTTGTATTTGTATTTGACATACAGTAATTAAGTGTACACTACTGTTTTGAGTGCAGACCACTACGTGACCACATAATACTTGTTTGTTGATCTTTGATTTTTCTCTCTTACTTAGATTTTTCCCTACATCTATTTTTTTGGGTAATCTCTGATTGACTACTGAACTTCATTTGGGAACTTATTTTCTGCTTTTTGGAACTTTGCACTTTTGTTGACTTTTCATCATGTCCCAATCTGGAGCTGCATCAGTTGGAGCTGCTTTTGACCTAGAGAAATTGGATAGCTGTACCAAGGCTCAGTTAAAAGAGTTCTGTTAAAGCTTTGACTGTTTCATTAAAAGCTCATCCAAGAAGGAGGAGCTGCAACAGGCGCTGATGGCCTGGGTGACAGCCAAGAGCACTGGAGGGCACACAGAGGATGAGGAAGATGAGGAGGAAGAAGGGCAGTCATACACAATAGTATTGCGGGTGGGCCTGTTATGTTCAGGGAGAGGGTCTCCAGGGCGGTAGCAGTGTCTCATCTAAGGGTCTGACCCCTGAAGAATTGCAGGACAGACAGGCAGAGAGGGAGCACCAGAAGGAGTTGGAGAAAATGAGGATGCGTAGCTTGAGAGAGCTGGATCAGAGGAGCCAGTCTAGTAGGGATGGTGGCAGCCACATCACAGTGCAGCCTGAGAGGAGGGTGTACATTCCTAAGGATCTTGTGAAGGACAATAAAAGGGAGGACAACATATACTTGTGGTTTAAGGAGTATGAGTCTGCTCTCCATATGAATCTTGTCCCTGAAGCTCATTGGGGGCGGGTCTGTGGAAGCACTTTGAGGTAGAGGTGAGGGATAAACTGACAGCCTTAGCGGATGCTCAGACTCTCACCTACTCTAGCATGAAGGATGCCTTGCTCACAAGGTATGGTCTCACCCCTGAGCAGTACAAGGGCAAGTTTAGGTCCTGCAACAAGAAGTAATCCCAAACATGGTTGGAATGTGTTGATTCAAATTGCATGTCACTGGATGGTTGGGTGAAGGATAGTAAGGTAACTACGTATGAGGGGCTTTACAATCTGATTGCCTAGGAGCACTTGTACAGTGTATATTTGCCAGAGCTGCTCCAGCACCTAATTGACAGAAATCATCTGACACAAGTAAGCTTGTGCAGGAAGCGGACCACTGGGAGAGCACCAGGGTACAGAAGAGGCATGGGGAGACCGCGCCAAGGGTGGGCTAGGGTCCCTCTCAGAAAAAGGGAGGGTAAGGGTAAACAGGGGGAGTTCTCTAAAGGGCCCCAAACTGATTCCCAGGGTAAGGATTCCCAACCCCCCAGTGAAAAGAAGCCATGGTTCTCCAAAGGGAAGCCAGTGGCAGGTGGTCCCCCACGTAAGTGCTATGCATGTGACCAGGTTGGTCATGTGAGGGGGGACCCCAAATGCCCCAAAAGTACACCGGCACCCACTGGTGCGTCGTCCCAGTATTTGGCCAGTCTAGCGCTTGGGGAGGAGTTGGTTTCAGGTGGGTGGGAACCAGCTGAGATGACCCTTGTCTCACTATGTGACAGTGAGATGGTCCAGAGAACCCTAGTGCCTGAAAACACTAAGAAGTACAGGCAGTGGGTGACCATTAATGGACAGAGGGTGGAGGCTCTGAGAGACACAGTAGCCAGCGTGACTACAGTGAAGAGTCAGCTGGTGTCTGAAGAGCAGATTGATCCCCGGGTACCTTTTCTAACAATACCGAACTAGTGATTTCCTTTTACAGGACATAAAGAATACAACACAGCAAACAACCTCAGAGCTGAGTGATCCTGTGTCCAGTTTCAAGAACCTGTACCCTCCTGAGCCCAGCAGACTCTGACACAAGAATCAGAACCCTAGAAAGAACTGGTATTTCTATTTCTCTCTTATCCCAACTACCCCTTCCCCTTGGGTACACACGAGGGAGCAGTGTTTCACATTCATTGCTACTATGTTAGGTCCCATTGGGATTTGGGAAATAACGTCATCCCATTGGAACAACCTGGACTTCAGGTGAGTGGCTTGCAACAACACTTAAGGACCATTGCAGAGGTTTGATTGGTTCCTGAGAATTCACATTGTTCTACATTTAAATAATTTTTGACTTATATGGACAGATTGTTCTGCAATAAAGGAGACAATATAATTTGATTCTGTGTTTTTAGCGGTAAGCAACCACATCTTTTCTACTTTTCTGAGCAGGAACAATAGGACAGGAGAAATCCAGAAGGAAAAGGTGAAGAAGGAAATTAAGAACAGACTAAGAATTCCAAGTCGCTACCTCAATGCCCCTAGGGTGACTGGCAGAAAGATCCCCTTGCTTCTATTTGCAGATGATACCCTGCTAATTTCTAAAACACCAGCAGACCTCCAGACGCAAGTCAACAGGTTTGTCCCATTGTGTGGCTCTAGGGTTCTGATATCAACTAAGCCAAAACTAGGTTTATGGCCATTACCTCCCTTAGGTCCTTTAGAAGCCCTATTACGCTAGTGGGACAACTCCTAGCTAGGGACATTGAATTAAATTATCTGAGAAAATCTCTAACTAACAAGATGAAACGGCTCATCACGTTAAAAAAAGTGCTTTGAAATGAAGCCACTGTGCTGCAGTAATTTTATAGCTCTATAGATCTTCTACAGCCAAGTATGTCTCTCCTGAATTAGAAATCTATAGAGCCAAAGAAGAAGGCAGTACCCTATGTGGGGCTGAAATTTGCGGATTAGTTCCTATGGCCGAGTTCAGCATGGCAGAGAATAATTTCTTGAGAGCCCTAGTGAGTCTACCTAAAATAATTTTCCTTATTGCTGCTATTTTGTGATATGGGCCTTATGCTGCTGACTAATAAAGGCGCAGTTTAGGCCCTTACTGCATTGGCGAAGGCTAAAGTGTACCCCAGCAATCCATGAGTACAGCCACGCTTTTGAAGAGCTAGTCATATTGGATAAGGCCAGTGCTTAATTTGTATGTAAAAACATTCCAGTGCCCAAAACTCTTCTCTGAAACACACAGCTTGTGCAATTCAAAGTGCTAGCACGTAATACAGAGGCAGCATAATCCTAAAACCATCTTGATCCTCTTTCATCAATTTACAGCCACTCCCTGCCCCTTCAGCTAACTCCTGTAGTTTTAAGCTTACTCCTTTTGGGAAGCTTTTCAGTTTTTCTCTTCCTCTGTCTTTCCTATATGCATCTCTTGCTTGCAGTAAGTGCTTGAGGCAGGAAAATAAATGCTTTCCCTCAAAATTAAGTGCCGGTGCTCCACACCAGAAACCATGAAGTGCTGGATAAGTCACATAAAATCAGATGGGTAAGCTCAGAGAAGGGTCGGTTGGCAGACCTTAACACTGCTTAGTTCTGGTCTGATGATTCACCACATCTCACTAAAAAATCCCTTGAAGAGGCATACAGGAGCTGGAAATGGGAGTATTCCTTTCCTTGAGTACAAACCAGATGCTGAATTTGAACCTGTATTTGACTTTATCCATACAGCTCATGCCACATAGCTATATCTCATGTTTTGTTATGGCTCCTTGCCTTTACAATCTCTCTGTTTCAAATGAGAATCCAACACTGACAAAGGTGCTCAGTGTCAGGATTACTTAGGGGCAGACGAAACTTTGGTACACTTCTTTTTCTACAACCCTGGCTACATCTGGTCCAGGAAAAGCTTTATCATTTAAACTTGTAGGCAGATGGGATGTGAAAAATATCTCCGTATGCTAAGGTTGTAACAAACAGAAGCAAGGGACAGTATTGTTTGTGCTGTATCCAAATAGCAGAATCAGGGCTGGTCTATACGATACAAGGCGCTGGCATAGCAACATCTGCTACACGGTTATTATCAGGCTGTTCGATCACTTTTATCTTTTTTACCTTTCTTAGTTTTTAGACACATATATTTTAGTAAAAGTCACTGTAAAAATCTGAGCTCGAGCTAAAGGACCCTACTTATGGGTTTTGGCTTTTACTCTCTTTAAATGTTTGGCAGACTGAATATCTGGCACATTTGTGACAGAGTATTCCCCCTCCGCCAAGTTCTAAATCAGGCCCTGTTTGTTTTTTTGTCAAATGTTTTATTGTTATATGTGATTTTATGTTTTTTAAAAACTAAATAAAGTGTACTGAAAGAAAAATATGTTGTTTGTTTTGCAAGTAAGTGAGCAAGAGAAAATGGGCAATGAACCTCTGCTGTGCATGGCCAAGGGGGTTGGCCACAGGGTCTGGCCTCCAGGCACCCCTGTGACCAACTCCTCTTGGTTGGACAATTCCAGCTATGCACAGCCTTTGGCCATATGCTACATGGGTTGGTCATAGGACCAGGCCTTCAGGTGTGCTCAGTGGGTGTTGTCAGCAGGCTCCCTTCAGCCATGCCCATCAGGCAAAATTCTGCATCCAGCTCTCCTAGAGTGGGTGGCTAACCGCGAATGTCCACAGCCTTTATGGTTTGGACACAGAGCATGTCACACCACCAAATCCTGCATCCACTCTTTACAATTGAACTACTTATGTTACACATAGGGTTTGAGCCACACAGCTATGTCTTTTTGGATCTGTTATCTTTTTTAGGTACCACAAATTCAGACCAAGCTTCACACCTGGGTAGCACAGTCCTTGGACATGCTTTTCCAACCCATGCACTCCCTCTATGGCGTTTGCAAAGTCCCTTTAAGGGTTCCCCTACTTTAGACTTGGGGCCAGGGTGTATACTCCCTGCCCTCTTCTATGATCTTTTAACATTTACTCTATAACACAAGGACTGTGTGTAATATTCTGAAATGACTTCAGCAAAATAATTATTCTTTTGCAGCCAGCACTCGGTTGTGTGCTTCTAACTTTTGGTACCACTGAACTGAATAGGATGTTGAAAGAAAAAGCGTCTTTGACCAATATTACTCCTTCAAGTTTTGAATGTTTGCTTCTGCTGAGGATTTGAGAGCCAAGATATACAAAAGTGTTTATCCTTTAAAGGCCTCTGTACACCTTTTTTGCACCCTTTTGTCTTCAAACCTACTGAGCTGATTTATACCAAACAAAAGAAACACAGTTCATGAGTAATGTTCCATTTTCATGAGCAATTTGCTTTAAATCCATTTAGTGGGTTTGGCTGTAGGCACAAGCAGAGGTAAAATTGAAAAATGCAGCTTTTTTCACACTCCCCTTTAACGGTTTTTCCCTTCACTGATAAGCATACAACTGGGCATGCCAGACCTTAGCTGACTACACTATATGAGAGCCAAATTTGGTGCTGATCTTTCATGTAGGGCAAAATTATAGCCAAAAGACAACGGCCCTCATTATAACATTGGTGGTATATATATATACCGCCTACCGCTGCGATGACGGCCGCCAAAAGGCCAACGCCGCGGCTACCAGCCATCCGCCGTATTATGAGCACAGACATATTTCCACAAGTGCATGCATGAATTCGGGTGTGTTTTGCGTGTTGTATGTGTCTGCATGTATGGATGTGTGAATGCATGTAGTGTTGTGTGAATGCATGTGTGTTTATCTGTATGTGTGTCTGGATGTATGTGTGAATGGATGTCTGCATGCATGGTTGAATGTGAGAATGAGTATGTGAATACGTGTGTGCATGTGTGAAAGAATGTGCATGAGTGAAGGGGGGTCTGGAGATAGAGGGGGTGGAGGAACCAGGGGAGGGGGAGGGATATCCTGTCACTGATAGTGCCTACCGCCATTTTACCACTGTCTGCCGGGTCATAATGACCCCCAAAATGCCTTTCTAATGGAAAGTGTAGCTGAAACAAAACTAATGCAAAATAAAACCATAAGTAAAGCATAGGACAATGTAGAATATGATGATAAAATTGACTGTCAAACATACTCATTTTTCTGAAGACCAACTCTGCTATGGTTAATTACACATTGTATGTAGCTCACTACAGTCAAATATTTGCTTAAAAATGGAAAAGTCTGTAAGAAACGGCTGACTTATAGTGTCTAACATTAATGTCCTTTAAACAAGGAAATCAGATAGATTTCTCAAAACTACAATAAAATACAAATAGCATTTACATAATAACATTAAGGGCCTCATTCTGAGGCTGGCGGCAACCTCCAAATGGCCGCTCTGCGGTCGAAAGACGGCGGAGGCCATTCTGGTTTTCCCGCTGGGCTGGCGGTCGACCGCCAGAAGGCCGCCCGCCAGCCCAGCGGGAAACCCCTTCCCACGAGGAAGCCGGCTCCGAATGGAGCCGGCGGAGTGGGAAGGTGCGACGGGTGCAGTTGCACCCGTTGCGGATTTCAGTGTCTGCACAGCAGACACTGAAATCCTTTGTGGGGCCCTCTTACGGGGGCCCCTGCAGTGCCCATGCCATTGGCATGGGCACTGCAGGGGCCCCCAGGGGCCCCACGACACCCCATACCGCCATCCTGTTCCTGGCGGGCGAACCGCCAGGAACAGGATGGCGGGATGGGGTGTCGGAATCCCCATGGCGGCGCAGCAAACTGCGCCGCCATGGAGGATTCCGTCGGGCAGCGGAAAACCGGCGGGAGACCGCCGGTTTTCCTCTTCTGACCGCGGCCAAACCGCTGCGGTCAGAATGCCCTGCGGGGCACCGCCAGCCTGTTGGCGGTGCTCCCGCATCCCCGGCCCCGGCGGTCCTTGACCGCCGGGGTCGGAATGAGCCCCTAAATGCTGAGTGGTCTGTGCCCAATGATCATTGCAAAGACACAAATAAAGATACAATGTATACCTAACAGGATCTGGAAAGGCCACCATAAAGTGGAGGGTGCTTAATCTCAACCTGGTTAACAGTACCCGCTGGTGGTTGTTACTTACCCATATAAGAAACAGTTCTATAACTGGTCCAGAGTTTAATGCACAGGACAGACATACTGAACTATTGACCTTCTCAGTAACCTTCTCTACTGCCCGTAGCCCTGCTCCAGAAGCAATCTTTAAGAGGCTATCAGAAGGCAGAAGAAAGGACCTCTGGACTACTGTAAAATTCGGGAAAGCCCAGAGCATTACCCATATTATTTATATACAGTAGCCAACGGATGCTGGCAGCCTTGCCCAACTTCATGCAGTTGCTTATGAAATTGCAACTAAAATTAGTCTCTGGCTTAGCCCAGATTGACAGCTACAAAATAAGTGATCAAATTATGATAAGGTCATTTACATTGTCGAGGCCAAGTTCTGCATGACATATATAGGTAGCTGTGCCATGAGAGGCCCCTATATCCTTTTCAAACACCCATTTTGAAGTCTCTAGATAGCAGTAAAATTCAGATCCGTAAATTGCAACTCTAACACATTTGGCTTTAAGCCTACATTTTTCATAATCTCAAAGAGACCTTCCACAACTTGGGCAAACTTGACTGCAGTGGCTATCCCAAGTTGGCTCCATGTGCTGTGATTATCACAATGTACGCCCAAATGAGGAAAAGCTGGAACAGGTACAATTCTTATGGCATTAAGGAAAAAAATACTTTCACTTATATCATCTTGTCCCATAACTCATAATGTGAGTTTTAGAATGATCATTGTTAACTACAATCCACTCATAAAATTCACAAAACTATCTAGAATGTTCTGTAAACAAAGTTTCATTCTGGCAATTAAGACAGCATCATCCGCATAAAGTGAAAGCAGGAACCTATATTCAGCACATCAGCATTTACATTGGCCAGGTGATCTTCTAGACCACTTGTATAGAGAATAAAAGAAAGGAGTGCCAAGACGCATCCCTGTCGGACACCCTGAGGAATTAAAAAACTTGTAATGGTTTCCTTCATAGAGTCATACATTACACTGGCTGAAGCCTTCATAACATGATGTATGGTGGCACACCACCAACCAGTCCATAGGTCAGTCCTTTATATCATTGTGAGTAATCGTATAACACCACAGTATAGTCCATGAAGAAGATTTTAATGCATTGGTTTATTGTACATCTCCGATATAAACCACAGGGCACATAACATCCTTCAACTGAAAATACAGCGGACAGGTGTTTCATCAGAAAGACCCTATAGCCCGAAGTGGTACATGCAAAATTAAAAAGAAAAGCTGACCCGTCATGTGCAAAGAAATCCTAAGAACCGGGTGAGCCTGTAGTATATCAAATAAATGAGTAAGCAATCCAACCCAAGGCGAGCAAACACTGAACCTACCAACATGATAGCACCCCTGTCAAAGTATTATAAAAATGGTTTCCAGGGTCCTCCAAGTGTATTATGATGCCATAAATATCTTAATTTCATAGCATGAAGTGTACATAACACAACAACCTTGATAAGTCTAGAAAAAAAAGAAATAGTATATACAATCACATCACAATGTAGGAAAGTCTTATATAAGACACCAGTAAAGAACAAACGAGTAAAAAAAAAACTCCCCTGTAGGAAGTAAAATGCCTAAATGTTTCAGTGGAAAAAAGAGAGGAAAAAGGTGTCTTATATGTTGCAGACTGTACCGCTAAAATGTGATCTAACATCCATACATAAGCACAGCTATTGCCAGCAAAAGATACCAAAAAGAGGATCATGCTATCGTACTCCAGCCGTAAAAATGCAATAAACTCCAACCGGAAACAAATAAATAATTCTTGTTGTACCCCATAGCATAATTACAAGCCCAAACCATTAATACTAATGGCCGATGAACATGTGAAAGGACCATTTGTATGAGAAATTCCGCGGTCGAATTGTGGCAAAAGTTACATGCATTACGTTTTGAGACTACTCCAGGCGTGGACTACTGAATATAAAACAATCGAGATACAGAATTACAATAATGCTAACCGACATGTACCACTTCGGGCTATAGGGTTTCAATATATTCACTGCATGTGTCTCGTTTCCCTCACAGGGTCTCGATAATTATATCTTTTTCTCTTTCTTCTTGCTCTCACGAGGGAGACCCCTTTGTATATTAGCTTTCATTGATAAATTCCAATTTCATATCTGCATGGTTCTTTAGGACGTTAGTCAACTTATTCTCATTTGTGTAAGCATGTTATATACCAGTGTTGGTACAATGATATGTATTTTTTTTTCTTTATATGTATATGTATTACAGCCGTGAAAAAGTATTTTTGACGAAACACGTGTTGGTTGCATTTTCATTTGAAGAATGTTATGTGCACAAGGAATACCTGTGGTTTATATTGGAATTGTACAATAAACCAATGAATTAAAATCTTCATGAACTATACTGCGGTGTTATACAATTACTTACAACGATATAAAGGACTGACCTATGGACTGGTTGGTGGTGTGCAGCAATACATCATGTTATAAAAATTGGGTTGTTTTATGCACCTGAAGTGGCTGGGTGTGGTATTGCCTGGCACCCATGTGATAATGTATTAGAACTATATTAACAAAGCTGGTATATCAAGGAAGTGCGAACCTTTGAGCACAGCCACTGTCAATTGTATTTTATAACTGGCTGAAACCTTGCTATGGAGCTCTCGGAGAAGGTTGGCTATATTTGCCTCCACTATCATGTCTGTCATGATACTCCAATGTTTAATACAACTTACATGGCTGAATGCAGACTTTACGTCCATGAGGGCCATGGTATATTTATTAGTTATTAGCTCTAAATGGAGGCATTGTTCTACAGTGCTTAGTTCCACCCTGAAACCATATTGAAAACCCGGCACAATATTTTTTTTCCTGAGCCCAGGCCTCTAACCAGTCCAAAATAACTCTTCCCATAATGTTTATTGTAGAGTTAATCAATGAGATGGGACGATAGCATTTAGGGCTGCCTCTAAATCCTTTCTTGAACATGGGCACGATGACCCAGTAAGACCAGGACTTTAGCGGTTAAGTCTTGGGCATAGCATCAAAAAATTGGTTAGAGTGGTGTCCAAAAATCAACATTATCTTTTAATAAATCGGCAAGAAAGTTTTGTTATAAGCAATTTTTTTTTTCAATTTTTTAATGTCCCAAATGGACAATTGATGGAGTTTCAACAGCTAAACTGATTTATTTAATCAATTGTGTAATTTCAATAAAAGCTGCTGCAACTGTCTGATTGCTTTGACATACATTAAATATGCTGTTTCAAATAAATAAGCTCTCTTTGTAAGGACTCCTAGTACAGTCCAAATTTATATTCAGAGTGATACATGAATATTTTGTTGTACGATTGCACCATGTTGGAGTCTATTGTTATCCCTGTTAATTGTGAATAATGTGCATGTTGGAAGCTGAACTAATTACAGTAAATTATCAGATGCAGCAATTATAGTGAAAATGATTACTTTTGCTTGTAGATTTTCATTTTTGTAATAGATTCCATTCTACTCTTTGCCATGCCTAGTATGCATGGAATAGATGTATATGGAGTGGGTATGTGCCTGATGTAAATATCATTATCTGGTGATGAAATTTTTCATTTTGCCTCAATACCTGACACATTTCTTCTCTGCATTTTAGGAATGTTTTGATGAAGGGTCTCAAAAATTCATCTGCATATGCAAGTTAGCAGATGGCTCACATCCTGCTAGTGAGGGCAGGCAGCACTTGGGATACCTGTGATTGCCAAGTAAAGGTAAACACTGGTGAGTAAGTATTCAGTGAGTAAGCAAAGTTCCAGGCAGAATTAAATACTGGAGGGAAAGAGGAATGCAGAAGGAAAAAGAAAGAAGGTCTACTGCAGCACTGCGCTCCCTTGCCAGGTGTCACAGCAATGTTAACAAACAATATTTTGTGGTAATGGACCCTCTCTATAAGCAAGAAAGAGGATATAAGACTTTAGTAACATTGGTTAGAACTTCAAAAAACATGTTGGAATGTCACAATTTATTATGGGCTTGTAGAGCGTGAGCCACGCTGTACCTAAGCCAAACCGGAGGAAGCTAGAAAGCAAACAAAGGAATTTGTGCAAGAGAAGGAGAAAAGAGCAAAAATGAATGCAAGCAAAGCTAAACTGAGGCCCAAGGGCTAAAGCCAGGTAAACAGGCAAGACAATCAGCAATACATAGATAACTGAACAGTAGGAAAATTACAAAACTGAGGGTCAAGATGCTGAAGGAACTCTATAGTAAGTGGAGTATCAATACAACATGGAAGGTTGCCAGGCAATGCCCTTTTTCCTAACTGGTGTTTGAATAGAGCCACTATCCATCTTGACCAAAATGCTCCAATCCATGACATTAGTGTCTCTGTATGTGCTGACACCAAGCATCCAAAGGCTAATCTGCCACAGTCTTAGAGAGGTAAGTGTCTCCATGATCTTCCCACTACAGATCCCAAACTCCCCATTCCCAGCAAAATTCCTGACAGTGAGCCCCATCATAGGTGACATGCATGCCTGCTTTGGAAGGGTAACTGGTGGCAGGAGGACGACGATACACCATCAAAGAGCCATGGTGGCTAACACCACCTTCCACAAGTGATGGAAGGAAAGAGAAAGAGAATTGCACGGTGTCAGTGGTAGCCCCCAGATCATTATGCAAAGTGGGTAACCTGAGGAGGATCAGAGGAATATAATTAGTGCGTTTCCCAGTAGTACAGGGAATCAAGGGCCATTGAAATACTGTAATGAGCCCTGTGAACAGTTCTTCAGAAATTATTTTTGAAGTTGAAGACCTGTGGGACACAATATAACACATGAACCTCAAATTATAATCAGTTAAGAAAACAGATCATTAGCACTCCAAACAGCTATGAACTCAGCTCAGTTTCAGACACAGGAGAGTCACAGACAGAAAGCAGAAAGTGGGAGGAGTGGTGCCTCCTAATTTATTGGGTTGCAGAAGTCTAAAAGAGGAATGACAGCCTGAACATCAGGGCAGGTAATCATTGAGGAGACTCATTCAATATCAGTTAAATCCCTCTTGACATTGTGAAAACCTTGCAGAGTGTAAGAAGTGCAAGAAAAATATGCAGTCATAGGAGCAAAGTTGGTCAACAGTTGAGTGCCTTCAAAACACTAACTCAACCAAATGGCAGTAAGCAAAAACCCACCAAAGAAAAAGATCCTGAGACTTATCAAAAATATTTATGCAAGCCAAGGGTCATGTGAAAGCTGTCACAAACCAAACTTAGGAACAGGATGTATCTATAGGTGGAAGGCACCAATAAATCATGACCATGGCAGGGGCTGAAACACTGATGTAGGACCTATGAAAGCTTATATAATCCACTGCTTTGGCTGAATATACTTGGAGATGTAGGAAGATACATAGAACTTGAAAGGTGAACTGCAGATAACGCTCAAAGGTCTAAAAAGGAGAATGCAAAGTAACTTAGTGGAGCAGACTCACATAACTTGAAGTGGTATGATGAGAAACCACTTTCTGGCATGATTTTTCTATTGCATCAGGTGACAACTAGAAAGAAGAAACTAGCACACTACATCGGAAGAACTAGTATTTGGTCTCACTCAAGATCTTAGACTAAAAAGGAGTAGAGCAGCATTAACTTGACAAAAGTGGTTGGTTGTGATGGTGGAAGGAGATGGGACAGTCAAGTGCATATTGCCCAGTTTGAGACAATGATCAGAGTTGGTTCTCACTCCCTCTTAATGCAAACCAGGTTACATGACCCAGGTTGCTCATAAGGGATCCAATTGGTGTGTAGATATCTCTATCAAAGCCAGGATGTCAGGAGTTCTGGAGTGTCTAAACAAAAGGCAGAGGGCATTTTGACTATGAAGCTATGAAAGCAGTTGGCATTGTTTTTTTTTAAAGAGACCTAGTTATTGTGAAGTTTCTAGAATAAGCTGTGCATCTAGAAATGTTTTAAGCATTTCCTGACTTTCAGCAAAACAGAGCTGGCGGGTCAGTCTGTTAAACTAAGGAATGAAATAAAAAGGAAGTTTCTTAGGGGGATGTAGTTGGGTTTGCTCTTTCATTCATTCAATTTAATTGTAAAGTTGACAGGTGGGCACATATGTGATGGTTAATGGGTATTATCAATTTGTCCCCTCAAGTATTCTTATATGCCACTGGTCTGGGATGTCAAAGCGATTGCAAAAGCAAAATTGATGATGGAGATGAAAGAAGAAAAATTGTGATGGATAGTATCAAGGTAAGATTATTGTTTTTTTAAATAAATGTGGATTGTTACATAATATTTCTTAGAATGTTATCAAGGCAAATGTAATATACTGTAAACTATACAATTTGAAAGTTTTAACCAATTAATTTATATACATTATAGTTAGATAATAAAATAAAAATACATAGAAATTCACTTTAAAAAACAAAAGTTAAAGGCACCAGTCATAGTTACTTGATATAACTCTAACTATAACTGGTAAATGGTTGAGGACCGGGCAGCCCCCCTCGATTCAATTTCTTTGAAGCCCTGGGGAGGTACTGGGCCCCTAGGCTGAGGTAGAGGCAGGCGGCCACCCTGTTTTAAAAATGTCAATGAACCCAGGACCTAGCCCACCCAGGGGCTTCTGAAAAAAAAGTACAGCAGCCAGCTCTTGTTTTTAAAAAAAAAAAATCCCACATATTCGCACCATCATCACAAAATCACAGAAAATATTTTTAAAAAGAAGAGTTTATTTTAGCCCTGGGGGGAGGGCACCAGAGCTGAGGGGCTAGGGTGATTCTACTCTGGCCCCTTGTCTAATTTGTTATCTTCTTTTGTGGGACATGGCTGACGCTGAGACCCAAGATGGCTGCCAACTCTTCCTAATTGAAGTGTTGGCAGCCAATCAGAGCTCTGCATTTCCCTGTGCGAGCTCATCATTATTCGCAACTTTGTCACGGTCAGAGATATACAAATTTGGATTTCCTTTCATATTTCAAAAGTTACTGAATTGATATACACAAAAAAACTGAAAGCACAATCTGCGCACCAACAGCTGCCTTTTGTCAAATTTGGAGTATGTCCATCCAGTCGTTTGGACTGTAGTCTGTTCAAAACTCATATGAGAATTAACATGGGAAATGCTATAAACTGGCGATATCAAAACCTACACCGTCAAGCCAACAGGAATACGCCCACACTATCACAACCCATGAATTAACGCAGCAGTCTTTCAACCGTGGTAAACCATTGGCGGTACACAGCGCTGCACTCAAAATACACACACATTTACAAAACACAACCACATTGGACAATTCAAAATACACATACCTGATACACATACATACACCACAATCACACCACTACAAAACACACACCAACATTACCCACAACCCCTTACAACTACATATTTGGAAGAAGCAGAGAGAGAGAGAATAGCAAAGACAACACCAGCATCCACAGGCACACAACACCATCACTCATACAACATCTATGCACCCTTAAGAACACATCCCAACACAACACATCACACATCACAACAAACACCACCTCACACATCACCCATACCACATTATGGCACCTCAAAGACACCCCAGGTTTTCTGAGGTGGAGCTTAGGCTCATGTTGGAGGAAATCATCTGGGTAGAGCCACAGCTGTTCGGATCCCAGGTGCAGCTGAAATCCATTGCAAGGAAGATGGAGATATGGCAGAGAATTGTCGACAGGGTCAACGCATTGGGACAGCACCCAAGAACACGGGACGACATCAGGAAGAGGTGGAACAACCTACGGGGGAAGGTGCATTATGTGGTATCCAGACACCAGGTAGCCGTACAGAGGACTGGTTGTGGACCCCCACCTCCTCCCCCACAACCATCAACATGGGAGGAGCAAGTCTTGGCAATCATTCATCCTGAGGGCCTTGCAAGGTGTAGCAGGAGGACTGGACTCTGGTAAGGCAAATCTTTACTAATATATCCCACCCACCCTACCTGCATGCCATCACACATTCCTACCCCTACCCTCACTCCCATCACCCCAATACCTCACAGATACCCCATTATCACAACCCATAAATCCCAATACCACGCCCTGCATGTAACACCAATGCATGGGCACCCATAACAGACCTGCATCGACACCCATCAGCAAAGCACGTCTAGTAGAGAGACTCACCCAGGCCACAAAATCACCACTCACACAAGGGCCAAGGCAATAATGCAAGCACAGGAGTAGAGGGAAACGCACACATTGCACAAGATGGCACACACACATACAATAACTATGCATTTACACCCCAACAGGACCCCTACCCAATGTCACCGGACAGGAGGTGCCAGCCATATCCAGTCCCCCCACAGAAGAGGCCCACAGTGACGACAGCAGCTCTGCACGCCTGGATCAAGATGACCAGCCTGGCCCATCAGGGACCTCTGGACAGTCGATTTCCCTAACACAGTCCCAAACCACCAGTGAACCTCCCCCCTCAGGAAACACCACCACAGCACCCACCCAGCGGGCCCATGCCAGTGTCCTCAGGACACATCAATCAGCAGTGTTTCCAGCACTACAGGGACCCCAGGCAACCCCACTAACGCAGGACAATCCGAGACCTGGGGTCAGTGGCAGTGGGCACACAGTTCAGGGGACAGAGGCACAGGACAACAGGACAGTACCTGGGGATCAGGACACTATGAGGGAGGCAGTGCCACACCACCTGGCCCCTACCACTAGCCAAACCGATGAACTGCCCTCCACCTCCGCCACCACTAGTGGACCGGAGGCCCTGCCACATGACCAACAGGCCACCAGCATCCCTCCCCATGCAGAAGGAGAACCACCCCGCAAACAGTCCCTGCGATCCAGGCAGACGCTGCAGCCTACCCCCCTAACTACCCAACCTCACGCTGCACATGACCTTTGGCCACGCACGTCAGGAGTTGCCTGTGGCCTTTCTCTCTGCGTAGAATAGGTGCAAGACCCCCACCAGGAAATAAGACTCTCCTGATTGTCACCCTTGTGTCCCACCCTGTCATCCTGTCCACCTTGAACTGCCATTGCTCCACTTCCTATGCCCCCTTGGACAATGCACCTGTGATCCACAAAGACTGGACTCTATCCTGGACTTTCCTTCACCATCAACCCAGCCCATTGCACATCCCCCTCTACTTATTAGCACTTAAATAAACATCATTTGAAAATAAATACAAGTATGGAGTATGTCAAATGATTGAACTATGTATTTGTTTAATAAGATATAAACACTGCAATACAACTGTACAGTAATGTATACATAGAAATGAACTGTAGTTGGCTGCAGTCAACACACCAGGAGCGATAGTGGGGCAGAAATATCTGCAAATAGAGGTGCCAAATGGTACAGTGAGTGGCCATAGAAGTGGGAAACCAGCCTGCCTGTGACAATGTCAAACACAAAACAGTCATATAAATTTGAGGGAACACTGTCATACCTGTCTGTCATTGGAAGTATTTTTGAACTATTGCACTTCTGTTGTCCTCATCCTCATCGTCTGCCTCCTCACCTTCACTATTCACAGGGTCCGCTGCTGCCACACGCCCATCTCCAGCCTCATCCTCCTACAGAAAAGACACCGGGCGACGTAAGGCAAGGTTGTGCAACATACAGCATGCCACGAAGATCTGGCAGACATTCTTGAGTGAATAGCACAGGGAACCACCTGTCAGATGGAGGCAACGAAACCTAGCCTTTAGGAGGCCGAATGTCCTCTCTATGATTTTCCATGTTCACCCATGTGCCTCATTGTAACGTTCCTCTGCCCTATTCCTGGCATTCCTCACAGGGGTCAGTAGACATGAGAGGTTGGGGTTACCAGAGTCACCTGCAAATATCAATGGACAACCGTTAGCCACACACACACCCTTAGGGCCCACACCATACCCATATACCAACATCCACTGAATGGGATCCAGGGCTCACCTATTAGCCACACCTTGTGCCTCTGGAGTTGAGCCATCACATATGGGATGCTGCTATTTCTCAGGATAAAGGCATCATGCACAGACCCAGGATACTTAGCATTGACATGGGCGATATACTGATCTGCAAGGCACATTATCTGCAAATTCATACAGTGAAAGCTCTTTCGATTTCTGAACACCTGTTCATTTCTCTGGGGGGGGGACAAATGCAATATGTGTACCATCAATAGCCCCAGTAATGTTGGGGATATGTCCCATTGATAAGAAATCTGCTTTCACTGTAGCCAAATCCTCCACCTGGAGGAAAACGATGTAGCTGCGTATGTGTTTAATCAGGGCAGACAACACTCTGGTCAGCACTATTGAGAACATTGGCTGTGACATTCCTGCTGCCAAGCCCGCTGTCACTTGGAAAAAACTAGTTTCCAAGAAATGGAGCACTGATCGCACTTGCACAAGCGGGGGCATCCCAGTGGGGTGATGGATATCAGATATCAGGTCAGGCTCTAATTGAGCACACAGCTGTGTGATTGTGGCCCTGTCCAGTCTGTAGGTAAGGATAATGTGCCTGTCCTCCACTGTTGCCAAGTCCACCAGTGGCCTGAACACGGGGGGATGGCTCCATCTCCTATTCATCTGCAGAGATTGCAATCTATGGGGTAAACCGGTGAGCAGCTGGTCAGTATCCCATATTTCCAAACACTACACTTCATTGCATGTTGTGACTGTAACAGTGTTTTGTTGGATAGGCCCAAATGGTGCTTATTTGTACTGTGACGCAGCTAGGTGCCATGGCCTGCTCCACCGAAATGGCATCCGCCTGTCCTGTTAGGAGGGACATGTGGAAATTATGTAATTCCTCAGACGTTGTGCGCCATTGCTGGAGGCGGTCGAAAACCGCCATGCAACTCCTCATTGGTTAACATTGGGCCCTGTGGGTCACAGTGGCCAATGGTGATGTACGCTGGCGGTGACGGTACGCACCACAGCAGACGTGACCGCCATTTTCTATCTGTTCACTCACTTCCTACCTGACCTTCAACAGGAGAGGACCTACATTGCATGTGGTGCTGTGACCTGTGTCTGGAACCTACCATGGCTCATGTCACTGGGGGAAGGGCCCCTGCCTTCACGGTGGCAGAGTTGAAGCGACTGGTGGATGGGTTCTTCCCCAGTACCGAATGCTGTATGGGCTTCCAGACCAACAGGTGAGTACACTGTGAGCACAATGCATGGGGCATGAATGCATGGAGTGGTGTGTGTGAAGGCCTCGTGTAGAGAGAGTCGGGGGAAGGGCACCGGGCAGTGTGCTGCATGCATGGTGGGCCATGTCTGTGCATAAGGGGATGTGAGGGCTATGGTGGGCCATGAGTCTAACAGGCAAGACGATCTGACTGATACCTTTTCTATGTGTATTTCTCTGCAGGTCAGGGCCCATTAGAAAAAGGGTATATGGTGTGCCATCGCCAAGGACGTGCAGACCCTGGGGGTCTACTGCAGGCAGAGATCCCACTGTCACAAACGGTGGGAAGACCTGAGACACTGGGCACAGAAGACCTCGGAGGCCCAGCTGGGGATGGCCTCCCAACAAGGAAGGGGTGCCCGTTCAACCCTGACCCAGTGATGGCTCACATACTGGCATTGGCCCATCCTGAGCTGGATGGGCGCTTGGGGACATCACAGCAGCCACAAGGGGGTGAGTACAGTGCTCCAATTACTACTTGCACATGATGGGGTGGCATCCGGGTAGGGGATGTGGGTCTGTGGGTGCCCCTAGGCCAGGCTGGACATTGCAGGGTAGGGTCCTGATGTAAAATACCTCCAACCAAGCTAGTAGGTATCTACTACTGGGCAGGGGTCTGTGGGTCTCAGGTATGCTGCAATTGGTGTTCAGTGTCCATGTCCATGGGCTGGTGACTAGCATTGTGACTGTTAGTGCATTGCCTAGTGCGTAGGGCTGTTCCCTGTGTGAGTGTGCTGTGTACGCCAACGGTGATGTTATTGCCGCCATTGACCAGGGTATCCTTTGTCTCTCCCCCCCTTTTTGTTTTGTCATCCTGTCCTTATGTGCATTAGCATCATCTGGTGGAGGAGCAGAGCCACCCGCAGCGGGGAGAGCTGCATCCCAAAGGGCCCAAGAGGCCGAATCCACCGACAGTGAGGGCATCAGTGGGACAGAGGGCAAGGGGAGCACTACAGCGGAGACTGGAGGGGACAGTTCGGACAGTGATACCTCCTCCGATGGAAGCTCCCTGGTGGTGGCAGGCACCTCTGTGCCCAACCCAACTACAGATACAACCGCCAACCCTGTACCAGCACCACCCTCCCAGCAGCCCCTCAGCGTGTTTCCCCTGCCCGCTCATCCAGGAGGGTGGGCATCTCCTTCGGCCAAGGCACCTCAGGCCCTGCCCCAGTTAGACCTGCTGCCCTTAGTAAGGAGGATATTGACCTCCTGCGATCCATCCCTGTTGGGCAGTCAACCATTGTGACTGTCATCCAGGGGCTGGCAGCCCATTTGCAACAGACTAATGAATTCCTGGAGGGTATTAACTCTGGCATGGTGGCACAACAGAGATTAGTCCAGGCTCTGGCCTCCTCCCTGATGGCAGCCATTGTCCCTGTTTCTAGCCTCCCCCCTTCAACTTCCTCTACCCAACCCATTCCCCTCAACCCCAACCTATCCCAAGCCCACAGGTAGACCATCATGCACACAGGACAACACACAGGAGTGGTTCAGGCAAACACAAGCACCACACATCATCCCACAGGCACTCACACAAACACCAACCAGATTCAGACATACCAACATCCACTGCCTCCACTGTGTCCCCCCTCCTCCTCATCCATCTCCCTCCCAGTAGTGTCTACACTCACACCTGCATGCACTACAACCTCATCCACTACCATCATCATGCCTATCACTACACGCCCCTCACTGGCAGTCACCACCCCCACAACCATGCACACATCCCCTGTATCCTCTTCCACTGTGTCTGTGCCCCCTCCTCCCAAAGTACACAAACACAAGCACTCAGACACCCAAAAGCCATCCACCTCACAACAGCATCCACCCCATGCACCTGCACCCAAAATCAGCAGACAGACACCTCCCACCATCACTTCCTCTTCCTCCACTCCCAAACCTTCACCCTCTTCCCGCCCCAATGTCCCTAAGAAGCGTTTCCTCTCTACTGTTGACCTCTTCCCTACCACTCCCCTCACCCGTCCATCACGTCGGGCCAGGCTGGTCAGAACCCAGACGAGCACCTCAGCCACCCAGTCCATGGCCACATAGTTTCGACAGCTACTGGAGGTGGGAGAGGATCCTGGGCACCAGGCAGCCACACTGAAAGGGTGACTGCACCAGCAGCATCTAGGAAGGGCAAGGAGGCACCACCAGCTGCGTCTAGGAAGGGCAAGGAGGCACCCCAATCTGCTACAGGGAAGGGCAAGGAGGCACCCCCAGCTGCTACAGGGAAGGGCAAGGGGCAATCCCCGGCTACTGAATGGCAGGGCAAGGGGCCTGCACCAGCAGGCAAAATGGACAAGAGGCCTGGTGCTGGTACTCAGTCAGAGCCCCCAGCAACAACCATGGTGGTTCAGCCGTCCGAGGCAGCAGGGGAAGGGCTGGAGCCTCCCCCCACCACTGCCAGCACCGCTACCAGCACTGCTGCCAGCACCACCACCAGCAGCAGTATCTCCAGTGGGCAGCCGTCCAAGGCTGCAGGGGAAGTGCTGGAGCCTCCCCCCACAATTGGCAGCACCGCCACCAGCACTGCCACCGGCAGCACCAGCCCCAGTGGGCAGCCATCTGAGGCTCCAGGGGAAGGGCTGGAGCCACCCCCAACACTGCCAGCACCGACACCTGCACCACCACTAGCAACCGCAGCCCCAGTGGGCAGCCATCCAAGGCTGCTGGGGAAGGACTGGAGTCTCACCCCACCACTGCCAACACTGACACCTGCAACGCCAATGCCACCACTGAGCAGCCGTCACCACCAGCGGGCAGTGTGTAGACCTGTATCCTTGGGCTGTTGTGCAGCCTGTGCCCTGCAAATCCTGTGAGTCTGATACCCAGGTGAGAGACTGTGACCTTGCACTCCCCAAGATCTGCATCACTGGGCACAATGCCCCCTCTAGAACTAGTGGAAGAAGCCATCCACTCACCTTATCCTTCCCAGGATGAAGCACACTGGGCACAACGCCCCCTCCAGAACCAGTGGAGAGCCATCTACTTACCGCATCCTTCCCAGGATGAAGGACACTGGGCACAATGCCCCCTCCAGAACCAGTGGAAGAAGCCATCCACTCACCCCATCCTTCCCAGGATGTAGCACACTGGGCACAATGCCCCCTCCAGAACCATGGAGATGCCATCCACTCACCCCATCGTTCCCAGGATGAAGCACACTGGGCACAATGTCCCCTCCGGAACAAGTGGAGCTGTCATCCACTCACCCCATCCTTCCCAGTATGAAGCACACTGGGCACAATGCCCCCTCCAGAACCAGTAGAAGAAGCCATCCACTCACCCCATCCTTCCCAGGATGAAGCACACTGGGCACAGGGCCCGCTCCAGAACAAGTGGAGATGCCATCTACTCACCCCATCCATCCCAGGATGAAGCACACTGGGCACAATGCCCCCTCCAGAGCCAGTGGAAGAAGCCATCCACTAGAGAGACTGTGGCCTTGCACTCCCCAGGACCAAGCAGTGGGCAAACCATCCACTTGAGAGACTGTGGCCTTGCACTCCCCAGGACCTAGCAGTGGGCAAACCACCCACTTGAGAGACTGTGGTCTTGCACTCTCCAGGACAGTGCAGAGGGCATGTAGCCCCATCCAGGATCAGTGGCCTTGTACCATCTTCCGGCTGAGGTACCCCCAATTCCCTGTCCTGCTGAGGTGCCTGTGTATTTTCAACCTGATGCTCCTGCAGTGTTCTCTCCATGTTATTGCAGTCGTAAGGTGGAGCCTTGACCTATGTGATGTGGCCGTGTGGCCCACGGACATTGAGGACTGAGCAGTGTCCCTACATTTGTAAATATGTATATACGTTTGGAATTTGATGCACTTATTCCTAGTATTTATTTTTATTACACTCACTTTCTTCAAATCATTTTGTCCTTGCATCATTTCTGAGGGGTACGGGGTGAATATGCAATGTTACTGCATCTGTTTGTGTGTATGGTGTTGGGGTGGGTGTGTTGCGGGTATGTGTCATTCTCTTTTTCCTCCTCCCTCGTGTGCTAGGCCGCAGTACTCACCGTGGTCATCTTCGCCGGCGTTGATGTTCATAATGCAGTAGAAGGTAGACGAGCATGGGAAGTATGTGCAGGTCGGCCTCCATGCCATCTTGGTTGTTCCCTGAGTCTCCACAGGTGAGTCCTTTGACTTCCAAGATCTGTTTCTGCCAGGCTTTTGATGTCGTTGGGACCGCCCCAGAAAAGGTGGCAGATAGGCAGGTCCTAATAGTGTGGGCTGTACATTGTTTTCCGCCTAGCTCTTGGTGGTTTCCGCCGTGGTGCTTGTTGATTTCGCAGTGGCGGTCGGTGTGTTAAAGTGGCTGTTTGTCTTAGCGGTTTCCGCTGTGGTCATAATTCCCTTTTTGTTACCGCCGGCCTGTTGGCGGTATTACCGCCACTTTATCACCGACTGCCAGGGTTGTCATGAGGGCCTATATGTGTAATGCAGAATTCCCCCTAATTTCCATCGTCTGACCAATGGCAGATTTTTTTTTCCACTCAGTGAGTTGTTTTGGTACACTTTGGTGAGTGTGATTAGATTTCCTGCCCGCTAACATGGCTTCCAGTCACTACTGAGCCTTCTGGCACCATGATGCTGGTGAGTGTTAGGGACCGCGGCTACTCTCAAGCAGATTTGCTATTCAAAAAGTAGAAACACCTACTCAAAAAGGTTTTTTGAGTCAATATTCTACTCTAACTGACCGTTCAGATTGTATTTTAGTGTGAAAAGCATTTATTTTTATTTTACATTTTTCAGAAAGAAGGAAGTACTCTATGGGGTTCAACTTCCTCTTTCTGTCCAGCAAGCTCCACCCAGTGCTCTGTCCATCACATGGTCACTTTTCACTTGATTTTCAAGGTGGAGGAATCGCTCTCTTGTCAGCAATTGATATCATTGGATTTTAAGGACTTAGGCCCTCATTACAACATTGGCAGTAAATCCTGCTTTCCGCTGTGCAGAAGACCGCCAACAGAGGAATTCCGCCACAGGTATCACAACCCACAGCTTGTAATCCACCACAATACAGACACCCACACAAGTCTCTCACACCAAAGGTCAGTGATAAACTGGCAATAACAAAACCCACACCGTCACGCCAACAGGAATACGCCTACAATATCATGGCCCACGAATCAACGCGGCGGTCTTTTACCCGCGGTTACCCATTGGCGGTACACACCACTGCACTCAAAATACACACACACTTGCAAAACACAACCACATTGGACAATTCAAAATCCACATACCTGATACACATACACACACCACACTCACACACTCACACCACTACAAAACACCCACCCACATCACCCACAAACCCTTACAACCAGAAATTTGAAAGAAGGCCAGAGAGAGAGACTACCTAACACAACACCAGCATCCACAGACACACAACACCATCACTCATACAACATCCACGCACCTCGAACAACACACACCAACACATCACAAAAGACACCACTTCACACATCACCCACACCACATCATGGCACCCCAAACACACCCCAGGTTTTCAGAGGAGGAGCTCAGGGTCATGGTGGAGGAAATCGTCCGGGTAGAGCCACAGCTTTTCGGATTACAGGTGCAGCAGACATCCATTGCAAGGAAGATGGAGCTATGGCACAGAATTGTCGACAGGGTAAATGCAGTGGGACAGCATCCAAGAACACGGGATGACATCAGGAAGAGGTGGAACGACCTACAGGGGAAGGTACGATATGAGACTCACTCATGCCCCAAAATCACCAATCACACAAGGACCAAGCCAATAATGCAAGCACAGGAGTAGAGGGTAACTCACCCATTGCACAAGATGGCACACACACATACAATAACTATGCATTTACACCCCAACAGGACCCCTGCCCAACGTTACCGGACAGGAGGGGTGCCAAATATATCCAGTCCCCCCACAGAAGAGGCCCACAGTGATGACAGCAGCTCTGCACGCCTGGATCAAGATGACCAGCCCGGCCCATCAGGGACCTCGGGACAGTCGGTTCCCCTGCTACAGTCCCAAACCACCACAGAGCCTCCCCCCTCAGGAAACACCACCACAGCACCCACCCAGCGGGCCCATCCCTCAGTCCCCAGGACACATCAATCAGCAGTGTGTCCACCACTACAGGGAACCCAGGCAACCCCACTAACACAGGACGATCAGGGACCTGGGGGCAGTGGCATGGGGCACACGGTTCAGGCGACAGAGGCACAGGATAACAGGGAAGCTGGGAGGACTGCTGTGCGACAGGGGGAGGACAGGCCCAGGGAACCGACACTCCACGAGGCACTCTCCAACGTCATGGGAGCTTATCACCATTCCCAGAAGACCATGGGCACGGTACTGGCCAAGTTTCAGGAGACCCAGCGGCTGCAGGAGGAACACTACCTGGGGATCAGGGAGGACTTGAAGTCCATCAACACCACCCTGGTCACCTTTGCAGGGGTGCTGGCAGATCATCTCAACACCAGGAGGGACACAGTGGCACACCAATGGGACCCTGACACTAGCCTGGACGATGAACAGCCCTCCACCTCTGCCAGTGCTAGTGGACAGGAGGCACCGCCACAGGAACAACAGTACACCAGCACCCCACCCCCTGCAGAAGGAGAACCACCCTGCAAACAGTCCCTGAGATCCAGGAACAAGACAGATAACATTGCCAAGACCTCCACCAGGAAATAAGACCCCATTGAATGTCACCCTTCTGTCCCACTTTGACACCCTGTCCACCTGAAACTGCCATTGCTCCACTTCCTATGCCCCATTGGACAATGCACCTGTGAAACAAATAGACTGGACTCTCCCATGAACATTCCTCCATCATCACCCCAGCCCATTTCACACCCCTCCACATATGTGCACACAAATAAACACACTTGAATCACTAAACAAGCTGGAGTCAGTCAATGCTTTCACAAATTTGTAATTTCTAAATCTCTGAAATATAGCAATGTCAATGTACCTGTTCACATACCAATGTAACATAGCTGTAGGCCAGCAGTAAACATAGCACAGGGCACAAAGTGGGAGCCAGATCTGTGAAATGGAAAGCCAAAGTATCAAGTCAGGTTCCATACACTGAGTGAAAATGACAGACTTATGCTAGCTCCAACAATAGTATGAGATATGAGAAGCAGTTACATCTTCTTACAAGTGTCTCATTGGAAGTATTGCCTGATGATTTTGTTTCGGTTATCGGCATCTTTTTCTTCTGCCTCCTCTTCTTCACTGTCCACAGGCTCCACAGCTGCCACAAGACCACCATCTGTCCCATCCTCCTGCAGAAAAGGCACCTGCTGTCGCAAAGCCAGGTTGTGCTGCATACAGCAGGCCACGATTATCTGGCACACTTTCTTCGGTGAGTAGTATAGGGAGCCACCTGTCAGATGGAGGCACCAGAATCTGGCCTTCAGGAGGCCAAAAGGTGCGTTCTATAATCCTCCTAGTTCGTCATGTGCCTCATTGTAGCGTTCCTCTGCCCTTGTCCTGGGATTCCTCACTGGGGTCAGTAGCCATGACAGGTTGGGGTAACCAGAGTCACCTACAAATATCGAGGGACAATTGTTAGACACACACTAACCCTTAGGGACAATCCCATACCCAGACACCTATGTCAACTGTGTTGGGACCCTGGTATCACCTATTAGCCACACACAGTGTCTCTGGAGTTGGCCCATCACATAAGGGATGCTGCTGTTGCTCAAAATGTAAGCATCATGCACTGAGCCAGGATACTTGGCATTCACTTGGGAGATGTGCTAGTCTGCCAAACACACCATCTGCACATTCATCAAATGGTAGCTTTTCTGGTTTCTGTACACCTGTTCATTCCTGTGGGTGGACAAATGGTACATGTGTACCATCAATTTCACCAATGATGATGGGGCATAAAAGTCACCTTTCACTGTGAGTAAATCCTCCACCTGAGGGAAAACAATGTAGCTACACATGTTTTTTCAGCAGGGCAGATAACACTCTGGACAACACGTTAGAGAACATTGGCTGGGACATTCCTCTTGCCATGGCCACTGTTGTTTGAAAAGACCTACTGGCCAGGAAATGGAGTACAGACAGAACCTGCACTAGAGGGGGGATTCCTGTGGGATGGCGGATAGCTGAAATCAGGTCTGGCTCCAACTGGGCACACAGTTCCAGGATTGTTGCAAGATCAAGTCTGTATGTGATTATGATGTGTCTCTCTTCCATTGTCGACAGGTCCACCAGGGGTTTGTACACCGGAGGATGCCACCATCCCATCACCTGCCCCAGCAGACGTGCCCTATGGAGGAGAACAGCGAGCAGAGGGTCATCCAACACTGAGGTATCACAATGTGTAATTTGCTGAAAAGTTGGTAATTCGCAATGTGCCGATATCTGTCTGTATTCCTGGCCTAGATAGGTGTGAGGCCGTTTTTTTCCATCCCATGTGGCCCCCTGAAATGACGGCTGCCTGACCTGTGGTGGGTGGTCGAAGACCGCAGCACTATTCAGCATTGGTTAACATTGGGCCCTATGGGTCACAGGAGCCAATGAAGATGTACACCGGTGGTGAAGGTACCCACTGCCGCAGACGTGACTGCCAGTTTCTATCTGTTCCCTCACTTGATACCTGACCTTCAACAGGAGAGGACCTACACTGCAAGTGCTGCTTTGACCTGTGTCTGGAAGCAACAATGGCTACAGTGTCTGAGGAAAGGGCCCCTGCCTTCACTTTGGAGGAGTTAGAGAAACTGGTGGATGGAGTCCTCCCACACTACACCCAACTGTACTGTCCTCCAGGCAAACAGGTGAGTACCTTGTGAGCATGCTGCGTGGGCAATGCCTGTTTAGAGTGGTGTGGATGGGAGAAACATGGGGGGGCTGAGGCCTGCATGTGCGGATGGTGAGTCTATGTGCATCTGGGCATGGGTGGGAACTGGTGGGCAATGAGTATGACGTCCGGACGGGTGAGTAAATCCTTTCCTACTGTACCTTTCCTGTAGGTCAGCGCCCACCAGAAGAAGGGTATTTGGCGAGCCATCGCCAAGGACGTCTGGACCCTGGGGGTCTACCACAGATGGAGCACCCACTGCCGTAAAAGATGGGAGGACCTGCACCGCTGGAGCAAGAAGACGGCGGAGGCCCAGCTGGGGATGGCTTCCCAACCTGGAAGGGGTGCCCGTCGCACCATGACCCCCCTGATGCCCCGGATCCTGGCAGTGGCCTATCCGGAGTTGGATGGGAGCTTGAGGGCATCACAGCAGCCACAAGGGGGTAAGCACACTCTTATTCAGCTGACTCTGCGTGCATTACGAGGTGTCTGGGTGGGGGGGTTGGGCAGTGGGATCCCCTAGTTCAGGGTGGACTTGGTAGGCAAGTTCTCTTGTTAGGCAGGCTCTGTGGCACCCCAACCCCACTAGTGGTAATAGCCATCTACACCTACTCAGGCTCCTGTGACTTACAGGTGTGCAGCAATTGGGCTTAGTCCTTGTACCCCATGGGCATGTGAATTTGCCAGGAACTGTCGTGGAGAGGTCTGCTCCCTGTGTGTTGTGTCCGCCAACGGTAGTGGTGTTGCATGCACTGAACATGTTTTTCTTCTGTCTTTCCCCCCCCTTTTTGTTTTGTCTCCCTGTTCTTGTGTGCAATAGCCTCATCTGGCAGAGGAGCAGTGGCACCGGAGCAGGAGGGAGCTGCAACCCACTTGGTCCCTGGAGGGTGAAGCAATGGAGTCTGAAGCCGCCAGTGGGACGGAGGGTGAATGGAGCTCCATGACGGGGACAGCAGCAGACACCAGTGACAGCGACTCCTCCTCTGATGGGAGCTCCCTTGCAGTGGCGGGCACCTGTGTGCCCACCGCATCAACAGGTACAGCCGCCACCCCCCTACCAGCACCGCCCTCCCAGCAGCCTCTCAGTGTGTGTCACGTGCCTGCTCACCCAGGAGGGTGGGCATCTCCTTCACCCCAGGCACCTCAGGCCCTGCCCCAGTCAGTCCTGCTGCCCTCAGTGAGGAGACTATTGACCTCCTGAGATCCCTCACTGTTGGGCAATTTACCATTTTGAATGGCATCCAGAGTGTTGAGAGGCATTTGCAACAAACAAATGCATACCTGGAGGGCATTAATTCTGGATTCAACAGAGAGCATTTCAGGCTCTGGCCTCAGCACTGATGGCAGCCATTGTCCCTGTGTCCAGCCTCCCCTCCAACTTCCTCCACCCCGACCCAATCCCCTGTACTTCAGCCTATCCCAAACACACCATCAGACCAGCATGCACACTCATCAACACACAAGAGTGTACAAGGCAAACATAAGCACCACACATCCCACAAGCACTCACACAAGCACCATCCCCATGAAGACACAGGAACATCCACTGCCTCCACTGTGTCCCCCTCCTCCATGTCCTCCTCCTCCCTCCCTGTCTCATCTCCACTCACACCTGCATGCACTACATCCTCAGCCACTACCTGGATCACCAGCACGCCCATCACCACACACAGATCATGTGCAATCACCACCCCCACTACCATGCACTCATCCCCAGTGTCCTCTCCAGTGTGTCTGTGAGCCCTCCTCCCAAAGTACACAAACGCAGGCACACACCCACCCAACAGCCATCCACCTCACAACAGCCTCCGGCCCATGCACCTTCACCCAAATTCAGCAAACGTACACCTCCTACAACCACTACCTCTTCCTCCACTCCCAAACCCCCTCCATCTTCCCATCCCAGTGTGCCAAAAAAACTTTTCCTGGCAAACCGTGACCTCTTCCCTTCACCTCCCCCCATCCTTCCCCTAGGGCCAGGCTTTCCAGGTCCCAGCCCAGCATCCACCAAATCCCCAGACACAGTGGTGCCAGCAAATGTTGAGTCATCGAGTGCGCCACCCATCAGGGCTGCCAGTGTGCCATGTAGCGAGGACAAGGAAATTCCGCCACCTGCCAAGGTGAAGAAGGTGCCCACATCCCAGATGGAGAAGCCGCACTTACAAGCCACCAAGGGCTCCGCCAAAACAAAAGGGGACAGTGGCAAGACTCCTGCGGCACCATCAAAGGTGGGGAAGGGAATAAAGCAGAAGAGCAGGTCAGGACAGGGCACGGTGGCACAGACTGAGGGACTTGTGTCATCCCTTCTGTCCATGACTCCACCAACCTGTACGGCGGCGAACACCGCCACCTGCCACACCACTAGCAACGCCACCTGCACCGCCACCTGCACCGCCACCTGCACCACCACCTGCACTGCCACTGGCACGTCTGCAGCGTCAGCAACAGTCCCCAGCATCTTCCCCAGTGGGTAGCCGTCGGAGGCTGCAGGAGACGTCCTGCTGTGTCCCTCAACAGGTGCTGACCCAGGCACCACCTGAAGCACCGCCGCCACAGACAACGCCGCAAGCACCGCCACCAGCACCGCCACCAGCCCCGCGACGTGCTCGGACAGTGGCACCACCACTGACATGGCTACCATCCCTAGTGGTCAGTCGTCCGAGGCTGGAGGAGAGTTCCTGGATCTTGCTCAGCTTCCATGAGGCATGACTTCCATCACTGTTTGCACCGGCAGGTGGAAGGCGAAGCCGCAGCATTGTGGGGTATGTCTCTGCCTCCATGGTGTATCATGCTACCAGTTTCTAGGCAATCTCGTGGCCCACACAGCCAGGTGAGGGAATGGGACCAGCCACACAGCATGTGGAGCACTCTGGGCACCATGCCCCCTCCACAACCAGTGGAGATTGACACCCACTACCTCAGTCCTTGGTAGGATGAAGCACTCTGGGCACCATTGCCCCTCCAGAACCAGTGGAGACTGTTATCCACTTGAGACACTGTGGCTTTGCACTCCACAGGATAAAGCAGTGGGCAAACCACCCACTAGAGAGACGAGAGACTGTGGCTTTGCACTCCCCAGGATAAAGCAGTGGGCAAACCACCCACTGGAAAGACTTGAGAGACTGTGGCTTTGCACTCCCCAGGATAAAGCAGTGGGCAACCCACCCACTTGAGAGACTTGAGACACTGGCTTTGCACTCCCCAGGATAAAGCAGTGGGCAACCCACCCACTTGAGAGACTTGAGAGACTGTGGCTTTGCACTCTTCAGGATAAAGCAGTGGGCAAACCACCCACTGGAAAGACTTGAGAGACTGTGGCTTTGCACTCCCCAGGATAAAGCAGTGGGCAACCCACCCACTTGAGAGACTTGAGAGACTGTGGCTTTGCACTCCCCAGGATAAAGCAGTGGGCAACCCACCAACTGGAAAGACTTGAGAGACTGTGGCTTTGCACGCCCCAGGCTACAGCAATGGGCATGGAGCCCCCTCGTGCAGCAGTGGTGTTGTGCGTTCATCCAGCTGAGGTTCCTCCCCTTCCCTTCCCCCTGAGGTGCCTGTTTATTTTCGATCTGATGCCCCAGCAGTGTTCTCTCCGTTTCGAGTCGGCTATCTTGTGTGGGCTTCACCCATGCATTTTGGGATCACTGGTCCACGGACAATGATTGGTTCACTATCCGGACTTGTGTAGTTGGTGTACACATTTGTATATACTGAATTTTGAACTTTCACTATCAGTTTTTCATGATTACAATCATTACAATCATTTCCTTTTGTTCCTGCGTTCTTCCAGGGGATGAGGGGGCATATATGTAATGTTGCTGCATGTATTTGTGTGTATGTTGTTGTGGGTGAGGGAGGGGGTGGGGTGGGGGTATTGTGTGTTGCGTGTGTGTCACTCTCTTTTCCCTCCCCCCCTGTGTTGTAGGTGCAGTACTCACCATGGTCATCGACGGTGTCTGTCCTGCTTCTGATAGAGCAGGAGGAAGCCCAGCATTGGTAACACCTGTAGTTTGGGCTCCATGGTGTCCTGGTTCCTCATTGGGTGTCAAGAGGTGAGTGTTTTCCCTTCTGTGTACTGTTTCCGCCGTGCTTTTGAGAGCATTGGTTCTGCCCTGGAAAAGGTGGTGGATAGGCCTGTTGTGATAGGGTGGGTGGTACTTTGTCCTCCACCTGTCTGTTGGCGGTTAGCGCTGTGGTGTTTGTTTCTACCGCCGTGGCGGTCAGAGTGTTAAAGTGGCTGTCTATGTTGGCGGTTTCCGCCATGGTCGTCTTTCCATTTTTTTCTGCCCACCTGTTGGCGGTATTACCGCCGCTTTAACACCGACCACCAGGGTTGTAATGAGGGCCATAGTTTTTGAGATATTGCAAGTAAGTCAAAAAACTTTTGTACAAGGGTGTTGTTCGTTTGATAGCGGGCATGCACCAGTATTTATTTGTACTTTGTTTTAATTTTTTTATTTGATTATGGTTGTGGTGTGTAGAGTTTCATTAGGGGCCTAGTGTCATTTTGCTTTTAGTTGTTTATCTTTTGTAAGAGAAAAGGGTTGCATAGTTTAATACATTTTCTCAATGTTTGTTCAATTTGCACTGTTCATTGTTTTTAATATGTGGACTAGTAGGCCAATGGGCCAATTAGCCAGTACTAGCCACATGTACATGAAAGAACTGTTTCTTAGGTATATGCTGTTTTAAAACATCATTTAGGCTACAGAGGGCATTAAATTGAATTAAGCAATGTTGGGTTTTCTTTTGTATTTCACATTTTATTTCTACAAAAAGTGCATGTTGGTGTAATAGTTGATGCCTTGGGAGAATGTGTGTTGTTGCAAAGTTTTCAAAGCTCACATAACTTATGTTTTTGACATTGCTTAATGAATGGTAGTGTTTTCTTCACTGTTACCATGCCTTCTTTGTGTGGCCAGTGAGTGTGTGTGTTTGCAATAGGCCACCATTTATCTTACTTTCTTCTCCATGCCATGTGGCCAGAGTCCATTTTGTGTGGTGTGTGTCCATAGGCCTCCATGTGGTCTTTGTTATCCATGCCTCCTTACTTGCTGTTTGACCATGTGGTTGGTGGCCATTTTGTCTAGCCTGTCAGTGTGTTTTTTTCATAGGTCTTCATGTGTTCTTTCTTGGCCATGCTTCCTTGTTGTTGTTTGACCATTTGGCCGGTGGCCATTTTGTGCAGCCAGCTAGTGTCATTTTTCCATTGCATTGTATGTGTTCCTGTTGTCCATGCCTCCTTGCTTGTTGTTTTAAGATAGGGTGACCACCTGGCATTGATGCAAATTCTGGACAGGACTGTAAACAAGTGTAGACAAGAATTCAGGGCAAAGGGTCAAAATTCAGGACAAAAATTCAAGAACAAATGTCAGTTTTACAGACACATGCAAGAGAGGCCATGCCTAACTATGTTGTCAGTGTATTTATTTACTCCTTTTTAACATAGCACTATTTCTTTTGGTCTTTTGTGATTGCCTCCTGGTATGCTACATTCAGTTGTCACAATATGTCCTTGTTCAGTAGTAAATTAATGCCCTTCACTAGTGCAGCAAGGCCATCATCCCTACCGAAATCTACCCAAACTTTCTTGAAAAGAAAGCAACAGCAAATATTTGATTATGTTTCTGAACATTTTAAAACCCCTGGCAAACAATTTGGGAAACATTAAGGTAATTAATCTTATGCTAGTTTAAACAAATTGAACAAAAACATCTGGTTCACCTCTACCGCCCATGGACTTTCAACCTAATGTTTTTTTTTTTAAAGCAGGGCAGATGGTGTGGGTGACAGTCTCACACCTAATGTCTCACAGCACTAGAGTGTATGTCTGGGACTCTACATTTATCTCACATGAGTCTACTCTGCACTCTACTATACTGAACCACTCTGCATTACTGCACTATCTGCCACTCTATTGTATGCCAATCTACTAAACTGCAGTCTATGCTATTCTACCCCATGCCGCTCTATGCCACTGCACTCCGCGTCAATGCTCTTTAAACAACTGCACTGTATGCCCCTGCCCTCTATTCTGCATCACTGTACTCTATGCCACTACTCTCTGTGCCACTCTACTCCAATCTAGATCACTGTACTGGCACTCTATTCTGCAACATTGCACTCTCAGCCACTGTAATGTACACCAATCTACTCTGCACTACCGCATTCTACGCCACTGCACTCTATGCCCCTCTACTCTGCATCACTACACTCTATGTGACTGCACTCTACAGCATTATACTCTACTCTGCACTGCACCACTCTACACTATGCCACTGCTCTCTCTTCCACACGAGTCTACTCTGCACCACTCTACACTACAGCACTCTCTGCCACTCTATTGTATGCCACTCTACTCCACTGCACTCTATGCCACTCTACTTTGTCCCAAGCCACTCCATGCCACTGCACTCTAAACCACTGCACCCTATGCCAATGCACTCTAAACAACTGCCCTGTTCCCTGCACCACTGGGCTCTGCGCCACTGCTCCCATGCCACTCTACTCCACTGGACACCAATATGCCACTAACTTTTAGCTATGCTGAACAGCAGCCACTGTGGTCTATAACATGGCTGAAACACATTAGCAAAGCCAATAACTCTTGCGTAGACGAGACCTATTGGCTTTGCCAATGTTTGTTAGTACAATGAGGTACCGAGGCACCTGAAGGAACTGTGAATGTGTAAGTCCTTATATTAAACATGCATTCCACACCTTGTCAGGGATAGTAAGCACTATATAAATACAATCATATAATAATATAGGCTGCTACAAAATGTGCAAATACTTTTCGGTTAAATAAAAAAAAGTTCTTCTCAAATACAGATTTGAATAATATACAGTTTATACCTAATACTAACATTTTTTATAACACTCCATTAAAACCACACACTCCACAGCTCACCTTGGCCCACCATTAAAGTACCTCTCTAAAAGAAAATATCTTTGCCATCAGAAAGCTTCAAGTGACTCCTTTGGTTAAAGTCGATGCAGGTTTTCAAGCCCCTTTACATTTGCAGATTTACCAGTTGCTCACATTTGCATTTCTTTAGGGAAGGAGAGATCCTGGCAAGGAGGTCTGTTTTTTTATCTGTCTGCCCCTCCCTCTGAGCACAGGAGACTCCCCGCCTTCCATTCCAGCTTGGAAAACTAATCTGCCTGTAATTTATCCCTGCCATCCTTTGTCCTTTTGGTTAAAGGCTAAAATTAGGAACAAATGCCGTCTGTTAAGCCTTTCATCACGGACAACAGACAGCAGGGAGAAATTATGGGCAGTTCGTGAAATTTACAGGCGGGTGGTCACCCTATTTGACGATGTGGTTGGTGGCCATTTTGTGTAGACAGTCAGTGTGCTTTTGACACAGACCTTCATGTGTTCTTTGATGTGCATGCCTCCTTGCTTGTATTTTGAACATGTGGGTGGTGACCATTTTGTGTAGGCAGTCAGTATGCTTTTTCTATAGGCTTGCATGTTTTCTTTTGCTGTCCATGCCTCCTTGCTTGTAGTTTGGCCATGTGGTCAGTGGAGATTTTCTGTAGGTAGTCAATGTGCTTTTGCCACAGACCTACATGTGTTGTTGTTGTTCATGCATCCTTGCTTGCTGTTGTTTGACCATTTGGTCAATGGCTATTTGGTGTAAGCATTCAGTGTGTTTTTGCCACAAGCACAGGCTGCAAGTGTTCTTTGTTCTCCATGCATCCTTGCTTGTTATTGGACCATGTGGTCTGAGGCCATTATGAGTAGTCTAACCAGCCAGTGTGCTTTTTCCATAGCTTTGCATGTGTTCTTCTGTTTTCCATGCCTCCTGGCTTGTTTTTGACCATGTGGTTGGTGATTATTTTCTGTAGGCAATCAGTGTGCTTTTGCCACTGGCCTGCATGTGCTCTTTGTTGTCCATGCTTCCTTGGTTGTTGTTTGACCATGTGGTCCGTGGCCATTTTGTGTAGCCTAGTCAGTTAGTGTTCTTTTCCCATAAGCTTGCATGTGTTCTTTTGCTGTCCATGCTTTCTTGCTTGGGGTTTGTCCATGTGGTCAGTGGCGATTTTGTGTAGGCAGTAAGTGTGTTTTTGCAATAGGACTGCATGTGTTCTTTGTTGTGGCCATGCCACCTTGCGTGTTGTTAGTTGAACATGTGATCAGCAGCCTTTTAGTGTAACCCGCCAGTGTTTAAATAATTTTTTCCAGTTTCAAAGCCATGTTCTAGGGAGAGTGATAGGAAAGGGCTGTGCCTTTTTTGTTTTTGTAATTTTTTTTTACTTTTATCTAATATCATTTTAATAATGCTTGAGCATCAATGTAGTATATGTATGAACAGTGAAATATTATATGCATTTTTCCCATTTTTCACCTCCACTTCCTTTCCTCCCAAATCCCACAGGGTTCCCCATAGTCCCCTAATACATGAGCAATTACTTTTTTTGTTTGTTTGTACTTATTTGTTTATTTATTATAAAAAAAAATTGTTAATTTAAATTTGTTTTTTTTTGTTTTTTTTTTACATTTTCCCTCCATCCACCTCTTAGAGCCCCTACCTCACATAGGCATACAGCCACACACACACTAGCATGAATTTTGTAGGATTATTCCATTTTCCCCTAGACCACGCTGCCTGCAATAGACACCAACATTTTTTTTTTAAGGATTATCCCATTTTCCCCTGGACCCCCTGCCTACCGTAGGCAGGATTATTCCATTTTCCCATACCCCCTACCTGCCAGCTGCACAAACACCAGCAAAGTAGACAACAGGAGCTGCAACCAGCAATAGTATATCTTCCTGATGTAAAAGCAGAACAGAAGGTTGATCTTTCTGCTAAGCAACATGTACATCTTATTGCACCATTAGCTTCCTGATCTCCAGCAAAAAAAAGAAGGGTACTCCATTATGTTCTCCAAACCCCCTTTCTGATGATCTCGACATGGATTGGAAACCGACTAAGCCTGAGACCCACGATGAGAGACAAGGGAAAAATAAAACTTCTGAAAGTCTTCCAATTACGGAAGGGGATGAGGAGGACAAGTCAGTTACTGTCATGCAAGATGCCACAGAGGACACTGACATTACCCCTCCTATTCAACCTGCACCAAGGGATGTAGCACTGGTACCACCACCATCCAGCCTTCATATTTGTAAGGTCCCTGAAAGTACACACTGCAGAAAGGCAATCGTCAACACATCCACCTACCTCCAGGTCTTTGGGCATTGGCAGTGGAACCATTCTCTTCCCTAGTTTGGAACTTCTTATGATTAGCAAGTAGGAGGATAATATGGCAATATGCTCCATTTGCCATGCAAGTGTTCATCGAGGTGAGCGTGGGTCACACTATTGTAATGGAGGCCAAACAACCCATATGAAACAACTTTACACAATCCGGTGGGATGATCACCTTAAAAAATTGCTGCTGGTAATGGTGGTGATGAAAGAGGGGAATCAGCTCCGATCATGATGGGAGCTGAAGGTGATGAGCGAGAACGAGGTGATAGCTTTACGCAAAACATCCCAGTCTCCAGCAGTGTTCCAGTATCACCCACCTTGTTTACATCAATCTGTCAATGACACACTCATTTGTGTAACAACATTTTCCCCAACTTTCTTTTAAAAAAACATTCTCAATCACTGGGAAGTACTTAATTCAGGAGAACTTATACTTGAGTGTCCTATCTTTGAATTTCAAAAGAGTAAAAGTATTAAGGATCATTTACTTAGAGCATGTATTCTGAGTGCTGTGTCAGAATGCACGCTCAATGACTTATTGGGTCTGGCACCATTATAAGGACACTTTAAGTGCATTAATTGTAGTGTGTGTCACTTCACTATAAAATCCAAAGAATTTATGTGTGGTAAGGAAAAGGTCACTTTGCAGGATTTGTTAAACTACAATACCTAAAATGTTGTGTATGATATCATTTGTCCCTGCAGTTGAGTCTATATTGGAGAAATGACACAAACGTTTCAAGTACATATCTGTCAACACAGGAGTGATCTACACTGAGAGTCCTCAATGTCCCCTAGGTTGAACACTTCAACAAATTGGGACACAGTGAAAATGACATCCTGTAGCAAATTATTTCTGTGGTCAGGCCACCATGTAGGGGAGCAAACATTTCATGCCTTCCAGAATCGTGTGTCTGTTTTGTCTTTAGATAAAGGTGACATAAGAGAGTCTAACCTTCCTGCAACTCCCCGCTCTTTGGAGCCACAAACTAGAACTTTCACTGAATTGGTGCTGTCAGGATGGCTCGCCCCTTTTATACATTTATTTAGTTTGTTTTTGCTTTTTCACTAAAATGAGCACTCATTTATTCTGTTTCCATCAATTTTGATTGTTTTCGCTAGTTGACCTGCTATTGTGATGATATGATTTTAATGTTTTTTCCTCTTGTTTCCATTATTTATTCACTGTGTCTTTCCATTCTTCTTTTTTTCACCTCTTATGTGCTTATGCTAGATTTGTGGTTTGGCCATAGGAAATTTCCCGCGCAACGCATATAATCCCCTTTTTTCTTTTTTTATTTTTTTCTTTTTTCCTAGAATTCCATATGGTTAGTGTCACCTTAGTTTCATTTTGTTTTACATATTCCTTTTTATTGGTAGTTGTTTGTTTTTAACTTTTAATTGTCTGGATTGTTGATATTCTCCTTGTCTTCTCTACGTGGGGTATCGAGGTTTCTGGCATCACTTGCACCCAGCAATTATTTCTTTTTTAGGAGTGATTATGTTACCTTTCTACTTCTTTGGCCTTGTCTCCTCCCCCAATATGGCTGCCACGTTCATGAAGAACCTCACACCCACTACTTTCTAGCCTATTTAGGCTCTCGTCAGCCATTACTGGGTCACGTCAGCAGCCATGACCACAGTTTCAGATGCTTCACATTGCAGCATACTGTGCCTCCATTTCTTTTATTACTTTGGCCAGCCTTTCTCTGACATTGGCTCCCAGTTGCGAACACTTCAGTCTGACTGGTAAGAATCTTCTACTGGGTGTGCTTCTGTAAGGTTTCCCTACCTTAGTTTCTCATGCTGATACTAACTGGGCTTATTCTTTTTTCAGCCTTCTGGTGGGCAGGCCAAGTCCCTCCTCTAATTGGCCACTGTGTTTGGCATGACTTCCAGGTAATATCAATTTTGTTTTCACTTTTATTTTCATCTTTTACATTGTCACGTAGGTTCTCATTACCCTAATGAGACTACTGGATTCGGGCCGCAGAATCACTTGTACTGCGGGGGACTGAGTCTGATCCCACACCAGGTGAAAATCCGGGTTTTCTTCGGGCTAACTAGCAGTGCTTCATCTCCACCCAAGGACAGGGATGATTGGCCAACCGGGAACGTGACACAAATGACTCCTCAGGGAAATCATAGTCACTCAGATCTCATCCGTTTCTCCAAGTTACATTTGTCTTACATATGCAAGGACAATCAGAGGCAGAGCAAAGGTCAATAAGGTTTTATTGAAGTAACTGCACCATAGATAATAAAGCATGTATTGCAAGAACAAGGTCGATGAAGCACAACAGGTTAAAATGGTGACAAGGATAGTAAAACAGGAAAATAACGCTACCATATTAGCGTAGCGTACTGCATTATGCGTTCACGACACAGCTGCACTGGTGGAAGCGGGTTAAGTCCTCCTTGTTGTAAAGGGACAGCCATTGCACAGAAAAAGTAGCAATAGCAAGACTCTACCTGTTATAGCCAAAATTATCAGAAATCCCACAAAATACTGGAGAATATTGATTGGATGGCTGAAGGTATTAAGCCGAATATAGAGGAGAAGGTGTGAATGAAACCAGAACCAACAGCCTTAAAGAAATTAGCGATTCCAGTAGTACTGGATGAATTAAATATCCGTCACACAAGTTCACCAAAGTGTCTCGAAAATTTAGTACTTAAAAGGGACTGTATCCCTGCCGATGACCTCGCAACCTGAAGTGCATAGGTCTTGCGTGCAGATGTAAGCACCACATGTTTATGAAACAATAAAGCCTTGAGTCTGCTCAACTTGTCAAAATTCACATTTGAAGTAGCGATATGGGTCCAAATCTCAGCTACTTCCCTCTGTCGTGTAGTAGGAAAAAAGTACATTCCCGCAGCATGAAACAATTTTGAAGACCAAAACGAGGCAAACTATTCAGACTCGCATCCCACAACAGCTCTAGCTATTAACCCCTTCGCTGCCAGGACTTTTCCCCCTCCTGTGCCAGGCCTTTTTTTGCCTATTTGGGGCAGTTCGCGCTTAGGCCCTCATAACTTTTTGTCCACATAAGCTAACCAAGCCAAATTTGCGTCCTTTTTTTCCAACATCCTAGGGATTCTAGAGGTACCCAGACTTTGTGGGTTCCCCTGAAGGAGGCCAAGAAATTGGCCAAAATACAGTGAAAATTTCGTTTTTTTCAAAAAAATTGGAAAAAGTGGCTGCAGAAGAAGGCTTGTGCTTTTTCCCCTGAATATGGCATCAACAAAGGGTTTGCAGTGCTAAACTCAGCAGCTTCCCAGCTTTCAGGAACAGGCAGACTAGAATCAGAAAACCCAATTTTTCAACACAATTTTGGCTTTTTACTGGGGCATACTCCATTTTTGCAATTTTTTGTGCTTTCAGCCTCCTTCCAGTCAGTGACAGAAATGGGCATGAAACCAATGCTAGATCCCAGAAACCTAAACATTTCTGAAAAGTAGACAGAATTCTGAATTCAGCAAGGGGTCATTTGTGTAGATCCTACAAGGGTTTTCTACAGAAAATAACAGCTGAAAAAGAAATATATTGAAATTGAGGTGAAAAAAACATCAATTTTTCTCTAAGTTTTACTCTGTAACTTTTCCCTGCAATGTCAGATTATCGAAAGCATAGGGCTTGTAGGTTCATCAAGAACCCGAGGAACCCAGAGCCAATAAATGAGCTGCACCCTGCAGTGCGTTTTCATTCTATACCGGGTATACAGCAATTCATTTGCTGAAATATAAAGAGTAAGAAATTGCTATCAAGAAAACCTTTGTATTTTCAAAAAGGGCACAAGATAAGGTGTTGAGGAGCAGTGGTTATTTGCACATCTCTGAATTCTGGGGTGACCATACTAGCATGTGAATTACAGGGCATTTCTCAAATAGATGTCTTTTTTACACACTCTCCTATATTTGGAAGGAAAAAATGTAAAGAAAGACAAGGGGCTGTAGCACTTGTTTTGCTAATCTATGTTCCCCCAAGTCTCCCGATAAAAATGATACCACATTTGTGTGGATACCACATTTGTGTGGGTAGGCCTAGCGCCCGCGACAGGAAACGCCCCAAAACGCAACGTGGACACATCCCATTTTTTTTAAAGAAAACAGAGGTGTTTTTTGCGAAGTGCCTACCTGTAGATTTTGGCCTCTAGCTCAGCCGACACCTAGGGAAACCTACCAAACCTGTGCATTTCTGAAAACTAGAGACCTAGGGGAATCCAAGGAGGGGTGACTTGCGGGGCTCGGACCAGGTTCTGTTACCCAGAATCCTTTGCAAACCTCAAAATTTGGCTAAAAAAAACATGGTCCTCACATTTCTGTGGCAGAAAGTTCTGGAATCTTAGAGGAGCCACAAATTTCATTCCACCCAGCGTTCCCCCAAGTCTCCCGATAAAAATTATAACTCACTTGTGTGGGTAGGCCTAGCGCCCGCGACAGGAAACGCCCCAAAGCGCAACGTGGACACATCCAAAATTTTGGAAGAGAACAGAGGTGTTTTTTGCGAAGTGCCTACCTGTAGATTTTGGCCTCTAGCTCAGCCGACACCTAGGGAAACCTACCAAACCTGTGCATTTCTGAAAACTAGAGACCTAGGGAAATCCAAGGAGGGGTGACTTGCGGGGCTCGGACCAGGTTCTGTTACCCAGAATCCTTTGCAAACCTCAAAATTTGGCTAAAAAAACACATGTTCCTCACATTTCTGTGGCAGAAAGTTCTGGAATCTGAGAGGAGCCACAAATTTCCTTTCACCCAGCGTTCCCCCAAGTCTCCCGATAAAAATGATACCTCACTTGTGTGGGTAGGCCTAGCGCCCGCGACAGGAAACGCCCCAAAGCGCAACGTGGACACATCCACATTTTTGGAAGAAAACAGAGGTGTTTTTTGCGAAGTGCCTACCTGTAGATTTTGGCCTCTAGCTCAGCCGGCACCTAGGGAAACCTACCAAACCTGTGCATTTCTGAAAACTAGAGTCCTAGGGGAATCCAAGGAGGGGTGACTTGCGGGGCTCGGACCAGGTTCTGTTACCCAGAATCCTTTGCAAACCTCAAAATTTTGCTAAAAAAACACATGGTCCTCACATTTCTGTGGCAGAAAGTTCTGGAATCTGAGAGGAGCCACAAATTGCCTTCCACCCAGCATTCCCCCAAGTCTCCCGATAAAAATGATACCTCACTTGTGTGGGTAGGCCTAGCGCCCGCGACAGGAAACGCCCCAAAGCGCAACGTGGACACATCCAAAATTTTGGAAGAAAACAGAGGTGTTTTTTGCGAAGTGCCTACCTGTAGATTTTGGCCTCTAGCTCAGCCGGCACCTACGGAAACCTACCAAACCTGTGCATTTCTGAAAACTAGAGACCTAGGGGAATCCAAGGAGGGGTGACTTGCGGGGCTCGGACCAGGTTCTGTTACCCAGAATCCTTTGCAAACCTCAAAATTTGGCTGAAAAAACACATGGTCCTCACATTTCTGTGGCAGAAAGTTCTGGAATCTGAGAGGAGCCACAAATTTCCTTCCACCCAGCGTTCCCCCAAGTCTCCCGATAAAAATTATACCTCACTTTTGTGGGTAGGCCTAGCCCCCGCGACAGGAAATGCCCCAAAACGCAACGTGGACACATCCCATTTTTTTAAAGAAAACAGTGCCTACCTGTGGATTTTGGCCTGTAGCTCAGCCGGCACCTAGGGAAACCTACCAACCCTGTGCATTTTTGAAAACTAAAGACCATGGGGAATCCAAGATGGGGTGACTTGTGGGGCTCGGACCAGGTTCTGTTACCCAGAATCCTTTGCAAACCTCAAAATTTGGCTAAAAAAACACATGTTCCTCACATTTCTGTGGCAGAAAGTTCTGGAATCTGAGAGGAGCCACAAATTTCCTTCTACCCAGCATTCCCCCAAGTCTCCCGATAAAAATGATACCTCACTTGTGTGGGTGGGCCAGGTGCCTGCAACAGAATAAGGCCCAAAACCTGAAGAGATAGAAGGGATAGCGCAGCGAGTTTATAAGGGCATATTCTTTTATACATCTTTAGACGGACTCTGCTTTGGGGACCCACATAAGTGAGGTGTCATTTTACTTGGGAGAATGAGGGGAAAACTGGGGAGTAGGAATTTTGAGCTGGAGCGGTGATCCTACTAAGAAAAGTCAGGAAAATATGCTTTTTTATGCAAATTTTGAGGTTTACAGAGGAGTCTGGGTAAGAAAATGTTGGGGGAGCCACGCAAGCCACACCTCCCTGGACTCCTTGGGGTGTCTAGTTTTAAAAAGTTTCTGGGTTTTGTAGGTTTCCCTAGATGAAGGCCGCACCCAGGACCAAAAACATAGGTGGGCCCTCCCCCCCAAACACAGGTATTTTTGCAATATATCATTTTGATGTGTGCACATACGTCCGTGATGTGCCAAACACTAAAACTGTGAAAAGAAACACACTTAGGTTATGTGCAGAAGACCCCTCACCCACCAACCAAGTTGGTGGCATGCTTCATAATCGGGGTCCCACCCGAGGCACCTAGCGTGTCACAGGTGTGCTGCGACGCCTGATTACAGCGGAGCAGGTTTTGTCATTTTTTACAACACATACTGGCTGGATTTGGCACGAGGGTGAGTGATGGTTCAGTGGATCCAATTTTATTAACAAGAGATTTCACAAAAATGAAATGCACTGCTAATAACTGAAAGGCAAAGAAGTGAACCAATGACTCACAGCTCGTGAGCTGTAAAGCCGCGACAAGGCACCAACCGCTTTACAGTCCATTCACACACCTTTCATACATGACACGCACAAGACCATTCACACCGCCAGCCACGGGCCCAGCACATTACAACACTCACATCGACAGACCGCGCCACTCAAGGGCCCATCACTTACATACGCCCACATGCCTGATACAAGAATCACACCAGCTGATGGGAGTGTGGACTGCCGCTTGGCTGGCACCGCCAGCCAAGCGCCACCCCACGCACACCGCCAGCCAAGCGCCACCCCAAGCACACCGCCAGCCAAGCGCCACCCCAAGCACACCGCCAGCCAAGCGCCACCCCACGCACACCGCCAGCCAAGCGCCACCCCAAGCACACCGCCAGCCAAGCGCCACCCCAAGCACACCGCCAGCCAAGCGCCACCCCAAGCACACCGCCAGCCAAGCGCCACCCCACGCACACCGCCAGCCAAGCGCCACCCCAAGCACACCGCCAGCCAAGCGCCACCCCACGCACACCGCCAGCCAAGCGCCACCCCAAGCACACCGCCAGCCAAGCGCCACCCCAAGCACACCGCCAGCCAAGCGCCACCTCACGCACACCGCCAGCCAAGCGCCACCCCACGCACACCGCCAGCCAAGCACCACCCCACGCACACCGCCAGCCAAGCGCCACCCCACGCACACCGCAATCACTTTTTTTCATTTATAAACAACAAAGAAACTACTAATTATAAAATAAGCACAAAACTACAAACACAAAAGCTCTAACTAAATACACGACAGATGCCAACCGTGAAACATATGAAAATATTAAACAGACAGCTTACGCTCACGGTATTTCCCAAAAGTTTTTCCTTGTGTGGTAACTTCTATAACAGCTGGGCACACACAGCCCAGGCTTTGAAGGGCATTCGGGGCAGTACATCCGGCTCTCCCTCCGGATTGATCTCTGGGCACATACTCTACATTTCTTTGTGGGCATGTCTTTTTTGGGAGTCGGAGGAATGTGATCTGGAAAGTGCCGATCTTTCAATCTAGCCACATCCTCCACCACTTCTACTCTAGGAACTCTTGCCGGTTCCACCACAATAAGGCTTTCTATCACCGACTCCTGAAATTTAACAAATGTCATCCTTGACTCAGGTGAACAATCCTTGTATACAATAAAGGCATTAAAAGTTGCCAAATGAAATAAATGTAGGGCCAACTTTTTATACCACACATAAGACTTACGAAGAGCAGTGTAAGGTTCCAACCTCTGATCTACTCTATCAACACCACCCATGTGCCTATTGTAGTCCAAAATGCACGCAGGTTTGCGCACTTCCGCAACCTGACCCCAAACAGCCACAGGGGAAGTACTCTCATCATGTATGGTCGATAGCATGTACACATCCCTCCTGTCTGAAAATTTCAGAGCTAGCAGCTCATTATTCCGCAAGGCACTGCACTGTCCCCTCTCAAGTTTTTTACAGACAAGCTCCCTTGGATAGCCTTTCCGGTTAGAACGGATTGTGCCACAAGCAACAGTGTCCACCCTAAACAACTCCTTGAACAACTGCACTCCAGTGTAGAAATTATCTACGTACAAATGGTGACCTTTGTTAAACAGCCGTATAGCAAGTTCCCACACAATTTTTTCGCTAACTCCAAAAGTGGCCGGACAACCAGGAGGGTCAATACTGGAATCCCTACCAGTGTAGACCCGGAAATTATACACATATCCTGTACTGTTTTCTGACAGCAGATACAATTTAATCCCATACCGTGCCCTCTTACTAGGAATGTACTGCTTAAAAACTAAACGCCCCTTGAAAAGGACCAAAGACTCGTCCACACTTATCTCTTTGCCTGGAACATAGACCTCTGAAAAACGATCCACAAAATGATCAAGGACAGGCCTAGTTTGCTGCCAAAACGTTACATGCCCTGTGCAAGGACAGCTGTTTACAAACCATCGAATGGCTGACATAAGTCTTGCATTCACTACTGCTAAGAAAGACCTCTTTCATGCCACTGAGACATTTGTACGAGAAGGGTAGCTCCCACACCTCATGGATGTAACTATAGCCTAGCCTTTCATATATGCCTACTGGTATGTGTTTTAAGCAGGACGTGAAACAGGTAGATTGATGACCCCATGTATTAACCACTCAGCAGATTGTATTTCAGTCACGGTAAAAGGCAACTTTTCTAATTTCTCAATGTTTAACATGACATAAATTGCTGTTTTTTCAGCCATTAGTTGTTGTTGTCACATTAAATTAAATGTGGAAAATATGTCCAACCTAACTGAATAATGGATCTTAATTGACTTTGTCCATAGTGTAAAGAGGACATGTTGCTCTGTACTATGTCTATTGCAGATGAAACAATGTTGTTTAAGGTGTATATCCAGTCAGACAGGGAATTAACCCATTATCTACAACAGCTAATGCCTTCTGTATATTATCCTGATCTATTTGCCTCAACCGGGCAGCAGCTTTTTGTTGAGAAAGCTTCCAAATTTCATTATAGACTGCATATAAGAAAGCCTTTCTGCATTGTTTTCTGGGGCCTAACAGGAAATCATGTAAGTCAGTATTATTACACAGGAGACTGAGGTGTTCTCTAACAGCATCTAGTGAGAAACTCTTCAACCATTGCTGGCATAGCTTCCCTACTAGTAGTATGCTGTTACTATACCCGCATGTTCAGATGGCACATAGCGAAGATCAGGCCTACTTGTTCTAAAAAAAACATTGAGTTTACAAAACATTTATGACACCCATTGGTATCTATTGGCTACAATAAGCACCCACCATTGAATCATTAAATGGGCCATTTTGGACCCATTCATCAAGCTGATCTTCAGTTGCATTTATATACTTTTGTCATTTGTAAAAGTTTGCACAGGCAGGAATACTGGGCACTTTTAAATCCTTAATATTTGCTAAGCTTAAACAACTTGTCTGTTGTACAGTTTCATTTAAAAATATCATTTGAACAGGTATCAGGCATGCTCTAAACAAAGCTTCCTTTCCCCTTATTTGCCAATTTTTTGTTCCCCACACAATTTTTAAGTCAATCGACTTCAACCAATACCCACAGCCTTCTATAGCCAACCAGGAAACAAAGGAATCCGAATAGATCAATGTTGTATCTGTAATAATATATGCACATTTTCAATAAATGGCAATTTGAAATAATATGACTCAGCATTTTTAACATTGTGCCCAGAGAAATATGCAAATTTTTCTGAATATGTTTTAGAACTCCCTTGTGGTGGAGTCGGGCAATGCTCCCATTATGTGTAATTAAAGATAGTCTTTGGGGTACTTGCTTAGTGAATGAAATGGTGTACATAAGAATTACAGCAAAACATGCCACCATAATTCTCTTTGGACTGATAAACATCCTCACTTTCGAACACAGTAAATACTGCAACTCAGTCCTCATAGAATCAACTGTTTTCACATCCCAGTCATCAGAAACAACTCTGCGTATTATTACATCTTTCATAGAAAGTTTAAACACATATGGTATATATCAAAGGTGACTTTATCCCAAACAATCCCATCAGGAATTGGTATAGCGGTAATGTTCACGAAAGACAAGTCTCTGCGGACCTTGTGAGAAGAAAAATTGGGTTTTAGGACCTCATCCACCAGTCCAACTGTTGATTTTTCAGGAAGGTATGACCATGTGTCAGTAGAAATAAAGTAATAACAAAGCCAATCCAAAGGAGGAAAGCTAATATAGTCAAGGAAAGCCAAAGATAGTTCCATGAGAAATTAAAGTAATTTGTTTTAAGCCAATATATCAGCTTACTTTTTTTGGTAGTTCAGGTGTAGAAGAGGCAAATAAGTCCAAAAAGGTGTCATTGATGTCGGCAAAGTAACCAGAAGCAGTCCATGCAAAAACTGGGGAACTGGTAGGGGTCCCCTGCAGTGGTTCACTGTAAAGGATGCCATCCGTTTGTGTAGAAGTCAAGTGAAATCGATCAGCAATTTCTGTGGTGCTTGTTGTCATAGATGTTTCTTGGAACTAATGCAAAATCATTTTCCACCCTCCCCAAGCTCAGAGAGGTGTCAGCGTTGTTCTTCAAAACCTATACAGGGACATCTTGACCAGTAGTGAGAGGGATTCGGGTACTCCAGGTTGTTCCTCTTGGCCTGCTGTGCAGGATCGGCCACATGGTGTAGCTTGACACTGTCGATGGAGACAAAGCGGTTTTCTTTAGAACCAGGCACCAGTGGTAGAATAATAGTTCTCGTACCATGTATTCCCAGGACTGGGACCGGTGCATGATAAGAAGGACCAAACTCCTTTTTTGCAGCCACTTTTTCACATACTAGATCCCCAACCTTAGGAATCCAGCCGGTAGATGTTATCTGTACATCCATAATCCCTACGGAAGAAGCACTGGCAGGAGCGGTGTCATCACGGAACTGTTGTAATTTGTGCAAGACAGTAACACGTTCATTTATGTCAAAAGGTGTTTCTGCCGCCTCCACGCCAGGACCATCAAGATCTGGAACATACATTTGAGTTCCAAATAGGCACTCATATGAAATACAACCCCCTAGAGACCTTCTAAGCAGACTATTAAGTGCTCTCTGGACTTTATACAGGTGATGAAGCCAACTGCGACCCGTACCTTATACTCTGGCTGTTAAAGATTGCTTTAAATCTCAGTTTCGTTGCTCCACAACACTATTTCCCTCGGGATGAAATGGAGATGAGTAATGGAGTTGGACTCCTAACGAAGCAATGGCGTCCCTGAATGCCTTTGTCTTGAAAGCAGGGCCCCGGTCCGAGTGGAAAGTCTTAACTGCATATATGCCGATAAAGACTTGCAAATCTTTAATAACAGTTGGAGTTCTAGCTGAGCATTGTGGCCACACACATAGAAATCTGGAGCAGGAGTCAACAGCGACTAAGATGTATTTGTGTTCACTGTACGGTGTTGGGGGACCACAATTGTCCAAATACACACATTGTAATGGTTTGTTTGAAATTAGGAGGGGTGCCTGCAATGGGCGTTTGATGGTGTATCCCTTAATTTGTTGGCAGATATCACAACAAAGGACATACTGCTTAGTGTGTTTGTATAGACCTGATCACCAATATCGAGCCTGCAATAATGACATTGTAGCCGCAACACCAGCATGGGCAGAGGCAACCACCTCATGCGCTGCTTTGATCAAATCTGGTCTTAATTTTTTATTGGGAATTACTCGAATTCCCACACCTGGTATTTTTACTTCTGCATCTAAGAAGCCTCCCATTCCGAAGGGATATTTAGCAGAAAACGCTTTTGGTAAGGGCGTGCCTTCAGCTGTGGCTTTCATGGCAGCCCATATGTCATTGTCCGGTTTCATTCTAGAACTAGTTACTGCAGCAACAGAAGCCATAGCTACGGCTGATGTGGCTGCTTCATCAGCCAGTGTATTCCCAGCAACGTGTATTCCAACGTACTAGTGTCCAAGTGTATGTACAACATGGACATTAGTTAGCGTTTCCTTCAGATCCACTGCTTTACCCCACAATCTGTGTTTGATGGTGTTACCCTTGAATCTCTGAACCATTTCTGGCACCAGTAATGCATATATTCATTGAAGGACTGGACACAATAGTACAAATCACAGACAACCAGTGTTAGCTGTGCAGGATCTGTATGCTCCAGTGCCATTACCAGAGCTTTTAGCTCTGCTAGTTGTGCAGTGCAATCTCCTAGGGTTTGCGTGAAAGTATGTTGTGGATAGAACTTACTACCCTCCATATAGCTGCTTACAATTGCGCGAACAACGGAGTATTGCTGCTTTGTGCCTATTGCATGTTGTTGCTGAGCCATCAGTGTACATTACTTTTTGATATTGATCAATAGGCAATGTGTTTGCTGGAACTGGGTATTCTAGTTCATACTGCAAGAATTCTTGAGTTTGTAATTTTGGGTCAAAAATATAGTCTACATCAGTGGCTGTCAGAGACGTTGCCCATTGGATCCAACGTGGATGTAATGCTTTAGCGTTTGGAACACTGGCTTTGGTAACATCCTCAAGGGCTAGGATTGGAGATACAGCAATAATGCGTTTCCCCTGGGCCAGTGGTCTTTCTTTAATGACAGCCATTCGAACAGCAGTGAGAATTTTCTCAGCGGGAGAAAAGCTGTGTTCAGCTGCAGAATACAAATGTGATAGGTGAAACCAATGGCACCAGCAATTACTCTGATGACCAGATGTTTTTTGTTTTCGCTTGTGTGTAGGTTTTGTGCTGCATGCATGTCTGTTTGCAAAGCTCTGAGAATGTGTGTGTGTTCAACTGTCCAGAATTTAGTGGAAAGGTCTGGACATGTTAAGTCATATCAGGGTTTTATGCGTGATGCGTAATCTGGATTATAAATTCTGCCAACGTTTAGGAAACCCAATATGGATTGGAGTGTTTTAATGGTATTTGGAGGTTGTAACTGCACACATTTTTCTAAGAATTGTGGCGCTAGGCTCTTTCCGTCACTTGATAGTTCATATCCCAGAAACAGGATGTTAAGGAAGGCTATTTTTGTTTTTTTTAAACTGAATTTATAGATGAATTCGGCAAATCCCACAACAATGTGGGCTACCCATCTTAGATGTTGCAGTAATTCATCATCCATGAGCTAGATATCATCTACATAGGACAATGCTTCAGGGTCAATGTCGTGCAATATTGAATTCACACTAGCCTCGAACAGTGCTGGACTGTTCTTATAACCATGTATTAAACTACATCATTTTCTGGGAGCCTAGTGCACTGAAACTTCTTAAGTCTCTACTCTCAGGTGCTATATTTTGGCAGAAAAAAAACATTGGAAATGTCCAGTGTTGTTTTGTATTTTTTGCGCACTATGCTGTTCATAAGTGCCGTGCTGTGAGAGTTTTGTATAGCTTATGTGTGTGTATGACTGTTTAAGTGTCTGTAATCTAAGACTATTCTGTAAGAATGGTCCAGTTTAGCTACTGGGAATAAAGGATTATTAAGTCCAGGAGTCACTCAACATCCTGAGCAGCTCCACCAGCCTGCCTCCGTGCCCCCTACTCCGCCCTCACTACTGACAAGAGTTCGAGGCCCTCCACCACCCGCAGGCACCCACCTGCCCCTCATCCCTGGTGTCTAGTTGTTTGCTGTAAGTATAGTGTGTGTGTCTGTATTCTGTATTAGTGCCTTTTGTGCCATTTTACTGTGCCTTTTTTGTTTACCATTTGTCTTGTTTTTATTTACTGCCGTTTTCCGCCGCTTTTGCCATTTTTATTGGCCCTTTTTTCACTGCCTGGTTTTGCCCGATCCTCTCCCTCACCCCAGTCCCGCAGCTGCATCCCCTGCAGCCCCGCCCCCTTGCACCCCCATTCGCTACCACCTTCCGCCTCCCAGCTGCTCTTCCCTCCCACCTCCCCTTCTTAATGGCGGCCACTGCGCGGTGCTGAGTCTGATCCTTGACCTGCCTTAAGGCCAGGAGTCACTCGACACGCCAAGCAGCTCCACCAGCCTGCCTCTGTGCCCCGACCCCGCCTTCGCTACTGATGAGAGTTCGAGGCCCTCCAGCACCCACAGGCACCCGCCTGCCCCTCATCCCTGTTGTCTAGTGGTTTGCTGTAAGTATAGTGTGTGTGTCTGTAGTCTGTATTAGTGCCTTTTGTGCCATTTTACTGTGCCTTTTTTGTTTACCGTTTGTTTTGTTTTTATTTACTACCATTTTCTGCCACTTTTGACAGTTTTATTGCCCCTTTTCTCACTGCCTTGTTCTGCCCGATCCTCTCCCTCCCCCGAGTCCTGCCGCTGCGTCCCATGCGGCCCCTCGCACCCCCATTCGCTACCGCCTCCTGCATCCCAGCTGCTCCTTCCTCTCACCTCCTCTTCTTAATGGCGGATGCTGCACGGTGCTGAGTGTGACCCCTGACCTGCCTTAAGGCTTGGAGTCACTCAAAACACCGAGCAGCTCCACCAGCCTGCCTCCGTACCCCCACCCTCGCTACTGACAAGAGTTCGAGGCCCTTCACCACCCACAGGTACCCGCCTGCGCCTCATCCCTGGTGATTAGTGGTTGTCTGTAAGTATAATGTGTGTGTCTGTATTCTGTATTAGTGACTTTTGTGCCATTTTACCTTGCCTTTTTTGTTTACTGTTTGTTTTGTTTTTATTTACTGCCATTTTCTGCTGCTTTTGCCAGTTTTATTGCCCCTTTTCTCACTGCCCACCCCCCTCGGGCCCACATTCGCTACCTCCCAGCTGCTCCTCCCTTCCACCTCCCCCTCTTAGTGGCGGCCGCTGTGCCTGGACACCCAGCCCCAGTCCCCCTACCTCACCGCCAGACGCCGCTACACAGCTTCAGAACTCCTCGCACTCAATTACGGCTGCCCCACTATCTGTGTCCAGACCCCCCCTAAGCACACCCATGGACCTTTCGCCTGCCGCACGTGCCACTTCACCAGCACGCAAGCCCCTAAGCACCACAACAACGCCACCCACCTCAGCTGCATCCTCCTCAACAGCCGCTCCATCCACAAGCACGCCATCGAACTCTGGGACCTGCTCACATCAACTTCCACTGACATTGCCTTCCTTACCGAAACCTAGATGAACCCCTCATCGGAACCAGACATCACCATAGCCATCCCTGAGGGCTACAAGATCACCCGAAGAGACCGTACCAACGAGCCAGGAGGAGGAATCGTCATAGTCCACAAAAGTTCCATCAGGATCTCAACCGACATCCACGACGCCCTGGATGTCGCAGAACACCTGCACTTTCAGATACACGTCAAAGCCAACAGCACCCTGAGAGGAACCCTCGTCTACGGAACGCCAGGCCCCAGCCCTCAATTCTGCAACGCCATCGCCAACACTATCAACTCCCACGACCTCGCCTCCACGGACTACATGCTCCTCGGCGACCTGAGTTTCCACCTGGGGAACAATAGCGACAGCAACTCCTCTGCCCTACTGGACAACCTCGCCAACCTCGGCCTCAAGCAACTGGTCACCTCGCCCACCCACTCAGCCGGTCACACACTCGACGCCATCTTCTCCTCCAGCAGCCACATCACCTTTACTCACACCACCGAACTCCACTGGACCGACCACCGTTGTGTTAATTTTTCCTTCCTGAAACCCACCAGCCACCACCAACAGCTCCGGATCCCCCACCACAAGTGGAACAAGATCTCCAAGGACCAATTGATCGCCAACCTCGCCCACGTCCTACCACCCACAACCAACGACCCCAACACCGCAGCCCTCAACCTCAACCAGTGGCTCGACGACTGCGCCAACACCCTCGCCCCACTCAAGAAAACCACCATCACCCGCCCCAAGAAAGCTCCCTGGTTCACCGCAGACCTTCAGGCATCCAAATGAGAATGCCAGAAAGCCGAGAAGATCTGGTGCCAAGAACAATCAGAAAGCAACCTCGCCGCCCTCAAATCAGCCATCCGCAAACACCACAAACTCATCCGGTCCACCAAAAGATCTTTCTACAAAGAACGAATTGACAACAATGCACACAACAGCAAGGAGCTATTCAGCATCATCAATTAACTCATCAACCCCAAGTCCTGCTCCGCGGACCCACCCCACTCGCAAGATCTCTGTGACTCCCTCACCACCTTCTTTCACTGCAAGATCACAGACATCCATGGAAGCTTCGCACCACTGTCTCCCACCGCCACCACCACCAAGGTCAACCCCATCGGGCCCTGCCGCACCAACGTACTGAGCACCTGGACCCCCACCAATGATGAGGAAACCACCAAGACCATGAGCACCACCCACTCCGGCTCCCCGGCTGACCCCTGCCCTCACTACATCTTCAATAAAGCCGGCCAAATCATCGCTCTCCATCTCCAGACCATCATCAACAGCTCCTTCGAGACCCCCATCGTCCTGGAGAGATCGAAACACTCTGAAGTCAACGCCTTGCTCAAAAAGCCCAAAGCCGACCCCGATGACCTCAAAAACTACCATCCTATCTACCTCCCCCCTTCCCTGCAAAGGTGATTGAGAAGATAGTCAACAATCAACTTTCCCGCTTCATGGAGGTCAATGACCTACTCTGCGTCTCCCAGTCTGGATTCCGCAAAAACCACAGCACCGAGACTGCCCTCATCGCCTGCACCAACAACATCAGGAACACGCTCGACAAAGGTGAAACCATTGCCTTCATCCTCCTTAACCTTTCCGCAGCCTTCTACCCTGTCTGTCACCACACCCTGCGCACACGCCTCTTCGACGCCGGAATTTGTCACAGAGCCCTGGATTGGCTCACCTCCTTCCTCTCTGGAAGGACCCAAAGAGTGCGTCTCCCCCATTACTGTCTAAGGCCACCAAGACCATCTGCGGAGTTTCACAGGGTTCCTCCCTCAGCCCCACACTCTTCAACGTCAACATCGCTCCGCTCGTCAACATCGTTCAATCCAAAGGCCTCAACATCGTTTCCTACACCGATGACACTCAGCTCATCCTCTCTCTCATGAAGGACCCCGCAACCGCTAAGAACAACCTCCACACCGGACTCCACTCCATCGCCAACTGGATGAAAGCAAGCCGCCTCAAGCTTAACTCGGAGAAGACCAAGATCATCCTCTTTGGCCCCGACATATCAGCATGGGACTACTCCTGGTGGCCTGCCACTCTGGGATCGGCCCCAATGCTAACCACCCACGCACGCAACCTCGGCTTCATACTGGACTCTGTGCTCTCTATGACCCAGCAAGTCAACGTCATCTCGTCCTCATGCTACAACACCTTTCGAATGCTCCACAAGACATTCAGATGGATTCCCATGGAAACTAGAAGAACGGTCACCCAAGCCCTCGTCAGCAGCAGACTGGACTACGGCAACTCCCTCTACGTGGGAACAACGGCCAAGCTCCAGAAGAAACTCCATCGCATCCAGAACGCCTCAGCACGACTCATCCTCAATCTCCCTCACAACAAACACATCTCAGCCCACCTCCAAGACCTCCACTGGCTACCCGTCAACAAAATGATCGTCTACAAACTCCTAATCCACACCCACAAAGTTCTCCATGACGACGGACTGGCCTACCTCAACGAGCATCTCAACTTCCACGTCCCGACACGACAGCTCCGCTCCACCAACCTCGCCCTTGCAAACATCCCTTGCATTCACTGTACCACAACCGGCGGCTGATCCTTCTCCCACCTTGCTGCCAAAACCTGGAACTCCCTCCCCGTCAACCTACGTATGACCCAGACCTCCTGACCTTCAAGAAGCTCCTCAAGACTTGGCTCTTCAAACAGAAGCACCTCCCCCCCAGTGCCTTGAGACCCTTCCGGGTGAGTAGCGCGCTTAACAAATAACTGATTGATTGATTGATTATTTATTGATGGAAGGCAGGGTTTGACTATGCCCTGGTACTCTAGTGTGAGGATTTCCCTCACAGGTGCTTTGGCATGATGTTTTATTGGGTATTAGGGTTGAGGTTGGGGTTGATTTTTAATCAGAAAGTGGCATAGAATTCTGCGAGATCATCGGGAACAAAAGGCGAGAAAGAAGGCTTGATAACTTCTTCCGCATATGGGCAAGTACAGACAAATTCGGGTGGCCAATACCTTTCAGCCAGTAGAATATCATAAATGTTTTACGACGTGGTCCCAAATGATTGCGTTGATTATGCATTTCAATGTCTCCTTCTAACTGTAACATTACTTTATACATTCTATCAGGTGTGGAGACACGCATGTCCGCAATTTCAACTTATAAGAGGTCATCAGTTGCTTTCACCTCCAGATGATCTTGAAGATTCCAGTGAACTATGGTGACTTCTGCTGCGCTGTTTAGCAGAGCTAGTGCCCACGTCTTGTTCTTCAAAAGAGCCCTCTTCTTGAGTGGTATGACCAATCGCAACTGCTGCCACTTTCTTCTTTTTAAATTGGGGTTTTTGTTGGGGAAGTTTCTTCTTTTTTTTAACAGAAACTTCTGTTGAGCGTTGTGATTCCTGTCTCAGTTTCATGTAAGGCAAAATCACAAAATAAAATGATGGATGGAGTGTTGAAACTTTTCAAACACCCACCCTCAGTCACAGATCTGGGTTTAATCCATTGTTATTTTGCTTGCAACGTCTCCCCAGTTCGGACCCAGCTATATGCAAATCAGTCTTCACCCTGCTCCAAATAGGAGCAGTCCAGCCCGAACTGCCAAGCCAGGTCCTTCCTGGAAAGGATTCAAGCATCCTGGGACGTGTTCCAGGGTATCACCCTTCATCAGCCAGGCTAGCTTGAATCCAGTGGCACATCAAGAAAGGGACCCACATCTGGGCATACCCTAGCCACTTAGGGCACACAAGGCAAAATCACAAAACAAAATGATGGACGGAGTGTTGAAACTTTTCAAACACCCACCCCCAGTCACAGATCTGGGTTTAATCCATTGTTATTTTGCTTGCCTTCACCCCAGTTCAGACCCAGCTATATGCAAATCAGTCTTGACCCTGCTCCCAATAGGAGCAGTCCAGCTCGAACTGCCAAGCCAGTTTCACTCACTCAGTTCTTTGCTCTGACCGCCCACCTCTCCCACTGCGTTTTTCCGGTGAGTCCTAGAAGGAACCAGATTGGCGTGTATCAGTATATTGATATCTGTCTGGCATTTTTAAATATTATCTCTATTTCTGAGATTATATCTATTCTGTGGGGTCTCCGTATGTGGGGATTCTCCCCTTTCTTTTTAGGTGTTTTTTTTTTTTTATCCTAGCATTTTTTAGAAACCGCAGGAGCTTACTTGGTAGTAACTTTATTAGATTTACCCTGTAACTGTGGTTTTGTGGGACTGGTCCCCAGACTATCTCGACCAATAGTAGAGTGGGTTTCTGTGATAATATTTGGCAACTCACGTTCTTGATCCTGTGGAGGAACGACCCAGAGCCGCATGTGCACTGCTAGTGCAACTGCTTCCCCTTTCAGGTTACTCAGTATAATGGAAGATACCATGGCAAAATTGCACATAAGTTGCATCCCCAAATCCAGGGCAGCCACATATTCATCTTGAATATGTTTCAACACTTCCTGGTAGATTGGCAAGTGTCAGTGTACCGTGTGCCGTAGTATAGAGCGTAGCAAATACCGTGCCCCAAGTATCGCAGTTATCTACTGTGGGAACCTTCCCAAATGGCAAGTACACAGTTAATATTCTATGCTTATCCTGAGGTCCCATATGGGGAAATTCTGCTTCCAGTGCATTTATTTTTTGAGCTAAGCAAAGTGGAATCTCTTCTCATTTAGAGGGTACTTTACCCATGATCGTATGTACAGTCACCCGATTAATGCCTGGCGTTACTGCAGGTGGTTGCGCCGGGGCTGCACGTGCTGGGTTTGGATTTAATGTTTGCTTTACAAACTGTACTAATTGTCTAAATACTTCTGTCAGCTCAGCATAGAAGCGGCGGATTTCAGCTATCGTCAAGGTTGCTGCATCATGCTGTGGTGTATATGTGGCCAATTAAGGCCAGGTATGACCATCATTATTTAGAGGACCTAATCTAACATGTAGGTCTGTAAGTGGTAGGGTGCCATCAAGCCAATTATTATGGTCTTGTTGAGATAGAGGTATTTGTAAATATGCATAAGCTCTGTATTGTGCAGGTATGTTTACAGGTGTATAGTGATGAACTGTATTTGTGTTCCCATCAGCTGTGGAAATGTGACCCAAGAATAGAAAATGTTTGTTCTATAGGCTGGATGAGCCTCAACAACAAATGTAACAGGACCCCCCTGGGCTGTTAGGCCATGTGCCAATAAATGTACAGTAAGGGGTGGTCGCATATTGACTGCAATTGCTACCCGTTGCGTGTTTGCCATGATGAATGGTAAATTATGTTCAGAGATAAGCACTCCAAATGGGGATTAACCATTTAGGGTTCAAGCTTGAACAACCTAAAGCATTAGGTAGGTACTCCCTACTTAGCTGAAGAGGAAAATCCTCAATACCACGTACTGAGTTGTTGCTGCATGTAGTGAAACAGAGATACTCAGGAGGACCTGAAAATTAGTGCCTGACCAAACGTTGGTGGTGCCATGTTGCGTAGGATCTCATTATCCTAATGAGACCACTGGATTTAGGCGGCACAATCACTTGTTTTGCGGGGGATGGAGTCTGATCCCACACTAGGTGACATGTGTCGGCCTAATCCGGGTTTTGTTCCGGCTAACTAGCAGGGCCTCATCTCCACCCAAGAGCATGAATGATTGGGCAACCGGGTCCATGACACAAATGACTCCTCAGGGAAATTGTGGTCACTCAGATCTCATTCGTTTCTCTCAGTTACATTAGTCTTGTTTTATTTCTCTCTATCTGGTTGTACGACGGAACACCGATTTCCTAAACAACTAGTGCCTTAACAACGAGGTCGGAACACCGACCTTGTTGCTACTACTAATGATTTTACCACGAATGCCTTAACAACGATTTTCGTTGTAAAGGCATTCCTGATAAAAGCATTACTAATATGCACCATTGACCCTACATCCCTCACCCTGCCCCCAACCCACTCCTCAAAACCAAAAACGCCCCACCCCCCAACCCCACCCCAAAACCTAAAACCCCCTACCCCCCACCCCCTCCCCAAAACCAAAAACGCAACACCCCCCCAATCCCACCCCAAAACCTAAAACCCCCTGACCCCCACCCCTCCCCAAAACCAAAAACGCCCCACCCCCCCAACCCCGCACCAAAACCTAAAACCCCCTAACCCCACACCCCCTTCACAAAACAAAAAACGCCTCACCCCCCAACCTTGCCCCAAAACCTAAAACGCCCCAACCCCCACCCTCTCCCCAAAACCAAAAACGCCCCGCCCCCCAACCCCGCCCCAAAACCTATAACCCCCTGACCCCCCACCCCTCCCCAAAACCAAAACCCCCCCAACCCCGCCCCAAAACCTAAAACCCCCTAACCCCCCACCCCCTCCCCAAAACCAAAAACGCCCCACCCCCATAACCCCACCCAAAACCTAAAACCCCCTGACCCCCCACCCCCTCCACAAAAACAAAAACGCCCCACCCCCCCAACCCCACCCCAAAACCTAAAACCCCCTGACCCCCACCCCCTCCCCAAAACCAAAAACGCCCCACTTACCTTAGTCGACCCCTTGTCACCTGCGTCCTCCTCCTTCGCCAACTCCCTTCTTTGTACCTTAACCACGCATGTTTGTAGTTCAGAACATACGTAGTTAAGGCACAAAATAACGGAGTCGTGGTTAAAAAAAGCGTTGTTGCGCTTTTGTTAACCACGACTTCGTTAAAAAGACGTCGTAATAAAGGATGTTTCCCCTCTATCTAGCTGTTCTTCGCCTAGGCCAGCACTGTGTTCTTAAACAAGACATTTATTTCACTCTCTGCTTTTCTCAAGGCTGCAGTAAGATATGTTGCCGGCAAATGTGGTAACGATTTATTTGTCTCTGGTGTTCATAGAAACATACACACTCTTAAGTGGGGATCCTTTCTTGGAACATCAGCTGTTTTATTATAAAAACACTACTTTGACCCATGTACATTGGAGGGAGATTCCAGCCAGGTGACCACGACTGTATGCTGATTGCTGAACACTTTGCTACAGCTGCTTATGTAGACTACAGGCATCTTGCTCAGATATCGTGAATAATGTCTTCCAAGGGGAACATGAAGGGCAGAACTAGAGCTTAACATGATGTGCTCAAACATAGCCTAGGTAGGAATTATTTTAATGATTCTAGTGACAAAAATGGTAGCGTTATGCTTCATTGTCCTAGTTATCGCAGTACATGCTTTATTATCTAAGATGCAGTTACTTCATTAAAACCTTATTGAAATATATACTGCCTCTGATTGTCCTTGTATATGTGAGACTAATGTAACTGAGAGAAATGGATGCGATCTGAGTGACCACGATTTCCCTGAAGAATCAATTGTGTCATGCGCTCGGCTGCCCATTCATCCCTACTCTTAGGTGGAGATGAGGCACTGCTAGTTAGCCATCGCAAAATCTGGATTAGGCCGACAGGTGTCACTGTAGTGGGTTCAGACTCAGTCCCCCACAGTGCAAGTGATTCTGGCGCCCAAATCCAGTAGTCTCATTAAAATAATGAGAACATACACAACATGGTGCCACCAATGTTCGGTCAGGCTCTAATTTTCGGGTCCTCCTGATTATCTCTTTCTCACTACATACAAAGACACCTCAGTACTATATACTGAGACGTCTGTGGTTTTGAGGATTTTCCTCCTCAGCTACGCAGGAAGTACCTATCTAACGCTGTAGGTTGTTCAAGCTTGAACTCTAAAAGGATAATCCCCATTTGGTGTGCTTATCTCTGAACAAAATTTACCATTCATTATGGCGAACCCTCAACAGGTAGCAATTGCAGTTAATATGCGACCACCAGTTACTGCCCTTTTATTGGCACATGGCCTGATGGCCCAGGGGGGGGCAGTCACATTTGTTGTTGAGGCTCATCCAGCCTATTGAACATAATTGTTTAATTCTTGGGTCACATTTCCAGCAGCTGATGGGAACACAAATACATTTCATCACTATACACCTTCAAACGCACCTGCACAATACAGAGCATATGCATATCTAGAAATACCCCTATCTTATCAAGAATATAATAATTGGTTTTATGGTGCCCTACCCCATACAATTCTACACGTTAGGTTAGGTACTCTAAGTAATGATGGTCCTACTTGGCCTTTATTGGCTAATTATACACCTCACCCTGCTGCAGCGAACTTAACGGTAGCTGAAGTCCGTCATTTATATGCTGAGCTGACTGCAATATACAGACGATTAGTATAGTTTCTAATGCAAACATTGAACACAAACCCAGCATGTGCTGCTCCAGCGCAACCACAAGCAGTAATGCCAGGCATGAATCCAGACTGTACATACGAACATGGGTAAAGTATCCTCCAAACGAGAAGAAATTCAGTTTTGGTTAGCTCAAAAAATAAACACACTGGAAGCAGTACTTCCCTATACGGGACCTCAAGATAAGCATAAAATATTAACTGTGTGCTATTGTGGGAACCAATAGATAACTTCAATACTTGGAGCATGGTATTTGACACGCTCTATATTACCGAACACGGTACACCAACACTTTGCAATCTACTGAAAGTGTTGAAAAAGATTCAAGATGAATAAGGGGCTGCCCTGACCCTGGACTTGGGGATGCAGCTTATGGGCAATTTTGCTACTGAATGTTCAATAATATTAAGTAACCTTAAAAGGGAAGCTGTTGCTCTAGCAGTGCGCGTGCAGCTCTGGGATGTTCCTCCACAGGATCAAGAATGTGAGCTGCCAAAGATTATTGCAGAGACCTACTCTAGCATTGGTCAAGATAGTCTGGGGGCCAGACCCACAAAACCACAACTTCAGTCTAATAAAGATTTAACCAAGCAAGCTCCTGAGGGTACTAAGAAACCCTGGGATAAAAAACAACAAACACCTAAAGAAGAAAGGGGAGAATCTCTGCATATAGAGAGCCCACAGAATAGATATAATCTCAGAAATAGAGATAATATAAAAACATCTGACAGATATCAATATATTGATACACGCCAATCTCGTTCCTTCCAGGACTCACCAGAAAAACAAAGTGAGAAAGGTGGGCAGTCAGTTCGAAGAACTGAGTACCTGAAACCGAGACAAGAATCACAACGCTCAACAGAAGTTTTGGTTAAAAAAAAAGAGAAACTTCCCCAACAAAAATCCCAGTTTAAAAAGTGGCAGCAGTTACAGTTCGTCATGCCACTCAAGAAGAGGGCTCTATTGAAGAACAAGAAGTGGGCATTAGCGCTATTAGCGTGGTGGAGGTCACAATAGTACTCCGGAATCTTCAAGTGTATCTGGAGGTGAAAGTAACTGATGTCTTCTCACAAGTTGAAACTGCGGACATGTGTGTCTCCACGCCTGATAGGGTGTACAAAGTAAAGTTACAGTTAGAAGGAGACATTGAATACACAATCGATGCAATCTTTTGGGACTGCGTCGTAAATATATACAATATTCTACTGGCCGAAAGGGATTGGCCGCCTGAATTTGTCCGAACTTGCCCATGTGGGGAAGATGTTATCAAACCTTCTTTCTCGCCCCTTGTTCCCGATGTGCTTGCAGAATCCTACACCATCGATTGGGCATTGGCGCAGTCACCTGGGGTATATCGCAATCACGTAGGGTGGGATAAAGATTCTCCCTATCATGTCATTTCAATTAAAAATCAACCCCCACCAGAATCCCAGTACCCAATCAAACATGATGAAAAAGCAACCATGAGGGAAATCCACACACACCTGTAGTTCCAGGGCGTAATCTCACCAATGAATAATCCTTTATTCCCAGTAGCTAAACCAGACCACTCGCACAGAATAGTCTTAGACTACAGACATTTAAATAGTCATACACGCACATAAGCTATACAAAACTCACATAGCACAGCACTCATTAACAATATAGTGTGTGAAAAATACAAAACAACACTGGACATTTCCAACATTCTCTACTGCCAAAATAGAGTGCCTGAGAGTAGAGAACTAACAAGTTTCAGAGCACTAGGCTCCCAGAAAAAAATCTGTTGTTTACCCCAGGGGTACAAGAATAGTCCAGGACTGTTGGCGGCTCATATGACTTCAATATTGCACATCATTGAACCTGAAGCATTGTTCTATGTAGATGATATCTATCTCATGGATGATGAATTACTGCAACATTTAAGACGGGTAGCCCACATTGTTGTAGGATTTGCCAACTTCGGCTATAAATTCAACTTCAAGAAAACAAAAATAGTCTTCCTTAGAGTCCTGTTTCTGGGATACAAATTATCAAGTGAAGGAAAGAGTCTAGTGCCTCAATTCCTAGAAAAATGTACGCAATTACAACCTCCAAATACCATTAAAAACTCCAGTCCTTATTGGGTTTCCTAAATTTTGGCAGAACTTACATTCCAGATTATGCATCATGCATAAAACCTTTATATGACCTAATACGTCCTGACTTTTCCAGTAAATTTTGGATGCAGTCGAATACACACACATTCTCAGAGCTTTGCCATCAGATATGCTTGCAGCCCAACACTTTCACACAAGAGACAACAAAAAACATCTGGTTATCAGAGTATTTGCTGGTGCCATTGGTTTCACCTATGTAACTTTCAATGAGGGTGACACAGTCCCGTTTGCATACAAATCATATTTGTATTCAGCAGCAGAACAACACTTTGCTCCAATTGAGAAAATTCTCACTGCTGTTCAGATGGCTGTCATTAAAGAAAGACCACTAGCCCAGGGGAAACGCATTATTGTCATAGCTCCAATTCCAGCCCTTGAGGCTGTGACCAAAGCTAGAGTTCCAAACACTAATGCATTACATCCAAGTTGGATTCAATGGGAACATCTTTGACAGCCACTGATGTTGACTAGATTTTCGACCCGAAATTACAAACGCAAGAATTTTTGCAATATAAGCTAGAATACCTAGTTCCGGCAAATACACTGCCTATTGATCAATATCAAAGAGTCATGTACATCGTTGGCTCAGCACAATCTGCAATATGCACGAAGCATCAAGACTCCACTGCTTGCGCAGTCGTAAGTGGCTACATGGAGGATAATACATTTTGTCCCTTGCATACATTCAATCAATCAATCAATCAAAGGCATTTGTATAGCGCACTGCTCACCCGGAGGGTCTCAAGGCGCTGGGGGGGGGGAACGCTACTGCTCGAACAGCCAGGTCTTGAGTTGCTTCCTGAAGGCGAGATGGTCTTGCGTTGTCCGTAGGTGGATGGGGAGGGAGTTCAATGTCTTGGCTGCCAGGTAGGAGAAGGATCTTCCTCCGGCGGTGGCTCTGCGGATGCGGGGGACGGTGGCGAGAGCGAGGCTGGAGGAGCGGAGCTGGCGGGTGGGCTTGTGGAAGGTCAGGCGGCTGTTGAGGAACTTGGGGCCCAGGTCGTGGAGGGCCTTGTGTGCATGGGTGAGGAGTCGGAACGTGATTCTTTTGTTGACGGGGAGCCAGTGCAGGTCTCTCAGGTGTCCGGAGATGTGGCTGTGTCGGGGGATGTCCAGGATGAGTCGTGCTGAGGCGTTCTGGATCCGTTGGAGTTTCTTCTGGAGTTTGGCGGCGGTGCCGGCGTAGAGGGCGTTCCCGTAGTCCAGCCGACTGGTGACGAGGGCCTGGGTGACCGTCTTCCTGGTCTCGGTGGGGATCCACCGGAAGATCTTTCGAAGCATGCGCAGGGTGTTGAAGCATGAAGATGAGACGGCGTTGACTTGTCTGGTCATTGAGAGGGAGGAGTCCAGGATGAAGCCTAGGTTGCGAGCGTGGTCCGTTGGCTTGGGGGTGGCTCCCAGGGCGGGGGGCCACCAGGAGTCGTCCCAGGCGGAGGGTAATGATCCCAGGATGAGGACCTCCGTCTTGTCTGAGTTCAGTTTCAGGCGGTTGTTCTTCATCCATTCGGCGACGTCTTTCATCCCTTCGTGTAGGCTGGCTCTGGCGGCGTCCGGGTCGCTGGTGAGGGAGAGGATCAGCTGGGTGTCGTCGGCGTAGGTGATGATCTTGAGGTTGTGTTGACGTGCGATGGTTGCGAGGGGGCTCATGTAGACGTTGATGAGGGTGGGGCTGAGCGATGACCCTTGTGGAACGCCGCAGATGACTTCGGTGGCCGCTGACCGGAACGGGGGGAGGCGGACTCTCTGGGTTCTTCCGGCGAGGAATGAGGTGATCCACTCCAGGGCCTTCTCCTGGATGCCGGTGTTGTTCAGGCGCTGTACCAGGGTGCGGTGGCAGACAGTGTCGAACGCTGCGGAGAGGTCCAGGAGGATGAGGGCCGCAGTTTCCCCATTGTCCATTAGGGATCTGATGTCGTCTGTGGCTGCGATGAGGGCGGTCTCCGTGCTGTGGTTGGCTCGGAAGCCGGATTGCGAGTGGTCGAGGGATCCGTTGGTCTCGAGGAAGGCGGCTAGCTGTCTGTTGACGGTCTTCTCGATGACTTTGGCAGGAAACGGGAGGAGCGAGATGGAGCGGTAGTTCTTGAGGTCGGAGGGGTCTGCAGTTGGTTTCTTCAGCAGGGCACTGATCTCGGCGTGTTTCCAGCACTCCGGGAAGGTGGCGGTGTTGAAGGAGGCGTTGACGATGTCGCGGAGGTGGGTTGCGATGATGTGGTCGGCCGTGTTGAAGATGTGGTGTGGGCAGGGGTCCGTAGGGGATCCGTAGGGGATCCGGAGTGGATGGTGTTCATTGTGCGTGTTGTGTCTTCGGTGCTAACTGGGGTCCAGGTGCGGAGGGTGGCGGTGGGGGGCATCGGTTCGGTGGTGGGGTTCGTGGTTGGTGGCCCGAAGCTGTTGTGAATGTTGGCGATCTTGTCGTGGAAGAAGGCTGCGAGGAAGTTGCAGAGGTCTTGCGAGGGAGTGATGTCATTGTTTCCGGCGTCGGGGTTGGAGAGCTCTTTGACGATGCTGAAGAGTTCCTTGCTGTTGTGGGTGTTGTTGTCCAGTCGTTCCTTGAAGGCTGTCTTCTTTGTGGTGCGGATCAGTTGGTGGTGTTTGCGGGTGGCGTGTTTGAGGGCCGTCATGTTGTCTGTGGTCTGGTTGGTGCGCCAGGTGTTCTCCAGGGAGCGGCAGTTCTTCTTGGAGGTGATGAGCTCGTCGGTGAACCAGGAGGCTTTCTTGCTGCTGCGTCTGCTGGGGGGTTCTTCTTCAGTGGTGCGAGGGTGTCTGCGCAGTTGGTGATCCACTGTGTGAGGTTGTTGGCGGCTTCGTTGGGGTCCGTTGAGCTGGTGGGGGGGTTCTGGCTGAGGAAGGTGGAGAGGTGGTCGCCGGTGATCTTGTTCCAGCTCCTGCGGGGGGCTTGTTGAGGGTGGTGGTGGGTCGTCGTTTTACTGAAGCTGAAGTGGACGCAGCTGTGGTCAGTCCACTGGAGATTGGTGGAGTGGCTGAAGGTGACGTATTTGCTGGATGAGAAGACTGGGTCAAGCGTGTGGCCGGCGTGGTGGGTGGGGGTGGTTACCAGTTGCTTGAGTCCGAGGTTGGCCAGGTTGTCCAGTAGAGCAGTGGTGTTGCGGTCCTTGTCGTCCTCCAGGTGGAAGTTGAGGTCCCCCAGGAGGATGTAGTCGGTGGAATTGATGGCGTGGGGGCTGACGAAGTCTGTGATGTCTTCGCTGAACTGTGTGCGTGGTCCCGGTGGTCTGTAGATGAGGGTGCCTCTGAGCGTGGTCTTGGGGTCGGTGTGTATCTGGAAGTGGAGGTGTTCGGCGGAGTTGAAGGTGTCATCGGAGTTGGTCGTGATGCGGATGGTGTTCTTGTGGATGATGGCGATGCCTCCTCCTTTCTGGTTGACGCGGTCCCTCCTGGTGATTTTGTAGCCTTCTGGGATGGCGACATCGGGCGCTGAGGAGGCGTTCATCCAGGTTTCCGTCAGGTAGGCGATGTCTGGTGCTGTCGAGTCGAGGAGGTTCCAGAGTTCGACGGCATGTCTGTGAACGGAGCGGGTGTTGAGCAGGATGCACATCAGGTGTTTGTTGCTGGGGCTCGGTTTAGTAGGTGCGGTGTTGGGTCGGAGGCTGGTGAAGCGGCAGGTCAGGCAGGTGAAGGGTCCGTGGGTGCGTCTCGGTAGCAGGCGGTGTTTCGGCCGGCGTTGAGTGCGTGGAGGGTTTTGGCATCGTAGATGTGCAGGGTGTGCTGGCGAGGGCGAGGACCAGGGGGTCTGGCGCTGGGCTTACCTTTGGCACACCTTCGGCGCTCAGTCGGTGCTCCCGCTGCGCGCGTCCGCTGCGCGGTCGCTCTGGGGGCGTCATAAGTAAGGAGCCGGGAGGGAGGAGCAGCTGGGTGGCGGGAGCGGGGCGGCGAATGGAATCACAGGGGGGCGGGGCCGCAGGGAGGCAGCGGCGGGAAATACCAGGAAGCAGCGGGCAGCGGGAGATTCCCAGGAGCAGCGAGCGAAGGAATCTGCAGGCAGGAGGCGGCAAAGGCAGGCAGGAGCGGCAGCAGTGAGTGGGGCGACCAAGCCCTGTGGAGGGCTGAGCGGTCACCCTCCAACACTAAGGGTTTGCATGGCTCAATTAGCAGAGCTAAAGGCTCTGGTGATGGCACTGGAACACAGTATCCTGCACAGCTAACACTGATCGTCTGTGGTTCATATTACTGTGTCCAGTCCTTCAATGAATACCTGCATTACTGGCACCAGAATGGGTTCAGAGATTCTAAAGGCAACACCATTAAACACAGACTTCTGTGGGGGAAAGTAGCAGATCTGAAGGTGTAGTGTGGTCAGTTTTACGTATCCTTTGCGCATTAGCTTCAGGCTTTAGGCCTTTGTGCATTTTGCCCTGGATGTATTTTATTCCTTTGCTTGCAGTTTAGAGCCTCTGTGCACTTTGCTCTAAATGCTTTTATTCAGCTTCGTACTGTTATTTTTCGAATAGCCAGTTCTACGGTCTTGTTTTATTTTTTATATCACACTGTTTAGCCTACTTCAGCACTGGAGTTCTCCATAACACATTCCTGTTCACTCTGTGCTTCAGTCAAGGATACAGTCTGGTACATTGCCGATAGACGTGGTAGGAGTTTAGTCTTTGGCATTCTTGCGTAGGGACATTTTGTGATCACGCTGACATGTTAGTTATAAAAACACTTCCTTGTCCCAATACACGCAAGAGGGAGATTCTGACCAGGGAACCACAACTAGATGCTGACTGCCTTGTTGCAGATGCTGAACCAGATCACAGGCCTTTGCTCAGGTATGAGGGCTGATGTCTCCCCGGGGATTCAGAAAGGCAAGTTAGAAGCTTAACATGCTGTGCTCGAAATAGAACTAGCTGAGAGAGAGTAGAAATTGTTAAACACCATGATAGCGTTATTCTTATGTTTCACTTTCCTCGTGACTATTTCAATCCTACTGTGTTGTATGGTTCTGGTTATTGCGGCTCACGCCTTAATATCTAAAATGCAGTCGTTTTATTAAAACATTTTATAAAACTTATACTGCCTTTGTCATTTGTATATGAGATCATAGTGTAAATGAGAGTTGGTTTGGATCTGAGTGACCACGACTTCCCTGAGAAGTTCCAAAGATGTCATGCGCTCGGCTGCCCAATCATCTCTTCCCTTTTGGAGAAATGAGGCACTGCTAGTTAGCCGGAGCAAAACCGGGTTTAGGGTGACAGAGGTCATTCCAAGTGGGTCTGACTCAGTCCCCCACACCGTGAACGATCCTGCTGCCTAGAAATCCAGTAGTCTCATTTAGGATAATGAGAGCCCACGCGACATGGCGCCGCCAACGTTTGGTCTGGCTCTAATTTTTGGGTCTGGCTGACTCTTTCGGTCTCATATATATATTGACTACTCGGTTCCGTAAGCGGAGACGTCCGTGGGGCTGAGGATTTCCGCCGTCAAGGGATAGGTGCATCCTATTACTTAGTGGTCGGTTGTTCGAGCTTGAACTTTGAAAGGAAAACCCCGTTATTGGTGTGCCTTCTCTGCCCTAGTACTATTTTTATAATGGCGAATCCTCAAGTAGTAAACATAGCGCCGAATATGCGCCAACCGCTCACGGGACATCTGATAGCACATGGGCTGACGGTCCAGGGGGGTCCGGTCACATTTGTGGTGGACGCCCATGCAGCCTATAGAACAATTTTTTTTTATTCTTGGGTCGTATTTCCGGCAGTTGATGGGGGTACGAACACTTTTCACGATTACACTGTTGCGAATGTCCCTGGACAGTACAGGGCTTATGCATACTTAGAGATACCTTTATCTTATCAAGAACACCATAATTGGCTTGATGGCGCCCTCCCACACCCAGTAGCACAAGTTAGATTAGGTCCACTGAGTAATGATGGTCCAACCTGGCCTTTATTGGCTACATACACACCATATCCTGCAGTTGCTAACTTGGCAGTTGCTGACATTCGTCGTTTATATATAGACTTAGCAACTACGTACAGAAGACTGGTTCAGTTTGTAATGCAGACTTTAAATACTAATGCAGCGCGTGCTGCTCCGGCACACCCACAGGCAGTGGTTCCAGGTATCAATCCGGCCACTGTACACTCAATTATGGGTAAGGTACCGGCTAAATGTGAGGAGACTCCATTTTGGCTGGCGCAAAAGATCAATACGCTGGAAGCAGTATTTCCCCATACGTGACCTCAGGATAAACATAGAATATTGATGATGTGTTTGCCGTATGGAATGGTTCCTACTGTGGACCATTGTAATACCTGGGGCACGGTGTTTGCCGCGCTCTACACTACAGCACACGGTACACCAACATTAGCTAATCTACCGGAAGTGCTTAAACAAATTCAAGATGAATATTGTGCTGCCCCCGCCTTGGATTTGGGCATGCAGCTGATGGGCAATTTTGCCGCAGTTTCTTCTATTATTTTGAGTAATCTCAAGGGAGAGGCAGTGGCGTTAGCCGTGCGTATGCGTCTTCGAGACGTTCCGCAACTTAATCAGGAGCGGGAACTCCCAAGAATAATAGCAGAAACATATTCCAGTATTGGTCGTGATAGCCTAGGGGCTAGACCACAAAAACCCCAATTACAGGGTAAAAATAGTAAGGATAATGCTAAACAACAGGAACCTGAGGGTACTAAGAAGCGCTGGGATTAAAAACAACAAACACCTAAGAAAGATGGGGGGCAGTCTCTGCAGCCGGAGACCCCGCAGAATAGGTATAATCTCAGGAATAGGGATAATTTGAAGACGCCTGATAGATATCAATATATTGATACGCGCCAATCTCTTTCCTTTCAGGACTTCTCAGACAAGAGAAGTGAGAGAGGTGGGCGATCAGAGCGGAAAACTGAGTACGTGAAACCGAGACAGGAATCACAACGCTCGACTGAGGTTTCTGTTAAACAGGAAGAGAAACAGCTCCAACAAAAGCAACAATTTAAAAAAAAGAAGGTGGCAGCAGTCTCAGTTAGACATGCCGCTCAAGAAGAGAGTTCTCTTGACGAACAAGACATGGGCGTTAGCACTGTTAGACAGCGCGGCAGAGGTCACAATAGTTCGCCGGAGTCTTCAAGAGCATCTGGAGGTGAAAGCAACTGATGACTTCGTCCAGGTCGAAACAGCAGATATGCGTGTCTCTGATCCCGATAGAGTATAGAAAGTAACTTTACAATTAGAAGGGGACATTGACCGCACTGTAAACACCATCTTTTGGGACCATGTGGTAAAATTGTATGACGTTCTGCTGGCCGAACAAGATTGGCCGCCTGACTTTGTTCGCGACTGTCCAGTTGGGGAGGAGGTTATTACACCTTCATTCTCACCACTTGTTCCAGGAGAACTTGTCGAGTCCTATAGTGAATCATGGGCTCTGGCACAGGCCCCCGCCCTATATAGAAATCATGTGGGGTGGGAGAGACAATCACCTTATCATGTAATTCCGATAAAAGGCAAACCTCAGCCGCAGCCGCAGTATCCTAAAAAATTTGAGGCAAGGGCATCGGTGAGGAAAATTCTTACACAGTTGGAGTACCAGGGAGTAATTGAACCCTTTGTCTCGCCGATGAATAATCCCTTATTTCCAGTTGCTAAACCGGACCATTCATATAGGATAGTGGTGGATTACAGACATTTAAATGGACATACATGCACATATGCAATACAAAATTCCCACAGCGCAGCGCTCATGAATAATATTGTGCGTAAGAAATACAAAACAACATTAGATATCTCGAATGGATTCTTCTGCCAAAATATAGCGCCCGAATGCAGGGACTATACGAGCTTAAGTGCGGTTGGCTCTCAAAAAAAGTTTTGTCGTCTGCCTCAGGGGTATAAGTATAGCCCTTTTCGGCTCGTGTAACTAAAATTCTGCACGAATTGGACCCTGAAGCTTTGTCATATGTTGATGATATCTATCTGACAGACGATGAGTTACTGCAACATTTAAGGTGCGTGGCGCACATTGTTGTGGGATTTGCTGATATTGGCTACAAATTTAATTTTAAGAAATCAAAAATTGCCTTCCTCAGTGTCATTTTCCTGGGATATGAGTTGTCGAATGAGGGCAAGAGCTTAGAGCCGCACTTTTTGGAAAAATCTGCTCAATTGCAACCTCCTAATATGATTCGAAAACTCCAGTCGTTATTAGGGTTTCTAAATTTTGGCAGAACTTACATTCCTGATTACGCTACACGTATAAAACCATTATACGAGTTGATTCCCCTGAATTTTTCGAGTAGATTTTGGACGATTGAGCATACACATATTCTTCGAGATTTGCAAACTGATCTCTTAGCTGTTCAACATTTACAGACACAGGACAATAAAATGCATCTGGTCATCAGGGTCATACCTGGTGCCGTTGGGTTTACATATGTCACCTTTAATGAGGGTGAGACAGTCCCGATAGCATACAAGTCACACTTGTATTCTGCTGCAGAACAACGATTTGCACAAACTGAGAAAATACTCACTGCTGTACAGATGGCTGTGATTAAAGAAAGACCTCTTGCCCAGGGCCAACGCATCATTGTCGTTTCCCCAATTCCAGCCTTAGAGGCTGTTACGAAAGCGAGTGTTCCTAATTCGAAAGCTTTCTACCCACGATGGATACAATGGGCAACGTCTTTGACAGCCACTGATGTAGATTACATATTTGACCCTAAACTGCAGACTCAAGAATTTCTTCTATATGAAATGGAGTACCCAGTTCCCGCTGGCACGTTGCCTATTGACCAGTACAAGGTGGTCATTTATACAGATGGCTCTGCGCAGCCAGCGGTTGGCACTAAACAACAGTATTCTGCTGCATGTGCGGTGGTGAGCGGCATTATGGAGGAGGAAGTGTTCTGCCCCCAACATACTTATACACAGACCTTGGGAGAATGTACGGCACAGTTGGCTGAGCTTAAGGCTCTATTGTTAGCCTTAGAAAATGCAGATCCGGCGATACTTACCTTGCTGGTCTGTGACTCCTACTACTGTGTTCAGTCTTTCAATTAATATTTGCACTACTGGAGGTTGAATGGGTTCAGAGATTCCAAAGGCAACACCATTAAACACAAATTGCTATGGGGGAAGGTTGCGAATCTGAAGGAAACACTTCCTAAAGTCCATGTTGTGCATACACTTGGACACCAGCACGTTGGAATACACGTTGCTGGGAATACTTTGGCTGATGAAGCCGCGAAATCGGCAGTGGCAGTTGCCACTGTGGCCGCAGTAACTCGTTCGAGTTCCAAACCAGACACAGAGGTATTGGCTGCTATAAAAGCTACGGCTGAAGGCACGCCATTTCCTAAAGGATTCCCTTCTAAATATAGTTACTGTATGGGTGGTATGCTAAACGCTGTAGTTAAAATACCAGGCGTTGGTGTATGTGAAATTCCCAATAAAATTGAGCGACCTCAATTAATTACTGCAGCACATGAGGGGGCGGCTTCTGCCCATGCAGGCGTGGCAGCCACAATTTCACTCTTACAGGCCCGTTACTGGTGGCCTGGTCTCTATAAAGAGACAAAGCAGTATGTCCTTTGTTGTGACATCTGTCAACAAATTAAAGTTTCCACGGCTAAACGCCTGCAGCAGACGCCCCTCATCATATCAAATAGACCTTACGGTGTGTGTACTTGGACCATTGTGGTCCGCTGATGGCAGATAGTGCATACAAATATATATTGGTTGCTGTAGATTCGTGCTCCAGATTTGTGTGGGTCTGGCCACAGCGCTCGGCTGACGTTCGAACTGTTATTAAAGATTTGTGCATCTTTGTCGATACATATGCAGTTGCGGCTTTTCATTCGGACCAGGGCCCTGCCTTTGCCTCTAAGGCATTCAGGGACACCATGGCTTCGTTGGGGGTCCAGCTCCAGTTCTCGTCTCCATTTCATCCCGAGGGAAATTCTGTCGTGGAGCGTTTAAATCGCAATTTAAAGCCATCCTTAACGGCCAGAGTTATAGGTACGGGTCGCGGTTGGCTAGCCCACCTGTATGGAGTACAGAGAGCACTTAATAACTTGCCTAGAAGGTCCCTGGGGGGTCGTACTTCATATGAGTGCCTGTTTGGAACACGGATGTATGTTCCTGATCTAGATGGTCCTGGTGTGGAGACGGCGGATACGCCCTTTGACATAAATTATTGAGTCACTGTTTTGCAGGATTTACAACAATTCAGTGAAGATAACTCTTCTGCAAGTGCTGCCTCCACAGGAATTAAGGACGAACCGGTAACGTCTACTGGTTGGATTCCCAAGATTGGGGATCTAGTGCGTGAAAAGGTCGCAGTGAAAAAATAATTTGGTCCTTCTTATCGGGTGCTGTCCCTGTGATAGGGATCAGCGGCACAAGAACTGTGATTTTGCCTCCGTTGCGAGGGGCCAAAGGAGATCGCTTTGTTTCCATTGATGATGTCAAGTTACAACATGTGGCCGATTCTGCACAGCAGACCAAGAGGAACACCCATTAGTTCCGGAATCCCTCTCACTACTGGGGAAGAAGTTCCGCTGCAGGTGATTTGCACCAACGCTATTTCCTCTCCGAGCTTGGGGAGGGTGGAAGCTGATCTTGCGATTGTTCCACAGACAGAGAATAATTTGGAATCTTTTGATCAAGTTGCTGTACGTTCTAATGATATTACTGAACATGTGGTTTATAGCGTGCCAAGGCGAGAGCCACCATCTGCTTCTTTGTTTTCGGTTGCACCTTTTGCAAGGACTGCCTCTGACTGCTTTAACGACACTGATGATATCGTGTCAGACTCCACGTCCTCTTTATCTTCAGCCCGGGGTCCACGTAAGCTGCTGTGTTGGCTTAAACACACATATTTTGTTTTTCCTTGGAACTAGCTGTGGCTTTTTATGACTGTAATGACTCTTTTCTTGTGGTTGGGATTTGTAGTTACCTTTTTTTTGGTAATACATGGTCATTTTCTTCCTGAACGATCTGACATTGAGCACGTGGAGACGGTGTTGAAACCACATTTTTCGTCTCATATGGTTCGAAGAGACTTATCCTATGTGAACATTTCTGCAGTACCGATTCCGGATGGGATTGTGTGGGATAAAGTAATGTTTGATATATATGGTCCCATTGAAATGATTCAAATACCGTATGTTCTCAAGTTATCAATGAATGATATCGTTATACCAGGCATTGTTTCTGATGATTGGGATGTGAAGACAGTAGATTCTATGCTGACAGAATTGCAATATTATACTGTCTATGACGATGAAGATGCTTACCTATTTAGAGATAATCATGGTGACGAGTTTTGCTACAATTATTATGGACACCACTTTATTCATAAAGCTAGTAGCCCCAAGTCGATATTCGAATAAATGCAATGGGAACATTGCCCGACTCCTCCACAGGGGAGTTCTAAAACTTATTATGATAAATTTGCATATTTTTCTGGGCATAATCAACAGAATGCTAAGTCTTACTATTTTAAAGTTACTCCGCATGCTGATAAGCAAATGTTATTGACCGATACTAAATTGCTGTATTCAAATTTGTTTGTATCTAAACTTTTGGTTGAGGGGTATGAATATTGGTCCAAGACTGTTGACTTGAAAAGTGTCTGGGGAACGAAAAAATTGGCAGATGCGAGGCAGGGACACTTTATTTAGGGCATGTATTATTCCTGTCCAAATGATTTTCCTCAATGACACTGTGCAACAGACTAGCTGTTTGGGCTTAACAACGATTGGGAATTTGAATTTGCCTAGTATACCTGTCCCTTCCAAATTGAACAATTGGCAGCGATATGTTAATGCCACATTTAGTGAGCTTACACACTGGGTCCAGAATGGTACGCTTAACACTTCATTGATACATCCGGGCGGGTGGTTATTATGGCCCATTGACACTAATGGGTGTCATCAGCGTTTGGTCACCTCTTCAGGGGGGTTCAGGACTAGTAGGGCAGACCCTTGCTACATATCACCAGAACATGCTGATATAATTACTACATACAGCGTGGGGAAGCTTTGTCAGCAATGGTTGAAGTCATCCGCGCTGGATGCAGTTAAGTCACATCTCACGTTACTGTCTAATGATACTGACTTACAAGATTTTTTGTCAGGACCACGAATGCAGCGGAAGAAACGTTTTTTATATGAAGTATATAATGAAATTTGGAAGCTTTCACAACAGGAGGCAGCGGCCCGGTTGAGACAAATTGATCAAGCAAATTTGATACAGGCTTTGTCAGTTGTGGATAATGGAATACATACCCTTTCAGACCGTGTTTACACAATAGACAACATCATTTCCTCTGCTATAGACATTATTAAATCGGATATGTCTTCTTTATATCATGGGCAGAGTCAAACGCGGTCCATCATGCAGCTGGGTTGGACTCTACAGACCTTGAAGGCAGGTCGCGTTCCGTGGCAGCACATTCGTGCCAGGGAGATATTTATTTCCTTTAATTTGACTAGTCAACAACAGCTGATGGCAAAAAAGGAAGCAACATATGTTACGTTACATATTGAAAAATTGGAGAAACTGCCTTATACTGTTGCTGAGATTCCGTCAGCTAAGTGGTTGATTTATGGGGTTATTAATCTGCCTATCTCCACTCTACAATTTACTTCATGTTTAAAGCACATTCCGGTGGGTAGATATGAACGGTTCGGAGACAGTTACATACACGAGGTGTGGGAGCTTCCTTTTCTATACAGATGTATTAATGGTTTGAGGGAGGTTTTTCTTAGCGGTAGCGAATGCGAAACTTCTGTTAGCCATTCCATGGTTTGTAAACAGCTGTCCTTGCACGGGGCGTGTAATGCCTCGATTGCTAGCTTAGCTTGTTATCTGAAGGGAGTTCCAGTCCCAGTAATTAAAAACACTTTCCAGGTGCTTTCAAACGGCAGTTACATCCTTCTTAACATTGAACCCTCTTATGGCATGCGTGCCGGAATAGTTTACGTAGTCGTTGTCACCAAGGCCGTTACGTGCTGCGGGAATGTGTTGTTTCCCCCCACTCAAATTAGGGAGGTAGAGAACATCGGCCTCATATTGCTACTTCCAAGGTAAATTTCGACAAGTTGAGTCGACTAAAGGCTCTATTGTTTCAAAAGCATGTGGCCCTTACATCTGCTAGCGAGACCTACGCATTTCAGGTGGCAAGGTCATTGGCGGAAATACAGTCCCTTTTGAATACTAACTTTCCGAGTCACTTTGGTGAACTCGTGGGACGTATATTTAATGCGTCCAGCACTGCTGGAATTGCACATTTTTTTAAAGCCGTTGGTGTTGGTTTTGCTCACCCCTTCTCTTCTTTATTCGGTTTAATACCTTTGGCTATTCACTCTATTTTCTGAAGCATTTTTGGGGGTTTACCGATTACTTTGGCTTTATTGGCTGGGGTTTTGCTGTTACTGCTGTTCTTCCGCAATGGCTGTCCCGCCGCGACGAGATCCCGTATTGGCGCTCCCGTCAGCGCAGCTGTGTCATGAACGCATGATGCAGCATTTTGGGGCGACACTCCTGGGACAATTGGAGTGTGACTGGTCTCTGTCATTTCGGCCGGTTTTGGATTGTGTGCAACCCGTGTTTCGGTGCCTTTGGTGCTCGTTTGAACATGCACTGGCTCTCTGTCTCTCACTGCAGCGCCCTCCGGTGGTCGATGCTGATCTGTTGATGTTCCCGATTAGGGCTCATTCCCGGATTTGTGCACTACGGTTGCGTTTGCTTCGTGAGGCAGTTTATGAGATTCCCTTCCTGGAGGAAGATGGTATTGTCTCATTCATAGGCCCTGCACGGGGTGCCGCCCTGGATGATTTTGGGGCTTTGGAACACCTGCTCCATAATACTTTTTGGTGTGGATATTTGGATATTGACTTATATCGAAGTGGAGGAATTCCTGCTTTCCGTGGCTTCTGTTTGAAGATTGGATTTTTTTTTAACACAAAAATTGACATTATATTGAATTTGGCTTTTTTCGTCACATGCTTTCCAAATTTATGACTTTGTTGTTCTCTGACCTTGTCGAAATATAAATATGTTTTGATGTATTGTTTATCTCTGGGGCATACTTTTATATTATTGGAACCACTTGCTACCGACAAGGGGAGGGTGTAGTGTGGTCAGTTTTACGTATCCTTTGGGCATTAGCTTCAGGCTTTAGGCCTTTGTGCATTTTGCCCTGGATGTATTTTATTCCTTTGCTTGCAGCTTAGAGCCTCTGTGCACTTTGCTCTAAATGCTTTTATTCGGCTTCGTACTGTTATTTTTCGAATAGCCAGTTCTACGGTCTTGTTTTATTTTTTATATCACACTGTTTAGCCTACTTCAGCAATGGAGTTCTCCATAACACATTCCTGTTCACTCTGTGCTTCAGTCAAGGATACAGTCTGGTACATTGCCGATAGACGTGGTAGGAGATTAGTCTTTGGCATTCTTGCGTAGGGACATTTTGTGATCACGCTGACATGTTAGTTATAAAAACACTTCCTTGTCCCAATACACGCAAGAGGGAGATTCCGACCAGGGCACCACAACTAGACGCTGACTGCCTCGTTGCAGATGCTGAACCAGATCACAGGCCTTTGCTCAGGTATGAGGGCTGATGTCTCCCACTGGGATTCAGAAAGGCAAGTTAGAAGCTTAACATGCTGTGCTCGAAATAGAACTAGCTGAGAGAGAGTAGAAATTGTTAAACACTGTGATAGCGTTATTCTTATGTTTCACTCTCCTCGTGACTATTTCAATCCTACTGTGTTGTATGGTTCTGATTATTGCAGCTCACGCCTTAATATCTAAAATGCAGTCGTTTTATTAAAACATTATATAAAACTTATACTGCCTTTGTCATTTGTATATGAGATCATATTGTAAATGAGAGAGTTGGTTTGGATCTGAGTGACCACGACTTCCCTGAGAAGTTCCAAAGATGTCATGCGCTCAGCTGCCCAATCATCTCTTCCCTTTTGGAGAAATGAGGCACTGCTAGTTAGCCGGAGCAAAACCGGGTTTAGGGTGACAGAGGTCATTCCAAGTGGGTCCGACTCCGTCCCCCACACCGTGAACGATCCTGCTGCCTAGAAATCCAGTAGTCTCATTTAGGATAATGAGAGCCCACGCGACAGAGGAAACGCTACCAAACGTCCATGTTTTACATACACTTGGACACCAGCGCGTTGGAATACATGTTGCTGGAAATATACTGGCTAATGAAGCAGCCAAATCAGCAGTATCTATGGCTGCTGTTGCCGCAGTAACTCATTCTTGAACGAAACCAAACAATGACATATGGGCTGCCATGAAAGCTATGGCTGAAGACACGCCCTATCCAAAAGCTTTCCCCACTAAATATTCCTACTTAATATGAGGCTTCCTTAAGACAGAAGTAAAAATACCAGCCGTGGAAGTTCAGGTAATTCCCAATAAAGACATAAGACCAGAGTTGCTTAAAGTAGTGAATTAGGGGGTTGTATCTGCTCATGCTGGTGCGCAGCTACAATATAATTATTGCAAGTATGCTATTGGTGGCCAGGTCTATACAAACAGACCAAGCAGTGTGTCCTTTTTGTGACATCTGCCAACAAATTAAGACTTCCACCATCACAGGCCCACTGCATACACCCCTCCTAATTTCCAACAAACCATTACAATGTGTGTACTTGGACCATTGCGGTCTCCTATCATCGGACAGTGCATACATTTTAGTTGCTGTTGAATCTTGCTCCAGATTTCTCTGGGTGTGGCCACAACGCTCGGCTGATGCTCGGACTGTCATTAAAGATTTGCAAGTCTTTATCGGCCCATATGCAGTTGCGGCTTTCCACTTGGACCAGGGCCCTGCTTTTGCCTCAAGGGCATTCGGGGACACCATAGCTTCATTAGGGGTCCAACTCCATTACTCCTCTCCATTTCATCCTGAGGGAAATAGTATTGTGGAGTGACGAAACCATGATTCAAAGCAGACCTTAATAGCCAGAGTATTAGGTACGGGCAGCAGTTGGCTTAATCACCCGTATGGAGTCCAGAGAGCACTTATAATCTGCATAGAAGGACCCTGGGGGGGTCGTATTTCATAAGAGTCCCTGTTTGGAGCTCGAATGTATGTTCCAGATCTTGATGGTAAGCAATAAATGAGGGACAGGGAGATTTAAAGGTCCAGTGTATATTCTCCCAAACCTATTAATACAAAACACGACTACACTGTTCCTAGTAGAGAAAGAAAACACAGGGTAACCCTTAGGTTAGAAGCTAATGCCCTCACACATCCAAATGGATGTCATGCTTCATCCTCGGGCAAGCTCCTCGTCAGACCGGCGCTGCAATGTCTGACGGGCACCCCTATAAGGGGGCTCTTTGCCGGAGATCTTTTCCCAGTAACACTGTGCCGGATCAAAGGAAATAGAATGAGTAGTGCCCAATTGCAGGCACCCACAAGTGAGGAGAGAAAAGAAATTGCAAAACACAGAAGAGTTAAAATTGGTTCAGCACCCTAACGGAACACCTAATTTAATGAACGTGAAAGGGTGATGGCCAAATTAAAATCTAGGAGGAGAGTGATAGATGAGGTGATGCTCAAAACACTCTCATACTCCACTGAAAGACTAGGGATTTAAGGAATTAGCCTAAATCATAAGGCAAGGGGTCAACATGTTTCGTGTCTGTACGGTCCAACAGGATCCACCGACACTTCATCAGGACCAAAAATCTATCTCTGTACTTCTCCCAAAGAAAACAATATAATGACACAAATTGGCTCAACTGACAGTCACATTAAACTCCAGTCACTTACACAAAGGCTGCACGTCAGGCTAGTCTAATATAAGGGTCAACCGTCCCATCAGTAAGATCAGACATCATAGTAAAACACGTGCCCAGAGGAGAGGAATATCATTCAAATTTGGTGCTCCTCAGTCCGGGACCTACCAGCGGCCGTGTTCCTGCATCGACGATCTTGATGGTCCTGGTGTGGAGGTGGCAGGAACACCTTTTGACATAAATGAACGTGTCACTGTCTTGCAGGAATTACAACAGTTCCATGATGACAACGCTTCTGCAAGTGCTGCCTCCGCAGGAATTAAGGATGTACCAATAACATCCACCTCCTGGATTCCAAAAGTTGGGGCTCTAGTGCGTGAAAATGTTGCTCTGAAAAAGAAGTTTGGTCCCTGTTAGACTTTTCATCCTTGGCGTGGTCTCCCTTAACTTTTTGCCTCTGTTCCCCAGGTTGTTGATGTGTGCTGGACTCAGATTTTGCTGTTTTTGTTACTGTGGGCACTTTACCACTGCTAACAAGTGCTAAAGTGCAAGTGCTCCTTTACAAAATGTGTATGTGATTGGTTTATCCATGATTGGCAAATTTGATCTACTAGTATACTAGTAAAGTGCACTAGAGGTGCCAGGGCCTGTAAATCAAATGCTACTAGTGGGCTCAGACCTGCCATTGCAGTGTCTGTGTGTGCAGTTTTACCTGTAAATTCGACTTGGCAAGTGTACCCCATTTCTAACAGTCCTTCTTATCGTGCACTGGTCCCAGTCTTGGGAATACACAGTATCAGAACTGTCATTCTACCACCGTTGGCTGGTGGTAAAGAAAACCGCTTTGTATCTATCGACAATGGCAAGTTGCACCATGTGGCTGATCTTGCACAGCAGACTAAGAGGATCAGCCAGTAGTTCCTGAATCCTTCTCACTACTGGTCAGGACATCCCTCTACAAGTTTTGAGCAGCAACACTGACACTTCTCCGAGCTTGGGGAAGATGGACAATGATCTTGCATTAGTTCCACTGATATCTGTTACAATAAACGATATTGAAATTACTGATCGGTTTGAAACAACTTCAACACAGACGGCTGGTGTTATTTACTGTGACCGACCGTGGGAGACCCCTACCAGTTCACCTCCTACAAATACGGCTCCAGCTTTAGCAAGAACTGCTTCTGGATACTTTGCCGACATCAACAACACTTTTTTGGACTCATTTGCCTCTTCTACTTCTGAACTGTCAAAAACACATAAGTTGATAAACTGGCATAAAACAAATCACTTGATTTTCCCATGGAACGATCTGTGGCTTTCCTTGACTGTATTAGCCTTCCTCCTTTGGACTGGCTTTGTCATAACATTCTTTTTATTAATACATGGTCATTTTCTTCCTGAAAAATCAACAGTTGAACTGGTGGACGAGGTCCTAAAACCCCATATTTCTTCTCACAAGGTCTGCAGAGACTTATCTTTCACGAACATTTCTGCTATACCAATTCCCGATGGGATTGTTTGGGATAAAGTCACATTTGATATATACAACCCCACGGAGGTCATTCAAATACCATATGTGTTTAAACTTTCAATGAACTATGTCAGAATACCCAGAGTTGTTTCTGATGACTGGGATGAGGATCAGCTTGATAAATGGGTCCAGAATGGCATGTTTAATGCTTCACTGTCACGTCCTAGCAGGTGGTTATTGTGGCCAATAGATATCAATGCGTGTCATAAATGTTTTATAAATTCCATGGTTTTTTTTAGAACAAGTAGTCTAGACCCTCGCTATGTGCCATCCGAACATGCAGGTATAGTAACACCATACAGTGTAGGGAACTGTGCCAGCAATAGTTAAAGAGTTCCTCACTAGAGGCAGTTAGAGAGCACCTCAGTCTCCTGTCTAATAGCATTGACTTACAGGATTTCCTGTTAAGCCCCAGAAAACAATGCAGAAAGTGCTTCTTATATGCAGTCTATAATGAAATTTGGAAGCTTTCCCAACAAGAAGGGAGTTCCAGTCCCCTTGATTAGACTTGCGTTCCAGGTGCTCTCAAAGGGCTGTTATGTCCTCCTCAATAGTGAATACTGTTGTGGGATGCAAGTCGGAATACTCTATAACGTTTCAGTCTCTAAGATTGTTACATGTTGGAGGAACATACATTTTCCTCCTACATGGCAGAGGAAAGTTGCTGAGATTTGGCCCCATATCTGTACTTCAAATGTGAATTTTGACAAGTTGAGCAGACTCAAGGTTTTATTGTTTCAAAAACATGTGGCGCTCACATCTGCACACAAGACCTATGCACTTCAGGTGGCAAGGTCATCAGCAGAGATACTGTCCCTTTTCAGTACTAACTTTCAGAGACACTTTGGTGAGCTTGTGGGACAAATATTTAATACGCCCAGTACTACTGGAATTACATATTTCTTAAAGTCTGTTTGTTCAGGTTTCGTTCACACCTTCTCCTCCATATTCGGTTTAATACCATCAGCCATCCACTCACTATTTTCCATTTTTTGGGGGGGATTTCCGATAACTTTGGCTATAATATGTGGCATGTTGCTATTGCTACTTTTTTTGCACAAGGGCTGTCCCGCCGCAACAGGGAGGACCGAAAGCGCTCCCACCAGCGCAGCTGTGTCGTGAACGCATGATGCAGTACTTTGGAGCATCACTCCTGGAGCAATTGGAGTGTGTCTGGTCTCTGTCATTCAGACCGGTTTTGCATTGTGTGGAGACCGTGTTTCGATTCCTCTGGTGCTCGTTTGAACATGCACTGCAAGTTTGTCTTTCTACGCAGCATTTGCTTTCATTGGACGCTGATCTGTTGATGTTCTTGCTGAGGGCTCATTACCAGACATGCGTGTTGAGAGTGCGTTTGCTACGTGAAGCTGCTTATGAGTTGTCCGTCAAGGAGGATGCAGCTCTAAACTCATTGTTGGGCACACCACAGAATGCTGCTGCCTTGGCTGGAGCTCAGGCTTTGGACCACGAATGCTCCATGATTTTCCTTGGTGATAAATTTCCTACTTTACCACCTGCCGAAGTGGAAGATTTCCTGTCCTCAATTATCCCGGATTCAATTGGCAACTTCCAAAATAAATCTCCCTCTTGAAATTCGGCCTTTTGTCCACCACAGTTATCATTTTAAATTGTCCTTTTTACACATGCTCAAGTGTCTTTTTAACCTGTCATTATTGACATTTTTATATATATGCCCTAGGTTGACTTTTAGAAGCTTTTATATAAAATTAGGCTTTGAACCACCTTTGATCCAGCAAGGGGAGGGTGTTGTACAGCCATTTTGGTTATAGCTTCATACACTTTATATTAGCAAACTAGGCCTGCCGCTGTGCACATTTACCTAGATATATTTTATTCAGCTTTGTTTATTATTTTGACAGTAGCCACATTTGTAGTCTTGTTTTATTTCTCTCTATGTAGCTGTTCTTTGCCTAGGTCAGCACTGAGTCCTTAAACAAGACATTTCTTTCACTCTCTGCTTTTTTCAAGGCTGCAGTAAGATATGTTGCAGACAAACGTGGTAATGCTTTGTCTTTGGTGTTCATAGAAACATACACACTCTTACGTAGGCATCCTTTCTTGGAACATCAGCTGTTATATAATAAAAACACTACTTTGATCTAAGTACGTTAGAAGGAGATTCCAGCCAGATGACCATGACTGTATGCTGATTGCTGAATGCTTTTCCACAGCTGCTTAGGTAGACTATAGGCCTCTTGCTCAGGTATGAGGGATGATGTCTTCCCAGGGGAACCTGAAGGGCAGAACTAGACCTCAACATGCTGTGCTCTAACATAGCTAAGGTAGGAATTATTTTAATGATTCTATTAACAATATGGTAGCGTTATTTTTATGCCTTGTCACAATTTTAATCCTGTCATGCGGCATCATCCTAGTTATCACAATACATGCTTTATTATCTAAGATGCAGTTACTTCATTAAAACCTTATTGAAATATATACTGCCTCTGATTGTCCTTTTATATGTGAGGCTAATGAAACTGAGAGAAATGGATGTGATCTGAGTGACCACGATTTCCCTGAGGAATCAATTGTGTCATGCGCTCAGCTGCCCAATCATCCCTACTCTTGAGTGGAGATGAGGCACTGCTAGTTAGCCGGGGCAAAACCCGGATTAGGCCGACAGGTGTTACCTGTAGTGGGTTCAGATTCAGTTCCCCACAGTGCAAGTGATTCTGCTGCCCAAATCCAGTAGTCTCATTAGAATAATGAGAGCCTATGCGACAGAATAGGATATAGTGGAGTGGTGTAAAGTGGAGTAGCATAGAGGGGTGTGATGAAATTAGAGTTCCATATAGAGGAATAGCATAGACTTGAGTAGCAAATAATTTAGTGGCTTACAAAGGAATAGTGTATAGTAGGGTGGCATACAGTGGAGTGCCATAGAGTGGAGTAGCAGAGAGTGGAGTAGCATAGAGTGGAGTGCTCTACAGTGGAGTTGCATACAATGGAATAGTGTAGTGTGGACTAGCAGACACCATGAGAGTGTTAGACCTGACAGCCTTAGGGTAGTCTTCCCCCTAACTCTTTATCAACCTCCTTTACTTTTCTAACCTTGTTTTTGCTGGCTTTAGGACTCTGTGCACTTTACCACTGCTAACCAGTGCTAAAGTGCTTGTGCTCTCTCCCCTATACATGACAACATTGGCTTATTCCTCACTGGCATATTTAATTTACTTTTAAGCCCTAGTAAAGTGCACCACATGTGCCCAAGGCCTTTTAATTGAATGCTACTTGTGGGCCTGCAGCACTGATTGTGCCACCCACTTAAGAAGCCCTTTAACCATGACACAGGCGTCTCACTGCAGTGCCTGTATGTGCAGTTGACATTTTCTTACTCTAGCCATTTGGTGCATTCTGCCTGTTTCTTATCACTTGCCTGTAGTGGGTGAAAGCAGGGCTGTGTGCATTCCCTATGGACAGCCACACACAATGAAGCTTAGGTGTGACTTGATGGGCCATTGTGTGAGGATGGGAGGGAGGAGATAGCAACAGTCTCACATACTCCAGAACCTGCTGTGTCTCCACCCAAAGGACTGCAAAACTCCCTGTAGCAAGTCTGAAGCCAGGGCAGGAATGTCAAGGATCATGCAAGACTAGTCAGTAAATGTGTGCAAATCAGTAAACTTGTAAAACATTCACATCAAATTGTGATTGGATAATATGACATCAGTACACTTTAGGAAAAATATATGGTGATTACATATTTGCATTTGGTTACACTACTTGCCTCTGTGTTTGCATTAGCATATATGTGTATATTTTTACCAAAAGGGAAGTCAAGGCAGTGTTCAGATTTTCATTGTAGCAGCACGTGACAATGAACAACGTGCTTGATGATTCATCTCCAAAGACAGCTGCTGCATAGGCCGCGTGCATGACTCATCACACTGCAGCAAGAGACCAACTATAAAAACCCACCCCAGTCAGCAAACCTTGCTTTGTGTTCCTTCTTCAAGGGTTTTCTCTCACCAAAGCATTTGGATTTAATCATAATGATCAGAGCTGAAATCTTTACTTACCGGATGAAGCCTTCCAGACTTCAGCTGACCTTGACCGAAGGAATGAAACAATGCCTGAAAGGAAAGAAGAAAAGCTTAAAAGGTAATACAAAAAAGATGCAGCACTACGCAGCATTAGTTTACTTCGACAAGACATCTAAATAGCAAAGGCACAAGAACTGAAAGAGAATAAATGCTAATAACAGACCTTAAGTATGATTGACCCTCAAGGAGGATTCTGAACAGTTCCTTAACCACTTGTGAAAAAAGAAGAATTTATAGAACTTATGCCTTTTATGAATATCGTATTGAATTGTTTCATATTGTTGTACTACTTCTACCCAAGTAAAGTTTTGCATAACGTCAGAGAAAACCAAGAAACAAGTTTACGGAAGTGAATTCAACTACTTGCAGTTATGAAAAGACACCCAGGAAGCTGTATGTTTCAGCATGTAATATGACTTAATGTGCCAAAAAAGTAGTAAAATATGTGAAATCATGTATGATTTGTGAGTTGGTAAATGAAATATTTTATTTAATATTGTTTAGATGTCATCAGTGATCTCAACCTCCAACACACCTCTTGCAGTGAGAATTAACTGTGAAGGTATCCACACTGTAGCCTTCCAATCGTACGCAGGTACATACAGCTTTATCATCTCAATACATTTCTGGGCCTGTGAATACTCTGGAATGAAGAAGGGCTGCTGGGCTGCTGTGCTGCTGAAGGGTTGCCACTTTGTTTCTTTGCTGGACTCCTGCCTTGCTGTGCTGCCATTCTGCCTACTGTTCCCCTGCTTGGTGAAAAGGACTGGACATGCATCACCTGAACCCAGAATGACTCCAAAGGCTAGTCAGCTAGCTTCATGATATGAAGTCTCTGGGACATAACAGACTTCCAACTACCCTGCTCCTGCACCTGGACTCTGCCATCTGTGAGTCTGTCCTACCAAGTGCCACCCCACTCCTGGACCTTGGAAGTGGAACTAAGGTGCTTTCTTTAGCAGGACCGATGCATGCTCTGCCATTCCATGAGCAGAACTGATGCATTGCTGCTGCTGTGTGGAACAGAACCAGCACATCGCCTTCAGAACCAGCACTTCATTGCTTTCTTCAGTGCAAGATCCTTGCATCCCCATCGGCGACAGCCTCAATGATGACCCCAACATTGCGCATTGTGGTGTCTGCGCTCTTGGGACTCAACCAATAGCCTTGACGTTGATGCAGCCAGAACACACAACTGAACTTCACCGCAACCTGAAACTGGCACATCACAATCACTGCGTGGGAAACATCAACGCATCTCGTTGACTGCGTGGGGAAAATTGATACATTTTCCTGCGTGGTTCTGGACCAATGCAATGCTCAGTAACCAGGAGTTAGGATACTTTTAGTCAGTGGCCCCAACTTGGTCCCTGTTGCTGACACGTGCTCCATCACGGTCTGCCTGAAAGTTTTGACTTTGTCCTGGTCTGGTACAACCAGATATCCCCACATGGTGCTTCTAAGTGCTATTTTACAGTTTAATCTTTACAAATTCATTGCTCAAGTTCTACTTATTGGATTTTTGTCATCTTGGTCTTGTTTTATTTATTAAATTCAGATACTTTTTTGTAACCTGGTGTGGAAACATTTTGAGTGGAGTTTTCAGGGTTTGGCTTTTTGAAGTGTTGCACAAATACTTTACACACTTCCTCTAAATGAAGCCTGGCTGCTCTGTGTCAAGAGATCAGAGAGTGAGCAAAGGCTAATTTAGGGTTTGCCTGACACTTACCCTGACTAGGATTGTGGTTGCTGTATGACTAAGTTTTACACCTAAGTCAACCAACAACCCAATTTCCAACAGGAGGCATACAGCAGAGTGGGGCAGACTGGAATGTTGGACAGTGGAGCAGCATACAGTGGAATAGCATACAGTGGAGTGGTGTACAGTGCAGTGGCTTAGATTGGAGTGTGGTAGAATGGACTGGCATACATTAGAATCCGGGAGAGTGGAGTAGGGTAGAGTGGATTTGCATATAATAAAGTAATGTAGAGTTTAGTGATGTACAGTGGATTGGCGTAGAGTGGAGTTAGGTACAGTGTAGTGGCATACAGTAGAATAGCATAGACTGGAGTGGTGTAGAGTGGAGTGGCATACAGTTAAGTGGTGTTGAGTGGAGTGAGGTACAGCGTAGTGGTGTAGAGTCAAATAACATAAAGTGTGGTGGTGTAGAGTTGAATAGCATACAGTGGAGCAGTGAAGTGCAGAATAACCTACACTGAGATGGGGCAGAGTGGACTGGCATAGAATGGAAAGCATATACTGGAGTGGCATACATTGGAGTAGCTAAGAGTGGAGTAGAGTTGAGTAGGGTAATGTGTAGTGGCACACAGTGGAATAGCATAGACTGCAGTGGTGTAGAGTGGAGTGGCTTACAGTGGAGTGGGATAGAGAAGAGTGTTGTAAAGTGGAATACAGCAGAGTAAGTGAGTAGAGTATTGCAGAGTGGTGTGGGGTGGAACTGCAGTGATATACAGTATAATAGCTTACTGTGGAGTAGATTGTTGTATAATGGAGTGGCATATAGGGAAATAGTGTAGTGTAGTGGCATAGAAGAGAGTGGTTACAGTGGATTGGCATAGAGTGGAGTAGTGTACAGTGGATTGGTGTAGATTGGAATAACATTGAGAGCACTGGTGTACATTGTAGTGACAGAGTGGAGTGGCTTATAGTGGAGTACAGTGGAGCAGCATAGAGTGGAGTGTCATACAGTGGATAGCACAGAGTGTAGTTACATAGAGTGTAGTGGCACAGAATAGAGATCAGTAGTGTTCACCAAAGTGGCATAAAGTGGAGTGGCATAGAGCAGAGTAGTGTAACTTATAACTCTTATGGCGGCCGCTGCGCGACAGTGGTAGCGACCCTTGACCCAAGGGTAGGTCGCTCCCCCTGCCGCTGCAGCTCCTCCAAGTTCCCGAGTTCCTGTGTTCCTGAGACCCACCTAACTGTAAGTACCCCCCTCCTCCCAGCCCCTCGCCCTGCCCCGCGCCACTCACCTTCTCTTCTGCTCCTGCTTCTTTTCCTCCTCTCTGTCTCTCCCTCCTCGCTCCCCCTCTGCAATCTTCTTCTGTGTTCTTCTGTTCTTCTGTTCTTCCCTTCTGTTCTTCTGTGTTCTTCCGGTCTTCTGTGTTCTTCTTCTCTGTTCTTCTCTGTGCTTCTGTGTTCTTCTTCTCGGTTCTTCTGTGTTCTTCTGTGTTCTTCTGTGTTCTTCTCTGTTCTTCTCTGTTCTTCTCTGTTCTTCTCTGTTCTTCTCTGTTCTTCTGCTCTTCCGGTCTTCTGCTCTTCTGTCTTCTGTTCTTCTGTCTTCTGTTCTTCTGTCTTCTGTTCTCCTGTCTTCTGTTCTCCTGTCTTCGGCTCTTCTACCTCCTCCGTCTTCTTCCCCCGAGCCTGCCCTCCTGCTCCTTCCTCATCCCCCTCCCTCACTCGCCTCCCCCTCTCTCACCCCTAGCTAACCCGTTCGCTATCTACCTCCCTCACTCCTCCTATCTTCCTATCTCTCTAGCTCCCTATCTCACTATCTAACTCCCCCACTCTCCACCTCCTCCTACCTACCTATCTGTCTATCTATCTATTTCCCTATCTATCGACTTCTCTATCTATTTTCTCTATCTATTTCTCTATCTCTCCCCCCCTCCCGCCACCCCCTCTACTACCTATCTCCCTATCCTCTCACTCTACCTCTCTCCCTCACCCACCTCTACAACCCCCCCTCCCCTATCTTCACAACCCTACTCCTATCTCTCTCCCTAATCTCCAAACCTCCTAACACTCACCCTCCTCCACCCTAAACCCCCTCCCCCAGCTCCTCTCACTCTACCTGTCCCCCCCCCTCCCTCGCGCTTTCCCGCCGCGACCTCCTGCACGCCCCCGCCCCCCAGCTCCCATTCGCCCCCAGCTGACCCCTCCCCCCCCCCCTCCTACCTCTTATGGCGGCCGCTGCGCGACTGCGCAGCGGGCGCGCGCAGCGGGCACGCCGCTGGCGTGCCGGAGGCGCGCCAGAGGCAAGCCCGTCTGCGCCCGTCCGCGCCTGGCCCGCGCCCAGCGCCACGACCCCTGGTCCCCAGCTCCCCCAAGCCCCGCTGATCCGCTACGACCCCACCACCCTCCACGCCCTCAACCCAGGGCGCTCCAAAACCTGCTTCCTAGCTCACCCCAAACGCACCCATGGACCCTTCGCCTGCAACTCCTGCAAACGCATCTTCCACCACGCAACTACCACGACCACAAGCCCACGCGCCATCAACCACCTCAAGTGCATCCTGGTCAACGCTCGTTCCGTCCACAAGCACGCCGTTGAACTTTGGGACCTCCTGGACTCCACAGCCCCGGACGTCGCCTTCATCACGGAGACATGGATGAACGCCTCCTCTGCTCCAGACATCGCTACCGCCATCCCCGAAGGCTACAAGATCTCCAGAAAAGACCGCACCAACCAAGTAGGAGGAGGTGTCGCCATCATCTTCAAAGACTCCATCAGCGTCACCACCTCCACCGAAGACCCCCCCCTCGCCGCTGAACACCTGCATTTTCAGATTCGCACCGACCCAAGGACCACCCTCAGAGGATCCCTCGTCTACCGTCCTCCCGGACCTCGCGCCTCTTTCAGCGACGCCATCGCCGACTTCATCTCCCCGCACGCCCTCGCCTCACCGGACTACATCCTCCTAGGCGACCTCAACTTCCATCTGGAACAAAACAACGACCCCAACACCACCACCCTGCTCGACAACCTCGCCAACCTCGGCCTCAAACAACTGGTGAACACCGCCACCCACATCGCCGGACACACGCTCGACCCTATCTTCTCCGCCAGCAAACACGTCTTCTTCAGCCACACCTCTGCCCTGCACTGGACCGACCACAGCTGCGTCCACTTCACATTCCGACGCGAGACCTCCCACCTCCGCACTCAACCCATCCCTCGTCGACAGTGGAACAAGATCCCTGAAGAGCAACTCTTCTCCGCTCTCGCCGCCAACCAACCCACCCTCACCACCGACCCCAACGACGCAGCTCTCAACCTCACAAACTGGATCTCCAACTGCGCTGACAACCTTGCTCCCCTCAAACGCACGCATCGACAGACCAACACCAAAAAACCTCTCTGGTTCTCTGACACCCTCAAAGAATCAAAGAAAACTTGTCGTGCCCTTGAGAAGGCCTGGCGCAAGGACCACACCGCTGACAACATGACCGCCCTCAAGAACGCTACACGCGAACACCACCACCTGATCCGCACTGCCAAAAGGAACTTTTTCACCGACAGACTAGACAAAAACAGCCACAACAGCAGAGAACTCTTCAGCATCGTCAAAGAGTTCTCCAACCCCAGCGCCAGCGCCAACGCCGTCACGCCCTCACAGGATTTGTGCGAATCCCTCGCCACTTTCTTCCATCGCAAGATCAGCGACCTCCACGACAGCTTCGGACACCAGACCCAACCATACACCACTGAACCCGCTTCCCCGGACATCACCCTCAACAACTGGACCCACATCAACACGGAAGAAACCAAATCCATCATGAACTCTATCCACTCCGGCGCCCCTTCGGACCCCTGCCCGCACTTCATCTTTAACAAAGCCGACGACATCATCGCCCCGCACCTCCAGACCGTCATCAACTCTTCTTTTTCTTCTGCTACCTTCCCCGAATGCTGGAAGCACGCTGAAGTCAACGCCCTACTAAAGAAACCTACGGCTGACCCAAGCGACCTGAAAAACTTCCGCCCCATCTCTCTTCTACCTTTCCCAGCCAAGGTAATAGAAAAGACCGTCAACAAACAGCTGACCACCTTCCTGGAAGACAACAACCTGCTCGACCCTTCACAAACCGGATTCCGAACCAACCACAGCACGGAAACCGCCCTCATCTCAGTCACAGACGACATCAGAACCCTGATGGACAACGGTGAAACAGTCGCCCTCATTCTCCTCGACCTCTCGGCTGCCTTTGACACCGTCTGTCACCGCACCCTAATCACCCGCCTACGCTCCACCGGGATCCAAGGCCAGGCCCTGGACTGGATCGCCTCCTTCCTCGCTAACCGCTCCCAAAGAGTTTACCTCCCTCCGTTTCGCTCAGAACCCACCAAGATCATCTGCGGCGTACCTCAAGGCTCATCGCTCAGCCCGACACTCTTCAATGTCTACATGAGCCCCCTCGCCGACATCGTACGCAAGCACGACATCATCATCACCTCCTACGCCGACGACACCCAACTTGTACTCTCCCTCACCAAGGACCCCGCCAGCGCCAAGACCAACCTACAAGAGGGTATGAAGGACGTCGCAGATTGGATGAGGCTCAGCCGCCTAAAGCTGAACTCTGAAAAAACGGAAGTCCTCATCCTCGGCAACACCCCGTCCGCCTGGGACGACTCCTGGTGGCCCACGGCCCTCGGCACCGCACCGACCCCCGCAGACCACGCCCGCAACCTCGGCTTCATCTTGGACCCTCTTCTCACCATGACCAAGCAAGTCAACGCCGTGTCCTCCGCCTGCTTCCTCACTCTCCGCATGCTCCGCAAGATCTTCCGCTGGATCCCCGCCGACACCAGAAAAACCGTGACCCACGCCCTTGTCACGAGTCGCCTGGACTACGGCAACACCCTCTACGCTGGGACCACCGCCAAACTCCAAAACCGCCTGCAACGCATCCAAAACGCCTCGGCCCGCCTCATCCTCGACGTACCCCGCAACAGCCACATCTCCGCACACCTGAGACACCTGCATTGGCTCCCAGTCAGCAAAAGGATCACCTTCCGTCTTCTCACCCACGCACACAAAGCCCTCCACAACAAGGGACCGGAATACCTCAACAGACGCCTCAGCTTCTACGTCCCCACCCGCCCCCTCCGCTCCGCTGGCCTCGCACTTGCTGCCGTCCCTCGCACCCGCCGCTCCACGGCGGGTGGGAGATCTTTCTCCTTCCTGGCGGCCAAGACCTGGAACTCCCTCCCCACCAGCCTCAGGACCACCCAGGACCACTCCGCTTTCCGGAGACTCCTAAAGACTTGGCTGTTCGAGCAGCGATAACCCCCCCTTTCCCCCCTAGCGCCTTGAGACCCGCACGGGTGAGTAGCGCGCTTTACAAATGCTAATGATTTGATTTGATTTGATTTGTGATAGAGTGGAGCTGATTACAGTAGAATAACATACAGTGGAGTATTGTAGAGTAGAGGGGTATACAGTGGAGTGGCAGAGACTAGCGCGTCATAGAATTAAGTGGTGGTGGTGTACAGTGCAACAGAGTACAGTGGAATGGTGTAGAGTGGAGTGACATTCAATGGATTAGCACACAGTGGAGTGGCATATAGTGGAGTGATGTAGAGTGGAGTGGAGTAGAGTGGAGTGGACTTTTGGTAGTATGTGTGAGTAGTGTAAGTAGAGTTAAAGTTATAAGTTTTAGAAAACTTAGTTGTATATTGTGCCACAGTATACCACAGTATCTTTCCAGTATACCACAGTACATGCTGAAAATATGTCAGTTTGTGATTGGCTAGTGGCTGTGTTTATAAAAGATAAAAGGCAGCCATGTAGTTCTTAGCACAGGTTGGCAGCATTCTGTGTTTGCTGTGTTTTGGGTTACCGTCTTAGATATATGTAAGCTTTAGTTTTATTCACTACCTATTACCACTTTAAGTAGAGAAATGTATTTATTATATATTATAATAGCAGTTTAGGGAGACACATTTTTGAGCAAATGTAAAAACAATTGCAAGGTAATTTGTAGGTATTACTGCAGTACTCTATAGACTTTTTTGTACATGTTTAAAATAGAAACTACACTATAATACACCATATTTATAAAATGTAGTGTATTTCATTGAATATGTATTTTGTTCACATGTTTATTTTTTTGATTTATTTAAAGTACTCCGGTGCTCTCGAGGCAGTACATGGTGGTCTGTACATTTTTTGCTACAATATATTGAAATATCGAAATATTTTTCCCTAACAATTACCACTTTAATAAAGTGGTAATAGGTAGGGGGAAAAAATCAAAGCTAATACCTATACCTGGAGATGTAATGCAGAAACAAGATGGCTGCCTTTAACTTTTGCAAAGGCTGTCATTAGCCAACCACATACTGATTTGTCAACCCTATTTAGTGCAGTATCTCTGCAAAATACCACAAATGTACTGTCAGATTTCACAAGAGTACCGCAACAACAGTTAAAATGGTTCATATCTTAAAAAATACTTTCCCTACTTACCTGCAGTATTCAAAAGGATCACCTGAGCACTGTAATGTGTAATCCTGCCCAATTTATTTGAAATCCTTCCATCTGTTTTCACACTACGAGCACAAAATCTGTGGGAAGAACATTGGTGCCCAAATGCAATTTGAGCCCCCCTTTTTTTATTTGCACCCCCTCAATGAATCTCTGTGAAATATTCCATATGTTGCCAATATAGAAAGAGGAATTGGTCTGCAAAGGTGTGTGGAGATTCATCAAATATGTGCAAAGTTATTAGTGACCAAATTTCTGAGGGATTCGTACACCTGTAAATCCCATCTATAACTACATAGTGGTTACAGCCACTACATTTCTTATATATCAATATCTATATATTTTTACTTTTAAAAAAACAAAAGCTACAGGGGCACTTTAGTTAGACTCACATTTTAAACATGCTAAACCATTGAAATTCAGCTGTTATAGTTATAGTTATTTCAAGTAACTATAACTCGTACCTTAATGTAACTATACCTTGTGCCCCCTTCATGCACAGTTTTTTCCTAAATAATTTTACTGCAAATATTACACTGATATAATCAGTGATGTTATCAAAGATGTGATAAGTGCTGTAATATGTGGGGTAATTAGCAGTGCGTGCTGAAGATGTGAGTTATAGTTACCTTAGGGCGTCCATCACCCTCAGAATTCTCAATGTCTGCAAAGCAGACAGTTCACATTCCAACTGTGGTCAGCAGGGGGGTGCTTGCACTGCCTATGCCACTTGTAATGAGGCCATAAATTTAGAGAGGTGATATGCTGCAGGCAGTGCCTCAGTCAAACCAATCAGTTTTTGCCACTGAAGGCATAAATCTAACATTATGTAAGTCAACAGTAAGCATACATTGAAGTTGCATTCTCAGTTTCATGATGTTCATATTTACTAAAATGGAGGCAGTGCAACTTGCAAGTTCATATGGCAACACCAAAATAATGGTTATGTTTATATAAGTGCTTTTGCAGTTTATAGGTTGGTAAACACAGTGTTTAAAAACAAACATTGGCTAGGTACTCATAAATACATGATTTTTTGCATTGTATTAATTAATATAAATATGACTCTTGGTGGACTGAGATTATTACCAGAACAATCACAAGAATTATATTTAAAAATCTAGCTACCTTCTGACTTTCCCAAAATGGGGTTTAAATGTTGCCAGCTGGAATGAAATATTAATTAGCTTCCCTCTAGCTCAGAAAACCTGGATGAGGTGTGAACCTCTCGCATAATTAAGACTTTCCCAAAAGGTTCTTCTCACACTCCTGTGTCCTACACATTGCCAGTTATCAGTTAGCAATAGGCCTTGTTTAACACCCTTAAACAGCTGGCTCAACCTAACCCCATGTTTAACAAACACTTGCCAAAGAAAAGGAGAGTTTTGTCAGGTTTGCACACACAACAAAACTCTCTGGAGACATATTGACACTTCACTCCCTGGGAAGTAAGACTGATAAGTGACCAGAAGGGGTGGGTTTTATTTTAATCAAAGAAGGGCTGTGCATGATTGTAATGGGCGATCTGGGAATTGGGGCAGAGATTCCAGAGAGGAAAACCTTTCTATGCCTCTCCACAATGGGAAAAGAACAAAAATGCCATGTGGATTTGTTGTGCCTGCAAACAGGCGGCGTTCTGACAAAGACAGGGTGAGATTGTGTGGGACTTTCCCTTTGATAGGTTTAGGAAATGAACTAATCCATAGTTGGGATACCTTATAAAAACTGCTCCTGCCACCTTGAAGTCAGAATACTTCCTTGAACAGAGATGAACAGAAGACCCCCATAAAGGATTTATTGATTCCAACAAAGAGGGCACTAGATTTAAGGACTTCAGCTGTACCTTGAAACTCTGCTTCTAAGAATAAAAAAAGAATGTCATTGGGGTAGTCCTAGCATTGTGATGCAACTCTCTTTAAGGCTGCAAAGGAGAGATGGTACCAAGAACACAGTATGCAGCACTTACCTGATGAAAGACCAGCATGACTGATGGGAACAGGTCTTTTGACTGTGGTCATAAAGCTTAGTTGAGAACAATGTATCCTGCTAAAACCCAAGTTGTTTACCTGGGATTTATAAATCACTAGACCTCTGAAAGACTGGTACAAGGTGCAAAACATAGATGCAATCATGGCACCTCAGTGGTGACTTTTCACCATGTTTGTCCAGTGTGAGATTCAAGGTTACCACTGTTCTGCAAAAATAAGTTATCCATCCTCCTGATGCCCTCCTCAACTTCAGCATCCAGCCTTGCCCCACTGAAAGATTATGACATCTAAAAACTAAATATGAAGGTAAATCATTTAAGTAGTATACAACATTCCCCCTTACTACCCTCGTTCTGTTGCTGGTTAGCTTCAAAGACTGCCAAAGTGCCAGTACCACAAAGTAATTGACCAAGGCAAATTACTAGCACTAGATTATTTGCTGACAGTGCTCAACAAAATCAATTAATATTGGTCAACAAACATGGAATCAGTGAACAGTGGTTGGATAGTGAAGAATGATGCTAAAGATATAGCTTTAAAGCAACACTACATTATATCTGGCAGCAGTGCAGCCAGTGCTTTATGAAAAATCAATAATCATACATGTTCATAAATAAGAGGAAACATAGAAATGGGAATTATACAGAAGTATCACTGTCTTCATAAAGCTGGAAGAATCCTTTAAATTTCTACTATGGGAAAACCCAATGCTCACAGAAAAATACTTGCAACCCTGAAACACTCAACGAAGAATAAAAGATGTGAGTGTAAAGCTGTGGAAGTACGCCATGTTAGAAACTGGGTCTCTAGCTGGCAGAGGAATGTACAGTACCCATGTAGGCACCACAATCCCAGTCAGAGTAAGTCAGACACACAACCTAAATTTACCTGTGCTCACCCCCTGGTAGCTTGGCACAGAGCAGGCAGGCTTAACCTAGAAGGTAATGTTTAAAGTATTTGTGCAACACTTAGAGTAACACAGTGAAAGACACCACCAAAAGAGCCAACACTAGTTTAGAATAATAGGTACTCTTTATCTGTGTTAAATAAGACCACAACACCATTAATCCAATCAATATATTAAGCATTATGTAAACTTTACAGTTACTAGCCCTTCCTCACAGTGCTCAAAACAAATGCAGATGGTCCTTTTACAGAATTATGATAATGTTCCTTAGAGTCGAGTGCAGGGGAGGCACTCAAGTCTTTTGGGTTTTGTTGCAGTCCCACTGGGGCTTGGTGAAATCCTAAACAAGGGTATACAATGTTGGAAGTGACTGTGCACTTCTCTATGGGGTTTTATGGTCCCGCTGGCAACTGGGCATAGTTCTAACAAGTGACTAACTCAATGTTGGAAGCACCTGTGTGTTTCTAAAAGGGGTCTCCAGGCCTGCCGGGATGGAGTGAACATTTCCAGCACTCGGCAAGTTCCAGGGAGTACATTCACAGTCAAGGGCACTGGTGAGTTCATGGCCAGGCTCTTGGTTCTGGCCTCTGTAGATAAACACCTGCAAACAGTACCTTGATTTCTGTAGAAGTGTGCACCAGGCAGGCTTCCAGGGTTGTACTCTCCTCTCCTGGAGCTGCAGTGAGTCATCCCAGTGCTACACTGATCTGGACTAGCAGCGATTTCCCATAGCTGGCGATAAAGATGGGGCTGTCACTCTACTGCATGGTGCAGGTGGGCTGGGGCACATATCCTTGCTGCTAGGCCCCCATAGATGCGCTCCATCCTGACACTCTGAAGCGGGAGCATCCTGGCCTATGGATAAGTGCAGGCTCATTATAGGCAGGGGGCTCAGGCGCTAGAGTGTAGCACCATGCTTGATTCTTTGTCTGTACCAGCAATAAAGCTTGCATGCTCTGGTAGCTTGGAGCAGTGGCGCTGGTCACAGAGGGAGTGCCAGCATCACAATGTCTTTGATGTCCCAGAAATCTCTTGCAGAACTGAGAACAAGGCAGCTAGCCCTTGCAGACTCTTGGGAATGAGGATGTAGAGAAGAGTCCAGCGCTCCTCGCTGCAGGATGGGCATAACAGGCAGCAGGCCAACACAACGGAGCAAGCAGAAGCGTGGCAGTACTCCAACACAGCTATGATGTTGCAGAGTGGCAGTCCCTCCTGGCAGCACAGCAGTCCTTCTTCCAGGCAAAGTATCCTTGTCCCAGAGAGTTCTGATTTGGTGGGGTTTGAGGTCCAGTATTTATACTTTAGTGACCAGGTTCTGGAAGGTTGAAGAAACTTCCAGCCTTCCTTTGAAGTCCACAAGGTCCCTTTCTTGTCCTCCTTGGCTCCAGATAGGGTTAGTCAGGCCTTTGTGTGAGAAGAGGCACGTCCCTTTTCAGCAGTACGTGCCAGCTCCTCTCTCCCACCTAGCCCTGGAAGATGCTTCAGACTGGTGATGGGTCATCAATATGCAAATGCTACAACTTAAGTCCCCTTTGTGTGTGACAGTCTAGTGGAAATGCACAAAGCCCAGTTGTCATCTACCCAAGACGTGTATTCAGAGACAGGCCGAGGCATAGATGTTAACAAAAGAAAATGTCAACTTTTTAAAAGTGGCATTTTCAGACTTATAATTTAAAATCTGACTTTACCATAAGGTTTTAAGGTAATCCCAATGCAATCCTATGAGAGAGATAACCCTTGCAATAGTGAAAAACAAATGTAGGAATTTTCCACTATCTGGATATGTTAAACTTAAGAGTGCATGTCCAACTTTTTAAATACACTGCACCATGCCCTTTTGTCTACCTCAGGGCCTATCTTAGAAGTGACCTACATGTAATAAAAAGGAAGGTTTGGGCCTGGCAAGTGGGCACACTTGCCAGGTTGAAATGGCAGTTTAAACTGCACGTACATGCTCTGCAAAGCAAAGGTTAGTGTAGTCAGTGCTGCAGGTCCACTAGTAGCATTAAATATACAGACCCTGGGTACATATAGTGCACTTTACTAAGGACGTACCAGTAAATTAACTAAGGCAGTTGTGGAGAAACCACGATTACCATGTTTTAGAGGGCAAAGCACCTGCACTTTATCACTGGTAAGCAGTGGTAAAGTTCACAAATTCCTAAAGGCCAGTAGAAATGAGTTAGAGAAACAGGCGTTCATAGAGCAAAATGTTAGGGGAAACAACACCAAGGAGGCCAGGACTAACACACCAGACTCTGTTAAAGGCTGGCAATACATGAAGCATAAAAGAGACTCAGAGAAGATACAGAGGAAGGAGCAAGAGGGTGGATAAGAGAAATATAAAGAGCAAGGTTGTGAAGGAATAAGGGAGAAGAAAGAGAAAAGCCATGAAAGGGAACGAGGGACTGACAATAAAAGGCAGAAAATAAGTGATCGAGAGGCAGAAAAAAGAAGAGATATGAAAAAGACAAAAATCTACATATATATATATACATTTATATATATGTTTCTGTATGTATGTACAGAAAGGGAACGAGAGAGAAGAGAGAGAGCGTGACAAGTTAGTGAAGTGAATACATATACATAAATATTAAAATAGTTCAGAGTAAAGTCTGGTTTCATTACAACAGTATTGCTGCCTAAAGGCACAATATTTTGAACTTACTGTAATTTTATGTATCTAATTGTCAACACAGTTTCCCTGGAGTTTACACCATAAATTGTTTCCATATATTAACTTGCTGTAAGCATTAGTGAAACTGCACAATTAAAGCTGGGCACTGTACCGTGACATGCTTCGACCTTCCAGCTACTGCTCAACACAAATAATTTCTGTCTGTCAAGATTGCTCTCCCCGTACTGAAATGTTTTGCGATAAAAAAAACGACATTTTAATTTGCATTTTTGACACTGAGAAACCTAATATTAATTCACATTAAATTGCTGTCTCAGTGGGTTGCAAATCTGAATTGTATTTGCTATCATTTTAGGTCCAGCTGAAAAATTGCAGCACAATAAATACACATATAAACTGATATAGCCCTAGGATCCCGCTCCTCAATGGACTGTGTGATTGAGTGATATCTCACAGGCCATCATTACGAGATGGACGGAAACTGCGTGAGGAAATCCCGGGACTGAAATTAATGGTTGTGCCGGTGTCTACGCATCATTTTCCTGCCATCACGAGTTACAGGCTTCAGAATGGAAACAGTGGCTGGAACTAAGGACACTGGAGGTGATGCAGCACCCATAGATCTCCTTCTAGATTTCACTTTGAAATAAACAATAGGAGTCTTTGCATGTTTGCTTTGAAACATGTAATGTTTTCTCAGAGACAGAACATCTTCTGAACAGTTGCTGTTAATTCTTTAAAATTTACTTTTCCTTTCTTTGATTAAAAAATGAAGGTGTTCCTTCCTCTCTTGCCAGAGATAGAATGCTGTGAAAGTAGAAGATGGCAGTATTGTATTGGAATTGAGTTTATATAGCGCTTACTACCCCAAGAGACGCTCAAGCGCTTTTGGGAGATAGCATATCCCTTTGCAGCTCAAGGCTAGTAATTGATCTCCTTCCCAGTCCTTCTTATTGCTTATTGTTGGTTATTGTATGATGGTTATTGGTGTTATTGGGATTAGTTCTGTGCTCTCATGGAAACCATTCCTGTTTCCTTGTGGCACTACTACTGCAGCTCCGCCCCTTGCAACAAATGGAAATCCTTCATTGAATAGACTTGCTATTTACTTAGCATTTGGCTTTCTCATAACGTTATGGTTTTAGTGATTTGATGTTGCTGATTAGCGCTCCCAATCTCAAAACAGCTCTGGTACCATTCAAAGAATGTCAAAATCTATAGAAAGTAAAAGAGTAAAATATGGAACAATACATAAATAAAGCTTTTATCAAGGTGAAAGAGGTATCCAAAAAATTAAGAAAGATGTAAGGTGTGATAGTGCCACTGTACCCTGGTGAAACTGGCCACAGTTTATCACTGCAATATAACAGCTGTGAAATCCATGTAAAGTTTACCACATTACTGAAGGCAATCACACTTTGTAGAGGGAAATATCAAAATAACAGATGATAAGAAGCAAACGCATAATAAAACACATTCAGCACCTCAGCATATAAAGTGTCCACCCCATTCAGAGTGAATGTTTTAACAAAGAAGGACCACAGATCAGAAAAAGCAGTGCACAATGTAAGGATGCATCTGCTTCAGATAATAACATAAGGTAGGCTAATACTACCATCACAATGCAAATTCGCAAGAGCCCTCCGATTTTAAAAGCAAAAGCAGTGGACCACCAACACCAATAATGATTTAAGCTTGCCATTGTTCTATAACTAAGATCCCTACCCATTATTTTGTATGAGCACATATTGCTACGGAAAATAAATATATTCTCATGTCAAATTAATAGAGTAAGATAACATTTTGCTGAATATAAACACACAGACATGAGCTCAAACCCCACAACTAATCCCATCACTTCACAATTAACGATGAATCTGGCAAATATGCACTATCAAGAACATTTCACAACACACTAAAATACGATCCTTTCCTGGCTTAAAAGATTTCAATGTCTGTGAGTTTGAACATGCAAACCACAGTCAAACAATCATGCCAATAGAAAATGTTAACCTCAGATGTATAAAAAAAACACTTATAGAACTTGGAAGCCCTGTGTCCCGCCACCACATATTGCTATGATCCAACAATATTGCAATGCTAAACGTAGCTGTACATCCCAATCTGTGGCTGGAAAATTTGGTGATCACATTTCAACACTAACCTAATGCACTGCCCTTTATTATGCAGCAAGCTGCGGGCCACCACCATTTCAATTTGGTCTAAGCCATGATTACAATTTGCATGGTAATAGTGCGGTGCAGACTCCATACATGTAATTGCAAGCACGGTGTGTTAACACCCTAACAGTATCATGCAGTTATGCATCTAACAACGAGCAATTTGAAATAAACGTGTAGAGTGGGTTCTGCTGCATGTAAAGTTGCATTGAATTTCCAATTACGTGTGGTGAACACTAGAATTTACCACCTGTTTTGAGCAAGTGGTAAATGGAAACAGAGGCCTCTCACTGGTCAGGGTGGAGGGAGGGTGGTTAAGATGACAGGAGAGGGGAGTGGACGTGAAGAATTGTTCATCTAGAGGAGTACATTGCATGCCCCCTTACCATAGAAGGAAGTGAGGGGGGGCCTTGTCCTAAGGTCTGATGTCTGTTGAACCCAAAGCCTTAAATGATGTTACCGGATTGAATTTCTGTCTAATAAAATAGGTTTGAATATTTCCACACCTTGTGAACTGTGTGTGGGAACACCAGGCAAGTCATGATCAGGTGGAGATGAATTTCACAAGCGAATTCCACTGTACCTAACATTTAAGCAGGCAATCAGTAGTAAAGAAAACAAAGTAACTTCCATAACACTACAGTGCAGTAGAAACAGAAATAAACTGTTGTGGACAATATTAAGAAACTATTTGAAACCATTTTTCAGAGCAAAATCAAGATTAACTACCCCAAAAAATAATACTAAACAAATGGCATTGAGAATTTCAGCCCGTGAATCAGAGGACATATTCAACATTTGGGAAATACTGATTAACTCTGATTCAAAAAGTACCTATTGCACTACCAATGAACACTGTGATGTTTCTTGGAATCTCAAGTAGCAAATAATCGAGAACAAAATGCAACAAATTCTGCTTTCAACTTAATCCCTTCCCCAACTTTAAAACTATCTCTTTTCATTTTTTTTTTTTTAAAGATGTTTTTCATTGAGTCAAATACAAGAACATTAACTTAACATTGCCAGGACAGAGATATGCAGTTGTGAATATATATGCATAAAGAATATTGTACTTATAAATGCATATTAAACATGTAAATGAATTAGGCATATACAGCAATATAGTATCAAAGACTCCAAGTTTGAATAAAGAAAGAAGAAAGAGAAAGGGAGAGGAAGAAGGGCTATAGGGATAGAAAAGGGAATCAAGTGATAGCCATGTGGAGAGAGAGGTAATAGACATTAGTTACAGCAAATGTAAGATGAAATAAGTATATAAGAAGAAAAACAGGAAATATATTGACATTTTTAAAAAGGAGGAGAAAAATCAATTTCCTTCGCAGTGCATGAGAGATAGTTACTTAATGGCAACCATAGCTGATGACGTTTGAAGAAAGTTCCTGTTGGATCAAGCCTGTATCTATCAAGTCTATGATGATAACATACAGAATTCCACCACTGTCTAAGAGTCATTTTCTCAGAAGATTTCCAGTTAGAAGTAATAATAGAGATTGTAATAGAAAGCAAAAGGTCCACCAATTTTCCAAGAGGCCTGAATGAACTCCAGATATCGTGTATGCCACCCAAAAACAATAATTCATTTGACATTGGTAAGGAGATCTGAGCTATTGCTAAAATGCGAGACCATATTGAGGACCAAAAAGTAGATGAGGATGGACAAGAAAAAAACATGTGAAAGTCAGTACCCTGCTGAGTGTGGGAGCGCCAACAATTGTCATTTTGTGCAAGTTTGAGTTTGTAAGGGCATACAGGAGTGTAGAAATGTCTACTATAAAAAAAAATATAGGGTCTGCGTGAGGCTTGCAGTGCGTGCAGTGGAATGTATCTTATACCATGTTCTATCCCATAAAAAAGTTGGCCAAACAACACCAAGATCTGATTCCCACACTGTCTCAATAGGTGATTTGAGTCTAGGTGAAACAGACGTTCTTAAATTCCAGCTGCCCTAGGATGATTAGAAGTTACGATCGGGTGTGGAGATGGTGCAAGAGAAGAATGATTATGATGTATAGGTTTATTGAGGGCCTCTTGGACCAGAATAGAAAGAATGATATGTTGGGATTTCATGCAAATAGGGAGATTATAAATTGCTGAGGGAGTAGTAAAAGGGATGAGAGAGTCTTTATGATATAGTTGGGAAATGAGAAGAATACCTTTAGTCATCCAAGCCTTCCAACACAAGGTTTTACCTTGTTTCCTAAGAGAACTATTGTGCCAAATAGGACTGTTAAAGAATTGATTAATGGGGTTAAGATGAAAAATAAAAAAAGGTTTCAGTGAATTGACTAAATGGGAGATAGTGCTGGGCAACCAGAATTATGGGGGGTTAGGCATAAATATAATGTGTTTATGGGAAAAGGGAGAAATAAATGTGTCTTCCAAAGAGAACCATAGCTTTTGAGGGGCATCACGGAGTGTAGATAAATAGGGATGTATTTGCTTAATGCCAAAAGATTTGTGATAAGTTAAAAAGTCAGGAAAATTAACCCCACCTTGTACTTTAGGAAGTTTTAATTTCGAGAGAGAGATTCAGGATTGTTTACCGTTCCACAGGAACTTGGATAGAATTTTATCAATTGAACTAAAACATATTTTAGGTAGCTTAATAAGAAGCATCATAATGAAGAAGTTAATGATAGGGAGAACCATCATCTTAATGGTGTCCAAGTGGCCCCACCACCTGAGATATAATGGAGACCATTTCTGTGTGAGATCGACAAGCTTTGCAGATAAGATTTGCAAATTGGTCTTTGATGTATCCTTGAGAGTAGTGCAGTACCATACCCACAGGCATTTAATCTTAGAAGAATTCCAAGATAATCCTGCATCAAGGAATACAGAGCCAGTGCAATGAGCATTAAGTGGTAAGACCACTGTTTTGTCTATATTAAGTTTATAGCCAGATACATCAGAATATCAGTTGAGCTCATGCAGGAATGCAGGAAGAGAAGTGTCAGGGTGAGACATGAACAAAATAATTTCATCATTATATGCCATAAATTTGATATGTGCATTATTAATTTGAAACCCTGTAAATTGTTCAGACATTTTTAATTGGTATAGAAAAGGTTTGAGAGCCAAAATAAATAGTAAAGAAGATAATGGGCATCCCTGATGAGTATCCCTTTTAAGAGGGAAAAAAGGAGATCGGATACCATTTGTTATAACCGAGGAACATGGTGAGGAATAAAGAATGGATATAAAATGTCGGAATTTAGTACCTAGTCCATGCCATTCCAATGCCTTCGACAAGAAACCCAAGTAGACCCTATTGAAGGCCTTTTCTGCATCCAATGATAAAGCTGCCAGAGGAATCTTAAGTTTAGATACCTTGTTAATAATATTTTTAAAAGTACGGGAATTATCTGCTACAATTCTATTATGGATAAAACCAGATTGATGAGAATCAATAAGGTCAGGTATATATGGGAGTAAACAGAGAGCTAAAACTTTGGCATAGAGTTTACAATCAGTATTAATTAAAGATATGGGTCTATACTTTTTACAGTCAGTCGCATCCCAATCTTTTTTGGGAATATGACAAATCATGGCCTCCGTAAATGAGCCAGATGCAGAACCTGACATAAACAAGTGATTAGGTAATTGAAAGAGTTTGGGAAATAGAGACTTAGCAAACTGAATAAAGAATTCTACTGTGAAGCCATTTGGGCCTGGAGCCTTACCCCTGGGGAGAGATTGTAATACTGTATATAGTTCAGTAAGTTGTAGGGGTTGGTCTAAAGATGAGAGGTCAATCTGCAATGGGTCTCTTGGTTTGAGATTAGAGAAATATTGGTTGAGAGATTCAACTGTTGGTTTGTGTTCTGGAGTGTACAGGTCCTCATAGTAAGAAGCGAAACACAATGCTATATCTTTATCTCACCATTGTTACCTGTGATAGATTTAATAGTTGTTTTTTGTTTTCTTTGTTTCAAATATCGAGCTAGAAGAGAACCAGCTTTATTGTTAGCACCATAATATCTGGCATTTATTTTCAGAAGGGTGCTGCATGCTTGTTCAGTGGTATATTGGTGAAACTCCATTTTAGGTGAGACTAGTGCTTCAAGATGTGATTTACTAGTTTTGTGAGTATAGTATTCATGTTCTAGGGACTTTATATTTTCAAAGATGTAAGTCGATTTTTGTTGAGCAGACTTTTTTTTGAGTGAGCGTAACTCATCATGAAACCCCTAGAGGCTGCTTTGAATGCATCCCACACAAAATGAAATGAAAGTTGATCACTATCATTGATGTGGAAGTATTCTTCTATAATGTTACTGTAGCAAGAGATAAAAGTAGCATCTGAAAGTAGAGTGTTATTAAACCTCCATGAAGATGTTTTGGAACCATTAAGAAAAAGATCAAGGTCAGTAATCACAGGTGCGTGATCTGAGATCAAAATAGCACCAATTTCAAAGTTGACCATATGTTGCAATAAACCTTTACTCAGAAAGATATAATCAAGCCTAGAATGGGAATGATGGGTAGGCGAATAAAAAGAGTTTTCCAGGAGGTTGGGATTGCCTATTCTCAAGGAATCAGAGAGAGAATGCTGTAAAATAAAGTTTTTAAAAGCTTTGTGGAGGCATGTGGAACGAAACGTGACGTGGAACGTCTGTCCTTAAAATGGATCAAGAATTTGGTTGCAGTCACCACCTATTAGTATATTGTTTGAGGAATGTTCAGAGACAATATGTGAAAGATTCTTCCAAAAATGTGGATCTGGTTGTGTGGGGCCGTATATATTTAGGATAGTAAGAGCAATATTGTCAATTGTAAATGTAACAATTACCCAGCAACCTTCTGTATCTTGATGCTGTGAAATTATGGTAGGTTTGAGAGATTTATGGCAGAGTATAATTACCCCATTTTTGTTTGTGGTGGAAGGGGAGTAGAAAATGTCCCCCACCCATTGTTTTTTAAGCTTAATTGCCTCAGAGTCGTTGAGGTGAGTCTCTTGCAACAAAGCAATGTGGCATTTCAAACGAGCTAGGTGAGATAAGACACGCTGACGTTTTATGGGGTGTTTAAGCCCCTTAACATTCCAGGTAACAGTTCTAAGTTGCATAACAAGAAGTATCAATGAACAACTGCTGTAACAAGGAACAAACTAGGCATATCAATTTTGCAAAGAAATGGGAAAGAAACAAGATAGTAAAGAAAAATAAAAGGAGGAAGATGCCCTCCAGAAGTTATATATACATGGATGTCGCAATACAGGGACTAAAGTCCACGACAGCTAAAGAAGACAAGATAGAAAGTGAATACCCCGAAGAGTAGAGGGACAGCGGAGAACCTGAAAAGACAGGCAAGAGTGGCTTCAACACAAGAAAAGTGATATTAGATATTAAAACATATGAAGGCAAGTTTCATGGAAGAAAAAAAAAACATACAAACGAACAATTTACCATTCAGGAGACCAAATACCGTAATAACTACAGTAAAGGAGTGTGACATGAAGAACAATAAAAATCAAACCTTACCAGTGGTACGTGTAGGAGGACAATTTGGATGGTGAGAAAGGGATACGGTTGGGAAAAAAACATGAGGATTGCACAAAGAACACTATCTAAAAAAAAAAAAAAATGCAGAGAAGAAAAACCATGGATATAAATACCACACATAACCATTACTATTAAACTGTCCAGAAAAAAAAGAAAGGACATTAAAAACAAATTAAATTATATTTTCAAGTAATTGCAGATGCCCCTAGTTCCATTGCTTCTGTTTTGTGTTGGTTAATAAAAGTTTGTAGTGCCGAAGGTTCCTCGAACAAGTAAGATTTGTCCTTGAATGTAATTTTGAAAAGGCATGGGTGAAGAAGACCATATTGAATATTCAAGGATTTGAGTTGTGGACGTAAGTCCAAAAACTGTTTGTGACGTGCAGCTGTAGCAGGGGAGAAGTCTTGTGACCTGACCATAGCAAAGAGCCCATCTTTTTGGCTTCCGAGAGTATTTGCATCAAGTCAGTAAATTGGAGAAAGAGAATAATAATGCCTCTAGGATGTGCAAGAGGGCCAGTTGAAGTCTGTGGACCTAAACAATGTACCCGTTGGATAGAGAGGGGAGAGGTAGAAGGCAAGCGAAGAATTTAAGGTATTGCTGTTTGAAGGAATGCAATCATGTTAGAGCCTTCCAAACCTTCTGGAATCACAAAAAGGTGAAGATTATTTCTCCTATGTCCATTTTTTAAGTTTTCAGTAAGCCTTTTAAGTTGAGCTATGTCCTTGGAGATCTGAGGATTGACAGTGTTACAATCTTCAAGGTTACTGACTCTCTGTTCCAGAGTACAAATTTGTTGTTCGTGTTGGGACCATTGCTCCTCAATACATTGCAAAGAGGCATTAGTGTCCATCATAAAGGGCTTTAATGCACGCAATTGCTCCATGACATCATCTAGAGTAAGATGTGTAGGTGATTTTGAGGGAGAATCAAGGTCTTTTTTTGGGCGATTGACGGAGTAGGTGTTAGATGATTGTTTCGCAATTGCGCCAGCAGCATGAGATGAAGAGGCATTATCCTTTAAAAAGTCTGTAGCACTATCCATTGTTAAAGCTGATGGTAGAGAAGAGTTAGTTATATGTGTGCGCACCACTCGAAGAGGATTATTAGACTTGGAGGAAGAGGATGACTGGCTGCTCTGAGAATTATGTGGTCTCCCCATAAAAGCCAGCAGCAATTTGATAATAGGAAGCCAGCAATGTGAGGTGATGATGAAATTATTTTACGATGAGAAGCTGCTGCGTGAAGTTTCCAACAACAGAGCAAAATATAATACAAAATATATAAATAGAAACTCCTAAATTATTCTCTCAGAACAGGCATGACAGAATACCGCAAGAGCAAAGTACTTTACTGAACATAGTCAAACAAATGGAGACTAGTTTTAATGGAACCATCTGAAAAGGAAAAATCCCCTCTGTCAAAGGAAAGCATTTACCATGTTATGAAGAGCAATTTGAAAGAGCTCCTTGACAGCAAGAGCTGCCAGTGAATACTGAAAGTTGAAAACCTCAGCTAAATGTGTTTGAAGAGGGAGGTCAAAAGTTCACCTGGCTATCAGAAGGTAATAAATATTCAAATTCAGAGGAAATTAGAATTGTAGAATGACATCCAGGCAAGCAGTTAAAAGTCAAATAGAAACATCTCTGTGAAAGTTTAGGTTTGAGCAGAGGCTTATGGAGTGAAACACAAATGATGCAGATAAATAATTACCTCAGGCCCTCTGACTTCAAAACAATATGGGGGTCATTACAACCCTGGCGGTCCGTGTTGAAGCGGCGGTAAGACCACCAACAGGCCGGCGGTAAAAAATGTGCAATTATGACCGTGGCGGAAACCGCCAACAAAGACAGCCATTTTAACACTCCGACTGCCACAGCGGTACAAACAAACAGTTTGGCGGTCACTGCCAACAGACAGGCAGAAGCCAATGTACCGCCCACAGTATCACAACCTACCAATCTGCCACCTTTTCCGGGGTGGATTCCCTGCGGATAAAAACACGGCGGAAACAGCCACGTCAAAGGGAAAACGCTCACCTCTACACACCCCACTAGGAAAGCTGACACCATGGAACCGGAACTCCAAATACTTCCTGCGATAGTCTTCCTGCTCCTATACGACCATCATCAACGCCGGCGGCGAAGACAACGGTGAGTACTGCACCTACGACATAGGGGAGGGGGAGGCAAAAGTCAGGGACACACACACGCAACACCCCCACCCCGACCCTCACCCACTACAACACACACACACCAATGCATATCCAAACATCACAGTAACAACCCCCAACCCCTCCGGAAGAATGCAAACACAAAAGGAAATGAGTTCAACCATTGTAATATATCAAAATACAGTAACCAAATATATACAGATATAATGACACATTCAACAAAATATACATCACAATTAGTAGTGCAGGTAATGCACCATTCATTGTCTGTGGACCACTGGGCCCAAAATGCATGGGCGAGGCCCACATCAGATACCTGATCAAAACGGAGGGAACACTGCCGGGGCATCAGATAGAAATACAACAGGCACCTCAGGGGGAAGGGAAGGGAGGGCACCTCAGCCGGATGAGTGCACCACGCCAGATCCACGACGGGGCTCCATGCCCATTGATGTATCCTGGGGAGTGCAAAGCCACAGTCTCTCAAGTCTCTACAGTGGTTGGTTTGCCCACTGTACCATCCTGGGGAGTGCAAAGCCACAGTCTCTCAAGTCTCTACAGTGGTTGGTTTGCCCACTGTACCATCCTGGGGAGTGCAAAGCCACAGTCTCTCAAGTGAATAACAGTCTCCACTGGTTCTGGAGGGGGACTGGTGCCCAGAGTGCTTCATCCTGTTAAGGACAGACAGAGTGGATGCATGCCTCCACTGGTTCTGGAGGGGGACTGGTGCCCAGAGTGCATCACTCTCCCCGTGACGGTCCCAGTTGCGTCACTGCCCCTGCCGCTCATGGGCTAGCGGTGCTTGAGTTGGCGGTGCTTGCCCTGTTCAGCGGTGCTTGCCATGGCGGTCTTTGCCCTGTTCAGCAGTGCTTGAGTTTGCAGTTTCTGACCTATTCAGCGGTCTTTTCCCTGTTCAGCGGTGCTTGCCATGGCGGTCTTTGCCCTGTTCAGCGGTGCTTGCCCTGTTCAGCGGTGCATGCCATGGCGGTCTTTGCCCTGTTCAGCGGTGCTTGACATGACGGTCTTTGCCCTGTTCAGCGGTGCTTTGCCCTGTTCAGCAGTGCTTTGCCCTGTTCAGCGCTGCTTGACCTGTTCAGAGGTGCTTGCCAAGGCGGTCTTTGCCCTGTTCAGCGGTGCTTGAGTTTGCAGTTTCTGACCTGTTCAGCGGTCTTTGCCCTAATCAGCGGTGCTTGCCATGGCGGTCTTTGCCCTGTTCAGCGGTGCTTGAGTTTGCAGTTTCTGACCTGTTCAGCAGTCTTTGCCCTGTTCAGCGGTGCTTGCCATGGCGGTCCTTCATTGCCCAGCTGGGCTGGGGCTGGTGGTCCTTCATTGTGCAGCTGGGCTGGGGCTGCCGGGGCCCTCCTGGGCAGCTGGGCTGTGGCTGGCGGTGGCCTCCTGGCCACTGACGACCGTGCTGCCCTCCTGGGCACTGACTCTGGCGGTGACCTCCTGGCCAGTGACCATGGGGCTACCCTCCTGGGCACTGACTCTGGCGGTGGTCTCCTGGCCAGTGATGATGGGGCTGCCCTCCTGGGCAGTGACTCTGGCGGTGGCCTCCTGGCCAGTGACGATGGGGCTGCCCTCCTGGGCACTGACTCTGGCGGTGGCCTCCTGGCCAGTGACGATGGGGCTGGCAGTGGCCTCCTGGGCAGTGGGGATGATGGTGGTCTTCTCCGCCGTGCTGCTACTCCCAGACTTTGGTGATTTTTTCTGCCCCTTCCCCACCTTGGGTGGAGTCACAGCTGAGTGGACACTCCCCCCGGGACCCTTGTGAGCAGCTTTGCTGGCTGGAGTCTTCCCCCACTCCCGCCGGGCACTGTCCAACTTCTGGTGCTTCACAGGCGGGGGACTGGCTGTGCTGTGGCTCCGTGTCACACTAGCTGCCCTGGTGCCCGGTGTACTCCACATACCTCTAACAACAGACACCACTGGTCCCGGAGTTTTTTGGCTGAGGTGCTAGTACGGGACTTGTGAATTAAGAGGTCAAGCTTGGTCAGGAAAAGTTTCTTAGGAACACTGGGACGGGTAGCTGGAGGGGGTCTGGGAGTGGAGGAAGAGGAGGTGGTTGTAGGAGGTGTAACTTTTGTGGCTTTGGGTGCAGGTGCATGCGCTGGAGGCTGTCATGAGGTGGATGTCTGTTGGGTGGGTATGTGCCTGCGTTTGTGTACTTTGGGAGGGGGCGTCACAGACACACTGGGAGAGGACACAGGACGTGTAAATGGTAGTGGGGTGGTGAGTGCAGGTGAGCGGGGTGTGGTGGTGGGTGTGCTGGTGCGGGACCAAGTGGCTGTAGTGGTAGTGCATGCAGGTGAGAGTGTAGACGAGACTGGGAGGGATGAGGGAGTGGGGAGACAACGAGGAGGGGGACACAGTGGAGGCAGTGGATGTTGCTGTATGTGTGTGATGCTTGCATGAGTGCCTGTGGGATGTGTGGTGCTTATGTTTGCCTGAGCTTCCCTGTGTGTTGACGTGTGTGCATGCTGGTCTGTAGGTGTGCTTGGGATAGGCTGGGGTACAGGGGATTGGGTCTGGGTGGAGGAAGTTGGAGGGGGGAGGCTAGACACAGGGACAATGGCTGCCATCAGTGCTGAGGCCAGAGTTTGCAGGGTTCGATGAAGGGCAGCCTGACCAGAATGAATGCCCTCCAGGAATGCATTTGTGTGTTGCAACTCCCTTTCTACACCCTGGATGGCATTCAAAATGGTAGACTGCCCAACAGTGAGTGACCTGAGGAGGTCAATGGCCTCATCACTGAGGGCAGCAGAGGTGACAGGGGCAGGGGCTGAGGTGCCTGGGGCGAAGGTGATGCCCACCCTCCTGGGTGAGCGGGCACAGGGCGAAGGCTGAGGGGCTGCTGGGAGGGCGGTGCTGGTAGGGGGGAGGTGGCGGCTGTACCTGTAGAAGTGGGGGGCACAGATTTTGCCGCCACCACAAGGGTGCTTTCATCGGAGGACGAGTCCGTGTCGCTGGTTGCAGATCCTGTGACCGCCGTGAAGCTCCCCTCGCCCTCCGTCCCACTGGTGTATTCAGAGTCCGTGGTGTGGCCCTTCATGGCCATGTGGATTGCAGATCCCTCGTGATCCGGTGCCACTGTACCTCCGCCTGATGATGCTGATGCACACAAGAACAGGGAGACCAAAAAAAGGGGGGTGGGGCGACAGAAGAAAGACAGGTTGAGTGCATGGCTTACCGCTACCGTTGGCGGACAATACAGACACAGCAGCCCCCTGCACTATGCCACGCTCTTGGGCTCTACAGATGCAATACCTGGGATATGGCCTACATGGCTATGGTGGACATCTGCACACATAGATGACACAGGGGCATGTATACCTGTACTTGGCACTCTACAGAGGTGGGGTGGAGTGCCACATGGCCTGCATTACGGAGGGGCCTAGCCTACGGAACTCGCCCTGGTCTAGGGGAACCCACAGTCCTCCTCCCCCATCCAGACACCTTCACTGCATGCAAAGTCCGCAGAATGATGTGGTACTCACCCCCTTGTGTCTGCTGTGATGCCCTCAAGCGCCCATCCAACTCAGGGTAGGCCACCGCCAGGATCCGGAACATCAAGGGGGTCATGGTGCGACGGGCACCCCTCCCACGTTGGGAGGCCATTCCCAGCTGAGCCTCCGCCGTCTTCTTGCTCCGGCGGCGAATGTCCTCCCATCTTTTCCAGCAGTGGGTGCTCCGTCTGTGGTGGACTCCCAGGGTACGGATGTCCTTTGCGATGGCACGCCAAATATCCTTCTTCTGGTGGGCGCTGACCTACATGAAATGTACAGGGGAAGAAGAGAAATCATTAGCAACTGCACCGTCGAAGTGAGTGGCCCACATCCCTAGCCTTGCCATGTGGCACATGCATTCACAGTCCTTCATGCAAGCAGGACTGTGGCCCCTTCCTTCTTACAACCAGCCCTCTACACTCAGGCATAGCCCATACAACGTGCTCCCTGTGTACTTACCTGTTGGTCTGGAGGACCGTCGAGTAGCGTGTACTGGGGAGGACCCCGTCCACGAGCTTCTCCAACTCCTGTGCAGTGAAGGCAGAGGCCCTTTCCCCAGATGCACGAGCCATTGTCTCTTCCAGACCGAGGTCACAGCAGCACTTGCAGTGTAGGTCCTCTCCGGTCGAAGATGAGGTATCGAGTGATTGAACAGCTAGAAAATGGCGGTGACGTCCGCGGCGGTGCGTATCATCACCGCCGGCGCACTTCGTCATTGGCTTCTGGGACCCATAGGGTCCAATGTTAACCAATGCAGCATTGCGCCGCGGTCTTCGTCCGCCTACCGCGACGGTGTACAACGCCAGCGCAGTTACTTCACATCCCATTGTCCCACTTTAGAGGTCAGGCAGCAGCCATTTCTGGGGCCCACATGGCTTCATTTTCAACTGCGTCACACATACCTAGGCCTAGACTCAACACACATACAGGCTACTTTTTGGATTATGCTTCGCGTTCTTTGTAGACTGTGGGTACATACCTCTGAGTTGTTTGACTCTGTGGTCGCTGTTGTCCTTCCTAGGCACCGTCCGCTTGGACATGTGAGGAGATGGTGGAATCCTCTGGTGTACCGACATGCTGGTGGACCTGTTGACAATGGAGGAACGACATTTAATCATCACCTACAGGTTTGACCGTGCCACAATCCAGGAACTGTGTACCCAGTTGGAGCCTGACCTGATGTCAGCAATCTGCCATCCCACAGGGATCCCCCACTCAAGTGCAGGTGCTAACAGTGCTCCATTTCCTTGCAAGTGGGTCATTTCAGTGGCATTGGCATCAGGGATGTCCCAGCCTATGTTTTCCATTGTGTTGTCAAGAGTGTTGTCTGCCCTGCTGAAACACATGCAGAGCTACATCGTTTTCCCTCAGGTGGAGGATTTGGCTACAGTTAAAGGTGACTTCTATGCCCTTGGACATATCCCTAATATCATAGGTGCCATTGATGGGACCCATGTAGCTCTGGTCCCCCACACAGGAGAGAACAGGTGTACAGGAACTGGAAGAGTTATCATACTATGAATGTACAGATGGTCTGTTTGGCAGACCAGTATATCTCCTAGGTAAATGCTATGTTCCCTGGCTCTGTGCACGACGCCCACATACTGCGGTACAGCAGCATCCCTTATGTGATGGGTCAACTCCAGAGGCACTGGGTGTGGCTATTAGGAGACTCTGGTTACCCCAACCTGTCATGGCTACTGACCCCAGTGAGGAATCCCAGGACCAGGGCAGAGGAACGCTACAATGAGGCCCATGGGCGGACTAGGAGGGTGATCGAACGCACCTTCGGCCTCCTGAAGGCCAGGTTCAGGTGCCTCCATATGACAGGTGGTTCCCTATTCTACTCACCAAGGAAGGTGTGCCAGATCATCGTGGCCTGCTGTGTGCTGCACAATCCGGCTTTGCGACGACAGGTGCCTTTTCTGCAGGAGGATGGTCCAGATGACGGTGTTGTGGCAGCTGTGGAGCCTGTGGACAGTGATGAGGAGGAAGCAGAGGAAGAAGACATTGACAACAGGGACTCAGTTATCCAGCAATATTTCCAGTGACACACAGGTGAGAACACATTCCTGCCTACTACAAGTACTTTCACACTTCTACCTCTATCCTGTCTGTCGATTTCAATCAGTATATGGTAACTGAGTTGTACATTTCCATTACGGTTTCACAGGTGTGGTTACCAACGTGTGTCATCTGCATAGATTCCTCATGGACTTGAGATGTGTGACATAGGTATGTTGACATTACATTTGAGGACGGATTTTCTTACTGTCATTGCTAATACACATTTTCATAATCACAGACTGACTCCAGATTGTTTTGTGCTTCAAGGGTGTTTATTGCAGTGCTAAATATTGGAGGGGGGTGGTAAAATGGTGATGTGTGATGGTGGAGGAATTTCCATGGCAGAGTCCAATCTATTAGTCTCACAGGTGCACTGCCCATATGGGCATAGGAAGTGGAGCTGGGGCAGTTCCAATATGGACGGGTTACAAAGTGGGACAGTGGGATGACAATCAGGATGGTCTCATTTCTTGGCGGGGGTCTTGGCATCATGCTCTGTCCTGTTCCTGGATCTCAGGGACCGCTTGCGGGGTGGTTCTCCGTCTGCAGGGGATGGGGTGCTGGTGTGGTGGTCCTGTGGCTGTGCCTCCTGTCCACTAGCGCCGGCGGAGGTGGTGGGCAGTTCTTCGTCCATGCTAGTGTCAGGGGCCCCTTGGAGTGCCACGGTGTCCCTCCTGGTGTTCAGTATCTCCTTCAGCACCCCTACGATGGTGCCCAGGGCGGAGCTGATGGTTCTAAGTTCCTCCCTGAACCCCAAATACTGTTCCTCCTGCATGTGCTGGGTCTCCTGAAACTTGACCAGGACCGTTGCCATCGTCTCCTGGGAGTGGTGGTATGCTCCCATGATCGAGGAGAGGGCCTCGTGGAGAGTGGATTCCCTAGGCCTGTCCGCCCCCTGTCGCACAGCAGCCCTCCCTGTTCCCCTGAGTTCTTGGGCCTCCGTCCCCTGGACCGTGTGCCCACTACCACTGCCCCCAGGTCCCTGTTGTTGTTGGGGTGGTGGGTTATCCTGGGTTCCCTGTAGTGGTGGACACACAGCTGATTGACGTGTCCTGGGTACGGAGGTATGGGCCCGCTGGGTGGGTGCTGTGCTGGTGTTACCAGAGGGTGGAAGGTCTGTGGTGGCCTGTGACTGGGTGTGGGGAACCGACTGTCCCGAGGCCCACGATGGTCCGGGCTGGTCATCTGGATCCAGTTGTACAGAGCTGCTGTCATCACTGTGGGCCTCTTCTGTGGGTGGGGTGGAGATGTCTGGACCCTCCTGTCTGGTGACGTAGGGTAGGGGTCCTGCAGGGGTAGAAAAGCATGATTATTGCATCTGTGTGTGTCATGGTGTACAATGGGTGGGTGAGCCTGTACCCCAGTGCTAGCATTCCTGTGTGGGAACTTGTGTGATGATGGCCCGAGGGGGGTGTTATGGGTATGTGTAATGGGCATGCTTTAGTGATGGGTGTCCATGCTTTGTTGCTGCATGCAGGGCTTGGTGTTGGGATGTGTGGTTTGTGTTATTAGTACATTAGTGAGGAGTTGGAGTGATAGGGGAGGGGGTGAGGGTGGGGGTCTGTGATAGCATGCAGGTAGGGTGGGGGATATGATAGTTAAGATTTGACTTACCAGAGTCCATTCCGCCACCGACTCCTCCGAGGCCCTCAGGATGCATAATAGTCAAGACCTGCTCCTCCCATGTTGTTAGTTGAGGGGGAGGAGGTGGGGGTCTGCCGCCAGTCCGCTGTACCGCAATGTTGTGCCTGGAGACCACGGAACGCACCTTCCCCGTAGGTCATTCCACCTCTTCCTGATGTCGTCCCGATTTCTTGGGTGCTGTCCCACTGCGTTGACCCTGTAGACTATTCTTCACCATAGCTCCATCTTCCTAGCTATGGAGGTGTGCTTCACCTGTGATCCAAATAGCTGTGGCTCTACACGTACGATTTCCTCCACCATGACCCTGAGCTCCACCTCCGAGAACCTGGGGTGTCTTTGCCGTGCCATGGTGTAGGTGATGTGTGGGGTGGTGTATGTGGTGATGAGTGTGGTGATATGTAGTGCTGTCTCTCTAGCACAACATTTTTGGTTGTAGGGGTTTGTGGGTGATGTGGGTGTGTGTTTTATATAGTATTGATTGTATGGGAGTGGTGTGTGTATGTGTCTCAGGTGTGTGTATTTGGAATTGTCCAATGTGGCGGTGTTTTGGAGATGTGTGTGTATTTTGAGTGCGGCGGTGTGTGCCGCCAATGGAATACCGCGTTTGAAAAAGTGCCGCGTGGATTCGTGGGTCATGATAGCATGGGCGTGTTTCTGTTGGCGTGACGGTGGAGGTTTTGTTTTCGCCAGTTTATCACTGACCTTTGGTGTGGCGGACTTTTGTGGGTGACTGAATTTTGTCAGATTCTGAGATGTGGGTCATAATAGCTGTGGTGGAATTCCGCGGCCGCGGCGGTGTCTTGCCGGTCTTCGGCACGGCGGTAAGCGGCTTTTACCGCCAATGTTGTAATGACCACCAATGTCTCTGTAACATAAAGGCATATTTATGCAGTGGCAGAGCTCCAGTGCTCAAAAATGCTGAAGAAATTAATCATTTTGATGTGAAAACATCTCCTTCCTTCCAGGAAGTGGTGAGCCTCAAGGAGCTCTAAAGAGCAGCGGCCATCCTGCATGACCTCCAGCCACACCCACATCTCTTTCCATTTTTAATCCTTTTGAATTGGGAAATGCGATGAATCAAAAAGAGAATATCAGAGCTTAAATCCTGGTTAGAGAATGTTCCTGTATAATGTATTCCTTCTTAATTAAAGGTTGGATGGCTTATGAAAAAAGTTGTTATGATGGTGCATTTATGTTGGTTTAATGTGATTTATTTCCAAAACAATATTTGGCAGCAACCTGGCGACTTAGTGATGTCACATTCGAAAACAGCAAAGGACCGACTGAGGCGCAGGCCTAGGAATTTAATGGAAATTTATGATGTCACTGTCTTTCTCAATGACTTTCACAATTTTTCAGTTAATAGCTGTATGTTTCTAATTTTTACTATGAGACATTCCTTTGCAGAACACAAGGGTGACTCGTTTGGTATTCTGTGAATAGATAAGCCAGGAACACAAGAAGTGTAAACTTCTATAGTCTTAAAGTTGATTTTGTCTTCACTAGCACCCAAAGTAGACTCATCGATTTCAGGTCACTTTGGGCCAGATGTATGAAAGGTTTTTGCACTTGCAAATGGTGCAAATCGCAAAAATCGGCCTTTTGCGGGTGCAAAAACGTGGTCTGTGATGCACGAAAGGCATTCGCAGACCAAAAATAAGAAATTGCAATTTTTGCGATTTCTTGCGTTGCGAGCTGGTTTTGCAAGTCGCATTTTGCGATTCGGTATTTCCAGTAGGAAATTGCGAGGCGCAAAATGCGATTCGCAAAATCCAAATCTCAAAGATATGCATCAAAAATTCACAAATTGCGATTTTTCGCAGAATGGAATTTTGCACCTGCAAAATACCATGAACTGAAACCAGGTGGTAACCAGGTGCAACCTATATAAAGAGGCCCAGAATGCCTCAGACTCTTTTCCACAATGGCTGCACTCTATGTCATGGCGAGGAGGATGAGGATCATGGCAGGTTTGAGGAGAGGGAGGAGGAGACAGGAGCGCATTTTCAGAGTGCGCATTACACTTTTTGACCTGACAGAGGAAGACATATATGTGTTTGCGCAGGTTTCGGTCTAAACCAAGGATCCGCTTATTTTGCAGATGCTGCTGCTGTGACATAGCAGCATCAAAGCCCCCGAATAAGGAGGGACCCTCACCTGCCTCATGATGTTGTGCCCGGGACTCCGTTGCAATCCTGTGTGGTGCTGTGGTTGGCTGACCCCTGCCCTCCGGAATCTGGCTGCACCTGTCTGGGGCTGATGGTGTGCTTGGCCCTTCCTGCTGCTCATCAGAGTCGTTGCTGAGCTCTGGCAGTGGCAGTGCCCTGGGCCTGCGTCAGACATTCGACATGTGGAGGGACCCACTGGTGTTTGAATCTGAGGGCTGATGGGTGTCTGTCTCTCCTACACATGTAGATGGTGTGGCTGCTGGGCCTCGCCCACCTGCAACAACAATATGCAGCATGTCAGTTCTGTATGTTACATTATCTGTCAGACAATGGCAATAAAGGTACTGCTCTACACGGTGTTGTGTGTGTTGTGTTACTTTGGGTGTCACTATACTTAATTACATTGTTGTGCTACTTTCAGTACTAGTTTGTGGACTGCCACTCCCATAATGCATTGTTGTGCTGCTTCTACGATGTGGACTGGACTACTTCACACACTGCTTCACATTACATGCTAATTCCTAAGGGGCTTTTGTGCATATACATATACAATATAGCGCCTACCTTGGCTGGTACTCGGTGTGCCGGAGGTGTCGATGTCTGTGACCCCAGTCACAGCTTCAGGGAGGTGTGTGGACTCCACTAGGTCCTCCCATGGTGTTGATGGTGCTTCTGTTGGTGGTCCGCCACCTGTACCCCTGGCCTCCGCAAGTCTCCTTGCCACCCTCTCCTTTGCACGGGAGTGCAGGTCGTACCACCTTTGTTTGATCTCTTCGATGGAGCGCTGTGCCACTCCAATGGTGCAGATTTTTGACCGTATGTCCAGCCATAATCTCCTCTTTTCACTCTCAAGCACCTGGAGTGAGCTTTTTCCAAACAGGCGGTCATGGCTCCTCACCACCTCCTCAGTTAGAACCTCAAGCTCCTGTTAGCTGAATTTCAGCTTGCGCTTCCTTTCAGCCTTCTCCTGTGCTTGACCTGGGGTGTCCATCCTGGCTCAGGTGTTCTTGCTCCTTCTGAGTGCTGCTCTGTTTGGCTGGGCTGCTCTCTCTCAGGATGCTGGTTTGGGTGTGGCACCTGAAACTGCCTGGGATGACTCATTTCCTGCTGGTGATGTCTTCAGGCTCCTCCAGCTGTGCATTCTCGAACTTTTTTACCGAATCACAAAAAATCAAAATGCAAATTGCGATTCGGTAAATGGGCCTCGCAAACCACAAATAGCGATTTTTAAGAAATCGCTATTTCTGTTTCGCAATTTTGTTACATGGGCAATTGCAAATTTTCTTAAAAATCGCTATTTCCGAGTCGCAAGCTCCAGTTTTCATACATATGGCCATTTGTCTTTTTAAAATAGTCTTGCAAGAAATCTTGCTGCTGCCTTATGCACCTTCACAGTTCCTTGATGGTCAAGTATAGCAACTCCATATTGAGGCTGGAAATGAAACCATTACTTTTATTCCATTGCTCCGCGTGCTAAGTTTGTGGTTGGAATACTTAACAAAATCCAGAAAGATTGAGTGCATCCCACAATGTCTAGGAAAGTGCGGGAGCCAGGGACAGATCGCTAAGCTCTAAAGTGGAAGGTTTAGCTTAAAAAGCACTACTGTAGCAACAGAGGTTTCAGAAACCGATGTGAGGGCAACTTTCAAAGTACAACTTTTCACATTGAATGAGTTTGGATACTCATTTTGCAAGCTTCTATAATACTCCCTGGATGCACATGTGCCATACTCTATGTGTCTCAAGTAGCCCTTAGCAGGTTTTCATAGTGCCCCTGCTAGTGTACTTGCAGACTTTTATAATTCTACAGCAAACAGACTTTGCAATTTTCTATAGTGCAGCTTTAGAACATTGCGATTTTACCTCATTCTCGGGTGAACTGTCCTTGCAAGCTTTGTTATGACCAAAGGTTTGCATACCATCAAATTGTATAACACATTCTTAGCATATTTTTCACATTCCGTAGAGAATTAACTAGCACATTTTGCTATTTTCATTAGCGTCTAGTCCTCACAATTTGCATATTTCATAATGCTGCTTTAGCAGAATGCATGATCTTTTTCTGGTTCTGGATGGCTGGGCCTTGGCTTACTTGATGTACTAATGCAATTCATCCTAAAATTTAAACCATGGCTAGTAATAAGGAGAAACCGCAAATCTGAGTAATACAAATGGGAAGCTGGAAACACTCAGTCTGAGTCAGTGGTACTCTTCAGGCGGTATCATTGCGTTTTCCTAATAGTTTCTACGTAGAAACGTAAATGGGATTTACAAATTCTTATTATTTTCTAACTTATGGATGTTGCTATTTCCATCGAACATTTCATCAGGAAGCTTGGAGGTCTTTTTGAGTGAACACAATCCACTACTACCATGGTTGCAGTCACACTGTTTTGTATCCCTGCATCCTAGAAAACTTTTTTGCCTTATCATGCCTATGTGGAACAGTTTTTAGAGTGCCCACTCAAAGGATGGAATCTGGAGAGGCAGCACATGCTTTTCTCTATGGCAAAAAAAAAATGATTGCTCGATGTTGCACTAGAAAGAAAAATATGACATTTAGAGCCACCCGTCATGCCTATACATGCTTCTGCTGAAAACAATGCCATCGGCCATTTTACGTTGAACACAGCAAAAAAAAATCTACGTGTAACCACATGATCTGAAGTACACAAATGTTAGAGAGGCGAATGTTTGGCCACAGCAGGAAAGTGACCACTGCCAAATTGATGACGACAAGTGTCATTCCAGTTACCGAAAGTGATACTGCAGACAACAGCAGAGAGGTTACATGCACCTACTGTGCCCTAATTCCTGTCTAGTAAGCTATTTTCCCTGAATAGACTATTGGAAATCATCCGAGGAATCATGCATTTCACTCATTCAAATAGTTCCCTAGAATTGGCATTCTTTGCATCACTAGTTGACAACATGTCCAGCCGAGATATTGCAGAAAACCAAGTTCAGATGAAAAAATGATAGACACTATGTTGTTTTGTAAGATGTATTCGAGAAGATGTGACCCAAAACCAAGACCAATCTCAGCAAACGTCCCCTCCTCTGACTGACTCCTAAAGAATGTTAATCTCTCATGCTTCCACTTGAATTCAGACATCAAGGCATGAAATATACACATTCAAAACAGAGCTACACTTAAACAAATGAAATACCCGCAAATCACACCAGCATCAGCCATCCGATATTGTATGTGGCCATTGGTACTAGAAGCCATCTTCACCATTAACTTTACTAAAAACACACCCCAATACCAATTGTATCATCACCACTTGAAAGACAAAGAAGGTACCCATGGCAAGATTTATTAGTCTTACAAATTGATGGGTGACATTAAATATACTAGCCTGTGGTTTGAAATTGTTTCCATTATCCACTGATGTGAGGAGATTGTCCAACACGTGTGTTGCCTCCCAGTGCACCAGCAATAGGACAGACACAGTGCCTATGTTACCTCTTCGGCCGCCCACGAGAGGAACATCATTAGAAATTATTGTGGGGAGATGAGAAAGCATAGTATGTCATGCTCTTCACAAGCAGAGGCCTGTAACCTTAAATCTATAAGCACTCACTGCTCATAACTACTTAATCGAGTTTCACCCACAGCCAGTGCCATATGTCATCAGCAGTGGGATATTTCCAGGTAGTGTGATGTCAGTGCATGGCTAGCAGCCTGTGACAAGGGAAAGAAATGCTGGTGCTGATGTGAGCGGACTTCCATACTGTTGACAGTTTTTTGAGGAGTAGTCAAAATATTTTGCGTTATATCACTACAGTTGTCAGGTGCACCTGTAAATGCTGCATCATTGGGATGTTTTTTGTTCTTGTTATATAGAAGCAAGGGAAGAACGGGACCTTGAATACTCTGTGAGCATAATTTTCACATCAGGTCCTCCACAGACCCAAACACAGAACAAAGGAATCAGTGCCTTTTTACCATAATAAGGCGATATATAATGGGCGCCAACAAAAGTAAAATTAAATAGCACCATTATAACATCTAGGCACAAACAGTTTTTAAGATAAAAATAATATCGTGAAAATTTGCAACAACGCAAACATTTCCTCCAGAAAAAATTTAATGGGCATGAGTCACAAAAAAATTGTTTCCAAAATCTATTTATTGGAGTTTCACAGGTAAACATGACATTGGGTATCCACAATATGCCTTCTTCCCTCACACTTTTTTCCTTCTCTACTTCCGCCACCCTGGAAAATTCCACCTAGAAGAGCACCGTCTCTTACCTTTGCAGTGCACTATAATCATACAGTTCGAACAAGATCCCCTATTCTACCCTTTCTGGGCCTTCATAGAAAAAAAGCACCATTGCCATCCATATAGGTGTCCTCGTTATACTCGGGGACCCTCTTAACAGATACTGTACTTACCGTTTCCACCATTTTTCAGTCTCCACCATCTTTCAAATTGCAAATGCGATCTTCTGTGTTGCTAATTAGCCATTCCATTGCTGAAATATGCCACAGTCTGTGGTGCCATTGAGCAGCGGAAGAAAGATCTCTCTCTTTCCATTGAAATGCCATGGCCAGTTTTTTTGGCTTTTAGGCATTGCCAAGCCAGAAGCCAGTATGCCCTAAGCATGTTTTTATATCCCAGTTGTTGTAGGCCTAATACCATAACTCTAGAGTACAGCGGAAGGAGGTACTCCAATATTCCTTTCTAGACTTTTTCTACCCCTACTATAGAGTGTGATTTGGGGGCCTCTTCACCAGATATGCGTTGAATCCTCTCTCTGTAATATCCCTCCAGCATCCCATTTCAACTGTGGGATATGTAATGTAGTCTGAGTGTAATGCTGATTATGAAGGACTTCATGGTGTACCTTCTGATTTTTCACACAGGACGAGCTTCTGTGAATATCCATTCGAAGCCATTGCCACTCCACATTTGTCATGTATCTATTTAGTATTTTCGCCCGCGTTTTCATATATAATCAAGTTGGGGTATGTAATGAGCCATTACATAATGTACATAGTCTTGAAAATTAGGCTCTTGGAATCATCAAGTTCCGGCAACAAACATAAACTGAAGGGCCATCCTTATCCAAGGGCACCCAGTGTCTCGGTTGGGCATAAAGGATACTTTTTGACTCACCTAAGTGTAAGTCCAATTTATGCTGTTTCACAAATAATTGTATGCTTGTAGGTGTCACTTACCTGTGTAAAAAGAAGGACGTCTGCGTGAACAGCAATCCCAATTCACAGACTCACAATTTCTTTACTACAATTCACTTAGTGCTGAGACCATAATCCACGTACTACTGAAAAATGTCTACCTACCTAGGCAGACGTCTCCACATAAAGAAATGAAGGTTAGTATTATGAGAAGGGTATGAAATAGGTCTGTATGGGGACAATGTTTAAAAAACACATATAGCTAGAAACACATATAAGTGGATCCCCATCCTGAGATGATACAAAAATGCACCCTTATGAAAGGTAACAGGGAAGCATTCCACACATTGATAGTTAATACATTTGGAGGTGGAAGAGCTTTCCTAGAAGTGAAAAGAGTTTTCCTGTAGAGAAAAACTGGTTTATGAAAATGCGAAAATGTAAACCATACTACGGCATCAGACAATTTAATTGGCATTGGGTTAGATGCCACTTATGGAAAGCTATGCAGACCCTTTGTGAATAAGAGCCGAGAGTCAAAGACCCTGGAAAGAATATGAATTACCCTAGGTTTTTTAGATTTTTGATCATGTTGTGGCCAGGACCAAGCAAGAAACAAGGTAAGACATTAAACTTTTAAAATAATTGTGAACAGTAAATATAAAAGCCAATCATCAAATAACCTTGACATCGTTCCCTCATTACTGGATTGTGTACAAACCCATACAAGCCTCAGGTAGAGGAACTTTCTGTGGCTGAACTATGGTCTCCCCTTGCACTGCTGGAGAAGTTACAGAATAAAAATGCAACAGAAGGCAGAGAGCAGCAGGAATTAGAGGACATTCAACAGTAACACTGGCTAATGCCACTGCAAGACACTCTATGGTTCCAAATAGGATGTGTATGATAGTTTGGAAGCAGTTCTTTCACCAGTACCATCATATCTGACGTGTTCCTCTCTGCTTTGTGACCATCTTGCTGTCCAGCAATCATAATGTTGCAGACGTTGCTCAATCTGTGTGTCACAGTATTCTTCCATAATGTGTTAGTAGCCAGAATTTGGGCAAAACCTAGTGGGTGACATACAACAAAGAGGATTTATTAGGCCAGGATTAAAAGCGAACCATTCTGCAAGACATTTTCTTCGAGTATGGAGAGAGTGGGCTTTGGGTCATACCCTTTGGCCCTTGGCTTTGTGCCCAGGTTCCCTCTTCATCCATTGATTTGAGACATTGTCAGTCACATCCTGGATCAGCAAAGAGGTGTTTTTTATCTCTCACACTCATGTTATTGACAATTGGGCATATCCATCTGCATCCTTGAATGAGGTGGAAATACAACACATGAGGGACTATATTACATCTGAAAAGTACACTCATTCATTGCCCATTCAGCTATGTATCTCATACAAGCATTGTACACAGAAAATACTCTGTAATTTTTCAGGTAGAACTCAGCTTAAACCTACTTTTAAGAATGCTGTCAAAATGTTTTTTTTTTGCATTTACACATCAGGGCAATTTGACCTAAAAGGACTAAATACCATCTCATAAGATCCAAGCTCCTGCTCTATGCACTCTCTTCATTCTTGTGGCCTCATAGCAGTCCTGACATTTGCTCTGCACTTCCGTCCTTGCCACCACTTGATTGTGGGTCAGCACTCCCAGCTCCTGCTGTACCCCACCCTTCTAGTTACTATGCCATATAGCAGTCCCAACTTATTTTGTGCCCCGCCCTCATTATGAGGGCGGGGCACAACTGTGGCTCACTGTGGCTCTCCTCAATCTCAGCTTCTGCTCTGCCTGCCATCTGCTGATACATAGTTGCTGACTAACCCATTATTTTTCAGTGCTAAGCAAAGGCTACCCATCTTATGTGCTTTCTGGGCTATGTATTCGATTTAAAGAGTGCCTGACATCCACCTTGCATTACAATATTAATCAAAACTTTGAATACTGTAAATGCTTACCCTTCTGAGATCTTGAATATGAATTACCTCACTACTACCACTGTTACCATTACTAACATTACCAGCACCATTACCACCAAAACCACCTCCATTCCTACTACCACATCAGTAACATTACCATCAGTGCTACCACCACTACCACCATCAACACCATTACAACCAAAATAATCACTTCTACTACCACCATGACCATGTATTCCTTTTGTGTCTGTAAGAGTGTCACTAGCTGGCTGAATGCAACAGATACAGCTTCTTCTTGCACTGAAGCTGCCAGAAGTAAAGGTGACTCCTTCCTGTAGCCACTGTGTTGTTTAATATTTAGGAATATTCATTTGAAGCAACTGTTTTTTCCTTGGAGAAAAAAGAGCCTTGCAGCATAAAAACCTCCAGGCAAACTGTACACCCATTGCAGAGAATTGTTGAGCAAACTGGCACTCATGAAATCTGGACTGGAGTAGGTGAGAACCAGCTCCAGCAGAATACCTGGAGATGGAACAGGGTTCCAATTTACAAGAATTCAATGACATGGGATGTGAATCCAGGAGATGAAGTAACATTCTAGCAGGAGAAGGTAACCCACCGTCACAGTTACTGAATCATTTACAGCTTATGCTACTGATAATTCCAGCTCTAGTTTCAGAGTCAAACATACGTAGATGAAAGAAGAAGCAGGAAGTGAAATACAGAGGGTAGTGCCACCATGATATGTTGGTATGCAACAGCATTACTGACTGCAGAAGTGACAATGGTGGTTTTAGTGGAAGCAAACCTGTTACTTCCCGGTGTTTCTGCATGCAAAGTTTGAATATGAGCCATTGTGTGAAAAGATGATTTTATGCACATGAACTGAAAAGGAAATCAGAGAGAGTGTTGGAAACTTGATTAGAGCTAACGGAATATCTAATATGGGGGTTTCACCTTTAAAGTGGAAAAAGGTACAGAGTGTCAGAAGTGGTTTCCAGAGAGAGTGGTGTGAATGTGCTAGTACAAAAATAGGAGTCTGCTTCCTGAACTGTGCCAAGGGCAGAGAGACTGCTGCAATTCACTGACCACAGCTGGAGTGAGAGCCACATTGACTGCATGGCATAACAAAGAGCTCTGTGTGCTTGACATTGTTGTACTTGTGTAAAAAACAGCATTAGCAAAAAGAATAATTTTATGAATAAATTAATGCAAAGAGTGGGTTTCTATGCCTATATTGACATGCTTTACAACTCCAAGGCCAGACCCATTAACTATGCATGTGCTTCTTCTCAATGCTGCATTATAGATCAGTCTTTGAAACTGCAGCAGTAAAATACTACAAATAAAAGGAGGGAAAGTTGCTTTAACATGCCATTTACTATTTACTCAACATGGCATATAAGAATGACACTTCTCAGGGAGTGGCCATTCGTAATGATATTGCAATAGCTTACTGACCCACAAAGCACCTCTCAACTAATCGGAGCACTTTGAAAATCAAAGATAAAGCACTAAAGCCACCTGTCTAAGTGAATGGGATATACCTCACTTCACTCATGCAGGGGAACAGATTTATGGCCTGATGTATGAGGGGCCCTCACCGTTTCAGAAAACTATACATTTCTTGGTATCCCCAGGCATGGCACTATCAGGTCTGTAAATGCCACACCTATTAATTTCAGGCTTGGAGGCACTGGACTTAGACTACCGACAGAGCTGTGGGTTCTGTGGGCAGCCATTGTGTACAAGCCTTGCCTGACAGTATACTTAATGGGAAAGCAGGAACAACTCCTCCCAGTGGAAGTAAAATCCACCTTGCTTTCTCTTCTCCCCTTACCATGGCCAAAAAAAAAGCCTTCCACACATTTACCACCTTCTCGATGAAGATGTGTTCTGATTTGAGGGTGTTTTTTCCCTGGGTATGGGGAGAAACATGCACGTTGGACCCAGTATTCCAAGATGTGCATGATATGCCCAATTCCAGAGAAAATAACTCATAAACCCTGGATATGGGAATGCGGAGAGCAGCCACAAATGGAGATCCTGCCATCAGGCATCCTGGTACCTAGATTTAGGGACCTCCTAATGAGTCCCAGTTAGACCAGTCAGCTTTAGGTTGGTCTTTCCAATCACTTTGCCTTCACCCCTCCTTTCTTTGCTGGTGTTGTTTTCATTGGCTTTAGGATTCTGTGCACTTTACCACTGCTAACCAATACTAAAGTGCTTGCTCTCTCATCCCTAAACATGGTAGAAAAGGATTAGGCCCAATTGGTACAGTTAGCTTACTTGCAAGTCCCCAGTAAAATGGTACCCAGTGCACCCAGGGCCTGTGAATTAAATACTCCTTGTGGATCCATTTATTGCATGGAATGTTTTGGACCGAATAGGAATTTGTTAGATGGTCTATCCTGATTAGATCTGTTGAAAGATACTAAGATGCTAAGTTCCAAGATGGCCGCCACAGTTTTGTGGACTGGTCATGTGATTTTTAAGGGGGAAGGCCTTCCAAGCATTTGGTTAAGAGGGACTATTAGACCACCTACAAAGTTAAGACTGTATACTTGTGTGTAATAAGATCTACATTCACTTTGATGTTTGAGTGCATCATACTGTTGCTCATTTTTTTAATGAAATGTTAGGAGCGATCAGGAATTCAATAGGATTGATGAAAGATATTCTGTTCCAAGATGGCCGCCACAGTTGTATGGAGTAGTCATGTGATTTCTAATGGGTTATGCCCTCCAAGCATTTGGTTAAGAAGAACTGTTTGTCGGCGGCTTGCGTGTCTGAGCTTTATGATTGATTTGAGTTTACATGTCTGTGGTGAAGTAAGTAATATTTGTGTGTAATGGATTTATGTTCCACAGTGACCTGAAGTTGAATGTGTTTGCTGGAATCTGGTTAATGGATTGGCGAATATTTTGTCTCCATGTAGATTACATCGTCTTTTCTTTATACTGGAAAAACTGACTAACGGTAAGCATGGTCCTTTAGGAGTCCTGCCACTGTAGATCGGATGCTGGAACTTTACCCTTGATTTTGGTATGTTTTTTGTTTAGTTAGATGTGATGAACAGAAAGGATTAAGCTGTGCTTTTCCACCAAGTTGATGTTGAAGTAAGTATTATTATGCTGTGTTGCTTTATTTTTGGAATTGGTTTAGGATATTAGTTGGTTCACTTTGCTATGGGGTGTTTAACTTTTGTCAGTTGTTTGAGGAGCACTGGTGATTGATTTTATCTTATATATATATATATATATACATAGGGGCATATTTATACTCTGTTTGCGCCGGAATTGCGTCGTTTTTTTTTACGCAATTCCGACGCAAAACTAACTCCATATTTATACTTTGGCCTTAGACGCGTCTAGCGCCAAAGTCCATGGAGTTTGCGTAATTTTTTAGCGTGGACACCTACTTTGCGTGAATGATATGCAAGGTAGGCGTTCCCGTCTAAAAAATTGACTCCGAGGCATGTGCGCCGTATTTACACTCCTGGGCAAAATTCACGCCCGGGAGTGGGCGGGTCCAAAAAAATGACGTCCAGCGGCTTTTGCGTAGTTTTTTAGTGCCTGGTCAGGGCAGGCGTTAAGGGACCTGTGGGCTCGGAAGGAGCCCAGAGGTGCCCTCCCATGCCCCCAGGGACCCCCCCTGTCACCCTTGCCCACCCCAGGAGGACACCCAAGGCTGGAGGGACCCATCCCAGGGACATTAAGGTAAGTTCAGGTAAGTTTTTATTTTTTATTTTTTTGTGGCATAGGGGGGCCTGATTTGTGCCCCCCTACATGCCACTATGCCCAATGACCATGCCCAGGGGACAGAAGTCCCCTGGGCATGGCCATTGGGCAAGGGGGCATGACTCCTGTCTTTGCTAAGACAGGAGTCATTTCAATGGGGGTTGGGAGTCGGAAAAAATGGCGCAAATCGGGTTGAGGCAAAAAATTTGCCTCAGCCTGACTTGCCCCATTTTTGGGCGCCCAAGCTCCATATCCCCCTACGCCGGCGCTGCCTGGTGTACGTCGGTTTTTTTCACGCACACCAGGCAGCGCCGGCGGCTAACGCCGGCTAACGTCATTGAATAAATACTGCGCCCACATGGCGCTTCAGAATGGCGTTACCCGGCGCTAATTTTTTTGACGCAAAACTGCGTTAGCGCAGTTTTGCGTCAAAAAGTATAAATATGGCCCACAGTCTCATGGACAATTTGAGCCTTTGAGACCAACACATTGAACTTATACTCTCCATGACACAAGTCATCGTATGAGCAGCTAGAGTCCATTAGGAGTGATTTCTGATTGTTTAAAAGTGCATATAGGATTCAAAAGTGTTGTGGTTGGAGAGTCAGGAGGATTGGTACTCTGCGCAGTGGCGACTGGTGACTGAAAGCAGTGGTGGGGCACAAATACAAGACGGAATTGCACCTTGTGAGTGAGCCTCACTACCCACATATTTCCATTCACCTACTCACCCACTGCCTTTGGTCACCTACCCATTTACTCATCCACATTGTCATCCACCGCCATTCACACAACTCTTATACACAGACACCCACATTTTCTCAGCCACTCACTCAAGCCCTGCAAACACTTATTCAAACAAACACACATTGCCTCACCCATCCAGTATCCAGCAGTTTCAGTGATAAAAGGTACACGTTTATTTGAGCTGAAGATTACATGTTTAATATGACATATCACGTCATTAGTCTGCAGAAGAAATAAAACAAGCATAACTAGCCATGATAAATTACTGGAACCATTACTGCCTTTGAGAGACAAAATCACCTACAGAGGCAGTGAAGGGAGAGGAGAGCTGAGAGAACAGATTTTTATCTTATTGTCTGTAAAAAAGATAGAGCTCCAACTTACTTGTGTGCAGGGTTATCTTTGACATATTTATGACTTGAGGTCTTCAGGTCACACTCCTGTCTCCCAGAGAGCCCTGGATGGAGTTATTTACTGTATTCATTCCATTTCTCTGCCACAGACTGCTTGTAATGCAGTAAAAGGGGATTTTCTTTGCGCAATGCCACATTATTTTAATAAAATGTGACCTCTGGTACGTAGACCCTTCTGATCACACCCCACCATTTGAGTAAATAGGAAAGGGTGGATAATAATATCAGAGTGACATGAAGTTTTCAGAAACCCGGGCTGAACAAAAAACGCTCCAGGCTGTTTACTATCAGGGCTTCTGATGGAGGAGGAGATAAGCCAGGGACGTCACTGCGTTCTGAGAAAACGTAAAGGCTTTGAGTGGGCAAGCCCTGTCAGCCTTACTGTGCAGCTTTCAGCCACATACTGCCGCAGGCGCAGTGGGGCTTTTCAAAGTGCACAACTTTCACTCTGAAAATGTTGTTCAGAAAATGTTTTACTTTCATCATGTAATTAAATACATGCTTCACTAGAGAGGCAGAAGAGGTTAGGGGAGCAGCCCCTTAGCCCTTGAACACCAGCCGCCCCTGACTCTGCGTCTGTCCCTTGGATGTAAAGGGATTGGGGACTAGAGGGGTCACCAGTGCGTTTGTATAAAAACACAAAAAATTATGTTTGTTGCTTTGCTATATTGATGAATATATTATTAGTGAATATGGAAAAAAGTCTTGATTTTTTTCATAAATGAAGTAGACGCTGTTTCAAGATTTATTCATTTATGGAATTTGATTTATGGTTAATTACGAGATTAATAGTGTTTAATATTGCTGAGATATGTCATGCAAATGATTTGTTTTTGTGGGGAATATCGGGTTAACCTGTTTATTTGTAACTTGTGGAACTGCAGCACTGATTGTGTCATCCACTTAAGTAGCCCTATAAAACATGTGAGGCCTGCCATTGCAGCCTGTGTGTGCAGTTTTGAACTGTCATTTGTGAGAGAACAGGGCTGATTGCAGAGGCCCCCTGACTTTTTGCCCCCATTTTTCACTTTTTGCTGGTGTTTTCCTGACTCTGATGGTGCCCTGGGTACTGCTAACCAGTTCCAGGGCCTATGCTCTGTGTAAAATCAGTATGCAAATTAGGATAATTATAATTAGCTAAGTCAACCTACCTATAAGACCCTAGTATCTGGTAGGGCATGTAGGTATAGGGACCCCAGCATAGGTAGTGCACCCAAAGGTGCACCGCTGAGGTGCCCAGTGTCATTTTAAAGGCAGGCCTGCCTTGCTGGCTGCTTTTTAATTTAAAGTTACATGCAAATTCGACTTTGGAATTAAAAGTTGTTCCAAAGCTTTAAACTACCTTATTTTTACATATAAGGCACCCCTAAGGTGTGCCCTATGTGCCCCTAGGGCTGGGTGCCATGTAACTATAAGCAGGGACCTTATAAAAATAGTTTTATAAGCCCTGGTGAGGTAAAACAGCCAAATTCGTTTTTCCCTCATTGTAGTGAATGGCCTCCATAGGCTAGAATGGGGAGATTTTGTTTTAATTTTAAAAATCCCCTTAAGTAACAGATACTACAAGTTTGGTATCAAATTAATTGTTATAATAAATCCCACAACTTCCAGTTGTTTTGAATTTAATATAACTTGTTCAGGTAAAGAGTTTTAAACTTTACCTGAAAAGTTGGCAACTTCAGCCCTGCAGTGTTTTTGCTGCTTTGCTTTGATTGGCCAACCTCTGGCAGCCTGACCAGGCTGCCTTGATGAGGTGTGAAGTGGCCTGGTTCCACACAAAGAGATGTGCCTGGGGGAGGAGTTCTCCCCTCAGCAGATGGGGAAGCAGGAAGTGGGAGGGCTGCCAAACTGGTCTTCAAAGGCAGAGAAGGACATTTGGGACAACCCAGCAACACCCTCACATCCTGCAAACCCAGATAATTAGGTGCCCTCTTAATTAGATTAGGAGAGGGCAGGAGAGGGGTGTGTTTAGGATTTTTAGCCACACCAGTGGATGGGCTCAGCCAGATGTAACCTCCAAAAATCACTTTCAGCCATGATGGATTTTTGAGGAATGTTGCTCCCTGGGATTGATTTTTGCACACTTCCCAGGAAGTGGTCATCACAGGGGGAAGGCTCCCTGCCCCTGTTTGGAGAACCAGGACCCCCCTGTTTTTCTCCCAGGAGCAAGGATAAAACTGGCAGACCTGCACCCACACCTCAGTTCTCTGCCAGATCCCCATCAGATTCCAACAAGAAAGAACTACAGGAGAAGAAAGACTTCCCTGCTGGACCCTTGGCCTGTACCTGGACCCTGCACTCTGGAGGGCTGCACCAGCTGCACACTTGGGCTTCACCACAAGAAGGACTTTACCTGGCTTCAACTCATTCAAGGAGGGACTCCCTGTTTGGTACAGGTAAGAACTTGCAAACCAGAGTCCCCTGCACCAACTCCTGAAGAAACCAACCAGCTGGCCACTGTCCAGTAGCCAAACAGAAGTTTGTGCCAGGTGCATTCTGGGAGTTGTAGTCTGCACCCTCAAGGAGCATCTCAGAGCTTCTGGAACCTTGGGGTGAACTGTGGACCTGAAAAGAACCTTAAAAGAACATCTGAAAGAAGATCCAGAAGTTTGGAGAACTTTGGGGAACTTTTGGAAGAGGGACCCACCCGCCGCGGCTACTCTAGCCGGCTTGCCTCAACCGTGACCCGGCTTGACTTGCAGGTTCGTCCCGGTGAAGAAAATCTCCCAAAAAGTGACTAAGTCCGAATGTAGGAGGTTGACCGGGACCTCCCAGCCAGCGTATCTGAAGTGGGCTCCAAGGACGTCGGATCGAGATTCAGGTTTGCCCCGGTCGAAGGATTTTCACCTCACCAAAGGTAAAAATCTCCACCGAGGGCTCCCACAACACGTATCCGAGGAAGAGTTCCAGGAGATCGGATTGGACTGCCAGGTTCGTCCCGGTGAAGAAAATCTCCAGAAAAACGACAAAGTTCTAAGGTAAACTTTTGACCGAGGCCTCCCGCGGGCTGTAGCCGAGCCGGGCTCCATCACGGTCGGCCTTAAACTTTGACTTTGACCCGGTCGAGGTGCAACCAGATGACCAGATTGGCGCTTTTTGTTTCTATGCGCTAGAAAGCATTCATTCTTTAAAAATTCATATCTTCGATTGCCCTTGTTTGATTTTATTCGTTTTGGTGTCATTTTAAAGCTAAAAATATGTCCTATATCTATAAATTGATTTTGGATTTTTAAACCGTTTCCTGTGTTTTATTTGATTATGGTTTTGTGATATTTGAATGCTTTATTCTTTGTCTCCTAAGTTAAGCCTCGTCGCTCATTGCCAAGCTACCAAGGGTTGAGCTGGGTTTGATTTACTGAGACCTAACTGGACCTAAGTGGAGGTGAGTGGCCTATTGCTAAGTGTAGGTACTTACCTGGCCTTACCAATGACCAAGTTTCCAACACCATTTCAATCTGGTAACCTAACCTTTACCAGCCCCCAAACCTTCCTTTTTAATATATATAAGTCACAGCTAGGACAGGCCCTGGACAGCCCCAAGGGTGGGTTGCAGTGTATTAAAAAGTTGCACATGTACTTTTAAGTTTTACTTGTCCTGGTAGTCCATATTACATTTAATTAGTGATAACATTCAATTGGGAGCAGGTAGATAGGTTTAGTTAAGTGTCTAAAGAATTGTAATAAAATGTCCACTCTAATGGTAAAGTCAGATTTTAAGTCAGAAATCAGAAAATTCCACTTTTGGAAAGTTGGCATGTTCTTGTCATAAACATTTGGTGCCTGCAACCTGTCACTGGGCCACATAACTAGGTGTAGCTAGCAGTTGGTCCTTGTGCATTGCTCCCAGTCAGTAAGTCGAAGGGAAGATGGGTGTTGGCAGGATTGGCCACCATGACTCTGAGGACGCTGACATGTCACCTACTAAAGTTGCACATCACAACTGTCATACCTGAACACAGTCACAAAGGGTTTGTCACTAGTCTTTTGTGCCCCCAGACAAGCTGGGTGAGGGCAGGGAGAAAAGGGATGGCTGATACCCCAGGGGGGATGAAAACCTCTAGAGCCTTCTCCTACTTCAAAGTGGGCACCAGGTATAAATATTAGGTTACAAGAAAATAGATAGCCCACGCATGAAGATCAATATTGTCAAAGTTCCATAAATATTACTATTTAACATTAGACCTTCAGACCCACCTCTTCAGTACACATCTGAACCTCTGGAAGACTCAGAAGAAGAACTGGTGTGCTGCTTTGCTAATTGAAGGACTGCCACTCTGCTGCCTTGCTTCCCTCCTGCCTTAGTGAGAAGGGCTGGACCTGCTTATTGGACCCAGGCCCACCAAATTCACTCCAAGGACTAGTCGCCTGGCCTCCTGATTAAAGTGTTGGGTTGGCACCAACAACCTTGAACCCAGCAACCTGATACTGCCAAGTGTGAGTCCTGCCCTCCCAAGTGGTGCCACCCCAGTCCTGGACCTTTGGGAGTGGGCCTGAAGGTGCTCTTCCGACCAATCTGTGGTCTATGGAGAACCAACGCAGTGCTATGTATCATCTTGCAAAACTCTGCAACTCAATCGCTGTGCGACACATCCTCAAAGTAGGACATCAAATCACAGCCCTGAAGCCCATCAATGCTGCCTCTGCATGATGCATCTTCCTGCAAGAACTTTACATCACCATCACAGTTTCCTGGAACCACTACTACGCACTGAGGGGGTTATTCTAACTTTGGAGGAGGTGTTAATCCGTCCCAAAAGTGACGGAAAAGTGACGGATTTACCACCAGCCGTATTACGAGTCCATTATATCCTATGGAACTCGTAATACGGCTGGTGGTATATCCGTCACTTTACCGTCACTTTTGGGACGGATTAACACTCCTCCAAAGTTAGAATAACCCCCTGAGTCTCCGCTCCATGACAGTGCATGGCTTCGGCTGAATGACACATCACCGATGCAGGATCTCGCAATGCTCGACAACCATGATTTAAGTTACTCTTGTTCAACAGACTGAACTTGGTCCCTGTATCCTGCTTGCACTTCATTGTGGAATGCCTGAATTTATGACTTTGTCACAGTCCGGCGTAACCAGAAAACCAAAATTGGCGAGTTGTGCTCTCTGGTTCTACTGATTGGATTTTTTACATGTTGGTCTGAAATTATTTATTACATTTTTCCAAATTGGGGTGGAATATTTTTGTTTATGTGACCAAACAGGCTTTGTGCAGTTATCCCCGACCTTTTGCTCCATTTTGGACTAGTACCTTCTGGTTTTTGACTTTGAGAGTGCACTGAGGCCTGCTGTCCAGACCTCAGTGACAGTGTTCTTTCCTTTTCAAAATGGTATATTTAATTGGGTAAACCCTATTGGCATGGGCTGACTTACTTTTAAGTCCCTAGTGTAGGGTGCCCAGGTACCCAGGACATGTAAGTCTGGCTGCCACACAAGAGCTGCAGCACTGGTTGTGAAAACCTGGCTTTCAGCTGCCCTTGAACATGCACTGCACACATGACTTTGCCATATATTGTTAAGATATACACATATCTGTGAGCCTTAATGTGTTTGTGTTTGAGGAGGACATTATGTAGCCTTATAAGGTAATTGCATGGTCAACGGTTGGCACTCCAATGCATCTAAATGCTTATAGAGGCTATGTCATGTAATGCATCAAATTGAAGGGGAGATCACATGTGACTCAGTGGTACAGTCAACATGTATGTCAAATTCAATGCTGGCCACTTTTTGCGGAAGTTGCCAATCTTTGACCCAGCTGGTCCAGTGATTTTACAGAGGCACTGGGACTGAGGCAGGTTTCTGCCCATTTGGGGAGACGTGTGAATGACTCCCAGGTCAGGAAGAAAGGCTGTTGCCACACTGTAGGTGTGGCCCCCTCACACAGGATGGGATTAAAAGGGTGTTAGCCCAAAAGGCAGCCATCAAAGGTGCTTCAACCTTTGAAGGGCTACTACAATGACACTTTTGTTGAAGCCTTTTGTTTCCACTGGACAAGGTAGATCCAGGGCCCAGAAAAGGAAAACACGTTTTCTGTGGGTGTGCAGCCCCTGGTAGCCACACCCCAAGAAAGGACTGCCAAAGTCCTTACACTCAATGCCATGTTGTTTGTGGCATGCAAGATGCTCTCCAGGATTGCCAGACACCACACATCACCAGAACTATGTCACCAGATAGGAAGGGACCTACTCGTACTTTGGCCAAAGACTGAGTTGTCCCCTTGGGACACTTTAATGGGATATAACGGGCACCACTGGTCCACAGACTTCAGCACTCACATGATTTGTTTTTTGTATGAGGAAAAGACCACTTTGAAGCTATTGAAAGTGCACAAGAAGGGGCTATGATGTCAGACCAAGTGCACCTGCTGGACTTAGGCTAGCAGAGTTTGGACCCTGTCCTGCATGCCTGACTTAGGGTAAAGTTGATTGCCAGACCCAATCCAAAGCAGGGACTTCAAGGGTCAGGTAGCTCTCCCCAGAATGGCACTAGGGACATTAAAGCTGGAAGAGTCCAAATACATCTCTGTTAGCCACTACAGCTGTTTTGCTGCCACTGAAAGGTGGGCACTTTGACAGACAATTTGGAAATAACCAGAAGCTGCACCTGAGTCTGCTGGACTTGTGCGTGTTGGTTGTCACTGGATTCATCTACCCAAAGGAACACTAGCCCCAACCAACGATTTGCACCATGACAGCTGTGTTGCAAGAACAAAAGGTCTGCATCAGCAGTCCTTTGACCCCTGCATAGAGGACTTCGTGTGTCCATGAGATACATGGCCAGAGTTTTCCCCACTCACCTATGGACTGGGGACTCGACCGGACTTTATTCCCATGGACCACACAGCATCTCAAGCATCTATTGAGCATCTCTAAGCCTGCATTTCTCAGCATCAGGATTACTCCATAAAAGTAAATTGCAGTTGTCCTGTAAAGTGGCCAGGTAACTGTCCAGAGAAATTTTTAGGGATCCTAGACATCTACCCTGTCGGATTTGGTTGTGCAAACCAGGTCAGAGTCTCCGAACTCAGTGTTATAAGCTCTTACAAACTTTTCAAAATGTTTCAAATTTTTTACTTCCCAGTGCTTGTTTGCAGTGTATGTCAAAGTTTCAAATGCTTTAAAAATTCTAATCTCCAGAATCCTAATGAGGAATGTGGTCATCAAGGACTCTGAAAAGACACAAAAATGTTATATTTCTCTAAATTTTTGTTGTGTCTGTTTCTTGTTTATTGACTTTCTTATTCCCTTGTTTGGTGCTGTTCATGCTTTACAAATTGTTCCTTTGCTATGCCTTGCTACTGTGTGGCATACCTACCAAAGGGTTGAGCTAAATGTAAAGTTAATAACTTTGACTGGACGCAAGGAGATAGATGTGAATGTACTGCATGAAAATACTCCAACCCTACCATATAGTGCACCCATTTTCTTACAGTTTCTCTTTACTGTTTGAATAGCTGCATATATACTTTACTCATTGCCTCTATGTTAAACTTGTGTGCTCTCTGCCAGGCTATCAGAGGGTTGTACACAGGTTAATTTGGGGTTTACCCTCACAAAGCCCGTGGTTGCTGCTTGTGTAGGGTTTCACCCCCTTCAACCAGTTACCCATTTTCTTGTAGCCCCTTGGTGCTTGGTAGTAAATAAAAACCTGATGTTGGGAGGGACTGCTAATCAATATTCAGTTTTAGGGTTGTATTTTAAGGCAATCAGTAATTCTGCAGCCAGAGATAACAATTCTATGTGGATGTGCTATTACCAGGTGTGGGCATGCTATATCCCTAGAGTCTAACACCCCAAAGGTCATCTCAATAGCACACTCACTTGTGGGTGGATCAGAGTTGGTGTTAAACATCAATTTTATGAAGCAACGTTTCCCACGATAAAGTACAAAATCAGCACATTAAAAAATACAGTCAAATAAGAGAGGACTGTCTCAGTAAGTACGTTCTAGGGCAGTAGTCCAAATTTATTAAGATTTATTGTAAAACGTTAACTTTAACAAGTACAATACACAGATAATAAGATGCTGGTGCAATTAAATGAATAAAATCATTGCCATGGAGGCTCTCAGTTGTAAGATAAAAGATTGTAATACGGAAAATCAATAATAAGCTAAGTCCCAAATCTGCAGCAAAATCAGTAAGAAATCGGTCAGTATCTCTAACAGCAGCCACAAATCATCTGGTTCACCCTAAATCCAAGGAGTTATGTAGAAAATGTTCTCATAGGAAAGCATGAAAAGTGTAGAATCGTCATGGTGTGAGCAAAGAAATATGTTTTCAACAAATCAGAAATAAGATTTTAGAATCATCATACCACTTTTCCACCTAAGAACTAACCTATTATATGCATATTAATTGAGCCCCCTCTGACCTAATGTGACCTGGAGATGTCAGAACAAACTAGTTACATAAACAACAGTGAACCATTGTGAATGAACGCAAAACCACGTGCAAGCAGAATAATCTTGGAGAAATGTTACATTACTGAGCCATTGCTTAAGAGCTTTTTTCAAAAACAGTCCTATTCAGAAATAATCAAATACAGCCTACTGAACTACATGCAGCAGAAATAATAAATAGACTACAAATCATGATGATACATCCATTTTGAACAAGATGACATTGAGGCCTAGTTAGCAAGAGCCCGGAAAATTCACTTTTACAGATCATATGAAAATTGTTTAAAAAACAACGGCATCATGCCAGTATTCATATGTTACTTTGAGTGTGGATAAACATTCTGCACATTGTTAATAATGCTCAATTCTGATTAATACACAAAAGCTTCCTCACACAAAGAATTGCCTAGACAGCCCATTACTGGAGTTACTGCCAAATTGTGAATTCCAAGATGTAACATGTTTCTTCTGCAATATTTGTGGCTAATTCAGTCTACTTTAGACTCAATGTCTTTGTGTTATTCTCTAGCTTTATCAATGCATTTTTTTAGTTTAACCTGAATACAAAATTTGGTGCCATTGATATAATGTTCCCTAAAATGCTGTGATTGGTGGCTATCTCACAGATGATTTGACTGATATCTGAGAAAGATAAGCATGCATTTTACACGGTATTACACATTCACATGTTGCTAAATGATTCAATCAAACATTTGAAAAGCGCGCTACTCACCCACTAGGGTCTCAAGGCGCTGCAAGGGGGTTGGGAAGGACTGCTACTGCTCGAATATCCAGGTCTTGAGGAGTTTCCTGAAGGTCAGGAGATCCTGGCCCTGTCGTAGGTGGGCGGGGAGGGTGTCCCAGGTCTTGGCGGCGAAGTGGGAGAAGGATCTGCCGCCGGCTGTAGTTCGATGGATGCGAGGGACAGCGGCGGGGGCAAGGCTGGCGGAGCGGAGTTGGTGGGTGGGAGTGTGGAGGGTGAGTCGTTCATTGAGGTAGGCCGGGCCAGTGTTGTGAAGAGCTTTGTGGGCGTGGATGAGGAGTTTGAAGGTGATCCTCTTTGTAATGGGAAGCCAGTGAAGGTCTCTGAGGTGGGCTGAGATGTGGTTGTGACGTGGGATGTTAAGGATGAGGCATGCGGAGGTGTTATGTATATGTTGTAGTTTCTTCTGGAGCTTGGCTGTGGTTCCTACGTAGAGCGCGTTGCTGTAGTCCAGTCTGCGGCTGATGAGGGCGTGGGTGACCGTCCTTCTTGTTTCGGTGGGGATCCATCTGAAGATCTTGCGAAGCATGCGGAGGGTGTTGAAGCAGGAAGATGAGACGGCATTGACTTGCTGGGTCATGGTGAGCAATGAGTCTAGGATGAAACCTAGGTTGCGTGCGTGGGTGTTGGTGCAGTTCCTAGGGTGGCTGGCCACCAGGAGTCGTCCCATGCTGGGCGGTTGGAGCCGAGGACGAAGATCTCTGTCTTGTCCGAGTTAAGGTTGAGGTGGCTCTTCTTCATCCAGTTGATGATGGCATGCAGTCCGTCGTGGAGGTTGGTTTTGGCGGTGGCAGGGTCCTTGGTGAGTGAGAGGATCAGCTGGGTGTCTTAGGAGACAATGTTGAGGTTGTGGGATCGGACGATGTTGGCGAGCGATGCCATGTAGAACTTAAAAAGAGTTGGGCTGAGAGAAGACCCTTGGGGAATGCTGCAGATGGTTTTGGTGGCTCCCAACAGGAAGGGAGGAAGGCAGACTCTTTGAGTTCTGCCAGAGAGGAAGGATGTGATCCAGTCCAGGGCCTTGTGGCGGATCCCGGCGTCGTAGAGGCAAGTGCAGAGGGTGTAGTGGCAAACGGTGTCAAAAGCAGCCGAGAGGTTCAGGAGGATGAGGGCCGCAGTTTTGCCTTTGTCCAGCATGGTCCTGATCTCGTTGGTTGGGGTGATGAGGGCGCTCTTGGTGCTGTGGTTCCTACAGAATCCAGATTGGGAGATGTCCAGCGTGTTGTTGTCCTCCAGGAAGTGGGTCAGTTGGCCATTGACGATCTTCTCGATGACCTTTGCCGGGAAGGGGAGGAGGGAGATGGGTCAGTAATTTGTGAGGTCTTCGGCATCCGCTTTGGGTTTCTTTAGCAGGGCGTTGACTTTGGCGTGCTTTCAGCTCTCCGGGAAGGTGGCAGTCTCGAAGGAGCTATTGATGATCATACGGAGTTGGGGGGCGATGATGGGGCTCGCTTTGTTGAAGACATGGTGGGGGCAGGGGTCGGAGGAAGATCCAGAGTGGATGGTGCTCATGGTTTTGATGGTGTCCTCGTCATTGATGTGGGTCCAGGAGAGCAAGAGGTTGGTGTGGCTGGCTGCGTTGGGGTTGGTGGTGGCCGTGGTGCTAGTGGGAGGCGAGGAGTTGAAGCTGTCATGGATTTCCGTGATCTTGCATTGGAAAAAGGTGGCAAGGGAGTTGCAGAGGTCTTGCGATGGAGGGGGATCGATGGAGCATGACCTGGGGTTTGTGAGTTCTTCGACCATTAGTTTGTTCAATGTATTAGAACTATATTTATAACATCAGGTTATCACTGACCTGTTTGTTTGTTAACAGTTTCGACATAGACATCCAAATCGAAGTTCTTGATTCCCTGACAGATTTTACAGTAATGCCCAAATTGACTGTATGTCTTTGAAAGCGTGTATATCTCGTCATTTGATAGGAGACGTAAAATCTACCCAACCTGTTCACTTTGCAGTGATTAATACCTATAAAACGAGTCCGTAGCTGTTTTAATTTTTTTGTACAAAAAACAATATGAGTCTATTCACTTTGATTCGATGCTCACGGGTAGCATTCCTATTATACAAAGCACTTGTATACGATTAAGATCTACTGCATACACCTCATTTGTTTTTTCACCTACTCAGAGATTTTAACAAGTAATATTGTTCTACCTTCATTATATTCATGAAAAGAGGCATGCATAAAATCTTCATTTGCCAAAGCTAATTTGAATCAAATATATCTTTAAAGTGCTCGAACTCACAATGCAATTAAAAACTGCAACATTGTAAGAACTAGTTAATTCATGATTAGCAGTTACTAATGTAAGCTTGCATAGCCGCACAACGGTGCCTGGAGATAATTATCCAATGCAAATGGCTGTGTAGGCTACGGCTCTCTTTGAAGACAGAAAACCCTTAAAAGCGTTGGTAGGCTGTTATTATTTTAATGCAAGCCCCAGGGCTCAGCTTCCACTGCCACAGAGAATTAAACAACAGTTTAAAGTTGTCTTTTAGTCAATTTGTTAGAAAACAAAATAGTAACTTAGGGCACCGAAACGGCGGTTAATTTGGAGCTGTTCTAGGTAGGTCTCAAAGCCTTTTAATTTGAAAATAGCTTATGTTTTTTTAACAACTGCTGTTGTGTAAACCTGTGCAGGTGCTGTCATCGGCTTTTATGTTTTTTTATTTATTTTTCTTAGTAAAAAGCTTCTTGTACTGACCTTTTGTGCGTTTAGCTGGATGGCTATACATCGCTTGCTCACTGTCGCAAAGGCTGTGCCTTCGACCAGTTTAGATACGCATCTTACCCTTAAATGATGTTTGAGAGACCAATGGGGAGCAAAGAGCATGACATCATATAATAAGGTCAGATCTCACAGGTGGAACAAAACAGGATCGCCTAAAGCCCCCATTTCAGTTCCCTGTTAAATCTGCAGGGGTATACTGGGGCCCAGTGCTTAATTTGTAAATAAAAACGTGCCAGTTCCCAAAGCCCTCCTCTTAAACACACAGCTGCTGCATTTAAATGTACAAGCAAGGAATAATGAGGCAGTGTAATCCTGAAGCCATTCCGGGCCTCTTCAATCCATTTAAAGCCACTCCCAGCCCCTTCAGCTTACTCTGGCAGCTTTCTGCTTTCTCCCATTGTGACCCTTTTTTGTTTTTCTCTTCATCCGTCGTTCCCATTTGTGTCTTTTGCACACAGCAAATGCCTGAGGCAGAAGTATAAGCCCCGGTGCTCAAAAATAAGTGCCAGTGCTCAGCACCGGAAACAATAAGCACAAATTAAGCACTGCTGTGGCTGGAAATAACAACAACTGCTGGTATCATTAGCATGTGTTTTCCACTGTAATGGTGAACAACCCGCCAGAAATAGAATTACTAACTCAAACATTTGCCACCTGCTATATGCAGGGGTGGTGGCTACTTTGGGAGAGAATGGCAGTCAATCTAATTTAGACTATTTGCAAGCATTCCTTCCATTATCTTTTGTGTGTTTAGTGCATACATGACTCAACTGTGTTCACTTGTCTTTGCTGTGCCTATTTGATTCTGTTAACTGACAATAATTATTTGGAGTCACATCTGTTACTCTGCTCCCTAATTTTGCCCCTGACAAAGTTTAATTGATCTAAATGTGCATTTGATCTTACTGTTGCCAAATAAGCTCCCTCATAAAAAGTTTAATTCAATCAACGGTGCTTTTATGACTTTGCTCCCTGTTAAATTCTGCCAAAAATAACAATTATGATAGCTCCTGATCAGGTGGACAAGGGAGCAATAACATGAGGATGGCGGACCATCTGCTGCAAAAAATGACACAGGTCCAGGAATGTACTGAAGGTTGGGCCTGAGGGTTCCCTTTTCATAAATGGTGCCTTCTTTGAATTAGGAGATGTTTGAAGAGAACCCCTTTTGAAGTGTTTGAAGTTTCCTGACTCCCCTCCCTGACTCCAAGCCAGCTGGCTGTATGAACAATGCAGGGGCGACATGTTCTTTGTATGAAGGCAGAGCACAGCCTATTCTTTTGCAAGTGGGACTGTGCCAGCTCTGCTACCCATCCTGCCAGTTGATCGCCCATCCAGACACATCTCATCCCTCTATTGTGTGGCTGCCTGGGAGCAATAAACAACGTCCAACTGCCAACTATGGTCCAGTGAGCCAGGAGAGTCTGCAGGCACCAAATAGTTTATGGTAGGAAAATGACAACATTCTAAATGTAAATGGCATTTTCAAAATCGTAACTTAAAATACAACTTTACCATTAAAAAGTATTTTGATTACCATTTCTTAGACATCAAACATGAAATACTGACTTGTTCCCAATCAAAAGTGAGCACATACTTCATGTAATAAAGGCAACCCATTGTTATCCTATGCAGTGGTAGACCTTGCAGCAGTGAAAATCAAATTTAGGAATTTTTCACTACCAGGACATGTAAAACTGAAAAGTACATGTCCAACCTTTTAATTACAATGGACACTGCTCTATGGGCTACTTAGGGCCTACCTTAGGGGTGACATATGAAATAAAAAGGTGGGGGGGTTAAGGTTTGGCAAGGGGCTTATATTGCAAAGTCACATTGACAATTTATAACTACACTCAGGCTGCAACGGCAGACCAGAGGCATGTTTTAAGCGGTACTTAAGTGGGTCACACAATAAGTGCTGCATGCCCACTAGTAGCATTTAATTTAAAGGCCCTGGGTATATGGTATACCACTCTGCAAGGGACTTATAAGTGAAGTAAATATACCAATGGTGTAAGCCTATTTTACCATGTCTAAAGGAGCGAGCACAAGAGGTTTAGCATTGGTAAAGTGCTCAGAGTCCTAAGGCCAACAAAAACGAATTTCAGCAAAAAGTAGAACTGTGAAGGTGAAAAGCTTGGAGGATGACCACCCCAAGGATGACTATCTAACAGCTCCCAAAAATGTTACTTAAAAATAAATGTATCCTTAGGTACTATTGTACTAAGCCAAGTTAATCTTAAATTATGTAAAGCTTTTCTTAAAAAAACATGTCCAAGGCAAGCTCAACACATTGTCACAGCTTAATATATCTCTAAGACCATCCTGAATAAATTAACATATTTGCTGGACCATAAATGAGCACAATAGTTTATAGGCCTAAATGCAGCCAAATCAAAACTCCTTACTTCACCATTTTCTCCTCTCAAAAGTAATAAAATGTTCGAGTTTAGAAGATGGCAACTCTGTCTTTGAAAGTTCTTCTGGGAATAGGTCAAAGCATTTGTATGACAGTGAGTCTACAACTCACCCCACACAGATCTGAAGATTGCATTTTTGCATGCTGAGTATGAAAAGAACTGAAGAGATGGCCATCTCCCTTTCTGAAATTTTACAAATATAAATTATACAAGGCCACTCAAAGGCACAAATAACACAGTCTCATGAAAATATTGGAGGCAGAAACCTAATATAACAACTCCCTGAAAGTAATGTTAAAACATTTTAACTTCTTAATTATGTCTATTGAATTTAAATTAACCCTTACTTTAGCAGAGTTATCGGAATATACTATGACTATTGGTTCTGTTAAGTTAAGCTGGAGCTCCACATTTAATAAGACTAGCCCCATTATCACTCATCATTGTTTTCAAATGGGCCTTCCATATTGGCAAAGGCTACAAATAGCTTTACATTTGCACAGTTTAATATATTCAGAAATTTGCCACGTTGAATTTATACATTGCTCAATCTCCCCAATAGCCGATCTGAAGCCTGTCTGCCTATTCTCTCAAATACATTTGTCCAAAATGTATTCTTAAAGACTTTTACTCACAGTTTCCCAAAACGCTTACTTAATCTGTCCACGAGAGGACTCAGTCTATAATTACCTGAAGACATTATGGCCCTCATTATGACCCTGGTGGTCGGCGGTAATTTGGGGAAAGGTACTGCCAACAGGCTAGCGGTACCTTTTCCCAAATTATGACATTGGCGGTTTGGCTCATGCCAAACCGCCAATGTACCACTCCGTCCGTCAGGGTGGTAACGGCCACTGGGCTGGAGACTTCGGTCTCCAGCCAGACGGTCGACACAATCCTACCCTTGGGGTAATGACCCCGCCTACTGCCATGGTTTTTCGTGGCAAGAGTACAGCCATGAAAACCATGGCGGTAGGCACTATCAGTGCCAGGGAATCCCTTCCCTCCCCAGAGTCCTCCCACACCCTCCGCTCCCTCTCCTGCCCCCGCACATTTACACACCCACACGCGCACACATACACACAAATACACACACGAATACCCACATCCACCCACGCATGCACTCATACATACCCACACACCAACATACTTTGTCGCACACATGCATTCACAACACACAACATACACGTACACTCACATTCACTCATTCACGCATGCATTCAACACGAGACACACCCACATGCACACATACAAAAACAGACACCCCCCCCCCACACACACACACACACACAACACCCACCACCCCACTCTCCTGTCGGAGAACCCGGCTTACCTGCTTGCAGGGGGTCCTCCAGCAAAACACCGCCAGGCGTATCATTGCTCATGATATGGTAGGCTGTGTTTTGCTGGCGTGGCGCTGCTGCTGACAGCAGTGCCACCTTACCGCCGTCCGCCGCCATGACCGTCGGTGGTATTCCACCAGCCTTCTGGCAGAATTCCGTTGACGGTCATAATTCGGGTGGCCGGCTGGTAGCCACGGCGACAGTATGTTGGCGGCCGTTGACGTGGTGGTAGGCGACTGTTACCCACAAAGTTGTAATGAGTGCCTATGTGCCTCTTTCTGAAGATTATTATTCCTTTATTCCAGGATAATGGCACTTTATTACATTTTGCAATGTGATTAAATAGAATTGTCAAATGCATAACTCATAGCCTTTCCTCAAATATGAAAAAGTATGGTGCACCGTGGGTCATGATCTTTCTGTGAGTCTTGGGTTCCTGGTTTTGCAGACAACATGGTTTCTCTTGAAAGCCTCTTTACCAGCCAGTGAGCTAACACAAAGGTCAGAGTGTCCCCTGCAAACTATTGCAATTTGGAGGAAAAAGCCTCAGGCATAAAAACATCGTCAAGCCAGAAATTGAAGATGACAATAGTACAGATGAAATAGCCAGAAGTCAAACACACAATTTTCTAGTAACATTCAAAGGTTAGAGATGGAAGGGCTTGGCTAACAACAAATAGGAAACAAAAAGATGGTACTACAACAGGGAACAGTAAAACCAGGAGAAATGCAGCGGGTTAGTCTTGGAAGCATTTGTGATGTAAACATCATTATAGGCAGAACCTTCATATGCATACTAAACATACATACCAAACAAGAGGTGGGAACTGGAAGAGGAATTAAGTGAGCCTTTAAAAGGTCCAAAGAGAAAGAACTATGGGTGATCATAATAGATTTGACAATGAAACTACCAAGTGATGCCCTCAGCAAAGTCTTCCACTTATCAGAATCATCTTTCATGAAATAACCTTTCTAGCACTTTACTTTCCGCTAGGTCCACAGATTGTCATGATAAGTGACACCCAGTGCATCTTGGTCCCTACAGGTCTTGCAGTGCCGGCACTGAGCAACCACCCAGGATTCTCATGACAGCTACCGGTGCTTTACCTTTCTTGTGGGTGAAGAGAGACTTTTGGTACCCCTGAGAGGTAAAGAAAAGTAATTTATTACTTGAACTAACACAACGGGCCTCACTTGGAACCAGTATAGAACTAATGGAGCACACCAATGGTAACTCATTGTCAAATGTAGCTAAGTAAAATGCTCAGCCCAGCAAATCTCCACAATAACACTATCCAAGTTGTGATCTGGCCTATCAGGACTTAAGTGGTCAGTCTCCAGAATACTACCTTATTCTGCAGTGTTTGGCAGAACTGCTCCTAGTTTTTTGTATCTTTGTCTTTTCTGTTATAGCTCAGATTGATATACGTATATACACATACACAAATACATAGTATATTCTTACATAGCTACATATGCCTCTATATTATTACAGAAAACTCCTCTGCTGCCCAGAGGAAATGATTGTTGGCAATCAGCTGTGTTGTTCAGTGATCACTTTATGAAATTGAAAGCAATATAGCTGTGAATGGAATAAAACCTTTTGGAAACTCTCAGGCCTTTATTAAATGCCATGTTAACTTGGAAACACTTTTTTATCCACTCTTGAGACAGACTTGTTTAAGGCTAGAAAAAAATTTAATGTGTAAATAGGGAGTCTATTTGCATTTTGTATTTTCCAAGTGTGAAAGCTGATCTTGCTATTGAGCACCATTTTGTGATGAAAGCTGGTTTAAGTTGAAAGCTCATAGACTTCTTAAAGTTCAGTAAGTCCTCCTTCACTCATAATGCTTATTTTGTGGTTATTGGAATCAGTCTTTTGCTCTCATGAAAACCATTCCATGCATTTGCTTCAGTTTCTTTGTGGTAGGTTACCTTAATGGGAGTGTGATGTGTTCAATAGTGAGGGTATGTGAATTCATGTACGTTAATTCAACTGGCTGGCAGGATGGAAGGATAGGCAGGAGGATATTAGGTATTGTTAGGATGCAGAGGTATGTTTTACAGAAGAAGGTGGTGATTTGTGAGGTGAAGTGTGAGCAATCTGCAGAAATACACTAATAGATGGCAGAGACAACATTGTAGCATGCTACTCTTAGAGAGAGCAAGAAACCGAAAGGATTAAGTGGGTCTTTCAGAAAAAGGAAAATGAGAGAACCCTTGCACATTTAAGCCAAGGTAAATTTTTCATGCACGGCTTTAGGAATACAGAGGAGGCTTTTTGAGATAGAATACATGATGATTATAAATGGACTCTGTGAAGCATGCAACTATATTCTTCCAATCAGATGCTCAAAATGCTTCTCAAACTCTCTGAGAATGTATTTTACAAAATGTAACATCTTACAAAGGCCACAATTAGTTGACTATGGCATGCACAACAGACTAGGGCAGTTACCAAGCATGTGATCAGAGGACATGCATAAATTTTTCTGATTTGTATACAGTCTATGAACATCCTTCAATGCACCCACAATATCAACATTCATGTCAAAGGGTAAAGATTTTACATTGTGGGAAATTGGCTAAATACTCAGATAGAGCCAGAGACAGTACTTTCAAACCTAGCTTTCCAACACAATTATTGCTATGAATCATTCATGACATGCTTTAAACATGCAAATGTCTATCTGCATTACTCTTATTGAAAACTGAGGCATACAGAAGTAAATGGAAAAGCTAGTCATTATCTCTTGGATGCAAACAGAATCAAAGTCATGTTTTGTCCATTGCTAACACATAAACAGTATAGCAATACATATTTGCAGCTGAACACTATTCAAAACATGCTAAAAGAGTTCCTTTTCACATATGTCTATAAACATGAAACTTTTATTGCACATTTTTCATTCATGGGGCTTATGATAAAACATCATGTGATGCCATCAGTGGGTTAAAGATTATGTGATACCATGCCATCTCCCCTTATCATACACAAAACTTCAGTGAGTGGCAGTAGCAGTATATGACAAGCAATTTTAAGTTGCTTTATTAATGGTAGCTCGGAGATTGCATCCCTTAAGGTTTGAACTGTCAATGTAAATCTCCTTCACAGGTAAACACAAATTTTAATATTCATATTTGTTTCTGCACATGTTCATGTTTTCGGCAGATTTGTTCTTTTTAGATTCTGTCTACAGAAATTTTAGCTGTCTGTTGATGCCATCTATCTGAGGTGAGTACCCCTGATTTGAAGCCTTTCTGTATAATGCCAGGAAAAATAATGGTGAGCAGTGGGTGTCTGGTAGGGATGTGGTAGGGAACTGAGGTGTGGGTGCAGGTCTGCCAGTTTTATCGTTGCTCCTGGGTGAAAAGCTGAGGAGTCCTGATTCTCCAATCAGGCGCAGGGTCCTTCCCCCTGTGATGACCACTTCCTGGGAAGTGTGGCAAAAATCAATCCCAGGAGGCAACATTCTTCAAAAATCCATCATGGCTGAAAATGATTATTGGAGGTTACATCTGGCTGAGCCCACCCACTGGTCAGGCTAAAAATCTTAAACACACCCCTCTCCTGCCCTCTTCTAATCTAATCAAGGGGGCACCTAGTTGCCTGGGGTTGCAGGATGTGGGGGTGTTGCTGGGTTGCTCCAAATGTCCTTCTCTGCCTTTGAAGACCAGTTTGGCAGTTCTTCCCCTTCCTGCCTCCCTCCCACAGGCACATCTCTTTGTGTAAAGCCAGGCCACTTCACACCTCTTCAAGGCAGCCTGGCCAGGCTGCCAGAGGCTGGCCAATCCGAGCACAGCAGCAAAAACAATGCAGGGCTGAAATTGGCAACTTTTCAGTTAAAGTTTAAAACTCTTTACCTGAACAAGTTATATTAAATCCAACAACTGGAAGTTGTGGGATTTATTCTAACAATTAATTTGATACCAAACTCTTCATATCTGTCACTTAAGGGGACTTTTAAAATTAAAATAAAGTCTCCCCATTCTAGCCTATGAAGGCCATTCACTACTATGAGGGAAAAAGGATTTGGCTGTTTTTACCTCACCAGGCCTTATAAAACTATTTTTATAAGGTCCCTGCTTATAGTTACATGGCACCCAGCCCTAGGGGCACATAGGAAACACCTTTAATTATATGTAAAAATAAGGTAGTTTAAGTCTTTGGAACTACTTTCAATTCCAAAGTTGAATTTGCATATAACTTTAATTTAAAAGCAGCCAGCAAGGCAGGCCTGCCTTTAAAATGACACTGGGCACCTAAGCAGTGCACCTATGGGTGCACTACCTATGCTGTGGTCCCTAAACCTACATGCCCTACCATATAATAGGGACTTATAGGTAGGTTGACTTAGCCAATTATAATTAGCCTAATTTGCATATTGGTTTTACACAGAGCACAGGCACTGGGACTGGTTAGCAGTACCCAGGGCACCATCTGAGTCACCAGCCAAAAGTGGAAAATGGGGGCAGAAAGTTAGGGGGCCTCTGCAATCATCCCTGTTTTCTCACACATGCCCCCCCCAGCCCACACGCCCAGGAGACTCAGCCCAACATTGGGAGAGTCTTCCTGGCTTGTCAGGCGAGGAAGACAGTGAAGAGAACAGGCTGTCGCTTTGCAGGGCCTATTCTGCCTTACATCCTCCTGCCATGGTCACTCCCTCTGGGTAGTGAATCCATCCCAACAGTAATAGGACCCATCTCAAACTGAAACTTCCCTCTAGCGGGGTCTTCCTCCTCTCTCTCTGCCAACTTGGGTAGTGAGGTGCCCACCTCTCCTACTCCTAACTATGCTAGGGCAACACCTAGCTTACCCAACGAGGTCACCCAACACTTGAGCAACCCCACCATGACCAACAGGGTCAGGGGGCCTACTTTTCTTTTATCCCTGGGGTCTGCCTCCCAGGCCAAGTGCAGTGCTGCCAGGAAGGCTAGCACCCAGCAGAGGCTACTGACAGCTGTCAGTATCCAGAACCACACCCTTAGCTCTCCACTGACAGGTGGCTGAGCTGCTTTAGGGGCAACTGTGGGGTCCTGGCACTCCTCTTGCTGTCTAGAGTGGGGGGCTACCACCTCCTGTGGCAGACACCCTCCTTCTACTCTCCCTTCCGTCAGTGTAGGGGCAACACCCTGCATCTGGACAGCTACCTGACTACTCAGGACTTCCTTGTGGTTAGGTGAGGCCTCACCAGTGCCAACTCTGGGCTCCCCTCCTACTGGGGCAGAAGGCCTTTTGCTCCCTGGAACTCCCTTTAAGAGTGGCCCACCCTTCCTTTTCTTCTTTCCTTTTCTTGGGGACCCATGTCTCCTAACTGTAGGGACTGACTCCCCAGTTCTTTGGGTTGGGGGGGGCGCCCTGGGCGACCTCCCCATCTGGGACCAGACTCACCTCTGGGAGGTCACTGCCCAGGATACAATCTAGGGGGAGGTCAGCACTGACTACCACTCTAAACCAGCCAAGGACACCCTCCCTCTCTAGGGGCACTATTGCTACAGGTTTGGAGGTGACCTCCCCTGTGGCTATCCTGACTTTCCTGGTCTCTCCTGGGACATACATGTCTGGGGACACTAACCGGTCACTCACTATAGTGTGACTGGCACAGGTGTCTCTCAGGCCAGTGGTCGGGATCCCATTCACCTGATTGGGGTGGAAATGCCTACTCCCATCCTCAGGGATCACCAGCTTACCATCTGGTCCTGTCTCCCAGCTCAATGCTAGGAGGACTTCATCATCTGAGTAGTCCTCCTGGCTACACTGGACAGCCCAGTGCTAACCACCTTCTTGGGACAGGCTGCATCTCCTCTGAAATGACTTGTCTGCTGACAGTCAAAGCAAGCCTTACTGTCCAAGAGCTTTTTTAACCCTGGGTCTCCCTGTCTCTGCTTGTCAGAGTGGGATTTACTCTCCTCCTTTTTAGGGTTCTGGGGTACAGAGGGAGTCTCTGTGGTGGGCTTACCACCTCCCTCCTTAGGTTTTTGGGGACCTGACCCCCCCCTTCTTGGAGTCTCCCCCCGGGACTTGACAACCACCCTGGTTTTTAACCACTCATCAGCTGCCTCCCCTAGCTCTCTAGGGTTGGTCAGCTTAGAGTCCACTAGATGCTGGCGTAACCTTTCTTGGATACAATTGGTTAAGAAGTGCTCTCTCATGATCAGATTGTATAACCCCTCATAAGTATTTACTTTGTTACCATGAATCCAGCCCTCTAGTGCCTTAAGTGAGGTATCTACAAAGTCAACCCAGGACTGGGTACTGACCTTCTGGGTGTCCCTGAACTTCATCCTATACTGCTCTGGGGTCAGACCAAACGTCTTGGTTAAGCACCTCTTCATACTAGGGTATGAATCTGCCTCTTCCCCACTTAAGGTCAGAAGCCTATCCCTCCCTGAGTTGGGGACCAACTCCCATAAAATTGAACCCCAGTATTGAGGCCTACCCCTTCTCATTTGGAGTGCCCTCTCAAAGGCCTCCAACCACTTGTCTATGTCATCCCCCTCTACATAAGCAGGAACCACACCCTTTGGTAATCTGGGGCAAAAAAAAACACCCATGGACACCTCAGCTTCTCTGTCGCGGCCACCATCTCTTTTCTCTTTCTTTGCCCACTTTTTCTTTTCTAGGGCCAGCTTCTCTGCCTCCAAAGCTATAAATGCTAGCTTGGCCTCCAGCTCTCTTTCCCTGAGGGACAGGTTCTCTCCTCCTGAAGGGACCCCCTTCCCCCAACTAGCTTTGGGCTGACCCTAGTAACTGTGTGCAGTGAGGACCTGTCTTCCTCCTCCTCACTTAGGCTCAGATGCCTTCCCTCCCCTGAGTGTTTGGAGCTAGCATCCTCCCCTGATTCTCCCCCCTCTGGAGCTTCCTCTGAGTCTACATCTTGGGCCTCAGCCCATGCTGTCAGGGATTTGATCAGGACATGCTTCCTGAGGTCAGTGGTTGCAGGCAACCCTCTTTCAGTACACAACCCCCTAAGCTGGACTACTGTCAGTGTGGGTAGGCTAGCCAGATCAAGCTCCATTGTTCCCTAGTTTTGTGTCAACAAAAACTTTTTGCATAAATTGGAAACAAGAATTTAGAAAAATAACAAAAATGCAATCATTGAAATTAATCCAAATTAAACATTAAAAACAATTTTTTCACTAGGACAATTTAAAGGATTTTTAATTTGTTTTACTTAAACTGAAATGTGATACTGAACACAAGTACAAGATCCCACCACTGTGCACCAAAAATGTTGGAAAATGGGTTATTGGTAAGGGCAGGTAGGTACCTACACTTAGCAATAGGCCACTAACCTCCACTTAGGTCCAGTTAAGTCTCAGTAAATTAAACCCAGCTCAGCCCTTGCTAGCTTGGCAACGAGCGACAAGGCTTAACTTAGGAGACAGAGTGTAAAGCATTCAAATATCACAAAACAGTAATTAAATAAAACACAGGAAACAGTTTAAAAATCCAAAACCAATTTATAAAAATAGATTATATTTTTATCTTTAGAATGACACAAAAACGAATAAAATCAGATAAGGGGAACCGGAGATATGAATTTTTAAAGAATTATAGTTTATTTAGCGCATAGAAACAAAAAAGCGCCAATCGGGTCATCTGGTTGCACATCGACCGAGGCAAAGTCAAAGTTTAAGGCCGACCGCGATGGAGCCCTGCTCGGCTACAGCTCGCGGGAGGCCTCAGTCAAAAGTTTACCTTCGGACTTAGTTTTTTTTCTGAAGATTTTCTACAGCAGGACAAACCTGCCAGTCCAATCCGACCTCCTGGAACTCTTCTCCGGATGCGCTTTGCGGGAGCCCTCGGTAGAGATTTTTACCTTCAGACTTAGTAATTTTTTTGAGGTGAGAATCCTTCTACCGGGGCAAACCTGGATCTTGGTCCGACGTCCCTGGAGCCCTCCTCGGATACGCTGGCTGGGAGGTCACGGTCAACTTTCTACGTTCGAACTTAGTCTCTTTTTTGGAGATTTTCTTCACCGGGATGAACCCACAAATCAGGCCAGGTCGCGGTTGAGGCAAACCGGCTAGAGTTGCCGCAGCGGGTCGGTCCCTCTATGGGGCTTTTTTTTCAAAAGTTCTCCAAACTTTTGGGTCTTCTCTCAGGTTCTTTTGGGGTCCACAGCTCACCCCAAGGGTACAAAAGCTTGGAGATGATCCTTGGTGGTGTGGACTACAACTCCCAGAATGCACCTGGCGCAAACTCCTTTTTGGCCACTGGGCAGTGGTCAGCTGGATGATTTCTTCAGGAGTTGGTGCAGGGGACTCTGGTTAGCAATTTTTCACCTGTAGCAAACAGGGAGTCCCTCCTTGAACCAGTTGAAGCCAGGCAAAGTCCTTCTTGTGGTGAAGCCCAAGTGTGCAGCTGGTGCAGTCCTTCTGAGTGCAGGTTCCAGGTGCAGGCCAGGGGTCCAGCAGGGCAGTCCTTCTTCTTCTGTAGTTCTTCCTGGTGGGGATGTGGATATATTTAATACCTTTCCTCCTTCAACTGTTTCAGCATTCTTGAACCTTCAGTGATTTTGATGGGATATGACCAATTCAATGCCACCTTTACCAACATTGTAGGCAATATTAAACATACCCAGTTTTCAACTTCTTCCTACAATTCTTGCCTATTCATTTGTTCATGTGATGGTCATCCTTACTTTATAATTAATAACTGCTTCTCTTGTCCTTTCAAAATCTACCGTAGAATCATTTACAAGCATGACATCAACTTTGAACTGGGTTTCCTCATGCTCAACAATTCAAAAGGAGACACTCCTGCATTCTCACTGGGAGTGATCCTGTAGGACAGCCAGCAAAAAAGCCCTGAGAGCCTTCATCCATTCTAAACCACTCTTAATTGCTAATTCAAGAGATCCGTTTACCACTTCTATTCTACCTCTCAACTTCACAATTATTCTCTGGATGACCTTTACCACTCCATTCAGCCTCTCAACTTTACCACTAGTGTCTCAATGACACACTGAAATGTTCCTGTGTTTCACCCCACATTTGTCCATAAATGTTTTTACTGCATTACTTTTGAGTGGCGCACTATTGTCTGATACTAGTTCTTCCAGAATATCTTCTCTGCAAAAAAAATCAGTTCAACATTTGACCTCACTCTCTGACGATTTCTAAGTCATGCTGAAGTGGCCAGCCTATTAATGCTATAACTTTGTCTACTCCATACATTTTTACTTAAGTGTGCCTCCCATGACATTTTAAAGTTCACCAAAAATAACCTAACAAGTGGATTTTATAGCCCAAAAATCTACTTGGTTTCACATCCCACTGATGCAAAACATTGCCTTTCCACAAATAATAGTGGACCATGCACATAAGTATATTGACCTGGTTATTTCTTTCCTATCTACTCTGATTACTCAATTAGAATTTATTTCTTGGAATCACCTTCCTCATGTAACGTCAAAACAATATTAGTATTATTCATGTAAGTACCCTCTTCATTCTCTTACTCAACAAAATGTACTGATTTAGCACGTTCCTAAAATGTCTTTTTTACACTTCAGACAGTTCCCATCTATAACAGGGCAGCCCTTAAAAGTTCCTAAATGTGCTGAGCTAACACTTAAAAAGTCTTCAGAATTCTTCCTTCCAACACTTACTAAAGTAGATTTGGCTGCACTATCAACCCTTATCTCTTACTCATTGACATTGTTTAAATCCTTTGGCATCTCCGGAGGAGCTTACATAAAATCTGGTCACTAAGAACATGATCACATGTTTTGTGCATAAAATCACAGGTTGCTGCCACATTTCCTAATACTGACACATAATTATCAATGATTTCCCCATCTTCTTAATTTATAGAATACAATATAAATGTTTCCATAATTGTGTTGACTTATTGTTGACTAATTGTGTTTACTCTTTTTCCATATCTTATGATCAATTGCTTTTGCTGCATAGACAAACACATTGAAATCTCCTGGATTGCAAATGGAAGTATTGTTTTAAAATACTTAAATCCCTGACCACCCAGGTAATGTTTATGAGATGTTAATTTATGTATAGGTGAGCAATCTTCACCTTCGAATATTTATACATGAGCTTAGAATACATTCAGCGAAATGTTCCAATCCATAGGTGGTTCTCCAACAATTTACAAAAATCCTTGCAATACTTGACATGGCATGTCTGTTGGATCTGTAGAACCACAATAATACAGAGTGAACTATAATATTTTCTACGGGAGGATTGCTACATATAGCTATATATAGCTATTAACATAAATAGAATAACAAAACTGAGCAACATCACCATTATTGTTCAACTAATGGTGCTATACGATTTATACAGCAAGATTAAATCAAATATATATTAATATCATAATCAGTATCAATACAAGAACACTGCAAAAAATGCAAAATGTGAATAATATTATTATTCACATTAAATACAGATTAAATATAGAAAGGCTAGCATGCTTATCACTGTGATCACTATATGCAATGAAAGTCACTGCAAACACAAGTGCAACTGATGGAGATATCACCATGTAACATCACACCGTTGAAATCAGTGTACCCGCTAAATATGGTGGGCTTATCCCAGAGGTAACTGTAGGCATCTGTATAAGGCTAGTGTTTCTATCACCATTGAGACAACAATGGAAAAACTTCAAAGACAGCCTCCATAATAGCTGTCCAAATAACACACACTGCAAGCAAACTCATATGAATCACAGAAATACCAATGCTGCGTGTAAATGTGCTAGAAACTTAAGACTTGTAGATATTCAGCACATTTCCTTTGAATTCAGACTATTCCTATATGACTATGAAAATGAGACCACATAGATACTGTGTACTTCATGTAGTGCCATAAATTGTAATTGCAGCTTGCTTCCAAAATGGCCACCATGGTGGAATCGCTACACGATTGACATAATTGACATGAATTTCAAAGAACGGTGGACCTTGTATTCTTACTTCTGACATGTACACAGTGTGCCAAAAGCTCCAGAGCTGTACCACAAACTGTTTTTTTTAGCCCCAGTGACCAAAATGAACTGACTTCATCTGTTCTGTCCTCAAGACCATCAGCAAGTCACAGTTACTCACTCTTCATCAGACTTCAAATGAACAATGACCATCTCTAATGGACTTCAAAGCTGACTGCACATCCTGTAGTCCAGCCATCACCAGTGTGAGATACCAGAAAAATGATGTAGAGCAGTAGTTGATGCAAAAAACATTTATGGAGAAGGGAATTAGGTTATTACAGTATGCACAGTCAGCTACTAATCAGTGATCGCATCTTCCTACCAACTGCTGCAATTCGATCCCTCACTCCATTCCAATCCTTCACACAAGCATGCACCTGGCATTGCATTCAAACACGTGCCACACAAGCTTTTCAATCCTGCATCATCATGCTACAAACACTCATCACTCACACAAAAGCTCACCTACACTGACAATGCTACACTTTCCTCCCTATACTTGTGTCTGTCTGCCCCCGGAGCATTTGTGTCACAGTGATCTGATAAGTGTATTGTATCCTTCCACTACCTACCTGAGGGAACCATTTTTATTTTAGATTCACCACTCCTTGGGACTGCATGTATTTATTTGCTCTCTCTGTCCCAGCACGGTGCTCCAAATGCTCTCTGCCCCACTCCTCATTCCACGCCCTGTGTTAAAATGTATTTATTTACTTATTTATTAATTTCAAGAACTCGGAAGCTGCACAGTGCTCCCAGACTGCATGCTTCCCTTTTGACCTTCACTCACACTTGTTTTCATTTTGTTTTCATGGTCAGTTTACTGTTCTTGAAGGATATCTACCATGTTGGAAGCGTAGATTAAAAATGGACACCTGTGTCATGATGCATGCATATGCCTGTTCCATGACGCATGCATGAGCCATGATATAAGCATGTGCACAGGCGGCCCCTTGAAACGGAAGATGCAGTGATGCATACACATGTCTTAACAGCAATACACATGTGCAATTTGAAAAACATATTCAACAGCCAATAGCCCCACCTTTGAGAATGGAGACCTATTAACATTGCCAATTCTTTTTTCAGTGCAGAAATTTGAACCACACATTATCATCTACTTTACTTATTCATCATGCTTCTCTCAGCAGATTTTTTTTTTACATTCTTATTCTACAGTAAAATGAATAATGTCTGAAGCCAGCATTAGGAGTGATCTTAAGAATGGTCACATTTTGTGTAGCTCAATACCCCAGAGATAATGCCCAAGATTGCAGTGGGAGTGATGGAAAGTTGTGGAAGAAACAAGACTTGTAACAAAGCCCTCAGTGGATAATAAGTTAAAGAAATAAAGGAGGTCATTGCTTGACTCCAGGAAGAAAGAAACCAGTAGAAAGTGGACACTTTGAAAGTGTGCAGCGATTACGGACCCCAAAGAGCCTGGGTATGCTTGCTGACAGAAGGCTGATTACTCAGAGAACATAAAGAGCGAAGAGGGATGAAGGGAGAAATAGGTAGATTGACCAGTTCCAATGGATGAGTGGTATTCCCATTGAGGGAAATTGAAGGGAGAAGTGAAAGTCAGATGTCCAAGGCAGGAGTAATTTCTTTGCTACCAAACTTGAGGTAATTTTTGGGGAAGAGGATAGCTCACCAGGTAACAGGTTTTAGCATTACACAGAAGTATATCTTGATGACATGGACTATGACATATAACTCATTGGGTATCCTACATATCAACTTTTCTCCATTAATGTCAACACAGAAAGTTGTCAGCGTCAAAGAAATAGATGGTGCTGTGCCTGCTGTGGGAATACAGAGTTGACAGATGTGTGATGCAAGAAACACATCTGTTGAAGAGGAACCGCCAGCACATTAAGGGGGTCATTATGACCCTGGCAGAAGGTGGAGAAGCTGCGGTAAGACCGCCAACAGGCTGGTGGTCTTTTTTTTTGTATTATGACCATGGCGGTTACCGCCATGGACATCCGCCGGTTCTCCGTTCCGCCCGCCGGGCTGGAGACCTGGGTCTCCAGCTCGGCGACCTTCACTATACCGCTGGCGGTATTTTGACCCGGCTTACCGCCGTGGATTTCCTGCGGTTGGAACCGCCATGAAATCCATGGCGGTAAGCACTATCAGTGCCAGGGAATTCATTCCCTGGCACTGATAGGGGTCTACCCCACCCCCCACCCCGACTCCCTCCCCTACACCCCCCACCACCCCTGCCACCCCCCAAAGGTGGCAGGGCCCCCCTCCCCACCCGACCCCCAACATCACAGAACCCACACACACACGACATGCACGCAGGCACCACCAACACACACACGCACACACACCGACATACATGTCTACATCCACACACACAGTCAGACACGCACACCCACATACAAACATACACGCACAGATCCATACAGACATACCCACAGACATACACGCACTCATTCCCAAAACACGCAACACCCCCGCAAGCATACACGCACTCACACACCCCCTCTACATACACAGACGCACACCCCCATGCACCCACACAACACACAACACCCCCCACCCCTCTCCCCTAATGGACGATCGACTTACCTGTTCCGTCGATCCTCCGGGAGGGGATGGGAGCCATGAGGGCTGCTCCGCCGACACCACACCGCCAACAGAACACCGCCACGCCGAATCACAGGACGTGATTCGGTGGGTGGTGTTCTGTTGGCGTGGCGGTGAAGGTGGAGCAACCTCCACTTCCCCGCTGCCCGCCAGTATGGCTGTTGGCGACTCTCCGTCGGAAAAAGGACGGAGAGCAGCCAACAGCCATAATACTAAATATTCTTGTAAAAAGACCGCTGAGGTTGTAATGACCACCTAAGTCTTAATGATTCCCAAGGCAGTCTTTCTCATCTGGTCAATCCAAAAAGGGGTGAGTGGCAATCTTCTTCACTAAAAAATGATGAGAGGTCATTTGTTCAACATCTACGGACTTGGGTAGGATGCTAGTGCTGGAAATCAGATATCAAAGTCTAATACTCTCACAGAGCAACATGTGATTGAATGAGGCAGAAGGAGCTTCTAGATAGCTGATAAGACCATCACTCTAACTAATTTTGAGAACAGAGGCAGGCACAATAATATATGTATCCCAGGGGTACCACGAGGCAGAGGGCACAGACATAATGGCATTCGTGGTGGCTCTTCTTAACTCAATCTCTGGAGACTCTGACACCCCTTGCACATCCTCCATCATGCCAATAAAACGGCTGCTGCTCTGGGTTGTTCTGGTGCACCTCCCGATATCTTGACCTGCCAAACATTATTTTCCGGAGAAAGATTCCATCTTCCGCATTGCATGACAAAAAAGTAAGCTGGTCTTTCAGGGGCACACCATACAACTATATCAGGACTTCTCCCCCATAAAGATCTGACGCAGATGGGATTTTGAAGCAGTGACAAATAAATTATGGAGCAGGGACATCAAGTACCAGTGGGGGCATCCATCCATTCATGTGGGAAGGTAAGAGATGCACATTGCGTTCACTTCATGAAGTGGACAGACTACTGGGCCTGGCGTTGCCACCTACCAAACAACAAGCTACTCCTGAAGACACAACACATGCCCCACTTCAAACTGATTTGGTCCATAGCAAGCCATAAATGATCTGGCAAGAGCCCCAGTGAGACGGTGACTCAAGAGGAGAAAAGAGAAATCATACACCTTCTGCAAACCCTGGCTCCCACCGGCTCTCCGACTGCAACCCCTGCAGATACCCCAGGATCAGGGGCCCACCACTATCCTACTTTGTATGGGGTCCTGCACAGCACTGGAGGTAGGAACATGACTCTTAGCATAAGGTGGGGATGAACACACACTCTATCTGGGCAAACCTCACGAATGACCAAGGCCGCCACCTACATTTTGCACTTATGGTGGCGGTGGGCAGCCATGGGGGACACACTCGCTTCTCCTAGGGCTGAACTGTTATTAGACCACAATGACTCCCATGCAGTGATTCTGTAGGCTAGAGGGTGATGCCTCGAATGAGACTCAGACACTGTGGTGCTAGTCTATGTAGAAAACGATCACAGATGTTGGACTTGATTGGTTCTCATCTGTTGTTTGCTAATGTATTTTTTCTTTCAGGCCTGTAAGCTCTTTGGTATCTTATCCTGCTCCAACACCTTTAACCTCTGCCCTTTGCCATCTGCCCTTTATTGGTAGGGCTCTGTTAGGTCATGACAATAGTCACAAGGAATGAAAATCCCCCTCACAAATGATGTTCTTGACTAGTGGTATCAAACATCTTTCTCTAAATGTGCATGGGCTCAACTCACCAAACAAGCATAATCAAATCTGGGACTACATTCTGTGTGGCTACTCCGATCTAGTCTTCCTCCTGGAGACACTCCTGAGAAGGGCTGATACACACTGCATGACACATCCGTGTTACCCCATCTGTCACTGGGCAACTGAGGCAACTAGAACCACAGGAATAGGAGCAAATTAGCTCTAGGGGTCATCATTACCAAAGTGACAAGAGATAAGGAGGGACGATACCTTGTTCTTCATCTCCTAAATGGGAAAGACAAGCTCACTATGTTAAGTCTGTATGCACCCAACACATCTCAAGATACCTTCATTCGCCGGGTTCTTAGGGAAAAGCTAAAGGGACTGGAGGGAGACTTGTTAGTTGTAGGAGACTTCAACAATGGATTGTCACACCACTATTTACTAGGGGATCGGGGTAATGTCGGCACAGTTGAAAATGGAAATCAAATCCTTGGGGCTGGTAGATGCCTGGAGACATATGCACCCTGATTCATGGGAATACTTCTTCTACTCGCATGTCCACTCTACATACTCATGCATAGACCATATCTTTATCTCCCACACTCTGCTTCGCACGTTAGAACGTGCCAAAATCTCAGACATATCCATCTCTGACCATTTGCATATTTCTCTGTCTAGGCCTATGTTGACTTCTTCCATGGTGAAAACTCCGCAATGGCATCTGCCTCCTAGATATTCTGGGATCCAGCAGACATGGTGGAAATATGTAGAGGCATCACCAAACCATTTGCTTTAGGGTTTAGAGAAGCCAGACTTGTGGAGGATGGACTAACTGCTGAGATAGTGACCTTAGAACAAACAGATAAGGTGAACCCCTCCAGAAAGCAAAAGAGACAGCTAGCAGTCTTGAGGGGCCAGTTGCGGGCAAATAGAACTAATAAAGCTGAATGGTCACTGTTGGCCCTCAAACAGTGCTATTAGAAGGGTCGCAACAAAGTAGGTGCACCATGAACAGGCACCCTCCTATTTAGCCAAGCTCTGCTTCCCATCAGGTGGTAGGGCAATAACAGAATGTGACAACTACCATACTTTCCAGAACTATTATTAAACTTTATATATCCCTGAGAAGTTACTCCCCAAACCTGCATTGACTCATATTTGGCAGAGTGTGACTGGGCCCCTTAGAAGAAATTTGGCTGGCTCTTAAGACCCTTCTATTGGGTAAATCGCTGGGACCGGATGGACTGCTGGTTGGTTTCTACAGGGTTTTTCTTACTGAACTTGGTGGTCACAGTTAACGACTATTCAACTCTTTTACGGCTACGTCAGGCCCTACCCCGACCATGGCTGAGGCCGCAATCACCCTGGTACTGGAACCAGGCAAGGATCCAAATCAGTGTTCATCACACCCTCCTCAATACAGGCGCACAAAATATTACCAAGATTCTCTCTTCTAGGCTAGAGCGCTGTCTCCTATCCCTGATAGACTCTGACCAGGTTGGGTTCATTTGCAATTGCCAAGGCATGGACAACGTGCATAGAATAGCACATTGGGTGGAGAAGGCCCAGTGTCACCAGCTTCCAGCATGCCTCTTGTCACTGGATGCAGAGAAAGCATTCAACAGAGTTGACTGGGCTTTACTTGGCTCGGTTATCAGGAAAATAGGACTGGAATCAGTAATAACTAGTTGAATTTTGGCCTTCTACACTGCACCAATGGGAAGGGATGCGGGTAAATTGATGTGCTTCAGGCTCCATTGCAACAGGCAGGCGAACCAGGCTGGGATGCCATTTATCGCCTCTGCTCTTTGCATTGGCAGTGGAGCCCCTGGCGATAACGATTTGTCGAGCAGTGGTGATGAAAGGAATACCCTTTTGGGCCACAGGCATAAGATCAGTCTTTTTGCTGATGATTTGCTACTCGTCCTGACCCATCTTGATGTTTTACTTCCAGCAGTAGTGACGTGTCTCCAAACCTCCAAGGAGATCTCCGGCTTTAAATATGGCAGAATTAGCATCAAAAACTTGACCAGCCCAGCTACAGAAGTGCCCCAATTGCAGCAGTTGGCACCTTTCTCCCGGTTCCCAATTTTTAAATACCTAGACCTCACCTTAACGCCCATGTTAGCAACTTGGCCAGCAGCCAATTGAACTCCTCTACACTGCACATTAGCCGATGACCTTCGGCTCTGGAAGCACCTCTACATCTCATGGCTGGATAGAGCCAATGTCAAAATGAATATTCTCCTGCAAGTAATATACCTTTTTCAAATGCTCCCCACCCCAATACCCCAAGAAGACATATGGCGACTTCAGCGCAAGCTGAAATTATTTATCTGGGGTGGGAAGAAACCTTGGCTATTCTCCACACTTCTGATGCAACCGAAAGACGAGAGGGCTTTCCTGTCCCAATTTCTTAGAGTACTACTGGTCGGCGCTGAATTTAAAACTTTTGAGCAAAGCCAAGAGGAATATGGCCTCTCAGACAGAGCCCAGCTGGAGTAGCTAAAGTTGTGACATGGGGGGCTCCAGCTCATGACTTACCTGGCAGTCATACGCCCCTATACTCCATATAGTGGGACGAATGGACTCATTTCCACCACTTACCCCATTCTCCAACAATCCACAAGCATGACCCCACACAAATATCAGTTTCAATGGAACAGAGACCTGGCAGTAGACGTTCAGCGTAAGCAATGGGACAATTTGTGCACAAAATTCCCAAAATATATCATAGCCTCTCTTTGAGGGAAACTTCCTATAAACTCATGTACCAATGGTACTATACTTCCTCTAGGCTGTCAACTATCTAGGATGGCACCTCCCCGTTTTGCTGGATATGTGCACAGGCTGTTGGTGACTTTATCCATAAGTGGGGGACATGTCCCCTCTTCAGATCTTCAGGAAAGCAATCCTCAGTCATTAAGGATGTCTTAGGCTACCCTATCCCTGCTACCCCTCATGTAGTTATCTAGGGCCTATGACCACAGGGCTTGACCGATATGACCCGTGCAGACTGGATACTCACCAGTTACATGCTGCATACAGCATAGCAGCTAATTGCCCTAACCTGGAAACAACAATCCCCACCTTCCCTGCCACAGTGGATCACACGCCTCTGGCAGGTCATGGTACTAGAGCAACTTAGGCATTAATTAGCAGGCATGGATGCAAGCTTTGGTAAAAATCTGGCATCTTCTCCTAGCCCACCTCTCCCGTGTAGAACTAACCTGCTTCACCCCACTGAGACTCAAGGCATTGGAGTTGTTCATCTGATGCGCATAGTACTGTACTTTGTCAATCTCTCCACGCTGCACCCTCCTAGGTTCTAGCTTAATCCAGCACTGGACCACTGATCCTTCTTGACACCATACTTACTCCACTTTTGTGCAATTATTACCTGAATATTGTTTGTTGGAATGTTTTATTGTATTAATCTTCTTGTCCCCCTTCCCCTGGTTGATCCTTTCCATCTTGACATTTCAGTTCCACAAGGTTTATCGCATACACAGTAAAATTGATTCTTGCCACCATAGATAAGAGGCAGGTTATGCTATTATTATATATAACAGTCTTACCCGCCTGTTTCATAATGTTGCTTTCAACCTACCTTTATAACTAATGTCATGCTCTGCCTCTTGATGTAAGCAATATATGCTTATTGCTGGTGTTGTGCATCTCTAACTTCCAATGAAAAGAGGTTGAAAAGAAAGAGATTAAGGCCCTCATTACAACAATGGCGGTAACTGCCGCCTACTGCCACAGCAACGGCGTGAACATACCATCGCCGTGGCTACCAGAAGCCCACCCACATTATGACCGTCGACGGAATTCCACCAGAAGGCTGGCGGAATACCGTCGACAGTAACGGCAGCAGGTGGCGGTAAGGTGGCGCTGCTGTCAGCAGCAGCGCCATGCCAGCAAAACACCGCGACCGTGTCATGAGCAATGATATGGACTGGCGGTGTTTTGTTGGCAGACGCTGCTGCTGACAGCAGCGCTGTGTCCCGTCTGCTGCCGGACGACCCCCTGCAAGCAGGTAAGTCAGGTTCTCCGACAGGAGAGGGGGTGGGGGGTGCGTGTGTGGGGGTGTTGTGTGTGGGGGGCTGGGTCTGTTTTTGTATGCGTGCATGCAGGTGTGAGTCGCATTGAATGAGTGCGTGAATGACTGAACATGAGTGTATGCGTATGTTGTGTGTTGTGAATGCGTGTGTGCGACAATGTATGTTGGTGTGTGTTGTGGTGTGTGGATATGTATGTGTGCATGCGTGGGTGGATGTGGGTATGCATGTGTGTATGAGTGTGTATGTGTGCGCATGTGGGTGTGTAAATGTGCGGGGGCAGGAGAGGGAGGGTGGGGGAGGACTCTGGGGAGGGTGGCGGTGGAGACCCCTATCAGTGCCAGGGAAGGAATTCCCTGGCACTGATAGTACCTACCGCCATGGTTTTCTTGGCGGTACGCTAGCCACAAAAGCCACAGCGGTAGGTGGGGTCATGATCCCTAGGGTGGGATTGTGACAGCCGCCTGGGTGGAAACTGAAGACTCCAGCCCAGCGGCCGTTTCCACCCTGGCGGACAGAGTGGTACATTGGCGGTTTGGCTTGAGCCAAAACCGCCAATGTCATAATTTGGGGAATGGTACCACCAGCCTGCTGGCAGTACCTTCACCCAAATTACCGCCGACCGCCAAGGTCGTAATGAGGGCCTAATGCCCTCATTACAACCCTGGCAGTCGGCGATAAAGCGGCGGTAATACCGCCAACAGGCCGGCGGTAATTTTTTTTTAATTATGACCACGGCGGAAACCACCCACACAGACAGCCACTTTAACACACCGACCGCCACGGCGGTAGCAACAAGCACTACAGCGGTAACCGCCAACAGCCAGGCGGAAGACAATGTACAGCCAACACTATTACAACAGGCCTATCTGCCACCTTTTCCGGGGCGGTACCAACGACATCAAAAGCACAGCAGAAACAGTACACAGAAGGCAAAGGACTCACCTCTGGAGATTCAAGGAAGAAACACGACGTCATTGAGCCCGAGTTGCACATCTTCCCCATGCTTGTATACCTCCTCATGCACTACAAACAGCAAGCCCGGCAAAGACAACCACGGTGAGTACTGCCCCCTAGCACACAAGGGAGGGGGGAGGAAAAAGAGAGTGACACAGATGCACGCAACACGCAACACCCCCACCCTCCAACACCATACACACAAACAGATGCAGTGACATTACATATAAACCCTGTACCCCTCAGGAATAATACAAGGACAAAAGGAATTGATTAAAGTGAGCATAATAAGATAAAATACTAGAAAATAATGCTTCAAAATCAAAACAGTATATACATATATGCAAATGGAGGGACACTGTCCAGTCCTCAATGTCCATGGTCCACAGAGCCACATCACATAGGCCAAGGCCCACCTGACTCCTGCAACAACACTGAGAGAACACTGCAGGGGCATCAGGTTAAAAATACACAGGCACCTCGGGGACGGGGAACGGGGGGCACCTCAGCCAGAAGATAGCCCAAATCCACTGGACCTGGAGGGGGCTACATGGCCTATGCAATGTCCTGGGGAGTGCAAAGCCACAGTATCTCTAGTGGGTGGTTTGCCCACTGCTTGTTCCTGGGGAGCGTAAGGCCACAGTCTCTTTAGTGGGTGGTTTGCCCACTGCTTGGTCCTGGGGAGTGCAAAGCCACAGTCTCTCTAGTGGGTGGCTTGCCCACTGCTTGGTCCTGGGGAGTGCAAAGCCACAGTCTCTCTAGTGGGTGGTTTGCCCACTGCTTGGTCCTGGGGAGTGCAAAGCCACAGTCTCTCTAGTGGATGGCTTATCCACTGGTTCTGGGGGGGGCTTGTGCCCAGTGTGCTTCATCCTGGTAAGCAGGAGGTGAGTGGATGGCTTCTCCACTGGTTCTGGAGGGGGGCCGTGTGCCCTGCGATGCAGCACTTGGGGAGTGCAAGGTCACAGTCTCTCACCTGGGTGTCAAACCTACAGGATTTGCAGGATCCAGGACGCACTACAGCCCATGGAGGTGGTGCTGGTGTCGGGGATGCCAGTGTTGTGGGGAGGCTCCAGCCCTTTCCCTGCAGCTTCAGACCCCCTGCAGCCTCAGATGGCTGAACCGCCATGGTTGGTGGTGGGGGCTCAGAATCAGTCCCAGCACCAGGCCTCCTGTCCTTCCTGCCTGAAGGTGCTGGCCCCTTGCCCTTCCCCATGGCAGCTGGTGGTGCCTCCTTGCCCTTCCCCTTGGCAGGTGGTGGTGCATCCTTCCCCTTCCCCTTGGCAGCTGGTGCAGGCACACTGTCAGTGCTGATGGCTGGTTCCCTGGAGCCTCTCCAACCTGCAGTAGCTGCCGACACTACTGTGGCCATGGACTGGGTGGCTGAGGTGCTCGCCTGGGTTCTGACCACCCTGGCCCAACGTGAAGGACGGGGGTAGGGAAGAGGTCAACGGCAGGGAAGAAAAGCTTCTTAGGGACACTGGGGTGGGAAGAGGGTGAAGGTTTGGGAGTGGAGGAAGAGGGAGTGGTTGTTGGAGGTGTCTGTCTGTTATGTTTGGGTGCAGGTGCATGGGCTGGATGCTGTTGTGAGCTGGATGGCTGTTGGGTATCTGAATGCTTGCGTTTTTGTACTTTGGGAGGAGGGGACACAGACACAGTGGGACGTGTGCATGGATGAGGGGTGGTGACTGCCAGTGAGGGGTGTGTACTGATAGGCGTGATGGTGATGGGGTAGTGGATGAGGATGTAGTGCATGCGGGTGTGAGTGGAGACACCACTGGGAGGGTGGTGGATGACGAGGAGGAGGGGGACACAGTGGAGGCAGTGGATGTTGGTATGTCTGCATCTGCATGGTCTTTGTGTGAGCGCCTGTGGGATGATGTGTGGTGCTTGTGTTTGCCTGAGCCACTCCTGTGGGTTGTCTTGGGTGCATGCTGGTCTGAATGTGTGCTTGGGATAGGTTGGGGTTGAGGGGACTGGGTAGAGGAAGATGGAGGGGGGAGGCTGGAGACAGGAACACTGGCTGCCATCAGGGAGGAGGCCAGAGCCTGGATTGATCTCTGTTGGGCTACAAATGGGCAGCCAGCCCCTGGATGGCATTCACTATGGTTGACTGCCCAACAGAGATGGATCGCAGGAGATCAATAGCCTCCTCACTCAGAGCAGCAGGGCTAACTGGGGCAGGGCCTGAGGTGCCTGGTGCAAAGGAGATGCCCACCCTCCTGGGTGAGGGGAAACTTGCTGAGGGGCTGCTGGGAGGTATCACTGTTAGAACTGCCCCCTCCTGTCTCCACTGTGGTGCTCCCCTCACCCTCTGTCCCACTGGTGCCTCACCGTCGGTGGATTCGGCCTTCTGATCCCTGTGGGATGCAGTTCCTCCGTCGCCGGTGCCTCAGCTCCTCCGCCAGATGATGCTAATGCACATAAGGACAGGGTGACAAAACAAAAAGGGGGGAAGAGACAAAGGATACACTTGGTCAATGGCAACAACAACACCACTGTTGACGTACATGACACACACACACACATGGAACAGCACTACGCATTTGGCAAAGCACTACTAGTCACAATGCTAGTCACCAGGCCATAGACAGGAATACCTAACGCCAAGAGCAGCATACCTGACACCCAAAGACCCCTGCCCATTAGTGGATGCCTACTAGCTTGGTAGGAGGTGGTGTTCATCAGCCCCTGCCCAACATGGGACCTACCCTGCAATGTCTGCCCTGGCCTAGGGTCACCCACAGGGACACATCCCCCACCTGGAGCTACCTCACCATGTGCAAGTAGTATACTGGGAAACTGTACTCACCTTCTTGTGGCTGCTGTGATGTCCTCAAGTGCCCATCTAGCCCTGGATAGGCCACCGCCAGTATGCAGGCCATCAGGGGGGTCAGGGTTCAACGGGCACTCCTTCCTCGTTGGGAGGCCATCCCCAGCTGGGACTCCCCCGTCTATCTTACCCAGCATCTCAGGTCCTCTCACCGTTTCCGACAGTGGGTGCCCTGCCTGCCGTAGACCCCCAGGGTCCGCACGTCCTTGGCAATGGCACGCCATATACCCTTTTTCTGATGGGCCTTGACCTGCAGAAAAAGAAACATAGAAAAAGGTATCAGTCGTACCGTCCGGCCTGTTACACTCATGGCCCACATAGCCCTCACATCCCCTTACTCACAGACATTGCCCACCATACATGCATCACGCTGCCCAGAACCCTTCCACCTACCCCCCCACATGAGGCCCTCACACACAGCACTCCATGCATTCATACCCCTTGCTTTATGCTCAAAGTGTACTCACCTGTTGGTCTGGAGGCCCATAAAGCATTCAGTAGTGGGGTTGGACCCACCCACCAGTCTCTGCAACTCCGCAGCGCTGAAGGTAGGGGCTCTTTCCCCAGTGACACAAGCCATGGTCGGTTCCAGGCACAGGTCTTAGCAGCACTTGCAGTGTAGGTCCTCTTCTGTTGAAGGTCAGGTAGCAAGTGAGTAAACAGATAGAAAATGGCGGTCACGTCCAAGGCGGTGCATACCATCACCGCCTGCGTACATCACCATTGGCCACTGTAACCCATAGGGCCCAATGACAACCAATGAGGAGTTGCAAGGCGGTCCTCTACCGCCTCCCACAACGGCCTACAACATCAGGGGAATTAAATAATTTCCACATGTCATCCACACAGAACAGACGGACAGGACAGGACAGGACAGGCGGACGCCATATCAGTGGGTGGGCAGGCCATGGCACCTAATGTGTCACAGTACACATAAGCACCATTTGGGCCTATCCAACAACATACTGTTACAGTTACAACACGCAATGCAGTGTAGTGTTTGGAAATGTGGTATACTGACCAGCTGCTCCCCATTTTGCCCCCTAGATTACAACCGCTGCCGATGAATAGGAGACGGAGACATCCCCCTGTGTACAGACCCCTGGTGGACTTGGCAACAATGGAGGACAGCCACATCATCCTAACCTATAGACTGGACAGGGTCACAAACACAGAGCTATGTGCCCAATTGGAGCCTGACCTGATATCTGCTATCCGTCAGCCCACTGGGATCCCCCCTCTTGTGCAAGTCCTATCTGTGATCCATTTCTTGGCAACTGGCTCCTTCCAAGTGACAGTGGGCTTGGCAGCAGGAATGTCTCAGCCAATATTCTCAATAGTGCTGACCAGAGTGTTGTCTGCCCTGAGTAAACATATGCACAGCTACTTTGTTTTCCCCCAGGTGGAGGATTTGGCCACAGTGAAAGCTGACTTCTATGCAATGGGACATATCCCCAACATTATTGGGCTATTGATGGTACACATATTGCAGTTGTCCCCCCTGAGAAATTAACAGGTCTTCGGAAATCGAAAGAGCTTCCACTCCATGAATGTGCAGATAGTGTGCCTGGCGGACCAGTACATGTCCCATGTCAATGCAAAGTATCGTGGCTCTGTGCATGATGCCTATATCCTGAGAAACAACAGCATCCCATATGTGATGGCTCAACTCCAGAGGCACCGGGTGTGGCTAATAGGTGAGCCCTGATTCCCACCCAGTGACTGTTGATGTATGGGTATGGTGTGGGATCCTAAGGGTTAGTGTGTGTCTAACAGTTGTCCCATAATATTTGCAGGTGACTCTGGTTACCCCAACCTCTCATGGCTACTGACCTCTGTGAAGAATTCCAGGACAAGGGCAGAGGAACGTTACAATGAGGCACATGGGTGAACAAGGAGAATAATAGAGAGGACATTCAGCCTCCGGAAGGCCAGGTTTCATTGCCTCCATCTAACAGGTGGATCCCTGTACTACTCACCAAAGAAGGTGTGCTAGATAATCGTGGCATGCTGCATGTTGTATAACCTTGCCTTGAGATCCAAGGTGCCTTTTCTGCCGGAGGATGAGGCTGGAGATGGGTGTGTGGCAGTAGTGGACCCTGTGGACAGTGAAGATGAGGAGGCAGAGGATGAGGATGAGGACAACAGCAAAGCTATTATACGACAGTGCTTCCAGTGACACACAGGCAAGACACTGTAAAATCACTTTGTATTGAAAGTTTTGTATTTGACATTGTACATGGCAGGCTGATTTTCCCAATTCTATGGCCACTTACTGTACCCTTTGGCATCTCTATTTTCAGATATCTGTGCCCCACTCTGGCACCTGGTGTGTTGACTGCAGCCAACTACATGTCATTCCTATGTATACATTACTGTACAGTTGTATTGCAGTGTTTAAACCTTGTTAAACAAATACATAGTTAAATCATTTGACATACTCCATACTTGTATTTTTTAAAGGGTGTTTATTTAAGTGCTAATAAGTAGAGGGGTATGTGCAATGGGCTGGGGTGATGGTGGAGGAAAGTCCTGGATATAGTCCAGTCTATTTGTATCACAGGTGCATTGTCCAAGAGGGCAACGGGAGGGGAGCAATGGCAGTTCAAGGTGGATAGGGTGACAGAGTGGGACAATCAGGAGAGTCTTATTTCCTGGCGGGTGTCTTGGCAATGTTTTCTGGCTTCTACCTGGGGTCCGTTTGCGGTGTGGTTCTCCTTCTGCAGGGAGAGTGGTGCTGGTGGCCTGTTGATCCTGTGGCGGGGCCTCCTGTCCACTAGAGGCAGTGGGGGTGGAGGGTTGTTCATCGGTGTGACTAGTGTCAGGGGCTAGGTGGTGTGCCACTGCCTCCCTCATGGTGTTGGCCATGTCTGCCAGCACCCCTGCAATGGTAACCAGGATAGTGTGGATGTCCTTCAGGTCCTCCGTGATCCCTAGATACTGTCCCTCCTGGAGCCGCCGGGTCTCCTGCAACTTGTACGGTATCTGGCCCATCATCTCCTGGGAATGGTGGTATGCTCCCAGGATGTTGGTGAGTGCCTAGTGCGAGTTGGTTCCCTGGGCCTGTCCTCCCCCTGTCGCACAGCAGTCCTCCCAGCTTCCCTGTTGTCCTGTGCCTCTGTCCCCTGAACCGTTTGCCCACTGCCACTAACCCCAGGTCCCTGATTGTCCTGTGTTTGTGGGGTTGCCTGGGGTCCCTTTAGTGGTGGACACACTGCTGATTGACGTGTCCTGGGGACAGAGGTATGGGCCTGCTGGGTGGATGCTGTGGTGGTGTTTCCTGAAGGGGGAGGCTCTGGGGTGGAATGGTACTGTGCCTGGGTAACCGACTGTCCGGAGATACCTGATGGGCCAGGTTGGTCATCCAGATTTAGGCGACCAGAGTTGCTGTCATCACTGTGGGCCTCTTCTGTGGGGGGAATAGGTGTTGCTGGCACCTCCTCTCCAGTGACGTTAGGTGGGGGACCTGTGGGGATGTAAATGTAGTGTTATTGTTTCCGCGTGTGACATCTTGTGCATGGGTGTGTTGCCCTGAATGGTTGTGATTGCCCTGTCAGCTTTGCCTTGTGTGAGTAGTGACTTTGTGGGCTAGGTGTTTCTCTCTAATGTGCATGCTTTAGGGATGGGTGTCCATCCAGGGCTGTGAGTGATGTCCATGCATTGGTGATGCATGCAGGACTTGGTATTGGGATGGGTGGGTTGTGATTGTGGGGTGTGTGTGAGGTGGTGGAGTGATGAGGTTGAGGGTATGGGTGGGGGTATGTGATGGCATGCAGGTAGGGGGAGCGATAGTAATAGAGATTTGACTTACCAGAGTCCAGTCGCCATGCTACTCCTGCCAGGCCTTCAGGATGCAGTATTGCCAAGTCTGACTCCTCCCATGTTGTTAGTTGTAGGGGAGGAGGTGGGGGTCCACCGCCAGTCCTCTGTACAGCTATCTGGTGTCTTGCTGCCACGGACCGCACCTTCTCCCATAGGTCGTTCCACCTCTTCCTGATGTCATCCCTTGTTCTTGGGTGCTGTCCCACGGCAGTCATCCTGTCCACGATTCTCCACCATAGCTCCATCTTCCTAGCAATGAATGTCAGCTGCACTTGTGATCCGAATAGATGTGGCTCTACCCAGATGATTTCCTCCACCATGACCCTTAGCTCCTCCTCTGAGAACCTGGGGTGTCTTTGTGGTGCCATGGGTGTAGTGTGTGTGGTATGTATGAGGGTATGTGGGGGTGATGTGTTGGGGTGTGTGCTGTAAGGTGTGTGGATGGTGTATGGTTGATGGTGTTCTGGGGCTCGGGTTCTGTGGTTGCTCCATGTGTCTCTCTCTCAGTTGTCAATTTAGTTTGAGTCATAAAGGGTTGTGGGTAATGTGGGTGTCTGTTTTATAGTGGAGTGGGTGTGTGGGTGTGGCATGTGTATGTGTGTTAGGTGTTTGTAGTTTGAATTGTCCAATGTAGAGTTGTTTTGTTAGTGTGTGTGTATTTTGAGCGTGGCGGTATGTACCAGCAATGGTTTACCGCGGTTGAATGTCTGCCACGGTGATTCGTGGGTCATAATTCTGTGGACGTAGTTCTGTTGACGTAACGGTGTGGGTTTGGATGCCGCCAGTTTATCACTGACCTTTGGGCTGGTGGACTTGTGTGTGTGTCTGCATAGTGATGGATTGCCATGTGTGGGTCATAATATGGGTAGCGGTAAACCCCCGCGCCAGCAGAATGTTGGCGGGAGTCGGCATGGCGGTAAGCAGGACTTACTGCCAATGTCATAATGAGGGCCTAAGTTCTTAGAAAAAAAATTTCATTGGAGAATCAGGGACAGTCTACTCCAGGATGCACAGATAAGGGACTCACTAACAGAAATTATTTATTTATTTATGCCAAAAAAAGCAATGGAGAGGTCAGTAAAGGCAGAGTCTGGGGTTCACTTAAAGTGGTAAACCACAGGTGAACTACATGCTCAACTGGAATTTCAGTTTTGACAGTTAATGGAAATTCATAAGAGAATGGCCATCAAGAAAGTTTGGTGGAACTTTATTACAATCAGGGGTGCAGGACACAGCACAAGGTTTTGATAAAGTAGAATATGCTCTACTCAAGATAAACAAAACCTTTACAGAGGGACAACAAGGAGGATTACTCACTAGCTTGCAAACTCCAAGCCAAATACATACAAGAGAAAGTTGAATTAGTCTGAGTCACAAAAGAAACTTTGGTGGACTTGTTACATGCATTGTAATGCAGTTATTGATTGCTGTTGGGATATATACAGAGTAGAGGACTCTACTGCCCTTTCCATATGGAAATATCTGGAGATGGCGAAGTGGATTTTAGCCCCTCACAAATGAGATAGCTGACAGCCTGGACCATCCTGTAAAACCCTATGAAATAATGTCCTTCATATCTAATCTGCAAATTGGAAACCCCCCAAGCACCATTGGATTCTCACTGTAGTTCTAAAAAGCTCCTTGTGGCATGTTCACCCTGAAACTAACCAGGCTTCTTAACATGTTTGGAGAGAAGGGGCATACAGCATATTCTTGAAAACCATGAAGACATTCATTCTTAACCCAGGGAAAAACCCATGCATGTGCAGTTCATATTGCCCCATCTCCTTCTTGAATGCTGATGCATTATTTTCACTTGCCTTCTAGCTGCAAGACTGTGTCCATTCATGTCAGGTTTTGTGGACACGGACCAATCTAGTTTTACAACAGACAAAATTGTGGGTCTAGCAACATTATGCTCCGGCATATAATTAAAAACATTCACAGGGCCTGGATGAGTGCAATATTGTGTTCTCTGGATGCAAAGAAAGTGTTTGACTGGGTCACCTGGCATTTCCTAGAAAGCAAAGCAAAAACAACAAGTGATGGACGGAATGCTGAACATTGTCAAACACTCACCCCCAGTCACAGATCTGGGTTTAATCCATCGTTTTTTTGCTCACCATGCCACCCCAGTTTGGACCCAGCCATATGCAAATCAGTCTTGACCCTGTTCCTCATGGGAACAGTCCAGCCCGAACTGCTAAGCCAGGTCCTCACTGGACCGGAAACAAGCATCCTGGGACCGGTTTCGGGGTTTCACCCCTCATCAGCCAGGCTAGCTTGAATCCAGTGGCATGGGAAGCACGGGACCCACGTCTGGGCATACCGTTCCCACTTAGGGCGACAAAGCAAAAACAACAAGTGATGGACGGAATGCTGAACATTGTCAAACACTCACCCCCAGTCACAGATCTGGGTTTAATCCATCGTTTTTTTGCTCACCATGCCACCCCAGTTTGGACCCAGCCATATGCAAATCAGTCTTGACCCTGTTCCTCATGGGAACAGTCCAGCCCGAACTGCTAAGCCAGGTCCTCACTGGACCGGAAACAAGCATCCTGGGACCAGTTTCGGGGTTTCACCCCTCATCAGCCAGGCTAGCTTGAATCCAGTGGCATGGGAAGCACGGGACCCACGTCTGGGCATACCGTTCCCACTTAGGGCGACAAAGCAAAAACAACAAGTGATGGACGGAATGCTGAACATTGTCAAACACTCACCCCCAGTCACAGATCTGGGTTTAATCCATCGTTTTTTTGCTCACCATGCCACCCCAGTTTGGACCCAGCCATATGCAAATCAGTCTTGACCCTGTTCCTCATGGGAACAGTCCAGCCCGAACTGCTAAGCCAGGTCCTCACTGGACCGGAAACAAGCATCCTGGGACCGGTTTCGGGGTTTCACCCCTCATCAGCCAGGCTAGCTTGAATCCAGTGGCATGGGAAGCACGGGACCCACGTCTGGGCATACCGTTCCCACTTAGGGCGACAAAGCAAAAACAACAAGTGATGGACGGAATGCTGAACATTGTCAAACACTCACCCCCAGTTACAGATCTGGGTTTAATCCATCGTTTTTTTGCTCACCATGCCACCCCAGTTTGGACCCAGCCATATGCAAATCAGTCTTGACCCTGTTCCTCATGGGAACAGTCCAGCCCGAACTGCTAAGCCAGGTCCTCACTGGACCGGAAACAAGCATCCTGGGACCGGTTTCGGGGTTTCACCCCTCATCAGCCAGGCTAGCTTGAATCCAGTGGCATGGGAAGCACGGGACCCACGTCTGGGCATACCGTTCCCACTTAGGGCGACAAAGCAAAAACAACAAGTGATGGACGGAATGCTGAACATTGTCAAACACTCACCCCCAGTCACAGATCTGGGTTTAATCCATCGTTTTTTTGCTCACCATGCCACCCCAGTTTGGACCCAGCCATATGCAAATCAGTCTTGACCCTGTTCCTCATGGGAACAGTCCAGCCCGAACTGCTAAGCCAGGTCCTCACTGGACCGGAAACAAGCATCCTGGGACCGGTTTCGGGGTTTCACCCCTCATCAGCCAGGCTAGCTTGAATCCAGTGGCATGGGAAGCACGGGACCCACGTCTGGGCATACCGTTCCCACTTAGGGCGACAAAGCAAAAACAACAAGTGATGGACGGAATGCTGAACATTGTCAAACACTCACCCCCAGTCACAGATCTGGGTTTAATCCATCGTTTTTTTGCTCACCATGCCACCCCAGTTTGGACCCAGCCATATGCAAATCAGTCTTGACCCTGTTCCTCATGGGAACAGTCCAGCCCGAACTGCTAAGCCAGGTCCTCACTGGACCGGAAACAAGCATCCTGGGACCGGTTTCGGGGTTTCACCCCTCATCAGCCAGGCTAGCTTGAATCCAGTGGCATGGGAAGCACGGGACCCACGTCTGGGCATACCGTTCCCACTTAGGGCGACAAAGCAAAAACAACAAGTGATGGACGGAATGCTGAACATTGTCAAACACTCACCCCCAGTCACAGATCTGGGTTTAATCCATCGTTTTTTTGCTCACCATGCCACCCCAGTTTGGACCCAGCCATATGCAAATCAGTCTTGACCCTGTTCCTCATGGGAACAGTCCAGCCCGAACTGCTAAGCCAGGTCCTCACTGGACCGGAAACAAGCATCCTGGGACCGGTTTCGGGGTTTCACCCCTCATCAGCCAGGCTAGCTTGAATCCAGTGGCATGGGAAGCACGGGACCCACGTCTGGGCATACCGTTCCCACTTAGGGCGACAAAGCAAAAACAACAAGTGATGGACGGAATGCTGAACATTGTCAAACACTCACCCCCAGTCACAGATCTGGGTTTAATCCATCGTTTTTTTGCTCACCATGCCACCCCAGTTTGGACCCAGCCATATGCAAATCAGTCTTGACCCTGTTCCTCATGGGAACAGTCCAGCCCGAACTGCTAAGCTAGGTCCTCACTGGACCGGAAACAAGCATCCTGGAACCGGTTTCGGGGTTTCACCCCTCATCAGCCAGGCTAGCTTGAATCCAGTGGCATGGGAAGCACGGGACCCACGTCTGGGCATACCGTTCCCACTTAGGGCGACAAAGCAAAAACAACAAGTGATGGACGGAATGCTGAACATTGTCAAACACTCACCCCCAGTCACAGATCTGGGTTTAATCCATCGTTTTTTTGCTCACCATGCCACCCCAGTTTGGACCCAGCCATATGCAAATCAGTCTTGACCCTGTTCCTCATGGGAACAGTCCAGCCCGAACTGCTAAGCCAGGTCCTCACTGGACCGGAAACAAGCATCCTGGGACCGGTTTCGGGGTTTCACCCCTCATCAGCCAGGCTAGCTTGAATCCAGTGGCATGGGAAGCACGGGACCCACGTCTGGGCATACCGTTCCCACTTAGGTCGACAAAGCAAAAACAACAAGTGATGGACGGAATGCTGAACATTGTCAAACACTCACCCCCAGTCACAGATCTGGGTTTAATCCATCGTTTTTTTGCTCACCATGCCACCCCAGTTTGGACCCAGCCATATGCAAATCAGTCTTGACCCTGTTCCTCATGGGAACAGTCCAGCCCGAACTGCTAAGCCAGGTCCTCACTGGACCGGAAACAAGCATCCTGGGACCGGTTTCGGGGTTTCACCCCTCATCAGCCAGGCTAGCTTGAATCCAGTGGCATGGGAAGCACGGGACCCACGTCTGGGCATACCGTTCCCACTTAGGGCGACAAAGCAAAAACAACAAGTGATGGACGGAATGCTGAACATTGTCAAACACTCACCCCCAGTCACAGATCTGGGTTTAATCCATCGTTTTTTTGCTCACCATGCCACCCCAGTTTGGACCCAGCCATATGCAAATCAGTCTTGACCCTGTTCCTCATGGGAACAGTCCAGCCCGAACTGCTAAGCCAGGTCCTCACTGGACCGGAAACAAGCATCCTGGGACCGGTTTCGGGGTTTCACCCCTCATCAGCCAGGCTAGCTTGAATCCAGTGGCATGGGAAGCACGGGACCCACGTCTGGGCATACCGTTCCCACTTAGGGCGACAAAGCAAAAACAACAAGTGATGGACGGAATGCTGAACATTGTCAAACACTCACCCCCAGTCACAGATCTGGGTTTAATCCATCGTTTTTTTGCTCACCATGCCACCCCAGTTTGGACCCAGCCATATGCAAATCAGTCTTGACCCTGTTCCTCATGGGAACAGTCCAGCCCGAACTGCTAAGCCAGGTCCTCACTGGACCGGAAACAAGCATCCTGGGACCGGTTTCGGGGTTTCACCCCTCATCAGCCAGGCTAGCTTGAATCCAGTGGCATGGGAAGCACGGGACCCACGTCTGGGCATACCGTTCCCACTTAGGGCGACAAAGCAAAAACAACAAGTGATGGACGGAATGCTGAACATTGTCAAACACTCACCCCCAGTCACAGATCTGGGTTTAATCCATCGTTTTTTTGCTCACCATGCCACCCCAGTTTGGACCCAGCCATATGCAAATCAGTCTTGACCCTGTTCCTCATGGGAACAGTCCAGCCCGAACTGCTAAGCCAGGTCCTCACTGGACCGGAAACAAGCATCCTGGGACCGGTTTCGGGGTTTCACCCCTCATCAGCCAGGCTAGCTTGAATCCAGTGGCATGGGAAGCACGGGACCCACGTCTGGGCATACCGTTCCCACTTAGGGCGACAAAGCAAAAACAACAAGTGATGGACGGAATGCTGAACATTGTCAAACACTCACCCCCAGTCACAGATCTGGGTTTAATCCATCGTTTTTTTGCTCACCATGCCACCCCAGTTTGGACCCAGCCATATGCAAATCAGTCTTGACCCTGTTCCTCATGGGAACAGTCCAGCCCGAACTGCTAAGCCAGGTCCTCACTGGACCGGAAACAAGCATCCTGGGACCGGTTTCGGGGTTTCACCCCTCATCAGCCAGGCTAGCTTGAATCCAGTGGCATGGGAAGCACGGGACCCACGTCTGGGCATACCGTTCCCACTTAGGGCGACAAAGCAAAAACAACAAGTGATGGACGGAATGCTGAACATTGTCAAACACTCACCCCCAGTCACAGATCTGGGTTTAATCCATCGTTTTTTTGCTCACCATGCCACCCCAGTTTGGACCCAGCCATATGCAAATCAGTCTTGACCCTGTTCCTCATGGGAACAGTCCAGCCCGAACTGCTAAGCCAGGTCCTCACTGGACCGGAAACAAGCATCCTGGGACCGGTTTCGGGGTTTCACCCCTCATCAGCCAGGCTAGCTTGAATCCAGTGGCATGGGAAGCACGGGACCCACGTCTGGGCATACCGTTCCCACTTAGGGCGACAAAGCAAAAACAACAAGTGATGGACGGAATGCTGAACATTGTCAAACACTCACCCCCAGTCACAGATCTGGGTTTAATCCATCGTTTTTTTGCTCACCATGCCACCCCAGTTTGGACCCAGCCATATGCAAATCAGTCTTGACCCTGTTCCTCATGGGAACAGTCCAGCCCGAACTGCTAAGCCAGGTCCTCACTGGACCGGAAACAAGCATCCTGGGACCGGTTTCGGGGTTTCACCCCTCATCAGCCAGGCTAGCTTGAATCCAGTGGCATGGGAAGCACGGGACCCACGTCTGGGCATACCGTTCCCACTTAGGGCGACAAAGCAAAAACAACAAGTGATGGACGGAATGCTGAACATTGTCAAACACTCACCCCCAGTCACAGATCTGGGTTTAATCCATCGTTTTTTTGCTCACCATGCCACCCCAGTTTGGACCCAGCCATATGCAAATCAGTCTTGACCCTGTTCCTCATGGGAACAGTCCAGCCCGAACTGCTAAGCCAGGTCCTCACTGGACCGGAAACAAGCATCCTGGGACCGGTTTCGGGGTTTCACCCCTCATCAGCCAGGCTAGCTTGAATCCAGTGGCATGGGAAGCACGGGACCCACGTCTGGGCATACCGTTCCCACTTAGGGCGACAAAGCAAAAACAACAAGTGATGGACGGAATGCTGAACATTGTCAAACACTCACCCCCAGTCACAGATCTGGGTTTAATCCATCGTTTTTTTGCTCACCATGCCACCCCAGTTTGGACCCAGCCATATGCAAATCAGTCTTGACCCTGTTCCTCATGGGAACAGTCCAGCCCGAACTGCTAAGCCAGGTCCTCACTGGACCGGAAACAAGCATCCTGGGACCGGTTTCGGGGTTTCACCCCTCATCAGCCAGGCTAGCTTGAATCCAGTGGCATGGGAAGCACGGGACCCACGTCTGGGCATACCGTTCCCACTTAGGGCGACAAAGCAAAAACAACAAGTGATGGACGGAATGCTGAACATTGTCAAACACTCACCCCCAGTCACAGATCTGGGTTTAATCCATCGTTTTTTTGCTCACCATGCCACCCCAGTTTGGACCCAGCCATATGCAAATCAGTCTTGACCCTGTTCCTCATGGGAACAGTCCAGCCCGAACTGCTAAGCCAGGTCCTCACTGGACCGGAAACAAGCATCCTGGGACCGGTTTCGGGGTTTCACCCCTCATCAGCCAGGCTAGCTTGAATCCAGTGGCATGTGAAGCACGGGACCCACGTCTGGGCATACCGTTCCCACTTAGGGCGACAAAGCAAAAACAACAAGTGATGGACGGAATGCTGAACATTGTCAAACACTCCCCCCCAGTCACAGATCTGGGTTTAATCCATCGTTTTTTTGCTCACCATGCCACCCCAGTTTGGACCCAGCCATATGCAAATCAGTCTTGACCCTGTTCCTCATGGGAACAGTCCAGCCCGAACTGCTAAGCCAGGTCCTCACTGGACCGGAAACAAGCATCCTGGGACCGGTTTCGGGGTTTCACCCCTCATCAGCCAGGCTAGCTTGAATCCAGTGGCATGGGAAGCACGGGACCCACGTCTGGGCATACCGTTCCCACTTAGGGCGACAAAGCAAAAACAACAAGTGATGGACGGAATGCTGAACATTGTCAAACACTCACCCCCAGTCACAGATCTGGGTTTAATCCATCGTTTTTTTGCTCACCATGCCACCCCAGTTTGGACCCAGCCATATGCAAATCAGTCTTGACCCTGTTCCTCATGGGAACAGTCCAGCCCGAACTGCTAAGCCAGGTCCTCACTGGACCGGAAACAAGCATCCTGGGACCGGTTTCGGGGTTTCACCCCTCATCAGCCAGGCTAGCTTGAATCCAGTGGCATGGGAAGCACGGGACCCACGTCTGGGCATACCGTTCCCACTTAGGGCGACAAAGCAAAAACAACAAGTGATGGACGGAATGCTGAACATTGTCAAACACTCACCCCCAGTCACAGATCTGGGTTTAATCCATCGTTTTTTTGCTCACCATGCCACCCCAGTTTGGACCCAGCCATATGCAAATCAGTCTTGACCCTGTTCCTCATGGGAACAGTCCAGCCCGAACTGCTAAGCCAGGTCCTCACTGGACCGGAAACAAGCATCCTGGGACCGGTTTCGGGGTTTCACCCCTCATCAGCCAGGCTAGCTTGAATCCAGTGGCATGGGAATCACGGGACCCACGTCTGGGCATACCGTTCCCACTTAGGGCGACAAAGCAAAAACAACAAGTGATGGACGGAATGCTGAACATTGTCAAACACTCACCCCCAGTCACAGATCTGGGTTTAATCCATCGTTTTTTTGCTCACCATGCCACCCCAGTTTGGACCCAGCCATATGCAAATCAGTCTTGACCCTGTTCCTCATGGGAACAGTCCAGCCCGAACTGCTAAGCCAGGTCCTCACTGGACCGGAAACAAGCATCCTGGGACCGGTTTCGGGGTTTCACCCCTCATCAGCCAGGCTAGCTTGAATCCAGTGGCATGGGAAGCACGGGACCCACGTCTGGGCATACCGTTCCCACTTAGGGCGACAAAGCAAAAACAACAAGTGATGGACGGAATGCTGAACATTGTCAAACACTCACCCCCAGTTACAGATCTGGGTTTAATCCATCGTTTTTTTGCTCACCATGCCACCCCAGTTTGGACCCAGCCATATGCAAATCAGTCTTGACCCTGTTCCTCATGGGAACAGTCCAGCCCGAACTGCTAAGCCAGGTCCTCACTGGACCGGAAACAAGCATCCTGGGACCGGTTTCGGGGTTTCACCCCTCATCAGCCAGGCTAGCTTGAATCCAGTGGCATGGGAAGCACGGGACCCACGTCTGGGCATACCGTTCCCACTTAGGGCGACAAAGCAAAAACAACAAGTGATGGACGGAATGCTGAACATTGTCAAACACTCACCCCCAGTCACAGATCTGGGTTTAATCCATCGTTTTTTTGCTCACCATGCCACCCCAGTTTGGACCCAGCCATATGCAAATCAGTCTTGACCCTGTTACTCATGGGAACAGTCCAGCCCGAACTGCTAAGCCAGGTCCTCACTGGACCGGAAACAAGCATCCTGGGACCGGTTTCGGGGTTTCACCCCTCATCAGCCAGGCTAGCTTGAATCCAGTGGCATGGGAAGCACGGGACCCACGTCTGGGCATACCGTTCCCACTTAGGGCGACAAAGCAAAAACAACAAGTGATGGACGGAATGCTGAACATTGTCAAACACTCACCCCCAGTCACAGATCTGGGTTTAATCCATCGTTTTTTTGCTCACCATGCCACCCCAGTTTGGACCCAGCCATATGCAAATCAGTCTTGACCCTGTTCCTCATGGGAACAGTCCAGCCCGAACTGCTAAGCCAGGTCCTCACTGGACCGGAAACAAGCATCCTGGGACCGGTTTCGGGGTTTCACCCCTCATCAGCCAGGCTAGCTTGAATCCAGTGGCATGGGAAGCACGGGACCCACGTCTGGGCATACCGTTCCCACTTAGGGCGACAAAGCAAAAACAACAAGTGATGGACGGAATGCTGAACATTGTCAAACACTCACCCCCAGTCACAGATCTGGGTTTAATCCATCGTTTTTTTGCTCACCATGCCACCCCAGTTTGGACCCAGCCATATGCAAATCAGTCTTGACCCTGTTCCTCATGGGAACAGTCCAGCCCGAACTGCTAAGCCAGGTCCTCACTGGACCGGAAACAAGCATCCTGGGACCGGTTTCGGGGTTTCACCCCTCATCAGCCAGGCTAGCTTGAATCCAGTGGCATGGGAAGCACGGGACCCACGTCTGGGCATACCGTTCCCACTTAGGGCGACAAAGCAAAAACAACAAGTGATGGACGGAATGCTGAACATTGTCAAACACTCACCCCCAGTCACAGATCTGGGTTTAATCCATCGTTTTTTTGCTCACCATGCCACCCCAGTTTGGACCCAGCCATATGCAAATCAGTCTTGACCCTGTTCCTCATGGGAACAGTCCAGCCCGAACTGCTAAGCCAGGTCCTCACTGGACCGGAAACAAGCATCCTGGGACCGGTTTCGGGGTTTCACCCCTCATCAGCCAGGCTAGCTTGAATCCAGTGGCATGGGAAGCACGGGACCCACGTCTGGGCATACCGTTCCCACTTAGGGCGACAAAGCAAAAACAACAATTTCCTAGAAAGCATGCTATATATATTCAATTTTGACCCCCAAATATATGGTATGGATATTCTGTGTATACAAGTAGCCACTGGGTTAATGGTGCAACCTCCTCAGCTTTCACAGTCAGATAATGTATAAGGGACAGCTGCCCCTTGTCCTCCCTCCTTATCCTTGTCACAGTGCTATGAAGCAGATAAGGAAATAGGATATTTGGTTCATGTTCTAGTACATCCTATCATTGCTGAGGTTAGTACATCAGGGGAAAGACTGGCAGTATGTGCATAGAATTGGTGCTGTTGGCAGAAAACTACACACAAGTTAAGATCTTTGGAAAAAATAATTTTGAATTAAGCTTGTTAGAGAACTGAACATTTGAAATCTTTTTTGAGATACAAATGCCAGAGACTTTTGGAACTAGGTCATAATTTTAAACATTAATAATTTTGTTTGGCAACAATAGGCATACTTTCACCAACACATTATTGATACTATTATGTTACTCAGTGCACCAAGTTATCAGTGATGTTAAGTAAGAGATATATGTGCTGTTAGGATGTGGAGTTACAAAGTATTAACTAATATGTAATTACTATGCAATTGTAATTAAGTTATCAGAAAAGAACCACTAATTCCTGAAAGTGTGTATGCATGAAGTCAGAAGTAGTTAGTTTACTGATGTTATTTTATGCTATGTACTTTTATCGAGTGTGCAACTCAACCAGAAGGGTATCTTATTACTGAAGGCAGGAGCTACTAGGTCATGCCTTGACCGAGATAAGGTGAAGAGCCAGGCCTTTAGTTTCTTGTGGTATTAAGGAACTGAGGAGGCAGTTCTAATGTGCAGGGGCAGACTGTTCTAGGCTTTGGGTGAGAGGTAGAAGGCACAACTACTAGATCCGGATCTGCAGGGGATGTGTGCAATTAGAAGTCTTGCAGAAGAGAGGTGTTTGTTAGGTATGTGTAACCCTATGAGGTTGTGAGGTAAGTAGGGCCAATGTTGTGCAAGGCTTTGGTGTGTGCATGAGAAGTGTGAAGAGTGTGTGTCTGAGAGCCAGTGGAGGTCTTTGATTTATGGAAAAATGTGGATATGGGGTGTAGTTTGAGTGTGAGTCTGACTGCTGAGCTTTGTATGGTCTGGAGACTGTGTACCTCCAGCTCACTCCTGATGAGGGGTTCGGTAACCATTCTGTCAGTTTTGGTGGGCAGCTATTTGAAAATCTTTATTGAGTATCTTGAGTGTGTGGAAGCAGGAGGCGAAGGCAGGCGGTGTTCACTTGTCCAGTCATAGTTAGCTGTTTGTCAATTACTATTTCAAAGTTCTTTCTGTTAGCAATTTTGTGCATTTAAGTCAAAATGTGCACTAATCATGTGCATAGTATACTTGAAATTACATGTGCATACTGACATGGAGCCATTATCACTGACAAAAATTTGCTATGTCATGTTAAAATGTGTTTTACCGGCTTAGGCTAACTAGGTCTGAGTTAAATGTCAACGCCATCTTGTTCATTATTGGTGCTGCATCATGTTTATTCTTTGTTTACATATCTGCATGCTACTATGTGCAGCAAGATGTGGATTTGAATATTTCTTCCTCAGGAGGAGGAGTACTCTTTTTCCAGGCATCCAGGAGGGTGGCCATGTTGTTTTTGTAGTTCAAGACTGAGATGAGGGCTGTGCTGATGGAGTCCAGGCCTTTGGTGAGGATGTGATGAGGGCAGGGGTCCAAAGATGCATCTGAATGTTTTAGTGCATGGTAGCAGCAGATTCCGAAGTGGTGATGGTGGGTGAGGTGATCATAGTAGCTGTTGTGAAAGGCAGGAGGGCTGTGAGGATGGATTGGTCTGGTTGGAGTTCAAAGCTGCTGTAGATGCTGGTGGCATTGGTGCTGAAGAAGAGGGAGAGTCTGGTGCAGAGGCTCCATGAGGGATTGATGCTGGTTGAGCTTGCTGCTGGAGAGGTGAAATCTTTCAAAATGGGGCACATTTCCTTGGAGCTGTTGGTGCTGCTTTCGATACTGTCGGTGGGTGCAGAACTTTTAGTAGCTCAGATTTGTAGATTGTCTAGTGTTCCTGTTAGCATTGTCTTGGCTTTGCCTCTATCTGTGTTCCAGTTGCTTGCAGTGCTGTGTGATGAGTCTGGGCTTTTCCATGTACCAGTTTCCTTGAGGTCTGCTAAATAAGGCATTGAAGTTTTTTATGTGGTTTGTGAGGGTGTTGATCAGGATGTTGAGGTTCGAGATGGATCTGCAAAGTTTGCTTTGGTATAGTGGCTGACAGTGTAGGAGATCTTAAGACCACGATTCTTCTGAGATTTTGTACCCGTCCTGTTGTGAAGATTTGGTGTTCGTTATTCCTATGGTTATGTAGGAGGGTTATCTGGAAGTGGATGAGGGCATGATTGGACTAGCTGATTGGTGTGGACTTGATGACTGTAGTATCATGGAAGCTGGTGAAGATGGGGTTCAGTAGAGGTCCTACAGATTTGTGGGGATTTCTATTTGCTGGGTGATTCTGAGGTTCGATAGCTCCTTTAGGAAGACGGTCATGTTGGGATCAGTGAAGTCCTCCACCAAAGACGATGAAGGTAATTGACCTGAGTATCAGGGTACAACAAAGTCTGCAATGGTGTTGCCAAAGTTGCTGCATGGTCAGGGAAGAGCTGTAGACCAGGGCCCCTCTCAGATTGTAGATGACAGTGATGAAGAGTTTGAACATTAGGGGGGTCATTACGGCCCTGGCGGCCGGCGGTAAGTTGGCGGTAACACCGCCAACAGGCTGGCGGTGTTCCGCCAGCTATTATGACCGTGGCGCAATAGCCACGGCCATACCGCCGGCCCCTCCACTATACCGCCAGGCTTCCGCCCACCGCTGCCCTGGGGATTATGAGTCCCCGACCGCCAGCCTGTCCGTGGCGGTAAACACCACAATGGAAAGGCTGGCGGTAAGGGGACTTGGGGTGCCCCTGGGGGCCCCTGCACTGCCCATGCACTTAGCATGGGCAGTGCAGGGGCCCCCAGGCATAGCCCCGTCGCGCATTTCACTGCCCGAATTTCGGGCAGTGAAATGCGCGACGGGTGCTACTGCACCCGCTGCACATCAGCATTGCCGCCGGCTCTATTACGAGCCGGCAGCAATGTTGATGTGACTTTTCTGCTGGGCCAGCGGACGGTAACACTGTCACCGTCCGCTGGCCCAGCGGTAAAGTCATAATAGGGAGCCAGGAATACCGCCGGCAATGGCGGTATTCTGGGTCACGCAGCCTCGGCGGTCTTTTTATAAGACCGCCGAGGTTGTAATGACCCCCTAGGTGTTTCATGTTGCTGGTTGTGCTCTGAAGATGATGCCTATTCCTCCTCTCAGTCTATTTGTCCTGTTTTTCAATATTGTATCTAAGGTGATCATTATAGTGATGTTGGGGACTGATGAAGGGTTTAGACAGATTTCAGTCAGCAAAGTCAGGTCCTGTGATCGAATGTACAGTAGATCATAGATGTCGGTGGCGTGTTTGGTGTGGGTGCGTGTGTTGAGGGGTAGGCAGGACAAGGAGAGGTGTAATGTAGAAGGAGGGTCAGGTTTGTGCTGTGTATATTGGATGGAGGGGTCAGGGAGTGTGAGGTAGGTGCAGGACAGTACAGGTGAATTGGCAGGCCATACAGGAGAATGCACATTCTGTGTTGGCTGGTGAGGCGTGACAACAGTGCTGGGAGTAGCAACCGGGATTCAGGGCTCCGAGGGTAGTGGTGGCATAGCAATGAGACAGGTGGAGGTTGGGGTGAGGACCAGGGGTCATGGTCCTTGGCTCAGGCATGGCCCTGATGGGTACAAACAAGTTTACCTTAAGCATGACTTTGGTGCACCAGTGTTCCACACTGTGTCAGTGTTGCAGCCATCATTACGTAGAAGTAAGAGGAGCAGGAGCATTGGGGAAGAGGGTGGGGCTAAGCAAGTGGCTAGAGGCAGTAAGGGAGCTTGGCATGGGAGAGGAGACAGGAAGGTTGACTTGGGGGCTGAAGACACAAAGGAGAGCAGAGAGAGCGTGAAATAAATGGAAAAGGGAGATAAGAGAGCGTTTGAGAATGTGAAAAACTGATAACAATGCAAAAGGGGAGAGAATGAGTGCGTGGTCAAAGAGGCCAAAGCAGGTAAGAGTGAATAATGAAAGCACAAAAAAGAGCAGCAATGAAAGACAAATACTGAAGAGTGAATGGGAGAAGCATAGAAGGACAACAAAAAATGAGTGAAAAAGCACAGAAAAATGCTAATGAATGGATAAATGAAGTAAAGGTGCCTACAGGGAGTTATTAGATAAAAACGATCAAGAACCTAAAATATTTGGTTATACTCCAAAGTGATATTGTATCTTAGGGCCAGATGTAGGTACGGAAAAAATTGCGACTCGGAAATAGCGACTCCATGCGAATCGCTATTTCCGACTCGCAAAACGAAATTCCAGAAAGAATCGCTATTCCAAATAGCGACTCGCAGAGGAGTCGCACCGCATTTTGCGACCACGCTAAAGGCGAGGTCGCAAATTGCACGTAGGGTGTGGTTCTGTGTCGCAAATTGCAACTTACTCGCAAATTGCCTGCAGGTGGAACAAAACAGTTGAAATACCCACTTCCTGGTTCTGTGTGATGACATCACAACCAGGAAGTAACCAAATGGAACAGGGAGGAGAGAGGAGCCCAAACTGCAGAGCCACACCCAGGTGAGAGAAGCAGCAGCAACAATGGCTACACAGGAGAAGGAGACACCCAGTGGAGGCAGAAAACGAAAAATCAAGTTTTCTGACAAGGAGTTGGAGGTGCTAACTGAGGAGGGCTGCCTGCACCATGAACAATTATTTGGCAAGGCAGCAATGAGTGGCCCTGACACCCAAAAAAAGAAGATCTGGCAAGACATCCAGAGCAAGATAAATGCCAATGGGGTAAGCCACCGCACCCTGGATTAAATCCGCAAAAGGTGGTATGAACTTTGCTCCAGGACCAAGGAGAGGGTGGCGGAGCGCATGAGGGAGGTGCATGGCACTGGAGGAGGCCCATCCACTGTTCCACCCCCTACAGCAATAGAAACCATGGTGGAGACAACTTTGGAGCCAGAGGCTGTACTGGGCTTGGAGATGTAGACAGTTTGGCGCCTGGAACATCAAAAAGTACGTACCAAAATATATGCATTCACACCCACAAATGCACTATGCACACCATCCCAGTACACATCAGCAGGCACCTCCAGACTAGCTGCATTCCAGTCTAGCAACCTCTAGAATAGTGCATTATGGGCAATGTAGTACAGTAGTCCAAATATAGGCAAATGTTTATTCAGAGGGATAAAACATATGTGTGAGACTGACAGTGTATCCCCTATGTCCCACAGGTCTTCCACAAGGCCCCCCCATCAGCGCCAGTATGCAGGCAGAGGAACATGGCACAGACCCACAGGAGGAGGCTGCCACAGACACTGCAGGGGGGTGCAGGACAACACCACCCATGGAAATGGCACCGGAGTCCACGGACGATCCTGCGCTGGGTATGGAGGCAGCCATAGAAACACCAGGGCCAATGCCTATGGAAAGGCACACACAGCCATCATCAGGCGCAGTGCGTAGACGTGGCCGTAGATTGCAGTCTGTGCGCAGTGAGGATGTTCCAGATGTCGAGTTTGCGGGACTTGAGGCATCCTTATTGCAGGGTCAGTACCTGCAAAATAGACAGATGAGGTTAATGAAACGGAACCTCACAAGACTGCAGACCACTGTCACACATGGGCTGGCAAATTTGGGCAATCAGTTCATAACAATGAACACACATCGGGGAAACCTGATGACCTCCATTGACAATTTGGTCAGGGAACTGGTGGCTGACAGGGCACAGGCACGGCGCAGGGAGCGCAACACTGCTGCCCGCTTAGACAGACTTGTTGCATCCATAGGGCGCCTGGCAACAAACACGACCTGCCTGTCAAGGCACACTGTCAGCCTGCAAGTAGAACTGGAGCATTTTGCAGGAGATGTGGCACGTGTACTAGGCCGCATCATCCATGTGGTGGATCTGCTGGAGACCAGACAGGCTGCAAGGGGCATAGGGGATACCCCGCAGGACAGTGAGGAGGGCTCTACAGTCAGTAGTGTGTCTGCCACTGATGCAAATGTGCTGCGGAGTAGCAATGCACGGCAGGGCTCAGGGGACCAAGCTGGGGTGAGCCATGGTGGCCGCAGTCGTAGGAGGCTGTGAGCCACTGACATGTACTGGTACAGAGGCACGTGAACATAATATGTCTGATTTGACTGTTTCATTACCATACTGTTCCCAATGATAAGAACATTATAGTTCTGCAATAAAAAGGTTTGGTTTGTCTGACTACACAACTGGGCTATGTGTGTCTGACATTAGTGAGTGTGGTCACGGTTGCCACGTACCTGCCAAAGTAGATGGTTTCAATGTGGTTCCGTCTCTATCTGCCCTCATTTGCGATGCTTCTATCCCCAGGCTGTTGGTGGTAGCTCTTGCTCCTCATCCTCCGTATCTGTGTCTTCAGGGGTGAGATATAGCCCACGTCTGGTGGCAATGTTGTGTAGGATGGCACAGGTGGCAACTATCTTGCATGCTGTTTCTGGGGCATACTGGAGTGCTCCTCCACTTTTGTGGAGTAATCGGAATATTGACTTTAACAAGCCAATCGTCCTCTCGACTACAGTTCTGGTCCACCGATGTGCAATGTTGTATCGCCTCTCATTCTGATTGGCAGGTGTTAGGTATGGGGTGAGTATCCATGGCCTCAGGGCATATGCACTGTCACCTGTTTGACAAAAGAGGCAAATTTAGCAGGGCATTACAGGGTTACACAGTGACCTGTATGTAAGGCTTCAGAGTGTAGTCACCAATACCTAGTAAATATCCTTCTCCAAACTCCCAACGTTCTATGCGTTGGTGTATTCCACTGTGCCTGAATATGTATGAGTCATGTGTACTCCCTGGATATGTAGCCACAATGTCAGTAATGACATTATGGGCGTCACATACCACCTGGATGTTTAGTGAGTGGGTACATTTCCTATTGCGGAACACATATTCCAGATTTGTTGGTGGGCAAATTTGTATATGTGTCCTGTCCACACACCCTATTACATGGGGGAAGTTGGCAATTCTGTAGAAGTCCAACTTGGTGCTGTTCATTTCTGCCTCATTTCTGGGTAGGTATATATATCTGGACATGTGTGTGAGTATGGCATCTAGGAAATATCTGAAGAATAGTGCGAGTGCACTTTGGGATACCCCACCTGCCACTGCAATCACCCCCTGATAGTTACCTGAGGCCAAGAGGTGCAGTGAGCATAGCACTTGCGCATGTGTGGGGATGGTGCTGCTGCGCATTGTCTGTCATTCAAGCTGAGGTTTCAGCAGTTCTATAATCTCTAAAATAACAGCATTGCTCAGTCTGTATTTGTCATAAATCTCCTCCTCAGTTTGTTGAAATAGTGTCTGCCTGGTTCGGTATATCCTCTCCTGTCTCTGCCTCCTCCTCCTCGGCTGGGCAGCCTGGACTCTCCTCCCCCATGCAATCATGTATAGTGCAGCAATTTTGAGTAGCCCAGATGCCTTCTGGGTCTCCTTTTATATTTTGGTTCTGGTTACCACCTGCTCTGAATCAGTGGTAATCTGGGTGTGCAAAACGGGCTTTTTGCGACTAGTCGCAATTTGCGACTTGCTTTTGCATACGGTTTTTGACTCGCAATTTGCGACTTCCTGATTGCGGGTTGCAAAATCAGGTTGCAAATTTTGTGAGTTGGTAATGGGTTGCATCACTATTTGGTGATCAGAAATGGGATTTTTACATCCCATTTCGGATTTTGTGGGGTCGCAAATAGCGATGCGAGCCGTTTGAGACTCACAATCCTTTGCTACATCTGGACCTTAATTCCCTGTACTTAGTTGGAGAAAACATTAAAATGAAGTGTTGAATAAATCACATATCACATTGACAGGTGTGGATGCTTGTGCATGTTATATTGTAAACACGTAATAAGTTAAGGGGTTCAAGATAAATAATATTGCAATAAAAATTAAAAAACTCAAATAATTCATTAAACAGATTGGCGCCATCCTTAAAATGCAATTCGTGACCACTGTCAATAAAGAACTGCCTGGAGGAGATGAACAACAAAAACACTTAAATGATTGAGTGAAGAAACCCAGACTGCCTCACTAATGCCTGTGAACAGAATAATTTCAAGCTCTGCTTTGACTAGTTTGGGTCGTAAAGTTGCTTTCACTTATGGCCACATGATACAGGCATCCAATACCTGATAGTGTTGACACTGTCTGACTTTATAGAACTTTCCAGTGGCTGAAGAGAATACAAGGTACTAGAAAGCAGAATCTGGGGGTCTACTATGGGTAAAGCAAGTGGATAAGTTACAAATTCAAATTCAATCTAGTTGTCCCTGACACTGAAGCCCAAGATGTAGATCAAAGTGATCTGGGAAGAGAAGTAATCAGAGGTGCTGTGGTAGGACGTGGACTTAACAGAAGAGATCTGTAAAGAGAAGACAAGTAAAGTGACACTATCCTTCAGAAACTGGTCAACATACTTTCAGGGCCTTTTAAAGTCCGTGTTTTTACACTGTATCTCTTTTTGACATATTGTAATACCCCTAGTATTGTTTCTGGGAAATGGCCTCGGCTAAATATTATCTGGAATGGAGTAGGAGCTGTCGAAAAACATAATGGAATTTAGGTGACACACTGCACTTTTCAAGAGGCAGACCTGGCACCCTTTCTTCTTCATTCCACACGGCATATGAAATTTGAAATAATGTGACCCTCCTGATGCTTTTTGGATCTGGCACATAGAGAATAACTCAAGATTGTTGAAAGAATCATTCCTTGGGTGACATTTCGAAAATGCAGCAGATGATCTTTTCTGCTAGTGGGAGATCACGAGGGTCAGGCTTGACACTCTGGCATTTCCCCACTAGACTGCAGGCTGAGGGCTGCTGTCAGAAAAGGGTGTGCACCCATGGCCCATGGCTGACACCAGTCTACACACAGTTCCTGCGTTGTGGGGGTTTTGTGTAGGTTTGAACATTATTGCGAGGAATGATTTTGGTTTTCAGTCCAGGCCTGGAGGTCACTTCCTCAGAGTTATGAGAATTTTGACTGGTTTGTCTGCCGTTCTGGCAAAAAAGCAAAGGCTCGGAAATGGAGGACATTATTATAATTGGGAGCACTCCCCAAAGAAAGGGGAATGACGATGAAAATGACAAAGCAGAGTGAAAAGCTAGACAAAATAGCAGTTTGAGTGCGATAAACTGAAATCATCCTACAAGAATAGCGCCTAAAAATGTAAGGTGTATTACTCAACAAGCCTCAGAGCCTGACATATGACTTGAGGGCTGAAATACCTAGGGCCTTATTTATACTTTTTGGTGCAAAACTGCACTAGGGCAGTTTTGCCCCAAAAAGTTTTGCACCGGCTTGCACCATTTTTTAGCACCAGCTGGGCACCATATTTATGGAATGGTGCAAGCCGGTGCAAAGGGTAGGCTAGCTTAAAATAAAATGACGTTAGGCAGTTTTGAGTCAAAATAAATGATTCTGACTAGATTAGCATCATTTTTTGACGCTAAGGGGCACATTTATACTCTGTTTGCACTGAATTAGCGTAATTTTTTTTAACTCTAATTCAGTGCAAAACTAACTCCATATTTATACTTTGGTGCTAGACCCATCTAGCACCAAATTTATGGAGTTAAAGTCATTTTTTGGAAGTGGAAAACTACCTTGCCTTAATGAGATGCGAGGTAGGCGTTCCCGTGCAAAAAAATGACTCCATGGCCTTAACACCATATTTATACTCCCATGTAAAAATGGTGCAAGGGAGGGAGGAGGGGTCAAAAAATGGGGCAAAGCTTGCTTTGCCCCATTTTTTAAGACCAGGGTCAGGGCAGGTGTTAGGCGACCTGTGGCCCTATTTCCATGGTGGAAAACCATGGAATAAGCCCAGAGGTGCCCTCCCTAGGCCCTAGGGGCACCCCCACCCACACTAGAGGGACTGCGAGGATGGGGGACCCCATCCCAGGTAAGTACAGGTAAGTGCATTTTATTTTTGAAAGTGCCATAGGGGTCCCTGAAATGGGCCCCCATACATGGCACATGGTGCAATGGCCATGCCCAGGGGACCCCTGTCCTCTTTGCTGGCCACAGGGGTGGTGGGCATGACTGCTGCCTTTTCTAAGGCAGGAGTCATGTGGCATGGTAGGTTTAGCACCATAAAATGACGCTAATCTGGTTTACTCTTTTTATTTTTTACACTAACCTGCCTAAAGCCATTTTTTGGTGCTAAACCCTCTTCTTCTATACTGCCAGCCCCACCCGACTAAAGTCATTTTTTAAAACTCTAGCCTACCCTTTGCACCGGCTTGCACCATTCCATAAATATGGTGCCCGGCTGGTGCACAGAAATGGTGCAAGCCGGTGCTAAACTTTTTGGTGCAAAACTGAGTTAGTGCAGCTTTGCAGCAAAAAGTATAAATAAGGGCCAATATTTTGTAAGTTTGCGCCACTTTTGCGTCATAAAATGACGTTAATGCGGTGCAAAAAAAGTTTAAATCAGGGCCTTGGTGCTAGATGAGTCTAGCACCAAAGTATAAATATGGAGTTAGTTTTGCACCGAATTAGAGTTAAAAAAAATGACACTAATTCGGTGCAAACAGAGTATAAATATGCCGCAGAGTATAAATATGCCCCTAAATATGGCGTTAAGGCCATAGAGTCATTTTTTGCACAGGAACGCCTACCTTGCATCTCATTAAGGCAAAGTAGGTCTCCACTATCAAAAAATGACTTTAACTCCATAAATTTGGTGCTAGAGGGGTCTAGCACCAAAGTATAAATATGGAGTTAGTTTTGCACCGAATTAGAGTTAAAAAAAATGACACTAATTCGGTGCAAACAGAGTATAAATATGCCCCCTAATATCTTATCGAAGCCTTTAATTTCTCACAAACCTACATCCTCTGAAACGTTCTTTTCCTTCTCTTCAATTACGTTCTTGACACTTTTCCCTCACTACTTAAATCTGATTTCCCACGCATCCTTCACACTCTGCTTATGACTTTGCCATCTATGTATTAGCAATGGTTTTCTATGTAAGAGATACACTTTTAGGTGCAAAAGAACTACTGGGCAATATGCTGAATACACTGTTTACTTTGAGTTATAATATAAATTATCATATAAATATATTAACTTTGCAAGCTAATAAGTTGTATTTTAGCTCTTTTTGAAAAGTGTACTATATTTTAGCAACTGGAACAATGTTCTTTTTTATGTGTTATGAGGAATAACTCATTCGGTTGGTTTTGTCTTCCGGCTTTTTCTGTGTTGGAAACATCATTTTCTTCAGCTATGACATTGACCTTTGTCTTGAAGATTGAGGTAATAATTATACAGTGATGTTTCATCACAGAAAACCGAGGTCAAGGGCGTTATTAGCTTGGTAAGAGGGGTATTTTTAATACACTGAAAGGCACCCTAAGAAGTAAAGATCAGTTTCTGCAGAAACTTCTTCATAAGAGTTGAGTTCTTGGAATCTCACTTTTTGCATTGAATCTAAATGACCATTCACCAGGAGTCATGAGGATGATAACAATGTGCAAAGTTCTCACAATTTTTACTGTAATTGAATTACGCTTATTGCTCCACGCTTGATCAACTTGTTTGAGATAGATCTAATGCAGGTAGGATGGAGTGGCCCAAAAGCTTTTGCCTCGTCGATAATAGAACGTTTTGATAATCCTGACAAAGATTCAGGCTGGATAAGAGCAGGTTGTTTCTCGCTCTAGTTTATAGTTCTTTGGTGCATGATCTATATGGGGGTCATTAAGACCTCGGCGGTCTTGCAAAAAGACCGCCGAGGCCGCGGGAGACAGAATACCGCCATTGCCGGCGGTATTCCTGGCTCCCTATTATGACATTTCCGCTGGGCCAGCGGACGGTAACAGTGTTACCGTCCGCTGGCCCAGCGGAAATGTCACATCAACATTGCTGCCAGCTCGTGATAGAGCCGGCGGCAATGCTGATGTGCAGCGGGTGCAGTAGCACCCGTCGCGCATTTCACTGCCCGAAATTCGGGCAGTGAAATGCGCGACGGGGCTCCGCCTGGGGGCCCCTGCACTGCCCATGCCAAGTGCATGGCCAGTGCAAGGGCCCCCAGGGGCACCCCAAGTCCCCTTACCGCCAGCCTTTCAATGGCGGTGTTTACCACCACGGACAGGCTGGCGGTCGGGGACTCATAATCCCCAGGGCAGCGGTGCTTGCACCGCTGCCCTGGGGATTATGACCGCCAGGAGGAAACCTGGCGGGAAAGGGGAGGGGCCGGCGGTATGGCCGTGGCTTTTCCGCCACGGCTTGTAATTGCTGGCAGAACACCGCCAGCCTGTTGGCGGTGTTACCGCCAACTTATAACCAGAGTACGTTTTCTTTACAACCACACATCTTCCTCACGTTGGGACTGTATGGTGAATAGTTTGCTTCAGTGACGTGCAGCCTATCAGTTACATTTATTTGATTTCCAATTTCCCTCCAGACAATACCCATTGCAGGCCCCTTTTTCCTCCTCATTTTAGACTTTCGTCAATGCACTCAATTAGTCGATGCTGTCTGTCCAGATTCGCAGCAGGCAAATCCACATGAATTATTTATTTGATGTGATCAAAGTCTTTTGACATGTTGATGCCATGTTAAAAACCCACCACAATCCTTTTGTGCAGTGGAATGCATATGGGAGAGCTCAGGTAAACCTCCTTTCTTTATTTTCAAGCCTTGTCTCTCTCATGCCTCCTACCAAATAATGTGTGGTTATCCCTCATCTCCAAATCATTCTCTGCCAGAAGCTATGTATGCCTTATTTAATGCCTAGGTCCAAATTCGTTTTCCCATCACTCTAGGTTTTCTACACTGCAGTCCATCCAACCTGTAGGAAATTGAGTTTTTGAGAATGGGGACTAAGTGAGGAGTATCTTTTCAAGCAACAACCACAATCCCTGTCAGGGTGAACCACAAATGGCACTAAATAAACCTGTGCTTAACCCTCTGGTAATTTGGCAAACAAGCAGTCAGGCTTAACTTAGAGGCAATGTCCCAAGCATTTATTCAGAACTCAAACAGTGATAAAGTCAAAACACAACATAAGAGAAATCCTGCATCAATTTAGAAAAATAGATATAACTTTAATAAAAGAAGATCAAAACAACATAAGTTTAGTCACTAGAACCAGAGACATGCACTTTCAAAAGTTTAAGTGAGAATAGCACCTAAATGCACAAAGTACGATCCATGGTCATTTGGTCATGCTAGATCAGGAGACAGTTACAAGTTCAGGCTGACCACAGTGGAGCACGATTTGGATAGAGGGACCAGTTTAGTTCAGCTGAAAAAGTTACCTTCTCAAAATCTGGTTCAAGTCCAGTTCACGGTGGAGGAGGTGACAAGGAGCAAGACGAGCATTGCAGATGATTGTCGCTGCAGCCCAAAGAGCAGGCTGGACCTGGTGGACAGTCGCTGTAGCACTAAGATCCTATCGGGGTTCACAGGCAGTCGTTGCTGGAGCGTAACATGGGCAGTCACCGCAGGCCATTGTCGCTTGTTAGAAATGGGGTCTTTGGTTGGGAGTCAGGTTACCCCCTGTCCAAGCAAGGACCCTCACTCTAGTCAGGGTAAGTCACACACAATCCACATTATCCTGTGCCCACCATCTGGTAGCTTTGCACTGAGCAGTCAGGTTTAACTTAGAAGGCAATGTGTAAAGTATTTGTGCAATAAATCATGCAATAACACAGTATAACACCACAAAAATACACCACACAGTGTTTAGAAAAATATATAATATTTATCTGGTTAAATGCAGGCCAAAACGATCAAGAATCAATAAGTATACATTGAAATATCACTATCAAAATTATATAAAGTGTCTTTAGTCTTTAAAAAGCAACAAATGTGTCTTGCAAGCACAAAGTACCTGTTTTGTGTTCAAATTCTCCGCCAGGGTCCGCAGAGGAGGGGTTGCGTGGAATACAGGGAGGTGTGCGTACATTTTTCCGGCACACACAGATGATGCGTTGTTGAGTTTTCATGCAGGGCAGGCTTGTGTCAATTTCTGGCACAGAGACTGGCATCCTCTTCGGGTTGCGTAGTTTTTGGACACCCCGGGCCGATGCATTGAAATCCTGGCCTTGCAGGACAAAGTCACAGAGGCTGCGTCGATCTAGTGGGTGATGTGTCGATTCTTCTTGCAGGAAGTCGGGCTATGTCATTCTGGTTCAGCTTTGCATCGATCCAGTGTGCCGTGCGTCAAATTTCCAGTTGCAATGCTGGTGCTGCGTCGATCTCCTCATCGGGAAGTCAGGCTGCGTCGTTCCGGTTCAGCGTGCAGTGATTTTCTCACCGCTAGGCAGGCTGTGCCTCGTTTCTTGCAGGCTGTGTATCAATTTTCGCTGCACAAGGAGTTCTTTTGCAGGGACGAAGTCTTTTTGGTCCTGAGCATTCAAGGAACAGGAGGCAAGTTCTATCCAAGCCCTTGGAGAGCACTTCTCAGCAGAGCCAGAGGACATCAAGGCAGCAGGGCAACAGCAGGGAAGCAGTTATTTGCAGAAAAGCAGTCTGTTGAGTCCTTTGGGCAGCCAGGCAGTTCCTCTTGGTAGGTTGCAGGTTCTGGTTCTGGGTTTCTTCTCCAGTGGTATCTTGTCCAGAAGTGTCTGAGTTGGTGGGTCGGAGAACCTGCTTAAATACACAAATCTGCCTTTTAATTGGGGGAACCTTCAAAGAGTGGCTTAGAAGAGCACAAGGTCCCCTGTCAGTTCCATTCTATTTGCCAGAGTCCCAGGAGGGGGTGTGGCAGTCCTTTGTGTGAGGGCAGGCTACTGTCCTTTGACATGTAAGTGTCAGGCCCTCCACCCTCCCAGCCCAGGAAGACCCACTCCATATGCAGATGTGTGCAAGTGTGACTGAGCATCCGGTGTTTGGGGTTTATCTGAGTGGAATGCAGAAGGGAGCTGTCAACTAACCCAGCCAAACATGGGTTGTAAGGCACAGAAGGATTTAAGTGCAGAGAAATGCTCACTTTCTAAAAGTGGCATTTCTAAAATAGTAATATTAAATCCAACTTCACCAGTCAGCAGGATTTTGTATTACCATTCTGGCCATACTAAATATGACCTTGTTACTCCTTTCAGATCAGAATCTACCACTCAAGCCGCATTTGAAGGTAGCCCTAATGTTAGCCTATGAAAGGAGCAGGCCTCACAGCAGTGTAAAAACGAATTCAGGAGTTTTACACTACCAGGATATATAAACTGCACAGGTACATGTCCTGCCTTTTATCAACATACTGCCCTGCCCTATGGGATATCCAGGGGCTAACGTAGGGGTGACATATATCTACAAAAAGGGTAGTTTAAGGCTTGGCAAGTACTTTTAAATGCCAAGTCAAAGTGGCAGTGAAACTGTACATACAGGCCTTGCAATGGCAGGCCTGAGTTATGGTTAAGAGGCTACTTATGTGCGTGGCACAATGCATGCTTACTAGTAGTATTTAATCTACAGGCCCTTGGCACATGTAGTGAACTTTACTGGGGTCTTACAATTAGATTAAATAAGCCAATTGGGTATAAACCAATGTCAACATGTTTAAGGGAGAGAGCATATGCACTTTAGCACGGATTAGCAGTGGTAAAGTGCGCAGAGTCCTAAAACCAGCAAAAACAGTGTCCAAAAAGTGGAGGGAGGCAGGCAAAACGTTTGGGGTGACCACCCTAATGTTTCAGGTTTAACATCTCTGTACCGTGAAAAGCAAATCTCACATCTCTGATCACCACTGGCAGTCACTGGAGCTTTCATTGGCGGTCATCAGGGGTGGCACAATTATGGCATGAATGGGCCTGTTTGTAGTCACAAAGAGCCAAAAATGTTCTCTCTTTCTTCACAGAAGGAGCTCAGCTGATGCTACCCAAGGGTCCAGGACCTGGTGAGGAATCTTTTGGGGATCAGGAACTCACTCCAACAGGGGCCAGCAAGGCTCACCAGGTCCAGTAGCCTCTCCAGGCAGGGCCAGTGCAGCAAGTCAGCTGGGGAGTTGCAGGAAGGCCCTGTATCTTGCTATTTTCCTGTAGCTCAGAACAGAAGGCCAGCCACTTGATCCTTGGAGTCATTCTAGTAGTCTTAGGATTAAGAAGAAAGGCAGGACTTAAGGATCAGGGCATCCCTGCGGAAGCAGCAGGGCAGTCCTTGGAGGTAGATAGGAGGCCTCATGCCGCAGGGCAGACCTCTGAAGTACAAGGAAGCCCTCATGGGGGTCCTCAGCAGGTCCAACAGTGAATTGAAGAGTTGGTCTGGGGGTTCAGTATTTATACCTGGAGCCAGCCTTTGAAGTGAGAGAAACTTCTACACTCCCCCCACATCTGGTTTTGGAACTTGCTTCCTTCCCTGCCCAGGTTCCAAATGGTATAGAGTGGCAGTGGACCAGTGTCAAGTTCTTTGTGAGCATGCTTATGCAGACCCTTTGAAACATAAGTAGACCTGGGAACAGCTCCTGCCCTCCCATCCTGCCAAACATAGTCACCCTTTGTCTCACTGTCTGGGAGGACATATATATAGTAAGGCTTTGTTGTAAAGGCATGCATGGTAAAGGCATATTCATGGTAAAATTTGTGTGGTAAAAAATATGAGTTTTAATTGATGTGTTGTAAAGGCATGCATGGTTATGGCATGCATGGTTCCATCATACAAACTTGTGAGGCATGTTTTAAAGGGCTACTTAAGTGGATGGCACAATAAGCGATGCTAACCCATTAGAAGCATTTAATGTACAGACCCTTGATACATGTTGTACCACTTTACTAGGGATTTAGAAGTAAATGTAATGAACCAATGGTTACTTTGGCCAGTACAATATGATTGCTAGAGAGCACATGTTATGTAGTTGTTTTAAAGAGCTCTGCCAACTCCTGATAGAGAGCTCACTGCCCCCAGGGAGTTTTCCAAGGAGGTCGATCACTGGCTCAGTTCTGGGGTCCCTGTGAAGGCACACTGGAGTGACCCCGAGGAAAGTGGTTGAGGTTCCCCCTCAACAGAGTGAAGAGAAGGTCTGCAGTGATCCAGGCAGATCCCATAATAGTGTGAGAGGAAATTTGAAAATGACCAATATATTAGAGCATACAGCATATTGTCTCAGGTTGAATCTGTAAAAACTACTCAATCTCTTGCCATCTATGTCAGATTCACTGAATTATGATGAAGAAGTGGGTTGTTTTAAAATCACTCTTTTTGATACATAGACTCTTTTATCATCACACTTCTTCTTTTCCAGCTAAATCATTTAGGCACCTTCAGCTGATGTACAATCTCTGGTCAGGCTCTCACCTCTCTTTCATCTTACATGGATCAAGTGAGGTGGCAGAGTGTCTGGATGCATAGTACACAACTATGAAATTATCTTCCAATGCATCTGAGGGCAGAGCACATTTTCTGCATTTGAGGCATATGATTAAGCAGAGGCTTTTTGACAAGCCTTGACATATCGTATGCCCAGACTGCACATAGTGACTGCTAGCTCCACACTACCAAGAGACTCTTTTGTAGGGTAAAGCTTTGTGCTATTATAAACAGACAAAATATGTGGATAAATGGATACATGCCTAAACATGCCACCTTTTTCTATAGAAGACTACCAAGCAGGGTTTTACTGGTTGTGTGGCTGTCCACCCCATCTAGACACAAGGTATATACCTGCCATCGTCTCCCCACATTCCACCCTTGTACGCTTTCCTAAAGGAACAGATGCTGTTTAATATTAGAAAGAGGAACACTCCTACACATTGCATTTAAGACCTACACTACAACCAAAGGTCAGCTTGATCTAAAATGACCCATTACTAGTAACGTGCTTGCCCTAGCTGATTAAGAAATAATTCTGTAAATGCATGGTTTATTTTGGATGCTCAGTCCTTTGCAAAATCATGTTTTGTTTAGCCTAAACACATTATTGTAGGTTTACTTTTCTAAAGTCCCTTGTAACTTTCAAGGACTACAAGTATTTCAGCGTAGCTGACATATGGGTTCTCTCATCCACTAGCTTGTATTACCAATAATATATTTTGTTTAAGAGCTGAATCTTTATGTACACACATTATAATGCAATTTATGTCATAAGAGCTTACGTGGCTCACTTATTTTGTTTTCAAGGTCATCATACTTCTTCTGCATTGAAATATTAGCTGAAAATGCAAACCACAGTGAAAGCCAATGCATTATATTACTGAAAAATAATAATTGTTAGTTTCTGTACTTATAGTTTAATTCTCCCCAATGTAATGTTCATACATATAGTAATTCTAAGAGAAGTGCACCAATGTAATCACAGACCAAGGAATTGCAATTCATTTTTTTCAATAGTTTTTCACTACTGTAGCGATGCTCAGCAACATACTCTGTTGAATACAGCTAAAAAGATTACTGCAGTTTTATTTAGAAACCTCACACAGAGAAGGAAACATATTCCAGAAAACACACACTTTTTTGTAGATGGCCATTAAATATTATCAGAAATCAATCACTATCCAGTGAATCAAAGATAATCTCCAGACACTAAAGGTCATTACTCTGCCAGTGCCCACCATGACCACTTGTAGTATTTGCCCTTCATTATTGTGGGAGGGTGGAGGGGGCTGGCTTTGGCTACCTATCTGCTAATAGCTGATGGTAGTCTTCTGTTAGGATTCTGTTGTTTTATCGGCAGGTGATACTCACAAGGTTTCTGTGAGGTCCTGTCTTTCCTCTGGTTTACAAAAGAGTATTGCAGCACACATTGCAAAGTTTGCACCACATCAAGGGTATAGCTCTGGTAGTCATACTACCACACAGATGAATTCTGGTCTATGTAGTTTCCTTTCTTCTTCAAATCTTGCTATGGTCAAGCCATATAGGAAGAGCCCTCTTTGTTGTTAAGATCCCTAATATTTGGCTTCTCTCTGTCTGCTCTAATCTATACTCTGTTCCTGGGTTCCCTGTGTTCCTTCTTATGCCCTCTTGCTTCAGTAGTCTGCCCCTTTCAAGTCCAAGTGCACTCTCTAGGTAGAGCTCTTATTCCCAGAATCTGGGTAATTATTCACATGTAGCTCTCATCCTGCACCTGTGCTTGTAGCCTTAGCAATCACATATATATTCCCTAATAGCTCAGTAATGAAAGTTCTCACAGTTGCCTAGCAACTGAGATTCTACATGAACCTGGTTGAGTTGCTTCCATGCTTGAAGACCTATTTCTATTTTATATATGCTGTGTGTAGTCTCTCTTATTTGATTTCCCTGTACCTGTCTTACTGCTATACCTCCTTTCTCCCTTGTCCATTCATATCTGTAGATCCTGTATTGCTATTCCTGTTCTCCGCTGTAGGTACCTTTTTCCTGTATTCCGGAGTTCCATGCTGTACTCACATATTACAAATCTTTCCTGTGTCTATCTTGTTTTCTCAGTTAGCTACAATGGCCTGTCTATCCTTCCTGTACTCACTCACACTCATAACATCCCCTGTTTCATAGACTCCAGTCCTGCTTTTCCTGCGTTTAGTTCCTGTATTCTGTTTCCTTGTTCCATTTCCTATGTCCTCCATTATGTTCAAAAACCTAGGGCCTCATTTAGAGTTTCGAGAATGAGGTTTCTCCGTCACAAAGGTGATGGATATACTATTAATCATGTTACCACTCCATTATAGCCTAAGAAGAACATAATATAGTAGACGGAATATCCATCACATTTGTGACAGAGCAACCCATCCGTCGAACTCTAAATCAGATCCATAGTTGAACCAACCAGCAGGAGCCAGTGAGGTCTGGTGCTTAATACTTAATACTCAGAGACTCACTTAGCCCTGGTTGTTTCCCAATATCCTGTGAGATTAACTGTTGTTTGGCTCATTGTGATTCATTTTTAGAGGCAGGCAAATCATCCATCATACAAACTATAATTTATGGTATTTAGTATACTGTTTTCTTATTGTGCACTTTCTTATTTTTATGCATTGCCCTTTTCATTGTTTCTTGTACTGTATACGTGTTGTATGCATAGTTTGTCTTCTTCAGGCTTCACCTAGTTCCTTACCAATATTCACAGCTCATCTCTCACTTTTTTAAGTCTTCTCCATCTAAGTTTGAAGCATTCCCTTGTATATACTATCCTTCTCCATCTAAGCTTCAAGAACTCTCTTGTATATGCTACACCTTTGGCCAAATTACCTTTTTCCCTGCATGTTTTCCTTCATAGTTATTCAAGTCTTGGTCTCAACAAGGCTTCTGAATGCTATTAGTTCCTTACTGTTGGCAATGGCAATCCCCTCCTTGGATGACCCTGTTAACCTTCTTCACAAGTGCTGTGGCACAAGGAGAATCCAATCCATTCAGACTCAATCCACTCAGAGTACTGGAAACACTTGTTTCATCAACTCAAATTCATGACAGTTATAATCCAAAAGGAGAAGTTCCTTGAGTGTATGTGCATCCAATGACAAAAGAGGAATCCCAAGCCACTGTGAGTGACAGACACAGGTATACAACCATCTGCTTGACGGAATTCTAGCCTCGATCACTTGCTTGAAATTGGTGGCTTGGTAGGAGGTGATTTTTACAGGGCAGGGAAAGAATACTGCATACCTGTACCCAAGTGTGAATTGAGGTCCAAGTACAAATAATACCTTGATTCAAATGCAGTGTTGACAGATGCTAAAGGTCAGTTCTCCAATGATTCAGTCAGACTTACTAAAATAGTTAAATTTAATTTACCACTCCATAAGAACACGTCAATTTACAGCAACCCTAAAACAAGCAAGACACAACTGGATTGTTTGACTTTTCTATTCTACATACACACATGCAGGCCACATATATGCAAACATTGACATTTGTCAAACTCAGATTTGAGATAGAAGTATTAGGGTCAAAGTTAACCAATCATTGGTCTCTCAATTAAGAATAGATTTTATTAGTGAGTTGGAATACTTCTGTCTACATTTTTATTCAACTATTGTGCATTGTTGAATGACCATGGGTCATAACAATGTTGTGTTAAATGCACAATTATACCTTCCTTTGAGTGTTCACTGTAAATATATATCTGTAGTACTGCAATAAATAACCTTCATTTATTGCATATTAAAATATGACCCACATCTCTTTACAAGACAGCTATGTATCTGTTCTTGGACCTTTCCTGTATAAATCATTGTTGTGAAATGCTTTGGTTAAATGCAAAACAACGTAAGACTACTAGTACTTCAAAGGAACACAAAAATGAGGCCCAGCCTTCACAGAGTACACTGTCACAAAATGATCTTTTTTTTTCTCTTCTTAATTTCAAATTAAATGAATTTTATCATTTCACAAGATTACCTTTTCAATTTTAAAATCTTTCTGATCTAGGTAACTTCAGTCTTGGAAAGCATGCTCCACTGCAGCAAGGTACAAAATGTCTTCTATATCCTACAGTATATGCTTCAACGCAGAGAGTCAAAAGGAGTTTTTTCCTTAGCAGGGACTCAGTCTTTTTCATAAAGCAGGGATGCTTTCTTCTTCACTATTTTTTAGGTTTCATGTAAGGATAAAAAGAAACAGTACAGCCCTTAATGTAGTCATGCTTTTGTGTCATTGGTGGGTACCCCCAAACCACCCTTTGCTGTTTTTCTAATTTCCTATCCCCCGGCCTCAGAAATATGGTGCAATGTTGGTAGGTATCACAAGGATACATTTGGTAGAAGCAAACTGTGTAAATGGTTAAAGGGAAGTGGTCAGGAGAGGGAAATGTCAGTTTTACTCACAAAATTGTCCTTTAATCTGACTTTTTAACTCCGGCGTCTGAGAAAGGAGCATCATCGTCGGATAGACTTGGGTCGAAGCCACAGTTAAGATTTCTACATTCGGACTTAATCTCTGAAATGGAAGTTGAAAATCTCCAGTGGGGCGAGTCAGACAACTGCAGCTGAAGACAGATCAATGAGGTTGGATACTCCTTTGGTGAAGTACCACTGAAAAGCATTTGTTGCTCTGGAGAAGAACATAGTGGGAGAAGACACAAAGTCAATCCGACCAATGATACACCTTGGGCAGAGAGGTGAGTAGGTTGGTCTTGGTCTCCTCCTGGTTTCAGGGCAGTTTTCAGCCAAGGATGTTGTCAGTCTTCAGTTTTGGAGTTTGGCTACCTGGGCATAGCACTATTTTCAAGGATCCATGACTGGAGGGGTACCACTTGGTTCAAGACTCACCCCGGCTGGGTCTAGGTGCGGGTTCAATATAGAAGAAGTCTTTTGTGTCCCTGTGGCTCTGAACAGGAGGCCAGTGAACTAGCCCTTGTGAGTCACTCTGATAGTCCTGGCACAGTCGAATATCCAGTCCTTGTAGCAAGGTAGAATACAGAAAAGCAGCAGGACAAGAGGGCAGCAATCTAGCAGGACAGCAGTCCTTCAGAGCAGTTGCTCAGTAGCACAGCAGTCCTTCTTCCTGACAGAGTATCCATAGGTCCAGAAGTGTACTTAAGGGTTGGTATCTGAGGTCTTACTTTTATACCCTGGTGCCCTGGTTCTAAAAAGGTGGGAGAAACGTCTAGACAGTGGCTTTGAAGTGCATGGATTTTCCTGCCTCACCTGCCCTAGCTCCAATCTGGCTGCAGTAACAATGCGAGGTCATTAGGCCCTTTGTGCGAAAGCAGAGCACAAGTTATTCAGTTTCTAGGGGGGCTGCACTCAGCTTTGGCCCCTTCATTCTGCCAGAAAATGGCTCCTTCATACACACCTAATCCCTCTATTGTGTGACTGTCAGGGAGGAATTCACAAAGTCTGTACACCCAGTCCTGTGACCCAAGCCAAACTACAGGCACAAAAGGGGTAGTCAAAGAAAAATGCCCACTTCTAAAAGTGGCATTTTTAAAATTGTAATCAATATCCTAACTTTACCATTGAGTAGGACTTTTTCACCAGAATTTCAAAGACACCAAACATGAAATAACTATCAGCTACCTAATCAAAATTATGGCTTATTAAATGTATTGAGGAATCACAACTGTTATCCTAAAGAAGGAGTAGGCCTCCAATTAGTGAAAAACAAATTTAGGTGTTTTTCACTACCAGGACATGTAAAACTTAAATGTACATATCCAACCTTTTACTCACACAGCATCCTTCCCTTAGTGCTACCAAGGGCTTACTGTGGGGATGATAAATGTAATTAAAAGGGACTTTTAGGGCTTGGCAAGTGGGTTGTAATGCCATTTCAATATGGCAGTTGAAAACTACATTCAGGCTGCAGTGGCAGGCCTGGGACAAGGTTTAAGGTGCTACCTAAGTGGGTGGCACAATAGGTGCCTCAGGCCCACCAGTAGCATTTAATTTACTGGCCCTGTGTATATGGTATACCACTCTAAAAGGGACATATAAGTAAATTAAATATGCCAATTAGGAATTAACCAATCTTACCATGCTTTAGGGGTGTGAGTACAAGCACTTTAGCACTGGTTAGCAATCGTAAAGTGCATTGAGTCCTAAGGCCAACAAAAATGATTTGATCAAAAATTGGAGGGGAAAAAGGCAAAAAGTGTGGGAGTGACACTGCAGAGAGGGCCACGTCCAACAGACTGTTTTAGGGCTGCTTTCTACTGTTGATTTCCTTGATACTAGAACAAGCATTGCCTACAGCAAGCTTTTCTGTGCAAGCCACTCACCTGAATTCCAATGGGGCAACGACAATCCCCAATCCTGGTGAGGATTAACATCACAGCGATGAAGAGTACATTGCCCTCTCACAAGTCCTCAAAGGGAAGGGAGTTTTCGGAAGAGAAAAAGAGAAAATACCAGCTTCTGCTTGAGGGACTGCAGAATCAAACTGCTGGACCCTGGACTGCAGGTTGTGCTGGGCATCAGGACTTCTGGTTTCTCAAAATACTGGGTTCTTGTGATTTTTAGGATTCTGGGCTGCAAAAGAATGACTTCTTTAATAAATTGAACTTTCATAAACTATTGTACATTACATAATGTCAGTTATTGTTGACACATTGTGCATACTTTTCAATAAGGCAAAACAAGTCTTTTCCTCTTTTTACAATACTTTCAGAGTCTCTAAAGATATGTCTAAATTCAAAAACAATTAACTTGAATAAAGGGCTTCTTTGTGTTCTGGCGTAATCTCTTGAAAACAATAGTTCTGATAAACTTGCTCTATTTCCAATCTCCTAACTCTCAGGGAAGCGCTTTTACAGGAAATATGCCTTTCCTTAATATCAGTTTAGTGGTATCCCAAACTATAAATCACACTAGTCCTTACTGTAATAAATTATTTAAAGGACAGAGCTCTGTTTTGTTTCATTTAATTGATTAATCTTTCTTTACCTTGAAATTAAGTTACTTGCTTGAAAATTTCAGAAGAACCAAAACTGGGTTTTTTCACCTATCATATTCTCTCTCTTTTACAGGAAATACGGGATCATCAGCAAAAGGTGGAGGAGGAGAGCCAAGACTCCATAGGAAGCAGACCAGAGGGCGAGGATCACCGGAACTCAACTGAAGGCTGTCCGGAGAACAAGGAATGCTGTAACTTAACTGGAAGCTGGTCAGAGAAAGAGGAACACTGGAACTCGACTGGAGGCAGGCTGGAGAACAGGGAACTTGACTTGCACTGGAACTCAACTGGAGGTAGGCTGGAGGACAAGGAACTTGACTTGACTGGAAACAGGTGAACAGAGCAATAGGTACGAAGATAAGCATGGCCTTAAACTCACAAGCACCATTAACTAATAAAATGTGCACATGTGCCTTTTGGCAGTTGATTGCTTGTTAAGGAAATAAGCAATTATCCTCCTGATTGTGGAACATGTTCAATACAGATCACATTTTGAAGAGCACATGTTTTGTCAGTTACAGTTGGAGCAGGTGGAAAGGCAGTTGTTTGCTTGTTAAGAAAATACACAATTATCCTCCTGATTGTGGCACATGTTCAATACAGATCACATTATGAACTGCACATGTTTTGGCAGTTACAATTGGAACAGGTAGAATACAATGTGCATAATCAACAAGCACTGGGTGTAATAAATGAGACATTTAACAAGCATTGGTTATTGCAAACTTGATATTCAAAGATGTAATGAATATACCCAAATACGTCTGAATGTTGCAAGCAACAGCATCTTATTGTAATCGAGCTCTTGGATGTGCTATTGTACTCACAATCCAAGCTCAAATCCAAGCCCTCTTCCATACGTTACAAAACACCTATACAGCTAGATTTTACAAGTTCCTATACAGTATACCGCATATTGCAAACATGGGACTCCTTTTTTGCTATCTGTTTCAATTGTGGAGCCCCTTTTAGTTTGGTTCCTGGGCCAACTTTCTGGCCCAGTCTGACTCTTCACTGTGTGTATTCTTATATGCCCACATTTCATGCCACAAGTGAAAGCAGCCACCAAGGTAGAATTTTGTGATCTAACGTTTCTGTCTGAGTTTTGTCTTTTTTCACTGATGGCACAAAGGACTAATGCTGACACATCTAGATATAGCTCCCAGATGCTGAGTTCTGCCAATAACCTAAAACTGTCACTTATCCAAAAATAGCACTCTCTTATGATCCTCATCTTTAAGTTGTCTGACCATGTCATAGGCATTGAAAACTTTAAACAGTCTGTTGACAAAATGACCTATGAAATTCCACAAAGACCCCAACCTTCCCACTGCTGGGCGATCCCTCTTTAATGGATGACCAAACACCTACTATCAGCTCTTCAAAATCTGGTGACTGGTGAGGAGGCTACCTCATTGTTAAGGCTCTGCTCCCACTGCACCCTAACCTTCATCCAGACTATCTAATGTTCAAATGTGCATAGGAGCTGCACCTGTTCAGTGGCTTGTTGATGAACTGAAGGAAGGAGGTGGATGATTGGTAGAGGGTCTCAACCCTCATGCTTTTTAGCTGACTTTTAAAATCTCATCTTAAAGCATCAATGAAAGCTTCAGTAATAATTTTCCACAGAGAAACAATTAATATTTTTGATCTACAGAATGATGGTGAAAAACTAGGTAGTCATCAGAAATCATGACAGGAGTGTGTGATTTTCACATTCACCTACACCATCTAGCTGAACTATATTTCTTCAAGGCTAAAGAATTTTCGATTAGGGAGACCATCTCCGCAGCACATGCCTCAATGTTCACCAATACCACAATAATATCTGTTCATTAGACTTTATAGTGCAAGATGCTCCTCCAAACTAGACCTTACACTAAATTAAAATTATTATCCTAGCTGCAGCCTCTCTTTTGCAGCCAAGATTCTAACATTTTGGAGCTCATAGGCTGGACCAAGATGTAATTAATCATGCCTGATTCAACACTTATAAGTGAGTCTGCCATAATGAACATATTAGTAAAACTGTGATGGACAATATTGTCAGTGATAAAAGTGAAGTATGTCTAATGGACTTCCTTGACCTTCTGACACATTTCATTCGATTGCCCACAGTGTCTTGCTCAAAAGTTATCACCTACCTTATGTTCAGACTCAGTAGCACAGTTTTGCATGGATTCAAATCCTATCTATCAGAATGGTGACAGATAATTGAAATTAATAACGCTCTCTCAATTTACACCACAAAATCATTCAGCATCCCCCAAGGGTCAACAGTTGTCTGTGACCCTATGGGACACATTTACTATTATTTCATGCAAAGTGGTGTAGCAAGGGAAAATACTGAAATGCGTTGCTTGAAATGGAGAGAAAAGAAGTTCTCAATATGAATATGGAGCATTTCTGCTCTCTCTTTGCACTGGTGCACTGTGTGCTGCCTAGCGCCACCTTAGGCACCCTTGCCAATGCAGGCACCCCTACACCATAGTGCAAGGGTGCCTGCATTATGGGTAGGATTGTTATTTAGCAGGAAGGGACCCTTCCTGCAAAACAAACTCAATCCGTAGAGGCATATTTCTCTTTCTCTGTGCACTGCATAATTCAAAACACATGGAATGGCAAAAGAGGATGTAACAAGGAGAAATAAAGATATTTCTCCTTGTTACCCCCTCTGTCAGGTAGGTGCACCATTATGGTGCAAATCCAGGTTTACAAGTCTTTGTAAATGTGAGTTTGCATCAAAATACATGGGTGGTTGCATGAGAACTCCAGTGCTCCACTGTGTAATGCCTACCGGATTCAAAGTAACACAAGGCAGCGCTATGTGCTGTGTTGCATTACATTTTATTACTAAATCACACAAAGTCACATAAAGTAGCTTTGCATGACTTAATAAGTGCCAAAAACTATTTTGTGTTGATGCTTCGCCTCAATAGTGATGCAACCCTGATGCAAAATCTTAATAAATCTGGGACCCTGCATTTAACACTTATCCTGAACCTCTCAAGAATCTTGTAAGTTCAAAAGGAATCCTCTACCACCAACATGCTAATAGTATCCTGCAATAGCTAAGAATAAAATATGACACATCCATTGACTATATCACCAATTGCCACACCAAAGTATCAAGCCCTGTTTATATCTGAACTATTAGCACTGTTGAGTTCAATCTTGTTAATCAGGTGAAGTGCTCTGGTGTTCATTTGATCCATGTTCATACTATACAAATGTCTGAAATAAATATTTAATTATACAAGGTAATTAGGCAGGCCTCTAAAAACACAGTAGATTACCTTGATATTTCCATGATAGAAAAGATCTTGATCCTAGGTAAGAGGATGTGCATCATTTTGAGGTGATGCCATTTGATGGGATATATTTATGGACATTAGGTTAGAAGAGATAACATGGGGTGGGGTTTACAATCATAGTAGAATTTAGATAAATGCCTCCCTTACTTTTTTATGACTTTACTGACATGTGGACTCACAGAAGGAGGGGGTCCCACATATTTGCAAACCTGAACACACATCCTGATCTCTTGCATTAATGTGTTATTTGTATGGAGCGTCTGCCAGGCTTTATTGTTCAGGTACACTACAAGAATAACATAGCCTGAATAAAGTCTGACAAAAATATAGTCCCAGATTTACAAAGAAATCATGCAACACAGTGCAGCAAGTAAAGTTGCTGTGTTGTGTTCCACAAACGGGAGAGAGCTGAACAATCCCATATCTACTAAGATGTGGTGCTGTGCTGCTCTCTCCCTGATCTAGTGCACTCTGTGCTTCCAGTGCAGACACCCTTGTGCCATAATGCAGAATGGGGCTCCTTAAAAATTGAAATGTCAGTACCACTGGAATAGAACATCTACTCCAAATTGTGCAATAGTTTGGTAACCTATATTTAGGTCAGGAGAGATGTCTCACACAAAATGTTTGTTAGCAATACTCTGACGTACATCCATTGTCCAACCATTTGTCCCTTTTATGGGTTTGTTAAGATTAAGATAAAGTCACCCTCATGAGCCATTTCTGACTACTTTCTACTAGGTCCAAAAAGTCCATGAGCATGCATTTACCAAATACATATCTGTTGCTGTGTGTTTCTTAGAAAGAGTCCACCACAATTCTGCCAAGAGCAATGGCATCTTTCAGGATAATCCTTTCCAGTGGTGTTAGAAATGGGGTCTTTGGTTAGCAGTCAGGTTACCCCCTGTCCAAGCAAGTACCCTCACTCTAGTGAGGGTAAGTCACACACAATCCAAATTATCCTGTGCCCACCCTCTGGTAGCTTGTCACTGAGCGGTCAGGCTTAACTTAGAAGGTAATGTGTAAAGTATTTGTGCAATAAATCATGCAACAACACAGTAGAACACCACAAAATACATCACACAGTGTTTAGAAAAATATATAATATTTATTTGGATAAATGCAGGTCAAAAACGATTAACATGCAATAAGTATATGTTGAAAATATCACTGTACAAATGATATAAAGTGCCTTTAGTCTCTTAAAAGCTATGAACGTCTCTTGCAAGCACAAAGTACCTGGTTTGCGTTCAAAATCTCCGCAAGGAACCGCAGAGGAGGAGATGCGTGGAAAACAGGGAGGTGTGCGTTGATTTCTCGGGCTGCACACGGCAATGAGTCATTTATTCTCCATGCAGGGAAAGCTTTCCTGAGCTCGGTCTTGGATCCTCTTCGGGTTGAGGGGTTTTTCGGACTCCCTAGGGACGATGCATTGAAATCCGGCGCTGGCAGGACGAAGTCACAGGGGCTGCATTGATCCGGTGGCCTTTGCATGGAAAATTCTACTGCACAGCAGGGGCTGCGTCGATTCCTCTCAGGAAGTCGGGCTGCGTCGTTCCAGCTCTGCTATGCGTTGATCCAGTGGGCCGTGCGTCAAATTTCTGGTCGCTAAGCTGGCACTGTGTCGATCTTCTCCTTGCGAAGTCTGGCTGCTTTGTTCTGGTTTGGCGTCCAGTGAATTTTTCACAGCAATGTAGGCTATGCGTCATTTTCTGCCATCTGTGCATCCATTTCCGCCGCACAGGGAAATAAAGACTTTTTTGGTCCTGGGACTTCAGGGAACAGGAGGCAAGCTCTACCCAAGCCCTCGAAGAGCACTTCTCAGCAGAGCCCGAGAGCAGCAAGGCAGCAGTGCAACAGCAAGGCAGCAGTCCTTCACAGAAAGCAGTCAGGTGAGTCCTTTGGGCAGCCAGGAAGTTCTTCTTGGCAAGTTGCAGGTTCTGGTTCAGGTTCTCTTCTCCTGGAAGTGTCTGAGTTGGTAGGGGCAGAGGCCCTGTTTAAATACCCAAATGTGCCTTTGAAGTGGGGGAGACTTCAAAGAGTGGTTTAGAAGTGCACAAGGTCCCTTTTCAGTTCCATCCTGTCTGCCAGGGTCCCAGTAGGGGGTGTGGCAGTCCTTTGTGTGAGGGCAGTCTACTATCCTTTGACATGTATGTGTCAGGCCCTCCCCCGTCCCAGCCCAGGAACACCCATTCAAAATGCAGATGTATGCAAGAGAGGCTGAGCATCCTGTGTTGGGGTTTGTCTGAGTGAATGCACAGGGGAGCTGTCAACTAACCCCAGCCAGACGTGGATTGGAAGGCACAGAAGGATTTAAGTGCAGAGAAATGTTTACTTTCTAAAAGTGGCATTTCTAAAATAGTAATATTAAATCCAACTTCACCAGTGAGCAGGATGTTGTATTACCCTTCTGGCCATACTAAATATGACCTTCCCACTCCTTTTAGATCAGAAGCTACCACTCAAACAGTATATGAAGGTAGTCCTAATGTTAGCCTATGAAAGGAGCAGGCCTCACAGCAGTGCAAAATGAATTTAGGAGTTTTACACTACCAGGTCATTTAACTACACAGGTACATGTCCTGCCTTTTGTCTACACAGCACCCTGCCCTATAGGTTACCTAGGGCCTACCTTAGGGGTGACCTGTATGTAAAAAGGGGGGAGTTTTAGGCTTGGCAAGTTCTTTTCAATGCCAAGTCGAAGTGGCAGTGAAACTGCACACACAGGCCTTGCAGTGGCAGGCCCGAGACATGGTTAAGGGGCTACTTAGGTGGGTAGCACAATCAGTGCTGCAGGCCCACTAGTAGCATTTAATCTACACGCCCAGGGCACATATATTGCACTTTATTAGGGACTTATAAATACATTAAATAATCCAATTGGGTATGATCTAATTTCATCATGTTTAAAGGGAGAGAGCATATGCACTTTAGCACTAGTTAGCAGTGGTAAAATGCGCAGAGTCTTAAACCCAGCAAAAACAGTGTCCAAAAAGTGGAGGGAGGCAGGTAAAAAGATAGGGGTGACCACCCTTCGGCTGTCAGGTCTAACAAGTGGCATACTACTTCTAATAAAATGTCACTATCATTATGGTCCTGATTATAAACCTGGCGGTCTCATGAACGCCAGGTTCGCGGGGGCTGTTGGATCGCTGCCAATGTGGCGGTCTGACCCCTACATTACGACAGTGGCGTTATGCCGTGGTCGGACCACCAGCATAGCCAGGATTAGTTGTCCCTGCGGTCTGGCAGTCATAGCAGTCCTAATCCACCAGGGCAGTGCTGCAAGGAGCGCTGCCCTGGGGATTACGACTTCATTCTTTGTCAGCAATTTCATGGCGGTAGCACCGTCATGAAAAGGCTGGAGAAGAACAGGGGCCCATGCGCATGCCATGGGCAGTGCAGGGGCCCTCCTGGCCAGCACATCACAATGTTCACTATCTGCTTTATAGACAGTGAACATTGTGAGGGGGCTGGTGCACCCTGCGCATTACACATTGACGCCACTCTGTTACGAGCTGGAGACAATGCTGTAGGCCATTTCCCGCTGGGCCAGTGGGCAGAAACTGAGGCAACTTGTAATGGGCCCGGCAGGGAGGCAGCTATAATGACGGCAACCTCCCTGTTGGGATTTTAGCAGATGGGCTTTTCCGTCTGCTGAAATCGTAATAACTCCTCATGTCTCGTCTGGGGTTCAGCAGGAGACTTGATATGAAAGCTGTGATTTTGGAAGAATCTCCCCCTGCCCTACCAAAAGAAGACCTTATCAATGAATGAAAATTACAAGTTCCTGCTGAAATGAGCTGTCAGCAATAACTTATTCAACTCATATCAAATTTGCATCTTTCAGTTTTGTCAGGCTATTTTACAAATGCATTCAGTTTTGACCTACACTAAGAGGTATGTGATGTTACATTTCTCCTCCAGACCATTTCAATATGGTAGCTATTATCAATATCTAAGTGTTACATTTGCTTCTTGTCTACAATATCAACCCTTATAAAAATTCTAATCACCTTTGCACAATCTTTCTTAAATTGGCTATAGCGATTTTTTCTGACACATGGGCTTGTATCACATAACATGAGCACTGCAACAACTACTGTTTATCATTTTAGAAAGTAGTAAATTGTTGCTTGCTACAGGAAATTGAAAGGCATGTGGTGTTTTGAGCTGACAATATAGTAGTGATTGCTGACATATCTGAAGAAAAGCACTACACATATGACAACAAGATATACAAAGTAACATAACAACACAATTAAAACATAACATGGCACATCACAACAAAAAAGTCATAACAGAACACATAAAAAAACCTGCTGGACAACAAAATAAAGTCACATGTCTATATTGCAAAAAGAACAGTTGGTGGACAGAATGCAAATATATATAGCATATATATTTAGCTCATCTCTATTGGAAGTAATACTTTTTTTTTTTTTAAATAAAGTCTCCCAAGATTAACCTATGAAGCCCATTGACTACAATGGGGAAAACAGATATGGCTGTTTTTCCCTCTCCTGGCTCATAAAATACCTTGTGTAAAGTCCCTGCTTAGATTTACACTGCACCCAACCCTTGGAGCACCTAGGGCAGACATTAGGGGTGGCCTATATGTGACAAAAGTTGGAGACTTTGGAAGTACTTTCTTTTAATTCCAAAGTCGAATTTGGGGTACATTTTAGCTTGAAAGCAGTCAGCAAGGCAGGCCTGCCTTTATAATGATATCAGGGACCACAGCTGTGTACTCAGGGATGTCCTAACTATACCGGGCTCCCTAAACCTAGTGCTTATCTCTAAATAGACAGATAATGCCACCAGGTGGCAGGCTGTCATAAGTACCAGTGTTGACAATTAAGTGCCAGTGCCAAACACCAAAAACGTTAGTTCGGCACTGATCCCACTCCTTCCAGAAACGACATGCACCCTGGAATCTGCTGATTAATGCATTTAATTAAGCTTATACTGCAGAGGTGCGAAGAGGCATCAACACATTTTGGCTTCACAGCCTAGATCACAACCAGGCAACATGTATACAAACACACAGAAAAAAACAAAGTTACATTGAAGTTTGGTGAAAATGTCAGTTAAAACATAGGCCCTCATTATGACATTGGCGGTAAATACTGCTTACCGCCATGCTGACTGCTGCCAACATACCGCCGACGCCGCGGATCACCGCTACCCATATGATGACACACACATAACAATCCGTCACTATACAGCCACACACACAAGCCTGTCAGCCCAAAGGTCAGTGATAAACTGGTGGTCTCTAAACCCACACCGTTACGGCAACAGAACTACACCCACAACATTATGACCCATGAATCACCATGGTGGACATTCAATGGTGGTAAACCATTGACCCTACATACCACCGTGCTCAAAATACACACACACATAAAAAACTACACCACATTGGAGAATTCAAACTACACACACCTGACACACATATATACACCACACCCCCACACTCACACCACTATAAAACACACACCCACACTACCCACAACCCTTTACGACTACAAACAAGTGCCACAAGAGAGATAGCAAGACCACAGACAAGTCCACAGCCACACACCACCATCACCTATACACATCCACGCACCTTACATCACACAACCCACCACATCACCCCACGCACTCTCACCCACACCACTCACACTACACCCATGGCACCACAACGACACCCCAGATTCTCGGAGGAGCCTAGGGTCAGGGTGGAGGAAATCATCCAGGTATAGCAACAGATTTTCGGATCACAGGTGCAGCAGACATCCATTGCTAGGAGGATGGAGCTATGGTGGAAAATCGTGGGCAGGGTCAACATTGTGGGTCAGCACCCCAGAACAAGGGATGACATCAGGAAGAGGTGGAACGACCTACGGGGGAAGGTGCATTCCAAAGCATCAAGACACCAAATAGCTGTACAGAGGACTGGTGGTGGACCCCACCTCCTCCCCCCACAAATAACAACATGGGAGGAGCAAGTCTTGGCAATCATGCATCCTGAGGGCCTGGCAGGAGTAGGGGGAGGACTGGACTCTGGTAAGTCAAATCTTGTAGGAAAGTACCATCTTGCCTGGCATGTTACCCCCATATTTCACTGTATATATGTTGTTTTAGTTGTATGTGTCACTGGGACCCTGCCAGCCAGGGCCCCAATGCTCATAAGTGTGCCCTGTATGTGTTACCTGTGTTATGACTAACTGTCTCACTGAGGCTCTGCTAATCAGAACCTCAGTGGTTATGCTCTCTCATTTCTTTCCAAATTGTCACTAACAGGCTAGTGACCAATTTCACCAATTTACATTGGCATACTGGAACACCCTTATAATTCCCTAGTATATGGTACTGAGGTACCCAGGGTATTGGGGTTCCAGGAAATCCCTATGGGCTACAGCATTTCTTTTGCCACCCATAGGGAGCTCTGACAATTCTTACACAGGCCTGCCACTGCAGCCTGAGTGAAATAACGTCCACGTTATTTCACAGCCATTTACCACTGCACTTAAGTAACTTATAAGTCACCTATATGTCTAACCTTTACCTGGTAAAGGTTAGGTGCAAAGTTACTTAGTGTGTGGGCACCCTGGCACTAGCCAAGGTGCCCCCACATAGTTCAGGGCAAATTCCCCGGACTTTGTGAGTGCGGGGACACCATTACACGCGTGCACTACACATAGGTCACTACCTATGTGTAGCTCCACAATGGTAACTCCGAATATGGCCATGTAACATGTCTATGATCATGGAATTGCCCCCTCTATGCCATCCTGGCATTGTTGGCACAATCCCATGATCCCACGGGTCTCTAGCACAGAGCTGGGTACTGCCAAACTGCCTTTTCAGGGGTTTCACTGCAGCTGCTGCTGCTGCCAACCCCTCAGACAGGTTTCTGCCCTCCTGGGGTCCAGCCAGGCTTGGCCCAGAAAGGCAGAACAAAGGACTTCCTCAGAGATAGGGTGTTACACCCTCTCCCTTTGGAAAAAGGTGTTAAGGCAGGGGAGGAGTAGCCCCCCCCAGCCTCTGGAAATACTTTCATGGGCACAGATGGTGCCCATTTCTGCATAAGCCAGACTACACCGGTTCAGGGACCCCTCAGCCCTGCTCTGGCGCGAAACTGGACAAAGGAAAGGGGAGTGACCACTCCCCTGACCTGAACCTCCCCTGGGAGGTGCCCAGAGCTCCTCCAGTGTGCTCCAGACCTCTGCCATCTTGGAAACAGAGGTGCTGCTGGCACACTGGACTGCTCTGAGTGGCCAGGGCCAGCAGGTGACGTCAGAGACTCCTTCTGATAGGCTCCTTCAGGTGTTGCTAGCCTATCTTCTCTCCTAAGTAGCCAAACCCTCTTTTCTAGCTATTTAGGGTCTCTGCTTTGGGGATTTCCTTAGATAATGAATGCAAGAGCTCATCCGAGTTCCTCTGCATCTCTCTCTTCACCTTCTGCCAAGGAATCGACTGCTGACCGCGCTGGAAGCCTGCAAAACTGCAACAAAGTAGCAACGACGACTACTGCGACACTGTAACGCTGATCCAGCCGCCTTCTCGACTGTTTTCCTGGTGGTGCATGCTGTGGGGGTAGTCTGCCTCCTCTCTGCACTAGAAGCTCCGAAGAAATCTCCCGTGGGTTGACGGAATCTTCCCCCTGCAACCGCAGGCACCAAAGAACTGCATCACCGGTCCTCTGGGTCTCCTCTCAGCACGACGAGCGAGGTCCCTTGAACTCAGCAACTCTGTCCAAGTGACTCCCACAGTCCAGTGACTCTTCAGTCCAAGTTTGGTGGAGGTAAGTCCTTGCCTCCCCACGCCAGACTGCATTGCTGGGAACCGCGTGTTTTGCAGCTACTCCGGCTCCTGTGCACTCCACGAAGATTTCCTTTGTGCACAGCCAATCCTGGGTCCACGGCACTCTAACCTGCATTGCACGACCTCCTGAGTTGTCCTCCGGCTGCGTGGGACTCTCTTGTGCAACTTCGGGTGAGCACCATTTCACTCCACTTTGTAGTGCCTGTTTTGGCACTTCTGCGGGTGCTGCCTGCTTCTGAGAGGGTTCCTTGTCTTGCTGGGCACCCCTTCTGTCCCCTGACGTAATTGGTGACATCCTGGTCCTTCCTGGGCCACAGCAGCATCCAAAAATCCTAACCACAAGCTTTGCAGCTAGCAAGGCTTGTTTATGGTCTTTCCACAGGAAAACACTTCTGCACGATTCTCCACGGCGTGAGACATCTATCCTCCAAAGTGGAAGTTTCTAGCCCTTGTCATTCTTGCAGAATCCTCAGCTTCTACTGTCCAGTAGCAGCTTCTTTGCACCCACAGCTGGCATTTCCTGGGCATCTGCCCACTCTCGACTTGATCGTGACTTTTGGACTTGGTCCCCTTGTTCCATAGGTACCCTCGTCTGGAAATCCATCGTTGTTGCATTGCTGGTTTTGGTCTTTCCTGGGGAATTCCCCTATCACGACTTCTGTGCTCTTTGGGGAACTCTAGTGCACCTTGCACTCACTTTTCAGGGTCTTGGGGTGGGCTATTTTTCTAACCCTCACTGTTTTCTTACAGTCCCAGCGACCCTCTACAAGGTCACATAGGTTTGGGGTCCACTCGTCGTTCGCATTACACTTTTGGAGTATATGGTTTGTGTTGCCCCTATCCCTATGTGCCCCCATTGCATCCTATTGTAACTATACATTGTTTGCACTGTTTTCTAATACTATACTGCATATTTTTGGTATTGTGTACATATATCTTGTGTATATTTGCTATCCTCATACTGAGGGTACTCACTGAGATACTTTCGGCATATTGTCATAAAAATAAAGTACCTTTATTTTGAGTATATCTGTGTATTGTGTTTTCTTATGATATTGTGCATATGACACTAGTGGTACTGTAGGAGCTTTACTCGTCTCCTAGTTCAGCCTAAGCTGCTCTGCTAAGCTACCTTTTCTATCAGCCTAAGCTGCTAGACACCCCTCTACACTAATAAGGGATACCTGGGCCTGGTGCAAGGTGTAAGTACCCCTTGGTACTCACTACAAGCTAGTCCAGCCTCCTACATTGGTTGTGCAGCGGTGGGATAAGTACTTTGCAACTACTTACCACTTTTGTCATTGTACTTTTCATAAGAGAAAAATATACAAACAAGTTCATTGTATGTACACCTAACCAAAAAGTTTTGCTTTTCTTTTCTCACTTCTTTTCTAAGTGCTGAAAAGTACCTCTAAACTTTCTAAAAAGTTCTTAAAAGGTTTTAAAAGTTTTTTTTCTGTCTTTCCAAAAGTTCTGAAAAACTTTTTTCTCACTTTTTCTATCCCTTAAACACTTTCTAAAAATGTCTGGCACAGGCCAAACTGTTGATCTGTCCAAACTTGCTTATGATCACCTTAGATGGAAAGGAGCAAGGAGTCTCTGCATAGAAAGAGGTTTAAGTGTAAGGAAGAATCCCTTTAGAGAACTGTTGGTTAATATGCTTGTTGAACAAGATAAAGCCAGAGGTGGCACTTCTGGCGAGAAATTTGCTGATGGTTCCCAATCTGACCCTGGGGCACCCCTAGCAAAAGATTTAGAAGAGAAACTTCCTAGCCTGCCCATTAGCAGACCACCTAGCATAGCTGGTACTGATGTAGAGTCACATCACAGTAATAGTGTTGCCTCACATCACAGTAAGAGTATTCCTTCTCATCATAGTAGAAGTGCTGTTTCTGTTAGCCAGGCTGTTAGAGTGCCATCTGTTAGGGACAGGTCTCCTTCTGTTCATTCTCACCATACTTCTGTTTCAAGGCATGTCCCACCCACCCACCCTGATGACAGAGTGTTAGAAAGGGAGCTCAATAGATTGAGAGTGGAACAAACCAGACTGAAGCTCAAGAAGCAACAGCTGGATTTAGATAGGCAGTCCTTAGAAATAGAAAGAGAAAGACAGAAAATTGGGTTAGAAACCCATGGTGGCAGCAGCAGTATTCCCAATAGTCATCCTGCAAAAGAGCATGATTCTAGGAATCTGCACAAGATAGTTCCCCCTTATAAGGAGGGGGATGACATTAACAAGTGGTTTGCTGCACTTGAGAGGGCCTGTGTTGTACAGGGTGTCCCTCAAAGGCAGTGGGCTGCTATCCTATGGCTATCATTTAGTGGAAAGGGTAGGGATAGGCTCCTTACTGTGAAAGAAAGTGAAGCCAATGACTTCAAAGTTCTTAAGAATGCACTCCTAGATGGTTATGGCTTAACCCCTGAACAGTACAGGATGAAGTTCAGAGAAACCAAAAAGGAGTCTTCACAAGACTGGGTAGACTTTGTTGACCATTCAGTGAAGGCCTTGGAGGGGTGGTTACATGGCAGCAAAGTTACTGATTATGAAAGCCTGTATAACTTAATGCTGAGAGAGCATATTCTTAATAATTGTGTGTCTGATTTGTTGCACCAGTACCTGGTGGACTCTGATCTGACCTCTCCCCAAAAATTGGGAAAGAAGGCAGACAAATGGGTCAGAACAAGGGTGAACAGAAAAGTTCATACAGGGGGTGACAAAGATGGCAAGAAGAAGGATGGTAAGTCTTCTGACAAGGGTGGGGACAAATCTAAAAATGAGTCTTCATCAGGCCCACAAAAACACTCTGGTGGGGGTGGTGGGCCCAAATCATCTTCAAATCAAAACAAAGAAAAGAAACCATGGTGCTATTTATGTAAAATAAAAGGCCATTGGACAACAGATCCCAGTTGTCCAAAGAAAAGCAACAAGCCTCCTACCACTACAACCCCTGCTGCTACACCTAGTGCCCCTAGTAATAGCAGTGGTGGTGGGAGCAAACCTACTAATAGCCAATCCAAGGGAGTAGCTGGGCTCACTTTTGGTAAATTAATTGGGGTTGGTCTTGTTAGGGAGACCACAGAGGCTGTGTTAGTCTCTGAGGGGGCTATTGATTTAGCCACCTTAGTTGCTTGTCCCCTTAACATGGATAAGTACAAGCAACTACCACTAATAAATGGTGTTGAGGTTCAGGCCAACAGGGACACAGGTGCCAGTGTTACAATGGTAATAGAGAAACTGGTCCACCCTGAACAACACCTACTTGGTCACCAGTACCAAATAACCAATGCTCACAACAACACACTTAGCCACCCCATGGCTGTTGTAAATCTCAACTGGGGGGGGGGGGTTACTGGTCCAAAGAAAGTTGTGGTTGCCTCAGATTTACCTGTAGACTGTCTACTAGGGAATGATTTAGAGACATCAGCTTGGTCAGATGTGGAGTTGGAGGCCCATGCAGCAATGCTGGGCATTCCAGGGCATATTTTTGCTTTAAACAGGGCTCAGGCCAAAAAGAGAAAAGGACAGGGTGACTTGGATCCTGGAAGAATGGACCAAGTGCTCCCTAAAGCTAGGGCTAGTAGAAGTAAATCACTACCTACCATCCCTCCCTTTACAGTGGATTCTGCTTCTGAGGAAGAAGAATTTCCACCCTGTGCAGAACCTACACCAGAGGAGCTGGAAGCAGACACTGCTGAGCTTTTGGGTGAAGGGGGGCCTGCCAGGGAGGAGCTGAGTGTGGCACAACATACCTGTCCCACACTAGAGGGTCTAAGGCAGCAAGCTGTCAAACAAGCAAATGGGGATGTCAGTGACTCTCACAGAGTTTACTGGGAGGACAACCTCTTGTACACTGAAGCAAGGGATCCAAAACCTGGAACTGCCAGGAGATTGGTGATTCCTCAGGAGTACAGAAAGTTCCTCCTAACTCTAGCCCACGACATTCCCTTAGCTGGACATTTGGGGCAAATGAAAACTTGGGACAGGCTTGTCCCCTTGTTTCATTGGCCTAGAATGTCAGAGGACACAAAGGAATTTTGTAAGTCCTGTGAAACCTGTCAAGCCAGTGGCAAGACAGGTGGCACTCCAAAGGCACCCCTTATCCCACTGCCTGTGGTTGGGGTTCCCTTTGAAAGGGTAGGGGTTGACATAGTTGGCCCCCTTGACCCTCCTACTGCTTCAGGCAATAGGTTTATCTTGGTGGTAGTGGACCATGCCACCAGATATCCTGAAGCAATTCCTCTAAAGACCACTACAGCTCCTGCAGTGGCAAAGGCCCTCCTGGGAATCTTTTCCAGTGTGGGCTTCCCAAAAGAGGTGGTATCAGACAGGGGAAGCAATTTCATGTCTGCTTACTTAAAGGCCATGTGGAAGGAGTGTGGTGTTACATACAAGTTCACCACACCCTATCATCCACAAACAAATGGACTGGTAGAGAGATTTAACAAAACCCTCAAAGGCATGATTATGGGACTCCCTGAAAAACTCTGCAAGAGATGGGATATCCTGTTACCTTGCCTCCTTTTTGCTTACAGGGAGGTACCCCAAAAAGGAGTGGGCTTTAGCCCCTTTTAACTCCTATTTGGACACCCTATGAGAGGTCCTCTAACACTTGTTAAGGAGGGTTGGGAACAACCTTTAAAAGCTCCAAAGCAAGACATTGTGGACTATGTACTTGGCCTAAGATCAAGGATGGCTGAGTACATGAAAAAGGCCAGTAAAAACCTTCAGGCCAGCCAAGAGCTCCAAAAGCAATGGTATGACCAGAAGGCTGTTTTGGTTCAGTACCAACCAGGGCAGAAAGTGTGGGTCTTGGAGCCTGTGGCCCCAAGAGCACTCCAAGACAAATGGAGTGGACCCCACATAATTGTTGAGAAGAAGGGTGAACTCACCTACTTAGTTGACTTAGTCACTGCCAGGAGTCCCCTTAGGGTGTTCCATGTCAATCGCCTGAAACCCTACTATGACAGGGCTGATCTCACCCTGCTCATGGCAACAGATGAGGGACAGGAAGAAGAGAGTGACCCTCTCCCTGATCTCTTCTCTTCCACAGAACAAGATGCTCAAGTGGAAGGTGTAGTTTTGGCAGATTGTCCTACTGCTGAGCAGAAAGACCACTGCATAAATCTCCTAGGTCAGTTTTCTGAACTCTTCTCTACTGTGCCAGGCACCACTTCTTGGTGTGAGCACACTATAGATATTGGAGACAGCTTGCCTGTCAAAAGTAAGATCTATAGGCAGCCTCACCACGTCAGAGACTGCATAAAGCAAGAGGTGCAGAAAATGCTTGAACTAGGAGTGGTTGAGCACTCTGAAAGTCCATGGGCCTCTCCTGTGGTACTTGTACCAAAACCTCATTCCAAGGATGGAAAGAAAGAAATGCGGTTTTGTGTAGACTATAGAGGTCTCAACCAGGTAACCAAAACTGATGCTCACCCTATACCCAGGGCAGATGAGCTAATAGATACACTGGCATCTGCCAAGTATCTAAGCACTTTTGATTTGACTGCAGGGTATTGGCAGATCAAATTATCAGAAGATGCAAAAGCAAAAACTGCATTTTCAACCATTGGAGGCCATTACCAATTCACAGTAATGCCTTTTGGATTGAAAAATGCACCTGCCACTTTTAAGAGGTTGGTGAACACAGTCCTGCAAGGGCTGGAAGCTTTCAGTGCAGCATATCTAGATGATATAGCTGTCTTTAGCTCCAGCTGGGATGATCACCTGGTCCACCTATGGAAAGTTTTAGAGGCCCTGCAAAAGGCAGGCCTCACTATCAAGGCTTCAAAGTGCCAGATAGGGCAGGGGAAAGTGGTTTATCTGGGACACCTGGTAGGTGGAGAACAGATTGCACCACTTCAGGGGAAAATCCAAACTATTATAGATTGGGTTCCCCCTACAACTCAGACCCAGGTGAGAGCCTTCTTAGGCCTCACTGGGTATTACAGGAGGTTCATAAAGAACTATGGCTCCATTGCAGCCCCTCTTAATGACCTCACATCCAAGAAAATGCCTAAAAAGGTATTGTGGACAGCTAGCTGTCAGAAAGCTTTTGAGGAGCTGAAGCAGGCCATGTGCTCTGCACCTGTCCTGAAAAGCCCCTGTTACTCCAAAAAAATCATTGTCCAAACTGATGCATCTGAATTAGGGGTAGGGGCAGTCTTATCACAACTTAATTCTGACGGCCAGGATCAACCTGTTGCTTTTATCAGCAGGAGGTTGACCCCTAGAGAAAAGCGTTGGTCTGCCATAGAGAGGAAGGCCTTTGCTGTGGTCTGGGCACTGAAGAAGTTGAGGCCATACCTGTTTGGCACTCACTTCATTGTTCAGACAGACCACAAACCTCTACTTTGGCTAAAACAAATGAAAGCTGAAAACCCTAAATTATTGAGGAGGTCCATATCCCTACAGGGAATGGATTATACAGTGGAACATAGACCTGGGAGTACCCACTCCAATGCAGATGGACTCTTCAGATATTTCCACTTAGACAATGAAGACTCATCAGGTCATGGCTAGTCTTATTGTCCTTCGTTTGGGGGGGGGGGGTTGTGTAGGAAAGTACCATATTGCCTGGCATGTTACCCTCATATTTCACTGTATATATGTTGTTTTAGTTGTATGTGTCACTGGGACCCTGCCAGCCAGGGCCCCAGTGCTCATAAGTGTGCCCTGTATGTGTTACCTGTGTTATGACTAACTGTCTCACTGAGGCTCTGCTAATCAGAACCTCAGTGGTTATGCTCTCTCATTTCTTTCCAAATTGTCACTAACAGGCTGGTGACCAATTTCACCAATTTACATTGGCATACTGGAACACCCTTATAATTCCCTAGTATATGGTACTGAGGTACCCAGGGTATTGGGGTTCCAGGAGATCCCTATGGGCTGCAGCATTTTTTTTGCCACCCATAGGGAGCTCTGACAATTCTTACACAGGCCTGCCACTGCAGCCTGAGTGAAATAACGTCCACGTTATTTCACAGCCATTTACCACTGCACTTAAGTAACTTATAAGTCACCTATATGTCTAACCTTTACCTGGTAATGGTTAGGTGCAAAGTTACTTAGTGTGTGGGCACCCTGGCATTAGCCAAGGTGCCCCCACATAGTTCAGGGCAAATTTCCCGGACTTTGTGAGTGCGGGACACCATTACACACGTGCACTACACATAGGTCACTACCTATGTGTAGCTCCACAATGGTAACTCCGAATATGGCCATGTAACATGTCTATGATCATGGAATTGCCCCCTCTATGCCATCCTGGCATTGTTGGCACAATCCCATGATCCCACGGGTCTCTAGCACAGACCCGGGTACTGGCAAACTGCCTTTTCAGGGGTTTCACTGCAGCTGCTGCCAACCCCTCAGACAGGTTTCTGCCCTCCTGGGGTCCAGCCAGGCTTGGCCCAGGAGGGCAGAACAAAGGACTTCCTCAGAGAGAGGGTGTTACACCCTCTCCCTTTGGAAAAAGGTGTTAAGGCAGGGGAGGAGTAGCCTCCCCCAGCCTCTGGAAATGCTTTCATGGGCACAGATGGTGCCCATTTCTGCATAAGCCAGACTACACCGGTTCAGGGACCCCTCAGCCCTTCTCTGGCGCGAAAATGGACAAAGGAAAGGGGAGTGACCACTCCCCTGACCTGCACCTCCCCTGGGAGGTGCCCAGAGCTCCTCCAGTGTGCTCCAGCCCTCTGCCATCTTGGAAACAGAGGTGCTGCTGGCACACTGGACTGCTCTGAGTGGCCAGGGCCAGCAGGTGACGTCAGAGACTCCTTCTGATAGGCTCCTTCAGGTGTTGCTAGCCTATCTTCTCTCCTAAATAGCCAAACCCTCTTTTCTGGCTATTTAGGGTCTCTGCTTTGGGGATTTCCTTAGATAACGAATGCAAGAGCTCATCCGAGTTCCTCTGCATCTCTCTCTTCACCTTCTGCCAAGGAATCGAGTGCTGACCGTGCTGGAAGCCTGCAAAACTGCAACAAAGTAGCAACAACGACTACTGCGACACTGTAACGCTGATCCAGCCGCCTTCTCGACTGTTTTCCTGGTGGTGCATGCTGTGGGGGTAGTCTGCCTCCTCTCTGCACTAGAAGCTCCGAAGAAATCTCCCGTGGGTCGACTGAATCTTCCCCCTGCAACCGCAGGCACCAAAGAACTGCATCACTGGTCCTCTGGGTCTCCTCTCAGCACGACGAGCGAGGTCCCTTGAACTCAGCAACTCTGTCCAAGTGACTCCCACAGTCCAGTGACTCTTCAGTCCAAGTTTGGTGGAGGTAAGTCCTTGCCTCCCCACGCCAGACTGCATTGCTGGGAACCGCGTGTTTTGCAGCTACTCCTGCTCCTGTGCACTCCACGAAGATTTCCTTTGTGCACAGCCAAGCCTGGGTCCACAGCACTCTAACCTGCATTGCACAACCTCCTGAGTTGTCCTCCGGCGGCGTGGGACTCTCTTGTGCAACTTCGGGTGAGCACCGTTTCACTCCACTTTGTAGTGCCTGTTCCGGCACTTCTGCGGGTGCTGCCTGCTTCTGAGAGGGCTCCTTGTCTTGCTGGGTGCCCCCTCCATCCCCTGACACAATTGGTGATATCCTGGTCCCTCCTGGGCCACAGCAGCATCCAAAAACCCTAACCACAAGCTTTGCAGCTATCAAGGCTTGTTTACAGTCTTTCTGCAGGAAAACACTTCTGCACAACTTTCCACGGCGTGCGACATCTATCTTCCAAAGGGAAAGTTTCTAGCCCTTGTCGTTCTTGCAGAATCCTCAGCTTCTACTGTCCAGTAGCAGCTTCTTTGCACCCACAGCTGGCATTTCCTGGGCATCTCCCACTCTCGACTTGATCGTGACTTTTGGACTTGGTCCCCTTGTTCCACAGGTACCCTCATCTGGAAATCCATCATTGTTGCATTGCTGGTTTTGGTCTTTCCTGCAGAATTCCCCTATCACGACTTCTGTGCTCTTTGGGGAACTCTAGTGCACTTTGCACTCACTTTTCAGGGTCTTGGGGTTGGCTATTTTTCTAACCCTCACTGTTTTCTTACAGTCCCAGCGACCCTCTACAAGGTCACATAGGTTTGGGGTCCACTCGTGGTTCGCATTCCACTTTTGGAGTATATGGTTTGTGTTGCCCCTATCCCTATGTGCCCCCATTGCATCCTATTGTAACTATACATTGTTTGCACTGTTTTCTAATACTATACTGCATATTTTTGGTATTGTGTACATATATCTTGTGTATATTTGCTATCCTCATACTGAGGGTACTCACTGAGATACTTTTGGCATATTGTCATAAAAATAAAGTACCTTTATTTTTAGTACATCTGTGTATTGTGTTTTCTTATGATATTGTGCATATGACACTAGTGGTACTGTAGGAGCTTCACTCGTCTCCTAGTTCAGCCTAAGCTGCTCTGCTACCTTTTCTATCAGCCTAAGCTGCTAGACACCCCTCTACACTAATAAGGGATACCTGGGCCTGGTGCAAGGTGTAAGTACCCCTTGGTACTCACTACAAGCCAGTCCAGCCTCCTACAAATCTCTATTACTATCAATCCCTTAACTGCATGCCATCACAAACCCCTAACCTTACCCACACTCCCCCTACACACCCCACCATCACAACTCACCCCTCCAAATACCAAGCCCTGCATCCTACACCAATGCATGGTCCCCTATCACAGACCTGCATGGACACTAAAGCAAGCACGCTAGGGGGAAACAGCAAGCCCACCAAATAACTACTCACACAAGGCAAAGCTGCCAGGGCAATAACAACCTTAGAGGGCAACACACCCAGGCAAAAGATGTCACACTCAGAAACAATAACACTGCATTTACATCCCCACAGGTCCCCAAGCCAATGTCACTGGACAGGAGCTGCCAGCAACATCCAGTCCCCCCGAGGTATGGGCCCGCTGGGTGGGTACTGGGGTGGAATTTCCTGAGGGGAGAGGTTCTGTGGTGGAATGGGAAGGTGCCTGGGTAACCGACTGTCTGGAGATCCCTGATGGGCCAGGTTGGTCATCCAGTCCCCCCCCCCAGAAGAGGCCCACAGTGATGACTGCAGCTCTGGATGCCTGGATCTGGATGACCAACCTGGCCCATCAGGGATCTCCAGACAGTCGGTTACCCAGGCACCTTCCCATTCCACCACAGAACCTCCCCCCTCAGGAAATTCCACCCCAGTACCCACCCAGCGGGCCCATACCTCTGTCCCCAGGACACGTCAATCAGCAGTGTGCCCACCACTACAGGGACCCCAGGCCAACAGGGAATCTGGGAGGACTTCTCTGCGACAGGGGGAGGACAGGCCCAGGGAACCGACTCTCCAGGAGGCACTCACTGTGATCCTGGGAGCATACCACCATTTCCAGGAGACGATGGGCCAGATACTGGACAAGTTGCAGGAGAACCAGTGGCTGCAGGAGGGACAGTACCTGGGGATCGGGGAGGACTTGATGTCCATTAACACCACCCTGGTCTTTATTGCAGGGGTGCTCGCAGACATAGCCAACACTATGAGGGAGGCAGTGGCACACCACTGGGCCCCTACCACTAGCCAAGTGGCTCCACCTCCACTGCCGCTAGTGGACAGGAGGCCCTGCCACTGGACCAACAGGCTACAGCACCCCTCCCTGTGCAGAAGGAGAACCACCCCGCAAACGATCCCTGCGATCCAGGCAGAAGAGAGAGACTATTGCCAAGACCACCGCCAGGAAATAAGGCCCTCCTGATTGTCACCCTTGTGTCCCACCCTCTCACCCTGTCCACCTTGAACTGCCATTGCTCCACTTCCTATGCCCCCTTGGACAATGTACCTGTAATCCACATAGCCTGGCCTCTCTCCTGGACTTTCCTCCACCGTCATCCCAGCCCATTGCACATCCCCCTCTACTTATCAGCACTGAAATAAACACCATTTGAAAAATAATACAAGTGTGGAGTCTGTCAAATGATTGACCTATGTATTAGTTTAACAAGGTATAAACACTGCAGTACAACTCTACAGTAATGTATGCATAGGAATGACCTGTAGTTGGCTGCAGTCAACACACTAGGAGCGATAGTGGGGCACAAATATCTGCAAATAGAGATGCCAAAGGGTACAGTGAGTAGCCATAGAAGTGGGAAAATCAGCCTGCCAGTGACAATGTCAAACACAAAACTGTCATTTAAATTTGAAGTTAGACTGTCTTACCTGTGTGTCATTGGAAGTACTGTTGAATTATTGCACTTCTGTTGTCCCCATCCTCTGCCTCCTCATCTTCACTGTCCACAGGGTCCACTGCTGCCACACGGCCATCTCTAGCCTCATCCTCCTGCAGAAAAGCCATCTGGCGACATAAGGCAAGGTTGTGCAACATACAGCATGCCACAATGATCTGGCAGACCTTCTTGGGTGAGTAGCACAGGGAACCACCTGTCAGATGGAGGCAACAAAACCTAGCCTTTAGGAGGTCGAATGTCCTCTCTATGATTCTTCTTGTTTTTCCTTGTGCCTCATTGGAACGCTCCTCTGCCCTTGTCCTGGCATTCCTCACATGGGTCAGTAGCCATGAGAGGTTGGGGTAACCAGAGTCACCTGCAAATATTGAGGGACAACTGTTAGTCACACACTTACCCTTAGGGCCCACACCATACCCATACACCAACATCCACTGGGTAGGAACCAGGGCTCACCTATTAGCCATACCCTGTGCCTCTGGAGTTGACTCATCACATATGAGATGCTGCTATTCCTCAGTATAAAGGCATCATGCACAGACCCAGGATACTTAGCGCTGACATGGGAGATGTACTAGTCCTCCAGGCACACTATATGCACACTCAGAGAGTGAAAGCTCTTTTGATTTCTGAACACCTGTTCATTTCTCCGGGGGGGGGGACAAATGCAATATTTGTACCATCAATAGCCCCAATGATGTTGGAGATATGTCCCATTGCATAGAAATCTGCTTTCACTGTGGCCAAATCCTCCACCTGGGGGAAAACGAGGTCGCTGCGCATGTGTTTAGTCAGGGCAGCAACACTCTGGTCAGCACTATTGAGAACATTGGCTGTGACATTCCTGCTGCCAAGGCCACTGTCACTTGGAAGAACCAGTTTCCAAGAACTGGAGCACTGATAGCACTTGCACAAGAGGGGGACCCCGGTGGGGTGACGGATAGCAGATATCAGGTCAGGCTCTAATTGGGCACAGTTCTGTGATAGTGTCCCTATCCAGTCTATAGTTTAGGATAATGTGCCTGTCCTCCATTGTTTCCAAGACCACCAGTGGCCTGTACACGGGGGAATGTATCCATCTCCTATTCATCCGCAGTGGTTGCAATCTAGGGGCAAAACAGTGAGCAGCTGGTCAGTATCCCACACTACACTTCATTGCATATTGTGACTGTAAAAGTATATTGTTGGATAGGCCCAAATGGTGCTTATGTGTACTGTGACGCAGTTAGGTGCCATGGCCTGCCCTGCCCCCCCTTAAATGGCGTCCCCCTGTCCTGTTAGGAGGGACATGTGGAAATGAGGTAACTCCGCAGATGTTGTGTGCCATTGCAGGAGGCGGTCGAAAACCGCTTTGCAACTCCTCATTGGTTAACATTGGGCCCTATGGGTCAGAGTGGCCAATGGTGATGTACGCTGGCGGTGACGGTACGCACCACCGCGGACGTGACTGCCATTTTCTAAGTGTTCACTCACTTGCCACCTAACCTTCAACAGGAGAGGACCTAGACTACATCTGCTGCTGTGACCTGTGTCTAGAACCTACCATGGCTCGTGTCACTGGGGAAAGGGCCCCTTCTCCACTGTGGAGTTGGAGCGACTGGTGGATGGGGTCCTACCCCAGGACTGAATGCTGTATGGGCCTCCAGACCAACAGGTGAGTACACTGCGAGCATGATGCCTGGGGCATGAATGCATGGAGTGGTGTGTGTGAAGGCCTCGTGTAGGGGGGTTAGTGGAAGGGCAGTGGTCAGTTTGCTGCATGTATGGTGGGCCATGTCTGTGCGTAAGGGGATGTGAGGGCTATGGTGGGCCATGAATGTAACAAGCAGGACGGTCTGACTGATACCTTTTCCTATGTGTATTTCTCTGCAGGTGAGTGCCCATCAGAAAAAGGGTAAATGGCTTGCCATGGACGTGCGGAACCTGGGGGTCTAGTGCTGGCGGAGCACCCACTGTCGGAAACGGTGGGAGGACCTGAGACGCTGGGCACAGAAGACCGCAGAGGCCCAGCTGGAGATGGCCTCCCAATGAGGAAGGGGTGCCCATCAAATCCTGACCCCACTGATGGCCTGCATACTGGTGGTGGCCCATCCGGAGCTGGATGTGTGCTTGGGGGCATCACAGCAGTCACAAGGGGGTGAGTACAGTGCCCCAATTACTACTTGCGCATGGTGGGGTGGCATACGCATGGGGGATGTGGGCCTGTGGGTGCCCCTAGGCCAGGCTGGACATTGCAGGGTAGGTCCCATGTTGGACAGGGTCCTGATGTAAAATACCTCCAACCAAGCTAGTTGGCATCCACTACTGGGCAGAGGTCTGTGAGTCTCAGGTATGCTGCAATTGGCGTTAGATGTCCCTGTCCATGGGCTGGTGACTAGCATTGTGACTGTTAGTGCATTGCCTAGTGCGTAGGGCTGTTCCCTGTGTGAGTGTGCTATGTACGCTAATGGAGGTGTTGTTGCCACCATTGACCGAGGGTATCCTTTGCCTCTCCACCCCTTTTTTTTGTCACCCTGTCCTTATGTGCATTAGCATAATCTGGCAGAGGAGCAGAGGCACCGGCGATGGGGAGAGCTGCATCCCACAGGGACCAAGAGGCCGAATCCACCGATGGTGAGGGCACCAGTGGGAGGGAGGGTGAGGGGAACACCATGGCGGAGACTGGAGGGGACAGTTCGGACAGTGATACCTACTCCGATGGAAGCTCCCTGGTGGTGGCGGAGACCTCTGATCCCACCCCAACTACAGGTACAGCTGCCACCCCTATACCAGCACTGCCCTCCCAGCAGCCCCTCAGCATGTTTCCCGTGCCCGCTCACCTAGGAGGGTAGGCATCTCCTTCGCCCCAGGCACCTCAGGCCCTGCCCCAGTTAGCCCTGCTGCCCTGAGTCAGGAGGCTATTGACCTCCTGCAATCCATCTCTGTTGGGCAGTCAACCATTGTGAATGCCATACAGGGGCTGGCAGCCCATTTGCAACAGACTAATGCATTCCTGGAGGGCATTCACTCTGGCATGGCGGCCCAACAGAGATCATTCCGGGCTCTGGCTTCCTCCCTGATGGCAGCCATTGTCCCTGTTTCTAGCCTCCCTCTCCAACTTCCTATACCCAATCCCATTTCCCTCAACCCCAATCTATCCCAAGCACACAGGCAGACCAGCATGCACACAGGACAAAACACAGGAGTGGTTCAGTCAAACACAAGGACCACACATCATCCCACAGGCTCTCACACAAACACCATCCAGATGCAGACATACCAACATCCACTGCCTCCACTGTGTCCCCTTTCTCCTCCTCGTCCACCTCCCTCCCAGTAGCATTCACACTCACATCTGCATGCACTACATCCTCCTCCACTACCACCATCACGCCTATCACTACATACCCCTCACTGGCAGTCACCACCCCCACATCCATGCACACATCCCCTGTGTCCTCTCCCACTTTGCCTGTGCCCCCTCCTCCCAAAGTACATACATGCAAGCACTCAGACACCCAACAGCCATCCACCTCACAACAGCATCCAGAACAGTCTCCTGCACCCCAAATCAGCAGACAGACACCTCCTATAACCACTTCCTCTTCCTCCACTCCCAAACCTACACCCTCTTCCCGCCCTAATGTCCTTAAGAAGCTTTTCCTCTTCACCGTTGACCTCTTCCCCCCCACTCCCCCCCAGTCCTTCACATCGGGCCAGGGTGGTCAGAACCCAGACGAGCACCTCAGCCACCCACTCCACGGCCACAGAAGTGTTGACAGCTACTGGAGGTGGGAGAGGATCCCGGGCACCAGGCAGCCACACTGAAAGGCACCAGTTACGTCTAGGAAGGGCAAGGAGGCACCCCAAGCTGCTACAAGGAAGGGCAAAGAGGCACCCCAAGCTGCTACAGGGAAGAGCAAGGAGGCACCACCAGCTTCTACAGGGAAGGGCAAGGAGGCAGCCCCAGCTGCTACAGGGAAGGTCAAGGGGCAATCCCCGGCTGCAGACAGGAAGGGCAAGGGCAAGGGCAAAAAGACCTGGTGCTGGAACTCAGTCGGAGCCCCCACCAACAACCATGGTGGTTCAGTCGTACGAGGCTGCAGGGGAAGGGATGGCGCCTCCCCCCCACCACTGCCAGCACCGCCACCAGCACTGCCACCAGCACCACTGCCAGCAGCAGCCCCAGTGGGCAGCCGCCCAAGGCTGCAGGGGAAGGGGTGGAGCCTCCCCCACCACTGCCAGCACCGCTACTAGCACCACTGCCAGCAGCAGCAGCCCCAGTGGGCAGCTGTCCGAGGCTGCAGGGGAAATGCTGGAGCCTCCTCCCACCACTGCCAGCACTGACACCAGCACCAATGCTAGCATCAGAAGCCCCAGTGGGCAGCCATTCGAGGTTGCAGGGGAAGGGCTGGAGCCTCCCCCACCACTGCCAGCACCGACACCTGCACCACCACTGCCACCACTGAGCAGCCATCACAGCCGGCGGGCAGTGTGTAGTCCTGCATCCATGGGCTGCTGTGCAGCCTGAGCCCTGAAAATCCTGTTGGTCTGACACCCAGGTGAGAGACTGTGACCTTGCACTCCCCAAGATCTGCATCACTGGGCACAATGCCCCCTCCAGAAACAGTGGAGATGCCAGCTACTCACCCCATCCTTCCCAGGATGAAGGACACTGGGCACAATGCCCCCTCCAGAACCAGTGAAAGAAACCATCCACTTGAGAGACTGTAGCCTTGCACTCGCTAGGACCAAGCAGAGGGCAAACCACCCACTTGAGAGACTGTGGCCTTGTACTCCCCAGGACCAAGCAGTGGGCAAACCACCCACTTGAGAGACTGTGGCCTTGCACTCCCCAGGACCAAGAAGCGGGCAAACCACCCACTTGAGAGACTGTGGCCTTGCACTCCCCAGGACTAAGAAGTGGGCATTTAGCACCATCCAGGGCCAGTGGTGTTGTACCATCTTCCGGCTGAGGTGCCCTTCCCATTCACTGTTCCCCTGAGGTGCCTGTCAATTTTCGACCTTATGACCCTGCAGTGTTCTCTCCATGTTGTTGCAGGAGTCAGGTGGGGCCTTGTCCTATGTGATGTGGCCCTATGGCCCACGGACATTGAGGACTGGGCAGTGTCCCTACATTTGTAAATATGTATATACGTTTGGATTTTGATTCACTTATTCCTAGTATTTTTTCGTATTACACTCACTTTTTTTAAATCATTTTGTCCTTGCATTATTCCTGAGGGGTACAGGGGAATATGTAATGTTACTGCATCTGTTTGTGTGTATGGTGTTGGGAGTGGGGGTGTTGCATGCTGTGTGTGTATGTCACTCTCTTTTTCCTCCCCCCTCCCTTGTGTGCTAGGCGGCATTACTCACCTTGGTCATCGGAATTGATGTTCATAATGCAGCAGAAGGTAGACAAGCATGGGGAATATGTACACCTCAGGCTCCATGGTGTCATGGTTGTCCCCTGAGTCTCCACAGGTGAGTCCTTTGACTTCTGAGATCTGTTTCCGCCGGACTTTTGATGTCATTGGTACCGCCCCAGAAAAGGTGGCGGATAGGCCGGTCATAATAATGTGGGTGGTACATTGTCTTCCGCCTAGCTGTTGGCGGTTACCGCCGTAGTGCTTGTTTATTCCTCCATGGCTGTCGGTGTGTTAAAGTGGCTGTTTGTCTGAGCGGTTTCCGTCGTGGTTATAATTCCATTTTTGTTACCGCCGGCCTATTGGTGGTATTACCGCCGCTTTATCACCGAGCGCAAGGGTTGTAATGAGGGCCATAATGTTTTAAACTGAAAACAACACTGAAATTCACCAGTGATTGTAAACTGAAGTAACTATAACTTGCTCCCTTCCCATGCACGGAGTTGTCATCAATAATGTAAGTTCAGTTGTCATCTGTGATGTTATAAATGGTGTCACAGAACATGTTGTAATATGTGAGGTCATAGTGAGTACAAGACAAAGGTGTGTGCCATTAAATCACTTGCTGAGGGGATCACATGCAGAGCTCTCCTAAAAAAATGTAATCTGCCCTGGGCAATGAGGTCTCCAGGGCCTTTAAGTGGACAGGGAAGGAGTCTGTATGTCCCACTCCCTCCCAAAAAAAAAAATCCACCAATGCGCCAATCCCCCAGGTCTTGGCCCACCCCAGGGGACTTCAGATAGAAAACAGCACCAGCCTGCTCTTTAAAAAATTTTTTTTACTGTGGATCCATGGCTCCTCCATGGATCTGCAGTAACAGTAAAAAAATTGCATTTTAGACTCGAGAGGGGGGGTCTCTCTAGGACCCCTCACCAGGTCATAAAGGTCAGGGTGTATTACCCTGCACCTGCATTCTTTTACATTTTTTTTCAGGACAGGGGACTGCATCCCTGGGTACTAAAATGGCTGCCCCAACAACTTTGTTGATGTTGATGGCATCCAATCTGACCTGGTCCGCAGATCCTTCATGCTATAAATATTAAACATATAAAATGTGTGTGTGTGTGTGTGTGTGTATATATATATATATATATATATGTATATATATATATATATATATATATATATATATACACACACACACACACACATTTTGAACAATATTGTCTAAAAAATTTAACGATTGAACGGATTTACACCAAATCACAAAAAGCACACTTTCTGGGTAAAGGTCTAGCTTTCTGACAAATTTGGTGGAGTTCTGTTCAGCAGGTTAGCCTGTTTCGCTGTTCAATTTTCCTATGGAAAATTTGCATGGGGAAAATGCATATTACGAGTCCTCTGTTTCTCAGCCCCCACTTGACAGATCACCATGAAACTTTCCAAAAAGAAGCTGAAGTAGACAATACATATTTTTTTAGGATTTGTGAAGATTTGTTAAACTTATCATATATATATTTCACATATATATATATATATATATATATATATATATATATATAAAATATATATCTCAATACAATATATCTATATATGATGGGCCTGATTCACAAAGATAAACTTAAGCAAAAAAATCTAAGTTTAGAGGAAAAGTCTGAACTTAGACCGAAAGTCTAACGTTACTAGTAGCAAAGTTAGACTTTTGGTCTAAGTTTAACTTTGTGAATCAGGCCCAATATCTATCTATCTATCTATCTATCTATCTATCTATCTATCTATCTATCTATCTATCTATCTATCTATCTCTATATAAATATATATATATATATATATATATAAATATGTATATATATATATATATATATATATATGTACACATCTATATTATCTAATAGCGGTCGCCACTAGGTAGTTATAGTTAAGACCATGTTTCCATAGAAAAAACGTTTTTTGACTTCACTATATCTTTGGCACATTTTGGTGAATCTTCACGAAAGTCCTCAGGTGAGTATTGTTCTGCACAGAAAGTTTCATATTGATCCATCAAGTGGGGGCTGAAAAAAGTGGGGGTTCTAAAAATTGCCCACCCCTGGGACACAGCTGTTTGCTCTGACTTTGGCTTTGATAGCTCCTGCCAAGTCAGAGCAAACAATTCACTTTCAGCAAGTGAGAGCTGTCAAACAGTTCTCACCTGCAAAAAGGAAGTTCTCAGCTATTTCCCGACACACAAGAATGCGTGCAGGGAAACAGATGAAAACACTGCTCACACAAGCATAGAGTTGATATTTAAAGCAGCTCCCGCTTGTGGGAGTAATGCCAGCTCCCACAGGATGCAGGCAGCCAGCCAAGACCACAGGGGCCTTGAGGCTTCCCCACAGTACTGTGACTCTCTCTCTCTCTTCCATCCCATAATGGGATGGAAGAGAGAGAGAAAGAGAGAGAGAGCAATGGTATTTGTAATGGTCTCTCCATGCATGACTTCTAAAAGTTGAAGGTTCAAATCCTAGTATCTCATGGCAGTGTGGCTGTTTATTTACTTGTGTTTTGACTGTTAAACCTTCCTAGAGATGGACCATTCACATGTTTTCTCTATCAAAATATTTCAGTTGACTGTCATAGGTACGCCTGGACTCAGTACAGTAAGAAATCACCTGTGATATAATGGTTAAGGTCTCAGACCCCTACACTGAAATCTGAGGGTTATGGTCCAGGTGTGTCTGTAGTAATTTTCCTACTTTAATTTGTTTTCAACTTCCAATGTTTAAGGTTCATACTGTAAGGAGATTTCAGTAATTTTAACTGACAAATACACTTTTCTTTTCAATTTGTCTCAAAATATCTCATTCTAAATATATCATTAATCAAAGCCTAAATCACTCTCTTTCTCACTTTCTCAGGGTTGGGTGGTTAGGGGTGTTGGCCGCAGGGACTGGTCACAGGCCAGACCCTGCAGCCAACCCCACTGTGCTGCGCAAGAATGGGTGGTTATAAGTGGTTGGTCACAGGACCTGGCCATAGGCCACACACAGCCAAAGTCCAAAGGCTGTGTGTGGCGATAATTGGAATAACGTATAGTAATGAAAATTACTTTATCTTAAAAAAAATAGAAAGTCACAAAAAAAAACCTTTATACCTATAACATCCCGGTAACCTTTGTTTTTTTAAGTGAATATATAATCACTTGGTCGGTGTTGCCTCTCCACTCCTGACACCAAAGTCATCACTATCTTAGTTCATTGTTTATATAGTTACATGATCATGTTTTCACACAAGGTTTGCAACCCTGATTGTTTTTTTGTGAATTTACATCATATTATAACAAAGCTGACCTACTATATATCTGATGATCACATTTACAAATTTTCCGCATTGCAATGCTATATTTCGATTTTGCTTGTGTAGAATTGCCCAAATATCACACAATGGGGTAAATAGGTATACAATTGACTAACATCGAAGTCTTAGTTCTTACATTGGCCTGCTCTCCAATTGTACAGTGCACATATATGGATCTTCCTCACAAAATCCAAGCTTAAACCATGAGATGTATGTATTGACATAGCATAAGCTAAATGTAAGGAAAATCGTTCTCTTCAAATAAATAAATCTTTCATTTGTAAAATTCTTGCCCTTGACCTTGGAATGTGTTTCGTTCCTTTCTTAATATGTTTAATTTCACTATAACAAATGAAATGTCATCATTACTTTTGTATTTTACAAACTGTACTATATGTCCCATAGCATCATTTACAAGTCCATGTCCTATATCCAAATTGTGTTGTAAAATGACACAGCATTTTTACAAAGGAATAAGAGCCTGATTTAGGGATTTGACAAATGGGGTTACTGAGTCACAAACATGACGGATATCCCGTCCACCATATTACAATTCAATAATATCTTATGGAAATTGTAGTACGGTGGACAGGATATCCATCATGTTTGTGACAGAGTAACCCGTCCACCAAACTCTAAATCAAGCCCTAAGTCTTTTTACAATCCAGCGGGTTGTGAGACAGATTTGTCCATATTTAATAATTTTGTGTATAAGGATTTTGTTATCAGGATATTTGCTCCATAAGTTTCAGAACAATCCTACAAAGTAAATGTATACATGCTTCATTTTCCATTGATAACACTTCCATATTTAAATCACTGCATTCTTTTAGGGTTGGCATCAAACAACGGGCCGAGCTTTCAAAAGAAGGCAATTTATAGCTTTTCCTGGAGTTTTGAAATTTGGGAATAAAATGGATATACTTCTTGTTCGAGGCATATTTTTAGCATTTTCAGTAACAATTCCTAGCCTAATATCTTTTAATATTTTCCCATATTCTTCATCATTTGTTTGTCTCAAATTTTGGGTAGGTTCACCATATGAGAATTATAACTAAGTATTAGCATTATCTATACTTCTTAAGGAGTAGCGACTATCTTTTGCTGTTACTGTTTTAAAAATTGAGTTCCCTCTAACTGGATTACGTTGAAGTAGATCACCAAAAACAATCAAGTTTCCTACTAAGTAGATTATCATTCTTGTCTTCAGTATTTCTGTCATAGCTAATTGAACAAAAGCCATCATTAACTTGGAAACCATACTAACATCATCTATAATCAAAATGTGTAATTTTTTGAGTACTCTACAAAGTTCTTGACAAGTGTCACAGTTTAAATTTAAGTACTCCAAGTTATTATCATGTTCCACGGATAATAGTAGTAGTTGGTGTAATATAATCCCTTTAATATCATGTGCTGCTAATACAGTTGGAGCTGTAAGAACACAAGATAAGTTTGAATGTGTTGCTTTTTGAAGGTAAGCAGTCATAACTTTTTTCAGGGAACTTTTCCTGGTACCAGTCTGGCCTAATATATATTTTAATATATGCTGAATGTTGGGAAGTGGATTAATGGTAAGGGCAGGTAAAAACCTACACCTAGCAATAGGCCACTAACCGCCACTTAGTTCCAGTTAGGACTCAATAAATTAAACCCAGCTCAACCCTTGGTAGCTTGGCAACGAGCGACAAGGCTTAACTCAGGAGACAAGTGTGTAAAGTATTTAAAAATCACAAAACAGTAAATAAGTAGAACAAAAAACACAATAAAAATCGAACACCAATTTATAAAAATAGATTCTTTTTTTATCTTTAAAATTACACTAAAATGATTACAATCGAAAAAGGGGAACCGGAGATATAATTTTAAAAGAATTAGGCCTTCATTACAACCCTGGCGGTCGGTGATAAAGCAGCGGTAATACCACCAACAGGCCGGCGGTAACAAAAATTGAATTATAACCACGGCCAACACAGACAGCCACTTTAACACACCGACAACTCCGGCGTTAGAAACAAGCACTGCAGTGGTAACTGCCAACAGCCAGGCGGAAGACAATGTACCACCCACCCTATTACAACAAGCCAATCCACCAGCTTTTCTGGGGCGCTACCAACGCCATCAAAAGCACAGTGGAAATAGTACACAAAAGGGAAACGACTCACCTCTAGACACTGAAGGAAGAACCACGACGCCATGGAGCCTGAACTACAGGTGTTACCTATGCTGGTATACTACCTCCTCGTACACCAGGAACACGAGCGGCTGCGAAGATGACCATGGTGAGTACTGCACCTAGCACACAAGGGAGGGTGGGAGGAAAAAGAGAGTGACACACACACGCAACACGCAACACACCCAACCCCACCCCCAACACCATTCACACAAACAGATGCAACAACATTACATATCCACTTCGTAACCCTCAGGAATAACGCAAGGACAAAAGGAAGTGAGTAACATCAGTGTAATAATCTAAATATCGAGAAACGCGTCCTCAAAGCAAAAAACAACATCTACAATATATACAAATGGAGGGACACTGCCCAGTCCAAAATGTCTGTGGCCAACATGGCCATATCACATAGGCCAAGGCCCCACTTGACTCCTGCCTCAATACAGAGAGAACACTGCTGGGGCATCAGGTCAAAAATACATAGGCACCTCAGGGGGAAGGGGAATGGGGGGCACCTCAGCCAGAAGATGGTACAACGCCACTGCTCCTGGAGGGGGCTGCATGCCCTCTGTGATGTCCTGGGGAGTGCAAGACCACAATCTCTCAATTGGGTGGTTTGCCCACTGCTTGGTCCTGGGGAGTGAAAAGCCAGAGTCTCTCAAGTGGGTGGTTTGCCCACTGCTTGGTCCTGGGGAGTGCAAAGCCACAGTCTTTCAAGTGGGTGGTGTGTCCACTGCTTGGTCCTGGGGAGTGCAAAGCCACAGTCTCTCAAGTGGGTGGTTTGCCCACTGCTTGGTCCTGGGGAGTGCAAAGCCACAGTCTCTCAAGTGGATACCTTCTTCCAGTGTTTCTGGAGGGGGCTTTGTGCCCAGTGTGCCTCATCCTGGCAAGGAGGGGGTGAGTGGATGCCTTCTTCCACTGGTTCTGGAGGGGACCTTGTGCCCAGTTTGCTTCATCATGGCAAGGAGGGGTTGAGTGGATGCCTTCTTCCACTGGTTCTGGAGGGGGCCTTGTGCCCTGTGATGCAGATCTTGTAGGGTGCATCATCACAGTCTCTCACCTGGGTGTCACACCTACAGTTTTTGCAGGGTCCAGGACGCACTACAGCCCATGGAGGCACGACTACACACTGCCCACCGGCGGTGACGGCTGCTCAGTGGTGGCAGTGGCGGGACTGGCAGTGGTACTGCCTGTGGTAGGGGGAGGCTCCAGCACTTCCCCCGCAGCCTCGGACGGCTGCCCACTGGGGCTGCTGCTGCTGGCAGTGGTGGTGGCAGTGGTGCTGGTGGCGGTGCAGGTGGCGGTGCAAGTGGTGGTGCTGGCGGCGGTGCTGCCTGTGGTGGGGGGAGGCTCAAGCCCTTCCTTCACAGCCTCAGACGGCTGAAGTGCCATGGCTAGTGTTGTTTGCCCAGATGCTGCTCCAGCACCAGGATCTACATCCATCCTGCCTGCGGCATCTGTACCTTTGTCATTGCCCTTGGAAGCTGGTGGTGCCTCGTTGCTTCTGCCAGCTGGTGGTGCCTCCTTGTGTTTGCCTGCTGGTGGTGCATCCTTGCTTCTGCTAGCTGGTGGTGCCTCCTTGCTTCTGCCAGCTGGTGGTGCCTCCTTGTGTTTGACAGCTGGTGGTGCCTCCTTGCTTCTGCCAGCTGGTGGTGCCTCCTTGCTTCTGCCAGCTGGTGGTGCCTCCTTGTGTTAGCCAGCTGGTGGTGCCTCTTTGCCTCTGGTACATGGTGGTGGCTCCTTGCTTCTGCCAGCTGGTGGTGCCTCCTTGCTTCTGCCAGCTGGTGGTGCCTCCTTACGTTTGCCAGCTTGTGGTGCCTCTTTGCTTCTGCCAGCTGGTGGTGCCTCCTTGCATTTGCCAGTTGGTGTTCCCTTTTTGCCCTAGGCAGCTGGTGCAGGCACACTGGCTGTGTGGACGGGTGCCTTCACAGTGCCTATGACAACTGTAGTGGCTGCAGAAACAACAGTGGCCAAGGACTGGGTGGTGGCAGGGAATAGGTCAAGGGTGGAGAGAAAAATCTTTTTAGGGACACTGGGGCTGGAAGAGGGTGAACGTTTGGGAGTGGAGGAAGAGGGAGTGGTGGTAGGAGTTGTCTGTCTGCTGTGTTTGGGTGCAGGTGAGTGGGCTGGATGCTGTCGTGAGGTGGATGGCTGTTGGATGTCTGAGTGCTTGCGTTTGTGTACTTTGGGAGGAGGGGGCACAGACACAGTGGGAGAGGACACAGGGGATGTGTGCATGGATGTGGGGGTGGTGACTGCCAGTGAAGGGTGTGAAGTGATAGGCACAATGGTGATGGGGGTTGTGGATGAGGATGTAATGCATGCAGGTGTGAGTGGAGACGCTACTGGGAGGGAGGTGAACGACGAGGAGGAGGGGGACACTGTGGAGGCAGTGGATGTTGGTATGTCTGCATCTGGATGGTGCTTGTGTGAGTGCCTGTAGGGTGAAGTGTGGTGGTTGTGTTTGCCTGAGTCACTCCTGTGTGTTCATTTGGGTGCATGCTGGTCTGAAGGTGTGCTTGGGATAGGCTGGGGATGAGGGGAATGGGACTGGGTAGAGGAAGTTGGAGGGGGGAGGCTAGAGACAGGGACAATGGTTGCCATCAGGGAGGAGGCAAGAGCCTGGAATGATCTCTGTTGGGCCGCCACGCCAGAGTGAATGCCCTCCAGGAATGCATTTGTTTGTTGCAAATGCCCTGCCAGACCGTGTATGGCATTCACTATGGTTGGCTGCCCAACAGAGATGGATCGCAAGAGGTCAATAGACTCCTCACTGAGGGCAGCAGGGCTGACTGGGGCATGGCCTGAGGTGCCTAGGGGGGAAGGAGATGCCCAGCCTCCTGGGTTAGCGGGCACAGGAAACACGCTGAGGGGCTCCTGGGAGGGCGGTGCTGGTACAGGGGGTGGCGGCTGTACCTGTAGTTGGGGTGGCCACAGAGGAGTCCGCCACCACCAGGGAGCTTCCATCGGAGGAGGTGTCGCTGTCCGAACTGTCCCCTCCAGTCTCTGCCGTGGTGCTCCCCTCGCCATCCATCCCACTGGTGCCCTCATCGTCGGTTGATTCGGCCTCATGGGCCATGTGGGATGCAGCTCTCTCCGTCGCCGGTGCCTCTGCTCCTCTGCCAGATGATGCTAATGCACACAAGGACAGGGTGACAAAACAAAAAGGGGGGTGGAAGTGACAGAGGATATACTTGGACAATGCTAGCAACAACACAACCGTTAGCGTACACAACACTATGCACCAGGCCATGGAGAACAGTGCCCAACGCCAATAGCAGCACAGCTGACACCCACAGGACCATTCCCAGTAGTAGATGCCCACTAGCATTTTTGGGGTTGGAGTGCATCAGACCCTTCCCATCATGGAACCTACCCTTCCATGTTCGTCCTGGCCTAGGGGCACCCACAGACACACATCCCCCACCCAGATAACACATCAACACGCGCAATTTTCTGATTCTGAAACTGTGCTCACCCCCTTGTGGCTGCTGTGATGCCTTCAAGCGCCCATCCAACTCTGGATAGGCCACCTCCAGGATGCGGAATATCAGTGGGGTCAGGGTACGACAGGCACCCCTTCCTCGTTGGGAGGCCATCCCCAGCTGGACCTCTGCTGTCTTCCTTGCCCAGCGGCTCAGGTCCTCCCACCGTTTACGACAGTGGGTACTCTGCCTGTTAAAGACCCCCAGGGTCCACACATCCTTGGCGATGGCACGCCAAATACAATTTTTCTGATGGGTGCTGACCTGCAGAAAAAGATACATAGAAAAAGGTATTAGTCATACCATCCGGCCTGTTACAGTCATGGCCCACCATATCCCTTCCATCCCCTTTTGCACAGACATTGACCACCATACATGCAGCACCCTGCTCAGGACCTCTCAGCCTACCCCCCTTACACGAGGCTTACAAACACAGTGTACTCACCTGTTGGTCTGGAGGACTATAAAGTTAACGGTACTGGGGTAGGACCCATCCACCAGTCTCTCCAACTCCTCCGAAGTGAAGGCAGGGGCCCTTTCCCCAGACACTCGAGCCATGGTCGCTTCCAGACACAGGTCACAGCAGCACTTGCAGTGAAGGTCCTCTCCTGTTGAAGGTCAGGTAGCAAATGAGTGAACAGATAGAAAATGACGGTTACGTCTGAGGCGGTGCGTACCATCAGCACCAGCGTACATCACCATTGGTTACAGGAACCCATAGCGCCCAATGATAACCAATGAGGTGTTGCACGGCGGTCGTCGACCGCCTCCCGCAACGGCACACAACATCAGCGGAATTGCCTCATTTCCACTTGTCCCTCCACACCGGTCAGGCGGCCGCCATTTCAGGGGGGAACAGGCCATGGCACCTAACTGCGTCACAGCACACATAGGCACATTTATGGAACTACAAGTTTGCATACTGTTTCTGTCACAACATGCAAGGCATTTTACTCTGAGGATATGTATGAATATGACCATCTGCTCACCGTTTTTCACCCTAGAGTTCAACCGCTGAGGTTGGAAAGGAGATGGAGACATACCCCCGTATACAGACCCCTGGTGGACCTGGCAACAATGGAGGACAGGCACATTATCCTCACCTACAGACTTGATAGGTCCACAATCCAAAAGCTGTGTGCCCAATTGGATCCAGACCTGATCTCAGCTATCCATCACCCCACTGGGATCCCCCCTCTTGTGCAAGTCCTATCAGTGCTCCATTTCTTGGCAAGTGAGCTCCAATTGACAGTGGCCTGGCAGCAGGGATATCACAGCCTATGTTCTCAAACGTGCTGACCAGAGTGTTGTCTTTCTTGATGAAACACATGCGCAGCTACATCGTTTCCCCCCATGTGGAGGACTTGGCCACAGTGAAGTCTGACTTCTATGCACTGGGACATATCCCCACCCGGAGAAATGAACAGGTGTTCAGAAATCAAAAGAGCTTTCACCCTATGAATGTGCAGACAGTGTGCCTGACAGTATATCTCCCATGTGAATGCAAACTATCCTGGGTCTGTGCATGATGCCTTTATCTTGAGGAATAGCAGCATCCCATATGTGATGGCTCAACTCCAGAGGCACAGGGTGTGGCTAATAGGTGAGCCCATGGTCCCCACTCAGTATCTGTTGGTATATGGATGTGGTGTTGGCCCTAAGGGTGAGTGTTTGGATAACAGGCATCCCTCGATATTTACAGGTGACTCTGGTTACCCCAACCTCTCATGGCTACTTACCCCATTGAGAAATGCCAGGATAAGGGCAGAGGAACGTTACAATGAGGCACATGGGTGAACAAGGAGGATCATTGAGTGCACCTTTGGTCTTCCAGATTATTGTTGCATGTTGCATGTTGCACAACCTGGCCTTGAAACGCCAGGTGCCTTTTCTGCAGGAGGATGAGGCTGGAGATGGTCATGTGGCAGCGGTGGAGCCTGTGGACAGTGACGAAGAGGAGGCAGAGAAAGAGGACGTGGACAACAGAACAACTGTAATACAACAGTGCTTTTTGTGACACACAGGTAAGACACTGTAACCTCACCTTCCATTGCTGTTTTGTGAAGTGATTTGTCTCTGGCTGGCTGCTGTTCCCACTACAAAGGCCACTTATTGTACCCTTTAACATGTCTATTTGCAGATATTTGTGCCCTCCTGTGGCTCCTGGTGTATTGACTGCAGCACATTACAGGTCATAACTATGTATACATCACTGTACTGTATATTTGCAATGTCTACAGATTGTTAAACAACTACATCCTTATATCATTTGACATACTCCATACTTGTTCATTCCAAGGGTGTTTATTTCATTGCTAAGAAGTAGGTGGGGATGTCCAATGGGCTTGGGTGATGGTTGAGGGAGAGGCGCTGTGGTGGTATGGGACTGTGGCTGGGTAACCGACTGTTGGTCATCCACATCCAGGCGGGCAGAGCTGCTGTCATCACTGTGGGCCTCTTCTGGGGTGGACTGGATGTTGCTGGCACCTCCTCTCCAGTGAGGTTGTGTGGGGGGTCCTGTGGGTATGTAAATGCAATGTTATTGTTACTGTGTGTGACATCTTGTACATGGATGTGTTTTTCTCCTATGGTTGTTATTACCAAGGCAGCCTTGGCTTGTGTGAGTTATAATTTGGTTTACTAAGTGATTGTCACTACTGTGCATGCTGTGGTGATGGGTGTCCATGCAGGGCTGTGAGTGGTGTCCATGCATTGTTGTTGCATGCAGTTCTGGGTACTGGGAGGGGTGGGTTGTGATGGTGGGGTGTATGTGAGGTGGTGGGGTGATGGGGGTGAGGGTAGGGGTGGTGGTAGGTGATGGTATGCAGGTAGGGGGGTAAAAGTAGTTATGATTTGTTTTACCAGAGTCCAGTCCTCCTGCTACTCCTGCCAGGCCCTCAGGTTGCAGTATTGCCAAGACTTGCTCCTCCCATGTTGTTAGTTGTGGGGGAGGAGGTGGGTGTCCACTGCCAGTCCTCTGTACTGCTATCTGGTGTCTTGCAACCACGGAACGTACCTTCCCCTATAGGTCATTCCACCTCTTCCTGATGTCATCCCTGGTTCTTGGGTGCTGTCCAACGGCGTTGACCTTTTCCACGACTCTCTGCCATAGCTCCATCTTCATAGCAATGGATGTCTGCTGCACCTGTGATCCGAATAGCTGTGGCTCTACCCGGATGATTTCCTCCACCATGACCCTTACCTCCTCCTCAGAGAATCTGGGGTGTCTTTGTGGTGCCATGGTGCAGTGTGTGTGGTGTGTGTGAGGGTGTATGGGGTGATGTGTTGGGGTGTGTGCTGTGAGGTGCGTGGTTGGTGTATGGGTGATGGTGTTCTGTGGCTCTGGTTCTGTGGGTGCTTCTGGCGTCTCTCTCTCTCTGTTGTAAATTGTTTATAGTGGTAAAGGGTTGTGGGTAATGTGTCTGTGTGTTGTATAGTGGTGTGGGTGTGTGGGTGTATGTGTGCCAGGTGTGTGTTATTCAAATTGACCAATGTGGTGTTGTTTTGTATGTGTCTGTGTATTTTGAGTGCAGTGGTATGTACCATCAATGGTTTGCCACGGTTGAACGTCCATAGCGGCGATTCGTGGGTCTTAATGCTGTGGGTGTATTTCTGTTGGCGTAACGGTGTGGGTTTTGCTACCGCCATTTTAACACTGACCTTTGGTGTGGCGGACTTGTGTGTGTGTCTGTATAGTGGTGGATTTCTATGTTTGGGTTATAATACGCGTAGCGGTATACCGCCACAGTCGTGGTATGTTGGGGGCAGGCAGCATGGCGGTAAGCGGCACTTACTGCCAATTTCATAATGAGGGCCTTAATGTTTTCTGGTATATAGAAACAACTAGCGCTTAAAAAGTTTAAAAAGTTCACACTGGACAGGGACAAAGGCCAGAGTTCAGGCCATCCACAAGGTAACACTGTTACACTTACTTTCAGAAGTGTTTCTTGATTCAGGAAAGTGGTCCACAGCACTAGCCAAGGGTTCAGAGGCTCTTGGGGTCTGTTACTACAACTCCCACTATGCACCTATTCAACTAATGGAGTTGCTCCAAACGTCTCCAAACTTCTGGATCTTCTTCCAGAGTACTTGTTGGGTCCTTGAAGTGTCCACAACTTGATCCAAGGTTCCAGAAGCTCTGAGTTGCTCCTTGGGAGTTGGGACTACAATTCCCTGAAAGCACCTGGTCAGAATCCTCAAATGGCCACTTGACGCTGGTCAGCTGGGCTTTGCTTGCAGGACTTGATGCAGGGGACTCTGGGCAACGCCTTTGTACCTGTAGCAAATAGGGAGTCCCTTCTTGAAGCAGTTTAGTGGTGAAGCCCAAGTGTGCATCTGGTGCAGTCTTTCAGACTGCAGTGTCCAGGTGCAGGTCAGGAGTCCAACAGGGCAGTTCCTTATAGGGATCTGAGGTGTGGATGCTGCTCTGTCATATCTATCCTTGCTCCTGGGTGGAAAGTAGGGGAATCTGACTGTCCTATCACAGGCAGGCTCATTCCCCCTTTGATGACCACATCCTGGGAAGTGTGCCAAATATCAAACCCAGGGAGCAACATTCTTCAAAAATCCAACATGGTTGTAACTGATTTTGGAGGTTGGATCTGGCTGAGTCCACCCACTGGTGTGGCTAAAAATCTTTAACACACCCCTGTCCTGCCCTCTCTTAATCTAATCAAGAGGTCACCTAATTGTCTGGGTTTGCAAGAAATAGGGGATGCTCCAAATGTCCTTCCTTGTCTTTGAAGGCCAGTTTGGCTGCTCTCCCTCATCCTGTTTCACCATCTGCTGAGGCAGAGCTCCTCCCCCAGACACATCCTTTGTGTTCAGCCCAGGCCACTTCACACATCCTCAAGCAGCCTGGCCAGGCTGCCAGAGGCTGCCAATCAGAGGAGGGCACTACAGAGCTGAAGATAGCAACATTCCGTTAGAGTTTTAAACCTCTTTGCCTGAACTACTTATATTAAATCCAACAATGGCAGGTTGTGTGATTTATTATAACAATTATTTTGATACCAAACTCATGGAATCTGTCTCTTATGTGGACTTTGCTAATTAAAATAAAGTCTCCCTATGTTAGCCTATAGAGGCCTTTCACTACAATGAGGGAAAAATTAATCTGGCTGTTTTACCTCACCAGGCTTATAAAACAATGTTTCATAAGGTCCCTGCTTATAGTTGCATGGCACCCAACCCTAAGGGCATATAGGGCACACCTTAGGGGTGATGTGCATGTAACATTGAGGTAGTTTAAGGTAGTTTAAGACTTTGGAAGTACTTTTAATTCCTATAGGTTTAGTTTAAAAGCAGCCAGCAAGGCAGACCTGCCTTTAAAATGACACTGGGCACCTCAGCAGTGCACTTATGGAAGCACTACCTATGCTGGGGTCCCTAAACCTACATGCCCTACCATATACTAAGGACCTAAAAGGAGGCTTATAGTGCCAATTATAATTAGCCTAACTTGCATACTCATTTTACACAGAGCACAGGCCCTGGGACTGGTTAGAGGTACCTAGGGCACCATCAGAGTCAAGAAAACGCAAACAAAAAGTGAAAATATGGAAGCCAAAAGTTAGGGGGCCTCTGCAATCAGCCCTGTTTTCTCACACTGAAATTCTGAACATAAACATAAACCATGTTCATGTTCCAATCCAGGATCTACAGTTGCTTTAATTTCACAACTATTTGATGCTGATCATTAGTAATAGGAAGATAAAGTTTTAAACATCCTTTTGCATTTTTCCCATAGAAGGTTCTACCTCACTAATAGCAATAATCCCTTCATTAGCTATATTTGATTCCCCAAGTGGGTCTGCAGGTGTAAAATTGAAAAGGTTATTGGTACGTGCAATATTGCATAATATTTCCTATTAGACTTTTTTTTTGGTCTAAAATGTCTTGGTCCAATATCTGCAACTCTGGTATTGTAATAAAGGGTTTGTACTCATAAAAAGCTTTCTCATATGACGTAGATGTTCCAATCAATTCTTTCTCTTTTCACCATGGTTTAGAAATCTGTAACAGTGCCAAGAAATAAAATTCTGTATTAGCAGGATCATCATGTGTAAGTTTGTGGTGATAATTAGTGTAGGTTTTGAATGACGTATTAAGCAGCCATCTGTTCCATTCACATTGAATTTTCCAGTCTTAACATCCTCCATGACAATTATGTTTATATGTGTAAAATGGAGCTACTTCCTATAGTGATAACTGTTCCATTACAGGGCTTCTGTTAGGGTAGTAAGTGTCAATCAAATTTGTTTTGATAATGTTTTTGCTTTCAGCTTCAAAGTGAGCAAGACATTCAATTTAAAGTATGCCACATAATAGACCAAGATGTGGAAGACAAACTTGAAGAGCATAAACAGTCACACATCGCGTAACTGCTAACCTCTCAGTGAAATAGCCTTTGAAGTCTAAATTGATTCAACCTTTTAGTTAAAGATTGCTCAGCAGATACTGCTTCAAATCATTTTTCTGAGTTTAGTAATATTTAAAGTTCACATACCAGGTAACACCAGTTGAATTATCAGCAACAATTGGATATTCATATTAGCATTCGTCAATGCAGTATTTAATGGCTTTAATCATTTATACGCCGTGATGTGTGTCCCCTTTTTAAATTCTGGGTGTTTTTAGGTGACTTTCTTTTAAAAAAATGACTAACAGAAGATATAAGATCGTTAACTCTTCCTTTATTTAAAATTGGTCTTAGGAATCCAAAACAACATTTAGGGGGCCATTACGATGGTCGCGGTCTGACCACCACCAAAGCGGTGGTAAGACTGCTTTGGAGGTGGTCTGACTGCCAAATTACAACCGTGATGGTTGTGCCATGGTCAAACCGCCAGCTTCCCTCTACAGGAGGGGCTGGTGCCGCTGGCGGTTCTAATCTGCCAGGGCAGTGCGGCAAACAGCGCCATGCTGGGGATTACTACCCCCCCTCCATGTAAAGGCTGGCGGAGGAAAGGTGCAGAGGGCCCCAGGAGGCCTCTGCACTGCCCATGCATTTGGCATGGGCAGTGCAGGGGCCCCCATGGCCAGTCCTGTCGCACAATTCACTGTCTGCATTGTGGACAGTAAACAGCACAACAGGGCTGGTGCACCCCAAGCACCGCAACATTTCCGCCGGCTCAATTATGAGCCATTGTAAATGTTGTAGGCTGTTCCCCGCTGGGCCAGCGGGTGGAAACAGCCCCGCGGGGAACTTGTAATCGGGCCTGCGGGAAGGTGGTTGCACTGGCGGTAACCTGACAGTGGAAGTTTGGTGGACGGCCTATTGCATCCGACAAACTCAAAAAGACCCCCTTAGTGTACTGTTTTGATTTGTTTTTACATTTTCCTAAAAAGAATTTCCTCATTTGTGACTTTGAAATGTAATAACTTGTTCAAACAGTTCTTTGTTTGTTTCTGTATTTGGGATGTCTCAAGTAAACATATCGTTCCATAAACTGAAGAACAGATTCATCAGAGTCATACCCAAATTCTGGGGTATTTATTATCCATAACAGCCTATGAATATGAGGTGTACCTTTTGTTTGGTACTCATTTCTCTAAAATAAATCAACGTCCCGTCCTTGGGGATTTTTGTTTTTAATTGGTATAAACTTAAGAATTGTTTGGAATTCGCGAGTAAAAAATCTGCAAACATTTGCTGAATCTATAGAACGTAATCCCCCTGGTGTTTTCAATGCAAGATCTGATAAATTATTGTTGCTTCAAGCAGGAAACTCTATAAATCATTCTATAGGTATTCGGCACAACTCAAAGTAAGAAACCTCGCGAGACGCGCTTGTTGTTGGCGGCGGCGGCTGGAGGAGGGGCAGGAGCCCTTTAAAGACATTACTGTGCTCCCGCCTCGCGGGACGCGCTTGTTGTTGGCGGCGGCGGCTGGAGGAGGCGCAGGAGCCCTTTAAAGACATTACTGCGCTCCTGCCTCGTGGGACGCTTTTCTTGTTGGCGGCGGCTGGAGGAGGGGCAGGAGCCCTTTAAAAACATTACTGCGCTCCTGCCTTGCGGGACGCGCTTGTTGTTGGCGGCGGCTGGAGGAGGGGCAGGAGCCCTTTAAAAACATTACTGCGCTCCCGCCTTGAGGGACGCGCGCGGGCGGCGCCCGGGCAAAGCCCGGGCCAAGGGCGGGCCCGTCCTTCACCCATCATCATCAGGAAGAGACTGGGCTGGGCCACCCCCTTTCAATTCTTCAATTGGCGGCTCGGTGGAGGAGCCTGATTCATGGAGAGCTGCTGAAGCAAGGGAGGAAGAGAGGAGCTCTCGCCATTTTGGGTATTTAAAATATCTCAATTCAGCCCCCCGTGTGCTCTGTTGACTCATACATGCGTGAAGTGACAGCAAGGACTATTGTGTTGTAATTCTAGGGCCTTTGTGGCAGGAAGTTGTGACTGGATAATTTCCCTAAGATAGAAGTCGAGCATAACTTAGTTTCACTCTTCCCTAGTTCTGGGCACCGGAACTCGTGAAGAAACACACAGCGTTTTTTCCTTTGATAAAGGATTAGTTTGTCTTGATGGGGAAACGCAAAGGAGACTGTGGGAGAAGGGATCCCATTCAGGAGGCTCCCCCCCAGGTTGATAACTAGCTACTTAACCTCAGTAATGGGTGCCATTGAGTCGGAGATAGGGAGAGTAGAAGCTACCTTAGAGTCATCCCTTGAGCAAATAGGGAAGGGTGGGGGGGAGGGAAGGATTCCGCCTGTAACATCTCCACTAGGCAAGACAAAGACAGGAAATCCTTGTGTAACAACGGAAATTGATTTAATTACTCCCATAACTCCAGAGAGTCCACCACCAAAAAAAAGTAGGCAAGTAACCCCCCCCCCACACTGTAGTAACTCCTTCAGACTCAGCCCGATCTCCCACAAACAGTCATGAGCTCGGAAAGTACTTAGCAGGAACAGAGAAGAAAAAGGGGAAATGTTTATCTAACCCTTTAAAAAAAATTACAGGAAAACAGCCAAAAGACAGAAAGAACTCGGATCCCCTTAATAATTGTCTCTCCCAGATTGAAGATCAACTCAGGGATATAAAAAAGCTGTGTTCTCTGGTTCTGGAGAGAGTGGCTGTCCTTGAGGAGAAGGTTGAACTTATATCAAACACAACGACAATGAATTCCATACTACCGAGGGCTGAACCCCAGAACAATCATCCCGCCCCTGCACGCTCACCTGTCCTGGCCATCCATCAGCACCATAACTACAGGCCGGTTCCTGCTCAGAACCCAGCCCCCAAATCCCTGAACTTAGATGTATTTCAGGATTCTATAAATTTACAGCCTCAGTGGGGCATAACCAAGCGGGAAGGCTTAGTGGGTCAGGTGACTACAAGAACTCAAATAGCCTGCCCAAGGATCCTGCTGGCATGCGCTCCCTATATTTTAATCCTGGAAAACGCTCCTACATTAGAAAATACTCACTATGAGTCCCATGCATCACTGTTAAACAAAGTGACGCATTGGGTAGGAAAGCATTCGGGAGGGAGGGTAGATTTCTACAGGGACATTTTAACTGTAAGAAGGGTCCCCTGGGTCGGCCCATCACCTAAAGCATCACAAGGGGATTGCATCATTATAAACTTTAGGAGCCCCTGGATTGTCAATGCTTTGTATCACCATTTTTCAACTATAAGACTATCTGTAGGGTCTATAAGAGTACAACGTCTATCTATGTTTATTCCCCCGACATTTAATCTATGTCACTCTGATTTAATTCATCCTGGGAAACAGAACTTTGGCAATCCCGGTGTTTCCAATTCCTCTGATACTGTCCTGACACTGTCTAATAGATGTGAGCCCCTGGCCTCACTGGAGCAGCTAGATTGACCACCAGCAATTGGGCCCTCTTTGCAAGGCCCTCTGGAGATAAACATACCGCAACAGCCCCTCTCGCAGTCTAAGGGAGCTTTTGACATACATGACACACAGGGTACGACAGCCTTAGGGATCATTTCTTGGCACGTGGCAGGCTTAAAATCAAAAATTGGAAATCTCGACTGGTTAACACTAGTGACGGAAAATCTTTTTATCTGCTGCCAGGAGACTTGGCTTGTAGAACCCTCGCATATTAATGGCTACACCACACATAGGGGGTCATTCTGACCCTGGCGGTAGACTACCGCCAGGCCAACGACCGCGGATGCACCGCCAACAGGCTGGCGGTGCATCCATGGGCATTCTGACCGCGGTGGTACCGCCGCGGTCAGAAACGGAAAACCGGCGGTGTCCCGCCGGTTTCCCGCTGCCCTGGGGAATCCTCCATGGCGGCGCTGCAGGCAGCGCTGCCATGGGGATTCCGACCCCCTTACCGCCAGCCTGGCTCTGGCGGTTTTGACCGCCAGAACCTGGCTGGCTGTAACGGGTGTCGCGGGGCCCCTGAGGGCCCCTGCAGTGCCCATGCCACTGGCATGGGCACTGCAGTGGCCCCCTAACAAGGCCCCACCAAGATTTTCAGTGTCTGCCAAGCAGACACTGAAAATCGCGACGGGTGCAACTGCACCCGTCGCACCCCTTCCACTCCGCCGGCTCCATTCGGAGCCGGCATCCTCATGGAAGGGGGTTTCCCGCTGGGCTGGCGGGCGGCCTTCTGGCGGTCGCCCGCCAGCCCAGCGGGAAACTCAGAATTACTGCGGCGGTCTTCTGACCGCGCAGCGGTATTCTGACGGCAGGACTTTGGCGGGCGGCCTCCGCCGCCTGCCAAGGTCAGAATGACCCCCATAGTGTCCCTGCAATTAAGGCCTCTGCAGGTAGGGCTAAGGGTGGTCTGGTTACTTTCTTATCAGTTAAGGCCGGGGGGATGGATGCACGTGTTGTGGGCACATCCCCTTTCTTTTTGGCTTTATTTCTGAAATTAGCAGAGCCATTTGATATACTACTGATTAATTATTAGAATAATACCTTTGATAACTCAGACACCAGTGTGGTTGGTAGCTTGGAGGTGTTAATATATAAGGCAACAAACATTAGTAGAAAGGACTTAAGAATAATTTGGGTCAGCGACTTTAATGCTCATTTGTGTGAGCCAGAGTATTTGTACTGCTGCGGACTTTTGGATGAAAATGATAACCCCAATCAGCGTTTTAAACACTCTTCATATGGGGAATGCTCTTAATTCTTTGATAACAGCTAATTCTCTACTTTTCCCCATACCAGCTATTAGAGGGGTACCAACGTTTATAAGAGGAGATACTCATACTATTATTGACTATATTATCTACTCTAGAGAACTATCCTCTCTTGTCGGGCAGTTCAGGGTGACCTCGACCAGTATTAGTGATCACAACCCTTTATCCATTGTAATTAATTTGGACTTGATGAGTGACTCGAGAAGAGAGAAGCGACACCCCGATATGAAGTTTTCAGCCCAAAAAGGACTTACAACCAAATGGGGAAAGATAGATAGTAATAGCTTCTTTAAAGATTTAGGCCCATATTTATACTTTTTTTTGCGCCGCATTTGCGCCACTTTTTAACGCAAAAACGGCGCAAAGTTACAAAATACAATTGTATTTTGCAAGTTTGCGTCACTTTTGCGTCAAAAAGTGACGCAAATGCGGCGCAAAAAAAGTATAAATATGGGCCTTAATGTTGAATAAACGGTCAGATGTTATGATAACCTTGGGTGAAGACAGGGCCCCCCACGAAATTGTCTGTGCATTTTCCTCTCTGACAAAGTATATGGCTGAGAAATTACAGCCCTCTGGCACTAATAAAGTACATGGCCCGAGATGGTTTAACCACACATGTACCATATCCTTAAGTAACCTAAAGAAAATAACTAGCGCATCTCCCCAAGACCGACAAGCAGTTAAAGTTGCTAGGAAAAATTATAAGGAAGCACTTGCCAAGAGGAAAGCCGAATTAAGTGAGTCTGCCTGGGAGGAATTGATGGAAGCAAGCAAAACTAAAGATACAACTGCGTTCTGGCGTGTGGTTAATTCTTCATTGCTGAATGACAAATATGAGATGTCCATGGATACTGTTATTCCAGCCCAAATTTGGGTGGACTATTTTAAAAAAACTTTTGCAATAGAGACTAATGTTCAACTAGAAAAGATAAATTGTTTGAAGTTAAGAGGAAATGATCAGTCAAGTTTGGCTTTCAGTAATGCCATAAGGGTGGATGATGTAAAACAAGCTATTCAAGATTGCCCCTCTGAGAAAGCTCCTGGCCCAGACAGAATCCCTGCTGATTTATATAAAGCGCTTCCAGATTTCTGGGGGCCACTGCTTACTAATGTCCTGAGATCGGCTGTGACAGGCCCTTTAGTAGATACTTGGAAAGAGGCGATCATTGTCCTGATTTTTAAGAAGGGGGACAGGGCAGATCCTTTATGCTATCGTCCAATTTCTTTATTGGATAGCTCGGTTAAAATCTTAGGCTGAGTGATCCTAAACAAGTTGGAAAATTGGGCGACTGAATCTCATTCCCTTTCAGAAGTTCAATTTGGCTTTCGGCCCGGTGTGGGCACAGTAGAACAAACTCTTAATTTGACCCTCATAGTACAAAAATATACCAAAGTTTAAAGGGGGTGTACACACCTAGCATTTATGGATCTGTCCTGCGCTTTTGACACAGTTAACAGGTAGAAACTGTGGATGGCCATGTTGAATATGGGAGTGGATAAAGACATAATCATTTTACTTAGTAAACTCCACGCCTGCACAGAGGCTCGGGTCCGCTATTCTCGGGAGGGTGGCCTGACATAGAAGTTTCCCTCATTAAAGGAGGTTAGACAGGGTTGCGTGCTGGCCCCTTTTCTTTTTCTTTTATATATAAATGGGTTAGAGAAATTCCTCTGTGAATCGGGGAAGGATTCTCCAGTCATTAATAATTCCCCAATTCTTGTACTATTGTATGCGGACGATGCTGTACTCATTTCAAGGACAGCAAATGGCCTCCAGATTTTATTGAATGCTTTTAACACTTTTATGGGGAACCTTGGACTTAAAATTAATAGAACTAAGTCATTTGTGATGAAGACTTATGCCCAAATTAGCAAAAAAGAAAAAATTTGCTCTAAATGGGCATGAGATACTCAAGGTCTCACATTTTACGTATCTGGGGGTTCCCATTGACGTAGATTTCAAGTGGAAATTTTTAGTAAATGTACGTTCAATACAATTTCAAAAAGCCATAGAAGCAGTTTTTAGGTTTGCGAAAAGACTGTGACACAAACCTGTTAAAGAAATGATGACTGTTTTTTCCTCCAAATGTCTTTCTATTGCGACATTTGGAGCCGGGGTTTGGGGATATGCAGAATGTTCGGGCCTCCAGATTGTAGAAAATAAATTTTTAAGAAGGCTACTAGCAGTCCCCCAATCTACATCAGTAATGTTCTGTCATGAAGAAGTAGGTTTGAGATACATATCTAGTTATATAAAGCTTCAACCTGTATTATTATGGTTAAAAATTTGGACTAAGCCAGAAGCGTCCCTATATAGAAAGGTGATACAGGATTCCTTTTATCACGATCTCTTGATATACCCTGGCTTAGATATGTTCATCTCTCCCTACTATCTTTAGGATTAGGAGAATTTTTTCTTAAACCGGATATTTTAACAAAACAGGACATTAAAAAGGTGAAAGATATGTATTAGCAGAAAAGCCAGGACGTGGAGCCAGCCTCGGGCACAAATAGATTACTGGTGAGGAACGAGATACAACAACTGCAACCAAAGCTATATTTGACTACCATTAGCCACGAGCGACAAAGGTTTTTACTCACGAGGCTACGTTTAACCACATTACATTACTTGGTAGCATTTCCAGTACGTGGAACCTGGTTCAAGAATCTTCCTCCTTGTTGCTGTGATGGAAAGACACCCCAGAGTACATTGTACTTTATGCTCTTTTGCACTTTTTATGTTGTTCCTAGAAAAAGGTTTTTACGTCCGCTATTTGTATCTAAAAGTATTAGAACTAGTCAGCTTGCTTATTTATACTTACATAATCTGGGAAATGCGGATATAATTCAGGCTGTGTTACATTTTATATATGCTGCTTATGGAATTCGAAATATGTATTAATAAAGTTTTTTAGTAATTTTATGATTAAGAAACTTGTATGTTTTATTTATTGGATGTCTTTTATGGTCTCTTTGTACCGAATATAGTGATGATGATGATGATGATGAAGAAACCATGTCAGTGGTCCCAAATTCCTCAATATACATCTTAGTTCACCATGTCTTCATAACCAATAGTCATTTGAACCTCACTGACATGCCATAATATTTATTAAGTTATATTCCAAGTTTTCGTTATTGCTTTGTGCTTTATTTAGGAAATCTTTAGCTGTTGAGGTATTAAATCCTGTTCAGTTCTCATCACATGTGCAACCAACAGCATGAGATGTAACGGATAATTAACTTTCATATAGTAAAATGAAAATATAAGGTATGTTTCGCCTTAAACATGGGTCCTCTGAATATAGTTGTGTAGAATGATATTCCAATGAAGAAATTGGAATAAGATTATCATCATATCGCACTCCTTTTCCAGTTGGAAATACAATTCAATAACATTGAGCCTCTAATATTTTGTCCCAGATACTAACTGGATATCCTGTAGCATCTCTCATTTAATTGAGTTTTAAGGCATCACCCATTAGTTCTTTAGAATGCAGTGGGTGTATACTATAGTCCTCATATCTTTCCTCTGAGTGATCTTTCTTAACTTTCTCATACTGACATACCTTACTTTGATCTGTAAATAGTAGGTCAGTGGTATCTATGAAGTTATTCATTTTAAAATTCTGAATAGTGTATGTAATTTTCTAGCAATTATAAAATAGCCTCTTGTATTTTGGAAATGCTTATCAATTCTTGCCAATTCATTTTATCTTTTGTTGGCGCTCCATTAACTAATACACCTAAAGGTTCTTCTAGTTTTCACTGTAGTCCCACAGTTTAATTTTTCTCAAATCTAATGGTAGAAAAACAGCCTTTCCTTTTAGTGCACACACTAATGCCTGTGCTTGAAATGTCCCTGATGTACGTTGCATTCTAATAATCATTTGAATAGTAGTATGTAAAGTTTGAATTATTATATTTTGAAATGACTTCAAAATTGACAAATTATAAATTCTGTAAATTAAATGATACTAGTGGGCCTGAAGCGCAGATTGCACCACCCACAGAAGTAGCCTTCCAAACTTGTCTCAGGCCTGCCACTGCTGGAACTGCATGTGCAGTTTACTACCATGTTGACTTGGCATTTCAAACTTCTTGCCAAGGACTAAACTCCTCTTTTACTACACCTAAGTCACCCCTAAGGTAGGACTAGGTAGCCTGTGGGCAAGGTGCTGTGTATGTAAAAGGTAGGGCATGTGACATGTTATGTTTTGCATGTCCTAGTAGTGACAAACAGCCTATTTCATGTTTCACTCTCTGTGAGGGCTGCTCTTCCCATAGGTTAACATTCAGCATTCCCTTAGGCATACCCTCATACACTTTTATGTGGAAATTGCTGGTCTTAAATGAATAGTGTGGGCATGTTCGGGGTGGCAGTGAGAAATCCTGCTTAATGGTATAGTTGGATTTTGCATTACTATTTTGGAAACGCTACTTTCAGAAAGTGGGCATTTCTCTGTGCTTATAACTCTAGCGTTTTCTTTAGGCCTGACTCCAATTCACATCTAGGGCAGTATGGCAGTTACACTTTGTGCATACTTTCCAGACAGCCTCAACACAGGAAGGGCTGGGTGTGACAAGAGGGGCAGCTGTGTCCATCTACATACAGATAGTCTTCTTGGGCTGGAATAGGCAGAGGTCATTCATACCTTACAGGTTCTGCCCTCACACAAAGGGCTGATTTACCCCCTACTGATGTCTGGAGCCAGGGCTGGGTTGAAAGGGACTTTGTTACACCTGAAAGGGTTCCTTTTATGTCACCCCTTGAACAAAGATATTTCGGAGTATAAGTACAGGGGCTCGGGAGGAGCCAAGATGGCCGCCGAGTCGGACGCTTGAGAACGGAGCTCCGACTCGGGCCTGGCCTATATATCCTGGTGGGCGCCCCCGGGCAGGGCACATCAAAAATAGAGACGCGCACCGGCCCCTGGGACGACCCTGGTTCAAGGGAGCGGCCGAATCGTGGCTGATCGTGGCTGAAGCCGCGCCGTCCCAATCGCGGGACTCCAGCGGCGCAGAAGAGGTGCCCGACAAAGCGGCTCCCTGCAAATAAAATCGGAGGCAGGTGAGATTGGGGACCACGGCAGCCGGAGATCTCGCACCCCCGGGATGCTGGTGTGAGGGGAGGGTCCGGGTGCTGGATCAGCCCTTTCGGGCCCCCGGCAACCAGGGGCGGCGCCCTGCTCCCCCTCCTCCCCCACCCTCCCGGCCGGGCCACGAACGGAGCGGGAGCTCCGCACCTTAATCCGTGCCGATCCTGCCGAGAACAGGATCGGCGAAAATTAGCAGAAAGGAGGGGATCCTCTCCCCCCCCCTTCTATGGGGAGGTACCTGCGGCAATAACAACGCGGCCGCTCCTGAAGTGGGGCTTTAATCTGGCTTGGATGTCTCGGGCCTCCGCCTGCTGGCCGCCGCACGCCGTCTCCCACCCTCCACCTGCAGAATTCTACGCCGAGCTGAATCTGGCCTCGGGGCTGCGGCCCGGCCCACAGCGCTCGGTCTGGAGACCTTGAGCAGGCGAAGGGAAGCCGCCCCAGCACCGGGAACGCACGACACAGGGAACGCTCGCCTGGGACCGGGGCGAAGTGAGATACGCCTGCCGCAGGCATGCGGCCACATTCCCCCCTCCCGTCCTCCCTCCTGCGCGTGGGGATTGCGGTGGGCGGCACCCTACCCCAGTAGGGACCGACCGAAGGCACTTAATTCGGAGACTGGCCCTTTTCCGCCCCCCTCTTCCGCCTGGCGCAGGAGTACACCCAGAAATTCTTACCGTAAGCGAACGGAGGCGCTCCCACGCAGACTGCGTGGACCCCCTGGGTCTCCCCCACCCCCAAAAAAAAGGGGACTTCGCGAGGGGCTCCCAACAGGGGGCTGGGGGCACACGCAGTCAATACCCTGTGCCCCGCCGGGCCTACAGGAATCACAGCGACATCCCACATTACTTTCTGGGCCTGCACCGCATAATAAATGAAGAGGCCCCTCAGGAAAGGCCCTGCAACCTGAAAGAAGCATAGTCGCACTCAAAATCATACAACTGACGAAAGATATATCCAATTACTCCCCCTATCCTTGGTAGATAGTGCCATTCGTAAGGAGAAGAAATGGCTGGGAAATCTAGGATGACAAAGAATCAGGAGCGAAATACGCCGGGCCTGGTGCACACTGAACAATCGCAAAATACAACCCTGCAATCGCTTGAAAATACACTTCAAACGCACTCAGTGCAATTCGAAAAAGTACTACAGGCTATAATGGACACTAAATCTTCCTTAGAACATAAAATAGACGCAGTATCGCAAGACTTAAATCTACTTAGAGTGGACCACCGGAAACTGGCAGAAAGGGTGAAAATAACGGAGGATACCCTAGCAACGACAGGCCCAACTGTATCAGACAATCAGAAACAAATACAACGGCTAGACTCGGAAGTAAAGACCCTTTGGAGACGGGCCGAAGAAGCAGAAAGCAGATCCAGATGTAACAACATTCGTCTAGTGGGGATACCGGAATTCCCCCCGGAACAAAACCCGGAGCTAACAACAGAGCAATGGCTAATTAAAGAGGTTCTGAATGGCTCCCCCTCCAAGTTCTTCTCGGTAGAACGAGCAAATAGAATCCCTGGCAGACCTCCACTCCCGGGTCAGCCTCCTAGATCCCTCATAGTTAGACTCCTGAACTACCGGGACCGAGATCTGATTTTACAGCGTTTCCGCATCAAAGGCCCATTTCAATATGAAAATGCAGTGATCCAGGCATATCCGGACTTCACTCAAGAGGTACAGAACAGGAGGAACTCTTTCGTGAAAATCAAACAACGACTCCGGGAGCACAACATTAAGTACGCTCTCCTTTTTCCAGCTAAACTGAGGGTGAGCCTGGACGACCGCACACATATGTTTGCTTCCCCAGAAGATGCCTGGACATGGATGCATGCCAAAGGCCTCGCGCAGTCAAAAGTGGGCGCGCCTGAGGAGGAAGAATGGACTGCCGCCGTAACTAAGAAACATAGCAAGAGGCGCCCAAGGGGCCACCCCACAGAGAAACAGGCGGCAGAAGAAAGAGCGAAAATACTAAAGGAAACTCCAACACTCATGCAAAACCCCTTTGAGATACTCCGGACGACTCCTACGTCCGCATCAGACTCGGACTCGACCAACTCAACTTCAACAATCACGGAAGCTCTCAGAGGCCCGGACATCACTCCAAGAACAGCAGACGAACTGTGAAATAGATAAAGCAATAAAAGCGAGACTGTCGGGAACCGGCCAGGACATTGGGAGTCCAGATTCCTGAAGCGGCTAAAGCTGAAATCATAGCATAAACCGCATTGACTCCGAAATGTATCTTTTCATGTTTTAAACTGCGCACCAGTGTTTACGGCAGCATAAACGCGATGGGCGGTGGAGGGAGGGAGGGGGGACAGATAAAGGAGAGGGCCCTCTCGGGGGTGCTCACGTAAACGTATGTGCACATTCACAGACCAGGTCTGAGGAAGGGTGTGTGCTCTGCATAGGCGACACGCCCGACCAGAATGAGTACCCCCCCACGAGTGTCCGAACAGATACCGGCCCCACCTAGTAACAAAGTTGGGGTTCTTCTATTATCTTTTTTCCTTTTTTCTTTAAGTTTGTGTGGTAGTATTCAATTAGAGGGATTAGTAAACACGGTGGGTGGGATAGTGGGAGTTAGAGGGGTTAGACGAGGTCAACACCGCCAGCAGGGTACACTAACACGTTCGCCAGCTCTAGACATAGACCTGATAAAATGCGCAGATAGCTGGGAGGAAATGGGACTAAAAAGGGAACAAAAGATTGCGGCACCACACAGGGTAACATGGCTCAACGAACTGTAGCAGGCGCACAACAATATGAGATAATCACATGGAATGTAAGGGGAATGTCCACAACCGAGCAAGAGAGCGCAAATACACGCACGCCTCAAGCGCTTAAAGGCCCACATAGTTATCCTACAAGAAACACACTTAATGGATGATGAACTACAAGAGATTCAGACGAAATGGGGTGGGCAGGTCACAGGCACAACAAACTCAGCGTACGCCAGGGGGGTATTGATCTGGATAGCTAGAGGTGTCCCATTTGCTAGAACCTCGCACAAGATTGACACAGGGGGCAGATATGTGATAGTGGAAGGCCACCTAGATGGGAGACAATTAGCCCTCATAGGGATATACGCACCCAACAACGCGCAGGCGAGATTCCTGGAGTCGTTAACCCCGGCGTTGCTGGACAACCCAGCTGCGCCCACAATATGGGGGGGTGACTTCAATTGCCTCCCGGACGTAGAGTTAGACAGATCGATTCCTCCTAAAACAGCAGTAATACTCAGAAACATCAAAAGCCCACTACAGAAATGGGCGGATGACATGAGACTACATGACCTTTGGCGACTGCAGCACCCCAGACAGAGAGAATACTCATTTTATTCTGTGCCACACAAGGTGCACACAAGAATAGATATAATCTGGGGCACCACTGATATATGCACGCTAACGAAGGAATCAGAATATTTAGCTGTTGGAAAATGGGTAGGTACCTACACCTAGCAACAAGCCACAAACCTCCACATAAGTACAGTTAGGTCTCAGTAAATTAATCCCAGCTCTACCCTTGGTAGCTTGGCATCGAGCGTCAAGGCTTAACTTAGGAGACAAAGTGTAAAGCATTCAAATATCACAAAACAGTAATTAAATAAAACACAGGAAACAGTTTAAAAATCCAAAACCAATTTATAAAAATAGCTTATATTTTTATCTTTAAAATGACACAAAAACGATTAAAATCGGTTCAGGGGAACCGGAGATATGAATTTTTAAAGTATTATTATTTTCTAGCGCTTAGAAACAAAAAGCGCCAATCGGGTCATCTGGTTGCACCAGGACCAGGGCAAAGTCAAACTTTCAGGCCGACCGCGATGGAGCCCTGCTCGGCTCCAAGTCGCGGGAGGCCTCGGTTAAAAAGTTACCTTCTGACTTAGTCTCTTTTTTGATGTTTTTCTTCCCCGGGACGAACCTGCCAGTTGGATCCGACCTCCTGGAGCCCTTGTCCGGATACGCGAAGTCGGTTTCCTCGGTGGTGATTTTTACCTTCGGACTTAGTTGTTTTTTCGAGATGAAAATCCTTCGACCGGGGTAAACCTGGATCTTGATCCGACGTCCGTGGAGCCCTTCTCGGATACGATGGCTGGATGGTCCCGGTCAACTTTTTACGTTCGGACTTAGTCTCTTTTTTGGATGTTTTTCTTTACCGGGACGAACCACGAAGTCAGGCTGGGTCGCGGTTGAGGCAAGCCGGCTAGAATTTCCGCGTCGGGTCGGTCACTTTATGGAGCTTTTTTCAAAAATTCTCCAATCTTTTCCAAACTTCTGGGGCTTCACCCAGATGTTCTTTTAAGGTTCTTTTGGGGTCCACAGCTCACCCCAAGGGTCCAGAAGTTCTGTGATGGTCCTTGGGAAGTGCGGACTTCAACTCCCAGAATACACCTGGCGCAAACTCCTTTTTGGCCACTGGACAGTGGTCAGCTGGTCACTTTTTCAGGAGTTGGTGCAGGGGACTCTGGATAGCAATTTTTCACCTGTAGCAAACAGGGAGTCCCTCCTTGAACCAGTGGAAGCCAGGCAAAGTCCTTCTTGTGGTGAAGCCCAAGTGTGCAGCTGGTGCAGTCTTTCTGAGTGCAGGGTCCAGGTGCAGGCCAGGGGTCCAGCAGGGCAGTCCTTCTTCTCCTTGTAGTTCCTTCTTCTTGAAATTTGGTGGGGATCTGAGGCGTGGGTGCAGGTCTGCCAGTTTTATCCTTGCTCCTGGGTGAAAAGCAGGGGGGGCCCTGGTTCTCCAATCAGGGACAGGGTCGTCCCCCTGTGATGACCACTTCCTGGGAAGTGTTGCAAAAATCCATCCCGGAAGGCAACAGTCTCTAAAAATCCAAAATGGATGAATCTGATTTTTGCAGGAGAGATCTGGCTGAGCCCACCCACTGGTGTGGCTAAAAATCATAAACACACCCCTCTCCTGCCCTCTCCTAATCTAATCAAGGGGGCACCTAGCTGTCTGGGGTTGCAGGATGTGGGGGTGTTGCTGGGTGCTCCAGATGTCCTTCTCTGCCTTTGAAGACCAGTTTGGCAGCCCTCCCCCTTCCTACCTCACCATCTGCTGAGGGGAGATTCTCTCCCCCAAGCACATTCCTTTGTGTGAAGCCAGGCCACTTCACACCTCATTAAAGTAGCCTGGCAGAAGCTGCTGCAGGCTGGCCAATCAGAGCACAGCAGCAAAAACAATGCAGAGCTGAAATTGGCAACTTTTTAGGTAAAGTCTAAACTTTTTACCTGGACAAGTTATATTAAATCCAACAACTGGAAGTTGTGGGATTTATTATAACAATCAATTTGATACCAAATTCTTGGTATGTAACATTTAAGGAGACTTTAAAATTTAAAATAAAGTCTGCCCATTCTAGCCTATGAAGGCCATTTACTTCAATGAGGGAAAAACGAATTTGGCTGTTTTTACCTCACCAGGGCTTATAAATCTATTTTTATAAAGTCCCTGCTTATAGTTACATGGCACCCAGCCCTAGGGGCACATAGGGCACACCTTAGGGGTGACTTATATGTAAAAATAAGGTAGTTTAAGACTTTGGAAGTAACTTTAATTCCAAAGTCGAATTTGCATATAACTTTAATTTAAAAGCAGCCAGCAAGGCAGGCTTGCTTTTAAAATGACACTGGGCACCTCAGCAATGCACCTAGGTGTGCACCACCTATGCTGTGGTCCCTAAACCTACATGCCCTACCATATACTAGGGACTTATAGGTAGGTTAACTTAGCCAATTATAATTAGCCTAATTTGCATATCCATTTTACACAGAGCACTGGCCCTGGGACTGGTAAGCAGTACCCAGGGCACAGCCAAGAGTCAGTAACCACCAGTACCTATCCAGAAAGAGTGGGGGTGATCAGGCAAAAAAAAAGGACTTTCCTACATTAGCTACGACACTCTCTGACCACTCCCCGCTCAAAATAACCCTGGGCTGGGGCGGGACCCGTCAGGCAATCCCCACATGGCGGCTGCAGCCAGAAGCGCTCCAGGAACAGGCCTATGCAGAGGAACTAGGTACAGCACTAAAGCAATATTGGGAAGTCAACTCTGACTCCGCAAACACAAGAGCAGCGGAATGGGAGGCACATAAGGCGGTAGTGAGAGGGCTCTGCATGGCAACTTCGTGGGGGGTCAGGCGCGCTCTACACTCGGAGATAAACAAATTGGAAAAGGAGCTGAGAACACTCGAAGTAGCGATAGCCGTTAATACAGCACCATACGCCACATTAAAGGAAGCACGCATAAAATACAAAGAAACTGACTCCCGCCTCCGCAAACACGATCACAAGTATAATTTAATGCGTCAACAATCTGAGGGGGACAGGTCGGGCAGACTGTTGGCTTGGCTCCTTAAGGGAACCCAGCAGCAGACCCCAATAGGGACTATAAAACTAGACAATAATGAGTGGGCCTCCACGCAAGCGGATATAAACAGGGTGTTCAGGGATTATTACACAAACCTATACACAACACGCTCGGATTACACACCCGGTCAGCTCGAAACTTTCCTATCTGGCGCTAATTTAAAACAATTATCTCATGAACACGCAGAAGAACTAGAAGCCCCATTGAGAGTAGAGGAACTAGAGGCCGCATTAACACAAATGCCAAGAAACAAGGCACCAGGAATGGATGGCCTCCCAATGGAATACTATGCCAAGTATTCGGCTCTCCCGAAGCCCCATCTATTAAAAGTATTCGAAGAGGCCTGGAGACACAAGGCACTACCTCCCACACAGAGGGAAGCAGTGATAGCGGTCCTGCCCAAGCAGGGACGGGATCCCACTGATGTCAAATCATATAGACCACTATCACTTTTGAACACCGACTGTAAAATACTGGGCAAGATGCTGGCCAACAGGCTGGCCCCAGTCATCCACACACTGATACACAAAGATCAAAACAGCTTCATTCCCAAACGAAATACATTTCTAAACACTCACCGCCTTCTGGGAGTGATGGGAAGCACCCCCCCGGACGCATATGACGAAATGGTACTATCATTGGACATAGAAAAGGCTTTTGACATGCTGGGGTGGGATTTCTTATTCGATACCATGCGGGAAATGGGAATAGGCCCAAAATACATACGATGGGTGCAGACATTGTACTCAGGGCCACAAGCAAGAGTCAGAACAGGCGGAACTGTATCTGAAAGCTTCCTGATCGCAAGGGGCACTAGACAGGGATGCCCCTTATCCCCCCTGCTATTTGCTATCGCTATGGAGCCTCTGGCTGCTCGCCTAAGATTGAGGGAGGAGGATTGGGGTATACTAAGGATCGGGACGAAACATATAATATCTTTGTACGCTGACGATGCTTTAATTTACCTCCGGAATGGAAACGAAACAATACCATCAGTAATGACACTCCTCGCTGAGTTCGGCACAGTGTCCGGACTGGTAGTAAACTGGGAGAAATCGTGCGTATTTCCCCTAGTCGCCCGGACACTGTCAAACCGAACAACAACTCTGTCCGGGCGCCTGAGATGGTGTTTTGACACATTTAAATACCTGGGAGTACAAATATACCACAAACAAGATGACCTCAGAGACGGTAACCTGGGGAGAGCACTTGCCTCCATTAAGGGATCGCTCCGCTTCTGGGGCAGGCTGCCACTGTCACCAATGGGTAGAGTTGCAATAGCAAATATGCTGATACTTCCCCGCCTGCTGTATTATTTCTCTGCGCTGCCACTCTTAGTCCCCAAGAGCTTTTTCCGTGAACTTAACGGTGTACTGCTACAACTCATATGGGCAGGAGGCAGAACGCGCGTCGCCCTCACCACACTACAACGCCCAGTAGCCGAAGGTGGCATGGGCGCCCCAAACTTCGAGCGCTACTATGCGGCTGCCCAGCTCCAGTGGGTACTGGACTGGATACATAGACCTACAGTAGCAGAGTCAGCAGGAGCGTTAGCCAATCTAAAGGATACACCAGTGGTCGCATGGATGGCAGCCGGAGCCCCGAAGGGAATAGCCGGCAAACCACAATTGCAGGTGGCGCATGCGTGCTGGAAGAGATATATTCAGGGTGGACGCCGCGCGCTTCCCTACTCCCCTCTAGTGCAACTTGGGGCCCTCCCGGGCTGGGCTGGTGGAGACAAAAGAAGGTCTTTGACGGTGTGGGCAGAGGCGGGCATCGAGAAGGTCGGGGATTGCTTTGAGGAAGGGAAATTAATGACCTTCGAAGAAATACGCGACCTCTCAGCAGTAAGCCCAGGGCAATTTATGACATATCATGCCCTATGCCACACCATAAAGAAGACATGGGGGTCAGGAGAACAGGAACCCGCGACCTCCACTGCCATACACCATATGCTGCAATACGACGGCCAACTGCGAATGGTGTCGAACCTGTACAAAGTACTTAATAAGGAGACGGCACCTGCCCTGGGGAAAGCATTAACTAAGTGGAACGAGGTGCTCCCACTCCCGATCACGCTAGAGGAATGGCCTTGTGCCCTGTTACACACTAAGGGAGTATCGAGGAACCCAAGGTTCAGATATACGCAACTAAATTATCTACACCAAACGTACCTCTCTCCAGCCAGGATTAAAAGTATCTTCCCCAGCTCGGAGCCCGCTTGCCCAAGATGTCGCGCCCCGCTGGCACATTTCTATCACATGGTATGGGACTGTCCCCTAATACGAGAAAAGTGGAGCGCAATAGTGGTAAAGGTATCTGAATTGACGCGCCTGGCACTCACAGTAGAGCCTAAATCCTGCTTGCTAGGCCTGAGACATAGAAACAAAAAGCACAAGCACTTACATAAGTTTATTGATTTAGCTTTTGTAATGTACAAGAGATTGATAGCAATGAACTGGAAGTCGGCCGCCGCCCCGGACCTGAACTCCTGGCACAACGCGACACTAAGATGGGCCAGCGCAGAACTGATGGTGCTAAGGACCACAAAAAAGGGACCACGACAGACGGGCGGCGAGGTGTGGGAGATCCTGATAGATAGACTAGACGCTAAAAGCGATGAGAAACCGCCCTGAACTAAAACACACAAACAGCTGTAAATAGCGGTCAGCCTCGACAGCTCCCCACCCCATCCTGCCCTATTAGGGACTTTTCAGGTGAGAATCATCGGAACGGGTGGCACCTCCCTGCACCTGTGTGCGAGCCAGGGGTGTCCCATCACGATCGCCCATAGAAGAGATGCGTTTCCACAGGATAATGCGAGCTATACACCCCACATTTAACACGCATATCCCCTACTGTATCAGTCCTTCCCTCACGCAACACATAGGCGCCAGCACCACAAAAGAATATGCCCGATGTATAGGAAATGTATTCACATTTTTATTTAGGCGAGCGATTGTTCAGGAACCATTTCTGTACCCCTTATTTAATGTGCGATAATGACCTCAGTTAAGTTGTTAAGTTAGTGTGTTAAACTGTGTATCAGCAACGCCATTGATGCAATATATCTGTAAAATGAGACTAGTAAATGTTGGAAGCAGAATCAAAGCAAAAATGTAATAAAAATATATTTTTTTAAAAATAATAAAAAAATAAAAAAAATAAGTACAGGGGCTCTGACCCCATATTTTTAGACCATTTTTGGAACTGGGTCTGAACATCTGTCAGAAGGGCTGCTGTGCTTCACAAAGGACTCATATGGACTACTCTTCTGCTGTTGCCCTGCTGCTTGCTACTTGTTGTGTGGCATCAGGGACTTCATGGATTCCTTTTCTGCTTGTTGACCTGCTGCCAGCTCCTCCCTGACTTTGTTCCCACAAGACACTGCTGAGCTGCCAGGAGAAACCACCAGTATTGCTAGCTACTAAGCTGTGTTGGCCTGCTGCCTGTTTACTGCTGGGCTGCAGGAGGAACTACCATTTTGTACTGACATTGGTGAGCTGGCCTACCTGCCTACTATGTTCCCCCTAAGTGTTCTCCCAAGGGCCCAGGTCTTGGCAAGCATTTGCTGTTGCCCCTGGCCCCCTGCACTCATAGCGCATGGTGAGTGCTTCAGATTTTTACTTTATTTGGTGCCACTAGCACAGGTTGAGCACCCTAACCTTCTGTATCTAGCGTATTGTGTCGCGCTTGCTTGAACTAACAGGAAACAAGGTCAAGGAACGCAGCACTCAGGAATTCATTAAGGCACTTCCCAGATATCAAATAAAACCACACGAATACATGAAAATAAGAACTTAACTCAAATGGAGTAAAACATGGATATACACAAAAAGAATCATAGCAGTTAAACAATCACAGACAGAGATGTGCAATGCATCAATAATGTACATATATATAAAGATGAAATTAAATCACGTAAAGCACATAAATTCAACAGAGACAAGATAGATTACGAACATGGAAGAATCTACACATTTGCTCGAAAATATGACACTGTAAGAACCAAAGATATGTCCAAGATTGGGGCTGAATGTGTTGTACAGCAGATATCTGCAGATGACAGTTCAGAAGTAGAGTCTTCTGCTGATGAGATACCGCGTAATAAGCTGGATTTTCAGGGGGAAATGCGCCTTATGCAAATGATCACGCCACCTCCTGGGCAAAATCGCAGGCGTGGCCGAGGAAGCGGAAGACGAGGAGGGGCAAGAAGAAGAAGCAATCAACTATCAAATTAGAACCTAATCCTGGATCAGTCAATAAATTGAATGACTTGAGTACGGTGGTGAATATTTCCCACAGCACCTTAACAGACAATCAGCTTTGCATACTTGACTTAGGATTAAGCTTTTGCCCCAATACACAATGGGATTATGTCAATACCCGCATTGAACTGTACAAATTTGTTCGTAAACTACGTCTCATCAAACACTTTTCAAATAAAGATATAAATCGAATGACAGACAACATCAATCATAGGGCTGGACTCTCTGGATTCAACATTTCTGATAGCTCAGAATTGATAGCCATCAATGAGTTGGATCATAACAGCGATGAAGCTAGATGTTTTATACATGATGATACAAACAAGAGCACAGATATGCTTAATCAGATGGGATTTACAACTAACCTCTATGAAAAAAGTAATCTGAAATTGTTGAGTAGATTTAATCCTCCACTACCCAGTGGTAACATGATAGATATATTTCATGAGCTAGTGATCAACGATATTGATAAATTTCGCAATAAGAGCTCTTTAAAGATATCGAGAAAGATGAGACCTAATTTTACGCAACAAGATTGGCATGATCTAATTACACTGAGGTCGAACTCTTCTATCATCATCAAGCCCTCAGATAAGGGTGGCAACATTGTTGTCATGGACACAACTGATTACACTATGGAAGCATATCGGCAATTGATGAATAGAGAGCATTATGAGAAATTGAAGATCAGCCCCTTATCTCAATACCAAGGGACATATCATGATATGCTAAATGAATGGTATACAAAGCAATTGATGGATTATGATGAGTTTATGTATTTGAAAATTGACCATCCTAAAATTCCTTGTATTTACTTCCTACCTAAAATTCATAAGAACAAAACCCATCCTCCAGGTAGACCAATAGTTAGTATGAATCAATCACTACTTGAGAATACCTCACAATATTTGGACCTGTTTTTATGCACCTTTGTCACAGAATTACCTTCATATTTACGTGACACCAATGATTTTCTGGCCAAGGTACATGACATCCCATGGCATAAAGACTATTTATTGGTCACTATGGATGTAGCATCACTATACACATCCATCAAACATCAATATGGATTACAGGCCTGTAGGTACTTTTTACAAACACGATCCATTGAATTTTTGGAACATACTAACATGCTCCTATCGATGCTACAATTCTGCCTGACACATAACCTGTTCCTCTTTGATAATGAAAGTTTTTTACAAAAACAAGGGACAGCTATGGGAGCATCCTTTGCTCTCACCTATGCCAATCTATATATGGGCTGGTGGGAGAAGGAGGTGGCATGGTCAGAAAGCAATAACATCTATATGGATAGAGTAATACTGTGGGTGCGATATATTGACGATTTGTTCATTATCTGGGATGGCACAGAACAACTCCTGTTGGAATACATAAATGTATTGAATAATAATCAATTCAACATTTATCTAGATGCCATCTACAATAGAGATACCATCTCTTTTTTGGATGTCCTACTACAAGTAGAAAACAATCATTTAAAGACATCCATATATCGAAAGCCCACGGCTTGTAATTCTATATTACATGCCAATAGTGGACATCCTCACTCACTGAAATGGAGCATACCATATAGCCAGCTACTGCGGGCCCGCAGAATATGCTCTGATGAAAACCAATATGAGTTGGAATCTAAGGCTATGATGAACAGGTTTCTAAGTAGAGGTTATCCTCCAAAAATCTTAAATGATGCATCACACAGAGTACGGAATAAAAGCAGAGAAGAGTTACTTTTTAATAACACAGTAACCAGTAATGATTTCCAACATTCAGCACCTAGAATATTTCTTCAGTACAATCAACAACATGAGTCACTCAGAACTATACTCCAAAAAAATTGGCATGTTTTACAGAACGATCCCATTATTAATGATCACATAGAAACCCATCCGTCCATAACATTTCGTAAAGCATGTTCTTTGGGAGACTATCTAACCAGAAGTTATTTTTCAGTAAAAACCAATACATCTTGGTTGAGCCAAAAAAGTTTGGGATTTTGGAAATGTGGCCATTGCAAGGCCTGCAAGTATGCTCAAAATACATATAAATACCAAACTTTTGATGGTCGACAGTGTGAGATCAAAGACCGGATCACTTGTGACACTGAATTTGTGATTTATGTCATCGAATGTGGATGCCATAAAAAATATATTGGAAGTACCATTCATAAGTTAAAAGCTAGGTTCCTACAGCATTTTAGAGCCATAAAAAATCAGGATAAAACCTACCCTCTGGCTAAACATTTTTGGGAAGTACACAAAGGAGAATGTGGCACTTTAGCTTTCTATGGCATCAAACACATTAAAAACAACTCCAGAGGTGGCAATAGAACACTCGAGCTCAGACAAATGGAATCCAAGATGTTTTTATTATTGGGGTCTGAGTCCCCATTGGGGCACAATCTTGATGCTGAGCTCTATGTCCATCTTAGATGAAAATACACTGTTTATTGCTTTTTAGATAGAGACTCCCCATGTGTTTCAATTCTCAAAAAATAGTAGTGCTAATTTGGCAGTATGTTATTTATATTTCCTTTTTAGGAAGATGGGTGATAAGATCACAATTAACTTAAATGATCGTGCCATGATGTAATCTGTAAAATGGACATGACTTAATAACTTTCCCTAGTTTGAATTCATATCACAATCTGATGAAATATAGATGGAGTAAGTTCCTATACAGATTTGTACTGTACCATTGATGATGACTGTTTGATTTCTTTTTATTCTCCTATAACTTGGCGACTGCAGAATACCAAATATCATATATAGGGGTATACATGCACATCTAGATTTTAACATGGACCAAAAGATCAATAGATCTGATTGTTCTAATTGGAGTTTTTGTAACACTTCTATGCACTTTATAGGCTTTTTTGCACTTATTATTAGTTTTTCAGCACATTGCACTTTTATGCTAAGGCCTCATTTTAATACAACATATTTATATGTATGTTTATGGTATTATCTAGCATACAGACAAGGACAGTGAGGAACTAGATTTGATTATACGGGCATCTAATATAAACTATAGCATTAAAACATAACTATTGTCATTGCCAAAACATGATTTTAATACAAGATACTAACTAATTATTAATAATTATATGTATATATAACGAATGATAATTTAAACATTGAAAAATTGAATAATTGATATTATCGTTTCTTCGTTTATATTTATACTATTACTGTTCTTGTTATTTAATTAATGTTTTTATATGATCAAATATTATGAATTATTGGAAGCAATTGTCCTTTTTCCTATTATATTTATTATCCAATATTTATTCCTTAGGACTGTCTAATTTCAACTTTGATCTTATCTGTAAATATTGGCATCAATGTAGGTTTATTCCTCTATTAATTGTTGTATTTAAAATAATTATGATTACACACTTTAAAATGGCCGCCGCGTTTGTAGTACATCACAGTGTTATAGAAATAAATGTAGGACTTATTAGCTATATGAAAATGATGTCGGCTGATTAGCCAAACTGTCCAGTAGAAGGCGTTTTGCCGAAACGCGTTGACAGACATCTCATTCGGGACTCTGAATTACCTGTATAAGCTAAATAAATTCATGAACTAAATACGAGTGCTTTGGACTCAATTGACTTCGACACTTTGGAGATACGTGATGGGATCGGTGCAGCCGTCAGATGGCTATCAGTCCATCTGTTGAAGAAATAATATATATATATATGTATATATATATATATGCATGCTAAATAATCATAAATTAAAATGCATAACCATGAGGAGTAAACCCATCATCCTAGCCAGCACCACGACCGGGGAACCCTCTAACGGCAAAGGCAGGAGACCACGCATGGGATCAAAAATTCTCCCAGGCAGCAGGTCCGCTCCACAGGTGAGTTCCTGCCTTACAGCCAAGTACCCAAGTCCCCCTGTCTATTATTTCTTAAACAAGCTAAGAGAGCATTCTAGAACACCCTCCCTTCTGTCACGAAATCAAACGCTGGCTGTACTTGGTCTGTGTGGAAGAACCCTGCACCACCTCTGTAATGGCAATTGAACCTGAGCACTAAATGGAGTCAATGGTCAAGATGGAGTCGGTGGTCAAATAAAAATAGCATTAAGCCCATGGTGAGCACTCATTATGTATTGCCCTAATTACCAGCCCGGGGCAGAAGGCCTTGCCATTTTTCAGAGCAAAATGAGTGCTGTGCCTTCCCCTGAACACCAGAGGTGTGTGATGCCATTTTGCCAAGGGGCCCCAATGGGCACTACTTTGGGCTCCACATGATTTGACATTGCGCATGGTGATACCCGGGTGATTTCCCAGTGCCCTGTTCTCTACTTGTGCTGCTGTAGAGGAGAGAGCCATGCAGCAGAGACTCCAACCTATGCTGCTGAGGGACAAGGGTGGGTTAAGTTCGCTAGAAGGATGCCTGCTTGGAGGAGGCCTGCCGACATCACAAACAACACGAGCACTGTGAGATGTGAGGAGTCACGCTTGTGTCCCAGACTCACTTGCCTTCTGGAGTCACGTCTCAGTGTGGCTCCCCTCTTCTGAGGCAGGAAGGAAATCCTTTTGCCAGGAGGGAGACTGAGACTGCCACCAAAGTGTTGACGCTGTGCCTGCAGCAGCTGTACCAGGCGTTTGCCAGCAGTTGCCCTTGATGATAATATTTGCAGAGGGGACCCACATAGGGTCCTCCCCACAATACGCTAGTGTGTATGTGTACCCCCTCCCCCTCTTCTTGCCTTGGCAGTTCCTGGTAGCATAGTTTGGGGGGGATACAAGAACCTCCACAGCGGACACTGAGAGAGGCATGGGGTTGCCTCTGTGAGGAGTGCAAATATTACACTTTACCACTAATAGAGCAGATGCTCTGGCACCCCATGGTGTTTCGTGATATCATTCCCACAGCGCCTAAGATCACCTTTTATTCTGCAACTCCTATGCCATTCACATGGAGCGTACTATCAGTGACAAATTAACCCTACTATGCATGAGTACCCCTGATACATCGCATCAGAGTGACGTGTTGAGTTATGTATTTCTGGTGTCCTGCGAGGGTCTAGTCAATGATGATGACAAATGGAGATTCATATCTACCGCTATCAATCAAATGTGCATTTCATACCCTAGGCAATGTTATATGTCATGATTTCCTAATATTATTCTGGATAGTGAGTACTATTTCAGTGTTGGTATAACCTGCATAGTATTCTTTATTTATGTATTTTTGAACTATGATACATAGTCACAATATAAAAAACATATTTTCATATACTTTTGCATGGAGACTTTTCTTTTGTGGTGTAGTTATTGTGTCACTAGTCTGAGTGTGTTATGCAAACGCTTTACACATTGCCTCTAGGGATACATAAGGCTGATTAGTCTATGCCTTTGGTGTGTACCTTACTTACCCTGACTAGAGTGGTGGGTTCTGCCTGACTTAGGTGCATACCCTAGCCAACCAGAAACCTCACTTCTAACATGCAGCAACTAGATGCACCCAGCCAACCAGAAATAGGGACGGGTAATAAAGCAACAAATAATGTCCAGAAGTTTAAAAGGCTGACAACTCAGGAAGTCCACAAGGAATAACTCCATTTAACATCCCAATCGAAATCAATTAAGAAAGAAATTAAGGAACATGCTATTATAAAGCCTTCACAAGCAAACAAGGTCTCCACCTTGTCTCCATTAACTCCAGTTCCAAGAATCTCTGTGAGTCCTAATTCATCTTGACTCTCCCCAGAACTTAAATCAAACTTGGAATGGTCTTGATTCTCTGCTTATAAAATCAAACATGCAGGGCTTGATTCACAAATGTAAGCTTATACTTTTGAGTATGTTTACTACTCTTTGGTATTCACAAACCTAAAGCAGGCTCTGCACTCCTTGTACTTATGTGTGTGGAGTTCGGCAGTTGTGTATATCTAAACCCAGGTCATAAATGAAAAAGGGAAAAGAATTAGGAACTTTTGGAAACAACTACCCAATTAACTATTAGATTCCCAGAAGTCCAAGAGCCTGCTTTAGAACATGGCAGTGGGAGATTTCCAAAAGACAGCCCAGCAAAACTGACCCACTTTTCTATGTTCAGGTATGCCACTTTAGGCTATACATTGGTCAGTATAGAGTTTGTTTCAGCAGTTTAGGACATTCCAATGGATAACCTAACTGAAACAATCACCACCCTCAGGTAATCACAATATGAAACAATAACCAATCACATAACTAAACAATAGGGCAAACCCAAAGAGGCTTTGTTGGATAGGAAATACTTAGCAAATCACAACAGTTCCTATCAGACTTGAAAGACTCTCAATAGTGCGGGTGGGACTCGCTGCTATACAAATTCAGATATCGAGTCCCCACTATCTCGCCCCTGCTACCACTCCCTTATTCCCTCTCCTAGGCCCTATATTGGATCTTTGTTCAGTGATTGTTAGGTATATTAATAAGTTGCAATATAAACCACACTCAATCATTGTTAAAATCTAATGGATTCAATAATGAATGTCGGAATAGTTGTAAAATATGTATTCATATATTAAGTAAAACATTTATTAATCAAATGTAATATACCAAACAGTTGCATGAAACATGTCCTGAACCTGTCCCTACTCGTCTCATCTTAGTCTATTTAGCAGAAATTCTATCACAGGAAATAACAAAATAGCAGTGTAATCTTGTCATGCTATAGCAGTCTGAGAACATTTAGGTAAAACATTCAAAAAGTATTCAATTCTCTATCACTAACATGGTTACCCACAGCTAGTGTCAAAATGTCCTTCAGCTATCATACTACATTGCAACAATCTATCCAGCTCTCTTTCTCTCTAGCAAAAGTCAGTGAAACCATTCTGCAGCAGAGGAAACAGCAAATATAAGTTGCTAGGAATCTAAGCAGCACCCTATCATATCTATCCTATACTGCATTAGGAGCCCACACCACCACTGACGATGATGACACCCCTCCCTCTTTCCCCAGGACACCTTTTATACATTATTATTATTATTTTAAAAAAAATCTTCTTCTTTGCATGTTGAAACTTCCAAAACAACGGGCGATTAATTTATCTGAGGTTGATGGATACATGAATCCCATGCATACTTTATTTCCTGAAAGAACAAGGAACACACATGAATGCAATTGTCATCCTCCATTCTCTTCACTTTCATATTGCAGATCTGTTAGAAATGGGGTCTTTGGTTGACAGTCAGGTTACCCCCTGTTCAAGCAAATACCCTCACTCTAGTCAGGGTAAAAGAGAATCACCCTCAGCTAACCCATGCTTACCCCCTTGGTAGCTTAGCAGAGCAGTAGCCTTAACTTCAGAGTGCTAGGTGTAAAGTATCTTAATGAAAACACTACAAAATGACACAACACAGGTTTAGAAAAATAGGAAATATTTATCTAAACAAAACAAGACCAAAATGACAAAAATCCACAATACACAAGTCATCAATTTAAAAATCAAAAAGAGTCTTTAAGTAGTTTTAAACACACTCTAGTTCTGCTAGCATGAAAATGTACCTGGTGCCCGTCAAAAATAACCCTGCACGGGAGGGTGTGCGTCAAAAAGGGCTTGTGATGAGTCGATATCACTCACTCACGAGACCTTGCATCGTTTCCCCCTTCTGTCGAGTCGGCGGACGTTGGTTCTTCTCACAGCAGGAGAGCGATGCGTCGATTCGGTCCGCACACGGGTCCCAGCTTTCCTTGTGTTGTTTTTGCACGCACAACGATGCTTCGCGTTGGAAATCCAGCTGCACGATGATCTGAAAACCACGCAGCGCAAGTTGCGATCTCCCAGCCTCCGTCAGCGATGCTGTACGTCGTTTCTCCTGCTCCGTGTGTTTAGTCTTCGGTCGCGTTTCCGGCGAGCATCGATTCTCAGCCACAGACCCGGCGGCGCATCATTTCTTCAGCTGCAGATTGGAGTTGCATCGATCTTTTCCCCGCACGGCGCACTGTGCGTGGGTTTCTTCCTCTTAGGCTGCCAGCTTCTCCTTTCAGGGTCCCAGGAACTGGATGCGCACCACAGGGCAGAGTAGGAGTCTCTCCAGAGACTCCATGTGCTGGCAGAGAGAAGTCTTTGCTGTCCCTGAGACTTCAAACACTGGAGGCAAGCTCTAAATCAAGCTCTTGGAGATTTCTTCTCTAGATGGAAGGCACACAAAGTCCAGTCTTTGCCCTCTTACTCTGGCAGAAGCAGCAACTGCAGGATAGCTCCACCAAGCACAGTCACAGGCAGGGCAGCTCTTCTTCCTCAGCTCTTCTGCAGGCAGCGGTTCCTCTTGTTTCCAGAAGTGTTTCTGCAGTCTGTGGTTTTGGGTGCCCTTCTTATACCCAATTTCTCCTTTGAAGTCGGCCTACTTCAAAGTAAAGTCTCTTTTGAATGTGAAATCCTGCCTTGCCCAGGCCAGGCCCCTGAACACTAACCAGGGGGTTGGAGACTGTATTGTGAGAGGGCAGGCACAGCCCTTTCAGGTGTAAGTGACCACTCCTCCCCTCCCTCCTAGCACAGGTGGCTCATCAGGATATGCAGGCTACACCCCAGCTCCCTTTGTGTCACTGTCTAGTGTGAGGTGCAACCAGCCCAATTGTCAAACTGACCCAGACAGGGAATCCACAAACAGGCAGAGTCACAGAAATGGTATAAGCAAGAAAATGCTTACTTTCTAAAAGTGGAATTTTCTAATACACAGTCTTAAAATCACCTTTACTAAAAGATGTATTTTTAAATTGTGAGCTCAGAGTTCCCAAACTCCACATGTCAATCTGCTCCCAAAGGGAATCCACACTTTAATCAGATTTAAAGGTAAACCCCATATTAACCTATGAGAGGTACAGGCCTTGCAACAGTGAAAAACCAATTTAGCAACATTTCACTGTCAGGACATATAAAACACATTACTTTATGTCCTACCTTATGTATAAACTGCACCCTGCCCTTGGGGCTACCTATGGCCTACCTTAGGGGTACCTTACATGTAAGAAAAGGGAATGTTTAGGCCTGGCAAGTGGGTACACTTGCCAAGTTGAATTTACAGTTAAAACTGCACACACAGACACTGCAGTGGCAGGTCTGAGACATAATTACAGAGCCACTTATGTGGGTGGCACAACCAGTGCTGCAGGCCCACTAGTAGCATTTGATGTACAGGCCCTGGCACCTCTAGTGCACGTTACTAGGCACTTACTAGTAAATCAAATATGCCAATCATGGATAAACCAATTTCATACAATTTTAAACAGAAAGCATATGCACTTTAGCACTGGTTAGCAGTGGTAAAGTGCTTAGAGTTCAAAAGCCAACAGCAACAAGTCAGAAAAAATAGGGGACAGGAGGCAAAAGGTTTGGGGATGACTCTCCATTAGCAAAAAAGTCCAACAAGATCCATTCACAGAAAAAGCAAATTTGTTATGGAATTAATACTTCTTCCACTGTTTAAGACGAGAAAGTTTTGTAACATGTATAAGTCATGCAGAGGTTATAAATGAATCATTTGTTAAAGGAATGGGTTAATGCCGTCAAGTTAGCAAGTCCGATAACATAGGTTTTTCAGAGTTCACCATGTATTTTATGACTACAGGAAAAAGCCACTGCAGTTAAGTCTAGCCTCATTCCTTCGAATTAGCAATTGCAGTATAATGCATATTTCTAATTCTATTCGATACCTTTGCAATAGTAAGCTGCAATAAACCAGCTTGGTTACATAGGAATATGGGAGCTATATGTGGAAGAACAGCAGAAAGTCTGCATGACAAAACAAACACCTATATATATATATATATATATATATATATATATATATATATATATATATATATAAAACACACTGTACTAGACGGATAGTTGAATAAAAAAACTTCAAAAAGAAAGAACGCCTCGGAAGGTAATCAAAATGTACTGCCAAAAACTCATTGGTTCAAATCCAGCTGGAAAAGTGTAAAATTAAAAAAGGATGACAAGTTTGGTTAGCAACTAAGAGGCACGTGTTAAACTTTTGATCAGCTTATTTGATGTCTGCAGGAAATGCAATTGAAAACAATTCTGGTCCGCCATCAAGCAGGTGGCACACAACCAACCCTTTTAAAAAAAAAAACCATCGTTGAAAATGACTGGATCATTTTTTTTCAACTGTTACATGAAACAGACACCGAAGACTCTTCTGTTTTACCTCGTCTCAACTCCAATAAAATATGCCCCTTGATCGGTAAAAAAACAGATAAAACACAACTGCCTCAAAAAACACCGACTGGAAAACTACCAAGGAGATCAAAATGGTCTTCCTGCTTCACTCTTCAGTCTATAAAAAAGGAGAAACAAGAAACCACTCACATTACAGGCCTGTAGCCCTGTTTTATATAGAAACTGTACAATTCGCTAAGGCCATCCAACAAGATCTACAAGAATGGACCGGAAAATTCCTCTTAGAAATACTGGTTTCGGACATTGAATGGGGACAGATCAAAATATTATTGTTCTATATATTGTAATTTAAAATGTTATAAAAACAAAATGAACATTATTTACCATCTTTATTGACTTCAAGTCGCAATTCAAAAAATTTCCAAGGCAGCTTCTGTGGTAAAAACTATCCAAATGGCCCATTCCTACCCGCATTCTGCAGGACGTGCAACTTCTATATACAAAAAGATGGATCGCAATAAAAATTGGGGACGGGTGTAATCCCGTAAAAATCCACACCTCCAATCGGCTTAAGCAGGGCTATGTATTGGACCTTGTGCTTTTTCTTTCCTTTATAGGAGATCTTAAATAGGCGGACAAAGTGAACACAGATCCACCAAAGCAAGGCAAGCCACACCTACACATTCTCCAATATGCAAATGAGACCCTATTAATGAGCAAAACCTATATTAGACAACAACACCTATTGGATGTACTGGGAACCTATTGCACTAAAATCAGCCTGGGGATAAGCTCAGATAAAACCAAAGTTATTATGGTAGGAATAAGAAGAGCCTAAAATCAGGAACCTGACCGGAAAATTAAAATGGTAACCTATTACAAATATTTGGGTATTATGTTTGAGCATCAAGGCTCTTTCAATTAACATAAAGCACCTCTTTTCACTGCTGCATACATTCAAGTAACTACATCCTAAACTACAGGGGCCTTCCCTCGAACCACGCTAATAACAATCAAAAGCAAATTATATTCAGATCTGAACACCACAACAGCGAAACTGTGTAGAAATATCTTTTGTTTTTCAACAAATGCAGCTCAAAGCCAGATCAGGCTGGAATTTGGTCTCTGTGATCAACTCATCTTAAGGAACATGCATATGTCAAACTAATGCTTAAAATGAAAACCCCCAACACCTTAAGGCCCACATTTAAGAGGGCCTAGCGTCATATAACCACACAGTAGCGTCATTTTTAATGAAAATGTGGCATTAGATGGCTAAAACTGCCGCCCCATATTTACAAAATAGTGCAGTGCATGCATTCCACCACTTTGTAACCCCTTGTGCCACATTGTGCCAGCATCCGGCATAATGTATGCAAGGGGGGCATTCCCCTGTTTGGAGGACCACAAAAAATGGAGCAAAGAAATCTCCATCTCTGGCATTTTAGCACTTGTTCAGAGCAGGCATTAAAAGGGGGCACACCGTTATTTATAATGGGCCCCCATACACTGTTCAGGGTTAGCGCCAACATTTTGGCACTAACCCTGAACAGTACATCAATGGCGTCAAAATTCTGACCCTATTGCCCCCTACCTTGCGTCATGGGGCGCCATATTTTAAATACAGTTTACACGTGGTGTACTAGAGGGGCACAAAGGGGCGCAAGTAAAATGGCGCTGCACTGAGTGCAGCACCACTTTTCTTAAATATGCCCCTCAGTTTTTATACATGCAGGACATTTCTAAAACTCCAGACCGTGAAAAAAACAACCCTTGAGTTCAATTACTGCATGAAAGGAAACACTTTGAAACCCACCATTTAGCAACAAGGAACAGACCTCAGACGCTGCTCTGCTGTGTCCTCAGGATCAAATGGCTTATTTGCGAATGTGACAGGTACTCACAGCTCCTAAGAAATAATCTAAACAGTTACACGAGACAAAAAACGAATATTTAAAAAGTTGCAAATCCAAACCTTAGGCTCTATATTAAGCCTCTCCTAGAAAGTCATTTGAACTTCATTTTTAACGTTCGTACTTGTCTTGATGATTGTCTCAGCAATTAACAATTTCTACCTACCTTCTGTTCAAGAATGAGGGAGGAATATTTGAAATCATGCAGTATTGAACATAAGAGGAGTGTCTTATATCATCCAGAAAATACTGGAACAGTTAGAAAGACTGCTAAAACATTATGGGGGTCATTATGACACCAGCGGTTGGTGATAATATGGTGGTAGTACTGCCAACAGACTGGCAGTACATACCACCACATTATGACATTGGCAGGTTGGCTTCACATTTGCAATCATGGCAGTTGCAGCCACTGGGCTAGTGATAAGAATCTCCCGTCCGGCGGCCGCTAATGTACCGCCTGCGGCATTTCGACCCTGCCTACTGCCATGGTTTTCTTGGTGTTCGTAACCCCACGAAAACCATGGTGGGAGGTCCTACCAGTGACAGGGAATTCCTTCCCTGTCACTGATAGGAGGCCCACCCATCCCCCCTAAGACTCCACAGACACCCCCCCCACACCGCCCCTCCATCCACGCTCCCCCCTTACAATCCCTCACCCCCCATACACGCACACTCACAGACACACACCATGCATACACACACTCACTCACACAGGCATACACGCATTCATACATGCATGTATCCATTCATTCACACACACATACGTGCCACATTCACACTGACACGCAGACATGCATTCACATTTCCATTTATACACTCATTCTCACACATGCATACACGCATGCAAACAACACTAAACACACATTCGCATTCACTCACACACTCACACATTCATGCACACACCCCCACACAAACACACAACACCCCCACCCCCCTCCTGTGTTGGAAACCCAACTTACCTGCATCCAGGGGGTCTTCCAGCAGGGGATGGGACAGGACGGGGTGCTGCTACCGCCAGCAGAACACCACCAGGCTGAATTATGTGTCATGATAGGGCTGGCGACGGTCTACTGGCATGGCGCTGCTGGTGGTAGCAACGCCACCTTAACATTGTCTGCCAGTCTGGCCACAGCTGGATTTCTGTGGTCCTGTTTTGGCAGACGGATGTTAGCCGTGGCAAAGGTCTTTTGGCAGCTGTTGCCGCAGTGGTAGGCGGCACTTACCGCCAATGTCATAATGTGTGCCTATGAGTCCATTTAGTTGGTCAGAGTTAGCAATCTGAAAGATGAATTGCAGAAACATATCACAACATGTTACCATACACTTCCACAGAGATGTCACATTTATAATATTCAAAGGGTGGGCGTCATAAAGTAAAATTATTTCATGCTGAAGTCATGGAATAAAAGCATGAAAAAGATAGCTTAGGGGAGTGGAGGAAGAAAGAAAACAGACTTGTGAAAACATAGAAGAAAAGATTTGAGAAGGGAAGTGAAAGTTAATGATGATAAGGTGGGAGTTTGTTGCAGATTCAGCTCCTGCACATTGTGAAAATTGGTGTAACTTCCCAAGGAGGATGAAAGTGATTGAATATTTAAAAAATGTTGTGAAAATGAAGGCTAGCAGGCAATAATGCAGTTGGTTATGATCAAGTGGACAGGGAAAGAATAAAGATGGGGCAAAAAGGGCAAGGCATACAGTGATGTGAATATAGAACTAAATATAGATATTAATAATAATGTAGAAATGAACTGAGGGGAAAGAATTGTAAAGTAATAAGGAAACAGTGTCTGTCTTCAAGATTTTATAACATAAGTTCTGTTCTTGTAAAATGCTAATAAGACAATGTTATTAGATTGTTATGGCAATGTATTAGTATAATGTTTTGTTTCAATTAATAATAATATGTGAAGAGGAGTGTGTGTGTAGCTGCTTGATGGTATATTCCAGAAAGAACTATGAGAATTCTTTCTAATATAGAATGTGTTATATACAGTACAGAAGGTCGGAAACTCCACGGTCAGTTGTTGTTGTCAACTTGCTGATGTACATAATAAAGAGTATGTTTTCACCGCTAGATCCGTTGTGGTTCGTATGCCTGATCTTGTCACATTTCAGTACAAGTGTCAAAATCTGACAGACAGCTGCACTGTCAAGCTAGACCTAAAGGTTTCTGTACAACTGATTCCTTTCTCAGTGTGTTGGCTATCAACCCTCTGTTTCTTGTTCCTGGAGACCTGCCTTTACCTATACAGTCATTGTTATATGTGACAGCCTTAAGATGGTTATCCCCCAAACGTTTTGCCAGCCTCATATTTTTGCTGTCTTCCTTTTGTTGGCCTTAGGATTCTGAGGACTTTACCACTTCTGTACAGTGCTAAAGTGCATGAACTCTGGATCTGGATGAATTAATTCACCAATTACTCCACTCAACCTATTTGCTAAAACCTTAGCATTAATTTTGTAGTCATTATTCAACAGAGATATTGGTCTATATGATTCACACCTTACTGAAGATTTGCCTGGTTTTAAAACAAGAGAAATAGTAGCTTCACGCCACGAAACTTGTGAAGAAACGCCCTCCTCAAAAATCTCTGAAAACAGTTGGACCATCGGAGGAAAATAAATCTGATAGAATTCAACCGGGATACCATCCAGTCCTGCTGCCTTCCCCTTACTACTCCTTTTAAGGAATTGTCCTTATTCCTCCCTCTGTAATAGGTCTACTTTAATATGACTGCTTGTCCAGCGAGAGGCGGGGGAGTACGTCCATATCTAACCAATTCTCAGCTGCCTTGTCCTCTACATCCCCATCCTCCCTATATAGAGATACACAAAACTTTAGGAATACCTCCTTTATATCATCTGGGGATGTCAATCTCACCCCCGAATAACTATCCACAAGCTCGTGTATATTACCTGGACCTGATCTTTCTTAACTTTCCAGGCCAGTAACTTCCCCATATTATCTCCAATCTCAAACTGGGTCTGCTTGTTTGCCTCCTATCTCTTCTCTATTTTGGCTTGTAAAACCGACTCCAACTGCCTCCTCAAATTCCTTCTCTTGTTGTTCCAGTACTCCTCGTCACCCCACTTCTCCAAATCAGAATCACATAACCGTATTTGACTCTTAATACCCTCGAACTGGTCCCTTTACTGCTTTCTTCTATAGCTGGCAATACTTACAATCCTCCCCCTCATTACTGCCTTATAAGTGTCCCATACTATACCTATAGGAGCTGAACCTTGGTTAATTCTGAAGAACTCCTCAGTGTTCTTCCGAAGCCGGCCTGATGATACCTTCTTCTAACAGTAAAGTCCTATCAAGAGTCCACCTTCTCCCGCTCACCTCCTGAGGGCAATTAATTCTTAAAGTCACTGCAGCATGGTTAGACAAATGTCCGGGAGAATAGATAATATCCTTTACTAACCGCACACAGATTTATCTACTAAAAAGTAATCAATTTCATGACGCAAGGCTGTACTTTCGATTGTGAAAAGAGAATTCCTGGTCCTCATCTGCTCTTTACCTTCATAAATCACATAATTGGAACTCTTTCATCATTAATTTAAGATATTGTTGAGATTTTGGTGTACCCGCCAACCTAGAACTGGCTGTCCTGTCCAACTTATTATCTAGGACCACATTAAAATCCCCAACCCTAATAACCGGATCCATGCAATCCAAGAGATCCGCAAAAACCTTCTGCAGGGGTTCTATATCATCGCAGTTGGGGCCATAAAACCCTACCAATGTAAATGTTCTTCCTTCCAACTGGAGGGTAACCATGAGACATCTGCCTGACTTATCTGTTTTGGCTCCTATCAATAATACATTTACCTGTCGCTTAAATAAAATCGCTACCCCCCTAGTATTAAAATTGTGATTTGTACAAACATAGGCCCTCAGTACAACCCTGGCGGTCGGTGTTAAAGCGGCGGTAAGACTGCCAACAGGCCGGCTGTAAACAAAATGGAATTACAACCATGGCGGAAACCGCCAACATAGACAGCCACTTTAACACTCTGACCGCCACGGCGGTAGAAACAAACACTGCGGCGGTCACCGCCAACAGACATGCGGAAGACAATGTACCGCTCACCCTATCACAAGATGCCAATCCGCCACCTTTTCCGGGGCGCAACCAACGCGAACAAAAACACGGCGGAAACAGGATTTGGAAGAGAAAACATTCACCTCTCCACACCCCACGAGGAACCAGGACGCCATGGAGGCAGAACTCCAGATACTCCCTGCGAGGGTCTTCCTGCTCCTCTATCAGGAGCACCAAAGACGGCGGCGCGTACTGCACCTACAACAGAGGGGAGGGGGGATGGAAAAGAGAGTGACACACACATGCAACATGCAACACCCCCACCCCGCCCTCACCCACAACAACATACACACAAATACATGGCGCAACATTACATATACACCCCCCCGCCCCCACTGGAAGAACGCAAGGACAAAAGGAAACGAGTTAAAAAATTGTAATCATGAAAAATCCAGTAGTCAAAACTCGAAATTTTGTATATACAATTATGTACACAAAGTACACAGGTCCGGATAGTGTACCAATTATTGACTGTGGACCACTGGGCCCAAAATGCATGGGTGAGGCCCACACATGATACCAGACTTCAAACGGAGAGAACACTGCAGAGGCATCAGATCGAAATGAAACAGGCACCTCAGGGGGAAGCGGAGGGGGGGGGCACCTCAGCCTGATGAATGTACGACGCCACTGCTCCACGAGGGGGCTCCATGCACACTGGTGTATCCTGGGGAGTGCAAAGCCACAGTCTCTCAATTCTCTCCAATGGGTGGGTTGCCCACTGCTTTATCCTGGGGAGTGCAAAGCCACAGTCTCTCAAGTCTCTCCAGTGGGTGGGTTGCCCACTGCTTTATCCTGGGGAGTGCAAAGCCACAGTCTCTCAAGTCTCTCCAGTGGGTGGGTTGCCCACTGCTTTATCCTGGGGAGTGCAAAGCCACATTCTCTCAAGTCTCTCCAGCGGGTGGGTTGCCCACTGGTGTATCCTTGGGAGTGCAAAGCCACAGTCTCCACTGGTTCTGGAGGGAGCCTTGTGCCCAGAGTGCTTCATCCTGCCAAGGACTGAGGTAGTGGACGTATCTCTCCACTGGTTCTGGAGGGGGTTTTGTGCACAGAGTGCTTCATCCTGCCAAGGACAGAGGTAGTGGATGTATCTCTCCACTGGTTCTGGAGGGGGCTTTGTGCCCAGAGTGCTTCATCCTGCCAAGGACTGAGGTAGTGGATGCCTTTCTCCACTGAAAGTGGTGCATCATGGAAGCTGCCCAGGCTCCTGGAACTGACCACCAGCCTCGGACGACCGACCACTGGGGATGGCAGCCATGTCTTTGGTGGTGCCACTGGCTCAGGATGTCGAAGGGCCGCTGGTGGTGCTTGCGGCAGGGTCAGTCGCCGCGGTGCTGGCGGCCTCTGTGGCAGCGGTGATGGTGGTGGCCTCTGTGGCAGCGGTGCTTGCGGTGGGCTCTGTGGCAGTGGTGCTGGCGGCAGGCTCTGTGGCAGCGGTGCTGGTGGCGGGCTTAGTGACTGCGGTGCTGGTGGTGGGCTCTGTGGCGGCGGTGCTGGTGGCGGGCTCAGTGACTGCGGTGCTGGTGGCGACCTCAATGACAGCGGTGCTGGTGGCGGTGCAGGTGGTGGTGCAGGTGGTGGTGCAGGTGGCGGTCTTCTCCACCGTACAGGTTGGCGTCGACGTGGACAGAAGGTGTGACCCTGGTCCCATTGTCGGTGCCACCATGCCCTCTCCTGACCTGCCCTTTATTTTCTGGCCCTTCCCCACCTTGGATTGTGGCGCAGCTGTCTTGCCACTATCCCCTTTCATTTTCCCTGAGCCCTTGGTGGCAGGTGTTTTCTGCTTCTCCCTCCGGGCTGTGGGCAACTTTTTAACTTTTGTAGGTGGCGGAATGTCCATGCCCTCGCTCCGTGGCACACTGGCAGCCCTGATGGTTGGCGCACTCCAATAGCCCGCCGTTGCTGGCACCACTGTGCCTGGTGATGTGGTGGCTGAGGTGCTGGGTTGTGACCTGGAAAGCCTGGCCCTAGGGGACAGACGGGGGGGAGGTGTAGGGAAGAGGTCAATATTAGCCAAGAAAAGTTTTTTAGACACACTGGGACGGGTAGATGGAGTGGGTTTGGGAGTGGAGGAAGAGGTAGTGGTTGGAGGAGGTGTACCTTTGCTGAATTCGGATGAAGGTGCATGGGCTGGAGCTGTTGTGAGGTGGATGGATGTTGGGTGGGTGTGTGCCTGTGTTTGTGTACTTTGGGAGGAGGGCTCACAGACACACTGGGAGAGGACACAGGGGATGTGTGAATGGTAGTGGGGGTGGTGAGTACATGTGAGCGGTGTGTGGTGATGGGCGTGCTGGTGATGGAGGTAGTGGCTGAAGATGTAGTGCATGCAGGTGTGAGTGGAGACGACACAGGGAGGGAGGAGGAGGACCTGGAGGAGGGGGACACAGTGGAGGCAGTGGATGTTGGTATTTCTGCATGGGTATGATGCTTGTGTGAGTGCCTGTGGGATGTGTGATGCTTATGTTTGCCTGAGCCACTCTTGTGTGTTGAGGTGTGTGCATGCTGGTCTGTTGGTGTGCTTGGGATAGGCTGAGGTACAGGGGATTGGGTTTGGGTGGAGGAAGTTGGAGGGGGAGGCTGGACACAGGGACAATGGCTGCCATCAGTGCTGAGGCCAGAGCCTGAAATGCTCTCTGTTGGGCTGCCTGGCCAGAATGAATGCCCTCCAGGTATACATTTGTTTGTTGCAAATGCCTCTCAACACCCTGGATGGTATTCACAATGGTAGATTGCCCAACAGTGAGGGATATCAGGAGGTCAATAGCCTCCTCACTGAGGGCTGCAGGGCTGACTGGGGCAGGGCCTGAGGTGCCTGGGGCGAAGGAGATGCCCACCCTCCTGGGTGAGTGGCCACGGGACACACACTGAGGGGCTGCTGGGAGGGCAGTGCTGGTAGGGGGGGTGGCAGCTGTACCTGTTGATGCGGGGGACACAGAGGGGCCTGCCACCACAAGGGAGGTCCCATCAGAGGAGGAGTCACTGTCACTGCTGTCACCTCCTGTCCCCGCTGTGGAGTTCCGCTCGCCCTCCGTCCCACTGGTGGCTTCAGACTCCGTTGTCTCACCCTCCAGGGCCAAGTGGGATGCAGCTCCCTCCTGCTCCTCCACCTGATGATGCTATTGCACACAAGAACAGGGAGACCACAAAAAGGGGGGAGAAAGACAGAAGAAAGACATGTTCAGTGCATGCAATACCACTACCGTTGGCGGACACTACAGATACAGCAGCCCTCTGCACTACGCCATGCACTTATAGTTCCTAGATTATTCACAGGGCCATGGGGTACAAGGCCTATGCCCGATTGCTGCACACATGGAAGTCACATGAGCCTGACTAGGTGTAGATGGCTCTTACCACTGGTGGGGTTGGGGTGCCACATAGCCTGCCTCACAAAGGGACCTTGCCTACAAAGCTCGCCCTGGCCTAGGGTAACCCACTGCCCACCTCCCCCACCCATACACCTCGTAATGCGTGCAGAGTCAGATGGATGTGACTGTACTCACCCCCTTGTGGCTGCTGTGATGCCCTCAATCGCCCATCCAACTCCGGATACGCCACCGCCAGGGTCCGGAACATCAGGGGGGTCATGGTGCAACAGGCCCTTTCCCCAGACACATGAGCCATCGTCGCTCCCAGACAGAGGTCACAGCAGCACTTGCAGTGTAGGTCCTCTCCTGTTGAAAGTCAGGTATCAAGTGAGTGTACAGACAGAAAATGGCGGTCATGTCCACGGCGGTGCGTACCGTCACCACTGGCGTACATCGTCATTGGCTCCTGGGACCCATAGGGTCCAATGTTAACCAATGCATGATTGCACCGCGGTCTTCGACCGCTTACCGCAACGGTGTAGAGCGCCAGCGCAGTTACCTCAGATCCTCTTGTCCCACCTTACAGGTCAGGCAGCCGCCATTTCAGGGGGCCACATGGCATTAATAATAACTGCATCACACATATCTAGGCCTTGCATACACACAGTAACAGGCACATTGCTGATTAACAAATGTGTGCAAATGACATTTTGTAATACCTCAATGTTGGCTGACTCTCTGATCGCTGTTCTCGTCCATAGGGCACGTCCGCTGGGGCAGGTGATGAGATGGCGGCATCCTCCGGTGTACAGACCGCTGGTGGACCTGTCGACAATGGAAGAGAGACACGTAATAGTCACCTACAGACTTTATCGTGCAACAATCTATGAACTGTGTGCCCAGTTGGAGCCAGACCTGATGTCAGCAATCCGTCATCCCACAGGGATACCTCCTCTAGTGCAGGTCCTGTCAGTACTCCATTTCCTGGCAAGTGGATCTTTTCAAACTACAGTGGCCATTGCATCAGAAATGTCCCAGCCAATGTTCTCAAACGTATTGTCCAGAGTGTTGGCTGCCCTGCTGAAACACATGCGCAGCTACATCGTTTTTCCCTCAGGTGGAGGATTTGCCCACAGTGAAAGGTGACTTATATGCCCTGGGGCATATCCCCAACATCATAGGTGCCATTGATGGGACACATGTGGCCTTGGTAGCCCCCACAGGAGTGATCAGGTGTACAGAAACCGGAAGAGCTACCATTCTATGAATGTGCAGATGGTGTGTTTGGCCGACCAGTACATCTCCCATGTGAATGCCAGGTTTCCTGGCTCAGTGCATGACGCTTACATTCTTAGGAATAGCAGCATCCCTTATGTGATGGGGCAACTCCAGAGGCACCGTGTGTGGATAATAGGTGAGGGCAAGGACCCTATACCCTGTGAATAGTTGTCTGGGTCAGGGGTTGTCCCCACGGGTTAGTGCGTGTCCAACAGTTGTCCCTCGACATTTGCAGGTGACTCTGGGTACCCCAACCTGTCATGGCTATTGACCCCAGTGAGAAATCCCAGGACAAGGACAGAGGAACGCTACAAGGAGGCACATGGGCGAACTAGGAGGGTGATCGAACGGACCTTCGGCATCCTGAAGGCCAGGTTCCGGTGCCTCCATATGATAGGGGGTTCTCTCTACTACTTACCAAAGAAGGTGTGCCAGATCACCGTGGCCTGCTGTATGCTGCACAACCTGGCTTTGCGACGACAGGAGCCTTTTCTGCAGGAGGATGGTCCAGATAGAGGTCTTGTGGCAGCTGTTAGCTTGTGGACAGTGAAGAAGAGGAGGCAGAAGAAGAGGATATCGACAACAGAAACAACGTAATCCAGCAATACTTCCAGTGAGACACAGGTAAGAAGATATCACTGCCTCACACATCTCATACAATTGTTTGACCTATCATAAGTCTGTCACTTTCACCCAGTGTATGGACCCTGACTTGTCACTTTGCCTTTCCATTTAACAGATGTGGGTCCCACTGTGTGACCTCTGCTATTTTACCTCATGGACTAGAGCTGTGTTGCATTGGTATGTTGACAATAAAATTGACATTGCTATATTCCATAGTTATTGCAAATACACATTTGTGAAAGCACAGACTGACTCCAGATTGTTTTGTGATTCAAGGGTGTTTATTTCTGTGCAAATAAATGGAGCGGGTTGTAAAATGGGCAGGGGTGATGGTGGAGGAATGTCCATGGCAGAGTCCAGTCTATTTGTTTCACAGGTGCATTGTCCAAAAGAGGCATAGGAAGTGGAGCTAGGGCAATTGAAGGATGGACAGGGGGACAAAGTGGGACAGAAGGATGACATTCAGGGGGGGTCTCATTTCCTGGTGGGGGTCTTGGCATTGTTCTCTGTCTTGTTCATGGATCTCAGGGACCGTTTGCAGGGTGTTCTCCATCTGCAGGGGGTGGGGTGCTGGTGTCGTGGTCCTGTGGCGGTGCCTCCTGTCCACTAACACTGGTGGAGGTGGTGGGCTGTTCATCATCCAGGCTAGTTTCAAGGGCGCATTGTTGTGCCACAGTGTCCATCCTGGTGTTGACAAGGACCTTCAGCACCCATACAATGGTGACCAGTGTGGAGTTGATGGACTTGAGTTCCTCCCTGATTCCCAGATAGTGTTCCTCCTGCAACCGCTGGGTCTCCTGAAAGTTGGCCAGTACCGTTGCCATTGTCTTCTGGGAATGATGGCAGGCTCCCATGATGTTGGAGAGGGCCTCGTGGAGAGTGGGTTCCCTGGGCCTGTCCTCCCCCTGTCGCACAGCTGTCCTCCCAGTTCCCCTGTTTTCCTGTGCCTCTGTCCCCTGAACCATGTGCCCACTGCTCCTGCCTCCAGGTCCCTGATTTTCTTGCGGTGGTGGGTTTGCCTGGGTTCCCAGTAGTGGTGGACACACTGCTGCTTGAGGTGTCCTGGGGACAGAGGGATGGGCCCGCTGGGTGGGTGCTGTGCTGTTCTTTCCTGAGGGGGGAGGCTTTGTGGTGACATGTGCCAGTGTCAGGGGAACCAACTGTCCCGAGGTCCCAGATGGGCCAGGCTGGTCATCTTGATCCAGTTGGACAGAGCTGCTGTCATCACTGTGGGCCTCTTCTGTGGGGGGACTGGACATGTCTGGAGCATCCTGTCCGGTGGCGTTGGGTAGGGGTCCTGCAGGGGTGTAAAGGCATGATTATTGCATCTGTGTGTGCCCTTGTGTGCAATGGGTGAGTGACCCTGTACTCCAGTGCTTGCATTCTTGTCTAGGACCTTGTGTGATAATTGGTTTGGGGTCTGTGTGGGTATCTGTTGTGGACATGCTTTGGTGATGGGTGTCCATGCTTTGGTGTTGCATGCAGGGCTTGGAGTTGGGATGGGTGGGTTGTGATAGTGGGACGTTTGTTAGGTGTTGGAGTGATGGGTGTGAGGGTGAGGGTGGGGGTATGTAATAGCATGCAGGTAGGGTGGGGGATGTAATAGTTAAGAGTTTACTTACCAGAGTCCATTCCTCCTGCTACTCCTGCAAGGCCCTCAGGATGCAGTATAGCCAAGACTTGCTCCTCCCATGTTGTTAGTTGTGGGGGAGGAGGTGGGGGTCAGCCGCCAGTCCTTTGTACTGCAATCTGGTGTCTGGTGACCACGGAACGCACCTTCCCCCGTAGGTTGTTCCACCACTTCCTGATGTCATCCCGTGTTCTTGGATGCTGTCCCACTGCGTTGACCCTGTTGATGATTCTGCACCATAGCTCCATCTTCCTAGCAATGGAGGTGTGCTGCACCTGTGATCCGAATAGCTGTGGATCTACCCGGATGATTTCCTCCACCATGACCCTAAGCTCCTCCTCAGAGAATCTGGGGTGTCGTTGAAGTGCCATGATGTGGTGTGGGTGATGTGTGAGGTGGTGTCGGTTGTGATGTGTGAGGGGATGTGTTTGTGTGTGTTGTCTGAGGTGCGTGGATGGTGTGTGAGTGATGGTGTTGTGTGCCTGTGGATGCTAGTGTTGTCTCTGGTGGTGTCTCTCTCTTGCCTTCATTCTCAATTTTGGTAGTAAGTGTTTGTGGATGATGTGGGTGTGTGTTTTATATTGGATTGGGTGTGTGGGAGTGGTGTGTGTATGTGTATCAGGTGTGTGTATTTCGATTTTTCCAATGTGTTTTGTAAATGTGTGTGAATTTGAGCGCGTCGGTGTGTACCGCCAATGGAATACCGCGGTTGAAAGACCGCCGCATGGATTCGTGGGTCGTGATAGTGTGGGCGGATTCCTGTTGGCGTGACGGTGTCGGTTTTGTTATCGCTAGTTTATCACTGACCTTTGTTGTGGCGGACTTGTGTGGGTGTCTGGATTTTGGCGGATGCCGAGCTGTGGGTCGTAATAGCTGTAGTGGAATTCCGCCGCTGCAGCAGTGTGTTGGCGGTCTTCTGCATGACAGTACACGGGATTTACCACCAATGTTGAAATGAGGGCCATAGTGTCGGATCCATTTGTGACTAGAGAACAAACTAGACATTTCCTCTTTGGTTAGATGCGTCTCTTGCAAGACTATGATATGAGCTGGACATTCCCTGAGCAACAACAACATTTTTCTTGCCCTAGCCCTCACCCTTTTACCATTAACATTGCAAGACATTATTTGAATTAAACCCGCCCACCTGACCTTCTATAACCCTATGCAATTATACGTGAATGACCTAAGGTGCATAAAGACGTTTTATGGCTTCCTCCCAACTAACTCACCTTCGGTGCAACCCCCATCCCCCTAACTCCCACTCTGAACCCCCCTTGCCCTTCCCACCCTCCCAACCCAGGGGAACCCCCCATCCTATTAACAGACCCTTGGGTCTCATTTAGAACCCCTTTGAGCTCCCCAGCGTAGGCTGCACAGTGCCACCCTTTCTTATACCATCTAGTATTTCATCTGCTAAGGCTGGATCTCTAATACTGTACATTTTATTATTATACATTACACGCAAAGTTGCTGGGAATTTAAGTTGGGCTACTGCACCTACACTTTTGGATTCTTCCAATAGTTTCCCCAGCTCCCACTGCCTATTCAATGTTACACTAGATAAGTCAGACCTAATCTCAAATGAAAACTCATCAACTTTCAAGGTTCCCAGCCCCAATGCCTTTACCAATATTTTTTATTTCAACTGATAGGTCTGAAAGTTAACCAAAATCTTCTGCAGCTCCTTCTTGTTAAAATCTCTCCTGAACAGATCTCTATGGATCCTCTGAATATCTTTTATGATCTCAGCTTCACTTTCCTCCATGGATGCTGTTTTTTTAAAAAGAGAGGCACCGTATTTTTTTAGGTCGTCTCCTTCCACACCTTCCGGCACCTTTAAAATCCTTAGATTGTTCCTCCTTGAAGAATTTTCCAGATGTTCCAATTTGTAGATTATGTTCACTTTCCTTTAGTAGTTTAATTTCCTCCTTGTTCTTACTCATTTCTCCATTAATGGTCTCCATTGACTCTTCGAGGGCTTGGGTCCTAAGGGCCAGAAGATCGAACTTTTTTTCGAAGGACTCACAAGCTGACCTGATCTCTCCTTGATTTGCCTCTGAGGCCGCAAACCCCTTAGATATAGGCCCTGATTCTGACCTTGGCGGACGGCGGAGGCCGTCCGCCAAGGTACCGCCGCCAAATGACCGCACCGACCGCGGCGGCCATTCAAACATTTCCTCTGGGCCGGCGGGCGCTCTCCAAAAGAGCGCCCGCCGGCCCAGAGGAAATGCCCCTGCAACGAGGACGCCGGCTCAGAATTGAGCCGGCGTAGTTGCAGGGGTGCGACGGGTGCAGTTGCACCCGTCGTGTATTTCAGTGTCTGCAAAGCAGACACTGAAATACTTTGCGGGGCCCTCTTACGGGGGCCCCTGCAGTGCCCATGCCATTGGCATGGGCACTGCAGGGGCCCCCAGGGGCCCCGCGGCACCCCCTACCGCCATCCTGTTCATGGCGGATTTCCCGCCATGAACAGGATGGCGGTAGGGGGTGTCAGAATCCCCATGGCGGCGGAGCGCGCTCCGCCGCCATGGAGGATTCCCCCGAGCAGTGGAAAGTCGGCGGGGGACCGCCGACTTTCCGCTTCTGACCGCGGCTGAACCGCCGCGGTCAGAATGCTCGTGGGAGCACCGCCAGCCTGTTGGCGGTGCTCCCGTGGTCGGTGGCCCTGGCGGCCACCGGCCGCCAGGGTCAGAATGACCCCCATACTCTCTGTGAGTGCCAGGGACATACTATCCAATTTGTCAGCCTCGGATTGCTCAGCCAGCCCCAAGATACCCTGAGGGGAGGGAGATCCCCTCACCCCTGGGGGCCCCCTAGGGTTGGAATGATTAGACAATTACAAATCTTCCATAATGACCGTACCTCCCCTCCCTGGCTATCGCAACAAGATCCAACCTGAGGGTTCACCATGCCCCCTTCTTGTGAGAATGGAACCACCTGGACCATCTGCTCCATCTGGGCACTAGAGGTAGAGATTACCAGTGGAAGAGCCCTAAAATATGCCCGCACAGAGGGAGTCACTTTAACTTTACCAATGCTTGTTTTTTTGTCTTAGAGTGGCATTCCTCAAATTCCACCCAAACTCCTCGCCGCCTTCTCCTCCTGAAGGCAACTTAAGTCTTTTACTTTCGTTTTATTAATAAATGCGTCCTTTTTTATGGGCTCCTCTCTTACCTCTATCTGAAATGGAACCTCTTACCACCTTAGAGGATGAGAGACGCCTGCTTGTTCCTGTGGTCGTCCTCCGGCCAGGATCGTCTTGCTCCACGGCTGCCTTGCAGGTCGCCGCCTGCTCAGCAACCCGATTGGTGCTGACTCTTCCCGCGTTCCCCCGGAGGGGAACACGCGATGCTGCCTAACGGCTCCTCGGGAGCTCCAGGGCGGCATGTGCCCAACCCGCGGCTCCAGCCGAGTCGCCGCTGTCTGTCTTCGTGGGGCTGGAGCCCCCACACATGAGCCTACAGAGAGGCCTCCGCCGCTGCCGCACCTTCACCAGAGGGTGAGAATTACTGTGCTCAGAGTCCACCGGGGAGCTCAGGGAGGACGCTAAGCGCACGGGGTGCCTGTCGCTGGCCATGTTCCCCATACTCAAGATGGATGGTCTGTTGCTAAAATCTACAGCCGAGCTTCAGATGGCTATAATTAAAAATACAAATGTTGTCCAGCCTTGTGGATAATCATTGAATTTCTCATAATACATGTCATATGTGCTGCAAAAGGCCACAAGAGGTAGAAAAATAGTTTGTTTCATTTTATTTCGTTTTGTCTATAGCACGTGTTACCTTTTTAGGTGCAAATAGGAAAATATTTTCATATAATTCATAATTGAACATTGTACCAATTCGTTTGTGCACCTTTACAATTAAAAACAAGTGGCTTTCGGAGCTATAGCTGCAGAACATATCATACTTACAGCCTAAAGCTCATATGATAGTGTCCCTACTGGGAATTCTATTGCAATACTAAAATTAAATCCTAACTTCTACTCATCTATCCTATACTCTGTCTCCAGGATATAGGATACTTGATATCTGAATCTCGGAAGGGCTTTGCAATCAGTCCACGTCTCAGAAAGATGAGAAGAAATGATACAGATAGACACAGAATAATCACTTGGATGAATATTATAGCAGTATTTGTGAAACATATCCTACTGCATATCAAAAGTGGAAATTGCTAGGCCATATTGCACTCTAAAATGCATATTTTGAGTATGGGGACTGTACCTTAAATGCCAAAATTGTATTAAATATCTTGTCTCAAAAATAAATGAAGGCTGAGGAACACAACTCTTATGCGATTCTGATAGATTACTTGGCTACCTTGGCTACATATGACTGTGTTTGTCAATACCACTCATGGACAAAATTATACATTTTTACATTGATTGTACACTTTTAGCCATACCCGTGTACTAAATAGCATTGATGACTTTTGGAAGCTAAAGTTGAATCTGCTTGGCACGCACAGAGATCTTGTCTGCAAGAAAATATTCAAATGATAATCACTGCTGTTGTAGACTTTACTGAAATTACAAAAAAATAAATTGCTGTTACACAAGGCAAACATCATTGCATAATTAAGGTTTTAACTTTACAAACGTGTTTCAAAGTTTACTGTAATTATACTGTTGGAGAACTGAATATTGCACGGTATTAGGTAGTTTTGTGTATATTAATGTGTGTATAAGAATACTTGAACTAATTACACTGAACACCTAATATCACCAAGATGACATGTGTCTCATTTTGCATTCTTTGAATGCCTAGATCTGTATGATAGCTTTTGAGTTAAGTACAATTTGGGCTCAATTAATTTGTATTGAATACTTTGAGTTCATAGCTGAACAGTGGCAAGTAATTTTTGTATTTTATCATTTATAAAGTACATATTTATTTGCCTACAGAATCACCTAAAAGTTGTGGATTTGATGTATATATCAGTTGCCGAGCACACCTTTTTCCTTGATTTCTGCATCATGAATTGAACTTTACACACTGCACAAACCTTTTGCATGCAATTAGAGTTTTAGACTCAGCGCATGTTGCTTTTGCCTGGTCAGCAGTCCTCAGCTGCTGCACAGCTCAACATACCAGATGTTACCCCCCTTCAAAAAGTGGTGAATATGTCACAAAAAAAAGTATTTATTCATATGGAGACAACAGTTGAAGCTCACATGGAAGCTGGACTCCATAATGGGAACTGCACGACAAAGGCAACAGGACACAGACAATCAATTGTAATGTAAATTCTCTGCTGCCTGTATTCTCATTGCTAACCTACCTATTTTGAATATGACTTCCTATTGCAAGGATCATGAGGAGGATCAATCCAGTCCATTTGTCAAGTCCATGGGTCTGGTTACGACCTTGGCAGATGGGATACTCCGTCACAAACGTGACGGATATCCCATCTGCCGTATTAAACGTTCCATTATATCCTATGTAATTTGTAAAACGGCGAGCAAGATATCTATCACATTTGTGACAGAGTATCCTGTCCGCCAAAGTCATAATCAGGCCCTATATGTACTGCCCAAGTTGGTGAAGGATGTAACAATATCCCCTGATATTAGTGGCCTACAGTTGTATTGTAAGCCTTTCTCTTGCCACTCCTGACAAACCACCGCAAATCCTCTCATGGTCAACCTTGTGTTGTTCCAAATGGATCCATAGGATTGTCTAATGCTATATGTATGTGTTTAAATGTATGAGGCAAGCATTCAATCAATCAATCAATCAATCAGTAATTTGTTAAGCGTGCTACTCACCCAGCAGGGTCTCAAGGCGCCGGGAGGGTGCTACTGCTCGAAGAGCCAGGTCTTGAGGCGCTTCCTGAAGGTCAGGATGTCTGGGTTAGACATAGGCTAACGGGGAGGGAGTTCCAGGTTTTGGCGGCAAAGTGGGAGAAGTATCTGCTGGCCGTTGTGGTACGGTGGACGCGGGGGACGGTGGCGAGGGCGAGGTTGGCGGAGCGGAGTTGGCATGTCGGGATGTGGAAGTTGAGATGCTCGTTGAGGTAGGCAGGTCCGGCGTCTTGGAGAGCCTTCTGAGCGTGGATCAGGAGTTTGAGTATGATCCTTTCGTTGACGGGGAGCCAGTGGAGGTCTCTGAGGTGGGCTGGTATGTGTTCATGGTGAGGGAGGTTGAGGATGAGTCGAGCTGAGGCATTCTAGATGTGCTGAAGTTTTCTCTGGAGCTTGGCCATTGTACCCGCATAGAGAGCATTGCCGTAGTCCAGTCTGAGGCTGATGAGGGCGTGGGTGACCGTTCTTCTGGTTTCAACGGGGATCCATCTGAAGGTCTTACGAAGCATGCCAAGGGTGTTAAAACATGAGGATGAGATGGTGTTAACTTGCTGGGTCATAGTGAGCGATGAGTCCAGTATGAAGCCGAGGCTGCGTGCGTGGGGGGTGGGCGTTGCAGCAGCTCCCAGAGTGGCAGGCCACCAGGAGTCATCCCATGGAGCTTTGTTGGAGCCGAAGATGATGATCTCGATCTTCTCCGAGTTCAGTTTGAGGTCGGCTTGCCTCCATCCAGTTGGCAATGGTGTGAAGTCCGGTGTGGAGGTTGATCTTGGCGGTTGCGGAGTCCTTCGTGAGAGAGAGGATCAGCTGAGTGTCGTCCGTGTAGGAGACAATGTTGAGGCCGCGGGATCGGACGATGTTGGTGAGCAGCGCCATGTAGACATTGAAGAGGGTGGGGCTAAGATAGGATCCCTGGGGAACTCTGCAGATGGTCTTGGTGGCTGTTGACAGGAACGGGGGGAGACGGACTCTTTGAGTTCTGCCAGAGAGGAAGGATGTGAGCCAATCCAGGGCTCTGTGGCAGATTCCAGAGTCGTGGAGGAGTGTGCGAAGGGTGTGGTGACAGATGGTGTTGAAGGCTGCGGAAAGGTCAAGGAGGATGAGGGCAATGGTTTAACCTTTGTCGATCCTGCTCCTGATGTCATTGGTGGCAGTGATAAGGGCGGTCTTGGTGCTGTGGTTCTTGCGGAAGCCGGACTGGGAGATGTCGAGTAGGCTGTTGTCCTCCAGAAAGCAAGATAGTTGGCTGTTGACTATCTTCTCGATGACCTTCGCAGAGAAGGGGAGTAGGGAGATGGGCCGGTAGTTTTTGAGGTCTTCGGGTTCGTCTTTGGGCTTTTTGAGCAGGGCGTTGACTTTGGCGTGTTTCCAGATCTCCGGAAAGATGGCAGTCTCGAAGGAGCTGTTGATGATGGTCCGAAGCTGGGCAGCGATGATTTAGCTGGCTTTATTGAAGATATGGTGAGGGCAGGGGTCGGCGGGTGAACCGGAGTGGATGGTGCTCATGGTCTTGGTGGTTTCCTCGTTGTTGGTGTGGGTCCAGACACACAGGATGTTGGTGTGGATGAGTGCGTTGGGGTCGGCATTGGCAGTGGTGGTGGTGAGGACGGCGGTGTGAAGCTGCCATGGATGACTGTGATCTTGCGGTAAAAAAAGGTGGCGAGGGAGTTGCAGATGTCTTGTGGGATTGAGGGGGTCGGTAGAGCAGGACTTTGGGTTGGTGATTTCCTTGATGATGCTGAAGAGCTTCTTGCTGTTGTGTGCATTGTTGTCAATTCGTTCTTTGTAGAAAGATCTTTTGGTGGTCCGGAAGAGCTGGTGATGTTTGCGGATGGCTGATTTGAGGGCGGCGTGGTTGCTATCTGTTTGTTCTTGGTGCCAGATCTTCTCAGCTTTTTGGCATTCCGGCTTAGAGGCCTGAAGGTCTGGGGTGAACCAGGGAGCTTTCTTGCTGGTGTGGGTGTTGGTGGTTTTCCTAAGTGGAACAAGGGTGTTGGCGTAGTCGTGGAGCCATTGCTTGAGGTTGAGGGCAGCGGTGTTGGAGCCGCTGGTGTTGGGTGACGGGGCATGGGCGAGGCTGGAGTTCTTGTTCCACTTACGGTGAGGGGTCCAATGCTGTTGGTGGTAGGCGGTGGGTTTCTGTAAGGAGAAATGGACACAGCGGTGGTCGGTCCAGTGGAGTTCGGTGGTGTGGGTGAAGGTAATGTGGCATCTGGTGGAGAAGATGGTGTTGAGTGTGTGGCCGGCTGAGTGGGTGGGTGTTGTAACGAGTTGCTTGAGGCCGAGGTTGGTGAGGTTGTCCAGTAGAGCTGAGGAGTTGCTGTCTCCGGTGTCTCTCCAGGTGAAAATTCAGGTCGCCGAGGAGCATGTAGTCCATGGAGGCGAGGGCGTGGGAGCTGATTGTGTCGGCGATGGTGTCGCAGAATTATGGGCGGGGGCCAGACGGTCTGTAGACGAGGGTTCCTCTCAGGGTGGTGTTGGCGTTCACGTAAATCTGGAAGTGCAGGTGTTCAGCGGCATCTAGGGCATTGTGGGTGTCGTTTGAGATCCTGATGGAGCTCCTGTGGACTATGGCCATTCCTCTGCCTGGTTTGTTGGTGCGGTCTCTTCGGGTGATTTTGTAGCCCTCAGGGATGGCTATGGCGATGTTGTTGGGTTCCGAGGAGGGGTTCATCCAGGTTTCGGTAAGGAAGGCGATGTCACGGGAGGTTGATGTGAGCAGGTCCCAGATTTCGACGACGTGCTTGTGGACGGAGCGGGTGCTGAGGAGGATGCAGCTGAGGTGGTTGTTATGGGTGGCATTGTTGTGGTGCTTGGTGGATTGAGCCCAGGTGAAATTGCACGTCTGGCACAAGAAGGGTCCATGGGTGTGCCTAGGGGAGGTCTGGACGCAGGGGATGGGGTGGCCAGAGTTGAGCGCGTGAAGTTCTTCTTTGGTGTAGCGGTGTCTGGCTGTGTGGGGGGTGCGTGTGACAGGGGGACTGATGCTAGGTGTGGCCTGTGTGCAGACAGGCGAAGACAGGCTTGCCTCTGGCATACCTCTGACGCGGTCGCCATTAAGAAGGGGAGGTGGGAGGGAGGAGCAGCTGGGAGGCGGGGAGCAGTGGGCAAATGGGGGTCCCCAGGGGATGCAGCGGCGGGAGCGGGAAGAGCAGGATGAATCGGAAAAATGTCGAAAAAGGCCAGAAAAGACGAGGAAAGGCAAAAAAATGTGAGAGAAGGCCAGAGAAGGCGAGGAAAAGCCAAAAAAGGATGAGGAAAGGCAGAAATGAATAAGAGAGTCACACAACAGAGTCAGGGAACAGAAAAGGCAGAGAAAACAGAGACAGGGAGTGGAAAAGGCACAAAAAAAGGAATGATGGCACAACTAACACACAGACAAATTACAGGACATACACACAGTACTTAGGGCAACCACTAGACACCAGGGATGAGGCGCAGGGGGTACCTGCGGATGGTGGAGGGCCTCGAACTCGCAGTGGCAGCGAGGGCAGGGTCGGGGGCATGGAGGCAGACAGGAGGAGCTGCGCAGCGTGTAGGGTGAATGCTGGCCTTAAGTCAGGTCAGGGGTCACCATTCCAGTTAAGATGCCTCTTTCCATTGCTCCCCCGAGTAGAGAATACTTGGGCAACAAGAATGCTAGCTGGGACAGATGATGGTCCAGGAAGTAAAAGTCCATGTGTGGAAGCCGCAGTTCTCTGGCCTCAGTGAACTTGTAAGGTTTTGTAGTAGTGTTTTGGCTGCACACAAAGGACATAAGCCCTCATTATGACATTGGCGGTAAATATCACTTACCGCCATGCTGACTGCCGCCAACATACCGCCGCCGCGGAGGATATCCACTTACCATATTATGACACGCACATACCAATCCGTCACTTTACAGCCACACAGACAACTCCACCACACCAACGCCCAGAACATTATGAACCACAAATCACCATGACGGACATTCAATGGCGGTAAACCATTGGTGGTACATACTGCCGCACTCAAAATACACATACACAAACAAAACAAAACCAAATTGGAAAATTCAAACAACACACACCTGACACCCATACACACAGCACACCCACACAACTATAAAACACACACCCACACTACCCACAACCCTTCATGAGCACAAACAATTGCCAACAGAGAGAGACAGCAAGAGCACCCACCCAACCAGAGCCACATACCACCATCACCTATACACCACCCATGCACCTCACAACACACACCCCAACACATCACCATACACACCCTCACCCACACCACTCACACTACACCCATGGCGCCACAACGACACCCCAAATTCTCTGAGGAAGAGCTAAGGGTCATGGTGGAGGAAATCATCCGGGTAGATCCACAGCTATTTGGATCACAGGTGCAGCAGATATCCATTGCTAGGAAGATGAGCAATGGCAGAGGATCGTGGACAGGGTGAACGCCGTGGGACAGTACCCAAGAACAAAGGACGACATCAGGATGAGCTTGAATGGCCTATGGGGGGAAGGGACATTCCGTTGCAGCAAGAGACCAACTAGCTGAACAGAGGACTGGTGGTGGACCCCCACCTCCTCCCCCACAACTAACAACATGGGAGGAGCAAGTCTTGGCAATCATGCATCCTGAGGGCCTGGCAGGAATAGGAGGAGGACTGGACTCTGGTAAGTCAACTCTATACTACTACTCCCCCCCTACCTGCATGCCATCACATACCCCCACCCTCACCCTCACTCCCAGCACTCCACCACCTCACACACACCCCGTCATCACACCTGACCAATCCCAATCACAAGCCCCGCATACTATACCAATGCATGGACACCACTCACAGACCTGCATGGACACCTATCACTAAAGCATGCCCACTAGAGGGAAACAGCTAGCCCACCAAATAACAACTCACAGAAGGCAAAGCTGCCAAGGCAATAACAACCATAGAGGGCAACCCACCCATGCACAATATGTCAAACACCGAAACAATAACACTGCATTTACATCCCCACAGGTCTCCCAGCCAATGTCACTGGAGAAGAGGTGCCAGCAACATCCAGTCCCACCACAGAAGAGGCCCACAGTGATGACAGCAACTCTGGACGCCTGGATCTGGATGACCAACCTGAGCCACCAGGGACCTCCAGACCGTCGGTTACCTAGGCACAGTCTTACACCACCACAGAGCCCCCCCCTCAGGAAACACCACCACATCACCCACTTAGCGGGCCCATAGCTCTGTCCCCAGTACACAACAACCAGCAATGTGTCCACCACTACAGGGACCCCAGGGCACACCACAAACCCAAGACAATCAGGGACCTGGGGTCAGTGGCAGTGGGCACACGGTTCAGGGGACAGAGGCACAGGACAACAGGGAAACTGGGAGGACTGCTGTGTGCCAGGGGGAGGGCAGGCCCAGGGAACCGACTCTGCAGGAGGCACTCACTGAGATCCTGGGAGCATACCAACATTCCCATGATACGCTGGGCCAGATCCTGGACAAGTTGCAGGAGAACATGTGGCTGCAGGAGGAACAGTACCTAAGGGATCAGGGAGGACTGGAAGTCCATTAACACCACCCTGGTCACCATTGCAGGGGTGCTGGCAGACATGGCCAACAGTATGATGGAGGCAGTGTTACACCAGCGGGCCCCTGCCACTAGCCAGACTACTGAACAGCCCTCCATCTCCGCTGCCACTAGTGAACATGAGGCCCCGCCACAGGACCAACAGGCCACCAGCACCCCTCCCCCTGCAGAAGGAGAACCACACCACAAACATTCCCTACGATCCAGGCAGAAGCCAGAGACTATTGCCAAGACCCCCGCCAGGAAATGAGACTCTCCTGATTGTCAACCTTGTGTCCCACTCTGTCACCCTGTCCAACTTGAACTACCATTGCTCTCCTTCCTTTGCCCCCTCGGAAAATGCGCCTGTGCTGCCACTAGACTGGACTTTCCTCCATCATCAACTCAGCCCATTGCACTTCCCGCTTTTCTTCAGAGCACTGCAATTAAAACACTTTGAAAAAATACAAGTAAGGTGTATGTCAAATGATTTAAGTATATATTTGTTTAGCAAGGTTTAAACATTGCAGTAATGTATACATAGGAAAGACCTATAGTGGGCTGCAGTGAACACACCAGGAGTGATAGTGGAGCACCAATATCTGCAAAAAGAGTTGGCAAAGGGTACAGTGAGTGGGAATTCACAGCCTGCCAGTGACAATGTCAAACATTAAACTTTTAATGGAATGTGAAGTTACACCATCTTACCTGTGTGTCATTGGAAGTATTGATGAATCACTGCAGTTCTGCTGTCCTCATCCTCATCTTCATGGTCCACAGGGTCCACTGCTGCCACACGGCCATCTCCAGCCTCCTCCTGCAGAAAAGGCACATGGCTTCTCAAGGCAAGGTTGTGCAACATGCAGCATGCCATGATGATCTGGCAGACCTTCTTGGGTGAGTAGCACAGAGATCCACCTGTTAGATGGAGGCACCGAATCCTCGCCTTCAGGAGGCCAAATGTATGTTCAATTATCCCTCTTTTTTGCCCATGTGCCTCATTGTAACATTCCTCTGCCCTTGTCCTGGGATTCCTCACGGGGATCAGTAGCTATGAGAGGCTGGGGTAACCAGAGTCACCTGCAAATATCGAGGGTCAACTGCTAGCCAAATGCTAACCCCTATGGCCCACACTATCCCCATACACCAACATACACTGGATGGGGACCAAAGCTCACCTATTAGCTACACTCTGTGCCTCTGGAGTTGGGCCATCACATTTGGGATGCTGCTATTCCTCAGGATAAAAGCATCATGCACCGACCCAGGATACTTAACATTGACATGGGAGATGTACTGGTCTGCCAAAAACACCATCTGCACATTTATCGAGTGAAAACCTTTCCGATTTCCGAAGACCTGTTCAGTTTGCCAGGGGAAACAAATGCTATATGTATTCCATCAATATCCCCAATAATGATGGGGATACGTCCTACTGCATAGAAGTCAGCCTTTACTGTGGCCAAATCCTCAACCTGGGGGAAAACGATGTAGCTGCACATGTGTTTAATCAGGGATGACAACACTCTTTTCAGCATTATTGAAAACATTGGCTGTGACATTCCTGCTTAGTCCATTGTCACTTGGAAAGAACCAGTTGCCAAGAAATGGAGCACAGATAGGACTTGCACAAGAGGGGGTATCCCAATGGGGTGACAGATAACAGACATCAGGTCAGGCTCCAATTGGGCACACAGCTCTGTGGTTGTGGCCCTGTCAAGTCTGTAGGTGAGGATGATGTGCCTGTCCTCCATTGTTGCCAAGTACACCAGAGGTCTATACACAGGGGGATGTCTCCATCTTCTATTCATCTGCAGTGGTTGCAATCTATGGGGCAAGAGTGAGGAGCCGGTCGTTATCTGTACATTGTAACCATTACAGTTCAATGCATGATGTGATTTTTATAATCTATTAGTGGCATATGTCCTGAATGTGCAATTGTGAACTGTGACGCAGTTAGGCCTGCCCCCCCCGAAATGGCGTCTACCTGCCCTGTATGGAGGAGCAGGTAAAAGTGAGGTAATTATGCTGATGTTGTGCGTTGTTGCGGGAGGCAGTCGGGAACTGCCGTGCAACTCCTCATTGGTTATTATTGGGTCTCATGGGGTACAGTGGCCAATGGTGACGTACACCGGCGGTGACGGTATGCACTGCACCGGACGTCAACACCATTTTCTATCTGCACACTCACTTGCTACCTGATCTTCAACAGGAGAGGACCTATTCTGCATGTGCTGCTGTGACCTGTGTCTGGAACCTACCATGGCTCATGTGACTGGGGAAAGGGACCCTGCCTTCACCTCAGTGGAGTTGGAGAGACTGGTGGATGGTGTCCTACCCCAGTACTGACTGCTGTATGGGCCTCCAGACCAACAGGTGAGTACACTGTGAGCAGGATGCCTGGGCATGAATGCATGAAGTGCTGTGTGTGAAGGCAACGAGTTGGGGGGGTTGGGTGAGTAGGTTCCATGTTTGGCAGGGTTCTGATGTGAATTTTCTCCAACCTAGCTAGTAGGCATCCACTACTGGGCTGGGCTGTGTGGGTCCCAGGTATGCTGCAGTTGGCGGTATGTGTCCCTCCCCATGTCCTTGTGAATAGCATTGCTACTGGTAGTGCATTGCCTAATGTGAAGGGCTGTTCCCTGTGTGTGAGTATGTTGTGAACGCCAATGGTGGTGTTGGTGCAGCAATTGACCAAGTGTATCCTTTGTCTCAACCCCCCTTTTTTTTTTGTCACCCTGTCCTTATGTGAATTAGCATCATCTGGTACAGGTGCAGTGGTACTGGCTATGGAGGTAGCTGTATCCCACAGGACCCAGGAGGCAGAGCTCACCGGCGGTGAGGGCACCAGTGGGAAGGAGGGTGAGGGGAGCACCACGGCGGAGACTGGAGGGGACAGTTCAGACACAGATACCTCCTCCGATGGAAGCTCCTTGGTGGTGGCGGACACCTCGGTACTCACCCCAGCTACAGGTGCAGCCACCACCCCTCGTACCAGCACTGCCCTCCCAGCAGCCCCTCATTGAGTTGCCCGTGCCTGCTCTGCCAGGAGGGTGGGCATCTCCTTCGCCCAAGGCACCTCAGGCCCTGCCCCAGTGAGCCCTGCTGCCCTGAGTGAGTGGGGAGGCTATTGACCTCCTGTAATCCATCTCTGTTGGACAGTCAACCATTGTGAATGCCATCCAGGGGCTGCCAGCCAAATGCAACAGACAAATGCATTTCTGGAGGGCATTCACACTGGCTTGGCGGCCCAACAGAGATCAATCCAGGCTGTGGCCTCCTCTCTGATGGCAGCCATTGTCCCTGTTTCCACCCCCCCCAACTTCCTCTACTACCACCATCACCACCACAACTAGCAGAACACACACCTCACCTGCAGACACCACCCCAACAGTCATGCACACGTCCCCTGTGTCCTCTTTGACTGTGTCTGTCACCCCCACCCCCACCAAGGTATACAAACGCAAGCACTCAGACACCCAACAGCCATCCACCTCACAACAGCATCCAGCCCATGCACCTGCACCCAAACACAGCAGACAGATACCTTCCACAACCACTCCCTCTTCCTCCACTCCCAATCCTTCTCCTTCTTCCCACCCCAATGTCCCTAAAAAGCTTTTCCTCTCCACCGTTGACCTCTTCCTTACCTCTCCTCCCCCGTCCTTCACATCTGGCCAGGGTGTGTAAAACCCAGGCAAGCACCTCAGCCACCCAGTCCACGGGCCCAGTAGTGTCCACAGCAACTCCTGGTGGGAAAGGATCCCGGGTACCAAGCAGCCACTGGGAAAGGGGGCCTGCCCCACGTGCTGCCAGGAAGGGCAAGGAACCTCCCCCAGCTGCTGAAAGGAAGGGAAAGGAGCCACCCCAGCTGCTGTAAGGAAGGGCAAGGAGCAATCCCCAGCTGCTGCCAGGAAGGGCAAGGAGCAATCCCTAGCTGCTGCCAGGAAGGGGAAGGAGGAATCCCCAGCTGCTGCCAGGAAGGGCATGGGGCCTGCACCATCAGGCAGAAAGGACAAGGGGGCTGGTGCTGTGACTCAGTAGTAGTCCACACCACCAACCATAGTGGTGCAGCCGTTTGAGGCTGCAGGTGATGAGCTGGAGCCCCCCCCCACACCACCACCAGCTCCACGAGCAGCACCATCAGCATCACCCCCAGAACCACCAGCAGCAGCAGCCAGCACCAGTGGGCAGCCGTCCGAGGCTACAGGGGATGGGCGATGGGCTGGAGCCTCCCCCCACCACTACCAGCAGCAGCAGCAGCACTACTACTGCCACCACTGAGCAGCCGTCACCGCCGGCGGACAGTGTGTAGTCCTCCATCCATGGGCTGTTGTGTGGGCTGCCCCTGCAAATCCTGTGGGTATTACACCCAGCTGAGGGGCTGTGTAACCTTGCTCTTCCAAAGATCAGGATCACAGGGCATGATGCCCCCTCCAGAATCAGTGAAGAAGCCATCCGCTTACCCCAGAACCAGTGGAGAATCCATCCACTCACCCCATCCTCCCCTTGATGAAAATCACAGGGCACGATGCCCCCTCCAGAACCAGTGGGCAAGTCACCCACTTGAGAGACTGTGGCCTTGCACTCCCAAGGACCTAGCACAGGGTAGGTTGCCCCCTCCAGGACCAGTGGATTTGTTCCATTTTCCAGCTGAGGTACCCCTCTGTTCCCCCTCCCCCTGAGGTGCCTGCCTATTTTCGAACTGATGCCCCTGCAGTGTTCTCTCCGTGTTGTTGCAGGAGACAAGTGGGGCCTTGGACTTTGTAATGTGGCCCTGTGGTCCAGGAACATTGAGGACTGGGCAGTGTCCCTTCAATTGTAAATATGTATATAGTTTTGGATGCACGTATTACTACTATATTTCTCTTATTACAATCACTTTGATCGGTTGGTGCTGTCCTTGCATTTTTCCTGAGGGGTACGGGGTCAATATGTTATGTTACTGCATCTGCTTGTGTGTATGGTGTTGGGGGTGTTGCATGTGTGTTTCACTCTCTTTTTCCTCCCTCCCCTGTGTGCTAGGCGGCAGTACTCACCATGGTCGTCTTCGTTGGCGTTGATGTTTGTGGTGGAGCAGGACGTAGAGGAGCATTGGGAATATATGCAGTTCGGGCTCCATGGTGGCGTAGTTCTTCCCTGAGTCTCCACAGGTGGGTCATTTCCCTTCTGTGCAGTGTTTCTGCCAAGCTTTTGATGTTGTTGGTACCGCCCCGGAAAAGGTGGCGTTTCCTGTCTCATAATACGGTGGGCGAAACATTGACTTCCATCTGGCTGTAGGTGGCTACCGCCGTGGTGCCTGTTGTTTCCACCCTGGCAGTCGGTGTGGTAGAGTGGCTGTCTATCTGAGATCTTTCCACCACGGTCATAATTTGGTGGTATTTACAGCCAACCTGTTGGTGGTATTACTGCCGCTTTATCACCGACCTCTAGGGTTGTAATGAGGGCCTTCATCTCTGAGTCTATCCACAGTAGCAAACTGTGTTGTGGAGCTACGTCACATGCTGTGATGGAACTGTAACAGGGAGGTGTTACCATCTTTATTGCTCACACCCTTCCCCATGAAGAGACAGAGTTGTGAAAATGTCACTACATTTAGCCATGTATTGGCCTTTAAAGGCAGTGTATTTTCTACCATCAATAGTGTCAAACCTCTAATTAGAAAAACACCTAGGTATTTCATACCTTTTGGGACCCATAGCATGTTGACAACCTCTACATGTACCTTTGTCATGATACCTGACATTAGCAATACTTCACATTTCCCCCAATTTGTCTTGAATTCCCAAGAAATTGAAGAAGTTCAGTGGTTCAATCAGAGCAGGGATAGAGGTCAGGGGGTTTAATAGCGTAATGAATATGTAATCTGAATAGAATAGTGAAGGAATCGCCACAGCTCTTAATGGGATACCCTGAGGATCTTATGGTAACAACTGATGGTTATAGAGCTGGTAAAAACAGAAGTGGTGAAAAGGGGCAACCCTGACGAATGCCACATTGAATCTGGATCATTTATGATAGGTGTCCCCCCAATACCCTATAATTGATTGGTGCTGCCGGGTGTCTGTACAGTTATTTGATTTGGGTCTTGTCCTAGATCAAATATATCTCCAATACTCTAAACAAATATGGCTATTCCACCCAGAAAAAGCCTTCTCAGCATCAATGAAGATGGCTATAGTCCCTTCTTCCATATCCTTGATGCCTACATAGGATGCATGTATAAAAGAGAGATCAATGTATAGAGTCTATTGGCCAACACTGTCACAATTATTTAAATGCCAACATTCAAGAGGGAGATGGGTCTATATCTTCCACATTCCATTAAATCTTTCCCCTCTTTTGAAAGGATCATTATAATTGCTTTTTTGGAGGTTGGTCCCATATAGCCTGAGTCACTGCTATCCTCGAAAGCCTGGTGAAATATTTGGGTCACTTGGGGTTTACATGCTTTCTAGAATTCCCCAGTGAAGCTGTGTTTTTCAGTGGATCGGCAGGTTGGTAAAACTGATGGCTTTACTGATATCTTCAGGAGTAATCTCCACTTTCAGAAGGTTCCTCCCTTCATCTGATAGGGCCACTTTGACAATGGAGTCAAAGAAGTGTTTTTCTTGGGGAACGTGACCTAAGCAGCCATCATCGAGGACATGCTCTAGGCAAGCTCTGCAAAATGCCCAGTTTATCCACTGTTTAGCCTGTCTTAGGCCAGCCATCACGCATCGTAAATCGCCCTCTCCTCCTCTAACTGAGCTTGTCCCACATAAGATAAATGCACTGCCCCAGGGGTCTTGGGAGCAGGCCTATTGGCTGAGGAACCAGATACGCAGGCCCTGAAGCACAGCCCTCAGCATGTGGGTGCCTCATTGAGGGATCACATTGCAGCTGAAAATGGATTGGGAATGGGAGTCAAATCCCTACAATGAAAGGTAGACCAGCGATTGATGTGGCACGGTGATAAGGTGAGCCCAGCACAAGACATGATTGTGAGTGATGGAGAGACTTAAGTGGCATAAGCGGTGAGGCCAGAGGAACAGGCTGTGATGCATGGCCTAGATATGGCAAATGTGAATTAAATACGTGGAATTTTACTGGGATTCACTGAGGATTGCCCTGGGGGGGCTGCATGTGTCTTGGCGCCATGGAACTCTGACCTAACCGCAGCAATGATGAGCTGTATCTTGAGGCCCTTTCCCTCTCTCCCCACTGCCTGAACTGTACCACGGCCTGCCTGCTGCTCAAAGAGTGGGGCTAGCAGAGTGAAGTGCCTCCGCTCCTGCTTCCAACCTGAGCCAACAAGGAGGGAATACTCAGATGGGTGCAGTATTAACAAAGTGAAGCCCTTGAAACTCTCCATGTAAAAGAAATTCTAATGCCCAAGGGATTAGTGTTAGATGCAGGAAAATTGTTTTATAGTGAATGACAAGGCTCCCACCTAAAAACAAGGCCCAAGGGTGATGTGTACCTAATGCAGTGTTGTTGACCTGGTTCCTCTGTGATCAGGAATCACCTGTCTCTGCCTTTACTGCCATCCTGCATGTGAAACACTGGCTCTAAGTGAAAACATAGCCTGCTGCACTGTCAATCAACAGGGCTTCTCATGCTGCTGTGCCTGGGTGAGCTGCAAAGCACATGCAAGCGGGTCTTTCTAATGGCACTATATGTACTGACAGTCACATTAGCATTTTAACCATGACACAATACTCACTCCGAACAAACCACTTTGCAATCTATCCTAAAGGATATGGCATTGCATTCAACCATTGCAAAGAATAAAGATTACTACAGGGTTGGTGCTCTATGGCTGCTCATGCTGCCAAGTCCCTCACCTGACCTGGAATTGGTAAGCAGGCCCTGAGCAAGGTTAACCAACCACAAGAAACTAGAATGCTACACCACATTATGATGGGTTGCCTGCACACAGACATGCAGCCTATCTCCTCAAAATCTGCTACTGATTCTGAAGGATTACTGCCTAACAATATCACATCTGATAGTCCCACGCCTCTGCAATCGCTTATCAACAAACTGGATGCAGTTCCTATGGCAGTCAACAAAATTACCTCTGCATTAGAATCCACGAGGAAAGGAAAATAGATGTGGTAATGACAGACCTAAGCGTACTACACATGTACCACTGCAAGCTGGTGGACAAGGTGCACTATGCAGAGCTGACCATTACAGACCTACAACTGAAGACTTGCAAACTTGATTCTTTGCTGTACTTAATTGTGGGTAATGTAGAGCTTCTTAAACGCTGCATGGAAGATGCGGAAGTCCGCTCCAATCACAACAATGTACATGTGGTAGGGCTTCTGGAGGGAACGGAAGGTTCAGATGCAGTCACATATATGGAACAGTGACTGCGGTGCCTATTTCCAGCAGACACTCTCTAACAATTCGTTTCAGTGGAGCATGCTCACCATGTTTCAGCATGCCAGCCGCCACCAAGCTCTGGCCTCAAACTCCAGCTCTCTTGTTTACTGCATTATAAAGTCAGGGATACTGTTCTATGCAAAACACAAAAGCTCTATGAGATCATGGTAGATAACGGCAAAATACTGTTTTTCCCAGAGTACACCTTCACTGTGCAGAGAAACGCAATTACTTCCTTGAAGTCAAACAACATCTCCACCCACTCAACATTAAATATACCTTCCTCTTTCGAGCATGGCTGATGGTGAAATTAGAAGGGAAGTTGATTTACTTTAACTCCCAAGAAGACACATGGGATTGGCTGGAGGCCTCAAGGCACGTGATAGTGGGTCACTCAGCGTGGACAGGAGCTGGACCACATGGTGATTTGCCACGTCGGAGGGGTAGGCCAACCCAGTTGTGATGCTCTCCTTGATTAAAAGCTGTGCCCAACTTGGAACAGGTCGTTAGAGAGAGGAGACAAGCCCCACAAAATGCTGCAGCATTAAACAAGAATCCCTGGGTCTTGGACCTAGACAAAGACACCAGCAAGTAAATGAGTGACGATAGTTCCTCCACCACTTGTCATTCTTGTACGGACTCAACAGTGATTCCTGAAGTTACGCTATAGGCATCTGATGATAATATCTAGCACTCACAGTACCAAAACACTATTGCTTGCTGTTAGAAATGGGGTCTTTGGTGGGCAGTCAGGTTACCTCCTGTCTAAGAAAGGACCCTCACTCTAGTCATAACTAAAGAGAAACATGCCTGGTTAACCCCCATTCACCTATTGGTAGCTTGGAACGAGCAGACAGGCTTTACTCAGACGCAATATGTAAAGTATTTGTACCAACACACACAGTAATACAGTGAAAACACTACAAAATGGACACCACACCAGTTTAGAAGAATAGGTAATATTTATCTAAATCAAAGAAGACCAAAACAACAAAAATCAAACATATTGAAAATAAAACATGAATTTTCAAAAGAATAAGGCCCTCATTATGATTTCGGCGGTCAAAACAGGTGACTGCCGAAGTCATGCCCGCCAGGGGACCGCCAGTAATGGCAGTCTTGAGAACACCATATCATGACTCCTGGCAGCTCTCTGCAATAAATTGGGCGGAGAGCCGCCAGCAACCATACTGGCAGTCGGCGGTCTAGTGGAGGTTGCTCCAATCGCACCGCCACGTCATCACAACACCGCCCGATGTATTACAACTTTGTAATCGGAGTTGCAGTGTTGTGGTGATGGGGTGGTACCGGCAGAGCAGGCCCCATGGACCCCATTCCCTACTGAACGACCACCAGGTAAGGTGATTGACTGACAGGGAAGAGGGGGTGTTGAGTTTTGTGTGCGTGAATGGGGGTGTGTATGAATGGAGGGGAGTGAGGGGGTGTTCTGTGCGTTTGTGTTCATGTGTTTGCAAGTGTCTGTGTGCTTGTGTGAATGTGTGTATGTGGGGGAGTGTTGTGGCCATGTGTGCATGTGTGTGTGAATGAGTGAGTGTAGATGTGTGCGTGTATGTATGTATGTGTGGATGTGTGCATGTATTTCTGTATGCGTTTTTGTGTGCATGCGTGGATCGGAGAATCAGTACGGGGTGGAGGTCAGTAAGGAGATCAGGAGGAATGGGGTCAGTACGTGGATCGGAGGAGGGGGGTGTTGCTTCTTGGGGGTTGGGGGCTCCTGATGGGGTTGGGGTGGGGAGACTCCTACAGGGAGGGGAGTTGGGGAGTCCTGCAGTGGTGATAGGCATTAGTATTCCTGTCGCCAGTATCCTTACTGCCAAGGATTTCGTGGCGGGCTGCCACCACGGAATCCCTGACAATAAGGATACTCATTATACCGTGGGCTGTGTTAGGTGGCGCGCCGAACAGAAGGTGGTCAACCTTGGGCCAGGCAGTCCCAACCCCCTGGCGGCACAGGTGGTGAGCTCGCTGCAATGCAGCCAGTTCACTGCAATCGTCATAATTTAGTGGTCTTGCACTGCCACGCTGTCGGCGGTCTGGCCGCCACCACCAGCATGGTGGGGCAGGACCGCCAGGGTCATAAGGACCCCCTAACAATCTTACTCCATAGAAAACAATGAAAACATAGAAGTTGCACAAAGTACCTGGTTAGCGCTCAAAAATAAAGCCGCTCGGGCGAGTGTGCATCGGAAAAGTCAGAAATGGGTTGATTCCTTCCTCGCAAGGGAGGCCGTGCATCGTTTCTTCTCTGGTCGGGTCAGCAATACATCATTTTTCTCCTTCATAAGAGAATGATGCGTTGATTTCCGTACGGAGCACCTCAGATCCACAAAACTCGGGTTGACTTTCGCAGCCAGGGACGATGTGTGGAAAATCCTGTTGAACGGTGTTAGAAAACCATGCTGCATGGGGTTTGCTTCGTTATCAGCAGCTGCAAGCGGTGTTGCAAGTCAATTCTCCAGCTGCGATGCATCGATCTCCCAGCCGTGATGCAGGTGGAGTGTCAATGTTAGCCGCGAAGCAGTTGGCGCGTCATTTACCAGCCACGTTGCAGATGGTGCGTCGATAATTTCCCCTCACATTGTTTTGTGTGTGGATTTTCAGCTCTTCTCTGCCAACTTCATCTTTCAAGGGCCCAGGGACTGGATAGGACATGACTTGACAAGGCAGGAGTCTCAGCAGATGTTAGCAGGGGAAGTCTTTGATGGCTCTGAGACTTCAAAACCGGACGCAAACTCAGTTCAAGCCCTTGGAGATTCTTCTCAAGCTGGAATGCACAACAAAGTCTAGTCTTTGTCCCCTTTCACAGGCAACTGCAGGATAGCCCAACAAAGCACAGTCACAGGCAGGGGCAGCACTTCTCCTCAGCTCTTCAACTCGTCTCCTTGGCAGAGGTTCCTCCTGGTTCCAGAAGTTATCTCATTTTCAGGGTCTTTGGGTCCAATACTTATACTCCTTTCTGCCTTTGAAGTAGGCATACTTCAAAGGAAAGTCTCTGTTGCTCACAAGATCCTACCTTGGCCAGGCCCCAGACACACACCAGGGGGTTGGAGACTGCATTGTGAGAGGGCAGGGACAGTCCATTCAGGTGTAAGTGACCACTCCTCCCTCACCTCTAGCACAGATGGCTCATCAGGATATGCAGGCTACTCCCCAGCTCCCTTTGTCTCATTGTCTAGAGGGGATTCACAAACAGCCCAAATGTCAAACTGACTCACACAGGCAATCCACAAACAGGCAGAGTCACAGAATGGTTTAAGCAAGAAAATGCCTACTTTCTAAAAGTGGCCTTTTCAAATTAACAATCTAAAAAACAATTTCACGACAAAAAATTTAAATTGTGAGTTCAGAGACCCCAACCTCCACATTTCTATCTGCTCTCAAAGGGAATCTGCACTTTAAAGTTATTTAAAGGCAGCCCCTATGTTAACCTTTGAGAGGGATAGGCCTTGCAACAGTGGAAACTGAACTTAGCAGTATTTCACTGTTAGGACATGTAACACACATCAGTACATGTCTCACCTTTTACATATACTGCACCCTGCCCATGGGCTACGTAGGGCATACCTTAGGGGTGCCTTACATGTATGAAAAGGGAAGGTTTAGTCCCGGCAAGTAGGTACACTTGCCAAGTCAAATTGGCAGTTTAAAACTGTACCTACAGAAACAGCAGTGGCAGGTCTGAGCCATGTTTACAGTGCTACTAATGTGGGTGGCACAACCAGTGATGCAGGCCCACTAGTAGTATTTGATTTACAGGCCCTGGGCACCTCTAGTGCATTTTACTAGGGACTTACTAGTAACTCAAATATGCTGATCATGGTCATGGATAAAACAATTTCACATACATTTTATACAGGAGCACGTGCACTTTAGCACCTGCCAGCAGTGGTAAAGTACCCAGAGTATCAAAAACAGGAAAAACAGAGTCCAGCACAAATCAACAACCTGGGAAGCAGATGCAAAAGGTTTCAAGAGACCACGCCAAGGATTCCAAGTCTAACACGTGTCCCGCCAGCTGAAAGTGGGGCGACACGACCCAACCTCATCACTAACGCAGAAGAATCTGGACCGACTATCTGCATTGGCGTGTTCGGTGCCAGGGCTGTGTTCCACTGTAAAGTCCATCCCCTATAGGGAATTGGACCACCTCAACAGTTTTGGGTTCTCACCCCTCATCTGCGTTAACCATCTGAGGGGCCTGAGTTCTGTCTGAACCCGGAAGTGAGTCCCAAACAAGTAGGGTCTTAGCTTCTTCAGCACCCAGGCCACAGCAATAGCTTCACCCTCTGTTGCACTCCACCTATGTTCCCTGGAACGTAACCTCCTAATGAAGGCTACAGGTTGGTCTTGACCCTCTTCATTTAGCTGTGATAACTCTGCTCCTATACCATGCTCTGCGGCATCAGTTTATACAACAAACTCCTTGGGGAAATCAGGTACCTTTTGCACAGGTGCAGTGCACATGGCTGCCTTCAGCGTATCAAAAGCTGTCTAGCAAGACTCTGTCCAGATCACCTTCCTTGATTGCTTCTTCGATGTCAACTCATTCAAGGGAGTAGCAATAGTGCCACACCTCTTGACAAAATATCTATAATAGCCAGGGAGGCCCAAAAGGCCCTCACCTCAGTCTGGGACTTGGGATGGTTCCAAGCCAGAACAGTGCAGCGTTTCGGCTGTAGGGGTGGAACCTGGCCACTCCCTACTTTGTGTCCCAAATACACCACTGAACCCTGCCCTATCTGGCACTTACTGGCCTTAATAGTGAGGTCTCCCTTTTGCAGGTCCTCCAACACTTTGCAGAGGTGCTGTAAGTGTTCCTCCCAAGTAGAACTGAACACTGCAATGTCATCCAGGTAGGCTGCACTGAAATCATCCAGCCCAGTCAACACCTAGTTGACCAACCTTTGAAAGGTGGCAGGGGCATTTTTCATGACAAATGGCATCACTTTAAACTGGAAGTGCCCATCTGGGGTAGAAAATGCTGACCTCTTCTTGGCCCCATCAGTTTAGGCAATCTGCCAATACCCAGACACCAAGTCAAAGGTGCTAAGATGTTTAGCAGCTCCCAACCGACCAATGAGCTCGGAATGGGGTACGCATCAGTCTTAGTGGCCACATTGAGACCCCAGTAGTCCACACAGACTCGGAGTTCTGGTGTGGCACCAGGAGCAGCAGCCTTTGGGACCAAGACCCCAGGGCTGGCCCAAGGACTACTAGAAAACTCAATTACCCCTAGGTTTAACACCTTTGATACTTCATCTTTGATGCTAGCCCTGACCTTGTCAGTCACCCTGTAAACCGTCTTTTTAACAGATGGACTGCCCCCAGTGTGCATTTCATGTGTACCCAAGTGTGTGACCCCTGGGATCAAGGAGAACAGGGAGGCAAACTGCCCCAACACCTGGCGGCAGTCCCTCTGTTATACAGAGGTCAGGAAGGGGGAAAGGTTTACTCCCTCCACAGGCCCATCCTTCTCTCCAGCAGACAGGAGGAGAGGAAGAGGCTGACTTTCTTTCTCCACCCCGTTATCTGTTGCTAGGAGCATGGACAATTCAGTCTGCTCAAAGTGTGGCTTGAGGTAGTTTGCATGTAGGACCCTCAAAGGGTTACAGTTAGTCCGCAATTCCACCAGGTAGGTGACTTCGCTCTTGCGCTCCACCACCTCAAATAGCCCTGTCCACTTGTCCTGGAGCACCCTAGGCTTCACTGTTGCCATCACCCACACTTTTTGTCCAGTATGAAACTCAACCAGAGTGGAATTCTGGTCATACCACCACTTCATGTCTTCCTGGCTCGCTTCTAGATTCTCTTGTGCGAGAGCTCTGAAGCGGGCAGTCTGGTTTCTAAAAGCCAGCATGTAACTGAATAAATCCTGGGGAGGTTTACTGGGGGCTTTCCCTAGCCCCTCCTTCACCAGAATCAAAGGTCCCCTGACAGGGTGGCCATACAGTTACTCAAAAGGACTACATCCAAGCCCTTTTTGAGGCACCTTCCTGTAGGCAAACAGAAGGCATGGCAAGAGGACTTCACTTACACCTCAAGGACTCTGACAGGCCCATGATCATGCCCTTTAAGGTGCGGTTGAACCTTTCAAACAGACCACACTCCTGCCGCATAGACTTCATATAAGTAGATAGGAAGTTAGTACCCCTATCAGATAGCACTTCCTTGAGGAACCCCATGCAAGTAAAACCCCCCCATCAATGCACATTCCACACAGGGGAGGTGATTGACCTCAGCGGAATGGCTTCTGGGTACTGGGTGGCATGGCCCACCAAGACCAGGAAAAACCTGTTGCCTATGGCTGTTTTGGGATCCAGAGGCCCCACAGTGTCCATACCAACCCTTTCAAAGGAGGTATTAACCACTGGAAAAGGTTGGAGGGGAACCTTGTATTTCCTCCCACTCTTGCCACTTGCCTGACAAGCTTTTCAAGATCTACAATGTACATCTTAGTGCCTGCATGTCTGGGGCAAATAAAAGTGGGTGACAAGCCTGTCAAAGGTCTTATTCTGCCTCAAATGTCCCTCTAAAGGTACATCATGAGCCAGACCCAGTAGGGAAGCTCTGAAGCACTGGGTTACCACCAGCACATGGGCTGACCCAGGCACAGCAACCTTAGGTTCACTATATAGGAAGCCATCCTCACAATAGATCAGGTGGGATCCTGGCTCTTTGCCAGCCACCTGGTCCGCAACCTGCTGCTGCAAACCCTCCAGAGTAGGGCCTACTCTCTGTGCCTCACAGAATGCCTTACTGGTGGGACCCCCTTCCTGCTGCTACTGTGTCAGCTCAGGGTCATCTCCCAGCTCAACCACTTGTTTGCCTGTAGACTCTGGGGTGTCACCCTTAGGCTCATCCTCCTCCCGGACCATGGGAACTTCTGGGGCTAGCTTACCGCGATCCTTGCCTCTTGCCCTTCCTCCTACCGGTGGACCCCTGGGCCACTGTTTCAGGCTTCAGAGGCTTCTTATTACTCTGGTGGATTGCCATTGACCAGGTAGATATGCATACCAACCAAGGCAGACCCAACATCTCCAAGTGTGACCTGTGTTCCACCTCCTTCCAAGGAGAATCCTCCAGGGCATTGCAAAGCAAACAATCAATAGGCATGGTTGGACTCACAGCTACTTTCAGGAAACCTGACAACCCCCCCCCCATTCAAAGGGAAGCAGCAACACTTTTCACAGGCACTCTGAGTTGTTCACTGCAACTACTTGGTGAAGTACACAGGGATCTATCTGGTCTTCAGACACCAGGTGACTCCTCACTCTAGTTACACTGTCTCCTGTGTCTCTCATAGCCTCCACCCTCTGCCCATTGATGGTCACCCATTGCCTGTACTTCTTAGTGTTTTAAGGCACAAGGGTTCTCCGGACCATCTCACTGTCCCCTAGTGAGACAAGGGTCCTTTCAGCTGGCTCCTACCCACCTGGAACCAACTCATCCCCAAGAGCTACACTGACCAAACCACTGTGACTGAGCACCAGTGGGTGCCGGTATCCCCTTGGGACATTTGGGGCCCCCTCACACATGACCCACCTGGTCACATGCATACACTTATGGGGACCCCCTCACCACAGGTTTCCCTTTGGAGAACCATGGCTTCTTCTCACAGGGGGGCTGGGAATCCTTACTCTGGGAACTAGTTTGGAGCCCTTTAGAGAACTCCCCCTGTTTACCCTTATCCCCACTATCTTCTGAGAGGGACCCTGCCCACCCTTGGCATAGTCTCCCCTATACCTCTTGTGGACCATGGTGCTCTCTCAACAACCCGCTTCCTGCACAAGCTTCCTGGAGTCAGTCAGCTTGCTGTCAATCAGGTGCTGGCTCAGCTCTGGAAAACATAAACTGTGCAAATGTTCCAAGCAATTCAATTGTAAAGCCCCTCATACGTTGTTACCTTACTGCTCTTCACCAACCATCCAATGACCTGCAAAAGAAATCTACACACTCCAACAAAGTTGGGACTCTTTCTTTTTGTAGGTCCTAAACTTGTCCTTATACTGCTCAGGGGTCAGACCATATCTTGTGGGTGAGGCCACGTTCATTATGGTGAAGGTGAGTCCCTGAGGTTCCCCTAAGGATGTCACAGTGTTCCTCTCCTCTACCTCAAAGTGCTTCCACAGACCCACCACCCAATGTGCCCCAGGGACCACGTTTATATGGAGAGCAGACTCATCCCCTGGAACCACAAGTATATGTCATCCTCCCTCTTATAGTCCTTCACTAAGTCTTTAGGAATGTGTACCCTTCTCTCAAGCTGCACTGTGGTACTGCTGCCACCATCCCTACTGGGCTGGCTCCTCTGATCTAGCTCCCTCAAGCTGAGTTCATGAGCCAGCAGTAACTTTTTCTCTTCAATGGCCAGTCTCCTCTCTTCCATCTCCCTTTGCATCCTAAACTTCTCTAATTCCAACTGGTGAGCCGTCTCTGCCTGTTTGTCCTGTAACTCTTCAGGAGTCAGACCCATAGATGTTAGATCTGCCCTGGAGACCCGCCCCCTTAGGCATAACAAGTCCACACACAACACCATTGTGTATACTCTGCATCTCTCATTCTCCTCCTCCTCTGTGTCCCCCCCCCCACCTTCCTTGGCTATCACCCAGGCCCTCAGTGCCTTTGTAGCTCCTCCTTTTTGGTGGAGCTCCTAATGGGACAGGCAAGATCCTTACTGTTTCAACTGAGCATGGTACTCTGCACCTCTCATCCTCCTCCTCCTCTGTGTGGCCCCCAGTTTCCTTGGCTGTCACCCAGGCCTTCAGTGCTTTTTGTAGCTCCTCCTTCTTGGTGGAGCTCCTAATGGGACAGGCAAGATTCTTACTCTTTCAACTGAACAACTGTGTAACTTTCCAGTTTCCCTAACTCAAAAACAGCTCCAGCTCGTGCATATCCAGATTAGCACATGACGGCAAATCAAAAAGTGCAAAGTTCCAAGGCAGAAAAAGAGTTCCAAAGAGAAGTTCAAGAATCAATAAAAAGATCATCAAAAATATGGAAGTAAAAAAACAAGTCCAAAAAGAGCAATACCAAAAAAAAGTAGCATGTGGTTACGTAATGGTTTACACTGAAAACAGTAGTGTACACTTAATCACTGTATGTCAGGTACAAATACAAGTCCAATCCTCACAGCTGGTCACCAATGTTAGAAATGGGGTCTTTGATGGGCAGTCAGGTTACCCTCTGTCCAAGCAAGGACCTTCACCCTAGCCAGGGCAAAGGAGAAACACACCTGGTTGACAGCCACTCACCCCCTTGGTTGCTTGGCATGAGCAGGCAGGCTTTACTCAGAAGCAATGTGTGAAGTATGTGTACCTACACACACAGTAATACAGTGAAAACACTACAAAATGGAAACTAAACCAGTTTAGAAAAATAGGTAATATGTGTCTAAATTGAAGAAGACCAAAATGACAAAAATCCACCATACACAAGTTAAAATATGCATTTTCAAAAGAATGAGAGTGTCACTCATAGAAAACAAAAACAAAAGTACCTGATTAGTATAAAAAATAAAGCTGCACGGGCGAGCGTGCATCATAAAAGTCAGCGATGCGTTGATTAATTCCTCACAAGGGAGGCCTTGCGTCATTTCTTATCTGGTCGGGTTGGCGATGCGTCGTTTTTCTACCTCGCAAGAGAGCGATGCATCGATTTCCTGACAGGGCACCTCAGATCCGCGCAGTCGGGTTGACTTTGACGGCCAGGGACGATGTATGGAAAATCCTGTTACACAGTGTTATAAAACCACGCTGCATGGGGTTTGCAACGTTATCAGCTGCTGCAAGCGGGTGTTGCATGTAATTTCTCCAGCATTGATCTCCCAGCCGCAATGCAGGTGGAGTGTCAATGTTAGCCGGGAAGCAGTTGGCACGTCATTTAGGAGCCGCGTTGCAGATGGTGCAGCAAATGTTTCCCTGCATGGCATTCTGTGTGTGGATTTTCAGATCTTGTCTGCCACTTCACCTTTCAAGGGCCCAGGGACTGGATAGGACACCACTTGGCAGGGCAGGAGTCTCAGTAGAGAGTCCAAATGTTAGCAAGGGAAGTCTTTGATGGCCCTGAGACTTCCAAACTGGAGGCAAGCTCAGTTCAAGCCCTTGGAGATTCTTCTCAAGCAGGAATGCACAACAAAGTCCTGTCTTTACTTCAAAGGAAAGTCTCTGTTGTTCACAAGATCCTGCCTTGCCCAGGCCAGACCCCAGACATATACCAGGGGCTGGAGACTGCATTGTGAGAGGGCAGGCACAGCCCATTCAGGTGTAAGTGACCACTCCTCCCTCCAGTCTAGCACAGATGGCTCATGAGGATATGCAGGCCACACCCCAGCTTCCTATGTCCCACTATCTAGAGGGGATTCACCAACAGCCCAAATGTCAAACTGACCCAGACAGGCAATCCACAAACAGGCAGAGTCACAGAATGCTTTAAGCAAGAAAATGCCTACCTTCTAAAAGTGGCATTTTCAAACTAACAATCTAAAGAACAACTTCACTAAAAGATATATTTTTAAATTGTGAGTTCAGAGACCCCAACCTCCATATTTCTATCTGCTTTCAAAGGGAATCTGAACTTTAAAGTTATTTAAGGGCAGCCCCTATGTTAACCTTTGAGAAAGATTGGCCTTGCAACAGTGAAAACTGAATTTAGCAGTATTTCACTGTTAGGACTTGTAGCACACATCAGTACATGTCCCACCTTTTACGTACACTGCACCCTGTCTATGGGCTACCTAGAGCCTACCTTAGGGATGCCTTACATGTATACAAGGGAAGGTTAGTCCTGTCAAGTGAATACACTTGCCAAGTCGAATTAGCAGTTTAAAACTGCACCTACAGACACTGCAGTGGCAGGTCTGAGCCATGTTTACAGGGCTGCTAATGTGGGTGGTACAACTGTGCTGCAGGCCCACTACTAGCATTTGATTTACCTCTAGTGCAATTTACTAGCGACATACTAGTAAATCAAATATGCCCATCATGGATAAGCCAATTACACATACATTTTACATAAGAGCACTTGCACTTTGGCACTGGTGGGCAGTGGTAAAGTGCCCAGAGTGTCAAAAACAGCAACAACAGAGTCTAGCACACATCAACAGCCTGGGAAGGAGAGGTGAAAAGTTAGGGGAGACCACACCAAGGATGCCAAGTCTAACACTTGCCAGTGCTCCTGAGAACTCAGAGTCACCAGATTTGCCCTCAATATCTGTAATATATAACTTTCTTACTCTATATTTCTCACTGTAACTACACTGTAAATAGTATGCTTCCTATCAAGATCAAAAGACACAGGGATCTTGTGGTGGGTAAGTCAACTGACTCGCAATTGGATGTGCCACTATACTGTTCTACACACTGATGTTCCCCTAAATTTATGGACCGTTCATACAAATGAGGGCTTCTGAATATGGCTCCTTAATTGTACGGGGTACCCCAATTTTTGGCTGCCTAGCTACCCCACCATCAGTTCCTTTTGTGTTCTTTTCATAATTTGAGCAAACACACATTGTCCATCTGCTCTATTGGAATTTACGGTTTAATGTTCTTATCACACATGTTTTATGTATTGACTCACAATATTGCCTGGCCCAACTCCCTACTACAAGTTTACTGCAAATGCACGATAGACTGCACTATTTTGGTTGTCACCCATGTTATGCCCAGTCTTCAGACTATATATTGTATCATCCATGACCCAGTTTAACAAACTTACATGGAATGTGAGGCCAATGCATACTTCCTCACGACGCTACTCAGTCTACTCCTATCTGAGACGGTGCTCTGCCCATATTGCACTTCTGCAAGACACTCATCTTATACAGGCGGAAAGTACTAAACTGCAGCAGCACTGGCGTTGGCAGGTGTTTGCCACTGGTTGCTCTACCATGTACACAAGGCACTAATTTGTGTCAAACCTGGAATCTTATTTGTGGCCAATGACATGCTTCTGGATTCGAAGGGTTGGTATGTCATAGTGTCAGGCCGCCTACAGGGCAGACCAAATCTTTTGGGCTCCATATGTGCCCCAAACATGGACTAAAATACTTTTTTTCCATACGCTCTCAACTGTGCTGTCAGACTGGAGTACTATATCATCGCTTATAGGAGGAGACTTCAACAGCGTACTGAATACCACCCTTGACCACTCCTTTACCCCACTACCATACACCCCTGCATCGGCCAATGCTCAATTGTTAACAGATTTGCTCCACAGTAGAGACTAGTTGACATATGGCAATCCAGGAACCCAAACACAAAGGTGTACTTGTTCTGTTCTGCACCCCACAACTTACACGTTCGCATTGACAGGTTCATTGGTGCGCCTTCATTACTTCCCTCCTTTACTCAGGTAGAGGATATGGGACGTACACACTCAGATCACAATGCCTTAATCTTTCAAGTCCAATGGGTGGCTACGAGACCTGCTATCTCCACATGTTGCTTTTAACTTGCCTTGTTAGAGGACCCCCATTTCAAAGTCTCACTGCAAGAAAAGATCTCAGAATACTTTGAATATAATTTCGGCACCGCCTCTTCTAAATTGATAGGATGGGACGCTTTCAAATTGACATTGTGGGCACACTGTCTGGGCATATACAGAAACATGAGGCACCTCCTTAACATAGACATAATTAAGTTATAAAGGGGGTCATTACTACCCTGGCGGTAAAAGCTGCTTACCGCCGTGCAGAAGACCGCCAATACACCGCCGCAGCCGCAGAATTCCACCACAGCTATTATGACCCACATCTCGGAATCCGCCAAAATTCAGACACCCACACAAGTCCGCCACACCAAAGGTCAATGATAAACTGGCGATAACAAAACCTCCACCGTCACGACAACAGAAACACGCCCATGCTATCACGACCCACGAATCCACGCGGCGGTCTTTCAACCGTGCTCAAAATACACACACATCTCCAAAACACCGCCACATAGGACAATTCCAAAAACACACACCTGATACACATACAAACACCACTCCCACACACCCAACACAATATAAAACACAAACCCACATCACCCACAAGCCCCTACGACCAAAAATCAGAGATGAAGGCGACAGACAGAGAGCACAGCAATAGACAACCCCACCACACAGAAGCACACAACACCATCACCCACACAACATCAATGCACAAAACACCACACACCACTACACATCACCACACTCATCACCACATACACCACCCCACACATCACCTACACCACCCCATGGCACGCCAAAGACACCCCAGGTTTTCGGAGGAGGAGCTCAGGGTTATGGTGGAGGAAATCGTCCGGGTAGAGCCACAGCTATTTGGATCACAGGTGCAGCACACCTCTATAGCTAGGAAGATGGAGCTATGGCGAAGAATCGTGGACAGGGTCAATGCAGTGGGACAGCACCCAAGAAATCGGGAGGACATCAGGAAGAGATGGAACGACCTACGGGGGAAGGTGCGTTCCGTGGTCTCCAGGCACAACCTTGCGGTTCAGCGGACTGGCGGCGGACCCCCACCTCCTCCCCCACAACTAACAACATGGGAGGAGCAGGTCTTGACCATTATGCATCCTGAGGGCCTCGGAGGAGTCGGTGGAGAAATGGACACTGGTAAGTCAAATCTTAACAATCATATCCCCCACCCTACCTGCATGCTATCACACACCCCCACCCTCACCCCCTCCCCTCTCACGCCAAATCCTCACTAATGTACTAATAACACAAACCACACATCCCAACACCAAGCCCTGCATGACACAACAAAGCATGGACACCCATCACTAAAGCATGCCCACTGCACATACTCATAACACCCCCTAACCATCATCACACAAGCCCCCACACAGGAATGCTAGCACTGGGGTGCACGCTCACCCACCCATTGCACACCATGACACGCACAGATGCAATAATCATGCTTTTATACCCCTGCAGGACCACTACCTAACGTCACCAGACAGGGGGGTCCAGACATCTCTACCCCACCCACAGAAGAGGCCCACAGTGACGACAGCAGCTCTGGCCAACTGGATCCAGATGACCAGCCTGGACCATCGTGGGCCTCGGGACAGTCGGTTCCCCTTGCACTGGCACAGCCCAACACTGACCTTCCACCCTCTGGTAACACCAGCACAGCACCTACCCAGCGGGCCCATACCTCCGTCCCTAGGACACGTCAATCAGCTGTGTGTCCACCACTACAAGGAACCCAGGATAACCCACCACCCCAACAACAACAGGGACCTGGGGGCAGTAGTAGTGGGCACACGGTCCAGGGGACGGAGGCACAGGAACACAGGGGAACTGGGAGGGCTGCTGTGCGACAGGGGGCGGACAGGCCAAGGGAACCCTCTCTCCACTAGGCCCTCTCCTCCATCATGGGAGCATACCACCACTCCCAGGAGACGATGGCTACGGTCCTGGCCAAGTTTCAGGAGACCCAGCGCATGCAGGAGGAACAGAATTTGGGCTTCAGGGAGGAGCTCAGAACCATCTGCTCCGCCCTGGGCACCATCGTAGGGGTGCTGAAGGACATACAGAACACCATGAGGGACACTGTGGCACTCCAAGGGGCCCCTGACACTAGCATGGACGATGAACTGCCCACCACCTCTGCCGGCGCTAGTGGACAGGACGCCCCGCCACAGGACCACCACACCAGCACCCCACCCCCTGCAGACGGAGAACCACCCCGCAAGCGGTCCCTGAGATCCAGGAACAGGACAGAGCACAATGGCAAGACCCCCGCCAAGAAATGAGACCACCCTGATTACATCCCACTGTCCCACATTGTTACCCAGTCCATATTCGAACTGCCCCAGCTCCACTTCCTATGCCCATATGGGCAGTGCACCTGTGAGACTAATAGACTGGACTCTGCCATGGACATTCCTCCACCATCCCCCCTCACCATTTTGCCACCCTCTCCAATAATTAGCACGTCAATAAACACCCTTGAACCACAAAACAATCTGGAGTCAGTCTGTGATTTCTAAAATTTGTATTATCTATGACAATGACAAAATCCTTTCTAAGATTATAATGTAAACATACCTATGTCACACATCACAAGTCCATGAAGGATGCAAGCAGATGACACACGTTGGTAACCACACCTGTGAAACCATAATGGAAATGTACAACTCAGTTACCAAATACTGCTTCAACTTGACAGACAGGATAGAGGTAAATGTACTAGTAAAGAAATTGTTCTCACCTGTGTGTCACTGGAAATATTGCTGTATGACAGAGTCCCTGTTGTCAATGTCTTCTTCCTCAGCTTCCTCCTTATCACTGTCCACAGGCTCCACAGCTGCCACAACACTGTCATCTGGACCATCCTCCTGCAGAAAAGGCACCTGGCGTCGCAAAGAAAGATTGTGAAGCATAGAGCAGGCGATGATGATCTGGCACACCTTCCTTGGTGAGTAGAATAGGGAACCACCTGTCATATGCAGGCACCTGAACCTGGCCTTCAGGAGGCTGAAGGTGCGTTCGATCACCCTGCTAGTCCGCCCATGGGCCTCATTGTAGCGTTCCTCTGCCCTGGTCCTGGGATTCCTCACTGGGGTCACTAGCCATGACAGGTTAGGGTAACCAGAGTCCCCTAATAGCCACACCCGGTGCCTCTGTTGTTGACCCATCACATAAGGGATGCTGCTATTCCGCAGGATGTAGGCGTCATGCACTGAGCCAGGGAACATAGCATTTACCTGCGAGATGTACTGGTCTGCCAAACATACCATCTGTACATTCATCGAATGATAACTCTTCCGGTTCCTGTACACCTGTTCACTCCTGCGGGGGGGACCAGAGCTACATGTGTCCCATCAATGGCACCTATGATGTTAGGGATATGTCCAAGGGCATAGAAGTCACCTTTAACTGTAGCCAAATCCTACACCTGAGGGAAAACGATGTAGATCCTCATGTGTTCCAGCAGGGTAGACAACACTCTGGACAACACGTTGGAAAACCTAGGCTGGGACATCCCTGATGCCATGGCCACTGTTGTTTGAAATGACCCACTTGCAAGGAAATGGAGCACTGATAGCACCTGCACTTGAGGGGGGATTCCTGTGGGATGGCGGATTGGTGACATAAGGTCTGGCTCCAACTGGGTACACAGTTCCTGGATTGTGGCACGGTCAAATCTGTAGGTGATGATTAAATGTCGCTCCTCCATTGTCAACAGGTCCACCAGCGGTCGGTACACGGGAGGATTCCGCCATCTCCTCACATGTCCCAGCTGACGGTGCCTAGGAAGGACAACAGCGACCACAGAGTCAACCAATTCAGAGGTATGTACCCACAGCTACACAGAGCATGACACAAAATACAAAAAACTTTCTGTATGTGTGTTGACTCCAGGCCTAGGTATGTATGACGCAGTTGAAAATGAAGCCATGTGGGCCCCTGAAATGTCGGATGCCTGACCTGTAAAGTGGGACAATGGGATGTGAGGTAACTGCGCTGGCGTTGTACACCGTCGCGGTAGGCGGTCGTAGACCGCAGCGCAATGCTGCATTGGTTAACAAAGGACCCTATGGGTCCCAGGAGCCAATGACGAAGTGCCCCAGCGGTGATGATACGCACCGCCGCGGACTTCACCGCCGCAGACGTGACCGCCATTTTCTATCTGTTCAATCACTCAATACCTGATCTTCGACAGGAGACGACCTACACTGCAAGTGCTGCTGTGACCTCGGTCTGGAAGAGACAATGGCACATGCGTCTCGGGAAAGGGCCCCTGCCTTCACTGCACAGGAGTTGGAGAAGCTCGTGGACGGGGTCCTCCCCCAGTACACGCTACTCTACGGTCCTCCAGACCAACAGGTGAGTACATAGGGTGCAAGTTGTATGGGCTATGCTTGGGTGGAGAGGGCTGGATGTAAGTAGGAATGGGGCAGAGTTCTGCGAGCATGAAGGAGTGTGAATGTATGTGCCACATGGCAAGGGCAGGGATGTGGGCCACTCACTTTGACGGTGCAGTTGGTAATGACTTCTCTTCTTCCCCTGTACATGTCATGTAGGTCAGCGCCCACCAGAAGAAGGATATTTGACGTGCCATCGCGAAGGACGTCAGGACCCTGGGGGTTCACCAGAGACGGAGCACCCACTGCCGTAAAAGATGGGAGGACATTTGCCGCTGGAGCAAGAAGACGGCAGAGGCTCAGCTGGGGATGGCCTCCCAACGTGGGAGGGGTGCCCGTCGCACCATGACCCCCCTGATGTTCCGGATCCTGGCGGTGGCCTACCCTGAGTTGGATGGGCGCATGAGGGCATCACAGCAGACACAAGGGGGTGAGTACACTCACATTCTCATGACTTTGCGCGCAGTGGAGGGGTCTTGGTGCGGGAAGAGGGCTGTGGGTTTCTCTAGGCCAGGGCGAGTTCCGTAGGCTGGGCCCCTCCGTAATGCAGGCCATGTGGCACTCCACCCCACCTCTGTAGAGTGCCAAATACAGGTATACATGCCCCTGTGTCATCTATGTGTGCAGATGTCTATCATAGCCATGTAGGCCATATCCCAGGAACTGCATCTGTAGAGCCCAGGAGCGTGGCGTAGTGCAGGGGGCTGCTGTGTCTGTCTTGTCCGCCAACGGTAGCGGTAAGCCATGCACTCAACCTGTCTTTCTTCTGTTTCCCCACCCCTTTTTGTGCTCTCCCTGTTCTCTTGTGCATCAGCATCATCAGGCGGAGGTACAGGGGCACCGTAGCACGATGGGGCTGCATCCCACATGACCATGGAGGGCCACATCATGGACTCTGAATACAGCAGTAGGACGGAGGGCGAGGGGAGCTTCACGGCGGTCACCGGATCAGCAACCAGCGACACGGACTCGTCCTCCGATGGGAGCTCCCTTGTGGTGGAGGCAAAATCTGTGCCCCCCCCCTCCTACAGGTACAACCACCACCCCCCCTACCAGCACTGCCCTCCCAGCAGCCCCTCAGCGTTCGCACCGTGCCCGCTCATCCAGGAGGGGGGGCATCACCTTCGCCCCAGGCACCTCAGCCCCTGCCCCTGTCACCCCTGCTGCCCTCAGTGAGGAGGCCATTGACCTCCTCAGGTCACTCACTGTTGGACAGTCTACCATTGTGAATGCCATCCAGGGTGTAGAAAGGGAGTTGCAACACACTAATGCATTCCTGGAGGGCATTCATTCTGGTCAGGCTGCCCATCATCGAACCCTGCAATCTCTGGCCTCAGCACTGATGGCAGCCATTTTCCCTCTGTCTAGCCTCCCCCCTCCAACTTCATCCACCCAGACCCAATCCCCTGTACCTCAGCCTATCCAAAGCACACCATCAGACCAGCCTGCACACATGTCAACACACAAGGGCAGCTCATGCAAACATAGGCACCACACATCCCACAGGCACTCACACAAGCATCACCCACATACAGACACAGCAACATCCACTGCCTCCACTGTGTCCCCCTCCTCGTCGTCTCCCTCCTCCCTCCCAGTGTCATCTACACTCTCACCTGCATACACTACCACTACAGCCACTAGGACTCGCACCAGAACACTCAGCACCACACCCCGCTCACCTTCACTCACCACCCCCACTACCATTACACGTCCCCTGTGTCTGTGACGCCCCCTCCCAAAGTACACAAACGCGGGCACACACACACCCAACATCCATCCACCTCACGACAGCCTCCAGAACATGCACCTGCACCCAAAGCATCAAACGTTACACCTCCTACAACCACCTCCTCTTCCTCCACTCCCAGACCCCCTCCAGGTACCCGTCCCAGTGTTCGTCAGAAAATTTTCCTGAGCAACCTTGACCTCTGTCCCACCACCCCCCCCTCCAATTCATAGGTCCCGTAGTAGCACCTCAGCCACAAAAAGTCCGGTACCAGTGGTGGCTGTTAGAGGTATGTGGAGTGCACCGGGCACCAGGGCAGCCAGTGTGACACGGAGCCAAAGCACTGCCAGTCCACCCCCTGTGAAGCACCAGAAGTTAGACAGTGCCCGACGGGAGAGGGTGAAGACTCCTGCAGGCAAAGCCACTCACAAGGGTCCCGGGGGTAGTGTCGAGTCAGCTGTGACTCCTCCCAAGGTGGGGAAGGGGCAGAAGAAGTCGCCAAAGTCTTGGAAGAGCAGCATGGCGGAGAAGGCTGCCATCCTCCCCGCTGCCCAGGACGCCACCGCCAGCCCCATCGTCACTGGTCAGGAGACCACCTCCAGAGTCAGTGCCCAGGAGGGCAGCACAATCGTCACTGGTCAGGAGACCACCGCCAGACTCAGTGCCCAGGAGGGCAGCACAATCGTCACAGGTCAGGAGACCACCGCCAGACTCAGTGCCCAGGAGGGCCCCGGCAGCCACAGCCCCGCTGGGCAATGAGAGACTGCCATGGCACACACCGCTGCACATGTCAGAGACAGCAAAGTCAAGCACCGCTGAACAGGGCAAAGACCGCCATGGCAAGCACCGCTGAACATGGCAAGCACCGCTGAACAGGCCAAGCACCGCTGAACAGGGCAAAGACCGCTGAACAGGGCAAAGACCGCCATGGCAAGCACCGCTGAACATGGCAAGCACCGCTGAACAGGCCAAGCACCACTGAACAGGGCAAAGACCGCTGAACAGGGCAAAGACCGCCATGGCAAGCACCGGTGAACATGGCAAGCACCGCTGAACAGGCCAAGCACCGCTGAACAGGGCAAAACCCGCTGAACAGGGCAAAGACCGCCATGGCAAGCACCGCTGAACATGGCAAGCACCGCTGAACAGGCCAAGCACCGCTGAACAGGGCAAAGACCGCCATGGCAAGTACCGCTGAACATGGCAAGCACCGCAGAACAGGCCAAGCACCGCTGAACAGGGCAAAGACCGCCATGGCAAGCACCGCTGAACATGGCAAGCACCGCTGAACAGGCCAAGCACCGCTGAACAGGGCAAAGACCGCCATGGCAAGCACCGCTGAACATGGCAAGCACCGCTGAACAGGCCAAGCACCGCTGAACAGGGCAAAGACCGCCATGGCAAGCACCGCTGAACATGGCAAGCACCGCTGAACAGGGCAAGCAGCGCTGAACAGGGCAAGCACCGCCAACTCAAGCATCGTTAGCCCAAGTGCGGCAGGGGCAGTGACGGAACTGGGACCGTCACGGGGAGCGTGATGCACTGTGGGCACCAGTCCCCCTCCAAAACCAATGTAGACTGTTATCCACTTGTGAGACTGTGGCTTTGCACTCCCCAGGATGAAACAGTGGGAAAGCCACCCACTGCAAAGACTTGTGAGACTGTGGCTTTGCACTCCCCAGGATAAAACAGTGGGCAACCCACCCACTGCAAAGAATTGTGAGACTGTGGCTTTGCACTCCCCAGGATAAAACAGTGGGCAACCCACCCACTGCAAAGACTTGTGAGACTGTGGCTTTGCACTCCCCAGGATAAAACAGTGGGCAACCCACCCACTGCAAAGACTTGTGAGACTGTGGCTTTGCACTCCCCAGGATAGATCAATGGGCATGGAGCCCCGTCGTGGATCTAGCGTGGTGCTGTCATCAGGCTGAGGTGCCCCCCCTTCCCTTCCCCCTGAGGTGCCTGTTGGATTTCTATCTGATGCCCCTGCAGTGTTCTCTCTGTTTCTGGACAGGTATCGTGTGTGGGCCTCGCCCATGCATTTTGGGCCCAGTGGTCCACAGACATTGAAATGTGCATAAGTGCACTACTAATCATGATGTATATATTTATGTATATGTGTGCTTACTGTATTTTGATACATTACAATGGTTGTACTTCATTTCCTTTTGTCTTTGCATTCTTCCGGGGGGGTTGGGGGTTGTTCCTGTGATGTTTGGTTATGCATTGGTGTGTGTGTTGTAGTGTGCGAGGGTCGGGGTGGGGGTGTTGCATGTGTGTGTTCCTGACTTTTGCCTCCCCTATGTCGTAGGTGCAGTACTCACCGTTGTCTTCGGCGCCGCCGTTGCTGATGTTCGTAGAGGAGCAGGAACACAATCGCAGGGAGTATTTGGAGTTCCGGCTCCATGGTATCCTCCTTCCTCGTGGAGTGTGTTCAGGTGAGCGTTTTCCCATTACCAAAGCTGTTTCCGCCATGTTTTTATCCACAGAGAAACCACCCCGGAAAAGGTGGCGGATTGGCCTGTTGTAATACTGTGGGCGGTACTTTGTCTCCCGCCTGTCTGTTGGCGGTGACCGCCGTGCTGCTTATCTGTACCGCCGTGGCGGTCGGAGTGGTAAAGTGGCTGTCTATGTTGGTGGTTTCAGTCACGGTCATAATTCCCTTTTTTGTTCCGCCGGCATGTTTGCGGTATTTCAGCCGCTTTAACACCGTCCGCCAGGGTTGTAATGACCACTAAAGTGTCTTATTGGAACTGGAAATCAAAGTAACAAACAAACCCATTGATGTAGGAGAGCTGTCAGCAGCAATGCATGGACATACTATACTGCTAGAAAAACTGTGTTGTCATAATTATGCTGCACACTCAGCACGCACACATGCCATGGCTGATAGGGCTGGGTGACTCCTAGCATCGCTTATCTGTTAGCAACAGTCTCAGAGGCCCATAATGGCACTAAGATCTGAAATGGGCTCTATCCTCCACATACAAAATGCTCTACATGAGAAACTCACACAACATTACACATGGGTATATCAATCAACTACATATGCAAACTCAGAAGCTTACAACTCTTTCTACAGCGAATTGTCTTAGATGGCTTGATCACGCTGATGGAAATTAAAGACGCAATTGCAGCGCTAGCCACTGGCAAATCACCAGGCCCCAATGGATTACCAGCAGAACTATACAGGCATATGCGGCCCAAATAGAGCCTCACTTACTGACACTGTATGAAGAGGACCCCGCCGTGGGCAGCCTCTCTGCCTCTCAAAAGGGGGCAATGGTAATTTCCTTGCCTACATCTAATAGGGACCCACTCCTTGTTGGCTCATACAGATCACTGGCATTGCTCAGCACAGATTATAAAATCCTGGTGAACAGACTCACGGAACAGCTAGCACCAATGGTTCTGACTTTTGTGCCCCCAGATTAGAATGGGCTTGTCCCCACACGTAATACCTCCTTAAATTTGCAGCGCTTCTTTAGAGTAATGTCTTATGCCAGATATGTATGGCCTCATGCTGGGTGCCTAGTTTTAGAACTCAAAAAGGCCTTTGATTCATTGGAATGGGATTACCTCTTTGCCACACTATCCTGGTATGGCTTGGGCCATTGTTTTCTTCACTTAGTGCAGTTGCTATTTACCAGCCCACTAATTAGAGTCAAGGCAGGACCCCTTGTTTCAACTGCAATCTATATGCACAGGCAAATGAGACAGGGATGCCCTTTCTCATCTCTGTTATTTTCAATGGCTATTGAACAACTAGCATTAGCCTTGGGCCAAAGGGGGACACAATGGGGCATCCCGTTAGGGGACTGAATACAAACCATATCCCTATACACCGATGATATGTTGCTTTACAGAAAGGACATGCACAACATTCATGTTAAGATTGTTTCCACTCTAATTCAGTTTGCTATTCTTTCTGGGTTGTGGGTAAATTGGGCAAAATCATGTCTGTTTCCTTTTCAACTTAATGTATCTGATCCCTCCTTTATGCTGACTGGTACAAGATTGGACTGGCAGCAACACACATTTAGATACCTGGGAGTGGGGGTTTATCATGCTATGTTGGACCTGTTTGAGGGAAATGTTACTAAGGTCGTAACATCTTTAAGAACACAAATACCCTTTTGGAATACGTAGCCACTGGGGGTGGAGGGTAAAGTGGCACTGCTGGAGATGGTGGTTTGCCCCGCTTTTTGTACTACTTCCCTGACCTTCAGATGTACAGCCCTGGAGCATTCTTTAGTGCAATCAACAAATAGATCTGAGAATTTATTTGCTGTAAATCAAGATGCAGGCTATCATTAGTGAAACTTGCGTACCCACAGACAAGAAAGGATTGGCCACTCCACATTTCAAGCAGTACTATCTTGCCACCAATTTTCAGTGGATAGCCAAGTGGATGGCAGGACTCCACTTATCAGATACAGCCACTTCCTCTCCTAACTGGACACTATCAGCTATTTTACATTAGTTTCATTCATGTATGAAGGCGTGGGCCCCCACTTCTTTGCTACTCAGGGTTGCATATCATTTCTTTCACAGATTCCTAAGGATCATTAAACATGTGACATGTTATGTGCTGGGACTAGTGCTGTTGGGTACGCCGAGACCTGGGGGGACCCCGACACTAAATGAATCGTTAACATGTCACGCAGTAGGTATTCATACACCAAGAGACCTCTACTCTTGCGCAGTACAAGACACGGACTGAGGACGATGGCCTACCTCCTGGGCAATTTTTGCTTCATACCTCATTACTTGACACATTAGGACATCACCGGGGCATGACCATGGAAGCACTCATATATCTCATGATCCAGTACCTGCATATGCAGAGCAGGGGCAGGCAGTTGACTCCTTGGTTTGCTGATTCACTCTGCTCCCATAATACTCCACAGCTCCTTACTCGCTGGGAAGCGGATTTATTGCACACCTGCACTGAAAAGCAGTGGCTTTCCTACCTGGAGGGCTTGAAACATGTGCCACGTAATGCCCGCTTCGTCTTATTCAGTTGTACATAATGCACCAAGATTATCTCACACCCGCAAATATAAACAGGTTCTATCATAGAGGAGATGCGGCTTGCCCGCTCTGCTCTTGTGTAGATGCAGACTTACTTTGCATGCTCTGGTCCTGCCCCTGTTTGCACACATATTGGACCAGCATCACTTCTAGATTTACCACCTGCACTGACCTCCAGATCTACATAAATGGGAAATATGTATCCTGGGACTATTCTGCAGAAAGAAGAATAGAGCATCCTCCTTCTTCCTAGATTTAGACTTTGTAGTAGCTAAATGTCTCATTGCTTGCAGATGGAAATTCCCAGAACCTTTCTCCATGCTTACCTGGCTTAGGCGAAAGCTTAGAGAAGACCCCCTTAGTCTGAGGAAATACCCCATAGCTACTTACTGGGACAATATCTTACAAGAGATGCAATCTCCCCATTCTCCTGATGCAAATGATAGCCTCAGTGCTGTGGTCTAGTCCCCGGAAACTCACGCAGCAGCTATGAGATGAGACTCAGTACTGTACTCAAAAGGTTGCCCCTCAATATATTATTCACAGATCACATTAATAGTATCTATGATGCATAGTAATGCCAGATAAATCAATAGGTAGGAATAGTGGCAGGCAGAAATGTAGTGGGTTTGTTGAGATGTTTAATTTGCAGTTCGATCATGGGTACTTTCTTAAAATGTATGATTCTGCTTCTAATGTAAAATTATACCCTCAATGAGGACTCAACTTGAATAATCATTGCTTACGAAGTTGCAATAAATACATCTCATTTGTTATGGAGCTTTATGCAATGTGAACACATGTTCTGATTGCGAACCTAGGATCCGGCATTATGTACTACACAATTTCCTGGTGACCAATACTTATCATAGTAGGTTGTGATTATTTTTGTTGTTAAATGACGTTTGAATTGAATTATTCAAATCACATGCTATCAACAAGTCCTTTGCATACTGCGCTGTTATATAGTTTGCATGTCATTATATTGTAAAGACCTTAAAAACTTTTAATAAACAGATTCAAACAAAAAAAGAAGAGTTTTTCTATCTGAGACTGTCCGTTGTTGCCATCTGAGTTTCAGCAGAGCTCTTTCAGCTGCAGAGGTATGTAACTTATTGTTGGCAATTTCTTCTGCTTCTGATTAACTATGGCCTTATAAAGTGGGCTGTATATTATATTCAACTGACAATGCCTGAATCGTTCATTCCAGGGTCTGTATCTCAGTGTCACCTTTTTTTGTTGGCTATTGCCTAGTCTCTTATCATGAGTCTTCACCATGTAGCTTTTCCTGCTGCCGCCCAAACACAATCTTTTTAGAAGTGATTTCTGTCCTAGCTATCCAGACGTGAGCATTTAATGCCTGCTTCTCCTCTGGCAAACAATACCTGGAGGCCAACATTCCCCAGAGGCAGGATGGAGGGGTCTACAATAAATAGGTATGTCCATTGCCATTGGGTTATGGTCAGAGATCTATCCCGGCAAAATTTCAGTCTGGAATGGGAATCTCAAAAGGTAATGCTGGGTCAGAAAGAAATCTATTCTGGGTGATGCATGATGGACCGCCAATTGGAATTTGTAGTCTTCTGACATGGGGTGATAGATTTGCCATGTGTCAACAAGCCACTGGATCCCTAAAAGATCCTGTAGTTGCTCTCTGTCTACAATATTACACTTGTCAAGGGAACCAATTCTAATAATGATTGGGTGAGGGGGCATATTCCAAGCACCACCTACTACCAGGTTAGTCTTGCCACAATCCGTAAATACCCTATTCAATTACTGAAAAAGGCAGTTTAACAACCATTAAGCGCATATATGTAACCTAGAACTAGTGAGTGATCCATAGCTTTAGCTGCACAAAAACATATTTACCTTCTGTGTCTGCCCATGATTTAATAATCTGATTCACAAAGGTAAACTTAGACCAAAAGTCTAAGTTTAGACCAAAAGTGTAGTAAAGTTAGACTTTTGGTCTAAGTTTATATTTTTGTCTAAACCTAAAACAAAAGTGTAAACTTAAACCAAAAGTCTAACTTTACTATGAGTAAAGTTAGACTTTTGATCCAAGTTTATACTTTTGGTCTAAATTTAGACCAAAGTGTAAAGTTAGACCAAAAGTCTAACTTTACTATGAGTAAAGTTAGACTTTAGGTCTAAACTTGGATTTTAGATCTAAACTTAGGCTTTTGGTTCAAGTTTAATTATGTGAATCAGGCCCTTATAGAGGAGTGGCTTGCGGATCAGGGTGACCACCCTGCATTTTTTGTAGGGGTGTGATTACTCTTGAGGGACATTATCTGCTTCATCTTGTGTGCAGCAGCTGCCCAGAACCTTACCAACAAAGTCTCTCTTTAGTTTGGCAACTTCAGATGGGGGAAGTGAATCTTCAGCAGGATGGCTATGTCTGCTTTGTGGTGTTGCACATGGTTCAGTATCTTTTTTCCACTTAATAAAGTTAGCAAGTCCATTGACAATCATCAACAAGATCCATACAGGTTGTGAATGTGTTGTTCTTTCTGTCATGCTGTTCTCCGTCTTTAGGGTCTCTCAATCCCACTCTGATAATAGACAACTCCAAATTCAACTGACAGATAACTGCCATATCACCCTTGAAGGAGTGGTGTGTAACTACGGATGACTGGGAGACCATCAATCGAGGATTGAAGGATATCCAACAGGTATTCTGTCATCATGACAGATGGCGGTTTGCCAGACGAAACCCTAAGTATGGCCAATGGACAATCAATGGCCTGATGGATAAATCAGATCCGCCATGAAGGAAGAAGGAATGCCCATCTGCCAAACTCTAGATCAGTCCCATAATACTCTAACTCTGTAGATATCTTTTTCATTGTTTTAAATCAAGGCAGCCAGCAAAATTGAAATCTAGGGCCAGATGTATGAAAGCTTCTTGCATTCGCAAACGGTGTGAAGGCCCGTTTGCGAATGCAAAAAGCCATTTCAGAATGTATGAAAGACATTCTGAACTCAATTTTAAGGAATCGCTAAAATAGCGATTCCTTAAAATTGCTACCCTGTTTAGAGAGTCGCAAATTGCGACTCTCTAAATAAGAAATCGCAAATAAGGATTCCTTATTTGCGATTTCTAAGCACATGTAAGAAGCAATTCCTAAATACGATTTGGGCATTTAGGAATCGCTATTTACCACCAAGTTGAACTTGGTGGTAACCACGTGCAAATCTTAAAAATGCATTTAAAATGCATTTTTAAAATTTACATGTAAAGCACACATACCCTTTTGGCATGTGTGCACCTTACATGTTGCAAAAAATTATTTTGGGGTGCAGCAGAGGAGGCCTTAGGCCCCCAGCACCCTGGGGTTTTGCATTTTCAAAATTGTGATTTCTGGTTAAGAAATCGCAATTTTGGAAATGCAAAAAATTCGCAGATATGGGCCTACAGGCCTATAGGTGCGAATGGGGCCGGTATCGCAATTTGCCATTCGGTAATAGCATTTGCGATTTTTAAGAAATCGCTATTACCAATTTGCATTTTGCGAATCAGAAATAGCGATTTCTTAAAAATCGCTATTTCCGACTCGCAAAAGGCCTCCTTGATACATCTGGCCCCTAGTGTTTGCTCTAGAGCTGCCCTTCTTATTGGTATTTCAAAAATCATTTTCTGTCACAGTACCACACATCAACTTACTGTCGTATAGGATGCATTTCAAAGTCTAGTCTAATTTCTGTGTTACAATCCTGATTTCAATGCAAATTCTTAGAAAGGGACAATGCTCCATATGTATAGGTTACATTATGAAATGGTTATTATCCTCTGGCAAGCCATTCAGTCAGGATAAGGTTCCATACAAATCACATTATAGACAGTTTACTGCATAGATAACAGTTGGAAATGAGGAAAATAAAGGACAGTTAGCATAGACAAGGATATTACATAAGAAGAAGAACAACATGATTAGGGAAAAGGCTCTGTAACTAAAGGTCTTTTGAGACCCCTAAGGGCCAAATCATAGACTAATTTTGAATGGTGCCATTTCATATCCTTGCTGGTAAATTAAGGCAGTGTTTACTCCAAACACCTTTCACCACTGTGTCATAAAAACCATGTTCTGAAGGAAGTAATAAGTGACAAGAACCTTTGTGCATAATTACTGTGTGGCATTTAGTTGTCATGGCAAAATAGTCTGATGCTTTTTATACTGGTATATGTTGGTGCTGCATTATTGCAATGTGAGTTTGTTGTGTTGTGTTGTACTGCAGTTGTTTTGTTGCATTCTATTTTGTCTGTTTTGTGGCGATGTGCCCTGTTATGGTTTGTGTTGTTATGTTCCTTTGTGTGTGCTTTAGTGTTATTTTGTGTTATACACTTTAGATAAGTCATCAAATTCTGCTACAATTTCAGTCGAAATCAGCACATTCCTTGAAAGTTTCAGTGACAAGCAACCATTTACTTTTGTCTAAGGTAGTAACTTAGTGCTACTCCAGCTCTTCAACAACATAAGACACCATTCAGCACAAACCTGTGGTAGAGACGGGACATATTTACTAACATTATCACTGGGTTTGTGTCACAAAAATAACACAAAGCAAAGTTAATTTCTGGGACTTTTCCTGAAGACAACACTAAGCAGCATTTTGCTTTGCATTCATTGTGTTGGGGGAGTGTTTTCATGGGTGGTACATGGGCGTTCCCATACAACCACGCATGGGTTTTGATGCAAAGACCTATCAAATAACAATAGTAGGCAGGGTTTTGCACCACAAAATAACACCCAAAATAACACCTTGTTGAAAGTGGTGTTGTTTTGGAGAAATACTTTTATTTCTGCAAATCTTTCTGACTTTGCTTCCTTGCTACTGTACAGCATACATACAAAGTAGGGCGTTTTAAAGTTCGTCCAGGCATAGTGTTTTGTACTAAAACAATACCATTCCAGTAGAAAGCCTATGCTAGACCTCATGCCCACACCCTTGCACTATGATGCAAAGGTGTGTGTATGGTACTAAGCAACCTCATTGTGGACCAGAGCTGGGAAGAAAGCAGGGAGAACGCAGGACAGTGCTATATCTTAGTCGATATGGTGCTTTCCTGATCTGTTACTCTCATGCAGCACAGCTCAGCAACTTTGGTTACTGTGCTGCATATTGTATATTTTTAGCAAATATACCCCTGTGCCTTAACTTAGTGCGCTGAGCCCTCATTTTAAGTAGTACAGCCCTACAACTTTATTAAGTCTGGTCTCGAGAATACATTGGCTGTCTTGGCAACTTCCTGTAATAAAAAAATAAAAAATACATATATATTTATACACAGAGGAGTTTTGTGTCAGTCCTATTCACACATTGATCTGTTCAACTGTTATTCACATTTTGCTTCAGCTCACTACAGCATAGGGCAGTGGTTGAGCCCACTTCAGCCACAGTTTCTCTTGCAATGTGATTGGCATAATTTTCTTCTTGCACGTCCATCTACAAAAGAAGTGCACTTCACTGCCTTTCTACGAAGCTAGCACTTTAATTTGTCAATGTTTTATTTTCCCCCCACTCTTTTAGTCATCATTGTGTGGTTAACCTATGTCTTCTGGTTACAGTAATTCAAAACAAATTATATCTTTGCTCCAATACTGTGATCTGTATTAAAACTAAAAAGAGCTTACTTGTTGTAGCTTCACTTACCTGTTAAGAAGCATTCAGCGTGCCACGATCCATGATGGCTGATTGACAACTAACCCCTGTCCACCTGGGACACCAGCAAATAGCGGCCCAATGCATGTCTGAGGGGGAAATTTGGCGACTAGGGATAAAGGAACCTATTAGCAACCAGAGGAGTCTGCTGTCGAAGCCCCCACAACCCTGTGATCAGCATGGATAGATGATGGAGGCCTCCTCCATGGCACATGTCGAACAAGCAGGCACCTAGGACCAAATATGTATGCCACAACAAGACTGCAGGCTATGTGAATCATAGCTCTGGAAAGGACCATACCCCATGACCAACGTCTGACTCAGGCAGTGTGCTTTGAGGGAAGAAGGCGAATCTCCCAGAGTCCACAATGTCCAGCCTAGAACAGTGGTTCCCAACCTTCTGATGGCTGTGGACCCCCACTTTATCAATACTGGAACCCTGGGAGCCACGCTGAATCATTATTGGAATCCAGGCACACCCCACTGAGTCAATACTAAAAGCTGGGTATCCAATCTGTAAAAATTATTACATTTTTTAAGCAGTCATGGACCCCCTGATGAGGCTTCCACGGATCCCCAGGGGTCTCCAGACCACAGGTTGGGAACCACTGGCCTAGAATATTCTGCTGTCTCATCAGGTACAATGGGCCTTCTAATGTAGTCAGAGGCTGACAATGGGGAGAGGAATAGCTGCAACTAAACCCTTGCCATCCACAGAGTGATGCTCTGAAAAGAAAGCACACTCCACGGGCACCTTGAATAAATCAGCGCCTCATCCTGGGGGCCCGAATTGCAGCAGTGCTGCTGACTGCTTTAGCTGGGTGAAACAGATCCCATGGCTATTCCTCTGCCCCGCGATCTACAAAACGGAAGGATGACTCCAGCCCATCAAGGATCACACTGCCCCACCTGGTAAATGTAATTTTCTACAGGACATAGTCCGAACAACTCACTGGGGTAAGGCAAAGGGCAGAATGGGTAAACAAGGGAGGGGCTTGCCAAGCTATTAGAAATGGGGTCTTTGGTTGGCACTGAGGTTACCCCCTGTCCAAGCAAGGACCCTCACTCTAGTCAGGGTAAGTCACACACAATCCAAATTATCCTGTGCCCACCCTCTGGTAGCTTGGCACTGAGCAGTAAGGCTTAACTTAGAAGGCAATGTGTAAAGTATTTGTGCAATACATCATACAATAACACCATATAGTACCACATAAATACACCAAACAGTGTTTAGAAAAATATATAATATTTAAATGGATAAATGCAGGTCAAAACAATTTAAGATGCAATAAGTAAATGCTCAGATATCACTATAAAAGTGATATAAAGGGGGTCATTACATCATTGGCGGTAAAAGCTGCTTACCGCGGTGCAGAAGACCGCCAACACATCGCCGCGGCTGTGAAATTCCGCCACGATCATTATGACCCACAGCTTGAAATCCGCAAATTTCCAGAGACCCACACAAGTCCGCCACACCAAAGGTCAGTGATAAACTGGCAATAACAAAACCTCTACCATCACGCGAACAGGAATACGCCCACACTATCACAACCCCAGTACACACTACTCTACAGTCCTCCAGACAAACAGGTAAGTACACTGTGAGCATGCTGTATGGGCAATGCCTGTGTGGAGTGGTGTCAATGAAAGATGGGGGGGGGTGAGAATGAGGTGTGCATGAAACGACGGTGGGTGCAAGTGCGTCATGGCAAGGGTAGGGATGCGGGCCAATGACTGTGATGGTGCGAACGGTAATAACTCCTCTTTTTCCCCTGTACTATTCCTGTAGGTCAGCGCCCACCAGAAGAAGGACATTTGGCATGCCATCGCCAAGGAAGTCTAGACCCTGGGGGTCTACCACAGACAGAGCACCCACTTCCGGAAAAGATGGGAGGACATTTGCCGCTGGAGCAAGAAGACGGCGGAGGCCCAGCTGGGGATGGCCTCCCAACGTGGGAGGGGTGCCCATCGCACCATGACCCCCCTGATGTTCCGGATCCTGGCAGTGGTGTAACCGGAGTTGGATGGGTGCTTGAGGGCATCACAGCAGCCACAAAGGGGTGAGTACACTCTTATTCAGCTGATTCAGCGTGCAGTGGAGGTGTCTGGGTGGGTGAGGTGGGCTGTGGGTTCCCCTAGGCCAGGGCGAGTTTAGTAGGCAGGGTCCCTTCTTAAGGCAGGTCCTGTGGCACCCCACCCCGCCTGTGTACAGAGCCAACGACACCTAGTCAGGCTCCTGTGACATCCATGTGTGCAGCAATCGGGCATAGCCTTGTAAACCATGTCCCTGGGATTGATTAGGGAACTCCAAGTGCACAGCGAAGTGCAGGGGGCTTCTGTGTCTGTAGTGTCCGCCAACGGTAGCGGTATTGCATGCACTCAACATGTCTTTCTTCTGTTTCCCCACCCCTTTTTGTGGTCTCCCTGTGCTTGTGTGCATTAGCATCATCAGGCGGAGGAGCAGTGACACCGGAGCAGGAGGGATCTGTATCCCACCTTGCCCTTGAGGACGAGACAATGGAGTCAGAAGCCACCAGTGGGATGGAGGGCGGGGGAGCCTCCACGGTGGGGACAGGAGCTGAGACCAGCGATACGGACTCCTCCTCTGATGGGAGCTCCCTTGCGGTGGCGGGCCCCTCTGTGCCCCCCTCATCTACATGTACAGCCGCCACCCCCCCTACCAGCACCGCCCTCCCAGCAGCCCCTCAGCGTGTGTCCCGTGCCTGCTCACCCAGGAGGGTGGGCATCTTCTTCGCCCCAGGCACCTCACCCCTGCTGCCCTCAGTGAGGAGGCCATTGACCTCCTCAGGTCCCTCACTGTTGGGCAGGCTACCATTTTGAATGCCATCCAGGGTGTAGAGAGGCAGTTGCAACAAACAAATGCATACCTGGAGGGCATTCATTCTGGCCAGGCAGCCCAACAGAGAGCATTTCAGGCTCTGGGCTCTTCACTGAAGGCAGCCATAGTCCCTGTGTCCAGCCTCCCCCCTCCAACTTCCTCCACCCATACCCACTGCCCTGTACCTCAGCCTATCCCAAGCACACCATCAGACCAGCATGTACACATCTCAACACACAAGGGAATCTCTGGTAAACATAAGCACCACACATCCCACAGGCACTCGCGCAAGCATCAGACATATGCAGACACACCAACATCCACTGCCTCCACTGTGTCGCCCTCCTCCTCGTCTCCAACCTCCCTCCCTGTCTCGTCTCCACTCACACCTGCATGCACTACATCCTCAGCCACTACGTCCATCACCAGCACACCCACCACCACACCCCGTTCACGTGCAGTCATCATCCCCACTACCATTCACACGCCCCCTGTGTCCTCTCCCAGTGTGTCTGTTAGGCCACCTCCCAAGGTACACAAACGCAGTCACACAACTACCCAACAGCCATCTACCTCACGACAGCCTCCAGCCCATGCACCTTCACCCAAAGTCACCAAACGTACTCCTCCTACAACCACTACCTCTTCCTCCACTCCCAAACCCCCTCCAGCTACCCGTCCCAGTGTTCCTAAGAGACTTTTCCTGTCCAACCTTGACCTCTTTCCCTCACCTCCCCCACCCCTTCAGTCTCCTAGGGCCCGACTCTCCAGGTCCCAACCCAGCACCTCAGCCACAACATCAGCGGGACCAGTGGTGCCAGTAGTCACCGGCTTCTGGAGTGCACCAGGCAGCAGGGCAGCCAGTGTGGCAGGACACCGCCGCCAGCAGCACCGCAGGCCAGTGAGTGCCAATGATTCCGACGCTACTGAGGCTGCCATGGGCAGGATGAAGCACTCTGGGCACAGAGCCCCCTTCAGAACCAGTGGAGATTTACATCCACTACCTCTGTCCTTGGCAGGATGAAACACTCTGGGCACAAAGCCCCCTCCAGAACCAGTGGAGAAAGGCATCCACTACCTCAGTCCTTGGCAGGATGAAGCACTCTGGGCACAAAGCCCCCTCCAGAACCAGTGGAGAAAGACATCCACTACCTCAGTCCTTGGCAGGATGAAACACTCAGGGCACAAAGCCCCCTCCAGAACCAGTGGAGAAAGACATCCACTACATCAGTCCTTGGCAGAATGAAGCACTCTGGGCACAGAGCCCCCTCCAGAACCAGTGGAGATTCACATCCACTACCTCTGTCCTTGGCAGGATGAAGCACTCTGGGCACAAAGCCCCCTCCAGAACCAGTGGAGATTCACATCCACTACCTCTGTCCTTGGCAGGATGAAGCACTCTGCGCACAAAGCCCCCTCCAGAACCAGTGGAGATTCACATCCACTACCTCTGTCCTTGGCAGGATGAAGCACTCTGGGCACAAAGCCCCAGTGGAGACTGTTATCCACTTGAGAGACTGTGGCTTTGCACTCCACTGGATTGAACAGTGGGCAAACCACCCACTGTAGGGACTTGAGAGACTGGCTTTGCACTCCCCAGGATTGAACAGTGGGCATGGAGCCCCCTCGTGGATCTGGCTTCGTGCACTCATCCGGCTGAGGTGACACCCCACTTCCCTTCCCCCTGAGGTGCCTGTTTTATTTTTATCTGATGCCCCAGCAGTGTTCCACCCATCTTGTTCGGGTATTGAGTGTGGGCCTCGCCCATGCCTTTTGGGCCCAGTGGTCCAAGGACTATGATAGTGGAATACCTTGGACTTGTACTCTTGGTGTATATATTTGTTTATAGTGTGAATATCTTTATATATGTATATATTTTTGATTACTGTATTTGAATATATTACAATCATTCGACTCATTTCCTTTTGTCCTTGCATTCTTCCAGGGGGGTTGGGGGATGTAACTGTAATGTATCATGATGTATTAGTGTGTGTGTTGTTGTGGGTGAGGGTGGGGGTGTTTGCGTATTGCGTGTGTGTGTCACTGTTTTATCCCTCCCCTGTGTCGTAGGTGCAGTACTCACCATGGTCTTCGCCGCCGGCGTTCGTGCTCCTGGTAGAGGAGCAGAAAGATAAAGGCTGGAAGAATCTGAAGTTCCGGTTCCATGGCGTCCTGGTTCCTCGTGGGATGTGTAGAGGTGAGCGTTTTCCCTTCCAAGTCTTGTTTCCGCCGTGTTTTTGTTTGCGATGAATCCACCCCGGAAAAGGTGGCGGATTGGACTGTTGCAATTCTGTGGGCAGTACATTGTCCTCCACCTGTCTGTTGGCGGTTACCGCCGCAGTGTTTGTTTGTACCGCCTTGGTGGTCGGAGTGTTAAAGTGGCTGTCTATGTTGGCGGTTTCCACCACGGTCGTAATTCCATTTTTTTTCCTGCCAGCCTGTTGGCGGTTTTACCGCCGCTTTAACACCGGCCACACACGGTGATGCATCATTTAGTTTTCACGCAGGGACGGCTGTGCGTCAATTTCTGGCACTTGGTCGTGGATCCTCTTTGGGCTGCGGGGTTTTCAGACACCTCAGGGACAATGCGTGGATTTTGTGCGCTGGCAGGACGAAGTCACAGGAGCTGCATCAATTTGGTGGACGTTGCATCAGATTTTCTACCGCACGGCAGGCGCTGCATCGATTCCTCTCTGGAAGTCGGGCTGCATCATTCCGGCTCGGCAGTGCATCGTTTCGGTGGGCCGTGCGTTGAATTTCCAGTCGCTACGCTGGCGCTGCGTCATTCTTCTTATTGCAAAGTCGTGCTGCGTCGTTCCGGTTCAGCGTACAGTGACATTTTCACTGTGATGCAGGCTGTGCATCATTTCGGGCAGGCTGTGCATCGAATTTTGCAGCACAAGGAGTCCTTCTTGTAGAGATGAAGTCTTTTTGGTCCTGAGACTTCGGAGAACAGGAGGCAAGCTCTATCCAAGCCCATGGAGAGCACTTCTTCACCACAGCCAAAGAGCAACAAGGCAGCAGGGCAACAGCAAGGCAGCAGCCCTTCACAGAAAGCAGACAGGTGAGTCCTTTGGGCAGCCAGGCAGTTCTTCTTGGCAGGATGCAGGTTCTGGTAAAAGTTTCTTCTCCAGGAAGTGTCTGAGTTGGTAGGGGCAGAGGCCCCTCTTTTAAGTACCCAAATGTGCCTTTGAAGTGGGGGAGACTTCAAAGGGTGGCTTAGAAGTGCACAAGGTCTCCTTTCAGTTCAATCCTGTCTGCCAGGGTCCCAGTGGGGGGTATGGCAGTCCTTTGTGTGAGGGCAGGCTACTGTCCTTTGACATGCAAGTGTCAGGCCCTCCCCCCTCTCAGCCCAGGAAGACCCATTCAAAATCCAGATGTATGCAAGTGAGGCTGAGTATCCTGTGTTTGAGGTGTGCCTGAGTGAATTCACAAGGAGCTGTCAACTAGACCCAGCCAGACGTGGATTGTAAGGCACAGAAAGATTTAAGTGCAGAGAAATGCTCACTTTCTAAAAGTGGCATTTCTAAAATAGTAATATTAAATACAACGTCAACAGTCAGCATGATTTTGTATCACCATTCTGGCCATACTAAATATGACCTTCCTTCTCCTGTCAGATCAGCAGCTACCACTCCAACAATGCATGAGGGCAGCCCCAATGTTAGCCTATGAAGGGAGCAGGCCTCACAGCAGTGTAAAAATGGATTTAGGAGTTTTACACTACCAGGGCATGTAAACTACACAAGTACATGTCCTGCCTTTTGCCTACACAGCACCCTGCCCTATGGGTTACCTAGGGCATGCCTTAGGGTTGTCTAATATGTAGAAAAAGGGGAGTATTAGCCTTGGCAAATACTTTTAAATGCCAAGTCGAATTGGCAGTGAAACTGCACACAAAGGCCTTGCAATGGCAGGCCTGAGACAAGGTTAAAGGGCTACTTAAGTGGGTGGCACAATCAGTGCTGCAGGCCCATAAGTAGCATTTAATCTACAGGCCCTGTGCACATATAGTGCACTCTACTAGGGACTTATAAGTAAATTAAATAGTCCAATTGGGTATGATCCAATGTTACCATATTTAAAGGGAGAGAGCATATGCACTTTAGCACTGGTTAGCAGTGGTAAAGTGTGCAGAATCTTAAAACCAGCAAAAAATGTATCTAAAAAGTGGAGGGAGGCAGGCAAAAAGTTAGGGGTGACCACCCTAAGGCTGTCAGGTCTAACACAAGCCTATTGTTGTCTATCCTGAACTGACTACTCAAGTTGTGGAGAGACCAACAACTGAGGTGGGGAAGCACTGGGGTAAGCCCAGTACTTTTTGGTCACCAGCGATGTGGCTGCACCATAAGACAGACACGAAGGGATACTGGCAGCCTGAATAAACCATTGCTACATCTGCATGATTGACCACATGCTCTGGGGACTTTTTACTGGAGGAGAGATCTCACTGCATTGGATGGTCCATATGCCCAGAACTGATGCTAATATGGGTATAACACTAATGGGAGAGAACAATACATTCCTTCTGCTACATCATGCCGAAAGAGGATTACTCTACCCAGCTTTAAAAATGCTCTCCTTCATCAAAGTTAGAGGTGACAGGGTTTGTTATTGCTGCTTGCTACCATTTTACCTTCCTGTTTATACTAGTGCCATTTTCATCTATGTAGTGATGACAAAATACCTCTGATTGTTTATCTGTCCCAGGCTGTTGCACAGTGAAACCACCCAGACCATTGAGCTGATATGCAGACACGACTGATATTTTCTGCATCAAGCTGTAAGGATTAAGAGACACTCTTTCACCTAATAGCCACGACCACCATGATTGCGTGCAATTCTACCTTCACAGTCCTAATAAGGGCCAACAGTGCCTCGGACCATTACCCATCCCAAAGCCCAAGATATTGGTGCAAAAGTTGTCTTTTGCTGAAGCACTTGCTGGTAGTACAAAGAATACTGAAGAAAGTCACAGCTATGAGTACTAAGATCACTTCACTGGACATCAGTGTTGGCGATCTGGCCACAGATATCAAGTCCCTTAAATCAGAATTCCATGCCATGCATTGTAGACTGGACATGTGTGATCAATGTCTAGATGAGATGGATAGGTTAGATAGTTTACAAACTGATTAGGGCATGGAACTGGAATGACTGAATAGAAAAGTGACTAATTTAGAAGACTGATCAAGGAGTGGTAACATTTGCCTATACAGAATCCCTAAATATGCAGAAGGTGAAGCAATGGCCTCATTCCTATCCTCTTTACTTTATAAACTCCTCTTGTTTACATATATCAACAAATTGAGTTATAAAGGGTGCACTGCATCCTATGCCACACATCTAGACCTATGGATCAACCCAGAACTGTTATTCCATGCACCTGAAGCCCCTACACCCAAATCTTATCTTGCAAACCATGAAAAAGCTTGGGAAAGCCATTTCAGCATGAGTGTCTCACAGTGCACATATCAGGTGACTTCTCACATGAAATTGCTATCAAGTGAAAGAAATTTCTATCCCTCTGCATATGTCTATGCAAAGGTTCCCTGTTCGGTCTGCTAGCCCTAGCCACAACGATTGTGTTATATTTGGGACACATGTCCAAATTTGAGGGGCCAGTGGATTTGGAGAACTTTCTACCATTAATGGAAATATGAAAACAGTCCCACCTCAAGACACAGACACAAGCCTGCTGGCCCTCAAACAATATCTGAGGCTTACACCAGGCTTCAACCATAACAAAGCAAGCACTCCTAGATGCGTGGATAGAGCAGGACTAGGCAAACTCTTTGACAAAATAACCCAATAACTAAACTATGATAAATCTCCTTAAGGGGACCGCAAAACAGAATACTGAACATTTGTCCACCTGTATCCTTTTGGTTTTCTCAAGGTATGACACAACATTTAAATTGTGTTACCTAATGTGCTGGGAATTCTCTTGTTGTTGAGGCACGATTAACCTATTGTGAGGGCTGACCAGGTCCAGCCCCCACTGTCACAACCAATAGAAAATATGAGGATGTGCTTCTTCAAATGTTCTTTTGTTTTACTATTTCTGGACAGAGTTACGAGGCAATGAAGGAGGTTATATTGTTACATGAATATATTAATTGTTCCAAATCTAATCAACGAGGAGTGAACCATGCTAATAACTGAATACGGGGTCCCTGTGGAACATGCCTCCTTTGTGTAGACAAATGCAGAGGGAAAGAAATCTATTTCACTTGATAGATGTTTCACCTGTGCAGTGTAGGAAGGAGTGCACTGTTTGCAAATCCTGTTTATCTACATATCCTCAACCTGTGATTCCCATTTTTGGTGTGTAAGTAATCACCACTATGGGTTATTATTGGATGGCATCATCATGGGCTTTCGCACCTGGATACTCTCTTCATCAGGTGAATGCCAAATCTATCTGGGAGGATACTGATGGGATCTGTGCAGTGAAGACGTGGAGCTAAAACTACCTTTTGTACCTGGATTTACAAGTTTAATCTTAAGCTAAAATGGTACAGGGTTAAAAATAAAAAAGAGGAAAAGGGGTGACACAAGGCGGATGTGTTAAGTATCCAATATATCACACTGGATGGTCAACGTGTTTCAGCCCTTACTGCCCAGAAGAGTCATTGACCTTTACCAGGAACTATGAAACTATTAGCAGACAGCTGTAATGGAGGTATCACTAACATTCTGCAAGCCTACCATACTTGCAGATCTTCGTTTATTACTGGAACATTGTAGACCAAAGTCAAGCAAGTGGCTCTGGAGGGATTTGTTCTTGTCAACATCTGCAGCATTGCCTCATCCAATTTGGATAACAAGGCCCCAGGTGTTCTCTCCTGTGGCTTCCTCACCCATCGCTCATTGTGCAATGCAGGACGATGAGGAAGCCGCAGGAATGAATGCCATGGGCCTTGTTATCAGAACTGGTTGAAGACCCCCACCTCACCCAATTTCCTATGAGATAATAATGCCGACGTTGATCCCATTACAGGGGTCTGGTAGTAATTTCATAGGTCCTGATGAAGGCCGAGGCACCTTCTGGGCAGTAAAACATGTCCACCTTATATTACCCCTTTTTCACTTTTAGAGTCGTATCCCTGTAACATTTTAATTTATGATTAAACTTGAAAGTCAAGGTACAGGAGGGAATTTTAGCTTCACTGTTTCACTGCACAGATCCCATCACTAGCCTCTGACATGGAGTTGGCATTCGCGAGAATCCACATGAGAATCCCAATGATGATGCCAACCAATAACAAACCATAGTGGTGATTACTTACAACAAAAATGGGAATTACTAGTTGAGGGTTCTTGGATTACTCCTTTCAGTTACCAGTTTGGTTCTCTCCCCATTGATTGATGCACTATATTTCAAGGAAGCTGAGCGGACACAAAACACACTTCTATCTCCCTTATTTGTTTTTTTATACATTAATTGTTACTCCTCCCCGATTTTCACTTGTCATGATCTCTCTCTGTTGACCTATATATGCACATTAGTGGAGGGAATCGGGAGCTGTAGGGGTGGCACTGCCAATCTCTTGGATTAGGACAAAGCATTCCAGAATTGTGACAAATTTTCCTATTCTCACCCCTCCCCACTTCTCCCCTAATATCTTAGACTGTCATCCTGGGGGATGGGTGCTTTACTGTTTAACATGACAGATAGGAGTGGGAACCATGGTCGGACCATAGTGGAGAAAGTTTCCCCTCACTACAGTTGAGCAATTGCTGGCAATTCACCTGCTGCCAATGTCAGACTTAAACCTATCCTCTCTGGATCAATTCAATGAATTTCAATGGCCTTACTAGCTTTGTTAAAAGGAAAGCATACTGACTTACTTACACCACCACTAGATGGACATAGCCCACCTGCAGAAGACCAATTTAGCTCCAGTGGAGGTTGTTAAATGGAAAATAGACTGGGTTGGCAGAGTACTGACCAGTTTTCGTTCACAGGATAAGGTGGCTGGTGCCGCAGATACTCACTCTAAAGCTCACCATTTCATGTAGTGTGGTGTTAGCATTCCTGACGTGTTAAAGCGCTATCAACACAACCTTAGGACAAACCTTTAGGTGCATATTTATATTTGGCTTGTGCTGTTTTAGCATCAAGAATTTGGACTCTAAAACGGCACATAGCTAACTCCATATTTTGACTCTAGACGCATCTAGCGCCAAAATATTGGAGTTAGCATCATACTGTGGATGTGGTAAACTCCCTTGCGCTATTTAGATGCAAGGTTGGCGTTTCCATCCACAATATCATGCTAACCCTCTACCGCTGTATTTATACTCCGGCGCAAAAACAACGCACTTGGAGTAGGCGGACCCAAATAATGGCGCTAAGCCTGCTTAGCGCCATTATTTAACGCTTAGGTCTGACCAGAATTAGGGGACCAGTGGAACCATTTCCGTGTCTAAACACCACGGAATGGGCCCACACATGCCCCACACCAAGCCCTAGCAACACCCCTACCCACACCAGAGGGACACCATAGGATGGGTGACCCCATCCTGGGTAAGTATATTTTTTTTAATTTTCAGTGCCATTGGGGGCCCCTTACATGGCCTGACACTGGAATTTATGGCCTTGCCCATGGGACAATAGTCCCCTGGGCTGACCATCGGGGTAGTGGTCATGACTCCTGTCTTTACTAAGACAGGAGTCATGTTTGAGTGGTAGTGCGTCAAAAAATGACGCTAGGTTGGTTAGCACCATATTTATTGCCGCTAACCAGCCTAGTGTCAATTCTGGCCCACTAGTACCTTTTGCCCTCCTGCCATCCCCCCTCGGCTAGTGTCTTTTCTTTAGATGCTAACCTGTCCTTTTGTCCTTTGTGCCACCATATGCCATTCCATATATATGGCGCCCAGCTGGAGCTATGGAATGGCGCTAGAAGGCACTATGGATTTTGACGCAAAACTGCATTAGTGCAGTTTTACAGCAAAATCCATAAATGTCCCCCTTAGTTTCAAAAGGATACAATGTGATTATTATCCAGTGTTGTTATTTTTAACATAATAGGCTGTCTTTTAAAAAAAAAATATATATATATACCATTTGTGTTCATGAATTTTGTCACCTCTCCTCGTTTGGGTTTGTTGTTTTCCACTTGGGGTTTCTTTAAAAACGATTTCATCACTCACCCGGTTCCAAATTCTGGTCTTTGCATTTTTTATGTATATTCAAATACATTTCAGTTTCAATGAATTGAACAATACAATGACATATTGGTTGTTTTTTACATGCTGTGTTAACATTGATTCATGACAGATGTCTTCTGTCTCACTAGAAATGTTTTGATTCTGATTTATTCCTGACAGAAATTCCCGCCTTATTATACTGTGCATTTCAACATGAGTTCTATGTGAATGCTTGTTGCAAGGTCATATTTGATACCCATGTTCACATGAACATTTGATTTGCTCTTGTATTATTTGTCTCAAATCACACCTGGGTCCCAGTTTACAGTGACCATTGGCTGCAATTGGCACTTTGCACTTTTTGACGCTCAATTTGTTTAAAATTGTAAACATTCATATCTCTGGGTCCCCCTATTGGATTTTTGTCACTTGGGTGCCATTTTGTTTATAGGCTTTTACTCTATAATGCAAATATTGTTTTGTAATTTTTACTGCTTGGTATTGTGACTGCATTACTGTTGTGGTGCTGCATAAATACTTTTCATGATACCCTAATTTAAGCATTTCTTTCTGAGCCATGCTACCAGGAGGTTGAGCCCAACTTAATTTACTTTAAGAATTCACAAGAGGTTTGATAATTCCTTGAGGTGGGGAGTAACCCACCATAATCATAAATTACATTTCTTACAATTAGAGACACTGCATTTATAGATGTCACATTATAGCAAATGTATAATAGTTATTTTCTGTGTATTTCATAAACTAAAGAATGATTCATAACACATGCACAATAACAGTAAATGTTTTCTGAGTTTTGGAGATGATTCATCTTGTTTTTTGTGCGCCTGTGGTCAACTTAAGCGCAAATAAATTCCCATTGGGTGGCATGTTTTTCCAAGTTTGTGTATTTTCAGCAGATTTAACAAGGTATGATTGACAATCATAGATTTGGATAGATTTCTATGAGTAGGTGTATGAGTCCCCAAACATAACCTTAGGACGAATCACACAGTAAGAATGCTGACTTTTGAAATGTGCGTGAATTAGTGTCTGAGTCAATTGAGCATCCACCAATAAACAGCAAATAAATGTGTGACATACAGAGATATCCATACCTTAAGTATTATCCAAGGACTGCAGAAACATAGATAGGTTACCCCAGCAGAAGAATAATTGCTCACTTTTACTTTAAAATGTCATTCTTTCTTATTCTTCCCTTTCCCTATTGCATTGTCCCACTTGGTTAATGAATGTCATAACCTCATATCAATTAACCCAATATGTCTTTTTGTCCATTGGCTGATAATTCGGTGGCATATAAATTCATTTGTGAAACTTTCTATACAAGTCATTAAAATATTTCTATCTGATGATAACCATGTAATTGGCACAGCAAAAGGATCACCTACCAACATTCATTGAGACGTTTCGATCACACACCCCTGGCTGCGTGAGCGGCTTTCACAAACTCTCATGTGATAACAGAAACAAGTTTTTAGCACAGTTTGCCAGGAAAATAATTGTTTAAATAGGCAGTGATTCAGTTAATTCCACTAAGTGCTGCAAAGTCATTTTGTAAGACTTTTTTTCAGGAAAGAATATGAGAAGTGCAGTGCATGAAGAATATTTGACAAAGTTTTCAAAACTTGCATTTTAGCCAACCAGTTTGTATCAGAAATATAACAACCACGTGTCCTTAATTAGCGCATTTGCTACTCACCCACAGTAAGACATATATATCAACACTCCCATATAATAGTTTATTACAATTGAGTTGCTGCCATTAAAATATTTTTTTCTGAAGCCAGAAGACACTCTGACAAACAATGTACATTTAGTCTAGAATACACTGAAAAGTAACAACAAATATAAACAAATCAAACAATCAAACCCCTAGGTCCAGTTCTAATATAGAGCCTAAAAGTAAAGTTTTTGTTTAAATTGTTTGTGGGCAGTCAGACGTATCCTTAAAATAGATTAGTTAGTAAATACCAAATCTAACATTTGGTCCGCCACATGGGTGGGACATTAACTTTCTGCTGTAAGTGTAAATAGCCAAGAATATCAATAATTCACCTTCACAGCGAGCTCCACTGAATTGGATTTGTTGCTGGAGACATTCTGACACTAGCCAAGAGTCCAGTACTTTGGGGTCAACACATAATAGGCAAGAGTCACTCCATCAGAGGCAAGCGGCTTGGTCCATAGAAGGTCCAGGTGGAACTGGCCAGCTGGGCAGTTGCAGGAATGACTTGTATCAGGCTTGTTATGTCCCTGTTGTAGAAAAAACTGCCCCTTTGTGTATGGTCACCCTCTCACCTTTTGCCTCAATGCTGATGTGTATGACTCTATTAGTGGACTGGAAACTTGCTATCTAGGCCCCAATGCCTGTGCTCTTTCTCTAAATTGTTATGTTGAATTAGTGATTACCTGATTGGCAAGATGTTACCCACATAAAAGGCCCTAGTAAATGGTACCCAAAGCATAGATGGTAAAGGAGTCCTAAGGGCTGTACAGCATCTTTTCCATTAAGGTACAATATAAGTGCAGGCTGACCCATAGGTTAACAGGGGAATTAAGCCCCAGTTTACTAGGGCTGCTGGCTCCATGATGGTAGTTCCTAAATATGTCAAGTTTGGTGCCCAACAACATACCTTCTCTCCTCCAACATGATTCTTGTGTTGCGGACGGCTGGCATGCACCCAGGTGGCCCACTAGTGCTGGGCCATCTGTTTGCCACCCTTCTTTGTGTTCTGGCTGAGCAGCCTGTGCTTTTTCCCATGCTTGCAGCTGCCAAGACAGAGTTCTGGCCTCCTGCCAGGTAGCTTTGGTGCTCCCGGAGGTCAGAACAAAGTGCAGAGACAAGCAGGAGGTCACACCTCCCTATCCTCAGACGGACTAGTGAATAGGGCCATCAGGGAAGTAAGCTTCGAAAGCTGCACTGCCCCTGATAGCCATCAGTGCTGTCCTCCAGTGAGGAAGTAGCCCTCCCTCTGCCCCAGGCACATTTGATCGTGGTCAGGTGGGAAATTAGTTATGCAGGACCGGGCTGCTCACCCTAAAGGTGTGGTCAGCTTGTTGGGGGTGTGCCACACCTTTAGGGTGAGCAGCCCGGTCTGTGCACTAAACTTTAGTTTCTGCCATCTTAGGAATGGCAGAATAGAATGTTCTGTGTAGCTTAAATTGACCTGTCCCTCCGGATGTGGTCCCCTCAAGTGTGGATTAGCTGTAGGAGCAGGCTGCCCATTGGTCATTAGACTCCACATCCCTAACTCCCCTAAATCTAGGATTTAAGGAACAGTCCTGACACCAGAACCTCAGATTTGATCGACCTACCTTGAAGAAGAACAAGGAGAAAGTCTGCATCATAGACAACTGGACTCTGCCCACCACTGGAAAGCAAAGAGGGAAACTCAGTCCCTGAGGCAACAGATTGGGAACTGCATGAATGACCTTTGTCCTTGGCTGAAACTCATCACTCCCAACCAGAGGGACACCTGTGGAAGCCAAGAGTATCTTTAGTCTTCCTTAGACTAGTGACTCTAGCCCACTAAAAACTGCAGGTAAAAACAACTGCTGAATAAGAAGTTACACCCTCCATCGGGCCTAACGTGTGAACTTCAAAAGTCAGGTGGTCCAGTGTCTTTTGGGAGTCATAGTCCAGCCTGCCTCCACATTTCAGGCTGCGGCCATACTCCTTTGGACCCCAGCTGCTTCCCAAAAGATCCCGGCACCCTTACTGCTGCCAAGGTATGTTGGTCACCAGCTCGGTGACTAATGCTATTACTCAAGCTGCAGGTGCAGGGCACAGCATGTAACCGGCATTCAACATCTGCAACTCAGCCCCATCTGGGATTTTGCATCTCCTTGACAGCAATGTCATCCAAGTGGTAAAAACTGCTTTGGTGCTAGCCTTGTTCAACCCCACAGACAGCCAGGACAACTCTGCACCTGTACTCCACAGACATGGCTGAAATAAACTGACTGTTGCTGCCTGGTCCCAGGGCCTGCATTAGCTGAACCCTGCAAAGGTTACCTGCAGTTTGCCCCCCCCCCAAGTGGTAGTTTCCACCAGTGGAATTCCTGCCATCAACTTCAACATGAGTCCTGTTCAGCACCACGGACAGTCAAGACAACTCTGCACCCATACTCCAGGGGCCAGGTAACACTTCTCTGACTGTTGTGATCTGGTCAAAGGGACTGCACTAGCCTAACCCCCCAAGGGTTCCATGCGACTCATTTTTTAAGTTCATTTTTGCTATATATGATAGTTCTCTATTGACTTTAATGTAATGTTTAAATGCCATTTCTGCAGTGATGTTACATTGCTTCTGAAACTGATAACTCTGGTTCTCCTGAACCAATCTTTTTGTTTTGGTGTCTAATTTTATATAACAAGTAATCTCTATTTTTATAAATTGGTGTCAGATTTCTTTCTAAACATGTTAATTACTTGATGTCCATGTTTGCACTGGGAAATGCTTAACACATGTTCCTCTAAGTAAAGCCTGACTGCACTTATACTACCAAGATTGAGCTAAGAATTTACTAGTGTGAATCCAAGGACTATTTCTGGGTTATTGTGAGACCCACCCCACATAATACGCCAATTTCTTACACCTTTGGGTTGAACAAACAGCAGGTCAGTTTATGACACTTGGGGGCATATTTAAGAAAAGTGGTGCTGCACACAGTGCAGTGCCACTTTTCTCACGCCCATTAGTGCCACCCAAACACCAACATGTGTGAGCCATATTCAAAATACGGTGCACCCTGGTGGTAGTTAGGGGACTAGCGTCAGATTTTCTAATGCTAGCCCGGAGTTTAAGAGGATTAGCGTCAAATATTTTGACGCTAATCCTGCAAAGCTTATTGAGGCCCATTGTAATCAATGGTGTGCCTCCTTTTAAAGCCTGCTCTGAGCAGGCATTAAAAGTGACAAAAAAAACAATCCATGAATAGAATATACGAAGTGATTATCTTAAAATTGGACTAAAACAAAACCTTACAAATATAATGGACAAGCTTCGGAGGGGAAAGAGAAGATACATGAAACACATCTTTGAGGTGAGAGCCTCCTTCTTTATGTCTAAATGAGACAAGAAAAGAAACGGAAAACTCTTCAACATCATCAAACAACATGTCCTACCATCAAAAGCCATTTTCATCTCCACAAAAGAGATATTTGTAGTGTTTTCTGGCTTTTTCCCGAAAATATTAGAAAGATTAGATGCTCACTGCCAATCAAATCAGCTTGCAAACATTTCCTACCCAAAAGAATGATGGTTCCTAGAGTAAATTCAGAAAAGTAAATACATCTGAACTCATCAAGATGATAGCTAACACAACATGTGCCACACACATTGCAGATGTGACCACCTCCTCCTTAATAAAAGAGATAAGCAATCACAACTCTGGTTCTGGCGTCAAGTTATCAATTCTTTACTGACCTTAGGCAAAGTCCTTGACTGCCTGAAGACAGGGCAGGTAACCCCACTCCTGACACAGTCAGCTGATCATGAAAAACAATATCTGTTCAGTGACCAACATCCTTTTCCTGGCAAAGGTATTGGAAAGTTTTTGTCTCATCTCAGGCGATTAATTAATGAAAGCGACTAGCTAGACCACATCCAATCAATCTTGTTCTAGCACAGAAACAGATAATCTACAGATCATGGATGATGCTCTTCTAATTCTGGACAGAGGTAAATCCTGCCTACTCAAACACCTCAGCCAATCAGATGCAAGCAAGAATTTCATTTTACGATAATCTTAAGGAGTCAAGGTATAAATGTCACAGACCTAAGCTGCCTATCCTCTTGCCTACACAACCAATCCTGACAATGTAATTGCAACAGGACCCTACCCAGTCTGATTTCTGTCATCAAAGGGGTCCTCAGGGTTAGATAATATTAACTACTCTTTTAAATCCATCCATGAATCCCCTCGCCTCAATTTTTAAAACACGTAATTCTTACGTAACTTCTTTCAGCTGACCGCACCCAGATGTATTTAAAAATATGGACTCTGGACTTTATATGCTGCCCTAATTGAATTCTAAAGTACATGAAAATGTGCCTGTTGTTAAACCACAAAACTGAATTCCTCCTCATCTCTCATCCCCTCTGCATAGTTCACCGCTGAGTTCAACAATGTCTCTACTCACTAGAATCCTTAAACTGCAAACCCCAAATTAATGACTGCACTAAATCTCTGTCAATCACTGCAGGCAAGAATCTGACAGCTTCTATCAATGCAATAACATGATAAGAAGCACTCAACACCATCTCAGACCGAAAGATCAAATATGTCTGCCTTTATTCCAAATTAGGAATTGTTTGTTGACTGGTATTGCTGTTTTTTACCTCTGCACACTGGGGCACTGCTTTCCAGTTTTAAGTGCATGTGCCCTGACCCCCTAAAACATTGTAAAATTGTCTAATCCCCAGAGAGTATAAAAAACTTCCCAGGAACTCCATAGCTTACGTTACATGAAAGTACAAAAATGGCATGGGGTTAATTGTCACCTGCAGACTGTAGCACATATTGTGCTATCCACTAGCCTGACAAGGAAAAACATGGGTTCAGGCCTACATGTGTAGTCTGACTGTTAAGAATTTAAACCTACAAACAAATCTTCAAATAGGGCCTGATTTAGATGTCGGCAGAGGGAATACTCTGTCACAAATGTGACGGGTATCCCATCTGCTCTATTGTGATCCCATTATTTTCTATGGGGATTGTAATCACTACGACGGGATATCTGGCATGTTTGAAACGGAGTATTCCATCCGCCGCAATCTAAATCAGGCCCTAAGTGTTTGAAAAGGTAAGCACCCTATTTCTAAATACTTCACATGTCACGTCTAATAGGCCTTCTAGATAAGCTGTCTAGTATTTAACAGTAAAAAATGAAGGATTTTCTGTTGGCTTTCTCCTACAGTGACTATTCTCCTAAAGCTATTTTCAATGTAAAGGGCTGCAGCTGATCTTGCTTTGCAGAATTAATTCAATCACTGGTTTTCATATTTACTAAAAAAATCAAATTCAATAGTGAAGTTATATGTTTGATAAACATTCAGGAAAAGTACTTTTTAAAACATTATACTTTACCTTTAGGAGGCTCCAGTGCCATTATTAGCATGCCAGCAGATGCTTTACCATTAATGAAGTGTGAAAACTGCACCCAGGTAAAATAATAGTCTGTATCTTTTAGCAGGAAGACCTAGGTCACTCATGTGACTCCTCTGAGCTCTGGAAGGGCAGTTGGGGAGGGTTCGGGAAAGACATTAACTTGAAAGGGATCATGATGAGACTGCCCATTCTGCCCATTCAACTGGCAAGGAAGATTAAGTGAAGAGCAGCCCTTTGATCCCAGGGCCAGCTATAGGCAGCCTGGTACCTTCTCAGTGAGCTTTTCCCCATGATGTGTTTTTTTTAATTTATTTTTTACTGTCCTTAATCACTAGGATCTACCTGGTAGTGAAAGTCACCTGACCAACAGTCGGATGACTTACCTCCCATTGCCCCTACTCCATTGGGCTGTGGTTGAAAGGTTTATGCTGATGGAGCAAATTTTACTCGCTAGATGAGGTGGTCTGCCCCCTTTAAATTGGGCGGGTGGACAGAGAGTTTGGCGAAGAGGATACTCTATTGGCACTGAAATGGAAAACCCTGTCTGTGAACCTCTAAATTGGTCGCTACAATGGAAAGTACAACTCTTGACCAGGCAAAAGAACAAAAAGTATCCAAGCAATAAAATGAATTTGGTAGGGGTGAAATTTGAATTCTCTTGCTCAGAACGTTTCCTGCCAAAATCATTGGCGTCAGTGGGACCTCATCCAATGGGCATCCAACTTCAGATACACTCTCGCCCACTGGAGGATTTCAACTGAGTCAGAAGGCACATTTTTTGTCAGGGATGACTTGCTTTGTGTATCCAACCTCCACTGCATCACAGTTGGCCTGAAATTGACCCTAGGTAACAGTGACTTTTTATTGTGCTTTACTTTTTGTTGGCACTTTTTGTCCTACAATATTAAACATTCATAGCTTTGATTTGCCTTATTGGATTCTAATACTTGTTTTGTGCTAGTACTCTAAGTATAATGTTCTTTGTTTGTTGTTGGATTTTTTATTGTCTTTCTTTTTACTTTTTACATTGTTTGGCTCGGGCCAAATACATTCCAAACATGTTAAGCCTGTCCGCTCATTGCCACAGTTACCAAGAGAGGGGACCAGATTTGTTTTGTTGAACTTCAGGTAGGGCCTGACAAGCTTTTAGACTTTTGCAGGGGAAGGAGTTGCCAACTAATAACCCATTTTGTTACAGCTACCCTCAATGCAGAAGCAAGATTGGTATGAGGGGGAAAAAGTTTTGGTTTCATTACTTCACGTCTTACTACTTTTAAATTGCTATCAATCAAACTACAGTGAAAATGCTCACCAAAGGTCTGTAATCAATCTGCAAATTAAATGCCCTGCCCCAAAGACATGGTTTAAATGTCTCAAAGCCCCATGTGCCTGCCAGCCTCTCTTTTTCAATAACAGAGTATCTCATTTCTACATCTGATAGTCTGTGAGATGCTAATCTAATTGTGAAATCCTTAACACTATCACTTTGCGAAAGTATTGCTCCTAAATCATAAGCACTTGCATGTACCATAACAATCCTTTTGTTCCCTTTAACATATGGCTGTATAGTGGGGACAGAGACTATGGCCCTCATTACAACACTGGCAGTATATACCGCCTACCACCGTGGCAACGCTGCCAAAAGACCGTTGCCAGGGCTTCCAGCCATCCATCAAATTATGACCATAGCCGGAATTCCGCCAGAAGGATGGCGGAATTTCGGCTGCAGCCATAGTGGCGGATGGCAGTAGGGTGGCGCTGCTGCCAGCAGCAGTGCCATGCCAGTAGACCTCCACAGGCCATATCATGACACATGATACAGCCTGGCGGTGTTCTGCTGGCGGACGCTGCTGCTGGCAGCAGTGACCCATCCCGTCTCCTGCTGGAGGACCCCCTGCAATCAGGTAAGTCGGGTGCTCCGACAGGGGAGGGGGTGGTTGTGTGCATGTGTGGGGGTGTGTGTCTGTGTGTGCGTGTATGCCGGTGTGAGATGCGTGTTGTCCGTGTGTGCATGTATGGATGTGTGAGTGCGTGTATGTTGTGTTGTGTACATGCGTGTGTGCATGTATGTATGTCTGTGTGTGTGGATCTGTGTGTGAACGGATGTATGCGTGTGTGGAAGATTGTGGGTATGAGTGTGTATATGCATGTGTCAAATGGTGCATGAAGGTGCGTGTATGTCGTGGGGAGGGTCTGAAGTGTGAGGGGGTGGGGTGGGAAACCAGGGGAGGGGAAGTGGGGCAGGGAAGATCCCTATCAGTGACAGGGAAGGGATTCCCTGTCACTGATAGTGCCTACCGCCATCGTTTTTGTGGCGGTAAGGAAGCCATGAAAAATGTGACGTTAGGCGTGGTCATAATCCCGCAGGTGGGCTAGTGATGGCCACTGTGGCGGACGATGTGGCCAAACCACCAATGCCATAATATGGGGAAACGTACTGCCAGCCTGTTGGCAGTACTTTTGTCCATTTTACCACCATCCGCCAGGGTTGTAATGAGGCCTTATGTTCTTTTTGAAAAGTTAAAAATTCTGTTGGCAACCTGGTGGCCAAAGAGAATCAGTTTTCTTTTCAACAAATTCTTGGAACATTCTGTGAAGTCGGCATAATTGCACATAAACGTGAAATAGAATTCACACAACCCTAAAAACGATCTGAGTTGATCACTATCTTTAGGATGGGGAGCTTTAACTGTGGCTTCAACCAGTCCAAGTTTGGGTTTAACACCTGCTGCTAAGAGAACATGACCAAGATATTCCATTTCACTGACTGCAAACACAAATTTGTCCCTCCTCTGAGTGACCTGTTGTTGCACAATGTGTTTGGTATTGGGAAATATCAAAATGTCATACTGAAATACAACAACGTTACTAATGCCATGTAAAACCCTAGTCATGACCTGTCCAAATATAGAAGCAGTGAGGTCAGAACACATGGAATTCTACAAAATTAGAATGTACCATCAGGCATCACAAACCCTGTCAAGTGAAGAGAATCAGCATGGAATGCAATCTGATGAAATGCACTTTTAAGTCCAGGTTTGTGTAGTTCTTGGCCTGCCCTACAGCTGTAATAACATATTCTATTTGTGGTAGAGAAAAAATGTCCACCCATATGGCAATATTCACGCTCCGAAGGTCAATTCAAAGTCTCAGTTCTCTAGATCTCTTCTTTGCTAGAACCAATCGAGACAACCACAATGTAGCATCAACAGGTTCAATTATATTCTCCTGTTACATCTTAGTTAGAATTTTTGACAAATCACCTCTCACACTGAAGGAAACATTACTCAGCCCATGTTTTATAGGTGTACTCTCCTCCTTTACTTTTATCATATGCTTGACATTTTTAATCTCACCAGTGTCATCTGTAAAGACTTTTTCAAATTCAGAAATCCATAATACTGCTTCATTCATTGTAGTCCCCCCTCCAATATTATGACAGTCTTCCAGTGCGACAGTATGTTCCCTCCCAGGTCTTATTATGATGCCAATATCAGCCTGGTGCCACCATCCATGTGCACTGATCCCCTTCTTAACCACATACCCTTTTCCTTTAATATTCTTGTTGGAAAACCCAATAGTTGGCCAAAATTAACCTACAAGATGAATTCTACTGACCTCAAACACAGTTGTTATTACATCTTGTGGCAATAACACTTGGTCAGACCAGTTCTCATGATATCTGGTGATGTCAATAATGGTTATCCTGGCACCAGAATCAACCAACAGAAATATATTGCGCCACTGATCAAAAATTCTAACGAAGGATCACTTTAGCACTTGAGATTGTTCTCACCTTTGGTTTATACTACATCAACAGCAAGAACCAATTCCATCACTTTGTTGTCTAAGCTTGTACATCATTATTATAATCCTGACTCAGAACAGCCCGAGCAGATACACCTTTAGTACACCTCTACCACCACTCAGGTGTTTACCATGACTCCATACGTTTTCAAAGAGTCCCATTTTGTTACAAATTCCAACACTTTTGGTTAACAAAAGTCCATTTTTTGAAAGCAGATACATGGTAAGCGGAACCACACCTAAAGCATACTGGTTTGGCGTGCTCCCCTGCTTCATGGGAGCATGTGTCACATTAGTCTGCTGATGACCCGATTGTGATCCTTTTCCAAATGCCCTGCAATATACCAGCCACTTGATACAATCTGGTTTCTAATTCTTTCAAGTCTTCTATAGAGGAATCAATATCTTTGGCTGTGTCACAAACCTCATCAAAGGGGGATTCTAGCAGGCCAAAAGCCCTACTTGGACCTTATTGGAGTTACATGTTGCTACCAATTGATCTCTTATAAGTTGTGATGTAAAGTTCTCAAAACTGCAATAAGATGCTAACGTATCAATTGACTCAGAGGGTGCTTGTACCCTTGTGAAGAATATGTTTATACGCACAACTAGGTTAATCTTTCCCTCAAAATGGATGTCTAATTTTCTAATACCACTTTGAGATTCATCAAACACTTCATCTCCTGCAAGATTAACCTCAGGTAAATGATCAAAACGTTTTGTCCCTCAACAACTAAATAGTAATAAAGCAAGTTGTTTTTTCTTTTTGGATGAACTTTTTGTCCATAAATGGCACCTAAATAGGCATTAAATGACCTGACCCAAAGTTGTCATTTTATTGGAGGTTCTCCTAGTCCCTGGAGGAAATGAGCCACTGGTTAGACTGTTTGCATCAATATGGACAAACTGATGCAGAGAAATGAAGAGAAGAGGAAAACAACTAGAACAGTAATCATTTGTGAATGTACTTAACTACTTTACACTTACACATTAAGGGGATCATTACAACATTGGCGGGCGGCGTTCGCCATGCGGCGCCAATGCGGCCGCACTCCCGCTGTGCCCATTATGACATCCCCACGCCGGCCCAGCGGGGATGTGGGTCGCAACATGGGAGCTGGCTCTAAATGGAGCCGGCGGTGTTGCGGCCGTGCGACGGGTGCAGTTGCACCCATTGCGCTTTTCACTGTCTGCTATGCCAATAGCATGGGCAGTGCAGGGGCCCCCAGGGGCCCCGCGACTCCCTGTACTGCCAGCCTTTTCCTGGCAGTTCAAACCGCCAGGAAAAGGCTGGCGGTAGGGGGACTCGTAATCCCCTGGGCAGCGCTGCAAGCAGCGCTGCCCGGCGGATTATCACAGCCGGGGGCAAATGTGGCGGGAAACAGAGTTTCCGCTCGCCGGCCCAGCGTGGATGTGGGCCGCAACATTGGAGCCGGCGGTGTTGCGGCCGTGCGACGGGTGCAGTTGCACCCGTCGCGCTTTTCACTGTCTGCAATGCAGACAGTGAAAAGCTGCACGGGCCCTGTCAGTGGGCCCCTGCACTGCCCATGCCATGGGCAGTGCAGGGGCCCCACGATTCCCCGTACCGCCAGCCTTTTCCTGGCGGTTCAAACCGCCAGGAAAAGGCTGGCGGTAGGGGGACTCGTAATCCCCTGGGCAGCGCTGCAAGCAGCACTGCCCTGGCGGATTATCACCACTGGGGAAAATGTGAAGGGAAACCGCCAGCCCCGGCGGTGCGACCGCGGTGCTACCGCCGCGGTCGTAATCCCCTCTGAAGCGGTGCTTCAGCCAAAACAGCCCTGGCGGTCTTGGCCCGCCAGGGTTGTAATGAGGGCCAAGTCTGAAAAGTAGATAAATTGTCACCCAAAACAGTACAGTTATGAAACTGTTAAGAAACTCCACAATAATATACAACGTAAAAAGGTGTGTAGATGCCTGTGTACAAATAATACTGAAAAGTTACAGCGTAATACAGCTTCTGATTTGTTTTATGCACACACAGTAGTATTGGGTCCAAACATAGGCGGTCATTCTGACCCTGGCGGTCAAAGACCGCCAGGGCGGAGGACCGCGGGAGCACCGCCGACAGGCCGGCGGTGCTCCAATGGGGATTCCGACCGCGGCGGTAAAGCCGCGGTCGGACCGGCACCACTGGCGGGCTCCCGCCAGTGTACCGCCGCCCCATTGAATTCTCCAAGGCGGCGCAGCTTGCTGCGCCGCCGAGGGGATTCCGACCCCCCCCTACCGCCATCCAGATCCCGGCGGTCCGACCGCCGGGATCCGGATGGCGGTAGGGGGGGTCGCGGGGCCCCTGGGGGCCCCTGCAGTGCCCATGCCACTGGCATGGGCATTGCAGGGGCCCCTGTAAGAGGGCCCCTACATGCATTTCACTGTCTGCTGCGCAGACAGTGAAATACGCGACGGGTGCAACTGCACCCGTCGCACAGCTTCCACTCCGCCGGCTCGATTCCGAGCCGGCTTCATCGTGGAAGTTCAGGCCGCCCGCCAGCCCAGCGGGAAAGTCAGAATTACCGCCGCGGTCTTTCGACCGCGGAACGGTAACCTGACGGCGGGACTTTGGCGGGCGGCCTCCGCCGCCCGCCAAGGTCAGAATGAGGGCCATAGTGTGCAATTGCTGTAGAAATCACACCAATAATCAGCACTCAAGGAGCATGCCAATCGCTGTGCAAGGACAACTATACTTGAAAATAAGTATGCCAATCACTGTCAGCCCAAAGAATCTCCTCAGAAATTAAGCATGATAATCACTGATAAGCGGGGAACAGATATGCTTGAGAATAAGCGTGCCAATCACTGTCAGCATGAAGAAACTCCAGAGAAATTGAGTGTGTTAATTGCTGATGAGCATTAGCACTGGTGACGATCAATAGGTGGCACTGTGGTATCTGAAAGTGGAAACCGCAGAGATGATGCTTCCAATAACCACAGATGTCTGTAATGACCAAGGCAGCGTAGAGGGGTTGCCAGAAGAAATTCCCCTAGCATGAGCAGATACATGCGGCTCTAGGTAAGTATAACATTTTACAAAATTTCCTGCGCAGGTGCCATTTGCTGAGACTTTAAAGTCAACAACATCACTTGGAAAGTCATGATGTGCCTGCGTGAGCTGACCGCAAGCTGAAGCTAGACATACACAACACAGCGTTCCTCAACGAACACAGCATGTGTGCTCCAAATGACACACTTGACAACCTTTGATAAAAATTAAGTTATCGTCACTGGAGAATGAACTTTAGGAGTTCTCCAAACCTCTTTTCTGCAAAGCTGAAAGCTGTACAGGGTGCACGTGAGTGTATGGTTGACCAAGCAGGATTCAGAACAGGAGCTTCTGGCATCACACCATGTTTTCTTACATCAAAGTTCTCCTTGTCGCCAATCTGAAGTGTGGTCAATCACAAGGTCACAAGCTGGATGATCAATTACCTTTTATTGATCTGTTAAGCATAAACACAGGTTCTACAGAAAATCAGTCCAGGAGAAAACACATAGGTCCAACAGCTTTGCTCTGTCTCCTTAATGGTCCCAATGTTCTCATGGAACCTAGATATGTCATCCTAGAGCATTCAGAATGTCACTACACATCTAACATCCAAGATTTCAATACACATTAGGCATGAAAGCTAACACACTTTAAACAACAGACTACACCACAGAACCCCTAATGTGATTCTAACCCTGATAGTTGACTCAGTGTGAGAGAAAGTGCTGCTGGAACCAGTAGTTTAAGGTTCTGGTTTTTTTCTGTGAGTTACAGAAGTTTTTTAATGTTCTTGGAGAGTTCTGGGTCAATATTTATTACATGCTGGTGTTTGTTAAGATTTATAGAGATTACATTTGTAGGAGGATGGCCTGATTTGTAGTGGGTACCAACAGTACTTACACCTTAAACAAGGTCCAGTTATCCCTGTAGTCAGTGTCTAGTAGCTAGGATGTCTAGGGGTAGCTGTAGTTGAGCAGCCAAGGCTGAACTAGGAGACATGCAAAGCTCTTGCAATACCACTGCACTCACACAGTACTCACACACATGAAAGAAAATACTCAGTGTTACAAAAATAAAGGTACTTTATTTTGGTGAGACAAATGCCAAAAATACCTCAGAGACTATACTCCCTTAGGAGGTAAGTAATATACACAGTATATACACTATAATCCAAAAACAGGTAGGTAAACAGTTAGAGAACAGTGCAAATAGTGAAAATCACTATAGATTGCAATGGGCATAGGGGAACACAAACCATATACTAAAATAGTGGAATGCCAAAGTCGGTTTCCCACCTAGGCAAGTGTAGTGTGTAGAGGGGCATTGGAAGTGTAAGAAAACACCAAAGGTAATTAATAAACCCCACCCCAGAGCCCAGAAAAACAGAAGTAAATCACAGTATGTTTCCTGATACACACAAGAAGTTGTGATAGAGGATTATCCAAGAATTAGAAGAGAATGCAAGACACCAATGATGGATTCCTGGATCTGAAGACCTGTGGAGGAAGGGAACCAAGTCCAAGAAGCACTGAAGAGTCCAAGGAGAACAAGAACCCCTGCTAACCCGAATGAAGGTGCAAAAGAAGACCCACCGGTGAGAAGCCAAAGTCAATTATGCACCCAAGAAGACAGATGCGGGCTCCTGGTTGGTGCAGAAGATGTCCCAAGCAGGATGGATGATTTCAGTCTGGTTTGCATCACTGGATTCTGCCAACAAGCCTTGGCACACACAAAGCTTGAGGTTAGCAGAAAATGGCACTGCCCGGGACCAAGAGGGACCTGGTGGCTCTACCCAGGAGTGGGAGACAAAGGGGGCTCTGAGCAACTCAGGGGGCCCCCGGATGACCAGGTAGCATGCGCAGCAGTCCCACAGCAGGGGGACAAAGAAGGTGCAAATGGAGGATCATGCAGCACAACACAAAGCGATCCCACACCGCCGAAGAACCACTCAGGAAGCTGTGCATCACAGGACAGAGTGCTGGGTGCCTAAGCTGTGCCATGTGCGAAGAACTTCTTGGAAGGTCCCACAAAAGCCTTGGCAACTGCAAGTTACACGGTGCAGAGGGGTACTGTCTTGCATTTGGAGGCAAACTCTTACCGCCACCAAAGTTGGACAGCGCTACCTTGGGACTATCCAGGTCACTTTAGTTCACCACCTGTGTTGCTGGATCCACACTCATAGTCTGGAGAGGGGACCCACGCACAGGTTGTCGCTGCTGTGAGGTGCCTGCTGAAGCAGGGAAGTGACTCAGTCACTCCACAGGAGATTCCTTCACTTCTTCTGGTGCAAGCTGAAGATAGGCAGTCCTCGGAGGATGCACAACCTGGAAACTGCTTTAGTTGCTGGCAGGAGCTGAAGTTACAATGTTGCAGAAGTCAAGCTTCTTTGTTGTAGTTTGTAGAGTTCCTGTAGGGTTCAGCTGTGGTCCTGTTGGTCCAAGGTGAAGAGGATTCCTGCTGGATTCTTGCAATCCGATTCTGAAGAAACACCCAGAGGAGAGACCCTAACTATCCCAGAAAGGGGGATTGGTCACCTAAACAGGTAAGCACTTATCAGGGAAGGGCTCTGACATCACCTGCTGGCATTGGCCACTCAGATGCTCCCAGAGTGCCCCACCACCTTGGAATCCAAGATAGCAAAACCCAGGGACACCCTTGAGGAGCTCTGGGTACCACCCCTGGGGTGGTGATGGACAAGGGAGTGGTCACTCCCCTTTCCTTTGTCCATTTTTGCACCAGAGCAGGGACTGGGGGGTCCCTGAACCAGTGTAGACTGGATTATGCATGGAAGGCACCAGCTGTGCCTTTCAAAGCATTTCCAGAGGGTCTGGGAGGCTACCCCTCCCATGCCTGTAGCACCTATTTTCAAAGGGAGCGGTCCTAATACCACTCTCCCAAAGGAAATTGTTTTCTCTGTCTTCCTGGGTTTGAGCTGCTCAAGCAACAGGAGAGCAGAACCCTGTTTGTGAGGTGGCAGCAGCTGGGGCTGTCTGGAAAACCTCAGAAGGCTGGCATGGCAGTACTGGGGGTCCACTGTGGAGCCCTTAAAGTGCATGGGATTGTACAACAGATATTGGAATCAGTATTGTGGTACAATTCCCAGTTGTTAGACATCTTACATGGCCATATTCGGGGTTACCATTGTGAAGCTGGACATAGGTATTGACCTATGTGCAGTGCACGCATAAAATGGCGTCCCCGCACTCACGAAGTCTGGGAAAATGGTCCTGGATGACATGTGGGCACCTCTGCTAGTGCAAGAGTGCCCTCACACACAGGTACTTTGCACCCAGCCTTCAGGGTTGGAAGGCCTGACATATAGGTGACTTTTAAGTGACCTTGTGCAGTGCAAATGGCTGGGAAATGGTGTATGCACCATTTCACACAGGCTGCAATGGCAGTCCTGCAGAAACCTTTGCATGGGCTCCCTATGGGTGGCAAAAGTAATGCTACAGCCCATAGGGATCCCCTGGAACCCCAATGCACTGGGTATCTAGGTACCATATACTAGGGACTTATAAGGGGTGACCAGTATGCCAATTTGGAGTGAAATACTGGGTTACCAGTATGTAGTGATCAATTTGGAAACAGAGAGAGCATAATCTCTGGGGTCCTGGTTAGCAGGACTCCAGTGACACAGTCAAGCATAGCTTCAAAAACAATTAAACATACTGACAAGCAGGCCAAAAACCCTAAGCACTGAGGTCCTGACTAACAGAATCCCAGGGACACAGTCAAAACACACTGTCATCAGGTAGAAATTGGGGGTAACATGCCAAAAAGAGGGTACTTTCCTACAACATTGCTCTCAGCATTTCATTTAGTAATGTAACTGGGCATTCCTGTCTTTTCTAGATGAATGTATGCATCTATGCATGAATCTGTTTGTGTACATATAGATACATAAATTAATTTGTATAGCACCATCAGATTTACAAATTAGAACCAAACTGACTTCCTTATGACGGTTTAATGTTCGAATTACACTTGCATTTATGGGACTATGCAAATGATCCCATTTCAAATGATCATTATTCTTCAGTACACAGTTATAGATTGTGTCTACAGATTTTCCTACATTGATTCTGGGGTGAAAATTGATGCTGCTTCAAAGCCATTTTGGCGCACAATAAAAGGATCTCGGTTCAAAGACAGTGCCAAATTGACAACATGTACAACATTGTTGTTCCCAAGAATTAAAAACAACACTAAGGGCCATATGTACGAACACATTTTCCCATAGACACAGAATGGGTAAAACCCTTTGATACATCTGGCCCTTAATCCTTAAGATATCCATTACACTTATAGCTTTTCTCTCAAATACAAAAATATCTTGTACACCTTTCAGGTGATAAGTCAAATTATGCTTTGAATTTTCTGTTTTGTTATGATTTTATACAAAAATATCTTGTACACCTTTCAGGTGCTACGTCAAATGACGTTTTGAATTTTCTGTTTTGTTAAGATTTTAAAGGTATAAACATTGATTCTTTTTTAAATCCTTCTCTCCCATAGCTACATTAGCTTTCATGTAGAGTCATAAACTTCTGTCTGTTTAAAAAGTATTTATGCCTATTAAACCGTTGACTGTTTTTCATTGGTAGTGGTAGACACTGATTCACTCCACTGCTGCATAAATTAGTATCTTACATTGATTAGCCATGAGTGTCTTTAGTCCTTATTGAAAGTGAAATTATAATAGGTTTAGATTGTCAGCTGTATCAGGAAAATAAGGACTAGTATGCATGATACACTCATAGGTAAAGAAGGGGCAGTCTATTCTCACCTTCAGCATTGGAAGCTCAACCTCATTTATGGATGGATTCTCACACTAATTTAAGAAGTAGAAGTCTATTCTGGCCTCCAACGAAAGACGCTCAACCTTCTTAATGGACTGGATTGTCACATCCTGTATCTGGTGCACACTTTTACAATGCAGGAAAAAAAGTGTGGAGTACAGAGTGATATTAGTACAATTCTGAGATGGTGGATCCCCAGTCTAAAATATTCAACAAGGTCAAGATAGAAAGTAATGAGCATTTTACCACTGCTGATCAGTGCTAAAGAGCATGTGCTCTACCTTCTAAACTTGGTATGATTGGCATACATCTAATTGGCGCATTTAATTTACCTGTAAGTCCCTTGTACAGGGCCTGTAACTGAAATGCTACTAGTGGGCTTGCAGCGAAGCTTGTGCCACCCATGGAAGTAGCCTTTTAAGCCTGTCTCAGGCGTGTCACTGCAGGGCCTGTGTGTGCAGTTTACTTCCACAGGGACCTGACATCTAAATTGACTTTCAAGCCCTGGAACTCCCCTTTTACTACATAAAGGACACCCCTAAGGTAGGCCCTAGCTAGCCCTCTGGGCAGGGTGCCGAGTATGCAAAAGGTAGGGCATTTGTCATCATGTACTACATGTCCTAGTAGTGATAAACCAGCTATTTAGTTTCTCCCTACTGTGAGCATTGCTCCTCTTATAGAATTGCAGTGGAAATGCCCTAACATATGTCTAAGTGATATTGTGCGATCTATGAGGGGAGTTGACCCAAGGGTAGGTCGCTCCCCCTGCCGCTGCAGCTCCTCCAGCTCCTCCAGGTTCCTGAGTTCCTGAGACCCACCTCACAGTAAGTACCCCCCACCTCCCAGCCCCTCGCTCTGCACCGCGCTACTCACCCTCTCTCCTGCTCCTGCTTCTTTTCTTCTTTTCTTCTACTCTGCTCTTCCTCCTCGCTCCTCGTCTGTAATCTTCTCTGTACTCTTCTTTTCCCCGTCTTCTCTCTTCTTCTCTTCTTCCTCATCTTCTTCTGTGGTCTTCTGCCTTCTGTTCTTCGTTTTCTGTATCTTCTTCTGTGTTCTTCTGTGTTCTTCTGTTCCCTGTTCTTCCGGTCTTCTGTTCCCTGTTCTTCCGATCTTCCGGTCTTCTGTTCTTCTGTTCTTCTGTTCTTCTGTTCTTCTGGTCCTCTGGACTTCTATCTTCTGCCTTCGGCTCTTCTGCCTCCTCCGTCTTCTTCTCCCCGCGCCTGCCCTCCTGCTCCTACCTCATCCCCCTCCCTCACTCGCATCCCCCTCTCTATCTCCCCTATCTAACCCGTTCACTATCTACCTCCCTCACTCCTCCTATCTACCTATCTCTCTATCTCTCTATCCCACTATCTAATCTCCCTCACTCTCCACCTCCTCCTATCTCTCTATCTATTTCCCTATCCCTTTCCCGTGGAGAAGTGTGGCTCAATGGTTAGAGCGGCAGACCCTGAAGCAGAGATCTGGCTCAAGACCAGGGTTCAAGTCCCGCTTTGGCAGGTCTTGGGCTCAATTCACCTTGACCAGATAATTCTCGCCTCGGTGCCTAATCTAATTCATGGGTGCAACTCTGGGCAATAGCTTGCTTAATCTCCACAACGGCCCCAACAGCGCTTGCATGCCTGGCTTCAACGTGTGGGTGCCTCACAGGGAAAAGCCAGGAGGGGTTCCATAGCGGTATGAGTACAGCGCCTTGAGACCTTAACGGGTGAGTAGTGCGCTATACAAGTGCTAATTTACATTTTACATTTTATCTATCTATTTCTCTATCTATCTATTTTCTCTATCTACTTCTCTATCTTTCCCCCCCTTCCCGCCACCCCCTCTATTACCTATCTTCCTATCCTCTCACTCTACCTCTCACCCTCATCCACCTCTACAACCCCTCCTCCCCTATCTTCACAAACCTACTCCTATCTTTCTCCCTAATCTCCTAAACATCCTAACACTCACCCCCCTCCACCCTTAAACCCCACTCCCCCAGCTCTTCTCACTCTACCTGTCCTCCCTCCCTCGCGCTTTCCCGCCGCGACCTCCTGCACGCCCCCGCCCCCCAGCTCCCATTCGCCCCCAGCTGACCCCTCCCCCCCTCCTACCTCATATGGCGGCCGCTGCGCGACTGCGCGACTGCGCGACTGCGCGACTGCGCAGCGGGTGCACCGCTGGCGCGGCAGAGGCGCGCCAGAGGCAAGCCCGTCTGCGCCCGTCCGCGCCTGGCCCGCGCCCAGCGCCACGACCCCTGGTCCCAAGCTCTCCCAAGCCCCGCTGATCCGCTACGACCCCACCACCCTCCACGCCCTCAACCCAGGACGCTCCAACACCTGCTTCCAAGCTCACCCCAAACGCACCCAAGGGCCCTTCGCCTGCAACTCCTGCAAACGCATCTTCCACCACGCTACTACCACGACCACAAGCCCACGCGCCATCAACCACCTCAAGTGCATCCTAGTCAACGCTCGCTCCGTCCACAAACACGCCGTCGAACTCTGGGACCTCCTGGATTCCACAGCACCGGACGTCGCCTTCATCACGGAGACCTGGATGAACGCCTCCTCTGCGCCAGACATCGCCACCGCCATCCCCGAAGGCTACAAGATCTCCAGGAAAGACTGCACCAACCAAGCAGGAGGAGGTATCGCCATCGTCTTCAAAGACTCCATCAGCGTCACCACCTCCACCGAAGACACCCCTCTCACCGCTGAACACCTGCATTTTCAGATTCGCACCGACCCGAGGACCACCCTCAGAGGATCCCTCGTCTACCGTCCTCCCGGACCACGCGCCCCTTTCAGCGACGCCATCGCCGACTTCATCTCCCCGCACGCCCTCGCCTTGCCGGACTACATCCTCCTAGGCGACCTCAACTTCCATCTGGAACAAAACAACGACCCCAACACCACCACCCTGCTCGACAACCTCGCCAACCTCGGCCTCAAACAACTGGTGAACACTGCCACCCACAGCGCCGGACACACACTCGACCCTATCTTCTCCGCCAGCAAACACGTCTTCTTCAGCCACACCTCCGCCCTACACTGGACCGACCACAGCTGCGTCCACTTCACATTCCGACGCGAGACCCGCCACCTCCGCACTCAACCCATCCCTCGTCGACAGTGGAACAAGATCCCTGAAGAGCAACTCTTCTCCGCACTAGCCGCCAACCAATCCACCCTCACCACCGACCCCAACGACGCAGCCCTCAAACTCACAAACTGGATCTCCAACTGCGCAGACAACCTTGCTCCCCTCAATCGCACGCATCGACAGACCAACACCAAAAAACCTCTCTGGTTCTCTGACACCCTCAAAGATTCAAAGAAAACTTGTCGCGCCCTTGAGAAAGCCTGGCGCAAGGACCACACCGCTGACAACATGAACGCCCTCAAGAACGCTACCCGCGAACACCACCACCTGATCCGCGCTGCCAAAAGGAACTTCTTCAGCGACAGACTGGACAAAAACAGCCACAACAGCAGAGAACTCTTCAGCATCGTCAAGGAGTTCTCCAACCCCAGCGCCAACGCCAACGCCGTCACGCCCTCACAGGATCTGTGCGAATCCCTCGCCACTTTCTTCCATCGCAAGATCAGCGACCTCCACGACAGCTTCGGACACCAGACCCAACCAAACACCACCGAACCCGCACCCCCGGCCAACACCCTCAACAACTGGACCCACATCAACACAGAAGAAACCAAATCCATCATGAACTCTATCCACTCCGGCGCCCCTTCGGACCCTTGCCCGCACTTCATCTTTAACAAAGCCGACGACATCATCGCCCGCACCTCCAGACCGTCATCAACTCTTCTTTTTCTTCTGCTACCTTCCCCGAATGCTGGAAACACGCCGAAGTCAACGCCCTACTAAAGAAACCTACGGCTGACCCGAGCGACCAGAAAAACTTCCGCCCCATCTCTCTCCTGCCTTTCCCAGGCAAAGTAATAGAGAAGACCGTCAACAAACAGCTGACCACCTTCCTGGAAGACAACAACCTGCTCGACCCCTCACAAACCGGATTCCGAACCAACCACAGCACTGAAACCGCCCTCATCTCAGTCACAGATGACATCAGAACCCTGATGGACAACGGTGAAACAGTCGCCCTCATTCTCCTCGACCTCTCGGCTGCCTTTGACACCGTCTGTCACCGCACCCTAATCACCCGCCTCCGCTCCACCGGGATCCAAGGCCAGGCCCTGGACTGGATCGCCTCCTTCCTCGCAAACCGTTCACAAAGAGTTTACCTCCCTCCGTTTCGCTCAGAACCCACCGAGATCATCTGCGGCGTACCTCAAGGCTCATCACTCAGCCCGACACTCTTCAATGTCTACATGAGCCCCCTCGCCAACATCGTATGCAAGCACAACATCATCATCACCTCCTACGCCGACGACACCCAACTTATACTATCCCTCACCAAGGACCCCGCCAGCGCCAAGACCAACCTACAAGAGGGTATGAAGGACGTCGCAGATTGGATGAGGCTCAGCCGCCTAAAACTGAACTCTGAAAAAACGGAAGTCCTCATCCTCGGCAACACCCCGTCCGCCTGGGACGACTCCTGGTGGCCCACGGCCCTCGGCACCGCACCGACCCCCACAGACCACGCCCACAACCTCGGCTTCATCTTGGACCCTCTTCTCACCATGATTAAGCAAGTCAACGCCGTGTCCTCCGCCTGCTTCCTCACCCTCCGCATGCTCCGTAAGATCTTCCGCTGGATCCCCGCCGACACCAGAAAAACCGTGACCCACGCCCTCGTCACGAGCCGCCTGGACTACGGCAAAACACCTTCTACGCCGGGACCACAGCCAAACTCCAAAATCGCCTGCAACGCATTCAAAACGCCTCGGCCCGCCTCATCCTAGACGTACCCCGCAGCAGCCACATCTCCGCACATCTGAGACACCTGCATTGGCTCCCAGTCAGCAAAAGGATCACCTTCCGACTTCTCACCCACGCACACAAAGCCCTCCACGACAAGGGACCGGAATACCTCAACAGACGCCTCAGCTTCTACGTCCCCACCCGCCACCTGCGCTCCTCTGGCCTCGCACTTGCTGCTGTCCCTCGCATTCGCCGCTCCACGGCGGGTGGGAGATCTTTCTCCTTCCTGGCGGCCAAGACCTGGAACTCCCTCCCCACTAGCCTCAGGACCACCCAGGACCACTCCGCTTTCCGGAGACTCCTAAAGACCTGGCTGTTCGAGCAGCGTTAACCCCCCCTTTTTTCCCCTAGCGCCTTGAGACCCGCACGGGTGAGTAGCGCGCTTTATAAATGTTAATGATTTGATTTGATTTGATTTGATTTGGCATAGGCATGTTTGGTATGTTTGGAATGGTAGTGAGAAATGCTGCTTACTGGTATAGGTGGATTTTTTATTACCATTTTAGAAATTCCACTTTTAGAAAGTGGGCATTTCTCTGTACTTATGACTCTGGTGTTTTGAAGCTTGACTCCAATCCACATCTGGGGCATAGTGACAGCTGGGTGTTGTGCATACTTCTCAGACAGCCTAAAAACAGGGAGGGTGGAGGTGTCACAAGAGGACATCTGCATATTGAATAGTCTTCCTGGGCTGGGAGAGGTAGAGGCAGGGAACAACTGCATCTGTAAAGGCTGTGCCCTGGCCTCACATAAAGGGGCTTATTTACCCCCTACTGATGTCTGGAGTCAGTGCTGGAGGAGAGAGGAGACATTCCTGGTACTGGTTAGTGCTACTTGGAACACCCTCTCCCCCTATTGTGGAGGCTGTGTGAAATGAGCATAAATAAAGGGGCCTGTCCCCCACATTTTTGGACACTACTGGACTGCATGAACTGGGCACAAGATGCTGAAAGGACTCTGCAGGAACTGCCTTGGGACTGTTGTGCTGTGGGACTGACCTGTGACCTGCTGGTTCACTAGAAGGACTGCCACTGTTTCTCTCCGGAGCCTTGTGCTGGCCTGATAGTCGGAGTCCTGCAGTCCAGTGCCCCTACAGCTGTGTCCACCGGCAGGGTAGTGTGTCCCATCACACCTGTAGTGGTGTTGCTGTGGTGTTGTGTCATGTGGCTAGGAACAAGTAGAATGCCCCCTGGCTAGTGTGTAGTGCAGGGAAAGCAGTCCATTGGCCACAGTGCGTGAAGAGTGCTTTATTTATTTTGCTGGCAGAGCGTGAGGAGTGCCCTCTCTTTTCCCTACAGCGCAGGAAGCGCACTATATTTTGTAGTGGGGAAATCCCACATTACTGTCTCCACTAGCATAGGTGGAGCACTATGTCGCCATCCCTGGAGACCCATGCAGGGTTAACCGTGTCTCCAGCCAGCAAGACCCAGCGCTGGATCCTTGGAAACCGCTGAGCAGCGGCATGTGAGATTTTCAGCACAGCCCCCAGGCAGGGGAGACACGACACGCAAACATCTCACAGGGTGTCATTTCTTGAGAGGCAGCATGGCCGCCAGCTGCTGAGGACCCCCCTTGCGAGGCCCCACCTGATGGAAGCCGGAGTATCTGGGTTAAAGGTCGTGCGCGCTGGGTGCTTGTTGTTTACTCACAAAAAGCAGAAGAGGATCATGGCCTTCAGGCTAGCGCGGGACTGAGGTGCTGGAACCTGGGCCTGGCCAGGCCTGGAGGGAGTGCCGGGTTACATGTCCCTGAGCCTTGGAGGGCTCCGGTCGCAATCCAAAAAGGTAAGCGGCTGAGAAAGATGCTGCTAAATGGAGTAGCTGCCCCACGTGTATGCAGGGGGCTCCCTGATGAGCTACCTAAACACGAGGGGCCCAGGGAGGGTTCCCCATGGTGGTAGGAGCTGTGTGTGTCCCCTTCTCTCTGTTGGGCATATCCGTGGAATGGAGTCTGGGGCTCCTGAAATCTCTGGCCGGACCGGAAGGGAGAACCCTCATTGGAGGCCTGATCCTTACCCCTGTGAGGAAATTACCGCCATCCTAGAATAGAGGGGCAAGTGCACCCAACCTGGTGTTCATGATGGTAATGTGGAGAACCAGTGGCCAGGACGGTGTGAGATCACGTAGTAATGATCGGGGTGACACAGGGAGGGACTGGTAACTCTTGTGCTTCTCCCTCCCTAATCTGACTGCCGCAGCCTATGACCTGATGTCACCCTATATGTTGTGCTTCTTCTGATAAGAGCACCGGTACTGTCTTTAGGGACTGTAACCTTTTCGCAGTAGTGTTGTATTTATGACATATGCCCTAAGGAAGTATATCCATGAGACATGCACATATTTTGGGATAATAATGATCCTCCATTTGAGGATGGTTCCCTTCTATGTGCATTCATGATGATGCCTTGCCACTCATGATCATACGTTTATTATGACATGTGCATTTTTTGTGATAATGATGACTTGACTACTGCTTGTGCTGCAGAATAGTAGTGACCTATGTGTTTACCTGACTACTGTTTACTTTCGCTGAGTACTAGTAAACTGTGAGATGTTTTGACAACTGCTTGTGTGGCAGGGTATTACTGATGCATGTTGTGTTTGATCTAATGATGTTTAATGCAATACAGTTTATTTTTATATAACTTGTTGTAACATTTCCTTTGGGGTGTGTTATTGTGTCATATGTGTTGTGTGTATTATGCTAATTCTTTACACATTGCCTGTGGGATAAGCCTGACTGCTCATGCCAAGCTAATGAGGGGTTGAGCAGGGGTTATCTTGGGTGTGTAGCTCCCTTGCCCTGTCTAAACTGGTGTGTCCTGTCTGGCTGGGATGCATACCCTATCCAACTAGAAACTACATGTCTAACACTTAACATATATAATGCTGAGACTAACCGACCCCTGTCCATGGTTACCTCACATCATCAGATTTATTTACTATAGAGAAGAAGCTGTCCGACCTGGGCTGTAAGTGGAATCCATCTTTGGCTATGATTTTTCAAATCAAGAACTGAATCCTAGAAGTGTTAGAGTCCAGGTGGTCACTCAGAGGCACTATGAGGGTTTTTAAAATAAGAGAGATAAGAGAGACCAGGATCTCTAAGGAATGAAAAGGGAGGAGGCAATTGCAAACTTCAGTTGTAAGTCCTTTGGACCAGGTATTGCTTCCTCTTGCAAGAAAATACACTGCAATTGGCATTATTTCTGATAAATGTCACTAAGCGACCTGTTATATAACATATGTAGGATGTATGTTGAACCAGAGAAAGCTTGTGCTTTGTGCAGGTTCTGTAATTCCAAGGGCACTAGGTCAGTATGAATGGCCAGTGTACTTGTTGCATGCCTTGACCAATTTCAGTTTCGACAGCTCACAAGCTGTGGCTTCTAACCATTGCTTGCTCTGACACAACTCCTTTAAGCCTAGATTTTCAGTGTGCGCATAGTTGCTTCGAAGACAGTTACGGTGGACAGGCTTGAGTTATACTCCTGATTTTTTCTTTTTTTCATAAATCTGTTTGTTTGCATTTTATCACATCTTAACACCAAGTAGGAACCACTGACATGCAGATAATTATCATTGTGCAGTTACAATGTACTTAGATACCCACACGAAGTAAAAAGAAAAATAGAAAAGTCAGGCGCCATAACAAGTTGTAGCCGGGCATCTAATCCTTCCATTAAGCCATGTCAAACCCTAGCTCCCATAGCATATTGTTGACAAATATACAACACAAGTGCAAGATGTGCTTACGCCAGGGACTCAAAGCATGAGCGTCCATGGAGGAATGATAAACAAATGCATGGTTCAACGAATCAGTCTGCAGTGTCATTACACCCCTACCTGTAATTGTACATGGGTATTTCTAGCTGGTAGGCAAATACTGTAAACAGGTTACAAACAAACAGTACAAACAATAACAACTGCTGGTTACTAGTCATACATGCAACAAATTACCATTCAAACGCGTCCTGACCGGCATGAGAACTGATCCACGTCAACCCAACATACCAGCGGAGGGGCAGAGCCCAGTCGCGGAACCTGGCCAACATTACCCTTCAACACACTAGTACTGCATCAAATCACGCCAACGGGTACACACCACCCCATCGCAGTGCACTATTCCACCTATGGACGCCCTCCACACTAGACCGACTCCTCCACAGCAGTGCCCCGCTCATACTCCGCAGGTGCAATAGCAACTCCTCCCAGCTAGCCGACAGTGGAAACTTACGCAGCCCCAACACTTCTTCTCTCTTCAACGCCACTCCCTCGGCCCCCGCCCACACCTCAAAGGAGCATTTCCAAGCCTTCACCGATGGAGGGCCCGACGACTTCCACCTACGAGTTACCAGACGCCTAGCCGTGATCAGCCCCATCTCCGTAAATCGCACCTCAGCTCTATGCCGCTTGTCTCTGGGAAAAAGACCCAGTATACACGCCTCCCAAGTGAACGGAACCCGCCGAGTCGTGCACTCCGACAGGCAGTCGACCAATAGCAGCACAAAGGAGGGCAAGACCATAGCATATGGAGCAAGTCCACATCTGCACAAAAACAGCGGGGACAAGCTGCATCCTGACGAGCAAAATATCTGTTCACTCGAGCCAGAGTGAGGTAGGCTCTGTGGACAATGTAGAATTGAATTAAACAAAATCTGGAGTTGTGGGGTATGTTAAGGTGGCCAGAAAGAGCTGACCTCCAATGTGCTTCTGAAATTGAGTTGCCTGCATCCTCCTCCCAGGCCGCACGAAACGCACCACACTCCAGAACAGTATGTGTCCGCAACGCGTCTGCGAACCAGCTAATCAAGTGCCGTCCCCGGCCCATCACCTGCAGGTACTAAATCAGCAAATGCGTGGGGGGAGCCACTGACACATCTCCCCACTTGGATCTCAGGGCCCTCAACAATGAATTGTATAGCAGAAACTGCCCTGATGGTAGCCCCAATTCCTGAAGCCTAGAGAACGAAAGCAGCCGGCCATCCTCGTAAAGATCACCTAGCGTACACAACTCCACCTCATGCCACACGTGTAGCTCCGAGTCCGACGTAATCCTGGGGCCTCGTGGTGTGCCCAACAGTGCTAAGGCCGGCGCGAACGGGACCACACGCCCAGTGAGCCGTAGAGATCTACGAAAACAGCTATACGCCACACTGAGGAGCAGTTGTTGTGGAGCCAGCACGCGCGCAAGCGGAGGAAATAAGTGTGAAACTTGCAGAAGAGACCAAGGACCCCACTCAGATGACGTATCAGCCAGCTCAAGGCCTGTCAGCCACCTGGACACCCACTGAAGCTGAGAAGCCAAGTAGTAGTGCTCTAGGTTAGGGACCGCCAACCCGCTCCTCTCTGATGGTAAGTACAGTTTTTTCAGGGCAACCCTGCAACGGCCTCCATTCCAGATAAGTTCCCTCAACTCTGACTCCAAAGTCCTAAAGAAGCTGGGGGGAACATAGTGCGGAAGGTTTGAAAAGAAATACAATAGACGTGGCAGGACTACCATTTTCAAAAGTGCTATTCTACCGGCCACCGACAGCGGCAGTGTCCTCCAGAATGTCATCTGAGATTTAATCGAGGACAACGCTCTCATAAGATTGCCATCAACTAGGTCCCTCTCTCGATGGTAAATACAGATACCCAAATACCGTATAGTGTGCGGCTGCCACGGAACAGGAGCCCCAGCAAGGCAGAGCCCCAGATCTGGGAGCACAGGATCAAAAGGAAAGAGGCATGATTTGGACCAATTGATCCTGAGACCAGATATCATCGCAAATCGCTGCAACAGCGTCCTGACCTCCGAAGAGATCCGCGTAACATCCCTAAAATACAGGAGGAGGTCATCGGCATACAGCGATACCACGTGCAGGCCGTCCCCTAGGGCAATGCCCCATTCAGCTCTCCGCCACGCAAGGCCGCCGCCAGGGGTTCCATGGTGATAGAAAACAACAACGGGGAAAGGGGGCAGCCCTGCCTCGTACCCCTGCACACACGGACCGGTTCCGATACCACGCCCCCCAGCTTTACCCGAATCTGCTGTCGAGTATATAACAGCTTAACCAGTCGAGTGAAGGAGGGTCCCATGCCAAACCGCCACAGTACCCTGAACAGGTAAGACCATTCCAGAGAGTCAAAAGCCTTCTCCAAGTCCAGGACGAGACATCCCGCCCTCGGCCAATCCCGCCTCGCGTATTGCATGACGCGAAACAGTCGTCTGATATTGTGCGATGTATCTCTAGCCGGCACAAACCCGTTCTGGTCCGGCGCAAGGCGCACTGCTAGCACCTTGGCCAGGATTTTGTAGTCAGTGTTCAGCATCGCTAGCGGCCGGTACGAACCCATCTCCCCTGGGTCCCTCCCAGGCTTGGGAAGAGACACCAGTAATGCCTCCCTCTGGGACGCTGACAAACAGCCCCTTTGAACTGCCTCCTCATACACATGGAGCAACCGGGGCATCAGTTGAGATGCAAAGGCCTTGTAGAAGTCAGCCGGCAAACCATCTGGGCCCGGCGTTTTACCTGATGCGTGCTCACCAATATTGGACTTTATCTCCTCAAGATCAAGAGGCTCCTCAAGCGCTTCCCTCTGTTCCTCCTCCAGACACGGAAGATCCACTCCAGCAAGAAAGTCGCTACAGAGACTCTCCATGGGAGGTGCATCTGAGGCATAGAGCGCCTCATAATGTCTTGTGAACTCAGAGTGTATTTCCCCGGGTGTGTGTACCATTCCCCCTGCTTGCGAATGAATCTCCACGACCGGTCCCTTCTCGCAGTCACGTCGAATCAACCAGGCCAGTAACCTGCCCGCCTTATTGGCCGAAGCATGGGTTCTCACAGAGTGCGCAGCGTAATTCAAACAGCGCAAGCGCTCAAGTAATGACAGACACTCAGAGCGAGCCGCAGACAGCAGCGACTCCTCCGCCAAGTTACCAGCCACCTCGCTTTCCGGTCGCAGCATGACACACTCCACCCGAGCCAGGTCGCGTTCGATGGAACGGTGCAAATTGCACTGAGTCCCTAGGCAGTGCCCACAAACGAATACTTTAAAGGCATCCCATTCCAACAAACCCAACAAAGCTGTGCCATCATTATGCTCGAAGTACTCCGGGATCGCTGCGCTCTGTGACACTCTGTAGGCAGCGTCTACTAACAGCTCCGGCCTAAGCCTCCAAGTAGGGACAGCTGCAGGAGAAGAGTCCCAGCTCAGTCGCATAAGCAGCGGATTGTGATCTGAGTGCGTACGCCCCAAATAATCTGTGTTAGCAATCACTGAAGCCAGGTTCCGAGTGCAAAACTTCCTGTCTAAGCGCACATGCAGGGAGTGTGGGGCAGAATAGTATGAATAAACCCTGTCCCCAGCATGCCGCTGCCGCCATATATCTACCAACTGCCAGTGTTGCATCCAAATCACTAAACCACGCGCAGCCGCCACAACTGGGGACGTAGGCATCGGAGGAAAGGAACGGTCCAAGTCAATGTCAAGTACACTATTGAAGTCTCCAACCAGCAACCATGGGAAATCACTCCAACCTGCCAGGTGTTGGGACAGCCTGTGCAGAAAGGAGGTCTGGTCTACATTCGGAGCATAGATAGAACCCAGCACCACGGCATGACCCGCCAGCCTCCCTCAAATCAGGATAAATCTACCCTGTGGGTCTATGATCTGCTCTTCCACCGCAAAGGGAACGCCCGCTCTAATCTAGACCAGAGCACCCCTAGCATATGCTGAGTGACCTGTCGCATATAACTGCCCTCTCCAGCACTGCTGCAATCAGGGGATCTCCAAGCGCGCCAAGTGCGTCTCTTGCAGAAAAGCCAAATGGACTGAGTGCCTTCTAAGATAGGAATATATAGCATACCGGCGCTTGGGGGTATGTATGCCCCTCACATTCCAAGTAAACGCAGCGTATGAAGACATGTCACAGAGAGCCAGCCACCCCCCACCCACAACCACCCCACCTCCGCATAGCACTACACCAGCGTTAACAGATTCCCAACCTCCGATCGGACGCTCTGCATATGACTTCCAGCATAACCAATACCGTCAGAGCAGATAGACAACAGGTCACCCCCCAAACCCAACAACAAAAACAGTAGCATGCAACATTGCAACCACACATTATGAATCTCCACTAGCAGGAGTATGGGGTAGGCCAATCCCACAAGGAAGCAATCCCCACACAAACCATACAGCCCGACTATAGTGGATAACAGAGAAGGGGGGAGAAAAAAGAAGGCCTTGACACCCGACCACAAGAACTAACAGCAAACAAAGACAGGCACAGTGCCAGTGGCGGCCCACCCAACTCTCCAAGGCCAAGGGCCCACATTCGACAACCAGACCCGCCATCCACTTGTATCATCAAACATTCTTACTAGAGACCAGTTAGCACAACACTCCAGATGGGCGACCACAACAATAATAAATCATTCATCCGCCGTGGCAGGTGTTATAGGCGGGCCCTCGTCAAGACCCCACCCCGAAAGTCGATCCGGCGTGATAGGTCGATCACTAGGCAGCTGCGAGATTTCGGTCTCCGACTCTGATGCCACCGGGGAGGCGCTAATAGCCGCAGCAGAATGAATCGCCTCCCTCCTCTCGTGTATGAGTTGCTCCAAGTCCAGGGCATGCGTCACGGGCCCCGCGCCGACTTCACCTCTCTTCAGGGCGCGTCTGGCCCGATTGCGCTTGCTCCGCAACACTGGCACATTTCGCTCCGCCGTACAACCCGAGGCGCGGCCCGTTGACTCGAGCCACTCCCATGCCGCCTCCGGTGTAGTAAAGAAGTGTGATTTGTTCTCAGCCACAATACGAAGCTTTCTGGGAAATAACAGAGAGTAGTTCAGGCCGAGAGCTCTGAGTCTACGCTTCAAAGGCATGTAGGAGGCCCGATCCCTCTGCACCGCCAGAGTGTAGTCCGGAAACAGCAGGACCTGCGCATCGTCCATCCGAGGTGGTGGGGAGGATCTCACAGTTCTAAGTATAACGTCTCTGTCCGCATAATGGAGGAGGCGGATGATGAAAGGACGGGGACCACTCCCCGGCAGTCTCGGCCGCGTGTGAATCCGATGCGCCCGCTCCACAGAAAAAAAGGAAGTTAGCGTGCCCGCCGGCACCAGCCCCCGCAGCCAGTTCTCCGAGAAGGCCACTGCATCCTGGCCCTCAGTGCCTTCCGGCAAGCCAACCACCAGGATATTGTTCCTCCTGGAGCACCCCTCCGCATCCTCCACCCGACGCTCCAGTTCCGCTACACGGGCCAGCACGTCTGCCATCTCCGACTTCAAACGGGATGTCATCGGCGTCAGCTCATCTACCCTCACCTCAATTGCGCCAGTTTTGTCCGCCAACTTGCGATGATCAGCATGCAAAAGAACAAGGTCACTGGTCACCTTATCTATCTTGGCCTCTGACGATGTGCGAGCTCGTTTCAACGAGCCTCCAATGCGCTCCACCGCATCCAACGTCTGGCTGTCCTGTACCACTGCGTCCTGCGATCTCCCAGCTCCAGTACCAGAGCGCAGACACCCCGTCCCAGCCATGTTCTAGGCCACGAGGGATTCCAACCTGTCTACAATCTGACACCAGCCGCCACTCCGCCAGTTGCACCCACTCTGTACCTTTAATTGATCGCAGTTGGTGCAGAGGAGCCAAGTCAAAAGACTGCCACCGACAATACAACAGTCCGATGCCGAGTGGAACACCCAAGGCCCACTCCCAACGCCACACCACCAGCGCCCGCTGGCCTCTGGTTCCACAGTAACAGGCACCAAAGAGGATCCTCCACTCAATGCTGTCCTCGCTGTCAACAAATAGTCCACCACCCAGACTCCTTCAGCTTCGCTTCTCTCACCGCTGATCCAGACCTTGAATCGGGCCGGGCCCGCTTGCCGGCGCTACCAGTCCACTACCGCGTGGCAGCACGAGCAGCCCAGCCCTCAGTCACTGCACTGCTGGGCTCCCACCACCGATCTCCAGCTCCACGGGCCCCACCACCAGCCTCCAAAGTCCACAGGTGGTCAGCTAGGCCAGGGCAACCCCGCTCGCTAATCCATGGTTCCAACGGGGCCTGTCCAGCCCCAGCCGCGCCAAGGTGCCTGCCTCAGCAAGTGAGCACACACGGCCCAGCTTACATTTCGTCCACAGAAATTAATGCTGTGCCCCGGACGAGGCACCTACTCCTCAGGGTGCCCTCTTCCAGCCAACCCCCACTGCCAGGTCTGGCCCAGGCACGACTTCACCCCAATTAGGCCCCAGGGCTCCGCAGGCCCAGTCCGGATCCTTCTCCTGCTCCCGGGAGGCGCCCGCCAGCAGTCCGCCCACTCTCCTCACCTGCCGCTGTATCTTCACCCCCACAGGGGCATCAGCGTTTGTGAGGGAGCCTCATCGCGAGCCCACCCCCGCGTGTAGGTCCTGCCGCTGCCGCGCACACAACGCCATACGGCGCGGTCTCACCGCCGCTCGGCCCAGCACCCCAGGCCGCCTGCCCACGCGCCCCCGGCCCAACGCTTCTGCGCACCGCTCCACTGAGTCGGCGCGCAACACCAAAGTAACCCGGTGTCGCTCGGGCTCCTGCCCCATCACTTGCAAGGCGTCACTGGCCTTCTGCCCCCCCAGATGGCGCCGGATAAGCCGGGCACGACGCGGAGCATCTTCAGCTCACGTCCGCCATTACCAACGGCTTGGCCAAGCCCCTCCTTGAGTACTCCTGATATGAAGACGTCCCTCCAAAGATTGCCTTTGAAAAGAGTAGAGCTCAAAATATATTTCTTAGCTTTTTTGGGAAGACACAAAATATGAATTTTGAGATAGCAGGCAAACAATTTATTTGAGGTGGCTACTTACATATTGGAAAATGGAAAGGAAAGGATAGAATTTGAATATGAAATAAGGGTAGATATAGGGAGGTATTAGCACATTGACCTTTCTATGGTTCTAACATCTATGTATAAAAAGTACATGGTCACTAGGAGAGGACATCTTTATGCTGATATTCATGATTTTAACAAGGTTTTTGAAATAGTGTGCAGCAGTCTACTATGATGAATAAAGTAATGGATGATAATGCCTGCTTAGATTCTGATGGTTTACATAGGGTCTACTGCTTTGGTTAGATGGAATCGGAAATTTACCAAACGTTCCATTCTTGGTTATCTTTTTTTATTATGAATCTGATGTTTATACTGTCAAATTGTTCATTTTATTATTGGTTATATTGTACTCATAATGTTGCCTATATCTAGTAACAGCCAAAGACTAATGTCCACTCACAATAGATCACAATTTTGTGTGCATCTGCCCCTACTATCTATTTCTCCTTTCTTTTCTCCACTCTTCGCCACCCTTTCACCCATAGCTGGCTGCAGTTAGTCTAGCACTGACGTCCATTCCAAGCCTATACTATGATCCCACAAGTAGGTGGACTCACTGGCTATTAGGCTAAGTGTCTCTGGTGTGTCCTTGTTTACTTTGTCTCTCCATATACCAGTTGAGTATATTCACTTCGGATTATCCGTAAAACTCTCAGGAATTGAGGACAGGATAGCTCTCTGAATTTTTCCTCTTACTCCTGATTGATGCCACAGTCAGAGTGGCTGGCTTCAGGACAGATTGAATCAAGCCTCTATACTAACCCCTCCAGGCACAACCCGGTATTGATAGGGTGGTGCCTTGCTGATAACAATTTAGTTCTATTTCTCAGAATCCCAAATTATGAGGCTTTATGTAATCCAGACAACTGCCACTGAACAAACCGATTTAGCGGTCTGCATGTAATATTCCAGTTTTCCAGGCAGCCCCCACCTCATTCATGCTACGAGGCCTCAAAGTGTATTTCTGTTTGCAGAATGTGGGCTTTGTACCACTGTCAAAGTCAGAGTGATCGTATTCCATTGAAATCACTTCTCAATCCACTCACCCTGCACTGTCAAGACTACTGCTTCTGTTGCCACTGGGCATCTGCACAATGAGATGACCTCTATGTGGTATAAGCCATGCCAGGTGGATATGGGGACAGTGTTTGGTCAGCGCGGTGCAGAGCAGCCAGAAACTAGGGCCTCAGCACTCTGCTATTGGACATGACCTGCTCTCATATCTCATTTGTTTCAAATTAACCAAACTCAGACAGGTGTGCTGATTATGTTGAGACCAGGAATCGCCCTATTTCATACCCACATGGTGGTGTTTGTACGCCTGTGCTGTGCTGTACTGAGTCCCCCAAACCGAATCACCTCCCTGATGCCTATTGCTAGAATGAGAGGCTGTGGAACTGATCTTCTCTGAGCAGGCATCTGTGTTTTTCCCCTCAATGTCCTTGCTTCGTTAGAGGTACTCATTTCTCCAGCGAGGGGAGGCAGTTTTAAATTGATGCCCCCCTTTGCACTGTCTGCAGTTAGTAAGGGCTCTTGTGTGTGGGAGGGCCATGGTGTTTCTACATGTGGGCAGCCAGTGGAGGGCCTCTGCCTAGTGGCTCCATAAATAGCAGACAGTTTGCACAACCTGGCCAAACTGTTGCAAGTAACAGAGACACTTCACCATTTACCTATTAGCTGCATAAACAGCTTACATTTTGTGTTATTATGCCTTACACATATTTTAACAGGTACTGCCCACCAGGTAGAACTGCAAACCAGGAGTGCATATCATTAGTATCCATATCCTTATGAATGTTAGGGTCCTGATGTATTATTATTTCATTGGCAAAATGTGGTCATTCGCCAGTGGGAAACATTTTTGTGAATGGAATATAATTTTATAAACCATTCTAACTACTGTTTGATTGGTTCACAAAATATTGAATTTCAGAGGTTGCAAAATGACTTGCCTAATTAATGTTCATTGTGCATGTGCCACTTGGGAAACCTCTGTGATTAACTGCAATCATAAGGATCGTAAACTACATGTGAAAGCACACAACCATCCCTATGACTGCATTCCAAAATGGAAATCTTTTTTTTGTTTAGTCCTCTGTGTTCCTTAAAGGAACTAGTGCTGTTTTTAAATTAAAATAAACTGTTTCGAAAACCTCTTCGCCCTGAGGCTTCCACCATGATTCCAAACAGAAAAGGCTCCTCAGGGGAACCCTTCCCTTTTGCAGATAAATTACCACACCAACTCAGGGGTTGTCAGCTCAACAATGGTTTGTGACACCACTTACAGAGGTAAACTATGAATTAATTATGTTAGTTATGCCCACCCCTGCTTATAGGTCTGAAGGCCTCAATTTTTTGAATGTTTCCAAGTGATTTTGACAGATATGGCACACAATGTCACTCCATTAGACCACAGAACAAAATACAGTGAAATTGTGTGGCCCTTTAAGGAGGACCATTATTAAAGATGATTAGAACTTTTACAGAACTAGTTGAAGCTGTTCACTCTTCAATAGCTAGGTACTTGCTCTTTCTCACAAAGTCATTTTGAATGTAACAGGGCTAGATATAGGTTCACAATAAAGATCTGTGTGATCAGAACACCCCTTTTTCTGCAGCCAATCAGTACATTCTGGAATTATTAATTCTGGTTCAGTTCAAATAAACAAATCAGACAGGTGTTTGTCTGTCATTGTCGATGATCACCAAAGACATCAAGTTGAGGAGGTTGACTGGGTACGGTGTGTCCGGCTGTGGCTGATCAGACCAATGCTGGCTCAGAAGCTCTGCTGCACGTCGGTCACAAATGGTTTGTTGGGTTGGTTGGCAAAGACTTGGCTATGAATTTGCGCACCTCACACTTCTTCTGCACATCTGCAATCCTGCTCTGCTCATAGGAGGTATCACCTTTGCTGATACAGCTTCGCCAGGCGGGGCAATCTTGCGCTAGGATTTCCCAGGAGTCTGGGTCAATGCCAAAGCTCTTCAGAGAGACTTTCAGCATGTCCTGGAAGCACTTCATCTGCCCACCTTGTGTGCATTTGCCTTCCGCCAGTTCAGTATAGAACAATCTCTTGGGGAGGCATTTGTCTGACAAATGTACAAGTTGGCTTGCCCACCTGACTTGGGCTCTCCTCAACAGGGTGTAGATACTTGGCAGACCAGCTTGAGAGAGGATATCTGTGTTTGAAACTTTGTCCTGCCAGGTAATTTTCAGCAGAATTCTTAAGCAGTTAATGTGGAAGTGATTCAGCATTTTAGCATGGCGCTCATACACAGTCCAGGTCTCAAAGGCATACAGAAGTGTGGGCATTATGACTGCCTTATACATCTTCAGCTTTGTGGACAGTTTGACGCCTCTCCTCTCCCACACTAACCCATGCAACCATCCAACTGCAGAGCTTGCCCTGGTGATGTCTGTGTCTACCTCATCGTCAATGTTCACAGATCTAGATAGTGTGCTGCTGAGGTATGTAAACTTGTCAACAGCCTTCAAGCTTTCTCCGTCAGGGGTGATAGTTGGTTCCTATGCGGTGCAGGCTGATGCAAGACCTCAGTCTTCTTGGTACTGATTGGGAGGCCAAAATTTCTGCAAGCATTGGAAAAGCTGTTCATGATCTGGGCCTCTGTGGCGGAGTTGAGTGCGCAGTCATCTGCGAGCAGGAAATCATAAACAGAGTCCTCTTCAATCTTGGTCTTGGGGTGTAGTCTCCGCAGGTTGAAGAGCCTGCCATCAGTCCTATATCTAATCTTGATGCTGGTTTCTTCATCATTGCAGAAGGCATCTGACAGCATGGCCGAAACCATCATGCTGAACAGCATGGGCACCAGTACACAGCCTTGCCTGACTCCGTTGGTGACTGGGAAGGCTTCAGAGAAGTCTCCATCGTCCAGTAGTCCCCATACACTCCAAACAAATCAGACTAAAACCCCTGAAAACATTATTTTTTTAAAACAATGGCCAGAACTGGAAAGGCTGTATCCCAGTCACAAAGTGCAATCTGATATGTAGAGTGATCCCATTAAAATAAAAACAATTGTGTAGGGCCCCTTGTGAAGTCACCAACACAGTATAAGTTTGAGGCCTCATTATGATGCCATGATGGGTGTGATTTATAGTTTACAGGATGGAGTTAATTCAGTCAGAATGGCAGAGGACAATACCTCTGCAGGCCTGAAGAACATATGCCTGCCAAATTTAAAGTTGTCTGCAAGTCCTGTGGACAACTCTACACTGACATGAACTGCTGCCATGGTGGTTCCCGTCTATGCAGGAAAGGTTTGATAGACAATATGGTCAGACATGATGGGAAGTCGGAAAACTTTTCAAAATCTTTTTATTTTTTTAAATCAAATACCTAGAGTGGGAGTTAGTTTTTAAAAAAACTAAAAACCTAAGCTCCCTCCCACACAGTGAGTTTTCTCCCAGGGTGTTAAGTTTATTATTTCTTTCCTGTCAAATACAGTCAGACCCGCCCCACTCCACATGGGTGGGCGGTGCAAAGACTGTCATTCAATAGCCCCATTCTGTCTGGCCTCCAGAGGAAGTATTAAGTCAAGGAGCCATGAGAAAATGAATGGGGCTATAATTAATTCAACTGAATGTCATTGGAATATGAATAAATATTCCCAGTAAAGGAGAGAAAGACATATGCATGAAAGACACTGAAGAAATGAATCTCATAGAGATATTTTAAACATTGACTTCAATACAAATATTTTAAGAAATAAGATATTGAACAAAGAGACATTTTGTTACCTACATTCTTGTGAGGTACGGATCAACAATTTCACAGTTCCACTTTCATACTCACTTTCTAGACAGGGGATTTGGATCCACTATTGAGGTTTCAGAATTGATTTGGTATGTGGCTCAGACACAGTCTATGTGCTAGGTAATGGCTCTCACAGCAAAAGCAATAGTGTTGGCTCCAAGCAGGAGCATCCAAAACAAGTACACTTTGAAGAGTGAGATCTCAGCACCTGCGTGACATCAGCTTTCCTGAGCAGTCTTCATACACAGATAAAAGGACAGTCCTGCTTACAAAGTTCAAGCCTGATTTTGAGTTTGGCAGATGGACTTTACTCCATCAATGTGACAGAGTAAAATACTCAATCATCCTGACAGAGAACCTGCCCACCGTTATTTAAAGATGTGCACCTGCTTAGTAGGCATCTCTTACATCACCACGAACCGCCATCACAGACGTTCCTGTCAATGCCCTGAAAGTCTGGCATATGGCTCTGTCAACATGAGGAAGTCATAGAGCATACTTTCAATTTCTTTTTTGATTTTCAAAAAGAAAGACATTTACCCCTCACCAGAGGAGTTTTCTCTCATGGTGTGGAGGTCATTTAAAGGTTTTCACTGATCCTTACTGCCAGATGTTACCTGCTGGTGACAGACTGAGCAGGAAGTCCTATGGTAAGAACTCTGACAGTCCATACTCTTTCGGGCTGTCAGGGGTGTAGGTTCTATGTCAGAGGTGGAAACGAAGTAGTCTCTGTCACTGATATTTTGAAGGTCGCCATGAGGTGGCATACCTTTGGTCTTGCAAAGGTAGCACTCTGTTGAATTTACAATGGAGTACCCTTGTGCCAAATTCTAGATAAGGCCATTTGTTACCTTTAACAAGAGAAACCTCTAACAACCCTCACTCCCAACATCTATCCTAACTCATCACTAAGGAAGAACTAATTAGAAGCCCTTTGCTAACAGGGACCTCAAAGAAGTTCTATGGTAAGCCATTTATTCATTCTCCCTCACTTCAATGTTTGGGTCTCCACCCTTCAGCCACAGGGATGAACTTAATACATTTACACTGTCCAAGGAACCTGTATCTACTCTCCACCACGTCATGCACTTAGATTTTACCACAAAGTCTTACTTCTACACATCTGCAACATATCCACTGCATAGAATGTCATCTCAAAGGTCTGTTATACACTCAGATCACTCTATCAATCTTGATATCTATTGCCTTTTTGCTGGCCTTCCAAACACTTTTGCCACATATGTATCTTCATTATACGTCATCTAGCCCTCAGAGTTTCACAGATCACTTGCCTGGTTCTGAAGCTATCACTGATGACCTTGGTTCTAGTGCTATCACAGCTGACAGTTAGAGCCCTTTGTTACTCATAATCCCTCATTGGGTCATCTGAGATGATCTGCCTGGCACCTCCTTCACCCTTTTGCTGCTCATCTGTGCATTCACTTGATCCTGAGCTACCCTTTGATGATTTCCATAGCCCTTTGACCCCCCCTTTGTTTGCCATTTACCATTTTTGCTGTAATCAGCTATCTAAGCTTCTCTAACACTTTCTGCCATTCTTCACAGACAACATACCTTTTCACTCATCCACCTTTACACCCTACTGTGACATGTCAGACCCTCTGCCCAAAATCCACCCTTGTAGTACTATGCCAGCATCAGACAGTTTCTGCAATCACTCAAAGGTCAGAGTGTAACAGTCCTGGCTTTTCATTCACTTTGCGGTTATAAGAATATATTTACCAGCCTATATGTTTGCTAAAACAGGAGGGGGTTTCTGGGAGTTGACAGCATACGAAGAAAGAACAAGAACCTTTTTTCAACTGAATATCTGAATACATTTGGAGTCAAATCACATAGGTGTCATCATCCCCTCATCTTTTTTCCTTCTCCCCCAGGTCCTTATATGCCTCCTAGTTTTGATCTTCCTCCTGGTCCCATTCCAATTTCTCATTTTCTGGACTGTGTTGATCCTCTTGATCCACATCCAGGTCCAGGTCCAAATAATTCTTGTCACCCTGGTACTGGTTTCCTAAATTTGGTGCTCTAGGTATTAGTCCTTCCTGACCCTCTTCTTCCTGGCCCTGCTCCTTGGCTTTCCTTATATAAGTACTTCCTGGGTCTCCTGATCTTTCTACTACTAATCCTCACCGTGATAGTGCTGGTATGCTGGGTCCTTCTACACCCAAACCTGTTGTCCTCCTAGACCAGGGACTCCTCGCCTTCTTGGTTTGGGTCAACTTGATTCTCCATGCCCTATTCTCTGTCTTCCTTGTATTGGTCAGTCTGGGCTTGGCTATCATGTTCCTTCGTGCTCTTGTTGCAAGCTCTGTGGCCCAGACCTACAGGGTGTGGGCATCTGGATCATAGGTGTTTGGTCATGATCCTCTTTTCCTCCACAACCTGGTCCTCCTGGTCCTTATACTCAAGTTCCAGAGTCATTTTGTCCTGATCTTCCTTATTCCCCCAGTCCTTTGTTTCCTGGTTCTCTTTTGCTTTTGTTCTCTGGAAGCCTGTGTCTCTGGTCTCACCTCAGCTGAAATCCAGGCCATGGTTGTGCTATTTTTCCTTTTCATAGTCTTTTTCCTTCTTGGGATTTTGTGCCCATTGATCCTCATCCTATTTGTCCTGGTCCTCATAGTTCAGTTTCTCATGAGCCACAATCACGTGGACTTTGTCCACTACTCATCATTATCTTGGTCAACGTGATCCTGGTCATCTTGGTCCTTTCTGACCTATTATGTATGTTATCATAAGCCATGACTTTTGGTCATCCTGGCCCTTCTTGGTTCCCTCAGTCTTGGCCCATCTGGCGCTATTCCTTTTTTGGTCCTCTTGGCCCTAGTGACCTTGCCTCCTCACCTTGTCTTTTCACCATAAATCTCCTATTCCTGCAGGTCCAGACACATCTGGCCTCTCGTGTCCTGACCCTCTTAGTCTTTGTCCTCCTGGTTTGGGTTGTCCTTGTCCTGCTGGTTCTGCTTCGTGTCCTCTTAATTTTTCGGTTACTGCAGCCACTGACACCAATGTCTTGTCCCCTTGTTCTTTCAGATTCTGGTTGACCTGCTTATTTCTGATTGGTCTCAACCTGATCCTCCTACCTGTAATGATTGTTCTGCCCCACTTGGTAGTTCAAGCTTTGGTACCCCAGGTCCTGTTCTTCTTAACCCTCTTAGTACTATTTCCAGGCCCCCTGGTCATGATCCCTTTAGTTCACCAAGTCCTCCTTGTTCTGGTCTTCTTTATGCCCATAGCACTGATCCTTCGCCTTCCTCATCCCTGTCCTGCTCATCATGGACTCCTGGTGCTATTGGCTGGTGTCCTGCAGGCTCTGATCTTCCTAGTTCTTGTTAATTTAGTCCTGATCCTCCTGTGTCTAGTCCTCCTGCCACTTGCTCTCATTGTTCAGCAATAACTTGCCCTTGCCCACCAAAGATCATCCTAGCCTTTCTGTGTTCTGATGCTCCTTGACCTCTGGTTCATGCTAGCCTTAGAATGTAGTGGCCCTATTTTTTCTAGGATTTCAAGTTTCATGTGGCCCTCCACCTAGTGCTTTGAATTCTGGTACTCCTATGTCACAGGTTTCCGGTTCTGGAACTTGTCATCCTTCTCACATTAATTCTCATCCATCAGTCTTCCTGGTGCTGCTCCCCTGGTTTATATAGTCCCCTGGTTTGCCTGTTTCTAATCCTTTTGCTCATGGCCCCCCGGGTCCATGTAGTTCCGGCTCTGGTCTGGTACTCCTTTGTCTGCTCCTTACATACAAGGTCTTCTTGTTCTGGTCTCTGTGTCCTTGGCATCACAATTGAGTAATTGTTTGGGCTTTTTAATTTGTCACTCCTACATTAAGATGTTATATTAGGGATTTTTATCCATCTCTGTGATGTCACTTGTAGCCTCAAACAATATGCTCCTGGCCCTCCTGATCCTCCTCACCATGGTCCTGAAACCTATAGTCCTGTTTTCCCTTGTTCTGTTACTCATCGTCTATTTATTCCTGAACCCCTCTGGCTTTGGTAACCCTGGTCCTCATAGATTAGGTCTCTCTGGGCCTGGTTCTTCTTGTCCTCGTGGCTTTGATTGTCCTACCCTACCTGGTGGTCCAACTCCTGGCCCTTGCTGAGACAGCACTTTCAAGGAGAGAAACAGGACTCAGTAGAGACAGGACCTTGTCCACTTAAAACACTAGTTAGCATGTTAAAAATCAACAATACCTTTCCCAAGGTACATTGTGCAGGTGACTACAATATCAGTGTGGCGGAAGAGGACACTCATTACGTGGAACATCTGTGCTTGAAACCCCTTGCTTGGTGAATATTAGGAGAAGTGTATTTATTCACAGGCAACTGAGTGAAATCATCCCGTGAATTACCCAGATGCATTAATATTAATCTTCCTCCTGCTTTCACTTCTCCATTCCACAAAAGCCTCATTACTGTGTCTCACTCAGTGTATCGCCTACAAGTTTCCCAAAGCATAGTGCCCTCCAAGCACTAATTGCCTGCTTTAATTGTCCTTTGCCTCTTGGGCCCAAATACCACCTATCTTTCTGCATTCCTTGTTAGGTGCTGCTAGTCGACAACTGCTGAGTTGCCAGGTCTGAAATATTAAGCAAGCACAATCCTCCTAAAGGCAATCCTAAAATTAGCACAAGGCCTTCCAGAAGAAGCCCAAATAAAACCTAGACCTCAAAACTCATCAAGAAGGACTGTGAATATTAAAAAAAAAAACAGATTCTCATTAATTAATAAAACAGTATGTAACATGCTTTGAAACCATACTCATTATGCTTTTCAGAGAGCTAAATGTTTCTAGACTACAGCATAGACTGTCATGGAGCCGCATCCTGAAGTTTGATTCCTACATTTCATATTTGAATATCAAAATAGCATAAATGTTTTTACTGAACCTTTTTTCATCTGTAAACAGCTTAGCTTAATTCATGCACTTACCTTTGTACCCTACCTTTGTACAAACTACTGTACATTTATGTATGCACTTACTTTCATATTTGTCACACATGCCTCATCCCATTACAAGATGGCCTTCACTCTGTTTATCTGGCCACTGGACAAATTGTACTTCATCTCTACTATTTAGCCTGTGGCTGGCTAAACATCAAAGATTATGTACTTTTATGCCAGCTGCATAGTAAACATCAGGCAGATATTAAGTACTATTTTGCTGGCTGCTGGTTAAATAGCCACCTCCTAAAATGGAATGTGACCAGGTGGTTCATGATCACCTGCTCTCATTGGACAAAGGCTATATTAGCATAGTGGGCTAAATTTGATGCTGTAAATAATGGGGATGTGAACTTTGTAAGGTAAGCTTTAAAATGAGTCTATTAATGAAATTAGGGTATTTTCCTCTTCTGTGTTATTAGAATTTTCTCAGGGACAGAGTTATTGTTTAACCTTTTAAAATAGTCACATCTTGTGAGCTCCTAACTACTTTGTTGAAATACCATGCCAAGAGAAAGTTGGAACAAATGTGTAATTGTTCTAATTCTTTAAGTTCTGTTTGGAGAAAAAGTTGTGTCAATTTACATGATATTGTTTTATAAGTATTTTAATGGAAACGGTATGTGTGGTGTCATTATACATCCAGAACATCTGTGCTCATAATGTGTACATTTGGGAAAGCCAAATAAAATTACATATCTAGCTGTCACTTTAGGTTTGTCCCAGAAGTAAGCTGATATAACAATCTGCCAATCGGAATTAGTGCATGGGAGCCTGTCCAAACCAGAGGTAGAGGTGTGGCACACTTTTTGAAAAGTGTAGCAGAGTATAAATCATGACTTAGTTTTCCCCTTCCAGACACCTTATTTACAGCACTGAAAATCTGACCATTTTTTATCCACACATCATTTCTTAAAAATGTGTTTAGACTCTAATTTGCATCCCTGTTTGAGTAGAAGCAATAACCCTAGCTTACATTCAAAATGATATTTTGCAAGCTACAATAACATTCTCATCATAATTGAGGGACCATTTTGTGACTTTTGAGACAAATGATACTGTGGCCCTCATTACGACCCTGGCGGGCGGCGGAGGCCGCCCGCCAGGATTCCGCCCTCCATAATACCGCTCCGCGGTCAGAAGACCGCGGAGGGTATTATGAGTTTTTCCCTGGGCTGGCGGGCGGTCTCCAAAAGACCGCCCGCCAGCCCAGGGAAAAACTCCCTTCCCACGAGGATGCCGGCTCGTAATCGAGCCGGCGGAGTGGGAAGGTGCGACGGGTGCTACTGCACCCGTCGCGTATTTCACTGTCTGCAAGGCAGACAGTGAAATACATTTTGGGGCCCTCTTACGGGGGCCCCTGCAGTGCCCATGCCGTTGGCATGGGCACTGCAGGGGCCCCCAGGGGCCCCGCGACTCCCCCTCCCGCCATCCGGTTCCCGGCGGGAGAACCGCCAGGAACTGGATGGCGGGCGGGGGAGTTGGAATCCCCAAGCCGGCGCAGCAAGCTGCGCCGGCTTGGAGGATTCCTTGGGGGCAGCGGGAAACCGGCGGGAGACCGCCGGTTTCCCTTCTCTGACCGCGGCTAAGCCGCCGCGGTCAGAATGCCCCGCGGGCACCGCCGGCCTGTCGGCGGTACTCCCGCGTGCCGCGGCCCTGGCGGTTACAAACCGCCAGGGTCGTAATGAGGGCCAGTGTGTCTAATCCAACTGCAATCTGCTATTGCAGTTTATAATGCCTCATACCTTTTACACACTCCAGCCTGGACAGCCAGTGCTCCACTCAGTCCTTGACAGACTTCCCTAAAGACACCTTTGTCGATCCTCCAAAGGACACACCCACAATGGCCAGGGGAGTAGCCTGGTCAGTAAGATTGGAGCGGGGGAGTGTCAGATTTCCCAACAATCAGGCTGGCACATAGTGTTAGAATATATTACACAATAAGTAGGGTGCACAAGATAGGCTTAAGAGGCAGGGTCAAAAGGAGAGGAATGTGGAGTGGCTAAGTGAGAAAAAGCACATTATTTCTTGAAATAACCAACATGTTTTAAGTATTTCCAAGCACTGAGGGAAATAGTGTGTGTGTGCGTGTGTGTGTGTGTGTAATAATTCCTGGCAAAAGCCAAGAGATACAACATCACACCCGACTGAAAGCACCTCTACCCAACTATTTATCATAAAAAACATTTATAAGGCGGAGGGGGAGTGTAGCACCTCAAAAACACCCCCCAAAAACTGCACCCCTTACAGTGGCCAGTAAAGCTAACACAGCAGACAGAATGCACTAATCTGAATTCCGGATCCAGCTGGAGCAATGAACTGTGCCATAATTCTACATATACACAGTCAACCAAGCACATTAGCAAAATGTTGGTTAGCAGAAGAGCTAGAAAAATGGGAATGAGATAAGATAGAAAACAGTGTCAGTGGCTACCGCTCTGACCCGTCAGTCTGCTGACTCTTATGTCCATTTGGGCCATGGTGACTATCCAAAAACAAGATTGAGATTGGTAATGTCATCTGATTAAACTCCTGTAACACTTGATGTTGGAATTTGCCCTCTTGCAGTGTCACCCCTAATCTTTTTGCCTCCTTCCTCCTATTTTTATAGGACCTGTTTTTGTTGGCTCTAGAACTCTGAGCACTTTACCACTGCTAACCAGTGCTAAAGTGCATATGCTCTCTGTGTAAATTGTATGTTGATTAGTTTCTCCATGATGAATATATTTGATTTACTAGTAAGTCCCTAGTACAGTGTACTAGAGGTCCCCAGGGCCTGTAAATCAAATGCTACTAATGGGCCTGCAGCACTGGTTGTGCCACCCACATGAGTAGCCCTGCAATCATGTCTCAGACCTGCCACTGCAGTGTCTGTGTGTACAGTTTTAAACTGCCACTTCGACTTGGCAAGTGTACCCACTTGCCAGGCCTTCCCTTTTCTTACATGTAAGACACCCCTAAGGTAGCCCCTAGGTAGTCCCATGGGCAGGGTGCAGTGTATGTTTAAGGTAGGACATATACTAATGTGTTTTATATGTCCGGACAGTGAAATACTGCTAAATTTGTTTTTCACTGGTGCAAGGCCTGTTTCTCTCATAGGTTAACATGGGGGATACCTGTAAATATGATTAAAGTGTAGATTCCCTTTGGGAGCGGATAGACATGTGGAGTTTGGGATCTCTGAGCTCACAATTTGAAAATATATCTATTAGTAAAGTTGATTTTAAGATTGTGTGTTTGAAAATGCCACTTTTAGAAAGTGGGCATTTTCTTGCTTAAACCATTCCCATGACTTTGCCTGTTTGTGGATTCCCTGTCTGGGACAGTTTGGCAGCTGGGCTATTTGCACCTCTCTCTAGACAGTGACACAAAGGGGGCTGGGGTATAGTCTGCATTTCCTGATGAGTCATCTGTGCTAGGAGGGAGGGAAGGAGGGTCACTCACACCTGAAAGGGCTGTGCCTGCCCTCACACAATGCAGCCTCCAACCCCTTGGTGTGTGTCTGGGGCCTGGCCTGGGCAAGGCAAGATTTCACAAACAAGAGAGACTTTTCTTTGAAGTAAGCCTACTTCAAAGGGCAAAATGGGTATACGAAGGGCACCAAAAACCACAGACAAAGAGGAACCTCTGCCTGGAGGAGAGCTGAAGAGCTGAGGAAGAAGAGCTGCCCTGCCTCTGACTGTGCTTTGTGGAACCCTCCTGCAGTTGCTGCTTCTGCCTGTGCTAGAGGACAAAGACTGGACTTTGTGTTGCCTTCCTTCTTGTGAAGAACTCTCCAAGGGCTTGATTTAGAGCTTGCCTCCTGTTGTTTGAAGTCTCAGGGACATCAAAGACTTCTCTCTGCCAGCACCTGGAGCCTCTTCTGAGACTCCTACTCTGCCAAGCGGTGCCCATCCAGTTCCTTGGTCCCTGAAAGGAGAAGCTAGCAGGCCAAGAGTGAGAAATCCACGCACAGACTGCTGTGCGGGGAAAAGATTGATGCTCCTTTGATCTGCGGCTGAAAAATCGATGCACTGCCTGCTTCGCAGCTGAAAATCGATGCTCACCTGCAATGCGACCAGAAGATTGATGCACAAGGCAGGAGAAACGACGCGCAGCATCGCTGACGGAGGCTGGTGAGATTGCAACCCGCTCTGCGTGGTTTTCGGATTTCCGAAGAAAACATCGCTGGGCGTGTAAAAACGACCCAAGGGCTTCCTAGCCCCGAGAGTGTGGTTCGAATCGACGCATTGCTCTCCTTCAGAGAGAAGAAACGACGCACGCCGACTCGACTGAAAGAGAAACGATGTACGGTCTCGCTCGTGAGTGATATCGACGCATCGCAAGCCTTTTTTGACGCATACTCACCCGTGCAGGGTTATTTTTGACACACCCAGGTACATTCCACGCTAACAGCGATAGCTTTGTGTCCCAAAGACTACCCTCAGAGGCACCCTCATCTACAGACCCCCGGGACCACGCACACAATTCAGCGAAGACATCACGGACTTCATCAGCCCACACGCCCTCCCCTCCGCCGACTACATCCTCCTAGGGGACCTCAACTTCCACCTGGAGAACAACAAGGACCGCAACACCGTCACCCTGCTGGACAACCTCGCCAACCTCGGACTCAAGCAACTAATCAACACCCCCACCCACCACGCTGGCCACACGCTAGATCCCGTCTTCTCATCCAGCAAGCACATCGTCTTCAGCCACTCCACCGGACTTCACTGGACAGACCACAGCTGCGTCCACTTCAGCTTAAAAAAAACCACCGCCCCCCGGAGCAGGTTCCTCACAGAAGCTGGAGCAATATCACCGCCGACCAACTCACCACCTCCCTCAGCCAGAACCCACCTGCCAGCACACCGGACCCCAACGAAGCAGCCCGCAACCTCACGCAGTGGCTGACCGCCTGCGCCAACGACCTCGCACCACTGAAGAACCCTCCCAGCAAACCCAGAAGCAAGAAGGCCCCCTGGTTCACCGACGAACTCAAGGATTCCAAGAAAACCTGCCGCACCCTCGAGAAAGCCTGGCTCCTCGACCAGACCACTGACAACATGACCGCCCTCAAACACGCCACCCGCAAGCACCACCAGCTCATCCGCGCCACCAAGAAGAAATCACTGAAGGATCGACTGGACAACAACGCCCGCGACAGGAAGGAACTCTTCAGCATCGTCAAGGAGTTCTCCAACCCCAGCACCGGCAACAACGACATCACCCCATCACAAGATCTCTGCGACTCCCACGCCTCGTTCTTCCACCGCAAGATTGCCAAAATCCACAACAGCTTCGGCGCACCATCCTCGCACCCAACTGTCGAACCAACACACCCCACCGCCACCCTCCGCACCTGGACCGCAGTAACCACCGAAGACACAGCCCGCACGATGAACACCATCCACTCCGGATCTCCGACTGACCCCTGCCCCCACCACGTCTTCAACAAGGCCGACTCCACCATCGCACCCCAACGCCGAGACGTCATCAACACCTCCTTCAACACGGCCACCTTCCCGGAGAGCTGGAAGCATGCCGAGCTCAGCGCCCTACTGAAGAAACCAACAGCGGACCCCACCGACCTCAAAAACTTCCGCCCCATCTCACTCCTCCCTTTTCCTGCCAAAGTCATCGAGAAGATCGCCAACAGACAGCTTGCCGCCTTCCTCGAGACGAATGGATCCCTCGACCCCTCGCAGTCCGGGTTCAGAGCCAACCACAGCACCGAGACCGCCCTCATCGCAGCCACCGACGACATCCGAGCCCTTCTCGACAACGGGGATACAGCGGCACTCATCCTCCTGGACTTCTCCGCTGCGTTCGACACTGTCTGCCACCACACCCTAGTCCAACGCCTCAGCAACACCGGCATCCAAGAGAAGGCTCTGAAGTGGATCATCTCGTTCCTCGCTGGAAGAACACAGAGAGTCTGCTTCCCCCCATTTCGCTCCGAGGCCACCGAAGTCATCTGCGGCGTCCCGCAAGGATCATCACTCAGCCCCACCCTCTTCAACGTCTACATGGGACCTCTCGCAGCCATCGCATGCCAAGACAACCTCAACATCATCTCCTACGCCGACGACACCCAGCTGATCCTCTCCCTCACCAGAAACCCCGACACCGCCAGAACCAGCCTCCATGAAGGGATGAAAGACGTCGCCGAATGGATGAAGAACAGCCGCCTGAAACTGAACTCAGACAAGACGGAAGTCCTCATCCTTGGACCATCACCCTCCGCCTGGGACGACTCCTGGTGGCCCCCAGCCCTGGGCACCGCCCCCAAGCCGACAGACCATGCACGCAACCTGGGCTTCATCCTGGACTCCTCCCTCTCAATGACCAGACAAGTCAACGCCGTCTCCTCCTCATGCTTCCACACCCTCCGCATGCTCCGCAAGATCTTCCGATGGATCCCGATCGAAACCAGGAAGACGGTCACCCAGGCCCTCGTCACCAGCCGGCTGGACTACGGAAACACCCTCTACGCCGGAACCACAGCCAAGCTACAGAAAAGACTACAACGCATCCAGAACGCCTCCGCCCGACTCATCCTGGACATCCCTCGACGCAGCCACATCTCCGGCCACCTGAGGAACCTGCACTGGCTCCCCGTCAACAAGAGGATCACGTTCAGGCTCCTCACCCACGCACACAAGTCTCTCCACAACCTGGGCCCCAAGTACCTCAACGACCGCCTGACCTTCCACACGCCCACCCGCCAGCTACGGTCCGCTAGCCTCGCCCTCGCCGCCGTACCACGCATCCGAAGAACCACCGCCGGAGGCAGATCCTTCTCCTACCTGGCGGCCAAGACATGGAACTCCCTCCCCATCCACCTTCGGCTGACCCAGGACCACCTCGCCTTCAGGAAACAACTCAAGACCTGGCTATTCGAGCAGTAGCGGCCCCCTTCCCCCAAGCGCCTTGAGACCCTTCCGGGTGAGTAGCGCGCTATACAAATGCTATGATTGATTGATTGATTGAAAATTACAGGAAGACTCTGTTTTTTAATTGATAACTTGACTTGTGTATTGTGGATTTTTGTTGTTTTGTTCTTGTTTTGTTTAGATAAATATTTTCTGCTTTTCGAAACCTGTGTTGTGTCATTTGTAGTGTTTTTATTGAATTATTTTGAGTGTTGGTACAAATACTTTACACCTAGCACTCTGACTTTAAGCCTGCTGCTCGTGCCAAGCTACCAAGGGGATGAGTGGGGGTTAGCTGAGGGTGATTCTCCTTTACCCTGACTGGAATGAGGGTCCTTGCTTGGACAGGGGGTAACCTGACTGCCAACCAAAGACCCCATTTCTAACACTTGACATAACAAATGTTATGTGTCCTGAATATTCCTGTTCTTCAGGATCTCTGGGATATTGGTGTAATTGTCTTGAGAGAGCGTAACTTATATAATCTATATTAACATGAAATGTTTATGAATTCATGTGTGATAATGCTGCATAGAAACAATGATAATAATAATTTTTGCTTAAACGTGCACTTGAAATGTGACTACGGGGAGTGGCCGCCAATGTATACGTAGACTAATAATAATGACCAAAATGTTTTATATCACGTTTAAATAAGTTTGTACTAATGACTGCGTTATTGAATCTGTGCTGAAATCCCGTTAGGCCTTAAGTTAGCATGAGCCGAAGTTTAGCTGTTTGGCTTTCATATTGAATGTATTTTCCTATTTTGCAGTGTGCTGACTCATAAAAGGACACAACCCTGCCTGTTCTTTTTCTTCAAATTAGAAGACAAATGTAACCATGCTAGATCCGTTCTCATACATACTTTTCCCTGCTCGTGAAATAAATGTTAAAAAAAAAACTGAAACAGTGTAGATTAATGTAATGTACAAGGTCATTCAAACCGGTGAAGACAATGGAACTGCTGACCAAAAGATGTGCAAAGAATTACAGAAAGATGAAATCATACCGGACATGCCACCCCTGAAGACGTCAATTATGAAGACCAATCAAAGACTTGTAAAATAATATGGGGTGAAGAATTAGGTTACCTAATGTATCATCTGATAGGTTAAAGATAGTGGGGTATAACAGATGACCAATAGAATATTGGGGGAATGTACAATGGAAAAGGGATAAAAAACCATGTTACGGGGAGTCATTTAGGTGGGTTAGCGAATGCTATTGATTATATCCAGAAACTCTGTCACTCTGTTTGGTGACTTGTTGGTTTACTTAAAACCATCCTCGCCCTTAGATTGTCCATTTTTACACTTTACCTCCTTTTGAGGAAAGTGCCCTTTTGCCCCGGAGCCGAGTTTTGACTGTTGGCGAATAGACTGATGTCCTGAGGACGAAGACTGAGCCTGTGCGCTGACCTAAACCTTGGAGGGTAATTATGACAATGCATTAGTGATTTGTCTGTTTGCTTTTCCTTTCTAGGTACCAACTGCTTACTTTTGACAGCGACCATAGTTAGATGTTTTCCAAATTGTTGTTCTAAATTGTTTTGCATGAAGCCCAACATGTGAATGCTAATTAGTGGTTAGGACAGGTGTTCACCAAAACTGACGCAAATAGACAAACGACCGAGACTATGCTTTGTTGAACTGACGCATTATTGACACTCTGCTGAATTTGACCTATGTTCACGACGTGTTATGTTCTAATGTTTGTGATTCTTGCTTTAATGAAAGCTTATCAAAGTTGCCATATCGTGACTATGCTATTATGTTTCTTGGTTTTGAGATTAATGCATCTGTTTTTAGACTGTAATTAATAGGGAATAAAACTCATAAAATTCTACTAAATCGGTGTGGTTAGTCATGGCTGAAAGGTCATGGTAGCGTCTTGATTTGATTAATGACTTTGACTACAGTAAAATGTATTGTGATAAATATTGATGACATTATTAACGTATTGATTGACATATTGATTAACTATCTCATCCTAAGGTGTCTCTCAACTGGGTCAAAAGATTCATTGGCCAAAAACGAGTCCAGATGTGTAATAAATTATCATAAAGGGACGCATTAACAGTTCTGGTAGCAGAGCAACGGTTTGGCCCTTTGGGGCCCTAGGACGGAGAATTATTGTTTAGACTGTTTTTCTGAGATAATGCAAATTGGAGGTATGATGTGTTTCTTAATTCACCATGACTTTCCCGGGATCTCAGAGCCTGCCTAAGTGAGTTGGGAATGTTCTCGGCGTCATAGCATGTATGGTGTAGGGTTTGCGCTTGCTCAGCTTATGCATTTTGCAGGTGAATTGTGAAGTTTGTGTGTATCTAGGCCAGGTAAATGTTGTTTTAGTAGGAGTGGGCGTACTCCGCAGTATGAGAGTAGGGAAGTCGGCATACTTCATATGAGTGTGGTGCTTTGTGCTAAAAATTATCCACGTGGTTGGTTGTTCAAGTACGGACCCGTCGTGGTCTAAGACTCCGGAGTATATTGACAAGTGTAGGGGACACTTGGGTTTATGTTGTAATTTGTGCGGTTTAAGTAGGTCAATCGGGCGTGGTTGACAAGTCGAGTTTGAGTCAAATTGTATGTATGAAACCTTCGATGGAGATTTGGCAAGTTCTAAAGTGCACTAGAACGAACCATTGACAAGTCGAGAGTAGGATTTGCGGGTCGAATTCTGCTTGCGGGTGCAGGAACTGAGAAGGAGAGAGTAGTGGCCGAGGCTTCAAGTGAAATCTCTGTAAAGTTCTGAAGCGAATGTGTACCCTTCCTGTAGTAAACCGGCAAATTTGTGTTGTTGTTGTTAAGGTGCTCGCAGTAATTTTTGCATTAGTTTGGTGTGAATCTAGTGAAGGGAGGACAAGCCACAAGACTTTGTCAGCTGCAGTGGGTGAGTGTGACGTCAGTGGTGCCGTGCTAAATTGTCAATTGTCGAGAGGGGTCATGCACGGATTGGCTGCCGTCTGTGAGAGACAATAGAAAGGTGGGTGAAGAGTGTCCTGGGAATTTATGTCACTTTCTGATTAAATACAACAAAAGAAAAGACGTAAAGATGAACTTTGTCAAAGCTTTTAAGAGTGCTCTGAAAGGAGACACATATATTATGGCGAGTGAAGGGGAGCCTACACCGCCTGAGGGAACTCCAGCTTACATAGTAATGGAGGAAAAAGGTGTTGCGCCTTGTTTATGGATGAAACAGTGGCGCAAATTGACAGAAAAAGAGGGATGTTTGGCGTTCCCGGAACACGGGACGTTCAATACGAAAGTTCTAGAGAATTTAAGGTGGATGTTAAGTGTACAGAAGCTACCTCCGAGGCCAGCTCAGTATGAGGCTTTAGCAATTTGGGATTTAATGGCAATAAAACAGAGACAAGAGAAATTCCAAAGAAGAATAAAAAGGGCAGAAAAAACTTTAGCGGAAGCCAGGTGGGGCAATGAGAGCAAAATGTGGAGCCGAGGAATAGTTGATGGATTAAAATTGTTCCCAGCTATAACACAGGGAGATGAGACGCAGGGAAAGAAAGCCATGTAAAACAGACAAAGACTCTAGTAAGCCTAAAGAAACTAAGAGATCTTGGGAAGAAGAAGATGATTCAGACGATGAAGAATTCCTAAATCAGATATTACATGATCGCCCGCCACCTTATGCGGTAAGCGATAATGTCCCGAGCACTAGCGTGGGTCCTGGGAACCAGACGCAGGAGAAGGGAGTTACTGATACAGTACAGACTAGTTATACGGGTTTGATACCGAATGGTGTCAATGTACCCACTGCGCCAGACATGCAGATACAGTTGCAACCTCCACCGCAGATACAGAGAATCTATCCAGACGTCCCAGTACTAGAGACTACTACAAATCTGATAGTGCCGCCATACCCGATATATACAAAATCGAGGTTAGTGCAGATTGAGTCAACTCCGCAATTGCTGCCCCAGCCGCAGCCACAACTGATACCAGGGTATAATCCAGCAGCAGGTCCTCCATTAATACCTGCCCCGGCTTCAGAAAATCAGACCTTTGGAGTTGCTGCTCCACGACGTTTGGGACCAGGTCAGACACCAGCTGCAATATCATTGCCAATTACTATTGGTCCACCGGTGCCATTGTATGCACAAGGTAAGCCTGGTGTATGTGATCAGGGATTAATGACCCAAGACGTAATAAGAGGAGGGTCCATAGGAACCTCCCAGTTAATGGCCCCAGGAGAGCAAGCGGTTGAAAAACCAAGGTCTTTGATAGACCTTAGCCCAGTTGAAGCACCGCTGGAGGCAATGAGACAGACAGGGCTAGGAGTGTTAACCCCACAGACAATAAGTACGAATGCTTCACAGTCGCCAATGATGCACGCAGGGAACATTTCATTGCAAGGTTTTACGGTCCACAGTTGAATGAGTGGTTAGAGAAGACCTTTACTACGCAAAAGACTACAGTAACTGCAGTGGAACCGGAAAGGTTGGGGAGAGATGAGTACCTGAACTTTGTGAGACTGGGCGTGGAAGCTGCTGAATTAGTGGACGGAAAAATGGGGGTAAACAGATTAGAGTCATACACAGAAGCAGAATTGAGATATCTGTGCCCTAAGATTACTAAAGAAGTAGGCAAGGTACATCAGAAATTATCGAACCTGGCAGACAAATACAATATTGATATTGAGAATACTAAACATTTGAAAAGAAGTTACAGGTTAGACTTTGACTCAAAAGACTTCGAGCATATGAGGTCTGCTGGAATGAAAGCGCATTTAAAGGAAATATTGCAAAGTGCGCAAATCTGGGGAGCGTTAGAAAAGTGGGAAGGCAGATGGGCTAAGAAAGGAGACAAGGAGAAAGGTGACAGCCCAGGATCGAGTAAAGCTAAAACTACACCAGATACGGAATCAGTAACGATGCTACCAATGAGAGAAACCGCTGGTGGGGTTCTAATCCATGTACCATGGTCCAGGGGAGACACCCTATCCTTCACTAATGATTATCCCAGGTTGAGGGAGAAACCGATCGAGTGGTACCAACAAACAGATAGGTTTGTGAAGCTTGCGAAGTGTCTCTGGGAAGACCTGAATACCTTGTTTGAGATCATTGTTCCGCCCGACTTATGGCTTGAGTGCAAGCGAGGGGTAGACTGGCCGACGCAGGAGCCGGAAAGGGATACGGTGACCGGAGCACCCTCTGAGGAGGTGATGAAGTACTATCACAAAGTAATTGAGTTTTTAAAGCAGAAAGTGTCGCCGAAAGTGACTGATTGGCAGAAAATAGACCGGACCTCACAAGAGGTTAAAGAATCAATACATGCTTACTATGAGAGGTTGTTGAAGGCATTCAAACATTACAGTGGTACTGAGACCATTGAGCCGAAAGACATGAACCATCTTGTGTTCAGATTCGTTGAAGGGTTGTGACCAGAGGTTAGCCAGATGATTAAGAATCATTTGATCTGTTGGCAAGCGAAGCCGATTGATGAGGTGTTGCAGTATGCAAAATACTGAAGCGATGAGATTGAGCTGAAGCAGAAAAAGTTGAAGGAGAAAGTGATGGTGATGCAGATAAGGGCTGCGCAGGCAGGAATACAGGGAAATGGAATTCAGCAGATGATACAGCAGCAACCGCAAGGGAATGGTGTGTTTCAGGCACAACCAAGAGGTCGAGGTTTTGTGAATTGCAGACCAGACTTGAATACTGTTGTGGTTCAAAATGACGCACAAGGGATGAAAAAGATGTCACCATGTCATGCGTGCGGGGGTGTGGGGCATGTGAAGTGGGAATGCCCAAATGTGGTGCAAGATGGTGTCGTTCAACAAAGCACTAATGTCGGTACATTGCAAAATATGAGAGGTCCAAAATTGAGAAATCAAAACCCGAAGTTTCAAAATAACATGGTCCAGATGCAAGGGTTACAGCCCATACAGCAAATGCAAATGCCGCGTGTTCAACCAGCGCAAATACAGCAAGTACAACAGCAGGTTCCCATGGTACCTAGACAGCAAATGCAACTACCAATGGCTCCAATGGGACAGCAACAGGTGATGCTTCCTCAGCAGGTCACAGGTCAAGTGATGAGCCAAAATAATACAGTACAGCAATTCCCATTGCGTGGTGAAGATGGAATGAATGAGGAATGGTCGGATGACAGTTCAGACAGTGAAGAGTGCAGGCTTGCAGCGTCCCTAGAGGTAGATCAGAGGGGACCCTATGTAGAGGGAAAGGTAATGGGTCATAAGGTTTCATTCTTAGTTGATACCGGAGCTACACGCTCTACAGTCAGAAGTGCAGAGGTTCTGAAATTGCCACTTTCGGGACGTACCATAAGAGTGGTCGGAGTAGCAAATCAGTACTTGACAAATCCAATTACTGATCCAGTGCAAGTTGAGATTGGCAACTTCCAGGGACTGCATAAGTTTGTAGTCTGTGATTCAAGTCCGGTATCCCTACTGGGAAGAGACTTACTGTGCAAGACGAAATGCTCGATTACCTGTTCCAATGATGGAATTCAGGTGCAGACAAACAGTGATGATGAAGGGGATGATGGTCAGTTCTCAGAGTTAGAGACAGAAACCGCGAATGAAGACTACCCTTTGATAACATTATTCCCGATGCTTACAGTGACTGACTTACCAGCCGAGTTGCAGGGAACGGTGACAGAGAAAGTGTGGGACTTGACAGGAAAGGAAGTGGGAATGATAAAAGGAGTGGAACCAGTTAAAGTTCAAGTGAAGCCAAATGCAGTGTTTCCCAAGGTGCCACAATATCACATGGCACAAGACCCGGACTTAGAATCCTTAGTACTGCCTTTCAATTCAACACTAGTACAGTACATTGACGACTTGCTGATTGCATCCAGGACAAAAGATGACTGTAAATATGACACAATTGCCTTATTGAATCTTTTGGGTAAGAACAGACATAAAGGGCCTGATTCTAACTTTGGAGGACGGTGTTAAACCGTCCCAAAAGTGGCGGATATACCACCTACCGTATTACGAGTCCATTATATCCTATGGAACTCGTAATACGGTAGGTGGTATATCCGCCACTTTTGGGACGGTTTAACACCGTCCTCCAAAGTTAGAATCAGGCCCAAAGTGTCGCCAAAGAAGCTGCAGTACTGTCAGAAAGAGGTGAAGTACTTAGGACACTTGATTGAGAGAGGGTCCAGGAGAATATCGAAGGAAAGGGTGACAGCCATTTTGCAAATGAACCCCCCGACAACAAAGAGAGATGTCAGGATGTTTTTGGGAATGGTGGGTTACTGTCGCCAGTGGATACCCAACTTCTCAATTATCTCAAAACCATTGATAATGCTAACAGGCAAAGAGATTAAGGATGAACCGTACACCATAACCCTATCCAAAGAAGAGCTTGAGTCATTCATGGAATTGAGAGAGTGCATGTGCAGGGCACCAGCTTTGGGTATGCCTGATTACACAAAACCTTTCCTACTATTTTGTCATGACGGTGTTGCTTGTTCTTTGTCTGTCTTAACACAGGAGGTGCAAATTGCCCTGTAGCATATTTTTCAGCTACCTTGGACCCCGTCGCAGCAGCCTTACCGGGTTGTTTGCACGCAGTTGCAGCAGTTGGTCAAATCCTCACGCAGTGTGAAGGCATAGTGATGGGACATCCCTTGACAGTAATGGTTCCACATTCAGTTGAAATTTTGTTGACTCGAACCAAAACTCAGCACATGAAAAATGCCCGACTTACCAGATATGAGACAATTATTTTGGGGTCACCTAATGTTTCACTAAAGCGATGTACTGTATTAAACCCGGCAACTCTACTTCCTGTTGCAAGTACCAAGATTAATAATGAAGAAGAAGTGGAGCATGATTGTCTTGAGGTAACAGAACTATGTACCAAGCCCCGACCTGATATTCAAGATACGCAGTTAAAGGAAAATGACTGCATTATGTTTGTTGATGGATCCTGTTCGAGAGATTCACTTGGAATGCTAAGAGCTGGTTACGCTGTATGTACCATAGCTGGTATCATTGAAGCTTCCTGGCTCGAGAAAGTGTATTCCGCACAAGTGGCAGAATTAATTGCCCTTACTAAGGCATGCCACGCAGCTGAAAATCTGAGTCACTATCTATACTGACAGCAGATACGGATTTGGAATTGTACATGATTTTGGCCAATTATGGTCACAGAGAGTTTTCGTGACCTCTTCTGGTTGTCCTGTGAAAAATGGTGAACAAATTAAGGATCTGTTACATGCGATTCAGTTACCTCTTGAAATTGCTGTGGTGAAATGCAATGCTCATGTTAAGTCACAAGACTTTGGCCCTCATTCTGACCTTGGCGGTCTTTTCACAAGACCGCCGAGTTACCGCCGCGGTGAAGACGGCCGACCGCGGCGGTATGCTGCTGTGCGCATTCTGACCGCTGGGAGCGTTCCGCCGGAAAACCGCCAGCAGCCACACTGGCGGTCGGCGGGAAAGTGGAGACTGGTCAACCTCCACCGCCACGCCAGCAGAACACCGCCCACAGAATTACGACCCACATTTCTGTGTGGCGGTCTTCTGTTGGCGGTCTTCTGTTGGCGGTCACCTCCCCATGGCTCCTGTCACCTCCCGGAGGACCAACGCACAAGGTAAGTTGATCGTCCGTGAGGGGAGGGGGTGGGGGGGTGTTGTGTGATGTGTGCGTGCATGGGGGTGTGCGTGGGAGTGTGTAGAGGGGGTGTGTGAGTGCGTGCATGCGGGCGGGGAGTGCTGCTGTGCCTATGGGCAATGTGTGTAGTTCGGCGGGTGCGCATGTCGGCATGTATGTGTGCGGGTATGTGTCCCCGTTGTGTATGTGTGTGTGTAGGGGGTGTGTATATGTGCATGTAGGGGGTGTGTGCATGTCGGGGTGCGTGTATGTGCATGTCGGGGTGGGGGTGGGGAGGGGGTTCGTACCACCTCTGGGGGGTGGCAGGGGGGTGGAGGGTGTGGGGGGAGGACTCGGGGGGGCAGTGGGGGGTGGGGGAGACCCCTATCAGTGCCAGGGAAGGAATTCCCTGGCCCCGATAGTGCCTACCGCCATGGTTCGCATGGCGGTTCCCGACCGCCAGAAACCGCGGCGGTAAGCAGGGTCATGATACCGTTGGCGGTCTTGGGTCGACCGCCGGACCGGAGTGCGCAGACTCCAGCCCGTCGGTCGTGACCGCCGTGGCTGTCGGAGTGGGGAAGTGGCGGTCGGTCGCGGCGGTGACCGCCGCGGTCAGAATGCCATTTTTAATACCGCCGGTCTGTTTGCGGTCCGACCGCCGTCTCTCCGCCGACCGCCAAGGTCAGAATGAGGGCCTTTGTGTCCATGGGAAACGGCTATGCAGATCAAGTCTCAAGGTTTTGCCCATTGAACTGTATATCGTTCAAGGATCAGTGGGAATTGTTACCGCAAACCGAAAATGACACATGTTTGAACCTTGCATTAAGGGTGGTTAATACACTAGATGAGCTAAAAACACTACAGGGTCGTGCTAGCAAAGAGGAAAAACGCTCCTGGCAGAGAATGCAATGTGTACAAAGAGCTGATGACTTATGGGTCTCAGAGGAGGGGAAACTGGTTTTGCCAAACAGTCTTCTATCACAAGTCGCGTGGCTTTACCATGGGCAGGCACATCTTGGGAGAGATGCAATGATCAGGTCATTCAAGATTGACTGGTTTAACCCAAAATTCAGACATGCCGCAGAGGTTACATGTCACAGATGCATCATCTGTCAACAGATGAATGCGGGAAAAGGGACTGTGGTAACTTTGAGCCACATAGGGAGAGCTGGTGGTCCATTTAGCAAGATGCAAATGGATTTCATTGAGATGCCTGTTTGTGGAGGATTGAAGTACGTGTTGGTGATTGTGTGTGTTTTCAGCCACTGGATTGAAGCCTACCCCACACGTAGAAACGACAGTCTCACAGTTGCAAAGCTGCTGCTTAGGGAACTAATACCCAGGTTCGGGTTTCCGGTCTCTATAGAATCAGATAGGGGCAGACACTTTGACAATGAGATGATTAGGCTCTTGTGTGCCGCATTAGACATTGAACAGAAGCTGCATTGTAGTTCCCGCCCTGAAGCATCAGGACTAGTAGAACAAATGAATGGTATTTTGAAATCAAGAATGGCGAAGATGTGCGCAGCTACCAATATGAAATGGCCAGATGCATTGCCCTTAGTGCTGATGTCAATGAGGAACACCCCTGATAAGAAGACAGGACTATCACCCCGTGAGATCCTTATGGGTAGAGCTATGAGGCTGCCCGCAGTACCTGCAAATGCTCTTGTGAATATCACGGATGATATGGTGTTGGACTACTGCAAAGGTTTGGCTGATGTGGTTCGCTCTTTTTCTCACCAGGTGGAAGCCAACACATTGCCACCGGTCAGTGATCCAGGTCACACTTTGCAAGCCGGTGACTGGGTGGTTGTCAAGAAGCATGTGAGCACGTCTTGTTTGGAGCCGCGCTGGAAGGGGCCATATCAAGTAATATTGACAACAGCCACTGCTGTGAAATGTGCAGGCGTCCCAAACTGGATACATGCCAGTCACACAAAGAAGGTAACGTGTCCAACTGATGAGGAACTTGAAGTTTTTGACTCAACTGTTCTAGAGAGGGAAGTCTCAGGGCCTGAAAACAGCCAAGAGAGAACTGAAACTGCAGGAGAGCCCACTGAGAACAGCCTAGTCCGTCAAACAATAAACGAGTTTGAGAGAGGTGACAATGTGCCTATCTCAGTAGAGGCAGCCGGAGAACTGAATCAAAGAGATGTTCTCCCAGAAGCAGACGGATACGGGTTAGAGCTTGAACCTGTTACAGATCCAGAAGAAGAAGAAGAAGGGGAAATAGTAGAGAGAGAGCAAAATACACCGGCATCCCCTGAGCCAGTTGCAGGTCCATCAAGAGAAAACACCATAGCACAAGAGGAGGGTGCTGTTCAGCGTCCTGAAAGAACAAGCAGGAAAAAGACGCATTAGGGAGATAACTGGCCAGAGAAGCAGACTGCGAAAGAAAAGGTCGTACAAGGTGAAACAATAACAGAAGAAACCGATACCACAAGAACAGAAGATCTGAGTGAAGGAGGATTTCAAGGCGAACGCCGATTGAAAAGCAAAAGAATCGCAAATAGAAGGTACGCAGGTCCTGAATGGGCATATGCAAAAACATCTGAATGGAAACAAGAATTCTTAGCGTTCTGTTTTGATCGAGAAGTACCAGGCCAATACTACGGTACCTGGAATGAATCAGGAAAAGAGACTGTTTTAAAACTGAAATTGAAAAGAAATTGAACGTTGGAAAAGCTAAGAAAGAGACTTATAAATTACCGGATGTAACACTGATAAACTGAAATGACTTTGAAAAACCTGATTATGACAAGATGCTAATCTGATTTGACAAAAGGGTCCTGGAGTGAGTGAAACGCTGTAAATATACACAAAGAGAAAGAAACTTTTTGCATTAAGAAAAAAAAAAAAAAGAGTTTTATATAGTCCTCAATTGATTATTGTTCTACTATCTGATTCTTTACAGACATGGCTTATAATAGAGGTAGTAACAAAAAGGGTAAGGTGTGTGGTTGGTTGAGTCTTACATTAGGTATCGTGTGTGCGATAATAATTGTAGGTGTGATTGTGGAAATGACGTGGTTGGATAAGAAAGTGACTAACAATGCTTCAAAACCTGAGACTACAAAGCTAACACCGTGGGAGAAGTTTGAGCAGGATGCAAAACACTTGCATGAGGGAACTAATTCAAAAGGGGAGCTTCCTACTAATGTTTTCTATCGCTTGCTGAATGAGTACGTTGAGACCATGGATGCGAAAAACTATTATGTGTGCACAAAGATTCCTTCATCAGTGCAAGAAGGGGTCACCTATCATAGTCTTCCTTTGACATACGGGATAAGTTGTAGCTTGCTGTTAACAAGATTCTATAATCAAGAGCATGTGCAATACTTCTATTCAAATTTGGATGTAGTGTTTTCTTTTGTGCCTGTGATTGAGTTTCTCAACAAATTAGCTAAAGAGCATAGTATAAAACTAGTTAGAGGTTTCTTTGAACCAACACTTACATTTGGGACAGCTTATGCACACCGCAATAATCTGACTTGCTTATTGACACCTGTAGAGAAAAGCTTCTTAGATCGCACAGATGATAGACGCAAAGCACTGAAAGAAAGATTAGAAAAGGGGCTAGAAAAACGCACATTTGCAAATGACTATGCTTACACTGCAATAAAGACGCAAGGCAAACTAGATATAGATGCATTACATGTAGGAAGGCTTTGTATATATAGGCCGAAATCTGAACATGACACTCTATTTGTGGGAACGAGTGAATGCAGGCATGTGTTTTTGTTTCAGAGTAAATGGACATTCATGTTAAATGGACAGGATCCAGCGATCGCTGCGATCTATTATATCTGTGGACTTAATGCTTATTACCGTCTCCCTAAGGGATGGTATGGGATATGTTATTTGGGAATAGTTTTCCCAAAGATTTACCAGATTGATGACTTAAAGCAAATACCTAAATCGTCTGAATTACAACATGCTAGACAAAAACGAGAGACAGCGGCTGCTGTCATTGGTGACATATTTAGAGCCATAATTCCTTCGGTAGGGGTTATTTTAAACTGCATGAAGATTCAAAAGTTGTCTACTATTGTGGATAACATGCTGACAAATTTTACAGTGGCTATACTCCTGATGGATACTGAACTTGCTGCACAAAGAGCTATGACTCTTCAAAATCGGCTTGCTTTAGACATTCTTTTAGCAAAGAGCGGCGGAGTCTGCAAGATGCTCAATGAGCGTCATTGTTGCTCATATATACCTGATAATAGCAAAAAGATTAGAGGTATGCTTACTAACCTAACTAAGTGCAGATTTGAAGGATTTGAAGGAACCTGGAGTGTGGGAGAAATTAGGAAAGGGAATTGCCAGAGTACGGAGCTGGTTTAGCAATATTTGGAATGGGGTACTTGCAAAAATATTAGGTGGTCTATTAATTGTTCTAGCCTGTCTATTAGGATTATGGGGAGCTTGCAAAATCAATGACAAAATTAAAAGAAATTGGAACAAGAGGAGTAAAAAGCATGAACAAAATGAAAGGGAGAAAATGTTTAATGAAATTTGGGAGAGTTCACACAAGGGACAAGATGTTGAAATGCGCATTATGCGTAAAGTGAAAAATTAAGGTGAAAGGTCAAAGGGGAAGGGTTTGTGTGATGATGAACGTCATCAGAGGAGGGACTGAGAGAACGTAACTTATATAATCTATATTAACATGAAATGTTTATGAATTAATGTGTGATAATGCTGCATAGAAATAATGATAATAATAATTTTTGCTTATACGTGCACTTGAAATGTGACTACGGGGAGTGGCCGTCAATGTATACGTAGACTAATAATAATGACCAAAATGTTTTATATCACGTTTAAATAAGTTTGTACTAATGACTGCATTATTGAATCTGTGCTGAAATCCCCATAGGCCTTAAGTTAGCATGAGCCGAAGTTTAGCTGTTTGGCTTTCATATTGAATGTATTTTCCTATTTTGCAGTGTGCTGACTCATAAAAGGACACAACCCTGCCTGTTCTTTTTCTTCAAATTAGAAGACAAATGTAACCATGTTAGATCCGTTCTCATACATACTTTTCCCTGCTCGTGAAATAAATGTTAAAAAACAAACTGAAACAGTGTAGATTAATGTAATGTACAAGGTCATTCAAACCGGTGAAGACAATGGAACTGCTGACCAAAAGATGTGCAAAGAATTACAGAAAGATGAAATCATACCGGACGTGCCACCTTTGAAGACGTCAATAATGAAGACCAATCAAAGACTTGTAAAATAATATGGGGTGAAGAATTAGACTACCTAATGTATTTTCTGATAAGTTAAAGATAGTGGGGTATAACAGATGACCAATAGAATATTGGGGGAATGTACAATGGAAAAGGGATAAAAACCCATGTTACGGGGAGTCATTTAGGTGGGTTAGGGAATGCTATTGATTTTATCCAGAAACTCTGTCACTCTGTTTGGTGACTTGTTGGTTTACTTAAAACCATCCTCGCTATTAGATTGTCCATTTTTACACTTTACCTCGTTATGAGGAAAGTGCCCTTTTGCCCCAGAGCCGAGTTTTGACTGTTGGCGAATAGACTGATGTCCTGAGGACGAAGACTGAGCCTGTGCGCTGACCTAAACCTTGGAGGGTAATTATGACAATGCATTAGTGATTTGTCTGTTTGCTTTTCCTTTCTAGGTACCAACTGCTTACTTTTGACAGCAACCATAGTTAGATGTTTTCCAAATTGTTGTTCTAAATTGTTTTGCATGAAGCCCAACATGTGAATGCTAATCAGTGGTTACGAAAGGTGTTCACCAAAACTGACGCAAATAGACAAACGACCGAGACTATGCTTTGTTGAACTGACGCATTATTGACACTCTGCTGAATTTGACCTATGTTCACGCTGTGTTATGTTCTGATGTTTGTGATTCTTGCTTTAAAGAAAGCTTATCAAAGTTGCCATATCGTGACTATGCTATTATGTTTCTTGGTTTTGAGATTAACGCATCTGCTTTTAGACTGTAATTAATAGGGAATAAAACTCATAAAATTCTACTAAATCAGTGTGGTTATTCATGGCTGAAAGGTCATGGTAACGTCTTGATTTGATTAATGACTTTGACTAAAGTAAAATGTATTGTTGTGATAAATATTGATGACATTATTAAAGTATTGATTGACATATTGATTAGCTATCTCGTCCTAAGGTGTCTCTCAACTGGGTCAAAAGATTCATTGGCCTAAAACGATGATCATAAAGGGACGCGTTAACAGTTCAACTCAGACATTCCTGGAACTGAAACATAAACATTATCTATAGATGTTATTAGGGATTTCATGACCTTCACTCTCTCCTCCAGGAAGGACAATTGTCTCGCTTTTTTGCATGCCATTTAGCCTTCAAATGCATTCACGGTTGTTCCTTAAACAGAAAAGTATAGCAATAGTCATTAAGATTCCCTAGTTCACACTGGTGCCAATAAATTACTTTCCTAAGCATGTATCCCCACGTGAAACACCAAATATATGTATCATGTAATATCAATAGTCCTTAAAAATAATACAGATCCTTTCCGAACACTCAGCTAATTACAAAATATGTGACAGAGCTGTATGTTTATAGTCCTTGCCGGTTATCTCTGAAACAGTACTTTAAACTACTCATTTGTTTTCGAAATATGTTTTTATTCATTTGAATACTTCTCTTTATTTAGTTTGTACTTTTAAATAGTGCTTTTAAATTAATAAAACAGCAATTGCCAATATTTAAGCAAGGTTTGATAACAAGGAACTGGTTGCTCAAAGTAACTTGATTGCCTAGCAAGTAGTCACTGAAACACCCAGAAGCTTATACTCAACATATTTAAGATGCCTACCATCGTTTCCAAGTATTGTGAGTTCAATGGCCTAATGGGAAATGTAGTTTCTGATTGTTTCAAATGCACCAGATGCATACTAAGTCCTCTAGAAATGAAATCTTTCACCGAACAGCGCCAAAGTTCCAAGTGCATTGCCAGTCGCCCTTCTATTCTTAAAATGCGCATTGCACTTATTAGTTCGGAGTACAATGAATGGTCTGTAGGTGTGCACGAGTGGGAAGGTGAGTCTTTTCAATGTATCATGACAGGAGCTGATCTCAGTATACGACATGTACATCTGTCAGTGACTAGATCTCATCACATATATTTTCATTCAAGAGGAGATATCTTTCAGATCAGCGTCTTCCCTTTCCAGAGTGGTACAGTAAGCTGGAAGTCCTTTGAGCCCATCTTCATCAAACGACTGTCAGCATACAGTAAAGGTCCTTAAAGATGGACGTTTAGAAAAGCTCCCTTTCTGCCCTCAGGCAAGTTGGGATTTTACACACATGGCATTCTAGAAAAATTGTAGTGCCACTATCCACAGAAAGTATGCAGTGTAGGGATACATTTGGAAATGAGGTTTTCAGTTTTTTAGATTCACCTAAGAATAGCATGCAAGTCTCCTTTCCTTTACAATACCATGTGTCACCTAATAGCGATTTAAAACCTGTTTGGAGCCACTGAAGAAGTAGATTTTCTACTAAAGGCAATAGAACACCGTCAGAGTTTGTTCCTCAGGCCCATTTTTATACTTTTTTAGCGCTGCATTTGAGTCGTCGTTTGACGCAAAATCGGCACAAACTTACAAAATACAACTGTATTTTGTAAGTTTGCGCTGCTTTTGCGTCAAAAAATGACGCAAATGTGACGCTAAGAAAGTATAAATACGGGCCTCAGTTTCTTAAATGTCTATATCGCTTAAATTTTTTGAGATTGGAAGGAGCCACTTTCATGCAAAGATATGTAGGGCTGTTTACAACTGTATATTGTTATCTGCTAGGACCATGCTTCAAGGAACAAAAATAAAAAACAGGCGATGGGGACTCCATACGACACGTTTTGTTGGAATAAATTGTCTATATCTCTGGGATGGTGATTCTGCAGATTACTGCGGTGTCCTAATCTGTGGGTGTGATCAGAGCCATTTATCACAAGGATGGAATTCCCTGGAATTTCCCACGGGACACTGGGCCAGATGTAGCAAATAAAATATTTGCGAGTTGCAAAGTGCGAGTCCATGCGACTCACAATTTGCAACTCACAAATTGGTATGCAGTACGGTGTCTCAGACACCGACTGCGACTCGCTATGTGGTCGCAATGACCCACCTCATGAATATTCATGAGGTGGGTAGCAAATTGCGGCCCCATAGCGAGTCAAGGCACTCGCAAACATGGAGGCCTGCTGTAGTCAGCAGACCTCCGTGTTCGTGACTGCTTTAAATAAAGCAGGTTTTTTTTTTTTTTAAGTGTAGCCCGTTTTCCTTAAAGGAAAACGAGCTGCACTTAAAAAAAAAAACGAAACCTTTAGTTTCGGTATTTTTTCAGGGCAGGGAGTGGTCCCTTGGACCACTACCTGCCCTGAAAAAATAATATGGGGTCCAGTCACAAAGGGGAAGGGGTCCCATGACCTTCCCGTTTGCGAGTGGGTTACTATCCACTTCAAGTGGATGGTAACTGCGACTCCATTTGCGACCGCGTACGCGGTCGCAAATGGAATTGCATCCCACTGCGAGTCGCAAATAGGAAGGGAACACCCCTTCCTATTTGCGAGTCGGAAATGCATTTTGCGAGTCGGTCCCGACTCGCAAAATGCATTTCTGCATAGGAAACTCACATTTGCGACTCGCAAACGGCCATTTTTGCCGCTTGCGAGTCGCAAATCGTTTCCTAAAAACCGGCCCTAAGTATCAAGATCATAAAAGAAAGCAGTACCTGCAAAAAATCATAATGGTCCCACAGAGAATAGGAGAAACACAGATTCAGCTTTAATATTGTTAAAAGGGCTTTAGAGGTGTTTTGGTACAGAAACGATAAACAATTATACCTATTTTACAAATTCTTACCAAGCTAGAATTATTGTGGCAATTTGAAATTGGGCTTGCCATTTCCAGGCACACAGTGCTGTGACGACCATTATACCAGATCCCAGGATGTGGTGTACTCCTACATACACTGACACTCATTTTCCAAGAGACGGCTTTCTATGTGAAAGAAGCACCCGGAAACAGGACTTGGAATGCAGAGGTGATAAGGTTCCTCAGAGGGACCTGAAAATGCCCCCTTTTAAGCCTTTTTGCCAAATATGTGGAAAGCGGCAGCCCCCAATCCTTTATATATTAGAAAAACAATGCATAAGTAGAACATCTTGATAAACTCCAACCTGGAGTAGAGAAGCTCAGAGGCATTTGCGAATCTGTGAATATATTGACCCCATGCGTAGTTCATACCTTGTAGGAAAACGTAACATTTTAGAGGAATTGAAATGTAATGTGCTGCAATAAATAAATAAATAAATACATAAGAAGGGTGGCACCCATTACATTCAGGAAAAATATCCTTGCAACTACACTGACTGTGCAGTTTTCCACCTTTTGTAACTTCCCATTTCAACTGACTAGACACTCATGAAACATGTTTTTTAGTCCCACAAATCTAGGCTAAAGAAACTTCCAGATAACAAAAATGCATTGACAGCGCCTAGGGGCCACACTTATAAGTGAAAGTTCTGCTTTGTTTTTTAAGTCGTTTGTTGATGTGTGAGTGAATTAATTTGAGAATGATTTGAAGGGTGAGTGAGTGAATGCATTGATCAGTGGTTGTATATGAGTACTTGAGAGCATGAGTAAAAGAGAAAGTGCATGGATGGAGGGCAAGCTGGCATGGTGTGCTCGTGGAGGGATGAAGTGGCGGTGTGGGCTTTGAGTGGGATGCAAAGTGGTGTGTAGGAGACAACAGCAGAACAGTGAGGGTCGCAGCTCCCTTCAAGTTCTTCGGAAATGAAATACATAAGCCAGAGAGGTACATCTCATAACACACAGATACTCACTTAGCATATATATTTTTATTTCATGGATATTTTGCAAAAAGAGTTAAAACATCTTGACATTTGTGTCTTCTCCAAACCTGTAAGAGTGAGATGAAGGGGCACAAGGTGGAATGAAGACTTAGGGCCATAAGTACGAGCACATTTTCCCATAGACACAGAATAGGTAAAAACCTTTGATACATGTGGCCCTAAATACTGGAGACAAATTTAGTTGGTATTTCCAATGGAATTAAACATGTTTCTTAAACTAATATTAAACGTCCAGGGCAGACTTCAGCATGATATAAGTGTGATCCTTACCTATACTGTTTTTTATGTCCCTACTCTCTGTTTACTCGTGCTCTGAGTTTAAAGATGTACTTACATTTTGCTGTTTCCTATTCATTCCTACACAATTCTTTATTGTCCACATTTTAACAAAAGAATGGTAGTTTCACAAATCATTTACAGGTTACCATGTGAAAATAATGTATAGATTGGCAATTATTTCCTTTTGCTCTAACCACGCAACTCTCGCGACATGGTGAACCGCTCCTCTCTTACTTGAAACGAGCAGAACAGTCAATCCTCAAGAAATCTGCAGGAGGCAGAGCACTCTGGTGTTGCTTGTGCTTGCTGGATGGCGGCTTTGCCCGTAGACTCGTTGTCGGCTTGTGCGTTTGAGTCACTCTTAATGAAGTGGGAAGGGCCTCTCCTCCCGGGAGCTTGAGTGTCCTCTACGATGCTTTTTGATGTCAACAAAGAAAATTAAAGAGGCATGTTGGGCTCTTAAATACAGCAAAGCGCCACTCTTACGTTTTCCGGTTTTTACATGTTCACAGGAAGTCACATTTTAATAACCCGAGAAAGTTACGTACAGTGGAGTTTAATTGCTATTTTCCAATTCGAGAAAAAGTCATTCACTTCCTGTTTTCCGTTTGCTAATATTTAATAGCCTGCAAAATAAATGAAGGTGTTGTCGAGCAGTCCGAATGTGTTTTTTCCCCATGGGGTTATCAGTCCCCTGTTTCTCTTTTTTTCCCCAGTTACTTTTCGGACCAGTCGTACACTTTGGGCCCGAATTCTGTTTGGCCTTCTCTCATTTTGTTTTGGCCCTGATTTCCTACAAGCTATTCCTTCTACTTTAGTTTTACACTTCCTGTAGGTTTTTCTGCTATTATTATTGATCCTTCACTGCAGACACCCGTACTTGGTTCATACCTTAATTGCAGAAAGAGCAATGTGACGTCTAGAAGGCGTCACACAGAGGTCAGGAAATGTCTTTTTCGGCTATTTAGACATTCCAGAGACTTCCTGAAATATGGTTTCTCTTAAGACGGAAAGATATGAAAGCACATTTTTGATTAAATGTCTTTAGATCAAAAATCCAAGGAGAAATTGAATTGTTGGATAGCCAAAGGTGAAGAATAGAAATGGCGAACTATAGAAAGAAATGTCAAAATATATGAAACAACTTGGAGCCCTACTTACAAGTGGAAAAGGTAATAATTTCACAGGCAAAAAGACTGATCAATTGCTGGAGAATGAAAGCAATTCCCGTCAGCGATTTAGTTATCTGTTCATATTTAACATGTTTTACTTATCTTGCATCCATATGACTGTTAGCTGGTTCCAAGATGCGGTCTTTCTGTATTATTTTTTTGTGTAGCATATTACTTTTTTATAGTGCATATTTTGAATTGATCTGCCTCAAAGTGTTTATCACCAACATCAATTAAGAGCCCTGGAGTTGAGGCTTACTGTAGTGCAAGTTTCTCACAGCGTCTGCCAGTAGTGTTCAGAATACATGTTCAACCAACCCTTGGCTTCTTTACAAAGTGCACAAAGAAATGGTCACTTTTTCCATACTTAATGGTGATTCTGTACAAATGTGTAAACAGATGTCAACATATTGACAAGGTGGGAGTAAAAGAAAATGTAGCTCTTACAGGTGAGTGACTGCCTTGTGTGTTTGAAGGGAGGTGATGATGTGAAGAAGATGTAAGGAAGTGCAAACAGGAGAGAGGGAAAAGAGGATGCTGAAGTTAAAAGCGATAAGGTGTAAGATAAGCAGATGGAGGAAATGTGGAGAGAATAGAGTGTACATGTCTAACAGGTTGAACATAACAGGTGTAAATGAAACACTTTGATGACCACTACCCTCTGAAGACCACTCCCCCTTCCACTAGCCTCAGTAATGTTTAACTCACGGTTTGATAGTTTCAGAATTAAAACATTTTTAATGTTTACTATTTACAACAAAATCGTTATTGTTGAGGAATGGGTGTACTATGTGATATAGCTAGGAAGCCTTATAGCTCAGTACACACACAAGTACTGCATGGGTCCAGTAGAGTATATTTACTTAACCTTAAACTCAACCCTGGGTAGCTGTGGCTGCTGCAAGCAGTAAGGATTAGCAAAGAAAGAATGTGTAAAGCATTTAACAGCACCAAACAACAGAATAAGAAAATCATACAACACAGCACAAAAGAAGCAAGACAGCAATTTATGAAAATAGATTTGATTTTTATGATTTTTTACAGAGCCTAAGTATCAAAATCCACTGGAGGGTTCGGGCAAAGATTTTAGAAGTAATCATTTTTATATCAATTGTGTTAGAAATGGGGTCTCTAGTTGGCAGTCGGTTTGAACCCTGTCCAAGAAGGGACCCTCATTCTAGTCAGGATAAGAGAGATACCCACTCAGATAACCCCTGCTCACCCCCTTGGTAGCTTGGCATGAGCAGTCAGGCTTATCTCATGTGTAAACCATTTGCACATAACACACAGTAATAAATGAAAACACTACAAAAGGACACCACAAAATAGCCAATATTTATCTATATAAGATGAGATGAAATATGATAAAAATCCACCATACAGTAATAGATATATGAATTCTGCAAGATTTACTCAAAAATACAGTTCCTTGAAGTGGATAGTCCACCTGGGGCTATCACGCCATCGTGATTAACAAAACCAACAGTTCAGGCCCACCACGGCGTCGCGGGCAAGCTATGGTGTCGGGAAGGCCCACAAACAGTACCTTGGATTTGCAGGGCGTCGTGATCCTCGCAGTGAGCTCCAGAGAGCAATGTCATTGGCATCACGTTATCAGTGCTGGAGTCAGTGGTCATCGAGCCCTTGAAGTCACATGCGTTCCGGGCTGACGAAAGTCAGGAGCGCTGGCGTTGATGGCATTGGGGCTGCGGTGAAAAGCGGGATGATGCGACGTGTGGTGCCCACAGGTCACGGTGCAGGCAGCAGCTCGGTGATGTCATCCAGCAGCATTAGTGAGACCAGGGCTGCGGTGTGAAGCACGGCGGTGCAAAGTACGGTGTCACCAGGTCTTGGTGCAAGCAGCGTCATCGTCGTTGCTGAAGCGCATTCGTCAGTAGGCCGAAGCCGGCGGTGCGGGATGGGGCGGAGCTTCGCGACCCTCACGAGCGGTGTCCACAGGCCACGGTGCAGGCAGGGATGCCTGGGGCGACACTGGAGTCGATGGTGCTGGTGTCGGTGGACTGAGGCTGTGGTGCGGGACATGATGGTGCTTTGTGTACCTCACGAGTGGTGTCCAGAGGCCACGGTTCAGGCAGCGGTGCCGGTGTCAGCAGGAGCGGTGTCGTCGGGCATGCCCAGGCTGCGGTGTGAGCAGGTGATGGGGAGGGTGGGGCCCAGAGGTCGTGGTGCAAGCAGCGGCTCGGTGAAGTCTTACGATGATGGCATCGGTGAGACCAGGGTCGCTGTGCAAAGCGGGGCAGTGCTGCTCTATGCGGCCTCATCCGGTCACGGTGCAGCCCAGTGGCATCGTTGGTGGCGTCACTGTGTGTTTTATCCTTGTACAGCACAAAACACACAGTTCCCAGTGCTGTAGGAAGAGGAAACTGAAGGCTTTGATATCCCTGAGACTTCCAACAGGAGGCAAGCTCTACTCCAAGCCCTTGGAGAACTTCCTCAAGCGGGACACAAAGCAAAGTTCACCCTTTGCAATCTTTTCAGGCAGAAGGCAGCAACAGCAGGCCAGTCTAGCAAAACAACACAGCAAAGGGACAGTACTCCTCCTTCAGCTGTTTAGCTCTTCTCCTGGGCAGAGGTACCTCTTGATTCCAGAAAGATTATAAAGTCGGAGGTTTGGGGTTTTCTCCTTATACCCCTTTCTGCCTTTCAAGTTGGCAAACTTAAAAGCAAAGTCTCAAGTGTTTGCAAGATCCTTCGTTGTCCAGGCCAGGCCCCAAACAGACACCAGGGGGTTGGAGACTTCATTGTGTGAGGGCAGGCACAGTCCTTTCAGGTGTGAATGACCACTCCTCCCTCCCCTCTAGCTCAGATGGCTTATCAGGATATGCAGGCTACACCCCGCCCCCTTTGTGTCACTGTCTAGAGAGAGGTGAAAAACAGCCCAATTGTCAAACTGACCCAGACAGACAATCCACAAACAGTCAGAGTCACAGAATGGTTTAAGCAAGAAAATGCCTATTTTCTAAAAGTGGCATTTTCAAACCGACAATTTAAAAACTAACTTCACTAAAAGATGTATTTTTAAATTGTTAGTTCAGAGACCCTAAACTCCATATTTATATCTGCTCTCAAAGGGAATCTGCGCTTTAAGGATATTTTAATACAGCCCCCATGATAACCTATGAGAGAGATAGGCCATGCACAGTGAAAACCGAATTTGGCTGTATTTCACTGTTAGGACATATAAAACACACTAGTATATGTCCTACCTTAAACATACTCTGCACCCTGCCATGGAGCTGCCTTGGGCCTACCTTAGGGGTGCCTCACATGTAGAAAAAGGGAAGGTTTAGGCCTGGCAAGTGGGCACATTTGCCAAGTCGAATTGGCAGTTTAAAAAGGCACACACACATTGTCGTGGCTGGTCTGAGCCATGGTTACAAGGCTACTAATGTGGGTGGCACAACCAGTGCTGCAGCCCACTAGTAGCATTTTATTTACAGGCCCTGGGCACCTCTAGTGCACTGTACTAGGGACTTACCGGTAAATCAAATATGCCAAGCATGGATAACCAATAAACAATACAATTTACACAGAGAGCATATGCATTTAGCACTGATTAGCAGTGGTCAAGTGCCCAGCGTCCTAAAGCCAACAAAACTGGTCAGAAGAAATAGGAGAAAGGAGGCAAAAAGTCTAGGGATGACCCTGCAAAAAGGGCAATTTTCAACACAACCCCCCACCAGCCCAAAGCCAGGGGAGACCAATCAATACCTTGATGGACTTCCCTGACTGGGGGGATAGAACAGCAACCCTGGCTCACAACAGCAGGGGCATGTTCCAGTTCTACGCATTCCTGACTCCAGTTGGATCCCTCTGTCCATACTCTCAGGGCCCACTAAGATAAATCATGGGGAACCCTTCTCCTCTCCTGCAGATACCATCTGTGCAGTACCTAACCTTACGTTACTCACTGTAGTTGCCCATGGGGCAGATAGTACCACCATGGCCAACACAGCGGTGTGGCCCACTCTACCCCCGGGGTGTGACTCCTGTCCCCCCCCAAGGGCAACTCTGTCCACCAGGACAGCAAGCCACGGTGGCCATTGACAGCTGTCATGGATGAAAGCCAAGCCCCAGGCCTTACAAGGCTGTCCCACCACTGTGACTGTGGAGAGTTGGGGGTAGTAGCCCCAGGTGTCTGGCACCCTTTGACCACTCTCCCTTCCACCAGGTCAGGGATCTCTGTACCCTCCCTCTAGGAGCGGCACCCCCAGAGTCTAGAATTGTCAGGCTGCTTGTGGAAGTAGTCCTGCACAATCCTCCCACAAGTGCAGGGATGTTAACCTGCAACTGGTCTTCCAACCTGGGGTCTGTACATTCAGGTTGGACCCCGGCCTGGGGCAAGGCTTCCCTCCCCCTACCCTTCCTTCTGGGGTCCTGCACCCCCACCACTAGCAGTGGCCCCCAGAATCAAACACAGTAGGGGCACTGTTAGCAGTAGCCCCTCCCTCCAGGCCAGGGGGACATCCTGAACCTGGCCCTTCGATCCAGGGTCTGTACCCTTAGATTGAACTGGGGTCAGGGGTGAGTCTCTCCCTCCCCTGCACCCACTTCCAGGGTCCTTCCCCCCCACCCTGGAGGGTACCACTAGAAGTCCCACCGAGGGGTTGACTGGGCCACCCGCCCCCCCATCAGGTCAGAGTTTACCCTCTGCACCTGATCCTCCACTCTAGGGTCTGTACCCTCAGACTGGACCGTAGCCTGGCGATCCAGGACTTCCTGGGGAGCACACCTACCCCCCATCAGGTCAGAGCTTACCCCCTGAACTGACCATCCAACCCAGACTTACCACCCTTAGGCTGGACCACTGCCTGGCAAGCCAGGACTTCCCGGGGAGCACACCAACTCCCCACAAGGGAACCACCTTCCCTAAGGGCCACACAAGAGTCTGGCTGCCGCTGGTCCTCTGACCTCTGCCCATCTGGCAGAGCCTGTTTCCCCCCAGCCCAGAAATGGTATCACCAAGTTATTCCTGGGGGGTTCTGACCCCAGTGCTAACCCCTGACCTTCTAGGTTCTCCACTGGGGCCCGCAACTCCATCCCAACCCTCTCTCTGGAATTCTGCACCCACTCACTAAGAGTGGTACTGCCAGAATCCAGAACTGGTGGGATGCTGGCTACAGCTACCCCACCAAGCTTTCCTGACACTATGGGGTCACCCTCAGCAGATGGCCCTACGGTGCAGGCTAGGCTCCCTTCAGATGTTCCCTTATGGAACCCTCCAGGACCTGGAACTGGATCTCAGGCACCCTGGGCCTCAGCCCACCCCCATTCCCTCTCCTCTGAGACTGGACTTGGGATCCCTCACCCATCCCACTAAACTGGGATCTACCTGGGACACTGCAATCCTTTCTCACTTCATCTTGTTGGAAAACACCTAGACACTTCCCTTCAGGAGCATCCCCAGCTGCCTCTTCAGACTCTCTGGTACTCACCCATAGGTCTGCCCCCAGTGTAAGCTCCCTGGGGTCAGAGAACTCACACTCCACCAGGTGTTGGCGTAGCTCTGGAAAACAAGGATTGAACATATGCTCTCCATCAATTACATCACAAAGTCCCTCACATGAATTAACCAAACTACCCTTCACCCAAACATCCAGTGACTCAGCCTTGAAAAAGTACCCCACATCACTCTCCTGAGAGTGGTGAGACAGTGCCTTACTGTCACTGACACTCATCCCACACTCTTCTGGAATGTCTCCACACTCTACAACCAGGAACTCTGGGGGGAATTTCCTGGGGGGAATCCCTCTCCCTCTCACCTAGAGCCAGTAGAGTGTCCCTCCCACCACTAGGAATATGACTCCCTATGCCAGTTCCCCAGTCCACCTCAGGGGCCCTGTGCATCACTGCAGCTACTTTACATTCCTGAACCTCCTGGTGTGTGTTAAACCCCTTCTTCAAGTCGGGCACCAAGTCTCTGGACATGTGCACTTCTTCATCAGCATTGGACATAACACTTTTGGTGCCGCCATCTGAACTGGACTCAGTCCTCATGGTTTCGAGCTTCAGCTCTTCACAGCTCAGTTCCTCAGCTGCACACAATTCTTTCTAGCAGGTTTAGGCCTGGCAAGTGGGCACCCTTGCCAAGTCGAATTGGCAGTTTAAATCGGCACACATGGACACTGCAGTTGCAGGTCTAAGCCATGGTTACAAGGCTACTAATGTGGGTGACACAACCAGTGCTGCAGGCCCACTAGCAGCATTTGGTTTACAGGCCCTGGCCATCTCTAGTGCACTGTACTAGGGACTTACTAGTAAATCAAATATGCCAATCATGGATAACCAATCAGCAATACAATTTACACAGAGAGCATATGCACTTTAGCACTGATTAGCAGTGGTAAAGTGCCCGGAGTCCTAAAGCCAACAAAAACAGGTCAGAAAAAATAGGAGGAAGGAGGCAAAAAAGTCTAGGGATGACCCTGCAAAAGGGCCATTTCCAACAAATTGCAAACAAGCACTGGCCAACAACAAGCTTGGAAACTTTTGAAAAGTTTGTAAAAGTTAGTTTGACAACTCCGGCCTAAGTTGGGCAACCAAGTCCAGCAGGACAGAGGTTTAGTAGGCAGAATGGATACTTTGAACAGTTTCATGGTCACCAGAGTATTATTACAGGTTTTTATGTTTTTTACAGGACAATCGTTATAGACATCAGCAAAACGTCTGCAGAGGCTACCAATTTTGCCACTTGGGCAGCTTCAGCTCTTGTGTCCCTGGAGCTAGTTCCAGGATATCAGCAAACTGATCCTTGGAGTCACTGCTGTTGTTGGATATTGGAAATCAACTTTTCCCTGAGTCAGGAGCTGTAGCACAGTCCAAACTTTGCTTGCCCAAAGTAGAGCAGGCACAGTCCTTCCGAGAGTGCAGCCTCTCTTTGTGAAGGTCCAAGGGCAGCTGCCAGTCCTTCTTTGATCCTCTCTCTGATTCCAGTGTGATCTGAAGGACAGGGTGCCAGTTGTGCCACATGTATCCCAGAAAAGTGCCCTGATGGGGCCATGCAGTCACTAGCCAATGGGCTACTTGGTACCCTCCTGCCTAGTGACAAAGTTCCTGTGATGTGTTGCATCTGGCTATCTCAGAATGCCACATTCTTGCCCCTTCAAGGATGGCATGACCCTTCCTCAGTTGGCAAGAGTTTGGGAGTATACCCTAAAGGTGTGGCTACCTGGGGACCACACACCCACAGTAAAACCAGTTAGGTGCTGAGTTTCCCCTCTCTGGCCCTGTTTCCATGCTGTTTACAGAAACAAAAGGCATCTGGCTCAGAGGTGTTAGGCTGAGTAGCCCATCAAATGTGACTTCCCCTTCGAAGTTCGCCTCTGGGCTAACCCCGGAGTGGCCATCCTTGCAGAGGAGGTGACACCTCACTTCTGCGGCACTACCGTCATTCTTTGGCCTGGGAGTCATTCACGTCTCCCCAGGTGGTCAGAAAGCTGTCTGTATTTGTATGCCTTTGTGAGGCTATTGGATGAGCAGAGCACAGAGTTGCAACTTTTCAAAAGTTGCCTACTGTTGGACCTAGCCCTTTTTTGCAGGTTCATCCCAGGCTTTTTGCCTCCTTCCTCCTATTTTGTCTGACCTCTTGCTGTTGGCTCTAGGACTTTGAGCACTTTACCACTGCTGATCAGTGCTAAAGTGCAGGTGCTCTCCCTTCTAAAGTTGAGATGATTGGCTTATACCTAAATGGCACATTTAATTTACCTGTAAGTCCCTTGTACAGTGGTATCCATATTTCCAGGGCCTGTAAATTAAATGCTACTAGTGGGCCTGCATCACTGCTTGCGCCACCCACTGAAGTAGCCTTTCAAATCTGTCTCAGGCCTGCTAGTGCAGGGCCTGCATGCGCAGTTTACTGCCACAGGGACCTGGCATCTAAATTTACTTGCCAGGTCCAGAGCTCCCCTTTTAATACATGTAAGTCACCCCTAAGGTAGGCCCTAGCTAACCCTATGGGCAGGGTGCTATGTATGTAGAAGGCAGGACATGTGCCTGTTTCCATGGCTTGTCCTGGTAGTGACAAACAGCCTATTTGGTTTCTCACTGCTGTGGGTGCTGCCTTTCTCATAGGATTGCATTGGAAATGCCATGCCTTATGTGTAGGGGGTATTGTCTGATTTATGAGGGTTACCGTAGGCATGTTTGGTATGTTTGTAATGGCAGTGAAAAATGCTGCTTACTGGTGCAGATCGATTTTTTTATTACCTTTACAGACATGCCACTTCTAGAAAGTGGGCACTTCTCTGTGCTTATGACTCTGGTGTTTTGCAGCTTCTCTCCAATCCACGTCTGGCCAGAGTGACAGTTGGGCTTTGTGCATACTTTTCAGACAGCCTGTACCCAGGGAGGATGGAGGTGTCACAGAGGTGCATCTACATATTGAAATGTCTTCCTGGGCTGAGAGAAGGGGAGGCATGGAACATCTGCATTTGTAAAGGCTGTGCCCTGGCCTCACACAAAGTGCTCGTTTACCCCCATCTGATGTCTAGGGCCTGTGCTGGAGGAGAGAGGGGACACTCCTGAAACCAGTTGTAACTGTTTGGAACCTCCTCTGCCCCTCTTTGTTAAACCTTTGCAAAACTGAGTATAAGTACAGGGGATTTTTCCCCGTGAAAGACACCCAAGAAACATGATATGGAGACAGAATGCTGCTAGAGGGACTCATCAGGAACTGCCTTGGACTGCTGCTGCTGTGCTGACCTGTGACCTGCTGGGTCACTAGGAGGAACTGCCACTGATTGCATCCACCTTGTGCTGGCCTGCTGCTGGGCCCTGCCGCCCTGTGTGCCCCTTGTGTCCCCAGAGGATGGGTGCTGTGGCCTCTGCCTTCTGCAACCCTGAGCTTCCCAGCACGAAGGCAGCGCTGTGTGGGAAGCCTCATGTTTTAGCTTTAAGCACCTGGAGAGTGCTTTTCTTTATACCCTCAAGCACCTTGAGAAGCGCCTTTTCTTCCCGTTGCAAAAGCACCCGGGGAGTGCTTTTGCTGAGGCCACCACCGAGTGCAGAAATCACTGCAGTGACCCGGGATTCCTCAACGCGTCTTAATCATGCTCCCCCACGTGCCCCTGGGACACGGGAACAACGAAGGTTGGAGCTGACGCACTCCTAGTGGTGTCCCCGGGGTGCAGCACCCTGAGAGGAGTCCCCAGGGTACAAGCCGGCTCCTGTTATTGAGGCATCACTGCCACGGCCAGGGAGAGAAGAAGGCTGTGGGCCAGAATTGTTCCACTGTCAGGAAGCAGAAGCCTCGGTAAACGTAACTGAGCAGCTGCGGGGTACTGGAGGGCCCCAGGCATGCCCGCAATTGCCAACGCAAGAGGAACCCCGCCGGCCAGGTAGACAGGTGAGGAGTCTACCGGCCGGGCATGAATGTGGGGCTTTGTGACCGCAGAGCCAGGAGGCTCCATCTGAAGGACAGGCGGGGAGGAGGCCTCATCAGAGGCTCCCCACCCCATAGGGTCCCCATCACTGAGCAGGAGTCATGGGAGGGGCGGAAGCCTCATCGGAGACCCCCCGCACCACTGGGCCCATTCTTTTTGTTTTATTGCTCCCCCGAGGAGGACCGGTCAAGTGCCTTCATTATAAAGGCATGTGCATTTGATGGTAACGTGTTCCTGATGACATTTATGCTGATATGTTTTTAATAACTTCCACCATATATTTTATAATGTTCCTGTTATGGGCATTTTTATGCTAATCTGTTCTTATGATCTGCCTTGTGTTTTCTGATGTTCCTAGTATGGGCATTTATGAGGATCTAATGACGTGCATTATTTTAGTAATGTTTTTCCTGACTACTGCTTATGTTGTAGAATAATGAATAATCTGTGTGATATATGTGACTACTGCTGGTTTCTGCAGAGTAACAGTAATGTGTAATGTTCTGACAACTGCTTGGGTAGCAAGGTATTACTGACATGTAGTGTTTGGTCTAATGATGTTGTGTACAATACAGTTTATTTTTAAATAACTTAGGGCCAGATGTACGAAAGGATTTTACCCATTCTGTGTCTATGGGAAAAAGCTTTCGTACATATGGCCCTTAGTGTTGTGTTTCCTTTGTGGAGGGGATTGTGCATCACGTGTTGTGTGTGTTGTGCAAATGCTTTACCCATTGCCTCTTGGATAGGCCTGACTGCTCGTGCCAAGCTACCAAGGGGGTGAAGCAGGGGTTATCTTGGGTGTGTAACACCCTCGCTCTGACTAGACTGGGTGGGTTCTGCCTGGCTTAGGTGCATACCCTAGTCAACCAGAAACCCCATTTCTAACACCTACCTTTAATAGTGACATTAATTTTGACCTGGCCATCAGCTTGCATTTATTGCAATGACTAATTTGATACTTTACACAACCTAGTTTGTTAGTCCCAGTCAAAAGTTAGCCAGGTTGGGATGCCACCTGGTAACCTTGTGCTCGCCAGTGTGGCTACCAATTTTACCCACAGCAAAACAACAACTTGGAAATGTTGTTATTAGTACATATCAGAAGATACATGGCTCATATTTATACTTTTTAGCGCCACATTTGCGCCATTTTTTGACACAAAAGTAGCGCAATCTTACAAAATACAATTGCATTTTGTAAGCTTGCGCCGCTTTTGCGTCAAAAAGCGGCACGAATGAGGGGCTAAAAAAGAATAAATATGGGCCTATGCTTTTCTTAGCACAATACAGCTCCCTGCTGAAGTTCTCCATAGGGATTCATTAGGGGAGACATATATAATGTTATTGGATTGGGTGGCTTTGCCATTGGTTTGAATGCAAAGTCGAACTGGCAGTGAAAACACTGTCCTTATAGTCTACCATGGCAGACTGGGAGCCATTTTGTACATTGTCACATGAAGGGTGGCACAGTGTTGCAGCCCAGAGTAGACACTCTGGGCCTTATTATGATTTTGGTGGACGGAAACGCCCGTCTGCTGAAGTCCCAACAGGTAGGTTACCGCCAATGCGGCAGCCTTCCCGCTGGGCCTATTACGAGTTTCTGCCTGCTGCCCCAGTGGGAAATGGCCTACAGCATTGTCTCTGGCTCATAAAAGAGCCGGCGACAATGCTGTAGTGCATAGGGTGCAGCAGACAGTGAAAATTGCGTCTGTGCTGGCCAAGGGGTTCCCTGCTCTGCCCATGCCAAGTGCAGTGGCCCTCCTGGGGCACCCATTCTCCGTCAGCCGTTTCATGGCTACCATTATATCCTATGGGATTTATATTTTGGCGGATGGGATATCCGTTACTGTTTCATGGACTAACCCATCCCCGAACTTCAAGTTAAGCCCAAAGTCAGGCCTTGCCAGTTGGGTGTATCCAATTCTACATGTGCTTTGTATGGGATTAAAACACTGACACTGAGGTTTGGTTTGCAGGCCTCAGCGCACCCTCAGAGTCCAAAAACCAGCAGAATCAGTCTAAACATGTGGGGGTGAACATGCAAAAAGAGGCATGTCCTCACAGTACCCTTAATTACATCAGCCACACCCTTTTTAGAGACACCTTCACTTCACTTCACTTCACTTTTCATCTCATTTAAATCCCTCTAAACTTAAATCTCTACAACTGTGGCATAGATAATGCAGTATGAGAATGAGAAATCTCTGAATGGTGATAGAAAGGAAGTCTTTTGGAACAACAGTTTGACAGAGGGTAAAAGGGAGAAAACAAAACAATATTTCAAATACTTCCTATTTAATGTCCTTACCCTGCGCATACCTATTATTGACCATGCAGAAATTGTGTTCATTTCATAATTTTAGTAAAAACAAGCACAAACTATGAACATATGCAAACATCTATAGCTATCTCTGGACACTCAATCTTGAGGGCAATGCATGGTATTGCTAAGAGTTTTGTGATTTGTTTACAGTTTATACATCTCCGCAATTAGTTGGCTTGTGATGTACATTGAAAGATTTAGGAATTTCTTTGTGAATCAAGGCTTTTGCAGTTAATATATATAAAAGCATGAAAAGAAGGTATTTTTGTAAATCAGGGGGCAGACTTACAAAGATTTGTTGCAATGCAAGGCAGCAAAACAACTTCCTGTGCTTCGCCAAATGGAGAGGGAAGGAATGTGCCACATCTATTAATTTCTATTGAGATAAAGCACATTCCTGCTTGCCATCTGCACTGGTACATGGAGTGGAGCTTAGTACCAACACAGGTACTCCTGCACCAAAGTTCAAGGACACCTGCGTTATAAGCAGAATTGTTTTTGTACATTTGTACAGGAAGGGACACCTTCCTGCACAAAAACAATTCTTTGACACATTTCCTCTTTCTGTGTGTGCTGCAGAATAACAAGGAGAAATAAAAGTATTTCTCCTTTTTATGCCTCACCTGGGAAGGTGCAGCATTTTGATGCATTCTGAGGTTTACTATTGTTAGTAAATCTGGGAATGCACCAAACCATGGGTAGATGCATGTGAACACCCATGCGCCACCCATGGAACACCTCCCACTGTGGAGTAAAGCAAGGCAGCCACTTGCACTGCCTCACAATACTGCAAATTTACTATCCCACCCAGAGCCATGCAAGGTGGATCTGTGTGAAATAGTAGATCTGACCTAAGGGCTAGTGTTATGTGATGCAAGTCAACACAAGCCCTTAACAAGTCTGGCCTCAGGTTTCTTCTTCACAAAACGAAATGTCTTTTGGTGGGGTGTTTCCCCCTGAATTCCCACTGGATTTGCTAATATAACACATTGTGCCTGAACATTAGTCATTGAAAGCCTTTTCCTGAGGTAGTAACATAGAGAACACCTTTATAACAACAAGCTGTTTTAATGTTTAAGTGCAATATTTTTAGTCAGTTGAACAGACGTTGCCACTGTGCAGTTATTTGTAGAGATGTTTTGAGGCATGGACAAATTGGGCAATTGCCCAAGACTCCCAACTTCCAAGTGGCCCCCATGGGAAAACAAACTTGCTCTCTAGCTTACTTCTGTGTATTTCTGTATCTCAACCTTTATCATATAATTCAATATTGTTAGACACCGTAGGGCTTGAATTAGCAGAAAATGGATATTAATATTCAAAGTTGTTCCAGGGGCCTCTGATATATTTCTTCTCCTGGGCCCCACAAAATCCTTAAGATGTCACTGGTTATTAGTCTAAAACATAAATATAATATTCCTTCACAGTTTTGACATAAAATGGAAAGTTTCCTGGTAGACAGAGAGAAAATCAAATATTCAATTTGCATTCTAATCAAAACGTTAAAAGATTATAAGGAAATGTCTGTGACAGCACCTTCACTTAAACACCTTTTTTGATCTTCCATCCTTCACAAGAAAAAACATTTCTTGGTTTGAAAATGACTTTCAACCTGTAGGTGAGGTCTGTAGGAAAGTACAATCTTTCTTGGCATGTTACCCCCATTTACATGTATGTAAGTATGTTTTTCCCTGTCTCACTGGGATTCTGCTAGCCAGGACCCCAGTGCTCATAGTTTGAGGCCTAAATGTGTATGCCTGTGTAGTGCCTAACTGTGTCAATGAGGCTCTGCTAATCAGAACCTCAGTGCTCATGCTCTCTCTGCCTTTAAATTTGTCACTATAGGCTAGTGACTACATTTACCAATTCCAATTGACATACTGGACCCCCCGAATAAGTCCCTAGTATATAGTACCTAGGAACCCAGGGCATTGGGGTTCCAGGAGATCCATATGGGCTGCAGCATTTCTTTTGCCACCCATACGGAGCTCAGACAAACCCTTGCACAGGACTGCCATTGCAGCCTGCGTGGAATAACGCACAGGTTATTTCACAGGCATTTTTACTGCACTTAAGTAACTTATGAGTCACCTATATGTCTAACCTTCACTTGCTGAAGGTTGGGTGCAAAGTTACTAAGTCTGAGGGCACCCTTGCACTATCAAAGGTGCCCCCACATAGTTCAGGGCCATTCCCCAGACTTTGTGAGTGCGGTGACACCATTACACACGTGCACTACATATAGATCAATACCTATATGTAGCTTCACAATGGTAACTCCGAATATGGCCATGTAACATGTCTAAGATCATGGAATTGTTCCGCCATTCCAAATCTGTTATTGGGGAGTCAATGCCATGCATCCCCGGGGATCCACTATGGACCCCCAGTACTGCCAAACCAGCTCTCTGAGGCTTGCACTGCAGCTACAGCTGCTGCCACCTCACAGACAGGGTTCTGTCCTCCTGGGGTCTGGGCAGCCCAGTCCCAGGAAGGCAGAACAAAGCATTTCCTCTGAGAGCAGGGTGTTAGACCCTCTCTCTTTGGAAAAATGTGTTACAGGCTGGGGAGAGGTAGCCTCCCCCAGCCTCTGGAAATGCTTTGAAGGGCACAGATGGTGCCCTCCTAGCATAAGCCAGTCTACACTGGTTTAGGGGACCCCAGTCCCTGCTCTGGCGTGAAACTGGACAAAAGAAAGGGGAGTGACCAATCCCCTGTCCATTACCACCCCAGGGGTGGTGCCCAGAGCTCCTCAAGTGTGTCTCAGGGCTCTGCCATCTTGTTTTCAGAGGTGTGAGGACACTCTGGAGGTCTCTGAGTGGCCAGTGCCAACAGGTGACGTCAGAGACCCCTCCTGATAGCTGCATACCCGGCTAGGTAGACAATCCTCCTCTGAGGTCTATTTATGGTCTCTCCTGTGGGCTTCTCATGAGATTACAACTTGCAAGGATCTACCAGGACTCCTCTGGACTTCTCTCTTCCACTTCTGCCAAGGATCGACTGCTGACTGCTCCAGGACGCCTGCAAAACTGCAACAAAGTAGCCATAATACTACCAGCGACATTGTAGCAGCTAATCCTGCCGGCTTTCTCGACTGTTTCCTGGTAGTGCATGCTCTGGGGGCTGCCTGCCTTCACCCTGCACTGGAAGTCCCGAAGAAATCTCCAGTGGGTCGACAGAATCTTCCCCCTGCTCCAGCAGGCACCAAACTTCAGCTTCACCGGTACTCTGGGTCCCCTCTCATCCTGACGAGCGTGGCCCCTGGAACACAGGTGGTGGACCCAAGTGACCGAGACTGTCCAGAGGTATAACTGTCTAAATTTGGAGAAGGTAAGTCCTAGCCTCCCCTCCCCAGATAGTAATCCTGTGCACTGTGATCTGCAGCTACAAGGGCTTCTGTGCACATTTCCAAGAAATCCTTCATGCACAACTGAGCCTAGGTCCCCAGCACTCCGTCCTGCAATGCTCAGCTCCCTGAGTTGACATCCGGTGTCGTGGGACCTCTCTTTGCAGTGTTGTGATGACTGCCGTGTTCAGTCTTCTTGAACCAATGTTCACGGATTTCTGCGGGTGCTTCCCTCCTTTCAGTGGCTCTCTACATTGCTGACGGCCCCCTCTGTCTCCTCAGCTGAGTGGCGATATTCTGGTCCTTCCTGGGCCAGGGCAGCACCCTTTTTCTTCAACTGTGATTCTTGCAGGTAGCAAGGCTTGTTTGCTGTATTTTGCCAAGGAAACAACTCTGCATCCTCCAGCACACCGTAGAACATCTTCTGCACAAAGCAGAACCTCCTACCTCCTTTCGTTGGTGCAAAACCGGCATCTTCTTCCAACCAGAGGAAACCATTCTGCACCTTCATCCGGGGTTTAGTGGGCTCATGCCCCCCCCTGGACACGTTAGCGACTCTTGGACTTGGTCCCCTTCCTTTACTGGTCTTCAGGTCCAGGAATCTGTCTTCAGCGCTTTCCATTCTGTTGTGGTCCTTGCAAAATCCTTTATCACGGCTTTAGTGTGTTTTGGGGGAAATAGTAGTACTTTACTACTGCGTTCCTGGGTCCTGGGGTGGGGTCTCCTTTACACCCTTGGTGTTTTCTCACACTCCCAGTGACCCTCTACACACTATACTTTCCTAGGGGTGCATTTGTGGTTCACATTCCACTTACTTAGTATATGGTTTGTGTTGCCCCTAGCCTATTGCATCCTATTGTGCTTTACAGCGTTTGCACTACTTTCTGACAGTTTTACTTACCTGATTTGGTTATTTGTGTATATTTTGTGTATGTAACTTACCTCTTAAGTGAGTATATACATTGAGATATTTTTGGCACATTGTCACTAAAATAAAGTACCTTTATTTTTAGAAACTATGAGTATTGTCTTTCTTATGATATAGTACCTATATGATATAAGTGGTATTGTATGAGCTTTGCATGTCTCCTAGTTCAGCCTTGGCTGCTCTGCTATAGCTACCTCTGTCAGCCTAAGCTACTAGAACACTACTACACTCTACTAATAAGGAATAACTGGACCTAGTATAAGGTGTAAATACCATTGGTACCCACCACAAGCCAGGCCAGCCTCCCACATTGGTGGTGCAGCGGTGGGATAAGTACTTGTAACTGCTTTACTGCTTTCTAGCCTTGTTACCCCCACTTTTGGCCTGTTTGTGAGTATATGTCAGGGTGTTTTTACTGTCTCACTGGAATCCTGCTAGCCATGGCCCAGTGCTCATAGTGAAAACCCTATGTTGTCAGTATGTTTGATATGTGTCACTGGGATCCTGCTAGCCAGGACCCCAGTGCTCATAAGTTTGTGGCCTGTATGTGTTCCCTGTGTGGTGCCTAACTGTATCACTGAAGCTCTGCTAACCAGAACCGCAGTGCTTATGCTCTCTCTGCTTTTAAAATTGTCACTACAGGCTAGTGACTAATTTTACCAATTCTGATTGGCACACTGGAACACCCTTATAATTCCCTAGTATATGGTACCTAGGTACCCAGGGTATTGGGGTTCCAGGAGATCCCTATGGCTGCAGCATTTCTTTTGCCACCCATAGGAAGCTCAGACAATTCTTACACAGGACTGCCACTGCAGTCCACGTTATTTCACAGCCATTTTACACTGCACTTAAGTAACTTATAAGTCACCTATATGTCTAACCCTCACTTAGTGAAGGTTAGGTGCAGTAGTGTGAGGGCACCCTGGCCCTATTTAGGGCCTCTCCTGTGGGTTTCTCATGAGATAACGAATGCAAGAGCTCACCAGAGTTCCTCTGCACTTCCCTCTTCGACTTCTGCCAATGATCGACCGCTGACTGCTCCAGGATGCCTGCAAAACCGCAACAAAGTAGCAAGAAGACTACCAGCAATATTGTAGCACCTCATCCTGCCGGCTTTCTCTACTGTTTCCTGGTGGTGCATGCTCTGAGGGCTATCTGCTTTCACCCTGCACTGGAAGCCAAGAAAAAATCTCCCGTGGGTTGACGGAATCTTCCCCCTGCTAACGCAGGCACCAACATCACCAGTCCTCTGGGTCCCCTCTCATCTTGACGAGCGTGGTCTCTGGAACACAGGAGCTGGATCCAAGCATCCCCGACAGACTAGTGGCCCTTCTGTCCAAATATGCTGAAGGTAAGTCCTTGCCTCCCCACGCCAGATAGTAATCCTGTGTACTGTGTGAACTGCAGCTGGTAGGGCTTCTGTGCACTTTTGCAAGACTTCCTTTGTGCACAGCACAGGCCAAGTCCCCAGCACTCCGTACTGCATTGCCCAACTCGCTGAGTTGGCCTCCGACTTCGTGGGACCCTCTTTTGTTGTGCTGAGACGACTGCCATGCTCAGATATTCTGAATGCCAGTTCAAGTACTTCTGTGGGTGCTATCTGCTTCTGCATGGACTCTCCATGTTGCTGAGTGCCCCCTCTGTCTCCTCCTCCAAGGGGCGACCTCCTGGTCCTGCCTGGGCCCTGTCAGCACCCAAAATCCTCAACTGGGACTCTTGCAGCTAGCAAGGCTTGTTTGCAGTCTTTCTGCATGAAAATAACTCTGCATCCTCTAGCACGCTGTGGGACATCTTCTGACCAAAGGAGAAGTTCCTGGCACCTTCCGTTGTTGCAGAATCTTTGGCTTCTTCCACCCAGAGGCAGCCCTTTTGCACCTTCATCCGGGATTTAGTGGGCTCCTGCCCCCCCTGGACACTTGCGTGACTCTTGGACTTGGTCCCCTTCCTTTACAGGTCCTCAGGTCCAGGAATCCGTCTTCAGTGCTTTGTAGTCAGTTGTTGTCTTTGCAGAATCCCCTATCTCGACTTTACTGTCTTTCTGGGGTAGTAGGGTAACTTTACTCCTACTTTTCAGGGTCTTGGGGTGGGGTATCTTGGACACCCTTAGTGTTTTCTTACACTCCCAGCCACCCTCTACACACTACACTAGGCCTGGGGTCCATTCGTGGTTCGCATTCCACTTTTGGAGTATATGGTTTGTGTTGCCCATAGGCCTATTGTCTCCTATTGCATTCTATTGTGTCCTACAGTGTTTGCACTACTTTTCTAACTGTTTACTTACCTGATTTTGTTATGTGTGTATATTTTGTGTATTTTACTTACCTCCTAAGGGAGTATATCCTCTGAGATACTTTTGGCATATTGTCACTAAAATAAAGTACCTTTATGTTTAGTAACTCTGAGTATTGTGTTTCTTATGATATAGTGCTAAGTGATATAAGTGGTATAGTAGGAGCTTTGCATGTCTCCTAGTTCAGCCTAAGCTGCTCTGTTATAGCTACCTCTATCAGCCTAAGCTGCTAGAACACTACTAATCTACTAATAAGGGATAACTGGACCTGGCACAAGGTGTAAGTACCCAAGGTATCCACTACAAACCAGGCCAGCCTCCTACATCACCCCAAAACCCTTCCCCTCTATTCTTGGTGCTGTTGTCTCACTCCACCCCCACTCTCCTATGTCCTTCATTGCTATGCTTTATAAACTCTATTGTGTTCTAACTATGGTGTGTTAGAAATTTGGTCTCTAGTTGGCACAGGTATACACCCTTGTCCAAATAGGGACCACAATCCTAGTCATGGTAAGTCATAACACAATCCAAATTATCCTGTGCTCACCTTGAATCAAGCATTCAGTGCTTCTATAGCATGGCTTATCACCCATGGGGGCTCAAGGCGGTGCTTGCAGGCGTGCTGCTCAACAGAATAGCCAGGTTTTGAGGTCCTTCCTGAACTGCTTCAGTGATGTTGTCTGTCTGAGTTTGAGACGTAGCATGTTCCATGTCCAGGCTGCGAGGTAGGAGAAGGATCTTCCTCCTGCAGTGGTTTTTCAGTTCTTGGGAATGGCTTTGTGGGCATGCTGGGATGAACTGAGTTGTCTGTGGGATGCATAGAAGATGAGGCGGTGGTTGAGGTAGGCCGGTCCTAGGTTGTGTAATGCCCTGTAGGTGTCTATCAGAAGTTTGTAGGTGATGCGCTTGTTGACTGGGAGCCAATGTAGGTCTTTGAGGAGGGAGGAGATGTGGCTGTATCAGGAGGTGTCCAGGATGCATTCTGGATTCTTGGGAGTCTTGATTGCAGTTTTTTTTTTGGCAGTTTTTTGGTGGTGCCAGCATAGAGTGTGTTGCCATAGTCAAGTTTGCTCCTGACAAGTGCGTGGGTGACTGTCTTCCTTGCATCCGTGGGGATCCTCTTGAAGACCTTTTGAATAGGGCGAAGGGTGTGGAAGCATGACAACGAGGCGGCATAGACTTGACGGGTCATGGACAGAGAGGAGTCCAGGGTGATGCCCAGATTGCGAGCACAGGCGGTGGGAGCAGGGGTGTTTCCAAGTGCAGTAGGCCACCAGGGGTTGTTCCAGGCAGACGGGTGGAGCTGCTTATGAGGATCTCTATTTTGCCTTAGTTGAGTTTGAGGCAGTTGATTTCCATCCAGGAGGTGACTGCTCCCATTCCGTTGTGGAAATTTCTCTCAGCCTTTTCTGGGTCATCGGTCAGGGAAAGGATCAGCTTGGCAAAGAGCAGGCAAGCTTAACTTAGAAGGCATTGTGTAAAGTATTTGTGCAATAACTCATACAGTACCACAGTGAAAATACCACAAAAATACACCACACGGGCTTAGCAAAATAGATAATATTTATCTGAATAAAATAAGATCAAAACAACATAAATCCAATATGCACAAGTCGATATATCACTTTTAAAGGTTTAAATGAGTCTCAATCCTAAAGAATCAGTTGTTATATCCTTGTAACACACAGTACCTGGGATGTGTCAAAAATAACGATGCACGGGGGCCGCAGAGGAGAAGATGCATTGAAAAATAAAGGGCTGCGTTGGGTTTTCTGGCACGGCACAGACGATGCATCATTTCCTTCCATGCTACAAGGTGATGTGTCGATTTCCAGGAGCACAGCGTTGGTTCCTCACTGCGATGCAGGATATTTTGACACCCAGGGACAATGCGCTCAGAATCCTTGGTGCACTGGTAGAAGTGGCAGGCACTGTGTCAATCTGGTAGGTGATGAAGCAAACTTTCAGCCGCGAGGCAGGCACTGAATCGATTTCTGTAGGCGTTGTGTTGATTTTCCGATGCAGAGGGATTTTCTCCTTTTTAGTGAAGTCTGTGGCCCTGAGACTTCAGAACAGGAAGCAAGCTCAATCCACGCCCTTGGAGAGCACTTGTGAGGAATGAAGAGTCCTTTCAGCAGAGTCAGAGGCCAGCAGGCAGAAGGGCAACAAGCAGGGCAGCAGCCCTTCTTAGCAAAGGAGTTCAGATGAGTCCTTTGGGTAGCCAGGCAGTCCCTTTGACAGAGTCCAGGTGTAGATTTAGAAGTGTCTGATTTGGTGGTGTCAGAGACCCAGTATGTATGCCCAAAAGTGCCTTTGAAAAGGGGAAACTTCCAAGAATTGGTTTTAAAGTACACCATTTTCTCTTTCAACCCAGTCCTGTCTGCCAGGATCCCTGTGAGGGTTATCAGTCCTTTGTGCGAGCGCAGGCCACTGGCCTTTGAGGTGTAAGAGGGAGCTCATCCACTCTTCCTGCCCAGGAATATCCATTCAGTATGCAGATTAATGCAGATGTGACTGAGTGTCCTTTGTTTATGGCTGAATGGGTGGAATGCACAAGGGGAGCTGTCAACCAGCCCAGACCAGACATGGATTGGAGACAGGCTGCAAGGCACAGATGGCAGTAAGTGCAAAGAAATGCTCACTTCTAAAAGTGGCATTTCTAAAATAGTAATATTAAATCCTACTTTACTAGTAAGCAGGTTTTTCTATTACCATGCTGGCCATACTAAACATGACAGGGCTACTCCTTCCAGATCAGAATCTACCATTTATAAGTATATGAGGGCAGTTCTAACGCTAGTCTTTGAGAGGAGCAGGCCTCACAGTAGTGGAAAATGCATTTGTGAGTTTTTCACTACCAGGACATGTAAAACACATATGTATATGCTCTGCCTTTTACATGCATAGCACCCTGCCCTATGGGTTACCTGGGGCCTACCTTAGGGGAGACTTACATGTTGAAGAAGGGAAGTTTAAGACTTGGCAAGTAGTTTTAAATGCCAAGTCGAAGTGGCAGTGAAACTGCACACACAGGCCTTTTCAATGGCAGGCCTGAGACACGATTAAGGAGCTACTTATGTGGATTGCACAATCAGTGCTGCAGGCCTACTCATAGGATTTAATTTACAGGTCCTAAACAAATGTAGTGCACTTTACTAAGGACTTACAGGTAAATTAAGTATGCCAATAGGGTATGAGCCAATGTTACCATGTTTTAGGGAGAGAGCACATGCACCTTAGCACTGGTTAACAGTGGCAAAGTGCCACGAGTCCTAAAGCCAACTAAAATGAGGTCAGAAAAAGAGGAGGAGGGCAAAAGGTTTGGGTTGACTGTGAAACTTGGCATTCTTTGCATGGTTCCCTTGTCTTTTTGACTCTGCTTCCTGTGTTTTTGATTGTGTGCTGGACTTTGTTTTTTCTGGACTTTGGTACTCTGGGCACTTTACTACTGCTGGCCATTGCAAAAGTGCAAGTGCTTCCTGTGTAAATTGGGATTATGATTGGTTATCCCTGATTGGCATATTGGTAAAGTGCAGTCGATGTGCCCAAGGCTTCTAAATCAAACGCTACTAGTGGTCCTGAGGCAATGATTGTGTCACCCACATGAGTAGCCCTGTAAACATGTGTAGACCTGCCACTGCATTGTCTGTGTGTGGAGCTTTGCACCGACAATTCGACCTGGCCAGTGTACCCACTTGCCAGACCCAAACCTTCCCTTTTACTGCATGTAAGTCATCCCTAAGGTAGATCCTGGGTAGACCCATGGGAAGGGTGCTGTGTCTTTAAAAGGTAGGACATTTACTAGTGTGTTTTACATGTCCTGATAGTGAAATCCTGCCAAATTCGGTTTTCACTTTGGCAAGGCCTATCCCTCCCATACATTAACATGGGGACTGCCTTTAAATATCTTTTAAGTGCAGTTTCCCATTGGGAGCAGATAGAGGTCTGGAGTTAGGGGTCTCTGAAGTCACAGTTTGAAAACACATCTTTTGGTAGAGTTGTTTTTTTAGATTGCCTTTTTGAAAATGCCACTTTTAGAAAATGGGTATTTTCTTGCTTAACCATTCCGTGCCTCTGACTGCCTGTGGAATCCACATCTGGGTCAGACTGATAGTTGGGCTTTTTGTGAATTCCCTATAGACAGTGACACAAAGAGAGCTGAGGAGTATCTTGCATTTCATGATGAGTCTCCTGGGCTAAAGTGGGGAGGGAGGAGCTGACACTTACACCTAAAAGGGCTGTGCCTGTTGTCACTCAATACAGTCTCAAGCTCCCTTGTGTGTATCTGTGGACAGGCCTGGGCAAGGCAGGATTTTGTGAACAACAGAGACTTTCCTTTGAAGTCTGCCTACTTCAAAGGCAGAAATTAGTATAAGTTGTGGACCCCAAACCCCGGACTTTTAGAATACTTCTGGATCAAGAGGAACCTCTGCCAAGGAGAAGAACTGAAGAGCTGGAGGAGGAGTACTGCCCCTTTGCTTTGTATGCTTTGCTGGGTTGGCCTGCAGTTACTGCTTCTGCCTCAGAGAGGACAAAGATTGGACTTTGCTGTGTATCCTGCTTGTGAAGATTCTACAAGGGCTTGAAGTGAGCTTGCCCCCTTTTCTGAAGTCTCAGGGCCATCAAAGACTTCATCTGCCAGCACCAGGGCTCTTTTACTGAGACCCCTATCCTGCCAAGTGGTTCCACATCCAGACCCTGGGCACTTGAAAGGAGAAGTTGGTGAACCCAAGGTGAAAATTCACACACTGGAGTCGAGCGTCAGAAAAATCGACGCACCACACGCACTGCGGCTGACCAATTTTCATTTTGCTGGTAAAATCGACGCAATGCCAGCTCAGCACAGATTCATAGCTGCCATGTGTCCAGATTTTCCACGCATCGTCCCTATGTGTCAGAACCTACAACATCACCACACCGACCTGATGCTGCTTGTCCAGAAATCGATGCATCTCTTCCCTGCGAGGAAAGAATCGACACATCACTTGCCCGCAGGGTGAGGAATTGATTCATTGCTTGCTTTTCCTACACACAATCGCATGTGCAGCTTTATTTTTGACGCATACCAGGTACTTTGTGCTAAAACAACGCATCCATTGATTTCTATGGATTAAGACTCTTTTTACTCTAAAATTCATATCTTTACTTGTGTGTTGGATTTTTGTTGTTTTGGTCTTGTTTGATTTAGATAAATATTGGCTATTTTTCTAAACTGGTGTGGGGTCCTTTTGTGGTGTTATCACTCTGTTACTGGGTGGGTTGCTACAAATACTTTACACATTGCCACTGGGATAAGCCTGACTTGTTGTGCCAAGCTACCAAGGGGGTGAGCAGGAGTTATCCTAGGTGTGTATCTCTCTTGCCCTGACCAGAGTGAGGGTTCCTGCTTAGACAGAGTGCAAACTGACTGGCAACCAGAGACCCCATGTTTTAATATTGACCCTTCATAGAGGGCCATTTTCCAAAACGGTTGTATGATGTAGAGATTGGTGGAACTCGCAGAGTTTTACTAAATGGAATTCCACGGAGTTACATGAAAACACTGTGGGATCCTGCAGAGCTCTGCCCACCCTTATTAAAGCGTAATTTAATTGCTTTTATATGGCCCTCTGCCCATTCACACAACATAATTGATAGTCGGACAACCAGTCCTGCAGTGTATTCAGATTTTTCCACATTGTCCCACATTTTCATAACTTCCATCACTTGCACGGGTCACCATGTTTCTTCCCTCAGCTCCTGTATCATTCATTTACTATTTCTAATGCTATCTGGTCATCTCTTCTTGCTTGCAAAGTGATCTTCTGGACCATAATCCTTAGCCCTCGGTTCCCTCTTCAGGCTAGCTGTAGTTTTGCTGCACTTGACTTTCCATAGCTGAGTGACTACAGAAGGTGCCCAGGATCCCATAAGCAGCAAACTAACGGCATGTCTGTGCGTACTACCCTCGCACTAGTGAGTAAACAAATGTGTTTGACTAATTGTGGTAATTCCCCATGCATGGGTTAGCGCTTGGTGACTCAGAAACAGCCTGCCATTATCCGAAACATATTATTTAGCAGGGAATTAGCAGGGAATAATCTGCACAGGAGGCGCCATGGCCTTTTCGGTATCACTGATGTACATATTGTTGGGAATAACCCATGCTGTCAGCCCTTGTTCTTTGGTAACTACTTTGCATTTTTGAGGTGTTATATCTGCCATGCTCTAAATGAGTGCCTTAGTCAGCATTGGCTGTTAGATTGTCACTTCAACTGCATTTTAGATCAAGCGCCATGAAAATCACACTGCAAATGTGCACTTAGCAACAACAAAAAAAAGCAAATCAAATTAAAAATAAAATAGAAGTGAATACCAAGCATTAGTATTTATGCAGAAAGAAAACCGCAATTGCATTTTTTAACTGAAACCTTGCTGTCTATCGCTATAAAAATATTACCATTGTTACTAGTGGCACCCACATGCTTTTGCCCTTTGACTGCAGGCAGGAAATATACAATAATTATGAACATGCACCCTGATCCAATCCGTCTAACTCTGGAAACAACCAAGTTACATTCCAGTGCTTGATAAACAAAAATGTCAGTCACTCATTTGTTTGGGAAAGGACACTGGTTATCATTCATGTGTGTCAGCATGAGCAGCCACTCCATATACCCTCGGGGATGACCACAGAAGCACACTCATTAACAAAGCAGAAGTGCAGACTAAGCTGTCCTGCAGCCTGGTTACGCCCCTACCTTTTGATGCTGGAGCCCGCAGGGAATCAGCACAAAGACAGATCGGGCACTCCGGTGCTGTCTGGCACTCGGGGCAGATCGAAGTAAGCGACGGGCAGTCTCTGGAGTCCTGAGCTCCAGCTTTACCTGCTGATTTCTTCTGTGCGAAGGTGGCGCGCTCCGTCATGTCTGGGAGGAAAGGTACTATCTGGCAACCTCTTCTCCAATGTTGGTGCTACCGCTGGAGCAAAGGGAAGCGAGCGAGCCTGACTGTAGTAATGTTGTGCACAAAAGCACCCTACAAACAGCAATGGAGGGGAAAGTGTGAGCAGAGAATACTGATGGAGCGGAACGTGGTAACAATTTACCTGCGTTCGGATGCTCTTTAGGTCGATGAATCTTTCGACTAAGTGGGAACTCTCTGTACTCTTAATCGATCAATCACCTTTTATCGATAATCAATAACAAACATAAGCAACACCTTGAACAACATAACACTTAACAATTAATCCAGAATACATTTCGGCGAACCCTGACCTTTCAGCCAGGAATAACCACACCAGTTTATTGCAAAGTTAGTGAATTTATTTCCCTATATTAACAAGGCTAGCACAATATAAATGTGTCTCAACACCAAATGATAAACATAAATGAACATTAATAGCTGTCCATATCGTCGGAACAAGTGTAATCTATGTAGCATTTGAATCACAAGGCATTCGATAGTGGCAATGCAAAGCACTAATACGATAATCTGTAATGGGCTAATTGCGTACATTTAGTCAGCATAACAAGATCTCAAATTGCATCGGGCGACATATGGAATCCTCGTCTAACCTCAAATTAGCATCAGCATGTGGGACTTTATGCAAAAACAATTTGGCAACATCAATTTAGAAAACTCCTAGCTAGGGTCCTTCTCAAAATCAGCAGTTGGTTACCTAAAGGAAACACAATGCAATTTTACAATTTCCTTTCATAATTACCAATTCCAATCAGCAATCAATGAAGTCTTCGTCTCACAGGTATCGTTTCTCGATCAGCATAGGGCCGGGACAAAAGGGGCAAAGGTGAACGGGGCAATTGCCTCACGGCGGCAAGATAAGATTACTACTTCATGCAAAGGGGCAAATCAAAGTTAAGTCTCTAGGGCAAGAATCATTAAATCTCTTTCTCTCGATTAGAGAAAGCATCAAAGTCTCTCAAAATGGCGTCGCAGCAAAATGGGTCATAGTAGCTACGAAGTCAAAATGGCGGGATGTCCGAAGATAGAGAGAGCTTTCCTCTCGTGCACCTGGGTTTTATAGACAACAGTTCAAGTCCAGTAGGGTCTCCATTGGAGGGTTCATAGGTTAGCTTCAAATTGACCAATCAAAAACGACAGTTCTCAAGCTTTTACTTAAGCATACATTATCCTTGGAGATGGGTACGCAAGTTGCAACATTGTCTCTCGATTAGCTTACTCTCAGAGCCTCCATTGTCCGCACCTGCAAGCCGACCTTGAATTAAAGAGAAAATATGCCATGCTGGCACCAACTTTAAGATAAGCATGTGAACAGTCTCTGTGGAAAAGTACAGCTTCAAGCAGAAATACACGTTTAATAGCACAGTGGAAAAATACGAACATCTAAACCGTGAGACCAGACAACTAGGCCAAAGCCTCCGCTAAAGGAATGCTAAGCTAAGGCATTTCAAATAAGCAAATCGTAGCACACGTTTATGATTATGTCGGATTAGTGCAATTCTAATACACCATGTTATATAAAGCACGCATATAAATGATGGCAAACTACTCTGAGGGCACATTTTGTCCCCGTACAATCTTCATTAATTCGGTTAATGTCACACACGATTATGTCAGCACTACGTTTATGCGTTAATAAATCAAAACCTTCATTTTCTGCTTCATCAATCCCTCCTCTGATGACTACTTGTCATCACACAAATTTAGCCCACAAATTTTATCCCATTAAAATTCTGTCAGCTCCCTTTTCCTTTTAGTTCCCCTAGTTTGCGCTTTGTATTCTTCTGCCATTCTTTTCATAATTTTCTCCTCTTTTCTCCTTTTAATTCTTTCCATAATCATTATTATTCCCCTTTTTATTCCCCAAATTCCAAATACACAAATTATTATTATTAATATTCCTTCTATTATTTTCAATAATATTCCATTCCATATTCCCCCAATCCAATGTCCCACTGAAGCAAGTCCCTTTCCAACCTTTTCCCACACTCCTGGTTCTTTCAGTTCTTTCAAATCTGCACTTTCTTTTGTTAGATTAGCAAGCATAGTTTTAATCTTCACACTATTATCAGGTATATAGGTGCAGCAGTGACGTGCACCAATCATTTTGCAAACGCCTCCATCCTTTGCTAAAAGAATGTCTAAAGCAAGCCTATTTTGAAGAGTCATAGCTCTTTCCGCTGCAAGTTCAGCATCCATCAGGATTATAGCACCTGAAAACTTTGTCAACATGTTATCCACTATAGTAGACAACTTTCTTATTTTGATGGAATTCAGCACAACTCCCAATGAGGGAATCATAGCTCCAAATATATCACCTACCACAGCAGCTGCGGTCTCTCTTTTCTGGATACGATGGGATCCAGGTGTCTTTTCAATCATCGATATGTCATCCAGTTGATAAACCTTTGGAAACACTATACCCAAATAACATCTTCCCCACCATCCCTTTGGAAGACGATAATAGGCATTATGCCCACAAATATAATACACCCCTGGAATGACAGGGTCAAGTCCGTCCATCATGAATGTCCATTTGGCCTTAAAAATAAACGTATGTTTGCATTCACTCGCTCCTACAAAAATATTATCATAGTAAGATTCACCTCGATATATACAAAATTTCCCTACATGCCAAGCATCTAAAGCAATTTTCCCTTGTGTCTTTATAGCAGCAAAGTCATAATTATCTACTGAAGTCCTCTTATGCAGTTCTTTTTCTAATTTCGCCTTCATTTGAGCCCTTCTATCATCTGTGCGATCTAAAAAGCTTATTTCTACAGCAGAGACGGAGCAAGTAAGGTTCTCCCTATGAGCATGAGCCGTTTCAAAAGGTTGCATTGGCTCGAAAAAGTCCCTCATAATTTTGTAATCCCAATATTTTGCAGTCTCGCTTAGCTGTGCTATTATAGGAACATAAGCAAAGGTAACATCATAATTTGAGAAAAAATACTGTATGTTAGATTGACCATAAAACCTAGACATTACTATACTACATGTAATCCCGTATGTAAGAGGCATGTGGTGATAAGTCACCCCTTCCTTTACTGATGTCGGTATCTGGGTACACACATAACAATCTTTCGCATCCATAGTCTCAACATACTCTGTTAGTAAGCGATAGAAAACATTATACGAAAGCTCTTTCTTATCATGCAAGAGCCTCTCATCCATTGCTAGTCTTTTCAATGGTGTTAGTTCAGTGACAGTAACAGGAACAATAGTAGAAGCAGCAATAGTCTCATTCTCACCCTTTCCATGCATTCCAAACACAATTGCCATTATTATTAGTACACATGTTAGTACCAAGCCTATACAAACGTATTTACAATACTTCTTTCTATTGTTTTGCGTAGCGTACCCAGGCATGATCTGTATAGAATCAGAGAGCTAGAAGCACCTATAAATGAAACTACTTAGCAATTCAGTTACAAAGCTTGAACGAGCACAATGTTCACACCGTCTTCTTCAAAAGGCCAGTCGCTTATCGGTTAGCAGCATTTGTCTCAATTCGGTTTGACAATGTCTCAGCTGGTTGTTTATCTCACGTTATATTGCAGCAAGCAATACCATTTACTACCTTTTCAATCAACAGAGTCTATGAAACTTTTCTTTTCTATTGGTATCTCTTCTTCTTCTTCGTTCTCGATGCTTAGAGATACAAACTCATCTGTCCAATCATCATTTACCGCATATGCCCATTCAGGACCGGAATACCTCTTGTTTGGTATCCTTTTCCTCTTCAATTTTGCTTCTCTCTTTGATTCTGCTTCGCTGGCACTCTCCTCCTTCGCCAAGTCCTTTTCCTCACTTGACGATTGTTCCACGACAGTCACTTCCTTTCTTTTCTCTTTCACTTTCGGCCTTCCTCCTTCGTTCAAACCTTCTTTACCCTTTTCTTTTATCGGTGATATACTTAGTCTTCTTTTTGCACCGTGTCCATTTGATGGACCTGCGATATTTTCTGTAGAGGTTTGAGCTCTTTCGTTCTGTTCTTCTTGGTTCCCACCTTCAGGGGAATCAGTCACGTTTCCCTTTTCTTTTTCTGTATCGTCTGTTTCTGGGAAAGCCCCCTTCTGCTCAGGCTCTCCTGCCTTCTCACTCTCTTCGAGCCCTTCGTCACCGTTACTTTCTTCAGGCTCTGTATCACTTTCAGCTGCTTCAGGTTCCTTGTCACCTTCAGCTGCTTCAGGCTTTTTGCTACCCTCAGCTGCTTCAGGCTCTTTGTTACCTGCAGCTTCGTCGTCGCTGTCTGAACTTTCTCCTTGGTCTTCCCCAAGTGAGTCGGACTCTTCGTTCTCCAATAATATCTCTTTTTCTCCTGCTGTTGCTTGTTCGCTTTCAGTTCGCTTTTGTTCTGTCCCAGCACTCGGCACCGTTTTATCAGGCACTGGTAGTTTTAGCGCTTCAACTTCCTCATCTGTGGGACACAGCACCTTCTTTGTATGACTGGCGTGAATCCAGTTGGGAACCCCCGCACACTTCACAGCGGTAGTTGTCGTCAGGATCACTTGGAAAGGGCCTTTCCAACGGGGTTCCAGACACGACTTCCTCACGTGCTTCTTTATCACGACCCAGTCACCTGCTTTCAGTGCGTGTCCTGGACCTTGGATCGGTGGCAAGGTGGTCGCTTTCACCTGGTGAGAGAAAGAGCGAACCACGTCAGCCAGACCTTTGCAGTAATCTAACACCATATCATCTGTAATATTCAAAAGCATGTTTGCGGGAACTGCAGGAAGTCTCATAGCCCTGCCCATGAGAATTTCGTGCGGAGACAATCCAGTTTTTCTATCCGGAGTGTTTCTCATTGACATTAGCACTAAGGGCAATGCGTCAGGCCATTTCAAATTTGTTGATGCACATATTTTTGCCATTCTCGACTTCAGCGTACCATTCATCTGCTCCACCAGTCCTGATGCTTCAGGGCGATAGCTACAGTGCAGCTTTTGCTCAATGTTCAGTGCTTCGCAAAGTAACTTCATCACCTCGTTATTGAAGTGACTTCCCCTATCTGATTCTAAAGAGATCGGGAATCCGAAACGTGGTATTAACTCCCTCAATAATAGCTTGGCAACTGTAAGACTGTCATTTCTACGTGTGGGGTATGCCTCAATCCAATGACTAAAAATGCACACAATCACCAACACATATCTTAAACCTCCATGCACAGGCATCTCAATGAAGTCCATCTGCATACGACTAAAAGGACCGCTTGCCCTACCAATGTGGCTCGCGTTCACAACTGTTCCCTTTCCTGGGTTCATCTGTTGGCAAGTGACACATCGATGGCAAACTGCTTCTGCAGCTTGACGAAATCTGGGGTTAAACCAATCAGTTTTGAACAATCTTATCATGGCATCTCTCCCTAGGTGAGCTTGCCCATGATAGAACCGCGCAAGCTGTGATAAGAGACTATTTGGCAAAACAAATTTTCCCTCATGTGAAACCCATAGCTCGTCTTGTCTCTTTATACATTGTGATTTAATCCAGGAATCTCTTTCATCCTCCCTGACATTACTTTGTAGTGCTTTTAGTTCTTCTATTGTATCTACGACCTTCAAGGCAAATGCTTCAGCTGGTTCGAGTTCTGGTTCACTTATTGTATTCCAATCATCCCTTAGCAATATACAGTTCAAAGCGCAAAATCTTGCGACTTGATCTGCATAGGCATTTCCCAGAGACACATAATCCTGTCCTTTCGTGTGAGCACTACACTTTACCACTGCAACTTCAGCTGGCACTTGAATGGCATGTAACAACTCCCTTATTCTCTCCCCATTTTTCACTGGGGATCCTGAAGAAGTCAGGAAACCTCTCTGTGACCACAGTTGTCCAAAGTCATGCACAATTCCAAACCCGTATTGGCTATCAGTGTAAATGGTGACTTTCATCAATGCAGACAATTGACATGCTCTAGTAAGGGCTACAAGTTCTGCTACTTGTGCAGAATAGACTCCTTGGAGCCATCCCGCTTCCAAGACCCCTGTCACAGTACATACAGCATATCCTGCTTTCAAAATTCCCACCCCATCTCTTAGACATGAACCATCAACAAAAAGAATTTGGTCATTTTCATCAAGTTTTGTATCCTTGATGTCCGGTCGGGGTTTTGTGCAAAAATACGCTACTGGTCTGTTCACGCCACCATGGGCTTGAGTCAAGACAGACAAAGAGCATGCATCACGTTCATGGCAAAACAATGTGAAAGGCTTCGTGTAATCAGGCATACCTAAAACTGGAGCCCTGCACATGCATTCCTTTAATTCAACAAAAGCATCCATCTCATCCCCTTTCAGTTCGATCTGATCCAAGGCATCCTTCTGGGTCAATTTCAGTAGAGGCTTTGCTAGAGACGAGAAGTTGGGAATCCACTGACAACAGTATCCCACCATTCCCAAAACCTTCCTCACCTCCTTCCTTGTCTTTGGTGGACTCATTTGAAGTACACTGGTAATTCTTTCCTTCATTATTTTCCGTGACCCTTTCTCTATCTGGTGACCCAAGTATTTCACTTTCTTCTGACAGAACTGCAGTTTGGAAGGAGACACCTTGTGTCCATTCCCTCCCAAATGGTTCAACAGAGCAATGGTATCGGCTGTGCAGCCACTTTCTGTCTTTGATGCAACCAGTAAGTCGTCAATATACTGTATTAAGGTTGACTCGAATGGCAACTCTAACTCTTCCAAGTCTTTCTTTAGAACCTGATTGAATATCGACGGTGACTCAGAGAACCCTTGAGGAATTCGACACCAACTGTATACTCTGTCTAGGAATTTGAAACAAAAGAGGAATTGGCTGTCCTCATGAAGAGGCACAGAAAAGAATGCTTGTGACAAATCGATGACTGAGAACCACTCAGCTTCGCAAGGGATCTGAAACATTATCACAGCCGGATTCGGTACGACAGGGCAGCACTTGATTATGATGTCATTTATTTTTCTCAAATCCTGTACAAGTCGGACTTTCCCACTTGGCTTTATTAGTCCCATTATCGGTGAATTACATGGGCTGCTTAATACTTCTTTCAGTACGCCCTGCTTCACGAATTCGTCAATAAGTTGGGCAACTTTCATGAGGGTATCTTGTGGCATGTGGTATTGTGGGGTCTGGGGAAAGGTCGCATTGGGCTTTACCATCACTTTTACTGGTTCTACTCCTTTCATCAATCCCACCTCTTTCCCTGTCATGTCCCACACTTCCTTTCCGACTGTTTCCCGTAATTCTGCTGGGATATCTTCTTCAGTTATCATTGGTAAAAGACAAATCAGAGGATACTCTTCGTCAACTGTTTCTATCTCCTCCCCCTCTACACTGTCCTCGTCTTCCCCATCATTGCTCGTCTCTATTGTTATTCCTTCGTTTGAACACATGATCGAGCAACCTAATTTACACAATAGGTCTCTTCCTAACAGTGCTATCGGGCTTGAGTCACACACCACAAACTGATGTACCCCTTGATAGTTACCAATGTTGACTGGTATCGGATCTGTTATTGGGTTCGTCAGATGCCTGTTTGCTACTCCCACCACTTGAACTGTCCTCCCTGAGAGTGGCAAATTTGGTACTTCACTGCTCTTAACAGTTGAACGTATGGCTCCCGTGTCAACCAAGAATGAAACACGATGACCCATTACTCTTCCTTCTACGTACGGACCCCTTTGATCGACTTCCAAGGATGCCGCAAGCACACAGTCTCCTTCTTCTCCTGAACTTTCACTCTCCCATACGTTGTTTATTCCACTCTCACTGTGTAATGGGAACTGTTGTACTGTGCCGTTTGTGCTCATTACCTGACCCGTTACCTGTGGAGGAACCATCATTTGCTGCTGACTCATTGGTGCCAAAGGTATTTGCATTTGCTGATTAGGTACCATAGGTAACTGCTGTTGCATCGGCTGCATCTGCGTCACCTGCACACGGGGCATCTGCATCTGCTGCGGCTGCATAGGTTGTAATCCCTGCAATTGATTTATGGTCTGAAAATTTGGGTTTAGACCTCTCATTTTCGGTCCTCTCATTGTCTGAAATGCATTGACATCATTGTTTTGCTGACCAACACCTACACCTGCACCTGCGCCTTCCTGCACCACCATCGGGCACTCGCGCTTCCAATGACCGACGTTTCCGCACGCGTGACACGGCATCACCTTCTTCATTGCCTGCACACCCGTCACAACAGTGTTCAAATCCGGACCATTATTCACAAAACCTCCTCTACCTCTGCCTCTGCCCTGTGGCTGAAACGCCATGTTTCCTTGCAGCTGCGGCTGCTGTTGCTGAAACACCATGTTTCCCTGCAACTGCGGCTGCTGTTGCGGTACCTGCTGTTGGAACCCTTGCATCCCTGGCAACCCTTGCAAGCCTGTCTGAGCCGCCTTAAGCTGCATCATCATCACCTTCTCTTTCAGCTTTTTCTGTTTCACCTCAATTTCATCGCTACAGTATTTCGCATAAGTCAAGACTTCATCAATCGGTTTCGACTGCCAGCAGATCAAATGCGATTTTATCATCTGACTTATCTTTGGTCTCAGCCCTTCCACAAATCTGAACACAAAATGAAGCATATCCTTCGCCTCGATTGCTTCCGTGCCACTGTAATTCTTGAACGCCTTCAACAACCTCTCATAGTAACTATGAATCGATTCTTTAGCCTCTTGGGCAGTTCGATCAATTTTCTGCCAATCCACATTTTTCGCGGCAACCTTTGTCTTCAAATGCTCAATCACCTTATAGTACAGACACATCACCATAGGTGATGGTGCGCCCGTCTCTCTGTCTCTCTCTGGTTCACTTGTCGGCCAACCTACAGCTTTTTTGCAATCCTCCCACAAATCTGCCGGAACCACAATCTCGAATAGAGTGTTCAGGTCTTCCCAGAGACATTTGGCAAGCTTCACAAACCTATCAGTCTGTTGATACCATTCAATCGGCTTCTCTCTCAGTTTGGGAAAATCATTCGTAAAAGACTGAATATCGCTCCTGTGCCATGGTACATGTACTAGTTTTCCCCCTGCTGTCTCCCTCATTGGTAACATAGTTACTGTATCACTACTCTGCGGTCTTTTCTCATTGTGCTCTGTGGCACTGTCCCTCCTCTTATCCTTCCTCTTTACCCATCTGCTTTCCCACTTGTCTAAGCACCTCCACACTTGGGCACTCTGCAACAATTCTCTAAGGTGTGCCTTCATGCCTGCTGATCTCATGTGTTCAAAATCTGTGGTCCCAAAATCCAACCTATAGCTCCTGCTCAAGTGCTTCGTCTTGCCTATGTCAATCCCGTTCCTGTCTGCTACTTCCTGCAAACTTTTATGTACCTTGTTTACCTCTTTCGTGATCTTTGGACATAGATACCTCAATTCCTCTTCCGTGTAGGATTCTAACCTGTTCACACCCATATTCCCTTCCACCAATTCTTGTGCTTCCATGTTCAGTCTCATCCTGCTCAAGTAATCGTCTCCTTTCCCACTGTCTGAACTTTGTGTGGAATTTAGACTGTTGAACCACTGTGTCAGCTGTTGCGCATTTACCCCCATCAGTGTAGCATTCACATCGACTGCCATCGATGGTTGCGGCAACTTTTCAGTGTTCGATGTTAATGGTATTATCAGTGGGGGGCTCGACCTCACCAGTGTTGACTGAGCGCATACGGGACTAAACTCCATCAAGGACCCAGACCCAGTTGGCTGAGTCGCTATCGGAGTTATCCCTGGAGTGTTTTCTATGCACCTTCTTTCTGTCCCATTATGCAGCATTGGTCCCTGACTGCTCATACCTAAGCTAGGCTGACTATACAAAGGTACCACTGGACCTACGGTAATGGGCAGTGATATCGCATCTGGATTTTGTCCATTTCCCATATTCTGAGGCATGTTCATCCCCATATTATGGGCCATCATTGCCGGCATGCCCATTTGACTCCCCGTCATTTGAGCATGAACATTTCCTCCCTGCATCTGCTTTTGAGGCATCATAAACTGGGTTGATTCAGCTTGTGCCATTGTTGGGTTGTAACCATTCTGTACGCCCCTTATGGTTGGATCTGGAATCATTCCTCCACTGTTGTTACTGCTGTAGTACCCTGGCATCTGCGGCTGATAATTTTCTGCTGGTTTCAACACGGGCACATCTGGATACATTCTCCTAACCTGCGGTATCTGTGGGGTGAGTAGTAAACTCGGATCCTTAGATCCCAATGGTGCTCCTGGATTCTGCGTTTCACTGTTCTGTACCGATGCCGGAGGGGCAGAACTGGTAGTTGGACCTTGTCCATTTTCCGCATAAGGTGGTGGACGGTCGTTCAGCAATTGCATTATCAACTCCTCATCCTCTAACTCCTCTTCTCTTCTCAACTTTTCCTCGTTCTCTCTATCCTTGGAACATTTCCTGTCTGTCTTACAGGTAGCTTTCTTACCTGTCTCCTCTTCATCTTTGGTAATTGCGGGGAACAATTTTATTCCCTGCAATACATCTGACCTCCACACCTTCTGCGCATTATCCCACCTAGCATCCGCTAGTGTCTTTTCTACCTTCCTCATCCTTGTTTCAAACTTGTTCTTCTGTTGCTGTCTAGCCATGAGTTCCCAGATTGCTAGAGCCTCAAACTGTGCTGGCCTTGGAGGCACCTTCATGTCATACATCGTAAATCTCAAATTCTCTAGGACCCTTATATTGAATGTCCCATGTATCGGGAATGCTACGCTCCCATGTTTCTCTGTCCACTTGTGCCATTGTTTTAGCCAAAGGCACGGAGCTACCCCTTTTTCCTCCATTACAATGTAAGCTGGTGTACCCTCGGGCGGCGTTTCCTCTCCTACGCTCGCTTTAATGTATGACTCTCCCTTCATCGCGCTCCTGAATGCTTTAAGGAATTTCATTTTCTCGTCTTTTAATTCACAAAGTTTATAATCAATAGGTCACTGTTATTCCACAAAATTTGTAATCAATAGGTGACTTTAATTCCCGGAATACTCTTCACCTGCCTTTCCCCTTCCAATCGAGTCCCACGGACTGCGTCCAATCCGTGCGCGACCCTTCTCTCCAACCAACCTATTCCAGCGCGGCTCTTAGTGACGTCACACTCACACACACTGCGGCTGACAAAGCCTCGCGGCTAGTCCTCCTTCACTCAGTTCCTCCCGTAACAACTTTTTGCATGTATCGCGAGCTACCAAAAAACTAAAACAGATCTGTCGGTTTACTACAGGAAGGGTAACATAATCGCTTCAGGACCTTAGGGACTTTTCACTAACCTCGGCCACTATTCGATCTCTTTCACCAGCCTCGGTCGCTATTCCGTCTTTCTCAATCCCCACATTCGCAAGCAAATCTGACCCGCAGACCTACTCTCAACTTGTCAATGATCTGTTCTAGTGCACTTAGAATCTTGTCAAAGCCCGAAGTCGAAGTTTCTTTCACTCCCTAACACACGTACCCACTCGTTGACCACGCCCGATCAACCTACTAAACCGCCCAGACCACAACATGGATCAACATACTCCGGAGTCTCTTGACCTCGCAGGGCCCGTCTCAACAACAACAACCACGTGGACCTTTTTATGCACAAAGCGCCATACGCACATGAAGTTCGACGACTTCCCTACTCTCACACTCGGAGCCGCACCTCCGATGTCTCTACGAAGTTCGACGACTTCTCTACTTCTACACTCGGAGTCGCGCCTCCGCTATCCTTAAAGAAAAATCCTCACAACCTTTTCACACACTCTGCGGCAATAAGCTGTGCAAGCGCAAAACCCTAACTTCACTCATACCATCACTAGTACCGCCAACGCTGTTTCCACATCTCCTTTCTCTCCATTCGCAAGCTTCGAGATCCCGGGAAAGTCGCGGTGGACCTAGCCCATCATCATTCTGTCAATTATTTTCATCCAAGAAAAATCTAATTCAACTTCTCGAATGAGGCCTCAAAATGCGTAACCGTTAATTCGACACCATGTACTCTAATGGTACAGGGTCCCAAAAGACGTAACCGTCCTCTGCTACCATCTACTGATGGAGCGGAACGTGGTAACAATTTACCTGCGTTCGGATGCTCTTTAGGTCGATGAATCTTTCGACTAAGTGGGAACTCTCTGTACTCTTAATCGATCAATCACCTTTTATCGATAATCAATAACGAACATAAGCAACACCTTGAACAACATAACACTTAACAATTAATCCAGAATACATTTCGGTGAACCCTGACCTTTCAGCCAGGAATAACCACACCAGTTTATTGCAAAGTTAGTGAATTTATTTCCCTATATTAACAAGGATAGCACAATATAAATGTGTCTCAACACCAAATGATAAACATAAATGAACATTAATAGCTGTCCATATCGTCGGAACAAGTGTAATCTATGTAGCATTTGAATCACAAGGCATTCGATAGTGGCAATGCAAAGCACTAATACGATAATCTGTAATGGGCTAATTGCGTACATTTAGTCAGCATAACAAGATCTCAAATTGCATCGTGCGACATATGGAATCCTCGTCTAACCTCAAATTAGCATCAGCATGTGGGACTTTATGCAAAAACAATTTGGCAACATCAATTTAGAAAACTCCTAGCTAGGGTCCTTCTCAAAATCAGCAGTTGGTTACCTAAAGGAAACACAATGCAATTTTACAATTTCCTTTCATAATTACTGTAGGAAAGTACCATCTTGCCTGGCATGTTACCCCCATTTTTCACTGTATATATGTTGTTTTAGTTGTATGTGTCACTGGGACCCTGGTAACCCAGGGCCCCAGTGCTCATAAGTGTGCCTGTATGTGTTACCTGTGTAGTGACTAACTGTCTCACTGAGGCTCTGCTAATCAGAACCTCAGTGGTTATGCTCTCTCATTTCTTTCCAAATTGTCACTGACAGGCTAGTGACCATTTTTACCAATTTACATTGGCTTACTGGAACACCCTTATAATCCCCTAGTATATGGTACTGAGGTACCCAGGGTATTGGGGTTCCAGGAGATCCCTATGGGCTACAGCATTTCTTTTGCCACCCATAGGGAGCTCTGACAATTCTTACACAGGCCTGCCACTGCAGCCTGAGTGAAATAACGTCCACGTTATTTCACAGCCATTTTACACTGCACTTAAGTAACTTATAAGTCACCTATATGTCTAACCTTTACCTGGTAAAGGTTAGGTGCAAAGTTACTTAGTGTGAGGGCACCCTGGCACTAGCCAAGGTGCCCCCACATTGTTCAGAGCCAATTCACTGAACTTTGTGAGTGCGGGGACACCATTACACGCGTGCACTACATATAGGTCACTACCTATATGTAGCTTCACCATGGTAACTCCGAATATGGCCATGTAACATGTCTATGATCATGGAATTGCCCCCTCTATGCCATCCTGGCATTGTTGGTACAATTCCATGATCCCAGTGGTCTGTAGCACAGACCCTGGTACTGCCAGACTGCCCTTCCTGGGGTTTCTCTGCAGCTGCTGCTGCTGCCAACCCCTCAGACAGGCATCTGCCCTCCTGGGGTCCAGCCAGGCCTGGCCCAGGATGGCAGAACAAAGAACTTCCTCTGAGAGAGGGTGTGACACCCTCTCCCTTTGGAAAATGGTGTGAAGGCAGGGGAGGAGTAGCCTCCCCCAGCCTCTGGAAATGCTTTGTTGGGCACAGAGGTGCCCAATTCTGCATAAGCCAGTCTACACCGGTTCAGGGACCCCTTAGCCCCTGCTCTGGCGCGAAACTGGACAAAGGAAAGGGGAGTGACCACTCCCCTGACCTGCACCTCCCCTGGGAGGTGTCCAGAGCTCCTCCAGTGTGCTCCAGACCTCTGCCATCTTGGAAACAGAGGTGCTGCTGGCACACTGGACTGCTCTGAGTGGCCAGTGCCACCAGGTGACGTCAGAGACTCCTTGTGATAGGCTCCTTCAGGTGTTAGTAGCCTTTCCTCTCTCCTAGGTAGCCAAACCCTCTTTTCTGGCTATTTAGGGTCTCTGTCTCTGGGGAAACTTTAGATAACGAATGCATGAGCTCAGCCGAGTTCCTCTGCATCTCCCTCTTCACCTTCTGATAAGGAATCGACCGCTGACCACGCTGGAAGCCTGCAAACCTGCAACATAGTAGCAAAGACGACTACTGCAACTCTGTAACGCTGATCCTGCCGCCTTCTCGACTGTTTTCCTGCTTGTGCATGCTGTGGGGGTAGTCTGCCTCCTCTCTGCACCAGAAGCTCCGAAGAAATCTCCCGTGGGTCGACGGAATCTTCCCCCTGCAACCGCAGGCACCAAAAAGCTGCATCTCCGGTCCCTTGGGTCTCCTCTCAGCACGACGAGCGAGGTCCCTCGAATCCAGCGACACCGTCCAAGTGACCCCCACAGTCCAGTGACTCTTCAGCCCAAGTTTGGTGGACGTAAGTCCTTGCCTCACCTCGCTGGGCTGCATTGCTGGGAACCGCGACTTTGCAAGCTTCTCCGGCCCCTGTGCACTTCCGGCGGAAATCCTGTGTGCACAGCCAAGCCTGGGTCCACGGCACTCTAACCTGCATTGCACGACTTTCTAAGTTGATCTCCGGCGACGTGGGACTCCTTTGTGCAACTTCGGCGAGCACCGTTTCACACATCCTCGTAGTGCCTGTTTCTGGCACTTCTCCGGGTGCTACCTGCTTCAGTGAGGGCTCTTTGTCTTGCTCGACGTCCCCTCTCTCTGCAGGTCCAATTTGCGACCTCCTGGTCCCTCCTGGGCCCCAGCAGCGTCCAAAAACGCCAAACGCACGATTTGCGTGTAGCAAGGCTTGTTGGCGTCCATCCGGCGGGAAAACACTTCTGCACGACTCTCCAAGGCGTGGGGGATCCATCCTCCAAAGGGGAAGTCTCTAGCCCTTGTCGTTCCTGCAGTATTCACAGTTCTTCAGCCTAGGAAGAGCTTCTTTGCACCAACCGCTGGCATTTCTTGGGCATCTGCCCATCTCCGAGCTGCTTGTGACTTTTGGACTTGGTCCCCTTGTTCCACAGGTACCTTCAGACAGGAATCCATCGTTGTTGCATTGCTGATTTGTGTTTTCCTTGCATTCTCCCTCTAACACGACTATTTTGTCCTTAGGGGAACTTTAGTGCACTTTGCACTCACTTTTCAGGGTCTTGGGGAGGGTTATTTTTCTAACTCTCACTATTTTCTAATAGTCCCAGCGACCCTCTACAAGGTCACATAGGTTTGGGGTCCATTCGTGGTTCGCATTCCACTTCTGGAGTATATGGTTTGTGTTGCCCCTATTCCTATGTTTCCCCATTGCATCCTATTGTAACTATACATTGTTTGCACTGTTTTCTAAGACTATACTGCATATTTTTGCTATTGTGTATATATATCTTGTGTATATTTCCTATCCTCTCACTGAGGGTACACTCTAAGATACTTTGGCATATTGTCATAAAAATAAAGTACCTTTATTTTTAGTATAACTGTGTATTGTGTTTTCTTATGATATTGTGCATATGACACTAAGTGGTACTGTAGTAGCTTCACACGTCTCCTAGTTCAGCCTAAGCTGCTCTGCTAAGCTACCATTATCTATCAGCCTAAGCTGCTAGACACCCTATACACTAATAAGGGATAACTGGGCCTGGTGCAAGGTGCAAGTACCCCTTGGTACTCACTACAAGCCAGTCCAGCCTCCTACATTGGTGGCAGCGGTGGGATAAGTGCTTGAGACTACTTACCACTCTTGTAATGTAGGAGGCTGGACTGGCTTGTAGTGAGTACCAAGGGGTACTTGCACCTTGCACCAGGCCCAGTTATCCCTTATTAGTGTATAGGGTGTCTAGCAGCTTAGGCTGATAGATAATGGTAGCTTAGCAGAGCAGCTTAGGCTGAACTAGGAGACGTGTGAAGCTACTACAGTACCACTTAGTGTCATATGCACAATATCATAAGAAAACACAATACACAGTTATACTAAAAATAAAGGTACTTTATTTTTATGACAATATGCCAAAGTATCTTAGAGTGTACCCTCAGTGAGAGGATAGGAAATATACACAAGATGTATATACACATAGCCAAAAAGTTTTGCATTTCCTCTTTTCACTCTTTTCTAAGTGCTGAAAAGTACTTCTAAAACTTTCAAAAAGTTCTTAAAAGTTTAAAAAGTTTTTTCTGTCTTTCCAAAAAGTTCTGAAAACTTTTTTTTTCTCTTTTGTCTATCACTTTAACTCTCTCTAAAAATGTCTGGCACAGGCCAAAAAGTTGAACTGTCCAAACTTGCATATGATCACCTTAGCTGGAAAGGAGCAAGGAGTCTCTGCATAGAGAGAGGTTTGAGTGTAGGGAAGAATCCTTCCTTAGAACTGTTAATTAATATGCTTAGAGTACAGGATAAGGCCATAAGTGCCCAATCTGTAGAAAAAGTAGCTAATGGTTCTCAATCTGATCCAGGGACTCCCCCAGGAAAAGGTTCAGGAAAGAAACTTCTCAGCCTGCCCATTACTAGACAGTCTAGCATAGTTGGTACAGAGGTTGAATCACATCATACTGAGGATGTGCTCTCACATTATACTGGTAGCCAAGCTGTTAGGGTGCCCTCTGTAAGGGACAGGTCTCCTTCTGTTCATTCCCATCATACCTCTGTATCTAGAAATGTCCCTCCCACCCACCCTGATGACAGATTGTTGGAAAGGGAGCTCAATAGATTGAGAGTGGAGCAAACCAGACTGAAGCTCAAGAGGCAACAGCTGGATTTGGATAGACAGTCTTTAGAAATAGAGAGGGAAAGACAGAAAATGGGTTTAGATACCCATGGTGGCAGCAGCAGTATTCCCCATAGTCATCCTGCAAAAGAGCATGATTCCAGGAATCTGCATAAGATAGTTCCCCCTTACAAGGAGGGGGATGACATTAACAAGTGGTTTGCTGCACTTGAGAGGGCCTGTGCTGTACAGGATGTCCCTCAAAAGCAGTGGGCTGCTATCCTATGGCTATCATTTAATGGAAAAGGTAGGGATAGGCTCCTTACTGTAAAAGAAAATGAGGCTAACAATTTCCAAGTTCTTAAGAATGCACTCCTGGATGGTTATGGCTTAACCACTGAACAGTACAGGATAAAGTTCAGAGATACCAAAAAGGAGTCTTCACAAGACTGGGTTGATTTCATTGACCAGGCAGTGAAGGCCTTGGAGGGGTGGTTACATGGCAGTAAAGTTACTGATTATGACAGCCTGTATAACTTGATCCTGAGAGAGCATATTCTTAATAATTGTGTGTCTGATTTGTTGCACCAGTACTTGGTGGACTCTGATCTGACCTCTCCCCAAGAATTGGGAAAGAAGGCAGACAAATGGGTCAGAACAAGAGTGAACAGAAAAGTTCATACAGGGGGTGACAAAGATGGCAACAAAAAGAAGGATGGTAAGTCTTCTGACAAGGGTGGGGACAAATCTAAAAATGAGTCTTCATCAGGCCCACAAAAACACTCTGGTGGGGGTGGTGGGCCCAAATCCTCCTTTAATCAGAACAAGGAAAAGAAACCATGGTGCTATTTATGTAAGATAAAAGGCCATTGGACAACAGATCCCAGTTGTCCAAAGAAAGGCACCACAGCTCCTACCACTACAACCCCTACTGCTACACCTAGTGTCCCTACTAATAGCAGTGGTGGTGGGAGCAAACCTACTAATAGCCAATCCAAGGGAGTAGCTGGGCTCACTTTTGGTAATTTAGTTGGGGTTGGTCTGATTAGGGAGACCACAGAGGCTACTTTAGTCTCTGAAGGGGCTATTGACTTAGCCACTTTGGTTGCTTGCCCCCATAACTTGGAGAAGTACAAGCAACTAACCCTAATAAATGGTGTTGAGGTCCAGGCCTACAGGGACACAGGTGCCAGTGTCACAATGGTGATTGAGAAACTGGTGCACCCTGAACAACACATACTTGGACACCAGTACCAAGTAACCGATGCTCACAACATAACACAAAGCCACCCCATGGCTGTTGTAAATCTCAACTGGGGGGGGGGTATCTGGTCCAAAGAAAGTTGTGGTAGCTTCAGATTTACCTGTAGACTGTCTATTAGGGAACGATTTGGAGACATCAGCTTGGTCAGATGTGGAGTTGGAGGCCCATGCAGCAATGCTGGGCATCCCAGGGCATATTTTTGCTTTGACAAGGGCTCAGGCCAAAAAGCAAAAAGGACAGGGAAGCTTGGATCCTGGAACAATGGACCAAGTGCTCCCTAAAGCTAGGGCTAGTAGAAGCAAACCACTTCCTACTATCCCTCCCTCTACAGTGGATTCTACTTCTGAGGAAGAAGAATTCCCTCCCTGTGCAGAACCTACACCAGAGGAGCTGGAAGCAGACACTGCTGAGCTTTTGGGTGAAGGGGGGCCTGCCAGAGAGGAGCTGAGTGTGGCACAGCAAACCTGTCCCACATTAGAGGGTCTCAGACAGCAAGCTGTCAAACAGGCTAATGGGGATGTCAGTGACTCACACAGAGTTTACTGGGAGGACAACCTCTTGTACACTGAGCAAAGGGATCCTAAACCTGGAGCTGCCAGGAGATTAGTGATTCCTCAGGAGTACAGAAAGTTCCTCCTAACACTGGCACATGACATTCCCTTAGCTGGGCACCTGGGTCAAATGAAAACTTGGGACAGATTGGTACCACTGTTTCATTGGCCTAGGATGTCTGAGGACACAAAAGAATTTTGTAAGTCCTGTGAAACCTGTCAAGCCAGTGGCAAGACAGGTGGCACCCCAAAGGCACCCCTTATCCCACTGCCTGTGGTTGGGGTTCCCTTTGAAAGGGTAGGGGTTGACATAGTTGGCCCCCTTGACCCTCCTACTGCTTCAGGCAATAGGTTTATCTTGGTGGTAGTGGACCATGCCACAAGATATCCTGAAGCTATTCCTTTAAGGACCACTACAGCTCCTGCAGTGGCAAAGGCCCTCCTGGGAATATTTTCCAGGGTGGGCTTCCCAAAGGAAGTAGTATCAGACAGAGGAAGCAATTTCATGTCTGCATACTTAAAGGCCATGTGGAAGGAGTGTGGTGTAACTTACAAGTTCACAACACCCTATCATCCACAAACAAATGGACTGGTGGAGAGATTTAATAAAACTCTCAAAGGCATGATTATGGGACTCCCTGAAAAACTCCGCAGGAGATGGGATATCCTTCTACCATGCCTCCTTTTTGCCTACAGGGAGGTACCCCAGAAAGGAGTGGGCTTCAGCCCCTTTGAACTTCTTTTTGGACACCCTGTTAGGGGTCCACTCACACTTGTAAAGGAGGGTTGGGAACAACCTTTAAAAGCTCCTAAGCAGGATATTGTGGATTATGTACTTGGCCTCAGATCAAGGATGGCTGAGTACATGAAAAAGGCCAGTAAAAACCTTCAGGCCAGCCAAGAGCTCCAGAAGCAATGGCATGATCAGAAGGCTGTTTTGGTTCAGTACCAACCAGGGCAGAAAGTGTGGGTCTTGGAGCCTGTGGCCCCAAGAGCACTCCAAGAAAAATGGAGTGGTCCACACACAATTGTTGAAAAGAAGGGTGAAGTCACCTACTTGGTGGACTTAGGCACTGCCAGGAGTCCCCTTAGGGTGCTCCATGTCAACCGCCTGAAACCCTACTATGACAGGGCTGATCTCACCCTGCTCATGGCAACAGATGAGGGACAGGAAGAAGACAGTGATCCTCTACCTGATCTCTTCTCTTCCACAGAACAAGATGCTCTTGTGGAAGGGGTAGTTTTGGCTGATTGTCTTACTGCTGAGCAGAAAGATAATTGCATAAATCTCCTAGGACAATTTTCAGAACTCTTCTCCATTGTGCCAGGCACCACTTCTTGGTGTGAGCACACTATAGATACTGGAGACAGTTTACCTGTCAAAAGTAAGATCTATAGGCAGCCTGACCATGTCAGGGACTGCATAAAGCAAGAAGTTCAGAAGATGTTGGAACTAGGAGTGGTTGAGCACTCTGACAGTCCATGGGCTTCTCCTGTGGTACTGGTACCAAAACCCAATTCTAAAGATGGAAAGAAGGAAATGAGGTTTTGTGTAGACTATAGAGGTCTCAACTTGGTAACCAAAACAGATGCTCACCCTATACCCAGGGCAGATGAGCTAATAGATACACTGGCATCTGCCAAGTATCTAAGCACTTTTGATTTGACTGCAGGGTATTGGCAGATCAAAATGTCAGAAGATGCTAAACCTAAGACTGCATTTTCTACCATTGGAGGACATTACCAGTTTACTGTAATGCCTTTTGGTTTGAAAAATGCACCTGCCACTTTTCAGAGGTTGGTGAACACAGTCCTGCAAGGGCTGGAAGCTTTCAGTGCAGCATATTTGGATGATATAGCTGTCTTTAGCTCCAGCTGGGATGATCACCTGGTCCACCTTTGGAAAGTTTTGGAGGCCCTGCAAAAGGCAGGCCTCACTATCAAGGCTTCAAAGTGCCAGATAGGGCAGGGTAAGGTGGTTTATCTGGGACACCTTGTTGGTGGGGAACAGATTGCACCACTTCAGGGGAAAATCCAAACTATTATTGATTGGATTCCCCCTACCACTCAGACTCAGGTGAGAGCCTTCCTAGGCCTCACTGGGTATTACAGGAGGTTCATTAAGAACTATGGCTCCATTGCAGCCCCTCTTAATGACCTCACATCCAAGAAAATGCCTAAAAAGGTATTATGGACAGCAAACTGTCAGAAAGCTTTTGAGGAGCTGAAGCAGGCCATGTGCTCTGCACCTGTCCTGAAAAGCCCTTGTTACTCTAAAAAATTCTATGTCCAAACTGATGCATCTGAATTAGGAGTAGGGGCAGTCCTATCACAACTTAATTCTGAGGGCCAGGATCAACCTGTTGCTTTTATTAGTAGAAGGTTGACCCCTAGAGAAAAGCGTTGGTCTGCCATTGAGAGGGAGGCCTTTGCTGTGGTCTGGGCTCTGAAGAAGTTGAGGCCATACCTGTTTGGCACTCACTTCATTGTTCAGACAGACCACAAACCTCTACTTTGGCTAAAACAAATGAAAGGTGAAAATCCTAAATTGTTGAGGTGGTCCATATCCCTACAGGGAATGGACTATACAGTGGAACATAGACCTGGGAGTAGCCACTCCAATGCAGATGGACTCTCCAGATATTTCCACTTACACAATGAAGACTCATCAGGTAATGGCTAGTCTTATTGTCCTTCGTTTGGGGGGGGGTTGTGTAGGAAAGTACCATCTTGCCTGGCATGTTACCCCCATTTTTCACTGTATATATGTTGTTTTAGTTGTATGTGTCACTGGGACCCTGGTAACCCAGGGCCCCAGTGCTCATAAGTGTGCCTGTATGTGTTACCTGTGTAGTGACTAACTGTCTCACTGAGGCTTTGCTAATCAGAACCTCAGTGGTTATGCTCTCTCATTTCTTTCCAAATTGTCACTGACAGGCTAGTGACCATTTTTACCAATTTACATTGGCTTACTGGAACACCCTTATAATCCCCTAGTATATGGTACTGAGGTACCCAGGGTATTGGGGTTCCAGGAGATCCCTATGGGCTACAGCATTTCTTTTGCCACCCATAGGGAGCTCTGACAATTCTTACACAGGCCTGCCACTGCAGCCTGAGTGAAATAACGTCCACGTTATTTCACAGCCATTTTACACTGCACTTAAGTAACTTATAAGTCACCTATATGTCTAACCTTTACCTGGTAAAGGTTAGGTGCAAAGTTACTTAGTGTGAGGGCACCCTGGCACTAGCCAAGGTGCCCCCACATTGTTCAGAGCCAATTCACTGAACTTTGTGAGTGCGGGGACACCATTACACGCGTGCACTACATATAGGTCACTACCTATATGTAGCTTCACCATGGTAACTCCGAATATGGCCATGTAACATGTCTATGATCATGGAATTGCCCCCTCTATGCCATCCTGGCATTGTTGGTACAATTCCATGATCCCAGTGGTCTGTAGCACAGACCCTGGTACTGCCAGACTGCCCTTCCTGGGGTTTCTCTGCAGCTGCTGCTGCTGCCAACCCCTCAGACAGGCATCTGCCCTCCTGGGGTCCAGCCAGGCCTGGCCCAGGATGGCAGAACAAAGAACTTCCTCTGAGAGAGGGTGTGACACCCTCTCCCTTTGGAGAATGGTGTGAAGGCAGGGGAGGAGTAGCCTCCCCCAGCCTCTGGAAATGCTTTGTTGGGCACAGAGGTGCCCAATTCTGCATAAGCCAGTCTACACCGGTTCAGGGACCCCTTAGCCCCTGCTCTGGCGCGAAACTGGACAAAGGAAAGGGGAGTGACCACTCCCCTGACCTGCACCTCCCCTGGGAGGTGTCCAGAGCTCCTCCAGTGTGCTCCAGACCTCTGCCATCTTGGAAACAGAGGTGCTGCTGGCACACTGGACTGCTCTGAGTGGCCAGTGCCACCAGGTGACGTCAGAGACTCCTTGTGATAGGCTCCTTCAGGTGTTAGTAGCCTTTCCTCTCTCCTAGGTAGCCAAACCCTCTTTTCTGGCTATTTAGGGTCTCTGTCTCTGGGGAAACTTTAGATAACGAATGCATGAGCTCAGCCGAGTTCCTCTGCATCTCCCTCTTCACCTTCTGATAAGGAATCGACCGCTGACCGCGCTGGAAGCCTGCAAACCTGCAACATAGTAGCAAAGACGACTACTGCAACTCTGTAACGCTGATCCTGCCGCCTTCTCGACTGTTTTCCTGCTTGTGCATGCTGTGGGGGTAGTCTGCCTCCTCTCTGCACCAGAAGCTCCGAAGAAATCTCCCGTGGGTCGACGGAATCTTCCCCCTGCAACCGCAGGCACCAAAAAGCTGCATCTCCGGTCCCTTGGGTCTCCTCTCAGCACGACGAGCGAGGTCCCTTGAATCCAGCGACACCGTCCAAGTGACCCCCACAGTCCAGTGACTCTTCAGCCCAAGTTTGGTGGAGGTAAGTCCTTGCCTCACCTCGCTGGGCTGCATTGCTGGGAACCGTGACTTTGCAAGCTTCTCCGGCCCCTGTGCACTTCCGGCGGAAATCCTGTGTGCACAGCCAAGCCTGGGTCCACGGCACTCTAACCTGCATTGCACGACTTTCTAAGTTGATCTCCGGCGACGTGGGACTCCTTTGTGCAACTTCGGCGAGCACCGTTTCACGCATCCTCGTAGTGCCTGTTTCTGGCACTTCTCCGGGTGCTACCTGCTTCAGTGAGGGCTCTTTGTCTTGCTCGACGTCCCCTCTCTCTGCAGGTCCAATTTGCGACCTCCTGGTCCCTCCTGGGCCCCAGCAGCGTCCAAAAACGCCAAACGCACGATTTGCGTGTAGCAAGGCTTGTTGGCGTCCATCCGGCGGGAAAACACTTCTGCACGACTCTCCAAGGCGTGGGGGATCCATCCTCCAAAGGGGAAGTCTCTAGCCCTTGTCGTTCCTGCAGTATTCACAGTTCTTCAGCCTAGGAAGAGCTTCTTTGCACCAACCGCTGGCATTTCTTGGGCATCTGCCCATCTCCGAGCTGCTTGTGACTTTTGGACTTGGTCCCCTTGTTCCACAGGTACCTTCAGACAGGAATCCATCGTTGTTGCATTGCTGATTTGTGTTTTCCTTGCATTCTCCCTCTAACACGACTATTTTGTCCTTAGGGGAACTTTAGTGCACTTTGCACTCACTTTTCAGGGTCTTGGGGAGGGTTATTTTTCTAACTCTCACTATTTTCTAATAGTCCCAGCGACCCTCTACAAGGTCACATAGGTTTGGGGTCCATTCGTGGTTCGCATTCCACTTCTGGAGTATATGGTTTGTGTTGCCCCTATCCCTATGTTTCCCCATTGCATCCTATTGTAACTATACATTGTTTGCACTGTTTTCTAAGACTATACTGCATATTTTTGCTATTGTGTATATATATCTTGTGTATATTTCCTATCCTCTCACTGAGGGTACACTCTAAGATACTTTGGCATATTGTCATAAAAATAAAGTACCTTTATTTTTAGTATAACTGTGTATTGTGTTTTCTTATGATATTGTGCATATGACACTAAGTGGTACTGTAGTAGCTTCACACGTCTCCTAGTTCAGCCTAAGCTGCTCTGCTAAGCTACCATTATCTATCAGCCTAAGCTGCTAGACACCCTATACACTAATAAGGGATAACTGGGCCTGGTGCAAGGTGCAAGTACCCCTTGGTACTCACTACAAGCCAGTCCAGCCTCCTACAATTACCAATTCCAATCAGCAATCAATGAAGTCTTCGTCTCACAGGTATCGTTTCTCGATCAGCATAGGGCCGGGACAAAAGGGGCAAAGGTGAACGGGGCAATTGCCTCACGGCGGCAAGATAAGATTACTACTTCATGCAAAGGGGCAAATCAAAGTTAAGTCTCTAGGGCAAGAATCATTAAATCTCTTTCTCTCGATTAGAGAAAGCATCAAAGTCTCTCAAAATGGCGTCGCAGCAAAATGGGTCATAGTAGCTACGAAGTCAAAATGGCGGGATGTCCGAAGATAGAGAGAGCTTTCCTCTCGTGCACCTGGGTTTTATAGACAACAGTTCAAGTCCAGTAGGGTCTCCATTGGAGGGTTCATAGGTTAGCTTCAAATTGACCAATCAAAAACGACAGTTCTCAAGCTTTTACTTAAGCATACATTATCCTTGGAGATGGGTACGCAAGTTGCAACATTGTCTCTCGATTAGCTTACTCTCAGAGCCTCCATTGTCCGCACCTGCAAGCCGACCTTGAATTAAAGAGAAAATATGCCATGCTGGCACCAACTTTAAGATAAGCATGTGAACAGTCTCTGTGGAAAAGTACAGCTTCAAGCAGAAATACACGTTTAATAGCACAGTGGAAAAATACGAACATCTAAACCTTGAGACCAGACAACTAGGCCAAAGCCTCCGCTAAAGTAATGCTAAGCTAAGGCATTTCAAATAAGCAAATCGTAGCACACGTTTATGATTATGTCGGATTAGTGCAATTCTAATACACCATGTTATATAAAGCACGCATATAAATGATGGCAAACTACTCTGAGGGCACATTTTGTCCCCGTACAATCTTCATTAATTCGGTTAATGTCACACACGATTATGTCAGCACTACGTTTATGCGTTAATAAATCAAAACCTTCATTTTCTGCTTCATCAATACCACACTTCAAAATTGCTGGAAAACTCTACCACGTGGCAGTTGGTGGAGCTTTTACCTAACTCCATGCTCCAAGCGGAGCGCGAAGTAGCAAAACTCTGCAAACTCTTCGAGCGGAGCAGAAATTACTGCCCACTCCAGTATAATTGAAGTCACAAGCATAGCCTGCTGCATATGTGAAGCAGGAACCTAGTTTCTGCGTTAAATATGCCCACTCTATTACTAGCAGCACCAACTTTTACAAAATATAGCTGTTCAGAGCTATAGAAATAGCATCATTCTTGATTTCACTGTGAACAATCAAGTATCAAAAATATGTCTTTCATAACTAATGTTTTGAGTTTCAATCAAATGTAAAGGTCCAATTTGATTAATTACACTGGACGCAATTATTATTACGAATATCAAGCACACAGTGAGTAGGTGAAAAGAACTGAAACCGGTGTAACTGAAAGGGAACATGAATATGGATTATCATTTGTGCAAAAGCCACACCGCCATTTTAAATAGGCACACTTTTCTGCAACTGATTTTTTTTGCTACTGGAGTCTGTATGATTTTTTTTTGCTACTGGAGTACTTTACTTTCTAATACCAATAATTTTTGTATCAAGAGTTAAAACAGAAAACGAAGAAAGAATACAAAATAGCATTTACCTAGCTTTTTACTACAGAAAACACATGATTATCTTCTCACTTGCCTGACCTTTTAAAATTATGAGAACACACATCGGTGCCGACAGAATACTTCTACAAATGAATATTTTCTAATCCAAGCCGGAGAAGTGATGGATACAAATCAGTCCTTCGCTTCCATCTTTTTTTCTCCTGTTCTGAATAGCCAATAGTAAATTGAACAGGTCACCGTCTGGTGTCAAAGGATAATTAATCACATGTACAATTTCTAATTCAATGCATTTTGTTTCCTGCCCTGTGTAACTGAATAACGTCACTGGTGCATTTCTTTATTGAGTTTAAGCAGGAAGGAAGGATTCTGGAATATTCTACGAAAATCTGTTGACTACATTGACCACACGCTGGCTTGATGAAAAACATCTTGCCACAGAACATATGACGTTTCTCTGCAGGCCCCCTCACAGAATTAGATTGGTACATGGGTGAGCTGATATAGCACGGCTGCTATAGCAACAGTACAAGTGTTAATGTAATGTCCAAGAATTGAGAACAATTAAAAACATAATGAATGCGACAGAAGCCTGTTAACACGAAAATAGGCCGACAGTGTTGTAACTGATTATGTGACTAAAGTTGTTTTGTTTGAACTGATCTTTTGCTAACGAATACATCTGAGGCACATACATTAACTCGGTGCCAGTAGCGTGTCAAAAGGTGCTTCCCCTTTGTTTCCTGGTCTGGGTCTAATAAAGTCACTACGGATACAGAACGCCTTTAAAAATTAAGCCACTTCTACACGTGTATCAGTAGCGCAGTGACCAACTCTCCAGAACATTTGTGTAATGAGTCGAATCAAAAACAAAATCAAAATGTGGTCTTACAACAGTGTTAGTTTGTTAAGGAAAAATCCGACCAGGAATTACTTTTTAAGGAAACCAGCTAGAATATAGTTGATAATGTATTTTTTTTTTTAGGCACCCATCAATGTTCTTATTTCAGGATATTGAATACAAATGCTATGAACGTGAGATCCCATTTTAAAGTCTAAAGTAACTGCCATGTATAACGAGAAATAGTTAATACACACTGTTTTTGTTTGCTTCTTTTTTTTAATTATTTTTGTGTATATCGCATTTGAATAGTATTACAGCCACAGTAAATACATTATTGTGCCAACGACTGACCTTTAATTCCAAGCAAATGCAAATTTAATGAGAGCGGGGTCCAGATGATTGCTGCATGTATTTAACGCTGTTCAGTAGCATGGATTTGTGATCCTTTGTGATTTTTTAGAAACAACTTCTGTGCATGTTGGATTGAACAAAAATGAAATTAATTACTGAGGAAACATGAATAGAAATAGCTGCAAGATGTTTAAATGGTCAGTAGGGACCTACCTGGTTCCAGTCCCGATTGATTTTTTATGCGGGGGGGCTTAGTTCAGGGCTGGTCCTTGTCTATTATCACAACTGACAACCGCAGAACAAAGTGGTAAGCAGTACCTGCCTGGAGGCTGGGGACTTGGAATGTCTTTTTCTCCCCACAAGCAATGTTGGTCCCAAAAATACCTTATTTCGAGGATTTCATTTCTCTGCTTTTTACTTGTCTGGGAGCAGATGTCTGGGATCAAAGGAGGACATGAATTGACCCTACCACATTTACCTCCAGGCTATAAAGGTCAACAGAGGAAATAATGATGTACTCTGCAAGTGAAGGCACAAATTGTCAGAGAGAAAAATAGAGACATGAAAAAGCTTTACTTTTGAGCTAGATATGTACGTAAGTACCAGCGGCCGCTCCTCCGCTATGGCAGAGGAGCATCACCCCACCTCCTACTGGCAGAAACAGCTGCAAAACTTGAAAAATAAAACAATAATAAACCATGTTTATTATCATTTCATTTTTCAAGGGGGCAGGTCCATGGGGGATGACAGGCAGGGAAGGGGAGTGGCGTGCACTCCCCTCAGTGCACATGTGTGTTTGGCCAGCCGTCTCAGGATGGCCAAACACAGATGCACAATGAGCTCTCTCCATCCCGAGCTGTGTTGCTGGGTTGGAGACAGCAGGCACAGGCTCCCAGTCTGTCTCGGAGCGCACAGTGAGGCACTCAGTCCAATTCTAACACTGCTCTTGCTAGCGCAGGTGTTTTAATAACAATTATTAATGAGTGTTTATGTATTCTGAATAATAAGTTTATGTAGAAAGTAAAATAACATAGAAAAATAATGCACGCATTTGAAAATGTGATTGGGATGAGTGGCCGCCAATGTTCACGAAGTGTACTTACTACTGAATTAATATCGTGAAATGTTGAATATATGTTTGACTAATGTAGTAGTATGTCATATTAAGGGTTATGCATTATGGTCTAGCTTTATTAATTGTAGGCCTTAACTTAGCGAGTTTAATAGCCTACTTGCCAGGCCTCATGTTAAAGCTGTATTTCTTAGCGTTTATTAAAATGGCTGTCCTAAAGAGTTAAACTGTGATTTGTATTGTATTGTTTAAATGTGCCCATAATGGAAGCATTCTCATGAGAATTGACAGCTACAAGATGATGTTCTTGCTAGATGTAACATTTTATATGTAAGGTGTGTGAGACTGACATTCTCAGGAGAAGAACAATGGAGATACTGACTGGGATGGAAGCTGCAACAATATTGTTACCTGACAAGCCGGATGATGAGGACATTGCAGGACAACCAATCAACGACATGTGAACGGAGTAATAGTAGAATTAATAGATTTGGGATTTTAGTTTTATTGGCCAAAGCGTGAACATACGATTAACTGACCAATAGGGATTAGGGAAGTAGTTTTAGTAGTTTTAATATAAAGATGCTACACAGTGAGAAGACAGATTCATTGCCTGTTTTGTTGATGGCCGAAAGGTCAATATTTCTTTTTCGTCTTGACAAGAGGCATGCTTAACTTTAATGCTTAAGGACTTTGCGTTTTCTGAACTTTGATGCTGAATCCTGATGCCTTGCTGATCGACTGATGTCCTGAGGATGAAGACTGACTCTGCTTGCTGATCCACACTGAGGATAGGTATAACGAAATAGACTGTTGATTATTATGCATATTTGCTTTTCCTTTCTAGGTGCCAACTGGTTGGTTTGGTAGAGCCATAGTTAGATGTTTTCCAAACTTGTATTACTAAATCTTTTTGCATGAAGCCCAACATGCTGATTGTTGAAAATGGCCTTTCTGCAGGGTGAACCCCAAACTTTTTGCTTTCCTCCTTCTCTTTTTCTGACTTCATTTTTGCTGGCTTTAGGACTCTGCACACTTTACCACTGCTAATCAGTGCTAAAGTGCATGTGCTCTATCTTTAAAACATGGTGACATTGGCTCATACCCAATTGGCTTATTTAATTTACTTGTAAGCCCTTAGTCAAGTGCACCACATGTGTCCAGGGCCAGTAAATTAAATGCTACTAGTAGGCTGCAGCACTGGTTGTGCCACCCACATAAGTAGCCCCCTAACCATGTCTCAGGCCTACCTCGGCAATGCCTGTGTGTGCAGTTTTACTGCCACTTCGACTTGGCATTTAAAAGTACTTGCCAAGCCTTAAAGCTCCCTTGTGCATTCACTCAGACAACCCCAAACACAGGATGCTCAGTCGCACTTGCACACATCTGCATATTGAATAGGTCTTCCTGGGCTGGGAGGGTGGAGGGCATGACACTTAAATGTCAAAAGACAGTAGCCTGCCCTCACACAAAGGACTGCCACACCCCCTACTGGGACCCTGGCAGACAGGATGGAACTGAAAGGGGACATTGTGCACTTCTAAGCCACTCTTTGAAGTCTCCCCCACTTCAAAGGCACCTTTGGTTATTTAAGCAGGGTCTCTGACCCTACCAACTTAGACACTTCTGAGGTAGACACTCTACTTCACAGACACTTCCTGGAGAAGAGTACCTGAACCAGAATCTGCAACTTGCCAAGAAGAACTGCCTGGCTGCCCAAAGGACTCATCTGACTGCTTTCTGAGAAGGACTGCTGCCTTGCTGTTGCCCTGCTGCCTTGCTGCTCTCTGGCTGTGCTGAGAAGTGCTCTCCAAGGGCTTGAATAGAGCTTGTTTCCTATTCCCTGAAATCTCTGGACCAAAAAGACTTCATTCCTGCAAGAAGAAATCTTGGTGTGGTAAAAATCGTCGCACCACCTGCCAGAGACGATGCACAGCCTGCACCCTGGGGAGAAAATCACCGCACGTGAAACTGGAATGACGCAGCCCGACTTCCAAAGGAGAAGATCGATGCAGCGACTGCGTAGCGACCGGAAATTTGCCGCACGGCCCACTTGATCGATGCACAGCTGGCCCGGAACGACACAGCCCGACTTCCTGAGAGGAATCAATGCAGCGCCTGCAGTGCAATAGAATTTTCCACACAACGCCCACCGGATCGACACAGCCTCTGTGACTTTGTCCTGCCAGCGCCGGATTTCAACCCATCGTCCCTGTGTCATCCAAAAACCCTGCAACCCAAAGAGGATCCATGTCCGAGCACCAGAAATCGATGCAAAGCTTTCCCTGCGTGAAAAACAAACGACGTATCGCCATGTGCAACCCCAGAAATCAACACACACCTCCCTGTTTTCCACGCCTCTCCTCCTCTGTGGTTCCTTGCAGAGATTTTGCATGCAAACCAGTTACTTTATGCTTGCAAGAGACCTTTTTTGCTTTTAAGAGACTAAAGGCACTTTATATAATTTTTACAGTGATATTTCAAAATATACTTATTGCATCCTAATCGTTTTGACCTGCATCTTACCAGATATATATTATATATTTTTCTAAACATGTGTGGTGTATTTTTGTGTTGTTCTACTCTGTTATTGCATGATTTATTGCACAAATACTTTACACATTTCCTTCTAAGTTAAGCATGACTACTCAGTGCCAAGCTGCTTGAGGGTGGTCACAGGATAATTTGGATTGTGTGTGACTTACCCTGACTAGAGTGAGGGTCCTTGCTTGGAAAGGGGGTAACCTGACTGCCAAGCAAAGACCCCATTTCTAACACTGATGCTAATCTGATGTTAGTTAAGGACCCTCACTAATGAAATATGCTAAAAGGGATTAATATTTGATGAATATCTCTGCTAAACTTAACATATGAAATTACTTTGACGCAGTTGACTTTGTTATCGATTTGTACCATAACCTTAGAATGTGTTGTAGTTCAAGCTTTGATTAGATTGCATTTCTTACGCCGCTTTGGACAGCAAGTATTGTTTCTGTATGTGTTTCATTTGATATTGAGATTAATCTACATGGCCTTAGCATTGTTGACATGGGGAAATAAATATTCTAACTTTTACTAAAGGTGTGGTTATTCATGACTGAAAGGTCATGGTGCGTGACAGTTACTGACTCCATTGATTATTGATGTTATTGATTGATGTTGATTATTGATTATTGTGTATTGGTTATTTATATTGTACTGGAGCTATGGTAAGAACATCTTAATTGGGAGTCAAAAGGTTAATTGACCTGTTTGTGTCTCCTTGTAAGTTTACTTATTAAGGTCAGATGTGCTAACACCCTCATGCTGCCGACAGCATGAGAGCAGCCTTAGGATTGGCCGCAGGGCAGTCTGTGAGCCTGGCCTTGTGCAGCCAGAAGAGAGGCGATGCGGATGCAGCAAAATTCAAGTAAGTTTATTTTGTTTATTTCTTTGTATTTTCTCCCCTACCTCACCTCTGCACTGCCCCGCCATTTTACCCCACCACCAGACGTGACTGGTAATTACAGACATAGGCCCTCATTACAACATTGGCGGTAAAAGCCGCTTACCGCCGTGCAGAAGACCGCCAACACACCGCTGCGGCCGCGGAATTCCGCCACAGCTATTATAACCCACATTTCGGAATCCGCCAAAATTCAGACACCCACACAAGTCCGCCACACCAAAGGTCAGTGATAAACTGGCGAAAACAAAACCTCCACCGTCACGCCAACAGAAAAACGCCCACATTATCACGACTCACGAATCCACGCGGCGGTCTTTCAACTGCGGTATTCCATTGGCGGTACACACCACCGCACTAAAAATACACACACTTTTACAAAACACAGCCACATTGGACAATTCAAAATACACACACCTGATACACATACACACACCACTCCCACACACCCATTACAATAGAAAACACACACCCACATCACCCACAAACCCCTACTACCAAAAATTCCGAAAGAAGGCCAGAGAGAGACAGCACCAGCAAGAGCAACAGCATCCACAGGCACACAACACCATCACCCACAGAACTTCCACGCACCTCACACAACACCCCACTACATGTCAGCACTCTTATCACCACACACTCCACCCCACACATCACCTACACCACCCCATGGCACGGCAAAGACACCCCAGGTTCTCGGAGGAGGAGCTCAGGGTCATGGTGGAGGAAATCGTCCGGGTAGAGACACAGCTATTCGGATCACAGGTGCAGCACACCTCAATTGCAAGGAAGATGGAGCTATGGCGAAGAATAGTGGTCAGGGTCAACGCAGTTGGACAACACCCAAGAAATCGGGAGGACATCAGGAAGAGGTGGAACGACCTACGGGGGAAAGTGCGTTCCGTGGTCTCAAGACACCACCTGGCGGTTCAGCGGACTGGCGGCGGACCCCCACCTCCTCACCCACAACTAACAACATGGGAGGAGCAGGTCTTGGCGATTCTGCATCCTGAGGGCCTCACATGAGTAGGTGAAGGAATGGACTCTGGTAAGACAAATCTTAACTATTACATCCCCCACCCTATCTGCATGCCATCATATACCCCCACCCTCACCCCCAGCACTCCAACTCCTCACATATGTCCCAGCATCACAAACCACCCATCCCAACACCAAGCCCTGCATGCAACAACAAAGCATGGACACCCATCACTAAAGCATGCCCACTGCACATACACATACAACCCCCTAAACCATCATCACACAAGGTCCCACACAGGAATGCAAGCACTGGGGTACACGGTCACCCACCCATGGCACACCATGCCACACACACATGTAATAACCATCCTTTTATACCCCTGCAGCACCCCTACCCAACGTCACCGGACAGGAGGGTCCACACATGTCCACACCACCAACAGAAGAGGCCCACAGTGATGACAGCAGCTCTGTCCAACTGGATCTAGATGACCAGCCCAGCCCATCGGGGACCTTTGGACAGTCGGTTCCCCTCACCCAGTCACAGGCCACCACGGACCTTCCCCCCTCTGGAAACACCAGCACAGCACCCACCCAGAAGGGCCCATACCTCCGTCCCCAGGACACGTCAATCAGCTGTGTGTCCACCACTACAGGGAACCCAGGCTAACCCACCACCCCAACAACAACAGGGACCTGGCAGCAGTGGCAGTGGGCATATAGTCCAGGGGACGGAGGCCCAGGAACACAGGGGACCTGGGAGGGCTGCTGTGCGACAGGGGGCGGACAGGCCAAGGGAACCCACTCTCCACGAGGCCCTCTCCTCCATCATGGGAGCCTACCACTACTCCCAGGAGACGATGGCAACAGTACTGGCCAAGTTTCAGGAGACCCAGCGCCTGCAGGAGGAACAGTATATGGGCTTCAGGGAGGAACTCAGAACCATCAGCTCCACCCTGGGCACCATCGTAGGGGTGCTGAAGGAACTTGTGAACACCAGGAGGGACACTGTGGCACTACAAGGGGCCCCTGACACTAGCATGGACGATGAATAGCCCACCACCTCCGCCGGCGTTAGTGGACAGGACGCCCCGCCACAGGACAACCACACCAGAACCCCACCCCCTGCAGAGGGAGAACCACCCCGCAAACGGTCCCTGAGATCCAGGAAGAAGACAGAGCACGATGCCAAGACCCCCGCCAAGAAATGAGACCACCCTGATTGTCATCCTACTGTCCCACTTTGTCACCCTGTCCATACTTAAACTGCCCCAGCTCCACTTCCTATGCCCATATGGGCAGTGCACCTGTGAGACTAATAGACTGGACCCTGCCATGGACATTCCTCCGCCATCACCCCTCACCATTTCACTACTCCCTCCAATATTGAGCACTTAAATAAACAAACTTAAAGCACAAAACAATCTGGAGTCTGTCTGTGATTTCGAAATAGTGTATTAGCAATTACAGTGACAAAATGCTCTTTCAATTGTAATGTCAACATACCTATGTCACACAGCTCTAGTCCATGAGGAATCGAAGCAGATGTCACACAGTGGGACCCACATCTGTGAAATCGTAAGGGAAAGTGACAACTCAGTGACCATACACTGGGTGAAAACGACAGACAGTAGAGAGGTAGTAGTGTTAAAGTACATGTAGTAGGCAGGTCTGTACTCTTACCTGTGTCTCACTGGAAATATTGCTGGATCACTGAGTCCCTGTTGTTCATGTCTTCTTCTTCTGCTTCCTCGTCTTCACTGTCCACAGGCTCCACAGCTGCCACAACACCCCCATCTTGATCATCCTCCTGCAGAAAAGACACCTGTCGTTGCAAAGCCAAGTTGTGAAGCATACAGCAGGCCAAGATGATCTGGCACACCTTCTTTGGTGAGTAGAATAGGGATCCACCTGTCATATGGAGGCACCTGAACCTAATCTTCAGGAGGCCGAAGGTCGGCTCAATCACCCTCCTAGTTCGTCAGTGGGCCTCATTGTAGCGTTCCTCTGCCCTTGTCCTGGGATTCCTCACTGGGGTCAGTAGCCATGACAGGTTGGGGTAACCAGAGTCACCTGCAAATGGCGAGGGACAACTGTTAGACACACAATAACCTGGAGGGATATCCCCAGACCCAGACAACCATTCCTACTGTCTTTCTTCCAGGTGCTCACCTAATAGCCACACACAGTGCCTCTGGAGTTGACCCATCACATAAGGGATGCTGCTTTTCCGCAGAATGTAGGCGTCATGCACTGAGCCAGGGAACATGGCATTCACACGGAGATGTACTGGTCTGCCAAACATACCATCTGTACATTCATGGAATGATAACTCTTCCGGTTTCTGTACACCTGTTCACTCCTGTGGGGGGGGACCAAAGCCACATGGGTCCCATCAATGGCACCTATGATGTTGGGGATGTGTCCCAGGGCTTAGAAATCACCTTTCACTGTAGGCAAATCCTCCACCTGAAGAGAAACGATGTAGCTCCGCATGTGTTTCAGAAGGGCAGACAACACTCTGGACAACACGTTGGAAAACATAGGTTGGGACATCCCTGATGCTATGGCCACTGTTGTTTGAAAAGACCCACTTGCAAGGAAATGGAGCACTGACAGCACCTGCACTTGAGGGGGGATTCCTGAATGTGATGCTATTAATTGTGTTTGAACAATGACTTTGTGTTTCACCACTGCGCATATTAGTAGCTTAATTTTCACCAGTAGCACATTATGGGGGTTATTACAACTTTGGAGGAGGTGTTAATCCGTCCCAAAAGTGACGGTAAAGTGACGGATATACCACCAGCCGTATTACGAGTCCATTATATCCTATGGAACTCGTAATACGGCTGGTGGTATTTCTGTCACATTTGGGACGGATTAACACCTCCTTCAAAGTTGTAATAACCCCCTATATGTTTTGTTCAGTTTAGCCGCCTATTGGCTTTGACATGGCATTAGCCATTACATTTTGTATTCAGTTCAGCTGCCTATTGGCTTTGACATGGAGTTAGCCATTACATTCTATATTCAGTTTAGCCATTTATTGGCTTTGACATGGCATTAGCCATTACATTTTGTGTTCAGTTCAGCTGCCTATTGGCTTTGACATGGCATTAGCCATTACATTTTGTATTCAGCTCAGCTGCCTATTGGCTTTGACATGACATTAGCAGCTTAGCTGCCTATTGGCTTTGACATGATATTAGCCATTGCATTCTGTATTCAGCTTAGCTGCCTATTGGCTTTGACATGGCATTAGACATTACATTTGAGATTTAGGTTAGCTGCCTATTGGCTTTAACGTGGAGTTAGACATCGCAGTTGAGACATTGCAGAGATGTCTGTGTGTTTCCAAGCTGTGTTTTTCCACAAGATGAACCAAGCTGTTTTCTTCACACCAGACCTTAGCTGATAAGAGCACGTAGATTTTGTGTTTACCTCGCAATCCAGTCTGAGAGCGGAATGGCTCAAGAGAACTGGCCATTCTCCAGGGTTGTTCAAATCTCACTCTGAGTTTGCTTTTAAGGATGACTCTGGGCTACAGTGAGTTGGATTCAAAGCTGCTTGACTTCAGGCTAAAGCTAGACGTCAGTTGCCAGTCTCCCGTTTGGGTAGATAATCTCTTTCTCGCAGTTGTCCGGAGTCATCAACTTGCAGACCCCAGAAAGATGAAGCTGAATATAGGCCCTACTTGCCCGTATGGTGATGAATTTTGACTTTTTATGCTTTGCTTTGCAATTATATTATATATTTGCTGTGTACATTGCAACTGAGAAGTACTGTGATATATTTTGCTTTCATTGCTGCGACTACTCTTTTAAACGTGTGCTTCAAATCTACTAATTTTGTCTCTCAAGAACTTGTGGGTGGGGGAGAATTAACAACAATAAAGGTCTTCTTTGAACTCAGAAGTGCATTCCAGAGAGGTTCTGTAAGCTCCGATAGGAGATATGTAGGAAAGCAGAACATTACGGCGTAGTCAGCAGTCTTGAGAGTCAGATTGGAGATTTCTACGTGTACAATTAAAAAGTGTAATTGTTTTTTGGTTGTTTAGAGAATTACAGAAGCACAGCAGACCATGTTTGAAAATGCATGTGAAGTTAAACTGCCTGATGGTGCTGTGAGAAACATGTTTTCTTGCTGTGATAAAGCATATTTAGAAAATGTGCCTTTTGAAAGCAATGATGTTCCTTTTGTTCTGGACAGAAGGGTTTGGATACTTTTATCTGCTTACAGAAAAATACAGGAGAAATGTAGGCAGTTAGAACATGAAAATAAGAATTTACGTGAGCAAATTAGCCAGAACACATTAATGCAAGATAATGCTGACATCTATAAAACTGCTGTTTTAGAAGAATCTGGCTTTTCTCATTCCAGTAATGAGGGGGTTGAGACAGCTGTGAGCCAGTCTGAGCCTCCGTGTGAGCCAGACTTTTTGGCAGCTGAAGTGCATTCCTCAACTGATAACACGGAGAACAGAGCTCAGAATGTGATTTACGAGGTACCGTTGCAAAATGTGCAGTTACTGGCACAAGTAAAACGAAAGATTTTAGAGTTTCTTACTGTTTGCACTAAGCAAGAGACACCGAGTTTCATTAGCTTGTTTGATTTTTGGAAACAGTATAGCCCTCATCTGAGTGAAATCTTAACACTTTGTTATAAAGTCACTAGGAAAAAATATAAGCAGCTGCGCGCTTGTGATTTGGCAAATGAAATAATGCAGACTTTAGGTTTCTGCGCAGTGCAAGAGGGAAACACTGATTTACATGTAAATCAGGAACAGGGGAAGAAAAGTGTGCCCCTACAAGACAGGGCTAGAGTCACTGCAGCCCTACATGAACAGGTGCCACAAGCCCCTTTTCAGGATGTGGAGAGGGTGCAGGGAGTACCACAGGTAAAGGAGTCACCAGTGAAATTGAATGCACCATTTGAATTCGTGTCCCCTGAGGATAAAAAGCATGTTTGTTTGACTAATGATTCATTGACTGAAAAGTTGTTTTCTAGCACAGGAAAAGGAACAGCGTTGTACAATGTGTGTCAGACTTTAAAGCAAGAGCTGCGTGAGATGTGTCATTTTTACACTGATTCTTGGTTCATTGCCAATGGTTTAGCCGTTTGGTTTTCCACGTGGCTTGTACATAACTGGTTCAATTCCCTTGCAGATGTTAAAGAGAAAAATGCAGTCTGAAGTGTTCACCCAGAATTCTGACTTAGTGGGGATGGCTAGGTGGGTGCACCAGAAATGTGGACAGCTGGGAGAAAAAGCCACTTACAGGTGGGCAGAGATGAGTGGGTTGCACATTCTCCTAGATTTGATAAAAAAAACTGTGCTGCACGCACAAGAGCAATCTGTCCCACAAACAGTCACAGAGCAGTTGGGGAGAGGAAAGTTACCAGGACAGATATGGAAAATTGATCAGGTTTTAGGGGGAGTGATTGCTGCAGATTACCTAGGAGAAATCAAAATTATGCTGATAACTGGAAAATAATCTGATTCATTCATACAAATTGGAGACAGAATGGCCCAACTTGTCAAAAATGCAGTGAATGGAGGTTTGGTAAAGAAGGAGTCTGCTCCAGCCCTTCTGACAGTGCAAGAAAAGGGAAGCTGTGGTGCAGCAGATAAAAACCTCAGTGCTGAGGTGTGGGTTGAAGCCGCAGATGACCCTCCAGAATCTGCAGAAATCATAACGAAGAGCCCCAAAAACGTCCTGCTGATTATAAAACAGGGGGAGGAAGGGCACATTTCAGATGACAAATGTTATTTGCAAGAAAAGTCATACTTTTTTCTTTTGCAGATCCTACCATGTTTCGCCACTGTCCACGAGTGTGCTGTGTGGTCCCCCTCCGGGTGTGTGCGTGTGGGGTCGGGGAAGGGACCGAACACCCAACCTGAACCTGACTGAGTAAAGTGCAAGCACCATGGATCTATTTTGCGCAACTGGCGCCTTCAGTTCAAGTTCAACTTGTTTGATTACATTGTTCCACTGGAACTAAGCAACTTTAACAGTTAACTGTCTGTGTTTTTTCGTGTGGAACTCTGACTTTCACTTACCTTCCTGCAAACTTTTCAGGTGGACCGTGCACCTTTACATGAGTAGAACTCATGCTACATCAAATTGCTATTTTAGAGACACTATTATCTCATTCAGAGTATAAAAGTTTCAGTCTTTTCTGTGTAGATGTATCTGATGTGAAAGGTTATGAGATCAATATGTCAATATGTTAATCCATAATCCACAGTGATTGCTTTTATCATTCAAATCTGATTTGCTTATAATGTTTTTTGTTGATATTAGTTGTTTTTTTTGTGTTTGAAATAAGAGTTATGTGAAACAAAAATTCATTGGTCATAGGGTGGAATGTGATGCTATTAATTGTGTTTGACCAATGAATTTGTGTTTCACCACTGCGCATATTAGTTGCTTAATGTTCACCAGTAGCACATTATGGCGGTCATTCTGACCGCGGCGGTCGGCGGTCGCCGCCCGCCAAGCGGTTCCCACCGAAAGACCGCGGTGGCCATTCCGGCTTTCTCGCGGGGCCGGCGGGCGACCGCCAGAAGACCGCCGGCCGGCCCAGCGGGACAGCCCCTTCAACAATGAAGCCGGCTCGGAATGGAGGCGGCGGCGTTGAAGGGGTGCGACGGGTGCAGTGGCACCCATCGCGATTTTCACTGTCTGCTAAGCAGACAGTGAAAATCTTTGTGGGGCCCTGTTAGGGGGCCCCTGCACTGCCCATGGCATGGCATGGGCAGTGCAGGGGCCCCCAGGGGCCCCACGGCACCCGTTCCCGCCATCCTGGTTCTGGCAGTGGATACCGCCAGAAACAGGCTGGCGGGAAGGCGGTCGGAATCCCCATGGCAGTGCTGCAAGCAACGCCGCCATGGCGGATTCCCTGGGCCAGCGGGAAGCCGGCAGGAAACCGCCGGCTCCCCTTTTCTGACCGCGGCTTTACCGCCGCGGTCAGAATCGCCCAGGAAGCACCGCCAGCCTGTTGGTGGTGCTTCCGCCGCCCTCCGCCATGGCGGTCATGGACCGCCAAGGTCAGAATGACCCCCTATATGTTTTGTTCAGTTTATCCGCCTATTGGCTTTGACATGGCATTAGCCATTACATTTTGTATTCAGTTCAGCTGCCTATTGGCTTTGACATGGAGTTAGCCATTACATTCTGTATTCAGTTTAGCCACCTATTGGCTTTGACATGGCATTAGCCATTACATTTTGTATTCAGTTCAGCTGCCTATTGGCTTTGACATGGCATTAGCCATTACATTTTGTATTCAGCTCAGCTGCCTATTGGCTTTGACATGACATTAGCAGCTTAGCTGCCTATTGGCTTTGACATGATATTAGCCATTACATTCTGTATTCAGCTTAGCTGCCTATTGGCTTTGACATGACATTAGACATTACATTTGATATTTAGGTTAGCTGCCTATTGGCTTTAACGTGGAGTTAGACATTGCAGTTGAGACATTGCAGAGATGTCTGTGTTTTTCCAAGCTGTGTTTTTCCACAAGATGAACCAAGCTGTTTTCTTCACACCAAACCTTAGCTGATAAGAGCACGTAGATTTTGTGATTACCTCGCAATCCAGTCTGAGAGCGGAATGGCTCAAGAGAACTGGCCATTCTCCAAGGTCGTTCAAATCTCACACTGAGTTTGCTTTTAAGGATGACTCTGGGCTACAGTGAGTTGGATTCGAATCTGCTTGACTTCAGGCTGGAGCTTGACGTCAGTTGCCAGTCTCCGGTTTGGGTAGATAATTTCTTTCTCGCAGTTGACCGGAGTCATCAACTTGCAGACCCCAGAAAGATGAAGCTGAATATAGGCCCTACTTTCCCATACGGTAATGAATTTTGACTTTTTATGCTTTGCTTTGCAATTATATTATATATTTGCTGTGTACATTGCAACTGAGAAGTACTGTGATATATTTTGCTTTCATTGCTGCGACTACTCTTTTAAACGTGTGCTTCAAATCTACTAATTTTGTCTCTCAAGAACTTGTGGGTGGGGGAGAATTAACAACAATAAAGGTCTTCTTTGAACTCAGAAGTGCATTCCAGAGAGGTTCTGTAAGCTCTGATAGGAGATATGTAGGAAAGCAGAACACTGTGGGATGGCGGATTGCTGACATCAGGTCTGGCTCCAACTGGGTACACAGTTCCTGGATTGTGGCACAGTCAAGCCTGTATGTGATAATCACATGTCGCTCCTCCATTGTCGACAGGTCCACCAACGGTCGGTACACCGGAGGATGCCGCCATCTCCTCACATGTCCCAGCGGACGGTGCCTATGAAGGACAACAGTGAGCACAGAGTCAAACAACTCAGAGGTACGTACCCACAGTTTACACAGAACACCATTCATACACAAAAGGTGGCCTGTATGTGTGTTGAGTCTAGGCCTAGGTATGTGTGACGCAGTTGAAAATGAAGCCATGTGGGCCCCTGAAATGGCCGCTGCCTGACCTTTAAAGTGGGACAATGGGATGTGAGGTAACTGCGCTGGCGTTGTTCACCGTCGCGGTAGGTGGTCGAAGACCGCGGCGCAATGCTGCATTGGTTAACATTGGACCCTATGGGTCCCAGGAGCCAATGACGATGTACGCCGGCGGTGACGGTACGCACCGCCGCGGACCTGACCGCCATTTTCTAGCTGTTCAATCACTCGATACCTGATCTTCGACAGGAGAGGACCTACACTCATCTTATCACACTTATCTACTCATCATCATATGTCATGTCTCTATCAAACTATCCTCCATTCTCACTCTGACTCATCCCAAATCCCTTCTACTACTTTCATCTCCTAAATAACTCTGCCTAAGCTCTTCCCTCCGCTTCCACATCTAACTCACCAAACCTCACTCTACTACTGTGACCTCCCACACAACCCTACTAAATTCTCCCGCATTTATCTCGCCCTGCTACTATGCTCTCCCTAACCCTTCCACATACTCTTCCCTCCTCCACCCCCCTTTACTCATCCCAAGCCTTTGGGTTGAGTAAATGAAGGATATACTCCCAATTAACACTTCTGGATTTCTTTCCTCCTCCACCTCTCCATTACTCCAGTCAATCTAACTAACAAACTCTCATATCCGCGGCTCAAATTAACTCATAATAATACTAAAACTGTACTCATTATTTCCCGATACTAATCCATCACTAATTCTTGTTGGGTTCCAGAGTAGCGTGCTACTCATCGAAAAGCGCTTTGACGCCTCCTCAGGGGTAGTAAGCGCTATATAAATACGATTACAATACAATACAATACACTGCAAGTGCTGCTGTGACCTCGGTCTCGAAGAGACAATTGCTCGAGTGTCTGGGGAAAGGGCCACTGCCTTCACATCAGAGGAGTTGGAGAAACTTGTGGATGGGGTCCTCCCCCAGTACACGCTACTCTACAGTCCTCCAGACAAACAGATAAGTACACAGGGAGCATGTTGTATGGGCTATGCCTGTGTGGAGAGGGCTGGATGTAAGAAGGAAGGGGGGAGAGTGCTGCGAGCATGAAAGACGGTGAATGCATGTGCCACTTGGCAAGGGTAGGGATGGGGGCCAATCAGTTTGACGGTGCAGTTGGTAATAACTTCTCTTTTCCCCTGTACATTTCATGTAGGTCAGTGCCCACCAGAAAAAACATATTTGGCGTGCCATCGCCAAGGGAGTCCGGACCCTGGGGGTCTACCACAGACGGAGCACCCACTGCCGTAAAAGATGGGAGGACATGGGCCGCTGGAGCAAGAAGACGGCGGAGGCTCAGCTGGGGATGGCCTCCCAACGTGGGAGGGGTGCCCGTCGCACCATGACCCCCCTGATGTTCAGGATCCTGGCGGTGGCCTAACCGTAGTTGGATGGGCGCTTGAGGGCATCACAGCTACCACAAGGGGGTGAGTACACTCTCATTCTGCTGACTTTGCGCGCAGTGGAGGTGTCTGGGTGTGGGAGGTGGGCTGTGGGTTTCCCTAGGCCAGGGCGAGTTCCGCAGGCAAGGTCCCTCCGTAAGGCAGGCCACGTGGCACCCCATCCCACCTCTGTAGAGTGCCAAGTACACCTAGTCATGCCCCTGTGACATCTATGTGTGCAGATGTCGTCCATAGCCTTGTAGGCCATTTCCCAGGAATTGAACAGTGGAGCCCAAGAGCGTGGCGTAGTCCAGGGGGCTTCTGTGTCTGTCGTGTCCGCCAACGGTAGCGGTAAAGCATGCACTCATCATGTCTTTCTTCTGTCGTCCCCCCCCTTTATGTGGTCTCCCTGTTCTTGTGTGCATTAGCATCATCAGGCGGAGGAGCAGTGGCACCGGAGCATCAGGGGGCTGCATCCCACATGGCCATGGAGGGCCACACTATGGACTCGGAGTTCACCAGTGAGACGGAGGGAGAGGGGAGCTCCACGGCGGGGACGGGAGCTGACACCAGTGACACGGACTCATCCTCTGATAGGAGCTCCCATGTGGTGGTGGCAACATCTGTGCCACCCCCATCTACAGGTACAGCCGTCACCCCCCCTTCCAGCAACGCCCTCCCAGCAGCCCGCTCACCCGGGAGAGTGAGCATCACCTTTGCCCCAGGCACATCAGGCCCTGCCCCAGTCACCCCTGCTGCCCTCAGTGAGGAGGCCACTGACCTCCTCAGGTCCCTTACTGTTGGGCAGTCTACCATTTTGAATGCCATCCAGGGTGTAGAAAGGCAGTTGCAACAAACAAATGCATTCCTGGAAGGCATTCATTCTGGTCAGGCGGCCCTTCAGCGAGCTTTTCAGACTCTGGCCTCAGCACTGATGGCAGCCATTGTCCCTGTGTCTAGCCTCCCCCTCCAACTTCCTCCACCCCGACCCAATCCCCAGTAGCTCAGCCTATCCCAAGCACACCTACAGACCAGCATTCACACACATCAACACACAAGGGAAGCTCAGGCAAACATAAGCACCACACATCCCACACGCACTCACGCAAGCATCACACACATGCAGACACACCAACATCCACTGCCTCCACTGTGTCCCCCTCCTCCTCGTCTCCCTCCTCCCTCCCAGTCTCGTCTACACTCACACCTGCATGCACTACCTCTACAGCCACTACGTCCCTCTCCAGCATACCCACCACCACACCCCGCTCACGTGCAGTCACCACCCCCACTACCATTCACACGTCCCCTGTGTCCTCTCCCAGTGTGTCTGGTACACAAACGCAGGCACACACCCACCCAACAGCCATCCACCTCACGACAGCCTCCAGCGCATGCACCTTCACCCAAAGTCAACAAACGTACACCTCCTACATCCACCACCTCTTACCTCCACTCCCAAACCCCCTCCAGCTACCCGTCCCAGTGTGTCCAAAAAACTTTTCCTGTCCAACCTTGACCTCTTTCCCACACCTCCCCAACCCCGTCCGTCTTCTAGGTCCCGAACTAGCACCTCAGCCACAACATCTCCGGGACCAGTGGTGCCTGTAGTCACTGGAATCTGGAGTGCACCGGCCACCAGGGCAGCCAGTGTGGCACGAAGCCACAGCACAGACAGTCCCCCACCTGTGAAGCATCAGAAGTTGGCCAGTGCCCGGAGGGAGAGGGGGAAGACTCCAGCCACCAAAGCCGCTCCCAGGGGTCCCATTGGGAGTGTGGAGTCAACTGTGACACCTTCCAAGGTGGGGAAGGGCCACAAGAAACCCAGCAAGTCTGGGAAGAGCAGCACGGCGGAGAAGACCGCCATCATCCCCGCTGCCCAGGAGGCCACCGCCAGCACAAGCCCAGGTGCCCAGGACAGGACCGCCAGCACAAGCCCACCTGCCCAGGACAGGACCGCCAGCACCAGCCCACCTGCCCAGGAGGCCACCGCCAGCACAAGCCCCGCTGGGCCATGAAGGACCGCCAGCAAAAGCTCCACTGGGCCATGAAGGACGCCAGCAGCTGAGTCCCTGCAATGGAGACCGCCGCCTCAAGCACCGCTGAACAGGGCACTGCCGTCTCAAGCACCGCTGCACAGGGCACCGCCGTCTCAAGCACCGCTGAACAGGGCACTGCCGTCTCAAGCACCGCTTCACAGGGCACCGCCATCTCAAGCACCGCTGAACAGGGCACCGCCGTCTCAGGCACCGCTGCACAGGGCACCACCATCTCAAGCACCGCTGAACAGGGCACCGCCGTCTCAAGCACCGCTGAACAGGGCACCGCCATCTCAAGCACCGCTGCACAGGGAACAGCCGTCTCAAGCACCGCTGAACAGGGCACCGGCGTCTCAAGCACCGCTGAACAGGGCACCGCCGTCTCAAGCACTGCTGAACAGGGCACTGCCATCTCAAGCACTGCTGAACAGGGCACCGCCGTCTCAAGCACCGCTGAACAGGGCACCGCCATCTCAGACACTGCTGAACAGGGCACCTCTGTTTCAAGCACCGCTGGCCCATGAGCGGCATGGGCACTGACGCAACTGAGTCCGTCACGGGGTGAATGATGTACTCTGGGCACCAAGCCCCCTCCAGAACCAGTGGAGACTGTCATCCACTACCTCTGTCCTTAGCAGGATGAAGCACTCTGGGCACCATGACCCCTCCAGAACCAGTGGAGACTGTCATCCACTACCTCTGTCCTTAACAGGATGAAGCACTCTGGGCACCATGCCCCCTCCAGAACCAGTGGAGACTGTCATCCACTACCTCTGTCCTTAGCAGGATGAAGCACTCTGGGCACCATGCCCCCTCCAGAACCAGTAGAGAGATCCATCCACTACCACTGTCCTTAGCAGGATGAAGCACTCTGGGCACCATGCCCCCTCCAGAACCAGTGGAGAGATCCATCCACTACCTCTGTCCTTAGCAGGATGAAGCACTCTGGGAACCATGCCCCCCCAGAACAAGTGGAGACTGTTATCCACTTGAGAGACTGTGGCTTTGCACTCCCCAGGATTGAACAGTGGGCAAACCTCCCACTGTAGAGACTTTAGAGACTTTAGAGACTGTAGCTTGCACTCCCCAGGATTGAACAGTGGGCAAACCACCCACTGTAGAGACTTGTGAGACTGTGGCTTTGCACTCACCAGGATTGAACAGTGGGCAAACCACCCACTGTAGAGAATTGAGAGACTGTGGCTTTGCTCTCCCCAGGATGGAACGGTGGGCATGTGGCCCCCACGTGAATTTGGCGTTGTGCACTCAAGCGGCTGAGGTGCCCCCCCTTTCCCTCCCCCTGAGGTGCCTGTTTAGTTGCTCTCAGATGCCCCTGCAATGTTCTCTCCGTCATGGTCAGGGATCTTGTGTGGGCCTCGCCCATACCGTGTGGTCCCAGTGTTCCACGGACTTTCTTAGAGCACTACCTAGACTACTATGCTTGGTGTATATTTTGTACATGGTGTATATATATATTTCTGCCTACTTGCTTTTAATATATTACAATGGTTACACTCATTTTCTATTGTAACTGCGATGTATTGATATGCATTAGTGTGTGTAGTGGGTGAGGGTGGGGGTGTTGCGTGTGTATGTCCCTGTTTTTTCCCTCCCCCCTCCCCCCTCCCCTGTGTCGTAGGTGCAGTTCTCACTGTGGTCTTCGCCGCTGGCGTTCGTGCTCCTGGTAGAGGAGTAGGAAGACTATTGCAGGTTGAATTTGGAGTTCTGGATCCATGGCGTCCTCGTTCCTCGTGGGGTGTGTAGAGGTGAGCGTTTGTCCTTCGGGATTCCTGTTTCCGCCGTATTTTTATCCGTGGTGAATCCACCCCGTAAAAGGTGGAAGATTGGCCTGTCATAATATTGTGGGCGGTACATTGTCTCCCGCCTGTCTGTTGGCGGTGACCGCCGCGCTGTTTGTTTGTACCGCCGTGGCGGTCGGAGTGTTAAAGTGGCTGTCTTTGTTGGCAGTTTCCGCCACGGTCGTAATTGCAAATATTTTGCCGCCGGCCTATTGGCGGTCTTACCGCCACTTTAACACCGACCGCCAGGGTTGTAATGACCACCATAGTGATCATTTGTGTAGAGCAGAGAACACAATTAATTATTGTTTTACCACTTAATAAGAGGAGTAAAGTTTACCCAACACAATGATTCCTATTTTATCAATCGTACACGAACCAAAAGAAAACATGCAGTGATTCAAATGTCTGAGTTTATGGGTAAAACTCATCACTAAATAGTGTGTGCCTAACCCACAGAGCAATTTTCGGACAACTGAAACTTGTGAACTGTATGTTGCATAAGCATCGCTGCAAAAAGTCAGCTCACAAGTGCAGCTCTGCAGCAGGTACATGAGCTGTCTATGCTGTTTTCTGACAATTGAACACTGTGACCATCAGATCGCACGTGGGTCTTTGTAGCAAGTGCACTCAATATCTGAGCTACCTTAACAGTTTGATAAACTGAAAGAACAAGTCTCAAAGGTAAACTTACACTTTTGTTTAAGTTTACTTTTGTTTTTGCTATTCACAAACTCCGATTTAATAGTAAGTTTACATCTGCAGAGACTCCGCAGTCAGGGTGGAGATATCTGCATATAAAAAGCTGTCTTATGTTTTTATGTGTGGAGTTCTCCACCCCGATTGAGCACTCTGTGCAGTCGTAAACTTACTATAAAATCGGAATTTGTGAATAGCAAATAAAATAGTAAACTTATATGAAGTTATAAGTTTACCTTTGTGAAGAATGTCCTAAGACCTAATGCAGACCCAATAAACACCCTGAGCTATCTTAAAATGTTTCCTTCTCAATTTGTGGCTTCCTGTAGTATTGTTTAGGTATGAGGGTTAGCCATGCTCCTTTGATGTTATCAAAATTATAAAGGTAATAAACTTAAGCATAGGTGGTTTCAGCATTCAAATCTTTTCTGTCCTGTGCAGCGTACATCATGGGGCAGCGAGTCTGCCCACTTCACCCACTGGTTACTTACACTGTGAGTGACAGCATTATGTCCCTTCACAAGTGAAAGTCATTTGTGCATCTGCCTAAAATCAGTAATCTTTTCTTCCCAGGGCTCAAAGTCAACTCCTTGTCAGCAGTATAGTAGCACGCATGACACAGACCTTGGCGCAGGCAAGGAAAATGGCCCCTTTGACTACTAGTGGTGTAGTAAAATGCCACAATTGGGCCCTGTGCCACTGCTCCAATAGTAGTCACGCCCTGTAGAGAGCCACCCGGGCTCTTCTATACTTTGATGCCCTTGAGGGCGCGAGGGCGGGCCTCTGGCTGAAGTTATAAAAAAAAGCTGGGGCTACGGAGAGCAGACTCCATGCGCCAACCAACTATTGTGTGTGTGACTTTTGTCCGTCTGCCCAGTGCTGTGGGCCCATTTACACTGGCGATGAGTGGGATTAAAAAAAAGGAAAAGGACACACACTCTGGACGACGCACCCAGAGTGTATGACTGCACCTCCTTCGGTGCCTGTAAGGAAATGCCTCCTTGGCATGGTTACCCCCTGACTTTTTGCCTTTGCTGATGCCAAGTTATGATTTGAAAGTGTACCTGCTAACCAGGCCCCAGCACCAGTGTTCTTTCCCTAACCTGTACCTTTGTCTACACAATTGGCACACCCTTGCATCCAGGTAAGTCCCTTGTAATTCGTACCAGGGGCCCTGATGCCAGGAAAGGTCTCTAAGGGCTGCAGCATGTCTTATGCCACCCTAGGGACCCCTTCACTCAGCACAGACACACTGCTTGCCAGCTTGTGTGTGCTGGTGGGGAGAAAATGACTAAGGCGGTCATTCTGACCCTGGCCGTTGAAAACCGCCAGGGCAGAGTGCCGCGGAAGCACCGCCAACAGGCTGGCGGTGCTTCATGGGCAATTCTGACCGCAGCGGTAAAGCCGCAGTCAGAAAAGGGCAACCGGCGGTTTCCCGCCGGTTTACCCCTGCCCCAAAGAATCCTCCATGGCGGCGCTGCTCGCAGCACCGCCATGGGGATTCCGACCCCCTTCCCGCCATCCTGGTCCTGGCGGTAAAAACAGGATGGCGGGAACGGGTGTCGTGGGGCCCCTGGGGGCCCCTGCACTGCCCATGCCACAGGCATGGGCAGTGCAGGGGCCCCCTAACAGGGCCCCCATAATGATTTTCAGTGTCTGCCTAGCAGACACTGAAAATCACGACGGGTGCCACTGCACCCGTCGCACCCCTTCAACTCCGGCTTCATTGTTGAAGGGGCTTTCCCGCTGGGCCGGCGGGCGGCCTTCTGGCGGTCGCCCGCCGGCCCAGCGGGAAAGTCAGAATGACCGCTGCGGTCATTTTTACCGCGGTTCGGTCTTCTGGCGGTTCCCGCCAGGCGGGCGGCTTCCGCCGCCCGCCGGGGTCAGAATGACCCCCTAAGTCTGCATGGCACTCCCCTCAGAGTGCCATGCCAACCTCACACTGCCCATGGCATAGATAAGTCACCCCTCTAGCAGGCCTCACAGCCCTAAGGCAGGGTGCACTATACCATAGGTGAGGGCATAAGTGCATGAGCACTATGCCCCTCCAGTGTCTAAGCAAAACCTTAGACATTGTAAGTGCAGTGTAGCCATAAGAGTATATGGTCTGGGAGTCTGTCATACACGAACTCCACAGCACCACTGAAAACTGGGAAGTTTGGTATCAAACTTCTCAGCACAATAAATGCACACTGATGCCAGTGTACATTTTATTGTGAGATACACCCCAGAGGGCATCTTAGAGATGCCCCCTGAAAATATACCCGACTTCCAGTGTGGGCTGACTAGTTTTACCAGCCTGCCACACACCAGACATGTTGCTGATCACATGGGGAGAGTGCCTTTGTCACTCTGTGGCTAGTATCAAAGCCTGTACTGGGTGGAGGTGCTTCTCACCTCCCCCTGCTGGAACTGTAACACCTGGCGGTGAGCCTCAAAGGCTCACCCCCTTTGTTACAGCACCACAGGGCATCCCAGCTAGTAGAGATGCCCGCCCCCTCCGGCCACAGCCCCACTTTTGGCGGCAAGGCTGGAGGAGATAATGAGAAAAACAAGGAGGAGTCACTGGCCAGTCAGGACAACCCCTAAGGTGCCCTGAGCTGAGGTGACTCTGACTTTTAGAAATCCTCCATCTTGCAGATGGAGGATTCCCCCAATAGGATTAGGGATGTCCCCCCCTCCCCTCAGGGAGGAGGCACAAAGAGGGTGTAGCCACCCTCAGGGCTAGTAGCCATTGGCTACTAACCCCACAGACCTAAACTCACCCCTAAATTGAGTATTTAGGGGCCCCCAGAACCTAGGAAAATAGATTCCTGCAACCTGAAGATGAAGAAGGACTGCTACCCTGAAGCCCTGCAGAGAAGACAGAGACACCAACTGCTTTGGCCCCAGCCCTACCGGCCTGTCTCCCCACTTCAAGAAAAACTGCAACAGCGACGCGTCCCCCAGGGTCCAGCGACCTCTGAAGCCTCAGAGGACTACCCTGCATCTAAAAGGACCAAGAACTCCCAAGGACAGCGGCTCTGCTCCAAAGAAGATACAACTTTGCAACAAAGAAACAACTTTTTAAGGACTGCACGTTTCCCGCCGGAAGCGTGAGACTTTCCACTCTGCACCCGACGCCCCCGGCTCGACCTGCGGAGAAACAACATTACAGGGAGGACTCCCCGCCGACTGCGACCCTGTGAGCAGCCAGAGTTGACCTCCCTGGGCCCCTCCCAGCGACGCCTGCAGAGGGAATCCAGAGGCTCCCCCTGACCGCGACTGCCTGCTTCTAAGAACCCGACGCCTGGTAAAGACACTGCACCCGCAGCCCCCAGGACCGGAAGGATCCGACCTCCAGTGCAGAAGCAACCCCCAGGTGACCCTCTCCCTTGCCCAGGTGGTGGCTACCCCGAGGAGCCCCCCTTTGCCTGCCTGCTTCGCTGAAGAGACCCCTGGGTCTCCCATTGAACTCTATTGCAAACCAGACGCCTGTTTGCACTCTGCATCCGGCTGCCCCCGTGCCGCTGAGGGTGTACTTTTTGTGCTGACTTGTGTCCCCCCCAGTGCCCTACAAAACCCCCCTAGTCTGCCCTCCGAAGTCACGGGTACTGACCTGCTGGCAGACTGGAACCGGGGCACCACCCTTCTCCATTGAAGCCTAGGCGTTTTGGGCACCACTTTGACCTCTGCACCTGACCGGCCCTGAGCTGCTGGTGTGGTAACTTTGGGGTTGCCCTGAACCCCCAATGGTGGGCTACCTTGGACCCAACTTTTAACCCTGTAGGTGGTTTACTTACCTGCAAAACTAACAAATACTTACCTCCCACAGTAACTGTTGAAAATTGCACTGTTTCTAGTTTTAAAATAGCTTATTGCCATTTTTGCCAAAACTGTACATGCAATTTTGCTGATTCAAAGTTCCTATGATACCTGAGTGAAGTACCTTTCATTTAAAGTATTGATTGTAAATCTTGAACCTGTGGTTCTTAAAATAGACTAAGAAAATATATTTTTCTATATAAAAACCTATTGGCCTGGAATTGTCTTTGAGTGTGTGTTCCTCATTTATTGCCTGTGTGTGTACAACAAATGCTTAACTCTACCCTCTGATAAGCCTACTGCTCGACCACACTACCACAAAATAGAGCATTAGAATGATCTCTTTTTGCCACTATCTTACCTCTAAGGGGAACCCTCTTACTTTGAAATAGTGCATACAGAGCCAACTTCCTACAGTGCCCCTTGTTTTTTTTCTTCCCCTGTTGCAAGGCACAGTTTGCGGTGCGCCCCACGGCCTCGCAATCCGAAGACAATCAACTGGCAGCAACAGCAGAAGGCGGCGACCTACCGTAAAGAAGACATTTGTGTCCTGGGTGCAAATGCGCTGGACCGCTCGCCAATCGGGCGAGGTGAGCGGAGCCTGTTTGGCCAACGCAACTATCCTTCCTCGTGTCGGAGAGGAATTCAGCATTGTCGCCTGAAGCCATCATAAAGGAAGGTGAGAGGACCCCGAGGGTGCCTGTCGCGGTGCCTACTTCAGTCAAACAGCCACGCACAACCCAGCATATTCCTCCTGCAGCACAAGGAAAGGATTTAGACTGAGTGGCTAGAGGCTGGGCCCCATGATCCTGGAGTCAAGAAAAAAAGTAAGGAGATTATTGAAGGGAGGAAGCTGGTCTCTGCAAAGGCACAGTGCCCACTCATGTTGCAGACCAGCACACAGACCCTGCACCTGGAACCTCTGACATACAAGCCCATTATCAAAGGGGGCATCATCAAAAACAAAAACTAATAAGGAGAGAAAGAGGCAGGGTAGCAGCATAGTGCACTCCACTTCATGACAGTGAACAGCAAAATGAGTGCACCACAGCAAGAGAATGAACAGCATCCAGCACCTACTACCCCAAAGCCCACTCATCGGTTGCTGCATTACCCCCATTCAGTCAGCTAATAGACCCCGCCACTGCAGCACCACGATGGCACCTGTGGTTTGGTCGTTTGGACAAGTACTTTTGCACCACGAGAGAGATGGATGGGGCACTGCACAGGTCCCTGATGCTACTGATGGGAGGCGATTAACTTAATGAACTGTTTGACTCACTCCCTGACACGGGTGACAGAACAGATTATGAAGCTGCGGTGGCCGCACTGAACAAGCATTTTGGCCCCCAATTGAACCCGGATTACGAGCGCTTGAAACTGCGCCAGGCCCAGCAAACAGACGTTGAGTTAGTCGACATGTTCTACGCCCGGCTCAGGAAGCTGGCCAGCACGTGTGAAGGCCTGAACCAGCACGAGGAGATCAGAGCCCAGATCATACAGGGGTGCTGGTCCAACATGCTCCGGAAGCTGATCATGCGCCAACCTGGTATTTCCCTAGACAAGATCCTGATATTGGCACGCTCCCACGAACTATCTGCCGTCCGTGCAGATGCCATAGCCGCCGCGAGGGGGCAGTCCATATCAGCCATGTCAGTGGGGCGCCCAGTCCAGGTGACGAAGGTACAGGTGGATGCCATCCAGCCTCGCCTACCCTCAGGGTGTCGACCGCCCACCTCAAAGCCAGGAGAAGGGGTTTGCGGCAGCTGTGAATACGAACATAGGTCGGCGAGTGGGTGCCTGGTGAGAGGAAAGTCGTGCAGCTGGTGTGGCAAGAACAATCTTTTTGCCAAGATGTGCAGGACAGGAAAAGGCAGACAAGGGGAGTCAAAAGGGAAAGAGGCCAAGGTCAGGAGTGTCAGTACAATAGATAACACATCTAGAGGGCAGGTGACCGCCAGAATGCCAGTCTTTGAAGAGGACTAAGAAGAGGACATTTTCGTCATCTTGTTTACCGGATGGAGGCAGCACAAGAGGTGACCACCCCCCATGAGTACGGTGAGGATCAACAACACCCCTGCAATGGTGCTCGTAGACACGGGGCATCAGTCAACGTGATGGATGATGCCATGTATCAGCAGCTGTCCCCCAAACCATGCCTAACTCCGAGTACCACCAAGATATACACCTATGGTGGACGCGACCAGCTTCCCCTGCAGGGTAAGATTGAGGTATCTGTGACCAACGGGCAGCTCTCTACAGGGGTGAAATTCTACATGGTGGCAGGTGATCGAGGCACCCTGCTGGGATGCCACACGGCGGAAGACCTAGAACTGGTATTCTTTGCGCGTCAAGTGTACGAATCGCATACAGAGTCCCTTCTCAGCGAATTCCCGCAGCTGTTTGCAGGGTTGGGGAGATTCAAAGGCAAGAGTGTCAAGCTACACATCAATCTGGAGGTAACGCCGGTGGCGCTGAGACACCGTTGGGTGCCTTTCCATCCACGACCGGCTGTAGAAAAAGAACTGCACCTGTTGGAGGACCAAGGCGTGATAGAAAAGGTGGACGGGCCCTCCTCATGGGTTTCGCCCTTGGTGATTGCGCCTAAGCCCAAGTAACCAAGAGCCATACGTCTCTGCGTGGACATGCATCTACCAAATAGAGCCATCCGAATGGGTCGACACATCACATCCACCATGGACGACATAATTGCAGACCTCAATGGCGCACAGTGGTTCTCTAAGTTAGATTTAAATGCTGGCTTTCACCAGTTAGAGCTCCACCCAGACAGCAGGAACATTACTACCTTCTTGACACATGTAGGGCTAAGGCGCTACAAAAGGTCTAGCTTTGGGGTGTCCTCAGCAGCGGAGGTGTTCCAGAACATCATCAGAGAAACACTGTCAGGGACTGTCGGGGGTAATCAGCCTCAGCGATGACATTTTAATCTACTCTAAAACACTTGAGAAGTACCATCAACACCTGAGAGCTACCCTGCAGAGGCTTGCGGACGCAGGTCTCATACTTCACAAACTGAAATGTGCATTCTATCAGACATTCATTGAGTTCTTTGGGTACATATTCTCAAAGGAAGGTCTGCGGGTGGACCTGTGCAAAGCGGATGCCATTCGCCAAGCCCAGATTCCTCAGAATGCCACAGAAGTCAGAAGCTTCTTGGGGATGGCTACATACTGTGGCAGGTTCATACCCCAACTGGCCACGATGGCAGAGCCCCTCCGACAGCTCACCAAGGTATCTCACCAGTGGGAATGGAGCCCGGCCGCAGATAAGGCATTCCACACTCTGAAGGCAGCGCTACTGGACAAGTACACCATGGCGTATTTCAACCCCCAAAAATGAACTGAGGTAGTGGTGGATGCCAGCCCAGTAGGTCTGGGAGCAGTTCTTCTGCAGGAGCAGATTCATCAGGAGTGGGTCCCCGTTGCCTATGCCAGCTGAGCCCTATCGGCAGTAGAGACCCGTTATGCCAAGATCGAAAGGGAGGCGTTGGCGATCCGATGGGTGTGTAAACATTTCCACTTGTACATCCATGGACACGAATTCCAGGTGGTGACGGATCACAAGCCACTAGTGTCGCTGTTTGAAGGGACCACACATTTGGCCCCACTGAGGATTGAACGCTGGGCTGTTTTGCTTTGACCTTATAGATTTAAAGTAATCTACCAGCCTGGCATGAATAACCCAGCCGATTATCTGTCCGGACACCCGTCGGCAAGTACACAGGAGGAATCCCAAGAAGGGGACTAGGAGAACACAGAGGTATTTGTGAGCATGGTCATCCAGTCTGCAGGCCCGACCGCTTTAACAGTGGGAGACATTGTAAAAGATACAGAAATAGATCCGGTGCTCAATTCAGTCAAGAAAGCGCTCAGCAGCAGGCAGTGGGAAAAAGTCCTAGGAAAAGCCAAGATGAACAATCCGGAAGACAAGACAGCCATGCAAGGAATGTGGAGTACGGGGTGAGCTATCTGTGGGCAGTGAAGGCTTGGTTCTTAGGGGGAGAAGAATAGTGCTACCTCGGCATCTATGGACCCGAGTGGTGGAACTCGCTCATCAAGGTCATCAAGGAGCTGCCAAGACAAAGGCGCGGTTCAGAGCCAAGGTGTGGTTCCCAGCTATGGATGCTAAAGTCAACGCCATGGTCGGGAGCTGCCACTCGTGCATAATCACCTCAGTGGAACCGCCTGTTTGTCCAGTAATCACCGAACGTCCTAGCCAGTAGCCATGGTCTAAGCTGAGAATGGACTTTTGAAGTTTTCCCGACAGGAGACTGACCGCGGTCATGATGGATTCCTACACAAAATTTCCAGTTGTAGAAGTTGTAGTGTCCATCTCTTTTGAAAATGTGAGACCAGTGCTGGACAAGACTTTTGCAATCTTTGGGCTTCCGGACAAAATCAGAACTGACAATGGCCCCCCCTTTCACGGACAAGAGTTCAGATCGTACCTTGACAAACTTTCTTTACCCCACCGCAAGATCATGCCGTATTGGCCTCAGACAAATGGTGAAGTGGAAAGATTTATGAGGACCCTCAACCGCACATTAAGGATTGGTGTCGAACAAAAGGAAGATGGAAGATGGAGAACAATGCCTCCACCAATTCTTAAGAGCTTATCGGCAGACACCCCACAGCACGACTGGCTGCGCCCCAGCGGCCCTGTTGTTGATGACAGCCCAGCGAGATTGCAGTCCGAGGCTCCATAGTGACCGCCTGTCGGGGCGAATGATGAGTGACAAGAAATGCATCGCATTTCAAACGAGCTGGTGTCATACCAACAGCTGAATGCGAGGAAGAAGAAGTGGAGGGCGCGGGTGCACCCAAATGCATAATAGATGGACCGGCTGGTACCCAAGAGGCGCTGCCCCCTAACGAGGCCAACCGATCCGGTGAAATGGACAACAGGGGAGTGGTCAGTTGGAGTGAGAAGTATCATCTCCGACCCAATCCTACACCGAGTAGTCAGTTGAGAGACTTTGGCCCTCATTACAACCCTGGCGGTCAGTGTTAAAGCGGCGGTAAAACCGCCAACAGGCCGGCAGAAAAAAAATGGAATCACGACCATGGCGGAAACCGCCAACATTGACAGCCACTTTAACACTCCGAACGCTACAGCGGTACAAACAAACACCGCAGCGGTAACCGCCAACAGACAGGCAGAACACAATGTACTGCCTACAGTCGTACAACAGGCCAATCCGCCACTTTTTCAGGGGCGGATTCACCGCGAACAAAAACACAGCGGAAACAGGACTTGGAAGAGAAAACGCTCCCCTCTACACACCCCACAAGGAACCAGGACGCCATGGAGCCAGAACTCCGTATTCTACCTGCCTTTGTCTTCCTGCTCCTCTACCAGGAGCACGAACGCCGGCAGCGAAGACCACGGTGAGTACTGCACCTACGACACAGGGGAGGGGGGAGGGAAAGAGAGTGACACACACACACAACACGCAACACACCCACCCCCACCCGCACCCACTACAACACACACTAACACACACATTAGTACATGTTGATACATTACAGTTACACCCCCCAGCCCCCCTGGAAGAATGCAAAGACAAAAGGAAATGATTGTAACGATTGTAATCAATTTAAATCAGTACTCAAAAATATATATACACTATTAACAAATATATACACCAAGAATACAAGCCATTTATAGTCCGTGGACCACTGGGCCCAAAATGCATGGACGAAGCCCACACAAGATAACCGATCAAAACGGAGAGAACACTTCAGGGGCATCAGATAGAAATACAACAGGCACCTCAGGGGGAAGGGAAGGGGGGGCACCTCAGCCGGATGAGTGCACGACGCCAGATCCACGAGGGGGCTCCATGCCACCTGCTGTATGGTTTGCCCACTGCTTTATCCTGAGGAGTGCAAAGCCACAGTCTCTCAAGTCTCTCCAGTGGGTGGTTTGCCCACTGCTTTATCCTGGGGAGTGGAAAGCCACAGTCTCTCAAGTCTCTCCAGTGGGGGGGTTGCCCACTGCTTTTTCCTGGGGAGTGCAAAGCCACAGTCTCTCAAGTCTCTCCATTGGATGGGTTGCCCACTGCTTTATTCTGGGGAGTGCAAAGCCACAGTCTCACAAGTTGATAACAGTCTACACTGGTTCTGGAGGGGGCTTTGTGCCCAGAGTGTTTCATCCTGCCAAGGACAGAGGTAGTGGATGCCTTTCTCCACTGGTTCTGGAGGGGGCTTTGTGCCCAGAGTGCTTCATCCTGCCAAGGACAGAGGTAGTGGATGCCTTTCTCCACTGGTTCTGGAGGGGACTTTGTGCCCAAAGTGCTTCATCCTGCTCGTGGGCGCCTCTGTAGCGGTGGTGCTTGTGGCGCTCATTGGCCTGCGGTGCTGGTGGGTGGCACAGTGAGCGTGCTGCTGTAGGCGGTGTCCTTGGCAGCGGTGCTGCTGGCGGCGGTGTCCTTGGCTGCAGTGCTGCTGGCGGCGGTGTCCTGGGCAGCGGTGCTGGTGGCGGCGGTGTCCTTGGCAGTGGTGCTGGTGGCGGTCTTGTCCACCGTGCAGGTTGGCGGTGACTTCCCTTTCTTTCTGTGCCCCTTCCCCACCTTGGATGGTGGCACAGCTGTCTTCCCACTCCCAACTGTAGTCCTGGGAGAGCCTTTGGTGGCAGGTGTTTTGCCCTTCTCCCTCCGGGCAGTGGCCAACTTCTTATGCTTCTGAGGTGGAGGACTGTTCGTGGTCTGGCTCCTTGGCACACTGGCTGCCCTGCTGCTTGGCGCACTCCAGAAGCCGGTTACTGCTGGCACCACTGATCCTGCTGATGTGGTGGCTGAGGTGCTGGGTTGGGACCTGGAAAGGCGGGCACTAGGGGACTGAAGGGGTGGGGGAGGTGAGGGGAAGAGGTCAAGGTTGGACAGGAAAAGTTTTTTAGACACACTGTGACGGGTAGATGGAGGGGGTTTGGGAGTGGAGGAAGAGGTAGTGGTTGTAGGAGGTGTACGTTTGCTGACTTTGGGTGAAGGTGCATGGGCTGGAGGCTGTAGTGAGGTGGATGGCTGTTGGGTGGGTGTGAGACTGTTTGTGTACCTTGGGAGGTGGGCTCACAGACACACTGGGAGAGGACAAAGGGGATGTGTGAATGGTAGGGGGGGTGGTGAGTGCACCGTGAGCGGTGTGTGGTGATGGGTGTGCTGGTGATGGATGTGGTGGATGAAGACGTAGTGCATGCAGGTGTGAGTGGAGACGTGACAGGAAGGGAGGAGGGAGACAGAAGGAGGGGGACACAGTGGAGGCAGTGGCTGTTGGCATGTCTGCATGGGTATCAATCAATCAATCACAGATATTTATAGAGCGCACTACATACCCATTAGGGTTCCAAGGCGCTGGGGGGGGGAGGACTGCTACTGCTCGAAGAGCCAGGTCTTGAGTAGTCTTCTGAAGGCGAGTAGGTCTTGGGTCTGTCGGAGGTAGGTAGGGAGCGTGTTCCAGGTCTTGGCGGCGAGGTAGGTGAAGGATCTGCCGCCGGAGGAGGTTCGTTGGATGCGGGGGACGTTGGCGAGGGCGAGGCTCGCGGAATGCAGTTGGTGGGTCGGAGTGTAGAAGTTGAGTCTGTCGTTGAGGTAGGAGGGTCTGGCGTTGTGGTGTGCCTTGTGTGCGTGGGTGAGGAGCTTGAAGGTGACCCTTTTGTTGACGGGGAGCCAGTGGAGTCCTTTGAGGTGAGGGGTGATGTGGCTATGGCAGGGTGCGTTGGTGATGAGTCGGGCTGAGGCATTTTGGAGGCGTTGTAGGTGTTTCGCTGGGATTCCTGCATAGAGTGCGTTGCCGAAGTCCAGTCTGCTGCTGACGAGGGCGTGTGTTACTGTCTTCCTGGTGTCGGTCGGGATCCACTTTTAGATCCTGCGGAGGGTGCGGAGTGTGTTGTAGCAGGAGGAGGTGACGGCGTTGACTTGTCTGTCCATGGAGAGTGTGGAGTCGAGGATGAATCCCAAGTTGCGGGCGTGGTCAGTGGGCGTCGGGGGGTTCCGAGGGAGGTGGGCCACCATGAGTCGTTCCAGGTGGAGGGGGAGGTCCTGAGGGTGAGGATTTCTGTCTTGTCGGTGTTGAGCTTCAGGCGGCTATCTCTCATCCAGTCGGCGACTGCCTTCAGACCCTCGTGGAGGTTGGCTTTGGCAGTGGCAGGGTCGTTGGTGAGGGAGAGGATGAGCTGGGTGTCGTCGACGTAGGTGATGATGTTGAGGTCGAAACAGCGGGCCACTTGTGCGAGGGGGGCCATGTAAATGTTGAACAGCGTTGGGCTCAGGGAGGAGCCCTGGGGGACGCCGCAGATGATGTTGTTGGCTTCCGAGCGGAAGGGTGGGAGGCGAACGGTCTGTGTTCTGCCAGTGAGGAAGGATGAGGTCCAGGCTAGGGCTTTTTCCTAGATTCCGGCTTCTTGGAGGCGTGACAGTAGGGTGTGGTGGCAGACTGTGTCGAAGGCCGCTGAGAGGTCTAGGAGAATGAGGGCGGAGGTCTCGCCGCGGTCGAGTTGGCATCTGATGTCATCTGTCGCGGCGATGAGGGCGGTCTCGGTGCTGTGGTTGCGTCTGAATCCGGTTTGTGAGGGGTCGAGAACATTGTTGTCTTCGATGTGGCGTGTCAGCTGAAGGTTGACGATCTTTTCTGCGACTTTGGCTGGGTAGGGGAGGAGGGAGATGGGGCGGAAGTTCTTGAGGTCCTTGGGGTCGGCTTTTGGTTTCTTGAGGAGGGCGTTGATGTCTGCGTGCTTCCAGTTTTCTGGGAAGGTGCCTGCTTCAAAGGAGGCGTTAATAATCTTGCAGAGTTAGGGCGCGATGATAGAGTCGGCTTTGTAGAAGATGTGGTGGGGGCAGGGGTCGGTCAGTGATCCGGAGTGGATGGAGTTCATGATTGTGCGAGTTGTGTCGTCGTCGACGTTGGACCAGGTGGTGATGGGGTTGGCGATGCTAGGGTACGAGGTGGTGACTGAGGAGGGTGCAGTCGGGGTGTTGAAGCTGCTGTGGATGTCGGCGATCTTGTTGTAGAAGAAGGCGGCGAGGGAGTCGCAGAGTTCCTGGGAAGGCGGGATGTCGTTTACGTTGGTGCTGGGGGTGGATAGTTCATTCACAATGCGGAAGAGCTCTTTGCTGTCATGAGCGTTGTTGTCTAGGCGGTCTTTGAAGGAGGACCTCTTGGTGGTCCTGATGAGGTGGTGGTGTTGGCGGGTTGCGTCTTTGAGGGCATCCTGATTGACCGGTGTGCGTTCTTGGAGCCATTACTTTTCTAGTTTCCTGCAGGCGCGTTTGGAGGCCAGGAGTTCGTCAGTGAACCAGGAGGCTTTCTTGCTGGTGGGGTTGTTGGGGGGTTTCTTCAGTGGGGCGAGGATATTGGCGCAGTCGTTGATCCACTATCTGAAGTTGTAGGCCGCGGTTTCTGGGTCTGTGGGCTAGTTCGGTGGGTTCTGGGAGAGGGTGCTGAGTTGTTGTTCTTTGGTGACTTTGCCCCAGTTGCGGCGGGGGAGTTGGCGGCCGTGGAGGTGTGCGGTGTTTTTGTTGTAGGTGAAATGGATGCAGTGGTGGTCGGTCCAGTAGGGTTCGGTGGTGTCGTTGAAGGTAACGTGGTCGCTGGTGGAAAAGATGGCATCCAGAGTGTGTCCGGCGGCGTGGGTTGTTGACGTGACAAGTTGTCTGAGTCCGAGGTTTGCGAGGTTGTTGATCAGCGTGGTGGAGTTGTGGTCGTTGTTGTTCTCGAGGTGAAAGTTGAGGTCCCCGAGGAGTATGTAGTCCGTGGAGGCGAGTGCATGGGTGCTTGCGAGGTCGGCGATGGAGTCGCAGAACTGGGCCCGTGGTCCGGGGGGCCGGTAGACGAGCGTACCTCTGAGGGTGGTGTTGGGGTCGGTGTGGATCCGGAAGTGTAGAAGCTCTGCGGTGTTGAAATGGTCGTCGGTGTTGGTGGTGACCTTGAGGGAGGATTTGTGGATGATGGCGAGTCCTCCTCCGTAGCCGTTGGTGCGGTCCCTGCGGGAGATCTTGTATCCGTCTGGGATGGCGATGGCGATGTCTGGCGCGGATGATTCGTTCCACCATGTCTCGGTCAGGAAGGCTACGTCCGGGGCAGTGCTGTCGAGCAGGTCCCAGAGTTCTACGGCGTGTTTGCGTGCGGAGCAGGTGTTGAGGAGTATGCAGCGGAGGAGGTTCGGTCTGGTGGTCGTTGGTTTGGAGGTTCGGTCGCAGGAGAAGCGGCAGGTGAACGGGCCGTGGGTGTACTTCGGTGCGGCTTGGTAGCAGTGTTGGTTTTGGTTTCGGCCGTTGTTGAGTGCGTGGAGGGACGTAGCGTCGTAGCTGAGCCGGGGCGGGGTGAGGAGTGGCGGGCGAGGACCAGGGGTTCTGGCGCTGGACGGGCATCGGCGCGACCTGCATTAAGAGGGGGTGGAGGGAGGGAGGAGGAGCTGGGGGCGGGAGGGGGGCGGGGCCGAAGCGGCGGGAAAAACGGGCGAGGGAGCGGCGAGGGTGGAGGGGGGTTGGAAAATAACGCTGGGGAACTAGAGGGGAGGTGGGGAGGTGGGAGGGCAGGGGGAGTACAGAAGAGTAAAAAAACAGGGAAGCGGGCGGATGGCGATGGATTGGGGATGGGGGGGTCAGAGGAGGAGAGAGACACGTGGGGTCAAGCGCACAGATAAAACAAAAACAGTAAAAAATAGAGTAATAGAGTAACATAGATACAAATTACAGATACAGATACAGATTACAAGAACTAATGGACACAGTGGGCACAACAGGGACAGTAACAACAGCAACACAACAGAGACAGCAACGAGGAGACAAACGAGGGGAAAAACAGACACACGACAGAAGCAAACCTTACTGCCCACCACTGGGCCACCAGGGATGAGGCACAGGCGAGGGACAGGGGCAGCAGCGGCAATCAGGGAACAGGGCACCTGCAGGGTGCGCTGCGTGGCGGGGGGAGCATCCTGGCCTGACAAAAAGGTATGATGCTTGTGTGAGTGCCTGTGGGATGTGTGGTGCTTATGTTTGCCAGAGCTTCCCTTGTGTGTTGAGGTGTCTGCATGCTGGTCTGATGGTGTGCTTGGGATAGGCTGAGGTACAGGGGTTTGGGTCTGGGTGGACGAAGTTGGAGGGGGGAGGCTGGACACAGGGAAAATGGCTGCCATCAGTGCTGAGGCCAGAGTCTGAAAAGCTCGCTGTTGGGCTGCCTGACCAGAATGAATGCCCTCCAGGTATGCATTTGTCTGTTGCAACTGCCTCTCTACACCCTGGGTGGCATTCAGAATGGTAGACTGCCCAACAGTGAGGGATCTGAGGAGGTCATTGGCCTCCTCACTGAGGGCATCAGGGCTGACAGGGGCAGGGGCTGAGGTGCCTGGGGTGAAGGAGATGCCCACCCTCCTGGGTGAGCGGCCGCAGGGCACACGCTGAGGGGCTGCTGGGAGGGCGGTGCTGGTAGGGGGGGTGGCGGCTGTACTTATAGATGCAGGGGGCACACAGGGGTCCGCCACCGCAAGGGCGCTCCCATCAGAGGAGGAGTCTGTGTCGCTGGTCTCAGCTCCTGTCCCTCCGTGGAGCTCCCCTCACCCTCTGTCCCACTGGTGCCTTCAGACTCCGTTGTCTCGCCCTCCAGGGCCATGTGGGGTGCAGCTCCCTCCTGCTCCGGTGCCACTGCTCCTCCGTCTGATGATGCTATTGCACTCAAGAACAGGGAGACCAAAAAAAGGGGGAGAAAGACAGAAGAAAGACATGTTGAGTGCATGCAATACCGCTACCGTTGGCGGACACTGCAGACACAGAAGACCTCTGCACTACGCCGTGCACTTAGAGTTCCCTAATTAATCTCAGGGACATGGGGTACAATGCCTATGCCCGATTGCTGCACACATGGAAGTCACATGAGCCTGACTAGGTGTAGTTGGCTCTGAACACTGGTTGGGTGGGGTGCCACGTGGCCTGCCTTACGAAGGGACCTTGCCTACTAAACTCGCCCTGGCCTAGGGGAACCCGCAGCCCACCTCCCCACCCAGACACCTCGTAATGTGTGCTGATTCAGCTGAAAGAGAGTGTACTCACCCCCTTGTGGCTGCTGTGATGCTCTGAAGCGCCTATCCCACTCCAGATACGCCACCGCCAGGATCCGGAACATCAGGGGGGTCATGGTGCGACGGGCACCCCTCCCACTTTGGGAGGCCATCCCCAGCTGGGCCTCTGCCGTCTTCTTGCTCCAGTGGCGAATGTCCTCCCATCTTTTCTGGCAGTGGGTGCTCTGTCTGTGGTGGACCCCCAGGGTCCAGACTTCCTTGGCGATGGCACGCCAAATATCCTTCTTCTGGTGGGCGCTGACCTACAGGAATAGTACAGGGGAAAAGGAGAAGATATAACCATCTGGACCGTCACAGTCATTGGCCCGCGTTCCCACCCTTGCCATGATGCTCATGCACTCACCGTCGTTTTATGAACGCCTCATTCTCCCCCCCATCTTCCATCCACACCACTCCACACAGGCATTGCCCATACAGCATGCTCACAGTGTACTTACCTGTTTGTCTGGAGGACCGTAGAGTAGAGTGTACTGGGGGAGGACCCCATCCACTAGCTTCTCCAACTCCTCCGTGGTGAAGGCAGGGGCTCTTTTCCCAGACACATGAGCCATTGTCTCTTCCAGACTGAGGTCGCAGCAGCACTTGCAGTGAAGGTCCTCTCCTGTCGAAGTTCAGGTATCAAGTGAATGAACAGATAGAAAATGGCGGTCACGTCCGCGGCAGTGTGTACCGTCACCGCCAGCGTAAATCGTCATTGGCTCCTGGGACCCATAGGGTCCAATGTTAACCAATGCAGGATTGCGCTGCGGTCTTCAACCGCCTACCGTGACGGTGTACAACACCAGCGCAGTTACCTCATATCCCCTTGTCCCACATTACAAGTCAGGCAGCCGCCATTTCAGGGGGCCACATGGCATTATTTTTAAATGTGTCACACATATTTAGGCCTTGCATACACATTAAGAAAGGGACATAGCGGATTGAAAAATGTGTGCAATAAAGTTGTGTTTTCGTACCTCAGTGTTGGCTGACCCTCTGCTCGCTGTTCTCCTCCATAGAGCACGTCCGCTGGGGCAGGTGAGGAGATGGCAGCATCCTCCGGTGTACAGACTGCTGTTGGACCTGTCGACAATGGAAGAGCGACATGTAATTGTCACCTACAGACTGGACCGTGCCACAATCCAGGAACTGTGTGCCCAGTTGGAGCCGGACCTGATGTCAGGTATCCCCCCTCTAGTGCAGGTGCTGTCAGTACTCTATTTCCTGGCAAATGGGTCTTTTCAGACGACAGTGGCCATAGCATCAGGGATGTCCCAGCCTATGTTCTCCAACGTGTTGTCCAGAGTGTTGTCTGCCCTGCTGAAACACATGCGCAGCTACATCGTTTTCCCTCAGGTGGAGGATTTGCCTACAGTGAAAGGTGACTTCTATGACCTGGGACATATCCCCAACATCATTGGTGCCACTGATGGGACACATGTGGCCTTGGTCCCCCACCGCAGGAGTGAACAGGTGTACAGAAACCAGAAGAGTTACCATTCTATGAATGTGCAGATGGTGTGTTTGGCCGACCAGTACATCTCCCATGTGAATGCCCAATTTCCTGGCTCAGTGCATGACGCTTACATTCTGAGGAATAGCAGCATCCCTTATGTGATGGCGCAACTCCAGAGGCACCGTGTGTGGCTATTAGATGAGGATATGGACCCTATACAGTGTGACTAGGTGTCTCGGTCTGGGGTTGTTCCTAAGGGTTAGTGTGTGTCTAACAGTTGTCCCTCGACATCTGCAGGTGACTCTGGGTACCCCAACCTGTCATGGCTACTGACCCCAGTGAGAAATCCCAGGACAAGGGCAGAGGAACACTACAATGAGACCCATTGGCGAACTAGGAGGGTTATAGAGAGGACCTTCGGCCTCCTGAAGGCCAGGTTCAGGTGCCTCCATATGACAGGTGTTTCCCTGTTCTACTCACCAAAGAAGTTGTGCCAGATCATTGTGGCCTGCTGTATGCTTCACAACTTGGCTTTGCGATGACAGGGGCCTTTTCTGCAGGAGGATGGTCCAGATGGAGGTCTTGTGGCAGCTGTGGAGCCTGTGGACAGTGATGACGAGGAAGCAGGAGAAGAGGATATCGACAACAGAAACACAGTGATTCATCAATACTTCCAGTGAGACACAGGTAAGAAGACATCATTGCCTGCTACGTCTGATACACTTGTTCTACCTCTCATCTGTCTATCACTTTCACCCAGTGTATGGACCCTGAGTTGTCACTTACCCTTTCGATTTCACAGATGTGGGTCCCACTGTGTGACATCTGCTTTGTTTACTCATGGACTACAGCTGTGTGACGTAGGTATGTTGTCAATACAATGGATATTACATTTTTCCTCAGTTATTGCAAATACACATTTTCGAAAGCACAGACTGACTCCAGATAGTTTTGTGATTTAAGGGTGTTTATTTAAGTGCTAAATAGTGGAGGGGGTTGTAAAATGGTCAGGGGTGATGGTGGAGGAATGTCCATGGCAGAGTCCAGTCTATTAGTCTCACAGGTGCATTGTCCAAAGGGGCATAGGAAGTGGAGCTGGGACAGTTGATGGATGGACAGGGTGACAAAGTGGGACAAAAGGATGACAATCAGGGTGGTCTCATTTCTTGGCGGGGGTCTTGGCATTGTTCTCTGTCTTTGTCCTGGATCTCAGGGACCGCTTGCGGGGTGGTTCTCCATCTGCAGGGGGTGGGGTGCTGGTGTCGTGGTCCTGTGGCGGTGCCTCCTGTCCACTAGCGCCGGCGGGGGTGGTGGGCAGTTCATCGTCCAGGCTAGTGTCAGGGGCCCCTTGTTGTGCCACAGTGTCCCTCCTGGTGTTGACAAGTTCCTTCAGCACCCCTACAATGGTGCCCAGGGTGGTATTGATGGTTTTGAGTTCCTCCTTAAACCCCAAATACTGTTCCTCCTGCAGCCGCTGGGTCTCCTGAAACTTGGCCAGTACCGTTGCCATCGTCTCCTGCGAATGGTGGTAGGCTCCCATGATGTTGGAGAGGGCCTCGTGGAGAGTGGGTTCCCTGGGCCTGTCCTCCCCCTGTCGCACAGCAGCCCTCCAAGTTCCCCTGTGTTCCTGGGCCTCTGTCCCCTGAACCGTATGCCTACTGCCACTGCCCCCAGGTCCCTGCTGTTGTTGGGGTGGTGGGTTAGCCTGGGTTCCCTGTAGTGGTGGACACACTGCTGCTTGACGTGTCCTGAGGACAGAGGTATGGGGCCGCTGGGTGGGTGCTGTGCTGGTGTTTCCCGAGGGGGGAGGGTCTGTTGTGGCCTGTGCCAGTGTGAGGGGAACCGACTGTCCCGAGGTCCCAGATGGGCCGGGCTGGTCATCTAGATCCAGTTGGACAGAGCTGCTGTCATCACAGTGGGCCTCTTCTGTGGGGGGACTGGACATGTCTGGAACCTCCTGTCTGGTGATGTTGGGTAGGGGTCCTGCAGGGGTGTGAAGGCATAATTATTGCATCTGTGTGTGCCATGGTGTGCAATGGGTGGGTGACCCTGTACCCCAGTGCTTGCATTCTTGTGTAGGACCTTGTGTGATAATTGTTTAGGGGTGTGTGTGGGTATGTACAGTGGCCATGCATTGGTGATGGGGGTCCATGCTTTGGTGTTGCATGCAGGGCTTGGTGTTGGGATGGGTGGGTTGTGATAGTGGGACATATGTGAGGAGTTGGAGTGATGGGGTTGAGGGCGAGGGTGGGGGTATGTGATAGCATGAAGGTAGGGTGGGGGATGAAGTAGTGAAAGGTTTGACTTACCAGAGTCCATTCCTCCAGCTACTCCTGCGAGGCCCTCAGGATGAAGTATAGCCAAGACCTGCTCCTCCCATGTTGTTAGTTGTGGGAGAGGAGGTGGGGGTCCGCCACAAGTCCTCTGAACTGCGATGTGGTGTCTTGAGACCACGGAACGTACCTCCCCCCGTAGGTCGTTCCACCTCTTCCTGATGTCATCCCTAGTTCTTGGGTGCTGTCCCACTGCGTTGACCCTGTCCACGAAGCTGCGCCATAGCTCCATCTTCCTAGCTATGGTGGTGTGCTGCACCTGTGATCCGAATATCTGTGGCTCTACCCGGATGATTTCCTCCACCGAGACCCTGAGCTCCTCCTCAGAAAACCTGGGGTGTCTTTGTGGTACCATGTGGTGGTGTGGGTGATGTGTGAGGTGGTGTGTGTTGTAATGTGTGGGGTGATGTTTAGGGGTATGTGGTGTTATGTGCATGGATGTGTATGTGTGATGGTGTTGTGTGCCTCTGTATAGTGGGGTTGTCTTTGCTGTGCTGTCTCTCTGGCCTTCGTGGGAGTGGTGTGTGTATGTGTATCAGGTGTGTGTAATTGGAATTGTCCAATGTGGTTGTGTTTTGTAAATGTGTGTGCATTTTGAGCGCGGCGGTGTGTACCACCAATGGAATACTGCAGTTGAAAGACCGCTGCATGGATTCGTGGGTCGTGATAGTGTGGCCATATTCCTGTTGGCGTGATGGTGTGGGTTTTGTTATCGCCAATTTATCACTGACCTTTGGTGTGGCGGACTTGTGTGGGTGTCTGGATTTTGTCGGATTCTGAGCTGTGGGTCGTAATAGCTGTGGCGGAATTCCACAGCCGCGGCGGTGTGTTGGCGGTCTTCTGCACGGCGGTAAGCGGCATTTACTGCCAATGTTGTAATGATCCCCTTTCTCTGTTGAGAAATGCATGTTGGACAGTATACCCGTCCTGCCCAGATAAAGACATAGAACCACACCACAAGCTAAGTCATGTGGAGAGCGATCACTGTATGGAAGGATGGTCGTATAGGAAAATAATTGTGTTGGTACAGTTTTGTTTATCTGTTTAGGTTTTTCGTTTATGGTTTTACTGTTTAATTCTTTTTCATGAAAACATGGGAGGGATGTTGAGAGCCACCCGGGCTCTCCTATACTTTGTTGCCCTTGCAGGGCGCGAGGGCCGGCCTCCGGTCGAAGTTATATAAAAAAAAGTTGGGGCTGCGGAGAGCAGACTCCACGTGCCAACCAACTATTGTGTGCATGTCTTTTGTCCAGCTGCCCTGTGCTGTGGGCCCATTTACACGCCCCTGCTTTTCAGGGCTTCATGGAGTTAACAGTCCCTATTCCTTCTTGGCATCTTCCCTGCTTTGCCCCTCTCTTTGCGTGTGTAGCTCCCTCTCTGGCTTCTACTCTTCTTTGCTCCACCTACACACGACTTCATCTGCAATATGCTTGGTGAATTGTCAACATGATGGTTACGCATACTTCAAGTACAAAGACATGATACTCAGGCTTACAATACGTTTTCTTTTTTTAAACTACGCACTGACTGCAATAGTTTTCTTTCTTTGATTTTTGTACATTTATGATGGTTTATTTTTCTACTTTTATATTCTGCAGCATTTGTTATGAAAGTTGTCTGTTACAAGATGGCTGCAGTTTCAAAGTGAAAGACGAAGCGTTCCAATGCTTTGTCATTTTTTCCCCATCTCAATATCTGCCGTACCAGTATACAGGTCTGTTTCCATGGCTTCCTGGTGTCTGATCGTTGTTTTGTCCTTTCTCTTTGTCTTGGGTTGCTGGGTGCGTGCACATAACTGTTTCCTTGACTTGCTGTGTCAGAGGTTCTGCATTTCCATTGTTTGTTGTGAGGGCAAAAAAAGCTTTTTCAAATGCACCTGTGTTCCGATGTACACACTCAACAGTGCCCCATTTGCTGGCAGTGTGAATCATGTTTCTAGATGCAAAACAAATCATCGAGGATTAAGGAGGCGACTCACCTGACGTTAAATCATTTGCACTGTGCGGCTTTCGCGCTTCTGGCACCCAGTGGGGCAGTCTTTGTTGGCGCCCCCTAATTAACTCCTTCTCCACTAATTCCTTCGCTATCACCCTCCAACAGTGCCCCTCATCTCTCCACAGCCCCTCTCTCGCATGTATTTCATTTTTTATAGCACTACTGTCGCAGCGCTTTCTTTCACGCAACTTGGAGCCCCTTAAAACACTATCTGATGACTCAAAACCCACGACTGAGGATACTTATCAGACAAATACATTTTAAGCAGATTAGGTTCCACAAGGAGAACAGAAGTAGTTACGTTTTCAAACCACAAGAGTTTATGAAAAAGTTTACAGATTCAAAATCATCAAATCAATATTTAATATATGAATGCATTTAGTAATTATGGAGTTTAGATCAATCAAAATCATAGAAGCAAAAGACAAATCAGTATCTCAAAGAGAAAATGTTAACCCTTTAACTGCCAGGCCTTTTCCCCCTCCTGCGCCAAGCCTTTTTTTTGGCTATTCAGGCTAGTTCACGCTTAGGCACTCATAACATTTTGTCTACATAAGCTATCTATGCCAAAGTTGCATACTTTTTTCCCAACATTCTGGGGATTCTAAAGGTACTGAGAGTTTGTGGGTTTCCCTGGAAGAGACCCAGAAATCAGCCAAAAGGCAACACATTTTGTTTTGGGGGGGGGAGTGGGAAAAAAGTGCTGCAGAAGAAAGTACGTGTTTTTCCCCCTGCAAATAGTATCAACAAAGAGTTTATGGTACTAAAATCATCCTCTTCTCAGCTTTCAGGAACAGGCAGACTTGAATTAGAAAACGACATTTTTTAACATAGTTTTGGCATTTTACTGCGACATGCCCCATTTTTACTATTTTTTGTGCTTTCAGCCTCCTTCCAGTTAGTGACAGAAATGGGTGTGAAACCAATAGTGGATCCTGGACAGCTAAACATTTTTTAAAAGAAGACACATTTCTGGATTCTGCAATGAGTCATTTGTGTAGATCCTTCAAGGTTTTTCTATAGAAAGTAACAGTTGAAATAAAAAAAATATTGAAATTGTGTTGAAAAAAACAGCCATTTCTATCTCTGTTTTCTTCTGTAACTTTTTCCATCTATGGCAGACTTTTGAAAGCAATATATTGTTACTTATACTGGATCTTTCTAGTTACGGCAATGTAAAGGGCTTGTAGGTTCAGCAAGAACCCAAGGATCCCAGAACCAATAAATGAGCTGCACCTTACAATAGGTTTTCAACGGAAACCTGGTATACAGCAATTAATTTGGTAAAATATAAAGAGTGAAAATTAGGGATCAAGTAAACCTATGTATTTCTGAAATGGGCACAAGATATGGAGTTTCAGAAGCAGTGGTTATTTGCACATCTCTGAGTTAGGGAGACCCCATATTATCATGTGAATTACAGGGTGTAGGAGGCTGGCCTGGTTTGTAGTGGGTACCTTGGGTACTTACACCTTACACCAGGTCCAGTTATCCCTTGTTAGTGAATGTAGTAGTATTGTAGAAGCTTAGGCTGGTAGAGGTAGCTATAGCAGAGCAGCTTAGGCTGAACTAGGAGACATGCAAAGCCCATGCAATACCACTTATAGTTACACAGTACTTATACACAAGTAAAGACAGTACTCAGTGTTACCAAAAATAAAGATATTTATTTGGGTGACACAGTACCAAAAATACCTTCTGGAGGTAAGTATTATACACAATATATACACTAGACACCAAAATTAGACAAGTAAATAGTCATAGAACAATGCAAACAGTAGGAGATCATAGAGAATCCAATGGGAGAAAATAGGTCTACGGGCAACACAAACCTTAAACTAAAAAAGTGGAATGTGAATCACAAATTCCCCAATAGACAAGTGTAGTGTGTGCAGAATTGCTGGTAGAGTAAGAATACAGTAAAGTAAGTAAATTACCCCACCCCAGAGCCCAGAAAAGCAGGAGTAAAGTACTGCAAGTTTCCTTAGGACACACTACACCTCGTTTTTGGGATTTTGCAGCAGCCAATCAAGTCTGCAAAGAACAACTGCTGGATTATTGGACCTGAAGACCTGCAAAGAAAGGGGACCAAGTTCAGAAGTCGAAAGAAGTTCCAGGAAGGATAGGAGCCCCTACCAACCCAGATGAGGGTGCAAAAGAAGAGTCCCAGGTTATTCAAAGACTGCAGAAATGCACCGTAGGAAGATGCCACAAGGTTCCTGCATGATGCAAAAGATGTCCTACGGCGTGAAGATTGTTGCAGATGAGATTTCGTTTTGGAAGGTGCCAACAAGCCTTGGCTATGGCAAAAGTGCATTTTTCATCAAAATGGCGCTGGATGGACCCAGGAGGAACCTGGGGGCCTCAACTCTGTGTGAGGAGGAAGAGGGGGCACTCAGCACTTTAGAGAACCCTCTGGATGCCAGCCAGCACCCCCCGAAGCCACAGGTTCAAAGAAGGGGTAAAACGCGGTTGATGCAGCACAACAAAAGAAGGTCCCACGCCGCCAGAGAACAACTCAGCAAGTTGAGCATTGCAGGGTGGAGTGCTGGGGACCCCGGCCAGACTGTGCACACAGGAATTTTGCAAAGAGAGCACAGAGGCCTCAGGAGATAAAAAGACACAATACACTGGGGTACCATTATTCTTGGGGAAGGCAAGGTCTTACCTCCTCCAAATTGTGTGAGCAGGACCTCAGGTCAGTCTATGTCGATTATGTCCACCCTCTGTGTCCTAAGGAGCAAGCTCGTCACTGTGAGAGGGGTCCCAGGGTACCGATCGTCACCGTGGAAAGTGCCTGCTTGGAGCAGGGGAGTGACTCTGTCACTCCACGGGAGATTTCTTCAGTCCTTCTGGTGCAGGATGAAGATAGGGAGTCCCCAGAGCATGCACACCATGGAAACTGTTGCAGTTGCTGACTTGGAGCTGAGGTTGTTGAACAAAAGAGTCTTTTGTAGACACTTTGTTGCAGTTACAGCATTTCTTGGAGCAGGCTGCGGTTGATCCGAGGGCAGAAGAGTCTGAAGTTGTTGCAGAGGATTCCTGAAGGAAACTTGCAAGCAGAATCTGAAGTGAACCCACAGGAGAGACCCTAAATAGCCGTGAGAGGGGGATTGGCTACCTTATCAGGTATGGACCTATCAGGAGGGGTCTCTGATGTCACCTGCTGGCACAGGCCACTCAGAGCCCTCCAGAGTGCCCCCACACCTTGCAAAGCAAGATGGCTGTTGTGTGAGACACACTGGAGGACCTCTGGGCACCACCCCCGGGGTGGTGATGGACAGGGGAGTGGTCACTCCCCTTTCCTTTGTCCAGTTTCCCACCAGAGCAGGGAAGAAGGAGTCCCTGAACTAGTGTAGACTGGTTTATGCAAGGAGGGCACCATCTGTGCCCTTCAAAGCATTTTAAGAGGCTGGGGGAGGCTACCACTCCCCAGCCTGTAACACCTATTTCCAAAGGGAGAAGTTGTAACACCCTGCTCTCAGAGGAAATGCTTTGTTCTGCCTTCCTGGGACTGGGCTGCTAAGCCCCCAGAGGGGCATAACCCTGTCTGTGACGTGGCAGCAGCTGTAGCTGCATTGCAAGCCTCAGAGAGCTGGTTTGGCAGTACTGGGGGTCCATGGTGGAGCCCCAGGATGCATGGATTTGGCTCCCCAATACCAGATTTGGAAGGGGGGGACACTTCCATGATCTTAGACATGTTACATGGCCATTTTTGCAGTTACCATTGTAAAGCTACATATAGGTATTGACCTATGTGTAGTGCATGCGTGTAATGGTGTCCGCACACTCACAATGTCCAGGGAAATGGCCCTGAACTATGTGGGGGCACCTTTGCTAGTGGACGGGTGCCCTCACACTTAGTAACTTTGCACCTAACCTTCAGAAGGGAAGGTTAGACATATAGGTGACTTATAAGTCACTTAAGTGCAGTGAAAATGGCTGTGAAACAATGTGTGTGTTATTTCATGCAGGTTGCAATGGCAGGCCTGTGCAAGGGTTTGTCTGAGCTACCTATGGGTGGCAAAAGAAACGCTGCAGCCCATATGGATCTCCTGGAACCCCAATGCCCTGGGTACCCAGGTACCATATACTAGGGACTTATAAGGGGGGTCCAGTATGCCAATTGAAATTGGTAAATGTAGTCACTGGCCTACAGTGACAAATTTAAAAGCAGAGAGAGCATAAGCACTGAGGTTCTGATTATCAGAGCCTCAGTGACACAGTTAGGCACTACACAGGCAAACACATTAGGCCACAAACTATTAGCACTGGGGTCCTGGCTATCAGGATCCCAGTGACCCAGTAAAAACACACACTCACAAACAGGCCAGAAGTGGGGGTAACCATGCTAGAAAGATGCTACTTTCTTACACAGGGCATTTCTCAAAAGGACTTCTTTCTTAAGCACTGTCTTAACATTTGGAAGGCAAAAATGTAGAAAAAAACCATGGGCAATAACATTTGTTCTTCTATTCTGTGTTCCCCCAAGCCTCCCGATAAAAATAGTACCTTCCATGTGTGGGTAGGCCTAGTGCCCGTGACAGAAAACGCCCCAAAACGCAACATGGACACATCACATTTTTTCCACTGAAAACTGACATGTTTTTTGCAAAGTGCCTAGCTTTGGATTTTGGAGTGTAGCTCAGCGAGCACTTATAGAAACCTGCCCAACCTGTATATTTTTGAAAACTAGACACCTAGGGGAATCCAGGATGGGATGACTTGTGTGGCTCCCAGTGGGTTCTGTCACCCAGAATCCTTTTGCAAATCTCAAAATGTGACTAAAAACACTTTTTGCTCAGATTTCGGTCCTAAAAAGTTCTGGAATCACCCAGCTTTCCCCTAAGTCTATCAAAATTGGTGCCTCATTTGTGTGGGTAAGCCTAGTGCCCATAACAGAAAATGCCCCAATACACAATGTGGACACATCACATTTTTCCAGTGAAAACTGACTTATTTTTTTTAAAGTGTCTAACTGTGGATTTTGCCCTTTAGCTCTGCTAGCACCAAGGGAAACCTAGAACACCTATACATTTTTTTAACTAGATACCTAGGGGAATCCAAGATGGGGTGACTTGTGGGGCTTTTATTGGGTTCTGTAACCCAGAATCATTTGCAAACCTCAAAATTGGGCTAAAAAAACACTTATGGGCATATTTATACTCCGTTTGCGCCGGAATTGCGTCGTTTTTTTTAACGCAATTTCGACGCAAAACTAACTCCATATTTATACTTTAGCGTTAGACGCGTCTAGCGCCAAAGTCCATGGAGTTAGTGTCATTTTGTTGCGTGGACACCTACTTTGCGTTAATTATATGCAAGGTAGGCGTTCCCGTCTAAAAAATCGACTCCGAGGCTTGTGCGTCGGATTTATACTCCCGGGCAAAAATCACGCCCGGGAGTGGGCGGGTCAAAAAAAATGACATACAGCCGCTTTTGCGCCGTTTTTTAGCGCCTGCAAAAGGCAGGCGTTAAGGGACCTGTGGGCTCTGAAGGAGCCCAGAGGTGCCCTCCCATGCCCCCAGGGACACCCCCTGTCACCCTTGCCCACCCCAGGAGGACACCCAAGGCTGGAGGGACCCATCCCAGGGACATTAAGGTAAGTTCAGGTAAGTATTTTTTTTAAATGTTTTTGTGGCATAGGGGGGCCTGATTTGTTCCCCCCCTACATGCCACTATGCCCAATGACCATGCCCAGGGGACATAAGTCCCCTGGGCATGGCCATTGGGCAAGGGGGCATGACTCCTGTCTTTGCTAAGACAGGAGTCATTTCTATGGGGGTTGGGAGTCGTAAAAAATGGCGCAAATCGGGTTGAGGTGAAAAAATTGCCTCAACCTGACTTGCCCCATTTCTTGACGCCCAAGCCCCATATCCCCCTACGCCGACGCTGCCTGGTGTACGTCGTTTTTTTAACGCACACCAGGCAGCGCCGGCGGCTAACGCCGGCTAACGTCATTCAATAAATACGGCGCCCGCATGGCGGTTCAGAATGGCGTTAGCCGGCGCTAATTTTTTTGACGCAAAACTGCGTTGGCGCAGTTTTGCGTCAAAAAGTATAAATATGGGCCTTATTCCTCACATTTTGGTGCTGCAAAGTTCTGGAATCTCAGGGGAGCCACAAACCTTCTTCCACCCAGCATTCCCCCATGTGTCCTGATAAAAATGGCACCTGACTTGTGTGGATAGGCCTAGTCCCCATGACAGGAAATGCCCCAAAACACAACATGGACACATCACATTCCTCCAATGAAAACGGATGTGTTTTTTGCAAAGTGCCTAGCTGTGGATTTTGGCCTCTACCTCAGCCAGCAACCAGGAAAACCAAGCAAACCTATACATTTTTTGAAATTAGACACCTAGGGGAATCCAGGATGGGTGACTTTTGTGGCTGTCACTGGGATCTGTTATCCAGAATCCTTTGCAAACCTCAAAATGTGGCTGAAAAACACTTTGTCCTCACATTTTGGTGCTGCAAAGTTATTGAATCTGAGGGGAGTCACAAACTTCATTCCAACCAGTATTCCCCCCATTCCCCCAATAAAAATTCTACTTCACTTTTGTAGGTAGTCCTAGTGCCTATGACAGGGAAGGGCCCAAAACACAACATGGAAACATCAAAATTATCTATTACAAAACTACCTGTTTTTGCAAGGGGGACACATACGTTTTTAGTCCTGGGCTCGCAGCTATCTAGGGAAATCTACCAAACCCAGACAGTTCTGAAAACTAGACACCTGAGGGAGTGTGGGGAGGTGTGACTTGTGTGGATCCCCCAGCATTTTCTTACCCAGAATCCCCTGCAAACCTCAAATTTAGCTAAAAAAATAAAATTGTCCTCACATTTCTGTGTGGGATCACTCCACCAGCACAAAGTTCCTACCACACAACATTCCCCTTGTCCTCCCAATAAAAAAGGTATCTCACTTGTGTAGGTGGGCCAAGTGCCTGTGACAGGGAAGGGCCAAACACATGTAGAATTTGAGTGGGAACCAAAGCGGCAAATGGGCAGTTTTTTTCAAACTTTTTAGGCTTACAAGTGGGGCAGAATTTGCATCCGTATAGATGCAACAATGCTGGTTGGTGGGAGTTTTGTGGATTCCTGCATGTTCCAGAAGTTTCCATCACAAACATGTAGGGAAAATGTATGATTTAAAGCAAAGTTGGAGGTTTGCTGGGCATAGTGGGTAAGAAAATGGAGTGGGATGCATGTGAAGCACAACACCCTGGACTCACCCAGATGTTTAGTTTTCAGATGTGTCTTGGTCTGGCAGGTTTTTCTAGGTGGCAGAGTACCAAAATCTCAAAATTGCTTCTGCTCACTGTAGGAATGTCCTCCTTTTTGCCCTGGACACCCCTAAACTTGTTGGACAGATACTGGTAGTTACTGACTCTTCGCTGTGTCCTGGGTACTGCTGACCAGTCCCAGGGCCAGTACTCTGTGTAAAGAGGATATGCAAAATAGGCTAATCATAATTGGAAATATTAACCTACCTATAAGGCCCTACTATATGGTAGGACATGTAGGTTTAGGGACCCCATCACAGGTTGTGCACCCATAGGTCCACTGCTGAGCAGCCCAGTGTCATTTTGAAGGCAGGCCTGTCTTGCTATCTGCTTTTAAATTAAAGTTACATGCAAATTCGACTTTTGAATTAAAAGTACTTCCAAAGTCTTAAACTACCTTATTTTTACATATAAATCACCCCAAAGGTGTGCCCTATGCCCACCTACGGCTGGGTTGCATGTAACTATGCAGGGACCTTATAAAAATAGTCTTATAAGCCCTAGTGAGGTAAACCAGACAAATTTGGTTTCCCCCATTGTAGTGAACGGCCTCCATAGGCTAGAATGGGGAGACCTTATTTTAATTTATAAAGTCCCCTTAAGTAACAGATACCTTAAGTTTGGTATCAAAGTAATTGTTATGATAAATCCCATAACTTACAATTGTTGGATTTAATATAACTTGTTCAGGTAAAGAGTTTTAAACTTTACCTGAAAGTTGCCAACTTCAGCTCACAGTGTTTTGTTGCTTTGCTCTGATTGGCCAGCCTCTGTCGTGAAGTAGCCTTGCTCAACACAAAGATATGTGCTTGGGGGAGGAGATCTTCCCTCTGGAGATGGGTAAGCTGGAAGGGGGGAAGGGCTGCCAAACTGGTCTTCAAAGGAAGGCAAGGACATTTGGAGCAACCCAGCACCTCCTTCACATCCTGCAAACCCAAACAATTTAGTGCTCCCTTGATTAGATTAGGAGAGGACAGGAGAGAGGTCTGTTTAGGATTTTTAGCTACACCAGTGGGTGGGCTCAGCCAGATGTAACCTCCAAAAATCATTTTCAGCCATGATGGATTTTTGAGGAATGTTGCTCCATGGGATTGATTTTTACCACACTTCCCAGGATGTGGTATCACAGAGGGAAGGACCCTGCACCTGATTGAAGAACCAGGACCCCCTGTGTTTCACCCAGGAGCAAGGATAAAACTGGCAGACCTGAACCAACACCTCAGATCCCTACAAGGAAGAACTACAGGAGAAGAGGGACTGTCCTGCTGTACCCCTGACCTGCACCAGACACTGCACTCTGGAGGACTGCACCAGCTGCACACTTGGGCTTCACCACAAAAAGGACTTTGCCTGGCTTCAACTGGTTCAAGGAGGGACTCCCTGTTTGCTACATGTGAAAAATTGCTAACCAGAGTCCACTGCACCAGCTCCTGAAGAAACTGACCAGCTGACTACTGTCCAGAGGCCAAATTGGAGGTTGAGTCAGGTTCATTCTAGGAGTTGTAGTCCGCACCATCAAGTAGCATCTCAGAGCTTCTGGAACCTTGGCGTGAGCTGTGACCTCAAAAGAACCTTAAAAAAACATGTGGGAGAAGATACAGAAGTTTGGAGAAGTTTGGAGAATAAAAGGACCAACCCGCCATGGCAACTCTAGCCGGCTTGCCTCAACCGTGTCCCGGCCTGACTTGCAAAAAAAGAAAAAGAAAATCTCTGAAAAAGTGACTACGTCCGAACGTTGGAAGTTGATCGGGACCTCTCAGGCTGTGTATCCAAAGAGGGCTCCAGGGACGTGCTACACGTATCCGAGGAAGAGTTCTAGGAGGCCAGATTGGCCTGGCGACTTGGTTCCACTGAAGAAAATCTCCAGAAAATGACTAAGTCCTAAGGTAAACTTTTGAGGGCTGTAGCCAAGCACGGCTCCATTGCGGTCGGCCTTAAACTTTGACTTTGCCCCGGTTGAGGTGCAACCAGATTGGCACGATTCGTTTCTAAACTCCAAAAAACATTAAGGCCCTCATTACATCCATGGCGGTCAGTGATAAATCGGCGGTAATACCGCCAATAGACTGGCGGTAACAAAAATGCAATCATGACCACGGCGGAAACCGATCAGACAGACAGCCACTTTAACACACCGACCACCATGGCAGAATTAACAAGCAGCACGGCGGTAACCACCAACAGCCAGGTGGAAGAAAATGTACCGCCCACTCTATTATGACCAGCCTATCCGTCACCTTTTCCGGGGCGGTACCAATGACGTCAAAAGCCTGGCGGAAACAGATCTCAGAAGTCAAAGGACTCACCCCTGGAAGGCATTCACAATGGTTGACTGCTCAACAGAGGTGGATCGCAGGTGGTCAATAGCCTCCTCACTCAGGGCAGAAGGGCTAACTGGGGCAGGGCCTGAGATGCCTGGGGTGAAAGTGTCTGGGGCGAAGGAGATGCGCACCCTCCTGGTTGAGCAGGCACGGAAACACGCTGAGGGGCTTCTGGGAGGGCGGCGCTGGTACGGGGCGGCGGCTGTACCTGTAGTTGGGGTGGGCACAGAGGTGTCCGCCACCACCAGGGAGCTTCCATCAGAGGGCGTATCACTGTCCGAACTGTCCACTCCAGTCTCCGCTGCGATACTCCCCTCGCCCTCCATCCCACTGGTGCCCTCACCGTCGGTGGATTCATCCTCCTGGGCCCTGTCGGATGCAGCTCCCTCCGTTGCCGGTGCCTCTGCTCCTCCGCCAAATTATGCTAATGCACATAAGGACATGGTGACAAAAAAAAGGAAGGGAGAGACAAAGGATACACTTGGTCAATGGCAGCAACAACACCACCATTGGCGTACATGGCTCACACACACACAGGGAACATTCCTACGCAGTAGGCAATGCACTACCAGTCATAGTGCTAGTCACCAACCCATGGACATGGACACCTCACACAAATTGCAGCATACCTGAGACCCACAGACCCCTGCCCAGTAGTAGATGCCTACTAGCTTGGTTGGAGGAAGTTTACATCAGACCCTGCCCAACACCGGACCTACCCTGCAATGTCCAGGCTGGCATAGGGGCACCCACAGGCACACATCCCCCACCCGGATACCACCCCACCACACGCAAATATTATATTGGGGCACTGTATTCATCCCCTTTTGGCTGCTGTGATGCCCCGAAGCGCCCATCCAGCTACAGATAGGCCACTACCAGTGTGCGGCTTTAAGAGGGGTCAGGGTTTGATGGGCACCCCTTCCTCGTTGGGAGACCAACCCCAGCTATGCCTCCCTCTTCTTCCAGGCCCAGCGTCTCAGGTCCTCCACCGTTTCCGACAGTGGGTGCTCCGCCTGCCGTAGACCCCCAGGGTCCGCATGTCCTTGGCGATGGCACGCCATATACCCTTTTTCTGATGGGTGCTGACCTGCAGAGAAATACACATAGGTAAAGGTATTAGTAAGACCGCCCTGCCTGTTACACTCATGGCCCACCATAGCCCTTCACATCCCCTTATGCACAGACATGGCCATCATACATGCAGCACGCTGCCCATGCCCCATCCACAAACCCCCCCCACAAGAGGCCTTCACACACAGCACTCCATGCATTCATGTCCCATACATTGTGCTCACAGTGTACTCACCTGTTGGTCTGGAGGCCCATACAGTATTCGGTACTGCGGTAGGACCCCATCTACCAGTCTCTCCAACTCCGCTGCAGTGAACGCAGAGGCCTTTCCCCAGTGACACAAACAATGGTCGATTCCAGACATAAATCACAGCAGCACATGCAGTGTAGGTCCTCTCCTGTTGAAGGTCAGGTAGCAAGAGAGTGAACAGATAGAAAATGGTGGTCACGTCCACAGCAGTGCGTGACATCACCGTCGGCGTACATCACCATTGGCCACTGTAAACCGTAGGGCCCAATGATAACCAATAAAGAGTTGCATGGCGGTTCTCGACCGCCTCCCGCAACGGCGCACGTCAGCAGAATTACCTCATTTCCACATGTCCCTCCATATAGGACAGGCAGACGCCATTTCAGGTGGGGGTCAGGCCATGGCACCTAACTGCGTCACAGTACACATAAGCACCATTGGATCCAACGATATACTGTTACAATCACAACATGCAATGAAGTGTAGTGTTTGGAAATATGAGATACTGACCAGCTGCACAACGTTTTGCCCCCTACATTGCAACCGCTGCGGATGAATAGGAGATGGAGACATCCCCCATGTACAGACCCTTGGTGGACTTGGCAACTGTAGGAGGCTAGCCTGGCTTATAGTGGGTACCTTGTGGTACTTACACCTTGTGCCAGGTCCAGTTATCCCTTATTAGTAGATTAGTAGTGTTCTAGCAGCTTAGGCTGATAGAGGTAGCTATAGCAGAGCAGCTTAGGCTGAACTAGGAGACATGCAAAGATCCTACTATACCACTTGTATCACTTAGCACTATATCATAAGAAACACAATGCTCAGAGTTACTAAAAATAAAGGTACTTTATTTTAGTGACAATATGCCAAAAGTATCTCAGAGGATATACTCCCTTAGGATGTAAGTAAAATACACAAAATATACACACAAACTAAAATCAGGTAAGTAAACAGTTAGAAAAGTAGTGCAAACACTGTATAGAACACAATAGAATGCAATAGGAGACAATAGGCCTAGGGGCAACACAAACCATATACTCCAAAAGTGGAATCAATCAATCAATCAATCAAAGGCATTTGTATAGCGCACTGCTCACCCGGAGGGTCTCAAGGCGCTGGGGGGGGGGGGGAACGCTACTGCTCGAACAGCCAGGTCTTGAGTTGCTTCCTGAAGGCGAGATGGTCTTGCGTTGTCCGGAGGTGGATGGGGAGGGAGTTCCATGTCTTGGCTGCCAGGTAGGAGAAGGATCTTCCTCCGGCGGTGGCTCTGCGGATGCGGGGGACGGTGGCGAGAGCGAGGCTGGCGGAGCGGAGCTGGCGGGTGGGCTTGTGGAAGGTCAGGCGGCTGTTGAGGAACTTGGGGCCCAGGTCGTGGAGGGCCTTGTGTGCATGGGTGAGGAGTCGGAACGTGATTCTTTTGTTGACGGGGAGCCAGTGCAGGCCTCTTAGGTGTTCGGAGATGTGGCTGTGTCGGGGGATGTCCAGGATGAGTCGTGCTGAGGCGTTCTGGATCCGTTGGAGTTTCTTCTGGAGTTTGGCGGCGGTGCCGGCGTAGAGGGCGTTCCCGTAGTCCAGCCGACTGGTGACGAGGGCCTGAGTGACCGTCTTCCTGGTCTCGGTGGGGATCCACCGGAAGATCTTTCGAAGCATGCGCAGGGTGTTGAAGCATGAAGATGAGACGGCGTTGACTTGTCTGGTCATCGAGAGGGAGGAGTCCAGGATGAAGCCTAGGTTGCGAGCGTGGTCCGTTGGCTTGGGGGTGGCTCCCAGGGCGGGGGGCCACCAGGAGTCGTCCCAGGCGGATGGTGATGATCCCAGGATGAGGACCTCCGTCTTGTCTGAGTTCAGTTTCAGGCGGTTGTTCTTCATCCATTCGGCGACGTCTTTCATCCCTTCGTGTAGGCTGGCTCTGGCGGCGTCCGGGTCGCTGGTGAGGGAGAGGATCAGCTGGGTGTCGTCGGCGTAGGTGATGATCTTGAGGTTGTGTTGACGTGCGATGGTTGCGAGGGGGCTCATATAGACGTTGAAGAGGGTGGGGCTGAGCGATGACCCTTGTGGAACTCCGCAGATGACTTCGGTGGCCGCTGACCGGAACGGGGGGAGGCGGACTCTCTGGGTTCTTCCGGCGAGGAATGAGGTGATCCACTCCAGGGCCTTCTCCTGGATGCCGGTGTTGTTCAGGCGCTGTACCAGGGTGCGGTGGCAGACAGTGTCGAACGCTGCGGAGAGGTCCAGGAGGATGAGGGCCGCAGTTTCCCCATTGTCCATTAGGGATCTGATGTCGTCTGTGGCTGCGATGAGGGCGGTCTCCGTGCTGTGGTTGGCTCGGAAGCCGGATTGCGAGTGGTCGAGGGATCCGTTGGTCTCGAGGAAGGCAGCTAGCTGTCTGTTGACTGTCTTCTCGATGACTTTGGCAGGAAACGGGAGGAGCGAGATGGGGCGGTAGTTCTTGAGGTCGGAGGGGTCTGCAGTTGGTTTCTTCAGCAGGGCACTGATCTCGGCGTGTTTCCAGCACTCCGGTAAGGTGGCGGTGTTGAAGGAGGCGTTGACGATGTCACGGAGGTGGGGTGCGATGATGTGGTCGGCCGTGTTGAAGATGTGGTGTGGGCAGGGGTCCGTAGGGGATCCGGAGTGGATGGTGTTCATTGTGCGTGTTGTGTCTTCGGTGCTGACTGGGGTCCAGGTGCGGAGGGTGGCGGTGGGGGGCATCGGTTCGGTGGTGGGGTTTGTGGTTGGTGGGCCGAAGCTGTTGTGAATGTTGGCGATCTTGTCGTGGAAGAAGGCTGCGAGGGAGTCGCAGAGGTCTTGCGAGGGAGTGATGTCCACCAATGGACCCCAGGCCTAGTGTAGTGTGTAGAGGGTCGCTGGGAGTGTAATAAAACACTAAGGGTGTCTAAGATACCCCACCCCAAGACCCTGAAAAGTAGGAATAAAGTTACCCTACTACCCCAGAAAGGCAGTAAAGTCGAGATAGGGGATTCTGCAAAGACAACTACTGACTGCAAAGCACTGAAGACGGATTCCTGGACCTGAGGACCTGCAAAGGAAGGGGACCAAGTTCAAGAGTCACACAAGTGTCCGGGGGGGCAGGAGCCCACTAAACCTCGGATGAAGGTGCAAGAGGGCTGCCTCCTGGTGGAAGAAGCCAAAGATTCTGCAACAATGGAATGTGCCCGGAACTTCTCCTTTGGTCAGAAGATGTCCCACGGTGTGCTGGAGGATGCAGAGTTGTTTCCACGCAGAAATCCTGCAAACAAGCCTTGCTAGCTGCAAGAGTCACAGTTGAAGGTTTAGGGTGCTGCCAGGGCCCAGTAAGGACCAGGAGGTTGCCCCTTGGAGGAGGAGATAGAGGGGGCGCTCAGCAACAGAGAGAGACCATGCAAAAGCAGGCAGCACCCGCAGAAGTAGCTGAACAGGTGTTCAGACGATCTGAGCATGGCAGTCATCTAGCACAACTAGAGGGTCCCACGAAGTCGGAGTCCAACTCAGCGAGTTGGGAAATGCAGGACGGAGTGCTGGGAACCTGGGCTGTGCTGTGCATGAAGGAAGTCTTGCAAAAGTGTACAGGAGCCCTAGCAGCTGCAGTTCACGCAGTACACAGGATTACTGTCTGGCGTGGGAAGGCAAGGACTTACCTCCACCAAATTTGGATAGAAGGGCCACTGGACTGTTGGGGACACTTGGATCCAGCTCCTGTGTTCCAGGGACCACACTCGTCAAGATGAGATGGGACCCAGAGGACCGGTGATGCAGAAGTTTGGTGCCTGCGTTGGCAGGAGGAAGATTCCGTCGACCAACTGGAGATTTCTTCTTGGCTTCCAGTGCAGGGTGAAGGCGGACAGCCCACAGAGCATGCACCACCAGGAAACAGTTGAGAAAGCCAGCAGGATTAGGTGCTACAATGTTGCTGGTAGTCTTCTTGCTACTTTGTTGCGGTTATGCAGGCGTCCTGGAGCAGTGAGCGGTTGATCCTTGGCAGAAGTCGAAGATGGAAGTGCAGAGGAACTCTGGTGAGCTCTTGCATTCATTATCTGGTGAGAAACCCACAGAAGAGACCGTAAGTAGCCCTCGGAGGAGGATTGGCTACCTAACCAGGTAAGAGCCTATCAGGAGGGGTCTCTGACGTCACCTGCTGGCACTGGCCACTCAGAGGTCTCCATTGTGCCCTCGGGCCTCTGCATTCAAGATGGCAGAGGTCTGGGACACACTGGAGGAGCTCTGGGCACCACCCCTAGGGTGGTGATGGACAGGGGAGTGGTCACTCCCCTTTCCTATATCCAGTTTCACTCCAGAGCAGGGGCTGGGGGCTCCCTGAACCGGTGTAGACTGGCTTATGCAAGGAGGGCACCATCTGTGCCCTTCAAAGCATGTCCAGAGGCTGGGGGAGGCTACTCCTCCCCAGCCCTCAACACCTATTTCCAAAGTGAGAGGGTGTAACACCCTCTCTCAGAGGAAATCCTTTGTTCTGTTTTCCTGGGACTGGGCTTCCCAGACCCCAGTTGGGCAGAAACCTGTCTGAGGGTTGGCAGCAGCGGTAGCTGCAGAGAAAACCCCAGAGAGCCAGTTTGGCGGTACCCGGGGTCCACGCTGGAGCCCCGGGGATGCATGGAATTGTCACCCCAATTGGGGTGACAATTCCATGATCCTAGACATGTTACAGGGCCATGTTCGGAGTTACCATTGTGAAGCTACACATAGGTATTGACCTATATGTAGTTCACGCTTGTAATGGTGTCCCCACACTCACAAAGTCCGGGGAATTTGTCCTGAACAATGTGGGGGTACCTTGGCTAGTGCCAGGATGCCCTCACACTAAGTAACTTTGCACCCAACCTTCACTAAGTGAGGGTTAGACATGTAGGTGACTTATAAGTTACTTAAGTGCTGTGTAAAATGGCTGTGAAATATTGTGGATGTTATTTCACTCAGGCTGCAGTGGCAGTCTTGTGTAAGAATTGTCTGAGCTCCCTATGGGTGGCAAAATAAATGCTGCAGCCTATAGGGATCTCCTGGAACCCCAATACCCTGGGTACCTAGGTACCATTTACTAGGGAAATAGACGGGTGTTCCATTGTGCCAATGAGAATTGGTAAAATTAGTCACGAGCCTGCAGTGACAATTTTAAAAGCAGAGAGAGCATAAACACTGAGGTTCTGGTTAGCCGAGTCTCAGTGATACAGTTAGGCACCACACAGGGAACACATACAGAGCACAACTTATGAGCCCTGTGGTCCTGGCTAGCAGGATCCCAGTGACACAGGCAAAAACAAACAAACATATAAGTAAAGATGGGGGTAACATGCCAGGCAAGATGGTACTTTCCTACAGCAACAATGGAGGACAGGCACATTATCCTCACCTATAGACTGGACAGGGCCACAATCACAGAGCTGTGTGCCCAATTGGATTCTGACCTGATATCTGCTATCTGTCACCCCACTGGGATCCCCCCTCTTGTTCAAGTCCTATCTGTGCTCCATTTCCTGGCAACTGTCTCCTTCCAAGTGACAGTGGGCTTGGCAGAAGGAATGTCACAGCCAATGTTTTCAATAGTGCTGACCAGAGTGTTGTCTGCCCTGATTAAACACATGTGCAGGTATATCGTTTTCCCCCATGTGGAGGATTTGGCCACAGTGAAAGCTGATTTCTGTGCAATGGATGGAACATTATTGGGGCAATTGATGGTACACATTTTGCATTTGTCCCTCCCCCAGAGAAATTAACAGGTATTCAGAAATCGAAAGAGCTTTCATTCAATGAATGTGCAGATATTGTGCCTGGCCGACCAGTACATCTCCCATGTCAATGCAAAGTATCCTGGGTCTGTGCATGATGCCTTTATCCTGAGGAATAGCAGCATCCCACATGTGATGGCTCAACTCCAGAGGCACCAGGTGTGGTTAATAGGTGAGCTGTGATTCCCAGGCATTGGATGTTGGTGTATGGTTATGGTGTGGGCCCTAAGGGTTAGTGTGCGTCTAACAGGTGTCCCTCAATATTTGCAGGTGACTCTGATTACCCCAACCTCTCATGGCTTCTGACCCCAGTGAGGAATCCCAGGACAAGGGCAGAGGAACATTACAATGAGGCACATGGGCCAACAAGAATAATAGATAGGACATTCGGCCTCCTGAAGGCTAGGTTTCGTTGCCTCCATCTGACAGGTGGTTCCCTGTGCTACTCACCCAAGAAGAACTGCCAAATCATCGTGGCATTGCTGTATGTTGTACAACCTTGCCTTACGTCGCCAGGTGCCTTTTCTGCAGGAGGATGAGGCTGGAGATGGGCATGTGGCAACAGTGGACCCTGTGGACAGTGAAGATGAGGAGGCAGAGGATGAGGATTAGTACAACAGAAATGCGATAATTCGTCAATACTTCGAATGACACACAGGTAAGACAGTGTAACTTCACTTTTAATTGACAGTTTTGTTTTTGACATTGTCACTGGCAGGCTGATTTTCCCACTTCTATGGCCACTCACTGTCCCCTTTGGCATCTCTATTTGCAGATATTTGTGCCCCACTATCGCTCCTAGTGTGTTGACTGCAGCCAACTACAGGTCATTCCTATGTATATATTACTGTACAGTTGCAATGCAGTGTTTATACCTTGTTAAATGAATACATAGTTAAATCATTTGACATATTCCATACTTGTATTTTTTTCAAAGGTGTTTATTTAAGTGCTAATAAGTAGAGGGTTGATGGTGGAGGAAAGTCCAGGATAGAGTCCAGTCTATGTGGATCACAGGTGCTTTGTCCATGGGGGCATAGGAAGGGGAGCAATGGCAGTTGAAGGTGGACAGGGTGACAGGGTGGGACACAAGGGTGTCATTCAGGAGAGTCTTATTTCCTGGCGGGGTCTTGGCAATAGTCTCTGGCTTCTGCGCGGATCGCAGGGAACGTTTGCAGGGTGGTTCTTCTTCTGCAGGGGGAAGGGTGCTGATGGCCTGTTGGTCTTGTGGCGGGGCCTCTTTTCCACTAGCTGCAGCGGAGGTTGAGGGCTTTTCATAGGTTTGGCTATTGGCAGGGGCCCGGTGGGGTACCACTGCCTCCCTCATCGTGTTGGCCATGTCTGCCAGCACCCCTGCAATGGAGACCAGGGTGGTGTTATTATTCTTCACATCCTCCCTGATCCCCAGATACTGTCCCTCCTGCAGCCACATGTTCTCCTGCAACTTGTCCAGTATCTGACCCATCGTCTCCTTGGAATGGTGTAATGCCCCCAGGATTGCAGTGAGTGCCCCCTGGAGAGTCTGTTCCCTGGGCCTGTCCTCCCTCTGTCGCACAGCAGATCCCCCAGCTTCCATGTTGGCAGAAATGGGCAGAAATGGGCAACAGTAAAGGGCCCCCATGGGGTGTGACCTTTGCCTAACGGGCTGCTCCGCCAAACAAAACACACACACAACAATCCCTGTTGCCTAAGTGGTTTCTGTCCCCCCTTAGGGGCAGATGGGCCTAATAAAAATAGGTCGATCTGCCCCCAAGGGGGGCAGAACTGGCCAACAATAATGTGCCCCATGGGGAGTGACCCTTGCCAAAGGGGCCGCCCCCAACAAAACACACACAGATACACAACAATCCTGGTGCCTAAGGGGTTTCTGACCCCCTTGGGGGCAGATGGGCCTAATAAAAATAGGCCAATTTGCCCCCAAGGGGGGTAGAAATGGCCATTATTAATGTGCCACCATGGGGAGCCACCCCCAAACAAAACACACACACACACAACCATTCCTGGTGTCTAAGTGATTTTGGCCCCGCTTGGGGGCAGATGGGCCTCATAAACATAGGCTAATCTTCCCCAAGTAGGGGCAGAAATGGCCTACTTAATTATGCCCCTATGTGAAACAGCCCTTGCCTAAGGGGCCACCCCCCAATCCCTTGTGTCTAGGGGCCACCCCCCAATCACTAAAATATTTTAATAAATACATCTCTTGTGTCGAGTGGGTTTCTGCTCCTCCTGCAGGCAGAATGGCATAACAAAATGGCTGATCTGCCCCCAAGGGGAGCAGAAATGGGCAACATAATGCTCCCCAAAAAATAATCAAGCAATTAAAAAAAAATCCCAGGTGTCTGACGGGCATTCCTGCTGCACGATTGCTTCACGATCGTGCAGCAGGAATGCTTAAAGAGACATCCGAGGAAAGGAAAAGCCTCACCTTTGATCCGATGCCTATCTGACCTCTCCCTTCCCCCTTCCTGAAGAGAAACTAATAAGTTTCTCCTCTAGACACTCTGTAAGTATGCTTTCAGTGTGTCGGAACGACCTCTGATGGCCTCAGAGAGCGGTGCGCGCTAACGTCGTCAGATGTCACAGGGGTTTGAGGATGGTAGCGGAAGTGCTTCCACTGCCATACCTTCCTGGGGGAGGTGGTTGGGTGGCCAATGTGGGGATCGCTAGTATTTCCTCCGCTGGTCACAGCTCTGCCACAGGACATAACCGTTACATTCATGGCATAGAAGTGAATAAATAAAATCAGTTCTATCATAAAGAGAGCACCCTATTCTGCTCTAAGCTGTTTTAGGAGACAAAATCATATTCTGAAAATGTCCTGCTGTGCACTAGCTGAAATCACACAATTCAAATATTTTCTACACCAACACATGGCTCACATTAAACACTACAGTCCGGTTAAGACACAATGATACAAATAATGCTTGTTAGTTTCTTAGGATCATTCACAGTGAAGCTTCCCTAAACGTCCTTCAAACTAACAGATATCTGCAAATATTATACTAAACATTGGACCAACCTGTAATCTCCAGGTGCATTGTTGCAAGTAATTAAAACATTCTGGAGTTATCACATAACTAAAACATTTCACATAGGAAAGTCAGCAAAGTAACATTGAACTTGTTAATTGTTAATCTGTTACACAAGGAAATTCCCTTAGAGTCCCATGGGGGTTCCCGTAGGGTATTGTGTGAAGAAAACCCTGTTATGCCGGAGAACCATTCCCTGCCAGACATAGTTGCTCTCACAGAGAAGATTTGGATAAGGGAGGTTAACTTGAGTCAGCCTATTGCTTTGGGTATGGACTTGGATATGGACTTGAGCCTACCATCACAATGTTTACCCAGTCATCCATCCTTACCTGCCCTGTACAGTAGTACACCATCTCCAAGGACACCACTGCTGGAAACTATGAATACTACATTTTTTGATTTTTCTGTGCCCGTTGGGGGACATGTACTTGTGAATGTGAGAAAAGGCCTCTTCTTGTCATAGCTAGCCCCTACCTTTTGCCTGGTATGTGATGTAGCCTCAAAAGATGTCCCTGGGCCAGATCTCTTTCTCTAAAACTGTTATGATGCATTGGCACAATTGGCAACACCTTTAGCTGCCACTATAAGTCCCTAGTAAACGGTAGCCAGGCACTAAGGGTAGGCCCCTGCGGGCACCAGCACAGATTGTGCCACCCTCTAGGGCCATTCATGCAGAAGCTGTCTGCATTGCCTTTGCAAGCTGAATGTTCCTGTGCAATCCTAAAAGACAACTCGACATGAGACATAGCCTGTGTGCCCTCTCCACCATATACTGTAAGTAAGCGAACAGTGCAGCCATTTTACTGCATGTGCTGGACACTGGTCAGTACGAGTTTCACAGCTACCTGATAGCTATCCTGAACCCTGGTGTGTTTGGTATCAAGTAACTCAGAATGATGAATCAAAACTTGTACCAGTATTGGATTTATTACAAAATGTACCCAGGGGTCACTTTAGCGGTACCTCCTGCAAAAGCTAACTACCCTGGCATGTTTGCAGGCCGGTCAAAACCAGCCTGCAACCACCAGACAAGATTCTGAATCCCTGGGGTGAGAGATTCTGCCCTCTAGGATTTAGAACAAAGCCCTTCCTGGGTGGAGGTGCTAACAACCCCTCCCTCAGGAATGTCCAATGCCCTGCCAGCAAGCTTCAAAAGGCCTACATCCCTTGAAACATGACCCTCAGGCCTGTTGCTAGCAGCAGATGGCTACCTCCATTGCAATCCTCCACTTTTGGTGGGAGCAACGACGGGACAGGAAGAGTGGTCAGTCCTGTCTTACACCACCCCTAAGGTGATGCATGTGAGGTGACCTCTCCATTTCATTTTCCTCCATCTTGCATGGAAGAAAAACAGCTAATCGAGTGTAGGGAGGCGATCTCTGCCCACAGCAAGTGGTCACTTAGTGGGTGTAGCCATCCTAGGGTATATGACACTTTGGTCACTACTAGGTACCCACTTAAAATGCCCACCAAATACAGTATTTAGTTGGCATCTCTAGACCAAGATATCAGATTCCATGAATAAAAGAAGATCAGCAACAAAAAAGACCCAACGCTGGAGAACTGAAGTCCTGCTGTACAAGAAAAGGTGCCAAACCCTGCCTGCTGCACCCAGGACTCAACAATTGCCACTGAAGGGTTGCTTGAACATCAGACAGACTCTACAAACCTCCAGAGGCCACCTCTCCTTATAGAGCGAAGCCATCACTTTGAAACCCCAAGGGACCAAAAACCCAGCAAAGGACACTTAATTGACTGGCTACTCACCTAGGTACCTGATGCCGCAGCCAAACCAAACTATGTCCGCTGGACTGTAAGGAAAAAAACCTATTAGTGTGCCTAGTGTGGTGGCACTGCACCCTCCAGTGGCCAGACCCTGCAATAGCCCTAGGTACTGGCCACCTCACGTCAGACACCCAGAAGGACAGTCCATTCTGGACTGAAAATGGACCAGAAGGAAGCCCCAGTCAAGAGACTTCGGGAACTTGCAAGCAACCCTCAAAGTGATCTACCTCCTGCTTCTAAGGGAACATTTGTGCACAGCTCATGGCTCACCGATTCGCTCTGTACCCAGCTGCCCTGTGCCCTGCACCAAAGATCCAGCTGTGCCCTGAGATCCCACACCCCTTGAGACCTCAATATCCCAAGGGGACCCACTGGACTTACCTTCAGGTCCACCTGTGCAGTGCTTTTCCAAGTGATCGCCTGAAGTGGCTGGCACCTGCTCCAACTACTTCCTAGAGCTGCTCCCGCTGGAATCGGGTACCCATCGATGACCTCAACATACCTGGAAAAGGAGACATTGGTAAACACATTGCCTGATTTACTGTGAATTTTTAAATTGTTTCTCCATTGATACCTATGGTGCGTAATTATGCACAAAAAGACAAATTTTATTAAAATTTTTGAAACTCATAACTTAAAAAGTACTTACCCAATTTTGATGATCTTGGTCTTAAGAATTTTATGAAAACCTGAAGTATTTTTGGAAATTGGTCTTGAGTTATTCTTTTGAGTCTGTGCCTTGATTTATTGATACTGTGAGTACAACAAATGCTTTGCACTCTTCCAAGATTAGCCAAACTCCTTGACCAAGCTACCATAAAAATTAGAGCATTAGGTGGTCTAGTCTGTAAACCAGAGTGTGGTTACCTGGACCCACTGCACAGTGTGCCTAGTTTTGCACACTACATAGGGGGCAGCCTCCTACATTTCTTGTATCAGCAGTGGGATCAAGACTTTGCATTTTCTGATACCACTTTGTCAATTTATTTAGCACATAAATAACTCTCTAAATTGTCTTTAGCCTAATTGTTTTTGTTTTTCAATTGGCTACAAATTTTTTTTACACATTTTTAAAATAATTGTTAGGGCCCTAGTTAGGTCCCTACAGCAATAGCAGAACTTTAAAAGGTTGTACTTTAGTTGGCGTCATCGAAAAAGGGGTCCCAAATTTATAAAAGGGTGCCAGCTTTAGTAAACTAAACATGTTAGATGCAGAGATCCAGAGCCAGGAGCTCGACCTGGCCCCTTAACAGGGTTCTAACTATGACCATTTAAGGAAACTCTGCAAGCTGTACAAATTTCAGACAGGGAAGCATGCCAACACAGACAAGCTTAGTTTTCTGGTGGCCGAGCATGAGAAAGAGCACCCCACAGAGAGAGTAACTGATGAAACCTCTGGTGTAGAAGAAGTCCCAGTGGGAAATTGGGATGAGGGTAGCTCCTCCACCTAAAGCACTGGTGCACCCACAGAAGAACACCTGGCCCTAGTCAGGCTGACCAAAAGACTGGCCTTAGAGAGTCGGCTTTTGGAAATTGAGAAACAAAGAAGAGTTGGGCCTCGGACCCATCTCAGGTGGCAGCATTCAAGTATTGAGGGAGAGATCTTTCAACATTAAACTCCCAAAAGGACTTGTCCCACCCTTCACTGAAGGGGATGATATAGTTAAATTGTTTTCTGCCTCTGCAGGAGCCAGTATTGGGTGGGAAATTGAGAAAAATCATTGGGGCACACTGTTGTGGGAGGGAGTTATTTTCAGGAAAGTGCAGAGACAGGTCCCTGACACTGAATGAGAGAGATTCTAAATCCTTTGACCTCATGACAGGTACCCTGATTGAAGGCTTTAGATTTACAACTGAAGAGTACTGCATACAGTTCAGGGAGGCTTGCAAAATGCAGAGCTAAATTTATTTAGAGTTTGTGGACTATTCAGTAAAAATGCTGAGTGGTTGGTTAGCTGATTACAAGGTAAAAGATTATGATAGGCTGTACAACCTATTCATGAAAGAGCATCTGCTAAGTAATTGTTACGAGAGGCTACATCAATACCTGATAGACCAAGGTACACTTTCCCCTCAAGAATTGGGGAGGAAGGCAGACCACTGGGTCAATACAAGGGTGACCAAAACTATCACTGTTGGGGGAGACCAAAAGAAAGAGGCCAAAAAGCCCCCCAACGGAAAGATGGGAGCCCAAATAAAAACAACAAACAGTCTTCTCAAGGCACCCAAAAACCTGCACAGGAGGGTGGGCCCAGAGGCTCTTCGCAATGTAGGAGTGGGTACAAAGGAAAACACTTTGATCCCAACAAGGCTTGGTTCTATGACTGTAAAAACAGAGAACAACCAACTGGAGATCCTAGCTGCAAAAACAGAAGGAAGGCCTCTAGTCACCCTGGAGTAAATGCAATGGCTAATCTCCAGTTGGGATCAGGGATGCGGCCTGACCATGTCAGTGATCCTACACAAGCAACATTAGTCACTGAGATTAGGGTAGAGTTATCCTGTGCTGCCTGGCCAAGTAACATGCAAAAATACAGACAGGACCCTTTGATTAATAGGGAGAAAGTAGAAGCCCTGAAGGACACAGGAGCTACTGCTTCCATGCTAACTCAGCACTTTGTCCACTCAAATTAGTTATTGGTAGGGAAGTCTTATCCTGTCACCAATGCCGACAATGAGACAAAGTTCCATCCCATAGCTATGGTAACCTTTGATTGGAGTAGTAGTAGGGAAACATGATGTACTTGTGTCCTCATCCATCCCAGTAAATTGCCGACTTGGAAGTTATCTGGAGCACCCCCCCCCCACTGCGCTGTAGCAGAACTGATGACCCATTCAGCAATGCCTTGGATCTCAGAATGGGCCTGTGCCAAGACAAGGACCCAGAGCAAACGTCAGAAAGAAAAAGGAGAGCTGGATCCTGAAATAGTGGACCAGCCTCCCAAGACAAAGGGCAAGAACACTGGGGAACCAGCTTTAAATCAGATCCAAAATCAGAACCCTGCTTCCCAGGAGAGGAATCACCCATACAGGAAGGAACTGAGCCTTCAGAGCTTGAGCCTTACCACCCAGAGTTCTTGGGTCCAGGGGGACCCTCCAGGGAAGATCTGTGCAGGGGCAGAGAACCTGTCCCTCTCTTGAAGGCCTGAGGCAGTGAGCAGCAAAGGAAGAGCAGGGAAATGTCAGTGGTACTCACAGGGTTTTTTGGGAGAATGGGCTCCTATACACTGAGGCCAGATACCTCAAGCCTGGTGCAACCAAGAGGGTTGTAGTGCCTCAGCAGTACAGAGAGATTCTCCTCACTCTAGCCTATGGCATTCCACTAGCTGGGCATCTAGGCCAAAATAAAACTTGGAGTAGCTAGGTTAAAAACATTTACTGGCCAGGACTGTCACAAAAAGTGAAGGACTTTTGTCAGTCCTGCACTACCTGCCAAGTCAGTGGCAAGGTAGGATGACACTTAGAGGCCCCCTTAATGCCACTATCTGTGGTTGAGGTTCGTTTTGAGAGGGTGGGGTAGACATTGTTGCCCCGTTGGCTCACAAACAGCATTAGGACACAGGTACCTAGTAGTGTAGTGGATCATGCCCTAGATATCTTGAGGATATACTACTTAGGATGATTACTGTTCCTGCCATTGCAAAAGACCTACTCGGTATTTTTACCAGAGTAGGGTTCCTTAAGGTGGTCGTATCAGACAGAGGTTCAAACATCATGTTTGCATACTTAAAACACATGTGGAATTAATGTGGTGTGACCTATAAATTCACTACCTCATACCATCCTTTGACAAATGGGTTGGTTGAAAGATTTAACCAGACCTGAGAGGTATGAATGGAGGACTCCCTGAAAAACTCAGAAGGAAATAGGATGTCTTACTTCCATGTCTGCTTTTTGCCAACAAGGAAGTGCCAAAAAAGGAAATAAGATTCTCTCCATTTGAACTTTTGCTTAGGCATACTGTCAGGGGACCACTAAGGCCCTCATTACAACCCTGGCGGTCGGTGTTAAAGCAGCGGTAAAACCGTCAACAGGCCGGCGGAAAAAATTGGAATCACGACCGTGGCGGAAACCGCCAACATGGACAGCCACTTTAACACTCCGACCGCCAAGGCGGTACAAACACCGCGGCGGTAACCGCCAACAGACTGGCAGAGGACAATGTACCGCCCACAGAATTACAACAGCCCAATCTGCCACCTTTTCCAGGGCGGATTCACCACGAACAAAAACAAGGTGGAAACAGGACTTGGAAGGGAAAACGCTCACCTCTACACACCCCACGAGGAATCAGAACGGCAAAATAAATGCTGCAGCCTATAGGGATCTCCTGGAACCCCAATACCCTGGGTACCTAGGTACCATTTACTAGGGAAATAGACGGGTGTTCCATTGTGCCAATGAGAATTGGTAAAATTAGTCACGAGCCTGCAGTGACAATTTTAAAAGCAGAGAGAGCATAAACACTGAGGTTCTGGTTAGCCGAGTCTCAGTGATACAGTTAGGCACCACACAGGGAACACATACAGAGCACAACTTATGAGCCCTGTGGTCCTGGCTAGCAGGATCCCAGTGACACAGGCAAAAACAAACAAACATATAAGTAAAGATGGGGGTAACATGCCAGGCAAGATGGTACTTTCCTACAGCAACAATGGAGGACAGGCACATTATCCTCACCTATAGACTGGACAGGGCCACAATCACAGAGCTGTGTGCCCAATTGGATTCTGACCTGATATCTGCTATTTGTCACCCCACTGGGATCCCCCCTCTTGTTCAAGTCCTATCTGTGCTCCATTTCCTGGCAACTGTCTCCTTCCAAGTGACAGTGGGCTTGGCAGCAGGAATGTCACAGCCAATGTTTTCAATAGTGCTGACCAGAGTGTTGTCTGCCCTGATTAAACACATGTGCAGGTATATCGTTTTCCCCCATGTGGAGGATTTGGCCACAGTGAAAGCTGATTTCTGTGCAATGGATGGAACATTATTGGGGCAATTGATGGTACACATTTTGCATTTGTCCCTCCCCCAGAGAAATTAACAGGTATTCAGAAATCGAAAGAGCTTTCATTCAATGAATGTGCAGATATTGTGCCTGGCCGACCAGTACATCTCCCATGTCAATGCAAAGTATCCTGGGTCTGTGCATGATGCCTTTATCCTGAGGAATAGCAGCATCCCACATGTGATGGCTCAACTCCAGAGGCACCAGGTGTGGTTAATAGGTGAGCTGTGATTCCCAGGCATTGGATGTTGGTGTATGGCTATGGTGTGGGCCCTAAGGGTTAGTGTGCGTCTAACAGGTGTCCCTCAATATTTGCAGGTGACTCTGATTACCCCAACCTCTCATGGCTTCTGACCCCAGTGAGGAATCCCAGGACAAGGGCAGAGGAACATTACAATGAGGCACATGGGCCAACAAGAATAATAGATAGGACATTCGGCCTCCTGAAGGCTAGGTTTCGTTGCCTCCATCTGACAGGTGGTTCCCTGTGCTACTCACCCAAGAAGAACTGCCAAATCATCGTGGCATTGCTGTATGTTGTACAACCTTGCCTTACGTCGCCAGGTTCCTTTTCTGCAGGAGGATGAGGCTGGAGATGGGCATGTGGCAACAGTGGACCCTGTGGACAGTGAAGATGAGGAGGCAGAGGATGAGGATTAGTACAACAGAAATGCGATAATTCGTCAATACTTCGAATGACACACAGGTAAGACAGTGTAACTTCACTTTTAATTGACAGTTTTGTTTTTGACATTGTCACTGGCAGGCTGATTTTCCCACTTCTATGGCCACTCACTGTCCCCTTTGGCATCTCTATTTGCAGATATTTGTGCCCCACTATCGCTCCTAGTGTGTTGACTGCAGCCAACTACAGGTCATTCCTATGTATATATTACTGTACAGTTGCAATGCAGTGTTTATACCTTGTTAAATGAATACATAGTTAAATCATTTGACATATTCCATACTTGTATTTTTTTCAAAGGTGTTTATTTAAGTGCTAATAAGTAGAGGGTTGATGGTGGAGGAAAGTCCAGGATAGAGTCCAATCTATGTGGATCACAGGTGCTTTGTCCATGGGGGCATAGGAAGGGGAGCAATGGCAGTTGAAGGTGGACAGGGTGACAGGGTGGGACACAAGGGTGTCATTCAGGAGAGTCTTATTTCCTGGCGGGGTCTTGGCAATAGTCTCTGGCTTCTGCGCGGATCGCAGGGAACGTTTGCAGGGTGGTTCTTCTTCTGCAGGGGGAAGGGTGCTGATGGCCTGTTGGTCTTGTGGCGGGGCCTCTTTTCCACTAGCTGCAGCGGAGGTTGAGGGCTTTTCATAGGTTTGGCTATTGGCAGGGGCCCGGTGGGGTACCACTGCCTCCCTCATCGTGTTGGCCATGTCTGCCAGCACCCCTGCAATGGAGACCAGGGTGGTGTTATTGTTCTTCACATCCTCCCTGATCCCCAGATACTGTCCCTCCTGCAGCCACATGTTCTCCTGCAACTTGTCCAGTATCTGACCCATCGTCTCCTGGGAATGGTGTAATGCCCCCAGGATTGCAGTGAGTGCCCCCTGGAGAGTCTGTTCCCTGGGCCTGTCCTCCCTCTGTCGCACAGCAGATCCCCCAGCTTCCATGTTGGCAGAAATGGGCAGAAATGGGCAACAGTAAAGGGCCCCCATGGGGTGTGACCTTTGCCTAACGGGCTGCTCCGCCAAACAAAACACACACACAACAATCCCTGTTGCCTAAGTGGTTTCTGTCCCCCCTTAGGGGCAGATGGGCCTAATAAAAATAGGTCGATCTGCCCCCAAGGGGGGCAGAACTGGCCAACAATAATGTGCCCCATGGGGAGTGACCCTTGCCAAAGGGGCCGCCCCCAACAAAACACACACAGATACACAACAATCCTGGTGCCTAAGGGGTTTCTGGCCCCCTTGGGGGCAGATGGGCCTAATAAAAATAGGCCAATTTGCCCCCAAGGGGGGTAGAAATGGCCATTATTAATGTGCCACCATGGGGAGCCACCCCCAAACAAAACACACACACACACAACCATTCCTGGTGTCTAAGTGATTTTGGCCCCGCTTGGGGGCAGATGGGCCTCATAAACATAGGCTAATCTTCCCCAAGTAGGGGCAGAAATGGCCTACTTAATTATGCCCCTATGTGAAACAGCCCTTGCCTAAGGGGCCACCCCCCAATCCCTTGTGTCTAGGGGCCACCCCCCAATCACTAAAATATTTTAATAAATAAATCTCTTGTGTCGAGTGGGTTTCTGCTCCTCCTGCAGGCAGAATGGCATAACAAAATGGCTGATCTGCCCCCAAGGGGAGCAGAAATGGGCAACATAATGCTCCCCAAAAAATAATCAAGCAATTAAAAAAAAATCCCAGGTGTCTGACGGGCATTCCTGCTGCACGATTGCTTCACGATCGTGCAGCAGGAATGCTTAAAGAGACATCCGAGGAAAGGAAAAGCCTCACCTTTGATCCGATGCCTATCTGACCTCTCCCTTCCCCCTTCCTGAAGAGAAACTAATAAGTTTCTCCTCTAGACACTCTGTAAGTATGCTTTCAGTGTGTCGGAACGACCTCTGATGGCCTCAGAGAGCGGTGCGCGCTAACGTCGTCAGATGTCACAGGGGTTTGAGGATGGTAGCGGAAGTGCTTCCACTGCCATACCTTCCTGGGGGAGGTGGTTGGGTGGCCAATGTGGGGATCGCTAGTATTTCCTCCGCTGGTCACAGCTCTGCCACAGGACATAACCGTTACATTCATGGCATAGAAGTGAATAAATAAAATCAGTTCTATCATAAAGAGAGCACCCTATTCTGCTCTAAGCTGTTTTAGGAGACAAAATCATATTCTGAAAATGTCCTGCTGTGCACTAGCTGAAATCACACAATTCAAATATTTTCTACACCAACACATGGCTCACATTAAACACTACAGTCCGGTTAAGACACAATGATACAAATAATGCTTGTTAGTTTCTTAGGATCATTCACAGTGAAGCTTCCCTAAACGTCCTTCAAACTAACAGATATCTGCAAATATTATACTAAACATTGGACCAACCTGTAATCTCCAGGTGCATTGTTGCAAGTAATTAAAACATTCTGGAGTTATCACATAACTAAAACATTTCACATAGGAAAGTCAGCAAAGTAACATTGAACTTGTTAATTGTTAATCTGTTACACATGGAAATTCCCTTAGAGTCCCATGGGGGTTCCCGTAGGGTATTGTGTGAAGAAAACCCTGTTATGCCGGAGAACCATTCCCTGCCAGACATAGTTGCTCTCACAGAGAAGATTTGGATAAGGGAGGTTAACTTGAGTCAGCCTATTGCTTTGGGTATGGACTTGGATATGGACTTGAGCCTACCATCACAATGTTTACCCAGTCATCCATCCTTACCTGCCCTGTACAGTAGTACACCATCTCCAAGGACACCACTGCTGGAAACTATGAATACTACATTTTTTGATTTTTCTGTGCCCGTTGGGGGACATGTACTTGTGAATGTGAGAAAAGGCCTCTTCTTGTCATAGCTAGCCCCTACCTTTTGCCTGGTATGTGATGTAGCCTCAAAAGATGTCCCTGGGCCAGATCTCTTTCTCTAAAACTGTTATGATGCATTGGCACAATTGGCAACACCTTTAGCTGCCACTATAAGTCCCTAGTAAACGGTAGCCAGGCACTAAGGGTAGGCCCCTGCGGGCACCAGCACAGATTGTGCCACCCTAAAAGGGCCATTCATGCAGAAGCTGTCTGCATTGCCTTTGCAAGCTGAATGTTCCTGTGCAATCCTAAAAGACAACTCGACATGAGACATAGCCTGTGTGCCCTCTCCACCATATACTGTAAGTAAGCGAACAGTGCAGCCATTTTACTGCATGTGCTGGACACTGGTCAGTACGAGTTTCACAGCTACCTGATAGCTATCCTGAACCCTGGTGTGTTTGGTATCAAGTAACTCAGAATGATGAATCAAAACTTGTACCAGTATTGGATTTATTACAAAATGTACCCAGGGGTCACTTTAGCGGTACCTCCTGCAAAAGCTAACTACCCTGGCATGTTTGCAGGCCGGTCAAAACCAGCCTGCAACCACCAGACAAGATTCTGAATCCCTGGGGTGAGAGATTCTGCCCTCTAGGATTTAGAACAAAGCCCTTCCTGGGAGGAGGTGCTAACAACCCCTCCCTCAGGAATGTCCAATGCCCTGCCAGCAAGCTTCAAAAGGCCTACATCCCTTGAAACATGACCCTCAGGCCTGTTGCTAGCAGCAGATGGCTACCTCCATTGCAATCCTCCACTTTTGGTGGGAGCAACGACGGGACAGGAAGAGTGGTCAGTCCTGTCTTACACCACCCCTAAGGTGTTGCATGTGAGGTGACCTCTCCATTTCATTTTCCTCCATCTTGCATGGAAGAAAAACAGCTAATCGAGTGTAGGGAGGCGATCTCTGCCCACAGCAAGTGGTCACTTAGTGGGTGTTGCCATCCTAGGGTATATGACACTTTGGTCACTACTAGGTACCCACTTAAAATGCCCACCAAATACAGTATTTAGTTGGCATCTCTAGACCAAGATATCAGATTCCATGAATAAAAGAAGATCAGCAACAAAAAAGACCCAACGCTTGAGAACTGAAGTCCTGCTGTACAAGAAAAGGTGCCAAACCCTGCCTGCTGCACCCAGGACTCAACAATTGCCACTGAAGGGTTGCTTGAACATCAGACAGACTCTACAAACCTCCAGAGGCCACCTCTCCTTATAGAGCGAAGCCATCACTTTGAAACCCCAAGGGACCAAAAACCCAGCAAAGGACACTTAATTGACTGGCTACTCACCTAGGTACCTGATGCCGCAGCCAAACCAAACTATGTCCGCTGGACTGTAAGGAAAAAAACCTATTAGTGTGCCTAGTGTGGTGGCACTGCACCCTCCAGTGGCCAGACCCTGCAATAGCCCTAGGTACTGGCCACCTCACGTCAGACACCCAGAAGGACAGTCCATTCTGGACTGAAAATGGACCAGAAGGAAGCCCCAGTCAAGAGACTTCGGGAACTTGCAAGCAACCCTCAAAGTGATCTACCTCCTGCTTCTAAGGGAACATTTGTGCACAGCTCATGGCTCACCGATTCGCTCTGTACCCAGCTGCCCTGTGCCCTGCACCAAAGATCCAGCTGTGCCCTGAGATCCCACACCCCTTGAGACCTCAATATCCCAAGGGGACCCACTGGACTTACCTTCAGGTCCACCTGTGCAGTGCTTTTCCAAGTGATCGCCTGAAGTGGCTGGCACCTGCTCCAACTACTTCCTAGAGCTGCTCCCGCTGGAATCGGGTACCCATCGATGACCTCAACATACCTGGAAAAGGAGACATTGGTAAACACATTGCCTGATTTACTGTGAATTTTTAAATTGTTTCTCCATTGATACCTATGGTGCGTAATTATGCACAAAAAGACAAATTTTATTAAAATTTTTGAAACTCATAACTTAAAAAGTACTTACCCAATTTTGATGATCTTGGTCTTAAGAATTTTATGAAAACCTGAAGTATTTTTGGAAATTGGTCTTGAGTTATTCTTTTGAGTCTGTGCCTTGATTTATTGATACTGTGAGTACAACAAATGCTTTGCACTCTTCCAAGATTAGCCAAACTCCTTGACCAAGCTACCATAAAAATTAGAGCATTAGGTGGTCTAGTCTGTAAACCAGAGTGTGGTTACCTGGACCCACTGCACAGTGTGCCTAGTTTTGCACACTACATAGGGGGCAGCCTCCTACATTTCTTGTATCAGCAGTGGGATCAAGACTTTGCATTTTCTGATACCACTTTGTCAATTTATTTAGCACATAAATAACTCTCTAAATTGTCTTTAGCCTAATTGTTTTTGTTTTTCAATTGGCTACAAATTTTTTTTACACATTTTTAAAATAATTGTTAGGGCCCTAGTTAGGTCCCTACAGCAATAGCAGAACTTTAAAAGGTTGTACTTTAGTTGGCGTCATCGAAAAAGGGGTCCCAAATTTATAAAAGGGTGCCAGCTTTAGTAAACTAAACATGTTAGATGCAGAGATCCAGAGCCAGGAGCTCGACCTGGCCCCTTAACAGGGTTCTAACTATGACCATTTAAGGAAACTCTGCAAGCTGTACAAATTTCAGACAGGGAAGCATGCCAACACAGACAAGCTTAGTTTTCTGGTGGCCGAGCATGAGAAAGAGCACCCCACAGAGAGAGTAACTGATGAAACCTCTGGTGTAGAAGAAGTCCCAGTGGGAAATTGGGATGAGGGTAGCTCCTCCACCTAAAGCACTGGTGCACCCACAGAAGAACACCTGGCCCTAGCCAGGCTGACCAAAAGACTGGCCTTAGAGAGTCGGCTTTTGGAAATTGAGAAACAAAGAAGAGTTGGGCCTCGGACCCATCTCAGGTGGCAGCATTCAAGTATTGAGGGAGAGATCTTTCAACATTAAACTCCCAAAAGGACTTGTCCCACCCTTCACTGAAGGGGATGATATAGTTAAATTGTTTTCTGCCTCTGCAGGAGCCAGTATTGGGTGGGAAATTGAGAAAAATCATTGGGGCACACTGTTGTGGGAGGGAGTTATTTTCAGGAAAGTGCAGAGACAGGTCCCTGACACTGAATGAGAGAGATTCTAAATCCTTTGACCTCATGACAGGTACCCTGATTGAAGGCTTTAGATTTACAACTGAAGAGTACTGCATACAGTTCAGGGAGGCTTGCAAAATGCAGAGCTAAATTTATTTAGAGTTTGTGGACTATTCAGTAAAAATGCTGAGTGGTTGGTTAGCTGATTACAAGGTAAAAGATTATGATAGGCTGTACAACCTATTCATGAAAGAGCATCTGCTAAGTAATTGTTACGAGAGGCTACATCAATACCTGATAGACCAAGGTACACTTTCCCCTCAAGAATTGGGGAGGAAGGCAGACCACTGGGTCAATACAAGGGTGACCAAAACTATCACTGTTGGGGGAGACCAAAAGAAAGAGGCCAAAAAGCCCCCCAACGGAAAGATGGGAGCCCAAATAAAAACAACAAACAGTCTTCTCAAGGCACCCAAAAACCTGCACAGGAGGGTGGGCCCAGAGGCTCTTCGCAATGTAGGAGTGGGTACAAAGGAAAACACTTTGATCCCAACAAGGCTTGGTTCTATGACTGTAAAAACAGAGAACAACCAACTGGAGATCCTAGCTGCAAAAACAGAAGGAAGGCCTCTAGTCACCCTGGAGTAAATGCAATGGCTAATCTCCAGTTGGGATCAGGGATGCGGCCTGACCATGTCAGTGATCCTACACAAGCAACATTAGTCACTGAGATTAGGGTAGAGTTATCCTGTGCTGCCTGGCCAAGTAACATGCAAAAATACAGACAGGACCCTTTGATTAATAGGGAGAAAGTAGAAGCCCTGAAGGACACAGGAGCTACTGCTTCCATGCTAACTCAGCACTTTGTCCACTCAAATTAGTTATTGGTAGGGAAGTCTTATCCTGTCACCAATGCCGACAATGAGACAAAGTTCCATCCCATAGCTATGGTAACCTTTGATTGGAGTAGTAGTAGGGAAACATGATGTACTTGTGTCCTCATCCATCCCAGTAAATTGCCGACTTGGAAGTTATCTGGAGCACCCCCCCCCCCCACTGCGCTGTAGCAGAACTGATGACCCATTCAGCAATGCCTTGGATCTCAGAATGGGCCTGTGCCAAGACAAGGACCCAGAGCAAACGTCAGAAAGAAAAAGGAGAGCTGGATCCTGAAATAGTGGACCAGCCTCCCAAGACAAAGGGCAAGAACACTGGGGAACCAGCTTTAAATCAGATCCAAAATCAGAACCCTGCTTCCCAGGAGAGGAATCACCCATACAGGAAGGAACTGAGCCTTCAGAGCTTGAGCCTTACCACCCAGAGTTCTTGGGTCCAGGGGGACCCTCCAGGGAAGATCTGTGCAGGGGCAGAGAACCTGTCCCTCTCTTGAAGGCCTGAGGCAGTGAGCAGCAAAGGAAGAGCAGGGAAATGTCAGTGGTACTCACAGGGTTTTTTGGGAGAATGGGCTCCTATACACTGAGGCCAGATACCTCAAGCCTGGTGCAACCAAGAGGGTTGTAGTGCCTCAGCAGTACAGAGAGATTCTCCTCACTCTAGCCTATGGCATTCCACTAGCTGGGCATCTAGGCCAAAATAAAACTTGGAGTAGCTAGGTTAAAAACATTTACTGGCCAGGACTGTCACAAAAAGTGAAGGACTTTTGTCAGTCCTGCACTACCTGCCAAGTCAGTGGCAAGGTAGGATGACACTTAGAGGCCCCCTTAATGCCACTATCTGTGGTTGAGGTTCGTTTTGAGAGGGTGGGGTAGACATTGTTGCCCCGTTGGCTCACAAACAGCATTAGGACACAGGTACCTAGTAGTGTAGTGGATCATGCCCTAGATATCCTGAGGATATACTACTTAGGATGATTACTGTTCCTGCCATTGCAAAAGACCTACTCGGTATTTTTACCAGAGTAGGGTTCCTTAAGGTGGTCGTATCAGACAGAGGTTCAAACATCATGTTTGCATACTTAAAACACATGTGGAATTAATGTGGTGTGACCTATAAATTCACTACCTCATACCATCCTTTGACAAATGGGTTGGTTGAAAGATTTAACCAGACCTGAGAGGTATGAATGGAGGACTCCCTGAAAAACTCAGAAGGAAATAGGATGTCTTACTTCCATGTCTGCTTTTTGCCAACAAGGAAGTGCCAAAAAAGGAAATAAGATTCTCTCCATTTGAACTTTTGCTTAGGCATACTGTCAGGGGACCACTAAGGCCCTCATTACAACCCTGGCGGTCGGTGTTAAAGCAGCGGTAAAACCGTCAACAGGCCGGCGGAAAAAATTGGAATCACGACCGTGGCGGAAACCGCCAACATGGACAGCCACTTTAACACTCCGACCGCCAAGGCGGTACAAACACCGCGGCGGTAACCGCCAACAGACTGGCAGAGGACAATGTACCGCCCACAGAATTACAACAGCCCAATCTGCCACCTTTTCCAGGGCGGATTCACCACGAACAAAAACAAGGTGGAAACAGGACTTGGAAGGGAAAACGCTCACCTCTACACACCCCACGAGGAATCAGAACGGCAAAATAAATGCTGCAGCCTATAGGGATCTCCTGGAACCCCAATACCCTGGGTACCTAGGTACCATTTACTAGGGAAATAGACGGGTGTTCCATTGTGCCAATGAGAATTGGTAAAATTAGTCACGAGCCTGCAGTGACAATTTTAAAAGCAGAGAGAGCATAAACACTGAGGTTCTGGTTAGCCGAGTCTCAGTGATACAGTTAGGCACCACACAGGGAACACATACAGAGCACAACTTATGAGCCCTGTGGTCCTGGCTAGCAGGATCCCAGTGACACAGGCAAAAACAAACAAACATATAAGTAAAGATGGGGGTAACATGCCAGGCAAGATGGTACTTTCCTACAGCAACAATGGAGGACAGGCACATTATCCTCACCTATAGACTGGACAGGGCCACAATCACAGAGCTGTGTGCCCAATTGGATTCTGACCTGATATCTGCTATTTGTCACCCCACTGGGATCCCCCCTCTTGTTCAAGTCCTATCTGTGCTCCATTTCCTGGCAACTGTCTCCTTCCAAGTGACAGTGGGCTTGGCAGCAGGAATGTCACAGCCAATGTTTTCAATAGTGCTGACCAGAGTGTTGTCTGCCCTGATTAAACACATGTGCAGGTATATCGTTTTCCCCCATGTGGAGGATTTGGCCACAGTGAAAGCTGATTTCTGTGCAATGGATGGAACATTATTGGGGCAATTGATGGTACACATTTTGCATTTGTCCCTCCCCCAGAGAAATTAACAGGTATTCAGAAATCGAAAGAGCTTTCATTCAATGAATGTGCAGATATTGTGCCTGGCCGACCAGTACATCTCCCATGTCAATGCAAAGTATCCTGGGTCTGTGCATGATGCCTTTATCCTGAGGAATAGCAGCATCCCACATGTGATGGCTCAACTCCAGAGGCACCAGGTGTGGTTAATAGGTGAGCTGTGATTCCCAGGCATTGGATGTTGGTGTATGGCTATGGTGTGGGCCCTAAGGGTTAGTGTGCGTCTAACAGGTGTCCCTCAATATTTGCAGGTGACTCTGATTACCCCAACCTCTCATGGCTTCTGACCCCAGTGAGGAATCCCAGGACAAGGGCAGAGGAACATTACAATGAGGCACATGGGCCAACAAGAATAATAGATAGGACATTCGGCCTCCTGAAGGCTAGGTTTCGTTGCCTCCATCTGACAGGTGGTTCCCTGTGCTACTCACCCAAGAAGAACTGCCAAATCATCGTGGCATTGCTGTATGTTGTACAACCTTGCCTTACGTCGCCAGGTTCCTTTTCTGCAGGAGGATGAGGCTGGAGATGGGCATGTGGCAACAGTGGACCCTGTGGACAGTGAAGATGAGGAGGCAGAGGATGAGGATTAGTACAACAGAAATGCGATAATTCGTCAATACTTCGAATGACACACAGGTAAGACAGTGTAACTTCACTTTTAATTGACAGTTTTGTTTTTGACATTGTCACTGGCAGGCTGATTTTCCCACTTCTATGGCCACTCACTGTCCCCTTTGGCATCTCTATTTGCAGATATTTGTGCCCCACTATCGCTCCTAGTGTGTTGACTGCAGCCAACTACAGGTCATTCCTATGTATATATTACTGTACAGTTGCAATGCAGTGTTTATACCTTGTTAAATGAATACATAGTTAAATCATTTGACATATTCCATACTTGTATTTTTTTCAAAGGTGTTTATTTAAGTGCTAATAAGTAGAGGGTTGATGGTGGAGGAAAGTCCAGGATAGAGTCCAATCTATGTGGATCACAGGTGCTTTGTCCATGGGGGCATAGGAAGGGGAGCAATGGCAGTTGAAGGTGGACAGGGTGACAGGGTGGGACACAAGGGTGTCATTCAGGAGAGTCTTATTTCCTGGCGGGGTCTTGGCAATAGTCTCTGGCTTCTGCGCGGATCGCAGGGAACGTTTGCAGGGTGGTTCTTCTTCTGCAGGGGGAAGGGTGCTGATGGCCTGTTGGTCTTGTGGCGGGGCCTCTTTTCCACTAGCTGCAGCGGAGGTTGAGGGCTTTTCATAGGTTTGGCTATTGGCAGGGGCCCGGTGGGGTACCACTGCCTCCCTCATCGTGTTGGCCATGTCTGCCAGCACCCCTGCAATGGAGACCAGGGTGGTGTTATTGTTCTTCACATCCTCCCTGATCCCCAGATACTGTCCCTCCTGCAGCCACATGTTCTCCTGCAACTTGTCCAGTATCTGACCCATCGTCTCCTGGGAATGGTGTAATGCCCCCAGGATTGCAGTGAGTGCCCCCTGGAGAGTCTGTTCCCTGGGCCTGTCCTCCCTCTGTCGCACAGCAGATCCCCCAGCTTCCATGTTGGCAGAAATGGGCAGAAATGGGCAACAGTAAAGGGCCCCCATGGGGTGTGACCTTTGCCTAACGGGCTGCTCCGCCAAACAAAACACACACACAACAATCCCTGTTGCCTAAGTGGTTTCTGTCCCCCCTTAGGGGCAGATGGGCCTAATAAAAATAGGTCGATCTGCCCCCAAGGGGGGCAGAACTGGCCAACAATAATGTGCCCCATGGGGAGTGACCCTTGCCAAAGGGGCCGCCCCCAACAAAACACACACAGATACACAACAATCCTGGTGCCTAAGGGGTTTCTGGCCCCCTTGGGGGCAGATGGGCCTAATAAAAATAGGCCAATTTGCCCCCAAGGGGGGTAGAAATGGCCATTATTAATGTGCCACCATGGGGAGCCACCCCCAAACAAAACACACACACACACAACCATTCCTGGTGTCTAAGTGATTTTGGCCCCGCTTGGGGGCAGATGGGCCTCATAAACATAGGCTAATCTTCCCCAAGTAGGGGCAGAAATGGCCTACTTAATTATGCCCCTATGTGAAACAGCCCTTGCCTAAGGGGCCACCCCCCAATCCCTTGTGTCTAGGGGCCACCCCCCAATCACTAAAATATTTTAATAAATAAATCTCTTGTGTCCAGTGGGTTTCTGCTCCTCCTGCAGGCAGAATGGCATAACAAAATGGCTGATCTGCCCCCAAGGGGAGCAGAAATGGGCAACATAATGCTCCCCAAAAAATAATCAAGCAATTAAAAAAAAATCCCAGGTGTCTGACGGGCATTCCTGCTGCACGATTGCTTCACGATCGTGCAGCAGGAATGCTTAAAGAGACATCCGAGGAAAGGAAAAGCCTCACCTTTGATCCGATGCCTATCTGACCTCTCCCTTCCCCCTTCCTGAAGAGAAACTAATAAGTTTCTCCTCTAGACACTCTGTAAGTATGCTTTCAGTGTGTCGGAACGACCTCTGATGGCCTCAGAGAGCGGTGCGCGCTAACGTCGTCAGATGTCACAGGGGTTTGAGGATGGTAGCGGAAGTGCTTCCACTGCCATACCTTCCTGGGGGAGGTGGTTGGGTGGCCAATGTGGGGATCGCTAGTATTTCCTCCGCTGGTCACAGCTCTGCCACAGGACATAACCGTTACATTCATGGCATAGAAGTGAATAAATAAAATCAGTTCTATCATAAAGAGAGCACCCTATTCTGCTCTAAGCTGTTTTAGGAGACAAAATCATATTCTGAAAATGTCCTGCTGTGCACTAGCTGAAATCACACAATTCAAATATTTTCTACACCAACACATGGCTCACATTAAACACTACAGTCCGGTTAAGACACAATGATACAAATAATGCTTGTTAGTTTCTTAGGATCATTCACAGTGAAGCTTCCCTAAACGTCCTTCAAACTAACAGATATCTGCAAATATTATACTAAACATTGGACCAACCTGTAATCTCCAGGTGCATTGTTGCAAGTAATTAAAACATTCTGGAGTTATCACATAACTAAAACATTTCACATAGGAAAGTCAGCAAAGTAACATTGAACTTGTTAATTGTTAATCTGTTACACATGGAAATTCCCTTAGAGTCCCATGGGGGTTCCCGTAGGGTATTGTGTGAAGAAAACCCTGTTATGCCGGAGAACCATTCCCTGCCAGACATAGTTGCTCTCACAGAGAAGATTTGGATAAGGGAGGTTAACTTGAGTCAGCCTATTGCTTTGGGTATGGACTTGGATATGGACTTGAGCCTACCATCACAATGTTTACCCAGTCATCCATCCTTACCTGCCCTGTACAGTAGTACACCATCTCCAAGGACACCACTGCTGGAAACTATGAATACTACATTTTTTGATTTTTCTGTGCCCGTTGGGGGACATGTACTTGTGAATGTGAGAAAAGGCCTCTTCTTGTCATAGCTAGCCCCTACCTTTTGCCTGGTATGTGATGTAGCCTCAAAAGATGTCCCTGGGCCAGATCTCTTTCTCTAAAACTGTTATGATGCATTGGCACAATTGGCAACACCTTTAGCTGCCACTATAAGTCCCTAGTAAACGGTAGCCAGGCACTAAGGGTAGGCCCCTGCGGGCACCAGCACAGATTGTGCCACCCTCTAGGGCCATTCATGCAGAAGCTGTCTGCATTGCCTTTGCAAGCTGAATGTTCCTGTGCAATCCTAAAAGACAACTCGACATGAGACATAGCCTGTGTGCCCTCTCCACCATATACTGTAAGTAAGCGAACAGTGCAGCCATTTTACTGCATGTGCTGGACACTGGTCAGTACGAGTTTCACAGCTACCTGATAGCTATCCTGAACCCTGGTGTGTTTGGTATCAAGTAACTCAGAATGATGAATCAAAACTTGTACCAGTATTGGATTTATTACAAAATGTACCCAGGGGTCACTTTAGCGGTACCTCCTGCAAAAGCTAACTACCCTGGCATGTTTGCAGGCCGGTCAAAACCAGCCTGCAACCACCAGACAAGATTCTGAATCCCTGGGGTGAGAGATTCTGCCCTCTAGGATTTAGAACAAAGCCCTTCCTGGGTGGAGGTGATAACAACCCCTCCCTCAGGAATGTCCAATGCCCTGCCAGCAAGCTTCAAAAGGCCTACATCCCTTGAAACATGACCCTCAGGCCTGTTGCTAGCAGCAGATGGCTACCTCCATTGCAATCCTCCACTTTTGGTGGGAGCAACGACGGGACAGGAAGAGTGGTCAGTCCTGTCTTACACCACCCCTAAGGTGTTGCATGTGAGGTGACCTCTCCATTTCATTTTCCTCCATCTTGCATGGAAGAAAAACAGCTAATCGAGTGTAGGGAGGCGATCTCTGCCCACAGCAAGTGGTCACTTAGTGGGTGTAGCCATCCTAGGGTATATGACACTTTGGTCATTACTAGGTACCCACTTAAAATGCCCACCAAATACAGTATTTAGTTGGCATCTCTAGACCAAGATATCAGATTCCATGAATAAAAGAAGATCAGCAACAAAAAAGACCCAACGCTTGAGAACTGAAGTCCTGCTGTACAAGAAAAGGTGCCAAACCCTGCCAGCTGCACCCAGGACTCAACAATTGCCACTGAAGGGTTGCTTGAACATCAGACAGACTCTACAAACCTCCAGAGGCCACCTCTCCTTATAGAGCGAAGCCATCACTTTGAAACCCCAAGGGACCAAAAACCCAGCAAAGGACACTTAATTGACTGGCTACTCACCTAGGTACCTGATGCCGCAGCCAAACCAAACTATGTCCGCTGGACTGTAAGGAAAAAAACCTATTAGTGTGCCTAGTGTGGTGGCACTGCACCCTCCAGTGGCCAGACCCTGCAATAGCCCTAGGTACTGGCCACCTCACGTCAGACACCCAGAAGGACAGTCCATTCTGGACTGAAAATGGACCAGAAGGAAGCCCCAGTCAAGAGACTTCGGGAACTTGCAAGCAACCCTCAAAGTGATCTACCTCCTGCTTCTAAGGGAACATTTGTGCACAGCTCATGGCTCACCGATTCGCTCTGTACCCAGCTGCCCTGTGCCCTGCACCAAAGATCCAGCTGTGCCCTGAGATCCCACACCCCTTGAGACCTCAATATCCCAAGGGGACCCACTGGACTTACCTTCAGGTCCACCTGTGCAGTGCTTTTCCAAGTGATCGCCTGAAGTGGCTGGCACCTGCTCCAACTACTTCCTAGAGCTGCTCCCGCTGGAATCGGGTACCCATCGATGACCTCAACATACCTGGAAAAGGAGACATTGGTAAACACATTGCCTGATTTACTGTGAATTTTTAAATTGTTTCTCCATTGATACCTATGGTGCGTAATTATGCACAAAAAGACAAATTTTATTAAAATTTTTGAAACTCATAACTTAAAAAGTACTTACCCAATTTTGATGATCTTGGTCTTAAGAATTTTATGAAAACCTGAAGTATTTTTGGAAATTGGTCTTGAGTTATTCTTTTGAGTCTGTGCCTTGATTTATTGATACTGTGAGTACAACAAATGCTTTGCACTCTTCCAAGATTAGCCAAACTCCTTGACCAAGCTACCATAAAAATTAGAGCATTAGGTGGTCTAGTCTGTAAACCAGAGTGTGGTTACCTGGACCCACTGCACAGTGTGCCTAGTTTTGCACACTACATAGGGGGCAGCCTCCTACATTTCTTGTATCAGCAGTGGGATCAAGACTTTGCATTTTCTGATACCACTTTGTCAATTTATTTAGCACATAAATAACTCTCTAAATTGTCTTTAGCCTAATTGTTTTTGTTTTTCAATTGGCTACACATTTTTTTTACACATTTTTAAAATAATTGTTAGGGCCCTAGTTAGGTCCCTACAGCAATAGCAGAACTTTAAAAGGTTGTACTTTAGTTGGCGTCATCGAAAAAGGGGTTCCAAATTTATAAAAGGGTGCCAGCTTTAGTAAACTAAACATGTTAGATGCAGAGATCCAGAGCCAGGAGCTCGACCTGGCCCCTTAACAGGGTTCTAACTATGACCATTTAAGGAAACTCTGCAAGCTGTACAAATTTCAGACAGGGAAGCATGCCAACACAGACAAGCTTAGTTTTCTGGTGGCCGAGCATGAGAAAGAGCACCCCACAGAGAGAGTAACTGATGAAACCTCTGGTGTAGAAGAAGTCCCAGTGGGAAATTGGGATGAGGGTAGCTCCTCCACCTAAAGCACTAGTGCACTCACAGAAGAACACCTGGCCCTAGCCAGGCTGACCAAAAGACTGGCCTTAGAGAGTCGGCTTTTGGAAATTGAGAAACAAAGAAGAGTTGGGCCTCGGACCCATCTCAGGTGGCAGCATTCAAGTATTGAGGGAGAGATCTTTCAACATTAAACTCCCAAAAGGACTTGTCCCACCCTTCACTGAAGGGGATGATATAGTTAAATTGTTTTCTGCCTCTGCAGGAGCCAGTATTGGGTGGGAAATTGAGAAAAATCATTGGGGCACACTGTTGTGGGAGGGAGTTATTTTCAGGAAAGTGCAGAGACAGGTCCCTGACACTGAATGAGAGAGATTCTAAATCCTTTGACCTCATGACAGGTACCCTGATTGAAGGCTTTAGATTTACAACTGAAGAGTACTGCATACAGTTCAGGGAGGCTTGCAAAATGCAGAGCTAAATTTATTTAGAGTTTGTGGACTATTCAGTAAAAATGCTGAGTGGTTGGTTAGCTGATTACAAGGTAAAAGATTATGATAGGCTGTACAACCTATTCATGAAAGAGCATCTGCTAAGTAATTGTTACGAGAGGCTACATCAATACCTGATAGACCAAGGTACACTTTCCCCTCAAGAATTGGGGAGGAAGGCAGACCACTGGGTCAATACAAGGGTGACCAAAACTATCACTTTTGGGGGAGACCAAAAGAAAGAGGCCAAAAAGCCCCCCAACGGAAAGATGGGAGCCCAAATAAAAACAACAAACAGTCTTCTCAAGGCACCAAAAAACCTGCACAGGAGGGTGGGCCCAGAGGCTCTTCGCAATGTAGGAGTGGGTACAAAGGAAAACACTTTGATCCCAACAAGGCTTGGTTCTATGACTGTAAAAACAGAGAACAACCAACTGGAGATCCTAGCTGCAAAAACAGAAGGAAGGCCTCTAGTCACCCTGGAGTAAATGCAATGGCTAATCTCCATTTGGGATCAGGGATGCGGCCTGACCATGTCAGTGATCCTACACAAGCAACATTAGTCACTGAGATTAGGGTAGAGTTATCCTGTGCTGCCTGGCCAAGTAACATGCAAAAATACAGACAGGACCCTTTGATTAATAGGGAGAAAGTAGAAGCCCTGAAGGACACAGGAGCTACTGCTTCCATGCTAACTCAGCACTTTGTCCACTCAAATTAGTTGTTGGTAGGGAAGTCTTATCCTGTCACCAATGCCGACAATGAGACAAAGTTCCATCCCATAGCTATGGTAACCTTTGATTGGAGTAGTAGTAGGGAAACATGATGTACTTGTGTCCTCATCCATCCCAGTAAATTGCCGACTTGGAAGTTATCTGGAGCACCCCCCCCCCACTGCGCTGTAGCAGAACTGATGACCCATTCAGCAATGCCTTGGATCTCAGAATGGGCCTGTGCCAAGACAAGGACCCAGAGCAAACGTCAGAAAGAAAAAGGAGAGCTGGATCCTGAAATAGTGGACCAGCCTCCCAAGACAAAGGGCAAGAACACTGGGGAACCAGCTTTAAATCAGATCCAAAATCAGAACCCTGCTTCCCAGGAGAGGAATCACCCATACAGGAAGGAACTGAGCCTTCAGAGCTTGAGCCTTACCACCCAGAGTTCTTGGGTCCAGGGGGACCCTCCAGGGAAGATCTGTGCAGGGGCAGAGAACCTGTCCCTCTCTTGAAGGCCTGAGGCAGTGAGCAGCAAAGGAAGAGCAGGGAAATGTCAGTGGTACTCACAGGGTTTTTTGGGAGAATGGGCTCCTATACACTGAGGCCAGATACCTCAAGCCTGGTGCAACCAAGAGGGTTGTAGTGCCTCAGCAGTACAGAGAGATTCTCCTCACTCTAGCCTATGGCATTCCACTAGCTGGGCATCTAGGCCAAAATAAAACTTGGAGTAGCTAGGTTAAAAACATTTACTGGCCAGGACTGTCACAAAAAGTGAAGGACTTTTGTCAGTCCTGCACTACCTGCCAAGTCAGTGGCAAGGTAGGATGACACTTAGAGGCCCCCTTAATGCCACTATCTGTGGTTGAGGTTCGTTTTGAGAGGGTGGGGTAGACATTGTTGCCCCGTTGGCTCACAAACAGCATTAGGACACAGGTACCTAGTAGTGTAGTGGATCATGCCCTAGATATCCTGAGGATATACTACTTAGGATGATTACTGTTCCTGCCATTGCAAAAGCCCTACTCGGTATTTTTACCAGAGTAGGGTTCCTTAAGGTGGTCGTATCAGACAGAGGTTCAAACATCATGTTTGCATACTTAAAACACATGTGGAATTAATGTGGTGTGACCTATAAATTCACTACCTCATACCATCCTTTGACAAATGGGTTGGTTGAAAGATTTAACCAGACCTGAGAGGTATGAATGGAGGACTCCCTGAAAAACTCAGAAGGAAATAGGATGTCTTACTTCCATGTCTGCTTTTTGCCAACAAGGAAGTGCCAAAAAAGGAAATAAGATTCTCTCCATTTGAACTTTTGCTTAGGCATACTGTCAGGGGACCACTAAGGCCCTCATTACAACCCTGGCGGTCGGTGTTAAAGCAGCGGTAAAACCGTCAACAGGCCGGCGGAAAAAATTGGAATCACGACCGTGGCGGAAACCGCCAACATGGACAGCCACTTTAACACTCCGACCGCCAAGGCGGTACAAACACCGCGGCGGTAACCGCCAACAGACTGGCAGAGGACAATGTACCGCCCACAGAATTACAACAGCCCAATCTGCCACCTTTTCCAGGGCGGATTCACCACGAACAAAAACAAGGTGGAAACAGGACTTGGAAGGGAAAACGCTCACCTCTACACACCCCACGAGGAATCAGAACGCCATGGATCCCGAGCTCCAGATATTGCCAGCCTTTATCTTCCTGCTTCTCTACCAGGAACAACAAAGACGACGGCGAAGACCACAGTGAGTACTGCACCTACGACACAGGGGAGGGGGGAGGGAAAAGAGAGTGACACACACACGCAATACCCCCACCCCTACCTTCACCCACGACAACACACACACTAATACATCATGATATATTACAGTTACAGCCCCCAATCCCCCCTGGAAGAATGCAAGGACAAAAGGAAATGAGTCGAATGATTGTAATATATTCAAATACATGAATCAAAAATATATACATATATAAAGATATTCACACTATAAACAAATATATACACAAAGAATACAAGTCCAAGGGATTCCACCATCATAGTCAGTGGACCACTGGGCCCAAAATGCATGGGCGAGGCCCACACTCAATACCCGAACAAGACGGAGAGAACACTGCTGGGGCATCAGATAGAAATAAAACAGGCACCTCAGCGGGAAGGGGGGGCACCTCAGCCGGACGAGTGCACAATGCCAGATCCACGAGGGGGCTCCATGCCCATTGATGTATCCTGGGGAGTGCAAAGCCACAGTCTCTCAAGTCTCTACAGTGGGTGGGTTGCCCACTGCTTTATCCTGGGGAGTGCAAAGCCACAGTCTCTCAAGTATCTACAGTGGGTGGGTTGCCCACTGCTGCATCCTGGGGAATGCAAATCCACAGTCTCTCAAGTCTCTACAGTGGGTGGGTTGCCCATTGCTGCATCCTGGGGAGTGCAAAGCCACAGTCTCTCAAGTCTCTACAGTGGGTGGTTTGCCCACTGCTGCATCCTGGGGAGTGCAAAGCCACAGTCTCTCAAGTCTCTACAGTGGGTGGGTTGCCCACTGCTGCATCCTGGGGAGTGCAAAGCCACAGTCTCTCAAGTGGATAACAGTCTCCACTGGTTCTGGAGGGGGCTTTGTGCCCAGAGTGCTTCATCCTGCCAAGGACTGAGGTAGTGGATGCCTTTCTCCACTGGTTCTGGAGGGGGCTTTCTGCCCAGAGTGCTTCATCCTGCCAAGGACTGAGGTAGTGGATGGATCTCTCCGGTGGTTCTGGAGGGGGCTTTGTGCCCAGAGTGCTTCATCCTGCCAAGGACTGAGGTAGTGGATGGATCTCTCCACTGGTTCTGGAGGGGGCTTTGTGCCTAGAGTGCTTCATCCTGCTCGTGGCGGCCTCAGTAGCGTCAGAATCTTTGGCGCTCACTGGCCTGGGGTGCTTGTTGCGGCGGTGTCCTGTTCAGCGGTGCTGGTGGCAGCGGTGTCCTTGGCAGCGGTCCTGGTGGCGGCGGTGTCCTGTTCAGCAGTGCTGGTGGCGGCGGTATCCTGTTCAGCAGTGCTGGTGGCGGCGGTGTCTTTGGCAGCGGTGCTGGTGGCGGCGGTGTCCTGTTCAGCGGTGCTGGTGGCGGCGGTGTCCTTGGCAGAGGTGCTGGTGGCGGCGGTGTCCTGTTCAGCGGTGCTGGTGGCGGCGGTGTCCTTGGCAGCGGTGCTTGTTGCGGTCTTGTCCTTTGTGCAGGTTTTCCCAGACTTACCGGTTTTACTGTGCCCCTTCCCCACCTTGGATGGTGGCGCAGCTGTCTCCACACTCCCAACTGTACCCCTGGGAGCGGCTTTGGTGGCAGATTTTTTTCCTCTCTCCCACCGGGCACTGGCCAACTTTTTATGCTTTTGAGGTGGGGGACTGTCCGTGCTCTGGCTCGTTGTCACACTGGCTGCCCTGCTGCCTGGTGCACTCCAGAAGCCGGTTACTACTGGCACCACTGTTCCCGCAGATGTTGTGGCTGAGACGCTGAGTTGGGACCTGGAGAGGCGGGCCCTAGGAGACTGAAGGGGTGGGGGAGGTGAGTGAAAGAGGTCAAGGTTGGACAGGAAAAGTTTTTGGGGCATACTGGGATGGGTAGATGGAGGGGGTTTGGGAGTGGAGAAAGAGGTAGTGGTTGTAGGAGGTGTACGTTTGCTGACTTTGGGTGAAGGTGCATGGGCTGGAGGCTGTAGTGAGGTGGATGGCTGTTGGGTGGGTGTGTGGCTGCATTTGTGTACCTTGAGAGGTGGGCTCACAGACACACTGGGAGAGGACACAGGGGATGTGTGAATGGTAGTGGGGGTGCTGAGTGCATGTGAGCGGGGTGTGGTGGTGGGTGTGTTGGTGATGGAGGTAGTGGCTGACGATGTAGTGCATGCAGGTGTGAGTGGAGACGAGCAAGGAGGCAGTGGATGTTGGTATGTCTGCATGTGTATGATGCTTGCATGAGTGCCTGTGGGATGTGTGGTGCTTATGTTTGCCTGAGCTTCCCTTGTGTGTTGACGTGTGTGCATGCTGGTCTGATGGTGTGCTTGGGATAGGCTGAGGTACAGGGGTTTGGGTCTGGGTGGAGGAAGTTGGAGGGGGAGGCTAGAGACAGGGACAATGGCTGCCATCAGTGCTGAGGCCAGAGTCTGAAAAGCTCGCTGTTCGGCTGCCTGACCAGAATGAATGCCCTCCAGGCATGCATTGGTTTGTTGCAACTACCTCTCTACACCCTGGATGGCATTCAAAATGGTAGACTGCCCAACAGTGAGGGACCTGAGGAGGTCAATGGCCTCCTTACTGAGGGCAGCAGGGGTGACAGGGGCAGGGGGTGAGGTGCCTGGGGCGAAGGAGATGCCCACCCTCCTGGGTGAGCGGCCACGGGGCAAACGCTGAGGGGCTGCTGGGAGGGCGGTGCTGGTAGAGGGGGTGGCAGCTGTACCTGTAGATGCGGAGGGCACAGATGGGCCCACCACCGCAAGGGAGCTCCCATCAGAGGAACAGTCGGTATCGCTGGTCTCAGCTCCTGTCCCCGCCATGGAACTCCCCTCGCCCTCCGTCCCACTGGTGAATTCAGACTCCGTTGTGCCGCCCTCCAGGGCCATGTGGGATGCAGCTCCATCCTGCTCCGGTGCCACTGCTCGTCCGCCTGATGATGCTAATGCACACAAGAACAGGTAGACCACAAAAAGGGGGGGGAAGAAAGAAGAAAGACATGTTGAGTGCATGCAATACCGCTACCATTGGCGGACACTACAGACACAGAAGCCCCCTGCACTACGCTGTGCACTTGGAGTTCCCTAATCAATCACAGGGACATGGGTTACAAGGCTATGCCCGATTGCTGCACACATGGATGTCACAAGAGCCTGACTAGGTGGAGTTGGCACTGTACACAGGTGGAGTGGGGTGCCACAGGACCTGCCTTCAGAAGGGACCTTGCCTACTAAACTCCCCCTGGCCTGGGGGAACCCACAGCCCACCTCCCCCACCCAGACACCTACAATGCGTGCTGAATCATCTGAATGAGAGTGTACTCACCCCCTTGTGGCTGCTGTGATGCACTCAAGCGCCCATCCAACTCCGGGTACGCCACCGCCAGGATCCAGAACATCAGGGGGTCATGGTGCGACGGGCACCCCTCCCACGTTGGGAGGCCATCCCCAGCTGGGCCTCCACCGTCTTCTTGCTCCAGCGGCGAATGTCCTCCCATCTTTTCCGGCAGTGGGTGCTCCGTCTGTGGTACACCCCCAGGGTCTGGACTTCCTTGGCGATGGCATGCCAAATATCCTTCTTCTGGTGGGCGCTGACCTACAGGAATATTACAGGGGAAAAGGAGAAGATATAACCGTCCCACCGTCACAGTCATTGGCCCGCATCCCTACCCTTGCCATGACGCACATGCACTCATCGTTGTTTCATGCACGCCTCATTCTCCCCCCTTATCTTTCATCCACACCACTCCAAACAGCCATTGCCCATACAGCATGCTCACAGTGTACTCGCCTGTTTGTCTGGAGTACCATAGAGTAGCGTGTACTGGGGGAGGACCCCATCCACGAGTTTCTCCAACTCCTCCGTGCTGAAGGCAGGGGCCCTTTCCCCAGACACACGAGCCATTGTCGCTTCCAGACTGAGGTCACAGTAGGACTTGCAGTGTAGGTCCTCTCCTGTCGAAGATCAGGTATCAAGTGATTGAACAGAGAGAAAATGGCGGTCACGTCCGCGGCAGTGCGTACCGTCACCGCTGGCGTACATCGTCATTGGCTCCTGGGACCCATAGGGTCAAATGTTAACCAATGCAGGATTGTGCCGCGGTCTTCGACCGCCTACCGCAACGGTGTACAACGCCAGCGCAGTTACCTCATATCCCCTTGTCCCACTTTACAGGTCAGGCAGCCGCCATTTCAGGGGCCCACATGGCATTATTTTGTACTGCGTCACACATATCTAGGCCTTGCATAAACACTAATACAGCCATATGTCGATTTGCAAACATTTTCCGATTAGGTTGTGTTTACGTACCTCAGAGTTGGTTGACTCTCTGCTCGCTATTCTCCTCCATAGGCAATGTCCACTGGGGCAGGTGAGGAGATGGCGGCATCCCCCAGTGTACAGACCGCTGGTGGACCTGTCGACAATGGAGGAGCGACATGTGATCATCACCTACAGACTTGATCGTACCACAATCCTGGAACTGTGTGCCCAGTTGGAGCCAGACCTGATGTCAGCTATCCGCCATCCCACAGGAATCCCCCCTCTAGTGCAGGTGCTGTCAGTACTCCATTTCCTAGCAAGTGGGTCTTTTCAAACAACAGTGGCCATAGCATCAGGGATGTCCCAGCCTATGTTTTCAATCGTGTTGTCCAGAGTGTTGTCTGCCCTACTGAAACACATAAGGAGCTACATCGTTTTCCCTCAGGTGGAGGATTTGCCTACAGTGAAAGGTGACATCTATGCCCTGGGACATATCCCCAACATCATAGGTGCCAATGATGGGACACATGTGGCCTTGGTCCCCCCACGCAGGAGTGAACAGGTGTACAGACACTGGAAGAGTTACCATTCGATGAATGTGCAGATGGGGTGTTTGGCCGACCAGTACATCTCCCATGTGAATGCCAAATTTCCTGCCTCAGTGCATGAAGCTTACATTCTGAGGAATAGCAGCATCCCTTATGTGACGGGGCAACTCCAGAGGCACTGTGTGTGGCTATTAGGTGAGGACATGGACCCTATACCGTGTGAATAGGTGTCTGGGTCTGGGGATGTCCCTATGAGTTATTGTGTGTCTAACAGTTGTCCCTCGCCATTTGCAGGTGACTCTGGTTACCCCAACCTGTCATGGCTACTGACCCCTGTGAGGTATCCCAGGACAAGGGCAGAGGAACGCTACAATGAGGGCCATGGGCGAACTAGGAGGATTATAGAGAGGACCTCCTGAAGGCCAGGTTCTGGTGCCTCCATATGACAGGTGGTTCACTATTCTACTCACCAAAGAAGGAATGCCATATCATCGTGGCCTGCTGTATGCTTCACAACTTGGCTTTGCGATGACAGGTGCCTTTTCTGCAGGAGGATGGTCCAGATGGAGGTGTTGTGGCAGCTGTGGAACCTGTGGACAGTGAAGACGAGGAAGCAGAAGAAGAGGACATAGACAACAGGAACACGGTGATCCACCAATACTTCCAGTGAGACACAGCTAAGAAGACAACACTGCCTGCTACATCTGATTTAATTCTACTACCTCTCATCTGTCTGTCATTTTCACCCAGTGTATGGTCACTGAGTTGTCACTTTCCCTTATGATTTCACAGATGTGGGTCCCACTGTGTGACATCTGCTTTGTTTCCGCATGGACTAGAGCTGTGTGACATAGGTATGTTCACAATAAAATGGACATTGCTATTTCCCTCAGTTATTGCAAATACACAATTGTGAAAGCACAGACTGACTCCAGATTTTTTTGTGATTTAAGGGTGTTTATTTAAGTGCTAAATAGGGGAGGGGGTTCTAAAATGGTCAGGGGTGATGGTGGAGGAATGTCCATGGCAGAGTCCAGTCTATTAGTCTCACAGGTACATTGTCCAAAGGGGCATAGGAAGTGGAGCTGGGGCAGTTTAAGTATGGACAGGGTGACAAAGTGGGACAGAAGGATGACGTTCAGGGTGGTCTCATTTCTTGGCGGGGGTCTTGGCATTGTTCTCTGTCTTTGTCCTGGATCTCAGGGACCACTTGCGGGGTGGTTCTCCATCTGCAGGGGGTGGGGTACTGGTGTCGTGGTCCTGTGGCGGTGCCTCCTGTCCACTAGCGCCGGCAGAGGTGGTGAGCAGTTCATCGTCCAGGCTAGTGTCAGGGGCCCCTTGTTGTGCCATAGTGTCCCTCCTGGTGTTGACGAGTTCCTTCAGCACCCCTAGAATGATGCCCAGGGTGGAATTGATCTATTTTATTTACTTCCTGAAGCCCAGATACTGTTCCTCCTGCAGCCGCTGGGTCTCCTGAAACTTGGCCAGTACCATTGCCATAGTCTCCTGGGAATGGTGGTAGGCTCCCATGATTTTGGAGAGGGCCTCGTGGAGAGTGGGTTCCCTGGGCCTGTCCTCCCCCTGTCGCACAGCAGCCCTCCCAGTTCCCCTGTGTTCCTGGGCCTCAGGTGTGTGTATTACGAATTGTCCAATGTGAATGTGTTTTGTAAATGTGTGTGTATTTTGAGCGCGGCGGTGTGTACCGCCAATGGAATACCGCGGTTGAAAGACCGCCACGTGGATTCGTGGGTCGTGATAGTGTGGGTGTATTATTGTTGGCGTGACGGTGGAGGTTTTGTTATCGGCAGTTTATCACTGACCTTTGGTGTGGCGGACTTGTGTGGTTGTCTGGATTTTGGAGCATTCCGAGCTGTGGGTCATAATGACCGTGGCGGAATTCTGCGGCTGTGGCGGTGTGTTGGCGGTCTGCTGCACGGCGGTAAGCGGCTTTTACCGCCAATGTTGTATTGACCCCCTAAGTCTTGTAAGGGAAGGCTGGGAGAAGCCTTTAAAAGAATCCAAGGAAGACACTGGGGACTATGTATTTGGCCTACGTTCAAGAATGGCAGAGCACATGGAGAAAGCAACTCACAATCTTAAAGCCAGCTAAGCTGCAAAAGCTCTGGTATGACCAGAAACCACTCATGGTTAAGATCAAATCGGGCACAAAGTTTGGGTGTTGAAGCCTATTGCTCCAAGGGCCCTCTGGCACAAAAGGTCTGGACCCTATCCCATTCTTGAGAAGAAATGGGAGCTCACCTACTTGGTTGACTTAGGCATTTGCAAAAACCCAAAGAGAATTATCCATGTTAACTGCCTAAAACACTGTTAAAATTGAGCAGAGGTGACCGTGCTCATGGTTACAGATGAGAGGCAGAAAGAAGAGTAAACCGCTCCCTGATCTCCTCTCCAGCAACCCACAAGATGGTTCTGTGGACGGAGTGGTGTTGTCAGACACCCTCACAAAACAACAGCAGGCTGATTGCAGGCAAGTCCTCAACCAGTATTCTGAGTTATTCTACCTGACCCCTGGAAGGACTGATTGGTGTACACATGATGTGGACAGTGGCGAAAGCTTGCCTGTCAAAAGCACAATTTAGAGACAGTTAGACCATGTCAGGCAGAGCATACAAGCTGAAGTCAAAAAGGTGTTGGATTTGGGTATAATTGAACCCTCAGAGAGCCCCTGGGCTAGCCCAGTAGTTTTAGTTCCTGAACGTCACTCAAAAGGAGAAATAAAGGAGATGAGCTTTTTGTGAATTACTGGGGCCTCAAATCTGTAACAAAAACCGATACACGCTCAATCCCAAGAGCTAATGAGCTCATTTACATGCTAGGGGCAGCCACATATCTGAGTCCCTTTTTGATTTGTCATCAGGGTACTGGCAGATTAGCCTGATTCCAGGAGCAAAAGAGAGGTCAGCATTCTCTACTCCCAGTGGGCATTATCAGTACAGTGTTATACCCTTTAGACTGAAGAATGCACCTGTCACCTTCCAGAGATTGGTGAACCAAGTCTTTGCTGAACTGGAATCCTTTAGTGCAGCTTACCTTGACAGGATCACCTGATGCACCTAGGGAAGGTACTTGAGAGCCTGCAAAAGGCAGGCCTCACTATCAAGGCAAGCAAGTGCCAGAGATAGCAGGACAAAGTTGTTTACTTGAGCCGCCTGGCTGGTGGAGGCCACGTTCGACCACTCCAACCCAAGATCTAGCCCATTCTGTCTTGTGAAACTCCCACAACCCAGAATTGGGTCATGGCATTCCATGGCCTGACTGTATGCTATAGGAGATTAGTGAAGGATTAAGGCACCATAGCGGCCCGCTCACAGAACTAACTTCCAAGAAAATGCCCATAGAGGTTAACTGAACAGTGAGTTGTCAAAGGGTCTTTGACTCTCTGAAGAATGCTATGTGTTCGGCGCAAGTCCTACAAGCTCTAGATTACTCTGGGCTGTTTATTGTCCAAAATGATGCCTCTGAACTGGGAGTAGGAGTTGTACTGCCTAGAAAAATTATGATGAACATGACCAGCCTGTTGCTTTTAAAAGCAGAAAACGACTCCCTAGGGAACAGAAATGGAGTGCCATAGAGAAGGAAGCCTTTGTTATAGTTTGGGTCGCGAATAAGCTGAGGCCATTCCTGTTTGGCTCTCACTTCATAGTTGAGACCGACCACAGGCCTCATAGAAGGCTACAACAAATGAAAGATGAAAACCCCAAACTGCTTAGATGGTCCATTTCCAAATAGGGGATAGACTTTCAAGTAGAACACAGACCTGGGACTGACCATTCCAATGCAGATGATCTTTCCAGGTTCTACCACTTAGTTGATGAATGATCAAAAGGTAAAGGATAGTCTTTCATTGGGGGGGAGGGGGTGGGTAGTGTGAGAAAAGGCCTCTTTTTTGCCATGGTTAGCCCCCACTTTTGCCTGGTATGTTATGTAGCCTCAAAGTAGTTAGTGCCCAGGTCCCCTGCTAACCAAATTCCCTGGCTATATCTCTTTCCCTAAAACTGTTAGGATGCATTGGCTCAATTGGAAACACCTTTGGCTGCCACTATAAGTCCCTAGTAAATGGTACCTAGGTATCCAGGGCATGGGGTATTAAGGGTAGGCCCCTGAGGGCAGAAACACAGATTGTACCACCCTCTAGAGCCCTGCATCCAGAAGCACCCTGCACTGTAACTGTAGGCTGAGTGTTCTGATACAATCCTAAAGACAAACTCAACATGGTTCAAGGTTTATTTAAATGCGTAGTTAATAAAAAACAGTGCATCATACATACATTTTAGGATACATACATTTTAAGAAACTCCCCATTCTAGTCTAAAATTACTTTTTGGTATTTAAGTGCAGTCCAGCATCTCTAACCGTAACTTTCCTAGTGTATATTACATGGGAAAGATTACATTGTTTAATATTTGTTGCTGGTAATGGCCTCCTATTTAGAGGTGAGTGTATTATTGTCAGACAATTTTGTTGTAAAATACATTATTTTACAGTGCCCTCATCTTTATACATGTGATCCGAGTATACTATAAAAGTAATTCTTAGGTCCAATTAGCTTGTCTAAAAAGTAGGTGCTAAAAATATTTTCGTATTTACTATACGAGCCCATGAGCCAGCATGTACCCATGTTATATTTTTACTGATTTTGAACTTGTAGTAATTATTTTTAAATCAAACATAAAAACAATTTGACATTTTGCTTTTAAGACAAAGTCAGAAGGTTCAAAGCAGGCAACCTCCGCTTGTCTACAGGACTGTATTCCCCTTTGGTTGAATGCTGCCTTTAATAGAATTTTACATTCATTTCATAGGTTGTTACAGATTAGGTGAGTTATGTCTTCCAGTCCACATCCACACAGCCTACACTGAGGAATTGTTACAGTGCGTTCCCTTGTGGGTCGATGGGCATCACCAGGAATAATGCCAAAACAATGTCTGATGAAGGAATCCTTGTCTGCTTTTGACCACCCAGCCTCCAGACATGGCTGATATTGCAGGAGTTTGTACTCATTTATTACCATCCAAGAGTGCGATTTGGTAGCTAAATGGCTCTTATCCATAATTACCGATCTTTTCTTCACTGTTCGGTTTAAAATTTTTTGAACTCATAGTAGGGGAGATTTGAGCCCCATAATTCCTCCACACTTCCAAGTTTTCTAAAGCCTGATCTAAGTACTGTCTTGACTTGGCTTTAGGATTTGAGCTGATGTCCTTCCAGAGTGCTGGCAGACCTGATTTCCTTTTGTTGACTCTAAATGTTTCCAGGTTTTGGTGTAACTGGATTGCCTAGCTAGGTACTGGTTTAAATATCCAAACTCCAGCCTAATTTGTACTTGGGAGGTGTACCCTGGTAACTGGAATAGAGACCTTAGTACTTTTCCTGTGATTTTGTTTAGGATGGTGGCATTTTGTCCATGCAGTGCTTCGCTGTTAGTTTAGCTGCAATGATTTGCAGCAAGGGATGGTAGCTAGGGCCGTTAAGCACCATCCTCAAGGTGCGACAGGCAAGTAGTAGAACATTTCCTTTTCTATGTAGTTCCTGCTACTGAGGGAGAAAGGACCCCTGTTCATCAAATAGTACGCCCAAGTATCTATATTGATTTACTAGTTCCAAATCTCCCCTTTGTGTGTGCCATTTTTTTTAGCTCTGGAGATTTTATTATTAATTTCCATCACTTTGTTTTTCTCCTGATTAATTTCCATTCCATTCTGCTCAGCATATTCCGATAAGTTGACGATGAGCCGACGTAGTCCTACTTTGGTTTGACTCAGAAGTACTACATCATCGGCGTGTAGCAAGTTGGAAATAAGCATGTCACAAACCTTAGGGGAGTGCGCATTCACCTTATTTAACTTCACGGTCAGATCTGACAGAAAAAGATTAAAAAGAAACAGTGCCAGCACACAGCCCTGTTTCAGACCTTGTTTTGTCTCAATGTCCCTTGAAAGGAAGGAATTATCTACTATCTTAACTCTAATCCATGTATCTGTGTATAGCTGCTGAATAGCTTTTAGCAGATTCTCTGGTATTCCCCAGGAGGCTAATTTTCCACACAGAAGACATCGCTGCACCAAATCAAAAGCTGATTAAAAATCTACAAAGCACAGATACAGAGGTTGGTTCTTTTGTTTGCATTTGTCAATGACAATGGAGAGAGTTAGTATATTTGTGGCCGTTCCAGGGCCTTCTGCAAAGCCTGTCTGATTGAGGGGAATAATGCTGTTCTCGGTTAACCACGTGCAACGATGCTCCAGTAGTAGCCCAGCATAGTATTTGGCCTCAACATCCATTAAGGTAATCAATCGATAATTCTCGGTATGAGATTTACAACCTCCTTTAAATATTGGGTGGATTGTCGCCCCTCCTCCAAGAATTTGGAATTGTACCTAATTCTATGCAGTTGTTGTAAGTCGAAATCAGCTTTTCTCCCCAAAAGTCCGGGTTCATTTTGAACAATGCATTTGGGATCCCATTTGGACCTGGGGCACCTCCACTTTTGCTTTTCTTTATTAAGTTTACAAGTTCTGACAGTGTGAATTTTAATTTAACAGATTCCTTTTGGACAGTAAGGGCCTTTAATGTAACTCCTTGTGGATTTAAGACATTTGTTGTCTTGTCTAGGTTTTTGATAGTTCCCTTATTTCCGCCAAAGTGGTGAATTAAATAAGCAGACCATACGGGTTCTGAAATATTGGAGCTAGTCAGGGTCATTGGAGCTTTGTTCAAGTCATTTACCATTTTCCAAAATCCCTGCGCATTTGATTTTTTGCTCCGGAATAAAGCCTTTGCCCAAAAGTCATGATTTTCCTGTCTTTTATGATCCTATATTTGTTTCCAATAGATATTGTTTGAATGTCTTAGGTCAGCCTTAACACGCCAGTCAGTTGGATTTATCTTATATAATCTTTGGAGTCTATCATGTGTGCTGAAATTTTTATAATCTTGTTTGTTTTCGCTTTCCCCTGATTTAGGTAATTCTTTTGTGATCTATCTGTAAGCAGACCAGCTGCAAATCTGTCCAGGAACTTCAACCAGATATTTATTGAGTCACTAGTTGTATTGTTAAAGCAAAGGTCAATTATCGCCATTGACCGTTCTCCACTGGATTCCAGTGATCTTTCAGTCCATCGAAGTTTTTTGTAGTTTGTTGTAGTGACATCCCTTGGTGGAGTTGGTGCAGGATTAAATATGGGGAAACCACATCCAATCTCCAAACATTGTTGACCATGATCACTTTTATAGATTTTACGATGTGGTACTTAGTAATTAAACTAAGTAGAAATAAGGAGGCCACAGTGTAGTCAATTGTTGCTTGAGTTCCAGTGACATAGTAGGTGGTTGCCGGCGGAGTATCCTGTGGAAACCTCCCGTTTAGGAGTCTGAGCCCAAGGGCCTCAAGGTCTTTTGCTAAGGGAAGTGCCGTTGTGCCGGGTTTACCTCACTCTATTGACCCCAGTGACTGCTGTGGTATTGCCCACAATTGATCTTGCATGATGGTTTGGTCATCCCTTTTAAAGGGATATAGTAGTTTCAAATTGAAGTCCCCAGCTATTAGAAGCTCCAGGGATCCTAAGTCCTGATGGGCAGTTAATATTGTATCCATCGGTTTGGTGGATATATGTTTCTTAGATCGTGCATCTGGATGGATATACACATTTATTAGCAAGAGTGGGCTTGAGTGTTCTTTATTCCATCCATCTAGCTTTACTAGCAGGAACTCTTCGTTTTCCTCGTATAGTTGTGTGCATGATATATGTAACCTTGCTGAAATAAAGATTGCTAATCCCCCCTTTGGATGGCTGCACCTTTTTTCCCTGATTGCTGGGGGGAAAAAACGTTAAATCCATCAATTGTGAAGGGATTGGTAGCCCAAGTCTCCTGCAGAAAAATAGATTTTTTTTTTTTAATTGCCTTGTCAGATCTTTTTTTCAGTATTTCATCTAACCCCTTTTATATTCCAGGAGTAGACTTGGAGGGGTTTATCATGTGGAGTTACCCACCCACAGTCATCCCAACTACTCGGAAGTCACTGATGATTTTCTCAACGGATTACTTCCGACATCCAACCCAAATCTAGCTGCATTAAAGCGTGCGTGTTTGGTGCTTTGAATCCTGTGAAGTGTTCATCATTTATTCCAATTGCGGATCTAAGAACTGAAAAAGGTTTATTTAACTCTTTTGAATTTGTTAGGTTCAACATATTAGTTTGATCCTCTAGAGAGTCAGGATAGCCTGTTTGTTTGGGTATACTCAATTTGATTCCCCATTTTAAGAAGGAGAGTTTTTCTTTGACAACTCTCTTAACCACTTGTGGTGTCTTCCATGTCACCAGGGTTCATTTGTTTGATCTTACTTCATTACTTTGGACCACCGGTAGAATTCTATAGAAACAATATCAGTACACTTTATGGGCCTGATTACAACTTTGGAGGAGGGTGTTAATCCGTCCCAAATGTGACAGATATACCACCAACCGTATTATGAGTCCATTATATCCTATGGAACTCTTAATACGGCTGGTGGTATACCCGTCACATTTGGGACGGATTAACACCCTCCTCCAAAGTTGTAATCAGGGCCTAAGTCTTTTAGAGCAGGGATAGCTTGTAACAATTGTAATATATTCCCTCTATTTCAGATATCATGTGAGCCCCGGGATTGATATTGAGCTTCCAGAATTAGTTGTTTGCAGTCTGTAGACGGGACATATTTGGGACTTCTTATAGCGTCCTCCATTTCTTCCATTTTGGCTGTCCAAGAGTTTGCCTCGCAGCTGATCTATTTAGGGACTCTCCCGCCGAGAGTGGTTTAGGCCCTGTTCCTTTTTTTGGCTGGTGCCAAGTCATTTGTGCCCCTGTTTTAGTTCCTTAACGCTCAGCATATTCAGGATATGCAACTGTAATTGTTATGCGTTCTTCCTCAAAAGACCTCCTGTTGGTTACGGGACTATGACTTAGTTCAGCTTTCACCTCACGTTGATGTAGATTGATGTTCTGTGTTTCCTGCTTCTTTGGCCTATAACATTTGAATTTGGCGAAGCTCGTTGGTTCTTATATTGTATTAACTCCACATTGGAGTATAGTTCGTTTTGCCCTTTGTGTTTTTGGAGAGTAGGGCCCCTCATTTGAGAGATGAATAATGGAAACAGTTTATTTGCCATTGGAATACTTTTTTTGTTTCTAATCGAGTCATAGGGCATTGACATATCATTACTTGTATCCAGATTTAGAGGGGGGGGGCTTGACTTTGTAACGGGAGGGCACATAGAGGCACCCCCTATTTTGTTGCTTTCTTTTTGCTGTTTTTTCTTTTGTCTTTTTGTAGGTGGCTTTTCTAAGCATAGCAGATTCCCAACAGATTTGGGGGTAGGATGTGTATTTATTTGAATCTCAGGCTGACATCCTTTTTCCACAGTTTGGTACTCCTTTCTGTCCGCATCCTAGTTCTTCAGGGGATTCTATTACCTTGTCATTCATTTCCGCAGGGCGGCAATAGGCTCTGTTGCCCGTATTTTTGTTGTTTCTGGCCTCCTCCCTTTGCCTGGGTGATTATTCGGCTGAAATGTCACACCCTCTTTTCATTTTTAGATTTTCTTTAAGATTAGTTATCATTGAATTTAGCGCTTCTGGGAGTGTGGCCAGCTTGTTGATTATGGGCTCACAGGTGCAATCTGTTATTGTCATTTCTGCAAGGTTCTGAGCTCGTTTTATCAGATTGTTTAAGTTTACCAGCTTCTGATCAATTCCTGATACTGATTTAGCCATAGCGTTCAGTAAATCCACCTGAACATTCTTTTTAGGGGACTGATAGGACAAGGTGTCCAGCGTTAGTAGCGAGGTTTTAAAAAAGAGATCCCAAACAGCGTTTTGATCCAATTGATTTTGAGTATTTTGTGAGGGCAGTATGTTCTCAGATTTTTCCTCCTTAGTTCCGAGTTCGATTATTTTTATTTTTAAGATAGCAGAGGCATTTGAGGATCTGTATTTAAGGGCGGAAGTATCCAGTTGAGTTCCTGAGATTGCAGCTTGCTCATCATTTGTTTTTGCCCCCATATCTTGAAGGAAGGGTCCGTTAGAGGTATGTGCGGTGGAACTCAGAACCACTTGTGGACAAGAAAGTTTTAATTTTGGTGATTCTTGATTTTTAGAATCCTCCAAGGTGTGAATAGCTTCTAGAGGGTGATTCCCATTCCACGGTTTACCGGCCTCTTGTGGCCTCAAGGCAGGAAGACCTAGTGTGGAGTCCTTGGCTCCTTTAACAATCACATTTACCTCCAGGGGAGGTTGAATACCTATTTGTTGAAAGCCAGTCTGTTTTTCCAAAGATCGAGAGTTGGAAATATCGGGGGACGCCGATGATGATCGGATGGTCAGTAATTCTAGGTTACTGATTGAACCCCAGACATTTTCTTTATAATTGTCATCGGTTGATTTTTTGGTGTTGCAGAGGGCAGTTTTTTCAGACAGCTCCTCCTCCTTGAGCTCGCTTTTATCACTTTGCTCATATATCAAGCTACTTTCACTTTTTATAGGGGAAATTTGGACATGGGACACAGCCTGTGTGCCCTGTCTGCGATACACTGCACGAACTATAGGTAAATCAACCCTCTAACAGGCCTTCCAGCCCTAAGGCAGAGTGCACTATATGGTATGTGTGGGCATAGATGCATGAGCAATATGCCCCTACTTTCTCCTTGCCAAACCTGGGACATAGTAAGTGAACAGGGCAGCCATTTTAATGCATATGCTGGACACTGGTCGGTAAGAGTTTCACAGCTACATGATGGTTACCCTGAACCCTGGATTGTTTGGTATCAAACAACTCAGAATGATAAATCCAAAGTGGTACCAGCATTGGATTTATTAAAAAATGTACCCAGGGGTCACCTTAGAGGTACCCCTGCTAAAGCTAACTACCCTGGCCTGCCACCACCAGACAATAGTCTGTATCACTGGGGTGAGAGATCCTGTTATATGGGATTCTATACAAAGCTCTTCCTGGGTGGAGGTGCCAACACCCCCTCCCTTAGGAATATACACTGCCCTGGCAGAGAGCTTCAAAGGGCTTACCACCCTTGAAACTTGACCCCAGGCCCCACTTTTGGGGGGAGCAATGGCAGGAAACCAGACAAAGGACAGGAGGAGTGGGCAGTCCTGGCATGCACCACCCCTAAGGTGTTGCATGCAAGGTGACCTCTCCATTTAATTTTCCCCCATCTTGCTTGGAAGTAAAATACCCAATCAGGTGTAGAGAGGTGACCTCTGCCCACAGAAAGTGGTCACTTAGTGGGTGTCGCCAGCCTAAGGTAGATGACCCAATGGTCACTAATAGGTGCCCCCTAAAACACCCATTAAATACAGTATTTACTAGGCATCCCTAGACCAAGAAATCAGATTCCATGGACAAAAGAAGACCAGCAACAAAGAAGACTCAAGGCCTGGGAACTGAAGTCCTGCTGCACCAAGAAAAGGCACCAAACCCTGCCTGCTGCACCCAGGACTCGACTATTGCCGCTGAGCAGTTGCTTGGACATTGGACAGAGTCTACAAACCGAAAGAGGATCTCCACTCTTCAAAAATTGCAAAAGATCTCCCTCCAGAGTGAAGGCATCACTCTCTAACCCCAAGGAACCAAAGACCCAGGGAAGGCCACTACCAAGGATATGGATACAGCAGCCAGACAAAACTTCACCTGTCGGACCATTGGACAAAACCTACCAATGTTTGGTGGCATTGCACTCTCCAGTTGCCAGACTGTGCAATTTCCCTAAGTACTGGTCACCTTACGTCGGACACGAACAAAGGACCAGGAGGAAGCCCCAGTCAAGGGACTTCCGCAACCACCTGGTCCTCCCACCACAGTGTCCCTGCTAACCTGCAAGTGACCCCTAAAGCGACCTATCTCCTGTTTCCAAGGGCACCTTTGCACACAGCTCCTGGCTCACTGATTCGCTCTACACCCAGCTGAACTGTGCCCTGCACCGAAGGTCCAGCTGTGCCCTAAGGGTCCCACACCCTTTGCAACCTCAACACCCCAAGGAAACCCACTGGACTTACCTTTAAGTTCCCCTGTGCAGTTTTTTTCCATGTGGTCCCCTAAAGTGGCCTGGTACTAGCTCCAACAACTTTCTGCAGCTGCTCCTGCCAGAACCGGAGCTGTCTGAACATCTCCAGCTGGTCCAGGGTACCCATTGATGACCTCAACATACCTGCAATGACTTTCTGCAGCTGCTCCCTCTGGAACCGGAAGGAAGAAATGGTTGAAGAGATAAAATCCCAGGTCTCATAAACTAATAATGTTGAGAAAAGTGGGGTGAAAGAAATTGGAACTCAGGTGGGTGACCCTGGAGGATTTGGGGTTACAATTTTTGTGCAATCTTATGGTAAAACTGAGGCCAGTCAGGAGAGCAACAAGGTGGCATCACTCTCTATTATACATTTATTTGAGGGGTTGTGTCAAGATGTCCAAAGTTCTAATGTAATTAAATTTGAGACTCTCCTACTTATTTTTTTGATTTGTAAAATACGTGCCACTCCTCTCTCTAGGTGTTGGCATACCATCAGATGATCATGCCAGTGTTGCTTCACTGTGGGAAACCCTAAATAGAGCTTCTTCCTTGAAGGGGGTGTCAGAAATGGGGTCTCTGGTTGACAGTCAATTTGCACTCTGTCAAAGCAGGGACTCTCACTCTAGTCAGGGTAATGTAGATACACACTTAAGATAACCCCTGCTTACCCCTTTGTTAACTTGGCACAAGCAGTCAGGCTCAAAGGCAATGTGTAAAGTATTTGTACCAAAACACACAGTGACACAGTGAAAACACTACAAAATGGACACCATAACAGTTTCGAAACATAGCCAATATATATCTAAATCAAACAAGCCCAAAATGACAAACATCCAACATACACAAGTAAAGTTATGAATTTTCAAAACAATAGAATCCTACTCCATAGAAAACAATGGAAATGTTGTTGTTACGCAAAGTACCTGGTTTGTGTCAAGAACAAAGCCCCACGGGTGAGCATGCATCGGAAAAGTCAGCGATGCCTCAATTCCTTACTCGCAAGTGAGGCCGTGTGCCATTTCTTCTCTGGTCAGGTAGGCGATGCAGCATTTTCCTCTCCCGCAAGAGAGCGACGCATCGATTTCCAGATGGGCACCTCAGATCCAGGCAGGTTCACATTGATTTTAATGGCCAGCAATGATGCATGTGAAATCCTGCAACAGCGATGGAAAACCACGTTGTGTGAGGTTTGTAGCTATTTTAGCAGCCGCAAGCAGGTGTTGTGTCATTTCTCCAGCTGCGACACAGGTAATGCGTCAATTTCCCCGCCGCGATGCAGGTGTTGCATTGATTTTACCCGTGAGGCAGGTGACGCATCACTTTTATAGCTGCGTTGCAAGTGGTGCATTGAAATGTTCCCGCACAGCATCCTGTGCATGGTTGTCAGTCCTTGTTCTACCAGCTTCACCTTTCCACGGTCCTGGGACTGGATAGGGCACCACTTGGCAGGGCAGGAGTCTCAGCAGAGTGCTGGCAGAGGAAGACTTTGATGGCCCTGAGACTTAAAAACAGGAAGAACGCTCAGTCCAAGCCGTTGGACACACTTCACAATCAAAAATATATCACAAAGTCCAGTCTTTGTCCTCTTTCAGGCATAATCAGCAACTGCAGGCCAACCCAGCAAAACACAGTCACAAGCAGGGGCAGCACTTCTCCTCAGCTCTTCTCCTTGGCGGAGGTTTCTCTTGGTTCCGGAAGTAAATTGAAAATCTGGGGTTATGGCTCTACTACTTATACCGCTTTCTACCTTTGAAGCAGGCAAACTTCAAAGGAAAGTCTCTGTTGTTCACAAGATCATTCCTTGCCCAGGCCTGGCTACAGACTCACACCAGGGGGTTAGAGACTGCATTGTGTGAGGGCAGGCACAGCCCATTCAGGGGTAGGTGACCACTCCTCCCTCCACTGTAGCCCAGATGGCCCATCAGGATATGCAGGCAACACCCCAGTTCCCTTTGTGTCACTGTCTAGTAGAGATTCACAAACAACCCAACAATTAGTCTGACCCAGACAGGGAATACACAAGCTGGCAGAATCATAGAATAGTTTCAGCAACAAAATGCCCACTTTCTAAAAGTGTTGTTTTCAAACTGACAATCTAAAAACCAACTTTACCAAAATAAGTATTTTTGAATTGTGAGTTCAAAGACCCCAAACCCCACATCTCTATCTGCTCTCAAAGGAAAAGTGCACTTAAAAGATATTCAAAGGCAGGCCCCATATTAATCTATGAGAGGGACAGGCCTTGCAACAGTGAAAACCAAATGTGGCAGTATTTCACTGTTAGGACATATAAGACACATCAGCACATGTCCCACCTTTAACATACACTGCACCCCGCCCAGTGGGCTACCTATGGCCTACCTTAGGGGTGCCCTACATGCATAAAAAGGGAACGTTTGGGCCTGGTCGAATTGGCAGTTTAAAACTGCACACAGACACTGCAATGTCAGGTCTGAGCTATGTTTACAGGGCTACGTATGTGGGTGGCACAAACAGTGCTGCAGGCCCACTAGTAGCATCTGATTTACAGGCAATGGGCACCTATTGTGCACTTTACTAGAGACTTAATAGTAAATCAAATATGCAAATGAGGGATAAACCGATCACAAATACAATTTACACAGAGAACATATGCACTTTAGTACTGGTTAGCAGTGGTAAACTACTGAGAGTCCTAACGCCAACAAAAACAGGTCAGAAGAAATAGGAGGAAGGAGGCAAAAAGTTTGGGGATGACCCTGCAAAAAGGGCCTGGACCAACAGGAGGCCCTCTTGGAAAGTACTGGGGTAAAATGCCTGAAGAGTAAAAAGGGAAGAACTTGGCATATTGCGAAATGTAAGTCTAAAAAACTTTGGTTTAAAAATATTCTGGAAGCGGAGGTATTTCTATTTTATTGAAAAGCAACATAAATTATAATTCAAAGGTGTTTTTTCTTCCTTCATAATTATGCCTTTGCTTAAAGTTAGCTCTGTCCAGTGTGACAGGTGGGCTATATTCAGCTTTTCTGTTGGTAAATGTTGATATCCCCCCCAGGGAGGTCTTACAGTTTATTCTTCCCAAGGGCACTCATTTATTGATTATATGTTGGTATCTTACCAACTGTTTGGAGCCTGTAACCAGTTTGTGGTATTGAGGACTGACTTAAGTGATCGTGGTATTCTCTCGGGGGACATGAATTTAGAGTTCAAAGCACTCAATTCTTGGAATCTAAGGAAGAAAACTGTAGTTTATAATGAAACAAATGGGTAACTGGGGGGGGCGTGGCCAGCAGAATAGACGAGTGGACGCTTTACCAAGAGCTCCCACTCCTTTTCAACTAATCCTGCAAAATCCTGTACCTTTTGCACCCATCTAATCCTCCAGAACAGCCCTGTGCTTACCTGGAAGACAACTGGTGACAGAGGGACACATTTGGGACCCCGGGGCAGCGATGTGTCCTGAGTCCAAGAGCCTGCCTTGTGGAGGAGCAGCCTACATGAGGTGGGAGGAGAGCCCAGTGCCTCCAGTGACCTGGGCCGGACTCTGCTGCAGTGAATGCGGTCTCCCACGCATCGGACGGTCACTGTGCCTTGGCTTCCTGAGGGCTACTTGCCTTTCGCCTGCCACCTTGGCGGTGCACCGCGGCCCTGCTGGGAGTGTGGCCCGGGCAGTACGTGGCGGCCAGTCCTGACTGCACCTGACACCCTGTGACGCCACTCATGGCCTTCATCATCTGGGCCTCAGCTGCAGCTGGTGCTGCCGGGGCTCCTGCGGGCCAGCCCTGCCGTTCAGTACAGCTCCCGATGATGGCCCAGTCCTGAGGGCTCAAGCTGGCACCCCCTCTCTGGGGTTATGAACCTACCTGCCCCGTTTTGGCCATCTACGTTTGGGGTGGGGTCTGGCCCCCACAACGACACATTGGCAGTCATTATGAACATGGCGGGAAACACCGCCGACCACCGTGGTGCGGTGAACAGAATCCCGCCGTTAGTGGTGAATGGAAACCCGCCATATAATGAACAAAAATCTCATCCCTGCCAAAAAGCACCAGACCACCACTCACCGCCATGACCCTGTCGGTGGGAATACCAGACCTCCCCACCCCGCCATGCCAAGCACACCCACATCCCGCCCTCCAAATAATGATACACAAACCACCTTGGCTGACAGTGGAGGCGGGATGACCATTGGCGGCTGCGACAGCCACGGGCGGCAAGTGGACTTAACATCAAGAAGTGCACACATTGGATAATCGTGTAACCCACACACCTGACACGCATCCATTACCCCATAAAACACCCCCAGACATACCCCACAATCCTTTGCAACAAAACCAGGCCAAGAAGACTGAAAGCACCAGAGGCAGACAGCGAACACCAGCATACAGGAGACACACACCGACCCACAGCAGAGCACCCTCAACTCGTTCCTAGCACTGACACCATTCACCCCACTCACCATGTCACCCCCCAAACATCCATGCTTCACCAAAAGGGTGTTAAGGACTATGGAGGACGAGATCTTGAAGGTGGATCCACAAATATTCGGGCCGAGGTGCAGCACACACCCATCGCAAGGAAGATGGAGCTATGGCAGACCATTGTGAACAGGGTCAATGCAGTGGGACACCATCCATGCACCAGGGACGACATCAGGAAGAGATGGAATGACCTGCGGGGGAAAGCCAGGGGCATGGCATCAAGGCACCACATTGCAGGGCAGAAGACTGGGAGAGGACCGCCACCAACACCACCAGAATACACACACTGGGAGGAAAAGGTACTGGCCATCCTGCACCCTGAGGGACTCACTGGAGGAATGGACTCGGGTAAGTCATCAACATATACCCCATATACACCATACCTGTAATGCATGCACCACCCCACCCCACCCCACCCACACCCACCAGGACCAACACCCCACCCAAGCATCAGCCACTAAATCCACCCCCCCACATGATCACAAACCCACTAACAGGTCCACATCCCTCCCCCTGTGCACCTACCCCTGCAAGTACCCACAATGGAACGACACCCCCCACCACAGTGCAACCCCACACTGGTGCTAAATCCAGTGTCAACCTCACAAAGGCACCCTGGAAGGCCACTGAAACTAACACCAGCACAAAATAGCCCAGTCCTGTTCACCTCAAACATTCATGCAGCTGTAACGGACATGTCTATGTCCCCCAACAGGCACCACCAACCATGCAACCCTAACGGATAGGACAAGGAGTGCCAGTGCCCCTCAGGGAGACAGAGGCACCTCACAGGACACAGGTGAAGGATCCCTGGACACTGATGAGCAGGCAGACCCCTCACACAGTCCTGGACTCACACCATGCAGCAGCCCCACCCAGGAAACCACTGTCACCCCTAGCACCCAGTCAAGACCAGCAGCCCAGGGCAAGCGTCCCCACACCAGTATATCCAGGCCACAGACTGGTGGAACACAGGTACAGAGGCCGAAGTCTCCCACTCCCAACATGCAGGAAGGCGAGGGCCCCAGTACAAGTGGTACTGCCAGACCTGTACAGGGGACACAGGCACAGGGGGCTAGGGCATGTGCAAGGGTGGCAGTGGGCCAGGGGGAGGGCACAGGATGGATGCAGCGGCCCAGGACGTGATATCAAAGGTATTGGGGGGCCTACCAGCATACCCATGACAGGTTGGCACAGATTGTGTCCACCATGGAGCACAGTCAGAGGATGCAGCAGGAACACCACCAACAGGCCATGGAGCAGTGAAAAGAGCATAACGCCACAATGGCCACCATAGCAGGAGCACTGCTGAAGCTGGTCCAAAACCAGTCTGACACTCACACAGGACAAGAGGCCCCCACAACAGCACAGGACGACCACCATGAGATAACACCATCAGCAGAAACATCCCAGGAACCACCTTCACAGGAAACCCAAAGGCCCACCATGTCATCCCCTCAGGATCAACAGCAGGAGCCCATATGGACCCTCAGGACAAGATATGGCACTGGAACCCCAGCAAAGAACAACGCCCCCTTCAAGAAGTAACTCAGCAACAATCTGCACAGCAACCATCCCACCCAATCACCAACCACACATTGCTAAGAGGCAATATGAACTACTGTAAGACAAGATGGACCCATCATTAGTACCAACAAGGCTGCCACCATGTTGATCTTGAACACACCCACCCCTTACAACTTGCCATCACTGTAAATAGCACTATTCACTCACATCACCCAATACAACACATATCACACCTGTAACACTGTCCCCTGTGTTAAATTGTGAACAAAGTGAAGTATGGATGCAACTGGCTGAGAACTACTTTATTCTCAAATCTGTGCATGAAGGGAGCCCTGTGTGCCTAAATGGTGGCACTGAATAAATGCCTAAATGGTGCAATGAGTAAATGCATAAAATTTCAATCTATACCATGCAGAAGTGGTATATGTTTCACCTATCACTACCAACCCCCCCTATATGACTGAGCACACTGACAGTATTTGTCACAAACCCCAATGTCAGGGCCAAGTCCCACACAGTTACTGGAAGAAGAGTTGTATCAGTTGGTTCCTGGATTTGACATCTTCCCCTTCCTCATCATCACCATCACTCTCCTCCCCTCTCTGAGGTAGCTGGTCAGGACATACAGCACCCTCCACCTCCAAAAGGGGGATAGAATGTCTCACTGCCACGTTGTGCAGCATGCAGCAGGCCACCACTATTTTACGCACATAGGCCAGGATACCCCCAGAGATCTGTAGACAACGAAATCTAGCCTTCAGGAGACCTATAGTTTGCTCTATCACCCTCCTAGTACGTTCATGGGCCTCATTGTAATTCCTCTCTGCATCCATCCTGGGATTCCTCACTGGTGTCAGGATCCAACGCAAGTTTGGATAGCCAGAATCACCTAGAAAAAGGTGCAATACAGAGTCGTCATTGTTAAGCCCCTTAGTCAGACAGCCTGGCTGTCTGCTATGTGTCAGTTAGTGACAGGCACACTTACCTATGATCCACCCTCTGTCCTCTTGGAGTTGTTCCATCCTGTGTGGCACACTACTGTTCCTCAACACAAAGGAATCCTGGACTGAACCTAGGAACATGGCATTGACATGTGAGATGTACTGGTCTGCAGTACATACCAATTGGATGTTCATGAAGTGAAAGTTCTTTCTGTTTCGGTACACCTGTTCACTTTCTCTTGGGGGGATGATCGGTATGTGGGTGCCATTGATGGCACCTATACCATGGGGTATGTTGGCAAAGGCATAGAATTCAGACTTGATTGCAGGGAGGTCAATACTCTGGGGAAACATCACAGAGGACTGCAGGTGTCGTACAAGTGCATTCAGAAATCTTGTCAGTACCATGCTGAACATTGGCTGTGAAAATCCAGCACCCTTGCCCACTGTCACTTGAAATGAGCCCATGGCCAGGAAATGGAGTGCAGTAGGTGTGGCATGCTGATTACGATTTCCCGGAGTTAGTGCAGGATCCAGTAAAGCACAAATTTCCTGAATTGTTGCATGTGTGAGTCGGTAATTTATTATGATCTGACTCTCCACCATGGTCCTCATATCCACAAGTGGTCTGTACACCGATGGTGCCCCAAGGGTCGGTACCTACTAGGGGTTTCAAAAAGGTGTGATGAAGACACATACATAGGCACACTTGTCATCATTTGTGCACTGCATAGTTCATTGTATTGACTCTACATTAACTACTTCCTGATGGATCTACATGTACATCACAAAGAGGGAACAGAGTATTTCAGGTGTGTTAGAATACAGAATAGACAGAGGCGTAGGTGCCTCATGTGGCTAGTAGTTATGTCAAAATGTCTGCCCACTGTAATTCTGCCCTTTCGTTGTGGAAGTGACCTCACACTGCTAGCGGTTGATGTCACAGCGTAAGGCGGTGTTTACCGCCGTTCGCATCCTCATTGGTTAACATGGATGCCAATGGGGAATCCTGGCGTATCATGATCGCCACCGGCGTTGACGGTGCACACTGCCCCGGAACGTACGCGAGATCGTCATTGATTATTCACTTGACTCCCTGATCTCGTGCGGACAGGTACTCCACTGTGTGTACTGCTGTGGCCTGCCTCTGGCTAAGGATGTGCCTCGTGTTGCAGGGTAAAGGGCCCGACCTTCACCCAGGAGGAACTGGAGAGGCTAGTGGACGGGGTCCTGCCCCTGTACGCAAAACTGTACAGACGGCCAGAGGTACAGATGAGTCTGGGTTTGGGGGGGCACTGATTGTGTGTAATGGATGTTGTTGATTGGACATATGTGTGCACCTCTGAGCCTGCATGGGCCACGGTGCATGGCATGCTGCGTGCGTATGTCCTGTATGTCTGACAGTACTGTCCATCCCATAGTGGACGAATAGCCAGCTGTACCTATCGTGCAAGTGCCTGACCTCTGTGTTCCATTTCTGTGTCACCCTTTTATATCAGCACCCACCAGAAGAGGACACTTTGGCATGCCATCGCCAAAGAGGTACGGACCCTGGGGGTCTACAACAGGCAGAGCACCCACTGCAGAAAGAGGTGGGAGGACCTGCGGCACTGGGCCCGTAAGATCAGTGAAGCCCAGCTGGGGAAGTCCTCCCAACGTGGAAGGGGGACCGTCAGGCACTGACCCCCCCTCATGCGACCGATCCTTGCGGTGGCGTGCACAGACCTGGATGGGCACTTGAAGGCTGCACAGCAGTCACAAGGTGGTGAGTACTCATTTCACAAACTTCAGTCTGGAAAGATGTCTGGGTGTGCATTAGGGTTCATGCTGCTTAGAGGCAGGGACTTCAACTGGTGTCCATCTACTTTATGGTCCCCAAAGGGTGTAGGGGTGTATTTGTCAGGTGTCCCACCCGTCGCCTCCTTAGGTAGTCCAGGGGATGGGTGCAGAGCAGTACTCTGACCAGTAGTCAGGGGCATGGCCATGGGCATAGTGAACGGCACTGGCTGTTGGGTGTGTCTTCTGGGTGGGTGTATGTCTGGCCATTATGTACCTCCATTACAGCTACTTACAATTGTCCCTCCTGTTTTGTCTCCCTATCCCTGTTCTCTTGTGTTGGTTTGGTACAGCATCAACATCTGGCTAGTGAGGTGAGGCACTGGCAAGTGGGGAAGCAGCGGCCCAGGGATCCTCAGAGGCAGAGACAACCAATGCCCAGGGGACGAGTGGGTGGGAGGGCGAGGGGAGTTCCACGGGGGAGGCAACTACCGCAAGAGGTAGTGACTCCAAGACCTCCTCCGATGGGGCCCCCCCCGGTGGTGGCGGAACTTAGTGGCCACCCCACTACCGTGACATCTTCCAACCCCCCATTCCATCACCGCCCTCCCTTCTGCTCCCCACCGAATTGCCCGTGCCCGCTCACCCAGGAAGGTGGGTGTCTCCTTCGCCACAGGCCCCTCCTCCCCTGCCCCAGTCAGCCCTGCTGCCCTCACAGAGGAGGCTATTGACATACTGAGAACCATCTCTGTAGGGCAGACAACCATCGTCAATGCCATCCAGGGGCTAGCATCAGTTGTGCAGCAGACAAATGCCTATCTGTATGGCATTCACTGTGCCGTGTCTGCCCTACAGAGATCTTTTCAGGCTCTGGCCTCCTCTTGGATGGCAGCCAGATTTCCTGGCCATTCTGTCCCCCCACCAACCTCCTCTTCCCCTTCCAGCACCCCACTCCCTTCACCCGTCCAAGGCACACATTCAGACATGCAGCCAAGCACATCAACACACAAGAAGCACACTTCTAAACACAAGCACCACACCTCCCACCACAAGCATTCACACAGCCAACAGACACTTGCACACACAACAACATCCACTTCCCCCAGTGTGCCCACCTCTTCCGCCTCCCTGTCTGTCCCCTCTACATCCACACCCTCATGCACTGCACTTTCAGTCACTGTTGCTGCTCCTCTTCCTGCACTCACCACAATAGCAGACATCCATACATGCACCCCATGCACCACACCTGCACTCACCACAACTACTGTAGTTGACACATGCACCACACTCACCAGACTTGCAGACACCCACTCAACATACATCCACATTAGCTGTCTGTCTTCTCCCACTGTGTCCACCCCCCTCCAAAAACACACAAACACACCAAGACACCCACCCATCAGACATCCACCACACCACAGCATACTGTCCAGTCACCTGCACCCACTACATGCACCCCTACACCACATACATCCATTGCCTCTGCCTCCACTCTCACACCCTCATCCAGGACCGCCCCAATTGCTCCGAAGAAACTTTTCCTCTCTCGTGTTGACCTCTTCCAACCCACTGGCCTGCCCCGTCTTGTCCCCAAATGTGCTCACCTCCTTGCCCTCTCCACTCCTTCCACATCACAGCCCACCCCTGTCCGCCCTTAACATTTCCGTGCCCCTTCCCCAGATAACAAAAAGGCCCGGACTGAGCCGAGTCCATCTGGCTCCACCCGATCTAAACAACACCCACCCCCTTCGAAGGACAAACCTACCCCCCCACCTTCCAAACGAAAGTCCAAGGCCTACCCCCACCACCCCTTGCCTCGTTCCGTGAGTTGCCTGGATGCCCATATGTTGCCCAATTAGGTGGAGTACCATACACTTGTGGGAGTCAGGTTGGGTCCGTTGTGGCCCATGGCAATTGTAGCCATACGGACTGGCCATTGGCCCTGTTTGGACTGTTTGGCTCTGTGAGCTTCTCATTAAAGATTTCTGTGTCATCTGTGTTTTGGCGGCACGCTGTTGAACCCTGGTCTTTTGTTTCATTGTTTATGGGTGTGGGGCCTTTGTATGTACTATGGACAAGTTGGATTAGCCTTGTGTCTGGTAAGTACCTCTTGCTGTGGGGTATATTACTTGTGCTACTGTGAAGGGTTGGGGGGCGTAGCACGGTGGGTGGGGTGGCTGGGTATGTAACTGTGCCCTTTCCTCCCTTGTTTCGTAGATTGCGGCACTCACCGTTGTCGTCTTCGTCGGTGGTCTCGGTTGTGGAGGTATATGGCAAGGAGCAGGGCTGGCATGATCTGCAGCTCTCTATCTATGTCTGCTTCGGCATGTTGTGTGGGCCTCCGCTAAGTGTTGTCTTATATTTGTTTCATTTCCGCATGGCTTTGCGTGGCGGTGGTTCCTGCCCCGGAACTGGCGGCACACTGGTGGTTCATTATGTGATGGGCGGGGTGGGCCTTTCCGTCAGCCTGTGGGCGGACTCTGCTATCATCGTCGGCACTCCTCTGCTGGCGATGGGTGGTTTTCAGGATGCCTGTCTTTTGTTTGGTTCATTATTTGGCGGTCCAGCCTGCTCCACTGTTGGCAGTTTCTACTGCCACCGGCGGCGGTGCGGAACGGACCGCCATGTTCATAATGAGGGCCATAATGTTCCTTTGGCCCTGGGGAGACGGAACTTGTTTGAAGGCCTGGAAGGAGAGGGGCTCTGACTGGGACCTCAGGCCCCAATGGGCCACGGGTGAGGGCCCACTCCCAGATGTGAGACCATGTGCTGGCCAGAGGAACCCCAGACAATGTGGAGGTGAGGCCAATTGGGGGACTGCCTGCATGGGCTTGCCTTGCGCAGCCCTGCCTGGAAGAGACTGGGAGAGCAGGACCCGGGACCCCACGGTGTGGGGTCTGGGCCTGCACTTGTATAGTCTGGGTGGTATCAGAATACATGCAAATACATCCACCCTGTGAGAATCTCCACCCTTTGACGCCTGGCCAGCACTGGGAGACATAGTCATATCCCTGGAACCTGACTGAGGGCCCACTCAGGGACCGGGCCACGTGCCCATGGCTGCCTTGGTGTGAGCCATTGTAGTCCACCTCTCTAGTTCAGCATTTATTTTGACGTTTCTTTATAATTTGACCTAATTAGATTTTTTGTTGTCTGGGGTAATGGGGCAGCTGTTGTTACCCTCCAATCACTGCGGTGCTGGGTGGGCAGGTAAGGCACTGCTGCCCATGGGGAAGGGAGAGTTGGGTGTTTATTATAGTTCTATGGACTTGGTGAATGGGGATGTTGTATTTTACTCTTGTGCATTTCAAACACATTTGCTACCTCAGAGCTGACATCCTGATGGGACGTATAGGATAGGAAATCTATTACCGGGTGGATGGTGAGATGTGTCACTAGTTACAAATGGGGGATACGACCATCAAATTTATGACGTGGAACATCCACAGTATAGTTCAACTAGAGAAACGCAGAAGGGTCTATGCATAGCTAAAACACTATTAAACATCAATTGCATTTTTACAAGCAACCCACACTTGAGGAAGTTGCATTCCTTCCTTGCGGAAGTGTTGGAAGGGACAGATATACGCTACATCCTATTCTGGTTATGCCGAGGAGTATTGATCTGGGTAGCTCTGGGGATGCCCTTTCTCCACTGCAACCATACCCTGGACCCAGAGGGAAGCTATGTGATTCTGTATGGGAGCCTAGATGGTCAGGAGATATGCCTTATCAATATGTACGCCCCAATAATGATTGTGGGATTTTCTTTCCACTGCGGCATGGGCTGCTTCCCTCTTTTTAGCGGTCAACATTATCCTAGCCAGTAATTATTATTGTGTTCCAGATGGTAGCCTTGATCATTATCCACCACAATACCACACTAAACCCCGACTGACTAAGGCACTACTCAACCTAATACATGAACTATGTCTTACAAACCTCTGGACAGTCTGGAACCAACACACTGCACAATTTTCCTGCTATACACCAGCTTTGGGCGCATATAGTCAGTTGGACTATTGCCTCATTACCGATACATTGACAACCACAGTCTCCGGCATCTCCTACTTTCCTAGGTATCTATCAGACCATTCACTAGTTATGGTGATGTTCAGAAAAATAAATGACAGGCCAGCAGTACCGCTTTGGCGACTCTGAGCTGAGGCGCTAGCAGACCCTCCTTCCACAACCACAATAGCAGATACATTAACACATTACTTCCTGGATAACTAGGGTACTTCGGGTAGCAGGGCTACAGACTGGGAAGCGATGAAATCCATCCTTTATGGAGTCTGCCTTAAGACAACATATGGGGTCTGACGACAACTAGATAGGGACATTCAGAGAAATGAGCGAACCCTGGGTGAGATAGATAGAGATGCTCCCCAGGTGTCCGGAGCATCTGAAGGACTGGCAAGAGGCCTGAAGAGCCTTTTTAGATGACTTGCGTGGATTAGAAAAACACACTTTCCCTGCATATCGACAAAGATTGCATGCAGAGGGAAATGAGACAGGAACAATGCTGGCCCGATTGGTGAAACAGGAAAACACTCACGCCCCAATTCAACTTTTATATGACCAACTAGGAAACACTGTCTCTACACAAAAAGCAATTAACATGGTCTTTCATGATCACTTAAGTACCATTTATGCTGAATAGAGACCAATACAAGCTCGGGCCATAGTGAACGATTTTGTTGTAGCTCCGCTACCTAGGTTCAGTTGAGGCAGGGCTGCTCTCTGTCACCGCTACTATTTGTGCTCACCATGGAGCCTTTGGTGGTGAAGCTCCATAGGCTCATGGCTTCCTGGGGAATCACAGTAGGAGGTACCACACATGTGGGCTCCCTTTATGCAGAAAATGTACTAATATATCTCAGCCACCCACCCAGATCCTGTGCCCATATTGCTGCAGATGATGCAGGAGTTTGGGGAAATCTCCGGGCTACGGGTCAACCCCTCTAAGTCCTGACTTTATCCTATGGGCTCTTTGACGTTAGACCCCCTTAATGCCCTCCCACCGGTGGGGGTCTCCCGGGAATTGCAGGATATTAGTTACCTGAGAATCCACCTGGCACCCACAGAGGGTATTTTCCTAGAGCTTAATGTTGGGAGGGTGATCCAGAGCCTTTGTGCCTCTGTGTGCTTTTGGCGGGACCTGCCTCTTTCCCTCATGGGGAAACTAGCCATTGCAAAGATGATACTTCTTTCTATACATCCTCCAGGGAACCTTCTTTATGATCCCACGCCGTTATTTCAAAAACATTGATAGCCTATTGGTCAACCTGTTATGGGTGGCCAAACGTAAATGGGTGAGTTTATCCACACTAAAGGGACCATGTAAATGGGGAGCATTGAAGCCCCTTGCATGGAACTCTACTATATGGCAGCTCATTTACAGCATGTCATTTATTGGCTGGATACAGAGGAGCCCTGGGAGAAAACCCTCTTGCAGGGCACTCAAGCAGTGGGAGTTGTGCCAACCTTATTGATGAGCACTCATGGATCCCCCTGAGACACCTGACTTAATTCAATAAGTGACCACAATATGGGAGGGCACTATAAAGAGGGTGTTGCGCCGAGCCCCCTACTAACCAGACTTGTTGCTATGGATACTGCAGCCTTTTCCTATGATAAAAGAATCTATGGCGAGATGGGGGTTGCTCCACACTAGGGGATTTATACCCAGAGGGATGTTTTATTACATATCCTAACATGGTGGAAAGCTTCCAGCAAGGCACAGGTCAATTCTTACAACATCAAAAAATCTCAGCCACGGGGTTGGGAGACTGCCCCACATTCCTGAGGCCCCACCTGTCTCTGCCACTCTTAGGACATTGATGGAGATGGCTGGAGGATGCCATTTGGTATCTCATCTGTATAGAGCATTGTAAGAAGACATGCCAACAGCATATCTGTCTATTCAGACTAGATAGGAGAGAGCACTGCCTGAGCCTATGTCAGAGAGAGAGAGAGACTGGTTACACACTCCTGAGGTGGTTTGCACAGCTAGCTCTATTGCTAGTTTCAAACTCACACAGTATAGCTATGTACATCAACCCTACCTATCCCCTCAGACCCTGCAGGTAATATATCACACCCACTGTGATGCATGCCCCAGGTGTCAGGGACCTGCAGTTGACTTCTCACACATAGGGCCTGATTTATACTTCTTTAGAGCCTCATTTGCATTATTTTTTTACACAAAAGCGGTGTAAACTTACAAAATATAATTGAGTTTTGTAAGTTTGCGCCGCTTTTCCATAAAAAAATGCTGCAAATGTGGCGCTAAAAAAGTAGAAATCAGGACCATGGTTTGGGATTGTGCAGCCATGTCTTCATATTGTCGATTGGTACTCGAAAATCTAAATAGAGCATCTGAATGGAGGATACCTTTGGAGATTCGACAAGTGATACTGGGCCTGATCCATTCCCCTAAGGGTAAGAACCTTAGCAGGAAATTTGTCCTATTAGGCATCACATTAGCAAAAAGCTGTATAGCCATAAAATGGATAAATGCAGTCCCCCGACATATGCTGACTGGCTCAGAGACTGCCTAGAATGGGCAATGGCAGAGGAAGTTTGAATGAAACATGTTCATAATGATGCTAAACTAGAAGACGACCTCCAGGCTTGAAGGGCTATGATCGTTGATCTTCGCAATACACATACGACGGGATCTAATGATTAGTCATCTCATACTGTCTTTACACAAAATGTATAATAATGTCTTTATATTGCTAATGTACTGCTGTTTCTGATTATGATAGAAGAGTTTTGCACAAGTACGGGAGGAGGGTGGGAGGAAGGGGTTTTTGTACTGTTATGCTCTTGTTTTTTAACAGTTGACCTAAATATCTTGAGTTTCCATAGTCATTCTGTAAATGATGGTATTAAACAAGAAAACTCAAAAAGATCATATTAAAAACAAAAAAAAACAAATGGGTGTACCTTTTGGTCCAGTAATAATCAACTGAATTGGGCCTCTTGTATAAAACAGTGAGTTTAGGCCCATTTGATACTTCCACAGGTAAGCTTAACCCCTGGCTTGAAAAGCAGTTGTCCTTCTTTCATAGTATTAGAGCTAAGCCACTAGTGGCTATCCCTTGGACGGCTAAAAAATCTTAATCATAATATCAATTCCTTGATGAGGAAACACTTTAAGTCGCCATCTGCATTAAGGCAAAGGTAAATTAATCGCTGAAGCATGTAAGAACTAGATTGAAGGTGTCAATGAACCAAGGACGGAGGAGGGCCAGAAATTGATTAGTTTGAGAGAAGCCGTCTCTATTCTTGTGATTCACGCAGATATTGGACTTTAATTGCCCAATGCTGTGACTCTATACTTAAGGCTGAGGCTATTCCCATTTCTGATGAAGAGCGGACTCAGTATGTTTCACAGTTATATGCCTCTAATTCTAGCTGTATTGTTCAGCTGGAGTTGAACATTCACGCTGCCTCACTGAATATATACAGTCCACCATCCTGCAGGGAGATAGATAGTATGATTAAGGGTGCAAGGACCTCCGGGGCAATGGGCCCAGATGAACTCCTGATATCTCTTATTAAACAAGAAATTTCTGCATGGCTTTTTTTGTGTCCAGCGTTTTAATATTGCTATCGGACTGGGGTTATTCCGTACTCTTGAAAGGGAAGTGTTTTTGCACTCTTATATAAAAAAGGTCCCAAAACCTCTTCTGTCAGTTATAGGCAGATAGCCTTATTGGGTGCATTTGGGAAATTGTTTGCCAAAAGTATTCTTCTTCATCTCCAGGAATGGGCTTTTGGTAATAACATCATTCCTGCCAAGCAGGCCGGTTTTCGTAAGAACTGTAGAACCTTAGATAATATCATAGCTCTCCAAACACTGACTGAAACATTCCTGTTGGGGAAGGGAATGCCCATACATTCTGCCTTTATTGATTTCTCCACAGCACTCAATAGGGTTGACCATTGGACCATGTGATGGAAATTGTCTGTACTCGAGATTCTGGCTCAACTCCTTAGGCTAATCTATGCCCTGCACTCTTCCACTTAGACTCTGGTCCTGATGTGAGGGAATCCAGTAAAGCGGAGACACATAATGGTTTGAAGCAAGGGTGCTTATTTGTGCCCCTTCTTTTCTATCTTAACATCCATGATTTGCCCTGTAGAGTTGGACAAGCAAAAAGGGATCCGCCTAATTTGGGACTAATGAATGTTAGTTGTTTACTTTATGCTGATGATGCTGTCATTTTGGATTTAAACCCAATAGGATTACAGAGGCGTCTTGCTGCGCTTGAACTTTTTGCTGATCAGCATTTCCCAATAATAACATCTCTTTTTATGTTCTGTGGGTTTAGAGTCAGGAGAGGGTCTTTATTTGTTTTTGGGGACTGATAGGCTGGAAGTGGGGACATTTTATCCATACCTTGGGAGAATGTTCTCTAATAATTGTTTAAATAATGATTGATCATATTAGTCAGTGTAGAAGTAAGGATTGTCCCATGCCTCAGCTATTTCTAGACTGTAAAGTGCTTCAGCAAAGGCACTTCACCCATGTTCTTGCAGTCTATAAGACTAGAATACCACCCTCATTGGGCTAGGCTTGTGAAATAGAGAAAGAGAACTGTTGTTTATTTTTCGAGAAGGTTGAAGGACACATTTGGTGCCAAATTTGTAATTTGAATCATCTGGCTGCCCCGTTCATCCTCTGGCTTGAGTTTCTACTACTGATCCGAGTTTAATCTGTGCAGCATTAAAACAGAAAATATTCTACAACTTGAAAGAAAAGAGTGCTCTCTTTTCAAATTATTTGAATTATATTGAAAGCTATAGATATGTTTGATATTGGTCGAAATGAAATGGCACCTCTCCCCAAGTGTCTCTTAATAAAATGTAATTAAAAAATCTATCTATTAAGTGAGTCGAAAAAGGGATATTTTGCTTTGTGCTCTGCGTGCACAGGATGAAATCATTGCGGACAGCAGTATTTCTAAAAAACGTCAACCTTTTGTGGCATAGAACCTTCCCCATGGTGTGAACTAAATGATCCTTTTATTAAGGTTGAATTTGCTTCTGCTATGAACTGTATTGGAGCTAGGGAGGGTATACCTAGGAATGAGAGGATCTGTGATTTTTGCCTGAGTTATGTCCAAGATCTTAATCACATGATATTTGCGTGTCCCTTTCTTCACTCATTGCATCGCCAATTGTTAAGACCATTGTTTATAAAGTATAATATAACTTCGTTGGTGAATGCTGGCCAATGCTTATTTGCCCCTCAGACTGAAACAGATTGCACAAAAATGTTCACATTTTTAAAGTATTATTTAAATTTCTTTTAAATGTTCTCATATATTATAAAATTTGAGTAGAAATTGCTTTGTGGTTTTGTACTCGTCTGGTGAACGTGGCATAGGCTTCTTGCAATTGCTCCTCGAAACAGTATTTTCAAATGTTATGTATCAAGTTGGACTAGGTAACCTATGATAGAAGTATTATATTGGTATTTCCTCATAATATTAAATACATTTTACTGTCTATCTTGGCACTGTATAAAGGATGCACAGTTTATTGTTCTGTTTAAGTTTTGTATTGTTTATTGAATTGAATTTTTTTGCACTTGCACTTTATTCCTATTCAGGTTTTCACCGTAAAGCATGGTACCAACCAGCATGCCCCTTTCAGTATTTTATAAACTTGTATTATTTTTATTGTTAGTGGTTTGGTACAGTTTGGTTGCATTTATGTGGTCCTCTTTCGAGTGCCAGCACATAATAAATATTTGATCTGTCAAAATAACCCCTTTTGACATGCACAAACTCTCCTTTTAAATATTACTAAGTCACCCTTACGTAATCCGTAATGCCCAACAAGACAGGTTGTGTGATATTTTGAAGTAGGGCATGACATGTTTCAATGTAAAGTGTCCTTACAGTGACAAGGCCCCAAAAGCTATTTTCACTGTATCAGGGTTAGCTGTTAAGCTATTTTCACTGTAGCAGGGCTAGCTGTTCCATAGAAAAGGACTGGGAGTTAATATTAAAATTCAATAATGTCATCCATGCGTAGGAACCAGATGAAAACAACATTCTAGGACTTTGTTAAAAATGATTACAAATGTAATTGATTTGTAAAGTCAACTTTGTACTAAGTATTTTACAAAATGTGCTTTTAAAACATCACCTTTTGCCTGCCTGTCACCTTCAGAGCCCATTCGCATGAGCTTCCAACAGTCACCAAGGAGCTGAATGGCTCCTTGATAAGGCATGACCTTGCTCCCAGAGCTGAGATAAAGACCTACGGTAGTGAGACATGTTCTGTTTCTCTGACAGGATAACCAAATGAGCAGTACTTAGGAGCCTAATTATCTTCAAAGAGGCCAACTCTGTCACAGGCAGGTGTAGCTAACACCTGTGCCATACCGCTCTTTGATACTGTTAGCCAGCCAGTGGAGAGGAGCTGCCACCTGACCTCTTTTTAAGTGAACTCAGAGGAGATGTTGCTAATTTCCCTGACCATACCTCTAGGCAAGAAAGGTTCTGCCATCTTGGTTTAAGGGAGAGAGAGGCACTGTGGGATTATTTGCAGAAGGGCAAACAGGAACTGATGCAAAAGTGGATACAGTTAAGCCTGGGAACCTTTTCCTTTTGTGAAAAGTAGAGGACTCACCCCTATCCACAGGCTAGTACTAGGCATGAATGTGGCACCTCCGGGCACCATAGTCAGAACACTACTCAACATGTGGAGGTCAGAAGAAGGACTAAATCTGCTGTTGAGACATGTGAGGATTCCCGGAGAGGCATCTTCTAGCATAAGTGAACGCAGAGGCTAAATGCCCACAGCCTGCTTCCCTTGAGGCTCTTAGTGAGGCCCTCCGGTGGACCGAAGCAACTATCTCAGCTGGCTTACTCATCAGGAGGTGCAAGAGGATCCAGAGTGTGGCATTGCTGGAGAGTAGCAAATTGGTAAATGCAGCCAGCTCGAGTGCTTCAAGAGCACAGAGATGCAGGTGAGGTGAGCAGCAGACCTAGGGCCACTGTTGTAAGGTAGTGCCCCATGCCCAGAGAAATGGCCTAACTAGGCTCAGGTGCTGCTTGTGGCACTGGGTGAGCTCTTACCCCACCAAAACCCGTGCGTGTGCACAATGTGCACTCTTGGGCGGTCATTACAACCCTGGCGGATGGTGTTAAAGCGGCGGTAAGACCGCCAACTGGCCGGTAGTAAAAATTTTGCAATTACGACCGTGGCGGAAACCGCCAACAAAGACAGCCACTTTAACACTCCGACCGCCACGGCGGTACAAACAAACAGCGCAGCGGTCACCGCCAACAGACAGGCGGGAGACAATGTACCACCCACACTATTATGACAGGCCAATCCGCCACCTTTTCCGGGGCGGATTCACCGCGGATAAAAACACGGCGGAAACAGGCATTTCGAAGGGAAAATGCTCACCTCTACACACTCCACGAGGAACGACGACACCATGGAGCCGGAACTCCATATTCTTCCTGCGCTAGTCTTCCTGCTCCTGTACCAGGAGCACAAACGCCGGCGGTGAAGACCACGGTGAGTACTGCACCTACGACATAGGGGAGGGGGAGGCAAAAAACAGGGACACACACACGCAACACCCCAACCCCACCCTCACCCACTACAACACACACACCAATGCATATCCAAACATTACAGTAACACCCCTCAACCCCCCTGGAAGAATGCAAAGACAAAAGGAAATGAGTGTAACCATTGTAATATATCAAAATAGAGCAAGCAAAAATATACATATATACACTGTTAACAAAATATACAGCACGAATAGTAGTCCAGGTATTGCACCATTCATAGTCCGTGGACCACTGGGCCCAAAATGCATGGGGAGGCCCACACAAGATACCCGAACATGACGGAGAGAACACTGCAGGGGCATCAGGTAGAAACACAACAGGCACATTAGGGGGAAGGAAAGGGGGGGCAACTCAGCCGGATGAGTGCACGACGCCAGATCCACGAAGGGGCTCCATGCCCATTGATGTATCCTGGGGAGTGCAAAGCCACAGTCTCACAAGTCTCTACAGTGGGTGGTTTGCCCACTGTTCAATCATGGGGAGTGCAAAGCCACAGTCTCTCAAGTCTCAAAAGTGGGTGGTTTGCCCACTGTTCAATCCTGGGGAGTGCAAAGCCACAGTCTCTCAAGTGGATAACAGTCTCCGCTGGTTCTGGAGGGGGACTGGTGCCCAGAGTGCTTCATCCTGTGCAGGACAGACGGAGTGGATGCATGTCTCCACTGGTTCTGGAGGGGGGCTGGTGCCCAGAGTGCTTCATCCTGGCAAGGACAGACGGAGTGGATGCATGTCTCCACTGGTTCTGGAGGGGGACTGGTGCCCAGAGTGCTTCATCCTGTGCAGGACTGAGGTAGTGGATGAATGTCTCCACTGGTTCTGGAGGGGGACTGGTGCCCAGAGTGCTTCATCCTGGCAAGGACAGACGGAGTGGATGCATGTCTCCACTGGTTCTGGAGGGTGACTGGTGCCCAGAGTGCTTCATCCTGTGCAGGACAGACGGAGTGGATGCATGTCTCCACTGGTTCTGGAGGGGGACTGGTGCCCAGAGTGCTTCATCCTGGCAAGGACAGACGGAGTGGATACATGTCTCCACTGGTTCTGGAGGGGGACTGGTGCCCAGAGTGCTTCATCCTGGCAAGGACAGACGGAGTGGATGCATGTCTCCACTGGTTCTGGAGGGGGACTGTTGCCCAGAGTGCTTCATCCTGTGCAGGACTGAGGTAGTGGATGCATGTCTCCACTGGTTCAGGAGGGGGACTGGTGCCCAGAGTGCTTCATCCTGGCAAGGACAGACGGAGTGGATGCATGTCTCCACTGGTTCTGGAGGGGGACTGGTGCCCAGAGTGCTTCATCCTGGCAAGGACAGACGGAGTGGATGCATGTCTCCACTGGTTCTGGAGGGTGACTGGTGCCCAGAGTGCTTCATCCTGTGCAGGACAGACGGAGTGGATGCATGTCTCCACTGGTTCTGGAGGGGGACTGGTGCCCAGAGTGCTTCATCCTGGCAAGGACAGACGGAGTGGATACATGTCTCCACTGGTTCTGGAGGGGGACTGGTGCCCAGAGTGCTTCATCCTGGCAAGGACAGACGGAGTGGATGCATGTCTCCACTGGTTCTGGAGGGGGACTGTTGCCCAGAGTGCTTCATCCTGTGCAGGACTGAGGTACTGGATGCATGTCTCCACTGGTTCAGGAGGGGGACTGGTGCCCAGAGTGCTTCATCCTGGCAAGGACAGACAGAGTGGATGCATGCCTCCACTGGTTCTGGAGGGGGACTGGTGCCCAGAGTGCTTCATCCTGTGCAGGACAGACGGAGTGGATGCATGTCTCCACTGGTTCTGGAGGGGGACTGGTGACCAGAGTGCTTCATCCTGTGCAGGACTGAGGTAGTGGATGCATGTCTCCACTGGTTCTGGAGGGGGACTGGTGCCCAGAGTGCTTCATCCTGGCAAGGACAGACGGAGTGGATGCATGTCTCCACTGGTTCTGGAGGGGGACTGGTGCCCAGAGTGCATCACTCACCCCGTGAAGGTCCCTGTTGCGTCACTGCCCCTGCCGCTCATGGGCTAGCGGTGCTCGAGTTGGCAGTCCTTGCCCTGTTCAGCGGTGCTTGAGTTGGCGGTCCTTGCCCTGTTCAGCGGTGCTTGAGTTGGCGGTGCTTGCCCTGTTCAGCGGTGCTTGACTTGGCGGTCCTTGCCCTGTTCAGCGGTGCTTGACTTGGCGGTCCTTGCCCTGTTCAGCGGTGCTTGCCCTGTTCAGCGGTGCTTGCCCTGTTCAGCGGTGCTTGACTTGGCGGTCCTTGCCCTCTTCAGCGGTGCTTGACTTGGCGGTCCTTCATTGCCCAGCTGAGCTGGGGCTGGTGGTCCTTCATTGCCCAGCTGGGCTGTGGCTGGCGGGGCCCTCCTGGGCAGCTGGGCTGTGGCTGGCGGGGCCCTCCTGGGCAGCTGGGCTGTGGCTGGCGGGGCCCTCCTGGGCAGCTGGGCTTTGGCTGGCGGGCCCTCCTGTGCAGATGGGCTGTGGCTGGCGGGGCCCTCCTGGCCAGCTGGGCTGTGGCTGGCGGGGCCCTCCTGGCCAGCTGGGCTGTGGCTGGTGGGGCCCTCCTGGGCAGCTGGGCTGTGGCTGGCGGGGCCCTCCTGGGCAGCTGGGCTGTGGCTGGCGGGGCCCTCCTGGGCAGCTGGGCTGTGGCTGGCGGGGCCCTCCTGGGCAGCGACGATGGGGCTGGTGGGGCCCTTCTGGGCAGCGACGATGGGGCTGGCGGTGGCCTCCTGGCTAGCGGGGATGATGACGGTCTTCTCCGCCATGCTGGTCCTCCCAGACTTTGCGGGTTTCTTCTGCCCCCTCCCCACCTTGGGAGGAGTCACAGCTGAGTCCACACCTCCCGCGGGACCCCTGTGAGCGGCTTGGGTGGCTGGAGTCTTCCCCCTCTCCCGCCGGGCACTGGCCAACTTCTGGCGCTTCACAGGAGGGGGACTGGCTGTGCTCTGGCTCCGTGATACACTGGCTGGCCTGGTGGCCGGTGCACTCCACATACCTGTGACAACAGGCACCACTGGTCCCGGTGATTTTGTGGCTGAGGTGCTAGTACGGGACCTATGAGTTGGACGGGGGGGTGGGAAATAGCTTAAGGGTGGACAGGAAAAGTTGTTTGGAGACACTGGGACGGGTAGCTGGAGGGGGTTTGGGAGTGAAGGGACAGGTGGTGGTTGTAGGAGGTGTAACTTTTGTGGATTTGGGTGGGTGTGTGCCTGCGTTTGTGTATCTTGGGAGGGGGGGTCATAGACACACTGGGAGAGGACACAGGGGACATGTGAATGGTAGTGGGGGTGGTGACTGCGCGTGAGCGGGGTGTGCTGGTGGGTGTGCTGGTGCGGGACGTAGTGGCTGTAGTGGTAGTGCATGCAGGTATGAGTGTAGACGAGACTGGGAGGGAGGAGGGAGACAATGAGGAGGGGGACACAGTGGAGGCAGTGGATGTTGGTGTGTCTGTATGTGTGTGATGCTTGCGTGAGTGCCTGTGGGATGTGTGGTGCTTATGTTTGCCTGAGCTCCGCTTGTGTGGTGAGGTGTGTGCAGGCTGGTCTGATGGTGTGCTTGGGATAGGCAGAGGTACAGGGGATTGGGTGTGGGTGGAGGAAGTTGGAGGGGGGAGGCTAGACACAGGGACAATGGCTGCCATCAGTGCTGAGGCCAGAGTTTGAACAGTTTGATGAAGGGCAGCCTGACCAGAATGAATGCCCTCCAGGAATGCATTTGTGTGTTGCAACTCCCTTTCTACACCCTGGATGGCATTCAAAATGGTAGACTGCCCAACAGTGAGGGACCTGAGGAGGTCAATGGCCTCCTCACTGAGGGCAGCAGAGGTGACAGGGGCAGGGGCTGAGGTGCCTGGGGCGAAGGTGATGCCCACCCTCTTGGGTGAGCGGGCACGGGGCGAAGGCTGAGAGGCTGCTGGGAGGGTGGTGCTAGTAGGGGGGTGGCGGCTGTACCTGTTGAAGTGGGGGGCACAGATGTTGCCGCCACCACAAGGGAGCTCCCATCGGAGGACGAGTCTGTGTCGCTGGTTGCAGATCCCGTGACCGCCGTGGTGCTCGTCTCGCCCTCCGTCCCACTGGTGTATACAGAGTCTGTAGTGTGGGCCTCCATGCCCATGTGGGACGCAGGTCCCTCGTGGACGCAGGTCCCTCGTGCTCCGGTGCCACTGCACCTCTGCCTGATGATGCTAATGCACACAAGAACAGGGAGACCGCAAAAAGAGGGGGGGGGGACAGAAGAAAGACAGGTTGAATGCATGGTTTACCGCTACCGTTGGCGGACAAGACAGACACAGCAGCCCCCTACACTACGTAGCGCTGTTGGGATCTACAGTGCAATTCCTGGGAAATGGCCTACAAGGCTTTGGACGACATCTGCACACATAGATGACACAGTTGCATGAATAGCTGTACTTGGCACTCTACAGAGGTGGGGTGGGGGGCCACAGGGCCATGCCTAACGAAGGGGCCTAGCCTACGGAACTCGCCCTGGCCTAGGGAAACCCACAACCCTCCTCCCCCACCAAGACCCCTCCACTGCGCGCAAAGTCAGCAGAATGAGAGTGCACTCACCCCCTTGTGTCTGCTGTGATGCCCTCAAGTGCCCATCCAACTCAGGGTAGGCCACCGCCAGGATCCGGAACATCAGGGGGGTCATGGTTCAACGGGCACCCCTCCCACGTTGGGAGGCCATCCCCATCTGAGCCTCCGCCGTCTTCTTGCTCCAGCGTCGAATGTCCTCCCATCTCTTCCGGCAGTGGGTGCTCCGTCTGTGGTGGACCCCCAGGGTCCGGACGTCCTTGGCGACGGCATGCCAAATATCCTTCTTCTGGTGGGCACTGACCTACAGGAATAGTACAGGGAGCAAGAGTAGTCATTACCAACTGCACCGTCAAAGTGAGTGGCCCCCATCCCTACCCTTGCCATGTGGCACATGCACCCACCGTCTTTCATTCACTCAGAACTCTGCCCCCTTCCTTCTTACAACCAGCCCTCTCCACACAGGCATAGCCCATACAGCATGCTCCCTGTGTACTTACCTGTTGGTCTGGAGTACCGTAGAGTAGCGTGTACTGGGGGAGGACCCCATCCACGAGCTTCTCCAACTCCTCCGCATTGAAGGCAGGGGCCCTTTCCCCAGACGCACGAGCCATTGTCTCTTCCAGACCGAGGTCACAGCAGCACTTGCAGTGTAGGTCCTCTCCTGTCGAAGATCAGGTATCGAGTGATTCAACAGATAGAAAATGGCGGTCACGTCCATGTCCGCGGCGGTCACGTCCGCGGCGGTGCGTACCATCACTGCCGGCGTACATCGTCATTGGCTCCTGGGACCCATTCGGTCCAATGTTAACCAATGCAGCATTGCGCCACGGTCTTCGACCGCCTACCGCGACGGTGTACAACACCAGTGCAGTTACCCCACATCCCATTGTCCCAATTTACAGGTCAGGCAGCTGCCATTTCAGGGGCCCACATGGCCTAATTACCAACTGCGTCACACATACCTAGGCCTACTCTCAACACACATACAGGCCAGATTTGGTGTATGACTGGTGTTCTGTGTAGACTGTGGGTACATACCTCTGAGTTGTTTGACTCTGTGCTTGCTGTTGTCCTTCCTAGGCACCGTCCGCTGGGACATGTGAGGAGATGGCGTAATCCTCCGGTGTACCGACCGCTTGTGGACCTGTCGACAATGGAGGAAAGACATTTGATCATCACCTACAGGTTTGACCGTGCCACAATCCAGGAACTATGTACCCAGTTGGAGCCAGACCTGATGTCAGCAATCCACCAACCCACAGGAATCCCACCTAATGTGCAGGTGCTATCAGTGCTCCATTTCCTCGCAAGTGGGTCTTTTCAAACAACTGTGGCCATTGCATCAGGGATGTCCCAGCCTATGTTTTCCAACGTATTGTCCAGAGTGTTGTTTGCCCTTCTGAAACACATGCAGAGCTACATCGTTTTCCCTCAGGTGGAGGACTTGCCTACAGTGAAAGGTGACTTCTATGCTCTTGGACATAGGAATGATACACCCCTCCATTGCCAGCAGCAGAAGCAACATTTTACAAAACAGCTGGAAGCTATCCTACAGGGTGTTTAACTGGAGGCAGGCCTCGGTCATGTCCAAAAGGAAAGCCAGACATAACAGAAGCCCAATCATGAGTCCAGTGGTGAACAAGGCTGATAATAACAATGTCCAGGTTTTTAAAAAAAACGTGGTCCGAGCCCAGGACCAGTGCCAATTCGAATAAGTAAATATTTTACTAGAGACATAAGCTCAAAAAAGGAAAATCCTGAGGAAAGTCTAGAGAACCAAATACTCTCCACCCTGGATGGATCGGCTGACTCAGTGATCTCAGCTTCAGCCAAGCAGGACACATCACAGAACTTCAAGCAAGGCAGGGGGTATCTTCCATCTAACACACTCACTTGACACCTATGCCCAAGGAGAAACTTATAGGGATCAAGCTATCCTCTACATCTACATCCACGTCATCTCTAAAAAATAAATTAATACCAACTTCAAAGTTCCCATGACAGCACTATCATAGATTGGCAACTCTACCCCCAACATACCTTATAATAAAGGGGTAATTAAAGAAAGGGCACAAGTCCAATGGAAGGCATCTGAGAGGTGGTTGAAGGGGAAATTTACCTACCCCATGGAATACATCCAACCTCCGAACATGGATGGTTGGAGTGGCAGATTCAACAAGAGACTGACCTTCCGGTCAGACTAAATTGAGCAGGTCTGCCACAACCAAGATGAAAGGGACTACAGCAATGGAAGGATCACCGAACAATTCTGCAGCAACATTAAATCACCTCTGCAAATCAGTTGTTCGCATCAAGATGCATTACTAGTATCAACAGATTTGACCCTGGCTGCCACAGTTAATGCACTCACATGACAATCACATTTGCTGAAGCTACAAATGGATACAATACAGACTATCACTATGGCAATCTCTGAGATGGCAACAAAAGTAAACAAGCTAGATGCAAGACTGGGGCGGTCATTCTGACCCTGGCGGTCAAAGACCGCCAGGGCGGAGGACCGCGGGAGCACCGCCGACAGGCAGGCGGTGCTCCAATGGGGATTCCGACCGCGGCGGTAAAGCCGCGGTCGAACCGGCAACACTGGCGGTCTCCCGCCAGTGTACCGCCGCCCCATTGAATCCTCCAAGGCGGCGCAGCTTGCTGCGCCGCCGAGGGGATTCCGACCCCCCCTACCGCCATCCAGAACCGGATGGCGGTAGGGGGGGTCGCGGGGCATGGGCATTGCAGGGGCCCCCGTAAGAGGGCCCCTACAAGTATTTCACTGTCTGCTTGGCAGACAGTGAAATACGCGACGGGTGCCACTGCACCCGTCGCACAGCTTCCACTCCGCCGGCTCGATTCCGAGCCGGCTTCATCGTGGAAGCATCTTTCCCGCTGGGCTGGCGGGCGGCCTGAAGGCGGCCGCCCGCCAGCCCAGCGGGAAAGTCAGAATTACCGCGGCGGTCTTTTGACCGCGCAGCGGTATTCTGGCGGCCCCCGACAGGCCGGCGGCGACCGCCGCCGGTCAAAGTCGGAATGAGGGCCTGGGTCTTCAAGGTGACACTTGCCAATGTCTACCAATTGTCAAAAAACTCAGCTCACTACTGGAGCTGTTGTCCTCATTAGTAACAGACTTGAATAGCATCCAGACCCTCTCGATCACCTCTATCCCAAGCCAGCTAGTCAGCCAGCAAGGTAGTAGTAGCAACTCACAAATACCTCAAACTTTACCCCCAAAGCTGCAAAAGAAAACAACAAACAGTAATAATTCCATTAGGCCAATGTCTGCTACAATGCCGAACTAACCATACTAATCTGCCTTGCCAACAATACCTACCTACTGTGCTTAAAAATGCAGCTGAGAAACTTTGATTGCTGTGCTGCGTTGTCTTACAAATTTTAGTAAAAATCCCTCTTTATGTAGAGATGAGCAACTTTGTTTCCAGAAGGATATGAAAACAAAGTTTTTTCAATTTATAGAGACTGGCCCACATTCCAGAGGCCCCACCTGTCTCTGCCACTCTTAGGACGTTGATGGAGATGGCTGGAGGATGCCATTTGGTATCTTATCTGTATAGAGCATTGTAAGAAGACAAGCCAACAGCATATCTGTCCATGCAGACTAGATAGGAGGGAGCACTGCCTGAGCCTATGTCAGAGAGAGAGAGACTGGTAACACACTCCTGAGGTGGTTTGCACAGCTAGCTCTATTGCTAAAACCAAAATTCTTAGGTGGTCATTATGATTGTGGTGGTGTGGGCTGCCATGCCGGTGGTGGCGGGAAAACCTGCCAGCCGGCATGGCGGCCCACACCACCACATAATGAACCCGCCAGGCTGCCTCCATCAGGCAGCCTGGCGGCGGTCGGCATCATCATCCCGGTGCTGCCCCTCAGATAATGATCCCGCAGTCCCCAGGCTGGGGGAAGGAGTGCACCGGGGCACCCCTGGGGGCCCCTGCACTGCCCATGCACTTGGCATGGGCAGTGCAGGGGCCCCTGTGCAGTGCCCCATCGTGCAGGTCACTGCCCGATTTACGGGCAGTGATCTGCCCGATGGGTGCAGCTGCACCCGTTGCACAGAGGCATTGGCGGCGGTTCCATGTGGAGCCACCGTCAATGTCCCGGCCAGGCATTCCTGTGGGCCGGCGGGCGGAAACTATGTTTCCGCCCGCCGGCCCACAGGAATGTTCTTCATACGACCGGCTGGGATCCGGGGGCGCTGGCGGTCAGTTGTCAAAATGAGGGCCTTAGTTCTAGACTGAACTATAAATTACAAATTCTTCTAAATGACTCTGCACTTGAAATATTTAGCAGAAAGGGCAGAAAATGATTGCAATGAAAAAGGATGCATATTCAGCATATTCATTAATACAAAAATGAGAAGTGGTGGCTTTTATAGATTTTCACAATATGCCTAGAGATGCCACTTGCCCTGCTGTCATCAGAGCATGTTTTATGAATTCCAGCATTTTCACCAACAGAAACCTTGCACCATGTGACTTGTACATTTTTGCGTAAAATATGTAGTCTGTGGTTGAGTAGAATGCATAGAATGTGGGCTGTGGTGTTCTTCTGAAAGTCCAGCAGTACTTAGGCACAATCAGTTTCATGCCATATCTGAGTATTTAAGAAAGTCAGAAGGACAAGGTCACTGTCATTCACATCTTGGCCAAGTGGCAGTTTTGTATGGCAGAAACGGCATGTCAGGTAGCCTGAAAGAAATGTATGATGGATGTGGTGGTGTTCTCTGTGGGTTATTGTGTGGGTTGTACCTGGTCCTTAAAGTGGTGGAGTAAAATAAAGCTAGAGAAAAGCATCATGCGTTTGTGAAACATTTTGCATGATTTGCTATTCTGTGAGCCACACAGTATTTGAGAGACCCCATGTAAGAGCCTGACTCCATGTAAGACTGTGTGTGGGTGTGTATTTGTATTGATTGTACATCTGTGCATATGACTCAATATGTGTGTGTGATTATTTCTGGTTATGACTTTCCCCTTGTGTTACGATTTAAGACAGTTCAAGGCTTTATAGCAGTGTTATACTCATCACATATGTGAGATATTTCATGAGAAAGGCTCTTGACATATATGAGGATCTATGTCAGAGGGATATTATTCCATGAACGAAACTGTGTGTGTGAAATCACTGCATGTCTTTAACACAGTGTTAAAGTATCTGAATGTGTGACTGTGTTTGTCAACCTGAATGTTTGTGAGCATGCAAATTACTTTATTTGCATAAGGCTCTCTGAACATGTGTGAGGCTTTGAACGTCTGAAAGTATCAGTGTGTTAATTTATATGACATGGTAGGTATATATTGCACTACTAATATCAGTATGGCTTCAAAGTACTGAACAATAAAGGCGATGTTGAGTGTAGACGCTGTTGGGTGTAAGTTATAGGGTAGAGAATGCAGCATTTATGTGATGATCCGAGTAAGAGAATAAACATATTTGTGTTGGCGGTAGCATATGATATAAAAGAGTGAGTCATTTTAATTACATCCATCAAATTGAAAAGATTTCCTATTGTTAATGGAAAATATGGAAAACGCCTCAGCGCTTGTGGGTGTAAATCTCAAGTTTTGCACTATTTTGTGCTGCTTAGTTTTTGCTTTAGCATAAAAAGTCTCATGGGAGACCCGTTCGAGCAGAAACTACTTTGAGGGAGCCATTTCCTTCTTGAGCAGTCATTTTGTTCCTATATCAAGTGAACTTTGAAAACTAGGTGTACCCTTGTGATAAATTTTCAAGTGAGTTACAGCAACATGTATTTTGTGTGATTTCACATAGCCTTTGGCAGTTTTCACCCAAGAAACTATAATTTTACAAACTCCTAGTCTAGACATTAGTGAAGACTATAAGTGTGTTGTAGTTCCTTGTTGTTTGTAGGCTCTGAAAGTGGTGTCAATGGTTGATGGCAGGAGAGGCATTGTAGGTTGTAGCTGATTGTACACATGGGGTAGGTATGGATTGGCAGTTGTATCAATTTCTTTGGGTAGTGTTAATATTGGTGTACATAGTTTGTGGAATAGATAGTGTGTAGCAAGTTATGTACAGTGCAGCGTCGATTGCGGCATGAATACTGTAGCTGTTGCGGATGATGTAGCCTGTTTGTGGTCTTTTTATGGTTGTGTATGGTGAGGCTGTGTGTATGGTATACAGTATAGAAGGTGGATTAGGTGGTGGCCTACAAGAATGATGAGCAGGAAAGTGTAAGTTCTGGGGTGCGATAAAACAGATGACTGGGAAAGTGTGGTACCTCCTATCAATCATGTTAAAGACAAAAACATAATTGGGAAGTGGCGAGGATCATGCATTTGCAGAGAAGTGTAGGCTGGGTACAATGTGAAATAGGGACATTAGGTGGCATAGGTTAGGAGATAAAAAAATTAGGGTGTACAGGTGGTGCAAAGGGGTGACAACATTCACCAAAGAAAACTGAAAAAAACACTGATAAATTATATGCCATGTTAGACCTTGATTTCAGACCTTGAAACTAGTTTGTACCAAGTTAAAAGGGTGATTTCTGCAGATCTAATGATAGAGTTAATTAGGCAGATAAAAGCTATTCAAAAGCAAGTGGACCAAATGTGATCCGTGTGGCTATCTTGATGATTAATATTAACTTTCAGGCAGAGACATTACTCCCTGTGTGTAGCTCATTCTTGAGAACATGAATAATACTAGACACCTGAGTGGGAGCGCACTGTTACCAACATTTAAAAATGGTGAAAGGTTGGCCCTGACAAATTATTGCCTAATTGGCCTTATAGATATCAAGGTAAAAATCTGCAAAAAAACATTACTTCAACACCTAATAGATTGAGTAACTGTAAAGAAAATACTGTCCTGGTATCAAACTGGATTTTGATCCAGACTCTTAACTCTTACACTTCTGAGTAACTTTACTACTTTTGGCTATTCATAATTAATGAGCATAAAGTTACTCAGCAGTGAAGACTTACATGTCTCCACCCACTAAATTCAAGGGGCAGAGCCTATTTTACAAGTGTAGCATTACTACTTGTAACTTTTCACACATAGTCAGAGGTTTGTGCCACCAGGGTATAGATCTCCCTATGGTAACATGTAGGGACATTTTTTAGAGTTTATTAAACTTAAAAATAAATAAATAAACATATTTTATTTTTTAATAATAATAATATAAATGAATATAAAATATTGATGTCGAACAAAAAAATGTACTACAGCATTATTAACTTCATTTGTTAAAATGTTTAACTATTTTTAACCTATTGAATCAAATTCAAATTATTTATCTTATGTTTTAAATTACAAAAGAGCTAATGTATAACTTTATATTTATTTAACCCCTTATCTGCTGGGCCTCCCCCCCCACCCTTCCCAAGTGCTGAGCCCTTTTTTGGCTGGTTGAGGTACTTTGCCCTTAGGCCTTCATAACTTTTTGTCAACATAAGCTATCCATGCCAAATTTGCATCCTTTTATTCCAACATCCTAGGGATTCTAAAGGTAGCCAGAGTTTCTGGGTTCCCCTGGAGGAGACCAATAAATTAGCCAAAATACAGCTAAAACTTAGTTTTGTTTTCAGAAAAATGGGAAAAAAGACTGCAGAAGAAAGCATGTGTTTTCTCCCCTGAATATGGCATCAACAAAGGGTTTGTGGTACTAAAATCATCATCTCCCCGGCTTTCAGGAGCAGGCATACTTGAATCAGAAAAACACATTTTTCAACACAATTATGGCATTTTACTGGGGCATACCCATTTTCACTATTTTTTGTGCTTTTAGCCTCCTTGCAGTTAGTGACAGAAATTAGTGTGGATCACATGCTGCGATTCCGGACAGCTAACATTTCTAAAAATTAGATAAAATTCTGAAATCAGCAAGAAAGTAACAGCCTAAATAAAAAAATATTTAAATTGAAGTGAATAAAAGAGACATTTCTGTCCATGTATTCTATAACTTTTTCCAGTGATTTTTAAAAGCAATATACTGTTACGTCTGCTGTACTCTTCTGGTTGCGGGATATATAGGGCTTGTAGGTTCATCAAGAACCATAGGTACCTAGAGCCAATAAAGGAGCTGCACCTTGCAATGGGTTTTCATTGTATACTGGGTATACAGCAATTTATTTGGTAAAATATAAAGAGTCAAATAGAGGTATCAAGAAAACTTCAGAATTTCTAAAATGGGGACAAGATAAGGTGTTCAGAAACAGTGGTTATTTACACATCTCCATACTAGCATGTGAATTACATGGACATTCTCAAATACACTTCTTTATTACTCACTGTCTTACTTTTGGAATTAGAAAATGTAGAGAAAGACAATGGGTAGTGTAGGAAAGTACCATCTTTCTTGGCATGTTATCCCCATTTTTACCTGTATGTCAGTATGTTTTTGCATGTCTCACTGGGATCCTGCTGGTCAGGACACCAGTGCTCATAGTTTATGGCCTAATGTGTGTGTTGTATATAGTGCTGAACTGTGTCACTAGTGCTCTGCTAACCAGAACCTCAGTGCTTCTGCTCTCTCTGCTTTAAATTTGTCACTATAAGCTAGTGACTTCATTTACCAATTTCAAGCTCCTAGTATATGACACCTAGGTACCCAGGGCATTGGGGTTCCAGTAGATCCTTACGGGCTGCAGCATGTCTTTTGCCACCCATAAGGAGCTTATACAAACCCTTTCACAGGACTGCCACTGCAGCCTGCGTGAAATAGTGCACACATTATTTCACAGACATTTTCACTGCACTTAAGTAACTTATAAGTCACCTATTTGTCTAACCTTCATTTAATGAAGGCTAGGTGCAAAGTTACTAAGTGTGAGTGTACCCTTGCACTAGCAAGGGTGCCCCCACATAGATCAGGGCCAATCCCCGGGACTTTGTGAGTGCGGGGATGCCATTACACATGTACACTACATATAGGTTAAAACCTATATGTAGCTTCACAATGGTAACTCCGAATATGGCCATGTAAGTTGTCTAAGATCATAGAATTGTCCCCCCATTCCAAACATGGTATCAGGGAGCCAATTCCATGCATCCTGGGGGCTCCACCATGGACCCCCAGTACTGCCAAATCAGCTCTCTGATGCTTGCAACACAGCTACAGCTGCTGCCTCCTCACAGGCAGGGTTCTGTCCTCCTGGGATCTGAGCAGCTCAGTCCCAGGAAGGGAGAACAAAGCACTTCCTTTGGGAGTAGGGTGTTACACCCTCTCCCTTTGGATATAGGTGTTATATGCTGGGGAGGGGTAGCCTCCCCCAGCCTCTGGAAATGCTTTGAAGGGCACAGATGGTGCCCTCCTTGCATAAGCCAGTCTACACCAGTTCAGGGACCCCCAGTCCCTGCTCTGGCGCAAAACTGGACAAAGGTGATGCCCAGAGCTCCTCCAGTGAGTCCCAGACTTCAGCCATCTTGTTTTCCAAGGTATGGGGACACTCTGGAGGCCTCTGAGTGGCCAGTGCCAGCAGGTGACGTCAGAGACGCCTCCTGATAGGTCCATACCTGATAAGATAGCCAACCCCCCTTTCAGGGCTATTTAAGGTCTCTCCTGTGGGTTTCCCTTCAGATTCTACTTGCAAGTTTCCAGCAGGAATCCTTTGCAACTACTACTTCATCCTCTAACCTCGGATCAACCGCAGACTGCTCCAGGAACCGCTGTATAAGCAACAAAGCATCCAGAAGGGCTACTTGTAGGAGGCTGGCCTGGCGTATATTGGGGACCTGAGGGTACTTACACCTTGTGCCAGGTCCATGTATATCCCTTATTAGTAGATTAGTAGTGTTCTAGCAGCTTAGGCTGATAGAGGTAGCTATAGCAGAGCATCTTAGGCTGAACTAGGAGACATGCAAAGCTCCTACTATACCACTTATATCATATAGGTACTATATCACAAGAAACCCAATACTCAGAGTTACTAAAAATAAAGGTACTTTATTTTAGTGACCATGTGCCAAAAATATCTCAGAGGATATACTCCCTTAGGAGGTAATTAAAGTACACAAAATATACACACAAACCAAAACCAGGTAAGTAAAACAGTCAGAAAGTAGTGCAAACACTGTAGAATACAATAGGATACAATAGGCCTGGGGCAACACAAACCAAATAATAAGAAAGTGGAATGCGAACCATAAATGGACCCCTAGGCTAGTGTAGTGTGTAGAGGGTCTCTAGGAGTGTAAGAAAACACTAAGGGTGTCCAAGATACCCCACCTCAAGACCCTGAAAAGTAGGAGTAAAGTGTTACTACTTCCTCAGAAACACACTAAACTTGTGATAGAGGATTCTGCAACAACCACAACAGCCTGCAAAGCACTGAAGACGGATTCCTGTACCTGAGGACCAGCAAAGGAAGGGGACCAAGTCCAAGAGTCGTGAAAGTGTCCGGGGGGGCAGGAGCCCACTAAACCCCAGATGAAGGTGCAAAATAGCTGCCTCTGGGTGGAAGAAGCTTAAGATTCTGCAACAACGAAAGGGGCTAGGAATGTCTCCTTCATGCAGAAGATGTCCCACGGAGTGCTGGAGGATGCAGAGTTGTTTCCTTGCAGAAAGACTGCAAACAAGCCTTGGTAGCTGCAAAGGTCACGTTTAAAGAAAAAGGGTGCTGCCCAGCCCCAGGAAGGATCAGGAGGTCGCCACTTGGGAGAGGAGACAGAGGTGACCCTCAGCAACAGAGAGAGCCCATGCACAAGAAGGCAGCACCCGCAGAAGTCCTTGAACATGAGTTCAAGAAGACTGAGCACAGCAGCCATCTCAACACTACAAAAGAGGGTCCCACAAAGCCGGTGGTCAACTCAGCGAGTTGAGCAATGCAAGATGAAGTGCTGGGGAACAGGGCTAGGCTATGCATGAAGGATTCCTTGCAAAAGTGCAGAGAAGCCCTAGCAGCTGCAGTTCCCGTGATACACAGGATTACTGTCTGGAGAGGGGAGGCAAGGACTTACCTCCTCCAAATTTGGACAGTTGGACCACTGGACAGTCTGGGTCACTTGGGTCCACCACCTGTGCTCCAGGGGCCATGCTCGTCAGGATGAGAGGGGTCCCAGAGTACTGGGGACGCTGAAGTTTGGTGCCTGCTGGAGCAGGAGGAAGATTCTGTCAAGCCACAGGAGATTTCTTTGTGGCTTCCAGTGCAGAATGAAGGCAGACAGCCCCCAAAGCATGCACCACCAGGCAACAGGATTAGGCGCTACAATGTCGCTGGTAGTCTTCTTGCTACTTTGTTGCAGTTTTGCAGGCGCCCTGGAGCAGTCAGCGGTCGATCGATGGCAGAAGTCGAAGTGAGAGGTGCAGAGGAACTCTGGTGAATTCTTGCAAGTCGTTATCTGAGGAAAAGCCCACAGGAGAGACCCTAAATAGTCCTCAGAGGAGGATTGGCCACCTAGTGAGGTAAGCACTGGCCACTCAGAGGCCTCCATTGTGCCCCCACACCTCTGGATTCAAGATGGCAGAGGTCTGGGACACACTGGAGGAGCTCTGGGCTCCACCCCTGGGGTGGTGACGGACATGGGAGAGGCTTCTCCCCCCCAGCCCTTAACACCTATTTCTAATGGGAGACAGTGTAACACCCTCTCTCAGATGAAATCCTTTGTTCTGACTTCCTGGGACTGGGCTGCCAAGACCCCAGGTGCGCAGAACCCTGTCTATGTGGTGGCAGCAGCTGTAGCTGCAGAGAAAACCCCAGAGAGCTGGTTTGGCAGTACCCGGGGTCCATGGTGGAGCCCTGGGGATGCATGGGATTTGCACCCCAATACCAGATTTGGCATGGGGGGAGAATTCCATGATCTTAGATGTATTACATGGCCATATTCGGAGTTACCATTGTGAAGCTACATATAGGTATTGACCTATATGTAGTTCACGCGTGTAATGGTGTCCCCGCACTCACAAAGTCTGGGGAAATTGCCCTGAAATATGTGGAAGTAACTTTGCTAGTGCAAGGGTGCCCTCTTTGCACCTAACCTTCACTAAGTGAGGATTAGACATATAGGTGACTTATAAGTGACTTAAGTGCAGTGTAAAATGGCTAAGAAATAATGTGTGCGTTATTTCACTCAGGCTGCAGTGGCAGTCCTGTGTAAGATTTGTCTGCGCTCCCTATGGGTGGCAAAAGAAATGTTGCAGCCCATAGGGATCTCCTAGAACCCCAATACCCTGGGTACCTAGGTACCATATGCTGGAGAATTATAAGGGTGTTCCAGTGTGCCAATTAGAATTGGTAAAAGTGGTCACTAGCCTATAGTGACAAATTTTAAAGGCAGAGAGAGCATAAGCACTGAGAATCTGGTTAGCAGAGCCTCAGTGACACAGTTAGTCACTACACAGGTACACACATTCAGGCCACAAACTATGAGCACTGGGGTCCTGGCTAGCAGGATCCCAGTGAGACAGGCAAAAACAAACTGACATACATGTAAAAATGGAGGTAAAATGCCAGGCAAGATGGTACTTTCCTACACAACCCCGCCACCAAACAAGGGACAACAAGGCTAACCTTGCCCAGGTGAGTCTTCATTGTCTAAGTGGAAATATCTGGAGAGTCCATCTGCATTGGAGTGGGTACTCCCAGGTCTATGTTCCACTGTATACTCCATTCCCTGTAGGGAGATTGACCACCTCAACAATTTAGGGTTTTCACCTTTCATTTGTTTAAGCCATAATAGAGGTTCGTGGTCTTCCTGAACAATAAAGTGAGTACCAAACAGGTATGGTCTAAACTTTTTCAGTGCCCAGACCACAGCAAAGGCATCCCTCTCTATGGCAGACCAACACTTTTCTTTAGGGGTCAACCTTCTGCTGATAAATGCAACAGGTTGATCCTGGCCCTCAGTGTTAAGCTGTGATAGAACTGCCCTTACCCCTAATTCAGAAGCATCAATCTGGGCAATGAATTTCTTGGAGTAACAAGGGCTTTCTAGGACAGGTGCAGAGCACATGGCCTATTTGAGCTTATCGAAAACCTTTTGACAGATAGCTGTCCACAATACCTTTTCAGACATCTTTTTGCTGGTGAGGTCATTAAGAGGGGCTGCAATGGGGCCATAGTTCTTAATTAACCTCCTATCGTACCCTGTGAGGCCTAGGAAGGCTTTCACCTGTGTTTGAGTTGTAGGGGGAGCCCATTCCATAATGGTTTGGATCTTCCCCTGCAGTGTTGCAATCTGTTCCCCACCCACCAGGTGGCCCAGATAAACCACTTTCCCCTGCCCTACCTGGCCCTTTGAAGCCTTGATAATGAGGCCTGACTTTTGCAGGGCCTCCAAAACTTTCCATAGGTGGACTAGGTGATCATCCCAGGTGGAGCTAAAGACAGCTATATCATCTATATATGCTGCACTGAAGGCTTCCAATCCTTGGAGGACAGTATTCACCAACCTCTGATAAGTGGCAGGTGCATTTTTCAATCCAAAGGGCATAACAGTGAACTGATAGTGCCCTCCAATTCTTGAAAATGCTGTTTTAGGTTTTGCATCTTCTGACAACTTAATCTGCCAATACCATGCAGTTAAGTCAAACGTGCTTAGATACTTGGCAGAAGCCAGTGTATCTATGAGCTCATCTGCCCTGGGTATAGGGTGAGCATCAGTTTTGGTTACTTGATTGAGACCTCTATAGTCAACAAAAAACCTCATTTCCTTTTTACCATCTTTACTATGAGGGTTGGGGACAAGCACCACTGGGCTAGCCCATGGGCTTTCAGAAGGCTCAATCACTCCCAGATCTAACATTTTCTGTACCTCTTGTTTTATGCAATCCCTGACATGGTCAGGCTGCCTATAATTCTTACTTTTGACAAGTAAACTGTCTCCAGTGTCAATTGTGTGCTCACACCTGATAGTTGTACCTAGGATCAGTGAGAAGAGGCCAGAGAACTGGTCTAGGAGATCTATGCGTGTGTCCTTCTGCTCAGCAGTAAGGGATATGGCAAACACAACTCCCTCCACTAAGCCATCAGCTTTAGTGGTGGAGAAGAGGTCAGGAAGAGGGTCAATCTCTTCTTCCTGCCCCTCATCACTTGCCGTGAGCAGGGTTAAGTCAGCCCTTTCATAATGAGGTTTTAGGTGATTGACATGGAGCACCCTAAGGGGACTCCTGGCAATGCCCATGTCTACCAAATAGGTGACCTCACCTTTCTTTTTTACTATGAGATGGGGCCCACTCCATTTGTCTTGGAGAGCTCTTGGGGCCACAGGCTCCAATATCCACACCTTCTGTCCTGGGTGCTACTAGGTGAGGACAGCCTTCTGATCATGCCATTCCTTTTGGAGCTCTTGGCTGGCCTGAAGGTTTTTACTGGCCTTTTTCATGTACTCAGCCATTCCAGATCTTAGGCCAGGTACATAATCCACAATGTCTTACTTGGGAGCTTTTAAAGGTTGTTCCCAACCCTCCTTTACAAGAGCAAGGGGACCTCTTACAGGGTGCCCAAAGAGAAGTTCAAAGGGGCTGTAGCCCAATCCTTTTTGGGATACCTCTCTATAAGCAAAAATGAGGCATGCCAACAGGACATCCCATCTCCTTCTGAGTTTTTCAGGGAGTCTCATGATCATGCGTTTGAGAGTTTTAATAAACCTCTCAACCAGACCATTTGTCTGTGGATGATAAGGAGTTGTGAACTTGTAAGTTACACCACACTCCTTCCATATAGCTTTGAGGTATGCAGGCATGAAGTTCCTACTTTTGTCTGACACCACTTCCTTAGGGAAACCCACTCTGGAAAAGATTCCCAGGAGGGCCTTTGCCACTGCAGGAGCTGTAGTGGTCCTTAATGGTATAGCTTCAGGATACCTAGTGGCATGGTCCACTACCACAAGGATAAACCTATTGCCTGAAGCTGTTGGTGGGTCCATGGGGCCAACTATGTCAACCCCTACCCTCTTAAAGGGTACCCCAACCACAGGAAGTGGAATTGAGGGGGCCTTCGGTGTGCCACCAGTCTTGCCACTGTCTTGGCAGGTCACACAGGAGCGACAAAACTCCTTAGTGTCCTCTGACATGTGAGGCCAGTGAAACAATGGAACAAGACTGTCCCTAGTTTTACTCTGGCCCAAATGCCCAGGCAAAGGAATATCATGTGCCAAAGTCAGAAGAAACTCCCTATACTGCAAAGGGATGACCAATCTCCTGGCAGCTCCAGGTCTAGGGTCCCTTGACTCAGTGTAGAGGAGGCTATCGTCCCAATAGACTTTATGGCTATCAGTGATATCCCCCTTCTGCTGTTTGTCAGCTTGCTGTCTTAAACCCTTGTAGGAGGCTGGACTGGCTTGTAGTGAGCACCAAGGGGTACTTGCACCTTGCACCAGGCCCAGTTATCCCTCAGATCAGAGTCCACTAAGTGCTGGTGCAACAAATCAGACACACAATTATTAAGAATATGCTCTCTCAGGATCAAGTTATACAGGCTGTCATAATCAGTAACTTTACTGCCATGTAACCACCCCTCCAAGGCCTTCACTGAATGGTCAATGAAATCAACCCAGTCTTGTGAAGACTCCTTTTTGGTTTCTCTGAACTTTATCCTGTATTGTTCAGTGGTTAAGCCATAACCATCCAGGAGTGCATTCTTAAGAACTGTAAAATTATTGGCATCACTTTCTTTCACAGTAAGGAGCCTATCCCTACCCTTTTCACTAAATGATAGCCATAGGATAGCAGCCCACTGCCTTTGAGGGACATCCTGTACAACACAGGCCCTCTCAAGTGCAGCAAACCACTTGTTAATGTCATCCACCTCCTTATAAGGGGGAACTATCTTGTGCAGATTCCTAGAATCATGCTCTTTTGCAGGATGACTATTGGGAATACTGCTGCTGCCACCATGGGTTTCTAAACCCAGTTTCTGTCTCTCCTTCTCTACTTCTAAGGACTGTCTATCCAAATCCAGCTGTTGCTTCTTGAGCTTCAGTCTGGTTTGTTCCACTCTCAATCTATTGAGCTCCCTTTCTAACAATCTGTCATCAGGGTGGGTGGGAGGGACATGTCTTGAAACAGAAGTATGGTGAGAATGGACAGAAGGATTCCTGTCCCTTACAGAGGGCACCCTAACAGCTTGGTTAACAGAAACATCAGTACTACTGTGGTGAGAATGAATGCTCTTGCTATGATGTGAGACAACACTATCTGTATGGTGTGACTCAACATCAGTACCAACTATGCTAGACTGTCTAGTAATGGGCAGGCTAGGAAGTTTCTTTCCTGAATCTTTTTCTAGGGGAGTCCCTGGATCAGATTGGGAACCATTAGCTACTTTTTCAACAGATGGGGCCCTTGTGGCCTTATCTTGTTCTCTAAGCATGTTCAGCAATAATTCCAAGGAAGGATTCTTCCCTACACTCAAACCTCTTTCTATACAGAGACTCCTTGCTCCTTTCCAGCTAAGGTGGTCATATGCAAGTTTGGACAGATCAACATTTTGGCCTGTGCCAGACACTTTAGAAAGAGTTTAAGTGACAGAAAAAGTGAGAAAAAGTTTTTAGAGCTTTTAAAAAGACAGAAAAAAAACTTTTTAAACTTTTAAGAACTTTTAGAAAGTTTAGAAGTACTTTTCAGCACTTTAGAAAAGAGTGAAAAGAGGAAATGCAAAACGTTTTGGTTATGTGTACATACACTGAACTTGTTTTGTATATTTTTCTCTTATGAAAAGTACAATGACAAGAGTAGTAAGTAGTCTCAAAGCACTTATCCCACCGCTGCACAACCAATGTAGGAGGCTGGACTGGCTTGTAGTGAGTACCTAGGGGTACTTGCACCTTGCACCAGGCCCAGTTATCCCTTATTAGTTTATAGGGTGTCTAGCAGCATAGGCTGATAGATAATGGTAGCTTAGCAGAGCAGCTTAGGCTGAACTAGGAGACGAGTGAAGCTCCTACAGTACCACTTAGTGTCATATGCACAATATCATAAGAAAACACAATACACAGATATACTAAAAATAAAGGTACTTTATTTTTATGACAATATGCCAAAAGTATCTCAGTGAGTACCCTCAGTATGAGGATAGCAAATATACACTAGATATATGTACACAATACCAAAATATGCAGTAATAGTATTAGAAAACAGTGCAAACAATGTATAGTTACAATAGGATGCAATGGAGACACATAGGGATAGGGGCAACACAAACCATATACTCCAAAAGTGGAATGCGAACCACAAATGGACCCCAAACCTATGTGACCTTGTAGAGGGTCGCTGGGACTATTAGAAAATAGTAAGGGTTAGAAAAATAGCCCACCCCAAGACCCTGAAAAGTGAGTGCAAAGTGCACTAAAGTTCCCCTAAGGACAAAGAAGTCGTGTTAGAGGAATAATGCAGGAAAGACACAAACCAACAATGCAACAACTGTGGATTTCCAATCTAGGGTACCTGTGGAACAAGGGGACCAAGTCCAAAAGTCACAAGCAAGTCGGAGATGGGCAGATGCCCAGGAAATGCCAGCTGCGGGTGCAAAGAAGCTTCTACTGGACAGAGGAAGCTGTGGTTTCTGCAGGAACGCAAAGAGCTAGAGACTTCCCCTTTGGAGGACGGATCCCACTCGCCTTGTATAGTCGTGCAAAAGTGTTTTCCTGCCGAAAGAACGCCAATAAGCCTTGCTAGCTGCAAATCATGCGGTTAGCGTTTTTGGATGCTGCTGTGGCCCAGGAGGGACCAGGAGGTCGCAAATTGGACCAGGAGAGAGAGGGGACATCGAGCAAGACAACGAGCCCTCTTAGCAGCAGGTAGCATCCGGAGAAGTGCCAGAAACAGGCACTACAAGGATGTGTGAAACGGTGCTCACCCGAAGTCGCACAAAGAAGTCCCACGTTGCCGGAGAACAACTTAGGAGGTCGTGCAATGCAGGTTAGAGTGCCGTGGACCCAGGCTGGACTGTGCACAAAGGATTTCCGCCGGAAGTGCACGGAGGCCGGAGTAGCGGCAAAAGTCGCGGTTCCCAGCAATGCAGTCTAGCGAGGTGAGGCAAGGACTTACCTCCACCAAACTTGGACTGAAGATTCACTGGAGTGTGGGAGTCACTTGGACAGAGTTGCTGGATTCGAGGGACCTCGCTCATCATGCTGAGAGGAGACCCAAGGGACCGGTAATGCAGCTTTTTGGTGCCTGCGGTTGCAGGGGGAAGATTCCGTCGACCCACGGGAGATTTCTTTGGAGCTTCTAGTGCAGAGAGGAGGCAGACTACCCCCACAGCATGCACCACCAGGAAAACAGTCGAGAAGGCGGCAGGATCAGCGTTACAGAGTTGCAGTAGTCGTCTTTGCTACTTTGTTGCAGTGTTGCAGGCTTCCAGCGCGGTCAGCAGTCGATTCCTTGGCAGAAGGTGAAGAGAGCGATGCAGAGGAACTCGGATGAGCTCTTGCATTCGTTATCTAAAGTTTCCCCAGAGACAGACACCCTAAATAGCCAGAAAAGAGGGTTTGGCTACCTAGGAGAGAGGATAGGCTAGCAACACCTGAAGGAGCCTATCAGGAGGAGTCTCTGACATCACCTGTTGGCACTGGCCACTCAGAGCAGTCCAGTGTGCCAGCAGCACCTCTGTTTCCAAGATGGCAGAGGTCTGGAGCACACTGGAGGTGCTCTGGACACCTCCCAGGGGAGGTGCAGGTCAGGGGAGTGGTCACTCCCCTTTCCTTTGTCCAGTTTCGCGCCAGAGCAGGGCTAAGGGGTCCCCTGAACCGGTGTAGACTGGCTTATGCAGAATTGGGCACATCTGTGCCCAAGAAAGCATTTCCAGAGGCTGGGGGAGGCTACTCCTCCCCTGCCTTCACACCATTTTCCAAATGGAGAGGGTGTCACACCCTCTCTCAGAGGAAGTTCTTTGTTCTGCCATCCTGGGCCAGGCCTGGCTGGACCCCAGGAGGGCAGATGCCTGTCTGAGGGGTTGGCAGCAGCAGCAGCTGCAGTGAAACCCCAGGAAGGGCAGTTTGGCAGTACCAGGGTCTGTGCTACAGACCACTGGGATCATGGGATTGTGCCAACTATGCCAGGATGGCATAGAGGGGGCAATTCCATGATCATAGACATGTTACATGGCCATATTCGGAGTTACCATTGTGAAGCTACATATAGGTAGTGACCTATATGTAGTGCACGCATGTAATGGTGTCCCCGCACTCACAAAGTTCAGGGAATTGGCTCTGAACAATGTGGGGGCACCTTGGCTAGTGCCAGGGTACCCTCACACTAAGTAACTTTGCACCTAACCTTTACTAGGTAAAGGTTAGACATATAGGTGACTTATAAGTTACTTAAGTGCAGTGAAAAATGGCTGTGAAATAACGTGGACGTTATTTCACTCAGGCTGCAGTGGCAGACCTGTGTAAGAATTGTCAGAGCTCCCTATGGGTGGCAAAAGAAATGCTGCAGCCCATAGGGATCTCCTGGAACCCCAATACCCTGGGTACCTCAGTACCATATACTAGGGAATTATAAGGGTGTTCCAGTAAGCCAATGTAAATTGGTAGAATTGGTCACTAGCCTGTTAGTGACAACTTGAAAGAAAGGAGAGAGCATAACCACTGAGGTTCTGGTTAGCAGAGCTTCAGTGAGACAGTTAGGCACCACACAGGGAACACATACATATAGGCCACAAACTTATGAGCACTGGGGTCCTGACTAGCAGGGTCCCAGTGACACATAACAAACATACTGAAAACATAGGGTTTTCACTATGAGCACTGGGCCATGGCAAGCAGGATACCAGTGAGACAGTGAAAACACCCTGACATACACACACAAACAGGCCCAAAGTGGGGGTAACAAGGCTAGAAAGAGGCTACTTTCTCACACAACCCCCCCCCCCCCCCAAACGAAGGACAATAAGGCTAACCTTGGCCAGTTGAGACTTTATTGTCTAAGTGGTGATAAGTAGAGAGTAGCTCTGCAATAGACTGGTTACTCCCTTTATCATCCACTATATGGTTACTTCCCTGTGGGGATGTAAACCACCCTGTTTGAAGTTTTTTAGCTAAGCAACAATGTGAAGATGTATTTTCAGAGTTTCTATTAGTAAGTTTTAGTTTAGAGCAGTGGGAATTGTCCACTGAACCTATTTGTAGTGATTGAAATGCCAGACAGGGATGCTGTCTCAGAAAAGCCATAGCTGGGCAAAAACTTTGTCCATATGGCTGGAAGAGAGAACAGGGATGCTGTTTCTCTTGGGTTGGAGCAGGGCAGGGATGCTGCCCTATCAGCTCCACACTAGGGCAGGGATGCTGTCCTAAGTGTTGTGAGCCAGTGCAGAGTTTCTGCACTAAAGTTTCTCTGGGAGGGTTGGAGGGATGCTCCATGTTAACTAAAATGGTGCTCTTTTTCTCACCAATGTTAGTTATCCCACAGAGAGGTACTTCTACCTCAGGGAGTACAGCTTTGCCAGCTGATGCTTCCCTTGGAACAGGTGCCACCCCAGGAGAGGTTTCTCCCACCACAGGAATGGTATCCTGAATGGCAGGGTGGTTAGGGGATACTGTGATACCCTTTTTACCTGTTGATGGAGAGGGATCCTGAGTTTCCAGGCCTTCTCTCCTTTGCTTTTTCATTTCAGTAGAAATGAGAGGGAACAATTCCTCTGGGATGCCCAGCATGGCTGCATGGGCATAAAACTCTACATCAGCCCAACCTGAGGCCTCTAGGTCGTTACCTAAGAGACAGTCTACAGGTAAGCTAGGTGATACCACCACCTGCTTAGGGCCAGTAACTCCACCCCAACTAAACTGAATTATAGCTAAGGGAAGAAACTTAGTGGAGTTATGGACATCAATAATCTTATACTGTTGTCCAATGATGTGTTGTTCAGGAGGCACTAAGTTTTCAGCCACCAAAGTGATACTGGCACCTGTGTCCCTGTAGGCCAAGACCTCAACACCATTTATTGAAACTGTCTGCCTGTACTTATCCATTGTAAGGGGACAAGCAGCCAGTGTGGCAAGGCCAATGCCACTAGGTGTGACAGAAACTGTCTTGGGACTGACTACCCCAGTTTCTATGATGGACCCATAGGTGAACCCAACTACACCCTTTGCTTGACTGTTGCCAGCAGTCCCACCACTAGTACCACTACTTCTAGGGGCACTAGAGCTTGATGTATTAGTGGTGGTAGGCTCAGGGGGTTTACCTGGACAGGACTTATCCCCTGGCCTATGGCCTCTATTTTTACACACAAAGCACCAAGGCGTTTTAAATTGTGTAGGTTGAGAAGAAGAGGAAGAATTTGTTTTATCCCCACCTCCTGAAGAATGTTTAAGATTTGAAGTGGGATCTTTGGTTTTACCCTTATCCCCATGCTTATCTTGAGACTTTTCACCATCTTTCTTCTTAGTGTTCTCTTTGTCACCCCCTTTATGAACTTTTCTGTTCACCCTTGTTCTGACCCATTTGTCTGCCTTCTTTCCCAATTCTTGGGGAGAGGTCAGATCAGAGTCCACCAGGTACTGGTGCAACAAATCAGACACACAATTATTAAGAATATGCTCTCTCAGGATCAAGTTATACAGGCTGTCATAATCAGTAACTTTACTGCCATGTAACCACCCCTCCAAGGCCTTCACTGAATGGTCAATGAAATCAACCCAGTCTTGTGAAGACTCCTTTTTGGTCTCTCTGAACTTTATCCTGTATTGTTCAGTGGTTAAGCCATAACCATCCAGGAGTGCATTCTTAAGAACTGTAAAATTATTGGCATCACTTTCTTTCACAGTAAGGAGCCTATCCCTACCTTTTCCACTAAATGATAGCCATAGGATAGCAGCCCACTGACTTTGAGGGACATCCTGTACAACACAGGCCCTCTCAAGTGCAGCAAACCACTTGTTAATGACATCCCCCTCCTTATAAGGGGGAACTATCTTATGCAGATTCCTGGAATCATGCTCTTTTGCAGGATGAATATGGGGAATACTGCTGCTGCCACCATGGGTTTCTAAACCCAACTTCTGTCTTTCCTTCTCTAATTCTAAAGACTGTCTATCCAAATCCAGCTGTTGCTTTTTAAGCTTCAGTCTGGTTTGTTCCACCCTCAACTTATTGAGTTCCCTTTCTAACAATCTGTCATCAGGGTTGGTGGGAGGGACATTTCTAGATACAGAGGTATGATGGGAATGAACAGAAGGAGACCTGTCCCTTACAGAGGGCACCCTAACAGCTTGGCTGACAGTGTAATATGAGAGCACATCATCTGTATGATGTGACTCCACCTCAGTACCAACTATGCTAGACTGTCTTGTGATGGGAAGGCTAAGAAGTTTCTTTCCTGAACCTTTACCTGGGGGAGACCCTGGATCAGATTGAGAACCATTAGCTACTTTTTCAACAGATGGGGCACTTTTAGCCTTATCTTGTTCTCTAAGCATGTTAAGTAACAGTTCCAAGGAAGGATTCTTCCCTACACTCAAACCTCTCTCTATGCAGAGACTCCTTGCTCCTTTCCAGCTAAGGTGATCATATGCAAGTTTGGACAGATCAACATTTTGGCCTGTGCCAGACATTTTTAGAGAGAGTTAAAGTGATAGAAAAAGAAAAAAAGTTTGTCAGAGCTTTTAGAAAGACTGGAAAAAAAACTTTTAGAACTTTTTAGAAAGTTAGAAGTACTTTTCAGCACTTAGAAAAGAGTGAAAAGAGGAAATGCAAAACTTTTTGGCTATGTGTATATACACTGAACTTGTTTTGTATATTTTTCTCTTATGAAAAGTACAATGACAAGAGTGGTAAGCAGTCTCAAAGCACTTATCCCACCGCTGCACAACCAATGTAGGAGGCTGGACTGGCTTGTAGTGAGCACCAAGGGGTACTTGCACCTTGCACCAGGCCCAGTTATCCCTTATTAGTGTATAGGGTGTCTAGCAGCTTAGGCTGATGGATAATGGTAGCTTAGCAGAGCAGCTTAGGCTGAACTAGAAGACATGCAAAGCTCCTACTATACCACTTATATCATATAGGTACTATCACAAGAAACTTAATACTCAGAGTTACTTTATTTTAGTGACAATGTGCCAAAAATATCTCTGAGGATATACTCCCTCAGGAGGTAAGTAAAATACACAAAATATACACACAAACCAAAATCAGGTAAGTAAAACAGTCAGATAGTAGTGCAAACACTGTAGAATACAATAGGATGAAATAGGTCTAGGGGCAACAAAAACCATTTACTAAGAAAGTGGAATGCGAACCATGAATGGACCCCTAGGCTAGTGTAGTGTGTAGAGGGTCGCTGGGAGTGTAAGAAAACAGTAAGGGTGTCCAAGATACCCCACCCCAAGACCCTCAAAAGTAGGAGTAACGTGGTACTACTTCCCCGGAAACACACTAAACTTGTGATAGAGGATTCTGCAAAGACCACAACAGACTGCAAAGCACTGAAGCACTGAAGACGGATTCCTGGACCTGAGGACCTGCAAGGGAAGGGGACTAAGTCCAAGAGTTGTGAAAGTTTCAGGGGGAGGAGCACAGAGGACGGTGCAAAATGCCTGCCTCTGTGTGGAAGAAGCTGAAGATTCTGCAACAACGAAAGGTGCTAGGAACTTCTCCTTCATGCAGAAGATGTCCCACAGAGTGCTGGAGGAAGCAGAGTTGTTCCCTTGGAGAAAGACCACAAACAAGCCATGCTAGCTGCAAAGGTCGCAGTTAAAGAAAAAGGGTGCTGCCCAGGCCCAAGAAGGACCAGGAGGTCGCCACTTGGGAGAGGAGTTAGGTGCAAAGTTACTAAGTAACTTCCCCGGACTTTGTGAGTGCAGGGACACCATTACATGTGTGCACTACATATAGGTCAATACCTATATGTAGCTTCACAATGGTAACTCCGAATATGGCCATGTAACATGTCTAACATCATGGAATTATCCCCCATGCCAAATCGGGTATTGGGGTGCCAATCCCATGCATCCCCGGGGCTCCAGCATGGACCCGAGTACTGCTAAACTAGCGTTCTGGGGTTTTCACTGCAGCTACCGCTGCTGCCAACCCACAGACAGGCTTCTGCCCTCCTGGGGTCTGGGCAGCCCAGTCCCAGGAAGACAGATCAAAGAATTTCCTCTGAAAGAGGGTGTTACACCCTCTCCCTTTGGAAATAGGTATTGAGGGCCTGAGAGGAGTAGCCTCTTCTGGCGTCTCGGAAATGCTTTGAAGTGCACAGATGGTGCCCTCCTTGCATAAACCAGCCTACACCGGTTCAGGGATCCCCCAGCCCCTGTTCTGGCACGAAACTGGACAAAGGAAAGGGGAGTGACCACTCCCTTTTCCATTACCACCCGAGGGGTGGTACCCAGAGCTCCTCCAGTGTGTCCCAGACCTCTGCCATCTTGAATGCAGAGGTGTGAGGGCGCAATGGAGGCCTCTGATTGGCCAGTGCCAGCAGGTGACATCAGAGACCCCTCCTGATAGGTGCTTACCTAGTTAGGTGGCCAATCCTCCTTTGAGGGCTATTTAGGGTCTCTCCTGTGGGTTTCTCTTCAGATAATAAATGCAAGAGCTCACCAGAGTTCCTCTGCATCTCCCTCTTCGACTTCTACCAAGGATCGACCGCTGACTGCTCCAGGACACCTGCAAAACCACAACAAAGTAGCAAGACGACTACCAGCAAGATTGTAGCGCCTAATCCTGCCGGCTTTTTTGACAGTTTCCTGGTGGTGCATGCTCTGAGGGCTGTCTGCCTTTACCCTGCACTGGAAGCCAAGAAGAAATCTCCTGTGGGTTGACGGAATCTTCCCCCTGCTAACGCAGGCACCAAACTTCTGCTTCACCAGTCCTCTGGGTCCCCTCTCATCTCGACGAACTTGGTCCCTGGAACACAGGAGCTGGATCTAAGTGACCCCGACAGTACAGTGGCACTTCTGTCCAAGTTTGGTGGAGGTAAGTCCTTGCCTCCCCACGCCATACAGTAATCCTGTGTACTGCGTGAACTGCAGCTGCTAGGGCTTCTGTGCACTTTTGCAAGGAATCCTTCATGCACAGCATAGCCCAGGTCCCCAGCACTCCGTCCTGCATTGTTCAACTCGCTGAGTTGACCACCGGCTTCATGGGACCCTCCTTTGTAGTGTTGAGATAACTGCTGCGCTCAGATTTCTTGAACCCCAGTTCAAGTGCTTCTGTGGGTGCTGCCTGCTTCTGCGTGGGCTCTCTGTATTGCTGAGCGCCCTCTCCTCCTTCAAGGGGCGACCTCCTGATACTTCCTGGGCCAAGGCAGCACCCATTTTCCTCTACTGTGACCTTTGCAGCTAGCAAGGGTTGTTTGTGGGCTTTCTGCATGGAAGCAACTCTGCATCCTCCAGCACACTGTGGGACATCTTCTGTGCAAAGAAGTTGTTCCTGGCTTCTTCAGTTGTTGCAAAATCTTCAGCTTCTTCCACCCGGAAGCAGCCATTTCGTACCTTCATCCAGGGTTTAGTGGGCTCCTGCCTCCCCTGGACACTTTTGTGACTCTTGGACTTGGTCCCCTTCCTTTACAGGTTCTCATGTCCAGGAATCCATCTTCAGTGCTTTTCACTCCGTTGTGGTCTTTGCAGAATCTCCTATCAGTGTGTTTCTGTGGAAGTAGGGTAACTTTACTCCTACTTTTTCAGGGTCTTGGGGTGGGGTATCTTGGACACCCTCAGTGTTTTCTTACATTCCCAGCGACCCTCTACACACTACACTAGGCCTGGGGTCCCTAAGTGGTTCGCATTAAACTTTCTTAGTATATGGTTGTGTTGCCCCTAGGCCTATTGCATCCTATTGTATTCTACAGCAGTGGTTCCCAACCTTTTGATTTCTGTGGACCCCTACTTTAACATTAATGGAACCCAGGGACCCCCACTGAATCATCATGGGAATCCGGGGACCCCCGTCTGGGTCATTACTGAAATCTGGGGACCTAATTTGTCAATATTTGTTAATATTTCTTAATTTTCTAGGCTCTCGCGGACCCCCTGAGAAGGCTCCGCGGACCCCCAGGGGTCCCCGGACCACAGGTTGGGAACCACTGTTCTACATTGTTTGCACTACTTTTCGAACTGTTTACTTACCTGATTTTGGTTTGTGTGTATATTTTGTGTATTTTACTTACCTCCTAAGGGAGTATAACCTCTGAGATATTTTTGGGCACATTGTCCTTCATTTTTAGTAACTGTGAGTATTATGATTCTTTTGATATAGTGCTATATGATATAAGTGGTATAGTAGGAGCTTTGCATGTCTCCTAGTTAAGCCTAAGCTGCTCTGCTATAGCTACCTCTATCAGCCCAAGCTGCTAGAACACTACTCATATACTAAAAAGGGATAACTGGACCTGGCACAAGGTGAAAGTAAAATTAGGTACCCACCATAAGCCTGGCCGGCCAGCCTCCTACAGGTGACTTATAAGTTACTCAAGTGCAGGGTAAAATGGCTGTGAAATAACCTGTATGTTATTTCACTCAGGCTGCAGTGGCAGTCCTGTGTCAGATTTGTCTGAGCTCCCTGTGGGTGGCAAAAGAAATGCTGCAGCCCATAGGGATCTCCTGGAACCCCAATACCCTGGGTACCTAGGTACCATATGCCAGGGAATTATAAGGGTGAGAGAGCATAAGCACTGATGTTCTGGTTAGCTGAGCCTCAATGACACAGTTAGTCACTACACAGGTACACACATTCAAGCCACAAACTATGAGCACTGGGGTCCTGGCTAGCAGGATCCCAGTGAGACAGGCAAAAACAACTGACATACATGTAAAAATGGGGGTAACATGCCAGGCAAGATGGTACTTTCCTACAGTACTTTTCCTCTGCAACTTCAGCTCCAGCCAGTAACTGCAACACCTCCCATGGTGTGCATGCTCTGGGGACTCCCTGTTTTCACCCTGCACCAGAAGGGCTGAAGAAATCTCCCATGGATTGACGGAGTCACTTCCCTGCTCAAGCAGGCACCCTCTAAGTTGATGACCTGTTCTCTTGGACTCCTCTCCTGGTGACAAGTTTGCTCCTTGGAACACAGGTGGTGGATCCCTTCGACACAGACTGTCCTGAGGTCCTGCTGTCCCAATTTGGAGGAGGTAAGACCTTGCCTTCCCCGAGTACGACAGTACCCCTGTGCACCACAGATTTTGGCCTCTAGCTCAGCCGGAACCAAGGGAGACCTAGCAAACCTATACATTTTTTACGCTAGACACATATGGAAATTCAGAGTGGGGTGATTTGTGGGGCTCCCACCAGGTTCTGTTACCTAGAATCCTTTGCAAACCTCAAAATTTGGCAAAAAAAACACTTATTCATCACATTTCGGTAATGGAAAGTTCTAGAATCTGAAGAAACCAACAAACTTGCTCTCACCCAGCATTTCCCCAAGTCTCCCGATAAAAATGGTACCTCACTTGTGTGGGTAAGCTAGTGCCCGGGACAGAAATGGATCACACAAGGGTCAATAGCAGTCCTTGCATGAGGGCTACTTTTAATGCTGGAGTGATCCATTCATGACGCATGCACTAGGCACAGACACACAAGCGGGGTTGTGTTTTTATCAGGACAAGAATGAGAAACACTGGGTGGTAGGAATTCTGGGGATGCCTGCACATTCCTTTAGTTTCTGTGACAAAAAAGGGAAAATATTGTTTTTAATCAATGTTTCACTTTTGCAGGGTATTCTGGGTAGGAAAACTTTGTGAAATTCAAAGATGCCGCACTTCCGTGGACTGGCCCAGGTATGTAGTTTTCAGAAATGTCTGGGTTTGGTAGGTTTCCCTATATGGCTGCCAGGCCCAGGACCAAATACTCAGGTGACTGTCTTACAAAACCAGGCTGGTTTGTGGTAGTTAATTTTGATGTCTCCACAATCCGTTTTGGGTACTCACCTGCTGTGGTCACTTGCCCACCCACTAAAGTGATGCAATGTTTTTCTCTGGAGACTTAGTGGAACGCTGAGTGGTAGAAAATGTGTGGCTGCCTGCAGATTAGAGCAGATTAGAGGACTTCTCCTCATTGAAAAGCAAGGCAAAAGTGTTTTTTAAGCAAAGTTTGTGATTTCAAGGGGATTCTGGGTGAAGGAAAACTGGTGAGAGCGCCGCTTGTCCTACGCCCTTGGACTGCCCTGGTACTAGTATGTTAAAGTTAATCGGCCACTCACATTGGTTGGTTTTAGCACCTCCAGAAATTATGGTTTCAAAACATGAATACTTATCAAAGTGTCTGAATATTGAAATCAAGCATTCTAAAGGTGGGCCATAAAGCAGCGTCCAGGCACCAACCACTTTATGGTCCATTCACACGCCATTAACGCACAACAAACAACCCTTTCATTTAGCCGGCCACAGGCGCAGTCCAACCAATCACTGCGCTCACATTAACTTACCGCTGCCAGACAAGGGCCCATCACATTCATACACCACAGGACGGAATAAGTTTGACTACATTTTATCACCTGCCAAGTAACCATCTCCTTCTTCCTGAACATTGCCGAAGGCATGCGTCACAAAGCTTTACTAATGACTCCAATGACAGCCACCGGAGGCTCAGGAAGACATGTTTTTCATGCGCCTTTAGCGCACTCACTGAGCTAAATCCAACTCCTTCCAGTTTGTGGATATAAGTTGGGGATGTCTGAGTATGCCGTACAAAGCGAATCCTCAAACTGAGTGAGCATACCTACCTTTGAAATTGAGGCAGACATGCTGGTGAAGAAATCCTAAGGTCTCTAAAGTAAAAAGTCGAACAAATATCCTGTGGGACTCATTCGCCAACACTTCTACTTTTGCTTTGGAAATGAAGCTACAAATTGAGTTTGCATACTTTCAAACAAGTAGAAATGCTGGTGAATATGTCCAACAGGACACTTGTTTGACTTATTACACTTACTCTGGTTCTCGTTGGCAATTATGGTGGTCCTTGTGTAGCGTACATAAATTCCCTAATGTAGGAGGCTGGCATTGTGTGTGGTGGGTACCTATGGTACTTACACTTTATACCAGGTCCCGTTATTCCTAATTAGTGTAGTGTAGGCAGTGTCTAGAAATCAGGATCGCTAGAGGTAGCTGTGGATGAGCAGCCAAGGCTTATTTAGGAGACATGCAAAGCTCATGCAGTACCACTGTAGCCCCACAGGACTCACACACACGAAAGAAAACACTCAGTGTTACAAAAATAAAGGTACTTCATTTTGGTGACACAAATACCAAAAATACCATAGAGACTATACCATCTCAGGAGGTAAGTAATGTCAAATTATATACACTAGTATGCATAAATAGGCATCAAAACAGTTAGAAGAAACAATGCAATTAGTGATAATCACAATAGTTAGAAAAGGGCCTGGGGTAGCAAAAACAATATACTAAGAAAGTAGAATGCGAAAGTCAGTCTTCCACCTAGGTAAGTGTAGTGTGTAGAGGGGAGCTGGGAGTACTAGAAAGACCCAAAGGTAAGTACCAAAACCCACCCCAGTGACCAGGAAAGCAGGAGTAAATCACAGTAACATTCCCAGAACACACACAGAAACAAGAAGAAGAATTATACAAAACCCAGAAGAGACTGCAAGACACCAACAGTGGATTCCTAGACACAAAGACCTGTGGAAGAAGGTGACCAAGTCCAAGAAGCAACGATGAGTCCAGGAAAAGCAGGAGCTCCTGCTAACCCTGATGAAGGTGCAAAAGGTGAACCACCAGTGAAGAAGAAAAGTGAGCACTGCACCCAAGAAGATGAAGTTGGGTTCCTGGAGGATGTAAGTGATGTCCCATGCCCGATGGGGGTTTGCAGTCGCGTTTGCGTCGTCGAAGTCTACTAACAAGCCTTGGCACATGCAAAGCTCGTGGTTAGTGGAAAATGGCACTGCCTGGGACCAGGAAGGACTATCACTAGGAGGGGGAGGCAGAGGGGGCCCTCAGCAACTCAGAAATCCCACAGAAGTCCAGGCAGCATGCACAGGAGTCCCACAGCACAGGGACAAGAAAGATGCAGAAGAGGCCCACGCAGCACTATGACAAAGGCTCCCGCTCTGCTGGAGAACAACTCAGGAAGCTGTGTGTTGCACGATAGAGTGCTGGGGGCTGGAGCTACAAGATGCATGAAAGACTTGGAGAAAGGATCTCAACAAGCCTTGGCAGCTGCAAAAGACGAGGTGCATGGGGGTACTGTCTGGCATGGGGAGGAAAGGTCTTGATCTCCACCAAAGTGGGACAGCTGGAAGAGAGGACCGTCAGGACCACTTCAGTTCATCACCCGTAATGCAGGATCCATGCAGCTCAGCAGGAGAGGGGATCCACACAGCTGTTCGTCATTGCAGTTGGTGTCTGCAGAAGCCCTTCAAAGCATTTCCAGTGAGTTGGGGAGGCTACCCCTCCCAAGCCTGTAACATCTATTTCCAAAGCAAGAGGGTGTAACACCCCTCTCCCAAAGGAAATCCTTTGCTCAGCCTTCCTGGGCTCAAACTTTTCAAGCAACAGAAGGGCAGGAACCTGTCTGTGAGGTGGCAGCAGCTGGGGCTGTCTGGAAAACCTCAGAAGGCTGAAATGGCAACACTGGGGGACCTCAAAGGAGCCCCCAGAGCTCATGGAATCATACAATCAATGCTTGCAAAAGCCATGGGGTATGATTCCAACATGTTTGATACCAAACAGGGATATGTTCAGAGTTACCATTATGAAGCTGGACATAGGTGGTGACCTATGTCCAGTACCCATGTAAAAAAGCATCCCGCACTCACAAAGTCCGAGAAAATGGCCCTGAAGGTTGTGGGGGTACCTCTGTTAGTGCAGGGATGCCCTCACACACAAGTACTTTGCACCCTGCCTTCAGGACTGGAGGGCCTGCCAAAGGGGTGACTTATAAGTGACCTGGTGCAATGAAAATGGCAGTGAAAGGGTGCTTTCACCTTTTCACGCAGGCTGCAATGGCAGTCCTGCAGAAGCCTTTGCATGGACTCCCTATGGGTGGCAAAATATATGCTGCAGCCCATAGGGATCCCCTGGACCCCAATGCCCTGGGTACATGGGTACCACATACTAGGGACTTAGAAGGGGGCAGCAGTATAGCAATTATGTGTGAAATACAGACTTTTGGAAGAGAGAGCATAATCACTAGGATCCTGGTTAGCAGGATCCCAGTGAACACAGTCATACACACTGACATCAGGCAGAATATGGGGGCAACCATGCCAAGAAAGAGGGTACTTTCCTATACCTAACAAGCACTTCAAAACTCAGTCATGCCTTTAACATTTTGCCACACAGAGTACTCTGTGACCATGTGGCATATGTTCTGTCCACTAGTATATGCAGTATGGGGACTATAATGCACGTTAATTGAATAGAACAGCTACCATGTTCTGACTGTTGATATAGGTGTCAAGCAAGCCATAAGGAAGACCATGATTTCCTGTAGAAGATGAAGAAAAAGTCAGTGGCTGTTTGCCTAATGAAACAGTGGCCCATGGACGTTTGGTAGCGAAGCACAGCCACTGAAAGGATTACCCAACGACAGCTCCACCTCAGTCGATTTCCCAGAACTTTGCCTTAGTATGATACAATGTAAAGCAAGCAGGGACACAGAGGACTGGTTGAGATGGGCAATGGGGACAGTAATACCGACTCTTTTGCCGCTCTCCATGCTTCAAGTACACTTTACAGCGACGACATGGATGATTCTTTTTGGGTGTTTAACAAATGCAATCAGCAAAGTGTTGCTCCTGCAGCCTTGCCACATCCTCCAGAACATATGAGGTGGAGGCTGCTGCTGCTTCTGTAACATCAGTGCGCATTCCAATTGCAGACAACCCGAATTCAAGGAAAGTTATGAATCTTCCTGTGTTTGTCTGACGGTAAACAACATACACATTGTTTGTTGCCGTTTGGATTAGGCGGGTAAACAGTTTCGAGTGAGAATTTTATAACACGCATTGTATGGTTGAAGAACCTGTTCATTCTTGTCCACTCTGCCCATGTACTTATTGCAATCAGGTATACAGATATGTAGGAGGCTGGCCTACTTTATAGTGGGTACCTGATGGTACTTACACCTTGCTCCAGGTCCAGTTATCCCTTGTTAGTAGATTAGTAGTGTTCTAGCAGCTTGGGCTGATAGAGGTAGCTATAGCAGAGCAGCTTAGGCTGAACTAGGAGACATGCAAAGCTCCTACTATAACACTTATCTCATATAGCACTATATCAAAAGAATCATAATACTCACAGTTACTAAAAATGAAGGTACTTTATTTTAGTGACAATGTGCCTAAAAATATCTCAGAGGTTATACTCCCTTAGGAGGTAAGTAAAATACACAAAATATCCACACAAACCAAAATCAGGTAAGTAAACAGTTAGAAAAGTAGTGCAAACACTGTAGAATACAATAGGATGCAATAGGCCTAGGGGCAACACAAACCATATACTAAGAAAGTGGAATGCGAACCACTTAGGGACCCCAGGCCTAGTGTAGTGTGTAGAGGGTCGCTGGGAATGTAAGAAAACACTAGGGTTGTCCAAGATACCCCACCCCAAGACCCTGAAAAGTAGGAGTAAAGTTACCCTACTTCCACAGAAACACACTAAAGTCGTGATAGGAGATTCTGCAAAGACCACAACAGACTGCAAAGCACTGAAGATGGATTCCTGGACCTGAGGACCAGAAAGGAAAGGGACCAAGTCCAAGAGTCACGCAAGTGTCCAGGGGGACAGGAGCCCACTAAACCCCGGATGAAGGTGAAAAAAGGTTGCTTCTGGGTGGAAGAAGCCAAAGATTCTGCAACAACGGAAGGTGCCAGGAACTTCTCCTTTGCTCAGAAGATGTCCCACGGCGTGCTGGTGGATGCAGAGTTGTTTCCATGCAGAAAGACCACAAACAAGCCTTGCTAGCTGCAAGAGTCGTGGTTAAAGATTATGGGTGATGCCAGGGCCCAGGAAGCATCAGGAGGTCGCCCCTTGGCAGAAGTGGAAGAGAGAAGTGCAGAGGAACACCGTTATCTGAAGAGAAACCCACAGGAGAGACCCTAAATAGCCCTCAGAGGAGGATTGGCCACCTAACCAGGTAAGCACCTATCAGGAGGGGTCTCTGACGTCACCTGCTGGCACTGGCTACTCAGAGGCCTCCACTGTGCCCTCACACCTCTGCATTCAAGATGGCAGAGGTCTAGGGCACACTGGAGGAGCTCTGGGCACCACTCCATGGGTAGTGATGGACAGGGGAGTGATCACTCCCCTTTCCTTTGTCCAGTTTCGTGGCAGAGCAGAGGCTGGGGGATCCCTGAACCAGTGTAGACTGGCTTATGCAAGGAGGGCACCATCTGTGCACTTCAAAGCATTTCCAGAGGCTGGGGAGGCTACTCCTCCCCAGCCCTTAACACCTATTTCCAAAGGGAGAGGGTGTAACACCCTCTCTCAGAGGAAATTCTTTGTTCTGCCTTCCTGGGTCTGGGCTGCCCAGACCCCAGGAGGGCAGAAACCTGTCTGAGGGTTGGCAGCAGCGGTAGCTGCAGAGAAAACCCCAGAGAGCTGGTTTGGCAGTACCCGGGGTCCATGCTGGAGCCCCGGGGATGCATGGGATTGGCACCCCAATACCAGATTTGGCATGGGGGGACAATTCCATGATCTTAGACATGTTACATGGACATATTCGGAGTTACCATTGTGAAGCTACATATAGGTATTGCCCTATATGTAGTGCACGTGTGTAATGGAGTCCCCGCACTCGCAAGGTCTGGGGAAATTGCCCTGAACAATGTGGGGGCACCATGGCTAGTGCCAGGATGCCCTCACACTTAGTAACTTTGCACCTAACCTTCACTAAGTGAGGTTTAGACATATAGGTGACTTATAAGTTACTTAAGTACAGTGTAAAATGGCTGTGAAATAACGTGGACGTTATTTCACTCAGGCTGTGTAGGAGGCTGGACTGGCTTGTAGTGAGTACCTAGGGGTACTTGCACCTTGTACCAGGCCCAGTTATCCCTTATTAGTGTATAGGGTGTCTAGCAGCATAGGCTGATAGATAATGGTAGCTTAGCAGAGCAGCTTAGGCTGAACTAGGAGACGAGTGAAGCTCCTACAGTACCACTTAGTGTCATATGCACAATATCATAAGAAAACACAATACACAGATATACTAAAAATAAAGGTACTTTATTTTTATGACAATATGCCAAAAGTATCTCAGTTAGTACCCTCAGTATGAGGATAGCAAATATACACAAGATATATGTACACAATACCAAAATATGCAGTAATAGTATTAGAAAACAGTGCAAACAATGTATAGTTACAATAGGATGCAATGGAGACACATAGGGATAGGGGCAACACAAACCATATACTCCAAAAGTGGAATGCGAACCACGAATGGACCCCAAACCTATGTGACCTTGTAGAGGGTCGCTGGGACTATTAGAAAATAGTAAGGGTTAGAAAAATAGCCCACCCCAAGACCCTGAAAAGTGAGTGCAAAGTGCACTAAAGTTCCCCAAAGGACATAGAAGTCGTGATAGGGGAATTCTGCAGGAAAGACACAAACCAACAATGCAACAACAATGGATTTCCAGTCGAGGGTACCTGTGGAACAAGGGGACCAAGTCCAAAAGTCACAAGCAAGTCGGAGATGGGCAGATGCCCAGGAAATGCCAGCTGTGGGTGCAAAGGAGCTGCTACTGGACAGTAGAAGCGTAGGTTTCTGCAAGAACGACAAGGGCTAGAGACTTCCCCTTTGGAGGACGGATCCCTCACGCCGAGTAGAGCTGTGCAAAAGTGTTTTCTCGCCGAAAGACCGCCAACAAGCCTTGCTAGCTGCAAATCATGCGGTAAGGGTTTTTGGATGCTGCTGTGGACCAGGATGTCGCAAATTGCGTCAGGAGACAGAGGGGGCGTTGAGCAAGAAAAGGAGCCCTCTCACCAGCAGGCAGCACCCGGACAAGTGCCAGAAACAGGCACTATGAGGATGCGTGAAACAGTGCTCACCCGAAGTCGCACAAAGGAGTCCCACGTCGCCGGAGAACAACTTAGGAGGTCGTGCAATGCAGGTTAGAGTGCCGTGGACCCAGGCTGGACTGTGCACAAAGGATTTCTGCCGGAAGTGCACGGAGGCCGGAGTAGCTGCAAAAGTCGTGGTTCCCAGCAATGCAGTCTGGCGTGGGGAGGCAAGGACTTACCTCCACCAAACTTGGACTGAAGAGTCACTGGACTGTGGGAGTCACTTGGACAGAGTTGCTGGATTCAAGGGACCTCGCTCGTCGTGCTGAGAGGAGACCCAAGGTACGGGTGATGCAGTTCTTTGGTGCCTGCGGTTGCAGGGGGACGATTCCGTCGACCCATGGGAGATTTCTTCGGAGCTTCTAGTGCAGAGAGGAGGCAGACTACTCCCACAGCATGCACCACCAGGAAAACAGTAGAGAAGGCGGCAGGATCAGCGTTACAGAGTTGCAGTAGTCGTCTTTGCTACTATGGTGCAGTTTTGCAGGCTTCCAGCGTGGTCAGCAGTCGATTCCTTGGCAGAAGGTGAAGAGAGAGATGCAGAGGAACTCGGATGAGCTCTTGCATTCGTTATCTAAGGAATCCCAAGAGACAGAGACCCTAAATAGCCAGAAAAGAGGGTTTGGCTACCTAGGAGAGAGGATAGGCTAGCAACACCTGAAGGAGCCTATCAGGAGGAGTCTCTGACGTCACCTGATGGCACTGGCCACTCAGAGCAGTCCAGTGTGCCAGCAGCACCTCTGTTTCCAAGATGGCAGAGGTCTGGAGCACACTGGAGAAGCTCTGGGCACCTCCCAGGGAAGGTACAGGTCTGGGGAGTGGTCACTCCCCTTTCCTTTGTCCAGTTTCGCACCAGAGCAGGGCTAAGGGGTCCCTGAACCGGTGTAAACTGGCTTATGCAGAAATGGGCACCAAATGTGCCCATGAAAGCATTTCCAGAGGCTGGGGGAGGCTACTCCTCCCCTGCCTTCACACCATTTTCCAAAGGGAGAGGGTGTAACACCCTCTCTCAGAGGAAGTCCTTTGTTCTGCCATCCTGGGCCAGGCCTGGCTGGACCCCAGGAGGGCAGATGCCTGTCTGAGGGGTTGGCAGCAGCAGCAGCTGCAGTGAAACCCCGGGAAAGGCAGTTTGGCAGTACCAGGGTCTGTGCTACAGACCACTGGGATCATGGGATTGTGCCAACTATGCCAGGATGGTATAGAGGGGGCAATTCCATGATCATAGACATATTACATGGCCATATTCGGAGTTACCATTGTGAAGCTACATATAGGTAGTGACCTCTATGTAGTGCACGCGTGTAATGGTGTCCCGCACTCACAAAGTCCGGGGAATTGGCCCTGAACAATGTGGGGGCACCTTGGCTAGTGCCAGGGTGCCCTCACACTAAGTAACTTAGCACCCAACCTTTACCAGGTAAAGGTTAGACATATAGGTGACTTATAAGTTACTTAAGTGCAGTGTAAAATGGCTGTGAAATAACGTGGACGTTATTTCACTCAGGCTGCAGTGGCAGGCCTGTGTAAGAATTGTCAGAGCTCCCTATGGGTGGCAAAAGAAATGCTGCAGCCCATAGGGATCTCCTGGAACCCCAATACCCTGGGTACCTCAGTACCATATACTAGGGAATTATAAGGGTGTTCCAGTAAGCAAATGTAAATTGGTAAAATTGGTCACTAGCCTGTTAGTGACAATTTGAAAGAAATGAGAGAGCATAACCACTGAGGTTCTGATTAGCAGCGCCTCAGTGAGACAGTTAGTCATAACACAGGTAACACATTCAGGCACACTTATGAGCACTGGGGCCCTGACTAGCAGGGTCCCAGTGACACATACAACTAAAACAAGATATATACAGTGAAAAATGGGTGTAACATGCCAGGCAAGATGGTACTTTCCTAAACAACCCCCCCACCCCAAACGAAGGACAATAAGACTAGCCATGACCTGATGAGTCTTCACTGTCTAAGTGGAAATATCTGGAGAGTCCATCTGCATTGGAGTGGCTACTCCCCGGTCTATGTTCCACTGTATAGTCCATTCCCTGTAGGGATATGGACCACCTCAGCAATTTAGGATTTTCACCTTTCATTTGTTTTAGCCAAAGTAGAGGTTTGTGGTCTGTCTGAACAATGAAGTGAGTGCCAAACAGGTATGGCCTCAACTTCTTCAGTGCCCAGACCACAGCAAAGGCCTCCCTCTCAATGGCAGACCAATGCTTTTCTCTAGGGGTCAACCTCCTACTAATAAAAGCAACAGGTTGATCCTGGCCCTCAGAATTAAGTTGTGATAGGACTGCCCCTACTCCTAGTTCAGATGCATCAGTTTGGACATAGAGGGCCGTATTTATACTCTGGTTGCGCCGAATTTGCGTCGTTTTTTTCGACGTAAATTCGACGCTAAACTAACGCAAACTAACGCCATATTTATACTATGGCGTTAGACGCTTCGGGCGCCAAAGTGCCCGGAGTGGGCGTCATTTTTTAGCGTGAACCCCTTCCTTGCGTTAATGATATGCAAGGGAGGCGTTCCCGTCTTAAAAAATGACTCCCAGGCCTTTACGTGGTATTTATACTCCAGGGCAAAAATGACGCCCGGGAGTGGGCGTGGCCAAAAACGGCGCTTTTGCGCCGCTTTTTAACGCCTGGGTCAGGCATGGCGTTAAGGGACAAGTGGGCTCAAAATGAGCCCAGAGGTGCCCTCCCCTGCCCCCAGGGACCCCCCCTGCCACCCTTGCCCACCCCAGGAGGACACCCAAGGACGGAGGGACCCATCCCATGGACATTAAGGTAAGTCCAGGTAAGTTTTTTTTTTTTTTTTTTTTGTGGCATAGGGGGGCCTGATTTGTGCCCCCCTACATGCCACTATGCCCAATGACCATGCCCAGGGGACAGAAGTCCCCTGGGCATGGCCATTGGGCAAGGGGGCATGACTCCTATCTTTACAATGATAGGAGTCATGTTGATGGGGGATGGGCGTCAAAAAAAAATGGCGCAAGTCGGGTTACGACGATTTTTTAGCGTCAACCTGACTTGCGCCATTTTAAGACGCCCTAACGTCATTTTTTCCCAACGCCGGAGCTGCCTGGTCTACGTGGTTTTTTTCCACGCACACCAGGCAGCGCCGGTCTGATTGCGCCGTCTAACGCCATTCCATAAATACGGCGCCCGCATGGCGCTTCAGAATGGCGTTAGACGGCGCAAAATTTTTTGACGCTAAACTGCGTTAGCGCAGTTTAGCGTCAAAAAGTATAAATATGGGCCAGAATTTTTTAGAGTAACAAGGGCTTTTCAGGACAGGTGCAGAGCACATGGCCTGCTTCAGCTCCTCAAAAGCTTTCAGACAGCTAGCTGTCCACAATACCTTTTTAGGCATCTTTTTGGATGTGAGGTCATTAAGAGGGGCTGCAATGGAGCCATAGTTCTTAATGAACCTCCTGTAATACCCATTGAGGCCTAGGAAGGCTCTCACCTGAGTCTGAGTAGTAGGGGGAACCCAATCTATAATTGTTTGGATTTTTCCCTGAAGTGGTGCAATCTGTTCCCCACCAACAAGGTGTCCCAGATAAACCACCTTTCCCTGCCCTATCTGGCACTTTGAAGCCTTGATAGTGAGGCCTGCCTTTTGCAGGGCCTCTAAAACTTTCCATAGGTGGACCAGGTGATCATCCCAACTGGAGCTAAAGACAGCTATATCGTCCTAATATGCTGCACTAAAAGCTTCCAGCCCTTGCAGGACTGTGTTCACCAACCTCTGAAAAGTGGCAGGTGCATTTTTCAATCCAAAAGGCATTACTGTGAATTGGTAATGGCCTCCAATGGTTGAAAATGCAGTTTTAGGTTTAGCATCTTCTGACAATTTGATCTGCCAATACCCTGCAGTCAAATCAAAAGTGCTTAGATACTTGGCAGATGCCAGTGTATCTATGAGCTCATCTGCCCTGGGTATAGGGTGAGCATCAGTTTTGGTTACCTGGTTGAGACCTCTATAATCTACACAAAACCGCATTTCCTTCTTTCCATCCTTGGAATGAGGTTTTGGTACAAGTACCACAGGAGAAGCCCATGGACTTTCAGAGTGCTCAACCACTCCCAGTTCTAACATTTTCTGCACCTCTTGCTTTATGCAGTCTCTGACATGGTCAGGCTGCCTATAGATCTTACTTTTGACAGGCAAGCTGTCTCCAGTATCTATAGTGTGCTCACACCAAGAAGTGGTACCTGGCACAGTAGAGAAGAGTTCAGAAAACTGACCCAGGAGATTTATGCAATGGTCTTTCTGCTCAGCAGTAAGACAATCAGCCAAAACTACACCTTCCACTAGAGCATCTTGTTCTGTGGAAGAGAAGAGATCAGGTAGAGGATCACTGTCTTCTTCCTGTCCCTCATCAGTTGCCATGAGCAGGGTGAGATCAGCCCTGTCATAGTAGGGTTTCAGGCGATTGACATGGAGCACCCTAAGGGGACTCCTGGCAGTGCCTAAGTCAACTAAGTAGGTGACTTCACCCTTCTTTTCAACAATTATGTTGGGCCCACTCCATTTATCTTGGAGTGCTCTTGGGGCCACAGGCTCCAAGACCCACACTTTCTGCCCTGGTTGGTACTGAACCAAAACAGTCTTCTGATCATGCCATTGCTTCTGGAGCTCTTGGCTGGCCTGAAGGTTTTCACTGGCCTTTTTCATATACTCAGCCATCCTTGATCTGAGGCCAAGTACATAATCCACAATATCTTGCTTTGGAGCTTTTAAAGGTTGTTCCCAACCCTCCTTGACAAGTGTTAGTGGACCCCTAACAGGGTGTCCAAAGAGGAGTTCAAAGGGGCTGAAGCCCACTCCTTTCTGGGGTACCTCCCTGTAGGCAAAAAGGAGGCATGGTAAAAGGATATCCCATCTCCTGCGGAGTTTTTCTGGGAGTCCCATAATCATGCCTTTGAGAGTTTTGTTAAATCTCTCCACCAGTCCATTAGTTTGTGGATGATAGGGTGTAGTGAACTTGTAAGTCACACCACACTCCTTCCACATGGCCTTTAAGTAAGCAGACATGAAATTGCTTCCCCTGTCTGATACTACTTCCTTTGGGAAGCCCACCCTGGAAAATATTCCCAGGAGTGCCTTTGCCACTGCAGGTGCTGTAGTGGTCCTTAAAGGAATTGCTTCAGGATATCTTGTGGCATGGTCCACTACCACCAAGATAAACCTATTGCCTGAAGCAGTAGGAGGGTCAAGGGGGCCAACTATGTCAACCCCTACCCTTTCAAAGGGAACCCCAACCACAGGCAGTGGAACAAGGGGTGCCTTTGGGGTGCCACCTGTCTTGCCACTGGCTTGACAGGTTTCACAGGACTTACAAAATTATTTTGTGTCCTCAGACATTCTAGGCCAATGAAACAAGGGAACAAGCCTGTCCCAAGTTTTCATTTGTCCTAGATGCACAGCTAGGGGAATGTTGTGGCTAGAGTTAGGAGGAACTTTCTGTACTCCCGAGGAATCACTAACCTCCTGGCAGTTCCAGGTTTAGGATCCCTTGCTTCAGTGTACAAGAGGTTGTCCTCCCAGTAAACTCTGTGAGAGTCACTGACATCCTCATTAGCCTGTTTGACAGCTTGCTGTCTTAGACCCTCTAGTGTGGGACAGGTATGCTGTGCCACACTCAGGTCCTCCCTGGCAGGCCCCCCTTCACCCAAAATCTCAGCAGTGTCTGCTTCCAGCTCCTCTGGTGTAGGTTCTGCACAGGGTGGAAATTCTTCTTCCTCAGAAGTAGAATCCACTGTAGAGGAAGGGATAGTAGGAAGTGCTTTACTTCTACTAGCGCTAGCTTTAGGGAGCACTTGGTCCATTGTTCCAGGATCCAAGTCACCCTGTCCTTTTTGCTTTTTGGCCTGAGCCCTTGTTAAAGCAAAAATATGCCCTGGGATGCCCAGCATTGCTGCATGGGCCTCCAACTCCACATCTGACCAAGCTGATGTCTCCAAATCATTCCCTAATAGACAGTCTACAGGTAAATCTGAAGCTACCACAACTTTCTTTGGACCAGTAACCCCCCCCGTTGAGATTTACAACAGCCATGGGGTGGTTAAGTGTGTTGTTTTGAGCATCGGTTACTTGGTACTGGTGACCAAGTAGGTGTTGTTCAGGGTGGACCAGTTTCTCTATGACCATAGTCACACTGGCTCCAGTGTCCCTGTAGGCCTGAACCTCAACACCATTTATTAGGGGTAGTTGCTTGTACTTATCCATGTTAAGGAGACAAGCAACCAAGGTGGCTAAATCAATAGCCCCCTCAGAGACTAACACAGCCTCTGTGGTCTCCCTAATCAGACCAACCCCAACTAAGTTACCAAAAGTGAGCCCAGCTACTCCCTTGGATTGGCTATTAGTAGGTTTGCTCCCACCACCACTGCTATTAGTAGGGACACTAGGTGTAGCAGCAGGGGTTGTAGTGGTAGGAGTCTTGGTGCTTTTCTTTGGACAACTGGGATCTGTTGTCCAATGGCCTTTTATTTTACATAAATAGCACCATGGTTTCTTTTCTTTGTTTTGATTAGAAGAGGATTTGGGCCCACCACCCCCACCAGAGTGTTTTTGTGGGCCTGATGAAGACTCATTTTTAGATTTGTCCCCACCCTTGTCAGAAGACTTACCATCCTTCTTCTTGTTGCCATCTTTGTCACCCCCTGTATGAACTTTTCTGTTCACCCTTGTTCTGACCCATTTGTCTGCCTTCTTTCCCAATTCTTGGGGAGAGGTGAGATCAGAGTCCACTAAGTACTGGTGCAACAAATCAGACACACAATTATTAAGAATATGCTCTCTCAGGATCAAGTTATACAGGCTGTCATAATCAGTAACTTTACTGCCATGTAACCACCCCTCCAAGGCCTTCACTGAATGGTCAATGAAATCAACCCAGTCTTGTGAAGACTCCTTTTTGGTTTCTCTGAACTTTATCCTGTATTGTTCAGTGGTTAAGCCATAACCATCCAGGAGTGCATTCTTAAGAACTGTAAAATTATTGGCATCACTTTCTTTCACAGTAAGGAGCCTATCCCTACCCTTTTCACTAAATGATAGCCATAGGATAGCAGCCCACTGCCTTTGAGGGACATCCTGTACAACACAGGCCCTCTCAAGTGCAGCAAACCACTTGTTAATGTCATCCACCTCCTTATAAGGGGGAACTATCTTGTGCAGATTCCTAGAATCATGCTCTTTTGCAGGATGACTATTGGGAATACTGCTGCTGCCACCATGGGTTTCTAAACCCAGTTTCTGTCTCTCCTTCTCTACTTCTAAGGACTGTCTATCCAAATCCAGCTGTTGCTTCTTGAGCTTCAGTCTGGTTTGTTCCACTCTCAATCTATTGAGCTCCCTTTCTAACAATCTGTCATCAGGGTGGGTGGGAGGGACATGTCTTGAAACAGAAGTATGGTGAGAATGGACAGAAGGATTCCTGTCCCTTACAGAGGGCACCCTAACAGCTTGGTTAACAGAAACATCAGTACTACTGTGGTGAGAATGAATGCTCTTGCTATGATGTGAGACAACACTATCTGTATGGTGTGACTCAACATCAGTACCAACTATGCTAGACTGTCTAGTAATGGGCAGGCTAGGAAGTTTCTTTCCTGAATCTTTTTCTAGGGGAGTCCCTGGATCAGATTGGGAACCATTAGCTACTTTTTCAACAGATGGGGCCCTTGTGGCCTTATCTTGTTCTCTAAGCATGTTCAGCAATAATTCCAAGGAAGGATTCTTCCCTACACTCAAACCTCTTTCTATACAGAGACTCCTTGCTCCTTTCCAGCTAAGGTGGTCATATGCAAGTTTGGACAGATCAACATTTTGGCCTGTGCCAGACATTTTAGAAAGAGTTTAAGTGACAGAAAAAGTGAGAAAAAGTTTTTAGAGCTTTTAAAAAGACAGAAAAAAAACTTTTTAAACTTTTAAGAACTTTTAGAAAGTTTAGAAGTACTTTTCAGCACTTTAGAAAAGAGTGAAAAGAGGAAATGCAAAACGTTTTGGTTATGTGTACATACACTGAACTTGTTTTGTATATTTTTCTCTTATGAAAAGTACAATGACAAGAGTAGTAAGTAGTCTCAAAGCACTTATCCCACCGCTGCACAACCAATGTAGGAGGCTGGACTGGCTTGTAGTGAGTACCTAGGGGTACTTGCACCTTGCACCAGGCCCAGTTATCCCTTATTAGTGTATAGGGTGTCTAGCAGCATAGGCTGATAGATAATGGTAGCTTAGCAGAGCAGCTTAGGCTGAACTAGGAGACGAGTGAAGCTCCTACAGTACCACTTAGTGTCATATGCACAATATCATAAGAAAACACAATACACAGATATACTAAAAATAAAGGTACTTTATTTTTATGACAATATGCCAAAAGTATCTCAGTGAGTACCCTCAGTATGGCAAATATACACTAGATATATGTACACAATACCAAAATATGCAGTAATAGTATTAGAAAACAGTGCAAACAATGTATAGTTACAATAGGATGCAATGGAGACACATAGGGATAAGGGCAACACAAACCATATACTCCAAAAGTGGAATGCGAACCACAAATGGACCCCAAACCTATGTGACCTTGTAGAGGGTCGCTGGGACTATTAGAAAATAGTAAGGGTTAGAAAAATAGCCCACCCCAAGACCCTGAAAAGTGAGTGCAAAGTGCACTAAAGTTCCCCAAAGGACATAGAAGTTGTGATAGGGGAATTCTGCAGGAAAGACACAAACCAACAATGCAACAACAATGGATTTCCAGTTGAGGGTACCTGTGGAACAAGGGGACCAAGTCCAAAAGTCACAAGCAAGTCGGAGATGGGCAGATGCCCAGGAAATGCCAGCTGTGGGTGCAAAGGAGCTGCTACTGGACAGTAGAAGCATAGGTTTCTGCAAGAATGACAAGGGCTAGAGACTTCCCCTTTGGAGGACGGATCCCTCACGCCGTGGAGAGTCGTGCAGAAGTGTTTTCCCGCCGAAAGACCGCCAACAAGCCTTGCTAGCTGCAAATCGTTCAGTAAGGGTTTTTGGATGCTGCTGTGGCCCAGGAGGGACCAGGATGTCGCAATTTGCGTCAGGAGACAGAGGGGGCATCGAGCAAGACAAGGAGCCCTCTCAGCAGCAGGCAGCACCTGGAGAAGTGCCAGAAACAGGCACTACGAGGATGTGTGAAATGGTGCTCACCCAAAGTTGCACAAAGGAGTCCCACGTCGCCGGAGAACAACTTAGGAGGTCGTGCAATGCAGGTTAGAGTGCCGTGGACCCAGGCTGGACTGTGCACAAAGGATTTCCGCCGGAAGTGCACGGAGGCCGGAGTAGCTGCAAAAGTCGTGGTTCCCAGCAATGCAGTCTGGCGTAGGGAGGCAAGGACTTACCTCCACCAAACTTGGACTGAAGAGTCACTAGACTGTGGGAGTCACTTGGACAGAGTTGCTGGATTCAAGGGACCTCGCTCGTCGTGCTGAGAGGAGACCCAAGGTACCAGTGATGCAGTTCTTTGGTGCCTGCGGTTGCAGGGGGACGATTACGTCGACCCACGGGAGATTTCTTCAGAGCTTCTAGTGCAGAGAGGAGGTAGACTACCCCCACAGCATGCACCGCCAGGAAAACAGTCGAGAAGGCGGCAGGATCAGCGTTACAGAGTTGCAGTAGTCGTCTTTGCTACTATGTTGCAGTTTTGCAGGCTTCCTGCGCGGTCAGCAGTCGATTCCTTGGCAGAAGGTGAAGAGAGAGATGCAGAGGAACTCGGATGAGCTCTTGCATTTGTTATCTAAGGAATCCCAAGAGACAGAGACCCTAAATAGCCAGAAAAGAGGGTTTGGCTACCTAGGAGAGAGGATAGGCTAGCAACACCTGAAGGAGCCTATCAGGAGGAGTCTCTGACGTCACCTGATGGCACTGGCCACTCAGAGCAGTCCAGTGTGCCAGCAGCACCTCTGTTTCCAAGATGGCAGAGGTCTGGAGCACACTGGAGGAGCTCTGGGCACCTCCCAGGGGAGGTACAGGTCAGGGGAGTGGTCACTCCCCTTTCCTTTGTCCAGTTTCGCACCAGAGCAGGGCTAAGGGGTCCCTGAACCGGTGTAGACTGGCTTATGCAGAAATGGGCACCAAATGTGCCCATGAAAGCATTTCCAGAGGCTGGGGGAGGCTACTCCTCCCCTGCCTTCACACCATTTTCCAAAGGGAGAGGGTGTAACACCCTCTCTCAGAGGAAGTCCTTTGTTCTGCCATCCTGGGCCAGGCCTGGCTGGACCCCAGGAGGGCAGATGCCTGTCTGTGGGGTTGGCAGCAGCAGCAGCTGCAGTGAAAACCCGGGAAAGGCAGTTTGGCAGTACCAGGGTCTGTGCTACAGACCACTGGGATCATGGGATTGTGCCAACTATGCCAGGATGGTATAGAGGGGGCAATTCCATGATCATAGACATATTACATGGCCATATTCGGAGTTACCATTGTGAAGCTACATATAGGTAGTGACCTATATGTAGTGCACGCGTGTAATGGTGTCCCCGCACTCACAAAGTCCGGGGAATTGGCCCTGAACAATGTGGGGGCACCTTGGCTAGTGCCAGGGTGCCCTCACACTAAGTAACTTAGCACCCAACCTTTACCAGGTAAAGGTTAGACACATAGGTGACTTATAAGTTACTTAAGTGCAGTGTAAAATGGCTGTGAAATAACGTGGACGTTATTTCACTCAGGCTGCATTGGCAGGCCTGTGTAAGAATTGTCAGAGCTCCCTATGGGTGGCAAAAGAAATGCTGCAGCCCATAGGGATCTCCTGGAACCCCAATACCCTGGGTACCTCAGTACCATATACTAGGGAATTATAAGGGTGTTCCAGTAAGCAAATGTAAATTGGTAAAAATGGTCACTAGCCTGTTAGTGACAATTTGAAAGAAATGAGAGAGCATAACCACTGAGGTTCTGATTAGCAGAGCCTCAGTGAGACAGTTAGGCACCACACAGGGAACACATATAGGCCACAAACTATGATCACTGGGGTCCTGGCTAGCAAGGTCCCAGTGATACATATCAAACACACTGACAAATAGGGTTTCCACTGTGAGCACTGGGGACCTGGCTAGCAGGATCCCAGTGAGACAGTAAAAACTCCCTGACATATACTCACAAACAGGCCAAAAGTGGGGGTAACAAGGATAGAAAGAGGCTACCTTCCTAGAAGATGGGCTTGTGGACTTCGGCCATCTGACCCCAAACCGTGATGAAGGAAGTGCTCTCATCATAAATTGTAGTGGCATGTATACATCACACATGTCCAAGAACTTGACTGCGAGCAGTTCCATGGAACGCAATGCAGTACTCTGGGATTTCAGGAGCTTCTTGCAAAGAAGCTCCTGCGGGAATCCTTTGTGGTTACAACAAACTATACCACAGGCCATAGTGCCAGCTTTGTAGAGCTCATTGAACAGCGCTACTTCTGTATAGAAATTGTCAACAGAAAGGTTATAACCTTTGTGAAGGAGTGGCTGGACAAGTTCCCATTCAGTCCTACCTGTGACCCCTAACGCGGTAGGGCAACCTATAGGGATAGGGTAGAGCCCTTCCCTGTATACAGTCTCAAGCTGTACACATAGCTAGAAGAGCTCTCAAACAGCATGGACAGCCTTATGCCACAATGAGCTATTTTGCTCACAATATACTGTCTGAACAGCAGCCGTCCTTTGTACAGGATCAAGGACTCATTGATTGCTATATTCTTTCCAGGAGTATAGATCTCTGGAAACCTGGCAGACAAATGTTCCATGACAGGCTGAATTTTGATGGTCCCTGGGCAATGCAGCAGAATATTAATTGAAATGCAGCATACGCTACAGTAGCAAAAAATTATCTCTGCTCATGTATGGTGCGATAATGGGGGTTACCCAAACCATGCGAGTTGTCTAGTAGGACATCAAGGTGGGTTTCTGCACTAACCCCTTTTTGAGCGTAAGGCCCAAAAATATCTTTAACTCTGCCAGCGAAGTGGGAGTCCACTGGCGTGCCCTAGAACAGAGCCCTAGAGTGCCTCCATGCTCCCTCAGAAATTGGTCTGCACGCAAATTTGATTGCTGCACAATTCCTGAAGGAATTCAACATCCAAAAATAGATGGATGTACTCAACTGGCAAAAAGTTGGCTGTATCGAGTTCACATCCATCGTCAACAGTAAAAAATTGAATTTTAACTAAATTGGGGGGCTGCCAAGAGAGCACTCTCACTGTGCTTGCTGCCGCACGTACCTGCTCTCTGGGTTGGGCTAACCTGTAATTGTCCCGTTGCACAGACTGTGCTTGCGAAGGGATAGCACAACTGTCATCATTGTCTCCCTCTGAATCACTGGAAGAGGTGTCGTTGGATGGGATTCCGCTGACTGAAAAACCACTCCCAGATTCTGCCCCATTGTCCTGTCCCTCAGATGGTGTCTCAATCTCTGACCCTGCCTCAGAGCTATCCTCCATAACCTGAGTTAGAGCTTGAGCAGCAGTCATCCAACGATATGCCATCTTTGCTACTGGCTAAACTGTCCCTCTGAAGTACTTGCCCAAGTAGGAAGGGCCGACCCCACCATTTTGTTTTTCTAAAAAAAAGGAAAACAACATTTATTTCAGAATCTGGGGGGCGCGATCATCCCCCAGAAGAACCCCAACATCATTTTTTTTAATTATGTGCCCCCACGGGGGGTGTCTGCCCACTTACACGGGGGCTGACCCCCCCAAACAAGATACCAGGTGCCTAGGGGTGTTTCCTGCCAATGGATCACAGCCACGCTGCGTTCCATGGCCAGAAAACGGTGCGAGAAAGGCATCGATGGAAATGGGAGATTCTCCCCTTTCCATCAATGCATCCCTGGCATCCGGGGAGGCCGTTTTGGCCTTTTTTTCCCCACTGAAGTGGGGAGAGGACACTTACCTGCTCCTCAATGCTCCGGTGGTGGAAAAGTGTGAAGTCAGCCCGCCTTGTGGCGCGCTGATGTCACAGAGGGGTGGGTGGGGGGTATGGTGGGAGATGCAGAAGTTCTTCCGCTTCTCCTGGGGTAAAAAAAAAAAAAAAGCCTCCGGTGCATTGCACCAAAATATTTTTAAAACCCCTCTCTGGCGTCGGCCATTGGTCGTGACTCACACCAGTGAGGGTGTGCGGGCATTAGCCAGTGGCCGATGCCTGCTCCAATGGGGTTAATATATAGCCTAAATTATGCAATCTTATGTATACAAATGATTTAATTATGTTTTTTAAAAATGTTACATTGATGTTTACATTTTAAAAAGGGTTTTAACATATTTCATAATAAACTAATATCTAAGACTTAGGTCTATATTTTCTAACATTAAGTAAATGTATTTATATTTTTTAAACATTAAAAGATGTTTATTCAACTAAAGATTGAATAAATTATGCCTATGGGCTTTCATTTTTAGTTTCTGCCTACATTATTCTCTAAAAAAAGGTGTTTCAGTACCAGTGATTGGGCATGTGTGATGCTGCACTTACTCGAGCTCTGAGCTGGAGAACATTTACACCTGCTTTGGGACTTTTCTGAGCGTAGTATTTATGGGAGTGCATATTTTAAAGGGGGATGGGCTTACTTCTTTGTGGGTGAGCGCATGTTTATCGCTAAATACCTCCCAAACCCTCACTTCCCCCTCTTTAATACTCATTAAGCCACTTTCTTTTAGTAATAAATATTTCCCATTTTCCAGCTACTTCCCACATGCGTTCCAACTCAGCTATGAGTCACTCCCTTTCAAATAGCTTAATTTTAGTACTCCCACATCACAACAGGTCTTATGTCTGGGGAAATATTTTGAATTAGGCCTCAACTGCACGCCACAAATGAATGTGTTGTTCAAAGGAAACAACTCACAGCTCTCCTCATATAGCGCTCACAAAAAAAATAATTGCCAGTGTGCAAGGAGTGTAAAAAAGAGGTGGCCAGAATGTGTTCTGCAAATTATGGCCACATTAAACAATTCCTTAAATCTCTACATGGTACCTGGCTGAATGTAGACTCAAGTTCTAAACTCTATGCATTACCATCAATGCGTATTAGGGTAAGGGGCATAACTACTGTCGAAAACTAACAAACCAATGTGCATCACCCAGAAAAATGTATTTCTCATTGGGTCACCTCATCAAACAAAGTTTCTTTAATGTCAAACCTGCTGAGGATTTCCATCACCCCAGTACTGAGTCTTTTTTATGTTTGAGGTACTTGAATTTAAACATTCATAACCTTTTTTCCTCAACAGGTATCCAGGCCAAATTTGCAGCCTTTTTTCTCATGTTTTTGAGATTCTAAAGGTACTTAGAGGTTTGTAGATTCCCCTGGAGGAAACTAAAAAAAAAAAAAGTGACAAAGTACAGAAACCTCTAGTTTAAAAAATGGGAAAAAGTGTTGTGCAAGAAAGTGGGTGCATTTTTTAAAGATGCCATCAGCAAAAGGTTTGCTGTGCCAATATTACCATCTTCCTTGCTTTCAAGAGCCAATATAGTTGTAAAAAGCATATATTTTTACTAAAGTTTTTGTATTTTAAAAATTTTCAAATGTTTCTATTTGTTGTGATTTCTACTTTGTTGTGGTGGAAACAGGTTTGAAACCCATGGTTGAACCCTGAATGCCATACATTATGAAAAGTAGACAAAATATGTAATTTACCAAAGAGTCCTTTGTGCAGCTTGTGTTTGATTTTCCTGAGGGAACTATTAGTTGAAATAAAGACATAATCAAAATAGGTAGAAAAAATATGAAACAGGACACAACATTTTTATCTGTCATTTCTCTGCCCCAAAGGCCAATGTACAAACCTAATATACCTTTCTTGGTGTTCAATGGGGCAATCCCAGCTTGAAAATATCCCTATGTTGTGATTCCGCAGCAGGGATCCATTAGGAGAGTTACAGTTTGAAAGAGGAACTATCTCACGTTTAGCATTGCTCAGTGTGGCTGACTATGCCCCCTAGCACCCATCAAAGTGAAAGCAACAAGCTGGTGGGCCTGACTGCTTTGACTTTCAATCAGTGTGAGGTCTCACCATGCTCACACCACTAGTCACAGTGAACAAAAATAGATATATAATTTGGGGACATGAGGGACGCGCTTCCCTTTCAACCCAAGATTATTTAGAAAAAATCAAATCCTTCTAGTGTCAGCACTAGAAGGGTTTTCTGAGTGTATGTGGAGGACAAGACATTCATGTCCTCTACATGCCAAGGTAATATGGTGGACTCCGATGGGTCATCTTCTGCACTGAAAGGTTCAGAGGATAGTATGATAAAAACTCCTCAGGAGTTTAAGGTCCAAAACTATGAAATAGCTACAAATCCTGTCTATAAATGAGAGTTGGTTAGCTTCTGTGTAGGAAACATCTGAAAACCACATGATCAAACAATGCCAGATCCGGAATCGCTATAAATATCTGCTGAAATGTAACTGTCAAATACTCTGTACCACCAGTGCTAGAGTGACTCATTTTTCCCATCTTTCCAAGCTACAATTCCACTGTAGTACTTGCCGTGTTTTCATTTGTTTTCAGCTTGTTTTTAGTGTTCATTATCAGTAGGCTCATGAATAGGAATAGGTTGACAAACTGATACAAGAAATTCAGTTTTGGCATGAGGAGTACATTCCTACTGTTGGGGCAGAAAAGTCCCTCACACAGTAATGGATGTGTACCTCTGCCCTGAGTGCCCCAGCTGCCGTGACATCTGGATTCTTGACAACAATGTATTGGTCATGGGGGAGCACAGATCATGCTTTACACAATGACCTAGACCTGTCTCACTGATTGAAGTCTTTCTAAGACCAGGAGGGGTTCTCAAAGAGATATCCTTCGATAGTGGAAGGCTACTGCCTTCATCTGGAGTTAAGCAGTACAAGCATGGTGGTAGCAGCGTACAGTGTTTACAGAAATCGTGGTCAATAGAGTAAATGGGCATTTTCATCTGTGTCACTGAAGTCGTGCCTTCTGGCTCACTTGTGTAAAGGTATGCTGCTGTATGCTTAACCCATTTTTGGCTTGCATTGGGTTGTATACATATAAGTTGCATTTAATGACAAATTTCTGATCACAGACCTAGTTGCATGATACTCTAAGAGCTCCCATGATTCCTACTTGTTTAGACACCGCACACTGTATTAACAGCTATTCAAAAGAAGTTTGGAAACCGCTGTTGTTTAGGTAATTTCAGGTAAAATTTAAATTTAGTTTTCCCATTTGTAGATTTAAAAAAAATAAACCAGCTTTCTTAATTGTATGGTGACAGTGCATATTCAAGTCCATGGATTACGACTCCCTAATTTCCTCCTAGAAACTGTAGACAAGGAATGTACAATGCTGTCCACAGACAAAAAAGGACCATTACCTACAGAACATTTAGCCTACTTAGTGGCAGATTCAGATGTCTGCACAAACGTGGGAGTACTTTTTAACATGACCCTAGAATATTTTGTAAAATTATAGCTATGTGAGCTATGCTCCATAAATCAGCAGTGGGTTGAAGTCTACTAGTTGATCCAGCAAGTAATGAGCCTAATAAGGACACAGAAGAAATTCCCCCCCGATTTTCACTTCCACAACTCCACGCAGCATGCGATGCAGATAGATTTGCGGCATGCTGAGATAATGTCACAAACAACTATTTTTAATGAAAATTACACATTTCACAAATTTAGAAAAAGACAAATACTAAATCATCTGAGTAACTAACATTTTCTCCTGTTTATTGACAGATTATGTTGAAATGGACAACACCTCAAATGTAACAAAATTATTTTTTTATACATATGTTCTTAATCATACCAAATTAAAATGTTCAGCTTCAGCTCATATAAGCATTGTCATAGTTTCATTCAATATGTACACCTTTGACATCCAGAACTAGGGCCCTCATTACGAGTGTGGTGGAATAAGACTGCCATACTTGCGGCCACCACATTACGACCATGACAAAAGCGCCATGGTCTCACCGCTGGCACTGCCATTTTTAGGCTGGCTGATGGCCTGGCGATGCCGGCGGTCTTAATCCACCAGGGCAGTGCTGCATTACAACTCGCATGTCCGCCAGCTTTTGCATGACACTTCCACCGCCATGCAAAGGCTGGTGGAGACAGGGTGCAGGGGACCCCATGGGAGACCCCTGCTCTGCCCATGCTATTGGCATGGGCAGGGCAGGGACTCCCGTGGACAGCTCTGTTGCACTTTTCACTCCCTGATTTACAGGCAGTGAACAGCATGACGTGTGCTGTTACACCCGATGCACCGCAACATTGCCACTGGCTCGATTACGAGCCAGCACCAATGTTGTGGTGAGTTTCTCGCTGGCCCTACGGGGAGCCCGTAATACAGCCAGCGGGGGGAATGCCGGAGTGGCGGTCTTCTGACCCAAAGAGTTTGGCGGGTAGCTTCCACTGCCCGCCAAACTCATAATGAGGCCCTAAATCTTTGTATTGAATGCTGGGTATCCCTTCCTTGCCCTTTCCCGCTCTGGCTTCTAATGCTCCTTGAAGTAGCTTACTCACCAATAGAAATACTGCTCACACTTGAGCCCCTTCTCAGTTTCCCCAACAGACCTTGGTGGCCTACTTCCTGCATTAGCTGTTTGTATTTCTGCATCCTAAACTCTTTGACACATCACCACTGTGGTGTACTAATTGCACCTGCATGTTAGCTGTTCTCCTACACATAGCTGAGGTCACTGTAGCTAACGTTTCCACAGAATAGCCAAATGTTTGCAGAAGATGGAGCTTGTGTCTCTGTTGATGCCTGCATGAGGCAGTCTTGAGCCTTTTGTGTGGCTAGTTCTTTAATAACCATTGGTTATCTCATTTCTTTGTTTCTCAAAGAAAATGTTCTCTATAATCTGCCAAGCCTTTGACTCAGTTCTGAGGCTGCCCTAAGATGTTTTCATTTTATTTTTAGCATGGATTGCTCCAGTACGTAGATTTTTGTAGGAATGTGTGAGGTTTCCTGGGTGTCTCTGATGCTAAATCTTACAGCAGGAATTCAGGCCTTATTTCTCTATGTAATACGGTTATTGACTGTATGATTTGTTGTCCAGTTTCTGCTAATAATGCAATGTTTGTAGCCAGCCTAACTAATGAAGTAGTGTTTTTGATGCTTGATTGTATCAATTTCAGTATTTGTGTGATTGTTAATCACATTTTCTGCAGTGCCATCTTCAGAGTGACATGATGTTTCATCCACATTTCTGGTGGTGTAGTATGAGTAGATTGATCTGTTGTAATTTTAAGCAAAATTAACATTTTCCTTTAATGCTAATGATCAACATTTGCTACAATTTTCAAGGCTAACATTGTTACTAGCATAGGGGTTTGATTTTTTATTTCAGGAGTATTTCTCATCAGCATGAATCACTAACAACATTTTTGTGCTATGCCATTTTTGCCATTTTACCATTATTACCAGTCTCTACATCTATTAAAGCAAATTGTAAAAACTAACCTGGGGCATCTTATCTACCTCACTTAAGGAACAGCAGTGTCTGCCAAGAGGTTATCTCTTATATGTGTTTACTGCAGGAAATCAGGGAAAAATATGGTCTCTGATTCAATAGTAAATTCATTCATTTGAGTATGACATTGTTCAGCCTGCAAATTAACAAAATTTGCAGTAGCATCATCTATGTCATTTGAACTGTCCTAAACGATGGCCCCCTTGTGGAGTCTATGTGTGACTGTCATTGTATCTTCTTCTTTGACTCACTGTGTCCTAATCACATCACTTTGAGTAATTGAGAGGAAAGGTGATAAGCTAGAGGGGACAACTATGTCCCCCACGATTTGGGATCAAGATTCTCTTAAAAGATTATTTACCACTTAGCAGTCCCACTATCTTTTGATATAGAAGTATTCATGTGAGAGGAGAAAACAGTGGGGACTGAATCCATAGGCCTCTGCACACATATATTTTCTGTTTAATTTCCAAGCCTCTGGAATGTTTGGGATCTTGGGGGCTGTAACCGCTGCCCGGCGTGTAGATCTGTGTGTTAATGTTTTATCTCTTTTATTGTTCACTTTAGGTTGTTTGAATTCTTTAATGCCTCACTCCTCTCTGCTCCATCACTCGGGGTACAACAAGACCATTGTGTCAGTAGCATGAGAATGGGCACTGACATAAAGAAACATATCAGTTGCTAATTCTATGCACAGAGACTATCTACTATTTCACAACCAACATGGTTAATGATGACGGTAATACCCACCTAGACAGAACAATAAGACTTATCTGCGACTCTCCTCTCCTTTTTTTAGGTACTAAGAGGGCTATTTATACCGGGCATTTCGCGCGTTGCTCGTTTTGCCAGATTTCGTGCATGCCGACATCTGTACACTGCCTGACGTGCGAAAGAACAAAAGGTATTACAATGATTGCACTCATGAGAGGTGCATTAAGGGGAATAAGTTTTCGTTTTAAATACTGTCGATAAAATGAGGTTAGCGATCAGTTAGTGGCTAAATGAAGGATGGTATACCATTTGATTATAAAAGATTAAAGGGAAATCAATGACAATATACATTTTTTGTTAAAAGAAAAAGATTTGTATCCTTATTGATAATGATACTATTGGGTGTTATAGTTTAAACAAGTTTGGGTGACATTTAGAAATTAGGATCATTCTATTTAAATAGGTGATATCACGTTTTTCCCTCACACTAGATACATACCTTGGAAGTACCAATGGCTTACAAAAAACAACATGATAAATCAAATTTGAAGTCAATTGATTAGGTATGTGTAAGGAAGTATGTTCTGATAATTAGTTATAAATTGGCAGATATAAATATATAGGGGTGGTGCGTTCACAATTATATAATTATAAGTTTTGGGAAATTGGTTTTAATCTATCATTGGTAAATGGACTGTGCTATATTAATGTTGGGTGTAATTAGTATCACTTAGAATGATGATGGCTTGTTTTTTATATATTTTATAAATATACAATTTGCAATGATGTTATTTGTGATAATTGTTGATGATGTTATAATGATTTCTATATTTGTCAGTGTATGTTTTCTATATGTATTTTTACTCTTTGGATATTAGTGTTTTTTAGGAGAATTACAGCAGTACTTTGTTAGTTTATTCCCTTTTAGAGTACAGTATAAACTTGTGTGTTTATTATGTTGTTATGATCTTTTGTACTTTTATGTAATAGCGTATTTGTGGATATTTTGTATTGTTATGTGTTTATTGAATGTTTGTTATATGTGTTGTATTACAGACCTGAAGAAGTCCTATGTGAAAGGATGAAACTCGTTGGGTGTTGCTGTTATGAATTCATGTAATGACGGATAAGAGAAAAAAAAGAATAAAAAGAAGATTTGCATAATTTCAAATTAAAGAATTGGACATTTAATATTATTTGTGGTGGTGCACTACCATTGTTCTAAATTATCTGCAACTCTCCTCTCCTTTTTTCAGGTACTCGGCGTGGCATTCGTCGTCATTTGAAACTGTCATCTGAAAAGAAGAAGAGAGTGGGCTTATTGCAGGAAATCATGTCATTGTTTGTGAATACAAAAGAGTTATAATAAAGAAATAAATAGAAGATCCTGCCAAGCTCTTGGTCCCGTAGTCCAGAAAGACCTATGTCCTGACACAGGTGTATTTTGAAGGCACATCAGCACCAAACGCAAAGGCAAAACAACAGGCTATTTCAGAGAAGTGGATGCATAGACATTTGCCAATCTGGATTTTCTGGTTCCATTGAGCTGCTTCACTATGCCGAATGCCTCTGAATGATATCTACAGTGTAGTCTCTGCTCCACTTGTAAAGCTGCACACAGAATCTCAGGACTCCATTGAAGAAAAGTGTCCCACGATCTGACTAGAGAAAACGGCATTCTGTACCTTGGTACCAACTCTCTCAACAGCAGTTTAGCTACAGTGAGACTGCCATTGATGGATAGAAAAAGTCCATCTGTATTCTGTTGAAATGACCACCTGATCATTCTACATGGCTTAGTGTAACTGGTGTTCTTTTTCCTTTGATCATCTTTCAGCATTTTACACAGTGAAGGTACAATTCCTCTGCAAGCATCCTGAACCTGGAGTTAAACCATTTCTGTCTGAACACCCTCACAATTGCATCTCTCCCTAGCTGGGTTGGGCCTTGGAAATGTTGTTTCATGCTGAAATCTTAATGTCATTCGCATTTTTCCCAACCATGATCTGATCCAGCACTGCTGCTCTGTTTCTGAAACATCCTCATGTAATCTCTTGAGCTCTTCCCATGTATCAGCTACTGACAATAGCATGTAACAAGCAGTATCCTCTTTAAATTAATTTGAGAAAGACCCATTAAAAATGCAAGCAACAAGTGCACAATAATGTGCAACTTCATCAGCAAATTTGATTCCAACTCTGACATGCACAGCCACTTCTGTGAGCTGCACATTTAACATCTGTATCCTCCGTAGGCTTCTGCAATGCTTCCAACAACCTTTTTACATGTTTGCCATTCCTCATAGGTGAGCCAGATGATGTCATGAAACCCCTCTGTGACCATAACTGTCCAAAGTCATAGACCACACTAGAGCCATGCGGATGATCTAAATATGTTCACTCTCAATTGGGCTGACAGACTGCAAGTACTTGTAAGGGAACTCAGTTTGGCAACTTGTGCTGAGGAAACTCCCTGAAGCCATAACGATTCCACATCCTCTAAAATTGACAGTGTAAGCTGCTCTTAAAACACCGTCATTGGTTCTCAGACCTGAGCCATCCACAAAGATTCCATAATCAGGTTCAATCAAAGGTTCATCGCTTATGTCTTGCCTTGGACAATCATGTTCAAACTCCCCATCATTCAAATCATTTTGAGGCAATGGCAGTAAGGTTGTCAGATTGAATATCTGTCAGCATTTCAAAATGACGATTTCTGCAGCAAAATTTTGCTGCTCAAAAAAGCAGTGTCTTCTTCGCGTTCATTTGTGTACGCTCCGTTAAATGTGCAGGCCACAATTGCACAATACCATGTAACTTCATCAGCAAATCTGTTTCCAATTGTGACATATCCATTGCCACTTCTGTGAGCTGCATGTTTAACTGCAACCTCAGTGCTTCCATCAATCTTTGCACGTGTTTGCTGTCCCTTTTAGGTGAGCCAGATGAAATCATGAAATGCCTCTGTACCTATAACTGTCCGAAGTCATGGACCACACCAAAGTCATACTGATGATATGTAAGTATAGTCACTGTCAATTGGGCTGATAAGCTGCAGGCTCTTGTAAGGGCAATCGGTTCTGCAACTTATGCTGAGGTAACACCTCAAAACCATGATGCTTCTCCAACCTCTTGAATAGTACAAACAGCATAAGCTGCTCTCAAAGTACCTTTATTGGTTCTGAGACATGAGCAGTCCACAAAGATTATAAAATCGGGCTCAATCATAGGTTAAACTTTTATGTCTGCCTAGGCTTGATGCATAAATCTGTAACATGTAGGTAACCATGTCCAAAATCATCATTACTTAAATCATTTTCAGGCAATGGTAGTAAAGAAGTTGGATTTATTTTCCGACACCATTTTCAAATTAAATTATCAGAGGCAAGGATTTGCTCCTCATACTTTGTGAGTCTAGAATTGGCAATGTACTGTGCCTTCATGCTGTTAAGCAGAATTTCCACTGAGTGAAAGCCCATAACAGTTAGAGGATGTCCTATCATGATGTTTTCACATCTCTCTATACTGACACCAAACTCAAAAACCGCTTTAAGGCAGAAAGAGAGCCCTGCAGCTACAGGGTCAACGGTAGTCGATAAATAGGCCACAGGTCTCCGACAATTCACATGCATTTGTGTAAGCACTGAGAGATAGAAGCCCTCCCTCTCACTGTAAAACAATGTGACCATCTTACTATAATCTGGCTTTCCTGGTGCTGGGACATGACAGAAGCTTTCTCTCAGCTCTGGGAAAGTTCCCATACTTCTGGGTTCACAGTTTCTCTCAAGTCGGGGGTAACTCTTCCAGTCTTCTCACTGGATACAATCCTGCAGCTGCTTTTTGTCGAGCCATTTTAAATTCCAAGCCTTCATCATGAGTCTGAAACTCAACCCCATCAGTGTACAGTAAATCGTGAAATGTAACTTGCACAACAAATCTCTTCCTAAATACATTTACAGGACTCTAATTTCAAACAACTTATTGATGTTTCTCTTCAAATGAACCTATTTTTAGAGGAACTACTTTTGAAACTTGATTTTCTGTTTATTTGTGTGAGAAAACAGCTGATTGCAGAGGTCCCTAAACTTTCTGCCCCCACTTTTCACTTTTTGCTGGTGTTTTCCGGACTCTGGTGGTGCCTTGGGTACTGCCAACCAGTCCCAGGGCCTGTGCTCTGTGTAAATGCAGTATGCAAATTAGGCTAATTATAATTGGCTATGTCAACCAACCTATAAGTCCCTAGTATATGGTAGGGCATGTAGGTTTAGAGGCCCCAGCATAGGCAGTGCCCCATAGGTGCACTTCTGAGGCACCGGTGTCATTTTAAAGGCAGGCCTGCCTTGCTTGCTGCTTTTAAACTAGAGTTATAAACATATTTGACTTTGGCATTAAAAGTACTTCCAAAGTCTTAAACTACCTTAATTGTACATATAAGACATCCCTAAGGTGTACCCTATGTGCCCCTAGGGTTAGGTGCCATGTAATTACAAGTTGTGACATTATAAACATTGTTTTAAAGCCCTGGCATAAAAATAATTGGTATAATAAATCTCACAACTTGCCATTGTTGGATGTAATATAATTTGTTCAGGTAAAGAGTTTTAAAACTGTACCTGAAAGTTGCCAACTTCAGATCTGTGGTGGCCCTCTCTGATTGGCCAGCCTCTGCCAGCCTAGCCAGGATGCCTTGATGAGGTGTGAAGCCTGGGCTGAACACAAAGGATGTGTCTGGGGGAGGAGATCTGCCTCAGCAGATGGTGAAACAGGATGGGGGAGAGCATCCAAACTGGTCTTCAAAGGCAGGGAAGACAATTAGGTGCCCTCTTGATCAGATAAAGAGAGGGCAGGAGAGTGTGTGTTTAGGATTTTTAGACACACCAGTGGGTGGGCTTTGACAGATCTAACCTCCAAAAATCACTTTCAGCCATGCTGGATTTTTTAACAATGTTGCTCCCTAGGATTGATTTTTGCCACACTTTCCAACAATGTGGAACTCCTACAGCCTGGATCTTAATTTCCAAGTGGGTAGGTCTAGGACGTGCGCTGTTTCAGCAATGGAATGGGTAACTCCTGTTTCACTAAGAATTGACACTTGTTGGCCATTTTCCTCACCTTCCACAAATGGTCCACTCTGGTCTACCTCTAAGACTGCACCAAGTATGCAATCTTCCTCCCCTTCAGGCAAAGTCATTGCAAATTATCATAGCCAAAGCTCTCAATGTCCAAAATAGGGAACTGTTGAAATTTGTTCTGATTCGGATTCTGGAATGGGTTGACATCTACTCTAAACATTTGATTAATATTAAATATAGGGTTTTCCATGTGATATGAGACCATTGGATCTTATGGGACCTGCATCATTGGAATTTGTGACTGCACTGGCACTTTCATTTGTTGCACAGGTAAAGTTTACATCTGCATTTGATTTCCTCCTTGCATTTGATTATTTTCACTCATTCTATCTGGATTCAGCCTACACTGCCTGTTCTCGTTCCAAAAATGACATGGAGTCATTTTCTTCAATGTTGCAACATCTAAACCAGAATTCAGATCAATTAGAACTCTTCAACCTCTATCTTGTAGAACCATCATTCCTCCCTGAACTCCAGCTTGAAAACCAATGCCCTGTCTTCCACCAGAATTGCGTGCAAGCAAATGATTCTGAAACCCTTTCTGTGTCAACTTGTTAGCACCAACATATACTTCTCCTTAAGTTTCTTCTGCTTCATTTCCTGTTCATCACTACAGTCTTTTGCACATCTCAGGAACTCATTCAATGGTTTTGTCTGCTAGCAAAGCACACTCTGTTGTATATGCATACTAAGCTCTGGTCTTAACCCAAGAATAAACTGTGACACAAAGAATTGCATATCACTCTGATCGAGATGTGACTGTACAATATGTTGCTGAAATGCTTGCAACAATCACTCATAGTACTCATGCACTGACTATTTTGGCTCTTGTGACATTCTCTTTATTTTGAAATAATCAAGATATTTTGGAGGAACTTTAGCTTTCAGAAAAGTAATCACGTCACCATATTTATTCATTACAATAGGAGATAGAGCATTAGTGTGTACATCTCTTGGTGGCTCTGTACGTGGCCACTGTAGAGCAACCTTACACTCAGCCCACACATCACTTTGCGCTAAAATATCAAAGAACATTTTTAAATCAGTCCACCGCAGTTTTGAAATCTTTACAAATCTGTCAACTTGTGTACCACTTCTTAGGATCCTCTCTAAGCTTTGGAAAATTATTTGTAAATGCTGCAAGATCTTCTCTACTCCATGGTACATAAACATACCCTCCACCTGGTATTTCTCTCAATGAATAAGACAAAGCTTCTTCTCCATCTGGAAACCTGACAGTAGTTTACAGTATACTTCATCATCCTGCTTGTTTCTTTTTCTTTTCATGTTTTTTACCCATTTGCTCTCAAACTTCTCAAAAGCCTTCCATTTATGAATGCATTTTAATGATTCAGTAATGTGTAATCACATACCTGAAGAGCACATTGTCCCAGTTGCTTCATTATTTAATTGCACCGAGAAACTTTTGTGCAATGGGGTACTTTTTGAAAGATTGACTTAATTATTTGTGAACATATTCACATGTATTAAGCATTGCATTTTACGTAGAGCAGGCATATTAAATGTTGTTACTGATCCTCTGACTTATCCGGTAATATTTCTGCTGCTCTCTTTTAGAACTATAGGTGGGGCAACTTTCAAACAAATCACTCTATTGCACAAATTCATAATTTTTAATTAATATTTTTAAATATAGGTGTATAGTGATCTTGTACTCTGTGTGCAAACTTCATGTCTTGGGACCTGGTCATGGTGGTATTTATTATTGCAAGGTCTTTATTATAATCTTGTATTTGTCTTAAAATGAATTATTGGTCTTATTGTTGGTATATGTTGTGCTTTTATGGCAACTTGTTGCCGAAAAAAAGCTTAATTGAATTCAATTAAAACACAAAAAAACAATCTTTGTCTGCTCCTATAAAGAAAACAAAATAAGCAATTCAACAACCTGGAACACTTAGGTTTTTACACCCTCTGACGTTTCTCACTCAAAAACAGTTTTCACACACAAGAATGAAATCTCGACCAGGAGGAAATCATCCTAATCAATGCAGCTTCCCCTTTGCATACAATAGGTTCCACTAATATCAATCAATATTAGCACTTTCATAACAAATCATTACAGTCCCTATCTCAATTGTGTAGTGAACAAAACCTTATGATCTGCACCACAAAACTTTAGCAGATAAGAAAACCATAAAACAACTCATATTTATCGTTAACTGTCCCAGGATCTTAGACTACTTCTTAGTTCGATAACCTCTTCAACGTCTTTACAATAAGTGCATAAGCATCACTGTTTCTTTCAACATACATACTTGAACAAAACCTCAATAACCAAAACAATTGCAACGCCTAACCCTATTGATACTCCCACTTCCAATTCTGCAACTGCCTTTGAAACTACACTCCGTCAATCTTGAAAATACAAGCTTTGAGGTATGGAACATGGGTAGCTTTCTAAATCAGGGCTACTAATTACAGCTCCTCTTTCTCACAATGTAAACCTTCCTCTTGCTACCAACTTTGCTGGAGTGGGGATCTGAGTTTAAATATTGGTTTATGAGGTAAAGCATACCAATTCATCAGGGAGAAATCCCTACTGTTTCACTCTGAGCCAATGGATCTTTGATGTTAAATGAGATTAACCAGGAGCTATACATCAGTTAATGTATCATCAATCAATGAATCAGTCAACCTGTAGGGGGTGATGTCACCCGTAAGGATATCTAGGTGATGGCAGGGTCTAGAGTCTCAGTCAAAGAACCAGGTTTTTATCATCCTTTGAACCTCCTGTAGAGTAGGGGAGGTCCTATGGTGCAGAGGGAGGCTGTTCTAGACTTTGGCTGGGTGGTAGGAGAAAAAGCATACACCTGCTCTGGTGCATTGTATGCGGGGGTATGGGCCAGAGCAAGGGAGGCAGTGCAGAGATGTCTGGAGGGTTTGTGGAATCTCAGGCAGAGGTTGATGTAGGTGGGTCCAGAGTCATGCTGGACCTTTAACACGTAAGTGAGGAGCTTGAACTTGCATCTCTTCTGAACCAAGAGCCAGTGGAGGTTTTTATGGTAGGGTGTGGGTGCAATGAGGGAGATCCAGAATAAGTCTTGCTGAGGGGTTCTGGATGGTCTGTAGTCTTTGAATTAGGTGGGCCTCATTTCCCACCTAGAGGGGGTTTCCATAGTCCAGTTGACTGGTGATGAGGGCTTGGGTGATGGTGTGTCTCGCATTTTGGGGAAGCCACTTGAAAATCTTACGTAACATGCGTAGGATGAAGAAGAAGGAGTGTGAGGCCTAGTTGACTTGGGACCTCATGGTGAGTTTGCTGTCAAGGATGATACCCAGATTCCTGGCATGCTCAGGTGGGGTTGGAGTGGGGGCCCATTCTGTGGGCTACTAGAAGGCATCCCAAGAGGAGTTGTTGCTGCAGAAAATCAAAACATTTGCAGAGTTAAATGAAAGCATTTTAAACAACTATTATTCATTATGAAAAATAGGTCTATGGAAAGGTCATAAAAATAACACTTCACATACTTAAACCAGGCCAGCTTGTCAGAAAATGCTGCTTCAGCCATTCAGGCCTGGTATGTATAAATATGACTGTCTACCCCCATTTCTTTGCATTTAAAAGCACTTATCTTCTTCAAACCCTACATGTTAATTCTACACATTATTGCATAATTTTTCTCAACATTTAAAAACCTTCTGCATATGCTGTTGCCTTTGAAATGGCATGGATCGATGGAAATGCCATAAAACTGCATTGCTAATTCATTCCCCTGTGGTATTTAGGAGTTGACATACCTGCTTTGAAGATACACTTTAAAAACAAATTAAACGTCTGAAAAGAGGCCTTTCTTGAAAAACAACTGAGTTATTATATATCTGAATTGCTTTGAAGCATTTTACTTTGGTTCGCAAAATGTAGTACAAGATAGTCTAGATTTTATCAATCATATGCATGCTTGTGAAAGGGCTGTCCGGACTTTAAATTCCAGAGTACTAGAAGAGATTTCTCTTTGCTTGTTTGATTGAGATTCTTTGACTGAGGTTTTAAGTCATAATATTGTAGTTGAAGTATCCACTTACAGATAACATCGACAATTGAAATGAAGTCAGGGAAATATAGAACAACTGCTACTAACCCCACTATGTTTACATTTTGGGGGTCCATATGATGGTTCAATACATCAGTAGGTCAATATTCTGGGAAGTGTTGACATAACTGCCAATCTATCCCTGGCACAACATGGGCAATGATATAGTGGTGGCCTTGCCATAATCGAGCTTCTTATTTTTTGCACATTCTGTGGCTGTTACAGTGTCAATTCTTCACTTATTCTAGTCATTCTTGGCATACCTGCAACTGTTTCTAATATAATAGAGCCTGTCTGTCACACAATGAGGGCACTCTTGATGTAAGTCACAATGGCACAATGCCGGCCTTAACATAATAGTGTCCTTCCTACACATACATGGCTGTTAATAGTTTATGGGTTCACGTTTGCCATATAGTTGCCAAAAATTCCCAAACTGTATTCTTGATATAATGGTGACTTTCTGCGGAATATTGCAACCTTTTGCATAATAGCCCAGTTCCATGACATATTGTGGACATTTGTGACATAACTGTGGCTAACCTGGAAAAAATATTGGGCCTGGCATATTGATGGCCACCTTTCACGTAGGGAGGGCATTCTTGAAATAATTGTGGCTTTTGGTGGCATAATATTGGCCTTAGAATAATTAACCGCGTTCTTCACATATCGTGGGCGTTCTTGGTTTATTTCAGGCTATTGTGGGTCTAACGCAAACAAAATTTTATTAAGCATACCTTCAATATTTGTGTTTTGTGTCTTACACGAAGGTGCATTTATTGCACTCCGGCATGTTTTTCTGGAGTATGTACTTTTGGAAATACACTATAAACATCTGAATACACATTTTGCACATGCTATCTTGATGCACACCTTGGTGCACGCATCAAGTAACTTTTGTGAATTAGGCACAATATGTTAGAGCTATTTCGTGCTGTTCTGTAAATCTGAAATCAGATGAAAAAAGTAACCAATTTCATATTCTATGTTCAGCACAAATTGTGCTTTGATCTACAATTTTCCTCCTGCAAACTAATCCACATCTAACCTTGAGATTTTTTCTATGAGAAAATACACAAGTAAGTGGAAAACATCTGACTTTACCAACTGGCAAAATTGAAAACCACACCTTGCCACATATTCCAATGTGTGCAATATCTAATCTCTTGGTTTTGGGATAGGAAAGTCATCTGCATGGTAATGGATGTGCGCTCCTGCATTGAGAGCCCAACTGTATTTATGTCTGGATCCCTAATGCTGATTTTTGTTGTCATAGGCAAACATGGGTCATGTGTGTGCACTATGACATGGGCCTGTCTCACAGACTGTGGTCTTGTTGGATGAGGAGGGGCACCCAAAATGCTAATTATAGTGGTAGAAGGCTACTAGCTTCGCCAAAAGTTAAGCAGCACAAGTGCCATGGTGGCATCAAACCATGTAGTGATTGGCAGGAGTTATCAGGTCCTTTTTAACCAGTGACTCTGGAGCGAGGTCTACAAGCTCACTTATTTAAAGTTCTGCTAGTGTTTGCTGAACTCATCCCTTGGCCTACATCTGATTGGTGGGGAGAGTTTCTCAGTGCATGAGTGGTGTACCTGCGCTAGGTGTATGTGTGCTAGGAAGGGTACAATCTAGGGATAATGTAGTGCTGTGCCACATGTGCATGTTAAACACACAACTTGGGTGTATATGTGCCTGTGAATGGTACAGTACATGAAGGATGTATTACTGGGCAGGGCATGTATGGTGAATGAATATGCCGTGTGGGTGTATGTTTACCTGTGAATGTAATGTACATGAAGGATGTAGTATTGTGTAGTGCTTGCATGTTAAATGCATGTGCTGGGTCTATGTGTGTCTGTGAGTGGTGAGTAGTATGTAAAGGTTATAGTGTTGTGCAGTGTGTGTATTAAATGCACGGGCGGGTGTGTTTCTGCCTGTGGAATGTGCAGGACATGGCAGATTATGGGTTCCATTTTCAAAGGCCCAGGCCTGCATGGTAAAAAATGAGGTGAGATGAGCAGCTCCCCAGACAGATTTGTATGTTGCTTCATTCTTGTGAGGTGGGTGGGTCACACACTGGAGAGGAAAGAGTCAGGTTTCCCCTATACATTTCAAAGAGTGCTCTTTGATTCAATGAGAGGTCACAAGGAAGGTGGCCTGGGCACATCACAAGAAGGAGATGGGACTGGTAATGTAATCATAAAGAGTAGGGCTGGATATCCTTTTGATATACATATCACTGCTGTTGACATCCATGTGTGAACTGTAATCATTTCCATGGCCTGTGTTGTGGGACTATTAGCTTTGAAGTCACTCCTGCTGTGACAGACTGCTTTCAAGAGAAAGAAGAGCAGAGAAGATGACACTTCAAAAGGAAGCTGCCCCCAACACAAACTTCAAAGATTCAGACTCTAAATCACAGTTGTTGTCCTCTGCCAAATAGCCAGACGGACTATGTTAGGAGAGGAAGCTCTGTAAGACTTCTGCCTGTGATCTGAACTGGGGGCCACGGCCTGCTAGTCTCCCTGTTGGGTGACAGTACATCACCCAAGAGATCCAAGACCACCTGCCCTGGAGCATGAGCATCCTCCCCTGCGTGCTTGTCAAGACCAGTGTGCCCTATGTGGAAGAGGAGAGTGTTGGAGGAAGTAGAGTTCAATGGGGAGCCCTGCTGAGTGGGCTCCCAGGTCGAGGTGTAAAGACACCTCAACCAGCTGCACTGATCTGGTAATTGATGAGTGTGGGATGAAGTTGGCCACTCTCTTATGCTAACAGGGGGCCTCTATGAATTGAGCTGACTGCATTGCTTTGCCAAACGTATTGCGAAGCCAGTGAACCATAAACCCAGCAGGGTCACTGTGAGAAGATTGCTATAATGTTAGGAACATAGCCTTTGTGTGGTGGTGGGCCATGATCTTGTATGCCAGGAGGGACCACCGCTGAGGATTTTGCTGTGCTGAGTGGGCTGGAGCCATGTACAGTGAGGATACAGTGATCCTGTATGCCAGAGGTGGTCACCAGAATCAGTAAAATGTGTGATCTGGTTAGAACCATCATTGGAGAAGCCCCCGAAGTGGGGGACTCACATCAGGATTGTTGCATCACCACCCCCCTCCCTGTGAGATGGTTCAGAAACTTACCCTGCAAGGAGTAGCCACAAAGAACCTTTGGTAGGTGTGGTGGTGTGACCGCACATGAGAAACTCTAAGTCTGCTGAGTGTAGCCTGCCTGGGCCATATGAAGAAAACTCACCTAAATTAGCTGCTGTCACTGAAAGCACCTGCAGAAGGTTAGGGCTCAGGAATTATGGTCGCTCTGACCCTGCAGGAGCAGATAAGACTGATTTTGGGTGGGGTGGCCCTTGGGGAACTTGATTGCTAGGTAGCGCTGTGGCACTGAAACACTAGAGCGGACTCTTGAGATTTGGACTACTGGGGCTTACCCATGATGTCGCTGTTGCTTACAGTGTATGGGGAATATAAACCTTCGCTAGGAGCCAAGAGAAGCGTGACCTAGAGAATCACCTAAGGAACCACTTGAGCCCTGACCTGATGGAGACTGTGCAGTTTGTGAATGTAGTATTTCCCTTCATGCAAATAGCCATAAAATAAAAATTATTATTTTATCACAAAGGTATGTATTTGGTTGGGCAATCAAGTACTGATGCTGCTGCACACATGCTGAGTTCTGAGCCCATGTTTACCCATGTGTATCCACCTCACCCCAAAGGATCCTTGGAGCCTTGGACTGCTTGGACTATGCTATAGCTGAGAATCAAGTACTTAAAGGGTCCTTTCGCCCAGTTGATCAGTATTCATAGTAGGTCAGGTCCCATGTCAACACCAGGACAGTGCGCGCTCTACGGGCAGCATAATGCAAAATGACAAACCTTATGCAATGTAATAATTCATGCATTATGTGTTGATATTGTATATTAACCTTTTGCATTGCAGGTATTTATCTTGAATTGTCATTAATGCTGTTTCTAATGTATTGTTCATTTTCAAGGCTTTGCTGCAAGAATACAGGGTGTGGTTAGGGTGTGGCCCTATTTTGAGGCTTTCTAGATGCCTTTCCTGCAGCCTGGCTGGGTGTGACATGTGGGTGGGGCTTGGGTCTATTTAAGGGACCCAGCCCAGCTCCACGTGCTCACTATTCAGAGGTCCCGGTGCAGAACAGCAGCATTTCCCTGAACTCCTGTTCCGGAGGCCTACTTAGGCATTTACCTGGCCCTGTCCTCATTATTTTGCTGATCTTCAAGCAGGGCAGTAAGGTGGAGGTCGGGGTAAGCCCCCGACTCCGTTTCTAGAAGCATTTGAGTTTTGTCCTTGTGATTTACAGTGTGCGCGATTCATTCTTGGCAATTAACCCTTGCAGTTCGGATCGGCAAAGTGCGCGATCATTTCGAGGCATTTGAATCTTGATGGTTGAATTGGCAACAGTGTGTGCGATTCACTCCTGGCAATTAACCCTTGCAGTTCGGATCGGCAGAGGGCACAATCATTTCGAGGCATTCCAATCTTGATGGTTGAATTGGCAACAGTGTGCACAATTCATTCTTGGCAAATAACCCTTGCAGCTCAGATCAGCAGAGTTCATGATCATTTCAGACATTTGAGTCTTGATGCGCAGTCTGGCAATAAGGTGCGCAATAATTTCTGGGCAATTGAGTTTTGAAACTCAGACCAAACAGAGTGTGATCTTTCTAGACAAAATATGTTTAGTCAATTTACCTCTTCTACAGTATCATTCATGAATCCTATAGCAGTTAATTCTTTGGGAATGAATGTACTCATTGATTCTTGTTATGACGTAATTGCTATTCTAAGGACTAAATTGAGAGAGTTCAATGTTCAGAGTATATGATTATAAAAATATGTTATTTTGAAAATGCTCATATAAAAGTCTGCGAAATCCTTCTTTTATTTCCAGGTATCCAGAGTTAAAAAGGTCACGTTATTGAAAAGTTCTTGGTCTCTCATGTTGTTAGAGTATAGATAATTAAAACAAAGTTCATGAAGATTAATGTGAATAACCTTGCCCTTGTGTTCTAAACTCTTGCTTCACAGGTCTCCTTCCCCGCTGTTCCCAACATAAAACCCCATCCCCCACTTGGCCATTCTTTAACTCTGTGCTATGATAGCTAGTAGAGTTTGGAGCTGCCAAGAGGTGGACGTATTGGGAACAGGTGCAAACCCCAAGGATTCGGTCTCGCTGACACCCCAGCACATCAGGAGTATGGGGTTGTGACACTTGGTGAAACCCACTGGGGCAAAGTTGTGATGTGCAATGATAGTATTATGTGGGACAGACTCTGGACATATTCCCTAAAATGATCACAGTTCCTTCACACATACACTCTTCCACAATCCTTGATGATTAATTGGACACTACTCAGTAAAGTAAGACTCCAGGTTGGTATAGACCAGCCACAAACACATATGGATTAGCTACTTCATTAATAGATTAAATAAGTTAGTTACAGTGATGGAGGAGTCTGCATTCCACACCGTCTGTACAGTGCCATTGGTCCATTACTCACCACTTACTGGTAAGGACTTTACCTTCTGGAGGAATGAACCTCTCTTACTGGGTATTGGTAATGTAGGACACAGCCCTTTGGCTGAAGCCAAAATACAGTGCAGCTCTATCCCTTGGTTCCAAACAAGTCATTGTGAACACGCCACCTACATCAATTAATCTGTTTCCCCTGGTTCCAAACACTCCTGGAGTAGTTGGTAATATCAGATGCCAAGGAGGTGCTACCACCAGCCACCCTGAAGGTCAAACTCCCACATTGGCCTATTGGGTGGACTCCTACCCAAGCTGTAAACCCAAAAGCTGTACCCTATGCACATGTCTTCTGTGTTGAAATGTTTGTAACTGTGTTCGGATGTGGTTATTGAGTTCTCATCCTTGATCACTTATATTTATCTCATATAAAGGTGCTATGCACATATCTATGTTGCTTTTGATCAAATGGCAACTGTAGTTATGATGTCTGTCATTACTATGCCAGACATAGTTGCTCAGACAACTTATTGAGCATCTCATGACCCTCAAGTCATACCACCATGACATGAGCAAAAAACACCACCTCCTGAAAATACCCATGGGTAAAAACCCGGAGATATGAAAATGCCCACGAGACTCTTCATTCACCACCAGTTGTGCCCATGATGACACCCCTTAAGAGACAAGCAAAGTGCAAGGTAACCATGTGGTAGTGTATTTAAATGGCACACATAATACCAGTAGCATTGTGAATTCCGCCACCCAATCTCCATAATAGTCTTGCCATTTGCCCCTGCTCCAGTCACTTCCAATGCTGCACCTATTCAGAAGGAATGCATTACATAACTCTTGTGATCCCGGCCTCATACATTCAGAGCCACCTTCAACATTACGCTGGTATTCGGTTGAGGGAGAGTGCCTTTAGTGCACCAACATCGCAACCCCCAAAACTTGCTGTCTTTCTCTGTAATCTGTTGCAATACTGGCGGAGTAGATGACTGATCTTGGCTGCGCCTGTGGTATCAAGCATGCACGTCTACCAGACTGATCCATTTCAGACCATCTTAAAACCCATTACAAAGAACCACAGTTTGGGGGGACAAGGAAAATAGCACAGCGCCTTCACCTCCACACCACACCAGTAGGAGTGTTTAAAAATATTATTGTCTTTCTAGAGGAAATTCTCCAAACCATTCATCCAAAAAGTTCAGCAGTTCAACAGACTCTGTGCAGCAATTCATCGGTTCAATTGCAGCTGTTGTATTTTTTCCAAAAAAAGATGTAGTTCTATATTTCCATTTAAGTTTTTTATTCCTAAATATGTTTAAAAAATGCATTTCCCATAAAAGTTTACTGTTTTTTTAGGAGAATCCTCTTTATTCATAAACCAAAACACGAAGCAGAAGAACTAGAGTTCAATATGAATTAATCTTCCACTAAAATATATTAAACTAATCATAAAATCAATCACATTCTCAATAAAGCGTCTGTCTGTATCGATCTCCTTTTTTAAATGTAATTTTGTAAATCAAGGCATTGTTTGAAATTTACTCCACCAATCAACAGCATTTGTGTTAGTATAAGAAATCATTAAAACATAGGGATTCAAAATAAACTTTCACTTTGCACATTTAACACCTCGATTGTTGATGTGCCAGCATTAATATTTAATTCTATATAAAGTGAAATTTGGAATAATCAAGGCACTTTGCATATTGTCTAAATCTCTTCTTTAGGTATTGATTACAACACTGCTAAAAACTTTTTTGTAATTCATGCAGTTTATTCACATTACAAATAAGCTATCATATGTTTCTGAAATCCAGCCGCAGGAGTGCCAAAACACCTATTTTGATAGATCTCAGGAATGAAACCTATTTTATAATATTTGTTACCAATACATTTTGAATCACTCATCATAAAAACAAATTCAATTTTCTGCGCTGTTATAAATTTTCCTTAATTCAATCTCAGAACGTTTTTATTATTAGTAGTTACTCCCTAAGGAAAGAAGTGTAGGTGGGGAAAAATAGATAGCGTAGTTCTCCTATAAAAGCATGATAAATCCAAATATTGAAAAAAAGCTTCTAGTTTTTAAATATGTGTTTTCGACTACTAAGCATAAGGTTTAATTCTGGTTCTCTGCACTGTTATGAAATGTTCATAAAGCCTGTATCAAACCTCCCAGGTGACGTCAGAGGCCCCTCCTGATAGGTCCATACCTGATGAGGTAGCCAATCCCCCTCTGAGGACTATTTAGGGTATCTCCTGTGAGTTCTCTTCTGATTCTGCCTGCAAGTTTCCTTCAGGAATCCTCTGCAACAACTTCAGACTCTTCTGACCTCAGATCAACTGCAGCTTGCTCCAAGAAATGCTGTAACTGCAACAAAGTGTCTACAAGAGACACTTTACTTCAGCAACCTCAGCTCCAAGTCAGCAACTTCAACAGTTTCTACGGTGTGCATGCTCTGGGGACTCCCTGTCTTCATCCTGCACCAGAAGGACCGAAGAAATCTCCTGTGTAGTGACGGAGTCACTCCCCTGCTCCAAGCAGCCACCTTCCAAGATGACGACCGGTACCCTGGGACTCCTCTCACAGCAACAAGCGTGACTCTAAAGACACAGAGGGTGGACATCATCCACATAGATTGTCCTGAGGTCCTGCTGATGCAATTTGGAGGAGGTAAAACCTTGCCTTCCCCAAGAGCCACTGTACCCCTGTGTACTGCGTCTTCTTCGTCTCCTGAGGCCTTGCAAAATTCCTTCATGCACAGCCTGGCCTAGGTCCCCAGCACTCCAACCTGTGATGCTCAACTCGCTGAGTTGTTCTCTGGCGGCATGGGACCTTCTTCTGTTGTGCTGCTTCAACCGCGTTTTGCACCTCCTTTGAACCCGGATCCTGCGACTCCTGGTGGTGCTGGCTTGCATCCTGAGGGCTCTCTAAAGTGCTGAGAGCCCCATCTTCCTCCTCTCACAGAGTTGAGGCCCCCAGGTCCATCCAGTAGCATTTTGACGCAAAACACACTTTTGTCGTAGCCAAAGATTGTTGGTGACTTCCAAAACGAAATCTCATCTGCAACGTTCTTCACACCGTGGGATATCTTTTGCATCATTCAGGAACCTGCTGGCATCTACATTCCTGCAGTTTTCGTCAAACCGGGGACTTCTTTTGCACCCTCTTTCTGGGTTGGCAGGGGTTCCTGTCGTTCCTGGAACTTCTTTCAACTTCTGGACTTGGTCCCCTTTCTTTGCAGGTCCTCAGGTCCAATAATCCAGCAGTTGTTCTTTGCAGACTTGGTCGGCTGCTGCAAAATTCCAAAAACAAGGTGTAGTGTGTCCTAAGGAAACTTGCAGTACTTTACTCCTGCATTTCTGGGCTCTGGGGTGGGGTAATTTTACTTTTGTCTTTACTTGTGTATAAGTACTGTGTAACTATAAGTGGTATTGCATGATGTAGGAAGGTCCTCGTTTTTGCGTTGGTCACCCCCACACTTTTTGGACAGGTACATGTGGTTACTGACTCTTGGCTGTGCCCTGGGTACTGCTTGTCAGTTCCAGGGCCAGTGCTCTGTGTAAAGTGGATATGCAGATTAGGCTAATTATAATTGGCAAAGTCAACCTACCTATAAGTCCCTAGTATATGGTAGGGCATGGAGGTTTAGGGACCCCAGCATAGGTATTGTCCCCATAGCATAGGTGCACTGCTGAGGTGCCCAGTGTCATTTTAAATGCAGGCCTGCCTTGCTGGCTGCTTTTAAATTAAAGTTACATGCAAATTCGACTTTGGAATTAAAAGTAGTTCCAAAGTCTTAAACTACCTCATTTTTACATATAAGTCACCCCTAAGGTGTGCCCTATGTGCCCTTAGGGCTGGGTGCCATGTAACTATAAGCAGTGACCTTATAGAAATTGTTTTATAAGCCCTGGTGAGGTAAAACACCAAATTTGTTTTTCCCTCATTGTAGTGAATGGCCTCCATAGGCTAGAAGGGGGAAACTTTATTTTAATTTTAAAAGTCCCCTTAAGTAACAGATACCAAGAGTTTGGTATCAAATTAATTTTTATAATAAATCCCACAACTTCCAGTTGTTGGATTTAATATAACTTGTTCAGGTAAAGAGTTTTAAACTTTACCTGAAAAGTTGCCAACTTCAGCCATGCAGTGTTTTTGCTGCTGTGCTCTGATTGGCCATCCTCTGGCAGCCTGGCCAGGCTGCATTGATGAGGTGTGAAGTGGCTTCACATAAAGAGATGTGCCTGTGGGAGGAGATCTCCCCTCAGCAGATGGTGAGGCAGGAAGGGGGAGGGCTGTCAAACTGGTCTTCAAAGGCTGAGAAGAACATTTGGAGCAACCCAGCAACACCCCCACATTCTGAAAACCCAGACAAATAGGTGCCCCCTTGATTAGATTAGGAGAGGGCAGGAGAGGGGTGTGTTTAGGATTTTTAGCCACACCAGTGGGTGGGCCCAGCCAGATGTAACCTCCAAAAATCACTTTCAGCCATGATGGATTTTTGAGGAATGTTGCTCCCTGGGATTGATTTTTGCTACACTTCCCAGGAAGTTGTCATCACAGGGGGAAGGACCCTGCACCTGACTGGAGAACCAGGACCCGCCTCTGTTTTTCACCCCGGAGCAGGGATAAAACTGGCTTACCTGCACCCACACCTCAGATCCCAATCAGATTCCAACAAGAAAGAACTACAGGAGAAGAAGGACTGCCCTGCTGGAACCCTGGCCTGCACCTGGACCCTGCACTCTGAAGGACTGCACCAGCTGCACACTTGAGCTTCACCACAAGAAGGACTTTGCCTGGCTTCAACTGGTTCAAGGAGGGACTCCCTGTTTGCTACAGGTGAAAAATTGCTAACCAGAGTCCCCTGCACCAACTCCTGAAGAAACCGACCAGCTGACCACTGTCCAGTGGCCAAACAGAAGTTTGCGCCAAGTGCATTCTGGGAGTTGTACTCCACACCCCCCAAGGATCATCTCAGAGCTTCTGGAACCTTGGGGTGAGCTGTGGACCCCAAAAGAACATTAAAGGGACATCTGGAAGAAGATCCAGAAGTTTGGAGAAGTTTGGAGAACTTTTGAAAAACAGCTCCGAAGAGGGACCGACCCACCGCGGCAATTCTAGCCAGCTTGCCTCAATCGCGACCTGGCCTGACTTACAGGTTCGTCCCGGTGAAGAAAATCTCCAAAAAAGAGACTAAGTCCGAACGTGGGAAGTTGACCGGGACCTCCCAGCCAGCGTATCCGAGGAGGGCTCCAAGGACATTGGATCAAGATCCAGGTTTGCCCCGGTCGAAGGATTTTCACCTTGAAAAAAACGACTAAATCCGAAAGTAAAAATCTCCACCAAGGGCTCCCGGGACGCGTATGTGGAGAAGAGTTCCAGGAGGTCAGATTGGACTGGCAGGTTCATCCTGCTGAAGAGAATCTTCAGAAAAACAAATAAGTCCGAAGGTAAACTTTTGACTGGTGCCTCCCGCTGGCTCCATCGTGGTCGGCCTTAAACTTTGACTTTGCCCCGGTGGAGGTGCGACCAGATGACCAGATTGACGCTTTTTGTTTCTTGGCGCTAGAAAACAATAATTCCTTAAAAATTCATATCTCCGCTTCCCCTTATCTGATTTTATTCGTTTTTGTGTCATGTTAAAGTTAGAAATATAATCGATTTTTATAAATTGGTTTTGGATTTTTAAACTGTTTCCTGTGTTTTATTTAATTACTGTTTTGTGATATTTGAATGCTTTACACTCTGTCTCCTAAGTTAGGCCTTGTCGCTCGTTGCCAAGCTACCAAGGGTTGAGCTGGGTTTAATTTACTGAGACCTAACTGATCCTAAGTGGAGGTTAGTGACCTGTTGCCAAGTGTAGGTACTTACGTGCCCTTATCAAAAACCCATTTTCCAACACGTGAGCTTTACATGTCTCCTAGTTCAACCTAAGCTGCTCTGCTATAGCTACCTCTATCAGCCTAAGCTGCTAGAACACTACTACATTTCACTAATAAGGGATAACTGGACCTGGTAGAAGGTGTTTGTACCCAAGGTACCCCTACAAATCAGGCCAGCCTCTTACACTCATTCCTCCTTTTTGCTGAAATGTTTAGCCAACTTATCCCCAAATAATGAAAAATACAAAGAACAATGCAATATTGTTCCAATTCTCCAAATCTTATTCTTGATTGTTCATTTAGCAGTCTTGCTTCCTATTTTACATTAAATGACCACAGTTTCGTAGTGACAAGGAAAATAGCCCTGTTCCTCCACCTCCAGCACCCAATCCAAGTAAGTGTGCTTTAAATGTATGAATGTTCATCCACTCAACAGACTTTCTTCATCAATTCAACCGTCTCTTAGCTTTTTTTTTAAAGTTGTAGTTATTTATTTCCAATTCTAACTTTCATTCATAAATATTCAAAAACAGCCTTACCACAAAAGCCAACACATGTTTCAAAAATAAATCTGCTTTGTCAAGGCTGTAAGTAAAACCAAACATGAATCAGAACAACTCAAGTTCAAACTGAATTCATGTCATATACAATTACCATCCGAATATATCACGCCAATTGTAAAATCAATATCATTCTCTAAAAAGTGTTTCTCTGTATTGATCTCATTCTCTTCATGTCATGTTGCAAATCGAATGCTTAAGGCACTTCAGCTATCATGTACATCTCTTCTTAAGATATTGATTACAACACTCTTCAAATGTGTTTTCATCATTAATTTAGATTATTACAGATAAACTACCAAATGTTTGTGAAAGAAGGGATTTAGGTAATTTCTGAAGTGCCTTAAGCAACGGCTCGATTTATAGCATGGCATGTATGTAACCTGTTTACCAGCACAAGGGCTCGATTTACATGACTTTAAGAGAAAGAGATCCATGCATACACGTGCATTATGAACAATAAGATTGATTTTATGATTGGTTTTATATATTTTAGTGGTAATTGTAAATTACATCAATTCAGATTGAAATTGAGTTCTGATCCATATTACGTTTTATTTTCAGTCTTGATAACTATGAGTCTCCTCCAAACACACGTCGGCTTTTGTGGAAATGGCGTTTTTTTAAAATCTTATGAACAAAAAATTGAATAGGCAATACAAATCTACATCATTTTTGAAACAATACAAAAGAGCCCATTGAATTGATGAATTGATTATTAGCTTATGCTGAATTGCTGATTTTTTTTAATGTATGCTTTGGATAAAGACCTCCATGAAGACATTAAAACCAATTCCATTCTCCTTGATCCACAGCTGTGCTTCTGTACCGACCTTGACTTCTCTATGCCCCTCCGATTTACGGCTACCTCAGTGACTTGCGGAGCCCCAGAAAATTACAGAGCACTGAAAACAAGAATTGATATAATGCAAAAACTGTACTATTGCATCCTGCCCATACAATGCGATCCCCTCCCTTTATCATAAGGATCCTATCTCAGCCTCATCTTCTTTCTGATCAAAAAACCTCTTGGCACTTTACCTTTGCCCCTTGTCTTAGCCACAAAGTCCAACCTTAAAGCCACACATGATCTACTCCTACAAGAACTCCTGACCCACTCTACAAACTGCACCATAACATCCAATGTGAACCACTACTGTGAAGACTTTTGATTTCTGCAGAACCAATTCGTCCATACTGACCTGACACACCGTTTTTTCTGCAAGGGAGTGCATAGCCAGTGTATTCGATCTTGGTGCCCCAAATTTCAACTGTCTGTTAGAAAAGGCAGAGTGGGGGAAAGTGACGAAAGCGTAAAAGGAACAGTATAGTGGGGGGATCATGTGATGTTTTAAAGAGAGGGAGTGAAGGCCATCCAATGACTAGATGGGAATGTCGAACTTTCCATGAGACAAAGAACTTGCCATTATAATCTTGTAGCTTTCATTGAAGCTGCAAACACTGCAATGCCAATGTCCTTAGCATCCTCACAATATCCCGGCACTTGGAGGAATGCTTGTTTGTGTCCCATAGGCGAGTGGCCAATATTGTCACTGTCATCTAAATTTAAATAGCTCCAGCAGGTTAATATTTTTTTTCATCAAACAACACTGATGCCATGCCTACATCTGCTGCTCTGCACACTTCTTTCTGCTCAGCAAAAACCTCAAAGCCAACACTGCCTCCTACATCTGTGTCAAGAAATGAAGTATCACTGGACATACTCTCCCATTCTACGGTGAGATCACATTGTAATGAGAAAACAGGAGGCTGCATTCCTTGAGATCATCATCCCCTCCTTTGAATAACCTGGTAAAGTGTGACCTGTGCCTCAGTCCCACCATCACCACAGTCTACCTATGCAGAAAAGGCCTCCCTAACTCGATAATCAACATTTGCAACTGCTGCAAGACTTCATTTTTTGCTAATATACAAAACCACTCACAGGTCTGAATGTCTGAAAAGTCACAATTGGTAGACTAGACCACTGGTTCCCAACCTCAGGTGGTCCGCAACTGCTGAGAAAATTATACAATGTTAACAGATTGGGTGCCCAGCTTTCAGTAATGACTTAGTGTGGGGTCCCCAGACTCCAATAATGATTCAGTGGGGGTCCCCAGGTTCAAGTGATCATAAAATGGGGGTCCACAGAAGTCAAAAGGTTGGGAACCACTGGCCTAGACTCTTGCCACACTGTATCCAACTACCTAGGAAGTTCTAGGAACTTCTCTGTGGCTAAAGGCACCCCCAGAGCATCATTGTCATGCTATCAAAGGGTAATAGTAGTGCCTGACATTCACTTGCCTCCACCATAGCAACAAAAAGAAAGTCATCCAGGCAAGGTACCACTCAGTCCAGATTGCTGTCTCACTTACATTTACACTCTAGGAATGTATTGAACCTCGAAATACCACATACGATACTGCATATCCCATTGGAAGACAATTATTGTAGTATTGTTGCTCATCCAATGCAAAACCTATCACTGCATTACTGTCTGTGTGTACTGCCAGCAATCGAAATGCTGAATTCATATCTGCCTTCAACATCAATGCTCCCACACCACTTTTGGTCAAATACCTACCCAGTCTCCATTTGTGTGTGGGCTCTGGAGCATCCATATCAATGAATTAGTTAACTGATCTTCCTTCTGAGTACTGAGTTTTAAATATTATTTTAAATTTCCCTTGTTCCTCATTTGGTACTAACCTTAATGATGATGCTTGGAAATTTGGAAAGAATGGTTTCTGAAAAGGGATGGCTACACAACCTAAGGCTAGCTCTTTGTCAGTTTGTTTGTCTTAACACCACTGGCAGTTCCATAGCTGATTTTAGATTAGGTCAAGTAAAACTGGCCTCTGACTCTCGTTATGAAATTCTGACATCCTTCAGAACTCCGTACTTTAAGAAATATGTTTCCCCCCTTTTATAACCTACCATGCTGTAGGAGGCTGGCCTGGCTTGTAGTGGGTACCTCTGGTACTTACACCTTATATCAGGTCAAGTTATCCCTTATTAGTGAAATGTAGGCAGTGTCTAGAAGCTAGGCTCTCTAGAGGTAGCTGTAGCTGAGCAGCCGCGGCTTATCTAGGAGACATGCAAAGCTCATGCAATACCATTGTAGTCACACAGTACTGCCACACATGAAAGAAAACACTCAGTGTTACAAAAATAAAGGTACTTTATTTTGGTGAAACAAATGGCAAAAATACCACAGAGACTATACTCCCTTTGGAGGTGAGTAATACATACATAATATGCAATAGTATGCAGGAATGTGCATAAAAACAGTTAGAAACCAGTGCAAATAGTGAAAATCACAATAGTTAGAAATGGGCCTGGGGGAACAAAAACCATATACTAAGAAAGTGGTATGCGAATGTCGGCTTTCCACCTAGGCCAGTGTAGTGTGTAGAGGGTCACTGGGAGTACTAGAAAACACCAAAGATAAATACTAGATCCCACCTCAGAGCCCAGTAAAGGAGGAGTAAAACACAGTAACTTTCTCAGAACATACAGAAACACGAGAAAGAAGATTATGCGAGAACCGTAAGAGACTGCAAGACACCAACAGTGGATTCCTGGACCTGAAGTCCTGTGGAAGATGGGGACAAAGTCCAAGAAGCACAGAAGTATCCAGGGAGAACAGGAGCCCCTGCTAACCCAGAGGAAGGTGCAAAAGAAGAACCACCGGTGAAGAACAACAGTCAGTACTGCACCCAAGAAGACAGATTCGGGTTTCTGGTTGGTGCAGATGATGTCCCTCGCCAGGTGAAGGATTGCAGTCTGGTTTGAGTCATTGGAGTCCACCAACAAGCTTTGGTACACGCAACGCTTGCAGTTAGCAGAAAATGGCGCTGCTGGGGACTAGGAGGGACCTTGTGGACTCTACCCAGGAGGGAGAGTCAGATGGGGCTCACAGCAACTCAGAGAGCCCACAGAAGACCAGGCAGCATGCACAGGAGTCCCACGGCATAGGGACAAAGAAGGTGCAAAAAGAGGCCATGTGTCACTACAATAAAGGCTTCCACGCTGCCGGAGAACCACTCAGGAAGATGTGCATCGCAGGATAGAGTGCTGGGGGCCAAAGCTGCACAGTGCAAAAAGAATTTTGTGAAAGGATGCCAACAAGCCTTGGCAACTGCAAAACACTCGGTGCACGGGGGAACCGGCTTGTGTGGGGAGGCAAGCTTTTACCTCCACCAAAGTTGGACAGTAGGATGTCAGGACCATCGGGACCACATCAGCCTACCACCCATGATGCAGGATCCAAGCAGCTGTCCAGACCAGTTGTCGTCTCAGTAGGGGCCTGCTGAAGGAGGGGAGTGACTCCTTCACCCCAAGGGAGATTCCTTCGCTCTTCTGGTACAGGCTGAAGACAGGCTGTCCTCTGAGGATGCACGACCGGGAAACAGTTGCAGTTGCTGGCAGGAGCTGAAGATACAATGTTGCAGAAGTCATCTTTGCTTCTTTGTTGCAGGTTGTAGAGTTCATGGAGGGTCCAGATGTAGTTTCTTTGGTGAGAAGTTGAAGTGGAGGATGCAGAGGATTCCTGCTGGAGTCTTGCAATCTGAATCTAAAGAACCAGGCAAAGTAGAGACCCTAAATAGCCCTGAAAGGGGGATTGGTCAACTAAACAGGTAAGCATCTATCAGGGGAGGGCTCTGAAGTCACCTGCTGGCACTGGTCACTCAGATGCTCCCAGAGTTCCCTGCTTACTTGGAATGCAAGATGGCAAAACCCAGGGACCCTCTGGAGAAGATCTGAGCACCACCCAATGTGGTGGTGATGGACAGGGGAGTGGTCACTCCCCTTCCCTTGGTCCAGTTTTATGCCAGAGCAGGTACTGGGAGTCCCTGAACTGGTGTAGAATTGGCTTATACAAGGAGTGCACCAAATGTGGACTTCAAAGCATTTCCAGTGGGTTGGGGAGGCTACCCCTCCCAAGCCTGTAACACCTATTTCTAAAGGGAGGGGGTGTACCACCCCTCTCACAAAGGAAATCCTTTGTTCTGGCTTCCTGGGCTTGAGCTCCTCAAGCAACACAAGGGCAGAAACCTGTTTGGGAGGTGGCAGCAGCTGGGGCTGCTTGGAAAACCTCAGATGGCTGGAATGACAATACTGGGAGTCCTCTGAGGAGCCCCAGAGTGCATGGACTCATACATCCAATGCTTGCAAAAGACTTGGGGTATGATTCCAACATGTTTGATACCAAACATGGCTATGTTCGGAGTTTCCATTATATAGCTGGACATAGGTAGTGAGCTATGTCCAGTACTCACATAAAATGGCATCCCCCCACTCACAAAGTCCGAGAAAATGGTCCTGGAGGTCGTGGGGGCACCTTTGCTAGTGCAGTGGTGCCCTCACACACAGGTACTCTGCACCCTGCCCTCAGGGCTGGAGGGCCTGCTATAGGGGTGACTTATAAGTGACCTGGTGCAGTGTAAATGTCAGTGAAAGGGTGCTTGCACCTTTTCATGCAGACTGAAATGGCAGTTGTGCAGAATCCTTTGCATGGGCTCCTTATGGGTGGCAAAAGATAGGCTGCAGCCCATAGGGATCCCCTAGAGCCCCAATGCCCTGAGTACCTAGGTACCATACACAGGGACTTATAAGGGGGCACCAGTATGCCAATTGTGGGTGAAATACTGGGTTACCAGTGTGCAACAACCAAATTTAGAGGAGAGAGGACGCAATCACTGGGGTCCTGGTTAGCAAGATCCAGTTTACACAGTCAAGCACACTAACATCAGGCAGAAAATGTGGGTAACCATGGCAAAAAGAGGGTACTTTCCTACAAATGCCCTTTTCAACTCCTCAATTTGTACTGGCGTCGGCAAGACCTGGCCCTGTACATATTTACTAGCAGAGCGTGCTGTACTCAAGGTTGTTTCCCCTCTCTTAAGTTTAAAAAAGGACTACTGCTTTTATCACAGGTCTTTTGGAGAATGCAGATGGAAATGTGATTGACAACACATTCAGGGCCATATTTATACTTTTTGGTGCAAAACTGCACTAACGCAGTTTGCACCAAAATGTTTTGCACCGGCTTGCACCATTTTTTTAGCACCAGCTGGGCACCATATTTATGGAATGGTGCAAGCCGGTGCAAAGGGTAGGCTAGCGTAAAAAAAAAAATGGCACTAGGCAGGTTAGAGTAAAAATAAATGACTCTAACCCGATCAGCATAATTTTTTGAAGCTAAGGGGCATATCTATAATCTGTTTGCACTGAATTGGTATCATTTTGTTTTACTCTAATTCGGTGCAAAACTATCTCCATATTTATACTTTGGTGTTAGACCCCTCTAGCGCCAAATTTATGGAGTTAAAGTCATTTTTTGGAAGTGGAAACCTACCTTGCCTTAATGAGATGCAAGGTAGGTGTTCCCCTACAAAAAATGACTCTATGGCCCTAACGCCATATTTATACTCCAATGCAAAAATGGTGCAAGAGAGGGAGGAGGGGCCAAACAATGGTGCAAAGCTTGCCTTCCCCATTTTTTAAAACCTGGGTCAGGGCAGGCGTTATGGGACCTGTGGGCCTTAAAATTCATGTGATTTTCATTCACAGTCAAGATTTAGAAATCAGAGTCGTGCAACAGAGCTGTAAGTTTGATACTAAATACATTATCTCATCGGCTTCATCACCTTCAAAAAACATCACGGACATATCCTTTTTTTTCCTGCTGTTTCAGAGAGGAAGTGGGTAGTAAGTAGGTGATATTCATAAACTGTTTCTTGCGGTCCTCCTGACAGTATTCAAATTAGTGCAAGGTAAGTGTTCTTAATTATGATGCTGTGGATTCAAGACCTAGAGTTTGCAGCTTCTGTGACAAACCATTCAGTGCGTTAAAAATCATAGCTCCGTTTTCATGCACCAGAAGGTGTGCAGTGATGTATTACTTTACAAATTGTCACAGCAGATGCGATAAAAAAAGGCATCGAGGCTTAGAAAACCTGTTGGTGAACCAGATGCTTTTATTTCTATCAGCGACACTGCCAGAAGGAGCCGGCAACATTAAAACAGGCTTGGAATATATCAAAGAGGTGTTTTGACAGGAAAACTGCTTTTAAGTTGAATGCCAATCAGAGCATAATTACTAATTAATTATCAAGTGATAGCTGTTCCTAACTGTGCTGTCAACATTATTCACATATTATATGATTCAGGTGCTCTAAAATGAAAGTGCAGACTGGCTTTTATTTACACAAATACTTATATGAACGATAAAAGCAACGCAATCCCGTACAGTATTTTGAGAAACGAAGTAAAATGCTTCGAGACAAGTCCTACGAGATATAATCACTGCCTCTGTTTTGAAACGTGAGAGAAGGCCTATTGTAAGACGGTCAAAATTTATTTTGAAGCAAGTATGCCTACTTCTAAATTTCTAAATATTACTTACGGGTAATCCTAAACTTTAATATCCCTGTCGATGCAACAGCTGATTTACCGATCTGTGTACTGCTTCTGCCTTGCATACTCACTTGCCAGACTTCATAACTGCATATGGGCTACTTTAGTATAATTGGCAGACATCAGGAGCGTAATGCAGGCCCCTGCACCCTCTACACCGCAGGGGACGCCCCAACCATTCAAGGTGCCCCATTCAGTTCAGGATCAATGAATATCTGTGAGATACGGGTGCCTCGGGTGCCTCAGGTGCCCCTTCTCACATTCTACAGGGGAGCCCAATCATTTTGCATTACACCACTTGCAGACATAGGTGCACTACAGAAGGAATGGCTGAGTAAAAAAGAATACAGGAGCTGTTATTTATGATTTTGTACCTTCAGAACTAATACAATTATCCTAATCCATAAGGCCAAGAGCTACCACAATCCACCCCAACCATATCCACAACCTTGGTTGTGCTCTCTATCTATACTCTTATGGGGTATTAAATGGGTTCCTCAACCTGGAACATAACTACTCAGATTCCCAAGGAAAGCGTGGAAAAAGATGTACCCTTTCATTGTCACTCAGAGTACCCAAGATTAGACACATAAAAGAATGCAACATGTCTTTCAGAACATTAACTGGAACAGTTGTGTTCATTCATTAAAAAAAACATGAGCTGTGATAATTACGCAATAGAGACTGAACACAGTACCCAGCATAATAAAGATAGTGACAAAGAAAAACACTTCATGGTTTTGTGATTGTGTTGGTACACTCCTGTTAGATATTGATTCTGTAGTTGGCAGAGGTATGCCTGTTGAAGTAGAGACCACAATCCTAATGAGGGTGAGTCAGATCACACTCTAAATTAACTTGTACTCATCCTTTGGTAGCTTGACACAGAGCAGTCAGGCTTAACTTAAGAGGCAATGTGTAAAGTATTTGTGCAACGCTCAAATTACAGTAACACAGTGAAAACACCTCAAAAGACTCCACACCAGTTTAGAAAACAAAAATATTTGTATGAATAAAACAAGACAAAAACAACAAAAATCCAATGAGTAGAACCCGAGATGTTATTTTTAAAGAATAAACTGCAATAGAGTACTTAGAAATCAATAGCGCTAATAGGTTACTTGAGGACGTGATAGATTGGGGTAAACCAAAAGTTCAGCCCGACTGCGATGGAGGGCAGCCAGTTTCAGGACCGATGGGGGGCCTGCTGAAAAATACCTTGGATGGAAGTTTGTGTCGACATCGAGGAGGCAATGTTAAGGCAATACGTCTCTTCCGATCAATGCAGTAGAGGGGTTACGCCATCATCGAGCTCCACAGTTTTTGAAGCAATGTCAGTAAGGTGCCGTGTCAAATGCCATGTAGGGCAGGAGATGTATCGTCAAGCCATGTATGCAATGTGAAGATGATACACCAGAGCTGGTGGTGATGCGTCGACCCTGAGACGTGAAGTCAGCAATACGAAGTCCTCAACCTCTGTGACGATTCATCAGCATCAAGGGAGGATGGTGCAGTTCCTAACCGGTGCTACAGCATCTATGCCACAATTTTAGCAGGAAAACAGCTGAAGAATCCCTTTTCAAGGCCCCACTCTTGATTACACCTCTTGGCAGGACAGAACTCATAGTTGGCAGAGTCCACCAGCTGAGCAGGGTTTTAGGAAGTCTTTGATGGCTCTAAGACTTCAAAACAGGAAGCTAGCCAATAAACCCTTGGAGGCACTTAAGTTCTTTAAAACATGTAACAAATCAAGTCCAATCCTTCTCACGCCCAGGCAAGAAGCAGCAGACCAACACAGAAAAGTAGTTCAGCAGAGTAGCAGACCCTCCTTTCAGCACAGCAGTAATTCTTCCTAGCAGAATGTCCTCAGAGCTAGAAGTGTCCTGATTTGATGGGGTTTGCAGTCCAGTACTTTTACCCAGTTGTGCCTTTAAAGTAGGGGAGTCTACAAAGAGAGTTGTTTGAAGTGCAAAAGGTCCCGGTCCTTCCTTCCCTGTCTCCAGACACTCTACAGGGGGTTATGCAGCTCTTTGTGGGGGCACTGACCCAGCCCTATTCATGTGCAAGTGTCAGCTCCTCCCTCCCATCTATCCCAGGAAGGCCCATCAATATGGTAATGGGCCATCAGGGTGTAAATGTCACACCCCAGCTACCTTTGTGTGTGACTGTCTAGAGGGAATGCACAAAGTCCAACTGTCACCCACAGCAGAGGTGTATTCAGAGACAGGCAGAGGCACAAAATGGTTAAAGTAAGAAAATGCTAACTTTCTAAATGTGGCATTTTCAGACTTACAATTTATATTCTGACTTCTTAATAAGCTGAGATTTAAAATTGTGAGTCCAGAGACACCAAACTCCAATTTTCTATCTTCCCAATTGGAAATTACACTTAAAGATTGTTTCAAGGTAACCACAATGTTACCCTATGGGAGAAATAGACCTTGCAGTAGAAAAAACAAATGTATTAGGCTTTTATTGACAGGGCACGTTAAACTTAAAAGTATATGTTAAACTTTTCAAATACAAAGCATCCTGACCTTGAGGCTAGCTAGGGCCTACCTTAGGGGTGAAACATGTAATAAAAAGGGAGGCTCGGGCCTGGCAAGTTGGTGCGCTTGCAAGGTTGAAATGACAGTTTAAAACTGTCCACACAGTCTCTGCAGTGGAAGGCCTGAGACATGTTTAGAGTGATACTGAAGTGGGTGGCGCAACCATGCTGTAGGCCCACTAGTAGTATTTAATTTACAGGACCTGGGCCCATATAGGGCACTTTACTAGTGAGTTAAAGTCATCATGTTTAGAGTACAGAGCACCTACACTTTAGCACTGGTTAGCAGTGGTAAAAGGCACAGAATCCTACAGCCTGCAAATGAAGTCAGGACATCAGGAAGTCAGAAACCAAAAAGGCAGGGAAAACCATGCCAAGGATGCCAGGTTTAACAACTTTTATCTGTAACTACCTATCCTGCTGAGAGCATAATGGGAGCACCCTTTGCCAGATATATTGGGAAAATCTGAACTGCTATTCTTGGGTGAGATGTACGAGGACGTCAGAAATCCTGTCTGGTGTAGTGCATGCTGTTGGTCCTGTGAAGGGCAGAGGTCAGATTTAGGATCAGCATCAAAGTCTGCCAAGCGGCATTTCAGGAACTGCTTGCCACGTTCCAAGATAAGAAAGGATGTGAAAATGCCTTTCAAAGCATTTATTGCAACAGTCTTATTCTTGCATAAAAACCATGAACTGCGATTATTAGGCAATAGAGACAGAGCATGGCAGCCAGTATTACAAAGATGGTGAAAAAGATTAACAGGTCAACCATGGTTTTGTGATATTATTGTATTTTAATAGCGATTAGATTAAGCATTAGCAGAAGACATCTTGTATTTAGCAACTATTGTGAACATTTGGTGGAATCCATTTTGTATTCATGGCAGCCATTTTCTCTGCCATGTGCTCGCCATGTGCTCTGTCCTACCTTTCTGCTAACTACTCTTGAAAATCTGTCTAGTGACAAGTTATATTTAGTATCTTCCACTTTCGCACATGCTGAGTAAGATCTGCAGCTGTTAGTAATCAGTAACAGACAGTAATGTGTCAACTAGTCCTTGAAACTGTTAGCCCCTCCTACCTGTCGACTGTGTATTTCCATATGACCTTACATGTATGTAAGTCTTGCTTCTATAATTGTACCACCTTCTTTTAACCCCTGCGTGGGTATAAAAGGACCATGCTCTCTTAGTTCAGTGTGCTACTTCAAACATTACCGACGGGTGCTGTTTGAACTGTAGTACCACCTCATGTGGTTTAATAAACGTTGGGGCATATTTATACTCTGTTTGCGCCAAATGTGCGTAAAATTTTTTGACGCACAATCGGCGCAAACCCTGCCCCATATTTATACTTTGACGTCCGACCCCGTGGGTGTCAAAGTTCCACCATGTGCGTCATTTTTTGGAAGGGGGAACCAGCCTTGCGTTAATTATATGCAAGATAGGCGTTCCCTTCCAAAAAATGACTTTAAGGCCTGTGCCCCATATTTATACTCTGAAGTCATTTTGACGCAAAGGAGGGGGCAGGCCTTAAAAAACGGCGCCCAGCCTGATGGGCGCCCTTAACGCCAGGGCAGGCGTTAAGGGACCTGTGGGCTCAGAAGGAGCCCAGAGGTGCCCTCCCATGCCCCCAGGGACACCCCCTGCCACCCTTGCCCACCCCAGGAGGACACCCAAGGATGGAGGGACCCATCCCAGGGAAGTTGAGGTAAGTATTTTTTTCGGTTTTTTTTTGTGGCATAGGGGGGCCTGATTTGAGCCCCCCTACATGCCACTATGCCCAATGACCATGCCCAGGGGACATAAGTCCCCTGGGCATGGCCATTGGGCAAGGGGGCATGACTCCTGTCTTTGCTAAGACAGGAGTCATGTCATTGGAGGTTGGGCGTCAAAAAAAATGGCGCAAATCGGGTTGAGGCCTGAATTTTGCCTCAGACCTGACTTGCCCCATTTTTTGACGCCCAACCTCCATTTTCCCCTATGCCGGCGCTGCCTGGTGTGAGTCATTTTTTTGGACGCACACCAGTCCGCAGCGCCGGCTAACGTCATTCAATAAATAAGGCGCCCGCATGGCGCTTTGGAATGGCGTTAGCCGGCTGTAACATTTTTGACGCACAACTGCGTTGGCGCAGTTGTGCGTCAAAAAGTATAAATATGGGCCTTTGTTTTTTATTTCAGTTTCTGTGCCAACTTCTTCCTATGTGGTCTGAGGACTTTGTGCAGAGAAGGGCGAGCCCCTTGCACTAGTAGGCCTTGCTGAGGCTTACTTCAACAAATTTGCGCCCGAACAGGGACTCATCGGTGACTCGGACGCCCGACGGATTGGTCGCGATGAAGGATTGGGATCTCGCTGTGGACAATCAATGCCTGAGGAGACCTGAGTCTTGGCAACCACAGCGTTTTTCCCTTCTTTGTGATTTGACCATCCAGGTGGCGCCGGTCCTCGACTGAGATCCCTTTTGTTCATTCGTCATGCAGTGACCATTTGGTCGATTTTAGAACTTGGCAGTTGGAATCTGGACATCCTGTGATTGGTAAGATCCGTTTTACGGCACTTGCTGTGGGTTTTGATGCCTTTGTTTGGTAATGAAGTTTAGCACTACTTACTGTGGCTCTCGTGTTTTGGGTTACTAGTCAATTTGTGTCCTTTGAATTGATATATAAATTGCAATTTATATAGGCAGGTAATGAGGAGAATTTTCTCCAATTTAATTTTGATTTGAACGGCACCTTAAGTGCTACTTTGATTATAATATTGCATATTCTGCACTATTTTTGGCATGCCTGTTTTTAGCGCACTTCGTAGGATGTGTTGCTTTTGTAGTGCTACCAATTTGAGACTGGAAGAATCGCAACCGGCACCCCCAGAGGGGACGCCCAATAGAGATATGTATGTTAAACATGGTCTTTCTTCTATATTGTACAGCACATTATGGAATAAATACACTCGTGCGGATCCTGAGTTACGTTGGCCTATGCATGGGTCATTTGATTTGCGAAAGATTGAGTATGTGGAACAATGTATGTGCAAGCGAAGGTCTAGGCAAGATATGTTTGACTGTGTACGAATGTGGGAGAAAGAAGTGCATGGACGAGGAAGCGTGAGCAAGCCTTGCTTGAGAAAGAGCAGCAGAAGAATGTATATGTGAAAGCATTGGAAATGAGAAAGAAAGAAATAAATGACTTAAAGAAGCTAGAAGAGAAAGAACGTAAATTACAGGTAACAAGCCAATAGACCGTAAGGCAACCTCTCTATTTGATCCTTAATAAACCACACAATGATTTTTTGTTACTAGATCGCCCTCCACCTCCGTATGTTGTTCCTTCTGCCCCTCATGAGTTAGCTAAGGTCTCCGATTCGGAGCAACAGAAGATACGAGACAGTCGCTCTATGTTGCCTGCTGACCGTGCGTCTGAGCTTAGATCTATTGCTCGTAAAACAATTTGTAGCGTTGTCTCTGCTTCTGAACTTTTAGACAACATGAAAGGGTGGATGGAAAAGGAGCAGCTATATTTTACTGAGTCATTTGGCACAGAAGTTATTGAACTATATTGGAAATATTCTGATGAGTTAGAGCCCGATGATGTAGCAGCTGATCATAAGCAAATGCGTGATGGTCTTTTTGTTTTCTCCCAGGTGGCTGATGCAATCAGGCGTTTGGTGAAATTATGTGTTGTGGCAGTCCGTTTGCAAGAGGAGAAAAGGGCCGTGGACGTAGTTGCACGGACATCTCAGACCGGCGGGGTGCAAGCTTCCATCTTTGGAGCAGATAAGACTATGATAGTTCACGCGAAACCAATGCGGGAGGCCGCGCCTTTGTATGTTCCTTCTAAAGGATTGGGTACAAGTGATGATAAAACTTCTGTTGATGCTAAGGGTTATTTTATTTATAATTGGGTGCATACTCCTTGTAATAGGGCAGATGTAATGGCACTTAAAACAGCACTACCTGACCCGCAGAAAAATCCAGCCGTCTTTTATGAGGAAGTTGAGGGAGCAATTAGTTCTTGTACTATGACTTTGGCTGACATTGATTTATTTTTCGGATTTATATTACCGCCAGATATGTGTAGAACTGTTCGTAAAGTTGATGATGTTGTAGTTTTTGGGGCATCATGGAAAGAATTAGAACAGATGGACAGGGATAGGGAACTTGCGAAAAAGCCATATCAGTTGATTTTAGATCTTCCCGCAGCCATATTAGTTAAGTTAAAAACTATTATTCCCCCTAAAAAGATAGATTGGACTGTTTTAGCGTCTTGTAAGCAAAAGGCAGATGAATCGGTCTCTGATCTCTTTACACGCTTTGAAGAAGCATTTCATGATTTTAGCGGCCAGTTATTATCAGATGATACGGGCAGACATTTGTTTGTCGATAAATATGTCGCAAATCTGTTACCAGGAATAGCTAGTCGTCTAAAAGCTAGTGAAAGTTCATGGACTACCTCTACTCCGGTTTCCCTTTTGACTATGGCTCAGTATTATGAACGTCAGGAATTAGAAGCAAAAGGTAGCGAGGATGAAAAGATTAAAGAATTAAAGACGAAGGTTATGTTGGCTCAAGCTTATGGTCCGCCTTTTAGAGGTAGTGATAGAGGTGGACGTGGATTTTATGGTTCTTACACTCGTTCGAATTTGTCTGTTGATCAGTGTGCGTATTGTAAAAACTTGGGCATGGGGCTGCCGATTGCCCAGCACTACGTGTTCAGCAGTGTTCACGTGGTCGGGGACAAATGAGAAATCGCTCAGGATATTCATGGCCTAGAAGAAGCACGAATGATCATGCTAGGGTTGCTGCTAATATACGAGGGCAGGATGGGTTTAACACTTTTGATAGACGGAACCAATACCAGATGTCTAACTATGTGCAGCCTGATTTCCAAGATTCTGCTTATGCATAGGATTGCCTAGGATGGGGTAAGGAATCAGTTGAAGTTCCAGTAGATCAGAGGGGACCCTATGCTACAGCACGTTTTGGGTTCTACTGATCAGTTTCTGGTTGATACAAGAGCTACTCGTAGCGCCTTGTCTAAACAATTGATTCCAAGGGCTCTCCCGTCTGGCTTAACCATTACATCAATAGGTTTCGATGGAACACCTTTCCCTAGCCCATTGTCACAACCACTTGCATTCCATGTTGATAAATTTACTGCTTCATGTCCATTTTTGCTTTCTCCAAATACACCAGACAATATTGTGGGTCTTGATATGCTCAAGTATTTCAGGGCTACAATACGATGCTCTCCTGAGGAGGTGCGTGGTATTTTAAATGATAATCATATTGCATTAGCTTCACTCCCCAGTACTTTGTGGGCTACTTCAGATACTGATGTGGGACAAATGATTATTCCACCGGTACATATTAGTGTCAAGGAGGGAGCTGTATTGCCACGTTTGCCTCGATACAAAATTTCACAGGAGGGCGAAGAAGCACTCACACGAATTGTGCATGATCTTATTGCAGTTGGAGTTGTTGAGGAAGTTCCGTATAATGTTTGTAACAATCTGATTCTTCCCATTCTGAAAAAGGATACTGATACTAGGATTTACCGATTCATTATTGATTTACGAGAAGTCAATAAGATTGTGATACCACAATATCCTGTGGTATCTGACATCACAACACTTCTTACTTTGGTTCCCCCGACAACAACTACATTCTCAGTGATAGACTTGAAGAATGCTTTCTTTTCGATCCCTATTCATCCTGACAGCCAATATTTGTTTGGTTTTACTTTGAATAAACTATCGTGTAGATTTTGCAGAGTTCCTCAAGGCTATACTGAGAGTCCTAGTATTTATAGTCAAGCGTTAAAATGACAACTTGATTCTTTTGTTTTGCCTGAAGGTGTGGCTCTCATACAATATGTCGATGATATTTTGTTGGCAGCTGATACCCCTGAGCAATGTGAAAAGTGCACTTTGTCCTTACTTTCTTTTCTTGCTTCACACCATCGTAAAGCGTCACGAAAGAAATTGCAATATTGTAGACCAAAGGTAACCTATTTAGGTCACCTTTTGTCTAAGGAGGCCCGTGCGCTTACATCAGATCGTATTCAAGCAACTTTAGACACACCAGTACCCTCTACTCAGAAAGATGTTCATGCATTCCTTGGTCTTACTTCTTTTTGTAGGCAATGGATATTAGGGTTTTCACACATTGTCAAACCTTTGCTAGCACTTTTGACTAAAGATACTCCAATGCCCCTCCCATGGACAGATGAATGTGACACTGCTTTCCGGCAGCTACGACAAGCCCTTTAATCAGCACCAGTGTTAGGTACTCCAGATTACATGAAGCCTTTTGCACTTTACGTACATGAGAAAGATGGATGTGCATTTTCAGTTTTAGTACAGACACACGGCGATAAGCAGCGTCCCTGTGCATATTTGATCAGCAATACTTGATCCTGTCGCTCGAGCGTTGTCTGTGTGTTTTCGTTCAGTTGCCGCAACAGCTGTGACAATACGTCAGAGTGAAGGGATAGTTTTGTCACATAAGCTGTTGGTGTTAGTACCCCATGTGGTTGATGCTCTTTTAAATCAAACAAAGACACAACATTTAACTAGCGCTCGCCTGACAGGATATGAATTGACATTGCTGGCTCCTCACATTACACTGAAGAGATGTGCAACACTAAATCCAGCCACTTTGTTGCCATATCCGGTGACTCAGCCTCAGTCACAAGAAACACATGATTGTATATTCCGTACCGAAGAACAGACAAAGGGTCGTATTGATTTACAAGATACGCCCCTTCCAGGTTTAGACGGGGAATTGTGGGTTGATGGGTCTTGTTTGAAGTTGCCAGACGGTACGACCTCAGCTGCATATGCAATCACCACAATACACATGGTAGTGGAGACAGCTTGTATACCACAGAAGTCAGCTCAAGCAGCTGAACTAATAGCTTTGACACGAGCATGTGAGCTTAGTACTGACTTATGTGTGAACATTTATACAGACAGCTGCTATGCTTTTGGAGTGACTGCCATTACCACAGCGAAGGTGCTTTTGAAATAATTTTTCCCTAGGTTTGGTGTTTGCAGACTTTTATGGAATGATAACGGACCTCATTTTTTTGGGGAAGTTATTAAGTATGTCCTGAAAGGATTAGGGATCAAACAGAAGTTCCATGTGGTTTTCCACCCACAATCAGCAGGGTTGGTGGAAAGGTATAATGCTACTTTGAAGCTGAAGTTAGCGAAGATACAGGCTCCCACATCCTTAACTTGGCCGGATGCATTACCGTTGGCATTATTGTCTATTAGGTCAGTGCCAGACTCTCGAATCGGCCTTTCTCCTTACGAAATAGTGTTTGGAAGGCCAATGAACATTTGGGGAGTTCCTAAGCCAAATTCTGTATATGATGTACCTTGTGACCTGATGAATGATTATTTGGCACAGTTAACCGTCAATTTGGTTTCTATTCACCAACAGGTTCGAGAAGCACTTCCTGACAGATCTACAGGTGAAGGCCATGAACTCCGACCTGGTGACCAGGTGATGATTAAGTCCTTTGAAAGATCGAGCAGCTTGGAACCAAGGTGGCGAGGCCCAGAACAGGTGCTCCTTGCGACAAGAACAGCAGTTCGAGTGACGAACCGAAAGAATTGGGTCCATAGTACTCACTGCAAGAGAGTGCTATCTACCTTGGTGGAATCTGCTGTGCTGACCGATCATCGAGAGATTTTGACTACGGAGAAAGGCGGTGCTATATCACCTCACGAATCTGCAGAGTTCTTCCCGGACCATAGATTTCTGGAGTGTTGCGATATAATTTGAGATCGAGGAAAGACCCCGTAGTGCTGGAGACAACTGGTTGAGCTACCGCCCTGGGTTAGTGAAACGGAGAGCCAATGTGGCAAGGGGGGGATTCAGCCATGCATTAGAGTAGTGACACCCGTCCTGGCCGGTGGTGAAGAAATCAGCGGCTGCCCAGGGATAAGAGCTCCAATGATTGTTTTTAATTAATTTCTGAAAGGGTCGATTATCACTTTTGCTAAAATTAATAACAAACTGATCATTAGTACTATGGGGTTTGTTGTTGTTTTGGTGGTTATAGCAATACTCACCTGGTTTGTTAAAAAGAAGGCTCCTGCTCGTGAGTTTTTTGTTGCCACTACTCCACTACCAAAGGATCACTATTACATTACGCTTCCTTATCCGGAGCAGAAGCACCGTCAATCGTACTTCAATAATACTTTCATTCAGATGTTGCATCATGCTCATAATGCTACAAATACTACTAACTGTTGGGTATGTGGAATGATACCTGCGCATCAAAAGAAAGGAGGAACACCTTTCATTCCTCTTCCTTTTTCACACAATGGTTCTTGTCAAGCTTGGTATACGCTTTTGTTTGCCTCTGGAAAACGTACAGAGGGCGGACTTCTTTTTTGCCTTAATAAAGTATGCTACCAAGACAAAGATGGGTATCCCCAAGCCAAAGGAACTAAATGGGAATGGGAAGAGTATCAACCAGACAATGTTTCAATACCATATGTCTTCACAAATATAAGAGACTCTGACAAGAAAGAACAATTTGTGATTTATGTTACAAAAACTAAAGCAAATTTATGTATATGTAGCACTGGGCGAATTCCAGTAGGGATAAGGATTGTACCTTGATTTTAACTATTGAGGGTATAAATGATAGTAGTTTTACAGCTTCACATAATACATATTTTGTTTGAGGTAACTATGGATATTACCAACTACCTGTTGGGTGGTCAGGCGTGTGTTATGTATCTTTTCTATTACCCCCTGTGTTTTTGGCCCCTGCATCATATCACAGAGATTTTAAACTGTTCAATGACATCATTAAAAATAGATATAAAAGAACAATAAGTACAAATGAGGTAGACCAAACGGATACTAGCCTGCAAAAATATGTTGATTTTAATTTAGGGTTGTTCTCCTTTCTGGGTGCTGCGTTAAACAGTAGGAAAGTGAGACGATTGACTAGGGTTGTGGAAGCTTTTACCAATCAGGCAGCTCTGGCACTTGGGAATATTACCGAGGAGCTCCAAATTGCGAGGATTGTAGCGCTCCAAAATCGTATGGTACTAGATGTGATATTAGCTGATCGAGGTGGTGCATGTCGCATCATCGGTAGTAGTTGCTGTGTTTTTATTCCAGATCACTCACCTTCAGTATATGATGCAATACCTAAATTGCATAAAATTGCACACACGCCAACATACATTCCTACATCCACACACACAGTTATACACGCACACCCACATTCAAACATACACACACACATCCATACAGACATACCCACAGACATACAAGCACTCACACACCCCCTCTACATACACACACGCACAACCCCATGCACCCACACAACATCTCCCACCCCCCTCCCCTCACGGACGATCGACTTACCTGGTCCGACGATCCTCCGGGAGGGGACGGGAGCCATGGGGGCAGCTCCGCCCACACCACACCGCCAACAGAACACCGCCACGGCGAATCACAGGACGTGATTCGCTGGGCGGTGTTCTGTTGGCGTGGCGGTGAAGGTGGAGCAACCTCCACTTCCCCGCCTCCCGCCAGTATGGCTGTTGGCGGCTCTCTGTCCGTAAAAGGACGGAGAGCTGCCAACGGTCATAATAGGCCGAGCGGCAAACCGCCACCACTGGCGGTCTTCCGCACAGCGGTCCCTCAGCGGTCTTTAAAAAAGACCGCCGAGGTCAAAATTACCCCCAGAGACTGGTACTTGGACTTTTTCTGGATGGTTTTGGGCTCTTGTTTCCGCTTGGGGCTGGAAACTACTGACTATCCTGTGTGTAATGATTGCAATATTTTTCACATGCTGTATCTGTATTCAGTGTGGTCCAATGTTCTGCTCCATGTGTATTACTACTTGTATGCCTACCAAAAGAAATATTACAGAAATGAAAGCACAACACATGTTAGATAAGGAAATAGCTGAAATGATGAGCAGAAATATACAAGATGAATATTTAGATTATCCCAGAAAGATGAATGTCTTCAGCTAATGCCGAAAGGGTCTTCTGTTGTATTTTAATAGCGATTAGATTAAGCATTAGCAGAAGACATCTTGTATTTAGCAACTATTGTGAACATTTGGCGGAATCCATTTTGTATTCATGGCAGCCATTTTCTCTGCCATGTGCTCGCCATGTGCTCTGTCCTACCTTTCTGTTAACTACTCTAGAAAATCTTTCTAGTGACAAGTTATATTTAGCATCTCCCACTTTCGCACATGCCCAGTAAGATCTGCAGCTGTTAATAATCAGTAACAGACAGTAATGTGTCAACTAGTCCTTGAAACTGTTAGCCCCTCCTACCTGTCGACTGTGCATTTCCATATGACCTTACATGTATGTAAGTCTTGCTTCTATAATTGTACCACCTTCTTTTAGCCCCTGTGTGGGTATAAAAGGACCATGCTCTCTTAGTTCAGTGTGCTACTTCAAACATTACCGAAGGGTGCTGTTTGAACTGTAGTACCACCTCATGAGGTTTAATAAACTTTGTCTTTTATTTCAGTTCCTGTGCCAACTTCTTCCTATATGGTCTGCGGACTTTGTGCAGACAAGGGCGAACCCCTTGCACTAGTAGGCCTTGCTGAGGCTTACTTCAACAATATGGTTGGTACATTCTTCACTGTAATTACCTATACTGCTGAGAGCATAGTAGGAGCACCATCTGCCATATCTATTGGGAAAACCCAACTCCCCATACCTGGTAAGATGTACTGGCAAGCCAGGAAGCTAGTCTGGTGTAGTGCAGGCTATTGGTCCTGTAAAAGATAGAGGTCAGAATCGGGATCAGAGTCAGCCAAGCTGCATTTCAGGCACTGTGTGCCACATTTCAGAATAAGCCCAGGATGTGAAAGGATGTGAAAATGTCTTTCAGAGCATTTATTGTAACAGTCTTGTTCTTGCATGAAAAAAATTAGCTGTGATTATTAGGTAATAGAGACAGAACATTAAAAAATAGTGAAAAGTAGTGCAGGCTGTTGGTCCTCTGAAGGATAGAGGTCAGATTCAGGATAAGCATCAGAGTCAGACAAGCTGCATCTCAGGCACTGTGTGCCAAGTTTCAGGATAAATCCAACAGAGTGCTCCTCTATTGCCTATGGCGCAGAGGTAGTTTTTATAATAAAATCACCATCCATCTCACACTGTGTTAGAGATGGAAGCTCGATGCTCTGATACGTCTAAAAACGCAGAGCTGTCTTCACGGACAATGAGAATGATTAGGCTTCATGTTCTGTGTGCTCAGCCTTGAACAGAGTGTACAGCCTTGATGGCATCAGTGCCTACTAGGAACACGTCACATGCACAATGATTTCACACTATGTTATCATAAACGAAAAGCCATGTAAAAGGTTACTGACCGAAAAAGAAATGCTAAGATAACAAGCATTTGCAATGCAATGGATTTTGCGTTTGCTCAAGTTAAAGCTTTTGGCATTGTAAACTCCTAACCAAACTTTTCTTGCCACATAAACTGAAAATGAAAAGCTAGACAGTTTCACATGAGCGAGCAGAGAATGGTCATGAGCACAGACCAGACACACAAAAGGAAACAGAAGTTTGCTTGCAGTAAAACATATTGCCAAAAGTGCAATTATCCATGTAACCGGCAAAAGTGCAAATATCCATGTAACAGGGTCGATGTCATGCAAATTGCTCGACTACTGCCCAGAGAGATATCACTGCCTACGAAATAAAGAGAAAAAGTAGTCCAGAAACCATACTGAGACCATGGAGCCTCGTAAGTTTTCAGTAGTTGGCCAGTGTGCTCGAGGCGAGTTAAACACTGGAAAAGGCATGACGTATGCATGCCTTTCACTAATTAAATCAAGTGAAATTTAAAAGGCAAGCCAGTGGGAGGCTAGCCTGGCTTGTATTGGGTACCAATGGTACTTACACCTTGTGCCCGGTCCAGTTATCCCTTATTAGTAGAGTGTAGTAGTGTTCTAGCACCTTAGGTTGATAGAGGTAGCCATAGCAGAGCAGCCAAGGCTGAACTAGGAGACATGCAAAGCTCATGCAATACCACTTATATCATATCGATACTATATCATAAGAAAGACAATACTCATAGTTACTCAAAATAAAGGTACTTTATTTTAGTGACAATTTGCCAAAAATATCTCAGAGGATATACTCCCTTAGGAGGTAAGTAACATACACAAAATATACACAACTAGCCAAATCAGGTAAGTAAAACAGTCAGAAAGTAGTGCAAACACTGTAAAACACAATAGGATGCAATAGGCCTAGGGGCAACACAAGCCATATACTAAGAAAGTGGAATGCGAACCACGAATGCACCCCTAGGTAAGTGTAGTGTGTAGAGGGTCGCTGAGAAAACACTAAGGGTGTAAAGGAGACCCCACCCCAAGACCCTGGAAAGTAGAAGTAAAGTACTACTATTTCCCCCAAAACACACTAAAGTTGTGATAAAGGATTTTGTAAGGACCACAACAGACTGCAAAGCACTGAAGACAGATTCCTGGAGCAGAAGACCTGCAAAGGAAGGGGACCAAGTCCAAGAGTTGCTAAAGTTTCCAGGGAGGGCAGGAGCCCACTAAACCCTGGATGAAGGTGCAAAATGGCTGTTTCCAGTTGAGAGAATCTGCAAGTTTTGCAATAACGAAAGGAGGTAGGAAGTTCTTCTTCATGCAGAAGATGTAGCACGGCGTGCTGGAGGATGCAGAGTTGTTTCCTTGGCAAAATACCACAAACAAGCCTTGCTAGTTGCAAGAGTCGCGGTTGGAGAAAAAGGGTGCTGCCCAAGCCCAGGAAGGACCAGGATGTTGCCACTTGGGAGAGGAGACAGAGGGAGCCCTCAGCAACGTAGAGAGCCTTCAGACTGGAAAGAAGCACCCGCAGAAGTCCTTGAACACAGGTTCAAGAAGACTGAACATGGCAGTCGTCTCAACACTGCAAAGAGAGGTCCCACGACACCAGAGATCAACTCAGGGAGCTGAACATCACAGGACGGAGTGCTGGGAACCTAGGCTCAGGTGTGCATGCAGAATTTCTTGTAAATGTGCACGGAAGCCCTTGTAGCTGCAGATCACACAGTGCACAGAATTACTATCTGGGGAGGGGAGGCAAGGACTTACCTCCTCCAAATTCAGACAGTTGGATCACTGGACAGTCTGGGTCACTTGGGTCAACCACCTGTGTTTCAGGGTCCACGCTTGTCAGGATGAGATGGGTCCCAGAGTACCGGTGAAGCTGAAGTTTGGTGTCTGCTGGACCAGTGGGAAGATTCCATGGACCCACGGGAGATTTCTTCATGGCTTCCAGTGCAGGGTGAAGGCAGACAGCCCCCAGAGCATGCTCCACCAGGAAACAGTTGAGAAAGCCGGCAGGATAAGGCGCTACAATGTCGCTAGTAGTCTTCTGTCTACTTTGTTGCAGTTTTGCAGGCGTCCTGGAGCAGTCAGCGGTCGATCCTTGGCAGAAGTCGGAGAGAGAAGTGCAGAGGAACCCTCATGAATTCTTGCAAGTCGTAATCTGAGGAAAAGCCCACTGGAGGGACCCTAAATAGCCCACAGAGGAGGATTGGCTACCTTGTCAGGTATGTACCTATCAGGAGGGGTCTCTGACGTCACCTGCTGGCAGTGACTACTCAGAGGCCTACAGAGTGCCCCCACACTTCTGAATACTAGATGGTAGAGGTCTGAAACACACTGGAGGAGCTCTCGGCACCACTCCTGGGGTGGTGATGGACAGGGGAGTGGACACTCCCCTTTCCTTTGTCCAGTTTCGCACCAGAGCAGGGACTTGTGGTTCCCTAAACCGGTGTAGACTGGCTTATGCAAGGAGGGCACCATCTGTGCCCTTCAAAGCATTTCCAGAGGCTTGGAGAGGTTACCCCTCCCCAGTCTTTAACACATATTTCCAAAGAGAGAGGGTGTAACACCCTGCTCTCAGAGGAAATGCTTTGTTCTGCCTTCCTGGGACTGGGCTACCCAGATCCCAGGAGGACAGAAGCCTGTCTGTGGGGTGGCAGCAACTGTAGCTCCAGCGAAAACTCCAGAGAGATGGCTTGGCAGTATTGGGAGTCCATAGTGGAGCCCCCAGGAAGCATGGAATTGGCTCCCCAAGAACAGATTTGGAATGGGCGGACAATTCCATGATCTTAGACATGTTACATGGCCATATTCGGAGTTACTATTGCGAAGCTACATATAGGTATTGACCTATTTGTAGTGCACTCACAAAGTCCGGGGAAATTGCCCTGAACTATGCGGGGGCACCTTTGCTAGCGCAAGGGTGCACTCACACTTAGTAACTTTGCACCTAACCTTCAGCAAGTGAAGGTTAGACACATAGGTGACGTATAAGCTACTTAAGTGCAGTGAAAATGGCTGTGAAATAACATGTGCATTATTTCACTCAGGCTGCAATGGCAGTCCTTTGTAAAGGTTTGTCAGAGCTCCCTACGGGTGGCAAAAGAAATGCTGCAGCCCATATGGATCTCCTGGAACCCCAATACCCTAGGCACCTAGGTACCATATACTAGGGAATCATAAGGGTGTTCCAGTATACCAATTGAAATTGGTAAATGTAGTCACTAGCCTATAGTGACAAATGTAAGTGCAGAGAGAGCACGAGCACTGAGGATACTGATTAGCAGAGCCTCAGTGACACAGTTAGGCACTACACAGGAATACACATTTAGGCCACAAACTATGATCACTGGGGTCCTGGCTAGCAGGATCCCAGTGAGACAGGCAAAAACATATTGACATACATGTACAATTGGGGGTAACATGCCAAGAAAGATGGTACTTTCCTACACAACCCCCCCCCCAAACGAGGGGCAAAAAGGCTAACCTTGCCCAGATGAGTCTTCATTGTCCAAGTGGAAATATCTGGAGAGTCCATTTGCATTGGAGTGGGTGCTCCCAGGTCTATGTTCCACTGTATAGTCCATTCCCTGTAGGGAGATGGACCACCTCAACAATTTAGGGTTTTCACCTTTCATTTGTTTAAGCCATAATAGAGGTTTGTGGTCTGTTTGAACAATAAAGTGAGTCCCAAAGAGGTATGGCCTCAACTTTCTGAAGGCCCAGACCACAGCAAAGGCCTCCCTCTCTATGCAGACCAACACTTTTCTCTAGGGGTCAACCTCCTGCTGATAAAAGCAACAGGTTGATCCTGTCCCTCGGTGTTTAGCTGTGATAGAACTGTCCCTACCCCTAATTCAGAAGCATCAGTTTATACAATTAATTTTTTGGAGTAACAAGGGCTTTTGAGGACAGGTGCAGAGCACATGGCCTGTTTGAGCTCATCAAAAGCCTTTTGACAACTAGCTGTCCATAATACCTTTTTAGGGATCTTCTTTGATGTGAGCTCATTAAGAGGGGCAGCTATAGTGCATAATTCTTGATGAACCTCCTGTAGTACCCAGTGAGGCCTAGGAAGGCTCTCAGTTGGGTCTGAGTTGTAGGGGGAGTCCATTCCATAATGGTTTGGATCTTCCTCTGCAGTGGTGCAATCTGTTCTCCACCTACCAGGTGGCCCAGATAAACCATTTCCCCCTGCTATATCTGGCTCTTTGAGGCCTTGATTGTGAGGCCTTTCATTTGCAGAGCCTCCAAAACTTTCCACAGGTGGACCAGGTGATCATCCCAGGTGAGGCTAAAGACAGCAATATCATCTAGATGTGCTGCACTAAAGGCTTCCAATCCTGGGAGGACTGCATTCACCAACCTCTGAAAAGTGGCAGGTGCATTTTTCAATTAAAAGGCATAACTGTGAATTGATAATGCCCTCCTATGGTCAAAAATGTTGTTTTTGGTTTAGCATCTTCTGATAACTTAATCTGCCAATACCCTGAGTTAAATCAAAAGTGCTTAGATACTTGGCAGAAGCCAGTGTATCTATTAGCTCATCTGCTCTGGGTATAGGGTGAGCATCAGTTTTTGTTAATTGATTGAGACACCTATAGTCCACACAAAACCACATTTCCTTTTTCCTTCTTTACTATGAGGTTTGGGGACAAACACCACTGGGCTGGCCCAGGGGCTTTTAGAGGGCTCAATCACTCCAAGGTCCAACATTTTCTGTACCTCTTGTTTGATACAGTCTCTGACATGGTCAGGGTGTCTATAAACTTTACTTTTGACAGGTAAACTGTCTCCACTGTCAATTGTGTGCTCACACCAGGTAGTTGTCCCTGGAACTAGTGAGAAGAGGTCAGAGAATTATCCAAGGAGATTTATGCAATTGTCCTTCTGCTCAGCAGTAAGGCAATCTGCTCATACGACTCCCTCCACTAAGCCATCAGCTTCAGTGGTGGAGAAGAGGTCAGGGAGAGGGTCACTCTCTTCCTCCTGCCCCTCATCTGTGGCCATGAGCAGGGTTAAGTCAACCCTGTCATAGTAAGGTTTAAGGCGATTGACATGAAGCACCCTAAGTGGGCTTCTGGCAGTGCCCAGGTCCACCAAATAGGTGACCTCACCTTTCTTTTCCACAATGAGATGGGGTCCACTCCATTTGTCCTGGAGTGCTCTTGGTGCCACAGGCTCCAATACCCACACCTCCTGTCCTGGTTGGAAATGAGTGAGGACAGCCTTCTGGTCATGCCATTGCTTTTGGATCTCTTGGCTGGCCTGAAGGTTTTTACTTGCCGTTTTCATGTACTCAGCCATCCTTGATCAGAGGCCAAGCACATAGTCCACAATGTCTTGTTTGGGAGTTTTAAAGGGTGTTCCCAATTCTCCTTCACAAGATCAAGGGGACCTCTTACAGGGTGGCCAAAAAGGAGTTCAAAGGGGCTGTAGCCCACTCCTTTCTGGGGTACCTCCCTATAAGCAAAAAGGAGGCATAGCAACAGAACATCCCCTCTCCTCCTGAGTATTTCAGGGAGTCCCACGATCATGCCTTTGAGAGTTTTGTTAAATCTCTCAACCAATCCATTTGTCTGTGGATGATAAGGGGTGGTTAACTTGTAGGTAACTCCACACTCCTTCCACATTGCTTTGAGATATGCAGACATGAAGTTACTACCTCTGTCTGATACCACTTCCTTAGGGAAACCCCCTCTGGAGAAGATTCCCAGGAGGGCCTTTGCCACTGCAGGAGCTGTAGTGGTCCTTAAGGGTATAGCTTCAGGATACCTAGTGGCATTGTACACTACTACTAGGAGGACTCTGTTTCCTGAAGCTGTTAGAGGGTCAAGGGGGCCAACAATGTCAACCCCTACCCTCTCAAAGGGCACCCCAACCACTGGAAGTGGAATTAAGGGGGCCTTAAGTGTGCCACCAGTCTTCCCACTGGCTTGGCAGGTCACACAAGAGCGACAGAACTCCTTCGTGTCCTCTGACATATGAGGCCATTGAAACAATGGTACAAGTCTGTCCCATTTTTTACTTTGGCCCAAATGCCCAGCCAAAGGAATGTCATGACCCAAGGTCATAGGAAACTCCCTATACTGCAAAGGGATGACCAATGTCCTGGCAGCTCCAGGTTTAGGGTCCCTTGCCTCAGTATAGAGAAGGTGGTGTTACCTATAAGCTTTGTGGGTATCAGTGACATCCCCATTTTGCTGTTTGACAGCTTGCTGTCTTAGACCCTCTAGTGTGGGACAGGTCTGCTGTGCCACACTCAGCTCTTCCCTAGCAGGCCTCCCTGCACCCAAAAGCTCAGCAGTATCAGCTGCCAGATCCTCTGGTGTTGGTTTTGCACAAGGAGAGGATTCCTCTTCCTCAAAAAGGGAATCTTTTGGAGAGGGAGGGATAGTGGGCAAGGGTTTACCCTTTCTACCCCTAGCTTTTGGGAACACTTGGTCCATTTTTCCAGGATCCAAGTTTCCCTGCCCTCCTTGCTTCTGGGCCTGACCCCTTGTGAGAGCAAAGATATGCACTGGAATGCCCAGCACTGCTACATGAGCCTCCAACTCCACTTCAGCCCAAGCTGATGTTTCCAAGTCATTTCCTAATAAGCAGTCTACAGGTAAATCAGTGGCTTTTTCTTTGGGCCAGTAACCCCCCAGATGAGATTCACAACAGTCATGGGGTGGCTAAGAGTGTTGTTATGAGAATCATTCACTTGGTACTGCTGACCAAGTAGGTGTTTTTCAGGGGCAACCAGTTTCTCTATCACTATGGTGACACTGGCTCCTGTGTCCCTGTAGGCCTCAACCTCAACACCATTTATGAGGGGTAGTTGCTTGTACTTACCCATATTAAGGGGACAAGCAACTAAGGTGGCAAAATCAATACCACCATCAGAGACTAAAACAGCCTCTGTGGTCTCCCCAACTAGACCAACCCCTACTACATTATCAATGGTGAGCCCAGCTACACCCTTTGTCTGGCTATTTGTAGTGTTCTTCCCACCACCACTGCTATTACTAGGGGCACTAGTAGACGCAGTTGGGGTTGTGGTGGTGGGAGCCTTGGTGTTTTTCTTTGGGAAAGTGGTATCACTTGCCCAATGGCCTTTACTTTTACATAAATAACACCATGGCTTCTTTTGATTGTGAGAAGAGGATTTGGACCCACCTCCCCCAGAGGATTTTTGTGGGCCTGATGAAGACTCTGAATTCTTGTTGTCTTTGTCTCCATCCTTGTCATGAGACTTACCATCCTTCTTCTTGCCATCCTTGTCACCCCCTGTATGAGCTTTTCTGCTCACTCTTGTTCTGACCCACTTGTCTGATCAGAGTCTACCAAGTACTGATGTAACAAGTCTGACACACAATTATTCAAGATAAGCTCTCTCAAAATTAGATTATACAGGCTTTTATAGTGTGTCACCTTACTGCCATGTAACCATCCATCCAAGGCCTTCACTAAACAGTCTACAAAGTCTGTCCAGTCTTGAGAAGACTCTTTTCTGGTATCTCTGAACTTTATCCCGTATTGTTCAGTGGTTAAGCTAAATCCATCTAAGAGTGCATCCTTCAAAACTCTGTAATTGTTGGCATCACTCTCCCAGACAGTAAGGTGTCTGCCCCTACCTTTTGCCAGTGAAAGATAAATCAAATCAAATCAAATCAAATCAAATCAAATCATAAACATTTATAAAGCGCGCTACTCACCCGTGCGGGTCTCAAGGCGCTAGGGAGAAGGGGTTACTGCTGCTCGAAGAGCCAGGTCTTGAGTTGTCTCCGGAATGCGGAGTGGTCCTGGGTGGTTCTGAGGATGGTGGGGAGGGAGTTCCATGTCTTGGCCACCAGGTAGGAGAAGGACCTCCCACCCGCCGTGGTGCGGCGGATGCGGGGGACTGCGGCGAGAGCGAGGTTGGCGGAGCGAAGATGACGGGTGGGTGTGTAGAAACTGAGGCGGCGGTTGAGGTATTCAGGTCCCTTGTTGTGGAGGGCTTTGTGTGCGTGGGTGAGGAGACGGAAGGTGATCCTTTTGTTGACGGGAAGCCAGTGCAGGTGTCTCAGGTGGGCGGAGATGTGGCTGTTGCGGTGTATGTCGAGGATGAGGCGGGCGGAGGCGTTTTGAATTCTCTGCAGACGTTTCTGGAGTTTAGCGGTGGTTCCTGCGTATAGGGTGTTACCGTAGTCGAGGCGGCTCGTGACGAGGGTGTTGGTCACGGTCTTTCTGGTGTCGGCGGGGATCCAACGGAAGATCTTTTGGAGCATGCGGAGGGTGAGGAAGCAGCAGGATGATACGGCGTTGACTTGTTTGGTCATGGTGAGAAGTGGGTCCAGGATGAATCCGTGGTTGCGTGCGTGGTCTGAGGGGGTCGGTGCGGTGCCAAGGGCCGTGGGCCACCAGGAGTCGTCCCAGGCGGTCAGAGTGTTTCTGAGGATGAGGACTTCCATTTTGTCTGAGTTCAGTTTCAGATGGGTGAGTTTCATCCAGTCTGCGACGTCTTTCATTCCATCTTGCAGGTTGGTCTTGGCGCTGGTGGGGTCCTTGGTGAGGGAAAGTATCAGCTGAGTGTCGTCGGAGTAGGAGGTGATGATGATGCTGTGTTTGCGTACGATGTCGGCGAGGGGGCTCATGTAGACATTGAAGTGAGTCGGGCTCAGCGAGGAGCCTTGTGGGACGCCGCAGATGATCTCAGTGGGGTCTGAGCGGAAAGGTGGGAGGTAGACTCTTTGTGAGCGGTTGGAGAGGAAGGAGGTGATCCAGTCCAGAGCCTGTCCTTGGATCCCGATGGAGCAGAGGCGGGTTATTAGGGTGCAGTGGCAGACGGTGTCGAAGGCAGCCGAGAGGTCGAGGAGGATGAGGGCGACTGTTTCTCCGTTGTCCATCAGGGTTCTGATGTCGTCTGTGACTGAGATGAGGGCGGTTTCTGTGCTGTGATTGGCTTGGAATCCGGACTGAGAGGGGTCGAGTAGGTTGTTGTCTTCAAGGAAGTTGGTAAGTTGCTTGTTGACGGTCTTCTCTATGACTTTGGCCGGGAAGGGGAGGAGTGAGATGGGGCGGAAGTTCTTCAGGTCGCTTGGGTCCGCTGTAGGTTTCTTCAGTAGGGCGTTGATTTCAGCGTGTTTCCAGCTCTCGGGGAAGGTAGCAGAAGAAAACGAGCTGTTGATGATGGTCTGGAGGTGCGGGGCGATGATGTCGTCGGCTTTGTTGAAGATGAAGTGTGGGCAGGGGTCCGAGGGGGCACCGGAGTGGATGGAGTTCATGGTTGCTTTGGTCTCTTCCGTGTTGATGTGAGTCCAGGCGTAGAGGGTGATGGCTGGGGTTATAGGTTCTGTGGTGGTTGGCTGGGTCTGGTGTCCGAAGCTGTTGTGTAGGTCGGTGATCTTACGATGGAAGAAGGTGGCGAGGGAGTTGCAGAGGTCTTGTGAGGGCATGATGGCGTTGGCGTTGGCGTTAGGGTTGGAGAGCTCTTTGACGATGTTGAAGAGTTCTCTGCTGTTGTGGCTGTTTTTGTCCAGTCTGTCTGTGAAGGAATTTCTTTTGGCGGCGCGGATCAGTTGGTGGTGTTCGTGGGTAGCGTTCTTGAGGGCAGTCATGTTATCTGTGGTGTGGTCCTTGCGCCAGGCTTTCTCGAGGGTGCAGCAGGTTTTCTTTGATTCCTTAAGGGTGTCCGTGAACCAGAGAGGTTTTTTGGTGTTGGTCTGTCTTGGGAGGCGTCTGAGGGGAGCGAGGTTGTCTGCGCAGTTGGTGATCCAATTCGTGAGGCTGAGGGCTGCGTCGTGGGATCGGAGGAGAAGGTGGGTTGGTTGTCGCTGAGAGTGGAGAGAAGCTGTTCCTCGGGGATTTTGTTCCACTGTCGGCTTGGGATGGGTTGTGTGCGGAGGTGGCGAGTCTCGCGTCGGAAGGTGAAGTGGACAAATCTGTGGTCGGTCCAGTGTATAGCGGAGGAGTGGCTGAAGGATACGTGGTTGCTGGCGGAGAAGATGGGGTCGAGCGTGTGTCCGGCGATGTGGGTGGGGGTGTTCACCAGTTGCATGAGACCGAGGTTGGCGAGCAGGGCGGTGGTGTTGGGGTCGTTGTTCTGTTCCAGGTGGAAGTTGAGGTCACCGAGGAGGATGTAGTCCGGTGAGGCAAGGGCGTGCGGGGAGATGAAGTCAGTGATAGAGTCGCTGAAGAGGGCGCGTGGTCCAGGGGGTCGGTAGATGAGAGTTCCTCTGAGGGTGGTCCTGGGGTCTGTGTGGATCTGGAAGTGCAGGTGTTCGGCGGCAAGGGGGGTGTCTTCGGTGGAGGTGGTGACGTTGATGGAGTCCTTGAAGACGATGGCAATTCCTCCACCTACTTGGTTGGTGCGGTCTCTCCTGGAAATCTTGTAGCCGTCGGGGATGGCTATGGCGATGTCGGAGGCTGAGGAGGCGTTCATCCAGGTCTCAGTGATGAAGGCGACGTCCGGTGCGGTGGAGTCCAGGAGATCCCATAGTTCAGCGGCGTGCTTGTGGACGGAGCGTGTGTTGATCAGGATGCATTTGAGGTGGTTGTTTGCGCGTGGGCTGGCGGGCGTGGTAGTTTCGCGGTGGAAGGTGAGTTTGCAGGTGCGACAAACGAAGGGTCCGTGGGTACGTTTCGGGTTGGCTTGGAAGCAAGTGCTGGAGCGCCCCGGGTTGAGGGCGTGGAGGGTGATGGGGTCGTAGCGGTGCTGCGGGGTTTGGGAGTGCTGGGGGCCAGGGGTTGTGGCACTGGGCACGGTCCAGGCGCGGACGGGCGCAGACAGGCTTCCCTTTGGCGCGCCTTCGGCGCAGCCGCGTAGCGGCTGCCATAAGAGGGAGAAGGGGGGGGAGGAGGGGTCGGCGGGGGGTGACGAATGGGAGCAGGGGGGGCAGGGCGAGCAGGAGGTGGTGGCGGGAAAGCAGAGGGTGGGGGGGACAGGTAGAGGGGAGGGGAGAGAAGATAGGGGATGGGGTAAAGGTAGCGGGGAGTAAGGAAGAAAGATAGGAAGATGGGGGGTTAAAGGTGGCGGGGAGTAAGGAAGAAAGATAGGAAGATAGGGGAGGGGGGGTTACAGAGGTGGAGGGGAGTGAGGAAGGTCAGAGAGAAGAGTCAGGGGTAGAAGAACCGAAGAGAGAAGAGCCAAGAAGAAGGTAAAGAAGAAGAGGAGCCAGGAGCAGAAGAACCGAAGAGAGAAGAGCCAAGAAGAAGGTAAAGAAGAAGAGGAGCCGGGAGCAGAAGAACCGAAGAGAGAAGAGCCAAGAAGAAGGTAAAGAAGAAGAGGATCCAGGAGCCGGGAGCAGAAGAGCAGAAGAGAGAAGAGCCAAGAAGAAAGGTAAAGAAGAAGAGGAGCGGAGAGTCAAGGAAGAGGAGTCAGGCAGAAGAGGAGAGACCTGAGAAGCAGAGGATACGAAGAACACAGATGAAGAACACAGATGAAGAAAGAAGAAAGCACACGCAGTTCGCGGTGCAGAAGAGAAGGAAGAAACACAGATGAAATACATAGAAGAGCACAGAAGAAGAGCACAGATGAAGACTACAGATTAAGAACACAGAAGAAGGACAAAGAAGAAAAGAGAACACGCAGGACGGGGTGCAGGGAAGAAAGAAGAGCACAGAAGAAGAACACAGATGAAGACAGAAGAAAGATCACGCAGGACGGGGTGCAGGGAAGAAAGAAGAACACAGATGAAGAATACAGATGGAGAGCACAGAGGAAGATCAAACATTAAGAAAGAAGCAGGAGAGGAGGTGAGTAGCGCGGGGCAGGGCGAGGGGCTGGGCGGGGGGAGTTCTTACTGTGGTTTCGCAGGACTTGCTTGGAGGTTTCAGGAGCCTGGGCTGGTGGAGCTGCAGCTGCAGGGGGAGCGACCTACCCTTGGGTCAAGGGTCGCTCCTTGGGTCAAGGGTCGCTCTACATAATATATATAGCAGTGTAGCCGCCACAATATAGCAGCCCACTGCCTTTGAGGGACCAACTGTACCATAGAGGCCCTCTCAAGTGCAGAAAACCACTTGTTTATGTCATCCCCCTCTTTGTATTGGGGGACAAACTTATGCAGGTTTCTTGAATCTGTCTCTTTAACAGGATGACTATCAAGATTGCTGCTGTTGCAGCCAGCATGGAGAACTAACCCCAACTTCCGTCTTTCTCTCTCTACATCTAGGGATTCCCTGTCTAAGGCCAACTGTTGCTGCCTTAGCCTCAGTCTGGCCTCTTCCAACCTTGGCTTTCTGAGTTCCCTGTCTAGGGTGTTATCCTCAGGGTGGGAGATTTGGGAATTCTCTGATACAGAGGTATTGTGAGAATGTGCAGAAGTGGACCTTTCTCTGACTACCTGAACCCTAGTGACCTGGCCTTTTGGAGTGAAATGTATCCTAATGTTGTTTGGCCCCCATCCCACTACCAACTTCACTAGGTAGCCTTATAAGTGAAAGGTCTTTGAAAGTACCTTCCCCAGAGTTCTCAGGACCCTCCCCTAAATCTATCTAGGTAACCCCTCCTCTATCTCCTGATCCTGGGTTTGACCTGGCTTACTCTGGTCACTTTCAAGGAGAAGGTTAAGAAGGAGATCCTTAGTAGGGTTCTTACCAATCCCCAAACGTCTTTCTATACAGAGACCCCTCCAAATTTTAAAGTTTAGATTGTCATAAGTTGTCTTCACAACTTTGGGAGTGGCCTCTGCCACAGACATGGTGAAAAGAAAGAGGGTAGGGTGGAGAGAAAAAGTTTAGAGCTTTCAAGAACAGAGAGAAAAAAACCTTTTCAAATTTTTTTGAAACTTTTTAGAAAGTTTTTACAGTGAAAGTAAGACTGTTAAGTTTACTTGTGTATATTTTTAAGTATTTAGAATATGGTTTTCTTATGAAAAGCACCAATGACAAATTGGTAAAGCAGTTACAAGTACTTATCCCACCGCTGCACCACCAAGGTAGGAGGCTTGCCTGGCTAGTAGTGGGAACCGATGGTACATACACCTTGTGCCAGGTCAGTTATCCCTTATTAGTAGAGTATAGTAGTGTTATAGTAGCTTAGGCTGATAGAGGTAGCTATAGCAGAGCATCCAAGGCTGAGCTAGGAGACATGGAAAGCTCATGCAATACCACTTATATCATATAGGTACTATATCATAAGAAAGACAATAATCATAGTTACTAAAAATAAAGGTACTTTATTTTAGTGACAGTGTGCCAAAAATATCTCAGAGGATATACTCCCTTAGGAGGTAAGTAACATCCACAAAATATACACTACTGGCCAAATCAGGTAAATAAAACAGTCAGAAAGGAGTGCAAACACTGTAAAACACAATAGGATGCAATGGGCCTAGGGACAACACAAACCATATACTAAGAAAGTGGAATGCGAACCACGAATGCACCACTAGGTAAGTGTAGTGTGTAGAGGGTCACTGGGAGTGTGAGAAAACACCAAGGGTATAAAGGAGACCCCACCTCAAGTCCCTGGAAAGTAGGAGTAAAGTACTACTATTTCCCCCAAAACACAGTCGTGATAAAGGATTTTGCAAGGACCACAAAGACGGATTCCTGGACCTGAAGACCTGCAAAGGAAGGGGACTAAGTCCAAGAGTCGCTAAAGTGTCCGGGGCGGGGGCAGGAGCCCACTAAACCCCAGCTGAAGGTGCAAAATGGATGCCTCCAGTTGGAAGAAGCTGCAGGTTTTGTAACAAGCTTTGGGCACCTCTAGTGCACTTTTCTAGGGGCTTACTAGTAAATCAAATATGCCAATCATGGATAAAGCAATATACACTTATTATTTATACAGGGAACACTTACACTTTAGCACTGGTCAGCAGTGGTAAAGTTTCCAGAGCAAACAAAACAGCAAAAACAGAGTTCCGCACACAGGAACAACCTGGGACGTAGAGGCAAAAGGTTAGGGGAGAGCATGCCAGTGATGCCAAATCTAACAAATACATTGCACATTTCTGTCTGATAATGCATTAAAACTCCAGTAGTGCTCAAGGGTGTTTATTGAAGTGACAATAATGAAGGGATGGTGCAATAGAGGGGGGTGATGCTTGAAGAAATGTTCAGAGTAGTGGCCCTGTTTGTTTGAAGCACAGGGCCAGTGTGCATGGGGCCGTAGGAAGAGGAGCAATGGCAGTCCAAAGTGAACAAGGTGACCCGGTGGCACACAAGCAGATATTCTGGAGAGGCTCATTTCCTGGTGGTGTTCTTGGTCTTGCCAACAGTCTCTGGTGTCTGTCTGGGTCACTGGGAATGTTTGCGGGGTGGTTCACCTTCTGCAGGGGGAGCGGTGCTGGTGGCCTGCAGGTCCTGTGGTAGGTCCTCCTGTCCCTAGCTGCAGCAGATGCTGATGGCTGTTGAGTGGACTGGCTAGTGCAAGTGGGTTGCTGGTGTGCTCTGTTCTCCTGCATGGTGTTGGTCATGTCAACCAGTTCCCCTACAATGGATGCTATGTTGGCATATAGGCCCTGCAACTGCTGCATGACCTCCTGGTGGTATACCACCTGCAGCCGCTGGTTCTCCTGCATGATGGTGATCACCTGGTCCACCTGTCTGGGGATTTTGGTATGCCCCTGGGACAAGTGTTACTGTCTTCTGGGCAGTCGGTTTCCTGGGCCTGGCCTTCCCCTGGTGCACAGCTGACCTCCCACTGTCCCTGGCCCCCTGTGTCCATTGAACAGTGTGCCCACTCCCACTTACACCAGGACCTTCATTGTCTTGCCTCTGTGGGGTCAACTCAGGTCCCTGTAAATGTGTCCTGTGGACAGTGGTCTGGGGACGTTAAGTGGCACCTGTGGTGTTGGAGTCGGAGTGGGGTGGGCCTGTGGTGGACTGGCTGTGGGATGTGGCAGCTGACGGACCAGTGGTCCCTGATGGGCCAGGAAGTTCATTCAGCTCGGGACATCCAGAGTTGCTATCATCACTGAGGGCATCTACTGGTGGAGGACTGGGTTGCCGAGATTCCTGCTCGCCGCTGACATTGGCTGGGGCACCTGTGGGGATGTAAATGTAATGTCAGGGTCATTGTCTGTCACATAATCCGCATTTCTAGCTTTCCCTATGAGTTTGGTGTTGTCCTCCAACCTTTGTTAGTGTATGGTGATGGATTGTGGGATTGGTAGTTCTACATGCTTTCCATGCATTGCTGGTGGATGAGCATGCAGTGCTGGGAGGGACATGCTTGCAGTGGGTAGGGCATTCAGGGGTAGATATTTAGGTGTGGTTATTGGGGTGGTGCACTGTGTGGGATGGACTGGGGTATAGGGAGTCGGGGTGAGGGGGTGACTTGCCATGCATGTATCGGTGGAGGTAAGGTAGTAATGGTGACTTATGAGTGTCTAGCCCTCCAGAGACTCCAGTTAGGCCCTCAGGATGCAGGATTGCCAAGACTTGTTCCTCCCACGCTGTCAACTGTGGGGGAGGAAGGGGTCCACTGCCAGTCCTCATGATGGCACGCTGGTGCCTTGATGCAATGGGATGTACCTTCCTCTGTACGTCGATCCACCTCTTGCGAATGTTGTCCCTTGTGCATGGATATTGTTCCACGGAGTTCACCATGGCCACGATCCTCCACCATAGCTCCATCCTCTTGGCAATGGAGATCTACTGGACCTGTGCACCAAACAGTTGTGGCTCTACCCTGACGATTTTTTCCACCATCACCCGCAACTCCTCATCAGTGAAACAGGGGAGCTTTTGTGGGGACATGCCTGTTGTGTGTGTTGTGCAGAGGGTGTTTAGTGTTTGGTTTGCGTGGTTTGTGCGTGGTTTGTAATGCATGACGGATGAATTGGTAGTTGTGGTGTGTGTGCGCAGTTCTCTATGGGATTGGGCTGGCAAGGTGTAGCGGTCTATTCGTGTTTGCAAAGGATTGTAGGTTATGTGGGGATGTGTTTTATAGTGCTGTTGGTGGGTGTGTGGGGTGTGTGTATTTGTGTCAGGTGTGGGTTTTTTGTTCTGGCCAATGTTGGCTTGAAGAGGTTTCGGGTGTCCAATTCTGCAGTGGCAGTGTGCACCGCCAATGTTTGACCACCATTGAATGTCCGCTGTGGCGATTCGTGGGTCATAATTTGGAGGGTGGTATTTTTCTGGTGTAGCGGTGAGGGTGGTGAGTCTGACAGTTTTCCGTCTTTGTTGGGTCTGGCGGACTTGTGGTTGTGACTGGTTTCTGTCGGTTTTGTGTTTGTGTGTCATTTTCTGGTGGGCAGATTACCGCCTCTGCAGTGGTCGGTTGGCAGCCGTCACCATGGTGGTCTTCAGAATAGACCGACAATGTTATAATGACCACCATAATTTTTTATAATTTTCAATGCAGCTGACATAATATTATTCAAAGAATAAATTTGAGTTGACAGAGTAGTCATACCATTGTCCGCAACAGCTAAAGCTTGTTCTAAATTTTTGCTATCAATCTGCCTCAATCGGTCAGCAGTGTCTGGCTGAGAAAGTTTCCAAATCTCATTGCATGTGGCACATAAGAAGAATTTCTGATGAAAGATGTCCTTTAAATGTCCTTTAAATCCATATAATCAGATAGGAGAACTTTCACTGCAGTTCATGTTGAATGTTGTGACCACCGTTGGCACAATTTGCCCACACACTAAGTGGTCACTACCCATGATTGTTGTGACTGCAAGTATCGGAAAAGTGGATTTAAAAAAATGTTCATGACAACAATGACTGGCCACACTGACCTTTGGTTTGTACCTAAAAGTGAAGAGTTATATGCACCACTCTGTATAATGCCATTTAATTAATCTTCAGACTAGTTTGCAAAGTGTTGCCAATTTCAAAAACATGCAATAGAGGGAATGCTAGGCATAGTCAAGTCTTTAATTTTAGCCACACCCATGCATGTTGTTTGCTGCACTGGTATGTTCAGGAAAGTCTTTGCCTTGGTATTAGGCAGCCTCTACATGGAACACATGTACCCTGTACATGCCAATTACATGCTCCCAAAATTGACTTCAAATTAATATTATTTTTTCAGTTCTCATAACCCTGTAGGGTTAATTCCGTAATAAATTAATCCAAATAAATCAATTTTGTTTGTGTAAGTATGTTTTTCTTTGCTGGTAAATGGGTAATTCAGGAGATTATGTCCTGAACTGTATGCACACTTCCTCATGTTTGTTCTGGAACTGTCTACTGGTGGTGTTGAGCAATGTTCCCATTGTTTGTTATTAAAAACGACATGTGAAGAACTAGCCCTGTGTAAATAATGGTGAACATAATGATGGTTTCAAAACGTTTCACTTTAACTAGCAGAATTCTAATACAAATATTCAGTTTCAAATACAGAATACCTTTCTAATTTAGACAACATCCTTCTCATCATCCTCCAATCCCATTCATCAGAGGTAGGAGTGTTCACAAGGGACAGGTCTCTTTGCACCATACATGAGGAAGAAGAGGCTTAAACACCTCGGCTACCAGTTCAAGAGCAGTGTGTTCTCAAATTCAATGTCCATTTAAAATCAAGAAAAATTGTGTGACAAACCCAGTCCAAATAAAGAGGAAAATCAGAGCAACAGCAATCCAAATGTAGGACCAAGGGGGAATAAGGAAGCAAATAAGGCACATTCTCCATGCTCAGACATGTGTGAAGAATTTGAAGAAAAATCATCAATAAAGCAACCAGAGGCAGTTTGTGCAAAAACAGGGACCTCGCTTTGTGAAGGGGGATTGCAAGTCACTTCCGAGGGTGGTTTGCAATACACAATTTCATTATTGGAAACAGCAGTTGAAGACTGTAAACTCGGATCCGGAGCATGTCCTGTAGTAGTAGTGGTAACAGGACAAATGTAAAATCAGCATCTGTATTCCCCAGCTTGTGTTTCTTAATTCTTATAGAGGGATCTCATGCAGAGTAGTGAGATGAGACAGGTGCCTACTTAGGAGCCCCAGTGGCCTACTGTATACGACTGGGCACATGGTGTAGCTTTCTCTGGTGTAGGGAGACAAAACCTTTACTTTTACAACCAGCAAGAGGTGGCAAAATCACATATCTTGTACCTTGAATATCCAGGACTGCTACCGATGCATGGTATGATAGTCTGAATTATTTTTTGTTGGCAATCGTCTTGTGGACTAGATACCCATATTTTGCAATCCAGTCAGAACGTGCCTGTTGCTCCTTCACTCAATCAGTGGTAGAATGTTTGGGAATTTTATTTGAGCACTCAACACAGAAGCTTGTAATTCCTGCAAAACAGCAAAACATTCCATTAACCCAAAAGGTGTGCCCGTCACCACTGTGCCAGGGTTATCAAGATCTGACACGTACATCTGGATGCGGAAAGGACTTCATAAGGGGTCCGGCATCCCAAAGACCTTCTGGGCAGATTATTTAAAGCTCTCTAGATTCCATTCAAGTGAGGATCCAACTATGACCTGAACCTAATACTCGAGCTGTAAGGACTGCTTTAAGTCACAGTTCTTCCTCTCCTCTATCAAATTAACCTCCGGACGATAGGGCCAAGAGTAATGCACAGAAACACCCAGGGTTCCAATGGTATCCCTATAAGCTTTAGAGGTAAGCGAAGGACCATGGTCCAAGTGGAACCCTCTACTGCATATGTCCCCACAAGGACACAGCCTTGACGGAAGAATTGAAAGGCTATTAGTCTATCGTCCACCTGGACCCAAGAAGAATTTCCTAGAGAATTGGGCCCAAATAATTGAACCACTTACCTCTGCGAACCACATTGTAATTTTTGGAGATTTTAATTTCCACTTGGAGAATAGAGAAGATGATGTCACCCATACTCTCCGGGACTCCATGTCCTGCTTTGGTTGGAATCAAGGGGTTACCACAAATACTCATACTGGGGCCATATATTAGATCTCATTTTCTTTACACAGTAGGGACGTGCAGGCAATTTGTTTGGACTGATCACAGCCTTATCCCCTATGACGTGAAATACAGGAGATGGAAGAACCCAAGCAGAATTCCACCAATCCCAGCAGAAACTGAAACCACAAAGTAAAAGAGGATCTCACCCCAGCTCTAGAGAGAAGTCAGGAGAAACTTGAGGGAAGTCCTGGACAGCGAGTGGCAGTCTTCGACTCATGGGTTAGAGAAGCAATGGATATAGTAGCACCTTTGAGGGAAACCAAATCTAAATCTGGGAAAAAAATTCAGCCCCAAGAGCTTAAGGTACTACAGAGGTCCTGCAGAAGACAGGAAAGGAAATGGAAACTCGATCCGGGACCTTTTAAAATAATGAGACTAAGAGAACTGCAGGGCACTTACAAAAGTGCCATAAAATGTGGCATGTCATGTTATTTCTCCCAAAAAATCAGAAATGCAGGCAATGCCCCGAAAGAGCTGTTTAAAGTAATAAAGGCCCTAGCGGCTCCTATCCCCTATCAGGAGCTAGAAAACTCACAGCAATTCTGCAACAGTGTAGATACCTTTTTCAAAGACAAGGTCATGAAGATACTTGCTGAATTCTCAGCCCCCCAACTGACCCTAGGAGCACAGGATTTGGAGCTCAATGATGAAACAGCTGGGGGTGTGACTCTGACAAAAGTTACACCCCTAACACCTAACAAAATCACCTCTTATCTGTCTGAGATTCACTCGGGTTCCCCCAATGACCCCTGTCCCTCCAGAGAACTACAGATGGTCAGAGTATGCATAGCAACACCTTTAGAAAAGAGCTATGTAGAAATATTAGAATCAGGAAAGTTTCCCAACACCTGGAAAGAGACCGTCATTATGCCCATGAAAGAAAAGCCAGGAGGAGATCCAGGAGGTCTTAAAAATTTGCATCCAATTGCTCTCCTACCATCGCTGTCTAAATTGTCAGAAAACCACATCAATGAAGACCTGCAACCTTCTTGCTGGCACCTGACCAACTAGACATCTCTCAATGTGGATTCCGGAAACATCATAGCACCGAGTACGCCTTACTTGTCACCGCTGATATTATAAGGACACAGGTAGATCAAAAGGGATGTGTTATTCTGATCCTATTAGATCTGTCAGCTGCATTCAAACCATATCGCCCCAGATACTGAGGCAGGTCTGAGGGGCTCGGCTTTGAGCATTTTGGAGACATTTCTCCAAGAGAGAATACTGTCAGTTAAGTGCGGGGACTTCTGCTCAGTCCCTTCCAAACTCCCCTGTGTGGTTCCCCAGGGATCATCTCTGAGTCCGACCCTCTTTAATTTGTATGTTGCCCCTCTGGCTAAATTGGTTCGATCTTTTGACTTCCAGGCATCTTCATATCCTGATGACACCCAAATTATTGTTACCATGCAAGACAGCCTTGACAACACAGCTGACAGGTTTCAAACCTATATGAGAGAAGTCAAAAAGTGGATGAACCAGAATTGGTTAAAAGTGAATTGGTACAAAATTGATTGAAGTCTTAGGGGGTCATTCTGACCCTGGCGGTCACCGACCGCCAGGGCCAACGACCGCGGAAGCACCGCCAACAGGCTGGCGGTGCTTCCTGGGCCATTCTGACCGCAGCGGTAAAGCCGCTGTCAGAAAAGGGGAACCAGCGGTTTCCCGCCGGTTTACCCCTGGCCCAGGGAATCCTCCATGGCGGCGCTGCTTGCAGCGCCACCATCGGGATTCTGACCCCCTTCCCGCCATCCTGGTCCTGGCGGTTTTTACCGCCAGAATCAGGATGGCGGAAACGGGTGTCGTGGGGCCCCTGGGGGCCCCTGCACTGCCCATGCCATTGGCATGGGCAGTGCAGGGGCCCCCTAACAGGGCCCCACAAAGATTTTCAGTGTCTGCTTTGCAGACACTGAAAATCGCGACGGCTGCCACTGCACCCGTCGCAACCCAGCAACTCCGCCGGCTCCATTCGGAACCGGCTTCATCGTTGCTGGGTCTTTCCCGCTGGGCCGGCGGGCCGGCCTTTTGGCGGTCGCCCGCCGGCCCAGCGGGAAAACCAGAATGACCGCTGCGGTCTTTTGACCGCTGAGCGGTCATTCGGCGGTTCCCGCCAGGTGGGCGGCTACCGCCGCCCGCCACGGTTGGAATGACCGCCTTAGCCCTTGGCCCAAACCCCACCATTTGGAATCTCAACTGGTGGCCTGAGACATGTGGGACTCTATCAAATCCAAAAGCCCCTGTCAGGAATCTTGGAGTTATCTGTGATTCAGCATTAACCTTTGATAACCAGGTAAATAAAGTCACTAACACATGCTCCCGGCTAATTAAAATTCTTAAGAAAGTCCTGCCTTGGTGCTCGGGTTACCCAGGTTTTCCTCCATTAAGGAGGGCATGAGGAGGCTGCATTGGTTTCCAATTAAGAAATGTATTACCTTCAAGACATTGTGCTTGGTGCACAAAGCCCTTCATTCCCAGGGCTCTGAATACCTACAAACTGCAATCAGCTGGTATACACCAAGTTGCTCATTAAGATCATTAAACCTCAGTTGGTGATGATTCCAAGGAGCAATAAAGTAAAATGGGGGGGATAGGGCCTTCCCAATAGCAGCCGCTAAATTATGGAACTCTCTTCCAAATGAGAGGAATCCCATCCTTGCTTCCATTTCGTAAGCAACTCAAGACGTGTCTATTTTCCCTGTAGATCTAGGATAGTTCTGGCTTTCTTACCTGTTTAGCGCTTCAATACCACTGGTCTGAATGCACTGTATAAAAAACACAAATACAAATATAAGGACTTGCAAATCTTTAATAACAGTTGACCATCAGCTGATCACTGTGGTCACAGCTATAGGAATGAAGAACATGAATCCACAGCTAATAGAATGTATTTAAAATCCCCATTCAGAATTTACGAACCCACAATTGGTCTAAATATACACATTGGAGGAGTTTATTGGAAACTAAGAGGGGCGTCTGTGGTGGGCATGCAGTGGTGGAACTTTGAATTTGTTGGCAAATGTCTCAGTTAAGGACATATTGCTTCATCTGTTTGTACAACCCATGCCACCAGTAGCATTTCTGAAGTAAAGAAACTATTACTGCCACACCAGCATGTGCAGACACCAAACACTCATGTGCAGCTACTATTAGCTTTTGCCTGCAGTCCTGGTTGGGTATCACCTGATCACCCACCAAGGGAATGCGGACAAAAAGTGTGTTTCGGCACTCAATAGATAGCAGCATTTTGCTGGACATTTTTTAGTTAAAGGTGTGCCACTAATGGAAGCAGTGACTGCAGCTATGATGTCACCATACACACTCATATGAGAACGAATAATGGCAGCTACTGCAGCAGTCTAAACTGCAGCTTTTGCAGCTTCATCAGTCAATGAATTCCCTGCAATGTGTATTCTAACACATTGGTGACTCAATGTATGAATTAAATGAGCCCGTGGCGAACAATCTTCGTGATGTGCTACCTTTCCCCAAAGAAATTTATGCTTGATAGCATTTTTCTTAGAATCTCTGAATCCATTCAGGTACCAATAGTGCAAGTTTTGCATATATGAAGGGACACAGTGATATGAATCGTACACTATCAGACTGGGGAATTCAGGACTGTGTTCTCTATTGCCAATGTTTTAATTCCGTCAGCTAGGCTGTGCAGTCCCCCAAGGACCGCATGAATGTTTTTATATGCTGAAATTCACAATTTTTCATGACTCCACGCACTGCTGCACAAACATCAGAGTATTGCTGTTTGGTCCTATCGCAGGTAAAGCTGAACCATCAGTATAGGTTACATAATCATAATGTTCAAGAGGTAATATGTCACTTGCCACAGGGTATTCTTGTTCATATTGAGGAAATTCGTGAGTCTGCAAAGCTGGATCAAAAACAAAATCTACATCAGTAGCTGTCAGAAAAGTGGCTTATTGTCTCCATCTTGGACATAAAGATATTATGGGGGTCATTCCAACCCTGGCGGTCGGTGTTAAACCTGCGGCTAAACCGCCAACAGGCTGGCGGTAAAAAATATGGAATTCCGACCCTGGCGGAAACCGCCAACAGAGACCGCCACTTCAACACACCGCCCGCCAAGGCGGGACAAACAAACAGCGCGGCGGTCACCGCCAACAGACAGGCGAGAGTCAATGTACCGCCCACCCCATCACAACCAACCAGTCCGCCACCTTTTCCGGGGCGGTAGCCCCGCCGATAAAAACACAGCGGAAACAGCCATTTCGAACGGAAAACGCTCACCTCCATACACCCCACGAGGAATCTGGACAGCATGGAACCCGAACTCCACATCCTCCCAGCGATTGTCTACCTGCTCCTCTACCAGGAGCACGAACGCCAGCACAGAAGACAACGGTGAGTACTGCACCTACGACACAGGGGAGGCGGGAGGGAAAAAATTACGTGGACACACATACGCGACACACCCACCCCCACCCTCACCCACTACAACACACACATCAATGCATAGCAACACATCACAGTTACCCCCCCCCCCAAAGCCCCCGGAAGAATGCAAAGACAAAAGGAAATGATTCTAAACATTGGAATATATTGTATCACTGGCTTAAAAATATATTACACATCTAAAACCTTTATATACATACATTATAAAGTCCGATCATTTTAGCAGGCATTGTCCGTGGACCACTGGGCCCAAATCACATGGGCAAAGCCCACACAGGATACCTGACTCCAACGGAGAGAACACTGCAGGGGCATCAGATAGCAAAACTACAGGCACCTCAGGGGGAAGGGAAGGGGGGGCACCTCAGCCAGATGAGTCCACGACGCCAGATCCACAATGGGCCTCCATGGCCACTTTTCTATCCTGGGGAGTGCAAAGCCACAGTCTTTCAAGTCTCTACAGTGGGTGAGTTGCCCACTGTTACATCCTGGGAAGTGCAAAGCCACAGTCTCTCAAGTCTCTACAGTGGGTGGCTTGCCCACTGTTCCATCCTGGGGAGTGCAAAACCACAGTCTCTCAAGTCTCTACAGTGGGTGGGTTGCCCACTGTTACATCCTGGGGAGTGCAAAGCCACAGTCTCTCAAGTCTCTACAGTGGGTGATTTGCCCACTGTTCGATCCTGGGGAGTGCAAAGCCACAGTCTCACAAGTGGATAACAGTCTCCACTGGTTCTGGAGGGGGACTGGTGCCCAGAGTGCTTTGTGCAGCCCTGCCCGACACAGAGGCGGGCCTGCCCCTTACGCCAATGGTTCAGCGGTGCTTGAGACGGTGGTGCCCTGTTCAGCGGTGCTTGAGACGGCGGTGCCCAGTTCAGCGGTGCTTGAGATGAAGGCCCTGTTCAGCGGTGCTTGAGACGGCGGTGCACAGTGCAGCGGTGCTTGAGACGGCGGTGCCCTGTTCAGCAGTGCTTGAGACGGCGGTGCCCAGTTCAGCGGTGCTTGAGATGAAGGGCCCTGTTCAGCGGTGCTTGAGACAGTGGTGCACAGTGCAGCGGTGCTTGAGACGGCGGTGCCCTGTCCAGCGGTGCCCTGTTCTGCGGTGCTTGAGATGAAGGGCCCTGTTCAGCGGTGCTTGAGACGGCGGTGCACAGTGCAGCGGTGCTTGAGACGGTGGTGCCCTGTTCAGCGGTGCTTGAGATGAAGGGCCCTGTTCAGCGGTGCTTGAGATGGCGGTGCCCAGTTCAGCGGTGCTTGAGACGGCGGTGCCCTGTTCAGCGGTGCTTGAGATGAAGGGCCCTGTTCAGCGGTGCTTGAGACGGCGGTGCACAGTGCAGCGGTGCTTGAGACGGCGGTGCCCTGTTCAGCGGTGCTTGAGATGAAGGGCCCTGTTCAGCGGTGCTTGAGACGGCGGTGCCCTGTTCAGCGGTGCTTGAGACGGCGGTGCCCAGTTCAGCGGTGTTTGAGACGGCGGTGCCCTGTTCAGCGGTGCTTGAGATGAAGGGCCCTGTTCAGCGGTGCTTGAGACTGCGGTGCACAGTGCAGCGGTGCTTGAGACGGCGGTGCCCTGTTCAGCGGTGCTTGAGACGGCGTTGCCCAGTTCAGCGGTGCTTGGGAAGGCGGTGTCCTGTTCAGCGGTGCTTGAGATGAAGGGCCCTATTCAGCGGTGCTTGAGACGGCGGTGCCCAGTTCAGCGGTCCTTGAGACGGCGGTGCCCTGTTCAGCGGTGCTTGAGATGAAGGGCCCTGTTCAGCGGTGCTTGAGACGGCGGTGCACAGTGCAGCAGTGCTTGAGACGGCAGTGCCCTGTTCAGCGGTGCTTGGGATGAAGGGCCCTGTTCAGCGGTGCTTGAGACGGTGGTGCCCTGTTCAGCGGTGCTTGAGATGAAGGGCCCTGTTCAGCGGTGCTTGAGACGGCGTTGCCCTGTTCAGCGGTGCTTGAGACGGCGGTGCACAGTGCAACGGTGCTTGAGACGGCGGTGCCCTGTTCAGCGGTGCTTGAGACGGCGGTGCCCATTTCAGCGGTGCTTGAGATGAAGGGCCCTGTTCAGCGGTGCTTGAGACGGCGGTGCCTGTTCAGCGGTGCATCGGATGAGTGTCCAGCTCAGCGGATCCGGCCATGGCATGGAGGTCATTCGCCACCTGACCTGTGGCTGGTGGTGCCTTCCTGCCCATCTGTCGTGTGGCTGGCGGGGCCCTCCTGGGCTGCAGTACCGGGCCTGTGGGTGTCCTCCTGCCCACCTGGGATGGGGCAGGCGGGGCCCTCCTGTTCAGCTGGGCTGCTGGCGGACTTATCGGGCGTGCTGCCCTTCCTAGTCTTCCCTGTTTGCCTGTGGCCCTTCCCCACCTTTGGCGGTGTGCCAGGTGGCACCACACTTCCTGCCGGAGCCATGGTCGGGATTTTGGTCCCTGGTGTCTTTGGCCTCTCGCGCCGGCCACTGACAATCTTCGGATGTTTTACCGGGGGTGGGCTGGCCGTGCCTTGACTCCTTCCAGAACTGGCTGCCCTTGAGGGTGGGGGACTCCACACTCCATGGCACACTGTCATTCCAGGTCCCGCTTTTGTGGTGGCTGAGGTGCTGACTGGAGTCCTATGAGATGGACGGGGTGGGGGAGTTGTAGGAAAGAGGTCAAGTTTGGAAAGGAATACCAATTTAGGAACAGAGGGACGGGTAGGTGTAGTGGGTATGGGTGTGGAGGAAGAGGTTGTGGTTGTAGGAGTCTTCAGTCTGGTGTCTTTGGGTGCAGGTGCTTGGGCTGGAGGCTGTCGTGAGGTGGATGGCTGTTGGGTGGGTGGCTGCCTGCGTTTGTGTAGCTTGGAAGAGGGGGTCACAGACACAGTGGGAGAGGACACAGGGGACGTGTAAATGGTCGTGGGGGTGGTGACTGCACGTGTGCGGGGGGTTCTGGTGGGTGTGCTGGTGATGGACGTAGTGGCTGAAGATGTTGTGCATGCAGGTGTGAGTGGAGACGTGACAGGGAGGGAGGAGGGAGACGAGGAGGAGGGAGACACAGTGGAGGCAGTGGGTGTTGGTATGTCTGTATGTGGATGTTGCTTGTGTGAATGCTTGTGTGATGTGTGGTGCTTATGTCTGGATGAGCTTCCCTTGGGTGTTGAGGTGTGTGCAGGCTGGTCTGATGGTGTGTCTGGGATAGGCAGAGGTACAGGTGATAGGGTATGGGTGGAGGAAGTTGGAGGGGGGAGGCTAGAGACAGGGACAATTGCTGCCATCAGTGCTGAGGCCAGAGTGTTGAACGATCGCTGATGGGCAGCCTGACCCTAATGAATGCCCTCTAGGTATGCATTACTCTGGTGCACCTCCATTTCTACACCCTGGATGGCATTCAAAAGGGTAGACTGCCCAACAATGAGGGTCCTCAGGAGGTCAATGACCTCCTCAATGAGGGCAGCAGGGGTGACAGGGGCAGGGCCTGAGGCGAAGGAGATGCCCACCTTCCTGGGTGAGCGGGCACGGGGCAAACGCTGAGGGGCTGCTGGGAGGGCGGTGCTGGTGCGCTGGGTGGCGGCTGTACCTGTTGTTGCGGGGGGCACAGATGTTGCCGCCACCACAAGGGAGCTCCCTTCAGAGGACGGGTCCATGTCACTAATGTCTGCAAGACTCCCCGCTGTGGAGCTCCCCTCGCCCTCTGTCCCACTGGTGTACTCGGAATCCGTTGCATGGCCCTCCAGGGCAATGTGCAATGCAGCTCCCTCGTGCTCCGATGCCACTTCTCCTCCACCTGATGATGCTAATGCACACATGAACAGGAAGACCACAAAAAAGGGGGTGGTGGAAAAATAAAGACATGTTGAGTGCATGCATTGGCGACACAGTTGGCGGAGAGGACAGACACAGAAGCCCCCTGCACTACGCCGCGCACTTGGGGTCCACTACTCAATCCGTGTGACATGGCATACAAGCCTATGGACGACAACTGCACACATAGATGACACTGGGCCATGGATAACTGTACTTGGCACCCTACAGAGGTGGGGGGCGGGGGCACAGGGCCATGCCTTACGGAGGGGCCTAGCCTACAGAAATCGCCCTGGCCTAGGGATACCCACAGCCCTCCTCCCCCACCCAGACACCTCCACTGCGCGCATAGTCAGCAGAATGAGGTTGTACTCACCCCCTTGTGTCTGCTGTGATGTCCTCACACGCCCATCCAAATCGGGGTAGGCCACCGCCAGATTCCGGGACATCAGGGGGGTCAAAGTACGACTGGCACCCCTCCCACGTTGGGAGGCCATCCCCAGCTGAGCCTCCGCCGTCTTCCTGCTCCAGCGTCGGATGTCCTCCCATCTCTTCCGGCAGTGGGTGCACCGTCGTGGTGGACCCCCAGGGCCCGGACGTCCTTGGCGATGGCACGCCAAATGGCTATCTTCTGGTGGACGCTGACCTATGTGAAATGTACAGGGGGAGAAAAAGAGTCATCACCTTCTGCACCCTCAATGTGAGTGGCCCCCCATCCCTACCCTTGCCATGTGGCACATCCTGTCATCCGTCGTCTGATGCATGCCTCATTCGCTCCCCTCCCCACCATCTTTCATCCACCCGACTCAACACAGGCATTGCCCACAAAGCATGGTCCCAGTGTACTTACCTGTTGGTCTGGAGGACCGTAGAGTAGCGCATACTGGGAGAGGACCCCATCCACGAGTTTCTCCAATTCCTGAGCAGTGAAGGCAGGGGCCCTTTCCCCAGTCGCATGAGCCATTGCCTCTTCCAGACCGAGGTTACAGCAGCACTTGCAGTGTAGGTCCTCTCCTGTCGAAGATCAGGTATCGAGTGATTAAGCCGATAGAAAATGGCGGTCCCGCCCGCGGCGGTGCGTACCGCAGCGGTGCGTACCACGACCGCCGGCGCACATCGTCATTGGCTCCTGTGACCCATAGGGTTCAATGTTAACCAATGCTGCTTTACGCCGCGGTCTTCGACCGCCTACCGCCACGGTGTGCCACGCCAGCGCATTGACCTCACATCCCATTGTCACACTTCACAGGTCAGGCAGCCGCCATTTCAAGGGCCCACATGGCTAACTTTTAACTGCGTCACACATACCTAGGCCTTGCATCAACACTCATACAAACCATTCAATGCATTGGGAATTGTGTTTGGTGCAAACTGTGGTAACGTACCTGTGGGCTGATTGACTCTGTGCTCACTGTTGTACTACATAGGCACCGTCCGCTGGGACATGCGAGGGGATGGAGGAATCTTCCCGTGTACAGACCGCTGGTAGACCTGTCGACAATGGAGGAAAGACATGTCATACTGACATACAGGCTTGACCGAGCCACTATTCATGAACTGTGTGCCCAGCTGGAGCCAGACCTGATGTCACCCATCCGCCAACCCACAGGGATCCCACCTCTAGTGCAGGTGCTGTCAGTACTAAATTTCTTTGCAAGTGGGTCATTTCAAACAACAGTGGCCATATCATCAGGGATGTCCCAGCCTATGTTTTCCAAGGTGTTGTCCAGAGTGTTGTCTGCCCTTCTGAAATACATGCAGAGCTACATTGTTTTCCCTGAGGTGGAGGATTTGCCTTTAGTGAAGGGTGATTTCTATGCCCTTGGACATATCCCCAACATCATAGGTGCCATTGAAGGGACCCATGTGGCTTTAGTACCCCCCAGCAGGAGTGAACAAGTGTACAGAAACAGAAATAGTTATCATTCTATGAATGTACAGATGGTGTGTTTGGCAGACCAGTACATCTCCCATGTTAATGCCAAGTTCTCTGGCTCTGTGCATGACGCCTACATCATGCGGAATAGCAGCATCCCTTACGTGATGGGTCAACTCCAGAGGCACTGTGTGTGGCTAATAGGTGACTCTGGTTACCCCAACCTGTCCTGGCTACTGACCCCAGTGAGGAATCCCCGGACAAGGGCAGAGGAACGGTACAATGAGGCCCATGGGAGAACTGGGAGGGTGATCGAGCGGACCTTCGGCCTTCTGAAGGCCAGGTTCCGCTGCCTCCATATGACAGGTGGATCCCTATTGTACTCACCAAAGAAGGTGTGCCAGATCATCGTGGCCTGCTGTATGCTTCACAACCTGGCTTTGCGACGCCAGGTGCCTTTTCTGCAGGAGGATGGTCCAGATGGTGGTGTTGTAGCAGCTGTGGAGCCTGTGGAGAGTGAAGAAGAGGAAGCCGAAGAGGACGACATAGACAACAGGAACACAGTAATACAGCAGTATTTTCAATGACACACAGGTAAGAGTCCAACCCGTCATATTACAGATACTTAACCCCTACTACCTCTCTACTGTCTGACCTTTTCCCCAAGTGTATGGTAACTGAGTTGTGACTTTCCCTTCCAATTTCAGAGATGTGGCCCCCAGTGTGTGATATCTGCTTTGTTTCCCCATGGACTACAGCTGTGTGACAGTGGTATGTTGGCATCACAATGTAAATATGCATTTTCGGACGGTAATGTCTAATACATTAGTACAAAATCACAGCCAGACTCCTGATTGTTTTGTGCAATAACTGTGTTTATTTCAGTGCTCTGTATTGGTGGGTGATTGCAAATCGGTGAGGGGTGATGGTGGAGGATTGTCCATGGCAGAGTCCAGACTATTAGTCTCACAGGTGCAATGTCCAAATGCCTGTGGAAAGTGGAGCCTGGGCAGTATAAGAATGGACAGGGTATCAATGTGGGACAGTGGGATGACAATCAGGGAGGTATCCTTTCCTGGCGGGGGTCTTGGCATCTTACTCTGTCTTCTTCCTGGATCTCAGGGCCCGCTTGCGGGGTGGTTCTCCTTCTGCAGGGGGTGGGGTGCTGGTGGCCTGTTGGTCCTGTGGCGGGGCCTCCTGTCCACTAGCGCCGGCGGAGGTGATAGGCCGTTCTTGGTCCATGCTAGTGTCAGGGGCCCTTTGTCCTGCCACAGTGTCCCGCAATGTGGTGACTACCTGATTCAGAGCCCCTACAATGGTGGCCAGGGCGGAACTGATGTTTCGTAGTTCCTCCCTGAACCCCAAATACGGTTCCTCCTGCATGCGCTGGGCCTCCTGAAACCTGGCCAGGACCGTCGCCATCGTCTCCTGGGAGTGGTGGTAGGCTCCCATGATGGAGGAGAGGGCCTCATGGAGAGTGGGTTCCCTGGGCCTGTCCCCCCCCTGTCGCACAGAAGCCCTCCCAGGTCCCCTGTTTCCCTGGGCCTCTGTCCCCTGGACCGTGTGCCCACTACCACTGCCCCCAGGTCCCTGTTGTTGTTGGGGTGGTGGGTTAACCTGGGTGCCCTGTAGTGGTGGACACACCGCTGATTGACGTGTCCTGGGGACTGAGGTATGGGCCCGCTGGGTGGGTGCTGTGCTGGTGTTCCCAGAGGGGGGAAGGTCTGCTATGGGCTGTGGCTGTCTGAGGGGAACCGACTGTCCCGAGGTCCCCGATGGGCCGGGCTGGTCATCTAGATCCAGGTTGACAGAGGTGCTGTCCTCACTGTGGGCCTCTTCTGGGGGTGGAGTGGACATTTGTGGACCCTCCAGCACGGTGACGTGGCGTTCGGGTCCTGCAGGGGTATAAAAGTATGGTTATTGCATTTGTGTGTGCCATAGCGTGTAATGGGTGGGTGCCCTTGTACCCCAGTGCTGGCATTCCCGTGTGGGGGCTTTTGTGATGGTGATTTGGTGGGGGATGGGTATGTGCAGTGGGCATGCTTTGGTGATGGGTGTCCATGCTTTGTGGTCGCATGCAGGGCTTGGTGTTGGGATGGGTGGGCTGTGATGTGGAGACATTTGCAAGGAGCAGGATGTGATGGGGTGAGGGTGGGGGTATGAGTTGGCATGCTGGTGGGGTGGGGGGGATGAAGTAGTGAAGATGAGACTTACCAGAGTCCATTCCTTCGCCTACTCCTGCGAGGCCCTCAGGATGCAGGATCGCCAAGACTTGCTCCTCCCATGTTGTAAATTCTGGGGGAGGAGGTGAGGGTCCGCCGCCAGTCCGCTGCACCGCGATGTTGTGCCTGGATACCATTGAACGCACCTTCCCCCGTAGGTCGTTCCACCGCTTCCTGATGTCGTCCCTATTTCTTGGGTGCTGTCCCACAGCGTTGACCCTATCGACTATTCTGCTCCATAGCTCCATCTTCCTGGCAATGGTGGTGTGCTGCACCTGTGTCCTGAAGAGCTGTGGCCCTACCCGTACAATTTCCTCCACCATGACCCTGAGTTCATCCTCGGAGAACCTGGGGTGTCTTTGCGGTGCCATGGGGTGGTGTGGGTGATGTGTGGGGTGGATTGTGTGGTGATGTGTATTGGTGTGTTGTGTGAAGTGCGTGGAAATATTGCTGGGTGAAAGTTAAATGCGCGTCTGGGTGCTCAGTTCTCTTTTTCTCAGTGCGTGGTCCCGATTCTGTAGAAGTGGGTGTTTGTGGGTGATGTGGGTGTGTGTTTTATATTGTGTTGGGTGTGTGGGAGTGGTGTGTGTATGTGTATCAGGTGTGTGTATTTGTAATTGTCCAATGTGGATGTGTTTTGTAAATGTGTGTGTATTTTGAGCGCGGCGGTGTGTACCGCCAATGGAATAACGCGGTTGAAAGACCGCCGCGTGGATTCGTGTGTCGTGATAGTGTGGGCGTATTTCTGTTGGCGTGACGGTGGAGGTTTGGTCATCGCCAGTTTCTCGCTGGCCTTTGGTGTGGCGGACTTTTGTGGATGTCTGTATTTTGGCAGTTTGCCTGTTGTGGGTCAGAATGACCATGGCGGTTTACCGCGGCCGCGGCGGTATGTTGGCGGTCTTCTGACAGCGGTAAGCGGCTTTTACCGCCAAGGTTGGAATGACCCCCTTTGTTTGGAATGCTTGCCTTAGTAACAGCCTCCTGGACTGGGACGGGGTTACAAAAATAATGCTATCTCCTGAGCCAATGGTCTTTCCTTTATGACAGCCATCTGGGCTGCAGTCAATATTTTTTCAATAGATGCAATAAGCATTTCAGCATTTGAGTATAGATGTGATTTATATGCAACAGGTACTGTGTCGCCTTAGTTGAAGATGGCACAAGGTTAGCCAGTTGAATATGCAATTATGTGTATCACTAAATTTGTTGTGTTGAAATTAGTGTGTAGGTATAGATACTAGCCTGTCAGCCTGTAATTATCTGAGTATTTGTGTGTGTTTAGGTGTCCAGTATGTACTGGAAACATCAGGAATAAATAAATCATACAATGATTTAATCCATTATGCATATTGTGGTATATATATTCAACCAAAACTTAAGAAACCTAACTGTTATTGTAGTTTCTTTATGGTGTCTGATGGTTGTAAAAGTGCACACTTCTCGAGGAAGTGCAGGGCAAGGCTTTTGCATCAATTGCACAATTTGTATCCTAGAAAGTGGACACTAAGTAAAGCAATTTTTGATTTTTGAAAATTGAATTTGTAGCCGTATTCTGCAAATCCCAAGACTATGCAATCTACTCATGCTAAGTGTCTGTTTAAGTCATTGTTTGTCAGGTATATGTCATCAACATAGAACAATGCTTTTGAGTCAATTTCATGTAAAATTTATGCTATTCGGCCAGTGAACAGTCCAGGACTGTTCTTATACTCCTGAGAGAGTTGCAAAACCGACAGTATTAGCCTAGGGTGGAAAACGTTGTTAAGTCTCTGCTTTCACATGCTATATTTTGATAATAAAAAACATTGGAAATGTCCAAGGTTGTACTATGTGAGTTTTATTGCAAAGATGCATTTGTGACTGCTTAAATGTCTCTAGTCTAAGACTATGGGGGTTATTCTAACTTTGGAGGAGGTGTTAATCCGTCCCAAAAGTGACGGAAAAGTGACGGATTTACCACCAGCCGTATTACGAGTCCATTATATCCTATGGAACTCGTAATACGGCTGGTGGTATATCCGTCACTTTACTGTCACTTTTGGGACGGATTAACACTCCTCCAAAGTTAGAATAACCCCCTATGTGATATGAATGATCAGGTATCATGACCGCAAAAAGAAGATTATTCATTGAAGATACACAGGGTTTTCTTACACCTGGTATCCAAGATGCAAGAGAATTTCCATCACAGGAGCCTTTGTTTAATGTTTAATAGGGTTTTGTTGTTGCACTTGAGGACATGAGTGTGTGGGTACTCTATAGTAGAGCAAACCTTTATAACAAGCGACATGATTGTGATATAATGTCTGCGCTTGTGCAAGACCCCAGTATTCAGCATACACTTGTTTAATTGCTTCAGTAACAAGCACTGAGAAGGATGGTATTGTAATATCTTCTCCCTGTGGGACTTCCCTAACAAACTCAGGCAGCCCATCTACTTCAGCCAAGAGAATATCATAAAGGTATGTTAATGTTTCCCAGATAATTACTTTAGTAGTGCACATCATTTTGCCCTCAATTTGAATGCCCAATTCATATAGGCCCTCATTCTGACCCTGGCGGTCGGTGATAAAGCGGCGGCCATGCCGCCAACAGGCCGGCGGTCCAAAATATGCAATTCTGACCCTGGCGGGAACCGCCAACACAGCCCGCCGCATTAACACTCCGACCGCCACGGCGGTACAAACAAACAGCGCGGCGGTCCCCGCCAACAGCCAGGCGGCAGACAATGTACCGCCCACCCTATCACGACCCACCAATCCGCCACCTTTTCCGGGGCGGGAGCACCGCCGATAAAAACACGGCGGAAACAGACTACGAACGGGAAAACGCTCACCTCTACGCACTCCACGCGAGATTCCGGCAGTATGGAACCAGAGTTGCAGGTCATCCCCGCACTCCTATACCTGCTCATATACCAGGAGCACGCCCGGCGGCGCGGAAGACATCGGTGAGTACTGCACCTACGACACAGGGGAGGGAAAAGATTACCGGCACACACCCACCCACCCATACCCACTACAACACACACATCAATGCATTCCCACAGATCACTGTCACAACCCACAAACCCCCCCCTCCGAAATAATGCAAAGACCAAAAGAAGAGATCATAAACGGGCAGATATATTGAAATATGGACACCAGTAATCCCAATAAATAAATAAACTATGTACAAAATATACACAGCTACTAAATGTAGTCCAACCACTGTCCGTGGACCACAGGGGTCCTGTGCAAAGGGGCAAGGCCCAGTCCCACGACAAGAACTCCACGGAGAGAACACTGCAGGGGCATCAGAAAGAAAATAGGACAGGCACCTCAGGGGGAAGGGAAGGGGGGGCACCTCAGCCACTTGAGTACACGACGCCAGATCCACGAGGGGACTCCATGACCACTGGGCCATCCTGGGGAGTGCAAAGCCACAGTCCATACAGTCCATACAGTCCATACAGTGGGTGGCCTGCCCACTGGGCCATCCTGGGGAGTGCAAAGCCACAGTCCATACAGTCCATACAGTGGGTGGCCTGCCCACTGGGCCATCCTGGGGAGTGCAAAGCCACAGTCCAAACAGTCCATACAGTGGGTGGCCTGCCCACTGGGCCATCCTGGGGAGTGCAAAGCCACAGTCCAAACAGTCCATACAGTGGGTGGCCTGCCCACTGGGCCATCCTGGGGAGTGCAAAGCCACAGTCCATACAGTCCATACAGTGGGTGGCCTGCCCACTGGGCCATCCTGGGGAGTGCAAAGCCACAGTCCATACAGTCCATACAGTGGGTGGCCTGCCCACTGGACCATCCTGGGGAGTGCAAAGCCACAGTCCATACAGTCCATAACAGACCCCACTGCCACTGGAGGAGGCATGTTGGCCAGAGGACATCCTGCAGCCCTGCCCGAGATAGATCCTGCCCTGCCACGTCTGGCAAAGGGCCAGCGGTTCTTGCCTGGAAGGGCCCAGTTCAGCGCCTCATGCCTTGAAGGGCCCAGTTCAGCGGGTCTTGCCTTGAAGAGCCCAGTTCAGCGGTTCTTGAGACGGCGGGGCCCAGCGGAGCGGTGCTTGAGACGGCGGGGCCCAGCGGAGCGGTGCTCGAGACGGCGGGGCCCAGATCAGCGGTTCTTGAGACGGCGGGGCCCAGTTCAGCGGTTCTTGAGACGGCGGGGCCCAGCGGAGCGGTGCTTGAGACGGCGGGCCCAGTTCAGCGGTTCTTGAGACGGCGGGGCCCAGCGGAGCGGTGCTTGAGACGGCGGGGCCCAGTTCAGCGGTTCTTGAGACGGCGGGGCCCAGTTCAGCGGTTCTTGAGACGGCGGGGCCCAGCGGAGCGGTGCTTGAGACGGCGGGGCCCAGTTCAGCGGTTCTTGAGACGGCGGGGCCCAGCGGTTCTTGAGACGGCGGGCCCAGTTCAGCGGTTCTTGAGACGGCGGGGCCCAGCGGAGCGGTGCTTGAGACGGCGGGGCCCAGCGGAGCGGTGCTTGAGACGGCGGGCCCAGTTCAGCGGTTCTTGAGACGGCGGGGCCCAGCGGAGCGGTGCTTGAGACGGCGGGGCCCAGCGGAGCGGTGCTCGAGACGGCGGGGCCCAGCGGAGCGGTGCTTGAGACGGCGGCCGGTCTATGGCCAACTGCTCATTGCCTGGTGGTGCCCTCCTGGGCAGCGGGGATGGTGCTCCTTCAATGCCCACCTGGGCTGTGGGTGGTGGGGCCCTCCTGGCCAGCTGGGCTGGGTCCTCCCTGGGCAGCGGCTATGGGGGTGGTGGGCTCTCCCGGGGCAGCTGTGCCGGTTCCTCCCGGGGCAGCGGCTATGGGGGTTGTGGGCTCCTCCTGGGCAGCATGCCTGCTGCCTGACCTCTCCGACTTGCTGCCCTTGCCCTCCTTAGTCGTGAGTCTGTGGCCCTTTCCTCCCTTTGGAGCTGTGGCTGGTGACTGTCTCTGGGTGGTGTCCGGGGGGGATGTAGAAGGCGGGCTCCTGCGGCGCCCCTTCCGCCTTCTGCTCCTCTTCCCAGGGGGTGGGCTGGCTGTCCCCTTGCTGCTGGGCGAAGATCCAGACATGCGGGCTGGCGGGCTCCAATACCCCTGCACCCTTGTCAAGGGGGCTGCAGGGCTGGTGGTGGCTGAGGTGCTCTTCTTACCCCGACGAGAAGGAGGGGGGGGCTCAGGGTCAGGAAAGAAGTTAGCAGTGGCGAGGAAGAGTTTCTTGGGACAATGGAGAGTGGGAGGTACAGTGGGAATGGGAGTGGAGGGAGAGGATGTGGTTGTAGGTGAGTCACGTTTGCTGTCTTTGGGTGCAGGTGCAGGAGGGATAGGCTGTCGTGAGGTGGATGGCTGTTGGGTGGGTGGGTGGCTGCGTTTGTGTGGTGTGGAAGAGGGGGTGACAGACACAGTGGGAGAGGACACAGGGGACGTGTAAATGGCAGTGGGGGTGGTGACTGCACGTGTGCGGACTGGAGTGGAGGGTGTGCTGGTGATGGAAACACTGGCTGATGGTGAGGTGAATGGAGGTGTGAGTGTAGACGTCACAGGGAGGGAGGAGGGAGACGAGGAGGTGGGGGTCACAGAGGTGATAGTGACTGTTGGCATGTCTGCATCGGAATGTTGCGTGTGTGAATGTCTGCGTGATCTGTGGTGCTTATGTTTGGATGAGCTTCTCTTGGGTGTTGAGGTGTGTGCAGGCTGGTCTGATGGTGTGGGTGGGACAGGCAGAGGAACAGGAGACTGGGAGGAGGGAGTTAGTAGAGGGAGGCAGGAGACAGGGACAATGGCTGCCGTCAGTGCTGAGGCCAGAGCCTGGAACGATCGCTGATGGGCAGCCTGACCCGAATGAATGCCCTCCAGGTACGTATTGCTGCGATGAACCTCCCTCTCCACCCCCTGGATGGCATTCAAAAGGGTAGTCTGCCCAACAATGAGCGTTCGGAGGAGGTCAATGACCTCCTCACTGAGGGCAGCGGGGGTAACAGGGGCAGGGCCTGAGGTGCCTGGGGCGAAGGAGATGCCCGGCTTCCTGGCAGAGCGGGCACGGGGCGAACGCTGAGGGGCTGCTGGGAGGGCGGAGATGTTGCGCTGGGTGGCGGCTGTACCTGTAATGGCGGGGGGCACGGATGGTGCCACCCCCGCAAGGGAGCTCCCTTCCGAGGACGTGTCCGTGTCGCTGCAGGGTCCAGTCGTCCCCGTCGTGGAGCTCCCCTCGCCCTCCGTCTCACTGGTCCAGTCTGACTCTGTGGCATGGCCCTCCTGGGCCATGTGAGATGCAGCTCCCTCCTGCCCCGATGCCACTTCTCCTCCGCCTGATGATGCTGATGCACACAAGCACAGAAAGACAAACAAAAAGGGGGGGGGAGAGAGAAATAAAGGGATATTGAGTACATGGATCTCCGGTACAGTTAGCGGACATGACAGACACAGATGCCCCCTGCACTAAGTTGCGCACTTGTGGTCCGCTACGCATTCCGTGGAACATGCCCTACACGCCTAGAGTTGACAACTGCACCCATGGATGACACGACCCAGGGATGGCTGTACTGACAAACTACTGAGGGTGGTGGCTGGGGACACAGGGGCTTACGGGGGTGCCCAGCCTACAGATATCGCCCTGGCCTAGGGGGACCCACAGCCCTCCTCCCCCACGCAGACACCTCCACTGCGCGACAACAGAGTAGATAATGCTTGTACTCACCCCCTTGTGTCTGCTGTGCTGCCCTCACGCGCCCATCCAAATCAGGGTAGGCCACCGCCAGGATCCGGAACATCAGGGGGGTCAGTTGACGGCAGGCACCCCGCCTACGTTGGGAGGCCATCCCCAGCAGAGACTCGGCGGTCTTCTTGGTCCCGCGGCGGATGTCCTCCCACCTCTTGCGGCAGTGGGTGCCCCGTCGATGGTGGACCCCCAGGGTCCGGACTCCCTTGGCGATGGCACGCCAAATCCCGATCTTCTCATGGGCGCGGACCTATGTGACACGTACAGGGAGGGAGAAATACCACGTTCAAGTTTGTCTGCATTTTCCCTGCCAGTGGCCCAACGCCCCCCATCCCCGCCAGGCCCCCCGCCATGCCCCCCGCCAGGCCCAACATGCCCCCCATCCCCGCCATGCCCCCCGCCATGCCCCCCGCCAGGCCCAACATGCCCCCCATCCCCGCCAGGCCCCCCGCCATGCCCCCCGCCAGGCCCAACATGCCCCCCATCCACGCCATGCCCCCCGCCATGCCCCCGCCAGGCCCAACATGCCCCCCATCCCCGCCAGGCCCCCCGCCATGCCCCCCGCCAGGCCCAACATGCCCCCCATCCCCGCCATGCCCCCCGCCATGCCCCCCGCCAGGCCCAACATGCCCCCCATCCCCGCCATGCCCCCCGCCATGCCCCCCGCCAGGCCCAACATGCCCCCCATCCCCGCCATGCCCCCCGCCAGGCCCAACATGCCCCCCATCCCCCCCGCCAGGCCCCCCACCAGGCCCCCAAGCCAGCCAGTGGCCCCAAATCCAGATTGAATTAAACTCACTTGTTGGTCTGGAGGACCGTAGAGTAGCGCATACTGGGGGAGGACCCCATCCACAAGTTTCTCCAACTCCTCTCCAGTGAAGGCAGGGGCCCTTTCCCCAGGCGCAGCAGCCATTGTCCCTTCCAGACCGAGGTCACAGCAACACTTGCAGTATAGGTCCTCTCCTGTGAAAGTTCAAGTCGCAAGTGGATTAGTAGATAGAAAATGGCGGTCACGTCCGCGGCGGTGCGTACCGCGGCGGTGCGTCCCGCCACCGCCGGCGCCCTTCGCCATTGGCTCCTGAAACCCATAGGCTTCAATGTTAACCAATGCGGCTTCGCGCCGCGGTCTTCGCCCGCCGCCCGCCGCGGTGTGCCACGCCAGCGCATTGACCTCACATCCCACTGTCACACTTCACAGGTCAGGCAGCCGCCATTTCCAGGGCCCACATGGCTCTATTTCAACTGCGTCACACAGGCCTAGGCCTTGCATAGCCACTCAGACACGCCATTCACTGCATAGAGAATCGTTTACTGTGCTAGCTGTGAGTACGTACCTGTGGGTTGCTTGACTGTGTGCTCCATGTTGTCCTTCCTAGGCACCGTCCTCTGGGAGACGGATGAATCCTCCCGTGTACCGACCGCTGGTGGACCTGTCGACAATGGAAGAACGCCACATTATCCTGACCTACCGTCTTAACCGTGCCACTATACATGAACTGTGTGCCCAGCTGGAGCCCGACCTGATGTCCCCCATCCGCCAACCCACAGGGATTCCCCCTCTGGTGCAGGTCATGTCAGTACTCCATTTCTTGGCAAGTGGGTCATTTCAGACAACAGTGGGAATTGCTTCTGGGATGTCTCAGCCCATGTTTTCGAAGGTGTTATCCAGAGTGTTGTCTGCCCTGATGAAATCCGTGAGGAGCTACATCATTTTCCCTGAGGTGGGCGAATTGGCTACAGTGAAGAGTGATTTCTACGACCTTGGACATATTCCCAACGTCATTGGTGCCATTGATGGGACCCATGTGGCTTTGGTTCCCCCAAGAGACAGGGAGCAGGTGTACAGGAACAGAAAAAGTTACCATTCAATGAACATCCAGGTGGTGTGTTTGGCTGACCAGTACATCTCGCATGTAAATGCCAAATTCCCAGGGTCAGTGCATGACGCCTACATCCTAAGGAATAGCAGCATCCCTTACGTGATGGAACAGCTAGAGAGACACCGTGTATGGCTAGTGGGGGACTCTGGGTACCCCAACCTGTCGTGGCTACTGACCCCAGTAAGGAATCCCCGGACAAGGGCAGAGGAACGGTACAATGAGGCCCATGGGCGTACTAGGAGGGTGATCGAACGCACCTTTGGCCTCCTGAAGGCCAGGTTTCGGTGCCTGCATATGACAGGTGGATCCCTAATGTACTCACCTAAGAAGGTGTGTCACATCATCGTGGCCTGCTGCATGCTTCACAACCTGGCTTTGCGCCGCCAGGTGCCTTTCCTGCAGGAGGATGGTCGAGACGGTGGTGTTGTGGCAGCTGTGGAACCTGAGGAGAGTGACGAGGAGGAAGACGACGGGGCTGAAACAGACAACAGGGACAGAATCATTGAACAGTACTTCCAATAGGACACAGGTAACAATTCAAAGATAATTTAGTAAATGTGAACTACTCTCCTGCATCTCTGCTGCCTGTCTATTTGCCCCAGTGTATGATGACTGAGTTGTGGCTTTTCCCTCCCTATTTCAGATCTGGGGTCCCCACTACGAGTCCTGTGCTTCGTTTCCCCATGGACTACAGCTTTGTGGCAGCTGTTTGTTGACTTCACCATGTACAAGGACATATTTGCACTGTCATGTCAATTACAATATATTGAAATCACAGCCAGACTCCAAATAGTTTTGTGCAAAATAGGTGTTTATTGAAGTGCTCAAAATGGGATGGGTGGTTTCAAGTGGGTGGGGGCTATGGTGAAGGAATGTCCATGGCAGAGTCCAGAGTAACAGTCACACAGGTGCATTGTCCATAGGCCTGTGGAGAGATGGAGCATGGGCAGTTCAAGGATGGACAGGGTGACAATGTGGGACAGTGGGATGACATCAGGTGGTATCCATTGCTGGCGGGGGTCTTGACATCCTACTCTGTCTTCTTGCGAGATCTCAGGGCCCTCTTGCGGGGTGGTTCTTCTCCTGCAGGAAGTGGGGGTCTGGTGGGCTGCTGCTGTGCGGGGGCCTCCCTGGTGTTGACGAGGTCCTGCAGCAGCCCTACCATGGTAACCTGGGTGGAGGTGAGGGCTCTGATGTCCTCCCTGTACCCCCGATAGTGTTCCTCCTGCAGTACCTGGATCTCCTGGAACCGGGCCAGTACCGTCGCCATCGTCTCCTGGGAGCGGTTGTATGCTCCCATGATGGTGGTGAGGACCTCGTGGAGAGTGGGTTCCCTGGGCCCGTCCCCCCCCTGTCGCACAGCTGCCCTCCGAGTTGCCCTGTTTCCCTGGGCCTCTGCCCCCTGGCCGGTGTGCCCACTACCACTGCCCCCAGGTCCCTGTTGTTGTTGGGGTGGGGGTTATCCTGGGTGCCCTGTAGTGGTAGACACACCGCAGATTGACGCGCCCTGGAGACAGAGGCATGGGCCCGCTGGGTGGGAGCTGTGCTGGTGTTCCCAGAGGGGTTTGGGTCTGTAGTGGCCTGGGCCTGTGTGAGGGGAACCGACTGTCCAGAGGTCCCCGATGGTCCGGGCTGGTCATCGGTGTCCAGGTCGACAGAGCTGCTGTCATCGCTGACGGCCTCTTGGGTGGGGGGTGTGGAGAATTCTGGGTCCTCCGCGGCGGTGTGTTGACGGTCGGGTCCTGCAGGGGTATAGAGGTATGGTTATAGTTTCAATGTGTGGCATATGGGTGTATCTGTGGGTTCCCGTGTCCCCAAGTGCTGGCATTCGTGTGTGGGGGCTTTGGTGAGGGTGGCTTGTGGGGGGGATGTGTATATGCATTGGGCATGCTTTGGTGATGGGTGTCCATGCTTAGTGGACGCATGCAGGCCTAGGTTTTGGGATGTGTGGGTTGTGATGGTGAGACATTGGTGGGGAATAGGTGTGCTGGGGGTGGGGGTGAGGATGGTGGTGGGGGTGAGGATGGTGGTGGGGGTGAGGGTGGGGGTGAGGATGGTGGTGGGGGTGAGGATGGTGGTGGGGTGGGGGTGAGGGTGGGGTTCGAGGATGGGGGTGAGGGTTGGGGTATGATTTGGCATGCAGGTGGGGGGGAAGCAGTAGTGAAGCTTCAACTTACCAGTATCCATTCCTCCGCCGACTCCTGCGAGGCCGTCAGGATGCAGGATGTTCAAGACTTCCTCCTCCCATGATGTAAATTGTGGGGGTTGAGGTGGGGGTCCTCCGCCAGTCTTCTGCACGGCGATGTTGTGCCTGGATACCATGGAACGCACCTTCCCCCGTAGGTCGTTCCATCGCTTCCTGATGTCTTCCCGATTTCTGGGGTGCTGTCCCACAACGTTGACCCTGTCGACAATCCTCTGCCATAGCTCCGTCCTCCGGGCAATGCTGGTGTATTGGACCTGTGTGCCGAACAGCTGGGGCTCTACCCGAACGATTTCCTCCACCATGACCCTGAGTTCTTCGTCTGTGAAGCGGGTTGTCTTTGGGGTGCCATGGGGTGGTGTGTATGATGTGTGGGGTGGAGTATGTGTATTTAAGTGTGTTGAGTGTGGTGGTGTGTGTTGTTTTGTGTGTGGATAGTGTGTGGGTGATGGTGTGGAGTGGCTGTGGCTGCTAGTTTGTGGATGGTGGTGTCTCGCTCTGGCCTTCTTTCAGAATTTTTTTGCGTAGGGGTTTGTGGGTGATGTGGGTGTGTGTTTTATATTGTATTGTGTGTGTGGGAGTGGTGTGTGTATGTGTATCAGGTGTGTGGGATTCAAATCGTCCAATGTGGCTGAGTTTTGTTCGTTTGTGTGTATTCTGACCGCGGCGGTGTGTCCCGCCAATGGAATACCGCGTTTGAATGACCGCCGCGTGGATTCGTGGGTCGTAATGGCATGGGCGTATTTCTGTTGGCGTGGCGGTGGAGGTTTTGTCACCTCCACTTTTCCGCCGACCGCTGGTCTGGCGGTCGGTTGTGGCTGTCGGATTTTCGGAGGTTTGCCTTCTGCGGGTCAGAATGACCGTGGCGGGTTTCCGCGACCGCGGCAGGATTATGGAGGATTTATGACCGGCGGTAAGTGCATTTTACCGCCGGGGTCAGAATGACCCCCATAGTGTGCTGGGAGGGCTCATCCACTGATCTGGTGTTTAAACTTGTACAAATTTACTAGTTGCTCTCAAAACCAGAAACATTACCTCTCCTTCGCTGTCTAGCAGTGTCAATGCCCATGTCTTGTTCAGAAGAAGTGTTCTCAGTATGTGTGGCATATTTAACAAAAATACATGCCACTTTCTTATTTTTGGACTGGGGTATTTGTTGTGGAAGTTTCTCTTCCTTTTTTTATGATGATGTCCATTGAGACCATATTCATTTTCACATACTCCTCATGCCTGCGCTTGGACCATCCTCTGCTAACAGAGCATTTATCTGGTGTGTCCTAAAAGGAACAAGAAGAAGTATTTGTATACCAATACCTATCAAGCAGTTTTAATGTATCACAGTTGTGCAGTTATAAAGGGCCTGTTTATGAGTTCGGCAGTTGAACCCCCTGAACTCCAGTACGAAGGTGGGGAAGCAGTCATCTAGCCAGCAGTCTCACCACTGTTATATTACGATGTTTCTGCTGGTCAGCCGGACAGAAACATCATAACATGAGGGTGGTGAGGCCGCCGGCTTCACTGCTGCCTCCCCACTGCCGTATTGGAGTTCAGATGGTTCAGGGAGCCGAGGCCAATGCCGTCACACACAGCACCCTCAGAATGCCCAATGCCTTCCGTAGCAGACAGTGCACATCCCAAGGGGGCTGACAGGGGAACCCCTGCACAGCCCATGACATGGTTGTAGGCAGTGCAGGGACCCCCGTGGCCCCAACTCTACCTTTAGCCTTTTCATGGAACCCCGCCAAGGAAAGGCTGGCAGTAAGGAAAGTCGTGATTAGCATAGTGGTGCCGAACTCGGCACAACCAAGGCTGACCATGACTTTCACCACTGCCAGCCCATTGGTATCTCTAATCCTGGTGGTGGTCCAACCGCCAGGATCGTAGTCTTGCAGTTGGACCGCCAGGAATGCAACAGTCAGACCACCACAGCCATCGTACTTGTAATCAGACCCAAAGTTTCTTAGTGAGCTCCGGTTGCAGAGATCCACCATCATAGTTTTTGTGGTGTCTTTATTTTATGCATGTTTGTCCCAGTGTTTTTTAGAGGACACTACTGCCTGTTTGGAACCTCCTTGGTCAGATTTGCTTTTAAGCTACAGCTTGTCAGGCATGTCTTCCAAATTATCTCGGCCTATAAATGCATGGGTGTCTCTGATAATCTTTGGCAACTCAGGTTCCTGATCCTGTACAGAAATTTGAGTGAGTCATTGGAGTACTGCCAGTGCTGCTCCTTCCCCTTTAATATTACTTAATCTAATTGAGAAAACCATGCCAAAATTGGCAATTTATTTAATCCCCAAGCCCAGGGCAGGTGCAGCCCTGTATTAATTTAGAATTTGTTTTATCACTTCCGGCAAAAACAGCTGTTGACGGTGTACCATGAGTTATGGTATATACAGCATCAAAGACGGTGCCGCAGGTGGCATAATCTTCAACAGGGGGTACCATACCAAGTGTTTATCGAGGGGTCCCCTATAGGGAAGCTGTACTTTAAGCTGATTTGTTTTTGAGCAATCCAGAACAGAATCTCCACCTGTTTGTTAAGATCCTTACCAATTATTGCATTAATGGTGACAGAACTAATTGCATGCACAGCTAACTGTGGCTGGACAGCTTGAAGAGCCCTAGCTGGGAAAGCTGTTATTGTTTGCATAACAATTGAGTCAAACATCCATATCATCTTACAATGTTATTTCACAAAGGATGGAGTTCACTAGCAGTCAATCCTGCTATGTTAGGATATGATGCATAACTGGCTATGACTGGCAGTTCACCCATCATTACTGAGAGGACCCAGGCAGGAATGTTGTAATGCATGTGGAAGGGCATCATGGAACCAATTGTCATTTCTGAAGTGTGAGAGGTATCTCTCCATCATTAAATACTCTGCCTTGATTAGATGCTGTCACCTCAGTCTATGTATGAAATGTTTCTGTATCTTCATCAACTGCATGAAAGGTGACCTATGAAAAAAATACTTTGCATTTATCTGCTTTGCGGGCTGCTACCACAAAGGTAACTTCACCACCTATGTTGAGGAGACTCTCTAATGTCAAATATGTTGTGACTGTCTGTCTACAATTAATCAGATGTTAACTGGATTCACTATATTGACGACTTGGATTCTCAGAGGGAATACTATAGTGGGGCAATCCTTTTACTGTTCAAGCTTAAATAAACTACAGACTAAAATAGGAGTTCTCTATTAAACTGAGAGGATTAATCCCTAACACCACAAACGTCTCTGTATAAGGTGAGAAGGGAATACTTGGGTACGTCACAACTACTCAGGAGATCCATTAAAAAAGTACCTGACCTAGAACATTGGTAGTGCCATGTTTCATGGTTCTTATGAAAAGTAGGTCTATTTGGTCAACATAAACATCACAATATAGGGACTATACATAGGGGGTCATTCCAACTTCGGCGGGCGGCAGAGGCCGCCCGCCAAAGTTCCCCCGCCAGAAGACCGCGCCGCGGTCAAATGACCGCGGCGGTCATTCTGACTTTCCCGCTGGGCGGGCGGGCGACCGCCAAAAGCCCGCCCGCCCGCCCAGCGGGAAAGACCCAGCAACGATGAAGCCGGCTCCGAATGGAGCCGGCGGAGTTGCTGGGGTGCGACGGGTGCAGTGGCAGACACTGAAAATCATTATGGGGCCCTGCACTGCCCATGCCGGTAAGAACCGCCAGGAACAGGATGGCGGGAAGGGGGTCGGAATCCCCATGGCGGCCCTGCTTGCAGCGCCGCCATGGAGGATTCCTATGGCCATGGGAAAACCGGCGGGAAACCGCCGGTTTCCATTTTCTGACCGCGGCTTTACCGCTGCGGTCAGAATTGGCCAGGAAGCAACGCCAGCCTGTTGGCGGTGCTTCCGCGGTCGTTGGCCCTGGCGGTCCATGACCGCCAGGGTCAGAATGACCCCCATAATAGGGAAATGTTGACACGAAACCTAACTAGCTCACAGTGCCCAGGGTGAACTACTAAACAAACCAGGGTACCAAATGGGTTCAGCAACCTCGAACAGGGCTACTCAGATTCCCAAGGAAATCATGAAAACCGATCTTTTGCTGTCACTTACAGTGTACAGGATTAGACACAAGAAAGGATGCAAAAATGTCTTTCAAAGCAATAATTGCAATAGTCTTATTGTTGCATAAAAACATGACCTGAAATTATTGGGCAATAGAGACAGAACATTTAAATCAGCGTTACAAAGATGGTGAAAAAGATAAACAGTTCAACCATGTTTTTGTGATGCTAATAGTATTCTTCTATCTGTAATTACCTAGACTGCTGAGAGCATAGTGGGAACACCACTCTGCCAGATCTAGAGGGAAAACCTGAACTGGCATACCTGGCTAAGATGTACCAGGATGCCAGGAAACCAGTCTGGTGTAGTGCAGGCTATTGGTCCAGTGAAGGCTAGAGGTCCGATTCAGCATCAGATTCAGCCAAGCTGCTTTTCGGGCACTGTGTGCCATTTCCAGGATGAGCCCAGTGTAACTGCTCCTCTATTGCCTATGGTGCAGAGGCAGTTTTTCTAATAAAAACACGATCCGTGTTACACTGTGTAAGGGGTGTGAGCTTAATGCTGTGATATGTCTACAAATGTGGAGCTGTCTTCCCTGACAATCGTGTTTACGCTTTGTGTTCTATGGGCTCACCCTTGGACAGAGTGTACAAACAAGATGACATCAGTGCTTACTAGGAACAATCAACATGTACAATGGGTTTGCAGTACATTATCACATAAACAATAAGCCATATAAAAGATTACCAAACAAAAAGAGTTAAAAATGTGCATTTATAAATGGAGTCTGTAAGCAGGCTCTAGCGGGGTTTCCTATAACAAAATAACATATAGACATGCATCAGAAGGCAAGTTGACTGACTTAGGATTTAATTAATTTGCTAGAATAGCCCCCATTATCTGGGATACCCCCCAAACACAACCTTTTCTATTCAACTTTCCCCACCCAATGAAATAACTTTGACTCGCATCTGTTCACAGGAGGCCGCACTAGACTGCTTTGCAGGCTAACCACTGAGAAGACAATTTCCTGCCGACGCAGCAGCAGTGATCACTAGTATAATAGGCAAGGTGGTAGAAATAGTGGGCACAGAATGAGGGAAAACAGGTGACACCACATCCTGCTGCTGGGCAGCTGGGGATGAATTCAAGTTACATAATGCAGCTGCAATTGCACCCAACTGTTCATAGATTGGTGCTAGTTTACTCACCAGAGTCTCCAAAAATGGATTACATAGGTCGTTCATTATGTTAACTAATTTGTTCTTTTCCAATCCATCAAAGTTCCTGTGAGTCAGTTGGTGATAGGACATGGCCGCTTTTATTTTTCTCTTGCTTCAGTCTTCTTTCTATTGCCCACTGAGCCAACAGAAGTAAAGCCACTATTTATCTGTGTATAACAAGAACAAAATGAGAAAAATGGAACCTACAATAATAAAGATATGAATTTTGCAAGAATTACTTAAAAATACAGTTCTTTGGAGTCGATAGCTCTGTCTGGGGCTATCACTGCATTGTGAACAACAAATCCAACATTTCAGGGAAACCACGGGGTCACGGGGCCAGCTATAGTGTCAAGAAGACCTGCAAATAAAACCTTGGAAATGTAGGGAGTTGTAATCCTCACAATGAGATCCAGAGTGCAGCGCCGCAGGTGTTGGCAGACATTGGCTGGTGTTGGTTCAGGAGGTCAGTGCAGGAGACGTCAGGCCGTTGAAGTCACACGCATTGCAAATTGAACTTCGGGCTGGTGAAGTCAGGAGCGCTGACATTGATGGCGTTGAGGCTGTGGTGCGAAGCAGGATGATGTGACATATGGTGCCCATAGGTCACAGTGCAGGAGGCGGCTTGGTGGCGGCATCCTGCGGGGTGGGTGAGATGAGGGGTGCGGTGTGAAGTGGGGCAGTGCGACATGCAGTGTCTCCAGGTTGTGGTGAAGGCAGAAGTGTAGTCGTTGCTGGAGTCAATGGTGCTGAAGTTAGTGGACCGGGGCTGCGGTGCGGGACGGAATGGTGCTTTGTGTACCTCATGAGCAGTGTCCTCAGGCCATGGTGCAAGCAGCGGTGTCGGTGTCAGCATAGAGCAGTGTCATTGGGGATACCAAGGCTGCGGTGAGAGCAAGGCGATGTGGAGTGCGGGGCCCCAGGTGTTGGTGCAAGCAGCGGCTTGGTGATGGCATCATGAGGCGGCGACAGTGGTGAGACCAGGGTTGCGGTGCGAAGCGGGGCACAGCTCTGTGCGGCGTTGTCAGGTCAGGGTGCAGGCAGCGGTGTCATTGACGGCGTCATGGTGGTTTTTCTTCTGTTGCAGCACAAAACACACAGTTCCCAGTGCTGTAGGCAGATGAACCTGAAGTCTTTGATATCCCTGAGACTTCCAACAGGAGGCAAGCTCTACTTTAAGCCCTTGGAGAAACTTCACAAGTAGGATACACAGCAAAGTCTAGTCTTTGTCCTCTTCAAGGCAGAAGCAGCAACTGCAGGCCAACTCAGCAAAGGGGCAGCACTCCTATTGTAGCTCTTCCGCTCTTCTACTTGGCTGATCCTCTTGATCCAGAAGTGTTCTAAAAGTCTGGGGTTTTGTGTCCACTACTTATATTAATTTCTGCCTTTGAAGTAGGCAAACTTCAAAGGAAATTCTCTGTTATTAACAAGATCTTTCCTTGCCCAGGCATGGCCCCAGACACACTCCAGGTGGTTGGAGACAGCATTGTGTGAGGACAGGCACAGCCCTTTCAGGTGCAGGTGTCAGCTCCTCCCTCCCCACTCTAGCCCAGGAAGATTCATCAGGATATGTAGGACACACCTCAGCTCCCTTTGTGTCACTGTCTAGATGTAATTCACAAACAGCCCAACTGTCATTCTGACCCAGATGTGGATTCCACAGGCAGACAGAGGTACAGAATTGTTAAGCAATAAACTGCCCACTTTCTAAAAGTGGCATTTTCAAATAGACAATCTACAAACCAACCCTTCCAAAAGATGTATTTTTAAATTGTGTGTTGAAAGACCCCAAACTCAAACCACTCACTGTAGCAGGGATTATGGACGAAGTAGTGCCCTTGATCAGGAATTGCCTGTGCACATCCCGTGCAGCGGCAGTCTCCTCATACTATGTTTCCCATCCAGGCAATGTCCCTCCTCTTTTACCACTCACTGCAGCAGAGATTATGGGCAGTATGTACTCTTGAGCAGGAATCTCTTCTGCACGTGGTATATGACGTTTACTGGAGGTAGCAACGTTTACCAATTCTTAGTGTGCAAATTTACTAGAATACATTCCTCAGCCACAACATGTAGGTCTAAAGTTAAACTACATGTACCTGAAAACTCATGGCATTATCTTACGTTGAGTAGATTAATCCTTTTTTTGAAGCCAATGACGTACATGACCCTGTCCAGGCTGGCAAATCAGCCATTAACACAGTATTAGATAAACTAACCTTGATCATGGTAACAACTTCATTGGGGCCCTGATTTTATGGGGAATTTTAAATACCATTGACCACACTATGCTAAACAAGAACATTTCAGAGGCAGCAGTGAAGGGTCAAATACTATGGGCCTGATACACAAAGGTAACTTAGATTTTTGAGTATGTTTACACTTTTGAGTAAGTTTTCTACTTTTGAGTTTTCACAAACTGCACTTTTGTAGCAACCTACACTATTGTAGTTAAGTCAAACACTACACATGGCCAACCACTAGTACTGCACCACCCTCCCTTCAGAAAATAATGGAGGTAGGGACTTACTACAAAAGTGTAAGTTACTACAAACATGCAGTTTGTGAATACAGAAATGTAGCAAAATTACTGGAAAGTGTACATTGCTATAAAAGTGTAGTCTGTGAATAGTGCTTTATAGTACGTTTTTGTGGTGGTCTAGTACTACAAAACTTACTAGAGAGTGCAGTTTGTGAATCAGGTCCTAGGTTTGTGTCATATTCTTTTTTATGGATAAATTACAGTGGTGATGCCACCATCCCAGTTTCAATCACTTAATTCTACTGTGAAGTCCCACGTGGACGTGCTCTATCTTACTATGGTGGTCATTCTGACCCTGGCGGTCTTTGACCGCCAGGGCGGAGGACCGCGGGAGCACCGCCGACAGGCCGGCGGTGCTCCAATGGGGATTCCGACCGCGGCGGTAAAGCCGCGGTCGGACCGGCACCACTGGCGGGGTCCCGCCAGTGTACCGCGGCCCCATTGAATCCTCCGCGGCGGCGCAGCTTGCTGCACCGCCGCGGGGATTCCGACCCCCCCTACCGCCATCCAGATCCCGGCGGTTGGACCGCCGAGATCCGGATGGCGGTAGGGGGGGTCGCGGGGCCCCTGGGGGCCCCTGCAGTGCCCATGCCACTGGCATGGGCATTGCAGGGGCCCCCGTAAGAGGGCCCCTACATGTATTTCACTGTCTGCTGCGCAGACAGTGAAATACGCGACGGGTGCAACTGCACCCGTCGCACAGCTTCCACTCCGCCGGCTCGATTCCGAGCCGGCTTCATCGTGGAAGCCTCTTTCCCGCTGGGCTGGCTGGCGGTCTGAAGGCGACCGCCCGCCAGCCCAGCGGGAAAGTCAGAATTACCGCCGCGGTCTTTCGACCGCGGAACGGTAACCTGACGGCGGGACTTTGGCGGGCGGCCTCCGCCGCCCGCCAAGTTCAGAATGAGGGCCTATATCTTAATGCATATTAAGCCACCTTGATGAAACTCATTTAATCACTAGACTTCCCATTTTTCAGTTATGTGAATGATAATCGGCTTGCTACTTAGAAAATAACCAAATTGTCCCCAAACAAAGAAGATGAAAAGCTAGATTTTTACAAAATGTTTCTTGGTTAGTAGCAACTTTCCTAACATAAGCCCGACTAAAATAGAGACTGTGATGGTAGGATGTCAACCAACATCCTGGCTAAGGAGGCCTTGGGTCCTTGTAGGAATGCTTCACCGAGGTACAAACCATGGTCTGCCTAGAAACATAATCTTAGAAATGAAACCTCAAATTGTGAATGTAGTGAAAGAAGGCTTTTGACAACATCCTTTGTAAGATGCTCTTTCACTTCCTCGCCTACTCCTTAGATTGCTGTGATCAAATGAACATGAACTTTGAGCTACTTACAGTTTCAAAACATGCAATAGAATAATTTCAGCGTTTACAAAACATGGCAACATGAGACCTGTACCATCTGAAACAGTGGGTTCACTTGACTCCAGCAACTAATGTCCTACGATTGCAACGGAACTACCATGAAACCCTCAAGGAGCTGAGCTCTTCTAATACAAACAATCATACCACATCCAGTAGATGCCAGCCAGGCCTTCTTCGCCAGGAGGGAATATCCTGAACAATGTTTGTGAATGTTTGTCAGTGGCATAACGAAACTTGAGGGTGATGAAGCAGAAAATGAAGGTTTTACATTTATTAGAGCTTAAACGTAGTGTGAAATAATCATGTGTGACTTTAACCGAACTAATAAAGAATGTACGGGGACAAAATGTGCCCTCAGAGTAGTTTGCCAACATTTATAAGCGTGCTTTATATAACGTGATGTATTAGAATTGCACTAATCCGACATAATCGTAAACGTGTGCTATGATTTGCTTGTTTGAAATGCTTTAGCTTAGCATTACTTTAGCGGAGGCTTTGGCCTAGTTGCCTGGTCTCACGGTTTAGAAGCTCGTATTTTTTTCCACTGTGCTAATAAACGTGTATTTTGCTTGAAGCTGTACTTTTCCACAGAAACCGTTCACATGCTTATCTTAAGGTTTCGTGCCAGCCTGGCATATTTTCTCTTTACTTCAAGGTCGATTTGCAGGTGCGGACAATGGAGGCTCTGAAAGTGAGCTAATTGGTAGACAATGTTGCAACTTGCGTACCCATCTCCAAGGATAATGTATGCTTAAGTGAAAGCTTGAGAACTGTCGTTTTTGATTGGACAATTTGAAGCTAACCTATGAACCCTCCAATGGAGACCCTACTGGATTCGAACTGTTGGCTATAAAAATCAGGTGCACGAGAAGAAGGTAGCCATTGCGAGATCATTACGGCCATTATTGGACATCCCGCCATTTTGCAGACTTCGTAGCTATTATGACCCACTTTGCTGCGACGCCATTTAGAAAGAGACTTTGATGCTTTCTCTAATCAAGAGAAAGAGACTTTAAATGATTCTGGCCCTAGAGACTTTAACTTTGATTTGTCCCTTTGCATGAAGTAGTAGTTTTACCTTGCCGCCGTGAGGCAATTGCCCCGTCCACCCCTGCCCCTTTGCCCCGTCCCATGCTGATCAAAACGGTACCCATGCTGACCGAAGAACGGTACCTGTGAGACGAAGACTTCCTTGTATGCTGATCGTAATTGGTAAATATGAAAGGAAATTGTAAAATTGCATTGTGTTTCTTTTAGGTAACCAACTGCTGATTTTGATAAGGTCCCTAGCTAGGAGTTTTCTAAATTAATGTTGCTAAATTGTTTTCGCATGAAGCCCCACATGCCAATGCTAATTTGAGGTTAGGTGAGGATTCCATATGTCGCACGATGCAATTTGAGATCTTGGTATGCTGACTAAATGTATGCAATTAGTTCATTACAGATTAAAGTATTAGTGATTTGCATTGCTATTATCGAAGCCTTGTGATTCAAATGCTGCATAGATTGCACCTGTTTCGCCGCTATGGACAGCTATTAATGTTCATTTATGTTTATCATTTGGTGTTGAGACACATCTATATTGTGCTAGCTTTGTTAATATAGGGAAATAAATTCACTAACTTTGCAATAAACTGGTGTGGTTATTCCTGACTAAAAGGTCAGGGTTCGCCGAAATGTATTCTGGATTAATTGTTAAGTGTTATGTTGATCAAGGTATGGCTTATGTTCGTTATTGATTATTGATTTTATGCAATTGATCGATGTAAGAGTACAGAGAGTTCCCACTTAGTCAAAAGATTCATCGGCCTAAAGAGCGTCCGAACACAGGTAAATTATTACTACGGACCGCTCTATCAGTAGATGGTAGCAGAGGACGGTTGCGTCTTTTGGGACCCTGTACTCTTAAAGTACATGGTGTTGAATTAACGGTTACGCATTTTGAGACCTCATTCGAGAAGTTGAATTAGATTTTTCTTGGGTAAAATAGATTGACAGAATGATGATGGGCTAGGTCCACCGCGACTTTCCCGGGATCTCGGAGCTTGCGAATGGAGAGAATGGAGGTGTGGATTCGGCGTTGGCGGTACTAGTGATGGTATGAGTGAAGTTAGGGTTTTGCGCTTGCACAGCTTATTGCCGCAGGGTGTGTGAAAAGGTTGCGAGGATTTTTTTCTTTTAAAGGATAGCGGAGGTGCGACTCCGAGTGTAGAAGTAGAGAAGTCGTCGAACTTCATAGAAATAGCGGAGGTGCGGCTCCGAGGGTGAGAGTAGGGAAGTCGTCGAACTTCATGTGCGTGTGGCGCTTTGTGCATAAAAAGGTCCACGTGGTTGTTGTTGTTGAGACGGGCCCTGCGAGGTCAAGAGACTCCGGAGTATGTTGATCCATGTTGTGGTCTGGGCGGTTTAGTAGGTTGATCGGGCGTGGTCAACGAGTCGGTACGTGTGTTAGGGAGTGAAAGAAACTTCGACTTCGGGCTTTGACAAGATTCTGAGGGCCTGATTCTAACTTTGGAGGACGGTGTTAAACCATCCCAAAAGTGGCGGATATACCACCAGCCGTATTACAAGTCCATTATATCCTATGGAACTCGTAATACGGTAGGTGGTATATCCGCCACTTTTGGGACGGTTTAACACCGTCCTCCAAAGTTAGAATCAGGCCCTAAGTGCACTAGAATAGATCATTGACAAGTTGAGAGTAGGTCTGCGGGTCAGATTTGCTTGCGAACGTGGGGACCGAGAAAGACGGAATAGCGGCCGAGGCTAGTGAAAGGTCTCTAAGGTCCTGAAGCGACTGTGTTACCCTTCCTGTAGTAAACCGACAGATCTGTTTTAGTTTTTGGTAGCTCGCGATACATGCAAGAAGTTGTTACGAGAGGAGCTGAGTGAAGAAAGACTAGCCGCGAGGCTTTGTCAGCCGCAGTGTGTGTGAGTGTGACGTCACTAGGAGCCGCGCTGGGATAGGTTGGTTGGAGAGAAGGGTCGTGCACGGATTGGACGCAGTCCGTGGGGCTCGATTGGAAGGGGAAAGGCAAGCGAAGAGTATTCCGGGAATTAAAGTCACCTATTGATTACAAATTTTGTGGAATAAAAGTGACCTATTGATTATAAACTTTGTGAAATAAAAGACGAGAAAATGAAATTCCTTAAAGCATTTAGGAGTGCGATGAAGGGGGAGTCTTACATCAAAGCGAGCGTAGGAGAGGAGACGCCGCCCGAGGGCACACCAGCTTACATTGTAATGGAGGAAAAAGGGGCAGCTCCGTGTCTTTGGCTAAAGCAGTGGCACAAACTGACAGAGAAACATGGGAGCGTAGCGTTCCCGATACATGGGACATTCAATATAAGGATCCTAGAGAATTTGAGATTCACGATGTACGACATGAAGGTGCCTCCAAGGCCAGCACAGTTTGAGGCTCTAGCGATTTGGGAACTAATGGCTAGACAGCAACAGCAAAAGAAGTTCGAGACCAGAATGAGAAAGGTAGAAAAGACACTAGCGGATGCTAGGTGGGATAATGCACAGAAGGTGTGGAGGTCAGATGTATTGCAGGGGATAAAACTGTTTCCCGCAATTACTAAGGAAGAAGAGGAGACAGGTAAGAAAGCTATCTGTAAGACAGACAGGAAGTGTTCCAAGGATAGAGAGGACGAGGAAAAGTTGAGAAGAGAAGAGGAGTTAGAGGATGAGGAGTTAATAATGCAATTGCTGAACGACCGTCCACTGCCTTATGCAGAGAATGGACAAGGTCCAAGTACCAGTTCTGCCCCTCCGGCATCGGTACAGAACAGTGAAACCCAGAGTTTAGGAGCATCATCAGGGTCTAAGGACCCGAGTTTATTGTTCACCCCGCAGATACCGCAGGTTAGGAGAATATATCCAGATGTGCCCGTGTTGAAACCAGCAGAAAATTATCAGCCGCAGATGCCAGGGTACTACAGCAGTGACAACAGTGCAGGAATGATTCTAGATCCAACCGTAAGGGGGGGAATACAAAATGGTCACAACCAGACCTTGTCACAAGCCGAATCAACTCAGTTTTTGATGCCTCAAAAGCAGATGCAGGGAGGAAACGCACATGTTCAAATGACGGGGAGTCAGATGGGCATGCCGGCAATGATGACCCATAGTATGGGAATGAACATGCCTCAGAACATGGGAAATGGACAGAACCCAGATGCGATATCGCTACCCATTACTGTAGGTCCACCGGTACCTTTGTATAGTCAGCCTAACTTAGGTATGAGCAGTCAGGGATCAATGCTGCAGAACGGGACAGAGAGGAGGTGCATAGAAAACACTCCAGGGATAACTCCGATAGCGGCCCAACCAACTGGATCTGGATCCTTGATGGAGTTTAGTCCCATATGTGCTCAGTCTACACTGGTGAGGTCGAGTCCCCCACTGATAATACCTCTAACATCGAATACTGAGAAGTTGCCGCAACCATCAATGGCAGTCGATGTGAACGCTACGCTGATGGGGGTGAATGCGCAACAGTTGACACAATGGTTCAACAGTTTAAATTCCACACAAAGTTCAGCAAGCGGGAAAGGAGAAGACTATGGTGGTCATTCTGACCCTGGCGGTCTTTGACCGCCAGGGCGGAGGACCGCGGGAGCACCGCCGACAGGCCGGCGGTGCTCCAATGGGGATTCCGACCGCGGCGGTAAAGCCGCGGTCGGACCGGCACCACTGGCGGGGTCCCGCCAGTGTACCGCGGCCCCATTGAATCCTCCGCGGCGGCGCAGCTTGCTGCACCGCCGCGGGGATTCCGACCCCCCCTACCGCCATCCAGATCCCGGCGGTCGGACCGCCGAGATCCGGATGGCGGTAGGGGGGGTCGCGGGGCCCCTGGGGGCCCCTGCAGTGCCCATGCCACTGGCATGGGCATTGCAGGGGCCCCCGTAAGAGGGCCCCTACATGTATTTCACTGTCTGCTGCGCAGACAGTGAAATACGCGACGGGTGCAACTGCACCCGTCGCACAGCTTCCACTCCGCCGGCTCGATTCCGAGCCGGCTTCATCGTGGAAGCCTCTTTCCCGCTGGGCTGGCTGGCGGTCTGAAGGCGACCGCCCGCCAGCCCAGCGGGAAAGTCAGAATTACCGCCGCGGTCTTTCGACCGCGGAACGGTAACCTGACGGCGGGACTTTGGCGGGCGGCCTCCGCCGCCCGCCAAGGTCAGAATGAGGGCCTATATGAATAGGGTCAGGTTGAACATGGAAGCACAAGAATTGGTGGAAGGGACTATGGGTGTGAATAGGTTAGAGTCCTACACGGAAGAAGAGCTGAGGTATCTATGTCCCAGGATTACGAAGGAAGTGAAAGAGGTACACAAGAGCTTGCAGGAAGCAGCTGACAGAAACGGGGTTGACATAGACAAGATGAAACACTTGAGCAGGAGCTACAGGTTGGATTTTGGGACCAAAGATTTTGAACACATGAGGTCAGCAGGCATGAAGGCACACCTTAGAGAATTGCTGCAGAGTGCCCAAGTGTGGAGGTGCTTAGACAAGTGGGAAAGCAGATGGGTAAAGAGAAAGGAAAAGAGGAGGGACAGTGCTACAGAGCATAATGAGAAAAGACCACAAAGCAGCGAGACAGTAACCATGTTACCAATGAGGGAGACAGCAGGGGGAAAACTAATACATGTACCATGGCACAGAAGCGACATTCAGTCTTTTACGGATGATTTTCCCAAACTGAGAGAGAAGCCGATCGAATGGTATCAGCAGACTGATAGGTTTGTGAAGCTTGCAAAATGTCTCTGGGAAGACCTGAACACTCTGTTTGAGATTGTGGTTCCAGCAGATTTGTGGGAGGATTGTAAAAGAGCTGTAGGTTGGCCGACAAGTGAACCAGAAAGAGACAGGGAGACGGGTGCACCATCACCTATGGTGATGAGCTTGTACTATAAGGTGATTGAGCATTTGAAGACAAAGGTTGCCGCGAAAAATGTGGACTGGCAGAAGATTGATCGAACTGCCCAAGAGGCTAAAGAATCGATTCATAGTTACTATGAGAGGTTGTTGAAGGCGTTTAAGAACTACAGTGGCACGGAAACAATCGAGGCGAAGGACATGCTTCATTTTGTGTTCAGATTTGTGGAAAGGCTGAGACCAGAGATAAGTCAGATGATAAAGTCGCATTTGATTTGTTGGCAGTCGAAACCTATTGATGAGGTATTGAATTATGCGAAATACTGTAGCGACGAAATTGAAGTGAAACTGAAAAGGTTGAAAGAGAAGGTGATGATGATGCAGCTTAAAGCAGCTCAGACAGGTTTACAAGGTTTGCAAGGGATGCAAGGGTTCCAACAACAGGTACCGCAACCGCAGCCGCAGTTGCAGGGAAATATGGCGTTTCAGCCACAGGCCAGAGGCAGAGGCAGAGGAGGTTTTGCGAATAATGGTCCGGATTTAAACACTGTTGTGACGGGTGTGCAGGCAATGAAGAAGGTGATGCCGTGTCACGTGTGCGGAATTGTCGGTCATTGGAAACGCGAGTGCCCGATGGTGGTGCAGGAAGGTGCAGGTGCAGGTGCAGGTGTTGGTAAGCAAAACAATGATGTCAGTGCATTTCAGACAATGAGGGGACCGAAAATGAGAGGTCCAAACCCAAATTTTCAGACCATAAATCAATTGCAGGGATTACAACCTATGCAGCCGCAGCAGATGCAGATGCCTCGTATGCAGATGACGCAAATGCAGCCGATGCAACAGCAGTTACCCATGGTACCTAATCAGCAAATGCAAATACCCTTGGCACCAATGAGTCAGCAGCAAGTGATGGTTCCTCCACAGGTCTCGGGTCAGGTAATGAGTACAAATGGCACCGTACAACAGTTCCCATTACACAGTGAGAGTGGAATAAACAATGTATGGGAGAGTGAGAGCTCAGAAGAAGAAGGAGATTGTGTGCTTGCAGCATCCTTGGAAGTTGATCAAAGGGGTCCGTACGTAGAGGGAAGAGTAATGGGTCATCGTGTTTCATTCTTGGTGGACACGGGAGCCACACGTTCAACTGTTAAGAGCAGTGAAGTACCAAATTTGCCACTCTCAGGGAGGACAGTTCAAGTGGTGGGAGTAGCAAACAGGCACCTGACGAACCCAATATCAGATCCGGTACCAGTCAGCATCGCTAACTATCAAGGGGTACATCAGTTTGTGGTATGTGACTCAAGCCCGATAGCACTACTAGGGAGAGACCTATTGTGCAAATTGGGTTGTTCGATCATGTGTTCGAATGAAGGGATAACAATACAGACGAGCAGTGATGGGGAAGAAGAGGACAGTGTAGAGGGGGATGAGATGGAAACGGTAGATGAAGAATATCCTCTGATTTGTCTTTTCCCGATGATAACTGAAGAAGATATTCCAGCTGAATTACGGGAGACAGTCGGGAAGGAAGTGTGGGACATGACAGGAAAAGAGGTGGGATTGATGAAAGGAGTGGAACCAGTGAAAGTGACTTTAAAGCCCAATGCAATCTTTCCCCAGACCCCACAATATCACATGGCACAAGACACCCTCATGAAAGTTGCCCAACTCATTGACGAATTTGTAAAACAGGGAGTACTGAAAGAAGTGTTAAGCAGTCCATGTAATTCACCAATAATGGGACTAATAAAGCCAAGTGGAAAGGTCCGACTCGTGCAGGACTTGAGGAAAATAAATGACATCATAGTCAAGTGCTGCCCTGTCGTACCGAATCCAGCTGTGATAATGTTCCAGATCCCTTGCGATGCCGAATGGTTCTCAGTCATCGATTTTTCACAAGCGTTCTTCTCGGTGCCTCTTCATGAGGACAGCCAATTTCTCTTTTGTTTCAAATTCTTAGACAGAGTGTACAGTTGGTGCCAAATTCCTCAAGGGTTTTCTGAGTCACCGTCAATATTCAATCAGATTCTAAAGAAAGATTTGGAAGCATTAGAATTGCCATTCGAGTCAACCCTAGTACAGTACATTGATGACTGACTGGTTGCATCAAAGACAGAAAGTGGCTGCACAGCCGATACCATTGCTCTGTTGAATCATTTGGGAAGGAATGGACATAAGGTGTCTCCTTCCAAATTGCAGTTCTGTCAGAAGAAAGTGAAATACTTGGGTCACCAGATAGAGAAAGGGTCACGGAGAATAATGAAGGAAAGAATAACAAGCGTACTTCAAATGAGTCCACCAAAGACAAGGAGGGAGGTGAGGAAGTTTTTGGGAGTGGTGGGCTACTGTCGCCAGTGGATTCCCAACTTCTCGACTCTAGCAAAACCATTACTGAAACTGACCCAGAAGGATGCTTTGGATCAAATTGAGTTGAAAGGAGATGAGATGGATGCTTTTGTTGAATTGAAAGAGTGCATGTGCAGGGCTCCAGCTTTAGGTATGCCTGATTACACAAAGCCTTTCACATTGTTTTGCCACGAACGTGATGCATGTTCTTTGTCTGTCTTGACCCAAGCCCATGGTGGCATAAACAGACCAGTAGCATATTTTTCAGCTACTTTGGATCCGGTCGCAGCAGCACTCCCAGGGTGTTTGCGCGCCGTAGCAGCAGTTGGTATCAGCCTCACTCAGAGTGAAGGAATAGTGATGGGACACCCAGTAACAGTCATGGTCCCTCACTCAGTTGAGATACTTTTGACCCGCTCCCGAACGCAACACATGACTGGAGCAAGACTTACAAGGTATGAAACGATAATTCTGGGCTCACCGAATGTGCAGCTGAAAAGGTGCACTACGTTGAATCCAGCAACCTTGCTTCCTGGAGAAAATGCTGAAATTGAGAACGCTGAAGACGTCGAGCATGACTGCCTTCAGGTGACTGAATTTTGCACAAAACCCCGACCGGACATTAAGCATACTAAGCTTGATGAAAATGACCAAATTCTTTTTGTTGATGGTTCATGTCTAAGAGATGGGATGGGAATTTTGAAAGCAGGATATGCTGTATGCACTGTAACAGGGGTCTTGGAAGCGGGATGGCTTCAAGGAGTCTATTCTGCACAAGTAGCAGAACTTGTAGCCCTTACAAGAGCATGTCAATTGTCTGCATTGATGAAAGTCACCATTTACACTGATAGTCAATATGGGTTTGGGATTGTGCATGACTTTGGACAACTATGGTCACAGAGAGGGTTCCTGACTTCTTCAGGATCCCCAGTGAAGAACGGGGAGAGGATAAGGGAATTGTTACACGCCATTCAAGTGCCAGCCGAAGTTGCAGTGGTAAAGTGTAGTGCTCACACGAAAGGACAGGACTATGTTTCTCTGGGAAATGCATATGCGGATCAGGTCGCAAGATTTTGTGCCTTGAACTGTATATTACTCAGAGATGAATGGAATTCAATAAGTGAACCAGAACTCGAACCAGCTGAAGCATTTGCCTTGAAGGTCGTAGATACAATAGAGGAACTAAAAGCATTACAAAATAATGTCAGGGAGGATGAAAGAGATTCCTGGATTAAATCACAATGTATAAAGAGACCAGACGAGTTATGGGTTTCACATGAGGGAAAATTTGTTTTGCCAAACAGTCTCTTATCACAGCTTGCGCGGTTCTATCATGGGCAAGCTCATCTAGGGAGAGATGCCATGATAAGATTGTTCAAAATCGATTGGTTTAACCCCAGATTTCGTCAAGCTGCAGAAGCAGTTTGCCATCGATGTGTCACTTGCCAGCAGTTGAACCCAGGAAAGGGAACGGTTGTGAACGCGAGTCACATTGGTAGGGCAAGCGGACCTTTTAGTCGTATGCAGATGGACTTCATTGAGATGCCTGTGCATGGAGGTCTGAAATATGTGTTGGTGATTGTGTGCATTTTTAGTCACTGGATAGAGGCATACCCAACACGTAGAAACGACAGCCTTACAGTTGCCAAGCTATTGTTGAGGGAGTTGATACCACGTTTCGGATTCCCGATCTCTTTAGAATCAGATAGGGGAAGTCACTTCAATAACGAGGTGATAAAGTTACTCTGCGAAGCGCTGAACATTGAGCAAAAGCTGCACTGTAGCTATCGCCCTGAAGCATCAGGATTGGTGGAGCAGATGAATGGTACACTGAAATCAAGAATGGCGAAAATATGTGCATCGACAAATTTGAAATGGCCTGACGCATTGCCCTTAGTGCTAATGTCAATGAGAAACACCCCTGATAGAAAAACTGGACTGTCTCCGCACGAAATTCTCATGGGCAGGGCTATGAGACTTCCTGCAGTTCCCGCAAACGCGCTTTTGAATATTACAGATGATATGGTGTTAGATTACTGCAAGGGTCTAGCTGACGTGGTTCGCTCTTTCTCTCACCAGGTGGAAGCGACCACCTTGCCACCGATCCAAGCTCCAGGACACGCACTGAAAGCAGGTGACTGGGTCGTGGTAAAGAAGCACGTGAGAAAGTCGTGTCTGGAACCCCGTTGGAAAGGCCCTTTCCAAGTGATCCTGACGACAACTACCGCTGTGAAGTGTGCGGGGGTTCCCAACTGGATCCACGCCAGTCACACAAAGAAGGTGTTGTGTCCCACAGATGAGGAAGTTGAAGCGCTGAAACTGCCAGTGCCTGATAAAACAGTGCTGAGTGCTGAGACAGAACAAAACCGAACTGAAAGCGAACAGGCAGAAGCAGGAGAGAAAGAGATATTATTGGAGGGCGAAGAGTCCGACTCACTTGGGGAAGACCAAGGAGAAAGTTCAGACAGCGACGAAGAAGCTGCAGGTGACAAAGAACCTGAAGCAGCTGAGGGTAGCAAAAAGCCTGAAGCAGCCGAAGGTGACAAAGAACCTGAAGCAGCTGAAAGTGATAAAGAGCCTGACGAAGGTAACGGTGACGAAGGGCTCGAAAGAGGTGGAAAAGCAGGAGAGCCTGATCAGAGGAGGGCTTTCCCAGAAGCAGACGATACAGAAAAAGAAAAAGAGAACGCGATTGATTCCCCAGAAGGAGGGGACAAGGCAGAACAGAACGAAACAGTTCAGACTTCTACAGAAAAGGTCGCAGGTCCGTCAAATGGACACGGTGCGAAGAGAAGACTAAGTATATCACCAGTAAAACAAAGGACTGGAGAAGGTTTGGACGACGGAGAAAGGCCAAAAGTGAAAGAGAAAAGAAAAGAAGTATCTGTCGTGGTACCAACCTCGAGTGAAGAAAAAGGCTTGACAAAAGAGGAAAGTACCAGCGAAGCAGAATCGAAAAGAGAAGCAAAATTGAAAAGGAAAAGGATACCAAACAGGAGATATTCCGGTCCTGAATGGGCATATGCAGTCAATGACGATTGGACTGACGAGTTTGTATCTCTAAGCATCGAGAACGAAGAAGAGGAAGAGATACCAATAGAAAAGAAAAGTTTTATGGACAGTGTTGATTGAAAGGGTGATAAATGACATTGCTTGCTACAATCTAACGTGAGACAAACAACCAGCTGAGACATTGCTAAACCGGATGAGACATTTGCTAAACTGATAAAGACTGAATTATTGCCGAATTGAGACAAATGCTGCTAACCGATAAGTGACTGGCCTCCTGAAGAAGACGGTGTGAACATTGCGCTCGTTCAGCTTTGTAACTGAATTGCTAAATAGTTTCTTTATAGGTGCTTCTAGCTCTCTGATTCTATACAGATCATGGCTACGCAAAACAATAGAAAGAAATATTGTAAATATGGGTGTATAGGCTTGATAATTGCATGTGTACTAATAATAATGGCAATTGTACTTGGAGTACATGGTAAGACTGAGAATGAGAGAATTGATGCTTCTACTTTTGCTCCTGTTACTGTCACTGAACTAACCGCATTGAAAAGGCTAGCACTGGATGAGAGACTCTTGCATGATAGGAAAGAGCTTTCGTATAACGTTTTCTATCGCTTGCTAACAGAATATGTTGAGACAATGGATGCGAAGGATTGTTATGTGTGTACCCAGATACCGACATCAGTGAAGGAAGGGGTGACATATCACCACATGCCTCTTACATACGGGATTACATGTAGTATAGTAATGTCTAGATTTTATGGTCAAACTAACATACAGTATTTTTACTCGAATTATGATGTTACCTTTGCTTATGTTCCTATAATAGCGCAGCTAAGCCAGACTGCTAAAGATTGGGATGCTAAGATAATGAGGGAATTTTTCGAGCCAATGCAACCTTTTGAAACGGCTCACGCTCATAGGGAGAACCTTACTTGCTCACTCTCTGCAGTAGAGATAAGCTTTTTAGATCGCACAGATGATAGAAGGGCTCAAATGAAGGCGAAATTAGAAAAGGAGTTACATAAGAGGACTTCAGTAGATAATTATGATTTTGCTGCAATAAAGACACAAGGGAAAATAGCTTTAGATGCTTGGCATGTAGGGAAATTTTGTATATATCGAGGTGAATCTTATTATGACAACATTTTTGTAGGAGCGAGTGAATGCAAATATACGTTTATTTTTAAGGCCAAATGGACATTCATGATGAACGGACTTGACCCTGTCATTCCAGGTGTATATTACATTTGTGGGTATAATGCCTATTATCGTCTTCCAAAGGGATGGTGGGGGAGATGTTATCTGGGTATAGTGTTCCCAAAGGTTTATCAACTGGATGACCTATCGATGATTCAAAAGACATCTGGATCCCATCGTATCCAGAAAAGAGAGACCGCAGCTGCTGTGGTAGGAGATATATTTGGAGCCAAGATTCCTTCATTGGGAGTTGTGTTAAATTCCATCAAAATACGAAAGTTGTCTACTATAGTGGATAACATGCTGACAAAGTTTTCAGGTGCTATAATCCTGATAGATGCTGAACTTGCAGCGGAAAGAGCTATGACTCTTCAAAATAGGCTTGCTTTAGACATTCTTTTAGCAAAGGATGGTGGAGTTTGCAAAATGCTTGGTGCACGACACTGTTGTACTTATATACCTGACAATAGTGTGAAGATTAAAACTATGCTTGCTAATCTAACAAAAGAAAGTGCAGATTTGAAGGAATTGAAAGAACCAGGAGTGTGGGAGAAGGTTGGAAAGGGACTTGCTTCAGTGGGACATTGGATTGGGGGAATTTGGAATGGAATATTATTGAAAATAATAGAGGGAATATTAATAGTAATAATTTGTATATTTGGAATTTGGGGAATAAAAAGGGGAATAATAATGATTATGGAAAGAATTAAAAGAAGAAAGGAGGAGAAAATTATGAAAAGAATGGCAGAAGAATACAAAGCGCAAACTAGGGGAACTAAAAGGAAAAGGGAATTGACAGAATTTTAATGGAATAAAATTTGTGGGCATGGTTTGGTGTGATGACTAGTAGTCATCAGAGGAGGGATTGATGAAGCAGAAAATGAAGGTTTTACATTTATTAGAGCTTAAACGTAGTGTGAAATAATCATGTGTGACTTTAACCGAACTAATAAAGAATGTACGGGGACAAAATGTGCCCTCAGAGTAGTTTGCCAACATTTATAAGCGTGCTTTATATAACGTGATGTATTAGAATTGCACTAATCTGACATAATCGTAAACGTGTGTTATGATTTGCTTGTTTGAAATGCTTTAGCTTAGCATTACTTTAGCGGAGGCTTTGGCCTAGTTGCCTGGTCTCACGGTTTAGAAGCTCGTATTTTTTTCCACTGTGCTAATAAACGTGTATTTTGCTTGAAGCTGTACTTTTCCACAGAAACCGTTCACATGCTTATCTTAAGGTTTCGTGCCAGCCTGGCATATTTTCTCTTTACTTCAAGGTCGATTTGCAGGTGCGGACAATGGAGGCTCTGAAAGTGAGCTAATTGGTAGACAATGTTGCAACTTGCGTACCCATCTCCAAGGATAATGTATGCTTAAGTGAAAGCTTGAGAACTGTCGTTTTTGATTGGACAATTTGAAGCTAACCTATGAACCCTCCAATGGAGACCCTACTGGATTCGAACTGTTGGCTATAAAAATCAGGTGCACGAGAAGAAGGTAGCCATTGCGAGATCATTACGGCCATTATTGGACATCCCGCCATTTTGCAGACTTCGTAGCTATTATGACCCACTTTGCTGCGACACCATTTAGAAAGAGACTTTGATGCTTTCTCTAATCGAGAGAAAGAGACTTTAAATGATTCTGGCCCTAGAGACTTTAACTTTGATTTGTCCCTTTGCATGAAGTAGTAGTTTTACCTTGCCGCCGTGAGGCAATTGCCCCGTCCACCCCTGCCCCTTTGCCCCGTCCCATGCTGATCAAAACGGTACCCATGCTGACCGAAGAACGGTACCTGTGACACGAAGACTTCCTTGTATGCTGATCGTAATTGGTAAATATGAAAGGAAATTGTAAAATTGCATTGTGTTTCTTTTAGGTAACCAACTGCTGATTTTGATAAGGTCCCTAGCTAGGAGTTTTCTAAATTAATGTTGCTAAATTGTTTTCGCATGAAGCCCCACATGCCAATGCTAATTTGAGGTTAGGTGAGGATTCCATATGTCGCACGATGCAATTTGAGATCTTGTTATGCTGACTAAATGTATGCAATTAGTTCATTACAGATTATAGTATTAGTGATTTGCATTGCTATTATCGAATGCCTTGTGATTCAAATGCTGCATAGATTGCACCTATGGACAGCTATTAATGTTCATTTATGTTTATCATTTGGTGTTGAGACACATCTATATTGTGCTAGCTTTGTTAATATAGGGAAATAAATTCACTAACTTTGCAATAAACTGGTGTGGTTATTCCTGACTAAAAGGTCAGGGTTCGCCGAAATGTATTCTGGATTAATTGTTAAGTGTTATGTTGATCAAGGTATTGCTTATGTTCGTTATTGATTATTGATTTTATGCAATTGATCGATGTAAGAGTACAGAGAGTTCCCACTTAGTCAAAAGATTCATCGGCCTAAAGAGCGTCCGAACACAGGTAAATTATTACTACGGACCGCTCTATCAGGGCCTTTTGTTAGACCCAAGCCATGTAAGGTGTATGGATTTTATTGTTTGTTGGTCTTTAAAAATCATAATATAAATTCAAGTACTTCCAGAATAACAGAATAACAGAAAACGATATTTTCAATTGGCACTTAGCTTCTATCTTGGTGTAAATCCTTACTTTCATATTTAATAAAATCTGGTACCATTAATAATGTATGCCATTTTGTTTAATTAGTCCCACTCAAAATATATAGCATTTCGTTTATGTGTGTAATTTGCCTAAAGCAGAATTCAGTATGTGTTTCCATCTGCTTTTCATTTTTAGTAATGTCTAAGTTTTGAAACATGCTGTTACAAACTTCTGTTTAAAAACGCCACATGCAAGATGAAGGTATTAAAGCAGGTGTGATTATGATTATGTGATCTCAAGCGTTAACAGATGTTAACAGTCTCCATCATCTGACTTCCCAGCACAAAAGTACTCGGGGAAACTGCATCCTAGAATGTTGAAAAAAATCGCAAATGTGTTCATTTATTTATCCGTGTCAAACAGTTGTTCATGGAAATAACTTAATGGATCATTATACTCTAACATTTCACCCATTACTACAGACTTTATCAGGGTTACATGACATAAAATTGGACTACAGAATAACTCACTCTCCCGTTGAGTTTCTTAGTGGCAACGTAGCCTTTAAAAACTAGCAACATTATACATTAAGTAAACAGTAAGCAGTTGTAAAAACAAGGTGGGTGTACTTAAGTAAACTGGTGAGCTTTAAAAACGGGGACGACATAAACTTTCTTAAGTGCTTTAAAATATTTCCAGAACATAACGAAGTGCTGTGGTTGCAGCCCAAACGAGTTAAAGGAAAAGAACCCTGCGAACCCCGAGGGAATGCAATCAGCTAGGGTACCAAATTTAACCTGAACCATTTGAGCAAAATCCGGTCATGATTAGAAGTAACCATAGTCAGGTACGGCTCCATAGATAGGGTAGAATTCAGCAGGACGTAGCCTTGCTGGAAGGCTTTTGTAAAATGTTCCTACCCCAAGTACAGTGAGCCTTGAAAATACACTTCAGGTTAGTAAAAAGCTCAGTCCTGCCTAAGTTCTGACATTTGGCCTTAATATATTTGAGTCACAGAATGCAATAAGCATGACAAAGGGACAGACAATCCATCAAAATTGTTTTATTTAGATGGGTTCCACCATTAACCCATATATTTAACCAACATAATAGAGGATGAAAGGCTATAGTGTCTCTGAGGTACTTGGTCCCTAGTTCTTCATGGAATATGTAGGATGGGGTGCACTGTAAAACACTGAGATATCACCTTTGAAGTTTATTTCTACCATCTGCAGAATGTCATGCTCAGCGTAACTCCAAATGTCAGTCCCATAGGAGGCTTTCGAGAAACATGTTGTCCCATACATCTGCATTAAGGCACTAATCAGCTACCTTCCCAATCTAGTGGCAAATCTCCAGCCTGCTGCGTTGATTCTTGCCAGGTGAGCACTTTTCCCATTAGGTAGGGGAGTCCAGCGCATCCCTGAATCAAACATGACACCCAGAAACGAGAAAACATTGACGCAGGATAAAGCCTGTGTCCCCTCCTTGAAGATTTGTGTTTTTGCAGAGCTAGGGCCCACCACCATCACACGGGATTTAATGCTCAAATATAGTTCATCCATGATTCTCTCAAAGGAGTTCACAAGGGCTTGGAGGCCCCTCAAGGTTCTTGCTATTAGCACAGCATCCTCTATAGCTGAATGGGGAGTGGCCGCCATCCAACCTGCGGGGAATCTACCTTGGTATTTTCTAAAGCCTGCTCAAGGTTGTTAATACAGAAGGTGAACAGGAAAGGTGCAAGGATGCACCCCTGTCTGACCCCCCACCCCCTTTGATGTTAAATCCGTGTGTACAGGTTGAATCGTTTGTATACCTAATAGACCCTGTTGTGTGTTCCTGAAGCACACTCAAAAAATAAACTATGTCCTGGTCGACCCCTCGTTTAAGATGATCCTCCATAACTTTTCTCTATTTACATGGTCGAAGACTGAGGTAAGGTCCATGAATGCAAGATGAATGGACCCTTTACGGGCCACAGTATATTTACTCAATATTATGTATAGATTCAGGCACTAATTAATGGTTGATCTACCAGGCCTAACTCCAAACTGAAGGTCTGAAATTATGTTATGTTCCTACATCCAAGACAAAAGTCTGTCTAGGAGGACATGACCTGTAACTTTAACTAGAGAGTCTATCAAGTAGATAGGTCTGTAGCGTTGAGGGTTGTACCTGTTGCCTTCTTTAAAATCCAGACAATGATGTAACTGGCACAGGAGGTGAGAGGTTGTTGTGGGTACACTAGCATGTCCAAGAGCGTGATTACAGTAAGGTACTGCTGCTTGCAACATGCAGACTTATTTGGATATGTCATTACATCCTTGAATATCGGGTTTGCAATGACGAATGCTTGTTGAATGTCTCATTTATTATAACCAATGCTTGTTGATTAGCCACATTGTATCCTACCTGCTAAACTCATGCCAACTGTAACTGCCAAAACATATGCTCTTCACAATGTGATCTGTGTTGAACATGTGCCACAATTAGGAAATAATTGCTCATTTCCTTAACAAGCAATCAACTGCCAAAAGAGACATGTGCACATTTGATTATTTAAGGATGCTTGTGAGTCTGAGGGCTTGCTTGGCTTGGCACCTATTGCTCCGCTAACCTCTCTTCAGCCAAGTCAAGTTGCTTGTCCTCCAGCCTGCATCTAGTCGAGTTCCAGTGTTCCTTGCTCTCTGACCCACTTTCAGTCGAGTTCCAGCATTCATCATCCTCTGGACAGCTTCCAGTCGAGTTCTGGCGATCCTCGCCCCTAGTCAGCTTCCTCTGGAGTCCCGGCTCTCCTCTTCCATCTTCTGCGGACTATCCTGTATTTCTTGTAAAAGAGAGAAAATAAGAAAGGTGGAAATACCCAGTTTGGGTTCTTCTGACGTTTTCAAGCAAGTAACTTCATTTTATTGTAAAGAAAGATTTACCACTTGATGCGCACTGCACTAAAATCAATTAAAGAAAACAGAGCTCTGTCTTTTGAATAATTTATGACAATAGGAACTAGCATGTTTTATCATTTGGGTGGGAATCCAAGATACAGCTAAACAGACATTAATAAAAGGCATATTTCCTCTAACAAGCGCTCCCCTGAGAATGAGTATATCGGAAATAGTGGATGCTTATCAAAACTATTATTGGCAAGAGATTGCGCCAGAACACAAAGAAGCCTTTTAGTCGAGTTGATTGTTTTTGAGTTTGGAAATTGCTTCAGCAACAGGTATTGTAAAAAGAGGAAGAGACTTGTTCATCCTTATAGAAATGTATTTAAAGAATGCACAATCTATCGACAATAACTCACATTATGCAATGTATAATTCCATAATAGTTTATGAAAGTTCAATGTATTAATGAACTAATTCTTTTGCAGCCTAGAATCCTAAAAACCAAAAACCCAGTATTTTCAGAAATCAGAAGTCCTGACGCCTAACATGACATGTTGTCCAGGGTTCAGCAGTCTGATTCTGCAATTCACAAAACAGAAGCTGGTATTTTCTCTTTTTCTCTTCCCAAACCCCCTTCCACTTGAGGACTTGTGAGAGGGCAATGTACTCTTCATCGCTGTCATGTTAGTCCTCAACAGAATTGGGAATTGTCATCTTCTCATTGGAACGCTTGGAATTCAGGTGAGTGGCTTGCATAGAACAGAAAGCCAAGCCACACCATTAAAGTTCCCTTGGGGCGAAGTCATCATGGATCACAAGTCTGTAACTGATTCAGATCATTTACCCCCTACTGAGCAGTTGGCAGTTCTAGCACAAAATGTACAGGAACACACCCTGAAATTATGATCCGAGAATCAAGAGCTCAGGGAGACTCTAACACGTTCCACATCCTTCTCGCAATCGAGGGATCCCTCAGGTCCATTATTAATCCACCAAAATTTGGCACTCAACCCTCCATTTCCACTCCTGCTAATCCCTCTGACCAGAATCTACACGTATCATGATCACTCCGACATCTGTGCCATTGGCTAACCATGAAAAATTCACAGTGAATAATTCTTGCTTTGCAGCTTTCATGATACAATGCCTATTGCATTTTTTGTGTAAACCTCAAATATTTACATCTGATGCTGCTAAAGTAGCTTTTGTAGTTTTCTATCTTGGTGGAATTGCCGCCAATCGGTCTATTCCACTTAATGAAAACAATGACCCCATCCTGTATAATATTGCTGCCTGAAAGGCAGCCTTAACACGATTGTTTGTAAAACATGTTTTTATCCAGTCTTGTGATAACAAATTCTTAAATTTACGACAAGGGTCCAAGGACCTCCTCACTTACCTTACTACTTTCAACCGGTTAATTACTGAGACTTGATGGCCTGAAGAAAAATGTACCTCGCCATTTTACAGAGGCCTGAGGGATGATTTAAAAGATAGTTTCTCCCATCTCATTGTATTACCTGAAGATGTGCTGAATTTATTAATGTAATAGTGGGACTAGATCATCAATTATGAGAAAGGAAATCTGAAAGTCCTCAGAGTGAACCCAAAGGTAGTTGTTTTAAAAACAGAGATTGAAGAAAAAGCACAGGAACCAGAACCCATGCAAATTTGGGGAGTCTATTGAAGAGAAGGAACGGCGCTGTGAGGCCAATCTGTGCCTATATTGTGGTAAATCTGATCACTTCGCACAAAACTGCCCAGTTAAACCTAAAACAAAGTTAGTTTCCCGAACCACAGCAGGACAACTAATGCTCTTTGAGAGAACTGAGATCGCCTCTCTGAGAGGGTCCCTTTACCAGATCTCCCGATACTTGACTTATGTCCTAAACCATGCACCTAGACAAATGACCATTAGAGTAACCCTCATTCTATCCCCTCAAAATAGACAAAGTCTGTCAGTGCTCATAGACTTAGGTGCTACAGGTAACTTCCTTGATCTGGCCATAGCAGCCAATCTGGAATTGTCATGTGTTACCAAGGGAGTACCTGAACTAGTTAGGGCAGTTGATGGCTCAGCCTTATTCTTTGGACTTATTCGATTTTACACTAATCCGTTAACCATAGTATATGGCAATGGTCATACAGAAGATATAACCTTTGACTTAATTGTTACCCCTATCTTTGGCGTTATTGTTGGTATTCCTTGGCTGGAACACCATAATCCTAAAATTGATTGGGTTTCTTGAACAGTCACCTTGGACCACATGCTATCAAGAAGCCCGCTGCATTGTGACACTCCTACATTGTGCCGCAACCAATGGCCCTTCTCCCACTATTCTACCAGAAGAATATCGGGATTTCCAATATGTCTTTGATTCAGTCAAAGCAATTCAGTTGCCACCCCATAGAGTTTACGATTGTAGCATAGACCTAGTTTATGGAGCAGTCCCTCTTTGAAGTAGAATATATGCATTAACAGAACCTGAGAATCAATATCAGGGCAAGTATTTATATGAGCTGTTGCATTTGGGGTTTATACCACATTCTACTTCTCCCATTTCAACGCCTCTTTTCTTCACAGCAAAAATATCTAGAGATTTGCAGGCTTGTATTGATTACAGAATGGTTAATATTAAAAAATCATTACACCTTGCCTCTAATACCAGTCATGTTAGACCACCATTTACACCAAGCTAGACTTGTGCAGCACATATCACCTGATCCATGTCAAGGAAGGATACGAATAGAAGTCTGTCTTTCATACAAAGTTTGATTTGTTTGAATATACCATGATGCCCTTTGGGCTTTGCAACACCCCAGTGGCATTCCAATACTTTATCAATGACGTATTACATGAGTTCCTAGATGTCTGCCCTCTCTAGATGACATCTTAATATTCTCCCCAAAAATATGCAGGATCACACTCAGCATGATAGGGCCATTCTGCAATGTCTATGTGAACACTCCCCATATGCCAACTCAGAAAAATATACCTTTAACACTGACTCCCTGCTCCCTCTACTCACCCATGGAACTGTACTTACCTGAGAGGAGGACAACTATACAGTGTGTGTGATACAGGGCGTGAAATGGCTAGAACTCATAGGAGGATTTATTACTGTCAGTCCAAGCAATGGTCCACTGTATACCTGCCAAAATAACATTTCTTGGGAATTCACATATGAAGTGCACACGCCTGGGTGAATTACATCGAACAACTGCATGTAGTATAGGGAGTCATAAGACTGCTAATGCCAGGAGGCTCTGTCAACCCAATCCAATGACCCAACCCACTCTTCACAGGTTCACATATCCTTTGTAGTATACTTGCAATGGAAGTCTACTCACCTCAGATGATTAACAATGTAAACTGTGAGTTGTGTTTTGAGTAACACACTATAAATCCCAGGAGGGCCAGGCCATGCTACCTCAAACACTAGGCCAATGTCCATATAACACTGTGAACTTACTTATGAAGTTACCACACCTGCGAAGGACAAGCATGCAGGTTATGGTACACCCTGTGATTTAGCAACACACCCAGATCCATCTTGAGCAGCTATGCCAAGATGAAAATAACATGGACAGGAAGGACCGCTCCAAATGTTTGGAAAGAACATCTAAGACAGATCTAAGACCCCAGGATGTGTCATCTGAATGGCATTGGCAGCAGTCAAATCCACAATGCACTGACCACAGGATGACAACTATCACATATCATCCAAGGTTCCGCCACTGCCTGCATAACAGACATCTAGGTCTCAAGATGATACAAACAACATCCAGTCCAGCCACTATTTTTCATGCACTAGTGGCAAGATGTGAGTCAATGACCACTCCTCCAACAGCCAAAAAATTCAGACAGTCTGAGTCTAGCTTACTGAAATGGCATTGGTATGTAACTCCAAAGTCAGAGCAATACAAATGATAGTATGTGTACCTGTCACATAAGGCAAATCAACAAACCAATGTGAACATGGCCCTAGCCCAATGTCACAGTCAACTACTGGAGGTAGATGCCACAATGCAACCTGTAACATTATATCTCTCACATCAACAGGTCGAGCATTGGCCTGCCCCGTGTGCACTTCACATAGGACAGGCCGGTACGTAAGAGGCCTGAAACATCAGCTTCTACAGCCCTCTCTTGAATGCTCCTGATCTCGGAAGTGCTAAGCAGGGTTGGGTCTGACTTATCAGACCCGACCCTGTTTAGAGCTTCAGAGATCTGGCACATTCAGGACCCATGCTCATGGAAGTTCACATCCTCGGAATACTATGGAGTTTTTAACCAACTGTGTGGAATTCTGCAGAGTCGAACCCAGGCCTACTCACGTAGCGGTTCAGCCCCAAAACCTATGTCCTGAGGACAGTCCCAAACATCTTGTACTCCCCACTCCAGGAGTCACAGCCAGTCAACTTTGACAATGAAGGACCTGGAACCAGTGGAATGGGACAGGCTGTACCAAGAGTACAGGCATGTGAGAGGGATGGTGTGGCCCAGTGGCAAGAGGCAGCTGGTCATGCCCCTGGCCAGGACACTATCAACCAGGTCTTGGGAGCCTACCAACATTCCCAAGGCGAGATGGGCCAGGTACTAACTGAACTCAGGTAAAGAAGGAGCTGCAGAGGGACTTCCATCTGGAAATGTGTGAAAGGTGGGAGTCTCACAATAAGAACATGGCCTCCCTAACAGTGGTGCAGAGGAACATCAACACTACCCTGAGCTGGGCTCAACAACAACTCTCCAACACTTTCTTTGGCTCAGTTACACCAGCCCTACATCGGTGCCAACCGCAGGAAGGGAGGCCCTGCTAAGGGAAGCACCCGCCTCAGACACCCCTGCTTCTGTATTTAATGAACTCCCCACCCATAAACTGGGACGTCCACCCAAGACTCCAGGAGCTGCGGATGACAAGACACCAACCACTGCCAGCAAATTACCACTTCCTGATGTCACTCCTTTGTGTGCCACAGATTATCTCTGTTGACTGTTCCCTAACCACTTTCCATTTTCCATGGAAGATGGACGCTGGACTTTGGACTTTAAATACTGTGGCCTCTTTTTAATTTATTACACACACCATGACTGATCTCTTCACCTTACTTCTTGCTTTACAGTACACTATTATTTTATGTACACATGTAAATAAACATACCTATCAGTAAAACTTGATATTACCTCTTCTTTTAACTTTTCTGAAATGTTGAATGGTGATCACATGTGAAGCACATGAGTAAGATATAAGAAGGTAATGGAAAGAATGTCTGAGCCATATTGAGTCAGTCCAGATAACCCAAATGTACCATTCCCCAGACCACATAGGAAATGGTTTTGTCAGACCTTGCCCAACAGATTAGGCTAACAGAGTAGTGGATATTCTCACCAGTTTGAGCCTTATCACATACCAAAACCAGATCTGCCAACATAACATATGCCATGGCACAGACAGAGGGAGGTACAACATTCCCTGGCCCTAGATCCGTCCTATTACAATGGGCAAGCATCTGGTAAAATGTCACAAACCTGTGTCAGTGTTGTGGCACAGCACACTGGCCTGTAATGAGTCAACACATCAACAGCCACAAAAGAAGATCTTACAGGATCAATGCCAACACAGTGTGATGGTAGAATACATGGATTGCACAGGATGACATGTTGCAAGGCCACATGATCATACACATAACACCACTGGACCAACACACCACAGCAAACAAGGGTATTGTGTATTACAGATTCCTACCCAACCACTGTCCAGACTGCTTGGGCATAGGCCTCATACACACCAAATCTGTGACCAACATTACCTGGATCAATCCACATCCACTTCACATGTTAGACCAGCAACAGCTACTTGCCAATGACACAACTCTGAAATGCCCACATGAGGATGACATGGTGAAGACACCTGGAAGAAGGAATAAAATGAAAGAAGCTCAGGCAGGTAAAGGCATACATATGATCCAATCATCATTTCAAACTTCAGTTGATCCACTGACAATGCAATGGGATGGAGCCAAACACCGCGGATCATCAAGTTAGTCACATGTGAAAGTCTGACTTAGCTAGCAAACCTTGCCTGAATAATATAGAGCATGAGGTGTCCTATTGGAAAAAAAGATACCTTACTCAATACATTCTGACCCCTACAGTTCCCCAAACAGTCACAGTTATCACCTAACATCACATACTTACACTCAAGTGAAGTAGTGATTGATGAGATCTCCCCCCATGTCTCTACCTTCATCTTTATCACTGTCATGCGCACTTGGCATTTCAGGAGGCTGACCCGGTGGCACTGCTAGCTACCTCTTATCTGGAATATATGGGATATTTCTCTTCAGGGCAATGTTGTGGAGTATGCAGCAGGCCACAATGATCTTACACACTTTTCTAGGTGAGCATAGGAGAGCTCCACCACTCTTGTCCATACAACAAAATCTGGTTTTCAGGAGCCCAAAAGGCCGGTCCACAACACATCGTGTGCTACCATGAGCCTTGTTGAATTGGACTTACCCTGGTGTAGTTGGGTTCCTCTCTGCTGTCAGCAACCATGGACAGTTTGGGTATGCAAGAGTGACCTGTAAGGGAATGCAACATATGTGCAACCAAACATTGTCTCTGTAGCAGCAGACATAGCATATAAACAGTACATATGTGACTAGTCAATCAGCCATGCACTCTCTGGGTACAGTTGTATCATCAGCTGTGGAATAGTGCTGTTCCACGTGATAAAGGCATCATGGATTGAACTCGGATAATGGGCATAGGCCTGGGAGATGGAATGGAATGGAAGTTCTTCCTGTTCTTATAGACTTGTTCATTGCCATGTGGTGGAACCAAGGATATATGTGTACCATCAATGGCTCCCAACACATGTGAAATATGTGCCGAACCATTGATGTCAGCCTTCACATGGGCAAAATCCCCAATTTGAGGAAACCAGATGTAGCTGTCCAGGTGTTTCAACATTGCTGAGTGTACATCCTTCATGACCAGACTGAACATAGGCTTGGACATCCCAACAGACAGGGCCGCTGCATTTTGGAAGGAACCTGTGGCCAGAAAATGTAACACCTCCATAACTTGAGTGATGAGTGGAACGTTACTTGGATGGCAAGTGACAGGCATTAGATCTAGCTCCAGATGACAACAAAGATCCACGATTGTATACCTATCTAGGTGGTATATCTGGATAATATGTCTGTCCTCCATTACCTGAAGATATGTCACTGAATAGTACACAGGAGGTTGTCTCTTTCTTTCTCTCCCAGGATAACTATGTCCCTTGCAAGATACATCATGTATGTCCCAGACGAACAGTCACATGGCATGTGAGTAGCAGAGGACATGATACACAGTACAAATCACCAATTAAACAGTAGTAACATGTTTCCCCCTTGCATTTCCACAAATGTGTACACTTCATTTATCTGGACTGCAACAAAATGTGCATGTGACTTTCTACTCGGACTGTGAGTTAATGCCCCAAAACCGACATTGTCCTAGGGTGATGGGTGGGAGCCTGTACCCCTAATCATGATGTCACATGTGCTTGGCGTCATAGCAAAATAATGTCTAATTCAATTGACCTACATGACAGGACAATGCTTGCACTCATAATTTGTCAGAACAACAGTTTTAGATTTGTGATGCATCTAAAACAGCTAAAAATGGCATAGTATGCCTCTAAAATGGCAGCTGCCTGACTTACTCCACTGGACGTTAGGAACCGCCCACGACCACCAGTAGAAGCCATCATGGTGGTAGGCAGATGCTACCGCAGCGACCACAGCCATATGTTAACACTGTTGCCAGTGGCGGTATTGGGCCAATGGCTGTGTCCGCCGGCAGTGACGGTCACATATGTGGCAGATAGGACCACCATGTTCTGCTAAATCCCTCACTTGACTCCTGACACTGCTGCCATCAAAACCTCCACTGACTGAGCTGCTGTGTACTACCTCTGGGAGCAATCATTCCATGTACAACAGTTAATTGGACCCCTACTTTCTCCCCAGAGAAGCTGCAGAAGCTTGAGGAGGAGATCCTACCTCTGTATAAACTGCTCTATGGTTCGCTATGGTGCACCAGAGGAGCAGGAAAGACTGGTGTTTGGAAGCCAGTCCATATCTTACTATGGCCCTCAGCTCGGCACATAGACGCTACATGCCAATTGGCTGTTGGTTACATGATGTACTGTTATGCATGTAAGTGCCGGATATGGTGTTTCATGTAGGTCTTCATGCTCAGCCTGCAGAGACCAGGGCCTGTATGATGTTTCTCACAGCAGCTGTCATAATCTGGGCTGGTATCAAATCCCTTTTGCTATAAACTGTGACACTACTCCCACACCCTGTATCCATGCTCAGCATGGTCAGATGCAAAATCATGCCTCAGTGCCAATATGCACCTTATGGGGCCTCTGTCTACTGATTAGAATGGAAATGATATTAGGGGCAGGTTGGTGCTCTCTGACAGATGTGCTGTTATCATCTTTGCTAATGTGTATTACATAGCCTTGACAGGCCCCTTGATCCCACTGCCCTGTTGTCACCTTTAACGGGCTCATGTGTCCTGCGCAGGGTCATTGCATTTAGCTCATTCCATAAGTGGAAACAGTGTGTTGCTTACTGATGAGCCATGATATGTGACTCTTTTGTTTTGCCACATAGCAGGACATGCAGAATGCATGCTCATGTCTTTCCAAAGGTACCCTAGGTGAAATTAATACACATGTGCAGAAGTGTGTGTTGTGTTGTTGATGAGACACACAGACCCCCCACCCCTGAAGTGTCATATGCCTGCATCTGTATCTGCACATGTCCACACATGGACAGGCTTGACTCTCTGTGTGCCCACCATGCTACTCCCTTCATTGTGAGCCAAAGGAGATAGTGGAGTTTGTAGGCTGACTGTGGCTTGTAGGGACTGTATGCTGCAATTGATAATCTGGGATAGTGGAAGTTTATATGCATTTCTGGCTGAGAGGTTTTCCTGTCAGTAGCCATTTGGTGCATTGTGTCTCAGTGTTTCTGATCTCTGTCAGGTTGCTTGCCCATGTCCCACAAAAGTCACAGTTGACTTACCTAGTCAGTGCAGGGCCTGAGCTGGGTGGTGTGTAGGGCAGCATGTTGGGGAGAGAATATAGTCATGTTGCTGTGTCCAATGACTGCTATGTGTCACACATAGGCAGTATGGTCAGGGCAGGATGTTTGGAGCTTGGCACATTGACAATATGTGACTCAGCAATCTTGTATGGGACTTTTTGATATGATGTCTTGTCTTTTGTATCCAAGCAGGTCAACTCCCATCAGAAGAAGGGATTTTAAGAGCCATCGCTAAGGAGGAGTGGATGTGAAACGCTGGGCCCAGAAGATCGCAGAGGCCCAGCTTGGGCTGTCCTCTCAAAGTGGGCTAGTGCCTGTTGGACAATGACCTCCCCTAATGGCCCGCATTTTGGGGTTGGCCTACCCGGAGTTTGATGGGCATTTGAGGACAGCACAGCAGCTCAGAATCCTAAAAAAATAACTCTGTATTTTGAGAAATCAGACGTTCTGATGCCCAGCATGACATGCAGTCCACAGTCCAGCAGTCTGTTTCTGCAGTCCCCGAAACAGAAGCTGGTATAGAACAGGAGTGTCTTGACAACTACATTTAATGTGTGAGTCGCAATTGGGGTCCATAGGTCAGGATCACTCAGATGCAGGTAGAGTAGAATCCTGTCCGGCACCAGTGCTTTGTTTCTAATCAATCTGGTGATGCCCTTTCTGACTCCTTCTAAAGAAAACACATGATTTGATAACCCATACAATGTCAGCTTATCCCCAGAGGATCAGATTCCCTACTCACTTTGTAAACCCTTTCAAAGTGGAAAACCCAGTCCTCTGCCACTATATGGTGTGAAAGTAAGGGGGCATCATTCAGGGCTAAAGCTGGTTGATTAGTGATGTCCCATAATTTTACACTGTTTTTGAGACCTTGGGGATCCAACAGATTGGCTCAGGGAGAACACTTAAGGCATTTTTTCTGCCTCTTTACTTCAAGCTTATATCTCTTCTGGCATATCATAATATGGGTGGGGTCTCTGGGACTGGCTTTAAGAGCCTTTCCTAATTCTGTTGAAGCTTGTGAACTGCATTTATCACACTATTTGGGACCAGAGGGGTTCTTTGTACCTGTCCGAAGAGTGAGGGTCTCTGAGACTACACTGACATTGGAAGCAAAAGCATCTAAGACCACATTTGGACATGAAGCATTATTTAAGTAGATCAAGAGCTTGCTCGCACAACTAGACATGAGTCTCCTACCTTGGCTTGTGGGGTCTCCATGTGCCACTCTGTGAGCCATCTCCCCCTCAACAAAACCCAACCAAATGAATACAGATGGAATTAGGATCACTAAAGTGACTATACTGTATGCCAACCGCTGAGATCATAGGGTAAATAGGGGATTAAACAAAAAGAAAAAGAAATGAATGAGGCACACCCCCTGTCTATGAGAGAAGGGTTGACCCTTGGCGAGTCAGAATTCACAATTATTTCAAATGAGGTTAGGTTGTGCTCATTTAAGATCAAGATTAAAAGGTTTCCTTGGGAAGTGTGTTCCTAGTGGAGGACCTATAAAAGCAAACATTGTTTCTGCCTGTTGGCAAGGGCAGTAGGGGTCTCACACAAATGACAATTAAAGTCCCCTTCCAAGATAACATGAGTTGAAGCCCAATTTGATCTCTCAAGATTGTTTAAAAAGGGCTCCAAGATGAGCAAGTTGTGCAGGTCTCAGGAGGATTGGTTGGCATTTAAAAAAATCAACAGCAAGATTTTGGGAATGCCCACAGAGAAAAGTGAAATTGCTTGTAGGGTTGAGTCCCCTGTAATCAGGACTCTAATCTATCCTTGCAAAGTCAGGGACACAAAATGGCCAAACCACCCTTAGACTGACCTGACCTACATTCAGCTGCAGGAATGCAAAACATTTTCTACCCTTCCAAAAAAACGACAAGTGGAAACCCATGTCTCCTGTAGACAAATCACTCTAACGTTCTTCACAGTTAACCCAGGAAGGCTCATTGATCTTGGCTGCTAGGGCTGCAATGTTCCAAATAATCAAATTAAAGTTGTTGGCAGTGGGTATAGCAAGGTCAGCAATGAGAGAAATGATAGCCTCCTGTGTCAGGCTACCTGGGGGATCAAAATGGCTAAGCCAATAGCAGGAGTCCAGTGAGCTAAGTGTGGCGAATCTGATTGCAGTGTTTAGGAAGAAAGATTCCAAAACACCTGTGCCCCTTAGTAGGCGCAGGGTGGACTGGCTTTGTTCTTGGCCCCTCAGATTCACTCTGTAAAAGAACCCAGTGGAAGTGTGACAATATTAACAATAGAGGTGGAGGTATTTGGTTTCCCCATGCCCCAGCAACATAAGGGATGATCATGCAATCTCCAACAAATTTTTTCCTGCTGCCGCCAATCCAGTTTCCTCTTCTCACCATATTGATCCAGTCACTTATGTATGTCGCCAAGGAAGAGTGAATCTTCATCCAGTCGGTAACCTTATTTTAGAGTTGAGAATACCTTTCTGCGCCATTATTCTGGGGAGCGGGCACGTTGCCTAACACCACCACATATGGGGTAGATTCAGGTGGAATGTTAATATTGACCTCAGGGTTGAGTGAGCTCGGGTCAGCTCTATCAGCAAGGATTGGGACCTTACCTGGGAGCCCTTGAAGGGTAGCTGGAAAAGCATGCCATTAGCTGACCTGTCCTGAGAGGTAGTTTCACCACTCATCACTAAGCTAAGTACAAGAACATGTGGGTCAAGATCGCCAGTCAGTTTAGACAAAATAAGTGATCCTCACTGGAGCCCCAAAGATGAGATTGGAGTCACTGCACGCTTCCTCCCACCTACTTCTGTATGGTGTCCCCCACTGTCTCTCAATGACGAGGAAGAGCGATGTGAAATGGGTGAAATGGGCTTTGTGTTTTCTAAGACCAGGTTCTCAATCTTCCTCAGACAAGTTACACTGGGCTCCAAAAGACTTTTAAACAGAGTTTCAACTTTCATATAACAATTGTCCAGAAGCTCCTGTATCTTAATACCTTAACACTCCCTCTTGGATTGCCCTCATGATCTGTGAGTTTGTTCACGGGCACTAGATCCTGAGAGAAGTGGGTTGATAAGATGTTTCAATCTAGAACCCACTCTTTCCCTGTTTTTCATTTACGCAGCCAGAGATACTGGTTCCAGCGAAGACGGTTCCTTACTAGCAGGTGTATTTGGGGAAAAGGGGGCTGATACACAAGTGCCTGGGTCTGTATAGTGCCTGAAAGAGAAACAGAAAGCAGCTCTTTCCTGACTACCTGTGCAGAAGTAATTACCTTATGGTGGCATGAAGGAAAACAAGCACATTTATGTGAGACACAACACTGCACAGGAAAACAAACGCAAAAGTGACACAGCAAGCAAAAGTCATGCAATGTATAAGTGTGTAACACGTCTCTAAAGGGAAGGATACATGTCTTACCCTATACCTGAGGGCTACTGGCCCCAGGTCACCAGGAGGGGAAGTGTCCCCTTATAGTCACACACTAAGGATAGGAGATATGGTAAAATAGGAGAAGGCAGTGAATATAGAACTATATCATAATGTTTCATAAATCAGGGGCCACTGAATGGTCGTAGTCAGAGCCCACTGCAGCATATTCCGCCAATAATTAATGCCTAAATTCATGGATTGTAATCCCCAGGTACAGTAGGGGACAGTTACCACAAAATGGTCTGTGGTACAAAGTGTAAACATATACAAAAGAAGGACAAAATTAGATCACGCATCCCTCACACCGATCGTGCATGTTGCCTAACAAATAAACAGACAAGCCTCGCGGGGGACAGACTTGCATCAGAAATGCGGAACAATTGGAAAAAATCTTATCTGTGCCGTAGAAGGTAGCCATTGTGTGCCGGCGGGAGAGGCTTGACTCACAACTCCAAAGGAGGCGCTCGCGTAGCACCTATCCCATCCCCTCACTGGACCGCTTGAGGTACTCAGTCCAGTGTGAGGGTGGTATTTATTGAGGAAACCGAACGCAGAGCGTGAAACAAGCACATCCACTGCTGCCGGCTTGGACAGGATCTCGGGGCCCAGGGCGTGGCAGGCAGCGAGGCGTCAATGCGAGGTGCCGCGACACGCTGGAAAGCTGGGAAATGTAGTTTCCAGCTCATCGTGAAGCGCATGTGTCTCTCGCAAATGTGCAGAGAAGACTGAGTGGTGGAGTGGGTGTGGGTATTGGAAATGGGGGGTTGTGGGGATGGAGGAGTGGGGGGGCAAGGGGGAAAATGATGAGGGAAAAAAGAAAGGGAAAAGGGGGGAAAAGGAGGAGTTGAATAGAGTCAAGCAAGAGCTTAAAGCTGCAAGAGTAAACTAAAACACAATAAAATTAATAAGATTAAAAATAAAAGAAGATAGTGTCAACACTGGAAGCACCCAAAAAGGGGGGGGGGGGCTGGGGGGGGCAGGGGAAAAAAGGAAAAAACTAACACCAAGAGGAAAGGGAAATGGAGAGGAGGGGGGATGAAAAGAAAATAACCAAGAGGAAGGAGAATGGAGAGGAGGACAAAAGAAGGAACAGAGGGGGAGGGAGGGGGGTGTTAGAAAATGGAAACCAAAAAAGAGGAAAAGGGGGTCAGGAGAGAGGGGGAAAGACCATAGAGGGGACAGAAGGGAAAGGGGAAGGTGGGAGGAAAAGAAAAAAAGCAAAGGGGATGGGGGAAAAGGTGGAAGTGGTAGCAGCGGGGGAGTACATAGAGTGTTGGTGTAGGTCATAATGCTGGTTTGGTGATTTCACTTGCTGAGTGATGACCACGGAATTTCATCATTTAATCCGATGGTATCGGAGTGTAGTCTCCAGACCCAACGTTGTTCATAATAAAACAGTTTCTGAGTCATATTCTTTGCTGTTGGGGGTAGTTGCCGCTCCTCAATATAACCCCATACCTTTTGTCTTTATGGTTCTAGTTATGGGGAGAAAGTATGGGTTGGTTCCTTCTGGTTTGTTTTCACATGTTTTCTCCCTGACTCTCTATATGTGTTTTGATTCCCAAATTATATAAGCCATGAAGGCACAGAGACCGAGTTCATAGTCAAAAATCTGAATTATTTTTAGTCACAATAAGGAACAAAAATCATAAAACAGTGTCTCTGATTGACAGAAAAGGCTTGGAATAAATGGACAGAGTCCTGTGAGGAAAACAAAAAGTCCCTGGCTCTCCTCCAAAACCAGGGCTTTTTATGAACATTTTATGAATAGGCAATAAACAAATACTGCACATTCAGCAGGGTATGACTAGTAACAACACATATTGAGTGGTTTAGAATGGAGATCATCACAAAAATAATTATAACACTAACCTATTTCTAAGGCAGAGAAAACATTCTATGAGCTTCCACAGCAACAACGCAGTTTGGAGGATGTACAACACAATATGGAACATTTTCAAACACAGACTCATACATCAGTGTGCTAGAAAGCTCACATCAGGTCTTTCAGAGGAAGTGTCCTTCAGATTGTTTCTTAAGGAACAAAAATTAAGTTTCATTCACAAGCGATGCTCTCTAGGGAAAATAACTAATTTCTTCATAGTGTCCTGTGCTCTGGGAAGACTGTGAGGGGAGGTGACATGTAGGGGAATATTGATCAGAGGAGTAATTAGCAAAGCAGGATTTATTCAACTATGTTTCTGTGAAAATGTGGCGTAACTAAACAACTTAATAAACCAACTTCAAAGCTTTTACATAAAATCAAGTGTAACTTTATTAATTCATCAGTTTTGACGAGATTAATTCTAAAAATCATTAGTATAAAAAAAAAATTGTCACCCAAAATTGCACAATTAGGAAAAGATTTAATACTGGTACTGTAGTTTATTTTTACACTGTTGTTTTTCTGTCTACAGTATTTAGCAGAGTACAATTGGTGGATTGGTAGGTGTGGTTGAAATGTGCTTAGGTGTGGTAATTAGTTGTTATTCAAGGCAGCAGTGCAGAAATATATTCAATGCTTCATGTTGATGAATGCTTTCAGGAAAGGTAATGGTGCATGCTTAACAATTGTGTTGTTTGTAAGGCACGAAAGATGTGGCTATTCTACTTGGGTTGTTATTATACATCTTCTCAGAATGCCTTGTGAGCGTTTGGTATCTTGATGCTTGCACGGTTAGTTCTTGCTTGAAGATTAGACCAGGACTTATCCATATAGATACCCCGTTTGCAAGTGAGAGCACACACTTTGAAATGTGATTTGCAGAACTTTTTCCCCGTACATGTTTATGGAACAAGCGAAGCAGGGTCTGTGTTAGGAGCGTTTTCCTGTGAATATGCACATTTAAATCTTTGGTGTATTTCCACGTGTTAAGGAGTGCTTACTTGTTAGGAAGCCTGCGTGAATAAGACAAGCTACTTCAGCAGATTCGGAAGAGTCTTGGGAAAGAGGGGCGTGATTCTCAGCTTTGGGGAACATGATTTCCGTTCTTTAAGGCGGTGGTAAAATTGTGCAGTTTCTGCATTTCTGTACCTTTTTGCACTGCTGCAGGTTTTGCTGGTTTGCAGTCATATGTCTTTACTTGGTTAGGTAAATTACATCTAGGAAAACTTTGGTGAAAACCAAACAGGCAGAAAAACTCACAATCACTGTGATATAATATTCCCATGTATTTCTGCACAAATCTTAATTCTGATAACGAGCACTAATAATCTTACCGATTTACACTGGTACCTTCAGATGTAGCACCGTTCTGTAAACAAATATGTGAGTGCTTGTGAGTTGTCTTTTTTCTATCGAATTTTCGATCTGGAGCACCGTGGCCCTTGTTTAGTAAGGTTAGTACTTGAAATGGAAGTACAAACAGTGCATCATCTCAGAGTATCAATTTGCTGATGGGAAGTGCTGAGCATTCGCCCTTTAAAAGTATAGCTATACTGCTCGTAAGTGCTGCTACTCTCCTTTTCAAACTAAATTGCATGCACTCAGTACCTGGCAGCTTCAGCTAATTGAACTAACTGTAATGGTAGAATTTTGGTAAAAGCCTTCATTTGCTTTAGATGACAGATATAGCACCAAAAAGATTGCTTTGTCTTGCTACTACACATTCGTTAGTGTGTACATAATTCAGCAAAGGTGAGACCTTGTGATAACTTGGGTGTATTATATTATATGATAATATGGCTGTGTGGCCTTTTCATGAAATACACGTCAACAAAACTCTCTTCGGTCCGGTCACGATCATTTGCAGAACCCTAAGCTCAACCTGGGTAGCTATTGCTTCCAAGCAGCAAGTCTTCCACAAAGTAACAATGTAAAATATTTAACAGTACCAAACAACAGAATAAGAAAGTCATATGACATGAAAGAACCAGGACACCAATTTATAAAAATAGAGTATATTTTCTATGAATGTTTAGAGACCTTGATGAACAAAATCACTTGAAGAGTTTTGGAGATAACGATTTTAGAAGAAATTATCACTTTCAAAATGCAAATACAAGCAAACACGGGTCAACAAAATTTTTGGAAACTTTTTAAAAGTTTGTAAAACTTAGCTCAACTACGCCAACCCAAACTGGGTGATGAAATTTGACAAGATGAAAGTCTAGGGGGTGAGAGAGTATACGTTGGACAGTTACCTGGCCACCAGAGCCTTTTCTATTCAAGTTCTAGCCTTTAAAGCTGTGCATACAGGATGAAAAGATGCTCAATGATGCTCCAGTTGAGGTGCGGTCTAAGGGGGTGCCTTTGTGGTGATTCCTTAATCCACAGGTGATGTGGGGCGACCTTGGTCAAAGAGGTTGGGGTCCGATGAAGTCCTCTTCACAACAATAGCTGGCCAGTCAATGTTGGGCTACCAATCTCCTTGCACCATGGTTGAGGCAAAATCCTTTTGGATGGGGCCTCTTGGGTGACCAGTCCAGATTCTGGGTCTGGCAAACTCAAGTTCAACTTTTGGTGATGGATAATCAGTCTCTTGAGGCACCGAGCCACAGGTAGCAGCAAATCTTCTGTTGTGGCTTTCTACTTACATGTTTGTGCATCTTCAGCTCTTGTGTCCCTAGAACTGGTTTCAAGGGGATCAGCCAACAGGTCCATAGAGTCACTAATTCAATATAGGCCTGGGAATCAAATTTTCCCTGAGCCAGGAGCCACAGACCAACCTTCACTAGCACAAAGCTTAGCAGGTGCAGTTCTTCTAACAGGCCAGCTTCTCTCTGTGCTGTTTCAAGGGCAGCAGAGGGGTCAGGGTGCTATATTTATCCAGGGAAAGTGCTCTGAGGGGACCACAGGGTCACTAGCCAATGGGCTACCAAGTCCCCTTCCTTCTGGTGCTGATTTTTCCTGTCATGTGTGGCATCTGGCAATCTCAGAGAGCACTTTTCTAGCCACTGTCAAGATATCTAAACCACTCTTCGATCGTCAGGAGCTTGGTAGCCCACCTTAGAGGTGTTGCTAGCTGAGGGTCACATGCCGATGGGAAAAATAAATTGGGGACAGGTTTTCCCTCTCTGCCTCGGTCTCCAACTTGCCTACATGAACAAAGGGCAGCCTGCTTGGGCGTGTTATCAGCATTTGCCCCTCAAAGGCGGCTTCCCCTTTATAGCTCTCCTTTTGGACTAACACCCGAGTTGTTTTCCTGAGAGAGGAGGTAACACCTTGTCCTGCAGCAGCTGCCTTTGGTCCTAAGCCTGGGAGTCATTTACACGTCTCCCCAGGTGGGCACAAAGCTGTCTGTTGGCCAGAGCTCATGTGAGGCGACTGGAAAAGGCTGGGACACAGAGTGGCATTTTTCTAAAAGTTGTAGAACTTTAATTCTAACATTAAACTCGACCTGGGCATCAGGCCGGATTCAATGCCACAATTAATTTGATACCCTCTAGTACCCAGACAAGTAGTTCCATTAAGATGTTAGCCAGGCTGCTGTGCCAACCAGTAAACCTGTGTTAGCCAATGGGGCTAATAACTTTTCCCCAGCAAAATAACAATTGGGAGGTTTTGTGGTCAAGACATAAAAATGTATGTCCTACTTAACAAAATATAGCTCCCTGTCTAAGGGCTCAAAAGCCCTTCCTTACAGGAGACTTACATATAGGATTAATGGAAGTGGTGACCTTGCCATTAGTTTAATTGGCAACATCAAACTAGCAGTAACACTGCCCTTCCAGTTTGCAGCGGCAGGCTAGCAGCCATTTTGTCCTTTGTCACACTCAGGGTGTTTGGGGACCCACACTTAGTGTCCATTTTAGATTTTCATTTTAACTTGCCATCTTTTTCCTATCAGTGACTTTTTGCACATTTTCCTCTAACACCAGAACGTGTTACATACACATTTAGTTTTTAGTAGGCATTGTAGCCCTATAGTCTGCACATTTACTTCAGGGTCGTACAGTCAGAACATGATGCCATTGTTTTCGTTGCCTGTGCTCATCAGTAGATGACCCATTTATGCTAGACAAACCAAAGAAGCTGTTCTGCACCTCTGCCACAGTGTGATAAAGAAAGTGTTTTATTATAAAAACAGTATCCAAGCTGGAATCGTGACAGAAGTACTTCATGCTGAAATTAATTGGTAACCACTATGAACTGTGTCTAAAATGCAGGCCAGCTCACTCTGACCTTCATCCTGCATAGGAAGAAAGCTTGCACACTTATACTGGCTTCCTGACACACAAGACCAAGGTATGGAGGTTTAGACTATCCAAATAGATCTGGCAGAGGGTACTTCCACTATGCTCTCTATAGTATAGTATCAATAACGGATACAAATAAAATAACATTAGTACTATTTAACATTGTTGAATTGTTTATATTCTAATAATGCTGATTACAACAATGTGTCTAATCTGCTTAATCATCGCGGCTCACATTTTCTTTACAAGAATATAATAATTTCAATAAGTGTTTTGAGAATTTATTTTCATATTGTTCTTGTTTATACCTTGGGCATGCAAAAGTAACAAATGAAAGGGTTAGATCTGTTTCCACAAATTCCTTGGAAATCAGAGTGGTCATATTTGAGGTTGCCAATAACATCAAATACTCTGCTCAGGTTAGGGGTTTAAATGTGATACTGTGAGCTAGCCTAACTAAACAAAACAAATGTTATTGGTGATATAAGAAAACTAAGGCCCTCATTATGACTTTGGCGGTCTTTTTCCAAGACCAACAAAGCCAAAGCCGCCACCAGACCGCCAGTGCTGGCAGTCTGAAGACTGCCATATTATGATTGCTGGTAGTTTTCCACCATTCTTTAGGCGGAAAGTCGCCAGCAGTCATGCTGATGGACGGCAGTGCAGAGGAGGCGGTTCTACCGCCGGTTCAGCCCTGCCAAAAGGACTCTGCCAGACATATTATGACCTGTAATACTGCCTCACGGTGTCCTGATGGTGGGGCGCTGCTAGCAGTGGGAGCTCCAGGTCCCGTTCCCTCAGAGAGGAGAACCTCATCGGATGAGGTAAGTGTCCTCCGCATGGATAGGGGGTGGGGTGTATGAATGGTTAAGTGTGAGTGTGTGTATGTGTGTCATGGATGGAGGGAGGGAGGAGGGGTGTTTGTGTGTGCATGTATGTGTGTGTGTGAGTGTAAGTGTGTTGTGAGTATGAGTGTGAGTGAGAGTCAGTGGGTGCGTGCGTCAATGTGGGGGGTTTGTACGGGGATCGGGGTGGGAGATAAGCACTTGTATGCATGGGAGGTGAGGGGATTACTACTGGGAGCGGGGGTGGGAGGTTACTGGGGTGTTCGGGTGGGAATGTTGTAAGGGAAAGGGGGGCTCTTGGGCAGATTGTGGTGTGGGGGAGTCGTCTACCAGAGACAGGAATGCAAATTCCTGTCGCCGGTAGCCTTTCCGCCAGGGATTTCATGGCGGTGCTACCACCATGAAATCCCTGGTGGAAAGGGGACTCATAATACCACCAGTAGTCTTTGGTGGACCGCTGGGCCGGAGATGTTTATCTCCGGCCGACAGTCCGACCACCCTGGCGGTACAAACGGGAAACTGGTGGTTTGGCACAGGCCATACCTCTGCACTGGTAATATGGCGATCTTCCCCGCCAGCACGTCGGCAGTGGAACCGCCACCGTGAGTCTGGCAGTCAGTAGACTACCAGACTCATAATGACAGGCTAAGTCTCTATTTTGTGAAGTTGTATTTGGTCTAATATACAGTCCTATTATATTCGTAGGAACCATATACTAAGGGTGGCACAAACAATGCTGCAGCCCTGGGTGGACACTCTACCATACATGTCCTGGGTACTGAGTACTATATGCTAAGGAGTTATAAGTAGGGGTGGGTGGAATTTAGAGTTTTACTCAATGGAATTCCATGGAGTTACATAAGAACTCCGCAAGATTCTGCTGAGTTCTACAGGAATATCCTGGTTTTTGGTATTCAAGCTCTGGTCACTGAGTCCTAAGGGCACGTCATTGAGTGCCCTTAGAACACACTGTTTATAGCCTGTGGCTTTCCGTTGTATGCCACCGTTATCAGGTCTGTCAGTCCCACTCGTTCAACAGAAGTAGACCATAATTATAGCGCCTAGAAAGCATTGGAACTCAATGCCAGGACTGAAAACAGGATTTACTGATGGCAAGAAATGACAGTCCCTATTATGTGAGAGACTACATCAAATGACAAGTGCATCTTCATCTAGATGTATATAGTGCCTACTTGTCTCCTATGTCGCTCTGACAAGTAAACAAACTCTGACTGGTTGAACCACCCACTCCTCCTGCTGCGAGGCTGCTTGAGGATCCTAGGTCTCTGCGGGCACATTCAGTGTTTCTAAGTGTGCTAGGAATTCTCCTCCTCTGCACACTCACATAGGTACATTTCACTCTTGCCTTTCTTCGAAGGGAGGAGGTGTGGCCACAAATCTGGATCTCACCAGACAATGGTAGAGAGCAGCCCCAACCATCCACCACAACTCCTAAGTCTGGCATAGGCAGTGGGGGACTTGGTGCTCATCTGTGCATCCACAGTCCAAACTCAATGGATTTGTTCCCTCAAAAGGTTCTGGGATGATTGTAAAGGGGCAGTTATTGCCTAATCGCTGTTGTATCTGCAAGCCCTCACCTGCCTCCCCTAGAGACAGTGATTGTTCCTCATTGGTTGATAAAGTCCTATTAACAGCCCCTTTATTGGCAGGGCATGCATAAGACTACAAGCCTTCACCTTTATGGAGGGGAAGGGGTGATCGGGTAGAAGTGGAGGGACTGAGGGTTTGATCGTAATACCTCAGTAAGGATTTGGTGCATCTTCTTGGGTGTGGTTCGGGAGCCGGGTTGGAAGAAGGGATTCCCCCCCTCACCCCGGCTGCCCTAGCCCACTGCATCAATACTCCCAAACTTGCATTGGCCTGACAAATAAACAGTTGTTTAATAATTTTTAAATGTGCACAATTTGCGCAACCCTGTCCATTCGCTGAAATGTTAAAGAATGAGAACAATAAAAGGTGTCCTCCATTTATTCCCGCAACAACCCAGACAAGCCTGTTTTTAAAATATGGTAGGGAGTTTCTTTAACATATTTATTCTCTTTTTTTGAAGAGGGCATATAGTTTATTTTATTTTTAGATATTGGTGCCTGGCACGTTTGGTAGGGAAGGTAAGGTGACACATCAGTTTCAGGGAAGCAAAGTATCTCACAAGTTTCAAATATTTCTCTGTTTAGTTTTTAACTTTACAAGCACTCAAATACTGAATAACATAGCAGCACAATACCACACTAACATATCAAATAAATGGTTCAAATGCTTCCTAAAAGAACACTTCCGTTTCTCAGTGTCCTCGAAAAAGCAAACATAACCAAGAGAAAATGATATGTGTTATTTTTGGTGGAAAGTGCAGCCTTGTGGTGTTCACTGTTTAACCAATTCAAGACAATTGAGAAAATGGTGTGGCTCATATGATTGCATAGTTCAGTATACCTCAGAGAATTCCTTTCAACAAATAATGCAGAAATGCAGACAATTGCAGTTCTTTGCCCAGTTTACCTTTTACAGAGCGGATCAGTTCTAACCAGAAGGGCGGAAGCTTTTTCTCAGCTGCATTCCTGAGGGGCAGCGCACAGTGTCACTATCAAAAAGCATGTCTTGTACCTGCTTCAAGCTGCTCAGCTTCTGATAACAGAGTGTTCAGGGTACGCACAGCATTGTGTTCGTACGCCTTCATTAGGACTTCACAATGCACAAGCATCCACCTCACTTGACTACAGTTACTCATAGGGGTGCAGGTGCATTGGTCACACCAACTAGTCTGTAGTGGTGAGATGGGCACCAGTAAACTCTGTCATGCTGTGGCAGGCAGTGTTTTTGCCAATCTCCGCACAACAAGTGTATCGCGGAGTGGCAAAGCTCCACCAAAGGAAAAGAGTTTACCCCTTACCCCTACTTATAAGTCAGCACTTGCTAATTCGGCATAGCCAATTCAGCATACACTTTGTAAGGGGTTAGAACACTGGCACTGAGGTCTGGTTAGCAAGCATTAGTGTATTCTCAGAGTCCCAAAAACCAGCATCATTCCAAAAACGTGGGGGTGAACATGCAAAATAAGGCATTTCTTTACAGACCTTTATGTTCATTAGTTAGGAAGAGGTCATATGTACATTTTCCTGTTACTCATTGGATGTACCATATTGACTGGACATGTAGTGGTAAGGCTCTTTGTTTCCCATATTGCACTGATACCATATGTAATACACACAGAAACTCACATTCTTAGGCATAGTGTGACAGTGCATATGTACAGTGACCTATTTTTACCAATACTTGAAATTAACAGGGATAGGGCTTTGTCTCGTCCCAGAGGATCAAAACTGTCTTAATTCATGCTTTAGCTGTTTGGTTTATCATTTTGAATCCTTTGTAGTGCTTGCATTGCAGGGCACGAGGTGCTGTTTTGCATCTTGAAAGAACCCCTATCAACCATTAAATTCTTTATCTCATAGACGCATCCTAAAAATAATCAAGTTGTTTTGCTTTGTCACTGCAAATGGCATGTTTTCAATAACACACTTTTATTGAGTTTTCAGTGTGAAGCATACTAAAGGACAGAGTTAACTGTTTTTTTTAAAAATGCCCTATCCCCTCCCCCTCCCACCTATAAACATAATCCAAAGTACAATCGTGCAGCCAGCAATTGTTTAAGTTTTTAGTTTGAATTCAACCTGCAGGAGACTTATTGATGTTGTCAATGCTTGTTCTGGTTATCTGGCACAATATAACAGACATGCAACCTGTCAAAATGTAAAGGCCTACTACAAGTGTGATTCAGTTTCTACATGTACTTGATTTATTCCTCTATATTGTGATGTCTGCATTTCTGTAGAATTCATGATTGTTTGATGGAACCACAAGTATGTCCTTCAACCGCGCCAAGAGTAACTCACAAACCTGCATTTATGGAACAAAAATATCATTTACACATCAATTAAGAAGGGATATTTAAAACTGCATAAGGCCTTCAGACATATTTGACTGAGTTAACTCATGGAAACTACTTATCCATATCCTTTCCTTAAACTAAACTACAATTAACACAGTTTGGACATTTCCTTGTAGAATTATGGAATCCCCTGTGTGTCAAATACTGTGTAGGCACCAATTTGGAAATTAGATCAGAACCTGCAGGGATTAACAAAATTCCTGCCACCCAGAACACCCTCACTTATCCCAAATAAAGAGTAACCCGCTACTGTTGCTGACAAACAGAGTAGATGAGACTTGTGATCAACTGAATCCATGGTACTAATATTGTGGTTTTTGCGTGGTCCCTCGCCTATTCAGTTTTTGTTTCACTCACACGAGTGGGGTACTACTTTGGTGGTACCTGTCCTGCTTTGATCAGTGCTCAGAGGGCTGAGTTATTATGATTCCAAGCAAAGATAAAATTGAGGTGCAGAGGATGAGAGATTCTTGAACCCCACACTGGGGAGATAGTGTGGTTCTTATAAACCTCTTGTCCACTGCATGTAAACTGGTAATTTGCAATGCACCTGTGGCACATGCAGCAGGAAATCACCAGAGAAGAGCATGCTAAGTTGAAGGAGCATCAGCAATTTTAACACAAAAGACACAAAACAATAACTTTTCCAAACCAATTTAGAAAAATAGAGAAAAATTAAATGAGCAGAATACACCAAGATCAATAAAACAGGAAAAGAACAACTGATTTTAGTTACAAAAGTTCAGAGTGGGACAAAGCTGGATTTTGTGGCTACTGAGGATACATTGCCAGTTGGATAGATGTTCCACCTTTTTTCCTGTTCAAGGTTTTACCTTCAGAAATAGGGCTTGATTACGAGTTTGGTGGTCGGAAAACCTGATTGCCAGACCTGTGGTGAGGAGACCGCCGTCGAAGTGGTGTTCTCCCGATCAGCCCTATTACCACTTTCCCACTGGGCTGATGGGATGGAACCAAGATTCCTGCCTATCTGCCCAGTAGGAAAGGTGGGGCAGCATTGTTCCCAGCTCATAATTGAATCTGTGGCAATGTTGCTGCACTACGGGACAGCAGCACCGTTGAAATGTGCACTGTCTTCACAGGAGACAGTGCGCATTTCAAGGGTGCTAGGCAGGGGGACCGTGCAGGGCCACCCGGTGGCACCCTGGACTTGTTCGCCGCTAGCATTTTCATGGCGGTCAGACTGCCATGAAAAGACTGGCAGAGAACAAAGTTGTAATCAGCAGAGCAGGGTGCCTAGTTCAACGCCACCCTGCCGGTTTAAACCAGGACCGCTGTCAACCCATCAGGATCACTGATCCTGGTGGAGACCACGGTAGGTTGGCAGGTCTGCCCTCCAACGTCTTAATGTGGCGGTCAGACCGCCACACTCACGGCGGTCTGACTGTCTCCATAAGGCTGATGGTCTTGAGACCGACAGCCTCATCATAGGGCCCTTAGTCACCTTTGTGGAAGATAAAATCCTTTTGAAGCACAAGCCTCCAGCTATAAAAGGGTGGGCCTCCAGAAAGACAGATACTTTAACACAAGGTCCTGTTGTTTTAAGTTGGGAAGTGCTCAGAGCAAGATGTACCTGCTGTTCCTGTCTGTCTAGCAAGCATTGATCCTGGTCAAGCCTCAGCACCTTGTTCCAGTTTTGTCCAACTGTTGCAAGAATTATCTGTAGTCGGTCCTACAGGCTTCCAAGTACCTGGTCTCTCACCAGCATGGTCTCCTGTATGATCCAGTCCTCTAAGGTCAGTTAGGGCCTCTTTGACTCTGGAGTTGTGCTTTTCGAGCACATGAAGCAGGGAAACTGGAGCCCAAGTACTGTACCCTTGAAGAGTATTTCTAGTCCCAGCAGGAGTTTGTGAGTCCTTGACTGAGTCCTCTGCTTTTAACAAGTCCTTCTTCAGATGGAGTTTATTGAGTCTAGGATTGTTCTTAGGAGGTGATATTTGAAGACCAAATGTATCCTGTGCACTAGCCAGTAATTGGAGAAATACTTCAATCCAATTTGAACTCTTTTTTCACAGTTTCCCACCTCCTTTTGCAGATAGTATTCATTGTCTTACTGTACAACTACCCAAGAGCCTCTATTTTAAAATGCTGAGCCCTTTTGCCACCAGAAAGGCCTGTATTCAATTCCATAGCCGGTCCCCTAATTAGATGAGCACTTCAGCCATCTAACAAGGACCAAACTCGTTCTCTCCTCCACTGTGATTAGATTCTGGATGGTCCTGGGAATTAATAAGAGAAGTCTTCCCTGGCATTTCTAAGTCAAAAGAGGTAGTGCTAAGCCTGACCTTTCATTCTGCCAGCTGTTCCTGTCCAGCCCAAATAGCAAATCCCTGCACATGGTCCCCAGTTGTCTGGTTTTATGCCAGTTCTGTCTCAGACACCCCTTTTTTCATAAAGTTATTTTTCCACCTAAGTTAATAAAAACCTGATTTCACAATTAAATTTGATTTTGGAAGATTAGTGGGAAATAACTTGGAATTATTTTGTTAGCATTTTCCCAGTGGGAGATGTTAATTTACATATTTATATTAATACTTGGACTGGCCTATTGAAAATGTTGCTAAAGTTACACAGTAAAATTGCCTTTAGAAATTAATTCTTTATGAGGGCACATTTTTAAATGTGCAGCATGTCCCTTTTAAAGATATTAGGCACCCTGTCTTGTGGGTTTACAAGGTAGATTTTATGTTAATATATAAAATTAGATTTTCCCACAATGCCCGAGGCACCTTTCCTTACTTTGTTGTGTTACAGTGCCTTTAAGCAGCAGTCCAGCCAGAGAAGAGTGGGGTTCCTGGCAGTCACTTATTATTGTTATATATGTGGTAGCTGTAAATACACACTGTAGCCCACATGTCATTATAAACCCAAGGCATTAGTTCATTTTTGTGTCTCTGCTGTGGACGTACAGGAAAATTGAATAGAACAATTGGGTTAAACCAATGTTACCAATATCATTCTAGGGCCAGAACACATGGACTGTGGCACTGAATAGAAGTGCACAGAGTCTGAATACCAGCAAAAGTAGGGTCTTGAAAAAGGTGGAAAATCTGTAATGACTATGTAGAAGAAGCACATTTGCTACACAGCATAAAAAAAAATGTAAAAAATAAAATAAAAGAATGGGATTGTTAAGCAGCCATTGTCTACGCTGGTGGCCTGTCTTGAGCATCCAAGCTTACTTAATGACTACTTTGCCTATGCCCCTTGCATGTAACTGGATCTTCCTCCTTCCACACACAGGGCCTGAATTAGATGTTGGAGTTAATGGTCCCGCTGCTGGTTTTCCATTGGAAAACCCACCCAACGCCCCGGCAGTCTGCACGGCCAACTCAGCTGACTCTGCCAGGAATTGGCAGCCATGTCGACAGCAGGATTGGAGATAGGGGTTGGTGGCGGGACTCCAGTTATCTTTCCTGCCAAGCAGATTACGATGGGCCTTCCCCCCAACTCAACTGTGGCACTGTTACCTCCACAGCTGAGTTGGCGGATTAGAGGGGAAAAAGGCAAATTTTCCATGTTTCCGCCTCCAATTTGGACTGGACATCACCTTCTGCCTCTGCTGCCACTGAACAATGTAGGACATGCCACTCCACCCTCGCCAGACTTCAAGGTAGGGATTCTGCATGAACTGTGTATGTTATGGTCACTGCACATGAGCTTGGGACCAAAATATATATGCAACAGTTATTTTTTTAAAATACTTCTGACATGCATATGTTAGGAACACATGGTGTGTCAAAGATTGATGGGGACACACTTCTACACAACACATATCACACACATACACAGTTGTTATTGTGGTATCAATATCCATTGCCAAATTAATGCTGGCATCACAATAACAATGGCATCACCCTGGTTACCATGTCTAAGTGTGCACATTGCAAATGAACTTGTCCCTGTGATATTGTGAGCCCAATTGTGTATGTGAGTCATGTACCTGTTTGTGTGTGTGTGTGTGTGCATGTAAGATTGGATTAGCTGGTCAAGGTGGAGGGAGCTGGAGCGAGTGATGTGGCTGTGCCTGTATGTGTGTCACGTATATGTGGGTCTGATGTCTGTTTTGTTTTTTGTGTTGTGTGTTGTGTGGGTGTGTACACATTCAGGTGTGTGTTGTTTTCTGGTGGTTGTTGTGATGTGTCCAATTGAGCTTTTGTGTGCATCTGTTTGTGTAGATGGATGTTTCATTGTGCTGGTTGTAATGGTTGTGTTGTATGTGTGTGTAGTATCAATGGTGTATGTTGCATCATGGAGTTATGAGAATGTGTGTCTTCTGCAAGTAGATGTGTTGTGGTGGAATGCCAATGGATAGTAGTTTGTATGTTGTGTTATGTGTTGTGCAGGTGGACACATATGGCTAAGGTACAGTGTGTGTGTGTGTGTGTGTGTCACTTACCTCTATGCGATAGCCACTGTCATTGTACAATGCCCAGTGGCTCCTGTGATGGCCTCTTGCCATCAGCAATCAGTCACCAGCACACTGCTGGCAGAACTCTAAGATCTAAATAGGGTCAGAGGGAACCCGCCAGCCTGATGATTAGGTAGAACTCTCTGTTGTGATGGTCTTTGACTCAGACGCAATAAGTCTAAATACGACAGGCAGAACACCGTCGACTTGGCGATATTTTCAAGTCTGCTGCAGCAGCAGATTGACAGTAATAGAAACAAGATCTAAATCAGGCCCAAAGTGTGCGTATAAATAAAAGCTCGCATCTTTCCTCAAACAAGGACAAATGTGTGGACTAGCCTTTGCAGAGACAAAGACCTCCCCAGATGTTCCCTCCTCTTTATATTGACTGACATAGCCTACCAATCTCAGTCATGATGGGAAAAGACAGGGATCTGGGTGGGACAAGGTTAAGCTGTAAACTATTACAGCTTTCAATCGTTCCTTCTGTTGAGCTGTTGTTTTGTCAGAGCCATAGATGGGAGTGAAGCCAGATTACTGGCCACGGGCACCACTAGGGCCAAAAGGGGGGCTGGGAGGGGAAAAAGGTAGGTGAAGAACCTATCTGTATCTATGTGTGTGTGGAAGGTTGAGTGAGCCTGTTAGTATATGTGTGTCAATGATTAGATGTGTGCTGGTGTGTTTCTGCAATGTCTTTGTCTTTTTGTGAGCACCATTTCCTCCAATAATGGTTGCACATCATAACTTGCTCCCTTACCATCTCATTAGCATATTACCAAACATCGTAGCTTTAACTGAATCACATTGCAGAGTAGAATTAAAATAAAAGCAGGCATTTCAAAACTTATTTTCTAATAGAAAGGTGATTGTTATTAATGTTTTATTATGTTCTAATAATAATAATAATAATAATACTGGAAAGATTTATGCAAAATTATAACATTTAGCATACATTTTGTATCACTTTTCTCTTTTTGTACAATGTTTGCTCTTGTATGAATGTTTGATGAAGAGAAACTTTTGGATAGGGTTTATTGCTATGCCCTGATACTGCTGCATTTTCTTCTTCTTAGTATGGAGAGGGAGAAGGAGAAGCAGAAGGAGACCTTAACCAGAAAACAAACAATCGAGGACAGATTTAGTTCTGATTAGGGCTCTTAAACCAGGTATAACTTGGTGCCATTGGCACAGTGAGCCCAGGACCAAAATCCAGGCATACCCAGTGCATTTAGGGCAGCAAATGCAAAAACAACAAGGTGATGGATGGAATACTCTACTTAATCTCAGTCACTAGTACAACCACAAAGCAGAGCAGAAGAACGAAAAGCAATGTTTTATATTTCTTTCTGTAAACAACTGCTTTAATTATACTCTGTAACCTCACCTGCCTTTCCTGTTGGCTGCTGGCTCTGGCAGCAGGCACTGTGATATCTGAACTCAATTGTAATTATTTGTTGCAGTCTGACATATTATTTTTAATTAATCAGTGACTGTGTGTCAAAAGTCGTTGATTACAAAGACATTTGAGATGGATTTTTATACAGGGATTACAGAATGAAGAGATGGGTCAATCCCCAATAATCTATTAAGCAAAAGAGTAAAAAATTGGGACTTTGAAATGAAACTTTTCATATTTCTTAAAACAAGCCCAAAGAGACATTATTGTTAGTAAGCTAGTTGTATGTTTTACTTCATCTCATCCACTGTGACTTCATCTATTGCCAGTCAGTGTAATTCATAGAACTAGAGACTGCATGTTAGGAATACTGTTCAATCAGAGACACTGATATATTCTTTGTGCATTTAGACCAGTAGTCTCATGAAATGCACTCTCAATCTTATTTGGTATGCAAGCAAGAATATCTGCCCTGTGGTCTTAAATCTAGCTTCCAGGTACATATTTGACTGTCTGCTGAGATACCTTCAGTGCTTAATTTATGAAAGAACAAGTGCCAGGCCTCAAATATTGCTCAGATGCCCTTTGTGAGAAAATAGGTTGCTGGTTGAGGGAGTTGGACCCCTATTCAAGCAACAGCCAGCCTCCTTCTCAGGATGAACCACAAAAATTCACTAAATTGACCTGTGCTTAACCCTCTGGTAGCTTGGCACAAAAGCAGTCAGGCTTATTTTAGAGACAGTATGTAAATTGATTATGCAGCACTTAAACAGTAACAACGTGAAAACACAACTCAAAAAGATCCCACACTATTTTAGAAACTCAAAAATAGGTTTAATGAATTATTTGATACTAAAATAGCAAAAATCCAATCAGTAGAACCAAAGTTATGAATTTTTTAAGTTTTTAAGTGAAAAATAGCACCTACAAGATCAAAGTGCCAACCGCAGGCATCTAGTTGACTGGAGCAAGGTCGAAATGTATTTGCCAACCGCAATGGAAAACAGTTTGGATATATGAATTGGGTTGGGCTTGGTCTCTGCTTATGTTTGGACTTAGAACAATTTTAGAAGAAAAAATGTCTGATAAGGTAAAGTTCAGTTGGGCAAGGCAGCGGGCAGTTTCCGAGTAGGAGGCGTTGTCATCAGGATGAAAATTTCTACATTTGGACTTAGAGCCAGATTTAAGAAAAGTGGCGCTGCACCCAGTGCAGGGTGTCTATTCTTGAGCCCCTTAGCACCCCCCCAATGCCACCATGTGTGTACCGTATCTAAAAAACGGTGCACGATGGCAGTAGGTAGGGAACTAGCATCAAAATGTTTGATGCTAGTTTGGAGCTTTGCAGGATGTGTCAAAAATGTTGACGCTAATCCTTCATAATCCATCAAAGCCTGTTGTAAACAATGATGTTCCTTCTTTTAACGCCTGCTCTGATCAGACATTAAAAGTGCCTGGTGCAGGCATAACGTAGGGCAAAGGTTACCAAGTGGCGCAATGCATGCATTGTGCTACTTTGTGCTACTTTGTAAATTTTGGGTGGCAATTTTGGCCTCATTGGGCCACATTAGTGTAAAAAAAATTAAGCTAATGTGGCACAAAGAGGTGCTAGGGACTCTTAAATCTGCCCTTTAGCCTTTTGTTTGGAAGTTAAAAATGTCCAGCAGGAAGATGCATCAGGCTGTAGCTGACCTGTGCTCCACGAGGCCAGATAGCCCTTCTATGAGGCAGGATTTGTGGCTGTGGAGAAGAACATAGCAGGAGATGCTGAGAGGCCGGGCGGACTGACAATGCATATTGGACAGATTGGTGAGCAAGTAGATCCAGGTGTCCTCTCAGTTCTCAGAGCACTTTTGGCAGAAACATTTTTAAATCCTAATTTTTGGATTTGGGCTATCTGGGTAACTTTAGCAAAACTTCCAAGGGTCCAGGACTGAAGAGGCACCACTTGGAGGGATAGGACTCACTGAGACTAGGCCCAGGGGTGGGTTAAAGATGGTTAGAGCCTTCTCTGTTCCTGGGGCTATGATCAGGAAGCCAGCCAACTAACCTTTGGAGTCACTTTGGAAGTCTTGGGATCAACCAGAAAAGCAGGACTCAAGCAGCAGGGCAGTCCTCTGAGGGCACAGGGTAGGCTTCAGTCAGTAGAGCAGTCCTCTTGGTAAAGCAGGTCAGCCCTCTGAAGTGCACAGCAGGCCACAAATGCAACAGAACAGTCCTGTGAGAATTGTTTACAGGTCCAGAGGTGAACGGAAGAGTGGGTTTGAGGATCCTATTTTTATAACTGGTCCCCCTTTGCGGTGGTTTTCCCCCTATAGAAGTGTGTGGAATTTCCTGCATCCCTCCCCTGTTCCCAGTCCGTCTGTAGACACAATAGGCCATATCAAAAACAAAAAGTCAAAGATGCAATTTGTGTGTGAGCCGAAGCAGTCTCTTTGAAGTACAAGTACGGCTGTACACAGCTCCGCACATTATCATTCCTTGAATGGCTCACACTGCCAACACACAGGCTTTCTATTGTGTGGCTGTCTGAGAGGAATACACAAAGATCAACTGCCAACTAAACCTAGTCATGAGATCTAGGAAACAGGCTGCCAGCACCAAATTGTTAAGACAGGAAAATGCCAACTTTATAAAAAATGGCATTTTCGCAATCGTAATTTAAAATCTGACTTTACCATTAATGAGGATTTTAAATTATAAGATCCTAGACACCATGAAACATATTTCTATCTGCTCCCAACCAAATGTTATCACTTATTACATGTAAATAGGGAACCCGTTGCTATCCCATGGGAGAGGTATCCATCACAGTAGTGAAAATTTAATTTGTGAGTTTTTCACTATCAGGACAAATAAAACTGAAAAGTACATGTCCACCTTTTAAAATATGAAGGCACTGCCCAATGGGCTGTTTAGGGCCTATCCTAGGGGTGACATATGTATTAAAACTGGAGTATTAGGTTTAGCAAAATGTTTATTCTGCCAAGATAAACTGGCAGTTTAACACAGGCTGCAATAAAACGCTGGAGACATGTTTTAAGGTGATACTTAAGTGGGTGGCACAATAAGAGCTGCAGGCTCACTAGTAGCATTTTGTTTACACGCCACGAGTATACGGTAGACCACTTTACTAGGGACTTGTAAGTCAGTTTGACCATGCTTTAGAGAGCAAGCGCAAACACTTTAGAACTAGTTAGCAGTGGTAAGGTGCAGAGTCCCAAGGCCAACAAAAACAAATTCAGCATAACAGGAGGAGAGAAGGCTAAATGTTTGGGTGAAGAACACCTTAGGGCTGACCGGGCTGACACACGTGGTCAGCACTATCAAAGATCGTGATGCATAATATGAAGGGTGTGTTGCCTGGATTTCACCTCATGCCTCTTTAACCCCTTTGCTGCCAGGCCTTTTCCCCCTCCTGTGCCGATCCTTTTTTTGGCTATTTAGAGCAGTTCGCGCTTAGGCCCTCATAACTTTTTGTTCACTTAAGCTACCCACGCCAAATTTGCATCCTTTTTTTCCAACATCCTAGGGATTCTAGAGGTACCCAGACTTTGTGGGTTCCCCAGAAGGAGGCCAAGAAATTAGCCAAAAAACAGTGCAAATTTCGTTTTTTTCAAACAAATGGGAAAAATGGGCTGCAGAAGAAGGCTTGTGGTTTTTTCCCTGAAAAGGGCATCAAAAAAGGGTTTGCGGTGATAAAATCACCACCTTCCCAGCTTTCAGGAACAGGCAGACTTGAATCCGAAAACCCAATTTTTCAACACAATTTTGTCATTTTACTGGGACATACCCCATTTTTACGATTTTTTGTGCTTTCAGCCTCCTTCCAGTCAGTGACAGAAATGGGCATGAAACCAACGCTGGATCCCAGAAACCGCAACATTCCTGAAAAGTAGACAAAATTCTGAATTCAGCAAGGGGTAATTTGTGTAGATCCTACAAGGGTTTCCTACAGAAAATAACAACTGAAAAAGAAAAATATTGAAATTGAGGTGAAAAAAACATCAATTTTTCTCTAAGTTTTACTCTGTAACTTTTTCCTGCAATGTCAGATTTTCGAAAGCAATATACCGTTACGTCTGCTGGACTCTTCTGGTTGCGGGGATATATAGGGCTTGTAGGTTCATCAAGAACTCTAGGTACCCAGAGCCAATAAATGACCTGCACCCTGCAGTGGGTTTTCATTCTATGCCGGGTATACAGCAATTCATTTGCTGAAATATAAAGAGTAAAAAATAGCTATCAAGAAAACCTTTGTATTTCCAAAATGGGCATAAGATAAGGTGTTGAGAAGCAGTGGTTATTTGCACATCTCTGAATTCCGGGGTGCCCATACTAGCATGTGAATTACAGGGCATTTCTCAAATAGACGTCTTTTTTACACACTGTCTTTCATTTGGAAGGGAAAAATGTAGAGAAAGACAAGGGGCAATAACACTTGTTTTGCTATTCTATGTTCCCCCAAGTCTCCCGATAAAAATGATACCTCACTTGTGTGGGTAGGCCTAGCGCCCGCGACAGGATATGCCCCAAAACACAACGTGGACACATCACAGAAAACAGAGCTGTTTTTAGCAAAGTGACTACCTGTAGATTTTGGCCTCTAGCTCAGCCGCCACCTAGGGAAACCTACCAAACCTGTGCATTTCTGAAAACTAGAGACCTAGGGGAATCCAAGATGGGGTGACTTGTGTGGCTCGGACCAGGTTCTGTTACCCAGAATCCTTTGCAAACCTCAAAATGTGGCTAAAAAAACACATGTTCCTCACATTTCTGTGGCAGAAAGTTCTGGAATCTGAGAGGAGCCACAAATTTCCTTCCACCCAGCGTTCCCCCACGTCTCCCTATAAAAATGATACCTCACTTGTGTGGGTAGGCCTAGCGCCCGCGACAGGAAACGCCCCAAAGCGCAACGTGGACACAGCCAAATTCTTGAAGGAAAACAGAGGTGTTTTTTGCAAAGTGCCTACCTGTAGATTTTGGCCTGTAGCTCAGCCGCCACCTAGGGAAACCTACCAAACCTGTGCATTTCTGAAAACTAGAGACCTAGGGGAATCCAAGATGGGGTGACTTGTGTGGCTCAGACCAGGTTCTGTTACCCAGAATCCTTTGCAAACTTCAAAATTTGGCAAAAAAAACACATGTTCCTCACATTTCTGTGGCAGAAAGTTCTAGAATCTGAGAGGAGCCACAAAATTCCTTCCACCCAGAGTTCCCCCACGTCTCCCGATAAAAATGATACCTCACTTGTGTGGGTAGGCCTAGCGCCCGGAACAGGAAACGCCCCAAAGCGCAAGGTGGACACAGCCACATTTTTTAAGGAAAACAGAGGTGTTTTTTGCAAAGTGCCTACCTGTAGATTTTGGCCTGTAGCTCAGCCGCCACCTAGGGAAACCTACCAAACCTGTGCATTTCTGAAAACTAGAGACCTAGGGGAATCCAAGACGGGGTGACTTGTGTGGCTCAGACCAGGTTCTGTTACCCAGAATCCTTTGCAAACCTCAAAATGTGGCTAAAAAAACACATGTTCCTCACATTTCTGTGGCAGAAAGTTCTGGAATCTGAGAGGAGCCACAAATTTCCTTCCACCCAGCGTTCCCCCACGTCTCCCTATAAAAATGATACCTCACTTGTGTGGGTAGGCCTAGCGCCCGCGACAGGAAACGCCCCAAAGCGCAATGTGGACACAGCCAAATTTTTGAAGGAAAACAGAGGTGTTTTTTGCAAAGTGCCTACCTGTAGATTTTGGCCTGTAGCTCAGCCGCCACCTAGGGAAACCTACCAAACCTGTGCATTTCTGAAAATTAGAGACCTAGGGGAATCCAAGATGGGGTGACTTGTGTGGCTCGGACCAGGTTCTGTTACCCAGAATCCTTTGCAAACCTCAGAATTTGGCTAAAAAAACACATGTTCCTCACATTTCTGTGGCAGAAAGTTCTGGAATCTGAGAGGAGCCACAAATTTCCTTCCACCCAGCGTTCCCCCACGTCTCCCTATAAAAATGATACCTCACTTGTGTGGGTAGGCCTAGCGCCCGCGACAGGAAACGCCCCAAAGCGCAATGTGGACACAGCCAAATTTTTGAAGGAAAACAGAGGTGTTTTTTGCAAAGTGCCTACCTGTAGATTTTGGCCTGTAGCTCAGCCGCCACCTAGGGAAACCTACCAAACCTGTGCATTTCTGAAAACTATAGACCTAGGGGAATCCAACATGGGGTGACTTGTGTGGCTCGGACCAGGTTCTGTTACCCAGAATCCTTTGCAAACCTCAAAATTTGGCTAAAAAAAACACATGTTCCTCACATTTCTGTGGCAGAAAGTTCTGGAATCTGAGAGAAGCCACAAATTTCCTTCCACCCAGCGTTCCCTCACGTCTCCTGATAAAAATGATACCTCACTTGTGTGGGTAGGCCTAGCGCCCGTGACAGGAAACGCCCCAAAGCACAACGTGGACACAGCCAAATTTTTTAAGGAAAACAGAGGTGTTTTTTGCAAAGTGCCTACCTGTAGATTTTGGCCTGTAGCTCAGCCGCCACCTAGGGAAACCTACCAAACATGTGCATTTCTGAAAACTAGAGACCTAGGGGAATCCAACATGGGGTGACTTGTGTGGCTCGGACCAGGTTCTGTTACCCAGAATCCTTTGTAAACCTCAAAATTTGGCTAAAAAAACACATGTTCCTCACATTTCTGTGGCAGAAAGTTCTGGAATCTGAGAGGAGCCACAAATTTCCTTCCACCCAGCGTTCCCCCACGTCTCCCAATAAAAATGATACCTCACTTGTGTGGGTAGGCCTAGCGCCCGCGACAGGAAACGCCCCAAAGCGCAACGTGGACAAAGCCAAATTTTTGAAGGAAAACAGAGGTGTTTTTTGCAAAGTGCCTACCTGTAGATTTTGGCCTGTAGCTCAGCCGCCACCTAGAGAAACCTACCAAACCTGTGCATTTCTGAAAACTAGAGACCTAGGGGAATCCATGATGGGGTGACTTGTGTGGCTCGGACCAGGTTCTGTTACCCAGAATCCTTTGCAAACCTCAAAATTTGGCTAAAAATACACATGTTCCTCACATTTCTGTGGCAATAAGTTCTGGAATCTGAGAGGAGCCACAAATTTCCTTCCACCCAGTGTTTCCCCACGTCTCCCGATAAAAATTATACCTCACTTGTGTGGGTAGGCCTAGCGCCCGCGACAGGAAACGCCCCAAAGCGCAACGTGGACACAGCCAAATTTTTGAAGGAAAACAGAGGTGTTTTTTGCAAAGTGCCTACCTGTAGATTTTGGCCTGTAGCTCAACCGCCACCTAGGGAAACCTACCAAACCTGTGCATTTCTGAAAACTAGAGACCTAGGGGAATCCAAGATGGGGTGACTTGTGTGGCTCGGACCAGGTTCTGTTACCCAGAATCCTTTGCAAACATCAAAATTTGGCCAAAAACACTTTTTCCTCTCATTTCGGTGACAGAAAGTTCTGGAATCTGAGAGGAGCCACAAATTTCCTTCCACCCAGCGTTCCCCTAAGTCTCTCCATAAAAATGGTACCTCACTTGTGTGGGTAGGCCTAGCGCCCACGAAAGGAAATGGCCCAAAACACAACGTGGACACAACATATTTTTTCACAGAAAACAGAGGTGTTTTTTGCAAAGTGCCTACCTGTGGATTTTGACCTCCAGCTCAGCCGGCCCCAGGGGGGGGGGGGAAATGCCCTAAAATAAATTTGACCCCCCACCCCCCCAAACCCCCCCTGCACAGGAGCGACTCTTGCCTACGGGGTCGCTCCCCCTGCGCCAAAAACCAAATCCCCCGTGCCTAGTGGTTTCTGCCCCCTTGGGGCAGATTGACCTAAAATCGACCAATCTGCCCCAAGGGTGGCAGAAATGGTCTAAATACAGTTTGCCCCCCAGGGGAGCGACCCTTGTCTGATGGGTCGCTCCCCATCTCTAAAAAAACAAACATACAAAAAAAAAAAAACACACAAAAAAAATTTGCCCTGGCGCCTAGAGGTTTCTCCCCCCCCCTGGTGGCAGGTCGGCCTAATAATAGGCCGATCTGCCCCCAGGGGGGCAGAAATGGCCTAAAATAAATTTGCCCCTCCAACCCCCACCCCCGGGAGCGACCCTTGCCTACGGGGTCGCTCCCCCTGCGTGACATTGGCGCCAAAAAACAAATCCCCAGTGCCTAGTGGTTTCTGCCCCCTTGGGGGCAGATTGACCTAAAATCGACCAATCTGCCCCCAAGGGGGGAAGAAATGCTCTAAATACAGTTTGCCCCCCAGGGGAGCGACCCTTGTCTGATGGGTCGCTCCCCATCTCTAAAAAAACAAACATACAAAAAAAAAAAACACACAAAAAAAATATGCCCTGGCGCCTAGAGGTTTCTGCCCCCCCCTGGTGGCAGGTCAGCCTAATAATAGGCCGATCTGCCCCCAGGGGGGGCAGAAATGGCCTAAAAACAATTTGCCCCCCCAACCCCCATCCACCCCTGGGAGCGACCCTTGCCTACGGGGTCGCTCCCCCTGCGTGACATTGGCGCCAAAAAACAAATCCCCGGTGCCTAGTGGTTTCTGCCCCCTTGGGGGCAGATTGACCTAAAATCGACAATCTGCCCCCAAGGGGGGCAGAAATGCTCTAAATACAGTTTGCCCCCCAGGGGAGCGACCCTTGTCTGATGGGTCGCTCACCATCTCTAAAAAAACAAACATACAAAAAAAAAAACACACCAAAAAAATTTGCCCTGGCGCCTAGAGGTTTCTGCCCCCCCCTGGTGGCAGATCGGCCTAATAAAAGGCCGATCTGCCCCCAGGGGGGGCAGAAATGGCCTAAAATAAATTTGCATCCCCAACCCCCACCCCCCCACCAGGAGCGACCCTTGCCTACGGGGTCGCTCCCCCTGCGTGACATTGGTGCCAAAAAACAAATCCCCAGTGCCTAGTGGTTTCTGCCCCCTTGGGGGCAGATTGACCTAAAATAGACCAATCTGCCCCCAAGGGGGGCAGAAATGCTCTAAATACAGTTTGCCCCCGAGGGGAGCGACCCTTGTCTGATGGGTCGCTCCCCATCTCTAAAAAAACAAACAAACAAACAAAAAAAAAAAAAATTGCCTTGGCGCCTAGAGGTTTTTGCCCCCCCTGGGGGCAGATCGGTCTAATAATAGGCCGATCTGCCTCTAGGGGGGGCAGAAATGGCCTAAAATAAATTTGCCCCCCAACCCCCACCCCCCCCCTCGGAGCGACCCTTGCCTACGGGGTCGCTCCCCCTGCGTGACATTGGTGCCAAAAAACAAATCCCCGGTGCCTAGTGGTTTCTGCCCCCTTGGGGGCAGATTGACCTAAAATCGACCAATCTGCCCCCAAGGGGGGCAGAAATGCTCTAAATACAGTTTGCCCCCCAGGGGAGCGACCCTTGTCTGATGGGTCGCTCCCCATCTCTCCTCCACTCAAATTTCTGTTGATGGTGCAGTATGGCTACTAACTCCCAAATCACTAATGCCTCAAACTGTGTTGGTCTTGGAAGGGGCTTCGATTCATATAGCACCATCCTTAAATGCTCTAAAACCCTCAAATTGAATGTTCCATTTGTAGGAAACGCTAAGGTCCCGTTCTTTTCTGTCAACTTGCACCATTGCTTTAGCCAAAGACATGGCGCTACACCTTTCTCTTCCATTACAATGTAAGCTGGTGTACCTTCTGGCGGAGTAGCCTCGCCTACACTCGTTGTAATGTATGTATCTCCCCTCAGGGCACTTTTTAAAGCTTTGAAACATTTAGGCCCTCATTACAACTAAAGACCGCCAAAGCTGCGGGCGCCACTATACCACCAGTGCTGCCTCCTTATTATGACTTTTCCGCTGGGCCAGCGGACAGAAACAGCGCTTCCATCTGCTGGCCCAGCGGAAAAGTCACATCAACATTGCAGCCAGCTCATAATAGAGCCAGCGGCAATGTTGATGTGCAGGGGATGCAGCAGCACCCGTCGCGCATTTCACTGCCCGAAATTCAGGCAGTGAAATGCACGATGGGGCTGTGCCTGGGGGCCCCTGCACTGCCCATGTCAAGTGCATGTGACCCCAGGGGCACCCCAAGTCCCCCTTAATGCCAGCCTTTCCATGGCGGTGTTTACCGCTATGGACAGGCTGGCGTTTGGGGACTCATAATCCCCAGGGCAGCTTTGCTTGCACCGCTGCCCTGGGGATTTTGACCTGGCGGTATGTTGGAGGGGCCAGCGGTATGGCCGTGGCTAATGCGCCACGGTCATAATACGCTGGCGGTACACTGCCAGCCTGTTGGTGCTGTTACCGCCAGCTTACCACCGGCCGCCAGGGTCATAATGAGGCCCTTAACCTTTTTAGACCTTTTTGTTATTCAAAATCTAATCAGGAAGTGACTTTTAATCCCAAGATTCCTTTCACCTACGTTCTTGTGGGAAAATAGCCTCTTTCTAGCATGGTTACCCCCACTTTTGGCCTGTTTGTGAGTGTGTGTCAGTGTATTTTTACTGTGTCACTGGGATCCTGCTAGCCAGGACCCCAGTGCACATAGTGAAAACCCTATATGTCAGTGTGTTTTGCCTGTGTCACTGGGATCCTGCTAGCCAGGACCCCAGTACTCATAGCTTGTGGCCTAATGTGTGTGTTGTCAGTAATGCTTAACTGTGTCACTGAGGCTCTGCTAACCAGAACCTCAGTGCTTATGATCTCTCTGCTTTGAAATTTGTCACTATAGGCTAGTGACTTCATTTACCAATTTCAACTGGCACACTGGACCCCCCTTATAAGTCCCTAGTATAAGGTACATAGGTACCCATTGCATTGGGGTTCCAGGAGATCCTTACGGGCTGCAACACTGCTTTTGCCAGCCATAAGGAGCTCAGACAAACCCTTTTGCGGGACTGCCACTGCAGCCTGTGTGAAATAGTGCACACATTATTTCACAGCCATTTTTCACTGCACTTAAGAAACTTATAAGTCACTTATATGTCTAACCTTCATTTACTGAAGGGTAGGGGAAAAGTTACTAAGTGTGAGGGCACCCTTACACTAGCAAAGGTGCCCCCACGAAGTCCAGGGCCAATTCCCTCGACTTTGTGAGCACGGGGACGCCATTACACGTGTGCACTACATATAGGTCAGTACCTATATGTAGCTTCACAATGGTAACTCCGAATATGGCCATGTAAGGTGTCTAAGATCATGGAATTGTCCCCCATTCCAAATCTTGTACTGGGGAGCCAATTCCATGCATCCTGGGAGCTCCACCGTTGGACCTCCAGAACTGCCAAACCAGCCTCCTGAGGCTTGCACTGCAGCTACAGCTGCTGCCACTGAACAGCTCAGTCCCAAGAAGGCAGAGCAATGCATTTCCTTTGGGAGGAGGGTGTTACACCCTCTCCCTTTGGAAACAGGTGTTACAGGCTGGGGAGGGGTAGCCTCCCTCAGCCTCTGGAAATGCTTTGAAGGGCACAGATGGTGCCCTCTGTGCATAAGCCAGTCTACCCTTGTTCAGGGACCACCAGCCCCTGCTCTGGTGCAAAACTGGACAAAGGAAAGGGGAGTGACCACTCCCCTGTCCATCACCACCCCAGGGGTGGTACTGAGAGCTCCTCCAGTGTGTCCCAGACTTCAGCCATCTTGTTTTCCAAGGTGTGGGGGTACTCTGGAGTCCTCTGAGTGGTGAATGCAAGCAGGTGACATCGGAAACCCCACCTGACAGGGCCATACCTGACAAGGTAGCCAATCCCCCTCTCAGGGCTATTAAGGGTCTCTCCTGTGGGTTTCTCTTCAGATTCTGCTTTCAAGTTTCCAGCAGGAATCCTCTGCAACTACTACTTCATCCTCTGACCTGAGATCAACAGCAGACTGCTCCAGGAACTACTGTAACAGCAACAAAGTATCCAGAAGAGCTACTTTTCCTCTGCAACTTCAGCTCCAGCCAGCAACTGCAACAGTTTTCACAGTGTGCACACTTTGGGGACTTCCTGCCTTCACCCTGCACCAGAAGGACCGAAGAAATCTCCAGTGGAGTGACAGAGTCACTTCCCTGCTCCTGCAGTCACCTTCTAAGATGACGACCAGTTCTCTTGGACTCTTCTCCTGGTGCAGAGCATGCTTCTTGAATCTCAGGTAGTGGACCCCTTTGAAACAAACTGTCCAAAGTTCCTGCTGTCCAAATTTGGAGGAGGTAAGAGCTTGCCTTCCCCGTTTGTGACAGTGCCCCTGTGCACCACATCATCTTCACCTCCTGAGTCCTCTGTGCAGTATTTGCAAGAATCCTTCATGCACTGCCTGGCCCAGGTCCCTAGCACTCTATCCTGCGATGCTCAACTCGCTGAGTTGTCCTCCAGCAGTGTGAGGACTTCTCTTGTAGTGCTGCTACAACCACAATTTGTACCTTCTTTGCCCCTGTGCCCTGGGACCTCCATGGGTGCTGCATGGTCATCTGTGGGTCCCCTCCAGTGTTGGGAACACCCTCTGCCTCCTCAGCCTGAATTGAGGCCCCCAGGTCCCTCCTGGGTCCAGGCAGCACCACTTTGATGCAATCCGCGACACTGCTTGAACCAAGGCTTGTTGGACGGATCCAGTGTTGAAGCTCACCTGCATCCAACATCTGCACGTGGGACATCCATTGCATCAGGCAGGAACCCACAGCCATCTTCCTTTGGTGCATTTCTGCAGTCTTTGTCCAACTGGGGACTCTTCTTTTGCACCCTGTTCTAGGTTGGCAGGGGCTCCTCTCCTTCCTGGAACATCTTCCAACTTCTGGACTTGGTCTCCTCTCTTTCAAGGTATTCAGGTCCAGAAATCCAACACTTGTTGCTTGCAGTCTTGCTTGGTTTTTGCAATAACTCTAATCACGACTTGTACTGTGTCCTAAGGAAACTTGCAGTACTTAACTCCTACTTTCCTGGGTTCTGGGGTGGGGTATTTGACTCACCTTTGTAGTTTTTTTTACTCTCCTAGTGATTCTCTACACACTACACTTGTCTAGGGGAAATTTGTGATTTGCATTCCACTTTCTTAGAATATGGTTTGTGTTGCCCCAGACCTTTTTTCTCCCATTGCATTCTATAGCATTTCCTATTGTTTGCACTATCCTATGTCTAATTACTTATCTTATTTTGGTGTCTAGTGTATATATTGTGTATAATACTTACATTCAGAAGGAGTATTGCCTCTAAGATATTTTTGGCTTTGTGTCACTCAAATAAACTACCTTTATTTTTGGTAACACTGAGTATTGTCTTTACTTGTGTAAAAGTACTGTGTAACTATAGTGGTATTGCGGAAGCGACCGCCAGAAGACCGCCGGCCGGCCCAGCGGGACAGCCCCTTCAACAATGAAGCCGGCTCGGAATGGAGCCGGCGGAGTTGAAGGGGTGCGATGGGTGCAGTGGCACCCGTCGCGATTTTCACTGTCTGCACAGCAGACAGTGAAAATCTTTGTGGGGCCCTGTTCGGGGGCCCCTGCACTGCCCATGCCAGTGGCACCCGTTCCCGCCATCCTGGTTCTGGCGGTGGACACCGCCAGAAACAGGCTGGCGGGAAGGGGGTCGGAATCCCCATGGCGGTGCTGCAAGCAGCGCCGCCATGGCGGGTTCACTGGGCCAGCGGGAAACCGGCGGGAAACCGCCGGCTCCCCTTTTCCGACCGCGGCTTTACCGCCGCGGTCAGAATCGCCCAGGAAGCACCGCCAGCCTGTTGGCGGTGCTTCCGCCGCACTCCGCCATGGCGGTCATGGACCGCCAAGGTCAGAATGACCCCCAAAGTCTTATTGCTTGTCCTCCCAAACTCTGATTCACACAAACTAGTGCAAAAATTGTGAGTGCTAAATCAAGAACCAAAAAACGAAAAAAAATCTGCTGGTTTACTGCAGGAAAGGTAAAACAATTGCTTCAGAAACCTTACGGATTTTTCACTCATGGCTCTTCCTGCACTTACACTTACTCCTGGTTTCTCGATCTCCCAGATTCGCAAGAAAAATTCAACCCGCAAATTTTACTCTCAACTGATCAATGGGTCTGCGTGGTGCACATAGGACTCACCAAATCTCAGTAAAAAATTTATTTCGCTCACTTGAACTCACACTCTGACTTGTTGACCACGCCAGATAAACCTACTAAACCAAACAGATTACAACATAAAACCAAGGGGCATATTTATACTCTGTCTGCACCGATTGTGCATCAAAAGGTTTGACGCACAATCAGCGCAAACATTGCCCCGTATTTAAACTTTGACGCCCGAGCCCGCGGACGACAACATTCCGCCAAGTGCGTAATTTTTTGGATGCGGCAACCCGCCTTGCGTTAATTATATGCAAGGTAGGCGTTCCCGTCCAAAAAATGGCTTAAACGCCCGTGCGTCGTATTTATGCTTTCGGGAACAAATTACGCATGGCCGAGAGGCGGAGCTAGAAAATGACGCACAGCTCGATTTGCATCAAAAATTAACGCCTGGGTCAGGGAAGGTGTTAAAATGGGGCAAACACATCTGTATTTAATCAGAACACACAGAACAAACAGCAGAGCAGCAGAGCAGCAACAGGGAGCCATGGAGGTGATTCTAATCCAGCGTGCACGCAGACGCAGAGCCCAGCAGCAACAACAGCAGCTACAACAACACCAGCAGGGACCCCAAAGGCAGCGCAGAAGGCAGGAGAGGATATTCCGCCCCAGAACCACCCTTCAGGGCCTCAGGGAACACAACATCATCCAGAGGTACAGGTTGAACTGGCAGGCCATTCAGCAGCTGCTGCGCAACATTGAACCGTAGTTGGCCCCCACTTTGGTGACACCCGCACCATCCCAACAGAAACCAAGCTGCTTGCCATACTTCATATGCTGGTAAGTGAGTCTTTCCAAACAACTGGTGCCCTGGTTGGCGGAATATCACAACCATCATTCTCCGCCTTTTTGCCAAAAAGTACTGGATGCCATCATTCGACTGACACCCCGTCACATCTGCTTCCCTAACACACTGCAGAAGCAGCAGGAAACAAAACAGGGGTTCTACCTCATCAGTGGCTTCCCACACGTCCTTGGTGCAATCGACTGCACACATGTACGCCTTGTGCCACCTGCTGCAACTGAACACCTCTACCGCAACAGGAAGCACACACATTCCATCAACGTGCAGGCCATAGTCGATCACCAGGGATTGATCACCAACATCGTGGCTAAATATCCTGGGATTGTACATGACTCATTCATCTTCCGTCACTGCACCATCAATGAACACTTCCAGGATGGACGGTATGGCAATGGACTACTTGTTGGTAAGTACAAAAACCTACTTATATACACACTGCACAGCAACCCTCTAGGACACACAACACATACGCCACAACAGCAACATGTGAACAGGAACATACTGAGGTCGTGACATCGCTAGCCATGTTTCTTAGCTCACCATTGAACCTGTCACACATCGGAAATTACTGTACAGCCCAATATTAAGACGTTCAAGATCACAACGTGTGGAGTGGGTTGCACAAATGTCTCCTTGCAAAAATATAAGTGTCCCGATGACCTTTACATTAATCCTTTGCCTAAGACTAAAGGTATGGGTTGTCCAGGGTACATTGATATGAACGTGTTAACAACACTGTCAATTCTAACTGTGCATGGAACTATCATCTCACCCCCAGTGAAGACACCTGTATCACAAGTCACAATGCTAGGGAGGGCACACTGCACTGCAAATCCCAAAACATACTGCTGACAAACGGTTTGCAGACAAACACTCGTTCAGCCAAGGAAACAACACAATGCAGATGGTACATCCTACAAGCATAGGATGCCACATTATTACACAAAAGAGCACACACAAAACAAGACTACTACTGCCATGAAAGGTCATTTCAATAGTGCCAGCTACATCAACATGATCCCAATCATTTTCTCTTGCAGCTGATCAGGGGTATGGCTTCCAGCCATGGATTATGACACCATTTGGCAACCCATGTACTGCTGCAGAGAGTGCCTACAACGACGCCCATAAGAGTACACGCAGCATTGTCGAGAGGACCTTCGGCATCCTCAAGTCAAGGTTCCGGTGCCTCAACATTACTGGTGGTAGCCTCCTATATTCCCCGGTGATGGTCTGTAGGATCATCCTAACATGTGCAATATTGCACAACATTTGCTTCAAAAGAAACATTCCAACCAGAGCCACACATGCCTGAAGAGGAGGAAGAGGAGGATGCTGGCCTGCAACAGGAGGGGGAACTACAGAACACAGCCGCTAGTATACGCAGACGGCAACAGATCGTCAACAATTTCTTTTGAATATGATCACCTTCACCACTTTAGTTAACAAATTTAAATAAACACCTATTCTAATCACCATATCATGGTCTGGATATTCCTTTTTGCACACCTTCATCTCTACTTATCAGAATAAGAGTGTTGCCTCATGGAGCATTGCTGAGATACTGAGTAGGACACAGAACATCCCAGAGCCAATGTGATGCCTAACATACAATGGTCACATACACACACACAGTAAATGACATATATCCTGTACATTTCACCTTTGAAGGGCAATAGCAGAAGACCACAACTATTTCACACATACATGTTGAAATCAAGATCCAACGCAGCATATGGCACACAACTAAGACACCATCACTCAATAAGGGGAAAACAAGCCTCATACATGAGGCAGTCAATGTGCTTTGGCATCAGTAACAAGAATGCCTGACCAGACCCTTGACAGCAGGAAGTCCAACTGCATCCAATATTTGCAAGGAATATTTGTGACCAGAGTCCCATAGAAGCAGAACAGAGACAGCACAAGTGCCACACATATGAGCAGCATTGCACACATGACATTCCATGTACATGTCAGCCCATTTCCTAACTCCTGACACACCCATGCACCTGGTCACAACCCACCTGTCGGAAGAGGTCCCTGGAATACTAAGATGTGTACCCTGATATTCCCTCCTCTACACACTCAGACCAACATTAGCAAACCAGTGTGCTACACCCTTTCCTATGGTATGCCATTGTCATAGAACATCTGACTGCAAGGACGTCAGGTCAATTTATACACTGTCTTCTAGTTTCAAAGCCCTGTTAGCACATGTAGATTGCTTCCCCTGTGCAAATGTCTGTTGGCCCTTAGAATACAAGTCTCACCTACAGGACTGGTGAGAAACAGATGCAGCCCACACCTGTGATCACCTCAAGGCACACCACCCATTTAAAAAAGCACTGCCCCTGCTGATGCCTGGAACAGCATAGGAGTTGCCATTATGTCAAATACACCGTCAAGCATTGATACTAATTAAGCCGTGTAACACAGCCACTGGGTTCATTTGTCACCTTCAAAAACACAGGACATACACAGTTTTACATGTCAACTGTCTAGTTTGTCCTCCAAACAGTCTTAGTCAGACCACTGTCTATGCGTCACACTAAAGTATCCCTGTGTCTACATATGTACCACACTTGCGTTAGCAAACCTCTCATTCATCAGGGGGTATTGGGCATGGGCTTCTTCAATGCATACACAAATACATTGTATAGCATCATCTGCCTTTTAACTGTACCATTTGAGTTACATCCTCTTGGAAAAGCAAAATTCATGGCCCATCCCTTGTCTGGGTTGCATTTATGCATGAATGACAAAGTGTGACAGTGTCCCAGGGCCGTAGGCAGGGATTGGGTACAGGGCTTTCAGCACAACCAGCAACCTCTGAAAACCTCTGATAATGTCCATGAATAATACACAAATGAAAGGACCATGACAGTTCACACACAGAATCACGGTGCGCACAACATAGTGATGGGCTGTGTGTGGTGAATAGCTGCGAGAATAATCAGCACAGAGGCTATGATGTTCCCAGATGCAGTGGGAAGTGCAGAGGCCAACCTGTGTACAAATGTTGTAAAGACACCTGCTGGAACATCACACCTGAGACATTATCTCACTCAGCACACCAAGGTTGCCCTGTTGACTGTCTCATTACACGTCTTTAGTGACAGGGTGGGACCATCCACATGTTGGTTCACATGTCCACATCCACTTTACTCACATTGATCAACCAAGGATACTCAATAGATACAGGAATAGCTGCCACTGACTCATGATGAGTCCTGGACCGAACTGTGACAAATTACACCCCAAAAAATATACAGGATCATCATTGGACCACACACATGAACAAGACACCTATGTGCAACTGATCACTGGAAATAAGTGGAAATGTGCTGTCTTGTATGCTGGTCCACCACAGCCACTTGATAGTTGGGGCTCACTTCTAAGGCCTCAACTGTGGTGTCATCATACATTTGAGATTCACCCTTGTCTGTCTGTGCAAACAACATGGTACCCACTTCCTCAATGCATGTGTATGACTCACTGTGGGATTCACCAAGTAGTGCCTAGGAAGCTCTTACCAATACTGTAGGACATAGGATGTAGAAAATGTGGACCATTGACAAGAACAAACGTCTGCCATCCATCTGGTGCATGCTATGTCACATGTGGTGTCTACGTGACCCTAAAACTTGCAAGTCCACTTTACGGGTGTTGTTACATGTATGACTAACACATGCTCTTGCTCATTTCCAATATGACTTGCATCTAAGGATTGGACACATGGACGTCACATTCATACAAGCATATGTACAAATATGCTTCATGTGATACACACACACTTGGTCAACAAATACATTAGTTGCCAAAGCACACAATTTGAGTCAAAGGCATTTAGGTATTGTACATATGTGCATCACATTGCTATCCTCTCCTTATGCCAAACATTCACAATTTGTGCAACACACATATGTAGGCCACACTTATGACCAACTATTGCGTCAGCCAACCGTAAAAATACTGTGAAGGGAGTAGCCGATCATGGTCCACTGGAGTATGATGTCACACATGTGAACATACACCATCAACACCATACTGTCTTCAATCAGCCTATCTCTGATGTGTCCCAATTGTAACATAACCAAAAAACAAGTAAAAATGCCCAAAACCAGTTAATGCACTGTAATTTTGACGTCCCTAGCGTTATGCGTCATTTTTTGACTACCAAAACTGTATTTGCGTCATTTTTTTGGACGCACAGGAGTGAAATTTAGCCCGCATCCTGATATTTGTACAGTCCATGTACTATTATGTGGATGCTGGTTAATTTTCACTTCTGTGCGTCAAAAAAAATGACGCAAATACAGTTTTGGTAAACAAAAAATTACGCATAACGCGAAAAAGGCAGGACTTTTCATACAGGAAGTGGTGTAATAGGATATCCTGTTTCCAGATCATGTACAGTGGTTGTACTTTCACTTTCACTTTGCAGTCGATGATCCTTCTAGACTGTGTGGCTGTGTAGAGAGTGTTGTCCTGACATTTTCTGCTGTTTTTGTCCTGTGTGCTATCTGTATTGTCAATTTGTGAAATGAATATTGTTGCTGTATACTTTACTACTGTGTTTTGTCTACATTTGTCCATTTATCTTGTGTTTTTGTTGTTTGTGGGAGTCTGTTGTGGGTAGTGTTAGTTTGGGGATAGTTGGGCTCTTTCAGTGTTTAGGTTTACTTTCTATCTGTCTTTGTACCCCTACTTTCCCCCTTTTCCCCTTTCTATTTCTTTTCCCCCTATTCCCTTTCACTTCCAAGTATGTCTGGTAGGCCACGTCTTGGCAGGATGGGGGAAGAGGAGTTGGGGGTGTTCATCTGGCATGAGATGCATTTCTTGCCGCTCATGATCCAGGCAGGGTGATACAGGGGTATCCAACAGAGGCGCGCAGAATCCGGTGGGGAAAGGTGCTGCATCACCTGCAGCGTGTGCATGCCAGCCAGAGGAGTGACCACCAGATGAAGCACCGGTGGGCTGACCTCATCACCAGGGAGCAGGATCCCTTGTACCACCTGGGAATCATGATTGGTGGCACTGTTGGTGAGTACGAATCATGGTAATGTGCACGATTAAATGCTCCGTAGTGACATAAGGGGATTAGTACAATGTCTGCCAGCTAACTTGCTGACTGTGTGTAATGCTGGGGAAACATAAAGGGATCATTGATGCACTATGGCAAGGATCACAATTGCTAGCTGTCAGGTAGCACGTGCTCAGCAAACTTATAGGTTACTTTTCCATGAAGGAAATTGGTGCGGCCTTTTTGTCAGAAAAGCTAACAAAATAGTAGCCAATCATGTCTATATAGGGTACTATTGACAGAGAAGCACAGATGTACCAACATTTAGGCCAACTTTGTTGACGCAATTGCTAGACTGACTTTAGAACCACTACATGATGCAGAAAATGAGTGCTGCCTTCACGTCAATTGATAATAGCAAAGTGGCTCAGACATATGTCTCATGTGAGTCTGGTGAGTGTGGAAGGAAAGCGTTCACGGAAGTACTATGAATGTGTGGGATTATTGTGTTCCTTGATCTTTTTGGATACATGTCAGTTCTGGATTTTAAAACATCGTGAAAAGGTGTAAGGTGCACTCAGCTAACATCTTAGAATGTTTGTTGGAGTTAGTTGTGCCACAATCCAAATATGGATGGCAGTCCAAGTGTATGCACATGGCTTCTCATCTCCATGGGTGGTGCAAATCACCATAGCTGGGCCACATCAATTGAATAAACTGTAACAACAGGATGGCTTACAAAAGTCCCTGTCCCTCCCTCTGTACATTGGACCTATGTGTAATAAATGTGTCATGGCCACAAGGCATGTTTGACTGGTAATGCAGTCCTCAAGTAACCAGGCTTTGGATGTCTCTCTTAGATGCACATGATGAGACGATTACACTCCATATTTTTTACTGCTCACCAATTACGGGGCATATTTGCAACCACATGATAGTTAGGGCCAATGTATGTGTGCAGATATGTGTGTAACTGTCACAGGAGACCCATGCTATGTACAAGTTGGCCGTGATATATAAGATGCAGTACCATCATGTCTGAATGGCTGCCATTTCCTTATTCAGCCTACACATTGTATATGTTTATGAATTTGTTGAGCTGTGCACAGATTTTGAGCACATTTCTTCCTTCCATACCTTACAGGTGGACCGGCACCCTACACTGTGGGAGAGGTGGCAACATTTGAGGACCCCGACCACTCCAGTAAGTGTTCATATGTCTGTTATGTGTTGTGTTTGCTGGTTATGGACTCGTGTGAGTTGGACGCATAGCAAGGTGTGATGCGTTGGGCAAGCTTTTCTCTTGTTCCATGAGTGGGAATTCAGTTTCTCACATGTTTTGAGTTGGCCAATGCATATCCAATGGTATCATGAAGGGATTGTAGGCTATTCCTGTAGGCCCCACTGTGAGTACAGGGGTTAGTCATGTGTATGACACTTGTATCACCAAGAGTCGCACTGGAAGTCAGTCCCGATTTAGTCAGCCTGTCAGACCCACATTCTCTAAGATTGGTACAGCAAATTGCTTTCCAACAGACATCTGCTTTCCTATTTACCTACGTAATTTTGAAACAGTAGGTAGAATCTCCTAGCAGCATGTACTTCCACATGTAGTGCTACAAGTATGTGGAACTTGAGTGCAATGGCCTAGGTGTGCATGCAATTCATGATCATGGGTGTTCTAGCAACTCTGGCCCATATTTATACTTTTTGACGCTAAACTGCGCTAACGCAGTTTAGCGTCAAAAAATTTAGCGCCGTCTAACGCCATTCTGAAGCGCCATGCGGGCGCCGTATTTATGGAATGGCGTTAGCCGGCGCTAGCAGACCGGCGCTGCCTGGTGTGCGTGGAAAAAAACCACGTACACCAGGCAGCGCCGGCGTAGGGGGAAAATGGCGTTAGGGCGTCTTAAAATGGGGCAAGTCAGGTTGAGGCAAAAAAATCGCCTCAACCCGATTTGCGCCATTATTTTCGACGCCCAGACGCCATTTAAATGACTCCTGTCTTAGTAAAGACAGGAGTCATGCCCCCTTGCCCAATGGCCATGCCCAGGGGACTTATGTCCCCTGGGCATGGTCATTGGGCATAGTGGCATGTAGGGGGGCACAAATAAGGCCCCCCTATGCCACCCAAAAAAAAAAAAAAAAAATTATACTTACCTGAACTTACCTGAATGTCCCTGGGGTGGGTCCCTCCATCCTTGGGTGTCCTCCTGGGGTGGGCAGGGGTGGCAGGGGGGGTCCCTGGGGGCAGGGGAGGGCACCTGTGGGCTCATTTTGAGCCCACAGGCCCCTTAACGCCTACCCTGACCCAGGCGTTAAATAGTGGCGCAAATGCGGGGTTTTTTGACCCGCCACCTCCCGGGCGTGACTTTTGCCCGGGAGTATAAATACGACGCATTTGCGTCGCCGTCATTTTTTTAGACGGGAACGCCTTCCTTGCATCTCATTAACGCAAGGAAGGCGTTCACGCAAAAAAATTACGCTATTTGCCCATACTTTGGCGCTAGACGCGTCTAACGCCAAAGTATTAATATGGCGTTAGTTTTGCGCCGAATTTGCGTCGAAAAAAACGACGCTAATTCGGCGCAAACGGAGTATAAATACGGGCCTCTGTGTCTGATGTAAGTCAGGCCTCACTGGAAGTATATGTTGTGTACCAAGTTCTGCATTTCCTGACATGTCTGACCCTATGAGTGCTCTAGGGTTTGCTGACTCCTAATTGTAGATAGACCTTACCTGTGGTGTGTCTGTAGAGACAAACATGTGGAGTTTTCTACACACTCCTCGGTGTACATGTTGTTGGCAAATTATAGTTGTTTATCCACCCCCCTCAAACACAGGCATGGGTTTGTGAATGGGGTACCTAGTACTGATGCTACCAGTATGTTATACATACATGTGAATAAGTGACGGTTTGGTTGCAAACTAGTATGCACACTCAGGTTTGGCACTTGGTACTATACTGGCAAGTCCAGTTACAACTTGCAGACCATGTGGCTTTAGTTTTGCTTTCCGTACACTGACATTTATAGCCCAGGTCTTGGCGGAGGATATGCAGCATGATTCTTAGCTGATAACTGCCAGAACTCAGATTGCAAGTCAAAGCCAGTTGTTACCCATCTTGGAGGTTATGGATGTGCTATGTGTGATGTGACCTTTGTAGTCTGGCCTGCCATGTACTACCTCAGGGACATTCAATGATCTGTATTGTGATATGAGCTGTTACAAGTACAGTAGATGTAATGTCTGATAAACTTGCTGTACCATTTCACACAATGCAGTTACTAATGTAGAATATCTGCATTTGTCTTCACAGCTGTTAACATGACTCCAGACCAGCTCCGTGAATTTCAGCGACGGGCCATGCGATATCAGCACATCCTGCTGGTGGAGTCGGGGTTCCGGAGGATGGCCCAGCGATATCGCCATGAATGGGCCTCCGGGGCATGGAGAGCCTTCCCACAGGGTGGGCCTACTTTGCCCACCACAGCCACCACCAGAACAACCACCAATTCGAGCCAGGTGGCCCCACCCACAGCTGCCACTGTTGGTCCGACATCTGCTGGACTTCCAGGCCCCAGCATTGCCACCGGTGCAGGACAGCCCACTAGGCCTGGCACCACATCCACACAGACCTCCTCCACCTGTACCCAGACTGCCACTGCTCCATCTGTTGACCCTGCAGCCTTCAACAAAATGGATCGTAAAATGGACAAAGTACTGCGCAAGTTGAGCCACCTGAGCCGGGATGTGCGGCACATTAACCGGCGTGTTAAGTCCATTAAGAGGACCCTACGGAGGGCCAAACTCTAGACTTTTTGCTATGGACATGATTCCCTCCCCTCCCTCCTCTTTCCTTGTTCTTATAGTTAGTGGGCTTAGGGGGGCTTAGTGTTAGGTTAGTATAGGCTGTTAGTTTAGTTAGTGTTAGTGGGTGGGGGGGTGGGGGTTCCTGCTTGTTTCTATTTTTACTTATTACATGTGTGGGTGGGTGGGGGGCAGTTATGTTGGGGTTCTTGTGTGTTTAAAAAAAAAATCAAAAAAAATATATATATATATATATATATATATATATTTGTATAGGATAGTATAGTATGTGTTTAGGTTAGTATGTGTTGTCCTCCATGTGTCCCGTCTCATAAGGGATCTGGGGGTCGATGTTTAGAACGTTTCATTACATGTGATAAGTAAGTGTAGCTTAGGTTAGTTAGGGACAGATGTGGGTAATGAGTAGTCAGGGTAGATTAGGGTAGGTAAGATTTTTCCCTCAGTTTCCTCATCTGTGATTAGCATTTAATAAATATTTGGTTAACCCTTAATTGTATGTGTTGAAAGGTACTTGATCGTGGGTTTGGATTCAGTGTACATCAATTTTGACTATAACTTCTGTGTCCTATGGTACAAACAAATCCCAACTGAGCAGTACGATTGGCAGCTAGCCCAGAGCTACCTTGCAAAGTGTCGACCCTTGGTTGCAACCACCAATCACAGTTAATATGGATCCCAATGTGTTTCTGTTGATAAGTGTGTTTTGAAAGTCACAAACAGTGCTTCCAGACTTGGTATCGGGGAAACAGTTTTAGGTCTGACTGCAGTGTGATGATCATGCACACCCTTATAAGATGAGTTCTCATTGGCAATCTTGTATTCTTGTCTTCATGACCCTCATACATAATTTGTGACACAGTTCGGCATGATTACCTATTTGTATGTTAACTCAGACACCTTCATTTATGCAATTTTTTTAGTGTTTACTTAGATTAGTGTGGCATGTTTATTGTGTTATTTTTGCAAGTTGACAACATTTTGCGGCCACTATTTGATGACTCAGTTATCCCCTGAGGAACCATTCTTCTGTCCAACACAGCATTTTGGTGTATGGTTTCTCACTTCATCAGATTTGTCCCTCACGATGGGCAGAGTATGATGCAATCATGGGCACTGTGCAGAATTCTCTGACTACATATTATCAGGATGGTTGTATTGACAAGCTACGTAATTTAACAGTAGGCACATTTCAGTTATCTACTTCACAGCTGATATGTCACATTACCCAGAGACAGATTTGTTGTGTAAGTGCTATTTATTGAAACGTGCTGTAGTGCTATCTGTACATTGTCCATGATTGTGAGTCCATTATAGTGACATCTTACATTGTGATCCAACACAAGGGGTTACGGAAATGCTTTTGACATGCTGGGGTTGATGTTTCAGACAGTGCAGAGGGACAGGATTTGGCAATGAGTAGGAGAGAGACAATCACCGGGCTGGGTGACAAGATATACAGTGGTTTGCAAAACAGTGCTTGAGTAAAGTTGTTGCAAGACTGGCAAGTTACAAAGCGCAGGACCTTGGTAAATGTGGGCCATGTGGCAGGGACTAGTGCTTCCGGGTCATTTTCCTTGTGAAAGTGATCTGTTCCATGTCTTCTTCTTCTGATGTGTGTTGCATGCTCTGTCCTTGTTGTTGTTGGCTGTGAAGGGGCAACACACACCTCAGTCTTAGAAGACGTGGAGTCAGACATCCCGGTCGCTGCTCCTTGTGAAGGTCTTAAGGGCAGTACTGCAGCAAGGAGGGTCTGCTGGTTCTTGAGAATAGCAGCCACATCACAATGGTAGGCAGCCAGGTCGGCCCTGAGGGAGTCATGATTGTATTCGTGCATGCAGTGGAAGGTTTGGGGTACGAGGTGTTGTGGCAACTCCCTTACTGCAGTGGTGAATTCCTTGACAGTTTCTTGTAGTCCTTGCAGTATGGATGTTAGGGCTTGCATAGCTGCTGCCTGATCTGCAGATGTCATTATGCACGAACGCATCCCCTCAAGGCTGGCTGCCACAGTTTGCATCCCCACCCGCACCTCCTTGGCCAGCTCCCGCAGTACTCCAACTATAGTTCTCTCAAAGCTGGTGCCAGTGTCGTCTGAGTCCTCAGCTGTATTGGAGCAGGCAGGTTTTACAATTGGGGTGGTGGGTGGATCCTCTGCGATGGCTGCTTGTTCTGTGCTCCTCCTTGTGACTGAAGGTAGGGTCTGGAGGGTGTCAAGGACCTTTTGGATAGTCTCCTGGGGAATGTTTATCGGCTCGTCATCCATGTCATCAGGGAAATCTGGGACAGGCATATCGGCAGGAGATCCATCTTCCTCTGCAATGAAACAGGGTACAATTAGTGTGTCTGTGTTGTGGCAATTTTGATGTGACGTGCCTGCCTTTTGATGAATTCACTTTGTGATCTTGTTTTGTGTTAATTTCTCCAGTCCTTCAGATGGGCATTCTTCCAGGCCTATGGCCCACCTGTGTGTCACATGTATGTTATTGAGTTATCAGACTTGTCAGCCTCATTGCCTCTAGGTGTTGGTTTATGCCAAATAGAGAATTGCCACCTTCTTTTCCTACTCAAGCCTCCGTCTACATCCATTCTCATGGTGAGACCTTTCACTAGCTGTGGGTGTACTGATAGCCCTGGCAGCACACTTAACAATCTGGACCTGCCCCAATCTCAGATCTTTCACATCCACTTAAATGTAATTGACATGTGGCATATCCTATGCATGGCAATGTTATGATCCGATATGGATGTTGACATTGGTAATGTGTCCTGCTGATGTTGGGGAATGTGTGTTACATTGGATTGCCCTGATAATCGTATCAGTGTCCTATTCCCTCCTCTGACTGTGCAGGTGTATTTCAGTGACCAGTTACATGTGTCCCCCCTTCAATGCTGTTGTCTGAGCAGTATGACATTTGGGATGTTGCATTGTTACCCAGGCACAGGATGGACCCAGACATATGCAGCATGGGTGTGTCCTTAGTGCTGTGTAGCTCCTATTGTTGTTTACATTGGCTGATGTTTGCGACAACTATGGGCATTGACATTTGACAGTACTGGGGACTTTGTCTTGTTTCTGGGGATTGTTAAAGTTGTCATACTCACCCCCTAATTTAGGTGTGTATGATCCATGGGGAGGTTACTGCCATTGGCTACTTGAGCTACACACAGAGCAGAGGTGGTAGTGGCAACTGTTGTTGCAGTTACATTCCAGTTGTCGGTATGGCTAGAGGTTATTAATAGGGCCCTAGTTAATGTAGGGAGTATGGTGGCTGACGTGTGCCGGGATGTCAGTTTGACATTGAGGCCTTCCCTCCTGGCGTGGCTTTCCCTTTGCTCCATTGTTGGCATGACAGCATGCCCCCATGGGACTGTTTTTGGTGATGTGTAATGGTGTGCCCTGGGTCTTCTCAGAACCGGCCATGTCCCCATGCCATTCCCCTTTACCCATGCCACTCCATGTATTAGATGACTTCCATGCATTTAGTGGTCGGTATCCCCCCCTGCTCACAGTTGACATTAGTGCATTTTAGTTTCCCATGTGACTTATCCTGCATGTGCGTTGTCTCCTGGTAGCCCGGGCTGTCCTGTCCTTGAATCCCTGTGACAATCTCCTCAGGGATGACGGCTGCGACCATCTGCTCCATGTGGTCCAGGGCCTCCTGGTGTGCTGGACTCCCCCTCCAGTCTGCAGTGCTGCCTTCTTGTTCCTGGCCATCTTTTCCTTGGTCCTGCACTTGCAGTCATGCCAGCGTTTCTTGCACTCGATGACTGTTCTGCGTACTTCAGCCACACTGTTAATCTTGTCGACAATTTGTTGCCATATAGCCTCTCTCCTACTGATTGGCAACTTTGATGTGACAAACAGTTGGTGCTGGTGTTCCGTCACCTCTTTCATCAGAATTTCCTGCTCCTCTGCACTAAAGCAACACTTTCTTTTCTTCTTAAAAGTGTCCTGGTTATTGTGTGGGTCCTCCTGGATGGTTCCTGGTCTGCTGTCATCTTCCAGGGGTCTGTAGTGGCATCTGGGAACCATTTTGGCTCACCTCTGGTGTAATGGCGGTGTTCGTGGGTCTTTTTGATGCTATTACGTCAAAAAATGGCGCATACCCAGTTTGCGGGGTCGTAAATCGACCCACAGTCATTTCCGCTGTGTTAACGTCGTTTTGCTTTACGACTTGACGCTGCGGTGTGCGTCAAAAACAATGACTCCCACTTGTGGTTTGTGCCGATGTGCGTCAAAGTATAAATATGACGCCCGCACTGCGCACCAAAATGGCGTTAGCCGGCGGTATAAAAAATTACGCAAAACTGCGCCGGCGCAGTTTTGCGTCAAATAGTATAAATATGGGACCAAGTGTCTCATACACTTTTCATTCTACTCCTGAGTCTTAGACACGCAGGGTCCATACATGAACAACCACGTGGACAATTTTTGAGCAGAAAGCGCCACACACATATGAAGTACGAAGACTTCCCTACCTCCCCTTTTACAGTCAGGGCTGGGGTGGAGAACTAAAAGCACACTTAGTAAAGGTTTTCAAACTAGCCACTGCCCCTTTGTTTTCTCACGTTATTGCACTCTTTCCTTCTTTCTCTCTTCTCCCTCTCTTGTTGCTTTCTCCTTCTTTACCTTCCTGTTCCCTACTTCTCTTTCTATCTCTCGAAGTCTACCCTTGCCTGCTGCAGTCAACCTAGGAGAGCTGCAGAAGGTGGCATAGGCACCAGGAGTGTCCCTGGGCTTCCAAAACTGCCCCAGTGACTGCAGGCCACCAGGGAAATGATATAAAAGAAGAGCTCAGCTTACGTTTTTTTTTGTTTGTAGAAAACAAGTTGATGGTATCACAAAAACAAGTGAATTGCTGGCATTTTGCATGATCTGCTGCAAGGCTGTGTTCTAAGCAATATTTTTTCCCACTAGGATCCTTGACCACTGCTCTTAATTCCAATGCTGTAAAAGTTGCCTCCTGTTGGTTCTGATGGCGGAGCCCTACCTTTTGATATTATCTGAAATCACATCTTGTAAACCTAGTACCTACTCCCAGCAAAAATCCCCCAACACAGCCGTACACTAACAAACACTTGCCCTTCCCCCTTCCCTCTCACCAGAGGAGCTAATGTTGACATCCAGAGTGTTTATTGTCCTAGCATGCACTGCTTTTGAACACTTGGCTGCAATTAATACACAATCCCTGGCCTCCAGTGAATGCACGCCACCAGGGAAATGGAATAAAAACCATCCCAGCTCTACTTACGTTTTGTTTTTGTAAAGCTGATGGTATCACAAAAAATTTGAATTGATTGTATTTTGCAAGAGCTGCTGCAAGGCTGTGTGCAAAGCAATATTCGACCACTGCTCCTAATTTCTATGCTGTAAAAGTCACCCCTGTTGGTTCTGATGGCAGTGATCCCTAGTATCTGCTCCCAGCAAAAATTCTCCAACACACACATACACTAACACACACTTGCTCTTCCCCTTCCCTCTCGCCAGAGGAGCTAATGTTGACATCCAGAGTGTTTATTGTCTTAGCATGCACTGTTTTTGAACACTTAGCTGCAATTAATACACAATCCTTGGCCTCCAGTGAATGCACGCCACCAGGGAAATGGAATAAAAACCATACCAGCTCTACTTATGTTTTGTTTTTGTAAAGCTGATGGTATCACAAAAAATGTGAATTGATTGTATTTTGCAAGAGCTGCGGCAAGGCTGTGTGCAAAGCAATATTCGACCACTGCTCCTAATTTCAATGCTGTAAAAGTTACCCCTGTTGGTTCTGATGGCAGTGATCCCTAGTATCTGCTCCCAGCAAACATTCTCCAACACACATGTACACTAACACACACTTTCTCTTCCCCCTTCCTCCTATCCTCCCTCCAGAGGACCTAATGATGACAGCCACATGTGTTTATTGTCCTGGCATTCACTGATTTTGAACACTTACACTGTAATTAATACGCAATCCAAGCATTATATTACAGTGAACAGGCCAGTGGCTGAAGACTGTCTTGGTCAACAGACTGAGGGCGGCCGACCTGCAACTAAACAGTGCCTTCTCAGGTGTGAAGACTGTATAGATACTTACTCCCCATGCTTTCTGTCAGTATTTTTAGTACAAATATGTTTGGATTTCTAACATTCACATTTGAGTTACTTGCTCTCTGGCACTGTGAAATAGAGAGAGTAGCCCCCTTTCAAAACTGGGGTCAGTCAGTTGTAGGAGGCTGGCCTGGCTTAAAGTGGGTACCTGATGGTACTTACACCTTGTGCCAGGCCCAGTTATCCCTTATTAGTAGATTAGTAGTGTTCTAGCAGCTTAGACTGATGGAGGTAGCTATAGCAGGGCAGCTTAGGCTGAATTAGGAGACATGCTACAAAGCTCCTACTATACCACTTATATCATATAGCACTATTTCATAAGAAACACAATACTCAGAGTTACTAAACATAAAGGTACTTTATTTTAGTGACAATGTGCCAAAAATATCTCAGAGGATATACTCCCTTAAGAGGTAAGTAAAATAACTAAAATATACATACAAACCAGAATCAGGTAAGTAATCACTTAGAAAAGCAGTGCAAACACTGTAGAATACAGTAGGATGCAATAGGCCTAGGGGCAACACAAACCATATACTCCAAAAGTGGAATGCAAACCACAAATGGACTCCAGGCCTAGTGTAGTGTGTAGAGGGTCGCTGGGAGTGTAAGAAAACACTAAGGGTGTCCAAGATACCCCACCCCAAAACCCTGAATAGTAGGAGTAAAGTTACCCTACTTCGCCAGAAACACAGTAAAGTCAGGAAAGGAGATTCTGCAAGGATAACAACTGACTGCAAAGCACTGAAGACAGATTCCTGGACCTGAGGACCTGCAAAGGAAGGGGACCAAGTCCAAGAGTCACACAAATGTCAGGGTGGCGGGGCAGGAGCCCACTAAACCCCGGATGAAGGTGCAAAAGGGCTGCCTCTGGGTGGATGAAGCCAAATATTCTGCAACAACAGAAGATGCCAGGAACTTTTCCTTTGCACAGAAGATGTCCCATGGTGTGCAGGAGGATGCAGAGTTGTTTTCACGCAGAAAGACCGCAAACAAGCCATGCTAGCTATGGGTGCTGCCCGGGCCCAGGAAGGACCAGTAGGTCACCCCTTGGAGGAGGAGACAGAGGAGCGCTCAACAGCACAGAGATCCCATGTAGAAGCAGGCAGCACCCGCAGAAGCACTTGAACAGGCATTCAAGAAATCTGAGCACGCCGGTCACCTCAACACTACAAAGGAGGGTCCCAGTAAGGTGGTGGTCATCTCAGCGAGTTGAGCAATGCAGGATGGAGTGCTGGGGACATGGGCTATGCCGTTCATGAAGGACTCCTTGCAGAATTGCACAGAAGCCCTAGCAGCTGCATTTCACACAGTACACAGGATTGCTGTCTGGCGTGGGGAGGCAAGGACTTACCTAAACCAAATTTAGACAGAAGGACCTCTGGACTGTCGGGGTCACTTGCATCCAGCTCCTGTGTTCCATGGACCACGCTCGTCAAGATGAGCGGGGACCCAGAGGACCGATGATACAGAAGTTTGGTGCCTGCGTTAGCAGGGGGAAGATTTCTTCGACCCACAGGAGATTTCTTCTTGGCTTCCAGTGCAGGGTGAAGGCAGACAGCCCTCAGAGCATACACAACCAGGAAACAGTTGAGAAAGCCAGCAGGATTAGGCGCTACAATGTTTCTGGTAGTCATCTTGCTACTTTGTTGTGGTTTTGCAGGCGTCCTGGAGCAGTCAGCGGTCGATCCTTAGCAGAAGTCGAAGAGGAAGATGCAGAGGAACTCTGGTGAGCTCTTGCATTCGTTATTTGAAGAGAAACCCACAGGGAAGACCCTAAATAGCCCTCAGAGGAGGATTGGCCACCTAACCAGTGAAGCACCTATCAGGAGGGGTCTCTGACGTCACCTGCTGGCACTGGCCACTCAGAGGGCTCCATTGTGCCCTCACACCTCTGCATTCAAGATGGCAGAGGTCTGGGACACACTGGAGGAGCTCTGGGCACCACCCCTGGGGTGATGATGGACAGGGGAGTGGTCACTCCCCTTTCCTTTGTCTAGTTTCGCACCAGAGCAGGGGCTGGGGGATCCCTGAACCGGTGTTGACTGGTTTATGCAAGGAGGGCACCATCTGTACCCTTCAAAGCATTCCCAGAGGCTACACCTCTCAGGCCCTTAACACCTATTTCCAAAGGCATATGGTGTAACACCCTCTCTCAGAGGTAATCCTTTGTTCTGCCTTCCTGGGACTGGGCTGCCCAGACCCCAGGAGGGCAGAAACCTGTCTGAGGGTTGGCAGCATCTGTAGCTGCAGTGAAAACCCCAGAGAGCTAGTTTGGCAGTACCCGGGGTCCATGCTGGAGCCCTGGGGATTCATGGGATTGGCACACCAATACCAGATTTGGCATGGGGGGACAATTCCTGATCTTAGACATGTTATATGGCCATATTCGGAGTTACTATTGTGAAGCTCCATATAGGTATTAACCTATATGTAGTGCACGCGTGTAATGGTGTCCCCGCACTCACAAAGTCTGGGGAAATTGCCCTGAACAATGTGGGGGTACCTTGGCTAGTGCCAGGGTGCCCTCACACTTAGTAACTTTGCACCTAACCTTCACCAAGTGAGGGTTAGGCATATAGGTGACTTATAACTTACCTAAGTGCAGTGTAAAATGGCTGTGAAATAACGTGGACGTTATTTCACTCAGGCTGCAGTGGCAGTCCTGTGTAAGAATTGTCTGAGCTCCCTATGGGTGGCAAAAGAAATGCTGCAGCCCATAGGGATCTCCTTGAACCCCAATACCCTGGGTACCTAGGTACAATATACTAGGGAATTATAAGGGTGTTCCAGTGTGCCAATCAGAATTGGTGAAAATGCTCACTTGCCTGCAGTGACAATTTTAAAAGACAGAGAGAGCATAAGCACTGAGGTTCTGGTTAGCAGAGCCTCAGTGACACAGTTAGGCACCGCACAGGGAACACATTTAGGCCACAAACTATGAGCACTGGGGTCCTGGCTAGCAGGATCCCAGTAAGACAGGCAAAAACAAACTGACACACAAGAAAAAATGTGGGTAACATGCAAGGCAAGATGCTACTTTCCTACACAACCCCCCCCAAACGAGGGACAATAAGGCTAACCTTGCCCAGATGAGTCTTCATTGTCTAAGTGGAAATATCTGGAGAGTCCATCTGCTTTGGAGTGGGTACTCCCAGGTCTATGTTCCACTGTATAGTCCATTTCCTGTAGGGAGATGGACCACCTCAACAATTTAGGGTTTTCACCTTTCATTTGTTTAAGCCATAATAGAGGTTTGTGGTCTGTCTGAACAATAAAGTGAGTACCAAACAGGTATAGTCTCAACTTTTTCAGTGCCCAGACCACAGCAAAGGCCTCCCTCTCTATGGCAGACCAACGCTTTTCTCTAGCGGTCAACCTCCTGCTGATAAAAACAACAGGTTGATCCTGGCCCTCAGTGTTAAGCTGTGACAACACTGCCTCAACCCCTAATTCAGAAGCATCAGTCTGGAATATGAACTTCTTGGAGTAGCAAGGGCTTTTTAGGACAGGTGCAGAGCACATGGCCTGTTTGAGCTCATCAAAAGCCTTTTGACAGCTAGCTGCCCACAGTACCTTTTTAGGCATCTTCTTTCTAGTGAGGCCATTAAGAGGAGCTGCAATGGAGCCATAGTTCTTAACGAACCTCCTATAGTACACTGTGAGGCCTAAGAAGGCTCTCACCTGGGTTTGAGTTGTAGGGGGAGCCCATTCCATAATGGTCTGGATCTTCCCTTGCAGTGGTGCAATCTGTTCCCCACCTACCAGGTGGCCCAGAGAAACCACTTTCTCCTGACCTATCTAGCACTTTTAAGCCTTGATTGTGAGGCCTGCTTTTTGCAGGGCCTCTAAAACTTTCCATAGGTGGACCAGGTGCTCATTCCAGGTGGAGCTAAAGACAGCTATATCATCTAACTATGCTGCACTAAAATCTTCCAGACCTTGCAGGACTGTGTTCACCAACCTCTGAAAAGTGGCAGGTGCATTTTTCAAACCAAAGGGCATCACAGTGAACTGATAGTGCCCTCCAATGGTGAAAAATGCAGTTTTAGGTTTAGCATCTTCTGATAATTTAACCTGCCAATACCCTGCAGTTAAATCAAAAGTGCTTAGATACTTGGCAGAAGCCAGTGTATCTATTAGATCATTGCCCTGGGTTTAGGGTAAGCATCAGTTTTGGTTACTTGATTGAGACCTCTGTAGTCAACACAAAAACTCATTTCTCTTTTACCATCCTTACTGTGAGGCTTTGGGACAAGCACCACCGGGCTAGCCCATGGGCTTTCTGAAGGCTCAATCACTCCTAAGTCCAGCATTTTCTGTACCTCTTGTTTTATGCAATCCCTGACATGGACAGGCTGCCTATAAATCTTACTTTTGACAGGACAACTGTCTCCAGTGTTGATTGTGTGCTCATACCAAGTAGTGGTACCTGGTATCAGTGAGAAGAGTTTAGAAAATTGGCTTAGGAGATTTACACAGTTGTCATTTTGATCAGCAGTAAGACAATCTGCAAGCACCACTCCCTCTACTAAGCCATCAGCTTCAGTGGTGGAGAAGAGATCAGGTAGAGGGTCACTCTCTTCTTCCTGTCCCTCATCAGTTGCCAGGAGCAGGGTTAAGTCAGCCCTGTCATAGTAGGGTTTTAGGCGATTGAGATTGAGCACCCTAAGGGGACTCCTGGCAGTGCCCAGGTCTACCAAGTAGGTAACCTCACCCTTTTTCTCAACAATGAGATGGGCTCCACTCCATTTGTCTTGGAGTGCTCTTGGGCCACAGGCTCCAATACTCACACCTTCTATCCTGGGTGGTACTGGGTCAGGACAGCCTTCTGGTCATGCCATTGCTTTTGGAGCTCTTGGCTGGCCTGAAGGTTTTTACTGGCCTTTTTCATGTACTCGGCCATTCTGGATCTTAGGCCAAGTACATAGTCCACAATGTCTTGTTTAGGACCTTTTAAAGGTTGTTCCCAACCCTCCTTCACAAGTGCAAGGGGACCTCTCACAGGGTACCCAAAGAGGAGTTCAAAAGGGCTAAAGCCCACTCCTTTTTGGGGTACCTCCCTTTAAGCAAACAGGAGGCATGGCAACAGGACATCCCATCTCCTTCTGAGTTTTTCAGGAGTCCGATTATCATACCATTGAGAGTTGTATTAAACCTGTCAACCAGACCATTTGTTTGTGGATGATAAGGAGTAGTGACTTGTAAGTTACACCACACTCCTTCCATATAGCTTTGAGGTATGCAGACATGAAGTTACTACCTCTGTCTGACACCACTTCCTTAGGGAAGCCCACTCTAGAAAAGTTTCCCAGGAGGGCCTTTGCCACTGTAGGAGCTGTGGTTGTCCTTAAGGGAATTTCTGCAAGATACCTAGTGGCATGGTCAACTACCACAAGGATAAACCTATTGCCTGCAGCTGTTGGAGGATCAAGGGGGCCAACTATGTCAACACCTACCCTTTGAAAGGGTACCCCAACCACATGAAGTGGAATTAAGGGGGCCTTAGGTGTGCCACCAGTCTTGCCACGGGCTTGGTAGGTCACACAAGAGTGACACAACTCTTTAGTGTCCTCTGACATATGAGGACAGTGAAACAATGGAACAAGTCTGTCCCAAGTTTTGCTCTGGCCCAAATGTCCAACCAAAGGAATGTCATGTGCCAAGCTTAGAAGAAACTCTCTATACTGCAAAGGGATGACCAATCTCGTGGCAGCTCCAGGTTTAGGGTCCCTTGACTCAGTATACAGGAGGTTATCTTCCCAATACACCTTATGGCTATCACTGACATCCCCATTCTGCTGTTTGACAGCTTGCTGTGTCTAACCCTCTAGTGTGGGACAGGTCTGCTGTGCCACACTCAGCTCTTCCTTAGCAGGTCCCCCTGTACCCAAAAGCTCAGCAGTGTCTGCTGTCAGCTCATTTGGTGTAGGTTCTGCACAGGTTCCTCTTCCTCAAAAGGGGAATCTTCTGGAGAGGAAGGGATAGTGGGCAAGGATTTACCCTTTCTACCCCTAGCTTTTGGGAGCACTTGGTCCATTGTTCCAGGATCCAAGTTTCCCTGTCCTTTTTGCTTCTTGGCCTGAGCTCTCGTCAAAGCAAAAATATGCCCAGGAATGCCCTGCATTGTTGCATGAGCCTCCAACTCCACTTCAGCCCAAGCTGATGTCTCCAAATCAATGCCTAGTAAGCAATCTACAGGTAATTTAGTGGCTACCACAACTTTTGTTGGACCAGTACCCCCCAGCCCCAGTTGAGATTCACAACAGCCATGGGGAGGCTAATTGTGTTATTGTGAGCACAGTCACTTGGTACTGCTGACCAAGTAGGTGTTGATCAGGGTGAACCAGTTTCTCAATCACCATAGTGACACTGGCTCCTGTGTCCCTGCAGGCCTCAACCTCAACACCATTTATTAGGGGAAGTTGCTTGTACTTACCCATATTAAGGGGACAAGCAACCAAGGTGGCAAAGTCAATACCACCATCAGAGACTAAAACAGCCTCTGTGGTCTCCGTAACAAGACCAACGTCAACTACACTACCAATGGTGAGCCCAGCTACACCATTAGATTGGCTATTTGTAGTAGATTTCCCACCACCACTGCTATTGCTAGGGGCACTAGAAGTTGCAGTTGGGTTTGTGGTAGTGGGAGCCTTGGTGTTTTTCTTTGGACAAGTGGGATCACCTGCCCAATGGCCTTTTACTTTACATAAATAACACCATGGCTTCTTTTGATTTTGGGAAGAGGATTTGCACCCACCACCCCCAGAGGATTTTTGTGGGCCTGATGAAGACTCAGAATGTTTTTTATCTTGGTCCCCACCCTTGTCAGAAGACTTACCATCCTTCTTCTTGCCATCCTTGTCACCCCCTGTATGAACTTTTCTGTTCACTCTTGTTCTGACCCATTTGTCTGCCTTCTTTCCCAATTCTTGGGGAGAGGTCAAATCTGAGTCTACCAAGTACTGGTGAAACAAATCAGACACACAATTGTTCAAAATATGCTCTCTCAGGCTTAGATTATACAGGCTTTCATAGTCAGTCACCTTACTGCCATGTAACCAACCCTCCAAGGCCTTCATTGAACAGTCTACAAAGTCTGTCCAGTCTTGAGAGGACTCTTTTCTGGTGTGTCTGAACTTAATCCTGTATTGTTCAGTGGTTAAGCCAAATCCATCCAAGAGTGCATCTTTCAAAACTTTGTAGTTATTAGCATCACTTTCTCTGACAGTAAGGAGCCTATCCCTACCCTTACAAGTGAAAGATAGCCACAAGATAGCACCCCACTGCCTTTGAGGGACCAACTGTACCATACAGGCCCGCTCAAGTGCAGCAAACCACGTGTTAATGTCATCTCCCTCCTTGTAAGGGGGGACTATCTAATGCAAGTTTCTGTAATCTTGTTCTCTCACAGGATTGCTATCAAAAACACTGGTGCTGCCACCATGGGGACCTAATCCAACCTCTGCCTTTCCCTCTCTACATCTAGAGATTCCCTGTCTAAGGCCAGCTGCTGCTGTCTTAGCTTCAGCCTGGCCTCTTCCAACCTGAGCTTTCTGAGTTCCCTTTCCATAGTGTTATCCTCAGGGTGGGAGGCTTGGGAATTCTGAGACACAGAAGAAATGTGGGAATTGGCAGAGTAAGACCTGTCCCTAACTGGCTGGACTCTAGTAACCTGGCCTTTAGGAGTGAAAGGTGTCCTACTAGTGTATGACCCCCTCCCACTACCAGTGTCACTAGATGGCCTGTTAGATAGCAGGTCTTTGGAAGAACCCTCCCCAGCATCCCCAGGGGACTCATCTGAGTCTTGCTGGGTACCCCCCTCCTCTATCTCCTGATCCTGGGATGGGCCAGACTGGTTCTGGTCACTTTCTAGGAGAAGGCTAAAGAGAAGATCTTTGGTAGGATTCTTACCAATGGTTAAACCTCTTTCAGTGCAGAGACCCCTCAAACTTTTAAAGTTTAAACTACCATAGGTTGCCTGGACAACTGTGGGAGTACGTTCTACTGCAGATATGATTGTTAGAAAGGGTTTAGGACAGAGAGAAAAAAAAGTTTAGAAACTTTTAAAGAAAAAAAAGCGAAAAACTTTTTCAAACTTTTCAAAACTTCTGAAAATGTTTCTGAAACGTTTTAGAAAGTTTAGAGAAAGAAAGTTAAACTGTTTAGGTTAACTTTGTATAATCTGAAGTATTTGGTATATGTTTTTCTTATGAAAAGCACCAATGACAAAGTGGTTAAGCAGTTACAAGTAGTTATCCCACCACTGCACCACCAATGTAGGAGGCTGGCCTGGCTTATAGTGAGGACCTTATGGTACTTACACCTTGTGCCAGGTCCAGATATCCCTTATTAGTAGGTTAGTAGTGTTATAGCAGCTTAGGCTGAGAGAGGTAGTTATAGAAGAGCAGCTTAGGCTGAACTGGGAGACATGCAAAGCTCCTACTATACCACTTATATCAGATAGCACTATATCATAAGAAACACAATACTCAGAGTTACTAAAAATAAAGGTACTTTATTTTAGTGACAATGTGCCAAAAATATCTCAGAGGATATACTCCATAGGAGGTAAGTTAAATACCCAAAATATACACACAAACCAGAATCAGGTAAGTAAACAGTTAGAAAAGTAGTGCAAACACTGCAGAATATAATAGGATACAATAGACCTAGGGGCAACACAAACCATATACTCCAAAGGTGGAATGCGAACCACGAATAGACCCCAGGCCTAGTGTAGTGTGTAGAGGATTGCTGGGAGTGTAAGAAAACACTAAGGGTGTCCAAGATACCCCATCACAAGACCCTGAAAAGGAGGAGTAAAGTTACCCTACTTCCCAAGAAACACACTAAAGTCGTGATAGGAGATTCTGCAAGGATAACAACTGGCTGCAAAGCACTGAAGTAGGATGCCTGGACCTGAGGACCTGCAAAGGAAGGGGACCAAGTCCAAGAGTCACGCAAGTGTCCGGTGGGGCAGGAGCCCACTAAACCCCGGATGAAGGTGCAAAAGGGCTACCTCTGGGTGGAAGAAGATGAAGATTCTGCAACAACGGAAGATGCCAGGAACTTCTCCTTTGCACGGAAGATGTCCCACGGCTTGCTGGAGGATACAGAATTGTTTCCACACACAAAGACTGCAAACAAGCCTTGCTAGCTGCAAAGGTTGCGGATGAAGATAATGGGTGCCGCCCATCCCCAGGAAGGACCAGGAGGTCGCCCCTTGGAGGAGGAGACACACAGAAGCACAGAGAGCCCATGCAGAAGCAGGCAGCACCCACAGAAGCACCTGAACATGCATTCAAGAAATCTGAGCATGGCGGTCATCTCAACACTACAAAGGAGAGTCCCACGAAGGCGGTGGTCAACTCAGTGATTTGAGCAATGCAGGACAGAGTGCTGGGGACCTGGGCTATGATGTGCACGAAGGATTCCTTGCAGAAGTGCTCTAGCAGCTGCAGTTCACACAGTACACAGGATTACTGTCTGGCGTGGGGATGCAAGGACTTACCTCCACCAAATTTGGACAGAGGGACCTCTGGACAGTCGGGGTCTAGATCCTGTGTTACAGGGACCACGCTCGTCAAGATGAGAGGGGATCCAGAGGACCAGTGATGCAGAAGTTTGGTGCCTGCGTTAGCAGGGGAAAGATCCGTTGACCCACGGGAGCTAAACTGAATACAGAATGTAATGGCTAATGCCATTGAAAGCCAATAGGCAACTGACCTGAATACAGATTGTAATGGCTAACTCCATGTTAAAGCCAATAGGCAGCTTAACTGAATACAGAATGTAATGTTAATGCCATGTCAAAGCCAATAGGCAGCTAAACTGAACAAAACATATAGGGGGTGATTCCAACTCTGGCGGGCGGCTACTGCCGCCCGCCAGGCAGAAAGCGTCATTTGGCCGCCATGCGGGCAAAATTCCGCGGCCCCCATTCTGACATTCCCGCCGGCCCAGCGGGAATGAGGCCGCAACACAGGAGCCGGCTCCAAATGGAGCCGGCGGTGTTGCGGCGGTGCGACGGGTGCAGTTGCACCCGTTGCGCTTTTCACTGTCTGCCATGCAGACAGTGAAAAGCAGGCCGGGGCCCTGTTAGGGGGCCCCTGCACTGCCCATGCCAGTGGCATGGGCCGTGCAGGGGCACCCAGGGGCCTCAGGACACCCGTTACCGCCAGCCTCTTCCTGGCGGTGAAAACCGCCAGAAACAGGCTGGCGGTACGGGGGTCAGAATCCCCAGGGCAGCGCTGCTTGCAGCGCTGCCCTGGCGGATTCTCCCAGCCGGGGCAAAAACGGCGGATGACCGCTGGCCCCGGCAATCTGACCGCGGCTTTACCGCCGCGGTCGGAATGGGGATTGAAGCACCGCCAGCCTGTTGGCGGTGCTTCCATCATTCGTGGCCCTGGCAGTCCAAGACCGCCAGGGTCAGAATGACCCCCATAATGTGCTACTGGTGAACATTGAGCAACTAATATGCACAGTGGTGAAACACAAAGCCATTGGTCAAACACAATTAATAGCATCACAGTCCACCTTCCCTGTGCAAGGTGGTGCGCGTCTGGTGCATGAAGACTTGAGTTGCACCAGATGGTCACGATCCCACGCGAAAAGTGCTCAGTGCTGTACCTCCACAAAAATGAGGCACAACATTAGGGGCCCGATGTCCTGGGTCACCCCTGACCATATAATCACACCAAAGACAATTCCCTATATAGTACCTCCTTGGAAAGAGGCACTAGTCTGGTGCATGAAGACTTGAACCACACCAGACAATCCTTGACACTCCAACAGAGAACATAAATCCTGCATCCCACTGGAATGAGACACAGTGTCCAGCGCTTGATGACTTGAGACGGTCTGGACAAACCGGTCACACAAGGAGCTAGTTTCCGTACCTCCCTGGAATGAGGCACTTCAACTGGTACATGATGACTTTAGTTGTACCAGATTCTCCTGGTCATACACTTTGACTTTACTTCGGCCATGCCAGGTAGAGAATAGCACAACTCTGGTGGCATCCTCACCTCTGAGGGTCGCCACCTATCAATGAGGCACAGCACGCAATGTGAGTGCAGCCAAGGGTGACACAAGAGAAATGTGATGCACTCAACAACAGAGAGCCACAAGGGGTCCTTCACCGGGTGATCCCGTTCATATCTCAAGATGTTTCAGAATGCAGCAGTCCCCACAATGAATGGCCACTTACCTGAAGTATGGGTAGTACTTGGTAAGATCTGCACCAGGCAATTCTGGTTTCCAGACACAATACTTTTTCCATGCTCACACCACTGCTGCCAGGTGGAATCCAGCATACGAAGTAGGTGCAGAAGAGGGCACCGCTCTCCAGATGATACTGGCAGATGATGCAAGTCCCTCGCAGGAGGGCTTTGATGTCCCTGAGAACTCCGAAGAGAACAGGGGACAGGCCAAACTGCCCTCGACGAGCACACTTTGGGTTACTACACAGGAGCAGGCAGTTGACTCAAGACAGCCACAATATAGGAAGGGAGCGCATATCCCTTCCTTGGACAGTTATCCTTCTGTTCACAACAAACTCTTCTGGCCGTGCGCACCAGGTGGTCCAGCAATACCTGCCCTTCGTATACGTATATGCAACTCTCCCTTGCTGATGAGTTGTACTCCTGGTTATACTAAATGGTGCCTTTGAAGTTCGGGTGGTTCAAAGGGTTATCCTTTGAGCCACAGATGTCTCCCCTAAATCTCATCCCTGTCTGCTCGAGGCCATGGAATGTAAGTCTTTATCTTTAGCGGGGCCTACGCTCTGGCTTTAAAAGACCAAGTGTCAGAAACCTCTCCATCCAGTCGATCTAACTCAGGACCCAAATGGCAGGGGTCTGTCATTCTGGATGCCCACATTTTATAGTTGCCCCTAACCAGAGCCTAATGGTAATCCTTCATTGATAACCATTAATAAAATAAACCTATAGTGTAAATATAAAGTCAACAAAATGAATTATAAAAAAATATTATACTCTACATTACCCCAAAATTGGCCTTCATAGCCCTCCAGAATCAGAAATCAGTTATCAGCATCATTGGATCCTGACCCCTGAAAACCTGTCAAATCAGGCATAACCCAAGTAATTATTTTTTTCCAAAAACTCTTTGGCTTTGATTTCTGATAGAAACGTGTGAGTCTTATTCTTTTTGATCATTTTTAATCTGGCGGGGTTTATCAGAAAGTTGTATAGAGTCCTGCTACTAATATTGAGACTGCTAAAGGCAGGGATAAATGCAAACATATATTCAATTCCTGTGGCGCGGCTACCTCCCGTTAAATAGGGAAAGTTATAATGCGCATGGTGCAGATAGTAGGCAACAAACCAATTGTACCACAATAATTACTTATAAAAATGATTTATTTAAACTCTTCAATATTCCACAATGACTATAAAAGGACCCATGAATCTACAAACATACACCTTGTGTGTTGTCATACATACCCCCATTCATACTCTTCCTTTCATAAAAACATATACTGAGAAAAAAAAAAATCATCAAAATAATCCTCCAGTACATGTAAATAATCCAATACTCATAACTTCTGAATGATTACGTTGTGCTCTAATACTTAGAAAATCCAATATTTGTAGCTTGTAAAAATATTTTTTATCATACTATATACATCCAATTTAGATGAATCTAAACATAGTAGTATCAAAACCATCAATGTAAATATTCAATTCTGTATATTTTATCAATCTATAAAAGGAAATAAACATATATCCCTTCTTCCTGGTTCTTATTTCGTGTTGCTCTCGACTCTCCATAACACAGTAGTATCTAACACAATCAATTTAAATATAATTCAATTCTGTATATTTTATGTACATCTCTAGTATTGTAGCCAAGTCTTCCATCACAGACCTCTTTTCTGATATCTCTGAGCATGTTTTAGCTACTTTTTGTATTGCCTCTGTTAGCTTCCTAGTTGCAACCGAGCTCTGTGGCTGTCGAGGGTTGGTGCTTCGGCTGGAAGAACCTGGATTAACTGGTCCTAAGACTCTGAAGTGGTTCCCCTCAGACGCTGGTTGATTGAGTAGTCCCATTTCAGATCCCCTCCAGTACCCCCTTTCCATCCACCTTTACCAGAGATACTTCTGGCTGTTAGCTGAATGTTACTGTCAGGGATGTGACTTTCAGCACTCAGTCTGCTGTTGTTAGATTCACCTCTGAAGGAATTTCTGTCATCATTCAACATGTCTGACCTGTCTAACAGTGAATAAAGCACTCAGCCACATCTCTGTGGAGTGTGGCTTGTCCTATTCCGCAAGCAGCACTATTGATTCTCTCTGCAACAGAGCTCTGCAATGCAGTGCATGACAGCTGCTCATCCCATCCATGCACCACTTGTCTCTTCCCAATGTCAGGCTTTCTGAGGAAGTACACAATAGATACTCCTGAGAGTCTGAATGGGAGGAGGCTCACTGCATCAGTCTTCTTCTCTTTGTTTATCTTATGCATTGTGGTGCTTGGTGGGACTTCCCGCAGGGAGCTACCACAGATTTTCCCCCACCCGATTTTGATGCTGGTTTCTCCTCCAAAAACCAGGTTTGCTGCATCCTTGGCCTTTGTGGCACCTGTGCTCTATGGCCTGGTAGGGATGGCAGTTACTCTACTGGGGTGATTCTCCCTGTCAATGACCTTGGGGTGTCTGCCACTATCAAGGGCCCACCACAGCCGCCTCACTATTGCTGTAGGTCCCGCCTCACTATTGCTATAGGTCAGCTCAGTCAGCCTGTCTCTGCAAGCCACCACAGTGTGTGCCAGAGGCAGTAAGCTATTCCGAGGCACGTAGTAAGGAGGAGGAGCAAGGGGCTCTTGCTCAATCCATCCCCTTTGACTCTAATGAGGAGAAGGCCACACACAACTATCTTACATGACCACCATCTTGCTTCCAGTTTCCTCGAATAAGGCGGATGTGTTTTAACACAGTTTTAATGCTTAGAATCATCCAGTTGTGAGAGCATCTGTTGGACACAAAGCAAAAATTGGTTTTGAAATCTTCTTCCTCAGTAAATATAATCAGAATATTCCTAACTTGTATCCCAGCTGGGATAATATTTGAATTTAAGTAGTGTGTGAGAATTTACCATCTAACTCTGTTGTAATAAGTTTTTTCTCTAGTCTTCTCAAGTTAGCAAGGTCTGAGGATTTTACATTTATAGGTGTTGGCCCTTTGATACTTAATAATGTAGGGCCACTTGTGATTGTATTTATGTATTTATCAGAATAAGATAGAGTTCAGGTGTGCATTAAAGATGAATTCTGATGATTCTGTTAACATCTTTATCAGGAAGACTGCTTTGCTTCTGTGGAAGATGTATACCATTTTCAATTGACACAGTGCCACTATTTAAGACTGAAGGAACTTATAACATTGGTCAAAGTTGAAACCAGAGTGACTCAATTAGCTAAGGGGAAAGTTTCAGGTCCGGGACAAATTCCTCTGGAATATTATGTGGTCTTCTCACATATTGTTAACACTAGTCCTCTGTAATCTATTTACATCTTTTGATTCCTTGGGGTGAGACTCATTTTGTAATCTTTCCTACAAAAGGGAAGAACCCTACTCAATGTGGTTCTTATTGTCTGATCTCATTGATCAATGCTGACTCCAATATTTATACTCTGATCCTGGTCAACAGCCTATCTTCAGTGATCTCTGGCTTAATTGATCAGAACCAGATTAGGTTCATCCCCGGACGCGATACAACCTTACATGTCAACTTGGCAATCACTGCCCTGGAGTAGCCTTGGCTGATAGAGCCCCTGTTGGAGTTATACTTGACACCGAAAAGGCATTTGATTGGGTCTCATGGACATTTCTCTTGGCTGTCATGTGCATTTCAGGATTCATGCCCTTGGTTTATATCCAGGGCTGGACAATTGTATGAAGGCTAGTATTTCTTGCTCCAGTATTATCTAAGACCCCATACAGATCACCAGAAGGACACAGCAGGGGTGTCCTCCTTCACCCCATCTTTTTGCTCTCCATCTTAAGCCTTATATTTAAGCTCTGTTATTGATGGAGGCCATCAGTCCATTGCATATACATTGTCTTCATCTTAAAGTTTTTGCCTATGCTGACAACGTGACTATTTTAACTCCTACTTTGGCTACTGCTCTACTGGCAGTTGAATTTATAGCAAGCAAATTTGGCTGGTCTCAGGATACAAGTTCAACCTCAACAAAACACAGGTCTTGACAAATGTGACCACCCCTGCTCAGGATAATTGTTGGGTGTATTGGCAACATATCTGGGTGTCGAAATGTCTCTACGGTCTGATAAGATAATTGAGTATAATTTTGCCAAAATGTTCAAACAGTCAATCATAATTTTTAAGAAATAGAACAGACTACATCTAGGATTTATCAGGAGGTGTAACCTTATTAAAATGATCATCCTACTCTGCTATCTTTACCTCTTTTGGTGTATACCACTCTTCCTTCCCAAGGTCTTTATTAATAAAATTGATGCTTGTTGGCTAAAATTCATCTAGAGTTACGCGACAACTTGATGTGGTATACAGTTTCTTCAATTACCTTGAGACAGGTGGGGGGTTCATTGCCAGTTTTACGGCTCTACTATCTGGCTTCTCTTATGTCATGACTTACCATGGTCCCTGGCAGGGAACCATGGTCTCTGGGGTGTGTGTTCTTGGAATATCTGTTACGGGCAGGTGCCATTACACCCCCGCAATGGTATTATGAACAATGGTTACTTTAAGAGGACTAGATCCAAGAAACTGGGGGTAATTCACATATTCTGGACCCATCTTTGAAAAATTCTTCTTGATGTCACTCTTCTGAATATATGTACTCACCTGTGTTATAATGCTAACTTGCCTCTGTCTGTCCATCTTCGCTTTTTCAAGTGATGGGAGGGCTCTAAACCTTTTACTTTGGAGAAGTGTATGAGGGTGGTGCACTTTAATCTGATGAGATTATACAGCAATGGTTTTCCCTCCCTCAGATGGGATTTCTTAGGTATTTACAGCTTTGACATTTTTTAGCTAGCTTCAAATCAGTTGAGATTAGTCCTGCCCAGAATAGCTTTCTTGGTTATTTGTTGAGAAGCTTTTGCAAGTGGAGTATTAGTGTGGCCTACAAAAGTTTCTCCTTGGTGGAGGTCGAGCATAGGGTAGACGTGTTTCGGCTCAGGACATACAAGTGGAGTAAGTACCTTGGGGCTGGGGTACCTAGTGATGACAATAAGAATACTAATTCCCTTGTGCAGTGTCATTAACATCTCTCAGTTTAAGGACCATCATATACAATGTTAGAAGTTCTTTATTATATGCCCCACCGTCTTTTCATCATGCAGTTGAGACAAGATGGGAAGTGCTTTAGGTTTGGGGCTGAGTGTGTGGAAGCTATTCATATCTTTGCAGCTTGCATGTCTATGCTGAATTATTGGGATGCAATCCTGGGGAAGCTTAATGGGATCTTCCAGGTGGCTATTGTTTGGGGCTCAAAGTTAATAATATTGCGGCACTTTTCCTTAATTCCACCTAACTTTGCAGGAATTTAATTGCCAGATTAATGCTAGTTCAATATTGTTTTTTAAAAGAGTGCCCTAGTCTGGTGCTTGGATACTCTGAATTCTTAAATACAGGCTCTCTCGAGATGTCTCTATTAGATAATGATGAACATAGAGCTAGGCTAAAGAGGATATGGGACCCACTCAGGGGATGGATCTGCCAGACATGGGCTGGTAATGACTAGTCATTATTTCTATGTCATCTACCTTTATTTCTGACGGCTGGTTATTTATGACGCACTCTGTTTGTTATTCTCTAACTTTGATTGACCCCATTGGCTGCTGATTGATCTTTTCCTGTTCTTTTTGTGTTTCTTTCTGTATGGTATTTTGGTCTGACATTTGTTATTTGGCATGTCTTTCCACCTGTTATACAACTTTATCTCCTTTAAAGAAAACCATAAAAAACAAACCCAGAATAAGCTAGAGATTCAGATTCTGACATAGGAGAACAGATTTAATCACTTCATCAACTGAATTGTGGAGCCAAATAGCTGAGGCACTTTAGACAGTTAATGCCCTTAACAGATTGGAGTCCGCACCATACAAGTAAAAATGTATGGGGAACCCAATACCCTTTGAGAGTCTGGATCTGGGTATACAGCAACACAGGTAATGCAAACAATGGGCTAATTCAGAAAACACCATCCTTAACTTTTCCCATTACATTTTCTTCTCTCAAATACTAGCATATAACAAACAGTTTAAAGTACCACTGGGTTCTGTAAGAAATGGTTAATTATGTGCTACAAAATATTGTTTAAAAGTGTGTTTGGTGAATGACCCCTCTGTTTCCATTATTACCTATATTGTTGTATGTATTTGTTATACATGGTTTGCACCGGGTCTCACTAGAGTGAATGCCAGATTAAAACAATCACTTCTATGACAGAGCAACAGTCGATTAACAAAAGCTGTTAATTCACTGTTGGTACACCATAAATTAATTCTTCCTTGAGAGCATTTTAGTGCAGCACAGGCACAGTAGAGACCACATAAGGAGGGGAGGGAAGAGTGGGTAAAGGAAGGCGGAGCAGTTGGTATGGGTTGATGGCAGGGGCCCACTTTTTGTCTTGCTACAGGGAGACGTCATGTTATGTAGGGCTCCTCCATTAATTATCTCTCCCTGTATAGTACTAAAAAGCAGGGGGGGATAATTTCAGGGTATTATACATGACACTACATGACTTAAAATTATAGATGGGTAAAAGTGAATAAGTGGGTGTTTTTTCACCTCAGGATTCTGAATGACATCATAAATAACTTAAGCTTCATTCGTGTTGTCTATTTGATGTCACTCAGAGGCTCTTGGTGAAAAACACTCACATTACTATCTAGTCGTCTGTATGTTATAGGTGCAAATAGAGGTTTAGACTGGTTTTTAGAACTCAATATTTCTTTGTTAGCTGCTGAAAGAAGACATATTACAGTCATAATCTCTCTAAATGCTAATTCTCCTCTTTTGTGAAGTTTCAATACATGTTTGGATTCACCATTTTGTGGCCAATTCGTGTGTCCATGCAAAGGATACATTGTGCACATTTAGATTGCTTACCAGCAATGATTTTGCTGAACATTATCTGGTTAACTTTTGTAACCTACCTAAGTCTAACATTTAAAACCAAAAGAACAGATATTGTTAGTTCTAGGCCACAGGAGAAATTAACGAATAATGGAGATAGAGCAGAACTCTTTAAAATGGACTAGATTCCACCATCATGTGGGTGGGAATTATAAGAAAGAATGGCAGCAGTCTGCAGGTTCCCTGAAAGAAAACACTCATTCTTGCCGTAGGCGTGATTAAGAATGTTTGTCTGATACATATGATCCAGAAGCTCACTTCTGATAGAGCATCAAGGGATACCTGGGAAATTGATTTAAAGGTGATTGTCACATCAAATATAGTCAGAACCTCAAAACTCTTGTCATCTGCTTCTACTTTGAGAGGATCAATAATAGATACCACCAATAATTAAGATATTCTAGGTAGACTAGGATCAGCCAGTATCTGAACAAGAATTTCACTGGATGCAATACCTAGTTGCAGTCTGAAATATACTATTGACTTGATAGGCCTGAGCTTATAGGATCGAGTTTCAATTGCCTTACATCTTCTTTTACTGTACCAATTCAGGGAATACTTGTTCCAGAGTTGGATAACAAAAGTAAAACAAGAAAGTGCTGCTACTTTGCTGAAACCAAGCAATTAATTCAAAATTGCCATTTTATTTTAATAATTGATTACTAATAATTAAAGATGCTTAGTTCACTGATTATCTCACGCTGGCTACTCATCTGTATTTCTCAACACCCCAGAGACATGTCTCTAATGTAAAATAGGTCAGATTTGATAGTAGTTGTAGCTAGCTTCATTGTTCTACACAACGAGAGCAGCAAAGCTGAATGGCTGAAAGGCAAGGCTACAAATTAGAAGCATCAGGTGGTAGCATGATGCAAACAGCATGCATGATGGTAACAATGGACTGAGAAGCATACTTTATTGCATGTATGAAGTTCTGCTCACAGATCAGGAACACCTTCCTAAAAATGATTTCAAAACAAATGAGATTTCACTCCAGTCAGTGGGCAGCCTACATATGGCTTGTTCATGGACGTTTAGAGATGAGTTTTGGAACCGGAGGCCTAAAGAATCAGGACTTCTATGAGAAGAGTACAGCTGTTTGATTATTGGTTAAACATTGAGAATGCACCTGAAAGAAAGTGCGCAATGGTAAAGAAGTTGAAGAGCTGATCACAAGTGCAGTTTCTGTACAAATTAAGTCAATAATGAAACAGTGCTAATACATGTAAAAAAGTTAATTATTAGTTGGGGTGAATGGTAGTCTACATCAAGAAATAAAATAAAGTCAGATAGCTGTTAGGTCCAGGCAAAGGTTTTAGCAATTTAAACCTGAGCTCAACCCCTGGCAATTTAAACCTGAGCAGGCAGGCCTAATGCATGGAAAATATGTAGAACATTTAGAAGTACCAAAATACTTACAAATTCAGAAACACAACACAATAAAAATCTCACTTCCATTTTACAAATGTAGTGAACAAACTGAGAGCAAATTAACAAAAAGTAAATAAGGGAAGGAGGAGATATGAATTTCTAAAGATGTATGGCAAAAAGCATCAAGAAAAGTTAGGTGGCAATCAGTAGTCACTGGTTGCAAGTGACTGGTACCCAGATGCGATTTCAGGCTGCCCACTTTGGAACACGGGTTGGATATGCCAAAGAAATTCATCCCGGTCAAAGATTTCTCCTTAGGACTTATTCTCTGAAGTGGAAATCAAAATCTTTCAGCAGGGCAAGGTCGAGGGAATCTGCAGAAATGTTCTCAAAGTCGGCTAGCCATTGGACAAGGTCCTGCTGAAGCCATTAGTTTTGGTGAAAAAAAGTTCAAAATGTGCATCCTGGGAAGTCCTCTTATTATACTTTTCAGGTCTAGCAGGGTCACAATTTCTTCCTTCACACTTGGTCTCTTTTTCAGAGCTGAGAATCCATCAGTGGGTCAAGGCTTTAGGTTGTATATAACAATGATTTTCATGAGGCTGGATACCTTTTTGCAGAGGGCTTGTGGAAATAGATTTGCCTCAGTGGAAAAATCTTTCTTCAGCACAGCAAAGATGAGCCTTGGCCAGATCGGCATATGTGGTTAGTCCCTATCCTATGGCAGCTGGAAGTCAAAATTTGTCCAAGTCCCACAAACATTGGGTGCCAAGCAGCAGTGCCCAGTCTTTTTTTCTCTCAAGATGTGTAGGAAGCTGGCCTGGTGTGTGATGGGTACCTAAGGTACTTATACCTTATACCAGGTCCACGTATACCCTATTAGTGAAGTGTAGTCAGTGTCTAGAAGCCAGGCTCTCTAGAGGTAGCTGTGGATGAGCAGCCAAGGCTTATCTAGGAGACATGCAAAGCTCATGCAAAACCACTGTAGTCACTCAGCACTTAAACACATGAAAGAAAACATTCAGTTGTACAAAAATAAAGGTACTTTACAGAAGAAGGGTCCCACGCTGCAGGAGAACCACGCAGAGGGCTGTGCGTCACATGGGAGAGTGCTGAGGCCTGGAGCTGTACATAGCCTGAAGCACCCTTGCAGGAGATGCAAACAGGCCTTGGCAGCTGCAAAAGACATGTTGCAAGGGGTACTGTCCTGCGTGGGAACGCAAGGGCTTACCTCCACCAAAGTTGGACAGCTGGCAGAGTGGATCAAGAGGACTACTCTGGACCCCCCAATCACCCATGATGCAGGATCCATGCAGCTCAGGATGAGAAGAGATCCACGTAGCCAGTCGTCATTGCAGTAGGCGCCTGCGGATGCAGGGGAGTGACTCTTTCACTTCAAGGGAGATTCCTTCATCCTGCTCATGCAGACTGAAGACTTGCCACCCTCAGAGGATGCACAGCCGGGGAAATGTTGCAGAAGTTGGAAGGAGCCGTAGAAACAATGTTGCAAGAAGAGTCTTCTTCGTGAATGCAAATGGTCGGTTCCTGGAGGGTCCAGTCACGGTTCCAGTGACTAGAAGTTGAAGTGGAGGTTGCAGAGGAGTCCTGCTGGAATCTTGCAAGCTCAATCTGAGGAGCCACCCAACAGAGAAACCCTAAATAGCCCTGAAAGGGGGATTGATTACCTATCCAGGTGACCACCTGTTAGGAGGGGACTCTGACGTCACCTGCCTGGCATGGCTACTCAGATGCTTCCAGAGGTCCCTGACAACTTTGGATTCAAGGTGGCAGAACCCAGGGACCCTCTGGAGGAGCTCTGGGCACCACCCCTGGGGTGGTGATGGACAGGGAGTGATTACTCCCCTTTCCATTGTCCAGTTTCATGCCAAAGCAGGAACTGGAGGTCCCTGAACCGGAGTGGACTGGTTTTTGCAAGAGGGCACCAAATGTGTCCTTGAAAGCATACCATTTGCTTAGGGAGGCCCTCTCCTAAGCCAGTCACACCTATGTCCAAAGACGGAGGGTATTACCTCCCTCTTGTAAAGGAAACCCTTTGTTCTGCCTTCCTGGCTTGATCAGATCAAGCAGCAGGAGGGCAGAAACCTGTCTGAGGAGTGGCAGCAGCTTTGGCTGTTCTCCGGAAAACCATAGAAGACTGGTGGTAGCAATGCTGGGGGTTCTCTACGGAGCCCTCAGAGTGCATGGAATCATACTTCCATTACTGGCAACAGTTTGGGGGTATGATTCTTACATGTTTGATACCAAACATGCCTAGGTTTGGAGATATCAATATGTAGCTGGACATAGGTAGTGACCTATGTCCACTACTCATGTAAAACGGCCTCCCCACACTCACGAAGTCCATGAAAATGGCACTGGAGCTCGTGGGGGCACCTCTGCTAGTGCAGGGGTGCCCTCACACACAGGTACTTGCAGCCTGTCCTCTGAGCTAGGAGGACCTGCCATGGGGTGACTTATAGTGACCTGGTATAGTGTATTATGGTGAAAAAGGGTGAATGCACCCTTTCATGCAGGCTGCAATGACAGGCCTGTGGAACCCTTTACTTGGTCTCCCCATGGGTGGCATTATACATGCTGCAGCCCTTGGAGATCCCCTCGTACCCCAATGCCCTGGGTACCTGTGTACCATATACTAGGGACTTACATGGGGGCACCAGTATGAAAAATGTGGGGAGAAAAAGGTACAGTTATCACGTTGGAAGGGAGAGAGCATAATCACTGGGGTCCTGGTTAGCAGGATCCCAGTGAACACAGCCCAAACACTGACAACAGGAGGAAAATGGGAGTAACCATGCCAAGAAACAGGGTACTTTTCTACAAGATGACTGCCTCCATCCTTCGTTTTTGTAACCCGGAATATGCTTTAAATTATGTTACATAAGGCCTGCTCACACCCTTTCAAGTTTCCCTCTTGATGGTTGCATTAATAGGAACCAATTGTAGGTAGAAAGAACATGAAGGGTGAATATAACCCAAGAGACCACATACGAAGTGTGCTACACAGGATCCAGATGTATTGTTAAACTTTAACAACCACTGCAAAAAACTGTGACAGAAGTTCTTATTTTAATGCCCTATGTTGATTAACTTTGACATATTAAGCTTCATTCTAAACAGGACCTTCCATCTGGCCACCTTGTTATAAGTGTCACTGGCTCCAAGTCTTGTGTGTTTTCCAACGGAAAAATGCAGTAAACAAATGAACAGGCTAACTGGACAGTACTCACAGGATAGATGGCTCAGTGTCTGTCCCACTCCAAGATGACCCATGCTGACGGTTTAAGAGGAGGGTGGATTTTGTGGACCTTAGAGAACAGAGGACCGAATTAACTAAATAGGACGGTTAGCAATAAAGAAACTAAACATTGGTCTAAAATTGAACAACTACTGACGAAGTCCACCCAGCCCTCAGCCATAATGTCCCCTACTATTTCTTTCCAAATCAGAACTTCTGATAATTGTGTGCAGGTTGTGCTAATCACTAAAATCGTTGATCCGAAGGCTCTTTTTAACCATAAACCATACTACTTTGTACTGTTTAATTCTTTAAATGATTAAGCATTCTACACAGTCAGGGCATACGTTTTTCCATTAAAAAAAGGTCTATTAAACCGTAATTGTGGACTGTATACTAGAAACCATTCTCTTTGTTCATCAATCAAACAATCTTTCACTGAACAAGCATAATGGCTTTCCAAAGACAATTTGCAGAATGAATATAAAGATCTGTAGTTTTCAGAGCCATTGTAACCTGGTTCTTATTGTAAGCAATTATAAATGCATCCCTCCCAGACCCAAATCTCCCTTTTCGCATTAACACAGCGGGCACTTTTTTAATGCGGAGACGTAGTGTGAGAGGCAGAAGGAAAGGCCTCTCAGCAATGACTGGATTTACCTCACACGCAGAGTGTTAAACATTTCATTCACGAACTAGGAGCAGGGATGGATTTCACATCTCAGTATGAATTCATTACTCAACGGGGGCTGCTTTAGTTCCTGGTATGCTAATTCTCGAGAGTGTGATTAACATATGTCTCCAGCGTCATTGCAGGCATCTTTCAAACAGGGAAAATGATTTTTTCAACACAATTTCTGTTAACATTTACTTAAAGCGCATGGCAAATTCAAGGAGTTTACAGGTATATTGCTTGTGATTCAGATGGGACATGCAAACTTTAATTCCTTCTACGATGACGTCTGGTATGTCCAAGAATCTTGTTCAACATTATTTGTTTAATTCCCCCAGACTATGTTTTGCGGCAAAACCGCTTAATATTATAGGTTAATGTCGTGTATAGGTTTTGCTGTTTCTTTTATAGATTACATCGCATTGCAACAAAGTTTTAAATGTATGCCACGGAATATGATAGACCCCATCAGATTTTGCATCCTGGGTTGGCAAGTGGGGAGGTACAGGGTCGGGAGTAATACGGTGGCCAGAAGCCTCCAGGTAATGGGCGAGGGACAGATGCGTCACAGCAGGAGATGGAGGGAGCAGCCTACATGTCACGGAAAGTATAGGTTGGGAGTACAAAGGCCATGGGAGTCATCAGAGACATAAGGAAAGACAGATGAGGAGGTATCCACAGACTCTTTCTTAGGCAATCACTTCATGTGCCACAGGATTTTCCATAAAAGGGAGACAAGTGGTGGTACCAGACAGCCAACAGAGAAGGCTAACACCTCTACTGCCTGCTGTCCTGTTGCTCATTCTCCTTTCATTGACCTAGTGGCAATACAGAACCAAAATATGAAGGGGCAGTCTATGTTTATTTTTCATAACTACTATTTTTTAGAGGTCGTTTTGTAATAATTTTATTTTGCAAAATTGCAACGTCCTGTGGAGGGGATCAACATTTTAATGGATGATCTTTTTTGATGCAATTGTGTTGCTTTGAAGTTGGCGACGTAAAACTGCTCTTTATGTTCAAGGCATAAAAGTGGGTTTTCTTATAGAGCCATGCCACCCTTTGGAGAACAAAGCAAGGTAGAAAGCCCCTGCATTTCCAAGGATAGGCCAATCGTCTAAACATTGAAGTTGATAACGGTGAAATTCTATCATTGTCCTCTTCCATTAAGTTTGTGTGAATGTTTGAAGAAATTCAAGAACCTGATCCTCATAAATACATTGCAGATTTGTTCGTTTTATTTGGATTGTATTATTAAAGTAGAAGTATTTTGCAGAGACGCACTGTTCATAAATGTCTGTTAGCAGGAACATTGGCATCCAGGCAAATACATACAAAATCGTGATGTCGGATGATTGATGAGAAATGAGACAAATGGGTTATAATACATGAACTATATTTTTGCAGAGCTCTCAACTAGAAACATTGGCTACATGATTCAAAGAGGCCAACATATGCTATTTAAATGAGACCTAAAGACAACAGGCCTCACCAGATACAAGATTACTGTGACAAATACCTAAGTAAAAAGCGGAGAATGTGTTTCCTAGAGCAAAATGAGCTTAAAACCTAGTCAGAACATTTAAGCCCCAAATTGAACCTTAGCAGGTGGAGATACAAGGATACACGGCCTATTGTGCATCTATGACTAGTCATAGGGAAATAACTGGAGATTCCCTGAATCTCATGTAGTTGAACATGGATTCTGTCATGCTTGCAGCGCAAGACACAACCCTTCTAAAGGGAATGTAATTCTCAGGTTTACAATGCTGCCTTGAGACTGCTAGACCCAGAGGAATTACCGTGAGTCCCCAGTAGCACTGCTGTGCATGTATGTACCTCCTTCCCATGCACAGGAATTAGGGGGTATTTTTATCGATCCCCTGGTCCCCTTATCTCTGTCAAATATAGGATCCTGCCAGTGGGAGTTGATGGAAAAGGGGCTTTAAATAAATATTTATTTTTTGGCATAAATCTCACCAACTCACCTGGAAAGACATCGCAGCTGTTAGTGGATCCTAGTCGAAAGACCTTTGCAGTAAGAATTAATCAGGAACTGTAAATCAAAATCAATTTATTCATCACAGTTTCAATTTCAATCTCGGGAGTCAATTGTGAGAGTTGGTGTTAATTTCAATGCTTTATAATCTTTTAGTTAGTAAATCTCTATTAATCATCATCATAATATAATCAGTCAATTAATCAATACAAATCATTAATCAGAACGAATGCGTAAACTGCGTTCATAAAGGAAAAGTCCCCATTCTAAGCTATTGAAAATGAGAGGAAAGCATCAGTTAGCACACATAAAAAAGCTCTACATTTGAGAGGTGAAAGCATGAAGCTTTTAGCATTAAATCTCGAATCAGAAAGAAGAACTTCTCATAATGAATGGTTCAGAAATCGCGGTAGAGTTTCAGAGCAGCATAGATTCAAACAAGTAAGTAAGGTAAACATTCCAAGTGTTCACTTACTATAAGACAACTATAGTTCATGGTTAGGCTTCTACATTATGCAATGAGGTAATGGGTTTCTCACCCATCTAACTTAACAACCATATTGTTCATGTGAATCAGTCTATGAAACAACACATTTTATTTTAATAAATTATTATATTCTATGAAAACTTTGCCTCTGGGAATTTTGAAATCTTACAGTTACTCTTGAATCGTGCATTTATCAGCACACTCGTGTCTTTAAAGGTTTAACATCTCACATTCCTTACCTAGCTCAGGGTTTCCGAAATAAATGAAAAGAAATGCATTTCACAGACTTTTAAACTTAATGCCTTTCCATGTGAAAGCCTAGTTCTGTCACTTGCTATTTAAATACAGATTTTCATCTGAGGTCTACAAGTTTATTTCTATGTTAATAGCATTAATTTTCATTATTTAAAATACTCCTACAGAATAATGTTAATTCCTTAGATCGATATTGATCTCCACAAGGGAGTGAATGTGTGTCAATGGACAGAAGCACGATTGATACAAATCATGCATGGCTGCCTATTATTTCCTTTACTGGTTGCTATATATAAGGAATCATTTACTTTTAAAACAGTTTCACATTGTTACATTGATTATCATGAAATGAAATCAAACCACAACTGCCCACTTTGCTGCTGCCGTAGCCATACTAGGCATATTAACTAAATCACTATTATCTAACCATTCTTGTGGCTAGAAAGCCTATGTCAAAAGCAATGTCAATTGTTATTTTTCTGTGTTCAACCTCTGATTATTTGGGGGTTGGATTGTGGAATGATGTAGAAAAGATTTGATGTGCTGACTTTGCCACTGGGGTAAGGGACATGATTAAGTTATATAAATCATGGAATCATTTATCATTCTCATTATTCAGATGAGTTTGCTAAGTACCTCTCCAGGATTACGGATGGGTGTAGGTCGCCATCAAATGCCACGCAGAACTATCACCACATAATACACAAAAGCGTCCGTGGTACCTAAGCGTTTCGATCTCAATAGCAATGAGGTCAGATGTTCCTTCCCTGATTTTAGGTAGTCAAAAAAACACAGTTTTAAGGTGGATTTTCTGATTTGGCACTTTCTACCATCTTGTCACTGTTCCAACATCTATGTAGATTAGGATTTCCCATATTGGCCGCAACAAGTTACCATAGATTCCTATGACATTATGGCAAGAAACATCTTGATCCTGATTTAATTTAACCTTCTGAGATACAAAGAAACATAATTTTCCTTAATTGTTTAACTCTGTTTTTATCAATGACAAGGCCCACCATTGAAATAAAGTGACTTTAGGTGTCTCTTAGTTATTTTTAACCCTGGCACCTTTTTTCCAATCTGCACACAAGGCACTCATATTTCTATCTTGACCCACCACTCTATCCTAAAAATATATCTGGTAAAGAGCCCCCTTCTTGAGCCCATTAGGCATTGCAGCACCAGCCTAACGAGGAGCTGCCAGATGATGAAGCATGCCGCTCAATTGGATGGGCAAGAGCTCTTTGCCCTGAATATTTATATACTTTTGACCTGCTTTGTGCCAAGGGATGCCACAAAGTGTGCTCATCCTTGTAGTGCTCTAAAGGAACTGCATACCCTTTTATTTTGGTCTCTGATAAGATGACCATCTGGGCTGTATCCAATAACTTGATTAGCTTCAAAAAGGCCTACCCTGTCACAGGCACTTGTTAGCTGACATTTGAGAAGGGTCCTTCTTGTTCCCTCAGTCAGTCAGGAACTAACACTAGTGGGAAAGGACCTGCCCCCAGAACTGGTTTAGAGTGAATACAAAGGAGGGATTGCTTTTCCTACCCACATAATTGGGTGAGCGCATGAGCTCTGCGCAGGGTAAGAATGGTTCTGGCATCTTGGTTTTCAGGTAAGGAGTGGCACTGTAGAACTGTTTGCAGTAGGGAAAACAGGAAATGTTCAGAAGTTGGTAAGGTACCACTGAGAACCTTTACTCCATTAGTAATGGAGGAGCTAAGAGTCACCCCCACCACAGGCTGGTGCGAGGCGTTAATGTGTGACCACAGTAACCATCTTTGAACACTTTCTGGACCTGTGAAAAAAAGATGACTGGACCTGCTTTCTGCAACCTGCAAAGAGGCTAGAAGATTGGACCTGCTCTTTACATCCAGGACAAAGAAGTAGAGGCCAACTGTCATAAGGCTGACCTTGTGATCAGGCTACAGGAACACAAAAATCTACAAAAGCCCTTTTCTGTAACTGGCCTGTTGACCAGTACTAAATGGACCTTGCCTGGACTCTGCTACTGGACTCTGCTAGAGCGAGTCCTGAATCCCCAAGTGCTGCCCCAAATGACCTTCACCTTTGGATGGTGCCAAAGTGTACTACTCCTAATACATCCTGAAACCTGGAACATTTTTAGCACAAGAGATCCCTAGAGGACCCGAACCAACCCACTAAGCTGATCTGACAAAGATGCATTTCCTCTGGGCCCAAGATTCAGGTTGCTTCCACTCAGAAAATTTCCACAGCAGCAAATCTTGCCTGCAGCCTTTCTCTTCAGGAAGAATCTGAGCTTCAAAACAATGAGTACATCAAACGTAGAAATTTTCACCAAGTGAAGGAGCCAAAAGTATTCAACCAACAAGGGTCCCTCGTTGAGCCTGGCCCTTTCCTGCTAAGGGACAGTGGCTTCACTGGGACTTCACGCAGTGGCTCTGTGATGTCATGGAGCCCTCTTCAGTTACAGCCGTCTGCTTACCCAACTGAGTTTTTTTTACTTCCATGTCAGAGATCAAAGGTAAAACTTGCACTCCATTATGGTTGGCCTTAACCTAGATAGCAATGAGGCCCAATCAGATGATCATAGTTGATTCCTAACTGTTCTTGATGCTATTTTCACATTTAAACTTTTAATATTCATAGCTCTATTTCTCTTATTGAATTTTTGTCACTTTTTTGTTAGTTCATTTATTGAACTCCTCCTCGATTCTTGCACATTGGTTTGGGACTTTCTTGTGTGGTGTTCTGACTTTATTACTGTTTTGTTGCTGCAGAAACACTTTACACATTGTCTCTAAGTTAAGTCTGCCTGCTCTGTGACATAGCTATCAGTGGTTGAGCTCAGGTTTATATAGTAACTTTAGTTGTTCACCTAGGCAAGGGTTGTAGATCATTTCAGTGAAAAATTACTGATATTCACTTGTTACAATTCAGTGAGCTAACTAAACTTGCACCCCTCCATGCACTGCTTCTAACCTCACATATTACATCACTCATGACATGTTCTATGACATCACTGATGACACATCAAATGACATAATTGATGACATCATTGATGATATCATCCTAGATTCTTTTGCACAAATTGCTCTATAAACTACTTTGGCATTGTAGGCCAGAAAGTACGTAGAAAATATTTCAAAATAATATAAAATAAAGCATCATTAATGCCATCATAAATATAACTCCATTTGGTGTATGAAGCTTAGGATATATGCAACATTGACTCTATACCATACACTTCACTGGTAGCCTAGTTCACATTAACAGTCAACCACAGATATATGGGAAACCCTAATTGCATATGGTGCAATCTGTATACAACTGGTGAAAGAATGCCAACTTCCTTAAGGTAGTCAATGCCTGTTCTAAAATGAATGCCCTACTATGCTCTGCTTCTATCTGTAGCAACCTTCACAGTCACTGAGCCTACATTGAAAAAGGAAGTTGAGATGAGTAGAAAAGTGTGTTCAGTAAACAGTGTTTACTCTATGGAGAAAGGTTACTCTGTACTATACTGTTTGCAGACCCTGAAACTCTTATGAGGAATACACCACAGAGTATTAAAATGTATCTACTAAGAACAGGGTACATTCTAGGCAATGCACTCCAAAATACACGGTTCACATACAATAACTAAGGTCTGAAGGTGGTAAAAATTATACTACTTTCATCTTTCAGTCTGTGGTAAAAACTTTACAGATAGCCCAGTTTCTGAAGAAAAAGAAGCACATTTACATATGTTAGTATCTGGTGCACCTAGTCTTCTATGTTATGTAGAAATTGTCATGCTAAGACAATTCTGTCTCATAACTCAAGGCTGCTTACAATGCTTAGTATCTACTAGAATATATGCCCTGTAGGAAACTCTTTCTGCAGAACCAAAAAACTTTTTTGAAAATACTAGACACAAATTGCCAACTTTCATCTGCACACAGAGATATTCTTCAGTACAAAGATTTATAATCTCTTTATAACCTCTCCACACCTATGATGTATTAGCAGTACTGCATTTTCTCAGAACACCATTTGCTGGGCACATGCAATAAAAAAAAATCAACTGTCATCTGTGCACAGAGATACTGTTCAGTACAAAGATGTAAAATGTGTTAATTACCGCTACACACCTCTGATGCATTACCAGTGCATGCATTTTTTAAACACTTACATCCATTAGCTGGACACAGGCAACCCAAAATTAAGTAGAGGAGTAATATGGAAGCCACCCACCACTATGTAAACTAGAAAACAAACTAGCACAAACACTGGAGTGGCAGGCAGCCAACACCAGGCTGTGCATAGCCTTTTCTGTGCGCAGCTTACAGTTGGCATTCCCGGATCTGGGGACCCCACCTGGGCCTTATATAAGCAAAAAGGGGAGGGAGGCCATGCAGCCCTCTTCTCAAGGCTCATCTGGCCCTGGGGACCCAATCCCCAAGGTATTTTCTGTTTAAATTTGGAGAGGGGGCTGCACGGTCCACTTCCAGCGCCGTATCGGGTTCTGGGACTCCATCCTGCAAAGCTTTTTTCTTTTTAAGGGGAGGGGGCATGTGATCACCCTCTCCTAGCCTCACAGGGCCCTGGAGAGCCCATTCCAAGGCCCAATGTATTTTTAATGGAGAGAGGGACACAGGCCCCCTCCACAAGCCTGGGGGCTCCATTCCTCAGGGCCTCTTTTTTTTAAAGGGGAGAGGGTGACGTGCCCCCCCCCCCCACTGTCTCCTTAGGCCTTGGGGACCCAACCCTCAGAGCCTTATATATTTTGAAGAGGAGGACCCCCCTAGGCTATATAGGCTTGGGGACAGGGGCACATGCTTGGGGACAGGGGTACATTCCATTTAAAATTTAAAAAAGGCCCTGGGGATGCAAAAAAGGGGAGGAAGGCCACGCGCTCGCCCTCTCCGAGACTTATTATGTTCCAGGGATCTCATCCCCCGGGCGTACCAATATAAAAGGAGAGGAACACATGCAGCCCCCTCCCAAAGCCTATTTAGTCCCTGAGGACCCCATCCGCCAGGGCCTTTTTATTTAAAGGAGAGGGGGGCCACAGAGCCCCCTCCATGAGGCATTATGGACCCTAGGGAGCCCAAAGCTGGGGCCAAAACTTGCAAAAAATGGTAGGAGGGCTAGGCAGCACTCTTCCCTGATCCTTACAAAGCCCTGGCGACCCCATCACCTAGGGCTGTGTTTTTTAAGGGGGGACCTTGTGCACCCCCAGAACCTATTCTGGACCCATGGGCCCCATGCCCCCATTTCATACAGGTCGGTGCTCTGGTGCTCATCCAGGGTACCCACCAAGCACCTCGTTGTGGGCTCTGGGGCGAGTCCCAGGGACTCAACTGCCTGAGCCAGCTACCAGCATGCTACAGGAGCCGGCATTGCACCTTCCCCCAGGGAGCAGCTGCTTATGCTGCTCCTTCCCGGTGAGAGAAATCGCTTGATCTGTTTCTCTGCCTGCATCAGTGAAGACAGGGAAACAGCTCAAAGGTCTGTTCCAAGCTGGCTGGAGCATTTTCAAAGCTCCTGCTGGCTGGGAGAAGACTTTGGTTGCTGCCAGATGGCAGGAGTTTAAAAAATGCTCCGCCTGGCAGGAGTTGACACAAGTTTTCCTGCCCACGCCGGCTGAGGGAGTGGGCCATGCAGCCTCTTCCCTCAATTAATGTAATTGTTTCCAGGGGATAGGGTCCGCAGAGCCATTGAAGGGCAGTGCCCTCCCTTTTTCTGATCATTTTGGCCCTGGAGATGGACTCCCCACGCCTATAATAGTGCGGGGAGATGACTGTGTGTGTTCCCTTCCTTTGTACAATATGGCCCAGGAAATGGTTCCCCCCGGGCCTATAACTGCAGAAGATGGCCCTGGTTGGCATTTTGGGGTTTTGTGCCATGATCGTGGCAAACAATGCACATTGCTTTCTGTATTTTGGCCCCAAGGGGTCCCTCTGTGTCTCACCCAAAGGCCCCTGGGGCCTGGGGGGGGTAAGGTGTATCTTTCTTGCCCGCTTATTTTTTTAAACTTCAGGGCAGGGGACTAAGGCGGTCATTCTAACCGCGGCGGTCGGTGGTCGCCGCCCGCCAAGCGGTTCCCGCCGAAAGACCGCTCCGCGGTCAAAAGATCGTAGCGGCCATTCCGGCTTTCCCGCTGGGCCGGCGGGCGACCGCCAGAAGACCGCCGGCCGGCCCAGCGGGAAAGCCCCTTCAACAATGAAGCCGGCTCGGAATGGAGCCGGCGGAGTTGCAGGGGTGCGACGGGTGCAGTGGCACCCGTCGTGATTTTCACTGTCCGCAAAGCAGACAGTGAAAATCTTTGTGGGGCCATGTTAGGGGGCCCCTGCACTGCCCATGCCAGTGGCATGGGCAGTGCAGGGGCCCCCAGGGGCCCCACAGCACCCGTTCCTGCCATCCTGGTTCTGGCGGTGGACACCACCAGAAACAGGCTGGCGGGAAGGCGGCCGGAATCCCCATGGCGGTGCTGCAAGCAGCGCTGCCATGTGGAGTCCCTGGGCCAGCGGGAAACCAGCGGGAAACCGCTGGTTCCCCGTTTCTGACCGCGGCGGTCAGAATCGCCCAGGAAGCACCGCCAGCCTGTTGGCGGTGCTTCCGCCGCCCTCCGCCATGGCGGTCATGGACCGCCAGGGTCAGAATGACCCCCTAAGTCCTCAAGTCCTTGGATGGCTGCCAGCAACATTTTTGATTCATGTTGCTGGCAGCCAATCAGAGCTCTCTCTTCCACTGTAGTCTGACTCCTGCAGAAGCAAATTGGTCAAAAGGGAACAAAATCCCTAAGCAAACAAGAATGCTTTCTGTTTTTAAATTAAGTTCAAGGGCCTCTGCAAGAGTCCCTCAAACCCAACAGTTCCGATATCTATATTTTTTAAACCTTAATATATAAAAAATTAATGAAAGATTTTACACCATATCACAAAAAGCACAATTTGTGTACCAAGATCTAGTTTCCTGACAAATCCGGTGTAATTCAGGTTGTCAGTCTTTGCTGTAGCTCTGTCTAAAGAAATCTACAGAAAATCCATGGGGATTTTGTATTTTGGGACTGACCTTTTTTCTCAGCCCCACTTGATAAATCACCCCAGAACTTTCCATGCACTAGATAGTCAAAAAAGCTGCACTTTTCTGGAAATTTTCATGGAGATTCATCAATTAACAACAGAATACATGCTTTTCCTACAAAACAGCTGACCTAACTCTCTCTTCCTTCTCTCTCTATCTCTGTCTCTACATACATATATATGAATATCTATATATATGTTTACATATATATTTTTATATATAAAGCTATATCTATATATAGATATAGATAGAAATAGAAATACATATATATATATCCCTTTCAGGGTTAGAGTGACACATAAATTATGCAAAAAAGAATAGAGAACTCTGGGTGCTCCTTACTAGAGCTTCTCTCCACCTAAACTTGGGAACTACCCAGAGTTCTCTATTCTTTTTTGCATTTTCTATGTGTCACTCTAATCCTGGATTTGTTTTGACTTATACTGGGTGCTCCCTTTTGTCTGGACAAAGCTAAAACTCTCTGATGAGCTCTAATGAGAGCGAAACATGTGTCAGGGGTTGCTTTTACTCATTCCAGGTTGGCTTGGACAGTATTTTACCAGTCCAAAGCTGTAATATTGTGCCTGGAGCGGTAAATGGCTTTTGTCATTTTACAGCTCTGCAAGGTTGACACTGTGTCAAACCTATGCTTAAAGACTTTGTCACTATCTAGCTTGGCATGGATAGCACTTTTCTGATCCTATGCTTAAAACCTTTGCTAGATAAACAGACATTTGAGGTGACCAAATCTAGAGTGTTGCAGGGTGATCCTTACTAAAGCTGCTCTCCACCTAAACTTGGGAACTACCCAGAGTTTTCTGTTCCTTTTTGCATAATTTATGCGTCACTCTAATCCTGAAAGAGATTTGTTTTCACTTATACTGGGTGCTCCCTTGTGTCTGGACTAAGCCTAATCTCTCTGATGAGCTCTAATAAGAGGGAAACACGTGTCATGATTTGCTTTTACTCATTCCTGGTTGGCTTGGATGGTATTTTACCAGTCCAAAGCTGTAATATTGTGCCTGGAGTGATAAATGGCTTTTGTCATTTTATAGCTCGGCAAGGTTGACACTGTGTCGAACCTATGCTTAAAGATTTTGTCACTATCTAGCTTGGCATGTATAGCAATGGGCTGATCCTATGCTTAAAAACTTTGCTAGATAAACAGATATTTGAGTTGACCAAATCAAGAGTGTTGCTGGTGTTGCGGGGTGCTCCTTACTAGAGCTGCTCTCCACCTAAACTTGGAAACTACCCAGAGTTCTCTATTCTTTTTTGCATCATTTATGTGTCACTCTAACCCTGAAAGGGATTTGTTTTGACTTATACTGGGTGCTCCCTTGTGTCTGGACAATGCTGAACCTCTCTGATGAGCTCTAATGAGAACGAAACACGTGTCACAGGTTGCTTTTACGCATTCCAGGTTGGCTTGAAGGGTATTTTACCACTCCAAAGCTGTAATACTGTTCCTGGAGTGGTAAATGGCTTTTGTCATTTTACAACTCAGCAAGGTTGACACTGTGTCATACCTCTGCTTAAAGAATTTGCTGTATAAATGGCAAAAGACTTTGGGGGTCATTACAACCCTGGCGGACGGTGTTAAAGCGGTGGTAAGAGCGCCAACAGGCTGGGGGTCTTTTTTTGAGTATTATGACCATGGCGGTTACCACCATGGTCATCCGCCGCTTCCCCGTTCCACCCGGCAGGACGGAGATGACCGCTGGGCTGGAGACCTGGGTCTCCAGCCCGGCGGCCGTGACAATACCGCAGCCGGTATTGTGACCCAGCTTACCGCAGTGGATTTCCAGCAGTAGGAACCGCCATGAAATCCATGGCGGTAAGCACTATCAGTGCCAGGGAATTCCTTCCCTGGCACTGATAGGGGTCTCCCCCACCCCCCACCCCCACCCCGACTCCCTCCCCTACAACCCCCACCACTCCTGCCACCCTTCAAAGGTGGCAGGGCCCCCCACCCTACCCCGACCCCCGACATTACACATACACACCCGACACGCATGCAGGCACCATCAACACACATACACGCACACACACCGACATACATGCCAACATGCACACACACACTCAGACACGTACACCCACATTCACACATTCACGCACACATCCATGCAGACATACCTACAGACAGACACGCACACATTTCCGAAACACGCAACACCCCCGCAAGCATACATGCACTCACACCCCCCCTACATACACAGACGCACACCCCCATGCACCCACACAACACACAACACCCCCTCCCCTAATGGACGATCGACTTACCTGTTCCGTCGATCCTCCGGGAGGGGACGGGAGCCATGGGGGCAGCTCCGCCAACACCACACCGCCAACAGAACACAGCCGCGCAGAATCACAGGACGTGATTTGCTCGGCGGTGTTCTGTTGGCGTGGCGGTGGAGGTGGAGCAACCTCCTCTTCCCTGCCGCCCACAAGTATGGCTGTTGGCGGCTCTCCGTCGGAAAAAACGACGGAGGGCAGCTAACGGTCATAATACGCCGAGCGGCAAACCGCCAGTACTGGCGGTCTCCACACGGCGGTCCCTCGGCGGTCTTCTTAAAAGACCGCCGAGGTTGCAATGACCACCTTTGTCACTATCTAGCTCGGCGTGGATAGCACTGTGCTGATCCTATGCTTAAAATCTTTGCTAGATAAACAGACATTTGAAGTGAGCAAATCTAGAGTGTTGCTGGTGTTGCTGGGTGCTACTTACTAGAGCTGGTCTCCACCTATACTTGAAAACTATTCAGAGTTCTCTATTCTTTGTTGCATATACGCACCCGGGCGAGTGCCTGTGCAAAGACCGGGCCATGACGGGCCCGTCTTCACCCGTCATTGCCTGCTCGAGCCTGGGCTGGGCTATTCACCTTAGTTCTGAAGCAGTGACGTCTTTGGGGAGGAGATCCACGGAATTATCTTCAGTTATTTGTTTTACCTCTGCCTTTTTCCTTTAATATTCAGCATTCTTCTGTTCTAGCAATGGGGAAGCGGAAGGCAGCCGATATCCCAGTACCCCATTCGGGTGCTAAAAAAGCATAAGAAACTATCTAGGGGGAAATTGGACAGTTGCTCTAACACTAACAACAATCATTTTAAAGCCATTGACTCATTGCTTGAGGAGGTTGAAGCAATACTAAGGAGTCCATCCATCTCTGCCCTCCCCGACTCTGACACTATCTCATACAAGAAGATCCCTGACCTCTTCAGGAAAAAATCACAGATGTCCCAAATGGCTGTAGAGGTGGATCTTCATCCCCCCTCCTGCTGTCCAAACTTTAATTCCCCCCGCTCTCAAGATATCTGCTTTATGTGTGAAGCCAACTGAATGCCCACAAGCTAGGGTCACCTCTCCATCTAGACAAGAGGATTTAATCCCTGCTGATATTCCCTGTTCCAATAGATTTTCAACCCTGTCTGCGTTTAGTGACACTGCAGAATGCATTTTGCATCCAGTCCTTGATGAACCAGAAACAGGGAAGAAGGACAGGAAGATGCAACTAAAAGGTTCTGAGTTGGCTAACATCTCCCAAAAGTTGTATGATTTAAAGACTATGGTACTTGAGAACAAAATTTCTGGTCTTTCAGAACAGAGGGTAGTGTGTAATTGTAAATTGCCCATTGAGCTTGCTTATAATTCGGTGCTGGATGGGGTGAACACTATGCCAGTTATATCAATTATTGGTGGCGAGGCGGCCAATTCTTCCGGTTACTTAGAGTTCAATGAAAGGCCTGGAATTAGGGTGACAAATGATAAAGTGACCTGTTCATTTGTACCAGTCACATTGGGGCAAAAGCTCAATCCAGCTCCAAATAAAAATAGATATACATATGGGTTAGGGAAGCAGACTATTCCATGTAATGTTGACATCTCCAAGGTTTCTTGGGGAAATTTGGGTGTGCAGGTGCTTTCTAGTCCTCCCAGACCCCCCCCTGTTGCCCCTCAAGAATAACACAGGTGTATGATATGAAGGGGAGGCTTGGTTGGAGGAGGAAAGATGGCTATATTTATATGACAAGGGTCCCCAGGTTGCCTTCTGGACGTAAGGAGACTCAAGATTCCCTTATCAATAAGGTTATCCACTGGTTGCGTACACAGAGGAAATGTCTCTCTGTTATATGGTCGGACATCTTGGAAGTGAGCAGACACGGTCAATTAGGTTCGGAGTTTGATTTAATTTCAATCCTCCTCGTTGATACCATCCTGGTGGATAACCTCATTGCCTTTGACACACGGACAAGCTCCTTGAGGGCTGGCCGAGGAATTGGTATTAGTCTGCATATGGGTCCTCCATGTGGTAATGTTAGGAGTTGTTGCCCCTCATTTGAAGGTTATATGGGTGGGGCTCAAGTTCCACATAGGAGCCGACCTCTAATTATGGAAGAGAACCTTTCTCCTTCTATATCTGACCTGGACTGACTAAATACTGCCTGTCTTGTAGGGATTTCCACTGCAGTTATTGGGGTTAGTCAAGGAGAATGGACCGGCAATTCAGTGAATGTTTCACACTTGAGAATTAGGACTGAGACTGTATGCTCAGGACTTACCACCATGTCATGGAATATGGCAGGAATTGGGAAAAAGCTGGGAGACCCAGAGTGGTCCAGTTTCATCAACAGGCAAGATATATGTCTATTCCAGGAAACCTGGGATGAAGAGGTGATCTATCTAGATGGGTTCACAACATATTTCTCTGTGGCCCAACCCGCATCAGGGGGATTTGGTAGACCGAAAGGGGGTCTTTTGATCCTGTTGAATAAAAAATTAAAAAACGATTACTATGCTTCAATTCACTTGACTTACTGGGTGTTCAACTTCTATTTCAACCTGATTTTCAAGTGATTTTGATCAATGTGTACGCAAGGTCTGTCTCACGAGGTATAGAGTCCAGGGTACTTGCCCAGTTAGCTGAATACATGGAGCACCTGCATCCATCAGGTTTCCTGGTGGTTGCGGGAGACATGAATTGTACTCTCGCAACCAACAATTTTACTAGTAATTTGATAACTGAGGAGGATGAACTCTGGGGTATTCCGCAACCAGAAGAAAATCCCCATTGTATTGGCTCTTGCGCTGCCTCGCAGTAGGCTTCCCTCTGTTTTAGATTTGGACTAAGAGCATGCAATGGCCATACTAGATCCGATTTAAATCATGTTCCCACCTTCAAGTGTGGCTCCTCGTCCAGTACTATTGATTATTTCCTGGTGGATATAAGGCTTTGATCAAGTTCCTTGGATATAAAGGTAGAACCTCATGATGACAGTGATCACAACCCCTTGTGTCTCACTTCAACTAGTCAAGCATTTAGGAGAGTTCAGAATGCTGAGACCACTGATGTTCCGAGTCCTCTTCTGAATCATAGACAAACCTGTGTTAGCTGGCCCAAAGTAATGTCAAACCCATATCTGGCCAACAAAATGTATTAAACTTTTTTAAAACTTTTTTCCAGTTTTAACGAGCCAGAGGTTGGTAATATTCCAATCCTGAGCATTCATGCAGAAATGGCAAGTATTTTACGGGGCACTTTTTATAAGGATACCGCTTCCAGGCCATCCCCTGATAACACTCAATCTAAGGAATGGTTTAATAAGGACTGCATTCTTGCGAAGTCCAAACTAAAATTAGCTCTCAAAACGCACTCCCAGGGGGAGATTAGGAATTCTAGACTTGTGTACAACAAGGCCCTGAAACTAGCGAAGAAAGATTGGGAACACAATACTTGGCAGAGGATGCTTGATGCAATTAAGAACCATGATAACAGGTACTTCTGGAGGCTGATGGCCAGTAGATATAGAGAGGGTAATGACACCATTTGTACGCATATCCAGCCTGAAAAATGGGTGGCCCATTTCTCTGAGATTTACGCCTCACCTGCACAACAGGATCCTGTGTACTATAGGGACGATGACTATAGAATTTCTGCAGATGGCTCTGTGGAGGACATTGTCTTCACTATAGCTGAAACCACAGCTGCCATCAATTCTTTGAGATCAGCCAAGGCATCCAGTCCAGATAAGATACCGGGGAATTTGTTTAAATATGAACTCGTCATCTGATCTTGGTACATAAACACATTATCGAATGCCATAGCAGCAGGTGGTCCTATCCCGGATACGTGGTTCGGAGCGGAAATAATTCCTATCTATAAAAAAGGTGACTTGGGTTCACCTGTTAATTACAGACCAATCAGTCTTATTGACAATTTGCAAAAAAAATGTAGACAGGCTTATGGAATGGGTTCAAGACAACCAGGTATTATCCCCTCTTCAGGCCGGTTTTCACCCAAAAACCAGTGCCATGGATCAGGTCTTTAGGCTATCCCTGCTATTCTGGAAATATGTCACTTTAGAAAAACAGAAATTGTATGTTTCTTTTGTGGATTTAAGATCTGCCTTTGACCTAGTCCCGAGAGGGAAGTTATGGGAAGTCCTGCATAAAATAGGTACCCCAGAGAATTTAGTTAATCTAGTCTGTAGGATGCACGAGAATACCTATGCACAAGTGAGATGGGGCCATCAGGGTGAACTCACTGATCGAATAGACATTAGGCAGGGGCTACATCAGGGCTGCGTCCTTGCCCCTACTCTTTTCTCCTTGTTTATTAATGAAAAGGTGCAAATTGTATCTCATAGCCAAAATGATGCCCCTTCTTTGAATGATCAAAAAATTCTGATTTTATTATTTGCTGACAATTCTCTTTTGATCTCCAAAACCCCTATGGGCCTTCAAGTCTTAGTGAATAGGTTTAGTGCTTTTTGTGCAGACCATGGACTGGAGCTTAATTCTAGTAAAACGAAATTCATGATTTTTAGTAGAGGCTCCACCAGAGGATGCACTATTTCACTTAATGAGGCTCCTTTAAGCAAGGTATGCTCTATTGATTACCTGGGGATAAGAATTAACAATAATATGCAAAGGGAGGCCCAGATCGATAAGAGCAGTGCATAGATCTGGGGCTATTCTACGTTTTTATAATTCTTCTACTGTGAAAGCTGTTTCTCCAGCCATTAATTTTTTTTAGCAAAGGCTCAGGGAGCGGCGTCTTATGGTGCCGAGATTTGGGGATTCTCTAATGTCATAAAACTATCTGTAGGGGAAAATAACTTTACGAAATCTCTCCTTGCATGTCCTCGTAACACCCCATTGATTCCAGTGTTCCTGGATCTCGGGGGTTCCCGCATTTCAGATGTAATAGCTTTAAGACCATTACTTTTTTGGGTACGCATTTGGACTACCCCTGAACTAGTTGAATATAAGAAATCTTTACAATACATCTTAGATAGAGCAAATGCGCTTTCTATTCCCTGGCTTAAGCATGTCTTGGGATGGTTTCACACCTTGGGACTTGGGGATTTCTGGAGACAACCTCATCATTTAAGGAGGGCGCAGAAGCAACACCTGAAGTCAGTCTATTGGTTTTATGTTATGAATAAGCAATTGTTATGCACGTCGTATGGTCGATTGACAACACAATTTCTGGACTTCAAATGGTATCCTAATTTTGAACCCTTTCTGGATTTAATTCCTGACCTACTAAGCAAAAGCCGATATGTCGGCTTCAGGTATGGGTGCTTACCATTGAAATCACTAACTAGCACCTGGCGACCTGCTACGATCACAGATTTATGCCCTAGTTGTAATTGCACCCCGGAAACTACAGTACATTTTATGTTTATGTGCCCAGTTTATGGGATTGCTCGGAGGAAGTGGATTTGCCCAGTTTATATGAATATGGGTTTGAGACACTGTAAAGTTGCACTAAGGCTGTTGACTTAATCTTAATCTGTGCGGTCAGCAAGTTCCTTGCGGCCGCATTGTATATACGTACTTATTTTTTTTTTAATCAAAACGACTTGCCCTTAAATGATCATTGTTCTTCAATTATTATTTATTAACCATATGCCTAAGATTATGACTGTTTTGACCTTTCTCTGGCTGATGGGGGAAAAGTTATATGAGATACTGAAAGTGTAAATAGGAAGCTGGTGGGAGACAGTTCCCTTTTCCCCAGACAGGTGGCCAGTATATTTGTTCGATTGTTGATTTTATTTTCCTTTTAGCTCTGTATTTATTATGTGTATTTTACTATTTCATTTGCTGTGATTTTATTTTTCTTTGATGGTTAAATATGACCGAATAAAGCTTGTGTGATGACATTGTGCAAAACAGAGGAACAGAAAAGTGCATACCACTTCTCCTCATTTATAGAGCATCATATGCAAAAGAAGCTTGGATGATGTCATCAGTGATGTCTTTTGAGATTTCATCAGTGATGTCTTAACTGATGTCATAGAACATGTCATGAGTGGTGTAACATGTGAAGCTTTAAGCAGTGCACATAAAACATCTACAATTCCAGAAAACTTGGGTAAATCATGTTTAATTTTGAATGCATTTATTTCTAATGTGACTTGCCTACTTATAATCTCAGTCCATAAACCACAACACTTTGCATGAATATTTTTATGATCAATGGCTTGTTGGATAAAAGAGTGGTCTTGGCATGCATACTTCAAGCTTTTCACATTGCTAACATTTACTACATCACTTCTTTTTCAAAGCTATTGTACTATCATGAGTACTCAGACAAAAACAGATTTCCCAAAGGAGAATACCATGACATCCCCTAGGCATATGAAACAGATTAGTATAATTTTTCTGTCATACATTATGCTTCCTTTGTCGCCCCTTCCATATTTTGTGTACTTTCCACTTTAAACAGGGTAACATTTTTGGGTGCAGGACATTGACATTTTATCTAGGTATTAAGGGGTTCAAATGCACTCCCAATTCTGCTCAACCCTCTGGCGAATTTTTATGAGACAATTTCTCCTTCTAGGATTGTTCAACACTAGATGTTATTCATTTTCTAAACCTTGTATGCACTTGTGGTTCTTTTTGAATAAATTAAGTTGGTGACATTTTGAAAACAGAAACACATCATATATAACCATTCTTGTTGCAGTGGACTGGACACTTTCTGCTATTCCTTCTGGCACCTCTTTTAAAACTGTATCTTTATTGCTTTCTGAATCATCAAATGACATCATCCTACTTTCAGCCAGTGGTACCAAATACAATTTGAAGATCCGGGTACCAATCCAAATATCCAGCTTGTTTCCTTCCCTTTTGGCTTCAGAATTCCTAATTTTATTTTGTATATTCATAGACTAACTGTATCCATATGCAAAAGCTCTATTCAAGGTTTGTTTGAGGCTCATAAACCAGAGACCACCTTTGATATTTTAGGCAGTTAACATTGAATGATTTGATCTATAGATATCATGGCCAAGTTATGATACTGCTACTGTATTATGTAGTCTTATATATTATCTTTTCTCCTCCATTTTTTGGAGCTTTGGAACAAAAATATGAATAGTCTATAGCAGGATGTGTCAAAAGGTTAAATTCCTTGAGGGTCTTGGGCATCCCCTGGTGCTTATGTGGGCTGAGCATTACTTCCTTACTGAAGGAACTGGAACATGCAATAGGCTTTTATTGTCTGCCACAACAAAATCTTATACCAATATTGACATGTCTAATAATAATGGTATCTGGGGATTTTTAGCATGCAGCAGTTGAGATCAGACATCAGCCATGGAATGTTTGTGTACAAGGGTCTGGCAATATAGTTCTTAAGCAAGGTTGGACCCTTCGTAGAAAATGAAGTTATAAAAAGGTAAGTTAGCATCAAACTTTTCAAATGCTAATATACATGCTTTAGATGCGAATAGCAGAATCATAATAAGACTGGAGGAGAACGTGCAGCTAAGAATTCTGTGTGCAGGTCATGTGGTGGGGTAAGACACTTTTCGAAAGTCTGTCAGGTGACCTGGAAAAATAACAATATAAGAGTAATTAATCAAGAGGACAAGTAGAAGAGCTATTATCATCCTTGTAAGACTTGGTATTAGTAGTAAAAGAGGATTTATTATAATGAAAAGATAAGAAACTCCACATGCACTAATTAATGTGAATGAGACAAACCTTAGTTTGTTGATTCAATTAGGTCCACCTATCTCTGTCATTACAATAAAATGTTGGAGAACAAGCAATACATGGCTATTTCCATAAAGAAGAGGTGCAGAAGAAAAAGTGGGTAGAAGATTGATTTGGCTGGAAATTCTGGAGGCTGAATTTAAATGTAAAGTTTGTGTCACTAAAGAAAAGGTTTACTTCATCAGGAAAATCATTGTTATTATGGGATGGTAATATGAGGTATTATTTAAAATAATATTGAAACTTGGTATTGCAAGTGAGGACTATAAGAGACAACAGTTATATGGAGTACATTCAAACAGTTATCAGAGTATATTTAATGTAGAATTAGGTTTTTGAAAGGTTTCAAATATAAAATCAGGGCCAAGGAAAAAAACTTACCTGTAAAACATACATTAATGAGTGTTGCTTCTAGTGCAAGAGCAGATTTGGGATGAAATGTATAGTACTATTTTATTGGCATCCAAGATATCAATATGTTTTTCAAAATGTAAGTAGCCTTGTCATACTATTAGGTTGAGTGCAAACCAGAATCACAAGTTTATACTGCCTTTGTTTGTTCCTTAAGCACTTTTTAGTAGGATTTCTTTTGGGACGGCCTGAGGTGTGCATGTTTCAAAGGATTATGCTCAGATGTCTGTGGGCATTGTCAGATTTGAACCTTTCCAAGATAAAAACTCTTATATTTTTAAAAAAAAGTCAGGAAGAACATGATAAAATATGGAAGCAGGATGTTAGAAATGTAAAACAAATTGTTACCTTAAAGAAAGATCATTTTGGATAGTCATCAGCAGATACAACAGAAATCAGTGTCTAGGCTTCAGATTAATAGATATCCACTGTATTTTAGTTAATAGCAATACTGTTATAAAATAATTTGTGAAATGTGTAAATGAATGTATTTGGGGGTGTTGCATAATTTCAGAAACTGAACTGTAATTAAACAAAGAGTGCAGGCAACACAGTTGAAATATGCTTTATTGCTTGAAGAATTATTGGAGATCACTTCCTGGCTTGTAACCAAAATGTTCACCCTTATTCATCCCTCCCTACATATGCCAGTAATGAATGCTGTCATTCAATCTAGTATTATCTATTTTAATTCAATATATCTAGCATCCCAATACAAAATTTTATATCAACCTCAGCTAATTCAAAATGCTTCAGCAGGAGTTCTTCCAAAAAGTGCCAGAATCACGTATGTCAGCGGTATTGTGATCTCTACACTGGATTCCCATTCAATCTTGATTCGCTTTTAAAGTGCAAAGAAGTCTCTATAAAGTCTTACACCTCAGATCACCATCTTTTCTGACTAATAAATGTTCCTTCTCTTAGCCTTGATGCTCCCTCAGACTGACAAATCAATTCTTGCTTGCCACCAGTTGGACGAGATAAGTACCTAATGGAGACCATGCTTTGTCCACACTATAAAGCAGTTGCCAAACTGTGAAACTCTCTCCTTTAAAGACTATGATTACAAATAAATCTTATCTGTTCTAGATATCACTCGAATACCAGGCCTGTTATTTTTAGGTATCATCTAGCCTTTTCAAAGGCCACTGATAGGTACTAAAAAGCTGGGGTGCATCCGGAAAGTGTGTTGGCTGTGCACAACAAACTTCAAAAGTTACATTTTTTATATTAATTTTGCATACAAAAACTGTATTTGGAAGTCGATTGTTGTAATTATGGACTGAAGATTTAAAAATGTTGCACTTTTGAAATTGTTTTTAAAACATATTTTAAATAAGAAAATAAATGAGCTTTCATGATATTTAGTCACTTAATTTAAATATATTTTTGAAGATTATGTCCCACCAGAAAAAAATGCATCATATAACTTTGTAACATGTGAAATTTTCTGGTTGATGTTTCAGGTGTAAGGACTGAAAAGCCACTAAAACCACCTCAAAATCCCAATTAGTTTTCTCTTTAGATTTTAAGATAGTATCTTTCTTCATCTCTATCAAGAAAGTTTCTTATTTTTTGTCAGCAAAATCTTAGTTATGTGATTGATCTTTGTTTTCACAAGATTTACTTGGGTGTCTGTCTGAAATAACCTTGGTTTTCTTGTGTTGCACATAAACATTAGCTTTCTCAAACAACATCAGAGATATATACCTATACACCACAACAAGAAATATATATATATATATATATATATATATATATATATATATATATATATATGCCACAGGTTAAAGAGACGTTAGTTAGGTACTGAATATACTCACAAAAAACCATGGAGATTCAGCTATTAGAGTTACCAACCCTAACTATAACTTACGCCCCTGCAATGCTCTGCTTATGACCTCACATATAACATCACTCATGACATGGTCAGTGGCAATACTGAAGACATCTCAAATGACATCACTGATGACATCATCCAGGTCCATGTAAGTGTGTAAAAATTTTTTATGTGAGTTAAAGATATTTACTAAGGTATTGCATACTTTAAAATGTGAATCTTAAAGAACAGCTACTGATCATTGATAATATTTGTAAAGCATGTCATTATGTGGGAGTGGCTGCACAGTTGGGTGACTGGCCGTGCCAGTAGCTGTTTTACTGAATGATTGGGAGTCTATGTAGCTATATGGGTAAACAAGCAAATGTGTGAGTAGTTCTGTCTGTGTGAGTTAGTGGTTTGTAGTAGCAAGTGGTTGTAGTAGTAAGTAAGTGACCGAGTGCTTCTGTGGCTGAGTAAGTGGCTGTGAGTAAGTTAGGATTTGTGCGGATGTCAGTATTTGTGTGGGTGAGTTAGTGGGTGTGTCAGTGACTGTATGCATGTGCGATTGTATCAGTGAATATATGGGTGAGCATGTGCTTGTATCAGTGACTATAGAGGAGAGTGAGTATATGGGTTAGTATCTATCTGACTAAGTGAATGGGTGAGTGAGTAATTGTGTGTGTGAGCAATTGGTTGTATTATTTTTGGTATTGTTGAACGAGTGGGTGCATTAGTAGTTGTATGTGTGAGTAACTCATTATCTGGCTGGTTTTATATTTGTATGACTGGGTGTCTGTGTGGTTGAATTGCTGAGTAAGTAGATTTATATGTAGTTATATGGGTGTGTGAGTGGCTCAGTCAGTGACTGTATATGAGAATAAGTCACAATTTTATTAGCTGTTCAGGTGAATGTGTAGCTTTCTGAATTACTTTAAGGGTGAATAAGTTGAGGCGTGAGTAATTGCATGCCAAAGTTAGTGGTTGTGACTGAGTGTATTAGTAGGCGAATGGGTGTGTGAGAGCATTTTACAATGATTGAGTGTTTTTGTGTGTAGTGGTATTGATGTGTGAATGGGTATGTGAGTAGTTTTGTGAGAGTCTTTAGGTGGATGATGTCATCAGTGATGTCATTTGAGATGTCATCCATGATGTCATCAGTGATGTTACTGACCATGTCATGAGTGATGTAATATGTAAGGTCGTTAAAAGTGCATTGCGGTGGAGCAGTTATAGTTAAGGCTGGTAACTATAGCTGCTCAATTTCTATGGTTTAGTTCGAGTAAATTCCATACCTAACTATAACGTTCATGTAATCTTTGTTTTTTTCAGTGAATTTCTAAGGTTTTTTAATTCTATTTCCTAACTATAATGCCAATGTAATCTTAGTTTTTTCAGTGAATTTCTATTATTTTGTAAACACAGGGGGAGGTTGTCCATGGGGCCTGACCTGTGGCCAGGCCCTGAGGCCAATTCCTGTATTGTTCCTATTTCACACTACAAGTGAAAAACAATGAACAGGTAGTCAGAAAATGACAATGAGGAAAAAGAAAAAGGGTAATACACTAAATAGAGGAATAAAACCAAAGACAAACCAGTGAGAGTGAGGGAAAAATATTAAGAAGGACAAGAAAGTAGCTATAATAGGAGCTATTAGATACAGCTAAGTAGATAAAATAATAAGAAAGCATTGAGAATTTAAAAGTAATTATAATTACTCTATTATTCCTTTGTTCAAAAAATCTTTTTGGATCCACAGATCCTCTGCAGTCCCATAGAATGTAAATGAGTAGTACTCCATGGTTTTTGTTCCGATCACGTGATCAAAATGGATCCATGGATTCAAATCACCATATTTTTAAGAAAATATTTTAGGTATATTGGAGCCTCTAAATTAAATTAAGGGTTAACATATTTGAAACCTTATAAGTGATTCTATTTAGCTTTATCCTACAGAAATTAGGTGTTTTAAGATTATGGCCAATCAGTGGATTTGGGGCAAAAAACTCAGATCCGCTTGTTGTCAAAAATAAAAGGTTTCTTTCTATTAGTTAATGTTCACCCACATCCAATTTTCTTAAAAGACTGCACCAAAACAGTAATTTCTGAACTGTCATTTGTTGGAGAAAGGTGCAAACCTTTTAGCTTAAGCGAAGTGAAGACAGAAGACAACCCTCCTCCTGCTTCTCTAGACCCAAAGGTAGAAGCTGATGTGCAGGATCATGCAGGTACTTCCACAAAGGAGGGTGATGTGTGGGTCTGGTTTGTTGTAGCATCAGGAGAAAAGAAGATGTGTGCACACCTCGTGCAATATAAGCTGAGTGGAATACAGCCTTCACGAGGCACAATGAAAAAGTGCATTTATGAAACATCATTGATGTGGAAGCATGTTAAGACCATGCATGAATGTACTCATATGAGAATGCTGAGGGAGAGAGCAACATCAGCAAGTGATCTTGGTACATCAACAACTGCACACAGGCAACTTCCTGTTCAAATAACAACACCAGCTACCTGCAATGAGCTAGGAGACATGGTAGTTAACTGTGACAAGTAGCAAGAACTTGTTATAAAGAAAACTAAGATATAACGTTTTTGGAAAAGGTAAAGAATCATCATTAATATTTTTTCTTTAGTTTTGTTGTTAGTGTAGGGAAACACTATTATTCTTCACTATGCAATTGTTTTACATTGAATTTCCATATTTGCAGTTTTTGCAATCATACCAGTTCCTTCTTTTAAAAACAAAAAACAAAAAAGTAGTTTCTCATCAAAAATGAAAAAAGGTTTGTGTTAGACCTGCCATATTATCCATGAAAGAGCTGTGTCTGTTTCCTTATAATTGCGTGCCTGTGTATTTCACGCTGTGCATTAGTGACTGCATGGATGTTTTAGTGTACACATCAGTGTGTGCCTGGGTGCATCAGTGTATGTATCAGACAACGAATGAGTGTACTAGTGTATGCATGAGTGTGTGCCTAGGTGTGTTAGTACATGCATGAGCATGTGTGTGGGTGTGTCAGTGTATTCATGAGTGTGGGCCTGGGTGCATCAGTGTATGTATTAGTGTGTGTTTCGGTGTGTCATTGTATGAATTGGTGTGTTTCTGGGTGTATAATTGTATGCATGAGTGTGTGCCTGAGTGTCTTAGTGCATGCATGAATGTGTGTCTGGGTATGATGGTGTATGCATAAGTATGTGCCTGGGTGTGTCAGTGTATGCATTAGGGTGTGCCTTGGTATGTCAGTCTATGTATCTGTGTGTGCTTGGGTGTGTTAGTGTATGTGTCAGTAGATTCCTGGGTTTGTTAGTATATGCATGAGTGTGTGCCAGGGTGTTTTAGTAAATGCATGAGTGTGTATCTGGGTGAGTCAGTGTATGTATCAGTGTGTGCCTGGGTGTGTCAGTGTATACATGAGTGTGTGTCTGGTTGTATCAGTACATGTAACAGTGTGGGCCTGGGTGTGTCAGTGTAGGTATGAGAGTGTACCTTGGTGTGTTACTGTATGAATGAGTGTGTGCCCCGGTATGTTAGTGTATACATCAGTAAGTGCTTCGATGTGTTAGTGTATGTAACAGTGTGTGCTTGAATGTGTTATTGTGTGCTTGGTTGTGTTAGTGTATGTATCAGTGTCTTCCTAGGTGTGTTCATGTATGCATCATTGTGTGCTTGGATGTATCAGAATATGGATGAGTGCATTAGGTTATGCATGAGTGTGTACCAGGTTGTGTTAATGAATGCATGAGTTTGTATCTGGGTGTGTCAGTGTATGTATTAGTGTGTGCCTGGGTGTGTTAGTATAAGCATGAGTGTGTGCCTGGGTCTGTAGTATATGTATGAATGTTATTCTGAGTGTTTCAGCATATGCATTAGTGTGTTCCTGAGTGTGATATTGTATGCATGAGTATGTGCCTGGGTGTTTGGGTGTATGTATAAGTGTGTGTATCAGTGTGTGCCTGAGTGTGTCAGTGTATGTGTCAGTGTGTGGCTGGGTGTGTTAGTGTATGCATGAATGTGTGCCTGGGTATGTTAGTACATGCATCAGTGTGTGCCTGGGCATATTAGTGTATGCATCAGTGTGTGGCTGGATCTATCAGTGTATGTATGAGTGTGTTCTTGGGTGTGTCAGTGCATGTATGAGTGTGTGCCTGGGTGTGTTAATCTATGCATGAGTGTGTGTCAGGGTGTGCTAGAGTGTGCATGAGTGTGTGGCTGGGTATTTTACTGTATGCATGAGTGTGTGCGTAGGTGTGTTAGTGTACGCATTAGAGTGTGCCTGGGTGTGTTATTGTATGCATGAGTATGTGCCTGGATGTGTTAGTGTTTGTATTAGTGTGTGCCTGGGGGTGTTAGTATATGTATCAGTATGTAGCTCGGTGTCTTCGTGTATGCATCAGTGTATGCCGAAGTGTCTTAGTGTTTGCATCTTTGTGTGGTTAGGTATACCAGTGTATGGATGAGTGTGTTAGTGTATGCGTGAGTGTGTGGCTGGGTATATTAGTGCATGCATGAGTGTGTGCCTGGGAGTGTCAGTGTATGCATCAATGTGTGCGTCGGTATGTCAGTGTATGCATGAGTGTGTGCCTGGGCATGCTACTCTATACATCAGTGGGTGTCTGGGGGTCTTAGTACATGCATCAGTGTGTGCTTGAGTGTGTTAGTGTATATATAAGTGTGTGCCTGAGTGTGCCCATCTATATGTTACTGTGTAACTTGGTGTGTCAATCTATGCATTAGTGATCACCTGGTATGTAAGGTTATGCATGAGTGTGTCCTGGGTGTGCTTGGTATATGTAAGCCTGGATGTGTTTTCATCACTGTGTATTAGTATATCACTATAATCGCCTATGTCTTTTTGGGTATGTTTATGGATGATCTATGAATGGAGAAAGATGTAATTAGTTACCTAGAAAAGACACATAGAATATAAAGTTTCACATTATAAATATCCAATCAAGTTTCACAATCTGTAATAAAAAAAAAACAATTGTTAATGATAAAAACACAAGAAATGTATATCACTTTATAGCAATTAAATATATATTATTTAGGCATCTCATTTTTCCTTTATCACTGCTCTCATCTTCCATACCTTTACACCTTAAACTATGTGTTGTATAGATAATCATCACTGAACAGTGGGGGAAAAACAATCAAATAAACAAAAGTGTGCAGTACATTATTTTAAATTACCATTATGTGTTGCACTCACTGTAAATAATTACCTAACTGTTTTATCTATACTTATTAACTAATGTAATAGATATACGCTTAATGTAGGTGTTTTCCTATTTTAAGAGCATTTTAATACAATTAATATGTATGAACAATAGCAGTAGGTGAAAAGGCTTAGAAAGGCATCATCGTTAGTTGGCTGCATGATGTCATAGAATCTGGTAATCCATGAACAAGGAGTCTGTGTCACTGTCACTGTTCTAATTATAATGATTTTTTATAATTTGCAGCTGTTCTTAATACATCTAGTTGATTGTGATGTTCTTCTTATGAAATTCTGTCCATCCACTTTAACTTTTTTAAAACAAATAGAATATCCAAAAGAATGCTTAAGTTTAATTACTTTAGCAATAATTTGTTTCTGTATAAAATAGTTGCGTGTCCTGGTTCGCAGATTAAAATCTCTGTTACCAAATTAGTGGTATCTCTGTTGTTTTATTCCAAGAGTAAGGCCCATATTTATACCTGGTTTGCGCTGAATTAACGTCATTTTTCTTTTTACGCTAATTCAGCACAAACCGAACTCCATATTTATACTTTGGCGCTGGACACGTCTAGCATCAAAGTAATGGAGTTTACGTTGTTTTCTGGAGGGGAATACCTACCTTGCATTAATGAGATGCAAGGTAGGCGATCCCATCCAGAAAAGGACGATATGGCCTTTGCGCTACATTTATCCCCCAAGTTAAAATCCACCCCCAGGGGTGGGGGCCTTAAATAATGGCCATTATTTAACGCCTGAGTCTAGGCAGGCATAAGGGGACCTCTTGGCAGAAATTGCCCACAGGTGCCCTTCCCTATCCCGAGGGACACCCTCACCCACCCCTACCCACACCAGGAGGTCACCTATGGATGGGGAACCGATCCGAAGGTAAGTCCAGGTGAGTATTTATTTTTTTGGTCCAACATCACTCGGGGGCCCTGACCTGGGGCCCCCTGCACGGTGCTGGCCCCAATGGCCATGTCCATTGTCATTTACTAAGACAGGAGCCATGTCCATGGGGCATGTGCGCCAGAAAATGGCGCTACACTGCTTAGAGGCAATTTTTCTGCCTCTAAACAGTGTAGCGCCATAATTTGGGACACAAGCCCCGGTTCCCCCTACGCCTCCCAGACCCTGTTAACGTCCTTTCAAAGAACGCTAACAGGGCCTTAGCGCTGGCTAGTGCCATTCCTTATATATGGCGTCCAGCCGGCATCTAGGAACTATACTTTTTGCCGCACACCTGCGCTAATGCAGGTTTGGGGCAAAAAGTATAAATCTACCCCTAAGTGCATATCAGTATTTCGAATCCCTTATGTAGACATCATCCTTGGTAGGCCGTATGATGTCTTAACTTATTGTATTGCAAGTCCTAGAAGTCTACTATTCAATTTTTGCAGTAGTAATCCTCCTTAGAACTTTGTTTCAAAAAAGAGAAGGTAAATATTTGTTAGTCTATAAGATAATCTTTGCTTGAATGTAAGGTTACTGTCATTACACTCCATCCATCCAGTTGTAATTTTTAACTAGATAGTGTAGTGTCCAGATGTAATACTTAGTCATTCATGAAAAATAATGGCTATACAGATATGTTTTACCAGAAATAGAGATTTGTCCAGCTTTAAAATTTGTAATTTGTGTTCCCAATTTAGTTCCATCTGCAGTGCAGCGCTCTAGCATTAGGATGATAACTTTGCCAGTTCTTCCTATATTCAAAGCTGATATAAGATCTGAGTTGCATTTCATTTTGTGCAGGCGTTATTCTGTCATGCATCTTTAAACAATTTCTCAAAACTGACAGTTTTACAGTGTGGCAGAGTTAAGTAGATAAATCATTTTGAATCTATCTGTGTTTTTTAAGAAAAAGAACAATTTTCACAGTCTTGCTGCCATGAGTAACTTAGTCCAAATAGGCTGTCAATAAGTACCATCTATTCATCTAAGATACCAAGTACGACCATCATGAACTCTTGCGCATCTTCTTGAGTGTTTTGTGTGAAGTGTACAGTTCCCGTGCACTTATCGACAAAGTCGCTAATATGAAAGGCAGAATATGTTTAAATGTTATCACTTTGCAGAGTGCAAATGTTTGACTTCTTTGTGTTCAATTGTGTGAGCCAGATGAGGTGATCAGAACAGTGCATTGAGAACTACATTGGCAAAGCAGTTGGCTTCAGAGGGGTTTGACAACTTGTAACCAACAATTTCCCCAGCATTTTTAGTATTTCTTTCTAAAACTTATTTTTTCTCTTTCTTGCACTTTTTCTGAGAAATGCCACTGTCATCCTTTGAAACCTTTTGTTTTGGTAACATTCTAGGCTTTTCGTATACTGTCCTAATATAAGACGCATACTCACTTCTCAAAGGTTATACTCTATTAAACAACTCGCATCAGCATTTAGTTTACTGTCATCAAACTATCAGGTACAAACCAGACAAAGTTCTACCTGTGACAATGCTCCATATGACATACCTACTTTGAATACGGTGCTACCAATGTTATTAAATGCTGCATCTACTCTTAAACTTTAAGATTTATGTATTGTAAAAGTATAAGCTACAGACACTGAGAACTGCTTCCCCTGAACATACAAGTCTTTCACGACAAGAAATACAACTTACCTTGCTATCTTATTTTTACCTTTAATCTTATTAAACTTGATTGATAGGTATTCAACCTCATTTCTGCTTGGAAATAAAATGAAATCAATTATTTTGCCAATAGCACCATTAACTGATCCTTTCTCAACATTTAAATGACACCATAAAATTTCTCTATAGTTTTTACAAACATGTAAATTTTGTTCTGATTACGCAATTTTGGAAACAGGCTTTTCCAGAGAATCCAATTTTCAAAGTAGTTCTTTGTGCTCAAAATGTAACCAAATGTTTACATTTCCAATACTTCCTAATGTATTTTGAGTTTCTTCATTTAGAAGCGTCTTGAACACAGGCTGTCCTTTTACATAGGTAAGCTGCAGTAAATCTTTGAAAACAATTATGTGTTTTCCAGCAAAAAGTACATCATATTCGGTCTTCAGGATTTGCTGCATTCTTAAGTGGATGAAGGCCAGCATAATGTTTGAAATCATGCTCACTTCATCGATGATGAAAAGTTTTAATTTCTTCAAAACTCTGAAAACGTCTTGACAAGCTTCTCCAGATAATGTTTGGTACTCCAGTTTATTAATCCAGTAATTCCTTTGTTGCTGTGTGCAGCTAATCCAGTAAGAGCTGTTACTACACATGATAAAGTAGAGTCTGTAGTATTTTGTAGGTTTATGGTAACAACTTGGATTAAAAAGCTTTTCCCAGTTCCAGCTTGTCCGCTGACATATAGTAGAATTAGCTTAAATGTTGAACATTTACATTGATTATTTTCATGGAGAAATCCACACTCTCTTTTTTCTTTCACTTCCACATATATTTCTTTCTGCTCCTCATTCAGATATCCAACTAACTGTTCCAAGTCAACATTTTCTTCTATTGTTGTAGCATTGTAGTTTTCACTTAATTCATAGCTATAGCAGCATCATTTTCATAGGTTGTCTAAGAATATCTTTACTTAAAGGTCCAGAACTTTGGCTACTTTGTGAACTATCTTTTGCTATTGCAGCACCGAATGTTTCTTCCTGTCCAATTTCATCACTTAACATTTTTAAGGTAGTTTGGAATGACTGAACTCTGAATGATGACTTCACTAGCTTTGAAATAATCTTCATAGCAGGTTTACTCTCCAGGTAATTCTGTTTCAGACCGCAAAGGTTTGAACAGTTGTAGACGTGCTAAGTAAAAACACTCTCCTATCTCAGTGGTTTGACATCTAAGTTTTCTGTGGTTTATTAAAGTACATTTTGCATCTCAAACCAAACAACCATTGGGTCCAACTACAGCATATTTCCCCTCATCTGAATTTTCTTTCACATTGTTTCTGTACCTAAAGTTTTGCAAAATCTCACAAAGACACATATTCTCAGGTGTGGATTTCTTTTTGGATAGTAAGTATCCAACATATTTGTTTTTAATATTTCTGGACTCTGTAGATCAAAGTCAGCTAGGTACTGAATTTCTGGAAAAGACTTCAGCACTCAGTTTTGTGTGTTAGCTAGCCCTAGACTAACCCAAACAATTCCCTAGACTTCAAGTACTAGCTAGATGAACTCAGCCTGTCACAACACTCATGAGAATTTATCCCCCTGTGTGAAAGCATTTTCAAACTGAAGCTGTACAATGTCTTTGTTAGAAACATTTCTGTAGAAATCCCCTCCCACATTTCCTTCATCTGTTTTCTCTTATTTTGTGATAAACGAAGTGACATAGAGAGCCACAGCTATGGAGTTGTCTGCAACAAACTGTATGTCCATATTTGCATTCCATAGCTTTAGAATAACAGAATTATAGCCATGAATATACTTGGAGGACTCCGATCTTCTCAGATCATATGTATGTTTTGTTGATTTTTTTGTCAGTGTATGTCTTACTGCAGATAAAAAGCTGTTCACTCTTCCTTTAGAAATGATATGTCTAGGAAATCCAAAAGGCACAATATATAAAATGTTTCTTTACATCTGGATCTTCAATAACAATATCTGTCACATCTATGGGTTTGGAACCATAGATATTGCTGTCTTAGGCCTTTATCTTCATTCTCTTGTGGACAGGTGCATGGCACATACCGTTATATAAAAGACAGTACAGATTCATCACTTTCACTTCCAACTTTTTAGAGCATCCTTTATCCATAGGAGCATGTGAATATGAGGAGCACCTCTTGCCTGGTACTGTTTGTGCCAAAAGAAATCTGTAACTTCATAAAGAGGACCATTTATTTCTATTGCATGTAAAACCCAGCATTGTTTGAAACGTGTGATTGAAATGCCAACACACATTAGCAGTATACAAAGAGCAAAGTTCTCCTGCTGTCTTCAAATTAATTTCCTTAATGTTAGTGTTTGATTCTCTTATGAACAGAAGTAAATCATCCCATGCATACTCAGACCCCAAGTAGGTGCACCTAAGTTTCAGAGCATATATTTAAGTATTCCGTGACAACAATGAAAATATTCATTGGTTCCACATTGACATGCCATCACACTAATTAGGTTGTATTCCATGTTTTCATCCTTACCTGATACTTTGTCAACAAAGCCTTTTGCAAAGAGATTTTGGAGATCTGTCTTCAGAATGTGATTTACTGCATTAGAGAGTCCTGACAAGTCACTCTCAAATATTAAATCGAATTTATAGGGCATACACTGGCAAAGCCTAGGGTCCTCTGAATAAAGTCTTGTTGACCTGCACAGCTGGTGGTATTTCTACAGCATGATCATAATGGCAGCCACCTACTCCAGTTGGAAATAGCTATGGAAAAAAGTGAGCGTCTAAACTTTATTCTCCATACACTCATTGGAGCTACCTTAGCTTGTTTCATTTGAAACAGATCAGTGGCATCCCCAGCAGCTTTTTTGGAAAGAAGTTGATGAACACTATAGTCCTCATATATTTCTTTTGATTTATTTGTATCCAGTTGTTCTATCTGTCTGCTTAATTGTAATGCCTCATCATTGATACAAGTTATATCTTGAATAATATCAACATTTCTGTAAATTTTTTATTTTCTTTCAAATATAATGTGGCTTTTCTCACTTTACTCATATCCACTAACTATTGCTCGAAAGGGATGTATGGTTTGAATGAGAATTGATTCATACACATTTAATTGTTCAAGTTCTTGTGGAATTTGTACCAAGTCTAATCTACTATGTATGGCTCTAGCTGGAATGTTGGTATCCTCTAATTTATCATAAAAGTATTTACATATTGTTTGCTTTGTGGCTTAATCAAAGCATTCCTCTTCAAACAGATATGTACCAAATTCTTGCCATTTATCTCTGTTTTTTCCCTCAGTTTTAGAAAATATAATTACTTTACGTTTTTGGGTTTTTGTTTTTTATAGTGAGTATGGTGACAACAAATACAAACACCTTCTGATTTCTCTAAACATAGTGTAAAAAACTTGTGTTGGAAAGTGGATTCTTGGTAAGGACAGGTAAGTACATACACTTAACATTAGGCCACTAATCCCCACAATGTCTAGTTAGGTCTCAATAAATTAATCCCAGCTCAACCCTTGGTAGCTTGGCAACAAGTGTCAAGGCTTAACTTAGGAGACAAGTGTGTAAAGCATTTAAAAATCACAAACCAGTGAAAAAGTAAAACATAGAACACAATAAACATCATACACCAATTTATGTAAATAGAGTATATTTTTATCTTTAAAATTACACCGAAACTATTAAAATCAGATAAGGTGAACCGATGATGTGAATTTTTGAGGACTTATTGTGTTCTAGGGCATAAAAACTAAAAGCGTCAATCTGGTCAATTGGTCACACTAGACCAGGCAAAGTCAAAGTTTGAGGCTGACCCCGATGGAGCCCTGCTCGGCTACATCAAACGGGAGGCCTCGGATTGAGGCGCTCATTCTGGCTTCGGCGGTCTTCTAGTGAGACTGCCGAAGTCACGGCCACTGGAGGACCGCCAGTGCTGGTGGTCCTCTGACCGCCATATTCTGAGTACTGAAGGACTTCCGCCTCAATTTGGGCAGAAATCCTCCAGTATTCGTGCTGGCGGTCGGAGGTGCAGAGGCGGGCCCACTACCGGCCCTGCCTTGCCAAAAGGACCCCACCAGCCGTATTATGACCTGTAATACGGCCTGACGATGTTGTGATGGTGGTGCGGGCGGGCGGCGGTGGGAGAGGCGGGTCCCATCCCCTCAAGGAGGAGCACCTCGTCGGACGAGGTAAGTGTCCTCCACAAGGGGAGGAGGGTGCAGTGTGTGAATGGGTGTGTGTGCGTATGTGTGTAATGCAAGGGGGGTGGGAAGGGAGTGTTTGTGTGTGTCTGTGTATAATTGTGGTGATGCGTGTGTGTGCACGTGTGTATAAGAGTGTTGTGAGTGTGTGTGTGTATGTGTCAGGGTGTGCATGTGCGTATTTGGGGGCGGTGTGCAGTATGGGGATCGGGGGTCTTTACTAGGTGGGTAGGAGGGTCTCTACTGAGGGGTGGGGAGTCACTACTGGGACTGGGGGGGAGTCATCTACTGGCAACAGGAATGCAAATTCCTGTTGTCAATAGCCTTTCCACCAGGGATTTCGTGGCGGTGGTCCTGCCACGGAATCCCTTGTGGAACCGGGACTCAGAATACCTCCAGCGGTATTTGGTGGTCCACCGGGTTGGAGATGCTCATCTCTGGCCCGACAGGTCCAGCTGTCCTGGCGGTGGCAATGGGAATATGGTGGTGGGGGTTTGGCACAGGCCAAACCACCACACTCGTTATTAGGCGGTCTGCACCTCCACCCTGCCGCTGGTGTGGCGGTTCAGGTTCCGCCGAAGTCGGAATGAGGGCCTTAGTCTTTTTTGTTTTTTTCTTGAAGATTTTCTTCAGCGGGACAAAGTCATAAATTCAATCCGACCTCCCTGGAGCCCTGTTCGGATACGCGTTGCAGGAGACCTTGGTGAAGAATTCTACCTTCGGACTTAGACAATTTTTAAGGATGAAAATCTTCGTCCGTGCCAAAAATGAATCTTGATCCAACGCCCCTGGAGCCCTCCTCGGATACAGTGCGCGTGAAGTCCAGGTCCACTTTTTACATTCAGACTTTGTCACTTTTTTTGTGTTTTTTCCATCTGAATTGGGTCCACCCTCCAAAGCAAGCCGATTTTAATGCATGGTCATCGGTTCACCTTTCCAGGAGCCCCTTGGGAAATCCTGAAAGTCTGGGACTCTGGAGATTTTCAGTGGTACGAACCTGAAAATCAGGCCGGGTCGCGGTTGAGGTAAGCCGGCTTGACTCACCACAGCGGGTCAGTCCCTTTATGGATCTTTTTTGCAAAAGTTCTCCAAATTTCCCCAAACTTCTGGATCTTCTTCCCAAAGGTCTTAGAATGTCCTTTATGAGTCCACAACTCACCCCAAAGTTCCAGAAGGTCTGAGTTGCTCCTTGAGGGTTAGGACTCCAACTCTCAGAATGTACCTGGTTCAAATCCAAAAATGACCACTAGCTATTGGTCATCTGATGAGTTCCTTTAGGTTTTGATGGAGGGGACTCTGGTTAGCTATTTTTCACCTGTTGCAGGTAGGGGGTCCTTTCTTGAACCAGTTGAAGACAGGCAAAGTCCTTTTAGTGGTGAAGCCCAAATGTGCATCTGGTGCAGTCCTTTAGAGTGCACTGTCCCGGTGCAGGTCAGGGGTCCAACAGGGCAGTCCTTCTTCTTCTTTCATTTTTCCTTGAGGGGATCTGAGGTCTGGGTGCAGCTCTGCCAAATTTAGGTGTGGAGTGGAGGGTGGCCAACTGTCCAATCTAAGGCAGGCCACTACCCTCTTCAATGACCACTTCCTGGGAAATGTGGCAAAAATCAATTCCAGGGAGCAACATTCCTTAAAAATCCAAAATGCAGAAAAACTAATTTTGGAAGTTAGGTCTGGCGGAGACCACCCACTGCTGTGGCTAAAAATGTTAACACCCCCCCCCCTCCTGCCCTCTCCTAATCTAATCAAGAGGTCACCTGGTTGTCTGGGTTTGCAAGAAATGGGGATGGTCTTGAGCAGCTACAAATGTCCTTCCTTCTTCTGAAGACCAGTTTGTCTGTACTCCCCACATTCTGTTTCACCATCTGTTGAGGCCAATCTCCTCCCCCAGGCACTTCTTTTGTGTTTAGTCCAGGCCACTTCACACCTCATCAAGGCAGCCTGGCCAGACTGCCAGGGGATGGCCAATCAGAGAAGGGGAGTGGTAACGTTTAGGAAGAGTTAGGAAGAGTTCTAAAACTCTTTCCCTGAACTAGCTATATTAAATACAACAATTGCAAGGCACTGCATATATTTTAACAATCAGTATGAGACCAAACTTTACATATTTAGCACCTTTGGAGACTTTGGCGGTCATTCCAACCTCGGCGGTAAAAGGCGCTTACCGCCAGACAGAAGACCGCCATAACACCGCCGCAGTCGCGGTAAAGCGCCACGGTCATTCTGACCCACAATAGGCAAACCGCCAAAATACCGACATCCACAAAAGTCCGCCACACCAAAGGTCAGCGATAAACTGGTGATGACCAAACCTCCACCGTCACGCCAACAGAAATACGCCCATGCCATTACGACCCACGAATCCACGCGGCGGTCTTTCAACCGCGGTATTCTATTGGCGGTACACACCGCCGCGGTCGAAATACACATACTCGTACAAAACACTACCACATTGGACTATTCGAAATACACACACCTGATACACATACACACACCACTCCCACACACCCAATACAATATAAAACACACACCCACATCACCCACAAACCCCTACGACCAGAAATTCTGAGAGAAGGCGAGAGAGAGACACCACAGTCAACTACCAAGCATTCACAGGCACACAATACCAATACCCACAGAACTTCCACGCACCTCACACAACACACCACTAAATAGCACCCCACCTATTACTACACACTCCACCCCACACATCATCCACACCACCCCATGGCACCTCAAAGACACCCCAGGTTCTCAGATGCTGAACTCAGGGTCATGGTGGAGGAAATCGTACGAGTAGAGCCCCAACTGTTTGGGACACAGGTGAAGCACACCACCATTGCCAGGAAGATGGAGCTATGGAGCAGAATAGTCGACAGGTTCAACGCTGTGGGACAGCACCCAAGAAATCGGGACGACATCAGGAAACGGTGGAACGACCTACGGGGGAAGGTGCGTTCCATGGTATCAAGGCACAACATCGCGGTACAGCGGACTGTCGGCGGACCCCCACCTCCTCCCCCAGATTTTACAACATGGGAGGAGCAAGTCTTGAACATCCTGCATCCTTAGGGCCTCGCAGGAGTAGGCGGAGGAATGGACTCTGGTAAGTCTCATCTTCACTACTTCATCCCCCCCACCCCACCTGCATGCCAACTCATATCCCAACCCTCACCCTCACCCCCATCACAACTACCCCTTGCAAATGTCTCACCATCACAACCCACCCATCCCAAAACTTAGCCCTGCATGCGGCCCCAAAGCATGGACACCCATCACCAAAGCATGCCCAATGCACATACCCATCAACCCCCCACAAAACACCGTCACGACAGCCCCCACAAAGGAATGCCAGCACTAGGGTACACGGGCACCCACCCATTGCACGCCATTGGCACACACAGAAGCAATAACCATACTTTTATACCCCTGCAGGACCCGAACGCCAGGTCACCGCGCAGGAGGGTCCACAAATGTCCCCTCCACCCCCAGAAGAGGCCCACAGTGATGACAGCAGCTCTGTCTCCCTGGATCTAGATGACCAGCCCGGTCCATCGGGGACCTCGGGACAGTCGGTTCCCCTCAGACAGGCACAGGCCACTGCAGACCTTCCCCCCTCTGGGAACACCAGCACAGCACCCACCCAGCGGGCCCATACCTCTGTCCCCAGGACACGTCAATCAGCGGTGTGTCCACCACTACAGGGAACCCAGGCTAACCCACCACCCCAACGACAACAGGGACCTGGGGGCAGTGGTAGTGGGCACACGGTCCAGGGGACGGAGGCCCAAGGAAACAGGGGAACTGGGAGGGCAGCTGTGCGACGGGGGGGGACAGGCCAAGGGAGGCCCTGTCCTCCATCATGGGAGCATACCACCGCTCCCAGGAGACGATGGCGACGGTCCTGGCCAGGTTTCAGGAAATCCAGCTTCTGCAGGAGCAACAGTATATGGGGTTCAGGGAGGAACTGAGAAACATCAGTACCGCCATGGGTACCATCGTAGTGGCCCTGAATGAGTTAATCACCACATTGCGGACCACGGTGGCACCTCAAAGGGCCCCTGACACTAGCATGGACCAAGAACTGGCTACCACCTCCGCCGGCGCTATTGGACAGGAGGCCCCGACAGAAGACCAACAGGCCACCAGAACCCCACCCCCTGCAGAAGGAGAACCACCCCGCAAGCGGGCCCTGAGATCCAGGAAGAAGACAGAGTAGCATGTCAAGACCCCCGCCAGCAAAGGATACCGCCCTGATTGTCATCCCACTGTCCCACATTGTCACCCTGTCCAACCTTAAACTGACCCTGCTCCACTTCCCACAGGCATTTGGACAATGCACCTGTGAACCTGATAGTCTGGACTCTGCCATGGACAATCCTCCACCATCACCCCTCACCGATTTGCAACTACCCATCTAAATTAGAGCACTTGAATAAACACACTTATTGCACATAAACAATCTGGAGTCTCTCTGTGATTTTAACAAATGTATTAGACATGATAGTGCCAAAATTGTTATTCACATTGTGATGCCAACAAACTGCTGTCACACAGCTGTAGTCCATGGGGAAACAAAGCAGATGTCACGCAGTGGGGCCCACAGCTCTGAATACGGAAGGGAAAGTCACAACACAGTTACCATACACTGGGGGAAAAAGTCAGACAGTAGAGAGGTAGGAGTCTTTAAGTAAATGTTATATGCCGGTGTGTACTCTTACCTGTGTGTCACTGAAAATATTGCTCTATTACTGTGTTCCTGTTGTCTATGTCGTCCTCTACGGCTTCCTCTTCTTCACTCTCCACAGGCTCCACAGCTGCTACAACACCACCATCTGGACCATCCTCCTGCAGAAAAGGCACCTGGTGGCGCAAAGCCAGGTTGTGAAGCATACAGCAGGCCACGATGATCTGGCACACCTTCTTTGGTGAGTACATTAGGGATCCACCTGTCATATGGAGGCACCTGAACCTGGCCTTCAGGAGGCCAAAGGTGCGTTCGATCACCCTCCTAGTCCGCCCATGGGCCTCATTGTAGCGTTCCTCTGCCCTGGTCCTGGGATTCCTCACTGGGGTCAGTAGCCAGGACAGGTTGGGGTAACCAGAGTCCCCTAATAGCCACACCTGGTGCCTCTGGAGTTGACCCATCACATACGGGATGCTGCTATTCCGCAGGATGTAGGCGTCATGCACTGAGCCAGGGAACTTGGCATTAACATGGGAGATGTACTGGTCTGCCAAACAGACCATCTGTACATTCATCGAATGATAACTTTTCCTGTTCCTGTACACCTGTTCACTCCTGCTGGGGGGTACCAAAGCCACATGTGTCCCATCAATGGCACCTATGATGTTGGGGATATGTCCAAGGGCATAGAAATCACCCTTCACTGTAGGCAAATCCCCCACCTCAGGGAAAATGATGTAGCTCCTCATGTGTTTCAGCAGGGCAGACAACACTCTGGACAACACCTTGGAAAACATAGGTTGAGACATCCCTGATGATATGGCCACTGTGGTTTGAAATGACCCACTTGCTAAGAAATGGAGTACTGACAGCACCTGCACTAGAGGGGGGATCCCTGTGGGTTGGCGGATGGGTGACATCAGGTCTGCCTCCAGCTGGGCACACATTTCCTGTATAGTGGCTCGGTCAAGCCTGTATGTCAGTATGACATGTCTTTCCTCCATTGTCGACAGGTCCACCAGCGGTCTGTACACGGGAGGATTCCTAGATCTCCTCGCATTGCCCAGCGGACGGTGTCTAGGAAGGACAACAGCGAGCACAGAGTCAATCAACCCACAGGTACGTTCCCCCAGCTTGCACACAACACGATTCACTATGCATTGAATGGTTTGTATGAGTGTTGAGGAAAGGCCAAGGTATGTGTGACGCAGTAGAAATTAAGCCATGTGGGCCCTTGAAATGGCGGCTGCCTGACCTGTGAAGTTTGACAATGGGATGTGAGGTCAATGCACTGGCATGGCACACCGTGGCGGAAGGCGGTCGAAGACCGCGGCGCAAAGCCGCATTGGTTAACATAGAACCCTATGGGTTTCACGAGCCAATGACGATGTGCGCCGGCGGTCGCGGTACGCACTGACGCGGTACGCACCGCCGCGGGCGTGACCGTCATTTTCTATCTACTTCATCACTCGATACCTGATCTTCCACAGGAGAGGACCTACACTGCAAGTGCTGCTGTGACCTCGGTCTGGAAGAGACAATGGCTGCTGCGACTGGGGAAAGGGCCCCTGCCTTCACTTCTGAAGAATTGGAGAAACTCGTGGATGGGGTCCTCCCCCAGTATGCGCTACTCTACGGTCCTCCAGACCAACAGGTAAGTACACTGGGACCATGCTTTGTGGACAATGGCTGGGTTGAGTCGGGTGGATGAAAGATGGTGGGGAGGGGAGCGATTGAGGCATGCATCAGACAACAGATGAGAGCATTGGCCACATGGCAAGGGTGGGGATGGGGGGCCACTCACATCAAGCATGCAGAAGGTGATGATTTTTTTTCTCCCCCTGTACATGTCACATAGGTCAGCGCCCACCAGAAAATCGCTATTTGGCGTGCCATCGCCAAGGACCTCCGGACCCTGGGGGTCCACAACAGACGGGGCACCCACTGCCGGAAGAGGTGGGAGGACATCCGACGCGGGAGCAGGAAGACGGCAGAGGCTCTGCTGGGGATGGCCTCTCAACGTAGGAGGGGTGCCAGTCGTCAATTGACCCCCCTGATGTCCCGGATCCTGGCGGTGGCCTACCCCGATTTGGATGGGCGCGTGAGGACATCACAGCCGACACAAGGGGGTGAGTACACTCTCATTCTGGTGACTTTGCGCGCAGTGGAGGTGTCTGGGTGGGGGAGGTGGGCTGTGGGTATCTCTAGGCCAGGGCGATTTCTGTAGGCTAGGCCCCTCCGTAAGGCATGGCCCTTTGCCCCCGCCCCCCACCTCTGTAGGGTGCCAAGTACAGCTATTCATAGCCCTGTGTCATCTATGTGCAGTTGTCGTTCATAGGATTGTAGGCCATGTCACACTGATTGAGTAGTGGACCCCAAGTGCGCAGCGCAGTGCAGGGGGCTTCTGTGTCTGTCCTCTCCGCCAACGGTAGCGGTAATCCATGCACTCAACATGCCTTTCTTTCCCCCCCCACCTTTTTTGTGGTCTTCCTGTTCATGTGTGCATTAGCATCATCAGGCGGAGGAGAAGTGGCATCGGAGCACGAGGGAGCTGCATCCCACATGGCCCTGGAGGGCCATGCAATGGACTCTGAGTACACCAGTGGGACGGAGGGCGAGGGGAGCTCCACAGCGGGGACTCGTGCTGATGTCAGTGGCAGCGACTCGTCCTCTGAAGGGAGCTCCCTTGTGGTGGCGGCAACATCCATGCAACCCAGCGCACCAGCACCGCCCTCCCAGCAGCCCTTCAGCGTTTGCCCCGTGCCCGCTCACCCAGGAAGGGGGGCATCTCCTTCGCCCCAGGCACCTCAGGCCCTGCCCCTGTCGCCCCTGCTGCCCTCACTGAGGAGGTCATTGACCTCCTGAGGACCATCATTGTTGGGCAGTCTACCCTTTTGAATGCCATCCAGGGTGTAGAAAGGGAGGTGCACCGGAGTAATGCATACCTGGAGGGCATTCATTCGGGTCAGGCTGCCCATCAGTGATCGTTCAACGCTCTGGCCTCAGCACTGATGGCAGCGATTGTCCCTGTCTCTAGCCTCCCCCCTCCAACTTCCTCCACCCAGACCCAATCCCCTGTACCTCTGCCTATCCCAGACACACCTACAGACCAGCCTGCACACACCTCAACACCCAAGGGAAGCTCATCCAGACATAAGCACCACACATCACACAAGCATTCACACAAGCAACATCCACATGCAGACACACCAACACCCACTGCCTCCACTGTGTCCCCCTCCTCCTCGTCTCCCTCCTCCCTCCCTGTGACGTCTCCACTCACACTTGCATGCACAACATCTTCAGCCACTACGTCCATCACCAGCACACCCACCAGAACACTCCACACACGTGCAGTCACCACCCCACTACCATTTACACATCCCCTGTGTCCTCTCCCAGTGTGTCTGTCACCCCCTCTTCCAAACCACACAAACGCAGAAAGCCACCCACCCAACAGCCATCCACCTCACGACAGCCTCCAGCCCAAGCACCTGCACCCAAAGACACCAGACTTCACACTCCTACAACCACATCCTCTTTCTCCACTCCCATACCCACTACACCTAGCCGTCCCTCTCTTTCCAAATTGATTTTCCTTTCCAAACTTGACCTCTTTCCAACAACTCCCCCACCCCGTCCATCGAATAAGACTGCAATCAGCACCTCAGCCACCACCAAACCAGGACCTACCAAGACTGTTGTCCAAGGACTGTGGAGTCCCCCACCCTCAAGGGCAACTAGTTCTGCTAGGAGCCAAGGCACGGCCAGCCCACCCCCGGAAAAACACCCAAAGATCACCAGTGTCCGGCGCGAGAGGCCAAGGACACCAGGGAACAGAATTCCTACCCTGGCTCCGCCTGGAAGTGGGGTGCCACCAGGCACACCGCCAAAGGTGGGAAAGGGCCACAGATGACCAGGGAAGGGTGGGAAGGGCAGCACGCCCGACAAGTCCGGCAGCAGGCCAGCTGCCCAGGAGGGCCCCACCAGCCCCATCCCAGGTGTGCAGGAGGGCCCCGCCAGCCACAGCCCAGCTACCCAGGAGGGCCCCGCCAGCCACAGCCCAGCTGCCCAGGAGGGCCCCGCCAGCCACAGCCCAGCTGCCCAGGAGGGCCCCGCCAGCCACAGCCCAGCTGGGCAATGAAGGAGCGCCAGCCACAGCCCAGCTGGGCAATGAAGGAGCGCCAACTCAAGCACCGCTGAACAGGGCAAGGACCGCTGAACAGGGCAAGGACCGCCAAGGCAAGCACCGCTGAACAGGGCAAGGACCGCTGAACAGGGCAAGGACCGCTAAGGCAAGCACCGCTGAACAGGGCAAGGACCGCTGCACTGGGCCCTTTATCTCAAGCACCGCTGCACTGGGCCCTTCATCTCAAGCACCGCTCCGCTGGGCCCTTCATCTCAAGCACCGCTCCGCTGGGCACCGCCGTCTCAAGCACCGCTCCACTGGGCCCTTCATCTCAAGCACCGCTCCACTGGGCCCTTCATCTCAAGCACCGCTGCACTGGGCCCTTCATCTCAAGCACCGCTGCACTGGGCCCTTCATCTCAAGCACCGCTGCACTGGGCCCTTCATCTCAAGCACCGCTCCGCCGGGCACCGCCGTCTCAAGCACCGCTCTGCTGGGCCCTTCATCTCAAGCACCGCTCCGCTGGGCACCGCCGTCTCAAGCACCGCTCCGCTGGGCCCTTCATCTCAAGCACTGCTCCGCTGGGCACCGCCGTCTCAAGCACCCCTCCGCTGGGCCCTTCATCTCAAGCACCGCTCCGCTGGGCACCGCCGTCTCAAGCACCGCTGCACTGGGCCCTTCATCTCAAGCACCGTTCCGCTGGGCACCGCCGTCTCAAGCACCGCTCCGCTGGGCACCGCCGTCTCAAGCACCGCTGCACTGGGCCCTTCATCTCAAGCACCGCTGCACTGGGCCCTTCATCTCAAGCACTGCTCCGCTGGGCCCTTTATCTCAAGCACCGCTCCGCTGGGCCCTTCATCTCAAGCACCGCTCCGCTGGGCACCGCCGTCTCAAGCACCGCTCCACTGGGCCCTTCATCTCAAGCACCGCTCCACTGGGCCCTTCATCTCAAGCACCGCTGCACTGGGCCCTTCATCTCAAGCACCGCTGCACTGGGCCCTTCATCTCAAGCACCGCTGCACTGGGCCCTTCATCTCAAGCACCGCTCCGCCGGGCACCGCCGTCTCAAGCACCGCTCTGCTGGGCCCTTCATCTCAAGCACCGCTCCGCTGGGCACCGCCGTCTCAAGCACCGCTCCGCTGGGCCCTTCATCTCAAGCACTGCTCCGCTGGGCACCGCCGTCTCAAGCACCCCTCCGCTGGGCCCTTCATCTCAAGCACCGCTCCGCTGGGCACCGCCGTCTCAAGCACCGCTGCACTGGGCCCTTCATCTCAAGCACCGTTCCGCTGGGCACCGCCGTCTCAAGCACCGCTCTGCTGGGCCCTTCATCTCAAGCACCGCTCCGCTGGGCACCGCCGTCTCAAGCACCGCTGCACTGGGCCCTTCATCTCAAGCACCGCTGCACTGGGCCCTTCATCTCAAGCACCGCTGCACTGGGCTCTTCATCTCAAGCACCGCTGCACTGGGCCCTTCATCTCAAGCACCGCTGCACAGGGCCCTTCATCTCAAGCACTGCTGCACTGGGCCCTTCATCTCAAGCACCGTTCCGCTGGGCACCGCCGTCTCAAGCACCGCTCCGCTGGGCCCTTCATCTCAAGCACCGCTCCGCTGGGCACCACCGTCTCAAGCACCGCTCCGCTGGGCCCTTCATCTCAAGCACCGGTCCGCTGGGCACCGCCGTCTCAAGCACCGCTGAACTGGGCCCTTCATCTCAAGCACCGCTGCACTGGGCCCTTCATCACAAGCACCAATCCTCTGGGACCGCCGTCTCAAGCACCGCTCCGCTGGCCCCTTCATCTCAAGCACCGCTCCGCTGTGCACCGCCGTCTCAAGCACCGCTGAACTGGGCCCTTCATCTCAAGCACCGCTCCGCTGGGCCCTTCATCTCAAGCACCGCTCTGCTGGGCACCGCCGTCTCAAGCACCGCTGCACTGGGCCCGTCATCTCAAGCACCGCTCCGCTGGGCACCGCCATCTCAAGCACCGCTCCGCTGGGCCCTTCATCTCAAGCACCGCTCCGCTGGGCACCGCCGTCTCAAGCACCGCTGAACTGGGCCCTTCATCTCAAGCACCGCTCCCCTGGGCCCTTCATCTCAAGCACCGCTCCGCTGGGCCCTTCATCTCAAGCACCGCTCCGCTGGGCACCGCCGTCTGAAGCACCGCTGAACTGGGCCCTTCATCTCAAGCACCACTCCCCTGGCCCTTCATCTCAAGCACCGCTCCGCTGGGCACTGCCGCCTCAAGCACCGCTGCACTGGGCCCTTCATCTCAAGGACCGCTCCGCTGGGCCCTTCATCTCAAGCACCTCTCCGCTGGGCACTGCCGTCTCAAGCACCGCTCCGCTGGTCCCTTCATCTCAAGCACCGCTCCGCTGGGCACCGCCGTCTCAAGCACCGCTCCGCTGGGCCCTTCATCTCAAGCACCGCTCCGCTGGGCACCGCCGCCTCAAGCACCGCTGAACTGGGCCCTTCATCTCAAGCACCGCTGCGCTGGTCCCTTCATCTCAAGAACCGCTCCGCTGGGCACCGCCGTCTCAAGCACCGCTGCACTGGGCCCTTCAACTCAAGCACCGCTGCACTGGGCCCTTCATCTCAAGCACCGCTGCACTGGGCCCTTCATCTCAAGCACCGCTCCGCTGGGCACCACCGTCTCAAGCACCGCTCCGCTGGGCCCTTCATCTCAAGCACCTCTCCGCTGGGCACCGCCGTCTCAAGCACCGCTGAACTGGGCCCTTCATCTCAAGCGCCGCTGGCCCATTGGCGGAAGGGGCAGTGCCGCATCTGTGTCGGGCAGGGCTGCACGAAGCACTCTGGGCACCAGTCCCCCTCCAGAACCAGTGGACACTGTCATCTACTTGAGAGACTGTGGCTTTGCACTCCCCAGGATGGTACAGTGGGCAAGCCACTCACTGTATGGACTTGAGAGACTGTGGCTTTGCACTCCCAGGATGGTACAGTGGGCAAACCACCCACTGTATGGACTTGAGAGACTGTGGCTTTGCACTCCCCAGGATGGGACAGTGGCCATGGAGGCCCCTCGTGGATCTGGCGTCGTGTACTCATGTGGCTGAGGTGCCCCCCCTTACCTTCCCCCTGAGGTGCCTGTAGTTTTTCTATCTGATGCCCCTGCAGTGTTCTCTCCGTTGGTGTCAGGTATCCTGTGTGGGCCTTGCCCATGTGATTTGGGCCCAGTGGTCCACGGACAATGACTGCTAAAATTATCGGACTTTTAATATTTATGTATATATTAGTTTTAAATGTGTGATATTTTTATATGCCGATAATACAATATATTCGACCGTTTATGATAATTTAATTTTGTCTTTGCATTCTTCCGGGGGGTTTGGGGGTTGTAACAGTGATGTATTGCTATGCATTGATATGTGTGTTGTAGTGGGTGAGGGTGGTGGTGGGTGTGTAGCGTATGTGTGCCCGTAATATTTTCTCCTCCCCCCTCCCCTGTGTCGTAGGTGCAGTACTCACCGTAGTCTTCTGCGCCGGCGTTCGTGCTCCTGGTAGAGGAGCAGGAATACAATAGCTGGTAGGATGTGCAGTTCGGGTTCCATGCTGTCCAGATTCCTCGTGGGGTGTATGGAGGTGAGCGTTTTCCGTTTGAAATGTCTGTTTCCGCCGTGTTTTTATCGGCGGGGCTACCGCCCCGGAAAAGGTGGTAGATTGGTGGGTTGTGATAGGGTGGGCGGTACATTGACTCCCGCCTGTCTGTTGGCGGTGACCGCTGCGCTGTTAGTTTGTCCCGCCGTGGCGGTCGGAGTGTTAAAGTGGCGGTCTCTGTTGGCAGTTTCCGCCAGGGTCAGAATTCAATTTTTTAAACCACCAGCCTGTTGGCGGGTTAGCCGCCGCCTTAACACCGCCCGCCAGGGTTGGAATGACCCCCTTTGTCAATTAAAATAAATTCTCCCCATTTTAGCCTATGGAACCTATTCACTACAATGAGGGAGAATCAAATTTGGTTATTTTCCTCCCCAGAGAGATAAGTCCCTGCTTATAATTACACTGCACCCAACCCTGGGGGGCCCTAGTGCACACCTTAGGGGTGACATATGTAGAAAATAGGGTAGTTTAAGACTTTGGAAGTACCTTTAATTCCAAAGTTGAATTTGCAAGTAGCTGTAATTTATAAGCGGCAAGCAAGGCAGACCTGACTTAAAATGACCTCAGCATTGCACCTATGGGGGCACTACCTCTGCTGGGGTCACTAAACTCATGTGCCCTACCATATACTAGGGACTTATAGTTAGGTTGGTACAGCTAATTACAATTTAGCCTAATTTGCATTCACATGTTAATCAGAGCACAGGCCCTTGGACTGGTAAGCAGTACTCAGGGCACCATCAAAGTCAGGAAAACACCAGCAGAAAGTGAAAAATTTGAGCAAAATGTTGGGGGGGGGCACTTCTGCAATCAGCCCAGTTTTCTCACAACTTGACTATATCTTTTCTGATAATTTCAAAACTAATCTCTGTGTCCTGTTGTTCTACACCTCCAGTCATTACCTCCTCATTTTCCCTATACTGCTCTTCAGGAGCAAAGAAATGGAACTGAATATTGTCACAAACTTTCTCTAGCTCTGCCACAGTACTTTGCAATAAAGCTCTATTCATCTCCCCTAAAGATAAAGCTGGGCTTTATACATAGTAAAATCTCCTAAACAAGTTTGCATTTCGAATGATACACAGCTAACATTCTAATATAATGAGAAGTGTTTTTACACATTTCTGCGTGGATGTCTGCATGAATGTATAAGAGGCTCTCTCAGTGTCTGGCAGGTTGTGTAACTGACTCTATCCTTTTGTTATAAGGTATGTGAGCTGCAGTATGTGTTGTAGACTGCAAATACCTAGTCATAGAGGTCTGTAAGTTGACATCTTAGTCAGTGAAATTCAGAAGCATGTATAACCTTTTTATAACAAAGAAGTTTCCTATATGGCCTACGTAGAGCTTACTTAATGGTTGCGTTTTCTGTGCTAAAAGTGGAGTACAAAGCTTGTCAAGCATCTTTTCTAATGCCAAGTCGATCTAACAGTAAAGCTGTGCACTCACACTCACCATTAGTAGGATCAAACTATGATAAATGATTAATTGTCTGAAAGAGCAACTAGGTTATCAGAGTACATGACTACATATTGGAGTTAATGTGTCAATTGCCAACTAGGTCTCATACTGCAGCATGCATATCTGCTGTCTGTCTGGATGTGTGCATGTGGGAGGATGGGTCTGACCATCTGGTCTGCCCTGTTATTCACTTTTCGACCACCTGGTTTTTGACCCTTTACTGTGAGGGAGCCTCCTAGTCAGGGCCTCCCCCACAGTAAATTCATGGTAAAATGGACTGCACGTGTGACCACCAGTGCCACATTGCTAAGGAAAGGCAGCTGTGGTGCATCAAGAGTAGGATGCCCCGGGCTGGTTACATGTGATCATGTAAGGCCTGCAGGGGGAGCCCAAAAACTGCACTTAGGGAGCCTGGCGCCATGGGAACTATGCAGAGTGGGTGGTGATCTGGGGTAGGCCTCACGTGTACACAGAGGAGGGATAGTCAACATCATAATGTGCTTACTGTCCTTTCACTGTAGGGACACTCCATTTAATGTCAATGGGAAAGAGTGGCCTAGGGCATAACTCAGATCCCCTAGGGCCCACAGAAACCAGTGTCACACCAATGTATACTGTAACCTGTGTGAAAAGAGTGATGCAATAGGTTACAGAAGCATAATTGTACAATTTATGGGTCATCCAGGTATGTCATCTTTTGCTGGCTCAGCTCAGGATTAGAGTCAATTACTGCTCTATCCAGCTGCCTAAGCACGGCTTTGCATCAATCAGACAGCTGTCAGCCCCTGCCAGGAAATGGGCGGAGAAGCCCTGAAAGGAATGTCAGGGAGGAGGGGCTGAGTTTCAGAGCACATGTGGCCCATGCTGCCATTTTAAGCTATCCCGGAAAGAAGGAATCTGGGGACAGTGGCAAGGAAGTGATGTGGCACGTCTGGATTGGCCAGAGGTGCAGGTGTGCTGGAAACTTCCGCCCCACTTAATTGGTCCTGCACAGGGGAGAACTCTTTCTCGCTTGCCTGTGATTCACTGCTGGACACTGAGACTGCAGACGGGCATCATGGACAACTGGGAATCTGTCCCTGAAGGACTTCAGGCCTAGCAAGGAACAGGCCAGGGCCAGGTAAGCTGGCCCCCTTACTCTCCATGAGGCCTAATTGGGGGAAAGACTGAGCTGGTGCAAGGAGAGCGTGTTACCCAGAAGGAAAGGAGGGTACCCAAAGGAAAGACTGGTGCAGGGAGTCAGTGGGACTGGTTCCCTATAATCTGGGACCCTTCTAGGCCAGGATGCCTAAGAAGAGTGCTCCTGGTGGCAAGGGCTCATCACCAGGAGAGAAACAACACCAGAACCATCCAAAGTGGCTCTTGGGGGCCTGAGATATCCCAAGGAGAAGGTCTGTGACCTTTGACCTATATCTGAGCGAGCGGCGAAGCGCGTGGGGCTCTGCACTGCTCTGGTCGATGCCCCTGGGGTAGGCCAGGGCCTGGGGTTTGCACCCAAAAAGAAGTAAAGCCGGGGGCTGCCGTCGTGACCCCCGTGAAGACAAACTTTGAGGGGCCTGGACCCCATCCTAGGGCCCCACGGAAGAGGAAAGCAGGGAGCACCATCGTGCTCCCCATGAAACCCCATCCTGATGTCCCACCAAGAAGAAAAGTAAGCGGACGCTGTCGCATCCCCTGTGAAGATGGCCACCGGCGGAGGGAGAGCTGGCGGCCGAAGACTAAGCCGGGGAGTGCCGTTGTGCTCCCTGTGAAGGTGGCATAGGGCCTGGTACCTCATCTTGGGGCCCCACCAGAAGACAAAGTCGGGGGTGCCGTCGCAACCCTCTGTGAATATGGCCAGAGGGGCTCCGGACCTCATTCCGGGGACCCACAAAGAGGTAGAGGGTGGGGAGTGCTGTTGCACTCCCCGGAGTGACGAGGGGGCCCCCCGACCCCATCCCAGGGCCTGTAATGGCAGGAGAGGAGGGGGGAGTGCCATTGCACTCCGCCAGGATGCCCACCTGGCTGCAGCCCCTACATGTGCCTGCCCGCAGGATCGGGCAGACCCCAGAGGAAAGGCCAACTCCTGTGGCAGTACCTGGAGGGGGAGCCGATGGAAACAGCTGGGGGTGGGCTCCCCGAGCCACTCCCCAATACCACTCCCTTGGCTGGGGTGTCTGGTTGGGACCAGACACTCCCCAACCATGGGGGCAGCCATGGGTGGGCTCCCCGCACTGCCCTCCACCAAGGAGACAGCATGAAGGGGATGTCCATATGGGACCGCACCCCCCCCAAAAAACAAGGGCAGATGGGGGTAGGTTCCCTCCGCTGTCATCCAACGATCCAAGTATTTGGGGTGACCGGGTGGGACCGGACCCCCCCAAACGAAGAGGAACACAGCAGCCCAAGGCCACATGAAAGGAAGCAGAGCAGCTCTCCCTGGAAGAGCAGGAGAGCCGCTCATTAAACATGCATATATCCCATAAGTCCTTGCGAGGCCCAAGGTTTCTTGAATAATGTGGTCCGCTCGTGGTAGCCCCAGGAAGATGAGGTCACCACCAGTCAAGTGCCCAATGTCAGGGGGAGCTGCAGGAGCAATGCAGCATCCCCCCAGCGCAACGTTTATGTCCCCACCCTAGGTTGTGTACGACAAGGTAAATATAAACCCCTAAGGGTTACAACCAAAATTAAAACACTAGCATTTTGGAACTTTTGTTTTTGGTTTGTATTTATGCACTCTTTTTGGGTGTGGAATGATAGTAGACCAGGTTAAGCCAGGATATGATGTTACCTCAGGGTAACCAAGAAGTAATCTAATGATAATTCAAAAGCAGTATTTACTGTTTCAAATACTTAAACATGTTTTTTGTAATGCTGATTTACATAATGAGACTGATAACCACATTCTTGTACAGTAGATGTGCCTATTTGTCACATTTGGCTGCTTTCACTACATTACATGCAAATGTTGTATTGGGATACCAAGGATTGTTTTGCCGCGTGGATTGTTAGATTATAATTCCCCTAGGGCGGAGACATGAAGGATTACAAAATGTCATCCAAGGGTAATTCCATCAATTTGTATATATTTGTATATTGTTGCATAGTATTGAGTACTGTGTGTGTGTAATAAATGTACTTTTACTTTATCAAAATAAAAAGCACAGACGGGGCAATCATTGATTGAGTGCCATGCTTGTGTGCCCGTGAACAGGGATTTCTAGGCCACACCACCTCCATAGAGTAAGCCTTGGACTTCTCTGCAACGCTACTCTATGAGAGTCAAGCGCTGCAATGGGGTGTTTGGTTCCCATTGGTGGTCATGTGCGGACCCATTACTTATGCAAGCCACACAACTAATAACCCACCTTCGAAAAGTGCACATATGTATAAGTGGCTCTTTCTGTGTCTGACTGGTGTGTGAGTAGCTCTATCCTTTTATAAGTAGGGTTCTCTTCGAAAGTCCAGTAGTAGGACCAAGCATTGTTTCAAGGACTACTTCTTTACATAGAAATTGTCTCAGTAATTGCCTACATAATTGAGTAAATATTTTGACCCCACGGAGTTGAGGTGAGTCCAGATGTTTAAGTAAATATGGCAGTGCATATCTGCCTCTTTTGGTAAATATATCGGCCTGTAAGTGTGCAAGTAAGTGACTATATAAATTGTTTGCTGGCTGTATTGATGAGTACAAGGATATTTAACCATGTGTGCAACTGACTCCAATACCGTTGGGTGCATTACTGCTGTCTGGATGTGTGCTTGAATGTATAAGTGCCTCTTTCAATGTCTTAATGGATGTGTGAGTGTGTATCCTTTTGATAATAGGTATATGACTTACAGTGTGGTTAGCAGAATGCATACATAACTGTGCATACCAGTCCGCAAATGTACATTTAAGTCTGTCAAAGTCAGAAGCATGTTTCACATTTTAATCGGAAAGCTCCCTGCTCTATGCCTATCTACTGCCTACTTAAGTATTGAGTTCTGTGGGATAAAAGGGGACTCAAAGGATTGTCAAGCAGGTTTTCTAACACCAAGATGAGCTCACAGTAAAACTGCACACTCAGGCTTGCCAGTAGTAATCCCATGCTTAAATGACTACTAGTCTGAACGAGCCCCTAGACTATGACTGTACTTGACTACATATCACAATAATAGTATCAGTTGCCAAGTAGGTCTGACACTGCAGCATCCATAGCTGGCGTCTGGATGTGTGCATGAATGTATAAGTGTCTTTTTCAATATCTGACTGGGTGTGTCAGTTGTCCATCAGTTTGATAATAGGCCTCTTAGGGCCATATTTATACTTTTTGACGCAAAACTGCGCCAACGCAGTTTTGCGTCAAAACTTTTACTCCCGGCTAACGCCATTTCGTAGCGCCGTGCGGGCGGCATATTTATACTTTGACGCACGGCGGCGCAATCAACAGGTGGGAGTCATTTTTTTTACGCACATCGCGGCATCAAGACGTAAAGGAAAACGACGTTAACGCAGCGTAAATGACTGTGGGTCGATTTACGACACTGCAACCCGGATATGCGCAGTTTTTTTTATGCAATAGCGTCAAAAATACCCGCGAACACTGCCATTTCAGCAGAGGAGAGCCAAAAGGGATCGCAGATGCCATTACAGACCCCAGGAAGATGACAACAGACCAGGAACCAGCCAGGACGATCCATACAAGAACCAGGACATATATAGAAAAAAAAGAAAGTGTCGCTTCAGTGCAGAGGAGCAGGAAATCCTGGTTAAAGAGGTGACGGAACACCAGCACCAACTATTTATCACCTCTAAGTTGCCAATCAGTAGGAGAGAGGCCATATGCAAACAAATTGTTGACAAGATCAACAGTGTGGCTGAAGTACGCAGGACAGTCACCGAGTGTAAGAAACACTGGCCTGACTGCAAACGTAGGACAAAGGAAAAAATGGCTAGGAACCGGAAGGTAGCACTGCAGACTGGAGGTGGGAGTCCAGCACACCAGGAGGCCCTGGACCACATGGAGGAGATGGTCGCAGCCGTCATCCCTGAGGAGATCGTCACAGGGATTCAAGGACAGGACAGCGCAGACTACCACGAGACAACGCACATGCAGGGTAAGTCGCATAGGGAATTAAAATGCACTAATGTCAACTGTGAGCAGGGGTGGGAAATACGTACTACACACTGCATGTAAGTCATCATATACATGGAGTGGCATGGGTAAAGGGGTACTGCAGGGGGGCATGGCCTGCACAAACAGAAGCTGGGGCACAACATTACACTACACCAACAACAGTCCCATGGGGGCATCCTGTCATGCCAACAATGGAGCAAAGGGAAAGCCTCGACAGGAGGGAGGGCCACTGCGTCAAACTTACATCCTGGCACTCATCAGACAAAATATCTCCTACATTAACTAGGGCCCTATCAGCAATCCTTTAGCCAAAACAACAACTGCAATGTAACTGCAACAACAGTTGACACTACCACCTCTGATCTCTGTGCAGCTATTGTAGCCAATGGCAGTAACCTCCTCATGGAACATACATACCTAAATTAGGGGGTGAGGATGACATCTGCAACAATCCCCTGAAACAAGACAAAGGCCCCAGTACACTCAAATGTCAATGCCCATAGTTGCCGCAAACATCAGCCAATGTAAACAGCAATAGGAGCCACACAGCACTAAGGACACACCCATGCTGCATTTGTCAGGGTCCATCCTGTGCCTGGCAAACAAGGCAACATCACAAAAGTCATACTGCTCAGACAACAGCATTGTGGAGGGGATATATGGAACTGGTCACTGAAATACACCTGCACAGTCAGAGGGGGAAATAGGACACTGATACGATAATCAGGGCAATCCAATGTAACACACATGACCCAACATCAGCAAGACACATTAAAAATATCAACATCCATATCACATCATAACATTGCCATGCACAGGATATGCTACATGTCAATTACATTTAATGTTCAATGTGAACAATCAGGGATTGGGGCAGGTCCTGAGAGGCAATTGTGCTGCCAGGACCATCAGAACACCCACAGCCAGTGAAAGGTCTCACCATGAGAATGGCTATACACAGAGGGTTGAGTAGGACAAAAAGGTGGCTATTCTCTATTTGGTATAAAGCAACACCTAGAGGCAAGTAGGCAGACAAGTCTGATAACTCAATATCATACATGTGACACACAGTTGGGCCATAGGCATATAACAATGCCCATATGAAGGACAGCAGATACCAATACCAAACAAGATCACAAAGTGAATTCATCAAAAGGCAGGCATGTTACGTCAAAATTGTCACAACACAGACACACTAATTGTACCCTGTTTCATTGCAGAGGAAGATGGATCTCCTGCCGATATGCCTGTCCTAGATTTCCCTGATGACATGGATGACGAGCCCATAAACATTCCCCAGGAGACCATCCAAAAGGTCCTTGAAACCCTCCAGACCCCACCTTCAGCCACAAGGAGGAGCACAGAACAAGCAGCCATCACAGAAGAACCACCCACCACTCCAATTGCAAGACCTGCCAGCTCCTATACAGCTGAGGACTCTGACGACACTGGCACCAGCTTTGAAAGAACTGTAGTTGGAGTACAGCGGGAGATGGCCAAGGAGGTGCGGGTGGGGATGCAAACTATGGCAGCCAGCCTTGAGGGGGTGCGCTCGTGCATGATGTCATCTGCAGATCAGGCAGCAGCTATGCAAGCCCTAACATCCATACTGCAAGGACTACAAGAAACTGTCAAGGAATTCACCACTGCAGTAAGGGAGTTGCCACAACACCTCGCACCCCAAACTTTCCACTGCATGCACGAATGCAATCATGACTCCCTCAGGGCCGACCTGGCTGCCTACCATCGTGATGTGGCAGCTATTCTCAAAAACCAGCAGGCCCTCCTTGCTGCAGTACTGCCCTTAAGACCTTCACAGGGAGCAGCCACCGGGATGTCTGACTCCACATCTTCTAACACTGAGGTGTGTGTTGCCCCTTCACAACCAACAACAACAAGGACGAAGCAGGCAACACACACATCAGAAGATGAAGACATGGAACAGATCACATTCACAAGGAAGAGTACCCGGAAGCACTAGTCCCTGCACCATGGCCTACTTTGACCAAGGTCCTACGTACTGTCAAATGCCAGTCTCACTACAACTATACTCAATGACTGTTCTGCTAACCACTGTATAACTTGTCAGCATTGCCAGTGAATGTCTCTCTCCTACTAATTGGCAAATCCTGTCCCTCTGCACTCTCGGTAACATCACCTCAGCATTTCAGGAGCATTATCCACACCCCTTCTGTAGGATCACCATGTAAGATTTCACTAGAACAGACTCAGCAAACCTGGACAATGTACATATTGCACTAGAGCACCTATCAATAAATAGCACTTGCACACCTAATATGTCTCTGTGTAATTTGACACATCAACTGTGCAGTAGATAACACAAAGGTGCCTGTGTGACAACCATGTAGCTTGTCAATACAACTGTCCTGACATCATGTAGTCAGATACATCTGTGCAGTGGCCACAATTGCATCATATTCGCCCATCCTGAGGAGAATAACTGATGAAGGGAGAAACCACACACAATCATGCTGTGTTGGACAGAATAATGCTTCATCAATAGAAATCAAAGTCAACTAATGGTGGCTGATAAATGTTGTCACCATGCAATACTAATACATTGAATTATGCAGTCTAATCTAAGCAAACACAACTAAACACAGCATCAATCAACCTTTCTGAGTAAACTTCCAAATAGGTAATCATGCTGATTTTTTTGCACAAATGATCTATGTCAGTAATGAAGACAAGAAGACAAGAGTGTTAACAACACCTCATCTTCAAAGATGTCCCTGAACATCACACTGCAGTCCGACCTAAAAAATTCCCCACAATACCAAGTCTGGAAGCACACTTTGTGATGTAGAAAACATACTCATCGACACAAATCCTTTGTGATCCATGTAAACTTCAAATGGTGGTTCTATCAAATGGTGAATACTTACCAAGTTAGCACAGGGGTAGCTGCCATTTTAAACCTCTTTTTTCTTTGGTTTGTAGCATAGGACACAAATGTCATAGAACAACAATCACCTACACTGATGGCAAGGCCATAATCAAGTAGCAGTTAACACATAATGCAAAGGGTTAACTATATATTTATTTATAAGTAATCACACCAGAGGCAACTAAGGGAAAAGTCATACCTACACTAATCTAACCTGACTACTCCTTACCCACAACTGTCCCTAACTTACCTAAGCTAAACTTGCTCTACACATATAACGAATCGATCTAAACATCAACCCCCCACCCACCATTATGAGACAGGACACATGCAGGACAACACATACTAACCTACACACATACTATACTATCCTAAACAATCGTATATTTTTTGGGATATTTGTTTTTAATTTTTTTTTTGTTCTTTTTTTTCTAAACACACCGGAACCCCAACATTGACACCCACACACTTAATAATGAAAAGTAGAAAGAATAAGGGCCCCCCACCCTCCTCCCTAACACTAACTAAGCTAACAACCTATACTAACATAACACTAATCCCCCAAGCCCACTAATCATGATAACAAGGAAAGAGGAGGGAGGGGAGGGATTAATGTAAATAGACCATATCAGTCCTAGAGGTTGGCCCTCCGGAGGGTCCGCCTGATGGACCTGACCCGCTTTTTGATGTAGGCCACATCCTGGCTCAGCTTGTCCACCTTCCTTATGAACTTGTCCATTTTTCGGTCCAAAGCATGGAATGCCGCAGGGTCAATTGGAGGTGCTGCTGCTGTCTGGGTCCCGGCAGAGGTGCTCTGTGTGGGTGTTGAGCCTAGCCCACTGGACTGTCCTACAGCTGTCATAATGCTGGGTCCTGGTTGTGCTTCAGAGGCAGGGATAACTGTCCCCGCCGTTGCTGGGGCCACTTGGGGAGAACCGGTGGTTGTGGTGGTGGTGGCTGTAGTGGGCAACGTTGGGCCACCCTGTGGTGAAGCCCACCATGCTCCGGAGGCCCGATCCACCTGATATTTTCAGGCCATCCGTCGGAACACCGACTGCACCTGCAGGATGTGTCGGTACCTCATGTCCCGCCTCTCAAATTCATGCCTCTGTGCGGCACTCATGTTTGCAGCTGTGAAGAGAAAGGACAACTATTTACCATAGGAAATGCATTGTGTGGAATAGCACAAGTGGTCAATCGGAAAATACATTTACTGTAGTTGTAACAGCTCATATTACCATATAGATCATTGAAAGTCTCAGAGGAAGTACATGGGAAGCCTGCATACAAAGGTCATCTCACACATAGCATATACAATAATGTACATGATGGGTGACATCAGCCAAAACTTGTCATCATAAAAATTACAACTGCAGCCAACATTCATGCTGCACCTCCTCCGCCTATTACCTGGACTCCATATGTCAGTGTATGTGATAACAATCACAAACCTCAAGATCTGCAATTAGTAATGGGATTCGCTAGTATAGAACTCATGTGCCATAACCGAGTGTGTACACTAGGTTCAAAACAAAGTTTCAAATGGTCACAAGTATGTGTAACATACTGGTTGCTTCAGTCCTAGGTACCCTATTCCCAAACACATGCCTGTCTTTGAGGGGGGGGTGGGAAGAACAACCAACAATCCCAAAATCGATGCACACCCAGGAGTGTATAGAAAGCTCTACATGTTTTTGCCTCCACACACACACCACCAGTGAAGGGCTATCAACAAATTGGAGTCAGCTAAACCTTGTCCTATCCAAGGTCCACACATGTAAAAATTTACTGACCTAGGCCAACATCACATACTTCCAGTGAGGCATATTTTTCTACAGACACAGAGGAGCAAGAACACCCATGATCATGAATAGCATGCACACCTAGGCCGTTGCACTCTAGTCCCACACACTTCTAGTACAACTTGTGGAAGTACATGCCCCCGGAAGATCCAACCTACAGTGTACTCAGTACATCGGTTACTAGGGAAGCAGCAGATTTCAGACAAGCCATTTGCAGAAGCTATCTGGTAGAATGTCAGTCTGACATGCAGACTCAGTCCGAGACGAGTCCCAGAGCAACTCTTACATTTACTAGTGTATTCCACATGATTCACCCCATTTCCCATAGCGGGCCCTACAGGAATGGCCTACAGACCCAAAATCAGACAAATGGATAAGCATAGGTCAACTCAAAATGAAGTGATAACTGAAATCCCACTAATGGAACAAGACTAATGATTGGGCAGCGCATCAAACCTTGCAATGTGTTCAACGCACAGTAGTCCATCACGCATCACCAGCAAACAGAAAAAAATACCACACATGCAACACTCACTGTAGGTGTCGGGGTCCTCAAAATGAGCCACCTCTCCCACTGTGTACGGTGCAGGTCCACCTGTAAAGCATGGAAGGAAGAATATACTCAGAATCTGTGCAATGACAAACAATTGCAAATACAAAGACAATGTGATAATGACATGAGTAATGAAATACTTACACACATGCTCATACTGCATGGAATTATTCCTGCGCAACATTTACATCGGATGAGTCTCCTGCTACAGTTACACACACTACTACACACATGCAGTGGCCCGGACTGTCATGTGATGGCAAAGATGCACCTCCATTAGTATGCAGCAACTATATAGGTGTGCATTCATCTCATCATGTGCATCCAAGAGAGACATCCAAAACCTGGTTACTTGAGGACTGCCTGACCTGTCAAACAGCCTATGTGGTCATGACACATATGTGACTGATAGGTACATGGTACAGTTGGCCAGGTACTTTGGCAATACCTCATGTTGTTACAGTTTCATACATTGATGTGTTCAAACAATGGTGATTGGCACCAAACATAGATGTTTGTACACAAATTATGACACACAAGCTGTATGCATGGAAATATGACGCATAATGGAAACAAACGGAGGGCATTATCTGCATTCCTGTGCGTCAAAAATTATGATGCACAAGCTGTATGCGTGGAAATATGACGCATTATGACAAATAAGTATTTCATTTGTCCAAATTAGAAATTAATTTTGCCATGACCAAACGGTGCTAAGTGATAAACTTTGGGGTTAGATATAGCAAATGTCCCTTGTAGGATGTATAGAAGGTATTCACAGTGCAATAGTAATGATTGGCCAGAATGGATATTACTCATAATTGTACACATATGTAGGTAATTGCTGATTGCTAATTTCAAAATATGAAAGAGATACCAGGATGTATTCCTTAGCAAAATTGTGTCCACATGTATCAAGCTATTCCAAATTGCATAAAGGCCAATTAGGTAGTGCAATTGTCGCCTAACAATTTTTTGGGGGAAACCATGTCCTAATTACGAGTTAATGTATCTAAAATGTGTTTCACTTTTGACATGTAGGGCACACATGCGCCTTATGCATGTGTGTGCTTCACATGTGCATAAAAAATGTATATTTGGAGTGCAGCAGAGGGGGACTTAGGCCCCCATCACCCTGGGGTTTGCTGTTCCAGACTTGCAACTTTATCCAAGGGTTTCCCAAATTCAGTAATGCAAAAACATTGGCAGCAGGCCCATGGAAGCACATTGGGTATGATTCACTGTTTGCTAATCTGTAATCCCATTTGCCCATTTGACGTTTGCCCTATTGATTCTTTGGAGAATTCTGACTTACCATTTAGCATTGATTTAATAGCAAAATCTCAACGTTCCTTATGTCATGATAGCACATAGGTTGTTGATGTATGTGGCCCTTTATGCATTACCTGGTTTAGTGGCATGTTTAATTCTTCCTGCTAGGTTACAACTGGGACACTACTGTGATAGGCTGCTTGCAACCATTTTGTTGATTGGGTGGTACATGTACATGTGTGTGGTCCAATATTGATCCAGTATCAACTATTAAGGTGTATGTTGTCACTGTAACGTCCACGTCTCCTCATGAGTTAGTGGCAGCTAATCGTGTATCTAATGAGTATCGTTTGTAGCTAAATGTGAGAAAAGTCATTGAGGACATGGTAACCTACACGTGGATGGTCCCACCCTGTCACTGAAGACGTGTAATGAGATTTTCAACTGGGCAACCTTGGTGTGCTGAATGAGAGAATGTCTCAGGTGTCTGGGTCCGGCATGTGTGATTGCAACATTTGTACTCAAGTTGGCCTCTGTGGATGGTAATGTATCAGGAAACATCATAGCCTCTGTGCAGAAGTAAATGGCTGGTATTCAGCACACACGACTCATCTTTATTATTTGAACAATGTAACTCAGTGTGTGAACTGTCAGGGTCCTCATATGTGTTGACTTTTCATGGACATTATCTGAGGTTGCTGGTTCGGCTGGAGGCCACGTACACCATCAAACGCTATGGTCCAGGTACACTGTCACACTTTGTAGTTTAGGCATTAATGAGGCCCAGACAACGGAAGGGCCATGATTTAGCTATTCAAGGGCACTGTCACAAATATGATACAAATAACAGTCAGATGATGCAATACTATGTATTTGAGTATACATTGATGAGGCAAATGACAAATTAGTCTCTGAGGTACAAGAGGTTTTGGACAGCACGTGTGGTCCATAGGTGGACCCCAGGTATCTTTAGGGTGGCCCACGGACAGGTGCCAGTCAGGCTGACAGGATGCTAGGTCAATCGGGAGCCAGTTCTTTCACAAATTACATGATCAGTGGTCTGACTAGGACTGGTCAGAGGGAGCAGTAGACAGTTGACATGTCACACTGTGTATGTCCTGTGTTGTTTTGAAGTTGACACATGAACCCTGATAAAGTGTTACACGGCAACATTAGTAGCAATGCTTAGTGATGTAATTGCCCAAATGCCAACATCTATGCTGTAGGAGGCATCAGCATGGACGGGGAATGTACATTTGGGTGGTGTGCATGGAGGGGATTACTGGTGTGGCCTCCATCAGTGTCTCACCAGTCCTGTCAGATGAGATTTGCTGAAAATTAGCCTACAGTACCTTTCACACGAGAATCAATCTACAGGTGATACCAGGCCTTAAAAACTCCAAGCCTGTGTATTATATGAGCTGAGTTCCATGCAGTGAGATGGTACTATGACAATGGTAGGCATAGGAAAGGGTGTGGCACACTGGATGACTCTTGTGAGTGTCTGTGTGTAGATGAGGGAATCTCAGTGTACACATATCAGCATTCCAGGGACCTCTTCAGACAGGTGGGGTGTGACCAGCCGCATGTGTGTGTAATGTTTTTAGAAAAGGGCTGACATGTAGATGGGATGTGATGTGCTGGATGCCTTTCATATGTGTGGCACTTGTGCTGTGTATGTTCTGCTTATGTGTAACTCTAGTGACAGATAGTCATTGCAAAGATTGTAAGTAGTTGGAATTACTGCTGCCAAGAGTTTGGTAATACATTCCTGTTCCTGAAGCATAAGCATGTCAACTGCCTGGTGTATGAGGCCTGTTTTCCCCTAGTTGAGTGATGGTGTTTTAGTTGTGTGCCATCTGCTGCGATGAACCATGTTTCCTACATGTATGTGTGTCATATGTGTGGTCCTCAGCTATTGCCCTTCAAAGGTGAACTGTACAGAATGTCAGTCATTTACATTGTGTGTGTATGTGACCATTGTATGATTGACATTACATTTGTTGTGTGTTTTTCTGTGTCCTGATTGTTATATCATTATTGCTCCATGAGACGACATTCTTCTTCTGATATTTAAAGCTAAAGGTGGGCAGAAATGAATAGGCCAAACGATGATGTGGTGTTTGTTATCAGTGTTTATTTACAATAGTGCATTAAGTGGTGATGGTGATAATTATGAAAATACATTATTTACAATCTGTTGGGGCCTACGCACTCCAGCAGCCGTGTTTGGTTGTTCCCCCTCCTGTTGCAGGCCAGCATCCTCCTCTTCCTCGTCTTCAGGCATGTATGGGTCTGGTTCGAGGAGGGGAATGTTCCTTTTTACACAAATGTTGTGCAATATTGCACATGTGAGTATGATCCTACAGACCATCTCGGGGGAATATAGTAGGCTACCACCAGTGATGTCGAGGCAGCGGAACCTTGACATGAGGATGCCGAAGGTCCACTCGACAATGCTGCGTGTCCTCTTATGGGCGTCGTTGTATGCCCGCTCTGCAGCAGTACTCAGGTTGCCAAATGGTGTCATTAGCCATGGCTGGATGCCATACCCCTGATCAGCTGAAAGAAAAAAAGAATGGGATCATGTTGATGTAGCTTGCATTATTGAAAAGACCGTTCATGGCAGTAGTTGTCTTGTGTTGGCTGTGACTCTTTTGTGTACTGATGTGACATCCTATACTTGTAGGCTATACCATCTGCATTGTGTTTTTACCTTGGCTGAGCACGTGTTTGTCATCAGTATGTTTTGTGATTTTCGGTGCAGTGTGCCCTCCCTAACATTGTGACTTGTGATACAGGTGTCCTTGTGTCTTCACTTGGGGTGAGTAGATAGTTCAATGTAGAGTTTAATTTATAAGTGTTGTTAGCACGTTCATATGAAAGTACCCTGGACATCCCATACCTTTAGACTTAGGCAGTGTATTAATGTAAAGGTCATTGTGACACTTACAATTTGCAAGGTGACATTTCGGCTACCACACTCATTGACGTCTTCACATTAGGCTGTACAATAAATTCCGATGTGTGACAGGTTCAATGGTGACTTAAGAAACATGGCTAGTGATGTCAGGACCTCAGTGTGTTCCTGTCTAGATGTTGCTGTTGTGGTGTATGTGTTGTGTGTCCTAGAGGGTTGCTGTGCAGTGTGTGAATAAGTAGGTTTTAGTACTTACCAACAAGTAGTCCATTGCCATACCGTCCATCCTGGAAGTGTTGGTTGATGGTGCAGTGACGGAAGATGAATGAGTCATGTACACTCCCAGGATATTTAGCCACGATGTTTGTGAACATTCCTTGGTGATCGACTATGGCCTGCACGTTGATTGAATGTGTGTGCTTCCTGTTGCGGTAGAGGTGTTCAGTTGCAGCAGGTGGCACAAGGCATACTTGTGTGCAGTCGATTGCACCAAGGACGTATGGGAAGCCACTGATTGCGTAGAACCCCTGTTTAGTTTCCTGCTGCTTCAGCAGTGTGTTAGGGAAGCAGATGTGGCGGGGTGTCAGGCGAATGATGGCATCCAGTACTTTTGGCAGAAATGCGGAGAATGATGGTTGTGATATTCCGCCAACCAGGGCACCAGTTGTTTGAAATGAGCCACTTGCCAGCATGTGAAGTACGGCAAGCAGCTTTGTTTCTGTTGGTATAGTGCGGGGTGTCACCAAAGTGGGGGCCAACTGCTGTTCAATGTTTCGCAGCAGCTGCTGAATGGCCTGCCAGTTCAACCGGTACCTCTGGATGATGTCGTGTTCCCTGAGGCCCTGAAGGGTTGTTCTTGGGCGGAATATCCTCTCCTGCCTTCTGCGCTGCCTTTGGGGTCCCTGCTGGTGTTGTGGTAGCTGCTGTTGTTGTTGCTGGGCTCTGCGTCTGCGTGCACGCTGGATAAGAATCACCTCCATGGCTCCCTGTTGCTGCTCTGCTGCTCTGCTGTTTGTTCTGTGTGTTCTGATTAAATACAGGTGTGTTTGCCCCATTTTAACGCCTGCCCTGACCCAGGCGTTAAATTTTTACGCAAATCGGGCTGTGCGTCATTTTCTGGCTCCGCCTCCCGGCCATGTATAATTTTTGCCCGGAAGCAATAATTCGACACACGGCCGTTTGCGTCGTTTTTTGGACGGGAACGCCTACCCTGCATATCATTAACGCAGGGCAGGTTGCCGCATCCAAGAAATGACGCACACGGCGGAATTTTGTAGTCCGCGGGCTCGGGCGTCAGAGTTTAAATATGGGGCAACGTTTGCGCTGATTGTGCGTCAAATTTGTTGACGCACAATCGGCGCAAACGGAGTATAAATATGCCCCTAAGTGTGCCTGTAAGTGCCTCTATAAATTGTTTGCTGGCTGTATTGATGAGAGCAAGGACATCTAACCATGTGTGCAACTGGCTCCAATACTGCTGGGTACATAACTGCCGTCTGGATATCTACTTGAATGTATAGGTGCCTCTTTCAGTATCTGACTGGGTTCATGGGTCGTCTATCCTTTTTGTAATAGGTATATAACTTGCAGTATGGGTCGCAGAGTGCATACTTGTGCATACAAGTCTGCAAGAGTACATTTAAGTCAGTCAAAGTCAGAAGCATGTTTCACCTTTTTAGAACAATGGTAGTGCACCACCACCAATAATATAAAATGTCCAATTCTTTGATTTGAAATTATAGAAGTCTTGTTTTTATTCTTTTTTTCTTATCCAATAGTACATGAATTCATAGCAGCAACAGCCAATGCATCTCATCTTTTCACATAGGACTTTTTCAGGGCTGTAATGCAACACATATGACACACATATTCAACAAAACACAAAACAATACAAAATGTCCACAAATACACTATTACATAGAAGGACAATAAACCACAATAATATACTAAATACATTAATTTGTACCCTTCTTTGAAAGGGAAGAAACTGACAAGGGACTACTGTAATTATCCTAAAAGACACTAATATCCAAATATTAAAACTACATATACAAAATATATTTAAAAATACACATACATTGACAAATATACAAATTATTATGACATCATCAAAAAATACCACAAATAACATCAATATAAAAATGTATATTTATAAGATAAATAAATATATATATATAAAAAACAAACCATCATCATTCTAAGTGTTACCAATTACACCCAACATTAGTGTGGCACAATCCATTTCCAATGATAATTTAAAACCAATTATCCAAACCTTATAATGATATAATTGTGAAAGCACCACCCCCTATATATATATATATATGTCTGCCAGTTTGTTATTCATTATTTAAACATATTTCCTTGAACCTACCTAAAGAATTGACCTCAAAATTGATTTATCTAGTTGTTTCTCATAAGCCATTGGTACTTCCAAGGTAAGCATCTAGTGTAAGGGGGAAAACATTATGTCACCTATTTGGATATACAATCCTCATTTCCAAATGTATTTCAATTATAACACCCAATGATAACATTATCAGTAAAAATGCACATCTTATTTTTTTAAATAAAAAAATATATATTATCAATAATTCCCCTTCAATCTTTTATAATGAAATAGTATACCATCCTCAGTTTAACCACTAACCGATCGCTAACATCATTTTATCAACAGTATTTAAAAAAAAAAAAATGCATTCCCCTTAATGCACCTCTCCCAAGTGCAATCATTCTAATACCTTTGTTTCTTCCGCAAGTCAAGCAGTATACAGACGTCAGCGTGCAAGAAATCTGGCAAAATGAGCAACACGCGAAATGGCCAGTTTTAATATCCCATCTTCTCATAATTCACCGGTGTAACTAATCCGAATAGAAAGCCGCTATAGCCAAGCCCCCCAATCACGTGTACCGGAAGTTGTCATTCCTAAAGTACAATAGTATTCACGTCGGCCATATTGAAAAGAACCAGACTTCTTATTAAAAGCTCACTTTTCACAAATATTCCTGAGTGTAATTAATAATATAGACGGGACTGACTAGATTGGTCCACCACTACATATAGCAGATTATAAAGGCGGCAATGAGCCATACGCACAATCCTGTATATCGGGAATCGTCATTGCGCACATTTCAGGAGCCACCTTCTCATAGTCTACTGGTATACCAGATCAAAATAAGAAGCCGCCCTGGCTACCCAGCCTCATCACGTATGCCGTAGGTTTCCATTTATTGTGTGCGTTGTAATCACGGCGGCCATATTGAAAAAGTTTATCAATGTGTTTAATCAGAGAGCCACCATGGCCAAGCCCCCCAATTGCGTGTACCGGAAGTTGTCATTCCTTAAGTACAATAGTATTCACTGCGGCTATTTTGAAAAGGACCAGATATCTTAGTAAAAGCTCACTTTTCACAAATATTACTGAGTATAATTAGTAATATCAATGGAACTAACTGCATCTGTCCACCACAACATATAGCGGATTTCAAAGGGGGCAACGAGCCGTACGCATGATCCAGTATGTTGGAAATCATCATTTCGCAGATTTCAAAAGCTCACCTTCCCATATCCTACCGGTATACCTAAACACAATAAGACGCTGCCCCGACTAAACAACCTAATCACGTACTCCCAAAACTTGCCATTACGTACATTTGTAATCACGGCGGCCATATTGAAAGAGGTCAAATACCATTGTAAACACTTGCTGTTCACAAATATACCATCTTTCATCAACATTTGCCAATATTTTGCTGCTCACAAATTATTTAATCCTGTATTTTTAATAATCAAATTTTCACAATAGTCATCATCGTAAAAGGTAGGGCCTACATCAATAATCTCATTCTTCAAAGATAAAACCACCACCCCTCATTTGTCATATATTTAATATTTCATAGGTAATCAATTTTATAAACCTAACATTCCCCTATTATATAAAATAATATAACAAATAAACACAGATCCACACTTTATAAAAAGTAATGTAATTCATCATCCGTATTATGACCCAATTCCACCGAACGTAGATGGCATATACATGCAGCCTCTTTCTGACATAACATTAGCTCTCTATTTCCTCCTCTTTGATCAGGTAGTACATAATCCACCCCATGAAACCAAATACAACTATTACCAGGGTGATATTCCAGCATATGCAATGTTAGGGGATATTTGATATCTTTATTCCTTATTGCAACGACATGTTCTTGTATATGGAATTTTAAAGATCTTATAGTACTTCCTACATCAATTTTATTGCATGTACACCCTAAAATGTATACCACTTATTTTGTCTTACAACTAATAAAGTGTCTAATCTCATATTTTCTTGTCATGTTGTAACAGAAGTTCTTCATTTTATCAAGACCAAGATTACACATATTGCACTCATGACAAGAAAAAAATCCTTTCGGTGTGGTAGGTAACCACATTTGTTTTTTATTAGTAGTAACATAACTAGTACATAGATAATCTCTTAATGTCATACCTCTATGATAGGTAACATTGGGTCATTTGGATACACATCCCTTTATTCCAGGTACTTCTGTGAGTAACGGCCAGTGTCATCTTAAGATCTTATAAATTTTGTCATTCAGCAATGAATATTGAGTCACAAAAGCAAATGGAACAGGCTTCTTTCTATAATTCCTTTTCACAGATAATGTTTCCTTTCTAGTAATTTTTTCAATCTGTTTTTCTGCCTTGGATAACACTTTTTCATCATATCCTGTCCCCCTGAATCGCTTTTTTGCATTATCAATCTGAACAGCAAAGATGTCCCCAGTACTGCAATTCCGTCTTATTCGTACCATTTCGCTAAATGGGATATTGTGAACAACTGTCTTAGGATGAGCACTTGTTGCGTCTAGAATACTGTTACATGCCGTAGCCTTTCTAAACATAGTGCTTTGCATTTTGTTATTTTCCACCAAGAGCTAAATATCCCAAAAATCTATTCTGTCCTTACTATATTGGATGCTCAGCTTAACATTGTAAGGATTGTCATTTAGAAAACTGTGGTACATTAAAAGTTGTTCAACCGTCCCATTCCATAACATAATGATAGCATCAATATACCTCCCCCCAAAAAAACAATCCATTATGTCCAGGGGGAACCATATCTGCCCCATGCATGTTCTCTTTCATACCTGCCCATAAAGAGGCAGGCGTACGATGGAGCAAATCTTGAACCTATCGCAGTACCCTGTACCTGATGGAACCATCTGCCATCATGTAAAAATAATTTACATGATAGAATGATATCAATCATTTCTATAATCATATTATTGTGCTCATATTGATCTGCTGTTCTAGTATTTAGGAACGACTCAATCGCCCTAATTCCAAATTGTTTTTGTATACAAGTATATGAACTGTTAACATCCATTGTCACAAAAAACAGGTCATCCGACCATGTAAAATCCTCAAATTTGTTTAAAATATCCTTACTATCCTGTATGAAAGAGGATAGATTACATAAAAATGTATGTAACGTTCAGTCCACATTTTCTGACAATCTCTTAGTAGGCGACGGAATGCCAGATATTATTGGTCTCCCAGGTGGAAAATCACCTCCCTTATGTGCCTTTGGTAAAATATATATACATGGATAGCGAGGATTCTTTACTGATAGGTAGTTGTATTCCTCATCAGTAATAAGATAGCTTTCACGCCAATCAACCAGTTTCATATTGATATATTCATTTCATCTTTCAATAGTGTTGCCAGAAATATGTTCATAACACATAGAATCTGATAATTGTCTATTTATTTCTCCAATGTTCATCAGAACCACATTACCCCCTTTGTCAGCTTCTCCGATGAGTATTGTTTGATCAGATTTCAAAGATAGTTAGGCTTTCCTCTCTATTTTGGTTAAATTTCCAACCAAATGTTTTTTTTTTTTTTAGTTGTAAATTTCTCCAAACATTTGTACAAGTTCCTCTTCACATTTGTACTAAAATGATCAATATTATGATGTGTTCTGACAGGCATGAATTTAGAACGGGGGTTTAAACCACTGTTTAAGTTTTAATTTTTCTCTATAACTAAATCAGCTCTCAAATCATCAATATTAATCAGTTCGTCATCAATCAATGACATTAGAAGTTGTAAGTCATGTAAATCAGAAACAAGGTGCATTTGTGCCAGCTTATCATCAGCTTGCACATTTTCTGGCACTTTTCTAGAGACAGCTGGTACTTGGAGTGAATTAAAGTGATCCCTTAGTTTTAATAAACAAGTAAATTTAAATACATCAACAAAAACATCAACCGGATCATTAATTTGTGTAGGACAACATCCCAAACCTTTACTCAACAAATCAGATTCTTCTTTTTTACGGGACGGTTAGAGAGGTTTACAATGACCAATTCAATTTCATTTGCTAGATGGCCCCAGGAATCTTGCTCTATTAATTCCTCTTGGAGAGTGTTTGTACTCCTTGGTAGTAGAGTCCTTTGTTTTTGTTTCCATTGTTTCCCACCTCTTCTATTCTTTGATCTTTTCAAACTAGCTTTGTTCCTAGATGTTGCCTTTCAATTTCCACTAAAAAATTAGATACACCATCTCGTTTAACTTTTCGTAACTTTTTGTCACGCAAATACAACTGATAATCCTCCATTATTTTATCCAAGATTTCATTGTTCTTTTTAATTAAATCCTTTTGAATAACACTTTCAATATCTTTTTCCATCCTTTCTATATCAACTTGGAGTTTACTAACCTTTTTATCTGCATGTTTAATTAATATGCGCATCATAGTAAATGAGGCATTTTGTAAGTTCTCCTCCCATTCCTTGAGAGACTAATCATCTAAATCCTCAAAGGTTGGAAAAATTTGGATTCTCATTCCTCTAGGAATTTTACAGTAGTCCAAATATTTCTGCAAAGTTATGCCATCCCACCATCTAGCCATCTCTTGTTTCTTTAGTTTCTCTATTTTTATTTTATTTTACTCTTAAACTATCAGAACCCTGTGCTTTCGGACCTGTTACATTTTGTGTCATTTGATTTGATTTGAGAGAAGATCCCTTGCCATTTCTTCTTGCTTGTCCTTAAAACGTGGCATATTATCAATTTATCAATAGAAAAAAAAAAGTTTTTTATATAACCAAAATTGGGCAGTGCATAATAGCCTTATTAATTTAATATTCTCCAAGAAAAAGTTATATTTATCTGTCCTTCTTGTGTGCACTCAAACCAACACCTGCTGCCAATGTGTACTCCTTTAAACTAAAGGGAAAGTACAGTTTAGAACAATGGTAGTGCACCACCACCAATAATATAAAATGTCCAATTCTTTGATTTGAAATTATACAAGTCTTCTTTTTATTCTTTTTTTCTTATCCAATAGTACATGAAGTCATAGCAGCAACAGCAACATGTTTCGTTCTTTCACATAGGACTTCTTCAGGACTGTAATGCAACACATTTGACACACATTCAATAAAACACATAACAATACTAAATGTCCACAAATACACTATTACATAACAGAACAATAGACCACAGTAATATAATAAATACATTAATTTGTACCCTACTTTGAAAGGGAGGAAACTGACAAGGGACTGTTGTAATTATCCTAAAAGAAACTAATATCCAACCATTAAAACTACATGTAAAAAGTACAAATAAAAACACACATACATTGCCAAATATACAAATTATTATGACATCATCAAAAATGATCACAAATAACATCAATACAAAAATGTATATTTATAAGATATATAAAAATATATATATAAAATAAAATCATCAATCTAAGTGTTACCAATTACACCCACCATAGTGTGGCACAATCCATATGCCAATGATAATTTAAAACCAATTATCCAAACCTTATAATTATATAATTGTGAAAGCACCACCCCCGATATATATACGTCTGCCAGTTTGTAATTCATTATTAAAACCTTTCACCTTTTAATCAGAAAGCACCCTGCTCTATCCCTACCTACAGCCTACCTAAGGGTTGGGTTTTGTCTGACAAAAGGGTACTCTAGGTATTGCAAGACATTTTTGTAATGACAAGTTAAAAACAGTAAAACTATACATGAAGGCTCATCAGTAGAAGACCCAAACTATTTTCAGGTGAGTGCTTGTCTGAATAAGAATCATGATTATGATAGTAGTTGAGTCCATATCAGAGTTATAATATCAGTTACCAACTAGCTGTGATACAGCATCATACATAGCTGGTGTCTGCATGTGTGCATGAATTTATAAAAGGCTCCTTCAGTGTCCATACGGGTTTGTGAGTGGATTTATCCTTTAATAAATATGTACGCGAGCTAAAGTCTAAGCTGGGACTGCATATAAACTATGGATAGGTGTCTGCTAGTGCCCATCTAACTTGGTGAAATTCAAAAGAACATGTTTACTTTTTAAGTAGAAAAGACTCTGCTCTATTTCCTACCTACAACATAGTTGAAGTGTGAGTTCTGCGTAGAAAATGAGAAATGTACACTTGGAAAAGTACATTTGAAAACCAGGACGAACTGACAATAAAAATGTGCAGTCTGGCTCTGCAGTAGTATGCCCAAACAATATTTAAAGAACTACTTGTGTGAATGGCCAACCAGATTTTGTGAGTACTTCACTACATATGGTAGAGACTGTATCACTACTTAACTAGCGTTGACACTGCTCCATGCATTCCTGCCCTCTGCTGAGTGCATGAATGTGTAAGTGGTTCTTTCTGTGTCTAACTGGTTGTGTGAGTGGCTCTATCCTTTTGTAAATGGGTATGTGAGTTGAAGTATGAGTGGGAGATTCTATATATAACTAGCCATATTGAGTGGATGTGCACATCTAAGTTTGTGAAACTCAGTACAGCATGTTTAAATCTTTTAATCGCAAAGCACTCTACTCTGTGGCCTACCTGTAACCTAGCTCAGGTGTAGGTTTTCCATAGTAAAGGAAAACATGAAGTTTTCTCAAGCAGGTTTTCTAATGCCAAGTAAAGCCTTTAATTCCTTCTTTGGTGATTATTCTGCTTTTCATTATTTTAATCACAACCCTAGTTATATTTAGTTTTACTTTTTATCATTATGCTGCACACTTTCATTCACCTTATATATACTCATGTCTTTACTAATGCATCATAAATTAAACTACGTTTGACTACATGTACACCTGTTAAGTGTGTTGCTTGGTGTGCATCTGAGTATGTTTCTCTTTCAGTTTCAGTTAGAACTCCTTCTCAATGAAAATATCCAAGAACCAAGAAGAATAATAGTACACCACTCTCACGCAAGGCACCCATTAATGGTAAACTCTTCAACTTAGCTTTTAAGGTTACTCAATCAGAAAACCAATTGCAGTCTCTCTTTTATATTCAACCTACGTTATACAACAAAGATAGCCCAATTTGATAGTGGGACTATGAAATTTATTTTTGCTATGTGTTTGCGACAACAAAGTCACAGTCTAGTCTTTTTCTATTACTTTTTTACTTTTTTTACTTTTATTTGGTATGAAAAAATTCATCCATTACAATAAATATTCTCCAATACATTTGTTAAAAATAGCAATAAAACCATAAATAATGAGAACACCCATCAGGAATAAAAACATATATAACCACATGCATAGAAACAATAAAATAGAAAGATTCATTCTAAAAACTCCACATTATTACGCCAAGTAATAGCTCCCTTCAGGAATGATCCCAGCCCCTTCCACACCAATACATCTGAGGCCATTTGCAGCCACTTAAAAGCAGGACGATATTGCACAAAACCCTTGGGCCTTAGGAGAGGTAATAAAAAACGAGTTCTGAATGGTGCATAAAAAACACAAAACAAAGTTAAATGGGGCAAGGTCTGTAGGGACACCCCATCACAGGGGCAGGGTCTAATACATTTGTCCCCATACTGACCTAACGGGAAACACAGATTACTTCTGATGATCCCCAAACGGAAACAGGTTATGAGAGTCCTTTCCCTCACATCCTTTATCTCTAAGAGATAGCGCTCAGGACCTACCCACATCTTTAACATAATGAAATCCCTGATCGATTTTTTCCCTAAGGCCTACCCCTCCCTCCTGTTCTTCTGGATTCTTAAAAAATTCTCCTTAACCCATTTCTTATCACAACTGGTCAGGCCTTCAGGATAATCAACCAATTCAGGCCGCCCCAAATCACGAGCCATCCTCCTTATGTGCATCAACCAGGTAATATTCTTTACATTGTCACAAGCCAGACAATCCTTTAAGATATCCCTATTCAGAGTGGCATGTTCGTTAGTCCAAATTGAGATCCATAGCAGAAGGGGAGCCAACTGAATAGTGTCCTGCACAAACTCAATCTCCAGCTCCAAATGAAGGCTAAAACCAGGGATATTTTGGCCAACTCCCAATAGCCTTCTACAGAACCGATTTTCTTCCACCGTAAGGGCTCGGGAGTCCCTATACCCCCAAAGTGCAGCACCATACAGCAGGACAGGGAGGCATTTCCGCCTATAAATTTCAAGCAAAGGCTGGATAGGTTTACTACCTACCCTTACAGCAAAGTCAAAAGTTGCGCCAACTGCTGCATGAAAAAGCGCACCCTTTCTGGCAATACAAGGTTTCCAAGATCCTTTCTCATCAAAAATAATCCCTAGGAATGGAAACTCATGGACCCAACTAATAATTTGATCCTCCACCCTTAGCTCCCCCACCCTACTCAAGGGTCTTCCACACACAATAAAATGAGATTTCTTAAAATTGACCTCTAAACCCAAAGCTGACATAAAGGAGGAATAAGCTCTAACTATTTCCCGGAGACCATTCATAGTACGGACCATGAGGACTGCGTCATCCGCGTACATTAGCACAGGGATATCAGTACCATTCACCTTTGGAACATCCCTACAATGTTTCATCAGAAAATCAGACAATCCATTTGTATATAGAAGGAACAAAGTAGGAGCCAGAACACAGCCCTGGCGCACACCCCTTGAAAGCTTAAAGGCCTCTGACCATTCCCCATTCCATCCTCACCTTTGCAACCGTCCCAGAATGTAGATATCGGAGCAACTCTACAATATTCGGATCCAGCCCTAGCTGATTTAACCTTTCCCATAATATAGACCGGTTCACCTTATCGAAGGCACAGCTAAGATCCATAAAAGCAAGATAGAGCGTACCTTTCCCAGCCTGCGTGTATTTGCCGATCAGCATCAGTAGGTTGAGACATTGATCTCGCGTGCCAAGGTCTTCCCTAAAACCATACTCGTCCCGGCTTAAGATATCATTCCCTATCATCCGGGACTCCAGACGCCTTAAAATAATCCGTCCCAGAATCTTCACCGAAAAATCCAGTAGAGAAATAGGGCGGTAGGACTTAGGATCATTTTGTCGCCCTTTTTAAACACTGGGACAATACATGCCAGTCTCCAAGAGGCAGGGGTACCCCCAGTAACTGCTGCATTAAGGACATTTAAGAGAACAGGTGCCCATAACTGGGGGTTCGCTTTATACAAGTCCGTAGGGATCGAATCCGGGCCTGGAGCTTTATTGCTCGCACTACTCTGTATCGCATCCATAACCTCCTGGAGCGAAAACCTAATTGCTAGGTTGGGAGCCATCTCATACTCGTTCTCCTGGTTATTTCTTAGGGGAGAACCCTCAAAAATACTACAAAATGAATTACCCATGCTTCCGGGGCGATGTTACAGCCAAGGCCCTCAGATGTATCTGTTCCAAAGGAATCTCTATTTACCACTTTCCAAAACAGGCCAGGATCCTTCAGAGCTATGGCACGTTCTAACTCTTCCCACGCTTTATCTTTATGTTTTATCTTGCTATCTCCCAGGGCCCTCTTATATTTCATTCTAGCTTCTTTTACGAGGACCCAATCTCTAGGATGTTTCTTAGTGGCCATCTTCAGGTTTGCCCTTGCAACATAGCAGGTCTTATCGTACCAACCACAATTACGTTTACTAGGTTGGCTGCCTACTGAAAAAAGGCTGTCTCTCACTGCTGCATTTACTACTGTTATTGCATTAAATAACAGTTTTAGGATTAGGAGCCTCTGTCAAGAGTGTGTCCATAAATAAATGTAAATTTTCCCCCACCACCCTTTCTACAACTTTTAGGGAATCCACTTGCTTCCACCCAAGCCGCCTACCCTGGTCCTTTATCTCCACTACTACCGGCCTACCTCGTCCTAATTTACGTAGGGCCCCAGGGAGTTTAAAGGATACTATAAGGGGATTATGATCACTGAAACTCTCCCCTAGCACCTCCCCCCAAATCACCAGGTCTTTCATAGGTGGAGACATAAAAATATAGTCAATAGTGGATTCAGATCCTCTTCCCACATAGGTTGGGAGTTGATGAGTGCCTACGGCTTCTATATCACACAAATTCAGAAGGCCCATCTTCCTGAGTTCCTTGATGAGAACCCTGTCTCTGGAGTCCTGCAGACCATCCACTGAATAATCCTCGCAGTCAAAAATAAAGGGATTAACCACAGTACTGAGCCTACCCAGCTTAGCATTAAAGTCTCCAGAGACAATAGCACAGAATTCTAACCCCATCTCCTCCATTCTGTGTTTCAAAATCTGAAGAACGGACAACAGGGCCCCAATTTGGCATCCCACATCCCACACAGCGTTATAAAAGTTAACCAGTAAAATATTAAAATTATTAGAGAAAATTACCCATATCAGCAATATACCTTGGTGATTGCAGTGAATTTGAAAAGCACCCACTGTCTTAGAGAGGCGGATTAGGGCAACCAAGCCACCTTTTGAGCGGCCACCAAGAGACTTCACAGCTGGAATTGCAAATCTGTTATACCCATCCCACACAGACAACCCCTCTGACCAGGTTTCCTGAAGCATGATCACATCAAAATTAGTCACACACCTAACCCACGCCTGATCAGATAACTTAGCATCATAGCCCGCAATATTCCATGAGATAAGTTTACACTGTGGGGGCACCTCTTCCTGTATAGCCAGGGTCTTGGCGCATTGTCAGTCCACCCCTTTTTCTATTCCTTTCCCCTCCATGCTCTTGTAGCTGTGCTACCATGGTAACATAGTCTACAACATTCTGCTACAGCAGAAGGTCACAAGTTCATTACAGTTTCTCAGTGCACCATGCTTAGTATTAAACTAAATTGAACAGGTGTGGTTGAATTTTTGAAATAATTAAATTATCACAAACAATACCTTTTTGCAACTTCTCTAAAGTTAATTCAACATCTACTTACTTTTCACACAATATCACTACCTAGCTTCATGCACAAACATATTTACAACAACCAATCAAATGTATTCTTTCACGCTGTAACTAATAACCTCCATTCAAACTTCCTTTCATTTCAAATCTGTCTCATTCAGCTACAACCTTTTCCTATGTGGCAACCCAGCTTCCCTCCAGAATGCTCAGAGGGTGGTTTGTGGGACATAGCTTTGTGTTTTGTACCAGAGAGAGTGCTAGAAAAAGTGGCATTGACAGGAACCTTGGTTTATCTAATGTGGATATGACTTGGGTTGACAAGAGAGGGTTAAAGTGGCATCAATTACTCCCTTTGGTTGAAAGCATTAAGGATTGCCAACATCCAGACCTCTTAATTGTGTACTGTTGTTGCAATGACCTGGGTACAGTTACAGGGACAGGTCTTGAAATCCTAATGAAGGATAACTTTGAAAAATTAATGGCATTTTTCCTACACACTGTCTTTGTTTTTTCTAAAATTTGCCAAAGGAAGAAGTGGAAGTGGTCAAGTGAATTTTGTCCACAATTAAACATATCCAGAAAACATGTAAATAAAACTGTTTCTGAATTTCTCAGAGACTATAACATGGGCTCTATATATCATAATAGTTTATTGTTTGATATGAATGGTGTGATATAAAAATGTTTGGAGCTCATCTAACTGACAAAGGCAACAGGGTGTTGCCTGCAGAACTTGAGAGGCTGCATCCTGTTTCATGTATGATGATCACCTTTTCAGAGCCAACCTTTTTAACATAAACATATTTATTTATTTTTAATACCTATTTTTTTAAATCTCATTTGGTTCCGCGGATCTACCCACGGGTCTCAAAAGCAACAAAAAAACTATTTTGGGAATTTTGTGCCCATTGTTTACTATTGTGCCACATTTATATCAACCTCTGGAGTCAGGGAACTCCTACCCTGACCCCTTCACACACATTTGCTGTCCATATTTTAGCCCCAGGACCCTTTCCTAATACAGCAAAATGACAGCTGTAACTCTCACTCTTAGGTCCCAGACAGCCAGGACTGTATCAGTGTGATATTGTGTGTGTGAGTATGTGACTGTATATGAGAGTGGCTGTAAGAGTATCTGGGTGTGAGAGTGTTAGCCTTAATATGAGACTGTCTGTGTGTGAGAATGAGTGTGAGAGGGTGTGTCTTGATGTGAGAGAGTGTGTGTGGGTGTGAGAGTGGATGTGAGAGTGTCTGGGTATCAGAATGGCTGTGAGAGGGAGAGGCTGGGTGTGAGACCATGTGTCTGGGCATAAGAGTGGATTTGAGAATGTCTGGGTGTGACATTGAGTGTGAGAGGGTGTGTCTAGGTGTGAGAGTGGGTGTGAGAAGGGTCGCTGGGTATGAGAGTGGGTGTGAGAGTGTCTGCCTGGGTGTTGGAGTGCATGTGAGACTGTGTGTATGGGTGTGAGAGTATCTGTCTAGATCTGAGACTGCCTCTGAGGATGTGAAAGTGGGTATGTCTGGGTGTGAGAGTAGGTGTGAGAATGTCTCCCTGGTGTGAGAGGGGGGGTCAGAGTGTGGTGGAAAACTGGGCTGATTGCGGAAGCCCCCTAACATTTTGCTCCCAATTTTCACTCATACTGGTGTTTTTCTGGCTCTGATGGTGCCTTGGTCACTGCTAAACAGTCCCAGGCCCATGTGCTCTGATTACAATAGATATGAAAATTAGACTAATTATATTTGGATGTAAAATCCTATCTATAAGTCCCTAATATATGGTAGGGCATGTAGGTTTAGGAACCCCAGCATAGGTAGTACGCTCATAGGTGTACTGCTGTGGTACCCAGTGTCAATTTAAAGGAAAGCCTGCCTCGCTGGCTTCTTTGAAGTTAAAGTTAACCCCAAATTCGACTTTGGAATTAAAATACTTCCAAAGTCCTAAGTTACCTTATTTTTACATATTAGTCACCCCTAGGGTATGCCCCAAGTGTCCTCAGGGCTGGGTGCTATATAACTATAAGCAGGAACTTTATTAAAGATGTTTTAAAGGCCCTGGTTGGGGAAAAATAGCTAAATTAATTTCCCCCCATTGCAGTGAATGGGTTCCATAGGCTAACATGGAGAGACTTTAAATAGGAAGGAGCTAAATATGGCAAGTTTAGTATCAAACTAAAAGTTAGAATACATCTAACAACATGTCACTGTTGAATTTAATATAACTTGTACCTATAAAGAGTTTTAGATCTCTCACTATAAGTTACCAGTTTTCAGCTTGTGGTGCTCTGCTTTGATTGGTCAGCCTCTGGTAGCTTGAGCCAGACTACTTTGATGAGGTGTGAAGTGGCCAGCGCTGAAGCAAAGGAAGCATCTGGTGGGAGTAGATCTGCCTCAGCAGATGGTAGAACAGGTTGGGGGAGAGCAGCCAAACTGATCTTCAAAGGAGGGAAGGACATTTGAGACATCAACTGTACCTCCCCAATATCATGCAAAACCCAGACAGCCACACCAGTGGGTGGGCTCGGCCAGACCTAAATTCTAAGCCTGAGGTTTTGCCATCTTAGATTTTGGAAGAATGTTGCTCCCAGGGATTGATTTTTGCCACACTTCCCAGGAAGTGGTCACTCAAGAGGGTGGTGGCCTGTCTGTGATTGGACAGAGGCCCCTTCCTGCTTTCCATCTCAGGAGCAAGGATAAAATTGGCAGAGCTATACCCTATCCCAGATTCCTACTGGAACAAGACAAGAAGAAGGACTCCCCTGCTGGACCCATGGCCCGCACTTGGACACTGCACTCAGAAGGACTACAACAGCTGCAAATGTCAGAAAAATCTTTAAGAAAAAGACTAAGGTGATCATTATGACATTGGCAGTGACTGTTAAAGTGACAGTAATACTGCCAAAAGGCTGGTGGTAATTACCACCAAATTAAGACCATGGGGGTGAGAACTCCCATAGACAGCTAATGTACCACACCGTCCGCCAGGGTGGTAGCCATCAACAGCCAGGTGGAAGACAAGGTATTGCCCACCATCTCATGACACTGCAAACCACCACAATTTCTGGGGTGGTACCAACGCCATCAAAAGCCTTGCAGAAACACATCACAGAAGTCCAGAGACTCCCCAACAGAGACACAAAGAAGATTCACGCCACCATGGAAATGGAGCTTCAAGTCTTCCCGATGCTCTTCTACGCCATGCTCCACCTGGAACACAAACACCAACAAAGACGACAATGGTGAGTACATCCACCCAGCTCACAAGGGAGGAAGGGAGGAAAAGGAGAGTGACACATATGCACGACACACACCATTCACACACACACACCATACACACAACCAGCTGCAGACGTAAATCAATGTCACAGAACAGACAGTACAATAATATAAGTTCTTGAGGTCGGCATTACTGAAATTGTAATTGCAAGGCAAAAGCCACCATATGAACCAATTTTAGAACAGAGATACATAAACAATTGTCCAGAAAGGGCAAATGGCGAGTCCAAAGTCCATAAGGCCCACAGGGCACAGTCCAAGCCTCAACTTGATCCTGACTAACTATGCACAAAACTGTGCAGGGGCAACATCACAGAAGTAGACAGGCACCTCAAGGGGAAAGAGGGTGTGGGGCACTTCAGCTGAAGTTGGGAACTTGTTCATAGGTTCTGAAGGGGGCTTCATGCCCAATTACCAATGCTGTGGTGTGCAAGGTCACAGTCTCTGAGGGGGGGGACTTGCCAACTAATCCTGGAGGGGGCTCCATGCCTATTTCCCAATGCTGTGGAGTGCAAGGTCACAGTCTCTGAGGTGGGGAACGTGTCCACTGATCCTGCAGGGAGCTCCCTGCTCATTTCCCAATGCTAGGGAGTGCAAGGTTGTATTCTCTGAGGTGGGGAAGTTGCCCACTGATCCTGGAGGGGGCTTCATGCCCATTTCCTAATGCTAGGGAGTGAAAGGTCATATTCTCTGAAGTGGGGAACTTGCCCACTGATCCTGCAGGGGGCTCCTTGTACAACAGTCCCTGGAGGGTGGCCTACATGCCCTCTGCTGGAGGTGAGGGCTGATGTGTCTCAGCTGGAGTGAGGGTTCCATGACCAGTAGTGGTGGTGGTTGTACCCTGCCAGCCTCTGCTGGAGGTGAGGGGTGCATTGTCTCTGTTGGGGGAGGTGCCTCCTGGGCAGCCTCTGCTGGAGCTGAGGTCTTCTGTGTCTCAGCTGGAGGTGAGGGCTTCTTGCCTTGCATTGGTGGTTGAGTGTAACCTCTTCTGTTATTGGAGGTTGAGTGGGAATCTCTTCTGTCATTGGTGGTTGAGTGGGAACCTTTTCTTGCATTGGTGGTTTAGTGGGATCCTCCCCTTTCCTCGCTGATGGAGTGGGATCCTTCTCTTTCCTGGCTGGTGGAGTGAGATCCTTCCCTTTCCTGGCTGGTGGAGTGGGATCTTTCACTGTCTTGCCTCCATGACTAGGAGGTGCCTCCACTGTCCCTGTGGACTGTTTGGGTGAGGTGCTGGGCTGGGTCATTGGGACTTTGCTCTTACTGTCGCGCCGCGCGGTGCGGCGCGAGCTGAGAGCTCGACTTCTGCCGGGCGTTCGGCTCGGGCCGCGCACCGCGTTATTAAGACGCGGCGCGCCCCCAGCCTCTCCTGCACGTTTCGAGGCCCCAGATTTGCTTGGGGCCTCGTTCTTCCTTCTGCCTTTCACTGTCCCAGGGGTCTCTGAACCCTCTTACCTGTTTTTCTTCGTTTCTTTGTCCTTCTTCTTTTTTGCAGTCTGTTGTGTGCCTTTCTTTATGTTTTTTCCTCCTTCCCAGATTCCTGTGCTTTCCCAGCATTCCTTGTTCCCTATTCTCTATGGTTCCTCTACTATTCTGTTCTATGTATTGTTTCCCTATCTAAGATGGTGTCCTTTTACTTCCTGTGGGTCACTTCCTGTTTTTTGGTATATAAGGGCAGTGTTTTTCCTCTTTCTTTGCGCTGCAACACTTTCTGCTCAATTAGTGCCTTCGCTCCTGATTTCCTTGCCTTTTGGTTTTGGATTCAGCATTCTGTGTTTTCTGATTTTTGCTCCTTCTGGATTCCTGTTTGTTTGCTCTTGTTTTTCTCCAGGAGTCTTCCTGTTTGGAGGTTTTTTCCCCTTTTTAAGGGTTTTTTTCCCTCTGGCGCTACTTTCTGAAGGGCACGGTCTGTTCTTGGTGTCTCCATTGCCTACAGCACCGTGGCTACCAGAAAGAGTCGCCCCTTTTTGGGCCAAAGCCGAACATTGAAGATTCACGCCACCAGATCTGCAAATTCCAGGCGCAAGCAGCACGTGAGTCGTGACAGATTGCAGCGCCAAACCATTCCGACGTCCTCAAACACCATGGATAATACAGTGGCGGCTGCTGCAGATCCGGAGCAATCTCTGTTGACCACGATTCAGCAACAAGCCCAGGAATTGCACCAACTACGTAATGAAAATGCTGCGTTACGACAGGCTTTGGCCCTCCGCACCAGTGATGTTCCGACAATCTCCGCTTCTACCCCTTGTTTCTCTGGTGAACCAACCAAGCTTCGCGAGTTCTTGGATGCTTTAACGGTGTATTTCGCCTTCCGACCTACTCAATTCTCCCACGACAGGACCAAGGTGGGTTATCTTATCAGTGCCTTATCCGGTCCAGCCTTGGCCTGGGCAACCCCGATGGTGTCCTCCAACGACCCTGTATTGTCAGACTATTCCGCCTTTGTGAGTCGCTTCAAACAGATGTTTAGTCGTCCTGGATTGGAAGCCTCCGCTGAAGAAGCCTTGTGCGACATCCAACAAGGCTCCCAAGACGTCCTGCAATATATAACCCGTTTTCGTCAGCTGGCGGCAGAGACCACTTGGGTGGAACGTACTCTGGTAACATTATTTCGTAGAGGACTCAAAGAAGAAATAAAGGATGAACTAGTGCATTCTACCAGAGCGGAAGATCTTCGTGGCCTGATGGATCAAGCACTGTCCATCGAATATCGTCTTCAGGAACGGAGATCGGAGAAGAAAAGGAGTAGAGGGTTTGCCCAGCCAAGTAGCTCACGTGCTTACCTGCAGCGTTCCGAGGAACCTCGCACTCCTGCTAGAGACATCGAAGGGGAACCCATGCAGGTGGATACTACCCGAGGTCCGCTCTCTGCTAGTGAACGAGAAGACAGACGCAAGAGAGGGTTGTGCCTGTATTGTGGTTCTGCTGGTCACATGCTCCGTACCTGTCCAGTACGTCCGTCCAGGCCTTCGGGAAACGCCACCTCCCGTCCTCTGTAAGAAGGGAGGGGACGGGATCTACAGCTATACCTTCCATCAGCTCCTTTAATGACAATACAACTGCCTTGTTCATCTTTCCGGTCCTGTTACAACTTCCTGACGGTCGTCAAGAAAAGACTATGGCATTACTAGATTGTGGTGCTAGTGGTATATACATGGACAAGACGTGGGCCGCTGCTAACTTAGTTCCTACTCAAGCAAAAGAAGTACCCGAACAGGTACACACTGTGGATGGATCTTTGATATCCTCTGGTCCTGTAGACACCACTACCCTGATGTTAAGTCTACAGGTGGGAAACCATCAAGAACACATCTCCTTCGATCTTATTACGTCCCCTAACCATACCATCATTCTTGGAATTCCGTGGCTCATCAGACATAACCCATATATAAATTGGGTTACCCGGACAGTCTCTTTGTCTTCGCAATTTTGTCATGAGAATTGTTTTACTTCCGACAAGTATTGGTCTCCGAAAAGATCCTTAGCTACTGAAGGTGCCACTGGTATGTCCATTAATACGGTCCAAGGGATCCCAGACCACTATTTGGAGTTTCAGGATGTTTTCCAAAAACCGTCAAAACCTGTGCTACCTCCACATCGAGAATATGATTGTGCAATTCCATTGGAACCCGGCACAATTGTTCCTTTTGGGAGGATGTACTCCCTCACGGAACCCGAAAAAGAAGTTCTAAAGGAGTATCTGGACGAAAATATACAGAGTGGTCTTATTGTTCCATCGTCGTCTCCGGCTGGGGCCCCTCTCTTTTTTGTGCCCAAGAAGACTAAGGATCTTCGTCCGTGCCTGGATTTTCGAGGTCTGAATAAAATTACCATTAAAGATCGTTATCCTTTGCCTCTCATCAGGGACATACTGGAAGCAATCAGAGGGGCCCAACGTTTTACTAAATTGGATTTACGAGGAGCCTACCACCTTTTACGCATAAGAGAAGGCGACGAATGGAAGACAGCATTCAGGACCCCATTTGGCCATTTTGAATATAGGGTTATGCCGTTTGGTCTTACTAACGCCCCCGCAATCTTCCAGAGATTTATGGACTCAGTGTTTTCAGACCTACTGAATCAGACAGTCGTGATCTACCTAGACGACATTCTTATTTATTCTAGAAATCCTGAACTCCATACTTCCCATGTTAAACAAGTTCTTCAAAGACTTCGTGATCATCAACTATTTTGCAAACCAGAGAAATGTGAGTTCGACATGACGGAAGTCAAATATCTGGGCTATCATTTAAGTCCCACCGGCATAGCTATGGATCAAGAAAAGGTACAAGCTATCCTAGAGTGGCCTTCTCCTTCTACCATAAAAGAAACACAATGTTTCCTAGGTTTAGCAAACTTCTATCGACAATTCATTCTAGACTTTGCCAGTCAGACTAGCCACATAACTCACACCTTAAAGAAGGACAATTTAAAGAAGGGGTTTGTCTGGACTGAGGCTGCTGAAGCAGCCTTTCAAAGCTTAAAGAGAGCCTTCACCCAAGCCCCCATCTTAAGACATCCAGATACCACCAAGCAATTTATAGTAGTAACTGATGCTTCTGAGAGAGCCATCGGAGCTGTCTTACTCCAACGACAAGAGGATGATGGCCTTGAACATCCTGTTTTCTATTTGTCTCATATCCTTTCCACAGCTGAACAACATTATTCCGTACTTGAAAGGGAATTATTGGCTCTGAAAACAGCCTGCCTTGAGTGGAGACAGTTTCTGATGGGTTCCAAGGAACCATTTGAGGTGAGGACAGACCACCGTAATTTACAATGTTTAAGAAATTTTGTATGCCAGAATAGTCGTCAGGCCCGCTGGGCCTTTTTCTTCAGTCAGTACGATTTTTATATTACATATATTCCAGGATCTCAAAACATTGTGGCTGATGCTCTGTCTCGCCGATATCCAGAGTGTTCTCCTTCCTCATCCCAGTATCTTCTAGAACCCAGTAAGATCATTGGAGTGGCTCAGTCTTTCCTGGAAGAAGTACAACAAGAATACGCCAACCTATCGGACCATGACATAGAAGAACTAAGACCATTATTGTACAAGAAACAAGGATATTTTTATTACCAAGACCTGATATTCCTCCCTACAAACAAGGTGCAAAAGAAAGCATTACAAATGTGCCATGATTCCCCTGTAGCTGGTCACAGAGGCATCAAAGCCACACAAGAACTACTTTCACGATTTTTCTGGTGGCCTACCTGGAAACTGGATGTGGAAAAATACGTTCAGGCCTGTCCCATATGTGCCCAAGTCAAAATACCTCACACCAGACCGGCAGGATTACTACAGCCTTTGCCTGTTCCATCGGCCCCATGGCATACTATCTCTACTGATTTTATGTGTTCGCTCCCACCATCAGCAGGAAACCGGGTTATCATGGTCACAGTGGATTCTTTCACAAAAATGGCTCATTTCACTGGCCTAAAAAAGCTGCCTACTTCTCAAGAACTAAGTCAAATATTCATAGATCATGTCTTCCGTCTCCATGGACTTCCACATACCATAATATCTGATAGAGGACCTCAGTACATCTCCCGATTTTGGAAGCATTTTTGTAAAACCCTGAATATAAATAGAGCCTTGTCTTCAGGGTTCCATCCTCAGACCAACGGACAGACTGAGCGTCTGAACCAAGGACTAGAGCAATATCTTCGATGCTTTTGCAATTCTACCCAAAGTAACTGGAGCACTTACCTCTCTTTAGCTGAGTTTTCCTACAATAACTCAGTCCATAGTGCCTCCAAGGTCACTCCCTTTTTCTGTTCCTATGGTTTTCATCCTACCTCTTTCCCTACTTCTCCACAATCCAACTCTCCTCTACCTGCTATTAACTATTTCTCCAAACGCCTTCTCCAACTCCATAAACTAATTCGATCTAATTTGTTACATACCAAAAGGTATATGAAGAAGGCTGCAGACAAGAGACGTACAACCAATCCAAATTATCATCTGCAAGATAAAGTCTGGCTCTCCTCCAAATTCTTGCCCTCACGTCTCTCTCAAAACAAGTTCACACCTCGTTACTATGGGCCTTTCCGTATTCTCCAGTTGGTCAATCCTGTCACTGTCCGTCTTCACTTACCCCATACATGGAAGATCCATCCGGTTTTTCATGTTTCTCAGCTTAAACCTTATGTGCCTGATCCTTACTCACGTCAGTTTCCTTGTCCACCTCCTGTCCTTGTGGATGATGCTCCTGAATATGAAGTGCAGGAAATTTGTGACTCTCGTCTTTTTCATAAACGACTTCAGTATCTGATTCATTGGAAGGGTTATCCTCTCAGTGAATGTTCATGGGAAGATGCCTCTTCCGTTCACGCTCCTCTCCTGATTCAACGCTTTCACTGTTTATTCCCTCTTAAACCTGGGCCTTCGGGAGGGGGACCTACTGTCGCGCCGCGCGGTGCGGCGCGAGCCGAGAGCTCGACTTCTGCCGGGCGTTCGGCTCGGGCCGCGCACCGCGTTATTAAGACGCGGCGCGCCCCCAGCCTCTCCTGTGCGTTTCGAGGCCCCAGATTTGCTTGGGGCCTCGTTCTTCCTTCTGCCTTTCACTGTCCCAGGGGTCTCTGAACCCTCTTACCTGTTTTTCTTCGTTTCTTTGTCCTTCTTCTTTTTTGCAGTCTGTTGTGTGCCTTTCTTTATGTTTTTTCCTCCTTCCCAGATTCCTGTGCTTTCCCAGCATTCCTTGTTCCCTATTCTCTATGGTTCCTCTACTATTCTGTTCTATGTATTGTTTCCCTATCTAAGATGGTGTCCTTTTACTTCCTGTGGGTCACTTCCTGTTTTTTGGTATATAAGGGCAGTGTTTTTCCTCTTTCTTTGCGCTGCAACACTTTCTGCTCAGTTAGTGTCTTCGCTCCTGATTTCCTTGCCTTTTGGTTTTGGATTCAGCATTCTGTGTTTTCTGATTTTTGCTCCTTCTGGATTCCTGTTTGTTTGCTCTTGTTTTTCTCCAGGAGTCTTCCTGTTTGGAGGTTTTTTCCCCTTTTTAAGGGTTTTTTTCCCTCTGGCGCTACTTTCTGAAGGGCACGGTCTGTTCTTGGTGTCTCCATTGCCTACAGCACCGTGGCTACCAGAAAGAGTCGCCCCTTTTTGGGCCAAAGCCGAACATTGAAGATTCACGCCACCAGATCTGCAAATTCCAGGCGCAAGCAGCACGTGAGTCGTGACACTTACTTGCAGGACAGGGGGGAAGAGGTCAATTTGGGTAAGGAAAAGCTTTTTAGGGATGGTGGAGTGGGATGAGGGAGGAGGGATGGGAGTAGAGGTTGAGGAAGTGGTTGTTGGAGGTGTACGTCTGCTTGACTTAGATGCAGGTGCATGGGGAGAGTGCTGATGTGAGGTGGATGGCTGTTGGGTGTCTGAGTGCCTGCGTTTGTGTCCTTTGGGAGGGGAAGGACAGACAGGGTGAGAGAGGACACAGGGGACGCGTGGATGGATGTTGTGGAGGTGTCTGCTAGTGAGGTGTGTGTGCTGCTTGGTGTGGTGATGCTGGTGGTGGCTGTGGAAGCAGTGCATGCAGGTGTGAGTGTGGACATGACCGTGACGGAGGTGGAGGAGGAGTATGAAGAGGGGGAAACAGTGAAGGCTGTGGATTTGGATGTGTGTGCAACTCTCTGTTGTTTGTGCGAGTGCTTGTGGACTGAATTGTGGTGCCTGCATTTGACTCTTGTGCAATGTCTTGTGTGCATGCTTGTCTGGATGTGTGCATGGGATGGGTTGGGGTTGAGGAGAATGAGACTGGTAAGTGGTAGTTGGAGGGGAAACAGTAAAAACAGGGACAAGGGATGCCATCAGAGAGGAGACCAGAGCCTGAATCAATCTCTGTTGGGCTGCCAATCCAACGTGGATGGCCTCCAGGAATGCATTGCATTGCTGCACCTGGGATGCCAGCCCCTGGATGGCATTTACAATGGCTGACTGCCCTAAAGAGATGGATCTCAGGAGGTCAATAGCCTCCTCACTCAGGGCAGCAGGGCTCACTGGGGCAGGGCCTGAGGTGCCTGCGGCAAAGGAATTGCCCATCCCCCTGGGTGAGCAGGCACGGGCAACTCCGTGAGGGGCTACTGGGAGGGCAGTGCTGGTACAGGGGTGGTGGCTGTACCTGCAGCTGGGGTGGTCATAGAGGTGTCTGCCACCACCAGGGAGCTCCCATTGGAGGAGGAATCAGAGTCAGTGTTGTTACCTCCTGTCTCCACTGTGGTGCTCCCCACGCCCTCCGTCCCACTGGTCCCCTCGGCATCGGTGGACTCTGCCTCCTGGGACCTGTGGGATGCATCTCTCTCTGTCGCCGGTGCCCCTGCTGCTCCCCCAGATGATGCTAATACACACATGAACAGGATGACAGAAGGAGAAAGGGGGGAGGGAGAGAAAGGGAGCACTTTGTTAATTACAGCACAAACACCACGGTTGGCGTACACAGTACCATCACACACGGGGATCAGGAATGAGCACTATGAAGTGCCCAGGCATTCAATTGGCTAGATGCCACAGAAAGATGAGGGCCAACCACTGCCAACTGCATCCCTCCTGGGACCCACAAATCCCTGACTGATGTGGAATGCAACCGAGCTAGGTTACCTGAATTTGCTAGACACCCCTTACCCTTGAGCTGGATCACGTTGCAAACCCTGAACTGGCATTAAGGGACACCCACTAACTCACACCCATCACCCGGATCCCATGCTACCTACCAATTCTTGTAGTAAGGCCCACTGTAAACCCACCTTTGCGGCTGCTGTGATGCTCTCAAGCACCCATCCAGCTCTGGGTAGGCCACCGCCAGCATGCGGGCCATCAGGGGTGTCAGGTTCTGACGGGCATCCCTTCCTTGCAGGGAGGTCATCCCCAGCTGGGCCTCTGCGGTCTTCCGTGCCCACCGTCTCAGGTCCTTCCACTGTTTCCTGTAGTGGGTGCTCCGCCTGCTGTAGACCCCCAGGGTCTGCATGTCCTTGGCGATGGTACTATGCAATCCCTTCTTTTGATGGGCTCTGACCTGCACAGGTAATACAGACAGGAGGACACCACTGCACATATAATCCAGCCTGTCACACATATGGCCCACAAATCCCGTTTCCAATGCCATTGGCACACACATCACCCACGCCCACCATGTACACTACCAACAGACATCACCCCAAATGACACAATGCCTGTTCCCACATCTCCATGCAACCTTCCCACATGCATCGTGCCCAAGGACTATTCACCTGTTGGTCTGGAGGCCCATACAGCTGTTCATACTGGGGTAGGACCCCATCTGCCAAGTGCTCCAACTCCTCTGAAGTGAAGGCAGGGGCCCTTTCCTCAATCACACGGGCCATGGTAGGTTCAAGACACAGGTCACAGCAGCACACACAGTGTAGATGTTCTCCTGTGGAAAGTCAGGAATCAAGTGAGGTTATAGACAGAAAATGGTGGTCACATCCGCAGCGGTGTACACTGTCACTGCCGCTGCTGACCCCCATTGGCCACGGTACTCCATAGAGCCCCATATTAGCAATGAGGAATTGCTGGGTGGTGCAAGACCGCCTTCCGCTACGACCCCTACCATCGGAGGAGTTACCTCACTTCCACCTAGATACAGGACAGTTGGTCGCCATTTTCTGGTGGTGTACTATATAGAGATCTTCCATAACTGCGTCATTGCCAAAAATTGCACATACATTGCCATTCCAACTGTTCCATCACAATAATGCTGTATGCACACTGAGGTGGTGGTTCCATTGTTTAGATTGTGACGGCCTACTCACTCTTGTGTCCCTTAGATACCTACCACTATGGATGAATAGGAGGAGGAGATAAGCCTCTGTGTACAGACCTCTTGTGGACTTGGCTACACTGGAGGACAGGCACGTAATACTCACCTATAGACTGGACAAGGCCACAATCACAGAGCTGTGTGCCCAATTGGAGACTGTCATGACATCACCTATCCTTCATCCCAGTGGGACTCACCCTCTTGTGCAGGTTCTATCAGTGCTCCACTTCCTGGCAACTGGTTCTTTCCAAGTGACAGTGGGCTTGGCAGCAGGAATGTCACAGCCAATGTTCTCAATCGTGCTGGCAAGGGTATTGTCTGCATGGTGAAACACATGTGCAGCTACATTTCTTTACCCCAGGTGATTTGGCCACTGTGAAGGCCTGATTTCATGTAATGGGACATATACCCAATAATATTGAGGCCACTGATGGTGCACAAATTGCGCCCCCCCCCCCCCATCAGAATGAAAAGGTTTTCATTCACTCAATGTGCAAATGGTGTGCCTGGTGGACCAGTACATCTACCACGTCACTGCCAAGTATTGTAGGTTGGTGCATGACGCCTTTGTTCTGAGGAATAGTAGCATCCCGAATTTGATGGCCCAACTACAGAGGCACTGGGTGTGGCTAATAGGTGAGCCAGAGTCCCCACCCACTATATGTCAGTGTATGCCTTCAAGTGTTATCCCCATAGGATTGTGTAAGGCTAAATGTATTCCCTCAATATTTACAGATGGCTCTGGCTACCCAAACCTATTGTGGCTCCTGACCCCTGTGAAGAATTCCAGGACAGGGGCTGAGAACCGGTATAATGATGCACATGGGCGAACCAGGAGAATAATCGAGAGGACCTTACGGCCTCCGAAAGTGCAGGTTCAGATGCCTGCATCAGACAGCAGAATCCCTGTGCTACTCACCGAGAAGGTCTGCCAGATAGTAGTGGCATGCTGCATGTTGTACAACCTGGCCCTCAGACGACATGTGCCTTTTCTGCAAGAGGAGGGGACTGGAGATGACCCTGTGGCAGCAGTGGGCCCTGACGACAATGAAGATGAGGAGGCAGAGGATGAGGATGTGGACAACAAAACATCAGTTATACGTCAATACTTCCAATGACACAAAGGTGAGACAGTGCAACTGACCATTACTCTGACTATTGATGTTTTCTGTGTGGCTGTAGCATGAAGGCATTCACGTCCTTTGATTCTCAACTTACTGTCACCTATGGCTTGTTCTTCTAGAGATGTTGGTGATATGACAACAGTGTCCTGACGTATTTACTGCAGACAGCTACAGGTCATTATTTGCATGCTATCACAGAGTTCAGATCATTTGCACTAGATGTGACTGTTCCCATAAATGCACATTTTCAACACATAAAATGGTGTCACTCAAATTGTGTTCAAGGATGTCTATTGTAGTGCAAATAATTGACTGAAAAATGCAATGGAATGGGGTGATGGTAGAGGAAAGTCCAGGTTATTGTTCCAGTCTGTTGGTAGCACAGGTCCAGTGTCCAAGTGGCCGTAGGAAGGGGAGAAAAGGCAGTTCAAAGTGGACAAGGTGACAGGGTGGGACACAAGGGGGACAATCAGGAGAGTCTCATTTCATGGTGGTGGTGGTGGTCTTGGTCATGGCAAGTGTCTCTGGCTTCTGTCTGGGTCACAGGGAACGTTTGCGGGGTGGTTCAGTTCTGCAGGGGGATGGGTGCTGGTGGCCTGTGGGTCTTGTGGTGGGGTCTCCTGCCCACTAGCTGCAGTGGAAGTGGAGGGCTGGTCAATAGACTGGCTAGTGGTAGGGTCCGCCTTGTGTGCTGTCCATTCCCTCATGATGTTGGTCATGTCTACCAGCACCCCTGCTATGGAGATCATGGTGGTGTTGAGAGCCTGCAAATCCTCCCTGATCTCCTGCATCCGCTTGTTCTCCTGCATGTTGTTAAGGATCTGGGCCATCGTGTCCTTGGATTGTTGGTAGGCGCCCAGGACATTGGTGAGTGCCTCCTAGAGAGTCGGTTCCCTGGGCTTGTCCTCTCCCTGGCACACAGCAGCCCTCCCAGTGTCCCTGTTGCCCTGTCCCTGTGTCTCCAGAACGGTGTGCCCACTGCCACTGACCCCAGGCCCCTGATTGTTTTGGGTGTGAGGTGTGGACTGGGGTCCCTGTACAGGTGGGCACACTGCTGGTTGATGTGTCCTGGGGACAGAGTTGTGAGGATGCTGGGTGGGTGCTGTGGTGTTGGATACTGATGGGGGAGGCTCTGTGGTTGACTGGGGGTGGGCTGGGGTGACCGACTGACTAGTGGTCCCTGATGGGCCAGGTAGTTCATCTAGATCCTGAAGTCCAGAGTTACTGTCATCACTGGGGGCATCTTCTGTTGGGAGACTGATTAGTCATGGCACCTCTTCTCTGCTGAGATTGGCTGGTGCACCTGTGGAGATGTAAGTGATGTATTATGCTTCATGTCTGTGAGATATTGGACATCCCTATCTTCCTCTCTATCGTTGCTGATGCCCTGTCACCTTTGTTTGTGTATGGTGATGTATTGTGGGATTGGTAGTTCTCCATACTGTGCATGCTTTTGTGATAGGTGTCCATGAAGGGCTGGGAGGGCTGTCCATGCATTGGTATTTCATGCAGGGCTTGGCATTGCGGTTAGTCATATGTGTAGGTGCAGTGTGTGGGATGGAGTGGAGTGAGGGGAGTGAGCATGAGGGGTGAGATGGCATGCAATTATAGGGGGTGATAAGTAGTAAATGTTGACTCACCAGTGTCCAGTCCTCCGGGAACTCCAGTGAGTCCCTCAGGATGCAGTAATGCCAAGGCTTGTTCCTCCCATGCTGTGAACTGTGGGGGAGGACGTGGGGGTCCACTGCCAGTACTCTGTATGGCGAGCTGGTACCTTGTTGCCACGGAACATACCTTTCCTCATGGGTCGTTCCACCCTGTCCACGATTCTCTGCCATAGCTCCATCTTCCTGGCAATGGATATTTGCTGTTCCTGTGCTCAAACTGCTGTGGCTCTACCATGACTATTTCCTCCACTATGACCCGCAACTCCTCATCTGTGAAACGGGGGTGCCTTTGTGGGGACATAGGTGTTGTGTGGTGTGTGTAAGTGTGTGGATGTTGGGTACTGTGGTTGGGTGTGTGAAGTTGGATGCATGAGGGATGTATGGGTGTCTGTGGTGTGTGTGTCTAGTTGTTGCAGTGGTCTTGGTGTCAGTCTGGTGGCAATAATTTGTATTCTTAAAGGGTTGTGGGTAATGTGGGTGTATGTTTTATAGTGCTGTGAGTGGTTGTGGTGTGTGTATCAGTGTCAGGTGTGTGTATTTGGTATTGCCCTATGTTGTGTACTTTAGTATTTGGGTGTCCATCCTGAGGGCGCCTGTGTGTACCACCAATGGTTTACCGCCATTGAATGTCTGCCGTGCTAATTCGTGGGTCATGATGTGGGGCGTTGTTTTGTTGGCGTAACTGTATGGGTGTTGGTACCAACACTTTAGCACTGACCTCTGGGCTGGCGGATTTGTGTATGTGGCAGTATTCTGTTGGATTGATGTGTGTGTGTCATAATATGGAAAACGGATATTCGCCACAGCAGCGGTATGTTGCGGGCCGTCACCGCAGCGGTAAGTGGGATTTACCGCCAATGACATGATTAGAACCTAAGTCCCTGATTTATACTTTTTGATGCAAAACTGCACTAGCACCAGTCTTATTTATACTATGGTGCTGGGTAGCGCTAGCAATACTCTTGAGTAATTTTTCCAGACGTTAACCATAGTGCCTTGTCGTAAGGCAAAATGGCGCTAGCGGAGGAAAAATTACTCTAATCCAGTTTATGATATGTAAACATGTTGCAAAATGGAAATACACCAATTTTGCCCGCAAAAGCGTCAAATACAGATGCTAACAGAGAAAACAGTGCAAAAGAGAGGCAAAATGGACCCAGGAAGCCAGGTGAGACCCCAGGGAGACCCCAGTCAACCACGAGCCAACCAGGAGGACACAGACAAGACCCCGGGGAAGGAGAAGAAAAAGTGAAAGTGTTGTTTCAATGCGGAGGAGCATGAAATACTAGTAGAGAGGTGACAGAGCATAAAATTCAACTCTCAAAATTGCAAATTGGAAAGAGAGAGGCAATTTGGCAACAGATAGTAGACAAGATTAACATTGTGGCAGACGTCAGGAGAACCGTAAGTGAGTGCAAGAAATGCTGGCATGACAGCAAGCGAAGGACAAAGGAAAAAATGGCAAAGAACAGGAAGGCAGCACTGCAAACTTGAGGTGGGAGTTCAGCACCACAAGAGGACTTGGACGAGATGGAGGAGATGGTTGCAGTGGTCATCCCAGAGGAAATCATCACAGGAATCGTAGTAAAGGATAGCGCAGACTACCAGGAAACACCACAAATGCAGGGTAAGTTGTATGGGGGAGATTTATGCTAAAATGTCAAGCGCAAGAAGGGGGAGGCACATAGGACTCGCACAATGCATGTCAAAGGAGCGCAGAGGGACACAATACACATGAAGCCAGTTGCACCATGTTGATGTAAGCTACACATGCGCCTACACCTTGGTAGTGCCATGTACCATAACACATACAAAACCTGGACATATGTTGTACATGTGCAGCACATGGGATGGATGGTATGTATAATCACTGTGCCTCGGGTTGTGTCATTACAACATCCCTTGTATATGGTCATATCAACCCTTCCAACATGATCAAGACCTCTGAGACTAGGTAGTTAGTCAATTCCATTCCTGGGGTAGTGTCATGGTGATGTCCCTTGCAGTAACACCTTGCAACTGCCTTGTCACATGTGTGCTGCATCTCACAGCACACAAGTCATTGCAACTGTCCCAACAGTACCCAGACAAATGCCGGTAGCACCACCATCCTGCACATTGACAACACATCCGCGTAAGGCAGCAACCACTCCATCATGCAGTCAGGGTGCCCCCAGGGTTCAGGGAACAATTAATTGAACATGCGATGGGGGAATAGCAGGCTGGTCCTGTATCATTGGTAACATGCCACTACCCAGACCAACTGAACTGCAGGAGTGTTGAACCACACATCTTGATGCTGAATAAATGTAGCACTACAGAAAATATGTAAAGAGAAAGTGAACGTACATCCACTGTACCATGCCTGTAAACAGAATTTCCTATTACATCACTCCCTGTCCCTGTGCATCACCTTTTCTGTTATGCTTGTATTTATTTGATGCATGTGATATTTGCGTGAGTATTTTGGATGCATAACCTACAAGCGTCTTTTTTTATGCATTGCCTTTATGCGTCGAATTAACAGAAAATCAGCATTGTGATGAATGCAAAGGTGGAATTCACGCTAAGGGCCATGGGTCATATGCTTTGCGTTTGCATTTGCGGATATTTTTGACGCATTTGCGGCAAGTTTTTTGATTCTATTCCTGATTGCATGATTTTGTTTCATTGCCTATGGATGCACCCTCTATCAACATACAATTGGAAAGGGCTGTGCTGCAGTGTGGCATATTGTGTATGGCCACATGTGGTAGTCCATGCAACAATGTGATTTGGGTGTGATTGGTCTGTTACACCAATATGTGTGTCACAGAGTCAACAACATGCAAATATTTGCACGTCGTGCATATGTATGCATGTGTGACAACAGTGCATAAACATGTATGGCAGTCAGTACTATGCCACAGTTCTGATTTGTCACTGTTGTTAGACTTTTTTTTGCTTATGCAGGGACATCCCCAATCTTTTTGCCTCCTGCCTACTATTTTTTCTGAACTGTTGCTGTTGGCTTTTGAACTCTGAGCACTTTACCACTGCTAACCAGTGCTAAAGTGCATATGCTCTCTGTGTAAATTGTATGTAATTGGTTTATCCATGATTGGCATATTTGATTTACTAGTAAGTCCCTAGTATAGTGCACTAGAGATGCCAGGGCCTTTAAATCAAATGCTACTAGTGGGCCTGCAGCACTGGTTGTGCGGCCTACATAAGAAGCTCTGTAATCATGTCTCAGACCTGCCACTGCAGTGTCTGTGTGTGCAGTTTTAACTGTAAATTTGACTTGGCAAGTGTACCCACTTTCCAGGCCTAAACCTTCCCTTTTCTTACATGTAAGGCACCCCTAAGTTAGGCCCTAGGTATCCCCAAGGGCAGAGTGCAGTGTATGGTTGAGGCAGTACATATAGGCCCTCATTATGACATTGGCGATAAAAGCAGTTTACCGCCGTGCAGAAGGAATTCCGCCACAGCTATTATGACCCACAGTTCGGAATCCACCAAAATTCAGACACCCACACAAGTCCGCCACACCAAAGGTCAGTGATAAACTGGCGAAAACAAAACCTCCACTGTCACGCTAACAGAAATACGCCCACACTATCACGACCCACGAATCCATGCAGCGGTCTTTCAACCGCGGTATTCCATTGGCGGTACACACCGCTGCGCTCAAAATACACACACATATACAAAACACAGCCACATTGGACAATTACAAATACACACACCTGATACACATACACACACCACTCCCACACACTCAATACACTATAAATCACACACCCACATCACCCACAAACCCTTACGACCACAAATCATGAACGAAAGCCAGAGAGAGACACCACCATCAACAACACTAACATCCACAGGCACACAACACCATCACCCACATAGCTTCCACACACCTCACACAACACCCCACTACATATCAGCACACTTATCACCCAACACACCATCCCACACATCCCCTACACCGCCCCATGGCACGGCAAAGACACCCCAGGTTCTCGGAGGAGGAGCTCAGGGTCATGGTGGAGGAAATCGTCAGGGTAGAACCACAGCTATTCGGATCACAGGTGCAGCATACCTCCATTGCAAGGAAGATGGAGCTATGGCGAAGAATAGTGGACAGGGTCAACGCAGTGGGACAACACCCAAGAAATCGGGAGGACATTAGGAAGATGTGGAACGACCTACGGGGGTTCACCGGACTGGCGGCGGACCCCCACCTCGTCCCCCACAACTAACAACATGGGAGGAGCAGGTCTTGGCGATTCTGCATCCTGAGGGCCTCGCAGGACTAGGTGGAGGAATGGACTCTGGTAAGTCAAAGCTTTATTATTACATCCTCAACCCTACCTGCATGCCAGCACATACCCCCACCCCCACACTCACTCCCATCACTCCTACTCCTCACAAATGTCCCACTATCACAAACCACCCATCCCAACACCAAGCCCTGCATGCAACACAAAGCATGGACACCCATCACTAAAGCATGCCCACTGCACATACCCATACACCCCCTAAATCATCATCACACAAGGTCCCACAGAGGAATGCTAGCAGTGGGGTACACGGTCACCCACCCATTGCACACCTTGTCACACACAGATGTAATAATCATGCCTTTATACCCCTGCAGGACCCCTACCAAACGTCACCGGACAGGAGGGTCCACACATGTCCACACCACCAACAGAAGAGGCCCACAGTGATGACAGCACCTCTGTCCAATTGGATCTAGATGACCAGCCCGGCCCATCGGGGACCTCAGGACAGTCGGTTCCCCACACCCAGTCACAGGCCACTACTGAGCTTCTGCCCTCTGGAAACGCCAGCACAGCACCCACACAGCGGGCCCATACCTCCGTCCCCAGGACACGTCAATCAGCAGTGTTTCCACCACCCTAACAACAACAGGGACCTGGGGGCAGTGGTAGTGGGCACACGGTCCAGGGGATGGAGGCCCAGGAACACAGGGGGACTGGGAGGGCTGCTGTGCGACAGGGGGTGGACAGGTCCAGGAAACCCACTCTCCACTAGGCCCTCTCCTCCAATATGGAAGCCTACCACCACTCCCAGGAGACGATGGCAACGGTACTGGCCAAGTTTCAGGAGACCCAGCGCCTGCAGGAGGAACGGTATATGGGCTTCAGGGAGGAACTCAGAACCATCAATTCCACCCTGGGCACCATCGTAGGGGTGCTGAAGGAAGTGCTCAACACCAGGAGGGACACTGTGGCCCTACAAGGGGCCCCTGACACTAGCCTGGTCGATGAACTGCCCACCACCTCCGCCGGCGCTAGTGGACAGGAGGCTCCACCACAGGACCACCACACCAACACCCCACCCCCTGCAGAGGGAGAACCACCTCGCTAACGGTCCCTGAGATCCAGGAACAAGACCCCCGCCAAGAAATGAGACCACCCTGATTGTCATCCTACTGTCCCACTTTGTCACCCTGTCCATCCTTAAACTGCCCCAGCTCCACTTCCTATGCCCATTTGGGCAATGCACCTGTGAGACTAATAGACTGGACTTTGCCATGGACATTCCTCCACCATCACCCCTCACCATTTTGCTACCCCCTCCTATTTTGAGCACTAAAATAAACACCCTTAAAGCACAAACCAATATGGAGTCTGTGATTTCAGAATACTGTATTAGCAATAACTGTGGCAAAAAGCTCTTTCATTTGTAATGTCAACATACCTAAGTCACACAGCTCTAGTCCATGAGGAATCAAAGCAGATGTCAGGCTCCACAACTGCAACAACACCGCCATCTGGACCATCCTCCTTCAGAAAGGGCACCTGACATCGCAAAGCCAAGTTGTGAAGCATAAAGCAGGCCACGATGAACTGGCACATCTTCTTTGGTGAGTAGAATAGGGATCCACCTGTCATATGGAGGCACCTGAACCTCGCCTTCAGGAGGCCGAAGGTCCGCTCGATCACCCTCCTAGTTCACCCATGGACCTCATTGTAGCGTTCCTCTGCCCTTGTCCTGGGATTCCTCACTGGGGTCAGTTGCCATGACAGGTTGGGGGTAACCAGAGTCACCTGCAAATGGTGAGGGACAACTGTTAGACACACACTAACCTGGAGGGACATCCCCAGACCCAGACAACCATTCCCACTGACTAGCTTCCAGGTGCTCACTTAATAGCCACACACAGTGCCTCTGGAGTTGACCCATCACATAAGGGATGCTGCTATTCTGCAGGATGTAAGCGTCATGCACTGAGCCAGGGAACATTGCATTCACATAGGAGATGTACTGGTCTGCCAAACATACCATCTGTACATTCATCGAATGATAACTCTTCCGGTTTCTGTACACCTGTTCACTCCTGTGGGGGCGGACCAAAGCCACATGGGTCCCATCAACGGCACCTATGATGATGGGGATATGTCCCAGGGCAGAGAAATCACCTTTCACTGTAGGCAAATCCTCCACCTGAGGGAAAACGATGTAGCTCCGCATGTGTTTCAGCAGGGCAGACAACACTCTGGACAACACGTTGGAAAACATAGGCTGGGACATCCCTGATGCTATGGCCACTGTTGTTTGAAATGACCCACTTGCAAGAAAATGGAGTACTGACAGCACCTGCACTTGAGGGGGAATTCCTGTGGGATGGCAGATAGCTGACATCAGGTCTGGCTCCAACTGGTACACAGTTCCTGGACTGTGGCACGGTCAAGCCTGTATGTGATTATCACATGTCTTTCCTCCATTGTCAACAGGTCCACCAATGGTCGGTACACCGGAGGATGCCGCCATCTCCTCACATGTCCCAGCGCACGGTGCCTATGAAGGACAACAGCGAGCACAGAGTCAAACAACTCAGAGGTACGCACCCACAGCTTACACAGAACACCATTCATATTCAAAAAGTGGCCTGTATGTGTGTTGAGTCTAGGCCTAGGTATGTGTGACGCAGTTGAAAATGAAGCCATGTGGGCCCCTGAAATGGCGGCTGCCTGACCTCTAAAGTGGGACAATGGGATGTGAGTTAACTGCGCTGGCGTTGTACACTGTCGCTGTAGGCGGTCGAAGACCGCGGCGCAATTTGCTGCATTGGTTAGCATTGGACCCTATGGGTTCCAGGAGCCAATGACGATGTACGCCGGCGGTGATGGTACGCACAGCTGCGGACGTGACCGCCATTTTCTATCTGTTCAATTGCTCAATACCTGATCTTCGACAGGAGAGGACCTACACTGCAAATGCTGCTGTGACCTCGGTTGGGAAGAGACAATGGCTCGTGTGTCTGGGGAAAGGGCCCCTGCCTTCACATCGGAGGAGTTGGAGAAACTCGTGGATGGGGTCCTCCCCAGTACACGCTACTCTACGGTCCTCCAGACAAACAGGTAAGTACACTGGGAGCATGCTGTATGGGCTATGCCTGTGTGGAGAGGAGTGGATGTAAGAAGGAAGGGGGGAGAGTGCGGCATGCATGAAACAACAGTGAGCGCATGTGCCACATGGCAATGGTAGGGATGTGGGCCAATCACTTTGACGGTGCAGTTGGTAATAACTTTCTCTTCCCCCTGTACAAATCATGTAGGTCAGAGCCCACCAGAAAAAACATATTTGGCGTGCCATCGCCAGGGACATCCGGACCCTGGGGGTCTACCACAGACCGAGCACCCACTGCCAGGAAAGATGGGAGGACATTCACCGCTGGAGCAAGAAGACAGCGGAAGCTCAGCTGGGGATGGCCTCCCAACGTGGGAGGGGTGCCCGTCGCACCATGACCCCCCTGATGTTCAGGATCCTGGCGGTGGCGTACCCGGAGTTGGATGGGCGCTTAAGGGCATCACAGCAGTCACAAGGGGGTGAGTACACTTGCATTCTGCTGACTTTGCGCGCAGTGGAGGGGTCTGGGTGGGGAGGTGGGATGTGGGTTTCCCTAGGCCAGGGTGAGTTCCGTAGGCAAGGTCCCTCCGTAAGGCAGGCCAAGTGGCACCCCACCCCACCTCTGTAGAGCCACAACTACACCTAGTCATGCCCCTGTGTCATCTATGTGTGCAGATGTCGTCCATAGCCTTGTAGGCCATTTCCGAGGAATTGAACAGTGGAGCCCAAGAGTGTGGAGTAGTGCAGGGGGCTTCTGTGTCTGTCGTGTCCGCCAACGGTAGCGGTAATGCATGCACTCAACATGTCTTTGTTCTGTCGTCCCCCCCCTTTTTGTGGTCTCCCTGTTATTGTGTGCATTAGCATCATCAGGCGGAGGAGCAGTGGCACCGGAGCAGGAGGGAGCTGCATCCCACATGGCCATGGAGGGCCACACTACCGACTCAGAGTTCACCAGTGGGATGGAGGGCGAGGGGAGCTCCATGGCGGGGACAGGAGCTGAGACCAGTGACACAGACTTGTCCTCTGATGGGAGCTCCCTTGTGGTGGTGGCAACATCTGTGCCACCCCCATCTACAGGTACAGCTGCCACCCTCCTTCCAGCACCGCCCTCCCAGCAGCCCCTCAGCCTTCGCCCCGTGCCTGCTCACCCGGGAGGGTGGGCATCATCTTCGCCCCAGGCACCTCAGGCCCTGCCCCAGTCACCCCTGCTGCCCTCAGTGAGGAGGCCATTGACCTCCTCAGGTCCCTCACTGTTGGGCAGTCTACCATTTTGAATGCCATCCAAGGTGTAGAAAGGTAGTTGAAACAAACAAATGCATTCCAGGAGGGCATTCATTCTGGTCAGGCGGCCCTTCAGCAAGCTTTTCAGACTCTGGCCTCAGCACTGATGGCAGCCATTGTCCCTGTGTCTAGCCTCCCCCCTCCAACTTCCTCCACCCCAACCCAATCCCCTGTACCTCAGTCTATCCCAAGCACACCTACAGACCAGCATGCACACACGTCAACACAAAAGGGAAGCTCAGGCAAACATAAGCACCACACATCCCACAGGCACTCACACAAGCATCACACACATGCAGACACACCAACATCCACTGCCTCCACTGTGCCCCCCTCCTCCTCGTCTCCCTCCTCCCTCCCTGTCTCGTCTACACTCACACCTGCATGCACTACCTCTACAGCCACTACGTCCCTCTCCAGCACACCCACTACCACACCCCGCTCACGTACAGTCACCACCCCACTACCATTCACACGTCCCCTGTGTCCTCTCCCAGTGTGTCTGTGACGTTCCCTCCGAAGATACACAAACGCAGGCACACTCCCACCCAACAGCCATCCACCTCACGACAGCCTCCAGCACATGCACCTTCACCCAAAGTCAGCAAACCAACACCTCCTACAACCACAACCTCTTCCTCCACTCCCAAACCCCCTCCAGCTACCCGTCCCAGTGTGTCAAAAAAACTTTTCCTGTCCAACCTTGACCTCTTTCCCACACCTCCCCCACCCCGTCCGTCTCATAGGTCCCGAACTAGCACCTCAGCCACAACATCTCCGGGACCAGTGGTGCCTGTAGTCACCGGAATCTGGAGTGCACCTGCCACCAGGTCAGCCAGTGTGGCACGGAGCCACAGCACAGGCAGTCCCCCACCTGTGAAGCATCAGAAGTTGGCCAGTGCCCGGCGGGAGAGGGGGAAGACTCCAGCCACCAAAGCCACTCCCAGGGGTCCCGGTGGGAGTGTGGAGTCAGCTGTGACACCTTCCAAGGTGGGAAAGGGCCACAAGAAACCCATCAAGTCTGGGAAGAGCAGCACGGCGGAGAAGACTGCCATCATCACCGCTGCCCAGGAGGCTAGCACCAGCCCAGCTGCCCAGGAGGCCACCGCCAGCACCAGCCCAGCTGGCCAGGAGGCCACCGCCAGCACAAGCCCAGCTGCCCAGGAGGCCACCGCCAGCACCAGCCCAGCTGCCCAGGAGGCCACCGCCAGCATCAGCCCCGCTGGGCCATGAATGACTGCCAGCAAAAGCCCAGCTGGGCCATGAAGTACCGGCAGCAAAAGCCCCCAGAAGGGAGGGCAGGGGGACGGAAGCCTCACCCCTGGCCCTAATCCAACCTGAAGGTACAGACCCCAGGTTGGAGGACCAGTTGCAGGTTAACATCCCTGCACTGGTGGGAGAATTGTGCAGGACTGCTTCTACAAGCACCCTGACAATTTTGGACTCTGGGGTTGCCGCTCCTGCAGGGAGGGTACAGAGTCCCAGAGGGGAGAACCAGGGTCAGGTTGTTATCCCTGACCTGGTGAAAGGGAGAGTAGTCAAAGGGTGCCAAGCACCTGGGTCTACCGCCCCCCACTCTCCACAGTCACAGTGGTTGGAGAAGCCTGAGGTCGGGCTCTCATCCCTGACAGTCGTCAGGGGTCACTGTGGATTGCTGTCCTGGTGGACAGGGTTGCCACTGGGGGGGGACGGGAGTCACACCCCGGGGGTGGAGTGGGCAACACCACTGTGTTGGCCCTGGTGGTACTATCTGCCCATTGGGATACATCAGTGAGCAAGGTAAAGTTAGGTGCTGCACAGATGGTATCTGCAGATGTGGAGAAGGGTTCCCCATGGGTTAGCTTAGTGGGCCCTGAGAGTATGGACAGAGGGATCCAACTGGAGTGAGGAAGGCGTAGAACTGGAACATGCCCCTGCTGTTGTGGGCCTGTGTCCTTGTTCTATCGCCCCAATCAGGGAAGTACATCAAGGTATTTATTGTTCTCCCCTGGCTTTAGGCTGGTAGGGGGTTGTGTTGGACTTTTTTGCTTATGCTGGGTCATCCCCAATCATTTTGCCTCCTGCCTCCTAATTTTTCTGACCTGTTGCTGTTGGCTTTTGAACTCTGAGCACTTTACCACTGCTAACCAGTGCTAAAGTGCATATTCTCTCTGTGTAAATTGTATGTAATTGGTTTATCCATGATTGGCATATTTGATTTACTAGTAAGTCCCTAGTATAGTGCACTAGAGGTGCCAGGGCCTTTAAATCAAATGCTACTAGTGGGCCTGCAGCACTGGTTGTGCCCCCCTCATAAGTAGCTCTGTAATCATGTCTCAGACCTGCCACTGCAGTGTCTGTGTATGCAGTTTTAACTGTAAATTCGACTTGGTAAGTGTACCCACTTGCCAGGCCTAAACCTTCCCTTTTCTTACATGTAAGGCACCCCTAAGGTAGGCCCTAGGTAGCCCCAAGGGCAGGGTGCAGTGTATGGTTGAGGCAGAACATATAGTAATGTGTTTTATATGTCCTGACAGTGAAGTATTGCTAAATTTGTTTTTCACTGTTGCAAGGCTTGTCCCTCTCATAGGTTAACATGGGGGCTACTTTAAATCTGATTAAAGTGTAGATTTCCTTTGGGAGCAGATGGACATGTGGAGTTTGGGGTCTCTGAGCTCATAATTTAAAAATAAATATTTTAGTAAAGTTGATTTTAAGATTGTGTGTTTGAAAATGCCACTTTTAGAAAGTGAGCATTTTCTTACTTATACCATTTCTGTGACTCTGCCTGTTTGTGGATTCCCTGTCTGGGTTGGTTTGACAGTTGGGCTGGTTGCAACTCACACTAGACAGTGACACAAAAGGAGCTGGTATAGTCTGCATTTCCTGATGAGCCATCTGTGCTAGGAGGGAAGGGAGGAGTGGTCACTTACACCTGAAAGGGCTGTGCCTGTCCTCCCACAATGCAGTCTCCGACCCCCTGGTGAGTGTCTGGGGCCTGCCCTGGGCAAGGCAGGATTTCACATTCACTAGAGACTTTGCTTTGAAGTAGGCCTACTTCAAAGGAGAAATTGGGTATAAGAAAGGCACCCAAAACCACAGACTTTAGAACACTTCTGGAAACAAGAGGAACCTCTGCCTGGAGAAGAGCTGAAGAGCTGAGGAGAAGTGCTGCCCTGCCTGTGACTGTGCTTTGTGGAGCTATCCTGCAGTTGCTGCTTCTGCCAGAGTAAGAGGGCAAAGACTGGACTTTGTGTGCCTTCCATCTTGTGAAGAAATCTCCAAGGCTTGATTTAGAGCTTGCCTCCTGTTGCTTGAAGTCTCAGGGACAGCAAAGACTTCTCTCTGCCAGCACCTGGAGTCTCTGGAGAGACTCCTGCTCTGACAAGTGATGCCCTAGCCAATCCCTGGGCCCTTGAAAGGAAAGCTGGTGGAAGTCCAAGGAAATTGACTTCGGACGACTCCGGACCGACGCCGCTGCTGAATCCGGTGACGCCTCCTGCACCCGACACCGTGATCTTCGCTGGAACGCGACACTCTTCGCAGGCCCGATGCCGCTGCAGCCCCGCTGAAGTCCGTGACTCCGTGGAAGTCGCCACACCACGTCGTGACTGATGCCGCTCAAAGTGCACGGATTCAACTTTTCGCACCGACGCTGCAATCCCCGACTTCGCGCATCGACTTGTTTTCACTCTTCACCAAAGGTACTGTACTTGGGGGTCTACGCGACTCCGTGTCTGGCGCCGCTGGTGTCGGCTTGTTGGGAACGACTCCGTCACGATGCTGTGTTAACACCTCATCGAAGCATTTTGTGTTTCTAAGCGCTATTTTTGAGTTTAATCTTTAAAAATTCATTACTTGACTTCTGTATGTCGGATTTTTGTTGTTTGGTCTTTTTTGTTTAGATAAATATTTCCTATTTTTCTAAACTGGTGTTGTGTCATTTTGTAGTGTTTTCATGAAGTTACTGTGTGTGTTGGTACAAATACTTTACACCTAGCACTCTAAGGTTAAGCCTACTGCTCTGCCAAGCTACCAAGTGGGTAAGCAGGGGTTAGCTGCGGGTGATTCTCTTTTACCCTGACTAGAGTGAGGGTCCTTGCTTGAACAGGGGGTAACCTGACTGTCAACCAAAGACCCCATTTCTAACATCTGATGTGTGACTGTGAATTGTGTTTAGTTATGTGATGTGTATAGTTGTCTTACAGAGCATAACATTTAAGATGACATACACAGCTCGGGCATTGTTGATGATGGCTGATGAATGCTACCTAGGAAATGTTACCCGACAACTGTCTCCATATGTAGATCTTGAGTTTATGGTGACGTGTGTGGACTACACATATGTCTGACATGTGTACATATTTGGTACATACTGAGATTGAAACACTCTGCCTACATGCCACCCATTTTATATTTTGTCCACAAATGTTTGATTAAACTTATTACATTATATTTAGCAATGGTTGTTGTTTTTGTGTGGTGGTCCTGCAGCCCTAGCTGCATATGTTCTCATCCATTCTGATGTGCATTCCACAGACGTGATCGTGCAAAGTGTGAGGTCATGTGTACCCTGTGTCAGGATTGGGCCCCATGGCAGTGGCAGGACTGATTACCATGGATGTACTGCACAGGCCCAAATAATTCCATTGCTTGTCATCCTTGGGATTATCATGATGATCATTGTTACCAATGATGTCGCCCTATGTCACACATGCTCCATGCAGCCATTGCAACTCTCACACTGAGTTGTGACAGTGGTCTGTTCAAACATTACTGTCTTACCAAATCTTGACATCCACTGCCTCATGTGTGGGGCTCTTGCTTACCTCCTATTTGGACATGTTGTAGTTGTGTATGATAAGCTATTGTTGTACAAGTTGCCAGCATATATGTAATTCATATGTTGTGGTCCACAGATTGTGTCCTTCAGTTGTCACATTCAAATGATGAGGCTATTTGTGATGTGTGTGATTGTAGCAGTGCAATTTTATGCATCACATGTGATGTAGCTACAGTACTTGTCAGATTAGTGTTTATCACATGCTCCCTGAGGTTAGACTCACAATCCTGAGGTATATGTTGTGGAGAATGAAGTGACCAATGCCAGATTGTGTGAATAAGTGAGGTGTTTATTGACAAAATTTACAAGGTAAGTTAAGTGATTTTTAAGTGAAGAAGTTTTCAACTATGTGCAGTCTGCGGCGTATCCCAGCAGCTGTGTTGTGCTGTTCCCCCTGATTTTCTTCACTGCTATCCTCCTCCTCCTCCTCCTCCTCAGGGAAGTCATAAACCTGTTCATAAAAGGGGACGTTCGTCCTCACACATATGTTGTGCAGGGTAGCACATGTCATTATGATCTTGCAGACTATGTGTGGGGCATATAGGAGGCTGCCTTCAGTGATGTCCAGGCACCATGACTTCATGATGCCAAATGTCCTCTCCACAATAGTCTGTGTCCTCCGATGTCCCTCATTATATTCACACTCTGCTGCTGTGCTTGGGTTATAAAATGGGGTCATTATCCATGGCTGTATGCCATAACCGTGATCCGCCGCAAAAGATTAAAGGAGTAAGCTGTTGTTAAGGCTTGCAACAGGTTTGTCATGTAGCATGGCAGTTGATATTTTGAGGTGGTTGTGACTCATATGTGTTTGTACTATGGTGTGAGTACCTGGCCTTGTATAAGATCTTCTCAGCACTGGGTCTTTGGACATGACAATCTTGTGTTTGACTCAAGGACCTGGAACATATGATTTGGATTCCTAACTGATGGTCAGTATGTATGCACCATGCGTTGTGTGGTGCACCTTTGTATCAGTGTGCTATCACTTAGAGCGGACATAACACATCCTCACAACAAAATGGGGTCAGATGTGGTGGCAACATGGTAGCACTACAGAGCCTGGACATCCCATCCATTTTGGCATGTCATTGCAGATGATGTGTGACACTTAGGACCATTGAAATTGGTAAGTGACAATGCACAACACGTCTCCAAAATTGGCTGCACTGTCCTGCAGCATGTAGACTATGCAGGAATGCCCCATGTGTGACATGTTACTAGGCAACCCTTTGTTGTCCCCTTCGTCAGTTGCTCACATGCAGCCGTGCACCTACACTACCTACCTTGCACCAGGGTACTTGGCTAGCTACCCTGTGGATGTATCTGTGCAGGAAGGAACACTGCCCTATACATATGCTGTTTTGATGGGCAATTGGCTCATTCTGTGTGTCCAGCAGTATGCAGTATGCATTGGTGGCACAATCATCTGAGTTCAAAGCACAATCCACTTTCTTATTGCAGCCTGAAAACAGCACCCCTGGGGTGGTGTTTGTTGATGGCACTGCATCAGATTTTCGGTGACACCAACATCTGAGTCAGCATCATCATGCTATGTATCTTCTGGTGACAGACCTGCAGCAACATACATTGCACACCCCTTCCACGCTACATACTGCATGGGGGGGGGAGGCCGATTTACATTTTGGCTTCAAGTCATTAAAGGGGTCATCTGCCAAGTTGTACATACAGTGCAGGCCATGACAATGGCACTGTGGGCTTTTACATAGGTCCCTTGGTAATCCAGAATGCCAGCTATTGTTTGTGGAGCCATGAGGTGTCCAAGGGTGTGTATCCCATTGTTACAGGATGATAAACATAACTATCAGTGTCTCTCCTATCTTCAGACACATGATTCAGCATTTATACTGTTAACACATGCACAGTGCAGGCTATGGGATGGAGTTCAGCTACGTAGCAAATGTTTTCCTTGGCACAGTGCATGTCAGGTCAGTGATGTCCTGTGTTCTCCTACAGGGTCCCACTATGGCACCCATGATCTGCACTGTCTGACAGTGACTCTGCTCCATGGTGGGCCATTTATTACATCTGGTACAGACATGGTGGTGCATGTGAGGTGGCACTAAAGTAGGTGTGGTACCACTTATCACACATCTGGCACATGGTATGTGATGTGCATTGATCTTGTATTCCTATGTGTGTGAGCCTCTGCACACTATAGGTAAGTCAGGTATGTGTTGGTGAGATATAGTTGGTATAGGCAGCAGTCGTCTGGTATTTGGTGTTTGTTCTGGCAGTGATTTGCACGTCATGATTTGTGGGATCTGTGCCTATATGGTACTTACATGACGTGGGCATGGTGTATGCTATTGACGTGGCTGTGCTATTCTTTGTTTGGTGTAATGTGTGTGAAGTGTACGTAGTAGGCTACCTGTGGGCACTTGTAGTGGTTTGTGTAGTTGTTCTGTTAGCAAAGGGTACATGTCTGCACCTGTCCTTCACGTGGTGTGCCTGTCAAGTAGTGGGTGAGTTACGTACATGTGGGTGTAAGTGTTTGTGGTGTGCACTGATTGTGCTGTACTGCAGCATCGTGCATATTTGTTGTTACTTGCACATCTGTGTTACCCCAGCCATGTGTTAATGTAGTGGTGTAGGTCTTGTGTGTTCAACAGGGTTGGTGTGTTGTGTGTGTATTGCTAGGTTTGTTGACTTATCGACAAGAAGGCCATTTCTACATTGTCCATCCTGGAATTGTTCATTGATCCCGCTGTGCTGGAATATGAAGACGTCATGGACGCTCCCAGAATACTTGGGCAAAATGTTTATGAATAGTCCCTGGTGGTCCACTATGGCCTGCACATTAATGGAATGTGTGTGCTTGCCATTCCGGTATAAGTGCTCGGTTGCTGGAGGTGGTGCGAGCCGGATATGGGAGCAGTCAATTGCACCAAGCACATGTGGGAAGACGTGGATTTGATAGAACCCCTGTTTGGTCTCCTGCTGCTTCCGCTGGGTATTGGGGAAGCTGATGTGGCGGGGTGTCAGGAAGATTATAGCGTCTAACACCTTTGGCAGGAATGCATAGAATGATGGCTGTGAGACACCAGCAACCAGGGCACTCTTTGTTTGGAATGAGCCACTTGCCAGCATGTGCAGGACAGCTAGCAGCTTTGTCACAGGTGGAATGTTGTGTGGGGTCTGCAGGCTAGCTGTGATTTGTGGCTCAATGTGGTGCAGCAGGTGTAGTATGGCTTGCTGGTTCAGTCTGTAGGTCCTAATGATGTCCTGGTCCCTTGAGTCCAAGGAGGCTTGTTCTGGTTCTGAAGACCCTCTCCTGTCTTCTGTGCTGCCTCTGTGGGCCGTGTTGTGATGGTGGTGATTGCTGTAGTTGTTGCTGTCCTCTGCGTCGTCTTGCAAGCTGGATCAGTATCACCTCCATCTTCTCCTGTGGGTTGGTGATGTTGCTTCTGTGTGTTCTCCATAAGTAGTGATGAGTTTGCCTCATTTGAATGTCTGCCCTGATAACAGGCATTACATCTTGGCACAAATCAGAGTTAATGCCATTTTTTGGGTCCGCCTCCTACCTGTGCGTCATTTTTGCCCAGGTGGATAAAAATGGCACTTGGGGTTAGAGTCATTTTATTGACTGGAACGTTTACCTTGCATCTCATTGATGCAAGGAGGTTTCATGCATCCGAAAAATGACAATAACATCAATATTTTGACGCTAGACGGGTCTAGAGTCAAAATATAAATATGACATTAAGTTTGCGCTGAATTAGTGTTATAAAAAATGACGCTAATTCAGCGCAAACAGAGAATACATATGCCCCTATGTCCGAAGGTAAAACTTTAACCGAGGCCTCATGCTCACTGTAGCCGAGCAGGGCCCCATTGCAGTCAGCCTAATCTCTTTTAATTGGGGTTGGATGTTTATTTTGTTTTGTGCTTTACTTATTTACTGTTTGTGACTATTAAATGCTTTACACACAGGCGGTCATTCTGACCGCGCCGCCCGCCATGCGGTCACCGCCATTTGGCCGCTCCGCGGTCTATTCTGGCTTTCCCGCTGGGCCGGCGGGCGCCCGCCAAAGGAGCGCCCGCCGGCCCAGCGGGAAAGGCCCTGCAACATAGAAGCCGGCTCCGAATGGAGCCGGCGGTGTTGCAGGGGTGCGACGGGTGCAGTTGCACCCATCGCAATTTTCACTGTCTGCTAAGCAGACAGTGAAAATCATGCTGGGGCCCTGTTAGGGGGCCCCTGCACTGCCCATGCCAGTGGCATGGGCAGTGCAGGGGCCCCCAGCGGCACCATGACACCCGTTCCCGCCATCCTGTTCCTGGCGGAAAGGGGGTCGGAATCTCCATGGCGGCGCTGCTTGCAGCACCGCCATGGAGATTCAGCCCAGACAGGGGAAATCCGGCGGGAAACCGCCGGATCCCCTTAAAGCCGCGATCAGAATGGGCAGGGAAGCACCGCCAGCCTGTTGGCGGTGCTTCCGTCGTCATCCACCCTGGCGGTCGATGACCGCCAGGGTTGGAATGACCCCCACAGTCTCCTAAGTTAAGCCTAACTGCTTGTTGCCAAGCTACCAAGGGTTGAGCTGGGATTCATTTATTGAGACCTTGACTGGACCTAGTGGGGGTTTGTGGCCTACTGAGAAGTGTAGGTACTTCCCTGCCCTTACCAATAATCCACTTTCCAACAGAGTGTACCTCTGGGTCTGAGAGTGGGTGTGACAGTGTCTGCCTGGGTGTGAGACTGCATGTGAGACTGTGTGTCTGGATGTGAGAGTATCTCTATGTGAGAGTGAATGTGAAAGTATCTCTCTGGATGTGAGAGTGGGTGTGAGAGGGTATGTCTGAGTATCAGAGGAGAAATGAGAATGTCTGCCTGGGAGTGAGAGAGAGAGTGTGTGTGTGTGTCTGTGTCTGGATGTGAGAGTTGGTGTGAGAGTTTCTGTCTGGGTGAGCATGGGTGTGACAGTGTCTCCCTGGGTGTGAGAGTGGGTTTGAGAGCATGTAAGTGGGTGTGAAATTATCACTCTCTGTATGTGAGAGTAGATGTGAGACTGTCTCTCTGGGTCTGAGAGTGTGTGTGAGAGAATCTGTTTGGATGTGAGAGTGGTTGTGAAAATGCCTACCTGGGTATGAGAGTGAGTGTGAGACTGTGTACCTGGGTGTGAGAGTGTCTACATATGAGAATAGGTGTGAGAGTATCTGTCTGGATTTGAGAGTGTGTGAGTGTGAGAGTAGATATGAGTGTCTGTCTAGGTGTGAGAGTGGGTGGGAGAGTGTGTGTCTGGGTATGAGAGTGCATGTGAAAGGGTATGTATGGGTGTGAGAGTGGATGTGAGAGTATCTGTCTAGGTGTGATCGTAGGTGTGGGAGTATTCATCTGGGTGGGTGCATGGGTGTGAGAGTGTCTCTCTGGGTATAAGAGTGGGTGTGAAAGCGTGTGACTGGATGTGTGACTGGGTGTGAGAGTGGGTGCGAGAATATCTCTTTATGTGGGAGAGGATGTGAGACTGTCTCTCTGGGAGTGAGAGTGAGTGTGAGAGAATCTGTTTGGATGTGAGAGTGGGTGTGAAAATGCCTGCCTGGGTATGAGAATGAGTGTGAGACTGTGTGCCTGGGTGTGAGAGTGTCTGCGTATAAGAATAGGTGTGAGAGTATCTGTCTGGATGTAAGAGTGTCTGGGTGTGAGAGTGTTGGTCTGAGTGTGAGAGTAGGTGTAAGCAGGTCTGTCCAGGTGGGAGAGTGGGTGGGAGAGTGTCTGTCTGGGAATAAGAGTGCGTGTGAAAGTGTATGTATGGGTGTGAGAGTGGATGTGAGAGTATCTGTATGGGTGTGATAGTAGGTGTGAGAGTGTTCATCTGGGTGTGAGAGTGAGTGTGATAGTATCTCTCTGGGTGTGAGAGTGGGTGTTATAGTGCCTCTCTGGGTGGGAGAGTGGGTGTGATAGTGTCTCTCTGAGTGTTAATGTGCAAGGGTGTATCTGGGTATGAGAGTGGGTGTGAGAGTATCTGTCTGGATGTGAGAGTGGGTGTGAGAGTGTCTGCCTGGGTGTGAGACTGGGTGTGAGACTCTGGATGTGAAAGTGAGTTTGAAGGTTTCTCTCTGGATGTGAGAGTGGGTTTTGAATGTGAGCGGACATGTCTGGGTGTGAGAGTGTGTGTGTGAGGGTATGAGAGTAGGTGTGACAGTGTATATTTGGGATTGAGATTTGTTGTGATGGTGTCTGAGTGTGACAGTCAGCATGATAGTGTCTCTCTGGGTGTGAGAATGAGTGTGTGTTTCTGGATGAGTGGATGTGAGAGGGTGTATCTGGGAGTGAGAGTGATTGTAAGAGGGTGTGTCTGTGTGTGACAGTGGGTATTACAGTGTCTGTCAGGGCATGGGACTGGGTGTGCGAGGGGCTGTCTGGGTGTGATAGTGAGTGTGAAAGGAGGTGTCTGGGTGTGAAAGTGGGTGTGAGAGGACGTGTCCGGGTGTGAGAGTCAGTGTGAGAGTTTGTATCAGGGTGTAAGTGTATATGTCTTGCTTTTTGAGTGGGTGTGTGAATATGGCGTTTTTAACTTGCCTATATCTTTGGCACCACTGGATGAATCTTTTCCAAAAAAGTGTTGGGTGATCTGTCAAGTGGGGGGCAAAGAAAAAGGGGGCTCAAAAAATTATGTTTCCCATGTTCATTCACATAGGATTCATTAGACAAATCTACTGCCCGAACCACTGGACGGAATTTCACCAAATTTGGCAGAAAGCTAGTTGTCGCTATGCAGATCATGCTTTTGGTTACTTGGAGTAAATCCGTTCAGTAGGTTTTGAGAAATTTAGGGAAATTCAAATTTGAATATCTCTGGCTGCAAAGTATTTACAAACAAAGACAAGCTCGTGCAGGGAGATGCACAGCTCTGATCGGCTGCCAACACCTCAAACCAGGAAGTGTTGGCAGCCATCTTGGGACTCAGCTGAACCAAGTCCCTGAAAAAAGTAAAAATAAATTAAAGGGGACAGGGTAAAGACACCCTGACTCCTTAGCTCTGGTGGGGGTCCCAGAGGGACACCCCTGAACAAAAACTATTTTTTCAAATTATGTTTTTGCCACGAGTTCGTGATATTCAGAAATTTGTGGCAATTTGTTTTTTAAAAAGTGTGGACTCTGCACTTGTTTTTGTATAGGCCCCCATGTGGGCCAGATCCCGGAAGCATAAAAAAAATTGTGTGGTGGCTCCCCACAGCTCCAGGGACCATCCACGCCCCCTGAGCTTTCATTTTTTGAATATGTTATGGGGTGCCTGCAGTACCCCCATCTCCCTGAGGACTGGCACCTCCGAAGGGCTTTCTTTTTAAAATATGCAGGGGTGTGTGCCCCCCCGCTGCTCTGGAGACCGTCACCTCCTCAGGGTTTTCATATGAGTGTATGCAGGGGGGGGCACGTGGCCCCCCTCATGGAGGCACTAATGGCTGCTAAATATGTATGGTTTTGTGCGAGTAAATTCAGAAACCTATATGTTTTGATATTTTGCAAAATCTAAGGATCTACCCATGGATTTACACTGGTGGTCGCTCTAAGCATCAGGGTTGGATCTGCATATCTCGAAAACAACCAAAATATATGTTTGTAGGCAATAACTGCCCATTATTTACTATTTAGTCAGCTTGTTATTTCCTGCCATGGGGTCAGAAAACCTATAACCTGACCCATCATCTCTATTACCCCCATATTTCAGCCCCGGGGACCGTTTCCCCAATAAAACAAAATAGCGTCTGCAACTTCCCTGGCAGGTTGCAGCCAGCCAATTGATTCTTACTGTGGCACGTAAATCAACCGGAGGTGAACAAAAGAAGACTGCAGCACACTCCGTAAAGGCTTGTACTTCCATATGATTTATGCAGAGCAACAAAACAACACGTTTTGACCAAACGGTTTTCGTCAAAGCCTTACGGAGTGCGCTGCAGTCTTCTTTTGTTAGATAATTAAACAGAGGGATCGGTCTACCCTCGTGCATCGCACCAGCTGTTGAGCGCATCATTATATTGACTGCATTGCTTTATATATATATATATATATATATATATATATATATATATATATATATATATATATATAGATAGATAGATATACATATATATGTAAATATATATGTACATATCTCTATCTCTATCTATATATATCTATATCTATATATATATCTATATATAGATAGATAGATATATAGATATATATATATAAATATATTCCTGCAGAAGAGGTGAAAGTCATGTGCTCACAGGGATACATTACAGTCTTATTTTATTGCCACATAAACAAACAGCAGATACCTTTTACAATGTCAATGTGTTTGGTGCCCTTTTGCCATATTGATACCATGTCAATCCAAGAGGAAGGAACTTAATCAAAAAAAGACAAAGGGTGTTCCATTCGGAGCCAACATCAAAGTAAGTATGATGGCCATCTTAGCTTTCCAAAACAAAATAAATAATCTGAAAGTGTAAATTATGATACAATATATACATTATTGTTAGTACTTCCCAAGGTCCAATCTCATTACACAATGTGCATCCCAATTGATAAATCACAGGTGTCCTGACCTCATAGCCCCGATTGTAAACTCACATCAATTTCACTCATTATTGCATGCCAAATGTTTAACTAGATTCGTAAAGGAAAGGCATAAAGCCCTGGATGGGCTTACCTCGTCTCCTCTCTGCAAAAGAGGACAATTCCATTTTGGATGGACCTCGCCTTAGGTGTAGTGTATATCCCCTATATACGTGCCTTGCTGATTGTAGCCAATTTGCAAAAATAAATATGGCGGCCGATCTTAACCTCTTGGAACATATAATGGTAAATGGCCTCAAATTTGTTCTGAGACAAGGTATATATCACATTAAACATACATAAATAGGCACCATACCATACCAATATGTGAGTCTTAAGGTAAATACCACAAATGTCCCCCAGTCATGCTCTTAATGAAGCAACCCTATAGTTTAATGTATATATCACTTATGCATATGGGATACTACTCCGGTGTGCCTAACAATAACTGTCCTTGCCCAAGAACTCAAGGTGGCTCCGGTTGGTTACCAAACATCCCTACAAAGAAGACTCTGACAGTCAGCCACCATTTCAGCTGTTGTTATCCAAAATGTATCCAAAACTCCTCGTCAGTATTAAGGCCGCTTGTGCTCAATTATGTACTTTGATTCCAGCTGCCTTAATTTATGAATCCTGCCTCCCACTCTCTCCTCTCTTCATACCTGATCCAAACAAAAGAACCTTAAGAGGTTTGAATTAATGACATGCATGGTATCAAAGTGTCTCACAACAGGGTATGTGGGGTCCTTGTTAGTGATCCCCCTGCATGTTTTCGAGCACCCACTTTTTTGCCAAACACATTGTGATCCCCTCATATTTCTTATTGCATGGACACATCAACAAATCTATCACAAATTTAGAACTACAATTAAGCAGCTAAGCAGCTTAGTACTGACCTTTTTATTTTTAAATCCTGGGCTTTCATATTCTTTTACCTAGCTGCTATGTTTGCAAGCCTTGCACAGAGTACATGGCAAGAATCCTATTATGGAGTTATTATCGAATGGTGTGTCAGCTCACATGCAGATGTAAATTTCCATCAGTCGATTTACTGTTCAATGTCATCTGTAGCCTACTATCCTTGACAAATACTGTTAGGTTCAGAAATGGTGCACTGGATTCACTGATATGGCTGGTGAAATGCAAATTTAGAGAGTTATTATTCAGGTTGCTTTTGTGTTCATCTGCTGCTGGCTGTGAGCCACACTATAAAGAGGTCATCTATATAACATACCAATGGGGCAAGATTATTCAACCAGCAATCATTCTCCTCTGTCCAGACACGTGCTTCTCCCACCAGCACACAAGATGCTGCCCTTGTTTCTTTTGGTATAATTGACCTGCAAACAAAAAGATAATGTTGTTTAGGCAAAATTCAATGCACTGTAAAATCATGTTATTATGTTATATTCATGGTACTTTAAGGCTCTACTTTTAGGGAAATACTGGACTGCTTGGATCCCTGCCTCATGTGCAGTACAAGAGCAAAGACTTGTTATGTTCAATGTAATGAGTAGAAGGTCCTCTTCTAGTGTAGAAAATAGTCCATATAAATTCGGGCAAGTTCCAAAAGACTGCCCTTTGATGATGCCCAAGTGGTGAATTTCCATCCTTATGGATTTTCGGAATATGGTAGATGTTCAGAATCTGAGGATTTTCACATTTGAGGAAATTATATACCTCACATTCCAATATGCCTCTATCCTGCCACAAAGCAATAATATCATAAAATGCTTTGATGCTTTGCATATATTTCGCTCACGAAATAGGCTGGTAAAACTCTGGGGGTCATTATGACCCTGGCGGTCTTTGACCTCCAGGGCCAAAATGACGGGAGCACCGCCAACATGCTGGCGGTGCCTCCTGGCGTATTTTGACCGCGGCGTGTCGCACCGCTGGGGCCGGCGGTATACCGCCATTTTAGCCCCGGCGGTGATAATCCGCCAGGGCAGCGCTGCAAGCAGCGCTGCCCTGGGGATTATGACTCCCCTACCGCCAGCCTGTTTCTGGCGGTTTGCACCGCCAGGAAGAGGCTGGTGGTAAGGGGACTCAGGGGGCCCCTGGGGGCCCCTGCACTGCCCATGCACTTGGCATGGGCAGTGCAGGGGCCCCCAGGCAGAGCCTACTGCACAAGCTGCACATCAGCATTGCCGCTGGCTCAATTACAAGCCGGCAGCAATGTTGATGTGACTTTTCCGCTGGGCCAGCGGACGGTGACTCTGTTACCGTCCGCTGGCCCAGTGGAAATGTCAAAATAGGGAGCCAACCATACCGCCAGCAATGGCGGTATTCTGGGGCCCGCAACCTCACGGTCTGCCATGCAGACCGCCGAGGTTGTAATGACCCCCTCTGTCTCCAAACTGTCTCAGGGCTTTGTTCTGCTAATACTCCTTAGTTAATAGGACCACGTAGCCCACTTTGTCCGATGAATTTATTACCTTGGAGTCAGTTTTTCCATTACTGACTGTCTCATGGAAACAGCCAATCACATCACTTGGTGTCAGGGGGATAAAACATGACTTTACTATGAAATTACTCCTCTCACCTTGTTGTGATATCCCTAATATTTCTAAAGCCTGAGTTAGATCCTCAGCCACACTGCTCATGCCTGTGGGTGCACATTCTTCAAGGTATTGGAGTGTAACTAACAAGTGAGGATCTTATTCTGTCAAAATATCCATGGGTGATAGTGATTCAGTATCTGCTATTCTCATTTTACCTGGAGTCAATGTGCAGACTTTCAACAGTTTTCATTTTACCATAAACTTGAATAAATCTATTCTTGTTTTGGTATAATAAAAACAGGCACTTGAGCAAAAATGTCAGACCTAGCTAGAGAATCTTTTCTTTTACATTTGTTAGGGTTCTATCTGTCAGGGTTAGCACTTTAAGATCTCTTTCCTTTATTTTCATTTGCCACCGCATTTGCTCCTGAGTACTCTTTGTGCCACCTCTTTTGCTGCCCTGTTTTGACTTTCTCCTGCATGTTATGGTGGCCATGTGCATTGTGAAGTCTGCCGCCATGTTTGTCTTATCAATTTCCTGGAAAAAGGTGTTCCTACCTCTGTTAATTGATCCATATGAACCACCCAATGGCTTTCCTCTGATAAATCAGTGTCACTTCTGATTCAAATGTTTCTTTCTTTTTTGTATATTTAGATTTTTGGTTTGATTGAATTGCCTCCATAGGAATATCAAACTTTTGGCAAAAATTAGTTATCTTCCTGCCTCGTTATCACGCTGATCTCTGGCAAACTTACTCTGCTTTTGTTTTTTTAAATTCTCTTCCTATGCCATGAGTCACATTTTCATTTGCTGGCGAAGGTCGTCTCTCGCTTGAGCCTCTTTGTACTCTGCAATTTGTCCTTTCAATTTGTTGATTTGGTCCAGAAATTTGGCTCTGTCACTCAAGGCACATTTAATGAGGATCTTCACCATCCCCTTAGCAGATGCTGTTGTAAATTTGGCCTATTCTTGCAGAGGGAGAGGGTCAGAGTTGCTGTACATTCTGAGCCCTCTTTGTATCTTGTCAACAACCAAATACATTTTTGAGGGACGTTGTCCCCCACCCTTTCCTTATTTCCTATTCATAGGTTCTCTCTAATTTTTCAAACAGTTCCTTAATACTACTGGGAGGTACTTTGACATCCCTGGGATTTCAGATACCGTTATTTTCACTCCAGGGTGAAATGGTAAAAATGTTAGCTGCTGCATTTTGGGAGCTCTTCATCATTGAACATAATTTGCTCATTGTGGCAACAATGCAATGCTTGTTTGTAATTTTGGTTTACCCCCCTTGCTGTTGCTGTGTTTAAATTATGAATTTTACCAACAAGGCACTTACCATAGGAATCACTCCAGTCAGCGTGGGTCCTCTTTCTCACTGTCGCTGGACGCACAACCTGATTGCAATTGTCTCCTCTCCCATGCTAAATTCACTGCTTCCCTGGCCACCAGAGTTGTGGTCTGGTAAACTACTTTCACAGGGGTCAGGCAGCATACACAAACTTCTTCTTCACAGGCTCTATCAAAGCCGCCACTCCTCTGTTGTTTGCAGGGACGGCTTCTCCGTTAGAGCAGAGAAGCGTCACCTCTCCTCCAGCAGCAGCAACAGCTGCAATACCTTTACAAAAAAACAATAATAAACTGTGTTTATTATCATTTTCTAGTAAAGGGGCGGGGCATTGGGGGTGATGAGCACTGAGGGGAGTGCACAGAGCACTCACCTCAGTGCGCATGTGTGTTTGGCCGGCCATCTTGACGAGGGACTGAGGAGCGGTGCACCAGCAATGGAGGAGGTAGGTTTTTCTTTCTTTTTTTAATTAAATGCCTCCTCATTCACCTCACCCCCAGTGCACCACACTCACCCGCCACTTCAGATAGCAGTGAGCCACGACTGGTTAGTTATTTGTGCGGCAATAAAATAAGACTGCAACATACCCCCGCGTGTGCATGACTTTAATTTCTGCAGGAAACTACAAATATATATGTCGTGAGCTCCATCCTCACATTTGTGGCACCCACTTTGTAAAGAGCGGAGGCTGTGAGAAATAAACACATATATATATTCCACTGCAGACCATGCCCTTTCGGGGGTGTTGTATAGAGTTGGGTACGGATACCAATTACAAAACAACCACAATTCAAAGGAGTAACATGCTCAATCTGAAGGACAAAAGTGTTTACTAGAAAAGCAACAGCCCCTTCAACATGTTATGGCAACTGGGCCTTGATCATGCTTAAGGGGAAGCTGATACCAATACACCATATACAGTCACCCGATGGGAACCAAACAATTGACACAAAAGAGGGGCTCCAAAATGAAAGCATGATGCAATACAACTATCAGCCAGCTTTTGAAGGACAAATAGTAACTATTATAAAATTCACTCAAAATATATAGAATACCAGGATAAAATACTAATAGAGAATTCCGTGCTACCACTTACAAAATTCCATAATAGTGCAGCGAGGCATACATGTCAGCCATAAAAAAGAGTAAAAACAAATCTCATACAATAGAAGCGACATACAAACATTCAATGAGTGCACAGTGCCCTAATACTGTCACAATACATGGGAAAACATCAGAAGGAATATTACAATATGGAATAAAAGATGAATACCAAGCCATAGCGGAATGTGATATAAAGTTCAATTGTATGACATGTTATTGGCAATGCAAAATAATGATTAGAAAAGTGAATCCTGTGAGAATGCATAACTACTCATGTGTGAAATACACCCAAATAACCAGCATCACATAGACAGCATGACATAAACAAGGAAAAGAAAACAGTAATGACGTTTTAAAAAAAGGCCAGAAACATGACATAGGCAGCACAAATGCATAAGATGACATCATGAAGCAAAGCTGAAAATGACATAGAAAATCAGAATAAAGCCCAAATGGGCAAAGTAGCAAGCCCCCCCAAGAAAAAACTGAAAAACACTGATTTTTCTATTTATTTTTTAATCTGTTTATTGAACAAAGTGTCAAAACTGACGATACATTGCACTTGTTACAAAAAAGAAGAATAAAAGATGTGCAGTTTCTTCACTTGTATATATTCACTAGCGTTTTTAAGCTCTGTACTGCGTGATCAGGATTTACTTTACCAGTGTACGTCAAGAAGAAAAGGAAAAACAAAGAAACAAAGAGTATAACTGTGCAATGTATAACTGTGGTCACTCTGATTGTTGCTTTGGTGTACATTATGGCGTTTTTCAATAGTGAGGGTAGCTTTTGGTCGCAAGGGGCAGAGTGTGTGCGTCTAATATAGACCTAAATAATAACAACTGGAGATGAGTTTGGGCAGGTCTAATTTGTACGTGTTAGCGTAAAATAGTGCCTGGAGACCTCACTGGTAGCGGTCCTATTGGTTGCTCAATTTGTGTGGTGCTTAGGTGTGAAGGTGTCGCCGTATTTGACTTGGGGAGTGTAGGGGGTCATGGGAGGTACAAGTTGTCTCTGTTTTCCATTTTCACTACGAAGCTGTCCCAGATTTCAACTCCCTCGAGTAGCTGGCCCCTTTGTTGTAGTTATCTTATTTTGTGAGCTTCTGCTTGTGTGCGAGTATATAGATCGCGGAGCCAGGCGGAGTGAGAGGGGGTTTGAGGGGCCTTCCAATGTGTAGCGATCAAGCGCTTGTATGACACAAATGCAAGGTCTATGAATCTGTGCTGGTGTTTATCACCTTTAGTGCGTCAACATATTCGTAGTAAACACGATTCTGGGGAAGGGATAAGCATGTGATCAGTGATTTCTGATGTGGTTTCTGTGATACGTTGGCAAATTGCCTTTATTGGATGACATTCCCAGACCATGTGGTAAAAATTAGCTGTGGTTGTGGTGCATCTAGGGCATTCTGGCTTAGAGCTCATGTAAATTCTGTTGATGCGAGCTGGGGATAAATAGGACTGGTGGATATATTTAAACGGTGTGCATCTTAGTCTGGTATTGCGAGACACAGTTTTTATCGTGGCGAGGGCAGCTTCCCAAGTTTTTGGGGAGAGTGGTGCACCGATATCGGTGTCCCAGCGAGATTTAGCTGGGGATAGATTTGTGCAGGCGCTTGCCAAGAGTATTTTGTATAATGTTGTTATGATGCCTCTAGTGCTGCCTATAGTGAGGAGTGTGGTGAGTAAAGGGATTCATTGGGTTCGGTATAGTTACTGCCCTAGAAGTTGCGTGAAATTTTAGTAATGGCGCCATATAACAAGAATGCTCCAGTTTGCATTGTCCCAGCAGACACCTGTTCTGCAAAAGTGGTTATGCAAGAGTTCGAGTACAAGTCACCCATGTTTAATGTTTTAGTTACCCGTATGTCGTGATGAGATGATAGGTCCTGCACTTGCGGTATTTGAGATAGAGGTAATGAAGGGGAGTAAGCGGGGAAGTGGTTCTGCCCTGGATAAATCTTCTCCAGCAGAATCTAGCTGCGTCTAATAATGGAGATCTATTCAGGGGGTAAGGGGGCCCAGCCAGTAGTGTCGTTAGGATTGTTTGTGGTGCTGTATGTGCGTTTAACGCTAAGTATTCTGGGGAATTTGAATTATTGAGCCATAGGGCGATCCATTGCAGTTGAGCAGCAGCGTAGTATAATTCTAGGTTTGGCATGCCTAGTCCGCCCTCTTCTTGTGGGTGTTGTGTAATAGAAAGTGCCACCCCGCGTCTATCTCTGCCCCAGGGTAGATCACTCAGGAGGGAGTATAGTTAATGGAAAAATGAGCGTTGCAGAGATATCGGGAGAGCAGTGAAATAATATAGGAAGCGTGGTAGGACCAGCATTTTAGCTATGGCGGTCCTGCCCATTGGGGATAGCGGCAGCGAACTCCAGAATAGCAGCGAGCCTCGGGTGGATCTGACCAGGCGGTCCAAGTTGCCTTCCTTTAAATCTGTCATAGAGTGGTAAACCTGTATACCTAGATATTTAAAGGTTGATAGGGACCAGGGGAGTTGGTATTGGGATAGTATCCTATGTTGTTCATTCGGTATAGGGATGAGGGGGAAAATGCATGATCTGGTCCAATTTATACGTAATGCCGATGCCAGTGCAAAGTTGTCTAGTATTTGCATTATCTCTGTGACAGATGACGAGTGTTTGCGTAGATAAATTAGGGCATCATCAGCGTATAGAGACACAGGGGGTCATTCCGACTTTGGCTGGCGGCGGAGGCCGCCCGCCAAAGTAACCCCGTCGGAAGACCGCTCCGCGGTCAACAGACCGCGACGGTCATTCCGACTTTCCCGCTGGGCCGGCGGGCGACTGCCAGAAGGCCGCCCGCTGGCCCAACGGGAAAGCCCCTTCAACAATGAAGCCGGCTCTGAATGGAGCCGGCGGAGTTGAAGGGGTGCGATGGGTGCAGTGGCACCCGTCGCGATTTTCAGTGTCTGCAAGGCAGACACTGAAAATCTTAATGGGGCCCTGTTAGGGGGCCCCTGCACTGCCCATGCCAGTGGCATGGGCAGTGCAGGGGCCCCCAGGGGCCCCACGACACCCTTTCCCTCCATCCTGTTCCTGGCGGTAACAACCACCAGGAACAGGATGGCGGGAAGGGGGTCGGAATCCCCATGGCGGCGCTGCAAGCAGCGCCGCCATGGAGGATTCCCTTGGGCAGGGGTAAACCGGCGGGAAAACGCCAGTTGCCCTTTTCTGAATTGCCCATGTAGCACCGCCAGCCTGTTGGCGGTGCTACCTCCGGCCTCCACCCTGGCGGTCTATGACCGCCAGGGTCGGAATGAGGCCCACAATGTGATATAAATTGAGTTCTGGAATGCCCCAAACGTGTGCGTTGCTTTGGAGTTTAATTGCTAGAGGTTCCATTGCGATATCGAATAATAAGGGAGAGAGCCGGCAGCCCTGCTGGGTGCCCCTACCAATGGGGAATTCTTTGGAAATGACTTGTCCCGTTTTAACTCGGGCTATGGGTTTGTGGTATAATGTCCTAATCCAGTTTATGAAGCCGTGCTGAAAACCAAATGCTTCTAGGGTGCGGTAGAGATAGTCCCAGCTGGGCGTATCGAAAGCTTTTTCTATGTCCAGGGATATAGCCACAGCTTCCTCCTCAGTAGTGCTGTGCATTTAGTGAATTAATCTCCTGATGTTTAAGAAGGTGTTTCTGCCTGGTATAAATCCGGATTGGTCTGGGTGTATTAAATTTGGTAGATAAGGGAGTAATGTGTTTGCTATAATCTTCCCTAGGAGTTTGCAATCAGAGTTGAGGAGGGAAAGAGGTCTATATGATCTGACGTCTAAGGGGTCTCAGCCTGGTTTTGGAAGCACGACTATTAGTGCTTCACGCATAGAGTCTGGGAGTTGCTTTCTGTTGTGGGCTTTGTTGAACACCTCTAGGAGGGGTTGCAGGAGATGTTTGGGTTGTGCGTTAAAGTATTCTACTGGCAATCTGTCTGGGCCTGGGGCTTTATTGCGTGCCATTTGAGAAAGAGCTAACAGTAGTTCTTCTATTGTAATAGGGCCATCCAGCGTATCTGTGTTGCTTATTATATGCGGGTTTTGGGCGATCACCGACAACAATTCGACCAGTTGTTGTTCCATAGGGGAGGTGGAGGGCTGATATAGGGTGCTATAATACGTGTGGAAAGCTGTGTTAATTTCGACCTGGGTGTTGATAACAAGGCCTGTGTGCAGTTTAATCGCGCCTATAGGTGTGGGCTGCGTCAGTTGGCGTACCAGCCAGGCTAACATTTTCCCCGATCTGTCCCCTTCTGTATGCTGTTGTGCTTGGAAATGTCCGTAATCGTGTTTGCACAGCCTAGAGTCTGCATCCCTGTAGCTGGCTCTGAGAGCGCTCAGTGTTTCCGGTGAGGATATATTTGTGGAGACCTCCACTTCTGTCTTGCGTAGTTTAATTTCTAGTTCTTGCAGCTCTTTAGTAAGTACTCTTTTGACTCCCACAGTAGCCGCGATGCAGTGGCCACGAATCACAACTTTGTGGGCATCCCATTCGTCAGCACGCGTTGAGGCGGTGTCCTTATTTAATATGAAGTAGTTTGATAAGCATTTGGATAACTCTGCTTGAAAGGGGGGGTCTGTGAGGGCTCCTGGTTGTAGATTCCAGGTTGGTATACGGGTGTGCATGCGGCCCCATAGTAGTGTGGTGTGTAACGGATTGTGGTCTGAGATGGTGCGGGCTAAGTATCCTGACGTGTTTATTTTATGGATTATGTCGGGTGTTGCAAATAACATGTCTATTCTGGTGTGTAGTTTATGCACTGATGAATATTAAGAGTATTCGCGTTGCATGGGGTGACCCGTTCTCCAGATTTCTTTCAGGCCGTTATTGGATGCCCACTCTACCAGGTCAGTGGATGCTCGTCTGGCTGGGGCAGTGGCTAATGGGGGAAATGAGTGATCCATGTGTGTGTCTAGCACTGAACTGAAATCGCCGCCCCATATACTGGCCAAAGCAGGATCTTTGAGTTTGCTATTATTAAGTGTCCACATAATTTGCGTTGACCTGTGTTAGGGGTATACAGAGTGATTAATGCCAAGGGAGAGCCATCTAGGACCCCCTCCGCTATCACATAGCGCCGTTTGGGTCATTTTGTATTCGGGACATTACATATGGGACCCCTGGTGCTATCCAGATCGCCGTTCCGCGTGCAAAGGACGAGTAGGTAGTGCTGTATAGTTGTCCTCGCCATTTTGGCCGTGAGCACTCAAGTGAGGACACGGTTAGGTGAGTCTCCTATAACATAGCAATATGTATCTGGTGTCGCCTGAGGTACGTATACACCCGTTGGCATTTGCGAGGGGATGCCATGCCCCTAATGTTCCATGTGATTATTTTATACTGTGGGGTTTTGTGTTGAGATTGAGTGGTCATGGTGTGTGTGTTAATGTATTGACCTTGGAGGATATGCTGCCCCTGTACTTTGCGTGTCTATGGTGTCCTCAGTAAGCTTTATAGGCAGGCGGTTACCAGCGTTGGAGCTACCTGCTGTGCCTGTGTTGAAAACACAATTGTAACGTCAGTTACTATGATCATGATCTACATTGTGTGCCCGAAGTGGGTCCCATTTAGTAACATAAAAAACAATAACTATGTAAAACATTAACTGTGCATGTAACACTGCTGGTGGGATGCCAGTGTCTGCCATCTTGGAGAACCAATCCATTTGGAACGGGGGTGCTTCAGGCTCATGCTTTCGAGCGGTGAGGTTCCCGGCCCGTAGCACTTTTGTAGATGATGCGTCTGCATGGGAGCCTCTGTCAACTGGGGTGCTGTAGTTTGAGTTAACGGTGAGGCCTGGTTGCGTGCCGCTCAGATCCGATCAAATGGGCAAAGTAGATAACTCTTGTGGAGGAGGGGCATGACCCAAAGTGTGGAGATGTTTCTGGCTTGCATGATTAGCAAATGTCATCTGCTGTACGCGGCGGAAGGGTAGGGTCACGGTTGGAGTCGGTGGAGTCATAGTGTGCATCTGGTTCATGATCTGCTTCAGTTTGGGTGGAGAGGGAAGTTGGAGATGTGTTGACAAAGCGCGTTGTGGCCTGCAATATTGAGGAGCACTCCGCACAGGATTGTTCAGGTGAAGGTTTAGGTGGTCATTCTGACCCTGGCGGTCTTTGACCGCCAGGGCGGAGGACCGCGGGAGCACCGCCGACAGGCCGGCGGTGCTCCAATGGGGATTCCGACCGCGGCGGTAAAGCCGCGGTCGGACCGGCACCACTGGCGGGGTCCCGCCAGTGTACCGCGGCCCCATTGAATCCTCCGCGGCGGCGCAGCTTGCTGCACCGCCGCGGGGATTCCGACCCCCCCTACCGCCATCCAGATCCCGGCGGTCGGACCGCCGAGATCCGGATGGCGGTAGGGGGGGTCGCGGGGCCCCTGGGGGCCCCTGCAGTGCCCATGCCACTGGCATGGGCATTGCAGGGGCCCCCGTAAGAGGGCCCCTACATGTATTTCACTGTCTGCTGTGCAGACAGTGAAATACGCGACGGGTGCAACTGCACCCGTCGCACAGCTTCCACTCCGCCGGCTCGATTCCGAGCCGGCTTCATCGTGGAAGCCTCTTTCCCGCTGGGCTGGCTGGCGGTCTGAAGGCGACCGCCCGCCAGCCCAGCGGGAAAGTCAGAATTACCGCCGCGGTCTTTCGACCGCGGAACGGTAACCTGACGGCGGGACTTTGGCGGGCGGCCTCCGCCGCCCGCCAAGGTCAGAATGAGGGCCTTAGTGTCTTGCTTTCTGCGAGACTTGCGTCTGTTCTTTGGGGATGACCATTTATCCGCTGGAGTTCTTGAGTTTATCGGGTCGGCCAGGCCCTTAGCGTGTAGCCAGGTCCATGCATCCTCTGGGGCGGTGAAGAAGAGAGTGCGAGAGTCGTCCTGTATACGCAGTTTGGCAGGGAACAAAAGAGCATACTTAATGTTGTGCTCACGTAACCTTTCTTTGACCCTAAAGAATGTGTTGCGCTTCCTTTTTACCTCCGCAGTGAAGTCTGGGTAGGCCGTGATTTTGTACTTTACAGGGCCTGATCTTCGGACTAATTGTAGGATGAGGTCTCTGTCCGGTAATTAAGGAGTCTTGCTATAAGCGGGCGGGGCTGAGCGCCCGGAGGGGGTGGTCGCCCGGGAACCCTGTGTGCGCGCTCTACAGAAAATAATTTCAGGATATTGTTTTGTAATATGGTTCCTGTTAACCATTGTTCGATGAATAGTTCTGTGCTAGGCCCTTCTGCCCGTTCTGGGAATCCCACGAAGCGAATGTTATTTCGACGTGATCTGCTTTCAGCATCTTCGGCTGTACGTTTCATGTCTTCGACCTCAGATGATATTGTCGTTAGTTGTAGTTGGAGGTCCTTTATCGATGGCGCTATCTGAGCCGCATCATCCTCGAGCGTCGTTACCCCTTCCGTTAGGGTTTGTTGGTCCGTGCGGAGGAGATTGACATCTTCAGCAACTGTGCCTATTTTTGCTTCCAGAGTGGTTTTGGTGTCTAGGATAGCTTGTAGTATCTTCTCGAATTGCGTTGTGTGGTTTTGTAGAGTTGCCTCCAACTTCTGAAGTGTCTGGTGCGTTACTGAGGGCTCCGAGGGTGGGGCTGGTTCGTTTGAGTCCATGTTTCCTGGTGGCGCTCGTGGTGGCTTCGGCTTGCCCATTTGTTGTCTTAGTGTGGTTTGATTTGGTGGTGCTGTTGCAGTGTGTTTGGGTCGATCTAAAGACTTTATTGGTTATATTTACCGGTGGCGTTTGGCTCTGTTGTACTCTGAGTGGTGCCAGTCAGAGGGTGTAGTATGGGTTTGATTCGGATCTGCGGTCTGTTTATTTTGTGCAAATAGAGGTGGTATCCCAGTTCTCAGGAGCGTGAGCACGAGGCAAGTAGTGACATTTTCAGCAGGTGAGGTGTAATTTCAGTTAGACGCTGATCATTCGTCATGTTCTCTTTGTGCCAGTTCCAAACTTGCACAGGAGCCAGGGCGGACATCGGAGGATCGAGCTGATGCAGTTAGTCGATACTTGCTTCAATTGGGTGATTTTTGTATTATTTTGATGCAGGCGACAGTTGCGATATGCGACAGGTTGTGGGCAGTCACAGCATGCAGTGCAGTTTTGCTACAGGCAGAACAATGTTGAGTTTTTGTGGTTTCAATGTTCTTATGTGGGGCATAGTACTCTCTGGGGGGCCCCACGACTAGGTTTGTGTCACCGGTAGGGCACAGGGCAGGTCTCTGTGGGGTATGACCTGCTTTCAAGTGCTGGGCTGTTGGTGTGGTTGCCAGTGTTCACACCCTCTCCTCAGAAGCTGTGTGAGCGCACCCGCCTGCAATTTATGGTGTTCGGTATTTCTATTATTTTCTCAGACAGGGCTCACTGTTGTAGGTAATGCCGGCTTTGAAGCGTTTCCGAGCGGCGTGTTTACTATTTGAGGCCGCGTGCATCGATGGGAGGAGGGTGATGTCCCATAGACTGAGGGGACTGGTGCTGGGGAGCTTGCTGATGCATAACTGCGTTCCGCGTGGCTGGGGCTGCTATATTTATTCGACGCGGCCTTGCTGCCGAGGGGGGATCGCCAGGCCACCGCGTTATGACAGGCCCTCACCTGTATTACGGGCCACGAGCCTGGTGCTGCCGCCGCAGGACCGCGAGCCCGTGCGAGGTCCGCGGTTTCACTTGTGGGACCCTTCCAGGTGTTATGTGATGGCCTTCAGGGCCGCAGTTGTTCACGAACGGGTCGCTCTCTCCGGCGCTCGGGGCGGGCGTCCGGCCGCGTGTCTGTGGTACAGCGGCTCCGGTGGCACTTGGACCGAGTTGTGGGGTGCCGAAGGGGCCCCGATGTCTGCGCAAGCGGCGCCGTCTATTTAGGAGGACGGAGGCGTCTGTTGGAGCATAATTTCAAAATGCCGAGAGCGGAGCTGCGAATTATGCGGCCGCTCCGGTCGCCATGTTGGCCATGCCCCAACTTAAAAACACTGATATAACAGAGAAACAGAATAATCATGATAAAAGTGCAAACCCACGATCTTGACAGTGCGTCACCAATGCTGGTGTAACAGAAGACAAGGGTAGGATTCTCCAGCCGGGGAATGCTCTGAGAACCAGTGAAGCTAGATGAGAGTCCCTTCCTATATTCCCTCCAATAAAAACAGAAGAGTGGTATCACAACATAGCAGAGAAACAAATGCCCAAACAGACAAAGAGATCTAAATATTATTCTAAATGCACATCTGACACCATCATTGGAATTCAAACCATTAGGGGTCTAGGTGTTAACCTCCACTATTAACATGAATTCTAATTTCCTCAACTTATCCAATCTGTTCCCACCCCTTTCTTCCAGAGTCACATGTTCAATGCCAAATAACTTGAGGTACTTTCTGTTGCTTAAGTGATGTGTCTCAAAGCGCCTTGTGAAAAGCTAGTGTTTGTCTTTGTTAGTAATAGGTCTGACGTGTCCCAAAATTCTCTTACGCACTGGATGCATAGTGCTACCTATGTACCAGAGTCCATAAGGGCACTATAATATGTATACTAAATGGGTGGTGCTTCTGAGTGTACCTGTTGGTCGGTGGTATCTTGATTGACCTTTTATTAGAAGAAAGTTGACAGGTCTTGCAATTGCCACAGATGTGCACTTTCTTTGTGTGAGAAAACTGGGAAGATTGCAGAGGCCATCTAACTTTTTTCCTTCATTTTTCACTTTTTGCTGGTGTTTTCCTGACTGTGATGGTGACTTTGGAACTGCTAACAAGTCCCAGGGCCTGTGCTCTGTATAAAAGGAGTATGCAAATTAGGCTAATTATAATTGGCTATGTCAATCTACGTGTAAGTCCTTAGTATATGGTAGAGCATGTAGGTTTAGGGACCCCAGCATAGGTAGTCCACCCATACGTGCACTGCTAAGGTGCCCGAAGTCATTTTAAAGGCAGCTCTGCCTTGCTGGCTGTTACTAAATTGAAGTTACATGCACATTTGTCTTTGGAATGAGACGTATTTCCAGAGTCTTAAACAACCTTATTTTTGCATGTAAATCATCCCTAAAGTGTGCGCTAGGTGCCCCCATGGTGGGGTGCAGTGTAACTATAATCAGGAAACTTATCAAATATGTTTTATAAGCCCTGGTGCGGAAAAATAGCCACATTCATTTTTCCCTCATTGTAGTGAATAGGCTCCTTAGGCTAAAATGGGGAGACTTTATTTTAATAAATAAAGGCCCATATTTATATCTTTTTAGCACCACATTTTTGCCTCTTTTTGATGCCAAAATGGTGCAAACTTACAAAATACAATTGTATTTTACAAGTTTGCGCAGCTTTTGCGTAAAAAAATTATGCAAATGTAGGGCTAAAAAAGTATAAATATGGGCCAAAGTCTCAAACTGATTGTTATTATGAATGCAACCACTTGTCATTGTTGGATTTAATATAACTAGTTGAGGGAAAGAGTTTTGGAGCTCTTCCTAAGAGTTACCAGTTTCAGCTATGTAGTGCCCCTCTCTGATTGGCCTGAACCTGGCAGCATGGGTATGCTGCCTTGATGAGATGTGAAGTGGCCTGAACTGAACACAAAGGAAGTACCAGGGGGAGGTGATCTGCCTCAGCAGATAGTGAAACAGGATGACGGGAGAGCAGCCAACTGGTCTTCAAAGGATGGAAGGACATTAGGAGCAGCTCAGGACCTCCCCCATTTCCTGCAAACTCAGACAACCAGGTGCCCTTTTGATTAGATTAGGAGGGCAGGAGAGGGGTGTGTTTAGGATTTTTAGCCACACCAGTGGGTGGGCTCAGCCTGACCTAACCTCCAAAATTCAGTTTCTGCCATTTTGAATGTTTAAAGAATGTTGCTCCCTGGGATTGATTTTTGCTACACTTCCCAGGAAGTGGGCATCCAATCCAAGGGGGTAGTGGCCTGCCTGTGATTGGAAAGTTTCCACCCCCTGCTTTTTGACCCAGGGGCAAGGATACATTTGGCTGAGCTGCACCCGCACCTCTAATCCCTACAAGGAACAACAACAGAAGAAGAAGGACTGCCCTGCTGGACCCCTGACCTGGACAATGCACTCTGAAGGACTGCACCCGCTTTACACTTTAGCTGGTTCAAGAAGGGACTCCCTGCTTCCTACAGGTTACAAATAGCTAACCAGAGTCCCCTGCATCAAAACCTGAAGGAACTGAGCAGCTGACTAGTGGCTAGTGGTCAGTTTTGAATTTGAAGCAGCTGCATTCTGGCAGTTGAAGTCCTAACCCTCAAGGAGCAACTCAGAGCTTTTGGAACCTTGGGGTGAGTTGTGGACTCCCAGAGGACCTTCTAAGACTTTCTGATAGATCCAGAAGTTTAGAGAAGTTAGGAGAAGTTTTTGGAAAATAGCTCCATAAAGGGACTGACATGCCATGGTGAGTCCAGCTGGCTTACCTCAACCACGACCCATCCTGACTTGCAGGTTCATCCCACTGAAAAAGCTCCAGAGCCCCAGACTTCCAGGATTTCACAGGGGCTCCTGGAAAGGTGATCTGATGACCTTGCATCGAAATGGGTATGCTGTGGAGGGTCGACCCCGTCAGAAGAAAAAAGCTCCAAAAAAGTGACAAACTTAAAAAGTTTACTGGGACTTCCCATACATTGTATCCGAGGAGGGCTCCAAGGACGTCAGTATCCAAAGAGGGCTCCAGGGAGGTGAGATCCAATTGGTGACTTCGTCCTGCAGAAGAAAATCTTCAAGAAAAAGTCTAAAGCTAAACTTTTGACCGAGGCCTCCCGCATGCTGTAGCCGAGCAGGGCTCCTTTGCGGTTGGCCTCAAACTTTGACTTTACCCAGGTCAAGTGCGAGCAGATGACCAGATTGGTGCTTTTAGTTTCTATGCGCTAGAAAACATTAATTCTTTTAAAACTTTAAAAATCTCCAGTTCCCCTTATCCAATTTTAATCATTTTGGTGTCATTTTAAAGATAAAGATATGCTCTATGTTTATAAATTGATGTTGGATTTTTATTATGTTTTGTGTTTTACTTAATAACTGTTTTGTGATTTTTAAATGCTCTATATACTTGTTTCCTAAGTTAAGCCTTGTTGCTTCTTGCCAAGCTACCAAGGGTTGAGCTGGGTTTAATTTATTGAGACCTAACCTGACCTAGTTGGTTAGTGGCCTATTGCTAAGTGTAGGTACTTACCTGCCCTTACCAATAATCCACTTTCCAACATATCAGTTTCAGATCATCTACACTGTGACCAACTTTGGCCTGGTGGATCACATCACTTTTGTCCAACATGTTCGTCAAAGATTTATTCCTGTGATATGTAATCAGGGGGCGATCAGCTAGAATGCCACCAATAACCAGGACACGCTTAAGGAGGCCCCAATTTCTCTCCTGGATCCCTCTGACCCTGCTGGAATCACCACTAAATGTTGTAATGAGTCTATTGGAACCCTCTTCATTGTTGTTATCTTGATTATCTGGGATGCCAAAGAGGATCTCCTCTCTAGAACACTCATTAATCCTGCCTACTGCCCTCTCCGGGCCCCACGCAGGATATCCCTTCTCAGCAAACCTCTGAACCATGCAATGCTATTCAAGGAGGAAGTCTGCATCATCATTACAACTCCTTCTGGCTCATGTCAGTTCCCCAACGGGGATACTCCACTCAAGTGAGCTTGAGTGGCTACTCTGGGCCTGCAGTAAATTCATGTGTGTGTGTGTGTGTGCATATATATATATATATTTATATGTACCAGGCTGGTCACCTATAAGTCACCCCTATAGCAGGCCCACTAGCCCTGAGGGCACCCCTGCACTAGCAGAGATGCCCACATGACCTCCAGGACCATTTTCCCAGACTTAGTGAGTGCAGGGACGCAATTTTATGTGTGTACTGGACAGAGGTCACTACCTATGTCCAGCTACATAATGGTAACTCTGAACATAGGCATGTTTGGTATCAAACATGTTGGAATCATACCCCCAAGGCTTTTTAAAGCATTGATTATATGCTTCCATGCTGTCTGGGAGCACCTTAGATGACCCCCAATATTACCATTTCAGCCTTCAGAGGTTTTCCAGGCAGTCCCAGCTGCTGCCATCTCACACACAGGTTTCTGCCATCCTGTTGCTTGAAAAGCTTGAGCCAAGGAAGACAGAACAAAGGAAATAGGTGTTACAGGCTTGGGAATGGTAGCCTCCCCGAGCCACTGGAAATACTTTGAAAGGCACATTTGGTGCCCTCCTTTCATAAACCAGTTTATACCAGTTCAGGGACCCCAAGTCCCTGCTCTGGTGTGGAACTGGACAATGGAAAGGGGAGTGACCACACCCCTGTCCATCACCACCCCAAAGGTGGTGCTCAGAGCTCCTCCAGAGGATCCCTGGGTTTTGACGTCTTGGATTAAAGGTTGGCAGGGAACTCTGGGAGCATCTGAGTTGACAGTGCCAGCAGGTAACATCAGAGCCATCCCCTGATAGGTGCTTACATATTTAGATTACCAATCCCCTTTCAGGGCTATTTAGGGTCTCTCCTTTGGATGGTTCTTCAGATTCGGATTGGAAGAATCCAGCAGGAATCCTCTGCATCCTCCACTTCAACGTCTCATCAAAGAAACTGCATCTGGACCCTCCAGGAACTCTACAAACTGCAACAAAGAAACAAGATGCCTTCTGCAACATTGTATCTTCAGCTCCTGCGAAGGAATCTCCCTTTAGATGAAGGGTTTACTCCCTTGCTTCAGCAGGCACCTACTTCAATGATGACCATCTGCGTGGATCCCTTCTCCTGCTGAGCTGTGTGGATCCTGTATCACGGGTGGTGGACTGAAGTGGTCCCGATGGTCCTGACGTCCTACTGTCCAACTTTGGTGAAGGTAAGAGCTTGCCTCCCCCCACAAGACAGTACCCCCAAGCACCACATGTTTTGCAGTTGCCAAGGCTTGTTGACATCCTTCTACAAAGTTCTTCGTACATCTTGCAGCTCTGGCCCCCAGCACTCTATCCTACAACATCTTCCTGAGTAGTTCTCCGGCAGCGTGGGAGCCTTTGTCGTAGTGCTGCGTGGGTCTCCTTTCGCACCTTCTTTGTCCTTGTGCTGTGGGACTCCTGTGCAAGCTGCCTGGTCTTCTGTGGCCTCTCTGAGTTGTTGAGATTCCCCTCTGACACCCCCTCCTTCCTGGTTCCAGGCAATGCCATTTTCCACTAACCGCTAGCTTTGCATGTTCCATGGCTTGTTGGCAGACTCTAGTGATGCAAACCAGACTGCAATCCTCCATCCGGCGTGGGACATCACTTGCACCAACCAGGATCCAGACTCCGTCTTCTTGGGTGCAATACTGAATGTTCTTCTTTTGCACCTTCATCTCGGTTAGTAGGGGCTCCTCTTCTCCCTGGACTCTTCTGTGCTTCTTGGACTTGGTCCCCTTCTTCCACAGGTCCTCAGGTCCAGGAATCCACTGTCTGTGTTTTGCAGTCTCTTCTGGTTCTTGCATAATCCTTCTTTTCATTTCTGGGTGTGTTTTGGGAAAGTTACTGTGTTTTACTCCTGCGTTCCTGGGCATTGGGGTGGGTTCTAGTACTTACCTTAGGGGTTTTCTAGAACTACCAGTGCCCCTCTATACACTACACTTTCCTAGCTGGGAAACCGACATTCGCATTTCACCTTCTTAGTATATGGTTTGTGTTCCCCAGGACCATTTCTAACTATTGTGATTTTCACTAATTGCACTGTTTTCTGTTTTTATGCCTATTTCTGCATACAAGTATATATAATTTGTGTATTAGTTACCTCCTGAGGGAGTATAGTCTCTATGGTATTTTTGGTATTTGTGTCACCAACATAAAGTACCTTTATTTATGTAACACTGAGTGTTTTCTTTCATGTGTGTGAGTACTGTGTGGCTACAGTGGTATTGCATAAGCTTTGCATGTCTCCTAAATTTGCCTTGGCTGCTCATCCACAGCTACCTCTAGAGAGCCTGGCTTCTAAACACTGGACTTGGTTTAAGATGTAAGTACCATAGGTCCCCACCACAAACCAGGCCAGCCTCCTGTAAAGAACTGTAATGTTCCATCCCTAGGAATGTTTAACAGTGGCAACACTAGAAAATAAACAGACACACTGCCAAGTGATACTAGGATTTGAACAATCAGCCTTCTGAGTGACAGTACAAGACCTTGACCACTAGGCCAGAAGTGACTCCTTTCTGCTCTGCATCCAAACATAACTATAACTTTTGTACCAAACATCTTGCTAGTCTGACTCTGTGAACTCATTGTATGGAGAGACCATTGCAATGACAGTCTCTCTCTCTCTCTCTCTCTTCCATACCTTTATGGGATAGAAGAGAGAGAGAGAGTGACAGGACCTCAGGGGAGCCTCAAAGCCCGCAGTCCTAGATGGTTCCCCATGTCCTGCAAGAGCTAGCATCCCTCCCACAAGCAGGGAACTGCTTTAAATAGCAGCACCCTGCTTGCTGGAGCAATCTATCACCTGTTTCCCGGCATGCATATTTGCATGCATGTGTGCATGGAAACAGAGGAAAACGTAACTTTCTGCAAGTGAGAGCTGTTTGACAGCTCTCACTTGCAGAAAGTGAAGCATATGCTCTGACTTAGCGGGAGCTGCCAAAGCTCCTGCCAAGTCAGAGCAAACATCTATGTCCAAGGAGTGGGCACCCTGTGACAAAGCAGGAGATGGCCCTGGGGTGATGGCGGACCCCAGGGCCATCAGTTGCTTTATGAGGGGAGCTGCATGACCCCCCTCCAACTGTGAATTTAGCCTCAGGCAGTAGTGGTCACTGGTGCTGCGGAGTTCTGAAACTGACTTATCTCATTCTTTTATTGAAGCCCCGGGAGTTGGTGGTCCCCAGGGCTGCAGAGGTTCTATGCACCCCCCATCATATTTTATTAAAGCCTCAGGGAAGTGGCGGTCCCCAGGGCTACAGGACTGTACCCTCCTGCATAATATTTGATTACATCCCTGAGGAGGCCACACCACCCCCCTCATTCATTAGAAATAAGCCCTAAGGAGGTGGCATCAGACAGCTCTAGGAGGAGGGGCCCCATGTGATTCCCACTATGTTTCAAAATGCCCCTTTGACCTGGCGCACCCTGGGGCTTCTTAAAAACAAGCACTGGAGCCTGCACTTCTTTTTTTTAAAAATGTTTCTCCAAATTTGCAAATCCACAGCAAATTTGCAGCAACATTTTTTAAAATTAGCTTTTTTGTCCCAGAGGGAACCCCAGCACCATTGCCAAAGGGTCAGGGTGACCCTACCCCACCCCTTTTCTTTTTTCATTCTTTTTTTGTGGGAATTGGCTGAAGCAGACCCCCAAGATAAGTGCCAACACTTCCTGGTTGAAATGTTGGCTGGCAATCAGAGCTCTGCACTTTCAGCACAAGCTTGTTATTATTTGCAAACCCTTTGCACCTCTCGTTATCTATATTTTATTTTATTTTAATATTTCAAAATGTACTGGAGGGATAGACACCAAATAACGAAAAAAGCACTCTTTCTGAACCAAGAGCTACCTTTCTAACAAATTTGGTGTAATTCAGTACAGCAGTTCGGGCTGTAGTTTGTATACAATCACTATGGGACTTATAATGGTGAATGCACGTTTTTGACCCCCCTTCTCCCAGCCCCTACTTGAGAGATCAGTCTGAAACTCCAGATGTATAATAAGATTCACTGGAACACTTTTTTGGGAACATTTTGTGAAGATTCGTCAGCTGTCGTCAAACAGACAAGAAATTCAACCCAGTGTATGTGTATAGATATATATATATATATATATATATACATATACAGTATATATATATATATATATATAAATATATATATATTTATATATATATAGCTGGACAAAGCTAAACCTCTCTGATGAGCTCTAATGAGAGCGAAACACGTGTCAGGGGTTGCTTTTACTCATTCCAGGTTGGCTTGGACGGTACTTTACCAGTCCAAAACTATAATACTGTGCCTGGAGTGGTAAATGGCTTTTGTCATTTTACAGCTCGGCAAGGTTGACACTGTGTCAAACCTATGCTTAAAGACTTTGCTGTACAAATGGCAAAAGACTTTGTCACTATCTAGTTCGGCGTGGATAGCACTGTGCTGATCCATTGGTTAAAGACTTTGCTAGATAAACAGACATTTTAGGGGAGCAAATCTAGAGTGTCGCTGGTGTTGCAGGGTGCTCCTTACTAGAGCTGCTGTCCACCTAAACTTGGGAACTACCCAGAGTTCTCTATTCTTTTTTTCATAATTTATGCGTTACTCTAACTCTGAAAGGGATTTGTTTTGACTAATACTGGGTGCTCCCTTGTGTCTGGACAAAGCTAAACTTCTCTGATGAGCTCTAATGAGAGCGAAACACTTGTCAGGGGTTGCTTTTACTCATTCCAGGTTGGCTTGGACACTACTTTACCAGTCCAAAGCTGTAATACTGTGCCTGGAGTGGTAAATGGCTTTTGTCATTTTACAGCTCGGCAAGGTTGACACTGTGTCAAACCTATGCTTAAAGACTTTGCTGTACAAATGGCAAAAGACTTTGGGGGTTATTCCAACTTTGGAGGAAGTGGTAATCCATCCCAAAAGTGACAGTAAAGTGACGGATATACCACCAGCCGTATTACGAGTCCATTATATCCTATGGAACTCGTAATACGGCTGGTGGTAAATCCGTCACATTTGGGACGGATTACCACCTCCTCCAAAGTTGTAATAACCCCCTTTGTCACTATCTAGCTCGGCGTGGATAGCACTTTGCTGATCCAATGCTTAAAGACTTTGCTAGATAAACAGACATTTGAGGTGAGCAAATCTAGAGTGTCGCTGGTATTGCAGGGTGCTCCTTACTAGAGCTGCTCTAGAGAACTACCCAGAGTTCTCTATTCTTTTTTGTATGTATATATATATATATATATATATATATATATATATATATGTATATATATATGTATATATATATGTATATATACGAGAAGATGGAGGATCACAAGAAATTAACAGCCAGAACAAATTTCTGGATCTCAAAGGATACAATGAGTCATAGAAAAATGAAATATCCAAGAAAGAAGCGACTCAAACAGATGTCCCACCAAAGAACAAAAATATATTTCCACTACAATGTTTCAGCTTCCACCTTTCAGTGCAAAATGGTTTGTTCAGTGGCTGCACAGCTGACACTGCTGGATTTTCAAAAAGCATCATGAGTGAAAATTCCAATTGGAATGTGTAATCAATGCAGTCCTGAGAACCCTTCAGATATGCATAAGTCAAGTGGTATTGTTAGTGATGTTCAGTCCATCTGGATGCAGTGATTGTAAATTGTATTTCCAGAGGTTTTCTCTGATATCCAGTATTTCTTCCTTTAAGACATGTTCCACAGTGAAAATCTTCAAATCTAATAGTAAATGGTTTACAGGGTTAAAATGATTGGCTACAGGCTGGTCAAGTTTCTTGATAATCATTGCTGATTTGTGGTTCCTGAATCGTGTACATAGTTCATTCACTGTTTGGCCTGCATATTGTTTTTTACAGATTTGGTGTGGGCACTGAATCACAGAAATAATGCATTTTGAGTGATGTATAAAATGTGGTCTTATTCCATAGGTCCTTTTTGTAACAGAGCAAGCTACTGATGGTGTTTGTAGAAGGTATTCACATGGACCTTTTAGAATATCAGCAAAGAACTCCTGCATTTGTTACAGCTTATTTAAGTTTAGCTCTCACAATAAGCGATTGTTAATTGGGAGCTCTGTGGTAAGCAATGACTGGCTGGGAAAACACCCTCAACGCTTTCCTTAACCACGACCTCGTTGTTTTGTGCCTTAACCACGAATGTGCTGAACATCGCACATTCGTGGTTAAGGCACAAAACAAGGGAGTCGGCTTACGACGTGGACGACAACTCAGGTAAGTGGGGCGGGGGTGGGGGGTTGGGGGGTTTCAGGTTTTGGGGCAGTTTGTTTTAGGTATTGGGGCGGGGGTGGGGGGTTGGGGGGTTTTAGGTTTTGGGGCGGGGTGGGGGGCGGGTTGGTTCAGGTTTTGGGGCAGGAGTGGGGGGGCGGGTTGTTTTAGGTTTTGGGGTGGGGTGTTTTAGGTTTTGGGGCGGGGTGGGGGGGTCGCAGTGTTTCAGGTTTTGGGGTGGGGTGGGGGTCGTGGTGTTTTAGGCTTTGGGGTGGGTGGTGGGTCGGGGTGTTTTAGGTTTTGGGGCGGGGGTGGGGGGGTCGCAGTGTTTCAGGTTTTGGGGCGGGGTGGGGGTCAGGGTGTTTTAGGCTTTGGGGCGGGGTGGTGGGTCGGGGTGTTTTAGGCTTTGGGGTGGGGGTGGGTGGGCGGTGTGTTTTAGGTTTTGGGGCGGGGTGGGGGGCCAGGGTGTTTTAGGTTTTGGGGGGGTGGGGGGGTCGGGGTGTTTTAGGTTTTGGGGCGGGGTGGGGGCGGGGTGTTTTAGGTTTTAGGGCGGGGTGGGGGGTCGGGGTGTTTTAGGTTTTGGGGCGGGGGTGGTGGTTCGGGGTGTTTTAGGTTTTAGGGCAGGGGTGGGGGGTCGGGGTGACGCATGCAGGAACAATGGATGCCTATTACTAATGCCTTTACCAGGAATGCCTTTACAACAAAAAATCGTTGTTAAGGCATTCGTGGTAAAGGCATTAGTGGTAACAACGAGGTCATTGTTCCGACCTCGTTGTTCAGTCACTCGTTGTTCCGGCAGGCGGCGTTCCGACATACATCCACTGGTTGTGTTGTAAAAAGCTTTTGCCATGTTTCACAAGTGGATAGTAAGGGAAAAGTTGTTTGCATTACATTTCTGTAGTTGGGAGCTGATGGATGATAGTCCACCAGAAACAGGATTCCATCACTTTTGTTTCTTCTGTTGATATTCCAAATAAGTGCTTCCCTGGGTAACTGCAAAGACTTGTCAATTTGTTGCAGAATGATATGCAGAGGATAGCCTCGCTTTTTAAATAATGTAACAAGCTCCTGTGGATGGTCTTTACAGGTGTCTTCATTGATGCAGATGTGTCTTATTCGGAGTGCTTGGCTGTAGAGGATGTTGAGTTTAGTGTGGCGTGGGTGACATGAAGTCCACTTTAGAGACACATGAGAACCTGTAGGTTTGTGGTACAGATCCGTTATAATTGTTTGTTAGACTCCACCAGTCATGTTCCCCCTCACCACGGCATTGTCATCACCCAAATTGCGATTATGGACTTACAAATCATTGTATACATCTGAGTATCAGTCACAATAGAAATGCTTCACAACTTGGGCCGGGGGAAGCCGACTGCAGGGCGGTCAGCCCCCTGGGCAGTTTAGGAAGGTGATGCAGTCTAGGCTTGCCATTTTACAGCTGGGCTGCATGCGCAGCACAAATAGCCCAGCATTGCTTTAAGGGGTTAATTTAGGCTCCCTGCCACCATTGGCAACGTGATAATTTTAACTTTTTTGTAGATTCATTTTTACTGGTGGTAAGGTTTGTCCAGACAGAAGGCAGAAAGTTATTGTGATCACCTTTTTGTTATGGATGCAGCAGTAAAAGTGGCTGAGGCAATAAGGCTCCTCCAGGAAGTCAGGTGACTCAACCTAGCAGTATCGGAAGACACTGCGTCAGGCACGGCCTGCCCCACGTGTTAGGTATCCACAAAGGTCACTGAAGTTGTGGCAGCATGTTTGCCGCTAAGGAACTGGCAAGTGGCAGAGGGCAAACAGGTGTGTTCCAAGGTCCGGACTGTGGCCAGGAGAGCGGCCCCATGTGATGTGGGAGATTGAGGGGGAGCCGGGAGGAGGGCGGGTCAGGGGTTTGGGCCTGGGCATTCCCTGTGGCTGCTATGGACCTGGAGCGGTCAAACTCATGGGGGAGAGCGCACATTGTCAGGGCTGTCAGTGAGGAAGCAGATGACCTGAATAGTACGGAGACAGATTCTCAGCAACGGGGGAAGTGTGTACCTGCAGCTGCTCCCAAAATCAAGTTGTTGATACGGGCGGCACCTGCTGAGCCACCTGAAGGGTGGAAACGTTTTAAAAGACCAGCAATTATAGCAGGAGAGACTCATGATATTGCTTTAGAGCTGGGTGGTGGGGCCCCAGCCCACATACATACACTGGCCCCTGAGCCCAGTGTGAAAAAGGATATAAATGTTGGGGCTACTGCACAGCTGCAAAGGGGCCAAAATAGAGCACTATAGAGAGTGGTGCCCCGGCAAGGGGCCAGGCCAGAAACAGGAAGGTGTATAGGGGCCCTGAAACCCTTCCCAGGATGCTTGTTTCTGATCTCTGTGAGTGTGCTTTGCTGGGTTGGCCTTGAGTTGCTGCTTCTGCCTTAAAGAGAACAAAGACTGGATTTTGCTGTGGTTTTCAGCTAGTGAAGTTTCTCTAAGGGCTTTGACTGAGCCTGCCCCCTTTTCTGAAGTCTCAGGGCAATCACAGACTTCCTCTGCCAGCACCTGGACTCCCTTGCTGAGACTCCTATCCTGCCAAGTGGTGCCCCATTCAGTCCCTGGGCCCTTGAAAGGAGAAGCTGGTGGAATTAAAGCTGAAATCCACGCACCGGAGCTGAGCGGAAGAAAAATCAACGCAGCACCTGCTTTGTAACTGAAAACCCGACGCACCATCTGCATCACGGCTGGAAAATCAACGCAACACCCGCTTGTGGCTGATAAAATCAATGCATCACTCACGTAGCGCGACTCTTCACCACCTTGCATCATGATTTCACATGCATCATCGCTGGACGTCAAAACCACAGTGAACCTGCACAGACTTGAGGTTGCCTCTCTGGAAATCAATGCATCGCTCTTCTGTGGGAGAGAGAAACAATACATCACCTAGCCGACCAGAGAAGAATCGCCACACAGCCTCACTGCGAGTCAGGAATCGATGCATTGATTACTTTTCTGACGCACACTCACCTGTGCGGCTTCATTTTTGACACATATCAGGTACTTTGTGTAAAAACCACACATCCATTGATTTCTATGGATTAAGACTCTTTTTAATTAAAAAAATGTATATCTTTGCTTGTGTATGTTAGCTTTTTGTCATTTTGTTCTTGTCTGATTTACATAAATATTGGCTATTTTTCTAAACTGATGCTATGTTTCCTTTGTGGTGTTTTCACTGTATTACTGTGTGTTGGTACACATACTTTCCACATTGCCTTTGAGAAGAGCCTGACTGCTTGTTCCAAGCTACCAAGGGGGTGAGCACGGGTTGTCTTAGAAGTGTAACTCCCTTACCCTGTCTAGAGTAAGGGTCCTTGCTTGGACAGAATACCAACGGACTGCCAACCAGAGCCCCAATTTCTAACAATATGCATTAAGAACCATTGCCTATCTACTGTTTTGCAGCCTGCTTGGCCTCGGAAGGGTTCAGGACTCCAATGTACCCACCACTGTGGTGGCCTAAATGTCTGTTGCATGTAACCTAGAAAACTGAACTTGCACTTTTGCATTTCAGGACATCTCTACAAGGCCAGGACTGGGGTTGTCATCTGTCTAAATCAGGCTCCCTGGGTTAAACAATAAAAATCAAACAATCAGTCAATCTCTCTCTTTCTATGTTTTTGGTTGGTCCTCGTTGGTCCTCAAGTAAACAAAAACACATGACATGCAGAAAGAATATTTTAATCACGTATCCTCTGTATCCAACAACCTGGACCAGTACACTACCACCAGGCAGCCAAGTGACCTCCACTCAGCCCAGGATCAAGAGTGAGGACCCTAATGCCGCAAGTCCGGGTGATGAGGAGCAAGCTGGCCTATCTGGTCTGAGTGGCCACATGGCTCCTGTAAGTCAAACCCGGACTACAGCAACACCTCCCACCACAGCTGCAAGAAGACCTCTGTTGGGCCTGCAAACCCAGATATGCCCCAGTAAAAAACTTCTGAGTTGATCGTTTGCCTTTGCAAGACCCAATGCTTACTTACAAAGACCAATACTTGTTTGCAGAGACCAATGATTGTTGGAGCTAATGCTTGTTAGAGACCAATGCTTGTTTGGGAACATGTGTTTCAAAAGCCTCCAGCATCTCTATGACGAAGACTGGGGATGGCTCCCTATGACTCACACTGGGTGTGGCTGGAAGCAGCAGGTATTTAAACCACACCCCAACTGAGCGAATTGCTTTCTGTAAAGGTCAACGGCTACAGAGAAGGAATCTCTGCTCCTCTGTTTTTGATCTTCACATTCTGTTTTGACCAGCATCTTGGAGGCATGTTCTGGAAGAGACTAAGGAAGTAAAACCTTAAAAAGGTGGTAATGAGCTGCATGTGACTTAAAAACACTTATAGTTAAAACTTGACACTTGCTGACTTGAAACTTGATAAGCGAATGTTCCAGGATGCGATGTGCCAAAAGGGCACATCGTTAGGTATTAAGGTAATTGGAATGTTCACTGTTTGTCATGCTATAAGGCTTAATGTGGTTGCTTGCATTATACCACAGAAAGGAGTTTCTATTGAACAATTATTATTAAAATAATATACTGTGAATACTTTTATTATCGCTGAGTTTAATGTGGTATTACTACTGTTGTTAGAGATACAATGTACGGTGAATATGATTATTATCGCTTAGTTCAAAGCGGCATTTGCATTATTTCAAATTGTTGCTGGTGATGCAGAACATTCTGTGTTTGGCACTTAAACAAAATTGAAGCTTATCTTTGCCATGCTCAAAATTACACTGTGATGTAACAGTGATAAGCAGGTTGTTCATGAAGTTAAACGCTTTTGATTAACCCAATGTTTTCATAGCAATACAATGTGAACCGCAACCCTTGATATTAACCCTGTGTTTTCAGTGTGATTTAAACACTGAATTGCGTTCCTCGCAATACTAGCACAATACAATGTTTAACCCAGGAATATCTGGAGAATCTAATTCCCTGAGAGTTTGTTTTCATTATTGTTGCCTATGTAAATGTCTATGAGTCCAGTGAGTCAGCATTTTGGGAAAACTCATCACAGTGAAACATGCAAGATATCCACTGACCTTCAAGGAACATTTAGGTAGGCTTAATTGAGGTGACAAGGGACTAATCTGGAATCACAGTGGGAGTAGTTATGGACAGTATAGGAGGTTCAAATCTCTTATTTAATTACAGATAATCTACATCATTTTTGAAAAATCCTAGAGAGAGGGAGAGCCATCAAAAGCTGGAGAGGGGACCCAAACAGGTACATCTAGCTTGCAAATCATAGTTTAACAGTAGAGTATACATGACTTATGAGATATTAGTTATTTGACTGATGTGTAATTTATCATAGTAAGAACCATCACTAGATGTCCAGATCCAGCCCTGCGACTCCAGTTTCTCTCTCCTTCTCTCATCCATCCCTTTTACCTCAGGAAATTGTGGTGCTGATCATGTGCATTTATCTGGGAGACATGCAATGTTTAGGTGGATTTGGGAACAAGCAGCTTGGTCAACATTGTGTGTCCATGAGATGAACAGGTTAGTGCTAGACAACCTCAGCATGAGGACACGTCCACTTCTTGTGCACAGGAAAGTCAGCACATCTATCCTGTGCCCCCCAGTACTGGCTCATGTTGAGCCACTAATAACTCAGCGGGCAGGTCTGCTAGGTCCCAGTGGTTTGGTGCACACTTAAAGGGCCCAGGCTAGTGGGGGTCGGGGTCATGGAAGAGAATCAGTGGGTTAGCTGAGGGAGGCTACTAGGGTTTTGCAACCCAGACCACCCAGACCACCATTGACCAAGTCTTGGGATCAGTAAAACAGTGTTAAGATGTGATGGCCAGGTCCTAATAGAGCTCTGGGGCATGAAGGTGCAGAGGGAGAACAATGCAGAGATGCAGAACATCAATTCGACAAACTAAAGCTCTGCCAGCCACAGACAGGAAGGTGCTGTTACAGGAGGAGTCTGCTCCTACCACCCCAGTCCCTGCATCTAGACCAGCAGCAGAGAATGTCAAGACCGACACCACCACTTCCAAGAAATGCCTCCTTGTGTCTGTTTCATTCACCCTGTACACTGTTTCATGGACTCGTACGTTTTCTAAGGACTTGATTATTTTGGACATTGGATTAGAACTGTTTTGGGGTCTACTACCATGTTTTCATCTACCATGATAGACTCTTTGTTGTTCACTTTATATTATTAGATTCACATCACACTTGTTTTGTTTCTTCACAATAAATGTAATGGATACTGACTACAAGACTCTTGATTATTTGTGTCATTTCCTCTGTCATGTCCTGCTTCCAACATCATGTTGGGAACACTCTACAACAATCATTTTTTAAAAGAAGTTGCAATTACAAAGAAGAAAAGTGTCAACAAATGTATTCAAATATATCAAACTCTACTGAGAAGGTATGTGGACATACCAATTTTTTCCATGTCCAGTTCCATGTAGAAATAGAGTATGTGCAACAAAATCAGTCCAAACCTTAATACCTGTGCCAGTCAGGGTTACATGCTCCACTGCCTTGATACCATGGAGGAAAGAGAATATACAGTTGGAACAGATTAAATATGCAAACTATTACTGATGCATGAGCTCAGTTGGAGATATACATCCTGCCCTCACAACAGGAATCTTAGATCCATAACACCAATCGTCTATACCATGGCAGTGACAAAATTTGAGGTCACATACCAGTACAGGACACAATGGCAATGTCTGGTGCAATGCACCATTCAGTGGTGAAAAAAAGTAATATCAACAATGATGAAACACATCAACAGCTACCTCCACTGTCCATGAATTGAAGATGTAGCCAATGTGAAGGGAGAACAGTATACTAGGGCTTCACATACATATGTAGATGGCAGCATCACAAAGGAAACAGGTCAGACACAATCTTCTGAACTTCTATGCCATCAGATTACAAGTTGTCTTTGGAAAAGGTTTGCCCATTCCAAGTGGCTGTCTCTCCCAGGATCAACACATGTTCACATTGTACTTCTAAACAGTAACATAACACAGCAAATATCACAACAATGAAATGTCAAAATGAAGATGACATGGTGAAAGAACCTGAAACAGAATGACAAGGGAAAATCACTTTTAGCACATAGAAAAAGTCACTCAATTGACAAGTTATGAGGACACACTTACTTAGCACACGCACATTTAATCTTTTCAATGACAACATAACCCAATGTAGGGACACCCTGATCCACTACCATCTTTGCTTTGAACTTTCCTGCACTGACCATTCCTAAACGAATACCAAAGCAGATAGATATGTACCCTAAGGCACAAGTAGTATTGACATTGCAGCTTTAAATTTACAAAGGTAAACTGACACTCAAGTGAAGAAATGGGCAATCACATCTAGATGTAAGTCATCTCCTTCTTCTTCACCACTGTCATCTTCATAAGGCATGTTAACCTCCTCACCCAGGGTCTCATCACAGTCTCCCTCCTTTGCAGTTATAGGGATGTTTCTCCTCAGGGAAATGTTATGGAGAATGCAGCAGGCAACCATGATTTGGCACACCTTGTTGAGTAAGTAGATGGAAGGCTTTACCTTGTCTTGTCCAGGCACCAAAATCTAGCCTTCAGGAGCAGAAAGCCTGCTCCACTGGCTTCCATGTTCTTCCATGGACCTCACTGAAGCAGACTCCCCCTGCTTTGTTAGATTCTTCAGTGGTGCCAATAACCACGACCGGTTAGGACATGCTGCGTCTCCTACACAGAAGCAACACATCATCTGATTACTATCATATCAAACCATTTCCAAGCCCTAAACTAGAATTCAGGAAAACAATTTACAAGTCATGTGGTACTTACCAACCATCCAGGCCAACTCTGGTCTAAGTTGTGACATCTGCATGGGCATATTGCTGTTCCGTAGTATAAATTAATCACACAGGAAAGAGGGCACACACACAAGATGTATAAGTCTGGTAAGCAGACAACTTGCATATTGATGAAATGGAAATTCCTCCGCTTGCAGTAGACCTGTTCTCTGTTGTATGGTGGCCCCAAAGCAATATGCATGCCATCTACTGCGCCAACCTCATGTGGTATTCCACCCAAAGCATAAAATTCTCCCTCCACAGTGGCAAAATCCTGTGGGGATTGGATATAGCTGTTGATGTTCTTAATCAGGGAAGCAATTACTCCTTGTAGCACACCACTGAAACTTGGCTGGGACATGCCCCCAATTACTGGCACAATATTTTGAAATGTGTCAGTGGTTACAAAATGCAGTGCTACCATGAGTTTTAGCATTGGTGTCATGGCTGTTGGAGGCAGGCGATCAGGCTCCAACTGCTGACACAAATCCAGGATAATTTGCCTATTTAGATGACATTGCTTGATTACGTCCCTTTTCCCCATGGTGGCAAGGTCTGGAAAGAGTCGGAACACCTGGGACTGGTGTTTACTACCCAATGGCTGGGTTCTGGCATCTGTAAGTATGCAAAGAAAATGTCACATGAAATAGTCACACCATACTTCTAATGTCAAAGCACATCTGACTTCTGGGTAACAGTAGAAATCTCATTTGGTAATACACATCCACACACTGACATCAAATATTTGGCCCACTAAGATATGGCATATTTTTATTTTTTCCTCATTATGTGCAACTAATACATTTGCCCTGTCTGATTTGGACCTATTTCTTTTTTTTAGATACTGTCAATAGGGTGGTACCTTCCCCTTTAGCACTATCATTGACAAACAGTCACAGTTCACATTTTTTCATGTCATATCTTCCCCAGAAAAGTGTTGTTTGTATTTGACTGTAAGAAATGCACTAGCCTCCATTTTGAGTGCTGTTGATGCAAATACAATTGTAAAATGCACAGCTAACCACTTTAAAATGGTGGCTGTCTGACCTTGCTATCAGGACATTGCCTAGTCGAAGGCCGCCAGGGGAAGTTGACCATGTCGTAGGTGGTAACCTCCACCATAGACTAATTTGTGTGATTGCTATGCATGAAAGCCAATGGCTGTGTCCATCTCCGTCATGGATCGTGTCCCGAAGCACTTGTATTTCGGGTTGTGTGAAAAAAAATCACTTGCCTCCTAACACAGCAGCCATCAAGACCTCATCGATTTTTGCCGTTGTCACTGACCTCTGGGAGACAGGATGCCAGGCAATACATATGACAGGGCCCCTGCCTTCTCCCCTGAGGAGCTGGAGCTTCTTACTGTATGGGACCCCGGAGGAACAGGTACATGTCTGATTGGGAAATGTCTGACTGAGTAACCTCTTTCTTTATGGTTCACAGGATATTTGTTTCATTTTTGGTGATGTGGGTGTTGTGCTTTGAATTGACAAAATTATGTAGCTGGGATAGAATTTTGTGACCAATGTCTGAATTTTCTGAGCATGGCAATGTTAAGTAACCTGACAGTAGAATCTGTAATGTGTGTCTATGTCACACAAAAATCCTATTTCCTCAAACAAACTGCAGACCACTGACTGACACTGGCTAATAGACAGTGTACCGAATTCTATAACTGAAAACTTACAAGCAATGTTGAAAAGACAGTAATGCTGTTCGAAAAATGTAGAAGGTTTGGAGATGTCTGATGCTTACTGTCACTTGGAAGTCCAGCACGTATTGCGCCTCATTTAGCTCTCTATAATTTCAAACTATAATGGATCCACATATAGTTACACTTATTTTAGGTGCAGAAAGTTTAGATGACAGTGGCTCCCCATCATCCATCCAAGTCTGTCCCATTAGAATTCACATGTGTACAAACAACACACACATCTCTGCTCTCATTGACACATAGCAGCCCTCCTCTGTTGCCCTCAGTCACTGTATGTGATACAGTCCATGGGTTCTGACTCTTCAGAGTTTAGGCAGCAAACCAATGTAGGTGTGAATATGATTTTGAGCAAGAATTGTTCAGGTAGTTTGGTCTTCAGTAGTTCACAATGATTGTGGCTGATCAGGGGTAGCCCTCATAACAGAATCGGCTGCACAGTTCTGGCCAAAATGATGTTGTAGGCACAAGTAGGCTACATGAGGATCTAGCGAGTATTAATGTTTCACACGAGATCACTGTATATCAGTATTTCCACTCCACCTATGATTGCTTTTTTGAAAGAAAATTATAACTCATTTGTAAATGTGTGTGTGTATTGGTTAAATATGATGTCCACAGCAGTACTGCGAAACAGTGACACTGAGTTGACTTTTCCTGTTCTTTTATATCATCTTTTCAGGTCAACGACCTTCAAAAGTGGGAGATCTAGAAATACATTGCAAAGAAGGTGCAGACCCTGGGAGTCCACAAACGGTCTGGCTTGCACTGTCAGAAAAGGTGCGAGGTCCTGCATCATGCCACAAGGACATCGCCCAACAGCCAAGTCAGTCAGTCCTCCCAGTGATCCAGTGGGAGTACTGCACCCTGACCCCCCCTAATGGGCCGCATCCTTCCAGTGGGTTACTTGGAGCTAGATGGGCAGTTGAGGTCTCAACAGCAGCAACAAGGTAAGTCACTTTTAACAGATATTATCGTGGTTTCATCTCTTTACTTTTCAGCTATGTCATGTGCCAACAATTGCGAAGAAGACACCCATCCGAAGCCCATGCTGATTTCTGGAGATGTAAGTTGGTCAGGCGGTCTGATGCTGTGTGTGGTGATTTGCTTTGTGCTGTATTACGCCACTAGATTCCTCCTCCCAAGGCAATTACTGTTGTGGGCGGATACATGGCTGCATGCAAGAAAAGGGATTGCCAGCATTTTCACAATGACATGAGGGACAGTTTCTCAAAACATGCCCCAGGTCATGATTGGGTTAGATGTCATGGTAGGTCACAAATATGTGCTGTGAATGTAGGCTTCCTTACTGGTGACTGTGGCAACCTGCACAATTTTGAAGCAGCTGATATATCAGACTTGGCATTACTACGTTGGTGTGATGAGAATGTGAGAATATGCATCTTCACTGAAAGGTTTAATATTCTGTGTACAGTGACATCATTTCTTATCTGACGCATGTTTGAAAGCAGTTTCTCCAGCAAACTAATGATACTTTATGCTACAGTAACTGGTGGGCCTGAGTCCTTAGCTCATCACAAATGTGCATGTAAGCCAGTCTGTGATTGGCAACATGAATTTGTTTGCAAACTGTATTTTAAGCAACAGACAGGAATGTGTCTATATTGGTGAGAGATTTGTGCAACCCACAGACATTTTAGTGTCCTTGGTCCAGCCCAGAGGATAATTTGATAATGGAGAACAATGTGATCTTGAAAGGGACATTTGCATGTGAAGGTAACATCACGTAGATGTTACCTTCCCTTTGGGAGAAGCAAACCAATTTTAGCTCTGCACTTCAGTGGTTCAGAGATGTAGCCAGGCCAATGTGTTTACTCATGCTGTAGAACCCTGTGTTTTGGAGTGAACTACAAGTGTATGAGTGACAAAGGCATACATAATGTGGCAGCAGAGATGGGGAATAACTGAACTTGTTGCACATTTTGTGTGATGTACATTGATGCTCAATTGTATCCTCACATATATACTATACCCTAAAACTGTTGTATCATTTGTTTCAGCATCAACTGGGCAAGGTGAAGGTGACAGCAGCCACATTGGCGGGAATAAAGCTGACCACTGGGGATCGAGTGCTGAGACCACTGGCACCGATGGACCGAGTGGCACAGAGGGTAAGGGAACTGACCAGGAGACCACAAGTGACTCAGCATCTTCCTAGGAGGCCTCCAATGAAGACCAGTCACTAGTGAGGGCAGACCCTGGAGAGACTGTGACACCTGCGTCTTTGTCTGCCCCGCACTCCCAGCTCCACCCTCCCTCTTGCTCCCCTTTAGTTGGATGTAGCCACTTCCCTAAAAGGGGCAGCATCACCTTTGCTGCAGGGACCTCTGCCCCTGCCTCAGTGTCCCAAGCTGCACTCACTGAGGAGCTTGTGGAAATAGTAAGAACGATTGCTGTAGGCCAGAGAGCACTATTGAATGCCATCCAGGGGCTGGCTGTCCAGAACACTCAGATGCTGGCTTACCTGGATGGTATTCATGGTGTCCTGTCTGGCCTACAGCGGTCATTCCAGGGTCTGGCTTCCTCATTGGCTGCAGCCTCCCAACCATCCCACCCTCATGCTCAGACTCACACTCCTTCCCCATCCCAAATCCCTCAACCCAGTCCTGTCCAAAGCACAAGGAAACATATGCACACACCCACAACAACAGCCACAAGCAGCACATCCCAACACAAAAACAGCAAGAAACATAGGCCCTCATTACAACCCTGGCGGTCTGTGGAACAGTGAAGGTATTACCACCAAGAGGCTGGCAATACCTACCTCCACTATTATGACATTGGCAAACCGCCAATGTACCACACCGACCGCCATGGCAGTAACTTCCCTGGCATTGATAGGGGTCTCCCCCGCCCCCCTTCCCCAGGATCCTCCCCACCCTCCCCCCAACCCCCCTGCACTTTACACACATACACGCACATGCATGCACACCCATACATACACTCATACACACATTCACCTACGCATTCATACATTCATACACACTCACAGCAACACTCACGAACATACATACAGGCACACACGCAATCTCACGACACAACATGCACGTACACTCACACCAACCCATGCACACACGTATTACACACGCTTGCACGCATTCACACACAGTCCACACACACCCACTCACGCACACAACACCCCCGACCCCCCTCATCTGTCAGAGAACCCAACTTACCTGCTTTCAGGGGGTCCTCCGGCAGGAGACGGGACGCGGCGCTGCTGCCAGCAGCAGCGTCCGCCAGCAGAACACCACCAGGCCGTATCATGCAACATGCAAACAATGTTTTGCTGGCATGGCGCTGCTGCTGGCAGCAGCACCACCTTACTGTCATCCGCCGCCATGACCTTTGACAGAATTCCACCAGCCTTCTGGTGGTATTCCGTCTACGGTCATAATGGCATGGATCGTGCGGATCCTCCAATAGTTCATGTTTTTGTTCTGATCCAAGGCCTTTAAAAGTGATGTTTCAGTGCGTCACCCAGTGGAGATTGGCTAAATTAATCTCTCCCCTCTCCTTTGGTTTCTCCCTACGTATTCTGCCACTGTTATAGATTGCACTCCCCTCTGTTATTTTCAGATATCAGATGAATTTAAATCTCTTGCTCTCTGTGCATGAGGCAGCTCCAAAATGCTGAGCTCAGGTAGTAAGTGCATGTACATCACAATCTGATGTCTTGTCTTGCAATTTGCATTTTTACCCCATACAAGCAGGTGACACTGACTTCAAAGGACATAATTGAGCGTACCTCTTGCATTATTCTGCAGGTACTTCAAACACATGGCAGCATTCAAGATCTGATCTTTTCGGCAATGTCCAGTTAGAGTCCTAGACCCTGATTTCACTCTTTGTGGATTATAAATGTTTTTGCCCTCATTGCACTCAACTGCCTTACTGGACCATACATCTACATTAATTTTACCAACACCATCCTTCCACACCACTGCCAATGTCACTGTTTATAACTGTTGTGTAGTCCACTGGAATTGACTCTCAAGGGTGGGTCATATTTATACACTGTTTGCGCTGGATTTGGGTCATTTTTTTAATGCAAATCCAGCGCAAACTTAACTCCATATTTATATTTTGGCGCTTGACATGTTTAGCGCCAAAATATTGGAGTTAAAGTAATTTTTGGGCATGCGGAAAACTACCTTGCGTCAATGAGATGCAAGGTAGGCATTCCGGGGCAAAAAATGGCTCAAAGGCCCTAGCGCCTTATTTATCCTCCCATGAAAAAAATGCACACAGGAGGTAGGTGGCCCTAAATATTGGCGCTAGCTTGCTTAACGCTATTATTTAACACCTGGGTGAGGGCAGGCATTAGGGGAACACCATGGAATAGACCCGTAGGTGCCCTCCCCAGCCCCCAGGGACACCCACACAAAAGGGATAGTAGAGGATGGGGACCCCATCCCAGGTAAGTACAGATAGGTAAAGGTAAGTATATGGCTTTTTTTCTTAAAGTGCCATAGGGAGCCCAGAAATGGCCCCCCGTGCAATGGCCATGTCCCCTGTGCTGGCCATTGGGGTGGTGGGCATGACTCCTGTCTTTCATAAGACAGGAGTCATGTGGTATGGTAGGTTTAGCCTCAATAAATGCATCATCTTTTTTTACTCTAACCAGCCTAATGTAATTTTTTTTACCCTAAACCCACTACTCCCATACTGCCACCCCCACCTGGCTAACGTAATTTTCCATGACATTAGCCCACCCTTTGTGCCAGATTGCGCCATCTTTTGATGGCACTAGCCAGCAGCATACTTTTTTAGGCTAAACTGTGTTAACATAAAGCAGTGCCTGAGTACTTTCTGGAATTATCGGACTAACTAACAGTTCCTTCATCATGACATGACTTGCCCCATTGATCCTCAGTGAACCCACACTGGTTCCATTTCTTAGTATCTTCAAGTACTTTCAGAATTGATGGTTACTAAGACTATGTTTAATGGGGCCCATATCTAACACAACTGGCTAAATGAAAGAACTGGCTAGTAGTATTCCCACTTGGCAGTATCTCTTAACAGACAGAATCTCCCCAAATATGGTTGGTGTTTGAGCAATTCAAACATGCTCTTGGCTTGGCTTGGCTTACAATATGAATGTTTGCCACAGGTTTGTGCAACTACTTTTTTCATTTTGAGCACCTTATAGAAAAACTGTTTTGATGCTATCCCTTGGAAAATAGTACTATGTTCATTTCCTGAAATTTTGTAAATACCTTCAAGTGTCTAGATTTGATTGCTGTCTGAAAAAGCGTTCCGTTGGGGAGGAGGGCTCCCATCTTAGTGTTTGTGTAACTCAAAGAAATATTAATCATCAATCATTATTTGCTCAGTTGTTTGTCTCTTAATCCAGCCACTCAATTGTTTTAGTGCACTCAAAATTCACACTTAATGTGTTGGAACTCGCAACTTACTTTTTACTGATGGTGCTTTTGATAGAACCCATGGATGTCAGTTTCAGTGCCTCAAGTTCCAGCTTCTTAACTCTCGACTTCTGCCCAAAATAAAATTATCTCCATAAGCAATGAATGATTACAGGTCAATGCCTTCTTGTATCTGTCCTGCAACAATTCTTGCCCTGTGGTTTCAGGTTATATGGTTTTTTACATTTACATCTCCTCACATACGTTTGTTGTTGTTTTTTCAACTAGTTATTTCTGATTGCTAATGTTGGTTGAAATGATATTGCTGGCATTACAGTGGCTTAGTGTGAGCACCATAATATGTGCTGCATGTAGGAAATCCACAACCTCTTCTTCCATCTTCTGAGTCTGTGTATCCTCTTGTTGGTTGAATATTGAACCCTAGTTAAATAATGCACTCCAGTGAATCCAATAAAAGTCAGCTTGGAGAATCATAATGTGAACATTTCTCTAATCCTTTACAAACTCACTTTGACCATCCTAAGTGTACCATTTACAACACTGTAAATTCAAACAAATGTGTATATATATATAGACATAGACCATATATATATATATATATATATATATATATATATATATATACACACACATTAGAAATGTTCCTCTAATAATGTTAATAAAAAGCAAAACATATGTCACATATTGCTTGCTTGAAAGTGAATGTTTGTACATTGCCATACTACAAGTTCAAAAATCCCTTTGTGACAAAAAAATAGAAAAGGCCAAATCACATATAACCCCAATTGGACATAGGAAAGAAATGAGGATAATGCTAATCTATTTGAGTCTAACCACAAAATTATCCTTACAAGCTGAAATGGCCAGTGTCTCAAAGCCTAATGGCAGGTACCAGTGAAAAGGTACATTTCAGAGCCACTCTGTCAACTACCATTCATCATTACTGGGCTGCAAATAAGTTGGTAAAGTGAGTTTTAGAAAGAATCTAAAAAGACATTTTTGGGCGACATATGTCAGGAAAAGCATGAAAGAAAATAAATTGTTTTGAAACCAGAAGCTACAAGTGCCAAAATTCAAAGATGGAACATAATTTTCTAACCCTTACTTGGAGGTACATATTTAAGGAATAAGGGGAAAGCTAGATTGGTGGGGTTGCCCCATTTTAGACATTTGGTTACTGGTTGACTATGATGTGACCCTGGTCAAGCAGTAACCACAATCCTAGTTATGCCAAGTCTCCCACTCCAGTGAAAGAAGGTCACCAGGAGCAAGAATAGTATCGCTGGTAGTGGTTTGGTAGAGCAAGGTTCAGACTGGGCATTGGGGACAGACAGGCTGGAGTCTCATGTTGGTGGTCCATGAGGGCTGACGCTTGTTCTGCAAATCGTTGGACTTGAGGAGGCTCATGCTGATTTTCCGTGTGAGTGAGTGGTCCTATGATGAATGGGCCCTTTGCAGTTGCAAAGAGCTCACAACTTTACTTTAAGATCTTGAGAGCCACCCCGAGTGCCCAGGACCTGAGAGGCACCCTTTGGAGAACAGGAACTCATTAAAGATGGGTATGTGAGCTGTGGGGAGCCTGTTATGTTCCTGAGGCTCAAATTAGGAAGCCAGCTGCCTAGACGTTTGAGTCAATCTGGGGTCCTGGGTTCAAGACGGAGGTGCAGGTCCAGTTCTTCTTCCCTAGGCAAGAGAGCAGCAAACATCAGTTCCTTGTGGAGCAGCAGTCAAGCAGAGTGGTATTCCTTGTAGCGGCACAGCAGTCCTTCTTCCTGGTAGAGCATCCACAGGTCCAGAAGTATACTAAAGTGATGGTGTCTGAAGTTCTTCTTTTAGATACTGGTGCCCTGGTTCTGGAAAGTGGGAGAAGCTACTAGACACTGTCTTTGAAGTGCAAGGAATTCCCTGTCTCTGCTGCCCTGACTCCAAGCTGGATGAAGTGACAATGCAGGGTTGTTGAGCCCATTCTGTGGAGACAGGACTCAACCTATTAAGGTGCAGAGGAGGCTGATCTCAGCTCCTCCCTCCTATCCTGCCAGTAATAGCCTATTAAGTCACACCTAAGCTCCTATTGTGTGTGGCTGTGTCCGAGGAATACACAAAGCTCAACTGCCAAATACACCCATACCTAAGCAGACTGCAGGTGCCAAATAGCAAAGGCAGGAAAACACCAGGATTCAGAATTGTAACTTAAATTCTGTGAGTTAGAATGTTAAATTAGAATTCCAGAGACTCAGAACTTGAAGGGGTTATCTCTTTACATTTGGAAATTGCACTTATAAAATGTAATAAGGCAACTCCAAAGTTATACTATCAGACAGATAGGTCTTGCAGTAGTGCAAAATGAATGTAATAGTTTTTCACTGCCAGGACATGTCCATTTTTTAAAATACACTGCACCCTGCCTTTGGGATGTCCAAGGCCTACATTAGGGGAGATGTATTAAAAAGGAAGGTTTATGCCTGGCAAAAGGTTTATTTGCCATGTCAAAATGGCAGTTTAAACTGCCCACACAGGCTCTGCAATGGCAGGCCGGAGACATTTTTACAGGCCTACTTAAGTGGGTAGTCCAACCAGTGCTACAAGCCCACTAGTAGCATTTAATTTATAGACCCTGGGATCATGTAGTGCACTTTGCCAGGGACTTACAATTAAATTAAATAAGCCATTGCGGATAAGCTAATATTATCATGTTTAGGGGAGAGAGAACACGCTATTTAGCATTGGTAGCAGTGGTAAAGTGCACAGGTTCCTAAGGGCAGCAAAAATAAATTCATTAAAAAGTGGGAGGAGGAAAGCAAAACATTTGAGGATGACCATGCAGAGAAGGCCAGATCCAACACCCCACAGCTCTCTTTGCAAATGTTATAGGTAGGCTTCCGCAGGTCAAGCACTGGAGACACTCTCTCTGGCAGATTTAACCCTTGACTTTTACTGAATGTTGAGATATTCATAATCCACAGCCTTTGCTGTTTTCAGTTTCTATCTGTTGTGAATTATTATTATTTTTTTTTCATTGCTATCCAATGTTAACAAAAAGTGTTTGGTTTGTAGTTACTTGTTTTTGCTCCATCCAAAATCACTCTTCTCAGCAGTCCAGTCCCATATCATATAAAACATGTGCATGAACGAAGATATATTTTCACTCCACTAAAATTTAATTGTAGTAGATAAAAGGATGGAAATTGATAAAGAAATGTTTGCACCTCATTGAAGTAGATAAAAGGATAATAGGAGGCATTTAACACTGTTTCCTGCAGCTCTGTTATTTAGAAAAATGGTAAAGCGGAATTAATATGTTCTACTTAGAGCATGAGCTATACATTACAAGGCACAATGGCCTCTATTATTGCAAGCCAGTACCACACTGCCCTGTTCTTTGTCTAGAGATACCTAGAAGGAACTGAGCTAATAAATGTGTTATCACTGTCTAATCTAGGACCATTCCTGCTCTACCTCGTCATAGGGGAGAATCCTCAAAAGGAATTAACATGCATACTGGTAGCTAAAGTTACTTAAGCGACAATGCTGCTGTTTGAAGAAGAGAATCAGGTAGTAAAGAAACTCTGTAACCTGCAGGATGCCCTGTGTCATTTGCTTGTTTAGTACACACCATGAACTAAGTTTATTTAACATTCTTGGGCTTTGGGTACAGAGATTTGTGTTTATTTAAAACCCAGTACAAGGACATCTTGTCATTAATTTTTACCAATCATGTGGCCTTTCCTTATTTTAAAGCGCTGTGTTATTTTGTTACTGTGGGCAGGTGTGCAAATTGTGATGTGGGCAGGGTGCACTATTCTAGGGCATTTTCCATCTAAGGGAAAAGAAAAAGCACAGTTCAACATGTTTCCATTAAATGCTTCTCAGGGGGTTGCACAAGTGATATTGGGGGTGATTCTGACCGCAGCGGACGGCGGTCGCCGCCCGCCAAGCGGTTCCCGCCGAAAGACCGCTCTGCGGTCAAAAGACCGCGGCGGTCATTCTGGCTTTCCCACTGGGCCGGCGGGCGACCGCCGAAAGTCTGCCCGCCAGCCCAGCGGGAAACACCCTTCCCACGAGGACGCCGGCTCAGAATGGAGCCGGCGGAGTGGGAAGGTGCGACAGGTGCAGTTGCACCCGTCGCGAATTTCAGTGTCTGCAAAGCAGACACTGAAATTATTCGTGGGGCCCTCTTACGGGGGCCCCGCGGCACCCCCTACCGCCATCCTGTTCCTGGCGGGAGAACCGCCAGGAACCGGATGGCGGTAGGGGGTGTCAGAATCCCCATGGCGGCGGAGCGCGCTCCGCCGCCATGGAGGATTCTTAAGGGCAGCGGGAAGTCGGCGGTACACCGCCGACTTTCCGTTTCTGGCCACGGCTGAACCGCTGCGGTCAGAATGCCCAGCGGTGCACCGCCAGCCTGTTGGCGGTGCTACCGCCGACCTCCGCCATGGCGGTAATTACCGCCAGGGTCAGAATGACCCCCATTATGTTTGAAGCCTTGTTTCTGAACAATAAATTCCAATCTTCTTTTTGACATTAAGGGCCAGATGTAGGAAAGGATTTGCGAGTCGCAAACGGCAAAAACTGCCGTTTGCGAGTCGCAAATTGCATTTTCCTATGCAGAAATGCCTTCTGCGAGTCGGGACCGACTCGCACAATGCATTTCAGAATCGCAAATAGGAAGGGGTGTTCCCTTCCTATTTGCGATTCCTAGTGGTATGCAATACCATTTGCGACCGCATATGCGGTCGCAAATGGTGTCGCAGTTACCATCCACTTCAAATGGATGTAACCCACCCGCAAATTGGAAGGGGTCCCCATGGGACCCCTTCTTCTTTGTGAATGGACCCCAAATTATTTTTTCAGGGCAGGTAGTGGTCCAAGGGACCACTACCTACCCTGAAAAAATACCGAAACTAAAGGTTTCGGATTTTTTTTAAGTGCAGCTCGTTTTCCTTTAAGGAAAACGGGCTACACTTAAAAAAAAAAAAAACTGCTTTATTTAAAAGCAGTCACGAACATGGAGGTCTGCTGACTACAGCAGGCCTCCATGTTTGTGAGTGCCCATAGTCGGTATGGGGCCGCAATTTGCGACCCACCTCATTAATATTAATGAGGTGGGTCATTGCGACCCCATACCGACTCGCAGACGGTGTCTGAGACACCGTTCTGCATAACATTTTGCGAGTTGCAAATAGCGAGTCGCTATGACTCGCTATTTGCAAGTCGCAAAATGTTTCTTTGCTACATCTGGCCCAATGTACTTACAAATGAACTCTCAACTTGATCTTGGAGTAGTAATGTATACATTTCATACTTTAGTGCACAGGCTTGGAACCAGTCTATACACCTATTTTTTCTGAAATAGCACTTTCTTCTGCAAATACTAGGAAACACAGAACAGTGATTGGCTTGCAGTGTTTTGGAGCAAGCACTGTCTACAGCTCATAGACTAATTTGTCCATTTTATAATTTAATGTGTGGGATAAAAGCAGCATGGTGTCAGCAAAACTAACGCACACACCACTTCTAGTGATGCATTTAAAACCATCAGAATGAAACCTAGGAACAGTAGTATTGTGAGGACATTCATTCTGGAGGTATCCATATGCAAAGTGATATGTGATCTTTGTTGCTGCAGTACTTGTATCAGAGCATTGGAAAAAATCTGTAGCACTTTTAGTGAAAGAGGATGACATCATAGTGTTGTTCCTTGCACCAGACAGAGTCACTGCTAATATTTTAGGTGTGAACCTGCTGGTCACTATAATACATCATGACCTGAAGTTCTATAAGGTGAGCCAGGTTTTGAAAATTTAAGTGAAGTAGGTCCTAAGGAGTCAAGAGACCTTACCGATAGTTGCGTAGGTATATTAAATGCCTTATCTTGGCCTGAGTGGGTTATAGCGGAAGCATCCATCACAGAAAAGGGCTTAGAGGTAGGGTTCTCTCTTTTACTGTGTGACATTAGAGTGTTTCAAAGCAGTAAAAGTGCAGCAAAATGTAGGGTTTAGCAGTCTCTACTGAAAAGCTGATATTCCCTTTGGTGGTGCTTTATCAGTTATAATCAGGTTTAATTGAAAACCATAAAATAATGTCCCTTACTGACTACTCAATCCAAGGCACAGTTACCAAACGAGGTAAGGGTAAACCATGACTCCCTTGACATGGAAAACAGCCATACCTTTGGGATCTGAGTATTCCTGAATATACAATGAACTGTCTTCGAGCTGGAGAGCATCATGACAAACAGATGAGGCTTTCGGCAGACATGAACAGAGAAACACATGTTGAGGCTGGTCCATTGCAAGGTGATGGTAGACATCTTGTTAGATTTCATAAAGTTTAATGGTGGTGCTAGTAAAATCACCTGCAGCATCCCTAGCTTGAATATTAGACCTGTCAGCCATAGGGTGGTCTTTTCCACAAACGTTTGACTTCACCTCCACTTTTTGTTGACATTTGGTTTTGTTGGCCTTTGGACTCTGTGTACTTTACCACTGCAAACCAGTCCTTGTGCTCTCCCCCCTAAACATGGCAAAATTGGCATGGACCTGATTTGCATATTTAATTACTTATATGTCCTTTCACTTATACTTAAGTACTTATAAGTCCCTTGTACAGTGGTATACCATATACCCAGGGTCTGTAAATTAAATGCTACTAGTGGGTCTGCAGCAGCACTTATTGTGTCACTCACTTAAGTAGCCCTGTTAAACATGTCCCAGGCCTGCCTTTGCAACCTGAATGCAGCTTTGAACTGCCAGTTTGACTTGGAAACACAAACCATTTGAAAACCTTAAACTACCTTTTTATTGTATATTCCACCTCTAAGGTAAGCTGTAGGTAGTGAATACGACAGCACGCATGGCAATTCAAAAGTCCATTCTCGCTGGTATGCCGGTGGGGGCCCATGTGCTCAGTCAGGCATTGGGGATGGCCTGCCAGTGGGCCAAGAGTGGCAAAGAGGCCTACTCTCCCCAATGAACTGCTTCACCCCATAGCAGAAGCACCTGGTGTCCCAGCGCATGCTCAACACAGTTGGCTCCTTGAGTGCCAGCTGCAATTGTGTGACTGAAATACTGGTAGCCGCCGGATACCTCAGACCTCTTTGTACTGAGCCTGGCAGTGCTGGAGGCGAGGGGGCTCAACAGGTCGCCCATGGGCATGGGCATTGGGACACAGGCTAGTGGATCCCCTGTTTTTTTGGGAACGCTTTGGCCTGCTTCTATTGCACTCTGTTCCTGGAAGTACTGGGCACTGAACGACTCAATGTGTGGAGTGCCTATGCTGGGGCAGGCAAGACACAGAAGTGCTTTATTGTGCCCACATTATATGATTCATCCTACAGGCCACCTGTGCATCTCCTTAGGCCTAGCATTTGGCATGTGGTGCCTTGCAGCATTATTTGCTTGGATGAGTTCCTTGCTGCGACTGCACGGCAGGCAACACTTCTTCGTACAGCCCTAGGGACACCTGACCACAATGGGCAAAACATATAAAACACATCCTAAGCTACATTTTGTTTTGCAGAAGACCCCCCCCCGAGCTTCGTGAGGAAGGTGCAGTAGCACCTGAGGCTGGTCCAGATACTCAGGCGGCTGAGTTGAGTGACAAGTTGCGTCACATAGTAACAGCCATGCAAGACAGCTTCACTACAATACATGGTAAGATCGATACCCTCACCTTCCGAGTGGCTAGGATGTCCTTAACATCTAGAAAAGCAAACAGAGCAACTGGACATGGTCAAACAGGGAGTGTCGGACCATGAACAAGTAGTGGAGCTTGTTTGGCCGCATCATGAAGATAGCACAGTACGGTCCAGTAATGACAAACAGGGTGTGCCTCTTCATGTGTCTGATCAGTTATTAGACTAGTTTTGTCATTATTATAATGATCTGTATGCCTCATGCCTCCTGCATGACGAGCAGGCTACAGCATCTACATTGCACACATTACCATGAAGTGGCTAATGATGGTGCATAAAGAGTGTCTTATGGCACAACTCCGCCCTTTTGAGATAGAAGTAGCTGTGCTGAAGGACATGCTGGGTGGAAATGCACCTGGTAGAGATTGGCTGATGGTGACCTTTTATAAAGCCTACCAGGATAAACTAGTCTTGCACTTGGTTACTTTGTTTGAAGAGATGATGAAGGATGGTTGCATGCCCCTAAGATGCGAGAAGCCTTGTTGTTCACTCTCTTAAAGCCAGGAAACCCAGCAGATTGATGGTAGTCTGTCATTATTAAATACATACACCAAAGTTTTTGCCAAGATCTTGGTGAAACGCCTAGTGCCTCTATTGTCATGTGTAAGGGGACCTGGAGCAGGCAGGATTTATCTGAATGTGCATGCTACTGCTGTCTTTCTCTATGCTGAAAATGCATTTGACTCTGTCAAGTGGTTTTTTTTCATGTTCTCTGTGTTGTGAAGCGTGGGAGTCAGCAATGTGTTTTTACAAGTTGTTCAGGTGCTCTATGCTGAGCCTACTTCATGTGTCTGCATCAATGGGATGGTCTTGAATCCTATAGTCAACACAAGGGTTAATCTGCAGCGTTTCCCCTTGTCGCTGTTGTTATATGCACGAGTTGCAGAGCCTCTGGCCTGTGTGCTATGTGAATATCATGCTCACCATTGTCTTTGCTTTCCACACTACAACCTCATAGGCTCTACCTATGCTGATGATGCGCTGCTTTATATAAGGAATCCAGAGCACAACCTATACCCAATTCTTAGGTAGGTAGTTGTTTTTGGGCAACTAGGCTGCAAATTAATTGGGAAAAATCCTCCCACTCCCACTACAGCACAAGTGGAACATGAGTACCCGCTGCAGCGGACAACTGACTCGGTGCGGAACCTGGGCATTCAAATATATACAAGCATACGGACCCAGCTGTATCTATGATGGACAGCTATGGTAGGTCAGCGCAGCACCTCACAGAGGCAGTTGAGTATTGAAAACACTTACCCCTAATACTCTGTGGCCATATCACCATCATGAAAACTGCATTGCTATCTGTTCTTATTTGCTAATATTCCAATTTTACTCCCTAGAATGGTTTTCCAAGCCTTGCATCTGTCCTGGGCTGGTAAGCAGCCACAAGTGAGCTGGAACAGGCTTACTCTCCCCTACGCCACCAATGGTCTGAATGCTCTGGACCTGGAGGCTTATTATAGAGCTGCATGATGCATGTTCAGCCATTGCTGGCTGGGTTCAGGGACTTGCCCAGGCTCAGGTTAGAATGTAACACTGCTCTTTCGCTCACTTTGGCCAGTACATTGTTTCACAGGTGGACCCAGCACTATCATACCATGGACCTTGTAGGTACCATGCAATACTCATGGAAGAAACTGGTAGAAGTACAGTTTAGACCTTTGCTTTACTCACCACAGATACCACTAGAGTGGTGTATGAAGTGTCCCCTTAGATAAGAAAGGACCATGGTGAAGGGACTAGGGTAGCTGAGTATGCGCTGCATGGGTGATTTCTTTGCAGACTGGCTCCTCCGTAGTTGGGATAATGTGAACAAACAAACTGTTATACTTGCCATACTAACTCAGTTCCATTACTATACGGTGCACCACATGATTCAAGACCTACGAGTAGAGACGTTGGCTGAAACACAAGAGTTGCCCGCTTTGACGTACTTGTTGCAAGTGTGTACACCCCATTGCTTGATAGCCAAGTTATTTGCATGCTCACAGAAGCGCGTTGTCTGGGTATTTGCAGGGCCCATAAGAACTGGCAGGAGGACTTAGACTTGGTGATAAGTGATAGACCACAGACTTCCTGCTACTCCAGTGTCCTGACTATTTTCTCTGAACAGCCACCATCGACTAATCCACTTCAAGTATCTTAATTGGGTGTACTATGCCCTGGCTTGACTGTTTTATTATGGTTTGTGCTACAGCTAATGCTGCCCTCACTGTGTATGGATAATTCTGGTTTTATGCATGTGGACTGGTTCTGCCCTGGCTTGCAACATTATTGGATTGCAGTCTTCGGGAACCTTTGAGGTTTCACAGGTAGGAATATCACACTGTCTGCCTCATTGGTACTGCTGGGTTATGATAGAGAATTCCCTGAGACCTATAGATGCCTTGTAGCTCTGGGTTTAATGCTGACAAAGTACAGGATTTTAATGTGCTGGGTAAAGGGTCTGCTTCCAACACTGCAAGAGTGGTACGCGGAGATCGTATACTGTAGCAGTCAATCTGACCTGTACCAGGATCTCATGTGGATCCGCAGCCCTCTAAAGGATATTTGAGGGCTGTATCAAGTCTTCCTTGCCAGTCCATGTGATGATGTAACAGCAGCAGGCAGAAAGGGCAAAGTGAGGATGTAGGCAGTATCACAGGGTTAGAGATAACTCTCTCTCAGTTGTAAGTTTCTGAGGATGCTATTCACTGTGTGGCTGCCCTGAGTGCTGCTGTAGGCATCTTGGTGTACTGACATGTTGTGAAAACTTTGAAGGGGTTGGCCACCGACCTCCCTGAGTCAGTAGGTATGAGTGTTGTGGAAGGCTATAGTCTTTAACCATATGTACAGTTATGCATTACTGGAGTAAACTGTGTCGAATGTCATGCTAATAGAGCATCTGTCTAGTAAGTATCTGTCAACAATGTATCTTGACAGTGATTACCATATCATGATGTGCTGTAAAATAAAGTTAAAAAAAATAAGTGCTAACTTTTGACTGGGAACAGATAAGCATTTCACGTTTGTTGTTTGAGAAATTGCAATTCAAACTCCTCTTTAATGGTAAAGTCAGAATTTACTTTACAATTTTGAAAATGCCACTTTTAGAAAACTTACCTCTTTCCGCCCTAAATTATTTGGTGCCTGCAGACTCCTCTGCATCACATAACTGGTTATAGTTGGCAGTTGGAGGGATTAGGTGTACCTGAATGTCTGAATGAGCCAACCACTGGCAAGCTGAGGGGGCAGAGCAGGGCACAACTCCTCATGCAACTGAATGGGCTGTGCTCAGCCTTCACACAAAGGACTTGTCACCATGCATTGTTCATGCAGGCAGTCTACAGCCAGGGCAGGGGAACTTGAAATGTCTCCTACTTCAAAGAAGGTACCACGCATAAAAAGGGAACCTTCAGACCCACTCTTCAGTTCACTTTCTGGACCTGCAGAAGGACTCTCAAAGGACTGCCTGCTGGTGTGGCCTGCTGTGTGCTCCACAAAACTACTTAATCCCACCTGGAACAACAGCTTTGCTGCCTGCACCATGTCTATAAAACCCTCTGAGACTTACTGTGCTGCTTGAGCCCTGCTTCTTTACCAGCACCCAGGACTACCAAAGTGACTCTAAGAGCTAATTTTCTGACCAGCTGATCAGAACCTCTGGGACATAAAAGGCTCCCATCATTTGAACCTGCACCTGGACCCAGCCTGAGGGAGTCCTAATTCCCCAAGTAGTGCCCCCCCAGTCCTAGATCCTTGTTGGTAATGATAAAGTTGACACAAAGCCAAAATCCAAAACTTTGGAATTTGTGGCTAACCGAGGGAAGACTGGGACCAACCTGCTTATCCACCCAAGGTGCATCGCCTGTCAGCCTGACTTTGTGGTAGCTCCTGCTATGTTCTTCTCCACAGCAGCAAATTCTGTTCAGCGGTCTCATGCTAAGGGGTATCTGGCTTCCTGGAACTACTTTTGGGTACAGTCTCCAGCTTTGTCCTGCTGAAGATTTTTGACTTCCAAAACGAGACTAAGTTAAAAAAAGAAATCTTCATTCAGCGGTTCACAGACTATCACGCTCCCTCCTTGGACACCATCTGCAGCCCTGCCCCAGCTGAACTTTACTTTCTCAGAATATTTTCTACAAAATTTCTTTTAAGTCTGAAGTTAAGTGCTAACCGGGCCCAATTCATTCTTCATATCTGAACTGCACTCCATCGCTGTCAGCCATATTTTTTATTTACCTTCACCTGGTCTCGCGCGACTAGATATCCACAGTTGGTGCTTAGTTTAGGAGCTACATTCTACTAAAAGCTTTAAAAATTCATAACTCTAGTTCTAATGATTGGATGTTTGTCATTTTGGTGTCAATTCATGTATTACATTTTACTCTATGTTTGTAAATTGGTATGGATTTTTCGTGTTGTGTTTTAAGTTTATTACTGTTTGTGTGCTACATAAATATTTTACCCACGGCATCTAAGTTAAGCCTGACTGCTTTTGTTCCAAGCTACCAGAGCATTAAGCACAGGTTAATTTAGTGACTTTTGTGGTTCACCCTGACAGGGATTGTGGCTATTGTTTGAACAGAGGTCACCTCCCTTGAAACAATAACCCAATTTCTCATATTGATGTTCAGCGGACCGGTTCAGGACTTGTGTTTGTGCAGTGCTATACTGTGAGTTGTGTAACACAAATACATGTCCCAATATACATATTTTGACACCAGAGTTAACATCTTTTTTTTTATCCTTCTTAGTTTTCTATTGGTTCATTTATCTCTTTTCTAAATGTAAGTGCCCTACCTTCCTTCCTGTATGTAACATGGAGATGGATCGAAATGGATCAGATCAACTTTGACACCTTCAAAAAGGCTGAGCTGCCGAAGCACTAGAAAGAAAAGGGGATGAAGGCCGGCAGGAAGGCTTCTAAACTGAATCCCTGGGTTGCCCTTTGAGCCTTTGAGGAGGAAATGAGTTAGCAGGCCACGGGATGTGGCTCGGGCCGACCACAGTGGCTGCCATTTAGCGGAGCTCCTCTTTCCGCTTTCTAATCCCTCTTAAATCCGCTCAATTATCCGGCCTCCCGTCCCGATGGTGGCGAAGGGCAGGGAGTGACCACATTGGCAGGGCAGAGGCCCAGGGGCGATCTTGCCCCAAGAGTCACTGAGGAGGGGCCGGGGCGCCCTGTGGCCTATTAGCGGCGGCGCAGCCACATTGTTCCGGCTGCTGAGAAGTGGTGCACCAAGCCGCCAGACCTGCATCGGCTGGTGGAGTGGAGAGGGTGGCCATTGTGTGTATGGCCCTGTTTGGGGTCACCTTGGCCAGAGGAGCTGTGGCTGGAGCCGGGCGGAGTCTTTGGTACCCGGCCCCCCTCCCTCTCTACTTGTAGTGGCGGTGGTGACATCCGGAGCCCAGGAGGCAGACAGCACAAGGAGCAGGGGGCACAGAGGTGAGGCCGGAATAAGCCCACTGTTGTGTGGCAGACCCGCGGCTGAGGTACGGGTCAGAGGTGCGGTGCACACGGGCCGAGGCCCAGGGTTGGCCCGCGCTGGGGGTTGCTGGAACTGCAAGGGGGGAGCTGTGGATGGTTGTCTCCCCCTCTTCCCCTCAACCATCCCCTCTCTTTTTTCTCTACGGAGGCAACAGCACAGCTGGCACAGTGGGGGACATGGGGGCCCTGCCTCCCCCTTTTAGTGAAGAGACATTAGTGGAGCTGGTGTCTTAAAGAGGAGCAGAGCGGCGGGGTACAGAGGTGGGCACAGCAAATAGGAGGGGGTCCGACTGGCTTGGTGGACCTTGCCCTAGGAGTGTATTGAGGCAGGCAACACAGCGAGACTGCAACTGGAGTGGTTGCTGGCGGGCCTCCTCGGTGAGATCGCCCTTCTAGCATGGTCAGAAACAAGGAGCACCCTCTGCTCCAGGTGAATAAAATGGACAAATATGCAGTGCAGAGACCGGCGGGGGGAACAGTGGTGCCAGGCGATGCTGAGGAGGGTCAGGAGAAGGACCGCGGCCCAGGGGATGAGCCTTCTCTGAGTGCAATAATGGCGGCAATCCCAGATCTGCATAGCTCCCTGGAACCCAAGCTGGACGCGGTCACAGTGGATGTAAATCTTCTTTTCGCAGATCTTGAGAAAGTCACGGAGAAGGTCATTAACGGAGAAACAGATATTGCCCAGTTACAGTCTACATCTAAGAGGATTGAGGATCAGGTCCAGTTCCTTACCACTGAGCATGAGAAAATAATGGCACGTCTGGAGGATCAGGAGGGGAGGGCTCAGAGAAACAACATTAGAGTGGTTGGGGTCCCGGAGAGAGCTGAGGGCCCGAGTGTCGAGTTTTTCTTGGAGACCCTGATAGTGGACTCCTTGCGTCCTAAGAGACTCTCTAAGTTCTTCACGGTCGAGCGGGTGCATAGGGCTCCGATCCCACCACGAGGCCGGGGGCCCCCCCGAGGACCATCATTGCACAAATTATTTACTTTAGAGATGAAGATGCCGTCCTGCAGGCTGCCAGATCGCATGGAGATCTTCAATATGAGTATGTTACTGTATGTTTCTTTCCAGACTTCAAGATGAGGGTCTAACAGAGGCACCAAAGCTTTCAGGAGGTCAGGTCAAAAAAACGAGGAGAAGGCCTTGCAGTGCTGGAAGAGTCCCGTAGGAGGCCGCAATGGGGGGGGGTAGGATGGTCCCTCCTCCCAGAGGAGACAGGAACAGGGAGTGGAGGCAGCTGGAATATAGTCGTGAGGAACGGTGATGTTGGCATAACACATTGAGGAGACTACTGGGCCCATGTGGTGGTGGTTCCTGGTGTCGACTGGGGATGGAACAGGCGCAGTGCTTGCAAAGAACTTTCAGGAGGCACACAGCCTGTAATGAGTATTGGGGGATGGTTTTGAATTGCATTTTATCTTGGCATTACTGTTGGAAGTGACGTGGGACGATGGCGCCTGCCCACCCACGCAGGTGTTAAAGATATTATGGGCGACAGACACTCCACTGATTGGGGGTGTGTGGGCAGTTTTAAGCCCGCTAAGAGGGGTAGCGGGGGGGAATGTTTAGTTGGGAATTGTTGGTATACAGTTTTTGGTTGTATACTGTTTCTATGACACTGTACATCTATGGGCTACTGAGCAATAATGCCGGGGATGGAGCGGCCAGGGAGGGAACACCAGATCTGGTGAGCAGCAAAGCGACCCAGGTGGGGAGGAGGGAGTATACATGGCAGGGATGATGACATGCACCCCTAGGGTCATGACATGGAATGGGAACCTACAGGCGCGCAGCAGAGGGCAGGTTCCCGGACACACCAAGGACGTGACAAATTCGTTTTCCTTGGTTGATGCTAGCGCAGACCTAGGGAGCCCAATCTCTAATATGGGATGGGCGACTATACTGACCGATTGACTTAGGCATATTCTGTCTTCCACTCTGTAAGTGACTGTATGTGCACTTGATAATATTACTGATATATAGGAGAAGTAGTTTTATAATCATAGACTTTTTTTGTGGGTCCTGAAGAAGCGTCACTGGATCACTTTGTGACCAAACATAGACGCGAAACATGTTGACCATGCAGGATTAGGTGAACTACCTTCCCTGATTTTAGAGTGTAACGGTACATTATTCCCAGTAACACTCTGATACTTTTGTTTTTAATATTGGCCTGAACCCAATTTCTATCGCATTAAAATAGTGGCTTAGGTTCAGAGCTAATTTTAGAGTCTTGTCTTTTGTTCCACACTCTCCATCTTCGATTCAATTCTTTCCCCAGACCTCCGTTGTTAGCAATTTTATTATGGTTGAGTGCCACCCAGAATGCTGGGCGGCCCGCCAGGCATTGCAGCACCAGTCTGGCGAGGAGCAAGCCCGATGATGATACCTGTCACCCAAAAGGGTGCTTGAGGGCTCTCCTGAGTATACTCAGTATAGTTTCGCCACCTCTGATCTCTTTCTTGTTTTCTCTCTGTCGTGGAACAGTGCACTTATTTTGATATTATGGAATGGGAACCGTCTGGGCAGTCGTATTAAACACACCATAGTCCTTCAATACCTACATAGGCACAGCTCGATCTAGTCCTCTTGCAAGAAACACACCTGAAGGGGAATTATTATAAGGCTCTAGACAGGTTTGGGTATCTCTTGGTAGCACACATGGGTTACACATCAGATTCTAGAGGGGTGGGGATCCTCCTCACAAAATCAGCACCCTCCATCCTGGCACGCACCTGGTGGGACCCATTGGGGCGATATGTGGCTGTTTCAGATGTTTGGGAAGGCCGAGTCCTCAATCTGTGTTCGGTATATGTTCCTCCGAGACATCAGGGCGCCACCCTGACAGACCTTGGCGCCCTGCTGCTTGATTTCCCACCAGGACTTCTGATCCTGGGGGGTGACATGAATATGGTTTCCTACCCAGGGTTAGACAAGCTCTCACATGTGAAGGGGACCCCTGCCTCAGCAACGCTTCAGTCCTTTATGGACTCCTTTGGTTTGACAGATCTGTGGAGGGCACTAAATCCCGGGAAGCAGCAATACATCTATACCTCTTTCATCCAGGGCAGTTCATCTAGGCTGGACTATTTACTCACATCGGGAGCCCATGTGGGCGAATTCCGAGAAGCAGCCCATTACCCAAGAGGGATTTCGGATCACTCCCCTGTAGAGGTCGTCTTGCTGGGTCCTTCATGGTCCTGCACTCTACCTCTGCAAATTGACCCTTGGTACCAGAGGGACAAGTTTTTTGTGGACAAAAGGATGGAGAGGGGCACCCAATATTATGAGGAGAACTTAGGGTTTGTGGACTCAGCGAATATCATGTGGGAGGAAACTGTACTCAGGGGCCACGCACAAGACTTGATCGGCGGGAAAAAAAATGACTGCAATTTACAAGCACCGGCCATTGAGTGGGAGATCGTGGCTCTCGAGGCCCGTTGTGAGGTGGACAGGGGGGTGGAGGGTGACCTTCGGCACCAGCTACGACTAAAGCGCTACCAGCTGTGTGCCCTGGCCGAACAGCATTCGTGGGCTAATATGCATTGGCGACCCAGCATTGCCTCTATGATGTGGGCAACAAAGCCAATAAACTGCTGGCTTGGTTGGACAAGAGGGACAAGGAATGATCATGGGTCAGGTAGTAGAGTCTAGGGGCGGTGCCCTCTGTGAGACAAATGAGTCCATAGCAGAGGCGTTCGCAACATACTATGAGGAGGTTATACCTCAGTGACTCAGATGACGGAGGAGGATTGCGCTGACCTCCTGCGGGACATACTGCTTCCGGGGCTCTCAGCTCAGGAAAGGGAAGTGTTGGATGCTGAGCTGACAGAGGATGAGCTTACCGTGGCACTGGGAGGTTGCAGTCAGGTAAAACGGCACATCCGAATGGACTCCAGGTGGAGTTGTTTAAATGCCTGGGAAGCAAGATAACACACCATATGTTGGCCATGTTTCTGGAGGTGAAGGAGGTAGGGGCGCTGAAGCTGGATTAGTGGACCTCGACTATCGTAGTGAAATGTGCCTTCTACAGACCCATTTCCCTTCTGAATACAGAGGTCAAGGTCCTGGCAAAGGTCCTAGCTACTAGATTGCACGCGTTTATTACTAAGCTCATTCATCCGGACCAATTGGGCCTCATGCCGTCCAGATCGATGTGCTTGAATTTGCAGAGACTCTACGGGGTCTTACACATGATGGACCATTGGACAGAGGGGCAGGCGGCGCTTCTGTCCCTCTATGCAAAAATGGCTGACAGTTTTGAATGGCCTTATATGTTTGCAGTCCTTAAAAGGTTTGGAGTGGGCCCATGATTCCTGGCCTGGATCAGGCTTTTATACAGTCAACCGTTGGCCCGAATGCGGGTCAATGCGACATTGTCATGACTGTTTGCCCTACACGGGAGAACAAGACAGGGTTATCCGCTCTCTCCGATCCTATTTGCGTTAGCACTTGAGACCTTGGTGGAATGGATTAGGCAGGATCCCCTGATTAGGGGCATTGACTTGGGAGCAATATGGGAGGAGCGTATCTCCCTATACTCAGATGATATTCTGCTGTATGTCACCCGTCCCGATGGTTGGTCGACAGGATCCTGCAGATCTTTCTCATATTCGGGGATCACTCCAGCTATCAGACCAATTGGGCCAAGTCATTGGTGTTCCCTCTGGCTGGAGATCCACCTGCCCTCCCCCTAGGGTGTGATGTACCGATCGCCATGGAAGGCTTAAAATACCTGGGGATATATGTGACAAGGGATCAGGAGCGCTTCCTTAGTGAGAATCTGCAGCCCCTGCTCGATGGATTTTGAGGGGACGTGGCCAGATGGAGAACGCTGCCCCTTTCTCTTATGGGTAGAGCTGCTCTTTACAAGATGATGATGCTGCCGAGTATGTTATACTTCTTTCAGAATACCCCCTTGTAGGAAAGTACCATCTTTCTTGGCATGTTACTCCCATTTTTACCTGTATGTCAGTATGTTTTTGCCTGTCTCACTGGGATCCTGCTGGTCAGGACCCCAGTGTTCATAGTTTGTGGCCTAAGGTGTGTGTTGTGGATTGTGCTTAAATGTGTCACTGAGACTCTGCTTGTCAGACCCTCAATACTTACGGTATCACTGCTTTTAAATTTGTCACTATAGGCTAGTGACTTCATTTACCAATTTCAATTGGCACACTGGACCCCCCTTATAAGTCCCTATTATATGGTACCTAGGTACCCAGGGCAGTGGGATTCCAGGAGATCCTTATGGGTACAGCATTTCTTTTGACACCCATAAGGAGCTTAGGCAAACCCTTTCACAGGACTGCCACTGCAGCCTCCGTGAAATAGTGCACACACTATTTCACAGCCATTTTCACTGCACTTAAGTAACTTATAAGTCACCTATATATCTAACCTTCATTTACTGATGGCTAGGTGCTTAGTTACTAAGTGCGAGGGCACCCTTGCACTAGGAAAGGTGCCCCCACGCAGTCCAGGGCCAATTATCCGGAATTTCTGAGTGCGGGGATGCCGCCGCACACGTGCACTACATATATGTCAATACATATATGTAGCTTCACAATGGTAACCCCGAATATGGCCATGTGAGGTGTCTAAGATCATGGAATTGTCCCCCCATTCCATATGTGGTATTGGGGGCCAATCCCATGCAACCTGGGGGCTCCACCATGGACCCCTGGTACTGCCAAACCAGTTCTGTGAGGTTTCCACTGCAGCCCTAGCTGCTGCTACCTCACAGACAGGTTTCTGCCATCCTGGAGACTCAGCAGCTCAATCCCAGGAAGGCAGAACAATGCATTTCCTTTGGGAGGAGGGTGTAGCACTGACTCCCTTTGGAAATAGGTGTTACAGGCTTGGGAGGTAGCCTCCCAGAGCCTCTGGAAATGCTTTGAAGGGCACAGATGGTGCCCTCCTTGCAGAAGCCAGCCTACACCAGTTCAGGGACCCCCAGTACCTGCTGTGCTGCAAAACTGGACAAAGGAAACGGGAGTAACCACTCCCCTGTTCGGCACCACCCCAGGGGTGGTTCCCAGAGCTCCTCCAGTGTGTCCCTGGCGTTGGCCATCTTAGATTCCAAGGTGTGGGGACACTCTGGAGACCTCTGAGTAGCCAGTGCCAGCAGGTGACATCAGAGACCCCTCATGATAGGTGCATACCTAGGTAGGTAGCCAATCCCTCTCTGAGAGCTATTTAGGGTCTCTCCTCTAGGTGTTTCCTCAGATTCAGTGTGCAAGACTCTTCCAGGAATCCTCTGCATCCTTTGCTTCAGCTTCTGCCCGTTGGATCAACCACAGACTGCTCCAGGAACTGCTTTAACTGCAACAAAGTATCCAGGACGACTCCTATGACCTGCAACTTCAGCTCCATACAGCATTTTGCAAAAGTTTCAAAGGTGTGTATGCTCAGAGGACTGCCTGTCTTCATCCTGCACCAGAAGAACTGAAGGAATCTCCCATGGAGTGACAGAGTCACTTCCCTGCTTCTGCAGGCACCCTTCTACGATGATGGCTGGTACTCTGGGACTCCTCTCCTGATGACAAGCGTGCTCCCTGGAACACAGGTGGTGGACTGACGTGACACGGACTGTCCTAAAGTCCAGTTGTCCAAATTTGGTGGAGGTAAGAGCTTGGCTCCCCCTGCTGCGACAATACCCTTGTGGTCCGCATCTTCTCCAGCTCCTAGGGCTTCTGTGAATCCTGGGACACCCGTGGGTGCTGCCTGGTCTTCTGTGGGCTCTCTGAAGTGCTGAGAGCTCCCTCTGTCTCTATAGTCCGAGTTGAGACGCCAAGGTCTCTCCTGGGTTCAGGCAGCTCCATTTTGATGCAAACCGCGTACTTGTGTGAACCAAGGCTTGTTGGCGGAATCCAGCAATGCAAACAGCCTGCATCCAACAACTCGATGTGGGACATCTCCTTAATCATGCAAAAATCCGCAGCCATCATCTTTGGTGCTCTTCTGTACTTTTCTTCTTACAGGAGAATTCACTTTTGCACCATCTTCTGGGTTGGCAGGGGCTCCTGTTCTTCCTGGAATCTTCTGTGACTTCTGGACTTGATCTCCTCTCTTCACAGGTCTTCAGGTCCAGGAATCCACTGTTTGTTGATTGCAGTCTTGCTTGGTTCTTGCAAAATCTCTTATCACGACTTGTAGTGTGTCCTGAGGAAACTTGCAGTACTTTACTCCTACTTTCCTGGGCTCTGGGGTGGGGTACATTAATTACCTTTATTGTTTTCTTACACTCCCAGCACCTCTCTACACACTACACTTGCCTAGGGGGGAATTTGTGATACACATTCCACTTTCTTAGTATATGGTTTGTGTTGCCCCTACGCCGATTGCAATCTATTGTATTTTCTACTGTGTGCGCTATTATAGAACTGTTTACTTACACTGAGTATTGTCTTTTATTGTGTATAAGTACTGTGTAACTATAGTGGTATTGCAGGAGCTTTGCATGTCTCCTAGCACTGCTACAACTACCTCTAGACAGCCTAAGCTGCTAGAACACTGCCTACATTTCACTAATAACAGATAACTGGACCTACTATAAGGTGTAAGTAACTTAGGTACCCACTACAAACCAGGCCACCCTCCTACACATATTGACAGAGATATGGCACACTCCTACCCTTTCCCTGGCCCTGGTGCACAATCAGGTAATCGTGTGCCACAAACACACCTTTGCACCACAGTGGAAGGGTGACTGTATGAGTCTAGCATATGTTTTATAAAAAAAACAATTCTTAAGCTAGCTTTAAAACTTTCCCCCTCTATATGTGTGTGTTCTCTAGTACACCATACATGCAGTGTATTTTTCCTTGATAGTACCTATTTAAGATGAGAGATATTTTCAGGTGCAAAACTCTGCCTACTTTTTTTAGTGAATAAGATTTTGCATCAAAAAACAAGTGTGGCTGCATGGGAATGCCCACCCACCACCCATAGAATGCCCCATTTGTGCTAAGTAATGCAGTGCAGTGCTCTGCATTTTTTTCAGTTTATTCAAGTAAACTTCCTCCTGTGTAAAACAAGTTTTGCCCTTATAAGTAAATTGGGAAAAAAAGATTTTGTGTTGATTTGTGTCAGTTTTGTGACCCAAACACAACACAAAATCCTAATAAATGTACCCCATAATGTTAAAATACATTATGCGACAATCAGAGGGCACGAGCGGAGTCTGGGGGCAGTGGAAAGGGAGAGTATTGTGGATTGCTTTGGGTACTAAGTGATGCAAAACACATTGTTTTGAGAAATAGTCAACATTTTTTCCGTTATCTTTCCAAACAGAGAGAGGGAGAGTGTGTGTGTGCATTTTTAGTGTGTGTAAAAATTCATGGTGAAATCTGGCACCTCACCATACTCGACTAAAAGCACATGTACCCAACTATTTATCACAAAATACATTTATTAGGCGGGTCTAACACCCCAAACTCCCCCACTGAAACAACGGCCCTGCTAATACTAACATGTGGCTGCTAGTGACCACTTCAAGGGAATTTAATGGAAGCTTAAGAGTGTAGCCTAAGTCGTTGTGGCAGTACTTGAGTACACTAGGTCCATCAAACCCTCTCCTACCTGAGTGCCAGAGGAAAGACTAGCCTGGATAACTGAGAACTTATTTTGAAAGTAGCTAATCGCATCATTTCACTGATGTTTGCTAGACTCTGGTGAATACCTCCAATGACATAAAGTTTTTTTACTACTTAAAACGTTCCCCTTGATTTATTTCCTGCTCCCTCTATATTTTCTTCAAGATATGGCTTTTTAGCTCTTTTGACCCCTGCATAGCATTTTTTGAGAGGTGCTTATATATCACTTTGTCATCAGCTCTGTAGCATTTTTGCCATTGTCTCTACAGAGTTTTACAACATTTCTTCTCTTCTCTAAGACTATCCCTGAACCAGCGGCCAGATGGCTTATTTCTGCTGGGTATATATCAGTAGATGGGCGCAAGCTTATTGGTTGTATTACAGATCCAACTGTCAAGCAAGCTGACTTCCTACTCTACTGAGCCTGAGAGAAATAGAAGAGGTACTCTTTTCCAGGGAGAGAGTAAAAACCCATAGCTGGACTCTATGAAACGCTAATGAGGCACATGGAGCTCTGACTGTCGGGGTTTGATCCTTCACCAAGGCAGACCAGCAAACCTTGATCATATAGTGATCATGTAGCGATTTGTCTAGACTTGTGGGATGGGCTCACCCACCTGCAACATGACGTTGGAGAAGATTTGGACGAGCACATGACCTGCTTGATGTATAGGACTGAACCCAAATTGGGTAGGTTCCAGGGATCAATTGATTTCTGACAGTGCAGCCAACTTACTATCTTCTACTTCATCGATATGTAAATTAAGATCACCCGATATCATGAAATGTGCATATCTTAGGGGCAAATGTTCAAGAACAATTCCCAATTCGGAAATGGTCCTGCAGGGCTCTGAGGTCTGTATATTAATACCCCATAAGTAGACTGATGAGAAGACAAGGTGAGGCAGTAGCCCAGTGTCTCCAGTCCCTACAGGTCATCAATTTGGATTGTCAGGCAGTCACTTCCACTCAGGTGTTCCTTATTATGTGTTTTATAGCCTTCAGAGATAGCTGTGGCAAATGACGAGTGGGAGATCTTAGATAACCAGATTTCTGACAAAAACATCACATCTAGATTTTCTTCACTAATAAAATAAAAAATGCTGCCAGCATGTTTCTGCAGTGAGCGAACATTGATCAGAGCTGAAGAGAACTGTGCATTACTTTTCCTAACCTCTGGAGTGGAGGTGGTGACTTTGTCCCACTGTGGAGGTTTTACTCTGACACCACATTGGGGGCAGTAATGGCTATTCTCTAGGGAGAGTAGTGGGTTTGTAAAGTGCTTTCTTGTGCAGGGACTAGGCTACTTAGTAGGTCCCTGTTGTAACAAATGCGCAAGATTCCTCCTTCTAGGCTATGGGCATGGTGGCTGGCACAGCTGCTGGTGGGACACTGCTAGGGCACCAGACGGGTTTTGCCACCTGCTGTGCATGTCTGTGCAGTGTCCTCAATTATATGCATCTAGCTTTGTGGACAGCTAGAGCATGCACTTCCTAAAAATGGTGCCTCTATCTTCCCCCGTGTAGGAAAAATGGCCTATTTCCAAGGAATATGGTTTATTAGCTGATCCCAACCTCAACAGTTTCAATTTCGATACAGAACATTAAAATTAGATTTTAAAAACAGATATGTGATCCTGTGCTATCTAAACAAACTTACCTTAGAGCTTATTGCCTACAGAGAGGTGCCACAGAACGGAGTTGGGTTTAGAACATTTGAACTTTTGTGTGGTCACCCTGTTAGGGGACCCCTTAGTGTGGTTAAGGATGGGTGAGATCAAGCTCCCTGGAAAGCACCTCAAGATGTGGTTTGCTACATGCTGACCCTCAGGAACCAGATCATTTTTGGAAGAAGGCATCTAAGAACTTGAAGCCAAGAGGTACTAAAACAGTGGAATGACCAGCGGCTACTCTGGTCATGTTTCAGCCTAGCTACAATTTGTGGGTGATAAAGACAGTGAAGCTTTGGGCCCTCTAGGTCTGTTGGACTAGGCCGTATGAGGTGATTGAGAGGAAGGGGTGGCCATTTACCTGGTGGATCTGAAGTCCCCCAGAAACCCCTTAAGAGTACTCCACATTAATCACCTCAAATCCCACTTTGAGAGGTCTGAGGTCAGCAAGTTGTTGGTGAATGATGATGGAGAGGAAGTAGAGAGTGAACATCTCCTTGAATTACTGTCATACAAAGTGATAGATGGATCAGTGGAAGGTGTCAACCTCTCACTTTCACTGACCCACGAATAGCAAGGTGATTGTCCCCACTTGCTGGAACAGTTTGACTTACTATTTTCCCTCAGTTCTGGACTTACACATGTGTGTACCCGTGGCATTCACACTAGGGACAACCTGCCTGTCAAGAATAAAATATACAGGCACTTAGACAAAGTGAGGGCCAGCATTAAAGATGAAGGCCCATATTTATACTATTTTTGTGCCGCATTTGCATAATTTTTTATGCAAAAGCGGCGCAAACTTACAAAATATAATTGTATTTTGTAAATTTGCGCCTCTTTTGCGTTGAAAAATGGCACAAATGTGGCGCACAAAAAATATAAATATGGGCCGAAGTTTCTAAGACATTGGAGTTAGGAGTGTTTGAGCACTTCAGTAGTCATTGGTCCAGCTCAGTGCTGCAAGTATCCAAAGCTGCCCATCCGGCACTGCCCCAGAACTCAGGTTTTGTGTGGACTACGGGTGGCTCAACTCAGTCACCAAGACTGATGCTCACCCCATCCCCAGAGCTGATGAGCTTATAGATCGGTTAGGGGCTACCACATTTTTTGTGCCTTTGACTTGACTTCTGGTCACTGGCAGATTGCCTTAACTGAGGTGGCTAAAAAGAAGTCAGACTTCACTACTGCAGAGGGCCAATTCCAATTTAAGGTAATACCTATTGGACTGAAGCATGCCCCCTTTCACATGCTGGTGAACCAAGCACTTAGCTGGAATGGATGCTTCAGTGCTGCTTATTTGGATGACATAGCTGTCCTCAGAGTAGTTGGGAATACCACTTCTTTCACCTGTAGGAAGTGCTTCTGGACCTGCAATAGGCAGGGCTGAAAGAACAGTGAGTATAAGATAGGGCATGGTCCAGTGGTGTACTTGTGACACCTCGTGGCGGCGGTAAGGTGCAGCCACTCCAGGCCAGAATATACACTATCCTGACACTATCCTGACCCAAAAACACAGATAAAAGGCAGGGCCTTCCTAAGCCTGACTGGTTATTACAGGAAGTTTGTCAAGGGAAATGGCACCATTGATGCCCTCGTGCCTGAGCTGTCTTCTAAGTGGCATCCCAAGAAAGTGGCCTGAACAGCGATGAGCCAGAATACATTAGACACCCTCAAACAGGCTATGTGCACAGCCCCTGTGCTTAAGGCCCATGAATTTTCCAAGGATTCAGTGTATAATCAGATGTCTCAGAGCATGACATTGAGGCAGCCCTATCACACCTAAATGAAGAGGGCCTAGACAAACCTGAACCTTTCATCTCTATGAGGCTACATCCCATGGAATCAAGGTTGAGTGCTATTGAAAGGAAAGTCTTTGTTGTGGTCTCGGCAATGAAGAAGCTGAGACCATATGGGTTAGGGAATCCTTTACAGTTTCCGACAGTCCACAGACTCCTCAGATGGGTCATGCAGGTGAGGGGTGAAAATACAAAACTTGTTGAGGTGGTCCATCTCCCTATATGGAATGGACTTTACGATAGAACACCATCCTAGTTCAGACTACTCCTATGCTGATGGTCTTTCCAGGTTCTTCCAACTTAGTGATGACAACTCCCAAGAGGTAGTCCTCCTAACTTTGAAGAGGGAACATGTGTTGAACCATTCAGCTTTAGGGTAGTCTACCCCTAAACATTTTGTCTTTGCCTATACTTTTTGTTCAAATTCATTTTTGTTGGCCTCAGGACTCTCTACACTTTCCCACTGCTAACCAGTACTAAAGTACTTGTGCTCCCTGTCCCCCCAAACAAGGTAAAATCAGCTTACACCTGACTGGCATGTTTAATTTACTCATAAGCCCCTTGAAGCATGTTATACCATATACCCCATATACCCCAGGCCTGTAAACTGAATGCTACTAGTGGGCTTTCAGCACTTATTGTGCTACCTACTTATGTAGCCCCTTAAAACATGTCCCAGGCCTCCCATTGCAGCCTGAAAGTAGATTTAAACTGCCAATTTGACCTGGCAATCAAACCCCCTTTCCAAGCCTTAAACTCCCCTTTCATTGCATATGTCACCTCTAAGGTAGGAGCTAGGTAGACCATAGGGCAGAATCCTTGTAAATAAAAGGTTAGGCTTGTGCTTCTAAGTTTTACAATTCCTGGTAGTGAAAAACTCTTATATTTGTTTTTCACTACTTTGAAGCGTACCTTCCCCATTGGATAACATTGCGCTGCCTTATTGCATTTACTACGTGATAACTTTTGATTGGCAACAGGTAAGCATTTCATGCTTGGTATTTTGAGAAATTATAATTAAAATCCCTCTTTAATGGTAAAGTCGGGTTTAAAGTTATAATTTGCACAAAAAAGGTCACTTTTCAAAGGTTTTCATTTTCCCGCCCTAAACTATTTGATGCCTGCTGCCTCCCGGGGTCACATGACACTGTATAGTGGTCAGTTGGACTTTATTTATTCTTCCCAGACAGCCATACAATAGATGGATAAGGTGTGCCTGAATGGACCATCCACTGGTAGGATCAGGGTGCAAAGCTGGGCACAGTCCCTCTTGCAACTGAATGGGCTGTGCTGTGCCATGCAGCTAACCTGGAATCAGGGCAGGGGAGTCCGAAAACTTCAAATATTTCAAAGGGAATTCTCTAGAAACTTCTCCTACTTCAAAGACGGCACAGTTTATAAAAAGGGGACCCTCAGACCCACTCTTCAGTTCACTTTCTGGACCTGTGGAATTATTTGCATATGAATGCCTGCCGCTGTGGTCAGCTGTATATTTCACAAGACTGCTTTGCTGCACCTGGAAGGGCTGCTTTGCTGCCGGAACCTGCTTGGAAATCTCAGAGGCCTGCCCAGATGCTTGAGACCAAATAATCTCTTTCTTGTTTTTATTGTCAAAAATATTTTGTCTCTGTACAATAAACCCATGTATAAGTCCATTTAATGTAAGCAATGCAGAGCTCAATAATGCAGTTTTCTTGGTAATGCAGACTGAATGAACGCTGATATAAGACTAGTGATGAGAGCAAAAGCATGCAGGTTGAAAGAGCAATTCTTCAGCAGATCCCCTTTTACTTTCCTTATTTGCTTGGGAAGAAGCTTGAAAAAAAATCACTTTATCTTGTACACATGGAATCCCCACAACTTTAATTCCTGACATGACTCTGAACACATTTTCTTGGTTTTCCACAAATTCTAGACTTCTAGCAATTTCATCAGAATCATCAACTACTCTTTAGCTCCCTCAATCATTGAAACATTCAAAGGATGTTAACTTAATACATGTTCACTTTTGTATTACTCTCTCCAAGGTAAGCTGCCAAGACACTTTGTGCAAAACTAAAATGCTGATATTGGAATGACTAGCAGCCACCTAAACAAAATAAATGTTTGCTCATCTCAGTTACAGATGTTGTTAATAGTGAACCATAATAGGAAGAGTAAAGTACAACCTTTAATGTTTAATTTCACAAAGCAATCTCCCTTCAAACACAGGATCACCCCCACGTGGCTTAATTTGTAAAAGAATGAGTGTTGTACCTCAAACACTGCTTAGAAGCTCACAGCCGTTGTAATTAAAAGATGGCACAATGAATACCAAGGCTGCATAGTCTTTATTCCACCTGGTGCTTCTTTAACCCCTTAGCTGCTGGGCCTTTTCCCCCCCAGTGCTGAGCCCTTTTTTGGCTATTTGGGGTAGTTCGCGCTTAGGGCTTCATAACTTTTTGTCCACATAAGCTAACCACGCCAAATTTGCGTCCTTTTTTTCCAACATCCTAGGGATTCTAATGGTACCCAGAGTTTGTGGTTTACCCTGGAGGAGACCAAGAAAATAGCCAAAATACAGTGAAAATTTAGTTTTTTCCCAAAAAATTGGAAAAAAGGGCCGCCGAAGAAGGCTTGTGGTTTTTTCCCTGAAAATGCCATCAACAAAGGGTTTTTGGTGCTGAAATCACTATCTTCCCACCTTTCAGGAACGGGCAGACTTGAATCAGAAAACCACATTTTCCAACACAAATTTGGCATTTTACTGGGACATACCCCATTTTTACTATTTTTGGTGCTTTCAACCTCCTTCCAGTTAGTGACAGGAATGGGTGTGAAACCAATGCTGGATCCTGGAAAGCTAAACATTTCTGAAAACTAGACAAAATTCTGAATTCAGCAAGGGGTCATTTGTGTAGATCCTACAAGGTTTTCCTACAGAAAATAACAGCTGAAATAAAAAAATATTGAAATTGAGCTGAAAACAACAGCCATTTTTCTTTATGTTTTACTCTGTAACTTTTTCCTGCGATGTCAGATTTCTGAAAGCAATATACCGTTTTGTCTGCTGGACTCTTTTGGTTGCGGGGATATAAAGGGCTTATAGGTTCATCAAGAACCCTAGGTACCCAGAGCCAATAAATGAGGTGCACCCTGCAGTTGGTTTTCATTCTATACTGGGTATACAGCAATTCATTTGCTGAAATATGAGGAGTGAAAAAGAGGTATCAAGAAAACCTTTGCATTTCCAAAATGGGATAAAGATAAGGTTTTGAGGAGCAGTGGTTATTTGCACATCTTTGAATTCCGAGGTGCCCATACTAGCATGTGAATTGCAGGGCATTTCTCAAATAGACGTCTTTTTTACACACTCTCTTATATTTGGAAGGAAAAAATGTAGAGAAAGATAAGGGGCAATAACACTTGTTTTGCTATTCTATGTTCCCCCAAGTCTCCCGATAAAAATGATACCTCACTTGTGTGGGTAGGCCTAGCGCCCGCAACAGGAAATGCCCCAAAACACAACGTGGACACATCCCATTTTTTCACAAAATACAGAGCTGTTTTTTTGCAAAGTGCCTACCTGTAGATTATGGCCTCTAGCTCAGCCGGCACATAGGGAAACCTACCAAACCTGTACATTTTTGAAAACTAGAGACCTAGGGGAATCCAAGATGGGGTGACTCGCGGGGCTCTGACCAGGTTCTGTTACCCAGAATCCTTTGTAAACCTCAAAAAGTGGCTAAAAAAACAAGTTTTCCTCACATTTCGGTGACAGAAAGTTCTGGAATCTGAGAGGAGCCTCAAATTTCCTTCCACCCAGCGTCCCCCCAAGTCTCGCGATAAAAATGATACCTCACTTGTGTGGGTAGGCCTAGCGCCCGCGACAGGAAATGCCCCAAAACACAACGTGGACACATCACAGAAAACAGAGCTGTTTTTTGCAAAGTGCCTACCTGTAGATTTTGGCCTCTAGCTCAGCCGGCACCTAGGGAAACCTACCAAACCTGTACATTTTTGAAAACTAGAGACCTAGGGGAATCCAAGATGGGGTGACTCGCGGGGCTCTGACCAGGTTCTGTTACCCAGAATCCTTTGCAAACCTCAAAAAGTGGCTAAAAAAACAATTTTTCCTCACATTTCGGTGACAGAAAGTTCTGGAATCTGAGAGGAGCCTCAAATTTCCTTCCACCCAGCGTCCCCTCAAGTCTCCCGATAAAAATGATACCTCACTTGTGTGGGTAGGCCTAGCGCCCGCGACAGGAAATGCCCCAAAACACAACGTGGACACATCACAGAAAACAGAGCTGTTTTTTGCAAAGTGCCTACCTGTAGATTTTGGCCTCTAGCTCAGCCGGCACCTAGGGAAACCTACCAAACCTGTACATTTTTGAAAACTAGAGACCTAGGGGAATCCAAGATGGGGTGACTCGCGGGGCTCTGACCAGGTTCTGTTACCCAGAATCCTTTGCAAACCTCAAAAAGTGGCTAAAAAAACAAGTTTTCCTCACATTTCGGTGACAGAAAGTTCTGGAATCGGAGAGGAGCCTCAAATTTCCTTCCACCCAGCGTCCCCCCAAGTCTCCCAATAAAAATGATACCTCACTTGTGTGGGTAGGCCTAGCGCCCGAGACAGGAAATGCCCCAAAACACAACGTGGACACATCACAGAAAACAGAGCTGTTTTTTGCAAAGTGCCTACCTGTAGATTTTGGCCTCTAGCTCAGCCGGCACCTAGGGAAAGCTACCAAACCTGTACATTTTTGAAAACTAGAGACCTAGGGGAATCCAAGATGGGGTGACTCGTGGGGCTCTGACCAGGTTCTGTTACCCAGAATCCTTTGCAAACCTCAAAAAGTGGCTAAAAAAACAAGTTTTCCTCACATTTCGGTGACAGAAAGTTCTGGAATCTGAGAGGAGCCTCAAATTTCCTTCCACCCAGCGTCCCCCCAAGTCTCCTGATAAAAATGATACCTCACTTGTGTGGGTAGGCCTAGCGCCCGCGACAGGAAATGCCCCAAAACACAACGTGGACACATCACAGAAAACAGAGCTGTTTTTTGCAAAGTGCCTACCTGTTGATTTTGGCCTCTAGCTCAGCCGGCACCTAGGGAAACCTACCAAACCTGTACATTTTTGAAAACTAGAGACCTAGGGGAATCCAAGATGGGGTGACTCGCGGGGCTCTGACCAGGTTCTGTTACCCAGAATCCTTTGCAAACCTCAAAAAGTGGCTAAAAAAACAAGTTTTCCTCACATTTCGGTGACAGAAAGTTCTGGAATCGGAGAGGAGCCTCAAATTTCCTTCCACCCAGCGTCCCCCCAAGTTTCCCGATAAAAATGATACCTCACTTGTGTGAGTAGGCCTAGCGCCCGCGACAGGAAATGCCCCAAAACACAACGTGGACACATCACAGAAAACAGAGCTGTTTTTTGCAAAGTGCCTACCTGTAGATTTTGGCCTCTAGCTCAGCCGGCACCTAGGGAAACCTACCAAACCTGTGCATTTCTGAAAACTAGAGACCTAGGGGAATCCAAGGAGGGGTGACTTGCGGGGCTCGGACCAGGTTCTGTTACCCAGAATCCTTTGCAAACCTCAAAAAGTGGCTAAAAAAACAAGTTTTCCTCATATTTCGGTGACAGAAAGTTCTGGAATCTGAGAGGAGCCACAAATTTCCTTCCACCCAGCGTTCCCCCAAGCCTCCCGATAAAAATGATACCTCACTTGTGTGGTTAGGCCTGGTGCCTGCGACAGGAATAGATCACACAACGGTCAATGTTGGTCCTTACGTGAGGCAGCTGTTGACCCTGGGGTGATCCATTCCTGACACAGACACTAGGTGTAGGCACTCAAGTGGGGTGTGTTTTTATCAGGACAGGTGAGGAGTCACTGGGTGGTAGGAATATTGTGGATCCCAGCATATTCCTGTAGTTTGTGTGACAGAAATGCGAGAAAAATTGAGTTTTTTTTCAACATTTCAGCTTTGCAGGGTATTCTGGGTAAGAAAACTTTGGGGAAGCCACACAAGTCACACCTCTGTGGACTCCCCCGAATGTCTAGTTTCCAGAAATGTTTGGGTTTAGTGTGTTTCTCTATATGGCCGCCGAATCCAGGACCAAAAACACAGGTGCCTGCCTTACAAAACCAGTTTGTTTTGCCATGGATAATTTTGATGTCTCCACAATATGATTTGGGTGGTGGAATTTGGGGCTGAACTAAATTGGGGAGCTCCCAAGAGAGCACTCTCTCTCTGCTTGCCGCCGCATTCACCTGCTCTCTGGGTTGGCCTAACCCACTATTACCCAGTTGCACAAACAGCTTGGGAAGGGACAGCAGGACTGTCCTCATCACCTCCCTCATAATGTACTGGAAGAGGAGTTATCGAATGGGACTCCTCTGACTGAAAAATCACTCCCAGAGTCTGCGCCATTGTCCTATCCCTCAGATGCTGTCTCAGTATCTGATGTCTCAGTCTCTGATCCTATGTCAGAGCGGTCCTCTATAACCCGAGTGCAGGCAGCAGTCATCCATCAAGATGCCATCTCTGCTATTGGCTAAACTGTTGCTCTAAAACACTAGCCTACGTAGACAGTCACAAAATCGATGGTGTGTGAGATACGTGCAACAGTAGAGGCCACCTTACCTGCGCTTCTTCCCTCAATCAGCACGTACTTTCAAGACACTCAAAAAACACCTTGTCACATACCATTCGTCACAGTCTTTAGCACCTCCTGCGCCCAGTCCAACAATCATTATTGGTGCTCCCACTCCCTCCTCCTCGGATTCCCTCATTACCACCCAGCAAAAGTGCCCTTCATCTCTCCATAGACTTTGCTAATGTACTCAGCTATTTACATAAAATACAGATTTGCTCTTTGCAGTAGGCATATAAACCTTCTGCGCTTCTTTATGGCACTAAAACTGCCACTAGACAAGTCAGACCCTTTTCCCCCCAGGGAAACCACACACATATTGACAAAAGTGATATATATATGACAGCCAATCACCTGAAACTCAACTCAAGCAAAACCGAAATAATCCTCTTTGGCCCACACAAAAACACCTGGGACCCCTCATGGTGGCCCACCACGCTAGGCCCTGCACCCACCCCCGCCAACCACGCACGCAACCTCAGCATCATCCTAGACTCCTCCCTCTCGATGACCCAACAAATCAACGCTCTCACCTCCTCATGCTTCAACACACTCCGTATACTGAAAAACATTCAAATGGATCCCCACAGAGACCAGAAAAACTGTCACTCACGCACACATCAGCAGCAGGCTTGATTACGGAAACGCCCTCTACGCCGGCACCAGTCTAAAACTCAAGCGCAAACTACACGCATCTAGAACTCAGCAGCACGACTCATCCTCGACCTCCGCCGACACGAACACATCTCTCCACACCTCAAATCCCTCCACTGGCTCCCCATTGACAAAAGGATCACCTTCAAGATCCTCATCCTCGCACACAAATCACTCCACAACACAGGCCCTGCCTACCTCAACGAGAGTCACCTTCCACACCCCCACACGAAACGTCCGCTCAGCTGACCTCTCTCTCGCCTCTGTCCCCCGCATCAAACACACCACCACCGGGGGCAGATCCTTCTCCTACCTTGCACCCAAAACCTGGAACGCCCTCACAACCCACCTTCGTAAGACCCAAAACCTACTTCTTTTCAGGAAGGGCCTCAAAACCTGGCTTTTCGAACAGTGAACCTCCCAGCCCCTTTCCCTCCCCCCGCACCCCCCAAGCGCCTTGAGACCCTCACAGGTGAGTAGCACACTTTATAAATCTCTTTGGTATATATAGATCTACCTCTATATATATATATATATCTATGTACATAGATATATCTATAGATATATCCATGTATATAGATATATCTATCTACATAGATAAAATAAATATAGATCTATATATAGATCTTTTTTTTTTAGTTGTTGTATGGTTTCCTTGGGGGCCAAAATGGCCCCCAGGGAAACCCTATAACATCTAAAAAAAAAATGCCCCCACAGGGGGTCACCCTGCCCACGGGCGACCCCTGTCATTTTTTTTTATTTATTTTTTTATTGTTTTTTTAAAAAACAATCCCCTGGGGGGGGGGCGCAATCGCGCCCCCCCCCCCCCCCCCCAGGGGGCACCTACCTTTTTTTTTTTATTAATTATGCCCCGGGGGGGGCGGCCCGTTTTCCGAGGGGGCCGCCCCCCCAAAGTGAAATCCCTGGCGTCTAGTGGTGTTTCCTGGCCCCCGATCGCAGCTGTGCTGCGATCGGGGGCCAGGAAACACTTTGAGAAGGCCTCGTAAGAAAGGGGAGACTCTCCCCTTTCTTACGAGGCCTTTTCAAAGTGTTTCCTGGCCCCCCGATCGCAGCTGTGCTGCGTTCGGGGGGCCAGGAAACCTGAAAGTGTTTCCTGGCCCCCGATCGCAGCACAGCTGCGACCGGGGGCCAGGAAACACTTTCAGGAAGGCCTCGTAAGAAAGGGGAGACACTCCCCTTTCTTACGAGGCCTTCCCGAACGTGGGAAAGGCCGTTTTCCCCATCAAAGCAGGAAGCGGCCGCAAGGCTGCTTCCTGCTTTGATGGGGAAAACACCTTTGCAACGTCAGCGCGCCGCGAGGCGCGCTGACGTCACAAAGGGGCAGGTGGGGGGGCCGGGGGGGGACACAGAAGCTTCCGTGTCTCCCGGGGGGGGGGTTTAAAAAAAATAATAAATCCTCGGGTGCGCCTTATTGATACCCTTCCTGGTGTCGGCCACTGGTCGTGACCCGCACCAGGGAGGGTGTGTGGGCGTCGGCCAGTGGCCGACGCCCGCAACAAAGAGGTTAATGAACCAGAAGACACTCCCTGCTTCTTTTCTCACTCTTCAAGGCTTCAGCTTTCCCCCTTTGTGATGGCTTTTCAGTCTTTCCCTTCCTCTGTGGTTCTGATTTGTTTGTTTTCTTCTCTCCTGGTTTTGGTAAATGTCTAATGCCGAAAAATAAATGCCAGTGTTTCCTACGTGCATCCACCAGATCATCTTCAGCATGCTCCTCCATCCTGAAATGCTGGCACACTACAAATTTGTTTATATTTCTTAGATGTATTTCAGGTCTCCCAAAGTTGTCTTTGTTCTCTCCCATAAAGAGAGTACTTATGAAATCCTTGTACCATTTCTGTACATCTTGATTGCACCTTTTTATGGCATCTTCTCTCTATCTGAACTCGTCAAGTAATTCTGAAACTCCAAACATCAGGGAAACTATTGTTCTTCTAACTATACTGGTATGTCAATAAACTCTACTCTAACCTTGTACTATGTGCAACACCCACATATTGCTGGTTATTCTGTCACAATTGTATATAAATTCTATGAAACCTTCCTTCTCCCAACTTTTAAGGAACGGAAGCTGAAATGGCCTCTAGACTAACCAGAGGGTATACCAGATACTTGAACTCTTCTAACTTTTGCCCTTGCCACTCTATGCAACTCTGAAAATTAAACTGTTGTCTCCTTAACCTCAGAATAATATTTCAGTTCAGAGAGACAGGGCCTTGAAACTTTGATGGTCAGAAAACCAACCCTTCCTTCAAGTCAGACCAAAAACACCTGCACTATACACTGTACGTGTTGCCAATAGCTTCAGGAAGGAGCATTTATTAATTTTTAAATGGAACGCCATATATGCCCCCATGTGTGCCATACTGCAAACAGTTAGTGCATTAGTACACATAGCAAAAAAGGGGGCTTATTACTTTGTATACTATCTTGGGGTCCCCGTTCAGTTACACAACCTTCAATACTGATACACACCCTTCACTTCCTCTTAAAAAATGACTGCCATTTGACCCAGTACAACCTGGAACTATCAAAATAACTGCAGGACTCAAAGGTAAGTACCACACACATATGCCAACGATATTCTGAAACAACAGATCAAATAGTGCCCTCCGTTTGCCAGAATAAATTACCAGCTAACAAATGCCAGTTGCTGGGAGCCTTTTTAACAATTTGATTCCAACTGAGTTCTTCAAGCAATGTAGCAGTGTGAGAAAGTAGAATATTTCTTGCAAGGTTACCCCCATTTTATGGCCTGATTGTCAGTGTTTGTCAGTGTGTTTTTACTGTCTCACTGGGATCCTGCTAGTCAGGACCCCAGTGCTCATAGTTTGTGGCCTACATGTCAGTTTGTTTTACTGTTTTGACAGTATGCTTGACTGTGTCACTGGAGTCTGCTAACCAGAACTCCATTGCTTATGCTCTCTCTGATTCCAAATTTGCACTTCCATACTTGTAACCCAGTATTCCACTCCAAACTGGCATACTGGACCCCCGTATAAGTCCCTAGTATATGGTACCTAGGTACCCAGGGCATTGGGGTTCCAAGAGATCCTTATGGGCTGCAGCATTTCTTTTGCTACCCTTAAAGAGTGCATACAAACACTTCTTCAGGATTGCTATTACAGCCTGAGTGAAATAGTGTAAGCACTATCTGACAGCCATTTTCACTGCACCAGGACACTTATAAGTCACCTATGTGTTTAACCTTCAGACCCTGAAGGCTAGGTGCATAACACCTGTGTGTGAGGGCACCCCTGCACTAGCAGAGGTGCCCCCATGTCGTCCAGGCCCATTTTCCCAGATTTCGTGAGTGCAGGGATGCCATTATAAGTGTGCACTACATATAGGTCAATATGTAGCTTCACAGTGGTAACACAATGGTAATTCCAAAATGGCTATGTCAGGTGTCTAGGAACTGGAAATGTTACCCCTAATCTGATTTTGGTATTGGGGGGGGGGCAATTCCATGCACCCTGGAGGCTCCACCATGGACCCCCAGTACTGCCATACCAGCCCTCTGAGGTTTTCACTGCAGCCCCAGATGCTGCCTCCTCACAGACAGGCTTCTGCCCTCCTGGGGCGTGAGCAGCTCAATCCCAGGTTTCAGTTATTTGTTGACCATGTCCTGAGGAAAGCAGTAATGATTTCTTACGAGTGAGTGGGTACCTGTTATTACGTTGAGCTATATGGTGATTAGGAGTTAAGATATTATTGCACTATGCTTTATGGAGAATGTAGACCACACTGCAAAGACTCTGTGATGGTGCAATGTTTCACTGGATGGTAATTTTAATCTATAAACCCCAATACTCTGGTTCCCTTTTCACTAATAAAATTGAACAATGTTTTTTTATATAATTCAGTTTTTCCTTAAATAATACAAATATAATGCATTTAGGCATTCCCAGTGTCTTCTGCCTTATAGTGTTGCATATAAAAAATATATGTCACATACAGCAGTTTAATTCTCATTTCTTTTACCTTTGGACAATTCAGTATCCAACAAATAGTATTTAATCATGTCTCGTTACATAAGAGTACTAAGGTTCATTCTTGCGATGTTATATCATTGTCAATCATCACATTTGTTCTATAATATTTACACCACAGACCCCAGATCTTAGCAAATTATCTTGGGCAACCTCTAGCTTTGTATGTGACTTGTTCTGTAACCATGTACACATCCATACCCTCTGCTATTCCGCTAAGGTGAGAGTCTCTGCTGCTCCCATGTGTTTAATTAGGTCTCTTTTAGCCACAATGAGACTGAGGTTGCTAAAGAGAAGCTGAGCTCCTCAGAATGTCTATCTCCGTAGGGATACATGGATATGTCGAGGCCCTTACCTAGTTCCCTCAGAATTGCTCTCCAATATGTGCACACAGCGGGGCAGTCCCAAGGTATGTGGTAAAATGATCCTACATTGTCCCAACATTTCAGACAATTTGATGGATCTGCATTCCCGAATCTGTGTAGGTAGGCCCGATCATAGTAGATTCTTAGGAGGATCTTATACTGTATCAATCAGAGTCTCAATTTAATCTGCACTTCTTATGGTTGCATTAGGGCCGCTTCCCCATCTGTGTTGTTCAGTCCCCCCAAGTCGTCCCCCGTCTCCTTTAGTTAGTTTAATTTTCCAGGCATGTTATTGTTTATGGTTTTGTATGTATAAGAGACCTCTTTTTCCAGCAGTTCCCCTTGAAGCAACCTACCTTCTGATGGGGCATATTCTTGGGATGTTCGTCAGTTCAACGTTCTCTGCTTGCCATGCGTGTAGTACTGCATGGTGTTAAGTAGGTAATCCTGATGGAGGGAGCTGAAGGAGATCAGCTCCCCATTCTCATTAAGATCTCCTAGTTTGAAAATCAAGATGAGATCCGAATCCTTAAAGCCTTTCAGTTTCCCTATCCCTTTAAGCTTTCGACAATGGAGTCTCCTGGGTACATCTCTTCCCTTTAAGCTTTCCCCAATGGAGTCTCCTGTGTACATCTCTTCTCACATCCTATATACCTCACAGTCTTGGTTCAGGCTTCTATAGTCAATCTTGTTGCCTGTAGCAGTTTACCGGCCCCTTTACCTATATATAGATAGTGTGAATATGACCTGCTATAGAACTGGTGCCGTTCCATGGAGCAAGTGGGATGATCGCCAGGAGAGTGTCCCCATTCATAAATTACTATTAGGTGGGTTACCCAGTAGTATGTCCGAATATCAGGAAGGGTGATACCCATATTGTACTGATTCTGCTGTACGGTTTTCAGCATTATCCTGCAATGTCCTCCATCCCATAGTAGCTTACGCAGTTCCTAATTTATTTTGTCTTGTATGGGATAATAATGGTTTTGGAGGGCATTTAGGAACTTTGGCAGGGTGATCATCTTAAACATTGATGCTCGTCCCATTAGCCTCAAAGGCAGCTTCCTCCACAGATCAACATCTGCCTGGAACTCTACTAGCACACAATGTAAATTGTGAGTCAAGTCCTGTTCTCTATCCAGGGTGCCAAATACGCCAAGGTATTTAAAATCCTCCCTCATGATCCACAGTCATCTAGGCAGCTCCTCCAAGCCTAGTTCTTCTCCCAGAGGGTATAGACCGGACTTGTCTCAGTTAATGGTGTACCCAGGGTGCACCCTATACTTATAAAAAAAATTTAGGGGCATATTTATACTCTGTTTGCACCGAATTAGTGTCATTTTCTTTTACTCTAATTCGGTGCAAAACTAACTCCATATTTATACTTTGGTGCTAGACCCCTCTAGCACCAAATTTATGGAGTGAAAGTCATTTTTTGAAAGTGGAGACCTACTTTGCCTTAATGAGATGCAAGGTAGGCGTTCCCGTGCAAAAAATGACTCTATGGCCTTAATGCCATTTTAGGGGCATATTTATACTCTGCGGCATATTTATACTCTGTTTGCACCAAATTAGTGTCATTTTTTTTACTCTAATTCGGTGCAAAACTAACTCCATATTTATACTTTGGTGCTAGACCCATCTAGCACCAAGGCCCTGATTTAAACATTTTTTGCACCGCATTAACGTCATTTTATGACACAAAAGTGGCGCAAACTTACAAAATATTGGCCTTATTTATACTTTTTGCTGCAAAACTGCACTAACTCAGTTTTGCACCAAAAAATTTAGCACCGGCTTGCACCATTTCTGTGCACCAGCCGGGCACCATATTTATGGAATGGTGCAAGCCGGTGCAAAGGGTAGGCTAGAGTTTTAAAAAATGACTTTAGTCGGGTGGGGCTGGCAATATAGAAGAAGAGGGTTTAGCACCAAAAAATGGCTTTAGGCAGGTTAGAGTAAAAATAAATGACTCTAACCAGATTAGCGTCATTTTATGGTGCTAAACCTACCATGCCACATGGCTCCTGCCTTAGAAAAGGCAGGAGTCATGCCCACCACCCCAGTGGCCAGCACAGAGGACAGGGGCCCCCTGGGCATGGCCATTGCACCCTGTGCCGTGTATGGGGGCCCATTTCAGGGCCCCCTATGGCACTTTCAAAAATAAAAGGCACTTACCTGTACTTACCTGGGATGGGGTCCCCCATCCTCGCAGTCCCTCTAGTGTGGGTGGGGGTGCCCCTAGGGCCTAGGGAGGGCACCTCTGGGCTTATTCCATGGTGTTCCTCCATGGAAATAGGGCCACAGGTCCCCTAACGCCTGCCCTGACCCAGTTCTTAAAAAATGGGGCAAAGCAAGCTTTGCCCCATTTTTTGACCCCTCCTCCCTCCCTTGCACCATTTTTGCATGGGAGTATAAATATGGTTTTAAGGCCATAGAGTAATTTGTTTGCACGGGAACGCCCACCTTGCATCTCATTAAGGCAAGGTAGGTTTCCACTTCCAAAAAATGACTTTAACTCCATAAATTTGGTGCTAGACGGGTCTAGCACCAAAGTATAAATATGGAGTTAGTTTTGCACTGAATTAGAGTTAAAAAAAATGACGCTAATTCAGTGCAAAAGGAGTGTAAATATGCCCCTTAGCATCAAAAAATGATGCTAATCTGGTCAGAATCATTTATTTTGACTCAAAACTGCCTAACGTCATTTTTCTTTTTCAGCTAACCTACCATTTGCACCGGCTTGCACCATTCCATAAATATGGTGCCCAGCTGGTGCTAAAAAATGGTGCAAGCCGGTGCAAAACTTTTTGGGGCAAAACTGCCTTAGTGCAGTTTTGCACCAAAAAGTATAAACAAGGCCCTTAGGGGCATATTTATACTCTGTTTGCGCCGGAATTGCGTCGTTTTTTTTGACGCAATTCCGACGCAAAACTAACTCCATATTTATACTTTGGCGTTAGACGCGTCTAGCGCCAAAGTCCATGGAGTTTGCGTCATTTTTTAGCGTGGACACCTACTTTGCGTTAATGATATGCAAGGTAGGCGTTCCCGTCTAAAAAATTGACTCCGAGGCATGTGCGCCGTATTTACACTCCCGGGCAAAATTCACGCCCGGGAGTGGGCGGGTCAAAAAAAATGACACACGGCCGCTTTTGCGCCGTTTTTTAGCGCCTGGACAAGGCAGGTGTTAAGGGACCTGTGGGCTCGGAAGGAGCCCAGAGGTGCCCTCCCATGCCCCCAGGGACACCCCCTGTCACCCTTGCCCACCCCAGGAGGACACCCAAGGCTGGAGGGACCCATCCCAGGGACATTAAGGTAAGTTCAGGTAAGTTTTTTATTTTTATTTTTTTGTGGCATGTGGGGCCTGATTTGTGCCCCCCTACATGCCACTATGCCCAATGACCATGCCCAGGGGACAGAAGTCCCCTGGGCATGGCCATTGGACAAGGGGGCATGACTCCTGTCTTTGCTAAGACAGGAGTCATTTCTATGGGGGTTGGGAGTCTAAATAAATGGCGCAAATCGGGTAGAGGCGAAAAATTTGCCTCAGCCTGACTTGCCACATTTTTTGGCGCCGAAGCTCCAAGCTCCATATCCCCCTACGCTGGCGCTGCCTGGTGTACGTCAGTTTTTTCCACGCACACCAGGCAGCGCCGGCGGCTAACGCCGGCTAACGTCATTGATTAAATACGGCGCCTGCATGGCGCTTCAGAATGGCGTTAGCCGGCGCTAATTTTTTTGGCGCAACACTGCGTTAGTTTTGCGTCAAAAAGTATAAATATTGCCCTTAGTATCATTGGAATAGTCTCTCTGTGGTGTGGCACATAGAGCAGAATATCTGTGTATAGTGAGATCCGCTCATCTTCAGTTGATTTACTCTCTGCTTGTAAGCTTCTTATTTTGGGGTGTGTCCTGATCAGACAGGCCTGCGGCTCCAGGGCCAGGGCAAACAGGAGGGGGGATAATGGACAACCATGTCTAGTACCCCACCCAATGGGAAACTCAGTTGATAATGTTCCATTTACTCTGACTGTGGCTACTGTGTCACAGTATAATAGCCCTATCCATTCCCGAGATTCAAGTCTGAAACTGAAACTCCTAAGGACCTGCATCAAAAAGGGCCAACGGACTGTGTCAAATGCATTTCCTGTATCTATCATGAGCAGTGTATGTGGGTCTTGCCTATTTTGGACTGCCTCTGTCCAGATGTATAGTCTACACAAGTTGAATCTAGTAGATCTTGTGGGCATAAAGCCAAATTGGTCTTTGTGAATCAATGGGGAGACAACCGCTACCAATCTAATGGCCAACTTCATTGCCAGTATTTTAGCCTCCACATTGAGGAGGGAGATTGGTTGATAGGAGCCACAATGCATGGCCAGCTTCCTTGGTTTGTGTATAACTACAATTGTAGCTTTCCACAGTTCTGGTCGTAATTTCCCATCCTGCTTGGCTTCTTTGTATAGCTGCAAGAGGTAAGGAGCAAGGATTTGCGCATTGTGCTTAAAAAAGTCTGCTGGCAGTACATTGGGTCCTCGGACTTTGCCCAGCTTAAGTTGCACAACTGTCCCTGTTATTTCTGAGAGGGTAATGTCAGCTTCAAGATTGTTATAGTGATCTATTGGGAGAGTTGGCATTTCAATATGCTCTCAATAGTCATCTATTTGAGGAGCTTCTGCTAGCGGGTGTACGTTATATAAGGCTGGATAGTAGTGAGCGAACGCTTGGGCAATCATCTTGTTAGTGTTATGGTCAATATTCGCTTCATCCCCTATACTGTGTACCCATATTGCATCTTCCTCTTTACCCCCCAGCCAAGCCAGAAGCCTACCCGCCTGTTCTCCTGCATCATACAGTTTGTATGTCATGGCTAGAATTTGTGTCCTCACTTCCTTATCTGCCAGGGTGCGATATTCCTTCTGAATGAACTCCTTGGTCCAGAGAATCAAGGGGTCGGGCGCTGCACCAATATTTTCTTCAAATGTTAGCAGCCTTCACTCTATGTCTTCTATTTCTTGTGTTTCCCTTCTTCTTTTGTGTGCTATGATATTCTGAGCTCTATCTCTAAGTACGGTTTTAAAGTTTTCCCATAATATTGCTCCCTAGGCTATTGAGTCTTTTTTTACGCAAAGTGCAGCTTAGTGCCTACTCTTAACTCTTACAAGACTTGAGCGTCTCTGAATTCCCAGGTATTGAGCCTCCATCCTTTGTTAGATAGGAAAGCCCTGGTCCCCAATGTTATTAGAAGCAGAAGGTGATCTGATATTCACTTTGCCAGATATTCTGCTTCTTTGTTTCTCATGCCCCCCCACAGGGGCAAAGATGTATTCTAGGCAGGAAAAAGCTCTAGGTAGTTAGAAGTATTTGCAGCATTGGGGGCGGCATAAATGCCAAAGGTCAGTGAGCCCTAGTGTCCGAACAAAACTAGCCAATGGCATATCTCTTAGGGAGCCCTGAGTGGGTCATGACCTAACCTGACTAAGAAACATGCCGCCGTTTGAGTCTCCCCTTACAATATGCAGTGAAGAATCTGTTTCTAGTTATTCCTCTGTCACCTTTTTCAAAGTATTCTGCTGTAATCTCTGGGGGGCGTACACACTTATAAACATGACGTCTCTTATGCCCTACAGCCCTCGTATTGCCACATATTTCCCATCTGGGTCTATCCATGACTTTTGAGGTCTAAACTGGGGGTACATCTCTACTTCCCAGGACCCTGAAATGAAGTTGGCGTGTGCCAAGGTAGTGTATGCCTCTCTATTAGGAAAGCAGCATCTGGATCCCATGAGATGGGTCTCTCATAGAAAGACCACATCTGTTTTCAGTCTCTTGATTTATGCGTTCACTAGTCCCCTTTTTATTTTGTTTTCCAGAACATTCCACATACCATGATAAAATAGAGGTTAAGCCCAGGTCTATATCTTCATGTCCTGACATGCCTGCAGTTTGACTGTGCCTGACTACCTCTATACTTATTTATGTGATGCAGTTGTTGCCTCAACTGTCTCAACATGCAGCTCTGAGAGAGATGGCTTGAACTACTTGAACAAACTGTGAACCATTTACCCCTGTCCCTCCACCATACGCCCTGCCCACATATATGCATACCCCACTGTCTCCAAGGCAACTGCATTATGGTTTGAGTCTGGGAGGTCTCTAGCCCACCTCTTCAACACCCCAACAATTAACTTCTTAAATCAAAAGAAAGCAAAACAGTCTTTCTTCAATCAAAGAAATTTGTAGAGCGCGCTACTCACCGTTAGGGTCTCAAGGCGTTGGGGGGGAGGAACTGGGGGGTTGAGGGGGGGGGGACGGGCCAGGGAGGGTCACTGGTCAAACAGCCAAGTCTTGAGGTTCTTTCTGAAGACCAGTAGGTCTTTGGTTTTTCGAAGGTCAGTGGGGAGGGAGTTCCAGGTTTTGGGGGCGAAGTAGGAGAAGGACCTGCCTCCTGTGGTGGTGTGCTGGATGCAGGGGACTGTGGCTAGGGCGAGGTCGGCTGATCGGAGGTTGCGTGTGGGAGTGTGGAAGTTTACTCTTTCATTGAGGTATGTTGGGCCGGTGTTGTGGAGGGATTTGTGTGCATGCATGAGGATCTTGAATGTGATTCTCTTGTCTATGGGGAGCCAGTGTACGGATTTGAGGTGTGGTGAGATTCGTACGTGTTGGGGGACGCCAAGGACGAGGCGCCCGGCTGTGTTCTGGATTCTTTGGAGTTTGCGTTTGAATTTGAGTGTGGTGCCGGCGTAGAGGGTGTTGCCGTAGTCCAGTCTGCTGCTGATGAGTGCGTGTGTGACTGTCTTTCTGGTCTCTGGGGGATCCATTTGAAGGATTTTTTTAGGGTGCGGAGTGTGTGGAAGCAGGAGGAGGTTAGAGCATTGATTTGCTGTGTCATGGAGAGGGCGGGGTCGAGGATGATGCTGAGGTTACGTGCGTGGGTCGCGGGGCCTGGGGCAGTGGGCCACCAGGAGGCATCCCATGTGGTTTTGTTGGGGCTGAAGATGATGACTTCGGTTTTGTTTGAGTTGAGCTTGAGATGGTTAGTGGTCATCCAGTTGGCGGTGTCTAGGAGAGCGGCGTGTAGGTTGGTTTTGGCGGTGGTGGGGTTGCGGGTGAGGGAGAGGATGAGTTGGGTGTCATCTGCATATGAGAGGATGGTGATTCCGTGTGCTCGGAGAATGTTGGCTGGGGGATCATGTAGATATTGAAGAGTGTGGTGCTGAGAGAGGACCCTTGGGGGACTCCGCAGGTGATCTTGGTAGTGTTGGAGTGGAAGGGCGGGAGGCGGACTCTCAGGGTTTGGTCGGTGAGGAAGTAGGAGAACCAGTCTAAGGCTTTGTGGCGGATTCCTATGTTGTGGAGGCATGTGCGGAGTGTGTGGTGGCAGACGGTGTCAAAAGCTGCGGAGAGGTCTAGGAGGATGAGTGCGACGGTCTCGCCTTTGTCAACTTTGGTCCTGATGTCGTCAGTGCATGCGATGAGTGCGGTTTGTCTGCTGTGGTTCTTGCGGAACCCAGATTGTGAGTGGTCAAGGGTGTTGGTTTCTTCGAGGAAGTGGGATAGGCGAGTGTTGACTAATTTCTCTGCAACCTTGGCGGGGAACAGGAGGAGGGAGATGGGCCGGTAGTTGGAGAGGATCTCCGGGTCAGTTTGGTTTTATTTTTAGGAGAGGGGTAATTTCCGTGTGCTTCCAGGGGTCTGGGTACGTGATGGAGTCAAAAGAGGAGTTGATTATGTTGTAGAGTATGGGGGCGATGGTAGGGCTAGCTTTGTTGTAGATGTGGTGTGGACAGGGGTCGGAGGGGGAACCGGAGTGGATAGAGTTCATGTTTTTTTCAGTTTCTTCGTGTGTGGTAGGGGTCCATGTGGATAGTGTGGTGGGGGGGTTTTGAGGGGGGTTGAGTTGGGTGGGAGAGGGGTATGTGTAGTGGGTGTGTGTGATGTGATTCTTAACCTCCTTCGGTTGCTCACTCCGCTCTCACTCACCCAGGTTTACTTGTGCTTATCAAAACTTACATTCACACTCAACACTCACTCTTCCTCACACAGCTTTGAGCAATGGGGAGGTGGATCGCTCCTGTATCACTGCAACACTTTTGGGATCGGCTGTTCCTGTTCTTAGTGAGTTTAACTCATGGGTCAGTAAGGTTCATCAAGCCACTCTTACCCAAGATCAATGCTGCTCTGGCAGTCATTGTCTAGCCCCTAATCTCATTGCCTGTTCCACAATCACATCACTGTCTTTAGTCCTACAGCCATGCCGTCTAAGGAAGGAGTTGGAGATCTTGTTCTAAATTTGCTATGGCAGCTGCCAGAGAATTTGGAGAATCTGATCCAGTCTCATGCTCATCCCCAGTGCAGCCATATATAGTTTCTCCATCCACAGCATCTCTTTTGCTTTTTTGGTGCCCACAGGTTGTTCCCCTGTGGAGCCTGAGGTGACCTCTTGTTGCCCCCTCCAGTCTCTGTGTTTCTCCACAGTGCTCCCCCTTGGTTGCGGCGTGGGTGCCTACCTCTCCTCTTTGGCTTCTGCAGTCGTGTAGTCGAGCTCCTTTTTCTCCAGCAAGATGTGAGTCACCCTCTTTCCTCATCCGTGTATGTATTGTGTGGCATTCTTCTAGCAACTCCTAGGCCTCTTCTGTAGTTTGGAAGAAAAAGGAATTCCCCTGGAATAAGACATCTAATTGTGCAAGAAACAGGAGCATATACCGTAAAATAAGTCCTGCAGTTTAGCCTTGACTGAGTTGAAGATGAGTCTCTGTTTTAGGACTTCTCATGTAGAGTCAGGGAAGATCATGCTCTTTGTATTTTCGTGGCGCACTTCTCTCCTTTTGTGTGTTTTGGAAAGGATCATGTCTCGTTCCGGGAAGTTCAGAAATCGTGTTATCACAGGCCTTGGGGGGTCCCCACGTGGTGGGTTTTTCCTCCCAGTGCTCTATGCGCTCATTCATTTATGAAACATGAGGAGATTTTTTCAGGGGGCACAGTGAGTCTCAGCCACTTGTCTAGGAACTGTATAGTATTGGTGGGCTTCTACCCCCTCAGAGAATCCCACAAATCTCAGATTGCTTCACAGGGCATGGTTTTCAGCATCCTCCAGTCTCCATGTCACTTCTTTGGTAGAGGCTCAGGCCTAGGTTGTTTCCCTGTGAAGGGCATGTACTCTGTCTTCCAGTTCTGAGATTCTCAATTCCGCCGATGTGACTCTCTCCACCACATTGCAGAAATCTTAACGCAGGATCGCACTTCGCCCTTCTTTCCCTCCACAACCTCTCTGGAGGAATATATTGGCAAGAGGAGGGCTGTGTAGTGGGCTTAGCTGGCGGATGCACCTCTGCTGGTGGAGGAATGGCTTTTGTGTAGCGATCCATTTTTCCCTGCTGATGGGGCTTGGGGCCTTTGTCTCAAATAGCCTCTGCTATTTGTTCAAAGGGTTTCCATGACCAGGTAAGGATTCTCCATGCAGGATGATTCTCCCCAGTCTCTCTAGCCCACAGACAACTCTCACCAGCCCCTGCACACATGTTAACAGGTCTGCAGAGTGGGGAGATTCATTTTGCGGTCCCCTTTTCTCTCTTTCCTTCTTCAGTCCAGGTCTTGTTAGTGTATGGTGTGCTTATCTGTTGGTACGTGCAGGGTATGGGTTAACAACGGTTCAGTTTGTTCAGGGCAATGTGTATGATCAGGGGGGCCTCCTCACCAGTGCGATCCTGTCTCTGAAGTGGCAGGAATGCCTCGCTTCTCTCTGTGCACCCTTGTATAGTCTGGCTTCTCTCTCCATTTGCTCATTGTACTGGCTTTCAGCGCACCACATTATCCATTTGGGGCAGGGGAGGCAGGGTTGGGTATGAACTCACTCGACTGTGATCTCTCTGTCAGTTCCAGGCAAGATCAGTCATCTCTGCATCCTTCACCAGCCATCCGGTGTGGCCTGTTGTACTCAGCTCTCTTCGTACGGACAGCGCCTGACCCTCAGGGTGTGGACGTGCTGTCTTCGGTGTGGTTTAGCTAGCACCAGTGAAGGCAGCCTCACACTGGCTCTCTCCACTGTGTTTCCCAGCCAGCGTACGCTGCAGGCTGCTCCCCCTCAGCTCTCACATCAGCCACTGTCTTCTTAGACAGTGCCGCTAGGCCTTCCGCCCTACTCTATTGCGATACCAGACCCCTAGTGCGGCCCACTGCATTCAGGTCCCTCCGTCTGGGCCACCGCATGCCCCATGGGAGGGGGTGCGTGGTTTCTGGTGTGATCCTGCTGATGCTCTGGAGTGCAGGCATTTCTCTGCTATTGGTCCTCCGGTCTCCCTGGCTTCCTCTACTATTTTTGTGGCCAGTGCCAGTCACAGGCCACTTCCCTAGGGTTCCCACGCCAGCCAGGTCCTCAGCAACTCTCTGTTTCGCCAACAGGTGGATCACCCCAGTAGAGGCGGATGGAGGTCGGGGTTGTAGCAGGGGTCCCTCATTAGATTTGGGTTGTCTGGTCCAAGCTGGTCAGGTGCGGAGGGGCCACATCCCATGCCTCTGTCAGCCTCTTCCAGGTAGCAATGGACTGTGGCCCTATTCAGGAAACACTTTGTCAAAAGTCTTCCATGGCAGCTGGAATTTTTTTTCTAGGGTGACAGGGTTTGTCCACCAGGTGAATATCGCAGAACGGCAAAGGATGTTGTAGGATTAATTATTAGGCCAGACGTAGAGCTCACTCAAGGTGCGTCTGCTGCCGCTGCCATCTTGCCCACTAACATTGATCACTGTTGAACACTATCTCACATACTCCTATGATGTACCCTTTTAATTTTGATTGTAGGGTATAGACATGATGCTTGAAAAGCGTACTTTCCTATAATTTTATTGATATGTTGGTGCAAGTACTAAAGGTACTATGTTTGTTGTTAGTCTACCAAACATATAAATTAATGTATTTGGAAGGCAGTTAATTCAAAATCCTAATAATACAATTGTTATTCAAGTCTTATTTTGGCCATGATAACAGATGGTATTTCTTTGATTATCATGACAAAGATCAGGTGTCTTGATCCTCACTTTATTTACTCTTTTCAATAAACCAATTTCATATTTCTGAATCTTGGAAGTTTTGCCAAACTCTGAGCAATTGTAATGCACTATTTACTGTAAATATTATTTCAAGGTTATTCCTACTCTTTGGTCAATTTGAATACACATGTAGGAATTGCTCTGCAATCAGAAAATGTTTGAACCAGATGGAAAATCTGAGTGATAAAGTGACTGCCTGGGTGACTGCCTGAGAATACCCCTGCAATGTTATCAGTTCATCCCCGAAAATGTGCACAGAACAATGTGTATGTGTCTCTTTGGCACAATCAATGAAATTCAACAATGACAGACTTGCATTCGTTCATACTTATAATCCAATTCCTCAACAGATAAATGCATCCACAGTGAAGATGTTGATAATTTGATGTAGAGGATAACTAAAACCAAGCCTAGTTCTTTTCTTTCATGTGTTGCCTGAATCTGTTTGACCTAGTGTCCACATATTTGCCATCCAAATCAAATGAAAATGAAGAAGCCTACCACTGGTCCTCCTTCTTCACCTGTTTGGCCACTTTCCATGTTGCACCCTTGTAATTCTTGACCAAGTACATCTCATATGAGAGAATAGGTCCTTAAATTAGCCATTTGTGCCAGCAGACAAAAGAAACAAACTTGAATTTTCTGAATATTATCTATTTGATAAATTCTGGTTGTGGAAAACATATATTAGAAAACTACAAGACTGGTAAAATTGAGGACTGATTCACTAAAGAACACTAATGAAGGCTACCAAGACTATGAAAAGAGTCATTCATAATAACTCCCCTGACCACTTGTATAGTGAAATCTCTTGGATCATCATAAAACAACAGAAACCAGAGTACCTGGCCAAAAATACCTACAATTCCACATCCGACAGAACATACAAAATATTTAATTCTTATTGTCATATTGTGGGCTAGAATGATGGGATACACTAACAAAGTATTGCAACAAGATGAATGAAATACAATGTTGTGTCATTCATCAGCCAAAATCCTCTGCAAATTGTTGACATGTTGGTATATATAAAATGGTTTTCATCAAATTTGATATGAATTTATTGTTTTCAATTACTTAGACATGAACTTGCCAAGAGGTCTGCCTTTCATATAAAAGTCTGTTTTATTATGTGTCATAGAAGCTGAAATGCAATGTTATCAGTTCTAAATTAACTAGCAGATGCTATATCAAGATGAGCTCCATGACATCTCAGTTAGTGGTAACCATGTAAGGTTTGCTGTAAATTGGTGCAGAGTGCTATTTCTCTAAGGACAGATCTAGCACAGATGTGATTTCCCTATATTGAGCATTCGTCATCAGTGAGGTGGGTATTCCTCAGTTTTATTCTCCAGTCATTATATCCAGGACTGCTCAGTATGATGTACTGGTCTTGTACAGTTGAGATAAGAAGTACAGTTGTGTTACCCGTTGTCTTTAACTCAGTAACCACATCTGTTAGCATAATAGATTATTATTTAGCAGCTGAATTTGTACTTTTTATGCACTAATATGATGGCACTCTTGATATGAGGGAATGCATGCTTACCTACCCAGTTCAAAGTAATACGCCAACCTGATGGAACCCCACAAAATTGTTAATGTTTCCCCTGGTCATATTCTGTATAAAATAGGTATGTGGTAATTTATCCAACCTCTGGTCAAATAGTAAATAATCTCTGCTAGTTAATCAGCAGCTTGCAAAATAGTACTTTGAAGTAAAATGTTCTTTTGCGTGGTCACCCCCACTTTATGCTAGATTTGTGCTAGATTTTAGTGCTGGTTTTGGCTTCTGTGCACTAGGACTCTACTAACCAGGCACCAGTGCATGTGCACTGAGTCCTAAAACATGTATAAATTAACTAAAATCCTAATTGGCATGTTTAACTTACCTGTAAGTTTCTAGTACATGGTATAAAGTGTATGCAGGGCCTGTACGTTAAATGCAGCTAGTGGACTGCAGCATCCTTTGTGCCAAGTGCAAAAGTAATTGCAGGCTCACTAAAACTGCCAATATGACCTGTCAAAAGAACCTCTTTTGACAGGCCTAAACCCTCATTTTAATTATTAATAAGTCACTCCTAAGTAGGCCTTAATGTCTAATAAAGCAAAATGTCTGGTATTAAAAAGTTTAACATATAAACATTTCATATAAAATATGTTCTTACAGTAACACATCTCCAAAAGCTATTTTCACTGTAGCAAGGTTAGCCTTTATATAGGAAAGCAATGGGGAAAAATAATATAAATAATTAATTCATTTCCGCCTAGGAACCAGCTACAAAGTTAATTCTTGAGGATTTTTTGCAATATTTATCACAAGCCCAATTCATTGGTAAAGTCGGATTTGCACTAAATATTTTACAAGCATTACTTTTAAAAAGTCACATTTTAGCTCCCTAAATCCTCTACAAGGCCAGTTGTATGAGCTTTCAACTGTCACCCAGGAGCAGAACTGCCCATTTGATGAGTTGGTAACTTGCTCCCACAACATAGACAAAAGCCTTGGTTGTCTGGAGGTATTTTGTTCCTCAGACAGGATGGCCATCTAGGATGTGCTCTGGAGCGTAATTAATTTCAGAGAGGTATACCCTGCTACAGGCAGATAACACCTGGGCCTTCCCCTTCCTTTGTTCCTTTAGTCAGTCATACAAGAATTCCAGTGAGAGAAGCTTCCTCAGGACTGATTTCGAGTGACCACAGAGGAGAAGTTGGTCTTTATTCCGGCCACACCTCTGGCGTAAGCATAGATGTGCTTTACAAGGCAAAAATGTTCTGCCTTCTTAGATTTCAGTAGAGACGGTCACTGTGGGTTTGTTTGTAGTAGGGCAAACACAAGCAGTTGCAGAAATGAGTAGGGTTACTACTGGGATTTTTTTCCTATTGGTTAGGGAGGGGCCAGGAGACACCCATACTCACAAGCTAGTACCAGGCATAAATGTACCACCCGTGGGCAACCTCTTCAGAATACTACTGGACCTTTAGAATACAAGAGAAGAAGTCCACCTGCTATTGAAACCTGTGAAGAGAATCCTAAGAACTGGAGCTTCTCCCATTTGTCTCTAAGGCAAAGAAATGGACTTTAAGGGTCACTTTACTGACCTCCTGTTAAGCTACAGAGACTCAGCAAGCTACTAGAAGCCCTGTTGTCTGAAGAGCCCAGCTGACCATTTCTAAAGACTTGTACTGGACAGTGCTGGTGTTTTCTGGTGGAGTAAGTCCTGACCCCCAAGTACGTTTCCCTGAGGTACTGGAACCCTTGGCTGGTAACAGAGTGCAGTCCTCTTGCCTAACCCCCAAAACACTTTTGCCAACTTTTTGCCTGGAGAACCTTTTTGGGACTGGGATCAACCTGCTAGCTGATCCATGGGGGTGCATTGCTGGTGGGCCTGAATTTGCACCAGCTCCTGCTATACTCTTCTCTACAATAGTAAATCTGCTTCAACTGGATCAATGCCGACAGGTATCTGACAATTTTGAATGCTTCTTGGCTATAGCTTGCAGAGTTGCTCCGGTGACGAAATTTGACTTTTAGAAAAGAGTCTAAGTCTGAAAGTAGAAAGCCTTTCCAGACCTGATAATGATCACTATCCAATCAACTTCAATAATGTCCAAAGTGCGAACTCAGAACCTTTCCAGCTCTGAAATGTTAATGTCCTCATCAGCGGCCTCCTCAAGACTTCATCCTTCATCTGCCTATTTTTAACAAGGGAACTGTGAAGATAACTTTCCAACTGGGATCATCCAACCCATGTATCCAGCCTGTGCTCCACCATAATCAGCCTTAACACTTATTCCTGTCCTGGTATAGCATGACAATTGGCCCAGGTTGCATTGTGTGCTTTTGAGTGCAATTTTAATTTAAAACTTTAAAAATTCCTCATATCTCTGGTTACTGTTAGTTGATTTTTTTTTCATTTTGACGTCATTTTGTTTATTCAATTGTCCTCTATTTTAATAATTTGGAGTGGGATTAGTATTGGGTCTTTGACCTTTTAAGTGTGTTGCTACTTTTAATTTTTTTCATAAGTTAAGCGTGTCTACTCTTTGCCATAGCTATCATGGGTTTCATTCAGGTTTATTACTGAAACGTTTACAGACCTAACAAGAATAGTGACATTGTTACTTGTAGTGGATTGCCATCAATCTCAACTAATAATCCACTTTCTCGCATATGTAATCTCTGCCATTTAGGCAGCGGCTGACAAAGGCCCTCATTATGAACATGGCGGTAAGCCCCCTTGAGACCCTGCCGGCCGCATAAAGAACATTCTATTTCCGCCCACTGGCCCAGCAGAAAGCTGCCGTCAATGCCTCAGTGCGGCAGGTGCAGCAGCACCCATCGCGCAGATCACTGCTCGTAAATCGGGCAGTGACCTGCGCAGCGGGGCACTGCACGGGGCCCCTACACTGCCCATGCAAAGTGCATGGCCAGTTCAGGGGCTCCCAGAGGGGTCCTGGAGCACCCCTACTGCCAGCCTTTCCCTGGCGGGGGAACCGACCATGGAAAGGCTGGGGGAAACAGGGTACATTATCCAGAGGGCAAGCTCATCCGAGATTACTTTAATAACATCAACCAAACGACAATCTGTTGCAGTTTCCGCAACTACCAATGTTTGGTGATTTATTTTCATTCAGGTATAATTTCTCACATCTTTTCACTCTGTTTAAAGATGGTGCTACAGGGTTAGCCACCCCTTTCCCCTTTCTTTAAAAGACCATTAAAAGCAAAGTAGGACTACAAGTATGAAAAAATGTAAACAACAGTTTAAAATTAATCCAACATGGCGTGTAACTAAGACGCAAATTTGGCTAAAGGACGCCGTTTCTAGATTCGAAAATCGACCATCGGTATTTGGGTGAGGCTTATAACTTTTTCTCTTTTTCTTTTTCTTTTCTTCCTTTTCATAATGTTAGTAATCTTAATTCTTTACTTGGACTTTTTGGGGGGTGTTTGACACAACTTGAGTGGATTGAGGCAAGTCAGAACTCTGACTTAGGTCCATATTTATACTTTTTGATGCAAAACTACGCCGACGCAGTTTTGCATCAAAAATATTGCCACCGGTTAACGCCACTTCTGTGTGCCGTGCATGCGTCAAATTTATACTTTGATGCACGGCGGCGCAAACCACAGGTGTGAGTCATTTTCTTTGACGCACACCACCGTGTCACGTCGTAAAGGAAAATGACGTTAACGCTGCGAAAATTACTGTGAGCCGATTTACGACACTGCAAACCGACTATGCAGCGTTTTTTCATGCAATAGCGTCAAAACTCACGGCAAACAAGCCATTTGTGCAGAGGAGAGCCAAAATGGATCCTAGATGCCTGTACAGACCCCAGGAAGATGACAACAGACCAGGAACCAGCCAGGAGGACCCACACAAGACCCAGGACAGGGAGAAGAAGAAAACAAAGTATTGCTTCAGTGCAGAGCAGCAGGAAATTCTGGTTAAATAGGTGACGGAACACCAGCACCAACTGATTGTCACCTCAAAGTTGCCAATCAGTAGGAGAGAGGCAATATGGCAACAAATTGTTGACAAGATTAACAGTGTGGCAGAAGTACGCAGAACAGTCATTGAGTGCAAGAAACGCTGGCATGACTGCAAGCGCAGGACCAAGGGAAAGATGGCCAGGAACAGGAGGGCAGCACTGTAGACTGGAGGTGGGAGTCCAGCACACCAGGAGGCCCTGGACTACATGGAGGAGATGGTTGCAGCCGTCATCCCTGAGGAGATCATCACAGGGATCCAAGGACAGGACAGCGCAGACTACCAGTAGACAACGCAAATGCAGGGTAAGTTGCATGGGGAATTAAAATGCACTAATGTTAACTGCCAGCAGGGGGGAATACCTACTACACAATGCATGTATGTCATCATATACATGGAGTGGCATGGGTAAAGGGGCATGGCAGGAGGGTATAACCCGTTCAGAGGAAACCTGGGGCACACCACTACACAACACCAACAACCTTTCCATGGGGGTATGCTGCCATGCCAACAATGTTGCAAAGGTAAAGCCACGCCAGGAGGGAAGGGCACAACGTCAAACTGACATCCCGTCACACGTCAGCCACTATACTCCCTACATTAACTAGGGCCCAATTAACAACCTCTAGCCATACCGACAACTGGAATGTAACATTGACAACAGTTGCCACTACCACCTCTGCTGTGTTTGCTGGTCAAGTAGCCTATGGCACTAACGTCCCCATGGATCATACACACCCAAATTAGAGGGTTTAGGATGACAACGTTAACAATCCCCTGAAATCAAGACTAAAGTTCCAGTCCTATCAAATTTGAATGTCCATAGTTGCTGCAAACATCAGCCAATGTCATCCACATTAGGAGGTACACAGCAGTAATGTCACACCCATGCTGCACATGTCAGGGTCCATCCTGTGCCTGGGTCACAATGCAACATCCCAAATGTCATACTGCTCAGACAACAGCATTGAGGGGGAGGACACATGTAACTGGTCACTGAAATACACCTGCACAGTCAGAGGAGGAAATAGGACACTGCTACGACTATCAGGACAATTCAATGTACAACACATTCCCCAACATCAGCAGTACACATTACCAATGCTGACATCCATTTTGGGCCAGAACAATGCTATACATAGTATACGCTACATTTCAACTACATATAGGTGGATGTGAAAGATCAGAGACTGAGGCAGGTCCAGATTGTTAAGTGGGCTGCTAGTGCCATCAGAGCACCCACAGCCAGTGAAAGGCCTCACCATGAGAATGGAAGTAGGGGGGGTTGAGTAGGACAAGAAGGTGGCAATTCACTATTTGGCCAGAACCAACACCTAGAGGAGATGAGGCTGACAAGTCCACAAACTGACCACAATACATGTGACATGCAGGTGGGGCATAGGCCTGGAAGAATGCCCATCTGAAAGACTGGAGCAATGAACAGGAAACAAGATCACAATGCGAAAATCATCACAAGGCAGGCATGTCACATCACAAATGCCACAACACAGACACATTAATTGTACCATATTTCATTGCAGAGGACGATGGATCTCCTGCAGATATGCCTGTCTAGGACTACCCTGATGACATGGATGATGAGCTGACAAACATCAGCCACCAGACCCTCCAAGAGGTCCTTGGAACCCTCCAGACCCCACCTTCAGTCTCAAGGAGGAGCACAGATACAGGAGCCATTGCAGAGGATCCACCCACCACCCCAATTGTACGACCTGCCAGCTCCAATACTGCTGAGGACTCTGACAACACTGGCACCAGCTTTGAGAGAACTGTAGCTGGAGTACAGCTGGAGCTTGCCAAGGAGGTGTGGGTGGGGATGGAAAATATGGCAGCCAGCCTACTGGGGGTGCGTTCTTGCATGATGGCAACTGAAGAACAGGCAGCAGCTATGCAAGGGCGAACAACTATCATGCAGGAAGTAGAAAAAAGGCTGAAGGAAATCAGCACAACTGTAATACAGTTGACCCAACACCTACAAGAGCAATCCTGTCATCGCCTGCATGAATGCAACATTGAACCCCTCATGGCCCACCTGGCTGCCTACCATCGTGATGTGGCTGCTTTTCTGAAGAACCAGCAGATCCTCCTTGCAGCAGTACTGCCCTTAAGACCCCCACAGGTAGAAGCTACCGGGATGTCTGACTCCATGTCTACACACACTGAGGTGTGTGTTGCCCCTTCACAACCACCACCAATAAGGGCAGAGGAGGCAACACACACATCAGAAGATGAAGACCAGGAACAGATCACCTTCACACGTAAAAGTACCCGGTAGCACTAGTCCCTGCCACATGGCCACCTATTACCAAGGTCCTGCGCTTTGTAACATGCCAGTCTTGCAACAACTGTACTCAAGCACTGTTCTGCAAACCACTGTTTATCTTGTCAGCCTGCCCAGTGATTGTCTCTCACTAACTCATTGGCAAGTCCTGTCCCTCTGCACTGTCAGACACTTCACCCCAGAATGTCCAATGACATGACCTTTTACACTTGTGTAGGATCACAATGGAAGATGTCTCTGTAATGGACTCACAATCATGGACAATGTACACATAGCACTACAGCACTTTTCAATAAATAGCACTTACAAAACCACTTTGTCTCTGTGTAATGTGACACATCAACCGTGCAGTAAATCAGTGAATTTTGCCTCCTGTCAATTATCATAGATTGTCAATACAACTGTCCTGAAATAATGTAGCCTCAGATCTGCATTTGTCCAAAAGCAGCAGGCTCAATGGCTGCAGCAGGGGTGGTCTTGGTGCCAGCCGAGGAAGTATGGGGCCGTGTAGTGTCCATGGCTGTGGGATACCCTGCAGGTGGTGCTGTGCTTGGGCCAGGAGCAGTTGCTGTGGATGGTCCCGCAGCGGTCCCAGCTGCAGGTGGTGCCACCTGGGTGGTAGTGGTGGTGGTGGTTGTGGTAAGCAAAGAAGGTCTGCCTTGTGGAAATGCCCTCCAGGCTCCGGAGGCTCGTTCATGGCGATATCTGCGGGCCATTTTTCAGACCTGACATCAAGGATGCAGCAGTATCTCATTGCCTGCCGTTGAAACTCCCTGACCTGGATGGGTGTCATATTTGCAGCTGTTAAGACACATAGAAAATCTATCATTAGGTACTGCATTGTGTGAAATGGCACAAGAAGTAATTCAGACAATACATCTATTGTACTTGTAACAGCTCATATCATCATACAGATCATTGATTGTCCCTGAGGAAGTACATGGCAAGCCAGCCTACAAAGGTCATAGCACATCCAAAACCTACAAGATGGGTAACAACAGGCATAATTTTGGCATCACAGTTCTGCCAGTTGTCAGCTAACAATCATGCTGTACATCCTCCACCACTGCCAGGGCTACAAATGTCATTGTACTGGATGGAAATCTAGGGCTACATGATCTGCGAGTTGTAAATGGACATGCCATTATAGTAAGCATGTGCTAAACATGAGTGTGTATACTAGGTTCAGACAAGTGATTCACTGATTTATATGTCTGTGTACCAAACTCGTATCATCAGTCCTAGGTACACTATTCACAAACCTATGCCTGTGTCTGGGGGATGGACTAACAACTCATAAATTCTAACAACAAGGACACCCAGGAAGCTTAGGAAAGCTGGACATGTGTTTGGCCCAGCACACACACCACAAGTAAGGAGGATCTCCAAATAGGAGACAGCTAACCCTTGACCAATCTCATCGACACTCATGTTTGGAAATGCAGACCTTTGTCTACATCATTTACTACCAGTAAGCCATGACTTACAACAAACACAGAGATGCAAGAACCCCCCTGGCCATGAGTTGCATCCACACCTAGGCCATTGCACTCAAGTGCCACATACTCGTAGCACTACATGTGGAGCTACATGCTGCTAGGAAGTTTAACCTACAGTTCAATAAGTACATTAGTGAATAGGGAAGCAGAAGTCTGTGGGTAAGCATTTGGCATCCCCATTCTGGGAGAATTTGGGTCTGACTGGCTGACTAATTCACTAATAAGGTCCATTGCAACTTTTTCTAAATCAAGTTTTATCCACATGACTCATCCCTATTCACATTGCCGTGCCTACAGGACTGACCTAGAATACCAAAATATGACAATAGGATAAGGATTGGCCAACTCAAAGATGGTGATAAAAGTGATATTCCACTCATGGAACAAAACAAATGATTGGCCAGCACATCACACCTTGCTCTGTGTCCAACACACAGGACTCCATCACACATCACCAGCAAACACAACACATAACAGACATATCAACACTTACTTGAGTTGTCTGGGTCCTCGAATAGAGCCACCTCTCCAACAGTGTAGGGTGCCGGTCCACCTGTAAGGCATGGAAGGGAGAAATGTGCTCAATATCTGTGCACTGTACAACAATTCCAAAGACAAATACTATGTGTAAGAGTACATCAGAAAGTAAAGCCTCTCAGAAATGATGATACAGCATCCTACATAGCACGGCTAACATGTACATACCAGGGGTCTCCATTGAGTGATACTCACATATCTGCACACATGCAGTGGCCCTAACTATCATGTGTTGGCAAACATGCTCCTTCATTAGTGAGCAGACAAAATCATGGAGTATATTCGTCTCATCATGTGTATCCATGAGAGACATCTAAAGCCACTTTCCCATTACCAGTCAACCAGCCATTGTGACTATGACAAATTTATGACACACATGTACAATGTACAGAGGGCCAGTTGTTAGCCCTCATTTTGTTACAGTTTCTTCATTTGATGTGGCACAGCTATGATGAGTTGCACCAACCATAGAGATATGAATCCATGTGCATACCTTTGACCAGCCATCCCTAATCGAAATGTGGCACTACAAACTCCAAATACCAGTCTAAGATATTAGCTGAGCGCAGCTAGAACTTGTTACCTATGTGTCCAAATCCAGATCAGACACGTATCCGAAATGAAGGAGGGGCACAATAATCCCTAAGATTTTGAGAATTTCCATGATCGGTTTCCTTACACACTCACCAGACACACATGAGACATATGTTCGGCCCACATTGCTATCATCAATTGACGTGAAGCCTGCACTCATTTTCAGCCTCATGTTGTGTTTAGAAAGTCAGTCTAGCTGCTGCGTTAACAAATGATTGTAATGAGTTGGACATTTCTATACCTCACAGGCAACTGTGGCCTATAGCTATACATAATTGGCTCCTGATTTGTGTTGCTGTTTGACACGAAGGCAGCACTAACTTACATAATGCAAATGTATTCAGTACGTTTGCAGAGGTCTTGCTTCCTAACAGCTAGCAATTGTGGTCCTTAACAAAGTAGAAATACGACCATGTGTGTTTCTGTAGCATTCAACACACTCAACAACATTGCCGGCAGATATTGTAAAAATCAGATGATGTCACTACAGAGCAATTAAACGTGTACATTAACATGATTTGTACTCACCAACAGGGCCACCAATCACAATCCCCAGGTGGTACAGCAGATCTTGCTCCCTGGAGACAGGGTCAGCCCAGCCATGCTTCAGCTGGTGCTAGTTTCTGGGTGTCTTACAAATCCTTTGCAGGTGATGTAAGACCTTTGCCCACCGGAGCCTCCGTGCCTCAGTGTGATACCCCTGTATCACACGTCCACCTGCCTCAATCATTAGGGGTAGGAAATGGCACACCAGCCAAATGAATCCACCCAGCTCATCCTCTCCCATCCTGCCAAGATGAGGCCTTCCCAACATATTTGTAAGAATAGAGAAATAGGGGACTAAGGGGAACAAAGGAGAATAGGGGAAAGTAGGACAAGAAAAAAATTAAAAAAACTACTAAAACAGCCCAACTATACCCAAACTAACACTACCCACAACAGACTCCCAACAAAACAAAGACAATACATTACAACACAAATGAGCACAAAAAACACTCAGACAAGATGCTAAAAGTTTTTAATCACAAAAAGACAATAAAAAGACCACACAGGAGACAAATTCACTAAATATACAGAGACAAATTGAAATACAGCCCTACAGGAAATATCAGAGACTGCAAAGTGAAAGTGAAAGTACACCCACTGTACCTATTCTATAAACAGGATTACATCACTTCCTGCCTAAAATGGAGGGTGTTTTTATCGCCATGGTCAAAATATTTTGACGCATACAGTCTGCGCGTCATTTATTTTGGCGCACAGGAGTAGATTTGAGCCCGCATCCATATGTTTCGAAATAGTTTTAAACTTAACCAATTTTTGGAGGTACAGTGTGGAGGATACCACTCAGGGCCAATGGTTCTTTCAGGGCATTATGCATCGTTTTTCAGCCGTAAGCGTAATTTTTAGATGCATGTGTGTCATTTTTTTATGCGTATGCAACAAAATTTCAGGCATTAACTGGGTTTGGGTCATTTTACCATTTTAATGTAATATTACAGTTGTGACAATACTGAGATAGGCTGATTGCACCCACTTTGGGCATGACGGTGTATGGGCACATGTGACACATCATACTACTGCGGACCATGATCTGATACTTCTTGTACAGGATTTTCACTCTTGACTGATGCAATAGCTGGCCAAACGTGTGGCCTACATATATGTATTACACAAATTGGGCATGTTTGGCGTCAGGAGAGGATAGCAAGGTGACGCACATAAGTACAGTACCTCAATGGCTATGGCTCAATGTGTGTGAATTGGCTACTAATATTGTTGTTGACCCACTGTGTGAGCATCACAAGATGCATTATTGCAAATATGCTTGTATGCAGGTGGAGTCAATATTTCCAACCCTCAGATGTAAGTCAGTGTGGAAATGAGAGAGGACATGTGTTCGTCATACATGTAGCAACAACTGCTGTGTGCACTTTCTAGTTTTTGGGTAACATAAACACCACAAATGTCAAAGCATGCACTGGATAGATAGCAGACGGTTGTTCATGTCAATGGTCCAAAACTTGGCCATCACATGTCCTGAAATTTTGGATACTGCTTCCTAGGCACTTGTTGGTGAACCCACCATGAGTCAGGCACATGTACATACTAAGTGGGTACTGTGTTATTGACACTGAGAGCCAAAGATAAACCACATTTGTTATGTCACGTCACAGTTGAGGTCATATGGCAGAACCACAACTCTCCTGTGGCAGTGGCGGACCAGCAGACCAAGCAGCACGTGGCCACATATTTCCAGTGATCAATTGCACAGAGTTGTCTGGTTCCTGTGTGTGGGCCAATGTTAATCCTGTATATTTTAGGGGTGTATGTTGTCACAGTTACGTCCAGGTCTAGTCATGAGTCAGTGGTGGCTATTCCTGTATCTACTGAGTATCCTTCTGAGATCAATGGAAGTAAAGCCAATGAGGATTTGAGTTCCCATATGGGGATGGTCCTACCTTGTCACTGCAGACGTGTTATGAGACTGTCAACAGGACAACCTTGGAGTGCTGAGTAAGATCATATCTCAGGAGTCTTGTACCGGCAGGTGTCAATACAACATTTGTAAACAGGTTGGCCTGTAAAGTTCCCACTGCATCTGGGAACATCATAGCCTCTGTGTTGATTAATCTTGCAGCTATTCACCATGCACAGCCCATCAATATGTTGTGAGCAATGTGAATCAGCGTGTGAACTGTCAGGGTCCTAACATGTGCGGACTTTTCATGCACATTATCTGACGTTGCAGGTTCTGCTGGAGGCACCATACCCAATCCCTGCATACAGCCATGGTAGACTGTCACACTTTGTCACTCATGCACACATGAGACCCAAAAAAAAGGAATAGGCCATGATTTGGGTATTTGGAGACAAGTTCCCAATTATGGTACGATAAGTAAGCAAATTATGCTATATAACCTATTTGAGTATGCATTGAAGAAACACCTGACAAAATACCCCCAGAGGAATGTGAGGGTTGGGAAAGCAACTATGATACATATGTAGCCACAAGGAACCTTTAGGGCAACGCACAGACAGGTGCCAGTCAGGCTAACAGGGTCCAGGGTAAATCAGGATCCAGCAATTTTACAAGGTACATAATCAGGGGTCTGACTAAGACTGGTCGGAGGAAGACCAAGACAGTTGACATGGAAAACTGTGTTTGTCTTGTGTTTTGGAAGGTGACACATAAACCCAAGGGCTGTGTTACACAGCTAATTTTTCTGGCAATGCATAACAGTGTAATCGATAAAATGGCAGCTTCTATGCTGTTCCAAGCATCTTCATGGGCAGATGGCTGGTCTGCATGGAGGTGCTCACAGGTGTGTGCTGCATCAGTTTTTCACAAGTCCTGTAGGTGAGATTTGAGTTCAAATGGCCAACAGTACCTTTCACATGGGAAGCAATCTACAGGTGAGAAAAGGGCTTAGAGCCTACAAGCCAGTGCTTTATTTAACCTGACATCCATGCAAACAGATGTACAATGACTATGGCATACCATACTAAAGGGTGAAGCACACTGGATTAATATTGTTAGTCTGTGTGTATGTAGAGGAGGGAATATCTGGGTACACATGTTACCATTCTAGGGACCTCTTAAGACGGGTGGGGTGAGACCGGGAACATGGGTGTGTCAGGACTTAGGACATGGGCTGACATGTACATGGAATGTCATGTGCGCAATGCTTGTCATAGGTGTGGCACTTGTGCTCTCTATGTTTCGCTTATATGGAATTCTAGTCACACATGGTCCTTGCAAAGATAGGTAATGTAACAGTAACTGCTGTCAAGGGTGTGGCCATACATTAATGTTACTGTTGCAATTGCACATCCCCTGCCTCATGTATGATGCATTTTGTTCCATCATTGACTGATGGAGTCTTAGTTGTGTGCCATATGCTGCAAAGAATCATGTTGCCAACATGTATGTGTGAAGTAGGTGTGGTCCTCTGCTATTGCCCTTCAAAGGTGAAATGTACAGGATATATGTCATTTATAGTGTATGTGAATGTGACTGTTGAATAATACGCATCAAAATTGCTTTGGAAATTTCTGTTTCCTGATCGGTATATCAGCAATGCTCCATGAGGCTACACTCTTATTCTGATAGTTAGAGATAAAGGTGAGCAAAAATGATTACCGAGACCATGATATGATGATTATTATAGGTGTTTATTTACATATGTTAATACAGTGGTGATGGTGAGTTGATTCAAAAGAAATTGTTGACAATATGTTGGCTCCTAAGCAATCCTGCAGCTGTGTTGGGTTGGTCCCCCTCATGTTGATGGCCAGCATCCTCTTCTTCCTCCTCTTCAGGCATTTGTGGCTCTGGTTCTATTAAGGGAATGTTCCTTCGTACACAAATGTTGTGCAGGATGGCACAGGTTAAAACGATCTTACAGACCATTTCTGGTGAGTATAGGAGGCTGCCACCAGTGATGTCGAAGCACCTGAATCTCGACTTCAGGATGCCAAAGTTCCTCTCAACTATGGTGCATGTCCTCCTATGTGCCTCATTGTAGGCACGCTCTGCTGCAGTGCTTGGGTTGCCCAATAGTGTCATAATCCATGCCTGGATCCCATACCCCTGATCAGCTGAAAGAGAAAATGATTGAGATCATGTTGATGTTGCTTGCCCCATCAATATCACTTTGCATGGCAGTAGTTCTCTTGTGTTGTCTGTGACTTATTTGTGTTTGTGTTATTGTGTTGATTCCTAGGCTTCTAGGATGTACCATCAGCATTGGGTTGTTTCCTTGGCTGAACAAGTGTTTGGCTGCTGACCGGTTGTCAGCAGTATATTTTGGGAGTTGCAGTACAGTGTGTACTCCCTAGCATTGTGACTTGTGATACAGGTGTCCCTGTGTCTTCACTGGGGGTGAGATGATAGTTCCATACACAGAATCAATTCGACAGTGGTGGTAACACGTTTGCCTCTATGTACCCTGGACATCCCATACCTTTTGACATATGCAATGGATTAATTTAAATATCAGTGAGACGCTTACATTTTGCAAGGTGACAATTAGCCAAACTTCTCCATACATTGTGATCATTGATGTCTTAACATTTGACTGTACACTAATTTCACATGTGTGACGAGTTCACTTCAGACCTATTTATCTGCCCTTGGCAAGTTGACTCAGGTTGTAACATCTACCTAGACAACTGCACATGGTCTAGTTCAACTGGCTACCTTGGTTGTGAGGTTGTCGGTTTGAGTTTCAGAAGGTCCGTATAGCAGTACATATGTTGTGTGTGTGTTAATTTGACACAATGCGTATGTGTAGGAATGTGCACCTTCCATATAGTACCATCAAGATGTGTTCTTCGCACAGCCCACTTGCCTCTTGGTAGTGGGCAATGTGAGTGCAGGAGTGATGTGAGATATTGGAATGGCCTCAATGATTGCATGTGACCTTTATTGTAGTCATCATAATGCTATGTGAGTCACAGTGTTTGACCTGCAGCAAATTACGTTCCACACCCCTTACACAGTACGTATTGGCTGGAAGGGTGTTTGTTTGGGGTGTTATTGATGTGTTATTGGAGTTTTCTATTCACAGATGTACTGCCAGTTGGCACCATGTGTTTGTCATTGTGTTGTTTACATTTTCCCCTTGTGTCTGTGGAGTGGTTTTTATTTGGAATGGTACTTTGTCCCTAGGTGTGTCTCCCATTGGGTGAGGATATCAAACATGCCTAGCGGTGTCACAACCTCAGTGTGTTCCTGTTCACATGTCGCTGTTGTGGTGTATGTGTTGTTTGTCCTAGAGGGTTGCTGTGCAGTGTGTATATAAGCAGGTTTCTGTACGTACCAACAAGTAGTCCATTTCCATATCGTCCATCCTGGAAGTGTTGATTGATGTTACAGTGACGGAAGATGAATGAATCATGAACACTCCCAGGGTACTTTGCCACGATGTTGGTGATCAATCCCTGGTGATCCACAATGGCCTGCACATTGATAGAGTGTGTGTGCTTCCTGTTGCGGTATAGATGTTCAGTTGCAACAGGTGGCACAAGGCGTACATGAGTGCAGTCAATGGCACCAAGGGCGTGTGGAAACCCATTAATGAGGTAAAACCCCTGTTTGGTCTCCTGCTGCTTCTGCTGTGTGTTTGGGAGTGTGATGATGGCATCCAGTACCTTGGGCAGGAAGGTGGAGTATGATGGTGTGAGATCCCAGCAACCAGGGCGCCAGTGGTTTGAAAGGAGCCACTTACCAACATGTGTAGTACAGCTAGCAGCTTGGTTTCTGATGGGATGGTGTGGGGTGTATGCAAGCTGGGTGCCAACTGTGGCTCAATGTTGCGCAGCAGCTGCCAAATGGCTTGCCAGTTCAACCTGTACCTCTGGATGATATCATGTCCCCTGAGGCCATGAAGGGTTGTCCTAGTGTGGAATATCCTCTCCTGCCTTCTGCGTTGCCTTTGGGGTCCCTGCTGGTGTTGTGGAAGCTGCTGTTGTTGTTCCAGCGCTCTGCGTCTGCGTGCACACTGGATGTCTTCCTTTTGCTGCTCTGCTGTTGCTTCTGTGTGGTTTCATTAAATACAGGGGTGTTTGACCCATTTTAACACCTGCCCTGACCCAGGCGTCAATTTTTGACGCAAATCAGGCTGTGCGTCATCTTCCAACTCTGCCTCCCGGCCGTGCAGAATTTTTGCGCTGTAGCATAAATATGGTCCACGGGTGTTTGTGTCATTTGTTTGGACGGGAATGCCTACCTTGCATATCATTAACGCAAGTCGGTTTCCCACATCCAGAAAATGACACACACGGCGGGATTTTGACATCCGTGGGCTCGGGCCTCAAAGTTTAAATATGGTGCACGGTTTGCGCCGATTGTGCATCAACATTTTTTATGCACATTCAGCGCAGATGGAGTATAAATATGCCCCTTAGTTCATCAATTTAGTACATAAACTTCCTCTAATTTTACCTTCATATTTTTTTAGAAAGATTTTTATCTTTATGATTTTTATCTTTATTGTTTCTTTCTCATGTTAATAAATCCTTATCTTTTCTTTCACTACTATACCTCTAATCACCATTTGAATTTTTTCTGTACTTCATATTTTCTTTTAATTACAGACATTGATGGATGATTTTTGTTTTACTTTTGTCAATACAATTCAGACCATAGACGATGAGATGTTGTGCTATATTTGACAACCTTTCGACATGATGTGCCGTTTTACTTTATAAGGATATGAATTTTGAAATGTGGTAATATTTTGGCTCAGCATGGATTGGAGAGCAGGATAATTAAATCCTGTGCTTTTGGTTCTTATCCTTTGATTACCAAATCTTGTTTTCAATTATTCTTCAACTAGACGTGCCAGCACCAATACTAACTCACCTTCTTTTTTGATCACGGATTTCTTTCACGCACATTTTAAGTATTTTATCACCCAATTAAACGAGATGCTTCACATATATGTATTCACTTACATTTGACTTTAGGGATTTTCAGATTCACTATGGGCCAGATGTAGGAAGCAAAAAATTTGCGAGTCGGAAATTGCGAGTCATTGCGACTCGCAATTTCCGACTCGCAAAATGGGATCCAACAAAAAAAAAGCGACATCAATTTGCGACTCGCAAATGATGTTGCACCGCAGATTGTGATTCCGCTTTTAGCGAGGTCGCTTTTTGCGACCTCGCTAAAAACAAACTCGCAAATTGCGAGTTGGGTATCGCAAATTGTGACTGTGCCGCAAATTGCATGCAGGTGCAGCAAAACAGTTGGAAAAACACTTCCTGGCTCTTGCTGATGACATCAGAGCCAGGAAGTCATTAAATACACCTGGGAGGAGGGAGGACCACATACTTTACTAACTGCTGAGTAACTACTTGGAGGAACAGCTGCAACAATGGAAGACTCAGGCAGTGCAGGCAGGAAGAGAAAAATGAAATTCTCTGAAAAGGAACTTGAGGTGCTGACAGGGGAATGCTGCCAGCACCATGACCAGCTGTTTGGAAAGGCTGCCCTGAGTGTCCCAGACACTGAAAAGAGGAGAATCTGGCAAGACATCCAGGAGAGGGTAAATGCCATATGAGTGAGCCACAGAAGCATGGAGGAAATTAAAACAACGGTGGTATGACCTGCACTTCAGGACAAAGGAGAGGGTGGCAGAGCACCTCAGGAGATGAGGGGCACAGGAGGAGGCCCATCCACCATCCCACCACCCACAGCCATGGAGGAACTGGTAGAACAGACCCTGGAGCCTGAGGCAGTGTCAGGAATGGGAGATCTGGACAAGTCAGCGCAAGGGACATCAAAAAGTGAGTACCATGAAACATGCATGTACACCTATAAATGCTATACCCGCACCCACCCAGTACACAGCAGCATGCACAACCAGACTAGCTCCATTCCAGACTAGCAACCACCAGAATGGTGCATTATGGGCAATGTAGTACAGTAGGCAGCTTATAGGCAACTGTTTATTAGGAGACATACAACAGATGTTAGATACTGACAGAGTGTTCCCTATGTCCCACAGGTCTCCCACAAGACACCCCCACCAGCCACACCGAGTGAAGAAAGCAGGCCACAGGCAGGGCAGGAGGCTGCAGCAGCCACTACAGGGCCCAGCACCACACCACCACAGTTCCCTCCAGCTGAAGAAGTGAACATGGAGGAAAGAGACACAGCACCTGTTCCCAGTCACAGCGTGAGACAGCAAGACCAAGAAGCACCACCGTGTCACAGACGCAGACTCCATGTCCACGCAGTGTCCCAGGAGGATATAGGTGACGCATCCTTGTCTGCAGCAGAGGCATCCTTCCTATTTGGTCAGCGCCTGCAAACAAGGCAGTTGAGAATTATTTCTGGGGGAATGCAGAGGATGGAGCACAATTTTACTCATGGCCTGGCAGAAGTGAACACACAGTTCATACATTTGAATGACAATGTCAGTGACCTAGCACTATCCATACGGCAACTGGTGACGGAACTGGTGTCAGAGAGACAGAGTGCAAGGCGCTATGAGCGCCAACTGGTACAGAGATTGGACCGCATGGCTGCATCCATTGGCCATCTTGCAGTGAACACCACAGGGCTGTCACAACGTACTGTTAGCTTGCAGGTGGACTTGGGCCACTTTGCAGGGGATGTGGCTCGGAGACTGGTCCGCATTAGCCACACTGTGGACATGCTGGAGGCCAGAAAGGTGGCTAGGGGCACGGCTGAGACACCTCAGAACAGTGAGGAGGGGTCCACCATCAGCAGCGCATCTGCCACAAACACACGTGTCTAGCGGAGTGGCAGTGCACATCAGGGGTCTGCTGACCCACCTAGCACAAGCCATGATGGGCGTACCAGGGGGAGGTGTTAGGCCCAAACACTGCAGGACACATGAGGCACATGGAGTCAATGTGTCCTCATTGAGGGTGGGCATGTGCATCCCCTGAACAACAGTTCAGTTCTTTAGTTATTAGGTTCACTTATTAAAAAGTATTGTTTGTTCCACTTCACAACTGGGCTCTTTGTGTGTGACATAAGTGTGCGTGGTGACAGTTGCCACGTACCTTCCAAAGCACTGGTTTGCAATGTAGTCCTGTCTCTGACTGCCTTGATTTGCAATGCTTCTATCCCCAGGCTGGCGATGTGGTAGCTCTTGCTCGTCATCCTCCGAATCTGGGTCTTCAGGGGTGAGATGTAGCCCACGTCTGGTGGCAATGTTGTGCAGTATAGCGCATGCACCAACTATCTTGAAAGCTGTTATTGGGGCATACTGGAGCGCACCTCCACTTCTGTGGAGGCATCAGAATCTTGCCTTTAACAGTCCAAAGGTCCTCTCTATGACATTTCTGGTCTGCCTATGTGCACTGTTATATCGCCTCTCATTCTCATTGCTGGGTGTTAGGTACAGGGTAAGTATCCATGGTTGTAGCGCATATGCACTGTCACCTGTGTGGCAAAAACTAACAATGTTAGCAGGGCATGGATGGTTTCTACAGTGACCTGTGTGTATGGCTTCAGGGTGTCTGCAGCAATACCTAAGAGATATCCGTCTCCAAACTCCCCACCTTCTAGGCGTTGGTGTATCCCACTGTGCCTGAAAATGTAAGAGTCATGTGTACTCCCTGGAAATTTGGCTACCATGTCAGTGATGACATAATGGGCGTCACATACCACCTGGATGTTCAGTGAGTGGGTACACTTCCGATTGCGGAACAGATATTCCAGATTTGCAGGATGGCATATTTGTATATGTGCCCGTCTACACACCCTATTACATGTGAGAAATTGGCAATTCTGTAGAATTCCATCTTGGTGCTGTTGATTTCTGCCTCATTCCTGGGTAGGTATATGTATCTGGACATGTGTGTGAGTATGGCATCTAGGAAACCTCTGAAGAATCTTGAGAGGGCACTTTGGGATACCCCACCTGCCACAGCAATGACCCCCTGATAGCTACCCGAGGCCAAGAGGTGCAGTGAGCATAGCACTTGCACATGTGTGGGGATGGCGCTGTCGCGCACAGTCTTTCGTTGAATCTGCGGATTGAGTAGATCAATAAATTCTAAAATTGCTGCACTGCTGAGTCTGTATTTGTCATAAATCTCCTCCTCAGTTTGTTGGAAAAGTGTCTGCCTGGTTCTGTATATCCTCTCCTGTCTCTGGCTTCTCCTCCTCCTCTGCTGGGCGGCCTGGACTCTCCTCCTCCTTGCTATCACATATATTTCAGCCATTTTGAGTAACCCAGATGCCTTCTGGGTCTCTTTTTATACTTTGGTTATGGTTACCACCTGCTCTGAGTTAGTGGTAATTTGGGTGTGCAAAATGGGCTTTTTGCGAGTTGTATCAATTTGCGAGTGGCTTTTTCATACGGTTTGCGACTCGCAAATTGCGACTACCTATTTGCAGGTCGCACAATGGGGTCGCACATTTTGTGAGTCGGTAATGGCTTATGTCGCAATTTGCGATTCGGAAATGGTTTTTTTGCATCCCTTTTCCGATTTTGCAGGGTCGCATATTGTGATTCAGGCCATTTGCGAGTCGCAAATGTTTGCTACATCTGGCCCTATATCTGGTGTCCAGGAATTTGCACTATCACCTATTCATACGATTCACTATATATGGTGGACTCAAATATAGTCAGAATGCTTTGAGGATCATTAAGGGCTCTGCATGCCTCACTATTATGCCTGCACTAACCTAGCATTCGATTAGTATAGCTTACCACTTGACTTAGTTTATCCTCTGATTCCTTACAGCTTGAGAAAGCCCTGGGTGGACCGACCATAGAGGGCGAAACAAGTGTCGGCTGTTCCTTCGTTTCATACATTTTAAATCTAATTCTACTGACAGCTCTGGAATTGATGAATAAAGATTACCTTTGAATAAACCGGAGTCTGTAATGAGAATTTTTCTCTTCAATATATATAACCTCAGTGGGTTCTCATCCTCAGCCAGTTCATAATCTACTGATTAGCGAGTCAATAAGGACCATGTCCATAGACTGTAGACACTAGGAGATCTCCTAGAGCTGGGAGAGGGCATCGTAGAAGGTGTAGGGATTCACTGTGATTGTTAGATGAGATTACAACACAGTATTTGTATTCCTATTTGAACTGAGCAATATCACATTTTGCTATGACATTAAATTACTTTCTAAGATAAGCATGGTGCTAGACAATATGTTATCATGCCTGATGGTTGCCTCTTGAGCGCTGAACTTTGTTTCTTTCAGAACATATGACCAATATATAATGTCTACCAAATTTAAATAAGGGCTTGCTTTTAAATATGAACATTTTCTTATAATCCTATAAAAAGAGTGTTTATGATTACAGTATTAATAGTCATGGTAAAAGATAAACATGTGAAAAAGTGTTGGTTTCTGCTTTTGAAGATTATCTATTTAAGAACGGATATATGAATGCCACATCAACTATTTTGATATTTCCAAGGTTCCTCCAAAGAGTTCAATTTGAATATGCTGACCAACTAGGCAGTCATTATGGTATCAACCGCTTAAGAAACTATTTTCAGTGTTTTATTACCTAATATTGACTTGCATAATAAGGGAAAAGTAACTGGGACTTGGAGGAACAACTTAGTCATTGAGAGATATGCAAGCAATGTAATTGTTTTAGGACCAGGCTACTTTCCACCATCACATTCCTTGTATGTCTATATTGTGCCTGAGTGATGGGGGCATACTGTTGGTCAAATAGTACAATTCTTTTCTGTTTAAGGCTACGTTAATGGCATCTGGATTATTGCATGGTGTAGCTCCAGTTATTATTGGAGGGATTGACCTTGCTGTTCCCCCACATATGATCAGACATAGGCCACATTATAAGATGATGGTATGTATCATCAAGTTTGACTCCACCTACCTTACACATTTATACCATACTCCATGCATACTGCAACAACAATACAGTGTTTGATGTAACTTCCCAAATGGTCAAGGATATGCCCAAGCATGGGCCCCTTGCTCACTGTGCCACTGGAACCAAGCTACACCCAACTGAAGATGTCGAATGGAGTCGAAACTGGTCTGGGGTTGCTTGGGTTGACCTTTTCAGAGGGGACGTGGCTTGGCGGCTCAGGCTGCACTGTTCCTATTGGAGCAGGTCCAAGACTGATTTGCATATGGCTGGCCGTAATCTGAGGTGGCATGGTGGGCCAAAGAACTGTGGGTTAGAATGCTCCTTAGTTATTGCCATTGGTTAGACTTATTGCAAGTATTCCTCCCATTCCTTTTTGCATGCTTGATATAACACTTCATGCATAGCACACCTTCAAGATTGTTGTCACATGATTAGAGTATTCTTCTGAACCTCCCCACATAATACTGAATCATTTTCATAAAAAACAGACTACAAATCCATAAGCTACCAACCAAGTGTAACCACCAAGAACAGGGTACATGTCTGAAAATGCATCTCTCTCTCTCTTAAAGCTCGCCATTTCATGCTTATGCACAACCGCATGATTGATATGAAATTATTGCAGCACCTTGCCATAATTCACTTACAATGCCTAATGATTCCAACATTGGCCAGACAGTATCATCATGCACAACAAAGAGGGTTACTTTTTAGCAGGCAACCCAGAAGTGCTTTGGCGGCTTATCAGGACCAAACGGCACTATTAGAATCTTGCAGTACATAATTTATTTCTTTAAAAGTACTTCTTCCTTTAAGTTGTGCATCTTTTCCTGGATTCTAAAGCCAAGAATTGCAAATCAGTACAGTATGGACTGGTCAAGGTTGGTTAGTTGATTGCTGACTAGACAGCCCTCTTCTGTTTTCATTTCTTCTGATACTGATTTTAACACAGGAGGCAAGGGATAAGTGGGTTTCACCAAAGCAGGAGGAAACCTAACAAGACTGGGAAACACAGGCACCTTTCTCCTCATCTGTAAATTCCAACTAGTTTCAGGGAGGTGGTATCTTCAGACTACCAGGTCCATCATTGACTAAGACAGCCTGTGGCAGGAGGGCAAACAACTTGTGTACCACACCTCTGGGCTCAAATGTATCCCACTATTCACCTACTGTCAGTAAATCACACATACTAAGCCCCATACATAACATAAACAACAGACCCTTGTTTGGGGGCTTAGACAGCCAATAGCCGATCTCTTGGTAGCGGCACAGGTTACATTTTGTGCTGAGGCATTATTAATCTGCTGCTTCTAGGACCTGCCACTATTTAGTCTGGGTTGATGAACCAGTAGGGGTACAATTTGGGGAACCCAAGCCATCAGAACTCCACCAAACAGAATGAAAAAAAGGTATGGGACACTTGCAGAGGACATACATGATTGTTCAATTTACCATGTCAAACATTCACCCTCAGTCACAAATCTGGATCTAAATCCATCATTTTTTTTTTTTGCTCACCAAGCCATTCCAGTTTAGACTCAGCCATATGCAAATCAGTCTTGCTCCTGCTCCTGATGGGAAAAGTCCATCCCAAGTCCAGGGAAAAATTTAGGGCATAAAAATAGATGTTCTGATAACATGCAGACTTTTGGTAATCCTATGTTTGGCCATAGTACATTCCCACGACTTTGTGAGTAAGAGCAAGTACATAGCTTATAGTAGATCTCATAATCCTTATCTTTAGCCATGCTTCAGGTTAAAGGAGTAAAAGCATATGTGGAGTATGTGATACATCCGAATTGAGTCACCCAAGTTGCTGTGTTTTGGCCCTTGGTATAATGCAGTGGCAATCTGTACCTTGTTTTCTAAATAAATTTGAAAACATTCAAACATCTTTGATGGCTATGTAGACTCTACAAGCTATTGGTGTTTGGGTGCAAATTACACTTACGCCACTTTCAGCACTATTTTGCATAAAGAGATGGGTGTCAATTGCATTCATGCCTTGTTCACAATTCTAGGAGGTGATAGGCACCTGTTGAAATCTGCTATGGGCACAACAATTCATAATTTCAGCTGATTCGATTAGACAGCAACAGATAGATAGTGACATTCTTTTACTATTTGCATAGCTACTGCCCAAATTGTGCATACTCTGTTATTTTGCAAGCTACCAAATGAATAATGAAGATTCATTGCTATTTTCACAGCTGCTGGCCTAACAGTACATAATGTCTGCTGCTTTGTCAGCAAAAAAGTAAATAATGATGTTTCTCTCTTATTTGTAGTCCAAAAGGTACATCTCTGCTATTTATTCAGCAGCCAGATAATGAAGTGTATTTGCTATCTGGATGTCTGCTGACCATATTGTACATAATGCCTGCTTTTTGCAGGCAACCAGAAAAGAAGTTACATGTATTGGCAATTTGCATGACAGCTGGACAAACAGTGCAAAATGTTTGCACTTAGCCACTGGGCGGGTAAATAGTGAAATGTATTTGCTATTTGCTCAACTGCCAGCCAAACGATACACAATGGCTGCTATTTAGCCTCAGGGCAGGTAAATAGTAAAGTGTCTTTGCTGTTTGGACGGCTGCCAGCCAACAGTACATAGTCTCTGCTCATTAGCCAACAGCCAGGTAAATAGTGAAGCTTCCATGCTATTTGCACAACCACCGGCCAAACAGAGCAGAATCTCTACTGTTTAGCCAGCAACTGGGTAAATAGTGATGTTTCTCTCCTATATACAAGGCTGATGGCCAAACAATAAATAATCTGTACCATTTATTCAGCGGCTTGGTAAATAGTAGAGGAAATTCACTATTTACCCAGCAGCCACCATAAAATAAATGCTTCAACTTCAGTTTTAGCCTTACAGGTGTGTGTAAGCCACTCAAGTCACATTATGATCAGTATAGTGACTAAGCAAAACTGGCAGCAATAGTGTGCAATAAACAGCATAATACATGCAATGATCAACCCTAGAGGTGAGATCAAGTCAATGACTATTGTTCGAATAACGGCAGAATGTAAAACAATACAGAGCATTCCAACTAAGCATAATAACCTTCTCCTCCGAAACTGCCTATGAAGATATAAACACACGATCTGTTCCCCAAAAAATAAAAAACCAAAGCAAATTATAGAGAAGTAACGGTGTTAACATTATAATGCAACAGAGCAGAGAAGAGTGGCAATTTCAAGAAAGTGTAAGTGCATGACAAAGTACAAGTGCAAATAAAATACTGAAAGTTCAATGAAACAGAGAAGCAGGAAGGCTGCTTGTTCCATTTTCTAAAGGATAGGTATTACATCTGCTAACAGGAAACTGGGGTTGTAACAAAACAGAATTCATCTGTATACAAGACGGGGGGATAGAAAGCAGAATCATTGCGATCCTAAATTTAACCTAAAAAATGGTGGCCAACCATATCGTGGATGTGTACAGAGGCTACCATTCGGTCATTTAGGTATTGATGAGTACAACAGAAAGGAAAGGGGAGAGGGATAAATGGAATATTGAGGAAGAGGATAGAGAGGGTAACAGGGGTTTGGACAAGAGTAGTGACCAGATGTTGGATTCATCCAGGTTTAGGTACAGATACAGTGGGGATCAAGTAGCAGTCGTAATTCCACATGATGTGGTAAGATGATGGCATCTCATTGCCAACAGCTATTCCCGGAAGTGCAGTTGAGGCAGTGAGTCTGTCACAAGGTTCATTATTAACAATTTGAGCAAGATACCCGTCTAGCTCGCAAAGGGGTGGGGTTAATACATGCAACAACAAGATTTTTCCCTTTAGGAATATTATTTATAATTAATAATGTTCCTAGAAAATATGTTTATGAGGGCTATGTAATTGTTATGGTTTATGGTGATGTGTAGCTAAATGAATGAAGTTTTCTCTATTACACAAAAAATATTTTATATGTTTGAGCAAATTTTGATAAGATATGTAATGCTGAATTTTTGTGGATTGTATGCTGCATTTATGATAATATTTATGAGTAAATATTTATGTGTACAGTTTTATTATGTCAAAAAATTGGGTTCTACAGCTATAGTACACTCATTCCTCTACCTTGGTTGGGGGTTGAGATTGTATTAGTGTGTTTATAATTATAAATAACATTCCTAAAGGGACAAATCTTGTTGTTGTCTATCACAAGGTTTCCTAAATAAGCCTTACATCAATGTCAGGGGCATCTTAAAGAAACCACTGCCGTACCCATTTCATGAGTCTCCTGATGTATGAGTAAAGAACATTCAGCGAGGTGGGCTAATTTCCAGAGGTCGTAGTACAGAAATACGGCACACTCTCTTTGTTTTCACTGGGGGAACCTTTCAGAATTTGCACCTGGTGCAAACAAGGAGAGTGCACTGTATTATACTGAATGTGCTGCCCCCAGGGCAGCTGCAAACTTGTGCTGGCCTCGGGGCAGTGCATTTAGGAGCATCTGCAGCCCCTTCTGTAATACTAATGTGCCTCAGAGGTGTGCAGAACAGGAGCAAATGCCTTTTGTGCCTTTGGGGCACTTTATGTAATATGGCCACTGATGGGTATTAACACGCCATTTTGAGTTTTGGGGCCTGATAATCAGAAAAACATGGGACTTGTTGGTTTCATCCGTTTGCACATTTTTACACATTACAGGGGCCTTTCCCTGAGACTATTTTGATATCTTTTCACAGGTGAAATATTTTGATGAAAAACACTGAAGGTGAAGAATTACTGGAAAACATGTAATCCAGTTTCCAGACAAACTGGGAATTTTCACATAACTGGTAATAAGAAGATTTGTAGGGTAAATAATCAACTGGTATGTATAGCTTTACTATCTAGTTTAACCCTTTTTGAGTCCCATTTGTACATGGAAATTGTCAAAATGAGACTGTTTCACTGGATAGAACTGAAACCGTCTTACTTCAGCTCTAAATAGTAACTGCAAGTAGGTTTTAGGTGTAGATTATACACCTGTACTTCGTAGCATAGGAATGAGCTGTTACTTACCCGTAATCTTCATTACCCCCATTAAGTCACCTAGTCCCAGTCATTACTGTATGAGGCGGTGCCACCTCCCAACAAGCACACTAACATGCTTGTCTGTTTTTTTTTTATTGTAATATATGCCCCTTCCACCCACCCCCATGCCTGCTGTTAACAAGACCAGACACAATAACAGAGGGGAGGAGTATATGACTGGGATGAGGAGGACCTTAATCGGGGTAATGAAGCTTACCAGTAAGTAATGGCTCATTACTCCCTCATTAGACCACTTTCTTCCAGTCATTACTGTATGAAGACTTCACAAGCCCAAACACAAGACAGGAGCTTCAGACAGTGACAGTATGAAAACCCAACTTTAATAAATCAAGCACTGCTGCTTTCCCAACAACAGCAGAAAAATTATCCATTAAAGCATGCAACACATCAAGGTGATAGCTCTTAATAAAATTGTGGTGCAACTGCGAGGTGGCAGCCCTACAGATTTCCTGGATGGAAACCACTGCAGCCTCAGCCCATGAAGTGGAAACAGGTCTGGTAGAACGCCTCGAAACTGGCTTGGAGGATCCAAATCCAGGGATTTATAGGGTTGACGAACTACCTGGGACACACACCTACTGAGTGTATAGGTGGCCGCCTTTTTCCCCTTAGTGACCCAGCCAAAAGATACAACCAGAGAAGGAGAAAGGGTAAAATCCTGAGTGTGCTGCACATAGAGCTGGAGAGCCGTTCAAACACGAAAGAGGAGAAGACCTAACCCTCACCCTCAAAGGAAAGTCAGGAAGAATAACCTCCTGTTGCAAATGGGCCATGGAGAAACTTTAAGAACAAAAGCTGGATCCAACTTCAGAACCACCCTATCAGGCCGAATCTGTTGATAGGGATATGACATTGGTAAAGTCACCAACTCCCCCAGTTGTTGAGTATAAGTAGTGGCCAACAGAAAAGCCATTTTAGCAGACAACCACATCAAGTTAGTCTCAAGTAAAGCCTCAAAAAGAGACAATTGGAGACCCTAAAGAACAGTAGGTAAGCACAAGGAAGGGACAATTATTGGAGACACTTGGCAGGGCAGCGGAGCTGAAAACTCCATAATAACCTTACCACTAAAGGAACAATACTATCCTGAGCAGCACCAGACCCCCAACATTTAGAGCTACCCACTGAGCAGCCAGAGTGGAGGGAGCTACATTTTTCAAAAATACATTCCTTAGAAACTCAAGATCTCATGCAAACCAAATCCACCCTATGAGCTGCACACCACTTCAAAAAGAAGCTCCAGTTTTTATTATAAAACTTAAGCATCTAATCTTTAAGGGACTTCTGAATATCCATTACCACAAAGAAAAGCACCCCATTATTTTCAACTGTAAGCGTTCAAGAGTCAAGCTGTAAACTTCAGTTGACGGATAAGAGGTATGGATATAACTGGAAACTGAAGTGGGGATGGGATCACTGATAACCTGACAAAATTGCTGCGGGACAACAGAAGCAACAGTGGGAACCAACGGGGGCAAGGCCAAAATGGGGCTATTAAGATCAATTACACCTCCACCCGAATCTTCTGAAGCACCCTCGGGAGGAGGGGACTTGGAGGACATGCATACAGAAGACCCAAGGGCCAAGGATTGAAAGGGCATCCACTGCCCAAGACTGAGGACAAACCACCCCTGAACACAACCTTGGAAGGAAGGCATTGTCAGGAGAGACGAAGATGTCAATCCATTGATCCCCGAACAGGAGGCCCATGTACCTGAAAAGGGGTACTGACAGATACCTGTCTACCTTCCTGGTGATTCAAACAGTAATGAGCCACATGCTTGTTGGTATGGATCAGCAGATTTGCCCTCCACAACTGGTCCTGAAACACATGAATTCCTTCCCAAATTGCAGCCAACTCCAGCCAATTGGAGGAAAGACCCCTTCGCCCAGAATGAGCTCCCAAATCCACAGGCTTACATCTGTTGTCAGCAGCAATGGAGGAGGTAGCTGAAAACTGACTCCATTTTCTAAGTTGGGAGAAAGCAGAGCAGGAGAAAATGGAACCAGGTAATCAAAATCGCCAAGGGAGGAATCACAGTGGGACAACAGATGATTGTTGAGAGGTTTCAGGTGTAGGCAAGCCCAGGGAACTACAGCGGTGGTGCACGCCATTAAACTCCAGACCCTTAGCCAGTTCCGAGATGTAGACGACTGCTGAGACAAGAAAACTGTCAGGAATCTTTTCAGAGTCTCTCTCCGAGCAAAAGACAGAAAAAGTACCCAGATCGGAGTGTTTAGTACTGCCCCATAAACCACAACTGATGTTGTGGGACCAGTTGTGATTTGGCAAGGTTCAGTCTGAAACCCAACCACTGAAACATAACAATTGTCGCCTTCACCTCCATCAGAGCTGCAGGGAGAGAGGAATCACATGTGAAACAGTCATCAACATTTGAAAACACATAGAAACCCTGAGGCTGCAAAACACCCACAGCCGGAGCAAGTACCTTGATGAAGGTATGAGGAACAGTCGGGAGACTAAAGGGCAACACTTGTTCTTAGCAAATCTGGAAACTTCTGGCTAATTGCATGGACAGGGATGTGAACATAAGTGTCCTCTAGATCCAAGGTCACCACAAAATTGCACTGCTGGATCAGAGGAATGATGAACTGCAAAGTGTTCATCCAAAATGGTTCCACCTTCATCAACCTGTTGAAAGCTTTCAAATCCAAGATTGGCCAAAAGACCCATCTGGTTTGCGGACTAAGAACAGAATGGAGTAGAAACCTAGACCTTTCTCTGCAGGTGGCACTCTGATGATTGTCCTTTTGGAGAGCAGCTTCTCCACATCTGACAACAAAGCATCTTGCTTTTGGGGGTGTTTCGATAATGGGGTATCTTGAAGCTGACCGATCGGGGGAGGACCGACAAAGGGAATCCGGTAACCTTTGCTGATGACTGATAAAACCCACTGGTCAGAAATCAACTGGAACCACTGATTCTGGAAAACCCAGAGTCTGGCCCCAGCTCGGGATAGGGATTTCTGACTTGCTGCCTGGGAGTGCTAATTTTGGGGTTGGGATTTATTGGTAAACGTGGCTCCCTGACTAACAGCCTCTCATCAATTCTGAAGAGACTGAAAAGGCTTCAACATCTTATTTTCCTCAGCTGACCTTTGCACCAGAGCATTCAAATCATCACCCAAACAACTAAGGACCCTCATTCGGCAGTTTATGTATCAACTCCTTTTGTGGCACCTGCAGCCACCATTGTTTGGTCCACAGTGACCTTTCCTTGTCATTGCAGCCCGAGTTAAGAATGAAAAAGCCCACACGGTATCGAAAGTGACATCAGAGTGGAACTGAGCCAGCACCTCCAGATTAGCCAGGACAGGAGTTGGGTCCCCTTGGTGCTGAAGGCAATCAAACAGCTGCTCAAAGCCCTTAAAGAGGACCTGTGACGCATAGGCACAATATATACTGGCTCTTCTCCCAAAATTAGAAGCTGTGTAACCCTTCTTCAGAGCAACCTCCACCAATAGTAGTACTTTAAAATTACCACCACATTCCTGGATGTACTATTTAGTATTAACTAAGCTTGAATATTTACAACAAACAAGGTAATAAAGTTCACACAAATCTTTGTAAATTGCCTTAAGTAAGGTCACCTTTGTGATTTTTCTTCTGTATCTCATTTGGTGTCGCAATATACCATTGAAATATATCCTGTAGTTTACTATGTAATATAAAATGCTATTTTACCCTCCTGGATACATGAATTGAAAAATACAGAAAACCATGTACACTGTGTGCACGTGTATTGAGAGAATAATTAAAACTGAATGTGATAATAAGAAAGGCGCTATATTAGAAGAATGACACATTTGGAAACCATGCTCCTGAAAAATGTAATAAAAACACCTTCTGGTAAACATGTACAGCTTGCTACATTTTAAAATAGCGTTTACAACATATGTATAGGTTGGGGTTGAGTAAAAACAATATTCATTTCACTGGTTTTAAAAAGGCTTATGTCTGGATGTGTATAATCGGCACATGACATTTAACTACATTCTTTTTCATATTTCTGGGTGGCATCATTCCAGTGCCGAAGAAAATCGCCATAAAGATTGACTGACAATTTTCCTTCCATGTTCTACAAAAATAAACATGAAATATAAGTATACAACTTCCCAACAATATTATTTTTCTTTGTGTTGTGTTAAGTCTACAATCTATATAATAGGGCGAAAGTGATTATTGGATATGCAATTTTTACCTGATAGCAGCTTCTGAAATGTTGGTAACATTAAAGTAATTGATGACAGTGCTTTAATGAATTTTCAAGTGTCTTTTTGAAACTTGATTAATTTTACCAGCATTCTGGCATCCCAGAATCCCTTATTAAAACATAAGCTGAGAAGACTACTTTCTTTTTAGGTTCCTTATGGGCAATACCAGAACTAACAGTGGACTTACGGACCAAGGGCCAGATGTAGGAATGCAAAAAATTGCAAGTCGGAAATAGCGACTCCGTGCGTATCGCTATTTCCGATTTGCCAAACGATATTCTAGTAAAAATTGCTATTCCAAATAGCGAGTTGCAGTGGAATCGCACCGCATTTTGCGACCTCGCTTTTAGCGAGGTCACAATTTGCGACCTCTCAAAAAGCGAGGTCGCAAATTGCACGAAGGGTGTGGTCAGGTGTCGCAAATTGCGGCTGACTCGCAAATTGCATGCAGGTGGAATTTAACTTTTGAAATACCCACTTCCTGGTTCTGAGTGACAACATCAGAACCAGGAAGTAACCACATGGAACAGGGAGGAGGGAGGAGCCCACGCAGCCCAAACTGCAGAGCCACACCCAGGTGAGAGGAGCTGCAGCAACAATGGCTACACAGGACAAGGAGACACTCAGTGGAGGCAGAAAATGCAAAATCAAGTTTTCTGAGAAGGAGTTGGAGGTGCTGACCGAGGAGTGCTGCCTGCACCATGAAAAATTATTTGGCAAGGCTGCAATGAGTGTCCCTGACACCCAAAAAAAGAAGATCTGGCAGGACATCCAGAACAAAATCTATGCCACTGGTGTCAGCCACCGCATCCTGGATGAAATCCGGAAAAAGTGGTATAACCTTCGCTCAAGGACCAAGACGAGGGTGGGGGAGTGCATGAGGGAGATGCATGGTACTGGAGGAGGGCCATCTACTGTTCTAGCCCCTACAGCAATCAAAAGCATGGTGGAGACAACTCTGGAGCCGCAGGCTGTACTGGGCATTGGAGACGTAGACAGTTCTGCACCAGGAACATCAAAAAGTAAGTACCAAAATAAATGCATTTACACAAGCATATACACTATGCACACAATCACGGTACACAACATCTGGCACCTCCAGAGTAGCTCCATTCACAGTTTTGCAACCTATAGAATAGTGCATTATGGGCAATGTGGTGCAGTAGACAAAATATAGGCAAATCTTTATTTTGAAGCATCCAACATATGTGCGATACTGACAGTGTATCCCCTATGTCCCACAGGTCTCCCACAAGGACTTCCATCAGCACCATTGTGCGTGGAGAGGAACATGGCACAGACACACAGGAGGAGGCTGCCACAGACACCGCAGGGGAATGCAGGACAACACCACCCGTGGAATTGGCACAGGAGACCATGGACGATCCTGCTCTGGGTATGGAGGCAGCCACTTGGACACCAGGGCCAATGCCTATGGAAAGGCAAACACATGGATCATCAGGCGCGGTGCGTAGATGACGCTGCACAATGCAGTCTGTGCATAGGGAGGATGTGTCCGATGAGATTTTGTGGGAATTGAGGCATCCTTATTGCAGAGTCAGCGCCTGCAAAATAGACAAATTAGGTTAATGAATCGTAACCTCTCAAGACTGCAGACCACTATCACACATGGGCTGGCAAATGTGGACAACCAGTTCACAACTATGAACACTCACTTGGGTAATCTGACTACCTCCATAGACAATTTGGTCAGGGAACTGTTGGCTGACAGGGCACAGGCACAGCGCAGGAAGCCCAACACTGATGCACGTTTAGACAGGCTAGGTGTGTCCATAGGGCACCTGGCAACCAATACAAACTTCCTGTCAAGGCGCACTGTCAGGCTGTAAGTGGAACTGGGGCATTTTGCAGGAGATGTGGCACGAGGACTTGGCCGCATCAGCCATGTGGTGGATCTGCTGGAGACCAGACAGATTGCAAGGGGCATTGGGGATACCCCGCAGGACAGTGAAGAGGGCTCCACTGTGAGTAGTGTGTCTGCCACTGATGCGCGTGTGTTGCAGAGTAGCAGTGCACGGCAGGGCTCAGGGGACCAAGCTAGAGTGGGCCATGGTGGCCGCAGTCGCAAGAGGCTGTGAGCTACTGACACGTACTGTTACAGAGGCACATGGACATAATGTGTCAGATTACACTTGTTTTTTTCCATACTGTAGTTTAGTTCACAATTATTTCAACATTATACTCCTGCAATAAAAGAGTTAGTTTGTTTGACTACACAACTGGGCTATGTGTGAATTACATTAGTGAATCTTCTCATGGTTGCTAAGTACCTGCCAAAGTAGTGGGTTGCAATGTGGTTCTGTCTCTGTCTGGCCTCCATTGCGATGCTTCTATCCCCAGGCTGTCGGTGTGGTAGCTCTTGCTCCTCATCCTCCGAATCTGTGTCTTCAGGGGTGAGATATACCCAACGTCTGGTGGCAATGATGTGTAGGATGGCACAGGAGGCATCTGTCTTGCATGCCGTTTCTGGGGCATACTGAAGTGCTCCTCCACTTTTGTGGAGGCATCGGAATCTTGACTTCAACAAGCCAAACGTCCTCTCGACTACAGTTCTGGTCCGCCGATGTGCAATGTTGTATCGCCTCTCATTCTGATTGCCAGGTGTTAGGTATGTGGTGAGTATACATGGTCTCAGGGCATATGCACTGTCACCTGTTTGTCAAAAGAGGCAAATTTAGCAGGGTTACGCAGTGACATGTATGTAAGGCTTCAGAGTGTACTCGCCAGTACCTAATAAATATCCTTCTCCAAACTCCCCACGTTCTAGGCGTTGGTGTATCCCACTGTGCCTAAATATGTATGCATCATGTGTACTCCCTGGATATTTAGCCACGATGTCAGTAATGACATTATGGGCGTCGCATACCACCTGGATGTTTAGTGAGTGGGTACATTTCCTATTGCGGAACACATATTCCAGATTTGCTGGTGGGCAAATTGGTATATGTGCCCCGTCCACACACCCTGTAGAAGTTCAACTTGGTGCTGTTCGTTTCTGCCTCATTTCTGGGAAGGTATATATATCTGGACATGTGTGCGAGTATGGCATCTAGGAAACGTCTGAAGAATTGTGGGAGTGCACTTTGGGATACCCCACCTGCCACAGCAATCACCCCCTGATAGCTACCCGAGGCCAAGAGGTGCAGTGAGCATAGCACTTGCACATGTGTGGGGATGGCGCTGCCGTGCATTGTCTGGCGTTCAAGCTGAGATTTCAGCAGTTCAATTATCTCTAAGATAAGAGCGCTGCTCAGTATGTATTTGTCATAAATCTCCTCCTCAGTTTGTTGAAATAGTGTCTGCCTGGTTCGGTATATCCTCTCCTGTCTCTGCCTCCGCCTCCTCTGCTGGGCAGCCTGGACTCTCCTCCTCCATGCAATCCAGTATAGTTCAGCCATTTTGAGTAGCCGAGATGCCTTCTGGGTCTCCTTTTATACTTTGGTTCTGGTTACCACCTGCTCTGAATCAGTGGTAATCTGGGTGTGCAAAATGGGCTTTTTGCGACTAGTTATAATTTGCGACTGGCTTTTGCATACAGTTTGCGATTCGCAATTTGCGACTTCTTAATTGCGGGCTGCAAAATCTGGTCTAAATTTTTGCGAGTCGGTAATGGGTCGCATCGCTATTTGGTATTCCGAAATGGGATCTGAACATCCCATTTTGCATTTTGCGAGCCGTTTGCGACTTGCAAACATTTGATACATCTGGCCCCAAATCTTTTTCATTGTTTCGCTTTGTTGTTAACTCTCGTTTGCTTGCTTCTTTTTCAATGGTTTGCCTTTCTCTTCCTGTGTTTGTTCCTCCTCTAAAGCATTCCCTCTTGTTTATCTGTTTGATTGTCAGACTCGTAATGCTTCATTGTTCATGTTCAAGGAGCTTGATTTTTCTTTTGTGTTAAAAATTTCCTGAGAGTGTTTGTGTTTTTCATCTCTCTCCCTTGTATGCTACTCTCTCCTTTAAATACCCACACTCATCTCTCCATGTTTCTCCTTGTTCCCCTCACTTGTGCTACCCTTCATGTGTTGCTGCTTACCTTCTTAACTTCCTTCACATCTGCTCCATGTTGCTCATTTCTACTCACATTTCAGCACTTTCTAAAAATGCTCCAACATAGGCTCCCCATGCAATCCTGGTGCTACTCTCATGCTATAGCTAGCATGAGAGCAGCACAAGAATTGGTCTTAGTGGCTTGGTCTGCCGCTCAGACAGTTCATTGGAGTCTGTGCTGTTTCTCCAACCCGGCTGTGCAACACACCCAGGATGGAGAAACCTAAGTGCGCATGTCAGTGTGGCTGACCTAAGACAGCCGGCCAAACTGACATGTGCACTTAAGTGCACTCCACTCCTCCTCCCCCTCCAATATCATAGCCCTGCCCCTCCCTGCACATGCCAGCTCAGCCAGTAGCTGAAAAATAAAAAGATAATAAAATATAATTTTATTTTTTAACTGCTGGCTCTCAACCAGTGGGGCGACCATTGAGGAAAAGCTTCCCCTGCTTCCTAATGCTTCTCCTGCCCACTTCCCCACCCCTCGCAGACCATAATATTTTATTTAATATTACTTTTTTGGAGTGCCTGAAAGCTCATGCTCGCTGCTGGACTGCTCTGCTTTTAGAAATGCACTTTTGCTCAAGTGAAAATTATATTTTTTATTTACTGCTCCAAGTGTCACTCACCATCTCCGATCAGTGAAAAAAAAATGAACTAAATGTAACCCATATATTTCATTAGGCATACACGAGTGATGATACATGTGTGAACATACGTCATCATGGATGCACACTCCCGGTGAAAGGTGTTGATGCATGACATCCAGATGCATACACAGGGTGTTTGATGTAGCTCCCTAAGAGACCAATTGTATGAAAAGACGAGAGGTCAGTTGCTCATTGTGCTACTGGAACCAAGCTACACCCAACAGACAAGGCCCAGTGACACTGGAAGCTTTCTTGCATTGCTTGTGTTCTGGTTCAAAGGGAACCTAGACTGGCAGTTCAGTCTGGACTGTTTCTATTGGAGCTGGACCATGATTAATTCGGATATGGCTAGGTCTAATTTGAAGTGGCAACAAGGGCAAAGATATGATGAGTTTTAATGCTACTCTGAGTAATTGACAGCAGTTAGGATTATTGCAAGCATTCTTCCGATAGCTTGTGTGTGTTTCATAAACACCTTAAAGATTGTTGTCACATGAATGGAGTATTCCTCTGAATCACTGTGATATTGAATACTTTTCATATAGACCAGACTACAAATCTGCAATTTCGTATCCAAATACAGCCACCAAGAAGATGGTACTTCTGAAAATTAATTTCTATCTCTTTCTGTTTAATTTGATGACTAAGCACAACTGTATGTTTGCTTAAGCACAACTGCGTGTTTGCTATGAAAAGATCAGAGTACCTTGCCAAGTCTTAAACATACTGCTCAATGTTTCCACCATGCTCAACCAAGAGGGTTACGCTTCTAGAAGACAACCCAGAAGTGTTAAGGGGGCATATCAGTCCAAAGCACACTATACAAATATTGCAATACATAGTAGAACAATCCTAGAGGAGTGCTTCTTCATAAGTTGCCACCTTTTCCTGGATTTGGAAAGCCAAGAGTCACTAGTCAGACCAGTACAGACAGTTCAAGATTATTTGCTGATTGCAAACTAGACTGGACTCTTTTTCTTTCTCAATGCTTCAGGGACCAAAAGGAACACAGGAAACGGGGGTAAGTGGGTTTCACTAGATCAGGAGGAAATCTAATGTGACAAAAGGGAATATATTGGCAAGTTTCTCTTCATTCCCAATCTACAGCAAGTTTTAAAGATGTCCTAGAAATTTGTCAACTCCTGGACAACTCTAAATCTAGCAACCACAGAACAGAAACAGCCCTCATTGCAGCCACTGTCCACATCAGATGCATCCTCGACGAAGGAGAAACAGCTCCACTCTCTTTGACCTCTCCTCAGCTTTCTATAAATTCTCCCACAACTCACTCAGAAAGGCTTCAGCACTTGGGTATCTGTGGACCAACCCTCAAGGGGATATCCTCCTTTGTCACAGACAGAACTCAGTGAGCTAGATTCCCCCCACCCCCACATCTCAGAACCAAAGAAACTCATGTGTGAGTCCCTCAAGGATTGTTACTCAGCCCAACAATCCAACATTTACATGACGCCCGTCAGGGCGACAACGCACAGCTCATCCTCTCCCTTACTGACTCACTCAGCACCAACAAAGCAAGCTTTGCCAACTGCATGAGCAACATCGGTGCTTAGATAAAAAACAACTGTCTCCAGTTCAACACAGACAAAACGAAATTCTTTATCTTGGGCAACAGCGACCCCCCTGAGAAGCCTCTTGATGGCCCTCCAACCTAGGCCCCCACTCTCCCCTATGGACCATTCCAAGAAATTCCAACCACTGCCACAATTTCTAGCAACCCACCAGACACCTTCGATATACATCCCAGGCAAGAGCACACCTCCTTAGCATCTTGAAGGCCAGAAGTGGAGGTCTTTCCGTCTCCTACCTCACAGCCAAGACCTGGAACGACCTCCCGCAACACCTCAGAGCCTCTCCCTCCCTCATGGACTTCTGAATTAACCTCAAGACATGACTCCTCCAGATGAAACAGGCATGATCTCCTCCTCCTCTCAGGCCTGCCCTACTCAGCACCTGGATACCCTCACAAGTGAGAAGCCATGATCTACAAATCCACATGACATGACTTAACATAACATAACATATTATAACATAGGAGGGCATAGGAAGCAGCATCTGCGGATTCGATTACACACAATTGACTTAGACAGCCTGCTGCAGGAGGGCCATCAACTTGTGCAGCATGCCCCTGGGCTCAAATGTATCCCACCATTCTCCCAGTAACTTTAATTCACAGATACTAAGCCTCCATACATTATACAGGCAAGAGACCCCAGTTTGGGGATCTGGGCAACCAATAACCAATCTCTCTGTAGTGACACAGTTTAAAAGTCTTGAGCCCAGGCAATATTATTCTGCTGCTACTAGGACTAGTCACCATTTAGCATAGGCTCATGAACCAGTATGGCTGGAACTTGGAAGACCCCAGCCATCAGGGATCCATCAAATAGAAAAACAAAAAGATGAATCACTTCCAGAGGACATACATGATTGTTCAGCTCACCAGGAGGGAACACAGACATAGACAGAATAATTAACATGTGTGGTGGTTCATCGAATCTATATTTTTTTAAATTCTATGTGTGACAATGATTTCCAGAATCAGCAAAAAACATTTTGCTTAAAATGCATTGGGAAATTCAATATGCCCCAAAGGCAAAACCTATTGGGTTTGCCAAAACTTGTCTTTTGACGATAACTTTCAGCCTCTCTGTCGAAGTGTCTTTTTCGCCTATATTTCATCCATATAGTTTGCTTATATCTGGTGACACAGCGGATAATAAAAGAGGAAAGATGGACGTCAAAATGCAAAAATGTATGGCTTTTGTATCCATGCACATATATATTAAAGCGGTGTAACAGAAATTATTAAAACCTCCAGAGCACGTTTTTGGCGACAATTATGCGAAGAAACGTAATTTCGTTCTCAAGTGGTCATTTGATCTCAGACAACCGGATTCGAGAGTTTCTGAACATTTCTCGTCATTGCGAAGTGGAAACGCTAAACGACCCTGTTATACATATAGTACAAACGGTCAGGGCTCGGGTTAAAGAAATTAATCGTCAGCCAATCGAAAGTAATTGAACTGTAGGACGTCAGAGTGTGAGGTAAACCACGAAAAGATGGTCAAGAAAGTAAGTTATCATTTACCCAATGACAGGAACTCAATGACCTTCTCCGTGATACAGCATTGTCAGTGTCAAACGTACACCTTACTTAATTTCCACAGGAATATTTTAGTCAAAAGCCATTATGTCACCTGAACCGGCCGTATTTTAGGATGTGCAACTTGGCTGGACCCTATGGCACCAATTTATCCCCGCTGCGATCGATGCATCCCCAGTCTCCAAAGACACCCCATTAAAATGAAACACTGCAGCTTCACCCTGATTCCCTACTTAATTTCATGATGATACAGTATGTGGGGGGATTTTTTAAATTGATACACAGAAACACATTTACATAATTGTTCTGTTTATGTAATAAATAAAGCATAAGCAGTAAAAGTCTACATGTTTATGACTGTTCTTTAACTCAAGTCTATCGGATTGATCGAAAACTCAGTCGGTCATGTGTATACCCAGTATCATTTAAATAGTCCTTCTAAATCATTACAAAAAAATCAAAAAAACTAAAGTTTGGTTAGCAAAGTTACCCCATTTACTTCATAAAAACTGCTCAGTTACATGAATAAAGAGCTTAGTGTGTGTGTGTCAATTATGTTCAAGCTTTCCATCAGTCTAATGCTAAAACCAAATGCGAATGTAGTGTAACTAGCAAAACTGAATAGGTATGTTTTCCGAAAAAATGATATGTTTGCATACTAGCCCCATTATTGCCGAAGTGACGAGTTACTACTGCAACGGATATTTGTCACCTTTCAGTGTCTTACCAAATACAGTAACCTTTTTACAACTTTTCCCCATGTTAAAAAGAATTATGTACAGAAGCAATCCATGTATTTACAGTAGAGAGATTACTAACTTCCTCTGCCTCGGAGCAACACTGTGCGTTATACCACATGGATACCCTCTGTATTGGAAGCCATCATCTTATCTGTGTATTGTTCTCTATTTTGTCAGGCTATCAGTGGGGTTCTTTTAATGTTTAAGGTGGAGGAATTGTGGTGAGTATCAATTATATCTTTTTCTATTTTAGATTTTTTTCTTAGTTGTGTTGAAGTAGCTAAGTGTGTTGTAAGGCAAATTAATGTACAGCATTTATACACTGACAACTGTGGGATTTCTTAGTACAATCAATATACAAGTAAGGGGAGTCAATGAAATGTACCTGAATATTTGTGTTACAAATTGTTTAGATTTTTTGTTGCCAGTGCCATGCATTTGAGAAGTCACGGGAGGGTTGTGAGCCCCCTCATTTTTTCTCTAATTTTGATAAGTTTTGCAGTTTGATAAGCACCAACAATTCTTGTCTGTTGATCGGTGTTTGTTGTTTTGGGTGGATTGCCCCAAAGGGGCTGTGGTAGTATTTTAAGATTTTATCGCACATTTTATTTATGTTCTCCATTCCTTGACATAACAATGTCCCCGCAGCCCCTGTGGTACAAGGGGCCCCGAGCTCCAGGGGGCCCCCTCAGCACAGGATCTGACCTGAGTGAGTCTGGAGTCGGGGGCCCTCCATGTTCTTTAAAGTGGGTCTCCTCCAGTTTTATTACGGCGCTGTCTCCGTTTGTATGAATAAGGCACTGAGAGAGATCAAGTTTCAATAATAAATTAGTAGAACAGAATTTAGCATATGGTGATAAATTAATCTACATTTAAAGGCCCAATAGAGAAAATAACGAGTTGTAAAATGTGCAAGTTTGAAATATGGTGAACCATGTGGTCACCATTTGCATTGTGTACCATTTTTAACATAAGAGTTTTGCATTCATATTAAATAAAGTACTAATGTGAATTAATATTAAAGTGTTATTGAAAGTGTTTTAAATGAATATAAATTGGTCGTACTTATACTGAATTGAATGAAATGTATTATTATGAGTTGCATGTGTGCAGAAAAATAAATGCACGTTTAAATTAGATTTAACATGTTACAAATAGTGTTTGCAACTCAATATTCTCTTTTATATATATGTGAATTGCAAGGTGCCAATCGGTTTATTCATGTTTTAAATGTATTAATGTGTATTAAGACTTTTTAACTTGACTAGGCCTGAAAGGATCTATTTTGAAGCATTAATGGAAACTCCTGAATTCTTTCCCTAAGTTGTAAATGTGAATGTTGAACGTCCTATTATGTTGTAGACAAGAGACATGTTTTAGAAGCAACAATGTTATGTTATTTGTTCTAGCTGTCCAACAGGACAGGGAATTTGTAGTTGTCATGTGAAAAGTATTGGTTTAGTTTATTGTGTGCAGTGAGAAAGGATCTCAAGTAACACATAATTAGAGAATGTAATATTTTGTTAGAAATATGTGAAACCATTCAATGACAATGCACTTTTGCTGAGAAGATTTTTAAAAGTTACATAATTTGGTGGTGCCATCTGCAGTGATGGGATGCTAAATCTGACATCCAAAATGTGCCCACCTGAAGGACCAATGAATGAATTGTGCGTACTTCTAATTAGTGAGGAAGTTTCAAACAGATGTCAGTCTGTCCTGAAAAGTCTTAGAGTCAGTTCTACGCTTGTCCCAAAGATGCCCAGAACACTGTTTAAATCTGCTTTCCTATTCTCTGCGTCCCCTGATGAGTTTTCCTCATCATAGTCTTAATTATCCTGTTCTCTTATGTGGTTCAGTACTAATAAGGCCAACTAATTCTGAACTGCTGATCTCTCCTATGTGCAGCCCAGATTCTGCACCGTCCTGATGTTGCTGTCAACTGACGCTGGAAGAAGGTGACCATCCTGTCTTGAAGAACTACTACTCTCTGCTGTCCCATGAGGAGAGGTATAACTAAATGTGGTTTCTTGCTTCCTTTTCAGTTAGTTACTTACACCAGCATATCTTTATAGTAAGTTATCCTAGGTAGATTTTTTCCAAGTTATTTTTTTCTTTCTTTTATACTTTGCTTTTGCCCGTATGTGTTAGCCTGTTTCCATATATGCAAGTCCAAATTCGTGTTAGTGTTAGGAATGGCCTAGCTCTGAAACCTGAAATCTAAAATTGGTAAACTGTATTTGATGATTTACTGATGCCACTATCATTTGCTTTGAATTCTAACAATAATGTGCATATCATATTGTTTCTAATCTACATTATTCTTTGGAGTGTCGAACAGTATTGATGTTTAGTAGGTTAAATCTTTTCAGATGTTTTAGTCAGCCTATGTTTTTCATGTATGTTTATAACTTAGCCTTGTGTACCATATATGTGACATTGATTTTGGGATTGTAATAAAGCTTTGAAACTTTATTCGGTTTGGAGTTTGATTTTGTGTTTAAGTTGTTCATCATGTTTTGTATTGTTTACGGTATGATGTTTTTGTTTTGTGATGGAATGATTCTGACTACTACTCTCTTCGCCAAGTCCAAAGATTCAGTCAACCTCCATAGGTGAGAATAATGATGGTGTCTCACCTGCGAAATGGTGGTTGTTGAACCCAGAACTTGAGAGAAGAAATTGTTTTCTGGGACCCCAGTCAGCGGACCAACAACACCACTTCGATAGGGGACACAAAGAACTAGCATGAAGTAAAATCTATCTATCTATCTACCTATCGATTAATCTATCTATCTATCTATCTATCTATCTATCTATCTATCTATCTATCTATCTATCTATCTATCTATCAATCTTTCTATCTATCATCACATCTCGTGAAGCTGACCACCATCATGCTTCTGACTGAAGATGGCATGGGCACGAGACAGAGGCCCTCATTCTGACCTTGGCGGTCTTTTCGCAAGACCGCTGAGTTACCGCCGCGGTGAAGACCGCCGACCGCGGCGGTGTGCCGCTGTGCGCATTCTGACCGCTGGGAGCGTTCCGCCGGAAAACCGCCAGCAGCCACACTGGCGGTCGGCGGGAAAGTGGAGACTGGTCAACCTCCACCGCCACGCCAGCAGAACACCGCCCACAGAATTACGACCCACATTTCTGTGTGGCGGTCTTCTGTTGGCGGTCTTCTGTTGGCGGTCACGTCCCTATGGCTCCCGTCGCCTCCCGGAGGACCAACGCACAAGGTAAGTTGATCGTCCGTGAGGGGAGGGGGTGGGGGGGTGTTGTGTGATGTGGGCGTGCATGGGGGTGTGCGTGTGAGTGTGTAGAGGGGGTGTGTGAGTGCGTGTATGCGGGCGGGGGGTGCTGCTGTGTCTATGGGTAATGTGTGCTGTTCGGCAGGTGCGCATGTCGGCATGTATGTGTGCGGGTATGTGTCCCCGTTGTGTATGTGTGTGTAGGGGGTGTGTATATGTGCATGTTGGGGGTGTGTGCATGTCGGGGTACATGTATGTGCATGTCGGGGTGGGGGTGGGGAGGGGGTTCGTACCACCTCTGGGGGGTGGCAGGGGGGTGGAGGGTGTGGGGGGAGGACTCGGGTGGGTAGTGGGGGGTGGGGGAGACCCCTATCAGTGCCAGGGAAGGAATTCCCTGGCCCCGATAGTGCTTACCGCCATGGTTCGCACGGCGGTTCCCGCCCGCAAGAAACCGCGGCGGTAGGCAGGGTCATAATACCCTTGGCGGTCTTGGGACGACCGCCGGGCCGGAGTGCGCAAACTCCAGCCCCGCGGTCATGACCGCCGCGGCGGTCGGAGTGGAGAAGTAGCGGTCGGTCGCGGCGGGGACCGCCGCGGTCAGAATGCCATTTTTAATACCGCCGGTCTGTTCGCGGTCCGACCGCCGTCTCTCCGCCGACCGCCAGGGTCAGAATGAGGGCCAGAGTCACCTATTCCTGTGTAATTTCCAATCTCTCCTCCACTGAGTCCAGAAAAGCCTGCAGATATGCTGGAGTTAAATTAAATGTTTTGTTTTATTTGCAAATGTCTGCCATGACACATTTCGGCCCCTAACACAGGATTATTTACATAATGAAGCACTATTTTGAATCAGTGTTTAGAAAATCCACGGGTGATCATGAACATAAAACATACAGTAATATTTTATTCCTATGCCGCATATCATTACACAAATTATTCACCCGTGTTAAAAGAATACTGCATTATAGAAATGAATAAAAAATACATAATAATGTCTCGTAAAAAATGTAATCTCAGAATAGGAAGAAAGAATAGATACCACATTAGCATGCAGAGAAACCTTGAAAAGGGCCAGAAGACCACCACTGGCTCTGCTAGAACAAGATTGATAGACCAACTTGGAAAAGCAGGAAAACAATCCAGGCTGATTGCTTTCTTAGCCCACTTTTCCCTAAGTAAGATAATATCATGATGAATAATGAGTTCAATCCAATGCTCATCCCCAATCTTAGAAGCAATATTTGAAAAGTTTTAACCAGAGCATTTGTTTGGATATCTGCCATGTTTTTAGATGTGAGCCACAGACTGGGGCCCCTGTGGCCTTGAATTTTGAGGATATCTCAGTGTCAATCATTCAAAATAAAAAATCAGTCACTCAATAGAGGGTGAGTTGGCTATGACCTGACATTAATTATGAACAGGAATAGGGAAAGTGGCAGGGATTTTTAGGAATAGCTGTTTGGCAAGTGCTAGGGAGTGAAGCATGAAAGTGTACATGGCTGTAGAAATAAACTAATGGCAGCATTTTGATGCTATCAACTCTATGAACTCTAAGAGGGGGCTTTAATAACAGGCTACTTGTTGCCAGGGCTACAAATTGACAGGTTAGTCCAATACAATCTCCCTAAAGCTCTTAGGTGACTTACCTATCCAAAGCACTACCCAAAGAACCAGAATCTTGACATAAGAAACTAAATTAAAATCGGAATTCTGTGTCAGTTAATGGCAAACCTTATTTTTAAGTTGAGCAAAGGATTTAGTAGTCCTTGGCACCAACCAAGAAACATTTAACAGTACAATATAGGGACAAACTTCTGCCAGTAAATGAAAGCAAAAGTAGTGGGAATGGGAACAGGACCTAGAAGTAGCCTCTTTGGTGTCATGATGAGAAGTCCGAGGAGCAACTAGCATCCTAGAGTGCATTGAGTTGTTGCACACAAATATTGGGAGGACCCTGAGAGTTCCAAGGATCTGGTGGAATCTGGTGGGAACGTGGAGGGGTATTCATAAACTTGGGGCATCTAGGTGAACAATCCTGGTGCAGCACTGGGCTCAGGAAAGGCTGGTGGCTATGGAGTTGCCCCTATTACTGGGCCAGGACCAAATGAAAGAAGGGGCTCCACCCTGGAAGTAGTAAGACCTATCAATTTAAACAATATAGGATCAGCTGTCTTTTCTAGGGCTTTCAAAAGAGCTAAAAACCAGCTCCAGAGGAGAAGACAGTATGGAGTGAAGATTGTGAAGAAAAGGGGACCCATTATCAGGTGCAACTGCCATGCCCAAGAGATCAGTAAAAGAGACACTGACCTAAGATGCAAAGCTTCTGTTTGTAGATGCCACATTCAAGGCAGCTCTCATTTTACATTTGAGAGAAGGACATGGTGGATGGACAGAGGTGGAATCCAAACGTCCATACATGGGAGACAAGCCCATGGTTCAGTTTGGATGTGGAGTGAAGGTTCCTCAGGGTCCAATACATTGACACAATTTTCAGAATCCAACTGAGCAATTTGGGATGGAGCGTCGAAATTCACGAAGAGATGCCTTTTCACCATGGCAATCACCTTCAATATGGCACTTAAAGCTGTGGCAAGAAAAGTGTCAATAGTTGAAGGATCGGGCTCAGTGGAGGGCTTCTTATGTTTGTCCATGCATGAATACCAGGGCAACAGCCACCAAACCTGTTGTAGAGGTTAAAGCCAAGAGATGGGGCCCCAACTCATTTGGACAATAATGGGCGAAAATGGGACTGCCCAAGGCATGCATGCTTTCTGCGCTGCTGGCTCAGCTGCTTCACTTTTTAGCACATGTATATGGCTTTGCTGACTCTTTCATTCAGGCTTGGTCCTGAAGAGATGGTGCATTTACTTGCAGTCCCGAATAGTCCTCAGTTTATCCCGGGCAGTGGGTCCAGGGCCAGTAACTATAGCATACAAAGATGGGTCTGTCCCCCAACTGCTGTGAGCCTTGGTCCAGAAAAGATGGTGGATGGCACCTGCAGTCCCTAAAAAGTCCTCTGTTTGTCCCAAACAGCGAAATAAGAGGCAGTGCTTTATGTGTAGCTAGATGACTTCACCCGTCCCTTGCAGTGAGACTCAGTCTTGCAGAGATGGTGCCTGGGACCTGCAGTTCCTAAAAGTTCTTCATTTCTTATGCAAACGCGAAGTCAGGGTCAGTGCTTATAGTGCATATGGATGCCTCTGCACCCCCTCCTACATTGAGGCTTCATCCTGAAGACATGGTATCTGGGACCTACAGTCCCTAAAAATCCTCTGTTAATCCCATGCAGTGGGGTCTGGGAAAGCACTTTCTAGTGCATGTACATAGCTCTATCCCTCTCCTGCAACGAGCCTTGTTCCTGAGAAGAAGGTGTCTCAGACCACAAGTCCCTAAAAGTCCTCCATTTATCCCACATAGCGGAGTCAGGGGCACTGCTTTATAGCATGGGTAGATGGTTCTGCCTCCTTGTTCTCCTGTAGCAAGACTCGATCCTGAACAAATAGGTCCTGGGAGTTGCAGTTTGTTAAAGGCCTCCATTTCACACATACAGCGGTGACAAGGTCAGTGCTCTATAACACATGTCACTGGCTCTGCCCCACTCCTGCAGCAAATATTGGTCCTGAAGAAATGGTCCCTGGGACTTGCAGTCCCTAAAGGACCTCTGTTTATTCCATGCAGCAGGGTCAGGGGTAGTGCTTTAAAAAGCTTTCTAAATAGCTCTGCCCCCTCGTGCAGCAAGGTTTGATCCTGACAGGATGGTGATTGGGTCTTGCAGTCCCTAAAGTCCTCAATGCATGTGCTTTGCAGTTTGTGTAGATATATCCGCTCACCTCCTGCAGTGAAGCTTAATGCTGTAACAGTGGTGCCTGGGACCTGTAGTCCCTAAAAGTCTTCTGTTTATCTCATGCACCAGGTTCAGAAGCAGCGCTTCATAGTACGTGTAGGTGACTCCATCCTCCCCCCCACTGCAGTGAGGCTTGGTCCTAAAGAGATGTTGCCTGGGACCCATAGTCCCTAAAAGTCCTATGTTTATCTCCCATTGAAATAGAAGGTATAGTCTGGTGGGATGATTACTACATGCTCATGGAGGATGTAGTTGAATTATATGCAAGCATTACAAATGAAATTGGGTTGAATTCATGTAAACATTCCCTGAAGACACATTCTATTCACTTTTCAGACCACATTGAAACATTATTGCCAATGATTCAGTTTGGTCCTAACAGCAATACCCTTTGTTTCCCGGATAATGTTTACAAACATTGTATTGGGATCACAGAGGGTACTTGTTTCATCCGTAGCTATGCAAACTTTTCTGTGGGACTATGGGAGAAAGAGATATTGTGGTCAGTGGAGAACAAAGATTGTGTAGAAAACATCATACTATGGCTACGGTGCATTAATGATCTGTTTGTCTTTAAGGAAGGCAATAACAAAATAGCCAAAGAATAAATAGAAAAAGTTGCAAACAAATGCAGGGAGGAACTATTAAGACCTCAGATTGAGAACAAGCAGGGTAGACAAATGCATGTCCTTATAGACTTTAGTTCACACTCCCAGAAGTTCAGGCAGATCATTCAAAGAAATTGGAATGTTATGCACACAGAGAAAACACTTAGAATGAGGCTTGGTCCTGTGCCATCTATTACAAATAACAAAATAACCTAATACCTGAGAGATATATTAGTGAACAGGTATTTACCAGGAATGATAGGGAGCAACACCAATATAACTAGTAAAAGATTTTACATGTGGAACACATGAACATTGAGTAAAGGCAGTAGCCTCTGAATGACATGTGAGGCCCCTGATTTAAAAGACAGTATATGGATTTCTAAATTTCTAAGTTGCACTGCACTGTATATCATTAACATTCTCAAATGCTCTGCCTGAAATGGTACATCAGGAATGCTATTTTCTCGGAAAAGTAACATGTCTTAGACACCGCTCAGCTAATAAGGATATAAAGATCAAAGTTGACCTGTAGCCAGGCACTTGAAAGAGAAAACACAATGGTAACTATAAATAATAACAAAGTTTTGGAATTGACAAAGTGACCTCCTCATACCCCAGGAGGTGATAAAGGAATAAGTGCACACTGAAATACCATTATAAAATTGATCTAGGTAACAGACTCCCTTTTGGACTCAAAATGGATGACAGACTCAATATGGATGACAGAATAATGATGCATTTTAGGATGTGAAAAGATTAAGATTGTTGTATGATTTAATAATGTTGTATACTAATGATCTTAACAATTATATATATATATATATATATATATAGATATATATATATATATATGTTTTGTATTGATCTAATTTTTTCTTTTTCTTTCCCTTCATAATCAGACAATATTGCTTTGGCTTTATTTTCAGGTCATCAGCTGTTGAAAGACTCTAAGCTGATGCAGTTTTGAGGAACATTCGATCTTTGTGCTGTCTGAAGTGGAATGCCTATGAATTTTGCATCTGTGGTAATCTGTTTATTTCTACTACGATGAGTGTTGATATATTTCATGAGGAGTCTGAATTATAGCTGCAAATCTAAATCTGTACTCCTTGATTAGAACTTTAAACAAATGCATTGATGAAAACTACTATGCATTTATGAGACATGTCCACTGATGCTTCATGTTTAAAGCTTTCAGTTTATTTTGTGATGGTAAATTATTTACATTACAGCAATAGTGTAGCTCAGTAGATCTTCATGATTATGGGGGTCATTCTGACCCTGGCGGTCACCGACCGCCAGGGCCAACGACCGCGGAAGCACCGCCAACAGGCTGGCGGTGCTTCCTGGGCCATTCTGACCGCGGCGGTAAAGCCGTGGTCAGAAAAGGGGAATCTGCACCGCCATGGGGATTCCGACCCCCTTCCCGCCATCCCGTTCCTAGCGGTTTCTACCGCCAGGAACAGGATGGCGGGAACGGGTGTTGTGGGGCCCCTGGGGGCCCCTGCACTGCCCATGCCACTGGCATGGGCAGTGCAGGGGCCCCTAACAGGGCCCCATAATGATTTTCAGTGTCTGCTTTGCACTGCTTTGCCACTGCACCCGTCGCACCCCAGCAACTCGGAGCCGGCTTCATCGTTGCTGGGTCTTTCCCGCTGGGCCGGCGGGCGGCCTTTTGGCGGTCGCCCGCCAGCCCAGCGGGAAAGTCAGAATGACCGCCGCCCGCCGGGGTCAGAATGACCCCCTATGTGTATATTTATGTGAGCATGAACGTCTATACGCCCTGTCATAGATATCAACTTGGATGGATTTGTGCCTGTATACTGAATTTCATAAAGTGATGCAATCTTGTCTTATATCATAGTCCTTGCATACTTCATCATGAGCTAGAATGAATACATACTTGTGGTGTATTGATCTGATATTCAGAGATCAGATGAATTCTCCTTTTCTTTCACTCAATGTCTTATATGATGCACTGCACTCAGGTGGGTGCCATCATTTGCTAATGGCATGAAGAACCAACCATTGGGATATATATATATAGCGCCCAGACAGGGTCCATTTGGAGAAAGATATATATATATATATATATACATGTATATATATATATATATATATATGTATATGTGTATATTCACTTAAAAAAAAAAAAGGGGTTACAGGGGCATTATAGTTAGGCTCACAATTTAAACATACAAAACCACAGAAATTCACCAGTTACAGTTAGAGTTACCTCAAGTAACTAAAACTTGTGCCCTGAGGTAACTACATATCTCAGGCCCGCCATGCACACTTTTTTCTTCAAAAGTTTTAATGCCAATATTACAATGATATTATCAATGATGTTATGAAAGATGGCATTTGTGGGGTACTTTGCAGTGCATGACGAGGATGGAGCTGTGCATGGCAGTGGTTGGTCACAGGGCCTGGCTGGTGGCCAACCCCTATGAGCAACCAACCTTGCACCATGCAGGTCCTTCACATGTACACAGGGGAGGTTGCCAACAAGACCTGGCTTGCAGCCGGACCCTGCGGCCAACAGCCCCTAACCACCCAAACCCATGCTGTGCACAGCCCTTTGTTCGTGTGCTCTGGGAGTTAGATTCTCTGGGTATTCGATTAGATGTGAGAGGGTGTATCTGGGGATTGGAGTGGCTGTCAGTTTGTCTCTCTGGTTGTGAGTGTGAACTTAGACTGAGATATTTGTGTTAAATTTAAAATAAATAATATGTATTTAATGTTTTTTTTTTAAATATAATATTTTTTTATTTAAAAAAAAGAGGTAAATGAGTCCAGCTTGACTCAACCCCCCAAAGCTAAGTGTAGGTCTTTACCCATCACACTGAGCTTGGGTATTTAAAAAAGAACTTTAAAAATTTTCTTTAGCCCTTTATGGCTTTCTAAGACCAAGAGGGAGGCCTCAAGGGCTCCCCCTTGATCCCTATTTTTTTTAATGCATTTATTTAAATATAGTTTTTTGTGAACAAGTATATTTTTCGATAAAAAGCCCTTACGGGCTACCTGGCACTGCGGGGGGACCCTTAAGGCATCCCTCACAGTACCACTACTTCAGCAAGCACAGAGCTGCTATCTTCCTAAAGCATTTCAGCTCTGTCTCCAGTGCAGGAGACAAAGATGGAAGCTTTGGATTTTGACAGCAGGACCTTCTTTACAGGTCCTGTTGTCAAAACCCAAAGAGTTTGTTGTGGCTTGGCTGCAGCTGGGGCTGGTGGTCCCTGGGGCTACTGGGGATCTGAAATGGATCCTCAATCATTATTAAGGGGCATGGGGGTCCTAATGGGTCTAACTTTCTTATTTTAAGCACTGCCCCAAGGTGGTGGTACCTGGGGCAGCCGGGGGGCGTGAAGCCCCCGCAAATAAATTATATTTTGCCCTGGAGGTGGTGGCCACAGGCCTCCCTGCATATTATTAACTGAATGCCCCGGGAGGTGGTGGTCCCCAGGGCTGCAGGAGGGACCCGGGTGCCCCCCGCATATTAGAACACAGCCATGGGGAGCTGGTGGTCCACAAGACAGCGGGGGCACACAGCCCCCTGCACATCAATTTTAAGCCCCAGGAAGGTGGCGGGCTCTGAGGCAGTGGTAGGGGGCCAGGAGCCCCCCCTGCATTTCTACAGAAATGACCCCGGGACTTGGCCCACCCAGTAGCTTTTTTTATTTTACAGTGGCTCCACCACGACTCCATCCATAAAATAAAAAAAATGCTTTTTAGCTTGGGCGGGCTCCTTTGGGACCCCACTACAAGAGCTAGGGGGTCAGGGTGTTCGTACCCTGACCCCTTTTCTTAATTTTTTACTTTTGTTGTGGGCTCAGCTTCAGCCAAGTCCCAAGATGGCTGACAACACTTCAATGGCTTCTGTTGTTAAAGTGTTATCAGCCAATCAGATCTGCACGAGATCGGGAGGGATCACAAATCCTTTGCGTCCCTATATATCCAAAATTGTATTTTCTTAAATTTCAAAACTATTGAACAAAATTACACCAAAACAAAAAGGTTGCTTTTTGTACCAGGACCTACCTTTCTGCCAAATTTGGTGTAATTCCGTCCAGTAATTTTAGCGCTATAGCTGTTCAAAATCCTTATGAAAAAATTAATGGGGAAGGTGTGTTTTGGGACCCCCCCTTTTTCTTGGCCCCCCCTGGACAGATCACCCGAAAGTTTCCAGGCAGCATCTGAAGTGACTGGCAAATTGTTTGGAAAGTTTTGTGAAGATTCGTCAAGCGCCGCCAAAGATATAGGCAAGTAAAGAAATAACTACATACTGCCGCCCGCCATTAGGTAATATATATATATGTATATATACATATATATATATATATATAAATATATATATATATTCACTTTAAAAAAACAAAGATTACAGACGTTATAGTTAGTCTAACATTTCAAATGTACAAAACCATAGAAATTTGCCTGTTATAGTAAGAGTTATCTCAAGTAACTATAAGTCATTCCCAAAGATAACTATAACTCACGCCCCCACCATGCAATTTTTTTTCGTCAGAAACGTTACTACAAATATCACATTGATATTATCAATGATGCTATCAAAGATGTCACGAGTGACATAATTTGTGCGGTAATTAGCAGGACATGGCGAGGGCATGAGTTATAGCACCTTAGGGGTCAAGTAATAGTTACTTTAGATAACTCTAACAGGTAAATTTCTATGGTTTTGTATGTTTAAAATGTGAGCCCAACTATAATGTCCCTGTAATCTTTTGTTTTTCTAATTAATTTCTATGTTTTTTAAATTCTATTTCCTAACTATAATAATGTCACTGTAACCTTTGTTTTTTTCAGTGAATTTCTAGTTTTTTTTTAATGAAAAGTAATTCTAATTATTATACGTTAATCCAACCACTGCTCCATATGGCCTTTGGCCATGTGCGCTGGTGGCTTGCCACGTGGCCTGACTTACGGCCAGCCCCTGTGGCCAACCTCACTAACCACCCATCCCCAGGCTGTGAACAGCCTTTGGCCATGCACAGCTAGAACTATCGACAGGTACATGTTACCCCCTCCACCAGCCGATTTCAGCCCCAGGGACCCAATCCCCCGGCACTCTGGCTTGTTTAAAATTTTTGGGGGGAGGGGGATATGTGACTCCCCTCCCGTTGCTGATTTCGGGGCTGGGGACCCCATCCTCTGGGGCCTGGAGTTAATATATTTTTTTCTTTGAGTGGGGGGCCCACGCGGCCCCCTTGCCATGGTCTATCTTGGCCCTGGGGACCCCATCCCCCAGGGTCCAGCCTCAACATTTTATTTTTGGGGGGGCATGCAGCCCCCCACCCAGGCTGATCTTGGCCATGAGGACCCTATCCTCCAGGGCCCAACCTAAACATTTAATTTTTTATGGGTCAGAGGTCCATGTTACCCCCCCTTCCCAGGTCGATCTCAGCCCAGGGACCCCTTTCCCTAAGGCCCGGCCCAAACATTAAATATTTTAGGTGATGAGGGGCTGCCCAGCCCAATTCCAGGCCGATTTTGTCCCTAACCATGTGGCCTGGGTGCCCATCAGGGCCTTACTGAAATGTTGGAGACCGTGGCTCCCCACCTCCTGTGGGAGCTGGCATTGCTTAAGCAGCTCCCTCTATCTGAGAGCAATGTTTCCTCTGTTTCCCTGCCTGCATCTCTGTGGGCAGGGAAACAGAGGAAACCTCCGCTCGCAGTGAGGGAGTGCTGTTTCACGCCTCTCCCTGACTGTGAGCGGAGTGTTTGCTGTAACTTGGTGGGTGCTGTCAAAGCTCCCACCAAATCACAGGAAACATATGTGACCCAGGGGTGAGCACCCACGACATAGAAAGAGCTGGCCCTAGGTGGTCAACAAGGCCTTTGTATGCTCCACGAGGGGGGTGTGCATCCCCTCCACCAGCTTTATAATTTAGCCCCATGGAGGTGGTGGTCCCTGGGGCAGGGGTGGCCATGCGGCCTCCCAACAATTTACTGTTCTGCCCTGGGGAGGTGAAAGTCCCTGTGGCTATGGGGGGCAGGCACATAGCCCACCTCACAGAATTACAATCAAACCTTGGGTCCGTGGCAGTTCCTAGGGCTGTGGAGGTGGCCATGAAGCCCCCCGCAAATACTCACAAAAAGCTCCAGAGAGGTGGTGGTCCCCAGGGCTGCAGTGGGCCATGCAACCCCCTGCACAGAATTACAATCAAGCACCAGGGAGGTGGTGGTCCCCGGGGCTGCAGGGTGGCAGTGAAGTCCCTGCATATACCCAAAAAATCCCCTGGGAGGTGGCAGTCACCGGAGCTGCTGCATGACCCCCCTGCACAGAATTACAATCAAGGACCAGGGAAGTGGCAGTCCCTGGGGCCAGAGGGGCAGTGCACCCCCCGCATGCAATATGAATGAAGCCCGGGGAGGTGACGGTCTCCGGGGAAAATATAAGCCCTGCAGGGAGCCCTATGTGCCCTCCTCCTTATATTTTCCATGCTCCTGGAACCTGGCCCAACTGGGGCTTATTAAAAGCAAGCACAGGAAACAGTGCTTGTTTTTTTACAATTATTACCATGAATTTGCAAAGACATTGCAAATTCGCTGTAATTTGTTTTTTACAAAAAGTGGGTCCCTTGGGGACCCCTGCACTGGAGCTAAGGGATCAGGGTGTCTCTAGCTTGGCCCCCTTACCTTTTTTGTGTTTTTAGTTGGGACTCAGCTGAAGCTGAGTGCCAAGATGGCTGCCAACACTTCCTGGTTGAAGTGTTCGGCGTGCAGCGGAGTGCCACCTGCCCCACCATCCTGGCTCTGAATGTGCCCGATCTCTGAAGAGCTAATCAGGGTCGGGCCTGGTTAGCAGTACTTACTTGACCCGACCCTGCTTAGCTCTTCCGAGATGGGGTGCATTCAGGCCAGGGTATGTTGAAACAGCAGTGAAAGCTGCCGTTTCAGGCCTCTTGTGCTGACACAGCCCACTGGCCTGGAGCCTGATGCTCTAACCCACACCTGCACACTTCCCTTCACCAACTGTACTCCTTTACAAACTTGCTTTGGAGGGCCAAGCACACCCCTTGTCTTGCACCAGCCTTGCAATCACTTCATCTGCACTTACACACAGCCTCAGACAACCTTTCTTTAAGGCCCAGCACTAGCAGTGGCAAATAGGCTCACCACTAGCAGCCTGGTATTTTCCCAAAGTGCCTAGCTTTGCTTGCCACTGGGCTCTATGGCACTCTTTCAGGCCACACACATCTCTATCTGGTGGGGACTGCCAGACTACTACCACTCAGCAGCTGAGGCTCCCAGGTCTCCAGCTCTCCCTGATGGCTTCAGCCCCAAACCCTAAAACACCACTCATATACAAATACTATCCATCCCCACATAGAAGAGAAAGTGAAACGAGGGTCTTACCTGGGTCACTTCCGCCTGTTGCCCATGGCCTTCTTCTCTGCTTCCCTTTTCCCCCTGCTCCCGAGCTGCTGAGGACAGTGATGGGAGGGAGGCCTGGATCTAGTGGTGGTGTGGGTACAGCCCCTCAGCAGCAGCATGCAGCGGCTCCACAACCACACCCAGCCGCCGCTGATGTCAGCTTGGGTCGAGTTCACACTGCAGCCCAGTTATAGGCCACACAGCGTAAGCACAGACTGTCTGTGCTTGCACTGTGTGGCCCATGACTGGGCTGCATTGCGCATGTGGTGAGCACCCCTCCACTGCTGGGGCTAGCAGAGTTTTTGGTCAAACTCCAAGCTCCAAGTGGAGCACTGAGTGCCAAAAACTCCCTTACCTCCTCCAGCTCACCGCCCACCCCTACAAATTTGTCCAGCGGTTCGGGCTGTAGTCATGTTCAAAGGTCCTAAGGGAATTAACATGGGAAATGCCCAATTTTTTTACTCTCCCTCCTTTTTCTTGGCCCCCGCTTGACGGAACACACCTGAAAGTTTCAGTGCACAAGATTCACTGGCACACTTTTTTTTGAGAATTTTGTGATGATTCGCCAAACGATGCCAAAGATATAGGCAAGTCAATAAACACTTTTTCTACTGATTATTTTTGGGCTTATTAATGTGAACAATCTGTTTTCTATAAAGTGCAGTTAGCACAAGACACTGATTGGGATTAAAATATCTAGGTTTTTGTGCGCCATGAATAAATTGTTGAGAAAACAGTGGAAAATACAGAGTGTCACTGGATTTATGACATTCTGTGGCTCCAGGGTTTACCACATAATTATGGATTTACTACAGAGGTCACAAACAAATGTTTCTAGTACAAATGAAAGACAAGAAACTAAAACTGCCAGAATTTGAGCTACATAATTTACACTCTTTCCGTATTGTTTCTTAAAACCTTTCTGCATAATGTAATACTCTGTGTGCATACTTCTATTAGAGTTCGGAATGGTAAAGCTTTGCAAAGTGGTTTGGGGATTGTTACTAGAAATCCATATTTAAGCCTTCCATTAGGTACCGTGAGAGCACAGCTTGGCTCCCTGGGGATCTCCACCAGAATACATAACTCTGCAACCTAAGTGGACGCTGCACAGCTGTGTTACATTGGACTATTGTGATGGTGGCGGCAACAGCTCCTTGACCCCAGGAGTTCTGCAGTCATCTTCCACTGTGAGAGGCAGTCCTGAAGCCCCCACAAAGTCACCTCATGGTGAGCAACACTTTGACCAGGGACAGTGGGGCAGGGGGGCACGCCGCAGCCCGAGTGCCATCCTTAGTTGAGTCATTGGACTTTTTGCTCCTGGTCTGTTGAGAAGTAGTTTGGTGCAGTGGGCTCCCCATTGTATGGAAGGGAGGGCCCTCTCGTAGACATTTACCTGAAGTTCAGCGATGATTCTGAAACCCAGGCCCTAACAGTGACAGGAGGCTCCCTATACTGCCCTCACCACTGGGGAGGTGTTCAGTGATTTCTTCCACTACTTTAGGACACAGTAGAGGAACATCGGCCTCTACCCTTCTAGCAGAGCCAATAAGGGGGCACATTGTAGTCTTGGTAAGGTGCAACGTTCACACATCCCCCTGGGACCTGAGATGCTACCTCAGACTCCTGGGCCCTATACCAACCACCCTACTGCACCGCCGTAAAGACCAGAGCAAACCTGTGGGGTGAATTTTAATTTTTTGCGGCCTACAGTTGGTGGACGTGGCAAATACTCATCAGGGTTTATTTTCACCTTCTCTGCACACCCAGGCCCATATTTATACTTTTTGACGCAAAACTGCGCCAACGCAGTTTTGCGTCAAAAAAATTAGCGCCGGCTAACGCCATTCTGAAGCACCATGCGGGCGCAGTATTTATTGAATGACGTTAGCCGGCGTTAGCCGCCGGCGCTGTCTGGTGTGCGTTAAAAAAAACGACATACACCAGGCAGCGCCGGCGTAGGGGGAAAATGGCGTATGGGCGTCCAGAAATGGTGCAAGTCAGGCTGAGGCAAAAAATTCGCCACAACCCGATTTGCGCCATTTTTTTACGACACTCATCCCCCATTGAAATGACTCCTGTTTTAGCAAAGACAGGAGTCATGCCCCCTTGCCCAATGGCCATGCCCAGGGGACCTCTGTCCCCTGGGCATGGTCATTGGCATAGTGGCATGTAGGGGGGCACAAATCAGGCCCCCCTATGCCACAATTTTTTTTTTTTGTAAATACTTACCTGGACTTACCTTAATGTCCCTGGGGTGGGTCCCTCCATCCTTGGGTGTCCTCCTGGGGTGGGCAAGGGTGGCAGGGGGTGTCCCTCGGGGCTTGGGAGGGCACCTCTGGGCTCATTCTGAGCCCACAGGTCCCTTAACGCCTGCCCTGACCCAGGCGCTAAAATCCGGCGCAAATGCGGGTTTTTTAGACCCGCCCACTCCCGGGCGTCATTTTTGCCCGGGAGTATAAATACGACGCATATGCATCGCAGTCATTTTTTAAGACGGGAACGCCTACCTTGCATATCATTAACGCGAGGAAGGTGTTCACGCAAAAAAATGACGCTAACTCCATGAACTTTGGCGCTAGACGCGTCTAACGCCAAAGTATAAATATGGAGTTAGTTTTGCGTCGAAATTGCATCAAAAAAAACAACGCAATTTCAGCGCAAACGGAGTATAAATATGCCCCCCAGTCTTTACTCCTACCAACATATGATTGTAAGTGGCAAGAAACCTTGCCATGCGGCCTGAGGCATGGCTGGTCTCTTGGGGTCTAGAAACCCTGTGGGACTTGGCTGGGAGGTCAAGGAGCCCACATGTTTAAGCTCTTCCGGCACCCCTTCCTGCTTCATATACCTCATGGTGCTGCCAGCACATCTACACAATTGCTTGAGCTGCTGGGGGCCCTCCCTTTAACCTGCATTAAAGCAGAGCTACCACCTGGTCCCAAGACGTCCTCCATCATCAGTTGCACTGCTTTCACTGATTTTTCCTGGCCCTGGGGCCTGGATGATGGTATGTACACACATTCCCTTTTACAAGGGTCTCATAAAAACCAGAATCCCCCGTTTCCTTCTCTCACACCCATTCAGACAGCAAAACATGGAGCAGTGCTACCATACCGCTACATGACAAATCACAAGCTCTCAGCTGCACAATGTTTGTTCTATGAGGCAATTGACTGCTCCAGGCCACCAATGAAGGTAGCCTGCCAGGGTCACCTGGACTGCAGCATGGAGGCATTACTTATAGATATTGACATCTGTGTAACCCTTACCATTGAGGGTTCCAAAATGTCAGACCTTAGAGCTGATGGGAAATCAGTGATTCAGGAGGTTTCCACCATTCACAAATCCCAACAAAGTGGATCAGAGACTAGGGGCCAGATGTATGAAAATGTTTTGCACTCGCAAACAATGCGAATCGCTAAATTCGTCCGTTTGCGAGTGCAAAACAGTCGTCTGCAATGCATGAAAGGCATTGGCAGATCACAAAGCAGAAATCGCTAAAATAGCGATTTCTTGCGTTGCGACCTGGGTTTTGCTAATCGCAATTTGCGATTCACAAAATCCACATCGCAAGGCGATGCTGCAAAAAATCACAAATTGCGATTTTTCGCAGAATGGCATTTTGCACATGCAAAATACCATGGACTGCAACCAGGTGGTAACCTGGTGCAAAATTTAAAAATGCATTTAAAATGCATTTTTAAATTGAACATGTAAAGCACACATGCCCTTTTGGCATGTGTGCACCTTACATGTCCCCCAAATTTTTTTTGGGGTGCAGCAGAGGGGGCCATAGGCCCCCAGCACCCTGGGGATTTGCACTTCCAAAATTGCGATTTCTGGTTCAGAAATCGCATTTTTGGAAATGCAAAAAATTAGCAGCTATGGGCCAACAGGCCCATAGCTGCGAATGGGGCCGTTATTGCAATTAGCAATTCGGTAATAGCATTTGCGATTTTTAAGAACTCGTTATTACCGAATCGCAAATGTGATACATGGCACTTTGCTAGTCGGTAATAGCGATTTCTTAAAAATCGCTATTACCGAATCGCAAAGGGCCGTTATGATACATCTGGCCCTAGATGTGGTGATATCGCAATATGACGGCTTCCTGGACTTGGGGAGAGATATACAATTCTTAATATTACACTTTTAGACAACAGGTCCAGAGGTGACAGTGTTAGAATACATGCTGTACTGGAGGGATTGGAAAAACGTGATATGCTTGGATTTTTAACCATGATGCGCTCATAGCTTATAAAATTACTTCTTTAGGAAATGTTAGAATTCCAAAGTACCCACAGAGTTAGATCTATTGAGCGAAAACCTCCAATATGCCCCAACTAATCATCATCTGATGTCTCTGCCACCAGTTACCCATTCCATACTACAGATGGCTCATTAGCAGATGCACCACTGCTCCTCCACTGTAACAATGTCTCATTTTCAACAGACTACTCCAACACTACATAAATTAAGCACAAGAAATTTCTCACCCATCACTCTTGACTGCGATACAAAGACCACAAGTTTGGGTTTCTTGGCCATTACATTTATGCTGGTGACACTGGGGGACAAAACAATGAGGTTTTTCAGTTCTGTGTAGCTCAAACTTCTCCTTGGTTTCCTGGATGCCTCCCCAGTTGCAGCCTTTCAAGACTTGAGAGATATTCCTTGTTAAGCTTGCCATCTTGGTGTGTTTTTTCCCTAACTTTTTGCCTTCAACACTCCTATTTCCTGAATTCATTTTTGCTGGCTTTAGGACTCTGCACATTTCACCACTGCTAACCAGTGGTAAAGTGTTTGTGTTCTCTGCTTAAAACATGGTAGAATTGGCTTATACCTAATTGGCAAAGTAGCATTACCTGTGCATAGGGTCAATAAATTAAATGCTATGAGTGAGTCTGCAGCCCTAATTGTGCTGCTCACTTAAGCATCACTTTTAAACATGTCTTAGGTCTGCCATTGAAGCCTGTGTGTGCACTTTTTAGACTGTCATGGCGACCTGGCAAAACAAACCTTTTGCCAGGCCCGAACCTTCCTTTTTCATTCATATAGGTCATCCTTAGGGTAGGCCCTGGACAGCAGAGAGGGTGTGGTGCAGTGTGTTTAAAATGTAGGACATGTACTTTTAGGTTTTACAAGTCCTTGTAGTGAAAAACTCTTACATTCATTTTTTACTTCTGAAAGACCTACCTCTCCCATCTGGCAACATTGGGGTTACATTTATAGACTTAATAAGTGATGTTTTCCAAATGGGAACAGGTAATCAGTTCATGTTTGGTGCCAAGCTGCCGGAAGGTTGAGTGCAGGTTAATTTGAGGTTTCATTGTACCTCACCCCCTCAACCAGTAACCCAAATTCTCACACACCTCTGTCCTCCAAATATCAACCCACACATCAATGACTGGGATGAACAACTTATCAAGAATTGGATTGGGTGGGCACTGCAAAAGGAACAAGATGGGGATAAATTGAGATCTCCTTTGAAACAGGGGTTATGAGGAGACAGAGGAGAACTGAAGGACAACGGACTTGCCTGCTGGTTTGCATACCACACTTCGTTCCTCTACACTTTCTATCTCCATGCTTTTATGTCCTCCTTTCTTGCTCTGTCCCCCTCATGGATACCCTCTGTGGTCTACATAGTCTTGGACATTTAATGTACCACTACATCCGACTAGCCCCCCTATGCTATAATAGATAGTCACCCAGATGCACATTCGCACCCCCAAGGTGGTTAGACACAGGAGAATGCACTCTTGTGAATTTCAGGTGATTCCTGACTTACTCATCCCCTCTGTTGCCAGGGCCTGACCATCTGACCAGGGGATGCTGCACCTTGCTCTACAAACCCTCTATATCTCTGCAGGCACCCATCTACTCTTCTTTGTCTCTCATTCGGTGAACTCCGGCTACAGGCACTACACTTCATTCTTTTGCTCTTATCCTTCATCATTCCTCCTGGGAGGGGGTCCCCATAATGGGTTCTGGGGGACGATTGGCTGACACCACAGAAGTAGGAATTAGTTTCAGTCCTGAAGTAGATAGATATATTCACTAGGTTCTTCCTTCTTAGGCTTAGCACTTTCCATTAGAGCTCCTTTCCCACCCCTCCCTTTCTTCCCCTCCAAGTCTTAGTTCAGCTTCCCCTCACATCCTCACCAGTCAATCAGACAGCAGCTAGCCAGGTTTAATAAATGGTTAGCTGCTGAGCATCGAGAGGTCTTTCTCTACTATTCCTCGAAGACACCCACTGTTTCTACCCTAAACCTCCATTCTTACCCACATCCAAGGAGTCTCCACTCTCCCCTTATGCAGAGACCTTTCACGTACCTTGTTGGAAGAGGACTTGAACATAGTCTAGACGTGCACCTAAATTGGACCTGGAAAGGAGACTGGGCACATACAACTTTAATAATCGGGCCCTTTTACAAGAACTAATAAAGGACTATACTCCTCTCAACACCTTGTGCTTACTTCTCCTCGAAGGCAAGATATTCACCTTTTCCTCTTCTACCTATGGCACCCAATCTCAAATAGATCATTTCCTGCTGAATGGGAGGTTGTTACCCCACATCATGGGTGGTGAAATACTAGAAGCAGGCCTCTCTGACCACAGTCCGGTGTTAATAGAGTTAGACCTCAGGGTCATACCTTCAACTCCAGCTAGATGGTGAATTAATGTTTTTCCCTACAAGGTGACAGGGAGCCTGAGTTACTAGAAGACCTGGAAAGAGGAAGTCTTGAAGAAGGTGAGCCAGATATACAGTGAAGTTTACCCCAAATTACTCTGGGGGCAGATACCATCAAATGACCCACTGCCTTTGGATAACCTTGAGTTTATTGCCCTTAGAAACTTCTATAACTTGCATGTCCTTCATTATCTTAATCAACTGGTTATATTCCAGCGGTGTAGGGGCTACAAAGAACGTTTCTCTAGATAATCCACTCAGGCCCCTCACTCAACATAAACTAACTACATTGGCAAGTTCTCCTCAGCAAAATTACTCTCCTGAGCAATGGATGGAATTGCTATTTTATCACAAGCATGCTCTCAGAGTTTCCAGGCTGAAATTCTAATATATTAAGATGCTACATGACTGTGGAAATTTAAAAGGGCCAACTCCTCTTTCACGATCTATGCTGGAGATGCAATGAGGCTCACTGTACCCTATATTATATGCTCTTGTCTTTCTTGGCCCTGACTACCTACTGGTCAGATGTATGGTCATATCTGCACCACAACTGCTCCTTCAGGATACCCTCTTCACCACACTTGGACATACTCCATGATGTCTCTGGATCTCACTACAGAGATGCACCAATGGTTGGTACCTTCCTTAGCAGTAGACACAATATACCTTCTTCACCAGTGGTGACAACAGTCTCTCCCAACCTGTACTGACTGGGTTCCGAGCTCCAAAGGATAGCAGGCTATGAATGACCTACTTATAAACATAATGATAAACTAGAGACCTTTGAGTGCATCTGGGGCTCCTTCCTCACATTTGAACAGGGTACTCGTCCATAACCCCATCCTCAAAGATACATCACACATCTATGCCTGTGGCGGGATAAATTGGCACTGTCTGTCATTCACTATGACCTTCCCCACTTTCATTTATCTTTCTCCCTCCTTCAAACATACAGGGATGTGAATCCCACTCCCTTCTCCACACTATGTATGTGTTGCCAGCTGAGTAACTAATGCAATGCTGTCTGATGCATGCAACCCCAGTGGAACTTATGCTTTGAAATACTTTAAAACTCGATAAAGATTTTAAAAACATATATAAGTGTTGTAAGTAATCTTCCAAAGGAGATTGCATATCAAAATACTTTTAACACTATGAAGAGATGTTGTTATCAGTGATGTCTCTTCCGAGGTCACATTGATGTTATCAATGATGTCATAGATCATGTCATAAGTCATAGAGTATATAAGGTCATAAGCAGTGCATGACAAGGGCATGAGTTACAGTTATTTAGAATATAATTGGTAAAATTACGTGTTTTTTTTTTGTTTAAGATGTTACATTTTAGCTGACATTATATTTATAATTAACTACAACATCACTTTAACCTTTTCTTCAGTGAATTATTCAGGGTTATTTCAATGAAAAGTACAATATTATAATATTATAAACAATATTGACTATAAAGTCAATTTAACTTTTTAGTTCTGGACCCTTGACATACCTCCATAAACAATTGTTGTCCAGAGATTTTCATTTTTGATTTGAGTTTTTGTATAATTAGAGAAGTAATTTAGGTTGGGTAGACCTTGCAAATCCAGTCCAAGTTTTTTCTGGACGACAGTTTTAAAAATGGTGGATGTGTTGCAGTGATGATGTAACATTTCAGGAACCATGAGAACTGTATACTTTATTTTGGTGTCAAAACAGAGGTTTTGGGGCTCAAGTAGTCTTACAGAGACAGAAAATAACTCTGCAGAGCAACCTTTCCACCATTTTCAAAAACGATAGCTATAATAGTGGAAGAAGAGACATATATAGAAATGAAACAAATAATAATGGGTTTTATTCCTTTTATGTATGACCAAACAATGTTTATGATCTGAATATGAAAAACATGTTTATCACTCCTGTTTTACACACATTTTCATAGTTCACTTTATTTATTTGTTTTCGGCAATCGCTCATGGTACATCTGCAGAATGTTGAAGATTTGAGAAGACCAGATCGACAGGGACATCTTTTTGTAGCACAGGCTTTGCAAGTACATTTACATGTAAGATCTTTGAGTAGAGGCTTTAGAAATGTTGCTGGTTTTAGCACCCTATCAATTGCATCCCAAACAAGTTTACATGGATCTTTATCTACATATGCATGATCCAAAACATTTACACCTCTTCTGATCAAGTAGTATGCTCTTTTAAATTGTCCACATACAGAATATGGCGTCGGTGGAAGGTCACTTAGTGGGACTGATCTCTTGAGCTTACACAAATTAAATACGAAAATCTCTAGACAACAATTTTGTTACGGAGGCATATCAGGGCGCCAGGATTATTTGTTTTTTTAAGAGAATTTCTAGGGTTCTTTTTAAAAATAAAGTAATATTTTTATTTCCAAACCTAACTAAGCCTACCCACGGCATGGCCTGGCCCAGTGCCCAACTCCCCTTGCATGGCCAAGACCCCATTGCTGGCCAACCTCAATGGGTTTTGCAGTGCCACAAGTCCCTATCTGTTTTTTTTTATTTTTTATCACAGTGCCATGGTATTACAGTACTACAGTGAAAGTACATAGGGACTGCAATGACTAGTAGGATCGTACTGCACCAACGCAAAAAAAATATATTTTTAATTTGACCAAAGGAGTTGTCCCTCTGGGATGATCCCCCCATAAGGGCCCCTATACCCTTCCCCTTAATTCATAATTGTTTTTTTGCACACCGCAGGGATCGAGTCCGTAAGTCAGAAAAAGAAAATTCAGTCTTCATGTTGTTGCCAGCCAATCAGATTGCATATCTGGACCACGAAGTACTTCAGTAGTATAAAGGGAGTAACATGCCAGCTACTCAGATAACACGTTTTCAGCTAGTGGTACTCCACATAGCTATATACATTTTACACATAGATATAAATACATTTTTAAACTTAATTGTTGAAAAATGGTAAACAGGTTTACAGCAATTCTTAAAAAGTAGGCTTTCTAGATCAAAATCTAACTTTCTGTGAATGTGGCATAATTCTTTTCAATTCAAAGAAAAAATGGACAACCCAATAGCCCTGGGTCCAGGACGGTATAGTGGATATAGAGAACAATGCTCCCTTAAGGGGAAGTGTCAACTTCAACTTCCTTGGTAACTATATAACCATTAGAGAGATTGGTTTTAGGAAAAAGATGGTGTGGTGAGAGTGAGATGTGTGAATTTAAAATACACCAGTGCTATAGAACCAACATATGTGCAAAGATGGTGACTGATGGGGATACATTGGTTGTCAAATTTTACTCCTAAACAGAGTAAAATGTTCCAAACAAAATCAAAACAGTCCTCTGTTATTATGTTAACGTTTCAACCTCATAAAATTACTTAGAAAGGGTCATCATCAGGATGAAGGCAGATAAATGGAAGGACCTGGGAAACAAAAAAATGAATTTCAATAGGACGAATAATACATATTACTAGTGTTATCATTTTCAGAATTATGGCACATGCCATAGGGTAGAGGTACTACTGCAGTGTACATAGCCCTGCTGTAGGAATAAATAATTACCAATGATGGGGGTATACAGGAACTCAATGCTTGCAGAATCTATTTTTGAAAGACAAAGCAAGCCTCTTATATACTTTGTAGAACAGTGAAACTCATTGCTGACCAATAGAGAAGTGCCATGCAAGAGACTGACCTAAATTAAGTGAGAACCATTTCTCTTGTTAGACCCACAAATGGGGTCACTAGTTCTTGGATTTCACCAAAAGATTAAAACACCATAAACGGATTGATGTTCATGTGACAGGGCATGTAAAATAATTATAATTAGATTTCTCCTCTTGTCATCCAGCAAAACATCTATTGTAACTTAAAAGATGGACAGTAGACTCATCAGTAGTGTGGAATGATCACCGTAGGGAATCAGTTTATCAGCAAAAGAGGGACCAAACGTCCTTTATCGAAATGAGGATGAGGAAATAGTCTGGGGATCATTGTTCCTAAATAACAGAAATAGGGATGGTGGAGGGAGGAGGCAGAAAATTATGACAGAACCACTTGAACATATGAAATGCCCAAACGTACATCAAATAAGCAAACATTCGCACCCAAAATGCTTGGTGGACACCGTCAATGATTGGTTATTCTGTTGGACAAAATGTCTGTATTTTAAAAAATGAAAGAAACTAAACAACAAAGGCAGATTGCCACCGAAACAATACTTACAGGTGCCATAGAAGATCCTTCAGAATGGTTGCTGTGGTGAAATTTTCTGAGAGAGGATTTGGCCCTGACCCTGCCAACGTGAACAATATTCAGGAAGTTCCAGCCCCGACATCTGTATGAGGAGTATGGAGTTTTCTGAACATGGTAACATAATGTGGGTGGTTCAGGAAAAACCTGTCCAATGTCACCAACCCCTTACGTGACCTCACAAAAATCAACAACCCCCGGGTGTGGGGGGAAGACCAAGAACATGCCTTCCAAAGTACCACGGATGTTCTATTGGCTAACACCACACTGGTATATTTTGACACTTGTCTGGAGTATCAACTGGCAGTCAATAGCCCAACAGGGTTAGGTGCCATGTTGGGCAAAAGCCAGAACTGTTGTGAGTGGGCACTCGTAGCCATTGCCAGCAGGGCTCCCATCCCAATAAACAACAATACTCCCAGATTGAGAGAGAGGCTATTGCTATTCACTGGGGATGCTGACATTTCTATTTGTATCTGTACGGGAAGGAATTCACAGTCCTTACAGACCATAAACCATTAATCCCACTATTTAAAGGATCCTCCTCCTAACCACCCTAAGGATTGAAAAAGAGTTCAATTTCATAGTTGAACATCAACCAGGCATGCGCAATCCTGCTGACTTCCAGTCAAGACATGTGAACCCAGCCACAATATTGGAAACACAAGAGACATAAGACACGGAGGAATACGTTTGCCTTGTACTAGACTGCACAAGACCTATTCCAGTAGCTCTCAAGGAGGTATTCAGGGCAACCAAGCAAGATGATAAAAGGGTATGTTTTTACTGACATTTCACCTAACTACAACTTCTCTTTAATCATATACATATCTATATATGTATGTGTATATATATATATATACATACTTACTTAGTGACTACAGCACAACCTTTACTTTATCTCCCACCCTGGCCATCAATCACTGTCTTAACTCAAAGCCCACAACAAGCCTTCCTTCGATGGCCATGGACATTGATTTAGCCTCTGTTATGGCTTATCAGGTGACAGAAGAATCATTAATCATGATTTCTTAATCTCAATCAGTTGCATGAATGATTTCAGCTAGAATTGCCATGCATTATGAGGATTGAATCCTTTCTGAGCAGAGGTTGTTTACCTCTACCATATATCACTACTAATCTATGACACATTCAGTACCTAAGAGGTTCTCACAATACACATACAATGTTGAGGTTTAGCTTTAGGGTCAGAATATCTAGTTTAAGGTCCTATGCCTGTCAAATACGTTTGCAAGAGTATTCTGTGTAAGGTGGTGTGAAATTAAGTAGTCCCCTATTTTCCACTCAGTTCTGTCTAGGTACATCTTCTTAGTTTGCCTGTGCTCAGAGATAATTTGCGGGTTGAATAAATTCACCTGACTTCTATCCCATCACATTTGACTCTCTGTTTCTAAGATCTTCCACTAACCTTGCTGTCTTTTGTCGCATTATAGCAATTGTATTTTCTTACTATCTGTCTTGTAGAGTACTAGAGGATTGTCCCAATTTATCTCCGTTCATTCAAGTCTGTTTATATTCAGATAAATAAATATACGCATGCACTTTCCAGCCAAACATTCTGAGATTACTTCACCTCTAATCTGTTTTCATTTAACAATGAAAGTTCTAAGAAAGTCTTCACTTACTATCAAAAATGTCCACTTTATCATTTTTTGATGAAGCTTCTTAGTTGAAATTTTGGAAAATCTAATTGTTTAGCCGTAACTTTGTTTTAACCCCTATAATATTTAGATGCATAAATGCTAATCTTACATTGCCTAAAGGCTAATATTACAACTTACAAGCCGTGCATGACCTTTCACCAATGGGTAACACTCTTTAGGAGGAAATGCCCAGTTTTCCTAGAAAATGCCACACATTTAACCACTAACCTGATGTAATATATCTAACACAGCATTAGAGGAAGATATCTTATTAACTGTTTGACACCACCTAAAAACCCTTTGCTGATCCTATCTATGAAGGTTTTCAAAACAATCAAATACTGTGCTGAAACCTTCAACAGTCTTCTTAGTGTATGTATGTATGAATGCAGTAAGAGGGGCACAACCACCAAAAAACATCAATTGTGCCACTGGAGGCAGAGACCCGAACAGGAGCCCAAGCATACTTGTTTTCTGTGGTCACTGGCACCAAATTGCTCTTGTGACAGTAGAGTGGGAGGGAAAAATAAAGCCCACACCTGCACACCAGAAAAAAGGAGCTCCATCCACTCTGGCCAGTACGGATTATGCCCAATCTCTGTAGAGGGCAGCTCCAAAGGGGAACAACAGAGGTTCCGTTATTCACTGCATTCAAGGTCCAAACAAGGTGAGGAACATATTGAGCTTCAGTCTTACTCTGTGGAGCTCCTGAGTGCTTTACCTCACATTCCCCTTATTGTTTATGTTGTTTTATACATATATATATATATATATATATATATATATATATATATATATATATATATATATGTTCGTCCTGGGGTGTTAGTTAGTCTGGGTGCCACACTGCCTCTTGAATGCCTGTTCTTTCTGAGCCTTATCTCTCTTATTCCCTTGAATATAGCTTCCCATTTGCATCCCATCTCTCCTCTGACCCCCTGTGTGATCTTGGGCAGCTCTATACCAGTATTCTACCTCCTTTATCTTCCATGCCACCAGTATAGCCAGCACCCCCTGACAGTTCCCCACAGGAGGCAGAACTTACACTGAAGGTAGGAAAACTGTCAAATTGGGATAGGTTCTACCTACTTATGGAGCATATTATCAAAAGATGATATCAAGCCTAAACTTGAATTAGTTGAAGAGGTCCCATCCTCAAGGAGCAAAAATGAAGTTAAATCCTTTTTAGCATTATCAGAATAGTATTTAAAATTTGTAAAAATATATTGATATTAAGGAATGATTGAGAAGACCTTTAGATAAACATGAAAGATTTCAATGGAATGGCACATGCCCACAAACGTTTATAAATCTTAAAATGAAATAGATAATGAACCTTTTCTAGGCAGGTTTGATGTAAAAAATCATACTACTCTTACTTTTGATGCAAGTACTAAAGGTACTGGAGCCACCCTTAGTCAATTAAAAGGGGTAAATAAAGATTGACAGCATTTGCTTTGCGATCACTAACAGAGGCTGAATCCAGATATTCTGTGGTTGAGCAAGAAGCACTAGCAGTTTTCTGGGCAGTGTGCCACTTCAAAGTTTATTAGAATTAACTTGATTTAAAATAAAATATGTTCCCCAAACAAAAGAAATTGACTGCAGATTGCTTGTCATGAATGCCATTACCACAGGCACAACTGGAGGAAGAATGTATTAAAGCCAATGATATAGCAACTATTTCTGATGGACTCTCTTGTGAAGATTGGGAGGAGGGGAAGAAAGAGTGTCCCACTTCGAACAAAGATAAGGAATTGATAATTAAAGGATGGTTAAGGAGATAGTTCGAATTAGATGAAAATATGAGATATTTTGGAAAAGAACACAAAGAACTATATATGCATAATGAGAATGTGTGTAGAGTAGATAAAATTATTCCTCCAGAAAATCTTTATGGAAAACTGATTACACTAGTAAATGAAGGTCATCCAGGGTGTAGTTTCACTAAAAACAAAGTGAGACATGATTATTAGTGGCCTCACATGGAATCCATGATTGAAAGAGCTACAAGAAACTGTGTGAGTGGTGCTTTCAGTGACAAAACCAAAGTTACAACCAAAGTTATTAGGAAATTACCTATTTCTCCAATAGAAGTACTTGCTAGACCATGGAGCATGATTGCCCTGGATATCATAAGTCCTATGAAATGTAAAAATCTTGGGGCAAAAAGTTATTGTCATGCTTAGTAAATTATCATTCAAAGTGGATTGAGATTCAATTTGTTCAAGATACTAACACCACAGTAAAAATAAATGTCCTTACTAAAGTATTTTTCAATGAAGGAGTACCTCATACATTAGATACTCACAATGGGGTGCAATTTGCATTATATCAGATGAAATACTTCATAAAACAGACGTCCTTTCAACATATACAAGCAGATCCTTATTGTCCCAGGGCTAATGGGTTAGTAGAATGTACCAATAGTCTAAATAAGGAATGTTTACAAATTAACACATAAAATGGAATTACTAAAAGAATGGTACTCTATGAAATGATATGGTGTTATTGCACTACAAGACATAGTCTGACAGGTATATCCCCTTTCTAATCCTTAAAAGGCAGGAACCAAATTAGCTCTGTTATGATTATATAAGAAAAGTCTTGGTTCTGTTGACACAGATAAAATGATGGAAACAATGATAGTCATAAAACAAGATATATAAAGACATATAATGAGAAGAAAATCAAGTAAGGAACACACATAGAAAGTAGGAAATGTTGTAAGAGTCAAACTACTTAAACATACGTTGGCAAAAAAATCCATGTTCTCTGCACCTATGAAAATACGCAGTCTCGTAAAAAATGTAATTACTTTGGACAATGGTCACACTTGGAGCATGAATCACATAATAAAATGTGACAAAATGAAGGTTTCACAAGGGAGATGTCTGAAGCTATCTAATTATGATACTAATATTCTTTTTGTCCAAGAGGATGTTTATTCTTTTATAATTTAATGAAAAACATATAAAGAAAAAACAGCTCTCTGTATATATATTACCTGTCTTAGTAAAGTAAAGAGAAAATAAAAGAAATCAACACTCCATATACATACATGATCAAGCCTTTACTATATTGGGTAAAGTAATACAGAGAAAAGATAACATAAAAGAGAGTGAGGAACGTAAAGAGAGAGGGTAAAGAAATAGAGTAAGATTTGACATATATTGCTGTGAGTTACATATTACTGAATATGACATAAGGTTGTCTTTTGGAATGAGATCTAGAAACTTGTTTATGGTGATTTATTGGAAGCAAAGAATTTATCCAAGGAGCCCCATATGTTATGTGTGTGTGTTTTCCACTGAGAATATTGGAGAGCAGTGTTATCCGCTCCACGGATTTGAGTTACCCAATTTAACCATAATGTAAAAACGGTTTTATGTGTGGATTTCCATTTAGTGGTAAGAGATTTGATTGCTGTGATCAGAAGGTCAAGAAGTAGGCAGTCCGGTTAATTTTTGATATTAGGATCTAGAAAGCCCGTGATTAAGTATGAGAAATTGTTTTCTGGTTTAAGGTGGAAAAGTTTGGAGATAAATAAAAAGACTTCAGTCCAGAATTTCTGGACCCGTCTGCAGTAAAAAATCAGGTGAGGTAGGTCTCCTTTCTCCTCATGGCAGTTCCAACATTAGGAGTATCAGCTATGTTCATTGCGGGTAGGCATGAAGGCGTCCAATAGATATCATGTTTTAACTAAAATTTGATTTGTGAGAGTATAGGAGTAATTTTATGTAAAGTCACTGATCTCCAAATGTTTATCCACTCTGGATCTGTAATTACAGATTGGAGTGGCCATTCCAGAGTTCTAAAGTCTTTCTGAATTGTATGGTTGGAAAAAGTGGTAAATTGTAGATACCTGGTGTCCAAGTCTGGAGATTTTCAAAAGTGGAGGAAGGACTGAAGGGTCATCATGGAGAGAGTGAGTTTTAGATGGTGCTATTTTAATTTTAAGAAAATTATAGAATTCCTGGTCCTCAATCTGATATATATCTTGTATGTTCACAAAGGTAAAAGGATTAGAGGGTGTGCCTAATTATTTGGGGGTAGTAAATACCTTTATTTATACATGATTGCCAGTGAAGAGTCTGACCTTCATACTTAATATTTGGGTTGTACCAAGATTGGAGAATTTCAGTTTAGATTGCAATTTATTATCAATTAAGAGTAGTGCATTTTTGGGATTCTTAAAGATATATTTAGAGTATAGGATGTGCTTGTCGGTAGAGTAGAGTTGCTGGGTCTAGGTTTCTCAAAAAAACTTTTTCCACTTCAAGCCATAATGGAGTGTAGTTTTCCGGGGGAGAGAGACAATAGGTAGCTTGTTTGGCAAGAAAACCTGATTGGTCATTTTTTTAATTAGGTAGGTTGAGGCCACCCAGGTTTTTGGGTAGTCGTAATTTGTGTAGGGCTATTCTAAGCCTTTTTCCTTGCCATATAAAATTATTAATAATTTTAACCAATTTATGGTAGAAGTCATCGGTGAGTGACAAGGGGGGCATAGACATTAGGTAGTTAACCACTTGGGATATTAACGCAAACCCACCAGGTAATAAACTATGGTGACCAGCCTTCTAATAAATTCTTGATTTTTTGAAGGGTTGGATGCTCGTTATGATTCCGATCCAAACTCGATTCCTAAGTACTCGACTGGCACATTAGTCCTGAATTCCCTATTAAGGTTTTAGATCCTAACGGGTTAAGTGATTTCACCTCGGATTTATCTCTATTTAGTTTGTATCCTGAGACACGTCAATAGTGTTCAATTTTGACAATAAGTTCCTGTATGGATGGGTATGAGTATGGATGAGTAAGGATCATCAGAGAGGATTAAGATCTGTGTAGGCTGCCAATGTTATTGTTTTCCAGTGAAAATATATTCCTGATATTTGAAGATTACTGTTAATGTGTAAAAGTAGTAGTTTGAGTGCTAGTAGAAAAAGAGGGGGGCGAAAGCGGGCAACCCTGTCTTGTACCTTTTTTAAGGTTGAAGGGTAGGGATACCAGGCCATTTATGGAGATAGAAGCTCTGGGGTTACTATACATGGCCATGATAATTTTTTATGAAGTCATCTCCAAAATTAAAAGATCTAAGGGACTATTCTAAGAATGTCCAAGAGACTTTATCAAAAGTCTTCTTGGCATCCAAGTCTATAGCTATGGATGCTGAGGATAAATTCCTGGCTTTTTCTATGACATGGCATAGTAGGTGGGTATTATCATTGGCTATTCTGTTCTTTAAAAACCCTACCTGAGAGTTACTAATTAGCTTTGGGAGGTAAAAATTAAGTTGTTTGGCTAGCAATTTTGCATAACTTTTACAGTTGAGATTTATTAGCAAGATTGGTCTATAATTCTTTGGTAGTAATAGATCCTTCCCATCCTTGGGAATTACAACTATGTTTGCTTCAGCAGATGTACCCTAATTTTTCCCAGAGGAAGCAAATGTATTGCATAGTTCTGATAGAGTGGGTTGAAGGGAGTTGGTAAATGTTTTGTAAAATTTGGCATTGAACCAATCGGGTCTTGGGACCTTATTATCTTTTAGTGTGTTAATAGCGTCAGTAATCTCAGCTGTAGAGATTGATTTGGCTAATACTTCTTTATCTTCTTCAGATAGTTTGGGGATCTGTAATTTATTTAAATACTCTTTACATTGTGTGACTGTAATTTGGTCATCCTCAGAGTATAGTTCCATGTAAAATTGTCTAAATGTGTCTATAGTTTTGAGGGGGTTGGTGTGGATGGAGTTCAACTTATCTTTGATTGAATTTATGTTCTTTTGATTTTGTTTGTGTTTAAGGTATGATGCTAGCGTTTTTCCTGCTGTGTTGGCCTCACGGAGGTTAAGGCCTTTAAATGTATTAATTCATATGCCTGCTTGTTTGCTGAGTATTCTATTTTATTCATATTTCTTTGCGGTAAGTTTGGTAAGGATCTGCTTGTCCAGTGTTTATGGCATGGGAGGATTCTAAGAAACTAAGGGCCGGATGTATCAAGATTCCAGTTAGCGATTCTCAATTTGCGATTTTTAAGAAATCGCAATTTAAGAAATGCAAAAAGGTATATATCAAATTTGAAAATCGCTAATAGCAATTTCTTAAAATTCGCAAATTCAATTTGTGAGATGCAAATACCGAATCGTGAAAAAATCTGCGATTCGGTAATTGAAAATTGCAAATAGCAAAAATGGCAAACTGGTACAGCCTGATGACATCACAACCAGGAAGTGAGTCATCCCATGCTGTTTCCAGGAGCCACACCCACAGGAGCAGGGAGAGAGAAACAGCCCAGCACCAGGGAGTCAGCATTGTAAGTAAGCCAGGACCAAACTGCAACATGGCCAATGCTGGAAATAGGAAGGAGAAGGGAGAGAGGAAGAGGAAGCTCAAATTCAGTGAGCCTCCTCAGTCTCAGTCAGCCACAGTCTGACTCACATACAACAATGGAGTGAGTATTTGGCAAGAACTCACTCCAAGTACCTGAGAGTGAGAAGCGGAAACTCTGGTCTGACATCCAGACAAAAATATGTGCAGTGGGTGTTGCGCAGCGCTCTGTGAAGGAGATACCCAAGCGATGGTACGACTTGCGGTCCCATGCCCAGGAGAGGGTGGCCAGCAGGCTTATGGAGGCAAGGATCACAGGAGGGGGACCATCCACCCAGACACCGTCCACCCCTATGGAAGACCTGGTGGAGTCCACATTGCTCCCAGAAGCTGTCAGTGGTGTTACTGACATTGACAACTCAGGGACACCCAGCACCAGCAAAGGTAAGGCCAGTAAGTATGTGTATCTCCACATGTGCATGTACAAATGCCCATTAGGAAATAGATATTACCTTGATGCACAGTGAAAAGTAGTCCATGTCACATCTTACATACAACACAACTGTGCCTTATGGAAGTGGTAGTACACAACCCTAAGGTGAATACAAAACATAAATAGTAAGATAGTGGTCAGCCACATAGAGAAACACCACATACGACTCAGGGTGACACAATTTAATTGTACATTTAAAGCAAAACAGCGGAAATCTGTGAAAAATGCTAGTACTGACATGCTACACATTGTCCTTGCAGATGACTTGGTCCCTGCTGCTGCAGGATCTGTAAAAGTGAGGGAAGCAGAAACACAGCCACAGTCTGACTAAATACCAGTGAGTCCTACAGTATTGTTCCAACTAGACGCAGGGCAAGGATGTTACAACTGCCAGAGTATAACCAGGACTCAGATGAGATGCCAGAACACGAACCCACACCACCACCAGAGGCTAGTCCCACAGGAAGACAGCAGTCCCAGCGCCAGCGACAGTCAACTCCCCTCAGGAGGCGCCACAATGCAGGCAGACAGTGCACAGATGAAGGAGTGATCCCATCAATCTTTGGCGGTCAATGGAAATCACTGCGCAGACAGTTTGTGTCTCACAATAGTAATATGGGGTTACTACACACACAGTTGGAGACTCTGATTGAGGGACAGCCAATAGCTGCTGAAAACACCAAGGAGTTGACACAGGCCATTGGGGAGCTCTGCAAAGAGATACGGCAGGAGCACGTCAGCCAGCGCAGGCGCCATCACCAATATTTTGGAAGGGTTGATACCTTCTGTAGATCCGTCAATCGGCTCGCAAGTTCAACAGCCCTGATATCACGGCGTGCCGTTGCCACACAGGTGGAGATGGCACATTGCATTTGTGATATTGCACATGGATTGGTGCAAATACCCAACGCACTGGATGCTATGCAAACAGCACGCAGTGCCACAACCAGCGAAGTGGGTGTTGGGAACAGTGAGGAGTCCTCTAGCCTCAGCAGTCTGACAGTCCTGTGATTGATCCAAGGCGTCACAGTGCCAGACACAGTACTGCATGTGAACCTGCTACAAGAGGTGCCAGCGAGTGCACTGATCACTCAAGTGGAGTGCGTGGAAGTGATGTTGAGGGCTACAGGGGACTACCTAAACATGTAGCAATACAGTTATGCTATGATGCTAATAGTGTGACACTGGTAATTTTTCATTTCTGCCCATTGTGAATAGCTATGTCCTAGTGACACATTGGTTACCTGAAGTCAAGGTAATAAAGATGCTAACTACAGAAATAGATTTCATTTGAGTGGATTTGTCATTACTTACATCAAAAATGGTTGCGCATGATGTTAGCACTTCTTTGCCTGCCCTCTGCTGCACTGCTCCTGTCTGCTGGTTGAAGGGGTGGTAAGGGATCCTCATCCTCATCTGAGTCTGGCTCAGTGATTTCCACTGGTATGCCCCTGGTGGTTGCTATGTTGTTCAAGATAGCACATGGGGCCACAATTTTGCATGTCATCTCTGGGCTGTACTGTAGTGCACCTCCACTCTTACAGATGCACCTGAAGCGGCTCTTCATCAGCCCAAAAGTGCGCTCCACCACATTGCGGGTTGCCCCATGTGCAGCATTGTACCTCCTCTCTGCTGGGGTTGCAGGGCTCAGGTAGGGCGTAAGCATATAGGTGCACACAGCGTAGGCACTGTCTCCTGAATGCACAGAGAGTAAAATGAGTATATTTGCTTAGTGACGCCACGCTTACATCAATGCATTATTCTAAACTATCACATTACCTAGTAGATATCCTTCACCAAAATCCCCAGCTAGCAGTCTTGTGTGTATCCCGCTGTGGCGAAAGATGTAGGAGTCATGTGTGCTCCCTTGGTATCTGGCCACGAGATCGGTATTGATGTAGGTGGCATTGCATATCACCTGTATGTTCATAGAATGATGGTTTTTACAGTTGTGGCACACATCCTCGGTGGCCAATGGGGAACAGATTGCCACATGTGTCCCATCGATGGCACCTAGGACATGTGGGAACTGTGCTATCTAGTAGAAATTAATTTTAGTTTGTTGTAATGCCTGTGGGGTGTTGGGGAATCTTATGTACAGTTGTATTCTGCTCAGCATGGCATTGAGAAATGCGTTGAAAAATTGAGAAAGGGCACTCTGTGAGACCCCTCCAGCTGCTGCTATGACCCCTTGATAGCTCCCTGAGGCTAGCAGGTGCAGGGAGCATTATACCTGCACATGGGTGGGAATGCTATTGGTTCTGTGTGTTGTGTGCTGCAGTATGGGTTGTAGCTCAGCTATCAGGTCAAGTATCATGGCTGAGCTTAACCTGTACTTCTCATAAATGTCCTCCTCAGTCTGGTCAAAAAGGGTGATGGGCACTCTAAATATGCACTCCTGTCTCCTCCTCTCTCTCCTCAAACCTGCCCCATCCTCATTCTCCTCACCATGACGTAGAGTGCAGCCATTGTGGAAAAGGAGGTGAGGCATTCGGGGCCTCTTTATATAGGTTGCACCTGGTTACCACCTGGTTTCAGTTCGTGGTAAATTGCATGTGTAAACGGCCATTCTGCGAATAATTGCAAATTTTTGAGGCATCGCATTGCAAATCCGTTTTTGCGTGTCGCAAGCTGCGTATCGCAAATCGCGTCACGATTTAGTGGACCGCTATCAGCGATTCACTAATCTGTGTCTCAATTTGCATTTTGCAAATTGCGATTCGGTAATTCATATTGCTATTTGCGATACGCTGTTTGCGACATGCTAATTCATGTCTCATTCGCAAAAAATCACTATTTTTGCAAATCCTTATTTTCGCACTGCGAATGCCTTTCATACACTGGAAAAGGCATTTTTGCATTCGCAAACGGCCATTCACACCATTTGTGAATGCAAAAAAGTTTGATACATCTGGCCCTCACCTTCTTCTCGAGTTCCAGTAGGGATTTATTTTAACCTTATTGAATCTAGTTTTCATTTCTATTAATGTACTTCTTAAAGTTGCTTTAACAGTGTCCCAAAGAGTTTGTATATGTACATACAGGGAGAAGTTATTTGTGAGAAAATTGGAAATGACTCTTTCAATTCCCTTCATATTCTCTTGGTCTTTTAAAATCTCATTGTTGAAACATCATTTTTTGATACGGGTTCTAGAGTTGGTCCCAGTTAGTAGTGTATTGATGCATGCATGGTCAGAAATTATTATTGGTGAAATATTTGTTTGGTCAATAAGGTGAGTATGGGAACCCGAGATGAGGAAATAGCCTATTTTTGTGAATCAATTATGAGGAGGAGAATAAAAGGTATAATCCCTTGAGGCGTGGTGTTGGAGTCTCCATGTATCTTTAAGGTCATACTTAGTGTAAATACCCTTTAGAATTCTACGTGATTTAGGTGGGCGATAATTACAAGTGGAGTGTCTATCTTTATTGGTATCCAGAGGGAGGTTGAAATATCTAGCTACAGTTAAGAGGTCATTCGTAGGCATCTGGCCTAATTTCTCTCAAATTGTATTCCAGAAATCACAGGCATCAATATTTGGACTGTTTATATTACCAATATGCAATCTAGTCTCATCTTTCTTTAGAGTTGCTATGACCCATCTTCCTTCTGTATCAGAGATATAGGATTCAGTCATTAAGTTAGCTTTTTTGGAGATCAGTGTAATCACACCATTTTTTTTGTGGGCTGCCAGAGAACAGTGTACATCTTCAATCCAAATGTTTTTGATTTTGAGAGCTTCTGTCCCTGAAATCCTTGCCTCATCAAGGAGGATAATATCTCATTTGGTTTTGTATAGATAGTTCATTACTTTTTTACATTTTATTGGATGGTTCATACCCTTAACGTTCAAAGGTACAATATTGATATTGTCTATCATATTATTATTAGCCATAGTAGTATGTTATGTGGTAGAGGTGCATAGCAATGCACATCAAAAGTATGGTCAATAGAGGTCCTAGAATGAAGGTAGCAACACTAGAGAAAACAAGAGTTACAATTACTCCTATGTAAGAAGGGTATCTTCCGAAGTATGGGCTATCATTGATATACAACACTTGAATATGTGTATAATTTCTGCTTTCCCAATAAAGTACAAATACCCAATAGGAGCTATATGTGTAGGGATCAAAACACATAGGCCCTCATTACAACCCTGGCGGTCGGTGATAAAGCAGCGGTATTAACGCCAACAGGCCGGTGGAAAAACAAATGGAATCACAACCATGTCGGAAACCATCAACACAGCCAGCCACTTTAACACTCGCCACGGTGGTAGCAACAAACACCGCGGCAGTAACCACCAACAGACAGGCAGAAGTCAATGTACCGCCCACACTATTACAAGGCACCATTCTGCCAGCTATTCCGGGGTGGTACCAACGCCATCAAAAGCACAGCAAAAACTGTTTTTGGAACGGAAACCACTCACCTCACGACACCCAACGAGGAACCAGGATGCCATGGAGCCCGAGTTACAGGTCCTGCCCATGTTGGTTTACCTCCTCATCTACCAGGAACATCAAAGATGTGGCAACGACCACAGTGAGTACTGCACCTAGCAAACAGGGGAGGGAGGGAATGAAAAAGAGAGTGACACACACACGCAACACCCCCCACCCACAACAACATACACACTAACACATCCAATTACATCACAGATACACCCTGTCACCCCCCCCAAAGAATGCAAGGGCCAAATAAAATTAGTTTAACCAGTGTAATAATCGAAAATTCAGATAGGCCAAGATAACTTTAAAACATCAGTATATACAAATATTCACAGCAAATACACAAGTCCGTATACTGTCCCATTAAATGTCTGTCAACCAGTGATCCCAAAAAGCATGGGCAAAGCCCACACTTGACACCTGCCTCAAAACGGAGAGAGCACTGCAGGGGCATCAGGTCAAAAAAAACACAGGCACCTCAGGGGGAAGGGGAAGGGGGGGCACCTCAGCCGGATGATGGGACGACGCCACTGCTCCTCGAGGAGGCTCCATGCCCACTGCTTGGTCCTGGGGAGTGCAAAGCCACAGTCTCACAAGTGGGTGGTTTGCCCACTGCCTGGTCCTGGGGAGTACAAAACCACAGTCTCTCAAGTGGGTAGTTTGCCCACTGCCTGGTCCTGGGGAGTACAAAGCCACAGTTTCTCAAGTGGGTGATTTGCCCACTGCCTCGTCCTGGGAAGCACAAAGCCACAGTCTCTCAAGTGGGTGGTTTGCCCACTGCCTGTTCCTGGGGAGTACAAAGCCACAGTCTCTCAAGTAGGTGGTTTGCCCACTGCCTGGTCCTGGGGAGTACAAAGCCACAGTCTCTCAAGTCGGTGACATGTTGCACTTGTTCTTGAGGGGGCTTTGTTCCCAGAGTGCTTCATCCTTCCAAGGACTGGGAGAGTGGATGCTGTTCTCCACTGGTTCTGGAGGGGGCATGGTGCCCAGAGTGCTTCATCCTGCCAATGACTGGGGAGTGGATGCTGTTCTCCACTGGTTCGGGAGGGGGCATGGTGCCCAGTGATGCTGCACCAGCGGTGTGTCAGTTCCCATTCCCTCACATGGGAGTCTGAGCCACGAGATTTACCGCTAACAGGTAGCATGATACTCCATGGAGGCAGAGACACACTCCTCTTTGCGACGACTAAGGCTGCAAACTGCTGGTAGTGCCAGGGATGGTGGTGGTGCCTCATGTAGTGTATGCAGGGTCCAGGACGTCCCCTGAAGCCTCGGAAGCCTGCAAACTGGGGATGCGCCTGATGTCTGCTGTAGTGGCACTGGCTGGGCACGTCGTGGGGCAGGTGGCAGTAGATGCGGCGGTATCTGCGGTGGGGATGCTGCGGGTGGTGCAGGTGTCTGCACTTGTGGAGGGAGACACCAGGCCGTCTCCTGCAGCCTCGGAAGGGTGCCCACTGGGGATGATGCTTGTGACTGCAGTAGAGGCAGCAGACGTGCAGGTGGCGGTGCAGATGGCGGTGCAGATGGCGGTGCAGGTGGCAGTACAGGTGGCGGTGCAGGTTGCGGCCGTTGTGGCAGTGGCCACCGCCGTACAGGTTGCTGGTCTGTCTTGCAAAACGGGTGGCACCAGTCCCTCACCCGGAGGCTCTGTGCCCTGAGCTGACTTCCCTTTGCCCTTGTGTCCCTTCCCCACCTTTGAAGTCGCTGCTGGGACCTTGGCACTGTCCTCTTTGGTTCTGGAAGAGGCCTTGCTGGGTGGTTGGTGCGGCATTTCTCTTCGGCAAGCTGGCCCCTTCTTTACCTTGGCAGGTGGCGGAATAGGGTGGTCCTTGGCTTCACTAGGTGGCACACTGGCAGTCCTGATGGGTGCCGCCTTTGATTTTCCTGGACTTGCAGGGACCACACTGGACGAGGATTTGGTGGCTGAGGTACTGGGCTGGGATCTAGACATCCTGGCCCTAGGGGAAGAAGAGGGGGAGGTTAGGGAAGAGGTCAATGGCAGCTAGGATTTTTTTTTTAGACACACTGGGATGGGAAGATGGAGGGGGTTTGTGAGTTGAGGAAGAGGTAGTGGTTGGAGGTATACGTCTGCTGACTTTGGGTGAAGATGCATCGGCTGGAGGCTGTTGTGAGGTGGATGGCTGTTTAGTGGGTGTGTGCCGGTGTTTGTGTACTTTGAGAGGAGGGCTCACAGACACACTGGGAGAGGACACAGGGGACGTGTGCATGGTTGTGGGGGTGAAGATTGCATGTGAGCGGTGTGTGGTGATGGGCATGCTGGTGATGGAGGTAGTGGCTGAGGATGTGAGTGGAGACGAGACTGGGAGGGAGGTGGACGACGTGGAGGAGGGGGACACAGTGGAGGCAGTAGATGCTGGTGTGTCTGCATGGGTATGGTACTTTTGTGAGTGCCTGTGGGATGTGTGGTGCTTATGTTTGCCTGAGCCACTTTTGTGTGTTGATGTGTGTGCATGCTGGTGTGATGGTGTGCTCGGGATAGGCTGAGGTAGAGGGCACTGGGTCGGGGTAGTGGAGGTTGGAGGGGGGAGGCTGGACACAGGGACAATGGCTGCCATCAGTGCTGAGGCCAGAGCCTGAAATGCTCTCTGTTGGGCTGCCACGCCAGAATGAATGCCCTCCAGGTATGCATTTGTTTGCTGCAAATGCCTCTCGACACCCTGGATGGCATTCAAAATGGTTGACTGCCCAACAGTGAGGGATCTCAGGAGGTCAATAGCCTCCTCACTGAGGATAGCAGGGCTGACTGGGGCAGGGCCTGAGGTGCCTGGGGCGAAGGAGATGCCCACCCTCCTGGGTGAACGGGCACGGGAAACACGCTGAGGGCTGCTGGGAGGGCGGTGCTGGTAGGGGGGTGGCGGCTGTACATGTTGTTGCGGTGGGCATAGATGTGCCCGCCACCACAAGGGAGCTGCCATCAGAGGAGGAGTCGCTGTCGCTGGTGTCCCCTCCTGTCCCCATCGTGGAGCTCCCCTTGCCCTCTGTCTCACTGGTGCCTCCGTACATTCACCCTCCTGGGCGATGTGGGTTGCAGCTCCCTCCTGCTGTGGTGCTACTGCTCCTCCCCCAGATGATGCTAATGCACACAAGGACAGGGTGACAAAACAAAAGGGGGGGAAAGACAGAGGAGACACATGGTCAATGCTAGTAACACCACTACTGTTGGCGGACAAAACACACAGGGAGCAGCCCTATGCACTAGCCCATGCACTAGCAGTTAGTGGGAAAAACACCTGCCCATGGGGGACTATGCCTAAGCCCATTTGCTGCACCCCTGGAACCCACAGGAGTCTGACTAGTTGTAGATGGCCACTACCACTATTAGGGTTGGAGTGCCACAGAGCCTGCCTAACAAGGGACCTACCCTCGCAAGTTCGCCCTGGCCTAGTGGAACCCACAGCCCACATCCCCCACCCAGACACCTCGTAGCTGAATGAGACTGTACTCACCTCCTTGTGGCTGCTGTGATGCTCTCAAGCGCTCATCCAACTCCGGATATGCCACCGCCAGGATCCGGAACATCAGGGGGGTCATGGTGCGACAGGCACCCCTTCAACGTTGGGAGGCCCTCCCCAGCTGGGCCTCTGCCGTCTTCTTGCTCCAGCGGTGCATGTTCTCCCATTTCTCCTGCAGTGGGTGCTCCGTCTATGATAGACCCCCAGGGTCCGCACTTCCTTGGCGATGGCACGCCAAATACCCTTCTCTGGTGGGCGTTTACCTACAGGAAAGGTAAAGTACAAATGGATTTTACTCCCCCATCCGGTTCTTCTTACTCATTGGCCACAACTTCCCAACCATGCCCTGAAACACATACACCGGCCATCCTCACATGCAGGCCACAGTCCCCCCCATGTATCTTCCATCCAGGCCACTCCATGCATTAGTGTCCCATCCACCATGCACACGGTTCACTCACCTGTTTGTCTGGAGGACCGTAGAGTAGCGTGTACTGGGGGAGGACCCCATCCACCAGGTTGTCCAACTCCTCCACCGTGAAGGCAGGGGCCCTTTCCCAGACATTGTAGCCATTGTCGCTTCCAGACTCAGGTCACAGCAGCCCTTGCAGTGTAGGTCCTCTCCTTTCGAAGGTATAAAGTGAGTGCTCAGATAGAAGATGGCGGTCACGTCCGTGGCGGTGCGTACCATCACCGCCGGCGCACATCGTCATTGGCTCTTGGAGCCCCTATGGCCCAATGATAACCAATGCTGACCTGCACAGCGGTCTTCGTCCGCCTACCTTGACACTGCATAACGCCAGCACAGTTACCTCATTTCCCCTTGTCTCTCCTTACAGGTCAGGCAGCTGCCATTTCAGGGGGGCACATGGTAGGGCACCTAACTGCGTCACAGCGCTTTTGGGCAGGAATACAGACAGACAGCGCAACACACCGCTGAAATCACAATAGTGCAAAACACCCTTGTGCAACCTATGTGGTACATGCCCCTCTGCTCACCATTCTCCTCCATAGGGCACATCTGCTGGGGCAGATGATGAGATGACTTCATCCTCCGGTGTGCAGACCCTTGGTGGACCTGTCGACAATGGAAGACAGACACATCATTATCACCTACAGACTTGATCGTGCCTGAATCCATGAACTGTGTGCTCAGTTGGAGCCTGACCTGATGTCAGCTATTCACCATCCCACAGGAATCCCCCCTCTAGTGCAGGTCCTGTCAGTGCTCCATTTCCTGGCCAGTGGTTCCTTTCAAACAACAGTGGCCATGGCATCAGCCAATGTTCTCTAACGTGTTGTCTACCCTGCTAAAACACATGCACAGCTACATCGTTTTTCCCCAGATGGAGGATTTGCCCACAGTGAAAGGTGACTTTTATGCCCTGGGACATATCCTCAACATAATTGGTGCCATTGATGGTACACATGTGGCATTTGTCCCCCCCGCAGGAATGAACAGGTGTACAGAAACCGCAAAAGCTACCATTCCATGAATGTGCAGATGGTGTGTTTGGCAGACCAGTACATCTCCCAAGTGAATGCCAAGTATCCTGGCTCAGTGCATGACGCTTACATTTTGAGGAATTGCAGCATCCCTTATGTGATGGGCCAGCTCCAGAGGCACCGTGTGTGGCTAATAGGTGAGCCCAAGGTCCACACACAGTTTGAATAGGTGTCTGGGTATGGGAGAGTCCCGAGGGATTTGTGGATGTCTAACAGATACCCCTCGATAGGTGACTCTGGTTACCCCAACCTGTCATGGCTACTGACCCCAGTGAGGAATCCAAGGACAAGGGCAGAGGAACGCTACAATGAGGCACATGGGTGAACTAGGAGGATTATAGAGTGCACTTTGGCCTCCTGAAGGCCAGGTTCTGGTGCCTCCATCTGACAGGTGGCTCCCTATACTACTCAACGAAGAAGGTGTGCCAGATAATCGTGGCATGCTGTATGTTGTACAACCTGGCTTTGCGACGCCAGGTGCCTTTTCTGCAGGAGGATGGGCCTGATGTTGGTCTTGTGACAGCTGTGGAGCCTGTGGACAGTGAAGAAGAGGAGGCAGAAAAAGAAGAAATTGACCACCGAAACAACATCATCATGCAATACTTCCAGTGAGACACAGGTGAGAGACTGGCACTGCTCCTCTCATATCAGACTACTGTAGGATATTGCATGAGTCTGCCTTTTTACCTTTGCATATGGACCCTGAAAGTTCTCTTTGGCTTTCCTTTTCACAGATCTGGGTACCACATTCTGCCTTCTGCTATGTTCACTGCTGCCCAACAACTGTCATACTTTGGTATGTGCAAATGAACATTGCCATTGATATTTGTCAGAGAGGTTGTAATAACACATTTGTGAAAGTACAGACTGACTCCAGATTGTTTTGTGATTCAAGGGTGTTTACTTAAGTACTAATCAGTGGAGGGGGATGTGCAATGGGCTGGGGTGATGGTGGAGGAACATCCATGGTAAAGTCCAGTCTCTTTGTATCACAGGTGCATTGTCCAAGGGGGCATAGGAAGTGGAGCAATGGCAGTTCAAGGTGGTCAGGGTGACATAGTGGGACAGAAGGGTGACAATCAGGAGTCTTATTTCCTAGCGGGGGTCTTGGCAATGTTCTCTGTCTTGTGCCTGGATCGCAGGGACCATTTGCGGGGTGGTTCTCCTTCTGCAGGGTTTGGGGTGCTGGTGGCCTGTTGGTCCTGTGGCGGGACCTCCTGTCCAGTAGCACCGGCGGACATGGAGGGCTGTTCATAGTTCTGGCTACTGTCAAGGGCCCGTTGGTGTGTTACTGTCTCCCTCATGGTGTTGGCCATGTCTGCCAGCACCCCTGCAATGGTGACCAGGGTGGTGTTAATGGACTTCAAGTTCTCCCTGATCCCCAAGTACTGTTCCTCCTGCAGCCGCTGGGTCTCCTGAAACTTGGTCAGTACTGTGCCCATGGTCTCCTGGGAATGTTGGTATACTCCCACAATTTTGGAGGGTGTCTCGTGGAGAGTGGTTTCCCTGGGCCTATCCTCCCCCTGTCACACAGCAGTCCTCCCAGCTTCCCTGTTGTCCTGTGCCTCTGTCCCCTGAACCGTGTGCCCACTACCACTGACCCCAGGTCCCTGATTGTCCTGGGTTAGTGGGTTTGCCTGGGGTCCCTGTAGTGGAGGACACACTGCTGATTGACGTGTCCTGGGGACAGTGGCATGGGCCCGCTGGGTGTGTGCTGTGGTGGTGTTTCCTGAGGGGGCAAGTTCAGTGGTGGTTTAGGACTGTGGCAGGGGAACCGACTGTCCAGAGGTCCCTGATGGGCCGGGCTGGTCATCTTGATCCAGGCACGCAGAGCTGCTGTCATCACTGTAGGCCTCTTCTGTGGGGGGGACTGGATATGGCTGGCACCTCCTGTCCGGTGACGTTGGGTAGGGGTCCTGTTGGGATGTAAATACATAGTTATTGTATCTGTGTGTGCCATCTTGTGCAATGGGTGAGTTTCCCTCTACTCCTGTGCTTGTATTATTGCCTTGGCCCTTGTGTGAGTGGTGATTTTGTGGCCTGGGCGAGTCTCTCTTCTGGACATGCTTTGGTGATGGGTGCCCATGTAGGTCTGTAATGGATGTCCATGCATTGGTGTTACATGCAGGGCTTGGCATTGGGATGTGTGGGTTGTGATATTGGGGTATCTGTGAGGTGATGGAGTGATGGGAGTGAGGGTAAGGGTGGGGGTATGTGATGGCATGCAGGTAGGGAGGGGGATATAGTAGTAAAGATTTGACTTACCAGAGTCTAGTCCTCCTGCTACTCCTCCGAGGCCCTCAGGATGCATGATCGCCAAGACTTGCTCCTCCCATGTTGTTAGTTGTGGGGGAGGAGGTGGGGGTCCACCACCAGTCCTCTGTACGGCTACCTGGTGTCTGGATACCACGGAACGCACCTTCCCCCGTATGTCATCCCGTTTTCTTGGGTGCTGTCCCACAGCGTTGACTCTGTCAACAATTCTCCACCATAGCTCCATCTTCCTTGGAATGAAGGTCTGCTGCACCTGTGATCCGAATAGCTGTGGCTCTACCCGGATGATTTCCTCCACCATGACCCTGAGCTCCTCCTCAGAAAACCTGGGGTGTCTTTGAGGTGCCATAACGTGGTGTGGGTGATGTGTGAGGTGATGTTTGTTGTGATGTGATGTGTTGGGGTGTGTTCTTTGAGGTGCGTGGTTGTATGAGTGATGGTGTTGTGTGCCTCTGGATGCTGGTGTTGTCTTTGCTATTCTCCCTCTCTCTGCTTCTTCCAAAACCGTAGTTGTAAGGGGTTGTGGGTAGTGTAGGTGTGTGTTTTATAGTGGTGTTTGTGGGGGTGTTGTGTGTGTATGTGTATCAGGTGTGTGTATTTTGAATTGTCCAATGTGGTTGTGTTTTGTAAATGTGTGTGCATTTTGAGCGCGGCGGTGTGTACCGCCAATGGATTACCACGGTTGAATGACCGCTGCGTTGATTCGTGGGTCGTGATAGTGTGGGCATATTTCTGTTGGTGTGACGGTGTAGGTTTTTTTGTCACTGTTCCATAAACGTAGAAGCTAGATATATACTGGGCTAGTGATAGTCAGTAATTAAGGAGAGCCCTCATAAACCCAATAGAATGTTAAGCTTCATCACTGGGCAGTCTCCTCATCAGACCGGCGCTGCAATGCCTGACGGGCCACCCCTGTTAAGGTGGTGGTACTAAGCCGGAGATCATCTACCAAAATTGGTCAGACCTAGGATGTATACTGGCTATCGGAAGGTGTAGGAGAGAAGGAAAAGTGAAGAGTTAAAATTGGCTCAGAACCATAGGCATCACATTTAATAATTCAGGAATAGGTTCAGGCCAAGATTAAAAGTAAAAAGGGGGAGTGCTGATGGAAATAATGTTCCGCTGCACTCCACTCAAGGGAAATACGTAGTGCCCCAAATCCTAAAAAATGGTCCATTTGTATTGTGGCGGATTACAAGATGTGGATCATAATACCTGTAGCGGTATGTTGGCAGCTGTCAGCACGGCAGTAAGTGGGAATTACCCCCAGGGTTGTAATGAGGCTCATACTGTCTATAGCCTTGTGAGATGGAGTTTTACAAGTACTATATTGGATGAAATAGTATATGTTTAGTATGAGAATCACACTTGTAACAACCCTAGGACATCCAGCAAACAGGTGTGAAGGAGAAAAAGCTGGAAAAGAAAGGAAGACAGAAAGATGAAGAATAAAAAATTTAAAAAAGAAGAAAAAGTAATAAAAACACCGTTCCCTACCCCTATGTCCCACCCCCGCCTCACAACTTTCCATAAGTCCCATGGAGTGGGCGGCAAAGACGAGCAAACATCCCTCGGGCAACGCAGAATATACATTGTGATGTGCACATCGTTTGCCGTTATTATGATTGATATTCAGAGGGAATGTCACATAAATATATCTGTATCTGTGTCTTGAAAATCTATTGAAAATTAGATACATGGATAGCACATGTGTTGAAAATGATTTAGTATAGCCTGCAGGAAATGGGGAAGTGTAACTTGTTCAGTAGGTTATATAATCCAAATGTAAGCAAACCAAACAGAATGCGCACATCGTATACTGTCAGTTAACAAGAATATTACTATAGTAGACAATCAGTGAGTATGAACTAACCTTGACAGGTAATGTGATGAGAAAACAAGAAGGTGATTAAGTCTCACATTTTAGATCACAAAGTTTTTGTATTATTTTAACAATTCACCTTTGGTGGGCAGAACAAAGGAATCAGACAATACAACAAGTAATCCTTAAATTCAATCTTGGGAAATAATATCCTTATTTGGAGGAAACATTACAGATAAGGAGGGACCCAGCAGATTGCTAAAAAGCATCAAAAGTCCTCAATACCAATGAGACTAGCACAGTTTTAGGGAACAAGAGTGGAGTTTTCCTTTTGTTTGACAGGGCTATAGCTACATCCATTTCTTGTCCTGCCAGTTCATCTAGGAAAGTTTTTAGAGCATTGTGATCATCGAAGATTTGATGTTTTCCATCCATGGTGATTCTGAATTTTGCCAGACCTGCAAAAGAAAATTTTCGTTTTAGAGTAGTCCTGTAAGATGTAGATTTTAGATCCATTCCAGGTAATGTCATTATTTTCACGCATGTGGAGCAAGACTGCTTCAGCATGTTGGAACCCCAGAGGTTTGCAGACTATTGGTCTGGGTTTTGTCAGAGATCCATAGGAGTGTTTGAATTTTGTCAAATTGGAGTCCTGTAACTAGAGGTAACCAAGATTCAAGGAAAGAAACACACGAATTAGGTGGGCCCTCATTACTTTCAGATCTTTTAGGAACCCCACAAATTCTCAGGTTACCTCTCCTATTCCGGTCTTCCAAGTGTGCAATGTCTTTTTTCATAGATATTGTTAATGATTGTAAGAAGACTAAGGGGGTCATTCCGCCAAAAGACCGTACCGCGGTCAAATGACCGCGGTGGTCATTTTGACTTTCCCGCTGGGCAGGCGGGCGACCGCCAAAAGGCCGCCCGCCCGCCCAGCGGGAATGCCCCAGCAACGATGAAGCCGGCTCCGAATGGAGCCGGCCGAGTTGCTGGTGTGCGACGGGTGCAGTGGCACCCGTCACGATTTTCAAATTTTCAAATCCTAATGGGGCCCTGTTAGGGGGCCCCTGCAGTGCCCATGCCAGTGGCATGGGCACTGCAGGGGCCCCCAGGGGCCCCACGACACCCGTTCCCGCCAGCCTCTTCCTGGCGGTGTAAACCGCCAGGAACAGGCTGGCGGGAAGGGGGTCGGAATCCCCATGGCGGCGCTGCAAGCAGCGCCGCCATGGAGGATTCCCTGGGCTAGGGGTAAACTGGCGGGAAACCGCTGGTTTCTCTTTTCTGACCGCAGCTTTACCGCTGCGGTCAGAATTGCTCCTGAAGCACCGCCAGCCTGTTGGCGGTGCTTCCTCCGTCCCTGGCCCTGGCGGTCCATGACCGCCAGGGTCGGAATGAGGCCCTAAGTCCTGGTTAGATTTGTTCTTGACGTCTTCCAGGTCACTGATTCTTTGTTCTGCCTCTAAAATTTTGTTATTGACAGTGTTGATATCCGCCTTGATGGCCGTTAGTTCCTGCTGCAAAGAGTCCGTGTTTATTTTTGTAGATTTAGCGAGGTCGACATTTTTCGAAGAATTATATCCATTGTACTGTTTAAATCATCCTTGCTTTTGATTGGTGAATCAGGAAAGGTTGGTTCAACTTTGGAACGCTTAGCATGAGGTTTAGGTTCCTTCTGATCCATGTTAAGTTCCACTGATCCTAAGTGAAGGAATGGGCTAGAGGCTGATAATAATGTGCCATTTTGTAGGAGTAGCAAACACGAGTTGAGTCTTGAATTTGTTCAGTTATCGCAATCACTGAAGATTTTGGATTTGTATTACTTCCACAACCACTCTGGGTCTGAAGAGTTTCAAAGTTATAGGTTTGCGAAACTAAGCTGTGATAACTCGTCCATTTTGACATGTTTAACTTTCCTCAAAACTCAAGTTCACTGGAATGAGTACACCGCTTGTAAGAAAGTAGCCTCTTTCTAGCATGGTTACCCCCACTTTTGGCATGTTTGTGAGTATGTATCAGAGTGTTTTTACTGTGTCACTAGGATCCTGCTACCCACGACACCAGTGCTCAAAGATAAAAACCTATATGTCAGTGTGTTTTGCCTGTCTCACTGGGATCCTGCTAGCCAGGACCCCAGTGCTCATAGTTCGCGGCCTAATGTGCGTGTCTGTATAGTGCTTGACTGTATCACTGAGGTTCTGCTAATCAGAACCTCAGTGCTTATGCTCTCCCTGCTTTTAAATTTGTCACGGTAGGATAGTGACTTCATTTACCAATTTCAATTGGCACACTGGACCCCCCCTTATAAGTCACCAGTATGTGGTACTTAGGTACCCAGGGCATTGGGGTTCCAGGAGATCCTTATGGGCTGCAGCATTTCTTTAGCCACCCATAAGGAGCTCAGACAAACCCTTTCCACTGCAGCCTGTGTGAAATAGTGCACACACTATTTCACAGCAATTTTCACTGCACTTCAGTAACTTATAAGTCACCTATATGTCTAACCTTCACTTACTGATGGTTAGGTGCAAAGTTACTAAATGTGAGGTCACCCTTGCACTAGCAAAGGTGCCCCCACATAGTTCAGGGACATTTCCTGGGACTTTATGAGTGCGGGGATGCCAATACACGCGTGCACTACATATAGGTCAATACCTATATGTAGCTTCACAATGGTAACTCCGGACATGGCCATGTAAGGTGTCTAAGATCATGGAATGGTCCCCCCATTCCAAATCTGGTATTGGGGAGCCAATTCCATGCATCCTGGGGGCTACACTATGGACCCCATTGCTGCAAAACCAGTTCTCCGAGGCTTGCACTGCAGCTACAGCTGCTGCCACCTCACAGACAGGGTTCTGCCCCCCTGGGGTCTGGGCAGCCCAGTCCCAGGAAGGCAGATCAAAGCATTTCCTCTGAGAGCAGGGTGTTACACCCTCTCCCTTTAGAAATAGGTGTTACAGGCTGGGGAGGGGAATCCTCCTTCAGCCTCTGGAAATGCTTTGAAGGGCACAGATGGTGCCCTCCTTGCATAAGCCAATCTACATCGGTTCAGAGACCCCTTGTCCCCTGCTCTGGCGCGAAACTGGACAAAGGAAAGGGGAGTGACTACTCCCCTGTCCATCACCACCCTAGGGGGGGTGCCCAGAGCTCCTCCAGTGTGTCCCAGACTTCAGCCATCTTGCTTTGCAAGGTGTGGGGGCACTCTGGAGGGCTCTGAGTGGCCACTGCCAGCAGGTGACGTCAGCGACCCCTCCTGATAGGTCCTTACCTGATAAGGTAGCCAATCTGCCTCTCAGGGCTATTTAGGGTCTCTGCTGTGGGTTCTCTTCAGATTCTCCTTCTAGAATCCTCTGCAACTACTACTTCATCCTCTGACCTCGGATCAATCGCAGCCTGCTCCAGGAACCGCTGTATCAGGAACAAAGAATTCACAAGGGATAATTTTCTTCTGCAACTTCAGCTCCTGCAAGCAACTGCAACAGTTTCCATGGTGTGCACGCTCTGGGGACTCCCTGTCTTCATTCTGCACCAGAAGGACCGAAGAAATCTCCTGTGGGGTGACAGAGTCACTCCCCTTCCCACGCAGGCACCTTCTAAAATGACGACCGGTACACTTGGACTCCTCTCTCAGTGACGAGCTTGCTCCTAAGGACACAGACGTTGGACCCCGTCAACATAGACTGCCCTGAGGTCCTGCTGATGCAATTTGGAGAAGGTAAGACCTTGCCTTTCCTGAGAGGACAGTAACCCTGTGTACTGTGTCTTCTTCACCTCCTGAGGCCTCTGTGCACTATGTGCACAACTCACTCATGCACAGCCTGGCCCAGGTCCCCAGCACCCTATCCTATGAGTTGTTCTCCGGCAGCGTGGGACCTTCCTTTGTTGTGCTGCACCAACCGGGTTTTGCACCTCCTTTGTCCCCATGTCCTGGGACTCCTGTTGGTGCTGTCTGGCATCCTGCGGGCTCTCTGAAGCGCTGAGAGCCCCCTTTTCCTCTTCACACAGAGTTGAGGCCCCCATGTCCGTCCTGGGTCCAGCCAGGGACATTTTGATGCAAAATGCATATTTTCAGTAACCAAGGCTTGTTGGTGATTTCCAATACGAAATCACGTCTGTATCCATCTTCACGTCATTGACATATTTTGCATCATGCAGGAACCCACTGGCATCTTCCTAGGGTGCATTTCTGCAGTCTTTTTCCAACCAGGGACTCTTCTTTTGCAGTCCCTTCTGGGTTGGCAAGGGCTCCTGCCCTTCCTGGAACTTCTTTCGATTTATGGACTTGGTCCCCTTCTTTTTCACATTTTCAGGTCCAGGAATCCAGCAGTTGTCTGCAGACTTGGTTGGTTACTGCAAAAATCCATATCACGAGGTGTAGTGTGTCCTAAGGAAACTTGCAGTATTATACTCCTGCTTTTCTGGGCTCTGGGTTTGGGTAATTTACCTACCTTTACTGTATTCTTAATCTCCAAGCGATTCTGCACACTACACTTGTCTAGGGGGAATTTGTGATTCGCATTCCTCTTTCTCAGTATATGGTTTGTGTTGCCCCTAGACCTATTTTTTCCCATTGCATTCTATAGCATTTCCTATTGTTTGCACTTTCCTATGACTAATTACTTGTCTAGTTTTGGTGTCTAGTGCATATATTGTGTATAATACTTACCTCCAGAAGGAGTATTGTCTCTAAGATATTTTTGGTAATGTGTCACCCAAATAAATACCTTTATTTTTGGTAACACTCAGTATTGTCTTTACTTGTGTATAAGTACTGTGTAACTATAAGTGGTATTGCATGAGCTTTGTATGTCTCCTAGCTCAGCCTAAGCGGCTCTGCTATAGCTACCGCTATCAGCCTAAGCCCGCTAGAACACTACTACGTCACTAAAAAGGGATAACTGGACCTGGTATAAAGTGCAAGTACCTAAGGTACCCACTACAAACCAGGTCAGCCACCTACACCACTTATTTTATTTGCAGATATTTCACACATATTTTGAAAATAGCAAAGAAGAAAAATATTCTGAGTTTCAGCATGGGCGCCATTTTAAGGTCAGGCAAATCGAGTTTCAAGTGGGTGATTTGTTTTCTTCACACATTGGATAGAACTTGCAATACAGGTGAATAAACACATCCATTTCTTGCTAGGATTAGTGTAAGTTGTGCAAACATTGTTCAGAAGACTTCAATTGATTCAGTCAAGTAGTGCTCCAGGTTCGGGAGCGGGACACAACCACTTTAGGATGTGCACATTGGTTACAATGAGAGGAGTCAAACTTGATTAAAACATTTAGATTAGTTCTAGCCTTCTCTCTGGTCTTCACATATGTGACAGGAGTCTTTCCAACATCAGAATGTTATAGTTGTCAAGCTTCTGCTGATCCTGGAGCAGCAGAAACGGTCAAAAATTACTCTGCGTCACCGTGAGAGATGGAGTCAAACACCCAGGCACTTCTCCGTCCAAGCCGCGCACCCTAATACTAATATTCTTCAGCAATTATGGAAACTTCAGAAATCGTAAAGTACCTGACTGATATAAAGATTACAGTGTGTGTTGGCCAATATTGGCATGCTTAGACTTTACATCCTCTTTCGTATAGGAAGGAGATGTGCTGTAATTGTACCCAATTTGTTAATGAAATTAGTATCTTATTTAGCATGTATTTACAAGGATGGTTGTGCAAATGGTGTAATCCGTCTCTCACCCCTTTCCCTGCTCCTTCCAAGTTGTGTGGTCCCTTTCCAAACATTATAAACAGAGTGCTTCTGTGAAGTGAATTAGAATCTGTGCAAATGCGAGTTGTGGGGAGTTGTCTAGTTCTTGCTGTCTTAAGAAAATACATCTTTTTTTATCATTCAACTTTCCATCAGGACTTATTAAGGAATTATTAACCCCTACTGTGTCCTGGACGAGGTGATCTCGTCCAGGGCACCGGTTCACGGGTGCCTTGGACGAGATCACCTCGTCCTGCACCCAGGAACTGGGGGGAGCGCAAGCGCTCCCCCCTGTGCTCCCCACCCCCACCAGAGGCAGGGATGGAAGGGGAATCCCTTACCCTTCCACCCCCGACCCCACCCCCCCGTGACGTCAGCACGCGATCACATGCTGATTTGTCACAGGGCCTCCTCCCATCGCGCTGGAAGCTAAGCTTCCAGCGTGATTGAAAGAGAAATGCTTTGCATTTCTCTTTCGATCACGTGGGGGAGGCCCAGAGAGGCTTCAAAGGGAAGGAAATTTATTTCCTTCCCTTTGAAGTCTCTCTGAGCGTTTCAAAAGCCGGATTGCTTGCAATCCGGCTTTTGAAACGCCCACTAGACACCAGGATTTTTTTTTTTTTTTAAATTGTCATAAGGGAGCGACCCCTTGGGCAAGGGTCGCTCCCAATGGGGGGCATTTTTTTGGAAGGCCTTTTCTGGCCCCGCTTGGGGGCAGATTGGCCTATTTTTATGAGGCCAATCTGCCCCCAAGGGGGACAGAAACCACTAGACACCAGGGAGTTATTTTTTTTAATGTGAATTTCATGCAAGGGGAGCGACCCCTTAGGCAAGGATCGCTCCCCTGGGGGGAAAATTTATTTTAGGCTATTTCTGCCCCCCTGGGGGGCAGATCAGCCTATTTTGATTAGGCCGATCTGCCCCCAAGGGGGGCAGAAACCACTAGGCACCGGAGATTTTTTTGTTTTGTTTTACAGATGGGGAGCGATCCCTTGGACAAGGGTCGCTCCCCTGAAGGGGAAAATTGTATTTAGGCCATTTCTGTCCCTTTTGGGGGCAGATCAGCCGATTTTTGCTACGTTAATCTGCCACCAAGGGGGGCAGAAACCACTAGGCACCGGGGATTTTTTGCCAATGTCAGCAGGGGGAGCGACCCCGTAGGCAAGGGTCGCTCCTGGGGGGGCTGGGGGGGGGGTGGGGGAGCAAATTTATTTTAGGCCCGTTCTGCCCCCCCTGGGGGCAGAAACCTCTAGGCGCCAGGGCAAATTTATTTTGGGTGTTTTTTTGTTGTTGTTTTTTTTAGAGATGGGGAGCAACCCATTAGGCAATGGTCACTCCCCTGGGGGGCACATTGTATTTAGACCATTTCTGCCCCCGTTGGGGGCAGATCGGCCGATTTTAGGTCAATCTGCCCCCAAGGGGGCAGAAACCACTAGGCACCGGGGAATTTTTTGGGCGCCAATGTCTCGCAGGGGGAGCGACCCCGAAGGCAAGGGTCGCTCCGGGGGGGGACAAATTTATTTTAGGCCATTTTGGCCCCCCCTGGGGCCGGCTGAGCTAGAGGCCAAAATCCACAGGTAGGCACTTTGCAAAAAACACCTCTGTTTTCTGTGAAAAAATTTGATGTGTCCACATTGTGTTTTGGGCCATTTCCTTTCATAGGCGCTAGGCCTACCCACACAAATGGAGGTACCATTTGTATCGGGAGACTTGGGGGAATGCTGGGTGGAAGGAAATTTGTGGCTCCTCTCAGATTCCACAACTTTCTGTCACCGAAATGAGTGGAAAATGTGCTTTTTTAGCCACATTTTGAGGTTTGCAAAGGATTCTGGGTAACAGAACCTGATCAGAGCCCCACAAGTCACCCCATCTTGGATTCCCCTTGGTCTCTAGTTTTCAAAAATGCACAGGTTTGCTAGGTGCCGGCTGAGCTAGAGGCCAAAATCTACAGGTAGGCACTTTGCAAAAAACACCTCTGTTTTCTGTCAAAAATTGTGATGTGTCCACGTTGTGTTTTGGGGAATTTCCTGTCGCGGGCGCTAGGCCTACCCACACAAGTGAGGTATCATTTTTATCAGGAGACTTGGGGAAATGATGGGTGGAAGGAAATTTGTGGCTCCTCTCAGATTCCAGAACTTTCTGTCACTGAAATGTGAGGAAAATGTGTTTTTTTATCCAAATTTTGAGGTTTGCAAAGAATTCTGGGTAACAGAACCTGGTCAGAGCCCCACAAGTCACACCATCTTGGATTCCCCTAGGTCTCTAGTTTTCAAAAATGCACAGGTTTGGTAGGTTTCCCTAGGTGCCGGCTGAGCTAGAGGCCAAAATCTACAGGTAGGCACTTTGCAAAAAAGACCTCTGTTTTCTTTCAAAAAATGTGATGTGTCCACGTTGTGTTTTGGGGCATTTCCTGTCACGGACGCTAGGCCTACCCACACAAGTGAGGTATCATTTTTATCGGGAGACTTGGGGGAACGCTGGGTGGAAGGACATTTGTGGCTCCTCTCAGATTCCAGAACTTTCTGTCACCGAAATGTGAGGAAAACGTGTTTTTTTAGCCAAATTTTGAGGTTTGCAAAGGATTCTGGGTAACTGAACCTGGTCAGAGCCCCACAAGTCACCCCATCTTGGATTCCCCTAGGTCTCTAGTTTTTCGAAAATGCACAGGTTTGGTAGGTTTCCCTAGGTGCCGGCTGAGCTAGGGGCCAAAATCTACAGGTAGGCAATTTGCAAAAAACACCTCTGTTTTCTTTCAAAAAATGTGATGTGTCCACGTTGTGTTTTGGGGCATTTCCTGTCACGGGCGGTAGGCCTACCCACACAAGTGAGGTATCATTTTTATCGGGAGATCTGGGGAAACGCTGGGTGGAAGGAAATTTGTGGCTCCTCTCAGATTCCAGTACTTTCTGTCACCGAAATGTGAGGAAAACGTGGTTTTTTAGCCAAATTTTGAGGTTTTCAAAGGATTCTGGGTAACAGAACCTGGTCAGAGCCCCACAAGTCACCCCATCTTGAATTTCCCTAGGTCTCTAGTTTTCAAAAATGCACAGGATTGGTAGGTTTCCCCTAGGTGCCGGCTGAGCTAGAGGCCAAAATCTACAGGTAGGCACTTTGTAAAAAACACCTCTCTTTTCTGTCAAAAATTGTGATGTGTCCATGTTGTGTTTAGGGGCATTTACTGTTGCGGGCGCTAGGCGTACACACACAAGTGAGGTATCATTTTTATCGGAAGACTTAGGAGAACGCTGGGTGGAAGGAAATTAGTGGCTCCTCTCAGATTCCAGAACTTTCTGTCACCAAAATGTGAGGAAAATGTGTTTTTTTAGCCAAAGTTTGAGGTTTGCAAATGATTCTGGGTAACAGAACCTGGTCAGAGCCCCACAAGTCACCCCATCTTGGATTCCCCTAGGTCTCTAGTTTTAAAAAATGCACAGGTTTGCTAGGTTTCCCTAGGTGCCGGCTGAGCTAGAGGCCAAAATCTACAGGTAGGCACTTTGCAAAAAACACCTCTGTTTTCTTTTAAAAAATGTGATGTGTCCCCGTTGTGTTTTGGGGCACTTCCTGTCGCAGGCGCTAGGCCTAAACACACAAGTGAGGTATCATTTTTATCGGGAGACTTTGGGAAACATAGAATCGCAAAACAAGTGTTATTGCCCCTTGTCTTTCCCTACATTTGTTCCTTCCAAATATAAGAGAGTGAGTAAAAAAGACGTCTACTTGAGAAATGCCCTGTAATTCACATGCTAGTATGGTCACCCCGGAATTCAGAGATGTGCAAATAACCACTGCTACTCAACACCTTATCTTGTGCTTATTTTGGAAATACAAAGGTTTTCTTGATAGCAATTTTTCACTCTTTATATTTCAGCAAATGAATTGCTGTATACCCGGTATAGAATGAAAACGCACTGCAGGGTGCAGCTCATTTATTGGCTCTGGGTACCTAGGGTTCTTGAGGAACCTACAAGCCCTATATATCCCCGCAACCAGAAGAGTCCAGCAGACGTAACGGTATATTGCTTTAAAAAATCTGACATTGCAGGAAAAAGTTACAGAGTAAAACGTAGAGAGAAATTGCAGTTTTTTTCACCTAAATTTCAATATTTTTCTTTTTCAGTTGTTATTTTCTATAGGAAACCCTTGTAGGATCTACACAAATGACCCCTTGCTGAATTCAGAATTTTGTCTACTTATCAGAAATGTTTAGGTTTCTGGGATCCAGCATTGGTTTCACACCCATTTCTGTCACTGACTGGAAGAAGGCTAAAAGCACAAAAAATCGTAAAAAAGGGGTATGTCCCAGTAAAATGCCAAATTTGTGTTGAGAAATTGGGTTTTCTGATTCAAGCCTGCCTGTTCCTGAAAGCTGGGAAGCTGGTGATTTTAGCACCGCAAACCCTTTGTTGATGCCATTTTCAGGGGAAAAACCACAAGCCTTCTTCTGCAGCCACTTTTTCCCATTACGAAGTTTTCACTGTATTTTGGCTAATTTCTTGGCCTCCTTCAGGGGAACCCACAAAGTCTGGGTACCTCTAGAATCCCTAGGATGTTGGAAAAAAGGACGCAAATTTGGCTTGGCTAGCTTATGTGGACAAAAAGTTATGAGGGCCTAAGCGCGAACTGCCCCAAATAGCCAAAAAAAGGCCTGGCACAGGAGGGGGAAAAGGCCTGGCAGCGAAGGGGTTAAGGAAATACCAAATCCACCTTACAGAGTTAGTACTGACTTTCCTTCAGGGGAGCAGTGCCTCCTGAACTGAGAGACAAGGCCCTCTCCGGAAGGGAAACACAGAACTCCAAACAACCTTCTGCTTGAGGAAGTGTAATGGGAAAACACATACTTGACTACATTGTGGTCCATAGTAATTACCAGTGGCTGAGAATTATTCGAGCAATGAGCCCATCATTTTTTTTGCCAGCCAAAAAGCATTTCACAAGAACAGTGTGTTTTACAGCACTTGTGGGTAATTGTTCATAGTACTACAGCCCATTGTTGTTACATAAAGTATTTTTAACTCATAGAACCACACAATAGAACTGTAGAATTGCCTACTTTAGCTCGTCAGTAAATCTTGTTTTTAACTTACAGCTATTCTCCCTGGTCATAAACAGATGCAGTACAGCATAACCTTCTACCCCACATCCACACCAAATTACTAGTTGCTAGCTATCCAAGAGCTCAGCAGTTTTCTTACATACTCCGAATTCAAACCGCAGTGATAAAGATGTGCAGTAGTTTAGCCTCGCTTTCAGTCAATGTATTTAATTAACTGTGTTCAACTGAATTGAGTGCTATTAAAACCCATAATCTATAAAGATAGCATTGTGCCTTACCTCGCACCAACCGGTCAGTTTTATCACTGTTGTAAGATTGAATATTGATTAGATTGTTTTAAGTAATTCCTGCGAAATGTTCTACATACACTGCCCATTCAGTTGTAATGAAATAAGCAACTTCTTCTACTCTTATCAACAAATATCAGTGTAGGAGCCAATGATTAATGCATAATCTTAGCACTGTCATATTCTACTCCAAAGGCTGAGTCATGGCTTTGAAACCGAACCTATAACTTTAATTGTATCCTATGATTCATAGAGGACATGTTTCTGTAGTCCTTGAAGTTTCATAGTGCTGGAGTAGCCGGGTGTTAATATTGCAGAGCATAGCCCTCGTTTCGACCTCGGTGACAGTACCAACTCCATCCAGCGTTAATCCTGACCATTTCTGCACCATGGTCAATAGTAATAATTGCTTTTAAAGAGTGGTGGACAATGGTGGTGCATGGCATCAACATGGCAATGTCTGCTATGCTGATGTTCCTGTTCCATCTGGGATTATCTTGAGGATTCTCCAGGGCAAGGGTTACAAGATATTATGATAATTGTTAGGACACCCCTTTCTCAGGTGTGCAAACACCCCTTGCCGAATGGGACTTTGTAGAACACCCTCTCAACAGTCACACTTTTTTCTTTTTGTGAGAGTGCTTGAAGACCCAATGAGGCGATTTAGTACTAAAGGTTGTAGTGGCGCCCTGGGTGCAGGTTTGATGGGAGCCATCTGTTTGTCCCAGGCTCACAAAATCCTCGGAAATTCCCTGAGACACAGGGAGGAGCAGACAGGTTTGAGATGACAGGTCCCATATCAACCACCTACCATCATCATCCTTCCCACCTTCGTGGTCATGCAAACATTGGGTGCCACTGATTCTTACATGGTGGAGGTTTGGTAGGCCACTGGCAGGAGTGGAGTTGGTGATACATCGTTTGATTGATAATACCCTTACTTTTCCCCCTCTTTCCAATTCTCAGCTGTGGTGCATAGACAAGTACTTTGGTAGAAGGAGTCACTAGGCTCCCTTTACCACATTGTATATGGAGGGCATAATATTAGGTTTTAGAATGTTAAAAAAACACTCAGTCAGCCTAATCCGGATTAAATACTGGACTCACTGGGTGATGAGATAAACATATCTATAAAGGACTGAACTAACTCTCACTTTAGCAACTATACCAGCACCCATAATTTAGCTCCTCATTCTTAGAGAGCAGCAAATCTAGCTACACTCTCAATTATTCTATCGATAAACACGGGATCAGCAGAAGCTTTAGATATCTTTTTAGAAAGAACATTTATGTGACATTCTAAATAGTATTCCCCACTTTTGCCACTTGATATCAATTCTGCCTTGGGTGTTATCGTGTGCAAGTCCTGTTGCACTTTTTTTCTAACATTTTCTTCTTCTTTTTTAATGTAAATAATACTAGTAATTGTTACAGAAACAAACCAGCAAGCAAAATGAAAGGAAGTCATTTGGTTGGATTGTGTGTAATAAGACATTCTAATTTGAAAGCTCTCTAATTTTACTGAAACAAAAGCATGTTTACTGATCATATACCTGTCTCTTTTTATAATGGAGTTTGTGCTTAAAAAGTGACAATTGTGAAATAAAAAGACGTGTGATGATCGAAAAATAAAGTTAAAACAAAGATTTCCGAAATACAAGCTACAATAAATAATTGTAGTGAATTCGGATGGCATGCCTGCTGAATTCTTTAAAGTTGACGCCCTACTCTTTGCCCCACCTACAAACACTATGCAAGAAACCCCTTTCACACTCATGCCCTTCTATAAAGTTGACGCCCTACTCTTTGCCCCACCTACAAACACTGTGCAAGAAACCCCTTTCACACTCATGCCTCCCTGCCTCACTCAGTGACACACTACTCATTTCCCTCCCCAAGCTGGATAGAAAATCTTCCACACTGGGCTCGTACAGACCCTTGGCTCTACTTAACATGGACGGCAAAGTGCTGGCCAAAATCCTCGTGGACTTTCTGAAGCCCCAAGTCCCGGCACAGGTCCACCCGGACTAGAACAGGTTTGTCCCGGCCCATAACACCTCCCTAAACCTATGACGGTTCTTTCATGTCATGAAGTACTCTCCGCATCAGTGGCCTTGATCCAGGTATCTATACTGAACCTAGAGAAAGCTTTCCATTCCCTGGAGTGGGCCTTCTTTGAAATCCTGCCATGCTATGGGTATCAGAATTGTTTTCTTCGATTGGTGAAGTTGCTATACACCCAGCCCTGGCTGTGGTCAATATGAGCTCACATACCTCGGAGCCAGTTTACATACAGAGAGGCATCCATCAGGTCTGCCCGCTCTCCCTGCTACTCTTCTCCTTGGCGGTACAGCCATTTGGGAGAAGGGCATGGATTAAGGCATTCCACTGGGTGACGGAACTCACTCCATCTCTCTTTACTCTGATGACTTGCTCCTTTCCCTCAGAGATGTGCACTCGATTCCTGACACAGTCGCTCTGAAGCTCAATCCTTTTGATGCTCTCTCTGGCTTAGGGGTCATCTGTGCTAAATCTTGCCTGTTCACTGCCAAACCCAGACTTCACTATAAATGGAATACCAATAACTTGTCAACTCACTACAATCTGGTACCTAGGTATCCGGTTATGTCACTCTCCAATGGACCTATTTGTTGGCAGTCTCACATGTGCTGCCACATCCCTTAGGTCTTAGATGACCTTCTGGGGAACACTACCATTATGGGTGGCAAGACGAATAGCCCTCCTTAGGATGTTTGTCCTCCCCTACCTTTTCTATCATTTTGCTAATCTCCCCCTTTACATTCCAACCCCACTTTTTCCTTCCTTTGGGAAGCCCATGAGGGAAGTTGCCTGGAGCAACTCACACTGCAGTGTAGCTCTATTGAAGCTTTACTTGCCCACAGACCAGGGCAGGCTTGCTGTACCGAACCTCAGATAGTACTCTCTTGCTTCCCAATGTCAATGGGTTACTAAATGGCTGGTGGGCTTGCAACTGGCCGACATTGCCACAGCACTGCCCGGCTGATACTTATCGAGTACCCTTCAGCTGTTCCACCAATATACCCGGAAAATGCCTGATTCCTTGCTTTTGGGATTGACATACCACTGTTATCACCATTGCCTTTATCTCACATGATTGTCAATTCCCTATGCACAGGCTGCAGCCCTGCTTGGTAGGACTAGAGGACGCAACATCACCTCATCAGCAGAACTGACCACCTGACATGCAGCCAGCTACAAACCCCGGGGCATTTTTACCACATATGCACCCTCATCCTGAATGAGTCCTTGATGGCTGACAATGGCTTGTCCCTCTTGGTCACTTCTTTTAATACAATTGACTGATTATGACACTAGGGAACAAATGGAGCGATATGGCACAAGAGAATCTGATATGCTTCACTATACAGTATCTTCTTGTGATGCGGCTGGGCAGACACCCAAGACATTGGTTTGCAGACTCACTTCAAATCCACCCTGCACCGCAGCTGACACCCCTTCACCATCATTGGGAGAAGGGCTTGGCTCCCCCCCTGCACAGACAAGGAAGGGGCCGCTTTATTAGAAAGTCCAGTTCATAATCCACGCAATACTCGTTTCTGACACCCAAATTTCTGTCATACACTGGGCCTACCTTACCCCACCAAAACTAATCTCCATTTCCACTGCCTGCCCTCACTGTCACCTGGTTGAGGTAGATCCACTTCACATGCTATGGGCCTGCCCATCACTTCCCTGATACTGGCGTAGAGTCAAGCTTCACTTATACACTTGCACATGGCGCCCTGCACTGCACACGTGGGAAGCCTGCCTCTTGGGCCCCTATCACAGGATGAAAAAAAAGAGGATTACCACCTGTTTCCTGAATGTGGGATTGCTGACAGCCAAATGCCTCATTACTCGGCAATGGAAATTGCCTGAGCTTTAGCAGTCTGGAGACACTCCCTCATAGCATGGATCCAGGTAGAAAGTGTTGCACTGCATAGGGAAGATAACTTAGGGCTGCACAAATTTTCCCTTGCCACGAATAGGGATTCCATTCTGACTGATCTCCAGGCCACCACAAAACACGCCACTGAGGCTCCAGATGGCTTACTAGAGGGAGGGGAGGGTGCAGGAGATGACTGGGTCTTTACTTAGCCATACAACATCTATGGGACATCTGGCCTTTCTCTGTCCACTTTGCTCTAGGACCCAGAACTTGTACATTGACTAGTGTACACAAAAAGAAGAGAGGGGTCAATAATGGAAGATTTTTGTGGTCCAGTGCATCAGTCTCCCTAGTCACATAAAAACATATAAGAAGCACAGTTCCAAAGAAAGAGACTCCATGCTACCAAATAGGGAAGTATACATACACTAGGAAGAGGGCCCCCCCACTCACCATTCGATGACGTGCTTTATCATTGATCCATGCTCCTCATTAGGCCGGCTCTGCAATACATGACGGGCCCCTCAAGGGGGCTCTTCACCAGAGATCTTTCCAATAACATTGATGGAGGTGAATGCAAGAATGAGGGACTGGATCAGAAAACATTTCTATGTTTAAAATTGACTAAACGAGTCAAACAGGGACACCTTTATTCTCACCTGGCACCCCTGTCAAGATTAAAAACAGAGAAAGGGGAAGCAAGATGTAATGTTCTGGTTCCCCCCAAAATATGTCTGATGTGTGCCTTGCACCTCAGCTATTAGTGTTTGCAAAAGACGGGGGCTTCCGTGTGGGTACTTCCTACAGAACACAACCCTGAAACCTGGTAAACATGTTTCTCACTGGAAAATCAAAAAGATCTTGTGGTGATTCATCAGGACCTAAAGAATCCTAATCCTCACTAAGAGAGTAACAGTACGAAGGACACCACATTCCTTACTATGGTACTGCAACACAAGCAGGGAGTTGGTATGAATTAAAAATATCCAGGCATCAACTCTTAAAATTGATATCTGGTACAACATTGCCTCATCCCAACACATGTCACACATGTAGGTGAAAACCATTGGACAAATCATGCTAGTGCTTAAAGTGAAACGTGTAGAGTGACACAGAGTGCACAAAATACTACAAGCCACATTCTATAGAGTCACTCACCTATGCATAGGTAGGTGTAGGTACACGTAGTGTAGGTGAAGGAAAAGGTAGGGTGAGGTAGGTACAGGTCAGTGTAGATAAAGGTAGGGGTATGTGTAGGTGTAGGTAGGTGTAAGTGTTAATAAAGGTAGGTGGAAGTACGGTTAGGTAGAGGTAGGTGGAAGTAGAGATAGAGTTAGGTGTAGATAGAAGTAAAGGTAGGTGTACTTGGAGGTAAAGGTAGACGTAGGTAGAGTTATGTGTGGATAGAGGTAGGTATAGGTGTAAATAGAGGTAGAGAAAGGTATAGATAGAGATATGTAGTGACAAAGGTAGATACAGGTAGAGTAAAAACTATGGGGGTCATTATTACCCCGGCGGATGGCGGTAAAATGGAGAAAAGTACTGCCAACAGGCTGGCAGTACTTTTCCCCATAAAATGACATTGGCTGTTTGGCTCAAGCCAAACCGCCAATGTACCACTCCGTCCGCCATGGTGGTAACAGCTGCTGGGCTGGAGACATCAGTGTGCAGCCAGGCAGCCGTCACTAGGGCACCTGCAGGATTATGACCCCACCTACCACCATGGTTTTTGTGGCCTCCTTACTGCCAAAAAAACCATGGCGGTAGGCACTATCAGTGACAGGGAATCCCTTCCCTGTCACTGATAGGGGTCTTCCCCGCTGCACTCCCCCTTCCCCATGTTTCCCCGCACTCCCCCTCCCACACCAGACCAAACCCCTAACATACATGCGCCTTCACGCACCATCGTACACACTCATGTACACACTCATACCCACATTCACCCACGCATGCATACATCCATTCACGCACACATCCACACTCACCGAAATACATACAAGCACACACTCATTCACACAACACAACATACATGGACTCACACATCTATACATGTACACACATACAACATGCAAAACATACCCGCATTCATGCACGCACAAACATTCACACATGCCCCCACACACAACACCACCCTCCCCTGTCGGACCACACAACTTAAGTGATTTCAGGGGGTCTCCAGGAGGAGACAGGACGGGGCGCTGCTGCCAGCATCAGCGTCCGCCAGCAGAACACCACCAGGCCGTATCATGTGTCATGATACGGTCTACAGCGGTGTACTGGCGTGGCGCTGCTGCTGGCAGCAGCGCCACCATACCGCCATCTGCTGACATGGCCGCAGCCAGAATTCAGCCATCCTTCTGGTGGAATTCCGGCTATGGTCATAATTTGGTGGATGGCTGGGGTGGCCATAGCCGCTGCGGTAGGCGTTTTTTTACCACCAATGTTATAATGAGGGCCTATGTGTAGATAAAGGTCTGTATCAATAAAGATAGATGGAGGTAGAGGTGCATGTGGGTAAAGGTAGGAGTAGGTGTAGGTAAAGGTGTAGTAGGTGAAGGGAGTACAGGTAGGCGTAGGTAGAGGGAGGTGGTAGGTAGTCATGTAGGTGTTGATAAAAGTAGGTGTAAGTAAAGTTAGATAGAGGTAGTTAGAAGTAGTGGTTGAATTAGGTGTAGATAGAGGTAGAAGCAGGTGTACCCAGAGGTACATGTAGATAGAGGTATGTGTGGATATAGGTAGGTATAGGTGGCATACATGGCATAGGTGTAGGAAAAGATAGAGATATGTGTAGGTAGAGGTAGTTAGTGGTAAAGGTAGGTACAGATAGAGATACATAGAGTAAAATCTAGGTGTAGATAAAGGTATGTATAAATGAAAGTAGGTGTAGGTAGGGGTGCATTTAGGTGATGGTAGGTGTAGGTAGAGGTAGGTGTAGGAAAAGGTGAAGTAGGTGAAGGTGGGTACAGTTGGGTGTAGATTGCGGGAGGTGTATATGTAGATAGATTTTTAGGTGTTAATAAAAGAAGGTGTAAGTAAAGTTAGGTAGAGGTAGTTAGAAGTAGGGTTAGGTGTACACAGAGGTAGAGGTAGGTGTAATTAGAGGTAAAGGCAGATGTAGATAGAGGTATGCGTGGATATAGGTAGACATAGGTGAAATAGGTGTAGGTAAAGATAGAGATATGCATAGGTAGAGGTAGTTAGCAGTAGAGGTAAGTAAAGAGAGGGACAGGTAGAGTAAAAAGTAGGTGTAGATAAAGGTATGTATAAATGAAAGTAGGTGTAGGTAGAGCTGTGTTTAGGTAGAAAGTTCTGTACGTAGAAGTAAATGTAGATGTAGGTAGAGGTAGTTTTTGATATAGGTACATAGAAACAGATAGGTAGATGTATAAAGTAGGTGTAGGCAGAGGTATGTTTAGGTAGATATTGGTGTAGGTAGAGGTAGATGTAGGTGTAGGTTGAGGTAGTTAGAGAGATATGTATGTAGAAATAGGGATAGGTAGAAGTAAACGAAAGTAACTTTAGGTAGAGGTAAAGGTATGTGTAGGTATAAGCAAAGATAGGTGTAGGTATAGTTAGGTTTATGTGTAAATAAAGGTATGCGTAGGTTGAAATAGAGGTAGGTGTATGTCAAAGTAGAAGTAAGTAGACGTAGGTGTAGATAGGTATAGGTCTACTTAAAAAGCAGTAGAGGTGAAGGCAGGTGTATGTGTAGTGAGAGGTAGGTGTAGGTAGAGGTAGTTATTAGAGGTTCATAGAGACAGAAATAGGTCGCAATAGGTTAGATGTAGGAAGAGGTATGTATAGATAAAGGTAGGTGTAAGTGGGCTAGGTAGTGGTAAAGAAAGGAAGTATTAGAGGTAGATAGAGGTATAGGTAGGTTGAGGTAAATTTATACTTTGGGAGAGTTTAGTGTAGGTACAGATTGATGTAGGTGGAGGTAGGTTATAGTAGATTAAGGTAGTACTAAAGTAGGTAGAGATAAAGGTAGGTAGAGGTAAATGTATAATTAGAGACTGGTGTAGGTAGAGGTTAGTGTAGGTGTAAATAGAGGTATGTATAGGTAGAAGTAGGTTTAGGTAAAAGTAATAGTAGGTAGAGGTAGGCATAGGTAGGGTTAAATAGCAGTAGAGGTAGGTAGGGGCATTTGTATGTGATGGTACAGGTAGGTGTACATAAAGATAGAAGTAGGTATATGAAGAAGTAGGTGTAGGTAAAGATAGCATTAGAAGTAGGTAGAGAAAGATGCAGGTAGAGGTAGGTGTAGGTATTAGGAGATAGAGGTAGTTAGCGGTAGGTATAAGTAGAGGTAGATAGGTGTAGGCAGATGTATGTATAGATAAAGGTAAATGTAGGTAGAGGTAGACAGTAGTAGAGAAAGGTAGGATTAGAGGTAGGTAGAGATAAATTATAGAGTTGAAGGTAGGTAGAGGTAAAGGTATATGTGGGTATAAGTAGAGAGGTGTAGGTAGAGGTTGATATAGGTGTAAATAGGGGTATGTATAGGTAAAGTTAGAGGTAGGTGTAAGCAAAAGAAGATGTAGGCAGGGGTAAAGGTAGGTGTAAGTAGAGGTAGGTATAGGTAGAGTTAAATAGCAGTAGATGTAGGTAACGTCATTTGTATGTGTAGGCAGAGATAGGTGTAGGTAGATGTAGAAGTAGGTCTAGGAAGAGGTATTTGTAGTTAAAGATAACATTAGAAGTAGGTAGAACAGGTAAGTAAAAGTAGAGGTAGGTGTAGTTAAAGGTAAGTGTAGGTAGGTGTAGGTGAAGGTGTAGATAGAGATGGGTGTAGGTAGAAGTAAGTGTAGGTAGAGTAAGCTAGAGGTAGGTAGAGAGAGGTATATGTTGAGGTATATTTGGCTGTAGGTAGAGGTAGCTGAATATATTGTTACAGCTAGTTATAAGTTGGTGTAGGTAGAAGTAAAGGTAGGTAGAGGTAGGTGTATGTAAAGGTAGAGGTAGGTAGAGGTTGATGAAAGTAGAAGTAGAGCTACGTTGATGTACGTGTAGGTTACCAAAGTGAGCTCATAAACAACTACTAATTAGTAAAGATGAAATATGTGGGATTGTATCCTTTTAATATGCTATGTATGTGTGTTAAAACGTTACTTTGAAAGTATAGTGTATTTAAAATTGAAATGAAATAATTACAAGCCCTTTTGGAAGCGTGCACATGGATATATATTAATGGAAGTGGAATTTTTTAAAGCTGTATTAATCAAGGTGATCACCTACGACAAACCAAACAGTTTTGCTCCCAGCTTTTCATTGTTATTTCTAGTTTAAGCCTGAAATGATGAGCGATGCAAAGCATTGCTGAAGACAATAGCAGATAAATGTGGTTATCCCATTAAAGCCACTTCTAGAGACTCTTGAAGTGCTGCCTCTTCTAAGACAGCAAATGGTGCATTTTTAAAGTGCACATAAATGAGAATGTTTTAGGCTGTGAGAGAAAGAAGGAAATGAGTACAATAGACAAGTTCACACCAGAGAAAACGTCCTTATTATTTTTAAAGAGAGAACTAGGTGGTCGGGTGTTGAGATTTTAGCAAGGTTTATTGGAAGGGGCGTGGGGGGAGTGGTAACTTAGGTATTCCAGCAAAGTAACAATTCTTTTTTGGTATGTGGTTGTGCCAGAATAAAAGTGCCAAATCGAAAATAAACACAAAAGTTGTATATAGCACAAATTAAACCTGAACTTTGTAAACTGCTTTATATAGGTGTTTCTTTTAAAAAGAAGTATCATTTATAAGTTAAAAAGCACCAGGATAGAGTGAGTGCTGACTGTAAAACAACAAAAGGGGTTTGCAGTGCTTGGATCTGTAAACTGAACAATTAGCATATTTTTAAAGATATTTATCAGCAGATGGAAAGTGACCTCCCACAGAGACTCTCTAAAGAGAGTGATACAATGTCAATAAAGGTTAATATGCAAACACAGCAAGGCGTTCCAAGAATAAAATAGGGAAAAAAATGTATCAATGCCCGTTAACCACGTACGTTATAAAAACAATGCATAGAAAAAGAAGAAAAAAAAACAACGTTCCCCAGTGCGCACACATGCTACTTTATCGTTTGAAATTATCATTTGTTTTAGTGTGCCCACACGCCATCATTTTTGCACAAACCAAATTACCAAAAGCAAAACACAAGCCCAACAACACACCGACAGAGGCTTGTACCATTTAAATCCCTCATGTTATGTTCCAAGGCCGTTGGCTGCCTTTTCGCGGTATAAGTAACAAAAACATATACACTTACACTGCTATTCTTTAATAAAAGTGATATAACGCAAAACACGAGCTCACGCCAATTAGAAACAGGGCAAATGTATTCCAATGCCATTGCCTGCCTTCTCATGCTACCAAGTAGCAAACATATGCATACAGACCACTCAATATCAGTAAAAGTAAAACAAAGGAAATAAATGAAAAGTATAACAGTTTCACATAAGCGCGACAACAGTGCCATGGGTGTGAAAGAGACACACAAGGGAAACAGAAGTTCGCTCGCAGTGAAACGTATTGGCAAAAGTGTAATTATCCATTTAAGCAGCAAAAGTGTAATTATCCATGTAAGCGGCAAAAGTATAGTTATCCATGTAACAGGGTCGATGTCATGCAAAGCACTCAACTATTGCCCAGCGAGATTGCGCTGCCTACGAAATAAAGAGAAAAAAATGTACAGAAATCATACGGAAAACACAGAGCCTCGTATGTTTTTAGTAGTTGGCCGGTACACTTGAGGAGGGCTAAACACCGGAAAAGGCATGAAGTATGCATGTCTTTCACAAATGAAATGAATCTAATTTTAAAAGGCAAGCCCACAAACCAACCAAACTTATCGGCGTGGTTTAAAGCCTACAAAGAGATTACACCAGGGACAAGGCGCTTTGCCCTCCACCCTATAGATGGGGACCACCACGTGCTGAAATATTAAGGTGGCATTCAATTGATAGCAGAGTTTATCCTTGCTACACTCAATGGTTTAAAAATGTATACATTATTGTGAACCACAATAAAAAAAAAATGGGAGTGTCATGTGGGATAGTATAACTGTAAAATGTATAGTAGATAGGTCACTGGCTTGGTGAATGAAGACAAAAAATGATGAACTGTACATTACTTATTTTTCACAGAGTTTTACAGCTGGAGTCACTGGCTGCTCTTTCTGAAATCTATAAATATGTTAAGGTGACATTTTCGGTCAAATCACTTCTTCTAGGGATGTGTCCAGTGATTCTACTCTGTGTTAACACTTGTGCTCAAAGTGCTGGAGTGTACATCATGTCCATGTGCTTATGGCACGGCTAGGCAGAGACAAGAAGAAGAATCCAAATAAAGTTATCACCGTCATCTGGATACCATAAAGGAAAATGTTCTAAGAAAGGGCGGCAGAATGGAGCAAAAAAAATGTCTCCAAGTTTGTCAAATTGTGGACATGGTCGATATCAATGAAGTAACCTTGCATCTGAGGCATTCCAAGGTAAGAAGAAAGAGTGAAGATGGTATGGAAACGAGGCCATGGTAAGGCATTCAAAACGAGGAGCCGCTGTGACTCAGAAGCGTTCCATTTTGTGCATGTGTTGCATCCTATTCCTTAACAGTGCCCACATTTTATTCTTTTTGTCTCATATACAGTCACTTTCAAGCACTATTTGACTATGAAGATAGCGAATGCAAGTTCTATAACATGAATAATTAGTCACTTCGTGGACGAGACACGTGTTGGAGGCCCCAAAATGTCCATGTACTCTGCTGATCATTTTACCAACTTTATATTTGCAACAATATCTAAAGAATATCAGACTTTGGTTTGTGGAATTTTACTTCAAGCCTAGGACTAATATCTTATCAATTGTCTACTGGCTAGTTTGCCATCCTTTTTGGAGATTGCCTCAACCCTTTTTTGTCTTGGATTAGTGGGCCCCCTACTTCAATGGAGCCTATATCAAACACCTTAGGCGCCAGGTTTTTTTTTAGTTGTTTGGAGCACCACGTTAATTTATCTTTTACTTTTATCAAACAGAGGTTTGTTTTTCTACTGACATGGGCTTCATTTAGGATGCACAGCTGTATTTTGTAACTGCTACCACTGTAACAGTACGTGGAAAACGTGGATGCATATTGCCCCATCAGCTCCACATGAAGAGCCTGTTTGAGGTTTTTTTCCCCATCCTATTTCTATATTTTATTAGCAAAATATATAGAAATGTTGAATCCCCGCATCCATTTCATTCATTCAATTTTTGAGCAGTGTTATTGTTACACAGGGACCTCCAAGCACCTGGCTGAATTAATTAGTCTTTAAGTCCAGCCACCCCACTCCTTTGCCTGACAATATTACTAACTTCTCTTTTTCTGGTAACAAACATTCTGAGTGTGTTGAGACCGTTGAAGGAATCCAAAAAGCACTACATTTAAAAAGAGGTTAGGCAGGAGTGCCGTTGCTGGGAGCATTTTTTAGGGAAAAAAATCCCCAATGTGTTTGCAACGTTTTAGCTGTGAACCATCAACCATGTTCTTTACCTGACTGATAGAACGTATGTCCCTTATACAGATGTCAATGTCATAGAAAATGTTAGAAAATTGTGTCCTCAGGGCATTGATGTGGAAAAAAGTTTGTTTTACTTCCTTGTAAAAGCATGTCTCCAAACTTGATAGTAAATAATAGTGTTCCTTTGCCTGGAAGTTACTAAAAATGAAATAATTACAAAGGCCACAAGACAAGAACAATAAACGGGTTGCCCAAGGCTACCTACTAATATATTCAACACTAAGGCAAAGCCCATCCTCCCTAAAAACAGGAAGTTGTAAGAATCCTATGCTTTCTATTCCCACAAATTAACGTAAGGAACTTTGTATAGATTTTTAAAGAAGGGGCTAGTTATGTATAAAGGTAGTTCAGAAATTAAAGCACAAAACAATGAACCTCCGACAACGATCTCTGTAGTTGCCAACCAGTATTTATAAGTTGTGGACCAAGTCAAGATGTCAGCTCCCACCTACTTGATTTGCAATGTACATCGAGATTCTTTCTAGGAGATAAAAAATAAAAGCAATAAAAATATAAGTTAATTTCCCTGCTCTGATATGAATATACAGACTAGTCCATATGTAGAAGATGTTACTATGTTTGGCTTAAAAAAACTGTGCCAGCTATACAAAAGTTTGCAAAGGAAAGTTGCCTGAAATAGGCTATAAACTGAATGCAAATAAAGCTAAAATCTTAACTACTGGCGAGCTACAGGCATCAAATTAGGTGTTGTAAATGTTACCATTTTTTATGAACTATGTGATCCGGAGCTATTGCTTTGGTATATAAAAACATAAGAGTTCACCCTTATCCAAGCCACAAAACGTTTGGAGATATCTTCTGACTTTTCTTGTTGGGCAGGTTAACATTAAAATGACGATTCTCCTAAAATGTTGATATTTCTCAAGAGACATCTTAGCCCATCCTTATGATTGTGTGCTGGTTGAACGTGATTCACTTCCCTGAGACTCATGAGCGTGCAAGTCTTCAAGGGTGCAGCAGAATGAAAGTATGCTCGGGTACATCTACATTACATGAGATACACAATTTTGCAAATTTCAGGCAGGCATAAATTACTTATGGTAGTAATGTGCTTTGATGGGCAGAAATACTTTTGGGACCTTTGACTTCAATGTACTTAGGCTAGTTAGGCTTCTTTTTGCATGCCAGAACGAAAAAGATGTATTGCAATGTGTTTAGCGCAGTCAAGGGGATCCTTTAGAGGGATTTGTTATTCCTTTAAGGAAGCTCAAGTGACCGCTGTCTTTTGCCAGCAGCAAATTTGTCTCCAAAAATACAAGGCCTCCTGGGAGTGTGGGCATCTGTTGCCGTGTAAATAGTGCACGTGCATGGGGCAGAACTCAAAAAGGGACATTGCAAGGGAGGAGAGGATAACAAGGCACATATGATGGAATGTGTAGACAGGTGGGATAAGGGTTGTGGGGTCTGATGTTAATGGCTACCAAGCAGCACCAGACTACAGGTTGGCAATTATGATAGCAGAAATGCTTTGCCCCTGTCACAAGGGTACTGAACCTGCCGTTTTTACTTTCTTAAAAGTTGCACCTTTGCAACGCTTAAAAGATGGCAAGGATGAAGGTAATTGAACTTTGCCCATCCCTTATTTTTGACAAGTTGCCTTCATAAATAAAAAAAGATGAAAACAGGACAATGCCTGTCTGAGAACAAGTGAGAAAGTCATTTTAAGCGCATTCTGATTTTCCTCCACTGCGGTCACTGTAAATATCTAATGCAATATGCCTAAGATGTTCCTCTAAACAGAAAGCTAAGATAGTGAACTGATGGACAGCTTTTCAGAATCATTGATTATTTGAGGATTTAAGATGAGATACCATTTTTGGAATCCCAGGGACAACTGCCAGAGAATAGCCAATTTAGATTTTCAGGCAAAAATTACCATACATTTGGTATCTGAACATATTTATAAATTGTGGAATCACAGATATGACTGCATGTCAAAATTGTTAAACTACCTAAAATGATTAACAGTAGAACACAGGGTCAAATCAATAAATACATATAATTCGAGCTGGAATCCAATAAGAAACCCAGATTTGCTGTAGCGTAGATGCTACTGCCTGAATTATTCACTCTACAACTAGAGATAGGTTTTCACACAGTTTAGCACAGTTTGTTATTCTTTTCAAAATAAGCATAAAATATTCATGATTTATGAATTATGGGTCATTGTGAACATCTGTGATTTTACAATTGTTAATTGCAAACCAAATTAAGCGAACAAATATTAATCACGATTCACTCTCAAGCTTCAGTTCACATGTAATCATTCTAGTGCATAACTGGCATGACAGTTTAATTGGTATCTGGTCCCACATCAGAATGCTGTCCCAATTCATTCATTATAAACAATATATGTTACCGCCAGACGGAAATCAATGTTCGGTATGTAGAAGTGAGCTTGGATGGTTAGTAAAATTAATTCTAGAGGAGATTAAAGATGATTGTGTTTTTTAAGCTGGGAGTTTAAAAGTCAAACGCTCTAGAGTGCACATCCACGTGGCCTCGCAAGACAGGTTACAAGTTGAATTACATATTTCCATTGTTTATGCAATCTGGAACTGATATCGCAAAAGACATCTGTTCAACTGATAATGCTGAACTAGTATTGAGAAAAACATGACACGAGGGGCTGTAAATATATCTGATAAGAGTGTAGATATCAGAAATTATTTTTAGAACTGAAAAGGCTCTAGATCTGGCACACATTAAAGAGGCATTCTCTTAACAAGATTAGTGGATTTCAATGTAAACAATGAATCTGATATAAATGTCTAACGCCCCCGCCCAATAGAAATGCTTAGCGATTATATAATTATATCACAAATTGGAATGATGCACTAATTAGAGTTGTCTTAACAATATGAAATCCTTGTATAGCAAACATGTGGTTTAAACAAGTAAATGGCTAATTTGATGAAGCTTCGTTCACCATTCCTTTTTAAAATTATTAACCCCAGATTGAGGCCATACGATTAGAAGGCCTTTACCAGTAGAATATTGAAATGTATTTTAAAATGAATTTGTAAACCACTCTGTGGCCCCTAAAGGCATCTTTGTGGTAATGACTACCTGGAGCTTAGCTGTTCGAAGAATCCAGAAGAATTATTTATTAATGTAAGTTTCCATTGTACATGTGCAGATTTGTAGAGTGCATTATCACCTGGGAGGGTACCTGGCACTGAGCAGGTGTGAGTCTAGACAAACTTAGGGTGCAGTGGGACTACTCGAGGAGCTAATTCTTTAGCTTCTTGCGACATTCAAAAATTGAGGAAGAGGAGGCTCCTATGCATAGCGGCAGGCCATTCCATGTTTTAGGCGTGATTTAGAAGAAGGCTCGACCACAGGATCTAGTTTTCCCTATGGGTGGGATATGAGCAAGTAGAAGTCCAGACGAGTGGAGGTGTCTGGAAGGCTTGTGAAAGCAGAACGGTGGTTCATGGAGTACTGTTTTCATGAGGAACAGGCCCAGTACTGAATTGCATTAGGCGGGCCTTTGTCGAGAGTAGGAGCGTTGGCAAAAAAAAATGGGTTGTAATGCTACTCTTGCAATTATCAGTAGCATTTCTCCATTTATCCTTTGTGTATATTATTTAGGCGGTCATTACAACCCTGGCGGACGGTGTTAAAGCTGCGGTAATACCGCAAACAGGCCGGCGGACCAAAAAAGGGAATTATGACAGTGGCGGAAACCGCCAACATAGACAGCCACTTTAACACTCCGACCGCCACGGCGGTACAGACAAGCAGCGCGGCGGTCACCGCCAACAGACAGGCGGAAGACAAAGTACCGCCCACAGTATCACAACCCGCTAATCCACCACCTTTTCCGGGGCGGATTCACCGTAGATAAAAACACGGCGGAAACAGCTTTTGCAATGCGAAAACGCTCACCTGAACAAACTCCATGGCGGAAGGAGGCTACCATGGAGCCCGAACTACAAACACTCCCTGCGCTTGTCTTCCTGCCCCTGTATGATCACCAGCAACGTAGGCGCCGAAGACAACGGTGAGTACTGCACCTACGACATAGGGGAGGCAAAAGTCAGGGGGACACACACGCAACACCCCCACCCCCAACCCGACCCTCGCACACTACAACACACACACCAATGCAGTTCCAAACAGCACAGTAACAACCCTCAACCCCCCCGGAAGAATGCAAAGACAAAACGAAATCAGTTCAAACATTGTAATGTATCAAAATACAGTAACCTACTATATACAGATAGATATACACTTTCCAAATATATACATCACGATTAGTAGTGCAGGTATGCACATTTCAATGTCCGTGGACCACTGGGCCCAAAATGCATGGGCGAGGCCCACACTAGATACCTGTCCACAAACAGTGAGAACACTGCAAGGGCATCAGATAGAAATACAACAGGCACCTCAGGGGGAAGGGAAATGGGGCACCTCAGCCGGATTACAGCACCACGCCAGATCCACGACGGGGCTCCATGCCCATTGATGTATCCTGGGGAGTGCAAAGCCACAGTCTCTCAAGTCTCTACAGTGGGTGGCTTGCCCACTGTACCATCCTGGGGAGTGCAAAGCCACAGTCTCTCAAGTCTCTACAGTGGGTGGGTTGCCCACTGTACCATCCTGGGGAGTGCAAAGCCACAGTCTCTCAAGTCTCTACAGTGGGTGGCTTGCCCACTGTACCATCCTGGGGAGTGCAAAGCCACAGTCTCTCAAGTCTCTACAGTGGGTGGGTTGCCCACTGTACCATCCTGGGGAGTGCAAAGCCACAGTCTCTCAAGTGGATAACAGTCTCCACTGGTTCTGGAGGGGGACTGGTGCCTAGATTGCTTCATCCTGTGAAGGACAGACAGAGTGGATGCAGGTCTCCACTGGTTCTGGAGGGGGACTGGTGCCCGGAGTGCATCACGCTCCCCGTGACTGACCCTGTTCCGTCACTGTCCCAGCTGCACATGGGCTAACAATGCTTGATTTGGCGGTGCCTTGCCCTGTTCAGCGGTCTTCACCATGTCGGTCTTTGGCCTGTTCAGCGGTGCTTTGCCATGGCGGTGCTTTGCCCTGTTCAGCGGTGCTTTGCCATGGCGGTGCTTTGCCCTGTTCAGCAGGGCTTTGCCATGGTGGTGCTTTGCCCTGGTCAGCGGTCTTCACCATGGCAGTGCTTTGCCCTGTCCAGCGGTCTTCACCATGTCAGTCTTTGGCCTGTTCAGCGGTGCTTTGCCATGGCGGTGCTTTGCCATGTTCAGCGGTGCTTTGCCATGGCGATGCTTTGCCCTGTTCAGCGGTGCTTTGCCATGGCGGCGCTTTGCCCTGTTCAGCGGTGCTTTGCCATGGCAGTGCTTTGCCCTGTTAAGCGGTCTTCACCATGTAGGTCTTTGGGCTGTTCAGCGGTGCTTTGCCATGGCGGTGCTTTGCCCTGTTCAGCGGTGCTTTGCCATGGCGGTGCTTTGCCCTGTTCAGCGGTGCTTTGCCATGGCGGTGCTTTGCCCTGTTCAGCGGTCTTCACCATGTCGGTCTTTGGCCTGTTCAGCGGTGCTTTGCCATGGCGGTGCTTTGCCCTGTTCAGCGGTGCTTTGCCATGGCGGTGCTTTGCCCTGTTCAGCAGGGCTTTGCCATGGCGGTGCTTTGCCCTGGTCAGCGGTCTTCACCATGGCAGTGCTTTGCCCTGTCCAGCGGTCTTCACCATGTCAGTCTTTGGCCTGTTCAGCGGTGCTTTGCCATGGCGGTGCTTTGCCATGTTCAGCGGTGCTTTGCCATGGCGATGCTTTGCCCTGTTCAGCGGTGCTTTGCCATGGCAGCGCTTTGCCCTGTTCAGCGGTGCTTTGCCATGGCGGTGCTTTGCCCTGTTAAGCGGTCTTCACCATGTAGGTCTTTGGCTGTTCAGCGGTGCTTTGCCATGGCGGTGCTTTGCCCTGTTCAGCGGTGCTTTGCCATGGCGGTGCTTTGCCCTGTTCAGCGGTGCTTTGCCATGGCGGTGCTTTGCCCTGTTCAGCGGTCTTCACCATGTCGGTCTTTGGCCTGTTCAGCGGTGCTCTGCCATGGCGGTGCTTTGCACTGTTCAGCGGTCTTCACCATGTCGGTCTTTGCCCTGTTCAGCGGTGCTTTGCCATGGCGGTGCTTTGCCCTGTTCAGTGGTCTTCACCATGGCGGTGCTTTGCCCTGCTCAGCGGTCTTCACCATGTCAGTCTTTGCCCTGTTCAGCGGTGCTTTGCCATGGCGGTGCTTTGCCCTGTTCAGCGGTGCTTTGCCATGGCGATGCTTTGCCCTGTTCAGCGGTCTTCACCATGTCGGTCTTTGGCCTGTTCAGCGGTGCTTGCCTTTGCTGTCTCTGACCTGTGCAGCGGTGTGTGGCATTACGGTCCCTCGGTGCCCAGCGGGGCTGTGGCTGCCGGGGCCCTCCAGGTCACTGACTCCGGCAGTGGTCTCCTGACCTGTGACAATACTGGTGCCCTCCAGGGCACTGACTCCGGCGGTGGTCTCCGGACCTGTGACGATACTGCTGGCGGTGGCGTCCCGGCCGGCGGGGAGGATGGCGGCCTTCTCCGCCGTGATGCTCTTCCCAGACTTTGGAGACTTCTTCTGCCCCTTCAACACATTGGGAGGAGTCACAGCAGACTCAGCACTCCCCCTGGGACCCTTGTGAGCTGTTTTTCCGCCAGGAGTCTTCATCCTCTCCCGTCGGCCACTTTCCAACTTAAGGTGCATTACAGGGGGTGGACTGGCAGTGCTTTGGCTCCATGTCACACTGGCTGCCCTGGTGGCCGGTGCACTCCACACACCTTTAACACGCACCACTGGTAACAGACTTTTTTTGGCTGAGGTGCTACTATGGGACCTATGAATTGGAGGGGTGAGGGTGGGGGGAAAGAGGTCAACGTCGCGGAGGAAGAGTTTCTGACGAACCTTGGGATGGGTAGCTGGAGGGGTCTGGGAGTGGAGGAAGAGGAGGTGGTTGTAGGAGGTGTCACTTTAGGTGATTTGGGTGCAGGTGCAGGTACTGGAGGCTGTCGTGAGGTGGATGGATGTTGGGTGTGTGGGTGCCCGCGTTTGTGTACTTTGGGAGGAGGCGTCACAGACACACTGGGAGTGGACACAGGGGACATGTAAATGGTAGTGGGGGTGGTGAGTGCAGGTGAGCGGGGTGTGGTGCTGGGTGTTCTGGTGCGAGTCCTAGTGCCTGTAGATGTAGTGAATGCAGGTGAGAGTGTAGACGAGACTGGGAGGGAGGAGGGAGATGACGAGGAGGGGGACACAGTGGAGGCAGTGGATGTTGCTGTGTCTGTATGTGGGTGATGCTTGTGTGAGTGCCTGTGGGATGTGTGGTGCTTATGTCTGCCTGAGCTACTTTTGTGTATTGTGGTGTGTGCATGCTTGTCTGATGGTGTGCTTGGGATAGGCTGGGGTACAGGGGATTGGGTCTGGGTGGAGGAAGTTGGAGGGGGGAGGCTAGACACAGGGACAATGGCTGCCATCAGTGCTGAGGCCAGAGATTGCAGGGTTCGATGAAGGGCAGCCTGACCAGAATGAATGCCCTCCAGGAATGGATTACCGTGTTGCAACTCCCTTTCTACACCCTGGATGGCATTCACATTGGTAGACTGCCCAACAGTGAGTGACCTGAGGAGGTCAATGGCCTCCTCACTGAGGGCAGCAGGGGTGACTGGGGCAGGGACTGAGGTACCTGGGGCGAAGGTGATGCCCACCCTCCTGGGTGAGCGGGCACGGAGCAAAGGCTGAGGGGCTGCTGGGAGGGCGGTGCTGGTAGGGGGGGGTGGCGGCTGTACCTGTAGAAGTGGGGGGTACAGATGGTGCCACCACCACAAGGGAGCTCCCATCGGCGGACGAGTCCGTGTCGCTGTTTGGTGATCCGGTGACCGACGTGAAGCTCCCCTCGTCCTCCGTCCCACTGGTGTATTTAGAGTCTGTGGTGTGGCCCTCCATTGCCATGTGGGATGCAGCTCCCTCGTGCTCCGGTGCCACTGTACCTCCGCCTGATGATGCTGATGCACAAAAGAACAGGGAGAGCACAAAAAGGGGAGGGGACGACAGAAGAAAGACAGGTTGAGTGCATGGCTTACCGCTACCATTGGCGGACAATACAGACACAGCAGCTCCCTGCACTACGCCGTGCTCTTGGCCTCTACAGATGCAATTCCTGGGATCTGGCCTACATGGCTATAGTGGACTTCTGCACACATAGATGACACAGGGGCATGTATACCTGTATTTGGCACCCTACAGAGGTGGGGTGGAGTGCCACATGGCATGCATTACGGAGGGCCCTAGCCTACCTAACTCGCCCTGGCCTAGAGGAACCCACAGCCCTCCTCCCCTACCCAGACCCCTCCACTGTGTGCAAAGTCCGCAGAATGATGTTGTACTCACCCCCTTGTGTCTGCTGTGATGCCCTCAAGCGCCCATCCAACTCAGGGTAGGCCACCGCCAGGATCCGGAACATCAGGGGGGTCATGGTGCGACGGGCACCCCTCCCACCTTGGGAGGCCATCCCCAGCTGAGCCTCCGCCGTCTTCTTGCTCCAGCGGCGAATGTCCTCCCATCTTTTACGGCAGTGGGTGCCCCGCCTCTGGTGGACCCCCAGGGTCCAGACGTCCTTGGCGATGGCATGCCAAATGTCCTTCTTCTGATGGGCGCTGACCTACATGACATGTACAGGGGAAGAAGAGAAGTCATTAACAAGTTCACCGTCGAAGTGAGTGGCCCCCATCCCTACCCTTGCCATGTGGCACATGCATTCACAGTCCTTCATGGTCGCTTAACTCTGCCCCCTTGCTACTGACATCCAGCCCTCTCCACCCAGCATAGCCCATACAACGTGCTCCCTGTGTACTTACCTGTTGGTCTGGAGGACCATAGAGTAGCGTGTACTGGGGGAGGACCCCGTCGACTAGCTTCTCCAACTCCTGAGCAGTGAAGGCAGGGGCCCTTTCCCCATACGAAGCAGCCATTGTCTCTTCCAGACCGAGGTCACAGCAGCACTTGCAGTATAGGTCCTCTCCTGTCAAAGATCAGGTATCGAGTGATTGAACAGATAGTAAATGGCGGTCACGTCCGCGGCGGTGACGTCCGCGGCGGTGCGTATCATCACCGCCGGCGCACTTCGTCATTGGCTCTTGGGACCCATAGGGTCCAATGTTAACCAATGCAGCATTGCACAGCGGTCTACGACCGCCTACCGCGACTGTGTACAACGCCAGCGCAGATACCTCACACCCCATTGTCCCAATTTAGAGGTCAGGCAGCCACCATTTCAGGGGCCCACATGGCTTCATTTACTACTGCGTCACACATACCTAGGCCTACACTCAACACACATACATGATGAGTTTTGTATTTGGTGTTGTGTTCTGTGTAGCTGTGGGTACATACCTGGGATTTTGTTGACTCTGTGGTCGCTGTTGTCCTTCTTAGGCACCATCAGCTGGGACATTTGAGGAGATGGCAGAATCCTCTGGTGTACCGACCGCTGGTGGACCTGTCAACAATGGAGGAGCGACATTTGATCATCACCTGCAGGTTTGACGGTGCCACAATCCAGGAACTGTGTACCCAGTTGGAGCCAGACCTGATGTCACCAATCCACCATCCCACAGGAATACCCCCTGACGTGCAGGTGCTATCAGTGCTCCATTTCCTTGCAAGTGGATCATTTCAAACAACAGAGGCCATGGCATCAGAGATGTCCCAGCCTATGTTTTCCAACGTGCTGTCCAGAGTGTTGTCTGCCCTGCTGAAACACGTAAGGAGCTACATCGTTTTCCCTCAGGTGGAGGATTTGGCTACAGTGAAGGGTGACTTCTATGCCCTGGGACATATCCCCAACATCATAGGTGCTATTGATGGCACCCATGTAGCTCTGGTCACCCCACGCAGGAGTGAACAGGTGTACAGGAACCGGAAGAGTTATCATTCCATGAATGTCCAGATGGTATGTTTGGCAGACCAGTACATCTCCCAGGTGAATGCTATGTTCCCTGGCTCATTGCATGACACCTACATCCTGCGGAATAGCAGCATCCCTTTAGTGATGGGTCAACTCCAGAGGCACCGTGTGTGGCTATTAGGGGATTCTGGTTACCCCAACCTGTCATGGCTACTGACCCCAGTGAGGAATCCCAAGACCAGGGCAGAGGAACGCTACAATGAGGCCCATGGGCGGACTAGGAGGGTGATCGAATGCACCTTCGGGCTCCTGAAGGCCAGGTTCAGGTGCCTCCATATGACAGGTGGTTCCCTATTCTACTCACCAAGCAAGGTGTGCCAGATCATCATCGCCTGCTCCATGCTTCGCAATCTTGCTTTGCGACGCCAGGTGCCTTTTCTGCAGGAGGATGGTCCAGATGACGGAGTTGTGGCAGCTGTGGAGCCTTTGGACAGTGATGAGGATGAAGCTGAGGAAGAAGACATAGACAACAGGGAGTCAGTCATACAGCAATATTTCCAGTGACACACAGGTGAGAATTTTGTTTTAACTATCACATTCACTTTCACAATTCTACCTCTATCCTGTGTGTCAATTTGTAGCAGTATATGGTAACTGAGTTGTACATTTCCATTACGGTTTCACAGGTGTGGTTACCAACGTGTGTCATCTACTTGCATCCTTCATGGACTTGTGATGTGTGACATAGGTATGTTGACATTACATTTTCGAATGGATTTTGCCATTGTCATAGTTAATACACATTTTCATAATCACAGACTGACTCCAGATTGTTTTGTGGTTCAAGGGTGTTTATTGAAGTGCTAATTATTGGAGGGGGTGGCAAAATGGTGATGGGTGATGGTGGAGGAATGTCCATGGCAGAGTCCAGTCTATTAGTCACACAGGTGCATTGCCCATATGGGCATAGGAAGTGGAGCTGGGGCAGTTCAAATCTGGACAGGGTAACAAAGTGGGATAGTGGGAGGACAATCAGGGTGGTCTCATTTCCTGGCGGGTGTCTTGCCATCTTGCTCTGTCCTGTTCCTGGATCTCAGGGACTGCTTGCGGGGTGGTTCTCCGTCTGCAGGGGATGGAGTGCTGGTGTGGTGGTCCTGTGGCGGGGCGTCCTGTCCACTAGCGCCGGCGGAGGTGGTGGGCAGTTCATCGTCTCTGCTAGTGTCAGGGGCCCCTTGTAGTGCCACGGTGTCCCTCATGGTCTTTTGTATGTCCTTCAGCACCCCTACGATGGTGCCCACGGCGGAGCTGATGGTTCTAAGCTCCTCCCTGAACCCCAAATACTGTTCATCCTGCAGGCGCTGGGTCTCCTGAAACTTAGCCAGGACCGTCGCCATCGTCTCCTGAGAGTGGTGGTAGGCTCCCATGATGGAGGAGAGGGCATCGTGGAGAGTGGGTTCCCTTGGCCTGTCCGCCCCCTGTCGCACAGCAGCCCTCCCAGTTCCCCTGTGTTCCTGTGCCTCCGTCCCCTGGACCGTGTGCCCACTACCACTGCCCCCAGGTCCCTGTTGTTGTTGTTGTGGTGGGTTACCCTGGGTTCCCTGTAGTGGTGGATACACCGCTGATTGACGTGTCCTGGGTGCGGAGGTATGGGCCCGCTGGGTGGGTGCTGTGCTGGTGTTACCAGAGGGTGGAAGGTCAGTGTTGGGCTGTGCCTGTGCAAGGGGAACCGACTGTCCCGAGGCCCATGATGGTCCGGGCTGGTCATCTGGATCCAGTTGGCCAGAGCTTCTGTCATCACTGTGGGCCTCTTCTGTGGGTGGGGTAGAGATGTCTGGACCCTCCTGTCTGGTGACGTTGGGTAGTGGTCCTGCAGGGGTATAAAAGCATGATTATTGCACGTGTGTGTGTCATTGTGTGCAATGGGTGGGTATGCGAGTCCCCCAGTGCTAGCATTCCAGTGTGGGGGCTTGTATGATGATGGTTGGGGGGGTGTTAAAGGTATGTGCTGTGGGCATGCTTTAGTGAGGGGTGACCATGCTTTGGTGTTGCATGCAGGGCTTGGTGTTGGGATGTGTGGTTTGTGCATTGAGTACATTAGTGAGGATTTGGCGTGATAGGGGAGGGGGTGAGGGTGGGGGTGTGAGATAGCATGCAGGTAGGGTGGGGGATATGATAGTTAAGATTTGACTTACCAGTGTCCCATCCTCCACCGACTCCTCCGAGGCCCTCAGGATGCATGATGGTCAAGACCTGCTCCTCCCATGTTGTTAGTTGTGGGGGAGGAGGTGGGGGTCCGCCGTCAGTCCGCTGAATCGCGATGTTGTGCCTGGATATCACGGAACGCACCTTCCCCTGTAGGTCGTTCCACCTCTTCCGGATGTCCTCCCGATTTCTTGGATGCTGTCCCACAGCGTTGACCCTGTCGACGATTCTTCGCCATAGCTCCATCTTCCTGGCTATGGAGGTGTGCTGCACCTGTGCTCCAAATAGCTGTGGCTCTACCCGTAGTATTTCCTCCACCATGACCCTGAGCTCCTCCTCGGAAAACCTGGGGTGTCTTTGGCGTGACATGGGGTGGTGTAGGTGATGTGTGGGGTGGTGTATGTGTTGATGAATGTGGTGATGTGTGGTGGTGTGGGGTGTTTTGAGCGTGGATGTTGTATGGGTGATGGTATTGTGTGCCTCTGTGTGGTGGGGTTGTCTATTGCTGTTGTCTCTCTCTGGCCTTCTTTCAGATATTTTGGTCGTAGGGGTTTGTGGGTGATGTAGGTTTGTGTTTTATATTGTATTGGGTGTGTGGGAGTGGTGTGTGTATGTGTATCAGGTGTGTGTATTTTGAATTGTCCAATGTGGCAGTGTTTTGGAGATGTGTGTGTATTTTGAGAGCGGCGGTGTGTACCGCCAATGGAATACCGCGGTTGTAAGACAGCCGCGTGAATTCAGGGGTCGTAATAGCATGGACGTGCTTCTGTTGGCGTGACGGTGGAGGTTTTGTTTTCGCCAGTTTGGCACTGACCTTTGGTGTGGCGGAGTTGTGTGGGTGTCTGAATTTCGGCAGATTCCGAACTGTGGGTCATAATAGCTGTGGCGGGATTCCGCGGCCGCGGCGGTGTGTTGGCGGTCTTCTGCACAGCAGTAAGCGGCTTTTACCGCTAATGTTGTAATGACCCCCTTAATGTCCTAAGTTGACAGAGGTATGCCCATAAGTGGGTGCTTTGTTCATTGGCAATAAGATCCAAGCTATACCTCAAAGCCAGGCCTAAGTAGGCCAAAACTGGTCTGGGTTGCTTGTGGTCCCTTCTAGAGGGGGTCCTGTGTAGTGGTTCAGAATGAATTGTTCCCATTAGGAGCCAGGTCAGTACTGATTTGCATAAGGTCAGTATTAGTTTCGAGTGGCACATTTGGCGGAAAGCAATGGGGTGGAATGCTACCTTAAGTGATTGCCAGTGGTTAGAATTTTTTTCAAGCATTCCACCCATCGGTGCTTGTGTATATTAAGGTACAGTAGTAGGCCTGGAATCCTACACTTCAGGCGTCCCTTCAGATGTAATCACACCTGTGTTGTGAGGATCAAGAAAGTGTAAAAGTCCACTCAGGCAAAGCCGTCCAACTTCACCAATATTTTTATTATGTCATAATGTAAAGTTGATTGTCACGTCTTTTAGAAGATAGCACAGTATATCTCCATGTCTTCTGTTATGTCTACATTTAACCACAATTAGTACTTTCAATTCAGATTTAATCAGAAACAGCAATTTTTGTCCGAATTGAAACTGCAAGAGATGCAGAAACACATGTTTCTGGGCATATATTCACCCAAAGAAAGCAGCTAGAAAGTATGCATCAAAATGGGCCCATAATCAAGAATAAAGTGTAAAAAAGGTGTGAAGTTACCACATCTCCATTGCAGTTCCAAAGCTTTTAGCGGGTCAGTAAAATTGCAGTCATATGAGGTGCAGTAAACTACACAAATGTTACTGGCCCTCTTGCAATGGGACGTTATTACTTTTTGTCATATAGGAGGTACAGAGTGTTATGTTCACATCTTTTCAAAAGTTAATTTGTAGTAGGCTATATAGTTAGTATCCAACTGCAGTACCAATGAGTCCACTGCAAGGCACCAGCTTTTGGCAGATGATAATTAATACTGCTTTATGCTGTAGAACATATATGATGATGTGGATGTGGTAGGATTTTGCCGTTTATCATTGCAAGGCTCAGCCACACAAGGCCATTTTAATTGTTATACGTCTCCTTCTGCATCTCAGGTTCCTCTAATTTTCTGCTCCTACTACTTGCACAGGGAATGTTTGATTTGGACTCGTACTGCCTTATACTAGAGTGGCCTTCCCAAAAACATAGTATATCTGGTAAAAGCAAAGAAAGGAAACATCAGCAAGTAAACATTTTGTTTCTCCAAGGTTTTATTCTGTGAAAGGGGTGAAAGATGCTGAGATAAAGGCTACAAAGTTAGCTCATTGATGTGAACTTTGAGTGGACTGCGGGGAAGACTGACCAATAAGGGTACAGGTATGCCCCTAATAGTCGGAGGACCAGGGGCTCACATAAGGAGAGAGTGGACAAAGAGATCAACAGTTTTCCTGCCTAGCTGAACATACACAATATTTCTGTAGACATATATATAACTTGTTCTACCAAATCATTTTGACATGGTCGGACTCACTCACTACATTGATTTGCTACAATATGGGACTGATATGAACATGTATTTTTAGGAACTGCTTTTAGCTACCAGTAAACCGTTGTTGAAGGGTGACACAAAGGGAGGGAAATAAGAGAACAATCCTGGTTGCATAAGTGGCAGAAAACAACAGAAGAAGCAAAATAGTATAATGAAAGTCATTGTGAGTTACGGTTTTTACCGTCCACCGAATCTCCGATGGGGAGGTTGCCACCACACAGGCTACCTTCCCGTTGGCCCATCTGAGTTTCCACCCACTGACCTAGCGGGAAACAGGCTACATCATTGTCTCCGGCTCGTAATCGAACTGCAAAGTAAACAGTGAACATTGCATGGGTGCTGTCCTGGTGGGGCCCTGCACTGACCATGCCAATTGCATGGGCAGTGCAAGGGCCCCCTGGAGCTCCCTGTACCCCTTCTCCACCAGCAATTTCATGGTGGTGGTACCAACATGGATCCGCTAAAGGAGAAGGGGGTCGTAGTCCCCAGAGCAGAGCTGCCGCAACAACTGCACAAATAATAATGAGCTCAAGCATGGAGCTGCAGAGCTCTGATTGGCTGACAACACTTCAAAGCAGGAAGTGCTAGCAGCCATCTTGGGATGGCTTTAGCCGAGTCCCACCAAAAAATGTGAAAAAAGGAAAAGGAGCCAGGATTGGGACACCCTGACCCCTCAGCTTTGGTGCTGGGGTCTTAGAGGGACAATGCCAGGGCAAAAAAGCACTTTTTAAACACATTTTGTCACAGATTTGTGTCATCACTGCAAATTCACAGTAAAAATGTTAAAAACAACAGTACATTCTCACATGCTTTTTTTTTTTTAAAGCCCCGGGGTGGGCCAAGTCCCGGGGGCATACAACGAAAATAAGGAGGGCTGCGCTGGGTACCCCTCCAGGGCTTATTACTGCCCCAGGAACTGCCACCACCCTGGGGCTCATCATTTAAATATGTGGGGGGCGTGCAGCCAACATTCAGCCCAGGGGACAGCTACCTCCCCAGGGCTTAAATGGAAGAGAATGTGATGGGGCCTCACATACCCCCACAGCCCCTGGGGACCACTACCTCCCCAGGGCTTCAATAAAAGAACGAGGGAGGTCTGTTTCAAATCCCCCACAGTCTCAGGGACAGCCACCTCCTGGGGCCAAATTCACAGTTGGAGGGGGCCATGCAGCCCCTGCACAGAGCCACTGCTAGCCCTGTGGACCACCACCCCCCAGGGCCAGCTCCTGCTCCCACAAGCAGGGAGCTGCTATTAAAATCAGCTCCTGCTTTTGGAAGCAATGCCGGCTCTCGCATGACATTTGAGGCCAGCTAGGATCGTGGGGCCATGAGGCATCCACTACGATCCTGTCACTCTCTCCCTATCTCTCTATTTCTTCCATCCCACAAAGGGATGGAAGAGAGAGTGAGATTGTCATTGCAAAGGTCTCTCCATGCAATTACTTCAAAGGGTCAAACTAGCAAGATGTTTGGTATAAATGTTATAGTTAAGTTTGAATGCAGAGCGGAGTCACTTCTAGCCTAATGGTTAAAGTCTTGTACTGTCATTCAGTAGGCTGAAGGTTGAAATCCTAGTATCACTTGGCAGTGTATTTGTTTATTCACTAGTATTTTGACTGTTAGACCTTCCTAGTGATGGAACATTTATGTTTCTTTCCTATCACTTGCGTGGGTTGAATGTCATAGGTATGTCTGGAAAGAGCAGAGTAAGGAATCACATGTGGTGTAATGGTTAAGATTGCAGACCCTCACACTGAGAATTGTGGCTTCTTCTCCAGGTGCATCTCAGGTCTTTTCCCTTCTTTAATTTATTTCAAACTTTAAAAGTTAAAGATTCATACTGAAAGTTGATCTCACTCATTTTAAATGACAAATACACTTACAATATCTCAATCTATGTTATCTCATTCATCAAAGCTTAAATTGCTCTCTCTCTCTCTCCAAATCTCTCAATGACTCTCTCTCTCAGGATTGGGTGGTTAGGGGAGTTGGCTTCAGGATATGCCCTGAGACCAACCCCATCGCGGATGGCTGGGTGGTAATAGGGGGTTAGCAATAACAATTGCATTACTTAAAAAAAACAGAGAAACCAAAGGGTACACGGATGTTATAGTTGGGTTCGGAATTTAGTAGTATATAACCTTAGAAATTCACCTGTTATAGTTAGAGTTATCTCAAATAACTATAACTGGTGTCCTAAGGTAACTATAACTTGCACCCTCACCAGTTAGCTCTGACGAAAACATGTGTTTTGTTCCTTTATTTCATTGCTGTTAGTGTTTCCAGGGGTAGTCATTCTTGCTTTTGGAATTAGGAACACTTACAGATATTGGTCTCCGCTGGTCAGCCCAGTGGGAAAGTCTTCACCCTATTGGGAATTTGGCAGACGGGTCTTCCCATCTGCCAAACTTGTAATAGGGCCCATAGGACTTGATGTCAAGTTTGGCAGTCGGACCGCCACACCACCATGTTGGAGGTCCTGAAAAGACTTCCCTAATACGAGTTACACAGGCAGGACTGACGACCATAAAGCAAAAAACTCAGACCACCAGCGGTGCAACGTCCAACCTCCAGCACTGTTAGAACCGCAACCAACCAGTGCGCATATTACAATTACACAGTCATCATGATGGGCCCTTCGTGTTGGTCTGACAATGGTGATCAGGACCACAACAGTTCGGGGTCAGCAAAGCAACAAACAACTGCACACTGGATGAATTCAAAAACAACACAGCTGACACAACTTGCTCCAATTGACACACCTGCATATCACACTATAAAACACTCCACTTCACAGACTTCAATCCTTTGCATTTACACAGCAGGACAAAGAACCACTGCTTTTTTAAAATTTAGATAGATTAGGCATCCCTTTTTTCACCATCACATTGAACACCCTGCACACATGTTTGTCTATTAACACTCTATGGCACTTCACCTGTTCAGTAAGTCCGCTCACCCTTAATTTATTTTCCACCATGATACGTTAAAAAAATCCCTGTTTTTCTGAAGATGAGTTAAGAGTCATGGTGGATGAAATCAGAAGAATAGAGCCACAAACATGTGGAGCACAAGTCCAGCACACTATTCTGAGTAGGAAAATGAAAATGTGGGACAGGATTGTTTGCAACATCTGTGGCAAGGGCACAGACCCATGGGGGTATGGTGCATGTGAGGGATACTGTGGGACACCATGGTGAGGCTACTAGGGCTGCTCTTGGCCGGGACACAATGAGACACATCTTGGGGGTCTTTCAGGAGTCCCAAGGCATGATGGACCAGGTGCTGACCAAACTCCAGGAAATCAAGCAGCTGCAGTGGGACATATATAGCGACAAGCGGGAACCGGGGGAGGCACACAATACCAACATGTCCTCCCTAGCAAGGGCATTAAGGAACATACACACCACTCTGAGCAGGGCTTTTCAAAACCAGTCTGCCCCTTCCTTTGGCCAGTCACCAGCAGGACCAACAACATTGATGCCAGCCACTGGAAGAGAGGCCCTGCAAGAGGAACAACAGGGCCCAGACACCCCTGCCTCTGTAGCAGCAGAACTCTGCCCCCCATGCAAGCAGGAACATCCAGCAAAGAATCCATGAGGTGCAGATGGCAAGATACCACTACTGCCAGAAATAACCCTCTTCCTTAAGGACCTCCTCTGAATATAACAAATTCACTTTGGACTGATCCTGAACCACCTACCATTTCCAATGGGAGGAGTATGCTGGACTTTGGACTCCCAATGATGTGCCATCCATCCAATGATTTCATTCACCATGACTGACCCCTTCACATTTGATATATTTGTTGAGTCATGTCACATACATTTTTTGGAGCTGCACAATAAAATTACCATTCACTGACTCTTTGTCTGCTGATTTGTATTTCATATTTAGCCATGTAGATATGTTGGACATGTGAACCAGACAATGATAATCCAAGCTGCTTGTTCAAGATTGGATATGTTGCGTGTACACAGTGACCAGATAAGGATTACAACCCTCCCACACAAACAGATACATAAAAGTGTCTACTCTGACTAACATTTTTATTACAGGATTCTGCACATTGGCTGTCAATATATATCTGGACTATTGGAAATCAAAAATGATTGACTCATACTGAGTAGTTGGAACATATTCACAGGTACAGACCCCCAGACCATGCAAGGAAGGGATTGTTCAGACTTTGTCCTGTAGAATATGCAAACATTGATGTGGTTGATGTCATCTGCTTGGCCTTATCACATACCACACCAAAGTAATTGAACATCATATAATCCAAGACACAGACAGGTGGCAGTACAACAGTCTCTGATCAAAGGGCCATCATGATCCAATGCCCATGCAGGTGGTATGACACAAACATATGTCAGTGTTGTGCTACAGGCAAGGTGGCCTACAATGGTGAATCACATCTAGAGCTACATACAGGTAATGCAAAATGAGTGTTTAGCCAATGCAAAGGAAAAATGACTTTGTCATAAGCTAGGAATACATATTTTATGACCACATGATGACACATATGATGCATCAGGCACACCACAGCACACAAAACAAGTCCAATGGGCACTTCAGACCTTCTGCCTAACCTCTGTGCAAGCTGTCTTGGCACAGGTCTCGTACATCCAAACCTTGTGAGCTATATTACCTGGAACAATCCATGTCCACTTCGTATGTCCAAACAGCATCACATACCTGCCAATGTCACAACTCTAAAATGCCCACATGAAGATATATTGGTGAAGTTCTTTCTGTTGCATTAGCATTGTTCAGAGGGCTGCAGTGGCACCAAGCCACCACGTGTTACACCAATGTCCCCCACCACATGTGGGAGGTGGACAAAACCATAAAAGTCAGCTCTCAACTTGTCCAAATCCTCATGTCGGGGGAACCTGTTATACCTGTCAATGTGTTTCAACATTGCAGAGCAGAAAACCTTTAACACCAGACTGAACATAGGTTGGGATACTCCAGCAGATATGGCCACTGTATGTTGGAAGGACCCCATGGCCAGGAAGTGTAATACTGACATGACTTGTACAATGGGTGTTATGCAGGTTGAATTACTGTTAGCTGGAATCAGATCTGGCTCCAGCTGACAACATAAGTCCACTATTGTTTGCCTATCCAGGTGGTATAACTGGATTATGTGCCATTGCTCCATGGTCTGATGGTCTGGCAGTGGACGGTAGACAGGAGGTTGTCACATCCTCCCTTTCCCAGGATACCTATGTGTGACAAGACATGATTTGTAACATTAGTCAGTGTGTCCACAGTAACATACATGATGCATGCCAAAAATATCATGTGACAAAGCATTTCCTACTGGATAGACATGACACACAGCACACATTTATGCTGGCGACTACATAAGGGTCACATGTGACCCCCGTGGCTCTCAACACGTGTCCACAACATGGATTTGGGCGAAACCTTACTATCTACTCAAAATGTGACTGTATTTTCTGACCTCCAAAAAGACCATCAGTGGTGGTGGACCGTGCACCTCCATCATATGCCAACTGTGCCCTGCAACACACTACATTGGTGGTTGTGTAACAGGACCTACATAACAAGACAGAATAAGGATGTTTGTGATGCTACAATACATATATTGTAGCTGTGACACTGTATGCAAAGCCATATACAGTACTTCAGGTAGCCAGAATGTCATATGCCTGACCTACTCCACTGGACATTAGGAACTGCCCATGACCACCGGCAAAAGTTGTCTGGGTGGTAGGCGGTTTTAACTGCGGCAGATGCAGTCGGAGGCTACTGTTGTTGCCTGTGGCCGTCGCGGCCCACTGGCTGTGCCTGTCGGTGGTGATAATTGCATACGTGACAGACGTAACCCCCATGTTGTGCAAAATCATTCACTTGGCTCCTGACACCGCTGCCAGAAACACCTCCAATACTTGAGCAGCTGTGTGCCACATCTGAGAGCAATCATGCCCGGTCCTGCAGTTGAAGGGCCCCTGGTTTCTCACCAGAGGAGCTGGAGAGGCCTGTGAATGAGGTTATTCCTGTATGGACAGCTCTATAGCTCACCTGAGGAGCAGGTCAGTACCTCATGTGCACAATTGACTCTGTTCAACACCATCCTTTCCCTCCTCACAGGCTACATTGTGCCCTTGTGTGCTAGTTAGACTCCTTGTGTGCCTGCTGTCGCAGTCTGTGTGACACCAGTAGGATGTGCAATGTGCAGGTATTGGTGACCAGTACTATGGTGGTCATTACAACCCTGGCGGTCAGTGTTAAAGCGGCGGTAATGCCACCAACAGGCCGGCGGTAAAAAATTAGCAAACCGCCAACAAAGACAGCCACTTTAACACTCCGACCGCCACGGCGGTACAAACAAACAGCTTGGCGGTCACTGCCAACAGACAGGCGGGAGACAATGTACCGCCCACACTATTATGACAGGCCAATCCGCCACCTTTTCTGGGGCGGATTCACCGTGGATAAAAACTCGGCGGAAACTGGAATCCCGAAGGGAAAACGCTCACCTCTACACACCCCACGAGGAACGAGGACGCCATGGACCCGGAACTCCAAATTCTCCCTGCAATAGTCTTCCTGCTCCTCTACCAGGAGCACAAACGCCGGCGGCAGAGTCCATGGTGAGTACTGCACCTATGACACAGGGGAGAGGGGAGGCAAAAAACAGGGACACACACATGCAATACCCCCACCCCCACCCTCACCCACTACAACACACACACTAATGCATATCAGCCGCTTGAGTGCACGACGCCAAATCCACGAGGGGGCCACATGCCCACTGTTCAATCCTGGGGAGTTCTGGAGGGGGCATGGTGCCCAGAGTGCTTCATCCTGCTAGGTTCTGGAGGGGGCATGGTGCCCAGAGTGCTTAATCCTGTTAAGGACAGAGGTAGAGGATGGATCTCTCCACTGGTTCTGGAAGGGGCATGGTGCCCAGAGTGCTTCATCCTGCTAAGGACAGAGGTAGTGGATGACAGTCTCCACTGGTTCTGGAGGGGGCATGGTGCCCAGAGTGCATCATTCACCCTGTGACGGATTCAGTTGCATCAGTGCCCCGCCGCTCATGGGCTAGCGGTGCTTGAGACGGCGGTGCCCTGTTCAGCGGTGCTTGAGATGGCGGTGCTCTGTTCAGCGGTGCTTGAGACGGCGGTGCCCTGTTCAGCGGTGCTTGAGATGGCGGTGCCCTGTTCAGCGGTGCTTGAGACGGCGGTGCCCTGTTCAGCGGTGCTTGAGACGGCGGTGCCCTGTTCAGCGGTGCTTGAGGTGGCGGTGCCCTGTTCAGCGGTGCTTGAGACGGCGGTGCCCTGTTCAGCGGTGCTTGAGACGGCGGTGCACTGTTCAGCGGTGCTTGAGACGGTGGTGCCCTGTTCAGCGGAGCTTGAGACAGCGGTGGCCTGTTCAGCGGTGCTTGAGACGGCGGTGCCCTGTTCTGCGGTGCTTGAGGTGGCGGTGCCCTGTTCAGCGGTGCTTGAGACGGCGATGCCCTGTTCAGCGGTGGTTGAGGCGGCAGTGCCCTGCTCAGCGGTGCTTGAGATGGCGGTCTCCATTGCAGGGTCTCAGCTGCTGGCGGTCCTTCATGGCCCAGCGGGGCTTTTGCTGGCGGTCCTTCATGGCCCAGCGGGGCTTTTGCTGGCGGTCCTTCATGGCCCAGCGGGGCTTTTGCTGGCAGTCCTTCATGGCCCAGTGGGGCTAGTGCTGGCGGTCCTTCATGGCCCAGCGGGGCTAGTGCTGGCGGTCCTTCATGGCCCAGCGGATCTGGTGCTGGCGATGGCCTGGTGGCCTGGTGCTGGCGGTGACCTCCTGGGCAGCTGGGCTGGTGCTGGCGGTGGCCTCCTGGGCAGCTGGGCTGGTGCTGGCGGTGGCCTCCTGGGCAGCTGGGCTGGTGCAGGCGGTGGCCTCCTGGGCAACTGGGCTGATGCTGGCGGTGGCCTCCTGGGCAGCTGGGCTGATGCTGGCGGTGGCCTCCTGGGCAGGTGGGCTGGTGCTGGCGGTGGCCTCTTGGGCAGCTGGGCTGATGCTGGCGGTGGCCTCCTGGGCAGGTGGGCTGGTGCTGGCAGTGGCCTCCTGGGCATCGGGATGATGTTGGTCTTCTCCGCCGTGCTGCTCTTCCCAGACTTGCCGGGTTTCTTGTGGCCCTTCCCCACCTTGGAAGGTGTCATAGCTGACTCCACACTCCCACCTGTACCCCTGGGAGCAGCTTTGGTGGCTGGAGTCTTCCCCCTCTCCCGCCAGGCACTGGCCAACTTCTGATGCTTCACAGGTGGGAGACTGTCTGTGCTGTGGCTCTGTGCCACACTGGCTGCCCTGGTGGCCGGTGCACTCCAGACTCCGGTGACTACAGGCACCACTGGTCCCGGAGGTGTTGTGGCTGAGGTGCTAGTTTGGGACCTATGAGACGGACGGGGTGGGGGAGATGTGGGAAAGAGGTCAAGGTTGGACAGGAAAAGTTTTTTGCACAAACTGGGACGGGTAGCTGGAGAGGGTTTGGGAGTGGAGGAAGAGGTGGTGGTTGTAGGAGGTGTACGTTTGGTGACCTTGGGTGAAGGAGCATGCGCTGGAGGCTGTCGTGAGGTGGATGACTGTTGGGTGGGTGTGTGCCTGCGTTTGTGTATCTTGGGAGGGGGCGTCACAGACACACTGGGAGAGGACACAGGGGACGTGTGAATGGTAGTGGGGTGGTGACTGCATGTGAGCGGGGTGTGGTGGTGGGTGTGTTGGAGAGGGACGTAGTGGCTGTAGAGGTAGTGCATGCAGGTGTGAGTGTAGATGAGACTGGGAGGGAGGAGGGAGACGAGGAGGAGGGGGACACAGTGGAGTCAGTGGATGTTGGTGTGTCTGCATGTGTGTGATGCTTGCGTGAGTGCCTGTGGGATGTGTGGTGCTTATGTTTGCCTGAGCTTCCCTTGGGTGTTGAGGGGTGTGCATGTTGGTCTGTAGGTGTGCTTGGGATAGGCTGAGGTACAGGGGATTGGGTCGGGGTGGAGGAAGTTGGAGGGTGGAGGCTAGAAACGGAGACAATGGCTGCCATCAGTGCTGAGGCCAGAGTCTGAAAAGCTCGCTGAAGGGCCACCTGACCAGAATGAATGCCCTCCAGGAATGCATTGGTTTGTTGCAACTGCCTCTCTACACCCTGGATGGCATTCACAATGGTAGACTGCCCAACAGTGAGGGACCTGAGGAGGTCAATGGCCTCCTCACTGAGGGCAGCAGGGGTGACTGAGGCAGGGCCTGAGGTGCCTGGGGCAAAGGTGATGCCCACCCTCCTGGGTGAGCGGGCACGGGGCAAAGGCTGAGGGGCTGCTGGGAGGGCGGTGCTGGTAGGGGGGGTGGCGGCTGTACCTGTACATGCGGGGGGCACAGGGGAGCTCCCATCAGAAGACGAGTCTGTGTCGCTGGTGTCAGCTCCTGTCCCCGCCGTGGAGCTCCCCTCGCCTTCCGTCCCACTGGTGAATTCAGACTCCGTAGTGTCGCCCTCCAGAACCATGTGGGATGCAGCTCCCTCGTGCTCCGGTGCCACTGCTCCTCCGCCTGATGATGCTAATTCACAAAAGCACAGGGAGACCACAAAAAGGGGGGGGGGGAGACAGAAGAAAGACATGTTGAGTGCATGCATTACCGCTACCGTTGGCGGACACGACAGACACAGAAGCCCCCTGCACTACGCCGCACTCTTGGGCTCCACTGTTCAATTCCTGGGAAATGGCCTACCAGGCTATGGATGACATCTGCACACCTAGATGACACAGGGGCATGACTAGGTGTACTTGGCACTCTACAGAGGTCGGCTGGGGTGCCACATGGCCTGCCTTACGGAGGGGCCTTGCCTACGGAACTTGCCCTGGCCTAGGGAAACCCACAGCCCACCTCCCCACCCAGACCCCTCCACTGCGCGCAAAGTCAGCAGAATGAGAGTGTACTCACCCCCTTGTGGCTGCTGTGATGCCCTCAAACGCCCATCCAACTCCGGGTAGGCCACCGCCAGGATCCTGAACATCAGGGGGGTCATGGTGAGACAGGCACCCCTCCTACATTGGGAGGCCATCCCCAGCTGAGCCTCCGCCGTCTTCTTGCTCCAGCGGCGAATGTCCTCCCATCTTTTCCGGCAGTGGGCGCTCCGTCTGTGGTAGACCCCCAGTGTCCGGACATCCTTGGCGATGGCACGCCAAATATGTTTTTTCTGGTTGGCGCTGACCTACATGAAATGTACAGGGGAAAAAGAGAAGTTATTACCAACTGCACCCCATCCCTACCCTTGCCATGTGGCACATGCTTTCATCGTCTTTCATGCACGCAGCACTCTCCCCCCTTCCTTCTTACATCCAGCCCTCACCACACAGGCATACAACATGCTCCCTGTGTACTTACCTGTTTGTCTGGAGGACCGTAGAGTAGCGTGTACTGGGGGAGGACCCCATCCACAAGCTTCTCCAACTCCTCCGATGTGAAGGCAGGGGCCCTTTCCCCAGACACTCGAGCCATTGTCTCTTCCAGACCGAGGTCACAGCAGCACTTGCAGTGTAGGTCCTCTCCTGTCGAAGATCAGGTATCGAGTAATTGAACAGATAGAAAATGGCGGTCACGTCCGTGGCGGTGCATACCGTCACCACCAGCGTACATCGTCATTGGCTCCTGGGACCCATAGGGTCCAATGTTAACCAATGCAGCATTGTGCCGCGGTCTTCGACCGCCTACTGCGACGGTGTACAATGCCAGCGCAGTTACCTCACATCCCATTGTCCCACTTTAGAGGCCAGGCAGCCGCCATTTCAGGGCCCCACATGGCTTCATTTCCAACTGCGTTACACATACCTAGGCCTAAACTCAACACACATATAGGCCACCTTTTGTGTATGATTGGTGTTCTGGGTAAACTGTGGGTACGTACCTCTGAGTTGTTTGACTCCATGCTCGCTGTTGTCCTTCATAGGCAACGTCCGCAGGGACATGTGATGAGATGGCAGCATCCTCCGGGGTACCGACCGTTGGTGGACCTGTCGACAATGGAGGAGCGACATTTGATTATCACATACAGGCTTGACCGTGCCACAATCCAGGAACTGTGTACCCAGTTGGAGCCAGACCTGATGTCAGCAATCCCCCATCCCACAGGAATCCCCCCTCAAGTGCAGGTGCTGTCAGTGCTCCATTTCCTTGCAAGTGGGTCTTTTCAAACAACAGTGGCCATAGCATCAGTGATGTCCCAGCCTATGTTTTCCAACGGATTGTCCAGAGTGTTGTCTGCCCTTTTGAAACACATGCGGAGCTACATAGTTTTCCCTCAGGTGGAGAATTTGCCTACAGTGAAAGGGGATTTCTATGCCCTGGGACACATCCCCAACATCATAGGTGCCATTGATGGGATCCATGTGGCATTGGTCCCCCCCCCACATGAGTGAACAGGTGTACAGAAACCGGAAGAGTTATCATTCTATGAATGTACAGATGGTATGTTTGGCAGACCAGGACATCTCCCATGTGAATGCCAAGTTCCCTGGCTCATTGCATGACGCCTACATCCTGCGGAATAGCAGCATCCCTTATGTGATGGGTCAACTCCAGTGGCACCGCCTGTGGCTATTAGGTGAGCACCTGGAGGCAAGTCGGTGGGAATGGTTGTCTGGGTCTGGGGATATCCCTCCAGGTTAGTGCGTGTCTAACAGTTGTCCCTCACCATTTGCAGGTGACTCTGGTTGCCCCAACCTGTCATGGCTACTGACCCCAGTGAGGAATCCCAGGACAAGGGCAAAGGAACGCTACAATGAGGCCCATGGGTGAACTAGGAGGGTGATCGAGTGGACCTTCGGCCTCCTGAAGGCCAGGTTCAGGTGCCTACATATGACAGGTGGATCCCTATTCTACTCACCAAAGAAGGTGTGCCAGATCATCGTGGCCTGCTGTATGCTTCATAACTTGGCTTTGCGACGACAGGTGCCTTTTCTGCAGGAGGATGGTCCAGATGGCAGTGTTGTTGCAGCTGTGGAGCCTGTGGACAGTGAAGACGAGGAAGCAGAGGAAGAAGACATGAACAACAGGGACTCAGTGATCCAGCAATATTTCCAGTGAGACAAGGGTAAGAGTACAGACCTGCCTACTACATGTACTTTAACACTACTACCTCTCTTCTTTGTGTCGTTTTCACCCAGTGTATGGTCACTGAGTTGTCACTTTCCCTTACGATTTCACAGATGTGGGTCCCACTGTGTGACATCTGCTTAGATTCCTCATGGACTAGAGCTGTGTGACATAGGTATGTTGACATTACAATTGAAAGAGCATTTTGAAACTGTAATTGCTAATACGCTATTTCGAAATAACAGACAGACTCCAGATTGTTTTGTGATTCAAGGGTGTTTATTTAAGTGCAAAATAGTGGAGGGGGTTGTAAAATGGGCTGGGGTGATGGTGGAGGAATGTCCATGGCAGAGTCCAGTTATTTGTTTCACATGTGCATTGTCCAAAGGGGCATAGTGGAGCTAGGGCAGTTTAAGGATGGACAGTGTGACAAAGTGGGAAAGAAGGATGACTTTCAGGGTGGTCTCATTTCTTGGCGGGGGTCTTGGCATTGTTATCTGTCTTTGTCCTGGATCTCAGGGACCGTTTGTGGGGTGGTTCTCCATCTGCAGGGGTTGGGGTGCTGGTGTCGTGGTCCTGTGGCGGTGCCTCCTGTCCACTAGCGCTGGCAGAGGTGGTAGGCAGTTCATCATCCAGGCTAATGACAGGGGCCCCTTGTTGTGCCACGGTGTCCCTCCTGGTGTTCACAAGGTCCTTCAGCACCCTTACAATGGTGACCAGGGTGGTGTTGATGGACTTGAGTTCCTCTCTGAACCCCAAACACTGTTCCTCCTGCAGCCGCTGGGTCTCCTGAAACTTGGCCAGTACCGTTGCCATCATCTCCTGGGAATGATGATATGCTCCCATGATGTTGGAGAGGGCATCGTGGAGAGTGGGTTCCCTGGGCCTGTCCTCCTCCTGTCGCACAGCAGACCTCCCAGTTCCCTGGTTTTCCTGTGCCTCTGTCCCCTGAACCATGTGCCCACTGCCCCCAGGTCCCTGCTGTTCTTGGGTTGGTGGGTTTGCTTGGGTTCCCTGTACTGGTGGACACACTGCTGCTTGACGTGTCCTGGGGACAGAGGTATGGGCCCGCTGGATGGGTGCTTTGCTGGTGTTTCCTGAGGGGTGAGGCTCTGTGGTGGCTTGTGACTGTGTCAGGTGAACCGACTGTCCCTAAGTCCCAGATGGGCCGGGCTGGTCATCTAGATCCAGTTGGACAGATCTGCTGTCATCAGTGTGGGCCTCTTCCGTGGGGGGGTGGACATGTCTGGAACCTCCTGTCCGGTGACGTTGGGTAGGGGTTTTTCAGGGGTGTAAAGGCATGATTATTGCATCTGTGTGTGCCATCGGGTGGGTGACCCTGTACCCCAGTGCTTACATTCTTGTGTGATAATTAGTTTGGGGTCTGTGTGGGTATCTGTAGTGGACATGTTTTGGTGATGGGTGTCCATGCTTTGTTGTTGCATGCAGGGTTTGGTGTTGGGATGGGTGGTTTGTGATAGCGGGACTTATGTGAGGTGTTGGAGTGATGGGGTGAGGGTGGTGGTATGTGATAGCATTCAGGTAGGGTGGGGGATATGGTAGTTAAGATTTGACTTACCAGAGTCCATTCCTCCAGCTACTCCAGCGAGGCCCTCAGAATGCAGTATAGCAAAGACCTGCTCCTCGCATGTTGCTAGTTGTGGTGGAGGAGGTGGGGGTCCGCTGCCAGTCCTCTGAACTGCAATCTGGTGTCTTGGGACCACGGAACACACCTTCCCCCATAGGTCGTTCCACCTCTTCCTGATGTCATCCTGTGTTCTTGGATGCTGTCCCACTGCGTTGACCCTGTCCACGATTCTGTGCCATAGCTCCATCTTCCTAGCTATGGAGTTGTGCTGCACCTGTGATCCGCATAGCTGTGGCTCTGCCCGGATGATTTCCTCCACCATGACCCTGAGCTCCTCCTCAGAAAACCTTGGGTGTCTTTGTGGTGCCAAGGGGTGGTGTGGGTGATGTGTGAGGTTGTGTGTATTGTGATGTGTGAGGGGATGTGTTTGTGTGTATTGTGTGAGGTGCGTGGATGTTGTGTGAGTGATGGTGTTGAGTGCCTGTGGATTCTAGTTTGTTGATGGTAGTGTCTCTCTCTCAGGCCTTCTGTCGCAATTCTGGTCGTAAGCGTTTGGGGGTGATGTGGGTGTGTGTTTTATATTGTATTGGGTGTGTGGGAGTGGTGTGTATATGTATATCAGGTGTGTGTATTTCGAATTGTCCAATGTGGTTGTGTTTTGTAAGTGTGTGTATTTTGAGCGTGGTGGTGTGTACCGCCAATGGAATACCGCGGTTGAATGACCGCCACGTGGATTTGTGGGTCGTGATAGTGTGGACGGATTCCTGTTGGCGTGACGGTGGAGGTTTTGTTATCGCCAGTTTACCACTGACCTTTGGTGTGGCGGACTTGTGTGGGTGTCTGGATTTTGGTGGATTCAGAGCTGTGAGTCGTAATAGCTGTAGCGGAATTCTGCGGCCGCAGCGGTGTGTTGGCGGGCTTCTGCACGGCGGTAAGCAGCATTTACCGCCAATGCCGTAATGATGGCCTTTATATCACCTTTCAGTGAGCTCTCTATGTTTACTTATTGCATCTTTGATCATTTGTGACCTGCATTTTATCAGATAAATATTGTATATTTTTCTAAACACCGTGTGGTGTATTTTTGTGGTGCTTTATGGTGTTATTGTATGATTTATCGCACAAATACTTTACACATTGCCTTCTAAGTTAAGCCTGACTGCTCAGTGCCAAGCTACCAGAGGGTAGGCACAGGATCATTTGGATTGAGTGTGACTTACCCTGCCTAGAGTGAGGGTCCTTGCTTGGACAAGGGGTAACCTGACTGCCAACCAAAGACCCCATTTCTAACAATAAAGATATATTGTATATATATATATATAAATATATATATATATATATATATATATATAGTTGGACTTTTTTGCTTATGCAGGGTCATCCCCAATCTTTTTGCCTCCTGCCTCCTATTTGTTCTGACCTGTTGCTGTTGGTTTTTTAACTCTGAGCACTTTACCACTGCTAACCAATGATAAAGTGCATATGCTCTCTATGTAAATTGTATTGGAAATTGGCTTATCCATGATTGGCATATTTGATTTATTAGTAAGTCCCTAGTACAGTGCTGTACTAGAGGTGCCCAGGGCCTGTAAATCAAATGCTACTAGTGGGCCTGCAGCACTGGTTGTGCCAGCCACATAAGTAGCTCTGTAATCATGTCTCAGACCTGACACTGCAGTGTCTGTGTGTGTGCAGTTTTAACTGTAAATTCGACTTGGCAAGTGTACCCACTTGCCATGCCTAAACCTTCCCTTTTCTTACATGTCAGACGCCCCTTAGGTAGGCCCTAGGTAGCCCCAAGGGCAGGGTGCAGTGTATGGTTAAGGTAGGACATATAGGGGGTTATTACAACTTTGGAGGAGGTGTTAATCTGTCCCAAATGTGAAGGATATACCACCAGCCGTATTAGGAGTTCCATAGGATATAATGGACTCGTAATACGGCTGGTGGTATATCCAATAGTAATGTGTTTTACATGTCCTGACAGTGAAATATTGCTAAATTTGTTTTTCACTGTTGCAAGGCCTGTCCCTCTCATAGGTTAACATGGGAGCTACCTTTAAATCTGATTAAAGTTTAGATTCCCTTTGGGAGCGGATGGACATGTGGAGTTTGGGGGACTCTGAGCTCACAATTTAAAAATAAGGTGGTCATTACAACCCTGGTGGTCGGTGACCGCCAGGGTTAAAGTGGCGTTCGTACCGTCAACAGGCTGGCGGTATGAAAACCCATATTTTGACCGCGGCGGTACCGCCGCAGTCGCACCACCGGGGCCGGCGGTATTCCGCCATTTTAGCCCCGGCGGTGACAATCCGCCAGGGATTATGACTCCCCTACCTGCCAGCCTGTTTCTGGCGGTTTGCACCGCCAGGAAGAGGCTGGTGGTAAGGGGACTCAGGGGGCCCCTGCACTGCCTATGCACTTGGAATGGGCAGTGCAGGGGCCCCCACCCGCTGCACATCAGCATTGCCGCCGGCTCAATTACGAGCCGGCGGCAATGTTGATGTGACTTTTCCGCTGGGCCAGTGGACGGTAACTTTGTTACCGTCCGCTGGCCCGGCGGAAAAGTCAAAACACGGAGCCAGCCATACCGCCAGCACTGGCGGTATTCTGGCTCCCGCAACCTCGGCGGTCTGCCTTGTTGTAATGACCCCCTAAATCTTTTATTAAAGTTGGTTTTAAGATTGTGTGTTTGAAAATGCCACGTTTAGAAAGTGAGCATTTTCTTGCTTATACCGTTTCTGTGACTCTGCCTGTTTGTGGATTCTCTGTCTGGGTCAGTTTGACAGTTGGGTTGGTTGCACCTCACACTAGACAGTGACACAAAGGGAGCTGGGGTGTAGCCTGCATATCCTGATGAGCCATCTGTGCTAGGACGGAGGGGAGGAGCGGTCACTCACACCTGAAAGGGCTCTGCCTGCCCTCACACAATGCAGTCTCCAACCCCCTGGTGAGTATCTGGGGCCTGGCTTGGGCAAGGCAGGATTTCACATTCCAAAGAGACTTTACTTTGAAGTAGGCCTACTTCAAAGGAGAAATTGGGAATAAGAAGGGCACCCAAAACCACAGACTTTAGAAACACTTCTGGAACAAAGAGGAACCTCTGCCTGGAGAAGAGCTGAATAGCTGAGGAAGAAGAGCTGCCCTGCCTGTGACTGTGCTTTGTGGAGCTATCCTGCAGTTGCTGCTTCTGCCAGAGCAAGAGGGCAAAGACTGGACTTTGCGTGCCTTCCATCTTGAGAAGAAATCTCCAAGGGCTTGATCTAGAGCTTGCCTCCTGTTGTTTGAAGTCTCAGGGACAGCAAAGACTTCTCTCTGCCAGCACCTGGAGTCTCTGGAGAGACTCCTACTCTGCCCTGTGGTGCCCATCCAGTTCCTGGGACCCTGAAAGCAGAAGCTGGTAGCCTAAAGACAAGAAAAGCCACGCACAGAGCGCAGTGCGTGGAAAAGATTGACGCGATTCCGATCTGCGGCTGAAAAAACGACGCTCCGCCGGCTCCACAGCTGAGAAACAACGCTCGCAGGAAACGCGAATGAAGAATCGATGCATGGAGCAGGAGAAACGATGTGCTGCATGGCTGATGGAGGCTGGGAAATCACAACCTGTGCTGCAGGATTTTCGGATCATCGTGCGGCTGGATTTTCGACTCACGTACCGCCGTGCGGAGTTATTTTTGACGCAGACCCACCTGTGCTGGGTTATTTTTGACGCGCACCAGGTACATTTTCACTCTAGCAGCGCTTGTTTTGTTTAGATAAATATTTCCTATTTTTCTAAACTGGTGTTATGTCATTTTGTAGTGCTTTCATTAAGTTACTGTGGCCCATATTTATACTTTTTGACGCAAAACTGCGCCAACGCAGTTTTGCGTCAAAAAAATGAGCGCCGGCTAACGCCATTCTGAAGCGCCATGCGGGCGCCGTATTTATTGAATGACGTTAGCCGGCGTTAGCCGCCGGCGCTGTCTGGTGTGCGTTAAAAAAAACGACGTACACCAGGCAGCGCCGGCGTAGGGGGAAAATGGCGTATGGGCATCCAGAAATGGTGCAAGTCAGGCTGAGGCAAAAAAATCGCCACAACCCGATTTGCGCCATTTTTTTACGATGCCCATCCCCCATTGAAATGACTCCTGTCTTAGCAAAGACAGGAGTCATGCCCCCTTGCCCAATGGCCATGCCAAGGGGACTTCTGTCCCCTGGGCATGGTCATTGGGCATAGTGGCATGTAGGGGGGCACAAATCAGGCCCCCCTATGCCACAAAAAAAAAATATATATACTTACCTGGACTTACCTTAATGTCCCTGGGGTGGGTCCCTCTATCCTTGGGTGTCCTCCTGGGGTGGGCAAGGGTGGCAGGGGGTGTCCCTGGGGGCAGGGGAGGGCACCTCTGGGCTCATTCTGAGCCCACAGGTCCCTTAACGCCTGCCCTGACCCAGGCGCTAAAATCCGGTGCAAATGTGGGTTTTTTAGTCCCGCCCACTCCCGGGCGTCATTTTTGCCCGGGAGTATAAATACGACGCATATGAATCGCAGTCATTTTTTAAGACGGGAACGCCTACCTTGCATATCATTAACGCAAGGAAGGTGTTCACGCAAAAAAATGACGCTAACTCCATGAACTTTGGCGCTAGACGCGTCTAACGCCAAAGTATAAATATGGAGTTAGGTTTGCGTCGAATTTGCGTCGAAAAAAACGACGCAAATTCGGCGCAAACGGAGTATAAATATGCCCCTGTGTGTGTTGGTACAAATACTTTACACCTAGCACTCTGAAGTTAAGACTACTGCTCTGCCAAGCTACCAAGGGGGTAAGCAAGGTTTAGCTGAGGGTGATTCTCTTTTACCCTGACTAGAGTGAGGGTCCTTGCTTGAACCGGGGGTAACCTGACTGTCAACCAAAGACCCCATTTCTAACATATATATATATATAAAAATTATCTTACCACCTAAACACCCATACCCACCCTGGAAATTACACATGTCCTTACCACCCAAAATCCATACCCACCCTGAAACCTAAAAATGCCCTTACCACCCTAAAATCCATACCCACCCTAAAATGCAAAAAAAGTCCTTACCTCCCAAAAACCCATACCCACTCTAAAACATAAAAATTACCTTACCACCCCAAACCCCTTACACACTGTGAAACATAAAAATACCTTTACCACCCTAAAACCCATACTTACCCTAAAACATAAAAATACTCCTACCACCCTAAATCCCATACAAACCATAAAACCTAAAAATGCTCCGACCACCCCAAAACTCATACCCACCCTAAACCTATAAATTCCCTTAACACCCCAAAACCCACACCCACCCAAAAACTTAAACATTCCTCTGCCACCCCAAAAGCTATTCCACCCTAAAACCTAAAAATGCCCTTACCGCCCAATTACCATTACCCCACTAAAAATCGTATATATATGTGTATATCAAAAAGCACTTAAACCACTGAATACTTATCCGTACTTAGCTTTAAAATCTTTACCATGCATACATCTTTACCATTCATGCCTTTTTCAAAATAAAAAAATACTTACCTTTAAAACCTTTACCACACATATACCTTTGCCATATGGGGCATATTTATCGGAAAGTGGTGCATTAGCTGTGATGCACAACTTTCAATCGCCCCCCTGCATCCCTCTAACGTCAGCATGGTAGCACTGTATTTACAATACGGCGCATCATGGCGCACATTAGCATAATGGCGTCAACATTTTTGATGGTATTGTGGTGCATTGGTCGACTAGCACCAAAAACTATGGCACTAGTTCAGCAATTCATGGGAAGGCCTATTGGAAACTTTGGGATTGTCACTTTAATGCCTGCCTTGGGCAGACTTTGCAAATGTTAGAGAAAACGGCACTGTGAAATCTCATAAATTTCACTGCACCATTTTTCTAGGCCACCTAACAGGAGAATGCCCCCCTTGCATGCATTATGCTTGGTGCAGGTATAACATGGCGCAAGGGGATACAAAGTGGCACAATGCATGCATTGCAGCACTTTGTAAATATGACACAGGGAACTAGCCTCATTAACGCTACTTTAGAGTACCAAACATTGCTCTAGTGTGGTGCACAGAGAAACAAGGGGCTTATAAATATGCCCTGAAATTTGTTGTAAAGACATGCCTGGTAAAGGTATATTCATGTTCAAGGCATGCGTGGTAAAGGCATGTGTTGTAAAGACATATGCATGGTGAAGGCATTGATGCAAATGCATTGCGGCGAAAAGGCATTGTTGTAAACAATGTTTTCTATGTTCAGTTGTGCTAACTTCATTTGCATTTAACTGTGCATGTATTCATTTTGCTATTTGCACCTTGCAGCTACTTCATCTATATGTATTGTCCATGCTGTTGCAGTTGTATGTGCTTTCCGGACTTGCATTTCCATATTATGCAGATGGGCATGGCACTTGGTCTAGTATTGTTTGTCCTTGAGATACTTTAAGGGCCAGTTCCTGTGCAAATGTTCTTTTAGGGGCCTGTGCAAAGTGTAATGTGTCCCACGGCAGCATTCTTCCATGAGTGCTCCTGATACCCCATCCCTATTGTGCAGGTATGGTTTGCATAGTGAGCTTTTGATATTTGTCTCTCTAACTGTTGTGCAAACTATTGTCCTTCCATTGTGTTCCACTGTGTGTGATTTGTGGGTCCATTGCAGGGCTGTTTCAGGGGAGGGGTGTTTGTGTTCCTTGCACATCCATACATATGTGTGTTGAATCTGATGACAGTTCATGACATGTGTGCAATGTGATAATGTCAGTTGTATTTGGTAGATGTGATGTTACTTTGTTGGTGCTGCTGTGTAACACGATGTTGTGTACACTTCGCTGTTCTTGTACTTGAGATGGTCAGATGTGTGATTTGGTGTAGTTTTGCAGTGCAGTGTCAGTGACCTGCCCAAAGGGGGCATATAATGGCCATAAATGTGTCCTTTTTTGAGAATGACTCTGACTGTGGAACAATGACGTGTACTTGGTTCATGCGTGGACCCCATATCATGAAGGGTGAGAGCTCAACAATCTGATTAAGGTTAATGACACAGGTACTTACTGTTGGTTGCGTCCACTGCGGCGTGGATTTTGGGCACATTCGATTAGCAGAAGCTGGACATGTGTGATGGGCTCCCTGGCGGCACAGGATGTGTAACACTGCCTGAAGGTGAATTGCTTCCTTTATACCCTCCAGTTCTGCCAGCTTCAAAATGGGTTGCTGCAGTGGTTTTTATGCTCCCGTCAGTGATGCCACCTGGATGAACCTGGAGCCATGCTTTCCTAGTCATACATATAGTTTGTGCAAATGTGCACTGCAGCCCATAACGGACATTTAACCTACATGCGTTTAATAGATTTTGTATCCATGACCTATCTGGGAAATTAAATAAACCACTTCGGTGTAGGCAGTATTTCCTGATTGCATAAGGACAGAAACCTTGCTCTGTGAGAATGGATGGCAGTTTTACAGTGCCCAGGTTCTTAATGCTAGCAAAAGATAATGTAAAAAAGTAGGGACAACACTCCAAAAAAAGTACTCACATACAGGCATGCAGTGTTGCGGTCTACCCTGTTTTTCAAACAGGGCTTGATCTAATAATTTTAGGTCCTGCTTTAGGATAAACGTTTATATATTCTTTTTGTCCTGAATGCATAGAGGGTCCTCTTATCATGTCACTCATGTGATTGGCAAGATGGAGTATATGTTCAAAGATGAAGTCCTAGGTTTAAGCTATTAAACTTAATGTCACATAGTTGTTTCCAGATAAAGATAAAACTGAAATTCAGCTTTTGCAGGCATGGGATTGATTTTGTGTGGACACATTGAGGAACCAATGTGTGTTAAATAATTTGTAAGAAATGACATGCAGCTAATGTTTCTGGTAGCCGTCATTTGTCCAGAGCTGTGTACCCCATTGTGTCAGGGTGTACAACATAACTACCAGTGTCATACCTCAGTGTCACCCTGCCCACGTGTCAATGTAGTTGTGTATGTCTTGTGTGTCCTAGCGGGTTGTTGTTGTGTGTGTGTATTGCTAAGTTTATTGACTTACCGACAAGAAGGCCATGGCCATATTGTCCATCTTGGAAGTGCTGATTGACCCTGCTGTGCCGGAATATGAATGAGTCATGGACACTCTCAGGATACTTGGCCAAGATGTTTGTGAACAATCCCTGGTGGTCAACTATGGCCTGCACATTGATTGAATGTGTGTGCTTTCTGTTCCGGAATAGGTGCTCTGGTGCTGCAGGTGGGATGATCCTGACATGGGTGCAGTCAATTGCACCAAGCACATGCTGGAAGCCATGGATTTGATAAAACCCCTGTTTTATCTCCTGCTGCTTCTGCTGGGTGTTGAGGAAGCTAATGTGGTGGGGTGTGAGGGAGATTATGGCATCTAACACCTTGGGCAGGAAAGCCGAGAATGACGGCTGTGATACCCAGCAACCAGGGCACCCATTGTCTGGAAGGAGCCACTTGCCAACATATTCAGGACAGCTAGCAGCTTGGTCACCGGTGGTATGTTCTGTGGAGTCTGCAGGCTAGCTGCTAATTGTGGCTGTAAATGGCGCAGCAGCTGCTACATGGCTTGCCAGTTGAATCAATACCTCCAAGTGATGTCCTGTTCCCTGAGGCCATGTTGGGTTGTCCTGTTTCTGAATAGTCTCTCCTGCTTTCTGCGTTGCCTTTGTGGGCCACATTGGGGTGGCTGCCGCTGTTGGTCCTGTGCATGGCGTTGCCTTGCAAGCTGCATCAGTAGCACCTCCATGTTGTCCTGTTGGTCTTTAATGTTGCTTTTGTGTGTTTTCCTGAAGTAGTGGTGTGTTTGCCTCATTTTACCACCTGCCCTGACCCAGGCGTTAAAATTTCATGCAAATCGGCGTTTGTGTAATTTTTTGGGTCCGCCTCCCACCTGTGCATCATTTTTGCCCTGTTGGATAAATACGGCGTTATGGTGTTTGAGTAATTTTTTGGATGGAAGCGCCTACCTTGAATCTCATTGACGCAAGGTGGTTTCATGCATCCTTAAAATGATGTTAACTCCATATTTGTGATGCTAGACATGTCTAGCATCAAACTATAGATATGGAATAAGTTTGCGCTAGATTTGCTTAAAAAAATGATACAAATCTGGCACAAACAGAGTATAAATATGGGCCTCAGTATTTTTACTGGAGCTTTTCCCTTGACGATGAGTCCTTGGGTTCTGGGATCCGGCATCTAGTTCGATTAGGGCAGCCTGCTGCAGAGCAATTTCTCAGTGAGTCTCTGAAAGTCTTTGTCTTTGATATCGATGAGCTCTGGAGCATTCAGCGGAACAAACCATTGCAGTCAGGCCGATTTGTGAGTCGGCGACGGCAGCTTAACTCTCCATGTCGAGCCAGTCTCCTCCTACAGCCTTTCTTTGAAACTTGGCATAAAGTTTCCAAACTTTGAGATCTTGTTGGTTCTGAGTTGCTTTGGGCACAATAAGGGTCCAGTAGCACAAGGCAAGGATTTAGAGAGTCTGGGTTGCCTGTTGGGGGCTAGGTCTCAATGTCCCACATTGCACCTGCACAGCCCAAGAAAAATCAAGTTTGAACTGGTCAAATGTTGTGATCCTATCTTTGACTTCGCAAGTGGCTTCTTCCAGCTTTATTGTAGCTGTTGCTGCTCAGGGAATCCATTCCCTTTTTTTGAGTCAGGGGTTATCCTTTCTTTATGGAGTTTTGTGAGTGCAGCAGGTGCAGTCCTTCTGAATGCATGCTTTCTGTGATACAGTCCAATGGTCATCAAAGGCAGTAATTCTTCTTCTGATGTTCCAGGCTGTGATCTGAAGAGCTATTGCATCTCTCCCACATGTGTCCTCCATTCTGGGCTGGCAGGAGGAGGGAACACCCAAACTGATAGGGTTAAAGCTATCTCCCTCTGCTATGGCCACTTTCGGTGAAGGGTCGCATATGTTTGACCCAGAATGTCTTGTTCACCCAAAAATGAAACTGGAGAATTTCTCTGCTTGCTCTGTGTGTCTGGCTAACACAACTTAGAGATGTAGCTCACATCTGACTACACTCTCCTTCCAGTCCTCTCCTAATCTAGTTAGGGGGACTCCATCCTGGCTGGGGACTAAGGAAGTGGGGTCTGGCCTTGGTCTATAACATCTCTTCGCCTGCCATTGAAGTCCAGCTTATCTCATCAACCCTCTTCCTCTCCATGTCTTCTCCAGACAGCAAATCTCCTCCAACCCAATGTCTGTATTGTTGAAGCCCGAGGTCTCTTCACACCTACTCAGGTAGTAGCTTGACTCAGGCTGTAAAAAGCTGACAAATCAGAAAAGGATGCTACAGGGCTGCTTTAGGTAACTTTAGGAGAATATGTCCTAAAACTTCTTTCTTGTAATAATTATAATAGATCTGATCCTGGCCAGTTGTTGGATTTATTATAACAATTATTTTGATGCTTTGAATGATATGTCTAGCTAGCTGCAATCAAAAGTTAGACTTTATTAAATTTAATAAGGCCTTCCCCTGTTAGCCTAAAGGGCTAGCAGCGTAACAATAGGGGAAAAATACATTGACTGTTTTACCTTACCAGGACATATAAAACATATTTGATATTGTCCATGCTTTTTAGAACAATGCACACTACCGTTGGGGTACCTAGGGCATGCCTTGGGGTGGTGGAAATTAGGCCTGGGCAGAGTGCGTGGAATTGGGCTATGTGGAATTCCTCGAAGTGGTTAAAAAAACAACGCTGCAACTATGTGAAGCTCTGCATGCGGGTGGACTTCTCTGTGGCACCCGCTCTTGTTGTGTTTGATGGCAAACGCAAATCTAATTCTGTACTCCCACTGAAAATCGTGTGGGAATGGCACCACATGGATCGAAAGGGCGCTGCCCTCTTATTTTTCACTCTGTTTACGGCGCTGGGCCTGATTTTTCAATCCCTATTTATCCTTGGGATTCTCCACACTGTGAATTAATCTACCCCTCTTTTTTAGTTATTTCATTACTGTGTCTTTTTCTGAATCTGTATTTTTAAGTTTTTTAATTTGTTCATGTTTTTCCATGACTTTTTGTATTTTTGTTTGTTTTTCACTTATTTCCTTCATTTTTTACCCTCTTGTTTTCTTCTCTTCTTCTTTACGCCACCCCACCCAGCACCGTGGTAGAGCAGGGAAGCAGCTGCCTACCTTGTCAGCAGCGGCGCTAGCAAGGGATGCTAACAAGGGATGCAGCCTTGGGCAATCTTTAGCAAGGAGGAGGTGGCAGCACTAGTTTTTTTGTGCAGGACCACATTCCCTTTATGCTGCAGCAGGTGTCAGGACTGGAAGTAGTTATACCCTTTGGGAGTCTTAATTGCTGTGGGAGAGGGTGTGCCCATTGGTTCATCACCACACTGGGGGCCAGCGCACCCATCAGCAGTTGATGCAGCATTGGGTGGACATAATCGACCAAGAACAGGACCTTTTCAATCTGCTGGGTGTCGAGGTGTCAGGGCTTGGTAAGTAACAGTTATTTATTGTTGTGTGTGTTATTCTACGGTGCTATTTTTTTCTAATTGCAGTGCTGACTCTCAGAGGTAAGTTAATATGTTTATTTATTATATGATGCAGTTTAAGGTAATAAGGTGAGTCAATCATCATTTTTTAGAGTCAGCTAATCACCTGTAGGATCTCCAGGTACAGTGGGGTAGGTCCTCAATGTTCAGTCAAAAGAGCCAGGTCTTGAGGTCCTTCCTGAATTGAGGTAGCGATGGTGACTGTCTGAGGTGGAGAGGTAAGGTCTTCCAACATTTTGCCACAAGGTAGGTGAAAGATCTCACTCCAGCTGAGGACTTCCTTATGCAGGGTATGGTGGCGAGCAACTGCTGGGAAGAGTGGAAAGGTCTGCCAAGGGAGTAAAGGGTGATGTAGTGGTTAAGGAAGCTGGGTCCAAGGTTATGGAGGGCTCTGTAAGCATGTATGAAGAGCTTGAGGTTGGTCTTCTTCTTGACAGGGATCCAGTGGAGATCTCTCATGTATCCTGCAATGTGTTCTCTGTAGGAGATGTTCAGGATGAGTCTGACGGAGGTGTTCTCGATTTGTTGTAGCTTGCTCATGTTCTTCTTGGTGGTTCCGACATAGAGGGCATTGCTGTAGTCAAGCCTGCTTGTGATCAGACATGTGTCACAGTTTTGTGGCAGTCTCTTCAGATCCATCTGAAGAACTTTTGTGGGAGTTGGAGAGTCAGGAAACAGGTGGTGGCAATGGAGTTGACCAGTCTTGTCATGGTGAGCGCTGAATTGAGGACAATGCCAAGGTTGCATGCATGATCTGTAGGGGTGGTGGGCTTTCAAGTGCTGAGGGCCACCATCAGTCATCCCAGGCTGAGGAGAAGGGTCCCAGGATGAGGATCTTAGTCTTGTTGGAGTTTAACTTAAGGCAGGTCTCCTTCATCCAGGCAGCGACTAGTTCCATCCCGTCTTGGAAGTTCTTCTTGGTCATTGTGGGGTTTTCAGTCAGGGAGATGGGTGTCACCAGCATAGGAGACGATGTTCAATCCGTGGTTTCTGATGGTTGGGGTGAGCGGGGCCATGTAGATGTTTAACAGCTTGTGACTCAAAGAGGATCCCTGGGGTACTCCACAGCTGATCTCTGTAGGTTCTGACAGGTGTGGCGGGAGTCTGACTCTCTGCGTTCTGCCTGTCTGGAAGGAGTGTATTCACGGAAGGGCCTTGCCATGTATGCCTGCTGCGTGGAGTCTGATGCATTGGGTGTGGTGGGATGCTGTATCGAAGGCAGCAATAGGTCTACTTGGATGAGGGCTGCTCTTTGGCCACGGTCGAGGAGAGAGCAGATGTCATCTGTGGCAGCGAGCAGGGTGGTCTCGTGCTGTGATTAGTTCTGAATCCTGATTGGGAGATGTCTAGGATGTTCCTGTCCTCAATGTGTTGGAGGAGCTGAGCATTGATAGCTTTCTCTGTGACCTTAGCTGGGAAAGGCAGCTGCTAGATGGGGCAGTAATTCTTGAGATCTGTGGGGTCGGCTGCAGGTTTCTTCAAGAGTGGGCGGATCTTGGTGTGCTTCCAGTCCTCAGGGAAAGTGGTGGCCTCTAGGGAGAAGTTGATGGTCTTGTAGAGCTCAGGTGTGATTGAGGGACTGGCTTTGTTGAGGATGTAGTAGGGGCAAGGGTCAGTGAGAGCTCTGGAGTGGATGCTGCTCATGATGGAGCGAGTCTCGTCCATCCTGAGGGGGGTCCAAGCGTGCAGTAACTGTGGGGGTTCAGAGGATCCGGGTTGGGGTGTTGTTGGTGGGTTTGGAGAGTCTTGGGGTCCAAAGCTGTCGTAGATATCCTGGATTTTCCAATAGAAGTCGACCAGTCAGTGGCAGAGGTCCTGCAATGGAGGGGTGTTAGTGGCCTCTGCTTGTGGCTTGGCAAATTCTTTGATGATGGCAAAAAGGTATTTTGTGTTGTGATCAGTGGCATTGACACAATCCTCCAGGGCAGTTTTTCTGGTGGATCTGATGAGTACGTGGTGGGATCTTGTGGTGGATTTGAAGGCTACAAGGTCCTCTGGGGATTTGCTGTTCCTACTTTTATTTCCAGTTTCCTGCAGGTGTGCTTCAATTCCTGGAGTTCAGGGGTGAACCAGCTGGCTTTCTTAGTGGTGTGTTTCCCTGTGGTTGTTCGGAGTGGAGCTAGGGTGTTGGCTCAATTGGTGATCCAGTGGCAAAGGTTGCGTGCTGAGGTGTTGGCATCTGTTGTGTCAAGAGTGTTGGGTTGCTGAGGGTATGGATACGTTGCTCCTCTGTGGTCCGTTTCCATTTCCTGTGGGGTGGACAGGCAGTGTAAACGTGAGCTGTAGGTGGGGTAATGGAGGTATGGATGCAGTGGTGGTCAGTCCAGTGTAGCAGTGTTGAGTCATCAATGGTGATGTTGCTGCTGGCAGAAAAGTGGGTGCCTCTGGGGGAAGCAAGGGGGCAGGCGGTCGAACATCCTGGGTTCATATCATCATAATATGTATGTATCTATGCACTAAAGAAAATAGAGGCTGCGTTGCCCCATCAAAGGTGGTTGAGCCACAAAGATCGTTGCAATATGAATGCATTGTTAGTGGTATGTAGTTGTAAACATGGGGCCATATTTATTTACAAGGTTTTTTGTGCTGCCGGAAGTCATATTAAGTGATGGTCTGTGGCGCACACTGCAGGGCCATATTTACAAGGCCACATAAAGCCACCCTCTGTGGCTCTTTATGGCCTTGTAAATATGGACTTAGTAAGTACAGCGCAGGTTGCTGCGTTGACTCATCCTGTGACAGGGAGGCATGCCATTAGTGTTACGGTGGTTGTTCCCATGTAACGAGGCCTACACATAATATCCATGGCACCCATGGCTTATTTGAAGGAAGGTGTCCCTTCCTACAAAAAAAAAGCATCCCCTCAACACAGGCACCCTTGCAGCATGGTGCGGGGGTGCCTGCATTGGCTCATGGCAGCCCATTTTGCGCCAACGCAGGGGAAGAGAACAGGAAATTGCCAAATCTTTTGTAGATACAGCACATTCCTGCCCTCTCCTTTTGACGAAGGCCAGCTCTCAAGAAGCCTTGCGGCACTGCCCTGCATCAAAAATGTATAAATATGTCCTGTAGTTTAGAAAATTTCAGAGTAGGGCTTAGGTGCAGGAATTATGAAAGTAAAAGTAATAAGTCAACTTGAGTTGAGTCCATCATACTAGGCAAACTGATTTAGAAAAGTTAAAACTTTACTGTGTTTGCCTCTGCTTGTCAAAACATTTTTTGGGGGAGATTAAGTGTAAAACTAATCTTTTCTTATCTTCATTTATTTCTCACCTCAGCACCCAAGGGGAAGAAGAGGGCAACATCATCAGCGGGTCCACGAGGAGAAGAGGGTACCAGTGCCATCACTAATGCGGATGCTGGTGGATCTCCTGGCCCCAGTAAGTCTTCCTGTTACATTTTTCTTATTGCCCTAATCTTATTTTTCACTTCTCATTCATTTCAAATATTTTTTCTTTTAGTTTTATTGTGCCTGTGTATCTTTGATTGTACTTGTTTTCGTACTATGTAAGCTTTGTTAATTTCTTATTGTCCCTGCATTTATCTATTTTACATGTTTCTTCTGTAAAGGACTTCCTCCTGTCTGTTCTAGCTTTCTTCTGCTTTGTTACTAAGCTTAGCTTTCCCTTCTCCCCTTATATATCTTGCAAATTGATACTTACTACTAAGAGGGCAGATTTTTAGGACGGGTACTCCACTGACAAAAACGAATGCCCAAGACAGCTTTTCTATGCAGGTTTGTGAAGGTTTTCTTTGCCTTGCTCATGCCCATTGCATTTGCTAACTAAGACCTTACCATAGGTTCTCCTGGATTAACCAAAGTATTCACCTCTTCTTTTTTCTTCAGTGACTTAGCTCTGCCCCTCCATTACAAAACGTTTGTGTTTGATTTGTCTACCTTGCTTTTCTAATAACTGAGGAAATTCCTAAAGTGAATAATAGAAGAAGATAGATCTGTAATGATCTATTGTGGTTGTATTTATTTTGTTGGAAGTAAGGCCCATATTTATACTTTTTTAGCACTGCATTTGCGTAATTGTTTTACGAAAAGCGGCGCAAACGTACAAAGTATAATTGTGTTTTGTAAGTTTGCCCTGCTTTTGTGTCACAAAATGACACAAATGCAGTGCAAAAAAAGAATAAATATGGGCCTAAATTGTGTAACATTTTTTCTGGCTACACCAACTGCCAGTGCTGGTGGCAGCAGCAGCACCAGTGCGTCGGACGTGGCAGTGATTGAGGGGGAGAACCGGCGGCAGCAAAGATGGGCACTGGTAAGTCAATTGCTCTTACTCATTAATATACTCACTGCAAGGGTGTTGCTTGTAAAGCCCCTAGTTTAGTAGCTGCGGTGGGGATTGAAGTCTTAATGGCCTCTTCTCTCTGCAAATCATTAGACAAAAGCTCATAATGAATGGGTGCTACAAATGATGGCTTGATGTAAAAGCAAACAAAGGATAGATGGTTAAAGGAAAGAATGGGTGAAATGGTTTACGAGTGAAAGGATGTGTGGGTGAAAGCAAATGATGCATAGGTGAGTGATAGGAGATGCATGGGTCGGTGAAGATACATGAAAGTTGTGTAAAGGGTGAAAGGATGCCTAAGTGGGTGAAGGGTGGATGGGTAAAAGCAGATGCACAAGTGAAGAATGGGTAGATGGATAGTAACAAAAGATAATGTGGGTAAATAAATGGATAGGTGAAAGCAAGGTGTTTGAAAGGATGGATACTGGACAGGTGAGTCCATGGACGGATGGGTGGATAAATATGGATGGCTGTATTGGAATAGTGAAAGAATGGACAAGAGAATGGAAGCTTCAATCAAATAGTGGGTAGCAAAGCAGGGTGAATAGAATAGATGAATTAAAAGATGAATATATAATTGCTTGGATCAAGAAATAAGGGAGCTGTTGTGCAGAGGGACGTGTCTGCTGTTCACTTAATTCACTTGGTTTGCATGGTTATCAAAGATTTGGTTCAAATTGGGGGTATTTTAATTTTCTGTCATCCCCTTAAATCACTGTAGTTGAAGGCAGATATGTATCCTCCCACCCATCATCATACCTCCCGCCTCCATTATTCACCAAAGCTATTATGATGTAATTGCTGTGTGCCAGTGTATAATAATATTTTCTGTGCAATGTGTGCATCTGCTTCAGTTAATACAGCATCTAATTTTAAAACTTGACAATGCTTTGCCAGCTCAAGGTGTGTTTCGCTTCCAACTCACTACCCACTCTATCACCTACTAATTCCTTTTTCCATCTACCACATTTTTGTATACTTTAATATTTCATGGATCTCATGATGGATTCATGCCACTTCAAATTGTACCCTTTTGATATTAATCAACTACAGTGAGGCATGTGTGAGCAAGTAATGGCCATGAGCCTCTTCCTAATCAGCCACATCAAATTCCAATGGCTCTAAGGGACCAGCTATTTACTACTACTGTGCCTCTGTACTTTTAAAAAATTGTTTGCACGGAGCATGGTTTATAATCTGTCATCATCCAACTCACCAGGAGATTGCACTCCGGCTGTGGCAGCAGAGGCTTGAGGACATCCGGAATGAATATCGGTGGCTGGTGGCCCTTCAGGAAGAGGAGAATGAGGCCAAGGCATCAGTAGCCGCTGTCACCGGCCCTAGCTCCTCCAACCCACCACCAATGCCTCCAGCCTCCAGCTGACACCACCATTGCAGCCGCCAGCCAGCATCAGCCCATCCATGTTCCACCAGTGCTTGCCCTGCATTTTCCAGCACTGTGGCTCCAACACCTTAAGCGTCTAGCCTGCCAGATGGCACATATGGAGGTAAGTCTCAAAGATTTCTGGACAATGTAGAAAACTCCCTCTTCTGACTCTTTTTTACATTTTTTATTTTGGTAGGATGGACACTTGTGGGTGGAGAGGGTTGGAGGGAGGTGGGACGGGTTTTTGAACATTACATATTGGACTTTTCTTTGGACTTTTTGGAAATGGGCTATTTCTTTGTTTGGGAAGAGCGGTAGGCCTGTTGTGGGTGGAAACGGTAGGTTTTTGTATTTGTTTAAAATAAAGGGGCTCATTTATTTTACTCAATTTATGCCTCAAATGTTTATATTGGTGTTTTAGTATGCACTGCTGTCTTTTAGTGTATCCTGTTTTTTAAACCTGCTAAAAAAGGGTATCTGATTTACTTATGCCCTTGCTCTATAGCCCGCTGCTACTATATTGACCACTAGCAGATGATTTTTCCTAATAGAACCTAGATACATATAGGCAGGTAAGACAACATTTTCTTTAGTAGGAGTTAATTACTAACAAAACAAGTTAACTTCAATCCACAGTTCTTCTTTTACCTGAATGGATGAAGCGAAGGAGTCTCTCGTCTTACTGCAGGAAATTATCCATGATGGCATCTTAAGGGGTGGTAGGTAGTAGTAGCAGCAGGCTAGTACACTAACAGGTAAGACAGAACTTTGCATAAGGTGTCACTTCCACCTGTGCAATCACCAACTACAGGATTACTCAAAGAGTTATCTATCACCGTCAACTAGATTGGAAGAAAACAGAGAGTTAAAGGGATATCATCATACTATCATAACTTTAGGAAGACTGAGACTAGACTACTACAATGACAGTATTTGACACACAGCACAGAAGACCTGATATCATAATAAAATCTAGCAGTATCAATTTCTTCTGAGCAATCGTGGAGAGCTACAAAGCTAAACTTCGGAAATTAAATCATGGAGTCGGGAGAAGTAGGCTCAGACTCGAGTGGTTGGACCAGGTTAACCGTTTACAGAACACACACACAAGGCAAGAATGATGATGTTGATGGGTCTGATGTGGAATATTGCTAAGATAATAGAAGGTTAAGGTCCTGCAGTGAGTGGAGGTTGTTTTCACCACATCCACCCCAGCAAGTGTGTGATTCATTTATGGTGTAAAATTAAGTCGCCCCTCAATAAATCACAGAGCCTGGGGAAAGAGGCTTAGGGGCTTGATGAATGGATGGGAAAGGGGAGTTGGGGGAAAGCTGTGACAAAGTAAAATACTGCACAAAAGAAACCACAACAATATTCATCCGTTTGCTGATTAGCACACTATCATCAATCTGTTGTGGACGGAAACAAAGGGATAAGTATGACACAATTCAGTTAAATAAATGTCAAACTCTCCTTTTGTCCCATAGAGACCCCAGATTGTATATCCTAAGTGTTATATCTTCTAGGTTTTTTGAAATATGGAAGATTGAATTTAACCCACCTAGTTCTAAAAATGATGATTGTTAAAAGGAAAATTATAATGTTTTGCCAAATTGAGTGATGCATCTCTATTTTTCTTGGAATGTCCTTCACTCTGGTGCCTGTCTGAACTTATTAGGTAGGTAAGTTGGAGTCTTACACTTTCCCCAACTTTTGTTTGCACAGGAGAGGACTAGGAGAAGGTCTGTGTATTGAAAAGAAGAGTAGCTGTATTATAGAATAAAGGAGAAGGTCAAAAGAAACAAGGTAAGCTTCATGAGGAGTCAGGAGTGTACCAAGAAGACTCAGGTAGAGCAAGAATGTAAGTGGAGTTTTACGCTTGATCTTGCAATGCAGCAAACACATACTCTGCAGCATTTCAGAATCAACACACCTTTCTCCAGTTCACAGAGCTGAGTGAGTACTAGGCCTCAGAGTCTTCACAATCATTATGGGTTCTCTTTGAAGTCAATAATTTTCTCCTTTCTAGCTGTTGAGGTAGTCCTGCCCTGAGTCCTTCCATATTCCTCCTCCAGATTCTGAGTAACTCTGTCCCAGTCACAACCCAAGCAAGGTAGACCTGTAAAGTGCACTGCTGTTGAAAAACAAATAGAGAAACAGAACTGGAATATTTTTTGTGTAAATATGTGTTTGGTAACTAAAGTGGCTGGTCTGTTCTGAGGAACCAGAAAAAAAGGAGTGGACCCTGCAGGATAATTTTGAAAGGCTGATCACTTTCAGGAAAATAAATGATTACCCATTAGCCTCCAAACATCACAAATCATCAAAAACAAGTTTGCAAATGTTTTGAACTGCCTCCCTCACTGTCAGCCACCACACACATAGGTCATCACTCACAAATTCCCAATCACTCAATTTATCACCACTCATTGGTGCAATAGTTATTTAATAGTTACATTTCCCAATTCAAAGATGGTGGTTTAACAAAATATCTCTTCCTTGATGGTATTCACACATTGGTATTAGACATTGGCACTGGCAGTCTTTTAATGATGTTCTGGAGCAGCCCTGCTAGGTGATGTTAAACAAATAGGATAGGCAATGGCATGTTAGGGAGGCAGGCATCATCTCCAAAGTGCTGAAGGGCATGGGGGGGGCTTCTTCATTGCACATGGGTCCAACTCCAATCAGGGCTTATATGTGACTATAAAATGGTGGGGCAGCATAAATCTGACACAAACATAATGTTGCACTAGCATATATATTTTCTTTGCAGCAAAAGAAAGAGAAAAAGAAGCTAAACGAGAAATAATTACAAAGTTCTATGGTGGCACTGGCATACTCAGTCTGGGAAGTAGAGTTCATCCTCAAACTCTGGTGGCTCTCCCAGAAGTGAATCATCTAACATGCTTGAATCTGGCCAATCATCCTCTTCTTCCTCCTGTGGTGTTCCAGGAACAGTGTAATCAGATGGTTTAAAATCCTGGTTCATTTTGATCATGGTCAATCTCTCCACATTTTGAGGCAAGAGACTGGTCTTTGTCACTGTGAAAACTGCACCAGCAGTACTGAACACAGATTTATCAGACACACTGCCTACAGGACAAGCCAGAAACTCTTTAGCCAGCCAACTGAGCTCTGGCCATTGGTTCATCTTTCCATACCAATACACCAATGGGATTTGATCCACATACACCTGTTTCAGAAACTCCTGGAACATCCTCTGGTCATTGGTACTGCCACATGCACTACCACTTTTCCCTTTGCTTCTGCACTGGACGTAACACCTGACACTTAGTACCAAGTCAATGCAGAGGTTGGGTCTCATTTTTGATTTGCTGTTGTCACTGGTTTTTTTGTTGATTGGGTTTGTGGATGTGAGACAAGACTGCCCAATATGGAATTTGAAGGCAGCACCCCAGAACTGCAGAGTGGGACTCTAAGTTCCAGCCATTCTTCTTACAGTTCTCCTGCTTCCTTAACAAATCACCTTTGGTATTGTTAAACATCCACTTCAGAAAAATGAATAAAAGTGGAAAGATTTTTTTGTAGCGAGAATCAAGTAGGGTGGCACAGATGTAATCTTTGAGATGATGTCATTTTTCAGCCTTGCATTACAAGTCAAATGATAGCTTAGGCTCCCAACTAGGGCATGCTGTTCTGGGTTTTCGTGCGCACCCTTGAAAGCAAACCTTTCATACACCTTCTCTAGCTGGTGTCATAGCAGATGCAATAACAGGATACCTTGGCCCCTTGTACTGTCTTCCTTACTAACTTCCCATGTGAAAACCTCAAAAGGGAGCAGCATCTGTGTGAGGTGTTTGACTAATCCCCAATTGTCCACATCTATGGTCATAGCTTTCCCAATTGCATCAGCTCCTCTTTGATTGACATAGTCATTCATCTGTTTGTACTACTCAAACAGACATTGCAACATATAATATTCCAACGTGTGTTAGCACGTTCTGTATCAGGTCTTTAACTGGTACTGTGTTACCATGTTGAATATTTCGCAACTGCTTCCAGGCTTTTAAAAGAATGGTGGAAATGAGTGCAGATGCATCTGCTGGTAGTCATTATGTTGCTTACTATGTCTTCTTTTTTAAGAAAGTCTTGCACAACCAGATTGATGCAGTACACCAAACACAGGACTCTAAAATGGCCACTGTCTGCAAGGGCCTTGACTATGTTACTGCCATTGTCCATGCCAACAAATCCAATTTGAAGGCCTCTGGGTCGCAGCCATTTGCTATTGAATTCCTCCAAGATCTTTGCAGTTGTGTATGATTTCTCCATGGCGAATTTGGCTACTGTTGCATGCCATCAAAAGCTCTTAAAAACGTCTTCAGGTCCAAGACCTTTTGATAGTTTTTGCTTTATCCTAACAAATGAGATCCAGTGTGCAGTGATGCACATGTAATCATTCGCCTGACAACTGGTCCACATGTCTGTTTTCAGGTGGATAGTGTGGACAAAACTTTGCTGAGAAGCTTGTCCAATCAATTGCAGCACACTGTGATGCAGCACTGCAACAGCAACTCTGGCAAAATAAGACTGACTTAGAATCTTCCATTTTGGGTAGAGGGTTACCATAGACTCTAAGAATCCAACTCCTTCCACAAAAGAAAAAGGGAGGAGGTCCAGCGCTAACATTTTTGCCAGCTTCCCATTGTACAAACGTGCCATTGGGTGGTTGCTGTCATAGAGCCTCTCCTGCTTAAAGATGCCCGTAATTGTAGCCTGGATTTTCTTCCTTTTTGAAGCCACTGACAGAGGTGACTTTTGAGAACTTCAGGAAGACCTGGCTGCGGTTTCTGTACACTTTGCTCTGTTTCCTGAAACAATTGGGTACTACTTTGTGAAAGGGACAAATCCAATTCAACATCACTGCTCGATGACATCACCATGATTGTAGTGGCTGCCTCACTGACAGACATGGTCTTGGGTTAGAGTGGTGCTGTTGATGAGGAAGAGAGCTCCCAGGTTCCTCCCTGGAGGCCGGTGTAGCAAGCACACGTCTCCTGGCAAACACAGAACACATGAAAACCAATGGCAAGGGACACTGCCAGGATGGACAAAATGGCTGCTAGCCACATGGCCAAACAACAGCTACGAACAAGGAGTCATGGGAAGCAAAGAACACATGCAAGCCTATGGCAAAGGGACACTGGCTGCATGCAACAAATGGCCATCAGCCGCATGATCAAACAACAACTGAAAATAAGCAGCCATGGAGAGGAAAGAACACTTGTAAGGCTATAGCATGGGACACTTGCTAGGTGGAGAAAATGGCTGCCAGTCAGCTACATGGTCAAACAACAACAGCAAGGAGGTACAGGAAACAAAGAACACATGCAAGCCTATCGCAAAGGGACACTTGCGGAATGGACAAAATGGCTGCGAGCCACATGGTCAAACAACAACAAAAAGGAGCAAGGAGGCATGGCAAACAAAGAACACCTGCAAGCCTATGGTAAAGGGACATTGGCTGCATGCACAAAATGACTGCCAGCCATATGCTTAAACAACAAAACAGGGCACAAGGAGGCATGGCAAACAAAGAACACATGCAAACCTATGGCAAAGGGAAACTGGCTACATGTTCAAACAACATGGTCAAACAACACCCTCCCATTCCATCAACTGTTAACCCACAATATAGACACTTTTTGAAAACAAAATGAAATGCAAACAATAGCCAACATTTTAAATTTAATTCAATGCCATCCCTGCCCTAAAAAAAGTTTAAAAAACATGTACCACTGAAAAATATTTATTTCATGCACTGATGACTGATACAAACATGTAGAAAAGGTATTGAGCTGTGCAACATTTTTTTTCCTTTTTAAAAGGTGAAAAATTAATGAAATGCAAAATAATAAAAACTAGGCCTATACTAAAACTCCAGGCCACCGACCACTATAAAATGTATTAATCGAATTCACGTACAAAGAAATACTGGTACAGGCCCAAGGAAACAAACAATGCCCTTGTACAATTGTTTTTTTACTCACTTGTGTGATTCAACAAAACAAAGTCCTTAAATCCAAAGGTATATCCAGGAGACAAAGAGAGTGATCCCTGAACCTCGAAATCCAAGTGAAAAGTGACCAGGAGATGGACAAAGCACAGGGAGGAGCCTGCTGGACTGGAACAGGATGTTGGAGTCTCTGAAGCGCTTCCATCTTGTTTGAAAAAAAAGGCTTCTCAATCCGAAAGACAAATTGCAAGGTCCATTGGACAATGTCTATTTGACTAGTTTTAGGGCTTTGGAGTAAAAATCCACTTCAGAATTGAGTTTGCACTCGTGAACAGCCCTGTTTTGGCTGCTGGCGAGGCCGGAAGCAGCTTGAGCGAATGCAAAGTTTTGCGTATGCTCGCTAGCACGATCACAAACAAATTCCGATTCATGCTGGAGTGCGGAATTTAGGAACTCTGCACTATTCTGCATAGCGTGAAGTGCCGGAATTCTGCAAACACTGTCAGTAGAGCAGAATTCCATGCCCAGGCATAGCGTAAATGCAAATAAAAAGGGTAGTTTGGGACTTTGGAAGTACTTTTCATTCCAGAGTCAAATTTGGATTTTTTTTTTTTTAAACCAGTCTGCAAGGCAAACCTGGCTTTAAAATGACACCAGACACCATAGCAATGTGTTAAGTCCACTGGGGTCTCTAAATCTACATGTCCTCCAATATACTAGGCACTTGCAGGTAGGTTGTCTTGACCTATTACAATTATACCAATGACCATATACCTTTTGTGGATAGAGCACTGGCCTTGGTTAGCAGAGCCCAGAGCCCTTTCGGAGTCAGTAACCACCAGGGTCAGTCAAAACAGGGGTGAAGATGGCAAAAAAAGGTGATTTTCCTATACACACTGCCCTGTGGTACCCACAATACCTTTTAGTATTCTCAACTGATCTAATTTCGTTGAAAGAGCAATGGGCCTACCCAACACATTGGGCAACATTTATGTCATATTTAAGGCTCCCAGTTTTCTGTTTTTCAAGATTTGTACAGAAAATACAGACAGAAAATAATATGTTTTGTGACTGTATTTATTTTTAAAAGTGGAAAAATACTGAAAATTGTACATGTTATTAGTGACTCTCCATGCTGTATTTTGGGAATTTCAAGCGACATCTGAGCAGATAGACAGCATGAGAAGTAAAAAAAAAGCAGATTGTGTTTTCCCTAAATATAGGCATGTGTTAACATATATTTGAGGTATAATGCTGATTTTTACCTGTGGTTGTAGTGTTTTGCTATATTTTCTGCTTATTTTGTTAAAATGGGACAGATATCATAGTATGAGAGCATATTTATCGGTTAAATAAATGTGAAAATACATCACTTTATGGCTAAATTTAGTCTCTAAACACAAAGTAAATATGGATAAATACCAATGAGGTCTGGAAAATAAATGTGGAGAAATATAAATGGGAATGTTAAAAAAAGAAATACCATAAAACAGGAGCCTTAGTTATATTGTATCAGTAGGACTGTTTTAAGCAACAGCCTTATACCATGTGAAAGAAACTCCTGTTTTTGAGTGACATCCAGTGACATTTGGTAAGGGGGTCTTACTCACCTCAAATAGCCTATCTGGAGCCTGTATAGGTAGCTACGTTGGATCAGGTACAATCCTGATTACATAGCCACTTTAAGGGGCTATTGAAGTGTCCTTGAAATCCAACTCCTAAGGGGAACCCAGCTTTTCCTCCCAACATTCCCCCCACTTGAGCCTCAAGCCTCAGCTTGGAGCAGAGATCTGGGACACAAGATACTGTTGTACAATAGTCTTGGGAAGGCTCCTCTGCTTAGGAAGAATTCATCCATTTGTTGAAATTGTCAATTGACATATTAAACTTTTAGTATATTGGAACCTCTCTTTTCAGAGTTGATATAAGAGGTTTTGTTGAGCTGTTTATTATTTGGGATGATTTGGGTATTAGAGAAGGCAATCTTTGCCCTAACATGTTATTTTTCTTAGATTTCCTTTCCTGTTTGGGGAACAGAGTGTGTTTTAATGGCACATATTTTGTCAGTTCATTTCTAGTTATCTGAATTACTTTTATTGTCTAAATCCTCAGAATACTATCATATAAAATGTTTCTGTCATTTTCTTTTTTTAAGGCAGCAATGGAGTCTGTAGCTGATGATAAGGCTTCATGAAAATAGGCCACAAAGATGGATACATCATCTCTCCTGCTCAAGAGGGCTGTAAGGGAGACCATCTAGGAAAATAGTTTATGAGGGTCTATTTGACAGGTCCTTGGTGCAAATTGGATGACTACTGGCCTTTAATGATCTGGATTTTATTAGAAATGTAATCACAAACATTTTTTTAATTTGTGGTCAGTTGTTTCATGTAGTGCTCTACAACTATATTGAGTGTTAACCCCTTCGCTGCCAGGCTATTTCCCCCTCAGGTGCCAGACCTTTTTTTGGCTAATTGAGGAAATTTGCTATTAGGCCCTCATAACTTTTTGTTCACATAAGCTACCGATGCCAAATTTGTGTCCTTATTTTGCCAACATCCTAGGGATTCTAGAGGTACCCAGAGTTTGTGGGTTACCCTGAAGGACACCATGAAATTAGCCAAAATACAGCTAGACATTCCTAAAAGGTAGTCAAAATTCTGAATTCAGAAAAGGGTAATTTGTGTAGATCCTACAAGGTTTTCATACAGAAAATAAGAGCTGAAATACAAAAATATTGAAATTGAGACGAAAGAACAGGCATTTCTTTCCACATTTTAATATGTAACTTTTTCCTGCCATATCAGATTTTCAAAAGCAATATACCTTTACATCTGCTGGACTCTTCTGGTTGGGGGATATATAGAGCTTGTAGTTTCATCAAGAACCCTGGCTACACAGATCCAATAAATGAGGTGCACCTTGCAATAGGTTTTCATTGTATACCGGGTATACAGAAAATTATTTGCTAAAACATAAAGAGTCAAAAATAGGTATCAAGGAAACCTTTATATTTCCAAAATGGGCACTAGATAAGCTGTTGAGAAGCAGTGGTTATTTGCACCTCTCTGAATTCCAGGGCCCCCATGCAAGCATGTGAATTACAGGGCATTTCTCAAACAGACGTCATTTTTACGCACTGTCTTACATTTGGAAGGACAAAATGTAGAGAAAGACAAGGAGCATAACAATTGTTCTGCTATTTTGTGTTGCTCCAAGTCTCCTGAAAGAAATGTTACCCCACTTGTGTGGGTAGGCCTAATGCCCACGACAGGAAATGCACCATGGACACATCACATTTTCCCAAAGAAAACTGACCTGTTTTTTGTGGATTTTGGCCTCTAGCTGACCGGCATCTAGGAAAACCTACCAAACCCAGACATTTCTAAAAACTAGACACCTAGGGGAATTCAGAATGTGGTGCCTTGTGGGGCTCTCACCAAGTTCTGTTGCCCAGAATCCTTTGCAAACCTCAACATTTGGCAAAAATAATTTTTTTCCTCACATTTTGGTGATGGAAAGTTCTGGAATCTAAGAGGAGACATACATTTCCTTCCACGCAGCGTTCCCCCAAGTCTCCCGATAAAACTGGTACCTCACTTGTGTGGGTAGGCCCAGTGCCCGTGATAGGAAAAGCCCCAAAACACAACGTGGACACATCACATTTTCCTAAAGAACACTGACCTGTTTTTCGCAAAGTGCCTAGCTGTGGATTTTGGCCTCTAGCTCAGCCGGCACCTCCGAAAACCTACCAAACCTGGACATTTCTAAAAACTAGACACCTAGGGTAATCCAGAATGGGGTGACCTGTGGGACTCTCACCAGGTTGTGTTACCCAGAATCCTTTGCAAACCTCAACATTTGGCAAAAAAAAAAAAAACACTTTTTCCTCACATTTTGGTGATGGTAAGTTCTGAAATCTAAGAGAAGCCACAAACTTCCTTCCAAACAGCATTCCCCCAAGTCACCCGATGAAAGTGGTACCTCACTTGTGTGGGTAGGCTTAGTGCCCACGTGCGGGAAATGCCCCAAAACACAATGTGGACACATCAAAATGATATATTACAAAACTACCTGTTTTTGCAACAGGGTCACCTGCATTTTTGGTCCCAGGTGCGTTGGTCATCTAGGGAAACCTACCAAACCCAGACATTTTTTAAAACTAGACACCCGGAGGAGTCCAGGGAGGTGTGACTTGCGTGGATCCCCCATTCCTCTGCAAACCTCAAATATAGCTAGACAAATCACATTTTCCACACTTTTCTTTGTAGTCTCTCTGTGCCTGTACCAATTTACTACCACCCAATGTTCCCCTTGGTCTGCCAATAAAAATGATACCTCACTTGTGTGGGTGGCCCAGGTGCCTGCAACAGAAAAAGCTGTAGAGGTTGAGGGGATAGCACAGTGAGTTGATAAGCACATATTTTTCTTTTATACATCTTTAGGCTGACTCTGCTTTGGGAACCCACACAAATGAGGTATCATTTTACCTTGGACACTGAGGGGAACGCTGGGTGGTAGGAAATTTGTGCAGCAGCAGTGATCCTACAAAGAAAAGGGAGGGAAATATGTTTTTTTAAGCAAATTTTGGTGTTTGCAGTGGAGTCTAGGTAAGAAAATGTTGGGGGATCCATGCAACTCATGCCTCCCTAGACTCCTCAGGGTGTCTAGTTTTAAAAAATGTCTGGGTTTGGTAGGATTCCCTAGATGAAGGCCGCTCCCGGGACCAAAAATGTAGTTGCCCCTCAAACACAGGTAGTTTTGTAATAGATCCTTTTGATGTGTCTACTTACTTCTGTGATGTTCCAAACACTAAAATTGTGGAAAGAAACGCACTTAGGTTATGTTAAGAAGACCCCTCCCCCTTTAACCAAGTTGGTGGAATACTTCATCATCAGGGTCCCACTCGAGACACCTAGCATGTCACGGGTGTGCTGCAACACCTGATTACAGCGGAGCAGGTTTTTTCATTTTTACCATACATACTGGTTGGATTTGGCACGAGGGTGAGTGATGGTTCAGTAGATCAAATCTTATTAACAAGAGATTTTGCAAAAAATGAAATGCACAATAACTGAAAGGCCAAAGAACAGAACCAATGAATCATTGCTAGTGAGATGTAAAGTCGCGACAAGGCCCCAACTGCTTTACAGTCCATTCACACACCTTTCATATATGACATGCACAAGACCATTCAATCCGCCATCCACGGGCCCAGGACATTACAGCATTCGCATCAATAGACAGTGCCAGTCAAGGGCCCATAACTTTTATGCGCCCACATGCCTGATACAGCAATCACACCAGATGATAGGAGTGTGTGGACTGGCGTTTGGTTAGCAGTGTGTTGCAGTGGTCAACAGCAAGTCACTATTTACATCACCAGCCAAGCGTCACTCCACGCACACTGCTAGCCAAGCGCCACTCCACGCACACCACCAGCCAAGCGCTACTCCAGACACATCGCCAGCCAAGTGCCACTCCACGCACACCGCCAGCCAAGCACCTCTCCACACACACCGCCAGCCAAGCACCACTTCATGCACACGGCATAACTTTTTTTTAAACAACAAAGAAACCACCAACTAATTAGAAGTAAGTACAAAACTACAAGCACAAAAGCTCTAACTAAATACAAGACAGTAATGCCAACTGTGAAACTGAACATATGAAAATATAGAACAGACAGTTCACAGTAGTTCCCAATAATGTTTTTGAGTGTGGTAACTCCTGAAACAGCCACCCACACACAGTCCAGGCTTTGAAGGACAATCAGGGAAGTACATCCTAGTCTCCTTCTGGATACCTCTTCGAGCACAGACTCTTAGCAGGAAAGTCTTTTTTGGCTGTGGGAGGAATGTGTTCAGCAAAGTGGCAATCTTTCAGTCTAGTCTCATCCTCCACCACTACTTCTCTAGGAACTCTTGCCTGTTCCAGGACAACAAGGCTCGCTATGACAAACTCCTGAAATGTCACAAATGTCATCCTTGACTCTGGAGAACTAATCTTGAACACAACAAAAGCGTTAAAAGTTGCCAAGTGGAACACGTGAACCGCTGATTTCTTATACCAAACTTAAGCCTTCCGAGCAGCAGTGTAAGGTTCCAACCTCTGACCTACTTTATCAACACCACCCACGTGCTTATTGTAGTCTAAAATGCACACAGGTTTGCGCACTTCAGCAACATGACCCCAAACAGCCACAGGTTAAGTACTCTCATCATGGATGGTAGTTAGCATGTACACTTCCCTCTTGTCTACAAATTTCAGAGCTAGCAGCTCATCATTCCGCAAGGTACTGCACTGTGCCTTCTCAAGTTTTTTACAGACTAGCTCTCTTGGATAGCCTTTCTGGTTAGAGCGGATTGTGCCACAAGCAACAGTATCTACTCTGAACAATTCCTTGAACAACCGCACTCTAGTGTAGAAATTGTCTACGTACAAATGGTGGCCTTTGTTAAACAGTCGTCTACCAAGTTCCCACACAATTTTCTCGCTAACTTCAAAAGTGGGCAGACAACCAGGGGGGTCAATACTGGAATCCCTACCATTATAGACCCGGAAATCATAAACATATACTGTACTACTTTCAGATGGCATATACAATTTAATTCCATTCCGTGCCCTCTTGTTAGGAATGTACTGCCTAAAAACCAAACGACCCTTGAACAGGACCAAAGACTCACAAACAGATATTTCTTTGCCTGGAACATAGACCTCTGAAAACTGATCTACAAAATGATCAAGGACAGGTCTAATCTTGAAAAGACGGTCAGAATCAGGGTGATCTTGTGGCAAGGCTAATGCATTTTCAACAAAATGCAGCATCCGAAGAAGAAGCTCATACCTGTTACGACTCATGGTTGCAGGAAATATAGAAGTTGCCATCAAGGGACTAGTAGATCAATATGAAGACAGTGATGGCTTCCTTATCGACCCCATCAAAAAAGTTAAACCCAAGAACTTTTTCAACTCTTCAGATTTGTGGGAATCCACCGGCTAGCTCTAGAGTGTGGCCCAGGTCTGGCAGCAATGTCCCTCAAATACTGCTCTGCATACAAATTAGTCTGCTCAACAATCTCTTCCAAAAATACATCGTCCGTAAACAACTGAAAGAAATTGCAAAAGGGTTTCCGTATTCACTCTACACCCTGGGAGACAAGTAAAGGCAGGCAGCTGTGGCTGCTCCATGTTTGAGGCAACCCAGAGTTCAGGTCTTCCAATGGGAAGCCTTTCAGCCGCAGGCTGCTGAACCATTGGCACATGAGTGTCCTCCTCTAAAACAGGCACTTCATCAGCACTGATGGGGGCAGATGGGCCTAAAAAAATAGGCTGACTACCCAGCAGTGCTTTTTTCCCTCTGGGGGGCGACCCTGGTCCAAGGGGATACACCCCACACACAAAAAACACAAAAAATGATACCCGTTTTCCAGTGGCGGGGCAGATCAGCCTAAAAATAAAAGGCCGCTCTTCTCCCAAGGGAGGAAGAAATGGCATAAAATATATTGCCCCCTATGGGGGGCAGCCCTTGCCCAAGGGGCACTCCCCCCACACAAAACAGACACACACAATATCCCTGGCTCTAAGTTTTTTCTGCCCCCAAGGCCTAAAAAAATATGCTGATCTGCCCCCAAGCGAGGCAGAGCTGCCAACTAGTGCTTTGTCCCCTTTGGGGGTGACCCTTGCCCAAGGGGCCACCCCCTACAAAAAAAAAAAAAAAAAAAAACAATCCCTGGTTTCTAGTGGCTTCAGCCTAAAAATAAGAGGCCGAAATGGCATAAAATATTTTGCCCTTTGGGGGGGGGGCAACCCTTGCCCAAGGGGCCACCCCCCACACAAAAAACACACACACACACAAAATCCCTGGCTTTGAGTGGCTTCTGCCTCTGCCAAATAGTGCTTTTCCCCTTTGGGGGGCGACCCTTGCCCAAGGGGCTGCCCCCCACACAAACAAACACAAAAAACAATACCTGGTTTCCAGTCACTTCTGCCCCCTTTGGGGGTAGATCGGCCCAAAAATAAAAGGCCTACCTGTCCTCAAGAGGGGCAGAAACAGTGAAAAATATTTTGCCCCCTTAGGGAAGCGACCCTTGAACAAGGGGCCGCTCCCCTTCACAAACACACACACACACAAAAACAAAATAAGTGGTGCCTATAGGTATTCCTGCAGCCCAATCACATTGCGATCGGAGCAGCAGGAATGCTAAAAGAGACATCGAAGGAAAGGAAAAGCCTTTCCTTTCTCCCGATGTCTCTTTCTCCGCAGTCCCCCACACGCCAGAGGAGAAACTCACCTCCTCTTCTGAAGACGCGCTGGAAGCAAATGGCTTCCAGCACGTCTGGCACCCTTGGGTGATGTCAGCGCACGATCGTGCACTGACGTCATTAGAGGGGGGAAGGATCAGGGGTGGAAGGGAAAGCGAGCCCTGCCCTGGGGGGGTGACGGGGAGGCCCTTGAGGAAGCGCTAGCGCTTTCCCTGAGGACCGGTCCCAGGACGTAATGGTGACATCCGTGGCACCTCAGTGTCAGGCCACCGGACGTAACCATTACGTACATGGTGACCAAGGGTTAAATATCATTCGGTTAAAATATGGTCTGCAGAATATCAGCTACCAAATTATCATAAAATAATTTATATAGGGAACTATTGATTTACATTTCTTACCCTTAAAAAGGCAATCATTTCCACTCTATCTGCAGCCACCCTCAAAGTCTTCTTAATGCCAACTTTATTCCCTGCAGCCATCATCTTAGATTTCAGCAGGCTAATCTGCAGCTTCTTCTCTTGGCTGAAATTATCACTCTTATTACTTCATCAGTCACTTCTTTCGTTGATTCATTATGGTGGTTCATACATTGCATCTAGAATGTAGAAAGAGAGAGGGAAACAATGCTAGGAAGGACATGTTTACTTTCCAGTGTCCCAGCTGTTTGAGAAAATTGCACAAATTAGTCTACAAAATAAGCACATCCATATTTTAAAACATATTCCATATACAACAGTACAATGGACAAATGTGCTGACAGATTGAGCACATAATAATACTGTGTGTGAAATAGAGGAGTAATACCGTGGTGATACTGTTCATGCTGGATCTAATGAAAAAATATATCAACAGTTTTTCAAACATGTCATTCTCATTCTGTTGATACCCCTGTACATTCAGGTGATGAGGTTGGTCTTATCAATGTTTTGTGCTTTATGGCCAACAGTCAGTGGGTATCATCAACCTATTGGGACTTGTCAGTTGATAGAGGGACTTTAATAGGAGTAAAAGCATTAGACATAAACCTGTATGAAAGAATTTGTAGACCTAATCGAATGCTGGGTTTTAAACATGACTTTTGCATTCAAAGCTTACATGACATCATGCACTTTATGGAAAATGTTAAAAATAGCAAATTCTTATTACCTTAGCTCTTTCTCTTTTGTAAATTTTGACCTCTGCTGTGTCCTATGGTAACAACTGAATGAATGGAGAGAATATTAGTGCTTTGTTTCATGAACACTAAACCTGAGAGAGGAATTGCTGCAATGTTAGATTCATCCTAAAAAATGTTTCTTTATGAATACGATTTACTAGACAGTTGTGTGAGAATGGAAATGATTTCATCTGAAAATTATACTGTGGTCTCATAACTGTTTTTTCCCCCATAGACACAAACTGGTGAGAAGAACATCAACTGTTTTACTGATGTATAGAAATTAGTTAAATGTATCAGGTATTTAGGATGTTTTTTTGTTAAAACTTGCCATCTAGACAAAAGCTGTCCCATTCACATGAAGAGCTCAAATTCGTATTGGTGGAAACCGAAGATTAGATAAACAATTTTTATAAAATGTTTCAATGTAAAACACCGATAAATGTGTTGTTCCCAGGGAGAGGAGAGCAGACATAGATACAGACCAATGCCCATAGACACATATGCTTAGAGAGATTTTCCATTCTTTAACGATGATTGCTCCTTGAGTGCTCTCTGACACTTTTTTTTATTCATTTAATTTCTCAAAGGCTTTTGAACATGTCACTGAGAGATTCCACCAAAACTCTTGGGGACGTATATGCTTTCACATTTGAGACAAAAACTTTTTTGGGTTTCTCTACTGAACTTTATTTTTCTGAAACTAGCTTAGAATAGGGTTTAGGTCTCTATGAGACATGCTATATGATTTGTTCTGTAACTTACATTGACTTTGTTTGATTTGCTAATAAAGATGTTAATGAATTAAATGATTATTAAAACTTCTAAAATAGAACCCAATTCTCATTATTGATTCTATAAATACAATGTAATTAAAGAACTGAGAAATCTAAATGTTTTGATTGCAGCTTCTTCCTTATTCACTAATCACCAAGGTGCATTGCTTCAGAGCCCAGTAGTAAGCGCAGATTAATAATTATTATTGTGAGTCTACACTCCTCCATAGGCTAAATCTACGAGGTCAAAATGTTTTATATAATTTATTGGGCTAGAATGAATCAGCGATCGTGTGCAGTAATATTAAGTTAAACTGCAGAGGGGAAAAATACACACCTTCCAGGGAGAGTGATATGATCACAGCAAACTGCAAATTCATTGCATACCTGGGTATTGGTCGGCAGCACAACTACCTTAGTCTGTCTTGCAAACTCGGTTCTCGTTTGGAGTGAGTGTTGGTCTTGTCCCGTTTTATTAGTTCTGCATCATCACTAAATAGTAATGCATGAACACTATTAGAAATGGGGTCTTTGGCTGACAGTCAGGGTACCCCCTGTTCAAGCAAGGATCCTCACTCTAGTCAGAGTAAAAGAGAATCACCCTCAGCTAACCCCTGATTACCCGCTTGGTAGCTTGGCAGAGCAGTAGGCTTAACTTCAGGTGTAAAGTATTTGTACCAACACACACAGTAACTTAATGAAAGCACTACAAAATGACACAACACAGGTTTAGGACAATAGGAAATATTTATCTAAACAAAACAAGACCAAAATGACAAAAATCCACCATACACAAGTCAAGTTATCAATAAAAATGCAAACAGAGTTTTTAAGTAGTTTTAAACACACACTAACACTGTTAGCGTGAAAATGTACCTTGAGTGCGTTAAAAATAACCCCGCATGGGCAAGTGCACGTCAAAAAGGGCTTGCGATGTGTTGATTCCACTCACGAGCGGGACCTTGCATTGTTTCTCCTTTCGCCGGGTCGGGTTACGTCATTTCTTCTCTCCGCAGTAGAGCGATGCGTTGATCTGGTCAGCACTCTCGGGTACGGGCAGGCCTTGAGTTGTTTTTAAATGCCCAACGGTACTTCAGTCAGAAATACAGCCGCACGATGATCTGAAAACCAAGCAGCGTGGGTTGTGATCTCCCAGCCTCCGTCAGCGATGCTGCAAGTCGTTTCTCCTGCTCTGTGTGTTGATTTATCGGCCACGTTTCCGTCGAGAGCTGTTTTGTAGCAGCGGAGCTGGTGGTGCGTCATTTCTTCAGCCGCAGATCAGAGTTGTGTCAATCTTTTCCCCGCACGGCGCTCTGTGCGTGGATTTCCTTTTCTTTAGGCTGCCAGTTTCTCCTTTCAGGGTCCCAGGAACTGGATGGGTATGACAGGGCAGAGTAGAAGTCCCTCCAGAGACTCCAGGTGCTGGCAGAGAGAAGTCTTTGCTGTCCCTGAGACTTCAAACAACAGGAGTCAAGCTCTAAATCAAGCCCTTGGAGATTTCTTCCCAAGATGGAAGGGACTCAAAGACCAGTCTTTGCCCTCTTACTCTGGAAGAATCAGCAACTGCAGGATAGCTCCACAAAGCACAGTCACAGGCACGGCAGCTCTTCTTCCTCAGCTCTTCTCCAGGCAGAGGTTCCTCTTGTTTCTAGAAGTGTTTCTAAAGTCTGTGGTGTTGGGTGCCCTTCTTATACCCAATTTCTCCTTTGAAGTAGGCCTACTTCAAATTGAAGTCTCTTTTGAATGTGAAATCCTGCCTTGCCCAGGCCAGGCCCCAGACACTCACCAGGGTGTTAGAGACTGCATTGTGTGAGGGCAGGCACAACCCTTTCAGGTGTAAGTGACCACTCCTCCCCTCCCTCCTAGCACAGATGGCTCATCAGAATATGCAGGCTACACCCCAGCTCCCTTTGTGTCACTGTCTAGTGTGAGGTGCAACCAGCCCAACTGTCCAACTGACCTAGAAAGGGAATCCACAAACAGGCAGAGTCACAGAAATGATATAAGCAAGAAAATGCCCATTTTTTTAAAGTGGCATTTTCAAACACACAATCTTAAAATCAACTTTACTAAAAGATGTATTTTTAAACTGTGAGCTCAGAGACCCTAAACTCCGCATGTCCATCCGCTCCCAAAAGGAATCTACACTTTAACTCAGATTTAAAGGTAGCCCCCATGTTAACCTATGAGAAGAACAGGCCTTGCAACAGTGAAAAACGAATTTAGCAATATTTCATTGTCAGGACATATAAACCACATTACTATGGGGGTTATTCTAACTTTGGAGGAGTGTTAATCCGTCCCAAAAGTGACGGTAAAGTGACGGATATACCACCAGCCGTATTACGAGTTCCATAGGATATAATGGACTCGTAATACGGCTGGTGGTAAATCCGTCACTTTTCCGTCACTTTTGGGACGGATTAACACCTCCTCCAAAGTTAGAATAACCCCCTATATGTCCTACCTTAACCATACACTGCACCCAGCCCTTGGGGCTACCTAGGGCCTAACTTTGGGGTGTCTGACATGTAGGAGAAGAGAAGGTTTAGGCCCGGCAAGTGGGTACACTTGCCAAGTCGAATTTACAGTTAAAACTGCACACACAGACACTGCAGTGGCAGGTCCGAGACATGATTACAGAGCTACTTATGTGGGTGGCACAACCAGTGCTGCAGGCCCACTGGTAGCATTTGATTTACTGTCCCTGGCACCTCTAGTGCACTTTACTAGGGACTTATTAGTAAACCAAATATGCCAATCATGGATAAATCAATTACATACACATTTGTAAAGGAGCACTTGCACTTTAGCACTGTTTAGCAGTGGTAAAGTGCCCAGAGTAACAACAACAGTAAAATCCGAGTCCAGCACACATCAACAACCTGGGGAACAGAGGCAAAAAGTTAAGGGAGACCACGCCAAGGATGAAAAGTCTAACGGACACCAACAGCATTAACATCATGATAGTCAAAAATGGTTCTTCTGAACATGATCTCTATGAAAGACACCATAAACGAATGTACTCATTCACATCTGCTTAGGCTGCGAGATTGAACGAAAAGTTAAATTGCATCCCTTGACCAACAAAATTTTGAAATTGTCAGATTTCAAGAACGTATTTTTATCAATCACTTGACAAGATGTTTGATCTTGTGTCCCGCTAGAGGAGGTACTTGCACTGTATGTGCTTGCTTCCTCATTATACACAAACCGTGTTGCTGTTTGAACAATACTTTGAACTACAGAAACTTGTGCGTTGAAACCCCAGACCTGAAAATAACTACAGATCTCTCGAAGTGTAACTTGTTTTTATAAGGATTTTGTTCAACTGCAAAACATACAGCTTATCTTATATTTTACAATGGCAGGAATAAAAAAGAAAAATATATGTATTAACTACTGGTAGGCTTCCGACAAGGAATTTAACAATATAAGTTAGTAATGTGTATGAAGCTCGACCTATTCATTGTTTTGCATCACATAGTACTTCATTACCTTCCTTACTTTCGGTTCCAAAACAAATCTTACTTTTCTTTAAATTTTTTATTTTCCAAGATTTCAGACTGCTCATTTAACGATACTTTTGCGTTAAGCATTTCTCCAAATTTGTTTCTCATCAAGCTATAATTTTTGCGTTAAGTGTTCAGTACAGTTTCCTTATAGCTGATCTTTCTCTCTGCTTTATTAAACTTAGTGTCCACATCTTCCCTCATTTTTCTCAATACACTTACCTTTTCTTTTTCATTGGTTCTTATGAATTTTATTTTTTAATTTGGTAATTAAGTTTATCTATTTTTTTTATTGGGTATCAGTGCTTTTATTATTTTTCTCTATTTCCTCCCTAGGGAAACATATTGGGCTAAATCCTCACCATGAAGCCTCTTTATTGTCTCGTTTTTATAGGATGCAGGTTGGGGTACAAAATTTAGGATCATCAATGGACTGGCAAACCTTTCCAGTAACTCAAAGTTACTAAAATTGTTAATACAAGTCTGTTTGTTGCCCCTATGGAGGTGATCCTGGCTGGCCTGGTGTTCTTGCACTTGAGGTTACCTTGTACAGGGTGCAGAAACACACACCCACATGGTAAAAATACATGTGTGCCCGAGCAGGGACCACAGGAAGAAGCACAGCCTTGTTCCCACCTGACCAACAACACCATCACAGACGGAGCATGGAATACTCATCCAGTCTTCACAAAAACTCTGACATTCAGTCCCACTATGGGCGGGTGGTAAACCAAAGCTAAAAAGCCCCCAATGGATCATAAGCACTCCAGGGTCAAAAGCACATAATTAGATGGTGCAGAGGTACAAGTAGCAGCCATAGCTGGTGATTCGTGACCCTGTAAATATGGGACCTTTGCACAGTGCAACTGTTATCAGCCCTTGTGGCATTGTATTGCTCTCACATAAGGCCTGATTCAGAGTCTGGCAGTCCTAAGACCGCCAGACCCACGGTGGTGGTCAGACCACCGCTGCTGTAAACTGTAAACTTCGCACTTGTATAGCGCACTACTCACCTGTTAGAGTCTCAAGGCGCTGTACACATACCGCTGTGGAACCCCTCCTGGCTTTTCCCTGTGAGGAGCCCACTCCTGGGCACCCCCAGGGTGAAGCCAGGCATCCAAGCGCTGTCAGGGCCATTGTGGAGATTAAGCAAGCTATTGCCCAGAGTTACAGAGTGGGACCCATTATTAGATTAGGCACAGAGGCGAGAATTATCTGGTCCAAGGGAATTGAGCCCAAGACCCACTGAAGTGGGAATTGAACCCTGGTCCCAGGCCAGATCTCTACATCAGGGTCTGCCGCTCTAACCTCGGTCTGACTGCCAAATTACGACCCTGTCAGTCCTGACCGCCAGGGGACTGCTGTCTCCGCGGGAATTGGTGATCCCAATGGGCTGATTGGAGGTGCAGGTTGGAATCAGCCAGGGCGGTGAGGCACACAGAACTGCCCTGCTGATTACAACCTGGTTCTCCGCCAGCCTTTTCGTAGCGGTGAAACCGCCATGAAAAAGCTAGTGGAGGACAGGTGCAGGGTGCCACAGGGCCTCATAATGTGCACTGTCTGTGCAGACAGTGTGCATTATGGGGGTACAGGTACCCCCTGTGGGAGGCAGCATTGCCGCTGACTCAATTATGTGCTAGCGAAAATGCTGCCACCATTTTTCCACTGAGCTGACTGGCTGAAAGCTTGTTTCCACCTGTCATCCCAGTGGGAAAATCATAATGGGGCCTGCAGGTAGGTCACCACTACAGTGGTGCCCACCATGTCGGGAGTTTGGCGGATTGTCCATAGTCTTGAAGGTACTCACCTAACCACAGTGTAGATGTTGCAGTTCCTTTCAATGTACTAAATTCAGCAGTTTTCTTTAAAATTGGGATGGAAAATGGATAATGAACTTTGAGCCAGCAACATGATGTAATTGTTCATTAGTGAATCCAGTGTCAGTCAAAACCTGACACTGGGGGGCATACTTATGAGTGAGATGCTTTGCAGCAGCTTGCATAAAAAAGACGTATGCTAAGCAGCGCCATTTTCTTGCAACATGAATGCACTGGAATAATGGTTTGGTGCCGATATTGCAATCTCTGAATGTGCATCAAAAAATTTTATGCATTTTCTAAGAAAGATTAAACAATGTGTTGTAAGGCATCTGGCCCCTATGTGATGTAAAGCTGATTTGTGTGTTGGAAAGCACTTTTAAGTGCTGAAAATCAGATTTGCATCACTTAAGAGTGTGTTACATGGCAGGAAGCTTAAAAATAAATAATGTATTTCCAAACATTGAACAGCAGGCAGAACAGCAGAACAAACATTTTCCAAAAATGGAGGAAGCACCTTCTACAAGTCAGGAGGGCAACAATCCTAACCCAAGACAAGATGATCAGACAGAAGGAGAGAAGGAAGAGGAAGTGAGAAGGAGAACCAAATTTTAATAGCTGAGGTGACAAAAAATTAAAACCTTCTCTTTGTCACCTCCAAACTGCCATTAGGGAAGAAGGAAGCTAATTGGAAATCCATACTGGACAAAATCATCAATGTTGGGGAAACGAAGAGGACAGTGCTGTGGTAGGAAAAAGGTGACATGACTATAAACGCAAGTCTAAAGAGAAACTGGCCAAGAACCTTAAGGCAGCCATGAGGACTGGAGGGGGACCTGATGTCTAGGAGGATTTCGACCCGTTGGAAGAGCATATGGCATCACTCATCCCAATATAGTTGATGTCAAGAGTTGCCCGAGAGGACAGCGTTATGGTTGAGGACAAGAAAAAACTACAGGGTGAGTGACAAGGGCTCATGGGGCATATCAAAGAGATTTATAATACAATGCAGCACAAGTCACTTTGCTGCACTGTGTGTATGCGGAAGGGCAGGAATGTCTCACATATGGATTAATGAATTACATAACTGTGAAATAATTGCCTTGTCACATATGTTTATCACCATCTCTGCTAACTTTCAGCCATCTATGCTTGCTGTGTTGGTACAGTCCAGGTTGTCAAATTAATCTTGGGACTTGTGGTCTAATCTACAACATGATAGACTTGAACTACAAATCCCAAAAAACAAATAAAAAAAACTGTGAGTAGAGTAGCATATCATGAAGGCTATTGGAAACTGTGCAGATTTGTCACTGACAATGCTGGCTCCCTTGCACCATTTAACAAGTGTGCTTGTCTTGGGGCTACACAGCCAAAAGTGGAATGGAATAGAATGTTCAGTACTGTGCTTTGCCTACAGCACTAACTTCTTATCCAATAGTGTATTCAGGTGCTGGGTTTGTGCTGGCTCACCAAGTAGCATCATCTGAAGAGCCAGGTGTACAGAACTAAGCCATTTTGCACATAAGTCTTCTCATGTGCTGGGTGAGGTTACTAATGGTGTTGGCTACCATATAAGAGACCAGTTTGGGGGTGGGAGTTAAGGCAAGTGATGCACAGCAGAGGGCCATGATTTTTTTGGGAAGCGCAGATGGTGTGTGAGCTATATGGGGTCCAGGCAGTATAGCATCTTGTAGGTGCGATGGTGCAGATTGAACTGACAGTGTCTCTAAACGGGGAGACATTATTGTATCTCAAGGAGGCAAAGAGGTATATGTGTGCTGCAAGGTAGGGGGTGTAATAGTCACACACTGTTGTGTATGATAGTTTAACACTTGTAATGCAGCTATGCAGAGATGCTGTGCTAGACAGAATTGGTGTACTACAGTCTAAATGTGATTAGGCCTTGGGGAATGGTGTCACAGGTAGGAAGAGGGAAATAGAAGGAGAGAAGTATGACTATGCAACATATGCATAATCAGGTGGATGTGAAATAAGGATATATGAATTGCAAGGGTAATGTAGGTGTGCAGGATGATGGTCAGATATCTGGGATGATTGGAGGGTGAGGTTTTCAGGCCTAATTGTGTGGCAAACGGGGTAGGTAGATGTTGCAGATTACACTCACTAACATCTACTGATGTTCCGTATGACTGATTACTGTCTCATACTGGTGGGCATTCTGGGCAACAGCATAACATAACAAATGTTGGTGATGTTTGTGTCTTCTGAGACTCATTGTATGATATGAGTGTCATCAGTGCAGGATATTAGTACAGGGAGGGGTAGGTAAAAGGTCAATGGTGAATAGGAACAGTTTTTTAGGGACATTGGGGCGGGAAGAGGGAGAAGGAATGGGAGTGGAGGAAGAGGGAATGGTTGTTGGAGGAATCTGTCTGCTGCTTTTGGGTGCAGGCGCATGGGATATATGCTGTTTGTGAGGTGGATGGCTGTTGGGTGTCTGAGTGCTTGCATTTGTGTACTTTAGAAGGGGAGTCAGACACAGTGGGAGAGGACACAGGGGACGTGTGCATGACTATTGTGGAGGTGTCTGCCAGTGAGGTGTGTGTTCTGCTTGGCATGGTGATGCTGGTAGTGGATGATGATGTAGTACATACAGGTGTGAGTGTGGATGGAACTTGGTGGGAGGTGGTGGAGGAGGAGGAGGGGGAGACAGTAGAAACAGTGAATGTTGGTGTGTGTGCAACTAGATGATGTTTGTGTGATTGCCTGTGGGATGAAGTGTGGTGCTTGTGTTTGCCTGTGACACTCTTGGCTGTTGTCTTGTGTGCATGCTCGTCTGCCAGTGTGCTTGGGATGGGTTGGGGTTGAGGAGAATGGGACTGGGTAGTGGAAGTTGGAGGGGGGACTGTAGAAACAGGGACAATGGCTGCCATCAGAGAGGAGGCCAGAGCCTGGATCGATCTCTCTTGGGCCGCCAAGCCAGTGTGAATGCCCTCCAGGAATGCATTAGTCTGTTGCATCTGGACTGCCAGCCCCTGGATGACATTAACGATGGTTGACTACCCTACAGAGATGGATCTCAGGAGGTCAATAGCCTCCTCACTTAGGACAGCAGGGATAACTGGGGCAAGGCCTGAGGTTCAGGGCCTGAGGTGCCTGGGGCGAAGGAGATGCCAACCCTCCAGGGTGAGCGGACATCGGCAACTCGATGAGGGGCTGCTGGGAGGGCAGTGCGGTACGGGGGTGGTGGATGTACCTGTAGCTGAGGTGGTCACAGAAGTGTCCGCCACCACCAAGGAGCTTCCATTGGAGGAGGTATCTGTGTCAGAACTGTCCCGTCCAGTCTCCGCCGTGGTGCTCCCCTCACCCTCCGTCCCACTGGTGCCCTGAGCATCAGTGGGCTCTGCCTCCTGGGCCCTGTGGGATGCAGCTGCCTCTGTCGCCGGTGCCTCAGCTCCTCCGCCAGATGATGCTAATGCACATATGGATAGGATGACAAAACAAAAAGTGGGGGGCAGACAAAGGATACACTTGGTCAATGGCTGCACCAACACCACCATTGGCATACACAGCCCCCTCACACGCAGGGAACAGGCCTATGCAATATGCCATAGCACTAACAGAGAATTAGTTAGCAGCCAATGCATGGGGAGGGGCACACACTGCAAAATGTAGCACATCAGGGACCCAAGCAGCCCTGATCAGTAGTGGATGCCTACGACCTAGGAAGGCAGGATAATCCCTCCAGAACCCTAGCCACCAAGGAACCTATGCTGCAATGTCAGGCCTGGCCTAGGGGCACCAACTCAATCAATCAATCAATCAAAACATTTTATAGAGCACGCTACTCACCCGTGAGGGTCTCAAGGTGCTAGTGGGGAGGGTTACTGTTCGAACAGCCATGTCTTGAGGTTTTTTCTGAAGAGTAGGAGGTCTTTGGTTTTGCAGAGGTTGGTGGGGAGGGAGTTTCAGGTTGTGGGGGTGAGGTAGGAAAAGGCCCTGCCTCCTGTGGTGGTTCGATGGATGCGGGGGACTGTAGCTAGTGCGAGGTCGGCTGATCGGAGGTTGCGGGTGGGAGTATGGAAGTTCACTCTTTCGTTGAGGTAGGTCGGGCCGGTGTTGTGGAGGGATTTGTGGGCGTGGATGAGGATCTTGAAAGTGACACACAACCCCACCCGGATACCACCCTACCATGCATAAGTTGTAATGATGGGCACTGTACTCACCCCCTTGTGGCTGCTGTGATGCCCTCAAGCGCCCACCCAGCTCAGGATAGTCCACTGCCAGAATGCAGGCCATCAGGGGGGTCAGGGTTCGACGGGCAGCCCTTCTTCATTGGGAGGCCACCCCCAGCTGGGCCTCCACCATCTTCCGTGCCCAGCATCTCAGGTCCTCCCACCGTTTGCGACAGTGGGTGCTCTGCCTGCCGTAGACCCCCAGGGTCCCACACCTCCTTGACGATTGGCACGGCATATACCCTTCTTTTGATGGGTGCTGATCTGCAGAGGCATGGCCCACCATGCCCGTTTCCATCACTATTGGCCCAGAACACAACCTATATGCCGCCCAGAGGACATCCACCAGCCCCCCATTACACAAGGCCTTCACACACACCACTCCATGCATTCATGCCACATGCATCGTGTCCACAGTGTACTCACCTGTTGGTCTGGAGGCCCATACAGCAGTCCATACTGGGGTAGGACCCCATCCACCAGTCTCTGGAACTCCTCCGAAGTGAAGGCTGGGGATCTTTCCTCGGTCACACGGGCAATGGTAGGTTCCAGACACAGGTCACAGCAGCACATGCAGTGTAGGTCCTCTCCTTTGGAAGATCAGGTAGCAAAAGAGGGATATGATAGAAAATGGCAGTCACGTCCGTGGCAGTGCATACCGTCACCGCCGGCATAAATCATCATTGGCCACGGTAAACCATAGGGCCCAATTATTACCAATGAGGAGTTGCACGGAGGTTCCTGACCGCCTCCCGCAACGGCACCCAACATCAGCAGAATTACCTCACTTCCACCTGTCCCTCCACACTGGACAGGTGGATGCCATTTCACGGGGGCAGGCCCTGGAAAATTGCTGCATCACTGGTGAAATTAGGACATACTGTACAAATCACCCATTACAAGTTAACAGCATGCAAAGTTCTGTTGTAGCTCCATTGTTCAGTTTGTGACCTGATCCTCACTCTTTTACCCCATAGATTCCTACTGCTGCGGATACATAGGAGATGGAGACATACCCCCGTGTATAGACCTTTGGTGGACTTGGCAACACAGGAGGACAGGCACATTAGCCTCACCTATAGACTTGAAAGGGCCACAATCACTGAGCTGTGTGCACAATTGGAGCCTGACCTGATATCTGCTATCCGTCACCCCACTGGGATCCCCCCTCTTGTGCAAGTTCTATCAGTGCACCATTTCCTGGCAACTGGTCCTTTCCAAGTGACAGTGGGCTTGGCAGCAGGAATGTCACAGCCAATGTTCTCAATAGTGCTGATAAGAGTGTTGTCTGCCCTGATTAAACACATGTGCAGCTACATTGTTTTTCCCCAGGTTGAAGATTTGGCCCCAGTGAAGGCTGGGTTCTATGCAAAGGGACATATCCCCATATCCTCAACATAGTTTGGCGATTGATGGAACTCAAATTGGATTTGTCCCCCCGCCAGAATGAACAGGTGTTCAGAAATCGGAAGAGTTTCCACTCTATGAATGTACAGACGGTGTGCTTGGCGGACCAGTACATCTCTCACGTCAATGCTAACTTTCCTGGGTTGGTGCATGATGCATTTGTCCTGAGGAATAGCAGCATCCCAAATGTGATGTCCCAACTACAGAGGCACAGGGTGTGGATAATAGGTGAGCCCTGGTTCCCACCCAGTGCATGTTGTTGTATGGGTATGGTGTGAGCCATAAGGGATAGTGTGTGGCTAAATGTTGTTCCTCAATCTTTGCAGGTGACTCAGGTTACCCCAACCTCTCATGGCTAATGACTCCTGTGAGGAATCCCAGGACAAGGGGAGAAGAACGTTATAATGAGGCACATGGGTGAACCAGAAGGATAATTGAAAAGACCTTTGGCCTCCTAATGGGCAGGTTTCGGTGCCTCCATCGTACAGGTGGATCCCTGAGCTACTCACCCAAGAAGGTCTACCAGATAGTGGTGGCATGCTGCATGTTACATAACCTGGCCCTCAGATGCCATGTCCCATTCCTGCAGGAGGAGGAGGCTGGGGATGCCCAGGTGGCAGCAGTGGACCCTGTGTACGGTTTGGATGAGGAGGCAGAGGATGAGGACAACAGAACATCAGTCATCAGACAATACTTCCAATGACACACAGGTAGGCAAGTGTTACTTCACATTTCAATGACATTTGTTTGAATTTCTGTGGCACTGGCATGCTGATATTTCCCACCTCTATGCCCACTTACTGTTCCCTCTGGCAATTCATTTTGCAGATGTTAGTGACCTCACATATACTCATGGTGTGATCACTGCAGCCAGCTACAGGTCATTAATCTTTGCTCATTTTCTGTACAGTTGAATTGCAATGTTTATACCTGTTTCAATGAATACATAATTGCTAAACGTGACATACTCCAAACTGTTTTTTCCAAGGGTGTTTACTGAAGTGTTAAAATATAGAGGGGCAAGTGCAATGGTATGGGGTGATGATGGAGGAAAGTCCAGGGTATTGTTCAAGTCTGTTTGTAGCACAGTTGCTTTGTCCAAGGGTACATAGGAAGGGAAGCAATGGCAATTCAAGGTGGACATGGTGACAGAGTGGGACACAAGGGTGACAATCAGGAGAATCTAATTTCCTGGCAGAGGACTTGGCAAGTGACTCTGGCTTCTGTCTGGATCACAGGGAACATTTGCGGGGTGGTTCTCCTTCTGCAGGGGGAGGGGTGCTGGTGGCCTGTGAGTCCTGTGGCAGGCCTCCTGGCCACCAGTGGCAGCAGAGGTGGAAGGCTGTTCAGATGTCTTGCTAGTGGCAGGGGCCCGCTGTTGTGTGACTGTCTTCCTCATAATATTGGCCGTGTCTGCCAGCACCCCTGCTATGGAGATCAGGGTGTTGTTGATGGCCTGCAAGTCCACCCTGATCCCCTGGTACTGTCCCTCCTGCAGCTGCCTGTTCTCTTGCACATTGTCCAGGATCTGGCCCATCGTGCTCTGGGAATGTTGATAAGCTCCCAGGATCTCTGCAAGTGTCTCCTGGATAGTTGGTTCCCTGGGCCTGTCCTCCCCCTGGCGCACAACAGTCCTCCCAGTTTCCCTGTTGGCTTGTGCCTCTGTCCTCTGAACCATGTGCCCACTGCCACTGACTCCAGGTCCCTGATTGTCTTGGGTATGAGGTGTGGTCTGGGGTCCCTGTAGCGGTGGACACACTGCTGAGAGACTTGTCCTGGGGACAGAGGTGTGGATACGCTGGGTGGGTGCTGTGGTGGTGTTTCCTGATGGGGGAGGCTCTGTGGTGGTGTGTGACTGGGCCTGGGTAACCGGCTGTCCAGAGGTCCCTGTAATCACTGAGGGCCTCTTCTGTGGGGGGACTGGATATTGCTGGCTCCTCCTCTCCACTGACATTGGCTGGGGTACCTGTGGGGATGTAAATGATGTGTTATGGTTTCAGTGTCTGACATATTGTACATCCGTGACTTGCCCTCTCTTTAGTTTTATTTGCCTTTGCAGCTTTTACTTGTGGACGTTGGTGTATGGTGGGATGATAAGTTCTCTATGGTGTGCATGCTTTAGTGATGAGTGTCCATGCAGGGCTGTGAAGGGTGTCCATGCATTGGTAGAGCATGCAGGGCTTGGCATTGGGTTGAGTGAGATGTGATGGTGGGGTTTGTGGGAAGTGGTGGAGTGATGGGAGTGAGGGTGAAGGTGGGGGTATGTGATGGCATGCAGGTAGGGGGGTAATAGTAGTAGAGTTGACTTAACAGAGTCCAGTACTCCTCCTACTCCAGCCAGGCCCTCAGGATGCCAAGACTTGCTCCTCTCATGCTGTTAGTTGTGGGGGAGGAGGTGGGGGACTACTGCCAGTCCTCTGCACAGAGAGCTGATGTCTTGCTGCAATGGAATGTACCTTCCCCCATAGGACGTTCCACCTCTTCCTGATGTCATCCCTAGTTCTCGGGTGCTGTCCCACGGCGTTGACCATGTCCACAATTCTCCGCCATAGGTCCATCTTCCTAGCTATCAATATCTGCTGCACCTGTGCTGCAAATATCTGTGGCTCTACCCTGATGATTTCCTCCACCATGACCCTTAGCTCCTCCTCTGAGAAATGGGGGTGTCTTTGTGGTGCCATGGGTGTTTTGTGAGGTATGTAGGTGAGGGTGTGTTGGGTAATTGTAGGAGGCTGGCCTGGCTTATAGTGGGTACCTTGTAGTACTTACACCTTGTGCCAGGTCCTGTTATCCCTTATTAGTAGATTAGAGGTGTTCTAGCAGCTTAGGCTGATAGAGGTAGCTATAACAGAGCAGCTTAGGCTGAACTAGGAGACATGCAAAGCTCCTACTATACCACTTATTTCACTTAGCACTGTATCATAAGAAAACACAATAGTCAGAGTTACTAAAAATAAAGGTACTTTATTATAGTGACAATATGCCAAAAGTACCTCAGAGGATATACTCCCTTAGGATTTAAGTAAAATACACAAAAAATACACACACAAACCAAATCAGGTAAGTAACAGTTAGAAAAGTAGTGCAAACACTGTAGAGCACAATAGAATGCAATAGGGAGAAATAGGCCTAGGGGCAACACAAACCATATACTCCAAAAGTGGAATCCGATCCACGAATGGACCCCAGGCCTAGTGACGTGTGTAGAGGGTCACTGGGAGTGTAAGAAAACACTAAGGGTGTCCAAGATACCCCACCCCAAGACCCTGAAAAGTAGGAGTAAATTTACCTTACTACCCCAGAAAGACAGTCAAGTCGAGATAGGGGATTCTGCAAGAACAACAACTGACTGCAAAACACTGAAGATGGATTCTGGGCTTGAGGACCTTTAAAGGAAGGGGACCAAGTCCAAGAGTCATGCAAGTATCCAGGGGGGGCAGGAGCCCACTAAACCCCGGATGAAGGTGCAAAAGGGCTGTCTCTCTGTGGACAAAGCCAAAGATTCTGCAACAACGGAAGGTGCCAGGAACTTCTCCTTTGGTCAGAAGATGTCCCACGGCGTGCTGGAGGATGCAGAGTTGTTTCCGCGCAGAAAGACCGCAAACAAGCCTTGCTAGCTACAAGAGTCGTGGTTAAGGATTTTGTGTGCTGCCAGGGCCCAGGAAGGACCAGGAGGTCGCCCCTTGGAGGAGGAGATAGAGGGGGCACACAGCAACACGGAGAGCCCACACAGAAGCAGGCAGCACCCGCAGAAGCACCTGAACAGGCACATAGAAGATCTGAGGACAACGGTTGACTCAGAGCAACAAAAGAGGGTCCCACGACGTTGGAGTCCAACTCAGCGAGTTGGGCAATGCAGGATGGAGTGCTGGGGACCTGGGCTAGGCTGTGCACAAAGGAAGTCTTGAAAAAATGCACAGAAGCCCGTGCAGCTGTGCAGGGCCGGGGGGATCCCTGAATTGGTGTAGACTGGCTTATGCAAGGAGGGCACCATCTGTGCCCTTCAAAGCATTTCCAGAGGCCAGGAGAGGCTACTCCTCCCAGGCCCTTCACACTTATTTCCAAAGGGAGAGGGTGTAACACCCTCTCTCAGAGGAAATCCTTTTTTCTGCCTTCCTGGGACCAGGCTGCCCAGGCCTCAGGGGGGCAGAAACCTGTCTGAGAGGTTGGCAGCAGTGGTAGATGCAGAGGAGACCACGGAAAGTTAGTTTGGCAGTACCCGGCCTCTATGCTGGAGACCCGGAGATGCATGGAATTGTCCCTGCAATACCAAAATGGTATTGGGGTGACAATGTCATGATCCTAGACATCTTACATGGCCATGTTCGGAGTTACCATGGTGACGCTACATATAGGTATTGACCTATATGTAGTGCATGCGTGTAATGGTGTCCCCGCACTCACAAATTCCGGGGAATTTGCCCTGAACAATGTGGGAGCACCTTGGCTAGTGCCAGGGTGCCCACACACTAAGTAACTTTGCACCTAACCTTCACCAAGTGAGGGTTACACATATAGGTGACTTGTAAGTTACTTAAGTGCTAGCAGGATCCCAGTGAGACAGTAAAAACACCCTGACATATACTCACAAACAGGCCAAAAGTGGGGGTAACAAGGCTAGAAAGAGGCTACCTTCCTACAGTAATGTGTTGCGGTGTGCGATCTGGGGTGCGTGAGTGGTGTATAGGTGTGTATAGTGTATGTCTCTGGTAGTGTGAGTGGTCTTGATGTCTCTCTGCTGGCAATGGTTTGTAATGGTAAACGGTTGTGTGTAGTGTGGGTGTGTGTTTAATAGTGGTATGGGTGTGGTGTGTGTATGGGTCCCAGGTGTATACTGTTTGAGAGTAGTGGTATGTACCGCCAATCGTTTACCGCTGTTGAATGTCCTCCGTGGTGATTCGTGGGTCATAATGTGGGTTCTGTTGGCATAACAGTGTGGGTTTTGATACCGCCAGTTTATCACTGACCTTTGGGCTGGCGGATTTGTGTCTGTGGCTGAATACTGACAGATTGGTGTGTGTGCCACGGCGGTGGTATGTTGGCGGCAGTCAGCATGGCGGTAAGTGGGATTTACCACCAATGTCATAACGAGGGCCAGTATTTCTAAGTAGTCTGTGTATGCATGCTTGAGTACTCATCTGTATATAAACTTTGTGGCATTGAATGCTTGAAACCTTGCACCATGATGCAGGTTGACTATGTTGGTGCTACCCAGTTTAACATAGGCGATCAGTAAGTGAATTCCTGCATTTGAACTATTTTCACAGTGTAGCAAATTAATGATATACCTTGCATTGTTTGAATACCTACAAGAAATGGACCTTAAAGTATATAGAGGGAATGAGTTTGGGATTAAAACGCCAAACCATGTGTGGACTAGTGCTTTTGTGGAGCTGGTAAAACAATGCGAATTGTGATTTGATGATTTGAGGCCTAATGACACTCCTTAGCTTTTACACCAATTGCAGTAGCTAAAAGTGTTTATAGATATACACATTGCCAGATATTACAAGGCTGACATACAGTTAAGACCTATTTAACAAGATCACCAATTAACTGCCATGTGTACATACATACGGACAAAGTGCTTCAGTCAGTCGTTATGATAATGAATAAGACAACACCATGTTTACCCATGTTGCCATGTTTTGTAATTTCTGACATGGCTGAAATCCATGATTTCAGATAACTTAGCCCTGTCTCAACAACATTTTCAACATTTATCATAGTCAAAATAAAGTGAGTTTTATGGCTACCCTGCTAGTGCTGTCCTCCATATTTTTTGCTTTAGAGTTGACATACAGGTACAGGGACAGGTATGGTTCTACATACATTTTCAGTGTTTCTTCCCAGATTTATCTTGCTACACCTATGGTCAGTCACCCTAGAATTATGTTGCACAAGAGCCCAAATGAATGCAGCATGCATGAGCATAGTATGCTGAATGATGAAGGAATATATGTAGCATATTGACACACATTTAGTATTACTCTGATTTTGTGATATCTTCCTTTTCACATTTGTTAAGTGTCTGTGTATTAATATTGCACATCATTAGCACCTGTGTCATACACACCTTTGCACATACACAACATAAACCTGCTCAGACAAGAATAACAAAGTTCAATAGACTTTACTGCTACATATGTTGAAACATGATAAGTTATGTTTGTGCTATATTTGGTACAACCAAATTTGCTGGTGTTGAACACCTGCAGAGTATTCAGCAGATGATGGTTCCTGTGCCAAAATAATCAAGGAGATAGTTATGCTAATCTGACTACAGATTTAAAGATGTTTATAGTACGTGGGCCTGCTTATATTGACCATACATTCGAAATGACATGCCTTCTTGCTCATTACAAAGGATTCTGTGGCCGAGTTCCGTTGTGTTGGCACACTGAATGAAAATTAGTGGTAGATGAATGGTACCTCCCAAAACACATCACCATCTTACAATTCATGTAAATCACACACACGCATATCAAAATGCTACATACATAAACTTTGTACACTTATTGGTAGCATTGAGGTCTCTGAAGCTGTCCATCTCACCCTGGGTGTATGGGAGATGACCACCTAGAAGACAAAGGGGGTCATTTTGACCTCGGCGGTCTTTTTTAAAGACCGCCGAGGGACCGCCGTACGGAAGACCGCCATTGGTGGCGGTTTGCCGCTCGGCCTATTATGACCATTGGCAGCTCTCCGTCCTTTTACGGATGGAGAGCCGTCAACAGCCATACTGGCGGGAGGCGGGGAAGTGGAGGTTGCTCCACCTCCACCGCAACGCCAACAGAACACCACCAGGCGAATCACGTCCTGTGATTCGCCGTGGCGGTGTTCTGTTGGCGGTGTGGTGTCGGCGGAGCTGCCCCCATGGCTCCCGTCCCCTCCTGGAGGATCGTCGGACCAGGTAAGTTGATCGTCCGTGAGGGGAGGGGGGGGTGTTGTGTGTTGTGTGCGTGCATGGGGGTGTGCGTGTGTGTATGTAGAGGGGGTGTGTGAGTGCGTGTATGCCTGCGGGGGTGTTGTGTGTATGGGAATGAGTGCGTGTATGTCTGTGGGTATATCTGTATGGATGTGTGCGTGTATGTTTGAATGTGGGTGTGCGTGTATGACTGTGTGTGTGGATGTAGGCATGTATGTCGGCGTGTGTGCGTGTAAGTATGTAGGTGGTGCCTGCGTGCGTGTCGTGTGGGTATGGGTGAAGTGATGTTGGGGGTCAGGGTGGGGAGGGGGGCCCTGCCACCTTTGGGGGGTGGCAGGGGTGGTGGGGGGGCTAGGGGAGGGAGTCCGGTGGGGGTGGGGGGTGGGGGAGACCCCTATCAGTGCCAGGGAAGGAATTCCCTGGCACTGATAGTGCTTACCGCCATGGATTTCATGGCGGTTCAAACAGCTGGAAATCCACGGTGGTAAGCTGGGTCCAAATACCGCCGGCGGCATAGTGACGGCCGCCGGGCTGGAGACCCAGGTTTCCAGGCCGGCGGGCGGAACGGAGAACCGGCGGATGACCATGGCGGTTACCGCCATGGTCATAATTCCACAAGGTAAGACCGCCAGCCTGTTGGCGGTCTTACCGCCGGTTCTCCGCCTTCCGCCAGGGTTGTAATGACCCCCAAAGACTTGGACATTAAATTATATATAGTGCAGTTACTCACAGTCAAAATTAAATGCTAAGAACTGTCTTCTCAGTATTTAAAATAAATACAACATTCTTGACACACATGTATAAATTGTAATAATATGTGATGCAGCCAATCATTTGAAGGGCTGGGCTTGCTAGATGTTGAAGGTCAGAGGTATATTTTCATCATATGCCAAAAGTGTGCTTCAAGCATGTGATGTTTTTAAAATATGCTGGTTAGCATCATGTCAGGCCCCATTGTGCCACAACACATGGCTTACACCATTGACCCTAGGCAGAACGAAGTATTGCTGTGATATGAAAGGACAGGTATACACTGTATGTGACATCATCAATCCCATATCATATTTTTAATGGCACTGTTGCACAGGGTCAAGGCTAGCAGAAATTTAATGTGCATTTCAAAGTTGCACAAGGATGCTTGCCTTGTAAGCAGATATATTGTATGTTTTCTTGTAAGTCCCACATTTCTGCCCATTTACATGTATCAGAGGCATATGAAACTGTGTAGGTGTACAGCACAATGCAGCACACATGAAACATATTACATTTATGGAGATTCTCAATATATTTTCTCCTTAGCTATCAATGGTGGTGCTCTGTCATTTTGGGAGCATTACCTGGTCAGTCGTGTATGTTAACAGAGGAAATGCTCATAACTCCTTGCATTTGCATTGCATACTATCACCCACAGCCCATTAATCTTCTCCTTGTCCCATAGTGTGAGAACCGAGCTATTGCCACTGATTTGCATTATGCTGGCTTATTGTAGGCACTCTGAGGCACACAAAGTTCTGTTAGGATAGAATAAATGTTTTACGTTAAATCACGGCAATGCATATGTTGGATGTTGCATGCTGCAAAGTGAAAATACAACAAGTCAAATAATGTACTACTACTGTTTGGCATGACTGCTATAGCTACATTATAACAATCAGATGGTACATATGTACATACCTACTTGGCAGCCAATCTCCAGTACAAGCAGGTCCACAAGATCTTGTTCTTGTGCCACCATATCTGCTGAACGAAGTTTGATTTTTTAATCCTGCCCAAATTACATGTTCACATAATAGCAGACACACTCTCACCTGTCCTTGCATACTCTGGATGGATAACCCTGGCTGACCCTAGCCCTAGAGGCCAGCATCATAGGCAGATAATGTACTACTAGCCACAGGAACCCACCCAACCATCCCTCTGAAAAGTTCTTCCCCCTACCACTTCCTGACATGTCCCTATCCCTACTTGACAGTCAAAAGCCTAAAGAAACACGCCTTAACAAAACTCTACCCCAAAATTACAAAACCCCTAAAAAGACAACCATCCAGCAATAAAAAGATAATACAACAATTAAAGACACAAAAGCTAAATTAGTCTCACAACACAGGGACAAATCAGACACCAACAAGACCAAAATACAAATCAATCACAGCTACTCTCCGGAACACCTCAACACCAAGCACAAACTAGCAGACTGTACGAGAAAGGGAAAGTAACTTGCACACTTACTAGTATGCAACCTTCCACACCCATTGCGTCATTTCCTGGCTGTATCTTGCATTTGTTATGATGCATTGCTACTCAATTGGCCAATGCATGATGACTGCACTGCCCAGTGGCACTTCTGCAATCGGTTCCACACATTCGCATCGATGTGCGGCTTCTTACTGGTGTAATGCACTGTGCCACAGAGGCGAAGTGCAGGTTCTGACCCATGCAACTGGCCTAATGTGTGAGATCTACTGTAGAGAACTGTGAAATGCAGGATCACACAGCCACTTCCATTGGTCCTGGACACATAGCTGTCGAGTTTTTAGTTTGCTTATGTGTCAAATTTCAGTGATCATAGTGCGCTTGTGTAACATTTCGACTTCTCAGGTGTGACTTTTTGAGTGACACTTTAGTGTGAGGGGAACAAAGTAATTATTGTCAAGTAATGAGTCGAATTATAAAAATGACTTCCTTGTGTGGTTTGTAGTAATCTTGGGTGGACATTAAAACAGATGAAACTGTCTTGAGGTGCTTACGAAAGTTATAAAATGAATGATACTCTGAACCAAAAAGCATCACTCTAGTTTGTGCTTGTCACCATTTATTGGAGCTGAGCTCTTCACTTAAATAATGGGAATGCTGCTAGGAATGAAAGGCTGGAGCAGCACCGGTGTAGCTCAGTTATGGAAATGGATGCCTCCAATAAAAGCTGACCTACAGCTTAGGGTCACAGGGGCAGATGGGGGCTCTATGAATACAGAGGATGACCAGTACTGTGTGTGCTCCTGGGCTCACTGCCAACATTGAACAGGTTAGCTAGCAGGGTGCATGTCAGACAGACAATGTACAGTCAGTTGTGTACACACTCTGAAACACCCTTTAGAAATAAAGATCTAATGCTGAATGTGGGTTGAAAATCATTACTACTACTACACAGCTGATATTCATGACTAATTAGGTAACTGTGGTGATGCAGGAATTTGTCCAAAATGGGTTAGAATACCTCGTGTTGCATGGTAGTTGGTAGAGATGTGGACTGGTGCGGCACCACTTGCCAGATTTGTGTGACAGAGAGCAGTGTCCAGGTGGGACATGTGGGGAGTTTGAAGTCTTGTATGTGTCTGTAACTTCATGACAGGTGGCCCAGCAAAATACCTGTTGGGTGAGTCTGGGTTAAAGGAATGCATGTGTATAACTTGTGGGGGAACAGCAGGCAGCATGGCAGCACAGCAATGCAGGAATCATGAGCTGTATTATCACACATTAGTTGCCACAGCTATTGCCAGGGTACACACCTGGATGTCCCCCACAGTCGTATGTGCATTTAAAAATTGCTCCTGGGCCCTTTGGCCCAATCTATTGTACTCTCTAGTCTAACCAATCTCTTTATTCTTACAATGTGATGTATCACAGATGCAACACACACTAAGGGAAGCACTGAGACAAGCTGGCTCCCCCATACTCCAGTGTATATCCCACACTGCTTGCAGATTTACTGGATTTTGAAATTCCATCTGGTGTATTTCCAATATTCAACATGTTTTGCTCAGACATCCATGTGTTAGACACAAAGCTAGCCAATGTCCTACAACTGATGTAGTGGCACAGACACTCATGCACTCTGCCGTGTATGTGTTAAATGAGTTGCGTGGCCTTTGCACAACGCAAAATGGTACACGCCCAAACTAAATCTATTATGATATTTTTTTTGCCACCCAAGCCCACCATGCAGAGCCTAGTGAGGAGTCATTCATCTCGAGTGATGAATTGCATCATAACTACATTGCCGAACTCAGCACCCGGGAGAGGTTCCATGACCATTGCACCCGGTGTACACATGCAACTCCCATGGTCTTAGATGCATTTTCAGACTTACATTACCAAGTAAACCTGGAAATGCCCCAGGAAGTGCAACCTTCCCAGGAGTGTCATACCAAGGAGATATAGCTTCAACTCTCCTTGTTACTTCATTTTCAATGTATTCTGCATTCCTCAGCACAAATACATGGCTGATTATGCCACACATGATAGTTTGCTTTGCAGTAAGGTGCAGCTACATGTACAAATACATTGCTGCAGGCAACATAAACATATTTCATCCTCCTTCACTGCCTACGTGATGGTGGTGGCCTCCTAGCAACTCTGAGTTATAGGTTCACAACCTCCATGGCGTAGTTGAGCTTGCCAAAATATTCCTTGATGTTCAAGTTTTTATACCACAGCCATGTGTCATTTCCTGCACCTTGGTTGCTGATGCACAGCAATTATGGTGCATTTCATTCTTTACGATGCACTTCCCAATGAGCCGTGACACATTGGCAAACCCATAATTATGACTGTGTTACATTTACAACAGCTTTTGTGCAGGAATGCTTACATTGTATATATATTATATTGTGCATGGTGCAGCTGCTTTTGGCACAACTTTTTCCCATACGCAAGCCGTTTAAAATGATGCATTTTGCTGATCCTGCATCACTGTTCATAGCTCAGTCCCAGCACAAGCCTCTCATTAATCTGGCTTTTGGTTTGTAGTTTCATGTTTAAATATCAGATAAAGCTAAAGCACCACAGAAAGATCACACTGTTAAATCACTGTTTGAAGAGATTGCTGCCATATTTTTTAGGTGATTTGTGTTTTAAATAGAGTCAGATCAGTGATGTTTTGCACATTAGACAGTGTTAAATGAGTGGTTTTCACTGGAACTTTAGAGTGATGTGCTGTTTTTGTACGGCAATGTATCTGCATTTGTTGACATCACTAAATTAATTTCCAGCCAAAGTACCGCTGAAAAATGGAAAAGAATCAAAATGCCAACATAATAAACACATAGCAGGGCATAACTCAATAAAACAGTTCAAATATATTTCAATAAAATAGCCACAGTAAAATGTAATAATAAAATGTGGGCAATTATGCAAGACAAAAGCACAAACTAAAAACAGCACAATGCAGCACAAACAATATGGTCAAATATTTTGACACATTTTACCAATGATACAAATATATTTTCATGCTACATTGTCAAAAAGGTGCTTGCACCTAGCTGTGCCAAATGTACCACTAAGGAAATTTTAAGAAGCTGGGTTATTAGATGAGATGGATGAGAGCCTCAATCAAGTAAAAAAACACAGTCTATGTCAGGCTAAACCACCAAACGTACTAAGTGAACATGTGCTTAAACCTATGATACCTTGGCTCTACTGTAGTCAGGCTTAACTTAGAAGCAATATGTAAAGTATTTATGCAACAGTTAAACAGTAATAAAGTGAAAACACAACAGAAGTAATATCCTAAACCAATTTGGAAAAGTAGAATAAATTGTAAGAAATAAAATCACACCAAATTGACAAAAAATCCAGTCAGTAGAACCGGTTATGAAAGTTTAAAGTTTCAGGTGAAAAGAGCACCAAAAAGCGTGACTCTCGTTTTTCTGATCACGCTGGACCAGGTCAAAGTCACAGGCCAACCGAAAGGGAGTATGTGTCAGGTACGAGAACCCAGTTTGTAACAGTGAAAAGTTTACCTTCTTTGAATCCAAGTCCACGCTAAGAGCCTTGGACCTTGCAACTGGTGAGGGCTGCAAGGAAATAATTGTCAATGTGAGGGTCAGGGAGCCGCTGGACCTTTGTGTTGGTGGAAGACACATGTGTTCGATGTTTGTCGCGAAGATCAGATCACTTTCAGAACTTTGCATTGATACAGAAAGACACAGAGACCATTGCTGATGCAAGGACCTCACTCTTGAAGGCCCCAAACTTCTGGGCTTTCACCAGTAGCTTAGTTTTGAAGTAGGAGAAGTACACATTCTCATGCCAGTCAAGGGTCCAGGTCCTGAGGATCAGGACTCATTGCAGGAGACAGAAGCAGCAGGGCTCATAAAAGTTCAGTTGATGCTGGTCAGGTGGGAAGTTGCAGGGAAGGCATCTGGGTGCTTGCTGTGTCCCTGTAGCTCAACCAACAGGTCAGTCAAATGATCTTTGAGGTCACTTCTGAGGATACTTGGTTCAAGACAAGCAAATCCAGTCCTCTCCCTTTAGATAACAGGTCAGTGTGAGCAAATGTGGTTTATTATATAGTGTGGTTGTGTGACCTCTCCATGACATAAGCTCACCAACCTGTTTTGGGTCCAGTCAGGTTTGTTTGTAAAACCTTAGCTCAACCCTGGGTAGCTGTGACTTTGAGCAGTCTGTCTTTATCAAAGGAACAAACGCAAAGCATTTAGAAGTATCAAAGAAATTAAAAAAGAAAGAAAGGTGACACAAAGGAAATCCAACAGCACTTTATTATTTTTTTTAAATGCCTTATTTTTCTGATTTGTTAAACACCAAAAAGAGGAAAATCCACCAGAGGGTTTTGGAGATATAAATTATTGGGCAAATGTTTCCAAATTTGAAAGGGCTTTTTTCTAGATTGCATAAAAATGTTTGCTGTTGCAAAGCCAGATTAGGATGTGTTGCAGCCATTATAATCTTTTTGATCCAAGTGTGCAATCTCTTCCTAATGAAGAACAACTTTTTGTTGTGCACTGACTGCTAGAATCTGGCTTAGCTTCGTGCAAGATGGACTCGTTGCTATCACCTTCTGTAGTACTCTTTTGCTGAAAATATTTTAATACTATGAAAAGCTATCACTTGTGTATTTTTTCACTTCAGCTGGGATATATTTGCTTATTTTCTGCTTGAGTTCTCATTCAAAATCAACAAAATGCTACTTGTACATTAAGGAAATCTATTAATGAGTTGACCCCCTACTTGATGCCCTGCATTACAAAATTCAAAAAGGAGAGTGACACATTTTTTTACAATTATTCAATACTTTAATTTGTATGTAGAAAAAAAGCAATTAACAAACAAATACCCGATGTAAGTCTTTTAGAGTGGTGCAACCAAACCCCCTCAGACCTTTCTTCTAAAAAACGTAAACAAAAAAACATGTGGACAAAATTGAAAACCCACACAACAAAACAAGCAAGCTGAATAACCAAACAATAGAACTTGGAGGACATCAAGCCTTCTTGATGTTTTAAAATGAGGATCCAATGTCTTTCTTCATCTCAAGTCAGTACTGCCCTATAGAGCTCATAGTCTGTCGATGTTTCTGTCACCTTTCAGCTGTTTTTAGAGCCCATCCTCAGGTTCAGTTCAAGTATCTATAACTCACTCCCTAAGACAACTAGCTTATGGCTCCACATATTTACATAATTGATAAGATCTTGTATGCATCTTTGATATTATCACTGCAACGAATATGGCGCAAGTTATAGTTAACTTAGGGTACGAGTTATAGTTACTTAAAAGAGCTCTAACTATAACTGCTGAATTTCTATGGTGTTGTACAAGTATTTTCAGAACCTAATTATAACGCCCCTGTAACCTTTGTTTTTTTAGTGAATATATATATATATATATATTAGATTATCAATCTTCAATCAACAATCCTACACTCAACCACCCCTAAACCCTAAAAATTCCCATACCACCCAAATACCCCAACCCACCCTAAAAATTCCCATACCACCCAAATACCATTACGTACCATAAACTCTAAAGATACCCTTACCACCCGAATACCCCTAGAAAGATAGATAGATAGATAGATAGATAGATAGATAGATAGATAGATAGATAGATAGATAGATAGATAGATAGATAGATAGTGGTCGCCAGTAGATAGATACAGTTAGGACCTAGTTTCCATAGGTAGAGGGTTTTTGGACTTGCGTATACCTTTTGCGTTGTTTGACGAATCTTCATGAAATTTTACAAAAGAGTATCCTACTGTGTCTTATTATGCATGTACATTTCAGGGTGATTCATCAAATGTGGACAGAGAAAAAGAGGGACCAAAAAAGTGTGTTTCCCATGTTAATTACCATAGGGATTTTGAGCCTGACTACAGCTCAAACCGCTGGACAGAATTACACCAACTCTGTCAGAAAGCGTGCTTTTTGTGATTTGGTGTAAATCTGTTTAGTAGTTGCAGAGATATTAAATGAAAAATAAATAAGGATATCTAGAGATGCGGAGGATCCATGGATCCAACAGTGTCCGTGCTTGTATCTGATTGACTGGCAACACTTCAACCCCAAAGTGTTGGCAGCCATTTTTGTTTTTTTTTACTTCATCCAGGTCCTCAAACAAAATACAAAAATAAAGAAAATGAGTCAGTGTGAATACCCTAACACCCTATCCCAGGTTAACTACCCCATATATTACATCCCTCGAAACATCTCCTATAACATCATTGATAATATCACTGCAATTTGCAGTAAAGTTATTGATGAGAAAACTGTGCATGGTAGGGGTGCAAATTATAGTTACCTTAGGGCACAAGTTATAGTTACTTGAAATAACTCTAACTATAATTGCTGAATTTCTATGGTTTTGTATGTTTGAATTGTGAGCCTAGCTATAACATCCCTGTAACCTTTGTTTTTTTAGTATATATATGCCTAAGCTTTTTTACTTACCTGATATATACTTACATTTCTGTTGTGACGGCATGCTTGGTAAAGGTACTTTGTGGTAAAGGCCGCATGGTAATCTGTCATAACGACTGCATAGAAAACTTAGTTTGTCTCGGTTAACATAAATAACTAAATATAAAGTCACGCTAATGACATATTATGTCCACTCTGATCATAAAAGAGCCCCTTGCATTCTCACCTTGGAATCAGAACTACCAGCAAGAGTGTGTGCACTCCAGTTACTGCTGGAAGAGTAGGACTGAATTAGATGAGAAATTATTAACGAACTGTCTCCAGGCAAACATTATCCCTGTAAACTTACAGGTGAGGAAGATCATGATAATCTTTGTAGATGGGCCAAAGTTTGTGGGCGACTTCAGTTGTATCTCAACAAAGTGTGCAGAAACTGGACGGTGTTGAGTATGGAAACGTCACTAACTAGTATGATAATAATTAGAACAATCCTTGAGGAAATAGAAAAGAAGATCCTATTTTTGCAATCCCTAACTGATGTTAAATCATTGTTAGATAGGAGAAATATAACAAAGAATTTCAGAAAATCAATAATCAAAACTAAAAATTGTGAAATTACATTGAGATACTCGCTATTAAAGAAAAGAGAAGGTTTATTCTGCGTTGCAAAAGGATTTTTATAAAGGAGAAACGGGCACCTATTCAAATTCGGCTTAAAAAAAAAATACGTTACTTTCTCAGAGTCCTCAGTGACTCAAATTCAGACTGCCTGGACAGAGACATTGTAAGGCAAGGGCAAAGTGGTCAATTGCCTGGGGCCCCCACCTTTTTAGAGGCAGGAAAAGTGAACTTTCTCTCTAGCTCACTTCTGTTTATTTTTTTACCTTTTTGTACCCCACAATGTAAGATATACTTCAATATTGTTAGTTAACATAGGATTGAGTAAGCAATTAATGTAAATGATAATCAAAAATCTTTCAAACAGGGGCCCCCATAATGTTGCTTTCCAGGGCCCCAAATATCCTTAAGGTGAGACTGCATCCGGGTACCTTAAGAGAATCAAGTGAAGATCAACATCAACAGCATCCTTTTTTATAAAAGGTCCCCAACGGGGTCAACAGAGGGAAGGCAGTCCGCAGGGCCAATGCGTTTGGTTCTGGAATCAATACACGACAGGCCAGCACCAAACGCAAAAGCAGTTTTACGAATCCTAACTGTAAGGTTGTGTGCGATAGCGCATTTATTGTGCGCCATGGGAGAGCCACATGTGCGAGCTCCGTCAGGGGTGTGACAGGAACACTCCTGCGGTTTCCGCCAAGGTGCGCCCGACACCGGGTCAGTGCACGAGAAGGAATAAATAGCGAGACCGGAAGGGGTGTGGGGTCAGTGCTGCCCACCGGAGCGCGAGTGAAACTAGTTGACTGTGTGGTCTCCGTTACTGCTTCCTGCAAATTTGCCAGTCCAAATGAAAGGCGCTCAGCCATTGATGGGCTACGCGCCCTACCTCCGCAACAGGGAGTGTGCTTCAGTGTTGCTACGGCAACACTACAAATTGGTGACGAGGGACGGGATCGCCAGCTGCTGTGCAATTGTCGGACCACGTGGGCAGCAACAAGTGGCACGAGCTGATACAGGCCGCAACAGAAGCAAGAGGATCACAAGGTGGATCATCAACTCTAGCTCGGAGAGAAACGAGGGAGCACCAATAAAAGCCAAGCCAGGCACAACACTCACCTGCACCGACACGCCAGTGCACAAAGGCAGCAAACAAGCAAAGGGCCGCCCATCATGACAAATATTCCTCCCATAGAGCCATTCATCATTGAAGGGGCCCCATCAGCTCAAGCCTCCAGATGGAGAGACTGGGTAGCGAGAGTTACCTTGTATTTCGACGCCATGAATGTTGAGAATGAAAGAAAGAGAGCCCTGCTCCTACATCTAGGAGGGAAAGAGCTGCACCGGATATCCAAGACACTCATGGAGGCAGATCCCAAGATACACTAACAACGTCGCTCAATGCGTATTTTGCACCCATGGTGAACCGAGACTACGAGCGGTTCATTTTTCGACAGGCCAGACAGCAAGAGAGTGAGTCCCTCGATGTATTCCACACCAGACTCAAAGAACTAGCAAGCACGTGTGGCTTCGCGGACTAGGGTGAGGAGATAAGAGAACAAATCATTCAAGGGTGTGCCTCCACCAAACTTAGGAAACGCATCCTAGAAGAACCAGGAAAGCCCCTCACTGACATCCTGACGATGGGGAGGAACAAAGAGCTATCAAAAGCCCGAGCCTCCCACATGGAAGCCGTCCTCAACAAACCTATCAACACAGAAACCATAAATGCCATTGCATCAGACAAGCCCAGGAAGACACTCATGAAGACTGAAATACCACAAAAATCGTGTGGGTACTGTGGGGGCCCCCTCATCACGTGGCGAATTGCCCTGCCAAAGGAAAACAGTGTGCGGCCTGCGGAAAATACAACCACTTTGCCAAGGTCTGCCGATCGAAGGAAAAGAGAGCCACCCCGACACGTGCCTACTCGCTAGTAGACCAACAAAATAACATGGACGATGATGAACTCGAGCACACAGTTCACACCATCTTCACTGTAGGCAAAAAGATGGGGAAGCACCTGCGTTTCCCACAGTGCCATCTGCAAATGGGCACCTGTTAGACTTTTCTCACCTTAACTTTTTGCCTCTGTTCCCCAGGTTGTTGATGTTTGCTGGACTCTGATTTTACTGTTTTTGTTACTCTGGGCACTTTACCACTGCTAACCAGTGCTAAAGTGCAAGTGCTCCTTTACAAAATGTGTATGTAATTGATTTATCCATGATTGGCATATTTGGTTTACTAATACGTCCCTAGTAAAGTGCACTAGAGGTGCCAGGGCCTGGTTGTGCCACCCACATAAGTAGCTTTGTAATCATGTCTCAGACCTGCCACCGCAGTGTCTGTGTGTGCAGTTTTAACTGTAAATTCGACTTGGCAAGTGTACCCACTTGCCGGGCCTAAACCTTCTCTTTTCCTACATGTCAGACACCCCTAAGGTAGGCCCTAGGTAGCCCTAAGGGCAGGGTGCAGTGAATGGTTAAGGTAGGACATATACCAATGTGTTTTATATGTCCTGAGAGTGAAATATTGCTAAATTCGTTTTTCACTGTTGCAAGGCCTGTCCCTCTCATAGGTTAACATGGGGGCTACCTTTAAATCTGATTAAAGTGTAGATTCCCTTTGGGAGGGGATGGACATGTGGAGTTTGGGGTCTCTGAGTTCACAATTTAAAAAATACATCTTTTAGTAAAGTTGATTTTAAGATTGTGTGTTTGGAAATGCCACTTTTAGAAAGTGGACATTTTCTTGCTTATACCCTTTCTGTGACTGCCTGTTTGTGGATTCCCTGCCTGGGTCAGTTTGACAGTTGGGCTGGTTGCACCTGACACTAGACAGTGACACAAAGGGAGCTGGGGTGTAGCCTGCATATCCTGATGAGCCATCTGTGCTGTCGTAGTTTGGACTCTTGCTCTGGGCAAGACTGCTGGTCTCAGGATGACAGTACTTTCGTTTGTAGGAGACTAAGGGGGTTATTCTAACTTTGGAGGAGGTGTTAATCCGTCCCAAAAGTGACGGAAAAGTGACGGATTTACCACCAGCCGTATTACGAGTCCATTATATCCTATGGAACTCGTAATACGGCTGGTGGTATATCCGTCACTTTACCGTCACTTTTGGGACGGATTAACACTCCTCCAAAGTTAGAATAACCCCCTAAGTCTCTTCCTACAACTATTTGTAACTGTTGTCCAAACCTTACCGGCTTACTAGCAGTACCTCACCAAAAACACAATAGTAAAAGGTGATTTGTAGCAGTCGCTTACGCATGGACTCAAAATACAATATCTCAGGGTTGTCGTGGTTAAACGGAAATTACCCTTTTCTCACAGATTTATTATGTCTCATACAAACAAAGGCAATAACACAGATGCAGTAAAGTTATAATAGTTTTTATTCAACATAACTGCAATTTGTGATAAATTGCATGAACTGCAATGATTAGGATAATGAATATACCAAGCAACAGTATTGTAAAGAGGAGAGTCATTGTTATAAAGACCCCCACCATTATGCAATATATGAAAGAAATATATGTATATGTAAAAGATGGAATAAGCCCTAATACCCTAAGGAGAGTAGGTCTAACCTCCTACCTAAAAAGGAAGAGCTGGGTTCGTAAAACCTAATCTGCCAAAACCGTGTCCATGAGAGGAGCCCCCAACCCTCGTTACCTTGGAATGAGGTCTCTATCTCAGACGCCGCAGGGACACGAAGACTGGATCAGGGTCAAGATGACTACAGCATCGGTATCAGCGATGGTGGCGATGCCCTCTGGTCGGAATCCCTCTGATTATCTGTCTAAAAGTGTGTTGTATTTATACAGATCTACAAGGTCCCCTGACATAAGTGTTATTCATAACAATAGATAACAGGCATGCTTGGGATGGCAATTAATATCAACAATCCCTCGAAAGTATAGAGAGGGAAAATCCCTAAGTGTGAATGCCTACTGTATGTTTGTCTTTCGTGCTTGATCTTGACGCCTTGGCGCAGTGACACTGATAATAGAACCCATAATAAGTGGCATAACTATAAACAAGGCCGCCATTTTAAAGGAAATAAATAATTAAATGGACTAAGACAGAGCAAGCTAAGTAGGTTAAAAGTCACTGGGTGACGGGGGCACGAGTTTACAAGCCTACGGCTAAGCTAACTCCTGTTAACCCGTTAAAACAAACTAGGATTCACTACACCCTCCCCATTGCCGTAACAGGTTAGATGAAGGTAAAGAAAAGCCCAGTCGCTAAAAAGCTGCTACTGAACTAAAAAGCCCAAAAACTTAACGAAAAAATAAATGCTGTGTTATAAAATTTGTTTAAAAAAAAAAAAAAAACATTTCAGAGACTTTAATATCAACCATGACAAGTATAGCAAACTTTGAGTATAATTGCTTCTTTGATTTAGAATCGGGAACTGGCAAGCGAATTCATCAAATTATGTGCTATATGCAGTCATGAAGAATGTCATCGAAGTCACCATTCAAGGATCTCAAAAATGAGTCAACATCGTCAGAAGTGAAATCGAGAGCTGGACGGACAAACGGATCCACAGAGCAGAAGTGAGCCATAGTCATCGGTGTATCGACACTCGCTGTAGCGTCCTCATCCATGTTAGATCGAATAACAGAAGGCTCATAGGTGGCCTCGCGGAGCAACCTCAGTCTCAAGGGGCATGACCGTGTATGAACCCTCATCGGGGACATCAGCAGTTCGTGGTCCACAGGAGATGTCGGTGCAACAGCAAGACAGACCATAGGCAGATGTTCAAAGAGACACCATATGCAGCGGAACACCGGTTGTACGCACCACAGTAGAGGCCGGAATGACAATGACCAGTCAAATTCCAGTTCCACCAGCAAAGGTGTACCGAAGATCCGAACCATGCGTTCACGGCACAGCGGCGTTGACGGGAGCGGCTCCATTGCTCTGTGTCGCTGGAAAAAAACAACCACCGCGAATCAGAAAGAATAGCAGTAGTAGTCCGCCAATTAAAGCCAAAATAATTGGAAAGCCACCAAACACACTGGAAAAGAGTGAATGGATGGCTGATGGGATGACTCCGAAGACAGTCTGGAATATGGACACGAAACCAGACCCGACAGCCTTAAAGAAATGAACAATCCCAGTTGTGCTTGAAGCATTGAATATTCTGGACACCAGCTCTCCAAAGTGTTTGGGGAAATCGGTATTTAAAAGGGATTGTATCTCGGCTGATGATCTCGCAACCTGGAGATCATACGTCTCTTTTGCGGATGTCAAGGCGACCTGTTTTTGAAACAATAGCGCCTTCAGTCTACTCAACTTGTCATAGTTCACATTAATAGTATCAATGTGGGGCCACATTTCAGATACTTGTATCTCTCGTGTGGGGGGAAACAAAACATGGCCACAACACGTAACGACCTTCGTGACTGAGATTGCGTAGGCAATTCCAGGTCGCAAGCCGCAACAGCTGTCATCGCTCAGAAGAACATAACTCCCATTAGAAAGAACATGAAACACTGAACAAATCAAGGGGACGGGAGTACCCTTCAGAAAACAGGCCAAATTCGCGACCCCCGCATTGCAAAGACCGTGAAGAGACACCTGTTTGCATATCATGGAATGACGAACAGTAGTCTCACATTCACTTCCGCTAAGAAAGACCTCTTGTTCGCCGTTCAGACATCGATACTCAAAGGGCAACTCCCACTCTTCCTTAATAAAGCTATCTCCTAGCCGTTCATATCGTCCCACTGCAAGATGTTTCAGGCAGCTTGAGAAACGAAACGTTGAAAACAGTAAATTAATAATGCCGTGTAAGAGCCAGATAGTTGAAGGACTCTCTGCTACCGTGAAGGGCAACTTATCTAATTTTTCTACTTGAAGCAAGGTGAAACGAGCCTCTCTTTTAGCCATTGTCACTTGTTCCCTGGAAAAATTAAAAGCAGTGAATAGTTCACTCCCATTAAGGTATTTCCATGGAATGTGGCCACTTTTCAGCGTCTGTAATGCCCAACTCAGCTGCATGATGGAACGCAGCTGTGTTTGCCCATGATATAACTGAGACAAATCAGTCTGAGTGATATCAATAGCAGATGACACTATATTTGACAGGGAATAAATCCTGTTGGATAGCGTGTTCATACCATTGTCGACAACAGCCAATGTTTTTTCCAAATTTTCTTTATCAAGTTGCCGTAAACGTGCAGCAGCCTCAATTTGAGAAAGTTTCCAAATTTCATTATACATGGCATATAAAAACCGTTTCGAGCGTTGCTTTCTAGGACCTAATAGGAAATCTTGTAGGTCTATACTGTCAGAAAGAGTATTCAGGTGTTGTTTCACCGCTGTTAAGGTGTTCGTTTGTACCCATTGTTGACACAGCTTGCCCACACTGTAAGTTGTAATTATACCAGCATGCTGACCTGACAAAAAGCGAGGGTCTGGTCTATGAATGGGAAAACCCCCTGAAGAGTTCATAAAACGCCTTTGACACTCATCAGTATCGGTGGGCCATACCAACCATCCCCCGGGACTGGAAAGTGAAGAATTATAGTCACCAGCCTTAACCAATGCATCCAGCCTTTCCTCAGAAACATTTAGAAAGTGTTGCCAATCTTTAAACTTTATCGGTGTAGGGATACTGGGTGTGTTTAGATCCTTTATTTTAGCTAATCCCAGACATGATGTCTGCTCGACAGTGTCATTTAAAAAAATCATTTGCACAGGAATTAAGCAAGCTCGAAACAAAGCCTCCCTACCCTGTATCTGCCAATCTTGCGTCCCCCATACACTCTTCAAATCGATAGTGTTCTTCCAATATTCATAACCCTCAATCGAAAGTCGGGAAACAAAGGGATCTGAATAAACAGTTTTGTATCTGTTAGCAACAGTTTTCTAATGTGTGCCTTACGTAATTTAAAATAATAAGATTCAGCTTTCCTTGTATCATGCCCAGAAAAGTATGTGAATTTGTCACTGTAATACTTTGAACTCCCCACCCGTGGTGTTGAACAATGTTCCCATTGTGTGTAGTTAAAAAGAGGCCTATATCTAGTTGCACGGTGCAGGTAGTGATGTCCCCAATTATCATAGCAGAACATTTCACCATAATTCATTGTAAAATCATATACATCATCACTTCCAAAAGCGGAGTAGTCCTTCATTTCAGTTAGCATGGAATCCACTGTTTGGACATCCCAATCATCAGAGACAACATTAGGTGTAATAACATCAGACATAGAAATTTTGAATTATCTCTGTAGGCCCGTATATATCGAACGGAACTTTGTCCCAAACAATCCCATCAGAAATTGGAATAGCTGTAATATTGACAGGGGACAAATCACGTCGGACCTTATGTGATGAATGATGCGGTGTTAAAATTACATCAACAGGCTCCACTGAGGAGCGATCAGCAATATAGTGACCATTAATTAGTAAAAAGAAAACAGTCACAAAACCAATCCATAAAAACAATGCAATAAATGTCAAACAGAACCAGAGATAGTTCCATGGATATATCAAATAGTTATTTTTAAGCCATTGATAGAACTTGCTACCTCTGGAAAGTTTGTCAGCCTCAGTTGAGGATGAATCTGAAGAAAAATCATCAATGTCCACAAAATAGCCAGAGGAAGTCTCCGCAAACACAGGACTCATCGAATTCCCATCCACTGTTCGTGGAGGTTCATGATAGATGACATTACCAGTCGTGGAAGTGTTCGTGTAAAATACAGCCAAATCCTGTAGCGGTGTGTTCTCCGAAGTTGTTACAGGAACCAACAAAAGTTCTTTTTCCGCCCTCCCCATGGTCGAGGAAGTGTCTGGAACGGCAGCTGACATAGTTGCATAGTCAGTAGTAGCGATGGTCATCCTACTATGTAGAGGGATGTCCTATTGGGTAGTGAGAGGGGATCGGGAACCACCCAAGGGACCTCCTGGTCTACTGTGAAGAATCGGCCACATGGTGTAATTTGATGTCATCAATGGAGATGAATCTGTTCGATTTGGAACCAGACAATGGTGGAAGGATGACAGTCCTGGTGCCTTTTATCCCCAAGACCGGTACAGGTGCTCTGTACGCTGGACCAAACTCTTTTTTCACAGCGATCTTCTCACAAACCAGATCCCCAACGTTAGGAATCCAGCCAGTCGAAGTTTTCGCCAAATCCCTTATTCCCAAGGTGGCAGCGCTCGCAGATGATTTATCATCACAGAATTGTTGAAGCTCCTGTAAAACAGCGAGACGTTCTTTTATGTCAAATGGTGTTTCTGCTGCCACCATACCAGGGGCATCAAGATCGGGAACATACATAGTTGTCCCAAAGAGAACCTCATATGGAGACTTTCCCCTCAAGGACCGTCTTGGCAGATTATTCAGTGCTCTCTGGACCCCATATAGGTGATGTAACCAACTGCGGCCTGAACCTAATACTCGAGCTGTTAAGGACTGCTTTAGATCACGATTCCGCCTCTCCACGACCGAATTTCCCTCGGGATGGTATGGTGAGGAGTAATGGAGTTCAACACCCATCGTCCTCATGGTGTCCCTGAAAGCCTTAGAGGCAAATGCAGGGCCCTGGTCCGAATGGAATGCTGCAACCGCATATGTACCGATAAAGATCAGCAAATCTTTTATAACAGTCCGGGCGTCAGCCGACCGCTGTGGCCATACCCACAGGAATCTAGAACAGGAATCTACAGCCACTAAAATGTACTTGTGTGCACCATCAGGTTGCAAAGGACCACAATGGTCCAGGTACACACAATGGAGTGGTTTGTCTGACACTAAGAGAGATGTCTGCGGAGGGCGTCTGATATTCGAGCCCTTAATCTGCTGACAAATGTCACAGCAAAGGACATACTGCTTAGTCCATCTGCATAGACCAGGCCACCAGTACCGTTGTTGTAGAATGGTGATAGTGGCCTGTACACCAGCATGTGCAGAAGCGACACCCTCATGTGCAGCTGTAATCAGTTCCAATCTTTGATCTTCATTTGGGATCACTCGATCACCAACATCAGGAATTGTTGCAAAACCAACATTCTGTGCACTGATATGATATGTATAGTTCGTAGGGTATCCTTTCGGAAGGGGCTTGCCTGCAGCCGAGGCTTTAACGGCAATTAGTATTTCATTATCCAACCTCGTCCGAGAACGAGTCACTGCAGCCACAGAAGCCGTAGCTACTGAAGCTTTGGCTGCTTCGTCAGCCAATGTATTACCGGCAACATGTATTCCTACACGTTGGTGCCCCAATGAATGAACTACATGGACACATGGCAGCTTATCCTTAAGATCAGCCACCCTTCCCCACAATATTTTGTGTTTAATGGTGTTCCCTTTAGAATCTCTAAACCCGTTCAGTATCGAATGATTAAGATATTCATTGTATGACTGGACGCAGTAATACGAATCACAGACGATCAAAGTCTGTGTTCCTGGCTCTGAATGTTCGAGCGCTAGAATAAGAGCCTTAAGCTCGGCCAACTGGGCTGTGCAGTCCCCTAAGGTCTGAGTGTACGTATTATGAGGATGAAAAACACCGTCTTCCATTACCCCGCACACGGCTGCGCAAGCTGCAGAGTATTGATGTTTAGTACCCACAGCCGGTTGTGCCGATCCGTCAGTGTAAATGATGGTATCATAACTGTCTATTGGCAATATGTGTAAGGGAGCGGGGTACTCCTGTTCATACTGGAGAAATTCTTGTGTCTGAAGTCTTGGGTCAAACACATAATCAACATCAGTTGCGGTCAGAGATGTTGCCCATTGAATCCAGCGTGGATGCAATGCCTTAGCGTTAGAAACGCTCGCTTTAGTGACAGCCTCTAAGGCCGGAACCGGGGAGACAACAACAATGCGTTTCCCCTGGGCAAGCGGTCTCTCCTTTATGACGGCAATCTGAACTGCCGTCAGAATTTTTTCAGTAGGAGCAAAACGTTTCTCTGCATTGGAGTATAAATGTGATTTGTATGCTATTGGCACCGTGTCACCCTCATTAAAAGTGACATAGGTAAATCCTAGGGCACCAGCTATTATTCTGATGACCAAATTCGTTTTATTGTCCCGTGTGTACAAGTGTCTAGCTTCTAGCATGTCTCGTTGTATGTCCCTTAGGATGTGTGTGTGTTCAATTGTCCATCGCCTGCTAGAATAATTGGGCTGAATTAAGTGGGCCACCGACTGCCTTGCAGACACTGAAATACGCGACGGGTGCCACTGCACCCGTCGCACCTTCCCACTCCGCCGGCTCGATTACGAGCCGGCATCCTCGTGGGAAGGTCGTTTTCCCCTGGGCTGGCGGGCGGTTTTTCAGCAACCGCCCGCCAGCCCAGGGGAAAACTTGTAATACCCGCCGCGGTCTTTTGACCGCGGCGCGGTATTTTGGAGGGCGGCATCCTGGCGGGCGGCCTCCGCCACCCGCCAGGGTCGTAATGAGGCCCATAGTGGCTTTACGCGTTCAGCATAATCTGGAATATATGTTCTGCCAAAATTAAAGAAACCCAGTAATGACTGCAATTTCTTAAGCGTGTTCGGAGGCTGTAGCTGAGCACACTTCTCTAGGAAGTGCGGGGCCAGGCTCTTCCCCTCGTTCGATAGGTCATATCCTAGGAACAATACACTAAGAAAGGCTATCTTGCTTTTCTTAAAATTAAATTTATATCCGAAGGCGGCAAATCCCAAAATTATCCAATCGACCCTGGCAAGATGAATGTCAAGGGTGTCATCAGTGAGATAGATATCATCCACATATGATAATGCCTCGGAATCAAGCTCCTGTAAGATTGATGTGACACGGGCCGAAAACAGTCCTGGGCTGTTTTTATAGCCTTGTGGTAAATGACAAAAGCGTTTCTGAGAACCATAGGAAAATGCACTTAGGTCTCTACTTTCATGTGCTAAATTCTGGCAGAAAAAAACATTAGATATATCCAATGTAGTTTTGTATTTTTTACGCACTATATTATTGATTAGCGCTGTGCTGTGTGAATTTTGTATAGCATAAGTGCGTGCATGACTATTCAAGTGCCTCTAATCAACCACTATTCTATATGAATGATCAGGTTTCGCAACTGGAAATAGCGGATTATTCATTGCTGATGTACAGGGCTCAATTACTCCCTGGTATTCAAGTTGTGACAGTATCTCCGTCACTGGAGCTTTTGCTTCATGTTTAACAGGGTATTGTGGCTGCGGTTGTGGTGTAGACCGAACGGGAATAATATGACAAGGAGAGTCCTTGTCCCATCCTACATGATTACGGTATAATGCAGGTGCCTGTGCTAAAGCCCATTCAGCAGCATAGGCTTGTTTGTCTGTCTCCGGAACAAGATCGGAGAAAGAAGGCAAAATGACATCTTCCCCATGTGGGAGCATGCGGACATCTTCAGGTGGCCAATCTCTCTCGGCCAACAGGATATCACTAGTAAGTTCATCCCAAAATATTACACTAATAATGCGTTCCACGTCTCCCTCTATCTGAATTGTTAAGTCAAAAACCCGATCGGGTGGGAGTACGCAGCCATCCGCCGTTTCAACTGCGATGTAATCGCTAGTTGCTGTCGCATCCAGATGATCTTTCAGACTCTGGCGACATATCGTGACCTCTGCCACGCTGTCCAACAGAGTCACTGCCCACCTCTTGTTCCTCAACAGTGTTCTCAATACTACCGGCATTTTTAATGGTCAGTGCAGCCACTTTCTTCTTTTTAAATTGTGGCTTTTGTTGAGGAGTCTTTTCTTCTTTTTTAACAGTAGACTGTGGCGAGTCTTTCTTTTCTTTCACGTATTCAGGACGTCGATCTTGACGGCCCCCTCTCTCGCTACATCTATCCGGTCCGTCCTGAAAGGAACGAGAAGGACGTGAATCAGTATATCTATCTGGAGTTCTAATGTTATCCCTATTTCTGAGATTATACCTCCTTTCGGAGTACTCCGGATGAGGAGAATCAGCTCTTTTGTTTCTCCTATCCTTGAAATCTTTTTGTTTTTCCCAGCGCTTCTTAGAGCCCTCTTGTGCCAGCTTCGTACCTTCCTTATGGGTGTTATTTAGTAATTCCAATTTTTTAGGTTTGGCTCCCAAACCATCCCGTCCTATACTAGTATAGGTATCGGATATTATTCTTGGCAGCTGTCTCTCTTGTTCCATATCTGGAGTTTCCCGGAGACGCTGGCGTATTGCCAGTGCCACCGCTTTCCCTTTAATATTACTTAGTATTATCGAAGAGACGGCCTCAAAGTTACGCATCAATTTCATCCCCAGATCCAGGGCCGGCGCGGCCCCATGTTCATTTTGTATTTGTTTTAACACTTCCGGTAAATTGGCAAGTGTAGGGGTACCATGTGTGGTGGTATAAACGGCAGCGAAGACTGTACCCCATGTGGCACATTCATCCACCGAGGGAACCATCCCAAACGGCAAGCACATAGTGAGCAATCTATGTTTGTCCTGCGGCCCCGTATGGGGGAACACAGCTTCCAGCTGATTTGTTTTCTGGGCAATCCAGAACGGTATTTTTTCCCGTTCCGTGGGCACTTTACCCATAATGGTATGTACTGTTTGTGGATTAATCCCGGTAGCCAATTGATATCCACCAGCTACTGGCGGTGCTGGACGCGCTGGGGTAGTATTCAATGTTCGCATCACGAACTGAACCAATCTTCTATAAAATGCCACTAATTCATTATATAATATTCGCAAATCTGCGATCGGCATATTCTGGATGCCTGGGTGAGGTGTATATGTGGCAAACATAGGCCATGTAGGTCCCTCATTACCTAAAGGACCTAGCCTCACCCGTCTTAGTACATGTGGTAGGGCGCCTTCAAACCAGTTCTGGTGTTCTTGATATGTGAGCGATATTTCATGATACTGGTATGCTTCGTATCTTATGGGCACGTCCGCAATGTCATATGTGTGAAATGTGTGCGTCCGTTGGTCAGCCTCAGGAAAAGCAACCCAACAGTAAAATGTTTCTGTTTGGTATGCTTCACTCGCTTCTACAATCAGAGTAACATCCCTGCCCTCTGCCGTAAGGCCATGTGCTATTAAATGTTGTGTAAGTGCATTTCTAGCATTTGCAGGAATGTCTATGGTATCGGCCATATTTGTTTTAGAGAAACGGAACACCAAAATAGGGGAAGTTTTTCCTTTTGTGAGTTCGAGCTCGAACAACCTACAGCCTAAGCAGGTGTTACCTGTTTGGCTGAGGAGGATTCTCCCAAAGACCACGGACGTCTCCGTATAATGGTACTGAGGGTACCTGTTGTCTGTGAGACTGTGATAGTCAGGGTATCTGTAAATTAGTGCCTAAACACCATCGTTGGTGGCGCCATGTCGTAGTTTGGACTCTTGCTCTGGGCAAGACTGCTGGTCTCAGGATGACAGTACTTTCGTTTGTAGGAGACTAAGGGCCTCATTCCGACCCTGGCGGTCATGGACCGACAGGGCCGGGGACGGAGGAAGCACCGCCAACAGGCTGGCGGTGCTTCTGGGGCAATTCTGACCGCAGCGGTAAAGCCGCGGTCAGAAAAGGGGAACCGGCGGTTTCCCGCCGGATTTCCCCTGCCCCAGGGAATCCTCCACGGCGGCGCTGCAAGCAGCGCCGCCATGGGGATTCCGACCCCCTTCCCGCCAGCCTGTTCCTGGCGGTTTACACCGCCAGGAAGAGGCTGGCGGGAACGGGTGTCGTGGGGCCCCTGGGGGCCCCTGCAGTGCCCATGCCACTGGCATGGGCACTGCAGGGGCCCCCTAACAGGGCCCCATTCAGATATTCAGTGTCTGCAAAGCAGACACTGAAAATCGCGACGGGTGCCACTGCACCCGTCGCACACCAGCAACTCCGCCGGCTCCATTCGGAGCCGGCTTCATCGTTGCTGGGGCTTTTCCGCTGGGCGGGCGGGCGGCCTTTTGACCCCCTAAGTCTCTTCCTACAACTATTTGTAACTGTTGTCCAAACCTTACCGGCTTACTAGCAGTACCTCACCAAAAACACAATAGTAAAAGGTGATTTGTAGCAGTCGCTTACGCATGGACTCAAAATAAAATATCTCAGGGTTGTCGTGGTTAAACGGAAATTACCCTTTTCTCACAGATTTATTATGTCTCATACAAACAAAGGCAATAACACAGATGCAGTAAAGTTATAATAGTTTTTATTCAACATAACTGCAATTTGTGATAAGTTGCATGAACTGCAAAGATTAGGATAATGAATATACCAAGCAACAGTATTGTAAAGAGGAGAGTCATTGTTATAAAGACCCCCACCATTATGCAATATATGAAAGAAATATATGTATATGTAAAAGATGGAATAAGCCCTAATACCCTAAGGAGAGTAGGTCTAACCTCCTACCTAAACAGGAAGAGCTGGGTTCGTTAAACCTAATCTGCCAAAACCGTGTCCATGAGAGGAGCCCCCAACCCTCGTTACCTTGGAATGAGGTCTCTATCTCAGACTCCGCAGGGACACGAAGACTGGATCAGTGTCAAGATGACTGCAGCATCGGTATCAGCGATGGTGGCGATGCCCTCTGGTCGGAATGCCTCTGATTATCTGTCTAAAAGTGTGTTGTATTTATACAGATCTACAAGGTCCCCCGACATAAGTGTTATTCATAACAATAGATAACAGGCATGCTTGGGACGGCAATTAATATCAACAATCCCTCGAAAGTATAGAGAGGGAAAATCCCTAAGTGTGAATGCCTACTATATGTTTGTCTTTCGTGCTTGATCTTGACGCCTTGGCGCAGTGACACTGATAATAGAACCCATAATAAGTGGCATAACTATAAACAAGGCCGCCATTTTAAAGGAAATAAATAATTAAATGGACTAAGCCAGAGCAAGCTAAGTAGGTTAAAAGTCACTGGGTGACGGGGGCACGAGTTTACAAGCCTACGGCTAAGCTAACTCCTGTTAACCCGTTAAAACAAACTAGGATTCACTACAGTGCTAGGAGGGAGGTGAGGAGTGGTCACTCACACCTAAAAGGGCTGTGCCTGCCCTCACACAATGCAGTCTCCAACCCCCCTGGTGAATGTCTGGGGCCTGGCCTGGGCAAGGCAGGATTTCACATTCAAAAGAGACTTTACTTTGAAGTAGGCCTACTTCAAAGGAGAAATTGGGTATAAGAAGGGCACCCAAAACCACAGACCTTAGAAACCCTTCTGGAAACAAGAGGAACATCTGCCTGAAGAAGCGCTGAAGAGCTTAGGAAGAAGAGCGGCCCTGCCTGTGACTGTGCTTTGTGGAGCTACCCTGCAGTTGCTGCTTCTGCCAGAGTAAGAGGGCAAAGACTGGACTTTGTGTGCCTTCCATCTTGAAAAGAAATTTCCAAGGGCTTGATTTAGAGCTTGCCTCCTGTTGTTTGAAGTCTCAGGGACAGCAAAGAGATCTCTCTTCCAGCACCTGGAGTCTCTGGAGAGACTCCTAATCTGCCCTGTGGTGCCCATCCAGTTCCTGGGATCCTGAAAGGAGAAGCTGGCAGCCTAAAGACAAGGAAATCCACGCACAGAGCGCAGTGCGGGGAAAAGTTTGACACGACTCCGATCTGCGGCTGAAGAAACGACGCACCACCAGCTCCGCAGCTGAGAAACGACGCACACAGGGAACGCGACCGAAGCATCGATGCACGGAGCATGAGAAACGACATGCAGCATCGCTGATGGAGGCTGGGAGATCACAACCTACGCTGCTGGGTTTTCGGATCATCGTGCGACTGGATTTCCGACTCAAGTACCGATGTGCGTGGAAAAACAACGCAAGGCCTGCCTGGACCCGAGAGTGCTGACTGTATCGACGCATCCCTCTCCTGCAGAGAGAAGAAATGACGTGCCCTTACCCAGAGAAAGGAGAAACGACGCACTGTCCCGCTCGTGAGTCGAATCAATGCATCGCAAGCCCTTTTTGACGCGCACTCGCACATGTGGGGTTATTTTTGATGCGCCCAAGGTTCTTTTTCACGCTGACAGCGTTAGTGTGTGTTTAGAACTACTTAAATACTCTTTTTGCATTTTTATTGATAACTTGACATGTGTATTGAGGATTTTTGTCGTTTTGGTCTTGTTTTGTTTAGATAAATATTTCCCATTTTTCTAAACCTGTGTTGTGTCATTTTGTAGTGTTTTCATTAAGTTACTGTGTGTGTTGGTACAAATACTTTACACCTAGCACTCTGAAGTTAAGCCTACTGCTCTGCCATGCTACCAAGGGGGTAAGCAGGGGTTAGCTGAGGGTGATTCTCTTTTACCCTGACTAGAGTGAGGGTCCTTGCTTGAACAGGGGTTAACCTGACTGTCAACAAAAGATCCCATTTCTAACAGCACCCAAGAAGTGTTGGCGACCGTAGACATAGGAGCTTCCATTAACCTGCTGTCCAAAGAAATATATGACAGCTTACGCCCTACTCCTCAACTGCACAAGACAGCAGTGATAGTCTTCGGGTATGGACAGAGCCAACCTCTACACATCCACGGGAAGTTCAGGGCGCCTATCACGCATTAGTCGGAGGTATGCGATTCAACTATCCACGTCACAGGAGACGGACATGGAATGCTATTAGGGTGCCAAATGGCAGAAGTCATCAAGATTGTCACTTTCATCCTAGGGGTGCACCATGAAACAGTCACGCACATTCTGGATAAATTCCCTGGTGTGTTTGAAGGGATCGGATGCCTGAGAGACAAAGAGGTGACCCTTCACATTGACCAGATAGTGAGACTGGTGGCCCTGAGGCACCGAAGAATTGCATTCCAAACTGAGGCCCCAAGTTGAGAAGGAGCTAGCCAAGCTAGAGAAAGAAGGAATCATCGAGAGGGTGGAAGGACCCACTCCGTGGATATCTCCCATCGTCGTAGCATGGAAACCGAAGCAGCCCGGCGAGGTTCGCATATGTGTAGATATGAAGTTACCCAACATGACCATCAAGCGAGAGCGACACCTAACTCCCACCATCGATGACCTCTTATCGGAACTGAATGGTGCTTGTTGGTTCTCGAAAGTAGACATTCGCTCCGGATACCATCAGATCACAACATTTTCAATGCACCAAGGACTCCGAAGATACCGCAGACTGAATTTTGGCATCTCCAGTGCTGTCAAAGTTTTACAGAACACCATTCGCGAGATCCTTGGGGGATTTTCAGGAGCCATCAACGTCAGTGACAATATATTGATAGGTGCAAAGTCTATTCCAGAGAACAACAGTCGACTTAGGGGAGTGCTCCAACGTCTGCGGGAGTCAGGCCTCACCCTGCACCGAGACAAGTGTTAGTTCCTAACGCAACAGATCAGCTTCTAGGTACAACTTTTCAGCCGCTGGAATAGCTCCTGACCCAGAAAAGGTCAGAGCCATCAAAGAAGCTGCTGCTCCTACCACTGTGTCAGAAGTTCGCAGTTTTCTGGGGATGGTAAATTACTGCAGGCGGTTCATCCCCGACCTGACGACCAGAACGCAATACCTGCAAGATCTGACCGGAGTAGCTACTCCATGGCAGTGGGGTCCCACAGAACAGCAAGTGTTTGAAGACACTAAGACAGCCCTCTCGGCAGACACCACTCTGCTGTACTACGATCCTCAGAAGGAAACCACACTCGCAGTGGATGCAGGACCTAAAGGTTTAGGTGCAGAGCTGATGCAACAACCAGCTGACGGAGAGTGGGCCCCAGTTGCATTTGCGAACAGATCGCTCACAAGTACAGAGCAACGGTATCATCAAATCGAGAAAGAAGCCATAGCCATACATTGGGGATGCTGGCATTTCCACCTATACGTTCAAGGCCGGCCGTTCATCGTCACTACTGATCACAAGCCGCTGATACCCCTGTTCCGGGGCACTACTGCAAAACCGTCCAGCGGATAAAAAAGTGGCTGCTTCAGCTACAAGAATATGACTGTCAGGTTGAATATCGCCCCGGATCAAGTAACCCCGCAGACTATCTCTCTCGCCATCCCTGAAAAGCCACTAGAGCAGAGGAAGACGAAGCCCGAGAGACTGAGGAGTACGTCCGCTTTGTCGTGGACCATTCTCGCCCTATTCCATTGTCTCTGGATCACCTACAACAGGCCACAGCTCAAGACAAGTGCCTGCAACACGTTCTGAAAACCATCCAGATCAACAGGTGGCATAAGTTCAAGGAAAACTGGGCACACAAGACCCCGGAGCCAGGCGCATATTTGAAAGCCTCTATCATGTTCGACAAGAGCTGGTAGCTGATTCCAGAGGATGTTTTTTAAGAGGCCCTAGACTAGTAATCCCAGCCAGCCTCCACTCCCATGTGGTACAGCTGTCCCACGCTGGGCACCAAGGCATGGTGAAAACTAAAAATAGACTGAGAGCTAAGGAATGGTTCACCTATATGGACGAGCAAGTGGAGACCCTTGTTCGGACGTGTCCGTGGTGCCAGGTAACCGGACCGCCATCTCCTCCAGAACCTGTGATTACGGAAGAAGGGCCACAACAACCCTGGGTATGCACCAGCCTTGATTTTGGCAGTCTTCTGGACGAAAGACACATCATGGTAGTCATAGACGACTACTCCTGGTATCCCGAAGTGGAAATCCTTTCATCACTTTCAGCTCTGGAGGTGTTACCCAAACTGGAGAAGATAATGGCCACTCATGGGTTGCTCAAAAAATTGAGAACTGATAACGGACCTCCGTTCCAAAGCCACGAGGTAGCCGAGTATTTGAAGTCGTGGAAAATCCACCACCTCCGCATCACACCCCGCTGGTCGCAGGCAAACGGAGAAGTCGAGAGGTTTATGCGCACTCTGAATAAGGTGATCAGAATTGCTCATGCCAGCCTCCAACCATATGAGTGGGCCATTCACACCTTCCTACGAGAGTATAGACAAACGCCTCATTCCACGACCGGTCAGTACCCTGGGCACCTGTTAATGGGTCAAGTGGTACATGACTCCATCCCACATCACCCCAATTAGACCCCCACCCCACTGGATCTGCGAAGATCTTTCTGTCAGCATCAGTAGTCAAATCGCAGAGTCAGTTTTCACCATAAAGCTAAATCTTTGAGACTCCAAGTAGGAGATGCTGTGCTGTTGAAGTGCCGAAACCCAAGCAGCAAATTCCAACGTCCTTTTAAAAAAACGCCATGGACTATCATTCGTCTCTCTGGTACCAAAGTGACAGTGAGGTGAGGTTTGGAAGAGGTATCCAGGAATATTTCGCATGTCAAGAAGTTCTACGGCCCGGTGCCACCGGCCAAGGAGGGAGACGGTGAGGGATCCTCTGATGGTCCTCCGGAAGCCCTTTCCCCAATAAGACCCTCAGAAGGGTCTAGGCCCAGTGAGGGCCACGAGCCATCCCAGAGACTTCTTGCTCCAGTAGAAGAAACAGCACCCCCCCCGAAGCAATTCAACAAACCATATCCATGGGACAGAGTGAGAAGACCAGCTACAATCTGAGATCAAACCCTACACAGTTGTCTCTACTATGACACCATGTAATGTATGATTGACTTTTCACAAATATGGCAGCGTCGAATTCATGCTTCGTGCCACTGTTTTAGTGTTATAAATGGTCATCTGTTGTGGGACTTTAGCCTATTTACGTCATAAAGTTTTTGTTATATTTATTTTGGGGAGGAATGCAATGTTGTGCGCAGTAGCGCATAAATTGTGCGTCATGGGAGAGACGCATATGTGCGCTCTGTCAGGGGTGTGACAGGAACACCCCTGCGGTTTCAGCCAAGGTGCGCCCGACCCCGGGTCAGCGCACGAGAAGGAATAAATAGCGTGACTCGAATGGGTGGCGGGTAAGTGCGGCCCGCCGGAGCGCGAGTGAAACTAGTTGACTGTGTGGTCTCCATTACTGCTTCCCGCACATTTGCCAGCGCGAACGAAAGGCGCTCAGCCATTGATGGGCTATGCGCGCTACCTCTGCAACAGGGAGTGTGCTTCAGTATTGCTAAGGCAACAATACACTAACCACGATAACAATGACCATCTTTATTTATCATCTTATACTTTAACCGCTTCTGTGCCGCGGACGTAATGGTTATGTCCTGAGGCACAGTGCTCCTGTGCCAAGGACGTAACCATTACTTCCTCGGCCTGGAGCCCAGAGGAAGCGCTAGTGCTCGCTCCGTGGGATTCCCTCCCACCCCCCAAGGCAGAGATTGAAGGGGAAGCCCTTCCCCTTCTACCCCCCGACCCCCCTGAGCACCCCCAGTGACGTCTGATGACGTCAGAGGCCACTTCCCCATCGCGCTGGGGAAACATTTCTCTTCCGATCATGTGATGGGGTCCTGAGAGGCTACAAAGGGAAGGAAAGGAATTTCATTCCCTTTGAAGTCTCTCAGAGCATTTCAAAAGCCGGATTGTACGCAATCCGGCTTTTGAAATGACCACTAGACACCAGGGATTTATTTTTCAAGGAAAACTGGCATGAGGGGAGTGACCCCTTGGGCAAGGGTCGCTCCCCGGGGGGGCAATATTTTTCAAGGCCGTTTGTGCCCCCCCCCCCGGGGGCAGGATCCACTAGGCGCCAGGGATCATTTTTTTGTTTGTTTTTTTTGTGTTTCTTTTGGGTTTTTTAGTTGGGAAGTGACCCCCTAGGCAAGGGTTGCTTCCTAGGGGGCAAATTATATTTACGCCATTTCTGCCCCCCTTGGGTGCAGATTGGCCTATTTTTATTTTTATGAGGCCAGTCTGCCCCCAAGGGGGGCAGAAACCACTAGACACCAGGGAGTTTTTTTTTTACTGCAAATTCACGGAAGGGGGCACCCCTTAGGCAAAGGTCACTCCCCGAGGGGCCAAATTTATTTTAGGCTATTTCTTCCCCCCCCCCGGGGGCAGAATCCACTAGGCGCCAGGGATCATATTTTTTTTTTTTGGGTGTTTCTTTTGTTTTTGTTTTTAGTTGGGGAGCGACACCTTAGGCAAGGGTCGCTCCTTAGGGGGGAAATTATATTTAGGCCATTTCTCCCCCCCTTGGGGGCAGACTGGCCTATTTTTATGAGGCCAATCTGCCCCCAAGGGGGGCAGAGTCCACTAGACACCAGGGAGTTAGTTTTTTTTACGCCAAACTCATGGAAGGGGAGCGACCCGTTAGGCAAGTGTCGCTCCCCGGGTGGGGCAAATTTATTTTAGGCCATTCCTGCCCCCCCTGGGGGCAGATCGGCCTATTGTTATCAGGCCGATCAGCCCCCGGGCGGGGGCACCAGGGCTATTTTGTTTTTTTGGTTTATTTTTTTTTATTTTTTATTTTTAGAGATGCGGAGCGACCCCTTAGGCAAGGGTCACTCCACTGGGGGGCAAATTGTATTTAGACCATTTCTGCCCCCCTTGGGGGCAGATCGGCTGATTTTTGTTAGGTCAATCTGCCCCCAAGGGGGGCAGAAGGCACTAGGCACCAGGGATCTTTTTTTTTTTTTTCATACCAATGTTACGCAAGGGGAGCGACCCCCTAGGCAAGGGTCGCTCCCCGGGGGGTGGGTGGGGGAGGAAATTTATTTTAGCCTATTGTTATTAGGCCGATCTGCCCCCATGGAGGGGCAGAAGCCTCTAGGCGCCAGGGATAAATTTTTGATTTTTTTAAAAACTTTTTTTTGTTTTTTAGAGGTGGGAAGTGACAGGGCAGGGGAGGCAAATTCATTTTAGACCTTTTCTGCACCCACTGGGGGCAGATCGGCCTACTGTTATTAGGCCGATCTGCCCCCAGGTGTGGGAGAAACCTCTAGGCGCCAGGGTTAAAAAAAAATCTTTTTTTTGTTTTTTGTTTTTTAGAGGTGGGGAGCGGCCCCTTAGTCAAGGGTCCTCCCCTGGCGGGCAAATTGTATTTAGACCATTTCTGCCCCCTTGGGGGCAGTTCGGCCGATTTTTGTTAGGCCAATCTGCCCCCATGGGGGCAGAAACCACTTAGGCACCACGGATTGCTGTGTGTGTATGCGTGTGTTTTCTTTAGGGGGGCAGCCCCTTGGGTAAGGGTCGCTCCCCATGGGGGCACATTACTGTTAGCCATATCTGCTTTGGGGGCAGATGGGCCTATTTTTGGAAGGTCCATCTGCCCCCAAGGGGGGGGGGGGAGAAAGCCCACCAGAGGCCAGGGAAGTTTTTTTTTCAAAAATAAGAGGGTGGGGGTATGGCCCTACCCCCACCCCAATTAAATGCGGCCAAAGTTGTTCTGCCCACCAGTGGGCAAATGGGGCAATTACCCCTGATCCACACCCCGGGGGGGGAGAAAGTCTACTAGATGCCAGGGAATAAAATAAAAAAAAAAAAAAGTATTGTGGTGGTGGCTATCAACCAATTCGGGACTGGTTACGCCCCCACCTCAACTGAAGGGGGTAACTGTCTCTCAGCTCTCCCCCACACACTAAAACATCTTATCCCACAGCAAGCAAGAAGACATTTGACTATTTTGGGTTTTAGTTTTACATTTGGACCATGAGAGCTTGGCTTACTCTCAAAATCGTCCCATTTGGAATGGTGAGGGCTGCACTTTATGGACTTTGAGACGCTGCCATGTAGAAAAATCCACAAGACCTAGACACATCTGAAAACTAAACATCTGGATGAATCCAGGGTGGTGTGTTTCACATGCACCCACACCATTGTTGTACCCACAATCCCCTGCAAACCTCCAACTTTGCTGGAAATCACACATTTTTCCCAAGTTTTTGTGATGGAACCTTTTGGAATCTGCAGGAATCCACAAAATTCCTACCTCCCAGCATTGTCTCATCTATACCGATAAAAATTCTGCTGCACTTGTCAGCCTAAAAATGTTTTTTTGCAAACTGCCCTTTTGGATCCCCCTTTGGTTCCCCCTCAATATCAACATGTTTTTGGCTCTTCCCTGTCACAAGCACTTGGCCCACCTACACAAATGAGGTATAACTTTTACCGGGAGACTGAGTGGAACATTGGGTGGTATGAAATGTGTCCCAGTGTGGTGATCCCACACAGAAATGTGGGGAAAATGTGATTTTTTTTAGCTAAATTTGAGGTTTGCTGAGGATTCTGGGTAAGAAAACATTGGGGGGATCCACGCAAGTCACACCTCACTGGACTCCCTCGGGTGTCTAGTTTTCAGAAATGTCTGGGTTTGGTAGGTTTCCCTAGAAGGCTGCTGAGCCCAGGACCAAAAATGCAGGTGCCCCCCGCAAAAACAGGTAGTTTTGTATTTGATAATTTTGATGTGTCCAGATAGTGTTTTGGGGCATTTTGTTTTGCGGGCAGTAGGACCACCCACAAAAGTGAAGTACCATTTTTATCGGGAGACTTGGGGGAACGCTGGGTGGAAGGAAATTTGTGGCTGCTCTCTGATTCCAGAACTTTCTGTCACCGAAATGAGAGGAAAAGGTATTTTTTCGGCCAAATGTTGAGGTTTGCAAAGGATTCTGGGTAACAGAACCTGGTCAGAGCCCCACAAGTCACCCCATCTTGGATTCCTTTAGGTATCTAGTATTGAAAACTGAGCAGGTTTGCTAGGTTTCTCTAGGTGCCGGCTGACATAGAGGCCAAAATCCACAGCTAGATGCTTTGCAAATAACAGCTCTGTTTTCTTTGTGAAAATGTGATGTGTCCACGTTGTGTTTTGGGGCTTTTCCTGTCGCGGGCGCTAGGCCTACCCCCACAAGTGAGGTAGCATTTTTATTGGGAGAATTGGGGGAACACTGGGTGGAAGGAAATTTGTGTCTCCTCTCTGATTACAGAACTTTCTGTCACCGAAATGAGAGGTAAAGGTGTTTTTTTTGCCAAATTTGGAGGTTTGCAAAGGATTCTGGGTAACAAAACCTGGTCAGAACCCCACAAGTCACCCCATCTTGGATTACCCTAGGTGTCTAGTTTTCAGAACTGCGAAGGTTAGCTAGGTTTCCCTAGCTGCCGGCTGAGCTAGAGGCCAAAATCCACCGAGAGGCACTTTGCTCTGTTTTTTTTTGAGAAAATGTGATGTGTCCATGTTGTGTTTTGGGGCAGTTCCTGTTGCGGGCGCAAGGCCTACCCACGCAAGTGAGGTACCATTTCTATCGGCAGATGTTATTGCCCCTTGTCTTTCTCTACATTTTTGTCCTTCAAATGTAAGACAGTGTGTAAAAAAGATGTCTATTTGAGAAATGCCCTGTAATTCACGTGCTAGTATGGGCACCCCGGAATTCAAAGATGTGCAAATAACCACTGCTTCTCAACACCTTATCTTGTGGCCATTTTGGAAATACTAAGGTTTTCTTGATACCTATTTTTCATTTTTTATATTTCAGCAAATAAATTGCTGTATACCCGGTATAGAATGAAAACCCATTGCAAGGTGCAGCTCATTTATTGGCTCTGGGCACTTGGGTTCTTGATGAACCTACAAGCCCTATATATCCCCGCAACCAGAAGAGTCCAGCTGACGTAACGGTATATTGCTTTCAAAAATCTGACATCGCAGGAAAAAGTTACAGAGTAAAACGTGGAGAAAAATTGCTGTTTTTTTCACCTCAATTTCAATATTCTTTTATTTCAGCTGTTATTTTCTGTAGGAAACACTTCTAGGATCTACACAAATGACCCCTTGCTGAATTCGGAATTTTGTATACTTTTCAGAAATGGTTAGCTACCTGGGATCCAGCATTGGTTTCTCACCCATTTCTGTCACTAACTGGAAGGAGGCTGAAAGCACAAAAAATAGTAAAAATGGGATATGTCCCAGTAAAATGTCAAAATTGTGTTGAAAAATTGGGTTTTATAATTCAAGTCTGCCTGTTCCTGAAAGCTGTGAAGATGGTGATTTTACCACCGTAAACCCTTTGTTGATGCCATTCTCAGGGGGAAAAACCACAAGCCTTCTTCTGCAGCTCTTTTTTCCCATTTAAAAAAAAAAAAACTAAAGTTTTACTGTATTTTGGCTAATTTCTTGGTCTCCTTCAGGGGAACCCACAAAGTCTGGGTACCTCTAGAATCCCTAGGATTTTGGAAAAAAAGGACGCAAATTTGGCATGGGTAGCTTATATGGAGAAACAGTTATGAGGGCCTAAGCGCGAACTGCCCCAAATAGCTCAAAAAAGGCTTGGCACAGGAGGGGAAAAGGCCTGGCAGCGAAGGGGTTAAAACAGTAAGAGAACAATGCCCTTAACAAAGGTCTCTCCTTTCTCCCTGCACATCGCAATGACGTTTTTCAAATATGTTTGGGTTTGTGTAAGTTCTTAAGGACAATTAGATTTAAAAAACAATAGGAAAAAATCATTTACACCTAAGTTTGACACCACATGACTATGTTAAAGATATTTGGTGTTAGGTCCTAATCTCTTCGTTATATACTGCTGATACCTACTAAGAGTCTGGGAAGGACTATAATAAAATCCTTTTAGCCCAGCTTCACTGCTGATCAATGGATGGAAATTACGTCACGGTAGCTGACACACCTTCCCTCGTCCTGAATATTTTTGTCGGAGCTCTCGCTCTGAACATTCATGCACCTCCATTTTCTTTTCCCCCACAAGTGCATTTTGAGAACATGTTTATATGAATTATGCATCCAAGCTCCTTGGGGATTGTGCATGTGTGCATATTTGACTCTCATCAGTGCTTAATTTAAGCCGTGGTTGCCAATGGGGAACACCAGCTCTTATTGTTTGAGACCGGAACTTATTTATTCCCCAAATCAGATGTTTATTGAGTGCGAGAGAGGGGAAACATAAAGATTGGAAAGAGCAGGAAGGAAAATACCTAATAAACAGGAAGCAGGAACCTGCAACAGTGAGAACAAGCATTTACAATGCAATGGGTCTCGCGTTTGCTCATGTTAGAGCTATTAGTGTTGTAAACTCCTAACTGGACTTTTCTCACCAAATAAACTGAAAATGAAAAGTAATACCATTTCACATAAGAGAGCCGATTTAAAGCTCCACACCATGAGAAAAAAAAACAATCGCAATTGCGCTGAGTAAAACCCTGAATTCGCAAAGGAATGCTAAGATAAACAATAGAATTAGACTGGTAGTCCTGAAAAGCACCCGATTACAGCCCAGCAAGATCACGCTGTCTATGAAATAAAAAGAAAAAGTAGTCCAGAAAACATGGAGACTTGTATGTTTTCAGTAGTTGGTTGGTCCTGTAGAGGATGGCTAAGTACCAGAAAAGGCATCACGCATGCATGCCTTTCACTAATGAAATCAAGCAAATTTTAAAAGGCAAGCCCACGAACCAACAAAGGTGATGGGTGTGACATGGGTGTGGTTAAAAGCCCATCATAAAGAGATTACACCAGGGGCCAGAGAGCTTGTGTGCTCAACCCTAATGATGGGGACACCCTGCAAAATGTGATGAAAGGCCCCTGAGTCTCCCATATGTCACAGATATTAAGTGAACTAGTAGTGATTGGCTCGACTAAGGCTCAACTCTCCTTGTTAATTTGCTGGCTCACCCACTTTACTGTACATATGGGATGCTCCTGATTTGTAGTGTGAAAGGCTCTCTGTTATAACAAGTAGCTCTGACCAGAGCATGCATTTTGAAGTCCATAAATGAAGTACACTTAAAAAACCAGGACCATTTGGAATTTAAGTATGGGTAAATAAATGTGCATCTCTGTTTGAAAAAGAAGACACTTTCAATACATAATACAAATTACATGTTATTACTTATAAAAGTGCCGCCGTTTTCATGCAGAAGCACAACATCCCTTTGTTTTTAGTGCTCTGGACCCCGCAAATTTGTAGCCATGTGGATTTATGCAGAGGCAATAACCAACTTGTGAAGGGGCAATGGAGACCCATGTAGAGGAGTCCGGCTCTGCAGACAATTACAGTATCAAGATACCTCTTGTGATTAATGTTCCTGCAAGGGAGAGAGATAGGAGTTTTGTCTAGGGGCAGCTTTGACTCACCATAAAGTAGCGTAGAGGGTTAATATGCCTGCTGAAAAGAACAGAAATATATTTTATGTGAATAGCTGAGTGGGTTAGTACTAGCACTTTAAAACAAATGAATGTAAGTGAAAGGGGGGCTATGGAGAGATGAGGGGCACATTTGCCAGGTGGTTGTGAGTGAATCCGAGGAGGTGGGGTGAGGGAGCCAGAAAAGAGTATCGCACAGTGCGCCACCAGGGCTAAAGTCAGCCCTGATCAGAAGTCCAAAACTGCATGGGTTGGCCTCAGAGGGGAAACGGATAAGAGTATCTGGAAGAGTGGCAGCATACACACAGATTTTAAGGGTTCAGTCAGGCAGAATAATAGCACTTGCTGGGTGTCTAGTCAGTATGGTGCTGCTGCAATGAAGGAGAGCTTTGGGTTGACGGCTGCACACTGACACTGACAGTGATTGTGGCTGTAGCGCGGCTCTCTTGCGCCATCTCTTATGTTTGCCAGACCAGGCGCCCAGGACACAGGCCCCTCCCCATCAAAACTCAACACCACAACCTCAGACACTACCCAGCCATATATAAAGCTAGGTTTGGAAGTCCGTCTTAAACAGCACATGCAAAGAAATGCCGATGGCTTTGCGGCCCCATTTTGGTAGGAGCAGGTAATATTATAAGGTGGACTGGTCTTTGCATCCCCGCCACTCTGCTTAAGCCGCATTTACAGGAGCACAAGAAGAGGTGACCCAGGCGCAACTCTGCACAAAGTTCAAAATACACGTCTCCAAAGTGCGAGGCTGTAAGACTCACCCCTTCCATTCACTTGACTAAATAATCACTGTTTAATTACTTTTCTATTTATCATTCCTATTAAGGAATGAACAATTGACAATTTACGAGGACAAGAGCAGGACAGACACCGGGGCTGTGCAGGCAGCCTGTGGCAACGAGACTCCAGGAGAAAATGTTTATTTTAATCGAAGACCGGAAAAAAAGCAAGTTCTAAAATTCACATAAAAGGTCGTGCTTCCCAGAGCACCTGAAGCAGAACTCTTTGAATGCAACACTTATGATCTCAAAGGGTCTGCAATGTGACGTCAGGAGGCCACAGTACATGCAGAGGAGAGGCTCCACTGCAAAACAGAAAAAAAAGCAAAAAACAGCGCGATCGCGCTGCTACAGTTTAAACGTAACAAATATCTATCAGCAAAAAATGCAATTATGAACATAAAGAAGTGAAATTAATCGTGTAACAAGATCGATGGGATGCGAAGCGCTGGACTTCTGCTAGCGAGATCGCGCTGCGAAAATAGAGGAAAAAGTAGTCCACAAACCTGAAGATAACAGCGAGCCTCGCATGTTTTCTGTACTTGGTCGCTGCGCTCGAGGAGGGCTTGCCACCGGAAAAGGCATGACGTATGCGTGCCTTCGACTAATGAAAGCAACCAGATTTAATTAGGGAAGCCTACGAACCAATAAAAAGCACTGACGTGAAGTTGACTGGGCTCCGAGCCCTTTTATAAATATAAAAGAGTCTCCCTGCTATACACATGCGCGAGCGCATGCAAAGCAGGCTTGACCCTAAAAAGGGGCTAGGAATGCCTGGTAGTGGATTAAAAACTATCAGCCTAGGTATTCGTCCGCCGACGTTTAATTGCAACGGCCGCCGACTTCTTAGAAGAGCTTTGGTCACCAGCACTCTTTCTTTTACAAATTAAGCACTGACAGTAGCTACAATGAAATGCGGTGATTCTTGGAGGAAATAGGGCCTTTATACATAAAACTAATTTTAAAAAATGTGCAAAACACCATGGGCCAGATGTACGAAAGTTGGGAATTGCGACTTGCAATTTGCGAGTCGGAGCGACTCGCAAATTGCAAGTCGCAATTCCCAATGCAGTACGGTGTCTCAGACACCGACTGCAACTCGCTATGGGGTCGCAATGACCCACCTCATGAATATTCATGACGTGGGTCGCAAATTGCGGCCCATAGCGAGTATGGGCACTCGCTAACATGGAGGCCTGCTGACGTCAGCAGACCTCCATGTTCGCGACCTGCTTTTAAATAAAGCAGTTTTTTTTTTTTGAAGTGTAGCCCGTTTTCCTGACAGGAAAACGAGCTGCATTGCAAAAAAAACGAAACCTTTTGTTTCGGTATTTTTTAAGGGCAGGGAGTGGTCCCTTGGACCACTCCCTGCCCTGAAAAAATATTTTGGGGTCCAGTCACAAACTGGAAGGGGTCCCATGGGGACCCCTTCCAATTTGCGAGTGGGTTACCATCCACTTGAAGTGGATGGTAACTGCGATGCCAATTGCGACCGCGTACGCGGTCGCAAATGGTATTGCATCCCACAGCGACTCGCAAATAGGAAGGGCGCACCCCTTCCTATTTGCGAGTCGGAAATGCATATTGCGAGTCGGTAACGACTCGTAATATGCATTTCTGCATGCCAAACCCACGTTTGCGACTCGCAAACGGCGATTTTCGCCGTTTGCGACTCGCAAACGGGTTGCTACATCTGGCCCCATGTGCCATACCGATTCGAAATCAGCGCATCTCTATCTGATGCTTTGATAAGGCATAGCTCTGAACCAACTGAAAGTCGATACGTAGGGCTATATTAAACATCTATGCGGATACATTATTTAATTCCTGCTTTAGATAATGTACTTAACCCACATTTCTTTCTATATCATGTTTTGAATGTATGCTCGTTGGTAATCTCTAATATTGCAACGTGATGCTTCTGATAGCTATAACGTGAAGCACGGCTCGTGCGCCATTATTATTATTTGCAGAGATTCTATCTGTTCATCTCTGGAGTTCAAAGTTTACTTCCACTGAACCTCATTACACAAAGTAATATAACACCTTATGACATGCCAGGAGCACGGAGCTGGAATTAGTGTGAAATTAAAACCCTGTCATCTGTAGGTAAGTGCACACAGCAACAAGGTGACATGCCCCAAGCAGAACAAAGAAACCGTCCTTCGCTGGTTTATTTGTACATACACAGCTCTTCAGTTACATTTTATCCACTGTAAGTAACACGGTAAGGAAACATTGAATGTAGTGACAACAAAATGGTTTGGTATTTTCATGAAAAATAATGCGTTGTGCAGTTGAAGTGCTCTCATCGGAAACAGTGATAGTCGGGTAAGCCGTAGGCATGGAATTCTTGGAGCACGAAATTTCAGACAGTAGCTTGCAGTAGCCCGGCTTAGTTTTCATGCATTATCTTATTAACCTTTTGTCTGCGAAATGAATAAAGATAGTCGTATCAATTTAGCGCTTTAAAATAACTCAGTGAGGAGGGTAGTTTAAAAACTCATCAAAGCAAGATGAGAAGGCTGTTCCATACATGATTAACCTTCTTAATGTATGGATTTTCCAGCATTTCTTTTAAAGACAGAGTAGCCATTATGGCATGCAGTCCTTTCTGAGTTTCCATATAGCAAATATATTATGCTGTGAACATAAAAACTAACACATCACATGGAAACATGGGACTATAAAACTTGTCCTACAAAAATTAACAGTAAGTACACAGCATACGACGCAATAGATAGAATAGATTTTTTAGTTTTATGTCTAGCTATCGCCGCTGCCACAGGATCAGTGGCACTGAAGGCGAGAGGTGAGAGAGGGTCACCGAGCCCAGATTAGTGATGTATGTTGCTACTCTAACCAGCAGTCTGTGGCTATTCCACTAGTTTGCATTGGGGCCATGGTCAGTTTCCTACTCTACTAAACTAAGGCTTGTTCTACGAATCATACCAGCAAAAAATAGAATAGTATGTTTTTTTGTAAACTGCCCCTTGCGGACTCAACTTAAATGGCAGTAAAAAATACTGTAGGAAAGTACCATCTTGCCTGGCATGTTATCTCCATTTTTACTTGTGTGTCAGTTTGTTTTTGCCTGTCTCACTTTGATCCTGCTAGCCAGGACCCCAGTGCTCATAGTTTGTGGCCTAAATGTGTTCCCTGTGTGGTGCCTAACTGTGTCACTGAGGCTCTGCCAACCAGAACCTCAGTGTTTATGCTCTCTCTGCTTTTAAAGTTGTCACTGCAGGCTAGTGACCATTTTTAACAATTCTGATTGGCACACTGGAACACCCTTATAATTCCCTAGTATATGGTACCTAGGTACCCAAGGTATTAGGGTTCCAGGAGATCCCTATGGGCTGCAACATTTCTTTTGCCACCCATAGGGAGCTCAGACAATTCTTACATAGGACTGCCACTGCAGCCTGAGTGAAATAACGTCCACATTATTTCACAGCCATTTTACACTGCACTTAAGTAACTTATAAGTCACCTATATGTCTAACCCTCACTTAGTGAAGGTTAGGTGCAAAGTTACTAAGTATGAGGGCACCCTGGAACTAGCCAAGGTGCCCCCACATTGTTCAGGGCAATTTTCACGGACTTTGTGAGTGCGGGAACACCATTGCGCTCGTGCACTTAATATAGGTCAATACCTATATGTAGCTTCACAATGGTAACTCCCAATATGGCCATGTAACATGTCTAAGATCATGGAATTGTCCCCCCATGCCACATCTGGTTTTGGGGTGCCAATCCCATGCATCCCCAGGGCTCCAGCATGGACCCGGGTACTGCCAAACTAGCTCTCTGGGGTTTTCACTGCAGCTACCGCAGCTGCCAACCCACAGACAGGATTCTGCCCTCCTGGGGTCTGGGCAGCCCAGTCCCAGGAAGTCAGAACAAAGGATTTCCTCTGAGGGAGGGTGTTACACCCTCTCCCTTTGGAAATAGGCGTTAAGGGCCTGAGAGGAGTAGCCTCTCCTGGCCTCTGGAAATGCTTTGAAGGGCACAGATGGTGCCCTCCTTGCATAAACCAGTCTACACCAATACAGGGATCCCCCAGCCCCTGCTCTGGTTCGAAACTGGACAAAGGAAAGGGGAGTGACCACTCCCCTGTCCATCACCACCCCAGGGGTGGTGCCCAGAGCTCCTCCAGTGTGTCCCAGACCTCTGACATCTTGAATGCAGAGGTGTGAGGGCACAATGGAGGCCTCTGAGTGGCCAGTACCAGCAGGTGATGTCAGAGACTCCTCCTGATAGGTGCTTCCCTGGTTAGGGGGCCAATCCTCCTCTGAGGGCTATTTAGGGTCTCTCCTGTAGGTTTCTCTTCTGATAATGAATGCAAGAGCTCACCAAAGTTCCTCTGCATCTCTCTCTTTGACTCCTGCCAAGGATTGACCGCTGGCTGCTCCAGGACACCTGCAAAACCGCAACAAAGTAGCAAGACGACTACCAGCAACATTGTAGCGCCTAATCCTGCCCGCTTTCTCGACTGTTTCCTGGTGGTGCATGCTCTGAGGGCTGTATGCCTTCACCCTGCACTGGAAGCCAAGAAGAAATCTCCTGTGAGTCGACGGACTATTCCCCCCTGCTGACGGTGGCACCAAACATCTGCTTCACCGGTCCTCTGGGTCCCCTCTCATCTCGACGAGCGTGGACCCTGGAACACAGGAGCTGGATCCACGTGACCCCGACAGTCCAGTGGTCCTTCTGTCCAAATTTGGTCGAGGTAAGTCCTTGCCTCCCCATGCCAGACAGTAATCCTGTGTACTGCGTGAACTGCAGCTGCTAGGGCTTCTGTGCACTTTTGCAAGGAATGCTTCATGCACAGCATAGCCCAGATCCCCAACACTCCGTCCTGCATTGTTCAACTTGCTGAGTTGACCACCGGCTTCGTGGGACCCTCCTTTGTAGTGTTGAGATGACCGCCGTGCTCAGATTTTCCAGTTCAAGTGCTTCTCTGGGTGCTGCCTGTTTCTGCTGGGTTTTCTGTATTGCTGAGCGCCCCCTCTGTCTCCTCCTCCAAGGGGCGACCTCCTGGTCCTTTCTGGGTCCAGGCAGCATCCATTTTCTTCAACTGTGACCTTTGCAGCTAGCAAGGCTTGTTTGCGGTGTTTCTGCGTGGAAACGACTGTGCATCCTCCAGCACGCTGTGGGACATGTTCTGTGCAAAGGAGAAGTTCCTGGCATCTTCCGTTGTTGCAGAATCTTCAGCTTCTTCCACCCAGAGGCAGCCATTTTGCACCTTCATCCCGGGTTTAGTGGGCTCCTACCCTCTGGACACTTTCGTGACTCTTGGACTTGGTCCCCTTATTTTACAGGTCCTCAGGTCCAGGAATCCACCTTCAGTGCTTTGCAGACAGTTGTTGTCTTTGCAGAATCTCCTATCACGACTTTAGTGTGTTTCTGGGGAAGTAGGGTAACTGTACTCCTACTTTTCAGGGTCTTTGGGTGGGGTATCTTGGACACCCTTAGTTTTTTCTTACACTCCAAGCGACCCTCTACACACTACACTAGGCCTGCGGTCCCTAAGTGGTTCTCATTCCACTTTCTTAGTATATGGGTTGTATTGCCCCTAGGCCTATTGCATCCTATTGTTTTGTATAGTGTTTGCACTACTTTCCTAACTGTTTACTTACCTGATTTTGGTTTGTGTGTATATTTTGTGTATTTTACTTACCTCCTAAGGGAGTATATTCTCTGAGATATTTCTGACACATTGTCACTAAAATAAAGTACCTTTATTTTTAGTAACTCTGAGTATTTTGATTCTTATGATATAGTGCTATATGATATAAGTGGTATAGTAGGAGCTTTGCATGTCTCCTAGTTCAGCATAAGCTGCTCTGCTATAGCTACCTCTATCAGTCTAAGCTGCTAGAACACTACTAATCTACTAATAAGGGATAACTGGACCTGGCACAAGGTGTAAGTACCATCAGGTACCCACTATAAGCCAGGCCAGTCTCCTACACATACTGCTTAAACACGAAGGTGCAATGTCTGTGCTTTACTTACATTTTTTCTTCAGCATCTAAATTTATAAGATTTTTGAATTTACTACAAAAGGTTTTGAAAGAAAAGTGCGAGAATAGCATACAGAGATGAGTCGATCCTGCAGTCTCTTCTCTGCCACTGCTATTGCAGATCTTAAACATCTGAGTAACTGCCACACATGGCTGCACCAGTCGCTTAATCCATCTATTTTTTTTTTCTCCAAAATACTAGCACGGAAGAAGCCTCTGCTATTAACAATTGTGTCTTTCTACTCAGGATAATCCTTTCAAACATCCAGATAAGAACTCAAGGAAATTAAGGATTACTGCTGAGAAGGGCCTCATGCCCAATGCTACTACAGTACTAAAGACTTCCACTTTCAAGTTGTATTCCCAGAGGCTCCTGTATTTGCTACTTCAAGTTTGAAACACATTTTTATTCTTGTGGCAGTGGTGGTGGGGGGAGCTAGGGGTATTATAGGGACATTGTGTTCTACTCAAGTCTGTCAATCATTCTTCTGGGTAAATCATTTAATTTGCTTCAAGTATTACATCATGACCAAACTACACCTTTAGTACTACTTTCCCCTTAACTGGTGAAGCAATATCTATCTATCTATCTATCTATCTATCTATCTATCTATCTATCTATCTATCTATCTATCTATCGTTAGAGTTATTTCAAGTAACTATAACTCACACCCTAAGGTAACTATAACTCGTCGCACCCCAACATGCACAGTTATGTGATCAATAATTTTACTGCAGATGTTACAGTGACATTATCAATTTTGTTATCGAAGATGTCATCAGTGTGTTAATTTGTGGGATAATTAGGAGTGCATGGCAAGGGTAAGACAAGGCCTTGCTTTTCCCCTGGATTACTGATCCAATCCGCAGAGGATCCACGTCCCTATATATCTATATTTTGTGGCATTGAATTGCACCAAAACTACTGAACAGATTTGCACCAAACCACAAAAAGCGTGATCTGCCCAACAGTATCTGGTGTGATTCCATTCAGTGGTTTAGGCTGTAGGTGTGTCTAAATGAATGGGCGAAACACGTTTTGGGCCCCCCCTTTTTATCATCCCACTCTTGACGGATCACCACAAAACTTGCAAGACAGCAGCTAAACTGATGAAGTATAAGTTTTGAAAAATTTCATAAAGATTAGTCAAGAGGCGCCAAAGTTATATGCAAAACAAAAAACGCTCTGCCTATGGAAATTAGGTCTTAACTATAACGACCTAGTGGCAACTGCCACCAGGTAATATATATACATACATATACATATACGTTTTTAATTCATCTGATGCGTTTCGACAACAACGGTCCTAGTCATACTTACTGATTTCATGCCCTACTTTCCATAAAAATAAAAAGCTTTTGTTTCACACATATAGAAGTCAGACTATATCAGGGAAATCTCAGAACATCGTGAATACCATTCTGTGTATCACAACATCTTGTTACGACTCGGTCGTCCCATTTCCAGGGCGCGCTGTAAGGGGACTGTCAGATGCCTGGGAATCACCTTGAACACCTACCTAGAGTCCCTTGCTGACTCCTGTTTGTTTCACTTTTCACCATGGTACACTAGTGTAGGACTACATTTGCTTCTTGGGACTGCAAATCCCATAATGCACAGCTTGGTAGTCAGGAAAACCCAGATTCTGTTTCCCATTGTTTTCAATGGGAGAAGTCCAGTTGCTCCTTTTCACTGGATCCTCTCCTCCAGGACTTGCAAGTGTCCGAAACCACACACACCTGTGACCACTCCTGTGCAGCCCGGCTTGGAACTGCTTATAAGCAGCCATTTCCTCAAGCTCCCCGTCGTGCATCGGACTTCAATTCCTTTGTGTTACAGACCCCTTGTCGGATGGTGTTCCAGTTTTGTTCCTGTTCCTGTTCCTGTTCTGTTCCAGCCTGATCCTGTTTCCTGTTTCTCTGCCCTGCTCCTGATTGTTCCAGCCAGAGTCTGCTCCCTACTTCTTAGCCTTGTACCTGTTTGTTTCTTCCAAAGCCTGCTCCCTGTTTCTCTGCCCTGCTCCTGCCTTGTTTCAGCCTGAACCTTCTCTCTGTTTCCCAGTCCTGTTTACTGCTCATTTCCTACTCCCTGTATTCCAGTCCTGTCCTTGCCTGTTCCAGCCAGAGCCTGTTCTCAGTTTCCCAGTCCTGTCTCTGTCTGTCCCAGCCAGAAGTTTGCGCCCTGTTTTCAAGTCCTAGTCCCGCCTTTGCTTCAGCCTGAGCCTGTTCCTAGTTCTTGCCTCTGCCTCTTTGTTTGTTCCCTTCTGTTTCTGTTTCTTCTTGGTTCTTTGTGTCTGGTAAGTGTTCTATCAGTCTTCACCAGTGTATACGTGTCCTCCTGTGTACTGGGGTTGGCTCCTGGTTTCCAGGAGGCAATTCCAGCCCCCATCCTTGTCCAGTGTTATACGTTGTATTTTGTGCCTAACAGTGACAGTGTGCTATTGCTGTTTTCTCAGGAATCGCCACTGTGTTTCCAGCTGGACCCACAAGAGCGTGTCCTGTGTATGTAAGTACTATCCTTGTTTGTGCTCTAGGGTCCAGAGACAGAATCACTTCTGCTGCCTCCTTTCTATGGGGCTGGCAGGGTGACTATCTGTAAGAGCAAACTGCACAGAGGCATTGAGATTCCCTGTCACTGTGGGAGGTTCTGCGCCTTACTCTGTGTACAACCCCAGCGTGTTTGTCCACTGGTAATCCGTTTCCTGTTTGTTCACACAAGGGTTGCTCTGCTTTTACTTTCCTGTTTCCTGTGCCTATCCATAGCTGTCCTTTCCGTGTATGCCTTTAGCTGCTCTTCTGCCCCAGTACACTACCTCTGTAGGATATTCGGTGACCTCAAGGGGTGTCCCAACCAAAGTCCTGATCAGCCCTGCCCGAAACCGTGACAGAATGCACGACCCAAACATTTCAAGCTCCCCTGGCAGTAAAGGCACACACAAACCTAAAATGCTTTCCTATCATGTTAAGACACCCCTTTCTAAGCCTAAACATTCTCTGAAATCCTCTAAAAAAGACCTTAGTTTAAAGGATAGACTTGTTAAAGAAAACCATAACTTGCAAGTTCAGTACTATACTGAGTGGCTTGCTAATCTTTCAATGATAGACTATTATGTTATTTGTGGCTATGACCCCCAGTCCCTGTCTGTAGAAGAATTACAAGGACGTAATGAGTTTTTGCAATATCTATTAGCTGAAGCCTGTAAGAATGTTCGTAACCGTGGAAGTGCTTTTGCTACCTCTGCACAAGACACTCACACTCAAGAAAAACTGGTTAATTCCTTGCCTCATGCTAGCGCATCCCAAATTCACTTCCAGCACTCTGCCAAAACAAAGAACCCTGACACTGTTCAAGAAGCCACACTAGGGATTCCCTTGTTTTCTGTTGAGTGCTTCAGCCCATCTAGGCCAGTTTCTCAGAATTCAAAGTGCAGTGCTGACTCTTATAAAGACCTTTCAGTCCCTCAGAGCTTTCAAGTCAGCAGGCTAGACCCTGTATCAAATGGATCAGTAAAGACTGTGGGATTCCTTAGTTCCACTCATAAGGCTTGTGCTCTTCCCAAACTAGATGATAATACACCAGTCTCAATCCCTAAAAGCTCTGCTAAACCCTTTTCTATTCTGAGTGGGTTTGATAACAATATGGACATACACACACTAAAAGAGCAGTTTTGGCAGATTAAAAGGCAGATATTGGACTTCTATGATGAATATGTTATAACATACACTAGAAATCTTGCCCGTGGGCTCTTTTCATCAATGCATATTTCACTGTTGCCAGAACCAGACATTCTGTTTATCTGTAAGGTAGAAGAAGTAACAGAGCAGCTGATGGAAACTACTGCAAGGCAATTTGAAAACCTGAAAAAAGAAAATGATCACCAGCTTTGGCTTAAAGAACAGTATGCTACTTTGTGTGCCTCTCCAAAGACTTCTATCGAGCAGATTGTCCCTTCTATTTATGACAGTCAAAAGACAGCTCCAGTTATAAATATATCAGCCTCTTCCTCAGACTCTCTCTCAACCTGTAGTTCTCCAGTGAAAATTCCTGTACAGTTGACTGAATCTCTGACATCTCTGAGAGATTTGACACCTCTTGATTCAAAGGATGGATCAGAGTCTTCAGAAGGAAGTGTCTCAGCCCCTCTATCAGAACAAATAAAGCCAAAGGAAGAAGAGAGTTCTGATACAGACTACAATAGCTGCACCTTAAGAAACCAAGATATGACTTTTCTGGAGATTAATGGCAAGTTGTGCAACAGTGTTGAAGAATCTGAATCTAGTGATGACAGTGGTTCCTGCCTTGCCGTGAACAAGCCTGCAGATAGTGCTGTTCAAATGGCGCACATACCACAATTTTCAGATTGTGGGGATACTCCTGCCCTTTCAAACAATATCATAGAATTTTCAGATAATGAAGAGACAGTTTCTGTTTCAGGTGAATTAATGGATTTTTCTGACCGTGAAGAAATACCCGCAATTACTAAGAATGTAATGGACTTCTCAGAAAGTTTAAAAATCTCTTCTGTGTCAAAGCAAACCGTGGAGATTTCAGACAAGGAAGAAAGCCAGCAATCTGAAACTGAACAGCCTGCCATGAGAAATGAGAGCCTTCTCCTAGAACAGGACACAGTTGCAGCCTCAACCACTGATTCTGAGTTGCTGTTCCCTGCCACTGCGTTTCCTGTTTCCAGTTCAACGGTTAGTGAAGAACAGATCTCTGATCTACCGGTATCTGATTTTGATGTAAAATCAGCCACACCAATGCCACCTGCTGTGTCTCTGAAATTAAAGACTCCTGAAAACCAGCAATCTGAAACCGAAGCTCAAGTACTGAAAGATATAATATGTCCCACTAAAACTAAAGACTTGAATTTGAATCTTGTATTCGAAGATCTGATGATAAGTACTGTTCTTAGTGTTTTATTGCAAGAAACCATCATCAATTCAAAGGCTAGAGCTGAAAATGTAGGTAACAGTGTAAAGGTGATTTCTGAAGAGACTCCAGTTCTATTTCTTTCCAAAGAACAACCTTTCAATGTTAACAGAGTTGAAGATCAACTACCTGTAGTAGAAACACCTTGCAAAGAAACCATTTCTGATACCACGAACACGCCACAGAGCACTTGCAATGAAGAAATCTCAGTCTTGTCTGAAGATCACCCTAAATAATTAGTTTGTGGAACTTCTACATTTTCATATGTTAATCCAGTCTCTAAAGACATGAAAACTCTTGTTGCTCCTGAATTTGATACTCCGAAGTCATCCAAGATGAAAGAAAATTCTGACCTTTTCATGGTTACTTTGAGAACACCAGTTACCCATGTTTCCCAAGTCTCTATGCTTTGCAAGCCTCAGACCACAATCGATGCAAATACTGCTGCAGAAACAGACAAATCCTGCTTGTCAGAAGGTGTTACAGACCTTACAGTTACTAATACGTCAATTATCTCCTCCAAAGAAGACTGTACTGAACAGGAAACTAATGTCCTAAAGAATACCGCCCATGATGCAATTCCAGATCTCCTTGCTCCTGAATCCACTTCATCAGAAACCAACTCCATGCACTCCTCCCATATCACTCGAACAATAAAGAGAAAAGACATTGGAGCCCATATGGGTATTAATACATGCTTTGCTCATTGGAAGATTCACCTATGGCAGGACTGTAAACCTATCCACCAAGGTTGGTGTTGGATTTTCTTGCTGTGGCTTTTCCTCTTCAACTTTTTTCAGCCAAAGGATTGCCTTCCCTTCTTGAGCAGACTGGTGGGAGGGGGTATACTGTTACGACTCGGTCGTCCCATTTCCAGGGCGCGCTGTAAGGGGACTGTCAGATGCCTGGGAATCACCTTGAACACCTACCTAGAGTCCCTTGCTGACTCCTGTTTGTTTCACTTTTCACCATGGTACACTAGTGTAGGACTACATTTGCTTCTTGGGACTGCAAATCCCATAATGCACAGCTTGGTAGTCAGGAAAACCCGGATTCTGTTTCCCATTGTTTTCAATGGGAGAAGTCCAGTTGCTCCTTTTCACTGGATCCTCTCCTCCAGGACTTGCAAGTGTCCGAAACCACACACACCTGTGACCACTCCTGTGCAGCCCGGCTTGGAACTGCTTATAAGCAGCCATTTCCTCAAGCTCCCCGTCGTGCATCGGACTTCAATTCCTTTGTGTTACAGACCCCTTGTCGGATGGTGTTCCAGTTTTGTTCCTGTTCCTGTTCTGTTCCAGCCTGATCCTGTTTCCTGTTTCTCTGCCCTGCTCCTGATTGTTCCAGCCAGAGTCTGCTCCCTACTTCTTAGCCTTGTACCTGTTTGTTTCTTCCAAAGCCTGCTCCCTGTTTCTCTGCCCTGCTCCTGCCTTGTTTCAGCCTGAACCTTCTCTCTGTTTCCCAGTCCTGTTTACTGCTCATTTCCTACTCCCTGTATTCCAGTCCTGTCCTTGCCTGTTCCAGCCAGAGCCTGTTCTCAGTTTCCCAGTCCTGTCTCTGTCTGTCCCAGCCAGAAGTTTGCGCCCTGTTTTCAAGTCCTAGTCCCGCCTTTGCTTCAGCCTGAGCCTGTTCCTAGTTCTTGCCTCTGCCTCTTTGTTTGTTCCCTTCTGTTTCTGTTTCTTCTTGGTTCTTTGTGTCTGGTAAGTGTTCTATCAGTCTTCACCAGTGTATACGTGTCCTCCTGTGTACTGGGGTTGGCTCCTGGTTTCCAGGAGGCAATTCCAGCCCCCATCCTTGTCCAGTGTTATACGTTGTATTTTGTGCCTAACAGTGACAGTGTGCTATTGCTGTTTTCTCAGGAATCGCCACTGTGTTTCCAGCTGGACCCACAAGAGCGTGTCCTGTGTATGTAAGTACTATCCTTGTTTGTGCTCTAGGGTCCAGAGACAGAATCACTTCTGCTGCCTCCTTTCTATGGGGCTGGCAGGGTGACTATCTGTAAGAGCAAACTGCACAGAGGCATTGAGATTCCCTGTCACTGTGGGAGGTTCTGCGCCTTACTCTGTGTACAACCCCAGCGTGTTTGTCCACTGGTAATCCGTTTCCTGTTTGTTCACACAAGGGTTGCTCTGCTTTTACTTTCCTGTTTCCTGTGCCTATCCATAGCTGTCCTTTCCGTGTATGCCTTTAGCTGCTCTTCTGCCCCAGTACACTACCTCTGTAGGATATTCGGTGACCTCAAGGGGTGTCCCAACCAAAGTCCTGATCAGCCCTGCCCGAAACCGTGACACATCTTGGCAAATATCAATTAACAAACATTTTTCATAATAAACAACTCAAAGTAATTAAGTATTTACATAGAATATTTGACAGAAAAAACTAGGTCCTAAAAAACTATACCCTAAACCACTACTGCTAAACAACTAAAAAGTCTCTACAACTAAGTACTGAACAACTACTGTCTAAACAACACTTGTGCCTGAATAACAATTGTCTGAACAACAAATTTTAAGGTAAGGTTTTCGTTTAAATTTTTTTTAATATATATTTATATATATATATATTCTAAACAAACAACATATATATATATATATATATATATATATTTTTATAAATTCAAAGCAATTAACAAACTATAAAAAAAGAAAAAGAAAAACTTACCTTCAAAAAAGTAGTTGTTCAGGCAATTGTTATTCAGGCACAATTGTTGTTTAGACAGTAGTTGTTCAGTACTTAGTTGTAGAGACTTTTTCGTTGTTTAGCAGTAGTGATTCAGGCAAGTAGTGGTTTAGACCTAGTTGTTCAGGATGTTTCCCATTTAAATCAATACAACACCTACTACATCAATGTAATTCCCCCAAGTGTCTCATTCAACAATCATATCAACCCCAATGATGCCTCACTACTTAAATAAGCCCAGTGGCCTTAATACGCTTTGATTTTGCACACCCAAATAATGTCTTCAAACAAACAGTATATACTGTTTAAACCTTCCTCTAGATATATGCATCCCCACTTCAGAATAGATTTAAAGAAAAAACATATCCACCCAATACACATAGACACAATAACCATAGTAAATACATAGAATGATTCAGCCTGTGTACATCACCTATAACAGTGACCATCAAATCACATTGTAAAGGATACTATAAAAGAACCCATTCTTATTAAGATCCACAACTTCCTTAAGGGTGACTTCATTAGCCTATCTGAACAAACAGTTCCTCAATCTCGTTCAGTCCTTCCGAAAATGTACTGTTCAGCATAATAATGTATTCAGACTCCATCCTCCTCAGAGTGAGTTCTCTGTCACCTCCTTTCACAGTTGGCATCACCCTGTCAATGCCAAAAAAGACCTTTTATCAACGTTTTCATTATGCATCTGTTGACAATGTCTAGCCACTGAGTATTTCATATCATTATTTTTGATGGCCTTCCAATGTTCTAAAATCTGTTTTTTCACTAGGAAGGTCTTGCTGCCCACATATTGCAAACCACACGGACAGGTCAACACATAGACTACAAAGTCCAAATTACAATTAATGAACTTCATGATCTTGACCTTCTTACCTGTGGGGAGAATAAACAGTTTCTGATTGGTGCTGTGCAAACCGGCCTTATACCTGGAACATCTGTAAAAAACATTTTGGGCTTTTAACCATGAGTTGGTATTCCTGGAAGGAAAACTATGTACCAGTATATCTCTACCACTGACATCCCCTGCTTCCTGTTTGACAGCTTGCTGTCTCAAACCCTCAAGTGTGGGACAAGTCTGTTGAGCCACACTTAACTCCTCCCTGGCAGGCTGCCCTGCACTTAAGAGTTCATCTCTGTCAGCTTGAAGTTCTTCATGTGTAGTGTAAGACCTGACATGCCTTAGGGTGGTCACCATTAACTTTTTGCCTGCCTCCCTCCACTTTTTGGACCCTGTTTTGCTGGCTTTTCGACTCTGCGCACTTCACCACTGCTAACCAGTGCTAAAGTGCATATGCTCTCTCCCTTTTTAAACATGGTAACTTTGGATCATAGCTGATTGGACTATTTAATTTACTTATAAGTCCCTAGTAATGTGCACTATATGTGCCTAGGGCCTGTAGATTAAATGCTACTAGTGGGCCTGCAGCACTGGTTGTGCCACCCACTTAAGTAGCCCCCTTAACCTTGTCTCAGGCTTGCCATTGCAAGGCCTGTGTGTGCAGTTTCACTGCCACTTCGACTTGGCATTTAAAAGTACTTGCCAAGCCTAGAACTCCCCTTTTGCTACATATAAGTCACCCCTAATGTGTGCCCTAGGTAACCCCTAGAGCAGGGTGCTGTGTGGGTAAAAGGGAGGACATGTACCTGTGTAGTTATATGTCCTGGTAGTGTAAAACTCCTAAATTCGTTTTTACACTACTGTGAGGCCTGCTCCCTTCATAGGCTAACATTGGGGCTGCCCTCATACATTGTGCTGCTGATCTGAAAGGAGCAGGAAGGTCATATTTAGTATGGCCAGAATGGTAATACAAAATCCTGCTGACTGGTGAAGTCGGATTTAATATTACTATTCTAGAAAAGCCACTTTTAGAAAGTGAGCATTTCTTTGCATGTAAATCTTTCTGTGCCTTACAATCCACGGCTGGCTGGGCTTGGTTAACAGCTCCTTGTGCATTCACTCAGACACACCCCAAACACAGGGTACTCAGCCTCACTTGCATACATCTGCATTTTGAATGGGTCTTCCTGGGCTGGGAGGGTGGAGGGCCTGCTCTCACACAAAGGACTGCCACACCCCCTACTGGGACCCTGGCAGACAGGCTTGAACTGAAAGGGGACCTGGTGCACTTCTTAGCTACTCCTTGAAGTCTCCCCCACTTCAAAAGGCACATTTGGGTATAAAACAGGGCCTCTGCCCTAACTCATCAGACACTTGCTGGAGAAGAAACCTGAACCAGAAACTACATCCTGCCAAGAAGAACTGCCTGGCTGCTCAAATGACTCACCTGTCTGCTTTTCTACAAAGGACTGCTGCCTTGCTGTTGGCCTGCTGCCTTGCTGAACTCTTGTCTGGCTGTGAAAGTGCTCTCCAAGGGCTTGGATAGAGCTTGCCTCCTGTTCCCTGAAGTCACAACAACATCACCCACACAACATCCACGCACAAAACACCACACACCACTACACATCACCACACTCATCACCACATACACCACCCCACACATCACCTACACCACCCCATGGGACGCCAAAGACACCCCAGCTTTTCGGAGGAGGAGCTCAGGGTTATGGTGGAAAAATCGTACGGGTAGAGCCACAGCTATTTGGATCACAGGTGCAGCACACCTCTATAGCTAGGAAGATGGAGCTATGGCAAAGAATCGTGGACAGGGTCAACGCAGTGGGATAGCACCCAAGAAATCGGGAGGACATCAGGAAGAGGTGGAACGACCTACGGGGGAAGGTGCGTTCCGTAGTCTCCAGGCACAACATCGCGGTTCAGCGGACTGGCAGCGGACGCCCTCCCCCACAACTAACAACATGGGAGGAGCAGGTCTTGACCATTATGCATCCTGAGGGCATCGGAGGAGTCGGTGGAGGAATGGACACTGGTAAGTCAAATCTTAACAATCATATCCCCCACCCTACCTGCATGCTATCACACACCCCCACCCCCACCCTCACCCCCTCCCCTATCACGCCAAATCCTCACTAATTTACTAATAACACAAACCACACATCCCAACACCAAGCCCTGCATGACACAACAAAGCATGGACACCCATCACTAAAGCATGCCCACTGCACATACTCATAACACCCCCTAACCATCATCACACAAGCCCCCACACAGGAATGCTAGCACTGGGGTACACGCTCACCCACCCATTGCACACCATGACACACACAGATGCAATAATCATGCTTTTATACCCGTGCAGGACCACTACCTAACGTCACCAGACAGGAGGGTCCAGACATCTCTACCCCACCCACAGAAGAGGCCCACAGTGACGACAGCAGCTCTGGCCAACTGGATCCAGATGACCAGCCCGGACCATCGTGGGCCTCGGGACAGTCGGTTCCCCTTGCACAGGCACAGCCCAACACTGACCTTCCACCCTCTGGTAACACCAGCACAGCACCCACCCAGCGGGCCCATACCTCCGTCCCTAGGACACGTCAATCAGCTGTGTGTCCACCACTACAGGGAACCCAGGATAACACACCACCCCAACAACAACAGGGACCTGGGGGCAGTAGTAATGGGCACACGGTCCAGGGGACGGAGGCCCAGGAACACAGGGGAACTGGGAGGGCTGCTGTGCGACAGGGGGCGGACAGGCCAAGGGAACCCACTCTCCACAAGGCCCTCTCCTCCATCATGGGAGCATACCACCACTCCCAGGAGACAATGGCTACCATCCTGGCCAAGTTTCAGGAGACCCAGCGCATGCAGGAGGAACAGTATTTGGGATTCAGGGAGGAGCTCAGAACCATCTGCTCCACCCTGGGCACCATCGTAGGGGTGCTGAAGGACATACAGAATACCATGAGGGACACCGTGGCACTCCAAGGGGCCCCTGACACTAGCATGGACGATGAACTGCCCACCACCTCCGCCGGCGCTAGTGGACAGGACGCCCCGCCACAGGACCACCACACCAGCACCCCACCCCCTGCAGACGGAGAACCACCCCGCAAGCGGTCCCTGAGATCCAGGAACAGGACAGAGCACGATGGCAAGACCCCCGCCAAGAAATGAGACCACCCTGATTAGCATCCCACTGTCCCACATTGTTACCCTGTCCATATTCGAACTGCCCTAGCTCCACTTCCTATGCCCATATGGGCAGTGCACCTGTGAGACTAATAGACTGGACTCTGCCATGGACATTGCTCCACCATCCCCCTCACCATTTTGCCACCCCCTCCAATAATTAGCACGTCAATAAACACCCTTGAACCACAAAACAATCTGGAGTCAGTCTGATTTATAAAAATTTTATTATCTAAGACAATGACAAAATCCTTTCTAAGATTGTAATGTAAACATACCTAAGTCACACATCACAAGTCCATGAAGGATGCAAGCAGATGACACACGTTGGTAACCACACCTGTGAAACTGTAATGGAAATGTATAACTCAGTTACCAAATACTGCTTCAAATTGACAGACAGGATAGAGGTAGAAGTGTGAAAGTAAATGTACTAGTAAATAAATTGTTCTCACCTGTGTGTCACTGGAAATATTGCTGTATGACAGAGTCCCTGTTGTAAATGTCTTCTTCCTCAGCTTCCTCCTCATCACTGTCCACAGGCTCCACAGCTGCCACAACACTGTCATCTGGACCATCCTCCTGCAGAAAAGGCACCTGGCGTCGCAAAGCAAGACTGTGAAGCATAGAGCAGGCGATGATGATCTGGCACACCTTCCTTGGTGAGTAGAATAGGGAACCACCTGTCATATGCAGGCACGTGAACCTGGCCTTCAGGAGGCCGAAGGTGCGTTTGATCACCCTCCTAGTCCGCCCATGGGCCTCATTGTAGCGTTCCTCTGCCCTGGTCCTGGGATTCCTCACTGGGGTCAGTATCCATGACAGGTTGGGGTAACCAGAGTCCCCTAATAGCCACACCCGGTGCCTCTGGAGGTGACCCATCACATAAGGGATGCTGCTATTCCGCAGGATGTAGGAGTCATGCACTGAGCCAGTGAACATAGCATTTACCTGCGAGATGTACTGGTCTGCCAAACATACCATCTGTACATTAATCGAATGATAACTCTTCCGGTTCCTGTACACCTGTTCACTCTTGCGGGGGGGACCAGAGCTACATGTGTCCCATCAATGGCACCTATGATGTTAGGGAAATGTCCAAGGGCATAGAAGTCACCTTTAACTGAAGCCAAATCCTCCACCTGAGGGAAATCGATGTAGCTCCTCATGTGTTTCAGCAGGGCAGACAACACTCTGGACAACACGTTGGAAAACATAGGCTGGGACATCCCTGATGCCATGGCCACTGTTGTTTGAAATGGTCCACTTGCTAGGAAATGGAGCACTGAGAGCACCTGCACTTGAGGGGGGATTCCTGTGGGATGGCGGATTGGTGACATAAGGTCTGGCTCCAAGTGGGTACACAGTTCCTGGATTGTGGCACGGTCAAACCTGTGGGTGATGATTAAATGTCGCTCCTCCATTGTCAACAGGTCCACCAGCAGTCGGTACACCGGATGATTCTGCCATCTCCTCACATGTCCCAGCTGACGGTGCCTAGGAAGGACAACAGCGACCACAGAGTCAACCAATTCAGAGGTATGTACCCACAGCTACACAGAACACGACACAAAATACAAAAACATTTCTGTATGTGTGTTGACTCCAGGCCTAGGTATGTGTGACACATTACCATGTGGGCCTCTGAAATGTCTGATGCCTGACCTCTAAAGTGGGACAATGGGATGTGAGGTAACTGCAATGGCGTTGGACACCGTCGCGGTAGGCGGTCGTAGACCGCGGCGCAATGCTGCATTGGTTAACATAGGACCCTATGGGTCCCAGGAGCCAATGACGAAGTGCGCCGGCGGTGATGATACGCACCGCCGCGGACGTCACTGCCGCGGACGTGACCGCCATTTTCTATCTGTTCAATCACTCGATACCTGATCTTCGACAGGAGAGGACCTACACTGCAAGTGCTGCTGTGACCTCGGTCTGGAAGAGACAATGGCACGTGCATCTGGGGAAAGGGCCCCTGCCTTCACTGCACAGGAGTTGGAGAAGCTCGTGGACGGGGTCCTCCCCCAGTACACGCTACTCTATGGTCTTCCAGATCAACGGGTGAGTACATAGGGTGCAAGTTGTATGGGCTATGCCTGGGTGGAGAGGGCTGGATGTAAGTAGGAAGGGGGCAGAGTTCTGCGAGCATGAAGGAGTGTGAATGTATGTGCCACATGGCAAGGGCAGGGATGTGGGCCACTCACTTCGATGGTGCAGTTGGTAATGACTTCTCTTCTTCCCCTGTACATGTCATGTAGGTCAGCGCCCACAGGAAGGATATTTGGCGTGCCATCGCCAAGGACGTCCGGACCCTGGGGGTCCACCAGAGACGGAGCACCCACTGCCGTAAAAGATGAGAGGACATTCGCCGCTGGAGCAAGAAGACGGTGGAGGCTCAGCTGGGGATGGACTTCCAACGTGGGAGGGGTGCCCGTCGCACCATGACCCCCCTGATGTTCCGGATCCTGGCGGTGGCCTACCCTGAGTTGGATGGGCGCATGAGGGCATCACAGCAGACACAAGGGGGTGAGTACACTCACATTCTCATGACTTTGCGCGCAGTGGAGGGGTCTTGGTGGGGAGGAGGGCTGTGGGTTTCCCCAGGCCAGGGCGAGTTCCGTAGGCTAGGCCCCTCCGTAATGCAGGCCATGTGGCACTCCACCCCACCTCTGTAGAGTGCCAAGTACAGGTATACATGCCCCTGTGTCATCTATGTGTACAGATGTCTATCATAGCCATGTAGGCCATATCCCAGGAACTGCATCTGTAGAGCCCAGGAGCACGGCGTAGTGCATGGGGCTGCTGTGTCTGTATTGTCCGCCAACGGTAGCGGTAAGCCATGCACTCAACCTGTCTTTCTTCTGTTTCCCCACCCCTTTTTGTGCTCTCTCTGTTCTCTTGTGCATCAGCATCATCAGGCGGAGGTACAGGGGTACCGGAGCACGAGGGGGCTGCATCCCACATGGCCATGGAGGGCCACACCATGGACTCTGAATACACCAGAGGGACGGATGGCGAGGGGAGCTTCACGGCGGTCACCGGATCAGCAACCAGCGACACAGACTCGTCCTCCAATGGGAGCTCCCTTGTGGTGGCGGCAAAATCTGTGCCCCCCACTCCTACAGGTACAGCCGCCACCCCCCCTACCAGCACCTCCCTCCCAGCAGCCCCTCAGCGTTCGCCCCGTGCCTGCTCATCCAGGAGGGTGGGCATCACCTTCGCCCCAGGCACCTCAGCCCCTGCCCCTGTCACCCCTGCTGCCCTCAGTGAGGAGGCCATTGACCTCCTCAGGTCACTCACTGTTGGGCAGTCTACCATTGTGAATGCCATCCAGGGTGTAGAAAGGGAGTTGCAACACACTAATGCATTCCTGGAGGGCATTCATTCTGGTCAGGCTGCCCATCATCGAACCCTGCAATCTCTGGCCTCAGCACTGATGGCAGCCATTGTCCCTGTGTCTAGCCTCCCCCCTCCAACTTCCTCCACCCAGACCCAATCCCCTGTACCTCAGCCTATCCCAAGCACACCATCAGACCAGCCTGCACATACGTCAACACACAAGGGAAGCTCAGGCAAACATAGGCACCACACATCCCACAGGCACTCACACAAGCATCACCCACATACAGACACAGCAACATCCACTGCCTCCACTGTATCCCCCTCCTCGTCGTCTCCCTCCTCCCTCCCAGTGTCGTCTACACTCTCACCTGCATGCACTACCACTACAGCCACTAGGACTCGCACCAGAACACCTAGCACCACACCCCGCTCACCTCCACTCACCACCCCCACTACCATTTACACGTCCCCTGTGTCCTCTCCCAGTGTGTCTGTGACGCCCCCTCCCAAAGTACACAAACGCGGACACACACACACACCCAACATCCATCCACCTCACGACAGCCTCCAGAACATGCACCTGCACCCAAAGCATCAAAAGTTACACCTCCTACAACCACCTCCTCTTCCTCCACTCCCAGACCCCCTCCAGCTACCCGTCCCAGTGTTCGTCAGAAACTTTTCCTGAGCAACCTTGACCTCTGTCCCATCACCCCCCCCTCCAATTCATAGGTCCCGTAGTAGCACCTCAGCCAAAAAAAGTCTGGTACCAGTGGTGGCTGTTAGAGGTATGTGGAGTGCACCGGGCACCAGGGCAGCCAGTGTGACACGGAGCCAAAGCACTGCCAGTCCACCCCCTGTGAAGCACCAGAAGTTAGACAGTGCCCGACGGGAGAGGGTGAAGACTCCTGCAGGCAAAGCCGCTCACAAGGGTCCTGGGGGGAGTGTCGAGTCAGCTGTGACTCCTCCCAAGGTGGGGAAGGGGCAGAAGAAGTCGCCAAAGTCTGGGAAGAGCAGCACGGCGGAGAAGGCCGCCATCCTCCCCGCTGCCCAGGACGCCACCGCCAGCCCCATCGTCACTGGTCAGGAGACCACCGCCAGAGCCAGTGCCCAGGAGGGAAGCACAATTGTCACTGGTCAGGAGACCACCGCCAGAGTCAGTGCCCAGGAGGGCCCCGGCAGCCACAGCCCCACTGGGCAATGAGGGACCACCATGGCACACACCACTGCACAGGTCAGAGACAGCAAAGTCAAGCACCGCTGAACAGGGCAAAGACCGCCATGGCAAGCACCGCTGAACATGGCAAGCACCGCTGAACAGGCCAAGCACCGCTGAACAGGGCAAAGATCGCTGAACAGGGAAAAGACCACCATGGCAAGCACCGCTGAACATGGCAAGCACCGCTGAACAGGCCAAGCACCGCTGAACAGGCCAAGCACCGCTGAACAGGGCAAAGACCGCCATGGCAAGCGCCGCTGAACATGGCAAGCACCACTGAACAGGCCAAGCACCGCTGAACAGGGCAAAGACCACCATGGCAAGCACCGCTGAACAAGCACCGCTGAACATGGCAAGCACCGCTGAACAGGCCAAGCACCGCTGAACAGGGCAAAGACCGCTGAACAGGGCAAAGACCACCATGGCAAGCACTGCTGAACATGGCAAGCACCGCTGAACAGGCCAAGCACCGCTGAACAGGGCAAAGACCGCCATGGCAAGCACCGCTGAACAGGGCAAGCACTGCTGAACAGGGCAAGCACCGCCAACTCAAGCATCGTTAGCCCATGTGGGGCAAGGGCAGTGACGGAACTGGGACCGTCACGGGGAGCGTGATGCACTGTGGGCACCAGTCCCCCCACAAAACCAATGTAGACTGTTATCTACTTATGAGACTGTGGCTTTGCACTCCCCAGGATGAAACAGTGGGCAACCCACCCACTGCAAAGACTTGTGAGACTGTGGCTTTGCACTCCCCAGGATAAAACACTGGGCAACCCACCCACTGCAAAGACTTGTGAGACTGTGGCTTTGCACTCCCTACGATAAAACAGTGGGCAACCCACCCACTGCAAAGACTTGTGAGACTGTGGCTTTGCACTCCCCAGGATGAAACAGTGGGCTACCCACCCACTGCAAAGACTTGTGAGACTGTGGCTTTGCACTCCCCAGGATGAAACAGTGGGCAACCCACCCACTGCAAAGACTTGTGAGACTGTGGCTTTGCACTCCCCAGGATAAAACAGTGGGCAACCCACCCACTGCAATGACTTGTGAGACTGTGGCTTTGCACTCCCCAGGATACATCAATGGGCATGGAGCCCCGTCGTGGATCTAGCGTGGTGCTGTCATCCGGCTGAGGTGCCCCCCCTTTCCCTCCCCCTGAGGTGCCTGTTGTATTTCTATCTGATGCCCCTGCAGTGTTCTCTCCGTTTCTGGACAGGTATCGTGTGTGGGCCTCACCCATGCATTTTGGGCCCAGTGGTCCACAGACATTGAAATGTGCATAAGTGCACTACTAATCGTGATGTATATATTTGGAATGTGTATATATTTATGTATATATGTGCTTACTGTATTTTGATACATTACAATGGTTGTACTTCATTTCCTTTTGTCTTTGCATTCTTCCGCGGGGGTTGGGGGTTGTTCCTGTGATGTTTGGTTATGCATTGGTGTGTGTGTTGTAGTGTGCGAGGGTCGGGGTGTGGGTGGGGGTGGGGTGTTGCGTGTGTGTGTCCCTGACTTTTGCCTCCCCCCTCCCCTATGTCATAGGTGCAGTACTCACCGTTGTCTCCGGCGCCGCCGTTGCTGATGTTCGTAGAGGAGCAGGAACACAATCGCAGGGAGTATTTGGAGTTCCGGCTCCATTGTATCCACCTTCCTCGTGGAGTGTGTTCAGGTGAGCGTTTTCCCATTGCCAAAGCTGTTTCCATCGTGTTTTTATCCACGGAGAATCCGCCCCGGAAAAGGTGGCGGATTGGCCTGTTGTAATACTGTGGGCAGTACTTTGTCTCCCGCCTGTCTGTTGGCGGTGACCGCCGTGCTGCTTGTCTGTACCGCCGTGGCGGTCGGAGTGTTAAAGTGTCTGTCTATGTTGGCGGTTTCCACCGCGGTCATAATTCCCTTTTTTGTACCGCCGGCCTGTTTGCGGTATTTCCGCCGCTTTAACATCGTCCGCCAGGGTTGTAATGACCACCTTTGTTTGCTTTTTAAAGACTTAAGACATTTTATATCACTTTTCAGTGATATCTTTACAAATTCACATTGCAACTTTATTCGTTTTGACCTACAATTATCCTGATAAATATTATATATTTTTCTAAACACTGTGTGGTGTATTTTTGTGGTGCTATATGGTGGTATTGTATGATTTATTGCACAAATACTTTACACATTGCCTTCTAAGTTAAGCCTGACTGCCCGTGCCAAGCTACCAGAGGGTGGGCACAGGCTAAGTTTGGATTGTGTGTGACTTACCCTGACTAGAGTGAGGGTTCTTGCTTGGACAGAGGGTGACCTGACTGCCAACCAAAAACCCAATTTCTAACATTGGTGATCAGCGGTGAGGATAGGACTTGTATTTGTACAGTGACATACAGTAGCTAAGTATTTCACTACCTACCCACAGTTGAAGGTCAACTTGATTTTTATCTCTTTTTGGCAAATTTGTTTTTTCCTGACAGTTTTCAAAAACTAAATCCTCACTCAACATGTCTCTGACTGGGTCTCAGATAGGAGACTTTGACCTAGTCCTGTTGGATACATATACGGTCAAACAACTAAAAGGGTTCTGCAGGGCAATGAGGGTACCCACCCAAGGGGCCTCCAAAAAGGAGGACTTTCAAGTGGCGCTGAGGGCCTGGGCAGGAGCCCATTTAAAAGAAGATGATGAAGAAGAGGAGCCAGAAATTGGCCCCTCAGAGGATTTGTTGCTATCTGTGGATGATGTTACCACTGCAATTGTGCCCCCTTCCAGACTAGGGAGCAGTGTCTCTGTGCAAAGCCTGATCCCAGAGAGGAAAGGGAGTTCCAATTGCAAATGGTAAAACTGAAAATTGAGGCTCAACAGGAGGAAAGAAGGGCAGAGAGAGAAGCCAAGCAAGCTGAGGCTGAAAGAGCAGCCAAACAGATTGAAGCTGAAAGAGAAGCCAAACAAGCTGAATCTGAAAGGGCAGCCAAACAAGCTGAAGCTGAAAGAGCAGCATAACAGGTGGAAGCTGAAAGAGCTTTGGCTGAAAAGAAACTATTGTTGGCTCATGAGTCTCAAGGAGCTGGAGATCAAGGCGAGACAGTCTGAATCCAGCAATAATGGTGGAAGCATACAGACAGGACCTGCTGGAGAAAAGAAGGTTCGTATACCCAAAAATGTGGTGCCCAGTTTTGTGGTGGGAGATGACATAGATAAATGGTTGGCTGCTTATGAAGTTGCACTAAGGGCTCATGAGGTTCCTGAAGGGCAATGGGGGGTAGCTATGTGGGGGTTATGTGCCGCCATTGGGGAGGGACACACTTCTCACATTGGATCAACCTGATCAAAACACATGCCCACTTCAGAAAGCCACTTTAATTGCCAAGTTTGGGCTGACCCCTGAGGGATACCGTCAGAGGTTCAGGGACAGCACCAAACATGGGTATATTTCTTTGACTTTTCCAGTAAGGCACTGAATGGATGGGTGCGGGGCAACGAAATAGATAATTATAAAGGGCTATATGACTTGATTCTGAGAGAGCATATACTCAATGTTACCTATACAGAGTTGCGCCAGCACTTGGTAGATAGTAAGCTGACTGATCCCACGAAGCTTGCTGAGGAGAGGGACCTCTGGGTTAGCACCAGAGTGTCCAAAAAGGTACCTGGGGGGGGACACCCACAAAGGTGGTCAGAGTTCCCAACAGAAGAAAGAGGGGGGAGATAAACTTACAGATACGGAACTCTCAAAAGGCCCCCAAAAGAATTCCCAGGGAGGGGGTGGCAGCCATTCCTTTTCCAGATTTGGGAAAAAGGCAGGGATGTATGATAGGTCAGGGAAATCCAACCCCAAATGCATGGAGTGTTACCAGTATGGTCACTATAAAGGCGACCACCAGTGCTCCAAGAGGGCACCGTCCACTACCGGACAGACACCTGGGTTGACTAGTGTAGCGCTTGGGGGGGAGATGGACCCAGATAGCTTTGGGGAGCAGGTAGAGATTTCCCTAGTGTCCCTGGGAGAAAGAGAAATGGTGCCCAAAGCCCACATGCCCCGAAATACTTCCAAGTACAGGCAGTGGGTCACCATTAATGGGCAGAAGGTGGAGGCTCTGCGTGACACAGGAGCCAGTATGACTACTATCCAGAGTCAGCTGGTGTCAACAGAGCAGATAGTCCCTCCTACATTCCACCAGGTCATAGTCGCTGACAATCGTGAGAGTCACGTACCGGTGGCTCTGGTTCCCTTTGAGTGGGGGGGGGTCTCTGGTACTCTGAAAGTAGCTGTGAATCCTGCCATGCCTGTAGATTGTCTGTTAGGCAATGATCCTGAGCATACTGCTTGGAAAGAAGTAGAGCTCAGATCTCACCTGGAGATGTTAGGGTTACCTGAGTGGGTCTGCATGACCACACGGTCCATGGCTGCCCGGGAAGGGAGTCAAGGGCGTCTGGAGCCTGGAAAGATGGCCCAGACAGCTGCCAAAAGGGAGGGCCAGGGGCACGGGAAACCCGCCTCCAATGTTCCCACAGTGGTAGACGAGGCCCCTGAGGAGGAGGAGGCCCCTGAGCCAACCGGGGAGGACATAGCTGCCCTGGGTAACCTACCTGAACTTGCTGGCTGGCAAGTAGAAGGGGGGGCAACCAGGGAAGCATTCTGCAAGGCGCAGAAAGAATGCCCCATCCTTGTGGGTCTGAGGAAGCAGGCCACAGACCACGCAGCAGGTGACACCTCTGGTGCTCACCATATTTACTGGGAGAATGATCTCCTTTACAGTGAGCGTAGGATTCCAGGTCCTGGGGCACACCGTGTGCTGGTGGTCCCCCAGTGTTACCAGAAATTCCTACTAGGCCTGGCTCACGACATTTCCCTGGCAGGACACCTGGGCCAAGACAAGACCTTTGACAGGCTTGACACCCACTTTCATTGGTCCAGAATGAGGAAAGCCTCAGATAACTTCTGCAGAGCTTGCCCCACCTGCCAGGCTAGTGGGAAGGCAGGGAAATGGCTTAAAGCTCCCCTGCTCCCACTCCCAGTCGTTGGCACCCCCTTTGAAAGGGTGGGCATCGACATTGTTGGTCCCTTGGACCCCAAAACTGCCTTGGGCAACAGGTTTATCCTGGTTTTGGTGGACCATGCCACCCGCTATCCAGAGGCAATCCCTCTGAGAACAGTGACTGCAAAGGTGGTGACCAGAGCACTGTTGGGAATATTTACCCATGTGGGATTCCCTAAGGAGGTCTTGTCTGACAGGGGCACAAACTTCATGTCTGCATACATGAAGACCCTGTGGGATGAGTGTGGGGTGACCTACCGGTTTACCACCCCTTATCATCCTCAAACCAATGGGCTTGTTGAGAGATTCAACCAGACCCTGAAAGGCATGATTGGTGGCCTGACTGAGGCCATGAGGCGTAAGTGGGACGTCCTCTTACCCTGCCTGTTGTTTGCTTATAGAGAGGTGCCCCAGAAAGGGGTGGGGTTCAGCCCCTTTGAGCTTCTCTATGGTCACCCTGTCAGGGGACCCCTAAGCATTGTTAAGGAGGGCTGGGAGAAAGCTCCCAGGCCCCTCCCCAGGATGTGGTCAGCTACATGCTGGCCCTCCGCAAACAAACCCAACGCTTCTGGAAGCAGGCCCAGAGTAACCTCGAGGCCAGTCAAGAGGTGATGAAGGAGTGGTATGACCAGAAGGCCACCCTAGTTGAGTTCTCACCTGGAGACAAAGTTTGGGTGATGGAGCCAGTAGAGCCCAGGGTTCGCCAGGACCGCTGGACTGGCCCCTTTGAGATCAAGGAGCGTAAAGGGGAGGCCACTTACCTAGTGGACCTCAAGACCCCTAGGCACCCCTAAGGGTCCTCCATCACAACCGGCTCAAACCTCACTTTGAGAGGTCAGAGGTCAGTATGCTCCTAGTCACAGATGAGGGCATGGAAGAGGAGAGTGAACCTCTCCCCGACCTTCTCGCTGTCAAAGAAGGGGATGGGTCAGTAGGGGGTGTCATTCTCTTTGACTCCCTGACTCCAACCCAGAGAGGGGACTGCTATGAGCTGTTAGAGTAGTTCTCCCCCCTGTTCTCCCTTACTCCTGGACTAACCCACCTCTGTGTGCATGACATTGACACAGGTGACAGTTCCCTTGTGAAGAACAAAATTTACAGGTTGTCAGATAAAGTGAAGGCAAGCATCAAGGAGGAGGTCTCCAAGATGTTGACTTTGGGGGTTATTGAGAAATCCAGTAGTCCCTGGGCCAGCCCTGTGGTATTGGTTCCCAAGGCTACTGCCCCAGGTGCGAAGCCAGAACTCCCGTTCTGTGTGGACTACCGGGGTCTCAATTCAGTCACCCAGACTGATGCTCACCCCATCCCCCGAGCTGATGAGCTCGTTGACAGGCTAGGCGCTGCCAAGTTCCTGAGTACGTTCGATCTTACTTCTGGGTAATGGCAGATTGGCCTGACTGAGGGGGCTAAAGAAAGATCCGCTTTTTCCACCTCTGATTGCCATTACCAATTCCGGGTGATGCCATTTGGGCTGAAAAATACCCCCGCTACCTTCAAACGGTTGGTTAACGGGGTCCTAGCTGGTAAAGATGCCTTCTGTGCAGCTTACCTGGACGACATAGCTGTCTACAGTTCCAGTTGAGAGGAACACCTGCTCCACCTCAAGGAGGTGCTTCAGGCTCTGCAACAGGCAGGCCTGACTATCAAGGCTAGTAAGTGCCAGATTGGGCAGGGTTCCGTGGTGTACTTGGGACACCTAGTAGGTGGTGGCAGGGTGCAGCCACTCCAGGCCAAGATTGAAACTATCAAGGCCTGGCAACCACCTAGAACACAGACTGAGGTGAGAGCCTTTTTGGGCCTCACTGGATACTACCACAGGTTCGTCAAGGGCTATGGTACCATTGTGTCCCCCTTGACAGAACTCACTTCCAAGAAACAACCTAGGTTGGTGAATTGGACAGAGGCCTGTCAGAAAGCCTTTGATTCTCTGAAGGAAGCCATGTGCACAGCCCCGTGCTCAAGGCCCCTGACTACTCCCAGGAATTTATTGTGCAGACAGACGCTTCAGAGCATGGTATAGGGGCTGTTCTAGCACAGCTGAATGAGGAGGGCTCAGACCAACCAGTAGTCTTTATTAGCAGAAGACTATTACCACAGGAACAAAGGTGGAGTGCTATTGAGAGAGAAGCATTTGCTGTGGTCCGGGCACTGAAGAAGCTAAGACCCTACCTGTTTGGGACTCACTTCCGGGTTCAGACAGACCACAGGCCCCTCAGATGGCTCATGCAGATGAGGAGTGAGAATCCAAAACTCTTGATAGTCCATTTCCCTACAGGGGATGGACTTTACGGTGGATCATCGCCCAGGGGCTGACCACACCAATGCTGATGGTCTCCCGAGATACTTCCGCCTTAGCGATGAGAGCTCCCAGGAGGTTGGGTAGCTCTCCCCACTTTCAGCTGGGGGGGACACATGTTAGACCTGACATGCCTTAGGGTGGTCACCCCTAACTTTTTGCCTGCCTCCCTCCACTTTTTGGACCCTGTTTTGCTGGCTTTTAGACTCTGAGCACTTTACCACTGCTAACCAGTGCTAAAGTGCATATGCCCTCTCCCTTTTTAAACATGGTAACTTTGGATCATACCTGATTGGACTATTTAATTTACTTATAAGTCCCTAGTAATGTGTACTATATGTGCCTAGGGCCTGTAGATTAAATGCTACTAGTGGGCCTGCAGCACTGGTTGTGCCACCCACTTAAGTTGCCCCCTTAACCTTGTCTCAGGCTTGCCATTGCAAGGCCTGTGTGTGCAGTTTCACTGCCACTTCGACTTGGCATTTAAAAGTATTTGCCAAGCCTAGAACACCCCTTTTTCTACATATAAGTCACCCCTAATGTGTGCCATAGGTAACCCCTAGAGCAGGGTGTTGTGTGGGTAAAAGGCAGGACATGTACCTGTGTAGTTATATGTCCTGGTAGTGTAAAACTCCTAAATTCGTTTTTATACTACTGTGAGGCCTGCTCCCTTCATAGGCTAACATTGGGGCTGCCCTCATACATTGTTAAAGTGGCAGCTGCTGATCTGAAAGGAGCAGGAAGGTCATATTTAGTATGGCCAGAATGGTAATACAAAATCCTGCTGACTGGTGAAGTCGGATTTAATATTACTATTCTAGAAATGCCACTTTTAGAAAGTGAGCATTTCTTTGCATGTAAATCTTTCTGTGCCTTACAATCCACGTCTGGCTGGGCTTGGTTGACAGCTCCTTGTGCATTCTCTCAGACACACCCCAAACACAGGGTACTCAGCCTCACTTGCACACATCTGCATTTTGAATGGGTCTTCCTGGGCTGGGAGGGTGGAGGGCCTGCTCTCACACAAAGGACTGCCACACCCCCTACTGGGACCCTGGCAGACAGGATTGAACTGAAAGGGGACCTGGTGCACTTCTTAGCCACTCTTTGAAGTCTCCCCCACTTCAAAGGCACATTTGGGTATAAAACAGGGCCTCTGCCCTACCTCATCAGACACTTGCTGAAGAAGAAACCTGAACCAGAAACTACATCCTGCCAAGAAGAACTGCCTGGCTGCTCAAAGGACTCATCTGTCTGCTTTTCTACAAAGGACTTCTGCCTTGCTGTTGGCCTGCTGCCTTGCTGAACTCTTGTCTGGCTGTGAAAGTGCTCTCCAAGGTCTTGGATAGAGCTTGCCTCCTGTTCCCTGAAGTCTTTGGACCAAAAAGACTTCTCTTTTTCACTTGGACACTTCGTGCGCCGAACTTTTCGACACACAGCTTGTTCTGCGGTGAGAAAAACACCGCACACCGACGCTGATCGACGCAACGCCTTCGGGGTGACCGGAACTTCGACACACGGCCTCGCAAGGACAACGCCGCCCGACTTCCAGAGGAGAAATCGATGCGACGCCTGCCGTGAGAGCGAAACTTCGACGCACGGCCCCGCAGAACGACGCACAGCCGGAAAACAAGCAGGAGAATCCACGCACAGACCCGGGACATCTGGTAATCCCCGCGACCCGTAGAAAGAGACTGTCCGCGCGCCGGAAAATGACGCACGACTTCCCCGCGTGAAAAATAACGACGCAAGTCTTTGTGTGCTGGGGAGAAATCGACGCACACACTATTTTTCCACATATCTCTTCTTCTGCGGCCCTTTGCGGAGATTTTCCACTCCAAACCAGGTACTTTGTGCTTGAAAGAAACTTTGTTTGCTTTTTAAAGACTTAAGACACTTTGGGGGTCATTCCAACCCTGGCGGTCGGTGTTAAAGCGGCGGCCAACCCGCCAACAGGCAGGCGGTAAAAAAAATGGAATTCCAACCCTGGCGGGAACCGCCAACACAGCCCGCCACTTTAACACTCCGACCGCCACGGCGGGACAAACAAACAGCACGGCGGTCACCGCCAACAGACAGGCGGCAGACAATGTACCACCCACCCTATCACGACCCACCAATCCGCCACCTTTTCCGGGGCGGGAGCCCCGCCGATAAAAACACAGCGGAAACAGACCACGAACGGGAAAACGCTCACCTCTATACACTCCACGAGAAATCTGGACAGCATGGAACCCGAATTAAACATCCTACCAGCTATTGTCTACCTGCTCCTCTACCAGGATCACGAACGCCGCAGCAGGAGACAACGGTGAGTACTGCACCTACGACACAGGGGAGGGGGGAGGAGAAAAGATTACGGGCACACACATACGCAACACCCCCCCCCCAAATCCCCACACACCGATGCAGAGCAACAAGTCAGAGTGACACCCCCCAAACCCCCTTGAAAAATGCAAAGACAAAATAAAATGATCATTAAAATTGAAGTATATTAAAGCATATTTGAACTTAAGTGAAATATGAAATTCATAAAATAAATATATTACAACATGAACAATGTATACATAGTCCAAAAGTCCGGCACATATTGGCTACATGCCATTGTTCGTGGGCCAATGTGCATAAACACATGGGCAAAGCCTACACACGAGACCCGATTCCATTGGAGAGAACACTGCTGGGGCATCAGATAATAAAACCATAGGCACCTCAGGGGGAAGGGAAGGGGGGGCACCTCAACCACATGAGTCCACGACGCCAGATCCACGAGGGGCCTCCATGCCCACCGTACCATCCTGGGGAGTGCAAAGCCACAGTCTCTCAAGTCTCTACAGTGGGTGGATTGCCCACTGTACCATCCTGGGGAGTGCAAAGCCACAGACTCTCAAGTCTCTACAGTGGGTGGATTGCCCACTGTACCATCCTGGGGAGTGCAAAGCCACAGTCCATCAGGTGGATTCCAGACTCCACTTGTTATGGAGGAGGCATGGTGCCCAGAGTGCTTCGTGAAGCCCTGCCCGACACAGATCTGGCCCTGCCAATGGGCAAGCGGTGCTTGAGATGAAGGGCCCAGCGAAGCGGTGCAGAGACGGCGGGGTCCAGCGGAGCGGTGCTTGACAGGAAGGGCCCAGCGGAGCGGTGCTTGAGATGAAGGGCCCAGCGGAGCGGTGCTTGACAGGAAGGGCCCAGCGGAGCTATGCTTGAGATGAAGGGCCCAGTGGAGCGGTGCTTGACAGGAGGGGCCCTGCAGAGCGGTGCTTGACAGGAGGGGCCCAGCGGAGCGGTGCTTGACAGGAAGGGCCCAACGGAGCGGTGCAGAGACGGCGGGCCCAGCGGAGCGGTGCTTGACAGGAGGGGCCCAGCGGAGCTTGACAGGAAGGGCCCAGCGGAGCGGTGCAGAGATGGCGGGGCCCAGCGGAGCGGTGCTTGAGATGAAGGGCCCAGCGGAGCGGTGCTTGACAGGAGGGGCCCAGCGGAGCGGTGCTTGAGATGAAGGGCCCAGCAGAGCAGTGCTTGACAGGAAGGGCCCAGCAGAGCGGTGCTTGACAGGAAGGGCCCAGCGGAGCGGTGCAGAGACGGCGGGGCCCAGCGGAGCGGTGCTTGAGATGAAGGGCCCAGCGGAGCGGTGCTTCTCTTGGCAGGGCCCTGTTCAGCGGTACTTCTCACGGCGGGGCCCTGTTTAGCGGTGCTTCTCACGGCGGGGCCCTGTTAAGCGGTACTTCTCACGGCGGGGCCCTGTTCAGCGGTGCTTCTCTTGGCGGGGCCCTGTTCAGCGGTGCTTCTCACGGCGGGGCCCTGTTCAGCGGTGCTTCTCACGGCGGGGCCCTGTTCAGCGGTGCTTGTCTTGTGTTCCTAGGGAACCAGATCTGGCCAATTATTCCCGCTCAGTCGCCATCCGACCTTTCGCTTGCGGGGCCCTCCTGTGCTGGAGTGCTGGGCCCGTGAGTGTCCTCCGTCACACCCCAAATGGGGCTGGTGGGGCCCTCCTGGGCAGCTCGCCTGCTGACGGACTTGTCCGCCCTGCTGCCCTTGCCCCCCTTGGCAGAATCTCTGGGGCCCTTGCCTCCCTTTGTGGATGGGCCAGGTGACGGTGCAAGGGTGGTGTCCTTGGGGGCAGCCGTCTCAGGCCTGTCGCGCCGGCCCTTCCCTTTTTTGGTTCTTTTCCCATGGGGTGGGCTGGCTGTCCCCTTGCTGCTGGCGGATGTTCCTGCCCTAGGAGCTGGTGGACTCCAATAGCCCTGAACGATGGTCCTAGTAGGTGCAGGGCTTGTGGTGGCTGAGGTGCTGTTTGGACTCTTACGAGATGGAGGGGGTGGGTCAGGTGATGCAAAGAGGTTAATTTTGGAGAGGAACAACTTTTTAGGAGCAATGGGAAGGGTAGGTGCAGTGGGTATGGGAGTGGAGGAAGAGGATGTGGTTGTAGGAGAGTCAAGTGTGCTGTCTTTGGGTGCAGGTGCTTGTGCTGGAGGCTGTGGTGAGGTGGATGGCTGTTGGGTGGGTGGCTGCCGGCGTTTGTGTGGCTTGGAAGAGGGAGTGACAGACACACTGGGAGAGGACACAGGGGACGTGTAAATGGCAGTGGGGGTGGTGACTGCACGTGTGCGGACTGTTCTGGTTGGTGTGGTGGTGATGGACGTAGTGGCTGATGGTGGTGTGCATGCAGGTGTGAGTGGAGACGTCACAGGGAGGGAGGAGGGAGACGAGGAGGAGGGGGACACAGAGGAGGCAGTGGCTGTTGGCATGTCTGCATGTGGATGTTGCTTGGGTGAATGCTTGTGTGATCTGTGGTGCTTATGTCTGGATGAGCTGCCCTTGGGTGTTGAGGTGTGTGCAGGCTGGTCTGTAGGTGTGTCTGGGATAGGCAGAGGAACAGGGGAGTGGGACTGGGTTGAGGAAGTTGGAGGGGGGAGGCTAGACACAGGGACAATTGCTGCCGTCAGTGCTGAGGCCAGAGCGTTGAACGATCGCTGATGGGCAGCCTGACCCGAATGAATGCCCTCCAGGTATGCATTGCTCCGATGCACCTCCCTTTCTACCCCCTGGATGGCATTCAAAAGGGTAGACTGCCCAACAATGAGCGTCTGGAGGAGGTCAATGATCTCCGCACTGAGGGCAGCAGGGGTAACTGGGGCAGGACCTGAGGTGCCAGGGGCGAAGGAGATGGCCGGCTTCCTGGCCGAGCGGCCTCCGGGCGGAAGCTGAGAGGCTGCTGGGAGGGCGGAGCTGGTGCGCTGGGTGGCGGCTGTACCTGTTGTTGCGGTGGGCACGGATGTTGCCGCCACCACAAGGGAGCTCCCTTCCGAGGAAGTGTCGGTGTCGCTGACGTCTCCACGGGTCCCCGTTGTGGAGCCCCCCTCGCCCTCCGTCTCACTGGTTAACTCCGAGTCGGTTGCAGGGCCCTCCGGGGCCATGTGAGATGCAGCTCCCTCGTGCGCCGATGCCACTTCTCCTCCGCCTGATGATGCTAATGCACACATGAACAGGAAAACCAAAAAAAAGGGGGGGGAGAAGAAAGAAAGACATGTTGAGTGCATACATTGGCGGCACCGTTGGCGGAGAGGACAGACACAGAAGCCCCCTGCACTACGCAGCGCACTCAGGGTACACTACTCCATTATAGTGCCTTGGCCTACAAGTCTATGGACGACAAATGCACACATAGGTGAGCCCGGGCCATGGATAGCTTTACTTAGCACCCTACAGAGGTGGGGGGTGGGGGCACAGGGCCATGTCTAACGGAGGGGCATAGCCTACAGAAACCACCCTGGCCTAGAGATAGCCACAGCCCTCCTCCCCCACCCAGACACCTCCACTATGCGCTAATATAGCGGAATGTGCTGATACTCACCCCCTTGTGTCTGCTGTGATGTCCTCACGCGCCCATCCAAATCGGGGTAGGCCACCGCCAGGATCCGGGACATCAGGGGGGTCAATTGACGACTGGCACCCCTCCTACGTTGGGAGGCCATCCCCAGCAGAGCCTCGGCGGTCTTTCTGCTCCCGCGGCGGATGTCCTCCCACCTCTTGCGGCAGTGGGTGCCCCGTCTGTTGTGGACCCCCAGGGCCCGGACATCCTTGGCGATGGCACGCCAAATGTCGATCTTCTGATGGGTGCTGACCTATGTGACATGTACAGGGTGGAAAAAGAAATATCATCACTTTTCTGCATGGTCGATGTGAGTGGCCCCCCCTCCCCAACCTTGCCATGTGGCACATGCTCTCATCTGTCGTGCGTTGCACTCCTCATTCGCTCCCCTCCCCACCATCTTACATCCACCCCACTCAACACAGGCATAGCCCATACTACGTGCTCCCAGTGTACTTACCTGTTGGTCTGGAGGACCGTAGAGTAGCGCATACTGGGGGAGGACCCCATCAACAAGTTTATCCAATTCCTCAGATGTGAAGGCAGGGGCCCTTTCCCCAGTCGCAGCAGCCATTGTCTCTTCCAGACCGAGTTTACAGCAGCACTTGCAGTATAGGTCCTCTCCTGTGGATGATCAGGTCTCGAGTGATTAAGCAGTTAGAAAATGGCGGTCACGCCCGCAGCGGTGCGTACCGCGGCGGTGCGTACCGCGACCGCCGGCGCACATCGTCATTGGCTCCTGAGACCCATAGGGTTCAATGTTAACCAATGCTGCTTTGCGCCGCGGTCTTCGACCGCCTACCGCCACGGTGTGCCACGCCAGCGCATTGACCTCACATCCCATTGTCACACTTCACAGGTCAGGCAGCCGTCATTTCAAGGGCCCACATGGCTGAATTTCTACTGCGTCACACAGGCCTAGGCCTTGCATTGCCACTCATACAAGCCATTCAATGCATAGCGAATCGTGTACTGTGCAAGCTGTGGTTACGTACCTGTGGGTTGCTTGACTCTGTGCTCCATGTTGTCCTTCCTAGGCACCGTCCGCTGGGACTTGCGAGGAGATGGAGGAATCCTCCCGTGTACAGACCGCTGGTGGACCTGTCGACAATGGAAGAAAGACATGTCATACTTACATACAGACTTGACCGAGCCACTATACAGGAACTGTGTGCCCAGCTGGAGCCAGACCTGATGTCCCCCATTCGCTAACCCACAGGGATTCCCCCGCTGGTGCAGGTTCTGTCAGTACTCCATTTTTTGGCAAGTGGATGATTCCAAACAACAGTGGCCATATCATCAGGGATGTCTCAGCCTATGTTTTCTAAGGTTTTGTCCAGAGTGTTGTCTGCCCTGATGAAATACATGCGGAGCTACATTGTTTTCCCTGAGGTGGGCGATTTGGCTACAGTGAAGGGTGATTTCTATGCCCTTGGACATATTCCCAACATCATTGGTGGAAAAAGTTATCATTCTATGAATGTCCAGGTGGTCTGTTTGGCTGACCAGTACATCTCCCATGTAAATGCCAAGTTCCCTGGGTCAGTGCATGACGCGTACATCATGCGAAATAGCAGCATCCCTTATGTGATGGAACAGCTACAGAGAGACCGTGTGTGGCTAATAGGTGACTCTGGTTACCCCAACCTGTCGTGGCTACTTACCCCAGTGAGGAATCCCAAGACAAGGGCAGAGGAACGCTACAATGAGGCCCATGGGCGAACTAGGAGGATTATAGAAAGAACCTTCGGCCTCCTGAAGGCCAGGTTTAGGTGCCTGCATATGACAGGGGGATCCCTAATGTACTCCCCAAAGAAGGTGTGCCATATCATCGTGGCCTGCTGTATGCTTCACAACCTGGCTATACGCCGCCAGGTGCCTTTCCTGCAGGAGGATGGTCCAGATGGTGGTGTTGTAGCAGCTGTGGAGCCTGTGGAGAGTGAAGAGGAGGAGGACGACGGGGACGACACAGACAACAGGGACACAGTGATACAACAGTATATTTTTATTAGCACACAGGTACGAATCAACCACGCCATTTTACATTTACTTAAAGTCTCCTGCCTCTCTACTGTCTGAGTTCCCCCCCAGTTCCTGTTAACTGAGTTGTGACTTTCCCTTCCGTTTTCAGAGCTGTGGGCCCCACTGCGTGACCTCTGCTTTGTTTGCCCATGGACTACAGCTGTGTGACAGTGGTATGTTGTCATCACAATGTAACTGAACATTTTGGCACCGTTATGTCTAATACATTTGTTCAAAATACAAGCAGACTCCAGATTTTTTGTGTGCAATAAGTGATTTAATTAAAGTGCTAAATTTAGGAACATGATTGTAAAACGGTGATGGGTGATGGTGGAGTAATGTCCATGGCAGAGTCCAGTTCTCAGTCGCACAGGTGCATTGTCCATATGCCTGTGGAAGGATGGAGCAGGGGCAGTTCAAGGTTGGACAGGGTGACAATGTGGGACAGTGGGATGACATCAAGGGGTATCGTTTGCTGGCGGGGGTCTTTGCATCCTACTCTGTCTTCTTGTGAGATCTCAGGTTCCGCTTGCGGGGTGGTTCTTCTTCTGCAGGAGGTGGGGTTCTGGTGGCCTGTCGTTGTGTGGGGGCCTCCTGTCCACTAGCGCCGGCAGAGGTGGTAGGCTGTTCCTGGTCCAGGCTAGTGACAGGGGCCCTTTGTGGTGCCACATGGTCCCGCAATGTGGTGACTATCTGGTTGAGGGCCACGACGATGGTCCCCATTGCGGAACTAATGTTCCTCAGTTCCTCTATGAACCCCATGTACTGTTCCTCCTGCAGTACCTGGATCTCCTGGAACCTGGCCAGTACCGTAGCCATCGTCTCCTGGGAGCGGTGGTATGCTCCCATGATGGAGGAGAGGGCCTCTTGGAGAGTCGGTTCCCTGGGCCTGTCCCCCCCCTGTCGCACAGCAGCCCTCCCAGCTCCCCTGTGTTCCTGGGCCTCTGTCCCCTGGACGGTGTGCCCACTACCACTGCCCCCAGGTCCCTGTTGTTGTTGGGGTGGTGGGTCAACCTGGGTGCCCTGTAGTGGTGGACACACCGCTGATTGATGTGTCCTGGAGACAGAGGCATGGGCCCGCTGGGTGGGAGCTGTGCTGGTGTTCCCAGAGGGGGTTAGGTCTGGTGTAGCCTGTGGCTGTCTGTGGGGAACCAACTGTCCCGAGATCCCCCATGGGCCGGGCTGGTCATCTGGGTCCAGGGAGACAGAGCTGCTGTCATCACTGGGGGCCTCTTCTGGGGGTGGGATGGACATCTCTGGACCCTCTGTGGCGGTGTGGTGGCCTTCGGGTCCTGCAGGGGTATAAGAGTATGGTTATTGGTTCTGTGTGTGGCATTTCGTGTAATGGGTGGGTGGCCGTGTACCCCAGTGCTGGCATTCCCTTGTGGGGGCTTTTGTGACGGTGGCTTGTGGGGGTGATGGGTGTGTGCAGTGGGCATGCTTTGGGGATGGGTGTCCATGCTTTGGGGACGCACGCAGGGCTAGGTTTTGGGATGGGTGGGTTGTGATGGTGAGCCATTTGCAAGGAGTTGGTGTGATGGGGGTGGGGGTGAGGGTGGGGGTGGGGGTATGATTTGGCATGCAGGTGGGGTGGGGGGAATGCAGTAGTGAAGATTTGACTTACCAGAGTCCATTCCTCCGCCTACTCCTGCGAGGCCCTCAGGATGCAGGATGTGCAAGACTTCCTCCTCCCATGCTGTGAATTCTGGGGGAGTAGGTGGGGGTCCGCCGCCAGTCTTCTGCACCGCGATGTTGTGCCTTGATACCATGGAACGCACCATCCCCCGTAGGTCGTTCCACCGCTTCCTGATGTCGTCCCGATTGCGTGGATGCTGTCCCACAGCGTTGACCCTGTCCACTATTCTTTGCCATAGCTCCATCTTCCTGGCAATGGTGGTGTGCTGCACCTGTGCCCAGAAGAGCTGGGGCTCTACACAAACTATTTCCTCCACCATGACCCTGAGTTCTGCGTCAGAGAACCTGGGGTGTCTTTGGGGTGCCATGGGGTGGTGTGGATGAGGTGAGGGGTGGTGTATGTGTTGTAGAGTGTGGTGAGTGTGGTGGTGTATGGTGTTTTGTGCGTGGAAATTGTGTGGGTGATGTTGTGATTTGCCTCTGTGTGATGGTCTACTCTATGCTGTGCTCTCTCTCTCTGTCCTTAACTCGCAATTGTGGTGGTAAGGGTTTGTGGGTGATGTGGGTGTGTGTTTTATATTTAATTGCGTGTGTGGGAGTGGTGTGTGTATGTGTCTCAGGTGTGTGTATTTTGAATTATCCAATGTGGTAGTGTTTTGTAAAGGTGTGTGTATTTTGACCGCGGCGGTGTGTACCGCCAATGGAATACTGCGGTTGAAAGACCGCTGCGGGGATTTGTGGGTCGGAATGGTATGGGCGTATTTCTGTTGGCGTGACGGTGGAGGTTTGGTCATCGGCAGTTTCCCGCTGACCTTTGGTGTGGTGGACTTTTGTGGATGTCGGGTTTTTGGCGGTTTGCCAGTTGCGGGTCAGAATGACCGTTGCGGTTTACCGCGACCGCGGCGGTGTTATGGCGGCCTTCTGACCGGTGGTAAGCGCCTTTTACCGCCGAGGTCAGAATGACCCCCTTTATATCACTTTTCAGTGATATCTTTACAAATTCACATTGCAACTTTATTTGTTTTGACCTACAATTATCCTGATAAATATTATATATTTTTCTAAACACTGTGTGGTGTATTTTTGTGGTGCTATATGGTGGTATTGTATGATTTATTGCACAAATACTTTACACATTGCCTTCTAAGTTAAGCCTCACTGCTCGTGCCAAGCTACCAGAGGGTGGGCACAGGCTAATTTTGGATTGTGTGTGACTTACCCTGATTAGAGTGAGGGTTCTTGCTTGGACAGAGGGTAACCTGACTGCTAACCAAAAACCCAATTTCTAACATGTAGGTTCTGTCCAACAAGTAGATTCCTCCTCCTCAAAGGTGAAATCATCAGTGGAGGGAGGGATAGGGGATCATTTCTTACCCTTTCTTCCCCTACTTTTGGCATGCTTGTGGTCCATAGTTGCAGGATCCAAGTTTCTCTGTTCTCTTTGCTTCTTTTCCTGAGCCCTAGGCAAAGCAAAGATATGCCCAGGAATGCCCAGCATGGCTGCATGGGGCTTCAACTCAACTTCATCCCAAGCTGAAGTTTCCACATTGTTCCCTAGCAGACACTCTACAGGTAGGTCTGTGGACGCTACAACTTTTTTAGGACCAGTAACCCCCCCCCAAGAGGAGATCAACAACTGCCATGGTTGGCTCACTGTATTGTTGTGGGTGTGAGTCCCTTGGTACTGATGACCAAGTAGGTGTTGCTCAGGGTACACCAGTTTTTCAGTCACCATGGTGACACTGGCACCTGTGTCCCTGTAGGCTTCAACCTGAACACCATTTATTAGGGTTTGTTGCTTATACTTATCCATATTAAGGGGACAAGCAACAAGGGTGGCAAGGTCAATGCCACCATCAGAGACTAAAACAGTCCCAGTGGTTTGACTAACTAAACCAGCTCCAACTACACTTCCCAGAGTTAGCCCTGGTACACCCTCGGAATGACTATTGGTAGCATTGGTCTTCCCACATCACTGCTATTGCTAGGGGTGCTAGTTGTAGTAGTGGGGGTAGTAGTGGTAGGAGGTTTGCTTAGGACAGAAGCTGCCTGCTTCCCTATGGCCTTTGTTTCTACAAATATAGCACCAGGGCTTTATGTTCTGATTGTTGTGTGAAGAGGATTTAGTCTCACCCCCAGAAAACATTTGTGGGCGTGATGAAGACTCTTTCTTTTTCTGTCCACACTTTTGTCATGTGATTTACTATTCTTCTTCTTGTCCTTGTCAACCCCTGTACGAGCTTTTCTGCTCACTCTTCTTCTGACCCATTTGTCTGCCTTCTTTATTAATTCTTGGGGAGAGGTCGGATCTGAGTCCACCAAGTACTTGTGAAATAAGTCACAATAAGTCAGATACACAATTATTCAAAATATGCCCTCTCAGTAACAGATTATACAACCTCTCATAGTCAGACACTTTGCTACCATGTAACCAGCATTCTAAAGCTTTAACAGAACAGCCCACAAAGTGAACCCACTCTTGTGAGGCATCTTTTCTGGTCTCTCTGGCCGTGATCCTATATTGATCAGTTGTGAGACCAAATCATCTAAAAGTGAAGTTTTTAGAATATTGTAATTGTCTGCTTCCTCCTCTCTGACAGTGAGAAGCCTACCCCTCTCCTTGTCAGAGAAGGACAACCAGAGAATAACAGCCCACTGCTTTTGAGGGACCCTCTGAACTTTACAGGCCCTCTCAAGTGCAGCAAACCACTCGTAAATATTATCTCCCACCTTGTATGCAGGAACAATGTTCTGCGGGTTTCTGTAATCCAAGGAGTCCTCCCTGACTCTGTAATCCCTGAAACCTGAGTTGCCGCTGTCACCATGGGGTGCTAACCCCAACCCCTGTCTCTCTCTCTCCACTGCAAAGGTCTCCCTATCTAGCTGTTGCTGCTGCAGCCTCAGCCTGGCCTCCTCCAGTCTCAGTTTCCTGAGCTCTCTATCTATAGAGTCATCCCCTGGAGTTGTGAAGTGGGATCCTTCAGACACCAAAGTGATGTGAGAATGAGCAGAGGTGGATCTATTCCTAGGTTTGTGACACTTTCTACTTGTCCTCTGGGTGTGAAATGAGCCCTACCAGTGTGACTTCCCATCCTACTACCATCTACTAGAAATGTTGTGATCCTTTAAGGAACCCTTCCCCAGACCTAGAATGTCCTGTTCTACCTCAGTGGGGTTAGGGTTTTCTCCTTACTCCTCCTACTCCTGGCTACCAACTTGATCCTGGTCATCCTGGAGGAGGAGACTTATGAGCAGACTCTTGTTAGGGTTCCTCCCATGTCTAACTTCCTCTTTGCACACAGCCCCTACAATTCCTTGAAGGTCAGGTTTGCAAAGGGAGAATCCATGACTTCAGAGCTATGTCCAGCTGCAGACATGGTGTGTGTTAGGATAGTGTAGGGTGTACCTAACCTACCTAACTTAGAGTCTCTCAGAAAGAAGTTTAGAACAAGGGCTATGCCTATACCCTAGCTTACCTAAACTTTAGAGACTAGTTTCCTGCACTAGGTACTATGTATACCTTTAGGTAGGGAGTGGTCTTTCTTGTGGAAAGCACCAGGTGAAAGAGTGATAAGGCAATTGCAAGTACCTATCCCACCACTGCACCACCCACATAGGAGGCTAGCCTGGTGTGTGGTGGGTATCTATGGTACTAACACCTTATACCAGGTCCAGGTAGCCCTCATTAGTGTAGTGTAGTCAGTGTCTAGAAACCAGACTCTCTAGAGGTAGCTGTGAATGAACAGCCAAGGCATATCTAGGAGACATGCAAAGCTCATGCAATACCACTATAGTCACATTTAGTAGTTGCACACATCACACTCAGTGTCACAAAAATAAAGGTACTTTATTTTTGTGACACAAATACCAAAAATACCACAGAGGCTATGCTCCCTTAGGAGGTGAGTAATACGCACATTGTATACATTAGTATGCAGACTAAACTAATGGAATGTGAAAGTCGGTCCCACACCTAGGTAAGTGTAGTCTGTGGAGGGGAGCTGGGAGTACTAGGAAAACCTAATGGTAACTACCACAACCCACCCCAGCGACCAGGAAACCAGGATTAAATCACTGTAAATTCCCCTGATCACACACAGAGAAGAGAAGAAGAATTATGCAAAGCCAAAAAGAGACTACAAGACACCAACAGTGGATTCCTCGGCAAGAAGACCTGTGGAAGAAGGGGACCAAGTCCAAGAAGTACAAAAGAGTCCAGGGAGGGCAGGAGGCCCTACCCACCAGGATGAAGGTGCAAGAAGTGAACCATCGGTGAAGAAGAAGAGTCAGCACTACACCCAAGAAAATGAAGTCGGGTTTCTGGAGGATGCAGGTGATGTCTCACGCCGGCAGTCTGGTTTGCATCTTCAGGTTCTGCCCACAAGCCTTGTCACACGCAAAAGTCGTGGTTATCAAAAAGTGGAGCTGCTGGGGACCCGGAAGGACCAGGTGGACATTACCCAGGAGGGGAAGTCAGAGGGGACCATCAGCAACACAGAGAGCCCAGAGAAGCCCAGGCAGCACCCACAGGAGTCCCACAGGGTGTGGACAGGAGAGTTGCAGAAGAGGCCCATGCAGCACTACGAGAAAGGCTCCTGTGCCGCTGGAGAACTACTCAGGGAGATGTGGTCACAGGAAGGAGTGCTGGGTGCTGGAGCTTCAGGATGCCTGAAGATCTTGTGGAAAGGATGCCAACAAGCCTTGGTAGCTGCAACGGATGGGGTGCACAGGAGTACTGTCCTGCATGGGCAGGCAAGGGCTTACCTCGACCCAAGTTGGACAGCTGGAAGAGAGGACAGTCTGGCCACTTCAGTGCAACACTTGTGATGCAGGATTCATGCAACTCAGCAGGAGAGGGGATAAATGCAGTCAGTCGTCATCGCAGTTGGTGCCTGTGGAAGCAGGGGAGTGACCCCACACCAAGGGAGATTCCTTCTTCCTTCTGATGCAGGCTAAAGACGGGCTGTCCTAAGAGGAGGTATGACCAGGGAAATGTTACAGTTGCTGGAAGGAGCTGGAGACACAATGTTGCAGGAGGTGTATTGCTTCTTTGTTGCAGCTTGTAGGGTCCTGAAGAGTCCAGATGCAGTTTCTTTGATCAGAAGTCGAAGTGGAGGTTGCAGAGGATTCCTGCTGGAGTCATGCAATTGGAATCTGAAGAACCACCCAAGAGAGAGACCCTAAATAGCCATGAAAGGGGGATTGGCCGCTTAGCTGGTTGACCACCTTTCAGGAGGGGGTTCTGACATCACCTGCTGGCACTGGCCATTCAGATGCTCCCAAAGTTCCCTGCCAACCTTGAATCCAAGATGGCAAAACACAGGGACCCTCTGGCGGAGCTCTGAGCACCAGCCCCGGGTTGGCGGTGGAAAGGGGAGTAGCCACTCCCCTTTCCTTTGTCCAGTTTCACACCAGAGAAGGGACTAGGGGTCCCTGAACTGGTGTAGACTGGTTTATGGAAGGAGGGCACCAAATGTGCCCTTCAAAGCATTTCCAGTGGCTTGGGGATGCTACCCCTCCCAAGCATGAAACACCTATTTCCAAAGGGAGAGGGTGTAACATCCCTCTCCCAAAGGAAATCCTTTGTTCTGCCTTCCTGGGCTCAAGCTTCTCAAGCAACAGGATGGCAGACACCTGTCTGGGAGGTGGAAGCAGCTTGGGCTGCCTGGAAACCCTCAGAAGGCTGTAATGGCAATACTGGGGGTCCTCTAAGGAGCCCCCAGAGTGCATGGAATCATACAACCAATGCTTGCAAAAGTCTTGGGATATGATTCCAACATGTTTGATACCAAACATGCCTATGTTCAGAGTTACCATTATGTAGCTGGACATAGGTATTGACCTATATCCAGTACATGCGTAAAATGGCATATCCACACTCACGAAGTCTGGGAAAATGGGCCTGGATTTTGTGGGGGCACCTCTGCTAGTGCAAGGGTTCTCTCACACACATGTACTTTGCACCCTGCCCACTGGGCTGGAAGGCCTGCCATAGGTGTGACTTATAAGTGAACTGGTGCAGTGAAAAGTGGCAGTGAAAGGGTGCTTGAACCTTTTCACGCAGACTGCAATGGCAGCCCTGCAGAACCCTTTGCTTGGGCTCCCTATGAGTGGCAAAATACATGCTGCAGCCCATAGGGATCCCGTGGAACCCCAATGCCCTCGGGACCTAGGTGCCATATACTAGGGACTTATAATGAGGCACCAGTGTGCCAATTTTGGGTGAAATACAGAGTTGTGGGAGAGAGAGCATAATCACTGGGGTCCTGGTTAGCAGGATCCCAGTGAGCACAGTCAAACACACTGACATCAGGCAGAAAAAAGGGGTAACCATGCCAAGAAAGAGGTAATTCCCTACACTGTGGCATTAATGTAGTGTGCTTTTGTCTTGATCTGAATGAGTTCTGTCCTCGAACAAAAGCCTTGGAGGAAATTCTTAGTGCAACTGTTGGATGCTATTCTTGTCTATAATCCATTTATTGTAAGTGATGCATGTATAATGATCCTGAGATTGCTTGAGTTACCGTTCCCCTTCTCTCTTTATTTTTCCCCCAAAATGAGACGAGCATGAGTGGCCTTGAGGAAATATGATGTTGAGCAAAATATGTTTATTGTGTAGTGTCTGGACAGGGGAGTCCTGAAGCATTTTTGATTTTGATGTGCAACATTGTTTCCCTTGTTCTTTGTGGGTTTCATCACTGTAGCATGTATAATGCTGTTGATCAATTCTAATTGAAACATTTAAATAAAAAAGAGGCATCAATTGAAGTTTGAGAGCACCAGGAAATCATTAACGCAACATTCTTTTTGTATTAACATACATATATATATATATATATATATATATATATATATATATATATATATATATATTCCAACAATTTTCTCCTCCATGAAGAAAAGCGCCGAACTCCGGTTAAAAGTGAAATGAGGCATTATTTATTCACAGAAGCAAAAGTTCTTGCATTTCCCTGACGCGTTTCGGCATCTCAGTTTCAGCCTTAATCATAGGTGCTTCAGTTTAAAAATAGCCACGTGATGTAACCCCTCTTTTATATTGTGGCGTTAAAGACACAGAGGGGGTCATTCTGACCCTGGCAGCCGGTGACCGCCAGGGTCACCGACCACGGGAGCACCGCCAACAGGCTGGCGGTGCTCCCAAGGGCATTCTGACCGCGGCGGTTCAGCCGCGGTCAGAAAGGGTAAACCGGCGGTCTCCCGCCGGTTTACCGCTGCCCCATTGAATCCTCCATGGCGGCGGAGCGTGCTCCGCCGCCATGGGGATTCAGACACCCCCTACCGCCATCCTGTTCATGGCGGGAAACCCGCCATGAACAGGATGGCGGTAGGGGGTGCCGCGGGGCCCCTGGGGGCCCCTGCAGTGCCCATGCCAATGGCATGGGCACTGCAGGGGCCCCCGTAAGAGGGCCCCACAAAGTATTTCAGTGTCTGCTTTGCAGACACTGAAATACGCGACGGGTGCAACTGCACCCGTCGCACCCCTGCAACTACGCCGGCTCAATTCTGAGCCGGCGTCCACGTTGCAGGGGCATTTCCGCTGGGCCGGCGGGCGCTCTTTTGGAGAGCGCCCGCCGGCCCAGCGGAAATGTTTGAATGGCCGCCGCGGTCTTTTGACCGCGGTGCGGTCATTTGTCGGCGGTACCTTGGCGGACGGCCTCCGCCGTCCGCCAAGGTCTGAATGACCCCCAGAGTCACTTTTAGTTATTCAGTCTTACATGCGAGGCAAAGTTCAAAAGTTCCACTGCCAAAGTGTCAATATTTATTTCTGTCGGTCCGAGTACACTGTATATCCATATTTATCATCAAATTATTGCTCATATTATTTATCGCTTACCATTTAATCATTGCCACGTTTCCATCGCAATGTTTCTTTCATTTTTAGAGTGCTTGGCAATAAACATCTTCAGTTTACTTGGAAAGTGTCTCTGAATCTCCAATTTCATTTTAAGACACTCTGCAGCTGTTTATACTTGTATGCCTTTTAATTGTAGTCCAGATAACCTGTGCTTTCCTTTTTGCGTGCCTCACAAACACTAATTAACCATCCCTTGCCCGATTTTCATGTTAAACACAGTTCTGTAATTCATTTTGTGGTCAGAATATCCATACCTTTCAATACATGATGTGATAAAAACGGGCGGATCTGGCTTCAAACATATAAATCACCATCAACTTTTCTCCCTATGAAAAGCCTGATCCAAACAGGGCGGTCACAGCACAGAGGGACGAAGAACCCTCTCAAACATTCCAACAATTTCTCCTCCATGAAGAAAAGCGCCGAACTCCGGTTAAAAGTGAAATGAGGCATTATTTATTCACAGAAGCAAAAGTTCTTACATTTCCCTGACGCGTTTCGGCATCTCAGTTTCAGCCTTAATCATAGGTGCTTCAGTTTAAAAATAGCCACGTTATGTAACCCCTCTTTTATATTGTGGCGTTAAAGACACAGAGTCACTTTTAGTTATTCAGTCTTACATGCGAGGCAAAGTTCAAAAGTTCCACTGCCAAAGTGTCAATATTTATTTCTGTCGGTCCGAGTACACTGTATATCCATATTTATCATCAAATTATTGCTCATATTATTTATCGCTTCCCATTTAATCATTGCCACGTTTCCATCGCAATGTTTCTTTCATTTTTAGAGTGCTTGGCAATAAACATCTTCAGTTTACTTGGAAAGTGTCTCTGAATCTCCAATTTCATTTTAAGACACTCTGCAGCTGTTTATACTTGTATGCCTTTTAATTGTAGTCCAGATAACCTGTGCTTTCCTTTTTGCGTGCCTCACAAACACTAATTAACCATCCCTTGCCCGATTTTCATGTTAAACACAGTTCTGTAATTCATTTTGTGGTCGGAATATCCATACCTTTCAATACATGATGTGATAAAAACGGGCGGATCTGGTTTCAAACATATAAATCACCATCAACTTTTCTCCGTATGAAAAGCCTGATCCAAACAGGGCGGTCACAGCACAGAGGGACGAAGAACCCTCTCAAATCACAGAAGCAAAAGTTCTTGCATTTCCCTGACGCATTTCGGCATCTCAGTTTCAGCCTTACTCATAGGTGCTTCAGTTTAAAAATAGCCACGTGATGTAACCCCTCTTTTATATTGTGGCTTTAAAGACACAGAGTCACTTTTAGTTATTCAGTCTTACATGCGAGCCAAAGTTCTAAAGTTCCACTGCCAAAGTGTCAATATTTATTTCTGTCGGTCCGAGTACACTGTATATCCATATTTATCATCAAATTATTGCTCATATTATTTATCGCTTCCCATTTAATCATTGCCACGTTTCCATCGCAATGTTTCTTTCATTTTTAGAGTGCTTGGCAATAAACATCTTCAGTTTACTTGGAAAGTGTCTCTGAATCTCCAATTTCATTTTAAGACACTCTGCAGCTGTTTATACTTGTATGCCTTTTAATTGTAGTCCAGATAACCTGTGATTTCCTCATTAAGACCTAATGTGAGAAATGTAAATATTGATGGGGAAAGCTACATGCCATGAAATAATAACTTACATTAAATAATATGATTGTTGATTAAAGGGCTAATTTTGATTATCTTGGATTTAAGTTGGCAGAGCTCATATTTCTTCCTGGGACAATCTGGAAAAATAAGCTGTAACATCACATTCATATCACACACATGAATGTGTGTCTATGTAGGAAGGAAAGGACAGCCTCTTTCACTATAAAGATATTGTCCATTGTGAAACTTTCAGTCATAATGTGTAGCACAAAAATGACTGTCTAATGATTTGCTCCTTTTAGATACTGAAAGGAAAGAAAGATGAGAACTTTCACTGAAAAGGTGGGTGTGCTGAAACTGTTCCTTCATCACCGAGGCATCCATACAAGAGAGCCTCTTCTGTAATTTGAGTGGTCGGTGCCCAACGCTTCTAATGCCCCTCCCTGGGGCTGCAAGATGTGAAAATAACAAGGCCATTGATGGAAGATGGCCTTAATATAGGAGCGTGTAGAGCTTGTTCTTTGAGTTCAGAAGCAATTTCAGACATCCTTGACAGCAGAAGGACAGAAATAATGCTTATTGCCCCAAACATACACTTTTTTAATGCAGAGCTAGCAAACTCTCGAGATCTCTGCAGTTAAGCGGTCATATGAAAGTCTAAGCAACATTTCTTACTGAATACTGAGGACACACAGTGCTCGATTAAGAGGTTCCTGGTATTAGATCGCTATGTAATCCACTCTATAAATAATGATTCCGTGTTCACTGTTTTATATATATCCAATGTAATACGTTACCCCAGTTTTACCCTCGCAAATGGGGTGTAACCTTTGAATTCGATGCTTACCGTACGCACTAAAATTCAAATGTCCTGTATGTTCTAGGCCTTTTTTAAATCAATATCAGGAATCTTGACCTTCAGATATCTACCTCTGGGAAATGGAGGTGGTTCGGTGTTAGCCTCCAAACTCATAATTATGATGTTTGCTACAATAGGAGTTGCCGCATGTGCCACTATTAATTGGGAGACTCATAATCAGGGCCTTACACTCTTTCCTTGCGGAACTGTTGAATGTATAAGGAATCATGAAAGGTCTATCAAGGTAAATAGGATTAAAAATATTTTTGCCTGTTGAAAATTAATCTTAAATTCTGACGCTGGTCAAGTGCTAGAGACATTTATTTTTGTATTTATTTCTGATACTTTTGATCATGATGTTCAAGCAAAGGAGCAAACAAACTCCTTTGGTCCTTAACAATGCTACCATTGTCGTTAATTATTTCCATAAAGCTCCACAGGGCTCTGTAGAACAATAAAAGAAGACAGTTTCAGTTCTTCCACTGCAAAAAATACACATTCGATAGTCACATCCAACGTACTCTGCGTTAAGCATTTTCGGTTACAGGTGCCGTGCGGAAGAAGGTACCTTCAAGCAGATGGACTTGTACATATTAAAATGTCCAGGTAAGAATGAGTGTTTCATTCCTTCAGCTTCTAAAGATGTAGAAAAGGAGAACTGCAAGGTCAACATAACTACTAATTCTTTCTGTATCATTCATAGAAATAACTTATCCTTAAAATATGGTCAAAACCAAGGACTGTGAGTTAGGCCTGGGTTAAATTTGAATTACACAATTAAAAGTTGAAACATTCTTGAAGGAAATCAGCAGATTTCTCAAAAATTCGCATTAGCCAATTTTGAGTAACATTTTATTAAAGTGTGCATTTTATGTGTAAAAGTCAATTTCTTTAAACAGAAAAATGCAAATTGTTTATTCCTATTCAAAGACACAGCTGATCGAACAGCTCCTACCTTAGTCAGCCAGTTTGATGGTTAGAACATTCTTTGGTGATTGAGTGGACTCTTTCAAGGCCCACTCATGTTGTATACGCTAAACAAGTTCTTTAATGAAAGAATTACCAAAGTGGTGCTAGCATGCCTGGCCCTTAGTAAGTAAACTTACAAGTGGACGCGTTTAGGTCGATGAACCTTTTGAATCGCATGGAGTATCCTAGTCATGCAGTGACCACGGAACCAAAGATCAACATCAATAAACAAGATAAACACTTATGAAACCACAATAGAAATCATGCTAAATAAGAAATAACCACTACTCATTGAAAGGGTTAACAAGTTTTATTCCCTATTGCTTACAATTCTAAGTCATCTGTTATTTCAAAGTTTATTCAAATCAACTCTTTATTAATTCATCAGTTAAAAGACATTGGTGGTCATTACAACCCTGGCGGACGGTGTTAAAGCGGCGGTAAGACCGCCAACAGGCCAGCGGTAAGAAAATGGCAATTACTACCGTGGCGGAAACCGCCAACAAAGACAGCCACTTTAACACTCCGACCGCCACGGCGGTACAAACAAACAGCGCGGCGCTCACCGCCAACAGACAGGCGGAAGACAATGTGCCGCCCACACTATTATGACAGGCCAATCCGCCACCTTTTCTGGGGCGAATTCACTGCGGATAAAAACACGGCGGAAACAGGAATTTCGAAGGGAAAACGCTCACCTCTACACACCCCACGAGGAACGAGGACACCATGGAACCGGAACTCCAAATTCTACCTGCGATAGTCTTCCTGCTCCCCTACCAGGAGCACGAACGCCGGCGGAGAAGACCACGGTGAGTGCTGCACCTACGACACAGGGGAGGGGGGAGGCAAAAAACAAGGACACACACACGCAAAACCCCCACCCCCACCCTCACCCACTGCAACACACACACTAATACATGTTGATACATTACAGTTACACCCCCCCAAGCCCCCTGGAAGAACGCAAAGACAAAAGGAAATGAGTGTAACCATTGTAATATATTAAAATCCAGTACTCAAAAATATATATACACTATAAACAAATATATACACCAATAATACAAGTCCAGGTATTGCACCATTTATAGTCCGTGGACCACTGGGCCCAAAATGCATGGGCGAGGCCCACACTCGATACCCGATCAAAACAGAGAGAACACTGCAGGGGCATCAGATAGAAATACAACAGGCACCTCAGGGGGAAGGTAAGGGGGGCACCTCAGCCGGATGAGTACACGACGCCAGATCCACGAGGGGGCTCAATGCCCACTGTTCAATCCTGCGGAGTGCAAAGCCACAGTCTCTCAAGTCTCTCCAGTGGGTGGTTTGCCCACTGCATTATCCTGGGGAGTGCAAAGCCACAGTCTCTCAAGTCTCTCCTGTGGGTGGTTTGCCCACTGCATTATCCTGGGGAGTGCAAAGCCACAGTCTCTCAAGTCTCTCCAGTGGGTGGGTTGGCCACTGCATTATCCTGGGGAGTGCAAAGCCACAGTCTCTCAAGTCTCTCCAGTGGGTGGTTTGCCCACTGCCATGTCCTGGGGAGTGCAAAGCCACAGTCTCTCAAGTGGATAACAGTCTCCACTGGTTCTGGAGGGGGACTGGTGCCCATAGTGCTTCATCCTGTGAAGAACAGAGGTAGTGGATGACAGTCTCCACTGGTTCTGGAGGGGGACTGGTGCCCAAAGTGCTTCATCCTGTGAAGGACAGAGGTAGTGGATGGATCTCTCCACTGGTTCTGGAGGGGGACTGGTGCCCAGAGTGCTTCATCCTGTGAAGGACAGAGGTAGTGGATGACAGTCTCCACTGGTTCTGGAGGGGAACTGGTGCCCAGAGTGCATCACTCACCCCGTGACGGACCCAGTTGCGTCAGTGCCCCTGCCGCTCATGGTCTAGCGGTGCTTGATTTGGCGGTGCCCTGTTCAGCGATGCTTGATTTGGCGGTGTCCTGTTCAGCGGTGCTTGATTTGGCGGTGCCCTGTTCAGCGGTGCTTGAGTTGGCGGTGACCAGCCCAGCGGTGCTTGATTTGGCGGTGCCCTGTTCAGCGGTGCTTGATTTGGCGGTGCCCTGTTCAGCCGTGCTTCAGTTGGCGGTGCCCTGTTCAGCGGTGCTTGATTTGGCGGTGCCTGGCCCAGCGGTGCTTGATTTGGCGGTGCCCTGTTCAGCGGTGCTTGATTTGGCGGTGCCCTGTTCAGCGGTGCTTGAGTGGGCGGTGCCCTGTTCAGCTGTGCTTGATTTGGCGGTGCCCGGCCCAGCGGTGCTTGACTTGGCGGTGCCCTGTTCAGCGGTGCTTGATTTGGCGGTGCCCTGTTCAGCGGTGCTTGAGTGGGCGGTGCCCTGTTCAGCTGTGCTTGATTTGCCGGTGCCCGGCCCAGCGGCGCTTGAGTTGGCGGTGCCCGGCCCAGCAGTGCTTGATTTGGAGGTGCCCTGTTCAGCGGTGATTGAGTTGGCGGTGCCCGGCCCAGCGGTGCTTGAGTTGGCGGTCCTTCATGGCCCAGCAGGGCTTGTGCTGGCGGTCCTTCATGGCCCAGCGGGGCTTGTGCTGGCGGTCCTTCATGGCCCAGCGGGGCTTGTGCTTGTGGTCCTTCATGGCCCAGCTGGGCTTGTGCTGGTGGTGGCCTCCTGGCCAGCTGGGCTGGGGCTGGCGGTGGCCTCCTGGGCAGCTGGGCTGGTGCTGGTGGGGCCCTCCTGGGCAGCTGGGATGGGGCTGGTGGGGCCCTCCTGGGCAGCTGACGGGGACCTCCTGGGGAGCTGGGCTGGGGCTGGCAGGGCCCTCTTGGGCAGCTGGGCTGGGGCAGGCGGGGCCCTCCTGGGCAGCTGGGATGGGGATGGCAGTGGCCTCCTGGGCAGCGGGGATGATGGCGGTCTTCTCCGCTGTGCAGCTCTTCCCAGACTTGCCGGGTTTCTTGTGGCCCTTCCCCACCTTGGGAGGTGTAACAGCTGACTCCACACTCCCACCGGGACCCCTGGGAGCGGCTTTGGTGGCTGGAGTCTTCCCCCTCTCCCGCCGGGCACTGGCCAACTTCTGATGCTTCACAGGGGGGGGACTGACTGTGCTGTGGCTCCGTGCCACACTGGCTGTCCTGGTGGCCGGTGCACTTCACATACCTGTGACAACAGGCACCACTGGTCCCGTAGATGTTGTGGCTGAGGTGCTACTTCGGGGCCTATGAGATGGACGGGGTGGGGGAGGTGTGGGAAAAAGGTCAAGGCTGGACAGGAAAATTCTTTTGGACACACTGGGATGGGTAGCTGGAGGGGGTTTGGGAGTGGAGGAAGAGGTGGTGGTAGTAGGAGGTGTGCGTTTGGTGACTTTGGGTGCAGGTGCATGCACTGGAGGCTGTCGTGAGGTGGATGGCTGTTGGGTGGGTGTGTGCCTGCGTTTGTGTATCTTGGGAGGGGGCATCACAGACACACTGGGAGTGGACACAGGGGACGTGTGAATGGTAGTGGGTGTGGTGACTGCACATGAGCGGGGTGTGCTGGTGGGTGTGCTGGTGAGGGACTTAGTGGCTGTAGAGGTAGTGCATGCAGGTGTGAGTGTAGATGAGACTGGGAGGGAGGAGGAAGACGACGAGGAGGGGGACACAGTGGAGGCAGTGGATGTTGGTGTGTCTGCATGTGTGTGTTGCTTGCGTGAGTGCCTGTGGGATGTGTGGTGCTTATGTTTGCCTGAGCTTCCCTTGTGTGTTGAGGTGTGTGCAGGTTGGTCTGATGATGTGCTTGGGATAGGCAGAGGTACAGGGGATTGGGTCTGGGTGGAGGAAGCTGGAGGGGGGAGGCTAGAGACGGGGACAATGGCTGCCATCAGTGCTGAGGCCAGAGTTTGAAAAGCTCGATGAAGGGCCGCCTGACTAGAATGAATGCCCTCAAGGAATGCATTAGTTTGTTGCAACTGCCTTTCTACACCCTGGATGGCATTCAAAATGGTAGACTGCCCAACAGTGAGGGACCTGAGGAGGTCAATGGCCTCCTCACTTAGGGCAGCAGGGGTGACTGGGGCAGGGCCTGAGGTGCCTGGGGCGAAGGTGATGCCCACCCTCCTGGGTGAGCGGGCACGGGGCGAAGGCTGAGGGGCTGCTGGGAGGGCGGTGCTGGTAGGGAGGGTGGCGGCTGTACCTGTAGATGCGGGGGCACAGATGTTGCCACCACCACAAGGGAGCTCCCATCAGAGGACGAGTCCGTGTCGCTGGTGTCAGCTCCTGTCCCCGCCGTGGAGCTCCCCTCGCCCTCCGTCCCACTGGTGAATTCCGACTCCATAGTCTCGCCCTCCAGGGCCATGTGGGATGCAGCTCCCTCGTGGTCCGGTGCCACTGCTCCTCCGCCTGATGATGCTAATGCACACAACAACAGGAAGACCATAAAAATGGGGGGGAAACAGAAGAAAGACATGTTGAGTGCATGGATTACCGCTACCGTTGGCGGACAACACAGACACAGAGGCCCCCTGCACTACGCCGCACTCTTGGGCTCCACAGTGCAATTCCTAGGAAATGGCCTACAAGGCTATGGACGACATCTGCACACATAGATGACACAGGGGCATGAATAGCTGTACTTGGCACTCTACAGAGGTGGGGTGGGGGGCCACAGGGCCATGCCTTACGGAGGGGCCTAGCCTACGGAACTCGCCCTAGCCCACAGCCCTCCTCCCCCACCCAGACAACTCCACTGCGCGCAAAGTCAGCTGAATGAGAGTGTACTCACCCCCTTGTGTCTGCTGTGATGCCCTCAAGCGCCCATCCAACTCCGGGTAGGCCACCACCAGGATCCTGAACATCAGGGGGGTCATGGTTCGACAGGCACTCCTCCCACGTTGGGAGGCCATCCCCAGCTGAGCCTCCGCCGTCTTCTTGCTCCAGCGGCGAATGTCCTCCCATCTTTTCCGGCAGCGGGTGCTCCGTCTGTGGTAGACCCCCAGGGTCCGGACGTCCTTGGCGATGGCACGCCAAATATCTTTCTTCTGGTGGGCTCTGACCTACATGAAATGTACAGTGGAAGAAGAGAAGTCATTACCAACTGCACCGTCATAGTGAGTGGCCCCCATCCCTACTCTTGCCATGTGGCACATGCACTCACCGTCTTACATGCACGCAGCACTCTGCCCCCTTCCTTCTTCCATCCAGCCCTCTCCACACAGGCATAGCCCATACAACATGCTCCCTGTGTACTTACCTGTTTGTCTGGAGGACCGTAGAGTAGCGTGTACTGGGGGAGGACCCCATCAACGAGCTTCTCCAACTCCTCCGATGTGAAGGCAGGGGCCCTTTTCCCAGACGCACGAGCCATTGTCTCTTCCAGACTGAGGTCACAGCAGCACTTGCAGTGTAGGTCCTCTCCTGTCGAAGATCAGGTATCGAGTGGTTGAAGTGATAGAAAATGGCGGTCCGGTCCGTGGCGGTGCGTCCCATCACCGCCGGCGTACATCGTCATTAGCTCCTGGGACCCATAGGGTCCAATGTTAACCAATGCAGCATTGCGCCGCGGTCTCCGACCGCCTACCGCGACGGTGTACAACGCCAGCGCAGTTAGCTCACATCCCATTGTCCCACTTTAGAGGTCAGGCAGCAGCCATTTCAGGGGCCCACATGGCCTCATTTTCAACTGCGTCACACATACCTAGGCCTAGTCTCAACACACATACAGGCCACCTTTTGTGCATGATTGGTGTTCTGTGTCAACTGTGGGTACGTACCTCTGAGTTGTTTGACTCTGTGCTCGCTGTTGTCCTTCATAGGCACCATCTGCTGGGACATGTGAGGAGACGGCGGCATCCTCCGGTGTACCAACCGTTGGTGGACCTGTCGACAATGGAGGAGCGACATTTGATAATCACCTACAGGTTTGACCGTCCCACAATACAGGAACTGTGTACCCAGTTGGAGCCAGACCTGATGTCAGCAATCCGCCATCCCACAGGAATACCCCCTCAAGTGCAGGTGCTGTCAGTGCTCCATTTCCTTGCAAGTGGGTCATTTCAAACAACTGTGGCAATGGCATCAGGGATGTCCCAGCCTATGTTTTCCAACGTATTGTCCAGAGTGCGGCCTGCCCTTCTGAAACAAATGCGGAGCTACATCGTTTTCCCTCAGCTGGAGGATTTGCCTACAGTGAAAGGTGATTTCTATGCCCTGGGACATATCCCCAACATCATAGGTGCCATTGATGGGACCCATGTGGCTTTGGTCCCCCCCACAGGAGTGAACAGGTGTACAGAAACCGGAAGAGTTATCATTCTATGAATGTACAGATGGTTGTTTGGCAGACCAGTACATCTCCTATGTGAATGCCATGTTTCCTGGCTCAGTGCATGACGCCTACATCCTGCGGAATAGCAGCATCCCTTATGTGATAGGTCAACTCCAGAGGCACTGTGTGTGGCTATTAGGTAAGCCCCTGGAAGCAAGACAGTGGGAATGGTTGTCTGGGGTTATCCCTACAGGTTAGTGTGTGTCTAACAGTTGTTCCTCGCCATTTGCAGGTGACTCTACGTACCCCAACCTGTCATGGCTACTGACCCCAGTGAGGAATCCCAGGACCAGTGCAGAGGAACGCTACAATGAGGCCCATGGGCGAACTAGGAGGGTGATCGAGTGGCCCTTCGGCCTCCTGAAGGCCAGGTTCAGGTGCCTCCACATGACAGGTGGATCCCTATTCTACTCACCAAAGAAGGTGTGCCAGATCATCGTGGCCTGCTGTATGCTTAACAACTTGGCTTTGCGACGACAGGTGCCTTTTCTGCAGGAGGATGGTCCAGATGGCAGTGTTGTGGCAGCTGTGGAGCCTGTGGACAGTGATGAGGATGAAGCAGAGGAATAAGACATGCAGAACAGGGACTCAGTGATACAGCAATATTTCCAGTGAAACACAGGTGAGAATACAATCATGCCTACTACATGTACTTTTACACTACTACCTCTATCCTGTCTGTCGTTTTCACCCAGTCTATGGTCAATGAGTTGTCACTTTCCCTTACGGTTTCACAGATGTGGGTCCCACTGTGTGTCATCTGCTTAAATTCCTCATGGACTAGAGCTGTGTGACATAGGTATGTTGACATTACTATTTCAAAAACATTTTGTCACTGTAATTACAAATACACTATTTGGAAATCACAGACAGACTCCAGATCATTTTGTGCTTTTGGTGTGTTTATTTAAATGCAAAATATTGGAGGGGGAAGTTAAATGGTGAGGGGTGATGGAGGAGGAGTGTCCAGTCTATTAGTCTCACAGGTGCATTGCCCTTTTGGGCATAGGAAGTGGAGCTGGGGCAGTTTAATTATGGACAGGGTGACAAAGTGGGACAGTAGGATGACAATCAGGGTGCTCTCATTTCTTGGCGGGGGTCTTGGCATCGTTCTCTGTCTTGTTCCTGGATCTCAGGGACCGTTTGCGGGGTGGTTCTCATTCTGCAGGGGGTGGGGTGCTGGCGTGGTGGTCCTGTGGCAGGGCATCCTGTCCACTAGCGCCGGTGGAGGTGGTGGGCAGTTCATCGTCCATGCCACAGTGTCCCTCCTGGTGTTGAGTAGTTCCTTCAGCACCCCTACGATGGTGCCCAGGGTGGAGCTGATGGTTCTGAGTTCCTCACCGAAACCCAAATACTGTTCCTCCTGCATGCGCTGGGTCACCTGAAACTTGGCCAGTACCGTTGCCATCGTCTCCTGGGAGTGGTGGTATGCTCCCATGATGGAGGAGAGGGCCTCGTGGAGAGTGGGTTCCCTTGGCCTGTCCTCCCCCTGTCGCACAGCAGCCCTCCCAGTTCCCCAATGTTCCTGGGCCTCCGTCCCCTGGACCGTGTGCCCACTGCCACTGGCCCCAGGTCCCTGTTGTTGCTGGGGTGGTGGGTTAGCCTGGGTTCCCTGCTGTAGTGGTGGGCACACAGCTGATTGACGTGTCCTGGGGACGGAGGTATGGGCCCGCTGGGTGGGTGCTGTGCTGGTGTTTCCAGAGGGGGGAAGGTCTGTGGTGGCCTGTGCCTGTGTGAGGGTAACCAACTGTCCAGAGGTCCCCGATGGTCCATGCTGGTCATCTAGATCCAGGTGGAGAGAGCTGCTGTTATCACTGTGGGCCTCTTCTGTGGGTGGAGTGGACATGTCTGGACCCTCCTCTCTGGTGACGTTGGGTAGGGGTCCTGCAGGTGTGGAAAGGCATGATTATTGCATCTGTGTGTGCCATGGTGTGCAATGGGTGGGTGACCGTGTACCCCAGTGCTGGCATTCCTGTGTGGGAGCTTGTGTGATGATGGTTTAGGGGGTTGTATGGCTATGTGCAGTGTGCATGCTTTAGTGATGGGTGTCCATTCTTTGTTGTTGCATGCAGGGCTTGGTGTTGGGATGGGTGGTTTGTGATATTGGTACATTTGTGAGGAGTTGGTGTGATGGGGGTGAGGGCGAGGGTGGGGGTATGTGATAGCATGCAGGTAGGGTGGGGGATGTAATAGTAAAGCTTTGACTTACCAGAGTCCATTCTTCCAGCTACTCCTGCGAGGCCCTCAGGATGCAGAATCGCCAAGACCTGCTCCTCCCATGTTGTTAGTTGTGGGGGAGGAGTTGGGGGGCCGCCGCCAGTCCGCTGAACCGCCAGGTGGTGTCTTGAGACCACAGAACACACCTTCCCCCATAGATCATTCCACCTTTTCCTGATGTCCTCCCGATTTCTTGGGTGTTGTCCCACTGCGTTGACCCTGTCCACTATTCTTCGCCATAGCTCCATCTTCCTTGCAATTGAGGTGTGCTGCCCCTGTGATCCGAATAGCTGTAGCTCTACCCGGATGATTTCCTCCACCATGATCCTGAGCTCCTCCTCCGAGAACCTGGGGTGTCTTTGCCGTGCCATGGGGTGGTTTAGGTAATGTGTGGGGTGGAGTGCGTGGTGATAAGTGTGGTGATATGTAGTGGTGTGTTGTTTGAGGTGCGTGGAAGTTGTGTGGGTGATGGTGTTATGTGCCTGTGGATACTGTTGTACTTGCTGGTGGTGTCTCTCTTTGGCCTTCTTTCTGTATTTTTTGTCGTGGGGGTTTGTGGGTGATGTGGGTTTCATATTGTAATGGGTGTGTGGGAGTGGTGTGTGTATGTGTCTCAGGTGTGTGTATTTTGAATCGTCGAATGTGGCTGTGTTTTGTAAATGTGTGTGTATTTTGAGCGTGGCGGTGTGTACCGCCAATGGAATACCGCGGTTGAAAGACCGCTGCGTGGATTCATGTGTCGTGATAGTGTGGGCGTATTTCTGTTGGCGTGACGGTGGAGGTTTTGTTATCGCCAGTTTACCTTTGGTGTGGCGGACTTGTGTGGGTGTCTGAATTTTGGCGGATTCCGAGATGTGGGTCATAATAGCTGTGGCGGAATTCCGCGGCCGCGGCGGTGTGTTGGCAGTCTTCTGCACGGCGGTAGGCGGCTTTTACCGCCAATGTTGTTATGAGGGCCATTATCTCTTGAAGAAAACATATGCAACAAAGCAACACTATAAGCTATGGATATCAGCATTAACAATGCAATTCAGCAATATAGTTCCTCAGTCATTTGTCACTGTCCACGTCACCCCTAACAGGCTACCTAACCAAGATTAGCATTAGCTGGGGGTCTTCATGCGAAAACAATTTAGGAAAAAACATTAATTTGGAAAAATCTACGTAAGAGTGATCTCTGTAAAACAGTGCAGTTGGTACCTAGGAGGGAAGGCACAAAATCGTCAGTCACATTTCATAGCTACCTATTCAGGATGGCTCAGCAACAAATCAGTCTTCGTCTTCAGGTCATCAATAGTCAGCTACAGATCAGGCTCACAGAGTATGAGCCCAATATCAGCACCTTGGACCGCGTCTCCTGGCGTCATCAACTTTCTCCTCGCAGTTCTGATTTTTCTCCCCTTGTCATGACTTTTTATTAGGGTCTCCCAGTTCGTCCCACTAATTGATAATTGGTCAAACTAATCGGAAGTTATGACTCTAACCTATAGTTTTTATTTACCGAATCTAAATTTCTGCTTAGACTTCAGGTTCCATAAATTTGATTGGTCCTTCTGGTGGTGAGAACATCATCCAGCTCTTCAGGTAACAAAATTGTTGCATACATAGGCCCTCATTACAACCCTGGCGGTAAATGCTGTTTACTGCCATGCAGAAGACCGCCAACATACCGCTGCGGCCGTGAAATTCCGCTACAGGTATTACGACCCACACCACGGTATCCGCCATAATATAGACTCCCACACAAGTCCGCCACACCAAAGATCGGTGATAAACTGGCAATAATAAATCTCCACTGTCACGCCAACAGGAATACTCCCACACTATCACAACCCACGAATCAACGCTGCGGTCTTTCAACCGCGGTAATCCATTGGCGGCACACACCGCCGCGCTCAAAATACACACACATTTACAAAACACAACCACATTGGAAAATTCGAAATACACACACCTGATTCACATACACACAAAACACACCCACACACCCAATCCAATATAAAGCACACACCCACATCACCCACAAACACTTACTACCAGAAATTTGAAAGCAGGCCACAGATGGACACTACCTAAAACAACACCAGCAGCCACAGACACACAACACTGCTGCTGAGTTGCTGGGGGAACCAGGACGCTACTCCCTGCCCGCCCACCTTGCCGGAAACACTTTTTAACACGAGCCCCTCGTGGGACGCAGGGACGCCGAACACTGCTGCTGAGTTGCTGGGGGAACCAGGACGCTACTCCCGGCCCGCCCACCATGCCGGAAACACTCTTTAACGCGAGCCCCTCGCGGGACGCGTGACGCGGGACTCGGGATGCGCGCAGGTGCATGCCCGGGCAAAGCCCGGGCGAAGACGGGCCCGTCTATGCCCGTCTTCGAGTGACTGAGGCTGGGCTGGGCCCCGTCCCCATATTTTTGCACTCGGTGACTGAGTAAGTGTCCTAACTATTCATATTATTTGGGTAGCTATTATGGGGAAAAGGAAGGCTGTCGATTTGCCGGAATCCCGGCTCGAATGTAAAAAACAGAAAAAACGATCCATTAAGCCAGCTAGCAAGCCCAAAGGCCGTAGCCTTAAACCATTTGAGGAGATAGACCATCTGTTTGAGGAGGTGGAGGCAATTTTAAATTGCACTGCAGGTACCAAGAAGGTCCCACCACAATCCAAGAGGATACAAGAATTCTTTCATAAGACGAACAAGGGTACAGCCCAAGATCTGAATTCTTCAACTAATGGAGTAGGGGCTTCATCTAATGTGTCCACTCCAACTCCTTCCCCACTTAGTGAAGCAAAGGACACAATTAAAGATTGTACTTCTAATCTTCTAATCAAAGTTTATTCCAAATAGAAGAAGAAACTAGTTTGTTCACTGCTCCTACTCCGCTAAGTCCTGTGATTAATGTGATCCCAAATATCCCTTGTAATAACCGGTTCCAGCCATTATCCGAGGAAGTGGCTACACTTAGGTTGCATGTCTCTTCGGTTGAAGTTTTAGACCCTGGGATCCTTAGTCCTCTATCTATTCCAACTACCTACTCCCTACTGGCTCAACCTTCCTCCGAACCTAACGTGTCTCTTATTTTGCAGAGAATAGATGAACTTAAGGGTATGGTGCAGCTATTAACCCAACTTGTTCAGGAAAGATCAGTAAATTCGACCGGATGCAAATGTTGCTCAAGTGAGGAAAGGGGGAAAGGTGAACCCATAAAGACTGATAGGAGCTCACATTCAAAGACGGTGTTTGGATTACAAGTTAATCCTCATTTAAAGAAAGGGGTACCTAGAGCTGATATTGATGTGCAGCTGACACGTCCTGTAGATAAATCCACTTACGCTCAGCTGGACAACATACACCTTCCTTCTCAGAGGGCCATTACGATTAACTGCGCTGCCCCTACTGGTTGCCCCTTTTCTTCTCCAAATTTACAGGGATTTGGAAGGCACAAAGAACCTGATAACCTCAGACATGTAGGGAGGTGCCCCCCTTCGAAACTAAGAGGGCCACTTGTATCCACCTTTGAATCTATTTGTCCTCTTTCTCCCCAGGGAGCCCCTATTGGTTCTAGTATGCTGACAAAAAATCAAAATATACGCATGGGCCCAATATTTTTCTTATGATCAATGTTCCCAGGTTGCCGCAAGGAGCGAAAGAGGACCACGAGTCCAGGATAAACAAAGCCATCTACTGGCTTCGGAACCAATGGGGCTGTTTATCGGTTATACGCTAACGGCTGAGCCCCCCGGAGTCTAATCATGATATGTTTTCTATTGAGTTCTATGATAAGTCCCTGATTGATCATCTCATTGTTTTTGATATTCGTACTCGCCTACTCCGGCTTAAAGGAAAAGGGGGAGGTATTGATTTAGAGTTTGGGGTAGTCCAAACAAATGTCCAAACGACCAATAATATTACAAGTAATCTATGTGGGTACGTTGATACCATCTTGCCCAAGCCTGTATGACTGTCTATATCCCAAGAAGCTCCTAGTGAGGGTAAAATCGAGGAGTCGCCCTTGAGCTCTACTATTGAGTTAACTCTAGAGGATGCCCCACAGTTAATTAGAGTTATACCTGATGCTACTGGTGGTCTATCAATACTGTCTTGAACTTAGCTGGTATTGGGAGAAAATTGGATGACAAGGACTGGTGTTCATATGTAAAAACCCAAGACATTTGCCTCTTCCAAGAAACTTGGGCCGAGGATAGGACTACTATCGATGGGTTTCTTTCTTTCTACGTCCCCGCCCAAGCTTCAGAAAAAGGGTCAGGTCGTGCAAAAGGGGGGTTGTTAATTCTCCTGAACAAAAGATTACAATGTGATTATAAGATCTTACAGTTTGATTGTGTTGATTTGATGGGGATGCAAATAACATTTCATCAGAAATTGATTATAACCCTTATCAATGTTTACGCTCGATCAGTTTCACGTGGAGTAGAATCTCAGACCCTAATTCAGCTCCTCGAGTTCTTAGATACTATTCAATCTTCATCTTATTTGATTATAGCTGGGGACGTAAACTGTACTTTTGAACCATTGACACTACTAAGTGGCCTAACTATGAAGGAGGATCAAATATGGGGGATTGTGCAACTGAATTCTGATTGCTACTGCCCTAGTACTCGTGTAGCAGTCCAACTGGCCTCACTTTGTTTGAAGCATGGTCTCAGGGCCTGTAATGGTCGCATGCCCTCTGACCTGGAAATTGCTCCCACCTTCAAACGAGGCATTTGTACTAGTGTAATCGATTATTTTCTAGTCGATGTAAGACTGTGGCCACAGGTCAGAGATATGAAGGTAGACCTTAGAAGTGAAAGTGACCATTATCCGCTGTTATTGTCTATTTCTGGGGATGTATTTTGTCGATCCGCTAATAACTTAGTTACTATGGTCCCTACTCTCACTGTGAAGAATTTATCAATGAAGGTTAGATGGCCGAAGGTGGTGTCAAATCCTTATCTGTTGTATGTAATCTATTCATCTTTTTTAGACTATTTGGCACCCTACCAAGATTATGACCCTCAAGACATCCCTATTCTTCGTATTCATGAAAATATGGTTGTCAAACTTCCAGATATTTTCTACAGGAAGAATGGGGTAAGGTTGCAAGGTCGGACCCCGATTAACAATACTTGGTTTGACGAATCAAGCTCCAGGGCCAAGTCAGGGGTAAAGGATGCTATTATGAAAGGGTCCACAGGGGATATTCAGCTGGCCAGACGTATATACAAGGAGTCCATTTCGCGAGCTAAAAAAACCTGGGAGGACTCAATTTGGCAGGAGTTGTTTAATGCAACTGAATCTAACAACAATAGCTTATTCTGGGAACTTTTAGCTAAAAGAGAGCAAGGGGGTAGAACTACCATTATGAATCACATCCAACCAGAAAGTTGGGTGGACCACTTTGCTTCCCTCTATGGCAAAATTGATACCCCAGAGACTTCCACTAATCATGGCGTGAGAAAAGAGCCTGGCCTTTCGCAAGACATTGTACTCCCATCTGCTCTATCGGGAAGGGGTCTCATAGATACTGAGGTCCCTATTAGTTTCTTCATTGAAGAAACCTTAGTGGCAATTCACTCGCTAAAACCTGTGAAAGCTCCAGGATCCAATATGATTCCAGGGGATCTCTATAGATCAGAACCCTTTATATGGGTTTGGTATATCAATGCACTCTCCAATAAAATTTCTGAAGGGGGGCAGATTCCATTAACCTGGAAGGGTGCAGAGATTATACCTATCTATGAAAAGGGTAACGCAAATCTACCAGTAAACTACAGGCCGATTAGTCTCACAGACAATCTACAAAAGATTTTTGCCAAACAACTTCTTGGCAGATTAATGCAAATGGCCAAGGAACACAAGGTATTATCCCCCCTCCAGGCAGGTTTTCAACCTACAATTAGTACAGTGGACCAGGTCTTTAGGCTGGCTGTGTTGTATTGGAAACACACTGTCCTTGCTAATCAGCCATTATACGTTGTATTTGTTGATTTGAAATCAGCCTTCGACCTGGTTCCAAGGGAGAAGTTGTGGGTAGTCTTATACAGAATAGGGGTCCCTAGCAATCTAGTTTCCTTACTAAAGCGTCTGCATGAAGGAACCTATGCGCAAGTTCGTTGGGGCAACCTAGGCAAACAGACCGATAAAATCCCCATAAATAGGGGTGTTCCCCAGGGATGTGTGTTGGCACCGCTCTTGTTCTCTTTTTTCATTAATGAAGTGGTACAGGTTATGATGGCCTGCCAGAGCGATGCCCCTACTCTGGGGACCCAAAAAATCCCCATACTTCTCTTTGCTGATGATTCGCTTTTAATTTCAAAGACGCATATGGGTTTGCAAATCCTCATTGACAGATTTAGTGCATTCTGCCAGGACTATAGACTAGAGCTAAATCCCAAGAAAACAAAGCTAATGGTTTTGCGCTCTGGGAAACAGAACAAGTGTACCATCAATTTAGATGGTGATTCCCTGGCTAAGGTCAGTTCCATAGATTACCTAGGAGTAAGGATAACTGACAATTTACATTGGGAAGAATAGATTAACAAAAGCACTGGCCTTCTCCAGCACAATGCAGCATCCATCCTGCGTTTTTACAGGAGTACCTCCACAAAAATGGTCTCCCCAGCTATTAAGATCTATGTAGCAAAGGCTAAGGGAGCTGCTGTATATGGTGCGGAAGTATGGGGCTTTTTTGATACCAACAGGCTTACCCTTGGGGAGAATAGCTTTGCAAGGGCCCTTTGTGCTTGTCCCCCTAGTACACCACTGATCCCCTTGATTTTAGACCTGGGTATAAAACGGATAGCCGACCAGATAAACTTAAGACCATTGTTGTACTGGGTCAGGCTATGGACCGTCCCTGAACTAGATACATCTATAAAGCCTCACTCCTAGATTTGTTAACATGTACCAATTCAGCTTCTATTCCGTGGGTCAAGCATGTAACCACTTGGTTCAAGACGTTGGGGTTAGGATATTACTGGGAGAACCCTCACAAACTTGAGAAAGTCCATCTCAAAGCACTGAAGCGGGTCTATTGGTCTTATTTGAGGAACGATGTTATCAATCACAAATCATGCGGTTCGTTTAACCAATTCATTTATTGACATCAAATGGTACCCAAGGTTCGAACCTTATCTAGACGTTATACCTGACATTCTTGGCAAAAGCCTATATGCTAGATTTCGCTTTGGGACTTTACCATAGAAGACCGTAGTGCGCAGATGGGATTCAAATGTGATTCATGATACTTGTCCTGTGTGTGGTAACACTTCTGAATCAATGGTGCACTTTATGTTTTTTTGCCCTGCACACAAAGTTCCTAGGTCTAAGTGGATCCGTGATCTTTGCCGAGAAATGAGAATGAGGGAATGTGCACTAGCATTGAGGATTCTAAAAAGTGATTCTACCAAAATGCTAATATTTCTGTTAGTAAATATTTATTGTCAGCATGGCGCATAAGGAACTTTTATATTAGTAAAACTGATGGACGAGTTCTCTCTGTTAAGTCAGGCCAGTGGAGGTGATCTTTTTACTTAATAAGATGATTTTAGGATTTGTATTTTATTCTTTTAGGTGGTGTTACCATGTGGTTTTATGCTCCTGGGATGGAATTGTATTTTATATTTTTTATTATATTTATTTATGATGATATTGATTATGTATTGCTTTGATGATCATTGATCAAATAAAGCTTCTGTTGACACACACACCATTACTCACACAACATCCACGCACCTCAAACAACACACACCAACACATCCCCTCACACATCACAACACACACCACCTCACACATCACCCACACCACATCATGGCACCTCAACGACACCCCAGGTTCTCTGAGGAGGAGCTCAGGGTCATGGTGGAGGAAATCGTCCGGGTAGAGCCACAGCTATTCGGATCACAGGTTCAGCAGACTTCCATTGCAAGGAAGATGGCGCTATGGCGCAGAATTGTTAACAGCGTCAATGCAGTGGGACAGCATCCAAGAACACGGGATGACATCAGGAAGAGGTGGAATGACCTACGGGGCAAGGTGCGTTCAGTGGTCTCCAGACACCAGATTACTATACAGAGGACTGGTGGTGGACCCCCACCTCCTCCCCCACAACTAACAACATGGGAGGAGCAAGTCTTGGCAATACTGCATCCTGAGGGCCTTGCAGGAGTAGCAGGAGGAGTGGACTCTCGTAGGTCAAATCTTTATTACCATAGTCCCCCACCTGCATGCCATCACATACCCACACCCTTCCCCTTACCCCCATCACTCCAACACCTCACATATGCCCCACTATCACAACCCAGCCATCCCAATACCAAGCCCTGCATGCAACACCAAAGCATGGACACCCATCACCAAAGCATGTCCACAACAGATACCCACACAGACCCCAAACCAACAATAACACAAGGACCAAGCCAAGAATGCAAGCACTGGAGTACAGGGTCACTCACCCATTGCCCACAATGGCACACACAGATGCAATAATCATGCCTTTACATCCCTACAGGACCCCTACCCAATGTCACCGGACAGGAGGTGCCAGACATATACAGTCCCCCCTTAGAAGAGACCCACAGTGATGACAGCAGCTCTGCACAACTGGATCACGCTGACCAGCCTGGCCCGTCAGGGACCTCGGGACAATCGGTTCCCCTGACACTGACACAAGCCACCAGAGAGCCTCCCCCCTCAGGAAACACCACCACAGCACCCACCCCACGGGCCCATCCCTCTGTCCCCCGGACACATCAATCAGCAGTGTGTCCACCACTACAGGGAACCCAGGCAGCCCCACTAACACAGGACGATCAGGGACCTGGGGGCATTGGCAGTGGGCACACAGTTCAGGGGACAGAGGCACAGGAAACAGGGAAGCTGGGAGGACTGCTGTACAACAGGGGGAGGACAGGCCCAGGGAACCCACTCTCCACGAAGGCACTCTCCAACATCATGGGAGCTTACCATCATTCCCAGGGGACGATGGCAACGGTACTGGCCAAGTTTCAGGAGACCCAGCGGCTGCAGGAGGAACACTACCTTGGGATCAGGGAGGACTTGAAGTGCATTAACAACACCCTGGTCACCATTGCAGGGGTGCTGGCAGAACTTGTCAACACCAGGAGAGACACAGTGGCACAACAAGGGGCCCCTGACACTAGCCTGGACGATGAACAGCCCTCCACCTCCGCCGGCGCTAGTTGACAGGAGGCACCGCCACAGGGACACAACACCAGCACCCCACCCCCTGCAGATGGAGAACCACCAAGCAAACGGTCCTTGAGATCCAGGAACAAGACAGAGAACATTGCCAAGACCCCCACCAGGAAATGAGACCCCCCTGAATGTCACCCTTCTGTCCCACTTTGTCACCCTGTCCATCCTTCAACTGCCATTGCTCCACTTCCTATGCCCCTTTGGACAATGCACCTGTGAAACAAACAAACTGGACTCTGCCATGGGCATTCCTCCACCATCCCCCTAGCCCATTTTACAACCCCGTCCACTTATTTGCACAGAAATAAACACACTTCAATCACAAAACAATCTGGAGTCAGTCTGTGCTTTCACAAACGTGTAATTCCAATAACCACTGAATATAGCAATGTCAATTTACTTGTGCACATACCGATGTAACACAGCTGTAGGCCTGGAGGAAATATAGCAGAGGGCACAAAGTGGGACCCACATCTGTGAAATGGAAAGGCAAAGTGACAAGTCAGGGTCCATACACTGAGTGAAAAAGACAGACTTAAGTTAGCTCCAGAAATTGTATGACATGTGGGAAGCAGTGACATTTTCTTACCTGTGTCTTACTGGAAGTATTGCATGATTATGATGTTTTGGTTGTCGATATCCTCTTCTTCTGCCTCTTCTTCTGCACTGTCCACAGGCTCCACAGCTGACACAAGACCACCAGCTGGCCCATCCTCCTTCAGAAAAGGCACCTGCCATCGCAAAGCCCGGTTGTGCATACAGCAGGCCACGATTATCTGGCACACCTTCTTTGGTGAGTAGTAGAGGGAACCACCTGTCATATGGAGGCACCGGAATCTGGCCTTCAGGAGGCCGAAGGTTCGTTCGATCACCCTCCTAGTTCGCCCATGTGCCTCATTGTAGCGTTCCTCTGCCCTTGTCCTGGGATTCCTCACTGGTGTCGGTAGCCATGACAGTTTGGGGTAACCAGAGTCACCTGCAAATATCGAGGGACAAGTGTTAGACACACACTAACCTGGAGGGACATCCCCATACCCAGACACCTATTTACACTGTATTGGGTCCTTGGCCTCACCTATTAGCCACACACGGTGCCTCTGGAGTTGCCCCATCACATAAGGGATTCTGCTATTCCTCCAAATGTAAGCGTCATGCACTGAGCCAGGAAACTTGGCATTCACATGGGAGATGTACTGGTCTGCCAAACACACCATCTGCACATTCATGGAATGGTAGCTCTTCCGGTTTCTGTACACCTTTTCACTCCTGCGGGGGGTACTAATGCCACATGTGTCCCATCAATGGCACCAATGATGTTGGGGATATGTCCCAGGGCATAGAATTCACCTTTCACTGTGGGCAAATCCTCCACCTGAGGGAGCACCATGTAGCTGCTCATGTGTTTCAGCAGGGCAGACAACACTCTGGACAACACGTTAGAGAACATTGGCTGGGACATCCCTGATGCAATGGCCACTGTTGTTTGAAAGGATGAAAGGAACCACTTGCCAGGAAATGGAGTACTGACAGGACCTGCACTAGAGGGGGTATCCCTGTGGCAAGGCGGATAGCTGACATCAGGTCTGGCTCCAACTGGGCACACAGTTCCAGGATCGTTGCACGATCAAGTCTGTATGTGACTATTATGTGTCTCTCTACCATTGTCGACAGGTCCACCAGTGGTCTGTACACCAGAGGATGCCGCCATCTCATCACCTGCCCCAGCAGACGTGCCCTATGGAGAAGAACAGCGAGCAGAGTGTCAGCCAACACTGAGGTATCCCAAAATGTAATTTGCACAAATTTATTAATCTGCAATGTGCCTGTAACTGTGTGTATTCCAGGCCTACATAGGTGTGACACAGTTATTATTAATGCCATGTGGCCCCCTGAAATGGTGGCTGCCTAACATGTAAGGTGGGTCAAGGGGATATGAGGTAACTGCGCTGGCGTTGCACACCATCGCGGTGGGTGGTCGAAGACCGCAGCGCAATTCTGCATTGGTTAACATTGGGCCCTATGGGCCGGAGGAGCCAATGACGATGTACGCTGGCAGTGACAGTACGTACCGCCGCAGACGTGACCGCCATTTTCTGTCTGTTCACTCACTTGATACCTGACCTTCAACATAGAGGACCTAAACTGCAGTGCTGCTGTAACCTCAGTCTGGAAGTGACGATGGCTCATGTGTCTGGGGAAAGGGCCCCTGCCTTCACTTCGGAGGAGTTGGAGAAACTAGTGGATGGGGTCCTCCCCCAGTACACGCAACTGTATGGTCCTCCAGAGAGACAGGTGAGTACACTGTGAGCATGCTGAATGGGCAATGCGCTTTTGAGTGGTGTGGATGGAAGATACATGGGGGGGTGCTGAGGCAAGCCTGTGCGGATGGGGAGTGTATGTGCGTCAGGGCAAGGGTGGGAACGGGGGGCAATGAGTATGACGGTCCGGACGGGTAAGTAATTTCCTTTCCCCTGTACCATTCCTCTAGGTCAGCGCCCACCAAAAGAAAGGTATTTGGCGTGCCATCGCCAAGGACGTCCGGACCCTGGGGGTCCACCACAGACGGAGCACCCACTGCCGGAAAAGATGGGAGGACCTGCGCCGATGGAGCAAGAAGACGGCGGACGCCCAGCTGGGGATGGCCTCCCAACGTGGGAGGGGTGCCCGTCGCACCATGACACCCCTGATGTTCCAGATCCTGGTGGTGGCCTATCCAGAGTTGGATGGGCGCTTGAGGGCATCACAGCAGCCACAAGGGGGTGAGTACTATCTCATTCAGTTGACTTTGCGCGCATTTTGAGGTGTCTGGGCGGGGGAGGTGGCCAGTTGGTTCCCCTAGGCCAGGGAGATATTGGTAGGCAAGGTCCCTTGTGAGGCAGGCTATGTGGCACTCCAACCCCACTAGTGGTTAGAGCCAACTACATCTAGTCAGGCTGTGACTTCCAGGTGTGCAGCAATTGGGCTTAGGCCTCATACCCCATGTGCATGTGATTAATCTAGGAATTATAAGTGCATGGCGTAGTGCAGAGGGCTGCTCACTGTCTGTTGTGTCTGCCAACGATCGTGGTGTTGCATGCCCTAAACATGTCTTTCTTCTGTCTCCCCCCCTTTATGTGGTCTCCCGGTTCTTGTGTGTAATAGCATCATCAGGCGGGGAGCATTGGCACCGGAGCAGGAGGGAGCTGTATCCCACTTGGCCCTGGAGGGTGAAGCTACAGAGTCTGAAGCCTCCAGTGGGATGGAGGGCGAGGGGAGCTCCACGGCGGGGACAGGAGCATACACCAGTGACAGCAAAGTCAACAGCAACTCCTCCTCTGAGGGGAGCTCCCTTGCGGTGGCGGGCCCCTCTGTGCCCACTGCATCAACAGGTACAGCCGCCACCCACCCACCAGCACCGCCCTCCCAGCAGCCCCTCAGCGTGTGTCCCATGCCCACTCGCCCAGGAGGGTGGGCATCTCCTTCGCCCCAGGCACCCCAGGCCCTGCCCCAATCAGCCTTGCTGCCCTCAGTGAGGAGGCTATTGACCTCCTGAGATCCCACACTGCTGGGCAGTCTACCATTCTGAATGCCATCCACACATCCCAAAGGCACTCACACAAGCACCATACCCATGCACACATGCCAACATCCACTTCCTCCACTGTGTCCCCCTCCTCCACGTCTCCCTCCTCCCTCCCAGTCTCATCTCCACTCAAACCTGCATGCACTACATCCTCAGCCACTACCTCCATCACTAGCACGCCTATCACCACACACCGCTCACGTGCACTCACCACCCCCACTACCATTCACACATCCTCAGTGTCCTCAACTAGTGTGTCTGTGAGCCCTCCTCCCAAAGTACACAAACGCAGGCACACACCCACCCAACAGCCATCCACCTCACAACAGCCTCCATCCCATGCACCTTCACCCAAATTCAGCAGACGTACACCTCCTACAACCAATACCTACCTCTTCCTCTACTCCCAAACCCCCTCCATCTACCCGTCACAGTGTGTCTAAAAAACTTTTCCTGTCAAACCTTGACCTCTTCCCTTCACCCCCCTGTCATTCCCCTAGGGCCAGCCTTTCCAGGTCCCAGCTCAGCCCAGCACCTCAGCCACCACATCCCCAGGCACAGTGGTGCCAACAACTGCGGGGTCATGGAGTGCGCCAACCATCAGGGCTGCCAGTGTGCCACGTAGCGAGGGCATGGACATTCCGCCACCTGCCAAGGCAAGGTTGAAAAGGTGCCCACATCCCGGAGGGAGAAGCTGAAAACACCAGCCGCCAAGGGGTCAGCGAAAACGAAAGGGGATAGTGGCAAGACAACTGTGCCATAATGAAAGGTGGAGAAGGGCCAAAAACTGAAGGGCAGGTCAGGAGAGGGCATGGTGGCACAGACTGAGGGACCAGTGTCACACCTTCTGTCTACGTCCACGCCAACCTGTACGGCAGCGAACACCGCCACCTGCACAGCCTCCGGCACGTCTACAGCCGCTGCGACAGTCCCAGCCTCTTCCCCGGTGGGTAGCCGTCCGAGGCTTCAGGAGACATCCTGCTTTCTCCCTCAGCAGGTGCTGACACATGCCCCACCGCCACAGACCCCGCCGCCACAGACCCCGCCGCCACAGACCCTGCAGCCAGCACCGTCACGACGGGCCCCGCAGCCAGCACCGCCACGACAGACACCGCTGCAAGCACAGCCAGTGGCCCCGCGATGTCCTCGGATAGTGGCACCACCGCAGACATGCCTTCCATCCTCAGTGGTCAGGCTGGTGGTGAGTTCCAGGACCCCGGGCAGCTTCCATAAAGCATTACTGTCATCACTGTTGTCACCTGCAGGTGGAATGCGAAGCCGCAGCAGTGTGGGGTATGTCGCAGCCTCCAGGGCGTATCATGCTACCTGTACCTCGCCAATCTCCTGGCACACACACCCAGGTGAGGGAATTGTACCAGCCATACTGCATGTGGAGCACTCTGGACACCAGGCCCTCTCCAGAACCAGTGGAGAAAGGCATCCACTACCTCAGTCCTTGGCAGGATGAAGCACTCTGGGCACAAAGCACCCTCCAGAACCAGTGGAGAATCACATACACTACCTCAGTCCTTGGCAGGATGAAGCAATCTGGGCACAAAGCCCCCTCCAGAACCAGTAAAGAATCACATCCACTACCTCAGTACTTGGCAGGATGGAGCACTCTGGGCACAAAGCCCCCTCCAGAACCAGTGGAGAAAGGCATCCACTACCTCAGTCCTTGGCAGGATGAAGCACTCTGGGCACAAACCCCCCTCCAGAACCTGTGGAGAAAGGCATCCACTACCTCATTCCTTGACAGGATGAAGCACTCTGGGCACAAAGCCCCCTCTAGAACCAGTAGAGAATCACGTCCACTACCTCAGTCCTTGTCAGGATGAAACACTCTGGGCACAAAGCCCCCTCCAGAACCAGTGGAGAAAGGCATCCACTACCTCAGTCCTTGGCAGGATATAGCACTCTGGGCACAAAGCCCCCTCCAGAACCAGTGGAGAATCACATCCACTACCTCAGTCCTTGGCAGGATGAAGCACTCTGGGCACCAAGCCCCCTCCAGAACCAGTGGAGAATCACATCCACTACCTCAGTTCTTGACAGGATGAAGCACTCTGGGCACAAAGCCCCCTCCAGAACCAGTGGAGAATCACATCCACTACCTCAGTCCTTGGAAGGATGAAGCACTTTGGGCACAAAGCCCCCTCCAGAACCAGTGGAGAAAGGCATCCACTTGAGAGACTGTGGCTTTGCACTCCCCAGGATAAAGCAGTGGGCAAACCACCCACTGGAGAGACTTGAGAGACTGTGGCTTTGCACTCCCCAGGATAAAGCAGTGGGCAAACCACCCACTGGAGAGACTTGAGAGACTGTGGGTTTGCACTCCCCAGGATAAAGCAGTAGGCAAACCACCCATTGGAGAGACTTGAGAGACTGTGGCTTTGCACTCCCCAGGATACATCAGTGGGCATGTAGCCTCCTCGTGCAGCAGTGGTGTCGTGCATTTATCTGGCTGAGGTGCCCCCCTCCCGCTGAGGTGCCTGTTTCATTTCGATCTGATGCCCCTCCAGTGTTCTCTCTGTTTCCAGTCAGGTATCTAGTGTGGGCTTCGCCCATGCAATTTGGGCCCAGTGGTCCACGGACAATGATTGGTGCACTATCCGGACTTGTGTAGTTGGTGTACATAATTGCGTTTACTGGATTTTTAACTTTGATAATGAGATTTCACATGATTACATTTGGTCAAATCAATTCCTTTTGTCCTTGCGTTCTTCCAAGGGGTGGTGGGGGTGTACTGTTGCTGTATGTATTTGTGTGTATGGTGTTGTGGGTGGGGGTATTGCGTGTTGCGTGTGTGTGTCACTCTCTTTTCCCTCCCCTGGGTTGTAGGTGCAGTACTCACTGTGGTCGTCGCCAACGTCGTTGGAGATCCTGATAGAAGAGAAGGAAGACCAGCCTTGGCAGTATCTGCAGTTCGGGTTCCATGGCATCCTGGTTCCTCGTGTGTTGTGGAGAGGTGAGTGTTTTCCCTTCTGGGTACTGTTTCTGCCCTGTTTTTGTTCGCGTTGGTTCTGCCCCAGAAAAGGTGGCAGATAGGCATCTTGTGATAGGGTGGGCGGTACATTGTCTTCCGCCTGTCTGTTGGGGGTTACTTCTGCGCTGTTTGTTTGTACCGCTGTGGCAGTCGGAGTGTTAAAGTGTCTGTCTGTGTTGGCGGTTTCCCATTTTTTCCGCCGGCCTGTTTGCGGTATTACCGCCGCTTTAACACCGACCGCCAGGGTTGTAATGAGGGCCATAGTCTTTAATCAGTGCCTCTATTGTTCAAGTCCTGGGAAAGTACATTTAGCCTACACTGCACATAATTGTATCAAATTGACTTCATCATCTCTTGTCCGCTGGTACATTGCAGAATTTTCTAGCAGAGCCATCTGAACTCTGCACAGTTCAAGGTCCTTCACTCCGGTTTCCAGTCCTCACAAGCCTTGTTGAGTCTTCACGTTGTAAGCAGGCAAGGCCCAGTGAAATCAGGCCTTTAATCTGGCTAAGTTAAGAATACAATTTAACACAAAACATAGGTTATACATCCAGTTATGATATATTAATACATTTGACATGAAGTTTCTCATTGTTTAGCATCTTGGTAATGTACATGGTGACCACTCCCCATGGGCACATTTTTGTTTGCACATGTTATTTCCCAATATTAATTTCTCTACACATTTGTCTCATTAATAAACAAACATTAATCATTAGAAATTTCTTGAATTAGCATATCTGCTCCATCAGTCCCTCCTCTGATGACTAAATAAGTCATCACACCTTTCTTGTCAACACTTCACTAATTTGTTTCAGATGTATTTTGTCTTCTTCTTGAATTTTGCCTATAAATTTGTCTCCTAGGTGGTTCTTCCCTCCTCTGATCATTCTTACCCCTCCTTAATTTTACCATTTGCCACAATTTACATGTACCCCAAAATCCTAAAATGAAAACAATCATGATTAATATTCCCTGGACAATTTTCCATAATACCCCATTCCATATTTGACTAAACCAATTTCCCACAGAGGCAAATCCATTTCCAACCTTCTCCCAAACCCCTAGTTCCTTCAATTCTTTCAAATCCTTGCTTGAATTAACTAACTTATTAAGTAAGTCTCTTATCTCTTTATCGTTTTCAGGTATAAATGAGCAAAAAAGCCTAGCATTCATCATTTTACAGACTCCACCGTCTTTCCCTAAAATTATGTCTAAAGCAAGCCTATTTTGAAGTGTCATAGCTCTATCCGCAGCCAATTCAGTATTTAACAGGAGTATTGCCCCTGTAAAGTTTGTCAGCATATTATCTACAACAGTAGACAGTTTTTGTATCTTGTTTGCATTCAAAATAACTCCCACAGAAGGAATTATTGCTCCAAAAATATCTCCCACAATTGCAGAAGTTGTTTCTCTCCTTTGTCGCACTTGATGTAATTCAGTCACTTTTGATATTTTCTTTATATCGTCTATCTGATAAATCTTAGGAAAAACTATCCCTAAATAGCATGTCCCATACCATCCTCTAGGAAGACGGTAATAAGCATTAAGTCCACAAATATAATAAATCGCAGGAATCACAGGGTCTGCACCATTCAGCTTAAAAGTCCATTTACTCTGAAACAAAAACACATGCCTACGTTCACTCGTCCCCACAAATAAAGTGTCAGTGCGTGATTTTGGCCTATATACACAAAGCTTTCCCATGTGTAATGCATCTAAGGCTAATCTCCCTTGTGCTTTAATAGCACTGCAAGCATAGTCATTTTTATAAGTTGTTTTCTCCAGCACTTTTTCTAATTTCTCCTTTAATGCCTTCCTTTTATCATCAGTGTGTTCTATAAAGCTCTTTTCCATCAGAGTTAATAAGCAGGTCTTGTTATTACGATGAGCATAAGCAGTTCGTAGTGTTGGCTCAAAGACTTCTCTAACTAACACTACATCATGCTCCTTAGCTATTTTACTCAAACATCTAATAATAGGCAAAAAAGAAAACAGCAAGTCGTGATTAGAGTAGAAATATTGAATATATTCTTGGTTATAGAATCTGGTTAGTAGCAAACTACATGTTTTGCCGTAAGTTAGGGCCATACTATGGTACGTAACCCCTTCTTCCACAGAGGAAGGAATTTGCGTCCACACAAGACAATTCCTTTCATCCATTGTTTCCACATATTCACTCAACAACCGATAGAAAACATTAGAAGAAAGCTCTCCTCGTGTATTAGTATAGTCATACAAATATTTTTCATCTAGCTTGAACCTCTCTAAAGCTGTTAGTGTAGTAGTCTCATGAACAGGAGCAATAGCAGCTTCTTTCATCTCATGAATAGACATACCCACAATCATTATTATAAATATTATTCCACACATAATTGCCACTCCAACACTAAAATATCTACGCTATCTAATATTTCTAATACTATTGTCTAATTCAGCCATGATCTGTAAAGAATCAGAAAGCAGAAATAGCTCTAGTAAGGTGCAGCAGGAAAGTAAAAAATCAAAAAATCTAAAATATGTTTCTTTTTCACAATTCAAGTTCATACACAGGAACCCCTTCTTCCTTTGTCAAAATCGGTTAGCAGCTTGTCATATTCAAGTTTCAAATGTCATATCAGGTTATTAATGTCTTCTCAAGGTTTATTTCAACAGTTTCCTTTCAGATTTTCTTCAGATTAGCTCAACAACTCAGTCTATTGATTCCCTTCAGGTTGCATCAAAATACTGATTCGGAACTTCTCTGTCAAAGCAAAAGGATATGAACTCGTTTTGCCATTCACTTGTTTCTGCATATGCCCACTCAGGACCTGCGTATCTTCGACTTGCTACTCTCTTTCTTTTCAACCTTCGTTCTCCACTTAGTTCTCCTTCACTTAGTCTGTCTTTTTTGTAGTATTTATTTCTTCCTCTATTGGCTCATTTATGACCAATTCCGTCTTCTTGTCTTTTTGCGATTCAGGCCAATTGTCTCCTTTCCTTGCTCCTTCAGTCAGTATTCTCTTTAAGATTGGACTTTTCTCTTTTCCTCTATCTATGGTATTTTCTCTTGACGGGCCTGCAATGGGTTCAGAAGTAGTCAGATCACTTTGGCTTTGATCCGTCTCGACTCTTTCCCCCCTTGATCTGGCACTTGATCTGCTTGTGCTTCAGCAGCGTCTACGTCTGGGAGAACCCCTCTTATGCTTGGTTCTCCAGTCGTTTCCATGGGGTTAGACTCTTGCTCCCCCTCTTGTACTCCTGAACCTTCGTCTCTAACTGGTGTAATTGACCCATCTTCCACCAGCTCTGGGTCGACTTCAGGCTCAACTTGCTCTGGCTCTGGCTCAGGAGGAGTTATTGCTCTCAACAACACTTCTTCATGATCTTGTGGACTCACCACTCTCTTAGTATGGCTCGCATGTATCCAGTTAGATAGTCCAGCACACTTCACAGCTGTTGTAGCTGTCAGCACCACCTGGTATGGGTCCTTCCAACGTGGCTCTAGGCAAGTCTTTTGAACGTGCTTTTTGATGACGACCCAATCTCCAGATCTTAGGTTGTGACCTGGGTTATGGATGGATGGCAGGGTAACAGCCTGTACCTGCTGAGAGAAAGGTCAAACCACATCATCCAGACCTTTGCAGTAGTCCAACACCATATCATCTGTAATATTGACAAGAGCATTTGCTGGAATTGCTGGTGGTCTCCTTGCTCTGCCCATGAGCATCTCATGTGGTGACAGTCCTGTCTTTCTGTCAGGTATATTTCGCATTGACATCAACACCAAAGGTAATGCATCTGGCCATTTCAGGTTTGTTGCAGCACACATTTTGGCAATTCTTTATTTTGATGTACCATTCATTTGCTCTACAAGTCCTGATGCTTCTGGACGGTAACTGCAATGCAGTTTCTGCTCAATGTTTAGCGCTGCATATAAGAGTTTGATCACTTTGTTATTGAAGTGTGTTCCTCTATCTGATTCTAAAGAGATCGGAAATCCGAACTGTGGTATTAACTCTCTAAGGAACAGCTTTGCAACTCTGAGACTATCATTCCTAATTGTGGGGTATGGTTCAATCCAATGACTAAACACACACACAATCACCAACACATACTTCAGTCCACCACACGCAGGCATTTCAATGAAATCCAACTGCATTCTGCTGAAGGTTCCTCCTGCTCTTCCAAAGTGGCTCAAATTCACCACTGTCCCTTTCCCCACATTTAGGTCCTGACATTTTACACATCTGTGGCATACTGCCTCTGCTGCTTGTCTGAATTTTGGATGAAACCAATCAACTTTGAACAATCTAACCATGGCATCTCTTCCAATATGTACCTGGCCATCTGAGTCAATAAAATGTTTGGCAGTACCATCTGGCCCTCCTCAGAAACCCAAATCTCATCTGGTCTTTAGACACTTGAACTTTAACCAAAGCCTTTTCCCTTCCTTTCCTCCAATTTGTTTCTTCCTCTGGCATTAGTTCCCACTTATCCTTGAACGATATATAGTTCAATGCGCAAAGCCTTGCGACTTGATCTGCATATCCATTTCCTAGAGAAATATAATCCTGTGTCTTTTGGTGTGCACTGCATTTCACCACAGCAATTTCTTCAGGTAACTGAATTGCGTACAACAACTCTTTTATCCGGTCGCCATTTCTCACTGGAGTTCCAGTTGAGGTCATAAACCCTTTTTGCAACCACAATTGGCCAAAATCATGAACAATTCCAAATCCATATTGACTATCAGTGTAGATTTTGACTCTTAACCTTGCAGAGACATAGCAAGCCCTAGCTCTGCCACTTGTGCAGAATACACACCCGGAAGCCATGAAGCTTCTCATGTGCCTGTAATTGTACACACAGCATATCCTGCTCTCAGTGTGCCTGTTCCATCTCTGAGACACGATCCATCAACAAAGACAATTTGGTCATTTTCTTCTAAACGGGTGTCTCTCATATCAGGCCTTGATTTTGTACACAGTTCAGTTACTTCAAGACAATCGTGTTCAATATCTTCCTCTTTGTCAATTTCAACAGTATCACTCGGAAGTAGTGTTGCTGGATTCAGCACTGTACATCTTTTCAATGTTACATTTGGAGCACCCAGTATGCTCGTCTAATAACTTGTCAGTCTTGCTCCCGTCAAATATTGTGTTTTCGTCCTTGTCAGTAAAATCTCAACAGAATGTGGTACCATTACCGTCAAAGGGTATCCCATGACTACCCCCTCACATTGGGAAAGACTTTGACCAACTGAGGGTACTGCTCGGAGACAACCTGGTAAAGCAGCTGTAACTGGGTCCAAGGTAGCTGAAAAATAAGCTACTGGGCGATAAGCACCTCCATGGACCTGTGTCAAGACAGACAAAGAACACGCAACACGTACATGACAAAACAATGTGAAAGGCTTTGTGTAATCAGGCATTTCCAACGCTGGAGCTCTGCACAAACTCTCTCTCAATTCGGTGAAAGCTTCCATCTGGTCTTCATTTAGGGTAATAGGATCTGTAACTTCCTTATGTGTCAGCTGCTGTAAGGGTTTGGCAATTTTGGCAAAATTTGGAATCCACTGTCTACAGTACCCTACCATTACCAGAAACATTCTGACATCTCTCTGTGAAGTCTGGGGACTTCTCTGCAGAATCATAGTGATTCTTTCTCTGAATATTCTTCTCAACCCTTTTTCAATCTGATGTCCCAGATATTTTACTGACTTTTGACAATACTGTAATTTCACTCTCCCAAATGATTCAACAGGGCAATCGAGTCATGCTTTCACTCGTCCCTTGTTTTGGATGCAATCAACAAATCATTAATGTACTGCACAAGAGTCGATTGGCATGGCAATTCCAACGACTCCAGATTCTTTTTCAGGATCTGATTAAGCAGGGATGGTGATCCGTATACCCTTGTGGAAGCCTGCACCAGCTGTAGACTCTGTCTAGGAATTTGAAACTAAAAAGAAACTGACTATCCTCATGAAGTGGCACAGAAAAGAAGGCTTGTGACAAATCTACCAATGTGAACCACTCCGCATCGCAAGGAATCTGAAACAGTACCACTGCTGGATTGGGCACAATCAGACAGCATTTAACCACTATGTCACTCACTTTCCGCAAATCCTGTACAACTCGTACTTTCCCACATGGCTTTTTCAGACCCATTATCGGTGAATTACATGGGCTGCTCAGCACTTCTTTTAAAACTCCTTGTTTTAAAAAGTGTCCGATTATTTGTGACACTTTCATCAAAACGTCCTGTGCCATATTATACTGTGGAAGCTGCGGAAATGCTGCATTTGGCTTCAAAGTGATTTTAATCGTCTCAACTCCCTTAATCAGACCCACTTCCTTTCCTGTCAAATCCCAGACTTCCTCATTTACAGTTCCCTGCAAATCTTCATGCAATTCTTTCACCGTAAACATTGGGAAAAAATCAATCAATGGGTATTCTTCATATGCATTGCTAACTATCATTGCAGTTGCCTGTTCTTCTTCGTCATCACTCTTTGTCTGGACTTCTATCCGTGTCTGAACAATTGATGGAACATTTGGTCTTGCACAGTAAGTCTCTACCCAATAAGGATACAGGACTCGAATCACACACCACTAATCTATGCATAGGTAAATAGTTTCCAATTTCAACCTGCACTGGTTCCGTGATTGGGTTTGTCAACTGTCTGGTCTCCACTCCCACAACTTGTACTGTTCTGCCTGAAAGAGGTAAATTTGGAACTTCTATGCTTCTTACTGTAGAGCGCATAGCTCCCGTATCAACCAAGAATGAGACCTTGTAACCCATCACTTTTCCCTTCACAAAATGCCCTCTCTGATCTACTTCTAGGGATGCGGCAAGCATACAAGCTCCCTCATCTGAACTATCACTCATCCATTCTTCATTTATTTCATCCTCACTGTAAAATGGAAACTGGTGCACTGTGTAATTACTTTTGTCTTGTCTTTGACCTGTGACCTGCTGAGTAAGCATCACCTTGAGGTATTTACATTTGCTGTCTAGGTACCATGGGAACCTGCTGCTGTGCTGGTGATAATGAAGCAAATTGTGCACGTAGCACCAGCATTTGCTGCATTGGTAGGAAATTCTGTCCTCGATTCTGAGCATTAGGAACAAATCCCTTCATTCTTGGGACTTTCGCAGTTTGAAATGTACTGACGTTGCCTTGCTGAATCACACCATCCTGCACCATCAATGGACACTCCTGCTTCCAGTGTTCCACGTTTCCACACAAATGACACGGTAACATCCTTTTCATACCTTGCATGTCACTCTTAACAATCACAGTTCCACAATCTGGTCCACGCATCATATCCATCCCACGTCCTCAGCCCCTCACTTGAGGTTGAAACATGACAGCTCTCTGTTGCGGCAGCATCGGCAGTACTAAAGCTCCTTGCTCTCCTGTTTGAGCTGCCTTTATTTGCATCACCATTACCTTTTCTTTCAGTTTCTTTTGTTTTAACTCAATCTCCTCACTACAGTATTTTGCATATTGCAACACCTCATCAATTGGTTTTGCCTGCCAGCAAATCAAATGATTCTTAATCTTCTGTCCCACTTCTGGTCTTAGACCTTCGACAAACCTGAAGACAAAATGCAACTTGTCTTTCGGCTCGATTGCTTCCTTACCAGTGTACTCTTTGAATGCTTTCAACAGTCTTTCATAGTAAGTATGTATTGATTCTTTAGACTCTTGGACCGTTCTATCAATCTGCTGCCAGTCAGTTTTTTGGGGAGAGATCCTTGTCTTCAGGAACTCAATCACCTTATAATAATTTTTCATTACCTCAGGTGAAGGTGCACCTGTTACCTTGTCCCTTTCTGGTTCACTCGTCGGCCAGTCTACTGCTCTCGACCCACAAGTCAGCTGGAACTATTATCTCCAATAACGTGTTCAAGTCTTCCCACAAACATTTGGAAAGTTTCACAAATCTTTCTGTTTGTTGATACCATTCGACTGGCTTCTCTCTCAATTTTGGATAATCATTTGTAAAAGATAAGATAATATGTCACTCCTGTGCCACAGAACATGAACAAATTGCCCCCCTGCAATTTCCCTCATTGGAAGCGTCTTAACTGATTCCCCTTTATCAACTCCTTCCGCCCCTTCTTGGGAATCCCATTTTGGTTTACATTTCTTCTTTGTCCATCAACCTTCCCACTTTGTCCATCTACCTTCCCACTTCTCTAATGCTCCCCAGATCTGTGCACTCTGTATCAGTTCTCTTAGGTGTGCTTTCATTCCTGCTGATCTCATGTGTTCGAAATCCTTTGCTTCAAAATCTAATCTGTAGCTGTGTTTCAAATGCTTTTTCTTTTCAGTGTTAATGTCATGTTTTCCTGCTAATTCTACTAGCTTTTGGTGTATTTTACTCACCTCTTTTGTGATCTTTGGGCATACGTACCTCAACTGTTCTTCTGTGTACGATTCTAATCTATTCATGCCTATTGTTCCCTCTACTAATTCAGTGGCTTCTATGTTTCAAGCTAACACAATTTATCAGATCCTCACCCTTGGATGCATTCTGAGGAGTGTTTAGACTATCTAACCATTCACTTAATTGCTGAGCTGACAATCCCTGTAATGAGATGTTATTTGCGTTCGGCACTGATAGCTGTTGTACCACTGCACCTGAAGTTTGCGGGGTTAGAAGTCTCAAATTCTTACTTTTATTTGAGCCATTTACTGCATCTGAAAGCGCCACAAGTGGACTAAGATCCATTAGCGGTCTAGATCCATTGAAAGTTTGTCCTGCAGATGACATCAGCTGTGCAGGATCGCTCACCCCCCTCTTTACGAGGCTCTGTGATACTTCATTCTGCTCTCCTGCATCAGGCTTCTTTTGTGCACATAAGGGTGCCGCTGGACCAACAGTAATCGGTAGCGATAACGCATCTGGAGCTGCTCTAGCACCTGCACCTTGCGTTCCTGTCAGTGGTGTAAACTTTGGTAGACCCTGTGCTTGAGCTGAAGGCAACAACATTGGTGTCGGATCTGTCTGAATCAGCATTGGCTTTGGAAGCACCTACTCCTTCAGCACCATGATATTCGAGACTGTCTCAAGAACTGGCACATCTGGATAAATTCTCTGCACTGAAGGTGGATGTATCTGCACCTGAACTACAGTACTAGTTCCTGCATTAGGTGTACTATGTACTACCCCTAGTAATTGTATGCCTTCTACCTGTAGATCTCCCGCGGCTCCCTGTACTTGTGCCGTAGCAGCTGTAGGAACAGTAGCATTAATGTCTGGACCCCCCTGCATAGGTTGTTTACGGTGGAGGTCTATCTCTCAACAATTGCATAATGAGATCCTCAACATCAGAATCATCATCATCTACATATGACTTTCTCTTTTTCTTTCTTCCTCCACTCTCATCCTCTTTAGCACTATCTTTATTCTCTACCTCATCTCCCTGTGCAATGACAGGAAACAATTTAACCTCCTGCAGTGTTGCCATCCTCCATCTCTTTTGCTCCCAATCCCATCTAGCTTCAGCTAATGATTTTTCCACTCGCTTCATCCTCCTCTTAAACTTCATCTCCTGTTGCTATCTGGCCACTAGCTCCCAAATTGCTAAAGCTTCAAACTGTGCTGGTCTCGGTAATGGCTTCATGTCATACAATGACATCCGCAATTGATCCAAATTTTTCAAATTGAACGTTCCATGCTCCGGAAATGCTAAAGACCCCTGATTCTTTGTTAACTTGTGCCATTGCTTTATCCACAAACACAGTGCTACACCTCGCTCCGCCATTACAAAATAAGCCGGAGAATCCTCCGGTGGGGTCGGCTCCCCCACTGATGCCTTAATGTAAGTATAGCCCCTCATTGCACACTTAAATGCCTTGAAAAACTTCATTTTGCCTGTTCTGTTTACTTTTGATTCAATAATGAAATGACTTTTACTCCCAAGATTCCCTTCACCTGCTTACTCAACCAATTGCCTCTTACGGATGGCTGCCAATCCGGTCGCGGCTCTTCTTCCTTACCTTATCTATCCCAGCGTGGCACGCTCTGACGTCACACTCACACACAACGGCTGACAAAGTCTTGCGGCTTGTCCTCCTTAACTCGATTCACCCAACTAATGCAAATTATTGCAAGCATTTACCAAAACCCAATAAGTAAAACAAACCTGCTGGTTTACTACAGGAAGGGACACAATTGCTTCAGAGACCTTGCGGATTTTCACTAATGGCTTTCTTGGCTCATATAGCTATTCCTTCTTCTAAGTCTCCCACATTCGCAAGCAAAATTCGACCCACAAATTCTACTCTCAACTGATCAATGGGTCTGTCCTGGTGCACATAAAACTCGCCAAATCTCAGTCGAAAATGTATTCCACCCAATTTATTAAGCTCACCGACTAGTTGACTACGCCCGTTCAACCTAAACCAGGCAGATTATAACATAGAACCAAGTGTCTCCTACACTTGTCAATATACTCCGGAGTCTTAGACCACGCAGGGTCCGTATCACCAACAACCATGTGGATAATTTTTTAGCACAAAGCGCCACACACGCGAAGTTCGACGACTTCCCTACTCTCATACTATGGAGTACGCACACTCCTACTAACCTCAACTGGAGTATGCAGACTCCCTACTTTACCTCACATACCCCACAATTCACCTGCCATTTGCTCAAGCCTGTGCAAGTGCGACCTACCACTTTTACACTATCTCAAAACACGCTGAGAACATTCCTAACTTTACTAGCAGGATCGAGGATCTGGGAAAGTCATTTTTGGGCTTAAGGGGACATCATCTTTGTTACCATTGCCATTTCAGAAAAATTAAATTCAAATCTCATAAAATACAAATAACTAATCCTAGCCTAAACTAGTACCATAACCAGTATTCACCACATAACTAGTTCGCCAAGGAAACCAACCATCATGCTGCTACCAAAAACTGCTAGCGCGCCCGGTCCTTGTAGGTTTGCACGGATGCACGTGAATGAGCACACTCGGAGACCAGTTAAGTTTGCTGCCACACCCGAGACTGCGTCACGGCAGCTCTTCCTTTATTTATACACTTGCTCCATGCCCCTCCCGGACACGCAGAGTACGTTTACTCAAACAAGGAGAGCCCGCATGGCTCTCCGATTACTCTCTACATCCCCCCCATGTTTCACTCCACATGGAGACGGATTAACAGATAACTTATGCATATGACTTAACATGGTCCTTCAGGCCCTCCCTCGTTAAGGAAGAAACACTGAAAGGAAAACAAAAGTAATAACAAATAACAAAATGATGTAATTCTGTGACAACCAGTGTCCTATCTTCTCACACAGTCTTCATCAGTCTCCAACGGTGTTCCATCATCAAATAATGGCGATGACATGCAAGGGATGATTAGCCAACTTGGCAGACAAAGTCTCTTAGTTGACTACTAGGTGCAGGATTGGGACGTAAGTCATATCTTGCATTTCTGGCACGCACATTTTCATGTCCCGGAACACAACCAGGCTGAGGGCGTATAGTTATAGTTGGCCCAGGCACATTTTCCTTCTCTCCAGATGTTATGAGGGAGCCACCATCGTTATCATACATTTCACACTCTTCTTCTTCAACCAATTCTCTTTGGCCAGCTCTCCGAAAATGTGACACATTGCGAGTCACTCTCTGTCGTCCCCTGGCCGCAGTTATCATTGACCCTTTTACTCCAATGACCTCCCACACCTCAGGCTCGAACGGTGTCCTAAACTTTCCTCCTCCTCGCCGACATCTCACCACCACTCGATCTCCTTCTCGAAACCCTCGATATTTGGCTCGCCGCTTTGTACTGGCCTTTTGATTAGTGATCGCTCGTCGTCTTTGCGTGGCCTTAACATCTAGCACAGGCGGTTTCCAATTAGTACCTGCCGGAATGCAATCACGTGGAGCCACCTTGAACATGAGATCAGAGGGTGCACACCCCGTGGTGCTATGGGGTGTTTGACGATAAGCACTCAAGAATTGATACAAGGATTGTTCACTGTTCTCCTTTTGTTCAACGTCAATTCTAAGGGCCCTATTCAGAGTTCGCATAAACCTCTCGACATCCCCATTGGCTTGGGGCCAGTATGGCATTATTTTACGATGACGAATGGCCAACCCCTCAAGATACGCACGAAACTCTTGCCCCTGGAATGGGGGCCCATTGTCTGTTCGAATCTCATCAGGCAGACCAAACATCGCAAACGTCTTTTGTAGAACGGGTCTTACGTTTTCAAAGGCTGTTGACGCCACCAATTCAACCATGGGAAATTTTGTATAGGAGTCGATCAGGACGGCCGTCAACCTCCCATCAGGAAAGCTTCCAAAGTCCATGCTCACCTTTGTCCATGGTTTCAACGTAGCCGGTTCAGTTGTCACTGGACAACTCGGAGGTTCCATTGATGTGATAATGCAAGAGTGACACTTCCCCACCATATCATCAACGTGCCTATCCATACCAGGGAACCACACTTTCGCACGCAGCCTCGCTTTGGTTTTCGCAGCACCTTGATGCCCTTGATGAGCCAAGTCAACTACTCGAGACCAGAGACACTGCGGAAGCACAATTCTTCTTCCTCTTAGCACTAACCCATCATTATCCGTTGATAGTTCTTCACGCACCTTCCATAGACCTTGCATTGCCAGCTTCTGATCCGGGCATGAGACATTGGTTTTTTCTAGAAAATATTTCCATTTCTTAAGAGTCAACGCTTCCTTGACACGGCCCAACACTACATCCTTCTGGGTAGCACTGACAATGTCAGCTATCAGAAGTGCATTGGGACATGCCGACTGCACGACCATGCTGACGAAAACCTCCGTACTTTCCTCATCTTGTTCTTGTTGTGCGTCAACTACCTGCGGAGAAGGGTGACGAGACAAGTAGTCTGCAGGATTACTCGCACCAGGCCGATAAACAACTGTAAAGCGATAAGGTTGAAGCAGAACAGTCCATCGTTCAATTCTCGGGGGCGCAAGACGTGGGCTGCCCGCAAACAGCGAAACTAGTGGTTTGTGGTCAGTGACCACCTGGAACTCGTGCCCATACAAATAAAGATGAAAATGGCGGCACGCCCAATGAATGGCTAGCGCTTCACGTTCAATCTGCACGTACCTGGTTTCGACTGCCGACAAAGCCCTACTAGCATATGCAACAGGGATCCACTCGTGATGTCTCTGTTCTTGCAACAGAACGGCCCCTAGCCCCACGGGACTCACATCTACCACCACTTCCGTTCTCCGGCGGGGATTGAAATAAGCCATAGTTGACCTATCCAGCAATGCGGCCTTGATGTCCTCAAACGCTTTGTGGGCCTCCTGAGTCCAGTCCCAATGATGTTGCCCTTTCGTGAGCTGTCGCAGAGGTTCAGACATAGTAGCAAGTTGTGGTATGAACCTTCCACAGTACGTGGCCATCCCTAGAAAACTACGAACTTCCGTGGGACTTTGCGGAACGGGGGCTTGACGGATTGCTTCAGCTTTCCGTGGATCTACCTGCAGGCCATCCTTTGAAAATATATAACCAAAAAAATCTACAGACGTTTGATAAAAAGCACACTTCTTTTTATGGAGCGTCAACCCTGCATCAGCTAACCGTTTCAGCGTCGCTCTGAGATGGCGATGGTGTTCCTCCCTCGTTCGGGAATGTATCAAAATGTCATCACTTAGATTAATTACCCCCGGTAACCCGGACAAAGTCTCTCGGATGGCATTCTGAAATACTTCGGCAGCTGAGGACACTCCAAAACTTAGTCTCTTGTACCTCCTTAGTCCTACATGTGTCGAGAAGGTGGTGATATTCCTACTTTCGGGGTCTAGTTCCAACTGATGATATCCCGCGTTAAGATCCAGTTTCGAGAACCACTGTGCCCCATTCAAATCTGCAATAATGTCATCCATGGTGGGCGTGATGTGTCTCTCTCTCCTAATGGCCTTGTTTGGCAACCGCATGTCAACACAGAGACAGAATTGCTCCCGGTTGTTTTGGCTTCGGCGCGATCACCAAGGGTGACACCCAAGGTGTGGGCCCATCTACCTTTTCGATGACTCCTTGGTCTTCCAACAGCTGCAACTCTTTCTCGACAGCCGGGCGCAAATGGAACGGCACTCGACGATGTCTTAGCGCCACCGGAACCACACTATGGTCAATGTGTAGCTTGATGCGCTTTCCTTTCAGCCGTCCCAACCCCTCGAAGAGCTGTGGGAACTCATTGAGAAGCCGTTCCACCTGAGTGTCATGGACTTGACGTGCAAAGAACACCAGTTCTAACTCTTCTGCGGTGTGACATCCTAGCAGAGTGCCATGATCTCCAGCCACTACATAGAATGTTGCCTCTGTGGACTTGTCTCCACTGTTCACAGCTACCTCCACCGTTCCTTTGAGAGGAAGGGGGTCTTGCCCTCCATAGTTGTATATTTTTGTAGTCGTCGGAGTGAGTCTTGGGGCTGGTATTAACTTCTGGAACAGAGTTTCATCCATAACATTGACAGACGCCCCTGTGTTAATAAGTACAGAAACCAGCGTGCCATTGACGTGAACGTCGCTCATTGGAGGCGGTCTTTTCTTTAGTTGTCTCCTTCCCGTAAAAGAAATTACAAAAATGTCCTCTTCTTCATCTTCATCGAAAACCGGGCCACTCACCATAGCGTGGTCCCTTACCTCTTCCGTGCTTTTGGATACAGCTCTCACATTAGCATCTCTTCCTTTCTGTTCCCCTGGCTTATTCCTTCTGGATCTACACACTTTGGCAAAATGGTTTGCTTTCCCACAGCGATTACACGATTGTCCTTTCGCCGGGCACCCCATGTTCGCTCGGTGCTCATAGCCACAGCTTCCACAAACCCTCTCGCTTGGTTTGACCTGGTTCGGCTTGCGCAGTACTGCCTGGCGTGTCTGGATAGCCTCTACCTGTTCCTCCTTAACCTGAACAGCACGAGTCGATGACGCTGCCGCTAACGACTGACCCCTAACGGCTGCCATCGCGTCTGCTCGCACCGCGGACAGTTCATGTGATCGTGCAAGAATTAAAATGTCATCGAGGGACATCCCCTGCTGTCGAAGAATAAGCTTTCTTAAGGCATTGGATCGGCAACCTTGGATGATCTGTGCTCTGATCTCCTCCTGCTGATTGAGCCCAGTGCATTAACTCACCAGCTTTCTCAACCTGGCGTAAAACATATCCATCGATTCGACTTCTGTCTGTTGTGCCTGTCTCAGCTTGAAACGCTCGAAATCAGAATTAAGTTGAGGATCAAAATGTCTATTTAAAGCAGTTACCGCTGCATCAAAATCAGACTTGTCTCCTGTATCAGGGAGGGAATCAAACAACTCTTGCAGTTCATCTCCCCCATCAGCAGCATTACAGACCTTCGTACGGCCCCATCTGTTTCTCTAGTTGCGCAGAAGTAGTTTTCTAGGCGATTGATCCATAAGCGCCACCTGGGCGCAGCAGTTGCCGGGTCAATCAGTTGGCTAAACGGTGGCAATGATGTGATGGAGGAGTGTGTACCACTGTTCGGCTGCGCTGGGAGTTGGGGATTTCCTGGTGGTGGTGGTGGACCGGCATCATCCTGGGGTGGGGCACTCATGCTTGCTCTCCCACACTCCCCTCACTCACAGCAGTCAACTTTTATTTAGATGTCTGTTTATGCCTTGAACTGGGCTTTGTGCCTTTTATTCACCACAGAGGAGCAGCACAAAAGGAAGAGAGCAAAGGAAGAAGAAAAAAAAAATAATCCTTCTCTTCTTTTTTTTTCCAGGCCTCTGCCTGCCAGCAGAGCTTCTAGTTTTATTTATGGTCTCCTTTTCCTTTTTTTTTTCAGGCAATGCCTCGCCCGCGTTGCCTTAGTTATCGTGATTCCCCGGCTCCTGGGGAAACACTTATCCTGCCGCTCTTCTGCGGCCGAACACCACAGAGGCGGGGCACCCAAGCAGAGATGCCCTCGCGTCACTGCTGCTCCCCCGGCAACAGGACGCACACGGCCGGCACCTCGTGGAGCGAGAGGCTTAAAAGCCGGCGCGCTCGATGGAGCGTGACGCTCCACGTGTTTTTTCCTTGCCGGGCGGGACCTCCCGGCACCAGTATACGCCGGGCGCTCGATGGAGCGTGACGCTCCACGTGTTTTTCCTTGCCGGGCGGGACCTCCCGGCACCAGTATGCGCCGGCTGGGGAGCGCTTAACGGAGCGTTTCGCTCCACGTGTCTATTTTCTTTCTGTGGCGGGGCGGGCAAAGCTCACCGTATTCGGCTTCCCCGGACAGGGGGCCGAACCGCACTCTCTCCGGCACCACAATCCGGCTCCATCGTGTCTCCTCTCAACAGGCGGCCGATACCGCACCACGTTCGGAACGTTTTCCTCTTTCTTCTTTTCACTTGTCACACGTTTGTGGTGTCACTGTTCAGATGCAGGGGATTTCGCGATCCCGCTCGTCGCCATTGTAGGTTTGCACGGATGCACGTGAATGAGCACACTCGGAGACCAGTTAAGTTTGCTGCCACACCCGAGACTGCGTCACCGCAGCTCTTCCTTTATTTATACACTTGCTCCGTGCCCCTCCCGGACACGCAGAGTACGTTTACTCAAACAAGGAGAGCCCGCATGGCTCTCCGCTTACTCTCTACAGTCCTTAGTAAGTAAACTTTCAAGGGGACGCGTATAGGTCGATGAACCTTTTGAATCTCATGGAGTATCGTAGTCATGCAGTGACCACTGAACCAAAGATCAACATCGATAAACAAGGTAAACACTTATGAAACCATAATAGAAATGATACTAAATGAGAAATAACCACTATTCATTGAAAGGGTTAACAAGTTTTATTCCCTATTGCTTACAATACTAAGTCATCTGTTATTTCAAAGTTTATTCAAATCAACTCTTTATTAATTCATCATTTAAAAGACATTGGCGGTCATTACAACATTGGTGGTAAAAGGCGCTTACCGCCGTGCAGAAGACCGCCAACACACCGCAGCGGCTGCTGAATTCCACCACAGCTATTATGACCCACACCTCAGAATCCGCCAAAAGTCAGACACCCACACAAGTCCGCCACACCAAAGGTCAGTGATAAACTGGCGAAAACAAAACCTCCACCGTCACGCCAACAGAAATACGCCCACACTATCACGACACACGAATCCACGCGGCGGTCTTTCAACCGCGGTATTCCATTGGTGGTGCACACCCCCGAGCTCAAAATACACACACTCTTACAAAACACAGCCACATTGGACAATTCAAAATACACACACCTGATACACATACACACACCACTCCCACACACCCATTATAATATAAAACACACACCCACATCACCCACAAACCCCCACAACAAAAAATTCCGAAAGAAGGCCAGAGAGAGACACCACCAGCAAGAACTACAGTATCCACAGGCACACAACACCATCACCCACACAACTTCCACGCACCTCACACAACACACCACTACATATCACCACACTTATCACCACACACTCCACCCCACACATCACCTAGACCACCCCATGGCACGGCAAAGACACCCCAGGTTCTCAGAGGAGGAGCTCAGGGTCATGGTGGAGGAAATCGTCCGGGTAGAGCCACAGTTATTCGGAGCACAGGTGCAGCACACCTCCATAGCTAGGAAGATGGAGCTATGGCGAAGAATAGTGGACAGGGTCAACGCAGTGGGACAACACCCAAGAAATTGGGAGGACATCAGGAAGAGGTGGAACAACCTACGGCGGAAGGTGCGTTCCGTGGTCTCAAGACACCACCTGTCGGTTCAGCGGACTGGCGGCGGACCCCCACCTCCTCCCCCACAACTAACAACATGGGAGGAGCAGGTCTTGGCGATTCTGCATCCTGAGGGCCTTGCAGGAGTAGGTGGAGGAATGGACTCTGGTAAGACAAAGCTTTACTATTACATCCCCCACCCTACCTGCATGCTATCACATACCCCCACCCTCACCCTCCCCCCCAGCACCCCAACTCCTCACATAGATCCCAACATCACAAACCACATGTAGGAAAGTCCTCCTTTTTGCCCTGATCCCCCCACACATTTTGGACAGGTACTGGTGGTTACTGAGTCTTGGCTGTGCCCTGGGTACTGCTTACCAGTCCCAGGGCCAGTGCTCTGTGTAAAATGGATATGCAAATTAGGCTAATTATAATTGGCTAAGTTAACCTACCTATAAGTCCCTAGTATATGGTAGGGCATGTAGGTTTAGGGACCACAAAATAGGTAGTGCACCCATAGGTGCACTGCTGAGGTGCCCAGTGTCATTTTAAAGGTAGGCCTGCCTTGCTGGCTGCTTTTAAATTAAAGTTATATGCAAATTCGACTTTGGAATTAAAAGTAGTTCCAAAGTCTTAAACTACCTTATTTTTACATATAAGTCACCCCTAAGGTGTGCCCTATGTGCCCATAGGGTGGCTGGGTGCCATGTAACTATAAGCAGGGACTTTATAAAAATAGTTTCATAAGCCCTGGTGAGGTAAAAACAGCCAAATTCGTTTTTCCCTCATTGTAGTAAATGGCCTTCATAGGCTAGAATGAGACTTTATTTTAATTTTTAAAGTCTCCTTAAATGATGCATACCAAGAGTTTGGTATCAAATTAATTGTTGTAATGAATCCCACAACTTCCAGTTGCGGGATTTAATATAACTTGTTCAGGTAAAGAGTTTTAAACTTTACCTGAAAAGTTGCCAATTTCAGCCCTGCATTGTTTTTGCTGCTGTGCTCTGATTGGCCAGCCTCTAGCAGCCTGGCCAGGCTACCTTGATGAGGCGTGAAGTGGCCTGGCTTCACACAAAGGAATGTGCCTGTGGGAGGGAATCTCCCATCAGCAGATGGTGAGGCAGGAAGGGGGAGGGCTGCAAACTGGTCTTCAAAGGCAGAGAAGGACATTTGGAGCAACCAGCAACACCCCCACATCCTGCAACCCCAGACAACTAGGTGCCCCCTTGATTAGATTAGGAGAGGGCAGGAGAGGGGTGTGTTTATGATTTTTAGCCACACCAGTGGGTGGGCTCAGCCAGATGTAACCTCCAAAAATCAGATTCAGCCATGATGGATTTTTGGAGGATGTTGCCTCCTGGGATTGATTTTTGCCACACTTCCCAGGAAGTGGTCATCACAGGGGGAAGGACCCTGCACCTGATTGGAGAACCAGGACCCCCCTGCTTTTCACCCAGGAGCAAGGATAAAACTGGCAGACCTGCACCCACACCTCAGATCCCCATCAGATTCAAATAAGGAAGAACCAAAGGAGAAGAAGGACTGCCCTGCTGGACCCCTGGCCTGCACCTAGAACCTGCACTCAGAAGGACTGCACCAGCTGCACACTTGAGCTTCACCACAAGAAGGACTTTGCCTGGCTTCAACTGGTTCAAGGAGGGACTCCCTGTTTGCTACAGGTGAAAAATTGCTAACCAGAGTCCCCTGCACCAACTCCTGAAGAAAGCGACCAGCTGACCACTGTCCAGTGGCCAAAAAGGAGTTTGCGCCAGGTGCATTCTGGGAGTTGTAGTCCGCACCCCCCAAGGACCATCTCAGAACTTCTGGACCCTTGGGGTGAGCTGTGGACCTCAAAAGAACCTTAAAAGGACATCTGGGAGAAGCCCCAGAAGTTTGGACAACTTTTGAAAAAAAGCCCGACCCACCGCGGAAACTCTAGCCGGCTTGCCTCAACCGCGACCCGGCCTGATTTGCTGGTTCGTCCCGGTAAAGAAAATCTCTGAAAAAGAGACTAAGGCGGTCATTACAACATTGGCGGTAAAAGCTGGTTACCGCCGTGCAGAAGACCGCCACACACCGCCGCGGCTGCGGTAAACCGCCACGGTCATTATGACCCACAACTCCGAAACCGCCAAAATACAGACACCCACAGAAGTCCGCCACACCAAAGGCCAGAGATAAACTGGCGACAACCAAACCGACACCGTCACGCCAAGAGAAATACGCCCACACTATCATGACACATGAATCCACGCGGCGGTCTTTCAACTGCGGTATCCCGTTGGCGGTACACACCGCCGCGCTCAAAATACACACACTCCTACAAAACACAGCCACATTGGACAAATCCAAATACACACACCTGATGCACATACAAACACCACTCCCACACACCCAATACAATATAAAACACACACCCACCTCACCCACAAACCCCCACCACAAAAAAATCGGGACGACGCACAGAGAGAGAGACCATATAGAAGAATCGAGCACCCAGACGCACATATTACCATCACCCACACAAATACCACGCACTTCACACAACACACCAATACACATCACCACACTTATCGCCACACATTCCACCCCACACATCACCAACACCACCCCATGGCACCGCAAAGACACCCCAGGTTTTCGGAGGAGGAACTCAGGGTCATGGTGGAGGAAATCATCCGGGTAGAGCCACAGCTATTCGGAGCACAGGTGCAGCAGACGTCCATTACAAGGAAGATGGAGCTATGGAGCAGAATAGTCGACAGGGTCAACGCAGTGGGACAGCACCCAATAAATCGGGATGACATCAGGAAGAGGTGGAACAACCTACGGGGAAGGTGCGTTCCGTGGTATCCAGACACCGGATTGCAGTGCAGAAGACTGGCGGCGGACCCCCACCTCCTCCCCCAGAATTTACGACATGGGAGGAGCAGGTCTTTGCGATCCTGCATCTTGAGGGCCTCGGCGGAGTATCTGGAGGAATGGACTCTGGTAAGTGACATCTTCACTACTTCATCCCCCCACCCCACCTGCATGCCAACACATACCCCCACCCTCAGCCTCACCCCCATCACTCCTACTCCTTGCAAATGTCCCACCATCACAACGCACCCATCCCAACACCAAGCCCTGCATGTGACCACAAAGCATGGACACCCATCACCAAAGCATGCCCACTGCACATACCCATACCCCCCCAAACCACCGACACAAAAGCCCCCACACAGGAATCCAAGCACTGGGGGACACGGGCACCCACCCATTGCACACCATTCCACACACAGATGCAATAATCATGCTTTTATACCCCTGAAGGACCCCTACACAACGTCACTGCACAGGAGGGTCCACAAATGTCCACCCCCCCCCCAGAAGAGGCCCACAGTGATGACTGCAGCTCTGTCGACCTGGATCTAGATGACCAGCCTGGCCCATTGGGGACCTCGGGACAGTCGGTTCGCCTCACACAGCCACAGGCCACTGCAGACCTACCCCCCTCTGGAAACACCAGCACAGCACCCACCCAGCGGGCCCACACCTCTGTCTCCAGTACACGTCAAGCAGCAGTGTGTTCACGACTACAGGGCACCTAGGTTAACCCACCACCCCAACAACAACAGGGACCTGGGGGCAGTGGCAGTAAGCACATGGTCCAGGGGACAGAGGCCCAGGGAAACAGGGGAACTGGGAGGGCTGCTGTGCGACAGGGTGGGGACAGGCCCAGGGAACCCACTCTCCACGAGGCCCTCTCCTCCATCATGGGAGCATACCACCACTCCCAGGAGACGATGGCTACGGTACTGGCCAAGTTTCAGGAGACCCAGCGCATGCAGGAGGAACAGTATTTGGGCTTCAAGGAGGAACTCAGAACCATCAGCTCCGCCCTGGGCACCATCGTAGGGGTGCTGAATCTGGTAGTGACCACTTTGAGGGACACTGTGGCACCACAAAGGGCCCCTGACACTAGCATGGACCAAGAACTGCACACCACCTCCGCCGGTGCTCGTGGACAGGAGGCACCGACACAGGACCAACAGGCCACCAGCACCCCATCCCCTGCAGCAGAAGAACCACCCCGCAAGCGGTCCCAGAGATCCAGGAAGAGGACAGAGTAAGATGCCAAGACCCTCGCCAAGAAAGAATACCACCCTGATAGTCATCCCACTGTCCCACTTTGTCACCCTGTCCATCCTTAAACTGCCCCAGCTCCACTTCCCAGACCCATTTGGACAATGCACCTGTGAGACTAATAGACTGGAGTCTGCCATGGACATTCCTCCACCATCACTCCTCACCAATTTACAACCCCCCTCCAATAATTTGCACCTTAATAAACACCGTTATGGCACAAAACAATCAGGAGTCTGTCTGTGAATGTGAATATATTTATCTGTAATTACAGTGCCAAAATGCTAATTTACATTGTGATGCCAACATACCAATGTCACACAGCTGTAGTCCATGGGGAAACAAAGCAGATGTCACACTGTGGGACCCACATCTCTGAAATCGTAAGGGAAAGTGACAAGTCAGTTACCATACACTGGGTGAAAAGGACAGACAGTACAGGGGTAGTAGTGTTTAAGTACATGTAGTAGGCCGGTTTGTATTCTTACCTCTGTTCATTGGAAATATTGCAGTATCACTGTGCTCCTGTTGTCTATGTCGTCTTCTTCGTCTTCCTCCTCTTCACTCTCCACAGGCTCCACAGCTGCTACAACACCACCATCTGGACCATCCTCCTGCAGAAAAGGCACCTGGCGACGCAAAGCCAGGTTGTGAAGCATACAGCAGGCCACAATGATCTGGCACACCTTCTTTGGTGAGTAGAATAGGGATCCACCTGTCATATGGAGGCACCTGAACCTGGCCTTCAGGAGGCCGAAGGTCCGCTCAATCACCCTCCTAGTTCGCCCATGGGACTCATTGTAGCGTTCCTCTGCCCTAGTCCTGGGATTCCTCACTGGGGTCAGTAGCCATGACAGGTTGGGGTAACCAGAGTCACCAATTAGCCACACACAGTGCCTCTGGAGCTGACCCATCACATAAGGGATGCTGCTATTCCGCAGGATGTAGGCGTCATGCACTGAGCCAGGGAACATGGCATTCACATGGCAGATGTACTGGTCTGCCAAACATACCATCTGGACATTCATGGAATGATAATTCTTCCGGTTTCTGTACACCTGTTCACTCCTGTGGGGGGGGACCAAAGCCACATGGGTCCCATCAATGGTACCTATGATGTTGGGGATATGTCCAAGGGCATAGAAGTCACCTTGCACTGTAGCCAAATCCTCCACCTCAGGGAAAACGATGTAGCTCCGCATGTGTTTCAGTAGGGCAGACAACACTCTGGACAACACGTTGGAAAACATAGGCTGGGACATCCCTGATGCTATGGCCACTGTTGTTTGAAATGACCCACTTGCTAGGAAATGGAGTACTGACAGCACCTGCACTTGTGGGGGGATTCCTGTGGGATGGCGGATAGGTGACATCAGGTCTGGCTCCAGCTGGGCACACAGTTCCAGAATAGTGGCACGGTCAAGCCTGTATGTCAGGATGAGATGTCTCTCCTCCATTGTCGACAGGTCCACCAGCGGTCTGTACACCGGAGGATGCCGCCATCTCCTCACATCTCCCAGCGGACGGTGCCTATGAAGGACAAAAGCGAGCACAGAGTCAAACATCCCAGAGGTACGTAACCCCAGCTTTAAAAAAACACGGATCTTAACCCATCGAATGGCTTGTATGAGTGTGGATGCAAGGCCTAGGTATGTGTGACGCAGTCCAAAAAGTAAGCCATGTGGGCCCCTGAAATGGCTGCTGCCTGACCTGTAAAGTGTGACAATGGGATGGGAGGTAACTGCGCTGGCATTGCACACCGTGGCGGTAGGCGGTCGAAGACCGCGGCGCAATGCTGCATTGGCTAACATTGGACCCTATGGGTCTCAGGAGCCAATGACGATGTGCGCCGGCGGTCGCGATACGCACTGCCGCGGACGTGACCGCCATTTTCTCTCTATTAATTCACTCGATACCTGATCTTCGACAGGAGAGGACCTACACTGCAAGTGCTGCTGTGACCTCGGTCTGCAAGGGACAATGGCTCATGCGACTGGGGAAAGGGCCCCCGCCTTCACATCGGAGGAGTTGGAGAAGCTTGTGGATGGGGTCCTCCCCCAGTACGCGCTACTCTACGGTCCTCCAGACAAACAGGTAAATACACTGGGAGCATGCTGTATGGGCTATGCCTGTGTTGAGTGGGGTGGATGAAAGATGGGTGGGGGGGGAGAGATTGAGGCATGCTTGAAACGACAGTGAGTGCATGTGCCACATGGCAAGGGTAGGGATGGGGTGCCACTCACATTGATGGTGCAGAAGGTAATTACTTTTCTTCTCCCCCTGTACATTTCATACAGGTCAGCGCCCACCAGAAGACGGATATATGGCGTGCCATTGGCAAGGACGTCTGGACCCTGGGGGTCCACCACAGACGGGGCACCCACTGCCGGAAGAGATGGGAGGACATTCGCCGCTGGAGCAGGAAGACGGCGGAGGCTCAGCTGGGGAAGGCCTCCCAATGTGGGAGGGGTGCCCGTCGGACCTTGACCCCCCTGATGTTCCGGATCCTGGCGGTGGCCTACCCCGAGTTGGATGGGCGTGTAAGGGCATCACAGCAGACACAAGGGGGTGAGTACACTCACATTCTGCTAACTTTGCACGCTGTGGAGGTGTCTGGGTGGGGGAGGAGGGCTGTGGGTATCCCTAGGCCAGGGCGAGTTCCGTAGGCTAGGCCCCTCCGTAAGGCATGGCCCTGTGCCCCCGCTCCCCACCTCTGTAGGGTGCCAAGTACAGCTATTCATGGCCCTGTGTCACCTACGTGTGCAGATGTCGTCCATAGCCTTGTAGGCCATGTCCCAGGGATTGCAAAGTGGACCCCAAGTGTGCGGCATAGTGCAGGGGGCTTCTGTGTCTGTGCTGTCCGCCAACGGTAGCGGGAATGCATGCACTCAACATGTCTTTCTTCTGTTCCCCCCCCCCCTTTTTGTGGTATTCCTGTTCATGTGTGCATTAGCATCATCAGGCAGAGGAGCAGTGGCACCGGAGCACGAGGGAGCTGCATCCCACATGGCCATGGAGGGCTACACTACCGACTCTGAATTCGCCAGTGGGATGGAGGGCGAGGGGAGCTCCACGGCGGGGACACAAGTGGACATTAGTGGATCGGACTCGTCCTCTGATGGGAGCTCCCTTGTGGTGGCGGCAACATCTCTGCACCCCGCAACAACAGGTACAGCTGCCACCCCTGCACCAGCACCGCCCTCCCAGCAGCCCCTTAGCGTTTGCCCTGTGCCCGCTCACCCAGGAAGGTGGGCATCTCCTTCGCCCCTGCTGCCCTCAGTGAGGAGGTCATTGACTTCCTCAGGTCACTCACTGTTGGGCAGTCTACCATTTTGAATGCCATCTGGGGTGTAGAAAGGGAAGTGCACCAAAGTAATGCATACCTGGAGGGCATTCATTCTGGTCAGGCTGCCCTTCATCGAACCCTGCAATCTCTGGCCTCAGCACTGATGGCAGCCATTGTCCCTGTGTATAGCCTCCCCCCTCCAACTTCCTACACCCAGACCCAATCCCCGGTACCTCGGCCTATCCCAAGCACACCATCAGACCAGCCTGCACACACCTCAACACCCAAGGGCAGCTCACGCAGACATAAGCACCACACATCCCACAGGCAGTCACACAAGCAACATCCACATACAGACATTCCAACATCCACTGCCTCCACTGTGTCCCCTCCTCCACGTCTCCCTCCTCCCTGCCAGTCTTGTCTCCACTCACACCTGCATGCACAGCATCTTCAGCCACTACGTCCCTCAGCAGCAGACACACCAGAACACCCCGCACACGTTAACTCACCACCCCCACTGCCATTTACACGTCCCCTGTGTCCTCTCCCAGTGTGTCTGTGCCGCCCCCTCCCAAGATACACAAATGCAGGCAGCCACCCACCCAACAGCCATCCACCTCACGACAGCCTACAGCCCAGGCACCTGCACCCAAAGCCACCCCACTTACACCTCCGACAACCACAACCTCTTCCTCCACTCCCATACACACTACACCTACCCGTCCCTCTGCTCCCCAAAAAATTTTACTCTCCAAACTTAACCTCTTTCCCTCAACTCCCCCACCCCGTCCATGTCATAGGCCCAGAGCTAGCACCTCAGCCACCACATCACCGGGCCCGGTGGTGCATGTCGTACATGGTCACTGGAGTGCACCGCCCACCAGGGCAGCCAGTCTGGTACGGGGCCACAGCACAGCCAGCCCCCCCCCCCTCAGAAACATCCAAAAATTTACAGTGCACGGCGGCAGAGGGTCAAGACACCAGGGACAAAAAACCCTACCAGGGCTCCCGGCGGGAGTGTCGAAGCAGCTGGGACACCGGCCAAGGTGGGGAAGGGCCACGGGAGAGCAGGAAAGGCTGGGAAGGGCAGCACACCCGACAACACCGCCATCAGCCCAGCTGGCCAGGAGGGCCCCACAAGCCCCATCCCAGCTGGCCAGGAGGCCACCAAAAGCCCCAGCACAGCTGCCCAGGAGGCAACCAAAAGCCCCAGCACAGCTGCCCAGGAGGGCCACGGCCCCCACAGGACAGGTGGGCAGGACGGCCCGACAGGCCCAGGCCAGATGGCACATGAGCACCCCGGCATGGCCAGCAACGCTGAACAGGGGACCGCCATCTGAAGCACCGCTGAACAGGGCACGGCTGTCTCAAGCACCGCTGAACAGGGGACCGCCATCTCAAGCACCGCTGAACAGGGCACGGCTATCCCAAGCACCGCTGAACAGGGGACCGCCATCTGAAGCACCGCTGAACAGGGCACGGCTATCCCAAGCACCGCTAAACAGGGAACCACTATCTGAAGCACCGCTGAACAGGGCACGGCTATCTCAAGCACCGCTGAACAGGGGACCGCCATCTCAAGCACCGCTGAACAGGGGACCGACATCTGAAGCACCGCTGAACAGGGCACGGCTATCCCATGCACCGCTGAACAGGGGACCGCCATCTGAAGCACCGCTTAACAGGGCACGGCTATCTCAAGCACCGCTGAACAGGGGACCGCCATCTCAAGCACCGCTGAACAGGGCACGGCTATCCCAAACACCGCTGAACAGGGGACCGCCATCTGAAGCACCGCTGAACAGAGCACGGCTATCTCAAGCACCGCTGAACAGGGGACCGCCATCTCAAGCACCGCTGAACAGGGGACCACCATCTGAAGCACCGCTGAACAGGGCATGGCTATCCCAAGCACCGCTGAACAGGGCACCGCTGAACAGGGGACAGCCATCTCACGCAGCGCTGGCCTATGAGCGGCAGGGGCAGTGCTGCATCTGTGTCAGACAGGGCTGCACGATGCACTCTGGGCCACTACCTCATTCCTGCACAGGAAGAAGCTCTCTGGCCAACAGGCACCCTCCAGAACCAGTGGAGACTGTTATCCACTTGAGAGACTGTGGCTTTGCACTCCCCAGGATGGAACAGTGGGAAACCCACCCACTGTAGAGACTTGAGAGACTGTGGCTTTGCACTCCCTAGGATGGAACAGTGGGAAACCCACCCACTGTAGAGACTTGAGAGACTGTGGCTTTGCACTCCCCAGGATGGAACAGTGGGCAACCCACCCACTGTAGAGACTTGTGAGACTGTGGCTTTGCACTCCCCAGGATGGAACAGTGGGAAACCCACCCACTGTAGAGACTTGACAGACTGTGGCTTTGCACTTCCCAGGATGGAACAGTGGGCAACCCACCCGCTGTAGAGACTTGTGAGACTGTGGCTTTGCACTCCCCAGGATGGAACAGTGGGAAACCCACCCACTGTAGAGACTTGAGAGACTGTGGCTTTGCACTCCCCAGGATGGAACAGTGGGCATGGAGCCCCCTTGTGGATCTGGCGGGGTGCACTCATCCGGCTGAGGTGCCCCCCCTTTCCTTCCCCCTGAGGTGCCTGTAGTTTTGCTATCTGATGCCCCTGCAGTTTTCTCTCCATTTTGGTCAGGTATCCGGTGTGGGCTTTGCCCATGTTTTTTGGGCCCAGTGGTCCACGGACAATGCCTGGTAAAATGCCTAGACTTGTAAATTTGGTGTATATAATAGTTTTTAGTGTGTATATATTTTTGATTGCTGTATTTCAATATATTTCAATGGTTACAGTCTTTTCCTTTTGTCTTTGCATTCTTCCAGGGGGTCTGGGGGGTGTAACTGTGATGTACAGATATGTATTAGTGTGTGTGTTGTAGTGGGTGAGGGTGGGGGTGGGGGTGTTGTGTGTGTGTGTCACTGTTTTTTCCCTCCCCCCTTCCCGGTGTCCGTTCCTCGTGGGGTGTGTAGAGGTGAGTGTTTTCCCTTCGAAATGCCTGTTTCCACCGTGTTTTTATCAGCGGTGAATCCGCCCCGGAAAAGGTGGCGGATTGGACTGTTGTGATACTGTGGGCGGTACTTTGACTCCCGCCTGTCTGTTGGCGGTGACCGCCGCGCTGTTTGTTTGTACCGCCGTGGTGGTCGGAGTGTTAAAGTGGCTGTCTTTGTTGGCGGTTTCCGCCACGGTCGTGATTCCATTTTTTTTCCCGCCGGCCTGTTGGAGGTTTTACCACCGCTTTAGCACCCACCGCCAGGGTTGTAATGACCACCTAAGTCCGAAGGTAAAAAGTTGACCGGGACCTCCCAGCCAGCGTATCCGAGGAGGGCTCCACGGACGTCGGATCAAGGTCCAGGTTTATCCCGGTCGAAGGATTTTCACCTCGAAAAAACGACTAAGTCCGAAGGTAAAAATCTCCACCGAGGATTCCAGCATCGCGTATCCGGAGAAGGGCTCCAGGAAGTCGGATTGGACTGGCAGGTTCGTCCCACTGAAGAAAATCTTCGAAAAAAATGACTAAGGGGGTCATTACAACATTGGCGGTAAAAGCCGCTTACCGCCGTGCAGAAGACCGCCAACACACCGCTGCGGCCGCGGAATTCCGCCACAGCTATCATAACCCACATCTCGGATTCCGCCGAAAGTCAGACACCCACACAAGTCCGCCACACCAAAGGTCAGTGATAAACTGGCGAAAAAAAATCCTCCACCGTCACGCCAACAGAAACACGCCCATGCTATCACGACCCACGAATCCACGCGGCGGTCTTTCAACCGCGGTATTCCATTGGCGGTACACACCGCTGCGCTCAAAATACACACACATCTCCAAAACACCGCCACATTGGACAATTCAAAATACACACACCTGATACACATACACACACCACTCCCACACACCCAATACTATATAAAACACACACCCACATCAACCGCAAACCCCTACGACCGAAAAATCATGAACGAAGGCCAGAGAGAGAGCACAGAATAGACAACCCCATCACACAGAGGCACACAACACCGTCACCCACACAACATCCACACACCAAACACCACACACCACTACACATCACCACACTCATCACCACATACACCACCCCACACATCACACACACCACCCCATGTCACGCCAAAGGCACTCCCGCTTCTCCGAGGAGGAGCTCAGGGTCATGGTGGAGGAAATCATCCGGGTAGAGCCACAGCTATTTGGCTCACAGGTACAGCACACATCAATAGCCAGAAAGATGGAGCTATGGCGCAGAATAGTGGACAGGGTCAACGCCGTGGGACAGCACCCAAGAAATAGGGAGGACATCAGGAAGAGGTGGGACGACCTACGGGGAAAGGTGCGTTCAACGGTCTCCAGGCACAACATCTCGGTGCAGCGGACTGGCGGCGGACCCCCACCTCCTCCCCCACAACTAACAACATGGGAGGAGCAAGTCTTGACCATCATGCATCCAGAGGGCCTCGGAGGAGTCGGTGGAGGATGGGACACTGGTAAGTCAAATCTTAACTATCATATCCCCCACCCTACCTGCATGCTCTCACACACCCCCACCCTCACCCCCTCCCCTATCACTCCAACTCCTCACTAATGTACTAATAACACAAACCACACATCCCAACACCATGCCCTGCATGACACAACTAAGCATGGACACCCATCACTAAAGCATGCTCACTGCACATATCCATAACACCCCCCCAAGCATCATCACACAAGCCCCCACACAGGAATGCTTGTACTGGGGTACACGCACACCCACCCATTGCACACCATGACACACACACATGCAATAATCATGCTCTTATACCCCTGCAGGACCACTACGTAACGTCACCACAAAGGATGGTCCAGACATCTCCACCCCACCCACAGAAGAGGCCCACAGTGACGACAGCAGCTCTCTCCACCTGGATCCAGATGACCAGCCCGGACCACCGTGGGCCTCGGGACAGTCGGTTCCCCTCGCACAGGCACAGCCCAACACTGACCTTCCACCCTCTGGTAACACCAGCACAGAACCCACCCAGCGGGCCCATACCTCCGTACCCAGGACACGTCAATCAGCTGTGTGTCCACCACTACAGGGAACCCAGGATAACCCACCACCCCAACAACAACAGGGACCTGGGGGCAGTGGTAGTGGGCACACGGTCCAGGGGACGGAGGCACAGGAACACAGGGGAACTGGGAGGGCTGCTGTGCGACAGGGGGCGGACAGGCCAAGGGAACCCACTCTCCGCAAGGCCCTCTCCTCCATCATGGGAGCATACCACCACTCCCAGGAGACGATGGCGACGGTCCTGGCCAAGTTTCAGGAGACCCAGCGCCTGCAGGACGAACAGTATTTGGGCTTCAGGGAGGAGCTCACCATCGTAGGGGTGCTGAAGGACATACAAAAGACCATGAGGGACACCGTGGCGCTCCAAGGGGCCCCTGACACTAGCATGGACGATGAACTGCCCACCACCTCCGCCGGCGCTAGTGGACAGGACGCCCCGCCACAGGACCACCACACCAGCACCCCACCCCCTGCAGACGGAGAACCACCCCGCAAGCGGTCCCTGAGATCCAGGAACAGGACAGAGCAAGATGGCAAGACCCCCGCCAGGAAATGAGACCACTCTGATTGTCATCCCACTGTCCCACTTTGTCACCCTGTCCATACTTAAACTGCCCCAGCTCCACTTCCTATGCCCATATGGGCAGTGCACCTGAGAGACTAATAGACTGGACTCTGCCATGGACATTCCTCCACCATCACCCATCACCATTTTGCCACCCCCTCCAATAATTAGCACTTCAATAAACACCCTTGAACCACAAAACAATCTGGAGTCAGTCTGTGATTTTGAAAATGTGTATTAGCTATGACAGTGACAAAATGCGTTTTCAAATGTAATGCCAACATACCTATGTCACACATCACAAGTCCATGAAGGATGCAAGCAGATGACACACGTTGGTAACCACACCTGTGAAACCGTAATGGAAATGTACAACTCAGTTACCAAATACTGCTTCAAATTGACAGACAGGATAGAGGTAGAAGTGTGAAAGTGAATGTAATATTAAAACAAATGTTCTCACCTGTGTGTCACTGGAAATATTGCTGTATGACTGACTCCCTGTTGTCTATGTCTTCTTCCTCAGCTTCCTCCTCATCACTGTCCACAGGCTCCACAGCAGCCACAACACCGTCATCTGGACCATCCTCCTGCAGAAAAGGCACATGATCTGGCACACCTTCCTTGGTGAGTAGAATAGGGAACCACCTGTCATATGGAGGCACCTGAACCTGGCCTTCAGGAGGCCGAAGGCGCATTCAATCACCCTCCTAGTCCGCCCATGTGCCTCATTGTAGCGTTCCTCTGCCCTGGTGCTGGGATTCCTCACTGGGGTCAGTAGCCATGACAGGTTGAGGTAACCAGAGTCCCCTAATAGCCACACACGGTGCCTCTGGAGTTGACCCATCACATACGGGATGCTGCTATTCCGCAGGATGTAGGCGTGATGCACAGAGCCAGGGAACATAGCATTTACCTGGGAGATGTACTGGTCTGCCAAAAATACCATCTGTACATTCATGGAATGATAACTCTTCCGGTTCCTGTACACCTGTTCACTCCTGCGGGGGGGACCAGAGCTACATGGGTGCCATCAATAGCACCTATGATGTTGGGGATATGTCCCAGAGCATAGAAGTCACCTTTAACTGTAGCCAAATCCTCCACCTGAGGGAAAATGATGTAGCTCCTCACGTGTTTCAGCAGGGCAGACAACACTCTGGACAACACGTTGGAAAACATAGGCTGGGACATCCCTGATGCCATGGCCACTGTTGTTTGAAATGATCCACTTGCAAGGAAATGGAGCACTGATAGCACCTGCACTTCATGGGGTATTCCTGTGGGATGGCGGATTGGTGAGATCAGATCTGGCTCCAACTGGGTACACAGTTCCTGGATTGTGGCACGCTCAAACCTGTAGGTGATGATCAAATGTCGCTCCTCCATTGTTAACAAGTCCACCAGCGGTCGGTACACCGGAGGATTCCGCCATCTCCTCAAATGTCCCAGCTGACGGTGCCTAAGAAGGAGAACAGCAACCACAGAGTCAACAAATTCTCAGGTATGTACCCTCAGCTACACAGAACACGACACCAAATACAAAACTCTTCCTGTATGTGCGTTGAGTGTAGGCCTAGGTATGTGTGACGCAGTAGTAAATGAAGCCATGTGGGCCCCTGAAATGGCGGCTGCCTGACCTCTAAACTGGGACAATAGGATGTGAGGTAACTGCGCTGGCGTTGTACACCGTCGCGGTAGGCGATCGTAGACCGCGGCGCAATGTTGCATTGGTTAACATTGGACCCTATGGGTCCCAGGAGCCAATGATGAATTGCGCCGGCGGTGATGATACGCACCGCTGCGGACGTCACCGCCGCGGACATGACCGCCATTTTCTATCTGTTGAATCACTCGATACCTGATCTTCGACAGGAGAGGACCTACACTGCAAGTGCTGCTGTGACCATGGTCTGGAAGAGACAATGGCTGCTGCATCTGGGGAAAGGGCCCCTGCCTTCACTGCTCAGGAGTTGGAGAAGCTCGTGGACGGGGTCCTCCCCGAGTACACGCTACTCTACGGTCCTCCAGACCAACAGGTAAGTACACAGGGAGCACGTTGTATAGGCCATGCTGGGTGGAGAGGGCTGGATGTCAGTAGGAAGGGGGCAGAGTTCTGAGACCATGAAGGACTGTGAATGCATGTGCCACATGGCAAGGGTAGGGATGGGGGCCAGTCACTTTGACGGTGCAGTTGGTAATGACTTCTCTTCTCTTCTTCCCCTGTACATGTGATATAGGTCAGCGCCCACCAGAAGAAGGACATTTAACGTACCATCGCCAAGGACGTCTGGACCCTGGGGGTCCACCAGAGATGGGGCACCCACTGCCGTAAAAGATGGGAGGACATTCGCCGCTGGAGCAAGAAGATGGCGGAGGCTCAGCTGGGGATGGCCTCCCAATGTGGGAGGGGTGCCCGTCGCACCATGACCCCCCTGATGTTCCGGATCCTGGCGGTGCCCAATCCTGAGTTGGATGGGCGCTTGAGGGCATCACAGCAGACACAAGAGGGTGAGTACACTCTCATTCTGCGGACTTAGCGCGCAGTGGAGGGGTCTGGGTGGGGGAGGAGGGCTGTGGGTTTCCCTAGGCCAGGGCGAGTTCCGTAGGGTAGGCCCCTTCATAAGGTATGGCCCTGTGGCCCCCCACCCCACCTCTGTAGAGTGCCAATACAGGTATACATGCCCCTGTGCCATCTATGTGGACAGATGACACTTATAGCCATGTAGGCCATATCCCAGAAATTGCATCTGTAGAGGCCAAGAGCACAGCGTAGTGCAGGGGGCTGCTGTGTCTGTATTGTCCGCCAACGGTAGCGGTAAACCATGCACTCAACCTGTCTTTCTTCTGTTTCCCCACCCCTTTTTGTGCTCTCCCTGTTCTTCTGTTCATCAGCATCATCAGGCGGAGGTACAGTGGCACCGGAGCACGAGGGAGCTGCATCCCACATGGCCATGGAGGGCCAAACCACGGACTCCGAATACACCAGTGGGACGGAGGGCGAGGGGAGCTTCACGTTGGTCACCGGATCAGCAACCAGCGACACGGACTCGTCCCCCGATGGGAGCTCCCTTGTGGTGGCGGCACCATCTGTGCCCCCCACTTCTACAGGTACAGCCGCCACCCCCCCTACCAGCACCGCCCTCCCAGCAGCCCCTCAGCCTTCGCTCCGTGCCCGCTCACCCAGGAGGTTGGGCATCACCTTCGCCCCAGGCACCTCAGGCCCTGCCCCAGTCACCCCTGCTGCCCTCAGTGAGGAGGCCATTGACCTCCTACGGTCCCTCACTGTTGGGCAGTCTACCATTTTTGAATGCCATCCAGGGTGTAGAAAGGCAGTTGCAACAAACAAATCCATGCCTGGAGGGCATTCATTCTGGTCTGGCGGCCCTTCACCGAGCTTTTCAAACTCTGGCCTCAGCACTGATGGCAGCCATTGTCCCCGTCTCTAGCCTCCCCCCTCCAACTTCCTCCACCCAGACCCAATCCCCTGTACCTCTGCCTATCCCAAGCACACCATCAGACCAGCCTGCACACACCTCAACACACAAGGGAAGCTCAGGCAAACATAAGCACCACACATCCCACAGGCACTTACGCAAGCAACACACACATGCAGACACACCAACATCCACTGCCTCCACTGTGTCCCCCTCGTCGTCGTCTCCCTCCTCCTTCCCAGTCTCGTCTACACTCACACCTGCATGCACTACCTCTACAGCCACTACATCCCTCACCAGCACACCCACCAGCACACCCGCTCACGTTTAGTCACCACCCCCACTACCATTCACACGTCCCCTGTGTCCTCTCCCAGTGTGTCTGTGACGCCCCCTCCCAAGATACACAAACGCAGGCACACACCCACCCAACAGCCATCCACCTCACGACAGCCTCCAGCGCATGCACCTTCACCCAAAGTCAATAAACGTACACCTCCTACTACCACCACCTCTTCCTCCACTCCCAAACCCCCTCCAGCTACCCGTACCAGTATGTCCAAAAAACGTTTCCTGTCCAACCTTGACCTTTTTCCCACACCTCCCCCACCCCGTCCATCTCATAGGTCCCGAAGTTGCATCTCAGCCACAACATCTCCGGGACCAGTGGTGCCTGTAGTCACCGGTATGTGGAGTGCACCGGCCACCAGGACAGCCAGTGTGGCACGGAGCTACAGCACAGACAGTCCCCCACCTGTGAAGCATCAGAAGTTGGCCAGTGCCTGGCGGGAGAGGGGCACGACTCCAGCCGCCAAAGCCGCTCCCAGGGGTCCTGTTGGGAGTCAGCTGTGACACCTTCCAAGGTGGGGATGGGTCACAAGAAACCCGGCAAGTCTGGGAAGAGCTGCACGGCGGAGAAGACCGCCATCATCCCCGCTGCCCAGGAGGCCAGCCCCAGCCCAGCCGCCCAGGAGGCCACCGCCAGCCCCAGCCCAGCTGCCCAGGAGGCCACCGCCAGCCCCAGCACAGCTGCCCAGGAGGCCACCGCCAGCCCCAGCACAGCTGCCCAGGAGGCCACCGCCAGCCCCAGCACAGCTGCCCAGGAGGCCACCACCAGCACCAGCCCCGCTGGGCCATGAAGGACCGCCAGCAAAAGCCCCGCTGGGCCATGAAGGACCGGCAGCACAAGCCCCGCTGGGCCATGAAGGACCGGCAGCACAAGCACTGCTGGGCCATGAAGGACCGCCAGCAAAAGCCCCGCTGGGCCATGAAGGACCGGCAGCACAAGCCCCGCTGGGCCATGAAGGACCGCCAGCACAAGCCCAGCTGGGCCATGAAGGACCGCCAGCACAAGCCCTGCTGGGCCATGAAGGACCGCCAGCAGCTGAGTCCCTGCAATGGACACCGCCGTCTCAAGCACCGCTGAACAGGGCACCGCCATCTCAAGCACTGCTGAACAGGACACCGCCAACTCAAGCACCGCTGAACAGGACACCGCCAACTCAAGCACCGCTGAACAGGGCACCGCCAACTCAAGCACCGCTGAACAGGGCACCGCCAACTCAAGCACCGCTGAACAGGGCACTGCCAACTCAAGCACCGCTAGCCCATGAGCGGCAGGGGCACTGATGCAACTGGGTCCGTCACGGGGTGAGAGATGCACTCTGGGCACCAGTCCCCCTCCAGAACCAGTGGAGAGATCCATCCACTACCTCTGTCCTAAACAGGATGAAGCACTCTGGGCACCAGTCCCCCTCCAGAACCGGTGGAGACTGTCATCCACTACCTCTGTCCTAAACAGAATGAAGCACTCTGGGCACCATGCCCCCTCCAGAACCAGTGGAGACTGTTATCCACTTGAGAGACTGTGGCTTTGCACTCCCCAGGATTGAACAGTGGGCAACCCACCCACTGTAGAGACTTGAGAGACTGTGGCTTTGCACTCCCAGGATTGAACAGTGGGCAACCCACCCACTGTAGAGACTTGAGAGACTGTGGCTTTGCACTCCCCAGGATTGAACAGTGGGCAAACCACCCGCTGTAGAGACTTGAGAGACTGTGGCTTTGCACTCCCCAGAATTGAACAGTGGGCATGTGGCCCCCTCGTGGATTTGGTGTTGTGCAATCAATCGGCTGAGGTGCCCCCCCTTTCCCTCCCCCTGAGGTGCCTGTTTTCTTGCTGTCTGATGCCCCTGCAGTGTTCTCTCCATCATGGTCGGGGATCTTGTGTGGGCCTTGCGCATACCGTGTGGTCACAGTGTTCCACGGACTTTCTTTGTGCAGTACCTGGACTACTATGCCTGGTATATATTTTGTACATGGTGTATATATATATATATTTCTGCCTACTTGTTTGTAATATATTCTGATGGTTACACTCATTTTCTTTGGTCTTTGCATTCTTCCGGGGAGGCTTGGGGGGTGTAACTGTGATGTATTGATATGCATTAGTGTGTGTGTTGTAGTGGGTGAGGGTGGGGGTGTTGCGTGTGTGTGTCCCTGTTTTTTGCCTCCCCCCTCCCCTGTGTCGTAGGTGCAGTACTCACCGTGGTCTTCGCCGCCGGCGTTCGTGCTCCTGGTAGAGGAGCAGGAAGACTATCTCAGGTAGGATTTGGAGTTCCGGTTCCATGGTGTCCTTGTTCCTCGTGGAGTGTGTAGAGGTGAGCGTTTTCCCTTCGAAATTCCTGTTTCTGCCGTGTTTTTATCCGCGGTGAATCCGCACCGGAAAGGTGGTGGATTGGCCTGTCATAATAGTGTGGGCGGTACATTGTCTCCCGCCTGTCTGTTGGCGTGACCGCCGCTCTGTTGTTTGTACCGCCGTGGCGGTCAGAGTGTTAAAGTGGCTTTCTTTGTTGGCAGTTTCCGCCACGGTCGAAATTGCTATTTTTTTACCGCCAGCCTGTTGGCGGTCTTACCACCGCTTTAACACCATCCGCCAGGGTTGTAATAACCACCATTATCTCTTGAAGAAAACATATGCGACAAAGCAACACCATAAGCTATGGATATCAGCATTAACAATGCAATTCAGCAATAAAGTTTGTCAGTCATTTGTTACTCTCTACGTCACCCCTCATAGCCTACCCAACCAAGATTAGCCTTAGCATGGGAGTCTTCATGCAAAAACAATTTAGGAAAAAATATTCATTTGGAAAAATCTGCCTAAGAGTGATCTCTGTAAAACAGCGCAGTTGGTACCTAAAAGGAAAGGCACAAAATCGTCAGTTATATTTCATAGCTACCTGTCCAGGATGGATCAGCAACAAGTCAGTCTTTGTCTTCAGGTCATCAATAGTCAGCTACAGATCAGGCTCACAGAGTATGAGCCCAATCTCAGCACCTTGGACAGCGTCTCCTGGCGTCATCAACTTTCTTCTTGCAGTTCTGATTTTGCTCCCCTTGTCATGACTTTTTATTAGGGTCTCCCAGTCCATTCCACTAATTGATAATTGGTCAAACTCGTCGGAAGTTATGATCTAACCTATAGTTTTTATTTACCGAATCTAAATTTCTGCTTAGGCTTCAGGTTCCATAAATTTGATTGGTCCTTCTAGTGATGAGAACACCATCCAGCTCTTCAGGTAACAAAATTGTTGCATACATAGGGGGTCAATATAACATTGGCGGTAAAAGCTCTTACCGCCGTGCAGAAGACCGCCAATACCCCGCCGCGGCCACGGAATTCCGCCACAGCTAATATGACACACAGCTCGGAATCTGCTGAAATTCAGACACCCACACAAATCCGCCACAACAAAGGTCAGTGATAAACTGGCGAAAACAAAACCTTCACCTCAACGCCAACAGAAACACGCCCATGCTATTACGACCCACGAATCCACGCGGTGGTCTTTCAACCGCGGTATTCCATTGGCGGTACACACCGCCGCGCTCAAAATACACACACATCTCCAAAACACCGCCACATTGGACAATTCAAAATACACACACCTGATACACATACACACACCACTCCCACACACCCAATACTATATAAAACACACACCCACATCACCCGCAAACCCCTACGACCGAAAAATCACGAACGAAGGCCAGAGAGAGAGCACAGAATAGACAACCCCATCACACAGAGGCACACAACACCATCACCCACACAACATCCACGCACCAAACACCACACACCACTACACATCACCACACTCATCACCACATACACCACCCCACACATCACACACACCATCCCATGTCACGCCAAAGACACCCCCGCTTCTCCAAGGAGGAGCTCAGGGTCATGGTGGAGGAAATCATCCGGGTAGAGCCACAGCTATTTGGCTCACAGGTACAGCACATATCAATAGCCAGGAAGATGGAGCTATGGCGCAGAATAGTGAACAGGGTCAACGCCGTGAGACAGCACCCAAGAAATAGGGAGGACATCAGGAAGAGGTGGAACGACCTACGGGGAAAGGTGCGTTCAACGGTCTCCAGGCACAACATCGCGGTGCAGCGGACTGGCGGCGGACCCCCACCTCCTCCCCCACAACTAACAACATGGGAGGAGCAAGTCTTGACCATCATGCATCCAGAGGGCCTCGGAGGAGTCGGTGGAGGATGGGACACTGGTAAGTCAAATCTTAACTATCATATCCCCCACCCTACCTGCATGCTCTCACACACCCCCACCCTCACCCCCTCCCCTATCACTCCAACTCCTCACTAATGTGCTAATAACACAAACCACACATCCCAACACCCAGCCCTGCATGACACAACTAAGCATGGACACCCATCACTAAAGCATGCCCACTGCACATATCCATAACACCCCTCCAAGCATCATCACACAAGCCCCCACACAGGAATGCTTGCACTGGGGTACACGCACACCCACCCATTGCACACCATGACACACACACATGCAATAATCATGCTCTTATACCCCTGCAGGACCACTACGTAACGTCACCAGACAGGATGGTCCAGACATCTCCCCCCCACCCACAGAAGAGGCCCACAGTGACGACAGCAGCTCTGCCCTACTGGATCCTGATGACCAGCCCGGACCATCGTGGGCCTCGGGACAGTCGGTTCCCCTTGCACAGGCACAGCTCATACTGACCTTCCACCCTCTGGTAACACCAGCACAGCACCCACCCAGCGGGCCCAAACCTCCGTACCCAGGACAGGTCAATCAGCTGTGTGTCCACCACTACAGGGAACCCAGGATAACCCACCACCCCAACAACAACAGGGACCTGGGGGCAGTGGTATTGGACACACAGTCCAGGGGACGGAGGCACAGGAACACAGGGGAACTGGGAGGGCTGCTGTGCAACAGGGGGCGGACACGCCAAGGGAACCCACTCTCCACGAGGCCCTCTCCTCCATCATGGGAGCCTACCACCACTCCCAGGAGACGATGGCGACGGTCCTGGCCAAGTTTCAGAAGACCCTGCGCCTGCAGGAGGAACAGTATTTGGGGTTCAGGGAGGATCTCAGGACCATCAGCTCTGCCTTGGGCACCATCGTAGGGGTGCTGAAGGACATACAGAACACCATGAGGGACACCGTGGCACTCAAAGGGGCCCCTGACACTAGCCAGGACGATGAACTGCCCACCACCTCCGCCGGCACTAGTGGACAGGACGCCCCGCCACAGGACCAACACACCAGCACCCCACCCCCTGCAGATGGACAACCACCACTCAAGCGGTCCCTGAGATCCAGGAACAGGACAGAGCAAGATGGCAAGACCCCGCCAGGAAATGAGATCACCCTGTTTGTCCTCCCATTGTACCACCTTGTTACCCTGTCCATACTTAAACTGCCCCAGCTCCACTTCCTATGCCCAGATGGGCAGTGCATCTGTGAGACTAATAGACTGGACTCTGCCATGGACATTCCTACGCCATCACCCATCCTCTTTTTACAACACCCTCACATTTCTGAGCACTTCAATAAACACCCTTGAAACACAAAACAATCTTGAGTCAGTCTGTGATTTACTAATTATGTATTATCAATGACAGTGTCATAATGCGTTTCCCATTGTAAGGCTAACATACCTATGTCACACATCACAAGTCCTTGAAGGATGCAAGCAGAATACACGTTGGTAACCACACCTGTGAAACCGTAATGGAAAGGTACAACTCAGTTACCAAATAGTGTTTGAAATCGACAAACCGGATAGAGGTAGACGTGTGAAAGTTAATGTAATGTTAAATATGAAAATGTTCTCACCTGTGTGTCACTGGAAATATTGCTGTATGACTGACTCCCTGTTGTCGTTGTCTTCTTCCTCAGCTTCCTCCTCATCACTATCAACAGGCTCCACAGGCTCCACAGCTGCAACAACACCGTCATCTGGATCATCCTCCTGCAGAAAAGGCACCTGGCGTCGCAAAGCCAAATTATGGAGCATGGAGCAGGCGATGATGATCTCGCACACCTTCTTCGGTGAGTAGAATAGGGATCCACCTGTCATATGGAGGCACCTGAACCTGGCCTTCAGGAGGCCGAAAGTGCGTTCGATCACCCTCCTAGTCCGCCCAAGGGCCTCATTGTAGCGTTCCTCTGCCCTGGTCCTGGGATTCCTCACTGGGGTCAATAGCCAGGAAAGGTTGGGGTTACCAGAGTCCCCCAATAGCCATACACGGTGTCTCTGGAGTTGACCCATCATATCAGGGATGCTGCTATTTCGCAGGATGTAGGCATCATGCACTGAGCCAGGGAACATAGCATTTACCTGCGAGATGTACTGGTCTGCCAAACATACCATCTGGACATTCATTGAATGATAACTCTTCCTGTTCCTATACACCTGTTCACTCCTGTGGGGGGGGGACCAGAGCTACATGGGTGCCATCAATGGCACCTATGACATTGGGGAAATGTCCAAGGGCATAGAAGTCACCTTTCACTGTAGGCAAATCTGCCACCTGAGGGAAAATGATGTATCTCCGTACGTGTTTCAGCAGGGCAGACAGCACTCTGGACAACACGTTGGAAAACATAGGCTGGGACATCCCTGATGCCATGGCCACTGTTGTCTGAAAAGACCCACTTGCAAGGAAATGGAGCACTGACAGCACCTGCACGTCAGGGGGGATTCCAGTCGGATGGCGGATTGGTGACATCAGGTCTGGCTCCAACTGGGTACATAGTTCCTGGATTGTGTCACAGTCAAACCGGTAGGTGACGATGACATGTCGCTCTTCCATTGTCAACAGGTCCACCAGTGGTCGGTACACCGGAGGATTCTGCCATCTTCTCAACTGTCCCAGCTGACGTTGCCTACGAAGGACAACAGCGAAGAATCAGTCATTATTCCTCCAGGTATGTACCCACAGTTACACAAAAGACTACACCACTCACAGAACCCTTCCTGCATGTGTGTTGAGTGTAGGCCTAGCTATGTGTGACGCAGAGGTAAATTAAGCCATGTGGGCCCCTGAAATGGCGGCTGCCTGACCTCTAAACTGGGACAATGGGATTGTGGGGTAACTGCGCTGGAGTTGCACACCGTCGCGGTAGGCGGTCGTAGACCGCGGCGCAATGCTGCATTGGTTAACTTTGGACCCTATGGGTCCCAGGAGCCAATGAACAGGTGTGCCGGCGGTGATGATGCGCACCGCTGCGGACATCACCGCCGCGGACGTCACAGCCGCGGACGTCACCGCCATTTTCTATCTGTTCAATCACTAGATACCTGACCTTCGACAGGAGAGGACCTACACTGCAAGTGCTGCTGTGACCTCGGTCTGAAAGCGACGATGGCTGCTGCGTCTGGGGAAAGGGCCCTTGCCTTCAGTGCACAGGAGTTGGAGAAACTGGTAGACGGGGTCCTCCCCCAGTACACGCTACTCTACGGTCCTCCAGACCAACAGGTTAGTACACAGGGAGCACGTGGTAGGGGCTAGGCCTGGGTGGAGAGGGCTGGTTGGAAGAGGGAAGGGGGCAGAGTTCATAGTACATTAATGCATGGGAATGAATAGGTCACATGGCCAGAGTAGGGAGGGGGCCACTCACAACGAAGGTGCAGTTGTTAATGACTGTTCCTCTTTCCTTGTTCATGTCATGTAGGTCAGCACCCACCAGAAGAGGGACATTTGGCGTGCCATCACCAAGGAGGTCCGGACCCTGGGGGCCCACCAGAGACGGGGCACCCACTGCCGTAAGAGATGGGAGGACATTCGCCGCTGCAGCAAGAAGACGGCGGAGGCTCAGCTGGGGATGGCCTCCCAACGTGGGAGGGGTGCCCGTCGCACCATGACCCCCCTGATGTTCCGGATCCTGGCAGTGGCCTACCTGGAGTTGGATGGGCGCTTGAGGGCATCACAGCAGACACAAGGGGGTGAGTACACTCTCATTCTGTGAACTTTGCGCACAGTGGAGGTGTCTGGGTGGGGGCGGTGGGCTGTGGGTGTCTCTAGGCCAGGGCGAGTTCGGTAGGCAAGGCCCCTCCGTAATGTAGGCCATGTGGCACTCTACCCCACCTCCGCAGAGTGCCAAGTCGAGGTATAGTTGCCCCTGTGGCATCCATGTGCGCAGATGTCCACCATTGCCATGTAGGCCATATCCCAGGAATTGCATGTGCAGAGGGCAGGAGCACGGCGTAATGCAGGGGGCTGCTGTGTCTGTCTTGTCCGCCAACGGTAGCAGTATGCCATGCACTAAAACTCTCTTTCTTCTGTCTCCCCCCCTTCTTCTGCTCTCCCTGTCCTTTTGTACATCAGCATCATCAGGCGGAGGTACAGTGGCACCAGAGCATGAGGGAGCTGCATCCCACATGGCCATGGAGGGCCACACCACGGACTCTGAATGCACCAGTGGGACGGAGGGCGAGGGGAGCTTCACGTCGGCCACCGGATCACCAAGCAGCGACACGGACTCGTCCGCCGATGGGGGCTCCCTTGTGGTGGCGGCACCATCTGTGCGCCCCACTTCTACAGGTACAGCCGCCACCTCCCCTACCAGCACCGCCCTCCCAGCAGCCCCTCAGCGTTCGCCCCGTGCCCGCTCACCCAGGCGGGTGGGCATCACCTTCGCCCCAGGCACCTCAGGCCCTGCCCCAGTCACCACTGCTGCCCTCAGTGAGGAGGCCATTGACCTCCTCAGGTCACTCACTGTTGGACAGTCTACCATTGTGAATGCCATCCAGGGTGTAGAACGAGAGTTGCAACACGGTAATGCATTCCTGGAGGGCATTCATTCTGGTCAGGCTGTCCTTCAGCGAACCCTGCAATCTCTGGCCTCAGCACTGATGGCAGCCATTGTCCCTGTGTCTAGCCTCCCCCCTCCAACCTGCTCCACCCAGACCCAATCTCCTGTACCCCAGCCCATCCCAAGCACACCTACAGACCAGCATGCACACAAGTCAGCACACACGGGTAGCTCAAGCAAACATGGGCACCACACAACCCAGAGGCACTCACGCAAGCCTCACCCACATACAGACACAGCAACATCCACTGCCTCCACTGTGTCCCCCTCCTCCTTTTCTCCCTCCTCCCTCCCAATCTTGTCTACACACACACCTGCACCACATCTACAGGCACCATGAATCGCACAAGGAGACCCAGCACCACAAGCCGCTCACCTGCACTCACCACCTCCACTCCCATTTACACGTCCCCTGTGTCCTCTCCCAGTGTGTCTGTGACGCCCCCTCCCAAAGTACACAAACGCCGGCAATCACTCACCCAACATCCATCCACCTCACAACAGCCTCCAGTACCTGCACCTGCACCCAAAACACCTAAAGTGACACCTCCGACAACCACCTCCTCTTCCTCCACTCCCAGGCCCCCTCCAACTACCCATCCCAGTGATCGTCAGAAACTGTCCCTCTGTAAAGTTGACCTTTTTGCCCCCACCCCCCCCTCCAATTCATCAGTCCCGTCATAGCGCCTCAGCCAAAAAGCCTCCAATACCAGTGGTGCCTGTTCAAGGTTTGTGGAGTGCACCGGCCACCAGGGCAGGCAGTATGACCCGGAGCCAAGGCACTGGCAGCCCACCCCCTGTAAAGGCTCTAAAATTGGAGAGTTGACAACGGGACCGTGTGAAGACTCCTGGTGGGAAAACAACTCACATGGGTTCCAAGGGGATTGGAGAGTCAGCTGTGACTCCACCAAAGGTGGGGAAGGGCCAGAGGAAGTCTGCCCAGCCTGTTGTGAGTGTCACGGCGGAGAAGTGCGCCATCATTTCCGGCAGTCGAGACACAACCGCCAGCACCGTCGTCACTGGTCCAGAGACCACCGCCAGAGTCATTGCCCAGGAGGGCCAAAGTATCGTCAGTGGTCAGGAGACCACCGCCAGAGTCACAGCCCAGGAGGGCACAAGTATTGTCACTGGTCCAGAGACCACCGCCAGAGTCATTGCCCAGGAGGGCACAAGTATCGTCAGTGGTCAGGAGACCACCGCCGGAGTCACAGCCTAGGAGGGCACAAGTATCATCACTGGTCCAGAGACCACCGCCGGATTCACAGCCCAGGAGGGCACAAGTATCGTCAGTGGTCAGGAGACCACCGCCGGAGTCACAGCCCAGGAGGGCACAAGTATCGTCACTGGTCAGGAGACCACCGCCAGAGTCATTGCCCAGGAGGGCACAAGTATCGTCACTGGTCCAGAGACCACCGCCGGAGTCACGGTCCAGGAGGGCACAAGTATCGTCACTGGTCAGGAGACCACCGCTGGAGTCACAGCCCAGGAGGGCACAAGTATCGTCACTGGTCAGGAGACCACCGCCGGAGTCACAGCCCAGGAGGGCACAAGTATCGTCACTGGTCAGGAGACCACCGCCACCGCCAGAGTCACATCCCAGGAGGGCCCCGGCTGCCACAGCCCAGGTGGGCTATGATGGAACGTCATGCCACACACAAATGCCCAGTGTAGGGAACGTCATGCCACACACCAATGTCCATACCAGAACCGCCATGGCAAAGCACGCTGAACAGTCCTGAACCGCCATGTCGAAGCACCGCTGAACAGGGCAAAGACCGCCATGGCAAAGCACCGCTGAACAGGGCAAAGACTGCCATAGCAAAGCACCGCTGAACAGTCCTGAACCGCCATGTCGAAGCACCGCTGAACAGGGCAAAGACCGCCATGGCAAAGCACCGCTGAACAGGGAAAAGACCGCCATGGCAAAGCACCGCTGAACAGTCCTGAACCGCCATGTCGAAGCACCGCTGAACAGGGCAAAGAGCGCCATGGCAAAGCACCGCTGAACAAGGCAAAGAGCGCCATGGCAAAGCACTGCTGAACAGGGCAAAGACCGCCATGGCAAAGCACCACTGAACAGTCCTGAACCGCCATGTCGAAGCACCACTGAACAGGGCAAGCACCGGGTAGGAATGAATAGACCACCACATCAGGCATCCTTTTCCCATGTGCAGCTGGGACAGTGACAGGACAGGAACTTTCACGGGGAGACTCATCCAGTCTGGGCACTAGTCCCCCTCCAGGACCAGTGGAGACCTGCATCCACTCTGTCTGTCCTGCACAGGATGAAGCACTCTGGGCACCAGTCCCCCCCAGTACCAGTGGAGACCTGCATCTACTTGAGAGACTGTGGCTTTGCACTCCCCAGGATGGCACAGTGGGCACCCCACCCACTGTAGAGACTTGAGAGACTGTGGCTTTGCACTCCCCAGGATGGCACAGTGGGCACCCCACCCACTGTAGAGACTTGAGAGACTGTGGCTTTGCACTCCCCAGGATGGCACAGTGGGCACCCCACCCACTGTAGAGACTTGAGAGACTGTGGCTTTGCACTCCCCAGGATGGCACAGTGGGCAAGCCACCCACTGTAGAGACTTGAGAGACTGTGGCTTTGCACTCCCCAGGATGGCACAGTGGGCATCCCACCCACTGTAGAGACTTGAGAGACTGTGGCTTTGCACTCCCCAGGATGGCACAGTGGGCACCCCACCCACTGTAGAGACTTTATAGACTGTGGCTTTGCACTCCCCAGGATGGCAGAGTGGGCACCCCACCCACTGTAGAGACTTGAGAGACTGTGGCTTTGCACTCCCCAGGATGGCACAGTGGGCAAGACACCCACTGTAGAGACTTGAGAGACTGTGGCTTTGCACTCCCCAGGATGGCACAGTGGGCACCCCACCCACTGTAGAGACTTGAAAGACTATGGCTTTGCATTCCCCAGGATACATAAATGGGCATGGAGCCCCGTCGTGGATCTGGCTTTGCAGTCATCCTGCTGAGGTGCCCCCCCTTCGCTTCCCCATGAGGTGCCTGTAGTATTTCTATCTGATGCCCCGGCAGTGTTCTCTCCGATTGTGGTCAGGTATCCTTTGTGGGCCTCGCCCATGTATTTTTGGACTGTTGGTGCACAGACATTGTTGTGTACATATCTGCACTACTTCTCGTACTGTATATAAGTATGACTGATTTTCATATATATCTGTATATTTTTATATGACATGTATATTGCCACATTACAATGTTTGACCGAATTTCGCTTTGTCTTTTCATTCTTCCGGGGGGATTGTAGGTTGTTTCTGTGATTTTTGTGAATGCATTGGTGTGTATGTTGTATAATGCGAGGTTGGGGGTGGGGGTGTGGGTGTTTGGTGGGTGTCCCCCTAACTTTTGCCTCCCCCCTCCTCCATGTCGTAGGTGCAGTACTCACCGTTGTCTTCCGTGCCTACGTAGATGATGGTCGTCCTCGTTCCTCGTGGGATGTGTTCAGTTGAGCGTTTTCCCATTGCCAAAGCTGTTTCTGCCGTGTTTTTATCCACGGTGAATCTGCCCCGGAAAAGGTGGCGGATTGGCGGGTTGTGATACTATGGGCGGTACATTGTGTTCCGCCTGTCTGTTGGCGGTGACCGCCGCGCTGCTTGTCTGTACCGCCGTGGCGGGCGGTGTGTTAAAGTGGCTGTCTTTGTTGGCGGCTCCCGCCAGGGTCATAATTCTCTTTTTTTGTCCGCCGGCCTGTTGGCGGTCTTACCGCCGTTTTAACACCGTCCGCCAGGGTTGTAATGACCTCCATAGTCTTTAGTCAGTGTCTCTATTGTTCAAGTCCTGGGAAAGTACATTTAGCCTACAGTACACATAATTGTATCAAATTGACTTCATCATCTCCTGTCCGCTGGTACATTGCAGTATGTTCCAGCAGAGCCATCTGAACTCTGCACTGATGAAGGTCCTTCACTCCGGTTTCCAGTCCACGCAAGCCTTGTCGAGTCTTCACGTCGTAAGCAGGCAAGGCCCAGTGAAACCAGGCCTTTAAACCGGCTAAGTTAAGAATGTGATTTAACACAAAACATAGGTTATACGTCCAGTTATGATATATTAATACATTTTACATGAAGTTTCTCATTGTTTAGCATCTTGTTAATACACATGGTGACCACTCCCCGTGGGCACATTTTTGTTTGCACACGTTATTTCCCAATATTAATTTCTCTACGCATTTTTCTCATTAATAAACACACATTAATCATTAGAAATTTCCTGAATTAGCATGTCTGCTCCATCAGTGGCATACCACTAGTGAGGATCCCGATTCTGAATTATCATGTGCATGAGCGCCCCTTCTGATTCTCCTTTATACAGCAAAACAGCCATTTCCAAAAATAACAATCACTTTTGGCACAGAACGCTTAAATAGTGGACATCAAATTACTAAACAGTACTAAGCAATGCCAATGAATCCAAATATATCTGTGGTTGGGATGTGAACCATTTGTGAAGTGTATCACAGACTTATCTTCATTGGCAGTTAGGCCCATATTTATACTTTTTTAGTGCCGCATTTGTGTCATTTTTTTACGCAAAAGGGCCGCAAAATTACAAAATACAATTGTATTTTGTAAGATTGTGCCACTTCTGCATCGAAAAGCGGCTCAAATGCGGCGCTAAAAAAGTATAAATATGGGCCTTAGCTGCTTGTAGTGCCTGGCTTATTGGTCCTTTGATCTCACGCTACTCCTGGACTTCTCTGGCTGTACTGTGTGGTCCTGGTACCATAGAGGGTCTTCTGAACTACAGGCAGCTTCCTGATTAGTCCAAACCTGCTCCTTCCCTTGTGATAGGGTTTTGCTTCCCACTTTTTCCACAAGTTGAGAGAACTCAGCATGTCCTTATCTGGGCTTCTTGCTCAAGGGCAGAGTGTGAGAAAACAGGGCTGATTGCAGAGGCCCCCTAACTTTTTGCCCCCATTTTCCACTTTTTGCTGGTGTTTTCCTGACTCTGATGGTGCCCTGGTTACTGCTAACCAGTCCCAGGGCCTGTGCTCTGTGTAAAATGGATATGCAAATTAGGCTAATTATAATTGGCTAAGTAATTGTCTAAGTGAACCTACCTATAAGTCCCTAGTATATGGTAGGGCATGTCTGTTTAGGGACCACAGCATAGGTAGTGCACCCATAGGTGCACTGCTGAGGTGCCCAGTGTCATTTTAAAGGCAGGCCTGCCTTGCTGGCTGCTTTTAAATTAAAGTTATATGAAAATTCGACTTTGGAATTAAAAGTAGTTCCAAAGTCTTAAACTACCTTATTGTTACATATAAGTCACCACTAAGGTGTGCCCTATGTGCCCCTAGGGCTGGGTGCCATGTAACTATAAGCAGGGACTTTATAAAAATAGTTTTGTAAGACCTGGTGAGGTAAAAACAACCAAATTCGTTTTTCCCTCATTGTAGTAAATGGCCTTCATAGGCTAGAATGGGGAGACTTTATTTTAATTTTTAAAGTCTCCTTAAATGATGCATACCAATAATTTGGTATCAAATTAATTGTTGTAATAAATCCCACAACTTCCAGTTGTGGGATTTAATAGAACTTGTTCAGGTAAAGAGTTTTAAACTTTACCTGAAAAGTTGCCAATTTCAGCCCTGCATTGTTTTTACTGCTGTACTCTGATTGGCCAGCCTCTAGCAGTCTGGCCAGGGTGCCTTGATGAGGTGTGAAGTGGCCTGGCTTCACACAAAGGAATGTGCCTGTGGGAGGGAATCTCCCCTCAGCAGATGGTGAGGCAGGAAGGGGGAGGGCTACCAAACTGGTCTTCAAAGGCAGAGAAGGACATTTGGAGCAACCAGCAACACCCCCACATCCTGCAACCCCAGACAACTAGGTGCCCCCTTGATTAGATTAGGAGAGGGCAGGTGAGGGGTGTGTTTATGATGATTTTTAGCCACACCAGTGGGTGGGCTCAGCCAGATGTAACCTCCAAAAATCAGATTCAGCCATGATGGATTTGTGAAGAATGTTGCCTCCTGGGATTGATTTTTGCCACACTTCCCAGGACGTGGTCATCACACGGGGAAGGACCCTGCACCTGATTGGAGAACCAGGAACCCCCTGCTTTTCACCCAGGAGCAAGGATAAAACTGGCAGACCTGCACCCACACCCAGATCCCCATCAGATTCCAACAAGGAAGAACCAAAGGAGAAGAAGGACTGCCCTGCTGGACCCCTGGCCTGCACCTGGAACCTGCACTCAGAAGGACTGCACCAGCTGCACACTTGGGCTTCACCACAAGAAGGACTTTGCCTGGCTTCAACTGGTTCAAGGAGGGACTCCCTGTTTGCTACAGGTGAAAAGTTGCTATCCAGATTCCCCTGCACCAACTCCTGAAGAAATCAGCCAGCTGGCCACTGCCCAGTGGCCAAAAAGGAGTTTGCGCCAGGTGCATTCTGGGAGTTGTAGTCCGCACCCCCCAAGGACCATCTCAGAACTTCTGGACCCTTGGGGTGAGCTGTGGACCTCAAAAGAACCTTAAAAGGACATCTGGGAGAAGCCCCAGAAGTTTGGAGAAGTCTGGAGAACTTTTGTAAAAAAGCTCCATAGAGGGACTGACCCGCCGCGGCAACTCTAGCCGGCTTGCCTCAACCGCGACCCGGCCTGATTTGCTGGTTCGTCCCGGTAAAGAAAATCTCTGAAAAAGAGACTAAGTCCGAAGGTAAAAAGTTGACCGGGATCTCCCAGCCAGCGTATCCGAGTAGGGCTCCAGGGACGTCGGATCAAGATCCAGATTTACCCCAGTCGAAGGACTTTCACCTCGAAAAAACGACTAAGTCTGAAGGTAAAAATCTCCAGCGAGGATTCCCGTATCGCGTATCCGGAGAAGGGCTCCAGGAGGTCAGATTGGACTGGCAGGTTCGTCCCGCTGAAGAAAATCTTCAAAAAAGAGACTAAGGGGGTCATTCTGACCCCGGCGGTCACCGACCGCCAGGGCCAATGACCACGGAAGCACCGCCAACAGGCTGGCGGTGCTTCCTGGGCCATTCTGACCGCGGCGGTAAAGCCGCGGTCAGAAAAGGGGAACCGGGGGTTTTCCGCCGGTTTACCCCTGGCCCAAGGAATCCTCCATGGCGGCGCTGCTTGCAGCGCCGCCATGGGGATTCCGACCCCCTTCCCGCCATCCTGTTCCTGGCGGTTTTTACCGCCAGGAACAGGATGGCGGGAACGGGTGTCGTGGGGCCCCCTAACAGGGCCCCACAAAGATTTTCAGTGTCTGCTTTGCAGACACTGAAAATCGCGACGGGTGCCACTGCACCCGTCGCACCCCTGCAAATCCGCCGGCTCCATTCGGAGCCGGCTTCCTCATTGCAGGGGCTTTCCCGCTGGGCCGGCGGGCGATCTTTTGGAATGACCCCCTAAGTGTGAAGGTAAACTTTTAACCGAGGCCTCCCGCGGCGTGTAGCCGAGCAGGGCTCCATCGCGGTTGGCCTTAAACTTTGATTTGCCCCAGTCGAGGTGCAACCAGATGACCCGATTGGCACTTTTTGTTGCTAGGCGCTAAAAAAAAAACAATTCTTTAAAAATTCATATCTCTGGTTCCCCTTATCCGATTTTATTCGTTTTGGTGTCATTTTAAAGATAAAAATATAATCTATTTTTTATAAATTGGTTTTGGATTTTTAAACTGTTTCCTGTGTTTTATTTAATTACTGTTTTGTGATGTTTGAATGCTTTACACTCTGTCTCCTAAGTTAAGCCTTGACGCTCGTTGCCAAGCTACCAAGGGTTGAGCTGGGTTTAATTTACTGAGACCTAACTGGACCTTAGTGGAGGTTAGTGGCCTATTGCTAAGTCTAGGTACCTACCTGCCCTTACCAATAACCCATTTTCCAACACAGAGTAGTCAAATACAGACAGAAGGTTTATTTTGTGAAAGGTTTCTTAGGTGTCTGGTAACAGGCTGGCATTCTTCAGTTTTCAAATGTATATACAATTCAATTACCTTTTTCCAGGGCCAGCTTTAGAGCTGGTGACATATGGTGTAACAACCTTTTTTGAAGTTCAAGGTGTAGGAGTAACAGGTTATCCATACTACTAGGCACTATGGGCCAGATGTACCATCCATTTTTGCATTCGCAAGCGGTGCGAATGGCCGTTGGCGAATGCACAAATGCCTTTCAGTATTTATGAAAGGCATTCGCAATGCAAATTTAAGGAATCGCTAAAATAGCGATTCCTTAAAATTGTGAGCCCATTTAGAGAATCGCAAATTGCGATTCTCTAAATCAGAAATCTCAAATAAGGATTCCTTATTTGCGATTTCTAAACCACATGTAACAAGCAATTCCTTAATGCGAATTGGGCATTAAGGAATCGCTATGTCCACCAAGTTGAACTTGGTGGTAACTATGTGCAAATTTTAAAAATGCATTTTTAAAATTGACATGTAACGCACACATGCCCCTTTGGCGTTTGTGCCTCTTACATGTCCTATAAAAAATTCTTGGGGTATAGCAGAGGGGGCCTTAGGCCCCCAGCACCCTGGGTTTTGCATTTCCCAAATTGGCGAATTCCAGTTAGGAATTCGCAATTTGGGAAATGCAAAAAATTCGCAAATATGGGCCTACAGGCCCATAGGTGCGAATGGGGCCCATATGTGCGAATGGGGCCAGTATCGCAATTTACGATTCGGTAATAGCATTTGCGATTTTTAAGAAATCGCTATTACCGAATCGCAAATATGATACATTTCATTTTGCGATTCAGAAATAGCGATTTCTTAAAAATCGCTATTACCAAATCACAAAAGGGTTAGATGATACATCTGGCCCTATATTTCAGCAGCGGCTACTAGTGAGGGGGACAGTGGGTGGGGAGATGGAGCGTTTTAGTGTTAGTTAAAATTTTACTTACTTGGCGGCAGCTGTCTGTCTCCGGTCCCGATTCCGCAGGGCTGGTGCACACTGCACAGGCTCCCAGCTGCCAATCAAGACACTGCTCTAATTCTGGCAACACTGTTTACCAGCATGAAAGCAGTGCCGTTATTGGCCTCAGCGGGCTGGTTTAGCGCTCCCTCAGAGCCTGGGAGCCTCTACCTCTTCTCCACTCAGCTGTTGCAGCACAGCCGGATGGAGAGATCTAAATGCACACATTGGTTTGGCTGGGCTTGGCCAGTGAGCCAAACCAACACGGGAATTTACTGTGCACACAACTCTGCCTCCCCCTGCTGCCATTATGGTCCCTCCCTGCCCTAGTGTCAGTGAGTTCCAGCACCTTCTGAAAAATAAAAAATAAAATAAAATGGTTTTATTATCATTTTATTTTTTACTTTTCCCTCTTTTGGCTCACAGCAGGGGATAGAGCGATACTCCTCCACCATAACAGAGGAGCAGCCACTGGTATATTTTAAGAGTGTTTGGGTTAGTACAAACTCAGGATTTAATACATACCACAATGGTGGGCTTGGCTTTACTAACAATAATTTATTTTTATACAAACAGGCCCTTTTTCGCAACATTAGGATAATGCAAGAGTAGGGAACAAAATATACAGTCTAACCTATACCATGTAGTGCGCATGCAGCTCTTTGATGACAGTTCATAGGTCAATGTGCTATATCAGGATTGTATGGGGGTGTGACCAAACCACCTGCTAGTTGTCCTCTGACGAATGAGTCTCATAGCTGCCTCGGTGCAGTTTTCTGGAGCCTCATTGTGTTGGACAAACGTAAGTCATGACATGAGCAGCGGCGGTGATTTGAGCATGTGGGGAACAGGTAGTTAAACTTTTTGGAACAATTAAAGCCCGCATTCAGTACCTTTCTTCCTCCCCAACATTTCCCTCACACTCAGTGGCCACGGATACCATTTTGTGAAGGAAGGACTTGGCAGCGTGCTGTTCTGTCCTGTGCTGCTTAACCTCACTACTACTTAATTTGCAAAAATGCTTCAAATCCACATTTAATTGCCTGCATAATGCTTCACCTGCCGTAACTGTTCTTAAAATGTATGAATAATGCTTCAAGTTGAATGAGAAATTCGTATTTATTTACCTGCATAATATTTCAGCTTTGCTGAGGAATTCCACTGAGAGCATATCTGCTTACTAATAGACGGCACCTCCTAATTGTCATTACAATTGTCTGGTCATACATTTGAGTGACCCTGACATTGACTGTAATGATTTGAAGCACACAAAAGTGCATTCCTCCATGGGACTTTATTTAAAGTTTTGCCTAAACCTTTTTTTCTCTTCCTGAATAAGAACTGTATCATATAGAAGTGGGTCCATTTCACATATGCCTTTATTTCCAGTTTTTCTTAAGCTGTTGCCAAACAAATGTATCTTTCTATTGAACCCCATAGCATCTTATTTATATGCAAAACTATGGACCATACTCCATCTTGTAATCAAAAGGTTGTCACCTCACCCAGAAAAATGTCTTCTACACACAAAGACAATGGTCCTGATGCTAAAAGGCAAGAAAAGGATCCAGGGTCAACAAATTGTCCTTTGCCTTTGACACTTGAAGATTTAATGGAAGAAATAAAACTCTTGAAACCTTTTGTGATGGAGACCAACGCTACGCTCCAAAGGATAGAAGACAAATGGTCACATCTTGAATCCTGAGTGTCTGAAGTGGAACAGCAGATGAGCAACGTTCAGGACATGGCAACCAAAATTGAAGCCATGTTCAAGGTAACATTACTTCAACCACAACAAATGGATGATTGGAAAACTGCAATAGATGCATTAATCTAGGACCTTACAGGATTCCTGAAGGAACAGAGGGTTCTAGATGCTTGCCTTTCTCAAAACACATATTCCAAAAATAGTTGAGCTCAAGGAAGGATTGACTCCCTGTTTACAGCGATCCTACCGGATAGGTCCTAAGCATTTGAGAGCTTCTTCATTAGGATGTCCAAGAGGAATTATTGTTTTGTTTTTGGAATCTACTGAGTTACTTATGGTTTTGTCAGCAGTCAAGCAAAGGAAACAAATGCTCTGGCCAGTCCAGAAAGTTTTGTTCTCTCAAGAAGTGGCCCGCACAACAGCAGAGCGACATAAGGAATTGTTATCATTTTGTCCTGCCCTACACTCTATGAATGCCCATTATGGCCTCATACACCCATGTTTTTTCTAATTGACATATGAAGAAAGAACCTTCTCATTTGACTCCAAGATGACTTAAACAAATTTATTTCTCAGCACAAGTAAGAGGAAATGGAATTTGGGAAAATATGAATCGTTTTCTGTATTCATAACACTTATTTTTCTGTTATATCTAGCATATAATTTAGTCCTTGTTTTAAAATGCAGTTATGGTGATAAATAACTTCTGTTTTTGACATATATATTTTTTCTTTCTCTTGTTCTTTTTGCAGATGTTTCTTGTCCTACCCGGATTCCCATCCCGGATGTTTTATTAATTTGTGTATTCTTCCCCTGACCTAATGTTTACATTTGTCTCCATTTGTCCGTAAGTGTTATCTTGTTGTCCTAACTTATGTTTTACCTCCTTTTTAAGTATTGTAAGAGCATTGTATAATGATTTTTAAATGTCTCCGAGGGTCATACCATCAGCTTATGTTTTACTTGGTGTCTATTGTTGATCTTTTTCTGCACCTTTCCCCACCCCACCAATATATTGCTATCTCACTTTATGGCTGAAACCTTTTGACTTTTTGCCATCTTAATCTTCTTTTTCAAGTTCTATCCATTTTCTCCCTTTTTTTCTTTTCCTTTTTCCCCTCTCGTTTCTACTTACTCATTACCTTCTGGTATTACGCTGCACTCCAATTTCATTCTATTGGAGATCATACCTGATCTGTTTCAATTACTTTATTAAGTTGACGATTGATATCTACTATGCTTTTCTTTGCCCCTATTTAAATCACAAATAATCTTTGAGTTGTGTCTCAGAATGTTGAAGGTTTACACAACCCCGTAAAGAAGCAGAGAGCCCTTACCCATCTAGCTAGATTATGATGCAAAGTTGCTTTGTTACGAAAGACTCACTTTACAGATACGGACATTCATTCATTAAGGAAGCAGCGGGTAGGTCACAACTTCTATTTTCCCACATAACAACATAAAAATCAGGGTAGTCCTTATCCTTGATGGTAGAGAAGCAGGGAAGGAATGATGAGTGTAGATGGCTCCTCCTACATCTTATTATAAATAACACCCCAATTTCCCAATTTCCCTTCTTAATATATATGGCCCTACCGGTGTGAATGTTTCTTTTTGGCAACATATGTCAAAACGTTTTAGATCCTAATTCAAGTCTCTTCAATCATAGGAAATCCCTAGCAAGTTATATTCCTAATCAAATGCAAAAAGTATTTAAGAATGCTATACCTGAGGATTGATAGACTCTTGGGGGATTTATAATCCTGACAAGATAGAATTTACATTTGGGGGATTTATAATTCTGACAAGCTAGAATATACATTTTATTCCCCCATGCATCAATCTAAATCTAGAATAGATTATATATTCCTTACACCACATTTACTCTCCACTTTAGCACATGCTGAAGTAGGGTCTATATTTATATCAAATCACAACCCAGTTCTTGTTGACATTGAAATATTGCCAGAAACCCCCAGGTTCCCCTAAGTGGCACTTAGATCTGCCAAAATGTTGTTCTAAGTCTCACCCTATGGCTTGCGGTCCCAAACATGATTTGTTTTGGACCCTCTCTATTAATGGGAACAGATTAGAACTTGGCTAGCTTTCCATATTTAGGGCTCATGTTTGAATCTAGCAGCTCCTGGGGTCAAAATATTAAGCATATTATGGACCCTCTCTATTAAGCACTGTCTTGTTAAGTTTTCACAAGTTGTGAGCTCGCTTTTTAATATTTGTCAGACTGTAGTGGGTAAGCCCATCCCTTCTCTTTTAGAGATATACAATAAAGAATGTGTTCCAACTGTTAGTTACGGGAACTTCCCAATTCAACATTACTTTTGCCATGAATAACTTGCCTTATCATATCTCGAGGATTACTTTAAGTTTGCTCCCCTTTCGTTATGACTTTCAGTATGGAATAACGCCTGGGCTACTTTTAATCAGTCTATCATCGATGAACATCTACAATAAGAGTACAGTGTGAATATTTCTTGGCTCCAATATGTTAAGCTTAAGTTTGCTGATTTAGATACTTATTGTTTGTTTGACAATTCATCAACTATATGCAAAAGTGATGAATTGTCTGTCAAATGTTTATTTGTGGAAAGGCACTGTATTCTAAGGGAAAGTTTGGGACAAAGAAAGCCACTTGTTCGGCAATATGCTGTTTTTAAAACTAACGTCAGTGTGTAGCCTTACCTAACCTTAGAATGTAATAGAAAGCACTGTCACTGAGAGCCGGCACCATATGTTGCCTACGATGTTTTTGATAGGGGTATTTTGGTGATTTATAAGGGAAAATATGTACTTGTGACAGCACATCTGCACCATCCCCTTTACATTTTACATTATTCTGCAAATGTTAAAGCATTTTAGATCACTTTTTTATTACCTATGTTAAGGATGCATACATTTAAGCAATGTAGAGTTGCTTTTTTTACAATTGTTTCCAAACGGGAATGTGTGGTTTAGATTGGGGTGCTTCCTTAAACCAGAAGTGGTTTATCGCAAATGTGTAAATCAGTTTTTGTGAATATTTTGCTTATTTGTTTTTTATAGGTATACTTGTATGATTGTCTCTGACATTTAAATAAAGATCACTGATGATGATGGTGAGTACAAGTAAAACAATTTACTGTCTCAAAAAGCACACATTGCTATAGTAGTCCCAGGATATGAAGGGAACAACTTTGTGTTTGGATGTCCTCCTTGTGAAAAATGCTATCACTAGCAGTCAAGTTAGCCAATGGTGGCAGTGGGCTGACCCACTGACCAAAGCTATGTGCTGTGGTGAAAGGGAGAAAAATGTGAATGGCACAATAATAATAATGGATAAAGTCAGCAAGTTGAAAGCTAACTATAAGTCAGTATATTTTAAATATAATTGTGGGGGGCGTGGCCACGGAGCCGAGCATGGCGCACGCTTAGCTGATCGGCTCCGGAGGGGCCGACTTTAAATCGGTGCCTGGACGCGCTGAAGCGGGCGGTCCGGTGCCCAAAGTGGAGTGGGTCGACTGCTGCGGACGGGGGGACCAAGGAGGTGCGGTCTCGCCCCCCTGGAGCGGGCCCCGAGTGAATGGGGCTGATCGGAGCTACGGGGAGGTCGCGGCCCAGCCGGCGGGCGGGGCCGAGACGCGCTGTGCCGGGGGGCTCCCCGTGTTGGAGGATAGCGGGTGAGCGGCCGACGCTGCCGGGGCGGCTTGAGTGCGGCCGCGGCCCCGGGGGCGGTCTCCGGCGGGCTCGTGCGCCCCGGTGCAGGCCTGGGACCGCGTGGGTCGCCGCTGGATTGCGCCCGCGGCCCCGGACCGAGCGGTACGCTGCGCCCGGCGCTGGCCTTGAATGCGGGCCCGCCCTGAAGGAGGGGTGCAGACCGGAGCGCCTGGTGGGGGCACCTACCGGTGGCGAGTCGGCCTCCAGCTCGGGAGGCGGAGCCTGATGCTCCCTGGCTGAGGGACTACGCACAGCGGAGAGACGCGGAGGCGGGGGGCCTCCCGGGGCTGCCCGGTGAGGGCCCCGCTTTGGGTGCGCCCCCCTGGTGAATGCACGACCGGATCTTTGGTGTTTGCTGCCCGGGAGCCCCCGAATGCCGACGACGGGACTTACTACACCCAGAGCCGTCCAAGATGAGTACTGACTGTCCTTTGTGGGGCGGGACAGCGTGGAATCACCTTGTGCCATCTGCCGTCATCTACCAGTGTTGGGGGCCGGATGCCCTTGTTCCCGGGTGCGGAGCCCCCTTTGGTTGACCGGACCAACCCAGACCGGAAGGCCTTGCTACACCAATCGCTTATACGCACAACAATGCAAAGCTACGAAAGCATACTAGCCCCGGCTTAGCCAAAAACTGGCTTCTTGCCTATGGAGTAGATATGACGCGAACGGGGGACTGAGCTCGGCGTATTCACGATCGCTCGGTCTGCGGGGGGCCACTGGTGGACCTGGGCCTGAGCGCACTGGGCGCTAGCCTCATTGAGTCGCCCCGACCTGCCTGTCCAATGCCCCCCAAGGGCAAACATAAGAGCAAAACCATGGACCCTCTGGCACATACAATACTGGGGGAGAATGAACCGACCACGCAAAGCCAGCCGCAAAGCAAAATGCAAGATACTCTAGACAAAATACTGGGTGCCATTGAGGACACCAAATCCACATTACAGCGCGACATCAATCAGGTGGCGATAGAGGTGGGCCTCCTGAGAGCTGATCATCACAAATTGGCTGACAGAGTAAAAGAAGCGGAGGCAACGCTAGCGGAAGTAGTCCCAAAACAAGATGATGTATCAGCGGCGATGACCTCCTTGGCTGGCAGAGTGGCGAAGCTTGAACAGCGAGCTGAAGACGCAGAAGGCAGAAATAGGAGGAATAACATTCGCGTGGTGGGCCTCCCTGAAGGGGCCAAGGGGCCGAATATGGTGGAGTTTCTGGAGGAATGGCTAAGCACAATTGTCGCACCAGGATGTCTGACCCCCTTCTACTCACTGGAGCGAGCTCACCGTGTACCAGCTAGACCACTAGCTCCTAGCAGGCCTCCACGGGCAGTAATAGCTAGACTCCTGCACTACAGGGACAGAGACATCCTCTTGCAGAAAGCCAGGGAAATGGGCCCATTTAAAGTAGCCAATGGTGAAGCAACATTGTTCCCTGACTTCACCTTAGAGGTCCAAAACAAGCGCGCCTCCTTCCTAGCCGTTAAAAGAACCTTGCGAGACGAGGGGATACAGTACTCGCTACTCTACCCAGCAAGACTACGAGTGATTGCGGAGGGGAAAACCACGTTCTTCCAAACCCCAGAGGGGGCATGGGAGTGGCTTGAAAGATCGGGGACACAGCCGACACGACCAGTATCGGAAAACCGCGGGGCGGGCGGGACCCGGCGGGCCTCGAAGGGGAAAAGACTCAGAAACCGCCAGAGACTAGCACCAACGCGGACACAGAGGGAAACTGTCAAGAGAGAGGCCCTGGTGGCAGCGGCCAAGGTGGGTGGAGAGTCGTCGCCCCGGGGGATCTCCGAAGAAGAATCAGATAGTACGGTGGTGTCCTCGCCCGATGGCTCTGGGGACTCGACTTACGCACCAAGAGTGACCCCGCAGACCGCTGACGAACTTACATAGATCGTACCTGCGCCAGCGCTGAAAGGCGAGACAAGATAGGAAGCAAAATGGCCCCTCCGGACCTGGCCGCTCCCCCGGACCTGACTCTTGCCTGTCAGTCCTGACTGGCGGGTATTGCGGTGATGTGTTTGAATAATTTGCGGTGTTGCAGAACTTATTGGGCAGCCTACAGTTTCGGAGGTGCCCTGGGGATGGGGAGTTGGGGTTTGCAGTTACTAGTTATATCGGCTACACGTGCGAAATGGTACGAGCATGAGGAAGGTACAAACTTGTGGGGGAATCGATCGGGGCCTTGGGCGTGCCGACCCTTCATACAACAGGCCTTGAGAATAGGATGGCAGACTACAATATCATAACTTGGAATGTCAGGGGGATGGGTACTCCTGCTAAGAGACATAGGTGGTCATTCTGACCCTGGCGGTCTTTGACCGCCAGGGCGGAGGACCGCGGGAGCACCGCCGACAGGCCGGCGGTGCTCCAATGGGGATTCCGACCGCGGCGGTAAAGCCGCGGTCGGACCGGCACCACTGGCGGGGTCCCGCCAGTGTACCGCGGCCCCATTGAATCCTCCGCGGCGGCGCAGCTTGCTGCACCGCCGCGGGGATTCCGACCCCCCCTACCGCCATCCAGATCCCGGCGGTCGGACCGCCGAGATCCGGATGGCGGTAGGGGGGGTCGCGGGGCCCCTGGGGGCCCCTGCAGTGCCCATGCCACTGGCATGGGCATTGCAGGGGCCCCCGTAAGAGGGCCCCTACATGTATTTCACTGTCTGCTGCGCAGACAGTGAAATACGCGACGGGTGCAACTGCACCCGTCGCACAGCTTCCACTCCGCCGGCTCGATTCCGAGCCGGCTTCATCGTGGAAGCCTCTTTCCCGCTGGGCTGGCTGGCGGTCTGAAGGCGACCGCCCGCCAGCCCAGCGGGAAAGTCAGAATTACCGCCGCGGTCTTTCGACCGCGGAACGGTAACCTGACGGCGGGACTTTGGCGGGCGGCCTCCGCCGCCCGCCAAGGTCAGAATGAGGGCCATAGAATCCTTTCCTTTCTAAAAAGGAGAGGGGCGCAGATAGCTATGCTACAGGAAACCCATCTCGCACCCGGAGAGGGAGAGAAACTAAGGCGGAGATGGAGGGGACAGGTGTTTGCCACAGAATATTCAGCTTACGCAAGGGGAGTCCTGATTTGGATTAGGGCGGGGGTCCCCTTCACGATCGATTCCTCCAACATAGACAATGAGGGAAGGTTTGTCATATTGGAAGGGAAATTACAGGGGCTCCAGTTGACCCTGAGTTGTATATACGCCCCCAACCAGGACCAAACAACATTTATGACGACCCTGTCTAGGCACCTTACACGTCATCGCACAGGGGAATTACTAGTAGGTGGAGACTTCAACGCAGTGCTCGACACTGACCTAGATAGATCTACCCCCCACTACAGGGAGCAACATCAACCAAAACAGCAAAAAAATTAGTTGGGGGGCTAGACGCCTGGGGGCTGGTAGATGCTTGGCGGTTACAACACCCAGCGACCAGGGATTATTTGTTTTATTCGGGTCTTCACCAGGTACACACCAGAATCGATAGGATAGTTTGCACTGCGGGACTGGCTCGTAGAGTGACCCATGCTGAATACCTTGCCCGCACAATATCAGATCACAACCCTCTATTACTGACACTGAGAGTATCACAGGAAAGACCCCCATACCGTCATGGAGAATGCTCCCGACAGCGCTTGAAGATCAGGCATACAGGGAGGAATTAAGATGCTTCCTAACAGAACATATAGAAACTAACCAGGGATCCACTTCCGCCAGAGGCATAGAGTGGGAAACTCTCAAGGTGGGGGTGCGGGGTCACTGCCTTGGACAGTCAGTGGGGATAAAACGTACGCTTGAGAGAGAATTAAACGCGCTGGAGAGGGTCATACATGAGGGGGAGCTGAGACAGGGCCCTGCAGGGCAAGTGGATGTAGAGTACGATCGTGCACGTAGAGAGCACTCCCAGGCTGAAGAGCGACTAAGATGCCATAGTATGCAAAGATACCTGGCATCCATACAGTCAGAGGAGGGACGATCTGGTAGACTATTGGCATGGTTGGTGCGACCGAACAGAGATAGTGACCCTATTGCAAGTGTACTAGACAGGGGGGGAACACGCAGACTTAGCCCAGACTCCATTAATGACGCATTTAGAGATTACTACACACACCTATATAAGAGGCCCGCAGACATGGAGAGGGGGACCCTTGACAATTTCCTAACTCGGATACCTTTACCGGTAATGAGCCCAGAGGACTAGCTTAAGTTTGCTGATTTATATACTTATTGTTTGTTTGACAATTCATCAACTATATGCAAAAGTGATGAATTGTCTGTCAAATGTTTATTTGTGGAAAGGCACTGTATTCTAAGGGAAAGTTTGGGACAAAGAAAGCCACTTGTTCGGCAATATGCTGTTTTTAAAACTAACGTCAGTGTGTAGCCTTACCTAACCTTAGAATGTAATAGAAAGCACTGTCACTGAGAGCCGGCACCATATGTTGCCTATGATGTTTTTGATAGGGGTATTTTGGTGATTTATAAGGGAAAATATGTACTTGTGACAGCACATCTGCACCATCCCCTTTACATTTTACATTATTCTGCAAATGTTAAAGCATTTTAGATCACTTTTTTATTACCTATGTTAAGGATGCATACATTTAAGCAATGTAGAGTTGCTTTTTTTACAATTGTTTCCAAACGGGAATGTGTGGTTTAGATTGGGGTGCTTCCTTAAACCAGAAGTGGTTTATCGCAAATGTGTAAATCAGTTTTTGTGAATATTTTGCTTATTTGTTTTTTATAGGTATACTTGTATGATTGTCTCTGACATTTAAATAAAGATCACTGATGATGATGGTGAGTACAAGTAAAACAATTTACTGTCTCAAAAAGCACACATTGCTATAGTAGTCCCAGGATATGAAGGGAACAACTTTGTGTTTGGATGTCCTCGTTGTGAAAAATGCTATCACTAGCAGTCAAGTTAGCCAATGGTGGCAGTGGGCTGACCCACTGACCAAAGCTATGTGCTGTGGTGAAAGGGAGAAAAATTTGAATGGCACAATAATAATAATGGATAAAGTCAGCAAGTTGAAAGCTAACTATAAGTCAGTATATTTTAAATATAATTGTGGGGGGCGTGGCCACGGAGCCGAGCATGGCGCACGCTTAGCTGATCGGCTCCGGAGGGGCCGACTTTAAATCGGTGCCTGGACGCGCTGAAGCGGGCGGTCCGGTGCCCAAAGTGGAGTGGGTCGACTGCTGCGGACGGGGGGACCGAGGAGGTGCGGTCTCGCCCCCCTGGAGCGGGCCCCGAGTGAATGGGGCTGATCGGAGCTACGGGGAGATCGCGGCCCAGCCGGCGGGCGGGGCCGAGACGCGCTGTGCCGGGGGGCTCCCCGTGTTGGAGGATAGCGGGTGAGCGGCTGACGCTGCCGGGGCGGCTTGAGTGCGGCCGCGGCCCCGGGGGCGGCCTCCGGCGGGCTCGTGCGCCCCGGTGCAGGCCTGGGACCGCGTGGGTCACCGCTGGATTGCGCCCGCGGCCCCGGACCGAGCGGTACGCTGCGCCCGGCGCTGGCCTTGAATGCGGGCCCACCCTGAAGGAGGGGTGCAGACCGGAGCGCCTGGTGGGGGCACCTACCGGTGGCAAGTCGGCCTCCAGCTCGGGAGGCGGAGCCTGATGCTCCCTGGCTGAGGGACTACGCACAGCGGAGAGACGCAGAGGCGGGGGGCCTCCCGGGGCTGCCCGGTGAGGGCCCCGCTTTGGGTGCGCCCCCCTGGTGAATGCACGACCGGATCTTTGGTGTTTGCTGCCCGGGAGCCCCCGAATGCCGACGACGGGACTTACTACACCCAGAGCCGTCCAAGATGAGTACTGACTGTCCTTTGTGGGGCGGGACAGCGTGGAATCGCCTTGTGCCATCTGCCGTCATCTACCAGTGTTGGGGGCCGGATGCCCTTGTTCCCGGGTGCGGAGCCCCCTTTGGTTGACCGGACCAACCCAGACCGGAAGGCCTTGCTACACCAATCGCTTATACGCACAACAACGCAAAGCTACGAAAGCATACTAGCCCCGTCTTAGCCAAAAACTGGCTTCTTGCCTATGGAGTAGATATGACGCGAACGGGGGACTGAGCGCGGCGTATTCACGATCGCTCGGTCCGCGGGGGGCCACTGGTGGACCTGGGCCTGAGCGCACTGGGCGCTAGCCTCATTGAGTCGCCCCGACCTGCCTGTCCAATGCCCCCCAAGGGCAAACATAAGAGCAAAACCATGGACCCTCTGGCACATACAATACTGGGGGAGAATGAACCGACCACGCAAAGCCAGCCGCAAAGCAAAATGCAAGATACTCTAGACAAAATACTGGGTGCCATTGAGGACACCAAATCCACATTACAGCGCGACATCAATCAGGTGGCGATAGAGGTGGGCCTCCTGAGAGCTGATCATCACAAATTGGCTGACAGAGTAAAAGAAGCGGAGGCAACGCTAGCGGAAGTAGTCCCAAAACAAGATGATGTATCAGCGGCGATGACCTCCTTGGCTGGCAGAGTGGCGAAGCTTGAACAGCGAGCTGAAGACGCAGAAGGCAGAAATAGGAGGAATAACATTCGCGTGGTGGGCCTCCCTGAAGGGGCCGAGGGGCCGAATATGGTGGAGTTTCTGGAGGAATGGCTAAGCACAGTTGTCGCACCAGGATGTCTGACCCCCTTCTACTCACTGGAGCGAGCTCACCGTGTACCAGCTAGACCACTAGCTCCTGGCAGGCCTCCAGGGGCAGTAATAGCCAGACTCCTGCACTACAGGGACAGAGACATCCTCTTGCAGAAAGCCAGGGAAATGGGCCCATTTAAAGTAGACAATGGTGAAGCAACATTGTTCCCTGACTTCACCTTAGAGGTCCAAAACAAGCGCGCCTCCTTCCTAGCCGTTAAAAGAACCTTGCGAGAAGAGGGGATACAGTACTCGCTACTCTACCCAGCAAGACTACGAGTGATTGCGGAGGGGAAAACCACGTTCTTCCAAACCCCAGAGGGGGCATGGGAGTGGCTTGAAAGATCGGGGACACAGCCGACACGACCAGTATCGGAAAACCACGGGGCGGGCGTGACCCGGCGGGCCTCGAATGGGAAAAGACTCAGAGACCGCCAGAGCCTAGCACCAACGCGGACACAGAGGGAAACTGGCAAGAGAGAGGCCCTGGTGGCAGCGGCCAATGTGGGTGGAGAGTCGTCGCCCCGGGGGATCTCCGAAGAAGAATCAGATAGTACGGTGGTGTACTCGCCCGATGGCTCTGGGGACTCGACTTACGCACCAAGAGTGACCCCGCAGACCGCTGACGAACTTACATAGATCGTACCTGCGCCAGCGCTGAAAGGCGAGACAAGATAGGAAGCAAAATGGCCCCTCCAGACCTGGCCGCTCCCCCGGACCTGACTCTTGCCTGTCAGTCCTGACTGGCGAGTATTGCGGTGATGTGTTTGAATAATTTGCAGTGTTGCAGAACTTATTGGGCAGCCTACAGTTCCGGAGGTGCCCTGGGGATGGGGAGTTGGGGTTTGCAGTTACTAGTTATATCGGCTACACGTGCGAAATGGTACGAGCATGAGGAAGGTACAAACTTGTGGGGGAATCGATTGGGGCCTTGGGCGTGCCGACCCTTCATACAACAGGCCTTGAGAATAGGATGGCAGACTACAATATCATAACTTGGAATGTCAGGGGGATGGATACTCCTGCTAAGAGACATAGAATCCTTTCCTTTCTAAAAAGGAGAGGGGCGCAGATAGCTATGCTACAGGAAACCCATCTCGCACCCGGAGAGGGAGAGAAACTAAGGCGGAGATGGAGGGGACAGGTGTTTGCCACAGAATATTCAGCTTACGCAAGGGGAGTCCTGATTTGGATTAGGGCGGGGGTCCCCTTCACGATCGATTCCTCCAACATAGAAAATGAGGGAAGGTTTGTCATATTGGAAGGGAAATTACAGGGGCTCCAGTTGACCCTGAGTTGTATATACGCCCCCAACCAGGACCAAACAACATTTATGACGACCCTGTCTAGGCACCTTACACGTCATCGCACAGGGGAATTACTAGTAGGTGGAGACTTCAACGCAGTGCTCGACACTGACCTAGATAGATCTACCCCCCCACTACAGGGAGCAACATCAACCAAAACAGCAAAAAATTTAGTTGGGTGGCTAGACGCCTTGGGGCTGGTAGATGCTTGGCGGTTACAACACCCAGCGACCAGGGATTATTCGTTTTATTCGGGTCTTCACCAGGCACACACCAGAATCGATAGGATAGTTTGCACTGCGGGACTGGCTCGTAGAGTGACCCATGCTGAATACCTTGCCCGCACAATATCAGATCACAACCCTCTATTACTGACACTGAGAGTATCACAGGAAAGACCCCCCATACCGTCATGGAGAATGCTCCCGACAGCGCTTGAAGATCAGGCATACAGGGAGGAATTAAGATGCTTCCTAACAGAACATATAGAAACTAACCAGGGATCCACTTCCGCCAGAGGCATAGAGTGGGAAACTCTCAAGGTGGGGGTGCGGGGTCACTGCCTTGGACAGTCAGTGGGGATAAAACGTACGCTTGAGAGAGAATTAAACACGCTGGAGAGGGTCATACATGAGGGGGAGCTGAGACAGGGCCCTGCAGGGCAAGTGGATGTAGAGTACGATCGTGCACGTAGAGAGCACTCCCAGGCTGAAGAGCGACTAAGATGCCATAGTATGCAAAGATACCTGGCATCCATACAGTCAGAGGAGGGACGATCTGGTAGACTATTGGCATGGTTGGTGCGACCGAACAGAGATAGTGACCCTATTGCAAGTGTACTAGACAGGGGGGGAACACGCAGACTTAGCCCAGACTCCATTAATGACGCATTTAGAGATTACTACACACACCTATATAGGAGGCCCGCAGACATGGTGAGGGGGACCCTTGACAATTTCCTAACTCGGATACCTTTACCGGTAATGAGCCCAGAGGACAGGGTCGGCTTGGGGGGCCCAGTGACTGCGGATGAGACGATCAAGGCAATAGCACAGTTGGCCCCTGGGAAGACCCCCGGAACAGATGGTCTTCCTATGGACTTTTATAAAAAGTATAAAACCTTACTAGTCCCTAGGCTGATAGAAATGTATTCGGAATCGGCAAAGAACTGAGAACTCCCACGTACATTGCGTGAGGCACTGGTAGTGCCACTTCCTAAAACAAAAAGCAAAGAGGCATCAGTGACAGACCATCGCCCACTATCAATGCTAAATAGTGACTTTAAGATCCTCAGTAAGATCCTGGCCAACCGGCTGTTGCCTCTTATGCCCACCTTGATACATCCTGACCAGAACGGCTTCATACCTGGTCGCAGCACCTCCCTAAACCTTAGGCGTATTTTCTCTATCATACACATGCCCAGTGAATCGAAGCCACCAACTGGGGCGCTGCTAGCAGTGGACTTTGAAAAGGCCTTCGATTCAATTAGGTGGGACTACCTGAGGGCGACAATGCTAAAGATGGGCCTGGGTGAGGGCTGGGCCGACTGGGTGGACCTGTTATATTCATCCCCACTGGCAAGGGTCAAGACAGGTAGGACAGTCTCTGGTGCCTACCCAGTACACCGAGGAACCAGACAGGGATGCCCCCTATCCCCATTGTTGTTCGCACTGGCGATGGAGCCCCTGGCGGCCTGTGTGCGAGGGGAGGGAGCGGCCAGAGGGATTCAGTGGGGACCAACTGATCACATTATATCGCTATATGCAGATGACATCTTGATCTATCTTAGAGATGGGGCGAGTGGTCTCCCCTGGGCCCTGAACGCCCTGGAGGAATTTGGAGAAGTGTCAGGATTACGACTAAACCGCAATAAAACATATGTGTTCCCCCTGGTGCCTGGATATAGTTGTCCTGCAACTTGCCCAGCAGACCTGAAATGGGCCCCACGGACATTTAGATACCTGGGGATCCAGATCTATCATGACGTGGGAGACTTAAGAGAGGGCAACCTTGGTAACGCGCTCCGATCCTTAAGATCCTCTGTAGAATTTTGGCGCTCTCTGAGGCTGTCGGTGATGGCCAGGGTGTCGCTCTCCAAGATGATCATGCTCCCCCGACTTCTCTACTACTTTGCCAACTTGCCACTGCTAATACCCCGAACCTGGTTCCGCGATCTGAACGTATTACTCAGAGAACTAATATGGGACAATGGGCGCAGGCGAACTACACTTGCAACTATCTGCAGACCACCCAACGCGGGTGGCCTGGGAGCCCCCGACTTTGAGGCATACTATTTGGCATCCCAATTACAGTGGATTCCTGGCTGGCTTGCGGGCCAGGGCCAACTGGATTTATATACAGCCCAAGGAGCAATAGACACGGCGTGGATTGTGACATGCATGACAAACAGAAAGATAACCCCCCTTGGGAACAATATAATGATAAAAGTGGCGCTGGCATGCTGGAAAAGATGCATGAAGAGGGTGGGAGTGGGCCCTCCATATTCCCCAGCTTTGCCACTGGCGGTGCTTGCCATAGAACCCAGGGGGAAAGGGCCGGGAAACACCGGACTTGGCCCCTGGTTGTCATCTGGAATAGAAGTAGTAGGAGGACTCTTCAGGGAGGGAGTGTTGAGGGAATTTACTGAATTAACTGAAGAAGTGGTTCCTGGGGGGCAGTTCCTGCTTTATAGGAAACTAGTACACACTCTTAAGACCCACTGGGGACGGTGAACGCAGAGCCTACCACACACGAGGTCCTGAACTCGCTGTTGACATTAGGGGAAGAATCACATCTGATCACTAAAATATATCAGGCCCAAGTTGAGGCAGCCTTGGATCCACTACGGTCGCTGAGAGGACGGTGGGAGGGCACAATTGGGCGGGAACTAACTGAATCAGAATGGAGGAGAGCACTGACCTACCCCCGAAAAATATCACGTAATACACGGCTAAGATACATTCAGTATAATTACTTGCACAGAACCTACCTCACGCCTCACAGACTGTTCCGTATATATGGAGGGGCCTTGGGGAATTGCCCGAGATGTGGAGGAGGAGGGGCAGATTTTGACCACATGGTTTGGACTTGCTCGGCGATCCAGGCGGGCTGGAGGGAAATATTGCCCACCCTGTCTGAGTTGATTGAGTCTGAGTTAAGACCCACCCCTGAGCTGTGCCTGCTGGGCCTCAGACCAGCTGCGCTCTGCGGAAAAGTGGAGGGGCGCTTTCTGGACCTTTCCCTTGCTCTTTATAAGAGACTAATCTCAAGGGGCTGGAAGGCCACAGATCACCCCCTACTGTCTGACTGGAAAAGGGATATATCGACATGGACTAGAGCTGAACTACAGGTCCTAAAAGCAGAGGAAGCCAGAAATATTCGCCAGGTTCCTATAGCCCCGGGGTGGGAGAATTTAATGACGAGCTGGGAGAGTATAAATAAGAGGCTGGCAAGCCCAGTAGGAGAAACCAGTGCAACTCAATCCACACCGAGGATGGAACCAAATGGTGGAAGCACATAGACAGGCACCCAAGAACAGACCCTAGTCACACACAGATCGCACCAAGAGTAAAGGTGGAAGGACAGTTGGACCTCTGACTCCTGATCCACTGACAATAATAGTAAGCAACGTGAGTGTCACGCCACCTCCACGGTGCGCCGGTGCGCCCTGGATTACCATCTTCCCTCACTCAAAAATGGGCACATAATAGTATCTTCAAGCTAGCAATCACAAAAGCCATTTGCACGAAGCCGTAAAGTTGACCGTTTGGGGTCATTTGAATTTCTTTTTTCTCCCCTTCCTCCTTTCCCTACCTCCAACTAACTCAAAACGATTGCCAATAGAAATTGTACATCGCATACCTCGGGTTCTCCCTCCCCCTCACCTTCCTCTTCCCCTCCCACCACCCTTACCTTCCTGTATCCAACCCCGAGCACCACCCTCCCAAGTTACAAGGAAGAAGGGGTCCAAGTTTGTTGTTTGATTGTTTATTGCACAGAATAACGAATTGCAGAAAGGAAATATACTTTAACAAGTAAATGTGCATAATTTATTGAATAAAAAATGTTAAGACCAACGATAATAAAGAGTGCAAACATTGAGCAAAAAGAAGAATACAACAGTATAAGCAAAAAATGCATGTAAAATGAACAAATATGAAACTGTGTAAAAACAAAATGTTAATAAAAATATATTAAAAAAATATATATATTTTAAATATAATTGTAGTAAAATCAATAGGTATTGGCTAGTGACAAACCTGAAAAAGTCTTTTTTTCCAGTTGTGCTGCTGGATATCCTGTCCACTATACAAAGAGAAAAGCCACAAATAGATAGTGCAAATTTTGCACCAACTATTTGTGACCACTGACAAAGTTTGTGAAGAAGTCTATGTACCTAAAGGTGTTGTCTCAAAATCTCGAATGTCAAAAGATTATAGAATGAGCTGCCTAATAAATATTAATTAGACAGATTGTTATCTGTGATCCCTCTGTGACTGCGCCACCGAGAAAGGGCAGAAATGCACTGCATCTGCAAGATAAGGTGCATTTCTGTCCTCTCCCCCTGTGCTGGTGCACATATTGCTGTCTCGCCCCACGCAGGCACCCTTGCACTGTGGTGCATGGGTGCCTGCATTGTGGGAACGATTGTCTTTGTGCAGGAAGGGGCACCTTCCTGCACAAAACAATCAATGGAGGCGATTTCCTCCAGGATGCAGCACACATAGAAAGAGGAAAAAACTGCATCACTGGTGCTTCTCCTTCACACTGCTTCTATATAACTCTCCCTGCATGCTGCCTCAATTTTGCTCCCTCATCTCCGCTCTGCCGAAACTGAGCACTGCTGCCACTTGGTGTCTCTTGATTCCCCTCTAATCTCTTTCTCTCCCTCACCTGACATGTTGGCTACCACCCATCACTGTTGGACCTGGTTTGTAGAAATGTGTTGCAAGCATTGGCAAAGCCAATAATAGGGGACATCTATCTTGAAATATTTTGTATACTTCTAAGTTGGCTGCCTTGTGGCTAGATAGCTATACTGGATCGCCCTGAAAATATTATTCTGTATGCTTGCTAATTTATTGTTCCAAGGTTGCTGACAAGTTGAATTTATGGCACCTTGAGGGCCATTTGAGAAATATACAAAATACAAATCCAAGATGGACACATGCTGCTATTGTCTTTGCCAATTCTTGTGGCACAGTTCTACCAGCACTGGCAAAACAATGGAGGCAACGAAATGCATTGCCAAAAAAGACCAATATTCCTCTTTTTCTGCTTCAAGGACCTCTTAAACCTCTGTTTTTCCTAGAACCAAATAAGTACACAGTCTAATGGTATCAACGATATGAAGCTTTATACAGTCACAACTCCTCATCACAAACTTGAATCTCCCAATCTACTGCAACTCTTCTACAACTGTAGTTCTGTTTGGCACATCACACAGCAACAGCTGAATTTTTTGTCACACTAAGGGGCATATTAATAAGCCCCTAGCGCCCAAGGCCAAAATCGCTGTGCCGTATTTACTTTGTAACCCTTTGTGCTACATTATGCCTGTGCCAGACATAATGTATGCAAAGGGGCGCTCCCCCATTAGGGGAGCCGAAAAAATGGCATAATGGCACCTATAACACCTGCTCAGGAGTAGGTGTTAAAAGGGGGCTTCCATTCATTAGAATGGGCCCCTATGAACTCTTCATGTGTAGCACCAATATTGTGGCGCTACTCCTGCAGAGTACATCAATAGCGTCATAATAAATTACACTATTGCCCCCTACCATGCGCCATGGTGCGCCATATTGCAAATATGGCGCACACGTGGTGGCAGTAGGGGGATGCTAAGGGGCGCACTAAGGGGTGCCCTAAGTGTTCATTGCAAGCCATTACAGACCTAATTCCGCCAAAGGGCTTCTCTATCATTTGGTCTGACAGATGGAATAAGACAGAGAGTGGGGTTTCTTTGATACAAAGGAAAATCTGTGCAGAAATGTACTTTCCAATGCTTCATGGTATGGTTTCTGCCAAAGTCAGTATGAAATGAAAATGAAACAAATGGATGCATAGAAACCTTGGCAAGCATAGGGTTAAACACTGCTTTCAATCACAATTGTTCTAAATCTCCCTGCATGAATGCCTAATTCTGTGATCATATTATCCCAAAGTTTGACAATCCTCAAGCAGTAGACACTTTAATAGTTGACTAATCATATCATTCTGAGATGCCATCTACGTTCTTATAAAATCATTAACTCTGGCCAGAGATAACATGATTCTGTTCTTGTTCTTGGCTTTAAAGCACAGTGCACTTTCAAACTAGGTTTGGGGGACGTCTAAGCTACGCAAAATTAAACCTTTCACCATTGTGGAATCTCTCATGTTTAACTATAGTAATGTCATGTTCAAAATATAGACGGCCGTGCCTCTCTCAAGTTAAGAGACTAACAAAGATTGGCTCAATGGATTTAAAAAAATATGAGGGAAGAACAGAACCCTTTGTACAAACCAGAGCATCCTTCATTAAGTTTCAGTTAGATTTGACTATGAGCCATTGCAACCAACTGTCTTAGTTTATAAAGCAGACCGCTAATCCCACTCCCTGCTTTTTGAGAAAAACTTCATGCTACTGGACTATGATGTAGCTCTGTTTTTAGCTGTCTACCCAAAACTAGTCAAGCTTCTGTCACTCCGGTAGCTTATGATAATATACAAGTGCACCAACATGATTTATCAGTAAGCCTATTCTTAAAAAAGGCATCAGCTTCTCCCTTGCTCAGTTTCAAACAATAGAGCCAAATCTATTTCATATCAAGCATTGCTTGTTGGAGGAATGGGTTGCATTCATAAACCTATTAACTCGAGAGCATTAGCACTTGAATTAGCCAACTCTTCCAATACCCAAGAACTCAATGGATTTCATGGATAGATGAGACAATTTCATAGCTCAGGCTGCAAAGAATCATGCAGTCTATAAAATGTCTCTTTTCTTTCTCCCATGCAAGAAAGAAGGGCACTTGACAAAATGTCTGGTAGCTGGTATCACATATCCAGTGTAGCAAGATCCGGACCAGTCTTTGAGTAGCCACATAAAAGCCTGGCCTTCACAAACAGATACAATTCTAGTTTGATCAGACAAACCACTCCATGTCAATAACATATCAGATGTGAACATTTTTCTCAGTTTGTCAGCTTTCTTAAAGATATGAGAGGGAATAGAGGCAGATCACTTCAGTTAAGTTACGTTATACTCATTGCATCCCATGTAGATGTTGCTGTGTCCTTTATAACGCACCAGTGGGTGGGCACTTTAAGTCTAAAATCAATGGCAGGAGGCAACAGCTCTTGGTTGGCCAAGGGCAAAATCAAATAACCATATATTTACCATGAGTGGTTTAGTTGTGGTTTCACAGAAACGTGATTTCATGTAATACCATTACCGAGAAACCATTTCACCTAAACTATTTCATTGAAATTTGCAGGATGAATGGAATTTAACATTTCATAGAAACCCATTCATAGAACGCATTATTTTCAAACTGGCTTCACAATTTCATTTTTAAGGTGTAAATGTAATGGATGCAGGTCTTACATTCAGAAATACTTTTGTCTCAGGTATTTATTTTTAGAGCTTTATTATAGGAGACATTATTTCATATTTATATCTTTTACATTGCCAAACAATTACTTTGAATGTTATTAATTCAGCGACCCCCCACAATCCCTACACCATTCATCTCTGACTACATCCCAACCCCTAAACATGATCCATCCCTGCCTCCTAAAATCCCCTCACTATGCCTAAACACCACCCTTCCCTGACCCTTAAACTCATTTTTGAACCCTTAAAAAGCCCTCACAGTCCACAAACACCACTGTCTCTGGCCCCAACAACCTCTTTCCACTCCAAACCGTCCCCAATCCATTAAAAACACTTTTTACATCTAAACACAACTGATACATGATCCCTTAAAACCTCTCACCACCCTAAACTTTACCCGTTCCAGAACCATATATCTTCCTGCCACTAAACTCCACCTAGCCCGACCCCTAAAGCCCGACACCACCTATGTCTGATCCCTTGAAATCGTTCATCACCACTAAACTACACCCATTCCTAATAACAAAAAAAAAGCCTCACCACTTATACTCTCCATCCATCGCTAAACTCCAAATACCCCTTGTCACCCCTAAACAATACCCATCCCTGAACCCAGAAACTTCTCCCTACCCCTAAACTCCACACAAATTAAATGAAAGTGTGTCTGTTTCCTTAAAAATATTTTTCTATTAAAATGTTAACCTTCATTTTTTATTTATTTGTATTTATTTAAAATTGCCTTTCCTTATATTTGGGTTTCCATCATTTGGTTTCCTTCCACAAATGTGGTTTCTCACTTTTTGTTTTTCCATTCATTCATACACAGGTGTAGTTATCACACTAAGAGATAAAGGCCCTCATTCCTAGTCTGGCGGGTGGCGGTTGCCGCCCGCCAGGCGGGAACCGCCAATTAGCCGTTACGCGGTCAAAAGACCGCTGACGGCATTCAGACCTTCCCGCTGGGCCGGCGGGCGATAACTATGTTAGCGCCCGCCGGCCCAGCGGGAAGGAGGGTTGCAACACAGGAGGCGGCTCCGAATGGAGCCGGCGGTGTTGCGGCCGTGCGACGGGTGAGTTGCACCCGTCGCGCTTTTCACTGTCTGCTAGGCAGACAGTGAAAAGCTGGCTGGGGCCCTGTTAGGGGGCCCCTGCACTGCCCATACCAGTGGCATGGGCAGTGCAGGGGCCCCCAGGGGCCCCAGGACACCCGTTCCCGCCAGCCTCTTCCTGGCAGTGACAACCGCCAGAAACAGGCTGGCGGGAAGGGGGTCAGAATCCCCATGGCAGCGCTGCTTGCAGCACTGCCATGGCGGATTCGCCCAACCGGGGCTAAATCGGCGGGAAACCGCCGGCCCTGGTTTTCTGACCGCGGCTTTACCGCCGCGGTCAGAATGGGCAAGGAAGCACCGCCAGCCTGTTGGCGGTGCTTCCGTTACGACCGCCAGGGTCAGAATGACCCCCAAAGTGCCAAAGTGCACATTGTTTTTCCCATTCAAAAGGAATTGGAATCAAAGGGATGCACACGGTGAAGTCAATGGGGACATATCAGCACAGCAGCATGATGCAAGGGTCAGGTGCTGCTTGGACTGGTTCAAGACCTTCAGGTAAGTATTGACTTTTTAGATGGATTGTTATTTCTGACATGAAATGTGGTCTCAATGCAGTTGAATTCATTGAGTCCACCACCCACCCATCTTGGAACATCCACTCAATGAGGCATCTCCATGTCAAACGGTTTTGTGTCAGTATCTTCAGCATCTCTTGGCTCTGCAGTACAGTGGGTGATGAGTGGATCCAGGTAGGAAGTTCTCATCACTTTGCAGCAGTGCTGGTGATGAGAAGGCTAGGAACAGGCCTCCATGGAGTTGAATATATGACATTCATTGCTGGATCCTGATGAGTATCTTCTCACTGGGTTATAGGTTGTGATAAACTTCAATCGTGCTGGTGGGCAGGGCATCTTGGAAATGAGAATGGAATCTGCTGAGATAGTAAATGAGGTGTGTTCAGTATTGGGAAGTCACATCATCAAAAAAATGTGAATCAAGTAAAGCTGGAGGCACTTAAGGGGTGAAGAGAAAAATCATTGGTTTGCCCATAATAATTTTATGTTGACTCAATTTAGCTTTTTTGGTTAGGAATAGCTCATATTGACATTAGTGCCAGGGGTAGAGCATCTGGCCATTTCAAGCTTGGTTCTTTACATATTTTACATATTTTATTTTTCACTGTACTCGAAGACCCATAGTGATAAGCACAAGAAAATACTGTCAGATGTCTAAAGTTTTGCACACTTCTTCAGCTACTGAAGAAACAAAAAAAGAGTTCCTTTGTCATTGTAGACCTTCTACAGTATTCTGAACCTCGGGACAAAGTGTCAGATCGATATCTTGTCACTAATGGTAGCATCAGCAGGGCACAGGGATAGGCTTCCACCAATCAATAAAACAAACAAACCCACACTATGCCAGAGACATATGAACAATATTTAGATGAAATCTACCTGGATATGAATAAATGGTCTCTTAGGGGCAGAATGGGCATGTCAGGATTTTGTACGCTTGACAAATGACAAATACTGCCTGTGTGACAGTTCCATTGTGAAACGGAGGGGAACTAAAGTGCAAATCAATGTGCCTGCAGCACCCATTGCAATTGACTTGTGGACGGTTGTCGTAGAAATAGGCCAAATTTGGGAACAGAGCTGACCTTTTCCCATTCGTATAATGCCACCTCTTATCCGGATGTCTAGGACATCTGTTGATTGCCCAAGTCTACTGTTCACTTTCAGGTGCTGGCTCTTGTAATTCAGAGAGGTCTTGTAGTATTATCAGGATGATACAACAGTCTGAAATATATATAAAACCACATTGGAATCCAAGGGTTAAAGCAGCATTTTAGCAACATTGACAGCTAAAGCATCACTTTTAGGCACTTAATCTTGAGCAGATTGGTGTACAGCGCACTTAATAACTGATTCACTTTTGTATAGAAGATCCTACAGATGTGAGGAACCCTCATGGCATCCAGAGGAGTCCGAAATTATGGGCAGGACTGAATGCACATATTGAATCAATGAAGATACTTACATTTCTCAAGGTGGCCAGCATGCACCCTATAGTAACAGCAAAAAAAATCAGCTTTTTGGGTAGAATGCATTTTTTTGTGAACATCCACTCTCAACAATTTCTTGTAGCGTACAGTGTAACCAGGTACTGGCCTTAGAATATGAAATACCTTACGCCCAGCTCCACCCACAATGTATGCACCTTTTGTAATGTCTTATGGGTTCTGAGTTATATAAGTAAAGCAACAATTGAATCAAGATAATATATTTATACATATATCTATTTTAATTATAATAAAAAATTTCAAATAATGCTTACTAATCGCATAACAAGTAGACACTTATGTTAATTGTAGTTACTGTTTTTTCTTCAAGTAGTAAATACTAATGTGTAATATAAAACTTACATTTATCTTTTAAAATATATAAGTATAAATATTTGACATTAAATTTGACATTAAAAAGCTTTTAAAGAACTTAATTGCATTAAAGGACCATTTAATACATATTAATACAAGTACAAATTAATCAACTTTTTCATAGGGTCACAAAATTAAATACATTTGAATGTAGAACAATTACACTTGTTTTCTTCTTGGAAAAATATTTTAAATGATTTTTAAATGTCAAGTAAGAATAATGTACTATAAATAACTCCAATCCCACAGCTATTGGGAAACATTTATAAATTGGGATAAAATGTTTCCAGCATGTATACTATTCTAACTCCAAATGAATAATGTAGGAAGTTAAACCTGTGAGGCAGAGTTAGATTTCCTATTTTAACTATCCTCTGACAAACATGGCGAAAAGTCTATTTATTTGCTTAGAGGAGGAGTAGAACAGGAGTCAAAGTCTGTAAACAGTGGCTTTAACAAAAGACAGACCCTTATTCTTTAAAGCATGTGTGTCAAGAATCTATCTCACATTAAACCCCATCAAAACAGAACTCATGCTTATCACCAACACTAGCAAACAAAATCCAGTCACAGAAGTAGCTCATCATCATGATGCAACATGACAGATTCGACAGACAAATCAGCTTATTCTCTAAATCGATTGTCTTCATCAATTACTCAAACCTGTTGTTTAAAGTAATCATTTTTTAGAAAAGAAAAACACCATTCATTAATACAAAACATTTTCTTTTGCTCTGAAACCTCTTTGCAGGTTTGAACGTACCAGTGGTGTCTCTGAAGGGATAATGTTCTCATTATGTGGGCAGGAGGCCAGGCCACAAGCCCAACCCGCCATCGGTGTCCAACCCCCGCTGGGCAAAGACGATGGCCATGCCGTATCCGTAACCCGTTGTAAGAGCCCAAACACCTAGGCCGATATTTATACTTATTTAGCGCCGCATTTGCACCACTTTTTGATGCAAAAATGGCGCAAATTTACAAAGTACAATTGTATTTTCTAAGTTTGTGCCGTTTTTGCATAAAAAAACGGAATCAAATGCAGCACTAAAATAGTATAAATATGGGCCCTACTGTCTACAATCTTCAGCCATGGGCAGTTGTGGTTGGCTTCAGCACCTGGTCTAAGTGTGCCTCATCCCACTGAGCATGAACCATTATCTGTGAAAATGTTTCTTCCTATTTGACTTCAGAATTAAATAAAACAATGGGGGTCATTACAACCTCGGTGGTCTTTTAACAAGACCGCTGAGGGACCGCCGTGCGGAAGACCGCCAGTAGTGGCGGTTTGCCGCTCGGCGTATTATGACCGTTGGCTGCCCTCCGTCGTTTTTCCGACAGAGAGCCACCAACAGCCATACTGGCGGGTGGCAGGGAAGTGGAGGTTGCTCCACCTCCACCGCCACGCCAACAGAACACCGCCCAGCTAATCACGTCCTGTGATTCTGCGCGGCGGTGTTCTGTTGGCGGTGTGGTGTCGGCGGAGCTGTCCCCATGGCTCCCGTCCCCTTCTGGCGGATCGACGGAACAGGTAAGTCGATCGTCCATTAGGGGAGGGGGATGGGGGGGTGTTGTGTGGGTGCATGGGGGTGTGCGTCTGTGTATGTAGGGGGGTGTGTGAGTGCGTGTATGCTTGCGGGGGTGTTGCGTGTTTTGGGAATGAGTGCGTGTACGCCTGTAGGTATGACTGTATGGATGTGTGCGTGTATGTTTGAATGTGGATGTGCGTGTCTGACTGTGTGTGTGGATGTTGGCATGTATATAGGTGTGTGTGCGTGTATGTGTGTTGGTGGTGCCTGCGTGCGTGTCGGGTGTGTATGTGTAAGGTAATGTCGGGGGTCGGGGTGGGGAGGGGTGTCAAAGCCCAGCTCACCTGAGTCCTTGTTCAGTTCTGATGGAGGTTGAAGACAATCCGACCCCACCCTGAAACTGCTTGTTCCAGCACACTAGTTTTTAAAACAGTGCACTAAGAACAGAAGCTCAAGGGAAGTGGATAAAATAAAATAAAGAGACAACAGCGTTCTTGCGTTTCCACTGTTGAAGTGCTGCACAAATCTGCGGCCCTCTCTGACTTCTGTAGAAACTGGTGCCTAATGAAACATAAACAAAGAACAGATAAGTACATCCTATTCCTAACTGGGTTCCTGACTATCCCTTTATTTATTAGAAATTTTCTTCTAAAAGTACCTCTTGGATCCTGGTCTCTAGTTTCCAGGTTTGGAATGTGTTACTGCTCTGGGATGTGCTTTCTATTACTCTAAAGCTTCTAAAACATTAAACAAATACCGTTATCAGAATTATCAATATCAAACATTCATCTTAATATAACTAAAGCCTAAATTGCCAATAGCAGACTCACTTTTCCCATATTTCCAGAATCTTTTATAAAACAAATACTGTACTTTTACGTCAAAATACAGCATGTAATTTGTGCAAGTCCTTGATTTACTGTTTGCCTTGCTGTTAATGGTTTCCACTGTTCGATTCTTAAAAGTTCTATAAAAAAATGTTTGCTTCACAAAGTTCTGCAAAGTATTGTTGTAACAAAGAGTTTGAATCACAATGTTCGTGGAAGGTATCTTGTTTCAAATTGTCTATACACGAATCCAGAAATTGTTGTCAAAGTTCTTTCAGGTAATAAAAGTTTTGCACTTACTTGTCGCTGGCAAGAGATACTGATCAGTCTAACCTTGTCTTCTTTCTCTTTTGCAGGTTGCTTGTAGGAGAGAGGCTGAGGCAAGGAGGAACCGGAAACCGGAAGAAGGAAGAGCCAGCAGCTGCGCCCATTGAAGCCAATGAAAGTCTGTAGAGAGCAGGAGTGCCAGCGCCGAGGGATCTGTCCTCAGGTAAGCGGGAGGTAGACGAGCACAAGCACTGGGCGAGGCTCGGGGGCTGCCTTTTATAGACAGGGCTGGGTGTGGTCCTCACATGCTGCACATGTTCTTGAAAGGTGTGCAGAGCTGGGTGTGGTTTGAAGAGCTGGGTGTGGTCCTCACATGCTGCACATGTTCTTGAAAGGTGTGCAGAGTTTCAGTTATTATGCAAATGAGTTAAATTAACACATGGCCTAGAGAGGAGTGTTTTAAAGAAGCCTTGGTAAAAGCAAGGCCCAATGTGTAAACAAAACAGCACATTAAACAACATACACAGAAGCCAAGGGGGGGGGGAAGGTGAGATAACAAGAAAGGCTTTCAATAGTAAGTTTAAAAGGGAGCTATTACAGAAGCCACTAGTGCAGTGAGAGGGGACATGCTCTTTGCTGTGCACAAACCCTAACAAGGGGGCCCTGCCACCTTTGGGGGGTGGCAGGGGTGGTGGGGGGGTAGGGGAGGGAGTCGGGGTGGGAGTGGTGGGTGGGGGAGACCCCTATCAGTGCCAGGGAAGGAATTCCCTGGCACTGATAGTGCTTACCGCCATGGATTTCATGGCGGTTCCTACCACTGGAAATCCACGGCGGTAAGCTGGGTCAAAATACCGGTGGCGGTTTTGTTACGGCCGCCGGGCTGGAGACCCAGGTCTCCAGCCCAGCGGTCATCTCCGCCATGGCGGGCGGAACGGAGAAGCGACGGATGACCATGGCGGTAACCTCCATGGTCATAATACTCAAAAAAAGATCGTCAGCCTGTTGGCGATCTTACGGCCGCTTTAACACTGTCCGCCAGGGTTGTAATGACCCCCCATGTGTCTTATTGCTTACATATTTTGAAATACTTGTAATTTTTTTTAAGTAGTCATTTATTAGGAACCATTTGCCATACAGTGGCCTTTCCCTTTCAGGCTCCTCAGGTAAATGTCTATTACATTCATCATTCATTTAACAAGTTTCCCTTACTATGCAGTCAAAGAAATAAAAATCATACACAATTTCTATGTTAAAAGAATACGCAGCAATTTGTCAAAAGACATTTGACACTTGAGCTTTAAAATTCAAAGGTATCCTTATAGCTCATCGTCCTTCTGAATACATCCAAGATTTTCTGGGGGTACTGCAGCACATCCTGCACCCCTAGTTCCTGCTCTACTGCTGAGATTTCTTTAGGGCTCAAGGATGGATGGTGAATAGAGGCTCAGAAGGGCAAGTTGGGTTCTTTTTTTGTTATTGAAGTAGACAGAGATGTTAATATACAAAAATATTAAAAAAAAACTGCACTCACCAACAGAACCGAGTAAAGCAACACCAATTTGATACATTAATAGAATACATATCATGCATTAAGTTGATCTTGTCCATTTCTTCAGAATTTTGCCTCAAACTTCAGCACCAATTTTTTGACAAGCTCTTGCTTTGATTCTATATATATAGCAGACTCAATTTGAAACTGAAGCACATAGGCCCATATTTATACTTTTTTAGCGTTGCATTTCCGTCATTTTTTGTTGCAAAATCGGCGCAAACTTACAAAACACAATTGTGTTTTGTATGTTTGCGCTGCTTTTGCGTCAAAAAATTTCGCAAATGCAGCGCTAAAATGTATAAATATGGGCCATATTATGCATAATTGGGAAGGGTTTACAACCAGCCAATGTTTGATGATAGCCATTTGGCAACTGGAGTTAGACAGACACACTGTTTTTCATTCATTGTTCTCAATTTGTGAACTGCTGCTAGGTTTAGAACATGGAGCGCATTAGATTTATGTTTGTACAAACTTTTTTTTTTTTTTAAACAAAATTATTTTAAGAGCTTGGTTAAATGCAACCCAGTCTGTAACTATCAACATATGATGGCTTAATTGTGTACTAAATCTTGGGACTACTTCCAGGTGAACATCTATAGACATGGTGGATAATGCAACTTTGAATCCTGTCCAATGTTAAAGTCATCTTTGCATTAAGGGGCGTTAACCTGTCCTTCAGACATCTCATTGTGCCACCCAAAGGATCCTATTTTCCTGTTTTCAGGTCTATGACTTATGTGTTCACTCCAAACATTATGAAGTATTCACTATGAGGCAGACACAGAGGTTGCAGATGTTGTAACGGTGAATGCATGCTGTGAGTAGAAGGCATGCATGCTGTGAGAGAAGCTGTGCGAGAAGCAGGAGTTTGTTATGCGGAGCAGTAGAACAGAGGGAGAGGCACTACGGTGGAGTAGGCACTGCAGTAGGTCACAATGTTCACAGGAGGCTTGTACTGTTCACTACTAGCTCAATTCACAGTAACGGCATTGCCATTGGGCCGGTGCCAGCATAGGTGCCATGGGAGCCACGGGGACTCGACAACAGATTGGAATTGCCTGTGGGTCTATGTAAATCGGGTTACTGGTTAACTGGGATGTGAGCCCTTGTCAAGCAGCAACCACAATCCTTGGCAGGGTATGGCACTAACAAATCACAAATTAACCTGTTTTCAACCCCACCGTGAGCATGGCACAGAGCAGTCAGGTTTAACTCAGAGGCAATGTGTAAAGTATTTGTGCAAAAATTCTAACAATAGCACAGAGAAAACAAATTGTAAAAGGGACCCATAACATTATTAGAAAAATAGAGTGACTTTCAATAAATAAAACAAAATTAAAAGGACAACTCTCACATTATTAGAACCAAAAATACTTAGGGAGTCATTCCGATGACCGCCAGGGCCGGGGACGGAGGAAGCACCGCCAACAGGCTGGCGGTGCTTCTGGGGCAATTCTGACCGCGGCGGTAAAGCCGCGGTCAGAAAAGGGGAACCGGCGGTTTCCCGCCGGTTTTCCCCTGCCCCAGGGAATCCTCCACGCCGGCGCTGCAAGCAGCGCCGCCATGGGGATTCCGACCCCCTTCCTGCCAGCCTGTTCCTGGCGGTTTACACCGCCAGGAAGAGGCTGGCGGGAACGGGTGTCATGGGGCCCCTGGGGGCCCCTGCAGTTCCCATGCCACTGGCATGGGCACTGCAGGGGCCCCCTAACAGGGCCCCATTCAGATTTTCAGTGTCTGCAAAGCAGACACTGAAAATCGCGACGGGTGCCACTGCACCCGTCGCTCACCAGCAACTCCGCCGGCTCCATTCAGAGCCGGCTTCATCGTTGCTGGGGCTTTCCCACTGGGCGGGCGGGCGACCTTTTGGCGGTCGCCCGCCCAGCGGGAAAGTCAGAATGACCGCCGCGGTCATTTGACCGCGGTGCGGTCTTCTGGCGGTCTCCGCCCGGCGGGGTCGGAATGACCCCCTTAATGTTATAGTTTTTAAAGAAAGTAGTGCCAGAGGGCATAAAGTGCCAACTGTAGATATATGGTCATGCCGGACCAGGACAAAGTCACAAGTTCAAGCTGACCGTGATGGAGCATTGGCGGACCTCAGGGTTCCAGTTAGGTAAATTCAACAGATTACCTTAAATCCTGGCTGGGGGAGCGTTGCGTGGATCTGCGTCAGAGATGCATCACACAATTGAAGCGATGTGTCAGTTCTGCGTTGCAGCACAGCTGCTGTGCAAGGTCCTGTTGCATCGACATCGAAGATCCCATCAATGAGGGATTGCAATGCATAGACTGGAGTCAGGAATACATCAAGCAGTTAGGGCGATGCACCGGTTCCAAGGAGCTATGAGGGTGAGATGCAGAGTTTGCCATTGTCCTCAAGGCTGCCATCAGGAAGAGATACAAGGGCTTGCACCGTGAATGCATTGCACATCAGCTGTTCCAAAGGTAATGCGGGATGCGGTGGCAATGTAAGTCTTTTTGACGGGTTCAGCAGCAGCTGAGATGCATCATTTCTGTTCAAGGTTGTATCGTGCAGCAGAGGAGATACATCTCTGCTGGATCTTTAGAAGCTGGCAAAGCATATTAAGGCCACTTCAAATGGTCTAGGACATGAGTGGCTCCATTTGCTAGGGTAGACTCACAGTTGTCAGGGTGCAGGTATAGATGCAAGTGATTTGGAAGCCTGTTATGTCTGTGAGGCTTTGGATCAGGAGAGCCAGCCAACTAGTCCTTGGAGTCACTCTGAGTTGAAGAGAAGCAGGTCCAGTCCTTCTTACCTAGGCAAGAGGGCAATGGACAGCAGGTCAGCACAGCAAAGAAGAAATCCAGCAGAGTGATATTCTTTCAGCAACACACCAGTCCTTCTTCCTGCTGGAGGTCCAGAAGTGTGCTGAAGAGTTGGTGTCTGAGGACCAGTATTTATACCTAGTTGTGCCTTTGAAGTAGGGGAGGAGCTTCTAGAGATTTTCCTTCGAAGTTTCCAGGCATCCTGCCTTCCATGCTTAGGTTCCAGACTAACTACAGGGGGTATGCAGCCCTTTGTATAGAGGCAGGACACAGCCTATTCATGTGTGAGTGAGATTGTGCCTAGTTCCTCCCTCCCATCCTGTCTGTGATGATCCATCCGGACTTACCTAAGCTCCCTATTGTGTGTGGCAGTCTAGGAGGAATACACAAAGCTCGACTCTCAGTTACACTCAGTCATGTGACTAGAATCAGGATACAGGCACTAAATGGCTAAAGCAAGATAATGCCAACTTTCTTAAAAGTGAAATTTTCATAATTGCATTTTAAAGTCCATAATTTGCAATAAGTTAGGACTTTAAATTGTGATTCCAGAGACACCAAACATGAACTGTTGATCCCTTCCCATTTGGAAATTATGCTTATAAAATGTAATAAGACAACCCCAATGTTATCCAATGGGAGAGATAAGCCTTGCAGTAATAAAAAATTTAATTTACAACTTTTTCACTTCTAGGGCGTGTAAAACCTAAAATAAATGTTCTGCTTTTTAAATATATCACACCTTGCCCTCTTGGCTGTCAACAGCCTACCAGAGGGGTGACAAATATGTTTTAAAAAGGAAGGTTTGGACCTGGCAAAATGTTTATTTTGCCAGAGATAATGGCAGTTGAAAACTGCACACAAAGGATCTGTAGTGGCAGGACTGAGACATGTTTAAAGGGTACTTAAGTGGGTGGCACAACCAGTCTGACCGGCCCACTATTAGCATTTAATTTGCAAGCTCTGGGTACATGAAGTACCACCTTACTAGGGGATTATAAGTAAAAACAATTGCCAATTGGGGATAGGTCAATACTGCCATGTTTAGAAGAGAGAGCACTTTAGCCCAACTATCAGTGGTAGAGTGTGCAGAGTCACAATGCCAGCCCAAACAAGATCACGAAAAATGGAGCACGAAGGCAGAAGGTATGAGGGAAGATCACACTACTAAGGCTGGTAGATCTAACAGTCTACTTGCCAGATAAATCTCTTAGGAGAGAGAGGAACAGAGCAAAGTGGGCAGGCAAAGGGTAGTATAGCAAGGGTGTGAGATCAGCAAATCACTGGGATTGTTGGGATTGTTGGGACAAGCAGGAGCCGATTGAACCAGTTGAGAGAGCTGGAATCAGGAGTATTTCTCTGGACAAACTAAAAAAGACCTGCATGAGAGTTGCATGGAAGCTTTTCCACCATTCCCTGTTGCTTCACTGAGTAAGATAGCGTTAGGGCTATGAGCTGGGTTGTGTGCAGGCCAACCATGAATGCTGAAACCCTCAGGATCTGAGGGAGATTCCTGGGAACACAGTGGAGAGTTGCAAGGCCTGAATCTTCGAATTGGAAGCCGTGGATGCTGCTAACAAACTGCTAACGGGTGTGCTTGTTCCCACCCTTTATTGTCCTTCCCTATCTGTTGCTTGTATTGAGCACTGCAATGAACCTAACACATTAAGGTCTGAACCAGCACCTGAGGAGTTGAATACTGGTGATTATGAGTGGCACCAGTCAGGCAATAAGGTTGGAATCATTAAGCCAAGTCAAAGGATACAAGGACAGAAAAGGATACCTTGGCTATCTTCCTTCCGGGCTATTACTCATGGACACTAAAGCATCCTAAAACCTTACATTCTACTCCATTGAAGTGTATTACATCTGTTGTGTCAAGGGGTATGATGACAGCTAAATATAAATGTGCCAGCAGGAAAAAGATAGTACCAAGATGCTCCTTGAGTTTGTGTAACGTGTACATTTTGACCCTACCAACGGGGATTAAGGTCCCTCAGAGAGTGACAACAACAATACCCCCATCAAGGTCCCCTGAACAACAGGTGTCTATAGTTGAACCTCATATAGGTTCCAAATCAGGTTCTAAATCAGTCCTTAAGCTAATCGCAAGCTTTTTTTGAAGGAATAATGATGAAGTGACAATTGAGAATCATTCTGGTATGAGTAGTGAAACCCTCTGTAGCAAATCATTTGATCAGGCTAGTAGGCATACTTTGGTGAAGTGTGCACTTCACAAAAAAGACCAAGACAAAGATTTAGAAAGAAACATGGATAATACAGATTTGGATAAATGAGCTGAGTTATCAAAAGTCTATAGGTCTTCAGCTCACCAAGAAGTCAAACAAGTAGAGTTACCAAAATATAGTATGCATGCCTCTGAAATGCTCAACACTGTAAATGAGACCTTAAATGGCATCATAGTTGAGAATACTATAGTCATACATTAGTCATATGAAGACTCAATAGACCTACTCCTGCACGCTAGCTCTCCAATTTTTCTTCACACTGCAATCTCCCAGATGTGCCAGATATTCCCCCTGGTATTGCCCAGCTAAGTAAGATGACAAAGCGGGGGCTGGAGAACTAGCACATCAGTGCCAAAAAGAGCCGGACAAGTGTCCTCTTGGAAACAGTAGAACCAGTAGTGTTTTAGCTAGACCAGAATGATTCGATTTTTATGCCCATACCGACTCACAATTTTATGGCAGGCAGTTCCTCTAGACCTGAAAATCACAAAGAACATATGATCTCAGAAGCCCTGAATGCATTACACAAAAGATTTTTGACATCTATACTCTTATTACTGGAGAAATCACGAAGGGGATGATCAGACTATATAGTTTCTTTGCTCACATCAATACTGCAAACCTTAGTACTGCCAAGACAAAACACTGTCGCAGCCTCTCAGATGAAAGATGGAGTAATTGTATTACACACTAAGGGACATATTTATACTTTTTGACGCAAAACTGCGCCAACGCAGTTTTGCGTCAAAAATATTACGACCGGCTAATGACATTTCTTTGCGCCGTGCAGGCGTCAAATTTATACTTTGACGCACGGCGGTGCAAACCACAGGTGTGAGTCTTTTTTTTTTTACTCAAACCAATGCGTCACGTTGTAAAGGAAAACAATGTTCATGCGGCGAAAATAACTGTGAGCCGGTTTACGACGTCGCAAACCGGATATGCTCAGTTTTTTTATGCAATTGCATCAAAAAGCGGCGCAAACACTGCAAAATGTGCTAAGGAGAGACAAAATGGATCCCAGATGTTTGCACAAACCCCAGGAAGATGACAACAGACCAGGAACAAGCCACGAGGACCCACACAAGGCCCAGGACAGGGAGAAGAAGAAAAGGAAGTGTTGCTTCAGTGCAGAGGATCAAGAAATTCTGGTGAAAGAGGTGACGGAACACCAGCACCAACTGTTTGTCACCTCAAAGTTGCCAATCAGTAGGAGAGAGGCAATATGGCATGACTGCAAGCGCAGGACCAAGGAAAAGATGGCCAGGAACAGGAAGGAGCACTGCTGACTGGAGATGGGAGTCCAGCACCCCAGGAGGCCCTGGACCACATGGAGGAGATGGTAGCAGCCTTTATCCTTGAGGAGATCGTCACAGGGATTCAAGGACAGGACAGCGCAGACTACCAGGAGACAACACACATGCAGGGGGCATGGGCTGTTCAGAGGAAACCTGGGGCACAATAGTACACTACACCAACAACCTTTGCATGGGGGTATGCTGCCAGGCCAAGGATGTTGCAAACGTCAAGCCAAGCCAAGAGGGTAGGGTACAACGTTAAACTGGCAGCCAGTATTCTCCCTACATTAACTAGGGCCCAATTAACAACCTCTGGCCATATCTGCAAGTAACATTGACAGCAGTTGCCGCTACCACCTCTGTTGTGTGTGCAGGTCAAGTAGCTAATGGCAGTAACGTCCCCATGGGTCAAACACACCAAAATTAGAGGGTTCAGGATGACAACAATATCAATTCCCTGAAATCAATACAAATGTCCCAAACTTGTCAAATGTGATTGTCCATAGTTGCTACAAACATCAGCCATTGTCAAAAACATTATGAGGTACACAGCACTAATGTCATACCCATGCTGCATATGTCAGGGTCCACCCTATGCCTGGTTCACAATAGCTCCAATGACACCATGCAACATCCCAAATGGCATACTGCTCAGACAAACAGCATTGAGGGGGAGGACATTTGTAACTGGTTACAGAAATACACCAGCACAGTCAGAGGAGGAAATGGAACACTGCTAGGACAATCAGTGCAATCCAATGTACCACACATTCCCCAACATCAGCAGTACACATTACCAATGCTGACATCCATATCGTGCCAGAACAATGCTATACATAGTATATGCTAGATCTCAACAACATATAGGTGGATGGGAAAGATCAGAGACTAGGGCAGTTCCAGATTGTTAAGTGTGGTGCTAGTTCCATCAGAACACCCACAGCCAGTGAAAGGCCTCACCATGAGAATGGAAGTAGACGGAGGGTTGAGTAGGACAAGAAGGTGGCAATTCACAATTTGGCCTGAACCAACACCTAGAGGATGTGATGCTGACAAGTCCACAAACTGACCACGATACATGTGACATGCAGGTGGGGCATAGGCCTGGGAGAATGCTAATATGAAAGACAGGAACAATGAACAGAACCCAAGATCACAATGTGAAAATAATCGGAAGGCAGGCATGTCACATTACAAATCCCACAACACAGACACACTAATAGTACCATATCTCATTGCAGAGGACGATGGCTCTCCTACGGATATGCCTGTCCAGGACTACCCTGATGACATGGATGAAGAGCTGACAAACATCAGCCAGCAGACCCTCCAAGATGTCCTTGGAACCCTCCAGAGCCCACCTTCAGTCTCAAGGAGGAGCACAAAACTAGCTGCCATCACATAGGACCCACCCATCGCCCCAATTGTACGACCTGCCAGCTCCAACACAGCTGAGGACTCTGACAACCCTGGCACCAGCTTTGAGCTAACTGTAGTTGGAGTACAGTAGGAGCTGGCCAAGGAGGTGCGGGTGGGGGATGCAAAATATGGCAGCCAGCCTAGAGGGGGTGCATTCGTGCATGATGTCAACTGAAGAACAGGCAGCAGCTATGCAAGGGCGAACAACAATCTTGCAGGAACTTGAAAAAAGGTTGAAGGAAATCAGCACAGCTGTAATAGAGTTGACCTAACACCTACAAAAACAATCCTGTCAACGCGTGCATGAATGCAATATTGAACCCCTCAGGGCCGATATTGCTGCCTACCACCATGATGTGGCTACTATTCTTAAGAACCAGCAGCTCCTCCTTGTTGCAGTACTGCCCTTCATAGCCCCACAATTGGCAGCTACCGGGATGTATGACTCCATGTCTTCAAACACTGATGTGTGTGTTGCCCCTTCACAACCTCCACAACCACCACCACCAAGGGCAGAGGAGACTACACACACATCAGAAGATGAAGATGTGGAACAGATCACCTTCACCCGTAAGAGTACCAGGTAGCACTAGTCCCTGCCACATGGCCACCTATTACCAAGGTCCTGTGCTTTGTAACATGCCAGTCTTGCAACAACTGCACTCAAGCACTGTTCTTCAACCCACTGTTTATCTTGTCACCCGGCCCTGCGATTGTCTCTCACTACCTCATTGGCAAATCCTGTCCCTCTGCACTGTCTGACATTTCACCCCAGCATGTCACACTAATGGACTCACAATCATGGACAATGTACATATATCACTACAGCACTTTTAAATAAATAGCACTTACACAACAACTTTGTCTCTGTGTAATGTGACACATCAACCGTGATGGCCATCAGTGATGTTAACCTCAGGTCAATGATTATTGATTGTCAATACACCTGACCTGAACGAATCTTGGCTGATAACTATGCACAGTGGTCTGGATTGTACCATCATCTGCCCTCCCTAAGGGTCATTTCATAGGATAATATAAACAATACACCATAATGCTGTGTTGGACAGATTAACGCTTCCTCAAGGAATGTCTAAGCCAGAAAATAGTGCCTTCAATTATTTCTGAAAGTACAAACTTACGTATGTGACATTTGCCCCAATTGTTAGCTACCACACACCATACAGCATTAATGGATGTGTATGAGTTTCCATAGAAATAAGTCACCAGGCTTAACATTGTAGCAAATGATAGGTGTGAGTAATGTATACCATACTACATGAGAGCATACTACCACTCACTTTATAAGGATTCGCTTGGTCATCAGGCTGACGGCAGACTTAACACAGTATCCTCAATACCAAATCTGTTAGCAAAATATGTGACATTGAAAACATACATCACAAAATAACCACACTTTTGGATCCATAGTAACCGTGAGTGGTGGGTGCAATGGATGGTCGAATCTTAGCTAAGTAGCTTTGGTGTAGCTACCAATGTAACAGCTCAGTTTGGATGTGGTTGCAGCATGGAACACAAAAGCTAGGACAAAAGAGACACTGTTCACTCATGCCAAAGCCCTGATCCACAAGCACTTGACACATACTGTAAAGGGTAACCTAGATATTTATTAAACAGTAAAAACAGAAGCTAAAACCAGGGGAAACACCTTACCTAACCTAAACTACTCCAATTACACATTACCCACAACTGTCCCTAACTAGCCTAAGCTAAACTTACTTATCACATTTAACGAAACGATCTAAACATCAACCCCCCATCCCCTTTATAAGACGGAACACATGGAGAACAATATATGCTAACCTAAACACATACTATCTTATACTAAACAAATATATATGTTTTTGTATTTTTTTTTATTTTAATTTTTGTTTTTTTTTAAACACCAAAAACCCAACATCGTCCAACACACATAATAAAAAACAGTTGTAAAACGTATCATACCGCCACCCCTCACCCACTACTACTAACTAAACTAACAGCCTATACTAACCTAACACTAAGCCCCCTAAACCCACTAAATTAAAGAACCAGGAAAGAGGAAGGAGGGGAGGGAATCATGGCTGAGTATAAGCCTACAAGTTGACCCTCCGCAAGGTCTTTTTGAGAGCACGCACCCTCCGATTCACTTGTGCCACCTCCTGCTGCAGCCTGGTCATTTTACGCAATACACGGTCCAAGTTCCGTTGCATCTTGTTAAAAGCTGCAGGGTCTATGACTGCACCAGTGGAGGAAGTCTGGGCCCTCCTCTGTGCCATGTCTGTAGGAGGAGGTACAGGTGGTGCTGTGACAGGTCCAGAAGCTGTGGATAATGATGGTCCAGCAAAGGTCCCTGCTAATGTCAGTGCCACCTGGGCGGTAATGATGGTGCTGGTGGTGGTGGCTGTTGTGGACACCGAAGAGCCCCCTTGGGCAAATGTCCTCCACACTCCGGAGGCTCTTTCATGGCGATAACGCCTTGCCATGTTGCGGAACCCAGACTCCACATCCAGAATGTGGCGGTAACGCATTGCCCTGCGCTGAAACTCTCAGATCAGGATGGGAGTCATATTGGCAGCTGTTAAGACAAATAGAAAACCAAACATTAGGCACTTCATTGTGTGAAATGGCTCAAGAAGTAAATCAGACAATACATCTGATGTACCTGAAACAGCCCATATCATCATAAAGATCACTGATTGTCCATGAGGCAGTACATTCCAAGCCAGCCTACACATGTCCTATCATCAAACAGCACATGAAAACCCTAAAAGATGGGTAACAACTGGAATGACTTTGGCATCATTGTTCAGCCATTTGTTAGGTAAAAATCATGCTGCAAATCCTCCACCACTGACAGGCCAACAAATTACTATGTTCTTGATGACAAACTAGGGCCACAAGATCTGCGAGTTGTAAATGGAATTGCCAGTATAGAATGCAGTTGCTAATCATGAGTGGGTATCCTAGGTTTGGACAAGTGATTTACAGATTTACATGTCTGTGTACTAAACTTGGATCATCAGTCCTAGGTATGCTATTCACAACCCTATGCCTGTGCCTGATGGGGGGTGGACAAGCAACAAATAATTTCAAACAACAAGGACACCCAGGAAGCTTTGGAAAGCTATTCATGGGTTTGGCCAGCACACCACAGGTAAGGATGAAGTCCAACTAGGATACACCCAAACCTTGGACAATCCCATCAACACTTATCTTTGGAAATGCAGACCATTGTCAACATCATTTCCTACCAGTAACCCATGACTTACAACAAGCAGACAGAGGCAAGCACACCTCTGGCCATGAGCTGCATGCACACCTAGGCCATTGTACTCAAGTGCCTCATACTCGTAGCACAACATGTGGAGCTACATGCTGCTAGGAAGTTAAACATACAGTCAAACATGTTCATTAGTAAATAGGGAAGCAGAAGTCTGTGGGTAAGACTTTGGCATCCCTATTCTGGGAGAATCAGGGTCTGACTTGCTGACTAAATCACTATTATGGTCCACTGCTACATTTTCTGATTTCAAATTTTATCCACATAACTCATCCCTATTCACATTGCCATGGATATAGGACTGATCTACAATCCCAAATTATGACAATACGCTAATGATTGGCAAACTCAAAGATGGGGAAAAAATGATACTCCACTCAAGGAACAAAACTGGTCATTGACCAGTGCATCACACTTTGCTATGTGTCCAACACACAGGAGTCAATCACACATCATCAGCAAACACAACACAGAACAGAAATATAAACACTTACTGGAGATGTCTGGGTCCGCAAATCGAGCCACTTCTCCGATAGTCTGGGGTGCAGGTCCACCAGTAAGGCATGGAAGGGAGAAATGTGCTCAATGTCTGTTCACTGTACAACACTTCCAAATACAAATACTACGTGTAATATTAACTCAGTAAGTCAAGCCTCTCAGACATGATGATACTGCATCCTACATACCACTGCAAACATGTACAGACCCGGGGACTCCAATGAGTAAGACACACATATCTGCACACATGCAGTGGCCATGACTATCATGTGGTGGCACCCATGCTCCTTCAATAGTTAGCAGACATATTCATGGTGTGTATTCCATGAGAGACATGCAAAGCCACTTTCCGTGAGGACTGCAATACCAGTCACCCAGACATTGTGACTAAGACCAATTTAAGATACACAGGTACAATGTACAGAGGGCCAGGGACAGTTGTTAGCCCTCAATTTGTATCATTTTCTTCATTTGATGTGCCACAGCTATGGTAGGTTGCACCAACCATAGAGATATTAATCTGTGTGCATAACTTTTGCCATCCAACCCTATTTCAATGTGGCACTATAAACTCAAAATATCAGTCTAAGATGTTACCTGAGGTAAGCTACAACTTAGTACGTATGTGTCAGAATCCAGTTCAGACATGTATCCGAAAACAATTGAGGGACACATTATTTATTGAAAAAATCTGGATTTCAAACATATCTTTCCTGATACACTCACAGACCATACATGAAACATATGTTAGAGCCACATTGGCATCATTAATTGACGTGAAGCCAGCACTAATTTACAGGCTCCTGTTGTGTTTTGAAAGTTAGTCTAGCTGTTGCGTCAACAAATGACGGTAATGTGTAGGAAATATTGTATACCTCACAGGCAACAGTGGCCCATATTTATACAAATTTTGTACCGCATTTGTGCTGCTTTTTGACACAAAGACGGCGCAAACTTACAAAATACAATTGTATTTTGTATGTTTGTGCCGTACTTGCTTCAAAACAGGTCGCATTTGTGGTGCTAACAAAGTAGAACTATGGCCCTGTATGTTTAACTAGCATTCCACATGTTCAAAAACATTGCCTGCAGCATATGAACAAACCAGCTACTGTCACTACACAGCATTTAAACCTGCACATTACTCTGATTTGTACTCACCAACAGGGCCACCAATCACAATCCCCAAGTGGTCCAGCAGGTCTTGCTCCCTAGCAACAAGGTCAGCCCAGCGGTGCTTCAGCTGGTGGTCATTGCGCAGTGTGTTGTAGATTCTCTGGAGATGGTACAACACCTTTTCCCACCGGAGCCTCCTTGCCTCTGTGTGATAGCCTTGTACTACACGACCACCTGCCTCTATCATTAAGGGTAGGAAGTGGCACACCAGCCAAATAAACCCACCAAGCTCCTCCTCTCCCATCCTGCCTAGACAAGGCCTACCCAACATGCTTGCACAAAAAAAAGGGAATAAAGTGGTACAGAGTAGAATAGAGGGAAAGTAGGACAGGGAAATGCAAAATAACTAAGAACACAGCCCAACTATACCCAAACTACCACTACCCACAACAGACTCCCAACGCAACAAAGACAAATGTTGACACTACAAATGACCAAAAAAACACTGACAGGATACCACAGACAATTTAAAGACCACACTGGAGACAAAATCACAAAATGCACAGAAAGACAAGTCGAAACACAGCCACACAGTCAGCAAATATCACAGACTGCAAAGTGAAGGTGAAAGTACATCCACTGCACCAATTCTGTAAACAGGATATCCTATTACATCACTTCCTGCCTCAAATGCGGTGAGTTTTTATTGTTATGCGTCAAAATATTATGCCCCTCATTCCAACCCTGGCGGTCTATGACCGCCAGGGTGGATGTCGTCGGAAGCACCGCCAACAGGCTGGCGGTGCTTTAATTGGCATTCCGACCGCGGCTGTAAAGCCACGGTCGCCCAGCCGGGTCCGGCGGTTTCCCGCCGGATTAGCCCCGGCTGGGAGAATCCTCCATGGCGGCGCTGCAAGCAGCGCCGCCATGGGGATTCCGACCCCCTTCCCGCCAGCCTGTTTCTGGCGGTTTTCACCGCCAGAAACTGGATGGCGGGAACGGGTGTTGTGGGGCCCCTGGGGGCCCCTGCACTGCCCATGCCAGTGGCATGGGCAGTGCAGGGGCCCCCTAACAGGGCCCCAGCATGATTTTCACTGTCTGCATAGCAGACAGTGAAAATCGCGACGGGTGCAACTGCACCCGTCGCACCCCTGCAACACCGCCAGCTCCGTTCGGAGCCGGCTTCTGTGTTGCAGGGCCTTTCCCGCTGGGCCGGCGGGTGCTCCCTTGGCGGGCGCCCGCCGGCCCAGCGGGAAAGTCTGAATGGCCTCTGCGGTCTTTTGACCACGGAGCGGCCAATTGGCGGTTTCTGCTTGGCGGGCGGCGCCCGCCGCCCGCCAATATTGGAATGAGCCCCTATGACTCTTACAGTCTGTGAGTTATTTTTTTACGCACATGCTTAGAAATAACCCTGCATCTATAATTTGAGATATGTTTCATACTTAACCAATTTCAGGGGGTACAGTGTGGGACTTACCGCTCAGGGTCAATGGATGTTTCCTGGCAATGTGCGTTATATTTCGACGCACATGCATCATTTTTTTTACGCATGGGCGTCTTTTTTGATGCGTATGCGTCAAAATTTTTGTCTTTAACTGGGTTTGGGTCATTTCTCATTTGTAATAGTACATGACAGTTGTGACAATACAGAGTTAGGCTGATTGCACCTATTATTGGGCATTACGTTGTATGGGCACATTTGACAGATCATACAACTGTGGACCATGATCCTCTAGTTGTTGTACCGGATTTGCACTCTTCACTGATGCAATAGATGGCCAAATGTGTGGGATACAACAAGGCATTACCCAGTTTGGGCATCTTTTGCATCAAGAGAGGATAGCAAGGCAACGCAACTCAATACAGTAACTCAATGCCTATGGGTCAATGTGTGTTATTTGCCTACCACTATTGTTGTTGTCCCACTGTGTGGCCATCACAAGGTGCATTTTTGCAAATCTGCTTGTATGCATGTGGAGTCAATGTGTCCAACCCTCAGATGCTAGTCAGTGTGGAAATGAGAGAGGACATATGTTAGTTATACACGTAGCAACAACTGCTGTGTGCACTTCCTAGGTTTTTTGGAACATAAGCACCACCAATGACAAAGCATGCACAGGATAGACAGCAGACAGTTCTTCATGGCAAGGTTCCAAAACGTAGCCATCACATGTAATGGAATGCTGGATACTACTTCCTAGGCACTTGTTTGTTCACCCACCATGAGTCAGGCATGGGATAATGCTATGTGGGTACCGTGTTTGTGACACTGAGTCACAAATATAATACACAATTGTAATGTAACGCCACAGTTGGAGTCATATAACTCAGCCATGACTCTCCTTTGGCAGTGGAGGAGCAGCAGACCAAGCAGCACGTGTTCACATATTTCCAGTGGTAAAATGCACAGAGGTGTCTGGTTCACATGTGTGGGCCAATGTTTAGCCTGTATCATTATTGGGGTCTATGTAGTCACAGTTACATGAAGGTCTATTCATGAGTCTGTGGAACCATTTCCTGTATCTACAAAGTATCCTTCATAGATCAATAGAAGGAAAGCCAATGAGGAATTGAGAATACACATGGGGATGGTCCAGCTCCATCACTGCAGACGTGTTATGAGACTGTCAACAGGGCAACCTTGGTGTGCTGACAAAGGTACTGTCTCAGGATTCTTATACTGGCAGGTGTCCTCACAACATTTGTACACAGGTTGGCCTATAAAATTTCCACTGCATCTGGGAACATCAGTGCCTCTGTGCTGATTAATCTCACAGCTATTCACCACACAAGCCCATCAAGATTTTGGGAGCAATTTGAATCAGCGTGTGGACTGTCAGGATCCTAACATGTGTAGATATTTCATGCACATTATCTGACGTTGTTTGTTGTGCTGGAGGCACCATACCCAATCCATGCATACAGCCATGGTACCCTGTCACTATTTGTCACTCATGCATACATGAAACCCAGACAGGGGATAGGCCATCATTCGGCTATTTGGAGACAAATTCCCCCCCATGGTACGATAAATAAATTGATTATGCTATACAATGTATTTGAGTATGCATTGTAGACCCACTTGACACAATACCTCAGGAGGAATGTGAGGGTTGGGAAAGCAAATATGATACAAATGTAGCCACAAGGAACAGTTAGGGTAACTGTTAGTCAGGCTAACAGGATGCAGGGTCAATCAGGATCCCAACATTTGACAAGGTAAATACACAGTGGTCAGACTGAGACTGGTCAAAGGTGGAACAACACTGTGGAAACTGACAACTGTGTTTCTCCTGTGTGTTGGAACGTAACACATTAACCCAAGGGCTGTGATACACAGCTGATTTGTACGGCAATGCATAGCAGTGTTATAGATAAAATGGCAGCTTCTATGCTGTTACAGGCACCTGCAAGGGCAGTGCATGTTCAAATGGCTGGTCTCCATGGAGGTGCTCACAGGTGTGTGCAGCATCAGTCTGTCACAAGTCCTGTAGGTGAGATTCAAGTTCAAAGGGCCAACAGTACCTTTCACATGGGAAGCAATGTACCGGTGATTACAGGTCCTACAGACTACAAGCCAGTGCATTATTTACCCTGACGTCCATGCAGAGAGAAGTACAATGACAATGGCATACCATACTAAAGAGGGAAGCACACTGGATTAACATTGTGAGTCTGGGTGTGTGTAGAGGAGGGATTATCTGGGGACACATATTCCCATTCCAAGGACCTCTGAAGAAGGGTGGGCTGAGACAGGGAACATGGGTGTGGCTGGACTTAGGACATGGGCTGCCATGTGCAGGGGATGACATGTGAGCAATGCTAGTCATAACTGGGGCACTTGTGCTATCTATTTGCTGCTTGTATGGAAATCTTGTCACACATAGTCCTTGCAAAGATAGGTGATGTAAGACTTACTGCTGTCAAGGGTCTGTTCATACCTTCTTGTCATCAATGCAATAGTACAGGCATTTTTTTCCATTATTGACTGATGGTGTCTTATTTGTGTGCCATATGCTGCAATGAACCATGTTGCCAACATGCATGTGTGAAATAGGTGTGGTCCTCTGCTATTTACCTTCAAATGTGAAATGTACAGGATATATGTCATTTACAGAATGTGTGAATGTGGCTGTACATTCATATGCATCAAAATAGATTTGGAATTCTCTGTGTCCTAATCTGTATTTCAGCAATGCTCCATGAAGCTACACTCTGATTATGATAGTTAGAGATAATGTTATGCAAAAATGATTACCCAGACCGTGATATAGTGAATAGTATAGTTGTTTATTGACATATGGTAAGACAGTGGTGATGGATGAGTAGAGTTAAAAGAAATTTTGGCCAATATATTGTCTCCGACTCAATCCTGCAGCTGTGTTTGGATGGTCCCCCTCATGTTGATGTACAGCATCCTCCTCTTCCTCCTCTTCAGGCATTTGTGGGTCGGGTTCATATAGGGGAATGTTCCTCCTTACACATATGTTGTGCAGGATGGCATAGGTCAAAAGTATTTTGCACACCATTTCTGGTGAGAATAGGACGCTGCCTCCGGTGATGTCGAGGCACCTGAATTTTGATTTCAGGATACCACAGGTCCTCTCGACTATGGTGCGTGTCCTCCTATGTGCCTCATTATAGGCACGCTGTGCTGCAGTTCTTGGGTTTGCAAATGGGGTCATGATCCATGGCTGGATCCTATACCCCTGATCAGCTGAAAGAGAAAATGAGTGAGAACATGTTGATGTACCTTGCAACATGATTATCACTTTGCATGGCAGTTGTTCTGTTATGATGTCTGTGACTCATCGGTGTTTGTGTTATTGTGTGGAATCCTAGGCTTCTAGGATGCACCATCAGCATTGGGTTGTTTCCTTATCTGAACGGGTGTTTGGCTGTTGACTGGATGTCAGCAGTAGTTTTGTAGAGTTGCAGTACAGTGTGTACTCGCTTGCATTGTGGCATGTGAAATAGGTGTCCCTGTGTCTTAACTGTTGGTGACATGATACTTCCATACACAGAATCAATTCCACAGTGGTGGTAACACGGTTGCATCACACATGCAATAGAAATATTTAACCATCAGTGAGACCCTTTGATTTGGCAAGGTGACAATGTGCAACATATATCCGTACGTTGTCAGCACTGACGTGTTAATAATTGACTATACACTAATTTCACATGTGTGACAAGTTCACTGCAGACCTATTTCTCTGCCCTTGCCAAGTCGACTCATGTTGTAACGTGTACCTATACTACTGAACATGTTCTAGTTCAGATGGCTACCTTGGTTGTGAGGTTGTCATTTTGAGTTTCAGAAGGTCCGTATGCCTTTACATCTGTTGTGTGTGTGTGTTAATTTGTCGCAATGCGTATGTGTAGGAATGTGCACTTTCAATATTGTCCCATGAAGATGTGTTCTTCACATAGTCCACTTGCTTATTGGTAGTAGTAGTCAATGTGAGATATTGGTACATCTCCAATGATTGCATGTGACCTTCATTGTAGTCATCATCATGCTATGTGTGTCATGGTGTTTGACCGGCAGCAAAACAGATTACACACCCCTTACATAGTACGTATTGTTTGGAAGGGTGTTTGATTGAGTGCTATTGATGTGATATTGAAAGATTAATCTTCCAAATTGTACTGCCAGTTGGGGCCATGTCGTTGTCATTGTGTTGTTTTTAATTGTCCCCTTGTGGCTCTGGAGTGGCATCAGTTGTTATTTGGAACTGTCATTTGTCCCTAGGTGTGTATCCCATTGGGTGAGGATATCAAACATGCCTAGCGGTGTCACTACCTCATTGTCTTCCTGTCCACGTTTCAATATCGTGGTGTACGTGTTATGTGTCCTAGAGGGTTGCTGTGCAGTGTGTATATACCTGGGTTTCTGTATTTACCAACAAGTAGTCCATTTCCATATTGTCCATCCTGGAAGTGTTGATTGATGGTGCAGTGACGGAAGATGAATGAATCATATACACTCCCAGGATACTTTGCCACGATGTTGGTGATCAAACCCCGGTGATCGGCAATGGGCTGCACATTGATGGAGTGTGTGTGCTTCCTGTTGTGGTATAGATGTTTGGTTGCAGCAGGTGGCACAATGCGTACATGTGTGCAGTCAATGGCACCAATGACGTGTGGGAAGCCGTTAATTTGGTAAAACCCATATTTTGTCTCCTGCTGCTTCTGCTGTGTGTTGGGGAAGGTGATGTGGCAGGGTGTGAGGGAGATGATAGCATCTAGTACCTTGGGTAGGAAGGCGGAGAATGATGGCTGTGAGATCCTGGCAACCAGGGCACCAGTGATTTGAAAGGAGCCACTAGCCAACATGTGTAGTACAGCTAGCAGCTTGGTTTCTGGTGGAATGGTGCGGGGTGTCTGCAAGCTTGGTGCCAACTGTGGCTCAATGTTGCGCAGCAGCTGCTGAATGGCTTGTCAGTTGAGCCTGGACCTTTGAATGATGTCTTGTTGGCAGAGTCCCAGAAGGGGTGTTAGGGTGCGGAATATCCTCTCCTGGCTTTTGCCTTGCCTTTGGGGTCCCTGCAGGTGTTGTGGAACCTGCTGTTGTTGGTCCTGTGCTCTGCGTCGGCGTGCATGCTGGATGAAAAGCACCTCCATGTCTTCCTATTGGAGCTCTGCTGTTGCTTCTGTGTGTTTTAATTAAGTACAGGTGTGTTTGCCCCATTTTAACGCCTGCCCTGACCCAGACGTTATTTTTTTATGCAAATCGGGCTGTGTGTCATTTTCCAACTCCGCCTTCCGTCCGTGCGTCATTTTTGCACGGTAGCATAAATAAGGCGCACAGGAGTTTAAGTAATTTTTGGGACGGGAACACCTACCTTGCATGTCATTAACGCAAGGTGGTTTCCCGCATCCAGAAAATGACGCACACAGTGGAACTGTGGCATTCGCGAGCTTGAGCGTCAAAGTTTAAATATGGTGCACGGTTTGCGCCGATTGTGCGTCAAAATTCTTGACGCACATTTGGCGCAAACAGAGTACAAATATGCCCCATAATGTCATCAAAACACTTCAATCAAGTATTGCTAGTGACATCAGAGTTTTATTAGTTAGAAAGCTGGACCAAATTGATCATGATGGAACTAAGTCAATCAGCAGCCGAACCCACAGCATGTGAACCAGGGAGATCTTGTAATTGAAGATAAAGAACAAGGAAACAGCAAAAAGAGGAAGAAAGACAAGGAAGGAAATAAACCACTGTGTATACTCACTAAAACAGCAGTTTTCTGAAACCATCTTGGATGCAGCGAGGCCTAATCCCGAAGGTGATTTGGGAATGGAATTTATTGAGTACTGAGATAATCAGGATTCTGCATCCACTTATCTCATCTTACAACCAATGGTGATGTTGAGAACAGTGAACAAAGTAAATATAGCACAAGGAGGTGAAGTGGATAAAGATGAGCATAGGGACCCAGTGAAAAAAAATAAAAAGCCTGGAAAAAAAGCACACAAAACAAAATGTCTTCTAAAAACAGAGAAAAGGATGAAAAAGAAGTTCAAGCTGAAAATGTCACTGCATCACCACAAGGCACCTAAATACATCTGAGGTACCACAAGGATTAAATCCAGTAGCTCCCCCTTTTGTAGTAATTAAAAAAGAAGCAGACTTTAAAACTGTGATCAGTGACCACTCATTAAGAAAGGGGTAAAGAGTGATCCAGATATATATATTTGCTTTCTGGAATTTATCAATCTCTTCCCTGATGTGGGCCTCAAGAACCTGTTGAATAGATCTAGGTTACTAGCTCTCTTTTATGCAGTCCTTGAGCTAAGGGTAGTGGCTTCAAATAATATAGAAAGAGTAACACTAATAAATCAACAAAGTGTGTTTAGAGTGAGTAATGCCCAAACAAAGAAAGTGAAATTTGCATTTCTATGCATACCTAGGCTAGTTCTAATACATCAGGAAGAGTTTCACATATTGAGGGTAAATGTCCTTCCATGTCATCAGCAGTCTGTTAGGGACTACAATCCACCATGGAACAAATGGCCCTCAAGGGAGGATGCTGAGGTGCTAGATACAAAAGAAAATTGTTCTTTGCTGAGCTCTGGAAAAAACACCAATCAGGGTCCTAAAGAGACAAACTTCTGAAACCTGTGCACTGTGAAAAGTGACCATTCAAGAAGAATCACATTTCCAAGTACAGAAAGAAAGGTAGATAATGCCAGAGACCCCAGCAGCAACATGGTTGTTGCCTAGTGAAACTCAGCCAGAAATTGCTTCAATCTGCCCTTAATCCACAGTACTAGGACCCAATAGACCACTGCATTGGCCTACATCTGCTGAGACTACAGTGGGAGGCAGCCAAGCTTTTTGTTTGCCTGGTGGGTCTGGTAAAGAAAAGTGTGCTTGGCTTCTGTGGCTGCGCAGGGCCTGCACAACATTTTAGATGCAGCCTTGTCAGTTAGTGCCTCCTATTGCTGCTGCCCCAGCATCCCCTGGATGCCCTCCTTAAATGGAGTGCCTTCCCTCCAGTGGCTGCTGGGGTCAGCATCACCCCTCTGGGGGAGGCTGCCAAACTTAATACTGGGAGTGGGCAGGGCCAACCCTTTGTGGCCCTGAGGTGCATTATGGATACAGGCTGCACAGATGATCAGACAGCAGCAGAGGTAGGTGCGTGGCTGGAGTGATCCCGGGAGATGCTGTGGCATCCTTGCCCCAGTCGGGTGCAGAAAGCACTGTTACACTGAGCGGCCCCTGCCCTGGGAGTGGACTTAGGGGATCGATTGTGGTGTCTGACCCCCTTTCTGATCAGGTCTGCTTGTGCCACCCAGTCCCCTCTTCTATAGGACTTGGGGTGAGGTGGGGCCTTGGGGACTGCAGGCACACTGGGGCTGAAGTAGGATGGTGGGTGAAATGACCTCTCTCGTGCTGGCTTTGCTTGGATTTTGCAACCTGCCTGGACCCACTAGACTTATGCACGCCAGCAAGTGATTGAACATTGGAATACTGTCTGCTCTCCACCCCATCACTGAAGGCTGCAACTGAGTCCGCTCGATCTCCCCGGTCTCATGATTATGGATGTGGGGTGAGGCAGGACTAAGAGCACCCTCGAGCGCTACAGCTATCCAACGTGAGCAAACACGAGGCCAGGCAGACAAATGTGGCCTTTGAAGGCAGCAGCCAAAGTCACATGACTGATCCAGACCAAGGCTTTCACACTACCCCTGAGTCTGCCGCTGGGAGGAGCATGCAAGATCTAGACATCAAGGAGATGCTTATTAATGTGGAAAACAGCCTTTGCACCATTGATGCCAAAATAGACCTACTGAACAATACTTTTGACTGCCTAAAGGAGAGAGTCAAAACACATGGTGATAGGCTTGGTCACCTTGAAAACGCAACTTTAACATCAAAGTACTTTACGCTCCCACTGATGAGCAACTCCTCATATGGAGAAAGTACTGGAGATTTTCAAGCTTAAAAATAAAGACCTCGAGGTGCATTCTAGGTGCAACAATCTTTTCATTCTAGGAGTCTCTGAATCAATCACCATTGACAAAATAGAGACCAATGTCAAACACATGCTCTGTTCCCTGCTTGGTGATGCTCTCTTGCCAGTCTTCGTTGTTGAGCATGCACACCGTGTGCTGGGCTTGCGCCCTCCACCTAGTGCATCAACAATACCCATTGTGGCCAGACTCTTTAATTAGGTGGATAGGGACACCGTCCTGTGGCTTGCCAGGGAACGTTGCACTATCCAGCTTCAGGGTAACAACATACCTCTATACCCTGACTTTAGCTTTCCAATGCAGGCTGCTCATTGGGTATTCCTGCCCATGAAACATCTCCATAAAATCTGAAAACACCTACTCCTTAATCTACCCAGCTAAATTGCAGACTCAATTTGATGGCAAGCAGCATTACATCACAGACCCAAAGGCTGCTATGAGATTTTCCTATAAGTTGGCAATCACCAAAGTGAACAATACCCAGACCCTATGTCTTCTGGGGATGGCTGCCTCAGTGATAATGACTAGTGGCTTGGACAATGCTACTCTGGGACATGACTCCTTTCTACCATTGATGCATCACTGTTGAATCCATCAGCCCTGGATGTGGATACTTGGTTCTGACTTGGGTTGATGACTCCCCCCTATTACGACTGCTTTGCTTTCTGTCCCGACCACTGTTAGGGGTTTTTCTATAGTTTCTTCTGCCGCCTGGTCAGTTAATGACTAGGACATTCACCTAGGGATCTTTCTCATCGTACCACACAGTTGCCTGGATGTGGGTTTGGGTGTAATATGAGGTATTTCAACTAGTTGGGTGAGTTGAAGTGGGTGGTCGGTGGGACCTTTTTATTGTTGGTTTCTTGTCCTGCGTTACATGCCTCACACTTTCCAAGGGAAACCTTACCCTCTCTAGAGACACTCACTAACATCACATGCCCCCTTTCCTAGTGGTATGACTAATGCACATCCCCCCAATGATGGATGACGTCCATTACATGCCTGACCTGGAATGTCTGTAGATTCAAAGACAGGCAGAAGGTGAAATTAGTGTAGGCATACCCCAACAGGCACCACATAGATATTTGCTTTCTTCAAGAGCTCCATTTGGCCCCAGCGACTGCCCCTCACCTTTGGGCAGGGTAGATCACAGAAATTCTATGGGCTGCCTGGATTTATTTGTGGAGGTTTTGTGCTTAATCACCACAATGGGACCCACCGCTGTTCTATGGGGTGGCAATTTCAGTGTGGTCTGCAAACAGATCCAGGGCCACCAGAATGCCCACCCTAATGCAGCCGCCCAAGTCCACACACTGATGTGTGATTAAAAACCTACAGGATCTGTGGTGCTTGCATCAGGCCAATAGCACTAAGGACTCCTGCATCACTTCCACATACAACACCTGGCTCAGAATCAACTATTAGCTGCTCATGTGGGATGCCCTCACCTCGACCATGCATGTCACTCACCTCCCTAGAACTCTCTCCAATCATACACTTACCTTGTTAGAAACCACTCCTTTTCTCCCTTCCCAGACCTTCACCTGGATATTAACTCTGCACACCCTTTGCGATGCAGTCTCCTCAGATGAAATTCGTATAACTAGCCTATATTTCTACACCCACAACTAGGGCTCGGTTACCTCTCCATCCCCATTGTGGGTGGCTTTTAAGGTCATCATCCATGACACCTGCATAGAAAAGCAGTCAACGATACTTAAGGCAATCCACATGCAACTTACCACACTATAAACAGAAATTCGCACCCTTGAGCTCAAGTTCTTTGACACCAGAAAAGTGCAAACACTTGCTGCCAATAGAAGCTCTCCGACTGCATAGAGGAGGCAACTAGGGAGGCTCACCACCTCAACAGAAGTTGTTGATGAGGTGCTCTGGTGAAGGAGACAGATCTCTGAAGACACTGACAAGCCTTTTCCGTAAGCCCTGTCAAGCAAGTAAATTACGAAACTTATGGACTATCAGCAATTAGGCCGCACAAAACCTGACAAGATAGTTCAGGTTATGACATCTGTAGGAGGCTTGCCTGGTTAGTACTGGGTACCCTGGGTACTTACACCTTACACCAGGTCCAGTTATCCCTTGTTAGTGAATGTAGTAGTGTTCTATCAGCTTAGGCTGATCGTGATAGCTATAGCAGAGCAGCTTAGGCTGAACTAGGAGACATGCAAAGCTCATGCAATACCACTTATAGTTACACAGTACTTCTACACAAGCAAAGACAATACTCAGTGTTACAAAAAATAAAGCTATTTATTTGGGTGACACAGTACCAAAGAAATCTTAGAGACAATACTCCTTCTGGAGGTACATATTATACACAATATATACACTAGACACCAAAATTAGACAAGTAAATAGTCATAGAACAATGCAAACAGTAGAAAATCATATATAATGCAATGGAAGAAAATAGGTCTAGGGGCAACACAAACCATATACTAAAAAAGTGGAATGTGAATCACAAATTCCCCCCTAGACAAGTGTAGTGTGTGCAGAATCGCTGGGAGAGTAAGAATACAGTAAAGGTAAGTAAATTACCCCACCCCAGAGCCCAGAAAAGCAGGAGCAAAGCACTGCAGGTTTCCTTAGGACACACTACACCTTGTTTTGGGGATTTTGCAGCAGCCAACCAAGTCTGCAAAGAACAGCTGCTGGATTATTGGACCTGAAGATCTGCAAAGGAAGGGGACCAAGTCCAGAAGTCGAAAGAAGTTCCAGGAAGGACAGGAGGCCCTCCCAACCCAGGAGAGGGTGAAAAAGAATAGTCCCTGGTTAGTTGAAGACTGCAGAAATGCACCCTAGGAAGATGCCAGCGGGTTCCTGCATGATGTAAAAGATGTCCTGCGGCGTGAAGATTGTTGCAGACAAGATTTTGCATTGGAAGACATCAACAAGCCCTGGCTACAGCAAAAGTGTGTTTTTCATCAAAATGGCACTGGATGGACCCAGGAGGGACCTGGGGGCCTCAACTCTAGGTGAGGAGGAAGAGGGAGCTCTAAGCACTTTAGAGAGCCCTCAGGATGCCAGCCAGCACCCCCAGAAGCTGTAGGATCCGTGTACAAAGGAGGTGCAAAATGAAGTTGATGCAGCACAACAAAAGAAGGTCCCATGCCGCCGGAGAACAACTCAGCGAGTTGAGTGTCGCAGGGTGGAGTGCTGGGGACCTGGGCCAGGCTGTGTACAAAGGAATTTTGTAAAGATTGCACAGAGGCCTCAAGAGGCAAAGAAGACAGAGAACACAGGGGTACCATTGTTCTTGGGGAAGGCAAGGTCTTACCTCCTCTAAATTGCGTCAGCAGGACCTCAGGACAGTCTATGTCGATGATGTCCACCTTCTGTGCCCTTAGGAGCATGCTCGTTGCCGTGAGAGGAGTCCCAGGGTACTGGTTGTCACCTTTAAGGTACCTGCTTGGAGCAGGGGAGTAACTCTGTCACTCCACAGGAGATTTCTTTGGTCCTTCTGGTGCAGGATGAAGACAGGGAGTCCCCAGAGCATGCACACCATGGAAATTGTTGCAGTTGCTGACTTGGAGCTGAGGTTGCTGAAGAAAAGTGTCTCTTGTAGACACTTTGTTTCAGTTACAGCGTGTCTTGGAGCAGGCTGCAGTTGATCGGAGGTCAGAGGATGCTGAAGTTGTTGCAGAGGATTCCTGAAGGAAACGTGCAAGCAGAATCTGAAAATAACCCAGAGGAGAGACCCTCAATAGCCCTGAGGGGGATTGGCTACCTTATCCGGAGGGGACTCTGATGTCACCTGCTGGCACTGGCCACTCAGAGCCCTCCAGAGTGCTCCACACCTTGCAAAGCAAGATGGCTGAAGTCTTGGACACACTGGACGAGCTCTGGGCACCACCCCTGGGGTGGTGATGGAGAGGGGAGTTGTCACTCCCCTTTCCTTTGTCCAGTTACCCACCAGAGCAGGGGAGAACGGGTCCCTGAACCGGTGTAGACTGGTTTATGCAAGGAGGGCACAACCTTCCTAGGATTTCCAGAGGCTGGGGGAGGCTACCCCTCCCCAGCCTGTAACACCTATTTCCAAAGGGAGAGGGTGTAACACCCTGCTCTCAGAGGAAATGCTTTGTTCTGCCTTCCTGGAACTGGGCTGACCAGACCCCAGGAGGGCAGAACTCTGTCTGTGAGGGGGCAGCATCTATAGCTGCAGTGCAAGCCTCAGAGAGCAGGTTTGGCTGTAATGGGGGTCCATCGTGGAGCCCCGAGGATGCCTGGAATTGGCTCCCCAATACCTGAGTTGGAATGGGGGGACAATTCCATGATCTTAGACACGTTACATGGCCATATTCGGAGTTACCATTGTGAAGCTACATATAAGTATTGACCTATATGTAGTGAACATGTGTAATGGCGTCCCCGCACTCACAAAGTCCGGGGAAATGGCCCTGAACTATGTACGGGCACTTTTACTAGTGCAAGGGTGCCCTCACACTTAGTAAAATTGTACCTAATCTTCAGCAAGTGAAGATTAGACATATAGGTGACTTATAAGTTACTTAAGTGTAGTGAAAATGCCTGTGAAATAGTGTGTGCACTATTTCACGCAGGCTGCAATGGCAGTCCTGTCTAAGGGTTTGTCTGAGCTCCCTGTGGGCGGCAAAAGAAATGCTGCAGCCCATATGGATCTCCTGGAACCCCAATGCCCTGGGTACCCAGGTACCATATACTAGGGACTTATAAGGGGGGTCCAGTATGCCAATTGAAATTGGTAAATTAAGTCACTGGCCTATGGTGACAAATTTAAAAGCAGAGAGAGCATAAGCACTGAGGTTCTGATTAGCAGAGCCTCAGTGACATAGTTAGGCACTACACAGGCATACATATTAGGCCACAAACTATGAGTACTGGGGTCCTGGCTAGCAGGATCCCGGTGAGACAGGAAAAACACACTGAAATATAGGTTTTTATCTATAAGCACTGGGGTCCTGGCTAGCAGGATCCCAGTGACACAGTAAAAACACACTGACACACACTCACAAACAGGCCAAAAGTGGGGGTAACCATGCTAGAAAGAGGCTATTTTCCTACAACATCATTTTACTCTAAATTATCTCACACCACTATGGTCCCAGATACAGCATCCCTTGATGCCGTTTTTGACACACTCCAACTCCTTTTGTTGGACCATGCATACTTTATGTACTTGGATGCCTCCTTGACAGTGGAGGAGATAATACATGTGATCCAGACCATACAACCCTATATCTGCCTGAGGATGAGTGCCTCAGTGACTAGTGGCCTGACACAGCTCCTTTACACCGTGAATGGCTCTCGGGCTTGAAATCCATCTATGCATCACTGTCAACCCTGGCAAAACATGGTCATACAATCCTGAATTCCCCAAATAGCACTAATCGTGTAATTTTGACAGCATATGGTTCCATGATAAAATAATTAGTACTGTAGTAAGTACTGTAGGTGGTATGGCACTGCTTGCCATGACGTGAAACCTAAAGTTTTTCAAGCCTTAATACAATGCCACTGTGATAGGCATTATGAACTGCTCTTCTAAAGGTGAGGCTATAAATCTTTCTTAAAATCTTAGAAATTGGCAGAACAGAACACACTATGGGCAGAGCTGAGGTAGGATGCACACATAAAAAAAATGCTAGGAAGTATTCACCTGTGTAGCGAGGGGAACAGTAAATAGGCAAAGTGTCATATAGGACCAAGGGCATGGGTAAAACATTTTGGTGATCTATATAAGGATGGCATTAAAACATCAGCTGCCCAGCAAGGATCCATGTGAAGCCCATAGGCCCTCATTACAACCCTGGCGGTCGTTGATAAAGCAGCGGTAATACCGACAACAGGCCAGCGGTAAAAAAATTGAATTATGACCACTGCGGAAACTGCCCAGACAGACAGCCACTTTAACACACACCGGTGGTAGCAACAAGCACCACGGTGATAACCGCCAACAGCCAGGCGGAAGACAATGTTCCACCCACTGTATGAAGACAGGCCTGTCCGCCACCTTTTCCGGGGCGGTACCAATGACATCAAAAGCACAGCGGAAACAGAACACAGAAGGGAAACAACTCACCTCTTGAGACTCAGGGAACAACCATGATTCCATGGAGCCCGAGTTGCACATTTTTCCCATGCTTGTATACCTCTTCATGCATTACGAACATCAAAACCGACTAAGACGACCACGGTGAGTACTGCTGCCTAGCACACAAGGGAGGGGGGAGGAAAAAGAGAGTGACACACACACGCAACATGCAACACCCCCGCCCGTATACACACAAACAGATGCAATAACATTACATATCTACCACGTACCCCTCAGGAATAATGCAAGGACAAAAGGAATTGATTAAAGTGAGTGTAATAAGATAAAATAGTAGAAATATGTGCTTCTAAATCAAAACAGTATATACATATTTACAATGGAAGGGACACTGCCCAGTCCTCAATGTCCATGGGCCACAGGGCCACTACACGTAGACCAAGCCCCCACCTCACTCCTGCTGCTGGTGGCGGTGCTGGTGGCAGTGCTGGCAGTGGTGGGGGGAGGCTCCAGCCCTTCCCCTGCAGCCTCAGATGGCTGCCTACTGGCAGTGGTGGGGGGAGGCTCCAGCCCTTCCCCTGCAGCCTTGGACGGCTGCCCACTGGGGCTGCTGCTGGTGGTGGTGGTGCTGGTGGAAGTGCTGGCAGTGGTGGGGGGAGGCTCCAGCCCTTCCCCTGCAGCCTCAGATGGATGCCCACTGGCAGTGGTGGGGGGAGGCTCCAGCCCTTCCCCTGCAGCCTCAGATGGCTGCCCACTGGGGCTGCTGCTGCTGGCGGTGGTGCTGGTGGCAGTGCTTGCAGTGGTAGGGGGATGCTCCAGCCATTCCCTTGCAGCCTCAGATGGCTGAACTGCCATGGTTGGTGATGGTGGTACCGAATGAGTTCCTCCCAGCACCAGGCCTCTTGTCCTTCCTGGCTGCTGGTGCTAGCCCCTTGCCCTTCCTTTTGCCAGCTGCTTCTACCTCCTTGCCCTTCCCTTTGCCAGCTGCTGGTGACTCCTTGCCCTTCCTTGATGCACCTTCTGCAGGCACACTTTCAGTGCTGGTGCCTGGTTCCCTGGAGCCTCTCCCACCTCCAGTAGATGTCAACACTAATGCCACCATGGACTGTGGGTTCTGACCACCCTAGCCCAACGTGAAGGATAGGGGGGAGGGATAGGGAAGTTGTCAACGATGGAGAGGAAAAGCTTCTTAGGGACATTGGGGAGGGAAAAGGGAGAGGGTTTAGGAGTGGAGAAAGAGGAAGTGGCTGTAGGAGGTGTCTGTCTGCTGATTTTGGGTGCAGGTGCATGGGCTGGATGCTGTTGTGAGGTGGATGGCTGTTGGGTGTCTGAGTGCTTGTGTTTGGGTACTTAGGGAGAAGGGGGCACAGACACAGTGGGAGAGGACACAGGGGACGTGTGCATGGATGTAGGGGTGGTGACTGCCAGTGAGGGGCGTGTAGTGATGGGCGTGATGGTGAGGGAGGTAGTGAATGCGGATGTAGTGCATGCAGGTATGAGTGGAGACGCAACTGGGAGGGAGGTGGATGACGAAGAGGAGGGGGACACAGTGGAGGCAGTGGATGTTGGGATGTCTGATTCTGGATGGTGTTTGTGTGAGTGTCTGTGATGTGATGTGTGGTACCTGTGCTTGCCTGAGCCATTCCTGTGTGTTGTCTTATGTGCATGCTGGTCTGTCTGTGTGATTGGGATAGGTTGGGGTTGAGGGGAATGGGACTGGGCAGAGGAAGTTGTAGGGGGGAGGGTTGGACAATGGCTGCCATGAGAGAGGAGACCAGAGGCTGGATTGATCTCTGTTGGGCCGCCATGCCAGAGTGAATGCCCTCCAGGAATGCATTTGTTTGTTGCAAATGGGCTTCCAACCCCTGGATGACATTCACTATGGTTGACTGCCCAACAGAGATGGATCGCAGGAGGTCAATAGCCTCCTCACTCAGGGCAGCAGGGCTAACTGGGGCAGGACCTGAGGTGCCTGGGGCGAAGGAGATGCCCAGCCTCCTGGGTGAGCGGGTGTGATGCTATTAATTGTATTTGACCAATGACTTTGTGTTTCACCACTGCGCATATTAGTTTCTCAATGTTCACCAGTAGCACATTATGGGGGTCATTTTGATCTCGGCGGTCTTTTGTCAAGACCGCTGAGGGACCGCGGTGCTGAAGACCGCCAGTGGTGGCGGTTTTCCGGTCGGCGTATTATGACTGTTGGCAGCTCTCCGTCCTTTTTTGGATGGAGAGCCACCAACAGCCATACTGGTTGGCGGCGGGAAGTGGAGGTTGCTCCACCTCCACCGCCACGTCAACAGAACACCACCCACGGAATCACTTCCTGTGATTCGGCGTGTCGGTGTTCTGTTGACGGTGTGGTGTCGGCGGAGCAGCCCCCATGGCTCCCGTCCCCTCCCGGAGGATCGTTGGACCGGGTAAGTCGATCGTTCGTGAGGGGAGGGGGGTGTGGGGGTGTTGTGTGTTGTTTGCGTGCATGGGGGTGTGCGTGTGTGTATGTAGTGGGGATGTCTGAGTGCCTGTATGCTTGCAGGGGAGTCGTGAATATGGGAATGAGTGCGTGTATGTCTGTAGATATGTCTGCATGGTTGTGTGTGTGTATGTTTGAATGTGGGTGTGCGTGTCTGACTGTGTGTGTGTGTGGATGTATGCATGTATGTCGGTGAGTGTGCGTGTATGTGTGTTGGTGGTGCCTGCGTGCGTGTCGTGTGTGCATGAGTGATGTGATGTTGGGGTTGGGGTGGGGAGGGGGGTCCTGCCACCTTTGGGGGGTTGCAGGGGTGGTGGGGGGTGTAGGGGAGGGAGTCGGGTGGGGGAGACCCCTATCAGTGCCAGGGAAGGAATTCCCTGGCACTGATAGTGCTTACCGCCATGGATTTCATGGCGGTTCCAACCGCAGGAAATCCATGGCGGTAAGCCGGGTCCAAATACCGCCGGCAGTATAGTGACGACCGCCGGGCTGGAGACCCTGGTCTCCAGCCCAGCGGTCGTCTCCGCCATGGCGGGCGGAACGGAGAAGCGGCAGATGACCATGGCGGTACCGCCATGGTCATAATTCCAAAAAAAAGACCGCCAGCCTGTTGGCGGTCTTACCGCCGCTTCTCCGCCGTCCGCCAGGGTCGTAATGACCCCCTATATGTTTTGTTCAGTTTAGCTGCCTATTGTCTTTAACATGGCATTAGCCATTACATTCTGTATTCAGTTTAGCTGCCTATTGGCTTTGACATGGCATTAGGCATTACATCTGGTATTTAGTTTAGCTGCCTATTGGCTTTGACATAGCATTAGACATTACATTCTGTATTCAGTTTAGCTGCCTATTGGCTTTGACATGACATTAGACATTACATTTGGTATTTAGGTTAGCTGCCTCTTGGCTTTAACGTGGAGTTAGACATTGCAGTTGAGACATTGCAGATGAGCTGTGTTTTTCCAAGCTGTGTTTTTCCACAAGATAGACCAAGCTGTATTTTTCATACCAGACCCTAGCTGATAAGAGCACATAGATTTTGTGTTTACCTCTCAATCCAGTCTGAGAACGAGTGAGTCTCGGAGAATTGGCCACTCTCCAAGTTTCTTCGGTTCTCACACTGAGTTTGCCTTTAAGGATGACTCTAGACTACAGCAGACTTAGATGGAGACGTCATCAACTTGCAGGTCCCAGAAAGATGAAGCTGAGTTATAGGCCCTATGGTGATGCAATTTTGACTTTTATGCTTTGCTTTGAAGTTATGCTATAATATAATCACATGTATTTGCTGTGTACATTGCAACTGAGAAGTACTTGGATATATTTTGCTTTCATTGCTGCGACTACTTTTGAACGTGTGCTGCCAATCTACTAATTTCGTCTCTCAGGAACCTCGTGGTGAAGTAATAATAACAATAAATGTCTTCTTTAAACTCCGAAGTGCATTCCAGAAAGGTTCTGTAAGCTCGGTTATGAGATAAGAGCAGGAAAGCAGAACAGCGGGCACGGGAAACACGCCGAGGTGCTGCTGGGAGGGCGATGCTGGTATGTGAGATGGTGGTTGTACCTGGAGTTGGGGTGGGCACAGAAGAGTCTGCCACCCCCAGGGAGCTTCCATTGGAAGAGGCATCACTGTCAGAACTGTCCCTTCCTGTCTCCGCCGTCGTGCTCCCCTCGCCCTCAATCCCACTGGTGCCCTCACCGTCGGTGGATTCGGCCACCTGGGCCCTGTGGGAGGCAGCTCCCTCCGTCGCCGGTGCCTCTGCTCCTCCACCAGATGATGCTAATGCACATAAGGACAGGGTGACAAAACAAAAAGGAGAGACAAAGGATACACTTGGTCAATGGCAGCTCCAACACCACCATTGGCGTACACCACACACACACACACACAGAGGGAACAGCCCTACATACTAGGCAATGCACTAACAGTCACAATGCTAGTCACCAGGCCAAGGACAGGAATACCTAATGCCAATAGCAGCATACCTGAAACCCACAGACCCCTTCCCAGTAGTGGATGCCTGCTAGCTTGCTATGAGGTGGTATACATCAGACCCTGCCCAACATGGGACCTACCCTGCAATGCCCAGCCGGGCCTAGGGGCACCCCAACCATAGTCCACCCCACCATGCGCAAGAAGTATATTGGGATACTGTACTCACCCCTTGTGGCTGCTTTGATGCCCTCAAGCGCCCATCCAGCTCCATATAGGCCACCGCTAGTATGCAGGCCATCAGGGGGGTCAGGGTTCAACGGGCACCCCTTCCTCATTGGAAGGCCATCCCCAGCTGGGCCTCCGCGGTCTTCTGTGCCCCGCATCTCAGGTACTCCCACTGTTTGCCACAGTGGGTGTTCTACCTGCCGTAGATCCCCAGGGTCTGCACGTCCTTGGCGATGGCAAGTCATATACCCATTTTTCTGATGGGCGCTGACCTACAGAAAAATACACATAGAAAAAGGTATCAGTCAGACCTTCTGGCCTGTTACACAAATGGCCCATCATAGCCCTCACATCCTCTTATGCACAGAAATTGCCCTCCATACATGCGGCACGCTGTCCAGGACCCTTACACCAACCCCCTCCCTACACGAGGCCCTCACACACAGCACTCCATGCATTCATGCCCCATGCATCGTGCTCACAGTTTACTCACCTGTTGGTCTGGAGGCCCATACATCAGTCGGTACTGGGGTAGGACCCCCATCTGCCAGGCTCTCCAGCTCTGCAGCAGTGAAGGCAGGGGCCCTTTCCCCAGTGACTCTAGCCATGGTCGGTTCCAGACACAGGTCACAGCAGCACTTGCAGTGTAGGTCCTCTCCTGTTGAAGATCAGGTCGCAAGTGAGTGAACAGATAGAAAATGGCAGTCACGTCCGAGGTGGTGAGTACCGTCACCGCCGGCGTACATCACCATTGGCCACTGTAACCCACAGGGGCCAATGTTAACCAATGAGAAGTTGCACTGTACTTTTCGATCGCCTCCTGCAACGGTGCACAACGTCAGCGGAATTACCTCATTTCCACCTGTCCCTCCACACAGGACAGGTGGACGCCATTTCAGGGGGGGGGGCAGGCTATGGCACCTAACTTCGTCAGAGTACACATAGGCACCATTGGGGCCTATCCAACATAAATGTGTTACAGTCACAACATGCAATGCAGTGTAGTGTTTGGAAATGTGGAGTACTTACCAGCTGCTCCTCGTTTTGCCCCCTAGGTTACAACCGCTGTGGATGAATAGAAGATGGAGACATCCCCCCCATGTACAGACCCTTGGTGGACTTGGCAACAATGGAGGACAGGCACATTATCCTCACCTACAGACTAGACAAGGCCACAATCACAGAGCTGTGTGCCCAACTGGAGCCTGACCTAATCTTTGCGATCCATCAGCGCACCAGGATCCCCCCTCTTGTGCAAGTCCTATCTGTTCTCCACTTCTTGGCAACTGGCTCCTTCCAAGTGACAGTGGGTTTGGCAGCAGGAATGTCACAGCCAATATTCCCAATAGTGCTGTCTGCCTTGATTAAGCACTTGCGCAGGTACATCGTCTTCCCCCAGGTGGAGGATTTGTCCACAGTGAAAGCTGACTTCTATGCAATGGGACATATTCCCAACATTATTTGGGCTATTGATGGTACACGTATAGCATTTGCCCCCCCCCCAGAGAAATGAACAGGTGTTTGGAAATCAAAAGAGCTTTCACTCGATGAATGTGCAGATAGTGTGCCTGGCGGACCAGTATATCTCCCATGTCAATGCAAAGTGTCCTGGGTCTGTGCATGATGCCTTCATCGTGAGGAATAGCAGCATCCCAAATGTGATTGCTCAACCCCAGAGGCACCGGGTGTGGTTAATAGGTGAGCCCTGGTTCCCACCCAGTGTATGTTGGTGTATGGATATGGTGTTTTCCCTAAGGGTTAGTGTGTGTATAACAGGTATCCCTCGATATTTGCAGGTGACTCTGGTTACCCAAACCTCTCATGGCTACTGACCCCTGTGAGGAATCCCTGGACTAGGGCAGGGGAACGTTACAATGAGGCACATGGGCAGACAAGAAGGATTATCAAGAGGACGTTTGGCCTCCTGAAGGCCAGGTTTTGTTGCCTCTATCTAACTGGTGGATCCCTGTACTACTCACACAAGAAGGTCTGACAGATCATTGTGGCATGCTGCATGCTGTATGTTGCATAACCTTGCCTTGAGACGCCAGGTGCCTTTCTGCAGGAGGAGGAGGCTGGGGATGGCCGTGTGGCAGCAGTGGACCCTGTGGACAGTGAAGATGAGGAGGCAGAGGATGAAGATGTGGACAACAGAACAGCAATCATGCAACAGTACTTCCAGTGACACACAGGTAAGACACTGTAACTTCACCTTACATTGACAGTTTTGTGTCGGACAATGTACATGGCAGGCAGATTCCCCCAAAACCATGGCCACTTACTATACCCTTTGGCATGTCTATTTTCAGATGTCTGTGCCCCACTCTGGCTCCTGGTGTGTTGACTGCAGCCAACTACAGGTCATACCTATGTATACATTACTGTACAGTTTAACTGCAATGTTTACAGATTGTTAAATGAATACATAGTTCAATCATTTGACAGACTCCAAACTTGTAATTTTTTCTAAGGGTGTTTATTTAAGTGCTAATAAGTGGAGGGGGTATTGCAATGGTGGAGGAAAGTCCAGGTTAGAGTCCAGTCTATTTGTATCACAGGTGCATTGTCCAATGGGGCATAGGAAGTGGAGCAATGGTAGTTCATGGTGGACAGGGTGACAGAGTGGGACACAAGGTTTGCTGCCATTGAATGTCTGCTGTGGTGATTCGTGGGTCATAATGTTGTGGGTGTAGTTCTGTTGGCGTAACGGTATGGGTTTTGCTACTGCCAGTTTATCACCGACCTTTGGGCTGGCGGACTTGTGTGTGTGGCGGTATAGTGATGGAATGCTATATGTGTATCATAATATGGGTAACGGTAATCTGCAGCCCGGCGGTGTGTTGGCGGCAGTCAGTATGGGGGTAAGCAGGGTTTACCGCCAATGTCATAATGAGGGCCATAGTGTGCTGACTGTTTTAGTACCTGGAAGTAGAAATGGCACTGACCAGTATGAAAAAACACAAAGTACCAGGTTCAGTTCTTGTTCCCATTGACCCTTTTCAGGAAAGTCCACAGTTGTGGGTTAGAGTTCCTACAAATGTATTTTATTCACCCCTGGCCGACAATAGTCTCCCTATATCTTGGTGCAAAACCATGCTACTAGCCCTATTCAAGTAGGGTGACTGGAGTTGTTCCACCAACTGCAGGCCAACCTCTCTCCTGGATGGGGCTGGGAAATTCCTCTGTAAAATCATATTAAACTGACTGCAAGGTTGGGTGGATAAGGAAAACATTTTAACACAAACACAAGCTGACTTTAGATCTAGGGTCAGAACCATAGGCCAATCAGTTTCCTTATATGATTCGCCACATTATGTAACTAAAAGAATATCACATTTATGTAACTAAAAGAATATAATCAATATATTTAGTTTTTGTTGATTGAAAATCAGCATTTAAGTTGGTGGACCACTTTGTTATGGAGATATTAGTGGATCAGGGGTATAGACTACTATTGTGAGAGCACTAATAACACAGCCCAGAGTTTAGTAAGGCCGGAGAGTTGCATGTAGTGAGACATTCCTCATTGAAGAAGGTGTACAGCAGGGCTGCGTGCTGGCCCCTCTCCTATTAGCTGCTTCTTAAATGATATTGTAGTTTACTTACCTGAAAAACCTATTCATGCTCCTATCATTGCTGGACACAAAGTCCCAATTCCTTTGTGTGCTGATGATGTAATCCTTTTGGCCCAAACAGATAACACACCACATAAACTACTAAAAAGATTTCCAGACTTTGGCCATCAAAACTAACTGATAAAACTGTCCCATAGGGGATACAGTTCACAGAATGTTGGAAAATGGCCTCTCTGCAGGGTCCTCCTAAAACCTTTTTCCTGTTTCCTTCCAGTTTGTAGACGTTGTTTTTGTTGGCCTTACAAATCTGTTCACTTTACCACTGCTAACCAGTGCTAAAGTGCTTTGGATAGATAATTTACATATGAGTCACTAGTAAAGTACACTACATCTTCCCAGGGCCTGTAAATTAAATACTACTAGTGAGCCCGCAGCACTGCTTGTGCCACACACTTTTAAACATGTCCCAAGCCCGCCATTGCAGCCTGAATTCAGTGCTGCACTGCCATGTTGAGCTGGCATTTAAAACCCCTTGCCAGGCCTTAAACTCTTCTTTTATTAGATACAAGTCACCTCTAAGGTAAGGCTGAGGAAGCCCTCAAGGCAGGGTGCTTTGTAAAGAAAAGGAAGGACATGTATTTTTATGTTTTATATGTCTTGATAGTGAAAAACTTGAAAATTCATTTTTCACCTCTCTGAGATCTACCTCTCTCATAGTATACTAGTGGGGATTTTTTATTACATTTATTAGCTGCAATACCTGTTTGGGAAGGTGTAGATCTATCCTTTTTAGTGCCAGATTTAGAAGGCCCTAGCGCTCCTAGAGCCTCACCTCTAGTGATGCTTCGGTTGTGCTAGCTACAGCACCATATTTACAAGGAGGCGTAGCCACAAAGAGTGTTGTAAGTAGGAGCCCCTCCACCGCAGTTTTCTGTGGCAGAGAGGCATGCAATGGGTGTTGCTGTGGCCTTACAGGAAATCATAAATCTGTGGCAGCGCCAAAATATAAAGCCACCCCAGGGGTGGTGTTAGCATGGTGCAATGAGGAGGAATACTATTATTCCTCCTTGTTTTTGCTTTTTTTATGTGTGCTACATTCTGCAGCATACATAGAAAGAGCAAAAGGGCATGAATGATTGTTTATGTGAAGGAAGGCACACCTTCCTGCACATAAACAGTCACACCCCTAAATTACACACCTTTGCACTATGGTACAAGGATGCCTGCGTTGGCGCTGGCAGCTACATTTAGTGCTGGTCAGGGATACACACAGGGGTGCACAGTATTTTTGTAAATAAGGTGCATCCCTGCGTTTCAAAAGTATTGTGGTGCTGCAAATATTGTTGCAACATTGCGCTGCACCACCTTTTTGTAAATCCGAGCCTTAGTACCTATGGAATTGTAATGCTAAGGTGTCATTAGTTATGAAGATGGATTCAATGTTACAATTTTGAAAATGCCACTCTTAGAAAGTTGGTACTTTCCTGCTCCTAGCCCTGTGGGCCTGCAGCCTTTTTCCAATACATATTTGGGGTGGGGTGACAGCTGGGCTTTACACATTCCCTCTAGACAGCCATATACAATAGCAGCCTAGGTGTGACTTCATTGGCCCTGATGAGTCATAACTGGCTTCATGGGTGGGGTCAAGCTAAGCACAGCCCCACTTGCACAGAATAAGCTGTGACCTGTCTCCTCACAATAGGCCTAATGACCCTGTATTGCCACTCCAGGGAGTTTGGATCCAGGGCAGGGGAGAAAGGGGATTCCATGCATGTCAAGGCCACTGTCTAGAAGCTTTTCCCACCTCCCTGAACCGGGAAACCAAAGTATAAATATTGGACCTCTGAAACCACCAACTCAACATACTTCTGGACCTGTAGATACTCTGCCAGGAAGAATGATTGCTGTGCTGCTGCAAGGATTGCCACTCTGCTGAGCTCTTTCTCTGTGGCACTCCTGTTTTGCTGAGCATCCTTGCTATCTGCTAACCTCTCTCCTGGGGAAGGAGAAGTGGACATGCAATCCTCCATCTAGAACCCAGGACCCCAGAGTGACTCAAAGGGCTAGCCTGTTGGCCTCCTGATCTGAGCCTCGGGGACATAACAGGCTCTCTATAGCTCCTACACCCATCTACAATAAGCTCCTCGTCCCCAAGACTGGCCCCTCAGGCCCTGGGCCCTTGAAACTGGTTTTGTGGCTCTAGGAATCAAGCTTTTGGACTCCTCACGATCAGAAAAGTGCCCTCTCCTGCCATGACTGCACCCTTGCCCGATGAATCAGCGCAAACTGTCACTAGTTTTTATCCTTGCGCCGCACACTACCACAAGGCTTCCACCTGCCAGTCCTAGATGCCCAGCTGACTCCTCATGCCTGCAGACCCCTGCCAGAGATGCTTTCCTTGCTCCTGGCAAAATGCTTCCCAATGAATGGGACTCTTGGCTCAAATCTTGAGAAGGCAACTTTCAGCAGGACTTGTCCGGGCCTGTATCCAACCTGTGCTCCATGCAATTGGTCGGAACTTTTCGATTTCACCCATCTAGCATGACCAGATATCCCTGGTTGGTACTTTATGCTTTTAGGCACAATAACTATGTTCAATCTTTAAAAATGCATATTTTGACATACTTATTTGTTTATTTGTTGTTTCGGTCTTTTTTTGTTCATTAAATTAAGATCTATTTTTCAAACTAGGTGTGGTATCTTTTTTGGTTGGTATTATCACTGCTTTACTGTTTGAAGTGTTGCACAAACACTTTACATATTACCTCTATAGTTAAGCCTAATTGCTCTGTGCCAATCTACCAGGGGGTGATCACAGGTTAACTTTTAGTGTGTATCTGACTTACCCTGACTAGGAATGTGGATCCTGCTTGGGCAGAGTGCATAACACTGCCAATCAGAAGCCCAATTTCTAACACAGAATATCTTAGGGCCTGATTTCGATATTGGAAGATGGGCTACTTCATCACAACTTGATGAGTATCCTGTCTGCTGAAATCTAAATCCCATAGGAAATAATGGGATTTAGGTTTCAGCCAACAGGATATCTGGTACCATTTTAACGGAGTAATCCGTATGCCAATATCTAAATCAGGCCCTAAGTTGGAGGGCTCAGATATTGAAGGTCCGCTTGGTTTCAACACAGACCTCTGGGTCGGTTTGAAATTTAGACACAAGGCAGGTGTACATAATACCAGCAACATCCTTCAAATTTGCAAACAGAATTCAGTTTTGGCTTTTCTTTATGGGATTGAACTCTCGGGGTACAGGAGCTTATGCACTTTAGAAGTAATAGAAAATAACTTTTTAAGGGCCTGGTTAAGGTGGGGCCTGGTATCTTCTATTAGCAGTTTATGCATTACTTGGGTTCACATTAATTACTGATCAAGCAGCCTTAAAACACTCAATCAGGGTAGTGAGTAAACTGAAGGCAACAATTTACATAAAATCCTTGAATGATGTCAATAGTTCTGGTGGCCTGAGTCACCAGAGTAGTAGGCTGGCGTATGTGAAAAGTACACTAAATGCACTGCAATTAGGGTACCAATAGACTGACCTAAGCGCGGTAGGATGGGACACTGCACATCTCGTAAATAAGAGCTATTATGCACTAAGTTGTGAGATGGAACTCTCCCAAATAAAGTCAGGCAGCATACTGGGAGATTATTTCAAATGTAGGCAGTGCCCAGGTAGTAACTGTCCCATCCTGAACAGGAAAAGATGTTATGCATCCAGTAGAAACCCTGCCTTCCAAAGAATCTCAGTAAGTGTGCTGGCTTGACAAGTCTGTTACTGTTTTTGGAGGGGAAGGATGATATTTTGCACTATTGATCTTTTGCACAATATATATACAAGCATGCAAAAGATGGATTCTTTCCATGTTTAGATAGTAGGGGGTATATCAACTAGGTCTGCATTGCCATTATGCTTTAGGAGAGAGGTGAATTCATTTTAGCCTTGGTTTTATGGTCAATTTGGCCCTGCATGAAAGAATTGTTAGTTGCTGCCAAAAACTCCATCCAAGGGATGATGAGCAGACCTAGCTGTATAGTAGATGCCATATTGGCACTAACATTTATCCCCTTAGCATCATGAGCACAACCTTCACAGACTGCTTGGTGGATTATCTTAGCTTGCTCTCCCACTGTTTTAATCTCTATAATCAAAGTACTTATCTGACAGCCATGCTGTGGAGTCTAAAACAACGTATCTGGGTAACTGCTAAGCATATAGTCAGATGTGGCTTTAAAATTATGCCAGTTCCTTGCAGCACTAGGGCCCGTATTTATACTTTTTTTGCGCCGCATTTGCGTCGTTTTTTGACGCGAAAACGGCACAAACTTGCAAAATGCCATTGTATTTTGTAGGTTTGCGCCGTTTTGCGCCAAAAAGCGGCGCAAATACGGCGCTAAAAAAAGTATAAATACGGGCCTAGGTATCTTCCCCTTCATCAGATATTTAAAGAAGAAGGCAAGTTCATAGTTTCATATTTTTAGTTTTTATCTGAAAAGAGACTTGGTGATCCTGGGTCATTGACAGCTCCAGTTTGGCTTTGTTTGCCAGACCCATAATAAAAGTCGGTTCATTTGACACCATTAAGGTGGTTGCCACTTCAGAAGCTTCAGGATTGCCATCCAATCTCAAATTACAAAGGTGTGATCTATTTTCAAGATCCTTATTTTTTCTTTTGATTCTATTAATGGCAGTGAAAGTCTCTTAATTTCTGGTTTCGCATGTAGCAGTGGTTTCCTTTACTGATCAGTCAACAGCCTCTAAACATTGGATAAAGAAGCCATATTTGTATTGGCGTCTTCCAGAATGCCCCGTATATAGTAAATCTCTTTGCTCAAATCCAGTTGTCCTCGTCTAGCATCTAGTGTTGCCCTCAGTATTAGCCTTAATAAAGTGGTCTCATTGTAGGGGTGAGGACTTCTGAGAATAATGTACCCTACTGCCTTCCCTCTCTCTCTCTCTTCCTCATCCACATCAATCTTAGTATCAGTCTCAAACAAGCTAGAATCCTCATTTACCTCAGTTCTCTGGTCTGGGGTGTGTCGAGTCACACCTTCCATTTTATCAGTAACTACCACAGAGCTCAGCAGAGTGGAAAGTGTGATTGCAGCCTGTGATGCCTCAACAGTGTGCACAGTTAATTCTGCATTCTCCTCCATTTGTTTGGTGGCGACATTTTCCAGAGCCAGTTGGATTAATGGGTCAAATCTATTTAGTGACTATGTTTTGATACTGATATTGATACTGATATAGTAGATATCACAGATGCTGCCCGCATGTCATTTAATTGCTGTAGGTTCATAGCTTGATGAGGACTTATATTAAAATCAGCAGTCAACTGAATTTCATTAGCATAGTTATATAACCCTGCCTCAGACCTACTGCTCGAGCCCACAAGTTGAAAAACAAGGGGTGTAAATGGGTGTACATGCCCCCCCACATTCTGGGATTTTACGTATCATCCTACCATAATGCTTGTTGCTGATCACACTTATTTATGTTTATATCAGCCATAGCGGGCAGTACTACTGTGTTCTCAGCATTAACTGTGTCCTCTGCATTAGACCATTTTTACTGTTTGGGCTGATTATTGAGCCACTATTACCCCCTGTGGAGCCCCCTACCGTACTGAGCTCATTATTCAAGGAGCATTCTTTCCCTCTCCCCTGTAAAGGTTGTTTCAGTTTGTTGTTGGAGAGCGTACTACTTTCAATTGACTCCTCTATTTGTAAATTAGATCTCTGTAGCACAGCACCCACGAAAATTAATCCCAGAATGAGATTCAGATTTGAATATTGAGCATTTTACAAATTTTGGAATGGGGAATGTTAAGGCATTTCAAGTCTTTTTAAAGACCAGTCCGAAGACTTAATTTAATCTTACAATATTGCTTTTCAGAATTCCCAATCAAGCGGAATTTACCAGTTTTGCCAATTAGTTAAACAATTCCGCTTCATTGGCTGTCTTACCAGCATGCTGTTGGGTAAAGCTACCAGGTATCTATCTTTGTCCCCTGGCTACAGTGTTGGTACTGCTGGCATGACAGACTGGAGAGATGGCCAATTGAAGTATCTGCCTTCCTTGGCCTCAGGAGCTCCTTCCTTGTTATCATACAGTTTAGAGGTACAATAGTGTTGATATTCACCAGTGAGCCTGATTCCAGCTACAAGGTGAATATGAAAATACTTTCACTGCTGCTTTGCGATACTTCCACAGCCAAGGCCACACTCACTGTCAAGGAGTGTCCGAGCGCATTAGATGATAGCAATAGAAATCCCCTCACCAAGCCCCAGACACAAAGAATCCACTGTTGGGTCCATTAGAGATTTTGAAAACAGCGAGTGAATTGTTGTAGCCTCTGGGCAGAGTGTTGGCACTGCCCAGCAGCAATCCAGGTTTCACTATCAGTGTATCAGAGTCTTTTCCATGGTAGAAGAATATCATGATATCATAAAAATCTGTAGCTGCATACATGGCAGAGTGAGAACAATCAGTAAAGGGAATTGATTCAGAGCTCAGCTAGGTTCATAGAGCTCCCTGACTGCCATCTTCGGGATATTCAGGGTTCAAGGATGGGCAGTGAATAGGTATATTAAGGTTTTTTTTATAGTTAAGTGAATTAAATTAAAGAGGGGTAGTGAAGGCTTTTTAGGATGCACGAATGATTAGTGGTAAGTGGTAGTTTTCGTTTTTTAAATGCTCAGAGATCAACCATGAATGGGACAATAACATTATTTTCGAGTTTAGGTATCAGTGACTATTAGGGGTACTGAGTGATTTTTTTTCCTTTATATACAGTTATGTATTTTGTTTAAATGACTGGGTAGTGTGTTAGATTTTAGGGGTAAGAAGCAAGGTTGAGGGGAATTGGGTTAATAGTATGATATTTGTAGGTGCTTTTGTGAGTGGAGAGAGTTAATAATTTAAGCCATGATTTTTTACATTTTTTTAAGATACCTATTTTTTGAGGTGCAGACAGTTATATCTTAAATGTATGGTTAATGTGTTAAGTTTTAGGGACCTGCTCAACGGTTAAAGGGGATCTGCGTGGGTGGGGTATTATTTTTGTTCACTGATATTAGTTAGGTGGGTTATTGCATAGGTTTTGGCTTTTTTTCTTGTTAGGGCCTGTTTGATTGTTTGTTTATCAAAATGGGGCTATTTAGACCTTATCTTTAAACAATTCTACAATAAAAACACCATAAATAATCCACAAAGTTTATTAAACCATTGTTTAAAAATAAAATAAATTCATAACATCCAACTCGTGACATATTTAATGGAATTATTATCACCCAAGTCTTTAAAACTTAGTTCACTTTTTTTATAAATCTCCCCAAAGCACGTGTGGCATCAAAAGACCTTATATCAAATAGGAAAGTACCTACTTGTCTTCTCTCCATAATATCGTATTTTTTTAAGATGGGTCTCAATAGCGCTTTCTGTTGTTTGAAAAACCAAAGACAATCTAGCAGAATGCGCTTTAAATCACATTTCATTTTCATACCACACTTACAGATATTCATTCAATCAAAAAGCTTTATTTCTGACACCAAAGTGACAATAAAAACAAACAATAAAAACAGCAAAAACAAACAACAAAACAATCTCCATAGTTATGAAAACATGCATAAAATAAAAAAAAACACAGTTAAAAAGTATTAAACAAACTATTACATTACACAGCTAGCTAAACAATGTGTACATCAAACACCTTAACAAAAATACAATCTACAATTCAGTATAGAACTTGTGACTATCAGGTGAAAGGTTAACTGTCACTTAAAACATCAAAAAATATATTCTACTAATAGCACATTTAAAAAAATAACTTATACTGACACAATTAGATGGGGGATAATTTTTTCTTTTTTCTACTATTGTGTGTTGTGGCACCATTTGTTCTTTGGTTATTGAATAATTGTCCTTAGTTTGTTGCCTTAAAGCCATCCTCAGTAGTGACACCTGACTTATGGGTAGGTGTTAGAAATGTGCATATTAATTTAACTTTATTTTATTTTGTGAGGTATTTTGTGGGCTATGTGGCTGGAGCCATACTGTACGTTCAAGTTTAATCCTCCCTTTATGTTGACCTGTACCAATTGGATGGTTGGTTTATAATGAATTATGCAAGAGTTATGAAGAACTGCTTGGTATCTGTATTACATGGCAGACAGTGCGCAATCTGACTGTGCTGACAGGGGGCCTCTTCACTACCTACAACATGGGCATGAGCAGTGCCATAACCATTTGATTTTAGTTTTTTCCTTTTTGTACAGGAATGTATTTTGTTGTTTAAATGACTTGGTAGTGTGTTAGATTTTAGGGGTAAGAAGCAAGGTTGAGGGGAATTGGGTGTATAGTATGATATTTGTATGTGCTTTTGTCAGTGGAGAGAGTTAATAATTTAAGCCATGATTAGTGCCTGTAGCGTGTACCTGTGGCCCCATCTCTGCATTTCTGTTGGCCGTTCCATGGTGGGATCTCCACCATGAAAAGGCCGGCAGAGCATGGCTTTCACCATCGCCAACTTGTCAGGATCTACAATCCTGGTGGTGGCGTTCCAAACGCTAACATCGTAACCTGTAGGTTAAATCGCCAAGCTTGAGGCAGTTGGACCGTCACCACAGGTACAGCAGTCTAAGGACTGTTGACTTGTAATCAGGCCCTATGTCTTTAAGTAGGATGGGTCCCCCTGGGTCTCAGACCTACTAGTAATTTAAAAACAGACACTTAAATGGGTACCTATCATGTCCTAGATTCATGTCCTGAACTTTACTGGCAAATAATACCCATCCATGTCTGACAATTAATATAAAAAAGTTAAAGCAATTCATGCCAGCAATCTAGTTCCTGCTTATATTTTAAAGGTATTACTTAATCTTGGCCCAACATACAGGTCAGGTAGCACACTATAGGGATCACAACAATTTAGTTTATGTGTTTCAGCCATGCCCTTAATTACATAGGCCACACTCCTATTAGAGACCCCCCTTTTTTTGCATCCTGAGAAAGGCCCTTAATAAAACGATGCCATTACTGTAGAACTTGTGGTAATAGCTATTTCAATTAAAAAGATATAATTGCATTGTAGTTGAATTAATTGTCATGCATCCATGGTGATGGCACGCAAGGTTGTGACATGCGTTATTGTAACTTATAATCAGGTTGAAAAGCATTTGCATGCTAAAGAAATAGTTTTTATTGGCTTGCAAAGAGAATTGATAATATTTTTACATGAGCGTTGTTGATTGACTTACATGGCAAACATTTCAAGGCTGGGCTCATTCACAAGGTCCTAGAGACGTTTGGTTCAACTTTGACTTTGCTCTCTCTGTTGATTTGTTGACTCATCCACCACAAGGCATTATTTGGACTAGATTCCTTTTTTCATTTCCCCTCCCCCTGTCTCTGCAAACCCATATAGAGTGAGATGGTATAGAGACCCTTTCATGTCAAGACTTGTTGCATCATATACAAAGCAGTATCGAACAATGTTTCCCTTACCTGGTTGAAAAACAAAACATTAGTGAACATATACATCTCAAGAACCATGACTATCGCTATCCCTAACGTACAGAGTTGCAGTAAAGAGCAAAACTGAAGGCAAGCCTTCTTCCTGTAAGCATCGATATGAAATAGCTCACCAAACTTCATGCTTGCCTCTCTGCTCCTGCAGCTTAGAGACAAATCTGAAGACCTCACTTCAAAAAGCATCTGATCTACTGATGAGGGCCAAAGCTCCAATGTCCACGTGGATGACTATAATTTTCCATCCTCTACCTTCCCATGTAAGCATTTTGAGATTGAAAACAAAAAAGGAGGGGCCTATATTTCATTCTTATTTCTTTACTCCCATCTGCAGATCAGAGAGTTGTAGAAGTCTGTAGTGGTAAAAGAGGTTTAGCAAAAAGTAGTGTTACAACTAACCTGAAACTGGGTGACGGTTTCTGTGAAGAAGATAGGTAACCCAATCCTTAGCTCTGCTTTCCTTTATTCATTATTCTCTTCTGAGAGTGCACATTCAGAAGAATGGGTCAAAGAAAGACAATATGCATGGTGGGACATGAAAGAAAGACATTGGCCCACATTATGACATTGACGGTATATGCCACTTACCGCTGCAGGCACGGCTGCCAACATACCCTCGCGGAGGCGAACATGTGTTCGACGAATTATGACACACACACTAAACCGACGACAATACTGCTGCAAACACAAATCCACTAGATCAAAGGTAAGTGGTAAAGTGGTGATACGAACACCCACACCATCACACCAACAAAACAATGCCCTCACATTATGACCCACGAATCAACACAGCGGACATTCAATGGCGGTAAACCATTGGTGGTACAAACCGATGCGGTCAGAATGGCCACACAAAAACAATACAACACAACATTTGTCAGTACCAAAAACACACACTTGACACTAATACACACACCACACCCATCCACCCACAGCACTACATCAACACGAAAAATAGCCCAGAGACAGACACGCAAATCACAGACACAACTACCCACACCACTAACACCCAGCCATCTGTCACGCACCCCACACCCCACCACATTATTCAACACCCACTGCACAACACACAACACACACCACACAACACCCATGTCCCCACAAAGGCACCTCCGTTTCACTGATGAGGAGTTGCAGGTCATGGTGGAGGAAATAGTCAAGGTAGAGCCACAACTGTTTGGAGCACAGGTACAGCAAGGAAGATGGAGCTATGGCGGAGAATTGTGGACTGGTTGAATGCTGTGGGAAAGCATCCATGAACAAGGGACGAAATCAGGAAGAGGTGGAACGACCCACGGGGGAAGGTGCATTCCATGGCAGCAAGGCACCAGCTGGCCATCCAGAGGACTGGCGGTGGACCCCCACCTCGTCCCCCACAGCTGACAGCATGGGAGGAGCAAGTCTTGGAAATACTGCATCCTGAGGGACTCACTGGAGTAGCCGGAGGACTGGACACTGGTGAGTCAATATTTACTACCTATCACCCCCCGATACCTGCATGCCATCTCACCCCCTTACACTGACTCCCAAAACTTCACTCCATCCCATACAATGCACCTAAACATATGACTAACCCCAATGACAAGCCCATCATGCCATACACACTGCATGTACAGCCCTCCCAGCCCTGCATGTATTCCCACCACCTATGCATGCACAGCATGGAGAACTAACAATCCCACAATCCTTCACCGTACACAAATAAAGGTGGCAGGGCAACAGCAACAATAGAGGGGAAGCTAGGGATGTAGAATATGTCACAGACATGATGCATAATACATCACTTACATCCCCGCAGGTGCCCCAGCTAATCCTAGCGGCAAGGAGGTGCCATGGCTATCCAGTACAGCAAAAGAAGATGCCCCCACTGATGACAGTAACTCTGGACATCTGGATCTGGATGAACTTCCTGGCCCATTAGGGACCACTGGTCAGTCGGACACTCCAGCCCACTCCCAGTCCGCCACAGAGCCTCCCCCGTCAGTATCCAACACCACAGCACCCACCCAACATCCCTACACCTCTGACTCAAGGACACGTCAATCAGCAGTGTGCCCACTTGTACAGGGACCCCAGTCCACACCTCACAGCTAAGACAATCAGGGTCCTGGGGTCAGTGGCAGTGGCAGGGCCATTCAGGGGACACAGGCATAGGGGGACAGGGACACTCTGAGCACAACTGTGTGCCAAGTGGAGGACAGGCTCAGGAAACCGACTGTCTTGGAGGCACTCACTAATGTCCTGGAGGCCTACCAACAATCCCAGGACAAGATGGGGCCAGATTCTTGACATCATGCAGGAGAACCAGCGGCTGCAGGAAGTACACCATCAGGAGATCAGGAAAGATTTGCAGGCCCGCAACACCACCATGGTCTCCATAGCAGGGGTGCTGGCTGATATGGCCAACATCATGAGGGAATATACAGCAAACCAGTGGGCCCCTTCCACTAACCATTCAACAGAACAGCCCATCACATCTGCTGCAGCTAGAGGACAGGAGGCCCTGCCACAGGACCTACAGGCCATCAGCATCCCTCCCTCTGCAGAAGGTGAAACACCCTGCAAATGTTCCCTGTGACCCAGATGCCAGAGACACTTGCTAAGACCAAGACCACCACCAGGAAATGAGACACTCCTGAATGTACCCCTTGTGTCCCACCCTGTCACCTTGTCCACTTTGAACTGCCTTTGCTCCCCTTCCTATGGCCCCTTGGACACTGGACCTGTGCTACAAACAGACTGGACCAATACCCTGGACTTACCTGTACCATCACCCCATTCCATTGCACTATTCCGTCTATAAATTTCACTACAATAAACACCCTTGAAAACAACTTGAGTGATAATGCTTTATGTGATGAAAATGTGCAATTATGGTTACAGTTACATCTTGTGCAAATGACCTGAACACTGTGATAGCATAGAAATAATGACCTGTAGCTGTCTGTGGTCATCACATCAGTACACAGTTGTAACTACAACAACATCAGCAAAATGAGAAGGCGTAGGTGACAGTTAGTTGAGATGCAAAGGAAGTGAATGCCATCTTGCTGCAGCCACACTGAAAGGTTAAATAATCAGTGGAATGGTAAGTTCCACTGTCTCACCTGTGTGTCATTGGAAGTACTGCTGTATAACTGATGTTCTGTTGTCCACATCCTCATCCTCTGCCTCCTTATCCTCACTGTTCTCAGGGTCCACTTCTGCTACAGGGCGATTTCCAATTTCCTCCTCCTGCAGATAAGGCACATGTCGTCTGAGGACCAGGTTGTGCAATATGCAGCATGCTAAAACTATCTGGCATACCTTCTCAGGTGAGTAGCACAGGGATCCACCTGTCAGATGGAGGCATCTGAACCTGGCCTTCAGGAGGCCGAAGGTACATTCTATGATCTGCCTGGTTCGCCCATGTGCATCATTATACCAATTCTCAGCCCCTGTCCTGGCATTCCTCACAGGGGTCAGGAGCCACTATAGGTTTGGGTAGCCAGAGTCACCTGCAAGTATTGAGGGACAAACATTAGCCTTACACAAGGTATGGGTGATAACTCCTGAAGGCATACACTGACATACATTGAATGGGAATTCTGGCTCACCTATTAGCCACACCCTGTGCTTCTGTAGTTGTGCCATCACATTTGGATGCTGCTATTCCTCAGGACAAAGGCGTCATGCACCGACCCAGGATACTTGGCAGTGACGTGGGAGATATCCTGGTCCGCCAGGCACACCATTTGCACATTGAGTGAATGGAAACTCTTCCGATTCCTGAACACCTGTTCAATGTGCGGGGGGGGACAAACACAATATGTGTTCAGTCAATTGCCCCAATAATATTTGGTATGTGTCCCATTGCATAGAATCTTGCCTTCTGAGTGGCCAAGTCTTCAACTAGGAGGAAAGCGATGTAGCTGTACATGTGTTTGACCAAGGCAGACAAAACCCTTGCCAGCACGATTGAGAACATTGGCTGTGACATTCCTGCTGCCAAGCCCACTGTCACTTGGAAAGGACCCGTTGGCAGGAAACTCAACACTGATAGAACTTGCCAAGAGGGGGGATCCCAGTAGGATGACGGATAGCTGATATCAGATCAGGTTCCAATTGTGTACACAGCTCTGTGATTGTGGCTCTGTCCATTCTATAGGTGAGTATTATGTGCATGTCCTCCAGTGTAGCCAAGTCCACAAGGGGGCTCAACACCGGGTCTTGTCTCCTTCTACTATTCCACCCCAGTGATAGGTATCTAGGGGACACAAGAGTAAGTAGGGTGTCACAAATTGAGCAATGGAACCACCACCTTAGTGTACATAGAGCATTTATGTAGCCAGACAATGTGAATGGCAATGTATGTGCAATTTACAGCAATGACGCAGTTTCTAATTTCTGAATGTTGTCCACCACCATAAAACTGTGACTGCCTGTCCTGTAAGTATGGACAGATGGAAGTGATGTAACTCTGCCAGCGTTGGGTGTCATAGAGGAAGGCAGCCTTGCACCACCGTGCTATTCCTCATTGACTAAAACGGGGATCTATGGGGTTCAGTGTCCAATGGGGATCACCGGCAGCGGTGGTGGTTTACACCGCCGTGGACGTGACCACCATTTTCTGTCTAAAACCTCACTTGATTCCTGACTTTCCACAGGACAACACCTCCACTGCGTGTGCTGCTGTGACTGCAGGAGGCTGGCCTTGTTTGTAGTGGGTACCTTGAGTACTTACAACTTACACCAGGTCCAGTTAACCCTTATTAGTGAAATGTAGTAGTGTTCTAGCAGCTTAGGCTGATAGAAGTAGCTATAGCAGAGCAGATTAGGCTGAACTAGGAGACATGCAAAGCTCCTGCAATACCACTTATAGTTACACAGTACTTATACAAAAGTAAAGACAATACTCAGTGTTTCCAAAAATAAAGATAGTTTATTTGGGTGACACAATACCAAAAATATCTTAGAGGCAATACTCCTTCTGGAGGTAAGTATTATACACAATATATACACTAGACACCAAAATAAGGCAAGTAGTTAGACATATGATAGTGCAAACAATAGGAAATGCTATAGAATGCAATGGGAGAAAATGGGGCAACACAAACCATATACTAAGAAAGTGGAATGCGAATCACAAATTGCCCCCTAGACAAGTGTAGTGTGTGCAGAATCACTGGAAGAGTATACAGTAAAGGTAAGTAAATTACCCCACCCCGGAGCCCAGAAAAGCAGGAGTAAAGTCCTGCAAGTTTCCGTAGGACACACTACACCTCGTGATTATGATTATTGCAAGAACCAACCAAGTCTGCAAACAACAGACAGTGGATTCCTAGACCTAAAGACCTGAAAAGGAAGGAGACCAAGTCCAGAAGTCGAAAGAAGTTCTAGGAAGGACAGGAGCCCCTGCCAACTCAGAAGAGGGTGTAAAAGAAGAGTCCCTGGTTGGTCGAAGACTGCAGAAATGCACCTTAGAAAGATGCCAGTGGGTTCCTGCATGATGCAAAGGATATCTCATGTCATGAAGTTGGATGCAGGTGGGTTTTGGTGCTGGATTCCTCCAACAAGCCTTGGTTCCAGCAAAGTTGAGTTTTGCATCAACTAGGCTCTATCTGAACCCAGGAGGGACCTGGGGGCATCAAGTCTGTGTGAGGAGGAAGAGGGGGCTCTCAGCACTTCAGAAAGAGTGTCACAGGATAGAGTGCTGGGGACCTGGGCCAAGCTGTGCATGAAGGAATTTTGCAAATAGTGCACAGAGGCCTCAGGAGGTGAAGAAGTGGTACTGTAGTTCTGGCAGAAGGTAAGGTCTTACCTCCTCCAAATTGCGACAGCAGCGCCTCAGGTCAGTCTGTGTCGATGGGGTCCACCCTCTGTGTTCCAAGGAGCACGCTCGTCACCAGGAGAGGAGTCCAAGAGAACCGGTCGTCGACTTAGAAGGTGCCTGGATGAGCAGGGGAGTGACTCCGTCACCCCACGGGAGATTTCTTTGGTTCTTCAGGTGCAGGGTGAAGACAGGGAGTCCTCAGAGTGTGCACACCATGGAAACTGTTGCAGTTGCTGGCTGGAGCTGAAGTTGCAGAGGAAATGTATCCCTTGTAGATACTTTGTTGCTGTTACAGCGGTTCCTGGAGCAGGCTGCGGTTGATCCGAGGTCAGCGGACGAAGTAGTAGTTGTAGAGGACTCCTGCTGGAAACTTGCAAGTAGAAACTAAAGAGAACCCACAAGAGAGACCCTAAATAGCCCGGAGAGGGGGATTGGCTATCTTTTCAGGTAAGGACCTATCAGGAGGGTTCTCTGATGTCACCTGCTGGCACTGGCCACTTGGAGCCCTCCAGAGTGCCCCCACACCTTGCAAAGCAAGATGGCTGAAGTCTGGGACACACTGGAGGAGCTCTAGGCACTACCACTAGGGTGGTGATGAGCAGGGGAGTGGTCACTCCCCTTTCCTTTGTTCAGTTTCACTCCAGAGCAGGGGACAAGGGGTCCCTGAACCGGTGTAGACTGGCTTATGCAAGGAGGGCACCATCTGTGCCCTTCAAAGCATTTCCAGAGGCTTTGGAAGGCTACCCCTCCCCAGCCTGTAACACCTATTTCCAAAGGGAGATGGTGTAACACCTTTCTCCCAAAGGAAATGCTTTGTTCTGCCTTCCTGGGACTGAGCTGCTCAGACCCCAGGAGGGCAGAACCATGGCTGTGAGGTGGCAGCAGCTGTAGCTGCAGTGCAAGCCTCAGAGAGTTGGTGTGGCAGTACTGGGGGTCTACAGTGGAGCCCCCAGGATGCATGGAATTGGCTCCCCAGTCTCAGATTTGGAATGGGGGGACAATTCCATGATTTTAGACACCTTACCTGGCCATATTCGGCTTTACCATTGTGAAGTTACATATATACCTATATGTAGTGCCCACGTGTAATGGCGTCCCAGCACTCACAAAGTCCCGGAAAATAGCCCTGAACTATGTGGAGGTACCTTTGCTAGAGCAAGGGTGCCCTCACACATAGTAACTTTGCGGCTAACCTTCAGCAAGTGAAGGTTGACTTATAAGTTTCTTAAGTGCAGTGAAAATGGCTGTGAAAGAATGTGTGCACTATTTCACGCAGGCTGCAATGGCAGGCCTGTGGAAGGGTTTGTCTGAGCTCCTTATGGGTGGCAAACAAAATGCTGCAGCCCATAAGGATCTCCTGGAACCCCAATGCCCTGGGTACCTAGGTACCATATACTAGGGACTTATAAGGGGGTCCAGTGTGCCAATTGAAATTGGTAAATGAAGTCACTAGCCTATAGTGACAAATTTAAAAGCAGAGAGAGCATAAACACTGAGGTTCTGATTAGCAGAGCCTCAGTGACACAGTCAAACACTATACACACCACACACATTAGGCCATAAATTATGAGCACTGGCGTCCTGGCCAGCAGGATCCCAATGAGACAGGTAAACACATACTGACATACAGGTACAAAATGGGGGGTAACATGCCAAGAAAGATGTACTTTCCTTCAGCGACCTGTGTCTGGATCCTGCAATGGACCGTGTGACGGGTGAAAGGCCCCTGCCTTCACTTCAAAGGAATTAGAGCACTTGGTGGATGGGGTCCTACTGCAATATCCACAGCTGTATGGGCCTCTAGGCCAACAGGTGAGTACACCAGAGCACGATGCATGTGACAAGGTTGCATGGAGATGTGTGTGCTAGCAGCGTGTTATTTGGGTGGGGGCATGTATGGTGGCAGTGTACATGGTGAGCGTCGGGTGATTTGTGTGCCAATGGAAATGGTATTCGTGGGCCATATGTGTGACAGGCTGGATTGTATGTTTAGGGTGTCCTACTGTCTGTATTACCTTTTCAGGTCAGCGCTCATCAGAAGAAGGGATTGTGGCGTGCCATCGCCAAGGACGTGTGCACCCTGGGGATCTATGGCAGGTGGAGCAATCACTGTAGGAAACTGTGAGAGGACCTGAGACGCTGGGCCTGGAAGACCGCAGAGACCCAGCTGGGGATGGCCTTCCAACAAGGGTGGGGTGCCCGTCAGAACCTGACCCCCCTGATGGCCCCCATACTGGCGTTGGCCTACCCAGACCTGGATGGGCGCTTGAGGGCAGCACAGCAGGGGAGTACTTTGAGCATGATAACAATTATTGTTGGGTGGCATGGAATCCTGGTGGTGGGTTCCAGTTAGTGGGTGCCCCTTAATGCCAGCTCAGCCATTACTGCGTTTTCCAGCTCAAGGTAAATGGGTGTATAGCAACATCTAGTAACCTAGCTAGGTTGCATTCCATGTCAGACAGGGCTTAGTGGGTCCCAGGAGGGGTGCAGTTGGCGGTGGTTGGCTCTCATCTTGCTGTAGTACCTAGCCAGTGGAATGCCAGTGTGATGCATAGTGCACAATCCTGATCCCTGTGTGTGATGGTAATGTGTATGCCAAAGGTGGTGTTGGTGCTGTAACTGTTTCAGTGCTCCCTTTCTCTCCCCCCTATTTTCTTCTGTTATCCTGTCCATGTGTGCATTAACACCATCTGGTGGAGGAGCAGGGGCACCCGCAACTGAGGGAGTTACATCCCACAGGACCCAGGAGGCAGAGTCTACCGATGCCGAGGGGCCCAGTGTGACAGAGGGCGAGTTGAGCACCATGCCAGAGTCAGCAGGTGAGAACACTGACCCTGATTCCTCCTCCGATGGAAGCTCCCTGGTGGTGGTGGACACCTCTGGAACCAACCCAGCTACAGGTACAGCCGCCACCCCCGTAACCAGCACTGCCCTCCCAGTAGCCCCCCACTGAGTTGCCCGTGCACGCTCACCCAAGAGGGTGGGCATCTCCTTTACCCCAGGCACTTCAGACCCTGCCCCAGTGAGCCATCTCTGTACGGCAGTCTGCCATTGTGAATGCCATCCAGGGGCTGGCATCCCAGATGCAGTAATGCAATACATACCTGAAGGGCATCCACAGTGGGTTAGCGGCCCTACAGAAATCGTTTCAGGCTCTGGTCTCTTCTCTGATGGCAGCCAGTGTCCCTGTTCCTACGTCCCCCCTCCAACTACCACTTCCCAGTCCCAGTATCCTCAACCTCAACCCATCCCAGGCACAGATACAGACAATCATGCACACAAAAACATCACACAAGAGTAGCACAGTCAAACACAGGCAGCACACTTCAGGCCACAAGCGCTCACACAAACAAAAGACAGTTGCACACACAACCCCACCCACTGCCTCCACTGTCTCCCCCTCCTCCTCCTACTCCATCACAGTCACATCCACACTCACATCTGCATGCACTGCATTAATAGCCACCACCACCATCACTACATCAAGCAGCACACACACCTCACTTGCAGACACTTCTACAACACCCATCCACGCATCCCCTTTGTCCTCTTCCACCCTGTCTGCCCCCCTCCTAAGGGACCCAAACGCACACCTTCAGATACCCAACAGCCATCCACCTCACACACGCACACTGTCCACGCACCTGCACCCAAGTCCAGCAGATGTACGTCTGACAACCATTCACTCAACTTCCACTTCCATCCCTCCTCCCACATCCCACCCCAACGTCCCTAAGAAGCTTTTCCTTGCCCAACTTGACCTCTTCCCTCCCCCTCCACCACCACTGTCCTGCCCGTAATAGCAGGGTCCCAACGACCCAGCACAGCACCTCAGCCAAACAGTCTACCACTGCTCCCATCAAATCATTAGCTGCTGGCACAAAGGGGTCCCGGAGAGTGCCACCTGCCACTCCTGCTGAGGGCACACCTCTGGCTCAAAAAGGGATGACTAGGGTGGTGAAAATCAAGGGACAGGAGATGGGGACAGTGGAGGCAACTCCTAGTCCTGGAGGCTCAGACACAAGTGACATCTCAAAGGCGAAGGGGACCCATCACAAGATGGCAGACATGGATCCCTCTCACCACCAAAGATTGCCAAAGATCCCCCCCCCACCAGCAGAGAAAGGGAAGGTTCCCACTCAACCGCCAATGAACGGAAAGGTTCCCATTCAACCCCCAATGAAACGGAAGGTTCCCACTCAACCACCAATGAATCGCAAGAGGCCCACTCCACCAACAGAGGGCAAGGAGCCTCCACCTCCAGCACAGGCACAGCAGCCCTCACCTCCAGCTGAGGCACAGGAGCCCTCACCTGCAGCAGAGGGCACAGCAGCCCTCCCCTTCAGTTGAGGCACAGGAGCCCTCACCTCCAACATGGGCCACCCTCCAGGGGCTGTTGTATGAGGAGCCCCCTCAGTTCCCCACTTCAAAGACTGTGGCCTTGCACTTCCCACCAAAGACAGATGGGCAAGGAGCTCCCTCCAGAACCATTGGGTAAGTTTCCCACTTCAGAGACTGTGGCCTTGCACTCCCCACCATAGACAGATGGACATGGAGCCCCCTTCAGAACCAGTGGGCAAGTTCCTCACTTCAGAGACTGTGGCCTTGGACTCCCCACCAAAGACAAATGGGCATGGAGCCCCCACCATAACCAATGGGAAAGTTCCCCACTTCAGAGACTGTGGCCTTGCATTCCCCACCAAAGACAGATGGGCATGGAGCCCCCACTTCAGCCGAGGTGCTCCCCCACCCCTCCCCTCTCCCTCCTCCTCCCTGAGGTGCCTGCCTATTTCCGACATTATGCACCTGAACAGTGGATTCCGGAGTGTGTCAGGAGTCACGTTGGGCCTTGGACTGTGCCCTGTGGCCATGTGGCCCTTTTGTACTTTGGACTGGCCATTGGCCTATTCTTCGACTGCATTTACATTCGAATGGACAATATGGTGACTGTTGGCATCAAATTAAGTGTTTGTTGATAATCATTGTGGTCCTTGCATTATTTTCATGTGTGTCCTGTGACATTGTTTTAACTCTGCAGGTGGTTCTGTGGATGGTGTGTGTGAATGGTGTGTTGTGCGTGTGTGTGTTACTCTGCTTTTCCTCCCTTCCTTGTGTGCTAGGTGGCTGTACTCACTGTCGGCAGAGGCCTGGGTCAAACTGGAGGAGCTCTGGGCACCTCCCCTGGGGAGGTGCTGGTCAGGGGAGTGGTCACTCCCCTTTCGTTTGTCCAGTTTCGCGCCAGAGCATGGCAGGGGGGATCCCTGAAACGGTGTAGACTGGCTTATGCAAGGAGGGCACCATCTGTGCCCTTCAAAGCATTTCCAGAGGCCAGGAGAGGCTACTCCTCTCAGGTCCTTAACACCTATTTCTAAAGGGAGAGGGTGTAACACCCTCTCTCAGAGGAAATTATTTTTTCTGCCTTCCTGGGACCTGGCTTCCCAGGCCTCAGGGGGGCAGAAACCTGTCTGAGGGTTGGCAGTAGCGGTAGCTGCAGAGAAAACCCCAGAGAGTTAGTTTGGCAGCCCCGGGATGCATGGAATTGTCCCCCCCCAATACCAGAATGGCATCAGGGGGACAATTCCATGATCTTAGACTTGTTACATGGCCATGTTCGGAGTTACCATTGTGACACGACATATTGGTATTGACCTATATGTAGTTCACGTGTGTAATGGTGTCCCACACTCACAAAGTCTGGGGAATTTGCCCTGAACAATGTGGGGGCACCTTGGCTAGTGCCAGGGTGCCCTCACACTAAGTAACTTTGCACCTAACCTTCACTAAGTGAGGGTTAGACATATAGGTGACTTATAAGTTACTCAAGTGCAGTGTAAAATGGCTGTGAAATAACGTGGACGTTATTTCACTCAGGCTGCAGTGGCAGTCCTGTGTAAGAATTGTCTGAGATCCCTATGGCAAAAGAAATGCTACATTCCATGGGGAGCTCCTGGAACCCCACTACCCTGGGTACCTAGGTACCATTTACTAGGGAATTATAAGGGTGTTTCAGTGTGCCAATGAGAATTGGTAAAATTAGTCACTAGCCTGCAGTGATAATTTTTAAAAGCAGAGAGAGCATAAATACTGAGGTCCTGGTTAGCAGAGCCTCAGTGATACAGTTAGGCACCACACATTGAACACATACAGGGCACACTTTATGAGCACTGGGGTCCAGGCTAGCAGGATCCCAGTGACACAGGCAAAAACAAACATACATATAAGTAAAAAATGGGGGTAACATGCCAGGCAAGATGGTACTTTTCTACAGTATAGTAGGAGCTTTGCATGTCTCCTAGTTCAGCCTAAGCTACTCTACTATAGCTACCTCTATCAGCCTAAGCTGCTAGAACACTACTAATCTACTAATAAGGGATAACTGGACCTGGCACAAGGTGGAAGTACCACAAGGTACCCACTGTAAGCCAGGCCAGCCTCTTACAGGCGGTACCTTGTCTTCCGCCTGGCTGTTGATGGCTACCTCCGTGATCAGTGGTGTTAATTCCCTGGCGGTTGGTGTGGCACATTGGCTGTCTATGGGAGGGATCACCGCCATGGTCATAATTTGGCAGTAATTACCGCCAGCCTGTTGGCGGTATTACCCCCACTTTAACAGACACCGCCAATGTCATAATGACCACCATAGTGAGTACAAAGAGAGACTTAAGACTCAGTGTGTGAAAGAAAACAGAGAAGCACAGAGAAATACAGCATGAATGGTAAAAGAAAAAGCATTTTTAACTCAAAGAGACAGGGGCTATAGTCAAAAACAAGGAGCACAGAAAAAGTGAGAGAGTGAGTAAGTGAGTGAGTGAGTGGGATAGAGAACAGGAGGGTGCATCAAAACTCATTTTTCAGGAACAAAGATGAAAGAAAAGGTACAAAGAGAGACAGGAGGTGGATGATTTCTGATCCTAGCTTCCCCAATAAACAGAATGGTGTGATCAGAAGCAATTTTTCATTCAACAAGGAGGATCTGTTACTCTAGAGATGTTTCCAAGCACTCAAGGAAGATGGCTGCTTTCTCTGATGCTCTTGTTGGCACATCCTCTTATGACTCGTCCTGACATATGTGTACTGTCAAAATACTGGTGCATCGAATGAGAATGAAATGGCTTATTATGCAAGACTGCCAGGACTGTGGAATAAAAGGATCTGAAGCTCCACCATGCTGCATTGTTTGAAGCAAACACAGCAATCTTTGTACTGGCAAACTGACCGTGCACAAAATGATGACCACTTATTACTAAAATGGAAACCCTTTCCTTCCCTTTCCAAGTCTGCCTTCCATTGAGAAGATCCCTGCTAAGCCATAGTATTTGAAATTCTGTGACACTGTGAGCTCTGTCTGCCTGGTGCCTATTTTCAGTTATTTGTTTCCTGTTAAGATGTAAACCTTCTTAAGATTTCATTTTTTTGCCTGACTAGGTGTAGATGGAGCAGAGCTTGTGTTAATGATGATAGCACTTTCGGGACCTGCCACTTTACCCTGCATGACAATTGTGTTACATTCTACTCACAGACCAAGTATCTGCTTTAGGGATGTTGATTTGAGAGCTAGGCTTTTCTCTGTTATTTCTATGATGCAGTAAGCATCAGGGACAGCCACCTTGGAGGCGATTTGTTAAACATTCACAAACTTACATATGCTTTCCCCCATGCAGTGTCCAGGTGACTAGTGTCCATTCGGAGTAAGATAAAACTGTTTGCCTTGCTTTGTTGAATACTGAAAAATGATTAATGTAAATATTCCATAACTAAATATATTTGTGTAAGAAATTAAGTTACTGGTTGAGGGGGGTGAAAAATGTCTCAAGCAGCAACCACATTTCTTGTCAGGGTTAATTCACAAGCAAACCCTAAATTAACCTGTGTTCAAACCTGTGGTAGTTTGGCACACAGATGGGCATAGAGCGGACAAGCTTAACTCAGAGGCAGTGTGTAAAGTATTTGTGCAATACTTCAAGCAGTACCACAGTGAAAACACCACAACAGGATCCTACAGACTTAGAAAAATACAGTAATTTTTAATTAATGAAACAAGACCAAAACAATAAATATCTGATCAGTAGAACCAGGGATATTCAGTTTTGAAGATTTTAAGCCCATATTTATACTTTTTTAGCGCCGCATTTGCATAATTTTTTGACGCAAAAGCGGTGCAAACTTGCAAAATACAATTGTATTTTGTAAGTTTGTACCGCTTTTGCGTCAAAAAGCGGCGCAAATGTGGTGCTAAAAAAGTATAAATATGGGCCCTAGTATCTATAGCGCCAAAAGGCATGGAGTGCCAACTGCGGACTTCTGGTTGCCCTGGACTGGGACAAAGTCACAAGTTCAGGCCAATTGAGATGGAGCACAGGCCAGCTACAGGATCCCAGTTTGACCAGTTGAACACTGTACTTAAATTCCGGTTTGCAGAGGGTTGTGAGGATCCGTGTCAAAGATGCTTTGCAAAGCCAAAGTGATGTGTTGCAAAGCAGCAACACCGCAAGGAAGTAATCCAGCAGTCCTTCTTTCTGGGAGAGTATCAACAGGTAGACCTGTCCTGAGGTGGTGGTGTCAGTGGTCTAGTATTCATAGCCAGTTGTACCTTTGAAGTAGAGGAGAAGCTTTGAAAGGTTGTCCTTTGAACTCTCCAGGCATCTTGCTTTCCCTGCCCTAACTCCAGACTAACTGCAGGGAGTATGCAACCCTTTGTACAGAAACAGGGCACAACCTGTTCAAATGTAAGTGGGGCTGTTGCCAGCTCATCTCTCCCACCCTGCCAGTAATGGCCCAACTAAGCACACCTAAGCTCCCTATTGTGTGTGACTGTCTAGGAGGAATACACAAAGCTCAATTGTCAGCTATATCCAGTCATGTGACCCAGGTACACGCTACAGGCACTAAATGGCTAATGCAGGAAAATGTCAATTTTCTAAAAAGTAGAATTTGCAAAATTGCAATTTAAAATGTGACTTCACTAACAGTTAGGATTTTGAATTCCAATTCCAGAGACACCAAAGATGATATGGTCACCTGTTCCTATTTTGGAAATTACATTTATAAGATATATTAAGGTAACTACAATGTTATCCTATGAGAGAGGTAGGTCTTGCAGTAGTGAAAAACTAAAAGGTTTTTAACTGCCAGGACATATAAAACTTACAATTACATGTCCACATTTACAAGTACACTGCACCCTGTCCCCTGGGCTCTCCAGGGCCTAACTTAGGGGTGATATATATGCATTAAAAAAGAAGGTTTGGCCCTGGCAAAAGGTTTATTTTGCCAGCTTGAAACAGCAGTTAAAACTACACACATAGGCAGCAATGGCAGACATGAGACATATCTAAAGTGCTACTAAGTGGAAGGAAGAATCAGTGCTGCAGTCTCACCAGTAGCATTTAATTTACAGGCCCTGGGTGCGTGTAGTTCTACTTTACTAGGGATGTAGAAGGAAAGTATATATGCCAATTTGGTATAGGCAATTTTACCATGTTTTAAGGAGTCTGCACATGCACTTTAGAACTTATTAGCAGTGGCAAAGTGGGCATACGTCTAATGCCAGCAAACATTAGGTCAGCAAACATCTAGTAGGAAGGCAAAACGTTTGGGGGAAGACCATCCTAAGACTGACAGGTCGAACACTTTGAATGACATGGATTATACAGAGAAAGCTACTTTATGTAGTGCCAAAAAAGATTTGGGATATATAAATATAACACTGCCATGGGAGCAGGGCCTGACTGGCTTTGAAATAGCCATGCCTTTGTGGGGTTCTATACCAGGACCCCCCTGTCTGGCCATCCTGTCCTCCATCGAAAGTTGAATCCCTGCTATGACTAACCCAAAAGTACAGGAACAAATCGGGGACCCAATGAGCACACTATTGGCACAATATCATGGTAGGATTGACGTAGTCACCTAAGTCTATTTGCTGTGATGCAGTGGTGTGGATACAGGCTGGCACCACATTTCTCATGGGTCATGTCTTCAGGTGAGAGGTAGGGGGCACCCTAGGATGTCCCAGTGACTTTTCTCATGAAGGATGTCTGCTGCACATCCCCTAGTTGAAATTGTATGACTTACATGAAGTCGCAGGAAGGCCCACTAACGGGTCAATGAGCCAAAGAGGATCAACAGTTCCATTCAGGTTGGCACTCTAAAACAGATCTGCCATGTAGGCCCTCAATTCACCCAGTAAAGATGTATTAAGAAATGGTTATGTGTTGACTGTTCATAGTGACCCAACATTTAGTAAAGTATACATATTGCCTAGGACACAAACAAGGAAATGCTAAGCAGATTTCTCAGGGTAGATCTGTTCTTTATTTCATTGACTGAGAGTCCCAATTGAGCTTTCCCAAACAAAATATGACATGCAGGAGAGGTGAGGAAGATGTCTTCACCCTCATAGCCCTATCATCCAAAATTACTAAAGAGAGCTCACCTCGCTAACCGTCTGAAGATGTGTCAATGACACAAGGTAGACAGCATTACTTTGATCTATAAATGTGCTACACAGCGACTTAAAGGAGAAGGCAGTCACAATTAAAGCCACCTTGAGGGACATGAAGAAGAAAAAGCTGGAGGGACTGAACAGCAAGGTCCTAGTTGTAGAAGAAAAGACAGAGACCACAGAGAAAAAAGTTGCAGGTAGTGGAAACGGGTCAGAATGAGGCTGAAGTGCAGATAAAGAAGGTGATAAGTTTTGATGCAGATCTCATAATACCTGAAGAAAGATTAGAAACACTGGACAATCTGAGAACAGGCAATCAGATTAGTATTCTCAGAATTCCAGCAGCTGTAGAAGAAGACGAACTGGGAGGATTCATAAATTACGGGTTTAGTTATTGGAGGCACAATAGAGACACAGACCAGGACATTGTGATAACAGCTTTCAGACTTTCCTTCATACAGAGGAAAACAAATGAGGAAATGACAGCAACAATTGTGGTGGTCAACAGAGCAAAAAGGAGAGAGCAGATGTTGAAAGCAGACATTCAAAATAAGATGGCAATGTGGGAAGGAATGAGACTGTTTCCTGATGAGAGCTCATCGACCATTGCCAAGAACAAAGCTCTACTGTTCAGTAGATGAGAATTAGCAGAGGCCTGACTGCCTTAGTGAGCTTTGCAGCCAAGCTGAGAGTTGATTTCCCAGGCTGACTCAACAAAGACCTTCCTGGACAGCCTGGGACCACCGTGCAGCTAATGCTCTTTAAGAGAAGAAGTGTTGAGGAATTGCTATGGGCCCTTTGGATGTGGTGTGTTGTGATTGTTCTTTGAAAGGGAGATCACATTGGGAGGTATTTTTGCTGACCTCATTTTCTAGCTCCTTTAGATGGCCAAATAAATGAGTTTATTTTCCCTTGCAATTTTTGTAGCCAGGACTTCTTAAAATGCAAAGACAGCATATTAAATAAAAAAGTAAATTTCAGCAAAATAGACATTTTTATCACATTGGCCCTTCCGTACAGTGATAGAGGAAGAGGGACCCAGCTTAAAAGCAATCTATTTATCTCTTTCATGACACTGCTGAAATGTATCTCCACAGTTTCTTCCAAAGTGCTACAAATCCTAATGCCCAAATACTTTAATTCTTTTTGTTATCAATCTATGTCCTTCCTCTATATTATACATCATAATTTCAATTTTAACCATTTTTACCTCATACCCACACACCTGCCCTAAATGCCCTTAGCATGAGATCTAAGGTTTCCAAAGTGTAGGGTAAGTCGCATGTATAAACCATGATGTCGTCCACGTACAATATTTTCTTTTCCCAACCATCATAGACAAAGGGTTTGATCATCAGACCTTTCCTAATCTTTTCCGCCAGGGGCTCAATGTATTGATTAAACAATAGAGGGGAGAGTGGACAATGCTGTCTGGTCCCTCTAGTGATCTTCAGCTCTGCTGTCAGGTTCCCATTTAGCAGTATTCTGCCCATGGGTGTCTTATAAATCTCCATCAGAAGCTTACAAAAGTTGGCACCCAAATTATAGTGTTCCAACAGGGTATTCAAATACACCCAATTCACCCTTTCAAAGGCCCTGGTAGCATCCAATGTGACTATTGCCAGGGGGACCTTATTTGCTGCCGCCAAATCTATAGATCCAATTAGTTCATGAGATAAATCAGACATATATCTCCCCTTCCAAAACCCCTTCAAATCTTCAGCTATCAGCTTCCCAGCACCATTACCCAGCATATTTGAAAAAATATTTGAGAGAAGCTTATAATCACTATTTAGCAGTGAGATTGGCCTGTATGATTCACACAACAGAGGATCTTTTACAGGTTTTAAAATCAATGTAATCACCACCTCTTCCCAGGATTTCAGAAGAGGAGTGCCTTCTGTAAGAATTCCATCAAAAAGCAGGGTCAAAACTGGATTATTACTTCTTTCAGGCACTGCTAAAATTCATTTGGCAGCCCATCAGACCCTGCCGCTTTCCCCTTCTTGCCCTTACTAATTACCTGCTGCACCTCCTCTGATGTTATTATCACATCTAGCTCTTCCTATGTCAAATTCCCAAAATAAAGAGTGATTCGTCTGAGTGATCAAATAAGGTTGGGTTCACTTAGGAATGTGCAACAACAAAAAACATCAAAGTGCACTATCCTGCAGACTCCAGCCTCGACACTTGCTCATCCGGACCATGAATTCTAATGCATAGCTCTCTCATTGTCAGCAACATAATTCAAAAGCTCATTTATTGGCCTTTAAAAATGAGACATCATAAGACAAAGAATAGAGTCGAGTATTACTGTGCTTAAATTGTAATAAAAATATATAAGTGCCAGGGCCCTTGTTTTGTAGCCATTGCAGCCTGCATCACCCATTGTCCCTGCCAGCTCTGCCAATGACACCACAAACACAACTACTAACCATCATGCTTCTGCAAGTGAGACAATCCAGACTATTCAAGGCCTGCAAAGATATATGAATGACTGGGGTGGCAAATATTAGTCATTTTAATGTTTCTTGAATTAATAAACAACTGTTGTTCTTCTCGACTCTAACTTAGATAAACAGTGACACCATGTGGCAGACAGTAATACGTGTCAATGTTAACAATTAAGTCCCAGTTAATAGCACCACTCGTTCAAATTAAGCAGTGGAATAATGGCTATTGTTAACACACAGATGATAGAAAAAGTCACGAGAGTTTTCTTATTGATTAGAAGACTATTATATCATATGTGTACCTCTCAGTGTGAGTAATCTGTTCATTAATTGCAGTTATAAAATACATGGCTTGGGGGAACTCACTTGAGAAGAATGGTTTTATTGTGGCCTTTTAAAGGACTATAAACACCTTTGCCTTCATTTTGAAAGCATTCAGGGAGTCCCGAGTTGCTAATGTGCTTTCCCAAGCCATTTTCTCAGAAGCAATTTCTGCAATACACAAGTACAACATATAGTTATGCTTACGCTTTATTGAGTAACCAGTTGTAGCCATTGTTTTTAGACTGTTAACCAGAAGCTTTCACTTTGTAGCTAGATGGTGTTTATGTATTGGCAGGTGAAGTGCGAATTTTGTAAGTAAAAGTGTACATACAATAGAAGATCTCTTTCACATGATTTCACACTTATACCTGTCCACTAGAGAACAGAAACGGAACGCCATATGAGCCCACTGAATGTGTTTCTTAAATTGGGTATAAATACTACAAATGTGTGCACCATTCTTTTCGCAGGGAGGTCCTCTGCTTGGAAAATGTTGGGGATATTTCTTTCAGTTTTTTTTTTCTGTGATCACTGCTGATTTTATAAAACAATGTATTCTGCTGACCTCATCCTGAATGCAGAGTACTGAAGTTTTCATGTCCAAACTGTGGCATAGCTACATTGCTATGGGCCCGAGTGCAAGCAAAATAACTACCCTCCTCACCAGGGGGAAATCTCTAAGCTTCTCAACCTTCTTAGCTCAAAACTGCATTTGCCATATCAAAACTCACTATCATTCTGATACACACACTGATACAGTTCCACTCCCTGCAACACATTTCTGCAAATCAAAGCCATAACCCTAAAAAGCATTACTGAAGCCAATAGGTTTTGCCTTGTAAAATGCAGGTGGACAAAGAAATAATATCCAGGGACCTCAAACACACACTATGGCCCGCACTCACACAGGCCTCACTCTGCACTCTCATAGGCACAACTTTCAACCAGTAGACCACTTACCCTGCACTTAATAAAGGCACTGTTAAGCTTTAATTCACACAAGCACATCCCTACACAATTCCCAAACAAAACATGGTGCCTATCCTCCACTCACATATATACACTACTCACACAAAGGTACACCACTCACTAGGAAGGAGCAGAGTTTGGACAGATGGTGCAGAGGAGACACAGGTTGAGTATCAGGTGCATAGGTGAACCAGTGTGATTCCAGGTTCTTGAAATATTCTACACTGGATCATGAATACAAATCCTACTTCCCTTCTAAAACAAGGTGGGAGTTTCTTTCTAGTGCAAGCATGTGGTAAAATGATTACAGAGTTTCAAAAACATATAAGAAAAAAGATGCTAACTAAAGGTGGAGGAAATGTGCTCCAATTAAAATAAATAAATAAAGCTTCACACTGGTCTGTCATCTTGGAACAATAAAAAAAGGTAGAGTATTCAGAATATAACTCAAGATGGTGGCATGCCTTTGACGCTTGCAGCAGTGTTGCCCACGCTCTGAATAAGAAGGTTGTAGTCAAGCAGCAACAGCAGCAGAACTGCCAGTACTCTCATTACTTAATTATTACTAGTCTGCATTTGCAGGTGAGCTTATGGTAGAAAAACTAAAATAAATCACTTCTCAGTTGGACTTCTCTGGATACGGACTTATCCACTGCCCAGTTATATGTATGCTGTTCTGTAGGGCTGAATTATTATGCAAATTACACTATGGAGGTCATTATGAACACGGCGGTAAACACTACTGACCACCGTGGCGACGGTGAACAGAAGACCACCATTGGCGGTGAAAAGAAACCTGCCACATAATGAACCAAAAGTCAAATTCCGACAAAAATCACCTGTCCACAAGTCTCCGCCAGGACCTTGTCGACGGAAATGCTGGACCTCCCACCCTGCCACCGCCAAGCACACCCACACCCCACCCTCCAAATAATGATGCACAAATCACCTTGGCTGTCAGTGGAGGCCGAACAACCACTGGCGGTGCAGACCGCCACGGGCGGCAAGTAGACCCAACAGTAAGAAGTGCACACATTGGATAAGTTAGAAACCCACACACCTGACACACATCCACAACACCATAAAACACTCACAGACACACCCCACAGTCCTTTGCAATGTAAGTAGGCAAGCAAAGACAGAGAGCACCAGAAGCAGACACCGAACGTCACAATCCACAATACTTACACCCAACCACACAAGAGCACCCTCACCGAGTTCTACAACAGACACCAGTCACGACACTCACCATGGCATCCCCCAAACACCCACTCTTCACAGAAAGGGTGCTAAGGACCATGGTGGACAAGATCCTGAAGGTTGAGCCACAAATATTCGGGGCTCAGGTGCAGCACACACCCATCGCCAGGAAGATGGAGCTATGGCAGACCATTGCCAACAGGGTAAATGCAGTGGCACACCATCTACGCACCAGGGACGACATCCGCAAGAGAAGGAATGACCTGTGTGGGAAGGTCAGGGCCATGGCATCCAGGCACCACATTGCAGTCCAGAAGACTGGGGGAGGACCTCCAACAACACCACCCGCATACACTGACTGAGAGAAAAAGGTACTGGCCACCTGCACCCTGAGGGACTCACTGGACTCACTGAAGGAATGGACTCAAGTAAGTCGTCTACATTTACCCCATATCCATCACATCCTGAATGCATGCACCACCCCACAGCTCCAACACCCACCAGGACCACTACCCCACCCAGGCCACAATCACTACATCCAGTCACCCTGCATGCCAACAAACCCACGAACAGGCCCACATCCCTCCCCCTGTGCACAGCCATCCACCCCTGCAAGGAAACACAATGGCCTATAACACCCACAATGCACCGCCACATTCCAAGCTAAAAGCAATGCTCACTCCACCAAAGCATCCTGCATGGCCCCAAAGTGTGTAAGCTGCACAAACCCGCCCAGGCCCCTGCCCCCCATCCGACCATGCAAATGTACCAGACATGTCCATTTCCCCCAAAAGGCACCACCAGCCATGCCACCCTGACGGACAGGACAAGGAGTGCCAGTGCCCCACAGGGAGATAGAGGCACCTCACAGGACACTGGGGATGGAACCCTGGTCTCTGATGAGCAGGCTGGCCCGTCACACAGTCCTGGACTGTCACCATCCAGAAGCCCCACCCAGTATACCACTGATACCCCTACCACCCAGCCAATAACATCAGCCCAGTGCAACTGTCCCCAACCTGTGTATCCAGGCCACAGACTGGTGGAACACAAGTACAGAGGACACAGTCACCCCCTCCCAACAGGCAGGAAGACAATGGCCCCAGTACAAGTGGTACCGCCAGACCTGTGCAGGGAACACAGGCACAGGGAGCTAGGCCCAGTGGGAGGGCATCAGTGGCCCAAGGGGGAGGCCACAGGATTGATGCTGCAGCCCAGGACGTGATCTCTGAGGTCCTGGGAGCATACCACCATACCCAGGACAGATTGGCCCAAATAGTTTCCACCCTGGTGCAGAGTCAGAGGATGCAGCAAGCACACCACCAAGAGGCCATGTAGCAGTGGAAACTGCATAATGCCACAATAAGAGTATCAGCAGCAACCTCACATGTACTACCCTCTGACGAAACACAGGGGACATCCATCTCATCCCCAACAGGCCAACAACAGGTGCCCAAACGGACACTTAGGCCAAGATATGGGACAGGAACACCTGCCAAGAACAAGGCCCCCTCTAAGAAGTGACTTTGCAAACAACTGTCCACCAACTATCCCACTCAATCAACCACCAAATAGTGCTACCAATATTTAAAAACTCATCTAAGCATGGATTGACCTGCCAATACTGAAAACAATGTTGTCACCATGTTGCCATTTTAGATAACCACCATTGACCCACTGCAATCACTGTAATTTTCACGATTTTATCCCTGCACCAAATAAAACACATACCACACCAGTTAAAATGTCCCCTGTCATTATGTGTGAACAAAGTGAAGTATGGATGCAACTGGTTGACAACTTCTTTATTTGTACCTGAGTAGCATAGAATGCACCACTTGCCTTACATCTTACATGTTGTTGTGCCTCAATATGTGCAGATAAAAATACTAAAGTGTATTCTGTCCTATGCAGACCTGGACACAGTGGCAAGTAGTATATTCCACCCACCCCCCGTAGATGACAAGGCACACTGACAGTATAATGCACAGACACCAATCTCATCAATAGTTCAACATAGTTACTAGAAGTAGAGTTGTATCAATTGAGTCCTGGAATTTATATCTTCCCCTTCCTCATCATCATCATCACTCTCCTCCCCTCTCTGAGGAAGCTGGTCTGGATATACAGCACCCTCCTCCTCAAAGAGGGGGATATAATTTCTCACAGCCACGTTGTGCGGCATGCAGCAGGCCACCACTATTCTACACACCTTTTCAGGCCCATAGGCCAGGGAACCTCCAGAGATTATGTGGACAACAAAATCTAGCCTTCAGGAGACCTAGTGTGTGCTTTATCACCCTCCTAGTACGTCCATGGGCCTCGTTGTAATTCCTTCTCTGCATCTGTCCCAGGATTCCTCACTGGTGTCAGGAGCCAACGCAAGTTGGGATAGCCAGAATCATCTAGAAAAAGGTTACCAACACAACTTAAAATGACAAGCCTCAGAGGCAGACAGGCTGTCTGTCTGCAAGGTGGCAATAAGGGATATAAACACCTACCTTTTAAATCCACCCTCTGTCCTCTTGTAGTTGTTCCATCTTCTGTGGCACACTACTGTTCCTCAGCACAAAAGAATCATGGACTGAACCAGGGAACATGGCATTCACATGTGTCATGTACTGGTCTGCTGTACACATCAATTGAATGTTCATGGAGTGAAAGTTCTTACTGTTTCTGTACACCTGTTCACTCACTCTTGGGGGGATTATAGGTATGTGTGTGCTATTGATGGCACCTATTACATGGGGTATGTTGGCAAAGGCATAGAAGTCCAACTTGATGGCAGGGAGGTCAGTACTTTGGGGAACGTCATACAGGACTGCAGGTGTCGTACAAACGCATTTAGGAATCTTGTCAGTATAATGCTAAACATAGGCTGGGAAAAACCAGCACCCATGCCCACTGTCACTTGAAATGAGCCAGTGGCCAGGAAATGGAGTGCAGAAAGCACCTGCAACTCAGTAGGGATAGCATGCTGATTACGATTTGCCGGAGTCAGTGTAGGATCCAGTAATGCACAAAGTTCAAGAATAATTGCACAGGTGAGTCTGTAATTGATTTTGATGTTACTCTCCACCATGGTCCGCAAAGCCACAAGTGGTCTGTACACCGATGTGGCCCTTCCTCGCCACAAGGGTCTGTACCTAAGAGGAGTTGGAAACACGTGTGAGCAACACACATACATGGGCACACATTGTCAGTCATTGAGCACTGCTAGCTTTTTTGTCATGACACAAATGCATAATGTGTATGACATAACATCAACTTGACCACAATGATAGATCAGGGCTTTTCAGGTGTGGCAATGTTAATTGTCACATGTCTATGTGTGTTTGGGGAACAGTAGGGCCTGCATTGTGCAGATGGGAGTTTTATAAATGTGTAGTTTTTGCCAAAATGTCTGCCCCTGTACTCCTGAACTGTTGTTGTGGAAGTGACCTCATACTGCTAGAGGTTGACATAACAGCGTAAGGTGGTGTTTACCGCTGTGTGCAAATTCAGTGGTTAACATGGATGTCAATGGAGAATCCTGGTGTATCATGATCGCCGCCGGCGGTGACAGTGCACACCGCTGCAGTGCATACACGAACTTGTCACCCCAACTTCACTTGACTCCCTGATCTCATGCAAACAGGTACTCCACAGAGTGTACTGCTGTGTCCCGCCTCTGGTCATGAAAGTGGCACGTGTTGCAGGGGAAAGGGCCCTGGCCTTCACCCAAGAGGAATTGGAGAGGTTCGTGGACGGGGTCCTGCCCCTGTACGGCAAGCTTTACAGACAGCCAGAGGTAAAGGTGAGTAGGAGGATTGGGGGCCATGGGTGTGTGTAATGGTTGGTGTTGGCAGCATACATGTGTGCACCTCTGACCCTGGATGGGCCAGGGTTCCTGACATGCTCTGTGTGCATGTGCTGTTAGTCCGTTTGTACTGTCCGTTCCACAGTGGATGTTAACCAGCTGTATAAGTTTGGCCAATGCCTGACCTCTGTGTTACCTTTCTGTGTGTCCCTGCTAGGTAAGCGTCCACCAGAAGATGGCACTTTGGCATGCCATCGCCAAGGAAGTGCGGACTCTGGGGGTCTACAACCGGCGGAGCACCCATTGCAGGAAGAGGTGGGAGGACCTGTGGCACTGGGCATGAAAAATCTGTGAGGCCCAGCTGGGAAAGTCCTCCCAACGGTGAAGGGGTCCCCGTCGGGAATTGACCCCCTTATGCTATGCATCCTGGTGGTGGCATACCTAGACCTGGATGGGTGCTTGAAGGCTGCACAGCAGTCACAAGGGGGTGAGTACACATAGCATATATTTGACCCTTGATGGATGTCTGTGTGTGCATTCAGGTTTATGCTGCTTAGTTGCAGAGACTCTGACTGATGCCCATCTACATTATGGCCCACGTGGGGAGTAGGGGTGTTTTGGTCAGGTCTCCTACACTTTGGTCCCTTAAGTTGTTTGGGAAATGGCTGTTGAGCAGGGTTCTGGGCAATAGTCAGGGGCATAGGCATGGGTATAGCGGTAGGTGCTGCCTTTTTGAGGGTCTTCTGGGTGGGTGTATGTATGAACCACTATGTTTACTCCATTCAGCTATTTACAAATGTCTCTGCTTTTTTGTCTCCCCATCCCTGTTCTCTTGTGTTGTCTGTGTACATCAGCATCATCTGACGAAGCTGAGGCACTGGCAAGTGCAGATGCAGCAGCCCATGGATCCTCGGAGGCAGAGTCGTGCGAGGCCAATGGGACCAGTGGGTTGGAGGACGAGGGGAGTACCACAGGGAATGCAACTACCACTGGAGGTAGTGACTCCGATACCTCCTCCGATGGGGGCTCCCTGGCCTTGCGGACCCTAGTGGGCCCACACCTACTGTGACATCTTCCGCCACCCCCCATGCCATCACTACCCTCCCATTTGCTCCCCACCGAGTTGTCCGTGCCCGCTCACCCAGAAGGGTGGCATCTCCTTCACCCCAGGCACCTCTTCCCCTGCCCCAGTCAGCCCTGCTGCCCTCACAGAGGAGACTATTGACCTCCTGAGAACCATCTCTATAGGGCAGACAACCATTTTTAATTCCATCCAGGGGCTAGCATCAGAGATGCAGCAGACCAATGCCTATCTGGATAGCATTCACAGTGCCATGTCTGGCCTACAGAGATATTTTCAGGCTCTGGGCTCCTTTTTGACGGAAGCCAGTATCCTGGTCATTCTGTCCCCCCTCCAACCTCCTTTACCCCTTCCAGCACCCCACTCCCTTCACCTGTCCAAAGCACACATTCTGTCACGCAGGCACACACCGCAACACACAAGCAGCACACTTCAAAACACAAGCACCACACCTCCCACCACAAGCATTCACACAGCCAACATGCACATGCACACACAGCAACATCCACTTCCCCCAGTGTGCCCACCTCTTCCGCCTCCCTGTCTGTCCCCTATACATACACCCCCCAGGCACTGCACCTTCATTCACTGTTGCTGACACTATTCCTGCAGTCACCACAATAGCACACATCCATACATGCACCCCAGACACCACGCCTGCACTCACCACTACTTTAGTTGACACATGCAGCACACTCACCAGACTTGCAGACACCCAAACAACTTACATGCACACTGGCAGCCTGTCTTGTCTTACTGTGTCCACCCCCCCTCCTCCAAAAACACACAAACGCACCAAACTACCCACCCATCACACATCCACTACACCTCAGCATACTGTCCAGTCACCTGCACCCACAAAACACACACCTACACCACTTACGACCACACCATCTACCTCCATTCCCATGCCTTCCTCCAGGCCCAACCCAATTGCACCAAATAAACTTTTCCTCTCCCGTGCTGACCTATTCCAACCCACTGGACCACCCCGTCTCGTCTCTGAACGTGCACACCTACTTGTCCTTTCCACTCCTTCCACGTCACAGCCTGCCCCTGTCCGCCCTTCACATTCCCGTGCCCCTTCCCCAGAGAGAAAGAAGCCCCGTGCTGAGGCAATTCCATCTGGCTCCACCCGGTCCAAGTACACTCCCCCACCTTCCAAGGCCAAACCCAAACCCCCTCCACCTTCCGAACGCAAATCCAAGCCCCACCCCGTCGTAAATCCCCACTATTCCTGCCCCTGTTCCCTGACGTGCCTGGATGCCCCATTGTTGCCCCTATGAGGTGGAGTACCGTAGCACTTGTGGGAGTCAGGTTGGGGCCATTGTGGCCCATGGGACTTATAGCACTATGGACTGGCCATTGGCCTTATGTACAATTTGTTTGCTCAGAGAGCTGAATTAAAGGTTTTTGTGTGGCCTGTGTTTTGGTGGCACACTATGGATCCCTGGTCTATTGTTTCATTGTTTGTGGGTGTGGGGCACATGTATGTACTTTGTTCAGGTTGGATTTGCCGTTTGTCGGGTAAGTACCTCTTGTTGTGGGGTGTATGGCTTGTTCTTCTGTGAAGGGTGACCTTTCCTCCCTTGTTTCGTAGGTTACGGCACTTACTGTCGTCGTCTTCGTCGGCGGTCTCAGTTGTGGAGGTATGTGGCAAGGAGAAGGGCTGGCATGATCTGCAGCTCTCTATCCATGTCTGCTTCAGCGTGTTGTGTTAGCCTCCGGTGAGTGTTTCTTATATTTGGTTCGTTTCCGACTGGCTTTGCGTGGCGGTGGTTCCTGCCCCAGAACTGACGGTGGTCTTGTGGTTCATTATTTGATGGGTGGGTTGGGCCTTTCCGTTGGTCTGTGGGCGGGCTCTGCCGTCATTGTCGGCACTCCTCTGCTGGTGGTGGATGGTTTTTCAGGATGCCTGTGTTTCAGTTGGTTCATTATTTGGCAGTCCGGACCCCTCCTCTGTTGGCGGTTTTTACCGCCGCCGCCGGCGGTGCGATGTTTACCGCCGTGTTCATAATGAGGGCCTTTGTCTGACGAATGATGAGTTGGCTTACCAAACGCCCAGTTTCTTTAAGCAAGATTATGTATTATTTTTGAGAAAATGTGAAGCTGGTGAGGCAGCTAAAACTGTATTTGAGTAAGACCTAAAACAGACAGAAATAAATAGAGTACAGGCATTAGGAGCACAGGGGAATCTTGGCTCCCACTCATGAGATATACAGCACTTGTCAAGAGAATCACAGTCTTCCCTGAAAGACATAGAACATGAACAAGCAGTATTTCAGATTTGGTAAGGAGCACCACTGGACTGTATGAGTTCAAGCTTGACTCAGCAAGATTTCCACATACAAAACAGCATCAGGCAGGAGTACATGTTTCTCTCACACACATGGAACACAGAAACAATGCAAGCTTCTCTACATGCACAGAACATGGACAACATATGCTGCAGCATTCCTGTGTGCATCAACAGTGCAAGGTAATATATATTCACTTACAAAACAGGTATCACACTGGTAGCATCGTCGAAGCCTATTTTAGGCACAGAATACCCAAAGTAAAGTATGTAAGCAGATGAGCCATTAAAGGCTTGAGCCAGATGCTGTGCTCTGTTTCAGTTTATGGTCCTCTTGAGCCCTCAGGCCCAAAATGATCTTTGATGTCTTGTGGCTTTTGCCTGCCACCCAAGCTCTAACCTCGTGCATCAAGAATGAAAGACAAAGGCATTACACTTTGATGTCAAACATGAGTGAGACAGGGATACCAAGATGGTGGGTGAATTACACAATGTGAGACCAGAAAACCAGGGATCAATCCAGGGTTGGCCACTTGACCAAATTATGTGAGCTGTACAAAAATGTCTCTTGTGTTAGACTTAATGGACTATAAACTTTCTCTGTGTAACTTAAGAACATAGCCTAAATGCATGAGTTCATGACAACAGACTTGCCTCTTAGTTCACTAACTGTACTATTGTAGGAGTGGCGGTGAGAGTGTTTTCATGAATGTTTCTAAGTTTATGTTTAAAAACTTTTAGTAAATGCTACTCAATGCAATGATATAACCTGATATACTAATATGAAATTTTGAAGGCACTTAATCATATTTTTACATATATCTGTTGCACAACTTCCATGCCAAATGTTCCTATGACTCTCCTATGACTCTTTGTAGCAAGATGGACTCATAAAACTGAGACAGACCCTTGGCTCGCCTCTCTCTCTGTTAATTTGTTGCCTATATTTACTAAAGTACTATGAATGACAGGGTCTCAAGTTCCCCATCTCTCAGTATCTCTTTCAGGGGAGAAATATCTTCTTTTCAGATATTTTGGCTGTTTCCACGGGTCTCATAATGATAAGAATCCTGACTTCTGGTTTTAAAATGGAAGACATATATATTAGGGAAGTTACCTGGGTTTGTTTGTAACATAAAATGGAACAAACAATGCTAAAATCATTTATTTTTTCAGTTCCAGCATCCTATCATAAGTACATCTGTGTTCTTTTACTAACTGCCACCATTTGCCCTTCACCCGTCAAGCTGAACACAGTGATTACCGTGACTGTCTGGCCACCCAGCAGCACAGGCAAAACTTTTTTTTTTAATCTCTGCTGGCATCAGGTCCAAAAGACACACTCTGCATTTACAAAAATGAGCATGCATACTGCTCGGCCATTCAGTGCACATGCAATGAGGCTTTTGCAGTGCCCCTTCAGGTGCTTCAGTAGATTCTGCTGCTTCGAGTCTGACTCTTGCAGCTGAGGAAACTGAATCAAGCGAACAGCAAGCATCCAGTGCTGTCAAAACTCCTTTGGCTCTAGTAGGCAGAAGTGCGGGAACAAATTTCAGGCTGGTGGTGCTGCCGTCAATGTTACATCACTGAACACATAAGGATTTTGAAAATTCCATCCATAACACAAAGAACAAGTGTGACAAATGAGCCACGCCTATTGAGCAAGAGAGTGGAAAGGGTATTATATTTTGCTGGATTTGCATTTACAAGCACACTTTCACATATATATTGGTAAAGCAAGGTGTGGTAGCAACTGTCATCTACAGACAGTAAGGCGGTCCTTCTGACGCGCCATGCGGTTACCGCCGAATGACCGCTCCGCGGTCAGGAGACTGCGGCGGCCATTCTGGCTTTCCCGCTGGGCCGGCGGGCGACCGCCAAAAGGCCGCCCGCTGGCCCAGCGGGAAAACCCCTGCAACGAGGATGCCGGCTCCGAATGGAGCCGGCGGAGTTGCAGGGGTGCGACGGGTGCGGTGGCACCCGTCGCGATTTTCACTGTCTGCCAAGCAGACAGTGAAAATCTGTATGGGGCCCTGTTAGGGGGCCCCTGCACTGCCCATGGCATGGGCAGTGCAGGGGCCCCCAGGTGCCCCACGACACTCGTTCCCACCATCCTGGTTCTGGCAGTGAAAACCGCCAGAAACAGGCTGGCGGGAAGGGGGTCGGAATCCCCATGGCGGCGCTGCAAGCAGCGCCGCTATGGAGGATTCCCTGGGCCAGCGGAAAACCGGCGGAAAACCGGCGGGAAACCGCCGGTTCCCCTTTTCTGACTGCGGCTTTACCGCCGCTGTCAGAATAGCCCTGGAAGCACCGCCAGCCTGTTGGCGGTGCTTCCGCTGCCCTCCGCCCTGGTGGTCAGAGACCGCCAGGGTTGGAATGACCGCCTAAATCTTCTGTTGAAATGATCATTAAATGCGTACAGCCATACTGTTTTTGGTTCCATTGCACTTTAGAATTGGACAAAAGTGTTATATTTGTGCTTTCTCCTTTCTTCATTTTAAAATACTTGAACAGTTCATGTGTATATTTCATATTTTGTTCTGTGTTATATACGAAAACAGCAGCCTTTCCTTTCACACCAGCAAGATTTTCACCTAGTTCACTTTACAAATCCTCCTACAATGCAGTATACAAAAGAAAAGTAAACACTAGTCTCTATGTTAACCCCTTACCTACTGGGCCTTCCCCCACACCCAGTGCTGAGCCCTTTTGTGGCTATTTGGGGTAGTTTGTGCTTATGCCTTCATAACTTTTTGTCCACATAAGCTATCCATGCCAAATTTGTGTCCTTTTTTCCAACGTTCTAGGGATTCTAAAGGTACCCAGAGTTTGTGGGTTCCCCTGGAGGAGACCAAGAAATTAACCAAAATACAGCTAAAAGTTTATTTTTTTCAGAAAAATGGGAAAAGGGCTGCAGAAGAAAGTATGTGTTTTTTCCCCTGAAAATGGCACCAACAAAGGGTTTGTAGTGCTAAAATCACCATCTTCCCAGCTTTCAGGAACAAGCAGAATTGAATCAGAAAACCACATTTTTCAACACAATTGTGGCATTTTACTGGGACATACCCCATTTATACTATTTTTTTATTCTTTCGGCCTCCTTCCAGTTAGTGACAGAAATGGGTGTGAAACCAATGCTGGATCCCGGACAGCTAAACATTTCTGAAAAGTAGACAAAATTCTGAATTCAGCAAGGGGTCATTTGTGTAGATCCTTCAAGGTTTTTTCACAGAAAGTAACAGCTAAAATAAAAGAATATGGAAATTGAGGTAAAAAAAAGAGACATTTCTGTCCATGTTTTCTTCTATAAATGTTTCTAGCTGTGGCAGACTTTTTAAAGCAATATACTTTTATGTCTGCTGGACCCTTCTAGTTGCAGTGGTATATGGGGCCTGTGGGTTAATCAAGAAGCCTATTTACCCAGAGCCAATAAATGAGCTGCACCTTTCAATGGGTTTTCATTTTATACCAGGTATACAGCAATTTGATGAAATAGAAACAGTGAAAAATAGGTATCAAGGAAAAACAAGATAAGGTGTTGAGAAGCAGAGGTTATTTGCACAACTCTGAATTCCGGGGTCCCCATACTAGCTTGTGAATTACAGGGCATTTCTCAAATAGAATTATTTTTTTGCACACTGTCTTACATTTCGAAGGAAAAAATTTAGAGAAAGACAAGAGGAAATAACACGTGTTCTTCTATTCTTTGTTCCCCCAAGTCTCCTGATAAAAATGGTACCTCACTAGTGTGGGTAGGCCTAGTGCCCGCGACAGGAAACGTAACATGGACACATCACATTTTTACATTGAAATCTGATGTGTTTTTTGGAAAGTGCCTAGCAGTGGATTTTGGCCTCTAGCTCAGCCGGAACCTAGGGAAACCTACCAAACCTGTGCATTTTTAAGAACTAGACACCCAGGGGAATTTAGGATGGGGTGACTTTTGGGGCTCTCACCAGCTTCTGTTACCCAAAATCCTTTGCAAAGCTCAAAATTTGGCAAACCTTTTCCGTCAGATTTTGATGCTGCAAAGTTCTGGAATCTGAGAAGAGTCACAAACTTCATTCCACCCAGCCTCCCACAAAGTCTCCCGATAAAAATGGTACCTCATGTGTGTGGGTAGGCCTAGTGCCCGCGACAGGAAATGCCTCAAAACACAACGTGGACACATCACATTTTACCAAAGAAAACTTACATGTTTTTTGGAACGTGCCTAGCTGTGGTCTTTGACCTATAGCTCAGGTGGCACCGAGGGAAATTTGGCAATCCTATGCATTTTTGAAAACTAGACATCCTGGGGAATTTAGAATGGGGTGACTTGTGGGGCTCTCACCAGGTCTGTTACCCAGAATCCTTTGCAAACCTCAAAATGTGGCAAAAAACACTTTTTGCACACATATCGGTGATGGAGAGTTCTGGAGTCTGAAAGGAGCCACAAATTTCCTTCCGAACAGCATTCCCCCTAGTCTCCCAATAAACATGGTACCTCACTTGTATGGGTAGGCCTAGTGCCGGTGTCAGGAATGGATCACACAACGGTCAAAGGTAGTCCTTACTGTTGACCCTGGGGTGATCCATTCCTGATGCAGGCACTAGGTACAGGCACTTAAGTGGTGTAGCGTTTTTATCAGGACATGTGGGAAAACACTGGGTGGTAGGAATTTTGTGGATCCCAGCATATTGCTGTAGTTTGTGTGACAGAAGTGCAAGACGAAATAGAGTTTTTATTCAACATTTCACCTTTGCAGGGTATTCTGGGTAAGAAAACTTTGGGGAATCCACACAAGCCACACCTCTGTAGACTCCCCTAGGTGTCTAGTTTCCAGAAATGTCTGGTTTTGGTAGGTTTCCCTATATGGCCGCCGAGCCCGGGACCAAAATCGCAGATGCCTGCCTTACAAAAACCATGTTGTTTTGTGAGAGATAATTTTGATGTCTCCACAATACGATTTGGGTGGCAGAATCTGGAGCTGAACTAAATTGGGGCGCTCCTAAGAGAGCACTCACTCTGTGCTTGCCACCACATGCACCTGCTCTCAGGGTTGGGCTAACCCTGAATTGTTCCGCTGCACAGACTGTGCTGGTGGAGCCACAGCAGGACTTTCCTCATCACCTCCCTCAGCATCACTGGAAGAGGAGTTGTCAGAACAATCACTCCCAGAGTCTGCGCCATTGCCCTATCCCTCAGATGCTGTCTCAGTATCTGCTGTCTCAGTCTCTGATTCTACATGAGAGCTGTCCTCTATAACCCGAGTTAGGGCTTCAACAGCAGTCATCCAACGAGACGCCATCTCTGCTACTGGCTAAACTCTCGCTCTAAAACACTAACCTACATAGACAGTCACAAAATTGCTGGTGGGTGTGTGTGTGTGTGATCCTCGTCACAGTCTTTAGCGCCTCTGGCGTCCAGTCTAACAATCATTATTAGTGCTCCCACTCCCATGACCTCCTCCTCGGATTCCCTCACTACCACCCAGAAAAAGTGCCCTTCATCTCTCATTAGCCCCCTTTGCACATACATTTAATTTGTATTATAGCGCAGGTAATGGCTTACTTTACTGATCCCACTCAGCTATTTAAATAAAATACAGATTTGATATTTGCACTAGGCATATAAACCTTCTGCGCTACTTTATGGCATCACAACTGCCACTAGACAAAAGTCAGATCCTTTTGTAGCAGAAACATTATCACAAGAGTTACTTGACTTTTTTATTTCTGCCTGAAAAGCTACAGTTGAAACGGATCAGTTGAAGTATGTGCATTGCTTTGAAGATGGAAGCTTCAAATGCAACAGAACTGGTGGTGAATATATATATAACTTAAATATATATATATATATATATATATATATATATATAACTTATATGGAACATATAAATATATATATGTATATAAAGAGTTCATTTTTATATGTGGGTGGTTTTCCTGGGGGCTGATCGCAGCCCCCAGGGAAACCACACACTCATTGACAAAAGTGATCTCTCTTTCTCTCTCTCTCTGTATATATAGATATATATCTATAATAATTATCTATATATAGAGCTAAACATATATATAGAGGTATTGTTTTTTAATAGCTGTATGTTTTCCCTGGGGGCCACTACACACAACTATTTAAAAAAATTGCCCTCACAGGGGGTCGCCCTGCTCACGGGTGACCCCCGGCCAATTTCATTTTTACTCCGAATTATTATTATTATTATTATTTTTTTAACCCGGGGAGGGGGGCGCTCGCGTCACCCCAGGGATAAACTTAATTTAAGAAGATATATATATATATATATGTATATATATATATATATGTATGTATGTATATATATATATATATATATATATGCACCGGGGGCGTTTTCAGAGGGGAACAACCCCCCAAGTGAAATTCCTGGTGTCTAGTGTGTTTTCCAGGCCCTGGATCGTAGCTGCGCTGAGATCCAGGCCCAGGAAACTGTTTCAAGCAGGCCTCGTTCCAAAGGGGACAATCTCCCCTTTCAAATGAGGCCTTCCTCAATGGTTTCCCCGGTCCAGCAGAGAGCGGCCTTCCTGCTCCGGTGGGGAAAACAGATTGCACTGACTTCACAGAGGAGCGAGTGGAGACACGGAAGCTCTTCTGTGTCTCCCACAGGCATTTAAATAACATTTATGGTAGTTAATATGCTTATCATAAAGCAGCATGCATTTGTAAAGCTCACATTCATCTCAAGGGTATTTGGCTCCGGAATAACAAATGCTTATTGTCATGCAACTCAATGTTGCTCATTTTATCAACCTTATAAAAATAAAAGGCTGAGATAACTTGTTAGATTTTTAACTTGTAAACTTGAAGTCGAGACAGATCCCTTCAGTGGATGCATTGGTTCACTGAACACTTAGATCCAGCATCCTTATATTATTGTGCTTACCTTAATCATCTTTCCATGCAGTTTTAATAAGCTAAGGAACACGTTCCTTTCTCTCAGTTTATAGGCAAATCTTATTAGGTACATTATTTTGCTAAAACCCATGTCTGTCATAAGGAAGGAAATGTAGACATGGCTTCATTTTTCAACAGTACAAAACCTGAATGTGAATATCAGAGTGAACGGTACCTTATAATTTGGCCACTCTGTACAATTCTCTGCTGCTGAATATTGCTAGCTGGAAAGCTTGTGTGGTGCTACAAGCTAGGTGGATGAATGGCACACAAAACCATCAAGATACAGACTCAGGATCTTAATTATAGCCCCTGAAAAGAAAGGTGTTATAACTAAGGATATAAGTAATTGATAAAAGAGCATGAAATTCTGACAAAAATAACATATTCCTTCCCCAAGGAAGGTGTAGGGCACAAGTGTTTTTCCTTATTATAGTAAAGGATAAGGTACCCCATGTGGTAGGAGTTTGATAATGTCAGAGCTGCAACACATTTGCCCCTTTTCAGGCTCCGCTGCATTCCTCTGTGGGCTCAGCCCCCTAATGTGAATTTGCAACCGCCTCTCAGCCCCTGAGCTTTAGTTCTCTTAGTCTTCCCCTTGTTCCCAACCTTCAATGATTTCAGCCCCCAAATCTGCACCCAATAAAGGTCTCAACCCCCTGAGTCTTCGGACAATCTTCAAGGATCTCAAACACCCCAAGTCTTCAAACATGAGTTATTACCTCGTGCTCCACCATACCTGTGATCGCGCAATTGTCTTGTTTCTGCACCCAGAGGTTTGCTGACATCTTGTAAGATCTGGGGCAACTCTGGACAGCCATCTTGGGAGTGGTTCTGTATTTAAACCATGCCCAAGACAGGAGGTTGTGTTTTCCCCTAAGGGTTTCAAGGAAGAAGGTTGTCTCACCTGAAGGCTGCTCCCTGTCTGCATCAGAGAGAACGCCTGTGGCACCACCAGATCACTTACCTGCTTCAAGTGAGCTGTTGCCAGCCCACATCAAAGACCACATCCACAGCATCCAGAGGACCCTTACCTGTTTCCTTTGAGCTGTTCCCTGCCTGCATCAGTGCCCATATTCCACAACATCCGTTGTTCAACACTATGATGATTAGAAGCATCGTCTACAGTCACCACAGGTACCTGCACCTTGCTGCCACGGTGGCGATGGTGGTCGGGCCGCCACCAGGCTGGCGGGGCATACCGCCATATCATGATCATGGCGGTCTTCCCACTGAAATATAGCCAGTTTGCCGCCAGTACCACCAGTGCAATCTGACTGCCGCCAATGGCGGGTGCCAACTCCAGCCCGGGGGTAACCACTGCACTACCCGCCCTATTATGACTCATCAGACCGTCATGATTTCTGGGGCAGTGCGACCGCCACCCAAAGTCTGGCGGAAACAGCAAGGCCCATATTAATACTTTTTTAGCGCCGCATTTGACATGCTTTTGCGTCAAAAAATGATGCAAATGCGGCACTAAAAAAGTATAAATATGGGCCCAAGTATAAAAGGACAACTCACCTCCAGGGACACAGATGACTCCGCTGAAACCATGGAACGCCACCTTAAAGTCTTTCCAGTGCTCTTCCCCGTCTTCCTCCTCCATGACCACCAACGCCGTCGAAGATGCCACCGGTGAATTCACCTACAGAGCACACAAGAGGGGAAGTGGAGAGTTACACACACACACAACATACACACTGTTCACGGACTCCAATGTGCACACACCCTCTCACACGCTCACACATGTAACACAATACCAGTTCCGAAACACACACACACAAAATACAGCCACGCCACATACATATGTCACATGCACACACCCTGGTTGAAAACCACACAACCAGACCAATATCACTAACAAGCTGAGACACACAAACCAATACACATACACAACAAAACATACAAATGGCCAAATACAAGATGCATAGAAAGACACATTGTACAGCAGATAATAGTATGGAATCTTACCTGTAAACAAAAAGACTCGACAGATGTGTTGTAAGAATACCAACAGGAATTCTGTTAGTCAGACTTATATAAATTTAAAAAATATGTAAATATGAAACGGAAACTCCAAGCAAGGCCCTTAGGCCAGTCCAATGTACAAAAGTCTTTAAGGCACAGTGTGCCTGGCAAAGGCCCCGACTTGACTCCTGGCAGCCTAATGGCCTCCACAAGGTAGGAGCATCAATTGGGTAGGCAGGCACCTCAAGGATCTGTGATGGGGGTTGTGGTGAGTGCGGATGTGGTACATGAGGGGCATGTATGAGTGTCTGCTGTTGTGGTGACTGAGGGTAACACAGAAGTAGTGACAGGAACTAGGAGTGAGGATGCAGTGCTGGCAGGTGTAAGGGAGGAGGTGCTGGGAGATAGGGGAGATAGTGTCTGATGTTGTGCCTTCTTTTGTGTGTTGAGTGTGTGCATGCTTGTGATCTGATTTGTGGTGCTGTGTTTGTCTTTGCGTACCTTGTCTGTTGTTTTGGGTGAGTGTATGTGTGTATGTGTGGCTTGGCTAGGAGAGGGGAGAGGGTTCTCAGATGGAGCACAGGTAGCAGGAGGGAGGACAGAAGTACTAGGGACACTGGCTGCTGTCAATGAAGAGACCAGAGCCTGTAATGATCTCTGTAGGCCAGACAAGTCACCATATATGCCCTCCAGGTAGGCATTACTCTGCTGCATCTGTGAGCCAGGCCCTGGATGACATTTACGATGGTTGACTGCCCTACAAAGATGGGCTTCAGGAGGTCAATAGCCTCTGCATTGAAGGCAGTAGAGCTGACTGGGGTAGGGGCTGAGGTGCCTGCAGCGAAGGAGATACCCACCCTCCTGGATGAGGAGGCATGTGCAACTGGGTAGGAGCTACTGGCAGGGCGGTGTTGGTAAGGGGGGTGGTTAATTAGGATGGTGCTGAGCTGGTTCCAGAAGGTTCTGCCACTGCTAGGGAGCTTCCATCGCAGGAGGAATCTGTATCTGTTGTATGTGCTCCAATCTCCCCCGTGGTGCTCCCCTCGCCCTCCAACCCACTTGTCCCCTTGGCTTTGCTGGTCTCTGCCTCCTGGGTCCTGTGGGCTGCAGCCTCCCCACTCGCCGGTGCCCCTACTCCTTCTCCTGCTGATGCTAATACACACAAGGATAAGATGGAACAAAAAGGAGGGGAGGGGGTGAAAAAGATGGGAGCACAGGGTCAATGCAAATAACCTTTGCACATCTGAACAAATCAACAACATTAATCATTTGAAATTCCTGAATGCACCCACCACAACATCAATAGACATATCTACACACCTACTATGCATACACTCTAATATGTATACTCACTCATAAAACCTCTACAATAACACTCAGATACTACTCTACACTGTCATGGCTCTTGTATAGAGGATTATTACTGTGAAAAATCAGCCCATAAGTGACACTTGTACAGTGTCACACCTACCTGTGTCACCCTTAATGGACATGAATAGATAGGTATTGTAACCAACTTAAGATTCTGAATATCCCTGTCATATCCTACAATTTGGCACCTTACATATCCCATGGCAACCTGTTGCACAGATAATTACATATCACAGGAACTAAAACATCATAACTACATTATCTGTCATAGCTATACTAGGCATCCTTTATCCTATCGCTAACACACCCTTTCCATTCTAAAGCAAACAGTACAGGAAAAAAACTCTGCAACTCGCGCCCTTGTGGCTGCTGTGTTGCCCTCAAGCGCCCATCCAACTCCTGATAGGCCACTGCCAGTATATGGGCCATTAGGGGGGGATCAGGGTCCGAAGGGTACCCCTTTCTCATTGGGAGGCCATCTCCAACTGGGCCACTGTGGTTTTCCGGGCCCAGCGTTTCAGGTCCTCCCACCACTTTCTGCAGTGGGTGCTCTGCCAGGTATGGACCCCCAGGGTCTGCACTTCCTTGGCAATGGATTTCCACAACCCTTTCTTTTGATGAGAACTGACCTGCATGGGAGACACAGAAGGAAAAGCACATTTATGTAGACCCAACAACCTACTACATTCTTTGGTCTACAAACTGTTAACATATCACAATCGTACACGCCTTCACACTTGCACAACATTCCCAGCAGTCATATCGGAAGCTACAATGTACACTGGAATATCCTGCATACACATTCTAACATCCTTACATACCCATTTAGCAACAAATATACCATAATGGGACCTACTTGCTGTTCTGGAGCCCCATACAGCTTTGTGTATATGGGTAGGACCCCATCCACAAGTTTCTGGAGTACTTCTGTAGTAAAGGCAGGGGCCCTATCTCCTGTAACACGCGCCATTGTGGCTCCCAGGAACATGACACAGCGGCGCACTCAGTGGAAGTCTTGATGGCTGGAGAGTCAGGAGTCAAGTGAGATACACAGTAGAAAATGGTGGTCAGGGTCGCAGCGGTCTGCACCTTCACCGCCGGCGGTAATCGTCATTGGTCCCTCTATCCCATAGACATCAATGTTAACCAATGAGGAGTTCCATGGCAGTTCCTACTGCCCACCGCCATGATGGTATACGCCAGCAGAATGAGCTCACTGTCATCTGTCCCCTGCATGCAGGACAGGCAGCAGCCATTTTATACTGTTAGTGTTAATAAAACATAATAAAAAAGTGTCTCTAACCTTTTTCATTATGGGCATGAAATAAGTTACGGTCTAGGACTGTGTACAAAACAATCAGGCAGTATAAACTTTGATAGTGCACAGAACCAGATGATGACATAATGACAGATTGAAAAATGCAAACATAATGATGGTGACTGTACACTACCATTGGCAGACAACTACCTTTTGGGTGTAATCCTATGTAAAAACCAGATGTATGTGCAAAATACATAAGTATTACAACAGCTCTGCACTTTGAAGTCTGCTCTGTAGGCAAAAAAGTGGTAGCAGATGTGATGTACATCCTCCATTTGTGAACATGAAGTAGGATGCATGAAGTGTAATCGTCACTGTTGTGTTGCTTGCCATGTGTAGATACCGACCACTGTGGAGGGTGAGACATTCACCTGTGTTCCGGTCCCTGGTTGACTTAGCAACAATGGAAGAACGCCACATAATCTCCAACTATCGTCTGAACCGTTCTACAATCAGGGACCTGTGTACCCAATTGGAGTGTGATCTGCTGCCAGCCATTTAACAACATACAGGCATTCCTCCAACTGTGCAGGTGCTATCTGTCCTCTACTTCTTTGCCACTGGCTCATTCTAGAGGATGGTGGGAATGGCAACATGTATGTCTTAACCAAAGTTTAGCAATGTGTTGAGGGATGTCTTGTCTGCCTTACTAAAACATGTATTAAGCTACATTAAATTTCTCCATACTCTATATTTAGCCAGTGTGAAGGCTGAATTCTATGCAATGGAACATATCCCTCATGTCATTGGGGCCATTGATGGCACTCACATTGCATTAGTACCACCCAGGGATAATGAGCAAGTGTACAGAAACGGTAAGAGCTTTCATTCTATTAATGTGCATATACAGTAGTCTGCTTAGCAGACCAGTACATCGCCCAGGTGACTGCAAAGTTTCCTGGGTCTGTACATGATTCCTACATCCTCATGAATAGGCAGTGTCCCACGGTTGATGGTGCTCCTACAAAGAGAAAGAGCATACCTCTTCATTGAATATGATGAGTGTTTGTGAAATTACTGTTACCCCAGCCTTCCTACTCATTCTGTATGTAACATATTGGAGTGTAAATGTTTGTTTCCTTTCTCCATTGGTGATTCAGGTTATCCCAATCTCTCCTGGCTACTGACACCAGTGAGGAATCCAAGGACCAGAGCTGAAGAACAAGTCAGTGAGGCTCATGGGAGGACAAGAAGGGTGATAGAAAGGACATTTGGTCTGTTGAAGGCAAAGTTCAGATGTCTGCACATCCCTGGCGATTACCTGCAGAACTCCCCACACAAGGTATACCAGATTGTGGTGGCCTGCTTTATGTTCCACAATCTGGCACTAAGGAGGAATATCCCATTGCTGGAGGAGGAAGGAGTTAGGGACAATCTGGTGGCAGAAGAGGGAGAAAATCTAAGTGACGAAGATGGGGACGAGGAAGATGTAGTCACAAGGACACACTTATCCAGCGGTACTTCAGCTAACATTCTGGTAGGTACATGTCTACATATACCATATGTCTCATGTTGGAGTAAAGGTTGCGTGTACTCTATTATCCATCTTTGATATGAGTAGGTTTCGGTCTCATTTGGGTATCAAATGAGAGTATACAAGAAAGGTTTGTCAAGTAGGTCAACAGTCCCACTGTGATGTAGTCTAGTTTATCTGCCTGTGTTGCATATACTTCAGACATCCTATCTACTCATTTACACATTTGTGACTACTGTATTCTGATATCATGTTATCATGTGCATAGGTTGCTGCTTATTGTATCTTCAATTGAGGTATATGCTTGGCATCCAAAGGTGTGAGCTGTGTAGTATAATACAATGAGTGTGTATTACTTAGTTCATTATTGTAAGATGCATCAATAATCTTGTCTCATATTACCTGAATAGGATTGAGGTCATGTGTGTAATAGCAATGGAGTGTCTTCCTATGTGTAAATCCTTTATGTAATCAGTTTAACCATCATCATTTGCAGGTACATAGTATTGACAACTGGGCTATTGATATGTGATGTATTTTCTTTGCTACCTATTGCAGAGGTGCTTTGGATGGTTTTTGACTACTCTTCCCTCTCTGCTACCTGAGGACCCAGGGATGTGTGGACACTGCCTTTGCTGCAGACAACCGGATGTCAGGATGATGCATTCACGTATTCACTGTGTATTAATAGTCACTTTCTATAACATGTAACAATTTGGTTGCACTATTTCAATAATTAAACACAAAACACCATATATTGTGTGTAAGTGTATTTATTGTGAATAACAAAGGGAAGGATAGGGTGCAAAGAAGTGGAACCATGGTGTTCGAAGACATCAGACTGTTACGCCAGCAGTGGGTAGCACAGGTTCAGTATCCAAGTGGCATTTGAAAATGGGGCTTTGGCAGCAGAATGTCAACAAGGTGTCTCAGTGGCACACAAGGGAGACAGTTCTGGAGAGGCTTATTTTCTGTCAGTGGGGTTGGTCTTGGCTTCAGTCCCTGTAAGATTTCTGGCTCTGTGACCACGTTTGCATGGGGTTCTTCAGCTACAGAGGGTGTCTCAGTAGTGGCTTGTGAGCCCTCAGGCATGGCCATCATCCCACTATCTGCAGCGGATGTAGAGGGCAGGTCAATAGTGTCGCTCGTGGAAGGAGCCTGGTGGTGGGTGGAGGACTGACGGAGGATTGTGATGAGCTCCTGCATCAAGCTTTTCATGGAGACCATGGTGGCATTGAGGGCATGAAACTCTTGCATGACCTCCTGTTGGTTCTCCCTCTGCAGCCTCAGGTTTTCACCCAGCATGTCTAAAATCTGGCCCATCTTGTCCTGGGATAGGTTGCATGTTCCCAGGACTTGCGCTATTGCCTCATGGGCAGGAGGCTCTCTGGGTTGCCCCAACCTGTGGCCCCCAGATGCCCTCCTTCTGGCCCTAGCCCCCTGTGCCTGTGTCTCCGGCACAGTGCTCCCACTCCCACTCTTCATCGTCTTGTGTGTCGGGTGCTGACTCAGGTCCCTGTACAGGTGGGCACACTGTTGATTGACGTGGTCTGGAGACACTGGTTTGGGGGCATTGGGTGATAGGTGTTGTGGTGACTGAGGTTGTGGGGGGCTCCATGGTGTCCTGGGTGAGGCTGGTGGAAGTGGACTGCCCAGAGAGACCGGATGGGCCAGGTAGGTCTTCCAGTTCCAAACATCCTGTGTAGCTGCCATCACTGGGGTCTTTATTTGGCTCTACGTGTCACTGGTTGACTGATGACATTCTCAGTGGCACCTGTGGATAACAGGGATTATTATTCACATCTACCTGATGTACTTTACAGGGTCTGTTAGGTAAGTGCTATATATCATGCTTCAGTACTCAGGTGTAGTTATAAAAGGGGAATGTGCATTGTTAGGTGGCTAAAGGGTGATGCATTGTGGGAGTTGTAGTGCTTCATGTTGTACATGCATTAGGTGCATTTGGGAGTGTAGACTTTGAGATTGGTGTTAGTGGGGTAGGGAGGGCATGCAGGGGATGGGGATGCATGCATTACAGGTATACATAATGCAAGGGGATTATAGGTGATTTACTAGTTTCCAGTCCTCTGGGGATTCCACTGAGATCTTCAGGGTGCAGGATTGCCAAGACCTTCTCCTCCCATGATGTGATCTCCAGAGTGGGAGGTAGGGGCCCACCACCAGTCTTCATAAGGGTGATTTGGTGTCTGGACGCCTTTGACCAGACCTTCCTCCTCAGGTCATTCTACCTCTTCCGTATGTCCTCCCTTGTGTATGGATGGCTTCCCACTGAGTTCACCGTGTCGATGATCCTCTGCCATATCTCTATCTTCTTTGCCATGGGTGTTTGCTTGACTTGTGCCCCGAACAGCTGTGGCTCTACCATGACGATTTCGTCCACCATGGTCCTTAATTCATCATCGGTGAAAAGGGAGTACTTTTGTCGGGACATGGTGATTATGATGGGTGTGAACGAAAATTATTTTAAGTGAAGTGTGATGCATGGGAGGTGTGCAGGTGTCAGTGATGTCTGTGTGCAGTGCGATCTTCAGAGTTGTCGTGCAATGTATGGTAGTTGTTTGTCGTAGCAAAGGATTGCGTGTATGTTTTATAGTAGTGTGTGTGGGGGGATGTGGTGTGTGTATGTGGACCAAGTGTGGGGTGTTCAAATTGCCCAATATGGTGTTGTGTTGTAGAGGCAGTTCCAATTCGACCGCTGCAGTCCGGACCACCAATGGATTACCACTGCGCTAAGACACCTGTGCTGATTTGTAGGTCGTAATAAGGAGGGCGGTCTTTTTCTGGTGTGGTGTAGGTGGTGTGACTGCCTCTCTGCCACCGTCGTTTAGCCTGGCAGTGCCGCCACTGTAGTCTTTTAGTGGCCACCAGCACAGCGGTCTTCAGGAAAGACAACTAAAGTTGTAATGAGTGTCAAAGGCATTATCAAGAAGAAAAAAACTCACGCACACTGAGATTAAGGTGGAGCATTATCTTATTACAAAGCTTTACTTGTTTTAGTACCTATACTAAGCACAGTGAAGAGTGCCTCAAGGCAATCAAACTAAAAAATTTACTTATGAGTAAATCAAAAGTGACAAAACTTTTTTGCATCTAAGAAACCAATATAGGTTCTTAGTGCACATGATTACACATCTCTCTTCTAGAGTAAAAGGTGCTCAGAGTTCTTTAGTTATCTGATGTGAAGGAGCCAGTTTACAATAAGCCCCCGCCTCCAGTCAATACCTCAGCGCAGGGCTGACAAAAGTTGACTTGCTGGTATTTTAGTTAGTCTCATAGGAGAGTTGGTGAGGTAGCAGGAATGGAGACTCCTAGTGAAGACAGACGCTAAGCTCAAGTACTTTTTTTATCCCTGTCCCAATAGAGGCCGGCAACTTGAGATTAACTCCAGAAGTACCATCCATTCAACAAGATACATTTTCTGTATCCTGATCTCTCCTTCTTGGTTTAGTTAGTCTCACTGGAAGGTATGATCAGGAAGGATGACTGGGGTCCATATCATCTCTGCAAGGTTACATCACAAACAACAAAGTAAGAGTTTGTGGCGACTCACTTGGTGTGTTGCTCTTTCATATGAAAGAGCATATGAAAGAGCAAGCATTTTTGCAAACATGAACAATGGAAACAAAATATCTATAGCAAAATTAAAGACAAAAAAAACTGTTACATATTTCTTACAAACAGACATTAGAAACATTTTGACACAAGTCAGTTTATAAAAAAGCTGCAGTAGCTCAAACATGCAGAAACATGCAGAAAGATTCTAGCCTTTCTCCATCTAAGGAGTACCAAAAACATATTTTCTCTACTTGACAATTAAAGCTATTAAAATAGAGCAGGAGAAAGAAAAGCAATGTTTAGTTTCTTGCTTTAAACAGCTGCTTTAATTATGCCCCATGATGTGACTTGCCTTTCACCTCGGTTGCTCGCTCTGGCTGCAGGGATTGTGACATCAAAACTCAACTGCAATAAGCTTATATTAGTCAAGTTCTGATGTCTTTTCTATATAATCAGCTACTTGGTGCGCAACAAATAATCGGTGAGTCACAGATTCACAGAGTTTATATATATATTTATATATATATATATACATATATATATATATCTCCAAACAAACAAATGCTCCTACTGGAGTCTGTACCCATGGTGGAGGGTGGAGGGTCTCTGCCAGCAGAGCGACCTGGCAATCAACTCCAAACACAGGCAATTAAATAATACACAACGCTCTCTCAAGTGGGCGCAAACATGTTTACCTGGCAAAAAGGTTTGTCACATAGCGACATCATATTGACAAACCCATTTAAACCCTTGTGATAACAAAAGAAAGACATAAACATAGGACTAATCAATTTCAATTGATGTGGCAGGCATCTTTGAATAGGTTTTCGGCCTAATATGTATCTATCAAAACCATCTGTCTTATGATAGAATATTTTATATAGAAAAAAATGAATCATAATATACTCAAAACTTTGAAACATTCATTGTTCAAATATTATCAAACAAACGCTATAATCTAACTGATAATCAGTCAATATTCTATCTCCACCTACATTACTCACTTGACACACAATCCAGTGTAAATCAGTAAACGCATAGTGCGAGACGTTTTTGCATCACCAAAACCAGAACAATCAATAAGGCATTATTTCAATGGAATTTAACATACTATTCAAATCTTCACAAAGTGTGTCATAGTGCATAACACTTCCTCCATAGTCACACATGATATATATGTTATTACTAAATTATTGTTGCTAAATCAACTTATGTGACTGTTTACTGAAGCTCATTAAGTACATATGAACTTAGGGGAAATCCCGGCGAAAAAGGGTCAAAATTTTCTCATAGAGTCAATAGACTTCCACTGGCCCTTTCTTCAATCTAGAAAAATATAACCATAATAAATCATTATAAATATGTTAAAAGTGTAACTGATAACAAGACCATAGCTTGTAACAATTATTCATATCACGGTATCAAAGAACCTATTCAACTAAATAAAAAATTACTAACTACAATTTATTTTATTGATTAACCATAGAACTCATTACCTACGGCAAGTCAGTGTCTAAATAGATAATACAAATGTTACATATTACTCTGCATGGAGATGTACTTCTAATTCTTCATCCTGATTGAGACCTGTAGGGGTCTTAGTTTCAAAATCCAGCTGTCTTAGTTTTAGTTATCTGTAACCTCCTCTTGAATTTTGATATATATTTTGGATCACATAAAAGGACAGAAAAGTACTTTTACCACCATGCTTCTCATACAAGTGTCTAGCTACAGGGTAATGGGTATCAACATTGTTAATCGCCCTCATGTGTTCCATCTACTGTCTTTTTGACTATCAGTGTGGTACTTCCTATATATCTCAGTTTCCATGGGCATTCCAATAAATATATCACATATGTGGTACTACACCTCAAAAATTGTTTTATGACCCATTCTTCACTTTTAAGATTGTGTTGGTATTTCCTGACTTTTTGAACCATTTTGCTATTACAATGTGTCTTACAATGGCCACATGGAAAAAAAGCACTTTAACGAGAGGTCTCTTATACTCTTATATACAGTAATATCATTGTACATAACCATATCTCTCAGATTTCGACCTCTTATATAAGTCACCTTAGGATGTAAATCCACCTTGTCGCCAATCTGAGGATCATTTTTTGTTATCTTCTAATGTTTACAGAGAATTCCTCTAATCTCACCTGCCTTGTTGTTGTAATTCATGATAACACAACAATTGCCCTGATTCTTATCCACTGTCACATCCTGTTCACCGAAGATTTTGTTCCTATTTACTTGTTTAATCTTCCTATGGGACTGATTTAGGACCCACAATGGATAACCTCTCTCAGTGAATCAGTTCATCATGATCTCTTCTTCACTGCTACAGTATCTTTTAGCTCTTAGTAATTCTACAAATGGAGTATTCCACTTGAGATTGGTCGGATGATCACTAAGGGCATGAAGAGGACTATTACCTGCAGTTGTCTTTCTATGAAGTTTATTCTTAAGTTTATTGTTGACTATTTGAACCTCTATATCCTTTCTTTGCTAATGTGTTCGGTGAATACCAAGTTATAGAGAATTTGTGTTCAGTTCAACCACAAATGATTTTGCCTCATCAATGGTTCCTTTCCATACTATAAACAGATAGTCTATGTATCGCAGCCACAATACAACCTTATGGAGATGCAGGGAATAATCATCATTATCAATCAGTGACTTCTCCCACCATCCCAAGAATTAATTTGCTAGACTTGGGAAACAAACAAGTACCTATAGCCACCCCAAGCTTTTGTCTGTACAATACACCATTGGACAGAAAGATGTTATTCTTCAGTCAATATGCGATCATTTTAACAAGCATTTAAGTGTGTGCAAAAAAACATACTGATCTATTGCTAAAAAAGTATTTGCAAGCCTCTATCCCTGTTTGATGTTCAATATTTGTATACATGGACCAAGTGTCTAAATTTATAAGAAGGTAATTATCATTCCACTGCAAATTATTAATTTTGCTAAAAAAATCTTTTGTGTCTCTCACATACGATGGAATGCTAGTTACATAGTCCCATAAAAAGAAATCAACATATTTGGAGATATTTTCAAGGGCACTATCCCTGGATGACACATTGGGTCTACCTGGTGGGTTGAGGGGGTCTTTATATATTTTAGGTAATATATATAACACTGGAATTTTGAGATATTCAATTTTCAGACGAAACGCATCATGTAAGCAGGAAACATTGTGTTTGCACCTACTTGAGAGAGCGTTGTGGATTATTTCATTGGCTGTGTTTAGAATATATATATAAGCATATACACATTAATATATATTACCTACTGGTGGTTGCCAGTAGGTAGTTATAGTTAAGACCTAATTTCTATGGAAAAAATGTTTTTTGTTTTGCTAATAATTTTGGTGCCATTTAATGAATCTTCACAAACTTTTCCAAGAACATACAACGCTCACTTCAGCATCTGTCTAGAAAGTTTTGGAGTAATTTGCCAAGCGGTGACTGAGAAAAAGGGGGGTCCCAAAACACTTTTTTCCCATTCAGATTTCCATAGGGATTTTGAACAGCAAGAGCACCCAGACCACTGGATGGAATTTAAACAAATTTGGCAGAAAGGTAGCTCTTGGTCCAGAAAGCACCCTTTTGGTTATTTAGAGTAAATCCGCCCAATAGTTTTTGAGAAGGAGAAGAAAATCCAAATTTGTGTATTTAGGAAAGTGAAGGCACCGCAAACCCTCCCGATCTCGTGCTGTGATCTGATTGGCTACCAACACTTCAACAAAGAAGTGTTTGCAGCCATCTTGTAGAGATACCCTGACCCCTTAGCTATGGCATCCCAGAGGGACCCCTCAGAGCTAAGAAGCATTTTAAAAAAAAATTCACCTAGTGGTATTGTGGATCCGTGGATCTGGCAACGATTTAAAAAAAAAACAAGCTTGGGCTTCTGCGCTTGTTAAATCTGAAGCCCCCGGGTGGGCCAAATCCCAAGGGCATCTCCATTTTAAGGCCCCCTGCTGCCTCCCAGGGGCTAATACTTAATAGAATGTGAGGGAACCATGGCCCTGGCACCGCCACTTCCCCGGGTCAAATACACAATAAAATACAGGTGGGCCACATAGCCCCCCACAGCCCCAGGGACCGCCACTTCATCAGGGCAGAATTAGAAAATTAATGCGTGGGGAGGCGCTGAGGCTCCCCACAACCCCAGAGACCGCTACCTCCCTGGGGCTTTGATCATATGAAACACAGGGAACCCCCTACCCCCTCACAGCCCCAGGACCTGCCACCTCCCTGGGGCTTTAAAAAATTGTAAAGGGGCCGCCCAGCCCAACTGCAGCCCTAGGGACCACCGCCTCTCCAGGGCTTTAAATAAATCAAATGCAGGAGCCACCTGCCCCCACCACAACCTCTGGGACCACCTCCTCCCCAGGGCCTTTATCAAATGCAAATCAGGGGGGCTGTGCAGTCCCACCACTGTGATGCAGTGAGGATCTGCGGCATCCCCCGCATGGGCAGCGGTCAGATTGGCGGTCTGCATTTCAGCCGGCCGGTCCTGCCGCAAGACGATTTTTGGGTGCAACCTGTTTTCTCGACTGCGACATGGATCAGGAGTCCTCTCTTGGGCTCTGGGTCATGCCGCATTTGCTTGTGCTTTTCTTACCTGTTTGCTGGACTTCGTTTTCTTTTTTCTTTCTTCTTTTTCCTTTTTCTTCTTGTGGCCATATTTTCGTCTTCTCAGGTGTCTGTGTTTCCTTTCCTGTATGCATTGCTTTCTATCTTTTCTTCAATGGCCATTTTTCCATTCACCTGTATGTGGCTTTCCCAGTCCAAGATGGTATCTTTAGTTCTTCCTACATGTCACTTCCTGTTTGTCAGTATAAAAGCACAGAAGGTCTTCTTTTCCTTGTATTGCAAACACTTCTGTCCTAGAGGTGCTCCTCACTCCTGCTTCCCACGTTTTTGGACCTATCCTGTTTTTTGCCTGCAGTTTTGTTGTTCCTGATTCTTAATTCTTTTATACCTTTTGTTTTTGCCTCTTCTCAGGAGTTCCTGTGATCTGAGGTTTTTTTCCCAATATTTGGGTTTTTCCTCTCGGACTCCTTCTGCAGGTTACGGCCTGCTAAGAGTTGTATTGTCAGCAACACCGTGGCTACTGGAAGGGGTCGACCTTACCTTGGCCAATCCAGTACAAGCATGGAACCAGGTGGTGCCCCTAGACTGGCAGTCTACAGTGGTAAGAAGTGTGCAAACCGCGGCACCCACAGCCCCAGGGATCACCACCTTCCCGGAGTAATACTCATTGGAGAAGCCGCTGATGGCCCTGGGGACCACCACATCCCAGGGCCGGCTCCTGCTATTTCCTAGGGTGTCCACCCCTGGGACATAGCTGTTTGCTCGGTTTTGGTGCTAGCTTTGACAGCTGCCGCCAAGTCAAAGCAAACACTCTGCTTGCAGTTCTCACTTGCTGTGAGTGGAGGTTCCCTCTGTTTCTTTCAATACTAATAATTCCAGTTTTACGTTACATGATAAGAGTTAGAAAGTAGGTTGCTGTTAATCTAGACACAGCCTATGGTACTAAAGTACTTTTTTATTGTTTAGTCCAAAGGTGTAGGGACAGGTTCAGTTGATGGTCCCGCTCCTGGTTCAACAGCTTCTTTTCTCCGACTGGAAAGCTTTTCTTTTGTCCTCTAATGAAGGTTATGCCACTGCTTTCTGATTTCCTCTTTGCTTTTGGTGATCACTCCAGCAGCATTCTTTCCTGAATTTAGGTTCTGGTACGCTTTCTTTGTTGTTTCAGGAGTTTTTTAGTGACTCTTTCCAAAATAAGTTGGTGTTTTTTGTGGCACATTCTTAAACAAGAACTTCTATTTCTTTGTCTCAGTGTTTTCTTTTTCGCTCTCCCTCCTTAAAATCAAACTGCTAGCTTGCCATTTTAGATGATGGAGCTATATAATGCAGCTAGGTACATTTGATTTTGTGACTTACAATTTGCTACTCATTTCCATTCAGAAATTCTGATTTACTTTTACAAATCTTATTTGCATCCGATCCTTGGAGTCTTTTTCCTACGCAAATATTTCTCTATATTTCTAAACTTGATTTAGCATTTTATTGTATTATGGTCTATGCTTTACAGTTGTTGGTACTTGTGGGAGGCTGGCCTGGCTTGTAGTGGGTACCAAGTGGTACTTACACTCTGTACCAGGTCCAGTTATCCCTTATTAGTGTAGAAGAGGTGTTTCTAGCAGCTTAGGCAGAGCAGCTTAGACTTAGGGGAGACATGCAAAGCTCCTGCTATATCACTGGTGTCATATGCACAATATCATTAAAAAAAACACAATACACAGATATACTAAAAATAAAGGTACTTTATTTTTATGACAATATGCTAAAAGTATCTCAGTGAGTACCCTCAGTATGAGGATGCCACATATACACAAGATATATGTACACAATACCAAAAATATGCAGTAATAGTAAAAGGAAGTAATGCAAGTAATGTAAAGTTACAGTGGATTGCAATAGGAGCACATAGGTATAGGGGCAACACACACCATATACTCCAAAAGTGGCATGCGAACCACGAATAGACCCCAAACCTATGTGAGCTTGTAGAGGGTCGCTGGGACTGTAAGAAAACAGTGAGGGTTAGAAAAATAGCCCACCTCAAGACCCTGTGAGGTAGGTGTAAAGTGCACCTACAACCCCCAGAGAGCACAGAAGTCGTGATAGGGGGATTCTGCAAGGAAAACCAACACCAGCAAAGCAACAACAGTGGATTTCCAGACCTGAGTACCTGTAAGAGAAGGGGACCAAGTCCAAGAGTCGTGACAGTGTCGAGAGTGGGCAGATGCCCAGGAAATGCCAGCTGAGGGTGCAAGGAAGCTGCCACCGGATTGAAGAAGCTTTGTGTTCTGCAAGAACAAAGAGGACTAGGAATTTCTCCTTTGGAGGATGGATGTCCCACATCGTGAAGAAGCTTGCAGAGGTGTTCCCACGCAGAAAGACCGCAAACAAGCCTTGCTAGCTGCAAGGGTCACGGTTAGGGTTTTTGGATGCTGCTGTGGCCCAGAGGGACCAGGATGTCGCCACTTGGATGAGGAGACAGAGGGGGCGCCCAGCAAGTCAGGGAGCCCTCACAGAAGCAGGCAGCACCCGCAGAATTTCTGGATCAGGCACTTAGAAGAGAAGTGAACCGGAGTCCACCCAAAGTCCCACGACGCCGGAGGACAACTCAGAAGGTTGAGCACTGCAGGTTAGAGTGTCGGGGACCCAGGCTTGGCTGTGCACAAAGGAAATCCTGGAAGAGTGCACAGGAGCCGGAGCAGCTGCAAATCACGCGGTACCCAGCAATGCAGTCTAGCGTGGAGAGGCAAGGACTTACCGCCACCAAACTTGGACTAAAGAGTTACTGGACTGTGGGAGTCACTTGGACAGAGTTGCTGAGTTCCAGGGACCATGCTCGTCGTGCTGAGAGGGGACACAGAGGACCGGTGACACAGTCTTTTGTTGCCTGCGTTTGCAGGGGGAAGATTCCGTCGACCCACGGGAGATTTCTTCAGAGCTCCTGGTGCAAGAAGGAGGCAGGCTACCCCCAGAGCATGCACCACCAGGAAACAGGCGAGAAAGCCGGCAGGATGAAGCGATACAAGGTTGCAGTAGTCGTCTTTGCTACTTTGTTGCGGTTTTGCAGGCGTCCTGAGCAGTCAGCGTTCGATCCTTTGGCAGAAGGTGAAGGGGGAGATGCAGAGGAACTCTGGTGAGCTCTTGCATTCGGTATCTGAAGAATTCCCCAAAGCAGAGACCCTAAATAGCCAGAAAAGGAGGTTTGGCTACCTAGAAAGGAGGATAGGCTAGTAAGAAAGGTAAGAGCCTATCAGAATGAGTCTCTGACGTCACCTGCTGGCCCTGGCCACTCAGAGCAGTCCAGTGTGCGAGCACACCTCTGAATCCAAGATGGCAGAGGTCTGGGGCATGCTGGAGGAGCTCTGGGCACCTCCCCTGGGAGGTGCAGGTCAGGGGAGTGGTCACTCCCCTTTCCTTTGTCCAGTTTTGCGCCAGAGCAGGGCTGGGGGATCCCTGACCCGGTGTAGACTGGCGTATGCAGAGATGGGCACCATCTGTGCCCATCAAAGCATTTCCAGAGGCTGGGGGAGGCTCCTCCTCTCCAGCCCTGACACCTTTTTCCAAAGGGAGAGGTTGTAACACCCTCTCTCTGAGGAAGTCCTTTGTTCTGCCTTCCTGGGCCAGGCCTGGCTGGACCCCAGGAGGGCAGAAACCTGTCTGAGGGGTTGGCAGCAGCTGCAGTGAAACCCCGGGAAAGGCAGTTTGGCAGTACCCAGGTTCTGTGCTAGACATCCGGGGGATCATGGAATTGTCTCCCCAATGCCAGAATGGCATTGGGGTGACAATTCCATGATCTTAGACATGTTACATGGCCATGTTCGGAGTTACCATTGTGACGCTATACATAGGTAGTGACCTATGTATAGTGCACGCGTGAAATGGTGTCCCCGCACTCACAAAGTCTGGGGAATTTGCCCTGAACAATGTGGGGGCACCTTGGCTAGTGCCAGGGTGCCCACACACTAAGGGGGTCATTCTGACCTCGGCGGTAAAAGCCGCTTACCGCCGGTCAGAAGACCGCCACAATACCGCCGCGGTCAGCCGCTACGGACATTCTGACCCACAACTGCCAAACCTCCAAAAATCCGACCTCCATTGCAGTCCGCCACATCAGCGGCCAGCGATAAACTGGAGATGACCAAACCTCCACCGCCACGCCAACAGAAATACGCCCATGCCATTACGATCCACAAATCCACGCGGCGGTCTTTCAAACGCGGTAGTCTATTGGCGGTACACACCGCCGCGGTCAAAATACACACACCTTTACAAAACACTACCACATTGGACAATTTGAAATACACACACCTGATACACATACAAACACCACTCCCACACACCCAACACAATATAAAACACACACCCACATCACCCACAAACCCCTACAACCAAAAATCAGAGACGAAGGAGAGAGAGACACATCAGAGAATAGAGAGCCAGACACACAGAGGCACACTACAACATCACACACACCACATAGTAGCACAAAGCACCACACACCAACACACTCATCACCACATACACCACCCCACCCCTCATCCACACCACCCCATGGCACCACAAAGACACCCACGCTTTACGGACCAAGAACTCAGGGTGATGGTGGAGGAAATCGTAAGAGTGGAACCCCAGCTCTTCGGCTCACAGGTGCAGCACACCACTATAGCAAGGAAGGCGGAGCTATGGCAGCGGATCGTGGACAGGGTCAACGCGGTGGGACAGCATCCCTGAAATAGGGACGACATCCGCAAACGATGGAACGACCTACGGGGGAAGGTGCGCTCGATGGTGTCGCGACACAACATCGCGGTGCAGAAGACTGGCGGAGGACCCCCACCCACCCCACCAGAATTCACAGCATGGGAGCAAGAAGTATTAAACATCCTGCATCCTGAGGGCCTCGCTGGAGTACCCGGAGGAATGGACTCTGGTAAGTCCTATCTCCTATACTTCATCCCCCCCACCCCACCAGCATGCCAACCCACACCCCCACCCCCAACCCCCCATCACACATCATCCCTGAGAATGTTTCCCTAGCACAACCCACCCAACCCTTCACCAACCCTTGCTTGCCACCACAAACATTGGACACCCATTACCCAAGCATGACCACTGCACATACCCATCCCCCCCACAAACCACCCTCACAACACCACCCACAAGGGAATGCCTGCACTGGGGGACAAGGGCACCCATAAATCGCACGCTATTTCACACACAGAAACAATAACCATACTCTCTCACCCCATGCAGGACCCGAACGCCAACACACCGGTCAGGAGGGTCCTCAAATGTCCATCCCACCCCCGGAACAGGCCCCCAGTGATGACAGCAGCTCGGTCGACCTGGAAGCTGATGACCAGCCCGGACCATCGGGGACCTCTGGGCAGTGGGTTCCCCAAACACAGACACAGGCCACAGCAGACCCAAACCCCCCTGGGAACAACAGCACAGCTCCCACCCAGCGGGCCCATGCCTCTGTCTCTAGGACAGGTCAAGCAGCGGTGTGTCTGCCACTACAGGGCACCCAGGCTAACCCAACACCCCAACAACAACAGGGACCTGGGGGCAGTGGTAGTGGGCACACCGTCCAGGGGACAGAGACCCAGGCAAACAGGGCAACTCGGAGGGCTGCCGTGCGACAGGTGGGGGAGGAGAGGCCCAGGGAACCCACTCTCCAAGAGGCCCTCACTACCATCATGGGAGCATACCACCACTCCCAAGAGACGATGGCGACGGTACTGGCCAGGTTCACCGAGATCCAGGCACAGCAGGAAGAACGCTACATGGGGTTCAGCAACCAACTCACCACCATCGCTACCGCCATGGGGAGCATGGTCCAGGCCCTCAACAGGATAGAAGACACGTTGCGGGACCATGTGGCACCACACAGGGCCACTGTCACTAGCCAGGAACAGCCTACCACCTCCGCCGGCGCTAGTGGACAGGAGGCCCACACACAACGACAGGCCACAAGAACCCCACCTCCTGCTGAAGAACAACCACCCCGCAAGAGGAGCCTAAGACCCAAAAAAAAACCAGAGTAGCATGCCAAGACCACCGCCAGCATGAGATACCCCCAGAAGTCATCCCACTGTCCCACATTGACACCCTGTCCAAACTCAAACAGCCCCTGCTCCATCCTTCCACAGGCATATGGACAATACACCTGTCAGACTGAGAACTGGACTCTGCCATGGACATTACTCCACCCCCACCCATCACCGTTTTAACATAATGTACCATTATCTAAGCACACAAAATAAAACAATTATTGCACAGAAAACCGTTTGGAGTCATGCTGTATTCTCAAAAAATTGTACAACACATAACAGTTCACAATATGTGATGTCAGTTAGTGATGACAACATACCAATGTCAATATGCTGTAGTACATGGCCAAACCAAGCAGAAGTCGGGCTATGAGTCATTAAGCACTGAGAAGGGAAGGGAAAAAGAATATGTTATTCAAAAGAGCTGGGGGGAATACATAAAGTTGAGATGCATGAGGCTCTAAGTAAATGGCAAATGGCGTGGCTGAACCTTACCTGTGTGCTACTGAAAATACTGTTGTATGACAGCTTCCCTGTTGTCTGTTTCCTCACCGTCGTCTTCCTCCTCTTCACTCTCCACAGGCTCCACGGCTTCTACGACACCACCATCTGGACCATCCTCCTGCAGGAAAGGCACCTGGCGTCGCAAAGCCAGGTTGTGAAGCATACAGCAGGCCACGATGATGTGGCACACCTTCTTTGGTGAGTACATTAGGGATCCACCTGTCATATGCAGGCACCTAAACCTGGCCTTCAGGAGGCCGAAGGTCCTTTCTATGACCCTCCTAATACGCCCATGGGCCTCATTGTACCGTTCCTCTGCCCTGGTCCTGGGATTCCTCACTGGGGTCAATAGCCACGGCAGGTTGGGGTAACCAGAGTCACCTATTAGCCACACACGCTGTCTCTGTAGCTGTTCCATCACATAGGGGACGCTGCTATTACGCATAATATACGCGTCATGCACTGACCCAGGGAACTTGGCATTCACATGGGAGATGTACTGGTCTGCCAAACAGACCACCTGCACATTCATAGAATGGTAATTTTTCCCATTTCTGTACACCTGTTCATCGTCGTTTGGGGGTACTAATGCCACATGGGTCGCATCAATGGCACCAATGATGTTGGGGATATGTCAAAGGGCATAGAAATCACCCTTCACTGTGGCCAAATCAGCCTCTTCTGGGAATATGATGTAGCTCCTCATGAGTTTCATCAGGGCAGACAACACTCTGGACAGAATCTTTGAAAACATAGGCTGAGACATTCCAGATGACATGGCCACTGTTGTCTGGAATGAGCCACCTGCCAAAAAATGGAGGACTGATAGAACCTGCACTAGAGGGGGAATTCCTGTGGGTTGGCGGATGGGTGACATCAGGTCTGGCTCCAGCTGGGCACACAGTTCATGTATAGTGGCTCGGTCAAGTCGGTATCGGAGTATTATATGGCGTTCTTCTATTGTCGACAGGTCAACCAGCGGCTGGTACACGGGAGGATTCCTCCTTCTCCTGGCAAGTCCCTGCGGACGGTGCCTAGGAAGGACAACATGGAGCACTGAGTCAATCAACTCACAGGTACGTACAACACAGCTTGCACAGTACACGAAAATGTATTGATTGCTATGTTTGTATGTGTGCAAAAGCAAGGCCTAGGCCTGTGTGACGCAGTAGAATTTAAGCCATGTGGGCCCTTGAAATGGCGGCTGCCTGACCTGTGAAGTGGGACAATGGGATGTGAGGTCAATGCGCTGGCGGGGCACACCGTGGCGGTAGGCGGTCGAAGACCGCTGTACGAAGTCGCATTGGTTAACATTGAACCCTATGGGATTCAGGAGCCAATGACGATGTGCGCCGGCGGTCGCGGTACGCACCGCCGCGGTACGCACCGCCGCGGGCGTGACCGCCATTTTCTATCTGATTAATCACTCGAGACCTGATCATCCACAGGAGAGGACATATACTGCAAGTGCTGCTGTGAACTCGGTCTGGAAGTGACAATGGCTGCTGCGACTGGGGAAGGGCCCCTGCCTTCACGTCTGAAGAGTTGGAGAAACTTGTGGACGGGGTCCTCCCCCAGTATGCGCTACTCTACGGTCCTCCAGACCAACAGGTGAGTACACTGAGTGCACATTGAATGGGTAATGCCTGTGTGGAGTGGGGTGGCTGTCAGTTGGTGGGGTGGGGATAAAATGAGGAATGCAACGCACGACTGATGAGAGTATGGGCCACATGGCAAGGTTGGGGAGGGGGGGCATGTACTCCAAACATGCAGAAATGTGACGTCTTCTCTTTCCCACCCTGTACATGTCAAACAGGTGAGCGCCCATCAGAAAATCGATATTTGGCGTGCCATCGCCAAGGAAGTCCGGGCCCTGGGGGTCTACACCAGACGGGGCACCCACTGTCGGAAGAGGTGGGAGGACATCCGCCACGGAACCCGAAAGACCGCCGAGTCACTGCTGGGGATGGCCTCCCGACCTAGGAGGGGTGCCAGTCGTACCCTGACCCCCCTGATGTCCCGGATCCTGGCGGTGGCCTACCCTGATTTGGATGGGCGCTTGAGGACATCACAGCAGACACAAGGGGGTGAGTATCAGCACATTCTCCTATCTTTACGCGCAGTGGAGGCGTCTGGGTGGGGGAGGAGGGCTGTGGGTGACAGTAGGCCAGGGCGCTTTCTGTAGTGTAGTCCCCTCCCTTAGACATGGCCCTGTGCCCCCGCCCACCACCTCTGTAGGGTGCCAAGTGCAGCTATCCATGGTCCAACATCACCCATGAGCGCGTCTGTTGTCCCTAGACCTGTGGGCCTAGTCAGAAGTCCAGAGTAGTGTACCCCAAGTTCGCGGCTTAGTGCATGAGGCACCTGTGTCTGTCCTCTCCGCCAAGGCTATTGACAAGGCATGCCCTCAACTTTGTTTTATTTCTCCCCCCACCCTTATTCTTTGTTTCTTGTGCATTAGCATCATCAGGCGGAGGAGAATTGGCGTCGGAGCACGAGGGAGCTGCAGGTCACCAGGCCCCGGTGGGCACTGACACAGACACCAAGGGCACCAGTGATCCGGAGGGCGAGGGGAGCACCACAACGGGGGCCGGTGGAGACACCAGCGACACGGAAACGTCCTCGTGTGGGAGCTCCCTAGCGGGGGCGGCAACATTGGTGCCCCCCGCAACAACAGGTACAGCCGCCACCCAGCGCACCAGCACCGCCCTCCCAGCAGCCCCTCAGTCTTCGCTCCGTGCCCGTTCGCCCAGGAAGGCGCGCGTCTCCTTCGCCCCAGGCACCTCAGCCCCTGCCTCTGTTACCCCTGCTGCCCTCAGTGTGGAGCTTATTGACCTCGTGAGGACGCTCATTGTTGGGCAGACTACCCTTTTGAATGCCATCCAGGGGGTGCAAAGGGAGGTGCAACAGAGCAATGCCTACCTGGAGGGCATTCATTCGGGTCAGGTTGCCCATCAACGAGCGTTCACTTCTCTGGCCTCAGCACTGACGGCAGCCATTGTCCCTGTCTCCAGTCTCCCTCTTCTAACTGCCTCCAGCCTTTCTCTGTCTCCTGTTCCTCAGCCTATCCCATCCACACCATCTGACCAGCCTGCACATACCTCAACACCCAAGGCCAGCTCATCCAAACATAAACACCACAGAACACACAAGCATTCACCCAAGCAACACCCAGATGCAGACATACCAACAGTCACTACCACCTCTGTGTCCCCCTCCTCCTCGTCTCCCTCCTCCCTCCCTGTGACGTCTACACTCACACCTGCATGCACACCAACATCAGCCAGTTCTTCCATCACCAGCACACCCTCCACTACAGTCCTCACACGTGCAGTCACCACCCCCACTGCCATGTACACGTCCCCTGTGTCCTCTCCCACTGTGTCTGTCACCCCCTCTTCCAAGACACATAAACGCAGACAGACACCCAAACAACAGCCAACCACCTCACGACAGCCTACGTCTCAGTCACCTGCACCCAAAGACAGCACACCTGACTCTCCTACAACCACATCCTCTTCCTCCACTTCTATCTCCACTACTCCTACCCTTTACCTTGGTCCAAAGAAATATTACCTCTCAAATGTTAACCTCTTTCCCTCCCCTGACCCACCCCCTCCATCTGGGAAAAGTCCCAAAGGCACCTCAGCCACCACCAGCCCAGCTTCTAAGGTACAAGTGGTGCATGGAATATGGAGTCCACCCTTTGGCGGCAGTGACACTTCACTGAGCAGCAAGGGGACTGGCAGCCCCCCCCCCCAGGCAAGAGGACCCGGAAAGTGAAGGGCCGCCGTGAGCGGACTGAGACGGCTGCCCCCAAGGAGGTGACTCCGGCCACTTCACCTGCCACAACAGCCAGGGGAGGCAAGGGCCCGAGAGCACCATCTAAGGAGCGGAAGGGCAGCAGGGCGGAGAGGCCAGCCAGCAGGAGCGCGGAGTAGGAGGGCCCCACACGCCCCATCCCGGCTGCAAGGGACGACACCAAAGGGCCCAGGACTCCGTCTCCGAAGGGGCCTGACACTGCACGTTCGGAGGGCGAGTGAGCAGGTTGTCCAGGCCAGGTCTGACTCCCTACACTGACTGGAAGAGCACCGCTGAACAGGGCCCCGCCGTGAAGACAAGCACCGCTGAACCGTGCCCCGCCGTGAAGACAGGCACCGCTGAACAGGGCCCCGCCGTGCAGAAGAGCACCGCTGAACCGTGCCCCGCCTTGAAGACAGGCACAGCTGAACAGGGCCCCGCCGTGCAGAAGAGCACCGCTGAACCGGGCCCCGCCGTGAAGACAGGCACCGCTGAATAGGGCCCCGCCGTGCAGAAGAGCACCGCTGAACCGGGCCCCGCCGTGAAGACAGGCACCGCTGAACAGGGCCCCGCCGTGCAGAAGAGCACCGCTGAACCGGGCCCTGCCGTGAAGACAAGCACCGCTGAACCGGGCCCCGCCGTGAAGACAGGCACCGCTGAACAGGGCCCCGGCGTGAAGACAGGCACCGCTGAACAGGGCCCCGCCGTGAAGACAGGCACCGCTGAACAGGGCCCGCCGTGAAGACAGGCACCGCTGAACAGGGCCCAGCCGTGCAGAAGAGCACCGCTGAACAGGGCCCCGCCGTGAAGACAAGCACCGCTGAACAGGGCCCCGCCGTGCAGAAGAGCACCGCTGAACAGGGCCCCGCCGTGAAGAGAAGCACCGCTGAACAGGGCCCCGCCGTCTCAAGCCCCGCTCCGCTGGGCCCTTCATCTCAAGCACCGCTCCGCTGGGCCCTTCATCTCAAGCACCGCTCCGCTGGGCCCTTCATCACAAGCACCGCTCCGCTGGGCCCTTCATCACAAGCACCGCTCCGCTGGGCCCCGCCGTCTCAAGCACCGCTCCGCTGGGCCCTTCATCACAAGCACCGCTCCGCTGGGTCCCGCCGTCTCAAGCACCGCTCCGCTGGGCCCTTCATCACAAGCACCGCTCCGCTGGGCCCTTCATCTCAAGCACCGCTCCGCTGGGCCCTTCATCACAAGCACCGCTCCGCTGGGCCCTTCATCACAAGCACCGCTCCGCTGGGCCCCGCCGTCTCAAGCACCGCTCCGCTGGGCCCTTCATCACAAGCACCGCTCCGCTGGGCCCTTCATCACAAGCACCGCTCCGCTGGGCCCCGCCGTCTCAAGCACCGCTCCGCTGGGCCCTTCATCACAAGCACCGCTCCGCTGGGCCCCGCCGTCTCAAGCACCGCTCCGCTGGGCCCTTCATCACAAGCACCGCTCCGCTGGGCCCCGCCGTCTCAAGCACCGCTCCGCTGGGCCCTTCATCACAAGCACCGCTCCACTGGGCCCTTCATCACAAGCACCTCTCCGCTGGGCCCTTCCTGTCAGGCACTGTTCAGGGTTCACTGTGCCCACCATGCATCCTCCTTGTCCAGTGGGGACATTTATCCACCTGCTGGACTGTGGCTTTGCACACCCCAGGATGGCACAGTGGGCAAGCCGCCCACTGTAGAGACTTGAGAGACTGTGGCTTTGCACTCCCCAGGATGGCCCAGTGGGCAATCCACCCACTGTAGAGACTTTGCGAGACTGTGCCTTTGCACTCCCCAGGATATGTCAGTGGGCATGGTGGGCCCTTCGTGGATCTGGCGTCGTGGACTCATGTGGCTGTGGTGCCCCCCCCCTTCCCTTCCCCCTGAGGTGCCTGTAGTTTTGTCACCAGATGCCCCTGCAGTGTTCTCTCCAAAGGACTCAGGTCTCCTGTGTGGGCTTTGCCCTTGTTTCGCTACACTTTGGCCCACGGACATGATGGATTCGTAAGATGTGCAGGACTACTTGCTTCAGTTATCCACTGCTGTGTAAATAATTTGTTTATCAGAAAAAATTTTGATGGTTGAAAAATACTTTTCTGACACTATTTTGTACATAAATATTTTTTCTCAATTTGGTTATGTGATTGTATTTTTTACGGGTGTTTGGGTGGTGTCACTGTGACTTGTTGCTCTGCATTGGTGTGTACATCTTGGGGGGGTGGTGGGGGTCGCATATGTGTGTGCCCGTAACCTTTCCTCCTCCCCCCCTCCCGTGTGTCGTAGGTGCAGTACTCACCGTTGACGTCTGCGGCGGAGTTCGTACTCGTGGTAGATGAGCAGATAGACGAGAGCAGGTAGGATGTTCAATTCGGGTTCCATGCTGTCCTCCGTCCTCGTGGAGTGCGTAGAGGTGAGCGTTTTCCCGTTCGTAGTCTGTTTCCGCCGTGTTTTTATCGGTGGGGCTCCCGCCCCGGAAAAGGTGGCGGATTGGTGAGTTGTGATAGGGTGGGAAGTACATTGTCTGCCGCCTGCCTGTTGGCGGTGACCGCCGCGCTGTTTGTTTGTCCCGCCGTGGCGGTCGGAGTGTTAAAGTGGCGGTCTCTGTTGGCGGTTCCCGCCAGGCTCAGAATTCCATTTTTTGGACCACCAGCCTGTTGGCGGGTTGGCCGCCGCTTTATCACCGACCGCCAGGGTTGGAATGACCCCCTAAGTAACTTAGCACCCAACCTTCACCAGGTGAAGGTTAGACATATAGGTGACTTATAAGTTACTTAAGAGCAGTGGTAAATGGCTGTGAAATAACATGGACGTTATTGCACTCAGGCTGCAGTGGCAGGCCTGTGTAAGAATTGTCAGAGCTCCCTATGGGTGGCAAAAGAAATGCTGCAGCCCATAGGGATCTCCTGGAACCCCAATACCCTGGGTACCTCAGTACCATGTACTAGGGAATTATATGGGTGTACCAGTATGCCAATGTGAATTGGTAATTTTTGTCACTAGCCTGTTAGTGACAAATTTGGAAAGCAGAGAGAGCACAACCACTGAGGTTCTGGTTAGCAGAGACTCAGTGAGACAGTTAGGCATCACACAGGGAACACATACAGGGCACACTTATGAGCACTGGGGCCCTGGCTGGCAGGGTCCCAGTGACACATACACTAAAACAACATATATACAGTTAAATATGGGGGTAACATGCCAGGCAAGATGGTACTTTCCTACAGTACTTCTTTAACACAATTTTCTGGGCTTTGTCCTCTGCGTATACCATAGCTACCAGGGTTTGATCATAGAACCTCTCAGAGCTGTGTTTTCACTTAACCAGTTGATTTATTAAGTTGGTACTGTTACCCCGTCTCAAATTAATTACCTCTTTCCTGACACACCATAATAGCCGTACCCCAAAACAAGAGTTAGCTCCGTAAATCATTCAAATAAAAAATTGAGTTATAGTGGGCACAGTACCATTAAGTTCACCCGAAATTTAAGTCCCAGTAACAGCTTTTAGCTGAGGTGTGATGTCATGGTTCTGGATTAACAAATCAAAATTTACAAATATGTGAACTGTTAATGTTGAGAAAATAAAAGTGAGAAGTGTCTGAGAATTAGTTTTGTTTAAAGATAGCATTTAAGAACAGTACCATTTACATTTTAGTGAGTTCACACTGAACAGAAGGAACGCAGTGTCTGTAGAAACAGACAACAGTACTGCGAACAGCTATCAGTTTAACAGCAAGTTTACAACCTGAGCTCAGATAAGATTGAAAATCCCAAATGATAACCCATTTTTAAAGGAAAAAAAGCAAATATGACATTGAAAGGACGACCCTGAACGTATTATAAAATAATATGACCACAGTGTGCAATGTGAGCAGGCATGTACTTGATTATGCACATGGGATGTTCTCTGTCCTGCTAATGCTTACATTTCCTTCTACATTTTTTCAATGTCACTCATTTCTTTTGTTTTTCAGCCTGTCTCACTAAAATACTTCTATATTTGTGTACTAATGGCTTTTAAAAAAAACTTTTTGATGATCTTGTCAGGGGAAATTACTATACAACTTTAATTAATCTATATGCAAAGGAAGAGGATTATCCGAAGAAAATTCTGAATGACAAAGTAAGGCTGCAGTTGCATGTATTACCATAATGTGGAAATAAGTATGGACTAGGAATAACAGAAACTGTTCAAATGAGAAACTAGGCCTTTTTGCAGTGTTCCCCCAATTTTTGCTCCCAGTTTTGACTATTGAGTGCTAGGTTTCTGTCTCTGATTGTGCCCTCAGCACTGCTAACCAGACCCAGAAGCAGTGTTTAAAAGCTATATGCAAATTAGGCATGATTATAATTGGCATGACAATCTACCTGTAAGCCCCTAGTATATTGTAGGGCATGTAGGTTTAGAGGCACAACAGATTTAAATGCACTTAAGCATGCACTGCTGAGAGGCCTGCTGTCACTTTAAAAGCCAGCCCTGCATTGACGGCTGCTTTTAAATTACATTTGTATGCAAATTGAACTTTGGAATTAAAGGTACTTCTTCAGCCTTAAACTACCCTTTTAACATATGTCACCCCTAAGGTTTCCCCTAAGTGACCCAGGATTAGGATGCCTTGTAACTATAAGCAGGGACATTATAGAAGTTGTTTTATATGACGTGGTCTAGGAGAGACTGCCAATTTTGTTTTCCCCATTGTAGTACAATAGCTCCATAGACTAACATGGGAAAACTTTATTAAAGTATAACTATTGCTAGGGAAGAGCGTATTATGTCATTCTTGGTCTTAAAATGATAGTTAGAATTAATTCAAATACTTGCCATTATATTTATTAGAACTGTCACAGAAAATAAGTTATAGAACTTGCTTTTCTGATGAGCCAAATTCCTGCCTTCCAACAGCTCTTCTCTGATTGGCCAGACTCTGCCAAGCTAAGCCAAGCTACCTTAATGAGGTGTGAAGTGGCCTGCATTGAGACAAAATGACATCTGGTGGCTGGAGATCTGCATGCTACAGAGCAAAAGGCAGGAAAGGGGCTGGGTAGCCAAACCTGTCTTCAAAGGGGAATGAAATTTAGGACAAGGCAACTGCTCACCCCCACTTCTTACCACCCCAGCTAGATGGAAGTCCCAGTATGAAATTAGCAGAGGGACTAAAAGAGGATATTTAAGGAAACTTGGTGATAACAGTGGGAGAGCTGAGACAGGCTATAACCTCCAAGAGAAAGTTTTTCCATTTTTAAGGAATAGTGCTTTCTGGGACTGATTCTTGCCACACTTCGCAGGAAGTGGTCACACCAAAGGGTGGACCCTGTACCCCACTGGTCTGGGGTGCTCCCCTGCTTGCCAGCACAGGAACACTGAATAAATATGGGAGAGTTGCCCAGTAACTCAGATCCCTATCTCCAACTACAAGTAGAAGAGGGACTGCCCTGCTGGAACCCTGGTCTGCATCCCAAAGTACTGTACACTTGATGACTGCAACTGCTGCACACCAAGAAACTACAGCTCTAAGGGCTTTGCCTGGCTTCCAGAAGTAAAAGAATGGACTCCCTGAAATAAACAGGTTAAAAGAGCTTCACCTGCATCATCTCCACCAAGAAGAAATTCTGGGAAACATATTCCCCAGCTTCTCAAAGACCATTCGAGCTTCTAGATCCTTGAATTGGTGTTGGGCACCACTGGATACCAAAAGGAGGGCTTCTAGAAGAAGATCCAGAAGGTTGGGGCAACTTTGGAAAAATGCTCCATAAGGTGACCAAATTATCAATGAGAGTCAGGCACCAGATGTCGAACCACAATCCGGCTTGAATTTTCAGGCCTGTCCCGCTGAAACTCCAAAGCTTTCTCTGTGACAAGACTTCCAGGAGTTAATGGGGACCTCGCACTGAGCCAAGCTGCCGATGCTGCAGTGAAAGCTAGCCTGAAGAGGAGCCTCACCTGACGACAAAAGAAAAAGCTCCAGAAAAGACACTAAGGGCTTCATTCGGAGTTGGGCGGTCCGAGGACTGCCATGGCAGCCGTGGTGGTTCAACCACTATCGGCTTGGCATTTGGAGCACTGTATTATAATGAATGCAGTTCCAGAGAGGAAATACTGCTGCAGTACTGCTGGCACCACCAGGCAGTGCAGATCGCTGCAGTGGTGAGATAGGCCAATGAGGCCATTGGAGCCAGTGTTTCTGCTGGACACATTAAGATTTTGCCTTCCCCCAACATGACCGTGGTGGTCCAACCACCACTTCCCAGCTGTCCAAAATGGAGGCATAAAAGGAAGGAACTCACCTGCAGACAGCATCACACATCCTGTGCTGCCATGGAGCTGATCACACACTTCCTTCCACTGCTGCTGCTCATAGATGAAGCCTAAAATCCACGCCGTCATTGACACAACTGACAGTAAGTCAAAACACCTACCCATGTGCCAAAACTCACCAACAGATCGGGGTGCAGCTGCCCATCTAGTACTTAGGTTACTCTAAGTGGAGCAAGTACACTTGTCCTTGTGTCCCGGGTTGGAGTCGTACACAGCGAATGACCCATACCCAGCCACATGACTCCCCCTTTGGCAGGCCATACTCCACAAAAACACAGGTATGCTCCTAACAGTTTCAGAGACAGTGACATGTACGGAACATTGTGTCACTTAACAGCCACAGAACATCTACATCACACATAATTCACCTGACACCCTCACATAGATCACATGCCATGGACTGTCATGAGATTGAAGACATAAATGTATGGACATGTCATTTAACACAAATACCCCTCCAATGAAACATCCCTATAATGGAAGCACACATATCACCCACAGTGCAAGACAATGGAAGGTCAATGGCATGCATGGAATTTTGTGAGACAAATATCCCAAGCTCACAATGGAAACAATACCTGCACAATAGGGATGGAGTATCAGGAGCACTCTTGGAAAGACACATATCACTTTGCACATGGCCCCAAACACCATTTGTATAGGAACTTGCCCTTCATGTATTTCTGGGACAAACAACATTACAGTCCAGTGACATACCTATCTGCCAAACGTGACAGAGCAAGTCACAAAAGCAAAAACAAAAGCAACAGCATGAGCCATATATGTAGATGAAGTTGCTGGAGGATATGGACATCAAAATGGACACGGGGCAGTCAAATGTAAAGGAAGGTAGCACAAATGAACGCCCTCCATGTGTGAACAAACAAAACTCTAGCTTCCACATGAGATGATTGTCCAATCCATATCAAGGGGACAACTCTAATGCAGTCCATGCTGACATTGGCCAACCCAAGATGACATACGTACCATTTCAAACAAAACACAATGCAATGACACCCCAATTGGATTACCAACCACATATCGATACAGTGAACATCTACCAATGTCCTGGTTGATACCAGCACTGCCCTCAAAGTCAAATATTGCCAATCACAGTAAATGGTCAGCAAACAGGGTGAAACACACACATACCAGTAGGCATAAAACACAAGTTACTTAGGAACAACAAAAAGGAAAAAGTAAGGGTAGGACAAATGTGTACCTAAAAAACAACAACTTGGATTTATTCAGAGAAACTGCTGAGGAGCAAAAGCCATTGGCAAGTCCAAATTGCCATCCATGCACATGATTGTGCCCTAGCTTGATTCCAATCACTGCCAAGGAAGCTCCACAGGAAGGGGCATCAAGTGGGCATGCAGGTACCTCAGGGTTCATGCTTGGGTGGGTTTGGGTTTGGATTTGGGATGGGTGGGTTTGGGTTTAGGAGGGTTGGGTTGTTTCTTTGGAAGGGTGGGCTTCTTCTTTGGGGTAGGGGATCTGGCAGGGGAGCAGGAGTGACAGAAGAGGACTTGGATGTGGAGGGGATGGGTTGGGATGTGGAAGGGTATGAGGGAAAGAGGAAAGAGTAAACTTTCCTGGGGAAAATGGATAGGGTCCTCAGAAGCGATTGATTTTGGGTGGTTGAGGTTGCATGTGGGTGCTTTTGATGTGTGCTTGTGTGAAGTATGCTTGTGTTTGAGGGGTGTCTGTTGCATGTGTGAGCCTGGGTATTTGCGTGTCTTGGGGGATATGAGGTGGAGCTGTTGGGTGATGTGGGAGTGGTGGAAATGTGTGTGGTTATTGGGATGGTGTCTGGAGTACAGCGAATATGGTGGATGTGTCTGTGGGTATTATGGTGGTATCTTGGGATATGGTGTCTAAGGTGTGTGGGTCTGTGGGTTGTGAGGTGTTGTCTGGGTGTATAATGGTTATGGTGGATGTGTCACTGGGTGTTGTGGTGGTGTCTGTGGATATTATGGTTGTGGTGTGTGGGTCAGTGGGGGTGGTTGGGCTGTCTGTGGGTATGGTGGTTGTGGTGTGTGCAGGTTGCTATGGAGTGCTTGCCTGTTGGTGTGTCTTGTGGTACTTGTGTTTATGTGTTCTGCTTGTGTGTGTTGAGGTGGGTGCATGTGGATGTGTTTATGTACTTGGGACACGTAGGGGAATGGGGAATTTGGATTGGGAAGAGAGAGGTGGTGGGGGAGCATTGTCGGGGTGAAGGGCTGCCATCTGTGAGGAGGCTAGAGCCTGAAAAGATCTCCATAGGCCCGACATGTCACTATGAATGCCTTCCAAGTTCACATTTGTCTGCTGGAGTGGCTGGTCAACCCTTGATGGCATTCAGACTAGCAGTCAGCCCCACAGAGATACTCCTCAGCAAGTCAATAGTCTCCTAACTCAGAGCAGCTGGGACAACAGGGGCTGGGGGTGAGCTGCCAGAGGCAAAGGAAACACCCAATATTTTGGGTGCAATATATGGTCATTACAAGGGGAAAGTAAACCTAGACTTCCACTGTAAAATTACTCTATCAAGGAAGAGACTATGGAGGTCATTCTGACCTCGGCGGTAAAAGGTGCTTACCGCCGGTCAGAAGTCCGCCATTCCACCACCGCGGCCGCGGTAAACCGCCACGGTCATTCTGACCCACAACTGCCAAACCGCCAAAAACCCGACATCCACGGAAGGCCGCCTCATCAGCGGTCAGCGATAAACTGGAGATGACCAAACGTCCACCGTCACGCCAACACAAACACGCCCATGCCATTACGACCCACGAAACCACACGGCGGTCTCCTAACCGCGGAATTCCATTGGCGGTACACACCGCCGCGGTCAAAATACACACACCTTTACAAAACACAGCCTCATTGGACAATTCCAAAGACACACACCTGATACACATACACACACCACACCCACACATCCAATCAACTATAAAACACACACCCACATCACCCACAACCCCCCACTACTAGAAATTCGGAGAGAAGGTGAGAGAGAGCGAGAGAGAGAGCACAGCTATCGAAAACCCCAACACACAGAGGAACACAACATCATCACCCACACTACATCCACGCACAAAACACCACACACCACCACACACACCACACTCATCACCACAAACACCACCCCACACCACCCCATGGCACCCCAAAGACACCCCAGGTTCTCGGACCAAGAACTCAGGGTCATGGTGGAGGAAATAATTAGGGTAGAGCCCCAGCTATTCGGCACACAGGTGCAGCACACCACAATAGCCAGGAAGGCAGAGCTATGGCAAAGGATCGTCGACAGGGTAACGCTGTGGGACAGCATCCCAGAAACCGGGAAGACATCTGAAAGCGCTGGAACGACCTACGGGGGAAGGTGCGGTCGATGGTGTCAAGACACAACATCGCTGTGCAGAAGACTGGCGGCGGACCCCCACCCACTCCACCCGAATTCACAGCATGGGAGCAAGAGGTCTTGAACATCCTGCATCCTGAGGGCCTCGCTGGAGTAGGCGGAGGAATGGACTCTGGTAAGTCTAATCCCAACTACTTCACCCCCCCCAACCACCAGCATGCCAACCCGCACCCCCACCCTCACCCCCAACCCCCCGGCACACATCCTCCCTGCCAAGGTCTCACCAGCACAACCCAGCCACCACAACACCAATCCCTGAATGCCAACACAAACCATGGACACCCATCACCCAAGCATGACCACTGCACATACCCATCCCCCCCCCAACCACCCTCACAACTCCTCCCACAAGGGAATGCCAGCACTGGGGGGCAAGGGCACCCACAAATCGCACGCCATGGCACACACAGAAGCAATAACCATACTCTTTTACCCCTGCAGGGCCCGAACGCCAACACACCGGCCAGGAGGGTCCAGATTTGTCCATCCCGCCCCCAGAACAGGCCCCCAGTGATGACAGCAGCTCTGTCGACCTAGAACCTGATGACCAGCCCGGACCATCGGGGACCTCTGGACAGTCGGTTCCCCACACACAGACACAGGCCACAGCAGACCCAACCCCCTCTGGGAATACCAGCACAGCCCCCACCCAGCGGGCCCATGCCTCTGTCTCCGGGACGCGTCAATCAGCGGTGTGTCCCCACTACAGGGCACCCAGGCTGACCCACCACCCCAACAACAACAGGGACCTGGGGGCAGTGGTAGTGGGCACACCGTCCAGGGGACAGAGGCCCGGGGAAACAGGGCAACTGGGAGGGCTGGTGTGTGACAGGGGGTTGACCGGCCCAGGGAACCCACTCTCCAAGAGGCCCTCACCACCATCATGGGAGCATACCACCGCTCCCAGGGGACGATGGCGACGGTACTGGCCAGGTTCCAGGAGATCCAGGCACAGCAGGAGGAACGATACATGGGGTTCAGAGACGAACTCAGGAACATCGGTACCGCAATGGGGACCATCGTCCTGGCCCTCAACCAGATAGTCACCACATTGCGGGACCATGTGACCCCCCAAAGGGCCCCTGTCACCAGCCCGGACGACGAACAGCCCACCACCTCCGCCGGCGCTAGTGGACAGGAGGCCCCCACACCATGACAGGCCACCAGAACCCCACCTCCTGCTGAAGATCAACCACCCCGCAAGCGGAACCTGAGATCACACAAGAAGACAGAGTAGGATGCCAAGACCCCGCCAGCCGAAGATACCCCCTGATGTCATCCCACTGTCCCACTTGTTTACCCTGTCCAACATTGAACTGCTTCTGCTCCATCCTTCCACAGGCATATGGGCAATGCACCTGTGCTACTGAGAACTGGACTCTGCCATGGACATTACTCCACCCCCACCCATCACCGTTTTACTATCATGGACCTATACGCAGCACTTAAAATAAATCACCAATTGCACTTCTAATGTCAGGAGTCTGCTTGTATTCTTTACAAATGTATTACACATAACGGTGCAATAATGTTCATTAACATTGTGATGACAACATACAAGTGTCAATAAGCATTAGTCCAGGGGCAAACAAAGCAGAAGTCACGCTGTGGGTCATACAGCCCTGAAAAGGGAAGGGAAAGTCAAAAATCAGTGAAAAGGAACTGGGGGGAAACACAGAAAGTACAGATGCAGGAGGCCAGAAGTAAATGTAAAATGGCGTGGGTGATTCTTACCTGGGTGCTACTGAAAATACTGTCGTATAACTGTGTCCCTGTTGTCCGTGTCGTCCCCGTCGTCTTCCTCCTCTTCACTCTCCACAGGCTCCACAGCTGCAACAACACCACCATCTGGACCATCCTCCTGCAGGAAAGGCACCTGGCGTCGCAATGCAAGATTGTGAAGCATACATCAGGCCACGATGATCTGGCACACCTTCTTTGGTGAGTACAAGAGGGATCCCCCTGTCATATGCAGGCACCTAAACCTGGCCTTCAGGAGGCCGAAGGTTCTTTCTATAATCCTCCTAGTTCGCCCATGTGCCTCGTTGTACCGTTCCTCTGCCCTGGTCCGGGGATTCCTCACTGGGGTCAATAGCCAAGGCAGGTTGGGGTAACCAGAGTCACCTATTAGCCACACACGGTGTCTCTGCAGCTGTTCCATCACATAAGGGATGCTGCTATTTCGCATGACATACGCGCCATGCACTGACCCAGGGAACTTGGCATTTACATGGGAGATGTACTGGTCAGCCAAACAGACCACCTGGACATTCATCGAATGGTAATTCTTTCTATTTCTGTACACCTGCTCATTGTCTTTTGGGGGTACTAAAGCCACATGTGTCCCATCAGTGGCACCAATGATGTTGGGGATATGTCCAAGGGCATAGAAATCACCCTTCACAGTGGCCAAATCCCCCTCCTCAGGGAAAACAATGTATCTCCGCATGTATTTCATCAGGGCAGACAACACTCTGGACAAAACCTTAGAAAACATAGGCTGAGACATCCCTGATGACATGGCCACTGTTGTCTGAAAGGACCCACTTGCCAAAAAATGGAGTACTGACAGAACCTGCACCAGAGGGGGAATCCCTGTGGGTTGGCGGATGGGGGACATCAGGTCTGGCTACAGCTGGGCACACAGTTCATGTATAGTGGCTCGGTCAAGTCGGTATCGAAGTATAATGTGTCGTTCTTCCATTGTCGACAGGTCCACCAGCGGTCGGTACACGGGAGGATTCATCTCTCTCCTCGCAAGTCCCAGCGGACGGTGCCTAGGAAGGACAACATGGAGCACAGAGTCAAGCAACCCACAGGTTCGTTCACCCAGCTTGCACAGTACACAAATCGCTATGCATTGAAAGGCTTGTATGAGTGGCAATGCAAGGCCTAGGCCTGTGTGACGCAGTAGAAATCATGCCATGTGGGCCCTTGAAATGGCGGCTGCCTGACCTGTGAAGTGTGACAGTGGGATGTGAGGTCACTGCGCTGGTGTGGCACACCGTGGCGGTAGGCGGTCGAAGACCGGGGCGCAAAGCAGCATTGGTTATCATTGAACCCTATGGGTCTCAGGAGCCAATGACGATGTGAGCCGGCGGTCGCGGTACGAACTGCCGCGGTACGCACCGCCGCGGGCGTGACCGCCATTTTCTAACTGCTTAATCACTCGAGACCTGATCATCCACAGGAGAGGACCTATACTGCAAGTGCTGCTGTGACCTCTGTCTGGAAGAGACAATGGCTGCTGCGACTGGGGAAAGGGCCCCTGCCTTCACTTCAGAAGAGTTGGAGAAACTTGTGGATGGGGTCCTGCCCCAGTATGCGCTACTCTACAGTCCTCCAGACCAACAGGTGAGTACACTAGGTGCACGTTGAATGGGCTATGCCTGGGTTGTGTATGTTGGATGTAAGATGGTGGGGTGGGGAGCGAATGAGGAGTGCAAGGCACGACAGATGAGAGCATGTGCCACATGGCAGGGTTGGGGAGGGGGGGGCAATCACATCTAACATGCAGAAAAATATTGACATTTCCTTTCCCACCCTGTACATGTCAAATAGGTCAGCGCCCATCAGAAAGTCGACATTTGGCGTGCCATCGCCAAGGAAGTCCGGGCCCTGGGGGTCCACACAAGACGTGGCACCCACTGCCGAAAGAGGTGGGAGGACATCCGCCACGGGACCAGGAAGACTGCTGAGTCACTGCTGGGGATGGCCTCCCAACGTAGGAGGGGTGCCAGTCGTACCTTGACCCCCCTGATGTCCCGGATCCTGGCGGTGGCCTACCCCGATTTGGATGGGCGCGTGAGGACATCACAGCAGACACAAGGGGGTGAGTACCAGCACATTCTGCTATCTTTACACGCAGTGGAGGCGTCTGGGTGGGGGAGGAGGGCTGTGGGTGACATTAGGCCAGGGCGCTTTCTGTAGTGTAGTCCCCTCCTTTAGGCATGGCCCTGTGCCCCGCCCCCCACCTCTGTAGGGTGCCAAGTACAGCAATCCATGGTCCAGCATCACCCATGTGCGCATATGTTGTCCATACACCTGTTGGCCTAGTCACAAGTACTGAGTAGTGTACCCCGATTGCGCGGCGTAGTGCATGAGACTCCTGTGTCTGTCGTCTCCGCCAACGGTGTTGACAATGCATGCACTAATCCTGTTTTTATTTCTCCCCCCACCCTTTTTCTTTATCTTCCTGTGCATCTGTGCATTAGCATCATCAGGCGGAGGAGAATTGGCATCGGAGCACGAGGGAGCTGCAAGTCACAAGGCCCCAGTGGGCCATGGTACAGACACCGAGGTCACCAGTGATACGGAGGGCCATGGGAGCACCACAACGGGGACCCGTGGTGACACCAGCGACACCGACACGTCCTCGGAAGGGAGCTCCCTAGCGGTGACGGCAACATCCGGGCCCCCCGCCTCTACAGGTACAGCCGCCACCCAGCGCACCAGCTCCGCCCTCCCAGCAGCCCCTCAGCCTTCGCTCCGTGCCCGCTCGCCCAAGAAGGCGGGCGTCTCCTTCGCCCCAGGCACCTCAGGCCCTGCCCCTGTTAACCCTGCTGCCCTCAGTGCGGAGGTCATTGACCTCCTACAGACCATCATTGTTGGGCAGTCTACCCTTTTGAATGCCATCCAGGGGGTAGAGAGGGAGGTGCATCGGAGCAATGCATACCTGGAGGGCATTCATTCGGGTCAGGCTGCCCATCAACGATCGTTCAATGCTCTGGCTTCAGCACTGACGGCAGCCATTGTCCCTGTTTACAGCCTCCCTCTTCTAACTGCCTCCACCCTGTCTCTGTCTCCTGTTCCTCAGCCTATCCCATCCACACCATCAGACCAGCCTGCACACACCTCAACACCCAAGGGCAGGTCATCCAGACATAAGCACCACAGATCACACAAGCATTCACCCAAGCAACACCCAGATGCAGACATGCCAACAGTCACTACCACCCCTGTGTCCCCCTCCTCCTCGTCTCCCTCCTCCCTCTGTGTGACGTCTCCACTCACACCTGCATGCACACCACCATCAGCCAGTACTTCCATCACCAGCACACCCTCCAGTACAGTCCGCACACGTGCAGTCACCACCCCCACTGCCATTTACACGTCCCCTGTGTCCTCTCCCACTGTGTCTGTCACCCCCTCTTCCAAGACACACAAACGCAGGCAGCCACCCACCCAACAGCCAACCACCTCACGACAGCCTCCGTCACAAGCACCTGCACCCAAAGACAGCACACCTGACCCTCCTACAACCACATCCTCTTCCTCCACTCCCATACCCACTACACCTCCCGTTTACATTGGTCCTAAAAAACTTTACCTCTCCAAACTCAACCTCTTTGCCCCACCTGACCCACCCCCTCCATCTGCTAAGAGTCCCAAGAGCACCTCAGCCACCACCAGCCCTGCTTCAAGTGTCACCATTGCGCACGGGTTTTGGAGTCCACCCTTTCCCAGCACTGACACATCGGCCAGCAGCAAGGGGACAGCCAGCCCCCCCCCTGGAAAGAGGACCCGTAAAATCAGGGGCCGCCGCGAGAAGACTGACACGGCTGCCCCCAAGGAGCAAAGTCCTGGGCCGTCACCTGCCACAACATCCAGGGGAGGCAAGGGCCGGAGAGTCTCATCGAAGGAAGGCAAGGGCAGCGGGGCGGAGAAGGCAGCCAGCAGGGGCGCGGACCAGGAGGGCCCCACAAGCCCCATCCCGGGTGTGAGGGAGGACACCCACGGGCCCAGGACTCCGTCACAGAAGGGTCCAGCAACTGCACGGTCGGAGAGCGACTAAGCAGGGAGTCCGGGCCAGGTCTGGCTCCCTTGAATGCCTGGACAAGCACCGCTGAAGAGGGCCCCGCCGTGAATACAGGCACCGCTGAAGAGGGCCCCGCCGTGAAGACAGGCACCGCTGAAAAGGGCCCCGGCGTGCAGAAAGGCACCGCTGAAGAGGGCCCCGCCGTGAATACAGGCACTGCTGAAGAGGGCCCCGCCGTGAAGACAGGCACCGCTGAAGAGGGCCCCGCCGTGCAGAAAGGCACCGCTGAAGAGGGCCCCGCCGTGCAGAAAGGCACCGCTGAAGAGGGCTCCGCCGTGAAGACAGGCACCGCTGAAGAGGACCCCGCCGTGCAGAAAGGCACCGCTGAAGAGGCCCCGCCGGTCAGAAAGGCACCGCTGAAGAGGGCCCTGCTGTGAAGACAGGCACCGCTGAAGAGGGCCCGCCGTGCAGAAAGGCACCGCTGAAGAGGGCCCCACCGTGAAGACAGGCACCGCTGAAGAGGGCCCCGCCGTGCAGAAAGGCACCGCTGAAGAGGGCCCGCCGTGCAGAAAGGCACCGCTGAAGAGGGCCCCGCCGTGCAGAAAGGCACCGCTGAAGAGGACCCCGCCGTGCAGAAAGGCACCGCTGAAGAGGGCCCTGCCGTGCAGAAAGGCACCGCTCCGCTGGGCCCTTCATCTCAAGCACCGCTCTGCTGGGTCCCGCCGTCTCAAGCACCGCTCCGCTGGGCCCCGCCGTCTCAAGCACCGCTCCGCTGGGCCCTTCATCTCAAGCACCGCTCCGCTGGGCCCCGCCGTCTCAAGCACCGCTCCGCTGGGCCCTTCATCTCAAGCACCGCTCCGCTGGGCCCCGCCGTCTAAAGCACCGCTCCGCTGGGCCCCGCCGTCTCAAGCACCGCTCAGCTGGGCCCTTCATCTCAAGCACCGCTCTGCTGGGCCCCGCCGTCTCAAGCACCGCTCCGCTGGGCCCTTCATCTCAAGCACCGCTCCGCTGGGCCCCGCCGTCTCAAGCACCACTCCGCTGGGCCCCGCCATCTCAAGCACCGCTCCGCTGGGCCCTTCATCTCAAGCACCGCTCCGCTGGGCCCCGCCGTCTCAAGCACCGCTCCGCTGGGCCCTTCATCTCAAGCACCGCTCCGCTGGGCCCCGCCGTCTCAAGCACCGCTCCGCTGGGCCCTTCATCTCAAGCACCGCTGGCCCATTGGCAGTCCCGGTTCTGTGTCGGGCATGCCTTCACGACGCACTCTGCCCACCATGCCTCCACCATGACCAGTGGTCTCTGTAATCCACCTGATGGACTGTGGCTTTGCCCTCCCCAGGATGGTCCAGTGGGCAACCCTCACACTGTAGAGACTTGAGAGACTGTGGCTTTGCACTCCCCAGGATGGCACAGTGGGCAGCCCACCCACTGTAGAGACTTGTGAGACTGTGGCTTTGCACTCCCCAGGATGGCACAGTGGGCAACCCACCCACTGTAGAGACTTGTGAGACTGTGGCTTTGCACTCCCCAGGATGGCACAGTGGGCAACCCACCAACTGTAGAGACTTGTGAGACTGTGGCTTTGCACTCCCCAGGATGGCACAGTGGGCATGGTGGACCCTTCGTGGATCTGGCGTCGTGGACTCATGTGGCTGAGGTGCACCCCCTTCCTTTCCCCCTGAGGTGCCTGTAGTTTTGTCATCTGATGCCCCAGCAGTGTTCTCTCCAACGGACTCAGGTCTCCTGTGTGGGCTTTGCCCATGTGTTGGCTGGACATTGGCCCACGGACTGTGGATATTTGACAAACTGAGCAGGACCTATTGACTATGTACATAGCTTTCGCACTGTTCATTGTTTTTGCTTTTATATTTCATATCGATAATTTTACATGACTTCAATGAACCTAATTTATACATAAATTTAAATTAAAATTTTTATTATGTCTTTGCATTTTTCAGGGGGGTTGGGGGTGTCACTCAGTTGTTGCTCTGCATTGGTGTGTTTATAGTTGGGGGGGCGTATGTGTGTGCCCGTAAGCTTTCCTCCTCCCCCCTCCCCTGTGTCGTAGGTGCAGTACTCACCGTTGTCGTCTGCCCCGGCGTTCGTACTCGTGGTAGATGAGCAGGTAGACAATAGCTGGTAGGATGTTTAATTCGGGTTCCATGCTGTTCTCCGTCCTCGTGGAGTGTATAGAGGTGAGCGTTTTCCCCTTCGTAGTCTGATTCCGCCGTGTTTTTATCGGCGGGGCTCCCGCCCCGGAAAAGGTGGCGGATTGGTGAGTTGTGATAGGGTGGGCGGTACATTGTCTGCCGCTTGCCTGTTGGCGGTGACTGCCGCGCTGTTTGTCTGTCCCGCCGTGGCGGTCGGAGTGTTAAAGTGGCGGCCTGTGTTGGCGATTCCCGCCAGGGTCAGAATACCTTTTTTTGGACCGCCTGCCTGTTGGCGGGTTGGCCGCCGCATTATCACCGACCGCCAGGGTCAGAATGACCCCCTATATTCATTTTATCCAATATCCTTCGATTAGTTTTAATTTTATTTCTTTTATCAACTCAATTATTATAATCTACAAATCTAATCATAGACTTTCTATTATTATCATAAAATCCTAAATGCTCCTAAACTTACAGACACAGTGAAAGTGAATATTGTGAAAAAAAGTGACGGTGTTATATACAATATATACAAAATATGTGGTTAAAAACAATGCATTTTGAACTTCCAGAGGCTCCTTCAATCCAGGAGTCCTGAAGTCACTCAAAAGAATTTCATATCAATCCACAATACATTTTTGGTGATGTTTCACCCTGTATATAGATATGAATCAACAGCGGGTCATCATCAGGACTGAGAATATCTCTATTTGGTAGCACCTAGAAACAAATAATATTCTATTATAACATTTGGGGACTATATTCATAAAAGAAACTCAAATTTATGAAGTTTTTATATAAAAAGGGGGGTATCACTCACCTATTGGTTCAGATTTAATGAATTTGTGTCTTGATAATAACTGCCAAAGTTTATTGGTCGTCTTCCTAATAGGAACACAAATTATTCAAGATTTTTTTTGTTGTGTCCCTTAATATTTACTGCAAACATTATTTCCTGTAAAATTACTTACAATGTTAGCGATTCTGTACAGTTGTAGTCGTTTTAAGCGATGCCTATTGTTAGGAGTCTTCACCATATTTATAAACTCTCACTTAAATCATCCCTTTGTATAGTTCTGGCAATAATGGCGGCTGATTTTAAATTCTCAGCTCTACAAAAACATAGAGAATGAGTTTTAGAACGCCAAATTACAAATAATATAACTTAAATCCTTAATAATGGTATTGTAATCAACTTACTTTCAAAGTATCATCCTGCGCAACGGAAGACGCCGAAATTGCGACCTTCCGTATGCGTCTGCAGGTAGCATTTAAATAGAATGGGCTCATATGTGCCAACTCGGGAGGGCCGTGTCCTCTCTAGTCTGCCTAAAAGGGGGCTAGCGTTAATTTACTCAGAGACGCTTCCATTCGTCAATCTGTAACCGGTGCCCTTTCTGGGCCGTTAGGGTGTACTTACGTCATATGTACGTAAGACGCCGAAGCCGGCTTCGTCCTTTTAAATATAGCTACATCTCGGCAACAAGTGCCCTTTCTGGTCTGCTTTAGCGTACTTACGTTGTATATACGAAGGATGCTAAGACCGGCTCCATCATCGTAGGTAGTAAAGAGCCGTAGAAAATAACACGGGTTATTATGATAATATTAGGAAGTCTATGATTAGATTTATTGATTGTAATATTGACTTGATAAAATACATTAAATTTAAACTAATTCAACGATATTGGATAACATGAATATAGTCCCTTCCTTGATAGAGTAATTTTAATGTGGAAGTCTAGGTTTACTTCCCCCTTGTAATGACCATATATTACTTCTAATGTTTACGTAGCCAGGTCAAAGGGTTAGTGGGTTTTGCCTCATTTTTTGAAAACACTATTTTGGGTGAGTGAGTGCGGCCAACTGGGTGGGGAGCAAGAGACAGGGTGGCGATGGAATTGGGGGGGGTGGACAAGGATGGTATAGGGACAGGTCCTGATGGGTCCTCCACCACTCGGAAGTGGCCACTGGAGGTAGAATACAAAGATGATGAGGTTGATCCTGTGTCCTCCGTGGCACTCATCTCACCCTGTGGGCCACTGAGTCCCTCCGTGTCGGTGGTGACATTACTGAGGGTACCATGGCCAGATGCTTCTCCACTTGGTTCCGACCATCTCCTTTGCTTCCCTGGCATGATGTGAAAAAAACAAAGAGAAACAGGGTCACTACATGTTCCTGATCACACTTGAACAACAGCTGTGATTAGCATTACCATGATGTAAAGTAGGACCCAGCAACAAACTCCACCAAAGTGGCTCTTACATTTGCCACACCATATGTATGCATTGCATATAAACTGACAAACGTTGTCCACAGGAAACTCAGAATCACAGACAACTCCAATTGCCGGGGTTAAGTCCTGCAATTACAGTACCCATTGAACAAGTAGGAGAACTCATCACCTTCAATGGTTTGCCCCATGTAGCATTCCTCAGTTACCTGTTGTCATAAAATAATAGGGCAATGCTAAGTTCATTTACATATATCACACACAAGGTCATGAATACAGCTAATCAACACATACCCAATACTACGGTATGAAAAAATGATGGTCCAAAGTCCTGGCATGTTGCTGACAGATGTAGAGTAACCTAAAGGAGGTGACATGGAAATACCCAGGTCACACTAGAAACAGATCAACAGTGCTCACCTCACCATGTGTAAATTGTCCTAATGGAGTCATGGAGGTTGTACTAATGTTGCTCAGATAGATAACAAATCTAGCCGGGAAATGTACAGTGGAGACACAATACCAGGGAGATATGTCTAAAAAATCCACAACACAATGAATCAGCTAGCCCCAGGGAAATCACCTCTCTTGATTGGTACCAATGACAATAACATACTCTGATTACATCAGTAGAAGCCAATAGTCCTTTGAATTTTGGAAAGTCCCAGTTATTCTTAAGTACTTGTAGAAGGCCCTCAACATGTTGCCCAATGGGAAGCAATATCACTATCTCCATGTTTGTCATGCAAACACGGATGAATGGTTGCACACAACCACATATGATTCCCACATAACTGCAAGTAACTCCATCGTGCATGTCAGAACTTAGGTGACAAACCTTCCGCATTTTACATGTGCAAAGCACTTTGCTACATGATGCCACATCAATGGCATGGAAATGGACATTGCGGGTAAAAACCTGTAGCTCTACCTGTCATGTCTGTCATTGCTAGTGCAGTTGTACATGCCAAATTACATGCAATGATAGAGGATATGTGTGAGCTACCAATCTAAAGTGACACACTCCTGCCTGTGGCACCACATGAAATATAGCCCCATGACATAGGTTGAATTCCAAACAAATGTTGGCATGCACACATATGTGAGGGAATACAGAAAGTCAGCTTCCAAGACCAATTCATGAAAAAGCAATGAAAATGATTTGTCAAAAGTCAAAGGAACACATGCTAACATGTAGGCACCATGAATGATGGCATCAGTTATGTCACACAAATCATGTCAATGGACATTATCTACTTACCAAGAGAAAGTATTGCTCTGTAATTGCACCCAAAGAACAATGTATGCGCTGTTACATGTATGATGGCCACTTTCACATGACAGTAGTGAGGCATCTGTACTCATGACACTCTGAAGACAAGCGGCCTCTGGGGGACAGATGTCAACATAAAACATGAGTAGACACATGGCTGAGGATAGTGATCCATGGTGTCATTTTGTTTGGGCTATCACACTGAAGAGTAGTGGATTGTTGTGTATAAATCACACCCACAACAAAAAACAACATTACCTGATTGATCACTGTCCACAGCCATGTATTGGCTCTAGAGAGTAAATTGGTTGTGGACTTTACTCGGTTGTGTCCTCGGTCTCTGGGCTAATAGGCAAGCCACTTCAGCATGCACCAACTTCCATGCCTTCATAAACAGTTACTCATCTTGTGTGTATCACATGGCCCATCCCCAATCTTCAGGGGGAGATGGCAGAACCGAACACATCAAAATGTGACAGGCAGGAATATGCCCTGGACTCACCCCCTTGTGGCTGCTGTGCTCCCCTCAAATGCCCATCAAGCTCTAGGTAGGCCACCACCAGAATGCGGGCCATTAGGAGTGTCAGGCTCTGACATGCGTCCTGCCTACATTGGGACGACAGCCCCAGCTGAACCTCAGCGATCTTCTGGTTCCAGAGTCTAAGATACTCCTACCTCTTCCAACAGTGGGCGCTCCACCGGCTGTGGACCCCCCGGGTCTGTACCTTCCAGCAAATGGTTCTCTAAATTCCCTTCTTCTGATGGGCCTTGACCTGAATTGATGCAAGAGGCAAATCAAAAGGTAATAAACGTTTTTGCCCAAATGGTTGTGTCACACACGTCATAGCACCAAGCACAAAATTTGAAACTTGTCAACACACCACAATTGGAAAGCACCCATACTTATGAGTACAGGGGCATGACTACACACCTTTGGAGTTATCTGCACACCAACCCACTACCCAGCTAATGGCCTAACCTGACTAAGTAAGCCTACCGACTTCAGGTAGCCCAGGCATCACATTTACACTCTGCTAGATTGACTCACTCATACAGTCCCTACAGGCAACTACCATAGTACACACTTCACCAATACAGTTAAGTGACAATGGAAGGGCTAGTATCGTGGGCACGTAAAGTCCCTTCCCTGTTCATGTGTGGACATGTGACCTACCAAATGTAGACTCATGCCACTTCATAGTGGGTTTCTGTGATATGTGCCTATACCACAGAACAAACCTTTGAACATATGTGGCAAACCTTCAGAGATGGCATCAAACGCACAAAGGTATCTTTGGTTTAATTCCTGCTATGTAACCAAGCTACTGAGCCACATGCCATGGCCTCTCTGGAATCTACACTCTATCTGCACTGTAGATTTGTCAATTGTGCAATCAACCTGTACCGGACAAATATGAGTTATGTGAAGGTTACAACAGAGCCGTGGGAGTAAGGGACCTGCCATCAGTTAAAGGCACACATTAACAATCATGCAAAATGCTCATATGGACTAGTTTAGGGATTTACCTCAGTACCCATTACTAATCTAGTCAATGGACTGAGACATTCAAGGTATGTTTTGCCACTAGAGCCTCATTTTTGCCACATGACAAGATTTGAGGTCTACTGGGAGTGGGCACAGTGCCACAGTTGCATAGCCACAGTGACTCTCCCATAACCTGGAATATGTCCCATACTGGGAGATAAATGTGACAGGCCCTGGTCTCTGCAGGCTGAGCATACAGAACGTTTTACAACACTCACATTTTTATCACTTCCAGGCATGACAGTATATCATGTGGCCATCATCAATGTGGCTTGTGGCTTCTGGCTTGTGTGGTGTTAGAAAAGGGGTATTGGACTTTTTTGCTTATGCAGGATCATCCCCAATCGTTTTGCCTCCTGCCTCCTATTTTTTCTGACCTGTTGCTGTTGGCTTTTGAACTCTGAGCACTTTACCACTGCTAACCAGTGCTAAAGTGCATATGCTCTCTGTGTAAATTGTATGGTTGATTGGTTTATCCATGATTGGCATATTTGATTTACTAGTAAGTCCCTAGTAAGGTGCACTAGAGGTGCCAGGGCCTGTAAATCAAATGCTACTAGTGGGCCTCCAGCACTGGGTGTGCCACCCACATACGTAGCTCTGTAATCATGTCTCAGACCTGCCACTGCAGTGTGTGTGTGTGCAGTTTTAACTGTAAATTCGACTTGGCAAGTCTACCCACTTTCCAGGCCTAAACCTTCCCTTTTCTCACATGCAAGGCACCCCTAAGGTAGGCCCTAGGTAGCCCTAAGAGCAGGTTACAGTGTATGGTTAAGGTAGGATATATATCAATGTGTTTTATATGTCCTGACAGTGTAATATTGCTAAATTCGTTTTTCACTGTTGCAAGGCCTGTCCCTCTCATAGGTTAACATGGGGGCTACCTTTAAATCTGATTAAAGTGTAGATTACCTTCGGGAGCAGATGGACATGTGGAGTTTGGGGTCTCTGAGCTCACAATTTAAAAAATACACCTTTTAGTAAAGTTGATTTTACGATTGTGTGTTTGAAAATGCCACTTTTAGAAAGTGAGCATTTTCTTGCTTATACCATTTCTGTGACTCTGTCTGTTTGTGGATTCCCTGTCTTGGTCAGTTTGACAATCGGGCTGGTTGCACCTCATACTAGACAGTGACACAAAGGGAGCCGGGGTGTAGTCTGCATTTCCTGATGAACCATCTGTGCTAGGAGGGAGGGGAGGAGTGGTCACTTACACCTGAAAGGGCTGTGTCTGTCCTCACACAATGCAGTCTCAGACCCCCTGGTGAGTGTCTGGGGCCTGGCCTGGGCAAGGCAGGATTTCACATTCAAAAGAGACTTTACTTTGAAGTAGGCCTACTTCAAAGGAGAAATTGGGCATAAGAAGGGCACCTTAAACCACAGACTTTAGATCACTTATGGAAATCAAGAGGAACCTCTACCTGGAGAAGAGCTGAAGAGCTGAGGAGAAGTGCTCCCTTGCCTGTGACTGTGCTTTGTGGAGCTATCCTGCAGTTGCTGCTTCTGCCTGTGCAAGGGGACAAAGACTGGACTTTGTGGTATATTCCTGCTTGAGAAGGACTCTCCAAGGGCTTGGACTGAGCTTGCCCCCTGTTCTGAAGTCTCAGGGCCATCAAAGACTTTCCTTACCAGCACCTGGACTCTCTGCTGAGACTCCTACCCTGACAAGTGGTGCCCTATCTAGTCCCTGGGCCCTTGAAAGAAAAAGCTGGTGAAAATTCAAGGAAATCGACTTCGGACGACTCCGGACCGATGCTGCTGCTCAATCCGGTGACACCGCCTGCCACTGACTCTGCGATCTTCGCTGGAACGCGATGACCTTCGCAGGCCCGACACCGTTGCAGCCCCTCCGAAGTCCGCAACTCCGTGGAAGTCACTGCACCACGTCGTGACCGACGCCACTCGAAGTGCACGAATTCAACGTTTCGCACAGATGCCGTGATCCCGACTTCATGCATCAGCTTGTTTTCATTTTTCAACAAGGTACTGTACCTGGGGGTCTGCGTGACTCCATGGCCAGCGCAGGGTACCAGGTGGCACAGTCCACCAAGACCAGGATAAACCTGTTGCTCATGGCTATCTTGGGGTCCAAAGACCCTGCAAGGTCAATTCCCACCCACTAAAAACAGGGGCTCATAATAGGGAATGGTTGGGGGGAGCCTTGCATCTCCCCACTCTTGCCACTTGCCTGTTAAGTCTGGCAAGACCTACAGTATGCATCAGAGTGCCTGTGCATCTGGGGTCAGGAAAAGTGGATGAGAATCCTCTCAAAAGTTGTGTTCTGCCCTAATTATGTGCTTGCTATGCCACCAGAATCAAGCTAGCCTGGCTGATGAAGGGTGATACCCTGAAACCGGTCCCAGGATGCTTTTTTCTGGTCCAGGGAGGACCTGACCTGGCAGTTCAGGCTGGACTGTTCACATGGGGAACAGGGTCAAGACTGATTTGCATATGGCTGGGTCCAAACTGGAATGGCATGGCAAGCAAAAAAACTGATGGATTAAACCCAGATCTGTGACTGGGGTGAATGTTTGATTTGCTCTGCATTCCGTCCATCATCTGTTGTTTTTGCATTTGTTGCCCCGAGTGGGAAGGGTATGCCCAGACGTGGGTCCCGTGGTTGCTATGCCACCGGAATCAAGATAGCCTGGCTGATGAAGGGTGATACCCTAAAACCGGTCCCAGGATGCTTGTTTCTGGTCCAGGGAGGACCTGGCCTGGCAGTTCGGGCTGGACTGTTCCCATGGGGAACAGGGTCAAGACTGATTTGCATATGGCTGGGTCCAAACTTTAATGGCATGGCAAGCAAAAAAACTGATGGATTAAACCCAGATCTGTGACTGGGGTGAATGTTTGATTTGCTCTGCATTCCGTCCATCATCTGTTGTTTTTGCATTTGTTGCCCCGAGTGGGAAGGGTATGCCCAGACGTGGGTCCTGTGGTTGCTATGCCACCAGAATCAAGCTAGCCTGGCTGATGAAGGGTGATACCCTAAAACCGGTCCCAGGATGCTTGTTTCTGGTCCAGGGAGGACCTGACCTGGCAGTTCGGGCTGGACTGTTCCCATGGGGAACAGGGTCAAGACTGATTTGCATATGGCTGGGTCCAAACTGGAATGGCATGGCAAGCAAAAAAACTGATGGATTAAACCCAGATCTGTGACTGGGGTGAATGTTTGATTTGCTCTGCATTCCGTCCATCATCTGTTGTTTTTGCATTTGTTGCCCCAAGTGGGAAGGGTATGCCCAGACGTGGGTCCCGTGCTTGCTATGCCACCAGAATCAAGCTAGCCTGGCTGATGAAGTGTGACACCCTGAAACCGGTCACAGGATGCTTGTTTCTGGTCCAGGGAGGACCTGACTTGGCAGTTCAGGCTGGACTGTTCCCATGGGGAACAGGGTCAAGACTGATTTGCATATGGCTGGGTCCAAACTGGAATGGCATGGCAAGCAAATAAACTGATGGATTAAACCCAGATCTGTGACTGGGGTGAATGTTTGATTTGCTCTGCATTCCGTCCATCATCTGTTGTTTTTGCAATAGGTCAGCTCCGGCACGTCCCCCAGTTCAGCCACTTGTTCCCATGTAGGCTCTCCTGATCACCCTGAATGGCTGCCATAGACTGGGTGGCCATTCATGCCTACCTAGGGAGACCCAACATCTCAAAGTGTGACTGGTGTTCCACCTCACTCCAAGGGGAATCTTCCAGGCAGTTACCTAGCAGACAATCAACAGGCATGGTTGGACTAACAGATACCCTCATGGAACCTGAGACCCTCCACTCAAATGGAACCTGCTCCACCTTACACAGGTGTTCTGAGTTGTCTACATCAACTACTTGGTGAAGCACATTGGGGACCACCTGCTTTTCAGACACCAGGTGACACCTGACAGTAGTCACACTGGCTCCAGTGTCTCTCAGAGCCTCCACCCTCTGTCCATTGTTGGTCACCCACTGCCTATAATTCTTAGTGTTCTCAGGCATGAGGGTCCTCTGGACCATCTCAGAGCCCCCTAGTGAGACAAGGGTCATCTCAACTGGCGTCCACCTTTCTCCTAGAACCAACCCCTCATCAAGCTCTTCACTGGCCAAACCCTATGACTGTTCACTAGTGGGTGCCGGTGTCCACTTGGGATACTAGGGATCCCCCTCATGTGACTCTCCTGCTCACATGCATAACACTTGTGGGGACCCTTCTCTGCAGGTTTCCCTGTAGAGAACCAAGGCTTCTTCTCACCTAGGGGATGGGAATCCTTACCCTGGGAACTACTTGAGTCTCCCCATATCTCTTTTGGACCCTGGTACTCTCCCAACGGTCCTCCTCCTGTGCAAGCTACCTGGGGTTAGTCAGCTTTCTGTCAATCAGGCGCTGGTGCAGCTCTGGAAAACAAAGACTATACAAGTGTTCCCATGTACTCAAATTGTACAGCCCCTCATAAGTTGTTAACTTGCTGCCCTTCACCCACCTATCCAGTGCTCTGCAAAAAGAATCAACACATTCAAACCATGTTTTAGAATCGCCCTTCTTTTAAGACCTAAACATTTCCTAGAACTACTCTGGAGTAAGACCTAGTGAGTAAGATGTCCTTCATGGTAGAGTAGGTGAGCCCCTGAGGATCCCCTAGGGCTGTCAACATGTCCCCCCCTCTGCCTCAATATGCTTCCACCAACCTGCCCCCGAGTGTCTCAGAGACCTTGTTCATGTAAAGAGCTGACTCATACTCCATGAACCACAAGTATATGTCATCCTTCCTCTTATAATCCTTTACTAGAGCTTTGGGAATGTTCACCCTCTTTTCATATTGCACTGTGGTACTGCTGCCATCGTGTGTTGGACATGCCCTTCAGTTCCAGCTCCTTAAAGCTCAGCTCTCGAGCTAAAAACATTTTTCTCTCCTCCATGGCCAGTGCTGTTTTCTTTGCTTCTGCCTCTCTATCCATTTTAACGAATTCTAGCCTTGAGCTTCTCAAGCTCCAAATAATGCCTTTTCTCTGCCTGTCTTTCCTTCAGCTCCTCTGCCATCAGACTCTTAGAAGAAACACTGCTGCCTGCCCTGGAGGCCCTCCCTCCAGGCAGATCCTACTTACCCATTAAAACATCATGCATGCCCTGCTCTTCCTCATCCTCAGCAATATTCTGCTCCACTGTCTGCTTCTCAGCCTCCTTTACTGCCAACCAGGCACTCAGTGCCTTTTGCAACTGCTCCTTCTTAGTTGAGCTTTTGATTGGACATTTTAACTCCTTACAAAACTGCTTGAGCTGGACTACTGTGTAATCCTCCAACTTTTCGAGAGGCAATATGTAAAGTGTCTGCACAAACACACATAGTAACACAGTGCAAACACCACAAAATGATTACACAACTGTTTAGAAAAATAGCCAATATGTATCTAAATGAAACAAGACCAACATACACAAGCAAAGACATGACCTTTTACAGTAAAATGAGTATTAATCCACAGAAATCAATGGATGCATTGTTTTAGCGCAGAGTACCTGGCATGCATCAAAAATAAAGCTGCACGAGTGAGCGTGCTTCGGAAAAGCAAGCAATTCGTTGATTCCTGACTCGCAAGTTAATAAGTGAGTTGATTCTTTTTCCACGGGGTAAGCCATGCGTTGATTTCTGGACCAGCAGCCTTGGGTCAGTGCAGTGATGTTGAAGATTTTTACGCCCATGGATGGTGCGTGGAAAAATCAAGACACATGGCAGCGATGAATCCGCTCTGAGCTGGTGATGCATCAATTTCATTGGTGCTGCGCCTATTTTTCAGCCACGCTGCAGGTGCTGGATCAATTTTTCTGCTGCTCAGCTTCAGTGCATGGATTTTTACTCTGGTTCTACCAGCTCCTCCTTCCAGGGGCCCAGGCGTTGGATGTGGAACCACTTGGCAAATCAGGGGTTCTCAGTAAGAGAGCCCAGATGCTGGCAGATGAAGTCGTTGATGTCCCTAAGACTTCTTAATAGAGGCAAGCTCAGTGCAAGCTCAGGAGAATCTTCACACGCAGGATGCACAGCAAAGCCCAGCCTTTGAGCTCTCTAAGACAGGAGCAGCAACTGCAGGCCACCCAGCAAAGCACACACAGCAAAGTGGCGGTATCCCTCCTCACAACTCTTCAGCTCTTCTCCTTGGCAGAGGTTCCTCTTGATCCAGAAGTGCTCTAAGGTTGTGGGGTCAGAAGTCCAATATTTATACTCATTTCTGCCTTTGAAGTAGGCAAACTTCAAAGGAAAGTCTTTGTAGTGCACAAAACCCTTCCACTCTAGCCCAGGAAGACTCAGCAGGAAACGCAGGACACACCTCAGCTCACTTGGCGTCACTGTCTAGAGGGAATTCACAAACAGTCCAACTGTCAGTATGACCCAGACTTGAGATCAGCAGCCATGCAGAAGCATAGAATGATTAAGGAAGAAAATGCCCACTTTCTAAAAACCAACTTTACCAAAAGATGTATTTTTAAATTGTGAGTTCAGAGACCCTAAATTTTGTATCTCTATCTGCTTCCACTAGGAAACTGAACTTAAAAGACATTTAAAGGCAATCCCCATGTTAACCTATGGGAGAGATAGGCCGTATAGTAGTGAAAACTGAATTTGTCGGTATTTCACTATCAGGACATGTAAAACACACCAGTACATGTCCTACCTTTTAAATACACAGCACCCTGCCCATGGGGCAACCTAGGGCCTACATTAGGGGTGGCTTATTTGTATGAAAAGGAAAGATTTGGGCCTGGCAAGTGGGTACGCTTGCCAGGTCAAATTGGCAGTCCAAAATTGCACACACAGACACTGCAGTTGCAGGTCTGAGATATGCTTACAGGGCTAATCGGTGGTGGAAAAATCAGTTCTGTAGGCCCACTAGTATAATTTAATTTACCGGCCCTGGGTACCTCAAGTGCCTTTTACTAGGGACCTAGCAATAATCAATATGCCAATCAGGGATAACCAATCATAATCACAATTTACACAGGGAGCACTTGCACTTTAGCACTGGTCAGCAGTTGTAAAGTGCCCAGAGGGCCAAACGCCAGCAAAAACGAAATCCAGAACACAGTCAAAAATACAGGAAACAGAGGTAAAAGGAAAGGGAAAACCACACCAAGGATGCCAGCTCTAACATGTGGTAACCTGAAGGGCACAGTGAGTCCGGATATTCCTTCCAAACAACAGTTTGGCAAGGCCAGATATGGGTGAAAGATCTGTGGCACAAAACACATTGCTTGCGAGATCCTCAAATGACTCAAACAAGATACATCCACAGCTCATGCTGTCATGCACAGCACATGCTGCAATGTACATAGATGTTGTCTGACCTTTACAACCATCATATCTAAAGAAATGTTGTTGTATGGCAGTAAGGTCTCCTTGCCTAGATCTATGCATCCAGCACAAGGAGAATCTAGACCCTCAAAACACATCACACAACACAATGTGAATGCCTAAACATATAGTACTGCTCTGCAATACTTGCACCATGTAAATCCCATTGATGGAACACAAACTGTGACAACAGGCACACAAGTGGAATAACTGGCATACAGGGGCACATTGTAGCCTGTGAGGAGGGAAACTATGGTGTTGAACGGAGTCAAATGGACCTATGAGATTCTTACCAGCTCCTCTAGTGAGCCAAAGAGCTGACCATACAGGGGAAGGACCTCGCCCACCAGCTTCTCCAGTTCCTCTGGAGAGAAGGTAGGTGCCCATTCATCTGCTGGCTGTGGCATGATTGTTCCCAAAGGTGGCACACAGCATTGGTGGAGGTGTTGATGCAGCAGTGTCAGGAATCAAGTGACTGATTTTGCAACTTGCTGCGTGCACATACTCCTTGTACGTGGTCATCACTGCAACAGCTACAACCATTGGCACAAAACTACCACAGGCAACAACGCTAGCCTAGGGCTGTATCTGCGGGGGTTGGTACTGTCCACTGCGAGGACGACTTCCGCTGGGTGCCACGGGCGGTTCCTATTGTCCAGTGGAGTAGGTCAGGTATCTGCTATTTTGAAGGTTGGAAATACAGTGTAGGGCCCTGTTAAGTGCATCCCAAAAGCAATATGTTTCGGATCTTCACAAACAACCCTAATTAGTCTTGTTGTGTAGGTCATAGTATACAGTCACCAGTGTAGTGTGTTGCTAGGCACAGATGGCATATGACAGCAGTGCACTGTCCACTGCCGCTGATAGTATTTTTGGTGGTCAGAAAAGACTGTTAAACTTTGAGGGGCAATTGATAAGTTGATAGTTGGATGTTGCACGAATCCATGTTGTGGACACATGTTTTCTCAAACATGGGGGCACATTTGACCCTTGTGAAGTTGATAGCTGTAATGTTTACTGGGTGCAATGTATTTCAAGATTAAAATGCTTTGTTACATTATTTTGTTGGTATACATCATGTATGTTGGTGTAAACATTGTAGCTAATGCTCCCATTCATGTATTTTCAAACATAGGTACCCTGGGCAAGGGAAGATGCAACAAGCTCCAGTGTACCATTGATTGCTCGACCTTCAAACTACTAAGGAATTCAACATAGTTCATCAGTATATCCCTTTCATCCTAGAGGCACTGCCACCGGCTGAGAATCCTGAAATGCCATGCAAAGATGACAGTGGTGAAGAGGAAGGAGCTGACTTATGACAAAATCTCATCAACAGCTTCTTCTTATGAGTGTAGGTATGTCATGTGATGTGATGAGTTTGACTGTACAATGTACAGTAGTTGTGAGAATGTGTAGAGTTGATTCTTTGAAATTGTTAGGAAGCTGATGCTTAGCAAAAATCAGCCAAAGGCTGTTTGATGAGTTCGCCTTTGACACATCCCTGCCTTAATAATGATTAGTTTGTGTCAGAGTGGTTGCAATGTACTTTGTTTTCCAGATGCTTGCTATTGGTCTTGTGTCATATGTATGGTTTAATGCCTGTGCTCCTTGTTTTGTTCTTTGTCCAGGTATCTTCACCATGACATCTTCATGTGGACATTTCAGAGTTGTGACATTGACAGGTATGGATACTGTTCTGACATACTAAATGGACATGGATTGTTCCACGGAATGTAGCAAACAGCGTTAAGGTGTAGGGGACCTGTGCCAAGACAGCTTGCACAGTGATAGGATGGAAGTTTATAAGACTCCATTTGACTTGTTTTTTGTCCTGTGTTGGCCCTAATGCATCATATGTGTCATCATGTGGTCAGAAAATATATAGTCGTAGGCCACAATCATGTCAGTTACCCTTCACATTGGCTAAACACTCTGTTGTATGACCTGTATGTAGCTGTTGATGTGTTTCATCATTGTATGCCAAAGTGCCTGTACATGTTCACTGACATATGTTTGTGTCATACCACCAGATGCATGAGCACTGGGTTGTAATGACCCTCTGATTAGAAACTGTTGTACTACCATCTGTCTGAGTCCTGCATTGTATGGTGTTAGATTACTTTGGTGGGTAGGTGATATGGCTCCAGCTGATGACATCGACCACTTTAATGTTTGAATATCCTTCAGGAAAATGTCTCACAAATCCCTTCCTTCCATGGTCTGGAGGTCTGTTCCCATAAATATGTTCATTTACTCAGTATGATTAATTAATTTATGATTTGCATTGTTTCAGACATATTGACACACTATGGTGGTCATTCTGACCGCGGCGGTCGCCACCCGCCAAAAGACCGCAGCGGCCATTCCGGCTTACCCGCTGGGCCGGCGGGCGACCGCCAGAAGACCGCCGGCCGGCCCAGCGGGACAGCCCCTTCAACAATGAAGCCGGCTCGGAATGGAGCCAGTGGCATGGGCAGTGCAGGGGCCCCCAGGGGCCCCACAGCACCCGTTCCCGCCATCCTGGTTCTGGCGGTGGACACCACCAGAAACAGGCTGGCGGGAAGGGGGTCGGAATCCCCATGGCGGTGCTGCAAGCAGCGCCGCCATGGCGGGTTCCCTGGGCCAGCGGGAAACTGGCGGGAAACCGCCGGCTCCCCTTTTCCGACCGTGGCTTTACCGCCACGGTCAGAATCGCCCAGGAAGCACCGCCAGCCTGTTGGCGGTGCTTCCGCCGCACTCCGCCATGGCGGTCATGGACCGCCAAGGTCAGAATGACCCCCAATGTGCTGAACAACGTAATCAAATGCATTCTATGACAGGACACTTGTATGTATGTGTTTGTGTGGAATGGTTGTAATCCTGAGCTGGACACTGTACATGCAACTTCGAGACGTACCTTAGAACATCATCATATGGTTCACATGGTCTGAAATATCTACATGGCTAAATGTGAAATTAGAGACAACGGACAATGAGTTAGTGATGGGTGATTTTATTGGGAAAGCTACAACTAACAGAAAATATGTGACATGAATCAACAAAAACTCAAATGTGAAGGGGTCAGTCAGGGTGAATGAAACCATTGGAGTAGATGCCACACCAGTGGCAGTCCAAAGTCCAGAGTAGTCCTCCCATTGGAAATGGAAAGTGATTCAGGATCAGTCCACAGATCGAATGTGTGGCACACAAAGGAGGACATTAAGGAAGAGGATTATTGCTGGCTGTTGTGGGTTTGTTGCCATCTGTACCTCCTGATTGCTTTGCTGGACGTCCCCACTTGTGAGGGGGAAGGGTTCAGCTGCTGTTTATGCCTTTGTCAGGGCCTCCCATCTTGTGTCTGCCACATATGTATTTTGGCATGATGTACTTACCAAACAGAAAGGAGCAGATATTGGGAGTAAAGCCCTGATCAGTGTGGTGTTAATTTCCTGCAGCACCCTTGTTTGAGTGCCCATTTCTGTAGTTTGGACATCCATTTTTTCAATCATGGCCCTCTGCAGCTGCTTAATGTCCCAGATCTTAGTTAACACCTGGCCCACCACACCTTGGGATTCCTGATAGACCCACAAGACATGACTGATGGTGTTCTGGCTGACAGCAGCCCCATTGGCTTCACTCCGCTGGCCCATAGCATCCTTCCCATGCACCCAACCCTCACAAGCCTGTTGCCTTGGCCCAGGGCCCTTTCTCCATCGGGGTCCTGGACCCTCAGTGTCCGGAGTGTGAAGTTGCACCTCAGAATCCAGGAGGGGGGCACAAGATGGTGAAAACTGAGCTAGGCACACAGGCTGTGGCAGGAGCATTGTTGACTGAGATGTTGATGCAACAGGGCTGGAAGGTGATGTTGATGCCATGGTGAGACTCCCTGTTGCCATATGACCAGGTTGCCAAAATGGGCTAGGACCTTCCTCCATACCCACAAGTCCAGGAGTATTGTCATCACTGAGAGCTTCATCCAGGGGGTAGTGGTAGCTTGTTCTGTGGCCTCCGTGTGCCCAGTGGCTGCTTGACCTGTTGATGAAATACAACTGGTTGAGTAGTGACCTCCAAAGGTTTTGTATTACAGTAAGCAGAGACATTGGACATACTTAATTTGTAGGTAAGTCTATTGTGTCAAGTCACCATGACATGACATGACATGACATGTGTAAACCATGCCCAAACTGTTTGACCCAAGCAGCTCATGAGATGTGCAGATCACTTTGGAAGATGGACTGAAAATTACATCTTACCACCACTGAAGCCAACACAGTTGAGAAGCAATATATGGCTTTGACCATTTGGAGGCCTAGTTGACTAGGATGCTGGCAAACACAGGACTTTGTTGTATATGTGACTGGAGTCATTATGTGCAGCGTGCTGTGTCAATATGTTTGTTGCTGATACCAATCTAGTGATGTAGCTTGAGGCCTTAGTAATACTTGTTGTACACACTGGGTAAGGTGTCATTCCGCCTCAATAGTATCATCTTGGATTAGCAGGTCAAGATGGAGCTAGGTAGACAGACATGCCTGGTATCTTGGTCACTTCTACGTGAGTACGCTTTAATTGAGAGTTAACATGCAAGGGTATTTGGGCAAGTGAACAATGGGTTGGTGGTTGGAATTACTGAAACAAGGTCTCCTGGTCTTAGCAGTCAGGTCTCTACCCCTACTTCATAACACCTGACATAGGGTATCCTCCCAGGTGAATACATGTCAATTGAGAGTTAACATACAAGGGTATTTGAGCATGAGAACACTGGACTGGTGTTTAGAGTTGCAGACATAAGGCCTCCTGGGAGTTGCAGTCAGGTCATTCTCTACTACACACACCATATAAATGGTATTCTCCCAGCTGAGTACACTTCAATTGAGAGTTTCCAAACAGGAGTATTTGGACAGGTGACCACTGGGCTGGTATTTAGAGTTACAGACACAAGGTCTCCTGGGAGTTGAAGTCAGGTCACTCCCTCTGCTCCCCAGCAAATGTTGGTATTACATATCCGTATGCAGGCTGCATTTAGGTTTGACATACATTTACATTTTTCGACATACCATGAATACTGGAATGTATTTTTTTATATTGTGAGATTTACAGGCACCATGTGGACATATGGCATGAGATGGGCCTTGATAGCTGTGAAGTTGGGTCCAATAATACACATTGACAGTGTTGTATCTCAGATACACTGGGTACTGAATTTTGGTGAAGTACATGAACAAGAGAGTGGCAAAATCTGAGCTGTGAGCATGGATAATATTGCATTTTTTTGACGGTTTTTGTGTTGTAACATACCAGACTCCACTCCCCCATGTGTAGCTGCCAAGCCCCCAGGATGCAGGATGGTCAAGACCTTCTCCTCCCAGCAAAAGGGTCTCAATGCGGCACAGGGAGGGCCACTGCCAGCCATGTTGGCCTCTAGCTGCTGCCTGAAGGCCAGGGAATTGACCTTGCCCTTCAGGTCTTTCCACCGCTTCCTAATGCCCTCCTTTGTGCGCAGGGTGGTACCTACAGCATTTACTCTGTCAACTATCCTTTGCCACATTTCCATTTTCCTACTGAGCTGACTGTGCTGGACTTGGGCTCCAAACAACTGTGGGTCTAGTCCTATGATTTCATCCACCATGACTCTCAATTCATCTTCTGAAAAATGGGGATTTTTGGAATGTGACATAGAGTACAACTAAAGTTTGGTGACAAGGACTTACTTAACAGGGTAAATAGGGAGTGGATGGACAAAAGTGTGTGCAGGGTGTTCTATGGGATAGTGAAAAAAGGGGTGGCTAATCTATGTAATACACAAAAAAGGTGGTCGGGTTTTTTGGCTTCCTGTGGAAATGCAAAGCATTGTGGTTTGTGAAGGGGTGTGTTTTATAATGTGATTTGCATGTGTGTCCACTGGACCAACGTGTGTCAGCTGTGTTGTTTTTTAATTCATCCAATGTGCCTTTGTCTCTTACTTTGTTGGACGCATACCACAGTGGTTGATCGCTATTCGCTAACTACAGCAAAGAGAGCACCACAGTGACTGTGTGTAATAAGGTTGGTGGCTGGTTGAGGCACTGAAGGCGCTGGTGGTCAGACAACTTAGAAGTAAGCCGCTGTGCCACTGCGCCGCTGGTGGTCTGCCGTTTTTTCTGCTTGGCAGGCAGCAGCCCTGCCTGTCTGGGGACCACCAGCATAGTGGTCTTTTTGGGACTGCCAACATTGCAGTCTGGTGGTCCAACCGTCAAACTTGTAATCAGTTCCTAAGTCTGGAGATAACCTTTGGACTGAGGACGCCATTGTTTACAGCAAGTGAAGGCTGTACTGGTTATATTCAACCCAACGCAAAAATGGTGCATTTACTTTACACAGATGAATACCTGTCCTCCAGTATGAAACCTCTAGATTCTCACACCTATCACTTCAAGAAACAAAAGATTAAAAGAAAAGACTGTCGGTTAATCCTTTTCCGCACCAAATCATTTCTATAATTTCAACGTTATTGCATAAAAAATGAGCACATACTTATATATAAATATCAAATTATATTAAAACATTCATTCAGAACCCACAAAATTAAAATATCAAAGATTACAAATGATTTTTTTATAAGAAATAATTAAAACAAATTGAAAACATATGAAGTTAATACATTTTAACAATAACTAACTAAAGAATATTGGTGTTGAACTTTGAAAAATTCAGATTTGCTATTTGCTCTCCAACGTAAGCAACAGTAGGAAAAGTGTTGAACCTTGAAGGGATCAAATTTACTATACTCATTCAAATGTAAGCAAAGGCACAGGAAGTGTTGAACTTTGGAGGAGTTAGATTCATTATTTCCTTTCCAGTGTAAAGAAAAGTAAGGGATATTTTGGAGTTTGGAGTGATTATTTAGTATTGGACTTCTAAGGGGTCACATTTACTATTCACGCTTCAGTGTAAGCGAAGGCGGGGGAAAATTAAACTTTGAATTTGATTAGATTCACTATTTTGACACAAATTGAAGCAACAGTTGGAAAAGTGTTGGACCTTGGAAGAGTCAAATTTAGTATTCCCACTCCAGCATCACCAAAAGCAATGAAAGTATTAGTACTTTAGAAAAGTTGGATTTACAGTTCCTGCTCTAGTGGTAATCAGCAGTAGAGAAAGTGTTGGACTTGAAGGGTTAGGTTTACTATTCTCACTCTATTCTGAGCAAAAGTAGAAAACGTGTTTGGAGGGATCAAATTACTATTCCTGTTCCATCACCAGCAAAAACAGGGAAAGTGTTTAACATTAGAGAGGTTCTACTTACTATTCGCACTGCCATGTAAACAAAAATGGAGAATGTTATGGCCTTTGGCAGGGTCAAATTTACTATTCTAACTCCAAAAGTTTTAGGAAAACAAATATAGATGTAAAAATGAAATACAAAATACATGTATTTAAACAAAACAATGTATTAAATATAAATGAAATTAAATCCTAAAACTACAATTTTATATTACAAATGAAAAAATACATAAATGAAAATAAAGCTGAAATAAAATGAAGGTAAAATAATTACTCTTCCCTTCCTACGATCTTAAAAACTTGATATTAATTATACAAATCATAAAAAATGAAACATTATTAATATTAAGTTAACTAATAAATAACGAATTTTCGTTATGGGTGAACATAGATCATGGGTATGTGCAATGTCCTAGGCCTGTCTCATTGTAATGCATTCTTAGTAGACTGGAAGGGGCACACCAAGCTCTACTTTCTTAATGGTAGTGGTATACTGACGTTACCAGGAGTTAAGTGACATGAGCACAGTATTGATAATATACACATTTTGGTGGTTATTATGACACTGGCAGTGACTGTTAAAGTGGCGGTAATACCGTCTACAGGCTGGCGGTAATTACCACCAAATTATGACCATGGTGGTGATAACTCCCATAGACAGCCAATGTACTACACCAACCGCCAGGGCTTTAATACCACTGACCACGGCGGTAGCCATCAACAGCCAGGTGGAAGACAAACTAGCATCCACCACATTAAGACATAGCAAACCACCACGATTTCCGGGTTGGTACCAGTGCCATCAAAACCCTGGCGGAAACAGAAGAAAGAAGACAAAAAACTCAGCAACAGAGACACAGAAAAGATCAACGCAGCCATGGAACCAGAACTTCAAGTCCTCCTGATGCTCTTCTATGCCATGCTCCACCTGGAACACCAACGCCGACGAAGACGATGACGGTGAGTACAGCTGCCTAGCACACAAGGGAGGGAGGGAGGGAGGAAAAGGAGAGTGACACACACACACACACACGCACAACTCACACCATTCACACACACACCATATGCACAACCAGCTGCAGAGTCACAGGCCCCACGTCATAACAATGCAAGGACTACATTTTTCCAGAAATACATGAGTCACTGTTCCGAAAGGGCCAATGGCCAGTCCAAAGTACAAAAGGCCCACTTAGCCACAGGGCACAGTCCAAGGCCCAACCCGCTCCCTGACGTAATCCGCACTACACTGTGCAGAGGCATCATGTTGGCAATGGCCTGGCACCTCAGGGGGAAGGGGGTTGGGGGGCACTGCAGCTGAAGTGGAGAACTTGCCCACTGGTTCTGGAGGGGGCTCCATGCCCATTTCAATTTCCTGGGGAGTTCAAGGTTACAGTCCCTGAGTTGGGAACTTGCCCACTGGTTCTGGAGGAGGCACCATTAATATTTCATTTTGCTAAGGAGTACAAGGAATCACAGTCTCTGAGGTGGGGATCTTGCCCACTGGTTCTGGAGGGGGCTCCTTGTACAACAGTCCCTGGAGGGTGGCCTACATGCCCTCTGCTGGAGGTGAGGGCTGGTGTGTCCCAGCTGGAGGTGAGGGCTGTTGTCTACTAGCTGGAGGTGAGGCTGTTGTGTCCCAGCTGGAGGTGAGGGCTGCTGTGTCCCAGCTGGAGGTGAGGGCTGTTGTGTTGCAGCTGGAGGTGAGGGCTGTTGTGTCCCAACTGGAAGTGAAGGCTCCTTGCCATTGCTGTTGGAGGGGAATCCCTGCCAGCCTCTGCTGGAGGTGAGGGCTCCTTGCCCACTGCTGTTGGAGGGGAAACCCTGCCAGCCTCTGCTGCAGGTGAGGCCCTTGCCCACTGCTGTTGGAGGGGGCCTCTTGCTTCTCTTAGTAAGTGTAGTGGGAACCTTTCCTTTCCTGGGTGGTGTAGTGGGATCCTTCCCTTTCCTGAGTGGTGTACTGGGATCCTTCCCTCTCTTGGGTGGTGTGCATGGGATCCTTCCCCTCTTGGGGTGGAATCCTTTCCTTCCTTGTCTCCACAACTAGGATCTGCCTCCCCTGTCCCAGTGGACTGTTTGGCTGAGGTGCTGGGCTGGGTCGTTGTAACCCTGCTCTTACGGGCAGGGCAGAGGGGTTTGGGGGGGGAAGAGGTCAAGTTGGGCAAGGAAAAGCTTCTTAGGGACAGTGTGGCAGGATGAGGCAGGAGAGATGGGAGTGGAGGTTGAGGGAGAGGTTTTTGGAGGTGTATGTCTTCTGGATCTGGGTGCAGGTGCATGGGCAGTGTGCTGATGTGAGGTGGATGGCTGTTGGGTGTCTGAGTGTGTGCATTTGTGTCTCTTAGCAGGGGAGCAGACCGGGTGGGTGAGGAGGCAGGGGATGCGTGGATGGATGTTGTGGAGGTGTCTGCAAGTGAGGTGTGTGTGATGCTTGGTATGGTGATGGTGGTGGTGGCTGTTGATGAAGTGCATGCAGGTGTGAGTGTGGATGTGACAGTGAGGGAGGAGGAGGAGGGGGGACAGTGGAAGCAGTGGATGTTGTGTGTGCAACTGTCTGTTGTTTGTGTGAGTACTTGTGGCCTGAAGTGTGCTGCCTGTGTTTGTCTGTGCCACTCTTCTGTGATGTCTTGTGTGCATGGGATGGGTTGTGGTTGAGGAGATAAGGACTGGGAAGTGGTAGTTGGAGGGGGGATGGTAGAAACAGGGAAAATGGCTGCCATCAGAGAGAAGACCAGAGCCTGAAACAATCTCTGTTGGGCCGCCAATACATGGTGAATGCCCTCCAGGAATGCATTTTATTGCTGCATCTGGGATGCCAGCCCCTGGATGGCATTCACAATGGTTGACTTCCCTACAGAGATGGCTCTCAGGAGGTCAATAGCCTCCTATGTCAGGGCAGCAGGGCTGACTGGGGCAGGCCCTGAGGTGCCTGGGATGAAGGAGATGGCCACCCTCCTGGGTGAGTGGGCACGGGCAACTCGGTGAGGGGCTACTGAGAGGGCAGTGCTGGTACGGGAGGTGTCAGCTGTACCTGTAGCTGGGGTGGTTCTAGAGGACTCGGCCACCACCATGGAGCTTCCATCGGAAGAAGTATCTGAGTCAGTGTTGTCACCCCCTGTCTCCACCGTGGTGCTCCCCTCACCCTCCGTCCCACTGGTCCCCTCGGCAATAGTGGACTCTGCCTCCTAGGTCCCGTGGGATCAGCTCCCTCTGTCACCAGTACCCTTGCTCCTCTGTCAGATGATGCTAATGCACACATGGACAAGATGACAGAAGAAAAAAGAGCGAGAGAGAGAAAGGGAGCACTGGGTCAATTGCAGCCCTAACACCATAGATGGCATACTCATTATCGTCACACACAGGGATCAGGATTGAGTGCCCTGCATCACACTGGCATTACACTGGCTAGGTACCATAGCAAGATGTCACTGCCAAGTATCCTGGGTCGGTGCATGGCACCTTCATCCTGAGGAATAGCAGCATCCCAAATGTGATGGCACAATTACAGAGGCACAGGGTGTGGCTAATTGGTGAGTCTGGCTCCCCACCCAATGTATGTCAGTATATGCCTTCTGGTGTTGACCCCATACCATTGTGTAAGGCTAATGTTTGTCCCGCAATACTCCTAGGTGACCCTGGCTACCCAAACTTATTGTGGCTCCTGACCCCTGTGAGGAATGCCAGTACAGGGGCTGAGAATCGTTATAATGATGCACACGGGCGAACCAGGAGAATTATTGAAAGGACCTTTGGTCTTCTGAGGGCAGGATCAGAAGCCTGCATCTGACAGGTGGATCCCTGTGCTACTCACCCGAGAAGGTCACCTGGCCCACAGACGACATGTGCCTTGTCTGCAGGAGGAGAAGACCGGAAATGCCCATGTGGCAGCAGTGGACCCTGAGGACAGTGAGGATGAGGAGGCAGAGGATGAGGATGTGGACAACAGAACATCAGTTATACGTCAATACTTCCAATGACACACAGGTGAGACAGTGGAACTGACCATTCCTCTTATTATTGATGTTTTTTTGTGTGGCTGTAGCAGGATGGCGTTCACTTCCTTTGCATCTCTACTTACTGTCACCTATGGCTTCTCATTTTGCAGCTGTTGGTGATATGATAACAGTGTACTGATGTGATGACTACAGACAGTTACAGGTAATTAAATGTATGCCATCACAGTGTTCAGATCACTTGCACATCTTGTGACTGTTTCCATTTTTGGACATTTTCATCACATAAAACACTTTCATTTAGGTTGTGTTCAAGGGTGTTTATTGTAGTGCAAATCATTGACGTAAAAGTGCAATGGGGTGATGGTTGAGGAAAGTCCAGGGTATTGTTCCAGTCAGTTTGTAGCACAGGTGCAGTGTCCAAAGGGCCATAGGAAGGGGAGCAAAGGCAGTTCAAAGTGGACAAGGTGACAAGGTGGGACACAAGGGGGACATTCAGGAGGGTCTCATTTCCCAGCGGTTGTCTTGGTCTCTGCAAGTGTCTCTGGCTTCTGTATGGGTCGCAGAGAACGTTTCTGGTGCGGTTCATCTTCTGCAAGGGGAGGGCTGCTGGTGGCCTGTGGGTCCTGTGGCAGGGCCTCCTGCCGACAATCTGCATTGGAAGCGGTGGGCTGGTCAGTAGACTGGCTAGTGGTAGGGGCCCACTGGTGTGCTGTCCCTCATGATGATGGCCATATCTGCCAGCACCCCTGCTATGGAGACCATGGTGTTGTTGAGGGTCTGCAAGTCTTCCCTGATCTCCTGATGGTGTACCTCCTGCAGCCGCTTGTTCTCCTGCATGTTGGTAAGGATCTGGCCCATCTTGTCCTGGGATTGTTGGTAAGCCCCCAGGGCTTTAGTGAGTACCTCCTGGAGAGTCGGTTCCCTGGGCCTGTCCTCCTCCTGATGCACTGCGGTCCTCCAGTGTCCCTGTTCCCCTGTGCCTCTGTCCCATGAACGGTGTGCCCACTGCCACTGACCCCAGGTCCCTGATTGTCTTGGGTGTAAGGTGTGGACTGGGGTCGCTGTACATGTGTGCACACTGCTGATTGACGTGTCCTGGGGATAGAGGTGTGGGGACGTTGGGTTGGTGCTGTGGTTTTGGATACTGATGGGGGAGGCTCTGTGGTTGACAGGGAGTGGGCTGGGGTGGCCGACTGACCAGTGGTCCCTGATGGGCCAGGTAGTTCATCCAGATCCTGAGGTCCAGAGTTACTGTCATCAATGGGAGTGTCTTCTGTTGGGGGACTGGTTAGTCATGGCACCTCCTCGCCGCTGAGATTGGCTGAAGCACCTGTGGAGATGTAAGCGTTGTATTATTCTCCTTGTCTGTGACATACTGTACATCCCTTGCTTACCCTCTGTTGTTGCTGTTGTCCTGTCACCTTTGTTTGTGTATGGTGGTGGATTATGTACTTGTTAGTTCTCCGTGCTGTGCATGCTTTGGTGGTGGGTGTACATGCAGGGCTGTGAGGGCTGTCCATGCATTGGTATGTCATGCAGGGCTTGGCATTGGGGTTACTCAGATGTGTAGGTGCAGTGTGTGGGATGGAGTGGAGTGATGGTAGTGAGGGTGAGGGGATGTGATGGCATTCAGGTATGGTGGGTAATAAGTAGTAAATATTGACTCACCAGTGTCCAGTTCACCGGCAACTCCAGTGAGTCCCTCTGGGTGTTGTATTGCCAAGACTTGCTCCTCCCATGCTGTGAGCTGTGGGGGAGAACATGGGGGTCCGCCTCCAGTCCTCTGGATGACGAGCTGGTGCCTTGCTGCTACAGAATGCACTTTCCCCCGTGGGTCATTCCTCCTCTTCCTGATGTTGTCCCTTGTTCTTGGATGCTGTCCCATGGCGTTCACCCTGTCCAAGATTGTTCGCCATAGCTCCATCTTCCTGGCAATGGATATTTGCTGTACCTGTGCTCCAAACAGCTGTGGCTCTACCGTGAATGAATGACCCGCAACTTCTCATCAGTGAAACAGGGGTACCTTAGTGTGGACATGCGTGTTGTGTGGTGTGTGTTGTGCAGTGCGTGTTAACTGATGTGATGGGGTGTGGGACGTGGGGTGCGTGACAGATGGATGGGTGTTTGTAGTGTGTGTGTGTGTAGTTGTCTCAATGGTCTTAGTGTTAGTCTTGTGGCGCTTGTTGGTATTCGTAAAGGGTTGAGTGTAATGTGTGTGTGTTTTATAGTGCTGTTGGTGTGTGGGTGCTGTGTGTGTATGAGTGTGAGGTGTGTGATTTTCGTTTAGGCCAATGTTGTGTTGTTTTGTATTTGGGTGGCCGTTCTGAGCACGCCGGTGTGTACCACCAATGGTTTACCACCATTGAATGTCCGCCGTAGTGATTCTTGAGTCACAATGTGGTGGGCATTGTTTTGTTGGCGTAACGGTATGGGTGTGTTTACCGACCCTTTAACACTGACCTTTGGGCTGTCAGATTTGTGTCTGTGGCAGTATTGTGTCGGTTTGGTGTGTGTGTGTGTCATAATATGGCATTTGGATATCCACAACTGTGGTGGTATGTTGGCAGCTGTCACTGCGGCAGTAAGCAGCATTTACAGCCAATGTCGTAATGAGGGCCTTTGTGTTTTGTAGTAATCAGTAGTATTAATAGGCCTTTTACGTGTCATGGAAGTGGTGCCTTTGAGCTCACCGATGTAAACTTCTGCTTCTGTGCACTTAGCTCACATTTGGCGTACATGATGATTATGAATAGTGCTGGACAGTATGTGATACTGGCATGCACATGCTGGGATATGTATGTGCCAGTCTGTAGTAGATAACAACAAAGCATCTAGATTTCATTTAGAAAGGCTAGGGCATGAAAAGGCTAGTATGAGTGAGGACTGCAATGCTCAGACTGGAAATGTGGATTCTATATTCCTGAGGGCTGGTGTGGGAACCCACACACTAGAGAAAGGGGAGCAGAGTATCCTCTGTGTACATCAATGGTTTCTTTGATTCCAGAAAGAGTTACTTGTAGGTGGGGTCTGGACTCATTGTCAGGTAGATGGCAGGTTTCTATGAGGCATATATCATTGAAGGCTGACAGACAGTTGTGATCTCCGGTTACTCACTTGGCCTCTGCAGTGGTCAATCAAAATTGGAGCCACTCCAGCTATGTTAAACTATTCCTTCGACAATGGGCAGGGAAGAGCAGAGGATACCTCTGTGATTTAGGGTCTGATCCTTTGATATTCCTGTCATATCAACAGGCCAGCCACGTAATCACATCAGTGTCTGGATGTTGACTTTAGAAGTGGGAGCTTGAGTCCCACAAGTTGTTCAGGAACATTGTTCTTGAGCTGAGTTCAGCTGGAGAGGTAATCACCAAGATGTCCAATTGCTGAAGTCAAGAATACGAACCAAAGTCTGCTAGTTGTCCTGCTGTGTGAGGGGATATCACCCAGGAAGTCAACACCACTTTCCCTTAGCATAGAGTACCAGCCTACTGCCTGCCTGCAAAGACCAGTGGATCCTGTGAGGAGGAGGAGAATTCCTGGAGGGAGCTAGGGCCAGTGGGGAATCATGCTGAGTGGATCCAACTGAGCGAAGTGTGAGATGTGCATTCTGGTTGGGACCACTGCAAGAGTGTGGGCTGTCAGCCAGTTCTTGAGGAATCTACGAACATCTCTTTTGTGAGAGCTGAGATTAGCAACCCCCAGATGCCAGGAGGGAGCCACCTTGAAGCTAAGGCCATCGCCCATATGCATGCTGAAATCAACCTTGCCTGTGTTCCAGGAGGGGACCACTGTGAAGCTAGGTCCATCGTCTGCATGAATGCTAAATTTGATGACCCCCGTATGCCAGGATGAGGGTCACCATTCAGATGCAATCTGAAGTGGATGACCTCCATTTGACCAGTAAGGTGGTCATCATGAAGGATAGGGGCTCTGTGAAATGAGGGCCATTGCCCTGGATCATAGAGCCAAGGATGCTGTCAAGAACACTTACTGATTGCCACAGAAGCAAAGAAAGATGTCCAACACCTTTGTAGGCTGTATGAAGAATGAGGAGGCCCAAGGCATCTGCAGGGAAAGACTATTGAGTTTACAATCCCACTGCATTGGGTGACCAGAGTCCAAAAGGAAGAACCGTAGTGCTGCTGTGCTTGTCAGGTGCCATTAGGTTGGGTAAGACTGTTGTAGGCCATCAGGCCTGCTTGGGACCTGCACACATTTAACATCTAGCAATGTTAACATTAACTCTTAAGTTCAAACTTAGATGTTGTCGCATGGGGACAAACATGGGGTGCATTTGGAAGTCACCTCCATTATTTAATTTGAAAGTAAACCCACTAAATGGAAAAGAGGAGCATAGGGCTTCTGCCTAGGGCAATATGAGTATACTGACCTAAAGAGACTATGGGGATTATTTAGTTTGTTGTTTCTATGCTTTGTGTGTTTACATTAAAATACTCCTAACTAGATAAAAGGAAGAGTTTGACTGGACAATCAGCTTATTGTTGTTACTATTTGCATTTTGAATCTTATGCCGCTGTATGCCTTACACCTACCTTCCTCTCAAAGAGCCTTGGACTGCTCTACCGCTGCTATCACTGAGAGTCAAGTGCTAAAAGGGGTAGTACATGGCCAAGGTACTCAGGCCCCTTAGTAGGTCAGTCCTGCAACAGCAGGAATAAAAGCTAACAAAACCTATAGTTGTGCCTAGTAAACCCATACTTTCCCGTGGCCCACTGAAAGGGGTTCTGACAGCCTGCAAGTAAGCCAAATCTAGCAAAGCCTGCTCTGTGTGCCGCTGTATGATACCACAGTCTTGACATTACCTTGCACCTCGAATTGATATACCCTCTCATCGACAGCAGCCAAATCGCATAGTTACAAAATTTAAGTACTTTAGAAATGCACTGGAAATCTGTCTTAAATGGAGGAAGGAAAGATACGCTTCTTTGGTTAGAACAGAAAAACTGTTTATTATGATTAGATATAAAAACATTTTGCCAAAAAAACTAATTTGATGGGATCCTATGGTAATGGTAACACATCTGAAAAATGCTGAAATCATCGTCATTGTTATGAGCAAAAACACTAACCTCTGCCTCTCCATGTGGAATTGACGTGGAACTGCAGACTGGTGATCCCCAATGCAACTTCCACACTAGTGGAGCCTGTGAGAGTCCAACATTAAGGGCCCCACTCTACTAGGGCAGGGGAAGGGTGTGTGTGAAGTAAAACAGCAAAAAAGAAGCAGGAGTCTTATCTTAGGGTCGTTTCAGGTGAGCAGTGAAAATTCAGGCAGTTGAAGCACAGTACCTCCCAGTTATTATGCTCTGCATATAGTATGAAATGAGATTGTATTAAGGGGGTTATTACAACTTTGGAGGAGGTGTTAATCCATCCCAAAAGTGAGGGTAAAGTGACGGATATACCACCAGTCGTATTACGAGTTCCATAGGATATAATGGACTCGTAATACGGCTGGTGGTATATCCGTCACTTTACCGTCACTTTTGGGACGGATTAACACCTCCTCCAAAGTTGTAATAACCCCCTAAGTGTGTTGTCCACTTGTTGTAATTCTTGCTATTGTTTTCTTTGCTTACCATACTAACTATACTTCTACTTGACAATCACCTGTATCCCACCAAATGTTGATTCCTCTAATCTGAGAAGCACATATTCACATGATTAAATATTGGAACACACATCATTTATATTTTTACGCATTTGTTTTAGTTTTTTTAATTTAAGTGCATTCCAATGTTTACCTGTTTCTTACGCTGTGGTGCTGTTGTGTTGTACTTAGTTTACCTTTGAGAGCATATGAAATTATTTTTGCCACTAAACATTACATCATGAGTACTGATTGATATCCCAGAATTAGCAATGTTTATGTCAACTTCTAATGTGGCCTGTTGCTTGTTTTTCAGTTTCTTACTCAGAACATCAAACATCTAAATCAAAGACTACTGAGTTTGTTTGTGCACATAAAAACTGTCTTTTTTATTTCCAAAGTGTTTTACACAGTCAAATTACAAATGTACTTGCCTGAGTTCTTAATAATTTCTGCCTTTTTCAGGGTTGCATGTGTCCCTGTGCAAGGGCATGGCAAAGTGCCACTAATCGATTTATGAAAACTATACATATGTATATGAGGGCCCCTTACATTTATCTTGACTTGCACCAAGAGTTTGACTTACAACTGTTTTGCTAAACTGCTTGTCTTTTCCTTTCTCACAAATTTGCAGGACTTGCTCTCTAGAGTGATGACTACAAGGAGTAAGTACAGGTAAGTTTTCTTGTATGAGGGTTTGTGTGGAAATCTTGCCCCCCAAACATTGAAAGTGCCGATTGGAAATTGTTAGAAATTGGGTCCTTGCTTGGCAGTCATGTTACCCCCGGTCCAAGCAAGAAATCTCTCTCTAGTCAGGGTAAGTCATACACAATCCACATTATCCTGTGCCCACCCTCTGGTAGCTTGGCACTGAGCAATGAGGCTTAACTCAGAAGGCAATGGGTAAAGTATTTGTGCAATAAATCTTACCATAACACAGTATAAACACCACAAATTACACCACACAGGTTTAAAAAACATAGAATATTTATCTGGATAAAATTAGGTCAAAACGATCAAGATTTGATAAGTACACATTGAAATATCACTTTAGAGAGTGTTAAAAAGGGTCTTAAGTTCTTAAAAGCAATAAGCACAAAGTATCTGGTTTGAGTCAGTTATCTGCAGAGGAAGAGATGGGTGGAAAACGGGGAGGTGTGCGTCGGTTTCTCCAGGCGCACACAGATGATGCGTCAATATTTTTCATGCCCCCAGGGCCTTGCATCGATTCCTGGCGTGTGGACTTGGATCCTCTTCGGGTTTCAGGGTATTTGGACCCCGGGGACGATGCAGAGAAATCCTGGGCATGCAGGACAAAGTCACAGGAGCTGCATCAATCTGGTGGGCGCTGCGGGGAGATTTCTGTTGCATGGCAGGCGCTGCATCGATTCTTCTAGCAGGAAGTCAGGCTGCATCGTTCCGGATCGGCTATGCTTTGATCCAGTGGGCCATGTGTCTAAGTTCTGGTCGCAATGCTGGCGCTGCGTCAGTCTCCACTCGGAGAGCCGGGCTGCGTCGTTCCTGTTCTGCATGTGATGATTTTCTCACCACAATGCAGGCTATGCATCATTTCTGGCAGGCTGTGCATCGAAATTTCCCCGCACAAGGAGGTCTTTGCAGATATGAAGACTTTTTGGCCTTGGGACTTCAGAAAACAGGAGGGAAGCTCAATCCAAGCCCTTGGATAGCACTTCTCAGCAGAGCCAGAGGGCAGAAAAGCAGCAGGGCAACAGCAGGGCAGCAGTCCTTTGCAAAAAAGCTGTCAGTTGAGTCCTTTGGGCAGCCAGGCAGTTTCTCTTGACAGGTTGCAGGTCTTGGTTCAGAGTTTCTTAACCAGTGGTATCTTGTCCAGAAGTGTCTGAGTTGGTATGGTCAGAGGCCCTGTTTACATACCCAAATGTGCCTTTGAAGTGGGGTAGACTTCAAAGAGTGGCTTAGAAGTGCACAAGGTCCTCTTTCAGTTCCATCCTGTCTGCCAGGGTCCCAGTAGGGGGTTTGGCAGTCCATTGAGTGAGGGCAGGCCCTCCACCCTCCCAGCCCAGTAAGACACATTCAGTATGCAGATGTGTGCAGATGTGACTGAGCATCCTGTGTTTGGGGTTGTCTGAGTGAAATGCACAAGGGAGCTGTCAGCTAATTCAGCCAGACGTGTATAAGGCACAGAAGGATTTAAGTGCATAGAAATGCTCACTTTCTAAAAGTGGCATTTCTACAATAGTAATATTAAATCCAACTTCACCAGTCAGCAGGATTTTGTATCACCATTCTGGCCATAGTAAATATGACCTTGCTATACCTTTCAGATCAGAATCTACCACTCAAACAGTATATGAGGGTAACCTTAATGTTAGCCTTTAAAAGGAGCAGGCCACACAGCAGTGTAAAATGAATTTAGGAGTTGCACACTACCAGAACATATAAACTACACAGGTACATGCCCTGCCTTTTCCTTACACAGCACCCTGCCCTATGGGTTACCTAGGGCCTACCTTAGGGGTGACTCATATGTAGAAAAAGGGGGGTTTATAGCTTGGCAAGTACTTTTAAATGCCAAGTCGAATTGGCAGTGAAACTGCACACACAGGCCTTGCAATGGCAGGCCTGAGACATTGTTAAGGGGCTGCTTATGTGGGTGGCACACCCAGTGGTGCAGGCCCACTAGTGGCATTTAATCGACAGGCCCTGGGCACATGTAGTGCACTTTACTAGGGACTTATAAGTAAATTAAATAAGCCAATTGGGTATAAGCCAATGTCACCATGTTTTAAGGGAGAAAGCATATGTACTTTAGCACTGGCTAGCAGTGGTAGAGTGCGCAGCGTCCTAAAACCAGCAAAAACAGTGTCCAAAAAGTGGAGGGAGGCAGACAAAAAGTTAGGGGTGAACACTCTAAGGCTGTCAGGTCTAACAGAAATATAACCACACATTTTACCCAAAAAAACATTCCAATGTAGCACAAACACTAAAACATGCTATAAGTAGTTTTACCCAGAATATAACACAAAACTCACTGGTGAACTGCAAACATGTCAGGGATGTCTGAAGGTCACATGCCCCCTTGGTGTGTGACACATATCACAAACATATGATCACATAAATATGTAACATGCCAGGTCATCTTTGCATTCCATATGTGCACATCATTGACATATCATGGCAAAATAAACACACATGCATTCTACAGTCACAATAACAGAAACACATACAATTTTGGTGGAAGTGTCCAGTACCATGACAAATGCTTGCATCAAAATTAATAAGGCCATCACAAATGTACAACACTAATGTATGCATTTAAAATAATAACTAAAATACACAACCTGTGATTGTATCTGTTACAAATGAGAGGAAGTGCATGGCCCACAAATCAGCAGAAATAACATCATCAGCAAATAATTGGTAACAATCTAAAAATAGGGCCAGGACAAATATATTCTCAAAATAAAAATGTATTATAGAAATGAGATAACTCTCTCATAAGTAAAGTAAGGGAGAATGAACAGAAATCACAAAAGCACCAGGCCAGTAGTCCATAGTGTGGGTCCATGCCCACAACTTGCAGACTAATGTCACTGCCAGAATACACCACTTCTGGAAGAGACATCCATGCAGCAGACAGCAGACACCTCAAATATGTTATTGGAGGGGGTGGATCCTTGGGTTTTGATGGGTGGGTGTTGGCTTGGGAGGGGTGGGTTTGGGCTTGGGATTGGTGGTTTGGGATTTGGAAGAGGTGGGTTTGGGTTTAGGGGGGTGGATTGAGATTTCGTAGAGGTGGATTGGGATGTGGAAGTGGTAGGTTGGGATGTAGAAGGGGTGGGTTTGGATTTGGAAGGGGTGGATCGGGACTTGGAAGGAGTGGTTTGGTTTTGTAAGAGGTGGGTTAGAATTTGGAAGTGGTGGGTTGGGATTTAGAAGGGGTGGTTTAGGATTTAGTAGGGGTCAGGGCCAGGGAAAAGAGCAGAGTCTCCTTAGGAAAATGGGTAGGGTGTTCAGGACTGAGTTGGGTTTGGGAGGTAGCGGGAATGGTTGTGTCTGTTGTGCATGTATCTGTTGAAGGTAGGGGTAAGTGAGGGTCTGGTGTATGTGGTGCATCTGTAAGTTTTGTTTTTTACTGTTGGTCAGTTGGGTTGGTGAGTGTGGGCATTTGCGCTGAGTATGTGTTTGTGTGGACTTGTCAGCTGTGGCTGTGGTGTATGTTGCTGTGGTGTCTGTGGGTGTGCTAGTGCATGCATGTGTGGTGGTGGGAGTGATGATTGGTGCTGTGTCTGTGGTGTGTGTCTGTTTTGGGGTTGTGGTGCGTGAAATAACGGGGTGTGCTGGTGGTGTCTGTGGGTGTTGATGTAGTGGTGGGTGTCTTGCCTGGGTGTATCTTTGTGTACGGTTTAGTGGTGGGTGTAGTAGCTGGGGGTGTGACTGTGGTGGTGTGTGTTGTGAATACATCTGTCTGTCTGTGCTTATGTTTCTTGCCATGCTTGTTTTGGGATGTGCTGCATGAGGCTGTTGTTGTGAGTGTGTGCATATGTTTGTGTTTGCTTTGGACTGAGTTGAGCGATTTGGGTTGTGGAAGGGTGGGAGTCTAGACATGAGGCTGGGGTGGTGGAGGCTGCATCCATTGAGGAGGTCAGACCCTGGAATGACCATTGTAGGCCAGACAGGAAACTATGAATGCCATTCAGGTAAGCCAGCATGTGGGTGTTCTGGCCAGCCAGCTCCTGAATGGCATTCATTAATGCAGTCTGGGCTACTACGATTGTTCTTAATAGATCTATGGCCTCCTCAGGGAGCGCAGCCTATGACACTGGGGCAGAGGTGCCTGCAGCAAAGATTATGCCACCCCTTTTAGGGGGTTGGCCATTGCCTAGTGGGGGAGCAAGAGGGAGGGTGGAGCTGGGAATGCAGGGGGCAGGTGAAGATGTATGTGTCACAGTCTCTCCAGGGTCTGCCCCCACTAGGGATAGTATTTTTTTGGAAGCCTCTGAGGACGATGTTGAGTTACTCATGGTCACCTGGCCAGTCCCTCACCCTCCCTGCTAATGGGTCCCTCCGTGTCGGTGGTCTCAGCACCCCAACCCCCAGTGGCCAGCTTCATCCCTGCAGATGTGGCCGCTGTCACCTTCACCTTGCACAGTTATCGCTGAAAAACAAGATTGAACAGTTATAGTGTACCTGTGAGAACACAATTGGACATCTATGTTCATTACACAACATTTGCAACAAGTTCAGTTATCCCCCATCTCTGCTCCCATATCATGGATGCCTTTGTCACTCAAACACTTATAATTCACTTTATAACAATGGGTTCCAACAGCACATGTGAACACATAGGCCTGGCCATATCTCTGGTTCCTTTCTCCCAAAGGATGAGATTTTTGGATGGACTTTGCCTGCCCAAAATGGGACACCCCATCATCTATGTGATGTAGCCTTCCATATGCAAATGTCCCTTTCACAATAATATTGTTAAGCATCAGCAAATTACTCTCTGGGCAGGACTAAGGACAATAAAATGTTGTCTGTGGGATGCACACATCTCTCACCAATGAGGACAAATTCCTGTCTGTTGCTTAAAAGACATGTTTGTAAAGAAATTCATGTTGCCATTCACAGACCGGCTTACATGCACAATTGTGATGGGGTAAGGACTCAGGTCCACCAGTTACTGTCAACAGAAAGTATTATAATTTTGCTGGGGAAACTGCTGTCAAAACGTATTAGGTAAGAAAGGATGTCACTGTACACAGAATATTAAAACTGTCAGTGCAGATGCACATTCTGAAATTGCCATAGCACCATCCTAGTAATGTCAAGTCAGAAATATCAGCTGCTTCACAATTGTGCAGTTTGCCACAGTCACCAGTGAGGAAGTCTACATCCACTACACACATGTGTGATGTACCATCACATCTAACCTAATCAAGACTTGGGGTACGTTTATTTAAATTGTCACTCATGTCATTGTGTAAATGCTGGCATTCTCATGTGTGCATGCAGCCAGGTGTTTGCTCACAATAGTAACTGCCTTGGGAGAAGGAATCCAGTGGCATGAGACAGCACAAAACAACACAACACACAGATCATCAGACACAGCCTGACCAACTTACATCTCCAGAAATCATCATGGGATTTGGATGTGTGCCTTCCTCACAGCTGTTGGCATAAAACATGGCTGGACAGTAAATAGGTTAAACCACAACAATATCTCAAAACAGTTACTTACCCCCTTGTTGCTGCTGATAGGACGTCAACTGCCCATCCAGCTCTGATTAAGCCACCGCAAGGATGCAGACCATTAGGGGTAAGGGTGCAGCGAACCCTCCTGCGCTGTCCAGGAACTACCAGGGTCTGAGGCGGCTAATCACCATTACTATGAAGAAACTTTGAACGGAAGACATGACATCAGTAAAAGGGAGTCCCCTTTGGTGGAGGACTGGCTGGCTTAGCTTTCAGCAGATTTCCTAGTTTCTCAACACAGATTCTCCCACCTCTTCTGACACTGAACGTCACTTGTGGACCCTCAAGGTAGGCTCCTTCTTCATGATGGCCTTCCAGATATCCCACTTTTGATGGATGTTGACCAGTATAGATGACATAATAGAACAGGAAAAGGCAATTCAGTTTCACTGTTGGGGTGCATTGCTATGACATATATTTCCAAAGAGCACGTACATTTACAAAACAATTACAATTTCTTTTGTCAACAAAACAGTCACAGGTAGAGTGGAAATACTGATTTGCAGTGATCTCGTGTGTACCATAAATACTTGCTAGATCCTCATGTTACCTACTCAGGCCTACAACATAATCTTGGCTAGAAATATGCAACCAATTCTGTTTTAAGAGCCACTCATTGTCACTCACAATCATTGCGAGGCACTGTAGGCCTAACCACCTGTACAATCCTTGTACATAATCATATTCACATCCTACATTGGCTGTCTGCCTGAACTCCCAAGAGTCAGAACCAATGGTCTACATCACATTGATTAAGGGCAACAGAGGAGGATTGCTATGTGTCATTGAGAGCAAGGATTCGTGGGATGTTTGGAAATGTGAGGATTCTAACTAGACAGACTGGGATGCATGATGGTGAGCTACTGTCATCTGAACTTGCTGCACCTAAAATAGGTCTAACTACGTATGGCTTCATGACAGGTTGAAATCATACAGAGCTAAAGGATTGACAATATGTGAAGGACTCTCATGTGACAGTACAGCATCAGCCAAGTCCAGAACCCCAAATCTTTCAAACCTACTCACTGTTGTTTCAACATTGGCTTTATGGTGCTGGTCATGCCACTGGTACACTGTCTTGTGGCCATTGTCAGTCAGTGTCCTGCTGTTTGTGTGAGGAAATAGGATTTGTGTGACACATAGCCACATATTGCAGCTTCTACTGTTAGGCAGCTTAACATTGTCATGCACAGAACATTCATACAATGGTCAAACAAATCTGTCCCAGATACATCATTCTGTCAACTCAAAGCACAACAACAACCATGTTAACAAAAGGGAACCTATGAACCATAAAGGAAGGAGTCACTTAGTCAAACATTCCTGAATCAGGCACGTACCTGTTTCTCTGAGGTCCCATACATTTGGCAGTGCAGAGACAGACCCTCCCTGATAAAGAGTTCCAGCTCCTCAGGGGAGAAGGCAGGGGACCTGCCACTTGCATTGCCTGGCATCCTGGCGGCTCCCAGAGCTTCATAACAAGTGCAAAAAATTAGGAGGTCTTGATGGATGCAGTGATAGGACGCAAATGATTTATTTACACAATGTGACGCCCATGACAGGCACAGACATAGCCACTGGCTTTCGTGCCTGGCCTTCACACATGTTAGCCTCAATACAGTCACCAGGACTGATGCTCATTCAATCCCTATGGCAGATGAGCTAATACATACTCTGGCTGCTGCCAAGTATCTCAGTACATTTGATTTGACTGTTGTATATTGGCAGATCAAATTATCAGAGGATGCCAAACCTAAAACACCATTTTCAACATCTAGCAGGCACTAACAGTTTACAGTGATGCCCTTTGGTTTGAAGCATGCCTCTGCAACATTTCAAAGGTTGGTGAACAAAGTTCTCCAAGGCCTGGAAAGCTTTAGTGCAGCATATCTAGATGATGTAGCTGTATATTTAGATCACAAAAACAAGATACACTGTTTCAAAAAGAAAAAGGACATGTAGAACGACACAGGGCAACCCTCTTGTTAGAAGCAAATGCCCTCATACATCCAATATGATGTGATGCTTCATCATCGGGCATGCTCCTCCTGCAATGTCTGATGGACACCCCGTAAAGGGGGCTCTTTGCCGGAGATCTTTTCCCAATATTTCTGTGCCGTGGTAAGAGGTATAGAGGACAATGCTCACCTACAGGCACATTAAGGATAGGAGAGCAAAAGAAGAATAAAATTGGCTCAAAACCTAGCACATCACCATAAATTTATTTGATCAAGGAAGGGTCTTGGCCAAAGTTAAAATCAAAAGGAGAGTGAAAGTAGAGCTAATGCTCATTCACTCTCTGAATCAAGGTGAAGAAGGGGGAGGAAACTACCTTACACCCTGTTTGGATGGCTCAACATGTTTCGCGTCTCAAGGGTCCATATGGATCCAACGACTCTTCATCAGGACCAAAACACTCGCCACTTCTCCTTTACTACATACACAGACCTCAATACGTCTTGAATTGTCAGTCTACTAGTCTCTGGTCACTTACTCAAATAAACTGCACATCGGGCTAGTCTAGTACACAAGATCGCCCTGTAGAGAGATAATAAAAACGACAAACATCTCAAATCCAATGCAAGTCATGTTATTCTATGCACATACAAATAAAAGGTGGCACTCTGTGAACAAAAAGTGCTACCATGCTCAGTGGTAGTGTGGGATACTGTAGTATACTGGCTTACCGTCCCACATTATGGCTCCGGCTCCCTAGGAATACACATGCTGGGAGACAGGTGCAATCAATATAAAGACATTAAAACATTGTTATTGGGGTATTGTACTTAAAAGTACCTCAAGTCCAGTCATTTGGGAGATGTGAGATCAAAACAAACTAAGTCACGGTCCTGCCAAACCAATCAAAAGGAAACACAGTTAAAAATGAACATCCAGGTGTATGATAACACACCAGCGGCCCAACACCTATGCCACATGCTGTCCAGGAACTAGCAGGGTCTGGGGCGGCTAATCACCATTACTATGGAGAAACTTTGAACGGAAGACATGACATCGGTAAAAGGGAGTCCCCTTTGGTGAATGACAAAGCTGCTGACTAACACAGAACAGAGAGTAATTTAAAACAACAGTAAGCCCATGCTGAAACTGCTAGGCAACCCAGTCAAATTGGGGTGTAAAATCACTCATGCATGCTTTTACTTACATTCGTGCAGCCAGTCAATCAAATCAATCAATCCAAAAATGTATTAAGCACGCTACTCACCCGGTAGGGTCTCAAGGCGCTGTAGGGTGGGTAAGGGGTGGATGCTGATTACTGCTCAAAAAGCCAGGTCTTGAGGTGGTTTCTGAATGTCAGGAGGTCCTGAGTCTTGCGTAGGTTGGTGGGGAGGGAGTTCCAGGACTTGGAGACGAGGTAGGAGAAGGATCTGCCTCCGGAGGTAGTGCGTTGGATGCGGGGGACTGTGGCAAGGTCAGCCGAGCGGAGGAGATGAGTGGGTGCGTGGAAGTTCACTCGTTCGTTGAGGTAGGCTGGTCCAGTGTTGTGGAGGGATTTGTAGGCGTGGGTGAGGACTTTGAAAATGATCCTTTTGCTGATGGGCAGCCAGTTAAGGGATCTGAGGTGGGCAGAGATGTGTTCATGGCATGGGAGGTTCAGGATGAGATATGCAGCTGCGTTCTGGATTCGCTGGAGTTTCTGCTGAAGCTTGGGTGTGGTACCAGCGTAGAGGGCTTTTCCATAGTGTAATCTGCTGCTGATGATGGTTTTTCTGGTTTCTATGGGGATCCATTTGAAGGTCTTCCATAGCATGCGAAGGGTGTTGAAACAGGAGCAAGTTATGGTGTTGATTTGCTGGGCCATGGAGAGAGATGAGTCTAAGATGATGCCGAGATTGCGTGTGTGGGTGGAGGGTGTTGGGCATGTTCTTAGGGCGGTGGGCCACCAGGAGTCTTACCATACCGTCTTGTTGGGGCCGAAGATGATGATTTCTGTTTTGTTGGAGTTGAGTTTGAGGTGGTTTGCTGTCATCCATTTGGCGGTGTCGAGGAGTCTGGCATGGAGACTTGTCTTGGCAGTGGTGGGGTTCCTGGTGAGGTAGATGACGAGCTGGGTGTTGTCTGCATACAAGATGATGGTGATTCTGTGGAGGCGGAGGATGTTGGCGAGCCGGGCCATGTAAATGTTGAAGAGGGTAAGGCTTAGATTGGACCACTGGGGGAACCCGCAGATGATCTTGGTTGCTGGGGACTGGAAGGGAGGGCGGCGGACTTTCTGTATTCTTTCGGCGAGGAAGGAGGTGAGCCAGTCCAGGGCCTTGTGTCGGATTCCTGCATGGAGGATTTGGTGGCAAACAGTGTCAAAGGCTGCGGAGAGGTCCAGGAGGATGAGTGCAACAGTCTCGCCCTTGTCAACTCTGGTTCTGATGTCGTCAGTGCAGGCGATGAAGGCGGTCTCAGTGCTGTGGTTCTTGTGGAATCCAGACTGGGAGGCTTGAGTGCGTTGTTTTCCTTTAGGAAGTGAGACAGATGGGCGTTCACTACCTTCTCAGTGACATTGGCGGGGAAAGGGTGAAGAGAAATGGGGTGGTAGTTCTTGAGGTCTTCCGGGTCCGCTTTGGGTTTTTTGAGGAGTGCGGTGACTTCGGCTTTCTTCCAGGTGTCTGGGAAGGTGGTGGCGTCGAAGGAGCTGTTGATTACGGCGCGGAGCTGGGGATCGATGATTGGGCTGGCCTTATTGAAGATGTGGTAGGGGCAGGGGGCTGTGGGGGAGCCTGAGTGGATGGAGTTCATTTTTTTCAGTTTCTTCGTCGTCGGTAGGGGTTCAGGTGTGCAGTTAGTAGGAGTGGGAGGGTGTGGTGTTGTTGGTCATGTCGATGGTGTTGGTGGTGATGATGGTGGGTGCAGATGTTGTGAAGCTGTTGTGTATGTCTAAAATTTTGAGGTGAAAGTAGTTGGAGAGGGAGTTGCAAAGGTTCTGTGTGTAAGGGGGGTCGATGGTGCAGGATTTGGGTTTGGTGAGCTCTTTGATGATGGTAAAGAGTTCCTTGCTGTTATGTGAGTTACTATCTATGCGTTCTTTGTAGTAAGGCCTTTTGGTGGTCCGGATGAGTTGGTGGTGTTTGTGTATGGTGGCTTTGATGGTGGAGAAGTTCATCATGGAGGGTTCTTGGCACCAAGCTTTCTCGGTTTTGCGGCATTCACGCTTGGAGGCTTGGAGTTCAGTGGTGAACCAGTTGGTGGTCTTGATGTTGCGGGTGTTGTTGTTACTTTTCAGTGGGGCGAGGGAGTCTGCGCTGGTTGTAAGCCATTGTGTGAGGTTGTGAGCAGCGGTGTTGGGGTCGTTGGTGAGAGGGGGTGGAGCTTGTGTGAGCTTGGCGTTCAGGTGTTCTATGGGGATCTTGTCCCACATTCGGTAGGGTGTGGTGTGTTGTCGGTAGTGGGTGGGGGGTTGCCAGTCCTCCACTCGGGACCTACCCCAGGGCAGTGTTCCTGCAATTATGCATGGAATGCAATCAGCAATGTAGATAAGCCGATAAGACTTGGAAGTCAATCAGCAAAGTGTAAGCTGATAGGCTCCCCAGGGTCAAGAGGTAAAGCGCTGCAAAAATAAACAAAGGACACATGAGAGAGCATGTCTCCTTCAAAGCACCATAGAAATAAACATAGGACTGAGAACAGCCAGACACGAAAATACAAGGAAACTATCCGATTCCATGCAAGAGTCAAAAAATAGTCGTAACAGAAAAAAATATAAGCACTGTACGCATGATGGAATGTGCAGTATTAATGAAACCACATGTTTAAACAAGTCATGTCAGCAGAGGATAGCAGGAAAATAGACAATATATGTAGAAAAAATGAATACATGGAAAGCATAGGGCCCCCATGGGAGATAACAAACACATCTCAACCAATGTGTGCCAATAAAAAGTACACTCAATGACAATTAGTGAGCAAAATGCAACCATGGGATGTCATCATTTAACACGTGGGTATGTGTCCCCAATTTGAACACCCAACTCTGTTTAGTCTCAAAAAGGGACCTCGAATCACTACTTATGAATTTAGGGAAGATCAAGAATACCCACCACGTCATCGGTATTGTGGTGCAGTTCTAAAAAATGTACACTCAGTTTCGTAGTGGTGCGGCCACACCTGATATTACTCCGGTGCTCATTAATCCTTATTTGACTGATCTGTTGGTCATTCCAATGTAGCATAAGCCACAAGGGCCAGTAATCATAAATACAATTACTTGTGTTACAATTAGTATGTTTGACAAGTCGCACAGTGCCTATTGGTTCGAGGTCAAGCGCATCCAGGTGTCTGGTAAGAGGGCAGACATTGCAATTACCACATGGATAGTGACCTGAAACAGGGGGGAGATTCCAAAGTTTCATTTGTTTTGAGTCCACACGGTCCGTTGGTAATCAAGTATGGACCACCATATCTTTGGTATTGGTTGTCCTCTTGAAAGCAAACAAGGGTTTTGGAATTAATTCACCTCCACTCACTATGATAGACCATCTCTGGTTGATCAATTTCTTTATGGTATTGGACAAAGGTGTATATATGGACACACAGGTCAAACAGCAACGCAACCGCAAGAACTGTCTGTAGGGTAAATTATCACCAATGATTTTGGGTGGTCACTCTCATAGAGTAACATGCTGTTACAATCTGTGGTCTTATGATAGGTGCATGTTTTCAGTTTACCTTTATCAATACTGATCATCAGATCCAAAAAGGGGATGTGTGTTGAAGAGAAAGAAGAGATGAATTTAAAAAAAGGGTCAAGGCTGTTAATCCACACGGTGAAGGAATTAACATCTACTAACAAACCTTACCATACAATCAAAATATAATTGATGTACCGTCGCCATAGTTTGATATTGTCATAAGAAGGGTTAGAAGTAGGAAGTATGTGCCGTTTTTCAAAATCTTACATGTACAAACGGGCCAGACTTGGTGCGAAAGTACTGCCCATCGAGGTCCCCCGTATCTGATGGAAAAATAGATCCTCAAATTGAAAAAAGTTTTCAGTCATGGCTAACGTAGCACACTGCATGAGAAAATTAACTGGGGTAGAGGAGCTCCATGTCCCCTCAAGGAGGGCATTCTCAACTACTTGCAGCGTAGCCTCCTGGGGTATGTTGGTGTATAGCCCTTCTACATCAAGTGTTATGAGTGCATGACCTTCCACAGTAGAATTGATTGATTCAATCAAATTCAAGACATCCTTAGTGTTATTTAAGTAAGTGATGGATTCCCTTACTAACGGTTGCAAAAAGTGATCACAAAAAGTGGACAAGGGCTCTAAAATAGAACCAGTACCAGAAACTATAGGGCGTCCGGGTGGAGGAACACTCCCCTTGTGTATCTTAGGGAAGCAGTAAAAGTACAGAGTTCATGGATGGACGTTATCCAGAAACTCTGCCTCTTTTTGGGAAATCCATAAATTACTGGAAGCTTCCTCAATCATACTCCGTATCTGGATCTGTAATCTCTCTGTGGGGTCTCGTACGATAGGGGCATAATAGGTGGAATCCCTTAAGAGGCAGATGCACTCCTGCCTATAGTCATTGAAATTCATAACGACTATGGCCCCTTATCAGCTAGTTTCATCACAATAGTCCGGTCAGCTGCCAAGACTTTCATTGCATTCTTCTCTCTGGTCGGGATATTGATAAAGGAATGTTTAGGTTGTAATTTCTTAAGGTCAGACATCACTGCTTTTTCAAAGGCAAGTAATTCACATGGCATAGCTAGTGAAGGGGGAACAAAGGATGAGGGTTTCTTTAATCCAGAATCCTATTTATGGGGGTCAACTGGTTTAACCTTAAAAAAGAATTGTAACGAAATCTTTCTGGAAAATTGTGAAAGTTCACAATTTAGTCAAAAAAGTCTTCATTGGGAGTAGGCACAAAGCTTAGGCGTCTGCTGTATATTTAGCTCCACCTGGGAGGATCACCTGGTCCACCTTGGAAATGTGCTTGAGACCCTGGAAAAGGCAGGTCTCACTAGTAAGGCATCAAAATGCCAGATAGGGCAGGGCAAAGGGGTGTATTTCGACCACCTGGTAGATGGAGGCAAAATTCAGCCACTACAGGTCAAGATCCAATCATGGATTAGGCTGCCCCTACTACTCAAACCCAAGTCAGAGCCTTCTTAGGCCTGACTGGGTACAACAGAAGGTTCATTAAAGCACCCTTAAATGTCCTCACATCCAAAAGGATGCCAAAGAAAGACCTGTGGACAGCTAACTGCCAGAAGGCCTTTGATTACCTGAAACAGGCCTCGGCTCCCATTCTAATCCAAACAATTCATTGTCTAGACAGATGCTTCTGAGGTAGGGACAGCAGCAGTACTTTCACAACTAAATGAAGAAAGCCAGGATCAACCTGTTGACCCCCAGAGAAAAGTGGTTGTCAGCTACTGGAGGAAAGCCTTTGTTGTGGTCTGGGCTTTAAAGAAGCTGAGGCCATACCTGTTTGGCACTCACTTTCTAGTCCAGACAGACCACAAGCCCCTCTTATGGCTTAGACAAATGAAATGTGAAAGGTCCATATTGTTGAGGTGGTCCATCTCCCTACAGGGAATGGACTATACAGTGGAACATAGACCTGGGAGTAACCACTCTAATCCAGATATTTCAACTAAGACATTGAAGACTCAACTGGGCAAGGTTAGTCTTATTGTCCTTTGTTTTGGGGGGGTGGGGTTATGTAGGAAAGTCACTCTCTTTGGCATGGTTACCCCTACTTTTTGGCTGGTTATCAGTGTGTTTAGACTGTTTGCACTGGGATCCTGTTAACCGGGACCCCATTGATTGTGCACTCTACTTTAAATGTGGTTGCTTTGGTATCCTTTACACCCCACAATTGGCATACAGGTGTACCCCAGTAAGTCCCTAGTATATGGTACTGAGGTACCCAGGGCATTGGTACACCGGGAGACCCCCATGGGCTGCAGCATGTATTATGGCACCCATGGAAGTCCATGCAAACTATGGCCCTCATTACAACATTGGCGGTAAAAGCCGCTTACTTCTGTTCAGAAAACCGCCAACACACCGCCGCGGAATTCCGCCACAGCTATTATCACCCACATTTCAGAATCCGCCAAAATCCAGACACCCACACAAGTCCGCCACACCAAAGGTCAGTGATAAACTGGCGAAAACAAAACCTCCACTGTCACGCCAACAGAAAAACGCCCACACTATCACGAGACATGAATCCACGCGGCGGTCGTTCAACCGCGGTATTCCATTGGCGGTACACACCGCCGTGCTCAAAATACACACACTCTTACAAAACACAGCCACATTGGACAATTCGAAATACACACAAATGATACACATACACACACCCAATCCAATATAAAACACACACCCACATCACCCACAAACCACTACAACAAAAAATTCCAAAAGAAGGCCAGTGAGAGACAGCACCAGCAAGAACAACAGCATCCACAGGCACACAACACCATCACCCACAGAACTTCCACGCACCTCACACAACACAACACTACATATCAGCACACTTATCACCACACACTCCACCCCACACATCACCTACACCACCCCATGGCACGGCAAAGACAATCCAGGTTCTCAGAGGAGGAGCTCAGGGTCATGGTGGAGGAAATCGTCCGGGTAGAGCCATAGCTATTCGGATCACAGGTGCAGCACACCTCAATAACAAGGAAGATGGAGCTATGGCAAAGAATAGTGGACAGGGTCAATGCAGTGAGACAGCACCCAAGAAATCGGGAGGACATCAGGAAGAGGTGGAACGACCTACGGGGGAAGGTACGTTCCGTGGTCTCAAGACACCACCAAGCGGTACAGCGGACTGGCGGCAGACCCCCACCTCCTCACACACAATTAACAACATGGGAGGAGGAGGTCTTGGCGATTCTGCATCCTGAGGGCCTCACAGGAGTAGGTGGAGGAATGGACTCTGGTAAGACAAATCTTAATTATTACATCCCCCACTCTACCTGCATGCCAGCACATACCCCCACCTTCACCCTCACCCCCAGCACCCTAACTCCTCACATATGTCCCAACATCACAAATCACCCATCCCAACACCAAACCCTGCATGCAACATCAAAGCATGGACACACATCACAAAAGCATGCCCACTGCACATACCCATACAACCCCATAAACCATCATCACACAAGGTCCCACACAGGAATGCAAGCACTGGGGTACACGGTCACCCACCCATTGCACACCATGACACACACAGATGTAATAACCATCCTTTTATACTCCTGCAGGACCCCTACCCAACGTCACCGGACAGGAGGGTCCACACATGTCCACACCACCAACAGAAGAGGCCCACAGTGATGACAGCACCTCTGTCCAACTGGATCTAGATGACCAGCCCGGCCCATTGGGGACCTTGGGACAGTCGGTTCCCCTCACCCAGTCACAGGCCACCACAGACCTTCCCCTCTCTGGAAACACCAGCACAGCACCCACCCAGCAGGGCCATACCTCCGTCCCCAGGACACGTCAATCAGCTGTGTGTCTACCACTACAGGGAACCCAGGCTAACCCACCACCCCAACAGCAACAGGGACCTGGAGGCAGTGGCAGTGGGCACACAGTCCAGGGGAACCGACTCTCCACAAGGCCCTCTCCTCCATCATGGGAGCCTACCACCACTCCCAGGAGACGATGGCAACGGTACTGGCCAAGTTTCAGGAGACCCGGCGCCTGCAGGAGGAACAGTATATGGGCTTCAAGGAGGAACTCAGAACCATCAGCTCCACCCTGGGCACCATCGTAGGGGTGCTGAAGGAAGTACTCAACACCAGGAGGGACACTGTGGCACAACAAGGGGCCCTGGACACTAGCATTGACAATGAACTGCCCACCACCCCCGCCGGCGCTAGTGGACAGGACGCCCCGCCACAGGACCACCACACCAGCACCCCACCCTCTGCAGAGGTAGAACCACCCCGCAAACGGTCCCTGAGATCCAGGACAAAGACAGAGCACGATGACCCCCGCCAAAAAATGAGACCACCTTGATTGTCATCCTACTGTCCCACTTTGTCACCCTGTCCATACTTAAAGTGCCCCAGCTCCACTTCCTATGCCCATATGGGCAATGCACCTGTGAGACTAATAGACTGGACTGTGCCATGGACATTCCTCCGCCATCACCCCTCACCATTTCACTACCCCCTCCAATATTGAGCACTTAAATAAACACAATTAAAGCACAAAACAATCTGGAGTCTATCTCTGATTTCAAAATAGTGTATTAGCAATTACAGTGACAAAATGCTCTTTCAATTGTAATGTCAACATACCTATGTCACACAGCTCTAGTCCATGAGGAATCTAAGCAGATGTCACACAGTGGGACCCACATCTGTGAAATCGTAAGGGAAAGTGACAACTCAGTGACCATACACTGGGTGAAAACGACAGACAGTAGAGAGGTAGTAGTGTTAAAGTACATGTAGTAGGCAGGTCTGTACTCTTACCTGTGTCTCACTGGAAATATTGCTGGATCACTGAGTCCCTGTTGTTAATGTCTTCTTCCTCTGCTTCCTCATCTTCACTGTCCACAGGCTCCACAGCTGCACAGCTCCACAGCTCCACAGCTGCCACAACACCGCCATCTGGGCCATCCTCCTGCAGAAAAGGCACCTGTCGTCGCAAAGCCAAGTTGTGAAGCATACAGCAGGCCACGATGATCTTGCACACCTTCTTTGGTGAGTAGAATAGGGATCCACCTGTCATATGGAGGCACCTGAACCTGGCCTTCAGGAGGCCGAAGGTCCGCTCGATCACCCTCCTAGTTCGCCCATGGGCCTCATTGTAGCATTCCTCTGCCCTTGTCCTGGGATTCCTCACTGGGTCAGTAGCCTTGACAGGTTGGGGTAACCAGAGTCACCTGCAAATGGTGAGGGGCAACTGTTAGACATGCACTAACCTGGAGGGATATCCCCAAACCCAGACAACCATTCCCACTGACTTGCTTCCAGGTGCTCACCTAATAGCCACACACAGTGCCTCTGGAGTTGACCCATCACATAAGGGATGTTGCTATTCCGCAGGATGTAGGCGTCATGCACTGAGCCAGGGAACATGGCATTCACATGGGAGATGTACTGGTCTGCCAAACATACCATCTTTACATTCATCGAATGATAACTCTTCTGGTTTCTCTACACCTGTTCACTCCTGTGGGGGGGACCAAAGCCACATGGGTCCCATCAATGGCACCTATGATGTTGGGGATGTGTCCCAGGGCATAGAAAAACTATGTAGCTCTGCATGTGTTTCAGAAGGGCAGACAACACTCTGGACAATACGTTGGAAAACATAGGCTGGGACATCCCTGATGCAATGGCCACTGTTGTTTGAAAAGACCCACTTGCAAGGAAATGGAGCACTGACAGCACCTGCACTTAAGGGGGGATTCCTGTGGGATGGCGAATTGCTGACATCAGGTCTGGCTCCAACTGGGTACACAGTTCCTGGATTGTGGCACGGTCAAGCCTGTATGTGATAATCACATGTCGCTCCTCCATTGTTGACAGGTCCACCAACGGTCGGTACACCGGAGGATGCCGCTATCTCCTCACATGTCCCAGTGGACGGTGCCTATGAAGGACAACAGCGAGCACAGAGTCAAACAACTCAGAGGTACGTACCCACGGTTTACACAGAACAACATTCATACACAAAAGATGGCCTGTATGTGTGTAGAGTCTAGGCCTAGGTATGTGTGACGCAGTTGAAAATGAAGCGATGGTGGCCCCTGAAATGGCGGCTGCCTGACCTGTAAAGTGGGACAATGAGATGTGAGGTAACTGCGCTGGCGTTGGACACCGTCGCGGTAGGCGGTCGAAGACCTCGGCGCAATGTTGCATTGGTTAACATTGGACCCTATGGGTCCCAGGAGCCAATGACGATGTACGCCGGCGGTGACGGTACACACCGCCGCGGACGTGACCGCCATTTTCTATCTGTTCAATCACTCGATACCTGATCTTCGACAGGAGAGGACCTACACTGCAAGTGCTGCTGTGACCTCTGTCTGGAAGAGACAATGGCTCGAGTCTCTGGGGAAAGGGCCGCTGCCTTCACATCGGAGAAGTTGGAGAAGCTCGTGGATGGGGTCCTCCCCCAGTACACGCTACTCTACAGTCCTCCAGACAAACAGGTAAGTACACAGGGAGCATGTTGTATGGGCTATGCCTGTGTGGAGAGGGCTGGATGTAAGAAGGAAGGGGGGAGAGTGCTGCATGCATGAAAGACGGTGAATGCATGTGCCACATGGCAAGGGTAGGGATGGGGGCCAATCAGTTTGACGGTGCAGTTGGTAATAACTTCTCTTTTTCCCCTGTACATTTCATGTAGGTCAGCGCCCACCAGAAAAAAGATATTTGGCGTGCCATCGCCAAGGACGTCCAGACCCTGGGGGTCTACCACAGATGGAGCACCCACTGCCGGAAAAGATGGGAGGACATTCGCCGCTGGAGCAAGAAGATGGCGGAGGCTCAGCTGGGCATGGCCTCCCAACGTGGGAGGGGTGCCCGTCACACCATGACCCCCCTGATGTTCAGGATCCTGGTGGTGGCCTACCCAGAGTTGGATGGGCAATTGAGGGCATCACAGCAGCCACAAGGGGGTGAGTACACTCTCATTCTGTTGACTTTGCGCGCAGTGGAGGTGCCTGGGTGGGGGAGGTGGGATGTGGGTTTCCCTAGGCCAGGGCGAGTTCCGTAGGCAAGGCCCCTCCGTAAGGCAGGCCATGTGGCACCCCACCCCACCTCTGTAGAGTGCCAAGTATACCTAGTCATGCCCCTGTGTCATCTATGTGTGCAGATGTCATCCATAGCCTTGTAGGCCATTTCCCAGCAATTGAACAGTGGACCCCAAGAGCGCGGCATAGTGCAGGGGGCTTCTGTATCTGTTGTGTGCGCCAACGGTAGCGGTAATGCATGCACTCAACATGTCTTTCTTCTGTCGTCCCCCCTGTTTGTGGTCTCCCTGTTCTTGTGTGAATTAGCATCATTAGGAGGAGGAGCAGTGACACCGGAGCATGAGGGAGCTACATCCCACATGGCCCTGGAGGGTGAGACTACGGACTCAGAGTTCACCAGTGGGACGGAGGGTGAGGGGAGCTCCACGATGGGGACAGGAGCTGACACCAGCGACACGGACTCGTCCTCTGATTGGAGCTCCCTTGTGGTGGCGGCAGCATCTGTGCCCCCGCATCTACAGGTACAGCCTCCACCCCCCCTACCAGCACCGCCCTCCCAGCAGCCTTTGCCCTGTGCCCATTCACCCAGGAGGGTGGGCATCACCTTCGCCCCACGCACCTCAGGCCCTGCCCCAGTCACCCCTGCTGCCCTCAGTGAGGAGGCCATTGACCTCCTCAGGCCCCTCACTGTTGGTCAGTCTACCATTTTGAATGCCATCCAGGTTGTAGAGAGGCAGTTGCAGCAAACTAATGCATTCCTGGAGGGCATTCATTCTGGTCAGGCGGCCCTTCAGTGAGCTTTTCAGACTCTGGCCTCAGTGCTGATGGCAGCCATTGTCCCCGTCTCAAGCCTCCTCCCTCCAACTTCCTCTACCCAGACCCAATCCCCTGTACCTCAGCCTATCCCAAGCACACCTACAGACCAGCATCCACACACATCAACACACAAAGGAAGCTCTGGCACACATAAGCACCACACATCCCACAGGCACTCACGCAAGCATCACACACATGCAGACACACCAACATCCACTGCCTCCACTGTGTCCCCCTCCTCCTCGTCTCCCTCCTCCCTCTCAGTCTCGTCTACACTCACACCTGCATGCACTATCTCTACAGCCACTACGTCCTTCTCCAGCACACCCACCACCACACCCCGCTCACGTGCAGTCACCACCCCCACTACCATCCACACGTCCCCTGTGTCCTCTCCCAGTGTGTCTGTGACGCCCCGTCCCAAGATACATAAACGCAGGCACACACCCACCCTACAGCCATCCACCTCACGACAGCCTCCAGTGCATGCACCTTGGGGATCTTGTGTGGGCCTCGCCCATACCGTGTGGTCCCAGTGTTCCATGGACTTTCTTAGACCACTACCTGGACTACTATGCTTGGTATATATTATGTTCATGGTGTATTTATATATTTCTGCCTACTTGCTTTAAATATTTTACAATGGTTACACTCATTTTCTATTGTCTTTGCATTCTTCTGGGGGGTTTGGGGGGTGTAACTGTGATGTATTGATATATATTAGTGTGTTTGTTGTAGTGGGTGAAGGTGGGAGTGTTGTGTGTGTGTGTCCCTGTTTTTTGCCAACCCCTCCCCTGTGTCGTAGGTGCAGTACTCACCGTGGTCTTTCGCCACCGGCGTTCGTGCTCCTGGTAGAGGAGCAGGAAGACTATTGCAGGGAGAATTTGGAGTTCCGGGTCCATGGCGTCCTCGTTCCTCGTGGGGTGTGTAGAGGTGAGCGTTTTTCCTTTGGGGTTCCTGTTTCCGCCGTGTTTTTATCTGCGGTGAATCCGCCCCGGAAAAGGTGTCGGATTGGCCTGTCATAATAGTGTGGGCGGTACATTGTTTCCCGCCTGTCTGTTGGCGGTGACGGCCGCGATGTTTGTTTGTACAGCCATGGCGGTCGGAGTGTTAAAGTGGCTGTCTTGGTTGGCGGTTTCCATCACGGTCGTAATTGCAGAATTCTTTCCGCCACCCTGTTGGCGGTCTTACCGCCGCTTTAACACCGACCGCAAGGGTTGTAATGACCACCTATGTCTGCAGGCCTGCCACTTGCAGTAAGTGCAAAAAGGTGCATGCACCCTTTCAAAGCAGGGCACTGCACCAGAGCCTGGGTAGGTCGTTCCAGCCCGAAGGGCAGGGTGAAAGTCCCTGTGTGTGTGGGCACCCCTAGAAGAGCAGAGGTGCCCCTACAAGCTCCAGTTCCAATTCACTAGACTTCGTAAGTGCGGAGAAGCCATTTAAGCTCTGTCCTGGCCCTAGGTCACTCCCTATGGTCCAGCTACATAATGGTAACTCTGAACCTAGGCATGTTTGCTATCGGACTTGTCGGACTCACACCCCAATACTAATGCCAGTATTGGTGGCATGATCCCATTCTTTCTGGATGCTCCTTAGAGGCCCCCCCAGTATTTCTCCTACCAGTCTTCCAGGGACTATTAGCAGCCCCCACTGCTGCAGCCCCTCAGACGGGGTTCTGCCCTCCTGCTGCTTGACCAGTTCAAGCAGGGGGACTCAGACCAAAGGATTTCCTGCGCGAGAGGGGTGCAACCTTCTATCCCTTGGAATTAGGTGTTAGAAGGCTGGGGAGGGGTAGTCTTCCCGCTCCACTGTTTTGCTTTGAATGACACATTTGGTGTCCTCCTTGCATAAACTGGTTTGCATCAGCCCAGGAACCCCTGGTCCTTGCTCTGGCGTGAAACTGGACAAAGCGAAGGTGTGTGACCACTCCTCTGTCCATCACGACCACAGAGGTGGTGCCGAGAGCTAATCTAGGTGGCCGCTTGATTCTGTCATCTTCAAACCAAGATGGGCAGAGGCCTCTGGGAGCATCTGAGTGGCCAGGTAAGACAGGTGACGTCAGTGACCCCTTCTGATAGGTGGTCACTTTGCAAAATGACCAAGCCCCTTTTTGGGCTATTAAGGGACTCCCTTGTGGTGGGTCCCCAGATTCAGTGTGCAAGACTCTACTAGGACTCCTCTGCATCGACCTCTTCTGCTCCTGGCTACCAGAACCACAACTGGACTCTTCAGGAACCGAACAAGCCTGCAACTCCTGCGACAACCTCGCCTTGCAACATTGTTTCTCCGGCTCCTTCCAGCACCTGCAACATTTCCATGGATTTGCATTCTCTGCGGTAGGCAAGAATTCAGCTGCACCACAGAAGCAAGAAGGAATCTCCCTTGGAGTGAAGGAGTCACTCCTCTGCATCTGCAGACACATAAGGCAATGACGTCCGGCTGATGGGATCTGCTCTTCAGTGGAACTGTCTGGATCCTGTAACACAAGAGGTGGTTCTGAGTGTTTTTCTTGGTCATCTCTGCCTTCTGTTCAGCTTGGGAGACCGTGAGCTCTTACCTCTCCTTGTAGGATGGAATCCCTGTGCAGCATGACTCTTGCAGCAACCAAAGCTTATTGTGTGCTGCTCCGAGAGACCTTCAGGCTCCAAGTAGCCCCGGCCTCTAGCACATCATCCCTGCAAAGACAGTCTCCTCTTTGCTGCTCCAGAGAAGTGGGACTCCTCTCCAGGTGTGCTGACTGTGCCTCACTACAACTTACTGTGGCTGCTGCCACTGGGCTGCTATTGGGGGAGTTACAGCTGCTTCTGCTGGCTCTCCCAACTGCTGAGGGTAAACCCTCCAAGGGTTGAGTCCCCTGGACCTTGCTGGTCCGCTTCAGCTCTGCAACTCCTCTTCTGTCCTAGTTTGCATTTGCCAATGCTTGTTGGTGGTCTTGATGACATCTGACTCTACTGCCCCCCGGCAACCAGTGTGGGACATCTTGGGCTTGACTCCAGGGACTCCTCTGCAGCGCCTGGGCTCCACAGCTGATCTTCATCTTACTTCGTCGACCTGGATTTCCACCTGCAGAAGGGTGAGCAGTGGCTCCTGCCCCGCCTGGACACTCCTGCATGGACTGGACTCTGTCCCCTTCTTTTGCAGGTCCTCTTCATCCTGAATCCTCTGTTGGGTTCCTCTGGTCTGGTCCTTTTCTTGCAAACATCTCTCTCAATATCCCCTTGTTAGTCTATGGGAAGACCAGGTAACTTACCTCTTTGCTGCTGGTCGCCATCTAGGTACTCACGTCTTGGGGTCCCGAGGTCTCCCAACTCCCTACTAACTGCTTCACATCCTTGGGTGGGGGACCTAACTTTGCACTCTGCTATTTTAGTATATGGTTTGCCCCCCGCCACAGGGCCCAAACTATTTTCTGCTATTTCTTACCTATGCTTGTTGTTTTTCTATGCTAAGTCCTAATACTTACCGTGTGTGTACTTACCTCCAGTTGGCGGGCTGCCTTTAAGTAATCTAATTCAGCATTACTGTAATAAAGTACCTTTATTTTTGCAACACTGTGAGGTTCCTTTCATGTGTGATTAGTTACTGTGTGACTAGTGTGGTATTGCAAGTGCTTCACACTACTCGTAGATACGGCTTGGCTACTCACCACAACTACCACTTGAGAGCCCTGGCTTCCTAGACCCTGTTCACTAACTAATAAGAAGTTGCCTGGACCTGGTATAGTGTGTAAACACCTTAGGTGTCTACCACACACCAGGCCAGCTTCCTACACTCACTATGTACTGTAATAACATTGTACATCTATGTCCCTTATAAATGGGCCCTACACATTTTTCCAGCTCCCATCTCTACTATCTTAAACTCCTCTGTTACCAGCTCTTGCATAGATATCCTTGCACTAGTTGGCTGCCTCTGGCTAGGACCTCTATCCTAAGCCTTTCTTTCAACACTGTTATCGAACCAGTCTATACATTGCATCATGTCAAGTCCTTCCATATCCTAGCTTAAACTATAGCACCTTTTTAGGTCTTGCCTAAAATCCAATGTCTATTGCAAAATCTCTTGTAAATAAAAAAAATATCAAACAAGATTTAAAGTCACCCATTACTTACCATTCGTTGGCTTCAATGTCACTCTCATTTCCTTGCTTCTCTTTGCTCTTTACTTCCTGCTTTCACTTTTTGTTGCTATGTTTGTCTGCTTCTGAAGCACGGACCAAAAATAGATTCTTGTCTGAGATCAGTGTTCTTACACAGGTTGTGTGTTTATTGAGGTACTTTAAAAAAAAAATGGTTGCACTCAATAAAAGTGCTTGTGTTTTCATGCTTTCTCCCCTGCTCTGGGTCCTTGCTTGCCACATACCACACCCACCCCATTATGGCTGATCCTGGCATTGCTTGCTCCAACCTGCTCCCCATCAGTGTTTGTCCTGTTCGTCTCCCACCATCTGTAGTTTCACCCATCCCTCATGTTGCTTGCCTATCTTGTTCTCCTGCTGTGTGCTGTTTTCATGTCCTACCCTCACCAAAGATATAGGATCTACCTTTGGCACTACAAATTGATTGCTGTCCTGATGATGACCTTTTGAATGTTCTCTGGGTAAAAACGCTATACACACTTGGGGTGGCATAAAGACATTGTACTAAGGAGTTGGCAGGCCAGTAGCTAACAAGACAATTGAAAGGCTTTTTCTGCTTCGAAACTCAATCATTTGTTGTATTAGCTCTGCAGCTGGGGTATTCTATTGTCTAGTGCAAAGTTTATGATCATCTTTTGTAGGTTTTTTTTAACTGTTGCACCAAGTTGCACCATGCAATTACTTTTCATGGAGCACCACTGGTATTTATTGTTGATCCTTGTTGTACAATGTAATCATTTAAATCCATTAACATATTTTCAATATAATGGACTAATACACTGGATTCAGGTCTGTATTGACATTCATTTGTCTGTGAGTATAGTAATTGACAATCTAAGAACTTATTAATAGTCTTGTTGTTAAGTGAAACCTAGAAGGGAGCTGCTTCTTTTTTGGCTATCACAGAACCTGGCACTTCACTGCTGACTCTTCAAGCTGAAATAACTAGGTATGCAACAGTTTTGGGATTTCCGATCAATGATACCAATTTAAGGTCCAGGTAGTCGAAAATATAAATGAATGTTGGAAAAGTACACTTATTAATTAACATCAAATATTACAAATCCTGAAAGTCTGTATTTATACAAATCTTTAAAGTCTGTGTTTATACAGAAATACTTTACTTCTCATATTATTATGCCCATTATGTTAGTTGCACATGTATTCCCCTACTATGTATTCACATATCTATTTTTTTATATCTATAGTCCTACTGTACTAGAGAAAAAAAAATATCAAAATAAATAAAATTAAATCTATAAATAAAATTCAAAACATAAATAATTAAATAAAAAAATATAAATAAAATAGTAAATAAATACAAAATTATATAAATGTTTCTCTCTCATAAGCATTACTCTGTTTCCTCATCACCGTATATCTCTATCAATATATCCTCCATCACCACTCTGACTCATTCCAAACCCATTTTACTACTTTCATCTCCAAAATATCCCTGCCTAAGCTCTTCCCTCCTCTATCGCATCTAGCACACCCCAAAACTCAGTTTACTAATATGATCTCCCAAAACAAACCTACTAAACTTTCCCTCATTTATCTCACTTTGACTCATCCAAAACCCCTCTTACTACTTTGATCTCCCTAACCCCTTTCCACAGACTCTTCCCTCCGCCATCTCTCCTTTACTCATCCCAAGGCTCATCCTATTACTATAAACTCCCAATTAACACTTCTGGATTCTTCCCTCCTCTATCCCTCCATTACTCTAGTCAACCCAACTAACTAACTCACATATCCTCTGCTCAAATAACTCATAATAATACTGTACTCATATTTCTCTATACTAATCTACCACTAATTCCTCCTGGATCCCAGAGTAGCGTGCTACTCTGCGAAAAGTGTTCTGATGAGGCCGTCTTGGGAGTTCCCACCTACTACGCAGTCAACGTCTTCTGACTGCCATCTGCTATGCAAAGTCCTGATGGCAAAGTCAGGCAGCCGCCATCTTAGGTTATTTATCTGCACATTTTACAATTGTATATGAGTCACCATCACTCAAATGGGGCTAGGGCATTTCTTATAGTCAGATATGAACAACACTTTTCTGGGCAAGATATGATATGCAAAAATGTGTACAGTGACTGTGTTTGTCAATGATAGTGCTGCGGGGGTAGCACTAACTCCATTGATGGTATTTTTAAAAAATAAATTAAAACAAAAGATATAGGTGCAAATAATACAGGTCAAATATATTATTTGCAAATAATGATGAAAATGCATAAATGGGTATGATTTACACATTAGTGGGACATATATTTGATGTCAGGGTGTACATGTATCACCTAATGAAATTTGTACTGTTATCCAGTAGTCAGATGTGCTTCGGCATTAGTAGTATTGTGTGACCATTTCATCTGACATTTTCTTTTCCATACATATAGATGCCTGAACCCAGCCATGAGTAGGCTGTGATAGCCGCAGATGTTCCAGCCCTTTCCAGACCTTGCCACCATGGAGGAAAGGGAGGTAGTAAAGCTATATCATCTAAATAGGCAAACTATTCTGGATTTGTGCCAGCAGTTGCAGCCTGATCTCCTGCCTCACAATATGAATCCAACAGCCATAACACCAATAGTCAAACTCATGGCAGTACTGCATTTTGTAGCCTCTGGCACCGTTCAGTACACTGGCGGTATCTGGAGGCATGTCCCAGCCAATTTCAGTGGTGTACTACAAGAAGTCCTTGCTTCCCTGATTAAGAACACGAACAACTACATCTCATTTCCACATCCACAGCATTTAGCCATCGTTAAGGGAGAATTTTTATGCTTTGGATGGAATATCACACGCGGTTGGAGCAATAGATGGCATGCATATTGCCTTGGTGCTACCAAACAACAGAGAACGGGTCTACCGCAATTGGAAGAGCTTCCTTTCAATCAATGTGCAGGTTGTCTGATTACCAGACTTATACATCTCAAGCGTGTATACTACCGAACAGCAATATAACTACGCAGTTGTACAACATGACTTGTAAATATTTTTCCTGAATCCTAGTTTAGCAAGGGACAATGGTTTAATCTGATAGTAATCTGTGATGTGTTGCTTCTGTGTAGGAGACACAGCGTATCCTAACTGACTGTGGTTATTGGTACCACTGAGGAATCAAGCAACGCCAGAGGGCATCTGCTTCATTGAGACCCATGGAATAACACAGAGGCCAGAGAAGCAGGTCTTTGGGATCCTGAAGGCTAGGTTTAGGTGCATGGATAAGACCGGTGAAGCCTTTCTCTAATCACCCTATAAAGTGTGCCAACTCACTGTTGCCTGCTGCATTATTCATAACATCAACCTGAGGAAAGACATCCCTTTAATTGCAGAGGAGGGTGACCATGATGAGCCACCAGGTGAGGATGTTGAAATGCCATACAAAGATGACAGTTGTGAAGAAGAAGGAGTTGACTTACATCAAGATGTGATTGCCCACTTCTTTACCTGGGTGTAAGTTTACCTTTACAAGGTTTATGATCCAGTGTCAGTAAAGCTTGGTCCCTAGGGTACATAGCTATCACTATGGCACTTTTTTAGGACTGGTCAGTGCAGGAAGGGTCACAGCAAAGATGCTAGTGGATCAGTGTTTCCCAACATTTGGTTATGTGGTCACTGAAAAAGTTGAAAAGTGTTTAAGCTAAACATCTGTGTCCTCAGGACTTGTCAAAGGAGTTACTTATTCTATGTGTTAAAATTGATTTTCAATTGTTATTCTGTTTCAGAGCCCTTCACCATGTCATCTTCATTTGGACATTTCAGCGTTGTGACATTTGCAGTAATATGTTGCTTTTTGGAAGTATAAAGTGAACATGTGTTGATCCTGGGAGAGACACTTGGGTTGGACTCACCTTTTCCACAACTTGCACTATGATTGCATAGTTCAGAATATTGTATATGACCTGTTTTCTGTGTGATGCTATCATCAAGGCAATATGTGCCACTTGAGTTGCTCAAATCACATATGTATATAAAGCCCTAGCATACTGTTCTCCCTTCCAATTAGGTACACCTTCAGTTTGTGGACAATGGAGATAGCTGTTGATGTGGTTCATCATTGGTGTTCAGATTTTTGTTAGCATACCACTGAATGGTGAAAGTGTCATTGCACCAGATACTGCCACAGTGTCCTGTACTGGTCATGTGGCCTCAAATGTTGTCACTGCCATGATGTGGACTATCAGTGTTATTGATCTAGGATTCTTGATGTGAGGGGAAGATGTATGGCTTCAACTGAGGTCACACATCAGTGAGAGTTTGCCTATTTAATCTGATCCCATTGAATAATCCCTTTATTCCCTGCTATCAAGGTATTGGAGCCTATAGACCTGATTGGCCCAGACTCCATTTCTACAAGGACTTGTTTCCAAACCTTGTATATTCCACATCCATTCTCAGTAGAGTTTGTTATCTTTGAACACATTTTTTGACACTTTCTCTCTTTCTAATTTCAGCTTTTTTCTACAAAATGACTGTACATAGTGTTCCAAACATGATGTTATATGGACATGACAATGGAAAGGGTACAAATAATCAAACAAGAGTCTTGCCCACTACAGTTATTGTGCAGAAACAAAAATAAGTGTTAAGTAAATCAAATAATTAATTTTCAACAACAAAGAGTCTGTCATGATTGATGGAAGCATGGTAGTAGAGCAAACAACATTTTAGAGTTCAATGTCCAATATACTACACTTATCAGAAAAGGTAAATGTGTCCGTGGAACAACCTACAGGGTGAATGGTAGACACACAGGTGGAGATTAGGTCTGGCATCTCTTGTAGATTGTAGTGTTGATCTTGCCATCCCCTGCTGCTGCTCAAGATGATTGTCACCTCTGGGGAGCGAGGGAGGGGTCACAGGTGCAGGCGGTAAGATCAGGTTCCTCCTGTGGCAGGGACTCCCTCTTTGTGACTGACAGATTTGTAGTTTGCCCAGATCTTGAGACTGGAGGACTGATCCAAAGACTTGCTCTAGGGTGGTCTGGCTCACCAAAACCCAATTAGCCTCCCTTGGCTGGCCCACAGATTACCGCCCATTACCCCTACCCCCACTGGCCTGTGCCCTTGAGGTATGCCCCAAACCACTGGTTCCTGGCCAGGACTGGGGGTACAGTATGGGTGTGCTGACCCTTGGTGCACAGGTAGTGGAGGTTTCCACCTGCTGAGCAGTAGTGGGAGATTTGCTGTGAACTGGGGCTGACTTATTGGAGTGGCATGGCCTGACAGACCAGATGGGCCAGCTTGCCCCTCATTATCTGGTCTTGGAGCATTGGGGTCCTTACAGAAGGGTTGCTCATGGGCTGCAGTGGAGGTCTCCTGGCTGCTGGATGGTGGTGAACTGGTCTGGGTGGTTGGACCTGTGAACACACATGGTCCATTTCTTGGCCCAGGGGCAAGCGATTGTCCTCTGCATCAGAAACATTAAATTTCCCAGCCAAGAATGTGTATTCCAGCTTTGTGTGATGAATGGTAAAATTGGTTTTAAACCATTTCTGGCCAAGGAGATCCAAAGTACATTTTTACTAGGTTGCATTTCACTTAAGTTATCAAATGTCTTATTACTCTACACATCGGGTTTCACAAATTAAGCAGGAAATCAGTTTGAAATGTTTTTCTGACCCTTTTATAAGCTGAGGTGAAAAATAAAGACCTTCATCCCTTCTAGGCCAGTTAGGGACATGTATAGCCTGGCTTACATGGTAAATTAGCTTTTGGGTTTTAATTTACTCTAAGGGGAAACTAACCTCAATATGTAATGTACTCTATTTGTATTTATTAGCTTCCTAATCTATGAAATTAAAATTATATTTCAGGGGTGAATGTATGAATATATAAAAAAAGACTTTTACTACAAGGCAAAGCCCATTTTCTCTGCCATATATCTCTGCAGTACATTTAAACTGACATTGGAGACAATGCCTCCCTCCCTAATGCCTAGCCTATTTTCTCATCACCTAGCAGAGATGCCCCAGAAGAGCACTAATTTGCAAGACGCCCTAATTCCAATGTGTTGCTTGCATTAAATAGGAGATACAATTGTGTATCTACCACTGTGCTTGGATTGGAAGAGGTAACTATTGCACCAATTAGCGATGATATATTAATGAGTTATTGTTAGCGGTGATTGGGGATTTATGTGGTGGCAGACAGTGAGGAAAGGTGTTCAACTAATTATTAAACTTGATTTTGATGATTTGCAATGTTTGGGCCTTGATGGATGATCATTCTTCCTGAAGGTGATTGCCCTTTTAAATTTAGCGAAAATTCACTTGTGGGGTCCACTACTTTTTTCTAGTTCTTCAGAGACCAGACCAGTCACTTTAGTTAACAAACACAAATCTATGCAAAATACTCCAATTCTGCTTTTCTACTTCTTTTTCAACAGCAGTGCACTAGTACAAGTCTATCTCACTCGGGTCAGAAGTGGGATGGAGATACTCAGAGTCAGGAGGAGGAGGATGGAAGTACTCAGGGTGAGACCACCTCAACAGTCAGAAGAAGGAAGTTATTGACTTTAAAAGGAAACCATAATAATGATGATGACTTTAAGCCCTGCTACTCAGCTCTGTGGGCTAGAGAGACGTCCATTGATTTGGAAAATGCTGCTGGGTGTAGGTACTGCACTGCTGGCTAAAACTTTAAATTTATGTTCTTGCTGTGCCCCTGAAGCTTCTTTGTGCACTCCTCATGAAGCTTACCTTCTGTCCTTCTCCTTGACTCTATAATACTGTTTGTTTTCCAATCCACAGGCCTTCTCCTCTCCTGCTCGAAAGGCGAAAGCTCAACACTCCTGCTTCCCTACTGGACCCGTTCAGCCAAGCACCCAAAAGTGAGAGACATTCCTAGAAGAATGTAGATACACATCATAACTAGGCAATACAGTATCATTTTTCTTTTAACAATCATCATTTTTAGAACTGGGTTGGTTCATGTCACTCCTACATAATTTGTATTTTTCAAACCTAGATGACAGAACATTTAGATGTCTAATAATAACTTGGGTCTCTGGGGCTAAAGGACTGTTTCCAAAGCATTTATTGAAACTGTGTCATACTAATTCCTTCATTTCCTTCCACAACAGCTTGATGATGTGCTGCTCATCACCATGATGAATATTGTTGTTCTCATCCATTCATCAAACCCCTAACCCTCTTCCCCTGGGTTGGGTGATTTATTTAAATGTGACTTAAATTACATCTTAAAGGGAACATATGTGGTTATATGCAAAACCAACTCACGTGGGATCCTCTATTACCAGAGCAAAAGCCCACACTAGCCCCACTTGCCCACCTATGCATAAAAGGGATCAGTCAGTCAGTCAGTCAAAGTACTTTATTTCGATAAATAAATATCATAAAAAGGCATAAAAACAATACAATCAAAAATTACAGGCAATCAACAATTCATATTATCTACAATGTTTAAAAAGGGGGGTCAGTAGAGTAAAACATCCTAAAAACATCATTTGACGTGAAACATTAATAATCTCCCAGATTCACAGAACTTACATTTCCTATAAAAAGTTAATTAATCACTCAATTCATTACAATGAAATAGTCGGATTAGTGGCGAACTTCTTTTTCTTAACCCTAACAGCTCCCACTAAAAAACTAGCAACATGGAACATAATCCTAGGGGTCTGCAATAACTGTAAGAACAAGAGGGCTGGTTTGACCTATATAAACCCCTCCTCCTTTAAAATTGGGAACAAATATTTCTTTCTTAAGGCCGCGTAATGGTCACAGAATAACAGAAAATGCATTGTATTCTGGATGGAAAAATTATCACAATTACACGGCGTTCCTTTTTCCGGAGGAGACCAGGTTTGAAAATGGCCAAGAGTTAGATGAATCAGGTTAAACCGAAAGCGTGTGAGTAGAAACCGGTGGAAAGGTTGATTTACAATAGACAAATATAATTCAGGGCCCACATAAGTACTCAAAATAATACTGGCCCGCACCGATGGTTTCTCATATTCAACTTGTTCTCTTTCTAAACATAACAGATCTTTCATCATGCTTTTAATCAGTCCAATATCTTTAACAGTTATTGATTCCGGGGAGTAAAAAAGATCCGATCTTCCTAATCTAACGAAAAAATTTTTGATATAGACTAGCCACGCTATTTTATTTACTTTATCCAGCTGCAGACAATCTTTTAAAATGGAGTGGTTGAGCGGAATTTCTTGATTCAGCCAGATCTTTAGCCAGGCTAGAACGGGGGCCAGTTTAATCAGGTCTGAAATGTAGCCCACACCCAATTCAGTATGGACAATGTGTGTGGAAGTAGACTGGGGAAGTGAGAGAACCGATCTTAAAAATTTATTTTCCGAGATCTGTATACTTTCCATAGAGCAATAGCCCCATATCGCACTTCCATACGTTGCTATTGCAAGACATTTTGCTTCATAAATTTTTAACAAACTAACAATTGGCCTCGCCCCGAGTTTATTCATAAAACCCCGAAGAGCAGAAGAAGACTTTACAAGGGCAACATTTCTATTTTTTATCTGGGGGCCCCAGGAGCCTTTCTCATCGAAAGTGATCCCTAAGTATGGAAATATTGCTACTCTACACCATTCTTGCCTCCCACAAGTAAACATTTTGGGGAGTTTATTTTTTTTACCCTTACCCATAATCATAATCTGGGACTTTTTAACATTAATCTTTAAATCCAGGGAAGTCATAAAAACCTCAAAAGCGTCCAATAATCGTTGAAGACCAACACCAGTACGAGAAAGCAGGACAGCATCATCCGCGTATAAGAGAACCGGGATACCGAGTTCTCCTATCCGTGGGGTGTCCTGGGTAACATCTTTTAGTGTGGATTCCAAGGCATTTATATAAATAGTAAAAAGGAGGGGAGCCAAAATGCACCCCTGCCTGACTCCCCTTTCTGAATTAAAATGGCTAGTGCATCGCCCCGCAGTAGTAACTCTAACAGAAGCTGTTAGGTCAGTATGTAAATCTACTAGGAGGTTAACAAGAGCCTTGTCCAGTCCCATGTCAAGTAAGATTTTCCATAATTTAGATCGATTTACAAGATCAAAGGCTGACGAGAGGTCCATGAACCCCAGATACATGGAACCCTCCTTCGCCTTTGTGTATTTCTCTATTAATAAATGCAAATTCAAGCCTTGATCTATAGTACTCCTTTTAGGTCTAAAACCATACTGCACATCTGCTAGGACCCCTTTCTCTGTTAACCAATCGTTCAATTTATTTAAAATAGTGAAATCGGCCTGTAACAAGATGGGTCTTGCCTATTACCTTTTTTAAACACTGGTATAATTATAGATTTCTTCCAGGAAGACGGGATTTTATCAAATGCAAGATTATTAAAGACCTTGCATAATAACTTGGACCAAAATTTTGGAAAACTTTTAAAAACGTCCCCAGGGACCCCATCTGGGCCCGGGGCTTTGTTTTTTGTGGTTAGGTCTATAGCCCTTTCAACATCTGCGACTGCAAAAATAACTGCATCCTTGTCAGGGGAGGTTTCCCCAACTTCATCTGCTAAAATTCTACCAGGAGGACCAATATTAAAGTATATCTGACTAAAGTGTTTTATCCAGCCCTCATCAGGAATGTTTGCCTCTAAGGGAGTATTAGTTTCATCAGAAAAAAAAGGGCTGATTTATTATTTTCCAGAATAAACTACTATTTTTTAGGGTATCTGGGTCCAAGAGTTGAGCCTTTATCTTTCAAAGTTCTTTTCCTCTCTAGGATAGTTTTTTTATACACTTTCCTAGCATTTACTATTTTTGATCGATCTTTAGGAATAGTTTTTAATGCCTTTAGTAGTACACCATGTGCTTTAGTGCAATCCTTATCAAACCATCTATTGCCCTCTAGCACCTTCTGGCTAGATTTAGCCTGGAGACTACAATTAATTTCTAAGCAAATCTGATCAAATGCTACTATAACCTCCTTGGGATCTGGATTTTCCGCTAAACATATAGTGATTTCATCCTCCACTTTTGATAAGACCTCCTGAAAAAAGGTTTCAGGGACTATTTTTGTCCACTTCAACCTACGATTCTGGTCTTTGACTTTAAGGTTCAGGCCCCCACTCTCTACGGCTAATTTGAGGGAAATCAATTCAGTGTTCTTAAAAACAAGTACAACAGGATTATGATCACTAAAAACTGACACCTCAGTACAATAATTTAAAACACTATTTAACAAAAATGAAGACAAATAAATATAATCTATAATAGTACCATAACCATTGCCCTTAAACGTAGGGAACCTACTATTCCCGTCTCCACAACCAGACTCATATAAATTCCATTTAGCAAGAAAAAGCTCAAGATAATCCCCCTGCCTAGTATGTTCTGGATGAGCAGTTGAGGAAAAGGGAGGGCCTTCCTCATCCCTCCTAATACATGGCAGGGTACATGGATGTATGTTAAAGTCCCCTAATAATATTAACTCAAAAGTATTAACATTTATACTATAGACAGACAAAAATTTATCCAAGTCATCCAGATTTTGACTGGTGCAATCATTTGCATGCGAATTATTAAAATTTATAAAAAGGATCTTACCCTTATCCTGGGTGGAAAGCTCAACAATTAGACAATTTACTGAGCCCGAGGGGCATTGAGTTAAAGTACCTTTCATTTCCAGTTTGAAAAGGCTTAATAGTCCCCCCTTGGGTCTTCCTGCCACACTGTTTGTAGCTGGAATGCAAAAATGACAAAAGCCATCTAAGGAAAAGCTATTCGTTTGATCCCAGGTCTCTTGTAAGGCAATGACGTCAAAAGATTTTAGTGTCCTTTCCCATTCGGCTATCCCAGACTTGCTCTTTAAACCAGCAATGTTCCATGTAGCGATCTTAATGGACGATGCTGAAGACTGGGAAGAATTTCCCAAGACATTTGGCAGTCAATCATTTTCCTCCATAGAAGATAAGGCAGCATACCGATTGTGAAGGGGTAAAGTGTTAACGGTCTGCCTGTAAGACGGCTGATGACGACTTGTCTCCCCCCTAATTTGAGACCGAGACATATTCACAAATACATTCGGGGTACAGGCATCCATACCTCTTCCATTCTCATTTGAACATTGCATAAAAGGGATCCTTATTTTAGATGTAGAAGAACGTCCTTCATCAAAATCAACATTATCACTCAGGCCTTGTGTTGTATAAATGATTAACCTTCTCCCCTCCAGACTTTGAGTACACTTTTGATGGCTCGAGGATTTCATAACTTTAGTTTGAATTATTCCATGTTCCCCAGTGCTCAGAGTAAGTTGTATCATGGTGGTAGTAGTCTGGCCTTGGTATGCTTGCGATGCTTGCTATGATATAATTATATAACCCACTAACTCTGTGTTTTTCTTTTAATTTAGTGGTAGCAGCCATTGCTTTATCTATTCAGTTAGGAGAACTATGGAGTGAAGGGAACTTGTTTAGCTAGTAAGTAACTAACGTCTACTGCAGATAAGTAAGTTCTTGTTTCTTTTGATTGTTGTAGACAATATAGGCATTAGCAGCATACCCCCTTGTTGTCAATATAGTTACAGAAGATAGTGGTACAAGGGTATAACTAGCTATAACTAACTGGCATAAACTTTGATAATCAGAATAAAACATGCTGCGGGAAAAGGCAGCAGTGCAAAGTAAAAGTAAAACACAAAACACTATTCCAGGTATAAAGTATAAGAGTATTTTTCTTTTACTCAACAAGTTCCAACTTCAAACAAGAAAACCTATGTTCTCCACCCACAACAGGCCTATCCTTTCCCCCAAACAAATAACCATGTCCCCAACCAATGTCCAGAAAGAGGACAAATAGTCCCCAAAAATATAGCCTACAAAAAGTCCAGGTCCCTTCCCTATTCCCACCCTCTCCACTCACAACAAAAGTCCTTCCCAACAAGACAAACCAAAAAAGGGATGAGAAGAGGGCATTTTTTATGAGGGTCCACAGTTCTTCTCCTGGGCTTGGAGGAATGCTATCCAACAGCCCAAGTGCCCTAGCTTACGCAGCATGTTGTATTGTAAGAGGTGGTCTGAGGTGGGCAACAATGGTAGTACGGGCTGCTGCCGGCAACGCTGGTGATGATGTGGCCCAGGGGATGGAGGTGCAGATGGCTACCTGGAGGAACTGGGCACAAGGTAAGGGCATGTGCCTCACCTTCCTCCTCCTCCAGCATTGGTACTATGCCCAGGTGGCCTCCAACCTCTGCCACCACAGCTGGGCTGCTATCTCCTGATGTGTCAGTGGTGGACCAGCAGGAGTAGCTATATAAAGAAAGAAAAAAAGACAAATATGTAGACAATGCTATGTGCAAACACTGGAATTTTTGATGGGCCGGGGCTGCACTCCTTGACAGTGGCACACCCACAAGTTAGGCAGCTGCTGCTGGCTGTTTCCAGGGGGTCTGGAGCTGCCGCTCCACTGCTCACTGGTACAACCCTGCTCTGCCATGGTGCTGGGGGATGGAGAAAAAAAATAGGAGAAGGGAGGAATGAAGAAATAACTAAGGAAGTAAAGGGAAAAATAAATAAAAATACAAAAGTAACAAAAAGCAAAAGAAAATGAAAAAAATATAAAAATACATGGACACAAAAAGACACACAAGTACAATAAATAAGAATGAGGGGTAGATTAATTAGGAGGGTGGAGGATTGAAAAGATTATTAAGAGATGGAAAAAACAAGCCCAGCACCATAAACAAAACAAAGGTGGCAGTGTCCATGCCAAACGTGTGGTACCATTCGTGTGTGATTTTGAATGTGAGAACATAGTCTGGGTTGCGTTTGATGTAAAACGCAACATGAACAGGCATGACATGAACACTCCATTTGCAGAACTCCACGTAGTGCAGCCAAGTTTTTTACCACTTCGCAGGCTCCACAAACTTCGTCCACCCCATTCTATTTTGCTCCTCTCTTTAGCATTATTGATTGATTTTATATAAGATGTTAGCCTTACGCTGATGACACCCATTTCAATATTGGATAAGACTTAACTGATGATCAGGTCTGGGTGGAGTTCTGCTCCACGGAATTCTGCAGCGTCCCTGCAAAACTCCGCAAGGGTCCACCTTACTCTGTGAACAGGTGGAATTTTGCTCGCCCACCCATTGGCACTGCTTGCTGTCATTAGCATGTTCCGTGCTGGAAATCAAGCACAAACCGCACCACGCAGTCACTTGCGCAGAGTCATTTTATTTTACCTGATTTGCGTATTGTGCTGGGCCTGTTTTCTTAATCCCTCTAAATCTTTTCAATCTTACCCCTATTCCACTAATCCACCTCTCTTTTACCTTTATTATATTAGTTTGTTTCTTTATGTTTGTATATTTTACGTTTTTGTCTTTTTCCATTTTCTGTAACTATTGTACTTTTTTGGTTTATGGCACCAGCAGGCAGGGGTGCAGCCTCACGCCATTTTTCAGATGCGGAAGTGGTCACCCTTGTTTTTTTGTGCAGCACCACCTGCTCTCCATATTGACAACAGGCAGCATGCCCAGGAGTGGGCACAGCCTGTTGGAGCATCAGCTTCTGTGGGGGACGGTAAGCTGGTGCATGCAGAGGAGGACTGGAGTTAGCCAAACCCAGCTGGGCTGAACTCCTCAGTTGGGAGCAATACCTGCTCAACCTGCTGGGCATGCATGTTGAGGGGCTCAGTGAGGTAATTATTTATTTGTTGTTTTTTACAATGCAATTTTTGTCAAATAGGATGCTGTTCACACTCAGAGGTAAGTTAAGTTTATTTAACATTACAAAGATTATGTGATCCAATCTGAGCAAGCCACGTGCTCAGCGCTAACAATCGGCTCTTGTTAGGACTGTTTTTTTAGGAAGTGTTGCAGACTCCTCTGTCCTGCCTTTAAGATGGTGGTAATAGTAATATCAGTGAGTTAGCATCCACTGTTTCTTTTCTTTTAGTAGCTTGTACAGTCCAAAACAATCTCCCAGTGATGTGTACTATGTATCTGTATCTATGCATTGGAAGGGGATAATGAGTTGGCCCATCAAAGAAGGTTGAGGAGCAAAGATAATTTGTTGCAATGCATTAGTAGTTCCAAATGTAGCTTATGAAGTTTGGAAAAGGGCTTAAATTTAGGAAATTAGGAATAAGTCAACTCAATATTGGCAATGTAGGCGATCTGATTTAGAAAAGTACAATATGTTATGACTTTGACTTTGCTTGTCAAAATATTTTCTGGGAGATTAACTGTACCATTAATCTATTTTGTTTCATCTTCTAATTTCTTACATCAGCACCCAAGGGCAAGAAGAGAGGCAGAGACGAGGCAGGTCTGGGAAGAATTGGGGATGACACACTAACAACCTAGGGCAATTTTAGCAACACAAAAGGATGATGAAGGTAGTGTTGAACAATGCAAAAACTCAGCCCCAGTCACAGATCTGGGTTTAATCCATCGTTCTTTTGCTCATCATGCTACCCCAGTTTGGACCCACCCATATGCAAATCAGTCTTGCCCCTGTTCCTCATGGCAACAGTCCAGCCTGAACTGCCAAGCCAGGTCCTCTCTGGACTGGAAACAAGCATCCTGGAACTGGTTTCAGGGTATCACCCTTCATCAGCCAGGCTAGCTTGAATCCAGTGTCACAGTGAGCACAGGACCCACGCCTGGGCATACCCTTCCCACTTAGAGCAATTTGAACAACACAAAAGGATGATGGACGGAGTGCTGAACAATGCAAACACTCACCCCCAGTCAAAGACCTAGGTTTAATCCATCGTTCTTTTGCTCGCCATGCCACCCCAGTTTGGACCCAGCCATATGCAAATCAGTCTTGACCCTGTTCCTCATGGGAACAGTCCAGCCTGAACTGCCAAGCCAGGTCCTACCTGGACTGGACACAAGCATCCAGGGACCGTTTTCAGGGTATCACCCTTCATCAGCCAAGCTAGCTTGAATCTAGTGGCACAGTGAGCACGGGACCCATGTCTGGGCATACCCTTCCCACTTAGGGCAATTTTAGCAACACAAAAGAATGATGGACTGAGTGCCGAACAATGCAAACACTCACCCCCAGTCACAGATCAGGGTTTAATCCAATGTTCTTTTGCTCAGCATGCCACCCCAGTTTGGACCCAGCCATATGCAAATCAGTCTTGACTCTGTTCCTCATGGGAACAGTCCAGCCCAAACTGCCAAGTTAATTTTAATTCCAGGTGTAAGCAGTACAAAAACAAAACAAAAACTATAAATAGGTAGCATTCAGTAATAACAATTCATTTACTTAGGCTGATCGCATCATTATGGCCTGCGCTAATCCCCTCATTTTGGTAGATTAGTTGTATTGTACAGAATTTTACTATGTTTGTCTTGACCATAGATTCAGCATTATACTCACGGCAACCCTTTAATCACTTCCCAATATATAAGAACAACCTGGTTTAGCTAATCATTTCATGTAGCATTAACCTGGTATTGATAAACAACTCCTTCCTCAACTCCCAGTATTCCTATTAGTTACGTAGCTTTGCATTGGCTTACTACTCCTCTAAATACTGCTGTATAGTGGTAAATGTTTTTATACTCCTGACACATTTAGAATACACTTCCTCATATTTCTTAGCATCTTATTCCATCAGTTCCGCAGTGTAGGAACCGTTGAGTCCTCCAATGCTGCAGTATTAACGATTTAGCTACTGTGAAAACAATAATAATAATATATTGTTGATACTTAGCTAGTTCTAGTGATTTCTTAGATACTCCAAACAGATATACGCTTGGCTCCACCTCAATCTGAAGGTTAGAACTATGATTTATTGCCTTGTTTATCTCCAGTCAAAAGGTTATTAATTTGGGACAGTCTAAAAAAATATAAAGCCAATTCCCATTTCCCTCCTGATGGCAGCGAAAACATTGATCAGGGATTGATGGAAATATTCCATTGATTGCCTCAGGACAGTAATAAACCATCCATCTAGAGAGAAAGACATTCTTTTATGGTTAGCTGCCCTCAAAAATTTGTACCCAAATTCTGGGATTATTCTTCAATCTTCGTTAGAAATTACACATTGTGTTGTTTTCCAAATTTGATCCCTAAAATCTGCAATTAATTCACATGTGGAGTGATCTACAAGCAATCTTTACCAATTTCCTATACCCACTAATTTACTCCTAATTAGAGCCCTCCATGTTGGGTGTTCTTGGGTACTTGTCATTGGTATATTAGTACTAAGAAAATGGGAGATCTGAAAAAAAAACTAAAAAAGAGGCTAGTTGCCATATTGTCCATCCTTAGTGAGACCTCCTCCTAAATTAGGTATCTACTTCTTGGAAGGTAATCACCCATGTCTTTAAAACCTTTGCTATTCTATTGAGCTATCTCCGCATCTGAAAGATTTAGGCCTAAATATTTACACTCCTGTAGCTGCAAATAAGTATAACCTGATGGTATTTGATGTGTTTTACTCAAAATCTCTGCTCTCTTAATAAGATCGCATATATACTTTTATCAAGTTGTTTTAGAAGTTTAGCGGGTTTAAGAAATTCTGGGAGACTTATTCCTGATTCTGCAATTAATCTATCAACCAAAAGTATTTCCAGGGCCTCTTTGTTATCCAAATAATGTGCCAATGTATTCTGCAATGCGGCTTGATAATAAACTTGAAAATTAGGAAGTGCCAAGCCACCTTGGTTTTTGTTGAGCTGCACGATTGAGAGCCTTACCCTTGTTTTTTTTTTTTTCCTCCATATAAAACTTTGTATCATGGAATACAATTCATGAAAATAGGAGCTATTTATTCTTATTAGTACATTATTGAATAAATAAAGAAAGAGTGGAAGAATTGACATCTTGATTATGCACAATCTGAATGCTTCTTACCGCTGTAATCTGCCAGTCTCGGGGCATCACCAGGTTTCTTGCTTGTTCTGGATTGGCCAAGGTAAGGACAACCCTTTCCAGTTGCCAGGGTGCTGCTGATAGTATAACACCAAGCAGGCCGTTACCTCCAGAAGGAGTCCCAGAGTAAAAAAAACAATCTTTGGAAAAACCTCAGATCAAGGAACTCCTGAAAAAGATGTAAAGAAAAAAGAGAAGCACAAAAAAGTCTGGAACAACAAAACTACAGGCAAGAAAAAACAGGAGATGTTGAAATTCACAGGATACAAGAGTGAGTAGCACCACCAGGACAGAAGTGTTTGCAACGCAAGGAACAGAAGACCAACTGTGCTTATATACTGACAAACAAGAAGTGACATACAGGAAGTATTGAAGACACCATCTTGGAAGCCTCATTAATATGAATGGGAAAATAGCCATAGTATGAAAGTAGTGAGCAAGGCATGCAGGGAAGGAAACACAGACTCCTGGGAAGAAGAAGATATGGCCAAAGAGGAAAAAAGAAGTGGAAGAAAAAAGAAGAAAAGCAGCAATAAACAGAGAAGCTAAACTATGAGGGCAAAGAGCGGGTGCAGCGCAAACTAGAGCCCAAAGGAAGACTTTCGGACCAGGCTGCGACCCAAAAAACAGGTCACGGCCTGAAGTGCGGCTTGCAGCAGAAACGGCCATCCAAGATGCGGACCGCCTATCTGAAAGTGGGGCGCCACTGGTCTCCGCGGCGCCACAGATTAAGGAAACTCTCTCTATCAGAGTCAATGGGAGAACAATTCATCTGTCCAAAAGTGCTTGTACTTTTTCTAGCATCCTGAAATAATTTAGGTTAAACAAATGGCCATAGTTCTTCATGACATACATTCCCAAATATCTAATGGGCTCGGGTGAATTAGCTTTCTGTTGCAAGCCGGGAGAGAGATTTTTTGTTCCTGCATTAAATAAGAGAAACTCTGTTTTACTTTCGTTAATCTTGTAGCCCCCTATTTGAGTAAACTCATTGATTCTATCCAGCACTCTTTGTACGTTGTCGACCACTGGTTTTAGATATAAAATGATGTCATTAGCAAGGAGCTTAATTTTTGGCATAGCTGCTATTGGCAACTTTATTTCGCGCAAGCTGCGTATTATATGATCCAGAGGTTCAATGAAAAAGGCAAACAGTATGAAAAAAAGAAGACAACCATGTGTAGTGCCCTTTTTGATCTGGATTGTGCCTCTGACCTTTGAGTTGATAACAATTCTGGCATGGGTGCCGTAATATAACTCTCTTATCATCGACGTGAATGGAGAGGGGAAACCAAATTTGGTCAGTCTATATAATGCTTCCCAGTTCACTAGATCGAAGGCTTTCTATGCATCTAACATTATCATTACTGCAGGGATTGTATTTACTGAAAAATACTCAACTGCCTGTACTAAAAGATTAATATTGGATGCCATCTGTCTGCTAGCTGCAAAGCCGTTTTTATCTTTATGTATTAATTGTTGCACAACCGGTGTGATCCTAGTGGACCAGACCTTTGTTAAGATTTTGTAATCTGCATTGAGCAGACTGATTTGGCGATATGAGTCTGGTTTCAGCAGATCTTTATCTTTTTTTAAGAAACTGACTATTGTTGATTCTTTGAATGTTGGAGGTATTTCTTCACCCTTGAATATTGCATTGCATAAGTTCCTTATGCCCTGTTGTGGCCCCATTTTAATTAAGTCCGAAGTAAGGGGAGAATCTATTGACCCAGCACAAATATAAGGGTCTGAGCATCATTGAGTATTCAGTAAATTATAGGGAGATGGAAACTGCAGAATAGGTACTGAGTTACATCTGGCCTGGCCCCCTCTAATTAACTGCTCCACTGGAGGTGCTGGTTTAGGGGGTTCCTTGACCTCTGGATCCGGTCGAGGTAAATAGCGGATACGTCTGTAGTTGCCCAATCCTATTTTGTTGTGTGCTTTCCTGAGCATGGTTCATCTTTTTGGCACGGCGCAAGTCCTGTAGCAGGCTGAGGTTCTGCAAGTTGCCCCCTATCTGGTTACCAATTACGAGTTCATTGCACTCAGATTCCATGTTCATGCTTTATGCTTTAGGAGTAGCTTGAGAAGTGAAGGAGGAAAGTGATGTTTGAGAATGGTGTTGCAGTACTGAGAAGGTTAAGAGGTTTTATCCAATGAAGAGGGTCTAAGGGCCTTTGAATTTCACAGCACCTTCATATTGTTACCAGTCGGGCGAGCCTTTGGCTGAAATTCACTAGCAATCCTTTTCATTATTCTGGGTATTGCTCTCCTCAAAGTGTGACAGAGCTCCCCCCTTTATTTATTTATTTGCACCAGTTTAGATGCCACAAGCCGTTCCCACACCTACGTGGGCCGCTTCCGCAGCACAGCAAGCTGGCACTGACCCTGAAAAAGGGAATAGTGCCAGTCTCTCTGGGGGGGGGGGGTAAGTTGGATGCTTATTGCGATGCCTTGCCACTCTCGGCTTCACTTCTATGCCAGTTTTTTGTTTTTGGCAGTTCACTCACCCCTGCCTGCTCTGTCATTTAAGTTTGCACTGCTTTCCTGAGTTCAGAATTACGATCCTGAGTCAAAGATAGGCTGAGATTCTGATGGGGTTCACGGGCTCCTCTGAGTAACGAAGCAGGTTCATGAAACTTTCACGTTCTACCGCCCGCCATTGGGCCTGTGTCCCGGCGTGGAAATGCTCCCATTCAGTGTCCTCTGATGACGTTCTTCTTCCTCCATTGCCTCTTACGTTAGCCGCAGAGCACGATGGAAGCTCCTACAGCCGCCTTCGTCCAAGGCCTTAATGATGATTTTGATGGGTCTGGTGTGGAATATTGCTCAGGTCATGTAGTAAGTTGGTGTCACTTTCACCACATCCACCCCAGCATGTGTGTGACCCATTTATGGTGTAAAAATAAGTTGCATCTCAGTAATTTACACAGTCAGGGGGAAGAGGGTTAGGGGCTCATTGAATGAATCAGAAAGGGGATGTGGGGAATGTTGTAACAAAAACAAACACTACACAAAAGAAACCACAACAATATTAATTGGGGTGCTGAACAGCACTCCATTATCAATCTGTAGGGAAGGGAACAATAACGGGATAAATATGACACAGTTCAGTTAAATACATTATGCACAGTCCACCTGCCCCAGAGAGTCCCAATATAGTATATCTCTAAATGTTATTTCTTCTAGATTTGAAAAAATACAAATTATGGAGGACTGAAATTAACCCACACAGTTCTAAAAACTTATGATTATTACAAGGAAAAGTATTCTGTATTTCCAAATTAGGCGGTGCATCTCCATTCTTTTTGGAATGTCTGTCACTCTTGGGTGCCTGACTGAACCAGTCCAGTAGGTAAGCTGGAGTGTTGAGCTTTCAACGTTTTTTGTTTTTGCAGGAGAGGTCTAGGAGAAGACCTGCATATTGAAAAACAATAACTGTGTTGCAGAGTAAATGAGAGGGACAAATGAATCAAGATAAGCTTCATGAGGAGCCAGAAGTGTACCATGAAGACTCAGAGGCAGAGCAAGAACATTAAGATGAGTTTCACGTTTGAGCTAGCAATGCAGCAAACACACACTTAGCAGCATTTCCCAAATCAATGCACCTCTCTCTAGTCCACAGAGCTGAGTGAATACTAGGCTTCAGAGGCTTCGCCATCATCATGGTTTCTCTTTGAAGTCTATATCTTTCTCCTTCGAGCTGCTGAGGTAGCCTCACCCGGAGCCCTTCCATCCTCCTCCTCCTGATTGAGTACTCTATCCCAGTCCCAAACCGAGTGAGGTAGACCTGTATAGTGCATTGCTGTTGAAGAACAAATAGAGAAACAGAATTGTAGTTTTATGTGTAGATTTATGTTTGGTAACTAAAGTAGATGGCCTGGTCTCTGAGAAAAAAGATAAAAGGTGTGGACCCTGCAGGTACATTTCACTACGTTTTAAAGGCCAATCACCTTCAGGAAAAAATTATTACCCATCAGCACACAAACATTGCAAATCATTGAAGTCAAGTTTACAAATTTGTTTAACTCCCTCCCTTACTGTCAGCCATCACATACATCATCAATCATCCCTCACAATCACTCAATATATCACCACTCATTGGTGCAATCATTAGTAGTTTCCTTCTCCAATCCAAGCACGGTGTTTGATTGATACAAAATATGATTTCCTCTTTGATGGTAGCAATACATTGGAATTTGTCATTGGCACTTGCAGTCTTTTACTCAATTATCTGCTGAGGTAACTCTGCTGGATGATGTAAAAAAAGGATGGGCAATGGCATGTGAGGGAGGCTGGCATTGTCTCCAATGTCCTGAACAGAATGTGGGGGCTTCTTCACTGTACACAGTTCCAAGTATTTTTAGTTTTTTGCAAAGAAAAAAAGAAAAAAGTTAAGCAAGAAATAATTAAAAAGGTCTATGGTGGCACTGGCATACTCAGTCTGGGAAGTAGAGTTTATCCTCAAACTCAGGTGGTTCACCCAGACGTTCGGCAACAAGATCACTTGATTCTGACCAATCATCCTCTTACCCCTCCTGTGGTGTTTCAGGAACAGTGTAATCAGGTGGTATACAAATCTTGTTAATTTCGATCATGGTTAATCTCTACATGTTTTGAGGTGAGAGACTGGTCCTTCTCACTGTAACAACTGCACCAGCTGACTGAATACACATTCAACAGACACGCCGTCTTCAGGACAGGCCATATACTTTATTGCCAGCCTGCTGAGCTCTGGCCATTAGTGCACCTTCCAATACCAATACACCAAGGGGTTTTGATCCAAAAACACTTTTTTTCGGTCATCCAGATACACCAGGGTCATCCTCTGAAATGTAATTGGCTCTGCCACTTGCTCAACCATTTTTGCCTTCCCCTCTGCACTGGACTTAAGACTTGCCACTTGAAACCAAGTCAATGAAGATGTTGGGTCTGATTCTCCTGATGCTTTTGTTGCCAATGTTCCCTTTGCTGGTGTTGGCTGCTGTGAGACAAAACTGCCCTCTCTGGAAATTGAAGGCCGCACCCCAGAACTACAGAGTGGGATTCTAGGTACCAGATGTTCTTCTCGCACTTCTCTGGCTTACTCAACAATACACCTCTTGTATTTTTAAACATCCTCTCCAGAAAAAGGAATGAAAGGAAAATAATATTTTCGTAGCGTGGATCAAGTAAGGTGGCACAGAAGTACTCTTTGGATGAGATAATGTCATTTTGCAGCCTTGCATTACAAGTCAAGTAATAGCTAAGGCTGTCAACCAAGGCATGTGCATCTGGGTTTTCATTCACACCGTCGAGTATGAACCTTCCAGACACCTTCTTTAGCTGGTCCTGTAGCAGATGCAAGAACTAGACAGCTTGGCTCATCGTACTGTTCTTCGTGCTATACTCAAAAGGGGGCAGCAAGTGTGTCAGGCATTTGACTAGGCCCCATTTGTCCCCATCCACAGTCATAAGCTTTCCCAATTCCATCTCTTCCTCTTAGAATGACATAGTCATTGATCTGCCTGTGCTGCTCAAACAGACGCTGCAACTTATAATAGGTTAAGTTTCAGTGTGTTGGAATCTCCTGGCTCAGGGCCTTAACTGATGCTCTGTTTCCACACTGAATAATCTGCAACTGTTTCCGTGCTTTAAAAGAATGGCTAAGATGAGTGCAGATTTGTCTGCAGGAGATCAGTATGTTTCTGACTTTGTCTTTTTTTTCAGAAAGTCTTGCACAACCAGGTTGATGTAGTACGCCAAACACAGGACCCTGTAATAGCCACCATCTGCCATGACCTTGATTCTGTTACTGCCATTGTCCATGGCAACAAATCCAATTCAGAGGCCTCTGCGTCTCAGCCATTCAGACACTTGCTATTAAATTTGTCCAAGATGTTTGCAGCTGTATGTGATTTCTCCATGACAAACATGGCTACTGTTGCATGCCCTCACACAAAATACAGTAACTCAATATTGTTATATTGTCAATACAAGACCCTACGTCTCAACTGGGGGCGTGCCAGAATTACTGTCCTAATTTAACTGCAGGGAGTATCATACTTATGGAAGAGAAAACCTTACACACTTAATAGTGTCATGCTTCATCCTTTGACCAGGGAGGAATCAAAATTCCAGATGGACTCTAACTGGAGGGAGTTCTTATATAAAAGGATACCGGATATATGCGGGATACAGATTACGTAAAAATGCCTTGAGAAATCCCAGTATTTCATCTTTAATAGTGGGGTTCTCAGTTCTGATTAAAAACCGAATTAGGACTGTGTCATTGAGGTCAACTACTCAAATTCCTAAGCTAACATGTTTCTGCCCATCTTTCTAGCCTTAGGTGGTCTGGGGCACGCATCAGAGCTGTGGATCCCTTGTTTATTCTCACATATTAGCACTGAGTCAAAAATGTAAATATAGCAAAATATCCCAGGTGAGTCCTATCTGAGTGCAGGAACTGGAAATTAAACTGGCAATTTCCAAAAAATAAGAGAAAATTATTTAAATAAGTCTTTATTCTTCAGCAAACTATTCTAAGGCTTCCCTATGTGAGTATTCATATAAAAAGGTGTGTGGGATTGGCATGCTTGTGAATTTTCACTGCAACACTTCACACTTGCATGCTCATATATATAATGCACATGCTAAAATTTCAGTGAAGGCTATTTGCATGAGTACAATACTATAAAACCTATTCATTCTTCAATAACAGTTAAAACACTCACAGTACCATCTTCAAAGATTCACCCCCTATGAAATATCCATCACCTTAGACTTTAGGGGATACCACGTTTTGGTCTGGAAGGGGGTGGTATTCTTTGTCGTCAAACTATGTTCATGGTGTTATGGGACACAGAAATAGGAAAATATTTGTTAGTTTATGTAATTGTCCTTTGTATAGAAATTGTTCTTTCATATTGGTGCAAGTATTCATTATTGAGTCACGCTTTCTGGTAAGGGTCATATGCTGGTACATATGAGAACATATTGGTATCTCAGTTAGTGTCATTTGATTCTGAAAGAGGAGGCTCTTGCTTGACAGGAAGCTTGACCTCCTGGTCTGCTCCAGCTTTGGGAAGATCTACTATTGCTGGCTGTGGCTGCTGTCCACTTTGCTCTGTTTTCTGAAACGATTGGGTACTACTTTGCGAAAGGGACAAATCCTGCTTCTTCTCACTGACCACTTTCCTGGGACCAACCTTCTTTGGGGCCTTGTTATGCTCTCAGTTGGCAGTGGCACTTAGATGCACATGTAGAAGAGTTTGGAGGACCAAAGTAACTGTACAGGCCTTCTCATCGGCAGTACCAACATCACTTCTCTTGTGCATCTAAAAGCATCTAAGTGAGAAAAACATGTAGTTAGTTAAAAGTGCCATTGTTGCAGGCTGAAATATAACAGACAAATGCAATATTAGTGGGGTTGGTTACTTATGTAATCAAGCATTGCAAAGTCAAACCACACCACAACACCATAAAATTTAATTTTCAAATAAGGCAGCACAACATGCAGATATTGCTCTTTGGTTTTTCTCCATCTGTTTTGTGGTGGTCAGAGAGAAGAGCATGGGTAAATGGAATAATCATTAAAAAGCCTACGGGGCAAGGTGGTCCAGGGGAAATGGAAATGGACTAATCATAAAAAAAATGAATTATGCTACTGATGTGTCTGCAATGAACCGTATACAGGGTGTCCAGGAGGAAATGGAATTATTATACACCTAAAGGAACCGAATGCTGTAGCGCGGCTGTGTGCCTTTGGTGGATGGATGGATGGATGGATGGGTGGATGGAGGAATGGATAGATGGATGAAAAAAGGCATACTGCTGAACTCAATAAAATGAAAGAAATAAAAAAATAAAAAATAAAATAAAAATTCAAATAGAAAACAAGAAATAAAACAAAATACAATTAAAAATTAAAATAATTACAATGAAAAATTTAAATAGAAATTCAAAATAAAAATTAAATTATAAACCTAAATTATTCAAATATGGTGAACAGTAATGGCCGATGTTTGTTTGGAAACACACAGTGGTGGGATGGACAAAATGGCTGCCAGCCATATGGTCAAATAGCAACAAGGAACAAGGAGGCATGGCAAACAAAGAACACATGCAAGCCTATAGCAAAGGGACATAGGCTGGATGCACAAAATAGCCACCAGCCACATGGTCAAACAACAACAAGGAGCAAGGAAGAATGGTGAACAAAGAACACATGCAAGCCTATGGCAAAGACACACTGGCTGGATTCACAAATGGCTGCCAGCCACATGGTCAAACAACAGCAAAAAGCAAGGAGGCTTGGCAAATAAAGAACATGTGCAAGCCTATAGCAAATAGAAACACTGGCTGGATGAACAAAATGGCCGCCAACTACATGGTCAAACAATAACAGCGAGCAAGGAGGCATGGGGGAACAATGAACACATTCAAGCCTATGACAAAAGAACATGGCTGGATGCACAAAATGGCCACCAGCCACATGGTCAAACACAACTGTGAAGAAGGAGGCGTGGAGAACAAAGAGCAGATGCAAGCCTATGGACACAGAGTACACAAAATGGCTCCTGACTACACGGCATGGAGAACAAAGGCAAATGGTGGGCGATGACAAACACACACACACACCCACGTATACTAGCCATAAGGAGGTACGGTAGAAACATTGAAGAAAACACTAACATTAATTCAGCAATGCAAAACACGAAAATGAACTGAGTATAATTTCACACCACACATTGTTCTATGCCATCAAATATTACCCCACAACATATACACTTTTTTGCAGAAAACACATGAAGTGCAAGCAATAGCCAACATTTTTCATTTATTCCAATTCTATCTCTGCCCTAAATGACTCTTAATGAAGTTTTAAAAACATAAACCACTGAAACATTTATTTCATACACTGATGACTATTAGAGCTGGCTCCTACTGGCTAAATGGCGTTTTGGAAATGTAGGCCATATAGTAAAATAATATTGCAAATGTTACAAACATGTAAAAAAGATACTGAGCTGTGCAACAGTTTTACTTTAGAAAAGGTGAAAAAAATCAATGAAATGCAAAATAAATCTTAACTAGGCTCATATCTAAACTCCAGGTCACCCACCACAATAAAATTTAAAAATCACATTAATGTACAAAGAAACACTGATGCAAGCCCAAGCAAATATACAACACCCTAAACATTAGTTTTTTAACTTACTTGTGTGATTTCACAACAACAAAGTCCTTAAATCCAAAGCTACGTCCAGGAGACAAAGAGAGTGATCCTTCCACCTCAAAATCCAAGTGAAAAGTGACCAGGAGATGGACAAAGCACTGGGAGGAGCCTGTTGGACAGGAACAGGAATTTGGAGTCCCTGGGCACTTCCTTCCTGCTTGAAAAAAAGAAGGCTTCTCACACTAAAAAAACAACTTGAAGAATGCATTGTAGAAGAACATCCAGTCAAAAAACATTTTTAAATAGATTTAGATGCATCTTGAGTGGAATTCACGCTTGTGAGTGGGGCTGCTTTGGCCGTCATGTCCAGAAGTCTTGCAGTCTTTTGCTAGTGGCACAAGAGCATCATGGCGCTTGCCTGCAAGCACTAAAACTAAATCTTGAACGTGCAAATGAACTCTGCTCCGCACAGATAGGCAAATTCATGAAATCTGTCTTACTCCGCGTAGTACGACGTGCCCGTATTCTGCTGGTCGAGCAAAGTTCTACACCGGGCCTAAAATAGACATTGAATAAAGTACAGGTAAGAGATGTAAGAAAAGAAATGAAAGGTCCAAGCTTAACACACTGAGACCTGCCTGTGAAATAAGAGGTGAACCATTTTATGGTAGTCTCTTTGGCATCCGAGGCCAATGTGGAAACAAGAGTGTTATGACTAACTGTGTCAAAGGCTTTAGAATGGTTTAAAATGACTAGTAAGGCAGCATGATCATTATCCATGATTGTCACTTCTTAAAATCCCACTAAGGCAGTTTCAGTACATTGTATTGAAACCAGATGAAGACTTTTTGATGTACAATGTAGCAAACATGAATATCAAGTGCATGATGTTCATTACATCTTGCCATGAGTCTATGTTTATTTATGAAATCCAACATCATAAAAAAGTAGATGAATTCGAAATATCTGCAGATTCTAGAGCAGTGTTGGGTGGATAAAGCATCAGTAATGGTATAGAATGGCACCCACAGGATGCCATATCTAGGACATTTAAGCACCATAGAGGTAGTGGAAGCAAAGTGTAATAGGCTCTAATAAAATCCCACAACAAAATGATCTGACTAAATAGAATGATTCACATATTCTAAGTTTAAGGAAACTCCCATAAAGAAAATATTAAAAAACAATATATAAAAAAGGGGCTTCGGAATGGGAAAGTTTATTAGAATGAATTTGAAAACCTAGGTCAGCAAGATTAGATATAAAGGAGGAGGTAAGGCGATCATGGATTTCTAAATAAGTGTTTAAGCTACCCACAATGTTGATAGAAGGAACCTGCTAGGCTAGAGAAAACACAGGGCTAATGAAGTGTGTAAATTTTGAAGATAAAGCAGATTATGCATTCTGGTGATAGTTTATCAATGTTCCTGAATTGTAAGTGAGTGAGTCAGTGAAAGCCAGAATCAGATATTCTCATGTTCGAGAAATATTACTTTAGGCAGAGAAGGTCAAGAGATCTGTGGTCAGGGAAATCAATCCTAACCCTATTGGCCTATTATCTAAGACATGCTACATAGCATTCCTTCTTTACAATTTACATCAGAGAGTATGTAGAGTATGTACCAACTACCAAAATAATACAAACAATAGCAAAATCTGCCTAGTGGGTGACAACCAACTTATGAACGGAAATTGGAAACATACTGGCCCATATTTAAGTAAAGGTGGGACATCAGAGCTGATGCGCCACTTTTTCTGCTCCCCTTCCGGCACCTAACGACACCATGGTTGTGACGTATTTATAATACGGCGCACCATTGTGGTTGTTTTTTTACGCTAGTGTAGCAAAGTACAAGGACCCCCGTAGGTTTCTGTGGGAGCGTCATTTAAATGCCTGCTGTAAGCTGTAAAAATGGCACCAAAAATGGCACAATGAAATATGTTAAATTTCACTGTACCATTTGTGCGGGCCTCATAACGCCATAACGCCCCATTTGCATACATTATGCCTGGTGCAGGCATAATGTGGCACAAGGGTTTACAAAGTGGCAAAATGCATGCATTGTGCCACATTGTAAATATGGCGCAAGGGAAAAAGCTACTTTAGTGTTGCCTTAGCGTAAAAAAAAAAAATCTATGGAGGAGCTTAGATGGCACTATGGGCTGTCACATATGCCCCACTGTGTGCAAAACAACTGCAATAATCTGTCTTGTTGTCCATAAAAGGATGAAAGTGTTAATCTGAGAAAGGAGCATCTCCCATGGATACAATGATGACAAAGGAACAAGAAAGCGTGCACTGGGAGAAGAGCTGTCAGCTGCGCAATGTGTTTGATGTAAGGAATCAATCATTATCAGAGAGAGCTGAGTGTGATGAAGAAAGTAATAAATCACAGTACTGCATAATGGTCAAAATGCTGCATAAATTCCAGGTGCAATTACAGTGAAGCACAGAGTACTCTGGAGACTTAAGGCAGAGTTTATTTCTAATGGAGAACTAGTGAGTGTTCTAAATAAGCATAATAAAGAATTACTTAAAGAAAATCTGGCAAGGCAAGGGCTTGGAAATTAGCAATTATTTGTTTACATAGTCAACTAGTAGTATTTCAGATTAGACAGAAAAGAGAGAAGGTTTAGAATTAGTCCAAGGAATCACAACTCATTATCCTAGAGTGGAAATTAGCCGCAGCAAGGGTTGCCTTAAAGCCAACTGGACAAAAGTATGCCATCTGGAGATACTGTGGTAAAAGGAAATAAAATGTACTTTTTCGTATAAAACAAAGACTACTGGGATAGTGGCGACAAATGTGGGCGACAGTCGGTTTGTAATCTGCAGAAAAGTCAAATTAGGAACCCAGAGAATGTTATCAATCAACAAAATATTGCATTGGTAATTCTGGATTGACTCGTTTGCTGAGGAATTAACATGTTTATCACTGGAAGTGACCAAATTCATAGAACAAAAGTAAACACAAATGATCATGACATGCTGGATGAAACTCAATAAGTGCTAGACCTCTTTAAAAAATCAGTGTATTTCAACTGTTTTCACACTTCTAAATCTTTGCAGATTGTATGGGAAATGAACACCAACAGTATAGACAAAGGACATTCCAAAGGAAGCTCAGAGAAATTGCTATGCGGCGGTATCTAAAATAAGACACAGTCTGGATAACCTGTCCATTATCACCCTATATCATTGGTAAGTGCTGATTCTAAGCTATTAATTAGTGCAAATGTGGAAGGCAAGGAGAAGAAGTTGTCTCAAAGTCATGCAGAACAAGGTTCAGTCAAGATTATGAATGGAAAAAAGAAGCAAGCAAATATCAGGTTGCTGACTGGTTAGTAAATTGCTCATCACTGTAAAATAACTAAAGTAAACATTGTTCTTGATGAGGAAAATGTTTTTTATAATGTAGGGTGGGAATATCTGTTTTTGCTTGGAGACAAATAAAATTCATAAGAGAAAGACGTTGATTCTAGAGACTGTCTCAGCACCATTAAAAAAAGTATTGATAAATATAGATACAATTTGTGAGGATTTTAAGATAACAAAGCAGAATGCCATCGATGTTCTAGCGGTGGTCGTAACAAAAGCAATCAACTGTAAGGGATTGGGCCTATATTGCAGTACATATAAAACCCTCTGGTATGTAGATGATGTTACTGACTAACTGCTCTAAAGGATATACAGAAGATTCTAAATTATGGATGTAGTATGGCAAAGCATGCTCCATCCAATGCGGACATTGGGCAAGATGGGCCAATTACTGCAGCTCGGGATCTTGCATATTTTTTTCAAGTACCTGGGGGCTGTTACATAAATATGTTGGTATCATTCAATTTGCATTTATTTAAATATTTGTATATCATAGCCAGGACAAGAGAGGTATGGGGGTGCTTTACATGTGGCCAGATTAAAGAGGGAAATGTAACAGTGTATTTGCAACAATGAAAGGGGTATAAATAATAGCATGTTCTCCTCTAGAGACAGGTAATTAAGAGAGTGGCCAGGGAAAATGTCGATAATAGAGGATTCAATATTGTCACCTAAGATGTTCTTTTGCAAATGCACATAATACACATAAATAGGATACCTCTAGCTAGCTTATTTATGTGTAGGATAAACATGAGGGCTGCTTCCATTGTGAAGGCCAAGGATTTGGCAAATGAGTCTGGAGAAGGGGAGAAGCCTTTCAGGATAAGCAAATTCAGGAGAGTTGGATCCATCTTGTTTGCTGATGTGACAATTATAGGAGCTCTGTTTTCTTCGGATTGAGAAGGAGGTGTTCATCTATGCTTGGATACGGAAGAGACTGTTTTTTAATATTGCAATGTCTTGTAAGTTGTATGTTTTTAGATATAGTTGTGTATTTGCTGCATAATGGTGGGTGCTTTCACATGTTTCCTTCAATTAACTGACATCAAGATCAGCTGGAATTCAACTAGTCAGGATTTGTATGTGACTAACAGTGTGCATACCTTTCAGGAGACCAGAGAAAACCTTGGAATAAACCAAGGCCACTTTCTTGCGTACAGTAGTCCAGTCCTAGATGCTGCTACCACGTGGATCTAAGAGTTCAAAGCTCCTGCATGTTGGCTGGATGCATAGACTTGGCAGGGATATATTGACTGCCCAGTATAAGTTGTTGAACATATAAGGAGGAGTATACCTCCTGTATGGGGAAGGTAAATGAGAACACAATTTGGGATGTTGGATGTCAGATGACAAGGGGACCAACATGGAGGATTATTTTTTTTTGCAGTTCATAAAAAGCACATAATTTCACCCAAGGGCCTTAAAGTGCTTTACATGTCATATTGCATAGACTCAGATTGTTTTTGTTTAGGCACAGGAAGATTAAGTGGTTTGTCCAGAATCACAGGATATTAAGCTGGCATTGGAATTCAAACATGGTTGCTTAGTTCCAAAGTCAGCAGCTCTGGCCATTTGTCCACATCTCCTCCCAAGGTATTGTCCACAATGCCAGTTTTAAACTTATCCAATTTAATTTTCGATACCGGAAATAACTGACCCAAAAGAAATTCAGCAGAATACACCATAGCAGTGATCGTGAATGTCTAAGACATAGGTGATCTGAAGCAGATTTCAATTATGTGGTTTGGGACTTCCCCATTCACCACCCATATCAGAAGGAAGAAGCAGACACACGGACTAGATACTAAGCTACTGAAGAGTACAGTGGACTGTTTACCCAGCACTTGTCCCCTGGGAATTATGCATAAACCCAGACCTATGGAGTAAAATTGCAGATTCACCGACATGGTGCTGTGGTGCTGCTAGTAGTGAAAAATTCTAAATCCAGGTCCTGAAAGTTAACTGCCACACCTGACAGAAATGTTTGGTTGTGGGAGACAGAGATGGGTAGCAGTGGAATGGGACAGTGTAAGAGTGATAACATGAAGGGAGACAAGGAATGATGGCTGCATGCAATCCTATCATTTTGAAGGTACAGAGGTTAGTAGAGTATACACCATTCTTAGAGGCACAAACACTGGTGGGTAAGATCTCCTAATGAATGATATGGAACATGTTTCATGTTATGGTGTTAAGCAAAATATCAGCCTGTAAATTGTAAAATTCATGAAGTACTTAATTATTGTTCTGTGTCTTCCAAGTATCCTCGCAGAGGCATTATCCGACATCACTTTATTTTCCAAACTCTTGTTTATGACCTGCATTTGACAGCTGACATCTGTGTATTCACAGCTGAGGGCTCTTTCTACAGAGTCTAACAACAGTGGGTTTCATCCTGGTTTACAGATGATACACCCCAAGCTGATCTTTTTCTATTTGGCCAATCTAAACTGCATTTACCAGCAGTAAAAACTTCAAATGTGAATAATATAACAGGGTTATAAATTCTAGAGAGCCAATAATCTGCAAACTTGGGGACTGTAGCTCTCAACCAAATGTCCAAGCTCACAGAGGTCACCTCTCTCATGGAATAAAATATTGGAACCATACACTGCTGTGAGACTGAACCACGGGGAATGGATTTTATGGAGGGAATAAAAGTTAATAAGTTTGAGGCATAAACAGAATATGAATTACAACACATTTCCTTCTGTAGGAAAAAGAAATTCAAACACCAGATACGTAGTCATTGTGCCACTGTGGGCCACACTTGACTCTGCTGAGTCTCGGTTTGATAGAGGAAATATTCGATTTGGATGCATCTTCAGCCATCATACTTCCTTGTTCTGCTCGTGTTGTAGACTTGAATAATTTGTCAATTTTTCTGGTTTTCCCGTTCTGTAAATTTTCCAAATTGCTTTTTTCTTCTACAATTCTAAAGGGCCTGGACAATGAAGAACTCGTACATTCTACAAACTAGGCTTTTTAACTTGTACATATTTACTCAGAGCTCTGGTCCGTGCTTTTACACAATGCACCTTATCATAACAGCCCTTGTTCTTATGTTGATGAGAATTCATGTTACGCATGTTGGTGTTATGTTCCACTCCATCCCATATGCCCACGTTCTTGGAGAGCCAAGCTGGAAACAATATTGTGCCTGGATGTCAACCCTTAGGAGACAGCAATGGTGCAACACTACTAATGCTGTTGGGTATGGCTCTGTAGGAGCCCCTTCAGTCTGAGTTTCTAACATGCCAGCTGCTTCCATTCATTCTTTAATCAGACAATTCACCCTCTTCACAGGGCTATTTGCTCTGGAACAATAAAGGGTAGTCAGTTGATGTCCATTAGACTATTCACAGAGAAAGATTCCATACAAACAGAGGTGAGCTGCACACCATTGTCTGAACCCAAAATTTCTGCTGCCCTTAGGCAGTAAAAACGTCTCTCTGAAAGCTAGTAGGGGCACTAGGCGGGAGTCAGGATACAATAAACAATTTTCTTCTCAATCTATCTCAAATGGTACTCCACTAGCAGAATTATGTATTTACTCCTGAATCTGGTTCTTCAGAATGTTCACATAGCGTGACACATAGTTTATCTGGTACATTTATGGGGGATACTAATACATTCAGTTTTGCCACTGGTGACACATCTAGTGCAGTCTCAAATCATGCATTCAAAACATCCATCTTTGGCCACCAATAGTGAGCAAGCACCTTGTTGTTGGTCTAACTCCTTACCAGGTGGCCTTTAATGTCCAATTCTGTGAACTAAAAGACACTTGGTCAAACAATTTTACTACCTCATTCCTCACCTCCTAACAAACCCCAATAAACTAAGGTGGGTTAATACATTTGTTGGGCCACCCCGTGCATATCCACTCCTGCACATGTTTAAGTTCAACATCTTCTACGTTCCTATGCTATTCTTCCTTGTTGAGCCCCTCTGCAGTAATGTAGAGGACTATTTCTTCTAACCAGACCTCCCATGTGGTCAGGCTTTTCTATAGGTACCCTAGACAAGCTGTCAGCATCCTGATTGTTTGAGTCTGGTTCGTATACCATCTTGAAATGTTACCCTTCTGGTGCTAACAGCCACCAAGAACATCTGGAAGTAGTGCACTCAGTGCTATTTGATGAAAATGGAAAAAAATAAGGGCTTGTGATCTGCTATCAATGAGAACCGAATACCCCACAGGAAAAATCTGAAGTGGCTTGAGCCAAGCAGCAGGCTAAGTCTCCTTTTTCTATTGCAAAATAGGTTCACTCAGATCCTTAGATGATATGACATGCAAAAGCTACCACCATGTCCTTAACATCAACAACTTGAGTAAGAGTAGCACCTAAAAGCCTAGTATTAGCATTGGTGGTTGAAATAGTATATAACTGATTATTAGAGTTGCCCAAAGAGTGTGCATTTATTATAGACTTTGATAGATTCAAACCCTTTGTTGGACATAGGAGTCCACTCAAATGCCACACTTTTTTTGACTGAGTATCAATGGGTTTTAAAACTTAAATTCATAATACTTTTCTGCAAGACCGAAAATGGATCCTGCTCAGGCTTGCTTTGTGTTGGTGAGGTTTTTAAAATAGCATCTACTAAATCAAACTTGGTCTAAGCACTATCCTCCTTTTTTTTACCACAAACCAAAATGTCATCCTAAAAGCACATGGCATTTGGAATACCCTATCAATTGCTCTGTGCAATGTGTTGGGACACAGCAGCCTAAGAGGTCAACCTTAATGACATTTTGAAAAATTTTAATGTTTTAAGTGCCATTATGAAGGATGAGTTGGAATGGGAGGTATCATGTAATTCAACCTGGTATCCAGGGAATGAAAGATTAAGCACAGAAAAGCAACTTGCTTTGCCAATGAGACCTAAGATTTAATTGATTCTTGGTAAAGGATTTCAATCCACTCAAATATTGGTGCTGGAGCGCCTTAGGTCTACACATTTCTGTATATCCATCCTTCAGCCTTGAATTCAAGGGCACTGGGGCCAACCAAATAGAAAGTCGTGTTTGTTTTCAATAACACTTCGGCTTGGTAGTCTGTCTAGTTCTCTTTTCAGGGGGTCAAACTTTGTGTGTCACTGGTATCTCATCTACCTTTTTTCCTGGTTTTGGGCTGGAAATCAGATAGGTGCCCCACTTTATCAGAAATAAACTTCTGGAAATCCAGACACACATCTTCTCCTGCCAAGGCATGATCTACCATAAAGAGAGGTTTGGATTAATTGGAGTTTAAGACAATACATAATTCTTTCTGATGCTGCCATTCAAAGAGGCCCTGCAGTATATCTGCAATATACACTTTTACTATGGTGGATCTACATTTAAGGGCTTACTACATTGTGATCATGCCTAGTAGGGGACTGAAGTCCTAACCATGAGGTTTGCAGCTTCTAGCACATACTCCTTCTCATATGTATAAGAAAATAATTCACTATCAGTTGATGTGAACAGAGATCATGAATCTGCATAAACTTTTATACTCTCTCCGTTTAATACAGTCTCACATGATAGTAGCTGTACTTCGCGATTTTCTACATCAGTCTTAAATACAGTTCTTTTGGAATCATCATCTAAAATCTCTCTATATCCTCCAATAAGATGTCCTCTTTTGCCCCAAATTATATGCAAATGGAATCCTTTACTGGGAAAGATAAATGGGTTGCCCCATTGGCAGCACATGGTTTAAGAATCTTCCTGTGGGATTAGGGTCTGATGAATGTGACAGAGAACCCTGTTCACCAAACCCTCAGTCCATCTGTTATGAGTCAGGCAGACCTTCAGTTTTCCGATGGCGATGCCTCCCCTGGAAGTGCTGTAGGAAAACCTACTTCAAGGGCCCAATGGAGTAGGGGCTAATGGAATAAGAACATTAGAGCCACCTACCCTATTTAAAGTGGACGGCCTGAAGATATTTTTTCTACCCATCACAGTCAAGTAAAATCTGTCAGCCACAAACCATTAAAAAAAAGGATGATCCCTTACCCTGGGAGAATACTCCAAGGTCATAGTGGCCAATGTTTCTTTGTTCCTAAGAAACAAACTTCTGTTTTGGTAGTTTGTATCTGGAACAAAAAGCTTGAGATCACTGCAGGGTGGACACTGATCTCTTAATTTTTGGAGGATGTCAGTCCGGCCAGGTTGGTGGAAGAGATGGCATCCAACACCATGGCAGGTGGCAGGCTACCAATTGGGGTATAAATAATCCCCTTGGACTTCCAATTGCTATTAGATTTTTCCTTGTTGCCATCTTCTTGTTCCTTCACTAAAACATACGTTCCCATGGGTGTGTTCCTCTGTCTGACACCCTGATCCATGTGTTCTATTACTTTAGTGATTTCAAGATTGTGAGGTAACAACCTCTCCTGAGCTGCAAAACACAAGTTAGTCTCTGATCAAAGAGTTACATAACTCACCGAATTCACATGTACTAGTCATGTAATAGACTGCAATGTAACTTGACATATTTTCATTTTTGCCTGGGACCCTGTCAAGAAGTGTGTCTCTCTCAAAGACAAAATTGATCTTAACTTAAAAATGGTACTCAGGCTTTTTTAGGGTGGAATGATGTGAAAGTTTTGATCAGCACCTGATTCACTGCCTTGATAACGTCTGTAGAGTCTTAGAATCCTTCTTGCCTTAAACACCTAGAGTACAGAGTGAAATGTGCTGTGAAAATAAGCACACTCAACCCTAAAGTGATACAGACTGACAGCTGGACAACCCATGAATCAGTGCTTTATTTTTCAACAGAAGTGTTTAAATGCAGCCTCATCCAGGCCTACTTCTTATTACTTTTTCAGTGGATCATTTGATTTGCAAACTAAGGCAGCCTTTCCATCCAGAGCTCCACATCCCAATGGTATCTCAGTAATACCCCTTAAGAACGTGGAGTATTAGTTGGGATCGGTGACTGCCCACCTTGTGGAATAATAACACTCCTTGTCAGTGTGAACCCTCAAAGTCACTAAAATAAAATGACTTAAAGACCCTCATAGGTAAGGCACAGAGCAGACAGGCTTAACATAGGACAATGTATTATTTGTTAATGCAGAGCCAAGCCTGTAATAAAGTCATACCACCAAGTAATCAAATCCTAAAATGGAATTATAAAATAGAGATAATTTGTATAACCCAATTGGCACCATAATGACACAAAACAAATAAGGGGAACTAGTGATATGAAGTTTTAAGATTTTAAGTAGCTATGGGATCAAAAAGCACAAACCACCAATGATAGTCTATGGGAGCAGTAGTCCGAGACCTAGGTGTAATCTGAGGCCAAATGTGATGGAGCTCTGGTCAGATACAACGAGCAGATGAGTCCCAGTAAACAGTCTGGAAGTCAAAAAGTTAAAAAAAGTTTCTAAGTAACATTTCAGAAAGGGATTTCGTCACTATCTTGAATAACAACATTGAAATTTCTTCTACATCCAATTGCTGAATGGAACTTTGTCATTTTTTGCTAATAAACATATTTCCTGAGCAGGCAACTGCTGAAATTATGGCCACGACATAGAAGGCCGGAAACTTGGGGTTGGTCTCGTAGGAGCTCTGGAGATTTCTCACTGAATTTTTTTATGTGCAAATGCAGAATGGGATTTATTCATTTTCAGAGCTTTTATCAGGGAAAAAATGATTGTTGTAGAAATGCTGTCTGGTCACTTTTCGCTGCAGATGCACCTGAAGATCAGGGGCTCTCGAAAAAAAGCCCTCAGGACCCCAGGGAAGGCACTTGGAGACTCATCAGATTGCCAGGCAAAGGCTATGTCCTGGCCTGACTAAATGGCGCCAATGTCGAAGTTCGAGTCTAGTTACATGAACCAATAACAAACTCAATATATGAATGGATTCATAGTATTAAGGTGGATGAGACAGTGGAAATATTGCGAGTCACCGTTAACTTCCTTCTAGACCCATCAAAAAGAGCATGTCAGCACAAACCATCAGTGCACATTTTACTGTATGCGGTGTCAGCATGAGGAATGGAAACATGGCTGCAGTGAAAACAAAGTTTGAGTCAGGGCCTAGTTTTGAGCCTAAATTACATAAACAAATATAACCGCAGTCCTATAATATGCAGCAACTGTGTTTAACCCCAGAAATGTTCATAATGTTGCATAATTAAGAACACATTTTTATTAAACCAAAATTCACTCCTTCTACTATCCTCCTGTTCTGTATCTATCCTCTCATGAAGTGATTAATTCTTCATTCAAATAATACGATATAATCAGTGTTATTGTTCACCTTAACTGGTGACATAAGGGGAACCATTGTCTTTCACAATTACCCATTACAGCCTCAATGTACCTTTGCTGAGAAAATGTATCCAAGCTATGAGAACACTAGACTAATCATGGGTGACTAGATGCTATTACTGGTGCAGCACTTTAATCAGCATTCTTCAGCAAGTCTACTTAAGACCTGGAATAGACTTTTTTCTTTAACACAGCAGTCTGATAAACGACACCAATCCGCTAAAAACTTCACACTTGGCACACCTGGTGTAGAGACAGAGATTACCACTTATGATCTTTTGCACTACCATCTTCAATGGGAATGTTGTTACCCACTTGCATGGTGGCCTTTTGAGATAGCCAATGCTTTATAGTGGCGGTCAGTCATACTTCAGAATGCCCTTTCTCCCCTGAAAGATTACAGTGTAGTAGAAGATTCAAATGCTTCCAGGCAGTAAAGTCTGTACTGAACATCACCAGATGTAGCCAAGAGCACATTGTCTATGGCAGCCATTCTTAACCTTTTGACTTAAGTGGACTCTCACTGAATCACTAGTGGAAGCCGGAGACCCCAACTAAACAAATTCTGTTTTTTGAACCTGAAAATGATGCACAAAAATACAGGGAAAAAAATATATATACATAATTTATTTTACTTAATTCACAAACCCAAAAATATGAAAGTTGAAATTTTAATTGAAGGGTTTGCACTTTACAAAATGCAGTTTTATCTCTAAGAGGTTAAGCAATATGATATCCTCTGCCATAAAATATTATCTTTTTTTTACTTCTAGTGCATGCTTTCTTTTTTTGTGGGTACGTATTAGTGCTGCCTCTGGTTAGGACGCCATTGTTCAATACTAGATTCTCTTTGCTGTACTTCCACTGCCCCATGACTCAAGCTAATAGAAACTTAATTTATAGATTCCAGTTTTAAATTCTTTCACATTAACAGGGTGATTTAAAACTTTCAATTTTTAATTTTTAAATATATGCACTTTATTAATATTTCAATAATATTTCGTTTTCTAAACATTCAAGGACACTACGTAGGCAGACCACGGGTTAGGAGGCACTGGCCTATGTTATGATCAACAACAGACGAGCCAGAGTAACAAGACTTTATGCCCCTTTGTAAACACAATCTAAAGCAAGGCTACAACCACAGGTCTATGTGCAGTATAAGTGTATTAATTCAATGACCCATAATTAGGGGGGCTATCCCTTAATTTATACAGTTAATACAGCATACCGTGCACTATTTAGCGAGAATGTGAGCACCATCAGTACACATCTTAAAGTAAAAGCAAAAGCAAACACAGTGGTCCTCAATCTATCTCAAATGGTACTCCACTAGCAGAATTATGCTTGTACATCCACCTCTATATAATTAAGGAAGTATACCTTTTGATTTTTAATTAAATACTGTACAATCCTTTGCTATGTAGTGACAGAGGCAGGATATTCTTCAAACGGAGGCGTGGGGGTGAGGGAGGGAGGAAGATGAGCTTTGAAATGGTGGGACAGAAGCAGCAGTCCGAGTCTGCTCGGGGCAACCAAAATGCTAGAACCTCAGTTCTACCATGGGACCCATGTTCTTCTTCAAATGGGAATGTTTTGCAATGAGGCCAATCAGTGTATTTTAGGGTGCAGTTTCACATAAATTGAATATTTATTAATAGGTTCTGGGTGACCAGTCATGAAATATTGTGATACCATAATAATCTTGTTCCATGCAAATTTGACTCTTCTTACGGCCTTTGGGGGTGGCTATCCCAAAGACAATATTTTCAGCACATTTTGACTGAAAAAAGCAAATGCAGTTAAAACAATTTGGCATGCACTGTGTACATGGCCTATTGTGTTTTACATTCTAAACAGAATGGTTCTTCATTTCTACTTTCCACTTTGCTGTTACTATCTACTTAAAAGTGATCTGGTGGAAAAATAAAAATAAAACACACATACATCATTATCCTACACAGTGGACGGCCCAGCAAGATGTTTCATGTCCAAGCATCTAAAAATTCACATTAATCTGACAGTCTGAGTCCTCAGGCAGCGGTAGTGAAAGTCACAAACAGCCTTATCAATACAGATTAAACATTCGGAATCTCATTCATGAAATAACAATCTTAATAGTCATGTCGTGTTTTTGTTCTTAAAATTGCCAAAATAAACTTCAAGACAACATGTACCTAAGCGCCCAGAGCTAAAAGTTTTATTTTTATTTCACAGTTTAAAATAGATTACTCTCTGTGCTGTTGCATATCCTGTTTTGTTTCCAAGCGCTGCTAGTGTGTGTGTTAAATCAGTGTCTTGGAGAGATTGATTAACATAACTTGGCACAACACCACCATCCACTCCATCCATCAGGAAACTGTCATAAATAATTCCTTGATGTTATAAATGGCTCTTGGTACCACACTGCTGACAGCTGATATTTATCTGTCTTATTTTATTTCTCAATACGTGAAGGGAGGCTTCAGCTGCTTCCCACTAGCACCCATAGGAAGAGGGATATTAAGTCTAAGCCTTCGACATTAAGATTAATGAACAAATATGTCAGAGGCAGAGAAGAGTGCCTCCTGCCATTGGTGACAGGTGATTTGATCAACTGAGGGGGGATGTAAGAAACAAAGCCATACATATGAGGAAAATGCAGAAATGTATAAACCTTTGCATAAAGTCACACCAAGTGTTCGGAACCAGAAAGTTCCATAGATTCTGCAAAAGCAACCCGAGACCATGAACCATTGTTGTGATCGATGAATATTAGGCACTTAACCAACTTTTCTCACACAAGAGCCAGGGCGTGACCTCGATGTAAGCAGTGTGTTTAAAAATGTTTTACTCGTCGGGCTGCTTAGCAATGTCAGGCCTAGATTTTATTGATTTTTAATCGACTTCTTAGTCAATAAAGAATGTGAATGGATAATTTTTGCTACAATAATTAACCTCAAAAGTGTTTGCTCAATCAGATTCACAAAAAAACAGAGGGCCCTATGTAAAAAGCATTTTTACAGTTGGAAACGTTACGGACCGTTTACGACCTAAACATGCTTTTATATACCTACAAAACCCAAACTGATTCGATTCATCTTTATTTGCATAGTTACTTAAAACCATTGTAGTAAAAACGCCCATAATTTAAAAACTTAAATATGAGAAGCATATCATAAAGCACATATATGCATAAAATCATTCTCTTACTCAGATCAATGAACAATTCCTAAAACAAACACAACATATCATATAGCACATTTGTACATAGAATCCTCACTTGCTCTGATTAATTAAAATTTCCTAAAAGAAAGCACAAAGGGCTATGACAAATGCAGGTCTGAGAGGGAGGATCCCTAAAAATAAAGGACCTACGCCCTTGCCTAAATCAAGACAAGATCTTTGTGCGAGAAGTGCAGGAAGTCATAGTTCAAGGAAGTGCTATGTGCAGATCGGGTTTAAGGACCAGGCTAACCCGGTCAGAGTTAGCTTTGACTGAAATAAAAAGCCAAAAGTGCATGTGCACATGTTGCCAGAATCAAGTAACTGAAGTGACCCTCAGCAGCTTCCTGCTCACCAGATCAAGGAATTTTACCAAGTGACATTTTATCTGTGGGTCTTGGGGGGGCCAGCACAGGCTGCGAATGGATCCCTCTTTTATTGCATGGATCTTTCAAAAGTTGTCTCCAAAGGCAGAGCACAGTGTAAGAGACCGAGACGGTACCTCACAAATTGCTCTATGATGAATGTGGGAAAGCCAAGGCCAAAGTAATTCTGGGGCGCTATTGTGGTGTAGGAATTTAGGGCTAGATGTAGGAAAATCCGATTTTGCGATTCTCAAATTGCGAGTCTGAGCGACTTGCAATTTGAGAGTCGCAAAATCGGATGCTGGATGGTGTTCCTGACACCATCTGCAAATAGGAAGGGGGTCGCAAAGACCCACCTCATTAATATTAATGAGGTGGGTCGCAATTTGCAACCCCCTTTGGATTTGCAGCACTCACAGGGATGTTGGCCTGCTGGAGACAGCAGACCACCATGTCTGTGACTACCTTTTAATAAACCAGTTTTTTTTTTTTATTGCAGCCCGTATTCCTTAAAGGAAAACGAGATGCAATACACACGAAAAAATGAAACTTTTTTGTTTCATTTTTTCAGAGCCATTCACAAAGGGGAAGGGGTCCCATGGGGACCCCTTCCCTTTTGCGAATGGGTTAGCACCCATTTGAAATGGGTGTTAACTGCGAATTGCTTTGCGACCGCGTTCCTATTTGCGAGTCGCATTCCCATTTTGCGAGTCGGTAACCAGGTTACAGACTCGCAAAATGGGAATGAGCATCGCGATGTGCGTTTTGCATGGTGCAAACAGCGAAATTCGCTGTTTGCACCATGCAAAACGCTTGCTACATCTGGCCCCCAGTGACATCCAAGTGTGGCCTCTAGCTGAGAATCTTGCCTTATCCTCCTCTATGGAGAGGAGCCTAATTGATTTCCATACCGCTTTTTAAAACTTGATTTGACTAATGGGGGTCTCTCATAGCTGGTCAGACCTGTCTGGTCAAGAATTTACTAAAGTATGCTCTGGCAGGCGATGAATCCTTCTTTCTGTAAGAGCTCCTGCCATAAATTAAGGGTGCCGGGGCTGCTGCCCTGATTTGGCCCAAGAAGTTGATAAAAGAATCTTGCATCACCAGTGCTTGCTTTTGCAGACCATAGACTCTCATAGCTGGTCAGACCTGCCTGGCCAAGAATTTACTGAAGTATGCTCTGGCAGGCGATTAATCCTTCTTTCTGTAAGAGCTCCTGCCATAAATGTTAATTAAGGGAGCAGGGGCTGCTGCCCTGATTTGGCCCAAGAAGTTGATAAAAGAGTCTCGCATCACCAGGGCTTGCTTTTGCAGACCAAACTCCAACCTAATTTGCACGGGTGTCATGTGTTTCTGAAAGCCAAAATTATCTTTTTTGCTTTCAGTACCATACTGTCTAGTGTCTTTGCATCTCTATCTCTATGAATCTCACTGCCATATGTTATAGTGGGCAGAATTGTGTATTACCTGAAGAAGGGGGAGAATGATGGCCCATTCAGTTGTTTTTTAAAGTTTTTAATGAAACTGTTAGAGCCAGGCCTTTCCATGTTATGCAGTCCCTTTGTTGCACAAATGTGCCTATTTATCAACAACCAGTCTGAGATATGTGTAGTCTTTGGTTTGTTGAAGTTGCGTCTTACTCCAGAACCATGATTATAAGACACAGAAGGCCTACCTTAGTGTGGCTAACTAGTGCTAGATTATCCACGTGTGAGTTGCAGGTATTAAGTAGTCATGCTAAGTCCTCTAAAAAACAGATTGAAAAATGTGGGAGCCAGGACACACCCCTGCTTCAGACCTTTGCTGGTTGGTATTCGCAATTTGTGTTTATGATTCGGTATTTGGAAGGGGCATGTCTAGGGCGTCCCTTTCAATATTGAATCTGAATGGTGGTATGAATTTATTGCAACCAAATTACAGTTGCAAAACATTCATATTTTAACAACTCCTTGAAGGAGGTGGTAACCCATTGCCAAATGGGAAGGGGCCTCCTTTGAGAATAGAAAAGAAATATTTTTTAGGAGTAGGCAAGGGTCTCATGGACCCCTGCCTACTCTTAAAACATTAAACTTCAAAGTTTAATTTTCTTTTTTAAAAGCATTCCTGTTTACCTTTATGGAAAATGGGCTGCATTTAAAAAGTAATAAAACGTTTGCTTCATTACAAAACAATCACAGACATGGTGGCCTGCTAACTCCAGCAGGCCCCCATCCCAGTGATGTCTATTATTACTAATGGGTTTCAAATTGAAACCCACCTCGTTAATATTCATGAGGTAGGTCCAACGACAACCCATTAGGAATCCCTATTGAACATTTTTACATTTTCTTACATTACAAATTGCAGTTTCCTATTTGCGATTCAGTAAGAATTGCAATTAGAAGTTCGCAATTCCTACATTTTGCACATTTGGTCTAGAGTTATTTAGAGTAGCATCTGATCGAAGGTGAATTGATCTGGGCATCTATGTATAACTTCAAATCAAATTAGGCTCCTCGACCCAGATCTACAAATTATTCACAAACGGCAGCACAGCCACCAAATTTGCTGAGTTACGCAAGGGGTAAACATAAAGAACAACACAGAGCCATAAATTACCAAGATTGGCTTATTGCTTGTTAGATCTGACAGCCTTAGGGTGGTCAGCCCTAACTTTTTGCATGCCTCCCTCCACTTTTTTGACACTGTTTTTGCTGTTTTTTTAGGGCTCTGCACACTTTACCACTGCTAACCAGTGCCAAACTGCATATGCTGTCTCCCTTAAATCATGATAACATTGGTCCATACCCAATTGGCATATTTGATCTACTAGTAAGTCCCTAGTAAAGTGCACTACATGTGCCCAGGGCCGGTAGACTGAATGCTACTAGTGGGCCTGCAGCGCTGGTTGTGCCACCCACATAAGTAGCCCCTTAACTGTGTCTCAGGCCTGCCATTGCAAGGCCTGTGTGTGCAGTTTCATTGCCACTTTGAATTGGCATTTAAAAGTACTTGCCAAGCATTAAACCACCCTCTCTTCTACATATAAGTCACCCCTAAGGTAGGCCCTAGGTAACTGATAGGGCAGGGTGCTATGTCGGTAACAGGCAGGACATGTACCTGTGTAGTTTATATGTCCTGGTAGTGCAAAACTCCTCCATTCGTTTTCCACTGCTGTGAAGCCTGCTCCTTTCATAGGATAACATTAAGGCTACCCTCAAAAACTGTTTGAGTGGTAGATTCTGATTAGAAAGGGGTAAACAGGTCAAATTTAGTATGGTTCTGAATAGTAATACAAAATCCTGGTGACTGGTGAAGTTGGATTTCATTTTACTGTTTTAGAAATGCCATTTTTAGACAGCGAGCATTTCTCAACACTTAAATCCTTCTGTGCCTTACAATCCACGTCTGGCTGGTCTGGTTGACAGCTCACTTGTGCATTTCTCCCAGACAAACACATGATGCAAAGTCACACCTGCACACATCTGTATACTGAATGGGTCTTTCAGGGCTGGAAGGGTGAAGAGCCTGACACTTACATTTCAAAGGAGAGTGGCCTGCCCTCACACAATGGACTGCCAAACCCCCTACTGGGACCCTGGCAGAAAGGATTGTACTGAAAGGGGACCGTGTGCACTTCTAAGCCACTCTGAAGTCTCCCCCACTTCAAAGGCACATTTGGGTATATAAACTGGGTCCCTGACCCTAACAACTTAGACACTTCTTGACAAAACATCTCATGTGAAAGAAACTCTGAACCAAAACCAGCAACCTGCCAAGATAAGCTGCCTGGCTGCCCAAAGGACTCACCTGGACTGCTTTGCTGTAAAGGACTGCTGCCTTGCTGTTGCCCTGCTGCCTTGCTGGCCTCTGACTCTGCTGCGAAGTGCTCTCCAAGGGCTTGGATTGAGCTTGCCTCCTGTTGCTAAAGTCTCAGGGCCAAAAAGACTTAACTTTCTGCAAAGAAATCCTTGTGCGCCAAAACATTCGATGCACAGGCTGCTGAAAACAACACACAGCATGCACCGTGATGAGAAAACCTCCACTGGAACTACACAGCCTGACTTCCTGAGTGAAGATTGACGCAGCGCCTGCATTGAGACCGGAAATTTGCCGTACAGCCCACTGGATCGACGCACAGCCCAGCCAGAATGACGCTGCATGACTTAATGGACAGAGAATCAATGCAGCGCCTGCCGTGCGCCAGAAAATACGATGCATCCTGATACTGGAACGACGCAAGCCTGTGACTTTGCCACGCATGCCCAGGATTTCCATACATCGTCCCTGGGTGCAAATAAGATCCCTGCACTGCAGTGAGGAACCCAGACCACACGCCGAAGAAACAACGCAAGTCTTGTATTGTGGGAAAAGAAACGCATCATCTGTGGGTGTTGGAAAATCTGACGTACACCCTCTCTTTTTCCACACAACCTTATCCTCTGCGATCCTCGTGGGTGTAATGTTTTGACGCACACCAGGTACTCTGAAAAACCAAGCATTGTTTGTTTCTTATCCAAATACTATTTTACAAGTCTTGAAATTCATATTTCAACTTGTGCTTAGTGCAAATCTTGATCGTTTTGACCTTAATCTACTCAGATAAATTTTATATGTTTTTCTAAACCTGTGTGGTGTCCAACTGTGTTATTAGATGATTTATTGCACAAATACTTTACACCTTACCTTCTAAGTTAAACCTGACTGCTCAGTGCCAAGCTACCAGAGGGTGGGCACAGTATAATTTGGATTGTGTGTGATTTACCATAACTAGAGTGAGGGTCCTTGCTTGGACAGGGGGTAACCTGACTGCCAACCAAAGACCCCATTTCTAATGATGCTCTTCTTATCCCCTGTGCTGGTGCTCTATCAAAGCTATCTTGCAGAATGGTTCAAAGGTGAGTAATGCATTCTAGCATTGGATTTTTACTGAAGGCATACCCATCCAGAACAAGTTTGTATGTCTAGATAAACTTAGAGTATAACACACATTTGATGAGTGCTTTACAGTGCAACACACATGCTATGTATTGTTTGTCTGATGAAGTGAACACATTTCCCCTTGTTTAGGCCAGCTTCAAGTAGGTATTAGTTTTGAAAACAAAGGCTGGTTTGGCTACCTTAGTAGATGTTGCAGCCACACCATCTTAGTTGGCTCGGCGTCCAAGAATGCAGTACCTTGCACAGTTCCACAGTTCCTGGAATCCTGCAGTTACAGGCTATGAGTTATATTCACCTGGGACTGCCTTCCCTTGTGCTTCTGGGCTCCTAGCTGCTGCTTCTTATGCCTCAAGCTCCAAAATGGCTATCACCTTCCTGAAGGTTTGCAGCTGCCTTTAAAAGCTGCTCCTTAGCTAGTCGGGTTCAGGTATTTGATCCATTTTCTTTACCTTTTCCATCATGGCTGTTCTTCCATCATTCCTTTCTGGTTGTACCCAATCCTTTGTGTTTTTCTGTCATGTGAGGATTTATGTAATTCTTTTCCTGTGCTTTTACTATATAAAGGCTTCAGTCTGGTTGTAAGGTGAGTTGCAGCAAAGCAGAGTTTAGTCACTCTCTCCACTTGCTGATCCTGGCTCCTCGCACCTGAAGAATTCCACTTCAACTTCTGTAGTCTTCATCCAATAAGGAGGTTTTTTTATGGCTTTGGCTTTCTCCTTCTGAGAAGGTGGCAGTTTCTCGAGTGCACTTGCCTATCACATATTCCTATTTGTGATGAAGTCAGGGCTTCTGGAAACAGTCACCTGTAAATCAGACAGCTGAATATGTGGACTTAATTACGAGCAAGCTTCCAGACATGAACAGAATAAAGATCTATGGGTGTTTGTACTGATCTGCACCCAGTACATAGCACTTGATTTCAAAGTGACATCAAGAAGTGAAAAGCGCTTGGCAATGAGAAAAGAGCAGATTTCCAGTGCTACTTTTTGGGATTGACAGTAAATACTATGCACAGCTTTGTGTTAGTACTCACCATCACAAAATCTTAGTAAACCAGGGCCCTGTCATGGGGCCTGTGGCTATCATGGCCATCCTCACCTTTGAGTACTCGTAAGATATTCTGGTAGTGGCCCTCCTCTCTTTATCATGTCTGTACTAATAAAGGTTAACTTAGGTAGTCTTATGGACTCATGTTTCCCTGTTCCCTGGTGGCAGTGGTAGGCACTTTGTTTGATATATTGTGTATGCTGTTTCTCTATCCCTTCATTGAGCTATTTCTGTTTACCTAGAAGAAAACGTGAGTCACCTTCTGCAAGGAAAACATGTCAAGTGGCTCATGCCATTGTGCACATGCCAACTGCCATCAACACGCTACAACTGCAATAGGAAAAACTGTCTACTAGCAACTCATGCTGCCTTGCACGTTGGCCGCCATCAGCATGCTACACATGCAGAAGTGCAACTGTGCCCCTAATGGTTGTGTAAAGCTTGCGCTCACACCGATCCTTGCCTAGCCTCGTCAGAGACCTGCAATTACCTGAGACTCTGGCTGCTCGGCGTTTCTGTCCTGCATCTTCGCCTCCTTTCTCCTACCGATTCTCCCCCACAGCTTCAGCTCCTCCTCTTCCGATGCTCCTGAAAAGAGAGAACAGAGAAAATTGACTCAGTTTTCGGTGCAGTGAGTCCAGGGGTGACTCAACCTCAAAATTCCAATATTGTGTCGTCAGGTAAAAACTTGCTTACTATTATTGAAAAAAAGACTGAGAACTTGGACAATTACATTTATGGAATAAGACTGCAATTAGGCAGCGTCATTGTACTTAAAGCTGCATTTGTGACATCGTCTTTTATGGGAGAAAGACCACAACTTGGTCACAAAGCTACAATTTGTAACAGTCTCAGTTACGGGCAACAGACTGCAATGTTGGCAGTGTTGTTCACAATTTAGACTGTGTATAGACAACAAGCACATCTTCTGGTGATCAGTGTGAAATGGTTACAGAGTGATATTATGAAAAGTTAAATTTGTGTTTGAACATGCTTTCTTTGATGGGACCAGGTTCAAGCCTTCATCAAAGAACTATGTGCATCTCGGTACTAGGTAGAACAAGTCTGTGATCAAATAAACTACATTAATTTATTAATCTTCAAAGAGAAGAAGCAAGAGTAATGAATAATTCTGGAATGCATCACAAGATATTATCTTTTAGTAGTTAGGCGTCAAAATCATGTGTGTTTTGCTCATTGCAGACTGCTCTATCAGAGTTTGAGCTTATCAAACGCTTGATGCATGGACGTTCCTACAGTTGCAACACCTGTATCCTGTCTAGACAACCAGTGATGCAGTCCTGTATATACATACATATATATATATATATATATATATATATATATATATATATATATATACATATTTTTTTTCCAAACCCGCCCTCCCTTTGGGTACTTCTCCGGGTGCAGTGTTTACCATAAAGACTACTACTTTCAGTAATCCTCAGATGAATTCGGGGGTAGTCTTCACCCCATCGGAACCACCTGCTTTCAGGTGAGTGTCTTGCAACAGACCCCATCCTCTTTTCCTTCTCCTTTAGCTGGATCCAAGTTTTCCCCTCATTTATTTTCAAATGTCAATTCCCTTCTCTCATTCAGAGTAGTTTCTATCTACACCACAAATAACTCTGGGCTTGATTAAGGTATTGGCAGAGAGGAATACTGCATCACAAACATGACGGGCAACCAGTCCACTGTATTACGATCCCATTATGTCCTATGGGGATTGTAATACGGCAGACAGGATATCAATCACATTTGTGACAGAGTATTCCATCTGCTGAGATGTAAATCAGGCCCTCTGTTTTCTTTGGTGTTTTGGGACCTGGTCTTTTTAGCAGGGTCTCTCCCAAATTGTTTCTGATTGTTGCTGAACATGATTTTGTTGGCATTAGGACTCTGTACACTTTTTCTCTGCCAACAGTGTTCTCGCCTTCAAACATGGCAAAATGAGCCTGCACCTAATTGGCACATTTATTGTACTTGTAAGTCCCTACTGACTGGTACTACATGCACCCAGGATCTGTAAATTAAATGCTACTAGTGGGCCTGCAGCACTTATTGCATCACTCACTAAAGAAACCTTTTAAAACATATCTCAGGCCTGCCATTGCAGAGTGTAGTGCAGTTTGAAATTGCCATTTCAACCGGTAAAATACACCTTTTGCCTGGCCTGAACCTTTATCTTTAATGCACATATGTCACCCCTAATATAGGCCGTAAAGGCTTATCAGGCAGGGTGATTTATATTTCAAAAGTAGGACATGTGTACTTAAGTTCTACCTGCCCTGACACTCCTAAAGTTGTTTTTCACTGTTGTAGGCCTATCTCTCCAAGGTTAACCGGAGTGACTCCTAAGGTTAGTTGGCTGACCTCATGTGTGAGCTACAGGGAAATAACAAACTCCAGATGCCTCACTGCAACTGCCCTGATGACCTGCAGTAGTGGACCTGCCTGAACCAGCAACAGGACTTGCCTGAGTCCTGCTGACCTCTGCTGGAGTGAGTTCCTAATCCCCCAGAGGTGCCCTGTGAGGGTCTGGACCCTTTCCTGGCATCAGTTTGAGCTCCTCCACAAATACAAGGGTAAAATATTAAAGTTTGGGCTTTTTGTGACTTTAAATGAGTTCCATCATACTGAAACACTGCCAGCTGTGATGACCACTAACATGAAGCTCCAGCAAGATCTGGTCTTCGATCTACTGTGATCACCAGCGATGACCGGCAACACTAGATCTGCACTCCATCCTATAGCAACAGCAGCCCGCAGTAACTGCCAATGTGCACAACCAGCAGGGACCCGTGAGTGATGACTGACAACGTATGATCTATACTTTGGGCCGCAGTGACAGCAGCCCACAGTGCTGGCGTGCTCTTCTCATTACAACAACAACCATCTGCAATGCTCCATCTGTTCCTAGCGGCCTTCTCCTCTGTAATCAGAACTCTTCGTGCCAACTCAGTAGGAACTCTTCAGCAGGAATAACTTGGTCACTGTGGTCAACCCACACCTTATTGTGAGTGGCTTGAATTTGTGACTTTTCTCTGGTCTTACACCAGCTAGATGACTCAAGTGGCGCTTTGAGCTTTAGGTGCTATTTTCACTGAAAATGTTGAAACTGAATATCTCTGAATCTACAGATTTTTGTTGTTCTGGTATCATTGTATTTATTACAATTGACCTTATTTTTCTAAATTGGTTTAGGATTTTTCTTGTGTTGTGTTTTTATTTTTTTACTGACAGACTGTGTGCTGCAGAAATACATTACACAGTGCCTTGAAATTAAGCCTAACTGTTTTTGTGCCAAGCTGCCAGAGTATTAAGTGCAGGTTACTTTAGTCACTTTTGTGGTTCACCCAGTCAAAGATTGTGGTTGTTGCCTCAGTGGGGTTTACACTGCCCTCAACCAATAACCCAATTTCATACAGTGGTGTTCAGGCAGCCGATTATCATGCACCAATTTCATCATCTGATTGAAGATCATTCTAGTCCTCAAATAATCTAAGTTAGTATCACCGGTTAAATTGTAATATCTGCAAAAATATTACAGAAGATGAGGATTGCATAAAGATGTTTATGCAGATGTTCAAAAATACTATGGAAAGGTAAGAACCCAAATGCACCTCTTTCACATAACTGTCTTAGAGAAAGGATTTAAAATATCTCTTTGCTTCTTCCAACACACCTGCCATCTTGTTCAGTCTAACTAGAAAAGTGGCAAACCTGTAATGTCTATAGTGAATAGAAATTTGACACATTTCCAGCCAAGAGATTGAAGGGCAGAATGGCAATAAAGGTAGAGGAGAAATCTGATATACATTTTCCAAAATATTTGTTGCAATAGTAAACTCTATGCTGAAGACTATGACATTCCTCAACCTCTAACATATAAAAGATGATAGAATGATGCTTGAAATCAGTCTAACAACTGGCAATCATTTGGGATAGCATTTCAATCTACTTTTCTTTTGCCCACTATGTCCCCTCAGTTTGGACCCTGCCATATGCAAATTGTAGGAGGCAGGCCTGGTTTGTAGTGGGTACCTGATGTACTTATACCTTATACCAGGTCCAGTTATCCCTAATAAGTGAAATGTAGGCAGTGTCTAGCAGCTTAGGCTGTCTAGGGGTAGCTATAGCAGAGCAGCCAAGGCTGAACTAGGAGACATGCAAAGCTCTTGCAATACCACTATAGTCACACAGTACTTATACAGAATAAAAGACAATACTCAGTGTTACCAAAAATAAAGGTACTTTATTTTAGTGACACAAGGCCAAAAATATCTTAGCAGCAATACTCATTCTGGAGGTAAGTATTATTCACAATATATACACTAGTAATCAAAATCATGTAAGTAAACAGACATAGAATAGTGCAAACATTAGAAAATACAATAGATTGCAATAAGCCTTGGGCAACACAAACCATATGCTAAAATAGTGGCATGCGAATATTGAATTCCCCCCGAGGCAAGTGCAGTGTGTAGAAGGATGCTGGGAGAGTAGGAAAACACCAAAGGTAAGTAAAGTACCCCACTCCAGAGCCCAGGAAAGCAGGAGTAAAGTGCAGCAAGTTTCCTCAGAACACACTACAAGTCATGATGAAGAATTATGCAAGAACCAAGCAAGACTGCAAGCAACCAACAATGGATTCCGGGACCTGAAGACCTGCCTTGGACCAGGCCCTAACTGCTCCCACACTCTTGGACACTGGCATGGCCTTGACCGAAGGGGATCTTTAGTCCTCACTCTGTACTTTTAAAATGGAATTGCGAGAGGAGATCAAAGCAGACATAGCGGCCTCCCTCGACGCCTTTAAATCAGAATTCAACTCCCACTTTAACTTTCTCCAATCCAATGTCAACTTACTGGGTACACAAATACTAGATCTTGAGAATAAACACATGGAGTTAGAACAGTTTCTGGCCCCTTGGCAGGGATTTCAGAACGTCTGAAGCTACAACTTCAATCTGCCCTTTTGAAATGTAAATACCAAGACAGGTCCAGAAGGGAAAATATCCATATAGGAGGCCTGGTGGAGGTCACGGAGGGCTCTGACTTAGAGGCATTTGTAGTAGGCCTCTTCTCAGAAATGTTTGGAGTTCAACAGCAGGAAATCTGAGTGGAACAAGTGCATTGGGTGGGCCCTCAGCAAATGGGAGAAGGCAGGAGACCTAGAGAGATATTAACAAAAATGCACTCCTTCAAAACCAAAGAATAATTTCTCCAGGTGGCTTGATGGCTTGACCAGATCTCCTTCCAGAGATCGATATGCTCTCTCTTCCACGACATAGCCCCTGCAACCCTGGAACACAGACTGCAATTCTGGCCAGTGACCGAGGCCCTGAGTAAAACTCAGGTTAGATATTGCTGGACATATCCGTTTGGTATAGCTTTCGAGCTCCACAACAAATCACATCATTTCACAAAAATAAAAGAAGCAGCCACATTACTTGACCTCAAAATGCTGGAATCAACAGAACCCGATGGACCAGAAGGAAGTTCCCACACTAGGGCCACGGGCTGAACAACGACAGGGATCCTGGCAGCCTCACAGAAAAGGAAGACATGATGGGAAAAAGTGAAGACCTCTTCTGCAATCTCTGCATCCAAGTTACTATGCTGCAATGTAGCACTATAGAGACCTAACTGGCACACTTTGGATTTGCTCACCCACAAACTATGCCATGGTTTGGAAGAAGTATCCACTATGGCTAACTTACAAAACTATTACTTGGGGCACCTATGCATTCCCTTCACTCTGAGCATCGATAGCTGCGAAACTGGACTTGGGGCATCTTACATATTCAAAGCTCACCTATTGTCGGACTGTGGGGCAGGCAAGTGGGTGCCTGTTCCATGCACCGAGTCACTCTATGGTGACCTCTCACTATACAACACATGTAAATCATACATATACTGTTATATGTAGTTTTCATTTGTTACTTCTTTTTATATACCTTAATCAAGTGGTAATGATAGGGTGGAAGGATACCACAGTGGTGATGCTTAACAAATTTCAGGGGACTGCATCACAACATACAAAAGGTGGGCTCCACTCCAATGTTATATCTGCCGCAAGAGCCACTACAGATTCCTTTACCTTTTTGACAGCCCATGGGTCTTAATACTCTTTCCTGGAATGTAAAGGCCTTACTTCCCCTAATAAATGCCAACAAGTCTGGAAATACATATTGGATAGATACATAGATATATTAGCCCTCCAAGAAACTCACTTGAAAAGGTCTGACGATTACAGACTACGCCATAGAAGATAGCCCCTACACATCTACTGCTGCTACAAAACACAATGGGGTTGCCCTCTTTTTCCACTCCTCCCTACACTTCTAATTTCTGGGCAGCAAATACGATAAAGATGGCAGTTATGTAATGGTAAAGGGAAGGACACAAGGCCGCCGTGGTACCATAACTGCAGTATATGCACCCATCATGAATCAGGCTGAATTCCTACGCTCGTTCCTTACAGTGCTGGGAGGATTTGCAGAAGGGGATATTGTCTTAGTGGGGGATTTCAACCTCATATGGGATCCCACTCTGGATTGTACCCATCCACATAAAAAAAAAGCAGGCACATTTTCCAAAGCTACAAAATCCTTACTAAGCCAACTAGGGTTAATTGACACATGCCACACCATAAATGTCTCCAACCGTGATTGTACTTTTATTTCTCACTCTCACTTATCGTATTCGAGAATAGATCACACTTTCACAAGTCAATACTTACTCCATGCTATCCTTAGTGCCAGCACACACCCCATTGCTCTCTGAGATCATGCACCATTAGAAGAGGTATCTGACTATCGGACCTCACAGACTAGCCCCCATAGGTGGTACTTCCCCAACGAGAGACCCACTCACCAGGACTGAAATACATACAGTTATAAGGGAATTGTTCACCTTGAACAAGACACAAGACACATCTTATGCTACAAACTGAGATGCTTTTAAGGCGGGTCTGAGGGGAAAATGCATAGCGTTTGTAACCACATTGACACATCAAAAGACAGGCAACTAATAGAAGCTGAACCTTCCAATTCAGAAAAAGCCCATAAAGAAGCCCCCACTCTCCTCCTCCAATGGCAGGTGACAGCTCTTAGGGGCAACTTAAATGCCATTTATGCCAACAGAGCTGAGATAACTAATTTACGCCTTAAAAAGACCACTTACGAATACGGTAACACAGTGGGCTCCTTTATAGCACACCAGATAAGAATTACACAGGATAAAGATGTTGTCCCCCTTATACATGGACACAATGGAGTATCACACATATCTGAGGCTGACAAAGCAGCTCCGTTAAGAGACTATTATAGCTGTCTATATACTGCTAACCCTACGGATTCAGATGTCTAGAAGGCATATCTTGATGGTGGCTTCCTTCCTCAGCTTCCCCCAGATGTCTGGGAGACACTTAATGATCCCAAAACTAGAGATTAGGACAGCCTTCACTCAATTTAGACACCAAAAGTCCCTCGAACCTGATGGGTTGACTGCAACATTGTTCAATCAAATTGCAGACTCACAAACAGTTACCAACTCAATGGATGGGGCCCTCATCACGGTCCTCTTCAAGCCTGGGAAAGATTCTCATACAAGTTTCTCCTACTGGTCAAAAGCTTTATTAAACCTAGATGCTAAGCTTTATACTAAGATATAAGCTACTAGGTTGGAGGATATCATGTCAGACTTGATTCACCCAGACCAATCTGGCTTTATTAAAGGATGCAGAACTCATGACAATTCATACTGCACAGCTCATTTAATAGAAAAAGCCACAAAAATGAAGATTTGGATGGTCTTGTTAGACTTGATGCCAAAAAGGCTTTTGACTGAGTGGAATGGACGTTCCTTTTCCTCACTCTCCGAAGCTTTGGGTTTGGAGAACATTTCATATCTATGATATCGGCCAATTACTCCTGCCCACGCTCTAGAGTTCTGGTAAATGGAACAGTATCTGAATACTTCAAGTTGAAGAGGGGAACTCAGCAAGGGTGCTGGTTGTCACTGTTACTTTTTGCAGTTAGCATAGAACCCCTCGTACCCCAAATACGAGCCTCCAATTCCATCTCTGGCCTGCCCTTTGACCAGATGAACACAAGATGTTTCTATTTGCATACAATGTCCCTTTGACAAGTACCTTCCCTGATACGTCTCTGTCAGCACTGCCTGAATGTCTCCAGCATTTTGAATCAGTAGCAGGCTTCAAGGTTAATCTCCAGAAAGCAGATATAATCAGCTTGACAGTCCCTCTCAAACACATGGAAAGATTAGTGACTTTTCTCCCATTTCAGTGTGCGCAAAAACAGATCACTTATCTCGGCATAAAACGTACTCCGAGAATGGCTGATCTCTAGACAGCAAACTACCCTCCCCTTTTTCGCCAAATCAGACTCGGTCTCAAGTGATGGGCCCCAACGTTTCTCTCTTGGCAGGGGCAAATCAATGCAGTCAAAATGTCAAAACATACATGCCTCTTGTACTTCTTTCAGGGCCTCCCCATAAAATCCCATAGGGACTTCTTTTTTACCTACCACACTCTAATAATAAACTTGCATGGCAGGGGTATAGAGCTCACCTGCCCTATACGCTTCTGACTTTCCCTAACAAAAGGTGGTAGCCAGGCCTTACCAGACTTTAATTCCTACTACTAGGAAGCCCAGCTGAAAATCATCTCAGAATGATCCCTTAGAGATTCTGATAAACTGTGGCTGAATATGGAAAGAGTGGTGGTGGCTAGAACCCCTTGGGACATACAGTGGAAACTTAAGAATGCCCACCCTACTTATGCATATCTCAGCACTCCAGTCACCACTACATTGAAAGTATGGAACAGCGTAACTAGGTTGCACATCGTTACCACATTGGCCTCACCACATATTCCCATACAGGGTAATACTCTTTTCCCTCCAGCACTCCATCCCAGACCATTTGACCATTGGTGTTAGGATGAGTGTTTAACTATTTCCAACTTGTGTCATGGGGATGAAATTCTAACCTTTGAAAACTGTAGCAGAGAGTTTAACTTGCCCTCTACTGAACTCTTCCAATACACACAATTGAAACACTGGGTTATGCCGTCTTCGCTTAGCAGCCACTCGGTACCTGCTTCCCTTTTAAAAATTCATCCAACAGCCAGGCTTGACCCGGGGCACAATTTAATTTCTATATTCCTTATTGATGTCTACTAGAGATACATACGTCTCTCCTCACATCTCCTTCTGGTAACGCACTCTCTCACTGTCAATCACAGATAAACAATGGCAGACCCTTTGGCAAGACAGCACAAGGTACAACCAACAATTGGGATTTGGAAGGCTCATTATAAAGTCATTTATGAATGGTACCTGACACCAGTCAAACTTAAAAAGATATTTCGGAACACCTTGGATTTATGTTGGCAAGGGTGTGGCCTACAGGGAGACTTTCGCCACATATGATGGGACTGCCCGTACTGGGCTGAAATACTACCCAAAATAAAGGTGATGCTCAGGTATCTTATACCTGATAATCCCAAATGAGTTCTGGGACTACAAGATCCCTCACTCTATCGGCAAACTCAAGGAGATAGCCCTATTATGTGGCTTTGCCTAGGAGCAGCCAAGATGGCATTAGCTGCAATGTGGAAAAAAACAGAGGAACCATCTTTTAGGCATTGGCACGCATGACTCTGGCACACCTTCACCATGGAACATATGTATGATATTCTCACAAACACTAGATCTAATTTTGAATACCTTTGGGACCTCTGGTCCAGTTCCTATCCTGCGTCCTCCCTTTTTTCTCATGTCCTAGACGCACTAGAGTGCTACATCTCTTCCAGATTTTAATTATGCCCGCAATTGGCCAAACGCTGCCATCGCTTTGACCCGCTGCGCAGCAAGATGCTTCCCCAGCTCCCACCATCCTCTCTGGAGCCCACTTACTTTAACACCACACCTGAAGTTTATGTTCTTTCTTAATGCCACATTGGTTATGGTTGAACAAATGTTTATGAAGTGATAACTATGTACCTAATCGAGCTATGCTCTTTCTTCTCCTTGCGCTTTTACTTTCTTTTTTTTGTTTCTTTTCCTTTTTCTCCTTTCTTATTTACATTGGGAATGTGTATTGGAAGTGGCTGACATGGGTCAATTGTGCATTTTAAACTGTTTTCTAGTGGACAGTTGATGTTGGATATGGTCAGAGAGGTTAGGAATTGTTTATATTGCTACTGAATCGAGAAAGCATACAAAATAGAACTACTCCTATGATTTGCAAGTAGTTACCATCTTCAGTGTAGGAAAAAGGAGCATTTGCTAGAGTTGGTCCCCCGAGGGAAGAAACTAAACTACCTTACGTTTTGGTCATGGGTACTGTTCTTTAAGTGTCCTGAAATCACTCTGGTAAGCAATATTACTTCTATGACTGTGGTAAAATTCCTAGAGAGTATGTTCATTAGCGAAGGCTTTCCTTCATTTAGTTCAAATGTGTGCAACTGATATCTGATGAAACAAGGAGAATTTTGCAAGACAGAGGTACCAAATACAAAACAATTACTATTTACCATCCAGAAACAAATAGAACGGTGTATAGATGTAATAAGGCAGAGAATAAATAATTTTGTGATAGGATTATTGATTGCAAAGTACCTTACCATGAAACAACGCCTTTTGAGTGATTTAAGTCCACAAGTTTATTTTAACTACTCAATCAGGTTCCCCTTTGGACCCTTGTCCTCTGAAGGCCCTGCAGTCAGTCTCTAAAACTATTGCCATTCATTGAACTTCTATCTTTAACAAAATGTTTCAGCAAGGCCACTTTCGTAAAGCTTGGAAGTTAGCGTCAATTTAGGCTTAGTTTAAAAAATCTCACATTAATCCTTTGAACTGTAATAGTTATCGTCCTATCTCTCATCTTTTCTATCCCTCCAAACTTGTGAAAAAGGCAATAAATAAAGAACAGATATCCTTCATCAAATCTAATTGTTTGTTGGATCATACTGAATTTAGCTTAGAAGCCGGCACAGCACTGACACTGCTCTATTAACCGCTGCTGAAGAAATGCAGGCTATACTAGTTCACGGATGTGTGGCAGCACTGATCATGCTTGATCTGTCTGCTGCCTTTGATACAGTCAATCACAAGGTTTTGATTGACCATGTCCAATCCCTTGGCATTGGAGGTCTCGCTCTAGACTTCCTGAAGACTTTTCTCTTAGAGAGAGAGCAATTTGTAGCCTTGGATAACTTCACCTCTAGCTCCTTTTCTTTTCCTTGCGGGGTCTCCCTAGGCTCTTCTTTAAGTCCTACCCTTTTCAACCTTTATGTGACCCTGATTGCCTCATTGATTAAATCCTTTGGGTATTCTGTTGTTGGCTATGCTGACGATACACAGATCATTGTCTACGTCTCAGCATTCAACTGATTGGTAAGTATTTCAGCAGCATGTGCCAGATCAGTCATTGGATGTCAAGTAAACTCTAGAAAAACTGAGGACTGCTTCTAGGGTACAACAATTTGTTCTGGTATCCAGAATGGTGGCCCCCTGATTTAAGCAGTCTTCCTGTCCCAGTCTCCAAAGTCAAAAATCTAGGTGTCCTCTTTGATGAGCGGATTTAATTGATAAACAAATTAATTCAGTCACTTCTTGCTTTCTCATTCAGAAAACTCTTACAAAGGCTCTTCCATTCATTCCTTTAGAGTTGAGGAAACTAGTAATCACTGGACTCATTCTTTCAAAATTGGACTATGGTAGTGCCCTGTAAACTACAAATTTTGGAGAAGGCTGCGGCTCAACTTCTTCTAGGAATCCTTAAATATCAGTCAGCGTCCAAGGCCTTAGTCCAATTGCATTGGCTTCCTGTGCACAAGCGCATCCATTTTAAAGTGCTTTGTATAGCAAATTTCAGCTCTTCACGGCCTTGCACCACAATATCTAAAAGACAAATTAATCTGGTTGTGAGAAAACAGGGCTGATTGCAGTGGCACCCTAACTTTTTCCCCCCACTTTTCACGTTTTGCTGGCGTTTTCCTGACTCTGATGGTGCCCTGGGTACTGCTAACCAGTCCCACTGCCTGTGCTCTGTATAAAATGAGTATGCAAATTAGGATAGTTATAAACGGCTAAGTCAACCTACCTATAAGTCCCTAGTATATGGTAGGTCATGTAAGTTTAGGGACCCCAGCATACGTGGTGCACCTAATGGTGCATGCTGGGGTGCTCAGTGTCATTTTAAAGGCAGGCCTGCCTTGCTGGCTGCTTTTAAATTAAAGTTACATGCAAATTCAGCTTTGGAATTAAACATAGTTTGAGGGGTGTGTTTAAGGTTTTTAGCCACACCAGTGGGTGGGCTCAGCCAGATGTAACCTCCAAAAATCAGTTTCAGCCATGATGGATTTTTGAGAAATGTTGCTCCCCGGAATTGATTTTTGCCACACTTCCCAGGAACTTGTCATCACAGGGGGAGGACCCTGCACCTGTTTGGAGAACCAGGACCCCCTGTCTTTCACTCAGGAGCAAGGATACAACTGGAAAACCTGCACCCACACCTCAGATCCCTACTAGATTCCAACAAGGAGGGTGTACAGGAGAAGGACTGCCCTGCTGGACCCCTGCCCTGCACTTGGACACTGCACTCCAGAGGACTGCACCAGCTGCACACTTGGGCTTCAACACAAGAAGGACTTTGCCTGGGTTCAACTGGTTCAAGAAGGGACTTCCTGTTTGCTACAGGTGAAAAATTGCTAACCAGAGTCCCCTGCACCAACTCCTGAAGAAACTGACCAGCTGACCACTGTCCAGTGGCCAATTTGGAGTTTGCGCCAGGTGCATTCAGGGAGTTGTAGTCCGCACCCTCAAGGAGCACCTCAGGGCTTCTGGAACCTTGAGGTGAGCTGTGGACCTCAAAATAACCTTACAAGAACACCTGGGAGAAGATCCAGAAGTTTGGAGAAGTTTGGAGAATTTTTTTAAAAGACCTCCATAAAGGGACTGACCTGCCATGGCAACTCTAGCCGGCTTGCCTCAACCGCGACCCGGCCTGACTTTCAGGTTCATCCCGGTGAAGAAAATCTCAGAAAAAGTGACTAAGTCAGAACGTAGAAAGTTGACCGGAACCTCCCAGGCAGTGTATCCGAAGAGGACTCCAAAGACGTCAGATCAAGATTCAGGGTTGCTGAGGTCAAAAGATTTTCATCTCGAAAAGATAACTAAGTCCAAAGATAAAAATCTCAACATAGGGCTCCCCCGACGTATATCTGAGGTAGGGCTCCCCGGAGGTCGGATCAGACTGGCGACTTCGTCCCGCTGAAGAAAATCTTCGAGAAAATGACTAAGTCCGAAGGTAAACTTTTGACCAAGCCCCTCGCTTGCTGTAGCAGAGCAGGGCTCCATCGCAGTCGGCTTTAAACTTTGACTTTGTCCCGGTCGAGGTGCGACCTGATGACCAGATTGGCGCTTTTCGTTTCTCTGCACTAGAAAACAGTCATTCTTTAAAAATTCAAATCTCCAGTTCTCCTTCTCTGATTTTAACCATGTTGGTGTCATTTTAAAGATAAAAATATAATCTAATTTTATAAATTGGTGTTGGATTTTTATTGTTTTTTGTGTTTTACTTATTTACTGTTTTGTAATTTTTAAATGCTTTACACACTAGTCTCCTAAGTTAAGCCTTGTCGCTCGTTGCCAAGCTACCAAGGGTTGAGCTGGGTTTAATCTATTGAGACCTAACTGGACCTAAGTGGAGGTTAGTGGCCTATTTCTAAATGTAGGCACTTACCTGCCCTTACTAATAACACATTTTCCAACGCTGGTATACACCAGCAAGAACATTGATGTCGTCTTCAGCTCGTAACCTGTTAGTACCCCAGTTTAAGAAAGCCCAGTGGGTTGGACATAGCTTTATCTACGGGACTTCTAAACTGTGGAGCTCCCTCCCTGCAGATCTGAAGAACTGTTCATCCCTTCACTGCTTTAACCCCTTCGCTGCCAGGCCTTTTCCCCCTCCTGTGGCGAGCCTTTTTTTGGCTATTTGGAGCAGTTCACGCTTAGGCCCTCATAACTTTTTGTTCACGTAAGCTACCCACGCCAAATTTGCGTCCTTTTTTTCCAACATCCTAGGGATTCTAGAGGTACCCAGACTTTGTGGGTTCCCCAGAAAGAGGCCAAGAAATTAGCCAAAAAACAGTGAAAATTTCGTTTTTTTTAAAAAAATTGGAAAAATGGGCTGCAGAAGAAGGCTTGTGGTTTTTTCCCTGAAAAAGCATCAACAAAGGGTTTGCGGTGATAAAATCACCAGCTTCCCAGCTTTCAGGAACAGGCAGACTTGAATCAGAAAACCCAATTTTTCAAAACAATTTTGACATTTTACTGGGACATACCCCATTTTTACGATTTTTCGTGCTTTCAGCCTCCTTCCAGTCAGTGACAGAAATGGGCATGAAACCAACGCTGGATCCCATAAACCGCAACATTTCTGAAAAGTAGACAAAATTCTGAATTCAGCAAGGGGTAATTGGTGTAGATCCTACAAGGGTTTCCTAAGAAAATAACAACTGAAAAAGAAAAATATTGAAATTGAGGTGAAAAAATCATCAATTTTTCTCTACGTTTTACTCTGTAACTTTTTCCTGCAATGTCAGATTTTCGAAAGCAATATACCGTTACGTCTGCTGGACTCTTCTGGTTTCGGGGATATATAGGGCTTGTAGGTTCATCAAGAACTCTAGGTACCCAGAGCCAATAAATGACCTGCACCCTGCAGTGGGTATTCATTCTATGACGGGTATACAGCAATTCATTTGCTGAAATATAAAGAGTAAAAAATAGCTATCAAGAAAACCTTTGTATTTCCAAAATGGGCACAAGATAAGGTGTTGAGAAGCAGTGGTTATTTGCACATCTCTGAATTCCGGGGTGCCCATACTAGCATGTGAATTACAGGGCATTTCTCAAATAGACGTCTTTTTTACACACTGTCTTACATTTGGAAGGGAAAAATGTAGAGAAAGACAAGGGGCAATAATACTTGTTTTACTATTCTATGTTCCCCCAAGTCTCCCGATAAAAATGATACCTCACTTGTGTGGGTAGGCCTAGCGCCCGCGACAGGATATGCCCCAAAACACAACGTAGACACATCACAGAAAACAGACCTGTTTTTAGCAAAGTGACTACCTGTAGATTTTGGCCTGTAGCTCAGCCGCCACCTAGGGAAACCTACCAAACCTGTGCATTTCTGAAAACTAGAGACCTAGGGGAATCCAAGATGGGGTGACTTGTGTGGCTCGGACCAGGTTCTGTTACCCAGAATCCTTTGCAAACCTCAAAATTTGGCTAAAAAAACAAATGTTCCTCACATTTCTGTGGCAGAAAGTTCTAGAATCTGAGAGGAGCCACAAATTTCCTTCCACCCAGCGTTCCCCCACGCCTCCCGATAAAAATGATACCTCACTTGTGTGGGTAACCCTAGCGCCCGCGACAGGAAACGCCCCAAAGCGCAACGTGGACACAGCCAAATTTTTGAAGGAAAACAGAGGTGTTTTTTGCAAATTGCCTACCTGTAGATTTTGGCCTGTAGCTCAGCCGCCACCTAGGGAAACCTACCAAACCTGTGCATTTCTGAAAACTAGAGACCTAGGGGAATCCAAGATGGGGTGACTTGTGTGGCTCGGACCAGGTTCTGTTACCCAGAATCCTTTGCAAACCTCAAAATTTGGCTAAAAAAACACATGTTCCTCACATTTCTGTGGCAGAAAGTTCTGGAATCTGAGAGGAGCCACAAAATTCCTTCCACCCAGCGTTCCCCCACGCCTCCCGATAAAAATGGTACCTCACTTGTGTGGGTAACCCTAGCGCCCGCGACAGGAAACGCCCCAAAGCGCAACGTGGACACAGCCACATTTTTTAAGGAAAACAGAGGTGTTTTTTTGCAAATTGCCTACCTGTAGATTTTGGCCTGTAGCTCAGCCGCCACATAGGGAAATCTACCAAACCTGTGCATTTCTGAAAACTAGAGACCTAGGGGAATCCAAGATGGGGTGACTTGTGTGGCTCGGACCAGATTCTGTTACCCAGAATCCTTTGCAAACCTCAAAATTTGGCTAAAAAAACACATGTTCCTCACATTTCTGTGGCAGAAAGTTCTGGAATCTGAGAGGAGCCACAAATTTCCTTCCACCCAGCGTTCCCCCACGTCTCCCGATAAAAATGATTCCTAACTTGTGTGGGTAGGCCTAGCGCCCGAGACAGGAAACGCCCCAAAGCGCAACGTGGACACAGCCAAATTTTTGAAGGAAAACAGAGGTGTTTTTTGCAAAGTGCCTACCTGTAGATTTTGGCCTGTAGCTCAACCGCCTCCTAGGGAAACCTACCAAACCTGTGCATTTCTGAAAACTAGAGACCTAGGGGAATCCAAGATGGGGTGACTTGTGTGGCTCGGACCAGGTTCTGTAACCCAGAATCCTTTGCAAACCTCAAAATGTGGCTAAAAAAACACATGTCCCTCACATTTCTGTGGCAGAAAGTTCTGGAATCTGAGAGGAGCCACAAATTTCCTTCCACCCAGCGTTCCCCCACGTCTCCCGATAAAAATTATACCTCACTTGTGTGGGTAGGCCTAGCGCCCGCGACAGGAAACGCCCCAAAGCGCAACTTGGACACAGCCAAATGTTTTAAGGAAAACAGAGGTGCTTTTTGCAAAGTGCCTACCTGTAGATTTTGGCCTGTAGCTCAGCCACCACCTAGGGAAACCTACCAAACCTGTGCATTTCTGAAAACTAGAGACCTAGGGGAATCCAAGATGGGGTGACTTGTGTGGCTCGGACCAGATTCTGTTACCCAGAATCCTTTGCAAACCTCAAAATTTGGCTAAAAAAACACATGTTCCTCACATTTCTGTGGCAGAAAGTTCTGGAATCTGAGAGGAGCCACAAATTTCCTTCCACCCAGCGTTCCCCCACGTCTCCCGATAAAAATGATTCCTCACTTGTGTGGGTAGGCCTAGCGCCCGAGACAGGAAACGCCCCAAAGCGCAACGTGGACACAGCCAAATTTTTGAAGGAAAACAGGTGTTTTTTGCAAAGTGCCTACCTGTAGATTTTGGCCTGTAGCTCAACCGCCTCCTAGGGAAACCTACCAAACCTGTGCATTTCTGAAAACTAGAGACCTAGGGGAATCCAAGATGGGGTGACTTGTGTGGCTCGGACCAGGTTCTGTTACCCAGAATCCTTTGCAAACCTCAAAATGTGGCTAAAAAAACACATGTTCCTCACATTTCTGTGGCAGAAAGTTCTGGAATCTGAGAGGAGCCACAAATTTCCTTCCACCCAGTGTTCCCCCACGTCTCCCGATAAAAATGATACCTCACTTGTGTGGGTAGGCCTAGCGCCCGCGACAGGAAACGTCCCAAAGCGCAACTTGGACACAGCCAAATTTTTGAAGGAAAACAGAGGTGTTTTTTGCAAAGTGCCTACCTGTAGATTTTGGCCTGTAGCTCAGCCGCCACCTAGGGAAACCTACCAAACCTGTGCATTTCTGAAAACTAGAGACCTAGGGGAATCCAAGATGGGGTGACTTGTGTGGCTCGGACCAGGTTCTGTTACCCAGAATCCTTTGCAAACCTAATAATTTGGCTAAATAAACACATGTTCCTCACATTTCTGTGGCAGAAAGTTCTGGAATCTGAGAGGAGCCACAAAATTCCTTCCACCCAGCGTTCCCCCACGTCTCCCGATAAAAATGATACCTCACTTGTGTGGGTAGGCCTAGCGCCCGCGACAGGAAACGCCCCAAAGCGCAACGTGGACACAGCCACATTTTTTAAGGAAAAGAGAGGTGTTTTTTGCAAAGTGCCTACCTGTAGATTTTGGCCTGTAGCTCAGCCGCCACCTAGGGAAACCTACCAAACCTGTGCATTTCTGAAAACTAGAGACCTAGGGGAATCCAAGATGGGGTGACTTGTGTGGCTCGGACCAGGTTCTGTTACCCAGAATCCTTTGCAAACCTCAAAATTTGGCTAAAAAAACACATGTTCCTCACATTTCTGTGGCAGAAAGTTCTGGAATCTGAGAGGAGCCACAAATTTCCTTCCACCCAGCATTCCCCCACGTCTCCCGATAAAAATGATACCTCACTTGTGTGGGTAGGCCTAGCGCCCGCAACAGGAAACGCCCCAAAGCGCAACGTGGACACAGCTAAATTTTTGAAAGAAAACAGAGGGGTTTTTTGCAAAGTGCCTACCTGTAGATTTTGGCCTGTAGCTCAGCCGCCACCTAGGGAAACCTACCAAACCTGTGCATTTCTGAAAACTAGAGACCTAGGGGAATCCAAGATGGGGTGACTTGTGTGGCTCGGACCAGGTTCTGTTACCCAGAATCCTTTGCAAACCTCAAAATTTGGCTAAAAAAACACATGTTCCTCACATTTCTGTGGCAGAAAGTTCTGGAATCTGAGAGGAGCCACAAATTTCCTTCCGCCCAGCGTTCCCCCACGTCTCCCGATAAAAATGATACCTCACTTGTGTGGGTAGGCCTAGTGCCCGCGACAGGAAACGCCCCAAATCGCAATGTGGACACAGCCAAATTTTTGAAGGAAAACAGAGGTGTTTTTTGCAAAGTGCCTACCTGTAGATTTTGGCCTGTAGCTCAGCCGCCACCTAGGGAAACCTACCAAACCTGTGCATTTCTGAAAACTAGAGACCTAGGGGAATCCAAGATGGGGTGACTTGTGTGGCTCGGACCAGGTTCTGTTACCCAGAATCCTTTGCAAACCTCAAAATTTGGCTAAAAAAACACATGTTCCTCACATTTCTGTGGCAGAAAGTTCTGGAATCTGAGAGGAGCCACAAATTTCCTTCCGCCCAGCGTTCCCCCACGTCTCCCGATAAAAATTATACCTCACTTGTGTGGGTAGGCCTAGTGCCCGCGACAGGAAACGCCCCAAATCGCAATGTGGACACAGCCACATTTTTGAAGGAAAACAGAGGTGTTTTTTGCAAAGTGCCTACCTGTAGATTTTGGCCTGTAGCTCAGCCGCCACCTAGGGAAACCTACCAAACCTGTGCATTTCTGAAAACTAGAGACCTAGGGGAATCCAAGATGGGGTGACTTGTGTGGCTCGGACCAGGTTCTGTTACCCAGAATCCTTTGCAAACCTCAAAATTTGACTAAAAAAACACATGTTCCTCATATTTCTGTGGCAGAAAGTTCTGGAATCTGAGAGGAGCCACAAATTTCCTTCCACCCAGCGTTCCCCCACGTCTCCCGATAAAAATGATACCTCACTTGTGTGGGTAGGCCTAGCGCCCGCGACAGGAAACACCCCAAAGCGCAACGTGGACACAGCTAAATTTTTGAAGGAAAACAGAGGTGTTTTTTGCAAAGTGCCTACCTGTAGATTTTGGCCTGTAGCTCAGCCGCCACCTAGGGAAACCTACCAAACCTGTGCATTTCTGAAAACTAGAGACCTAGGGGAATCCAAGATGGGGTGACTTGTGTGGCTCAGACCAGGTTCTGTTACCCAGAATCCTTTGCAAACCTCAAAATTTGGCTAAAAAAACACATGTTCCTCACATTTCTGTGGCAGAAAGTTCTGGAATCTCAGAGGACCCACAAATTTCCTTCCGCCCAGCGTTCCCCCACGTCTCTCGATAAAAATGATACCTCACTTGTGTGGGTAGGCCTAGCGCCCGCGACAGGAAACGCCCCAAAGCGCAACGTGGACACAGCCAAATTTTTGAAGGAAAACAGAGGTGTTTTTTGTAAAGTGCCTACCTGTAGATTTTGGCCTGTAGCTCAGCCGCCACCTAGGGAATCCTACCAAACCTGTGCATTTCTGAAAACTAGAGACCTAGGGGAATCCAAGATGGGGTGACTTGTGTGGCTCGGACCAGGTTCTGTTACCCAGAATCCTTTGCAAACCTCAAAATTTGGCTAAAAAAACACATGTTCCTCACATTTCTGTGGCAGAAAGTTCTGGAATCTGAGAGGAGCCAAAAATTTCCTTCCACCCAGCGTTCCCCCACATCTCCCGATAAAAATGATACCTCACTTGTGTGGGTAGGCCTAGCGCCCGCGACAGGATATGCCCCAGAACACAACGTGGACACATCACAGAAAACAGACCTGTTTTTAGCGAAGTGCCTACCTGTAGATTTTGGCCTGTAGCTCAGCCGCCACCTAGGGAAACCTACCAAACCTGTGCATTTCTGAAAACTAGAGACCTAGGGGAATCCAAGATGGGGTGACTTGTGTGGCTTGGACCAGGTTCTGTTACCCAAAATCCTTTGCAAACCTCAAAATTTGGCTAAAAAAACACATGTTCCTCACATTTCTGTGGCAGAAAGTTCTGGACTCTGAGAGGAGCCACAAATTTCCTTCCACTCAGGGTTCCCCCACGTCTCCCGATAAAAATGATACCTCACTTGTGTGGGTAGGCCTAGCGCCCGCAACAGGATATGCCCCAAAACACAACGTGGACACATCACAGAAAACAGACCTGTTTTTAGCGAAGTGCCTACCTGTAGATTTTGGCCTGTAGCTCAGCCGCCACCTAGGGAAACCTACCAAACCTGTGCATTTCTGAAAACTAGAGACCTAGGGGAATCCAAGATGGGGTGACTTGTGTGGCTTGGACCAGGTTCTGTTACCCAAAATCCTTTGCAAACCTCAAAATTTGGCTAAAAAAACACATGTTCCTCACATTTCTGTGGCAGAAAGTTCTGGAATCTGAGAGGAGCCACAAATGTGCTTCCACCCAGCGTTCCCCCACGCCTCCCGAAAAAAATGATACCTCACTTGTGTGGGTAGGCCTAGCGCTCGCGACCGTAAATAGCCCAAAACACAACGTGGACACATCACATTTTTTCATAGAAAACAGTGCCTACCTGTGGATTTTGGCCTCTAGCTCAACCGGCACCTGGGGAAACCTAGCAAACCAGCGCATTTTTGAAAACTAGAGACCTAGGGGAATCCAAGATGGGGTGATTTGCGGGGCTCTGACCAGGTTCTGTTACCCAGAATCCTTTGCAAACATCATAATTTGGCCAAAAAACACTTTTTCCTCTCATTTCGGTGACAGAAAGTTCTGGAATCTGAGAGGAGCCACATATTTCCTTCCACCCAGCGTTCCCCTAAGTCTCTCCATAAAAATGGTACCTCACTTGTGTGGGTAGGCCTAGCGCCCACAAAAGGAAATGGCCCAAAACACAACGTGGACACAACATATATTTTCACAGAAAACAGAGGTGTTTTTTGCAAAGTGCCTACCTGTGGATTTTGGCCTCTAGCTCAGCCGGCCCCAGGAGGGGGGGAAATGCCCTAAAATAAATTTGACCCCCCACCCCCCCAAACCTCCCCTGCCCAGGAGCGACCCTTGCCTACGGGGTCGCTCCCCCTGCGTGACATTGGCGCCAAAAAACAAATCCCCGGTGCCTAGTGGTTTCTGCCCCCTTGGGGCAGATTGACCTAAAATCGACCAATCTGCCCCCAAGGGGGGCAGAAATGGTCTAAATACAGTATGCCCCCCAGGGGAGCGACCCTTGCCTGATGGGTCCCTCCCCATCTCTAAAAAAAAAAACATACAACAAAAAAAAACACACAAAAAAAATTAGCCCTGGCGCCTAGAGGTTTCTGCCCCCCCCTGGTGGGAGATCGGCCTAATAATAGGCCGATCTAAATGGCCTAAAATAAATTTGCATCCCCAACCCCCACCCCCCCACCAGGAGCGACCCTCGCCTACGGGGTCGCTCCCCCTGCATGACATTGGCGCCAAAAAACAAATCCCTGGTGCCTAGTGGTTTCAGCCCTCTTGGGTGCAGATTGACCTAAAATCGACCAATCTGCCCCCAAGGGGGGCAGAAATGCTCTAAATACAGTTTGCCCCCCAGGGGAGCGACCCTTGTCTGATGGGTCACTCCCCATCTCTAAAAAAAAAAACATACAAAAAAAAAAAAACACACAAAAAAAAATTGCCCTGGCGCCTAGAGGTTTCTGCCCCCCCCCCGGTGGCAGATCGGCCTAATAATAGGCCGATCTGCCCCCAGGGGGGGCAGAAATGGCCTAAAATAAATTTTCCCCCCGAACCCCCACCCCCCCCGGGATCGACCCTTGCCTACGGGGGTCGCTCCCCCTGCGTGACATTGGCGCCAAAAAACAAATCCCCGGTGCCTAGTGGTTTCTGCCCCCTTTGGGCAGATTGACCTAAAATCGACCAATCTGCCCCCAAGGGGGGCAGAAATGGTCTAAACACAGTTTGCCCCCCAGGGGAGCGACCCTTGTCTGATGGGTCGCTCCCCATCTCTAAAAAAACAAACAAACAAAATAAAAACACCATTTTTTTTTTTGCCCTGCCACCTACAGGTTTCTGCCCCCCCTGGGGGCAGATCGGCCTAATAATAGGCCGATCTGCCCCCAGGGGGGGCAGAAATGGCCTAAAATAAATTTGCATCCCCAACCCCCACCCCCCCACCAGGAGCAACCCTCACCTACGGGGTCGCTCCCCCTGCGTGACATTGGCGCCAAAAAACAAATCCCCGGTGCCTAGGGGGCAGATTGACCTCAAATCGACCAATCTGCCCCCGAGGGGGGCAGAAATGGTCTAAATACAGTTTGCCCCCCAGGGGAGCGACCGTTGCCTGATGGGTCGCTCCCCATCTCTAAAAAAACAAACATACAAAGAAAAAAAACAACACAAAAAAAATTTGCCCTGGCGCCTAGATGTTTCTGCCCCCCCCAGTGGCAGATCGGCCTAATAATAGGCCGATCTGCCACCAGGGGGGGCAGAAATGGCCTAAAATAAATTTTCCCCCCGAACCACCACCCCCCCGGGATCGACCCTTGCCTACGGGGTCGCTCCCCCTGCGTGACATTGGCGCCAAAAAACAAATCCCCGGTGCCTAGTGGTTTCTGCCCCCTTGGGGCAGATTGACCTAAAATCGACCAATCTGCCCCCAAGGGGGGCAGAAATGGTCTAAACACAGTTTGCCCCCCAGGGGAGCGACCCTTGTCTGATGGGTCGCTCCCCATCTCTAAAAAAACAAACAAACAAAAAAAAAAAACAGAAAAAATAATTTTGCCCTGGCGCCTACAGGTTTCTGCCCCCCCTGGGGGCAGATCGGCCTAATAATAAGCCGATCTGCCCCCAGGGGGGGCAAAAATGGCCTAAAATAAATTTGCATCCCCAAACCCCACACCCCCACCAGGAGCGACCCTTGCCTACGGGGTCAATCCCCCTCCGTGACATTGGTGCCAAAAAACAAATCCCCGGTGACTAGTGGTTTCTGCCCCCTTGGGGCAGATTGACCTAAAATCGACCAATGTGCCCCCAAGGGGGGCAGAAATGGTCTAAACACAGTTTGCCCCCCAGGGGAGCGACCCTTGTCTGATGGGTCGCTCCCCATCTCTAAAAAAACAAACAAACAAAAAAAAAAAACAATTTTTATTTTTGCCCTGCAACCTACAGGTTTCTGCCCCCAGGGGGGTCAGAAATGGCCTAAAATAAATTTGCATCCCCAACCCCCACCCCCCCACCAGGAGCGACCCTCACCTACGGGGTCGCTCCCCCTGCGTGACATTGGAGCCAAAAAACAAATCCCCGGTGCCTAGGGGGCAGATTGACCTCAAATCGACCAATCTGCCCCCGAGGGGGGCAGAAATGGTCTAAATACAGTTTGCCTCCCAGGGGAGCGACCCTTGCCTGATGGGTCGCTCCCCATCTCTAAAAAAACAAACATACAAAAAAAAAACACACAAAAAAAAATTGCCCTGGCGCCTAGAGGTTTCTGCCCCCCCCCCCTCGTGGCAGATCGGCCTAATAATAGGCCGATCTGCCCCCGGGGGGGCAGAAATGGCCTTAAAAAATTTGCATCCCCAACCCCCACTCCCCCACCAGGAGTGACCCTCACCTACGGGGTCGCTCCCCCTGCGTGACATTGGCGCCAAAAAACAAATCCCCGGTGCCTAGGGGGCAGATTGACCTCAAATCAACCAATCTGCCCCCAAGGGGGGCAGAAATGGTCTAAATACAGTTTGCCCCCCAGGGGAGCGACCCTTGCCTGATGGGTCACTCCCCATCTCTAAAAAAACAAACATCCCAAAAAAAAAAAACACACAAAAAGATTTTGCCCTGGCGCCTAGAGGTTTCTGCCCCCCCCCCCGGTGGCAGATCGGCCTAATAATAGGCCGATCTGCCCCCAGGGGGGGCAGAAAAGGCCTAAAATAAATTTGCCCCCCGAACCCCCACCCCCCCCGGGATCGACCCTTGCCTACGGGGTCGCTCCCCCCTGCGTGACATTGGCGCCAAAAAACAAATCCCCGGTGCCTAGTGGTTTCTGCCCCCTTGGGGCAGATTGACCTAAAATCGACCAATCTGCCCCCAAGGGGGCAGAAATGGTCTAAACACAGTTTGCCCCCCAGGGGAGCGACCCTTGTCTGATGGGTCGCTCCCCATCTCTAAAAAAAACAAACAAACAAAAAAAAAAACAGAAAAAAAATGTTGCCCTGGCGCCTACAGGTTTCTGCCCCCCCTGGGGGCAGATCGGCTGAATAATAAGCCGATCTGCCCCCAGGGGGGGCAGAAATGGCCTAAAATAAATTTGCATCCCCAACCCCCACACCCCCACCGGGAGCGACCCTTGCCTACGGGGTCACTCCCCCTGCGTGACATTGGTGCCAAAAAACAAATCCCCGGTGCCTAGTGGTTTCTGCCCCCTTGGGGCAGATTGACCTAAAATCAACCAATCTGCCCCCAAGGGGGGCAGAAATGGTCTAAACACAGTTTGCCCCCCAGGGGAGCGACCCTTGTCTGATGGGTTGCTCCCCATCTCTAAAAAAAACAAACAAACAAAAAAAAAAAAATTTTTTTTTTTTGCCCTGGCGCCTACAGGTTTCTCTCCCCCCTGGGGGCAGATTGACCTAAAATCGACCAATGTGCCCCCAAAGGGGGCAGAAATGGTCTAAACACAGTTTCCCCCCCCAGGGGAGCGACCCTTGTCTGATGGGTCGCTCCCCATCTCTAAAAAAACAAACAAACAAAAAAAAAAAAACAATTTTTTTTTTTGCCCTTGCACCTACAGGTTTCTGCCCCCAGGGGGGTCAGAAATGGCCTAAAATAAATTTGCATCCCCAACCCCCACCCCCCCACCAGGAGCGACCCTCACCTACGGGGTCGCTCCCCCTGCGTGACATTGGAGCCAAAAAAACAAATCCCCGGTGCCTAGGGGGCAGATTGACCTCAAATCGACCAATCTGCCCCCGAGGGGGGCAGAAATGGTCTAAATACAGTTTGCCTCCCAGGGGAGCGACCCTTGCCTGATGGGTCGCTCCCCATCTCTAAAAAAACAAACATACAAAAAAAAAACACACAAAAAAAAATTGCCCTGGCGCCTAGAGGTTTCTGCCCCCCCCCCCCCTCGTGGCAGATCGGCCTAATAATAGGCCGATCTGCCCCCGGGGGGGCAGAAATGGCCTTAAAAAATTTGCATCCCCAACCCCCACTCCCCCACCAGGAGTGACCCTCACCTACGGGGTCGCTCCCCCTGCGTGACATTGGCGCCAAAAAACAAATCCCCGGTGCCTAGGGGGCAGATTGACCTCAAATCAACCAATCTGCCCCCAAGGGGGGCAGAAATGGTCTAAATACAGTTTGCCCCCCAGGGGAGCGACCCTTGCCTGATGGGTCACTCCCCATCTCTAAAAAAACAAACATCCCAAAAAAAAAAACACACAAAAAGATTTTGCCCTGGCGCCTAGAGGTTTCTGCCCCCCCCCCCCCCGGTGGCAGATCGGCCTAATAATAGGCCGATCTGCCCCCAGGGGGGGCAGAAAAGGCCTAAAATAAATTTGCCCCCCGAACCCCCACCCCCCCCGGGATCGACCCTTGCCTACGGGGTCGCTCCCCCTGCGTGACATTGGCGCCAAAAAACAAATCCCCGGTGCCTAGTGGTTTCTGCCCCCTTGGGGCAGATTGACCTAAAATCGACCAATCTGCCCCCAAGGGGGCAGAAATGGTCTAAACACAGTTTGCCCCCCAGGGGAGCGACCCTTGTCTGATGGGTCGCTCCCCATCTCTAAAAAAAACAAACAAACAAAAAAAAAAACAGAAAAAAATGTTGCCCTGGCGCCTACAGGTTTCTGCCCCCCCTGGGGGCAGATCGGCCGAATAATAAGCCGATCTGCCCCCAGGGGGGGCAGAAATGGCCTAAAATAAATTTGCATCCCCAACCCCCACACCCCCACCGGGAGCGACCCTTGCCTACGGGGTCACTCCCCCTGCGTGACATTGGCGCCAAAAAACAAATCCCCGGTGCCTAGTGGTTTCTGCCCCCTTGGGGCAGATTGACCTAAAATCAACCAATCTGCCCCCAAGGGGGGCAGAAATGGTCTAAACACAGTTTGCCCCCCAGGGGAGCGACCCTTGTCTGATGGGTTGCTCCCCATCTCTAAAAAAACAAACAAACAAAAAAAAAAAAAATTTTTTTTTTGCCCTGGCGCCTACAGGTTTCTCTCCCCCCTGGGGGCAGATTGACCTAAAATCGACCAATGTGCCCCCAAAAGGGGGCAGAAATGGTCTAAACACAGTTTCCCCCCCCAGGGGAGCGACCCTTGTCTGATGGGTCGCTCCCCATCTCTAAAAAAACAAACAAACAAAAAAAAAAAACACAATTTTTTTTTTTGCCCTTGCACCTACAAGTTTCTGCCCCCCCTGGGGGCAGATCGGCCTAATAATAGGCCGATCTGCCCCCAGGGGGGGCAGAAATGGCCTAAAATAAAATTGCATCCCCAACCCCCACTCCCCCACCAGGAGCGACCCTCACCTACGGGGTCGCTCCCCCTGCGTGACATTGGCGCCAAAAAACAAATCCCCGGTGCCTAGGGGGCAGATTGACCTCAAATCGACCAATCTGCCTCCAAGGGGGGCAGAAATGGTCTAAATACAGTTTGCCCCCCAGGGGAGCGACCCTTGCCTGATGGGTCGCTCCCCATCTCTAAAAAAACAAACATCCCAAAAAAAAAACACACACAAAAACTTTGCCCTGGTGCCTAGAGGTTTCTGCCCCCACCTGGTGGCAGATCGGCCTAATAATAGGCCGATCTGCCCCCAGGGGGGGCAGAAATGGCCTAAAATAAATTTGCATCCCCAACCCCCACCCCCCCACCAGGAGCGACCCTCGCCTACGGGGTCGCTCCCCCTGCGTGACATTGGCGCCAAAAAACAAATCCCCGGTGCCTAGTGGTTTCTGCCCCCTTGGGGCAGATTGACCTAAAATCAACCAATCTGCCCCCAAGGGGGGCAGAAATGGTCTAAACACAGTTTGCCCCCCAGGGGAGCGACCCTTGTCTGATGGGTTGCTCCCCATCTCTAAAAAAACAAACAAACAAAAAAAAAAAATTTTTTTTTTTTGCCCTGGCGCCTACAGGTTTCTCTCCCCCCTGGGGGCATATCGGCCTAATATAGGCTGATCTGCCCCCAGGGGGGGCAGAAATGGCCTAAAATAAATTTGCCCCACGAACCCCCGCCCCCCCCGGGAGCGACCCTTGCCTACGGGGTCGTTTCCACTGCGTGACATTGGCGCCAAAAAACAAATCCCCAGTGCCTAGTGGTTTCTGCCCCCTTGGGGCAGATTGACCTAAAATCGACCAATCTGCCCCCAAGGGGGGCAGAAATGGTCTAAACACAGTTTGCCCCCCAGGGGAGCGACCCTTGTCTGATGGGTCGCTCCCCATCTCTAAAAAAACACAAATTTTTTTTTTGCCCTGGCGCCTACAGGTTTCTGCCCCCCCCTGGTGGGCAGATCGGCCTAATAATAGGCCGATCTGCCCCCAGGGGGGGCAGAAATGGCCTAAAATAAATTTGCATCCCCAACCTCCACCCCCCCACCAGGAGCGACCCTCACTTACGGGGTCGCTCCCCCTGCTGACATTGGTGCCAAAAAACAAATCCCCGGTGCCTAGTGGTTTCTGCCCCCTTGGGGGCAGATTGACCTCAATTCGACCAATTTGGTCTAAATACAGTTTGCCCCCCAGGGGAGCGACCCTTGCCTGATGGGTCGCTCCCCATCTCTAAAAAAACAAACATCCCAAAAAAAAAAACACACACAAAAAATTTGCCCTTGCGCCGAGAGGTTTCTGCCCCCCCCTGGGGGCAGATCGGCCTATTGGTATTAGGCCGATCTACCCCCAGGGGGGGCAGAAACCTCTAGGCGCCAGGGCAAAAAAAAATTGTGTGCTTTTTTTTTTTGTTTGTTTGTTTTTTTAGAGATGGGGAGCGACCCATCAGACAAGGGTCACTCCCCTGGGGGGGCATACTGTGTTTAGACCATTTCTGCCCCCCTTGGGGGCAGATTGGTCGATTTTAGGTCAATCTGCCCCAAGGGGACAGAAACCACTAGGCACCGGGGATTTGTTTTTTGGCGCCAATGTCACGCAGGGGGAGCGACCCCGTAGGCGAGGGTCGCTCCTGGTGGGGGGGTGGGGGGGGTGGGGGTTGGGGATGCAAATTTATTTTAGGCCATTTCTGCCCCCCCTGGGGGCAGATCGGCCTATTATTAGGCCGATCTGCCACCAGGGGGGGGCAGAAACCTCCTACCTAAAATAATTTTGCCCCCCCTACCTCCCCCCCCTCACCCCCCCAGGGAGCGACCCTTGCCTACAAGGTCGCTCCCCTTGCGTGACGGCGCAAAAAAAAGATCCCTGGTGCCTAGTGGTTTCTGCCCCCCTTGGGGGCAGATTGCCCTAAAATCGGCCGATCTGCCCCCAAAGCGGGCAGAAATGGCCTAAATACATTTTGCCCCTCCAGGGGAGCGACCCTTGTCCAAGGGGTCGCTCCCCATCTGTAAAACAAAAAAACAAAAAAATCCCTGGTGCCTAGTGGTTTCTGCCCCCCTTGGGGGCAGATCAGCCGAATCAAAATCGGCTGATCTAACCCCCAGGGGGGCAGAAATGGCCTAAAATAATCCTCCCCCCCCCCCAGGGAGCGACCCTTGTCTAAGGGGTCGCTCCCCTTGCGTGAAATTCACGCAAAAAAAAAAAAACTCCCTGGCGTCTAATGGTTTCTGCTCCCCTTGGGGGCAGATTGGCCTCATCAAAATAGGCCAATATGCCCCCAAGGGGGGCAGAAATGGCCTAAATATAATTTGCCCCCTAGGGGAGCGACCCTTGCCTAAGGGGTCGCTCCCCACCTAAAAAAAAAAGAAAACATAACAAAAAGAAAAAAAAAAAGAAATGATCCCTGGTGCCTAGAGGTTTCTGCCCCCCCTGGGGGCAGATCGTCCTAATAATAGGCTGATCTGCCCCCAGGGGGGGCAGAAAAGGCCTTCCCAAAAAAATGCCCCCCCTGGGAGCGACCCTTGCCCAAGGGGTCGCTCCCGTTGCGTAAAATTTGCGGAAAAAAAAAACTCCCTGGTGTCTAATGGTTTCTGCCCCCCTTGGGGGCAGATTGGCCTCATCAAAATAGGCCAATCTGCCCCCAAGGGGGGCAGAAATGGCCTAAATATATATTGCCCCCTAGGGGAGCGACCCTTGCCTAAGGGGTCGCTCCCCACCTAAAAAAAAAGAAAACATCACAAAAAAAAAAAGAAAAAAAAAAAAAGCTCCCTGGTGCCTAGAGGTTTCTGCCCCCCCTGGGGGCAGATCGGCCTAATAATAGGCCAATCTGTCCCCAGGGGGGGCAGAAAAGGCCTTCCTAAAAAAATGCCCCCCCTGGGAGCGACCCTTGCCCAAGGGGTCGCTCCCTTTTGACAGTTTCATCCAAAAAAAAAAAAAACCTGGTGTCTAGTGGGGTTTCAAAAGCCGGATTGCAAGCAATCCGGCTTTTGAAACCCTGTGAGAGACTTCAAAGGGAAGGAAATACATTTCCTTCCCTTTGAAGCCTCTCGGGGCCTCCCCCATGGGATTGAAAGAGAAATGCAAAAGCATTTCTCTTTCAATCGCGCTGGAAGCTCTGCTTCCAGCGCGATGGGGGAGACCCTGTGACTAATCAGCGCGCGCTCGCGCACTGACGTCACAGGGGGGGTTGGGGGGGTCGGGGGTGGGAGGGGAAGGGCTTCCCCTTCCATCCCTGACTTTGGGGGGGTGGGGGGAAGCACACAGAGGGAGCGACAGCGCTCCCTCTGGGCTGTGTGCCGAGGACGTAGTGGTTACGTCCTCGGCACAGCAGCACTGTGCCGCAGGACGTAACCACTATGTCCGCGGCACAGAAGGGGTTAATGAATATATTAAACTTTGTTTTTTCAATTTGTAATTTTAGGATTTTACCTCACTCCTCTTGTATTCTGGCTGTAGTGAGCGCTATGATACCCTTGAATATACATGTGCTTTATAAAGTACATTTTAATTTCATTTTCATGGAATAAAAGCAAACACCACTGTTTGTCCTATGTGGATGAAGTGGAATAAATAACATTAGAAATGACCCAGTTTTGTTGTGGTTAAGTAAGTTTTGCCTGTCTGGGTTTGCTGGTTTTAGTACTCTACAAACGCTACCACTGCTAAAGAGTAGTAAATTGCCTGTGCCTCCCAAAACCATGTTTTGCATTGGAACTCCTTTTTAGCCTACCAAACATACCTATAGAACTATTGCAAATGGTGCCTAAAGTGCACCTATGTCATGGAAAGTTAAATGTCATGTGTGGGACACCAACATATATGACAAATATTTACATCTGCTAACACTACCACTGTGCTACTACTGGGGTGCAGTTTAAATTGTATATGCTGACACATGGCAGGGAGACATGCCTTTGCCATGCAGGAAAATACTATCTTTGTTTATTCATAAGTCACCCATAAAGTGTACCTTATAAACTTTCAGGGCAGGGTGCTAATATATAAAAGCAGGGCAAGCTATATATTAGTGTTGGTGAGCCCTCAATGATTAAAAAGTCAAAAGCTTTTTCACTAGAAAGCCTTGCGAGACTTTTCCATATGCAAATGTAGGTGAGATTAAAATCTTAGGGCCAGATGTGCTAAGAATCCATTCAGAAAAAGTGGTTGCAAATTGTACACAAACTTTTTGCTAATTTATTCTGCTTCTGATTTTGCAAACTGACCTATAGTAATTCACAAAATTCCCATTCTTAGTGAGTTGTAATCCTGCCCTACCTTATGAATATTGATACAGGCGATCACAAATTACAATTCATTCCAAGTAGAGATCACCACAGGGATGGTGGACTGATGGGGTCAGCATACTACCATTTCTCTGATATGATTTAAATTAAGTCAGCTTATTTTAATGGAACCCATTTTCCGTAAAAGAAACTAGGCTATTAAAAAAGAAAAACTTACTTTAAAAAAAAAAATCTTTGGGATTTTGTAGTGGTCAGCAGATCACTGTTTAGTCTCCAATTTGTTTTTTAAACATTCAAAAAGTGTTACCACCTCTTTTGAGGTGACAGTACCTTTTCAATGGTTTGCTTCGGCAATCTGGTCTCAAACCATAAAAAATATTTGATACTAAATTGAACATTTGAAGGGATGCCATAAACATACCTTTTACAAATTGGGATTGGGTATCCTTCTCTGAACCAATTTGTGATTCGGTAGGTCTTTGCCGAATTACAAAATGGATTTAGTGAATATTGGTAAAAGCATTTTGCAGTCACAAATCATACACTTTTGCAAATCACAGGGCTTGTGACTGAAACATTGATTATTTCATCTGCCCTTTAATTCCCTATCACCACTTATAAAAATGTCAGAATAATGCTTCAGAGTTATTTCCTGCTTAGTATTTAAAAACTGATTTGATGATGAAATCGAATTTTGATGAATGAAGCAAAAAGGTAATTTTACAAAACTGTACTTTAGGCTACCTGAGCCATAACTGGCTTAAATCCAGTTCTGCCATACCTCTTTTACTGGGATATACATCCTTAAGGTGGGGGAGTTAACAACCCTGGTTCAGAGGACAATCACCTGCCTCTGAGTTCAGAAAGGAATAATGGGTGTTAACTGTTGACCACTGGCAGGGATTAGCTATCTAGGAGTGAACAGGTACAGTTGGAAGAACAAAGGGTGACATTTGTAGCACTATGTCTGATTTGGAGGTGCCAATGATGGCTTTTCCTATTCATTCCAATAACCTTCCCTCCCTGCCAGGTTTCAGTCAGGGAAAACTGGTTTTTAATCTATTGATGAGGAGGCGAGATCATCTGAATATAGGAATGGCCTAATCACTGAAGATAGGCCTGCCTAGTAGTCTGTGTTTTGTCGTCTTGAAACTGGAGCTTTTGGACAACATAGTAAGGGATTCAATGTGACAGAATGTTGGCAAGCAATGATTCTGAAATGATGTAGTAAGTTTCCCAGAAGTCAGATGTAAGTGGGGCAGAGACAGATCCTGTTGTGCATGGAAGATGTGTTTAGTTACCATTTGCTCAACATCTAATACTGATTAGTTCATATGTTAGAAAGGGATAGATAGAATACAAGGTGTAGTCTTTGCATCTAAAATAGAAGGGCCTAGAATGATTTCAGTAACAGATAATTAGATGGAAAACTGTATTGCATCATATTGCAATTGGTTGTTTGTATGTTTGGGATTACATCTGAATATCTTTCGCGACTCCTCTATCTGACTAATCTCACTGTGAATTCTTCACATTGGTATTCGCTGAGGCTCAGAGTTAAGGAATGTATAAGTTAAACATATGGGTGTATCACAAAAGGTGAGAGCCTGCATCAAACAAATCTTAAGAAACAAGTGTGTTTGCATGGGGCTAGGCCTGGCACTGTTAGATGAACATCTGTTGGGTATGAATTTCTTCATTGTGAGCTAGCTATTTAGACTTGAATTTTAAAAAGCCAGAGATGAAACTGGGGATATGAAGAGGGAAAATAGCAGAACGGTTTAGGTGTTTTGATTTTTGTTTAGTGTAGAAATGAGTTTTGGAATTAAGGGCTAGATGTATCAAAGGGTTTTACCCATTCTACGTCTATGGGAAAATGTGTTCGCACATATGGCCTTATGTTTGATGTGGAACAGGACATGGCGGGGTGTAGTCTTCAAAAAAATAATTGACCTGGCATGACAAGAAAATGATTACTCAGGCTTCATTTTGCTGTGTGTGGTGGGGCTCGGGATTTACTGATGAAGGGGCAAAGGAGAAAAAGATGTTGTCCTAGTTTATTTCTACAGCCTAGTATACAAATGTTTGGATACACTGAGCATTGGGCAGGCTAACAAGATACACCACTTTTGTTAGTGGAACTGGGCTCTTTCATTGCAAGTTATTTGGAGCAGGTCAGGCCTGAGAACAGAGGTGGTAGCCTTCCATCCTCTGTGTGTGGCACAACACAGTTGTCTCTGACATCACCAGGATCTGATCTCCCATGTCCATTGTTGTAGCCACATTTCATCCACGGTTTATGTCTGACTTGGAAAAGCAATTTTTATAAGGTGCACTTTGTGCTGCCTGACATAAAACTGTATTAAGCTTAGTTTGCCAGTTAGCCCGAATCCAAAGTTCTTGATCAATATACTAGAGTAGGTATAAATGAAAGCCTCCCCAAGGGTAATAGGGCTGCATCTTTGAGCTGGAAGTTTAAAGAGGTGTCAGTAGTGACCACCTAGTAATGATGAGTCATCTGATCTGGGAGGTTACAGGCAGCAACAAAAAGGACTGCTACTAATGTTTTCCTTTTGAAGTGGAGATCCCAAGTAGGGGTCCCAGGAACAGAACCAATCTGTTTCCTGAACGTCTCTGACTCTTGTGATCCATTGTGTATTTGTAACAAGCTCCCTTATGTACTGAGTATTTTTGTGTGTATTTTTAAAACCTCTGGTTAGTCTCTTGTGTCACAAGAGTCAAATTAAAGGTTTGGGCCGCTTGGTCACACAGGTGGATGATGTATACAACCAACTTTGCACTAGCACATCCTTCGTTGCTCCAAGGTTACCAGCCTGCTCAAGTCCCTTAGGTGAAAGGAAATACCATAGGGACACTGCGGAGGTTTACACTAAAAGACAAAAGTAAGTGCTGAAAAGGAAGGCATGTTTTCTATGGCAAAGTTGCCAGGACTGGGACAAGACATATCTTCATTCATTAGCTAGCATACACGATTAGAATTGCACCTCTCATTACTACTATTCATAAACCTCCAATAACATCTGTAAAAAAAAGAGGATGGTGTTTGATTGTGGGGTGACATGCCTGGTCTTGTTGCTGCTATAGGGATACAAAAGAAAGAAGGACCCCCTCACGTTCTAGCTAACCAGCTAGAATGGACTTTGAGTGAGCCCTGGCTGGACAGATATCTTATACCAATAAACCCGCCTTGAGGACTTGAGGGCTGCATGAGAGACTTTTCCAGGATCAAGAACATTTTGGAAATTAGTAATTCCATTTTTATTGACTGAGGTTACCTAGGCAAAGTGCACCCTCAGTGAGTATGACGTTTAGATTCCCCCAGCTCAGAGCTTTTTGCAGTGAATTAAAAGGCTTCATCCGGGCCTTGCAGTAAAGGCATTCAGCCTTGTAGAGCCCTACTCAGCTACAGCATCCAGCTCAGCCCTCTTGAAATGTTTGAAAGTCAAAACAGTGATTACGTTTGAAGGTAAAATTTGGAAAAGGGGCAAAGTTAACCTGGCAGTGAAGCAATTTTGCCACCCCCAGATCTGTCTTTGCCCTGCTCTGAGCCTTTGGCACCAAAACCGAAGCCTTCAGTTGAAGCTCGTAACTGACTTTTAAACCACACTTGCTAAAAACTTTGCATGTTGTGACCATGCTAGGCTTCAACACCACATAGTTCTGTGAGGTCAGCTAGCGATTGTGCTCTCGTCCAAATCTACTGCCAACATTGACATTCAATGATGGTTTGTGCTTTCTTGGTGTGTTCAGCATTCAAAGTTTTAAAAACCCTTATTGTTGTTTTCCCTTTATCTAATTTTAAAACTTTATATTTGTTGTTGCCTATAAAAATGTTCTTGCTTTTTTAAAATTGTTTGGGGAATACTATTATGTTGTGCTCTTAGCTTTAAAGTTGTTTGGTACTGTTTGGATCTAGAACATTTCACTGGGAAATTGCCCCCTGTTTGTGCCATCGCTACTAGAGGTTAAGCATATATTCATCTAGATGTGTTTTGTGACCTTAACATAGTGTGCTTAATATTCCATATTAGTAATCCACTTTTGGACAGTTTCAACCTGAGGTGCTAAATCCATACACTACCATTACAGGCACGCAAATCCCAGCGTTCTCCACCAATACTAAATTAACAAGCCCTACCATTTCCCATCCATTCAACCGTTTTGATCCTAATCATTATCAACAGGTCATTGATTTGGAGTACCAAAGCAACAATAACTGCCTTTTAACTGCAACACATGTTCTCTCATCCGAAACACTTCGCTACACGGTCACATGTGTTGTCATTCACAAGGCAATGTCTCTCTATGCTACTTAGGGATCCATGGCTAGGGTAGCAAAAGTGACAAAGACATCAGGATCAGACACTGTGTGTGGGTTTCTGGCCAATACTCCAAAATGTGTTGTGACAATTGTGTCTGGCATTTTGCATAGATGTAATGCTAAAAGGCTGCAGAATCACTGCTGAACATACATTGCTGATAGAGAGTCAGGACAGTAGCATGCTTCAGCATCTCCATACTGAAGCTCACTAGACCTCCTTCACATGCTCCTCATTGATAGTTCCAGGAGTTTTAAGGATACTAGGACTGACTCGTGATTATGGTAGGAGAACTACAAACCACACTACCTCCAAGTATAAACAAACAGGGAAAATGATCTTGTATGTTCCTCCCTTACCTCATAAATATTGACATGCAAATTTACCTCTGAAACTGTTTGAAGAGCATAATGAATTTACACACTAATTTGAATTTTTTGAGTCAGATGCATTGAATAAATTGTGTACATTCTATAAGCTGCATCTAAAACACTAGCCTACTGAATTAAACCACCCCAATATAGCTGCCTTAACATGGGACTTGCCACCCATCAGTGAGTAAAACAGAGTCAAACATGTTTAAAGACATACAGGAGCTTTTCTTACTCCTCTCACACAAACAATACAATCATGTTTCAAAAATATATTTTCTTTATAAGTGACTAACCAAACTTTTTTAAAACAACACACAATAAATGCTCAGAATGTAGGGGAACTTGGTACAAATACACAATGGATCGCAAGAGTCAAATTAAAAGTTTGGGTTGAGTGGTCAAAGAGACGTACGATGTATGTAGTCAACTTTGCACTTAAACATACTTGGTCGGTCCAAGAAAACTAGCCTGCTGCCTTGAACCCACTCAAGATAGATGCCACCAACAGGGTCTAGCATCCAAGCAGTGTGTAAAACAAGTTAAAAACACAGAGACCCTTTCATTATCATATTGATAGCAGTTTCAGGGACCCAGGTCCATATATATATATATATATATTTATATATATATATATTTATACAACATAAATCATACCCATTTAGAAGGTTACGAGGCAAAGCAGAACTAGGTCACCATCACTGATTTCTGTGAAGTGTAAATTCAGATGTCAAACAGAATGTCATCCTCTGGTCCTGTCAACAGTCAGTTTGTTTTCATAATCTTTATTCAACCAAAAGTTTTGATTATAGAAGAATCATAAAACCCATGAAAACATGCAGAACAAAATAGAGATTGGAAAAGGTTAAAATCAGTAGATAACAGCAATTGTCCTCTGCTCTGAGGCACATTGAATATAAAAACAGCAATTAAAATGCAAGAGGTCCTCAGAGTCCTGGAGTTGGTATCATAAAAAAAGTTCAAATGAATTACATGACCACAGTTACCCTCTGCGTTATAGCAAGTTGAATGTAAACAGCAGTTAAGAAACAAATCCCCAAAGTTGGCAATGTTTGCAAACAAGTAAAAGCAGCTCTAATATAGTGTATGTTGGCCTGTTCTAAAAAAAAAAAATGTAGGGTGCCCTGCGTTTAATATACACATTTACAAAACAACATAGAGTGAAGAGTGCTTTGTGCAGAACAGCCATCACCAGGACAAACAGGTAAAGTTGTGAAAGAAGCACCCTGAAGAGGAAAGGCAGCAAAAAAGTGCTCTGTTTTCAATCTAAAACTAACCAGCAAAATCCCGTGATACTGGCTGCACACCCAGGTTAGATATGGTTCAATACCATCCTTATTAGAAATCTCCATATATGCTTGGACAGTTGAGTTGTCAACCTCCCTCTACACTCTGTCATCTAAACAATTGTCTAAAAACTTGTTTTTCAGGTTGATTAAGGAGCTTCCATTCAGACTAACTGGCAACCAAAAACACTCTTCACATCCCAGGCCAAGGCACGTGTTACAAACATATCCTATCAAGGGGATGTCTAGGCATCTATCAACTTCAGGCAGTCGGCAAGCACAGTCCAGATTGTCAGCCATAAAAAAAAGGTTGCATTTTTATAACATCATTAATGTAGCAGATCCTGACTTCAAAATAACATAGAAGGAGCTGGTGCTTTCAGGGACTGATAGTAACCTTTTAATAAAACCATTCTCAACCCTTTCCAGCCCCTCTCCGATCGCAAATTCCCTACACTCTAACCCCATAGGAGGCAACCACACAGCACATAGCTTTATAGATGGTTGTGAGTTCCTTGATCAGCTTCTGGCCTAGTCTGCTGGCAAAATTGAGGATTGCCTCCACATCTTTAGAGAAAGCAGCAATGATGCTAGTCTTAAGTGGGCCCCATGTAAGGTGCCTATCAAAAGGATATCCCTAATAGGAGAACGTAGGGACAGTGCAAACCTTGTCATTATGAACTGTAAAGACAAGGCTCTCCTTCTTTCTCTAGCCAAACACTATGACATGAGTTTTGGCCTGATTTACCCTCATGTCCAAAATTGCCATGAATTCACAGAAATGTTCAGTAGGTGCTGCAAACCATTAACAGTCCAATCTAATAGGACTGTGTGATCAGCGTAGAGTAGCTGAAGGATGCTGTGACCTACTATGTTGGGACAATCAGCCCAAAGCTGCAAGAGCTGCTCCTCCAGGCCGTTTACATATAATGAAACAACAAATGGACCATCACACAGCCCTGACGAACTCCCCTGACAGGATTAAAGGCTGCAGTAGTCTCCCCCAGACCATATCTCACACTAGCGGTGACTTCATTATAGAGTTGTCATAAAAAATTAATTATATATTGGTCTTCTCCCATATCTAACATAATGCTCCACAATTTGCTTCTATTAACAGAGTCACAAGCAGAGTTGAGGTCCATAAACGCAGATACAACGTGCCCTTTTTCATCACACTATATTTGCCAATTAGGAAGCACAGGTAAATAGACTGCTCCACTGTTCCCAGGTTGGGAGGGAAAACAAATTCTAGCTTTGAGAGCACATTGCATTCACTAGCCCTTGTCTGTAAATGTGGGGACAATGGTGGTGTGAGGGCCAGGTCTTCGGCAGGCCTGTAGTTAGGACGACATTGAGAGCATTAGTCAGGATATCAGGAACGACCATTGTATGAATTCCTAAATCAATGTTATTTATAAAATATCTGCAGTGTACCATTGCCCAAAAGGCTTTTCTTTCTCTTAGCTTGCTGGACTGCAATAGGGACGAATAGGCTTCATCTCTTATAATGGTTTTCCTAGCTCTAAGGGTGTTTCTATACAGGACCCCGCACCTACGAACTATTTCCTGATCTCTATGGTTTTTTTTTGGCTGGAAGTAGCTATATGTGCACCTTGGTGTAACTTATGTCAAATGATTTGCTAGGTTTCACCTTGTTAGACTTGATTGGGGCCAAGAGCAAATTATATGCTGTGCTGCATATTCTGTCAAGGCTAAGAATAAGCTCAAGTTCATACCACTGTTAATAGTCATCAGCTAAACATCTCAGGAAGTTGGAGAGTGGGGAGGCCACCAGATTTGTCAAAAAAGTAACTTCATCCACCTTAAACCACCTCTTGAACACCCCTCTATTCGCAGATCCTACGGTCATTAAAGGCAAATCAACAACATCATAATCTGGCACCCAGTTCCTCAATGCCTGTGAAAAAAGAATACAATTGATCTTGCTGGAAGTATCTCTCCTGGCAAAGGTAGGTGAGGTGATCAATATCAAAGTTAAGGAATCAAAAGAAAAAATTAGATTACAGTTTGTCAGGACAAGATTAAATTCATCCCCAAGTGGACAATGAACAAAATCGGTAATTGTGTCCCCAATACTATCCACTAGTCAACAGGTCTTGGATGAGGAAAACTGGCAAAGACTCAAATTAAAGTCCTCCAGAAGTACCACCATATAACTCCCTGGTATGATTCTAGTACATTTTTCCATGTCTTTGAGTAGTGACCTAGCCAGATCCACATTGGATGTTTTAAAAACATTGTAATTGTTTATTTATAACAATTGGGTATTTAGGCACTGCAGAACAATAAGCTGATAATACGCAGCACTCAGGTTTGACGATGTGACCTGGGCAGAGAATGTTAAGGAGAGAAAGGTGATGAGGCTTCTTTTAGCCCCGCCCATAGTGCCTAGAATACCGGTGTAAAATAAGTGGTTTACCCTTAAATACAGAATGAATGAGCCTTTCTTTTGCAAACCGATAACAGCGTAGCATTCAACAAATGTATGCTGTTCGTGACTACCCCACATCTCTGGTAGGGGTGAAGCTGTTGTTAGTATCTGAGAGAAATGTTGAGCTACCCCGGACCTTGGCACACTGTTCACAACCTGCAATTTGGAGGGGTCAGAAGAAGTTATCACGGCGGGGAGTCAGTCCATCTGGTCTAGTTGTGAGATGGGTGCAACCCTATTGAAAGTGAGGGTGGATGACCAAACAACATTAGAACAAACAGGCCAAGCGGTAGAGCTTCAATAGCTGATGCGGATGGCCCAGCAAAGTTTATCTTGGTCACAAAAGGTTTAGCGACCCTTCTATCTTTAAAGTTAATGACAATACTGTCATTTTTGACAGGCTTCGGGGAATTGCCCACCCATGGAACCGTATGGGTAATTTTGATCTGGTTATGAGACAACTCTGGTCCGCCCAGTCTGCCATTAGTCCAGTGCACTACTATATTAACCAGTTGGTCATAATCTTCACATGAATCCCTTCTCAACCGGGAAGCGTTCTTTAAATTGTTGACAAAAAGAGTTTCCTGAGTTGGTAAATGTAGCATAGGAAACTTGGATGGCAGGGTTAGCAGAATGTGCCCAGATGCATTAGTCCTAGGGCTACAAGGCCCTCAGAGTATGCAAGCCTCAGTTCCCCCGCAGAAGAGCCCTGCAAACCCAGCCAGGGCACAGTATCAATCTCTCCTTCTCTGGGGTTGTGTGTCCCTCCCTCCTCCCAAGGTGTTGTATACTGAGACAGCAGGAGGCCTCAAGGATGAAGCAACATTGGTTACACTGCTTATTGGGCCAGGTGGCAATGGTCTTGCAGGGTGTTGCTCCAGAAAGGCACCCCTCAGATCTACTTTCTCAAGGCAATCCAGGATTGGACCCAACTCACAAGTGAGAGAAGACACAACACTCTTACATAACTCCCCCACTATCTTGAATAAAATGTTCCCTATGTTGCTCATTGAGTGGCTGTTAGGGTCAAGATTGGGACCTAGGGCTGGGCAGAGTGGGCCTACTAATGGGCCGGACATTATCTCTTGGATTTGGCTTCCCTCTCCACTGCCTTCCTTTTCTACCCCAAAGCATTTTGACTTTCCTTAGTCACTGGAATACCAGGATTGGTTGAACTAGTAGGGATCCCCAGGGTGTCAACACACATTGTTTGCTGGGGTGAAATAGTGATGAGAACGACCGTTTGGGCTCAAGGGGCACTCATGGGGACTCAAGATCTTGTTCAAACGAAGTAGCCAGGGACAGGCGCCGTTCAGCAAGTTCGATTTCACAGTTGATTACCCCTGGGGTGGATTTTGAGCAAGTGGCCTTGCATTTCCCAATGGTCTATGCACAGACAAAGTCATAAACAGATTTTGGAGATGAAAGAGTTGGGCTAAGTAGCTACTGAAAATTATATATAAAGTACTTGGTACCTTTTGAAACAATGGAAGAGGGGTATGCCAACCAAGCCTCCTTTGGGCAAAGACGGGCATGGTCTTGGCATAGTCTATGCCCGGGTGCATGCCAGGGCATGCCCTACACGCTATGGGAAGCAGTCCGAGTTCAAGAGCATGTCAACAGTCTTTGGCCCCCCCTAAGGCACATACAGTAATCAGGGGGGATTAAGTCCCATCCCAATGCCATAGAATACAACAATGGATTGCAGGCAAGGAACCGCTGAATTTGGAAAAGGCTTGCACTCAATGCAGTCTCTGTTGTGGCTCACTTTATGTTATCCTTACAAAAGATTGCCACTAAAATGTCAACTATCTGACTGGATGCATTGGCCTCAGCACTGGTTACATCATGATTATATCATTCCTCTAACAGGCCTCTGCCAGTCCTCTGACAGGCCTACAGAGCTTAAAATCCATTAGTCCCTATAGCAAAAAGATGGAAGGGTGGGGACAAAAGTTTAAACTATGTTGAAGCGCACTGAACTTTTTACAAAAGCTTGTTTAATGCCCTTAAAAAGATTTCCTTCCCACTCTCACCTCTTCATCCTCTTCACTTACAAGCTCCACAGCCCCATACTTGTGGTGATACACAGGCATGGTTGTGGGGCTGGAGGCAGGCACCCTAAGGCTGTCCAAGTGCACCGTACCTTCTGTCTGAAAATAGGAAATAGCGAGTCTCCGGTATTCATATGGGCTCTCCCAACTTGTGTAGCCAGTCTGCTGGTCCTCACATCATCCCGCTTCACTCTGCATTCCATACCTCTCCTCCTCAGCCTCTGTCTGAGTATACGACTTGTGAAACTTGACAATCAGCTCCAGGAGTAAACAGGCAAGTGCCAATACCAACAATAGAGAGGAGCCCGTTCCTCAGCATCCTCCCTCAGCAAGCTTCAGACCACCTGTGAACAGTCAGAAAGATTGAACCTTTTGATGGCTGAATGAATGAAGTAACAAAGTTGTGTTCTTTTAGAGATGCATTACTTCTGTATTACTTGGAAAATACATTGGTTATCATTTTGGGAATAAGTATGTACATATTTCAAAGTAAATGTAAAGTCATACGGTGTGTGTAAGTTTCTCAAAAGGGGTTTTCATTTTACAACTTTATTTTAAGTTTTTCTCTGTGCAGCTATAAATTTGTCCGGAGGACTAGTAATGCGGCAGGGTTACAAACTGTTTTTCTCTGTATGACACAGTAACTGTGATGGGTGCATTCCAATCAGGGTCCTCTCCTCACTGTGCCTCAAGCCTCAAGTTATAATATAGGACAAGGCCTAACTGGCCTGACAGTTCAGGTTGACAATTCTTATTGAAGCAGGACCAAGACTGGTTTGCATATGTCTGGTTCCTATTAGGCCTGGTTAGAGCTCTCGGAGTTTCACTCTGTGGAATTTTGTGACACTAACGAGAAACTCCACCAAATTTCACGGAGTTCCATGGGAGGGCAGAGTATTGCTTGGTCACCAATCCATGAAGCTCTAAAGTATGCGTATAGTAAATTGTTCACCCTCCTTGCCTCAAGAAACAAGAATTTGAGGTAAAAATACACTCTAGACACTTTGGTGAGAAACAGCCTCAAGAAGAGGTACCCGCCCACTTGGCTGGGCCTGCAGCCGCAGGAATGCAACAAGAACACACTGTGAACAAAGGGCCTTGAAGTGCAGAAATTAATAATGGCCAGCACTTTTAAACTCCAGGTCATAGGACTGCATGAGCCTCACTGGACACTGACAGTTAAACAATGCCCTGCGGCAGAGAGCAGAAGGCTGGCAAAAGCCCACTCAACCCACAGACAGCAAAGTGAGGGTGAAAAGTGTCTTAGCATAGCAGTCAGGTCTGCACTTAGTTCTCCTCATGGCAAAGTCGGTGCTACCAATGCAAAATAACTTAAGCAGGAAGTACATAAAACATGCATTTAACATTGAGATGCTACCTTTGGGGCAAAGGAGACAACAGTATGCCCCTTTTCCAGGCCATGTGGGCAGTCTTCCCATTCCCTCTCCCTGCTGCTACAGCTTCCCAAAGTTACCCAAAGTGCACCTTACCATCTGCACTCTCCCCGAGCTGGCAAGCCAGGGTCACTCCTCCACTCCATCCGGACTGCATTGAGACTCTCGGGTGAGGCAGTGCTTGGCTTTTCTCCTGCTCCCTCCCAAACTGCTGCCCAGGTGAGGGGGAGACAGTGATTCAGGTGTTCCGGGTTCCAGCAGCTGGTGGTGGGTGTCTGTCTAACTTCACCTGATGTGTCCAGGTCAGGCTGCCTGCTTTTCCTCCTGTGTCAGGGTTCACCCATCCCTGTCCTGGGAAAACCTGTCTCCCTGTCACAGGGTTTCTGTCGCCAGGGCTCAGCCTGGCCGATGCTCCTTACCCCTGGTTTCCCAACCTGACAATCCTGCAGGAATCTCATACTGACTCCATTATTGCGCATTGCTGTAAGCATTCTGCGCTGCCTTTCCTACTGCCGCCTGCTGGGAGAGCTGCGTCTCATGGTAACGTAATATTTGCTCCACCACATGTTTTGTTTTCCTACATTCACTTTGACAAACCAGCAGCCTCACTGTTGCTGGATGCAAAGAAGGTGTGAGGATACATGCATGTATGTTGTATGCAATCTTGGAAAGACCTGCTGATACATGTGTGCAGGAATGGCATGGGCAGTCATTAGCATTAATGGTTATTCAGGAGCAAGCAGCCTTCTGTTACCAAACTCTTGTCATACCAGCCACTGGTGCATCTATATGTCAGGGTGAGCGACACTCAACAGTAAACTCTACTCTGCTGGCGGTAGGCAGAGTGTTTTCCAAACTACATGCTTCAAGCGGAGTGCAGAGTGGTAAAACTCCACAAACTTTGCCGGCGGAGTAGAGTTTCCCACCTACCACTAGATCCTATCTGAGGTGTCAGCAAAAAATTATGCACTAGGATGCGGCCCAAGTGTTGGAAATAGCCTCTCTACAGGTTCACCCCAAAGATTTTGCCTTTCTCCTCTTAATGTTTGCTGGATTTTTGCTTATTGGCCTTAGGACTCTGTGCACTTCGCCACTGATAACCAGTGCTCTCTCCCCTAAAGCATGGTTTGATTGGCATTTGCCTGAATGGCATATTTAATTTACATGTAAGTTCCTTGTAGAGTAGTATAACATAAACCCAGGTCCTATAAATTAAATGTTACCAGTTGACCTGCAGCCCTTATTGTGCCACCCATTTAAGCTGCACCTTAAAACTTGTCCCAGCCCTGCCATTGCTGCCTGAAGGCAGTGGCCCACTGCCATGGCGACTTAGCATATAAAACCCCTTGCCAAGCCTTAAACTCCCCTTTTATTACATATGTCACCCCTAAGGTAGTCCCTAAGTAGCCTCACAGGGCAGGGTACTGTGTAATTAAAAGGTAGAACATGTACTTGTCAGTTTTACATGTCATATTAATGAAAAACTACCAAATTTGTTTTCTCACTACTGAGAGGCCTACCCTTTTGATAAAGTAACCTTGGTGATTCCTTATTAAAGTTAATAATAAGTTGTTATTCCTAAACCAGAGTGGTAGATATGTCATGGTTGGTACCTATGAACATGTAATGATAAACCCTCCTTAATGGTAAAATTGGATTTATCATCACAAGTTTGAAAATGCCACTTTTAAAAAGTTGACATTTTCCTGCCCTTATACCGCTGTACCTGTAACCTGCCTTAGGTCACATGACTGTATAACTGACAATTGGGACTTTGTGAATTCACCCCAGACCATCACACAATAGGGAGTTTAGCTGAGCCTGAATGGGCCATTAACTGACTTGATGTGGTGGCAGAGCTAACCACAGGCTCACTTGCAACTGAATAGATTGGGCTCTGCCACCACACAATAGGCATAATTACCCTATATTGTCAGTGCAGCCAGCTAGGAACCAGGGCAGGAGAGTTAGGAAGTTCCTGGAAATTCAGAGAACCTTTCTAGAAACTTCACCCAACTTCTAGGAGCAGGGCATCAGGGTATAAAAATAGGGCTTTCAGACCTTACTACTCAGTTCACTATTGGACCGCCAGAAGGACTATCAGAGAACTGCCTGATGCTATGGCCTGCTGTGCACTCTGCCAGACTATTCCTGTAGCTAGAAGGATTGCTCTGCTGCCTGGAGCCTGTTTGGAACTTTCAGAGGCCAGCCCTGCTGTAGAGCCCTGCATCACCACCTGCACCCAGGACTTCACAAGTGACTCCAAGGGCTGGTTTAGCTGGTCTCCTCTTCTGAGCCAAAGGAATATAGCAGGCACCCACCATCTTAAACCTGGACCCAGTCTGAGTAAATCTTGAACCCCCAAGAGGTCTCCATCCATTCCATGACCCTTGGTTGTAATGCTAAAAGTACCCAAGTGGCCATTTTCCAAAACGGAGGACTTGCTATTTTGAACCTTATACTTTAAACTTCGGTTCTACTAATTCGATTTTCACGGTTTTGGTGTCAAATAATTTATTAGAATGTTCTCTATTTTCCTAATTTGGTTTGGGATTTTTTATTTTGTTGTGTTGATACTGTTCGCTGTTTGTGTACTGCATAAATACTTAACACATTGCCTCTAAGTTTAGCCTGACTGCTTTTGGTGCCAAGCTACTCAGGGTTAAGCACAGGTTAAATTAGTGAACTTTTGTGGTCTGCCCTGCAAGGAATTGTGGCTCTAACGTGACCAGGGCTCACACCACAGTCAATCAACAACCCAATTTCTCACACCAAGTAATTACTACCCATCACTTTTTTTCCTCATTGCAGAACGATGGTGAGAAATGTGGCCGTATCCAAGTTCAAAGCAAATTAAGAAAAGCTTGTAAGTAAAGCCACACAGGATGGTGTTGACACCTTATTAGTGAAAAGATGACTATGATAGAAGGTAAAACACCATGAATTCAATATGGCTGCTGCTTGCTTGGAGTAGTGAGAGCGATCATTATGATTAAAGGCATAAAGGACACCCAAAGCATTTTGTACCAGTATATTCATTATTGCAACATGGTAATGTATGTTATAAGTGAGGGGGCAATCAATCTGATAGTTACTGAAGGCAGTTTTGTGCTCAAAGACACTATACAAATTGTACCATACAAATACTGTTGAACATCTGAACTTCTGTTTTCAAACCAGTCTGCCTGCTACTCCATTTTACTTCCTATTGAGATGCAAGAGAGAGGACAGGTAGGTCTACACACTCACACATGCAATTGAAAGCTAGAAAAGGCAAATTCTGAAAAATAATTCTTCCAAATTTAATTTTCTGTATGAGTTGCATTGAAGTGGAGGCAATTGTATGTAGTAGAAAGCTAACACCATGTCATTTGGCTTAAAAAGATCATGAGTCTCTTGCCTCAATAAGGTGTGTTGACATGTATGCACATTTTATCTGTCTATGGTCTGGCCACATCTACTTTGCAAGGCATTTCTATCTGAGCCTTTCTCATCATCATCATTATAACTTTATTGCAACTCAAAGCCAAAAAAGTACATCAAAAAAGGTAAAACCTTTTCCATTAAAATAAGCAAGTTCATTACAACCTTAAAATATGAGCCAATTTTGCAAATTAAAAAACTGTAAATATATAATATAATATAATATAATATAATATAATATAATATAATATAATATAATATAAGATAAAGGAAATAAAATTAAAGGAACTACCCCCATACACTCTAAGAACACTACACATCTCCTGTGAATACTCTAAACCAAGAACAAATACCTAGACACAGGAAAAAAATGGCTGTTGTGCATTGGTTTTCAGGATTCTTAGAGCTAGTAGGTGATGGACAGTACCTAGATTTCTGCAGAGGGAGAGCAACCATTTTGATCTAGGGCATTTGTAGACTTTACAAAAGAATAAAAAGTGTGTCTCTGTTTCCTCGGTCCCGCAACATACTGGTCATGTCGCACTCAATACATCACACCCTGCCCACACTTGTACGTCAATGTTCTAAGAGGCAGGGCCCCGTGCCTAGCCTTCAAGTACAGTTTCCTTGCTAACCCTGGCTGCACCTCATCTAAAAAAAGTTCAAAACCATAATAGTCTAAAATCTAAAAAACTAGAAGTCATGGTGCTGTGTGCAGAGTTGGTCAAATGAGTAGACAATTTAAAATTTCTGTAGGACCTAGCCAAGTTGCTCTTGGATGTCGTAAGACAGGCCGCCTCATGGTTCACCCGGAAACTGGCCCTTCCTATTTGTCTTATGGTGTCCTTAATGTATTGAAGCAACTGCAGTTTCCAAGCACCTGGCAAACTCATGGCCTCCCCTAAACCCTTCCGGTAGGACACTAACTCAGGGGATGCCCACACTCTTCTCCAAAAAAGAAGTGGCCTCAAACCTAGTTCCTCAGCTATGGGCCAAATACCCATATCAAACCTTAAAGGCAAAAGTGGAGTACTCGAGGGGAGGTTTAATAGATGTCTTAAAAATACAGTCTCTACTTTTGAAATACTGCTAGCCCTCTTATGCCCCAATAGCTCTGCCACATACTTCACTGCCCCCAGAGCATACAACCTATATAGCTCACAAACTGGGCTGACTGGCTTAGAGGACAAGTCTTTGAAGGCTCTCCCTAGGCCACCAGTAAATTGGGCCAATCTTAACATTTGTTTGTTCATATGCAGTAGCCAGTCCATTTGCTATGATAGCCTGATTTCCTGGTAATCAAGCACTTTGACTCGCTCCAAAGGGACCCCGTTAAGTTTGGGACCAGGACTAATGAATGGGAAGGATGGAATACTAAGTACTTAGTTTTACCCACATTCATTTCCAGCACTCTCACCGTACAGAAGTCAACAAAGCAATCTAAAGTCAATTGTAAGCCCATGGAGCGATTGCCAATAAAAGGGTATCATCTGCGAACATTAACACAAGAACCTTAAGATGGGCTGGTCTGGGGGCATTGTTTGAAACTTCATTCAAAGCATCAATCAACCCATTGATATATAGTGATAATAGAGTTGGGGACACAACACAACCCTGCCGAACTCCTTTCCGGACCGAAAAGAGTTTGGTAAGATCTCCTAGTTTGTTGAACCGGACCTGAGCAAAACTCCCCTTCTGGAGTCTCTGTGGGATCTCACATAAGAAGGTAGGGACCCCTATTTTTAACAGAACCTGCCACAGAGTATCTCTTGGGACTAGGTTGAATGCATCCCTAAGGTCCACAAATATTACGTAAAGACTGACGGCTTCCAGCACCACAGTTTTCTAATATATAAACTGGAGGCTAAAGACCAGGTCAATAGTAGAGATACCACGTCTAAACCTGGACTGAAGAGGGCTAAGAACTCTATTTTCCTCAAACTAGGCCTTGAGTATCCCTAAGATCACATGTACCAACAACTTTTGCATTAAGTCCATTAAGCTAATTGGTATGTAATAAGCTTGAAGGAGAGGTGAGTCCTTTTTGTAGATGGGTATTGTTTCTGTTGCGGCTCATGAAGCTGGCATAGGCATCCCCCTCAAAATGGCATTAAAGAGAACCCCAATATATGGTGCCCAAACATCAGGTGAAAACCTATGTAAGTCCCCTGGAATTCTATCTAAGCTGGGTGCCTTGCCTGGGGCCACTTTAGAGATAGCATGGAGCACCTCCTTGATTGTAATCATACCACGTGCCTCTGATTTTTCAGCCCCCCCATACTATACCTGGACATCAATCAATGACAGATAAAAAAATCATAAAGGGACAGCAAGTGTTCCAACCATTGTTCAGCAGAGATATTATTTTCAATTGAACCATTGGTCTACTGCTTCCCCGAGGCAACAAGTCACCAAAACAGATGGAAGTCTTGTTCCTTACAGCTTAGTGCAGGGATTCCCATTTTTGAGTCTCCCACTCTCTCTTTGCAATGGCTAGGGTACTCTTATACTGGCTTCTGGTCATGCTTACCAGCCAGGGGTTTTTCAATTTAATAGCCTTACAGAAATCCAATTTGTACTGCCGGCACTGCTTGTAAAACCACGTGCCCAGCTTTTTCTTACCACTACTAGCTTGTTGCTCCACAAAAAAAGAATTTTTAGCTCATCCATTAACTCCACATGCACGTTCCCCATGCGAGCCCACTGGTTGGGGGACACACTGACCTCTAAGATCTCACTCACCTTGTTCAAGGCTAGACCAATGGTGGTAAAAAGCTGAGCTGATTAAAGGATTCAGGGAATGCACAATTTTGTCCACTTGATCCTACGCCTATTGGAGGACAGCTCAAGTCTGTCATCTAGCCTATGGATTCTTTTGTCCTCCCCCTTGAGCGTTAGATCCCCAGGTGAAGCAACAGTGAGTTATGGTCACTGTCATGCCTAGCTATAATTTCCATGTCCATGACATATGCCCAGAGCCCGACAGTAATGAGAAAATAATCAATCAATGAGGTCATGCCTGACCGATTAAAAGTATGAAATCCTTTTCGGACAGACATAGTTCGGCGATTACAAATGCAAATGAAATTACGTAATATAAGTGCATTCATCTGGAGGACCAAAAGGGTCCCTTTCCTCACCGGTTGTAAACACGACATTAGGATAGCCCACAAACTGTCCTCTGCTGTCACAAGAACATCTGCCCAGAACAAATGCGTTCAAATGGAAAATTGAAATTACCTTCAATCAATTTGAATGCATTACTGGGAAGCTGAGACAGAAAAGCAGACAACCACTCCACAACCAGGGATTCCCTACCAGAAACTACAGGTCTGGAGTAAACATTGACCACATATAATTCAATATTACTCGTGATGAAAGTGAAAGGCATAGAATGTTACTGTTAAATGTCTCCACGACTGAAACCAAGTACCCTAGATAAGAAGCTTCCCAAGTGGAAAATCTCCCCAAGAGCCACCCCTCCTCCCCCCTGGTTGCTGCCCTAGAGTAAATGGCGTACGCTGGATGATAAACATCCCCGCTAATCCATGACTCTTCGAGTAGGCAGATATCATACTGTATTATAAAAGATACCCAATCAGGGTTATACAATCTGCCTTGTAAACCAGCCACATTCCAAGAGACTACTTTAATGAAGCTTGGAGGGCTTGGTTGTTGCATGGAAAGCTCTACGGCTGCAATCCTCTCAACCCCAATTATCTGATGCTAGATAGTATCCCCAAACACACCCCTTCCACCACCTCCCTCCATTGATTGGCCAACAACAGTGGGAAACATCATGAGCTCCTCAGGCCTAGGATCATCCTCAGTCATCACCCCCTGTAAAGTATCCCCATTCAAACCAAACCCCTTACAGCCATCCCCAAGTGGACCAGTAATATTGGGAGGTCTTATGGGTTCTAAAAGCCCAGGGACATTGGCCGTAGAGACTACCGGTGGCTCCATATAGTCCATCATAACTGAGCCTACAGCTACCATGCCACTAGAAAAGGAGCAGCTGCTTGCCTTGCTAATCATTTCATCAGGATTGGTGCTTACATAAATATATGGAGATCGGAAGACTCCTCGGTCTAGAGATGGACCACTGTCAATATGTCAATCTTCCTCTTCTAAGTACACTGTGGTGCATTGGACCCACATAGAGGATCACTACCACTATAAGCTGTAGGATGTGAAAAAATAAAAGTCTGTCATTCGCGCGGTGTAAGGTGAGGTGGTTTATAAATGGTAATATAGATATGCCAGCACCCACACTCTGGCCTAGGGGCTCATGGTGTAGAAAGATCTGGGCCGTACAAGGATTCCTAAAGTTTACAATCACACAGTCTCCTGGCTGATCTTTTAGACACATACCAAACCAGCTTACTCATCTGGTAGAAATAATATTGTCCACCAGTGAACGAGGAGAGTTCCTATTATGCATTAGCCAAAGTATGCATTTGTTTTTTTAATTCTTCATGTGACTCCCTTTGGTCCGCCATCAACTTGGGGACCCGGGAAAGAACCACAACGTAGGGGCACGAAGCAGGGGGCAGATAAATGACTAGGAAGATCACATTATCACCCAAGTAATATCCCCTGACACCCCTTCCCTTGCTCCACCACCCCATAGGCATAGACGTCGAAACCCCCCCTCCCGGCTTGGCTCAGGTGTAGCCCACCCCTGAACAGCCCAAAAGACCTAGGTCATTGCTCAATCTCCTGCTCAATCTCCTGGGATCTAGCACATTCCCACTACAAGGGGAGGTTACCACTGAATTCACATTAGGGTCCATATTAGGGTCCCTTAGCTGACTCCACTGGCTGTCTTCCGTTTGAGTTCCCTGTAGGAAAGTACCTTCTTTTTGGCATGTTACCCCCAATTTCTGCCTGATGTCAGTCTGTTTGATTGTGTCACTGGGATCTTGCTGACCAGGGCCCCAGTGCTTATGCTCTCGCTCCTCTAAATTTTGTCACTGCATACTGGTACCCCAGTAATTCATCCCAAATTGGCATACTGGTCACCCCTTATAAGTCCCTAGTATATGGTACTTAGATACCCAGGGCATTGGGGTTCCAGGGGATCCCTATGGGCTTCAGCATTACCTTTGCCACCCATAGTGAGCCCATGCAAAGGCTTCTACAGGACTGCCATTACAGCCTGTATGAAATGGTGCATGCACCCTTTCACTGCCATTTACACTGTACCAGGTAACTTAGAAGTCACCCATATACCAGGCCTTCCAACCCTGAAGGCTAGGTGCAAAGTTCCTGTGTGTGAGGGCACCCCTGTAATAGCAGAAGTGCCCCCATGTTGTACAGGACCATTTTCCAGGACTTTGTGAGTGCGGGGACGCCATTTTAAGTGTGCACTGTTCATAGTTTACTACCTATGTATAGCTTCACAATGGTAACTCTGAATATAGCCATGTTTGGTATTAAACATGTTGGAATCATACCCCAAGGCTTTTGCAAGGATTGGTTGTATGATTCCTTGCACTCTGGGGGCTGCTTAGAGGACCCCCAGCACTGCCATTACAGACTTCTGAGGTTTTTCAGGCAGCCCCAGCTGCTGCCACATCACAGACAGGTTTTTGCCCTCCTGTTGCTCAAGCAGGTCAGACCCAGGAAGGCAGAACAAAGCATTTCCTTTGGGAGAGGGGTGTAACACTCTCTCCCTTTGGAAATAGGTGTTACAGGCATGGGAGGGGTAGCTTCCCAGAGCCTCTGAAAATGCTTTCAAGGGCACAGATGGTGCCTTCCTTGCATAATCCAGTCTACACCAGTTCAGGGACCCCCAGTCCCTGCTCTGGTACATAACTGGACAAAGGAAAGGGGGTGACCACTCCTCTGTCCATCACCACCCCAGGGGTGGTGCCCAGAGCTCCTCTAGAGTATCCCTGGGTTTTGCCCTCCTACATTGCACGATGGTGGGGAACTCTGGGAGCATCTGCGTGATCAGTGCCAGCAAGTGACGTCAGATCCCTCCCCTGATAGGTGCTCACTTGTGTAACTGACCAATCCCCCTTCCAGGGCTATTTAGGGTCTCTCCTCTGGGTGTTTCCTCAAATTCAGATTGCAAGACTCCAGCAGGAATTTTCTGCATTCTTTACTTTACCTTCTACTGATGACACTGCATCTGGACCCTCTAGGAACTCTACAAACTGCAACAAAGAAGCAAAGGTGACTTTTGCAACATTGTATCTTCAGCTCCTACCAGCAACTGCAACTGTTTCCAGGTCATGCATCCTCAGAGGACTGCCTGTCTTCAGCATGCTCCAGAAGAACAAAGAAATCTCCTTGAAGTGAAGAAGTCACTTCCCTGCTTCAGCAGGCAACCCTCTGCAGCAACGACTGGTGGCTTGGATCCCCTCTTCTGAAGAAGTGTGTGGATCCAGCATCACAGGTGGTGGACTGGAGTGGCCTGGACGGTTCTAACATCATACTGTCCAACTTTGGTGGAGGTAAGAGCCTGCCTCCCCACGCAAGACAGTACCCCCATGCAGCACATGTTTTACACTTGCCAAGGCTTGTTGGCATCCATCCATGAAGTTCTTCATGCGTCGCGCAGCCCTGGCCCCTAGCACTCCTTCCTGTGATGCACAGCCTCCTGCGTGGTTCTCCGGCGGCGTGGGAGTCCTTTGTGTAGAGCTACATGGGCCTCCTTTTGAACCTTCTATGTCCCCAAGCTGTGGGAATCCTGTGTATGCTGCCTGGTCTTCTGAGGGCTTCTGAGTTGCTCCTCCTGGGTAGAGGCCACAAGGTCCCTCCTGGTCCCGGGCATTGCCATTTTCTGCTAACCCTGAGTTTTGCATGTGCCAAGGCTTGCTGGCGGAATCCAGCGACTCAAACCAGACTGTAATCATCCATCTGGCGTGGGAAATCATCTACACCAACCAGGAACCCGCAACCGTCTTCTTCGATGCAGTGCTGACTGTTCTTCTTCACAGGTGGTTCTTCTTTTGTACCTTCATCCGGTTTAGCAGGGGCTACTGTTCTCCTTGGACTCTTCAGTGCTTCTTGGACTTGGTCCCCTTCTTCCACAGGTCTTCAGGTCCAGGAATCCATTGTCAGTGTCTTGCAGTCTCTTCTATTCCTAACTATTGTGATTTTCACTATTAGCACTGTTTTCTGTTTTTACAGCTATTTCTGCATTCCAGTGTATATACTGTGTATATTACTTACTTCCTAAGAGAATATAGGCCCTCATTACAACCCTGAGGTCGGTGATAAAGCAGCGGTAATACCGCCAACAGGTCGGCGGTAAGAAAAATGGAATTATGACCACTGCGGAAACCGCCAACACATACAGCCACTTTACCACTCCGACTGCCACGGCGGTAGCAACAAACACCGCGGCGGTAACCGCCAGCAGCCAGGCAGAAGACAATGTACCACCCACACTATTATGACACACCAATCCGCCACCTTTTCCGGGGCGGTACCAAAGTCATCAAAAGCATGGCGAAAAGAAGGGAAACAACTTACCTCTCGACACACAAGGAAGAACCACGACGCCATGGAGCCCAAACTGCACATATTTCCAATGCTGGTCTATCTCCTCCTACACCAGGAACATGAATGGCGGCGAAGACGACCACGATGAGTACTGCATCTAGCACAAAAGGGAGGGAGGGAGGAAAAAGAGAGTGACACACACATGCAACACGCAACACCCCCACACCCAACACCATACACGCAAACAGGTGCAACAACATCACATATACACCCGTAATCCTCAGGAATAAAGCAAGGACAAAAGGAATTGAGTAAAGTGAGTGTAATATTAAAAATTTAGATAAATACGTCCTCAAAGCCATAAACAGTATGTAAATATACACAGATGAAGGGACAATGCCCACTCCAAAATGTCCATGGCCGACAGGGCCATAACACAGAGGCCAAGGCCAGCTTTTATCCTGCCTCAATACGTAGAGAACACTGCAGGGGCATCACGTTGAAAACACACAGGCAACTCAGGGGGACGGGGAATGAAGGGACACATCAACCGGAAGATGGTACAACACCACTGCTCCTGGAGGGGGCTACATGCCCTCTGCGATGTCCTGGGGAGTGCAAGGCCGCAGTCTCTCAAGTGGGTGGTTTGCCCACTGCTTGGTCCTGGGGAGTGCAAAGCTACAGTCTCCCAATAGAGTGGTTTGCCCACTGCTTGGTCCTGGGGAGTGCAAGACCACAGTCTCTCAAGTTGGTGGTTTGCCCATTGCTTGGTCCTGAGGAGTGCAAAGCCACAGTCTCTCAAGTGGGTGGTTTGCCCACTGCTTTGTCTTGGGGAGTGCAAAGCCATAGACTCTCAAGTGGGTGGTTTGCCCACTGTGTGGTCCTGGGGAGTGCAAGGCCACAGTCTCTCAAGTGGATGGCTTCTCCAATGGTACTGGAGGGGGCTTCGTGCCCAGTGTGCTTATTCTGCCAAGGATGGGGTGAGTGGATGCCTTCTTCCATTGGTTCTGGAGGGGGCTTTGTGCCCAGTGTGCTTCATCCTGCCAAAAAGGGGGTGAGTGGATGCCTTCTTCCACTGGTTCTAAAGGGGGCTTTGTGCCCAGTGTGCTTCATCCTGCCAAGGAGGGGGTGAGTGGATGCCTTCTTACACTGGTTCTGGAGGGGGCCTTATGCCCTAAGATGCTGATCCTGGATGGTGCAAGGTCACAGTCTCTCACCTGGGTGTCACACCTACAGGTGTTGCAAGGGCCAGAACGCACTACAGCCCATGTAGGCATGACTACAAACTGCTCGCCTGCGGTGACAGCTGTTGAGTGGATGGTAGTTGCGCTGCAGGTGGCGGTGCTGTCAGTGGTGGGGGGAGGCTCCAGCCCTTCCCCTGCTGCCTCGGATGGCTACCCACTGGGGCTGCTGCTGCTGGCAGTGGTGCTGCTGGCGGTGCAGGTGGCGGTGCTGTCAGTGGTGGGGGGAGGCTCCAGCCCTTCCCCTGCAGCCTCAGACGGCTGCCCACTGGGGCTGCTGCTGCTGGCAGTGGTGCTGCAGGCAGTGCAGGTGGTGGTGCTGCTGGTGGTGCATGTGGCGGTGCTGCTGGCGGTGCAGGTGGGGGGGCTGTCAGTGGTGGGGAAGGCTCCAGCCCTTCCCCTGCAGCCTCGGACAGCTGCTCACTGGGGCTGATGATGCTGGCAGTGGTGCTGCTGGCGGTGCAGGTGGCGGTGCTGCCCGCGGTGCAGGTGGCGGTGCCGTCAGTGGTGGGGGGAGGCTCAAGCCCTTCCCCTGCAGCCTCGGACAGCTCCACACTGGGGCTGCTGCTGCTGGCAGTGGTGCTGCTGGCAGTACAGGTGGCGGTGCTGTCAGTGGTGGGGGGAGGTTCCAGCCCTTCCCCTGCAGCCTCAGACGGCTGCCCACTGGGGCTGCTGCTGCTGGCAGTGGTGCTGCTGGCGGTGCAAGTGGCGGTGCTGCTGGTGGTGCAGGTGGCGGTGCTGCTGGCGGTGCAGGTGGTGGTGCTGTCAGTGGTGGGGGAGGCTCCAGGCCTTCCCCTAGAGCCTCGGACGGCTCCACACTGGGGCTGCTGCTGCTGGCAGTGGTGCTGCTGGCGGTGCAGGTGGCGGTGCTGCTGGCAGCATCAGCCCCAGTGGGCAGCCGCCCGAGGCTGCAGGGGAAGGGCTGGAGCCTCCCCCCACCACTGACAGCACAGCCAGCAGCACCAGTGTCAGTGGTGGGGGGAGGCTCCAGCCCTTTCCATGCAGCCTCGGACGGCTGAAGTGCCATGGCTGGTGTTGTTTGCCCAGATGCTGCTCCAGCCCCAGGGACAAGATCCATCCTGCCTGCGGCGTCAGTTCCCTTTACATAGGCCTTGGCAGCTGTTGTCCCCTTCTTGCCCTTGGCAGATGGTAGTGCCTCCTTGCTTCTGCCAGCTAGTGTTCCCTTCCTGCCCTTGATGGCTGGTGTTCACTCTTTCCCCTTGCTGGCTGGTGGTGCCTTCTTCCCCTTGTTGGCTGATGGTGCCTCCTTCGTCTTGCTGGCTGGTGTCCCATTCTTGCCTTTGCTAGCTGGCGGCCCTTTCTTGCCCTTGGCAGGTGGTGCAGGCACACTGGCTGTGCTGACTGGTGCCTCCTTGGAGCCTCTCACACCTGAAGTAGCTGCAGGAACTACAGTGGCTGTGGACTGGGTGGCTGAGGTGCTGGCCTGGGTTCTGGCCACCATGGCCCGAAGTGAAGGACGGGGGGAGGGGCAGGGAATAGGTCAAGGGTGGAGAGGAAAAGCCTTTTACGGACACTGAGGCTGGTGGGGGATAAAAGGTTTGGGAGTGGAGGAAGAGGGAGGGGTGGCAGGAGGTGTCAGTCTGGTGTGTTTGGGTGCAGGTGCATGGGCTGGATGCTGTTGTGAGGTGGATGGCTGTTAGGGTCTGAGTGCTTCCATTTGTGTACTTTGGGAGGAGAGGGCACGGACACAGTGGGAGAGGACACAGGGACGTGTGTATGGATGTGGGGGTGGTGATTGCCAGTGAGGGGCGTGTTGTGATAGGTGTGCTGGTGATGGAGGTAGTGGATGAGGATGTAGTGCATGTAGGTGTGAGTGTAGACGCAACGGGAGGGAGGTGGATAACGAAGAGGAGGGGGACACAGTGATGGCAGTGGATGTTGGTGTGTCTGCATCTGGATGGTGCTTGTGTGAGTGCCTATGGGATGAAGTGTGGTGCTTGTGTTTGCCTGAGCCACTTCTGTGTGTTGATTTGGGTGCACAGCGGTCTGAAGGTGTGTTTGGGATAGGCTGGGGTTGAGGGGAATGGGACTGGGTAGAGGAAGTTGGAGGTGGGAGGCTAGAGACAGGGACAATGGCTGCCATCAGTGAGTTGGCCAGAGCCTGGAATGCTCTCTGTTGGGCCGCCACCCCAGAGTGAATGCCCTCCAGGTATGCATTTGTTTGTTGCAAATGCCCTGCTAGACCCTGGATGGCATTCAGAATGGTTGACTTCCCAACTGAGAGGGATCTCAGGAGTTCAATGGCCTCCCCACTGAGAGCAGCAGGGCTGACTGGGGCAGGGCCTGAGGTGCCTGGGGCGAAGGAGAGGCCAACCCTTCTGGGTGTGTGAGCACGGGAAACTCGCTGAGGGGCTGCTGGGAGGGCAGTGCTGGTATGGGGGGTGGCGGCTGTGCCTGTAGTTGGGGTGGGCACAGAGGTGTCCACCACCGCCGGGGAGTTTCCATCGGAGGAGCTGTCGCTGTTGGAACTGTCCACTCCTGTCTCCGTCGTGGTGCTCCCCTCGCCAACCGTCCCACTGGTGCCCTCGCCGTCAGTGGATTCGGCCTCCAGGCCCATGTGGGATGCAGCTCCCTCCGTCACCGGTGCCTCTGCTCTTCCTCCAGATGATGCTAATGCACACAAAGACAGGGTGACAAAACAAAAAGGGGGGGGAAAGACAGAGGATGCACTTGGTCTATACCAGCAACAACACTACTGTTGGTGTACACAACTCACAGGGAACAGCCCTATACACTAGGCCATGCACTACCAGTTACAATGCTAGTCACCAGGCTATGGGGTACAATGCCTAACGCCATTAGCTGCACACCTGGAACCGACAGGACCCTGCCCAGTAGTAGATGACCACTAGCATTATTGGGGTTGGAGTGTATCTGAGCTTGCGCATCATGGAACCTACCCTGCTATGTTCGCCCTGGCCTAGGGGCACCCACAGACCCACATCCCCCACCCAGGTAACACCTTAACACATGCAAAGTCATGTTTCTGAATCTGTACTCACCCCCTTGTGGCTGCTGTGATGCCTTCAAGCACCCTTCCAACTCAGGATAGGCCACCGCCAGGATGCGGAACATCAGGGGGGTCAGGGTACGATGGGCACCACTTCCTCGTTGGGAGGCCAGCCCCAGCTGGGCCCCCGCCATCTTCCTTGTCCAGCGGCACAGGTCCTCCCTCAGTTGCTGTGCCACTGCCTCCCTCATAGTGATGGCCATGTCTGCCAAAACCCCTGCAATGGTGACCAGGGTGGTGTGGATGACTCTCAGGTCCTCCCTGATCCCCAGGTACTGTGCCTCCTGCAGCTGCTGGGTCTCCTGCAGCTTGGCCAGTATCTGGGCCATGGTCTCCTGAACATGGTGGTATGCTCCCAGGATGTTGGTGAGTGCCTCATGGAGAGTCGGTTCCCTTGTCCTGGCCTCCCCCTGTTGCACAGCAGTCCTCCCAGCTTCCCTGTTGTCCTGTGCCTCTGTCCCCTGAAGCGTGTGCCCACTGCCTCTGACCCCAGGTCCCTGATCGTCCTGTGTTTGTGGGGTTGCCTGGGGTCCCTGTAGTGGTGGACACACTGCTGATTGACGTGTCCTGGGGACAAAGGGATGGGCCCGCTTGGTGGGTGCTGTGCTAGTGTTTCCTGAGGGGGAAGGCTCTGTGGAGGTTTGGGACTGTGGCTGGGTCACCGACTGTCCAGAGGTCCCTGATGGGCCAGGTTGGTCATCCTGATCCAGGCGTGCTGAGCTGCTGTCATCACTATGGGCCTCTTCTGCGGGGGGCTGGATGTTGCTGGTACCTCCTCTCCAGTGACGTTGGGTGGGGGTTCTGTGGAGATGTAAATGCAGTGCTATTGTTTCTGCATGTGACATCTTGTGCATGGGCATGTTTCCCTATATAGCTTTGGCTTGTGTGAGTTGTGATTTGGTTGGCTAAGTGATTGTCACTAGTGTGCATGCTGTGGTGATGGGGGTCCATGCATTGGTGTTGCATGCAGGGATTGGTATTGGGATGGATGGGTTGTGATGGTGGGGTATATGTGAGGTGGTGGAGTGATGGGGGTGAGGGTAGTGGTAGGAGTTTGTGATGGCATGTAGGGGTGGGGAAAGTAGTAACGATTTGACTTACCAGAGTGCAGTCCTCCTGCTACTCCTGCCAGGCCCTCAGGATGCATGATCGCCAAGACTTGCTTCTCTCATGTTGCTAGTTGTGGGGGAGGAGGTGGGGGTCCACCGCCAGTCCTCTGTACAGCCATTTGGTGTCTTACAACCACGGAACGCAACTTCCCCCGTAGGTCGTTCCACCTCTTCCTGATGTCATCCCTTGTTCTGGGGTGCTGTCCCACAGCGTTGACCCTTTCCACGACTATCCGCCATAGCTCCATCTTCCTAGCAATGGACGTCTGCTGCACCTGTGATCCGAACAGCTGTGGCTCTACCCGGATGATTACCTCCACTATGACCCTTAGCTCCTCCTCTGAGAACCTGGGGTGTCTTTGCGGTGCCATGGGTATAGTGTGTGTGGTGTGTGTGAGGGTGTGTGGGGTGATGTGTTGGGTGTATGCTGTGAGGTGCGAGGATGGTGTATGGGTGATGGTGTTCTGTGGCTCTGATTCAGTGGGTGCTCCTGGCGTGTTTCTCTCTCAGTTGTCAATTTATTTTTTCATACAGGGTTGTGGGTAGTGTGTGTGTGTTTTATAGTGGTGTGGGTGTGTGGGTGTGGAGTGTGTATGTGTGTCAGGTGTGTGTAGTTTGAATTGTCCAATGTGGTGTTGTATTGTTAGGTTGTGTGTATTTTGAGCGCAGCGGTCTCTACCGCCAATGGTTTACTGCAGTTGATTGTCCGCCGCGGTGATTCATGGGTCATAATGCTGTGGGCGTATTTGTGTTGGCGTAACGGTGTGGGTTTTGGTACCACCATTTTATCACTGACCTTTGGTCTAGTAGACTTGTGTGTGTGTCTGTATAGTGGCGGATTTCTATGTGTGGGTCATAATACGTGTAGCGGTATACCGCCGCGGTTGCGGTATATTGATGACAGTCAGCTTGGCGCTAAGCAGCACTTACCGCCAATGTCATAATGAGGGCCATAGTCTCTAAGGTATTTTTGGCATTTGTGTCTCTAAAATAAAGTACTGAGGCCCATATTTATACTTTTTGACGCACAACTGCACCAACGCAGTTGTGCGTCAAAAATTTTAACGCCGGCTAACGCCATTCCAAAGCGCCATGCGGGCGCCTTATTTATGGAATGACGTTAGCTGGCGCAGCTGACTGGTGTGCGTAAAAAAAAAATTACCCACACCAGGCAGCGCCGGCGTAGGGGAAAATGGAGCTTGGGCGTCAAAAAATGGGGCAAGTCAGGTCTGAGGCAAAATATTGGCCTCAAGCCGATTTGCGCCCTTTTTTTTTACTCCCAACCCCCATTGAAATGACTCCTGTCTTAGCACAGACAGGAGTCATGCCCCCTTGCCCAATGGCCAAGCCCAGGGGACTTATGTCCCCTGGGCATGGTCATTGGGCATAGTGGCATGTAGGGGGGCACAAATCAGGCCCCCCTATGCCACAATTTTTTTTTAAAAACAATACTTACCTGAACTTACCTTAAGTTCCCTGGGATGGGTCCCTCCATCCTTGGGCGTCCTCCTGGGGTGGGCAAGGGTGGCAGGGGGTGTCCCTGGGGGCATGGGAGGGCACCTCTGGGCTCCTTCCGAGCCCACAGGTCCCTTAACACCTGCCCTGACCAGGCGTTAAAATATGACGCAAAAGCAGCTGGACGTCATTTTTTTTGACCCGCCCACTCCTGTGCGTCATTTTTGCACGGGAGTTTAAATAAGGCGCACATGCCTTGGAGTCATTTTTTAGACGGGAACGCCTAGCTTGCATATCATTAACGCAAGGTAGGTGTCCACGCTAAAAAATGACGCAAACTCCAAGATCTTTGGCGCTAGACGGGTCTAACGCCAAAGTATAAATATGGAGTTAGCTTTGCGTCGGATTTGCGTAAAAAAAAACGACGCAATTCCGGCGCAAACAGAGTATAAATATGCCCCTGAGTATTTTCTTTCATGTGTGAGAGTACTGTGTGACTACAGTGGTATTGCATGAGCTTTGCATCTCTCCTAGTTAGGCCTTGGCTGCTCATCCTCACTGCCCCTACAGAGCCTGGCTTCTAGACACTGACTACATTTCACTAATAAGGGATAACTGGACCTGGTATGAGGTGTAAATACCTTTGGTTCCTACTAAAAGCCAGGCCAGCCTCCTACATTCCTATCGATGAGACCATCTTAGTTTCCAAATGGGCCTGACTTGTCATTTCAATATAGGCCAGTTCGAGTCTTTCCAGATGTGCTACCAGAGACGTAAGCTCCACCACCAGCACACTCTTTAGCATGTTCTGGATGTCAAGCCCAAAGCATGCCCTTGTTGGTGATGGCCTAGATGTTGCTTCCATACTAAAACATTTCTATAGGCCTACTAGCCCTGGATCCACAACAACATGCAATCTCTTCTACCCCCACACCTTTTTGCACATACACTTGATTAGCTTCTAATTGCTTTGATTTACTGGAAACCCTGCTCTTTGTTGATAATCCAAGAGCGTTTCTGGATGACCCCAAACTGAGATTGTCATTCCTGGCAATATCTGGCTGTTAAGGCACAATCCCAGGGATACAATTAAAGTGTTTAAAAACACCTAGAGATGGTGGTTGGGCTGCTGTTGTAGGGCTGGGATAGTCACAAGATAAAGATATGCCCTATTACATAAGTTTAATTTCTGTTGCTACAACCCCAATCGTCTTTTGCACCACTCTTGTCAATTGTGGTAGGCTTCGTAGAAGCTGCAGATAATTGTTCCTTGGGCAGACATTTGCGTTTGCCCATTCTATAACAAGTTTCAGTAATAAAAAGGCCCTTTTAACTAGTAAAATAGAATCCACAGAGGTAAGCCGGTTATCTGGGTTCTGTACCATACTAGCCACTAGGAGTGGTTGAAATTTTTTTGGGGAAGTTTAAGAATTCACCCTTTTCTTAATCCAGTTAAAGAGCTAACGTGGGCTATGAAATCACATACATTCTCTCTGCAGGCCATCAAAAGAAACAGGGTGATTTCCAGTGTATCACATGGTTTGGATGTTTTTCCTGGCAAGCAAAATGTTGTTGAGGGAGGACCACATAAAACTCTCAAACTGCTCACAAAGCAGGACATCTAAGTTTCATGGGCAGTATATTGGCTGCCTGCTGCTGTTCTTTCATAAATAGATTGATGCTTTATTTCATCTGTGCTTACTGTGGAGTGAAGAAGATCTTCACAGCCCTGCTAGCTGTGTTACTTAAGAATCTTCCTTCACAGGTTGTTTTCCAGCTGTCTCCTGTTTCCTACTGAAGTCAGGCTCCAACGTGTACCAGAGAAATGTCCTTGCATTCTTTTCTGTTTCTGACTAGGAGGTGCAGTTGTGGCTTATATTGCTGTTTTCCCTAAACCAGGAGGTTTTCATGCTGTTCCATCTACTGTCAAAAGTAGCTTTTGTACAAAACAATTGTATGAAGCCATTCTCTTCCATAGAGAGCAGCTGCTTTACTAATGTTTGTTTTTAATGGCTTGTGAAAGTGAATAGATATTACTGAAATGTGCTACCCAGGGAAGATCTAGACTGTTTTCCATGCCTTGTGCATTCAGGAAAGAGTATCTTCTCTTAAGTATGTTTAAAGAGCTGATATGTGGGGTTCTCTGTCAACGTATGTTTCTGACTGCAGAATCAGGGCCAGATTTATACTTTTTGCTGCAAAATTGCTCAAATGTAGTTTTGTGGCAAAAAGTATAGCACCCGCTTGCGCCATTCCACAGTGCCAGCCAGGCACCATATTAAAGGAATGGCGCAAGCTGGTGCTAAACGTGGTCTAGCGTCTTGAAAAAATACGCTAGCTGGGTGGGGTAGATGGTAGGGAAGGAGGGTGTTGTGCATTCATAAATGACACTAGCCTGGTTAGAGGCAAACAAAATAATTCTAACCAGACTAGCACCATTTTGTGGTGCACAACCACCAAAAACATGACTCCTGTCTTAGGAAAGAACCCACCACCCCAACGGCCAGCACGGAGGACAAGTGCCTCCTGGGCATGACCATTGCACGCTGAGCCATGCAGGAGGCCCCAAGTTAGGGCCCCCAATGGCACTTATAAAAAACATACCTTCCTACACTTACCCTACTCACCTGGGATGGGGTCCCCCATCCTCTGGTGTGGGTGGGGGTGATCCTGGGGCTTGAGGAGGGCATGTCTTGACCCATTCCATGGTGTTTACCATGTAAATGGGTCAGCAGGTCCCCTAACGCCTGGTCTTTGCACCATTATTTAGCCCCTCCTCCCACCCGTGCGTCATTTTAGCAGGGGGGATAAATATGGGTCTATGAGGATAGCACCATTTTTTAAATGGGAATGCCTACCTTGCATCTCATTGAAGCAAGGTAGGTGCACCACCCAAAAATTATGCAAACTCCTATATTTTGACGCTGGGCATGTCTAATGTCAAAATATAATTATGGAGTTAGGTTTGCACCGAATGTGCATAAAAATGATGCAAATTCAGCAAAAAACGAATATAAATATGCCCCTCAATGTTTGAAAAAGGGTGCTCAGTGCCAAAACATTCTCTCTTCCATTTTGCTATGCTATTGGACATTATGGCCTGTATTGTTTAATCCATGGGATCCACATGTATACGTGCCATGCTGGTATATCTCCCAAGAGTTAAGCCTAGAATGAAAATGGAGATAGTTATATTACTTATTAATTGTAAGTTTGAGTTACTCATTGTGAGAGATGAGTTATTCACAAATATTAAACCTGAAAGTTTCTCTTTACTGAATACCAGGTACCCCATTGTAGCACTTTACTCACCCAGGGTACCAAAGCAGAGCAATCCATTGCCTACTCGAGGGTCGTGTGGACTAGTAATGCCAGCTTACCAGCACGCCACAAAACTTCAAAAATTATTGTTCAGTCAGTGCTCTTTTCTTATAAAAATAAAAAGTGCATTTATTACACACACATTACTAAATACTATTCACCCAGTACAGATATGTACACTCAGGTAGATCAAACTACCTTTGCTAACTCCCTCATGACACGTTATACCCTTAGTGGACCCGAACCCTATAACCACAATACCCATAACCTATACTCAGTTCGATATTAAAATATAAGAGAGTTCCATTACCAATAGGGTAGGCCTACTGGCATTGTCATGGAGTTACAACATTTGTGAAAGCATAAAACATCTTATAATCTACCACTGCAATCAATATGAACAGTACCATTCTGCAATATGTGTTATAAGCCACCACTGAAGTCAATGGAAAAAGTACGAACATACAATAGCATTCATTATACTATAATACCATTGTCAATCATCAAAAGATTGTCCATAAAACATTAAATAGCATCACATGATCCACAGTACTATTTCTACTTCTACTATGCTGCTACTGCAGCTTTAAGACCAACCAACAGAGATCCCGCACTCCAGACTCATAAACAAAAAGGTACAGCTCCTGAAGTGCTTTAAACAAAGTGAAGTTTCTCCTGGGCTCAGGGATTCAATCCATTGGGAGACGTACGGTGACTTTTCATGAAACATTTCCTGGGGGATGTTGCAATTCCTGCAGCTCCCAAATGCCACTTAGAAGCATTAGTGTTGCAGTGATCGTTTATAGGACCTCATGATGCACAAAATGTACATTTCTGAACCCTTCTATGGCTTATAGGGTGCTCCATTCACTCAGGTATAAATCTTTTAGAATAGGCTTTCTCACTTTCAATAATACCTTTTAAAATGTTGCACTTCCCTTTTTGTTTTGAACCTGGGTTCCCCTACACCTCTAGTGGGGCACCAAGGGTTTGTCACTTGCAGTGCCTACCTGCTCAGCCCAGCCTGCTCCCCACATAATCTTGGTTTACCCAGCTGATCCCCTAGTAGGGCAGTCGTTGTCTTTTACTTTCTATGGCCTTATTCTAGACTCATTTTTCTCCTGATGACCAGCTGTAGCCACCAGAAGCATCTACTTCTGACCTCATTACATCCAAAAGGTTCTCTTATTTGGGAGCTTGATTTTCAGGCTCCCTGCACCAGACTTGTTTCCTGCCTGGCATCTGGTGTTCTTTCCTGCTTGGGCAGCAACTTCCATGGCCCTACACAGCTAGCAAGCTGAGCAACCTCGTAGCCACACTCTCCTGGTTCCACAACCTCCTCTTCCTTTCATAAAGTGGCACCTGTATGTCAGTAGAGTCCCGGTCCCTTTTTTGGTTCATTCTCTGAATTGTTTCTCAGGAATTTTAAGTGGGCCAGCACCATTTGTCTTGGAGAGACCTGTCCAAGTTATAGGAGCCAGCTAGCGGTGAAATCCTTCAGTCCCTCCTTGCAGGGCTATCATGTGGCTTCATATTCAAGTTGGGCATTCTTTTGCAGCTGTCCCTTCCAGGTGCAGTGTCCTTTCAAAAACGTCTTGCTTGTGTAGGGGTTTTAAGTGAGGGCCAGTCCTGGGGTGCAACACCATCCTTCCACCCCATCTGAATCCTTCTGCATAGCATTCTTGGACTTTCTAACATGATCCTTTCCCATCAAAACTTCAAAGGAGAGACTCTCTTGTGTTTGGCTATAGAGGTCTGGCCTTTCTTCTTTGTTTCTATGTGCTTTCTCAGGCAGGCTGCTGGGTAAACATTAACATATGCATATATCCTCATCAATCCCTTCCTTTCCCAAGGTCATGTACTGTTAATGGCTCTATTGTGAAGGGCAGAGCCTTTCTCCACCTGCTGGCCAACAGAGCAACATGTCCCAGTAGGGACAACACAGGCCTGAAATCTGATTTTGGCAGAGCTATGAAGATATGCAAATTGTTACAATGCAATTAAGAGTGTATTATATATATAGGATAAGGAACTGTGGCTCTAGATTCAGGATACGCGTTTACTCTGAGATTGGTACCTCAATGGACCCTATAGGCCTAAGTGGCATGAAGATGTACATTGTCACACATTTTGCCTACAATGTGTCATTCAGTTAAGCACTACATATTTTCAGTATGCACTACAGTTCTACACTGTGAGGACATTAACAGTTAGTATTCTCAGTTCATTTTCACAGAACTTACCTTGGGTGACAGTTGGTCAGACTCACTCACAATAAAAAAAAACTGGGTAGTCAAAAAGTGAAAAATCAAGGGGATTAAATGGGCAGAACTCATTATCTTCATTACTCTGATGCGTCCTTTCTAATCCTAGTACTTCTGATCGATAATTCATTTAATGGGTGTTTCACCCTCTATTCTGGGAGGACACACATAGTTAAAAAAGAAGCTTAAAGAGATAGCTGTAGTTTTTATTGGCTGTTGCTAATGTCATAAGAACCCCAATATTTTAATTGTCACTACCTGGTAGATTTTTATAGCACTGGGAGGAAACTCTGACTTCTTAAAAGAAAATGAAAATGGACATTTGTTTCTCATCCCTTCCAGTGAGTTATGTCTGTGTGTGTTATTGGAGCTTGGTATCCAGAAAACCTGTCACAGAATATCTTCTTCTTGCAAGTGAAGAAAAGGGGCTCAATCCACAAATTCCGTGCACAAACATGTTATTTATGAAATGAATAATAATTATCAGATGATTTTTTTTTTGCAAATCATATGATTTGGAATTATCAACATAACAAGGAATACTTCAGTGATTAAAAGTAAAATATGTCTAAATACAAGTCTGCCCAAACATTGTTTATCACACATACCTATACTTTTAATTTCCATACGCCAGTTGCCTTACAGTATCATATTGATAGTGTGTATAAAATTTGCTGAGCCCTGTAACCCTCACTCACTCCAGTAAGTTAGAAGGCTTTCAAATCAGAGTCAAGTTTGCCAGCAATCCTTCTAGCAACTGCTCTTTCTCTCTCTCCCACCCCAATTGCTTGAGGCTAGTATGTCTTTTCCCCTCATGAAACCCATCGATCAAGAGGGGTGGCTAAAGTGGTTAAATCCTGTATTTCCAACACAGAGACAAACAATCCTTCTATTATAAATATTAGGAAGGACGGAAGCAACAACCCTTATAATGTTTTAATTCTGCCATACACAGCTGTAAATATTTAGCGGCTCATGAAAAATCAAATCCCCTTCTAACCTGCACAAGGTGGGGAAAATGTGTGGGAGTCTCACATACACAAATTCTGTGAGCTTACGTAAAACGAGGCTGAGGCACCGCAGTCGTGGGCCTTGGTCAATAGCAGCCTAGTGCGTAGTACCTGTAGAGAGGAAAATTTCACCATCCAGTCCATCCATCTCTTTCCTCTGTTTTGCTTCCCTAGTCCACTTTTTCCTAATGGTCTTGCCTGGAACCCAGCTCAGGGAGAGTATCCTTCGGCTTGGAGTCCAGGGGGGGAGTGTGTTTGGCCCCTGCAAGGCCTCAGTTTCCTGGGAAGATGTGGGGTGGTGCTGCCACTGTACTTGGTCTGTACAATGTGGGGGCCCACTGAGGCCTAGAGAGGCCTGGCTGCTCTGCTGGGAAAAACTGAGAGGCACACCACAGAGTAGGCACTGCAGACCCTGCTGAGTCCTTATGTGAGAAACTGTGAACCATCTCCTTGGGGGTCCTTTGGGCAGCAAACTTCTTTACTTTAACGCACCCCAACAACTTCTCCTGCAATCTGCCACCATGCATAAAGTACTGACTCAGTTAGCGGATTAAATTGCTGGAACATCGTGCTGAACATGCACAAGGTCATAGTAAAAGAAATAACAACCATATAGTGGGCCTCCCTGAGAATATCAAGGAGGCGAATGGTATACTACATAATGAGAATTGAGACTTGGCTTCAGACTGACATCTCCATACAGGGCCTATCATCCATGTTTGTGGTAGAAAGAGCAAATAGGGTCCCAGCCAACAGGTCTTCACCTGTTGCCCCAATTGCAGCCAAGGTCCTAATCTTCCTTGACCGTGATGCAGTACTCCAAAACACATGCTCAGAACTCTTTAGCACTTAATAACTCAAATATCATGATCTTCCTGGATTACTCCCTAGTGGTGCAAAGACGCAGAACCTCCTTTATGGATGTCAAAAAGAAATGAAGGGAATGTAGACCAGCATATGCCTCACTCTTCCCATCTAACGTGAGAATTCTAGCCAATCAGCATGCTATTTTTTTCATGGAACCAGAAGATGCCTGGGCTTGGATCAAACAACATCAGGCTGCACTGAGAGCACTACGAGGCAATCACATTAATCTCCCACATGACGGAGCCTTCAACACTGCACTGTGCGACCTTGCCAGAGGGTAGGAGAGGTTGGCCCTTCAAGTTCTCAAATTGAAGATGAGCACAGGATGACAACTGCAGCAGACCTGCATGGCTCGGCCCTGATCTCTCTCACTGGAGACATAATAGGTAACGCAGCAGAATCAGACTCCTGTGTTGACCCCCTGGTAGCAACAGAAATGGCAGATGTGTTTGTATAAACTGTATTTGTTGCTGGTGTACTGCACATTGGGGTCTGGTTTCTTGCTACTGATGATCATCAGGCCCTGCCCCACTACATTATGGGCCCCTGCTGGTGTGGCCAGTGTCACCATTATCCTCTTATACCAGTGAACTAGAATTGGGGTCCCAATATGGGGGAGGTTTATGCTAGTCAGCACTTCTCCCTTTCCTACTGCTCATCATCTCTATCAGCACAGGTCTCCCAAGGCCACCAAGCTGAGGTGATATATTCCTTTTGGCTTCTACCGTTATCTGGGTTCCCCTTAATAATTGCTTTTCTGCAACTGCTTTGGATTTTAGTGAGAGTGAAGAGCTGCTAATCAGGGGTGTCCAATCTTCAGATTTGAAGTGGGGTTTGTTGTGTGAGTTTCAACAGGAAGCCATAATAAGGACCTTCGGCCCACCTTGTGTTAATATTTCACACTATGCAAGGGAAAAAATGACAGTCAAGAGTAAATACATTTTAAAACTTGGAATGTGAGAGGCTTAGGTACTGTGAAAAAAAAATACAAGAGTTTAGTGCAGCTAAACCTTGATGGGTCAATATTGTGTTCCAACAGGAGACATATTTGACCAATGCAGAGGGTGCTAGAGTAAGACAGAAAAGGGTGTGACAGATGTATTATACTGCCCATTCAGTGTACACTAGTAGTACAGTGAATTGGTTAAAACCAAGAGTGCCCTTCACAATGGAGGAGGTGAAGCTTGACCTCTATGCTTGTTACATCGTGCTCAAACAGCACTTAAACAGGCATTCAGTAGTATTGGAAAGTAAATATTCAGCTAATATAGAACATCCTGGCTGTCTAGAAGTTCTCATTACAATACACAAAGTGTAACCCAATAGTAACCCGAAGGACATGGGTGAATCATAATACATAACCACAATAGTCCAAACGGAAAAGGATTCTATTTTGAGACTATTCTTAGAATTAAATCAAATTCATGCAGCACAAACAACATTAATTATTTCAAAAATATTCATACACTAATTAGTACATAAATATGACATTTTATTATTATATCCCCGTACAATCATATAAATCACAGTTTAAAATATAGTTGCCCCATGACAGAACGTGCCCAAAAGGTAAGGAATGTGTTCAAGAAAAGTGCTCATGAATAAAGAAAAAGGAAATCACAAAAAGAAAAATCAATCTGAGATTCTATATAAAGATTATGTGCAAAGGAGCCTGTAGGTTAACCATTTTACAATCAACATAGTATACATCACATTCCCTAAGGGTAAAGTGCCCTAATCAAACTTGCCTTTTGGTGGTCTCTGTAAACCAATCAAGGCTCAATATAGTCGTCGCTGTTTCGACCCGGCGAGAAGAACAGGGCCAATTTCTAGCCTCCAATGCAGGTCTTCATCAGGACTCACGAAAAAAAGGAACAACTTAAAAGATTCCGTCATAAGGTGATACAGGGGTAAAACCTCTGGAGCAGTGCACCTAGCAAATCAGCATAGATCAGATCTCCTCCCTCCCACAAAGAATGAAGGAATGAATAACCAGTCCAGTTTCCTTATCAGGAAAAAAACCTTGGTCATTCCCAGTGAAATACTCCTGAACAAGTCACGTATTATCCACATCAATGTCATATACACTCCTCAATATTCCAAACCAATTGCCACAGTCAATTTCAAAAGGCACACACCATTTGCCAATGTAAAAATTAAAATCTGTGGCCACCTCCTGCCGCGTGTCCTTTTTGCTCCAAAAAATCGTTCTGCTCGGTATTCAGAAGAGGTATTGTGATTCCACTCTCCTTCCGTCTGAATATATTATTGTATGGTGATAAAATAATTACATTTCATATTTATGTACTAATTGGTGTATGAATATTTTTGAAATAATCATTGTTGTTTGTGCTGCATGTATATGATTTAATTCTAAGAATAGCTTCAAAATAGAATCCTTTTCCATTTGGACCATTGTAGTTGTGTCTAGAAGTTCTGTCACAGACGCTAGCTAAATGCGTACGAGGAGGTGATTTTAATAGTGTCCTTTATGTCAACCTATACCTCTCACATCCACTATGGCCAAGCTCACCTGCGGTGCTAATGCTAGGATGTAGGAGACTTGGATTCATAAATGGTCCCTTTAGGACCCTGGCAATGTAGGATTGCAAGAATAAGAGAATGTTCTTTTTATTCTCCTCCACATGGTTTACACATTCGCTAGGACCAGATTGTCTGCTTTGGTTTCCTCAAGGCGTTTGTTTAGGAGGCAACCTACACAGTGATAATATTGTCAGATCACAACCCACCAGAGACCAGTTTCACTGTGGGGGAAAACCTACTCATTGTCACATTTAAAAACTCCTGCTGCTATAGCTGGAAGACCTGGTCATAAAGGAAGAATTAAGGAACATAATAGCCAATTATTTCAATGTGAATGAAAACTCGGCATCTTCAACTTTATCAGAGCAGGAGTCTTTTAATGGTGGTGAAAGTTCCCTACATTCATGCTTCATTATACACATATGGAGCACTTAATTCAGAGCTTAAACGTGTATGGAATTGTTGGAGGTAGCACTATATGTTTCGCCGAGCAAGGCGCTAGCCAGGCAGAACCTTCCTTTCCTGACATGGGTGGGTGATTACACTCACTGTATAACCTGCGTGAACCCTTCGGTAGCTTGGCACTGAGCAGTCAGGCTTATTACAGGGTCAATGTGTAAAGCATTTGCACAGCACACGTACACAACAAATACACCAAGCATCAGAAAATAGCCTTCATATGTTGGGCATATAAAGAAGATTTATATTCAACGTATGTATTAATTATCACAATCAGATACATCTGGGAATAAATCACATTGAAAAATATCACTAGCAGTACTGGGCCCAACTGTGTCAAAGACAATATCAGCAATATGTGCACTTGGGAAAAATCCTACTTTCCTGCCCAGCACTCTCAGGTGGTTCAAACCGTTGTCAGCACGAGACCCACCCCAGCAATTTTCCCAATTCAGTATCACAAAGTTATAGCCTGCAACCTGGTTCACAACGTTAGCAGCAATGTGTACACACAGCTAATTCCATCACCTTTAAATAGCTCAGCGGCATAGGCCGCACAAATAAAATCAATGTCAACTGTGATTGTCTTTTGGCAAGGAAACAAGGTGTAGAGTAATACCGCCATGTGGTGCAGTCAATAACAGGCATTCACTCCCACACACTCACTCCACACTGCTGTACAGTGCCAGGGATATCAAGCAGACTCAAATAGCATGCACTTGCATGCACTCACTCCCAGCACCCTAATGCAGTGCACTGATATCCGGCAGGTCCATTGACACTACATTCGCAGACCACATGGGCCCAAACCTTCCTCCACCCTTTAACCCAGTCCTTACTATCCCACCCCTGTGGGTTGGAGATGAAAGCAGCCTTTCCATGGATAGTAGGCTGATTGTGGCCGGAGTCACACGTCAGGATCCCCGGGAAAAGGTGGGGAAAAAAAATAGATGACAGGCTGATCAGGCAACAGTCAACAAATGGAGGTTTGGTTACCACTTGGAAATTCACTCTCAGGTCTCTGCACCATGCCTTCCAGAGTGGGCACAGGTCTGAAGAGCACAGGGAGGGTCACAGTAGGATAAACACTGTTCACAATTGTGGTCAATCAGGCCAATACACCAATAGCTGCCAATGCCGCACCTCCCTGGAATAAGGCACAACATCTGGTGTGCGATGACGTGTCGCACCAGGTGATTATAATCACCCGCAAAGAGTTACCAATTCTATACCTCTCTGGAATGAGGCACAACGTCTGGGGTACGATGACTTCAGCCGCACCAGACCAACACTAATAACACACAAAGAGATACCAATTTTGTGCCTCCCTGGAATGTGGCACAACATCTGGTGTGTGATGTCTTGAGTTGCACCAGACCAATCCATTTACACACAAAGAGTTGCCAATTCCATACCCCCCTGGCATGAGACATAACATCTGATGCACGATTACTTGAGTCGCACCAGACCAATCCGGTCTCACACACACACACAGACACACAGGTTCACTGGCGCCACACAAAGTAGAATGTGGCCCTTCCCCGAGTATGCCCCCACCTAACAGGGTCATAACCTGTGAACTGGACACTGCATGCAATGAATATGCAGTCATGACAGAAATGCAGCATGATCGACAAAGCAGGCTATGTCAAGTTCCAACAAAGAGTGAATTTGCTCACCACCAAGATGCTTATGTGTGATGTGGCCCCATGATGAAGGGCCACACTCCTTGAATGCAGGCAGTAATTTGCCAGCTCAGTACCAGATAATCCGGTCTCCTGGCACAATACTTGGTTCCATGCTCACACCGCTGCTATCAGATGGGAACCAACAGACAATGTGGGCACTTAAGAGGGCACTGCTCTCCAGACGTCATGGGTAGAAGGTGTAGGTCCCTCATGGGAGGTCTTTGATATCCCTGAGATCTCCACCAAGCCAACAAGTCCTTGGAGAGCACACTCTGGAGTGCCACACAGCAGAAGGCAATCCCTCTAAGCCAGCCACAATTTCGGAAGAGTGCGAGGTCCCTTACCAGGGCAATAATTACTCCTGGTGCACAACAGAATCCCGTGGCAGTGTGCACAATGCCAACTGGTAACTCCAGTCCTGCAAGAATATCTCTGAATTGCTGCAGTGTGGCACCAGTAGTTAAACTGTAGTGAGTATTTGAGTAAGGGGAAGTTCAGAGAGATCCCCTTTGAACCACATATGTCTCCCCTAAATTTCAGTCCTGTCTGCCATGGGGCTGTGAAATGCAGATCTTAATTTTCAGTGGGACCATTATCTGGCCCAAGAGGGCAAGTGCTCAAAACCTCTCCCTCCAGTTCATCCAGCCAGGCCCTCAAATGGCAGAGGTCTTTCATTCCAGTTGTGTGCCCAAAGTTTATAGCTATAGCTGGAGAATAGATAAATGTGTTTTCCCACCTCCAGTGTGGATTGATGTTAAATTTAAAAAGGCACGCAAAGTGTTTTCAAACCACAGAAATGCTCACTTTCTAGAAGTGGCATTTCTAAGTTATAATTGACAAAACCATCTTTACATGGGAAGGGGTTTGTGAGGACGAATTGAATGTTAGGAAACATGATGAAGCTGCTTCACTGCAACCCAATATTGCATCTAGGAATAATTGTTCTTCCCCCATCTTAACCTATGGGCACAGCAGCTTTCATATGTTGTAAAAACGCCCATGCGTATTGTTAATTCTCCAGGCATATGTGCCCTTGTATACATACAAGCTTGCATTGGCAGGTTGGACACATGTTTAAGAGCACCATAGTGCAGGTGTACACCAACTGGCCCATTAAGGCAGGCTCAGCATGTGTTTGGATCACCAGTGGGCATACGTTCTCACACTGGTAAAAGCCACTTCCTAACATTTGGAGGAATGTGCATGTGCACTTTCACACTATACTTACAGTGGGAAAGTGCCCAGGGCCCTAAGGCCACTAAGGGAAAATCAGCAAAACCTACTAGAAAAAGAAAAAACGTTTGGGGAAACACTACCTCAGAGTATCAGATCTAATAAGAACTCTCTCATAGTTTTAGAGTGCACAGTAATAGTGGACCCTGTACAGTCGTTCACCCTCAGTGATACCAGGTAGAAATATGCAGTGATATTGGCGCACTTTGCTTTGATCGAATGACTTATGTGGACAAAATGCACTTGGAGGACAATAGGGAAGAGTTAGCATTACTTTTTAACTCCAAAAATCCACAAACATTTCTATTCCCCATTAAAACCCAGGAAGGTCAGAGTTTTTATACTCACTGCATCATTAACCAATCCTTCCAGGACTATTATGCCATGCTCTGCTTGAACCTATCACTTACCCATAGTCACCAATTACTCATTTCTTACATGATATTATTTTCCAGGTATCCTGAGCCACTGCTGAGATTGGGATAGTCCCTATTTCTGAACAAGAAAAACAGCAGGCTTGCTGGGCACTCTTAAGGGGCAAAATGCCCAGTACGGATGGCCTGCTCATGTTTGAGCCTTTCCTAGTACCCCAGCTGTTTAAATTATATTGAGCTGCCATTAGGACCATGGTGGCTTCCAAGAATCAACAAGCAAGGCAGTCGTCATTTTACTCCCTAAGCCTGGCCACAACACACCATTACTCTCATCCTACAGGCCAATCTCCATCCTGCATACACAATATGAAATATTGAGCAAACTCTTAGCTGACTGCATACCTCTACTTCTGCCTGATGCAGATCAAAAGGATTTCTTCTCTGTTGTAGCACCTCCTTAATTGTAAAGAGATTTTACCAAATACTAGAGACAGCAACCGCATTATGGCTCATTTCAGCTTGCTTAGCATTAGATCTGGAGCAGACCTTTGAAACTCTTGATTGGGCAAACTTAATGAGGGTGTTTGGATACTATGACAGGGATGCTTGCCCTTCACATTGTTGTTTACACCTGCAATGGATCCCCTGGCTATTACATCACATAAGGAGGACAGGTCTTGAGGGATCCAATTGAGTGTAAAAATGCAAACTGTCTCTTTATATGCAGGACCCATGCTGCATTATGTCCACAGCAACAACCTGGTCCCTATATTCATGCCCTTCAAGCTTTTCATGATGCCTCTAGTCTGATTTTTGATCAGGCTAAATCTGTCATTTTTTTCTTTGGCAATTCCTGCGTCACTCGCCAGTTCTTATGTGGGGGCAAGGAACTCCTCTAGGCCCTTCATATCTTTTGGTACCATAATCATTCTGACCTGCTGGAGCATAATCTAAGGAGAACAATCTAGGTAGGACAATCATCACATTGTGATCCTTGGTAATCTATTGGACTGCCTTGCTTCTGACAGTACTGGGTCGCGTAGCAGGTACAAAAATGGCGATGCTTCCTTGTCTTTTGTATCAGTTTGTGAATTTGCTGTTGACTATACCCACTTTGTATTTTTGACTTCTATATTCAGATGTGGATGGTGTTGTGCATGCTTTATGAAGCTTAGATTGCCCACTGCTAGGTGAAGCATGAAAGTCTCTTTATTTTTAGGGATATTAGTTTGCAGTACAGCTCCAATGGTCAACTTATTGGCTGGCAGGCCATCATTTGAGGAACACACATTTGAGTCTATCTTATCTCCAAGAAGGGGAACTATATAGACTTGTATTTCAGAGCACCTACCCAAGAAGAACTATTTTCTAATAATCAAGACAGCAATGAAGGATCTGTTGCAATGTATTCAGAACACCCATCTGATGTAGCATTTTTCATCCTACGCAGGATTCAAATGCTCACCGAGGTCAATGGACCTTTGACCAAATAAATAGTGTGGTAGAACCATCAATAAAATTTCAATACCACCCAAACACTTTAAACACCATGACCAATGTGGCCACGGAAGGAAAACTCCAATCAGGAATAAAGTTAAAAGATTTGTTACAAACACAAGCTCAAAGTCATGTAGACAATGCACAAAACCAAGTTATAGAGATACATAATCACCAAGAGATGCTCAAGGCATCAAAATGTATTCAGGAGAACTAACATTATTAAAACTAAGCATTCAAGAAAAACAATGCATAACATCAGTAAGAATGTCTGAGACACTGAGATAATAGGTTGCTCAGAGTTAAAAATCATTATTCAATTCAAATTAGCGGCGTCAATAATCTTTGGCTGGGCAGAGGTCAACCCTACAGCTAACCAAATCAGGGTAATACATGTGTGGGGAGAAACACATACGGGCAAAGTACAAAAAGCATAAAAAGGACAAATATAATTTGGAAAAAGATAGTTTTGGTCTACAGGTCCATAACTGAGTTAGTCAAAATATAAGTGATAAGGGAACGTGCCAGCATCTCAGAAGCTTAGTCAAGAGTCTTCTGAATGGGATAATAAAAGGATTACTAAATCTAAAAATAAAATTTCAAGGGTAATGGCAAATGACAGAGAGGAAGATACCTCTTCAGGGGTCTAGCATTCAAGGAATCTTCATCAGCAAAGCATCAGGATCAACAAGGCATCTGCAAACATCAGGGGTCTGCCAAGGTCTGTCCTAAGTCCTAATTCCAAAATATAAAATGCTTTTAATACATTTTACCAAAACACACATTATATGCGATTTATAAATACATCATTAACATTATTTCATCAATATGAGTAATACAGTTGATATAAATAGAAAAGCTTTGTTACTATATTTCATTAAGTCCAACAGAGAACTGCATTTGTCTCACTTTGCATGTTTTTAAGCTCACTAATAATTTTCTAATCACTAAAAATTCAATCCCAGTCCTATATGTACTGTTAGTCTAGAGTCTAAATTACTTTTAAACATCAGTTTTATCCTTCTACATGTGATTTAATTAAACGGCACCTAAGTCAAACTCTGAAATGAAAGCAATTTCATATTTAAATTGCTCATCAGTGCGGCTTTCTACATTAGTTTTTCATTGTTTTACTTTCATAAACTTAAACTATCATGTCTTGATGACTTTTGAGACATGAGGGACATCACTAAATTTTAAGCTCTGTCAGTCCCTTCTTTGATGGTAAAATGCGCCATCACAAAAAGGCCAAATTCTAATTTTAATGAGACAGTTCAAAATGTCAATGACCTATTCTGATAAGGTCTGTTGTAATCCTCCATTCTAATGAGGTACAATAATATTTTACTCTTACTCTCCATTTGCGTCTCCTCTTTCTCCCGCCTAGTCTTGGCACTACTTTCTATCCATAACTTGTAAAGTTTGTAAAGTCCAAGTGTAACTATAACACACAAAGTCACAGTCAACAGAGTTCTCACAATGATTCCCACTATCCCCTTTTTCCATGTTCCCAAACCATTTACCAATGGCTGAGAAACAACTTCCATTAGCTTTCAACACCAGTGGCTGAGAAACCACTTCCGTTAGCTTTCCATGCACCAGTGGCTGACAGTCTTGTCAGGTCATTTTTCAAATTGGTGATACTTGAGATATACTTTCTTATCTCATTACTATTGTCAGGAATGTATGTTCATTATTGCTGCACAGTTAACTTTTTACAGACTCCCCAATCCTTTGTGAGCAAATTGTCTAATGCAAGGCAATTTTACAAAACCATTGATCTCACAGCAACCATCTTCATGTCCATTAGCAACATAATTTCTGGAGTTTCAGTAGATAATTTGTCTACTATTGTTGATAACTTCCTCACCTTGAGAGCATTTAAGATTACTCCCACTGATGGAATTATGGCACCAAAAATATCTCCCACTATCTCTGAGGCGCTCGCTCCTCTTTTAACTCTGCAGTTTGATTTCTCATCCCAGACTGGATGTCCACATGATACATTTTCAGAAAGACTGCTCCCAGGTACCATGCTCCTGACAGCCTTATGGCAGCTTGTAATAGGTGTTTTTCCTTCATATGGAATAAACACTTGGTATGGTGAGATCCCGTCTAATTAACATAAAGGGTCATGTGCTTCTAAACACAAAAGCATGTCTATATTCACATACTATTGCTAAACCGACACACACATACTTTCATTTACTCATCTTACTTCAATAGGGTTTCATGGCTTGTCTAGATTCAGATCACATTATGCTCCTTATTCGAAATTAAAAAGAAAGCCCTGAAAAAATGAAAGAATGAAAAAGTATTTCACAGTCTCTTTTCAGTCTTTTCTTTGTTTGAGCAAAGCAAGATCAAAAATAGTTTCTTCAAAAACAAAAATAAAAATTGCTGCAATTGTTCACAAAGTTACTTGATCTTCCAGAACATTCAAGACCTTCTCTACTTGCAAATGTTGAAACACTTCTACTAAAAAGTTCAAATGGCTCTAATAATAAAGCATCTGATAATCACAAATAATCACTTCCAGCCAATATTGTTTTTGATCATCATGCAGCAATCAGATTTCAAAGTTCAGTTCCAAAGCAATTTCAGTTTCCAAAAATGTTTCACTGGAGTCAAATTGTAAACACAAAAGGCAACAAACTCCTTCTCCCAAACATCAGTATTGAAATAAGTCTATTTGGGAGCTGAATATCTTTGACTTAGCACTCTTTCTCACTTTTACCTCCTTGTTGCATAACCTTCAGTTCTACTGTCACTTTGATCTGATTCTTCAGTAACTTCATCAATGGTAGGAGGCACTTGTATCACTGGCTATTCTCTGGCCGCTGATCTCCAGGTACAACTCTTTTCTTTGGCATGACTGGGGATTCAATGTGATCTGAGATAGCAGGAATCACCTGACTCTGCCTCAACCCTTCTCTACTTTCAGCTGCTGTTGACTCACTCAGAATTTCACTAGACATTGCCTGCTCTGCATTAGTCAATTGTCCAGTCCCCACAGCATGGCTAACCTGATCCCTCTCTCTCACTGTAAACAACCCTTCAAGACCTGGCGCTGCTTCATCAAGAGGACATGGAACTCTGCGTGTGTGGCTTGCATGATCCTAGTTTTGAAGACCAGCACACTTCACAGCTGTTGTCGTTACTAGAACAAACTGATCTGGTCCTTTCCAACTTAGTTCCATGCATTTCTTTCTAACATACTGTTTTACCATGACCCACGTACCAGGACACATGTTATGACAAATTTCTTTTTGCAGTTGTGCAGTTGATTCTCCAAACTGGTGAGACAAAGAATGAACCACATCAGCTAGTCCTTTGCAATAATCTAGTACCAAGTCATCTGTAATATTCATAAGAGCATTTGCAGGCACTGCTGGAAAACTCACAGCACTCCATGATGATCTCATGAGGTGACATGCCTGTTTTCCTGTCAGGTGTGTTGCGCATACCAATCAGGACAAGATGCAAGGTGTCTAGCCATTTCAGTGTTGTAGATGCACATACTTTCACCAGTTACATCAGTGTTCTGTTAATCTGTTCTACCAGTCCCGAAGCTTCTGGTCTGTAACTGCAATCCAATCTTTGCTCAATCTTTGCTCATATTGTAATGCCGCACACAGTAGTTTAAGAATCTCACTTTTGAAATGAGTTCCTCTGTCTGATTCCAGAGAAGTAGGAAAGGCAAATCGATGTATCAACTCCCTCAATAGCAACTTTGCAACTGTGAGGCTATTATTCCTTCGAGTTGGATAATCTTCCACTCAATGGGAGAATACACACATCACAAATACAATATACCTCAGCCCATTGCACACTGACAGTTCAATGAAATCGAGCTGCATTGTGTTGAATGGTCCTCCTGATCTGCCTCTCTGACTCAGGATAACAACAGTGCATATCCCTAGATTCACCTGCTGACACACACATCTGTGACACACTGCTTCCACAACTTATCCAAATCTGGCGTTGTGCCAGGTTTGCCTGAATGTTCTGATCATCTCTACCTATGTGTGCTGTCCATAGTAATACTTTTCTATCTGGGATAACAAGCTATTTGGCAATACTCCTTTCCCATCACTCAACTCCCAAACATCATCCTCATTCCTCTGGACACATCCTTTTCTATCCATGTTTTTCTTCCTCTGTCACTTATTCCTGCAACCTTTTAACTGCTTCCCAAGTATCAATGGCTGTCTTAAAGATATTTTGACTTGTCGCATTGCCATTTCCATAGCTCCATTCCTCATTGAAGGAAGTGCAATGCAGGGCACAATACCTCACTACTTCATATGCATTGGGATTGCCCAAGGATACATAATCATTTGGCTTTTGATGAACTGTACATTTTACAACTGCAATTTCCACAGGTAACTGTAATGCTTTTAACAAATTGATAATCTTTGTCACCATTTTGAATAGGTGATCCAGAAGCAGTCATGAAACCCCTCTGGAACCATACCTGTCCAAAGTCGTGAATGACACCAAACCCATACTGGTTGGCAGTGAAAATGGTCACTTTGAGCTGTCCAGAAAAAAACACATGCTCTAGTAAAAGCAACCAATTCAGCTACTTGGGCTGAGAAGACTCCTCGAAGCCAGGAGGCTTCTAACACACCTGGGACTGTACAAACCTCATAACCTACTCTTATGGTACCATCAGGGTCTCTTAAATAGCCATCAATGAATATGACATATTCATTATACTATCAGGGTCTCTTAAACAGGAGCCATCAGTAAACATGACATAATCATTATCGTCTGAGCGGCATCTTGACTATCTGGTCCTGGTTTGGTGCACAAATCAGTCACACCAAGACAGTCATGCTCAACCTCATCTTTCCCGTCACTTGCATTTTCTACTGCATTTGGCAAAAGAGTGTCTAAATTCAATACATAGCATCTTTCTATATTGACATTTGGGGAATCCAATATAACTTGAGCATTACAGGTCAAACGTGCCTAGCTAACGTATTGAGTCTTGGTGCCAGTTAAAAAAATTGCTACTGAATAGGGGACAAAAATGTTCAGTGGATGGCCCCTAACATTTCCTTTGCACTGTTCAATGCTGATGCTAAGAGCAGCCATGGCTCTTAAATAACCGGCAACGCTGCAGCCACAGGATCAAGTGTGGCTGAAAAATATGCCACAGGCTTGTTTACATTTCTATGCAACTGTGTCAAAATTGAGCACATCCGTCCCTCTCACAGCAAAACAGAGAAAAACATTTGTTGTAACCGGGTAATCCGAGGGCTGGTGCTCGGCACAAGGTTCCTCACAGCTCGGTGAAGGCATGCATACAATTATCATCAAATGGTACTGAATCAGACACATTGTTGTGTGCCAGTTTCTGCAAGGGCTTTGACAAAAGTTCAGAATCGATTAGTAGCAGTAGCCACCCATTCCCAGAAACTTGCTGAATTCCCTCTGAGTAACTTGGGGATTCATCTGCATGAATACTGAAATTCTCTCTTGGGACACTTTACTTGCACCCTTTTCTATGTGATAACCTAAATATCAGATGTCCTTTCACATTGCTGCAATTTTGCTGGAAAACTTTACGTCCATTTTCTCCTAAATGATTTTAAGAGCGCTATGGTATCTCTCCTGCAAGTGTCATGAGTATTTGACGTAACCAAATGGTCATCAATATACTGCACTACAACTGAATGATAGGGCATTTTAAGGGTTTCTATGCTCTTCTTAAAAATGTGATTAAAAATTGATGGCGACTTCATATACCCTTGAGGAGTATGGCACCATGTTAAAATATGACTGCTGATTTGAATGCAAAAAGGAACTATCTTTGTGAAGTGGTTATGGAAAATAAAGCCTAACACAAGTCAATGACCATAAACCACTCTGCTTCACACAGGATTTGAAACAAAATCACTGCTGGATTTGGTACCACTGGACAACATGGAACGTCAATCTTGTTCACTTTTCTCAGATCCTGAACTATGTGGTATTTTCCATTGGGCTATCCCTATTCTAAAATAGGGGAATTACAAGGGCTTCCCAAAGGTTCTTTCTGAACATCTTGCTCAATCAAGCTATCAATCAAGGGGGTCATTCCTACAATTGTCTTGGGTATCATATTGTAAGGTGGTATCCTTGGATACACTGCATTTGACTTCACTGTTATTTTGACTTGTTATGAGTCGTATATCTTTTCCTGAAAAATCCCAAACCTCAAGAAAAACTGTCTCCTGCAATTCTTCGAGCAAATCATTGTGTTATCACTGTATACGGTGAGACGAGTGAGTACTGTTCTACAATTGTACAGGGGCACCTTCTTCCTCATTTGTTTGTATTTCTGTTCCTCAAGGTGTGCAGTTAATGGAGCAGTTCAGTTTACACAACAGATTGTGTCCTAACAGGCTTTTTGGGCTTGAATGACAGACCACAAATTGGTACTTATCTTTAAATGAACCTATTTTTACTGGGACCTGTTCTGTAACAGGATTGGTTGCCTGCTTGCTTGCTACTCCTGAAACCTGAATTCTTCTTCCTGATGGGGCAAGTTTTGCACTTTTGCAGTTCTGACAGTGGAATGTGTAACTCCAATTTCAACCAAGAATGACATATCATGTTCCATAACATTGGCATTTACATAGGGGCCATGCTGCTCTACCTCTAAGGACTCAGCTACCATGCACTACTCATCATTAGAATTATTCTGTGAAAGGACTTCTGATAACTCATCTCCATTCAAATCCATTAGAGGGAATTCAGATGCTACTGGATTCAGGTTTGCATTTGCGACCTGATTCAACTGTTGCTGAGGAACAATCCCCTGCTGTTGCTGTACCATGGATTCTTGTGGCACCTGCATCTGCTGTTCTATGGAAGCAACCATGTTTTGCACTTGGGGTTATTGAGTTTTCTGAATTTGAACTTGATTACTGCCTTGAGTCTGAACAACACCACCACTCTGTACCAAATTATTCACATTATTAAGGAACATTCCCTCCACCAATGGCCCAAATTTCTGCAAGCATGACAAGGATGGCCCAAATCTCCACCCTGATCTACCTGAATACCATGTACTCTACCTCTAGGCTACTCATATTACTTAACTGCTGTTGCACACCTTGCATTCCACTGGTATTCACCATCATCTGTGGACACTGACTTCCTTTCTGTGCAGCCTTCAATTGCTTAACCATCAACTTTTCCTTCAAATTTTTCTGCTTCAATTCAATTTCATTGCTGCAGTACCCTGCATACCACAGGATCTCATCAATGGGTTTGTTCTGCCAACAAATCAGGTGCTGATTAATCATTTTACTAGTGCCTGGCTTCAATCCCTGCACAACGCTGAGCACAAATTGACCCATATCCTTCGGCTCTATCTTCTCTGTACCGCTATGCTGTTTGAAAGCTTGCAGAAATCTCCCATAATAAGCATGAATAGACTCTTTGGTTTCCTGCAATGTCCTGCCAATTTTCTGCCAATCAATATCTTTGAGACACTTTGTTCTTAAGGAATTCAATTACCTTATAATACCTTTTCATCACCTCTTCTGATGGTACACCTGTTATAGTATCTCCTGGAGGTTCACAATCTGGCCAATCAACACTTCTTTTCCACATGTCAGCTGGAACCACAATGTCAAAGAACATATTCAAATCTTCCCACAGACATTTTGAAAGTATTACAAACCTTTCTGTCTACTTGTACCATTCCACTGGCTTCTCTCTTAATCTCAGGTAATCATTAGTGAATGACAATATGTCATTCTTACTCCAGGGTACATGCACAAAACCTTCACCTAGTATTTCTCTCCTAGGCATCATTTTTACATTGTTGTCAGCTTAATTTGCTCCTGCCGGAGACAAATTGTGTTTAACTTTCTTATGATCTCTTGTCTTTGCCCATCTGCCTTCCCATTTATCGAATGCTCCCCATGTTTGAATGTATGTAATGAATTTCTTAATGTGCATTCTCATTCTAGGTTACCCCATGTTACTAATGTCTTTGGCGCTGAACTCTAATCTGTAACTTCTCTTTAGGGGTTTAGATTTCCCACTTCATATTTCTCAGCCAATTCTGCTAACGTTTCATAAGCCTGACCTACTCATTGAGTAACGACCTTACACCTGAATGACAATTCATCTTTTGTGTACGTTTCCAAGTGAACCATATCTAATGTTCCAAAAATTAATTTGATTCATTCTAATATCAATCTGGGCACATTCACTGTCCTGTACAGATTGAGTGTTGCGATTTTTCGCACCTGTTGCATCTGACATTTGAAGAACTCTCGAAGCATTAATAGAATGGATATTGCTTCCAGATTTACCTGAAGCATACAATGGAACAACTGGATCTATAGTCACAGGAACTGTTAGTGCATCCAGACCCATAAGATTTGTCTGATTCTGTGGAAATATCATCCCAGTACCTTGGCCTATTAAAACTGTACTGAAAGTCTGTCTTGTTTGATTCAGTTAGCATTTGACATTGTCTACTCTCGTGTAAACATAGGGATGTGCTGATTCTGATTAAACTTCTGCACAGTAGTAGTCACACTAGGTGTCTGCACTGTCTGATTCACATTAGGACTTGGCATTACCTGATTCATCACTGGGCTTGGCACTGCTTGATTTGCAGATGGACTTGAAATTAACTGTGCTGTATTAACAGTTGGAACTGGTGAATAAACCACTGGAACTTGTGTCACTGAATTAGCAGGTGTACTTGGAACTATCTGATTCTGTTTTTTCTCAACTGGAGCAATTGGCACATTTGGGATTACATTCTACACTGCTTCACTTCTTGTTCCTGTCTCAACTGAATGATAAGATGGGGAACAATTCAGAAAAAGCTGATTTATTAAATCATCTTCCGAATCACTCTCATATGTGACTGCCTTTTTACCCTCATCTTCTGCTGTGTGCTCTGCCTTTGCTGTATGTTTCTTTTGAGTCTTGTGCTTCCATCACCTTCTTCTGTAGTAGCTGTACACATTCTCACTCCATCTAATATGTTTGCTTTCCATATTGTTCTCTGTCTTGCAATATGTTCCCAAATACTAAGGGCTTCATATTGTGTAGGTCTTGGGGGTGGCTTAGACTCATACAATATTCTCCTCAAATTGTCTAATATTCCCAAATTAGATGTACCATAACAGGGAAAAAATAATTAATTTAATTAATTTATTAATTATAAGTCACCCCTAAGTTAGGCACCAAGTTAGGCACCAAGTAGCCCATAGGGCAGAGTGCTTTGTAAATAAAAAATAGGACATGTACCTTTATGTTTTACATGCCCTGGTAGTGACAAACAGCCTACTGTGAGGGCTGCTCCTCTCATATGTTAGCATTGGAAATTCCCTTCTGTACTTTTAAGTGGTAATTTTGTATCTGAAAGGAGTGGCATTGGCATGTTTGGTATGTTTGGAATGGTAGTCAGAAATCCTACTTACTGGTAAAGTTGGATCTAATATTACTATTTTAGAATTGCCACGTTTAGAAAGTAGGCATTTCTCTGCTCTTACTTTTCACTGTGCCTTATAGCCTGTCTTCAATCCACATCTGGTCTGTGCTGGTTGACAGCTCCCCTGGTACATTCCACCCAGACAGCCATAAACACAGGACACTCAGCTTCTCTGCATTCATCTGCGTACTGATGGGTCTTCATGGGTAGGAAGATTGGAGGAGCTCTCACTTACACGTTAAAGCCTAGTAGCATGACAAAGGACTGATAACTCCCCACAGATCACCTGACAAAAAAGACTGGTTTGAAAGGGGAACTGGTGCACTTCAAAACCACTCTTTGAAGTTTCCCCACTTCAAAGCCACATTTGGATATATATACAGGTCTGTGAACCCATCAATCCAGATACTTCTGGACCTGCAACTGGAGTCCGTCAGAAAGACGGCAGTGCTGCCCAAAGGTCTCAACTAGACTGCTTTACTGGAAGGACAGATCTACTTGCTGCCCTGCTGTCCGCTGTTCCCTGACTCTGTTGGAAGGACTTTGCCTTCCCCCACAAATGACCTCCAGGGGCTTTGACTGGGCTTGCCTTCTGTTAAAAACTCTCAGGGATACCAAAAACTTAATCTGCCAGCACCTGAGCTCTGTGCTGTAAGGAACTGACACCTCACAACCAACACCATATCAACTCCTCTGCAAACGTAAGGAACCTACGTCTCACCTCTCCTGCCTCGCAGTAAGGAACTGGTGCCTCACCTCCCTAATAGCAATAAGGAATCAACACTGCACCGGCTCCAGCGAACACTCACCTCCCCAACTCCATGCAACAGCTTTGTTTCCTCATTGTTTCTAAGGTACTGTACTCAGGGTCTGTGCAGCTCTGTAACCAGCCCACACTTCCCCACAAGTGGTATTGGACTGTTGGAAGTGACTGTCACAACGTTGTGGTAGCCCCAGTTGGAGCTACTGTGTTTCTAAGCTATATACTACATTTAATTTTTAAAGCTTCATATCTTCTCTTGTGAAGGTTGGATTTTTACCATTTTGGTCTTATGTTATTTAGACAAATGTCTATTTTTCTAAACCAATGTGGAGTATTTTTTATGGTGTTTTCACTGTGTACCTGTATGAGTTATTGCAATAGTTTACAAATTACCTTCTAAGTTAAGCCTTCCTGCGCTGTGCCAAGCTACCTGAGGGTGAACAGAGGATAATTTAGGTTGTGTTGTGACTTACCCTGACTAGGATTGTGGTCCCTACTTGGACAGGGTATACACTTCTGCCAACTAGAGACCCAATTTCTAACATCCTCTTAGGCCACTTAATGCCTTGAAAAATATAATTTTTTTGCTCAAATTCAATTAACTACAATGATTTTCAGTTGAATCAGGAAGTAATTTGATTCCCACAATCCTTTTTAGAAACTGTTCTCTTCTCAACCAATAACAACAACATTTATTAGTGTGGATGTTACCTAAAAGAATTACAATTAAAACAATTAAAACAAGCCTGGTGGACCCAATATTTCATCTTATACAAATAGCACCTACAACACATTTTACATAAAAATTGTTGATACCACGAATAATATCGTAAAAATTTGCATGTGAAAAAGACGCAAATAATGCAGATTAAGCACCTCAATTTGTGAGACAATGCCCAATAAATGATAATGTGGTACTAAGCAACTCAGCCTGAGGGGATGGAAAACTACAAAAGCAGTTATGGCCCCAGCAGCCCACTTAGGCTCATCATGCACTGCATTGAGATAATATTATTTGTATGGCATTTCAATCTATCAAATGCTGGCCAAAGGGTAATAATGAGGTACTGGCTTGTACCCACCCTGATGTGATAGAAGCCTAAAGAGCCTAAGGAGCATCTGGGACCCTAGCAGCCCATCAGATGGAAGAAGCTGTAAATATCTTATCGAAGCACCGAATTGCCATCTCAGATCCACGGTTTAATGTCTTTACATGGCCTTAATACCCACCTTAAATATTGCTAGAAACGGAGTCAATCTGATGTTTAACATTGTGTTCCTTAGATCTAGTGACTCCATCAGAGCTGTGCTACACGACCTGATCCCTATGCTATTCAATTATTTTTTCAACAGTCCTCATCATTAAATGCCCAAAGCAGGGCAGATACATATAATGTGCTGTAATGCTTTGTCTGCCCGATAACATAAGCAACATTTCTCATCCATCGAGTAATCCTCTTGCCTCCAAAGATCTAATGTAGGTATATCCCCCAATCTCAGTGCAAAGAATCTCTGTTTTATTTCCCAATGATAATTGGCTTCCAGGAGATGTGATTCTTTCACAGCGGTGTATGATTTCAAGAATAGCCACCTGTGGGATTACTTCCCCACCTGTTGTTTATTAGCTACCCTGCTCTACAGCTTAACAGATTTATTCAATGTCTGTTTAAAAGCTGTAAAACAGATACCACTGTTTCAAAGGTTGTCCAGCTCAAACTACTCAATGCTTTCTTCCAAATAGTTTTTATACTCCCGTTTCCTCATTTCAACTTAATTTCTACCCAGACTAACTTAACCAGCGTGTCCTTGGTGGCAGTTCTCAGCTTATAGCAGCTCTTAAAAAATGCTGCTGGCCTAGCAAATGACTGTTTGTTAGTGAGAACCCCAACATCACCTGAGTTGGAGATGCCCATCTGGGCAGCCAGAATGCTTGTTTATATGAGCTCACCAAAAGTTGGTCTAGAAGTGTGGCCTCAGCGCCTAACATTACTTCCACTCCATAGGACAACTTTGATAACAATTAGCCTTTATTACCTCATTTAAAGGTTTCAAGTTATGGCCATAAATAGGCCTGGTGAATGCTGAGAAAGTGTAATTAAACGTCTGGGCCTTCCCATTATTCACCTCTCTTTGGGGTGTAAATGAAGCACTTGCATTTGTTAGCCGCAAATATTTATACGTTTGTGACTCCTCAATTATATTTCCACTAAGGCTCCACATGCATTTAATTGGCAGCTGATGATTCAAAGGGACCACTTTTGTTTTCTCCCTATTTATTTCCAGCTCATTATCCATTGCATATGTTCCTAGGCAGCACAATAACCTCTGTAGGCCTACTCTTGTATTGCATAGGAGAAACAGGTCATCTGTGTGCAAAGTGTTTGACTAAGAGTGACCAGCTAGGCTTGGGCATGAGAGAACTGTTTTTCAGAATTGTCTGAAATGTATAGATTGATTAATAATGGTGCTAGGAACCTTGTTTTAGGTCAGATGATGTGCCTAAAGTCTATTGCAGGTAACACAAGCAAATGCTGCTTTAAAATCAACAAAGCATATGTAAAGGGGAAAACTTAAGACTTTAGCTCTACTAAGTACCAGACCCAACGCCATTATGTTGGTTAGAGTACCCTGGCCTCTTAAGATGACAGTTTCAGTGAACAGTAGCCTACCAGAGTCTAGTGCCCAGGATTCCAGATCACGTAACAGCAGAGTGAAAAAGACTTTAAGGTCAGCATCTAACATTGCAATCAGATGATAATTATTTGGAGAAGAAGCCACGCCGCCTTTATAAATTGGGTAAATTATTGAGCCTTTCCAGGTCTCTGAGATTACTCTCTTTGCCAGAAACTGCTCAAACATACCTGCCAAAATGGCTGCCCACCTCAGGGTTGAATGTTTAAACAGGGTCTGCGGAAGCCCAATTGGTCCTGGGGCCTAATCAGCATGTGAATTTTTAACAGTCTTCCTTACATCAGAAGTATACACTTGGTGCACCAAAGAGTCCGATTGAACGTCCACATTTATGAGGTGATCATTGCCAATTGTGTCATTCATACTTCCTTTAAAGTGCAACTTCAAATGCTCAACCCAGACCGACTCGGTTATATTTGCATTATTGGCAGATCCTGGACTCTTTAGATATCATTAATTATTTTCCAAAACCTTTTCAAGTCATTTGACTTTGAAGCACATAGTAATTTGGCCCGCAGCCCTTTCTGCTTAGATTTTTGTAGCCTCTGGTCTCACTTTTCAATTGGCCCCTCTCCTTGTGCAGACTTATTAATAGATTTGTGTCCTTCGGTGTTCTTAACTGCTGCCTAAGAAGCCTGCTGATAGTTAAAAAAATGTAATGAATGAATCACGGCATTAGTATCTTCTTGCCTTGGCCGAGCCTGGCTCCCTTAGTCCCATTGTTGGCCCTGCTGGATGAGTATTTGCTTGTTAGTCTGCTTGCAAAAGCTTCCCATAGTAAAACCCAATTGGGGTCCTCCCCAGCCATGGCCTCCAAGTGGGCCACGGCTTCTTCTGCCACGGATTTAACATAACTTGCAGTCGATTTCACGCACTTCAGATTTTCGATTACAATTTCACCCTGGAGAACCTGAGAGGCATTATATTTGTGGGTGAATGCACGGCTGTCTCTTCTTCAACTTTCAAGAATCTTTCCCAAATCGGGATCTGAAAAATGCACCTCAACTAAAAAACGTGGATTTTATATATTTTTTTGTCTGCTTGCTATCTGCAACTATACAATAACTTTTACAATGATTTAAGTGGGTTCTGAACTTTAGCATTTACAAACTCTATATTAGTTTGGGGACAACTGGTCCAAACCCCCATCTGACTACCCACTTATAAATCCAACTTTTTGGGCATTCCAGAGGAAGGGCAATTTGGACCTCTTCTATTTGGACTTAATTATAATTGTGGGTGAATGCACTTACCATAATGATTGAGGGTAATGGTCACTCTCCTCATGTTGTAGTATTGTAAATTCCTGCACTGAGCCATATAGGGGAACCAACACTAACATATAATCAAGTTAGGAGACTGTTTTACCACTTGCTTGGGTCCATGCAGGAGGAATTTTGCCTGATTAACATCCATTTAAGGCAAGTAGACCATATAGCACACATGTTTTGATTAATTAATCTCCTATTTTATCCTTCCTTCTATTGAGGGGCAGACTCAGCTCAGGTAAGACCCTTACAACTGCTATATGCTCCTTGCTTGGATTAAGGAAGAGGTTAAGATTACATTCTCCCAAAATTAACCAATATAGTGGGTGGTGGATGTTTTTATGTGCTGCACATTTGCTATAAGTCTTTCTGCTGTCACCGAATTCCTCATAGGATTAATATATATATATTTGAAAGAATTGGAGATTGCTTCAGTTGCCGGGTCCAGCCATCCAGTTGCATAACGAGGAGACCTGACCCATCCATATGTATTTCTGTACTCTCTATTTGCAGATTGGTGTTGATATAAATTGCTAGCCCATTAAAGTTGTTGCTTTTCTCTGTCGGTTTGCTGAATTCCTTGTACCCAACTAGAGCTATGCTATTTTGTGTTCAGGTCTCCTGTAGCATTATTTTGTCAAATGTTCCCAAAAAGTGCAAGACATCAGGATCCTCTGCCTTTGATGATAACCTACCTATGTTCCATGATGAGGTGGCCAGAACTTCCCATAGAGGGGCAATGGGTAATTCCACTACTCAGTCTCTACAAGTTCTTCTTTGAGATAACGCTGATGGCAACCAGAACCAGTTATTTTGAGTAGCATGAGTTATCTTGACTTCCAGCTGTTGGGATAATCCCTCAGCTTCTGTTAGTCTTATTTTTACTGTGTATTGTTTTGGTGTGTCTCTAAAATGGTTTGTAGCTGGAGCACCCACAACTGCTCCTCTTAACACTGATGGAGTAATACTGGGCTTCTTGTCTGGTTGCTGTTCATTTCCTAGCGGGCAAGGAGTCAGCTCGACTAGACTATGTACTTTGTCCTGACTTTGGCCTGACATACACGTTGGTTCTTTATAATCGCAGTATTCCTTTTTTTGCCTAATTGGCCTTTTGTCTCCACCCTCTTCCATCTCTGAATCTGCCTCACAGCTTTTTCCTTTGGGATCCTCATCATCGACCCCCTGTCCTATTGACAGACAGCTGTCTGAATGTAAGCCCAATGTGGAAACAGGGGGAATTGTAACTTGTGGGACCCCCCATGTTGAAGCCTTTTTTAACACCCCTAAAATTCCATCCATGGTTACTGGCAACTTTACTATTCTGTCCACCACCTCCTTGCAAGAACAGATCATAAAGTCTGTTGAATGATTTGTCTGTGCTCTCATGATCAGGGAGTTTAATTTTTCAAGCTTCTTATCAATCCCAGAAACAAAACTGCAATAGTGTTAAGTAGAGCCACTTGAATGTCCATCTTATTTGAATGGTGCCTGAGGGCTATTACTGTTACTTGCATGGAATTTAAAATTGCCTCCCACATTTTAGCATTATTGCTTGTAATTTTCTGCCCTGTATTGCCTTTATTTTCCAGCCCTGTTAAATTGGTTTCGCCATCTGAAAAGATTGGCCACAGGACATCATGAACATCACTCCATAGACCCTTGGATGACTGATACTCTACTTCACCGCCCCTAAATGAAAAGAGTTCAGACTGGAGATTCACTAACACCTTGTCATGACCACACAAACTTGCCAAGTCAAATCAAAGAAGTGCATGAGAAAAGCAAAGAGATATCCTCAGTGGAGACAGCAAAGCCCAAACTGGAAGAAGGTTTGCAGAGTAATCTTGCGCTTATTTCAAAGGAAGAATCAAGAAGAGAAGATCCAAGATGGCCGCTGTGAGTCGTGAAGGTTAGTTACAGTTCTAGTCTTGCAATCGATTGGTTGCTAGGTTACGAGCTCTCCAGCTGGAAGCCTTGCACTTCAACTGAGGTCTGACAGGAATCAGCTGTGTGGAGAGAGAGCGCGCTTCAGAACAGAAACTCCTGTGAGGTAAAATTACATTTGAAGATTATATTACAGAAAACTGATAAATATTGTCAAGGTTTATTCGAAGAGTTTGATAGTAGACCGTTCCCGTGGAAGTCGGCAACGCTACAGAGTTAATGTATGAATTAACCTTATGTTTACAAGGTTCTTGTTTAAGATATTAAAGTCAAAGAAAAAATGAACTTTAAAAGAGCAAGTATCTACAAATGTCAAGGTTATAAACAAAAGCCAAGTTTAAAGGAGAAACGAACTGTTAACAAATAAGCATTTACAAATTCAATGGTAATAAACCAAAATAGAGTTTAAAAGAAAAACAAACTTAAATAAACAAGCATTTACAACTACAAGTTATCGACAGATGTCGAAGTAAGGAAGGAGAAACTAACTGTAATAAACAAGCATTTACAAATACAAGTTAGCAACAAATGTCGAAGTAAGAAAGGAGAAAAGAACTTTAATAAACAAGCATTTACAAATACAAGTATTGACAGAAGTCACAATAAGACAGGAGAAATTAAATAACATCAGCTGATTTGAAGAACGCATTATCACCAACTATATATATATATATATATAGAGCAACATAAAACCAATCTCTAACAAAGGTTGAGAAGTTCTTCCAGAATCAGTAATAAGCATTTTTTTAAGAAGAGCTATCATTTATAGAGAGAAACAAGGCTACAGAGAACTCAGGGTGAGTGAAGAAATAATAGAATTAAAGAGAATTAAGTGTTGAGAGTAGAAAGTGAAAAACTGATGTTGTATGTCCCTAGTAATTGCGACTGTGACTCTTGCAGGTGCTGTATCCAATCTTAGATGTGAAGAGGCAGACTGAGTACTGGCGTTCATCATCTCTGTGGCAGTCTCTCTACCATCCCATTCCCCTTTCCCCCTCCGGAGTACTCAGCACAAAGGATTAATATTCGTTGTGAGTAGCTCGGGTCGGGACTGAGGAGTTATCTTCTGCTTCTGAGGAAATCGAATTGAAGTATCCTGACAGATTGAAGTGCCATCACCCTAATTTTAGGGAAAAAAAACAGATTTCCTCCAGAGCAGAATGGCAGAAGGAATTGATATAAAAGCATTAGCCACCGTTTTGGAAGGGTTACAGAAACAATTAAATAACACCATAGAAGAAACAGTCCAAATAAAACAGCGAATAAATGAGTTAGGGAACACCGCTAAATCAAATAAATCTGTGTTTTCACAAATCCCTAGCCCTTCACAGTCTGCAGGTATATCCACTCAAGTAATTTATGCGGTTTCCCCTATTATTCCTTTGGCTCAACCTGAGCGCTTCGGTGGGGATCCAAATAAGGCGCAGATTTTTCTGACCCAATGCTCATTGCATTTTTTATGTAGACCAGTAATTTTTTCCGAAGACCAGTCCAAAGTGGCATTTATATTGTCTTATCTGACAGGAGATGCGGCTGCATGCTCCATACCATTAATTTCCAGAAATGATCCTGTTTTATATAATTTCCAAAATTTCAAGGAAGAGTTCTTAAGAATATTTGATCGGCGAACTGCAGCTCAAGCCACTGACAATGAACTACTGGAAATCAGGCAAGGTAATAAAGATCTAGTAGCCTATCTGGCTCATTTCAATAAACTCATTGTAGAGACTGCCTGGCCGGAGTCAAAAAGAGCCGCCATATTTTATTGTGGACTGAGAGATGAATTGAAAGATGCCTTAGCACAAGTTCCAAATAGACCCACCGAAATTTCGGAGTTAATTGATCTTGTGTTACAGATTGACCACCGGTTAACTGAACGAAGAGCAGAAAAGAGAAGAGAGTATCGACTATTTCCCCTGAGAATTGATCGTGTAAGAAATGATCATACGAGAGCCGGAGAAGGGATAACGATAGAAGAACCAATGCAAATTGGTTCCATCCGAGGTCCTTTATCTAAGGAAGAAAAAGAGAAAAGAAGAGTGAATCAACTATGTTTATATTGCGGTGCATCTGGGCATTTTGTTAAAAACTGTCCCAAGAAACCCAAAGCTCTTAAGTCTGGAAAAGGCCAGCTTCATCAGAAGAGGGAGTTGCCCTGATGAAAGCAGAACCCAAGACAACTCCTTTAGATCAACGAATGGCGAATACCTTACAAACCGCAGCGCCATATTTGGTACAAACAGTATCAGTTAAGACCCTTGAGAAGGAAATTCAAGGGATCTCAGTTATGATAGACTCTGGAGCTACGGGCAACTTCTGTGATATCAAATACGCTCGTAAAATGGGTATTCGATTTATCAAGAAATCTACTTTGGAAGTAGTAAGAGCTGTGGATGGAACCAATCTTTCTTCAGGACCCATTTCCCATGAGACCGAACCAATTCAGATGCAAGGTTTTGGTGGACATCAGGAGCAGATAATCTTTAATTTGATAGATGCTCCACAATTTCAACTCATTTTGGGTCTGCCCTGTCTTACAGAACATAGGGGGTTATTCTAACTTTGGAGGAGTGTTAATCCGTCCCAAAAGTGACGGTAAAGTGACGGATATACCACCAGCCGTATTACGAGTTCCATAGGATATAATGGACTCGTAATACGGCTGGTGGTAAATCCGTCACTTTTCCGTCACTTTTGGGACGGATTAACACCTCCTCCAAAGTTAGAATAACCCCCATAATCCACAAATTGATTGGAGCAAAAGACCGATCAAGATGAATTCCTCTTACTGCAAAGAGAATTGCTTTCATGATGGAGTGGAAGTGTCCACCAAGTCCCAAGCGGCCTGTTTATCATCACACTCTTCAATGATCTGTGCACTAAAGACAGCAGAAATCCCAAAAGAATATGAGGATTTAGTCGCCATTTTTGATGAAAAGGAGGATGAGAAATTGCCACCACATCGACCCTACGACTGCAAAATTGAACTGGAGCCAGGTGCGATATTGCCATGTAGCAGAATATACGCATTGACCAAAGCAGAGAATCAACATTTAAAGGAGTATTTGGATCAATATCTTGCTAATGGTTTTATTCGTCCTTCTGAATCTCCAGTGTCATCCCCACTATTTTTCATAACAAAGAAGGATGGGAGTCTTCGAACTTGCATTGATTATCAAGCCCTCAATCAGGTTACCATCAAGAATCGATACCCACTGCCTTTAGTGTCAGTTTTATTAGATCAAGTAAAGAATGCTAGAATCTACACCAAATTGGACCTGCGAGGAGCATATCATTTGATTCGAGTGGCTTCAGGGGATGAATGGAAAACCGCTTTTCGGACTCGATACGGATTATTTGAATATCAAGTGATGCCTTATGGGTTATGCAATGCTCCCGCTGCCTTCCAGCATTTCGTTAATGATATATTACGAGAATTCCTCGACCGGATTGCCGTGGTTTATATAGATGACATTTTAATCTTTTCCGACAATCTACAGGAGCACATTTCCCATGTTCGATCCATCCTCACAAGGTTGCAAGAAAACCATCTCTATGTAAAATTGGAGAAGTGTGCATTTCATGTGGAACGAGTTGAGTTCTTAGGATTCATTTTGTCACCAGAAGGAGTTAGTATGGATCCTGCCAAGATAAAGACAGTGCAACATTGGCCTTCTCCTTGCAATGTCAAAGAGATCCAGAGTTTCTTGGGGTTCGCTAATTTTTATCGAAGATTCATATCCAATTTTTCTCAAACAGTTACACCCATTACTCGATTGTTGAAGAAAGGAGTGAAGTTTGAGTGGACAAAAGAAGCTGAAAATGCTTTTCATTTTTTGAAGAATTCCTTCGTCTCAGCTCCAATCTTGCTCCACCCCAATCCAGATGAGCCATATTATGTGGAGGCAGATGCTTCAGATGTTGCCATAGGAGGTATCCTTTCCCAGCGTCATAAAGATACAGGCCAATTACATCCAGTGGTCTATTTCTCTCGAAAATTAACACCACCAGGGATAAATTATTCAATTGCAGATAAGGAGCTATTGGCAGTCAAAGAAACTTTTCGTGAGTGGAGGCATTACATTTTGGGAGCTAAGCATAAAGTGACCGTTTACACGGACCACCGAAATTTACAGTTTTTAAAATCAGCTCGAACTCTAACAGCTAGACAACTGCGTTGGTCCCTATATTTTGCAGACTTTGATTTTGTTATCACTTTCAGACCAGGAAAAGTAAATGGGAAGGCAGATGCTCTATCTCGAATTGATACCGGTGCAGTTAAAGAGCCTCCAGAAAAATAATTGATTATTCCACAAGAGAAGTTCATATCTGCCATATTGTATGAAAATTTAACCAAAGAAATTCAAGAAAACTTAACATTCGAAGGAATGCTGAAGTGGTCCAAAGAAGGCCAAGGAAGAGAAATCAAAAAAGGTTTGCCATACTTTAAAGGTGCACTGTATGTTCCGACTTTGGAGCTGCAAGGAAAAATTCTTCAGGCTTATCATGACGATCAATTGGCTGGACACAAAGGAATTCAAAAGACTCAAAATCTAATACAACGAGAATTTTGGTGGCCAAAAATGAAAACTCAGATAAGACAATAAGGTGGTCATTCTGACCCTGGCGGTCTTTGACCGCCAGGGCGGAGGACCGCGGGAGCACCGCCGACAGGCCGGCGGTGCTCCAATGGGGATTCCGACCGCGGCGGTAAAGCCGCGGTCGGACCGGCACCACTGGCGGGCTCCCGCCAGTGTACCGCCGCCCCATTGAATCCTCCACGGCGGCGCAGCTTGCTGCACCGCCGCGGGGATTCCGACCCCCCCTACCGCCATCCAGATCCCGGCGGTCCGACCGCCGGGATCCGGATGGCGGTAGGGGGGGTCGCGGGGCCCCTGGGGGCCCCTGCTGTGCCCATGCCAATGGCATGGGCATTGCAGGGGCCCCCGTAAGAGGGCCCCTACATGTATTTCACTGTCTGCTGCGCAGACAGTGAAATACGCGACGGGTGCAACTGCACCCGTCGCACAGCTTCCACTCCGCCGGCTCGATTCCGAGCCGGCTTCATCGTGGAAGCCTCTTTCCCGCTGGGCTGGCGGACGGTCTGAAGGCGACCGCCCGCCAGCCCAGCGGGAAAGTCAGAATTACCGCTGCGGTCTTTCGACCGCGGAACGGTAATCTGAGGGCGGGACTTTGGCGGGCGGCCTCCGCCGCCCGCCAAGGTCAGAATGAGGGCCTATGTGTCAACTTGTGACAAATGTCAAAGAGGGAAATAAAATAGAACAGCTTCACAAGGTCTGTTAAGACCTTTGCCCACTGCACCCCATGCCTGGCATACTGTTACTATGGATCTTATAGTGGACCTCCCTAGTAGCCAAGGTTTTAACACTATCCTAGTTTTTGTAAACACTTTCACTAAAATGGCGCATTTCATTCCTTTGAAAGAAATCCCTCGAGCCCCACAGGTTGCACAGTTGTTTACACAACACATAGTACGCGCCCATGGTATCCCAAAAATTCTGGTTTCAGACGGGGGTCCCAATTTGTTTCTCGCTTTTGGAAGGCCTTTAGTAAAAGATTAGGAATTGATTCTCGTTACTCTACCAGTTACCATCCTGAAACCGATGGGCAAACAGAGAGAGTGAATCAAGAGTTAGAACAGTATTTAAGACTCAATTTATTCGATAAAGAGAAGGAATGGCCCGAGTTGATGTGGGCAGCTGAATTTGCTTACAATAATGCTGTTCATTCCACCACTGGGTTCACCCCCTTTTATCTGAACCATGGTAGACATCCTAATGTAATGTTGGGTAAAGAAGATGATTCAGTGCCTGCAGTAGAAGAGATGGTGAGGGATTTGCAGACCACGTTAGTTAGGGCTAGAAAAAACATCATTCAAGCAAAAGACTCATATAAGACTCAGGCTGATAGAAAAAGAAGAGAGAGCCCCATTTATTCAAAAGGAGACAAAGTTTGGTTATTCACTCGTCATTTACGTCTCAAAGGAAATCGCAAATTTCAGCCACGATTTATAGGCCCATTCAAAGTTGACAAGATGATCAATCCAGTGGCAGTTAAATTGCAGTTGCCAGCTCATCTAAAGATACATCCTGTTTTCCATGTCTCCTTGTTAAAGAACAGTCCTCCAAATTTACGTCAAAACTCCCCTCCAATTCCTATCCAGATTAGCTCTGCAGAAGAGTATGAGGTCAATCAAATCTTAGATTCCAAAATCCGTAATGGCCAGCTTTATTATCTAATTGATTGGAAAGGTTATGGTCCAGAGGAACGATCCTGGGAGCCGCACGAGTATGTACATGCTTCAAGATTAGTGAGAAACTTTCATAGAACCTACCCAAGCAAACCTAAATTGGAGAACTGTTCCTTGAGAGGGAGTACTGTCATGACCACACAAACTTGCCAAGTCAAATCAAAGAAGTGCATGAGAAAAGCAAAGAGATATCCTCAGTGGAGACAGCAAAGCCCAAAATGGAAGAAGGTTTGCAGAGTAATCTTGCGCTTATTTCAAAGGAAGAATCAAGAAGAGAAGATCCAAGATGCCGCTGTGAGTCCTGAAGGGTAGTTACAGTTCTAGTCTTGCAATCGGTTGGTTGCTAGGTTACGAGCTCTCCAGCTGGATGCCTTGCACTTCAACTGAGGTCTGACAGGAATCAGCTGTGTGGAGAGAGAGCGAGCTTCAGAACAGCAACTCCTGTGAGGTAAAATTACATTTGAAGATTATATTACAGAAAACTGATAAATATTGTCAAGGTTTATTCGAAGAGTTTGATAGTAGACCGTTCCCGTGGAAGTCGGCAAGGCTACAGAGTTAATGTATGAATTAACCTTATGTTTACAAGGTTCTTGTTTAAGATATTAAAGTCAAAGAAAAAACGAACTTTAAAAGAGCAAGTATCTACAAATGTCAAGGTTATAAACAAAAGCCAAGTTTAAAGGAGAAACGAACTGTTAACAAATAAGCATTTACAAATTCAATGGTAATAAACCAAAATAGAGTTTAAAAGAAAAACAAACTTAAATAAACAAGCATTTACAACTACAAGTTATCGACAGATGTCGAAGTATGGAAGGAGAAACTAAAAGAACTTTAATAAACAAGCATTTACAAATACAAGTATTGACAGAAGTCACAATAAGACAGGAGAAACTAAATAACATCAGCTGATTTGAAGAACGCATTATCACCAACTATATATATATATATATATAGCAACATAAAACCAATCTCTAACAAAGGTTGAGAAGTTCTTGCAGAATCAGTAATAAGCATTTTTTTAAGAAGAGCTATCATTTATAGAGAGAAGCAAGGCTACAGAGAACTCAGGGTGAGTGAAGAAATAATAGAATTAAAGAGAATTAAGTGTTGAGAGTAGAAAGTGAAAAACTGATGTTGTATGTCCCTAGTAATTGCGACTGTGAATCTTGCAGGTGCTGTATCCAATCTTAGATGTGAAGAGGCAGACTGAGTACTGGCGTTCATCATCTCTGTGGCAGTCTCTCTCCCATCCCATTCCCCTTTCCCCCTCCGGGGTACTCAGCACAAAGGATTAATATTCGTTTTGAGTAGTTCGGGTCGGGACTGAGGAGTTATCTTCTGCTTCTGAGGAAATCGAATTGAAGTATCCTGACACACCTTCAGGGGATTGGTATTTCTTTAATTTGATTGCACCTCGGTCGTCATGAGACCTACTTGTGCTTGGTTTTCTTGTCCCACATCTTGAGGTCCATTTCGGTTGTCCAGCTACTTATTTAGGGCTTATGTGAGATAATAATTATTGGCGACAGAGGGACTAGGAACTTTTCCTTAGTCTCCTTTCTGTCCTGAGTTCCATCTAATGCACTTGATGGACTTAATGCACTTGATACTGCTTGTACAGATTCACCTTATCGATTGTTTAATGACTGGAAAAAAAATGTTATCCTAGATGTTTTAAATGTGTTGGATTGCTCCTGTTGGTCAGACAACTCCTTTGTTTCCTCCCTTGTTCCCTCCCTTCCCTGTTCTGATGCATTCCTAGAAGGCCCGGAATTCCGCTGCTCTGCGAGTGCCACATTTAATCCACACCCTGGAAATACTTTGGGTTGTGCTCCGGGCCTAAGGTACTATTATCTAGGGAGCAGTCCCTTAATTGCATGCCTTCAGTTCACTTTTTTGCTGTCTTCTCTCCTGTAGCTGTCTCCCACTTCCTCTTATTTGTAGCTGGTGCTCTGCCCCGTACCTTCTCAGATCTCCTCTCCAACTGGGTAAGATCAGGGTAAGGATAAAGGCGCTATAATGAATGAAGACTCTGTGGAGGGATATAGTAGATATGGGTGGTGCCAACAGCAGATGGTGGTGCACAGGGCAAAAGGTAGAGGTTGAGTGGGTCACAACTGTGAGCACATGCAAGTTGCATCCAGCACTAGCCAGACTGCTTCTCTGAGACTCAAAGGGTACTCTCTCAGCAGCTGCTGCTCTCACCTCACGCATCTCATCTCACTCCTCTCGTTTTGTGGCTCCAGGTGGCCTTTCCAATAGCCCTCTCCAATAGTTCTAGGGCAATCCCAGTCCCAATTCTGAGTGCTCAGTTACAAGGACTCCCAAGCCCAGTATCAGTGTTTAACTGCAGATACAAGGCACATGACTCTCTCCTGCCTATGTTGTGGTCACACAGTCCTCCGTACTTAAGCAGCTGGTTCCAAGGATTGAAACACTGAGTCAGCACACTGAGCACATGGAGCAGCAGACTGGGTACCCGCGCTACCCGTAACTGTCCTTAGCACAGACGGGGTAAGCTGTGTTCTGTACCATATTGTACCCTGTCCACAAGCTACATGGCTGCAGGCGGTGGCTAGGCAATGGGTGGTGGGGTGAGAGGGAGCAGAGGAACAGCAAGACTAAAAGGCAACTAAAAGACAGCTGAGAACCCAGGCACCCCCTGGCCCTGCTGCACGTCTCCACTTTCTACCCTCAGCCCTCCCTTTGCCACCACCGCCTCTGCAGCACCACCTCATGCAACCACCTTCCTCACAGCTCCCAGCTCACGACTCCTGCTCCGCTTGGTTCTGCCCTGCTTCTTGCCATAAAACCACCAGCTGCACTCTGTACACTGTGCCTTCCTCGTGACTCCTTGCTCCCGGCCTGGGCTCCCGGCCCCGCTCTGCTCCTTACTCCTTGCCGTCGTGGAACCATGAACACTGTGCGATACGTCACCTCCTCCAAGTCTCAACAACCCAAGTACACACTCGGCTTTCACTGGAAATAACAGTAGTCTATAGATAGGAATTCAAACACCTCGAAAGCTGTATGAGCTACACCTCTGACTGTAGCATTCACAATTACACAACGAGTGAAACTTGACCAACAATTCTCACTCCGGTTGATATAGATGCTCCATGAGCACTCAGGATTCACTAAATACCAACCAACAACTCACACTCACTCAAGAATAAACTATTGGCACCATCAATCAAATTTCATGACAAGTACCTCACTGCAGACAATAAATTAACCATGTGTCTTCTACACTTGTGTGTTATCAGAGGATCTTAGGCCATGATGACTCGCCAACAACAATTGCAGACATTTTTTAGTAAAAAGCACCACAATCACTTCGAGTACGATGACTCCACAAAACACAACATTTAGCAATAATGGGGGTCATGTGGAGCACCCATCATGCACATTATATATGTGGTGTGCATCATCTGCTGTTCCATGGGGGGCCTAGGTACGAGGAGTGCCATGGCATAGAACTCTTGGTTTGGGGCTGAGGGGAGGGGCACAGGGAAGGGCTAAGTGACACAGGGAGGTGGGGCCATGACGGGGTTGGCCCTTTTTGGAAGGTGTAGGAGGGCACTTTTTGGTGTAGGGTACAGTACACAGGGCAGGGTGAAAAAAGCAGGTGATAAAGTCTTACATTCTACTTGATGTAAATAAATTTTGCTGTGCGCAAATGACCCAATAAGGGCGAGGTTGAGGCTTCCTCTTCTATTTTTTTTTCTTTTCAGGAAAGAGATGGAAGGAATACCTATTCATAAATATAGGGAATAGCTTAAAAACCGTGACATGCAACTTGAATGGGGCCAATAACAATGTGAAGTTTCAAGCGATACTCAATTGGCTAAAGACATTACAATCTTGGGTATTCCTTCTTCAGGAAACTCATCTAAAACTCCAGAGAAAGCTGCCCAAATTCCTTAATTTTATCACCCAATCATTTTTTGCGCTAGCTAGTGCAGCAATTCGTGGGGTGACTATTCTAGTCACACAGGACTTTCCTGGGGGTGGTAAAACAGGTCTTCAGGGACCATAGGCAAGGTGGATAACAATCAGTACATCGGTAGAAGGGAAGGAGATTCATTTTGTGAGCTTTTATGGCCCTATCGAAAACTATGTAACTTCTTTGCGGGCTTTGTATGATCAACTGTCTATACTTTCTGTTTTTTTTTTATTATAGGAGGGGACTTTAATATTATACCTAATATACAGATGGAAACATCATACAGGAATACAAATCAGAATAAACCAAGAGCGTTTTGATTGCTTGCCAAGATGGTTTCGGATCTAGCACTGGTAGATGTGTGGAGGGCAGACCAGGGAATTTAACTGCTTTTCTCAAAGGTATAATACAGCTTTGAAGATTGATTTTATCTTAGTCTCATTCACTATAGTGAGACAGGGGTTAGATATTTTCGCTAATCCTTTCTCAGATCACCCCGTCCCTCCAGTGAGTATTATTATGATCAACAAGCAGATAAGTCGTACACACTGGAGCTTTGATAAGTCCCTTTTAGCAGATGAAGGTTAGGTTACAACCCTCAAAGCAACAGTTACAGAATTTTTGAACATTAATAAAGGCTCAGCCTCCCTTTTTAATATTTAGGAAGCCACAAAAGCCACATGCGAGGCAAAGTAGTTTCTTTTAAAGCCTACATGGACAGAGCAGCCAAAGAAAAAAAGTCTAAATTTCAACAAGAACTTGATCAAGCATCAAGGAGTCATCAATTGCTATATAACCATGAGACAGTTTCTGGACTCGAAAGGGCTCAGAGTAGTCTGAGAGATTTCTATATGTCTCGGGAAATACTTAATCGGCGTACAATCTTTCAGAGACAGTAGGAAGAGAATGATCACGTAGAGAAATTCCTGGCCTGCTCAGTAAAAAGAAAGTCCATTACCAATTTGATTAAAGCTGTATTTGACGACGATCAAGGCGTAATTGTGAACCAGCCTAAAGATATAGAGGTTTTCCTCTCCCATTATACAAATCTTTACACTGCTACAATGCAAGCTAATCCACCACAGATCAACCAGTGCCTAAACTCAGTGGAGCTACCAAGGTTAGATAGAGAGGCACAAGCTCTATTATCAGCTCCTATAACTCTATCAGAAGTAACAGAGGCAATATGGGGTGCCCCCAATGGAAAGGCCTCCAGAGAGGATGGCCTCCCAGCAGAAGTATAAAGTATATTAATTTTGGTTGGCCAATTAGCCACATTTTTGGTTAATCTCTTTAATGAGATACTACAAGGGGTGGAGGTCCCTCTTTTACCAGGACCATGGTTGTCATTTAAAAAAAAAATGATAAGCCATCGGAAAATCCAGACTCTTACCTGCCGATCAGTCTTCTAAACCAGGATTATAAACTATTTACTAAAATTTTGGCAGTTATAACGGCACAGGTAGCATAAGGGCTTATTCATGAGGATCAGTTTGTCTTTCTTCCTGGAAGCCTTCTGTCCACAAATACCAATTTCTTGATTCAGACGATCAATTTTTTTCTTGCATAAAACAACTATCCAGCCGCGATTGTAATGCTTGATGCTGTACAAGCATTTGATTTGGTCCAATGGGAGGTTCTGATTTTGGAAATGTTTAGATTCCCAGGGACGTTTATTCAGATCCCTACTTAAAGGCCCAAGTCAGGGTTTTAATCAATGCACAAATAGCAGGATCAGTGCAAGTATTGCGTGGTACGCAGCAGGGCTGCCCTCTTTCTCCAGTGCTTTTTACACTTTTTATTGAACCTTTGGCAGCGGCTATTCATCAAGACAATCTCATACATCCTCCACTTACCCAAGCATCTAAACTCAAACTGTTCGCTGATGACGTGATTCTATATCTTCGTGCGGACCTGTTCAATATTGCCAGAGCCTTTTGCAAATATCAAGTTCTTTTCAGAACTTGGTGATTACAGGATTAATCATTCCAAGTCTGAAGATCTTCTGTACAATGCTGAGAAATCGGTTCTGCCAGCGGGAGTGCGGGTCCAGTCCCAGTTTCCTAGCCCTATTAGATATTTAGGGATATTTGTCACACATGATTTCTCCTATCTTTTTTCAGCTTAATTATGCATCTGTCTTCTAGAAAGCTCAAGGCCTACTTCAGAAATGGCAAACCTCTTCCTTGACGACCATAGGGCGAGTGGCATTTGTCAAAATGATGATTCTTCCTCTGTGTTTATTTATTTTTTCGAGTATAATCCTTAAAATTCCCCAAAATGTTTTAAAGATATAGAGGCTCATTATGTTCTCTGGTCTGAACTGTCATATTATTAACACAGGGAGGTCCTCCTGTGGCAGCCTGTCACCACTGACAGGCAGCCTGACGATGGCGGATTACATTATCTGACAGGGCAGCGCTGCTAATGTACCCTGTTTCCCCTAGCCTTTCCCTGGCGGATTCCCCCACCAAAGAAAGGCTGGCGGAAGGGGTGCTCAGTTGCCCCTCTGGGGGCCCTGCACTGCCCATGCACTTGGCATGGGCAGTGCAGAGGGCCCTCATGCAGTGCCCCGTTGCGCAGGGCACTGCCCGCTTTACGGGCAGTGATCTGTGCGACAGGTGCTACTGCACCTGCCGCACTGTGGCATTGACGGCTGCTCCACGTGGAGCCATCGGCAATGTCCCAGCCCAGCAGAATGTTCTTTATGCGGCCGGCAGGATCTCAAGGGGGCTGGTAGTCTATAGAAAGACCGCCAGCATGTACACGGCGGTGTTCATAAAGAGGGCCATAGACTCGATGATCAGACAATTTATATGGGCCAACAAGAAACCTCCATTACAACTCAAAAAATGAGCTCTTATGGTGGAGGATGGGAGGTTAGCACTTCCTAATTTCAAGACATATTATGAGGCATCCTTTTTGGATTGGGCATCAAGCGCCACCTCATCACCCAACTCCAATTTCTATCCTCAATGTATGTTAGTAGATAGTGGCATTCAGCTTCCCCGATTCCTCAAACTACCTTGTTTCCCTAAACATGTGAGATACAAACTGCCATTAATTATCCGTGTCAGGATTTTGTCAGTGCAGGAGAAATATCAAATCCCTAGCTTTCATCCGACATTCAGGCTTTGTGATTCCTGGATGTTAGGCTTAGATTTAAATCAGGGGTATGTTAAAAAGTGGGAACAGGTGGATGTCAAGAGTTTTTCAGACTTCTTACAATGTGATCAAATTAAGACATGGGTCCATTGTCAAACTGAGAGGATTACTATCTCAGATGATCTCAGGTTCTCCTTCACTCAAATTCAGCATTTTCTCCTTATGGTCGAGAAATCAAATCACCCAGCTCAACTATATTTCAAGCCTTCTCTGGGAACTTCTGAATTATAGGTAGATGGTACAAGATTCTTCATTCTCGGCTTTCGTCGGAGATGATTTCTCAGTTTTTGATAAAAGCTGAGAATCTAACAGGCTGTAAGATCGACCTACAGCAATGGAGAAACCATAATATCCTATCACATAAAGCAATCAGAGGGGCGTATTTAAACAAAACACATTTTATTGTAAATGGTTGTTATACTACACTCCAGCTAGATTAAAGGAAGTATACCTTGAGGTATCCGGCTCGTGTCCACGCTGCCAGGCGAATCAGGGGGATTGGCTTCACTTAAGCTTCACCTGCAAGGATTTGGTAGTGTTTTGGGAGAAAATACTTCAATGGGTTAGCTCAGCTATATTGGTTACTCTGCTCCAGAACCGTCTGGAGCATTTTTGTGATCAAAAGAAAAACTACATGCTCAGTAGATAGGTGCTATGCACAAATGTGAGGGCATTTGGGGAAAAACCAGTGATTCATCAGGCTATGATATACTTTCCCTGAGGAATATAATTGGAGGACTTTATAATTTGATTAAGTACTGTATTCTACTGTATGACTTTGCTAAAGTTCATGTTATGTTAATACACCTGCTGAACTAAGAAATGAACAATTAAAAAAAAAAGACTTCACAAAACAGTTCACTACATCACACCACTGCAAACTTTAAGCAAAAATCATCGCAAACGCAAAACCCTATTAATACTCAAGCAACTTGTAGGCACAGCGCTGGAACTTCATCAATCTCTGGAATGGACCATGGGAGGAATTACGGAGTTACAGCTTCCAGATCTAATGTAGCATTTTTTATCCTTTGTAGTAATCAAATGCTCACCAAAGTTGATGGACCTTTTGACCCAATAAGTAGTGTGGTACAACCATCAACAAAATTTCAATACCACCCAAACAGTTTCCACACCATGACCAATGTGGCCATGGAGGGAAAACTCCAGTCTGGAATAAAGTTAAAAGATTTATTACAAACACAAACTTAAGACATGTAGACATTGCGCACAACCAAGTTATGAAAATGCATAATCACCAAGGGCTCCCCAAGATGCCAAAATGGATTCAGGTGAACTAACATAAATAAAACTAGGCATTCAAGGAGAATAATGCATAACATCAGTAACAACATCTGATACACTGAGATAATGCATTGTGCAGAGTTAACAATCATTAGTCAACTCAAATTAGCAGAAAGAATAATATTTGGCTGAGCACAGGTCAACCATACAGCTAACCAAAAATTTGTGGCCAAAATACAAAAAGCATAAAAAGGACAAAATTAATTTGGAAAAAGATAATCTTGGACTGCAGGTCACTGACTAACTTTGACAAAAAATAAGTAAAAAGGGAACATATCAGCATCTCAGAAGCTCGGTCAAGAGTCTTCTAAATGGGATAATAAAAGGATTATTAAATCTAAAAAGGGTATTTCAAGGGAAGGGCAAATGGCCGAGAGGAAGAAACCTCTCCAAGGGTCCAGAGTTCAGGGAATATTCATTAGTAAAGCATCAAGATCAACAAGGCATCTGGAAACACCAGGAGTCCCGCAAATGTCTGCTCGGAACTGCTCAGGACTGCTCAAAGTTCAAATGTCCATCAGTATTTTAGAATTCACAAACCACTCTGATTCTTCAAAGGCATCAGTTAATGTCACATTGAATAGGCATCATCCAATGGGAATTAATCATATGACTCCAAATGAAAACAGTCCAATTTCTTCCCAGGTCTGTCATGGAACATCTTCCATCTCTGTGACTCCATGCACTTTTGAAACAATTGTATACAAAACCAATCCATGTTTCACACTATTATTCCATCAAAGACACTATGCTATATTCTCTCTGTCCTTAAACAATAGAGTCTATTACCAACCAGCTAAGCTTCTCATGAGAACATAACCTAGAAGTAAGTTTACATTAAGAAACGGATCAACATTTGTAACACAATCATAAATTACAAACTTTAATAGGCCTCACTCATGCTAAAGCAAGAAAAAACATAAGATGCTTTTAAATAATACATTTTAGCAAAACACATTATATGCAATTTATAAATTCATCATTAATAATATTTCATCAATATGAGCAATATACTCTGTATAAATGGAAAAGCTTTTTTACTGCATATCATTTAGTACAACAGAGAGCTGCATTTCTCTAACTATGCACATATATTTTTAACTCATTAATCATTTACTAATCACTAAAAATCCTATATCGTTTCTATATGCACTGTTGGTCTAGAGTCTAAATTACATTTTAACATCAGTTTTATCCAATGTGATTTAATTAAAATGGCACCTAAGTCAAACTCTGAAACACAAGCAATTGCACGTTTAAATTAGATGTCAGTGCAGATTTCTATTTCAGTTTTTCACTCTTTTACTTTCATAAACTTGAGCTATAACATCCTGATGTGTTTTGTGGCACAAGGGACATCCCTAAATTTCAAGCTCTATCACATTTAATAGCGCTATACTGACCTGATACCCCTTTGTTAGGCATCCACACACAAGGTGGCCCACTCTCACCCCAAGAGTTAGTAAGATGGGAGAAGGCTGAGATCCATATGGTGGCAGACCTCTATGAAGGAGTGGCTCTTCAAATGTTTCAGGCATTGGTCGATACCAGATGGCTACAAGAGGATCAGTTCCTACTCTATGAAAGGTTTCATACACACTTGATAGGTTGTGGAAATCAAACTGTGCATAAACTCCTACACATGGAGTGATAAAAACATAATATACTGTTTGATAAGGAATTAGGTTAATCACTTGGTTTTACAGAGCCTTACCTGACCATCTTGGTGTAGGAGGTTGGCCTAGTGTGCGGTAGGTACCCAAGGTTTTTACACCTTATACCAGGTCCAGGTATCCCTTATTAGTGTAGTGTAGTCAGTGTCTAGAGGTGTCTGTGGATGGGCAGCCAAGGCCTATCAACGAGACATGCAAAGCTCATGCAGTACCACTGTGGAGTACTTACACACATGAAAGAAAACACTCAGTGTTACAAAAATAAAGGTACTCTATTTTGGTAACACAAATACCAAAAATAACATATAGGCTGTACTCCCTTAGGAGGTAAGTAATACACAAGTTATATACACTAGTATGCAGAAATAGGCATAAAAAAAGTCAGAAAACAGTGCAACCTAGTGAAAATCACAATAGGGAATAATGGCCCTAGGGGGAGCACAAACCATATAATAAAAAACATGGAATGCGAAAGCCGGTCCCCCACCTAGGTATGTGGAGTGTGTAGAGGGGAGCTGGGAGTACTAAGAAAGTCTAAAGTAAGTACCATAACACCCCCCAGCGACCAGTAAAACAGAAGTAAATCAATGTAAATTCCCCAGAACACCCACTTACAAGAGAAGAATAATAATGCAAAGACCAGAAGAGACTGCAAGACATCAACAGTGGATTCCTAGTCAAGAGGACCGGTGGAAGAAGGGGACATAATCCAGCAAGCACAGCAGAGTCCAGGAAGGGCAGGAGCCCCTACCCATCAGACTAAAGGTGCAAGAGATGAGTTGACGGTGAGGAAGGAGAGTCAGCACTGCACCCAAGAAGATGGAGACGATTTCCTGGAGGATGCAGGTGATGTCCCACGCCAGAAGGAAGATTGCAGTCGGATTTGCACCTTTGGATTCTACCAACAAGCCTTGTCACATGCGAAACCCGTGGTTGGCAGAAAGTGGTGCTGCAGAGGACCAGGAAGGACCAGGTGGACTCTATCTAGGAGGGGGAGTCAGAGGCGGACCTCAGCAACACAGAGAGCCCACAGAAGCACAGGCAGCACCCACAGGAATCCCACAGGACTACGAAAAGGAGTCCCATGGCTCTGGAGAACCACTCAGGGAACTGTGCATCGCAGGATGGAATGCTGGGGCTGGAGCTTCAAGATGCCCAAGATCCCTTGGAAAGGATGGCAACAAGTCTTGGCAGCTGCAAATGAAGCTGTGCACGGGGTACTGTCCTGTGTGGGAAGGCAAAGGCTTACCTCCACCCAAGTTAGACAGCTGGAAGAGAGGACCTTCGGGACCACTTCAGTCTACTACCCGGGTTGCAGGATCAACACAGCTCAGCAGTAGAGGGGATCCACACAGCCAGTCGTTGTTACAGTTGGTGCCTGCAGATGCAGGGGAGTGACTTCTTCATTCCAAGGGAGATTCCGTCTTCTTTCTTGTGTAGGCTGAAGATGGGCTGTCCTCATAGGATGCACGACTGGGGAAATGTTGCTGGAAGGAGCCATGGATACAAAGTTGCAGGAAGCATCTTGCTTCTTTGTTGCAGCTTGTCGGGTCCTAGAGGGTCCAGATGCAGTTTCTTTGGTGAGAAGTCGAAGTAGACGTTGTAAAAGAAACCTGCTGGAGTCTTGCAAGCCGAATCTGAGGATCCACCCAAGAGAGAGACTCTAAAAAGCCCTGAAAGGGGGATTGGTCACCAAGCTGGATGACCATCTTCAGGAGGGGGCTCTGACATCACTTGCCTGCACTGGCCACTCAGATGCTGCCAGAGTTCCCTGCCAACCTTGAATCCAAGATGGCAAAACCCAGGGACCCTCTTGAGGAACTCTGAGCACCACCCCTTGGGTGGTGATGTACAGGTAAGTGGTTGCTCCCCTTTCCTTTGTCCAGTTTTGCGCCAGAGCAGGGACTGGGGGTCCCTGAATTGTTGCAGACTAGTGTATGCAAGGAGGGCACCAAATGTGCCCTTCAAAGCATTACCAGTGTCTTGGAGAGGCTAGCCCTCCCAAGCCTGTAACACCTATTTCCAAAGGGAGAGGGTGTAACACCCCTCTCCCAAAGGAAATCCTTTGTTCTGCCTTCCTGGGCTTGAGCTGCTCAAGCAACAGGAGGGCAGAAACCTGTCTGTGAGGTGGCAGCAGCTTGGGCTGCCTGGAAATCCTCTGAAGGCTGTTGGAGCAATGATGGGGGTACTCTAAGGAGCCCCCAGAGAGCATGGACTCATACAACCAATGCTTGCAAAAGCATTGGGGTATGATTCCAACATGTTTGATACCAAACATTCCTCTGTTCAGAGTTACCATTATGTAGCTGGACATAGATATTGACCTATGTCCAGTACACGTGTAAAAGGGCATCTCCGCACTCACAAAGTCTAGGAAAATGGGCCTGGAGTTCATGGGGGCACCTCTGCTAATGCAGGGGTGTCCTCACACACAGATACTGTGCACCCTGCACTCTGGGCTAGAAGGCCTGCCATAGGGGTGACTTATAAGTGACCTGGTGTAGTGAAAATTGGCAGTGAAAGGGTGCCTGCACCTTTTCACACAGGCTGAGATGGCAGTTCTGCAGAACCCTTTGCTTGCGCTCCCTATGGGTGGCAAAATATATGCTGCAGCCCATAGTGATCCCCTGAAGCCCCAATGCCCTGGGTACCTAGGTACCATATATTAGGGACTTACAGCGGGGCAGCAGTGAGCCAATTGTGGGATGAAATACAGAGAAAGAGGGTACTTTCCTACACTTGGGATCTCATTACAAACACTGGAGGGATGGTGAGAGGTCAGATTGAGGTACCCACACAACAAAAAGGAATAGCAGGAGGCCTTGATATATACCCAAAGTTCTCTGGAAATGCATGTTTTAAATGTATCCAGTTTAGGGAGCTTACTTCACTCCTTCGTAGCTTAACCAGATTTATGCAGAAGCCTCGGATGGTTGGAACCGGTGGTTGTGACAGCGTCCTTTTCTTAGACCCTTCTAAAGTATTAGTGACAATATCAGGGATGACGCTTAGGCCGAAACTGGAATAGGGGAAGGCCTGCCTCCTTGCTATTAACTTTAGAACAGAGACAGCCAAGGTCACAACTAAGTTCAGTCATACTGGCCTAACACGCCATAACAATGAGATAGAAGTCCTATGAGCCACCTGCATTTCCCACGTAGAAGCAAATGGCTGAGTGGAGGCAGAGATTAGTGCTCTCCAAAGGGGACTTTGTAAACCACCAATAACAACGTATGGGACGTCCTAGTACAGACTGTAAAAGATAATGAGAAAGATGATGCATGCCCACCTTGACACCACCCCATTACTCAGTAGTTTAACTAAAACCTGTTGTGCACCCGGGTACAGAAACATGATTATCACTATAGGCCTGCTATATTGCGCCATTTAACACCCTTTAGCCCCTCACTTGGCTAGGGCTGGAAGATCTACTGAATTTTACTAGTACTGATCTGAGATAACCCTGACGCTAGCTGGGGTGGTGCCCAGCGTCCCTGCTGGGCCATTAATGTGAAAAACACTGGGCCCCTCTCTTCATAGAAGCTTGCTCTGTTTAGGAGGTGTAAGTCAGAGGACATTCCGGAGGGAGGTCGATGGGGGTGGAGGGTCAGGTTGCTGTAGATTGTTCCCCACAAGTTATGTTTATTATCGATGCTTATTCATTCTGCGTTACATCTTGGATTCCTCATCACATGGTCCCTCTAGTGTACTGTACATTCCATATCTTTAATAATATGTTCTTTGATCACAATACGTGACTGTATGTACAGTTATTCTTCTGCGAGCAACTGTCGGAGCATGGGCTGGTGGAATCATAATGTAATCAAAATTCACAAAATAACAAAGACAATATGATGGAAAACGGGAGGAATCACCAACGAGGTGTTTGCCAAGTTAAGGTGGCTTCATATTAAAAAGCTGGAAAAAAAGAAGGTAAAAATGCGTGCAATGAAGGAAACTGCCGACCAAGGCTATTATTTGGACACGTATGATTGATATATGGTGAACAGCAAGCTCTGTTTTTAAACCTTGAGTGTTCAGCCTAGCACTGATGATTCCTCTGAGGCCTTGTAATGGTCTGAATTCTAAGGCACAATACAATAAATATAACTTGTGTAAGCTTTTAAGAGAAAGCATTGTCAAGGTTTCTTTCAGCATTGAATGCAATTTACAAAACCTATTGATGCATGAAAAGGTGTGCTTTGAATCAAGTAGTACACAGGTTGCTTTAGTCACTGCCTGCTGCTTTGTATGAACTTTCTGAGAAAAACAGGACTTCGTTTTTCCACAGTTTTCAAAGACTGATGGGAAAGTGAATGATATAAACCTCGGCTGCAAAACGGTTTCAATCAATGATAACATTTTCTGAATTGTCCATTGCACCACACTGTGAAGAAACCTTTACTAAGGCAATAATCTTTCCAGCAAGAACAACGTAATGTGCCAGGAATTTCTATCTGAATGGTAATATTATTTTATAAATTGTCGATCCACATCTCAGTCATGACGTTGTACGAGTTTATCTGTTGTTGTATAGCCTGAACTAATGCTGCTGAAGCTGTAGGCCGTCATTTGTTCAAAATGGTCTCCTGGCTTCATACATTCTCATTCGACCTCTACTGAGACAGAATAAGGGCGATTAAATCTACAATACTCTACCGTCGGCTCTTTTCAATGCAAAGTGCCTGATTCGACGTATCGCCTTTGCACAGAGCCTGGCTTCCAGTTCTCTGATAGTGCTATCATGGCTATTCACGTGAATGACGTCGACCACCCACTACCCCGGGCACAAGGTTCGGGTGAAGAAGGTAGTATAAAAAGTCTTTTTTTTGTTTCCTTGTGGATTAGCTTTAAGATTTGTGCCCTTGAGATCACCTACGTTTACCGTATTGTTTTCAAAGGGATATATTGATTTAAAGTGGATTAGTAACATTTAAGATGTGAGGTGTTATTGGGAGTTGCGGACTTGCGCATCTGTTAGTTAAATTAATTGGATCAAAGAGGGACTATTGGAGAGGACGTTTCCGAGCTCATAGTAGGAAAAAAAGGTTTGGAATGAGTTAGAGAGTTGAGGAACAGGCTTACCTTTTAAGGGAAAAATAGTTTTTTAAATATTTTTCCCTCCACCAATAAGTATAAACACCTTATAGATATTAAATTATATGTTAAAGGCACAAACCCTACCATACATGCAAGCATGTGTACATACATATATTATTGCTTACATGACCAGACCTTCACGTGTGTTGTGCATAAATATAGATAGGCTGTGAATTTTACGTTTTTCTTTCATTTTTCATGTATATTTATTTAAGTCCTTATAAAAGAAAGCAGAACACCATATTCCTAGAAAGAAGTATATAGACAACATCATTTAAATACATATTTTGTTTTTTCAGTGAAAATATTATTTCTAAATATGTCAGTAAATTCTTCTACACAGACAGGTGCCTCCCCACAATTACTATTCTGTGATATATATGTGTTATATTAGAAAGGATCATACAACCATATTCACACAGTCATCTACTTATATGTTATCTAAATATAATGATATACATGTATATGTTAAGCATAGGATTTGTTTTTATTGTTATCATTTCAGATTAACTAAAATCAATATATTCACATCATAGTGTATACATATATTTGTATGTATACATGCGGTCACTCACATGCATTACACTTAGTAATATTTCTGTACAACAATTGAACCCTTTATGTCTACAACCAATTAAGAGGACACTAGGTAGTGGTGGTGAGCAATCACACCTCTATCTGCTTAAAGTATAAGTGGGTATAGTAAAATTTAAACCTTATGAAAACACTTTGGATTGCTGCTCTATAGGTATCCAGCACCCTACTACCAGGGGTGCAAATTCACATTGAATCCAAGGATCCCCCATGGTCCAAAAGCAAACAATGATACCACCGCATTTAAATAGAAGTCCAGAAAAATGTTAAAAGTCCATAGAGTCAGGATTCATATTGATGTTTCAATAGTATGGTTTATTGAAGAAACGTTCTGCAATCTTCAGTCTATTTTGTAAGAGAACAACAGCCAACACGTTTCGTCACACAGTGACTCTTTGGATGCTCTGAAATCATGTAAAAATAGCAGTCAGAGTATATGAAAACGCAGAGACAAACTTCATAAAATAAAGTGTAGATGACCATAGAAATGATATGAGACCCGTGATGGAAAACAAAAATTGTTTAAACAATACACCTGAAAGAGTGAAACACTACTGTCTTGATCATTCGTAGTCAGGGATCATGAGTTATGAATGGAATAGATCCAAGTAGCTCCATGAAAGACATAAGGTTACAGAATAAGCAATAACAGATGGAGATAGGAATTTGTGAGGAGGAAGGCTCTTAGAGAAAAGTAAATATTTCACATTAAATTATGTGCTCCTAAACCACTTGTTTGAGAGATACAACCTTATGATAAGTATAAGTAATCGAAAATGTAAACTGACCCAAAATTGAGTAGAACAGGGTTGTAAATACAGGTCTCCAATGTAGACAGTAGTATAGAAAGGTCCTGTATTCAAGATGAACCATGTATGGAAATGCCACCATTATATGTAATTTGTTATGATGTGCCAAAATAGTTAACTGGAGTACAACCAAGATATCGGTAAGAAAAGAATAGGTTCTTAAGTATAATGTTTGAATACATTTCTATACAAGTGCGTGAACTGACACATAGTAAAGAAGGAAGTCGTCACTTAATATCTAAGGTAGCAACACTCCCGTTAAGAGCCTGTGTCCGAAATAGTAGAAGCCAAAAGTAACCCTTCAACTGGATACAAATTAAGGCCTTGATTTATACTTTATTTGCTCTGCATTACAGTCATTTATTGACGCAAAAGCGGTGCAAAAGTACAAAATACAAGTGTATTTTGTAAGTTTGCACAGTTTTTGCATCAAAAAATGACGGTAATGCGGCACAAAAAAGAATAAATCAGGGCCTCAGTTATTGTAAAATAGTAACAGTGTGGATTCATATGGCAAAAAAAAGAAAAAGAAGGAAGAAGGACAAAGACCTACTCCACTTGTCCTCAAGTTGGCAAGACACTTTTGTTACATGAAGAAGCACTGAATTAAACAGTTTTGCTTCTGAATGAGCCGTATCTTTGGAGAAATGAATAGACAAGCTTGTTATAAACGTGGAGAGATATCACTGGACCCATTAAGAAAACGTATCATATTAGCGGGACCCAATGAAAGTGTAAGTCTGTAGAGTGCCCAATTTAATGGGTGGAGTGGTGAAACACTATTGATGATCCCAATGAAGGGTGCCATGGATAAATATAAACTGGCATTGGTATGCTAGAAATATGAGACACCACCATAAGAATTGCTGAACACACAGTATACAACCATAAAGTCAAGACAGAACGTGATGTCACTTACCCAAGGATTGTATGAAAACATCTAAAAATCCAAGTCATATTGTGTGTAGAAGAAAAGAGCAGAAACTTGGTAATATCCCTGCCTAGACAGATGTAAAATATAAGTAAGAAAAATTGTCTACAAACTAGATCATCCCTATTTGTTAAAGGAATAGCTTATAGGGTATCTTAGCTAGAAGAATTTATAAAAAGAGTAACGTTGAAAGACTGTCGGAGACATTGGTAAGCTCCAATCTAAAAATACGTAAACATAGCACAAGATACAAAATAAAATATTAGGTCAAAGTTGTGACCACTTAGAAATGTAAATAAAATATGGTGATGGAAATAGACTATGCAGTGCATAAACACTGTGTGGTTTATGCATGAAAGTGCAAACAAAGCCAAGCCCATAGACAGAAATGTGTAAAAGATATTGTGAATTAGGTTGCATCATTGGGACATCCAATAATAGTAGCAGGAGTCATATGAAACCGGCGAGGAAAGTGATAAAGATTGCCCCAACCCTGCAAAGTTCAGGTGTAGCGTGTGTCTGCAGGTATGCCAAAGACGCAACCACATGTCAAATGACCAAAAGTAGTGTGACAAGATAATGGAAATGCTATATAGATGATAATGCAGAGGTGAGTAGTGGTGATGACATGACGTATACCTAAGTCAAAAAGGTGTAGGTTTATACACCTGCAAACTAAGTTAAACATATTGTGTGTTTGGTAGATAACCATGCGAACAGGGCAAAAGTTAAGGCAGCAACTGGTGTTACAATAGACAGCATAATGTGACCATGCTCGTAATTGTATAGAGACTAACAGGAGCGCATACATAATGTGACCATGCACGCAATCTTATAGAGACTAACAAGACAGCATACCGGTTGATCGTCCATCCTCGATGTGGCTACATTGAGTCCCAGAAGCAAGGGTCGGGGGTCATATAAAGTGATGCTTTTAAACCACACCCACAATAATGAGAAAAAGAGGACTGTCATATCTGCAAATGCCCTAATCTCTGTTATAGAATCCGGCCATCTTGTTATGGCAAAACTGGAAGGTTGGGGATCAAGTATAGGATGAAAGAAAGTACAAATGGTCCATGATTCCATAAGGTTATATTCCTAAAAGTAAAAACTGGTGCTGTATGCGGTTTTATAGATATAAAGTACAATGGTCTTATGGCATGGAAACATACTCATGACCTGATAAACCAATAAGTATTAACATATGATTCATTTATTCTAGAAAATGATGTCAATGGAAGGGACACAAATAGCAAATATGTTGTATGTGTTAGTACATGCGTAAAGAAGCCAATATATTTGATAAGACAGAGCCCGCGGGTATATCTGTCTGGTATTATGTAAATAAACTAATAAGTATGAAGAGATACATTGTTAAGATAGAAAATATGGCAGTGAAGGAAAGGCTAATAGTAAATATGTTATGCATAGTGTAAATGCATGAAGGAGCCATCATGAATGAGAAGATGATAGAGATCCCATGGATATAACTACCTGGTATTTTTGGCATTCAATGTCAAGCACCATACAAAAACATGTTAGCTATAGTGTCTAGTCCATCAAGCAAAAAACTGAAAGGGCCATCGTATCCAAATCAGCTACAATCTAAATGCATAAATATGACTATTGGTAGAATGAGAATCATAAGTGAATGCATTGAACACACCCTCATAAAATGTCATAGGTACAGAAATCTAAATGGAACAGATATTGATGAGCCCCATGACTTCAGCAATAAGTAATATATGCAAAAATATACAGACAAAATAACAGATAATGTGCTGAAAGAAAATATGTTTGATGCAGTGTAAAGTATTGTTGTGTAGCCATTTTAGTTAAAGCACCATGCAGGTTATTTTAGCATACTAGGCCTGCCGCTGTGCACTTTAACCTAGATATATTTTATTCAGCTTTGTTTTGTTATTCTTACAATAGCCACTTTTGCGGTCTTGTTTTATTTCTCTCTAGCTGTTTTTGCCTAGTCCAGCACTACGTTCTTAAACAAGACATTCTTGCTCACTCTGTGCTTCTTTCAAGGCTGCAGTAAAATAGGTTGCCGGTGAACATGGTACAAGTTTTGTCTCTGACATTCATAGAAAAACACACATCCTTACGTAGGGACATTTTCTCAGAACATCAGCTGTTTTATTAAAAAAGCACTTCCCTGTCTTTTACACATTAGAGGGAGATTTCAGCCAGAGAACCACGACTGTATGCTGATTGCTGAACGCTCCGCTACAGCTTCTTATGCAGACTTCAGGCCTTTGCTCGGGTATGGGGGATGATGTCTTCATGGGGGAAGGGCAGAATTAGAGCTTAACACGCTGTGCTCTATTATAGCCTAGGTAGGAATTAGTCTATTGACTCTAGTGACAATATGGTAGCATTATTTCTATGCTTTACTCTCCTTGTCACTATTTTAACCTTGTCATGCTGTATCGTCCTGGTTATTGCAGCACATGCTTTGCTATCTAAGATGCAGTTGCTTCATTAAAATCTTATTGAAACATATACTGCCTCTGTCATTGTGTATGTGAGACTAATGTAACTGAGAGAAACGGATGAGACCTGAGTGACCACGGTTTCCCTGAGAAATCAATTGTGTCATGCCCTCGGCTGCCCAATCATCCCTGCCCTTGGGTAGAGATGAGGCACTGCTAGTTAGCCGGAGCAAAACTCGGATTGGGGCTACAGGTGTCACCTGTAGTGGGTCAGACTCAGTCTCCCACACCGCAGGCGATTCTGCCGCTCAAAATCCAGTAGTCTCATTAGAATAATGAGAGCCTACATGACAGTATCAGTGACGCATGCAAGATGTATAGACAGAGCAATAGATAATGTATTCAGAAGAAATGTGTGACACAGTACATATAACATGGCACAGATGAATATGTAGATATATTGTAGATAATACACTGAATAAAAGAGCATATTGCATGCTTTATGTGCTTTACTCATGAAAATGGCCAAAAGAAGTCTTACTCATACACATTGTTCATATATTATGTTTAACAACACATAATCCATGCATGGGTCCAAAACAGAGATGTGTATGGAACAATAAGTGGTATATGACATAAAGATCATACTCAATACAATGCTGATCATACAATTGAAGACAGTCCTGTGCTATGGATGTTCCCCTCAGGTGACTTTCTCATACACATAAGTACAGACCACGTATGACCATTTCATAAAGACACATAGTTTATGAACCCATCCATGACAAGAACAAGATAGGGTGAGTATAAGGAGAATGAAAGTAAATAGGACAACAGAGATATGGTGGGGTAAATACATCAATACCAAGTAAATTAAATACAAAGTCACATGCATCAATTAGAAAAATCCAAACTATGTGAAGTCATTATTCAGTAAGGAAAACATGAAGTTCTCTATCTGTATTCAGACCAATATCAAGTGCTCGCAGCCTAATTATCAATTTGGTCTCCATTCTCCTCAGAGCTATCTGCCTGTTTGTGGGCAATGACATGGAATCTGATGTCAATTTCTTCAGAGTTATGCATGTACCATATTGAAATGTGTGGCAAAGGGGTAGTGAGAATTATTGTTTGTTATTGCCCTAATATGCTCCTGTGTGCGTTCCTTAAGTGGTCTGATAGTACTGTAGTGAATCCTAGTTCGTTTTAATGGGATAACAGGAGTTAGCTTAGCCTATGGCTTGTAGACTCGTGCCCCCGTCACCTAGTGACTTTTAACCTACTTAGCTTGCTCTGTCTTAGCCCATTTAATTATTTATTTCTTCTAAGATGGCTGCCTTGTTGATAGTTAGGCCATTTGTTATGAGTTACATTATCAGTGTCACCGCGCCAAGGTGTCAAGATCAAGCACCAAAGACAAACAAACATTGGGTGTTCACACTTAGGGATTTTCCCTCTCTATACTTTTGAGGGATTGTTGATATTAATTGACGTCCCAAGCATGCCTGTTATCTATTGTTTGGAATACACCTATGTCAGGGGACCTTGTAGATCTATATAAATACATCACACTTTAGACAGATAATCAGAGGGATTCCGATCAGAGGGCATCGCCACCATCGCTGATACCGATGCTACAGTCGTCTTGACGCTGATCCAGTCTTTGTGTCCCTGCGGAGTCTGAGATAGAGACCTAATTCCAAGGTAACGAGGATTGGAGGCTCTCTCTCATGGACACGGCTTTGGCAGATTAGGTTTAGCAAACCCAGCTCTCCTTTAGGTAGGAGGTTAGGCCTATTCACATTAGGGTAATAGGGCATATTCCATCTTATATATCTCTTTCTTGTATTGCAAAATGGTGGGGGTCTTCATAACAATGACTCTCTTCTTCACAATACTGTTACTTGCTATATTCATTATCCTAATCATTGCAGTTCATGCAACTTATCGCAAATTGCAGTTATGTTAAATAAAAAGCTATTATAACTATACTGCATCTGTGCCTGTGTTTGTATGAGACATAATATATCTGTGAGAAAAGGGTAATTTCCGTTTAACCATGACAATCCCTGAGACATCTTATTTTTGAGTCCATGCGTAAACGGCTGCCATAAATCACCTTTTACTATTGTGTTTCTGGTGAGGTGCTGCTAGTGAGCCGGTAAGGTTGGGATGATAGTTGCGACTTGTTGTAGGAAAGACGCAGTCGCCTACAAACAAAAGTACTGCCATCCTTAAACCAGTCGTCTTGCTCAGAGCAAGAGTCCAAACTACGACATGGCGCCCCCAATGATGGTGTTTAGGCACTTATTTACGGATACCCTGAATAGCACTGTCTCATAGACAACAGGTACCCTAAGTACCATTATACGGAGACGTCCGTGGTCTTTGGGAGAATCCTCCTCGGCTGAAAAGGTAACACCTAATTAAGCTGCAGGTTGTTCGAGCTCGAACTCATAAAAAGGAAAATACTTCCCCCATCTGGTGTTCCGTTTCCCTAAACAACTATTGCTAATACCATAGACATTCCTGCGAATGATAAACATGCACTGACACAACATTTATTAGCGCATGGCCTTACAGACGAGGGCGGGGATGTTACTCTAATATTAGAGGCAGCTGAAGCATACCAAACAGAAACGTTTTACTGTAGGGTCACCTTTCCTGAGGTTGACCAAAGAACGCACACATTTCACACATATGAAGTTGCGAACATGCCTGTACGGTACGAAGCATACCAGTATCATGAAATATCGCTCACATATTAATAGCACATGTACTACGAAGAGTGAGGTTAGGTCCCTTAAGTAATGAGGGTCCTACATGGCCTATGTTCGCCACACATACGCCTCACCCAGGCATACAGACTATGCCAATCGCAGATTTACGAGTTTTATATAATGAATTAGTGGCATTATATAGACGATTGGTTCAGTTCGTAATGCGTACATTGAACACAACACCAGCGCGTCCAGCACCGCCAGTAGCTGGTGGTTATCAATTGGCTACTGGGATTAATCCACAAACAGTGCATACTATTATGGGTAAAGTGCCCACGGAACGGGAAAAAATACCGTTCTGGATAGCACAGAAAACTAATCAGCTGGAAGCTGTGTTTCCCCATACGGGACCACAGGAAAAACATAAATTGCTCACTATGTGCTTGCCGTTTGGGATGGTTCCCTCGGTGGATGACTGTGCCACATGGGGTACAGTCTTCGCTGCCATATATACTACCACACATGGTACCCCGACACTTGCCAATTTACCGGAAGTGTTAAAACAAATACAAAATGAACATGGGGCTGCACCAGCCCTGGATCTGGGGATGAAATTAATGCGTAACTTTGACGCCGTATCCTCAATAATACTGAGTAATATTAAAGGGGAAGCGGTAGCACTGGCAATACGCCAGCGTCTCAGAGAAACTCCAAATCTGTAACAAGAGAGACAGCTACCGAAAATAATCTCCGATACCTATACTAGTATAGGACGGGATAGTTTGGGAGCCAAACTTAGAAAATTGGAGTTACAATGTACCGCCCATAAGGAGGGTACGAAGCAGGCACAACAGGGCTCTAAAAAGCGCTGGGACAAACAAAAAGATTTCAAAGAGAGAAGAAATAAGAGAGCTGATTCTCCACATCCGGAGTACTCCGAAAGGAGGTATAATCTTAGAAATAAGGAGCACATTAGACCTCCAGACAGATATACTGATTCACGTCCCTCTCGTTCCTTTCAGGATGCACCGGATAAACGTAGCGAGAGAGGGGGCCGTCAAGATCGACGTCCGGAATACTTGAAAGAAAAGAAAGACTCACCACAGTCTACCATTAAAAAAGAAGAAAAGACTCCTCAGCAAAAGCCACAGTTTAAAAAGAAGAAGGAAGCAGCACTGACAGTTAAGAATGCCAGTAGTATTGAGAACACTGTTGAGGAACAGGAGATGGGCAGTGACTCTGTTGGACAGCGCAGCAGAGGTCAAGATATGTCGCCGGAGTCTGAAAGATCATCTGGATGCGACAACAACTAGCGATTACATCGCGTTTGAGACAGCGGATGGCCGCGTTCTTCCCCCCGATAGGGTTTATGATTTAACAAGTCAGATGGAGGGAGACGTGAAACGCACTATTGGTGTAATATTTTGGGATGAACTTACTAGTGATATCCTATTGGCCGAGAGAGACTGGCCACCTGAACACGTCCGCAAGCTCCCGCATGGGGAAGATGTCATTTTGCCTTCTTTCTCCGATCTTGTTCCTGAAGCAGCTAAAGAAGCCTATGCTGCTGAATGGTCTTTAGCACAGGTACCTGCACTATACCGTAATCATGTAGGTTGGGACAAGGAGTCTCCTTGTCATGTTATTCCCGTTAGGTCTACACCCCAACCGCAGCCACAATACCCTGTTAAGCATGACGCGAAAGCTCCAGTGAAGGAGATACTATCACAACTGGAGTACCAGGGAGTAATTGAGCCCTGTACGTCTGCGATTAATAATCCATTATTCCCCGTTGCAAAGCCTGATCATTCATATAGAATAGTAGTTGATCACAGACACCTAAATAGTCATACACGCACATATGCTATACAAAACTCACACAGCACGGCACTAATAAACAATATAGTGCGTAAAAAATATAAAACTACATTGGATATATCTAATGGATTTTTCTGCCAGAATTTAGCACATGAAAGTAGGGACCTAAGTGCATTTTCATTTGGCTCTCAGAACGCTTTTGTCGTTTACCTCAAGGCTATAAAAATAGCCCAGGTCTGTTTTCAGCCCGTGTAACATCAATTTTTAACGACATTGCTTCCGATGCATTGTCATATGTGGATGATATCTATCTCACTGACGACGCCCTCGACATTCGTCTTGCGAGGGTCGATCGGATCATTTTGGGATTTGCAGACCTCGGTTATAAATTTTATTTTAAGAAAAGCAAGATAGCCTTTCTTAGTGTATTGTTCCTGGGATACGAGCTGTTGAAAGAGGGGAGGAGCCTGGCCCCGCATTTTCTAGAAAAGTGTGCTCAACTACAGCCTCCAAACACACTTAAGAAATTACAGTAATTACTGGGTTTTTTCAATTTTGGCAGAACGTACATTCCAGATTATGCAGAACGCATTAAGCCACTTTATGACTTAGTTCAGCCCAATTTTTCTAGCAGACGATGGACAATTGAACACACACACATCCTTAGGGACATACAACGGGATATGCTAGAAGCAAAACACTTACACACACGTGATAATAAAACAAACTTGGTCATCAGAATAATTGCTGGTGCCATTGGATTTACTTATGTCACCTTTAATGAGGGTGACACAGTGCTGATAGCATATAAATCACATTTATACTCAAATGCTGAACAATGTTTTGCACCTACAGAAAAAATTCTAACAGCAGTTCAGATGGCCGTCATTAAAGAGAGGCCACTTGCCCAGGGGAAACGCATTATTGTTGTCTCCCCGGTGCCGGCCTTAGAGGCTGTCACTAAAGCGAGCGTTCCGAACGCTAAAGCGCTACATCCACGCTGGATTCAATGGGCAACGTCTCTGACCGCAACTGATGTTGATTATATATGTGATCCAAGACCTCAAACACAAGAATTTCTCCAGTATGAACAGGAGTACCCAGCTCCTCTAAATATTTTGCCACTAGACAGTTATAATACTATCATTTATACTGACGGATCGGCACAACCAGCTGTAGTTACTAAACATCAATACTCGCCAGCTTGCGCAGCCGTGTGCGGAGTAATGGAAGATGGAGTTTTCCACCCTCACAATACCTACATGCAGACCTTAGGGGACTGCACAGCACAGTTGGCTGAGCTAAAAGCTCTTCTTCTAGCGCTCGAACATACTTAGGCAGGAAGCCAGACTTTGATAGTCTGTGATTCATATTACTGCGTCCAGTCATACAATGAATATATCAATCATTGGAAACTGAACGGGTTTAGGGATTCTAAAGGGAACACCATTAAACACAAAATATTGTGGGGAAGGGTGGCTGATCCTAAGGATAAGCTACCATGTGTCCATGTAGTTCATACATCAGGACACCAACGTGTAGGAATACACGTTGCCGGTAATGCATTGGCTGATGAAGCGGCCAAAGCATCGGTAGCTACGGCTTCTGTGGCTGCAGTGACTCGTTCTCGGATGAGGTTGGATAATGAAATACTGATTGCCGTTAAAGCTTCGGCTGCAGGCAAGACCCTTCCGAAAGGATACCCTACAAACTATATTTACCATATCAGTGCACAGAATGTTGCTTATACAAAAATTCCTGGGGTTGGAGATCGAGTGATCCCTAATGAAGACCAGAGATTAGAGCTGATTACAGCTGCACATGAGGGTGTCGCTTCTGCACATGCTGGTATACAGGCCACAATAACAATTCTACAGCAACGATACTGGTGGCCTGGTCTATGCAGATGAACTAAACAGTATGTCCTTTGCTGTGACATATGCCAGCAGATTAAGGGCTCTAATATCAAATGCCCTCTGCAGACATCCCTCTTAGTGTCAGACAAGCCACTTCAGTGTGTGTACCTAGACCATTGTGGTCCCTTACAGCCTGATGGTGCATACAAGTACATTCTAGTGGCTGTGGATTCCTGTTCTAGATTCCTGTGGGTATGGCCACAGCGGTCGGCTGACGCCCGGACTGTTATAAAAGATTTGCTGATCATTATCGGTACATATGCGGTTGCAGCATTCCATTCGGACCAGGGCCCTGCATTTGCCTCTAAGGCATCTAGGGACACCCTGGGGATGATGGGTGTTGAACTCCATTACTCCTCACCATACCATCCCGAGGGAAATTCGGTCGTGGAGAGGTGGACTCGTGATCTAAAGCAGTCCTTAACAGCTCGAGTATTAGGTTCAGGCCGCAGTTGGTTACACCACCTATATGGGGTCCAGAGAGAACTGAATAATCTGCCAAGACGGTCCTTGGGGGGACGCTCTCCATATGAGATTCTCTTTGGGATACCTATGTAGGTCCCAGATCTTGATGCCCCTGGTATGGTGGCAGCAGAAACACCATTTGACATAAAAGAACATCTCACTGTTTTACAGGAGCTTCAACAATTTCGTGATGATAAATCATCTGCAAGTGCTGCCACCTTAGGAATAAGGGAATTGGCGAGAACTTCGATTGGCTGGATTCCTAACGTTGGGGATCTGGTTTGTGAGAAGATTGCTGTGAAAAAGGAGTTCTGTCCATCGTACAGAACACCGGTGCCAGTCTTGGGGATAAAAGGCACTAGGACTGTCATCTTACCATCACTGTCTGGTTCTAAGTCGAACAGATTCATCTCCATTGATGACATCAAATTACACCATGTGGCCGATCCTTCACAGTAGACCTGGAGGTCCCTTGGGTGGTTCCCGATCCCCTCTCACTACCCAACAGGACATCCATCTACATAGTAGGATGAACATCACTACTAATGATTATGCAACTATGTCAACTGTTGTTCCAGATACTTCCTCGACCATGGGGAGGGCGGAGAATGAACTTTTGTTGGTTCCAGTCACATCTTCAGTGACCACCCCGCTTCAAGATTTGGCTGTATTTTACACAAACACTTCCACGACTAATGACGTTGTCTATCAAGAACCTCCACGAGCGGTGGATCAGAATACAGCGGCTCCTGTGTTTGCAGAGACTACCTCTGGCTATTTCATTGACATTGATGATTTTTCTTCGGATTCGTCCTCTACAGTGATTGACAATATTTCAAAAAGTAGTAAGCTGTATCAATGGCTTAAAAAGACCTATTTGATCTACCCATGGAACTATCTATGGTTCTGTTTGACATTTATTGCATTATTTTTATGGATTGGTTTTGTGACTGTTTTCTTTTTGCTCATAAATGGTCACTATGGGGGTCATTACAACCCTGGCGGACGGTGTTAAAGCGGCGGTAATACCGCAAACAGGCCGGCGAAAAAAAAAGGGAATTATGACCAAGGCGGAAACCGCCAACATAGACAGCCACTTTAACACTCCAACCGCCACGGCGGTACAGACAAGCAGCGCGGCGGTCACCGCCATCAGACAGGCGGAAGACAAAGTACCGCCCACAGTATTACAACAGGCCAATCCGCCACCTTTTCAGGGGGGAATCACCGTGGATAAAAACACAGCGGAAACAGCCATTTCAAAGGGAAAACGCTCACCTTAACACACTCCACGAGGAAGGAGGGCACCATGGAGCCGGAACTCCAAATACTCCCTGCGATAGTGTTCCTGCTCCTCTACGAACATCAGCAACGCTGGCGCCGAAGACAACGGTGAGTACTGCACCTACGACATAGGGGAGGGAGGAGGCAAAAGTCAGACACACACACACGCAACACCCCCAGCCCGACCCTCGCACACTACAACACACACACACCAATGCATTTCCAAACATCACAGTAACAACCCCCAACCCCCCGGAAGAATGCAATAAGCTAATATATACAGAAATATATACACATTCCAAAAATATACATCACGATTAGTAATGCAGGTATGCACCATTCAATGTCCGTGGACCACTGGGCCCAAAATGCATGGGCGAGGCCCACACACGATACCTGTCCAGAAACGGAGAGAACACTGCAGGGGCATCAGATAGAAATACAACAGGCACCTCAGGGGGAAGGGGGGGCACCTCAGCCGGATGACAGCACCACGCCAGATCCACGAGGGGGCTCCATGCCCATTGATGTATCCTGGGGAGTGCAAAGCCACAGTCTCTCAAGTCTATACAGTGGGTGGGTTGCCCACTGTTCCATCCTGGGGAGTGCAAAGCCACAGTCTCTCAAGTCTCTCCAGTGGGTGGTTTGCCCGCTGTTCAATCCTGGGGAGTGCAAAGCCACAGTCTCACAAGTCTCTCCAGTGGGTGGTTTGCCCACTGTACCATCCTGGGGAGTGCAAAGCCACAGTCTCACAAGTCTCTACTGTGGGTGGTTTGCCCACTGTACCATCCTGGGGAGTGCAAAGCCACAGTCTCTCAAGTCTCTACAGTGGGTGGTTTGCCCACTGTACAATCCTGGGGAGTGCAAAGCCACAGTCTCTCAAGTCTCTACAGGGGGTGGTTTTCCCACTGTACCATCCTGGGGAGTGCAAAGCCACAGTATCACAAGTGGATAACAGTCTCCACTGGTTCTGGAGGGGGACTGGTGCCCAGAGTGCATCACTCTCCCCGTGACGGTCCCAGTTCCGTCACTGCCCCTGCCGCACATGGGCTAGCGATGCTTGTGTTGGTGGTGCTTGCCCTGTTAAGCGGTGCTTGCCAGGGCGGTCTTTGCCCTATTCAGCAGTGCTTGACTTTGCATATTCTGACCTGTTCAGCGGTGCTTGCCCTGTTCAGCGGTGCTTGCCATGGTGGTCTTTGCCCTGTTCAGCGGTGCTTGACTTTGCAGATTCTGACCTGTTCAGCGGTGCTTGCCCTGTTCAGAGGTGCTTGCCATGGCGGTCTTTGCCCTGTTCAGCGGTGCTTGACTTTGCTGTCTCTGACTTGTGCAGCGGTGTGTGCCATGGCTGTCTTTGCCCTGTTCAGCGGTGCTTGACTTTGCTGTCTCTGACCTGTTCAGCGGTGCTTGCCATGGCGGTCTTTGCCCTGTTCAGCGGTGCTTGCCCTGTTCAGCGGTGCTTGCCATGGCGGTCTTTGCCCTGTTCAGCGGTGCTTGACTTTGCAGATTCTGACCTGTGCAGTGGTGCTTGCCATGGCGGTCTTTGCCCTGTTCAGCGGTGCTTGCCCTGTTCAGCGGTGCTTGCCATGGCGGTCTTTGCCCTGTTCAGCGGTGCTTGACTTTGCAGTCTCTGACCTGTGCAGCGGTGTGTGCCATGGCGGTCCCTCATTGCCCAGCGGGGCTGTGGCTGCCGGGGCCCTCCTGGGCACTGACTCTGGCGGTGGTCTCCTGACCGGTGACGATTGTGCTGCCCTCCTGGGCACTGACTCTGGCGGTGGTCTCCTGACCAGTGACGATTGTGCTGCCCTCCTGGGCACTGACTCTGGCGGTGGTCTCCTGACCAGTGACGATGGGGCTGGCGGTGGTGTCCTGGGCAGCGGGGATGATGGCGGCCTTCTCCGCCGTGCTGCTCTTCCCAGACTTTGGCGCTTTCTTCTGCCCCTTCCCCACCTTGGGAGGAGTCACAGCTGACTCGACACTCCCCCCGTGACCCTTGTGAGCGGTTTTGCCGGCAGGAGTCTTCACCCTCTCCCGTCGAGCACTGTCCAACTTCTGGTGCTTCACAGGGGGGGACTGGCTGTGCTTTGGCTCCGTGTCACACTGGCTGCCCTGGTGCCCGGTGCACTCCACATACCTCTAACAGGCACCACTGGTACCGACATTTTTTGGCTGAGGTGCTACTACGGGACCTATGAATTGGAGGGGGGGCGGTGGGAAAGAGGTCAAGGTTACTCAGCAAAAGTTTCTGACGAACACTGGGACGGGTAGCTGGAGGGGGTCTGGGAGTGGAGGAAGAGGAGGTGGTTGTAGGAGGTGTAACTTTTGATGATTTGGGTGCAGGTGCATGTTCTGGAGGCTGTCGTGAGGTGGATGGATGTTGGGTGTGTGTGTGCCCGCGTTTGTGTACTTTGGGAGGGGGTGTCACAGACACACTGGGAGAGGACACAGGGGACGTGTAAATGGTAGTGGGGGTGGTGAGTGCAGGTGAGCGGGGTGTGGTGCTGGGTGTTCTGGTGCGAGTCCTAGTGGCTGTAGTGGTAGTGCATGCAGGTGAGAGTGTAGACGACACTGGGAGGGAGGAGGGAGACGATGAGGAGGGGGACACAGTGGAGGCAGTGGATGTTGCTGTGTCTGTATGTGGGTGATGCTTGTGTGAGTGCCTGTGGGATGTGTGATGCTTATGTTTGCCTGAGCTGCCCTTGTGTGTTGAGGTGTGTGCAGGCTGGTCTGATGGTGTGCTTGGGATAGGCTGAGGTACAGGGGATTGGGTCTGGGTGGAGGAAGTTGGAGGGGGGAGGCTAGACACGGGGACAATGGCTGCCATCAGTGCTGAGGCCAGAGATTGCATCGTTCGATGATGGGCAGCCTTACCAGAATGAATGCCCTCCAGGAATGCATTAGTGTGTTGCAACTCCCTTTCTACACCCTGGATGGCATTCACAATGGTAGACTGCCCAACAGTGAGGGACCTGAGGAGGTCAATGGGCTCCTCACTGAGGGCAGCAGGGGTGACAGGGGCAGGGGCAGAGGTGCCTGGGGCGAAGGTGATGCCCACCCTCCTGGGTGAGCGGGCACGGGGCAAAGGCTGAGGGGCTGCTGGGAGGGCGGTGCTTGTAGGGGGGGTGGCGGCTGTACCTGTAGAAGTGGGGGGCACAGATGGTGCCGCCACCACAAGGGAGCTCCCATCGGAGGACGAGTCCGTGTCACTGGTTGCTGATCCGGTGACCGCCGTGAAGTTCCCCTCGCCCTCCGTCCCACTGGTGTATTCTGAGTCCGTGGTGTGGCCCTCCAAGGCCATGTGGGATGCAGCCCCCTCGTGCTCCGGTGCCACTGTACCTCCGCCTGATGATGCTGATGCACAAAAGAATGGGGAGAGCACAAAAAGGGGTGGGGAAACAGAAGAAAGACAGGTTGAGTGCATGGCTTACCGCTACCGTTGGCGGACAATACAGACACAGCAGCCCCCTGCACTATGCCGCGTTCTTGGGCTCTACAGATGCAGTTCCTGGGATATGGCCTACATGGCTATGGTGGACATCTACACACATAGATGACACAGGGGCATGTATACCTGTACTTGGCACTCTACAGAGGTGGGGTGGAGTGGCACATGGCCTGCATTACGGAGGGGCCTAGCCTACGGAACTCGCCCTGGCCTAGGGAAACCCACAGCCCTCCTCCCCCACCCAGACCCCTCCACTGCGCGCAAAGTCAACAGAATGAGAGTGTACTCACCCCCTTGTGTCTGTTGTGATGCCCTCATGCGCCCATCCAACTCAGGGTAGGCCACCGCCAGGATCCGGAACATCAGGGGGGTCATGGTGCGACGGGCACCCCTCCCACTTTCGGAGGCCATCCTCAGCTGAGCCTCCGCTGTCTTCTTGCTCCAGCGGCGAATGTCCTCCCATCTTTTACGGCAGTGGGTGCTCTGTCTCTGGTGGACCCCCAGGGTCCGGACGTCCTTGGCGATGGCACGCCAAATATCCTTCTTCTGGTGGGCGCTGACCTACATGACATGTCCAGGGGAAGGAGAGAAGTCATTGACAACTGCACCATCGAAGTGAATGGCCCACATCCCTGCCCTTGCCATGTGGCACATGCATTCACACTCCTTCATGCCCGCAGTACTCTGCCCCCTTCCTTCTTACATCCAGCCCTCTCCACCCAGGCATAGTCCATACAACTTGCACCCTATGTACTCACCTGTTGGTCTGGAGGACCGTAGAGTAGCGTGTACTGGGGGAGGACCCCGTCCACGAACTTCTCCAACTCCTGTGCAGTGAAGGCAGGGGCCCTTTCCCCAGACGCACGAGCCATTGTCTCTTCCAGACCGAAGTCACAGCAGCACTTGCAGTGTAGGTCCTCTCCTGTCGAAGATCAGGTATCAAGTGATTGAACAGATAGAAAATGGCGGTCACGTCTGCGGCGGTGACGTCCGCGGCGGTGCATATCATCACCGCCGGCGCACTTCGTCATTGGCTCCTGGGACCCATAGGGTCCAATGTTAACCAATGCAGCATTGCGCTGCGGTCTACGACCACCTACTGCGACGGTGTACAATGCCAGCGCAGTTACCTCACATCCCATTGTCCCACTTTAGAGGTCAGGCAGCCGCCATTTCAGGGTCCCACATGGCTTCATTTTCAACTGCGTCACACATACGTAGGCCTGGACTCAACACACATACAGACCACTTTTTGGAGTTTGTTCCGTGTTCTGTGTAGCTGTGGGTACATACCTCTGAATTGCTTGACTATGTGGTCACTGTTGTCCTTCTTAGGCACAGTCAGCTGGGACATGTGAGGAGATGGCGGAATCCTCCGGTGTACCGACCGCTGGTGGACCTGTTGACAATGGAGGAGCGACATTTAATCATCACCTACAGGTTTGACCGTGCCACAATCCAGGAACTGTGTACCCAGTTGGAGCCAGACCTGATGTCAGCTATCCGCCATCCCACAGGAATTCCCCCTCAAGTGCAGGTGCTATCAGTGCTCCATTTCCTTGCAAGTGGGTCATTTCAAACAACAGTGGCCATGGCATCAGGGATGTCCCAGCCCATCCAGCCCTCTCCACCCAGGCATAGTCCATACAACTTGCACCCTATGTACTCACCTGTTGGTCTGGAGGACCATAGAGTAGCGTGTACTGGGGGAGGACCCCGTCCACGAGCTTCTCCAACTCCTGTGCAGTGAAGGCAGGGGCCCTTTCCCCAGACGCACGAGCCATTGTCTCTTCCAGACCGAGGTCACAGCAGCACTTGCAGTGTAGGTCCTCTCCTGTCGAAGATCAGGTATCGAGTGATTGAACAGATAGAAAATGGCGGTCACGTCCGCGGAGGTGACGTCCGCGGCGGTGCTTATCATCAGCGCAGGTGCACTTCGTCATTGGCTCCTGGGACCCATAGGGTCCAATGTTAACCAATGCAGCATTGCGCAGCGGTCTACGACCGCCTACTGCGACGGTGTACAACGCCAGCGCAGTTACCTCACATCCCATTGTCCCACTTTAGAGGTCAGGCAGCCGCCATTTCAGGGGCCCACATGGCTTCATTTTCAACTGCGTCACACATACCTAGGCCTGGACTCAACACACATACAGACCACTTTTTGGAGTTTGTTCCGTGTTCTGTGTAGCTGTGGGTACATACCTCTGAATTGCTTGACTATGTGGTCACTGTTGTCCTTCTTAGGCACCGTCAGCTGGGACATGTGAGGAGATGGCGGAATCCTCCGGTGTACCGACCGCTGGTGGACCTGTTGACAATGGAGGAGCGACATTTAATCATCACCTACAGGTTTGACCGTGCCACAATCCAGGAACTGTGTACCTAGTTGGAGCCAGACCTGATGTCAGCTATCCGCCATCCCACAGGAATTCCCCCTCAAGTGCAGGTGCTATCAGTGCTCCATTTCCTAGCAAGTGGGTCATTTCAAACAACAGTGGCCATGGCATCAGGGATGTCACAGCCTATGTTTTCCAACGTGTTGTTCAGAGTGTTGTCTGCCCTGCTGAAACACATGAGGAGCTACATCGTTTTCCCTCAGGTGGAGGATTTGGCTACAGTTAAAGGTGACTTCTATGCCCTGGGACATATCCCTAACATCATAGGTGCCATTGATAGGACCCATGTAGCTCTTGTCCCCCCCCAGAGGAGTGAACAGGTGTACAGGAACCGGAAGAGTTATCATTCCATGAATGTACAGATGGTATGTTTGGCAGACCAGTACATCTCCCAGGTAAATGCTATGTTCCATGGCTCAGTGCATGACGCCTACATCCTGTGGAATAGCAGCATCCCTTATGTGATGGGTCAACTCCAGAGGCATCAGGTGTGGCTATTAGGGGACTCTGGTTACCCCAACCTGTCATGGCTACTGACCCCAGTGAGGAATCCCAGGACCAGGGCAGAGGAATGCTACAATGAGGCCCATGGACGGACTAGGAGGGTGATCGAACGCACCTTCGGCCTCCTGAAGGCCAGGTTCAGGTGCCTCCATATGACAGGTGGTTCCCTATTCTACTCACCAAGGAAGGTGTGCCAGATCATCATCGCCTGCTCTATGCTTCACAATCTTGCTTTGCGACGCCAGGTGCCTTTTCTGCAGGAGGATGGTCCAGATGACGGTGTTGCGGCAGCTGTGGAGCCTGTGGACAGTGATGAGGAGGAAGCAGAGGAAGAAGACATTGACAACAGGGACTCAGTCATACAGCAATATTTCCAGTGACACACAGGTGAGAACACTTTCTTTACTAATACATTTACTTTCACACTTCTACCTCTATCCTGTCTGTCAATTTCAAGCAGTATTTGGTAACTGAGTTGTACATTTCCATTACGGTTTCACAGGTGTGGTTACCAACGTGTGTCATCTGCTTGCATCCTTCATGGACTTGTGATGTGTGACACAGGTATGTTGACATTACTATTGAGAACGGATTTTGTCATTGTCATAGCTAATACACTTTTTCAAAATCACAGACTGACTCCAGATTGTTTTGTGGTTCAAGGGTGTTTATTGAAGTGCTAATTATTGGAGGTGGTGGTAAACTGGTGATGGGTGATGGTGGAGGAATGTCCATGGCAGAGTCCAGTCTATTAGTCTCACAGGTGCACTGCCCATATGGGCATAGGAAGTGGAGCTGGGGCACTTCCAATATGGACAGGGTTACAAAGTGGGACAGTGGGATGACAATCAGGGTGGTGTTATTTTTTGGTGGGGGTCTTGCCATCGTGGTCTGTCCTGTTCCTGGATCTCAGGGTCCGCTTGCAGGGTGGTTCTCCATCTGTAGGGGGTGGGGTGGTGGTGTGGTGGTCCTGTGGCGGGGCGTCCTGTCCACTAGCGCCGGCGAAGGTGGTGGGCAGTTCATCGTCCAGGCTAGTGTCAGGGGCCCCTTGGAGTGCCACGGTGTCCCTCATGGTGTTCTGTATGTCCTTCAGCACCCCTACGATGGTGCCCAGGGCAGAGCTGATGGTTCTGAGTTCCTCCCCCAAATACTGTTCCTCCTGCATGCGCTGGGTCTCCTGAAACTTGGCCAGGACCGTAGCCATTGTCTCCTGGGAGTGGTGGTATGCTCCCATGATGGAGGAGAGGGCCTTGTGGAGAGTGGGTTCCCTTGGCCTGTCCGCCCCCTGTCGCACAGCAGTCCTCCCAGTTCCCCTGTGTTCCTGGGCCTCCGTCCCCTGGATCGTGTGCCCACTGCCACTGCCCCCAGGTCCCTATTGTTGTTGGGGTGGTGGGTTATCCTGGGTTCCCTGTAGTGGTGGACACACAGCTGATTGACGTGTCCTGGGGACGGAGGTATGGGCCCGCTGGGTGGGTGCTGTACTGGTGTTTCCAGAGGGTGGAAGGTCAGTGTTGGGCTGTGCCTGTGTGAGGGGAACCGACTGTCCCGAGGCCCACGATTTTCCGGGCTGGTCAACTGGATCCAGTTGGCCAGAGCTGCTATCATCACTGTGGGCCTCTTCTGTGGGTGGGGTAGAGATGTCTGGATCCTCCTGTCTGGTGACGTTAGGTAGTGGTCCTGCATGTGTATAAAAGCAAGATTATTGCATCTGTGTGTGTCATGGTGTGCAATGGGTGGGTGAGCGTGTACCCCAGTGCTAGCATTCCTGTGTGGGGGCTTGTGTGATGATGGTTAGGGGTTGTTATGGGTACGTGCAGTGGGCATGCTTTAGTGATGGGTATCCATGCTTTGTTGTGTCATGCAGGGCTTGGTGTTGGGATGGGTGGTTTGTGTTATCGGTACATTTGTGAGAAGTTGGAGTGATAGGGGAGGGGGTGAGGGTGGGGGTGTGTGATAGCATGCAGGTAGGGTGGGGGATATGATAGTTGAGATTTGACTTACCATTGTCCATTCCTCCACCGACTCCTCCGAGGCCCTCAGGATGCATTATGGTCAAGACCTGCTCCTCCCATGTTGTTAGTTGTGGGGGAGGAGGTGGGGGTCAGCCGGCAGTCCGCTGAACCGCAATGTTGTGCCTGGAGACCACGGAACGCACCTTCCCCCGTAGGTCGTTCCACCTCTTCCTGATGTCCTCCTGATTTCTTGGGTGCTGTCCCACTGCGTTGACCCTGTCCCCGATTCTTCGCCATAGCCCCATCTTCCTAGCTATAGAGGTGTGCTGCACCTGTGATCCAAATAGCTGTGGCTCTACCCGAACGATTTCCTCCACTATGACCCTGAGCTCCTCTTCCGAAAACCTGGGGTGTCTTTGGCGTGCCATGGGGTGGTGTAGGTGATGTGTGGGGTGGTGTATGTGGTGATGAGTGTGGTGATGTGTAGTGGTGTGTGGTGTTTTGTGCGTGGATGTTGTGTGGGTGATGGTGTCGTGTGCCTCTGTGTGGTGGGGTTGTCTATTGCTGTGCTCTCTCTGTCGCCTTCGTCTCTATTTTTTGGTCGTAGGGGTTTGTGGGTGATGTGGGTGTGCATTTTATATTGTGTTGGGTGTGTGGGAGTGGTGTTTGTATGTGTATCAGGTGTGTGTATTTGGAATTGTCCAATGTGGCGGTGTTTTGGAGATGTGTGTGTATTTTGAGCGCAGCGGTGTGTACCGCCAATGGAATACCGCGGTTGAAAGACCGCCGCGTGGATTCGTGGGTCGTAATAGCATGGGCGTGTTTCTGTTGGCGTGACGGTGGAGGATTTGTTTTCGCCAGTTTATCACTGACCTTTGGTGTGGCGGACTTGTGTGGGTGTCTGATTTTCGGCGATTTCCGAGAGTTGTGTGTCATAATAGCTGTGGCGGAATTCCGCGGCGGTCTATTGTCGGTCTTCTGCACGGCGGTAAGCGGCTTTTACTGCCAATGTTGTAATGACCCCCTATATTCCTGATCGCTCCTCAGTGGAGCATGTTGATGAAATTTTAACACCACATCATTCTTCACATAAGGTCCGAAGAGATTTGTCCCCTGTAAATATTACAGCAATACCCATTACTGATGGGATTGTGTGGGACAAAGTTCCATTCAATATATACGGGTCTACAGAGATTATTCAAATACCATACGTGTTCAAAATTTCAATGTCTGATGTTATTACACCTAATGTTGTCTCTGATGATTGGGATGTCCAAACAGTTGATTCCATGCTAATTGAAATGAAGGACTATTCCGCTTTTGAAAGTGATGATGTATATGATTATACAATGAATTATGGGGAAATGTTCTGCTACAACAATTGGGGACATCACTACCTACACCATGCCACTAGATATAGGCCTCTCTTGAACTACACACAGTGGGAACACTGTTCGACACCACAGGTGGGGAGTCCAAAGTATTATAGCGATAAATTTACATACTTTTCTGGGCATGATACAAAAAAAGCAGAGTCGTATTATTTTAAAATACCTCCGGCACAAATTAGGAAAATTTTGCTAACAGATATAAAACTGATTTATTCAGATCCCTTTGTTTCCCGGCTCTCGATTGAGGGTTACGAATATTGGAAAAGCACTATTGATTTGAAAAGTGTATGGGGAACAGAACATTGGCAGATACAGTGTAGGGAGGCTTTGTTTCGAGCATGCCTGATTCCTGTGCAAATGATTTTCTTAAATGACACTATTGAGCAGACATCCTGTCTGGGGTTAGCAAAAATTAAAGATCTGAACACGCCCAGTATCCCTACTCTGGCAAAATTTAGTGATTGGCAACACTTTCTTCATGTCACAGAGGACAGGCTAGATGCGATGGTTAAGGCTGGTACCTATAATTCTTCACTTTCCAGTCCCGGCGGGTGGTTGGTATGGCCCACCGACACTACTGAGTGTCAAAGGCGTTTCTTGAACTCTTCAGGGGTTTTTTCAATTAACAGGCCTGACCCTCGCTTTATATCAGGTCAACATACAGATATAGTTACAACATACAGTGTGGGTAAGCTGTGCCAGCAATGGGTGCAGACAAACACGTTAACAGCGGTTAAGAAACACCTGAACACTCTTTCTGACAGTATAGACTTACAGGATTTTCTGCTAGGTCCTAGAAAACAGCGCTCGAAACGGTTTTTGTATGCTATGTACAATGAAATTTAGAAACTTTCCCAAGTTGAGGCTGCTGCACGTTTAAGGCAACTGGATAAGGAAAATTTGGAAAAAACAATAGCTGTTGTCGACAATGGCATGAACACACTGTCCAACAGGATTTATTCACTATCAAATATAGTGTCGTCTGCTATTGATATCACTCAGACAGACTTGTCCCGGTTATATCATGGGCAAACACAGCTACGTTCCATCATACAGCTGGGTTGGACATTACAGACACTGAAAAGTGGCCACATTCCGTGGAGATATATTAATGGGAGTGAATTCTTCACTGCTTTTAATTTTTCCAAGGAACAAGAGACAATGGCTAAAAGGAAGGCTAGTTTCACCCTGCTTCAAGTACAGAAATTAGATAAGTTGCCCTTCACGGTAGCAGAGAGTCCTTCAACTATCTGGCTCTTACACAGCATTATTAATTTACCGATTTCGACCTTTCGTTTCTCGAGCTGCCTGAAACATCTTGCAGTGGGACGATATGAGCAACTAGGAGATAGCTTTATTAAGGAAGAGTGGGAGTTGCCCTTTGACTATAGATGTCTGAACAGTGAAAGGGAGGTCTTTCTTAGCGGAAGTGAATGTGAGACTGCTGTTCGTCATTCTATGATATGCAAACAGGTGTCTCTTCACGGACTTTGCAATGCGGGGGTCGCAAATTTGGCCTGTTTTCTGAAGGGTACTCCCGTCCCCTTGATTCTACCAGTGTTTCATGTACTTTCCAATGGAAGTTATGTGGTACTGAATGATCAAAGCTGTTGCAGCATGTGACCTGGAATTGCCTACGCAATCTCGGTCACGAAGGTCGTTACGTGTTGTGGACATGTTTTGTTTCCCCCCACACGAGAGATAAAAGTATCTGACATGTGGCCCCACATAGATACTATTAATGTGAACTATTACAAGCTGAGTAGGCTAAAGGCGCTATTGTTTCAGAAACAGGTCGCCTTGACATCCGCAAAAGAGACATATGCTCTCCAGATTGCGAGATCATCGGCCGAGATTCAATCCCTTTTAAATACCAATTTCCCCAAACACTTTGGAGAGCTGGTATCCAGAATATTCAATGCTTCAAGCACCACTGGGATTGTCCATTTCTTTAAGGCTGTCGGGTCTGGTTTAAAGTCCATCTTTCAGACTGTCTTCGGAGTCATCCCGTCAGCCATCCATTCGCTCTTTTCGAGTGTATTTGGTGGCTTTCCAATTATTTTGGCTTTAATTGGCGGACTACTACTGCTATTTCTTCTGATTCGCAGTGGTTGTTTCTTTCCAGCAACACAGAGCAATGGAGCCACTCCCGCCAACTCAACTGTGCTGTGAGCGCATGGTTCAGATCTTCGGTGCACCTTTGCTGGTGGAACTGGAGCTTGACTGGTCGTTCTCATTTCGGACACTTCTCTGGTGTGTACAACCAGTCTTCCACTGCATATGGTGTCTCTTTGAACATCTGCCTATGGTCTGTCTTGCTGTGGCACCGACATCTCCTGTGGACCACGAACTGCTGATGTCCCCGATGAGGGTTCATACACGGTCATGCCCCTTGAGACTGAGGTTGCTCCGCGAGGCCACCTATGAGCCTTCCGTTGTGAGATCTACCATGGATGAGGACACTGCAACGAGTGACGATACACCAGGAAATACGGCTCATTTCTGCTCTGTGGATCCATTTGTCCGCCCTGCACTAGACTTAACTTCTGACGACGTTGACTCCTTTTTGAGTTCTTTAATTGGTGACTTCGATGACATTCTTTAAGATCATGCGTATCACAAATAATTTGATGAATTGACTTGCCATTCCCGATTCCAAATTATGCATTTAAATTAACATTTGCTGTTGCACGCTATCCTTGTCAGAGTTGACATTAACATCTCTGTATGTGTTTTAAACGGATTGGTTTTAACATATCTTAACACATGCAAATGCTTTTTTGGCTTGTTTTTGCCTTTCGCTTTTAGTTCAGGCGCAACTTTTAGTATTTGGATTCCTGTACCTTCTTCATACCTGTTACAGCAATGGTGAGGGTGTAGGGAATCCTAGTTCGTTTTAATGGGATAACAGGAGTTAGCTTAGCCTCTGGCTTGTAGACTCGTGCCCCCGTCACCTAGTGACTTTTAACCTACTTAGCTTGCTCTGTCTTAGCCCATTTAATTATTTATTTCTTCTAAGATGGCTGCCTTGTTGATAGTTGGCCATTTGTTATGAGTTACATTATCAGTGTCACCGCGCCAAGGCATCAAGATCAAGCACCAAAGACAAACAAACATTCGGTGTTCACACTTAGGGATTTTTCCTCTCTATACTTTCGAGGGATTGTTGATATTAATTCCCGTCCCAAGCATGCCTGTTATCTATTGATTGGAATACACCTATGTCAGGGGACCTTGTAGATCTGTATAAATACATCACACTTTAGACAGATAATCAGAGGGATTCTGACCAGAGGGCATCGCCACCATCGCTGATACCGATGCTACAGTCGTCTTGACGCTGATCCAGTCTTCGTGTCCCTGGGGAGTCTGAGATAGAGACCTCATTCCAAGGTAACGAGGGTTGGGGGCTCCACTCATGGACACGGTTTTGGCAGATTAGGTTTAGCAAACCCAGCTCTCCTTTAGGTAGGAGGTAGGCCTATTCACATTAGGGTAATAGGACATATTCCATCTTACATATCTCTTTCATGTATTGCAAAATGGTGGGGGTCTTCATAACAATGACTCTCTTCTTCACAATACTGTTGCTTGCTATATTCATTATCCTAATCATTGCAGTCCATGCAACTTATCGCAAATTGCAGTTATGTTAAATAAAAATCTATTATAACTTTACTGCATCTGTGTCATTGCCTGTGTTTGTATGAGACATAATATATCTGTGAGAAAAGGGTAATTTCCGTTTAACCACGACAATCCCTGAGACATCTTATTTTTGAGTCTATGCGTAAACGGATGCCATAAATCACCTTTTACTATTGTGTTTCTGGTGAGGTGCTGCTAGTGAGCCGGTAAGGTTGGGATGACAGTTGCGACTTGTTGTAGGAAAGACGCAGTCGCCTACAAACAAAAGTACTGCCATCCTTAAACCAGCAGTCTTGCTCAGAGCAAGAGTCCAAACTAAGACAGTACTGCCAACATAAATCTGTTGGCATTGACAAAAAATGCAATATACAAGAAACTTAGGGGGTCATTCTGACCCCGGCGGGCGGCGGGAGCTGCCTGCCTGGAGGGAACCGCCGAATGACCGCACCGCGGTCAAAAGACCGCGGCGGCCATTCTGGCTTTCCCGCTGGGCTGGCGGGCGACCGCCAGAAGGCCGCACGCCGGCCCAGCGGGAAACCCCCCTCAACAATGAAGCCGGCTCCGAATGGAGCTGGTGGAGTTGTAGGAGTGCGACGGGTGCAGTGGCACCCGTCGCGATTTTCAGTGTCTGCAAAGCAGACACTGAAAATCATTATGGGGCCCTGTTAGGGGGCCCCTGCACTGCCCATGCCACTGGCATGGGCAGTGCAGGGGCCCCAAGGGGCCCCAAGACACCCGTTTCCCGCCATCCTGTTCCTGGTGGTAAAAACCACCAGGAACAGGATGGCGGGAAGGGGGTCGGAATCCCCATGGCGGCGCTGCAAGCAGCGCCGCCATGGAGGATTCCCTGGGCCAGGGGTAAACCGGCGGGAAACCGCCGGTTGCCTTTTCTGACCGCGGCGGTGGCCCAGGAAGCACCGCCAGCCTGTTGGCGGTGCTTCCGCGGTCCCCGGACCTGGCGGTCATGGACCGCCAGGGTCGGAATGACCCCCTTAATGTTGCAGTTGATAAATTGTGGAACAGAATATTGCCTATTGGTGTTTTATTGGAAAACTGGTGTCCTGTCCACAGCAAATTGGCAAACATTGCATTGTGTGCATTAAAAAAATCCTTTCGGTCTAGCCAAGTTCTTTATTCTCTTTGGGGATTGGGCAGAGTGCAGCTGTGACATAAAATATTTTTGAAAGTGATTCCCCTGCTGTTTGGAATCTCATAGAAATATATTTGGCCATATTAGTATCCAGTTTCAGTAGATGCCAATAATAGATTATGGCTCAGGGCACTATAATCTTGCAATCAAAGTGAGTTGTTGGTCAGTGCATTTCCTGTGTGTCTTATGTGTTAGAAGGGATTTTCGCTGTGTGTTGATTATCTTTCTTCTTGACTTCGACAAAGTCCTTTCCGAATACTCCCTCTGTCTCAAACAGTTCTCTAGTAGGTCCAATTCCTTCCTGAAGACATGTTCCTCACTGAAGATCCATCTAAGATGTGTCATTTTACCCAGGTGAATAGCATTGATTTATGCACTGGGGTATGCACTGTTTCCATGCAGTATACAGTTGCAGGCAGTAGGTTTCTTGTAAAGACTGGAAGATATTTTAGTCCCATCAACGTGTAAGATGTCATTAAGAAATTCAGCCTATACCAAACTGACATGGTGTGTAAATGTTAGATTATATGTATTGTTATTGAGGTGTTCAAAGAGAGTTGTGAGCTGTGTCGAGTTCCCAGTCCAGATAACAAGAATGTCATCTATGTATCCCCCTGTACATTATATGCTCAGAGACCTCTAGTGGTCATGATGAGCAAAGATGAAGTTTCTCAAATGCACCTATGTAAAGGCTTGCATATTAGGATGAAACATTCGAGCCCATAGCTACAACTTAAGGCTGTCTGAGCCAGTTGCCATTGTGCAGGAAAATATTGTTTTCTTGAACCAACTTAGTAAGGTCAAATATCCGCTCCGTGTGTTCAAATGTGTGACATTCCAAACAGAAAGAGTAGAGGCAAGAGCTGATAGGCCCTTGTCCAAAAAATGCATGTGTACAGCAAATTTCAATCTAGCATGACTAATTGAAGATGGTAAGTTTTGTACAAATTGCTGTAAAAACACATCTATGTATTCTGAGATACGTTCGAACGGGAGAACCAGTGCCAGAGATGGGAAGACTCTTGATTTATATATTTTAAAAAGTATATAGATACAAGGGGCCTGTGATGATGGTTTAAACATATATTTAAACTCAACATCAGAAATGACACGTAGTAAGTCAGTTTTGATTCAATATTTTTGCTTACTTTGTTTAATGGGTTCTTAGAGAGTTTGATGCATGGCCTACTGTTGGCTAATTGCCTATTTCATTGTTGTAGAATGTATATTGCATCACTACTATGTTACCCCCCTTGTCAGCTTCCTTGATGATAATGTTAGATGCATTAGATAATGTTTTGAGTGTTGCACTTTCATTCTTACTTAGATTTTTCCTCTTGTGTTCAGATTCTTTGTTGAATTTGTCTTCTAATTGATGTGTGACTGCTTTGTAAAAACTGTCTATATAGTTTTCAGGCAGTAGGTTAGGTACAAATGTTGATTTTGGGTTTCAACCCACTGTCTAAGTTGAGGGAGGATGCCATGTCCAGATCAGACAATAAATCCAGCATGAAACGTGGTGGCCCATTTGAACTATCTATTGAAAGACATAACGGAAGGTCTTGTACATCTTTGAGCACTCTTTGACATTCCTGCAATGATGGAATAGATAGTAAGGCATAACTAGGTTTATCATCAAAATATCTCTTTAATTGTAAGTGTTGTACAAATTTGTAAATATCCATATGTATCTGAGCAAAGTCCGGCGTAGATATTGGGCAGACGCCCAATCCCTTGCACAAGACATTTGTCTGATGTTTAGACAATACAGTACATAATTGGACAGATTAATAATCAACATATTCTGTGTGGGTGTATGTACAACATTGAGACTAGATGCCATATTAGCTGCTGCATTCAAATCCTCTGGTTGTGGGATACAGACCCGGTTGCCATTCTTTCTCATGTGTCTGATTTGCTGCTGTGTATAGTTACCCCACATATTAAGTGACATCTACTTCTTGATCATGTATAATTTCAAGCACATGTATACAGTTTTTTACATAATTATACTTAAGAACTTATGCTTATCTTACCAATATCTTGGTTGTATTTCAGTTAACTATTTTGGCACATTTTAGCACATTACATATATAATAGTGGCATTTCCATACGTGGCTCATCTTGAATACAGGACCTTTCCATACCACTGTCTACTTTGGAGCCCTGTATTTAGAACCCCTTTCTACTCAATTTTGGGTCAGTTTACATATTCTATTACCTATACTTGACTCTTCATTAGCTCACTTGACATATATGTGTTCATGGGGGCTTTCCTTTCTCATACTTCTAGTTCACGTGACCAAACCTTTGAACCCTTCTCAGAGCCGTGCGCTCTCATATTTGCTCATTACTGCATAGGTAATCTTTGGTAAAACTGGACTTATCAAGTGCCATAAATGCATTGCGGAATAGGATACTATGTTTCTCGCTGCTGCCACCAAATGTTGGAAGGTGGGTCATTAGTTGTGTGGTCTGCACAAGTAATAGGTCTGCACACGACCACCACTGGGAACCAAACACCCATTGTAGCACTTGACACGCATAGGGTAGCGTTGCAGAGCAGTCCAAGGCTTACTCAAGGGAGGTGGTGTGGGCTAGTAATCCCCATCATGAGCACACAAGTATGACACTCAATAAATTATTGCCAGTCTGTGTTTTTGCTTTTGATAAAGTAAAGTACATTCATCACATACACAATGCTTAATACTATGCAACAATTTACAAATATACACAAATTGATAGAACTACTGTTGGAGGACATTGTGTAATCATTCTTGTCTCCCAGAGGGGAAATATAATCCAACAACCCTTATGGCAAAACATTTCCTGGTAACCCAATGCAATATTTGACTGGAAGTTAGAGTGGAAGCACCTAAATCTGGCAATAAAGTACATCTACTTTGAAAAGAGGTGGCTGCCAGTCTCATTACTCAAATCAGCATCAACAAGGAACATGCAGAGGCATGTTGGAATAATTTGAAGATTGGGATTACTTTTAGATTACTCTCAGATTATTTCCTAATCACCCTTGATTAACCTGGTTTAATACCATCCTGCACACCTAGGAGACACAGTCCCAGAAGCATAAAAACTAAAGATCCAAGAAGCTTGTGTTCCACACTGTGTTGGCACCCTTGGGGTGTTACAATTCTTTTGTCATACCCAACCTAGGGTAGGGACACCAATTGTGCAATGTGGGAGCCTGTGCCCTGTCCATGGGTGCATGGTTGATGTGTGGCCCCATCTTCCTGGGGATACCACGATCTGAGCACCAAGCTGAGAAAGACGTTGGGCCTCGCAAGGCCTTGTGGGCCACATGCATGAATAATGAGCAGCTCTCTTGCTGTGCTGGGGAAAGCCGCAATTCCTCCAGCTGCAGCTGGGGGGTGCATGGTCCCACCCTGACACCCCTACATCAGGTAAGTTTTCCCTCATTGGGGGGTAGCGCAGGGAGCCCAACCCTGGATGCCCCCGCCAGCAACCCTCATAGCCAACACCTCCAGGTGCTACTGCGGGAGCCGGCACTTCAGTTGGTGTCTGCCCACTCCAGTTTGGTCTTTGGCCACCAGCTCTCCCTCAGCCGGTGGCCATCTTTGCGGGGGACGCAATGGCATCCCCAGACTTTTATTCTTGGTGTTTTCCGCCACTTGTATTGCCTGCTCAGAGTATGCATTAAAAGGGGGCTTGCCATTGAATACAATGGGCCACTATGTACTCTGCAAATGTAGCGCTAACGTTTTGGTGCTAATCCTGCAGAGTACATCAATAGCATCAGGAATTCTGACGCTATTGCCCCATACCCTGCGCCATGGTGCACCGTATTTTAAATACGGCACACACATGGTGGGGTCAGGAGGTGCTAAGAGGTGCAAGGAAATTGGCGCCGCACTGTGTGCAGAGCCACCTTTTTCAAATCAGCCCCTATACTTTTTTGTTTTTCAAAGACAAACCCTCAAAGCCTGAGTTTGCTTTTGAAAAACAAAACACTAAAGTCTCCCACACACTAGGAGATTCCTACAAAGGTGTGGGGGTCATTGCTCTTTTTCCTTGTCTCAGAGGGACATATATAGTCCTAGGGCTTTTTAAAGGCTAAAATATTGTACTTACACAGCAATTAGCATTCATACATTTGGAATTATTCCACAAAGATGTAAGATCCCAATATAGAAATTACTAAGAAAGGCACCACTTACTTCTTATTTCTTGTGATTGGTACACCGGGGAAGCACTTATGAGGCTCTACATTGTGAATCATTCTGGTTTATGGAGAAACAAATTAGTACAATATTGCACCACACTTGTTTAATAAACCAATTGATAGGTTCAAACTCCCTTGATAATCTATAAATGTAAACCTAGAATGCCTAGAATGGCTTAGCACTTAAAGGAGGGCACTGCCGACCAGAGCAGACAAGGAGAAGCTAGAGAGAAGAAAGCCAACATTGTCCAGCAGCTGAAAAAAGGACACATAGCCATAAATCTTGAGGTGCATGGAGAAAGATTAAAGATTCCATAGCACTCAGAAACCACCCCCTCAGGACTGAAGGGGCCCAAGAATGAAATAGGACCAATGTACATTTTGTTAAAACAAGGACAAATGTGGAAAAACAAGGATCAACAAAATGGAAGTGAAAGCAAAACAATAAAATGCTAAGTTTCTAACACCAGTTGTAAACATACCAGTCATTTAGAAGTCTAGAACATCACTTATGATGGAGATAAAGATTTAACAGCACCACTGACCTGCATACATTGAATCATTACCAATGGATGGCCATGTGGAAGACCTGCATATACACTCCAAAGAAGATTAAAAAGAGCTATACGGTCAAATATTTAAAGCCTATGGAATACATATATGGAACAGAAAATGAGGTCCAGGCTACAAGAACTATCATCCCAATCACTTTGTCATGAAATCCTCCTCTAAAACAGCCACAACCAAGGATCCAAGAAGTAATTTAATTTTTTTTTAGCTTCTTGTGATGGAGAGTGGAGCACTGCAAGACAGCAGGCATCCAAGGGATCTACATGATACTAATTAACAGTGCCAAGAAGCAACTACAGAATAACCTGAGTAATCAGGGGCCCTCCATCATAACCTAAATATAAATATGACACCTACCATGGGCCTCCAATCACAGGCTAGATGCATGGACACCAACTGATGATATAAAGTTGCCACCAGTACTCAGAAACCTCTGTACCTAGAGCCCAGTCGAAGAGGAACTACCAATAACCTAGGAGAAAACCCCAGGCAGGAACGTGCCCTAAAACTGCCAAGGCAGTGGAACAGAAGGTCTAATGCCTCGGACACTAGATCCCAGTATTCCAGAATGTGATAAAACAGATATTAGTGGTCCAAAACAAATCAAAGATTACCCTGTAGGTGCTAATGCAAGAAGTCTGAAATTACCTCAAATCAGAGCTATCCAGGAGAAAACAGATGAGAATATAAACTGTGGAAAGAGAGACAGCAACAAGATTTATGAAAAGTCAGACTCCCATTACACATGCAGAACACAGCCAGATTTACAAAATGCAAGGGACAGAGCATCAAAATTGGATGAGATCTAATTGAAAGCACTTCACCACAAAGGTCAACTTGGGTGTCAGAACCAAGTGAAAAGCAACAGAAAACAATTATCCATGTCACAGAAAAATTCTTCACAGGGTGCAGAAATTAACATAGACTACCAACCTGAAATGCCAAAACTAATAGAGGTGCATGATCATAAATTATTCCACAGAGGTAATGCAATACACACCTCTGTGCATGTGTCATGAACATCCCATGGAGAAGGACACAAGAAGCAAGATTACACTAGCAGATCCAGCACCTGCCACCATTCCTGCGAAGGGATCCCCTCAAGTAGGTAATGTTTAGACAAAACACAAACCTGAAAAGGCAGGTACTCAATGTCAAATGACTGTGAGAACCCCTTGCCTAAAAAGGGGCCTGCCTAAAAATAAGAAATCTGTTTGCTTTTCACTTATTGAATGGCCTTTGAAACACCTGCTGATTAAACAGACACAGGAACATGACATCAGTTGGACCAGAACCCATATCATCTAGTTTAAGAGTCAGAAACCTTGTCCATTAAGGCATAGTTCAATATACATCCAAGCATTACTTTATGCTTCCAGCCTCATAGCTGGTCAGCTGTAGAGTGATGGACTAGTAGTAGCCTAAGAGTGGACAGACTGCTTGCCTGCTTCTGGTGTCATCAAAAGTCCCTAAAATAGCACTATGTTCACATGCAAATGTTCCCACTTTCTACATCCCTTTATCCTCAAATATTATGCTATCTAAAAAGGCATCCTAAATATTCTGCATGTAAAACTTTCCTTTACTTAAAAATCTCAGCTTTATCGCCTTCTCTTTTTGCTTCCAATGTCCATCTCCTCACTTCAATCCTTTGCATGTTTTCTCTCAGGACAACCTTTTCTAAGTTTCATTCATGTTTGCCATGATCTCTATTAATGCATTTTGGAAAATTGCCCTTTACCCATTTCATTGATCACAACCATTCCTTTGAAAGTCATACTCCTGCAACTTAGCCAGACCTAGTTTCCTGTAGCTCATCTTGTTATGCCACCAGACCTTTTGCACAAACTCACATCACTCCCATACCACCAATGCTCCCACCTAACTTCTCTTTATTTAATCTACCACACTGAAACTGGAATAAGTGTATGGAATGGTTTTCCTGCATGCACAAAACTAATCTCAGTGAAAGAAAAACACAAATAACACAAGATTTACCATTAACCTTAGGTTCCAGAGCAGCGTGCTGCCAGCATAATTCATTTTCATACCTTGTCAGGGGTACTAAAATACAATTACAACTGTTATCCTATCCAAGATAATATAATCTCAGACTTGACATGACAAAGCCCAACATTAACCCCCTCTCTATTATTAGAAGGTGGCAAATTTTGTAAAGACAGATATTTCTGACTCCTTTATTTTTGCCACTTACCTGCTTTCCATTAAGGAACGATTGTGAGCCATCACACTGCCTGCAACTTTGCATATACCCAGAAGCTAGGTTTTGAATGTTGAGGATCATAAAAATTATATGCTGGGTAAAAACTGTCTAAATGCTAAGCCACTAAATCCAAATCAAGAACACTGAGGGGCAGATTTATCAACATGTAATGCAGTGCAGCAAGCCACCTTGCTGGGCTGTGTGAAAGGAAAAGGGCAGGAATGTGCCACATTTAACATGATATGGTGCATTCCTGTCCTTTCCTTGCACTGGCGCACAATGTGCTGCCTTGCCCCCACACCGGCACCATCGCACCTTGGTGCAAGAGTGCCTGTGTTGCAGGCAGGATTGTTTTTGTGCAGGAAGGGGAACCTCCCCGCACAAAACAAATCCTCAGAGGCATTTTCTTGTGTGTTGTATTCTGCAGCACACTTAGAAAGAGGAAACAACTAGTAGAAATATAGATATTGTTCATAGTTGCACCTCCACTGGGAAGGTGTAGCATTTTGACGCATTCCCACACTAGTGTAGTGTTGGTAAATATGGGAATGCACCAAAAACCATGGGTGGGTATGTGGGAACACCCACTCTCCACCAATGGCACATCTCCCTAGGGCTGAGTCTCGCAAGGCAGCAATTTATAATGTCTTGTGTTACTCCAGATTTATCAAGCCACTCAGGGCTATGTCCGGTGGCCTTGTGTGGCTTGATAAATCTAACTTAGGCTTTGTATCACCCTTGTTCCCCTTTGCATGGCACAAGGGAGACACAAAACCATGATAAGTTTGCCCCTAATCCTGCATTAGGCAGACTAACTCACTGCCACCCAACCCAAAAAGCAGTTAGATAGAAGGAACCTAATGAGCCAGGACCATTCCTCACAATACCTCTTTCAGCAACACAGGAGTTGGTGAGGGGCACTAAGGGAGATGTTTAAGGGGAAACCTTCCCATAAAATTGACCTATGCTGCACAAGAATGCAGGATCTGTTATTGTGTCTATAGGCAACTCCTGCAACCCATAAAAAGAACAAGAAACTCTATAACTAAGAGGAGGAAACTGAAGTTGCCTGGAAACTCCTCCAGCAGGCACCATAGACCAATATAACCTAGTATAGAGGTTGAACTACAGGCCCCAAATGAACATGTATGATCTAACAACATGGGCAGAGGGGGTGAGACACAATTCTCTGCTGCTGATCTGCAGTCACTCAGATGTCCTATACCAGAAGACCCAGTAGCTCTGCCACCCTAATGACATTCTGCCAGACATCCTAAAAGGAGTGAGAATTAATAAGCTCATCAATAGGGCTGTGCAGCAGCCACTCCAGAGTAGGACAAGGGAGGAGAAGCACCCTCTGTGTTCTCCAACCTATGATGACCACTGGGTCATAGAAGGAAATAGTAGAGATAACAGCATGGAAGTGCTAAGTAGGTTCCAAAGGCATCTCCAATCACCTCTGCATACACATAGGCCAAGAGTGTAATCAAGCGACATGCTTGAGTCCAATATTGGCATCAGTTGTAATGAAGTTCAGGGAAGGAACACCCATTAACCATTTATACTAACCATGTGGCCCAGAACAACAACCTGACACCAGGGGAGGAAGGATGCAGTGAGCCATTGTAGTCACCAACACCTACCAAGCCCCTCCCAGTGAGGGAACTCAGGCACATCAAGATACCAGAGTGCCCGACCCAAGAAGCTGCAGTACAGATTAAAACAGGAAGTGTTGTGAGTTTGGGATACCATTTGCATCTTAGGTGAGGATGTGACCAGTTGAAAGTACACTGGAAAAAAGTTAGCACATTTTGTTAAAAACAAACTGCTTTGTTGAGGGGGTCTGTCTGGGGAAGGCAGAGCCTTCTTCCTGAATAAGGAAAATCACAAAGAAGGGCATGAAGGTAATTCTTTTTTGCTGGGTTTCCAGTAGATAAACCTAAAATTATACCCACGTTGGTGGTTTTTAGGCATTTGCAAACCTTTTCCATGCTGACAATATATTTTATTTAAAGCATCAATTCTTGGGTGCTACTAGTTTATATTCTTGCTGAGCAAAAGTGCAACTGCTATTTCCCATTTGTGAGTGAAAAACAGAAAGCCCTTGTATTTAAATACAGGCTTATAGTCAAAATGGCAAATTCTCCTCACAAATGCCTTAAAGGTTTTGGGCACAAGAGATTTTCCAATGAAAAGTGAGCTGTTATTGGTGATGATCAGGGTGCTGACTCCTCCATGCTGTGTGGTACTCTCATGGCCACCCCATTTACGGCTGAGACCGCCATCTTGCCACCTGTTCTGAACCAGTTTTAAGGAGTATTGTCGAGCTTCAATGCACTGTGCTGCATCACAGAGAAGGGTGAAGGTATTTATGGAGTTTCTTTTGGCCAGTATCTAAAAGTTATATACCGGCCAGAGAAACTCCACAAACACCTTCACCCTTCACTGTGATTGACACAACATTGCATCATGTGGCACACCCGGGGCCATCATCTTGAAGTCAGGCAAGTATTGGGAAAACTTAATTGTGTTAAAAAAATGGTGTTGTTTTGTCCAACTCTGCCACAATCTTGGAATTTGGCCTTTCAGGATCATTTGGTCAGATTTATTTAGTTGTAGAACATAGGCCCTCATTACAACCCTGGCGGTCGGTGATAATGCGGCTGTAACACTGCCAACAGGCCGGCGGTAAAAAAAATTGAATCATGACCACAGGCTGACTTTTATGCCGTGGGACATATCTCCAGCATCTTTGATGCCAATAATGGTACACATATTGTATTTGTCCCCCCCCCCCCCCGGAGAAATGAACAAGTGTTCAGGAATAGAAAAAGCTTTCACTCTCTGAATGTGCAGATGGTGTGTTTGGCGTACCAGTATATCTCCCATGTCAATGCCAAGTATCCTGGCTCTGTGCATGATGTCTTTATCTTGAGGAATAGCAGCATTCCATATGTGATGTCTCAACCCCAGAGGCACCGGGTGTGGCTAATAGGTGAGCCCATGGTCCCCACCCAGCTGATGTAGGTATACGGGTGTGGGTTTGGCCCTAAGGGTGAGTGAGTGGCTAACAGGTATCCCTCGATATTTACAGGTGACTCTGGTTACCCCAACCTCTCATGGCTACTGACCCCAGTGAGGAATGCCAGGACAAGGGCAGAGGAACGTTACAATGAGACACATGGGTGAACAAGGAGGATCATTGAGAGAACGTTTGGCCTCCTGAAGGTCAGATTCCGGTGCCTCCATCTGACAGGTGGATCCCTGTACTACTCACCCAAGAAGGTGTGCCAGATTATCGTTGCACGTTGCATGTTGCACAACCTGGCCTTGAGACGCCAGGTGCCTTTTCTTCAGGAGGATGAGCCTGGAGATGGTCGTGTGGCAGCGGTGGAGCCTGTGGACAGTGATGAAGAGGAGGCAGAGGAAGAAGATGTGGACAACAGAAGTACTCTCATTCAACAGTACTTCCAGTGACACACAGGTAAGACACTGAAACTTCACCTTCCATTGCAGTATTGTGTTTGACATTGAACATGGTAGCCTGATTTCCTTATTTCTATGGCCACTTACTGTACCCTTTGGCATCTCTATTTTCAGATCTGTGTGCCCCACTCTGGCTCCTGGTGTGTTTACTGCTGCCCACTACAGATCATTCCGATGTTAATATTACAGTTGATTAGAATTCCAATGTTTAAAGTTTGTGAAACTAATAAATTTCTCTTATAATCCACAGACTCCATACTTGAATTTGTTGAAAGGGTGTTTATTTAGGTGCTAATAAGTGTAGGGGGTATTGCATGGACTTGGTTGTTGATGGAGGAAAGTCCAGGTTAGAGTCCAGTCTATTTGTATCACAGGTGTATTGTCCAAGGGGGCATAGGAGGGGGAGCAATGGCAGTTTAAGGTGGACAAGGTGACAGAGTGGGACACCAGGGTGACATTCAGGAGAGTCTTATTTCCTGGTGGGGGTCTTGCCAATGTTCTCTGGCTTCTGCCTGGATCACAAGGACCGTTTGCTGGGTGGTTCTCCTTCTGCAGGGGGTGGGGTGCTGGTGGCCTGTTGGTCCTGTGGCGGGGCCTCCTGTCCACTAGCACCAGCAGAGGTGGAGGGTTGTTCATCAGTGTGGCTAGTCAGGGGGGCCCGTTGGTGTGCCACTGACTCCCTCATGGTAATGGACATGTCTGCCAGCTCCCCTGCAATGGTGACCAGGGTAGTGTGGATGTCTTTCAGGTCCTCCCTGATCCCCAGGTACTGTTCTTCCTACAGCCGCTGGTTCACCTGCAACTTGTATAGTATCTGGCCCATGGTCTCCTGGGAATGGTGGTATGCTCCCAGGTTCCCTGCAAGTGCCTCCTGGAGAGTGGGTTCCATAGGCCTGTCCTCCCCCTGTCACACAGCAGTCCTCCCAGCTTCCCTGTTGTCCTGTGCCTCTGTCCCCTGAACCGTGTGCTCACTGCCACTGACCCCCGGTCCCTGATCATGCTGTGTTTATGGGGTTGCCTGGGGTCACTGTAGTGGTGGACACACTGCTGACTGACGTGTCCTGGGGACAGAGGAATGGTCCCGCTGGGTGGGTGCTGTGGTTGTGTTTCCTGAGAGGGAGGCTCTGTGGTGGGTTGGGACTGTGGCTGGGTAACCAACTGTACAGAGGTCCCTGATGGGCCAGGATGGTCATTGTGATCCATATGTGCAGAGTTGCTGTCATCACTGTGGGACTCTTCTGGGTGGGAGCTGGATGTTGCTGGCACTTCCTCACTGGTGACGTTGAGTGGGGGTCTTGTGGGGATGTAAATGCAGTGTTATTGTATCTGTGTGTGCCATCTTGTGCATGGGTATGTTTCCCTCTATGGTTGTTATTAGCAAATCAGCTTTGGCTTGTGTGAGTTGTGCTTGGTTTGGCTAGGTGATTGTCACTAGTGTGCATGCTGTGATGGCATGCAGGTAGGGGGGTAGTAGTAAAGATTTGACTTACCAGAGTCCAGTCCTCCTGCTACTCCTGTGAGGCCCTCAGGATGCATGATCACCAAGACTTGCTCCTCCCATGTTGTTAGTTGTGGGGGAGAAGGTGGGGGTCCACTGCCAGTCCTCTGCACAGCTACCTGGTGTCTTGCTACCACAGAATGCACCTTCCCCCATAGGTCGTTCCACGGCTTCCTGATGTCATCCCTTGTTCTTGGGTGCTGTCCCACGGCATTGACCCTGTCCACGACTCTCTGCCATAACTCCATCTTTCTAGCAATGGACGTCTGCTGCCTCTGTGATCCGAAGAGCTGTGGCTCTACCCGGATGATGTCCTCCACCATGACCCTTAGCTTCTCCTCTGAGAACCTGGGGTGTCTTTGTGGTGCCATGGGTGTAGTGTGAGTGGTATGTGTGAGGGTATGTGGGGTGATGTGTTGGGGTGTGTGCTGTGAGGTGTGTGGATGGTGTATGGGTGATGGTGTTATGTGGCTCAGATTCAGTGGGTGCTCCTGGCTTGTCTCTCTCTCAGTTGGCAATCATTTTTTTCGTTGTAAGGGGTTGTGTATTGGATTGGGTGTGTGGGTGTGGTGTGTGTATGTGTGTCAGGTGTGTGTAGTTTGATTTGTCCAATATGGTGTATTGTGTGTGTATTTTGAGCGCAGTGGTGTGTACTGCCAATGGTTTACCATGGTTCAATGACCGCTGCGGTGATTCGTGGGTCATGATGCTGTGGGCGTATTTCTGTTCGCGTGACGGTGTGGGTTTTGGTACCACCAGTTTATCACTGACCTTTGCTCTGGCGGACTTGTGTGGGTGTCAGTATAGTGGCACATTTCTCTGTGTGGGTCATAATACCCATAGCGGTATGCCGCCGCGGTCACGGTATGTTGGCGGCCGTCAGCACGGCGGTAAGTGGCATTTACTGCCAATGTTGTAATGAGGGCCATTGTTCCTGCATTTTAATACGTTACTCATAGAAAGAACAGCTCCTCTTCAACCATTTTTATCAGTCATGAGTTAAGCCACCGTTAGAATAGTCAAGATGAAAAGATGGTTTTGAAACCTATCTTGAGGCTGAGGATGGTGAGACATTCATCAAATAAAAGAAAAAAAGCCTTGTGGATGCACAATTTGTGCCTAGCAGGCAGGTCCATTCTAAAAACAACACCATTAATTAATGTTAGGAATCTGGGATCCAGTGGATGTCAGTCATGAATAATTTCTTCCCACTTATCTTTAAACAACAATTACTATTGCTAAAGCATTTGAAAATTCTGGCACTTGCTTCAAAGACTTACTCCTACTGATATGGTAACTGAATGTAATGAAATTTGCAATCAACAACGTTAGACTCACCTAAATATCACAAAGGTGACATTGAAACTAAAATGGAATTTAAATGTAATTTAAATTGTGACAATTTTCTTGTTAAAAGTGCTCTAATGTGTTTAGGTGTGGGAGCAAAAACCACACTTCTTCAACAAAGAATGATCCTGTTATTTCTTAAATGAGTTTCATGTGTAACAAAAGGATCATGTTTTCAAGTTTGTCAGATGACACACGTCTATAGTATCTAACATTGAGGACAGTGTCAGTATAAAGATGATGGCAAAATGGTCCATATTTATACATTTTTAGCGCCGCATTTGTGTCATTTTTGTGATGCAAAAGCGGCGCAAGCTTGCAAAATACAATTGTATTTTGTAAGCTTGCACCATTTTTGTGTTTAAAAGGGGTGCAAATGCGACACTAAAAAAGTAAAAATATGGGCCTAAGTGTGATGGGGAGTGAGTCGCTATTGAACCTGAATATGGTAGAAAGCAGGGATGATATAAATCGTGTGTGTATCCTTAGAAGGAAACCTCCTATGTGTTACCTTTGTGTGAATGGTGTGGTAGTCCAAGTTCAGGGTCAGCATTTACCATTATAGGATCTGAGATATTCAAAAAATCTCAACCTCTTAAATTAAACCGTCCAATATAAAGATATTCACTTACGGAGGTACAAAGATAGAATTTGGTGGTGGATTTAATGGAAAACCTGAATTTGAAGATAAAAATACTACTACTGTAGTATATGTAGCCAAATACAGTTCAAATTTATTAGAGTGGGATGAAGGAGGAGAATTGGATATGATATTGTACCCTGATCATCCCAATAGGATTGTATCTAAATATTTTCAAACATATTGCTTTGTGGATAGATCATAAGCCACAGCTGGATTTACTCAGCACAAAAGGGGGAAGAAGAGCTGTGTCCAGAGTTGAGAAATGACAGTACTGCTTACAAGAGCATTGTATACAGTGCATGCCTGGTAAGAAAAATGTTGTTCCAGATTATCTGTCTAGAATGCCACTAGAGACCAGAGATAACATGAGTGATGGGATTGAAGTTAGTGTGTGCTGCAAATCAAATTTTGTCAATAAGCAAAAGTGCTATTTCAGAGCACGAGTGGAAGGATACCCCTGAACGAGATACTGTGTTGACACAAAGTAAGAATTGGGTGACTGAAGGTTGGTCTAGGGTAAGGAATGTAGGCACAGAATTTTTACCTTAAGAGCATTTAGCATCAGAGTTGACATGTGAAGAAGGTTTACTGTGCAGGATTGACAAGTTGGTTGTGCCCGTTGAATTAAGACAGAGAGTATTATATTTTGCTTGTGTGTGACATCTGGCCATATTGACAATGAAACATAGAGTCAGGAAGGATTTTTGATATCCTGCTGTGGACAAATCAATGGAGTGTTTTATGCGAGACTGTGACTGTTGCATTCTGAGTGACAAGAGACATGTTACCAAGTCCTCTTTAGTGACTCCTGTAGAAACTGACGTGTCTCTGGTCTAATTTGGATATTACAGGTCTGCTTAAAATTCCTGGGGAAGTACCTAAATATGCCCTAATATTAATATACTATGGCCCTCATTATGAACATGGCGGGAAACATCGCACCTCCGGCGGCGGAGTAATAACCACCAACAGAGGAGCAGTCCGGACCGCCAAATAATGAACCAACTGAAACACAGGCATCCTGAAAACCACGCACTGCCAGCAGAGGAGTGCCAACAATGATGGCAGAGCCCGCCCACAGGCCGACGGAAAGGCCCAACCCTCCCATCAAATAATGAACCACTAGACCGCCGTCAGTTCCGGGGCGGGAACCACCGCTACTCAAAGCCAGGCGGAAACTAACCAAATAGAAGCAAACACTCACCGGGGGCTCCCACAACACGCAGAAGCAGACATGGATAGAGAGCTGCAGATCATGCCAGCCCTGCTCCTCGCCATATACCTCCATGACCGAGACCGCCGATGAAGACGACGACGTTAAGTACCGCAACCTATGAAACAAGGCAAGAAAGGGCACAGTTACATACCCACCCACTCCACCCACCCTGCAACGCTCCCACAACCCTTCACAACAGCATAACCCATAAATCCTACAGCAAGAGGTACTTACCCGACACAGGGCAAATCCAACCTGACCATAGTACCTACAAATGCCCCACACCCACAATCAATGAAACGAGAGACCAGAGATCAAGAGTGTGCCGCCAAAACACAGGCCACACATAAACGTTTAATGCAGCTCTCTGAGCAAACGATTCACATTAAGGCCAATGGCCCCAACCTGACTCCCAAAAGTGCTATGGTACTCCACCTCATAGGGACAACAATGGGGCATCCAGGCACCTCAGGGTACAGGGGGAAGGGTGGTGGGGGTGGGGGTGGGGATTTACGACGGGGTGGGCTTTGGATTTGCGTTCAGAAGGTGGAGGGGGTTTGGGTTTGGCCTTGGAAGGTGGGGGAGTGTGCTTTGACCAGGTGGAGCCAGAAGTAATTGGCTCTGCACAAGGCTTCTTCCTCTCTGGGGAAGGGGACCGGGAATGTGAAGGACTGACGGGGGGCTGTGTAGTGGAAGGAGTGGAAAGGGCAAGGAGGTGGGCATGTTTAGGGATAAGACGGGGTGGGCCAGTGGGTTATAAGAGGTTAGCACAGGAGAGAAAACGTTTTTTAGGAGCAATTGGGTTGGACCTAGAGGAAGGCATGGGAGTGGAGGCAGAGGGTGTGGATGTAAGTGGTGTAGGGGTGCGTGTTGTGGGTGTAGGTGATTGGACAGTATGCTGAGATGTGGTGAATGTGTGATGGGTGGGTGTTTTGGTGCGTTTGTGTGTTTTTGGAGGGGGGTAGACACAGTGGGAGAAGACAGGCTGCCAGTGTGAATGTATGTTGTGTGGGTGTCTGCAAGTCTGAGTGTGCTGCATGTGTAGTTGTGGTGAGTGCAGGTGTGGTGTCTGGGGTGCATGTCTGGATGTGTGCTATTGTGGTGAGTGCATGAATAGGCTCAGAAACAGTGACTGAAGGTGCAGTGCCTGGGGTGTGCATGTAGAGGGGACAGACAGGGAGGCGGAAGAGGTGGACACACTAGGGGAAGTGGATGTTGCTGTGAGTGCATGTGTATGTTGGTTGTGTGAATGCTTGTGGTGGGAGGTGTGGTGCTTGTGTTTAGAAGTGTGCTTCCTGTGTGTTGAGGTGTTTGACTGCATGTCAGATTGTGTGCTTTGGACGGGTAAAGGTGGACTGGCTGCTGTCAAAGAGCAGGCCAGAGCATGAAAAGATATCTGTAGGCCAGACACGGCACCTTGAATGCCATCCAGATATGCATTGGCCTGCTGCATCTCTGATGCTATCCCCTTGATGACATTGACGATGGTTGTCTGCCATACAGAGATGGTCCTCAGGAGGTCAATAGCCTCCTCCATGAGGGCAGCAGGGCTGACTGGGGCAGGGGAGGAGGTGCCTGGGGCGAAGGAGACACCCACCCTTCTGGGTGAGCGGGGACGGGCAACTCTGTGGGGAGCAAATGGGAGGGCGGTGATGGCATGGGGGGTGGTGGAAGATGATACAGTAGGGGTGTGCCCAATAGGGTCTGCCACCGCCAGGGAGCTCCCATCGGAGGAGGTATCGGAGTCACTACCTCCAGTGGTAGTTACCTCCCCGTGGTCCTCCCCTCGCCCTCCAACCCACTGATCCCCTTGGCGTCGGATGACTCTGCCTCCAAGGGTCCGTGGGCTGCTGCATCCCCACTCATCGGTGCGTCAGCTCCCTCGCCAGATGATGCTGATGTACACAAACAACACAAGAGAACAGGGATGGGGAGAAAAAACAGGAGAGACACTTGTAAATATCTGAAAGGAGTGAACATAGTCGTCATACATACACCCTCCCAGAAATCCCTCCAACAGGTAGCACCTTCCACTGTACCCATGGCCATGCCCCTGACTAGTGACCAGAACCCTGCTCCACACCCATTCCCTAAACAACCTAAGGACCCGACGTGTAGGAGACCTGACCCAAACACCCCTACTCCCTACTGGGCCATCATGTAAATGGTCATCAGTCAGAGTCCCTGCAACTAAGCAGCACAAACCCAAATACACACACATATCCATCAAGGGTTAAAAATGTGGTATGTGTACTCACCCCCTTTTGACTGCTGTGCAGCCTTCAAGCGCCCATCCAGGTCTGGGTACACCACCTCCAGGATGCATAGCATGAGGGGGGGTCAGTGCCAGACAGGCACCACTTCCATGTTGGGAGGACTTCCCCAGCTGGGCCTCACAGATTTTTCACGCCCAGTGCCGCAGGTCCTCCCACCTCTTCCTGCAGTGGGTGCTCAGCTGGTTGTAGACCCCCAGGGTCCTCACCTCCTTGACGATGGCATGCCAAAGTGCCCTCTTCTGGTGGACACTGACCTAAAAGGGGCAAACAGAAATGTAACACTGAGGTCAGGCACTTGGCAAATATATACAGCTGGCCGGTCGTCCACTGTGGGACGGACGTTCAAACAGACTTACAGGACATACGTACGCAGCATGTCATGAACCATGGCCCGTGCAGGGTCAGAGGTGCACACATATGTACTGCCAACACCATCCTTAACACACAACCATTGCCCACAATCCCTCGACTCACCTGTACCTCTGGTCATCCGTAGAGCTTGGCATACAGGGGCAGGACCACATCCACTAGCCTCTCAAATTCCTCCTGGGTGTAGGCTGGGGCCCTTTTCACTGCAACATGAGCCACTTCCATGACCAGAGGCAGGACACAGTAGTACACTAAGTGGAGCACCTGCTTGCACGAGATCAGGGAGTCAAGTGAAGTTGGGGTGACGCGTACGTACTGTGGCCTCTTGTACCGTCGCCACCGGCGGTGATCATGATACACCAGTATTCCCAATTGGCATCCATGTTAACCAATGACTGTGCGCACGGTGGTAAACACTGCCTTATCCTGTTATGTCAACCGCTAGCGGTATGAGGTCACTTCCACCACAACAGTTCTGGATTACAGGGGGCAGACATTTTGGCCTTAACTACGCATTTATAAAACTGCAATCTGCACTACGTAGGCCCTAATGTTCACCTTACACAACTATACATGTGACCATTAACAACAGCACACATGACAAACCCTAATCAATAATTATGGTCTAGTTGATGCTATGTCAAAGACATTTATCATTTGAGTCCCTACAATCAAGTCAGCAGTGCTCAATGACTGACAATGTGTGCCGAGGTATGTGTGTTCCTCAAACGTGTTTCAAATTCCTCCTAGGTACAGACCCTTGTGGTGAGGAAGGGCCCCATTGGTGTACAGACCACTTGTGGATATGCGGACCATGGTGGAGTGTCACATCATAATCAATTACAGACTCACCTGTGCTGCTATTCACTTTGTGCATTACTGGATCCTGCACTTACTCCGGCAAATTGTAATCAGCATGCCATCCCTACTGAAGTGCAGGTGCTCTCTGCACTCCATTTTCTGGCCACGGGCTCTTTTCAGGTGACAGTGGGAATGGGTGCTGGATTTTCACAGCCAATGTTCATCATGATACTCACATGATTTCTGAATGCATTTGTACGACACCTGCAGTCCTATGTGAGGTTTCCACAAAGTACTGACTTCCCTGCCATCAAGTCTGACTTCTATGCCTTTGCCAACATACCCCATGTGATAGGTGCCATCGATGGCACCCACATACCTATAATTCCCCCAAGAATCAGTGAACAGGTGTACAGAAACAGGAAGTACTTTCACTCCATGTCATTCAATTGGTATGTACTGCAGACCATTGCATCTCACATGTGAATGCCATGTTCCCCAGTTCAGTCCATGATTCCTTTGTGCTGAGGAACAGTAGTGTGCCACACAAGATGGAACAACTACAAGAGGACAGAGGGTGGATCATAGGTAGGTGTTTCTGTCACTAACTGGCAACTAGCAGACAGCCAGGCTGTCTGACTCTGAGGCTTGACAATGACTGCTCTGTTTTGCACCTTTTTCCAGGTGATTCTGGCTATCCCAACTTGTGTTGGCTCCTGACACCAGTGAGGAATCCTGGGACAGATGCAGAGAGGAATTACAATGAGGCCCATGGACGTACTAGGAGGGTGATAGAGCGCACAATAGGTCTCCTGAAGGCTAGATTTTGTTGTCTACATATCTCTGGGGGTTCCCTGGCCTATGGGCCTGAAAAGGTGTGTAGAATAGTGGTGGTCTGCTGCATGCTACACAACGTGGCAGTGAGAAATTCTACCCCCCTCTTGGAGGTGGCTGTATATCCAGACCAGCTTCCTCAGAGAGGGGATGAGAGTGATGGTGGTGATGAGGAAGGGGAAGATGTCAATTCCAGGACCCAACTGTTACAACCATACTTCCAGTGACTATGTGGGACTAAGGGCTGAGACTGGTGTTTGTGAAACATACTGTCAGTGTGCCTTGTCATCTAGGGGGGTTTGGGATGTACTAATTGCAACTGTGTCCAGGACTGCATAGGACAGGATACAAATTAGTGTTTTTTTTTCCTAACATATTTAGGCACAACAACAAGTAAGACAAGTGTGTACTTTCATGCCACACAGGTACAAATAAAATAGTTATCAGCCATTTGCATCCATACTTCACTTTGTTCACATATTATGACAGGGGACAGTGTTACAGGCGTGAAATGTGTTTTATTTGGTGCAGGGATTGAATATAGCTATTTACAGTGATGTCAGTTGGTCATGGGTGGTGATCCTAAATGCCAACATGGTGGCAGCCTTGTTGTCAGTATTGGTAGGTCCATCAATGCTTACAAGAGTTCTTATTTCTTGTTAGCACTGTTTAGGGGTTGATTGTGTGGGATAGTTGGTGGACAGATTGTTGCAGAGTCACTTCTTTGAGGGGTCCTTGTTTTTGGCAGTTGTTCCAGTCCCATATTTTGGCCTGAGGGTCCGTTTGGGTGCCTGTTGTTGACCTCTAGGGGATGAAATGGTTGTTCCTTGTGTTTCCTCTGAGGGTAGTTCATGGGAAGTTGCTGATGATGCTATCATTGTCCAGCCTGTCTCCTGTGCTGTATTGGGGCCTCCTGTACTGTGTGGGTCTCAGACTGGGTTTGTACAAGCTGCAGCAGCGCACCTGCTATGCTGGCCATTGTGGTGTTGTGTATTTTCGACTGCTCCATGGCCTTTTGGTAGTGTTCCTGTTGCATCCTCTGACTATGCTCCATGGTGGATACTATCTGGGCCAATCTGTCATGGGTATGCTGGTAGGCCCCCAGGACCTCAGAGATCACGTCCTGGGCTGCAGCATCCATCCTGTGGCCTCCCCCCTGGGCCACTGATGCCCTCCCACTGGGCCTAGCCCCCTGTGCCTGTGTCCCCTGCACAGGTCTGGCGGTGCCACTTGTACTGGGGCCATCATCTTCCTGCCTGTTGGTTGGGGGTGATTGTGGCCTCTGTCCCTGTGTTCTACCAGTCTGTGGCCTGGATACACAGGTGTGTGGACGGATGCCCTGGGCAGATGTTCTTGCCTGGGTGGTAGGGGTGTCAGTGGTGTCCTGGGTGGGGCTGCTGGATGGTGACAGTCCAGGACTGTGTGAGGGGCCAGGGTGATCGTCAGTGTCCAGGGTTCCATCCCCAGTGTCCTGTGAGGTGCCTCTGTCTCCCTGGTCTCAGGGTGGCATGGGTGGTGGTGCCTGTTGGGGGAAATGGACATGTCTGTAACATTCGCATTGTCGGATGGGTGCAGAGGCCTGTGCGGGTTTGTGCAGCTTACACACTTTGGTAACATGCAGGATGATTTAGTGGGGTTAACATTGCTTTTGACTTAGGATGTGGAGGTGCATTGTGGGTGTTGTAGGTCATTGTGTTTCGTTGCAGGGGTCAGTGGCTGTGCACTAGGTGACGGATGTAGGCCTGTTAGTGGGTTTGTGTGCATGCATGGGTGGTGGATTCAGTGCCTGTGGGCTGGGTGGGGTAGTGGTCCTGGTGGGTGTTGGTGGAGTGGGGTGGTGCATGCATTCCAGGTATGATGGATGTGGGGTAAATGTAGATGACTTACCCAAGTCCATTCCTCCAGTGCGCCCAGTGGGTCCCTCTGGGTGCAGGATGGACAGTACCTTTTCCTACCAGTCAGTGTATTCGGGTGGTGTTGGTGGAGGTCCTCCCCCAGTCTTCTGGACTGCAATGTGGTGCCTGGATGCCATGGCCCCGACCTTCCCCGGCAGGTCTTTCCATCTCTTGCGGATTTCGTCCCTGGTGCGTGGATGGTGACCAACTGCATTGACCCTGTTGACAATGGTCTGCCATAGCTCCCTCTTCCTGGCGATGGGTGTGTGCTGCACCTGAGCCCTGAATAGTTGTGGCTCCACCTTCAGGATCTCATCCACCATGGTCCTTAGCTCCCTTTCTGTGAAGTGTGGATGTTTGGGGGGTGACATGGTGAGTGTGGTGAATGGTGTCGGGGATGGAATCGAGGTGAGGGTGCTCTTCTGTGGTTCGGTGTGCGTCTTGTGTATTGTGACGTTCGGTGTCTGCTTCTGGTGTTCTCTGTCTTTGTTGGCCTACTTTCGTTGCAAAGGATTGTGGGGTGTGTCTGTGAGTGTTTTTATGGTGTGGATGTGTGTCAGGTGTGTGGGTTTCTAACTTATCGAATGTGTGCACTTCTTACTGTTGGGTCCACTTCCAGCCCGTGGCGGTCTGCACCGCCAATGGTCATTTGTCTTCCACTGACTGCCAAGGTGATTTGTGAATCATTATTTGGAGGGCGGGATGTGAGTGTGCTTGGCGGTGGCAGGTCCAGCATTTCTGCCGACAGGGTCCTGACGGTGACAGGTGGACTGGTGATTTTTGACGGAATTTGGTTTTTGGTTCATTGTATGGAGGGTTTCTGTTCACCGCCAATGGCGGTCTTCTGTTCACCGTCGCCACGGCAGTCAACTGTGTTTACCGCGGTGTTCATAATGACCAAAAGATGTCTTTGTTACCAACATTGAGACATGTACTATCATTGAATTTTGCAAAGTATTTTCAGTAGAGAAGGTTATCCAAGTGAATTAGCACTAGACAATTGTACCCCATTAAGTTCGGAAGAAATGAAGAGGTTTCTATCCAAATATGATATATTACATACCTGCACTTCATTATGTCATCATAGAAGCAATGGTTTAGTGGAAATAATCAACTGTACCCTGAAAGACCAACTGTAGCTTGTGATTGCCAATAAATTAGATTGGAAGTTTGTAGTCAGGGATAATGCGATCAACACCACTCGTAACACCCGGAGTCACATCTTTTGTTTTTTACAAGAGGATGTGTTTCTGGGTCCAAGTTGAACATGGTCATACAGTCTGTTGACTCTTCTCACATCAGAAAAGATGTGGATGTTAGGAAAAAGTGCAAGCCAGTTATCCGGGGAAGCTAAAGTTAAAGAAGGATGTTGGGTCAGAGTAAGAAAACCAGGATATGTAGTGAAGGGTGAATCCAAATACCTGTCCCCAGTGTGTGTTGTACATGTGATGCCCCATGCAATAAATACCAGTGATGGTTGTGTTTGGAATAAAGATCGAATTGCATTGATTCCGGGTGACAAAAGTTGATGTTGTACATAATATAAATGCAAAGGCTAAGGCAGATGATGAAACTTCCCATTCCAAGAAGGTTTTTTGTCCTACGCATTCATTATTTTACAGGTGTCTGACGGATTGATATAAGGTTTATGTTATTGATTAATTATATTACAGAGTTATTTATTTTCACTAACATTTCTTATGTTGATCCTTTAAAAATGTTTATTCTGTAATTTTTCTTCTATCACACCATAATATTCTTTTATTTTATTGTTCTGTAATTTTTCATGCTGTTAATTTTCTTCTGTGTCTTGTGTTGTTTCATAAATAGGTATGATCTGCAGACTCTCTGTATCACACATTCAATGGAATGCAAGATGCACACCAGTATTTTTTTGACAAACATAGAGCACACTGTCAATCCCTAGGGAGTATCCTGGCACTAAAAACTAAACAGGTATGGTAAAGCTGATATAGATCTCATCTGTAGCCTTCCTAGAAGGAGCGGCAGAGGCCAATTTACAAGATGTAAGGCCAACTTCCAAGAGAATCCGAGATCCCGAAGACCCAGGTCTTCAGGTGTTTTCTGAATACCGATTCAGACTCAATAGACCTTAGTTGACTAGGAAGGGAGCTCCAAGCCTTTCCTCCTAGTGCTGTAAATGACTTGCCTCCTTCAGGTTTTAACCTGAAATAGAATGATTTCAGAAGTTTGCCATGCAAGGATCTCAATGGTGTATTAGTAAGGTAATGTTTAAACCTTGCAGAGAGAAAGTTTGGACCGATCCCTCTGTAGGCTCTAAAGGTAAACAAAATAATTGTAAACAAGACTCTGTTGTGGATGGGCAGCCAATATAGAGTCTTTAGAATCTCTCTTTGATAATTTGAGCACTGCCCTTGCAGCCGCATGCTGGATTATATGAAGTTTATTAAGGATCTGTTTCGAGGAGCCAGCAAAGAGGCTATTGCAATAGTCTAGTCTAGAGGTGATGAAAGCACATGCTCCTGTTTTTCTGGCTGACAAAGGTAGGAACTCAAATATGTCTTTAGAGATTTTATAAGGTTGAAACTGATGCCTGCAGTTGGAAGAGCATGGGGAGGAAATGACAACTGAGAGTCAAACGTGACTCCCAGATTTCTAACCAGTTCTACTGTCGCTGGAGGAGGAAGGGTGTTGTCTGGCCACCAATGAGAGGGAGCAAAGTCATTGGTTTTACCTAATAGCATAATCTGTGTTTTATCTGTATTACATTTAAGATGGTATGTCTGCATCCATCTGATGAGAGCACGTAAACAATTTTTAAAATTAATTTCTGCCCCAGAGTAGATTTGTCAAGACACAAAATCAACTGGGTATAATCTGCATAGGAGATGGTATTAATCCCAAAGGATGGTGTAAGGGAGATTAATGGTGCCATATATAGGTAAACAAGACCTGGTTCAAAGATGATCCTCGTGGGACCACGGTGACAACAGTGATTTCCTTTGAGACATAAGGGCCTAATTTTACCATCTGTTTCCGGCCAGTAAGAAATTAGTTCAACCAGATATGCAGATCCAACTGTGCCACAATCTCTGATTTGATGGCGAAGAATCTCATGAGAGATGGTATCAAAGGCCGCCGATTTGTCCAACAGGACCAACAAAGCATTATTCCCTTCATCAGGTGTGATTTTTAAAGTGTCAGCCACCTCCAGCAAGATGGATTCAGTTGAGTGCTTTGGGCGGAAACCTAATAGAAGATCATGGAGTACATTTGCTGTTTCTAAAAAAAGAAGTTATTTGACTATTTACCACTTTCTCAAGAGTTTTACTCAAAGCAAGCAACAGGGGTACTGGTAGCAAATTAGAATGGTTGGCGGAACTGACTAGGTGTTTCTTTTTAAGAGGTTTGTCCACTGCCACCTTACAGCTCTGGGACTTCTGCTGAGCTCTGGGAGTTATTCAAAATCTGATTCATCACTGGATTGACTATGTCCACCAATTAACGCAAAATCAGGGGGGGCATGGGTCATTAGGTGAGCCGGATTTGCAAGCCACAATAGCTAAGTGAGAGTGGGCTAGAGAGACATTGACTGAAATGTTGTCGGCATATTTGAATCTTTCTTTACAGGGGTTCTGAAATGTTCAGTTAATTGACTGGTGTAGGTGCTGGCAGTCATATTTGTAATGTCCCAGAAGCAAACTACTTACTTTACCAACTGTACTTTTTACCTCCTTTTAACAATTCCTTTTTGTGGACCAATTGCTCCAAGCAGGTATGCACAAGGCAAATTAGTTGCTTGTCTTCCCCTTACATTTCTCTAGCATATGTCCTATCAATCATATTGCACTGCCATGTCAGAGTTAGTCATACCTCTCACACTCTTCATACTGTTCTGTACCTATAGCACAATGTTTAATCTACCCCAGTCACTCTCCATTAGTCAATTTAAATTCAATTCTCTAGTTATACATTCTGTTCACCCTTATCCTCGTCTGTGTTTCTCTAACCACATGCTCTGCACATCTTCCAAACCTCTGCACCCCTCTAGCGATGTTTTGTACATTCACCAACAAAACTCCTAGGCAAGACTCCAGACAAGACTTATATTACTTAAGGGAAGCAACTGGGACACTTATCCAGATGCAACAATTACAATGTGAAACCAACTGTTGAGCTTGACAAGACCCATGCTAAGCCATGTTTCCTTATCAAAAGGTTGATGCATGGCTTCTGATTGATTTGGTTACTAGGGGCCTAATTTAGAGTTTAGTAGATGGAATATGTACAACCGCCATGACGGAGTACTTTACTTCTGCCATAGCAAGGGTATTGTGAGAAACTGGGTTGTTGCTTGACTAGGGAGAGGATACAGCCTATTCAGATGTAAGTGATGCTGTGCCCCTCCTATCTTGCCCAGGACGGCCCATAAAGAAACAGATGGCCCATCAAGTCAAACCTAAGTTTCCTTTGTGCGTGGTTGTTTAAGGAGAATGCACAAATCCCAGACATGTGACCAGGAACAGGTAGCAGGCGCCGAATGGTTAACGTAAGAAAATACCAATTTTCTAAAAGTGGTATTTTAAGTATTGCAATTTAAAATCTGACTTCTCCATGAGTTCGAATTTTCTATAGTGATTCCAGAGACACCAAACGTGGATGAATTAACTCTTTCCATTTGGAAATTGCACTTATTTAGTGTAATAGGCAATTTTGTGGAAGAGATAGGCCTTGCAGTGGTGAAAAACAAATGTAAGAATTTTTCAGCATCAGGACATGTAAAACTTAAAAGTACATGTCCAACTTTAAATAAACTGCACCCTGTACTTGGGGCTGCCAAGGGCCTACCTGGAGGGGGAGGCATGTCTATTTAAAAGGACGTATTGGGCCTGGCAAAAGGTTTACTTTGCTAGGTCAAAATGGCAGTTAAACTACACACACAGGCTCTGCAATGGCAGGCGTAAAGGGCTACATAAGTAGGTAAAACAATCTGTGCTGCAGGCCCACTAGTGGGATTTAATTTACAGGCCCTGGGCACTTGTAGTGCACTCCACTTGGGACTTATATGTAAATTAAAAATGCCAATGTTACCATGTTTTTAGGGAGAGAACCCAAGCACTTTAGCACTAGTTAGACGTGGTAAAGTACACAGAATCCGAAGACCAGCGAAAACAAAGTGAGCAAAAACAGGCAGTCTGAAGGCAAAAAGTTAGAGGAAACCACACCAATGATGCCAGGTCTAACAGGTACTCTGTCTGCCAACATTAGAGATATCAGCTGGCCCAGTGGACATCTCTTGCATTTCCAGGAACCCCTGTAACGGATGTTCCTGTATATGCATAGAAGGTTTGACGGACTGCTCCTTCAACATGATGTAACCATCCATCCAACTTTCACCATCCCAAAAGTGGTATTTTGTTTATGAAAATAAAAAAAAAACAGTGACCCCCCTTGCCAAGGGGATTTTCTCCCATGCTATGAGTGTTATTCTGCAGTGTTTACTGTCCCTTACCACTTGGTTTTATCTGGTGGTGACAGATAGTGAAAAGTTGCCATGTGTCCACCTACTCTAAATAGGGTGGGTGAACAAATAGCCAAGCTTGGATGGCCATCTTTCTGTCAGACCACCGGAGGTGTATGCCAGGGTTGGAGACAGAGTAGTCTTTGCCATCAACATACTAAATGTCCTCCCCAATCTATATGAGGTGGGCCGACCTTCAGTTTGGCAAAGAGGGTACTCTGTTGCCTTTATGGAAAAGCATTCTCTCTGTCAAACTCTGAATCAGGCTAAATGCTTCCTTTTCGAGTAAATAGTTCAAATAGTCCCCTGAGGAGTTATTCGTGGAATTTCTTAATCAATAGGTCTGATTTTAAGCCCTTGATTTACTGTTTTGATTGCCCCTATCGACTATGATAAAGACTTTGGGCCAGATGCAACAAAGTTCCATTTTGCGTTACTTAAATAGCGAATTTTATGTTATTGCTATTTAGGTAATGCAAAATGGAATGCAACAAAATAGTGATTCCCTAATAGCGATTTTAAATCGCTATTAGGGAATGGGACTCCATTCATTCCTATGGGCCTGAAGGCCCACAAGTACAAATATTTGTTTTGCATTTCCTAATTCCTAACTAGGAAATGCAAAACCAAGGGTGCTAAGGGCCTAAGTCCCCTTTTGACTCACCCACTAAAACAAGTGTGCACATGTAAAGTGCACACATGCCCTAGGGGCATGAATGATCTACATGGCACTTTAAAAATGCACATGAATACAACTAACTTGGATTTGGTGGGACTTGCAGTACCTAAATGCCCTGTTCACATTTAGGAATTGCTTTAGACATTTGCATAGGAAATCACAAATAGGAATTGCTTATTTGCAATTTCCTGTTTAGGGGATTGCAATTTGGGATTCCCAAAAGTGGGATTGCAATGCTTTTCATACATCGTAAAAGTCTATTTTGCATTCGCAAACAATGGAATTTACTGATTCGCACCGTTGGCGAATGCAAAATTCTTTGATACATCTGGCTCTTAGTAGGCACACTACCAGAAAATTTGACTTAAATATTGTGCTACAGAAATATTGCACTAAAAGATACACAAAAGTAATAGGTCGAATGCATGAATAAACGTCAGCCACTGGTAATTACGCGGAACGCATCCCAGTGCATTGTTATTTTGCACACCAGTCCACTTCAGTTTGGACCCAGCTATGTGAAAATTAGTCTAGTCCCTGATCCAGGCTATAAATGGCTCAGGACAGGTCCTCCCTGAACTGGTGCACAAGCAAACTAGGATTGGTTTTTCCATAGTTAGGGCTCCTCAGCCAATGGCTGAGATTAAATCAAGCATCCCACCCACCGCTTTTTTTGTGTACTACAAAAATACCATGGGCAGAACATTGACTACCAAAATACTTTGAATTTGTATATGTGCCAACCCTTTTTCTTTTTGGAATCTAGTAGCTTTTATGTAAATAATGTTCAGTTATGTTTTGGCCTTTACCTATTGTACTTCTCTGTAAGCTTTGTATCTTCTTCGGGACCGCTTTGATATTCAAATGCATTTGCTTAACTTATTTTTCAGTTAAGATATTGTGGTTCTGTCTTTTTAAGCTGTTTTTTTTATAGCTCTGTCATTTGTCCATTAGGATTGATTCATCCTTTTTTTTTAGCATTGATCAGAACTTGGGTTTTATCAAAGAGCTGTCCTACCCTTTAGCTGCTTTAATCACTAGTGATGAGGTTGTTTCTTATTCACCTACTTTGTCTTCAGGTTGGGTTCAATTAGAGTACTCTGACTGAATTCTATGTTTGCTTTTTTTCTAGTATTTGTGGATGATTTCAGATGCCCTTTAAGTTTTTTCAGTGTCATTGTGAAGCCTACCTGGATTATTTTTCTGGACTTTGAAGGATTTGGTAGAAAACATGCTTCAGTGTATTCCTAGTATTTATAAATTCTTTGCAGAGAAATCTGTGTTTCCAGTTTTTGGCATTGCTACCAAGTTGTTAACTAATATTCTGGTAATCTTTTACTCAAGTGTCAAAATCTATCTAGACTAGGTTGCTTGCCTGGAATGATTATGGGCAATTGCATGATTATTGTATGAACCTTTCAGCAGTCCCATGGTGAGCAGTTACTAGGGTAGCATTCTAAAACCTGAATCATATGGTAATCAGTCAAGCAGCCACATTACCTTACTCAGGAGAGCTCCAGTGGTCCAATTCACCCTTCTGGCCTGCAAGTTATCATTTCCTTTAGGGTCCTAATATCAATGTACCTCTCTGCTCTTGGTTGTGGTTTATGCTTATGAGACTTGCAGTTCTTTGATAGTCAGACCCACAGCTTGAGGTGAAGTCCACCTTACACAGCCTATGGTTAGAACTGGCCTTCTTCTTTTCACCAGTACAGCTGAAGATGTTTGTGGTCCGTGATAGACATGCCTGTGTATGTACAACCAAGGCAGAGTAGGCAGAGTCACTTCTGCCAGCAGAGTAGCTATGTACTATTGCAGTGCTCACAATCAGGGACTCCTTGGGTCCCTCCTTGGACCCTGAGAATAAATCTACCATTCAAACAGAGCTATGATGCCACCTCATTTGTAATGATAAGAAAGGTGGTGTCCTCAACAGAAACAGAGGACACCCTCAGTCCTTAGTCTCCAGTCCTTAGCGCTCAGACCTGGGTAACCACTAACTGCAGTCATAAGTTGATGAGCATGTCTTAATTCTATCTTCTTGTAGTGGGACTACTCACTAGCATTTCATTGATGTTTAGAAAGGCCCCTTGATCCCTGGTGCTTCCACAGGTTAGCACATGCTGTAGACATACTTCAGTCAACAAGATCTCACCCGTCATCATGAGTCATGCAAGTTCTCCCTGAGCTACAGTGTCTGTCACAGTTCACCACTTCATCAGTTCCTTCACAGTTCTCCTTTGCGGTGTTTTTCAGTCGCAGTGTCTTCATTATACAAGGGCTTCACCAATGTTCCCCCTCAATGTTGGTCAGCTCCTTCCTTTAAGGAAGGCTTCAAGGCAGCTTCTCCAGGCAATCTGTTGAGATTCATCAGGTTCTGGTCCCAAAGCTGGCTAGCAAGTTGAGTTGGTGGTGGATATCCCAACTCTGGAGCAATAATTATTCCTTGGTTGCTACTGTTGTGGTTCCAAGGCTCCATTAAGAAATCTTGGTATGCTGGTGAAAGTGTAGGCCCCTTTTCTATACTAAATTTGAAAGATAGTAGTTATATATTTCAACAGTCAACACTGAAACTGGTTATCGGAAGTTCTACCTCTATTGCTAATTCAATGCAGACAGGTCCAGAATAGGTCTTTGTTATAAGGTGCTAGCAGGAATGTGAGACGGCCATGGAGGTGCATGTAAGGAAAGAGCCAAAACAAGAATATAAAATTTAAAAAGGCTATTCCACCTTACAAACATGTGAGAGGTCGCCACTACAGTGAGCAATGGGCCATAAAAGGGCAGGAGAAACACTCAGGCTATCAAGGGGCACAGACATTTACACATAGGTACAGTTGAATTACCAAATTGTCAGCTATTTCACCTTGGTTGTCATTGTGAGTGCGTAGCCTTGCTGGAATCTGGTCAGGAGAAATAAAGTGAAAGCAGACACAGTAAAAAGGTGTATTTTCTAACTGATGGGCTCTGGAGAGGACATGGGTATGCAAGTATTGCTCAATAGAGAGAGTGATAGGTCAACGTTTCTCTGAAATCATCTATTCCCCTCCCCTGTGGATCACTGGGAAGAACATGTAGGCTGTCATTATGAGTCATGAGGACTGGTCTCTCTGAAGGTATTGTTACTCCCCAGAATTCTGAGTTTTAATAGGCACAGGGACGGCTTTCACACTTCTGGCATCCTGTCTTACAATATTTGTTGGTGCCCCCCCAGTGATCCTGTGGATTCTCTCACCACTACCCTTTAACAGTGGCCCTCAAGTCTCAATTACCACTCTCTCCCACTCACATTTCTTTTGTTTTATAACACCACTCATGCCAGTGTAGGGTGTTGGCACACTCTACATCAGGTACACACATTACACAGTGACAATGAATTACACATGGGTAAATCAGTGATTAGGAAATGTTACATAAGACAGGAGACTACAAGGTGTAAGGGTCACATGTAATCTATACTGGTAGACACTATAGTTTAGAAGTGCTTGGTTTAGAGAAGCATAAACGTAACATCATGGTTAGGATTTGCCTTTTTTGCAACATTATGGTAATGAAAGACTGGGGGAAAATCATGACTTTGTAACCTATAGCTTTGCAGTTTGCATGCAGCGCTTTGATGATAGTTAATAGCTCACTGTTTTATATCAAGATTTAACATGTAAACTGTAAGTAGCGAAAGGATCCTTCTGACAAAAGCAGTAACGCACTGAACGATTTATTTATTTTGTGCACTTCCGTGATCTGCTTTGCAACAGGCTTATTAACTCTCTTCACTACTTTAGGATTAGTCAAAATTACCACTAGACAAAACTCTGATCCCTCATCAGCAGGTACATTAATTGACTGAGTTATCATGGCATTTTAATTACAGCCTGTAAATTGCAGAAGGCAAGGAATGCAAAAATCAGGTGATTTTAAAACCATAATATACTTGAAAACACAGTGCTCCTCTCCCGCCCCTGCCACCAAAGTCAGCACCCAGTGTGGTGGCACTGGATGCACTGCCCTGAGCCAAACACACCTGGTCAAATGTATAGTGTTCCTTTGCAAAGTTGGATCCTACTGAAACAGTAGCAATGGATCTGTGAAATCTGTTTCACAACATGGCTGGAGATACCAGCTGGAATTGGTAACTCTGGCCCTGTTTTCTCCTTCTTTAGTTACCAGTCAACTCATAGTTCCCCTAAATATCTGTCACTGGTTGATTGGCTGTCAGGCCTCCATCATGGGCCTCCTTTACTGTCTTCTTGGTTGCATAATTCATTTTTCAACAAGTCATCTTGGTAAAATCTTGATCGGCCATATAGACACACAAACACACAGACATTGTTTTTCACCAAAAAAACTAAAGTTAGAAGCAAGTTATAGTCATGTAATATTGTGACACTACGATTTTGCACAGCACATTTACACTACGCAAATATTAGAAATAAACTAGTTATAGTTATTTTTTTAACTACTACATTATTAGTCCAATTGATACTACAGCAGACAGAGTAACATCACATCTCAACGTCAATGACACAGCTAAGCAACTATAACTCTCCAATTGCATATGTATCATTTATTGTATTGAATAACATGTTTAAAATACATTCATACCTTTTACTTTTATAAATACAATATTGTATAATATTGAACTTTTGTTTTACATTTAATATAAAAGTGGCAAGTGATAATTTCTGTGCATCACTGATATCTAGATGTGATGTTACGCTGTGGGTGTACTATAAATTTGACTAATAATGTATTCATTAAAGCTTTAAAACAACTATAAATATTGTATGCCTAATGTTTGTGTAATTTTAATGAGATGTGCAATAGCATAGCATTAAAATAACCCTTAACTATAACTACTTCTGACCTTTGGTTTCTTTAGTGAATTCCATGGGTTTTTAGAAGTTGTACATTTTTCATACATATGTTATTATGTGAATATTTAGTATGATATATATATAAATTTAATTAATGTAAAAAGTGTTTTCTTTCGTAGCACTAGGCTACACTTTACTAGTCTAATGTATTGTGTGTATATATGCAAATAAAGTGTTGGAACTAGTCATATGTTTATAATTTTGGTTAAAAAAATGTGGGATAGGAGTGGGAGGCTCTGTATTTTGATTGATGACTATTGTAAAATTGTTTAGTTTTCTTTCCTGGTACCACAGTACTATGTTGAAAGTACCACAGCACTTTGTGATTATAAGAAACTTTCTAATAGGTTGAAAAAATATTTCTTCAACCATAGAAAGTAGGACTTTATTTAACTTTATTGGTGTGCTTTTGAGGTGTTTAGAAATGTACCAGTTCTACTGATGCTTTTTTTGTGTTACTCTGCAATTTGCCAGCATTGCAGAAGGAGGAGAAACCAGTGGTGTTGCTCGTGGTGCAACAGAGAAGAAAGAGGAGGACATTGCCCCGGAACAGCAGGAGGTACAGTGACCAAATCAACTCAGAGTCCGTGGTGTGGTAGTTCTTCACCATTCCAGTCAGTGAGAAAGAAGTCAACTCCCAGCATGTGACATCCTCCTTATCTCACAAAATGATATTGGGTGGAACTGGCCAGCAGTACTCGTTGGGGACCACAGGAATGTGAAAGCACCTTTGTGCCATGCATTTCACCTGTTTGGCTCGGGCTGCACAGAGGAGGGAGTTCGAGTTGGCACATCTCAATGAAGGAACATTGACAGGAGCTGCAGAGCTTCTAACTACTGCACCATACACTTTGGCCGCACCAGAACAAGTACGAACACAGTCTAGTACTTCAACATCACCCACTACTCCACCACCTAACTTAGCAGTTGATTTAACACACCGTAGGCAGGACCATCATATAGTTGAGCCTTACTCAGGGACAGCAACATACTGTTTCTACTGTCAAACAGGTATAGCAGCAGGGGAAAGTGGCCTCAACATCCATCTGGAGCTTGTAATAGCTGCCCTCCCCAAAAGCCCAAAAAAGAGTTATTTTTATTTTTTGCAGCAGGCTTTGTTGTGCTCAGTTAGATGTATTATTTTTTTCCTTGTTGTTTCGGTTGACCTAGAGTTGAAAACAAAAATTAAATCTTTTGAGAACTATTTTATTTTCATAATAGTAAACAGCTGGTTATCATTGCAACTTTTTCGTATATAGGTGTGGTCATTAATATATATAGAAGAAGAGTAAAGGAGAAGGGAAGTGAAGGGTAAGTTATGAAATTTTGGTACATATAGTAGAGGAATACTGTTCTAACTTTGTATTTCTTACATATCAGATATGTTGTAGATTTTAAAAAAACATAGAAACAAATATCAATTATATTTCTTCGCATACGGCATAAACCACAAAAAATATTTATTGCTGTTCAGGAGGTAGTATCAATAAAGTTACCAATGTATGCTCTTATCTGTCACATAATAAGGTACAGATGTGCACTATACTTTATGCATCATCAAGTTTTGGGGAACAACACAAATGAAATGGTTTGTTCAACTCTGAATTGTAGTAAATTTAGTGAAGCACTACATAGTAAGTAACTCAATTTCTTATCAAAAACAGTAGATTTCTTCCAAAGACATCAACCATAATAGGCCACATGATGACACATTTACCACTGGTACTATATGGTGTCTTTAGTCCATATTGTGTATGGGTAGACGTTTTGCCCTAAAATTAAAATGTAGGAGTTTAAATCTGAAGGGAACCACTGGTTACATTTCTAGGTAATCTAGGTTTAAATGTTAATTGAGTGATCTCACATTGAGTCCATTCTGTATTGTTCCTTAAATATAATGTCCTGAATTTGCACTTCCTCCATGATTGAAAATAATTGCAGGACAAGTAAAAGTGTGTTCCAAAATTTAAATTTGTGTAGCAGAGATATCAGTAATTAAGATATTTTTTTTTCTTTTTCCTAGACCACCTCTTTGTATAATTAGATATAAATACTTAGTCACCATAGTTAAACAATATGTCAAGACAACCTTTGATCTACAGTTTGAACACAAGGTAGAGTGAACAGCTTGATATATTAACTTCCTAATTTATATTGATTTACACCCAGGAATAGGAATTTATATAATCCCTTCAAATTCAATGTCTGCTGAGAAATCATTTACCATTCATGTTCCCAATAGCAGCTTAGAGCAAAATTATCTGCATGTGGGAAGGTCTCATTTGCTACAATTTTCAGAATAACTATACAAAGTTCCTGGCTGTCCTGTAGCTGATTTACAAAGAGGCACACAGTTCCTGTAGATACATCGACAATATCTTCATACCACTAGTAGATTGGCACCATTTTTTCTCTGATTGAAAAAAGAAATACAAATGAGTAACAGTCTTAAAAACGGCTTATCTGTAGTTTTGAAACTAAATTCTTTCACTTAAGGTAAATATAAAGTAAGATTAACAACCACTGTAGCAGTTAATACCATTTGTATTACTTAACTGAAAGCCTAAACTTTCAAGGTGGTGTTCTTTTCTCTTTTTTACATAGTTCCACTTTCTTTAATGTCTCAGTAGTGGTGAAGCTTTCTTTCCTTTTCATATATATTTTAGCTTAACACACAACCAGAAGTTCCCTATATGAGCAATGTAACCAAACATTATACTTCCTAAGGTACTTCTAGTTTATTTGGCTGTGACAGTTTTAAAGATTGGGTCCCCTTTATCTGGAGCAAGTTGAAGTAGATTGCCATGTTTCCCACCAAATAAGATACCTTTTGATGTCTTGAGTATTTCCATCATACACAAGTGAACAAAAGCCGTGATTAAGATGGAAACCATCTCTATAATCAATTGTTTTGGAACACTATGATTCAATTAATCAATTCTATTATTTTTTTAGAAACTCCACTGGTAGTAGTAGTAGTCAGTGTACTGTAATCCCTTTAATATTTTGTGCTGCTAATCCAGTTTTTCCAGTAATACGTTTGAATTGGTTACTTTTTGAAGGTAAGCAGATATAATTTTTATGAGGAACAGATTCCTGGTACCATCCGGCCCTGAAGTATATATTTACCCTTTTGCTGCTAGGCTTACCGCACTCCTCCAAAGTTCTGAGCCTTTTTTGAAGCTATTTGGGGTAGTTCATACCTAGGCCTCCATAACTTTTTGTCCACATAAGCTATCCACTTCAAATTTGTGTCCTTATTTTCAGCATGCTGGGGATTCTAGCGGTACCCAGGATGTTTGTATTCCCCAACAGGGGATTGAGAAAAAAAGCAAAATAGACCAAAATGTTTTTTTAGAAAAAGTCGGGAACGTGCTCCAGATAAAGGTGTCCCAAAAAAACGGCACCCACAAATGATTTACTGTACTAAAGTCACCATCTTCCCAGCTTTCAGGGACATAGAGAGCTGATTCAAAAAACGTAATTTTGTAGCACAATATTGGCATTTTCCTAAGAGGTAGCCTATTTTCCCTATTTCTTTTGTGCTCTCAACCTACTTTCAGTTTTTGCTGGAAAGCAGTGTAAAACCCATGGGCTACCCAGAAAAGCTATAGATTTCTGAAAAGTAGACACAAACGTCAAAATTCATCAATGAGTCACATGTGTGACTGTTGAAATAAAACAATATTGAAAATGAGTAGGAAAAAATGGGCATTTGTGACAACATTTTCATCTGTAACTTTTAGTCACGATGGCCGATTAACAAAAGCAATATACCATTACCTCCTTTAGACCCTTCTGGTTGTGGGGATATGTAGTGAATGTAGGTTTTCCAGGAACCCAAGGCACCCACAACAAACAACTGAGCTGCACCATACAATAGTACCAAGTATAGACCAATTCTTATAGCAACATAAGCAGAGTGAAAAATGGACATCAAGGAAACTTAGTACTTCTGGAATGGGCATAAGATATAGGCCCGCGGTGCCCATTATGACATCCCCGCTGGGCTGGCGGGCGGAAACAGAGTTTCCGCCCGCCGGCCCAGCGGGGATGTGGGCCGCAACATGGGAGCCGGCTCCAAATGGATCCGGCGTTGTTGCGGCCGTGCGACGGGTGCAGTTGCACCTGTCGCGCTTTTCACTTTGTAGACAGTGAAAAGCTGAACGGGGCCCTGCAACTCCCCGTACCGCCAGCCTTCTCCTGGCAGTTCAAATCACCAGGAAAAGGCTGGCGTTAGGGGGACCCGTAATCCCCTGGGCAGCGCTGCCCTGGCGGATTATCACCACCGGGGCAAATGTGGCGGGAAACCGCCACCCCCGGTGGTGCGACCGCGGCGCTACCGCCGCGGTCGTAATACCCTCTAAAGCACCGCCAGCCTGTTGGCGGTGCTTCAGCCAAAACAGCCCTGGCGGTCTCGGACCGCCAGGGTTGTAATGAGGGCCATAGAGTTTAGGAGAAGTGTTTTTTGCTATACCTCTGAATTTTACCCATACTGCTGTATGACTTTGAGGGTATTTTTCAAAATGTCATCTTTCCTATAGCAGGCGTACATTTGCAAGGCACATATGCAGCAAAATCCAATTGGTAATAACAAGTGGTCTACTATTCTGTGCTCCCACAAGTCTCCCAATAAAAATGGTACCTCACTTGTTTTGGTAGGCTTAGAGCCTGCAACAGTGAATGGCCTAAAACTCAACATGGATGCATCACATTTTTCCACTGAGAATTTACCCTCTTTTTCCAATGTGGTAGCTCTATATTTTGGAATTTAGCTTGGTGGCACCTAGAGAAATCCAGCCAACCTGCATATTTTTGAGAACTAGACACTTAGGGAAATCTAGAATGGCATGATCTGTATCCCATTTTTTTTTTTTTATCCACAATGCCCTGCAAACCTCAAAGTTTTCCTGAAATCTCACATTGTCTTTACATTTCTGTGATTGAACCTTATGGACTCTGCAGGAATCCACAAAATTCCTATCACCCAGCATTGGCACACTGGTGCCAATAAAATTGCTGCCATACTTGTGTGGCAAAGCTTAGTGCCACAACAGGAACAGATCAAACCAAAGACAATGGGAGCCCTTCCATTGAGACTCCTATTGACCCCGGTTGGATCCGTTCCGGTCACTGGCACTAGCCCCAGCCACACAAGTGTGGCAGAGTTTTTATCAGCACAGGTGGAGCAATGCTGGGTGGTAGGAACTGTGTGGATTCCTGTGGATTCCGGAAGTTTCCATCATAGAAATATATGGAAAACACTGGCTTCAGGCAAAGTTGGAGGTTTGCATGGCATTGTCGGTAAGAAAAATTCATGGGATTCACACCATGCATGGCCCCAAACCCCATAGCTGCCCTTATTCTTGATTTCTCCATGTAGCACTTTAAGGCCTTTTGTGTCAAGGTCTCTTGGCACACACACAGAAGGGAGATACCATTTTTATCAGGAATCTTGGGGGAATTCTGTGTGGTAGAAAGAGTGTGGCTCTCCAAAGATTCTAGAAGGTTGAGGTTTGCAGGACATTGTGGGTAAGAAAATGGCGTGGGGTGCATTTGAAGCACACCACCCTGGACCTCCCCAGATGTCTAGTTTTCAGAAGTGTCTGGGTCTGGTTGGTTTTTCCAGGTGGCAGCCTACCCAAGCACAAAAAGTGCAGCTGTTCACCATTGCAAGTGGGATGCTATTGTGAGTTAGCCTGGCTCTCCTGGCCAATTTGTAAAATCAAAAAGAACAGATGATGGATGGAATGCAGAGCAAATCAAACATTCACCCCCAGTCACAGAGATCTGGTTTTAATCCATCGATTTTTTGCTCATCATGCCACCCCAAGTTGGACCCAGCCATATGCAAATCTGTTCCTCATGGGAACAGTCCAGCCTGAACTACCAAGTCAGTTTCCCCCTGGACCGGAAACAAGCATCCTAGGACCGGTTTCAGGGTATTACGCTTCATCAGCTAGGCTAGCTTGAATCCAGTGGCGCAGTGAGCACGGGACCTACGTCTGGGCATACCCTTCCCACTTGGGGTGACAAATGCAAAAAGAACAGATGATGGACAGAATGCAGAGCAAATCAAACATTCACCCCCAGTCACAGAGATCTGGGTTTAATCCATTGGTTTTTTGCTCACCACGCCACCCCAGGTTGGATACAGCCATATGCAAATCAGTCTTGACCCTGTTCCTCATGGAACTGCCAAGCCAGGTTCTCCCTGGACCAGAAACAAGCATCTTAGGACCGGTTTCAGGGTATCACCCTTCATCAGCTAGGCTAGCTTGAATCCAGTGGCGCAGTGCGCACGGGACCCACATCTGGGCATACCCTTCCCACTTGGGATGACAAATGCAAAAAGAACATACGATGGACGGAATGCAGAGCAAATCAAACATTCACCCCCAGTCACAGAGATCTAGGTTTAATTCATTGTTTTTTTTGCTCATCACGCCACCCCAGGTTGGACCCAGCCATATGCAAATCAGTCTTGACCCTGTTCCTCATGGGAACAGTCCAGCCTGAACTGCCAAGCCAGGTTCTCCCTGGACCGGAAATAAGCATCCTAGGACCGGTTTCAGGGTATCACCCTTCATCAGCTAGGCTAGCTTGAATCCAGTGGCGCAGTGAGCACAGGACCCACGTCTGGGCATACCCTTCCCAATTGGGGTGACAAATGCAAAAAGAACAGATGATGGACGGAATGCAGAGCAAATCAAACATTCACTCCCAGTCACAGAGAACGATGGATTAAACCCAGATCTGTGACTGGGGGTGAGTGTTTGCACTGTTCAGCACTCCGTCCATCATCCTTTTGTGTTCCCAATTTGTAAAATCAACATCCAAAAGGGTCAAATGACTGCTTGCTTGCCATTGGGATGAGAGGCTTTAGTCTCCAGGGGGAGCAGAAAGACTGTTGTCCCCCTGAGTTGGGGAATGGGCATAAACATGCCCGTGGTGGGCAGCCCTTACTCATCTATTTTTTTAATTCTCTGGTGTCTAGTGGGCTGTCTGCTCTCAGGGGGGTAGATCAGAGGTAGTTACATCCATCTTGCCCAGAGGGCAGAAAGACTGTGTCCCCATTTATTTCAGGTGGTGACATGGCCATTCCCATGCTGGGCAGCCCCACCTCTTTTTATTAAAAATATAATACACTGGTATCTAGTGGGCTATCTTTCCCCGGGGGCAGATCAGGGTGTTTACCCCATATGCCCCACAAAGGGGACTGAACAACTGAGTCAATTTTTTAGGGGGTGCGGTCATTGCCATGCCCTTTATGGGAATCCCCATCCCTAGATTTTTCAAAAAAAAATCACTGATGCCTAGTGAGCTTGTTGCTCCACCAGGGGACAAATTGGGGCTTTTGCGTCATCTGCCCCCCAGGGGAGCAGAAAGATTTCTGTCCCCATTTATTTAGGAGAGGGGAATAGCCATGCTCATGGTGGGCATCCCCACCCTTCCTTCATAAAACAAAAATAATTCCCTTTTGTCAAGTAGGATTTCTGCCTCTGTAGGGAATAGATTGGAGTAATAACCCCCATCTGCACACTAGGGGGGCAGAAAGGCTGTGCTTATTTTTTTGTGGGGTGGGGCATTGCCATTCTCATTCTGGACAGCTCTTATCCATACACTTAAAAAATCCCTGGTGCCTAATGGGCTTTCTGCCCTACTCCCCCACCCCGGGGGCTGATCGGGGCTATTGCCTCATCTGCCCTCATGGGGGGGGGGCAGAAAGACTGAATTTAAAAAAGGGGGAGCAAAAGCCAGTGCCCAAGAGGCCATTCCCCTTCCTGGTGTCTTGTGTTGGGTTCCTGCTTGGGGATCTCATTCCTGCGGTGATCCCCAAGCAGGCATCCACTAGAGAAAGGTATAGTTTACAATGATACCTCTCCCGTCAGCATGGTACACGGGGGTCTGAGATAGCCCTGTGAGCACTGATGCAGTGAAAGTGAATTGAGCAGACTGGATCATTTCATTTTAATTTACAATCAAGTGATGTCAGCACGCCATGTGCATGGATCATCATTTCAATGAAAAAACTGAAATAGCCTCGGGAGCTGCAGAAGCTCTTAGGAAATTTGCCTTGTGTGTGGAGATGGCTTGGAGCCATCCTCTGCACACAGGCACTGGTGCAGAACATGGCTTTGAACCATCCTCAACACCCAAGGGGTTAATATAGGCTGAAAATCTAAACAGAAACACAAACCATAGTCATGGCGAAGTCGGTGATCAACAGTTACTTTAATTGTTTCAAATACTTGAAGTTATTCTGTATTTAATTGTCATAAAAAGTAGTTGCAGTTTTCACCATCTTTGCTTATTTTTCCCATAGCAAGTTCTTCTGCACCTATAGCAACAGCACCTTCATTACCAGTATTTGGTTTTCCAAGTAGGTCTTGCAGTGCAATGGTAGAAAGGTTATTGGTATTTGCAGAATTGTATAATATTTCCACTTGGATTTGTTTTTTTTCTAAAATGCTTTGGTCCATTAGGTCTATATAAATCTAGAACTCGGGTATTGTAATACAGGGTTTGTACTGCTAAAAAGCTTTCTCATATGATATTGTTGTCGCAATAAATTCTTTCTCTTTTTGCCATACTTTAAACAGTTTTAAGGGTGCCAAAAAATACAAATCTTTATAAGCAGAACTATCCTAAGTCAGTTTGCAGTGATTAATTAGTGTAGGTTTGGGCTAACGTATTAAACAGCCGTCTGTTTAATTTACATGACATTTACCACTATTAACATCCTTAACAACTTTATGGCCCTCATTATGACATTGGCAGTACCTGCCGCTTACCGCCATGGCGACGGCCGACCAACATACCGCCGCCGTGGCTACCAGTCGTCCATGCTTATTATGACCGTCAATGGTATTCCGCTAGAAGGCTGGTGGAATACCACCGACAGTCATGGTGGCGGACGCTGGTAAGGTGGCGCTGCTGACAGAAGCACCGCCACACCAGCAAAACACCACGGACCGTATCATGAGCAATGATACGGCCTGGTAGTGTTTTGCTGGTGGATGCTGCTGCTGACAGCAGCGCCTCATCCCGTCTCTAGCCGGAGGACCCCCTGCAACCAGGTAAGTCGGGTTCTCCGACAGGAGAGAGGGTGGGGGCGTTGTGTGCGTGTGTGGGGATGCTGTATGTGTGGGGGTGTGTGTATGTTTTGGTATGCATGCATGCGAGTGTGAGTCACGTTGAATGAGTGCGTGAATGACTGAATGTGAGAGCCCATGTATGTTATTTGTTGTGAATGTGTGTTTGTGACAAAGTATGTTGGTGTGTGTTGCGGTGTGTGGGTATGTATGTGTGCATGCGTGTGTTGGTGTGGGAATGCGTGTGTGCATGTGTGTATATGGGTGCGTGTGTGGGTGTGTAAATGTGTGGGGGGCAGGAGAGGGAGGGGAAGGGCGGGGACGGAGTTTGGGGATTAGGAGGGGTGCGGGGGAGACCCCTATCAGTGCCAGGGAAGGGATTCCCTGGCACTGATAGTGCCTACCACCATGGCTTTCGTGGCGGTAAGATTGGCACGAAAACCATGGCGGTATGCTGGGTTATAATCCCAAGGGTGGGATTGTGACGGCCGCCGGACTGGAGACTGAACTCTCCAGCCCAGTGGCTGTTACCACCCTGGAGGTCGGTGTGTTAAAGTGGCTGTCTGTGTTGGTGGTTACCGCTATGGTCATAATCCCTTTTTTTACTGCCGGCCTGTTGGCGGTATTAACGCCACTTTAACAATGACCACCAGGGTCATAATGAGGGCCTATATCTGTCAGTATAAGATTGAGCTACTTCATATAATGATACCTGTTGCAAAAAGGAGCTATTTTGGGATAGTAAGTGCCTAACAAATTTATTTTAACAATTTTTTTTCTAGGTTCAAAGTGTGCAAGATATTCGATTTCTGGTAAGCTTTTTTTAAACTCTTCTTCTAGAGCATCCTAAGCTAGGCCTTGTAATGGCCAGAGATATAGAATATAAACTTGAAGAGCTTAAATGGTCACACGCCTCATTATTGCAAAACTCTCTATGAGACAGCATATGTAGGCTAAATCAATTCAGCCTTTTAGTAAATGATATGTATTTTTGGGGGACATTACTTTGACTGTTTTGATTTGCTTGTACATTTTTTTAAGCAGTATTTTCAACATCTTTGACTTTTATATTTAATGACTTGTTTAAACAGTTTTTTGTTTATTTCTTTATTTGGGATGTCACAAGTAACATATTGTTCAGTAAACTGATAAGCAGATTCATCTGAGTCATATCCAAATGTCGGGGCTTTTTATTGTCTACAACAGCTGTGAATATGAGGTGCACCTTTTGCATGGTACACTTTTCTCCAAAGAACTCAACATCACTTCCTGGGGGATTTTTATTTTTATTTGTTATAATCTGAACCATAGGCCCTCATTATGACATTGGCGGTAAGTACCGCTTACCGCCATGCTGAATGCCGCCAACATACCGCCGCCACAGCGGATTACCGCTACACATATTATGACACACACATAGTAATCCGTCACCCTACAGCCACACACACAAGTCCGCCAGTCCAAAGGTCAGTGAAAAACTGGCAGTAGCAAAACCCACACCGTTATGCCAACAGAACTACGCCCACAGCATTATGACCCACAAATTACCGCGGCGGACATACAATGACGCTTAACCATTTGCGGTACATACTGCCGCGCTCAAAATACACACACACACATGCAAAACAAAACCACATTGGACAATTTGAATAACACACACCTGACACCCATACACACAACACACCCACACACCCACACCAATATAAAACACCCACCCACATTACCCACAACCCTTTACCAATACAAGCAAGTGCCACCAGAGAGATAGCAAGATCACAGACACACACCACCATCACCTATACACCATCCACGCACCTTACATCACACACCCCAACACATCACCCCACACACCCTCACCCACACCACTCACACTACACCCATGGCACCACAACGACAACCCCAGGTTCTCTGAGGAGGAGCTAGGGGTCATGGTGGAGGAAATCATCCGGATAGAGCCACAACTATTCGGATCACAGGTGCAGAGGTGGAGGATCGTGGACAGGGTCAACGCTGTGGGACAGCACCCAAGAACAAAGGGACGACATCAGGAAGAGGTGGAATGACCTACGGGGGAAGGTGCCGTCCACAGCAGCAAGATACCAAATATCTGTACAGAGGACTGGCAGTGGACCCCCACCTCCTCCCCAACAAATAACAACATGGAGGAGCAAGTCTTGGCAATCATGCATCCTGAGGATCTGGCAGGAGTAGGAGGAGGACTGGACTCTGGTAAGTCAACTCTTTACTACTCTCACCCCCTGTCTGCATGCCATCACATACCCCCACCCTTACCCTCATTCCCATCACTACACCACCTCACACACACCCCACCATCACATCCCACCCCTCCCAATACCAAGCCCTGCATGTAACATCAATGCACGGACCCCCATCACCGACCTGCATGGACACCCATCACTAAAGCATGAACACTAGAGAGAATCACCTAGCCCACCAAATAACTACTCACACAAGGCAAAGCTGGCAGGGCAATAACAACCATAGAGGGCAACACACCCATGCACAAGATGTCACACACAGAAACAATCACACTGCATTTATATCCCCACAGGTCCCACCACCCAACGTCCCCAGAGAGGAGGTGCCAGCAACATCCAGTCCACCCCCAAAAGGGGCCCACAGTGATGATAGCAGCTCTGGATGCCTGGATGACCAACCTGGCCCATCAGGGATCTTGGACAGTCGATTACCCAGGCACAGTCCCATACCACCACAGATCCTCCCCCTCAGGAAACACCAGCACAGTACCCACCCAGCAGACCCATACCTCTGTCCCCAGGACATGTCAATCAGCAGTGTGTCCACCACTACATGAACCCCAGGGCACACCACAAACACAGAATGATCAGGGACCTGGGGTCAGTGGCAGTGGGCACAAGGTTCAGGGGACAGAGGCACAGGACAACAGGGAAGCTGGTGTCAACACCAGAGCAGCACGCGCTCTATTGGCGACAAAAATGCAAAACCCCAGCACTCTCAAAACAATATAATTTATGCATTGTGCTGATATGTTGTGGTTTAACCTTTTGCATTGCAGAGTTCAATCCTGAAAACTTATTTTTAATATGCTTACAAATACTGTTCCTTTGCAATGTATTGCTGTAGGTTTTCAGAGTGTGTTAGGGTGTGGCCCCTTTCCAGGGCCTTCCAGAGACTTTCCCTGCAACATGCCTGGGTGTGGTTCTGGGCTGGGCCAAGACTCTATAAAAGAGAGCCAGCCCAACTTCCAGTGCTCACTATTCAGAGGTCCCGGTGCAGAGCAGCAGCTTCTTCCTGAACTCCTGTCCCGGCGGCCTATTTGGATCTTCCAGTCTTCTGCCCTCCATCCTTCATTGGTGATGATTGTTCCAGGCGGTAAGACGGTGGTTGGACTGTCCCGACACCGTTATTGAGAATTTTCATATTCTTGGTTTAATTCTTAAAAGAGTAACGGATTACTACCATTTCTTGACATTTATATGGTAGTTTACAAACAGGCAAGACGGGCGATTTGTTTCATAAAGGTTTGACTTTGTTATTCATTGCGTGCTACCATTTCTTGACATTGGCATGGTGGCTTAAGAATCGGCAAGACTCGTGATTTGTTTTATGGTGTTTAAACATTGTTGTCCGTTGCGCGCTACTCTTTCTTGACATTTACATGATGTTTTACGATTTGCCACGACGCGCAAATCGTTTCATGAGTATTTAACTTTTAAGCTTAAGAATCGGCAAAAGAAGCGCGATTCGTTTCATTGTACTTTGATCTTGTTATTTATTGTGAGCTGTTATTTCTTGACATTTACATAGTGTTTTACGAATTGGCAAGACGCGCGATTCGATTAATGATGATTTGACTTTGATATTCTTTGCGTGCTACCATTTCTTGATATTTTACATGGTGACACTCGAATCGGCAAGACGCACGATTCTCTCCTCAAGTTTATTTCATGTTGTTTATTGTATGCCACTATTCTAAGATATTTATTATGTAATATTCGAGTTGACAAGTTATGTGATTTGTTTCCTGAATCCATATTGTGTTATTCATGGTGCACAATCCTTTTATGGTGTTTACTATATATACATATATATCTGTAATATGCGCAATTTGTGTTGAAACATTTTAAGAGTACACAGAAGGCCAGAGTTTCTAGATGCAATATTGTATGGTCCTAGTATACATTCTCAAAACAGGATTTATATGACTGGTTTAAAATTTAGTCAGAATGTTTTTCTGATCCTCATGTAAAGGAAAGTACTTGAATAAGAAAGTTTTCATTTAATTCATCTTGATTCCCCTACAGGTATCCGGCCATCTTGAAACTTAGTCATTTTAAACTTAACTCTTAGATTGTTCATGTTTTCAGTGTGACTAGGCTTAGAATCATAGTCTAGTATAGATTTCAGGAGATATAATTTTCATATTGTGTATTCTAACCTTTTTCTTACTACAGGTCTCCTTTCCAGCTATTCCCCTCCTAATCCCCTCTTCCCCTCTTGAACTCTCTCAGTCTCTGTGATTTATCAATCAGAGTCTTGGAGCTGTTCAGTGGTGGACGGGTTGGGAACGTGCAAAGACCCCGAGGATCTGGTGACTCTGACAGCTGGGAGGACTGCTCTTCAACAGGGGGAGGAAAGGCCCAGAGAACCGACTCTCCAGGAGCCACTCACCAACATCCTGGGGGCATACCACCATTCCCAGGAGGCGATGGGCCAGATACTGGACAAGTTGCACGAGACCCAGCAGCTGCAGGAGGGATAGTACCTGGGGATCAGGGAGGACTTGAAGGACATCAACACCACCCTGGTCACCATTGCAGGGGTGCTGGCAGACATGGCCAACACCATGAGGGAGGCAGTGGCACACCAGTGGGCTCCTGACATGCCATGAACAGCCTTCCACCTCCACTGCCACTAGTGGCCCCGCAACAGGACCAACAGGCCACCAGCACCCCACCCTCTGCAGAAGGAGAACCACCCTGAAAATGGTCCCTGTGTCAACATCAGGACAGTAAGCGCTCTACGGGCGATGTAATGCAATAAACCAACTCTTATGAAATGTAATAATTCATGCATTATGTGTTAATGCAGTATGTTAACCTTTTTCATTGCAAAGATTCATGTTGAAACATCATTAATGCTGTTTGCAATGTATTGCTCATTTTCAAGGCTTTGCTGCAGTATTACAGGGTGTGGTTAGGGTGTGGTCCCTATTCTAAGCCTTTCTAGAATCCCTTCTGGCAGCCTGTCTGGGTGTGGCACGTGGGCGTGGTCTGGGTCTATTGAAGGGACGTCCCGGTGCAGAGCAGCAGCATTTTCCTGAGCTCCTGTTCTGAAGGCCTATCTAGGATTTCCAGGCCCTGTCTTCATTTCCTTGGGGATCTTCAAGCAGGGCGGTAAGGCGGAGGTCGGGTTAGGCCCCCAACTCTGTTGTCAGAAATACTCGAGTTTTGGGCCTTTTGGTTACATTGCGTGCGCGATGGTTTTCTTGGCATTTAATTCCTGCAGTTCGGATCGGCAATGTGCGCGATCGTATCTTGCCATTTAACTCTTGATGGTTGAATCGGCAACAGTGTGCACGATTCATTCTTGGCATTTAACTTTCACAGTTCAGATCGGCAGAGTGCCCGATCGTATCCTGCCATTTAAACTTTGGTGGTTGATTCAGCAGCAGTGTGCGTGATTCATTCTTGGCATTTAACGCTTGTAGTTCAGATCGGCAGTGTGTGCGATCATGTTTTGACATTTGAACTTTGATGATCGAATCGGCAGCAGTGTACGCGATTCATTCTTGGCGTTTAACGCTTGTAGTTCAGATCGGCAGTGTGTGCGATCATGTTTTGACATTTGAACTTTGATGATCGAATCAGCAGCAGTGTGCGTGATTCATTTTTGGCAATTAAAACTTGCAACTCAGATCGGCAGAGTGCGCGATCGTATTTTGACATTTGGATCCTGATGGTTGAATCAATGGCAGAGTGCAAAAGTCATTCTTGGCATTTAACCCTTGTGTTTCAGATCGGCGGAAAGCACAATCATTTCTAGACATTGAAATCTTGATGCACAGTTTTGATATTTAAAGTGTATAATAATTCTTAAGTAATTGAATCTTGAAGATCTAGACAAAGTGTGTCCTTGCAGTATAATTCATTAGCTTATCACAGTTTATTCCTAAAAACCAATGTGTTAATTGATTACTGTCATAGTGTGACTTTGCAGTATCATTCATGAACCTAACGCAGATTATTCCTGAAAACTAATGTGTTTATTGATCACTGTTATTAGGTAGTTTCATGTTATCAGTCCATAGCTATCCTGAACAAAGCTTATGAAAGTCAAAGTGTATCATCTGATTATTGTGTTCTTAACTTTTCCTTCCACAGGTCTCCTTCCACGCTGTTCCCAACCTAAAACCCCTCCCCCACTTGGCCATTCTCTAACTCTTTGCTATAACGGCTAATAGAGTTTGGAGCTGCCAAGAGGTGGACATATTGGGAACAGGCGCAAACCCCGAGGATCCGGACTCCCTGACACCCTGCAATCCAGGCAGAAGCCAGAGGCTATTGCCAAGTACCCCGCCAGGAAATAAGACTCTCCTGATTGTCACCCTTGTGTCCCACTCAGTCACCCTGTCCACCTTGAACTGCCATTGCTCCCCTTCCTATGCCCCCTTGGACAATGCATCTGTGACACAAATACACTGGACTCTATCCTGGACATTCCTCCACCATCACCCCATCCCATTGAATATCCCCCTCTACTTATTAGCACTTAAATAAACACAATTTGAATAAATACAAGTGTGGAGTCTGTCAAATGATTGTACTATGTATTCGTTTAACAAGCTTTAAACACTGCAATACAGCTGTACAGTAATGTATACATAGGAATGACCTGTAGTTGGCTGCAGTCAACACACCAGGAGTGATAGTGAGGAACAACTATCTGAAAATAGAGATGCCAAAGGGTACAATAAGTGACCATAGAAGTGGGAAAATCAGCCTGCCAGTGACAATGTCAAACAGAAAACTGTCAATGTAAAGTGCAATAACACTCTTACCTGTGTATCATTGGATGTATTGTCGTATTATTGCACTTCTGTTGTCCTCATCCTCATCCTCTGCCTCCTCATCTTTACTGTCCACAGGGTCCACTGCTGCCACATGCCCATCTCTAGCCTCATCCTCCTTCAGAAAAGGCACCTGGCGACGTAAGGCAAGATTGTGCAACATACAGCATGCCACGATAATCTGGCACACCTTCTTGGGTGAGTAATACAGGGATCCACCTGATAGATGGAGGCAACGAAACCTCACCTTCAGGAATCCAAATGTCCTTTCGCCCATGTTTATTATTATAATGTTCCTCTGCCCTTGTGCTGGGATTCCTCACAGGGTTCAGTAGCCATGAGAGGTTGGGGTAACCAGAGTCACCTGCAAATATCGAGGCACAACGGTTAGACACACACTAACCCTTAGGGCCCACACCATACCCATACACCAACACCTACTGGGTGAGAACCAGGGCTCACCTATCAGCCACACCCGGTGCCTCTGGAGTTGAGCCATCACATATGGGATGCTGCCATTCCTCAGGATAAAGGCATCATGCACAGACCCAGGATACTTTGCATTGACATGGGAGATGTACTGGTCCGCCAGGCACACTATCTGCATATTCATGGAGTGAAAGCTCTTTCGATTTCTGAACACCTGTTCATTTCTCCGGGGGGGGGATAAATACAATATGTGTACCATCAATAGCCCCAGTAATGTTGGGGATATGTCCCATTGCATAGAAATCAGCTTTCACTGTGCCCAAATCCTCCACCTGGGGGAAAACTATGTAGCTGTGCATGTGTTTCATCAGGGCAGACAACACTCTGGTCAGCACCATTGAGAAGATTGGATGAGACAATCCTGCTGTCAAGCCCACTGTCACATGGAAGGAGCCAGTTGCCAGGAAATGGAACACAGATAGGACTTGCACAAGAGGGGGGATCCCGGTGGGCTGACGGATAGCATATATCAGGTGAGGTTCCAATTAGGCACACAGCTCTGTGATTGTGGCCCTGTCCAGTCTTTAGGTGAGGATAATGTGCCTGTTCTCCATTGTTGCCAATTCCACCAAGGGCCTGGACACGGGAGGATGTCTCCATCTCCTATTCATCCGCAGCGGTTGCAATCTAGGGGGCAAATGGTGAGCAGCTGGTTAGTATTCCATATTTCAAAACACTACACTGCATTGCATGTTGTAACTGTAACAGTATATTGTTGGATAGGGCCAAATGGTGCCTATGTGTACTGTGACGCAGTTAGCTACCATGGCCTGCCCCCTTCCTAAATGGCGTCAGCCTGTCCTGTATGTAGGGACATGTGGAAATGAGGTAATTCTGCTGATGTTGTGCGCCGTTGCGGGTGGCGGTTGAGAACCGCCGTGCAACTCCTCATTGGATACCATTGGGCCCTGTGGGTTACAGTGTCCAATGGTGATGTACGCCGGCGGTGAAGTACGCACCGCCGCGGACGTGACCGCCATTTTCTATCTGATCACTCACTTGCTACCTAACCTTCAACAGGAGAGGACCTACACTGCAAGTGCTGCTGTGACCTGTGTCTGGACCCAACCATGGCACGTATCATTGGGGAAAGGGCCCCTGCCTTCACTGCTGTGGAGTTGGAGAGACTGGTGGATGGGGTCCTACCCCAGTACCGAATGCTGTATGAGCCTCCAGACCAACAAGTGAGTACACTTTGAGCACAATGCATGGGCATGAATGCATGGAGTGCTGTGTGTGAGGGCCTCGTGTGGGGGGATGGTGAAAGGGCCCTGGGCAGCGTGCTGCTTGTATGGTGGGTAATGTCTATGCGTAAAGGGATGTGAGGGCTATGGTGGCCATGAGTGTAACAGACAAGACAATCTGACTGATACCTTTTCCTATGTGTATTTCTCTGCAGGTCAGCGCCCATCAAAAAAGGGTATATGTCGTGCCATCGCCAAGGGTGTGCAGACCCTGAGGGTCTATGGCAGTCAGAGCACCCACTGTAGCAAACGGTGGGAGGACCTGAGACACTGGGCATGGAAGACGGTGGAGGCACAGCTGGGGATTGCCTCCCAACGAGGAAGGGGTGCCTGTCGAACCCTGACCTCCTTGATGGCCCCTCATACTGGCGGTGGCCGATCCAGAGCTGGATGGGTGCTTGGGGGCATACAGTGTCCCAATATACTACTTGCGCGTGGTGGGGTGGCATTCGGTGGGGGGTGTGGGCCTCTGGGTGCCCCTAGGCCAGGCTGGACTTTGCAGTGTAGGGCCCATGTTGGGCAGGGTCTGATGTAAAACCTCCTCCAACCAAGCTAGTAGGCATCCACTACTGGGCAGGTGTCTGTGGGTCTCAGGTATACTGCATGGGCGTTAGGTATACCTGTCCATGGGCTGGTGACTAGCATTGTGATTGTTAGTGCATTGCCTAGTGCATAGGGCTGTACCTTGTGTGTGTATCATGTACGCCAACGGGGGTGTTGTTGCCGCCATTGACCAAGTGTATCCTTTGTCTCTCCCCCCCCTTTTTGTTTTGTCACCCTGTTCTTATTTGCATTAGCATCATCTGGCGGAGGGGCAGAGGCACCTGTGATGGGGAGAGCTGTATCCCACAGGGTCCAGGAGGCTGAATCCAACAACGGTGAGGGCACCAGTGGGACGGAGGGTGAAGGGAGCACCACAGAGGAGACTGGAGGGGACAGTTCTGACAGTGATACCTCCTCCGATGGAAGCTCCCTGGTGGTGGCTGACACCTCTGTGCCCACCCGAACTACAGGTACAGCTGCCACCCCCATACCAGCACCGCCCTCCCAGCAGCTCCTCAGTGTGTTTCCTGTGCCCCCTCACCCAGGAGGGTGGGCATCTCCTTTGCCCCAGGCACCTCAGGCCCTGCCCCAGTTAGCCCTGCTGCCCTGAGTGAAGAGGCTTTTGACCTCCTGCGATCCATCTCTGTTGGGCAGTCAACCATTGTGAATGCTATCCAGGGGCTGGCAGCCCCTTTGCAACAAACAAATGCATTCCTGGAGGGCATTCACTCTGGCATGGCGGCCCAACAGAGATCAATCCAGGCTCTGACCTCCTCCCTGATGGCAGCCATTGTCCCTGTTTCTAGCCTCCCTCCACCAACTTCCTCTACCCAATCCCATTCCCCTCAACCCCTACCTATCCCAAGCACACAGGCAGACCAGCATGCACCCAGGACAACACACAGGAGTGGTTCAGCAAACGCAAGCACCACACATCATCCCACAGGCACTCACACAAACACCATCCCGATGCAGACATACCAACATCTACTGCCTCTACTGTGTCCCCCCTCCTCCTCCTCGTCCACCTCCCTCCCAGTAGAGTCTACACTCACACCTGCACGCACTACATCCTCATCCACTACCACCATCACGCCTATCACTACACGCCCCTCATTGGCAGGCACCACCCCCACATCCATGCACATGTCCCCTGTATCCTCTCCCACTGTGTCTGTACCCCCTCCTCCCAAAGTACACAAACACAAGCACTCAGACACCCAAAAGCCATCCACCTCACAACAGCATCCAGCCCATGCACCTGCACGCAAACACAGCAGACAGACACCTCCTACAACCACTTCCTCTTCCTCCACTCCCAAACCTTCACCCTCTCTCCGCCCCAATGTCCCTAAGAAGCTTTTCCTCTCCATTGTTGACCTCTTCCCTACCACTCCCCTCCGTCCTTCACGTCGGGCCAGAGTGGTCAGAACCCAGGCGAGCACCTCAGCCACCCAGTCCACGGCCACAGTAGTGTTGACAGCTACTGTAGGTGGGAGAGGGTCCAGGGCACCAGGCAGCAACACTGAAAGGGTGCCTGCACCAGATGCATCAAGGAAGGGCAAGGAAGCACCACCAGCTGCAACAGGAAAGGGCAAGGAGGCACCACCAGCTGTGACAGGGAAGGGCAAGGAGGCACCACCGGCAGCATCTAGGAAGGGCAAGGAGGCACCACCAGCTGCAGGAGGGAAGGGCAAGGGGCAATCCCCGGCTGCTGCCAGGAATGGCAAGGGGCCTGCACCAGCAGGCAGGAAGGATATGAGGCCCGGTGCTGGGACTCATTTGGAGCCCCCCCCACCAAGCATGGTGGTTCAGCCGTCTGAGGCTGCAGGGGATGGGCCGGAGCCTCCCCCCACCACTGCCAGCACTGCCACCAGCACCGCAACCAGCACCGCCTCCAGCACCACCACCAGCACCACTGCCAGCAGTAGCAGCTCCAGTGGGCAGCCATCCGAGGCTGCAGGGGATAGGCTGGAGCCTCCCCTCACTACTGCCAGCACCGCCACCAGCACCACTGCCAGCAGCCGCAGCCCCAGTGGGCAGCCGTCCAAGGCTGCAGGGGATGGGCTGGATTCTCCCCCCACCACTGCCAGCACCGCCACCAGCCCCGCCACTGCCACCGCAGAGCAGTCATCACTGCCGGTGGACAGTGTGTAGTCCTGCCTCCATGGGCTGTTGTGCGTCCTGGCCCCTGCAAATCCTGTGGGTCTGACACCCAGGTGAGAGACTGTGACCTTGCACCTCCCAAGATCTGCATCACAGGGCACAATGCCCCCTCCAGAACCAGTGGAGAAGCCATCCACTCACCCCATCCTTCCCAGGATGAAGCACTCTGGGCGTAATGCCCCCTCCGGAAACCTGTGGAGAAGCCATCCACTCACCCCATAGTTCCCAGGATGAAGCACACTGGGCACAAGGCCCCCTCCAGAACCAGTGGAGAAGCCATCCACTCACCCCATCCTTCCCAGGTGTGAGAGAACAGGGCTGATTGCAGAGGCCCTCTAACTTTTTGCCCCCATTTTCCACTTTCTGCTGGTGTTTTCCTGACTCTGATGGTGCCCTGGGTACTGCTAACCAGTCCCAGGGCCTGTGCTCTGCATAAAATCAGTATGCAAATTAGGCTAATTATAATTGGCTAAGTCAACCTACCTATAGGTCCTTAGTATATGGTAGGGCATGTATGTTTGGGGACCCCAGCATAGGTAGTGCACCAATAGGTGCACTGCTGAGGTGCCCAGCATCATTTTAAAGACAGGCCTGCCTTGTTGGCTGCTTTTAAATTAAAGTTATATGCAAATTCGACTTTGGAATTAAAAGTAGTTCCAAAGTCTTAAACTACCTTATTTTTACATATAAGTCACCCCTAAGGTGTGCCCTATGTGCCCCTCCAGCTGGGTGCCATGTAACTATAAGCAGGGACCTTATAAAAATAGTTTTATAAGCACTGGTGAAGTAAAAACAGCCAAATTTGTTCTCCCTCATTGTAGTGAGTGGCCTCCATAGGCTAGAATGGGGAGACTTTATTTTAATTTTAAAAGTCCCCTTAAGTAACAGATACCAGAAGTTTGGCATCGAATTAATTGTTGTAATAAATCCCACAACTTCCAGTTGTTGGATTTAATATAACTTGTTCAGGTAAAGAGTTTTACACTTTACCTGAAAAGTTGCCAACTTCAGCCCTGCAGTGTTTTTGCTGCTGTGCTCTGATTGGCCAGCCTGTGGCAGACTGGCCAGGCTACCTTGATGAGGTGTGAAGTGGCCTGGCTTCACACAAATAGATGTGCCCTTGGGAGGAGATCTCCCGTCAGCAGATGGTGAGACAGGAAGAGGGAGGGCTGCCAAACCGGTCTTCAAAGGCATAGAAGGACATGTGGAGCAACCCAGCAACACCCCCACATCCTGCAAACCCAGAATGTTAGGTGCCCCCTTGATTAGATTAGGAGAGGGCAGGAGAGGGGTGTGTTTAGGATTTTTAGCCACAACAGTGGTTGGGCTCAGCCAAATTTAACCTCCAAAAATCACTTTCAGCCATGATGGATTCTTGAGGAATGTTGCATCCTGGGATTGTTTTTTGCCACACTTCCCAGGAAGTGGTCATCACAGGGGGAAGGACCCTGCACCTGATTGGAGAACCAGGACACCCCTGTTTTTCACCCAGGAGCAAGGATAGAACTGGCAGACCTGCACCCACACCTCAGATCCCCATCAGATTCCAACAAGGAAGAACCACAGAAGAAGAAGGACTGCCCTGCTGGACCCCTGGCCTGCACATGGACCCTGCACTCTGACGGACTGCACCATCTGCACACTTGGGCTTCACCACAAGAAGGACTTTGCGTGGCTTCAACTGGTTCAAAGAGGGACTCCCTGTTTGCTACAGGTGAAAAATTGCTAACCAGTGTCCCCTGCACCAACTCCTGAAGAAACCAACCAGCTGATCCACTGTCCAGTGGCCAAAAAGGAGTTTGCACCAGGTGCATTCTGGAGTTGTAGTCCACACCCCAAAGGTCATCTCAGAGCCTCTGGAACCTTGGGGTGAGCAATGGACCCCAAAATAACCTTAAAGGAACATCTGGGAGAAGATCCAGAAGTTTGGAGAAGTTTGGAGAACTTTTGAAAAAACCTCCATAGAGGGACCAACCCGCCGCGGCAACTCTAGCCGGTTTGCCCCAACCGCGACCCGGCCTGACTTGCAGGTTTGTACCGGTGAAGAAAATCTCCAAAAAAGAGACTAAGGCCCTCATTACAACCCTGGCGGTCCGAGACCGCCAGGGCTGTTTTGGCTGAAGCACCGCCAACAGGCTGGCGGTGCTTCAGAGGGGATTACGACCGCAGCGGTAGTGCCGCGGTCGCACCGCCGGGGCCAGCGGTTTCCCGCCACATTTGCCCCGGCGGTGATAATCCGCCAGGGCAGCGCTGCTTGCAGCGCTGCCCGGGGGATTACGAGTCCCCCTACCGCCAGCCTTTTCCTGGTGGTTTGAAACGCCAGGAAAAGGCTGGCGGTACGGGGAGTCGCGGGCCCCCCTGACAGGGCACCGTGCAGCTTTTCACTGTCTGCATAACAGACAGTGAAAAGCACGACAGGTGCAACTGCACCCGTCGCACGGCCGCAACACCGCCGGCTCCATTTGGAGCCGGCTCCCATGTTGCGGCCCACATCCCCGCCGGCCCAGCGGGGATGTCATCATGGGCACCGTGGGAGTGGCGGCCGCACGGCGGTTACAACTTGGCGGGCGGCCGTTGCCGCCCGCCAATGGTGTAATGAGGGCCTAAGTCCGAACGTAGGAAGTTGACCGGGACCTCCATGCCAGCGTATCCGAGGAGGGCTCCAAAGACGTCAGATCAAGATCCAGGTTTACCCCGGTCGAAGGATTTTCACCTTGAAAAAATGACTAAGTCCGAAGGTAAAAATCTCCATCGAGGGCTCCCGCGACGCGTATCCGGAGAAGAGTTCCAGGAGGTCGGATTGGACTGGCAGGTTTGTCCCGCTGAAGAAAATCTTCAGAAAAACGACTAAGTCCGAAGGTAAACTTTTGACCGGGTCTCCCGCAGGCTGTAGACGAGCCGGGCTCCATCGCGGTCGGCCTTAAACTTTGACTTTGCTCCGGTCGAGGTGTGACCAGATGACCAGATTGGCACTTTTTGCTTCTAGGACCTAGAAAACAATAATTCTTTAAAAATTCATATCGCCGGTTCGCCTTATCCGATTTTATTCGTTTTTGTGTCATTTTAAAGATAAAAATATAATCTATTTTTATAAATTGGTTTTGGATTTTTAAACAGTTTCCTGTGTTTTATTTAATTACTGTTTTGTGATATTTGAATGCTTTACACTCTATCTCCTAAGTTAAGCCTTGTCGCTCATTGCCAAGCTACCAAGGGTTGAGCTGGGTTTAATTTACTGAGACCTAACTGGACCTACGTGGAGGTTAGTGGCCTATTGCTAAGTGTAGGTACTTACCTGCCCTTACCAATAACCCATTTTCCAACACCAGGATAAAGCACACTGAGCACAATGCCCCATCCAGAGCCAATGGAGAAGCCATCAACTCTCCCCATCCTTCCCAGGATGAAGCACACTGGGCACAAGGCCCCCTCCAGAACCAGTGGAGAACCCATCCACTAGAGAGACTGTGGTCTTGCACTCCCGAGGACCAAGCAGTGGGCAAAACACTAACTTGATAGACTTTGGCCTTGCACTCCCCAGGACCAAGAAGTGGGCAAACCCACCCACTTGAGATGCTATGGCCTTGCACTCCCCAGGACCAAGCAGTGTGCAAACCACCCACTAGAGAGACTGTGGCCTTGCACTCCCCAGGACCAAGCAGTGGGCAAACCACCCACTTGGGAGACTGTGGCCTTGCACTCCCCAGGATATTGCACAGGGCATGTAGCCCCCACCAGGACCAGTGGTGTTGTACCATCATCTGACTGAGATGCCCCCCCTTTCCTCTTCCCCCTGAGGTGCCTGTGTATTTTAGACGTGATACCCCTGCAGTGTTCTCTCCGTGTTGTTGCTGAAGTGAGGTGAGGCGTTGGCCTATGTGTTGTGGCCCTGTGGCTCATGGACATTGAGGACCTGGCAGCATCCCTACATTTGTAAATATGTATATAAGTTTATATTTTGATGCACTTATTCATGTTATTTTATCGTATTATACTCACTTTCTTCAAATCCTTTTGTCCTTGCATTATTCCTGAGGGGTACGGGGTGAATATGTAATGTTTGTACATCTGGTTGTGTGTCTGGTGTTGGGGGTGGGGGTGGGGGTGTTGCGTGTTGCATGTGTGTGTCGGTCTCTTTTTCCTCCCCCCTCCCTTGTGTGCTAGGCGGCAGTACTCACTGTGGTCGTCTTTGCCGGCGTTGATGTTCATAATGCAGAAAAAGGCAGACGAGCATCGGAAATATGTACAGCTTGGGCTCCTTGGCGTCATGGTTGTTCCCTGAGTCTCCACAGGTGAGTCCTTTGAGTTCTGTGTTCTGTTTCCACCATGCTTTTGATGTCGTTGGTACCGCCCCGGAAAAGGTGGCGGATAGGCCTGTCATAATAGTTTGGGCGGTACATTGTCTTCCACCTAGCTGTTGGCGGTTACCGCCGTGGTGCTTGTTGATACCACCATGGCGGTCAGTGTGTTAAAGTGGCTGTCTGTCTGAGCGGTTTCCGCCGTGTTCATAATTCCATTTTGGTTACCGCTGGCCTGTTGGCTGTATTACCCCCGCTTTATCACCGACCGCCAGTGTTGTAATGAGGGCCATAGTCTGCAATTTGTGATGAAAAAATCTGCAAATATTTACTGGATCTAAAGAACATAATTCTCCTGGTGTTTTCAATGCAAGATCTGTCAAATTATTGTTAGCTTCAAATAGGAAACAATAGACATCATCCCATATTTGCACAACTTTAAGCAAGAAACCCAAATCCCTCAACATACAACTTAGTTCTCTATGTCTTCAGAACCAATATTCATCTGTGCCTCGCTGACATGCCATAATATTACTTAAGTTATATTCTAGGTTTTCATCATTGAATTGAGCCTTATTTAGGAATTCTGTTGCTGTTAAGTTATTAAATCCTGTTCCAGTTTATATCACATATGCTACAGCATAAGAGGTCATAGATAATTCACTTTCATATAGTGAAGTAAAAACGTAAGTTATGTTTTGCCTAAAATGTGGGTCCTCTGAATATAGTCTTGAGGATTGACATTCCGGTGCTGAAATAAGAATTGGCTGATCATCAGATTGCCCTACTTTTCCAGTTAAAAGAAATTGATAACATCAAGCCTCTTAAGTTTGTTTCTCAGATACTAACTGGATTTTCTGTAGCCTCCATCATTTGATAGAGTTCTAAAGCATCACCCATTAAATCTGTGGAATCCAATGGGTGTGTACTATTGTGCTCTTTTATTCCTTCAGAGTGTTCTTTACTAACTTTCTCAAACTGTCCAACATTAGTTTAATCTGTAAATAGTAGGTCAGTGGTATCTATAAAGGCATTCAATTCAAAATGTTGGTAGTGTATGTTATTTTCTAATATGTAAGAGTACGTTGTAAGACGGACATTCCCTTTAATTCTTTCCATTTTTTAAATCTTTGGTTGGCACTTCATTAGCTAATACAATTAAGGGTTCTTATAAATTTTGCTTTGCTCCCACAGTTTCAATGTTTTCTAAAAAATCTAATTTTAGAAAAACAACCTTTCTTTTATTGCAGGCACTAACTATTGTGGTTGAAATTTCACAAATGTGAGTTTCATTGCAATTATAGTTTGAAATGGATATAAAGTTTGAATTAATATACTTTGATATAAGTTCAAATGTTGTAGTTCTGAAGGTATAGGGTAAATCTCCAAATTATCACAAATTTCATGTGAAGACATCAGGGTATGGTTTAGGATTCCTAGGCAATAATAACATACTATTTCATCTACACAAACATTATGGCCCTCATTATGACCTCATTATGACCCTGGCGGTGGGTGATAAAGTGATGGTAATACTACCAACAGGCTGGTGGTAAGTTTCGCCAAATTATGAGCATGGCAGTGATAACTCTGTTAGACAGCCAATGTACCACACCAACCGCCATGTCGGAATCAACATCCACCACGGCGGAAGCCGCCAACAGCCAGACGAAGGACAAAGTACCGCCTACCATATTTTGACCCTACAATCTGCCACCTCTTCTGGGGCAGTACCAACGCCAACAAAAGCCTGGCGGAAACAGAGCTCAGGAGTGAAAGGACTCACCATTGGAGACACAGGGAAGAACCACGCCACCATGGAACCCGAACTGCATGTTTTCCCGATGATCTTCTACTTTATGCTCCACCTGGAACACCAACACAGATGAAGATGACAACGGTGAGTACAGACGCCTAGCACTCAAGGAAGGGTGGGAGGAAAAAGAGAGTAACACACACACGCCCCACACACACCAGGCACACACACCATACACACAACCAGCTGCACAAGAAAAACAATTTGTCCCTGAAAAACAGCAGAATATGTACACAAACGGACATGGCCACATGGCCACAGGGCACAGTTTAAGGCCCAACTCAAATCCTGACCACATACGGATAGTACACTGCAGGAGCATCAGTTTGCAAATAGTCAGGCACCTAAGGCGGAGGGGGGCACCTCAGCCAGATGCGGGAAGAAGCCCACTGGTTCTGGAGGGGGCAACATGCCCATTGCTTTGTCTGGGGAGTGCCAGGCCACAGTCTCTGGAGTGGGTGTCTTTCCCACTGGTTCTGGAGGGGGCAACATGCCCATTGCTTTGTCCTGGGGAGTGCAAGGCCACAGTCTCTCAGGTGGGTGTCTTGCCCACTGATTCTGGAAGGGGCAACATACCCATTGCTTTGTCCTGTGGAGTGCAAGGCCACAGTACCTCGAGTGGGTGTCTTTTCCACTCTTTCTGGAGGGGGCAACATGCCCATTGCTTTGTCCTGGGGAGTTCAAGGCCACAGTCTCTAGAGTGGGTGTCATTCCCACTGGTTCTGGAGAGGGCAACATGCCCATTGCTTTGTCCTGGGGAATGCAAGGCCACAGTATCTGGAGTGGGTGTCGTTCCCACTGGTTCTGGAGAGGGCAACATGCCCATTGCTTTGTCCTGGAAAGTGCAAGGCCACAGTCTCTCAGTTGGGTATCTTGCCCACTGGTCCTGAAGGGGGGATCATGCCCATTGCTTTGTCCTGGGGAGTGCAAGGCCACAGTCTCTCAGGTGGGTGTCTTGACCACTGGTCCTGGAGGGGGCAACATGCCCATTGCTTTGTCCTGGGGAGTGCAAGGCCACAGTCTCTCTCAGGTGGGTGTCTTGCCCACTGGTTCTGTAGGGGGCAACATGCCCATTTCTTTGTCCTGTGGAGTGCAAGGCCACAGGCTCTCAGGTGAGTGGCATGCCCACTGGTTCTGCAGGGGCAACATGCCCATTGCTTTGTCCCAGGGAATGGAAGGCCACAGTCTCTCAGGTGGGTGTCTTGCCCACTGGTTCTGGAGGGGGCAACATGCCCATTGCTTTGTCCCAGGGAATGCAAGGCCACAGTCTCTCAAGTGGGTGTCTTTCCCACTGGTTCTGGAGGGGCAGCCCGTACAGTAGCCCCTGGAGGGTGGACTACATGGCGTCTGCCAGCGGTGATGGCTGCACTGTGATGGTGGTTTGGAGGAAGCTCCTGGGTAGCCTCTGCACTCCCTCATGGCTGCATTGTGGTGGTTGTTGGAGGAGGCTCCTGGGCAGCGCCTGCACTCCCTGATGGCTGCATTGTGGTGGTTGTTGGAGGAGGCTCCTGGGCAGTCCTTGCGCTCCCTGATGGCTGCACATCCACAGCTGGTGGTGGGGGCCCCGTGGCAGCTGGTGGTGGTGGCGGTGTTAGCCTGACAGCGTCCACTGGCCTAGAGTGCCTTGTCTCCTCCTGTTCATGGGTCAGGGATCCCTTACCCTTCCTGGCAGGGGTGGATGGGCTCTTCCCCTCTCTGCCTGGTGGTGAAGGCTCCTTCCCCTTCTTCACAGCTGTTGCAGGCTCCTTCCCCTTCTTCACAGCTGGTGCAGCCTCCCTCCCTTCCTCACAGCTGGTGCAGGACTCTTCCCTTTCATCCCTGGTGGTGCTGGCACCTTCCCCTTCAGTGTTGTAGGTCTGGTATCCTTACTACCACGAGTAGGTGGTGCTATCACTTCCCCTGTGGACTGTTTGACTGAGGTGCTGGGCTGTGTCCTTGGTACCCTGCCCATATGTGAATGACGGGGGAGGGGGAAGGAAGAGGTATATTTGGGAAAGGAAAAGCTTTTTAGGGACGTTCGGGTGGGAGGAGGGAGGAGTAATAGTGGAGGATGAGGGAGTGGTTGTTGGAGGTGTATATCTGCTGGATTTGGGTGCAGGTGCATGGGCTGTATGCTGATGTGAGGTGGATAGCTATTGGTTGTCTGTGTGCTTGCGTTTGAATCCTTTACAATGGGGGGACAGACACAGTGGGAGAGGACAGAGGGGACACGTGCATGGCTGTTGTGGAGGTGTCTGCCAGTGAGGTGTGTTTTCTGCTTGGTGTGTTAATGCTGATAGTGGATGTAGATGTAATGCATGCAGGTGTGAGTGTGGACGTGAGTGGGAGGGAGGTGGAGCAGGAGGAGGAGTGGGAGACAATGGAGGCTGTGGATGTTGTGTCTGAAACAGTATGGTGTTTGTGTGAGTGCCTGTGGGATGAAGTGTGGTGCTTGTGTTTGCCTGTGCCACTCTTGTGTGCTGCCTTGTGTGCATGCACGTCTGTCTGTGTGCTTTGGATCGGTTGGGGTTGAGGAGAATGGGACTGGGAAGGGAAAGTTGGATGGGGGACGGTAGAAACAGGGACAATGGCTGTTATCAGAGAGGAGGCCAGAGCCTGAATCGATCTCTGTTGGGCTGCCAAACCACCATAAATGCCCTCCAGGAATGCACTGCATTGCTGCATCTGGGATGCCAGTCCCTGGATGGCATTCACAATGTGTGACTGCCCTACAGAGAAGGATCTCAGGAGGTCAATAGCCACCTCACTCAGGGCAGCAGGGCTGACTGGGGCAGGGCCTGAGGTGCCTGGGGTGAAGGAGATGCCCACCCTCCTGGGTGAGCAGGCACGGGCAAATCGCTGAGGGGCTACTGGGAGGGTGGTGTTGATATGGGGGTGGCGGCTGTACCTGCAGCTGCGTGGTCACAGAGGTGTCTGCTACCACCAGGGAGCTCGCATCCGAGGAGGTATCAGAGTCTGTGTTGTCTCCTACAGTCTCCGCCGTGGTGCTCCCCTTGCCCACCGTCCCACTTGTTCCCTCGACGTCAGTGGACTCTGCCTCCATGGTCCTGTGGGATGCAGCTCCCTCTGTCGCCGGTGCCTCTGCTCCTCCGCCAGATGATGCTAATGCACACAAGGACAGGATGCCAAAACAAGAAAGTGGGGGAGAGAGACAAAGGATACACTGGGTCAATGACTGCAATAACACCACCGTTGGCGTACACAGCAGCCTTTCACACAGGGAACAGGCCTACACAATATGCATTGCACTACCAATGAATTGGTTAGTCACCAAGGCATGAGAAGGAGCACATACCGCCAACTGCAGCACACCTGGGACCCATGCAGCCCTGCCTAGAAGTGAATACTAACAAGCTAGGTTACCTGTGTTTGCCATGCAACTATTACCCTTCCGAGGACCTACACTGAAATGTCTGGCCTGGCCTTAGGGGCACCCACTAACACATAACCAACACCCGGATACCGCCCCACCATCCATAAGTTGTAATGATATCCACTGTACTCACCCCCTTGTGGCTGCTGTGATTCCCTCAGGCGCCCATTCAGCTCAGGATAGGTTCCCGCCAGTATGCGGGCCATCAGTGGGGTCAGGGTCCGACGGGCACCCCTTCCTCATTGGGAGGCCATCCCCAGCTGGGCCTCCGTGGTCTTCCATGTCCAGCATCTCAGGTCCTCCCACTGTTTCCGACTGTGGGTGCTCTGCCTTCCATAGACCCCCAGGGTCTTCACGTCCTTGACGATGGCACGCCATAATCCCTTCTTTTGATCGGCGCTGACCTGCAAAGGTAATACATACAGGAGAACTCCATTAAACAAACAGTCCAGCCTGTCACACACATGGCCCACCATACCCGATCCCATCACAATTGGCACACACATAGGCCAGGTCACATTATGTACACCGCCAACAGACAATCCCCCCACCCCAACCCACCCTTAAACAATGCCTTCACACACATCTCCATGCATTCATGCTACATACATCGTGCCCACAGTGTACTCACTTGTTGGTCTGGAGGCCCATACAGTAGTCCGTACTGGGGTAGGACCCCATCCACCAGTCACTCCAACTCCTCTGAATTGAAGGCTGGGGTCCTTTCCCCGGTCACACAGGCCATGGGAGGTTCCAGACACAGGTCATAGCAACACATGCAGTGTAGGTCTTCTCCTGTGGAAGGTCTTCAAACAAGTGAGGAATGATAGAGAAAATGTCAGTCACGTCAGCGGCGGTGTACACCGTCACCGCTGGCGTAGATCCGCATTGGCCACTGTACCCCATAGGTCCCAATATTATCCAATGAGGAATTGCACGGCGGTTCATGACCGCCTACCGCCACGGTGCACAACGTCGGCGGAATTACCTCACTTACACCTGTCCCTCCACACAGGACAGGCGGCTGCAATTTCAGGGGGGGGGTGAACAGGCCTATCGATAATTGCTGCGTCACAGGATAAATAAGCACATACTTTTAAATTACATTGTCCCAAAACATGATTGCACAATGTGGACTGCTGTTGTGGTATAGTTGTTCAAATTGTGACAGCCTACTCACTCATGTGCCCCATAGATACCTACCGCTGAAGATGAATAGGAGATGGAGACATACCCCCGTGTACAGACCCCTGGTGGACTTAGCTAAACTGGAGGACAGGCACATAATACTCACCTGTAGGCTGGACGGGGTCACAATCACAGAGCTGTGTGCCCTGTTGGAGTCTAACCTGATATCAGCTATCCATCATCTCAATGGGATTTCCCCTATTGTGCAAGTTCTATCAGTGCTCCATTTCCTGGCAACTAGTTCTTTCCAAGTGATAGTGGGCTTGGCAGTAGAAATGTCACAGCCAATGTTCTCAATCGTGCTGGCAAGAGTCTTGTCTGCCCTGGTAAAACACATGTGCAGCTACATTGCTTTCCCCCAGGTGGAAGATTTGGCCACTGTGAATGCTGGATTTTTTGCAATGGGACATAGCCCAAATAATATTGGGGCGATTGACGGTACACATAGTGCGTTTGTCCCCCCCCGGCAGAATGAACAGATGTACAGGAATCATAAGAGTGTCCACTCACTGAATGTGCAGATTGTGTGCCTGACGGACCAGTACATCTCCCACGTCAATGCTAAATATCCAGGGTCGGTGCATGATGCCTTAGTCCTGAGGAATAGCAGCATCCCAAATGTGATGGCCCAACTACAGAGGCACAGGGTGTGTCTTATAGGTGAGCCTTGGTCCTCACCCAGTGTATTTTGGTGTATGGCTCTGCTATTAGTCTAATAGGATAGTATGTGGCTAAATGTTGTCCCTCAATACTTCCAGGTGACTCTGGCTACCCAAACATATTGTGGCTGCTGAGCCCTATGAGGAATGCCAGGACAAGGGCTGAAGAACATTATAATGAGGCACATGGGTGAACCAGAAGGATAATTGAGAGGACCTTTGGCCTCCTGAAGGCCAGGTTCAGGTGCCTCCATCTGACAGGTGGATCCCTGTGCTACTCACCCGAGAAGGTCTGCCAGATAGTAGTGGCATGCTGCATGTTGCACAAACTGGCCCTTAGACGGCATGCACCTTTTCTGCAGGAGGAGGAGACTGGAGATGCTCCTGTGGTAGCAGTGGACCCTGAGGACAGTGAGGATGAGGAGGCAGAGGATGAGGATGTGGACAACAGAACATTAGTGATCCATCAGTACTTCCAATGACACACAGGTGAGACAGTGCAACTGCACATTTCTATGACTATTGTTGTATTCTGTGTGGCAGTGGCATGCTGACATTACCCACTTGTTTTCTCTACTTACTGTCACCTATGCAATATCATTTTACAGATGTTGGTGATATGACAACAATATTGTGATGTGATGACTACAGCCAGCAACAGGTCATTCATTCTGTGCTCTGCTCTCACTACATACAGTTCATTCGCAATGGATGTAGCTGTTTCAATCAATAAAAATTTGCAATACATGAAATACTAGTAGTCAAATATTTATCCAAGGGTGTTTATTGTAGTGCTAATAAATTGAGGGGAATGTGCAATGGAATGGGGTGATGATGGAGGAAAGTCCAGGGTATTGTTCCAGTCTGTTTGTAGCACAGCTGCAGTGTCCAAGGGGACATAGGAAGGGGAGCAATGGCAGTTCAAGGTGGACAAGGTGACAGAGTGGGACACAAGGGGGGACAGACAATCAAAGTCTCATTTCCTGATGGTGGTCTTGGCAAGTGTCTCTGGCTCCTGTCTGGGTCGCAGGGAACGTTTGCAGGGCGGTTCACCTTCTGCAGGGTGAGGGACGCTGGTGGCCTGTGGGTCATGTGGCGGGGCCTCCTGGCCACTAGCGGCAGCAGAAGTGGAGGGCTGTTCAGTTGACTGGCTAGTGAATAGGGCCCTCTGATGTGGCACTGCCTCCCTCACGATGTTGGCATGTGTGCAAGCACCCCTGCAATGGAGATCAGGGTGTTTTTAGTGGTCTGCAAGTCCTCCCTGATCCCCTGATACTGTCCCTCCTGGAGCTGCCTGTTTTCCTGCACATTGTCAAGGATCTGGCCCATCGTGTCCAGGGAATGTTGGTAGTCTCCCAGGATCTCAGACAGTGCCTCCTGGAGAGTCGGTTCCCTGGTCCTGTCCTCCCCCTGGCACACAGCAGTCCTCCCAGTGTCCCTGTTGGCATGTGCCCCTGTCCCCTGAATGGTGTGCCCACTGCCACTGACCCCAGGTCCCTGATTGTCTTGTGGGTGAGGTGGGGACTGGGGTCCCTGTACAGGTGGGCACACTGCTGATTGATGTGTCCTTGGGACAGAAATGTGGGTATGCTGGGTGGGTGCTGATGGGGGAGGCTCTGTGGTGGTCTGTGAGTGGGCTTGGGTGACCGGCTGTCCAGTGGTCCCTGATGGGCCAGGTAGGTCCTCCAGATCCCGAAGTCCAGAGTTACTGTCATCACTGGGGGCCTCTTCTGTTGGGGGACCGGATAGTGGTGGCACCTCCTCACCACTGACATTGACTAGGATACCAGTAGGGATGTAAATGATGTGTTATGCTTCAAGTGTCTGACATTTGTACTTCCATAGCTTCCCCTCTATGGTTTGTGTTGCCCTGCCAGCTTTTGCCTGTGTATGGTGATGTATTGTGGTTATGTTAGTTTCCCTATGCTGTGCATGCTTAAGTGATAGGAGTACATGCAGGGCTGGAAGGACTGTCCATGCATTGGCATGACATGCAGGGCTTGGCATTGGGGTTAGTCATATGTGTAGGTGCAGTGTGTGGGATGGTGTGGAGTGATGGGAGGGAGGGTAAGGGGGTGTGATGTCATGCAGGTATGGGGGTGATAAGTAGTAAATGTTGAGTTACCAGTGTCCAGTCCTCCGGCTACTCCAGCAAGTCCCTCAGGATGCAGTATTACGAGTACCTGCTCCTCCATGCTGTGAGCTGTGGGGGAGGAGGTGGGGGTCCACCGCCAGTCCTCTGTATGGCGAGCTGGTGTTTTTCTGCAATGGAATGTACCTTCCCCCGTAAGTAATTCCACCTCTTTCTGATGTTGTCCCTTGCTCTTGGGTGCTGTCCCATGGTGTTTACCCTGTCCACGATTCTCCAACATAGCTCCATCTTCCTTGCTATATATATCTGCTGTACCTGTGATTCAAAGCTCTACCCGGACAATTTCCTGCACTATGACCATTAACTCCTCCTCAGTAAAACTGGGGTGCCTTTGTGGTGCCATAGGTGTTGTGTGATGTATGTTGGTGAGTGAGGGTTGAGGGGTGTATGGGTGTATGTGCTGTGTGTGTCTAGTTGTCTCTGTTGTTCTTCTTCTCAATCTCCTTGCAGTCATTGTTGTTTGTAAAGGGTTATGGGTATTGTGTGTGTGTGTTTTATAGTGCTGTTGGTGGGTTGGTGTGGTGTGTGTATGGTTGTCAGGTGTGTATTTTTCGTATTGGCCAATGTAGTGTTGTTTTGTATGTGGGTGTCCATTGTGAGTGCGGCAGTATGTACCACCAATGGTTTACCGCTGTTGAATGTCCGCGTGGTGATTTGTGGGTCATAATGTGATGGGTGTTGTTTTGTTGGCGTAATGTTGTGGGTTTTGGGACCACCACTTTATCACTGACCTTTGGTCTGGTGGATTTGTGTATGTGGCTGTATTCTGTCAGATTGGTATGTGTGTGTGTCATAATATGGTCAACGTATTTCCGCCACCGCGGCAGTAAGTTGGTGGCCATCAGCGTGGCGGTAAGCGGGATTTACCGCCAGTGTCATAATAAGGGCCTATATCTGTTTTCCATTATAAGATGAATAGCAAGTTTCCTCCAAGCTAAATCTTTTTTCATGTCTTTCTAATAATCAATCAATCAAAGCATTTGTAAAACGCACTACTCACCGGTGAGGGTCTCAAGGTGCTGATGGGGGGCTGCTACTGATCGAACTGCAAGGTCTTGAGGTGTCTCCTGAAGATAAGTAGGTCCTGTGTCTGTCGTAGGTGGGTCAGAAGAGTGTTCCATGTCTTGGCGGCGAAGTGAGAGAACGATCTTCCACCTGCGGTCATTCTGTGGATGCGTGGGATGGTGGTGAGGGCAAGGTCAGCGGAGGGAAGCTGTTGGGTCAGGGTGTAGAAGGAGAACCATCTGTTGAGGTATTCTGGTCCGGTGTAGTGCCTTGTGAGCAAGAACGTGATTCTCTTGTTGACGGGGAGCCAGTGCAGGTCTCTCAGGTAGGATGTGATGTGGCTGTGGTGGGGGATGTCCAGGATGAGGCGTGTGGAGGCGTTCTGTATGTTCCTGTGTAGAGGGCGTTGCCATAGTCCAGTTTGCTGCTTACGAGGGCTTGGGTGAAAGTCCTTCTGATTTCAGTGGGGATCTGTTTGTAGATCTTCCGAAGCGTGTGGAGGGTGTTGAAGCAGGAGGAAGAGATGGCATTGACATGCTGGGTCATTGGTAGCGATGAGTCCAGGATGAATCCTAGGTTGCATGCGTGGTCGGTGGGTAACGGTGAGGTTCCCAGTGTGGCAGGCCACCAGGAGTCATCCCATGTGGAGGGGTTGGAGCCAAGGATGCAGACCTCAGTTTTGTCAGACTTCAGTTTCATGCAGCTGTTCTTCATCAATTCGGCGATGGCCTTCATTCCTTCGTGGAGATTAGTTTTGGCAGTGATATGGTCCTTGGTGAGGGAGAGGATCATATGGGTGTCATCAGCGTATGAGACGATGTTGAGGTTGTGACATCTGGCAATGTTTGCGAGCGCCGCCATGTAGATGTTAAAGAGGGTCGGGCTGCGGTTCGATCCCTGCGGTATGCCACAGACAAGTTTGGTGGATTCAGAGCGGAATGGAGGGAGGTGGACTCTGAGTTCTGCCAGTGAGGAAGGAGGTGATCCAGTCCAGGGCTCTGTTGCGGATCCCTGCATTGTTGAGGCATATGCGTAGGTTGTAGGGTGTGGTGGCAGACGGTGTCAAACGCGGCCGAGAGGTCCAGGAGGATGAGGGCCGCAGTTTTGCCATTGTCAAGTATGATCCTGATATCGTCGGTGGCAGCGATGAGGGATGTTTCGGTGCTGTTGTTGCTGCAGAATCCAAATTTGGACGGGTCTATAGTGTTGTTCTCCTCGAGGAAACGGGTCAGTTGTTTGTTGACAATTTTCTCGTTGACTTTTGCTGGGAAGGTGAACAGGAAGATGGGCCGGAAGTTATACAGGTCCTCTTGGTCTGCCTTGGGTTTCTTGAGGGGGGGCGTGGATCTCAGCTTGTTTCTAGCTCTCTGGGAAGGTGGCGGTCTTGAAGGAACTGTTGATGATCTTCTGGAGATTGGGTGCAATGACGGAGCTTGCTTTGTTGAATATGTGGTGAGGGAAGGGGTCGGATGGTGAGCTGGAGTGGATGGTGTTCATGATTTTGATGGTGTCATCGTCGTTGCCGTGGGTCCAGGAGAATAGGAGGCTGATGGGTGGTGAGTATGTGGTGTCTGTGGTTGATGGGGGGTCTTGGTATTGAAGCTGTCATGGATGTCTGCGCTCTTGCGGTAGAAGAAGGTGGTCTTGTGATGGTGGGATGTCATTGATGTTGGAGCCAGGGTTGGAGAGTTCCTTCACGATGTTTAAGAACTCCTTGTAGCTGTGTGCATTGTTGTCGATGCGTTCTTTGACGGCGGTTCTTTTGGCAGTTCAGACGAGTTGGTGGTGTCGGCAGATGGTGTTCTAGAAGGCTGTGTGGTTGTCCGGCGTCTGTTCATTGCGTCACTTTTTCTCAAGTCTTCAGCATGTTTGCTTGCATTCTTGGAGGTCGGAAATGAACCAGAAGGCCTTTCTGTCGGTGCACCTGTTAGAGGGTTTCTTGATCAAGGCGAGTGAGTTGGCACAGCTTTCGATCCATTGCCTGAGTTTGCGGGCTGCTGTGTCGGCGATGTATTTAGTTTGTTTAGCATAATGTGTGTGTCTACAGCAAACACACTTTATTTGGAATTTCATATACTTGCATTTTCTTTTTCTTCTGGTAATATTTAGAAGGCATTGTTATAACTGTAGTTGCTCCTGTTTATAGAGATAGAACAGCGAGCAATAGTAGCTGTACATTTTAAAAAAAATCCCTAGTAAAATATAAAGGGACTTTGGGCCAGATGTAGCAAAAAAGCAAATTGCGACTTGCAATTTGCGAGTCCGTGCGACTCGCAAATTGCAAGTCGCAATTTGCTATGCAGAAAGGTGTCTCAGACACCTTCTGCAACTCGCAATGGGGTCGCAAAGACCCACCTCATTAATATTAATGAGGTGGGTCGCAATTTGCGACCCCATTACAAGTATGGGCACTCACGGGGATGGTGGCCTACTGGAGACAGCAGACCACCATGTCCGTGACTGCTTATTAATAAAGCAGTTTTTTTTTTCTATCTGCAGCCCGTTTTCCTGAAAGGAAAACAAGCTGCACTTAGAAAAAAAAACGAAACCTTTTATTTCGGTATTTTTCAGAGCAGGCAGTGGTCCATAGGACCACTACCTTCTCTGAAAAATTATTTTTGTTTCCATTCACAAAGGGGAAGGGGTCCCATGGGGACCCCTTCCCGTTTGCGACTGGGTTACCATCCACTTCAAGTGGATGGTAACTGCGATTTTATTTGCGACCGCTTTTGCGGTCGCAAATGAAATTGCATAGCATTGCGAGTCGCAAATAGGAAGGGAACACCCCTTCTTATTTGCGAGTCGGAAATGCATTTTGCGAGTCGGATCCAACTCGCAAAATGCATTTCTGCATACCGGAGAGGCTTTTGCGCCTCACAAACGGCGTTTTTCACCGTTTGCGAGTCGCAAAACCCTTTTTACATCTGGCCCTTTGTTTCTATTTGCCTTCAATACAAGTAAATGCTGATATTTGTCCTAAGAATGTACCACAATTAAATGCAGAGTTGTATCTCCAAGCTTTAGTTGAACTTCTGTCCTACTACAGCAGTTCACCTAATGTAAGTAGAGTTTTCATAAGTTTAGTAGTACTGGGCTAGATTTGTAGCCTAATGCAAAATGTATCCAATAGCAATCTGTGTTGAAGCTCATTTATATTTGTTACATTTGTTACATAACATACCATGAATTTATTTTATAATGCGATTTAAGCTAGTCTGCTTTTTATACATTTTTGAACAACTTACCAAATCCATAACATGTAAATGGTGGTTTTCCCTTCTAATACTATAAGCCAGTGGTTTGCATAGTCATATGAACATACATTTTACTGAAGTAGCTGTATGAACAGTATAACTTTCAAAAAGTATACCACCCAGTTTATTTCTTATTGATTGTGCTCCTTTAATACTGTTTGGGCTGTATTAGTAGCCCATTCCTGAATGTAACCAATCCCAGAGTTTCTTTCATAAGTGTAATTTGTGAAGTAGTATCTAATTGGATAGTGTTGGGGGCCACCACGTTTTAATTTCCTAGATTGTCAGTGTTTGGTGAATGTTTTTGGTAGTCTTCAAAAAATATGGTTTACATGTGGATAATTAGAATCATCTGCGGCGTACCCCAGGGTTCGTCACTCAGCCCGACCCTCTTCAACGTCTGCATGGCCCCGCTCGCTAACATGGCCCGATCCCACACCCTCAACATCATCTCATATGCCGACGACACCCAGCTGATCCTCTCCCTCACCAAGGACTCCGCCAAGACCTACCTCCATGAAGGAATGAAGGCCATCGCTGAATGGATGAAGAGCAGCTGCTTCAAACTCAATTCTGACAAGACGGAAGTCTTCATCTTCGGCTCTACCCCCTCTGCATGGGATGACTCCTGGTTGCCTGGCACTCTCTGAACTGCTCCGACTCCCACCGACCACACACACAACCTAGGATTCATCTTGGACCCCTCACTATCCATGGCCGAGCAAGTCAACACCATCTCCTCCTGCTTCAACAACCTGCGCATGCTCCGAAAGAGCTACAAATGGATACCCATCGAAACCAGAAGAACAGTCACCCAAACGCTCGTAAGCAGCAAGCTGCACTACGGCAATGCCCTCTACACAGGAACCACGGCCAGACTCCAGAAGATGCTACAACGCATCCAGAACACCTCTGCACGCCTCATCCTGGACATGACCCATCACTGCCACATCACAGACCACCTGAAAAACCTGCACTGGCTCCCAGTCAACAACAGAATCACCTTCAAACTCCTCACCCATGCTCACAAAGCATTGCACAACCCCGGACCAGAATACCTCAACAGACGACTCTCCTTCTACACCCGACCCGGCATCTCCGCTCCGCTGACCTCCCCCTCACAACCGTCCCACACATCTGGAGCACTACAACTGGCGGTAGATCATTCACGCACCTTGCCGCCAAAATGTGGAACACTCTTCCCACCCACCTGCGCCAGACCAAAAACCCCCTTACCTCCAGGAAACTTCTCAAGACCTGGCTGTTCGAGCAATAGCGGCACCTCCTCCTCCTTCTCCCGCCTCCCCTCCTCTGTGCCTTGAGATCCTCACGGGTGAGTAGTGCGCTTTACAAATTCCTGATTGATTGATTGATTTGATTGGACACAGCTATTTATTTTGGGCCAGAGAGTATGCCACAAAGCATGGCATCAAGCATAATTTAAGTTTGGCAAAAGTAGAAATAACATGGGTGCCTCAAAGAGTTGTAAAGTGAAATGACATCCTGCCTCTCATTTAAACTCTTACTGTTTGTCAGCATCCCCATTTTATAAATATTTATTGTGGAGGAATTTATATTCTTCACCTCACTGGTTTTTTAATTGAAGTAGAGATGAAAGCTGCTTTTATATCTTTAATGACTCTATTTCCTTATACTCATTTTGCATTTTCAAATATTTGCCAAAGAATAAAATGGAAGTACTGGTTAGTAAATACAGGAATGCACAGACATATCAACAAAAGGGTATCTGCCTTCCTGAGAGATCACAGCATGTCTTCCACATATCATCTAAACATTTTGTTTTCAAACACCCATCTATATCGTCTAGATGGTGTACATTTTTCCCCACATGGAACTAATGTGTTCATAAATAACTTCAGCTTAGCCATATATAAATCTAGACAACACACTTATAATCAAGGGTTCTTCTAAAAGCCAACTTAATAGCAATAGGAGTTATCATTTGAATACAAGACTTTTATTTTTATAACTACTTTTCTGGTAGTGTGGTACTCCCTAGAATCAATAGTAACATGGTACTCTATATTTAAAAAAAAATACAAATAGCCAGTTGCCTACATTATTCCCTACCTATTATGAGTATACTAAGCTGATAGTAATGCCAATCACAACAAAACCCTTATTTTTTAACATTTTCTTAAGGTCTTTCACAAAACACTGGCAAAGTACTGTAAAACCCAACATGACTGTTTTCATTTTTTTGAAAATAACAGATTAGTCAATCAGTTAATCCACTGTAATTTGTATGTACCACAATAGCACTGCAGTACTTTTGTGGCCACAGATATCACTAAAGCAACCATGTAACTTTATATTTCCTTACTCTACTTATCTGGACTACCCCACAGAATCATATGTGCTCCAGATTATCTAATACTGCAACATTTCAAGAACATCCAGCTGACGATTTTCACGCTAGGCAAAATACAAAACTCTATGGAAATTGCATTGGATTTCAAGCCTGTTATAGACCTTCCTTTTTCTTTGCATCCCCTTGAACAAACACTGCAAAACTTTCAGTCCTCACAAAATAAAACAGGGGAAGCAGGTCTGCAAACCTTCATGCACATTCTTCAAATGGGTGCAAAGTTATTGAGGGACAACATTCCAAAAATATCTATATGTCTATCTATATGCATATATATATATATATTTATTTATAAAACCTACTGGCGGTCATCATAGGTAGTTTTAGTTAGGAGCATGTTTCCCTAGAAAAAGCATTTTTTACCTGCCTATATCTTTGGCACCATTTGACAAATCTTCATACAAATTTTCAAAAAAAGTGCCCAGATGATTTTGGTTGCACGCAGAAGGTTTTGGGGTTATCCATCAAGTGGGGGTAGAGAAAACGGGAGAGTCAAAAAACATGCGTTTCCTATGTTAATTCCCAGAAGAAGTTTGAACTCAACTTCAGTCCGAATCACTGGACGGAATGACACCAAATTTGGCAGAAAATTAGCTTTCAGTATGCAAATTGAGCTTTTGGTTGTTTGGTGTAAATCCTTTCAGTAGTTTTTGAGAAATTAAATGGAAAATCAATTTATATATCTAGGGATGAAGATCCATCACATCATTTTTGTGGTGACTGAGGCATCTTTGCGAAAGCGTGCGCCAACAGGAATGCTGTGATTGGCTTTCCACAACCTAACAAGAAAGTTGCAGCCGCCATTTTATATAACAGGACATGGTCCCTATGGTTAAAAATAAAATTGAGAACTGGCATAAAGGGTCAGGGTGGAGGTACCCTGACCCCAGGGACATATAATATAAGGGTCTTTAAGACTAAAATCATGACCTTAAAGAATGTGTGTACCATGCTGCGCAATATTTGCAAATATGTTGTGATGCTCAGCACAGCCACCCCTTTAACACCACAACGAATTTGTGAATATCGGCGACAACAACAAAAAACATTCAAAGTGTTGTTCATACTAATTTATACACTCACTCATGAACCCACTCAAAGGCCTACTTACACACTCAGGCACTCATTAATGGACCCACTCAGAGAGTCACACACCCACTCCCAGACCCATTCAAAAAATAATGCACCCTATCACATACCTACTTAGAGACTTACACACCCACTCACAGACCACTCAGAGACTCACACACCCACTCACAGACCCCTCAGAGACTCACAGATCCACTCAGACATTCATTCACCTACGCACAGACCCACTCAGACTCTCATGCATCCACTCAGAGATCCACTCAGAGACTGATGCACGTACTCATAGACCCACTCAGACCCTTGCACTCATTCACAGACCTACTCACACACTCAAACACCCACTCACCGATCCACTCAGAGACTCATGCACCCACTCACAAACCCACTTACACACCCACACACCCACTCACAGACCCACTCAGAGACTCAGGCCTCCACTTATGTGCCCACTCAAAGATTCACACACCCAGTCACATACCTACTCAGAGACTCATGCACCCAGTCACAGACCAATTCAGAGACTCACACATCCACTCACAAACCCACTCATACACTCATGCACCCACTCACAGACCTACTTGAATATTCATGTACCCACTCACAGACCCAATCATACACTGATTCACCCACTGACTGACCCACTTGGACACTCACGCACCCATTCACAGACCCAGTTAGACTCACACACTCACTCACAGACCCACTTAAACACGCACCTACTCACAGACCCACTTGCACACTCAAACACCCACTCACAGACCCACACAGAGACTCATGCACCCACTCACAGACCTACTCAAAGACTGACCCACCCAGTCACATATCTACTCAAGAACTCACACACCCACTCACAGTCCTAATCAGAGACTCACGCACCCACTCACAAAACCACTGAGACACTCATGTACCTACTCACAAACCCACTCTGACACTCATATACCCACTCACAGACCCACTCAGACACCCACAGACCCACTCAGACTCACACACTCATTCACAGACCTACTTAGACACTCATTCACCCACTCACAAACCCACTCAGACATTCACGTACCCACTCACAGACCCACTCAGACACTCATGCACTTACTCACATACCCACTCAGATGCTTATGTACTCCGTTACACATCGACTCAGATACTGATGCACACACAGACTCACAGAGACACACACACTCACTCACAAAACCACTGAGAGACTATTGAACCTACTTATAGACCAACTCAGACACTAACATACCCACTAACAGACCCACAGAGAGATTCACAAACCATTCAGAGACCCACTGAGACACTATCAAACCTACTCACAGACCCAGTAGGACATTGATGCATCCACTTACAGACTTACTCATACAGTCCTGCAACTAGTTCAGACCCATTCAGACACTCACACACTCACTAACAGACCTACACAGACACTCACACACCCTCTCACAGATCTACTCATACAGTCAGGCACCCAGTCACAGACTGACTCAGACACTGACACATCCACTCACAGACCCATTCAAACACTTATGCACCCACTCACAGACCTGCTCAGATACTGATGCATCTAGTCTCTTAATCACTCTAACTGATATATATGCACAGTTACAGGCGCAGCCAGAGAGTGATATATGTGTTTATAGAGTTGTTTACAAACTGTTGTCAGTAGTGTGATGTAAGGAAATTCTTATATTTATAGTTATGAATTTTGAATGGGGTGGTATCTATTGAAGGCCTCCTTTGTTTTGTGTAGTCACAGTATAGTAACCTATAATGCGACATTGCCGCAAATATTTAAAACAATTAAAAAATGTTTTATATTGAAATGAACAAAATTTACAAAACGTTTGGGTAATAGAGGGGCCCTGAGAATAACCTTTGTTTTAATTGTGAACATATGTCAGCTACATGTAGGAGCGGATGCATAGTTCAGGTTGGAAAGGAACAGCCTGTTCCCTTTGCTAGTGAAGTGCACTCCATCACTTCTATAGATACCATCCAAGTCAAGGTGCAGGTTGTTGTTGTAGATACTGCCCAAGTTATGGTCTCTGGGGAATGCAGAAACAGTTTTATTAATATGTTTCCTGGCTTTGTTAATCTTTGGACAGAACCTATTTGACCACTTCCATTTCTGTCTTTGGCATATGTTGGAGTGCACGAAGACAGTGTGAAGGAAAAAGAACATCAGATGTGGTATACTTCATTAGGATTTCTAGTCCTGCCCCAGTCAGTGTGTCTAGGTCATTTCCACCACAGTGCACAATGATGAGGGCAGGGGGTTGCCAGTTCCTAATGCTTTGAACTAACAGTAGCAACTTATGCCACTTTAACTCTCTCTGGCTAGTCCAATTAATGTCCAATTCATTGGCCAAACCCAGGTCACTGCCAATTTGACTTTTTCTAGCAGCCTCCTGCACCCATAAAACATAGCTGTGGCCTACAATCCACAGTGTATTCATTTTGAAGCAAAGCAGCAGTAGCAGACTGGAAAAGGCTGGGGCTGAATGAGGTAGGCTTGAAAATGTGAGGGAGTTAAAATGGAGATGTGCTATTGGTTTAGAACAAGTACATGTTTAATTTGATGCTGTGAATATGCAGGTGAATAAAATTAGGTAGCGTGTGGAAAGAATTACCAAGTTGAATTATGATTGGCTTTGATAAAAATAACAAATTGTAAGACAGACTCGGTTCTGCTTTTCAACCTGTACAGTAAACCACACCTGCTGCAGCTCATTTTGCAACTACTATGCCCCTTCTGGAATGTACTGTAAACTGGTGACCTACTTGTTGTACTGGGTTGCTATGGACACTGTACTAAGAGTGTAGTGGGGGAAGGGTGTTAAAGAGAGGCTTCTCTGTCTTTCTAAATAATAAAAGGGTTTGTGCTCATTATTGTGTTATAAGGGTTTATTTTCCTAGAGGGGCATTGCTAATTAAGTGTACTATACTCTTCAAATGATAAAACTACCAAGCTAAATATGTTTTGGACACCCGTTTGTTTTGCAAATTTGTCATTATCATCACAATTAACAAACAATTTGGGGGGAAAAATCTACTATACTGGGCTTCTTTAGAAAAGTCCATGAAAAGGGTAACACATACTACCCATTGAGAAGTGGAGTTACAACATTTAAAAATGAAATGAATTTTTATATTTGCTCATATCTGCTGTATATTCCAGTGCAAATTTTAAAAGTTTGCCATTTATGGTTGCTATGTTTAAGAGTGCTGACCCATTCTTATGCTTAGTTTTGAGAATTCCTGAGAGTACCGAATTTATCTGATAAAAGTAACAAAAATATTTGACTAATAAACTTAATTTTCAGGTATGTGATTTACATTTCATTGTGAGGAAAAAAGATTTAAAAGATATATTTATATGTGAGATTGTTAAAAGAGAGTATGAAATATATACTAAAGTATTGAAAGTACCTCAGGTATTGTATGAGTGGTTGTGTGAGTACTTTTATGGATTTATTAATAGGTGATTAAGACACACTTTGTCTGAGGCACAGAGTAGCTGCATGAGTAGTTAGTATACAATGTGCTGCCACGGGAACTGTATATTCTAAATGTGCTGTTTTACTATGTGCTCTAAATACTAGAAAAAATGCAACTTAAGTCTTAAACTTAAACTTCCCAATGTATTATAAGATGTGAAAGTTTTACATGTGCATGCATGATGTTCTGCTCACAAGCGATGGATTGGTTAGATTTCTCAGACTTGTATTCCTATTAATACCATTTTACAAGAGGACTACAACACTCAGAATTAAAAGGGAAAAAACTGCAGGTGCATGTGAAGCATTCATGTCTGAAAGACACAGACATACACATAAATGTATTAGATATCTGTTTGGGTAGGTGTTGGTAAAATATAGGACAGGTTTCTATGGGCCAGATGTATCATCAAGGCCATTTGCGATTCGAAAATAGCGATTTTTAAGAAATCGCTATTTCCGACTCGCAAAGTGCCATGTATCACATTTGCGAATCGGTAATAGCGATTTCTTAAAAATCGCAAATGCTATTACTGATTCACAAATTGCGATACCGGCCCCATTCGCACCTATGTGCCTGTTGGCCCATTTCTGCAAATTTTTTGCATTTCCAAAAATTGCGATTTCTGAACCAGAAATCGCAATTTTGGAATTGCAAAACCCCAGGGTGCTGGGGGCCTAAGGCCCCCTCTGCTGCACCCCAAACATTTTTTGGGGGACATATAAGGTGCACACATGCCAAAAGGGCATGTTTGCTTTACATGTACAATTTAAAAATGCATTTTAAATGCATTTTTTAATTTTGCACATGGTTACCACCAAGTTCAACTTGGTGGTAATTAGCGATTCCTAAATGCCAAAATCGCATTTAGGAATTGCTTCATACATGTGCTAAGGAATCGCAAATAAGGAATCCTTATTTGCGATTTCTAATTTAGAGAGTCGCAATTTGCGACTCTCTAAACAGGGTCGCAATTTTAAGGAATCGCTATTTTAGCGATTCCTTAAAATTGCGTTCAGAATGTATTTCATACATTCTGAAATGGCATTTTGCATTCACAAACGGGCATTCACACTGTTTGCGAATGCAAAATGCTTTCATACATCTGGCCCCAAGTGCTTAGATAGTAAGATATGCTCTTTAAAGTAATAGTGAGTCAGATGTGTTCTACAAGACTACTAGGCGTAGTGAAACATGGAGCCTTTAAACATGTGTCAGGTCACCTACTGCCCTTACACTGCCACATTCTCATGGCATGCACAACCTATTTGTCAAGGGTCAAATCCATGTAAATATTACTCATGTCTGAGATGTGCTGTCGGTCTGTTTTAAAGTATGGTGCTGAAAACATGAGAGATCTGCTTTTGAAATGAATGAGTTATGCATGCAGGACCCTATGCAAAGTACTATATAGAGTATTCTGTCCAGAAAGTAAGTAAGTGAGATATATATTCCTTAAAAAAAGATAGAGCCGTTAACAGAGGTAGTCAGGCAGCTATAGAAAGATTAATACATCCTGCCATGGACTCAGAAACTAGTAATATATGCACCACTATCAAGGCAATTGCAAACACTCTGGCATACACTTCTATTACCTAACACCAGCACTAAGGGGCATATTCATACTCCGTTTGCGCCAAATGTGCGTCAAAATTTTTGACGCACAATCAGCGCAAACGTTGCCCCATATTTAAACCCTGACGCCCGAGCCCACGGACGATAAAAATCTGCAATGTGCGCCATTTTCTGGATGCGGCAACCCCCCCTGCGTAAATGATATGCAGGGTAGACGGTCCCGTCCCAAAAACGACGCACACAGCTGTGCGTCGTATTTATGCTTCCGGGCAAAAATGACTCTCGGCCGGGAGGCGGAGCAAAAAAATGACGCAAAGCCCGATGTGCGTCAAAATTTAACGCCTGGGTCAGGGCAGGCGTTAAAATGGGGCGAACACACCTGTATTTAATCAGAACACACAGAACAAACAACAGAGCAGCAGAGCAGCAATAGGGAGACATGGAGGTGATTTTTTCCAGTGTGCACGTAGACGCAGAGCCCTGCAGCAACAACAGCAGCTACAACAACAACAGCAGGGACCCCAAAGGCAGCGCAGAAGGCATGAGAGGATATTCCGCCCAAGAACAACCCTGCATGGCCTCAGGGAACACGACATCATACAGAGGTACCGGTTGAACTGGCAGGCCATTCAGCAGCTCCTGAGAAATATTGAACAGCAGTTGGCCCCCACTTTGGTGACACCCCACACCATCCCAACAGAAACAAAGCTGCTTGCCGTACTTCACCTGCTGGCAAGTGGCTCGTTTCAAACAACTGGTGCCCTGGTTGGTGGAATATCACAACCATCATTCTCCGCATTTCTGCCAAAAGTACTGGATGCCATCATTCGCCTGACACCCCTCCACATCTGCTTCCCTAACACACTGCAAAAGCAGCAGGAAACAAAACAGGGGTTCTATGCCATCAGTGGCTTCCCACATGTCCTTGGTGCAATCGACTGCACACACGTACGCCTTGTGCCACCTGCTGCAACAGAACACCTCTACCGCAACAGGAAGCACACACATTCAATCAACGTGCAGGCCATAGTCGATCACCAAGGACTGATCAGCAACATTGTGGCTAAATATCCTGGGAGTGTACATGACGCATTCATCTTCCGTCACTCTACCATCAACCAACACTTCCAGGATGTACGGTATGGCAATGGACTACTTGTTGGTAAGTACAAAAATCCAACTTATATACACACTGCACAGCAACCCTCTAGGACACACAACACATACACCACAATAGCAACACCTAGCCAGGAACACACTGAGGTCCTCACATCACTAGCCATGTTTCTGAAGTCACCATTGAACCTGTCACACATTGGAATTTACTCTACAGCTTAATGTGAAGACATTAATGAGTGTGGTTGCCTAAATGTCACCTTGCAAATTGTAAGTGTCACAATAACCTGTACATTAATACATTGCATAAGTCTTAAGGTATGGGATGTCCAGGGTACTTTCATATGAACGTGTTAACTACACTTTCATTTTTAACTCTGCATGGAACTATCATCTCACCCCCAGTGAAGACACACGGACACCTGTATCACAAGTCACAATGCTAGGGAGGGCACACTGTACTGAAAATCCCAAAACATACTGCTGACAAACGGGTAGCTAACAAACACTTGCTCAGCCAAGGAAAAAACCCAATGCAAAAGTTTTAGCCTACAAGTATAGGTTGTCACATTAGTACACAAAAGAGTCACAGACAACACAAGACAACTACTGCCATCAAAGGTCTGTACAAGAGTGCCTCCTACATCTACATGATCCCATTCTGTGTTTTTCTTTCAGCTGATCAGGGGTATGGCATCCAGCCTTGACTAATGACACCATTTGGGAACCCGACTACTGCTGCAGAGCGGGCATACAACGACGCCCAGAAGAGGACACGCAGCATTGTTGAGCGGACCTTTGGGATCCTCAAGTCAAGGTTCCGCTGCCTTGACAACACTGGCGGTAGCCTACTATATTCCCCAGAGATGGTCTGTAGGATCATACTCACTTGTGCCATATTGCACAATATTTGTGTAAAAAGGAACATTCTCCTCCTTGAACTAAACCCAGACATGCCTGAAGATGACGAAGAGGAGGATGCTGGCCTGCAACAGGAGGGGGAACAACCAAACACGGCTGCTGGAGTGCGTAGGCGCCAACAGATTGTAAATAATTTATTTTCATAATTTCTTATATCACCACTTATTGCACAATTGTAAATAAACACAGATAACAAACACCACATCATGGTTTGGCCTATTCATTTCTGCCCACCTTTAGTTTGAAATTGCTGAAGAAGAATGTCGTCTCATTGAGCAATAATGACATAACACTCATCACACAAAAAATATACACCACAAATGTCTGCACAGAGGCTATGATGTTTCATGATACATTACCATCCACAGAGGCCAACAGGAGTACAAATGTGGCAATGACACATGCCTGATCCAGACACCTGAGACATTCTCTCACTCAGCACAAAAATGTAGCTCATTTGAAAGTCTCATTACACGTGTTCAGTGACAGGGTGGGACCATCCATGTGCACGTGACCATGTCCTCAATGGCTTCTCTCAATTTTTGCTACAAACAATGCCCAATTGGAACAAGATTAGCTGCCACTAACTCATGAGGAGACCTTGAAGTTACAGTGACAACATACACCCAGACAGTTGATAGTGGATCTACATTGGACCATACATATAATCATATGCCATCCAATCAACCAAATATTTGCAAGCAGCCGATCACAGTAGTGTCCCAGTTCGAACCTAGCAGGAAGAATGAAACATGCCACTAAACCAGGTAATGCATAAAGGGCCACATACATCAACAACCTATTTGTCATCAGCACATGAGGAACGCCGAGATTTAGCAAAAAATGTCAGTGCAAAATGGTATGTCAGATTGCTCCAAATAATCAATAGGGCAAACGTCAAATGGGCAAATGGGATTATTGAATGGCTAACAGTGAATCATACCCTATGGCCTTCCATGAGCCTGCTGCTGCAGGTTTAGCATAACAGAATAAATGAAAGCCGTGGATAAATTAGCAAATCTGGAAGGCAAACCCTAGGGTGCTGGGGGCCTAAGTCCACCTCTACCGCCCCCCAAATATACAAGAATTATGTACATGTGAAGTAAACACATGCATAAGGCGCATGTGTGGCCTACATGTGAAATGTAAAACACATATAAGGTACACCAAATCATTATTAGGACATGGTTAGCCCCATAAAAAGTGTAAGTGACAATTGCACTACCTGTTTGGACTATAGATAAATGGATTACCGTGATAAATGTGGACACATTGTTGCTAAGGAATCCATCCTGGTATCCCATTCATCATTCGAAATTAGCCATCAGCAATTACCCAAAATATGTGTACAAATATGGGTAATAACCATTTTGAGCAATCATTAATATTACACTGTGAATGCCTTCTATACATCCAATAAGGGACATGTGTCATAGCTAACCACAAATGTGTATCACTTAGCACCGTTTGGTCATGACGAAATTCCTTTCACAATTCGACAAAATTAAGACATTTTTGTCAAAATGCGTCATATTTCCACGCATACAGCATGGGCGTCATAATTTTTTGACGTACAGGAGTGCACAGAATGCAGAGTCAAAAAATATCATATTAAAAATAATAGATTAATAAGCTGCATTACATGGCCACCATATTTTCTATGATGCGTCATATTTCCACGCATACAGCATGGGCGTCATAATTTTTTGACGTACAGGAGTGCACAGAATGCAGAGTCAAAAATAATTTTCATATTTGGTTCTCATATTTGCCAGCGAATTACATTTCAACTCTAGAACTGTAAACTCAGCCTCACACAAATGTAAGGGAACAATGTAGAAATTATTTTTGACTCTGCATTATGTGCACTGTTATGCGTCAAAAAATATGACGCACAATCTGTATGCGTGAAAATATGACGCATAACGGAAAAATAAAAACGGCGGCCATTTTATGCAGGATGTGATGTAATAGGATATCCTGTTTACAGAATCTGTACTGTACTTTCACTTTCACTTTGCAGTCTCAGATTATTCTACACTGTGTGGCTGTGTGAAAAGTGTTGTCCTGTGTTTTAGTGCTTTTGTGTCCAGTGTGCTTTTGTGATCATTGTCTTGTTGTCGAATATTTTCTGAGTCTGTTTTGCCTACTTTTGTCAAATCCAGTGTTTCTTTTTTTTGTCTGTGGGAGTCTGTTCTGGGTAGTTTAAATTTGGGGTTAGTTGGGCTATTTTTCTTAAGTTTTCTTTTTCCTTCACTACTCTACCTTTCCCCATTTCCCCCTTTTCCTTTTTGTTCAACATTTTTCACCTTTGTATTTGTAAAGATGTCAGGTAGGCCACGGCTTTCCAGGATGGGTGAGGAGGAGTATTGGGGGGATTTATTTGGCTTGTTTGCCATTTCCTCCCACTCATGCTGGAGGCTGGGGGCCGTGTGATACAGGGGTATCACACAGAGGCACGTAAAGTCCGGTGGGGGAAGGTGCGCCATCACTTGGTCCGGGTCTACGGTAGCATGGGGAATGACCATCAACTCAAGCACCGCTGGGCTGATCTGATATCCAGGGAGCAGGATCTGCTGGACTACCTGGGAATCAGGATTGGTGGCCATGTTGGTGAGTACAAATCAATTACATGTGAATAATTGAAAGCTGTGTGGGGACATGTGATGATTGTTACCCAATCTGCTAGATAAGTAGCTGACTGTGTGTAATGCTAGGGAAACCTACTGGGTAATTGTGGCACAATGTGTAGGAAGACAAATGCTAGCAGTCAGATATCTCATGTGTTCAACACATACCGGATGCCTGTAGCTGTATGTAATGTAGTGTTGCCTTTGTGTCAGACAAGCAACACGTTAATGCCTCTATTTGAACTCTACAGGTCATAATTGCCAGTGAAAAAGGGATGTTGAAACATCATACCTACATATGTAGACGCCATAGCTAGACAGAAATTTGTAAAACCATTATGATGCTGTAAATGAGTGGTGCCTTCACGTCAATTAAAGTTAGCTATATTGTCCACACATATGTCACATGTGTGTCTGGTTGGTGTGTGTTGAAAATGACCACATAGCCTGTTTGAGTTTGAGGGGTCATGCAGTCCTCAAGTAACCAGCTTTTGGATGTCTCTCTGGGATGCACATGATGAGATGAATGCACCCCGATATTGTTGGGGCATACTAATGGAGGTGTATCTTTGACACCACATGACTGTCCTGGCCACTGCATGTGTGTAGTATGGTGTGTAACTGTAGCAGGAGACTCCTCCAATGTAAATGTTGATTAAGAAATCTTCCATGCAGTATGAGCATGTGTCAAAGTGTTTCATTACGCATGTCATATTCTCACATTGTCATTGTAACTGCAATTGTTTGTCAGTGCACGGAGTCTGAGTATATTCTTCCTTCCATGCTTTACAGGTGGACCTGCACCGTACACCGTGGGAGAGGTGGCTCATTTTGAGGACCCCGACACCCACAGTGAGTGAGGCATGAGTGCTATTTTTATTGTTTGCTAGTGATGCATGATGGACTACTGTGTGTTCAACAGAATTCAAGGTTTGATGCGCTGCCCGTTCATTGGTATTGTTGCATTAGTGGGATTTCAAATATCACTTCAGTTTCTGTAGACCAATGCTTATCCATCTCTCAGATTTAGGGGCTGTAGGTCATTCCAGTCGGCCACGCTATGGGGAGTGGGATGAGTCATGTGGAATACACTGGTTAATGTAAGAGTTGCTCTGGGACTTGGCTTGGACTGAGTCTGCATTTCAGACTGACATTCTCCCAGATAGCTTCTGCAAAAGGCTTGTCTTAAATATGCAGCTTCCTAGTTGAGGATGGACTGAGTACACTGTAGGTTGGATCTTCTGGGGGCATGTACTTCCACAAGTTGAAATAGAAGTGTGTGGGACTAGAGTGCAATGGCCTAGGTGTTCATTCTACTCATGATCATGGGTGTTCTTGCTCCTCTGTGTGTGTGTTTAAATATGCCTCACTGGTAATATGTGATGTTGGCCTAAGTCAGTGCATTTTGACATGTGTGGACCTTGGATAGGACAATGTTTGGCTGACTCCAAATTGTTGCTAGCCCTTCATTGGTGTTGTGTGTGGAGGCAAATACTTGTTGACCTTTCTATACACTCCTGGGTGTGCATTGAATCTGGGATTGTTGGTTTTTCTTCCCACCCCACCCTCAAAGACTGCCATGTGATTGGGAATAGGGTACCTAGGACTGTAGCAACCAGTATGTTACACATACTTGTGACCTTTTGCAACTTTGTTTAGAACCTAGTGTACACATTCGGTTATGGCACATGAGTTCAATATTTGCAAACAACAATTTACAAATGGCATTGAGTGAGGGTTGTGATAGTTATCACATAGAGTGACATATGTAGTGAAGTCAGTATGCGGAAGAGGTTCAGCCATAATGTCAGCCTCATTAGCCATTATTTGGATGAGAAGTTTAGGCAGATGTCACCCATCATGTAGAGACATGGATATGCTAGGTGTGAGATGGCCTTTTGTATGCAGGCTTCACATGTACTTCCTCTGAGACTTTCAATGAACTATGTTGTGACAATCGCTGTAACAAATACAGTACAAGTAATGTGCAATTGACCCATTGTGCTATTCCACCCAATGCATTTCCTATGGTAAATAGTTGCCATATCTCTTCACAGCTGCAAACATGAGTGCCGCAGAGAGACACCAGTTTGAACGGCGTGCAATGCGATACCGGCACATCCTGCAGGTGCAGTCGGGGTTCAGGAGGATGGCCCGCAAATACCAAGCCGATCGGGCCTCTGTGGCAGGTGGGCCTCACCACAGGGTGGCCCTACATTGCCCACAACAGCCACCACCACCACATCCACCAGGTCTCCCCAAGTGGCCCCAGCAACGGCGGGGACAGTTGACCCTGCCTCATCAGCACAACCTGGACCCAGCCATTTCCAACACGCAGGACAGTCCAGTGGCCATACAACTACTGCCACACCGTCCACCTCGGCCAGCACACAGACTGCAGCAGCCCCTCCTGTAGACCCAGCGGCATTCCTGGCATTAAGTGGTAAAATGGACAAAGTTATTTCAAAGGTGGACAAGCTAAGCCAGGATGTGGCATATATTAAGAAAAGGGTTCGGTCCATCAGGCGGACCCTACGGAGGGCCAACCTCTAGGACTTTTTGCATGTTTTACATTTACCCCTCCCCTCTCTCCTCTTTCTTTTTAGTACTGATAGTTGGGTTTTGGGGATTAGTGTTAGGTTAGTGTAGGTTGTTAGCTTAGTTAGCGTTAGGGAGGAGGGTGGGGGGTCCTTATTCTTTCTATTTTTCTTTTTTGGGTGGGTGGGTGGGGGTCAATGTTGGGATTCCTGTTTGCTATTAAGAAAAACAAAAATAAAAAATAAATAAAAAAAAACACCAAAAAAATATATGATTGTTTAGGATAGTATAGTATGTGTGTAGGTTAGTATGTGTTGTCCTGCATGTGTCCTGTCTCATAATGGTGGGTGGGGGGTTGATGTTTAGATCGATTTGTTATATGTGTAGAGTAAGTTTAGCTTAGGTTAGTTAGGGACAGTTGTGGCTTAGGAGTAGTCAGGTTAGATTAGTGTAGGTATGACTTTTCCCTTAGTTGCCTCTGGTGTGAATACATAGGAATAAACATATAGTTAACCCTTTGCATTATGCGTTAACTGCTACTTTATCATGGCCTTGACATCAGTGTAGGTGAATGTTTTTCTATGACATTTGTGTCCTTTGCTACCCACCACAGAGAATGGAGGCTTAACATGGCACCTACCCCTGTGCTAACTTGGTAAGTATCCACCATTTGGGAGACCCACCATTGGTAGTTTACATCGATCACCAAGGATTTGTGTTGATGAGTAGGTATTCTACATCACAAAGTGTGCTTCCAGACTTGGTATTGTGGGTAATTTATTAGGTCGGACTGCAGTGTGATGTTCAGGGAGATCTTTGTAGATGAGGTGTTGTTAACACTCTTGTCTTGTTGCCTTCATTGCTGACATAGATCATGTGTGTAATAATTCAGCATGACTTCCCTTCATGGAAGTATACTCAGAAAGGGTGATTGATGCAGTGTTTATTTGTGTTTGCTTAGATTATGCTGCATAATTTCATGTTTTAGTATTGCATGGTGCCTACATTTATCAGCCACCATTAGTTGACTTGAATTGCTATAGATGGAGCATTATTCTGTCCAACACAGCATGATTGTGTGTGGTTTGTCCCTTCATTAGTTATTCTCCTCAGGATGGTAAAGCTATGATGCAATCCTGGCCACTGCACAGATGTATCATACTACATGATGTCAGGACAGTTGTATTGACAAGCTACATGGTTGTCACACAGGCACTTTAGAGTTATCTACTGCACAGTTGATGTGTCACATAACACAGAGACATATTAGGTGTGCAAGTGCTATTTATTGATAGGTGCTGTAGTGCAAAATGGCCATTGTCCATGTTTGCTGAGTCCGTTCTGGTGCATTCTTACATGGTGATCCTACAGAAGGGGTGTGGATGATGCCCCAGACATGCTGGGGTGATGTCACAGACAGTGCAGAGGGACAGGATTTGCCGAATAGTAGGAGAGAGACATTCACTGGCAATGGTGACAAGTCATACAGTGGTTAGCAGAACAGTCATTGAGTGTAGTTGTAGTGAGACTGGCATTTGACAAAACGTAGGACCTTTGTCAAAGTAGGCCATGGTGCAGGGACTAGTGCTTCCGGGTACTCTTCCGTGAGAATGTGATCTGTTCCATGTCTTCTTCTTCTGATGTGTGTGTTGCCTGGTTTGTCCTTGTTGTTGGTTGTGAAGGGGCAACACACACCTCAGTGTTAGAAGACGTGGAGTCAGACATCCCGGGGGCTGCTCCCTGTGAAGTTCTTAAGGGCAGTACTGCTGCAAGGAGGGCCTGTTGGTTTTTGAGAATAGCAGCCACATCACGATGGTAGGCAGCCAGGTCGGCCCTGAGGGGTTCAATGTTGCATTTGTGCACGCGTTGACTGGATTGCAGTTGTAGGTGTTGTGTCAACTGTATTACAGCTGTGCTGATTTCCTTCTGTGTTTTCGCAAGTTCCTGCAAGAGAGATGTTACGGCTTGCATAGCAGCTGCCTGATCTGCAAATGACGTCATGCACGAACGCACCCCCTCAAGGCTGGCTGCCATATTTTGCATCCCCACCGCACCTCCTTGGCCAGCTCCCGCTGTACACCAACTACAGTTCTTTCAAAGCTGGTGCCAGTGTCGTCAGAGTCCTCAGCTGTGTTGGAGCTGGCAGGTCTTACAATTGGGGTGGTGGGTGGGTCTTCTGTGATGGCTGCTTGTTCTGTGCTCCTCCTTGTGACTGAAGGTGGGGTCTGGAGGCTTTCAAGGACCTTTTGGATGGTCTCCTGGGACATGTTTATGGACTCGTCATCCATGTCTTCAGGGAAATCAGGGACAGGCATATCGGCAGGAGATCCATGTTCCTCTGCAATGAAACAGGGTACAATTAGTGTGTCTGTGTTGTGACAATTTTGCCGTAACATGCAAGCCTTTTGATGACTTTACTTTGTGCTCTGGTTTGGTATTGGTATCTGCTGTCCTTCATATGGGCATTGTTATAGGCCTATGGCCCACCTGTGTGTCACATGTATGATATTGAGTTATCAGACTTGTCTGCCTAATCGCCTCTAGGTGTTGCTTTGTACCAATTAGGGAATAGCCATCTTTTTGTCCTACTCGTCCCTCCGTGTATATCTATTCTTATGGTGAGACCTGTTGTCGCGTGGGCTCTCATTATCCTAAAAGAGACTACTGGATTTCTAGGCAGCAGGATCGATAATGGTGTGGGGGACTGAGTCTGACCCACTTGTAAAGAACTCTGTCACCCTAAATCCGTTTTTTGCTCCGGCTAACTAGCAGTGCCTCATTTCTCCCATGGGGAAGAAATGATTAAGCAGCCGAGCGCATGACATCTTTGGAATTTCTCAGGGAAGTCGTGGTCACTCAGATCCAAACCAACTCTCTCATTTACAATATGATCTCATATACAAATGACAAAGACAGTATAAGTTTTATATAATGTTTTCATAAAACGACTGTATTTTAGATAATAAGGCGTGAGCCGCAATAACCAGAACAATACAACATAGTAGGATTGAAATAGTCACCAGGAGAGTGAAACATAAGAACAAAGCTATCATAGTGCCTAACAGTTTCTACTCTCCCTCTGCTTGTTCTATTTAGAGCACAGCATGTTAAGCTTCTAGCTTGCCTTTCCGAATCACTGGGGAGACATCAGCCCTCATACCTGAGCAAAGGCCTGTGATCTGGTTCAGCATCTGCAACAAGGCAGTCAGCGTCTAGTTGTGGTTCTCTGGTCGGAATCTCCCTCTTGGGTGTATTGGGACAAGGAAGTGATTTTTTAACTAACATGTCATCGTGATCACAAAATGTCCCTACGCAGGAATGCCAAATCTAAACTCCTACCACGTCTATCGGCAATGTACCAGACTGTATCCTTGACTGAAGCACAGAGTGAATATGTTATGGAGAACTCCAGTGCTGAAGTAGGCAAAACAGTGTGATATGAATAAAAAACAACACCGTAGAACTGGCTATTTGAAAAATTTGAAGCCTAATAAAAAGCATTTAGAGCAAAATGCACAGAGGCTCTAAGCTGTCAGCAAATGAATTAAATACATTCAGGGCAAAGTGCACAAAGGCCTAAAGCCTGAAGCTAATGCGCAAAGGATACGTAAAACTAACCACACTACACTTTCACTGGCTGTGGGTGTTGTGATTGCCCTGGCAGCACACTTGCCTCTCAGGACCTGCCCCAAAATCTTTTTATTCACATTGACCTAATTGTAATTGTTCTGTGGCATATCCTATGCATGGCAATGTTACGATGTGATATGGATGTAGACATTGTTGATGTTTCCAGCTGATGTTGGGTAATGTGTGTTTAATTGGATTGCCCTGTTTATCGTATCAATGTCCTATTTGGTTCTCAGACTGTGCAGGTGTGTTTCAGTGACCAGTTGCATGTGTCCCCTCCTCAATGTTGTTGTCTGAGCAGTATGACATTAGTGATGTTGCCTTGTTAGCCAGGCACGTGAGGGACCCTGACTTATGCAGCATGTGTGTGTCCTTAGTGCTGTGTGGCTCCTATTGCTGTTTACTTTGGCTGATGTATGTGTCAACTATGGGCATTGGCATTTGAGTGTACTGGTGCCTTTGTCTTATTTCTGGAAATAGTTGCAGATGTCATCCTCACCCCCTAATTTAGGTATGTATGTTCCATGGGGAGGTTCCTGCCATTAGCTACTATAGCTGCACAGAGATCAGAGGTGTTAGTGTCAACTGTTGTCGCAGTTACATTGCAGTTGTTGTTTTGGCTACTGGATTACTGATAGGGAACTAGTTGATGTAGGATCTATTTTGACTGACGAGTGCCTGGATGTAAGTTTGACGTAGTGGCCTTCCCACCTGTCGCGGCTTTCCCTTAGCTCCATTGTTGTCATGACAGGATGGCCCCATGGGACTGTTGTTGGTGCTGTGTTTTGTCGTGCCCCAGCTTCTGTCTATGCTGGGCATGCCCCCCCTGCCGTGCCCCTTTACCCATGCCACTTCATATATATGCTGACTTACATGCATTGTGTAGTAGGTATTCCCCACCCCGGTTTGCAGTTATCATTATTGCATTATAATTCCCCCATGCGACTTACCCTGCATGTGCGTTGTCTCGTGGTAGTCTGCGCTGTCCTGTCCTTGAATCCCTGTGACGATCTCCTCAGGGATGACGGCTGCGACCATCTCCTCCATGTGGTCCAGGGCCTCCTGGTGTGCTGGACTCCCACCTCCAGTCTGCAGTGCTGCCTTCCTGTTCCTGGCCATTTTTTCCTTTGTCCTACATTTGCAGTCATGCCAGCGTTTCTTACACTCGGTGACTGTTCTGCGTTATTCAGCCACACTGTTGATCTTGTCCACAATTTGTTGCCATATGGCCTCTCTCCTGCTGATTGGCAACTTAGAGGTGATGAACAGTTGGTGCTGGTGTTCCGTCAACTCTTTAACCAGGATTTCCTGCTCCTCTGCACTGAAGCGACACTTTCTTTTTTTTCTATATATGTCTTGGTTCCTGTATGGATCATCCTGGCTGGTTCCTGGTCTGCTGAGATCTTCCTGGGGTCTGTTGTGGCATCTGGGATCCATTTTGGCTCTCCTCTGCTGAAAGGGCAGTGTTCGCGGGTAAATTTGACGCTATTGCGTCAAAACAAACAGCGCTTTCCGGGTTGCGCTGTCGTAAATCGACCCACAGTCATTTGCGATGCATTAACGTTGGTTTCCATTACGACTTGACGCCGCTGTGTGCGTCACGAAATAATGACTCCCACCTGTTGGTTGCGCCGCCGTGCGTCAAAGTATAAATTTGACGCCCGCACGGCACCTCGAAATGGCGTTAGCCGTTGGTAATTTTTTTGACGCAAAACTGCGCCGCGCAGCTTTGCGTCAAAAAGTATAAATATGGCCCTAAGTTCTTTGTTCACCCATTTAGATACACATTTAGAGAGTCATAAAGGTACTAACCTAGGCAGTCACATACTGGCAGTTGTTCTAAAACATCTCATGGCACTGCTACAGATGGACACCTACATTCACTGGCAGACTAGCAGGGACAGAATTGTTTCATGTATGCACACAAATACTGCATTAAACATGCATTACTCCTACTAGTGCAGAGCCCGTGTGTGCTCTGTCACTGACCACTCAAATTGGCCTGTAAAACCCCTTTGTCAAGTCTCAAAGCCATATTTTAGTGCAAATAACTGACCTCTGTGATATGCTCTAGGAATGCCAGAATCATAGAGCATTGTGCTTGAGTAATTGAGAAATATACTTTTCAGTTTTAAAAACGTATGCACTTGCAGACCCATAGGCTAGCTACTACATAGACTATACCACTCACCAAGGAATTGACATTCATGTTTCCAAAGCATGGATCCTGTGTCTGAACCAGTGAAAGAGCAACAGAGAGATCCCTACTTTTAATCACATACTCAGAAGGTACTTACATATGCAGCACTATGAAAGGCAATTACAGATAAAGTAACATACCCCTGTAGTCCCTAACAGAGTCACTGATATATTTGTTTATCCAGTTACGTACACTTTACAGAGTCATAGAGGTACTAACACAGGTAGTCACATACTGGCAGATGTTCTAAAACATCTCATTACACTACTACAGGTGGACATCTACATTCACTCAGATATATAGGCAAGTACTGACGCAATCTTTTCATGTATCCAGACAAATACTTGTTTAGTCAACCCATTGTGAAGTCTCAAACTCATGTCTCAGAGTAAATATGTCACCTTTGTGATATGCTGTAGGTATGCTAGCAAGCATGGTGGAATGTGCTTAAGTGATTAAGAAACATACTTTTCAGATTTACACGCTTAATGATGTGTTTGCAGATCCCTAAGGCAGGCAGTACATAGTGTATAGCACTCTCCAAGGAACTGATCTTTATGTTTCAAGAGCATGGATATTGGGGCTAAGCCAGTGAAAGAGTGACAGAGAGACTTTCACATCAACTCACACACTAAGAAAGTACTTATAGATGCAGTGCAATCAAAGGCAATTGCAGACACACTCACATACACCTGTATCTTAGTGCCTGTGTAACACAGGCACTGAGATATTTGTTCAGCCTCTTACACACCTACTTACAGAGCTATAGATGTACTAAAAAAGGCACTTACCTATCAGCAAATGTGCTATACAATCCCATGGCACTACTACAGGTGGACAGCTACATTCACTCATATATATAGGCAAGTACTGACATACTCGTTTCATGTATCCAGACAAATAGTGCTTTAAATACGGGTGAGGCCTCTTAGTGCAGAGCCTGTGTGGGCTGTTTTACTGGCCACTGTAATTGGCCTGTAGAATCACTTTATCAAGTCTCAAATTCACGTTTTATTGCAAATGTCACCTCTGTGATATGCTGTAGGTATGGCGTCCAGTATCGTGCAATGTGTTTAGTTGTTTAAGAAATTTACTGCTGGACTTGCTGACCCCTAAGGCAAACACTACATAAAATATGCCACTCAAGAAAGAACTTATCTTTTGAAAGCATGGATCACCTGTCTCAAATAGTCATAGAGCAACACACACAGTTCTACATTCATTCACATAATTAGAAACTAGTTATGTATACAGCACTATAAAAGGGCAACTGCAGATATACTTTCATACCTCTCTATAATCTAACACACACACTAAAGTATTCAATCAGCAATGTATGTACACATTTACAGAGTCATACAGGTAGTAGAAGAAGCAGTCACATACTAGCAGATGTACTAAAACATCTCACGGTTATATTACAGTTGGGTACCTACATTTACTCAGATATATAGGTAAATAGTGACAGAATCTTGTAATGCCCACATAAGTTGGCCTGTAAACCCCCTTTCTCAAATCTTAAAGCCAAGATTTAGTGCAAATAACTCACCTCAGTGAAATGCTTTAGGTATGCCATTGAGCATGGTGCATTGTGCTCAAGAGATTAAGAGATGTCCTTTTCAGTTTTAGAAACTTAGTGCTGCACTTGCAGAGCTCTAAGGCAAACACTACATAAAGTATACAACTCATAACGTAACTAACTTACATGTTTCCAAACCATGGATTCTGCCTCAGCCAGTCAGAGCGACATAGAGAGTTCTATACTCACTCATATACTCGGAAACTGCTTTTGTGTGTACTAATATCAAAGCCACACTCAAATACCCCAGTATTAGCTATCAAAAGCAGTAAGGTATTTGTTCACCCACTTACATACACATGTACAGAGCTCTACATGTAGTACAACAAACAGTCATATACTGGCAGATGTACTAAAACATCTCATGGCAATAATACAGGTGGGCACCTGCACTCACGCACATAAATAGCCAAATAGTGACACAATCTTATCATGTATACAGAATAATACTGCTTTAATCATAGGTGAGGCCTCCTAGTGCAGTACCTGTCTGTACTTTGTCACTGGCTACTGAAATTGCCCTGCAAAACCACTTTCTCAAGTTGTAAAGCTACGTTTTAGTTTAAATAAATAAGTTACCTCTGTGATATGCTGTAGGCATGCCATCAGACATAGTGCATTGTGCTTTAGTGAATAAGAGATGTCATTTTCAGTTTTATTAACTTACTGAAACACTTGCATACCTCGCAGCACTTGCAGGACAGTCACCCACCCATTAGTCACAAGCAAGCTTGACTACGGCAATGCCCTCTATGCCGGCACATCAACTAGGAACATCAAAAAACTTCAGCTCATCCAGAATGCCATCGCCAGACACATTCTTGACCTCCCTTGTCGAGAACACATCTCCTAACACCTGAGGACCCTCCACTGGCTACCGGTTGAGAAGGGAATCACCGTCAAGCTTCTCATCCACACATACAAGGCCATAAACAACGCAGGACCAGCTGACCTGAACCACCGCGTCTCCTTCCACACCCCCGCCAGATCCCTCTGCTCTGCCCAGATAGCGCCAGCCACCGTCTCTCGTATCCGCAAAACCACCGCCGGAGGACGATCTTTCACCTACACTGCAGCGAAGAGCTGGAACAACCTACCCCTGCACCTCAGACAAAGCCCGTCGCTCACCATCTTCAGGAAGAACCTAAAGACGTGGCTCTTCGGATGAGGCCCCTCCCCTCCCCCCCAGTGACTTGAGACCCTCACGGGTGAGTAGCTGTACTTTGCAAATACTGATTGATTGATTGATTGATGAGCCAAGTAGTATATAGAGTATAGCCCCCATAAAGGAGTAGGCCTGTACTCAGAAACTATTTATGTGTGCAGCAGTATCAAATGGAATTCCAGGCACACTTACATGCCCCTGTATTACCTAACAAAGGCATCAAGGTGTTTATTCACCAAGTTAAATGCAGATGTGCAGAGTTGTACAGGTACTGCAACAGGGAGTCACATACTGGCACGTATAGTAAAACATCCTATAGTACTACAACAGGTGGATATCTACATTCTGTCAGATACATTGAAAAATACTGATAGAATTTTGTCAAGTATGCAGACTAATATTCCTGAAATCATGGGTAAGGCTTCCTAGTACAGTCTGTGTGTGTTGCATCACTGGGCACTCAAATTGAGGTCTAAAACCACTTTGTAAAGTTGTAAAGCTACACCTTTGTGCAAATAAGTCAGCTCTGTGATATGCTGTAGGTATGCCATCAAGCATAGTGCAGTGTGCTTCAGTGAATAAGAGATGTCCTTTTCAGTTTTACAAATGTACTGCAGCACTTGCAGACCCCTAAGCCAAATAGTACATAAAGTATAGCATTCATAAAGAATAAGACCTGTACTCATAAACTATGTAGGCAACAGTATCAAAGGGAATTCCAGACACACTTACATACCCCTGTGTTACCTTGCAGAGGCACTAAGGCATTTCTACTCACAGTTACATACAGCTGTGCCTAGTTATACAGGTACTGCAACAGGGAGTCACATACTGGCACATATAGTAAAACATCTTATGGTACTACTATAGGTGGAAAGCTGCATTGTGTTAGATAGATTAAGAAATACTGATAGAATTTTGTCATGTATGCAGACTAATACTGCTTTAATCATGGGTGATGGCTACTAGGGCAGAGCCTGTGTGTAGTGACTCAATATCCTCATTCATTCAAATAAATAGTGGTTTAAACATGGGTGAGGCCTACTAGTGAAAAGGCTGTGTGAGCCCTCACAGAAGCTTGTTAAGGTCCTCCCTAAAACTGCTCTGTCAAGTCTTAAAATTAACTTTTTAGTGAAAATACATCACTTCTAAGATATGCTACATGTATGCTATGAATTATAATAAGAAAACTGTTCATTATACTTGGTAACTACTTAAAATATTTAATTTATAAGTAAACAATTTGAAAATAAATCTACGTTTTTTATTTGTTTTCAGGTAGAAGAGTCTACTAAATTACACAGAATTGCAATGCTGTCAAAAAGTGAGCAAAGGAGGAGACAGAGACAACAATATTATCTCAGTTCAATTGGGAAAGAAAAGGGGCAAAACTCAGCAAAGGTATTGAAAGAAAAAAGAGCTGCTGGTAAGAGAACAAAGACACTTCCTAAAATAGTATGTGGTTAACTTGAAAGACAGCAAAATGAAGTACATAACAAACAAAGCTTCACATTATCTACAAAAGGAGTAAAGGTGCATGATATAGCAAACATGAAATCCTAAAATGAAGCACAGAGTTTATCTTGAAGGCAGCACCAGTTCAAGAAAATAAGAGGTAGAATGTTCCGTAGCGGAGTAATCCAGAACCTAACAAGAAGTATGAATAAGTACAAAATAAGGAGGGAAACTGTCATATAAAAGTAACATGTAGAGGGTATTCTTGATAAGGCCTTTGTTCTATAAAGGAAGCACTTTATTTTGATTGTAAAAGGAATGAAAACACTAGATAAAATAGTGTTGATTATGAGGAGAAAAAGTCAAAAGAAAAGACTTATAAACAGAACTAACTATTGAAAAGTTTTTAGTGAGGAACGGAGACATACTTCTAGTAGTGAGCCTTTCTTTAGTGAAGAAAGCCACTTACAAGAGAACAGACTAGTACATGCAGTTGATGAATCCGGACAGTGTTATGAGATGAAAGATGATTCTCCTACTGAAAAAGAGATTATGGTACCTTGAAATGTTGAGGTAGTCATAGCTGAAGACACCCAGGGAAGGCATAGACAGGCCCCTGTATATAAGTGGAATTATAGCAGTATTTGTAGTGTTCACCAACAATCAATTGACACACTCAGAAATTTTCGATGTACATTTTTATGCAAAAGTCTTAAACCAAAAACTGCCTCTTTAAACAGATTAGATCCATGCAAAGTAAAAAAATATACAAATCTACATGGACATTCAGTAGCATGTTTAATGAAGAAAGTGTGCCATAGAACCTTTCATTATTTTAGAATGCTAGCTGTACACCACTCGCATATGGGAACTTTAGTTAGGAGGCTTTATTGTGGAAAGAAATCTGCACTATGTTTACAAGAAATGAATAGAGCTCTTTTGCATGGAACATTGTAAGAGGTAGAAAAGGTTTGTGATGATGTGCAGTTTTGTTTCTTTGGACCTGAAGAGGAGTGCAGAGAAAATAATCACTTGGAACCTGCAGGTTTAGCAGAACAGGAAATATGTATTACTGTTGATAACTTTCATGAAGAGATTAGAAAGTTTAACACAGTCTCCCCTTAGAAACTTGACTGTGTTTGTATATGTTGTTGACACACTCACTACAGGAGTCAAATTCATTATGTTACTGTGTCTTCAAAAACTGAAGAAGACAACAGAGATAAGTGGCTAGAATTTGTAGCTTATTTATTTGTAGAGGAACAGTTGGATTAATGCACACAACACATTATATGCAAATATTGTTATAATAAATTAGAGGACAATAAAATGACAGCTAGAGAAGTGTATACAGGTTATAACTAGTCTTTATTCCACAAGAACTACAAGATTAAAATGTTTATGAGTCTATACTTATACAATGTATACATTCATTTCAAGCGACCTTACATATGGAACCAAATACAGGAAGGTTACCACCAACTGAGCTCCAGAAGGGACCAAAAGGTAGAAATATTTACTTGCCATTAGATTTTATGCAGAATTTTGAACCTGTAAGTGTGCAAAGAGATTCGGAAAAAAGACTTGTAATTCTAGTCAATGGTGTACCTATCAAGAGTAAAAAGATATGGTAATAGTTACTAGATGATAGGAAAGTACAGAAAGCAACATTTTATCTGGTATAAAATAACATGTACCATAGAAATGTGGATGTTCTTCAAGATATTCCACATATGGAGGATGATACACTCACATCAAGAGGTCAAATTGAAAAGGTAGATTGAACAAGAATGGAAGAAATTTATGAACATTATAGTATTTATCCTCTACATTCTAAAGAGATTACTGGGGATGCTATTGAACTATTTCAAATGAAGGAAGCGAAAGGAGAAAAGCTTCAAAGCGTGTTGCTTTTCACATCTGTTTCATGCTAGAGTAGGCAGTAGATCTGATTATCAGCCTGTACAGATACCAGCAGCCAAATACAGATCAACTAGACTATATGCAGGGGACCCTCGCTTTCACCAGTGCATTCACCTATCATTTGAGATTGACTTGTCTGGCTTATCCTATGCAGTAAATCACATTCTGAAAACAGCAGTAAATCTGCAGAATCTCTCAGCAAGGTAATTTGTTGATTAAATTCATGGAAAAGATGAAAACCTTAAATGCAATTTAATCAAGTTGATGGCATGTCAACATGGAACAAATGAGTATTGGTATTGTCGCCATTGTGAGTTGAAATGCATGTTGAGAATTCTAGGATCACCAGCTTGGTTTGTGACACTTAGTTGTGATGAGGAAACATGGAATTATCTCCTTGAGTTCTTATTAGAAGCAAACTCCAATATAAAAGATATAAATCTAAAAATACCAGGTGAACTCTGTTCATTGGATCCGGAAACGTTTTTAGATATTTTAACTACCGATTTCAAGGAATGGTGACTTTCATCTGCATTAAAAGTAATTCTCCACTTGGCGAAGTGACTGATTTCTTTTGGCACAAAGAGTACCAATCTAGAGGTACATACTCAAATGCTTTTATGGGTAAAAGATGCCCCAAAGTTTGGAACAGACACTGATGAGTTTGTCTTGTCTTTCATAAAACAATATGTGACATGTACCATCACAAAAGATTAGATTCTGCTGGGAAGGGCTTGAGACAACAAGCTCTACAATTTCAAAATCACAGGTGGGGTAAATACTGTCTTCGAAAATACAGATCTAGAGCAAAGCTTTACACAAGATGTCGTATTGGATTTCCACATCCTCAGAATGAAGAGTGAATAGCTTTTTTTTCTGCAGTGAGACACGCTTTGACAGAAAATCATATAAAAATATGTATAACCTCAGAAGAACAGAAATAAGTGACTATAATCCTGTATTTCTAAAGATGTGGAACGCAACTATGGATATACACTTTGTTGCAGATAATTTTATCGCTGTAGCTCGCTATGTGACATCTTATCTAACAAAGTCAGAAAAGACAGAGATGAAAGAGACGTGGGAGGAGATTGCAGCAGAAATTAGTCTTACCAAGAAATTGCACAGCTTTAGTTTGAAAATGGAAAATGGTTCACAGGGAAACCGGATCTTATCAATGGGGCAGACAGGTTGAGCTCAGCAAATTTGTTCTCAAAGTCTAGAGGAAACATGTGGGTAAGCCTCGGCCTTGCAAACACTTTCAAAAGTGTATTGAAGTCTTTTCAAGAAATCCATTACCTTGCAGAATTTGATCCTGAAAGTACAGACATTCTAAAGAGTAATATGCTGGATACATACTACCGAAGGAAGAGTCCTCGTCTTGAAAACATGTGTCGGTATGAAGTACTTCAGCATTATACATATAGGACTAACGTAACTGAAAACATAGAAGAAGGAAGATTTGCAGTCATTGGATGTGATAGTTGTTAGGTAAGACAAAACAAAGGAAATCTAATTAATCACAGGAAGCTCAGTTGCCAAACTCCAGACAGAAGATAATTTTTCTACTCGCTCTTTTGCAACTGTTCAAACCATGGCAAACAGAATCCGAACTAATTGGATACATTCAATGCTGTAAAAAGCAGAATTCAATATTCTGTCTTTCTCTCATACTAAAAGATGTTGAAGGATGAGGTTCAACAGGAAGAAACCATTGCTGCTGAAATAGCCAGTGAGAGTTCGCAAAGCGGCCATTATCTGCACCAGCAAGTCAAGATCCTCTTGGAGAATCAGTAATTAAAAATGAAGCAGCAATAGCTATAAATGAGGTGGAGATTGCCATGCAGCAGGCAAAAGAGGAAACTGTGGATTTAGAACAGTAAGTAGAAAAAATAAACAACGAACAAAGACAAATTTACAATGAAGTTAAAACTAAAGTAGAACACAGATTTCTCCATGAGAAAAAACAATGTGAATGTTCTACATATAAACCAACATTACTGTACATCACTGGACAAGCAGACACTGGTAAAAGTTCTCACCAGCTATCTGCAAAACACTACAGATTCAAATTGTCATGTGTAGTTACAGTGCCAAAAGGATTAGCTGCCCATAATATTAAAGGAATTACTCTACATTGAGTACTAATGCTACCTGTTGAACATGACAATAAACTGGAATATCAGAAGTTATGTGATAATGCTTGCCATGAAGTATCAAGACAATTTAAAAAATGATGCTTTATATTATTAAAGAAGTGAGCATGGTGATAAACATATTGCTTTCTTTCATACACTTAAATATACAGCAGATTTTGAGAACCAGCAATGATGTACTATTTGGAGGAAAACATTTAATTGTCTTTGGAGACCTACTCCAACTAACCCCTGTAAAATGACAACCAATTTTCAAAACACTGTTGCATAATGAAACAAAGAATTCTCTAGGAAGTATTGGAAACATGAATATTTGGTTAAACTTTGATTACAAATAATTAGTGAACAACATGTGCCAAGAATATGGAGAGATACTGAAAGACAGAGTAGGAGTCCTCACAAAACAGGGGAAATGTGCTTTGAAAAGTCACCTAATCAAGAGTCTGTTTCCATCTGACATTACTGTACCAGAACTAATGTTCAATTTTATTAAAGAAGAGAAATTTATAGTTTGTTAAATTCCAATACTTCAGGAGTGCTCAAACTTTCATGAAAAATTACTACAACTGGAGAAAGAAGATATTTTGGGAATTACATCTATTGATAAAATGGAACATAAAAGAGTCACAATATTACTGACAGATAAATTACAAGCGAAATTGGATTCTTTGGATAAATCACTATCTAAAACAGCAGGATTAGAAAAGCATTTACATGTTTGTAAAACTGTTGAGTTATTTTACCACGCAATTTAAATGCTGAAAAAGGCTTAGTAAATAGTGCAATGGGTAAAGTTATTGATTTAATTAATTTTACAAATAGAGATGAGGTTGAATATTTGGCTATAAAATTTAATCAGAAAGATGATGTCAAGAAAATTGTACTGGTGTGTTATAAGGTTTTTGCTTATAAAAAAATTTGTATATTCGACGGCAACAGTTTCCTCTCACTTTAGCATATTCAGTAACCATTCCTAAATCACAAGGTTTAAGTGAAGATGCAGCTTTAGTTAAAGTTGGAAGTTCTGTATTCAAAGAAGGAATGTCATATGTAGCATTGTCACAAATTAGAACCTTGTCCTGTTTGTTTTTGATTGAGTTTGATGAGAGTAAAGTTAGTGCTGATGTAAACTGTGTTAGAGAGTACAATCACTTAAAAAGTCTACACACTTCTCATTTAGGCTAGTACCCTGTCTATGAAAAATGGATACTGTGCCCAAAGCAGAGGATTACAAAACAGTCTATGGACCCTCAAGAAAAGAAAGGACAAAAGGACAACACAGACAGTGGTATGATGAGAAAACTAGAAAATGACAGTGAAATTGTAGGTTGCCAGCAAGAAAACAGTGCATGTGTCAACTGCTATGCAAATGTCATTCTCTACGTAGTTTTCCATTTATACCATGTAGTAAACCAAATTGAACAAAAGTCAAATAAGAGAATCTTTTCTACACTATGTAATCTACTGAAACATTTAACGACTGATAGAATTGTAATGCATTCTTCTTCAGGGATCCAAGATCTTTTAAATATAAGTACTGAATCTATAATATTTACTCTCAACACTCAGCAAGATGTATAAAACTTTTATATGGTCATGCTTGGAGGCTTAGAACAAGAAGAAGTAAATATTGATTATCTTTTTGGACTACAAATGGACCCATGACCATGAAGACTGTTATTTTAAATCAGGCATTGAAATCAACTCAAAAGAGTTCCTTTATTTAACATTACCAGATTGTGAATGTGTGCCTTTTGACAAATTGTATAGAAATGCTAACGAAAATATGACCTGCCCAAACTTCAGATCATACCTAATTTCTAGGTTGTTTCTAAAAAGAACAGGAAAATGCCTTTTAGTAATGCTACTGTGATGAAAACCAGATGGTTCCAAATTGGAAACTGAAATTACAAACTTAACACCTGGACAAATATCACTTTCAGCTGGAACTTTTACTACTTTGGCTATCATCTTTCATGAAAGAGTTAATACAACCTCTAGACACTACACTGTGTATTTAAAAAGCAAAAGCAAATGGACAGAATGCAATGACATCAACCTAAAATACAAACAAAATCACTACCAAACTCATATCTTCCCTTCCTTCAACCAAAGTTCTAAGGAAATATTATGGTTAAACGAGTAGCTCAGTGTTTCCTCTATGTGGTTCATCATTTTTTATATATAATTTAGCCTATTCAGTGTAGTCTATTTAAAAAAGATCTTCAAAAGAAGAGCAATTTAATGTTCCAGAAACAAATAATATAACAAGTCAATACAACACTCTTTGATTAAAGTGTGAAACTGGAAGGACATACTCCAATTACAGCAGCCTGAAGTTGAAAGAATAAACTTCATTCAAAACTAAAAAAAAAAGTCCCCTTTTGTTCTTCCAATAAAAATGTCTACATCCTAATTGAGGAAAAAAACAACTGTGTGGATTTTTGTGTACATGGCTTATCAGCAATATAGACATCATTTGGCCTACCAGGGATGATGTTTTCAAAAGGATCTCTAAAATTGTAGAATACTTCACATTTATTTCTCATATTGTAACAGATATAATAATTCAAGAAAAATGTTAAATTCTGATTCTTTAGATTACTGTAGTAACTAGATACAAAGCCACTAATTAATGAAATGTAGTGAGTGTGAGGTATAGTGTCTCTTATTTGTAGTGATCTAGTGTGCAGATTTGGTTTTTTTACACTCTATTGATTGTGTTTTTTCCCCACTGTTGGAAGATGATGCTTTATGCAAGCCATAGTTTATGGTGAAGAAGAATAAAAGCTGAGAACAGAAAATAAATGTAACATATTTTTATTAAAATGTAATACAGTCTTATAGTATAAGCTATGATTATTCTTATATGTGTGAACCTTTGAATTTTAAATAGTAATATACCTTTATCTTCTTTTTCAATAGCAGCTGCAGTTGAACGTTTCATGAAAACACTTCTTCAACCATAGACATATTGGTTAGAGATATCAATGAAGAGTGTTTTTAAATATAGACTGCTCTTGCCATACCTTTGCATTAATTTCCTCTGTCTATATTTATATCATATTTATATTTTCTGTGTAATATAACAAATTTTCAGGCACTCATACAGCCACTTACTCCATCATTCATGCACTTGTTTAGACAGACAATCCCTCAACCTATCATGTATCCATGCAGCCTCTCACAGAAAGGGTGAGTCTGTGACAGAGCAACTCACATACCTACACTCACTCATAATCTACTTATACACCTTCTCAGTTACTGATGCAGCCATTCACTCACTAACTCACCCGTTCAGCAACTCACACTGGGACACACTCAACTATATACCCACTCACAATTAGATTCACTCTGCCATACAGCCACTCAAACAGCCACATTACTGAAGTAAACAACTACTCACTCAGATGTTGCCTCACTCATACAGACACTCATGCACCCTCTCACTCACTCATACAATCACCCACACAGTCACCCAATCATCCATGCATGCACTCATACACACACTCAGTCACCCATGCACCATTCATGCACTCACACATTCACCCATAAACCACTAATACATTCATTCACTCAGTCACACACCACTCATTCATTCATTTATTCACCCATACATAACTCATACTCTCACTTACTTATCCATGCATGTAATTATACACTTAGTTAGTCACCCATATAGCAGTTGTGCACTCACTCGCCGATACATGCACTTATGCTTCATTGACTCACCAATATACCACTCATACTTTCATCCAGTCACCCATAGAGCACTCATGGACTCACTCACCCATTCACCACTCACACACTTGCTCACTCACTGATAGATGTATTCATTCAGTCACTCACCCATACACACAATTATGCACTCAATCAATTTCCCATGCACCACTCATGCACCCACCCACTCCTCCATACATACACTCATGCACTCACTCAGACACCACTCATTCAATCATTCAGTCACCCATACACCACGTATACATGCATTCACTCACTCACCCATGTATACAGAACTCATACATGCATTCACTCACTCCTACACTACTCACATATTCATTCACTCACCCGTACACCACTCATGCACTTACTCAGTCACACACACATGCATTTCTGCACTCACTCAATCACCCATACACCACTCATACATTCATTCAGTCACCGATACAGCACTCATGCACTCACTCATGCATGTACGACTCTCACACTCACTCACTCATAGACACACTTATGCACTCACCCATACATGCACTCCTTCACTCAGTCGATCACCAATACAGCACTCATGCCCTCACTTACTTATCTATTTATGTACTCAGTCACCCATGGACCATTTATGCAGTCACTCATTCGCCCATACACTACTCATACATCCATTCACTTACACATACACCACTTAAACATACATTCACTCACTCAAATACGACTTATGTACCACAATCTTACTCATGCACATACTCATGAATTCACTCACTCACTTATCCATACAAGCACTTATGCATTCACTCAATCACCCATACAGGCCCTCATACATTCAGTCCATTGCCCATACTGCACTCATATAGTCACCCAAACACAACCACTCATGTACTCAATCATCTATACACCACTGATGCAGTCACTCACCTATACATGCACTCATTACTCAGTCAATCCTCCATACGCACACTCATGCACTCCCTCACTCACCCATACATGTACACATGCACTCACTCATTCACACATACATACACTCATGCACTCACTCAATCACCCATAAGCCATACATAAATTCATTCAGTCACCCATACAGCAGTCATGCACTCACTCATCCATTCACAACTCTCGCTCATTCACTCATAGACACACTCATGCACTCACTCATTTACCCATACACACACTCATACATTTAGTCAATGTCCCATAACCCACTCACACACTCACTCACTCACAGACATACTTATTCGGTCAATCACTCACCCATACATGCGCTCATGCACTCAGTCAATTTCCAATGCAGCACTCATGCATCAACTCACTCATCCAAACATACACTCATACACACAATCAGCCAGCCATACATGCACTGATGTATTCACTCACCCACAAATACCTCATACATTCATTCAGTCATCCATACAGCATGCATGCACTCACTCACTCATGCACCACTACCACAACCACTAGAATAGCTGTATTGGGGAGTCTGTTAGTGGCTCCATGGGTGAGTCAGTGAGTATGAGAGTGACTGTATATGTGAGTTAGTGTCTATATTATTGACTATATGAGTGTGAGTTTGAGTGTACAGGTGGTTTATGACTTTCTGAGTGGCTGTGACAGATGATGGATGAGTGATTGTATAGTGTGTCAATGAGCTACTGGTGTAGTGTGTGGGTTTGTGGGGGTTTTACAGAAGAGTAATGAGTGTGTCACTGGCTGTGTGGGTGTGTAAGTGGGTATGTGAGTGGTTGTATGGGTGTATGTGTGGCGTGTAAATGAGCTCTGACTTGTGTGAATAACTGTATGTGTGTGTGAATGGCTGAGTTAGTACTATCTAGGTGAGTGAACGATTGTGTCAGTGAATGTGTAAGTGAGTGAATGGGTGTGTGTCAGTAGTTTTATAGGTCTGTGAATGAGTATATGAGTAGTTGTATTTGTTTGGATCTACGAGAGTTTTACGATGGTCTGTGTGGGTGTGTGAGTGGGTCTCTGGATGATGTCATCAGTGATGTCATCACATACCTTGTCATCAGTGATGTAATATGTGAGGTTATAAGCAGTGCATTACGGAGATGCAAGTTATAGTTACCTCAGGTAACAATACCTGCTGAATTTCTGTGGTTTGGTATGAATAAATTCAGACTCTAACTATAAAGTCCATGTAACCTTTGATTTTTTCAGTGACTACATAAATGTGTGTGTGTGTGTATGTATATATATATTTATATATATATATATATATATATATATATATATATATATATAAGAGTTTTTCTCTTTTTTTGTGTATATGTATATATATATATATATATACACATATACACACAAAAAAAAAGAGAAAACTCTGGGGAGTTTACCTAAACTTGGGAACTACCCAGTGTTCTCTGTGTTTTTTGTATAATTTATGCATCACTCTAACACTGAAAGAGTTGTGTTTTTACTTATACTGGGTGCTCCCTTGTGTTTGGAAAAAGCTAAACCTCTATGGTGAGCTATTATTGCCACAATGATGGCAAAACATGTCAGGGGTTGCTTTTACTCATTCCAGGTTGGCTTGGATGGTATTATACTAATCCAAAGCTATAGTTTAGTTTAGTTTAAGAAATTTATAGAGCGCATGGCTACCAAAAGGCCTCCCAGCGCTAAAAGGTGGGTCAAAGCCCAGAGCATAAGCCCAGTAAAGGAGTCTATAATGAAAGTAAGAACGTCTTCAATTTCTTGTGAAAAGGTAATTCTCAGTGTTCTTGTCGGAGTTCTAGGGGGGTAGTTCCAGAGGTGTGCAGCTTTGACTAAGAAGGAGGTACCTCCCCATAAGGTTCTCTTAAAACAGGGGGAGCGAACTAACAGGGCAGCAGAGGACCTCAAAGGTCTTGCTGGGACATAAATTGAGATGCTTTGCCTGAGAAATTTGGGGCCCGTGTTATAAAGGGCTTTGTGAGTAATACATAGGGTCTTAAGGTTGATCCGCTGCTTTATAGGGAGCCAGTGGAGGGAAGCTAAAGCAGGTGTGGCCGATGTATATCTGGGTGTATTCTTAAGTAAACGGGCGGCTGCATTTTGTACTACCTGTAATCTCCTTGTGACATAGCCAGGGGAACTAAGAAAGAGGGAATTGCCATAATCCAGTTGTGACAGTATCAAGGCCTGAATAAGAAGTCTTCTAGCAAGGAAAGGCAGGAGTTTGAGAATTTTCCTCATAGTTCTTAAGAGGCCAAAACAGGATGAGGCGTTCTCTTTGGATTGATCGTCCATCGTAAAACGAGGGTCAAGCCAAAAACATAGGCTCTTTATATGGTCTTTAGGAGGTGGGAGAATTTTAAGATCCTCTGGAAGTAATGTAGGAGAGTTAGAAAGGGCACATTTGCCTACAGTCATTACTTCCGATTTCCCACCATTGAGTTTGAGTTTACATTCCGTCATCCATCTGGCTATATCCGCCAAACAGGATGAGAGATTTGATTGAGAAGTATTCTAGGCGTGTGAGAGTGATATTACTAACTGAGTGTCATCAGCATATGAAACCAGAGAGAGACCATGGGGTTCCTCAACTTTAGCCAGAGAGGAAAGATAAACATTAAAAAGGGTAGGACTCAACAAGGAGCCCTGAGGGACACCGCAGGTAAGGGAACAGGTATTAGATAAAAATGAACAATCGAGAATTTAGAAAGTTCTATCCTTCAAGAATGAGGAAAACCAGCTCAGTACTGTGTCTTCCATTCCTATAGTGGAAAGTCTTTGAAGGAGAATGTTGTGATCCACAGTGTCGAATGCAGCACTTAGGTCTAACAGGATAATGGCTGCATGTCAACCATGGTCTAAAAGTTGGTGGGCATTTTCCATGACCGCTAGTAAGGCTGACTCTGTACTATGCTGGGGACTAAATCCCATTTGAGAAGGGTGCAGAAGTTCATGCTCTTCTAGGAAACACGTTAGCTGATTGTTACCATGCTTTTCCATTATCTTAGACAGAACAGGGAGAAAAGCAATAGGTCTATAGTTGCTCAGCTGTATGGGGCCGAGTTTAGGTTTTTTCAGTAAGGGTTTGACAACAGCATGTTTCAGAGACTGAGGTAAGGATCCAGAGTTTAAGTAATGGTTGAGAGTGTTAGTCAGTATGGGAGATATTATGTTGGAAGCCAATGCTAGAATGTGAAGAGGAGCGGGGTCGAGGGGACTTCCCTATTTTATAGTGTGCAAATAGTGAGTGACATGCGCCTCAGTCAAAGGCTGAAAGACTGCGAGAGAGGCCGTAGAGACTTGAGGGTCCTTGTGCGAATAACAATCTGATTCTTGACTGGGAGTGACCGGGAAAGAAGAATAGATGTCATTGATCTTTTTTTTTAAAGAAATCCGCCAAATCATTGCTATGAGCCAGGGAGGGCTCTATAGGAGAATCACCAGAGACAATGTGAGTGAGTTCTTTAAAGATCATAAAGATCTCTTTCTGGGAATTAGCAGATCGTTCTATTCTAGAACTATAGAATGTGGATTGAGCAGATTTAGTTCCCTCGTGGTAGGCTCTAATGGCTGTCCTGTATTGTTTTTTAGAGGCGGCACTGTAATCTCTTCTCCACCGTCTTTCTAGATTCTTACACTCTTTCTTTTGTTCAGACATTTAGGAGGTAAACCAGGGTTTGGCCTTGCGATTAGTCCTGACAATCGTCTTAACTGAAAGAAGAGCGTCTAATGAGGTAGAAACCCAGTTATTAAAATCTTCTATGAGGCCCATGCTGGACTCATCATATTTGGAAGATAAGAGGCAAAGAGTGTCCTGCCACTCCCTGGGGTCCAATTTAGACCTCTGGTGGGAAGTTGACTTTATAGGCCTTAGGTGGGGAAGGGGGAGCCCACCCAGTAGTATAAATGAGAGTAAGTGGTGATCTGTCCAGATCAGAGGAAGAGAGGTGTCGAAAAAAAAGGTTGGGAAGGTTACTAAAAACTAAATCAATAGTACAGCCTTTAATATGGGTAGGTCCTGTAATGTTCTGAGTCAGGTCTAATGAGGCCAGGTTGAAGAGAAGAGTTTTAGCAGCCGAACAATGTATGTCATCTGCATGAATATTGAAGTCTCCAAGTATGGTAAAATTGGATGTTTTGCAAGAGATATCAGCTACAAGGTCTGGCAAGTCATGAACAAAGCCCCCATAGGGGCCGGGAGGATGGTAGATGAGTATTCCAGAGAAAGTGAATGTAGCATTGAGGGTTAAAGGAAAAAATAGACTTTCACAGTCGGGGATGTCTAGTGGAGTAGTATACTACTCTGCCTGGAGTGGTGAAAGGTTTTTGATATATAACAAGGCTGTGAGTGTGGCACTGGGCCATTCCTATGCTTAAATGACAAGAGACTCTGTCCTATGCTTAAAAAACATGCTTGAAAAACAGCCATTTGAGTTGGGAAAATTTTGAGTATCGCTGGTGTTGCAGGGTGCTCCTTACTGAAGCTGCTCTCCACCTAAATTTGGAAACTACCCAGAGTTCTCTGTTCTTTTTTGCATAATGTAAGCATCACTTCAGCCTAACTCTAAAATAAGGGTTTTGTTAAATATATATATATATATATATATATATATACATATATATATATATATACACACACATATACATATATATATATATATATATATATATATATATATATATATATATATATATATATTCACTTAGAAAAAACTAAAGTTACAGGGACGTTTTAGTTAGGCTCACATTTTAAATATACAAAACCATAGAAATTCACTTGTTATGGTTAGAGTTAGTTCAACTAATTATAACTCGTGCCCTAAATATGGTGTGTTTGAGGGTCAAATTATAGGTTTAAAATGATTTTTCTTCACCATGCGCAATATGATTGAATATTCTCAAATATTTGAGGACATTCAAGGATATTCAAGGGTATTTGAGAATCTGCAAAAAAGTTTTTAAAAACATTCATGGACTCATTCATGCACTAATTCATTCACTCATGCACGCACTCTGAGACTCAGGTGCCCTCTCACACACCTACTCAGACACTCATTCACCCTCTCAGACCCACTCATAGACTCATACACCCACTTTCAGACCCACTCAGACACTCACGCACCCACGCATGGCTTAGGGCTTGAGTTATAGTTACCTTAGGGCACAAGTTATAGTTACTTGAAATAACTCCAGCTATAACTGCTGATTTTCTATGGTTTTGTATGAGTAAATTCAGAACCTAACTATAAGGTCCCTGTAACCTTTCATTTTTTTCTCTCTCTAAATATCTATCTATCTATATATCTATCTACATATATATATATATATATATATATATATATATATATATATATATATATATATATATATATATATATATATATATATATGTATATATATATGTATCAATATGCAAATATATGTATATGTTTGTATATATATACATATATGTATATATGCATGTATATATATATATATATATATATATATATATATATATATATATATTTTCATGTGTATGTCTATATATGTGTATAAATATATGTATGTGTATTCACTGAAATAAAACAAAGGTTGCAGGAACATTAGGTGCACCTTTTACCTTCACAAAACCATAGAAATTTATCAGTTATAGTTATATCTATAGTTATACTTATGTTAAGAATGTGTAACTCGTACCCTAAAGTTGCTCTCTGACATGAGTTACAATTTCTTCAGATAAATATAAGTATAAATATAATTGCTGGACTTCTATAGTTTTTTGTGTTAAAACATGCACCTAACTATAAGGTCTCTGTAACCTTTTTTCAGGCAATTTCAATGTTTTTTTAGTGTAAAGTAATATATAAATACCGCACATTAATGGAACTACTACCATGTGTGGCGGGGTTGGCTGCAGGACACGTGCCCAGCAGGGGTATGGTGTGTGAGTGGGTGTTTTATTTTCCTTTCTCATTGGACCAGGGACGGGAATCCACGGGTAACCATGGATCCGTATTCCTAGATATACAAACTTTTATTTCTTTAATAGCTCCAAAACTACTGAATAGATTTGCACCAAAAAACAGAGAACTTTCTGTACTAAGATCTCTTGCAAAATTTGGTGTAAATCAGTTAAGCAGTTCAGGCTGTAGCCTTGTTTAAAAAATGCAAAATCCCCACAGAGATTGCATGAGGAAAAAGCATTTTCAGACCCCTCCCTCTTTTCCTCAGTCTCCGCTTGATATATCACCCCAAAACTTTCCACACAACTGCTAAAGTGACTGGAAACTTATGAAAATTTTATGAGGATTTATTATTAGCAAAACAGAAAATGTTTAGTCTATGGGAAAAGTTGGTCCGAGCTATAACTACCTATTAGCAATATATAATGTAGATATATAATACCTACCAATCACCAGTAGGTAATATATTACCTACTTAGCTACTATAGTAAAATAATGTTTTGCCTTGCTAATAAGTTTGGTGCTGTTTGACAAATTTTCACTACATTTTTAAAGCTAGTATACCAATGTGGGAAAACCGGGCTGATTGCAGACTTTTTGTCCCCATTCATAGCTGATACTGGTGTTTTCCGACTCTGAATGTGCCCTGGGCACTGCCAACTAGTCCCAGGGACACTGCTCTGGTTAAAATGGTACATGCAAATTAGACATAGGTATAGTTGGCTCTGACAACCTACCTATAAGTCCCCCATATATGGGCGGACATGGAGGTTTAGGGACCCCAGGGTAGATAGGGCATCCCAGGTGCAATGCTGTGGTCATTGGTGTCATTCTAAAGGCAGGCCTGCCATGCTGGCTTCTTTTAAGTTAACATTGACCCCAAATTTGACTCTGGAATGAAACTACCTTATTGTTGCATATAGGTCACCCCTAAGGTCTGCCCTAGGTGACCCCAGGGTTAGATGAAGTGTAAATATAAGCAGGGACCTTATAAAGATAGCTTATAGGTCCTGGTGATGGAAAACAGCCACATTTGTTTCCCCATTGTAGTCAATGGGCTTTATTGGTTAACATTGGGAGATGAGATTATTTTGAAATAATAAAGTCCTATTTTCAATAGAGATTAGTCAAATATAGCAAGTTTGGTACTAAGTTAAAAGTTATATTAAATTTAACAACTTGTCAAAGTTGAATTTAATATAACTAGCAGGGAAAGAGTTTTAGAGCTACCAAATTCAGCCCTGTAGTATCCTTTCCTGATTGGTCAGCCTCTGGCGGCCTGAAACAGGCTAGCCTAATGAGGTGTGAGGTGGCCTGGGTTGAAAAAAAGAAGCATCTGGTAGTTGTAGTCCCAACTTCCAAGGAGCCACTCAGAGCTTCTGGATCACTGGATCAAGTTTGTAGACACTTGAAGGACCCACAAAGGGCCCATGGAAGAAGACCCAAAAAGGGCCACTGGAAGAAGATCCATAAGTTTGAAGACATTTGAAGCAACTGTTGTAGAAAGCTCCATAAGATGAAGTGGTCCATTGTGGGTGTTGTAGTCCCAGATGCCAAGGGGCAAACCAGAGCCTCTGAACCCTTTGTTAGTGCTGCGGACCACTTTCCTGAATTAAGAAACACTTCTGAAAGTAAGTGTAACAGTGTTACATTGTGGGTGGCCTGAACTCTGGACTTTGTCCCTGGCTAGTGTCATCTTTTTTTAACCCTTTGAGTGCTATTTGTTTGTAACCTAAGTGTTAGTTTTACTTTTAATCTTTACAAATTCATATCTCTGGTTCACTACCTTGGATTTTTGCCATTTAAAAAATAGAAATAGTTCCTCTTTTTATAAATTGTTGTCAATTTTTTTTTATTGTGTGTTGTGTTATACCTATTTACTGTTAATAATAAATGCTTTACACATCAATATTAAATGCTTTACACATCTGTCTACTAAGTTAAGCCTAACTTCTCTTGGGCCAAGCTGCCAAGGCATGAGCAAGTACTAATTTATTGAGACCTTGACTGGGCCTATTGGGGGATTGTTAAGTGTAGGTACCTACCTGCCCTTACCAATAACTCATTTTCCAATAATCACTCACTTAAGCTGCTGTCTTGAAAGTTTCAGGGTGATCCGTCAAGCAGAGGCTGAGAAAAAGGGGAGTCGCAAAGTCATTTTCCCCATGTAATTTCCCACAGTGATTTTAGACATGACTACAGCCTGAATCTCTGGACGGAAATACACTAAATTTGGCACAAAGCTAGCTCTTAGTCCAGAAAGAGCCTTTTTTTATATTGTGCAAATACATTCAGTAGTTTCAGAGTTATTCAATGAAAAATATTAACATATCTAGGGAAGCGGATCCACCGCAGTTTCAAGCGACAAAGCAAGGCCCTGATTAGTGCCATTTTGTTTATCGGCTTGGTGTGGAGGGCACATAAATCAGAAAAGTGACATAAGGGGCCAAGATAGAGGTATTCTAACCCCATAGGACAGAAAGGGGTGTCTCTGAGGGACCCCTCCTGGGCATAAAATTGCCTCTGAGCCTGGCCTCTTAGCAAAAAATAGTGACGGATCTGGGAGAAAAAAATACATCCACTCACAGATTCACTCATGTGTGGGGTTGCATGGGGGGGTTGGTCCCAGGGCTTGGCTTCAGACCAGGCCTTTGGCCAAGCTTCCACCGCACTTGGCGAAGGCTGTAGGTGACAGGGGTTAGCTGTATGCGGGGGTTGCCTGAAATTCATTGAAATATCTAAAGGTTACACCAACATTATAGTTTGGAATTAGAATTTAAAGAACCTTTGAAAATTCAGCTGTTATAGTTATTTTAAGTAACTATAAATTGTGCCCTAAGGTAACTATAACTCATGCCCCTTCGCCATGCACATCTAATTACCCCACATAGTACATCACTCTTGACATCTTTTATGTCGTCATTGATATTATCACTGCAACATTTGCAATAAAATTATTGATGAGAAAACTGTATGTGGCAAGGGTGCGAGTTATAGTTACCTTAGGGCACGAGTTATAGTTACTTGAAAGAATTCTTTGGTTTTGTACATCTGAATTCTGGACCTAACTATAACGTGTTTGTAACTTTTGTTTTTTAGTGAATTGTTAAGGTTTTTTAAATGCTAATTCCTAACTTTAACGTCCCGCAACCTTTGTTTTTTCAATGACAAGATAGATAGATAGATGGATGGATAGATAGATAGATAGATAGATAGATAGATAGATAGATAGATAGAGAGATAGATAGATAGATAGATAGATAGATAGATAGATAGATAGATAGATAGATAGATAGATAGATAGATAGATAGATAGATAGATAGATAGATAGATAGATGTGTGTTTATTGGCTTTTCAACATTATGGCCCTCATTCCAACCCTGGCGGTTGGTGTTAAAGCGGTGGCAATAACACCAACAGACCAGCGGTAAAAAAAAATTAAACAAGACCACGACGGAAACTGCCAACACAGACAGCCACTTTAACACTCTGTCCACCACGGCGATAGCAACAAGCACCGCAGCGGTAACCGCCAACAGACAGGCGGAAGTCAATGTACCGCCCACCACATTACAACCCTCCCATTCGTCAGCTTTTCTGGGGACGTACCAACGCCACCAAAAGCACAACATAAATAGTACGTTCAAGGGAAACCACTCACCTCTCAACTCTCAACGAAGAACTAGGACGCCATGGAGTCTGAACTCCAGGTGTTACTGATGTTGGTGTACCTTCTCATCTACCAGGAGTACGAACGGCGATGGCGACGACCACTGTGAGTACAGCACATAGCACCCCGGGGAGGGGGAGAAAAAAGAGAGTGATACACACACGCAACACGCAACAACCCCACCCCCACCCTGACCCCAACACCATACACACAAATACATGCATCAACATTACATATACAACCCGTAACCCTCTGGAAGAATGCAAGGACAAAAGAAATTGAGTCAAATGAGTGTCATATCATAAATAGTCAGATACAGTTACAAATTCAAAAACAGTATTTACAATATATGCAATATGTACATAAGGTGGTACATTGTCCACTCAAAATGTCCGTGGGCCACTGGGCCAAAACTCATAGACCAAGCCCACACTTGACTCCTGCCTCAATAAGGAAAGAACACTGCAGGGGCATCAGGACGAAAACACACAGGTACCTCAGGGGGACAGGGAAGGGGGGGCACCTCAGCCGGAAGATGGGACAACGTCACTGCTCCTGGAGGGGGCTACATGCCCACAGTGATGTCTTGGGGAGTGCAAAGCCACAGTCTCTCAAGTCTCCCAAGTGGGTGGTTTGCTCACTGCCTGGTCCTGGGGAGTGCAAAGCCACAGTCTCTCAAGTGGGTGGTTTGCCTACTGCCTGGTCCTGGGGAGTGCAAAGCCACAGTCTCTCAAGTCGATGCCTTTCTCCACTGGTTCTGGAGGGGGCTTGGTGCCCAGTGTGCCTCATTCTGCCAAGGATAGGGTGAGTGGATGCCTTTCTCCACAGGTTCTGATGGGGGCTTTGTGCCCAGTGTGCTTCATCCTGCCAAGGATAGGATGTGTGCCCAGTGTGCCTCATCCTGCCAAGGATAGGTTGAGTAGATCCCTTTTTCCACAGGTTCTGGAGGGGGCTTTGTGCCCAATGTGCCTCATCCTGCCAAGAATAGAGTGAGTCAATGCCTTTCTCCACAGGTTCTGGAGGGGGCTTTGTGCCCAGTGTGCCTCATCCTGCCAAGGATAGGGTGAGTGGATGCATTTCTCCACAGGTTCTGGAGGGGGCTTTGTGCCCAGTGGTGCAACACTTGGGGTGTGGCAGTTCACAGTCCCTCACCTGGGTGTCTGAGCCACGAGATTTGCAGTGACTAAGATGCATGATAGTCCATGGAGGCAGGGCTAGAGTCCATCCGGTGGCGGCTATGTCTGCACTGTGGTGCTAGTGCCGGTGCCACTGGGGGTGCTGCCAGTGGTGGAGGGAGGCCCAGCCCCTCTCTTGCAACCTTGGACGGCTTCCCACTGGGTCTGCTGCTGCTGGCAGTGGTGCTACTGTCAGCGGTGCAGGTGTCGGGGTTTGCGGCTGGGCTTGCGGCGGTGCAGGTGGTGGTGCTGGCCGCAGTGCCAGTGGTGGGGGAATCTCCAGCCCTTCTCCTGCAGCCTCAGACGGCTGCCCACTGGGGCTGCTGCTGCTGACAGTAGTGGTGCTTGCGGCGGTGCAGGTGGTGGTGTAGATGGCGAGGCAGGTGGCAGTGCTTGCGGCAGGGCTAGCGGCAGGGCTTCTGGCAGTGCTGGCCACGGTGCAGGTGGCAGTTCTGGCGGTTGTGCTGGTAACCACCAGTCCTTCACCTGCAGCCTCAGACGGCTGAAGTGCCTTGCTTGGTGTTTTGTGCCCCTTCCTCATCTTGGCAGACGGTGGTGTCACCTAGGGTCTGGCAGCTGGAGTCTTTGAGGTGGCCTTGCTGGGTGGTTGTGGCTCCTTCCCCTTGCTGGATGCTGTCCCCTTCTTCATCTTGCCAGGTGGCGGAATGGATTTTGCCTTGGCAGGGGTTGGGGGCACACTGGCTGGGCGGACGGGTGTCCCCTTTGATCCTCTGACAGCTGCAGGAACCACAGCAGACGTGGACATGGTGGCTGAGGTGCTGGGCTGGGTTTTGGCCACCCTGGCCCGAGGGGAAGGACGGGGGAGGGGTAGGGAAGAGGTCAATGTTTGCAAGGAAAATCTTCTTAGGGACACTGAGGCAGGAAGATGGAGAAGGTCTGGGAGTGGAGGAAGAGGGAGTGATTGTAGGAGGTGTCTGTCTACTGAATTTGGGTGCAGGTGCATGGGCTGAAAGTTGTTGTGAGGTGGATGGCTGTTGTGTGGGTGGGTGCTTGCCTTTGTGTACTTTGGGAGGAGGAGTCACAGACACAGTGGGAGAGGACACAGGGGACTGTCCCTCCTGCAGCAGCTAGGTCTCCTGCAAAGTGTACAGTATCTGGCCCATGGTCTCCTGGGAATGGTAGTATGCTCCCAGAATGTTGGTGAGTGTCTCCTGGAGAGTTGGTTCCCTGGGCCTGTCCTTCCCTTGTGGCACAGCAGTCCTCCCAGCTTCCCTGTTGTCCTTTGCCTCTGTCCCCTGAACCGTGTGCCCACTGCCACTGACCCCAAGTCCCTGATCGTCCTGTGTTTGTGGGGTTGCCTGGGGTCCCTGTAGTGGTGGACACACTGCTGATTGACGTATCCTGGGGACAGTGGCATGGGCCTGCTGGGTGGGTGCTGTGCTGGTGTTTCCTGAAGGGGGAGGGTCTGTGGTGGGTTGGGACTGTGGCAGGGTGACCGACTGTCCAGATGTCCTTGATGGGCCAGGTTGGTCATTGTGATCCAGGTGTGCAGAGCTGCTGTCATCACTTTGGACTTCTCTGGGGGGGGAACTGGATGTTGGTGGCTACTCCTCTCCGGTGACATTCAGTAGGGGTCCTGTGGGGATGAAAATGCAGTGTTATTGTATCTGTGTGTGCCATCTTGTGCAGGGTGTGTTTCCCTGTATGGTTGTGATTGCCCTATCAGCTTTGCCTTGTGTGCGTGGTGATTTTGTGGGCTAGGTGATTCTCTCTAATGGGCGTGCTGTGGTGATGGGTGCCCATGCAGGTCTGTGATGGGGGTCCATGGGTTTGTGTTACATGCAGGGCTTGGTTTTGGGATGGGTGGGTTGTGATAGTGGGGCATATGTGAGGTGGTGGAGTGATGGGGTGAGGGTAGGGGTAGGAATTTGTGATGGCATGCAGGTAGGGTGGAGGTTATAGTAGTAAAGATATGACTTACCAGAGTCCAGTCCTCCTGCTACTCCTGCGAGGCCCTCAGGATGCATTATTGCCAAGACTTGCTCCTCCCACGTTGTTAGTTGTGGGGGAGGAGGTGGGGGTCCACCGCCAGTCCTCTGTACAGCTACCTTGTGTCTTGCAACCACGGAACGCACCTTCCCCCGTAGGTCATTCCACCTCTTCCTGATGTCATCCCTTGTTCTTGGGTGCTGTCCCACGTCATTGACCCTGTCCATGATTCTCCGCCATAGCTCCATCTTCCTAGCAATTGACATCTGCTCCACCTGTGATCCGAATAGCTGTGGCTCTACCCGGATGATTTCCTTAACCATGACCCTTAGCTCCTCCTCTGAAAACATGGGATGTCTTTGGGGTGCCATGGATGTAGTGTGAGTGATATGTGTGAATGTGTGGGGTGATGTGTGGGGTGATGTGTGGGGTGATGTGTTGTGGGATGTGCTGTGAGGTGCGTGGATGGTGTATGGGTGATGGTGTTCTGTGACTCAGACTGAGTGGGTGCTCCTGGCTTGTGTCTCTCTCTGTTGGCAATATTTTTTTTCATTGAAAGGGTTGTGGGTAATGTGGGTGTGTGTTTTATAGTGGTGTGAGTGTGTGGATGTGGTGTGTGTGTCAGGTGTGTGTAGTTTGAGTTGTCCAATGTGGTGGTGTTTTGTAAATGTGTGGGTATTTTGAGCGCAGCGGTGTGTACCGCCAATGGTTTACCGCGGTTGAAAGACTGCTGCGGTGATTCGTGGGTCCTGATACTGTGGGCGTAGTCCTGTTGGCATAACGGTGTGGGTTTTGGTACTGCCAATTTATCACTGACCTTTGGGCTGGCGGACTTGTGAGGGTGTCTAGTGGCGGATTTCTCTGTGTGGGTCATAATACCCGTAGAGGGATAACCGCCGCGCTCATGGTATGTTGGCGGCTGCCAACATGGCGGTAGGCGTCATTTACCGCTACGGTTTAATGAGCGCCTATACAATTCAACATCATAGAAAACATTACTGATCATTACATCCGTATAAAGCAGCCTGTGGAATTTCAAACATTGAGTAGACCATGTGAAACAGATCATAACATTCTATCCAATAAAGTAGCAACAAGAATCCTCTCTCCTTGCTCAGCTTGTTGCATACATCATCATCTAGAGGACACATGTATCATAGAGTAACCACAGCATTTTGTCAAACTGCGGGAGCCGAGGTCACGGTACCCGTGTGTGAGCGCTGAACTTTTACTAATAAAATATTCATGTGTATTTGATTATGATTATGGATAAAAAATCAATTAACATGGAAAATATTGTGTGACTTGAAAATGTGCCAAGTTGAGTGGCCGTCATTCATCTTGGAGTGTCTTTGTTAATAGGCTCATTGATATTAACTGAAGTATTTATGTTATGAAAATGTAGTAGTAGGCTATACTAACAAATCTGCAATATGTATTCACTTCAAAAGTCATAGGCCTTATGTTAGCAAGGTTTGGGTCTAGGTACACTGCCTCATGTTAAACTATCCTGTTCTAATAAATTGTGAAAACTATGTCACAGAAATTATTCAGGTATTGTTTTTCACTGTGTTGACCAAATGCTAGCGGATGTCTGTAACTTCCTCATGAGAGATGCATGCTAGAATGTCTTGTGCTAGTACAAAAAACATTGTATAATTTACTGTGTAAGAAAGCAATGTTCCCAGGGGCTAACAATTGATGCACTGACTGGAGTACAGATGGATACTAAAATGTTGCCTGATGGGTCTGGCGATGGAAACAGGAGAAGAGAGCCAATCATCGACATGTGAAAGATAATTTAGTTATATCTTAGATTTGATGTTCTACTTCCATTGGACTAATTGCCAACATACGATTCTTTGACCAATGGCAATGTAGGAAATTCTTTAGGCAAATTCAACTTAACCTGACTTCAGAGCAAGACTTGAAGAGATTACTGCTTCACCCCTTCTCATCTCTCCTGAACTGAACTGCTCTTGATGGTTTATTGCTTGGACTTTATTTGCTTGTTAATGATTTGGAGAGCTTAGAGACCCAATTTTCCAAACCATCCGCTTTCATGTCCTGTTGCTGACCAAGCTGATGTCCAACTGACGAAGATAATCGCAGCCTAACAATCTATGAGGAGAGGTATAACAAATGCTGATGTTTCTTGTTGCAATATTTTGGTGGTCATTACAACCCTGGCGGTCGGTGTTGAAGCGGCGGTAAAACCGCCAACAGGCCCGTGGTAAAAAAAATGGAATCACGACCGTGGCAGAAACCGCCAACATAGACAGCCACTTTAACACTCCGACCGCCACGGCGGTACAAACAAACACCGCGGCGGTAACCGCCAACAGACAGGCAGAAGACAATGTACTACCCACAGTATTACAACAGGCCAATCCGCCACCTTTTCCGGGGCGATTCACCGCGAACAAAAACATGGCGGAAACAGGACTTGGAAGGGAAAACGCTCACCTCTACACACCCAACGAGGAACCAGGACACCATGGAACCGGAACTCCAGATTCTCCCTGCCTTTGTCTTCTTGCTCCTCTACAGGAGCACGAACGCTGGCGGCAACGACCACGATGAGTACTGCACCTACGACACAGGGGAGGAGTGAGGGAAAAAAGAGTGACACACACACGCAACACCCCCACCCTCACCCACTACAACACACACACTAATACATATTGATACATTACAGTTACACCCCCCAACCCCTCCGGAAGAATGCAAAGACAAAAGGAAATTATTTGAACATTTGTAATCTATTAAAATCCAGTACTCAAAAATATATATACACTACAAACAAATATATACACCAAGAATACAAGTCCAGGTATTGCACCATTAAAGTCCGTGGACCACTGGGCTCAAAATGCATGGGCGAGGCCAACACTCAATACCCGATCAAAATGGGGAGAACACTGCAGGGGCATCAGATAGAAATACAACAGGCACCTCAGGGGGAAGGGAAGGGGGGGCACCTCAGCCAGATGAGTGCACAACGCCAGATCCACGAGGGGGCTCCATGCCCCGTGCTGTATCCTGGGGAGTGCAAAGCCACAGTCTCACAAGTCTCTCCAGTGGGTGGGTTGCCCACTGCTTTATCCTGGGGAGGGCAAAGCCACAGTCTCACAAGTCTTTTCAGTGGGTGGTTTGCCCACTGCTTTATCCTGGGGAGTGCAAAGCCACAGTCTCACAAGTCTTTTCAGTGGGTGGTTTGCCCACTGCTTTCTCCTGGGGAGTGCAAAGCCACAGTCTCACAAGTCTTTTCAGTGGGTGGTTTGCCCACTGCTTTATCCTGGGGAGTGCAAAGCCACAGTCTCTTAAGTGGATTACAGTCTCCACTGGTTCTGGAGGGGGCTTTGTCCCCAGAGTGCTTCATCCTGCCAAGGACAGAGGTAGTGGATGTCTTTCTCCACTGGTTCTGGAGGGGGCTTTGTGCCCAGAGTGCTTCATCCTGCCAAGGATAGAGGTAGTGGATGTCTTCCTCTGCTGGTTCTGGAGGGGGCTTTGTGCCCAGAGTGCTACAACCTGCTCATGGCGGACTCAGTAGCGTCGTAGATTTCTGAGCTCCTTGGCCTGCGGTGCTGGTGGCGGAGGTGTCCTTGGTAGCGGTGCTGGTGGCGGTGGTGTCCTGTGAAGCAGTGCTGGTGGCAGCGGTGTCCTTGGCAGCGGTGCTGGTGGTGTCCTTGGCAGCGGTGCTGGTGTCGGCGGTGTCCTTGGCAACGGTGCTGGTGGCGGCGATGTCCTGTGAAGCGGTGCTGGTGGCGGCGGTGTCCTTGGCAGCGGTGGTGGTGGCAGTGGTGTCCTGTGAAGCGGTGCTGGTGCCGGTGGTGTCCTTGGCAGCGGTGCTGGTGGCGGTCTTGTCCGCCGTGCAGGTTTGCTGCGACTTGCCTTTCTTTCTGTGCCCCTTTCCCACCTTGGGTGGTGGCACAGCTGTCTTCCCACTCCCAACCGTGTTCCTGGGAGAGCCTTTGGTGCCAGATGTGTTGCCTTTCTCCCGCTGGGCAGTGGCCAACTTTTTACGCTTCTGGGGTTGGGGACTGTCCGTGGTCTGGCTCCTTGGCACACTGGCTGCCCTGCTGCTTGCCGCACTCCAGAAGCTGGTTACTGCTGGCACCACTGTTCCCGGTGATGTGGTGGTTGAGGTGCTGGGTTGGGACCTGGAAAGGTGGGCCCTAGAGGACTGAAGGGGTGGGAGTGGTGACGGGAAGAGGTCAAGGTTGGACAGGAAAAGTTTTTGGGACACACTGGGATGGGTAGATGGAGGGGGTTTGGGAGTGGAGGAAGAGGTAGTGGTTGTAGGAGGTGTACATTTGCTGACTCTGGGTGAAGGTGCATGGGCTGGAGGCTGTCGTGAGGTGGATGGCTGTTGGGTGGGTGTGTGGCTGCGTTTGTGGACCTTGGGAGGTGGGCTCACAGACACACTGGGAGAGGACACAGGGGATGTGTGAATGGTAGTGGAGGTGGTGAGTGCACGTGAGTGGGGTGTGGTGATGGGTGTGCTGTGATGGACGTAGTGGCTGAAGATGTAGTGCAGGGAGGGAGGAGGGAGACGAGGAGTGGGGGGACACAGTGGAGGCAGTGGATGTTGTTATGTGTGCATGGGTATGATGCTTGTGTGAGTGCCTGTGGGATGTGAGGTGCTTATGTTTGCCAGAGCTTCCCTTGTGTGTTGAGGTGTGTGCATGCTGGTCTGATGGTGTGCTTGGGATAGGCTGAGGTACAAGGGATTGGGGCTGGGTGGAGGAAGTTGGAGGGGGGAGGCTGGACACAGCGACAATCACTGCCATCAGTGCTGAGACCGGAGTCTGAAAAGCTCGCTGTTGGGCTGCCTGACCAGAATGAATGCCCTCCAGGTATGCATTGGTCTGTTGGAACTGCCTCTCTACACCCTGGATGGCATTCAAAATGGTAGACTGCCCAACAGTGAGGGATCTGAGGAGGTCAATGGCCTCCTCACTGAGGGCAGAAGGGGTGACAGGGGCAGAGGCTGAGGTGCCTGGGGCGAAGGAGATGCCCACTCTCCTGGGTGAGCGGCCACGGGGCACACGCTGAGGGGCTGCTGGGAGGGCGGTGCTGGTGGGGGGTTGGCGGCTGTACCTGTAGATGCGGGGGCACAGAGGGGACCGCCATCGCAAGGGAGCTCCCATCAGAGGAGGAGTCTGTGTTGCTGGTCTCAGCTCCAATCCCCACCGTGGAGCTCCCTTTGCCCTCCGTCCCACTGGTGGCTTCAGACTTCTTTGTGTCGCCCTCCAGGGCCATGTGGGATGCATCTCCCTCCTGCTCCGGTGGCACAGCTCCTCCACCTGATGATGCTAATGTACATAAGAACAGGGAGACCACCAAAAGGTGGGGGGAAGACAGAAAAAAGACATGTTCGGTGCATGCAATACCTCTACCGTCGGCGGACACTACAGACACAGAAGCCCCCTGCACTACGCCGTGCACTTTGAGAACCCTAATTAATCACAGGGACATGGGTTACAAGGCCTATACCCGATTGCTGCACACATGGAAGTCACAGGAGCCTTACTAGGTGTAGTTGCCTCTGAACACAGGTGGGGGGTGCCATGGCCTGCCTTACGAAGGAACCTTGCCTACTAAACACGCCCTGGCCTAGGGGAACCCACAGCCCACCTCCCCCAACCAGACACCTCCAATGCGTGCTGAATCAGCTGAATGAGAGTGTACTCAGCCCCTTGTGGCTGCTCTGAAGCCCTCAAGCGCCCATCCAACTTCGGATATGCCATCGCCAGGATCCGGAACATCAGGGGGGTCATGGTGCTATGGGCACCCCTCCCAAGTTGGGAGGCCATCCCCAGCTGGGCATCTGCTCCCTTCTTGCTCCAGCGACGAATGTCCTCCCATCTTTTCCGGCAGTGGGTGCTCCATTTGTGGTGGACCCCCTGGGTCTGGACTTCCTTGGCGATGGCACGCCAAATATCCTTCTTCTGGTGGGCGCTGACCTACAGGAATAGTACAGGGGAAAAGGAGAAGATACAACCGCCCGCAACGTCACAGTCATTGGCCCGCATCCCTAGCCTTGCCATGACACACATCCACTCACCGTCGTTTCATGCACGCCTCATTCTCCCCCCGCTATCTTCCCTCCACACTACTCCACACAGGCATTGCCCATACAGCATGCTCACAGTGTACTTACCTGTTTGTCTGGAGGACCGTAGAGTAGCTTGTACTGGGGTAGGACCCCATCCACTAGTTTCTTCAACTCCTCCGTGCTGAAGGCAGGTGCCCTTTCCTGAGACATATGAGCCATTGTCTCTTCCAGACTGAAGTCACAGCAGCACTTGCAGTGTAGGTCCTCTCCTGTCGAAGATCAGGTATCAAGTGAATGAACAGAAAGAAAATGGCGGTCACGTCCACAGCGGTGCGTACCGTCTCAGCGCTGGCGTACATCGTCATTGGCTACTGGGACCCTTAGGGTCCAATGTTAACCAATTCGGGATTGTGCTGAGGTCTTCGACCTCCTACCGCGGCGGTGTACAACGCCAGCGCAGTTACCTCATATCCCCTTGTCCCACATTACAGGTCAGGCAGCCGCCATTTCAGGGGGCCACATGGCATTAATTTTAAATGTGTCACACATATCTAGGCCTTGCATACACACTAAGACAGGCACATAGCGGCTTTAAACATTTGTGGAATAAAGTTGTGTTTTTGTACCTCAGTGTTGGCTGACTCTCCGCTCGATGTTCTCCTCCATAGAGCACATCCGCTAGGGGACGTGAGGAGATGGCGGCATCCTCCGGTGTACAGACCGCTGGTGGATCTGTCGACAACGGAAGAGCGACATGTAATTGTCACCTACAGACTGGACTGTGCCACAGTCCAGGAACTTTGTGCCCAGTTGGAGTCAGACCTGATGACAGCTATCCGCCATCCCACAGGAATCCCCCCTCTAGTGCAGGTCCTGTCAGTACTCCATTTCCTGGCAAGTGGGTCTTTTCAGACGACAGTGGCCATATCATCAGGAATGTCCCAGCCTATGTTCTCCAACGTGTTGTCCAGAGTGTTGTCTGCCCTGCTGAAACACATGCGCAGCTACATCATTTTCCCTCAGGTGGAGGATTTGCCAACAGTGAAAGGTGACTTCTATGCCCTGGGACATATCCCCAACATCATTGGTGCCATTGATGGGACACATGTGGCATTGGTCCCCCCGCAGGAGTGAACAGCTGTACAGAAACCGGAAGAGTTACCATTCAATGAATGTGCAGATGGTGTGTTTGGCCGACCAGTACATCTCCCATGTGAATGCCAAGTTTCCTGGCTCAGTGCATGATGATTAAATTCTGAGGAATAGCAGCATCCCTTATGTGATGGGTCAACTCCAGAGGCACCGTGTGTGGCTATTAGGTGAGGACAAGGACCCAATACAGTGTGACTAGGTGTCTGGGTCTGGTGATGTCCCTAAGAGTTAGTGTGTGTCTAACAGTTGTCCCTCGACATTTGCAGGTGACTCTGGTTATCCCAACCTGTCATGGCTACTGACCCCAGTGAGGAATCCCAGGACAGGGGCAGAGGAACGCTACAATTAGGCCCATGGGCGAACTAGGAGGGTTATAGAGAGGACCTTCGGCCTCCTGAAGGCCAGGTTCAGGTGCCTCCATCTGACAGGTGGTTCCCTATTCTACTCACCAAAGAAGGTGTGCTAGATCATCGTGGCCTGCTATATGCTTCACAACTTGGCTTTGCGACAACAGGTGCCTTTTCTGCAGGATGATGGTCCAGATGGAGGTCTTGTGGCAGCTGTGGAACCTGTGGACAGTGAAGACGAAGAAGCAGAAGAAGAGGGTATCGACAACAGAAACACGGTAATTCATCAATACTTCCAGTGAGACACAGGTAAGAAGACATCATTGCCTGCTACATCTGATACCCTTGTTCTACCTCTCATCTGTCTGTCACTTTCACCCAGTGTATGGACCCTGAGTTGTCACTTTCCCTTTCAGTTTCACAGATGTGCGTCCCACTGTGTGACATCTGCTTTGTTTCCGTATGGACTAGAGCTGTGTGACATAGGTATGTTGACAATACAATGGATATAGTATTTTTCCACAGTTATTGCAAATACACATTTTCGAAAGCACAGACTGACTCCAGATACTTTTGTGATTCAAGGGTGTTTATTTAAGTGCTAAATAGTGGAGAGGGTTGTAAAATGGTCAGGAGTGATGGTGGAGGAATGTCCATGGCAGAGTCCGGTCTATTAGTCTCACAGGTGTATTGTCCAAAGGGGCATAGGAAGTGGAGCTGGGGCAGTTCAAGGATGGACAGGGTGACAAAGTGGGACAGAAGGATGACAATCAGGGTGGTCTCATTTTTTGGCGGGGGTCTTGGCATTGTTCTCTGTCTTTGTCCTGGATCTCAGGAACCGCTTCCGGGGTGGTTCTCCATCTGCAGGGGGTGGGGTGCTAGTGTCGTGGTTCTGTGGCGGTGCCTCCTATCCACTAGCGCCGGCGGAGGTGGTGGGCAGTTCATCGTCCAGGCTAGTGTCAGAGGCCCTTTGTTGTGCCACAGTGTCCCTCCTGGTGTTGACGAGTTCCTTCAGCACCCCTACAATGGTGCCCAGGGTGGTATTGATGGATTTCAGTCCCTCCCTGAACCCCAAATACTGTTCCTCCTGCAGCCGCTGGGTCTCCTGAAACTTGGCCAGTACCGTTGCCATCGTCTGCTGGGAATGGTGGTAGGCTCCCATGATGTTGGAGATGGCCTCGTGGACAGTGGGTTCCCTGGGCCTGTCCACCCCCTGTCGCACAGCAGCCCTCCCAGTTCCCCTGTGTTCCTGTGCCTCTGTCCCCTGAACCGTATGCCCACTGCCACTGCCACTGCCCCCAGGTCCCTGGTGTTGTTGGGGTGGTGGGTTAGCCTGGGTTCCCTGTAGTGGTGGGCACACTGCTGATTGACGTGTCCTGGAAAAAGAGGTTTGGGCCCGTTGGGTGGGTGCTGTGCTGTTGTTTCCAGAGGGGGGAGGCTCTGTTGTGGCTTGTGCCAGTGTGAGGGGAACCAACTGTCCGAGGTCCCAGATGGGCCAGGCTGGTCATCTAGATCCAGTTGGACAGAGCTGCTGTCATCACTGTGGGCTTCTTCTGTGGGTGGAGTGGACATGTCTGGAACCTCCTGTCCGGTGACGTTGGGTAGAGGTCCTGCAGGGGTGTAAAGGCATGATTATTGCATCTGTGTGTGCCATGGTGTGCAGTGGGTGGGCGACCCTGTACCCCAGTGCTTGCATTCTTGTGTAGGACCTTGGGGCATATTTATACTCTGTTTGCGCCGGAATTGCGTCGTTTTTTTTGACGCAATTCCGACGCAAAACTAACTCCATATTTATACTTTGGCGTTAGACGCGTCTAGCGCCAAAGTCCATGGAGTTTGCGTCATTTTTTAGCGTGGACACCTACTTTGCGTTAATGATATGCAAGGTAGGCGTTCCCGTCTAAAAAATTGACTCCGAGGCATGTGCGCCGTATTTACACTCCCGGGCAAAATTCACGCCCGGGAGTGGGCGGGTCAAAAAAAATGACGTCCAGACGCTTTTGCGCCGTTTTTTTTGCGCCTGGTCAGGGCAGGCGTTAAGGGACCTGTGGGCTCGGAAGGAGCCCAGAGGTGCCCTCCCATGCCCCCAGGGACACCCCCTGTCACCCTTGGCCACCCCAGGAGGACGCCCAAGGCTGGAGGGACGCATCCTAGGGACATTAAGGTAAGTTCAGGTAAGTATTTTATTTTATTTTTTTGTGTGGCATAGGGGGGCCTGATTTGTGCCCCCCTACATGCCACTATGCCCAATGACCATGGTCAGGGGACAGAAGTCCCCTGGGCATGGCGATTGGGCAAGGGGGCATGACTCCTGTCTTTGCTAAGACAGGAGTCATTTCAATGGGGGTTGGGAGTAAAAAAAAATGGCGCAAATCGGGTTGAGGCGAAAAATTTGCCTCAGCCTGACTTGCCCCATTTTTTGGCGCCCAAGCTCCATATTCCCCTACGCCGGCGCTGCCTGGTGTACGTCATTTTTTTTCACGCACACCAGGCAGCGCTGGCAGCTAACGCCGGCTAACGTCATTGAATAAATACGGCACCTGCATGGCGCTTCAGAATGGCGTTAGCCGGCGCGAATTTTTTTGACGCAAAACTGCGTTAGCGCAGTTTTGCGTCAAAACGTATAAATATGGCCCCTTGTGTGCTAATTGTTTAGGGGTCTGTGTGGGTATGTGCATTGGACATGCATTGGTGATGGGTGTCCATGCTTTGCTGTTGGATGCAGGGCTTGGTGTTGGGATGTGTGGTTTGTGATAGTGGAACATGTGTGAGGAGTTGGAGTAATGGGGGTGAGGGCGAAGGTGGGGGTATGTGATAGCATGCAGGTACGGTGGGGGATGAAGTATTTAAAGATTTGCCTTCCCAGAGACCATTCCTCCAGCTACTCCTGCGAGGCCCTCAGGATGCAGTATAGCCAAGACCTGCTTCTCCCATGTTGTTAGTTGTGGGGGAGGAGGTAGGGGTCCGCCGCCAGTCCTCTGAACTGCAATGTTGTGTCTTGAGACTCACGGAACTTACCTTCCCCCGTAGGTCGTTCCGCCTCTTCCTGATGTCATCCCGTGTTCTTGGATGCTGTCCCACTGCATTGACCATGTCCACGATTCTGCACCATAGCTCCATCTTCCTAGCTATGGTGGTGTGCTGCACCTGTGATCCGAATAGCTGTGGCTCTACCCGGATGATTTCCTCCACCATGACCCTGAGCTCCTCCTCAGAAAACCTGGGGTGTCTTTGCAGTGCCATGGGGTGGTGTGGGTGATGTGTGGGGTGGTGTGTGTTGTGATGTGTGGGGTGATGTTTAGGGGTGTGTGGTGTTTTGTGCGTGGATGTTGTGTGAGTGATGGTGTTGAGTGCCTGTGGATGCTAGTTTGTAGATGATGGTGTGTCTCTCTGGCCTTCAGTCGCAATTGTGGTCGTAAGGGTTTGTGGGTGTGTGTTTTATATTGTATTGGATGTGTGTGAGTGGTGTGTGTATGTGTATCAGGTGTGTGTATTTGTAATTGTCCAATGTGGTTGTGTTTTGTTAGTGTGTGTATATTTTGAGCGCTGCGGTGTGTGCCGCCAATGGAATACCGCGGTTGAAAGACCGCCGCCTGGATTCGTGGGTCATGATAGTGTGGGCGTATTCCTGTTGGCGTGACGGTAGAGTTTTTGTTATCGCCAGTTTATCACTGAACTTTGGTGTGGCGGACTTGTGTGGGTGTCTGGATTTTGAAGGATTTCCAGCTGTGGGTCGTAATAGCTGTGGCGGAATTCCACAGCCGCGGTGGTGTGTTGGCGGTCTTTTGCATGGCGGTAAGCGGCATTTACTGCCAATGTTGTATTGAACCCCTTTGTCTTTTGTTTCTAGGTACCAACTGCTGCTTTTGATAGAGCAATAGTTAGATATTTTTTAAATCTGTTTTGTATGAAGCCCAAACATGCTATTATAATCCGAGGTTAGTGAGGTTTACTTGATCAAACTAAAACCGCTATTGATGTTGCTCAGTTGCTGAATTCAAATGTATGCTTTTTCCATTGCACAGTTACTTTTATTGTTGATTTGTACTGTGGCATTAGAGGGGTTAGTTATTAATGCTTTAGTTAAATTGAGATTCTTTAGATTTGGTCAACCAGTGTTGTTTTTATATGTATATCATATGGTTTTGAGACAAATCTACGTGATATTAGCATTGTTAATCTATGGAAATAAATGTTCTAACTTAACTAAAGGTGTGGTTATTCATTACTAAATGGGTCATGGTGCGTGATAAGTTACTGACTCCAAAGGTTTTTACTGTTCGTTTGATGATAATTATGATGGATTGGGCTTAGGGTAGAAATTTCTGAAATGCAGTCAAAAGGTCCATCGAACCTCTAACGTATCCCCTTATAAATTAAAGATAAGAAACCAAATAAGGTCAGACGCACTCTCAGAAATGATAGCAGAATAGGATGGTTTTTCTATTTAGGAGCTCATCCTTAAGTCCTGTACATGGTTTGTCTCCTTAAGAGATCACCATAAAGTCTGGGAAAGGTAGGAGAGTAGATTGGGTACATCCCTCAGAAATAATAAAAGAGTTGAATGGGTGGTCTCTGTAAGAGATCTAAGTATAATTCACAGATTTGGTAAAAAAAGAAATTGGTAAAGGTTAGGATTTTCAGATTAGTTGACAAAAAGTGGAGAGGGAATGTCTCTCTAAGAACATACCATGACTTTCCCAAATCCTTGGAGCTTTCCAATGCTTGTTTGAGGATGTTCTCAGCGTTTTAGTGACAGTGTGAAAGGATTAGGTTTTGCGCTTGCATAGCTTAAGCAAACGGCAGGTGAATTGTGATGTTTGTGAGGGTTTACGGAGTTTGCGTACTCCAAAGTTTGACAGTAGGGAAGTCGTCGAACTTCACATGTGAATAGTGTTTTGTGCTCAAAATTCTCCATGTGGTTGTTGGTATACCAACTCTGCATGTTCTCAGACTCCGGAGTATTGGATAGTGTATGAGAAACTTGTTTTTTGTTATCATTTGTCTGGTTTAATAGGTCAATCAGTCGTGATTGACAACTCGAGTGAGTGCGTTAAGGTGATTGAAAGGCTTGGTCGACTGAGATCTGGCAAGTCCTATGTGCACCAGTTCAGACCCAAGGATCAGTTGAGAGTAAGATTTGCAGGTCAAATTTTGCTTGCAAATCAGGGAAACTGAGAAAGAATGAGAAGCTGTTAGAGCGCAAAAGGCCATCAGTGAAAATCAGAAAAGTTTCTGAAGCGACTGTGTTATCCAACCTATAGTGAAACAAATCGAGGGTTTGGATTATTAGTGCTCGCAATAATTTGCATTAGGTTGTGTAAATCTGAGTTTAGGAGGGCAATCAGAAAGACTTTGTCAGCCACTGTATGTGTGAGTGTGAGGTCATTGGAGCCACGCTGGGATAGGTTAGTTAGTGAGAAAGGTAGCACACGGATTGGTGGACAATCGTGAAGCGCGATTGGTTTGGGAGGTGGGCGGAAAGGATTTTGGAATCAAAAGTCACTTCCTGATTTGATTGAAGTAGCGTAAATTTACAAAAATAAAGTTTGTCAAGGCTTTAAAGTGTGCCCTAAGGGGGGACATATATATTGCAATAAGAATAGGGGATGTTACACCACCCAAAGGTACACCCCCATAGATTGTTTTTGAAGAGCAGGGTGCTGCGCCATGTCTTTGGGTAAAACAGTGATGCAAGGTGACAAAGAAAGATGGGAGCCTAGCGTTTCCTGCCCATGGAACATTTAAACTGAGGATTTTAATGAATTGGAGGAAGGTATTGTACGAGTTGAAACCCCCTCCAAGACCAGCACACTTTGAAGTATTAGCAATTTGGGAACTAGTAGCCACGGAACAACAGCAGTTGAAATTTGAGAGAGATGAGAAAGGCTGAAAAGACACTAGCAGAGGCTAGATGGGATAGTGATCAGAAATTCTGGAGAATAGAGACCACAGTGAATTAAGTTGTTTCCTACAATTACCTAAGAGAATGGGAATGAGACTAGAAAAAGTATAAAGAAGAGCGATTCACAGCCTTCTGATGACAAAGAGATCGACAGGGTCTAGAAAGTCTTTAACACACGATGAAGAGTCAGATGATGATTAATTAAATTTTACAGTTATTGAGAAATCATCCCCTGCCATATGCTGTACATGATAGAAGCTCAAGCACAACTCTAGACCCTGCATTCCTGATATCAGTGGTACAGACCCAGAGCCAGATACAGACTAGTCAGACTGGACCTATTACTTCAACAGTCCAAAATCCAACACTACAGATGAATATTCCCAGAATTTACTGAGACGCACCTATTATAGATACTGGAACGAACCTAGTAATGCTGACAGGGCAAATTTACCCAAAAGCAACATTGGTCCAATTAGAGTCCACTCCAAGCTTGGTATCACCGATTCAGACACAGACGATCCCAAGATACACCCCCATAACAGGATCACAACCTGAGACATCTATGTTGACAAGTCAGAATACAGGACTAGTATACCCGAGAGACTTAAATGTCAGACCAAGCCCAGATGCTGAATTGGTACCAGTTACCATAGGTCCTATCATACCATTATTCGCCCAGGGAAATAATGGAAAAAGTGAGCAAAAAATTCTGAATCCAGGTATGGCAAGGGAAAGACTTGATGAAGAGGCAAGAATGATAACTCCCATGAGACCAACTCTTGACAGAGCAGGTCCGTTAATCAATTTAAGTCCTCACCGGACCACTCCAAATACTGAGGTGAGATCATACATGGGTCCTAACCTAACCTTAGTGACACCAGAGACCCCAAATCCAACCTTGCAGCTGTTCTCAGGTGTTAGGCACAACAACATTTCATTACAAGGCCCGACAGCCCAACAAATACCTGAATGGTTGGAAAAACTGAGTAGCTCACAGGGTGACTCCAGCGGAGGAAATGACATAAATTATACTAGGCTTAGATTAGAAGCAGAAGAATTGATCGAAGGAACGATTGGGGTAAACAGACTTGAATCATACAAAGAGCTGCAATACTTGTGCACACTAATTACCAAAAGAGCAGGAATGATACATCAAAAATTGGCAGACAAAGCAGATAAACATGACATAGAAATAGAGAAAACTAAATATTTAAAGAGGAATTACAGGTTGGATTTTGACTCGAGACTTTGAACACATGAAAGTTCCAGGAATGAAAACACACCTTAGAGAATTACTTCAGAGCATTCAAACATGGGGAGCACTAGGCAAGTGGGAAGGCAGATGGGTGAAGAAAAGAGAAAAAGGGATTCTGCAAGTCTGCCTGCAAATATTCCGCAGGCTGAGGATCCAGTGAAAATTCTACAGATGAGAGAAATTCCAGAAGGGAATTTTGACCATGTCCCCTGGAGCAGAAGTGACATCCTGTCATTTACAAATGATTACCCCAAATTGAGAGAGAAACCAGTAGAATGGTACCAGTAGACAGATTCGTAAAGCTTGCAAAATGTCTATGGGAAGACCTAAACACCCTGTTAGAGATAATAATCCCAGCAGACTTATGGGTGGAATGCAAGAGGACTGTAACTTGGCCAAAAAAAGAGCCAGAGCGAGATCCCTTTATTGGTGCACCATCTCCTGATATAATGAAATATTGCCATAAGGTGATTACATTTTTGAAAACAAGAATTTCAACCAAGAATATTGACTGGCAGAGAATAGACAGGACAGCCCAGGAAGCAAAGGAGTCAATACATTCATACTATGAGAGATTGTTACAGGCGTTCAAACATTACATTGGTACAGAAACAATTGATCCGAAAGACATGATTAATTTTGTGTTCAGATTTCTTGAAGGATTGAGACCTGAGATTAGTCAGATGATTAAGAGCCAATTGATTTGCTGGAAAGCAAAGCTGATTGATGAGGTGTTGCCATATGCAAAGTACTGTAGTAATGAGATTGAGCTGAAACAGAGAAAGCTAAAAGAGAAGGAGATGGTGATGCAGATTCAAGCGGCACAAACAGAAATACAGGGACATTTTCCACAACAGCAACAGCAGGAAAATGCACTGTTTCAAAATCAAGCCAGAGGTAGAGGTCGTGGAGGAATGGGAAGTGTGAACCAGGGTCCTTATTTGAACACAGTAGTAGTGCAGAGTGATGTACAAGGGATGAAGAGAATGTTGCTGTGTCATGATGGTAAGTCAGGGAGGTACTGTTCAGCAAACGAGTGATATCAATTCTTTCCAAAATGTTAGGTTGACCAAGAATGAGAGGTCACAATCCAAATTTTGAAAATGATGTGAATCATATGCAAGGTATCCAGCCCGCGCAGCAGGTGCAGTTGTCGCAATTACAAATACCCCAGGCGCAACAAATGCAACCTCAAATTTAAATTGTACCTACACAGCAAATTCAAATACCTGAAGCCCCAATGGAGCAGCAAAAGGTGATTCTTCCTCAGCCGGTCATAGGTCAAAGATTTAACAAGAGTAACAACATGGTACTCCAATTTCCCCAACACAGTGAGAGTGGAATCAATGATGATTGGGTGAGTGATAGTTCGGATGGGATGAGAGAGAATGCGTGTTGACAGCATCATTAGAGGTTGATCTGAAAGGCCTGTATGTCAAGGGAAAGATAATGGGTCACAAAGTTTCATTTTTGATTGACACAGGAGCTACATGCTCTACAGTAAGAACTGCAGAAGTTCCAAACCTGCCTCTTTCAGGAAAAACAGTCCAGATTGTAGGAGTTGCCAACCAATATCTGACTAACCCAATTACAGAACTGGCAACTTTGAAGGGTTACACAAGTTTGTAGTTTGTAACTCGAGTCCGGTAAACATACTAGGAAGGGATTTGTTGTGCAAAACAAGATGTTTAATCACTTGTACGAAGGATGGAATTGCCATCTAGACAAATAGTGATGGTAGATGATGATAAAGACAATTTGCCCACAGAAACTAATTGTGACACTTTGCACGAGGATTACCCTTTGATTAGTTTCTTTCCAGTGTTTACTGAGAGAGATTTTCCTTCTGATTTGCAGGGAACAGTTGAGATGAAAGTATAGTATTTTACAGGAAAGGATGGTGGTCTAATAAAAGGTGTTGAGCCAGTTAAAGTCCCCCAGGTTCCTCAATATCACATGACACAAGAGACGATTGAAGTACTTGCACCCATAATTTCAGGATTTGTAGAACAAGGTGTTTTGAAGGGAGTATTGAGCAGCCCTTGTAATTCACCAATAATGGTATTACGCAAACCATGTGAGAAATTTCAAATTGTTCAGGGTTTGAGGAAAATGAGTGGCCAATGCGGCCACACTCCCGCGGACCCCATTACAACATCCCCGCTGGGCCGGCGGGCGCAAGCCTAGTTTACACCCGCTTGCCCAGCTGGGATGCGGGCGCAACATAGGAGCCGGCTCCTAATGGAGCCGGCGGTGTTGCGGCCGTGCGACGGGTGCAGTAGCACCCGTCGGGCTTTTCACTGTCTGCTATGCAGACAGTGAAAAGCTGCATTGGGCCATGTTAGGGGGCCCCTGCACTGCCCATGCCAGTGGCATGGGCAGTGCAGGGGCCCCAGGACTCCCCTTACCGCCAGCCTCTTCCTAGGTAGCGCCGCAGTCGTAATACGGGTCTCCGTACCGCCAGCCTGTTGGCGGTACGGACACCACATTCTGACCGCCAGGGTCGTAATGACCCCCATTGTGATTAAGGGCCATATTTATACTTTTTGACGCAAAACTGCGCTAACACAGTTTTGCGTCAAAAAGATTTGTGCCGGCTAACGCCATTCTGAAGCGCCATGCGGGCTCCGTATTTATTCAATGACGTTAGCCGGCGTTAGCCGGCGGCGCTGCCTGGTGTGCGTGAAAAAAAATGACGTACACCAGGCAGCGCCGGCGTAGGGGAATATGGAGCTTGGGCGCCAAAAAATGGGGCAAGTCAGGCTGAGGCAAATTTTTCGCCTCAACCCGATTTGAGCCATTTTTTCGACTCCCAACCCCCATTGAAATGACTCCTGTCTTAGCAAAGACCGGAGTCATGCCCTCTTGCCCAATGGCCATGCCCAGGGGACTTCTGTCCCCTGGGCATGGTCATTGGGCATTGTGGCATATAGGGGGGGCACAAATCAGGCCCCCCATGCCACAAAAAAATAAAAAACAATTACTTACCTGAACTTACCTTAATGTCCCTGGGATGGGTCCCTCCATCCTTGGGTGTCCTCCTGGGGTGGGCAAGGGTGGCATGGGGTATCCCTGGGGGCATGGGAGGGCACCTCTGGGCTCCTTCCGAGCCCACAGGTCCCTTAACGCCTGCCTTGTCCAGGCGCTAAAAAACGGCACAAAAGCGGCTGGACGTCATTTTTTTTGACACACCCACTCCCGGGCGTGAATTTTGCCCGGGAGTGTAAATACGGCGCACATGCCTCGGAGTCAATTTTTTAGATGGGAACGCCTACCTTGCATATCATTAACGCAAAGTAGGTGTCCACGCTAAAAAATGATGCAAACTCCATGGACTTTGGCGCTAGACGCGTCTAACGCCAAGGTATAAATATGGAGTTAGTTTTGCGTCGGAATTGCGTAAAAAAAAAACGACGCAATTCCGGCGCAAACAGAGTATAAATATGCCCCTAAGTGTTTCCCAGTGGTGCTAAATCCAGCTATGATTTTGTTTCAAATCCCATACAATGCTGAATGGTTCACTGTAGTGGACCTATCACAAGCATTCTTTTCTGTACCTCTTCACGAGGATAGTCAATTTCTCTTCTGTTTCAAATTCTTACACCAAGTCTACTGTTGGTGTAGGATTCCTCAGGGGTTTTCAGAATCACCTTCCATTTTCAACCAGATCTTGAAAAAGAACTTGGAGCCACTGGAAATGCCTTACCAATCAACATTGGTACAGTACATTGACAATTTGTTATCGCATTCATGAGTTGTTACAAGCTATTCAAATGCCTGAAAAGATTGCCATGGTGAAATGCAGTGCACACCTGAAATCACAAAATTGGAAAATGGATATGCGGATCATGCGCCTTGAACTATATATCGTTCAAGGATAAATGGGAATTGATACCAGAAGATGAAATGTGCCCATATTATGCTTTGCATGTTTTAGATACATTGGAAGAATTGAAGGCATTACAGGATAATGTTAACAAAGACGAAAAAAGGAATTGGGTAAAGCTAAAATGTGTTCTACGTGAAGACGATGTTTGGGATTTAGGGGAGGGACAAGTGGTCCTGCCAAATAGCTTGCTGACTTAAATGGCTAGATATTATCATGGTCAAGCACATATTGGGAGGGATGCAATTGTTCGATTGTTCAAGCAATTTTGGTTCAATCCAAGGTTTAGACAGGTTGCCGAAACAGTTTGCCATTGTTGCGTCATCTGCCAGCAGATGAACGTGGGTATAGGAACAGTGGTCAACATGAGCCACATTGGAAAAGCGGGAGGTCCATTTAGTAGAATTCAGATGGATTTAATTGAGGTGCCTGTATGTGGAGATTTGAGATATGTGTTGGTGATTGTTTGCATTTTTAGTCATTGGATTGAAGCTTACCACACACAAAGAAATGACAGTCTCACAGTAGCAAAGTTACTGCTTAGGGCACTGATACCACGTTTTCGGTTTCCAGTCTCTTTAGAATCAGATAGATGGAGGTCACTTCAACAATGAAGTAATCAAATTGCTATGTTCAGCTTTAAACATTGAGCAGAAACTGCATTGTAGTTACCGGCCTGAAGCCTCAGGACCTGTGGAACAGATGAATGGGACCTTGAAATCAAGAATGGCAAAAAGTTGTGCCTCCACGAATCTGAAATGGCCCGATGCACTACCTTTTGATTTGATGAAAATGAGAAACACATCCAACAGGAAGGCAGGAATGTCGCTGCATGAAATCCTCATGGCCAGAGCAATGAGGTTACCAGCACTACCTGCAAATGCTCTTGTGAACATTACAGATGAATTGGTGTTGGACTACTGCAAGGGTATGGCTGACGTGATTCGCTCTTTCTCCCATTAGGTGGCAGTCACCACACTGCAACCCTCTCAAGACCAAGGCCACAATCTAAGAGCAGGTGATTGGGTTGTGATCAGAAAACATATGAGGAAGTTGTGTCTGGAACCTCGGTGGAAGGGTCCTTACAAAGTGGTGCTGATCACTACCACGGCTGTAAAGTGTGCTGGAGTTCTAAATTGGATCTATGCCAGCCATAGTCTGAGCATACCATGTCCGTTGGACAATGAAGAAGAGTTGTTGAGAGCACCAACAACATCCAGGTCCACTCTAGAATTGGAGAAGGATAATCAGAAACCGAATCTGAGCAGAGCGTATCCAGTACAAACACTCCTGTGAGAGACAAAGTGGAAGACCTATAGGAGAGTGACAGTGAACCAACCTCAACTGAGGTAACAGGAGAGTCTATTCACAGGAGGGCTCTCCAGAAGCAGATGGTCTTGAAGGACAAACAGAGCAAACAACAGATCCTGAAGGGGAAGGAGTTCAGGCGGATCAAAGCCAAAGAGGGCTGACTCCTCCTGAAGCAGTCACAGATACATCAAAAGAAAGCTCTACAAATCAAAGAGAAGTCGCAAATCTAGCACTGAAAAGAGCTTTGACAAAAGGCCCATTGTAAGGAAAGAAGTGGCCAAAACCATTAGAGAAGAGAAAAGAAGCAATTATCATAACAACAATTGAGGAAGAAGTAGACACCACAAGGCAAGAAGACGTGAGCGATGGAGAATTAAATGGAGATTGAAGATTGAAAAGAAAGAGACTCGTAAATAGAAGGTACGCAGGTCCTTAATGGACGTATGTGACAAGAGATTGGCAGAAAGATATTTTGTCTTTTTGTTTTGATCCGGACATTCCGGGCCAATATTTTCATATGTGAAGGAGATAAATGAACTGAACGTTGGTAAAAAATAATAATTTGAAAATGGGAAAAGAAAAGAGACTATTGAAACCAATCTGAAGAGACTTTGATAACCTGATTTGACAAGCTGCTGAACTGATTTTGACAAATCTACCTATTTTTGACAAGGTCCTGGAAGAAAGACTGAAAGCTGTATGTTAGACCTGTCAGCCTTAGGGTGGTCACCTTCAACTTTTTGCCTGCCTCCCTCTCCTTTTTTCTACTGTTTTTGCTTGTTTTAGGACTGTGCACTTTTCCACTGATAACCATTGCTAAAGTGTATATGCTCTCTCCCTTAAAACATGGTGACTTTGGATCATACCCAATTGACTTATTTAATTTACCAGTAAGGGCTGTTTCAGGGCTGCCATTGCAAGGCCTGTGTGTGCAGTTTTACTGCCAATTCGATTTGGCATTTAAAAGTACTTGCCAAACCTAAAACTCCCCTTTTTCTACACATAAGTCACCCCTGAGGTAGGCCCTAGGTAACCCATAAGTCAGGGTGCTGTGTAGACAAAAGGCAGGACATGTACCTGTATAGTTTATGGCCCTCATTATGACATTGGCAGTAAATGCTGCTCACCTCCATGGTGACGGCTGCCAACATACCGCCGCAATGCCGAATATCCGTTCACCATATTATGACACACACACACCAATCTGACAGAATACAGCCACATACACAAATCCTCTAGCCCAAAGGTCAGTGGAAAAGTGGCGGTCCCAACACCCATATCGTTAGGCCAACAAAACAACGCTCATCACAATATGACCCACGAATCACCACGGCGGATATTCAATGGCGGTAAACCATTGGTGGTACATACCGCCGCACTCAGAATAGACACCCACATACAAAACAACACTACATTGGCCAATACGAAAAACACACACCTGACATTCATACACACACCACACACACCCACCCACAGCACTATAAAACACATACTCACAGTACCCGCAAGCCTTTACGATTGGCACGAGACTGACACCAAAATCACTGCGACAACTAGACACACACCCCACTTACACCCATAAATCCCTCATGTACCCCACATCACAACCCCCACCACATTAATCAACACACTCTCACCAACACATGCCACACAACACCCATGTCCCCACAAAGGCACCCCCGTTTCACTGAGGAGGAGTTAAGGGTCATGGTAGAGGAAATTGTCAGGGTAGAGCCACAACTGTTTGGAGCACAGGTACAGCGGAAATCCATTGCCAGGAAGATGGAGCTATGGTGGAGAATCGTGGACAGGGTGAACGCCGTGAGACAGCACCCAAGAACAAGGGATGACATCAGGAAGATGTGGAACAACCTACAGAGGAAGGTACATTCCATAGCAGCAAGGCACCAGCTCGCCATACAGAGACTGGCGGTGGACTCCCACCTCCTCCCCCACAGCTCACAGCATGGGAGGAGCAAGTCTTGGCAATACTGCATCCTGAGGGACTCAATGGAGTAGCCGGAGGACTGGATACTGGTAAGTCAACAATTACCACTTAACACCTCCCAGATCTGCATGCCATCTCACACCCTCACCCTCACTCCCATCACTCCATTCCATCCCACATACTGTACCAACGCAGATTACTAACCCCAATGGCAAGCCCTGCATGCTATACCAATGCATGGACAGCCCTCCCAGCCCTGCATGGACACCCATCACAAAAGCGTGCATAGCATAGGGGAACTAGCAATCGACAATACATCACCAAACACAAGAAAAAGGTAGCAGGACAACAACAGCGATAGAGGGGAAGCCAGGGATATACAATATGTCACACACATGAAGCATAATACATAACTTACACCCCCACAAGTGCCCCAGCCAATGTCAGCGGAGAGGAGGCGCCATGACTATCCAGTCCCCCCACAGAAGATGCCCCAAGTGATGACAGTAACTCTGGACTTCTGGATCTGATGACCTACCTGGCCCATCAGGGACCACTGGAAAGCCGGTCACCCAAGCCCACTCACAGTCCATCACAGAGCCTCCCCCTTTATTATCCAACACCACAGCACCCACCCAGTATCCCCACACCTCTGTCCCCAGGACACGTCAATCAACAATGTGCCCACCTGTCCAGGGATCACAGGCCACACCTCGCCCCCAAGAAAATCAGGGACCTGGGGTCAGTGGCAGTGGGCACATTGTTCGGGGGACAGAGGCACAGGCCAACAGGGACATTGGGAGGCCTGCTGTGTGCCGGGGGAGGACGGGACCAGGGAGCCGACTCTTCAGGAGTCACTCTCCGAGATCCTGGGAGCCTACCAACATTCCCAGGACACGATGGACCAGATCCTTGACAACATGCTGAAGAACAGGCAGCTGCAGGAGGGACAGTTTCAGCGGATCAGGGAGGACTTGCAGACCATTAACACCACCCTGATCTCCATAGCAGGGGTGCTGGCAGACATGGCCAACATCATGAGGGAGGCAACAGCACACCAGCGGGGCCCTAACACTAGCTAGTCCATTAACCAGCCCTCCACTTCCACTGCAGCTAGTGGGCAGGAGGCCACACCACAGGACCGACAGGCCACCAGCACCACTCCCCTGCAGAAGGTGAACCACCCCCACAAACGTTCCCTGCGACCCAGACAGAAGCCAGAGACACTTGCTAAGACCACCGCCAGGAAATGAGACTCTCCTGATTATCCCCCTTGTGTCCAAATAAGTCACCTTGTCCACTTTGAACTGCGTTGCTCCCCCTCCTATGGCCCCTTGGACACTGCACCTGTGCTACAAACAGACTGGAACAATACCCTGGACTTTCCTCCATCATCACCCCATTCCATTGCACTTTCCCCTCAATTTATTAGCACTACAATAAACTACCTTGAACACAACTTGACTACTAGTATTTTATGTATTGAAACTGTGTATTTATGGAAACAGTTACATCTAGTGAAAATGAACTGTACACTGTAAGAGCATAGAAATAATGACCTGTAGCTGGCTGTAATCAGCACATCAGTACACAGTTGTTATATCATCAACATCTTTAAAATGACAAACCATAGATGACAGTAAGTTGAGATAATAAGGAAGTTAATGCCATCATGCTACAGCCACACAGAATACACCAATAGTCATAGAAATGTGCAGTTGCACTGTCTCACCTGTGTGTCATTGGAAGTACTGATGGATAACTGGGGTTCTGTTGTCCTCATCCTCAGCCTCTTCATCCTCACTGTCATTAGGGTATACTGCTGCCACAGGGGCATCTCCAGTCTCCTCCTCCTGCAGAAAGGTACATGGCGTCTGAGGGCCAGGTTGTGCAACAAGCAGCATGCCACTACTATCTGGCAGACCTCCTCGGGTGAATAGCACAGGGTTCCAACTGTCAGATAGAGGCACCTGAACCTGGCATTCAGGAGGCTGAAGATCCTCTAGATGACCCATCTGGTTCTCCCACGTGCCTCATTATCACATTCCTCTGCCCCTGTCCTGGCATTCCTCACAGGGGTTAGCAGCCACAATAGGTTTCGGTAGCCGGAGTTACCTGCCAGTATTGAGGGAGCACCTTTAGCCTCACATAATCCTATGGGGTTAACACCAGAAGGCATACACTAACATACAGTGGGTGGGGACCAAGGCTCACCTATTACCCACACCCAGTGCTTCTGTAGTTGGACCATCACATTTGGGATGCTGCTATTCCTCAGAACAAAGGCATCATGCACCGACCCAAGATACTTAGCATTGACGTGGAAGATGTACTGGTCCGCCAGGCACACCATCTGCACATTCAGTGAGTGGAAACCTTTACGATTTCTGAACACCTGTTCATTCTGGCGGGGGTACAAACCCAATATGCGTACCATCAATCGCCCCAATAATATTGAGGATGTGTCCCATTGCATAGAATCCGGCCTTCACAGTGGCCAATTTTTCCATCTGGGGGAAAGAACTGTAGCTGCACATGTGATTTACCAGGGCAGACAACACTCTTACCAGCACGACTGAGAACATTGACTGTGACATTTCTGCTGCTAAGCCCTCTGTCACTTGGAAGGAACCAGTTGCCAAGAAATGGAGCACTGATAGCACTTGCACAAGAGGGGGGATCCAAGATGGATGACGGATAAACGAGATCAGGTCTGGCTCCAATTGGGCACACAGCTCTGTGATTGTGGCCCTGTCCAGTCCATAGTTGAGTATAATGTGCCTGTCCTCCAGTGTAGCTAAGTCCACCAGGGGTCTGTATACAGGGTTGTGTCTCCACCTCCTATTCATCCATAGCGGTAGGTATCTAAGGGACACAAGAGTGAGTAGCCTGTCACAATCTGAACAATGGGACCACAACTGAATTGTACTTGGTGCACTTATGTAATATGACAGTGTTAATGGCGAGGTATGTGCCAATCTAATCTGTGACGCAGTTAATGTTGATATGCCTGTTCCTCCCCCGCCCTCCAATGGTGACCCTCTGTCCTGTATGTAGGGACAGGTGGAAGTGAGCTAATTCCGCTGATGTTGGGCGTCATGGCAGAAGGTTAGATTTCTCTGAATCTACATTACCCTTTAGAACGTTTTTTGCTCATCGCAATAACCTGACATGCTTGCTGACAACAGTAGAAAAGATTTTCATATATCACACAGAGGATAGAAGAAGAGTATTAAAGGCAAAAATAGAAAAAGGGTTAGAGATAAGGACACCAAGAAATGATTATGAATTTAGTGATATATAATCACAAGGTAGACTAGCTTTAGATGTGCAACATGTAGGAAAGCTTTTTGTATATAGGCCTAAGTCTAGGATTGACACACTATTTGTGGGAACAAGTGAATGCAGGCATTTGTTCTTGTTGCAGAGTAAATGGGCGTTCATGTTAAATGGATAAGACCCAGCGATTCCAGGACTTTATTAAATCTGTGGACCAAATGTGTATTACCGTCTTCCTAGAGGATGGTATAGTACATGTTATTTGGGGATAGTTTTCCCAAAGATTTATCAACTGGAGGACCAGAGCAAAACACCTATAGTGACTGCATTAGATCATAGTAGACAAAAGCTAGAATCTTATTCTGGCATTGTATTTGGAGTGATAATTCCTTTAGTGGGAGTTATTTTGAATTCTTTGAAAATGTGAAAGTTGTGTACTATTGTGGATAACATACTGACAATTTTTTCTGGAGCCATGATCCTAATGGACATAGAAATGGTTGCGGTAAGATCTATGACTATTCAGAACCGCCTTGCGTTAGACATCATTTCCGCAAAGGAGGGTGGAGTTTGTAAAATGATGAACTCGCAACACTGTTGGTCACATATTACAATAGTAAAGAAATTAGAAGCCTTTTAACAACCTGATAAAAGATGGAGCTGATTTAAAGGAATTAATAGAACCAGGGGTGTGGAAAAATGTTGGCAAAGGTTTTGCTCCTGTGGAGAATTGGTTTGGCAACCTGGGGCAAGGGGTAGTAGTGAAAAAAATGCAGGGGATATTAATTATTGTGATTTGCATAATTGGAGCATGAGGAATATGGAAATTGTATCGGGTGATTGAAATGAAATGATTGAAAAAGGATCAGAGTAGGGAAGAAATTAGAACGGAACAACTGTTTAGGGAAAATTCGAAGAGGGATAGAAAAAGTGAAACTTATTATGAGGACACATTTTAGTGGAGCAAAAATGTGTGGGAAAAATGTAAATGTCATGACACGTTTAGTAATCAGAGGAGGGATTTTGAGCACTGAACTTTTACTAATAAAATATTCATGTGTATTTGATTATGATTCTGCATAGAAATCAATTAACATTGAAAAAGATTGTGCGACTTGAAAATGTGCCCACTTGAGTGGCTGCCATTAATGTCTGAGTGTCTTTATCAATAGGCTCATTGATAGTAATTGAAGTATTTACATTATGAAAATGTAGTAGTAGGCTATGCTAATGAGTATGCAGTATGTATTCACTTTATAAGTCATAGGCCTTAAGTTATCAAGGCTTGGGCCTAGTTACACTGCCTCATGTTCAACTATACTGTTCTAATTGTGAGAAATATGTCACAGAAATCATCCAGGTATTGTTTTTCACTGTCTTGACCAAATGCTAGTGGATGTTTGTAACTTTGTCATGAGAGCTGCTTGCTAGAATGTCTTGTGCTAGTAGAAGAAACATTGTATAGTTTAGGGTGTGAGAAAGCAATGTTCCCATCGGATATCAATGGATGCACTGACTGGAGTACGGATGGATACTAAAATGTTACGTGATGGGCCTGATGATGGAAACAGGAGAAGAGGAGCCAATCATCAACATGTGAAAGAAAGTGTAGTTATAGCTTAGATTTGAAGATCTACTTTCACTGGACTAATTGCCAACGTACTATTCTTGGACCAATGGCAACATAGGAAATTCTTTAGGCGAATTCAACTTAACCAGACTGCAGAGCAAGACTTGAAGAGATTACTGCTTCACACTTTCTCATCTCGTTTGAGCCGAACTGTTTCTGGTGGTTTATTGTTTAGACTTTATTTGCTTGTTAATGGTTTCGAGATCTCAGAGCCCCACTTTTCCAAACCATCTGCTTTCATGTCCTGTTGCTGATGCTGACCAAGCTGATGTCCAACTGATGAAGATAATCGCAGCTTGCCCCTCCAGGAGGAGATGTATAACAAATGCTGATGTTTCTTGTTGCAATATTTTGTCTTTTGTTTCTAGGTACCAAATGCTGCTTTTGACAGGACCATAGTTAGATGTTTTCTAAATTTGTGTTGTCTAAAATGTTTGCATTAAGCCCAAACATGCTACTCTAGTCCAATGTTAGTGAGGTTTCCTTCATCAAACTAAAACTGATAATGATGTTACTCAGTTGCTGAATTCAAATGTATGCTATTTCCATTGCACAATTACTTTTATTGTTGATTTGTACTGTGGCATTAGAGGGGTTAGTTATTAATGTTTTAGTTCAATTGAGATTCTTTAGAAGATTTGGTCAACCAGTGTTGATTTTATATGCATATCATATGCTTTTGCAACTAATTTATGTGATATTAGCATTGTTAATCTAGGGAAATATATTTTCTAACTCATACTAACGGTGTAGTTATTCATGACTAAATGGGTCATGGTGAGTGATAAGTTACTGGCTCCAAAGGTTTTTACTGTTCGTTTGAGGATAATTATGATGTATTGGGCTTAGGGTGGGAACTTCTTAAATGCAGTCAAAAGGTCCGTTGAACCTCTAACGCGTCCCCTTATAATTTAAAGATAAGAAACCAAATAAGGTCAGACACGCTCACACGTGCAGGACCATTCAATGCCATCATCAGTCTCCCCCGTTTGAGGATGGCAGTGGTATGCCATTGTGGGTTCCCCACTTCAGTCACTTGTCACAACTATCACACAACCAATCAGTTGTTGCTGGGAGGGTCAGATGAAGCTATCTAATGACTATTCGTCTTTTGGAAAGTCAGGCCAAGAAGTGTGAATTTCCTGCTTATCTATCTATCTATCTATCTATCTATCTATCTATCTATCTATCTATCTATCTATCTATCTATCTATATATCTATCTATAATATAATACAATATATTATCGTTGAAATAAAAATAAAAAATACTCGTTGAAATGCAAATAACACCCGAATCCAACAGCTTGTTTTTGCGCGAAAAACACTCTAGATGTTCAGGTAAATCTCGTTTGTCTGAGGGTTGGTTTGCTCAAGGCACTCATTGGCAGTCACCGCGTACAAACGTTATTGTTGCATGATCCGTGAGCATTTCATTTAAAGCATTCAATTAATATGTGAAACTCAATAGTCTTTGACTACAAACTACAGATATCCTCCGATAAGATATGTGCATGCTGCATCGGAGGGTCACATGGTGCCCTTAAGGTGTATTAAGGCTTTGAAATGAAACACTTGAGTGCGCTGTCGCATCAGCGTGCTTTTGGGATTTGAAAAATGTCTTGATTTGCAATCACCGCAGACCTGCCCAGAAATTGAGCATCCAGGATTATGATGCTTCAAACAACATTTAATGATGAAGAAAGACCGTGCCTGGAAAAGACGAACATATTGTAACTCCTTCAACCTGCACTTTGTGAATATCAATCATAAAAAAATCAAACAGAATTACAGATGACATTTTAGCTCAAGTGACTTCTTGAGGTTCTTGGGTGATTCGCAACAGGTTTCACTCACAATTATTCATCTGGTTCAGTTAACACTCTGGTAAGCGAAATGTTTTTTTTTTTTTTTTTACAGAATATATTCAGTTATGCATGCAAGCCTGTCAAGTGATCAATTTAAGTAATTGGTCTCCATTAGTTGACTGGTTGCTGTTTTGATTCTATGGGACTTGAGTGAGCCAAAAAAACTTGGAATCTTTCATGTTTAAGTCCTTTATTTTTTACATGCTATATTCTCTTTAACGCACGTGATATTTTAAGTATGGATAATATATTATACAATATGCAAAAAAGTACTGATAAAATACAGCTTTTCTGAAATAACATAATTATTCTATATGATCATTTAATATGTCTTTAGGAGGTGAATGTTTGAACCTAGCGCTGCTAAACACAATCGTGACTTTAACAACGTGTACAATGGAAATATATGTATACTGCTGTGACATCACAGCCTTCTACAACCATTGTTCTACGCCTTCTATTGACATGTGATGCCCTCACTTTCTTCTCCCTCCTCCTTTTGGCATGTACGACATCGGAAGAAGCAGCAATAGTGTGGGTGCCATGTCTCTATCGCCAGCTTTGTAAAGACTCAGGGCACTTGGTGGGAGAATGTAGGTCTTGTGACACCATATTCAGTTGCCATCCGTTACCTACCATGGCACAGTAGAGACCCATAGGAAATTGAGAATCTTGCACTCGGCAGTTCCTCATTTCGGCTGCAGGGATCTTGTGGGGGTTATGGTGATAGGTAAGAGAAAAGAAGCTTTGGGTGGAGTATGGCAGAAAGTACAAGAGGGAGGTGAGATGCAGGGAAATATGAGCTTCAGAGAGAGATTTTGAGTTAGAATCCGTGGTGGCCCATCTTTAATGGTGGCAAAGCACGAAGAGCGTATATCAGGCTGAGCAAAGGTCAGCCTAACAGACACTCTTGATGGTCAGGCAGCGAGGCACTGTACATGTGCTAAATGCACAAGCTCCTGACATTGTCAGCCAAACTTTGCTGTACTGAAGATTTCACAATTTTAGGGTGTGACCTCTCCATCCAGGCAAAGCCCGTTGAAGTCTTCCCCTCATGATGAGGGTACGCGCTATCATAGACTTGAAACTGGGTGCCTGAGTTTTAAGCCCTGAAGTGCACAGAGTTGAGTGCCAATCACTGACACCTCGTCACAGAACAGAGTGGGGTCAGAAACTCTCACTGACCCCCATCCCAATCTGTAACAATGTAGGGAAGGTCATCCTCTCATTGCCTGTCCAATGAGAGTGTGAGCCAATAAGAGGAGGGAGACAGGATCTTCTGCCAAAACCCTTCCTTCCCAAAATCCTCCAGGAAACACTGAGGCTCCTGCTTCCCTTTCCACCACCCAATGCAATCACCAAAATTAGGTGTGTCGGATGCATGTAGGAATATATGCCTATGTGAGCATGTGTGGGGTGAATGGGAGTGTGTGTATGTGTCTGTGCTTGTGAATGGTGGGTTTATATGTGCAGCTGTTTATGCATGGGTGTGAGTGAGTGTATGTGGAAAGATGCGAGTGCCTGGGTTCTTTTGTGCAGGATAACGTATGTTTGTGTGCCAGCTCCACTCCTGCACATTACAGACCGCAACTGGTTAGAATGGGACGTATTGCACAAAAGTTTGGAATTTAGAATTGATTAAAGATAGGCAACAAGGAGAAGGAAAAATAGGTAATTCCACAAAACTCTGGTGTTGCCAAAGGTCACTAGTGCGGGGTGAGTGGTTGTCCATCTGTGAGGGTTCGTCAAGAAGCTTGACTGCTGTAGGCTCTGTGTGGACCACCAGTGAGTGCAGCAGTCTTCCCACCATATATACACATTCCACCAGCATGGCAACAGTTTTTTTTATCATAAGTGCTTCCAACAGCATGCGAGTCAGATGTTTTAAAAAAATGTCATGGTTGTCAGCTACCATGTCAAGATTGTTGGGACAGCATTTTTATTTTGCTTTTCAGAAACAATCCTATGGAGTTGGATTTTGTTTATAAAAGTCAGACAAGCAATGACCTTGCTTCAACTTTTCTGCAAGGGCATATGAGTCATTTTTTCCTTTGTGCACTTTCATTGCTTATACAGTGGTTATGAACAGGAAAAAACAGTGCTATGAGAAGAATCCCAAGGGAAGATGAGCATGTTGATGCCTTGAAGGCAGAGGACTTTTGGGGCATAAGCTGCTGAGGTACTGCTGTTGGTAACTCGTTGATACCTCGTCCAAATGAGGCATGGGAATTTGGGTAATTGGCAGGGCTGTACGTCCACACGTTTATTAAACATATTCCACACATCCTGCATTAACCTTGACTCCCTTTATATTCTTTTTCACTTCTCATTCTGCTTCGCCCAAAAACCATGATGTGGCTATTGATACTATCTCATCAGGGTGCACAATGCTGGACTGAAGGGGGGTAGGCGTGGTGAAGCGCCAAACCACCATGGTGCACTAAAGAACAGCTCTTGCCAAAGAGGATGAACATTTCTCAAAATCCTATACTGCTTCTGTTTTAAGGAGGCTGCTTGTGTGTCGTATGGGCGCCTGCCTGGAGAGAGGTGATAGGATAAGCTTGGAGATCTGTAGTGCACTGAGAAATGGTTGTGGGGACAAGGCAGGTTTGTGCGAGCTGAGGAGTCCAGCCGCTTGAGTGTTAGGTTCTAGAAGGAAGAGTGGCAGGTGTCACCCAGGTCGGAAGGCAGTGAGGGTGTTGCACAGGACCTTCAGGTAAGGGAAACCCTGCCTGTGTGCCTATCCATCTAGTGGGTGGTTGTACTGAAGTTTCCCCCATGGCGATGCAGGAGGCCGGCAGTGGGGCAGGTCAATCACTTCCGATGGGGTCTGACAGTGTCGCCAGCTGGACGATACCCAAAGGGAATTGGGGCCTTCAGGGCCTATCCTGTGCTGAGGAGGTGATGCCACCATCCATTTGAGGACTAGTCATGGACAGCAACGGAGCCAGTGAGAGTGCCCCATGCCGAGCAATCATGCCCACATGTAGCAACCAGAACACAAACCCAGCTCATCCCAGGCTGCAGCCTTTGTGGTGATCCTTGAGTGGTCTACTGGTGTTCACTGTGGTGGAGACTGGGAATCTCGGGTGATGGGAGGGGCCAGATGTGGCTCCCCCTAACACTAGTGCTGAGAAGATGACCTGTGGCGGATGGATAATCACTTCCACAACAACCAACAGGGGCCTACAGAGTATCTGGAGATGAGGCCTCCTCCCAACACAAGGGACTAAGGTCTGTGGCTCTAATGATACCCCTAGCTTGCCCTGTACAAGTTTGGTGGGGTAGGAAGATCGGTACCCCCCTGTGAATAATGGTGCAAAACAAGGGCCAAAAGATGCCATCATCGCATAAACTGGAGAAAAATGTATTTCGCACCCAGGTGCAGGACACCAATGAAGAACAGGAGGACTGCCACAGCTGTCAGCTGCAGATCCCTCCGAGCCTTTCATGAGAGTTCTTTTGCAAGCAGTGAGAGCTATGAAAACAGCATTGGAACATAAAATAGATACAGTTGTGCTGGACATTACCATTAGGCATGCATGCCTGCGAAAGATCTTGGCCCAGGTGGGGAAACAGAGGGAAGCCATTAAGCAGTTGAAAACAGAAGTCCTCCAACTAAAGAAGGCTACCAGTCTCCTGTATGCAGAAGCTGAGGATGCTGAAAGGATCGCCAGAAGAAATAATGTGCAACTGGGGGGCTAACCAGAAAAAGTGGAGGGTGCTAACATGGAGGAATATGCAGAAAAGTTGCTGAAATGGATTATTCCACTGCAATACATCTGAACCCATATTCTGGTGGAGAGGGCCCAGAGGGTTTTAGGAGTGCCGCCTAATCCTACATGGTTCAAAGTGCTACTTATGGTTGATAACCACAATGTCCTGCTCTTCTGGGATTTTACCCAGGAGGTGAAAGCCCAATACCGAACATTTGAAAAGACCAAAGCGGAACTCCGAAAATGGAACCCACAATATATGATGCTTTTCCTGGCAAATTTGAAAGTCCTTGCAGAAGACAAAATCTGATTCTTCAGTACTGAAAATTAGGTTTGGCAGTGACTGGAGTATTGGTAGTCTGAGGCTGGAGTGGTATGGAGTTGCCTGGAAAGGAGTACCCTGGTCCAGGCCACGGATGAATGCCGAACACAGAGAGGCCACCGGTGCAAAAAGATGAGGTTTGAAGTGCAGCCCAGTAGTGGTCATGTAAGATTGATCACCTGGACTGTGGTGTGGGGAGGGATGAAGGGTTACAGTGGCATCTGGGAGGGGTTGGATGGAAGGTAAGGCTACAATCAGGACTGCACAAGTGGGATGGGGTATATGACTATTTTGAAGGTGGAAGCACTGACAAGGACCCATACCCCTTACCATAACACTCTTATCAGGTAACATTAATGGCCTGGACAGCAAGATGGAGATGGGAATGGTGCAGTGATTCATTAATAGTCACAACCGAGATTTACTGCTCCTACAGGAAACACACCTGAAGGGTCACAATTGCACCTTTCTGGGTTAAGGTAAATATAAAATGTTGGTACATTCAGGGTTTATGCCAGAGTCTAGAGCAGTGGAAGTCCTGTTCTGTAGATTCCTTTCCCTGCTGGTTACATAGACATGTACAGACCCTGAGGGCTGCTATGCAGCGATATTGGGAAAGTGGAATGGGAAATCTATCTTGGTGGTCTCAGGGTATGTCCCCCAAGGGCAGCAATGACTGGCCTTGGAATGAATGGGGAAATCGATCCGGCAAACCCAAAATATCCTCTTATTCATTGGAGGATATCTTAATCCGCCTATGGACAGGGACTTAGATAGGAGAATGGCAACAGGTGCCAGGGGAAGGGAGGATTATAGACTGTGGCACTTTAACTGGGCTCTGGAATTACAAGATCTATTGAGGATGAGACACCCAGACAGGAGACAATTTTTGTATACAGTTCCTAACTCCCGGGCGAGGTTGAGGATAGATTATTTCTTCCTACCCCCAACTACAGGAACATAGGTACCATTACCACATTTCTACCAAGCATGACTTCAGACCACACACTGCTTATCACTAGACTAGCGGCACTAGTTTGGACTCATCGTCCCCCCGACACCTGGACCCTAGGCACATAAACTATCAGGACACAAGGGAAGGGCTTAGGCAGGATATGGTAAACTACTTCACTGACAACAAAGGATGGGTGGGCTCTGAGGTCATGCTATGTGAAACCTAAAAAGCAGTCATACATGAACGTCTTAACTCTAAGGTATCTGGGGATCGTAAGGAGGCAATGAGGATATAAGGTGAAATAGAGCAATGAGGAGAACTATCAGTGTACCCCAACATCAGAAATGGTGCACCATGTTGTCATATTGCAAGAAGAATGCAGGTAGATATAAGAGAAGGAGGCCAGGAAACAGTTTAGGGCACCCAGCATAGATTAAATAAGGTCTCCAATAAGGCCAGGAAGTTCCTGGCCAACACAGAGAGGAGGACCAAAGGTAGATTCATGAGGTTACCACTACAGCTTGTTTGACATTGGACACAACCCCAGAGATAGCAGACTGGTTTGTAGAATACTCGTAGGCTCTCTACTCACCCAGATATCAATATCGGACTAGGAGCCATAGAGTTTCATGGTGATATCCCCATCCTTGGCCTCATCCCTGAGAGTAGTGGTGACTCAGATAGAAGAGGCCATACGTCAACTCTTGCTTGGGAGGACTCTGGGCACTAATGGACTCACCTCAAAGTTGTCTAGGGAGTCATTTGGGGAAACCACTCCTGGGTATGTATTGGGAAGCCCCAACTGTGGGAAGCTTTCCCTAAGACATCAGAAAGGCCCACATTGCTCTGATCCATAAAGCAGGAAAGAGCCCAGTTTACTGTGCCTCAAATAGCCCTATCTTCCTAATAACCATAGAGGCCAAAATAGTTGCAAAGAGGCTAGCTTACTGCTTCCATGAAATATGTGATGAACTGATGCCTAGGGCTTAATCTGGTTTTATGCCATACAGGTCAACATGGCATTATCTGAGACACTTATACGAAAAAGCATTCAACTCACTCAAATGGGCGTATCTATTGATGCTTATGGGGTTTGGGACAGCATTTGCGGCCGGGGTCTGACTGCTGTATATGGTGCCACTAGCCAGAATACATGCTAATGGAACATTATCGAGTTAGTTCCTCCTGGGGTGGGGGTGCCAGACAGGGATGCCCACTGTTTCCTCTGTTGTTTGCCTTGGCAATTGAGCCCTTAGAGGAGTGGGTGACGAAGGCTGCACTACTGCAGGGCCTGAGATGGGATTTCATTTGGGAGGATGCAATCTTCCTGTATACGTATGATCTGTTATTGTATTTAGCGGACCCTCTGTACTTGATTCCTCAAGTGTTGACAATACTCGATACCTTTGCGAGATACTCAGGAATCACTATAAACTAACGTAAATCAGTGGCTTACTTGGCTTACTTGTCTACAGGATGGAGCTCTCCAGAAAAGTGGGACTGCCTGGTGCAGTGGTCTGCCTCAGGCTTCCAGTATGTAAACATTTTGATAACCATGATCCCCATAGACTACTATGCTCGAAACCTGGAAAATCTGCTCAATCAATATAAAACTGATGTGGCCTGATGAAGGAAGTTACCGCTCTCCCTGAACACGCCCTACAAAATCTCTGAGAATGTTTTTTTCAGGTGGTAGAGGTGACCACCAGGACACTATTATGGGACAGTGGCCAACCCAGGATTTCTCTGGACATCCTGATGTGTGGCCCATATGAGGGAGCCATTGCTCTGCCTAATCTAAAATTGTACTACTGCAACTGCAGGTGATCAATGACTGGGCATTTGCAAAGCAATACGATGCAGCCTCTTTGGCAAACCAGGGACTTCTTCCCCAAAGGGGTCATCTGAGGGCACCTTATAGTTGTACTAAAGCACAGGGGGCCCAGAATCCAACAATAATAGCAATTCAGAAATGGAAAAAGGTGATTAAAGTAATGGTATAGGAGGGGAACATTACTCTGGAAACACTCTTGTGGGCCTCTGAAGTAAAGGTGGGTCTGAAAAAGTTAGAAGGTTTCTGACATTAGGATTTGATTGGAATTTCCAAGGTAGGGGGCCTCTGAGGAATGGAGGGCATGTTGACATTTGAGTGTTTTCACGCTCAATATGAGCTTGCAGAGTCCCATAGATTCCGCTACATGCAGGTCCAACATGCCCTACAAGGTTACACCAGACACTTGGAGGCGTTGGGGAAGAGACCCCACTGCAATACAGACTTTGGCAGCCCCACCTCACTGCCATGTGATTTCAGGGATCCCTACACTGCTGGTCCACAACTACATGCAGTCCTTGGACAAGGTAAAACATAGATGGGAACAGCATTTGGGCACAAATGGGGAGGTGGATTGGGCAGAGCCTTGTAGATACCCGGGAAGGTGGTGATAAAGGCTGATTTCTACCTCACCTTAAGATATTACATAGGGTGTACTTCCCACAGACTAGGCTTTACAAAATGGGCAGACTCCCCAACGATGAGTGCCCTAGCGGCCACCTCCAGAGGGGGACACTGGTGCATGCCCAATTTGAGTGCCCAATACTGAGGGCTTATTGGCAGACCATACAGCGGCACCCGGAGGAGGTGATGGGACACCCTGTTGAGCCAATAGCGCAAACTTTATGCCTGGGCATCAGGGGGGAGTAGACATTGCTGAAGTATTCACTCTTGTTCTGTGATATAGCAATAATGATGGCCAGGGTGGACATTTTACATACATAGAGCAGTGAGGAGCCTCCAGGAATTACTCTATGGGCTAGGAATATGGACTGGTGCAAGTGAGCTAAACAGACAGTATATCTAGTGCGTGGCTGTCTGAAGAAGTTTTTAAAAATTTGGGCCCCATGGAAGGATTCAGGAGGGCATGGGGACTGACTCAATCAGCGCACCGGACCAACACAAGGGTGACTGCATGGATCAATATGTGAAACCCACTGGAGTCTTAGGTTGCGTTGTACCACATCATTGTTTACGTACTGCGAATGATGAGTCTGTATCACGACCTCAAACTATGCTCAATAGATATTGAAGCTGGAAATGTAGGGGCATTTTTATAAGTCTCTTGCACTGCCATTGTGTCATTTTTTGTGATGCAATGGCGGTGCAAACCTTGAACTCATATCTATGGGGCCACGCAAAGCCACATTGCGTGACTTTGAATGGCCTCTTACATATGGAGTAGAGTAAGGCAGCGCAAATCACTGTGTTGACTTACTCTGCACAATGGAGGCTTTCCAGGGGCATTGCAGTGCATGTTCCCACAAAACACCCATTAATTTTAACGCATCCCCAGATTTACAAGAGCTTGTAAACCTGTGGATGCACCCAAACTTTCTGCCTCCCCAGGGGAGACACATTGAGGAGAACAATTTTTATGTCTCCTCGTTTTGTCCTCCTTCTATAGAAATAGGAAAAAGCCTCCCAGGATTGTTTTTGTGCAGGAAGGTGCGCAGGTTTCTGCACAAAAGCAATCCTGCGTGCAACGCAGATTCCCTTGCACCATGGTGCATGGGTGCCTGCATGGGCACTAGGAAGCCCATTGCGTGCATTTCTGCTCTTTCACTTTGATGCAGGGCTGCTCCTAATCCCTATAAATATGCCCTGTAATGTTCTTTTCCGATATTTGCAGTGTACTTATACACTGCAAATTAAGGGCCTGATTATGGATTTGATGGTCTATGTACTACCATGGCAGTGGTGATGGTCCGACAACCATAGTACGATGTTAATGTTCCATAGACGAAAGACTGCCGTGGTCACATCGGCACTGCCAGGCAGCGCAGACCGTCGCAGTGGCAAGATAGGCCAAGGAGGCAGTGTTTCAGCTGGACAGATTATGATGTTGCCTTCCGACAGCATGACTGTGGCAGTCTACCCACCATGTTCCAGCTGGCAGAATGGGAGACATTAAAGGAAGGAACTCACCTGCAGGCAGCATCACACATCCTGTGCTCCCATGGAGCAGATCATACACATCCTGCTACTGCTCATAAAGGGGGCACGAAATCTACGCTGCCATGAACACCACTGATGGTAAGACAAAAAACCTACCCATTCACCTGATATTTGGGTTATGCTCCGTGGACCAAGTTCACATTTTTGTGTCCCGTGTTGAAATCGTTTAGAACAAATGACCCCTACACAGTCATAAGAGGACCCCTTTGGGCAGGTCACTGACACTGCACCAACACATTCCACATAAACACATGTCTGCTCATCCCAGTTTCAGGGACAGTGAAGTGTATAGAACATTGTGTCACATAACAGCAACACCACATCCCCATCACATATAATGAAACAGACACTGTCACAGTGCTCACATGTCATGGCCTGCTGTGATATTGAAGACACATATGTATGGATGTGTGATTTAACCCAGACACACCTTCCATGAAACATCCCTGTGATAGACCCACACATATCACCCACATTGCAACACAAAAGAAGGTCAATGGGATGCACAGTATTTTGTGAGAAAAATATCCAAAGCTCAAAATGTAAACAATACCTGCACAGTGGCGGCTGATAAACTTTGAGTCTGGTGGGGCGTAAAAATCTTGTTTGATTTAAACTTATCAAGAGGGAACAAAGTGAGTGAGGTACACTGATTAGGGCGGGTTTGGGTGCGTGCTTCAAGAAAATTTGGGAGAAAAACAGCCGAATTAAGCATTTTACATCACAATTTTCTCATACAATGATAGAAAAAAATCGTATTGAAGGGCTTAAAAAATTAAATATTTCAATACTTTGTGGGCTGCAAGGCACACATCCAACAGGGGATGAGATTTAACCTTCACCAGAACACGTTGAAAAAGGTGAAATAATCGATTTCCACCATACTGTCTTATGTTGTGCTAAATATCTATCCCGTCCAGGCTAGTATGCAAGGTTACATCATTCTTCAAAATGTATGAAGCATCTTTCTTTTTACTTTTCCATCCGGCCTCATTTCTACATGGAAATGGCAGGGTGGGTAAATCAAAAGCCACGATGTACATACAGTGCTGATCTTACAAGCTCATAGAGCAATACTACTGTATATTACATAGATATCCCATTACACAAGTGTTACATGTTCAGTCAAGATTAGTGACCATATAATGAAAGTTTTATCAGTAGTAGAGAATATATAAAATTAGAAATACAAGTCTTAAACTATGCATGAATGTGCACTCAAACATGAGCTTCGAATACGTTTCAGGAAATATATTCCTTTTGTTGGGACCATTAACTTCCCAAAGTAGAAATATTTCACAACAAAATAATTTTCATAAAGGGGGAATAAATACACAAACCACCAGGGGCAGGAAGTAGTGATGGAGGTCCTGGCTACCTTCTCTCCTGGGCTATATACGTGTGGCCCCTAAAGGGCACAAAATACCAAGAGAGAGAACCGATGGGATCACCATCTTTACCACTGAAAGCTTTGCGACTCCGGTTTCACGAATCCTACACCAGCAAGCCGTGGCACATTTACTGGCAATTGTTTTTCCAGACTTAAAAAAAAGTCCCACAGGGTCTAACACAAAATGTATCCCAAAACGAATTTATTGCAGGACACTATCCCAAGCACAAGTCTTGAATCACAAAGCAAGAGAAACTACTACTAATTACATTGACACAGCACCTAAAACCATAAGGTTTCTAGGCGCTGTCCACCATGTTCTTAAGTAAGAAGCCAGATTAGAAGAAGAAAAGCAGGACGTTTTTTTATTTCATCTTACATTTCTCCAAATTCGTCCTTCTTGAGTTCCGTGGGAAGACTGCTTCACAACTTAGGGGTAAGGACAGAAAAGCGCAGATCACCCACAGAAGACTCTTCAAGGCGTGGGATGGTTTATAAAGACAAAGTTCCGAGATCAGATTGGCTGGGTGGTGTTTTTGTATGCACGTGCGCACCAGGTAGCAGAGCTCTAAGAGGGCACGCGGCTTACTAGGGAGCTAGGTAGGGCTGTGAGATGAAAGATGGGATGTTTTCTCAAGTAAAAATATCTGTTGAACTGTAGCATCCTGCATTGTGGTCAAATTCCACATTCCCCTACCTGGAGCCACCGAAGCAGGAGAAAAGGCCGGTGAACAATGCAGCCCCAAAGGAGACAAAAGTGTCAGAGGGGAAGCTCTGCATGCAGGGGGGAGTGACATCGCCCACGTGCAGTGGGTGGTTAGCAACACCGGCAGCTGCAGTCAAGAGGACACGGGTGACGCAGCCGAACCCACAAGCTTCCCTAGAAACTCTAGATTTGCCACCTCGTCAGCATTTTAATGGCATGGCCTATATTTTTAAGTCAGATTTGGTAAAATATTGGGGGAATTATTAAAGGCAGAAACGGATTACCTTGTGAAATATAAACTTAAGAAGACAAATATAAAAAACAAATCACATCAAAAGTAATTTAGAGCTCTCCAAACTGCTAGATTATTACAGCAGACTGGGGCTGGGGAGCCACGATAAAACAGAACCTGGTGGATTTGCTACTCAAGGACACGATCCCGGCCCTTCCGGAATTCCAAGACACAAACAAATGGCTGATATGTTTCTCTCAGCTTCGAGGCAGCCCAGAGGTCACACAGCACAAAGGTGACTCCCACCGGGTCCCCGATGAAAATCATAAAAAGAATAAGACTGGCTAGCCGAAGGGACGTATATGTGTGCTGAAAAAACTAAACGCCTGTGTCTGAACTAACACTAAGGATGTGGGCGCAGATAAGAGTTGCCTAACGTGAGCTGCAGAAAGAAATGCTTGAAATGAAAATAATTCCAGAGGCAGTGAGTGAGGTGTGAGGTACATGGAAGAGCGACAGTCCACACCCAAAGAGAATCTGAGCCTAACCTGCAGGCGAGCCTCCTCCTGCTGCAACCGATCCAGACTGTCACCGAGCAGGACCTAGGCCCGGCAGCTACCACCCCAGACAACCACACCAAGTCACCGAGAACGAAGGGTGCCTTACCCCCCATGGCGCAGGGCCAGCAAGTCACGGAGTGATACTGTGAAGCCAAGGGTGGCAATGCCCCAGTAATGTGCAGCAGGGCTCCCCTCCTTCCCTGGTCGAGGGTGAGACATCAGAATCTTAAAGCGTTAACGAGATGTCCTGGTAATTTTACTCACAGACTGGAGCTGGTAACGGCTGCATCCTCTCTCTTCACTTCTTTAGAAGGGAGTCTACCGTCGGACCGACTCCCAACAGCAACGCGGGAAGCAGACACCTCGTGTTTGCTAACACAAACTGCGCAGACTCGATTTTGAGCCTCTACCCCACCCTCCATTTCCCAACTTGTCACAGGGCTGGACCCACCCTCCGTGACGAATTGGGAAAGGGTGGGGTGACCATCCTCCACTATCCTGACTGACGTGAAGCCCCTTGCGCTGCAGGGCTTCAGCCTGAAGCGCCCGGGGCTAACTTTATCCACACGTCATTAGGGGGTGGAGACTGGTCTTTGGAGCTATGTCTTTGCCGAGCTGATGACCTCACAGGCCTCAGGCTGTGAGCTTGTCAGCCCGGCAAACACAGACTCAGTCAGGGGAGGGCCTGCCCTGCCCAGAGGAAAATGGAATACATCGTCGTCATCCTGCCACTCTCATGTCACGTGACAGCAGCCCCGGGCCAGGCCGAAGCCCCAAGCAAGAGGTGTGTGCATTTTTGTTAGGGAGTTCGGGGAGTTTGTTTTCATTTTCATTTTGTTTTGTTATGAACTTACGAGGGCGGAGCCCCGGCGCCCTCATGCAGAAACCGCCACTGATAGTAGGGCTCTTCTTTTACAGGCCTTCCTAATTGAGACTTGGAGTGAGTTGATAAAGGCATTTTGTGAGGCTTACTGCTTCGTAAAAAGGGCTTCATGTGAAATGCGAAATGTCATTTGGCAGGTGAATAATGCGTGATTCGCAGTGTTTGGAACCAGTAAATCATTTAGTAGACATGGTCCTAAGCCCTTCCAGCCCGAACTGTCAATCACCCAGAGACTACCTCAGTTAAGAAAACCATCAACAATTTCATAGCTCCTAAGTTTACATTTAGAATTCAATCTCTCAAAAGTGGACCTCTTGACTTAAGTATGATTCGTAATTCTTATTTCTTATGCATTTTAACACATTTCTTCGAATTAATGTATTAATAGTGCAATATTGAATTATTACTTTAATTGTCCGACAGCATACATTACCAGAACACATAGTTCATGCTGTCAATTTACTAATTTACTCTCTTTATATATATATATATATATATATATATATATATATATATATATATATATATATATATATATAAATATCTTTGGAAAATATTATTCACAGTAATTGATTCAATAAAGGTGGTTGTTGAAAGGAAACAGTGACAAACCTACATGGTATATTTATGGCCCTATTTGTGCAACACGTCTACCAAAGAACATTTCCTAACACTGTAAGCCTACTTTGAGGAATACATACCTAGTTATATTTTCTAATGGGCAGTTACTTTGGCAATATCCTCTGAGGTCAGACCTGCAGAGGGAAGCTTTCTTCCAATCATTTTTTCATTGAGTATTATTTTTAGGTCACCACATGTTTCTCCAGTGCCTAGCCTCATGATAGCCAAGTCCTAAAATTTCAAAGCAGAAGATATGCAAAAACTATAAATACAAATAAAAGTTAAACCAATGCCCACAAGAAAAAAGGTGAGGTCAGAAGTCACAGAATATGTGTATATCACTGTTCGATCAATATTGGAGCAATACAGGAACCCATTGAAAACAAACCATAATCAAATGGATAACAATGGTGTGGTGCACAACGTCTACCAAAATAGTGAAAAGTTAGTGAACCAGCAGGTGCAAACATTATAGAGAAGCAAAAATTATTTGATGACAATAGGTAGTGATGAGAAGAACAAATTGATGTGAAGAAAGGTCTCTCAGGAATCTCAAGACAATCAAGTATGAATGATTAACTAGACAATGGTTTTAGCAGCCCATACTGAAGAATTAGGTAGCCGGTTCAACCTCAATGGTTAACTGACTAGGGCTATCAACAGGACATGATGCCAACAAGCATTTGAAAAGGAGCAACCTACAAAGAAAACAAAGAACAAACCAATCACTAATATTGTGTAAGAGAGCAGGGACAAAGCCAATGAGCAAAAACAATCTAGCCACAATGAGGCTTACCTGAAGATATTATGAGGAAGATCATTTTTTTTTTTTTTGCTCGGTGCACAATAGTAAATCTTAGCCAAGAAACACTGATTTCTTTTACAGAGATGTAGATAAAACAAAGAATTGACGGGGCACACCTATCTCTGAACTCAACACAAAGCCAAACAGGGCAATAACCTGGAGGTGGAGGGGGCAACCCATGATACAAACAGGCTTATTAACCCATGGTATTAAAGGAGGGAAGGACAAAGTGTGTCAATGTACTTGAAATACGAAAACAAATCAATCCAAAGCAGGGTTTTTGATAAAGAGGGCATCAGCAAAGGAACAGAGGAGCAGTCAGCCTACTGTGGGACAACACAATCAATTGGACTGTATGCCCAAAGATGAAGAGGTGTGCAGCTAAGCTGAAGTAGTCAACTGCTTGGGGAGAGCACTGGCAGGTTTGACTATGCAAAAAAGGAGTGTGGAATCAAACTTCACCCCGGAAGGACCAGTTAAGCCCGCAGGAACAAAACCTGTGATGCAGGAGGACCACAGTGAAAAGGCAAAGGAAAGGGAGGGACTGACAGGATCTGGACAGTGTGCTACATCACGCATAAAGAGAAAATTGGGAAATAAGGCCCAAGTCCCTATGGACTCAAAACATAGCACCTATCACACGCGGCGTACCAGGTAATAAGAAAATAAAGTACATGACTTGTTAAGTCAAACCTAGACATTACCCAAACAGCAAAGGCAGACATATTTCTATATATATTTGGGAAGGGGAACAATTAAAAAAGCTGGGTCACACAATGAACAAAGGAGGAGTGATAACTCAGAATGTGAAGCAAACACAAAACAGAATGAAGGAACTGTCCAAGAAAAGGGTATAAACAATCCACAACAAACTCGGTCATACAACGAAAAAGGGAAATTAGTAACTCAGAATGTAAACAAGAACAAAAAGGGAAGAAAGGAGTGCCTAAGATAAGGGTATAAAAAATGCACCCACAACAAGCACCAGTTGAGTACCATATTGAACATTCAATTACACCAGGCAGTGAGGGGCAGAATAGCAGGTAAAAGGCAGTAAAAAGACATCAACATATTCTAGCCACAGACGTATCAGGCCTAGAAATGAGAGAAAAATATATCACAAGCAAAATCACAATATCAATGCCTGTAAGTAGACACAATTTATATTGATTCATAATTTTTTATTTTTTTTATTTATTTATTTATGCAAAATGTACAATACAACACTGATAACCACCCTGTGAGTCGTACAACAAACAAGGGAGATACAGTAGTGTACCAAATATAACGCATGAAACGATCAGAGGCAAGATGCCAGGATCGAACATCTCTGCTAATTAAGCTTCACAGAAGGCAGCAGCCTCCCAGCCATCCAGCAGCACAACCACAAGAAGCAGACCACAAGAATAAATCCTGTGAGTATTCACTAGGGCACAAACATAACCAACAAAGTAAAGGCGGCAGAGCAGGCACGTACAGCAAGGGTCCACTATCATACGTTTCATACATGGCGCACAGAACATCCCAACCAATCCAAGCAGTGCCAGAATGTAGCACATCATCTCACTCCATTCAATCCTGAGAGTCCAAAAAAGCATGGAAAGGTGCCCAGATATCTCTAGGACGAGAATTTGCAGGGGCCAGCTCCCAGAAAATTGAAAACTGTTCCTGACAGAACTCAGCATCCCGCAGCCAGTCAGCTCTACGCGGCGCCCTACCCCGCCCCCAGCACATCGCCACCCTTCTCTTTGCCAGAAGCAGGATGCCCACCAGTTGCCTACATGCCAATGGCACCCGATCCAGCAGGCCAAGCAACGGCATCACAGGAGAGAAAGGCATAACCAAGCCCGTCATTCCAGCAATGTCATGCATCACTTCCTCCCAAAAGGCACGCACCTCAGCACAATTCCACGCTAGATGCAATCAGTGTCTGGAGCATGGCAACGTTCACAGCGTGCATCAGCCGGCACACCCATAGCACATAAGCTACGAGGGGTGTAATATAACCGATGCAGGAATTTAAAGTGGATGAGCTGCAGCCTATAATTGGGTGACAACATTCGCATATGCGCACAACAGCTCCGCCACATTTCCTCGGTAAGCTCCTCCCCCACATCCAGCTCCCATTTAGTCTTATCAGCCACCACCACCGCCTTCCGCAGACATGCATGCACCCATACACTCGAGTAATAAGCCTCCGAGAAGACTGCGCACACGACACAACAACTCCAGTGCTCGACAAGTCTCAGGCACAGCCGGGAGACCAGGATACCGTGCACGAAGCATTGTGTAAACCCGCAGCAAATATAACCTATGCAATGGGTTGTCAGCACCCGCCCGCAGCGCCTCCTCTGGCTCCAGCAAACCTTCATTCACAAACCAAGCTCCCAGCAAGGACAGCTCAGATTCTTCAAGGAACTCACGTAGGCGAACGTCACGAGACATCCGCTCATCCGCCACGTCCAGCACCGGCATCGCAGGGGCAAAAAGCAACCCTGTTCCAGATCTACACCCCAAAGCCGCCCAGGCCCTGGAAGTATACGCCACAGTATGTATCCCTCTCGCATGAGTCCGAGACAGACATCCAAGAACTCTCGGCAGCCGATCCGGCCAGACCAAATCACTCTCCGGTGCAACGTGAGGTAAATACAGTATAGGATGAATCCAGAAATACGCAAAGTGGGCCTACGCACAATAATAATAAAGTTCCAGATCCGGGGCAGCACGCCCCCCATTTCGAACGGCAGTGTCAGCTTCTCCCAAGCAATCCTAGACTGCGCGCCCGCCCACACCAGTCGCACAGAAGAGGATCAAAGCCTCTTAAGAAAAGTCACAGTAAGCACCAGCGGCAAAGAGATACAAAAACTTTGGCAAAACAATAATTTTTGCGATGCCAATGCTCCCACTGAGCGAAAGCGGCAGCGTGCGCCACACCTCCAGTCTATCTTCCAGCCAGGCCATCAGTCTGCCATAATTGGCAAGCCACAAAGTTTCTACGTCGCAGCTGAGCCACACTCCCAAATAACGAACCGGACCCTCCGCCCATACAACTGGATACCGCGACGAGCAGCGCGCCGTACCACTGGTGAGGGGAAGCACCACCGACTTAGACCAATTCATCGTAATGCCCGAGAAGCCAAAAAAGCGAACGACCTCAGTCAGCAGGACATCCATTATCACAGCCGGCTCCCGCACATACAGCGCGATATCATCCGCATACAGCGAGATTAAAATCGGTTGCTGCCGAAGCTGCAGACCCCTATGATTGTGATGCTGCCACAGAAAAGCCACCAGTGGTTCCATGGCAATAGTAAAATAGGAGGGGGGATAAAGGGCATCCCTGACGGGTCCCCCGGGTCACAGGGAAGGGCTCCGAAATACAACCATTCAACCTCAACCGCGCAACCGAGCCCGAATACAGCAAGCGGATCAATTTCATAAATCTGGCACTCATGCCCACCCTGCCCAAGAGCACAAACAGATATGGCCAGGCCAAAGAATCGAACGCCTTAGTGGCGTCCAAAAACACAGCAGCAGCCTCGTCACCTGCCGAAAGGCCACCCAGCACCACGAAAAAGGTGTGAAGATTATGCATCGTCGACCACTCCGGCACAAAGCCAGACTGGTCTGGGAGCACCAAGCGCGAAATCAAGGGCTGCAACCACAGCGCCAACAGCTTAGCGAGTATTATCCACGTTGATCATAGACAGTGGACGGTACGAGTCACAGCTGTACGGGTCCTTGCCAGGTTTAAGAATCGTAACAATCAGCGCTTCCCTCAAGGATGCAGGAAGAGAACCTGTCTCCAGGGCCTTAGCATAGACCTCTAACAGATAAGGAGCTAGAATATCAGCATACTCCTTATGAAAGGCAGGGGTTAGTCCATCCAAACCAGGGGCCTTCTCACCAGGCAACCCGCTAATAACTGCTTTGACCTCCTCCACTGAAAAAGGCTCATCAAAATAGGCCCTGTGAGCCTCCTCGAACCAAAGCAAACTAATCTCTGAAAAATAAGCCTGTGCCGCATCAAGGTTGTGCTCAGAGGGAGCAGAATATAGATCCGCGAAATAGTGTGCAAAAACCTGCATAACACCTTCAGTACCCAGCACCCACTCACCCCCCTACCCATCGATGCCAGTCACATATCCACTCACCCAAGGCTTGCGCAGCAGATTCACCAGTGTCCGACCGGCCCTGTCCCCTTCCCCATAACACCGGGCTCTGATATATTTGCCCAGAAAACAAACTTCCCGTTGAGCGGCTTCCTCATATCTAGAAACCTCCTCCCGTAGAGCCGCCACCGTCTCACTCGCCCAGTCTGTCACCAATTTCATCGCCATCTCCGATATCCGCCCCTCCAGCTCGGCCAATTCCCTCCGCAGCGCACAAAGCACCCCATGCTGCTTAGCAAGACATTCTCCCCGAATTACAACTTTGAAAGCCTCCCAAAGCGTTCCCGCCAAATCAACCGACCTGCCGATTCTCAGCAAAGAAATTCACAATGGCCTCACGAATCTCCTCTCGAAATGCCTCGTCCCGAAGCGCCCCACGTGGCAAGCGCGAGGCAAATGCAGCACTCGGGGCTCCAGCTATGGAAAGCCGCAGCAGGACCGGGGAGTATCCGAGCCAGATGATCCACCGACCGCGTCCACATCTCAACATCCCGAGTGCCCAACCATCGATCTAAGCACGACCAGCTGCCATGAACATAGTTAACGCAAGTGCCCTCTCTCTTATCTCCATGTTTCACCCTCCATCCTCAACCAGGGCACCATCACACATTACAGTCTTTAACGCCGCAGCAGCAGCGGAATGCCGAGGTCTAGCCGCACTCTCCCGATCACGCTCAGGATCCAGAACAACATTGAAGTCGTCCCCCCAGATCACAGACCCATGCCCCAGTGAGTCAATCAGGCGCCACAGCTTGCAGAAAAAACCAGGGTCATTAACATTCCAGCCATACACTGACACCAGCCGACAAGGTTGATCCAACAGGGTGCCATTCAACAGCACATAACGACCCTCTGGATCCACTATCACAAGATGAGTACGCCACTGCAGACCCTTACGTATCAGAATCTCCACTCCTCTAGCATAGCGTGAAAACCCCGCATCATGACATTCACCAATCCACTCAGTCCGCAACCGATGCACCGTGGAGCCATCCAAGTGCGTCTCCTGAAGCATACATATATCAATATGGTGACGCTGAAGATAAGCAGACATGATTTGCACTTTACGCTGATCATTCAGGCCACGCACATTCCATGTAACACAGTTAACTGTCGCCATCAGTCCTTACCATAAACCAGCAATCACCCCTATGCCCCACTGCGTCCACATCTCAACATCCCGAGTGCCCAACCATCGATCTAAGCACGACCAGCTGCCATGAACATAGTTAACGCAAGTGCCCTCTCTCTTATCTCCATGTTTCACCCTCCATAAATCAACCAAGGCACCATCACACATTACAGTCTTTAACGCTGCAGCAGCAGCGGAATGCCGAGGTCTAGCCGCACTCTCCCGATCACGCTCAGGATCCAGAACAACATTGAAGTCGTCCCCCCAGATCACAGACCCATGCCCCAGTGAGTCAATCAGGCGCCCCAGCTTGCAAAAAAAACCAGGGTCATTAACATTCCGGCCATACACTGACACCAGCCGACAAGGTTGATCCAACAGGGTGCCATTCAACAGCACATAATGACCCTCTGGATCCACTATCACAAGATGAGTACGCCACTGCAGACCCTTACGTATCAGAATCTCCACTCCTCTAGCATAGCGTGAAAACCCCGCACCATGACATTCACCAATCCACTCAGCCCGCAACTGATGCATCGTGGAGCCATCCAAGTGCGTCTCCTGAAGCATACATATATCAATATGGTGACGCTGAAGATAAGCAAACATGATTTGCACTTTACGCTGATCATTCAGGCCACGCACATTCCATGTAACACAATTAACTGTCGCCATCAGTCCTTACCATAAACCAGCAATCACCCCCATGCCCCACCAGCGTGCCACTTGTCGCCGCTTGCTGAACTCACTCACTCCAAGAAGACAAGAACAATATTTCCCCTCCACAGTGATACACCCAACCAAAAACCTCACCACCCCCCACACACGCCGACCCCACAACCGGGTCAAAGCAGAGACACCCCCACCCAACCCCCAATAAGAACATAAAGGGGCCCACAACATAGATAAAGGACTCATACAAGGGTCGAGAGCTAGCCATCCAGACCATCCGAAAACGAACAGGCCAGAAAGGATGAAGGGCCTAAAAGAACAAACAAGATGCAGACATATCGGCTTCAAAAAAGGATCTTAAGTCCGATACAACAAGCACTCCAGGCAGGAGCCCAGTTCCATCAGCGCCTTAACGCAGAGGCAGTCAATCAGTGTCACTGAGAGTTGCCCGCTCCGGTCCAGCATCTCCAGCCCCATCAGTCACAGAGCGCCGTGGTAGCGTTTCAACAAACTTGCTCGCTAGTTTCGGGTCAGTAGAGAAATGCAGAGTGCCACCATGCTGAATCCGAAGTTTCGCCGGGTAGATAAGCGAAAAGCGAGCCGCTGTCAAGCTCAATGACCGCTTCACTGGCAAAAAAGCCTTGCGTGCCGCCTGCACAGTCGGAGTATAATCAGGAAAAAAAGATAACTCTGTGTTACCATATAGCACTGGGCGGCGTTCCCGGGCCAGTCGCAGCACAGCATCACGGTCACAGTAGTATAAGAGGCGAAAAATAACAGGACGCGGGGATCCCAGGGGGTGGCCGAGGGCCCAACGATCGATGAGCCCTCTCCACCTCCAGCATGCAAGACAGCTCGCCCGGGAATAAGTCAGCAAGCAGCTTCTCCATGAAGTCCTCCATTCTACCCATGGCAGTAGTCTCAGGTAGACCAAGAATTCTAACATTGTTGCACCGAGAGCGTGCCTCCAAATCCTCATTCTTATTCCTGATAACCTCCAGTACATGCTCCATCTGTAACAGACGCTCTCTCCCCCCATGTCCCTGGTCCTCCAACTCCGATGTGCGCGATTCAAGTTGCTCAAAACGAGCATCATGCTCATCCACCCGAGCACGGATACGATCCATCTGCTCTGTCAAATGGTCCAGCTTGGCGTCAATGCCCGCCAAGCTGCTCTTGAAATCCAAACACATGGACCGAAGCATCCGAGGACCCCTCCTCCATCTGCGCCTCTCCAGTCGGAGATCCCGGGGTGCCACCATTCCGTCTACCTCCATCAAAAGAGAGCTTTGCCTGCTGCTGCTCTGCCTTGCCCATACCGCACAGCACCAGGGACCCAGCCGCCAGCAAACCCCCAAATACCAGGGGCCCTACAGATCAAAAAAATAGCACAAGGCTCAGCCAGGGCCCCAGCAAAAAACTCCAACCGCCTCCAACCAGGCAGCGCCCAGCCAAAGCCAGGTAAGTTCCAGAGGGCCTCAAGTCACTTAATAGGCTCCACAAGGGCGTCGAGGGTCGGCCAGGGGCTCCATCACGCAACCATCTCTATCAACAGATCGCCGGCTTCTTCCGTCTGCTCCACCATCCAAGGTCCTACGTAGCGCCGTGACACAAGGTCTCAAAAAATTCAAAAAAAAAGGCCAATGCGGCACTAGATATCTCAAGCGGCTCCCCGTCCCAAATCAGCCGTCAATCAAGGCCTCAGGACCCCGCGGTGACGCCCAGGGCCAGGTAGACCAAAACAACGGGTCAGTCAATACTCAGGACCAGCCCACGGCCCAACCGAGCAGCACCACAACGTGAAATGACAGGGGGGCCCCCGCACCCCGACACGAGCGCCGAACTAGGAGCCCCCACAGCCGCCACCGAGCCAGCACAGCTCAGCAGCCTCCCGCGTCCCGCAAGAGGAGATAGGCCCAGCCGCCCAGACCGTGCAGCCTCCACCACTGAGCCGCACCCCCCAAGCCCGGGACGGGCAAGCAATCACTCAAAAAGAGGGGGGAGGGGGGTGGCCCGAGAACGACCGCCGAAGGTCCCCCCAAGGCTCCACTCACAGCTCGACACTCCTCCGCGGGCCCCCAGGTCTCCCCGCCAGTCTCCTCCGTCTAGGCCACGCGGCCGCCACCACCAAGCCACGCACTCCAAGCCCGGGGCTGGTCAAAACTCACTCAGGGGGTCCACGGCCCGACACGACCGCCGAGGGACCCCCCAGGAATCGCCCACCGTGCGCCCTGCTTCAGCTGGATGAAAAGGCCTCTTCCTGCCGCTCACACAAACGAGCGGCAGTCCACACAGCCGGGTAGGCCTCCACTGCAGGCCCGCCCCGGGCTCAGCCTGCTCCACGTCTCTCCCCCATGGGAGAACCCGCAGAGGAAAAAAGGCAGCAGGCGGGGGCACCACAGCAAACCGGAGGGCTCCCGTCTTAGGGAGCCCCTCCAACACCGCCAAGCCAGGAGAAATGCACGATTACAGCCCTAAGTCCAGCAGAGCCTCACGATGTGACAGCCATATTGCTGGCAGGCTAGCTCCGCCCCCCATATTGTTTCATAATTTATGTTAAGGCCAGTGACAGCAGAGTTCAAACGGTTTATCCACCTGCATTCCAAAGTCATGGGACTCTTATATATGTTGGAAACTCTGTTGCTCTTCAGTAATGTTCAGCAGCTTGCCATTTCAGGTCATGGGTATTATGACCAATTTGTTGATAACGTTCAACCAATGGGGCATTAGCGATTGCACAGTGTACCCTGCTCTTACGTGGTAGAATGGAGTGATGTAAATTGGAGAGGCATAGAGTGAAGTAGCACAGAGTGACATAGATTAAAGTAGCATATAGTGCAGTGGATTGGAGAGGAGTAATGTAAAATGGAATACTGTAGACTGGAGTGTTGTACAGTAGAGCAGGGTACAGTGTAATGAGATAGACTGTAGTGGCATACATTGCAATATTGTACTGTGTAATGGCGTACATTGGAGTGTTGTAGAGGGCAGAGGTGTTTAATGGTATAGAATAGAGAGTATTGGTGCAGAGTGGGTAGCATAGAGTGGAGTTGCATAGAGTGGAGTAGCGCACAGTGAAGTAGTGCAGAGGGGAATAATTTTTAGTGTTACTGGTGTACAGTGTAGTGACTGTAGGAAGGTAGCCTCCATCTAGCATTGTTACCCCCACTTTTGGCCAGTTTGTGAGTATATGTCAGGGTGTTTTTACTGTCTCACTGGGATCCTGCTAGCCAGGAACCCAGTGCTCAAAGTCAAGACCCTATTTGTCAGTGTGTTTTATATGTCTCACTGGGACCCTGCTAGCCAGGACACCAGTCCTCATAGTTTGTGACCTGAATGTGTTCCCTGTGTGGTGCCTAACTGTGTCACTGAGGCTCTACTAATCAGAACCTCAGTGCTTATGCTCTCTCTGTCTTTAATTGTCACTGCAGGCTAGTGACCATTTTCACCAATTATGATTGGCACACTGGAACACCCTTATAATTCCCTAGTATATTGTACCTAGGTACCCAGGGTATTGGGGTTCCAGGAGATCCCTGTGGGCTGCAGCATTTCTTTTGCCACCCATAGGGAGCTCAGACAATTCTTACACAGGACTGCCACTGCATCCTGAGTGAAATAACCTCCACGGTATTTCACAGCCATTTTACACTGCACTTAAGTAACTTATAAGTCACCTATATGTCTAACCCTCACTTAGTGAAGGTTAAGTGCAAAGTTACTAAGTGTGAGGGCACCCTGGCACTAGCCAAGGTCCCCCACATTGTTCAGGGCAATTTTCCCGGACGTTGTGAGTGCGGGAACACCATTACAAGTGTGCACTACAGATAGGTCAATACCTATATGTAGCTTCACAATGGTAATTCTGAATATGTCCATCTAACATGTCTAAGATCATGGAATTGTCCCCTTATGCCGAATCTGGTATTGGGTGGCCAACTGCCAAATTAGCTCTATTGTGTTTTTTTGCAGCTACCACTGCTGCCAACCCTCAGACAGGTTTCTGCCCTCCTGGGGTCTAGGCAGCCCAGTCCTAGGAAGGCAGAGCAAAGGATTTCCTCTGAGAGAGAGTGTTACATCATCTCCCTTTGGAAAAAGGTGTTAATGGCTGGGGAGGAGTAGCCTCCCCCAGCCTCTGGAAATGCTTTGAAGGGCACAGATGGTGCCATCCTTGTATAAGCCAGTCTACACCGGTTTAGGGATCCCCCAGCCCCTGTTCTGGCATGAAACTGGACAAAGGAAAGGGGAGTGACCACTCCCCTGTCCATCACCACCCTAGGGGTGGTGCCCAGAGCTCCTCCAGTGTGTCCCAGGCCTCTGCCATCTTGAATGCAGAGGTGTGAGGGCACAGTGTAGACCTCTAAGTGGGCAGTGCCAGCAGGTGACGTCAGAGTCCCCTCCTGATAGGTGCTTACCTGGTTAGGTGGCCAATCCTCCTCTGAGGGCTATTTAGGGTCTCTCCTGTGGGTTTCTCTTCAGATGATGAATGCAAGAGCTCACCAGAGTTTCTCTGCATCTCTGTCTTCAACTTCTGCCAAGGATCAACTGCTGACTGCTCCAGTACGCCTGCAAAACCGCAACAAAGTAGCAAGACGACTACCGCAACATTGTAATGCCTAATCCTGCCAGCTTTCTTGACTGTTTCCTGGTAGTGCATGCTCTGAGAGCTGTCTGCCTTCACTGGAAGCCAAGAAGAAGTCTCCCGTGGGTTGACGGAATCTTCCCCCTGCTAACGCAGGCACCAAACTTCTGCATCACTGGTCCTCTGGGTCCCCTCTCATCTTGACGAGCATGGTCCCTGGAACACACGAGCTAGATCCAAGTGACCCCAACAGTCCAGTGGTCCTTCTGTCGAAATTTGGTGGAGGTAAGTCCTTGCCTCCCCACGCCAGACAGTAATTCTGTGTACTGCGTGATCTGCAGCTGCTAGGGCTTCTGTGCACTTTTGCAAGGATTCCTTGGTGCATAGCACAGCACTCCCTCTTCCATTGCTCAACTCGCTGAGTTGACCACCGGCTTTGTGGGACCCTCTTTTGTTGTGTGGAGATGACCGCCATGCTCAGATTTCTTGAACATCTGTTCAAGTGCTTCTGCGGTTGCTGCCTGCTTCTGCATGGGCTCTCTCTGTTGCTGAGCGCCCCTCTGTCTCCTCCTCCAAGGGGCGACCTCCTGGTTCTTCCTGGGCCTGGCCAGCACACAACAGTGACTCTTCCAGCTAGCAAGGCTTGTTTGCTGTCTTTCTGCGTGGAAACAACTCTGCATCCTCCAGCACGCCGTGGGACATCTTCTGACCAAAGGAGAAGTTCCTGGCACCTTCCGTTGTTGCGGAATCTTGGGCTTCTTCCACCCAGAGGCAGCCCTTTTGCACCTTCATCCAGGGTTTAGTGGGCTTCTGCCCCCCCGGACACTTGCGTGACTCTTGGACTTGGTCCCCTTCCTTTGCAGGCCCTCAGGTCCAGGAATCCATCTTCAGTGTTTTGCAGTCATTTGTTGCCTTTGCAGAATCCCCTATCTCGACTTTACTCTCTTTCAGGGGTAGTAGGGTAAATTTACTCCTACTTTTCAGGGTCTTGGGGTGGGGTATCTTGGACATCCTTAGTGTTTTTTACACTCCCAGCAACCCTCTACACACTACACTAGGCCTGGGGTCCATTCCTGGTTCGCATTCCACTTTTGGAGTATATGGTTTGTGTTGCCCCTAGGCCTATTGTCCCCTATTGCATTCTATTGTGCTCTACAGTGTTTGCACTACTTTTCTAACTGTTTACTTACTTGATTTTGGTTTGTGTGTATATTTTGTGTATAATACTTACCTCCTAAGGGAGTATATCCTCTGAGCTACTTTTGGCATATTGTCACTAAAATAAAGTACCTCTATTTTTAGTAACACTGAGTATTGTGATTCTTATGATATAGTGCTATATGATATAAGTGGTATAGTAGGAGCTTAGCATGTCTCCTAGTTTAGCCTAAGCTGCTCTGCTATAGCTACCTCTATCAGCCTAAGCTGCTAGAACAATACAAATCTACTAATAAGGGATAACTGGACCTGGCACAAGGTGTAAGTACCATCAGGTACCCACTATAAGCCAGGCCAGCCTCCTACAGTGACCTACAGTAGAGTAACAAATAGTGGAATAGCATAGAGTAGAGTGGCATAGAGTTGAGTGTCATACTGTGGAAACGTGTACAGTGTAGTATGGTAGAGTGAAGTGTATAGTGGAGTGGCATAGCTTGTAGTGCTCTAGAATAGAGTTATGTACAGTGTAATAGTGTACAGTGGATTGTTGTAGAGCAGAGTTAGAGCTGGTAAGCCCATTAAGGTAGCCATGCACTTTATAAGTTATGCAAATAGAATAGAATAGAGTGGCATAAAGTGGAGTAGCATAAAGTGGACTGCTGTACAAAGGAATAGCATACAGTTCAGTAGTATACACTGAAGTGGCATACAGTGGAGTGGAATAGAGTTGGTTGTAGAGTTGAAGAGTGCAGTAGGATACAGTGGACTAGCATAAAGTGTAGTAGCTTAGAGTGTCAGGCGTACTGTGTAGTAGCATACACAGGAGTGTCATAAAATGGTGGTGCATACAGTGTAACAGAGTAGAGTGAGCAGCTAGAGTGGTGTATAGTGGAGTGGCCTACAGTATAATGACATAGAGTAGAGCGGCATAAAGTGTAGTGGAATACTTTGGAGTATTTTAGTTGAAACAGACATAGAGTGAAAGTATGTTAACGGATGTATATGCAATGTGGCAGGAACGTAGATTAATTGGTGATAATGGTAATTGTTGGACGCATGTGTGAATAGCATAAGTTGTATTCAGTTATAGTTTTTTAAATGCTTTTATATATATTGTGCCGTGGTGTACCATGGTAAGTTTGCAGTATATCACAGTACATGCGCATGAGAAGGCAGTATGTGATTAGCTAATGGCTGTGTTTACGAAATTTAAAAGACAGTTGTTGGCCAGGCTGACTTGATGAGATGTGAAATGGCCTGGAATGAACACAAAGGAAGTGCCTGGGGGAGGAGATCTGCCTCAGCAGATGGAGAAACATTACGGGGGAGAGCAGCCAAACTTGTCTTCAAAGGAGGGAAGGACATATGGAGCAGCTCAGGACCTCCCCGATTTCCTGCAACCCCAAGCAATCAGGTGCCCTCCTGATAGATTAGGAAAGGGCAGGAGAGGAGTGTGTTAAGGATTTTTAGCCACAGACACGAAATTGACTGCTGGTAGGAGGGCGCAGGAGCTCTTGTCATGCTCCGCGCCTGTGTGAGACCTTGAGAGCAGCGCATGGCAGCAGGACGCGCTGCCGAAACTCGCCTTGCCTCCAGGAAAGAATAGTGGCTTACGGATCTACGGCCGCCGGACAAGGCACAGCACGAGTGGCAAGCCTAGCAACGCTGCTCGGCGCACTCAACACAACATGACTCACGTGGCGCTCAAGTACAGCTGCCCACCCCCCCTCACCTCCTCGATACAGCTAGAGGCGGGAAGTTTTGGGAGCAGATTATCTCGTGCCAGCAGGTGTGCTGGATTGCACAACGCGTGCTGCTTCCAGGAGAGGTGCCACAGTGGTGCTGGCTCCTTTGCTTTTTCTGCAGTTGTTTGGAGGAATGTGGAGAACTCCTTCCCCCACACGGACACCGAAGGAAAGAATGTGCAGCCTCCAGATGTCCAGGTAAGTGCCAAAGGAACAGGGGGTTGGAGTGGATAGTAGCTCCTTTGTTTTTGGTAGGCATGTTTGAAGGGACTTTTTGACTCTTGGTTCGCATTACTGTAAGACCCCAAAATTATAGATAAAAACTGCAACAAAACACGAGGTTTTGGAGGGCTTATCAGACTTTTTGGATTGTGTTCTAGCCAATTATATCTCTAGCCCACCATTGGGGCACAACAGAAGTGGTTCCTACCCAAATGGACGTTGCAGTGCCTTCTCCGGTACCCCCCTGACTCATTTCACTTTACTGGTATCTCTACAAATCAAGGCCATCTCTTTTTGGCTTTTCCTTTTTTTTTTCTTTTTCTCTTTTCCTCACTACAATGAAACGCATGACACAAGAAACAGGGTCCAAATCTCAGGAAATGGGCAAATTTCCGAAACGATCTAAATCTAAGACTCAAACCCCAGCTTCGGGAAGGTCTAGCCAATAGGACTCAATAGCCCTCTCAAGGGAATCTCCTCAGACGCAGGATCTTTCATCATCCATCTCATGTCCCACTTCCATGTCTGAGCTCAATACCATGGAGCTCGTGGAACTGCCTGCCGAGTGTTCATTACGATCAAAGGAGCCATCTCTTCAGCTACACTCTCAATCCTCCCCTACCTTCCTGGTAGGCACAGTCACCGAATCCCCCTCAGCATCACCCAATTCAGCAACACCAGGCACTCTTCCTCCGGACCATCTTCTAATTCCCCCCCAACATAAAGCGAATGCAAAAAAATCAGCGAAACCTGCATATCCCTTGTTTTCAAACTCTAATAGCAACCTTAAAGAAGCACTTACTTCAAGTATGAGGGGTGCAAAATAAGGAGGCTTGGAGAGGAGAATTTTCTCAAGTGAAGCAATTATGTCAAACACGGGCGAATCATTCGCCTTGGCTCTAAATTCTGGGACGGAAGGACCATGTGTAGAAGTTCCCGCTTCATCTGGAGTCAATTCCAATTTAAATACGCGGTCACCCCCTGGCTCTTCTTCAAACCTGCTGAATTCAGCTTACGTAATAAGTGGGACAAAGGGTTCGTCAGCAGTGGAGGAGTCGATAAGCCAAATTCTGGTGGAACTTCGTGCCATAAATCTCTCCCAGGAAGAGGCTCGTAGAGAGACAAAAGACCAGTTTACTCAATTGAATACTCATTTAACTCTTCTCTCCTCTCGAGTCTCACAGGTAGAAAAGAGGGTCTCTGACCTAGAAGATGCAGAGAATCGAATAGAATCAACAACATCTCGGATCCAATATGAACTGGCACACCTCCAGTTAAAACTGGACAAAGCAGAGAACTGGTCCTGGCGATCCAATCTCAGATTTGTAGGGTCCCAGAGGGGATTGAAGCAGCCTCATCGGTGACTAACATTGTCTCTGAACTCATCTATGAAGTCGTCCTTCCGGATAGGGAAAAAATGGTAGGAGACCTCACTATCATGCGGACTCATAGGGTACCCTTCACCTGCCCTATCAACTCTAAATATCCACGCACCATTCTGGTTAACTTTTGGAGATTTTAGAATTAAGGAGCAAATTCTCTTTCAAGCTAGGAAAGAGAGGGAGTTTAAGACTGATGACCAGTTTACTTTTCATATTTTTTTCTGACATGTCAGTTGCAGCTGCCCATCAGCGCCATAAGTTTATTGGTCTAATAGACAGTTTCAAAAGACTGGGGGCGCCGGCTGATATTGTGCAACTTGCTAAACGTAAAGTTTTACATGAAGGCCAGGTGAAAGATTTTCAGAATGTCCAGGAGGCAACTAACTTCTTGGAACTCTTAAAAAAGCAAGAAGTTGGTACTAGATAAGGGGGTGGGGACTAGAGCGAGGGTAAGCGCTATTGTTAGCCATTTGACATTGTACACTATAGGTCTTTCTTGTAAGTTATATTACTATGGTTATAAATTCTGCTGCTGGGTGGGAATATTAGGCATTAGAAATTAATAGGGGGAGGCGAGGTGATTGATTACTGTTCGATGAATTGCCGCCACATTGCTCTTTCAGAACTAGGTCTCCAAGGGTGCCATGTCATTGCACCCAATTTCTGGGTTCATGGGTGAGGGTGTGGGGGAGGGGGGATGATTAATTGTCTAGTGGGGTCATGACGAGTCAGACCCTCCAGGGTAGGGGGAGTAAGGGAAAGAGGGGGGTCAGCACAGGGCAGGGTCATGGTGGGGGGCGCTCGAGGGGGGTACAGAGCTACGGGGGTGGAGCACAGGGTGGAGCTAGATAAAAAAAAGCAGGTGAAGGAGAAGCAGCTATATCTGATACCAGAGGTCAAGGTTCAGGAGGCGAGTGCAGGAGGAGAATGCAGGGAAGAATGCAGCCACAACATAATCGGCCATGGAGGGGATGGGGGGAAATAAACAGAAATGATTAGGTCCAGGTTTAGAGTAGCCTCATGTTATATTAATGGGGCCAACAATAATACTAAGTTTCATGCGGTTCTCAACTAGTTGGCGACATCTCAGATACAAGTTGTCCTTTTGCAGGAAACCCATCTGAAGGTCAAAGGAAAGTTACCGAAACTTCCAGCAGGTATCACCCACTCTTTTTTCACGTCTGCTGAGGCAACAGTGCAAGGTGTGGCAATTCTGTTCACTAGCAAATTTTCAGGAAGGATCAAGGGCGTTTTTAGGGACCCACAGGCAAGGTGGATAGTAGTTACTACTTTAGTAGTAGATAAAGTAATCCATTTCATTAGCTTTTATGGTCCAATAGAGGATGATGTAGCGTCAATGCAGGCTCTCAATAGACATCTGCCTATACTGCCAGGCTATTTTATAATAGAGACAATTTGCGGGGGTAATAAAGCACAGAACAAACCAAGAGCTTGTCAAATGCTCAGGAGATGTGCACAGATTTAGCACTAGTGGATGTGTGGCGGGCCGATTATCCCCAGGCGAAAGAATAACCATGCTATTCTAAAAGACATAATACTGCTTCAAGAATCGATTACATTCTAATTTTATTTGCACTGAAGTGGCAGGGGCCAGGAATACTTAAAAATCATTTCTCTGATCATTCGGTACCATACCATTAAGGAATTAGGAAGTCAGCAGCGCCGTCCACAATGGCGCTTTGATAGATCTCTTCTGACAGACGAGGGTTGGGTAGCAAAGCTCAAAACATCAGTTTCTGAATTCTTGGAAGTAAATAAGATGTCAGCCTCTCTTTTCAATATTTGGGGGGGCCACCAAAGCTCATATTCGCGGAGAGGCAATCTCTTTTCAGGCACATCGAGTGAAAGCAGCTCGTGAAAGAAGCAATCTACTTCAAAGAGAGCTAGAACAGGCTTTTAAAAAGAAGCAGGCAAAACCCAATTCGGAGACAGAATTAGCATTGGGCAGTGCTCAAGCTAAATTAAGAGATTTCTATCTCTCATGCGTGATATTAAATAGGAATACTAGCTTCCAGAGGCAATACGAAGAAAGCGAGCATGCAGGTAGATTTTTGGCATGGTCAGTTAAGAAAAGATCCAATTCCAATTTAATAAAAGCTATTTTTGATGAGGAATGGGGGGTAATGACTAGTCATCCTGCAGAAATAGAAAAAGTATTTCTCTCTCATTACCACAAGCTATAAACCGAGACGTAGCAAGCAAATATTTTGCAAATTAAACAGTACTTAGTCGCAGTGACTCTGCCAGGTTTAGGCACAGGAGCCCAGAATGTATTAGCGTACTCTATTATTTTCAATGAAGTGGTAGCGGCAATTAGGGGAGCTCCTAATGGGAAAGCACCAGGTGAAGATGGCCTCCCTGGGGAGGTTTACAAAATATTAGAGGGTCAAATTGCCAAAATACTAGTAGAACTATTCAACAAAATATTAGAAGGAGCTGCGATCCCTTTAGAATTTTTAAGAGCTGTAGTTGTTAGCTTTATTAAAAAGGACAAATCACCGGAATACCCAGGCTCATACCGTCCGATTAGCCTATTAAATCAGGACTATAAATTGTTTACTAAAATACTAGTGGTCCGCACTGCTCAGGTGGTGTAATGGTTAGTACACGAGGACCAATGTGAATTCCTGCCGAGCAGGCTATGATCCACCAACTTCCTGGGGCAGGCAATAGATTATCTTTCCCACAGTCATTATCCGGCAGCAATCATAATGCTTGATGCCGAAAAGGCATTCGATTTGGTCCAATGGGAAGCATTGTTTTTGGTCCAAGGCAAGTTTGGCTTCCCGATGAAGTTTTTTTAAGTGTTACGTAGGGTATACGCAGGGGCTCAAGCCAAGATTTTGGTAAACACACAAATAGCAGGCCAGGTACAGATATCATGGGGTACGCGGCAAGGCTACCCTCTGTCCCGCGTACTGTTTGCACTTTTTATCCAGCCAGTGGCTGCAGCAATTCAACAGGATCAATATATACTGGCTCCTTACCTTCTAGCACCCAAGGTGAAGCTATTCACCGATGATATGATTTTGTACCTTCAGGCAGACACACACAACATTGATAGAGCTTTCTCCAAGATCAAGGCTTTTTCGGATTGGGGGGGTACAGAGTCAGTAAGTCTAAATCAGAGGCTCTCGTGTACAATGCAGAAACATCAGTCTTGCCTAAAGATATTCGGGTAGTATCCTCGTCCTACAGTCCCATTAGATATTCAGGTATATATGTGTCCAGACATTCGGCAGATCTGTTACAGCTGAACTGCACGAGGGTTTACAAAAAATACCAAGGACTACGGTCGTAATGGCAGGAATCTACTATGACGATTATAGGAAGGACCGCCCTAATCAAAATGATGATCCTTCTGTTGCTAATTTTTGTTTTCTCCAGTGTAGTTATGCGAGTCCCGAAGATGTTTTTTCACAAGTTGGATTTACTAATCTGACAGTTTATATGGAACCACAAGTGGCCTTGGGTGCAGTTAGAAAAACTAGCCTTTTTAGTGGAAGAAGGGGGCCTGGCACTTCCCAACTTTCTAACCTATTATGAGGCTTCTATATTGGATTGGGTATCAGATGCTGAGAGAATCAAGCATCCAGCTTACTCGATTTCTTAAGATTCCCCGTTCACCCAAACGGGTAAAATACAAACTTCTGGTATTGTTACAGTTCAGTATTCTCCAAATACAGGCAAGATACCAAATTTACAAGATCCATCTGACCATCTGAGTCAGGGATATATGGATGTTAGGTTTGGAACTCAATTCACACAGTGTCCAGACATGGGAGGAAGTAGGTATCAAGATTCTAGCAGATTTCTACATAGGGGACCATGTTAAAACATGGGCACAATGTATAAAAGGACAAAGGGATATTCCAGCTAATTTGAAATTCTCTTTCTGTCAAATTCAACACTTCTTACAATCAATGGAAAAAGCAAGCAAAATCACCTCTAAAGTTATTGGTCAGGCTTTCTATAAAAATCAAGCAGGCATTGGCAGATGGTATGAGACACTGAAGGGTGGGCTTTCAAATAAGATAATTTCTCAACTTCTGGCTAGCTTAGAAAGTATCATGGGGTGTAAAGTAGGGGTACAACAATGGCGCAAGCACAACGAGGTGTCTCAAAAACACTCATAGGAGCAAATTACAAAAAATCGCCCTGTTTTCTAAATGGTTGCTATACTACACCCCCTCTAGAATCAAGGAAATGTACCCGGAGGCATTAGGACTGCGCCCTCGTTGCCAAGGGACTCAGGGAGATTGGCACCATATGTGCTTCACATGTATTTACCTAGTAGGCTTTTGGGAGTCAATTTTCGAAAAGATCAGTATCATGAGATTGTACGAGATAGCCCCTAACCCATTAGTGGCATTATGGGGTATTACGCAAAACACAAATTTGCCCATCGCATCTAGACAAATAATCAATGTGTGCACTGTGATCACCAAATCATTGATTCTGCAGCCATGTAAATCATCAGTGCCCCCCACACATTCGGCATGGGAGGCAAAAATGGAGGCAACAGGGGTGAAAGAAAAATTGTACGCTCAGTGGACCGGAGCATTACGTAGATATCAGGGTATATGGGGAAAGATGAATAATTCAGTGGTGGAGTAGGTTGTGTGGGGGGGAAGTTGAGGCTAAGGTACGAGATCCTGGTTTGGGAGGAAGCGGTTTGGTTATTTTAGTGCCACGGGCTCTAGCAAGTACGCAAGCTTTCAAAATAGATGTAAGGATAATATTATAAGGACAAGTGCAGCTCTATATTTCAAAATGATGCTTGTTGGATCTATGTAACATGATTACACCTGTGCAACAACAAAAAAAAGATTTTTAGCTACAGCAGTGGGTGGGCTCAGCCAGACCTAACCTCCAAAATTCAGTTTAGCCATGTTGGATTTTTAAAGAATGTTTCTCCTTGGGATTTATTTTTGTCACACTTCCCAGGAAGTAGTCATCCAAGGGGGTAGTGGCCTGACTGTGATTGGAAAGTTGGCCCTGTGCTTTTTACCTGAGGAGCAAGGATACATATGGCAGAGCTACACCCACAACTCAGATCCCTTTAAAGAACAACATCAGAAAAAGAAGGACTGCCCTGTTGGACCCTTGACCTGCACCTCAACACTGCTCTCTGAAGGACTGCACCAGCTGCAGGACTTTGCCTGGCTTCACCTGGTTCAAGAAACGACTCCCTGCTTGCTCCAGGTGACAAATAGCTAACCAGAATCCCCTGCATCAAATCCTGAGGAAACTGGCCAACTGAGCAGTTGACCACTGTCCAGTGGTCATTTTGGAGTTTGAGCCAGGTGCATTCTGGGAGTTGGAGTCTGAACGTAAAAAGTTGACCAGGACTTCCCGCGCAGCATATCCAAGGAGGGCTCCAGGCAGGTTGAATCAAGATTCAGCCTTGGCCAGGATCAATATTTCCATCCTGAAAATATCATCTAAGTTTAAAGGTTGGAAGTCTTCACCAACACGTATCTGAAGAGTGCTTCAGCGAGGTCAGATCGAATTGATGACTTTGTCCCGCTGAAGAAAATCTTCAAGAAAAAGACTAAGGCGGTCATTACAGCATTGGTGGTAAAAGCCGCTTACCGCCGTGCAGAAGACCGCCAACACACGCCGCGGCCGCGGAATTCTGTCACAGCTATTATGACCCACATTTCGGAATCCGCCAAAATTCAGACACTCACACAAGTCCGCCACACCAAAGGTCAGTGATAAACTGGCAAAAACAAAACCTCCACCGTCATACCAACAGAAATACGCCCACACTATCAAGACACACGAATCAACACGGCGGTCTTTCAACCGCGGTATTCCATTGGCGGTACACACCGCCGCGCTCAAAATACACACACTCTTACAAAACACAGCCACATTGGACAATTCCAAATACACACACCTGATACATATACACACACCACTCCCACACACACAATACAATATAAAACACACACCCACATCACCCACCAACCCCCACGACAAAAAATTCCGAAAGAAGGCCAGAGAGAGAGCACCAGCAAAAACAACAGCATCCACAGGCACACAACACCATCACCCACAGAACTTCCACGCACCTCACACAACACACCACTGCATATCACCCCACATATCACCACACACTCCACCCCACACATCACCTACACCAACCCATGGCACGGCAAATACACCCCAGGTTCTCGGAGGAGGAGCTCAGGGTCATGGTGGAGGAAATCGTCCGGGTAGAGCCACAGCTATTCGGAGCACAGGTGCAGCACACCTCCATTGCAAGGAAGATGGAGCTATGGCGAAGAATAGTGGACAGGGTCAATGCAGTGGGACAGCACCCAAGAAATCGGGAGGACATCAGGAAGACATGGAACGACCTACGGGGGAAGGTGCATTCTGTGGTCTCAAGACACCACCTGGCGGTTCAGCGGACTGGCGACGGACCCCCACCTCCTCCCCCACAACTAACAACATGGGAGGAGCAGGTCTTGGCGATTCTGCATCCTGAGGGCCTCGCAGGAGTAGGTGGAGGAATGGACTCTGGTAAGTCAAATCTTAACTAATACAACCCCCACCCTACCTGCATGCTATCACATACCCCCACCCTCACCCTTAGCCCAGCACCCCAACTCCTCACATATGTCCCAACATCACAAACCAACCTTCCCAACACCAAGCCCTGCATGCAACAACAAAGCATGGACACCCATCACTAAAGCATGCCCACTGCACATACCCATACAACCCCCTAAACCATCCTCACACAAGGTCCCACACATGAATGCAAACACTGGGGTACATGGTCACCCACCCACTGCACACCATGACACACACAGATGTAATAACCATCCTTTTATACCGCTGCAGGACCCCTACCCAACGTCACCGGACAGGAGGGTCCAAACATGTCCACACCACCAACAGAAGAGGCCCACAGTGATGACAGCAGCTCTGTACAACTGGATCTAGATGACCAGCCCGGCCCATTGGGGACCTTGGGACATTCGGTTCCCATCACACAGTCACAGGCCACTACAGACCTTCCACCCTCTGGAAACACCAGCACAGCACCCACCCAGTGGGCCCCTACCTCCATCCCCAGGACACGTCAATCAGCCGTGTGTCCACCACTACAGGGAACCCAGGATAACCCACCACCCCAACAACAACAGGCACCTGGGGGCAGTGGGAGTGGGCACACGGTCCAGGGGATGGAGGCCCAGGAACACAGGGGAACTGGGAGGGCTGCTGTGCGACCGGGGGTGCACAGACCAAGGGAACCCATTCTCCACGAGGCCCTCTCCTCCATCATCGGAGCATACCACCACTCCCAGGAGACGGTGGCAACGGTACTGGCCAATTTTCAGGAGACCCAGCGCCTGCATGAGGAACAGTATATGGGCTTCAGGGAGGAACTCAGAACCATCAGCTCCACCCTGGGCACCATCGTAGGGGTGCTGAAGGAACTTGTGAACACCAGGAGGGACACTGTGGCACTACGAGGGGCCCCTAACAGTAGCATGTACGATGAACTGCCCACCACCTCCGCCGGCACTAGTGGACAGGACGCCCAGCCACAGGACACCCACACCAGCACCCCACCCCCTGCAGAGGGAGAATCACCCCACAAACAGTCCCTGAGATCCAGGACAAAGACAGAGCACGATGCCAAGACCCCCGCCAAGAAATGAGACCACCCTGATTGTCATCCTACTGTCCCACTTTGTCACCCTGTCCATACTGAAACTGCCCCAGCTCCACTTCCTATGCCCATATGGGCAATGCACCTGTGAGACTAATAGACTGGACTCTGCCATGGACATTCCTCCGCCATCACCCCTCACCATTTCACTACCCCCTCCAATATTGAGCACTTAAATAAACACCCTCTAAGCACAAAACAATCTGGAGTCTGTCTGTGATTCTGAAATAGTGTATTAGCAATTACAGTGACAAAATGCTCTTTCAAGTTTAATGTCAACATACCTATGTCACACAGCTCTAGTCCATGAGGAATCTAAGCAGATGTCACACAGTGGGACCCACATCTGTGAAATCGTAAGGGAACGTAACAACTCAGTAACCATACACTGGGTGAAAACGACAGACAGTTGAGTTTTAAAGTACATGTAGTAGGCAGGTTTGTATTCTTACCTGTGTCTCACTGGAAATGTTGCTGGATCACTGAGTCCCTGTTGTGCATTTCTTCTTCCCCTGCTTCCTCGTCTTCACTGTCCACAGGCTCCACAGCTGCAACAACACCGCCATCTGGACCATCCTCCTGCAGAAAAGGCACCTGTCGTCGCAAAGCCAAGTTATGAAGCATGCAGCAGGCCACGATGATCTGGCACACCTTCTTTGGTGAGTAGAATAGGGATCCACCTGTCATATGGAGGCACCTGAACCTGGCCTTCAGGAGGCCGAAGGTCCGCTCCATCACCCTCCTAGTTCGCCCATGGGCCTCATTGTAGCGTTCCTCTGCCCTTGTCCTGGGATTCCTCACTGGGGTCAGTAGCCATGACAGGTTGGGGTAACCAGAGTCACCTGAAAATGGTGAGGGACAACTGTTAGACACGCACTAACCTGGAGGGATATCCCCGGACCCAGACAACCATTCCCACTGACTTGCTTCCAGGTGCTCACCTTATAGCCACACACGGTGCCTCTGGAGTTGACCCATCACATAAGGGATGCTGCTATTCCGCAGGATGTAGGCGTCATGCACTGAGCCTGGGAACTTGGCATTCACATGGGAGATGTACTGGTCTGCCAAACATACCATCTGTACATTCATCAAATGATAACTCTTCCGGTTTCTGTACACCTGTTCACTCCTGTGGGGGGGGACCAAAGCCACATGTGTCCCATCAATGGCACCTATGATGTTGGGGATGTGTCCCAGGGCATAGAAATCCCCTTTCACTGTAGGCAAATCCTCCACCTGAGGGAAAACGATGTAGCTCCGCATGTGTTTCAGAAGGGCAGACTCTGGAGAATACGTTGGAAAACATAGGCTGGGACATCCCTGATGCCATGGCCACTGTTGTTTGAAATGACCCACTTGCAAGGAAATGGAGCACTGACAGCACCTGCACTTGAGGGGGGATTCCTGTGGGATGGCTGATTGCTGACATCAGGTCTGGCTCCAACTGGGTACACAGTTCTTGGATTGTGGCACGGTCAAGCCTGTATGTGATAATCAAATGTCGGTCCTCCATTGTCGACAGGTCCACCAACGGTTGGTACACCGGAGGATGCCGCCATCTCCTCACATGTCCCAGCGGATGGTGCCTATGAAGGACAACAGCGAGCACAGAGTCAAACAACTCAGAGGTACGTATCCACAGTTTACACAGAACACCATTCATACACAAAAGGTGGCCTGTATGTGTGTTGAGTCTAGGCCTAGGTATGTGTGACGCAGTTGAAAATGAAGCCATGTGGGCCCCTGAAATGGCAGATGCCTGACCTGTAAAGTGGGACAATGGGATGTGAGGTAACTGCACTGGCGTTGTACAGCGTCGCGGTAGGCGGTCAAAGACCGCTGCGCAATGCTACATTGGTTAACATTGGACCCTATGGGTCCCAGGAGCCAATGACGATGTACGCCGGCGGTGACGGTACGCACCGCCACGGACGTGACCTCCATTTTCTATCTGTTCAATCACTCGATACCTGATCTTCGACAGGAGAGGACCTACACTGCAAGTGCTGCTGTGACCCCGGTCTGGAAGAGACAATGGCTCGAATGTGTGGGGAAAGGGCCCCTGCCTTCACATCGGAGGAGTTGGAGAAACTCGTGGATGGGGTCCTCCCCCAGTACACGCTACTCTACGGTCCTCCAGACAAACAGGTAAGTACACTGGGAGCATGTTGTATGGGCTAGGCCTGTGTGGAGAGGGCTGGATGTAAGAAGGAAGGGGGTAGAGTGCTGCGTGCATGAAAGATGGTGAATGCATGTGCCACATGGCAAGGGTAGGGATGGGGGCCAATCAGTTTGACGGTGCAGTTGGTAATAACTTCTCTTTTTCCCCTGTACATTTCATGTAGGTCAGTGCCCACAGGAAGAAAGATATTTGGCGTGCCATCGCCAAGGACGTCCGGACCCTGGGGTCTACCACAGATGGAGCACCCACTGCCGGAAAAGATGGGAGGACATTTGCCACTGGAGCAAGAAGATGGCGGAGGCTCAGCTGGGGATGGCCTCCCAACGTGGGAGGGGTGCCCGTCGCACCATGACCCCCCTGATGTTCAGGATCCTGGCGGTGCCCTACCCGGAGCTGGATGGGCACTTGAGGGCATCACAGCAGCCACAAGGGGGTGAGTACACTCTCATTCTGCTGACTTTGCGTACAGTGGAGGGGTCTGGGTGGGGGAGGTGGGCTGTGGGTTTCCCTAGGCCAGGGCGAGTTCCGTAGGCAAGGCCCCTCTGTAAGGCAGACCATGTGGCACCCCAGCCCACCTCTGTAGAGTGGCAAGTACAGCTAGGCATGCCCCTGTGTCATCTAGATGTCGTCCATAGCCTTGTAGGCCATTTCCCAGAAATTGAACAGTGGAGCCCAAGAGCGCGGCGTAGTGCAGGGGGGTCTGTGTCTGTCGTGTCCGCCAACGGTAGAGGTAATGCATGCACTCAACATGTCTTTCTTCTGTCCTCCCCCCGGTTTGTGGTCTCCCTGTTCTTGTATGCATTAGTATCATCAGGCGGAGGAGCAGTGGCACCGGAGCACGAGGGAGCTGCATCCAACATGGCCCTGGAGGGCGACACTACGGAGTCAGAATTTACCAGTGGGACGGAGGGCGAGGGGAGTTCCACAGCGGGGACAGGAGCTGAAACCAGCGACACGGACTCGTCCTCTGATGGGAGCTCCCTTGTGGTGGCGCCAACATCTGTGCCCCCCGCCTCTACAGGTACAGCTGCCACCCCCCCTACCAGCACCGCCCTCCCAGCAGCCCCTCAGCCTTTGCCCTGTGCCCGCTCACCCAGGAGGGTGGGCATCACCTTCACCCCAGGCACCTCAGGTCCTGCCCCAGTCACCCCTGCTGCCCTCAGTGAGGAGACCGTTGACCTCCTTAGGTCCCTCACTGTTGGGCAGTCTACCATTTTGAATGCCATCCAGGGTGTAGAGAGGCAGTTGCAACAAACCAATGCATTCCTGGAGGGCATTCATTCTGGTCAGGCGGCCCTTCACCGAACTTTTCAGACTCTGGCCTCAGCACTGATGGCAGCCATTGTCCCCGTCTCTAGTCTCCCCCTCCAACTTCCTCAACCCCAACCCAATGCCCTGTAGCTCAGCCTATCCCAAGCACACCTACAGACCAACATGCACACACCTCAACACCCAAGGGAAGCTCAGGTAACCAGAAGCACCAGACATCCCACAGGCACTCACGCAAGCATCACACACATGATGACACACCAACATCCACTGCCTCCACTGTGTCCCCCTCCTCCTCGTCTCCCTCCCAGTCTCGTCTACACTCACACCTGCATGAACTACCTCTACAGCCACCAAGTCCCTCTCCAGCACACCCACCACCACACCCCGCTCACGTGCAGTGACCACCCCCACTACCAGTCACACGTACCCTGTGTCTTCTCCCAGTGTGTCTGTGACGCCGCCTCCCAAGATACACAAACGCAGGCACACACCCTCCCAACAGTCATCCACCGCATGACAGCCTCCAGCGCATGCACCTTCACCCAAAGTCACCAAACGTACACCTCCTACAGCCACCACCTCTTCCTCCACTCCCAAACCCCCTCCAGCTACCCGTCCCAGTGTGTCCAAAAAACGTTTCCTGTCCAACCTTGACCTCGTTCCCACACCTCCCTCACCCCGTCCATCTCCTAGGTCCCGAACTAGCACCTCAGCCACAACATCTCCGGGACCAGTGGTGCCTGTAGTCACTGGAATGTGGAGTGCACCGGCCACCAGGGCAGCCAGTGTGGCACGGAGCCACAGCACAGACAGTCCCCCACCTGTGAAGCAACAGAAGTTGGCCAGTGCCTGGCGGGAGAGGGGGAAGACTCCAGACCACCAAAGCCGCTCCCAGGGGTCCCGGTGGGAGTGTGGAGTCAGCTGTGACACCCTCCAAGGTGGGGAAGGGCCACAAGAAACCCGGCAAGTCTGGGAAGAGAAGCACAGCGGAGAAGACCGCCATCATCCCCGCTGCCCAGGAGGCCACCACCAGCACCAGCCCAGCTGCCCAGGAGGCCACCGCCAGCCCAGCTGCCCAGGAGGCAACCGCCAGCACAAGACCAGCTGCCCAGGAGGCCACCGCCAGCACCAGCCCAGCTGCCCAGGAGGCCACTACCAGCACCAGCCCAGCTGCCCAGGAGGCCACCGCCAGCATTAGCCCACTGGGCCATGAAGGACCGCCAGCAAAAGGCCCGTTGGGCAATGAAGGACCGCCAGCCCCGCTGGGCCATGAAGGACCGCCAGCAGCTGAGACCCTGCAATGGAGACCGCCATCTGAAGCACCGCTGAACAGGGCACCGCCATCTGAAGCACCGCTGAACAGGGCACAGCCATCTCAAGCACCGCTGAACAGGGCATCGCCATCTCAAGCACCGCTGAACAGGGCACCGCCATCTCAAGCACCGCTAGCCCATGAGAGGGCAGGGGCACTAATGCAACTGAGTCCGTCACGGGGTGAATGATGCACTCTGGGCACCATCCCCCCTCCAGAACCAGTGGAGACTGTCATCCACTACCTCTGTCCTTAACAGGATGAAGCACTCTGGGCACCATGCCCCCTCCAGAACGATTGGAGACTGTCATCCACTACCTCTGTCCTTAACAGGATGAAGCACTCTGGGCACCATGCCTCATCCACTACCTCTGTCCTTAACAGGATGAAGCACTCTAGGCACCATGCCCCCTCCAGAACCAGTGGAGACTGTCATCCACTACCTCTGTCCTTAACAGGATGAAGCACTCTGGGCACCATGCCCCCTCAATAACCAGTGGAGACTGTCATCCACTTGTGAGACTGTGGCTTTGCACTCCCCAGGATATGGCAGTGGGCAACCCACCCACTGTAGTGACTTGAGAGACTGTGGCTTTGCACTCCCCAGGATTGAACAGTGGGCAGACCACCCACTGTAGAGACTTGAGAGACTGTGGCTTTGCACTCCCCAGGATTGAACAGTGGGCAGACCACCCACTTTAAAGACTTGTGAGACTGTGGCGTTGCACTCCCCAGGATTGAACAGTGGGCAGACCACCCACTGTAGAGACTTGTGAGACTTTGGCTTTGCACTCCCCAGGATTGAACAGTGGGCAACCCACCCACTCTAGAGACTTGAGAGACTGTGGCTTTGCAGTCCCCAGAATGTAACAGTGGGCATGTGGCCCCCTCGTGGATTTGGCGTTGTGCACTCATGCGGCTGAGGTGCCCCCCCTTTCCCTTTCTCTGAAGTGCCTGTTGTATTGGCATCTGATGCCCCTGCAGTGTTCTCTCCGTCATGGTCGGGGATCTTGTGTGGGCCTCGCCCATACCGTGTGGTCCCAGTGTTTCACGGACTTTCTTAGTGCACTACCTGGACTACTATGCTTGGTATTTATTTTGTACATGGTGTATATATATACTTCTGCCTACTTGTTTTTAATATATTACAATGGTTACACTAATTTTCTATTGTCTTTGCATTCTTCCGGGGCCTTTGGGGGGTGTAACTGTGATGTATTGATATGCATTTGTGTGTGTTGTAGTGGGTGAGGGTGGGGGTGTTGCGTGTGTGTCCCCCTGTTTGTTGCCTCCCCCCCTCCCCTGTGTCGTAGGTGCAGTACTCACCGTGGTCTTCTCCGCCGCCGTTCGTGCTCCTGGTAGAGGAGCAGGAAGACTATCGCAGGTAGAATTTGGAGTTCCAGTTCCATGGTGTCCTCGTTCCTCGTGGGGTGTGTAGAGGTGAGCTTTTTCCCTTCGAAATTCCTGTTTCCTCCGTGTTTTTATCCGCGGTGAATCCGCCCCGGAAAAGGTGGCGGATTGGCCTGTCATAATATTGTGGGCGGTACATTGTCTCCCGCCTGTCTATTGGCGGTGACCGCCGAGCTGTATGTTTGTACCGCCGTGGCGGTCGGAGTGTTAAAGTGGCTGTCTTTGTTGGCGGTTTCCGCCACCGTCGTAATTGAATTTTTTTTACCGCCGGCCTGTTGGCAGTTTTACCGCCCCTTTAACACCGTCCGCCAGGGTTGTAATGACCACCTAAGTCCGAAGGTAAACTTTTGACTGAGGCCCCCGCTTGCTGTAGCCGAGCAGGGCTCCATGGCGGCCAGCTTTAAACTTTGACTTTGCCCCAGTCGAGGTGCAATCAGATATCCAGGTAAAAAGCATTTATATTTTAAAAATTCATATCTCCGGTTCTACTTATCCGATTTTATTTGTTTTGAAGTCAAATCAAAGATAGAAATATTTCCTATTTTTACAAATTGGTTTTGGATTCTTAAACTGTTTTCTGTGTTTTATTTTACTATTGTTTTGTGTTACTTGAATGCTTTACACACTTTTGGGATCGTTACGACCCTATGGGTCTTGAGACCGCCAGGGTTGTGGTGGCAGTCGCACCGCAGCCAATGTGGTGGTCTGGCAACCATATTACAACTGTGGCAGTCACGCCATGGTCTGACCATCAGCACTGCCAGATCATGACGTTTCAACGGTCTTGCGGTGCTGGCGGTCGTAATCCGCCAGCGCTGCTCTTGGGATTACAAGTCCCTTCTCTGCCGGCGATTACATGGCGGTAGCCCCGCCATGTAAAGGCTGGCAGAGACAAGGTGCAGGGTGCCCCAGGGGGCCATCCAGGCCAGCCCAGTCACAATTTTCACTGTCTGCTTTCAGATAGTAAAGATTGTCATGGGTGCTGGTGCACCCTACGGACTACAGCATTGCTGCCAGCTCTATTATGAGCCGGGGTCAATGTTATAGGAAGCTTCTTGCTGAGCCAGTGGGTGGAAACTCTGTCTCTGCTCAATGACCCAGCTGGAAACTCCCAATGGGGCCGGTGGGAAGGGGTTCACACTGGAGGTAACCTGACCGTGGGAGTTTGGCAGGTGGCCTTTTCCGTCCGCCAAACTCATAATGACTTAAGCCTTGTTTAAGCCTTGTTTCTCGTTGCCAAGCTACCAAGGGTTGAGCTGGGGTTAATTTATTGAGACCTAACTGAACCTAGTTGGAGTTAGTGGCCTCGGTTAGTGGTCTAGGTACTTACCTGCCCTTACCAATAATCCACTTTCCAAAATTTTTGGTGGCAGCGGTAGGATCCAGTACTTACTTGTTCAGTACCACACTACAGTTTTAAGTAAAGCAAATTAAAAATGATTTAAATTGTACCAGTGCAAAAATTGTTTTTCATTTTTAATTTGGACTAATTTCAATTATTGCAAGTTTGGGGCTTACCAGGGAAAAAGGGAGGACTTTCCTACAGCAGTCATGTTGTTTTTAGCAAATTTTGGCTAAATTCTACATTTTGCTGCATTCTGGGTTAGGGTCTTAAATTTAGGTAAGTAATAGTTTTTATTGTTGTTCCTTACCCATTACCACTTTATTAAACTGTTAATAGGTATATTTTTACAGTAGGTTAGGGAGAATTGCACATTTTTGTAAAATGTTTATTAAGTAGCGCAGTATTTTGCACTCAGTAGACTTTTTTTAAAGATTTAAATATGTTAAAAATTTTAATATCCTGTAGTACATTTTATTTGTAAAATATAGTGTTCTACAGTGTATTTTCAATTTTCCAACATATTTATTAGTTTTTATTTTTGATACTGCCGAACTTCTCAAGTAGTACTGCAGTACTCTGTAAAAAAATGTAAGTATGTAGAAACGTATAAATATTTTTCCCTACATATTGACACTTTAACAAAGTGGTAAAAGGTAGGGGAAAAATATCTAACCTAATAATTCCCAACATCTAATGGTGAAACGCAGAACACAGACAAAGTGTACTTAAAAAAACATGGCTGCCTTTAACTTTTGTAAAGGCAGTCACTAGCCAATCACAAAATGGCTTACCATCACTATGTACCATGGAACTTAAGCAAAATTCTGTGAAATTTTACAAAAATATCACAACAACAGATATCACTAAGGTCAAACCACTAAGTGCAAATACCTTATAACTTAAAAGATACTTACTCTAATTATCTGAAGCATCCAAAAGGTTCACCTGTGCACCATAATATCTAATCTTGCCAAATTTCATGTTAATCTGTTCAGGCGTTTTCACGCTATGGAAGATAAAAAAGGTTCATGGAAAATGCATTGGTGGAAAAACTATTTTGAGACCTACCTTTTATATTTGCACCCATATTTGCACCCATTTGACCTACCACTGTAAACCTTTTCATCATCCACCAAAGGACAAGTAGGGCTGCAAATGTTTGTGGAGAGTCATCTAGTGGGAGCAAAGATATTGATGGTGAAAAATATGAGGAATTCCCTACCCACCAACTACTTATATATGTATATAGATACATATATATATGTGTGTTGAAGTGGATTTTTATATATATATATATATATATATATATATATATATTTATATATAGATAGACAGATATATATACATATATACACTTCAAAATGAGTTTCTCTTCTGGCAGAAACAAACACTCCACGATCATCCAGGATGGCAAAAACTGTCTTTATTAGTGACACAAAAAAATAAACCCTGACACATTACGGAGAATAGGGTTGGCATGCAGCCTGGCTCTTTCATCCAACTCCTCCTCCCCCCGGGACCTACTCCCAGCTGTCCTGGTCCTCCCCCTTTTTTTTTTTAGAGCTTTAGCTGCCTTGCAGGTGTGCCATGGGAGCCAGCAAAGTCCTGTACTCCTGTGGGAGTCCAAGGAACTCACTGGCTCCTTCAGGATTGCAGAGACCCCCCCAAAATATTTGATTTTAATCTGGACTCAGGGTTGGTCCCTCTGGGACCTCCTCTCTGGTGCCGGGGGCAGGGTACCGCTGTGCAGCCCACACAGACTACACACAGTCCACAAGTCCTGAAATGGCAGCCACAACATTTCTCTTCATGTTGCAGCCAGCCAATCAAAGCGTGTGTTGTAGTGGGACATGCAGGAGCACTTTCAACCAATCAGATGGCTCAATTTTTTAATTTGCCCAAATGTGGGACTCTCATGTGACCCACGCAAACCAAACCATAGAGATAAGTATATGATTTTGATTCTTAATTTCTCAAAACCTACAGAGCAGATGTACACCAAATATCAGAAATCACACTCTCTAGACAATTCCAGCCAAATGTGATGAAATTGCGTTTAGCCATTTGAGCTGTAGCCCATTTAAAAAATGTCCATGGAAAATCTACGGGGTAATTTGGTTTTTCGACCCCATTACTAACCTTCACGATGTGGTAGTTCATATTTTGGCTACAATGTTCTTGCAGGTGAAATGTTTGTACTCTATGGACCTAACTTTGCGGATGGAATACTCCATCACAAAGGTGACAGATATCCCATCCACAGTATTAAGATCCCCAGAGGACACAATGGGATCATAATACGAGGGGCAGGATATTCGTCACATTTGTGATGGAGTAGTCACCTCTGCCACGTTCTAAATCAGGTCCTAAGTCTTCTAACATACTGTCAAGAGTTGGCACTATCGTACCATAGATGCCCCCAATGTAACAGGTAATAGCACCATTACTCCAGATCCAGAATTATCCCAGGGGTGATCAGAATTTTCAAAAAAATATATTTACTTTTGTACTTTTGTATTTAGTGGACAAGACCCTTGAATATTAGGTGCTTCACATTAATTTGGAACCATAAGATTGAAACACAGATAAAAATTCCAGTTTTCATCATAGTATATAATATAGAATAAGAAATATAATTGAAAACCTAGAATCAGTTTAGATATGGATAATCCTAAAGCATGGCAGAGCACTTGATGACGTTTTGATGAATCATTTTTCTGCCAGTTTTGTGATGTTTAGCCGTTGGGATGTTGTTGGATAAAAAGGTTTTTCAATTCCATTTTGAAAGATCCATGGAAAGGAATGGTTCTGTTATTTGGAAGAATGGCTTTATATTTCTAGAGGAGCTTAAAGCAAATGATTAATTTAGTGATGCATCTGCTAATTTTGAGTTTGGGGGACAAGGTATTTCACCATAAACCTCACCATAAAGTGGTGGAGTATCTTGTCTGCCACACTCCCAGGTTGCTTGCTTTATTTAGAATCATACTTCTGCCAGCAGAGACTGCACTACCTCTTCCTGTGGAAACCTGGGATCAATACATAAGCTGTACCTCAGACCATTTTCCCTACTTAGGACACATACTCTGACATACCTTTTCCTGTTTGAGACTATCAGATGAATCCTGATGGCCCCAATAAGAAAAGCATGAACCCCATGCACTGGGACAAAAACTCCAGCATTATGGTCACTTATTATTAGGTTTTCAATAACAAACACCCACATGGCACCTACACAGTAAAGCTGCCATGCATTTAGAGGAGCTATTGTGTCAGTAGTTTCTCTAAAGGCACTGAAATCTCTGCCTATGCCATTAGTGATTTCTAAACATGGTGGGCAGTAGCCCATCAGGGCAGCAGAGCACATTGCACCGCTGGCATGTCAGAATAATGTACAGCCCACTGAGGGCTAATTAAGACCTTGGACTTGGTGGATCTCACAGAATTTCGTGGGGTGCAAGTTTACGCAGACCTCTGCAAGCGTGCGGAAATGCTCATCTGCATCTGTCCACCAGTTTGTGCTGCTTTTTTGACATACAAGTAGAGTGATACGCGCATCCTCGCTGTAAAAGCAGCACAAACAGCACCACGTGGTCCGCATGGGTGCGGCCATTTTCTTTCACCTGCTTCCCTGTTCTAGGTATATTCTGGGGCTGATTTTCCTATTGTAATTAAATCTTTGCAATCCTCCCCCATCCCAATGACCCACCTTTCTTTTACCTATATTGTATTATTGTGTGTCTTTGTGTATGTGTATTTTATATATACTTTTTCGACTTGTTTCTACTTTTTCCCTTTACTTCCTTATTTCTTCTTCTAATAATTCCTTCCTTTTCCTAATATTTGTTTTTCTCACCCAGCGCCATGGCAGAGCAGGACAAGACAGGACAAGACAGGGAGTGGCAGCACATCTTGCAGTTAGCTATACTGTCACAGGATGCAACCCCATGCCATTTTTTGGAGGCAAGGTGTCCACATTTGCTTGTTACATGCAGCACCACCACCCTCCATGCTGGCATCATGTAGCAGGCCTTGGAGCAGGTATGCCCTACAGGAGCATCAGCTTCGTTGGGGGAGGGTCTGTCAGTATGTGTGCAGGCAAACTGAGGTCCAGCACACCCAGCAGTAGTAAATGCACCACTGAGCTGACATACTGGACCATGAACAGGACCTGCCCAACCTGCTGGTCATCGAGGTCTCAGGCTTGGTGAGTAATTGTTTATTTGTTGTTTTCTACATAGCTAACATTTTTTTAATAGCATGCTGCTCACAATCAGAGATAAGTTAAGTTTACATTACCTATATTATGTGATGCAGTTTGAGCTAGCCAGGTTCTTGTCGCTACCAAATCATTCTTGTTGCAACTAACAAGGGCTGATTATTTAAGAAGCCATGCAGACTCCTTTATCCCATCACTAAGACAGTGGTTGTAGTAGCAATATCACTGAGAAAGAATTCTCTGTGACTTTAATTATATAGCTCAAACAGTACCAAACTCCCAGTGATGTAGAGTATGCATCTATGCAATGAAAAGGGACACTGAGTTGGCCCATCAAAGGAGGTTGAGAAGCAAAGATCATTTGTTGCAGTGCATTAGTAGTTCCAAATGTAGTTAGGTTCAGAGATTTTGCAGTAGGTCTTAGGTTTAGGAAACTAAGAATAGGAAACTCAATACCAATATTATATATTTTTTTATCTTCTTTATTTCTTACCTCAGCACCCAAGGGAAAGAAGAGGGCTTTGGAGGAGGGTCAGGGAGCCGGAGGTGTCACCACCAGTGCCACAGCTGATTGATCTGCTGGCCCCAGTAAGTCCTCCTGGTAATATATTATTATTGTTATTTCCCTAACTTTAAGCTCTTCCCGTTTAGAATAATTTTCAGTTTTTTACTGTGCCTGACTCATTTTTTCTACTCCACTTCACTCTGAGGTTTGTTAAATTCTTATTATACCTTCATTGTTCTAGTTTTGTTTCTATATTTCATGTTTCTGTAGCTGACTTTCTCCTGACTTTCTTAGTCTGTAGAATTCTTCAGTTTTGTTAGTTAGCTTTCCCTTTCCCATTATACATCTTGTGGCCTGTAAGACTAAGAGAACAGATTTGAGGCCAGGTACTGCGAAGATTTAATGCCCAACAAAGCTATTCTACAGGTGTTGTTGAGAAGGCTTTCTTCTTCTTGCTTATGCTCAAGCAGTAAAACAAGAGAGTGCCCATGGTCATGGTAGATGCCTCCAATGTTGTGCAGTAAATATTATCATTAATCTATACACTACTGTACCATGCTAGTAGTTTCAATGACAGTGCATGGCTGGAAAGTAGTGTGAGGATGGTCCCATTGCGTTTGCCAACCAAGGCCATATGTCCTTCATTGGCCAATTATTCCACCTCTTCATTGTACTTCAGATTCACCATAGCCCTGGCCCTCCACTAGAAACATTCTTGGTTGGCTTGACTACCTGGCTTTTTCTAACATGTCAACAAACACATCTCCAAAGGGATAACTTTGATAGACAAAGACAGAACTGTAGTGATCTATTGTGATTGTACTTTGTTGAATTTGTTAAACAAAATAACATGGGGAGGTGTATCTGGCATCTAAAATGTGCAATGTTTCAGCCGCACAGACCACTAGTGCCGGGGCCAGCAGCAGTGTCAGTGCGCCAGACACAGTGGCGTTGCATGGGGAGAACCAGCGGCAGGAGCGCAAGTTGTTGGTAAGTTGCATTACTTGCTCATTTACAATTACTAGAATGCTCACTGCAGGGGCACAATGAAATCCCGTAGGAGTTGAGTGCTTAATGGCCTCTTATATCTGCAAATGAGCAGACAAAAGCTCATATTGAATGCTAAGAATGATGGGTTGATGGAAAAGAGAAAAAAGAATGAAAACTTAAAAGAAAGGATGGGTGAAATGATATATGAGAGACACAATATGTGGGTTGGTGAAAGAATGTGTAGGTGGGTGATAGGAGATAAGAAGGAAAAAACCTTTCAATCTGTGAGATGTTATTCTGCCTTAATTCCTGTCAGGCAGACAATGCGTTTATGTGAAGCATGTGTGGGTAAAAAATGGCCCTGTGACGCAAAATCAGTCACATCAAATTCCAAGGGCCTTAGGGGACCAGCAAGGAATTGCTACTGTGCCACTATAATTTTAAGCATATGTTTGCACAGAGCACTGTTTCCAATTTATCTTTTTTTTTCTTTCCTTATATAGCTACTCCTGCTGGTCCAATTACACACCACGAGATTGCAGCCCAGCTGCGTCTGCAGAGGTTGGACGAATGTCAATGGCTAGTGGCTCTGCAGCAGAGGATGAGGTGGAGGCAGCTTTCTTCACCCTGGGCCCCTGTTCATCCAACTGTCAGCGCCTCCAGCCTTCTGGTGGCAACAACATCCCAGTGTTGCCAGCAGCTGGCAGCCGCACATCCATGTCTAACCATCACTGCTGTGCTCCTCCGTATTTGACCACAATTTTCAGTACCCCGTCCTGCAGCAATTAGAGGATCTCAACCACAGAATAGCATGCATGGAAGGAAACCTTAAGAAGCTCCAGACCCCCATGGAAAATGCTCTCTCCTAGCCCTTTCTTTATTTTCTGTTTGGGTGAGAGGGACATTTGTTGTGGGAGGAGAGGATGGGAATTTGGAAGGAAGTTAGGAGTTACTTTGGACATTTTTGAGTTGTATATTGGTTGGGGATGGGGTAATTTATTTGGGGAGAGGGATGAAACTGTTGTGGGTGGAAAATCTGTTTATTTTATTGTTAAAACAAATAATGGGTACAATCATTCTACTTTATTGTAGTTTTTTGAGTTTTACTTTTACTTTGAACTGTTGCGTTTTCGCACAGCTGTTTTTTTGATCTGTTTGCTTATCAAAGTGTATGCATACCAGCTAGTTATAGTTAGTTATACCCATGTCACACTACCCTCTGTAACTATATTATTGACTATTAGGGGAGTAGGGAATGCTGCCATTGCCTGCATTGCCTACAAAAACCTACTTGAAGAAGGAAGGGAAGTCAAAACTGCCACAGAAGTTTATATACTTACTAACTAAACTCGCTCAGTGCACTCCTTAGTTCTATTACCTGAATAGATAAAGCGATGGTTGCTACCTCTCTCTATCTTTTAACACTCACTGTGGGGTTTCCCAAGGTGTCTTCTTAATGGTGGTGATAGTAGTAGCAAGCTAGTACGCTAACAGGAAAGGCATCACAACTGGTGACGTCCCACTCTCACCTAGGTGAGCTTCAACTGTAGGATTAATCAAATGGATTATCCCCCACAGGTGTTACATATTTATATCTTACATGATATATTTATATCATACCTTTAGAAAGACTAAGACGAGACTACTACCACCATGACACAACAAAGAAAAGAATACCTATTATTATAGCAAACACTAAGAATAGTAACTTCTTCTGAGCAATAGGGAGGTATTTCATGAAAACTAAAGTTACAAAATCATGAGTCAGGAGAAGTGGACTCAGGAGTGGAGTTGACAAGGCTAAGTGTTAATACAAGACACGGCCTGAATGCTGATGTTGACTTCTAGATCTAAATTCCTTTTATGCGTGGGTAATTAAATGGGGCTGATGTGGGCTATTGCTCAGGTAATAGAAAATCTGCAGTGAGTTGATTCTGCTTCCACCAAAATATGGTGTAAATTAAGTCACCTCCATAATCACACAGCCTGAGGCAAGAGGGTTAGGGGTTTGATGAATGGATGGAAAAGGTGATTTGGGGAAAGGTGTGACAAAGACAACCACTGCACAACAATAATTTTTATCAGGTTGATGGTGAGCAGCACATCAACATCAATCTGTTGTGGAAGGAAATTAAGAAATGATTATGACACAGTTCAGTTAAATCCATTGCAAACAGTTCTTCAGCCGCAAAGACCCACGTTATTACTATGCATCTAAATGTACTGTCATCTAGGTCTGCAAAACTACAAATTATGGAGTATTGAGGAGACCCCACACAGTTCTAAAAATTATGATTGTTAAAAGAAAATTATACTGTATTGCAAAATTGGGCAGTGCGTCTGCATTTTTCCCAAAATGTTCATCATTTTTGGGTACCCAGCTGAACCTTTCGAGTAAGGTAAGCAGAAGTGTTATGGAGTTTTCACCTTTCGTGGAAGAGAAGATGAGGCCTGCTGATAGTAAAACAGAAATGATATTGAGGAGTGTACCAACTACCAAGGCTCAGAGGTAGAGCACGAGCACAAGATGCTGCAATTATTCATTTTATCAGTCATGGCAGATTGATTAACTAATAAGTGAGAGCAATTTACAACCAATAACAGACAAGTATCTGCATGTACCAGGCTGATCAACCTTACAAAGGTCATCATAACAGTTAGCCAAGTGCATGCATCATGTAATGATGATGATGATGATGTGGCATCACAAGTCTGTCTCCAATTACAAGCAATAGCCTCCTCAACCACAACCACATAGGAGGAGTTTTTCATATTTGAGCCAGCACACAGACCCAGCAGCATTTCCCAAATCAACATACATCTCTCTAGTCCACAGAGCTAGGCCTCAGAGTCATCATCATCATGGTTCGCTTTGAAGTCCATAATCTCCTTTTTATGGATGCAATGTTGAGGTAGTCTGATCCTGAGTCCTTCCATCCTCTTCCAAGCTCTGAGTAATTAAGAAGTCCAACTCCTTCCTGGTCTGAGCGAGATAAGCGTGTAGTGCACTGCTGTTGAAGAACAAGAAGATAAACAGAATTTGAGTATTTTGTGTAGATTTGTGTTTGTTAATTAAAATGAGTGGTCTGATCTCTAAAAAAAACAAAACAAAGGAGTGGACCCTGCAAGTCTATTTTACTAGGTATAAAAGGGCCAATCACCATCACAAAAAAAGATCACCCATTAGGCCCCAAACACTATAAATCATTGACGTCAAGTTCACAAATTAGTTGAACACCCTCCCTCACTGTGTGTGGCATCACATCAATCATCACTCACAATCATTCAATAATATATCATCACTCATTGGTGCAAAAGTTACCTCTTCCAATCTAACCATGGTGGTAGGCACACAATTGTATCTCCTCTTTGATGCAAGAAACACATTGGAATTTGGCAGTCATTTAAATAAAATGATCTTCTGGGAAATCCCTGCTAGGTGATGAAAAATAGAAGGATAGGCATAGAAGGGAGGCATGCACCATTGACCTGATGGTGATGAGGATGCTTCTTCACTGTACACTGGTGCAACACCAATGCAGCTACACATGTGCCTAAAATGGTGGGGCTGCACAAGTCAGATACAAACATAATGTTCCACTAGCTACATCCTTATTTTTTTTGCAAAGCAGTTCAACAACAAATAATTAAAAAGTTCTATGCTGACCTACTCAGTCAGGCAAGTAGAGTTTGTCTTCCAACTCGGGTCGTTCACCGAAACATTGGTCAGCTAACACACTTGAATCTGACCAATTACCCTCATCCTCTTCCTCCTGTGGTATTTCAGGAACAGCGTAATTGTTGCGTACGAATTGTTGATTCATTTTGATCATAGTCAATCTCTCCACATTTTCAGGTGAGAGCCTGGTCCTTCTTACTGTAACACTGCACCAGCTCCACTGAACACATGCTCAGCAGATACACTGGCCACAGAACAAGCCATATACTTTATGGCAAAGCTGTGTTCTGGCCATTCGCACTCCTTCCCATACCAATACACCAATGGATTTTGATCCACATAGACCTCTTTAGGGTCATACAGATATTCCTGGAACATCCTCTGTATGGCCATTGGTGCTGCCACTTGTTAACTTATTTTGTATACACCTCTGCCCTGGATTTACACCTGCCACTTGAAACCAAGCCAATGCAAAGGTTGGGGCCAGTTTTTCTGTTCTTGTTATTGCTGGACTTTTTTGTTGTTGGTGTTGGCTGTTGTGAGACAACAGGACTGCCCTCTCTGAAAGTTGAAGGCAGCACTCCAGAACTTCTGCTTGGGAGTGGGACTCTAATTTTCAGCCACTTTTCTTCCAGGTCTTTGGATTGCTCACCAATCCATATCATGTATTGTGAAACATCCACTTCTGAAGAAGGAATTAAAGTTGACAGTATTTTTTGGGACCGTTGATCAAGTATTGTGGCACATATGTACTCTTTGGACAACACAATGTCTCTTTGCAGCCCTGTATCAACAGTCAGACAAAGGATTGAGCTCTCAACAAAGGCATGTACTTCTGCATGTTGGTTCTCTCTGTTGAACCTTTGTGAGACCTTGTTTAACAATGGAATAGCTTGGCCTATTATACTGTACTCCTTATTGACTCTCTGTATGAAAACCTCAACAGAAGAAGCATCTGTGTCTGGCATTTGACGACGCCCCATTTGGCCGCATCCTCTGTCATGCTTTTCACAATAGTATCCCCTCCTCTTTTAACCAAATAGTCATTGGTGTGTCTATTCTGCTCAAACAGAATTTTGCAACATGCAATAGGTCAAGTTCCAATTTGTTGGCACCTCCTGTAGGAGGACTTTAACTGGTACTTTATTAGCATGCTGAATTATCCTCATCTGCTTCTGGACCTTAAAAGAATAGCTAAAATAAGCACAGACAGGTGGTCAGTATATTGCTGACCATGTCTTCATTTTTTTAAAAGTCCTGCACTACCAGGTTAATGTAAGGCGCTAAACACAGGACTCTTAAATAGCCAACATCTGCCATCGCCTTAACTATGTTAACAATGGATTAAACCCAGATCTGTGAGTGGGAGTGAGTGTTTGCATTGTTCACCAACCCCGTCCATCATCCTTTTGTGTTGGTAAAGTTGCTCTAAGTTGGAAGGGTATGCCCAGACATGGGTCCTTTGCTCACTGTGCCACTGGATTCAAGCTAGCCTGGCTGATTCAGGGTGATACCCTGAAACCTTTCCCAGGGTGTTTGTTTCTGGCCTGGTACTTCGTGCTGCACTGTTCTCATGGGGAACAGAGTCAGGACTGATTTGCATATGGCTGGGTCCAAACTGGGGGTCCCATCCTCAATGTGCCACTGCATTCAAGCTAGCCTGGCTGATGAAGGGTGGTGTTCTGCAATTGGTCTCTGGGAGTTTGTTTTCAGACCAGGAATGCCCTGGCTCAGCAGGTTGGGCTAGACTGTTCCCATGAGGGACAAGGTCAAGACTGATTTGCATATGGTTAGGTCCAAACTTGGATGGCATGGTCTGCAAAAGATTGATGGATGAAACCCAGATCTGTGTCTGAGTTTTTGCATTGTTCAGTCTGCCATCCCTCATCCCTTTGTGTTTCTAAAGTTGCCCTAAGTGGGAAGGTATCCCCAGAGGTGGATCACGTGCTCACTGTGCTATTAGATTCAAGTTAGTCGGGCTGATGAAAGGCTGACGAAAGGTGATACCCGGTCTAGGGAGGACTTGGTTTTGCAGTTTAGGCTCAACTTTTCCTATAAGGAACAGAATCAAGATAAATTTTCATAAGGCTGAGCACAAACTGGTGTGGCATGGTGAGCAAAAGAACAATGGATTAAACACAGATCTGTGAGTGGGGATGAGTGTTTGTATTGTTCAGCACTCCGTCCATCATCCTTTTATGTTGCTAAAGTTGCCCTAAGTGGGAAGGGTATGTCCAGACTTGGGTGCCGTGCTCACTGTGCCACTGGATTAATATTAGCCTGGCTGATGAAGGGTGATACATTTTAAAAAGTCCCAGGATGCTTGTTTCTGGTCCAGGGAGGACCTGGATTGCCAGGATGGGCTGTTCCCATGAGGTACTGGGTCAAACCTGATTTGCATATGGCCGAGTCCAGTGTGAGGTGGCATGTTGAGCAAATTAAACTCACATATTTGACTGAGGGTGAGTGTTTGCATTTTTCAGCCCTTCCTCCATCATCCTTTTGTGTTGCTAAACTTAACTATGTTACTGCTATTGTCCATGGCAACAAATCCAATTCTGAGATCCCTGGATTACAGCCATTCATACACCTTGCTGTTAAAGTCTTTGAAGATATTTATACCTTTATGGGATTTCTCCATGGTGACCATGGCTAGTGTTGCACGCTGTCAAATGCTCTAAACATGTTCTTCAGTGCCAAGACCTGTAAACAGCTGTTGCCTTACCCCTGCAAAATAGATATAGGGGCATATTTATGAGCCCCTAGCATCACTGTAGTGTCACTTTATGTGACACTCCAGTGGCACTAATCTCTGCTCCATATTCACAAGGAGGTGTAATGCCACTTTTTGTGGCGTTACACCTCCTTGTAAATATGGGCCCCTCCGACGAAGTTATCTGCATCAGAGGGGCGTGCCATGGGTGGTGCTGTGGACGTGCCACAGAAACACCCATTGCATTTTGACCCTGCCTCAGATTTCCAAGGTTTTGTAAACCTGAGGCAGTGCCAACATCTAGTGTGACCCCCAGAGGTGCCGCTAGCATGGCACAACAAGGAGCAATACTTTTATTACTCCTCGTTTTTTGCTTTTACTATGTGTGCTGCATTCTGCAGCATGCATTCAAAGAGCAAAATGCCAGAAAATATTGTTTATGTGTGGAAAGGTGTCCCTTCCTGCATGTAAACAATCATTCGAAAATGACGCTTTGAAAGTGCCAAAGCGCCATAAGTGATTGTCTATGTGCGGGACAGGACACCTTCCTGCACGTAAACAATCACACCCCTCAACGCAGAAATCCTTGGATGATGGTGCAAGGATGCCTGCATTGGGGCTAGGAGCTAAATTTAGTGCCAGCGCAGGGGACAACACTGGGGTGCGCCGTATTCACTTAAACACGGCTCACCCCTGCGTTGTTAAAATTATGAAGTGCGGTGCTGCCAATTTTGGCGCAGTGTTGCGCTCCATCATCTTCCCATAAATATGGGCCTTAGGCCCATATTTATACTTTTTGATGCAAACCAACGCCGGCGCTGGTTTGCGTCAAAAAATGTACTGCCGGCTAACGTCAGTCCAACGCCCCAGGCGGTCTCCTTATTTATGGATTGACGATAGCCGGCGCTGCAGGCTGGTAAGAGTAAAAAAAAAATACTCCAACCGGGCAGCGCAGGCATGGGGAAGTATAGGGGTTGGGCATCAAAAAATGGTGCAAGTCAGGTTAGAGTAAAAAATCATGGCTCTAACCGGACTTGCGCCATTTTTTGACGCACAACCCCCATTGAAAGGACTCCTGTCTTAGGAAAGACAGGAGTCATGCCCCCCAGCCCAATGGCCATGCCCAGGGGGCTTCTGTCTCTTGGGCATGGCCATTGGGCACAGTGGCATGTAGGGGGATCCAAGGTAGGCCCCCCTATGCCACTTAAAAAATATATATTTACTTACCTCAACTTACCTGTACTTACCTGGGATGGGTCCCCCCATCCATGGGTGTCCACCAGGGGTGGGCAAGGGTGGCAGGGGGTGTCCCTGGGGGCAGGGAAGGGTACCTGTGGACTGCATCCATGGTCAGAGACCATGGAAATGAGCCCACAGGTCCCTTAAAGCCTGCCCTTACCCAAGCATTAAAAAACGGCACAAATCAGGCTGTGCACCATTTTTTAAGGGCCCCCCCTCCTGTGGGTCAAAATGACGCAGGAGTATAAATAAGGCACACATGCCTTAAGGTCATTTTTCGGATGGGAATGCCTACCTTGCATGTCATTAATGCAAGGCGGTTTCACACATCCAGAAAATGACACACACTGCTGAATTTTGACGTTCGCAGGGTCGGGCATCAAAGTATAAATATGGTGTTAAGTTTGGCCGAATTTGCGTCACAAATTTTGACGCAAATTCAGTGCAAACAGAGTATAAATATGCCCCTTAGTGTGCAGCAATACACTTTTAATCAGTTGCTTGACAACTGGTATACATGTCTGTCATCAGGTGGATAGTGTGAACAGCATTTCGTGCAAAGTTTGTCCAACCAATTGCGGCACATCGTGATGAAGCACTTGAACAGCAACTCTGGCAAAATAGGCCTGACTGGAAATCTTACAATTTGGGCTAATGCCCGCCACAAATTAAAAAAATCTCACTCCTTCTACAAAAAAGGGAAGAGGTCCAGCACTAAGGGGCATTTTTTTTACACAAATTCGGCACAAAATTAACTCTATAATTATACTTTGACGTTAGACCCGTCTAACGCCAAAATGTTGGAGTTGGCACTAATTTTTAGATGCATGAATCTACCTTGCGTCAATGAGATGCAAGGGAGGTGTTTCCATCTAAAAAATGGTGCTAACCCCATAGCCCCATATTTATCCCCCATGCTAAAATAATGCACAGGTGGGAGGAGGGGCTAAATAATGGTGCAAAGCTTGCTTTGTTTGGCATCAGAAAATTACGCTAGTCTGGTTGGAGGCATTTTTTTGGCCTCTAACCAGCCTAATGTCATTTTTTGTTGCAAAGCCCCCTTCTTCCATACCGCCATCCCCACCCAACTAACGTCATTTTTTTTAACGCTAGCCCACCCTTTGCACTGGCTTGCACCATTCCATAAATATGACATGCGGCTGCCGCTCAGGAATGGTGCAAGCTTGTGCTAAACTTTTTGAAGCAAAACTGTGTTAGTGAGCTTTGCATCAAAAAGTGCAAATATGCCTCTAAGACATTAGCCACCTTCCCATTGTGCAAACGTACCTTTGGATGATTGTGGCCATAGGGCCCATCTTGCTTAAATATGTCTATAATAGTAGCCTAGATTTTTTACTTTTCCAGTGCCAGTGATGCAGGTGACGTCCGAGATGCAGGAGGTGGTAGACCTAATGTGCGTCTTGGGGCAATCAATGTATGCTGAGGTATCTCCATCTAACTCCTCTTCTTACTCATAACCTTCACATCTCACCATGATCGGAGCTGATTACACGCTCTCCGCACATTGACCACCTCCACCTGTAGAAGTCTTTTAAAGTTGCTCCTCCCACCAGATTGCTTGACATTTTTTCATATGGTTGGTTTGGCGTTGGTACCGCGATGTGATCCAGGCTTACCTCAATGAACACTTATGTGGCAAATGGATGATATTGCAATGTTATCCTCCTGCTCGAATAATCATATAAAAGTCCCAAACTGAGGAGGATAACTTTTTAAGTGTGCCTGTAGAACAACTGTGGATAGGTATGTGTGATGTTGATTGCCTCAATGCAGTGCATAATTTTACTGAGGTATGGGTAGATACATGTCTTGGTCAGGGTCTTGCAAGTAGGGGAGCTGGCGCTGGCGCTGGTGATGGTACTAGAGCCACATCCCTTGCAGCAGGTGGATTAGGAAGGGTAATGTTGTTCTCCTCTGTGCCAGTTTCCATGACAATGACTGGCTCCTCATCCTCCTCACCCCCTTCCATAATTCCGAGGCTTTCAGAAATTTTCCTTTTCCTTTGCCTCTTCTGTCATTTCTCAGACTATGCAGGGGTCCAATCCGAGTCCAGATCATCAAAAGGGGTGCATGGATGAGATGATGGAGTATCCTTCCTTTTTCTTGCTGGAGTTCTGGAAACCAATGAATCTAAAAGAAGGTGTTATTGCTTATCAGGAAGCTCAACCTCCTGTTCTGCTTCTACTTCAGGAAAATCTATTATTGCTGGTTGTCCACTTTCCTCAGTTTCCTGCAACAATTGTGTTCTATTTTGAGTAAGAGACAAATTCAATTCAACACCACTTCTCACCGGAGCCCCCATGATTGCAGTGACTGCTTTGCTGACAGACATGGGCTTGAGCTTAGGTTTGGGTGGTGCCGTTGATCATCGAGTGCTGCTCCCAGGTTGCTCCCTCAGAGTTCAGATGCGGTAGGCACAGCTTTCTGGAAAAAGGTTGTGGTCAGCACGTAGTGATGGAAAGCTGCTTCTCTCACTGGCCACTTTATTGGCAGCACCCTTCTTTGGGGCCATCTTGAACCCATCAATTTGTAGTAACACTGACACGCACAAGCAGAAGAGAATGGAGGACTCACGTCACATTTTGTGTGGTCACATCACTTTGTACAAGCCTTCTGTCTGTCCGTACTATGGGTGATGTCTCTTGTGCACCTAAAAGCAAACAAGCAAGAAAAACATTTAATGAAATGTGGCATAGTTTGAATTAGTAAAGACAAAGACAATATAATTTAGCGTGGGTGATTACTTATGGGGAAAATATATATACTTTTTGATGCAAAGCTGCACTAACGCAGTTTTGCATCAAAAAAATTAGCACCAGCTTACGCCATTCCTGAGCACCAGCCAAGCGCCATATTTATGGAATGGCACAAGTGGGTGCAAAGGGTGGGCTAGCAATAAAAAAAAGACGTTAGCCGGGTGGGGGTGGCAGTGTGGAAGAAGGGAGTTTTGCACAAAAAATGAAGTTAGGCTACTTTGAGGCAAAAAAATGCCTCTAACCAGCCTAGCATCATTTTCTGATGCAAAACCATCCATACCACATGACCCCTGTCCTGGAAAAGACAGGAGTCATGCCCACCACCCCAGTGGCCATCACAGGGATATCACCATTTTAGATGGGAACGCCTACCTTGCATCTCATTGACGCAAGGTAGGTTCACGCATCTAAAAAATTGTGCAAACTCCAATATTTTGACGTGTCTAATGTCAAAATATAATTATGGAGTTAGTTTTGAACCAAATTTGCATTAAAAAAATCCTGCAAATTCAGCGCAAATGGAGTTTAAATATTAAGGTATTATCCTAAATAATTAACAATAGTGTATCCAACCACTTCAAATTCAAACCACAGCACCATCATATAACATTTAATTTCCTGTCAGAACAACAACATCAAGATGGAACTCTTTGCTTTATGTGCATCTGTTCTAAGGGAGACACATGTGACAGTCAGAGATGTACATGGGAAAATTTAATAATCCTTAAAAAAAAAACAATGCCAGTGTGTGTTCACCTACTATGGCAGGCAGGTGGCCCAGGAAAAATTGAATAATACTAATAAAATGAGGCCCTGGTTTATACTTTTTGGTGCAAAACTGCACTAATGCAGTTTTGCACCAAAAAGTTTAGCACCGGCTTGCTCCATTTCTGAGAACCAGCCGGGCACCATATATAAGGAATGGTGCAAGCCGGTGCAAAGGGTAGGCTAGCAGTAAAATAAATTACGTTAGCCAGGTGGGGCTGGCGGTATGGAAGAAGGGGGTTATGCACCAAAAAATGACGTTAGGCAGGTTAGAGTAAAAAAAAAAAAAAGACTCTAACCAGTCTGGCATCATTTTATGATGCAAAACCATCCATACCACATGACTCCGGTCTTAGAAAAGACAGGAGTCATGCCAACCACCCGAATGGCCAGCACAGGGGACAAGGGTCCCCTTGGCATGGCTATTGCACCAAGTGCCAAGCAGGGGGGCCAACTTCAGGGCCCCCAATGACACTTTAAAAAAAATACTTACCTGTACTTACTTATACTTACCTGGGATGGGGTCCCCCATCCTCCGCTGTCACTCTGGTGTGGGTGGGGGTGTCACTGGGGCCCGGGGAGGGCACCTGTAGGCTTATTCCATGGTGTTCCACCATGGAAACATGCCCACAGGTCTCCTAATGCCTGCCCGACCCAGGTGTTAAATAATGGTGCAAAACAAGCTTTGCACCATTTGACCCCTGCCCTGCCCAGTGCGTGATTTTAGCACAGGGGGCTAAATATGGCGCTAAGGCCATAGAGTAATTTTTTGCATGTGAACGTCTACTTTGCATCTCTTTGACGCAAAGTAGGTTTCCACATCCCAAAAATGACCTTGACCCCATAAGTTTGGCGCTAGGCGGGTCTAGCACTAAAGTATAAATATGGAGTTAGTTTTGCACCGAATTTATGTAAGAAAAAATGATGCAAATTCGGTGCAAAACAAGTATAAATATGCCACTGAATGCTTTCATGCAGCTGTGCACCTGTGGCAGTCAGGGGGTGGATGGATAAAGGCAAAATGCACAAAAAAAAATGTTTTAAATGTAAAAAGAAATTTTTAAAATGTAAATGTAAAAAATAAAAAGAAGTAAAAGAACATTTAAAAATGTGAAAAACTATTGAATAAATAAATAAATAATTACTAATTGCTGGTGTATTACAGGACTATGAGAAACCTATTGGAAGGCAAGGAGGTGCAGGTGAAAAATGCAAAAAAATACATATAATGTAAAACACTGTTCATCACAATCATAATATGCATATACTACAATGATTCTCAAGCATATTATAAAAAAATTCATAAAAGCAAAACGCCAAAGCGCTTTCCTATAAATCTCCCAAGAAAATGCTTTTGAAAACTGGTTAAATGTTGGCAGCATAAAATGGCCAGGAGCCACACAGTCAGCCAAAAACTGCAAGCAAGGCATGGAGAACAAAGAACACAGGCAAACCTATGGCAAAGTACACTGGCTGGCAATACAAAATGGCCAAGGGCCAGATTGTCAAACAACAACAGCAAGCAAAGAGGCATGGAGAACTAAGAATGCAGGCAGGCCTATGGCAAAAGCACACTGAATGGCTGCACAAAATAGCCGATGGCCACATGGATAAACTGAAATGACTATAGAAATTTAGACCTGCCTGTCGATGTTAAAGCGGGGGTAAGACCGCCAACAGGACGGCGGTAAAAAAAAATGGAATTACGACCGTGGCGGAAACCGCTAACAAAAACAGCCACTTTAACACTCCGACCACCACGGCGGTTCACAGAAACAGCGCAGCGGTCACCGCCAACAGACAGGCGGGAGACAATGTACCGCCCACAGTATCACAACCTACCTATCCGCCACATTTTCTGGGGCGGATTCACAGTGAACAAAAACACGGCGGTAACAGGACTTCGAAGAGAAAACGCTCACCTCTGCACACCCCATGAGGAACCAGGACGCCATGGAACCCAAGCTCCACATTTTACCAGCCTTTATCTTCTTGCTCCTCTACCAGGAGCACGAACGCCGGCGGCGAAGACCACGGTGAGTACTGCACCTACGACACAGGGGAAGGTGGAGGGAAAAAACTGTGACACACACATGCAACACGCAACACCCTCACCCCCACCCTCACCCACGACAACACACACACTAATACAGCATGATACATTACAGTTACACCCCCCAACCCCCCTGGAAGAATGCAAAGACAAAAGGAAATGAGGTGAACGATAGTAATATATTAAAATTCAGTAGTCAAATAATATACATACACTATTTACAAATATATACACCAAGAATATTAGTCCAGGGTATTCCAACCTTAAAGTCCGTGGACCCCTGGGCCCCAAATGCATGGGCGAGGCCCACACAAGATACCCGAACATGATGGAGAGAACACTGCAGGGGCATCAGATAGAAATAAAACAGGCACCTCAGGGGGAAGGGAAAGGGGGGGCACCTCAGCCGTTGAGTGCCCAACGCCAAATCCACGAGGGGGCCCCATGCCCACTGTTCAATCCTGGGGAGTGCAAAGCCACAGTCTCACAAGTCTCTACAGTGGGTGGTTTGCCCACTGTTCAATCCTGGGGAGTGCAAAGCCACAGTCTCTCAAGTGGATAACAGTCTCCACTGGTTCTGGAGGGTGCTTGGTGCCCAGAGTGCTTCATCCTGCCAAGGACAGGGGTAGTGGATGTGATACTCCACTGGTTGTGGAGGGGGCTTGGTGCCCAGAGTGCTTCACCTGCCAAGGACAGAGGTAGTGGATGTGATATTCCACTGGTTCTGGAGGGGGCTTGGTGCTCAGAGTGCTTCATCCTGCTCGTGGCGGCCTCAGTAGCATCAGTGTTTTTGGCGCTCATGGGCCTGCGGTGCTTGTGGCGGCGGTGTCTTTGGAAGCGGTGCTTGTGGCACCGGTGTCCTTGGCAGCGGTGCTTGCGGGGCGGTGTCCTTGGCAGCAGTGCTTGTGGCGGAAGTGCCCTTGGCAGCGGTGCTTGTGGCGGCGGTGTCCTTGGCAGCTGTGATTGTGTCAGCCGTTTCCTTGACAGCGCTTCAGCTGCTGGCAGTCCTGTCTTGGGCAGCAGGGCTGCTGCTGGTGGTCCTGTCTGGGCCAGCGGGGCTGCTGCTGGCGGTCGCCTCCTGGCCAACAGGGCTGCTGCTGGCGGTCGCCTCCTGGGCAGCGGGGCTGATGCTGGCAGTCGCCTCCTGGCCAGCTGGGCTGCTCCTGGCAGTCGCCTCATGGGCAGCGGGGCTGCTGCTGGCGGTTGCCTCCTGGCCAGCGGGGCTGCTGCTGGCGGTCGCCCCCTGGGCAGCGGGGCTGATGTTGGTGCTCGCCTCCTGGGCAGCGAGGCTGATGATGGCGGTCCTGTCTGGGCCAGCGGGGCTGAATGCTGGCGGTCGCCTCCTGGGCAGCGGGGCTGATGCTGGCATTCCTGTCTAGGCCAGCGGGCTGCTGGCGGTCGTCTCCTGGACAGCGGGGCTGCTGCTGGCGGTCCTGTCTGGGCCAGTGGGGCTGCTGCTGGCCGGCTCTTGGGCAGCGGGGCTGATGGCGGTCTTCTACGACGTGCTGATCTTACCAGACTTGCCGGGTTTCTTGTGCCCCTTCCCCACCTTGGAAGGTGTTGCAGCTGACTCCACACTCCCACCTGTACCCCTGGAAGCGGGATTGCTGGCTGTTGTCTTCCCCCTCTCCCGCCAGGCACTGGCCAACTTTTGATGCTTGACAAGTGAGGGACTGTCCGTGCTCTGGCTCCTTGCCACACTGGCTGCCCTGCTGCCTGGTGCACTCCAGAATCCGGTGACTACTGGCACCACTGGTCCCAGAGATGTTGTGGCTGAGGTGCTAGGTTGGGACCTGGAGAGTCGGGCCCTAGGAGAATGACGGGGTGGGGAAGGTGAGGGAAAGAGGTCAAGGGTGGACAGGAAAAGCTTCTTAGGAACACTGGGACGGGTAGCTGGGGGGGGTTTAGGAGTGGAGGAAGAGGTTGTGGTTGTAGGAGGTATACGTTTGGTGACTTTGGGTGAAGGTGCATGTGCTGGAGGCTGTCGTGAGGTGGATGGCTGTTGGGTGGGTGTGTGCCTGCGTTTGTGTACCTTGGGAGGTGGTGCCACAGACACACTGGGAGAGGACACAGGGGATGTGTGAATGGTAGTGGGGGTGGTGACTGCACGTGAGGTAGGTGTGGTGGTGGGTGTGCTGGTGATGGAAGTAGTGGCTGTAGATGTAGTGCATGCAGGTGTGAGTGGAGACGAGACAGGGAGGGAGGAGGGAGACAAGGAGGAGGGGGACACAGTGGAGGCAGTGGATGTTGGTATGTCTGCATGTGTGTGATGCTTGCGTGAGTGCCTGTGGGATGTGTGGTGCTTATGTCTGCCTGAGCTTCCTTTGTGTGTTGAGGTGTGTGCATGCTGGTCTGATGGTGTGCTTGGGGTAGGCTGAGGTACAGGGGATTTGGTCTGGGTGAAGGAAGTTGGAGGGGGGAGGCTAGAGACATGGACAATGGCTGCCATCAGTGCTGAGGCCAGAGTCTGAAAAGCTCGCTGAAGGGCTGCCTGACCATAATGAATGCCCTCCAGGAATGCATTGGTTTGTTGCAACTGTCTCTCTACACCCTGGATGGCATTAAAAATGGTAGACTGCCCAACAGTGAGGGACCTGAGGAGGTCAATGGCCTCCTCACTGAGGGCAGCAGAGATGACTGGGGCAGCGGCTGAGGTGCATAGGGCGAAGGAGATGCCCACCCTCCTAGGTGAGCGGGCACGGGGCAAAGGCTGAGGGACTGCTGGGAGGGCGTGCTGGAGGGGGGGTGGCGGTTGTACCTGTAGATGCGGGGGCACAGATGGGGCCGCCACCACAAGGGAGCTCCCATCAGAGGACAAGTCCTTATCACTAGTGTCAGCTCCTGTCCCCGCCGTGGAGCTCCCCTCGCCCTCCGTCCCACTGGTGAAATCAGACTCCATAGTGTCGCCCTCCAGGGCCATGTGGGATGCAGCTCCCTCCTGCTCCGGTGCCACTGTTCCTCTGCCTGATGATGCTAATGCACACATGTACAGGGAGACCACAAAAAGAGGGGGTGGTAAGACAGAAGAAAGACATGTTGAGTGCATGCATTACCGCTACCGTTGGCGGACACGACAGACACAGAAGCCCCCTGCACTATGCTGCACACTTGGGATCCACTATTCAATCCCTGGGACATGGCCTACAAGGCTATGTTCGATATCTGCACACATGGATGTCACAGTAGCCTGACTAGGTGTAGTTGGCACTGTACCCAGGTGGGGTGGGGTGCCACAGGGTCTGCCTGAAAAAGGGGACTTAACTAGCACACTCGCCCTGGCCTAGGGAAAACCACAGCCCACCTCCCCCACCCAGACACCTCCACTGTGCGCTGAATCAGCAGAATGAGAGTGTACTCACCCCCTTGTTGCTGCTGTGATGCCCTCAAGCGCCCATCCAACTCCGGGTACACCACCGCCAGGATCCTGAACATCAGGGGGGTCATGGTGCGACGGGCACCCCTCCCACATTGGGAGGCCATCCCCAGCTGGGCCTCCACCATCTTCTTGCTCCAGCGGCGAATGTCCTCCCATTTTTTCCGGCAGTGGGTGCTCCGTCTGTGATAGACCCCAGGGTCCGGACGTCCTTGGCGATGGCACGCGAAATATCCTTCCTCTGGTGGGCGCTGACCTACATGAATTGTACAGGGGAAAAAGAGAAGATATTACCAACTGCACCCTCACAGTCATTGGCCCGCATCCCTATCCTTGCCAGGTGGCACATGCACTCACCGTTGTTTCGTGCACGCATCATTCTCCCCCCCTATCTTTCATCCACACCACTCCACACAGGCATTGCCCATATAGCATGCTCACAGTGTACTTACCTGTTTGTCTGGAGTACCGAATAGTAGCGTGTACTGGGGGAGGACCCCATCCACGAGTTTCTCCAACTCCTCCGTGCTGAAGGCAGGGGCCCTTTCCCCAGACGCAGGAACCATTGCCTCTTCCAGACTGAGGTCACAGCAGCACTTGCAGTGTATGTCCTCTCCTGTCGAAGATCAGGTATCGAGTGATTGAACAGATAGAAAATGCCAGTCACGTCCACAGTGGTGCGTACCGTGACCGCCGGCGTACATCATCATTGGCTCCTGGCAGCCATAGGGTCCAATGTTAACCGAATCAGAATTGCGCTGCGGTCTTCGACCGCCTACCACAACGGTGTACAACACCAGCGCAGTTACCTCACATCCCATTGTCCCACTTTACAGGTCAGGCAGCCGCCATTTCAGGGGACCACATGGCTTTATTTTTAACTGCGTCACACATACCTAGGCCTTGCCTCAACACTCATACATGCAAAATTCGGATTATGAATGGTTTTCTGAGTAAGCTGTGTGTACGTACCTCCGAGTTGGTTGACCCTGTGCTGGCTGTTCTCCTCCATAGGCACCGTCTGCTGGGGCATGTGAGGAGATGACGCATCCTCCGGTGTACAGACCGCTGGTGGACCGGTCAACAATGGAGGAAAGACATGTGATCATCACCTATAGGCTTGATCGTGCCACAATCCTGGAACTGTGTGACAGTTGGAGCCAGACCTGATGTCAGCTATGCGTCATCCCACAGGAATCCTGGAAGTGCAGGTGCTGTCAGTACTCCATTTCCTTGCAAGTGGGTCTTTTCAAACAACAGTGGCCATAGCATCAGGGATGTCCCAGCCTATGTTTTCCAACGTGTTGTCCAGAGTGTTGTCTGCCCTGCTGAAACACATGCAGAGCTACATCGTGTTCCCTCAGGTGGAGGATTTGCATACAGTGAAAGGTGACTTCTATGCCCTTGGACTATCCCCAACATCATAGGTGCCATTGATGGGACACATGTGGCCTTGGTCCCGCCCCGCAGGAGTGAACAGGTGTACAGAAACCGGAAGAGTTCCCATTCGATGAATGTGCAGATGGTGTGTTTGGCCGACCAGTACATCTCCCATGTTAATGCCAAATTCCCTGGCTCAGTGCATGACGCTTACATCCTGCGGAATAGCAGCATCCCTTATGTGATGGGGCAACTCCAGAGGCACCATGTGTGGCTATTAGGCGAGGACATCCACCCAATACAGTGTGACTAGGTTTCTGGGTCTGGAGATGTCCCTTTGAGTTAGAGTATGTCTAACAGTTGCCTCTCGCCATTTGCAGGTGATTCTTGGTACCCCAACCTGTCATGACTACTGACCCCAGTGAGGACTCCCAGGACAAGGGCAGAGGAACGCTACAATGAGGCCCATGGGTGAACTAGGAGGATTATGGAGCGGACCTTCGGCCTCCTGAAGGCCAGGTTCCGGTGCCTCCATATGACAGGTGGTTCCCTATTCTACTCACCAAAGAAGGTGTGCGAGATCATCGTGCCTGCTGCATGCTTAACAACTTAGCTTTGCGATAAACAGGTGCCTTTTCTACAGGAGGATGGTCCAGATGGAGTTGTTGTGGCAGCTGTGGAGCCTGTTGACAGCGAAGATGAGGAAGCATAAGAAGAGGACATCGACAACAGGAGCTCTGTGATCCTGCAATACTTCCAGTGAGACACAGGTAAGAATACAATCCTGCCCACTCCATGTACTTTAACACTACTACCTCTCTACTGTCTGTCCTTTTCACACAGTGTATGGTCACTAAGTTGTCACTTTCCCTTACGATTTCACAGATGTGGGTCCCATTGTGTGACATCTGCTTTGTTTCCTCATGGACTAGAGCTGTGTGACATAGGTATGTTGACATTACAATTGAAAGAGCATTTTGTCACTGTAATTGCTAATACACTATTTTGAAATCACAGACAGACTCCAGATTGTTTTGTGCTTTAAGGGTGTTTATTTAAGTGCTAAATATTGGAGGGGGTTGTAAAATGGTGAGGGGTGATGGTGGAGGAATGTCCATGGCAGAGTCTAAGCTATTAGTCTCACAGGTGCATTGTCCAAAGGGGCATAGGAAGTGGAGCTGTGGCAGTTTGAGGATGGACAGGGTGACAAGGTTGGACAAAAGTATGACATTCAGGGCGGTCTCATTTCTTGGCGGGGGTCTTGGCATCGTTCTCTGTCTTTGTCCTGGATCTCATGGACCGTTTGCAGGGTGGTTCTCCCTCTGCAGGGGGTGGGGTGCTGGTGCGGTGGTCCTGTGGCAGTGCCTCCTGTCCACTAGCGCCGGTGGAGTTGCTGGGCAGTTCATCGTCCAGGCTAGTGTCAGGTGCCCCTTTGTTGTGCCACAGTGTCCCTCCTGGTGTTGAGGACTTCCTTCAGCACCCCTATGATGCTGCCCAGGGTGGAATTGATGGATCTGAGTTCCTCCCTGAACCCCAAATACTGTTCCTCCTGCAGCCGCTGGGTCTCCTGAAACTTGGCCAGTACTGTAGCCATCGTCTCCTGGGAATGATGGTAGGATCCCATGATGTTGGAGAGTGCCTAGTGGAGAGTGGATTCCCTGGGCCTGTCCTCCCCCTGTCGCACAGCAGCCCTCCCAGTTCTCCTGTTTCCCTGGGCCTCTGTCCCCTGAACGGTGTGCCCATTGCCACTGCCCCCAGGTCCCTGTTGTTGCTGGGGTGGTGGGTTAGCCTGTGTTCCCTGTAGTGGTGGACACACTGCTGCTTGATGTGTCCAGGGGACAGAGGTATGGGCCCGCTGGGTGGGTGCTGTGCTGGTGTTTCCAGAGGGGGCAAGCTCTGTAGTGGCCTGTGCCAGTGTGAGGCGAACCGACTGTCCCGAGGTCCCAGATGGCCCGAGCTGGTCATCTAGATCCAGTTGGACAGAGCTGCTGTCATCACTGTGGGCCTCTTCTGTTGGTGGTGTGGACATGTGTGGACCCTCCTGTACGGTGACGTTGGGTAGGGGTCCTGCAGGGGTGTAAAAGCATGATTATTGCATCTGGGTGTACCATGGTGTGCAATGGGTGGGTGACCGTGTACCCCAGTGCTTGCATTCCTGTGTGGGACCTTGTGTGATGATGATTTAGGGGATGTATGGGTATGTGCAGTGGCCATGCATTGGTGATGGGTGTCCATGCTTTGTTGTTGCATGCAGGGCTTGGTGTTGGGATGTGTGGTTTGTGATATTGGAACATTTGTGAGGAGTAGGAGTGATGGGTGTGAGGGCGAGGGTGGGGGTATGTGATGGCATGCAGGTAGGGTGGGGGAGATAGTAGTTAAAGTTTGACTTACCAGAGTCCATTTCTCCAGCTACTCCTTCGAGGCACTCAGGGTGCAGAATAGCCAAGACTTGCTCCTCCCATGTTGTTAGTTGTGGGGGAGGAGGTGAGGGTCTGCCGCCAGTCCTCTGAACCGCAAGGTGGTGTCTTGAGACCACGGAATGCACCTTCACCCATAGGTCGTTTCACCTCTTCCTGATGTCATTCCTATTTCTTGGGTGCTGTCCCACTGCGTTGACCCTGTCCTCTATTCTTCGCCATAGCTCCATCTTCCTAGCTATGGAGGTGTGCTGCACCTGTGGTCCGGATAGCTGTGGCTCTACCCAGATGATTTCCTCCACCATGACCCTGAGCTCCTCCTCAGAGAACCTGGGGTGTCTTTGCCGTGCCAATGGGTGGTGTGGGTTGGTGTGTGTTGTGATATGTGGGGTGATATTTAGTGGTGTGTTGTGTGAGGTGCGTGGATGTTATGTGGGTGATGGTATTGTGTGCCTGTGGATGCTTGGTTGTAGATTGTAGTGTCTCTCTCTAGCCTTCTGTCACAATTGTGGTCGTAGGGGTTTGTGGGTGATGTGGGTGTGTGTTTTATATTGTATTGGGTGTGTGGGAGTGATGTGTGTATGTGTATCAGGTGTGTGTATTTTGAATTGTCCAATGTGGTAGTGTTTTGTAAGATTGTGTGTATTTTGAGTGCGGCAGTGTGTACCGCCAATGGAATACCGCCGTTGAAAGACCTCCGCGTGGATTCGTCGGTCGTGATAGTGTGGGTGTATTTATGTTGGAGTGACGGTGGAGGTTTTGTTTTTGCCAGTTTATCACGGACCTTTGGTGTGGCGGAATTGTGTGGGTGTCTCAATTTTGGCGGATTCCGAGCTGTGGGTCATAATGACCGTGGCGGAATTCCACTGCTGCAGTGGTGTGTTGGCGGTCTTCTGCACGGCAGTAAGCGGCTTTTACCGCCAATGTTGTAATGACCCCCTATATGTCCAGTCTAGGGCTACATTCAAATCCTAATTTTGATTACAAAAAATATTACATTATCACTTCATAAAGTATTTTATTTCTCCAATATATGATTTATACAATTACACAAAAACTAATATGATGAATGAAAACTACAACACTAACTCAATCACACCACATTCATACTGGAATGAAATATACTTATACATAGAAAAAAGATAAATACTCAATTACAAAAAATCCCTAAAAGACTCAAATACACTAGAAATAAATATCCATGTACATATAAAGATTGCTAAAATACAATATCTAACATTACAAAAATCTAGAATAGTGATGTAGTAGGAACCCGAAGCCTACGCACGTTTTGGTAATCCTCTCTTAATGAGGCCACCTTCATCAGGGCAGTTCCCAACCATCTAATCAAATGTTGTAGTAGGCCCAAGGACAGGACAGTCAGACAACACTGTACATTATGTTCTGGATGCTCGTCACATTGATAGATGACATCTGCAAGGTAGCGGGTGTATAATCTCTCCCAGGTGGAAAACCATCTCTTATGGAAGGATGTGAAACATGACCATCGGCTTCCACAATGAATGCTTCCTCTACATTGGGATGATCAAAAATGGGAGCTGAAGTAAAGGCCTTTTTTAACTCTTGAAACGCCTCATCTGTTTCTTGGGACCAGTTGAAGACGGTCTTTTTCCTTAACAATTTGGTAATCGGTGCTATCTTTTGGGAGAAGTGATGGATGAAGCGTCAATAGAAATTTGCAACGCCCAAAAAATATTGGATTTCGCGTACTGATTTTGGTGTGGGCCATTCTGCTACAACTTAAATCTTTCTTTCAGTCAATTGCATGCCTTTAGGTGTTAAAATCACTCCCAAAAATTCTACCCTTTTGGTATGGAACTCACATTTGCTTAATTTGCAATACAAATTATGGGTTCTTAATGTTTGTAACACCTTTTTTTACATGTCTTTCATGGATTTCTTCGGAGTTAGAATAGATCGGTATTTCATCGATGTAAACGATGACAAAGATGTCTAGACATCGTTTAGGAAATATTGAAAAGCCGCGGAGAAAGCCATTTTCCTCTCATCTCCCTCTTGAATTCGAAACAGGTGATAAGCACCACGTTAATCAAGCTTGGCGTAAATAACGGCTGATTTTACCTGATCTAATAAAACTGGTATGAGGGGCAGTGGGTATTTATTCTTAACAATGATTTAGTTTCTTGCTCTAAAGTCAATACAAGGTCTCAACTCACCATTAGCTTTTGGTACAAAAAACAGTGGAGAAGCTGATGGTGATCGTGATGGCCTAATTAGCTCATTGGCTAAGCATTGATCGAGATATTCTATTAGGACCTGGTTTTCTTTCTCTGATAATGCATAGATTTTACAATTTTGTATATTGGCGCCGGGTACAAGATAGATTTGGCAATCGTACGACCTGTGAGGTGGTAATGAGCTTGCTTTCTTTTCACAGAAAACATCAGTATATTCTGAATACTGTTGCGGCAGATCAATTTCCTTCTCTGCTACAGTAGCAATAGAGTGTTGGAGATTTTCTTCTTTGTCTCTTCTTGGTTGAAGACACTTATTTAGGCAAGAGGATGAAGAAAAATGCAAAACCTGGTTGCGCCAGTCTATGCTTGGATTGTGTAACATTAACCATGGCATTCCTAAAATAAAGCCATACTAAGGTGCTTGGATTATATCAAAGCGGATTATCTCACAGTGGTTCAAATTCCTGTCATCCTTGCAAGTCATTTGCATTCATGAGGTTTGCATAGTAAAGGGGCCTCCTGCCAATTCACTACTGTCAACTGCATAAACAACTTCAGGAACCTTCTTCTTGACACTGGGTATTTGTAAGTTTAATGCAGTTTGTTGATCCACAACATTTCCTGTTTCCTCTGAATCAATTAAAACTTGTACAGTATGACTTTTTCCTTGTACAGTTAGTTGTGCTAGAATTCGAAAATGTTTGACATAGCGATTAGTAGAAGAACACTCTGAAAGGATTGTCAATTTGCCCAAGAGGTCCCCTTTGTTTTTTCATTGGCCTTTTAGTTTTCCTCTGTGTTTTCCAAAGCAACTGCTATCTTTTTCTTTGCCACAATTGTTGGATCAATTTTGCCTTTGGGCTTCACTTGGCATTCTTTTACGAAATGACCCTTCTTCCCACAGTACATACACTGTCCATTTCTTCGTTGTGTATCTTTTTCCTCTTTGGTCAATGGTGGACGAATGGTTCTGATATCCATTGGTTCTATGGTAGAATCGGAGGACAACTGTGGGTTTCTGAATCTTTCAATTCACCAGTTGGGTTTTTCCGATTTTTTCCTTTCTGTGATTCTATGGTCTAGCTGCAGGGTTAGATTAATTAAATTAGTACAGGTTTTTGGTTGAGGTTCAATTTGGGCCAAAATGCCTTTAAGTTCATGTTTTAGTCCTTGATAAAACACTGCTGACCTTTTTTTCTCTGGCCAAGCGGTTTCCACTACTAACCGATTGAAATACGTTATCAAGTCTTTGTTTCCTTGGCGTAACTGTTTGTCTGCAGTCATGGTACTTGAGCGCCTGTCAAATACTTTTTCAAATTTGTCCACAAAAGACGCCAATTGTACAAAAGTGGACTATCTAATCGGACTAATGGAACTCCCCAAGTAGCTGTGTCACCAGCCAGGTAAGAAATAAGGAATGCAATTCTAGATTGTGAATCCGGAAAGGCACTGGGACGACAAGTAAAATGTAGTTCCACCTGCTTGAGAAAAACTTGAACCTTATTAGGAACTCCCTCCAAAAAACCTTTCCGGTGCGGACAATGGAATTTGTTTTGCCACGTTCACGGCAATGTTAGTAGGTGTGGAGTGTGTAGGACGAGGTAGAGGCATGGGTCCTGACCCATCCACCTTACTCTGTAACTGGGTTACTTTAGCAATTAAATCGACTGTAACATTTTTTTAATCTGTTAAATTTCTTTGCATTTGAGTGACTACCTGCATAAGGGTGTATAAGGTGGCCATCCAGCACAGTCCATGTACAGACCAAGAGGAAAGTATAACTTATGGGCTCACTATTCTATCACAGTGCCCTTTCCTTGGGATCTGCACGCTGCTGAGCAAAAGGCCCACCTCCAGGCGTCACCAACTCAGAAAGCTATTAGGGGAGGGGAATTAGGATAGGGAACTGCAGGGAAGGAGATCTGAAAAAGAATGGTTAAAACATATATGCATATACTCATTCATAGCAGTATTCGCTCACAAAATATGTTCCTGGGCAAAGGCGTCTCCAATAGCAAGTTGAGATCCTTACGGACTGGGGGTGGCCCTTCTTTGAATCATGAGACAAAATAAACTGTGATCTCAGGTATTCATAACAGTATTAACTCACAAATATGCTCTTGGACAAAGGTGTCTCCAATAGCAAGTTAAGACCCTTATGGACGAGGCATGGCCCTTCTTTGGATCATGAGATAAAATAAACTGTGAGCTCAAGTATTCATAACAGTACTAACTCACAAATATACTCCTGGACAAAGGCATCTCCAATAGCAAGTTGAGACCCTTATGAAGTAGGCGTGGCCCTTCTTTGAACCATGGGACAAGAACAAACTATACTCACAATGCCTGAGGATGGCATGAGCTTTAGACAATGATCACACTTAGAATAAGAACTGGATAACAATTATACTCTTGTTAAATGAATGTCTGTTCTTGGCATAGAAATCCTCAAAACCTTAATATATATATATATATATCTCACATATCACACTCCAAAAAACAATAAAAAGTACGTCTGGCTTTTCTCTTTGTGCTTGGAGCGCTTTGATCATTGTGTCTGAAGCACTTTACTCATTGTGTCTGAAGCGATTTACTCGTTGTGTCTGAAGCGCTTTGCTCGTTCTGCCTGAAGCGCTTTACTCATTGTGCCTGAAGCGCTTTTAAGTTTGACCAAACAAGACCTTACCACCATGAGTACGACCTACTCGTTTTTTAATGTACAAGAGGAAATATGAATACTCTGCCATGCTGCCATCCAGCTCTTTCCTGAGAGGAACTCCAACGAGGTCAGACCAAACCGAAGTCTGCAAAATAGTGAGCAATGTGCTTTGGTGTGGCTGGGCTTTATAGGCCTGCCACACCCCAAGATGGCCGCTGCCTCTAAAACCTTGGGAGTTGTAGTCCATTCATAGAATGCCACTGATAGGTACATCATGTTCATCAATGCCCTGACACTGCAGCTACATGAGCTTTACCACAGGGCAGGTGACATCCATGATCATTCCTGGAGCAAGAGGGGATAAATAGCGGCGCGCATGAAGTGCTGCAAAGGCGCGAAGTGGAGGCCAGGGTGGGTCCTGGACCGCACACAGCCTTATTCCTGACAACAGCCTTATACAATAGTAATTGAACTCACATGTGATATCACAAAAACAAAAGCCCTGATATATACTTTTATGTGCAAAACTGTGTTAGCTGAGTTTTGCATGTAGAAGTATAGCACCGGTTGGCACCGTACCTGAATGCTGGGTGCCATATTTAAGGAATGGCGCTAGCCGGAGGTAATGCCCGGTTAGCGTCATTGTAAATTATGCCTACCGGGTGGGGGAGGCGTAGGGGGAACCAGAGGTTGTGTGCTGAATAATAGTGCTACACTGTTTAGAGGCCAAAACATTGCCTCTAGGCAGAGTAACGCCATTTCCTGGTGCACAACCCCCATGGACATGGCTCCTGTCTTAGTATAAATAGGAGTCCTGCCCTCCACCCCAATGGCCATGCCCAGTTGACAAATAACCTCTGGGCATGGCCATTGGAGCCAGTGCCAAGCAGGGGGCCATCGGTTAGGGCTCCCGGGAGGGGTCTCTGAACACGGAAACATGCCCACAGGTCCACAAACGCCTGCCCTGAACCAGGCATTAAATAATGGGCCAAAGCAAGCTTTGCACCATTTTTGACTGCTTCTCCCCGGTGCGTGATTTTAGCACAGGAGGATAAATATTTCACTAAGGTCTTAGTTACTTTTGCACAGGAACGCCTACTTTGCATCTCATTGACACAAGGTAGGTTTCCACATGCAAAAAATGACTTTAACTACATAACCTTGGTGCTAGACATGTCTAGTGCCAAAGTATAAATCTGGAATTAGTTTTGCCCCAAATTTGCGTCTAAAAAATGATGCAAATTCAGCACAAAACAAGTATAAATATGCCACAAATCCTTTACATCTAATGGTATAAATGCAGCATACAATGAGAGTGATCCTTCCACCTCGAAATCCAAGCAAAAAGTCACCAGGAAGTGGATGAGCACTTGGGGGAGCTTGCTGGACACGAACCGGAATTTGGAGTCTCTGGGGCACTTCATTCCTGTTGAAATAAAAGTAAAATAAAAAATGAGCTTTTGCACTTCCGTTGAAATAGAATACCTACTTGAAAAAATATTTTAGAGTAGACTTAGTTGCTTCTCAAGTAAAGAATCTGCTCGAGGTGCAGCCACAGGAGCTTGAGCTCACCAGCATCATGAAAAAGATACCAGAAGGCACTGTCACTGCCAGAAGGCCTGCTACCAGCTGCAAAATCTTGTGCACACTCACAAGTGGCTGAAAAGTATTGCAGCAGTCGCCAGTATGTGCCTAAACAAGTCTTGCATATGCCAACAGAAAACAAATCCCTCCACGCACTGGAAGGTGAAATTTATTGGGATCTCTGTGTTACATGCATAGAGCGGAGTTTCCTAATTCTGCAGCCTCTGCGAGGGGAGTGTATTTTTCCACCCACTCTTAGTAGGAACTTAGACTTTGCTAAGGCTAGCTTTTAGAGGAGAAGAGTATCATCTCTTCTCAACTGGAATAAATATCCTGATAGCCTCAGTTTCTGGGCCAGGTAATTTGCTTTACCTTTCTGAAGTGCTTTGTGCGTTATGCAGTTGAGTTTGAAAATGCTCAAAGCTTTGGATCAAACTCTCTTCAAAGTGATTAGAATGGGTTAGATATGGTTGCATTATTTTGTGACAAGTGTGGTGGCTGCAGTGAAAGGCTGAATAAAGAGTGGCAAGGTATAGTTTGGGTATTAACGAGTAAATCTGCATTATGGACTTTACATAATCTAGTCTTCCTACATCTTAGGCTTGTACAACTTGGCTAAGACCATGGTCTGGCATGAATTATTTGATGCCTCAGAGAACATTTCAGTTGAATTGAACTCCCTTGGCTAGGTCATTAACATGATGTTGAAGATTGAGGTGTATTTCCTGGCTGAAGTCTAGGGATCACACAATAACACACATTCCACTATTTTAGAATTATTGTCCCATATTGAAGTTTCTTTGATCTCTTTTTTGTCAGTGTGAGTGAGGTTGCAGGAGAGATCAGTAAAGGTTTCATCTTGAGGGGCTTTACTTGAACTACTGATAGGTCATCCAGGATTGGATCATATCGAGTTAATGTTATTATAAATTGCCACTTGTAGAGTGCCCTGTACTACAATAATTACCATAAAACATTTTAGGGACAGTATTGTGCTAGTTGGGGACACCCCATCTATCACCTATTCACTCACATATGCACATGCAGACACACACATACCACACCTCACAGTAAAAAGATCTTCAGATTCTTTCCTTACACAAAAGTGGACCTGGCCATAATCTTCCTTGTGTAAGATCTGGGTAATTCTAACTATCTCCATGCCCATGCCTTTAACGTCAAAGGCATCCCAAAGAGATGGGTTATTAATAGAATTTAATGCAGTGTGCAAACCGATAAATGTTTGAAAGGGCAACTATTTATTCAACCTTCTTGGGCTCAATTAACTTTCTCACAATTTCTGCATATTTGGCTGTGAATGAGCAGGAATTTCCCAAGAAGTTTTGCTAAGGAATCTCCCTTCTTGAAGATGAGTAAAATGACAGCCTAGAATAGTTTCCAGGATTCTGGAATATTCCTCAAATCCAATAAGATATTAAAAGCCAATTAAGGGGTTTACCCAGTATCTTAGGACTGACTTTATATAGGTTTTCAGGGATGGACGATTATTGCAGAGATGCAACTACTGGTCTTTTTACACTAAAACTGTGCCAGTTGTTTCATTTAATGGCAAAATATGGTACTTTCACAATTGTGTCAGTAACATCTTTGCATAGAGGTGCTGGTATAGGTGTTCTTTCCATTCAAGAAGTATCTATTGGAAGATAAAGACAAGAAAATGTGTAAATGAGTTGGTGCTTCTAAACACAAGATCAAGTTTGGATGGAACACCATGCCACCTTCATCATGCTGAAATCACCTGATGTCTTATTTATTATCTTTCATGTAGCTTATTATAGGCTGGGAACAGGAAAGGCGAATGCATCAGCCATTGATATGGACAGGCAAACGAACTACATGTGTTAAATTGAATATTTTATTCTCAGACAGCAAAGCATATAAAAAGAAAAGGCAGTGGCAAAGTCAATCAGTTTCACCTTTTGGCTTTTCAGTGCAGACCTACTGACCTTGTCAATTGTTTGTGCTGATGCTGTTGAGCATTGGCAAAAGAAACAAAATATTAGTGCTTATACTATAAAAACAACAAAAAAGTGCAGTAGTGTATGTGTGTATATTCATCATCAAGCATGCATATGTATATATCATGATGATCTTTATGATGTATGCCAATGCACATCACCATTTTTCAATTTATCATTTCAAGCTGGTGTATGATGATATTGGAATGGTAAATTTACAAAAAAACTAACAAGAACACATGAAAAAAGGAATGGACAACTTGCTGTCACAGGGCCTCCACAAACAATTGAAAAACAATTTATTTTCAAAAAAGAAAGTAATGGAGAGGGGTGGTGGAGCAATAGAAGAGCGGTGGGGGAAGGATGTCATTGATGTGTGGTGGAAGGAAGTCAAATGTGAGAGCAGTGGGGGCTGTCCAAGAAGCAATGGAGGAGGAATATGTGTTAAACCTATAAAGAAAATTAGAAAGTCAGTGAGAAAAACAATGGAGCTAGGGGACAATGTGAGGGGGAAGGAGTAACTAAGGGGGTGAGTAAGAAAACTAACATACTCTCATGTAGTGCCACAAGGAAAAAAAATAGTTCCCATAATACAAGCAGTGGACATTCACAAGTCATCCAATCAGAACACAGTCATGAAAAAGGCTCCAGAAGCAGGACAAATGAAGAAGAATATAAAGGAAAGCCATTGAATAAAAACATAGAAATGAGATCGACAAGAAAGTCATATAAAATCTATATATAACATTAATCTACATTAATATTTAACATAATATTCTTATAATTTGTTTCAAGATTAATAGACTTCTTTTACTTTTCCCTATACTTTACTTTAGGGAGATTGCAGTTGGGGCAGAGATCTGCATATGGTAAAGTTTGGAGATTAGTCCATTTTTGTGGTCTCACATTCTAGCCCATATTCAGGTACTGGCAAGAGTTCAGCATATAATTCTTCAGCCAGTTTCTTGAGTACTTAGGTGCATTGACGTTGGTGGGCTCTGGATCATTATCTGTAATGGTGCTGACATCCCTATGGTAAAGTATATTATTTAGTCCATATTTGTTTTGTCCAGGTTCTGGCAAGAGTTCAGACGAAAATTCCCCTGACAGTTTCTTGTCCACTTGGGTGCACTGACAAAGGCGAACTCCGGCTCACTACTTGTAGTGGCGTAGTTGCCACTCAACTGCTTTTTCTTTGGTACTTGAGGTCACCTGACAGCAACTGAAGATTGTGCAAAGGCTAACATTCCTCCTTGTAACCATCCACTTTAGATTCATATTGTGTGCTGCCAATAAACATTTTGTGGAGTACTTTAGTTATGTGGGTGCAGGTTCCTCTAATAGTGTATGAATGTTACAGTTACATATTTATGGGAGTGTTCCCTACACTCACATCCTGCAGACTGTATTCCTTGACATCTATGCCTTTAGCTCCCTTGACACGTTCAGAATCCTTAAAGTCAGTTTAATATTGTGATATCTGTTTTAAGTTCACATTTGAAATAGTGATTCTCTCATCAGGTCATGAACATTAAGCATGCTCTCCTGTGTCTACTTGTGAAAATTGTTCATACTTTCTATGCATGAAGGCAAACTTGGGCACAAGTGTCATGACTCACCTGCCACTAACGGAAAATCCTACATGTCCTAAATACTACAAACACAATGCCTCAGGACTGCCAAGGATATCTTGTAGGAAAAGTCTCTTTTCTTGTGCCCTGGCCACAAGCAATCAGAGTAGAAGCTACTGATTAATGTGGTTTAAGAAAGTCTTTTGGTTTCTACATTTTGTCTTTCCTGAAGGGGTGCTAACATCTTATTTAAAGTTTGGCACCATTGGGGAATATAGGTATTATTTTCTAACCACTGTCTTGGTTCATCCAGAAGGGTCCCGATCCACCATTCCAGTTTACTCCTCTTCAGGACTTTCTAGACACTCGTGTGCTTACCTACATGTCAGCCTTTCTTACAAGTTCCTTAAAAATTCAATCATTCAAATGTTACAAGTACAAGTATTTACACTACTGCCCCAAAGAAGCATTCACAAAATCTCTCCAGAGCAGTGGCACTTATTTGTGCTGACTCCGAGCTTCCTAAGATATTTTGCTGGTGTGCTGAAACCTGCTCTACATATGTCCTGCCCTCCAACCTCTCCCACCTTTCAACATTCCTTTTCTAGCTCTAGATTATCACCAAATATATGGCTGGCAACATCCTCTTGGTAAGTGGGATTTTGAATTTTCCCTTATTGGTGTTTACCTCACCAAACACTCACTGACACCATGAATGCTGGGTGCTAGGGTCTAGTGTGCATCATGCTCAAGCTTGTAAATGTTGTGCTCATGAGTGCAGACTTCCTCCCTTCTAAGACAAAGGACTCCTTTCTCTTTCTTTAAATTCCAAAGCAGCCAACTGTAGTTCCAACTTCCCTTCTGCTTTTCTCTACTTCAGATTCAGCTGCACAGCTTCCAGATAATCGAGGGTTACACTGCAGCCAGAAATGCTGCCTCTGTTTCTGTGTGATGGAGGTGAAGATGGGTGGTGTGGTACTTTCTCCTTTATGCCATCTAGACCTGCACTTCCTCTTCTGGAGTGATGTACAGCTGCCTTGCTTCCTCCCAGGCTCCTATTTAACTTAGCATTCCATAGTTGCTAAAGCTGAAGAAATTCCCCCCTTTCCATAACAGAGTTTTCATGGCCACTGCAGACAGGCATGACCGGGCAGCCAGATCAAACTCTATGATTCCTAAAAAAATAAAAAATGATTGAAATCTCCATTCCAAAAATGATTCAAGCAAAAATGAAAAATTGTCAATTAAAAATCAAGATGTTTAATGTGAATTTTGGGATCTTCGTATCTTCCCTTGGCGGGAGACACATAGCCGTGCTTTTCTCCTGAATGCCTTAAAAAAATATACAAGAATGAGCACTAGCCTTTCTAGAACAGACTTAGGCAAAGGGGGCAGAATACAGATACAATGGCATGAGAGAGGTTAGTGAACGTGATTTAAGAGAACCTTCAACGTTGAAGAGTCTTTACTCTTTTAAGAATCAACTCTGAGAATAAATTAAGGCTCTGATTTATACTTTTTGGGGCAAAACTGCACTAAAGCAGTTTTGCACCAAACATTTTAGTATCATCTTGCACCATTTCTGTGCACCAGCCAGGCACCATATTTAAGGAATGATGCAAGCCAGTGCAAAGGGTATGCTAGCGGCAAAAAAATGGCTTTAGTTGTATTGGGCTGGCAGTATGGAAGAAGGGGTTTTTACACCAAAACATGACGTTAGGCAGGTTAGGGTTTAAAAAATGACTCTAACCTGCCTAGAGTCATTTTCTGACGCAAAACCATCCATACCCCATGACTCCTGTGTTAGAAAAGACAGGAGTCATGCCAACCACCCCAATGGCTAGCACAGGGGACCAGGGTTGCCCAGGCATGGCCAATGCACCCAGTGCCATGTAGGGATCCCATTTCAGGGCCCCAATGGCACTTTAAAAAATAAAATAAATTACTTACCTGTACTTACTGGGATGGGGTTCCCCATCCTCAGCTGTCCCTCTGGTGTGGGTGGGGTTGTCCCTGGGGCCTGGGGAGGGCACCTGTGGGCTTATTCCATGGTGTTCCACCATGGAAATAGGCCCACAGGTCCCCTAACGCCTGCCCTGACCCAGGTGTTAAAAAATGGGGCAATGCAAGCTTTGCACCATTTATTGACCCCTCCTCCTTCCCGTGCACCATTTTTGCACAGGAGTGTAAATATGGCGTTAAGGCCATAGAGTCATTTTTTGCACAGGAACGCCTACCTTGCATCTCATTAAGGCAAGGTAGGTTTCCATTTCCAAAAAATGACTTTAACTCCATAAATTTGGTGCTAGACGGGTCTAGCACCAAAGTATAAATATGGAGTTACTTTTGCAACGAATTAGAGTAAAAAAAATAAAACGCTAATTCGGTGCAAACAGAGTATAAGTATGCCCCTAAGAGTGACAGGTATTAGCGCCTACTTGAGTTTTGTGCAAGCCTGAACATCAAGATTGTTGAATTAAGGCACAAGATGGATTCAGTCGGTTTGAGAGTTCTTGAGGTAGAGAGCTGAATTGAAACCATGGAGATGTTCAGTTGGCTTGAAATCAGAACTCTCTAGATAGGATACCAGTAAAGACCATGACAAAATTTGATGAATTAGAAAACAGATCCAATTGACAGAATCTTCACTTGAAGGCCTGAGGGCTTGAGGAAAGATGCAGAGGTACAAGTTTTCATCCCTCTTGGGTGATGACCAGAGAAATGTTAGACTGGACAGTGTTCACCGGGTATGGCTCTGTCAGTCGAGCACTTCCAGAGTCCCAAAGACATAGTGGTAAAATGGCATTACTGCTCTGAAAATAAGAAGTCTTGAAGGTATGAAGCAGCCAAGACAAGGTCTCATTCCAGGATTACTCTGGCATGTGTTTCAGGACATCTCTCAGGCAAAACCACAGAAGAGAATGAGTTTAAGGCCCATAACACAAAACCTCAAAGAGGAAAAAATGCACTATAGGTGGTCCTACCCTGTTGGTATGATATTTGAGTATAATGGAAACCAACATCTCTTTTTAGACAGAATGGAACTATCGGACTTCTTGAAGATAGATAATTTAGATAAACAACTCACTAGGGTGACCGCAAATCAAAGAGCTTGTTTTGCCCAGGTTGGCGTCATGAGTCGGCAGTGGTGTATTCCAAAGCTGCAGAGGTTCACAAACTAGGCAGTGAGGGTTGTGGCACAAGGGGGGTCCATAGGCTAAGCACATCTGCCAGGCATAGAGGTAACCAGGTGAGATGGGTCTACATGTCTCAGTACCCTGATTGAGTTTTCTCTGAGCTGCCTGCTCAGAGAAAACTCTGGTGATGAGTTGATAGCCAGACAATGCAGCAGCTTTGTATTCCTGAACTTCAAAGCCTAAGGCTGGGGGAAAGCTATACTTCTTGAATTCTGAACCTACTGATCCAGACATCGGCGAATCTGGGGCCATAATAGGGACCTCAGGACAATTTGTACTCTGGAGACATGGTAAGATTGAATCATTATGTTGATTATGTTTTCATGAGCATAGTTTGGTTGGTTGAGGAAGAGGGAGAGTGAAAGAGTGGGAGATAAATTTATGATTGATTATTTACTGACATCAATATTTGGATATAACACACCCCTGGGGTGTTGACTCTTTAGCAGACAGGAACCTTTTACATTGACCAATGAGGTAACCAGTCTCCCTTAGCATTAGGTATGTGAATAGCATGGTTAAGTCAGGTTTGGAGTGGATATTTCTACTTAATAAAAAGCATGGCATGATGTGTCTACAGGAGACACACCCTCATATGTATGATCAGTGCAAGATAAGATATAAAGCATACCCCCTGCACACTTTTTGTGTGCAAGAACAAGACAATGAAGTAGTTATTTTAATCAGGAGTGACTTGCATATTATTATCACAGGCACAAAAAGCAGCTAAAGATGGCTGGAATTTGATATTACTGGGAACCTGGCTATGTTATACATTCCTAATGTGGCCCAGAACACCTGCATACAAGTGTTTCTGGAGACCCTTTCGGGTATAGCGAAGAGTGAGATCACAATAGGCAGAAATTATAATCTGGTGGTGCAATACAATCTCTAAAGAGTTGGTTCCAGGGATGCACAGAATTAGCATTATTTGTTTTTGTGTAGTTATGTGAAGTGCAAATTCTTCACTTCATGCTATTCTTTAGCATGAAATGCATCCTTTCATCAATGTTTGACAGGAGGACACATTTCACAGTATGTTCTGTTGTTCCTGTGTTTTCAGAGACATTTTAACCAGGAATGGTAAGCTCACTGTATATTTTTATCTTAAAAGGCATGTAATTATGGGATATGGGGTCATTTTGAGAATTTCAGATAAAAAACAATGCAAAATTCCCTAAATTAAGCTAACTACACCAGTGTGATGTAAGTTTCACCCAGGTCTGGTAAATACTTGCAGGAGCCTTGTTTAAACGTTTAAGGAAGTGTTAGAAGATATGGGTTTCAGGGATGCTATAAAAGAGGTACACACACAAGACGAAGAATATACACATTTTTCAAGTCCATATACCACAATCAAGAATACATGACATACAGGGGAGCAATGCCCTGCTATTTAAAGTTGCTGCAGCTGAGTTAGACACAATTTCTCTATTCGATCAAGAATTAGCCATGACAACCAATCAAATTGGATGTGGCCTTCGGGTGGTACCAAGGGGCATATTTATACTCTGTTTGCACCGGATATGCGTCATTTTTGTTACGCAAATCCGGCGCAAACGTAACTCCATATTTATATTTTGGCACTAGACATGTCTAGTGCTAAAATATTGGAGTGGAGATCATTTTTGCCTGCGGAAAACTACCTAGTGTCAATGAGATGCAAGGAAGGCGTTCCCAGGCAAAAAATGACTCTAAGGCCATAGCACCTTATATATCTTCCTGTGCAAAAATCACGCACGAGGATGGGTTAAAAAAGCTTGCTTTGCATTATTATTTAATGCCTGGATCAGGGCAGGCATTAGTGGACCTCTGGGCCTATTTCCATGGTGGAACAGCATGGAATAAGCCCGCAGGTGCCCTCCCTGGGCCCCAGGGACACCCCACCCACACCAGATGGACAGCGGAGGATGGGGGACCCCATCCCAGGTAAGTACAGGTATTTTTTTTTTTTAAACTGACACTGGGGGCCCTCAAATGGGCCCCCTACATGGCACCAGGTGCAATGGCCATGCCCAGGGGACCCTGGTCCCCTGTGCTGTCCATTGGGGTGGTGGGCATGACTCCTGTCTTTTCTACGACAGGATTCATGCGGTATGGATGGTTTTGCGTCAGAAAATTACTCTAGGCTGGTTAAAGTCATTTTTCTTTACTCTAACCTGCCTATCATCATTTTTTGGTGCAAAACCCCCTTCTTCAATACCGCCAGCCCCACCCGGCTAACGTCATTGTTTTTTTTTACGCTAGCCTACCATTTGCACCGGCTTGCATCATTCCATAAATATGGTGCCCAACTGGTGCACAGAAATGGTGCAAGCCAGTGCTAAACTTTTTTAGGCTCAGTTTTGCCAACAAAAGTATAAATCAGGGCCTTAGCACCTTCATCTCTCCTTTCTAAGAGACCGGGGGCATATTTATAGGCACCTATTGCAACCTTGCGCCACATTAACGTCATTTATTTTGATGAGCCATATTTACTCTGTAACCACTTGCGCTACATTATGCCTGTGCCAGACATTATGTATGCAAAAGGGGCACTCGGTGCAGCACCACTTTCCATACTTATGCTACCCCGTGGCTAGGGAACAGATAGGTTAAGAGAGAGAGGTGGAATTTCATGCAAAGGGACAGTAGCAACCTATCTGTTTGTTTGGGAGGTGTTTAAAACAGTGATCCGTGGGAAGTGTATAGCACTTCGGTCCCACATTATAAAATTACGGGCTGTAATAACTCAAAAATTGGAAACAGAAATAAAGCAGGCAGAATCAGATTGTAAACTCCAACCTTCAAACCAACTGCTTTGAAAATAAATGGCGGATAAAGTGCTCCCATCCTGGCCATGCGGTTTAGACCTCTGTGAGAAATAAATTATCAGAGAGATTAGAACTGATTCGGGTAGATCCCTCCAGAAAGAAGAAGATACATTGGAAGAAATTTGAAAATTCTACTTGAATTTATATTCCATAGAGGAGCGTTCGCTGTCAGACCAGCAATCGTATGTTTTGCAGACAAGGTTATCAATTGTATCATTGGATCAAAGGGACAAGCTCAAAGCTCCCAGTATAGAAGAAGAAGTTAAATTAGAATTAAAAACCATAAAAACAATAATGCACCAGGCTTAGGTGACTTTACCAGAAACTTTTATACAACAAGGCCTACTAAATTATTTCCTAAATTGACAAAACCTCTTTAATTATTATTCTAAAGTCAAAACGGTTACTGGGCCAATGGGATTGGCCAAACTGGCAAACGAAGAAAATATGTACACCACTGCTCATCATACAGACAATATTGTCCTTATTAGCATAACCATGAAGTTATACACAAAATCCTTGTAACTTGGCTAAAGGAGGTCCCGCCAGGGCAGATTCATCCTCACTAGTGCGGATTCGTAAAAAACAGGTAAGTGCGCGATTAATATACGAAGGTCAATTCTGTCAACACCAGGGCAGTGCACGCTCTATTGTCGACTAGAATGCAAAAACCCAGCACTTTCAAAACAACGTAATTTATGCATTGTGCTGATATGTTGTTGTTTAACCTTTTGCATTGCAGAGTTCAATCCTGAAGTCTTATTTTTAATGTGCTTACAAATGCTGTTCATTTGCAATGTATTGCTGCAGGCTTTCAGAGTGTGTTAGGGTGTGGTCACTTTCCAGGGCCTTCGAGAGACTTTCCCTGCAACATGCCTGGGTGTGGTTGTGGGCTGGGCCAAGTCTCTATAAAAAGGAGCCAGCCCAGCTCCAAGTGCTCACTATTCAGAGGTCCCGGTGCAGAGCAGCAGCTACTTCCTGAGCTCCTGTCCCGGTGGCCTATTTGATCTTCCAGACATCTGACTTTCATTCTTAATTTGGAGATCCTTGTTCTGGGTGGTAAGACGGTGGTTGGGCTGGCCTCCCGATGCTGTTATCGAGAACTCTCATGTTCTTGGGCCTAATTCTTTTATGATTTGACAGAGTATTTTGCGAGTGTGAAATATGCGCTTGAGTGTTTGTGACATTTGCAGGGTGACTTGCGAATCGGCAAGACGCGCGATTCGTTTCATGATAATTTAATCTTGTTATTCATTGCGCGCTACCATTTTTTGACATTTACATGGTGGCTTAAGAATCGACAAGACGCGCGATTCGTTTTATGGTGTTTTAACTTTGTTGTTCATTGCGCGCTACCATTTCTTGACATTTACATGGTGGCTTAAGAATCAGCAAAAGACGCACGATTCGTTTCATTGTACTTTGATCTTGTTATTCATTGTGAGCTGTTATTTCTTGGCATTTACATTGTGGTTTACGAATCGGCAAGACGCGCGATTCGTTTAATGATGATTTGACTTTGATATGCATTGCGTACTACCATTTCTTGGCTTTTTACATGGTGACACTCGAATCGGCAAGACGCACGATTCTCTCCTCGAGTTTATTTCATGTTGTTTATTGTATGCCACTATTCTAAGATATTTATCAGGTAATAGTCGAGTTGATAAGTTATGTGATTTGTTTTTCCTGAATCCATATTGTGTTATTCATGGTGCACAATCCTTTTATGGTGTTTACTATATATGTATAGAAATCTACAATATGCGCAATTTGTGTTGAAACATTTTAAGAGTACACAGAAGATCAGAGTGTCTAGATGCAATATTGTATGGTCCTAGTGTGCATTCTCAAAAAAGGATTTATATGACTGGTTTAAAATTTAGTCAGAACGTTTTTCTGATTCTCATGTAAAGGAAAGTACTTGAATAAGAAAGTTTTCATTTAATCTATCTTGATTCCCTTACAGGTATCCGGCCATCATGAAACTTAGTCATTTTAAACTTAATTCTTAGATTGTTCATGTTTTCAGAATGACTATGTTTAGAATCATAGTCTAGTATTGATTTCAGGAGATATAATTTTCATATTGTGTGTTCTAACCTTTTTCTTACTACAGGTCTCCTTCCCAGCTGTTTCCCTTCCTAATCCCCTCTTCCCCTCTTGAACTCTCTTAGCCTCTGTGATTTATCTATCAGAGTCTTGGAGCTGTTCAGTGGTGGACGTGTTGGGAACGTGCGCAGACCCCGAGGATCTGGTGACTCTGGCAAATTCACTAGTTGAAAACGTAGACATGAAAGGTACTCCTGCGATTTTGCTGTTATTGAATGCCAAAAAAGTATTCAATTGGTCCTTTTTTAAAGCTTGTCCTATGGGAGAATGGCTTTGGCCCCAAATATTACGATAAGGTATTGACAATTTAGGAGCATCAAACAACCAGGATAGCCCTAAATGGTCACTATTTACATGCATGCACACCCTTTCCTTGCTACTACTTGCTCTAGTTGTTGAACCACTGGTTTGCTTAATTTGGAAATCACTAAACATAAATATAATGTTTGGGGCAGATGAGCACGAGATAAGTTAATACGTTGATGATGGCTTGCTTTTCCTGGGTGTTTCAAAACGGGTTCCGCCCATCTTATATGCCCAGATTTTTTTAGTTTTGGATCCTCAAGTTTTGGACATTTTTACTGTGGGTGAGTTTCACTACCTGTCTCAACCAAGGTAATCATATTGCAAATGTACTGAGCGTGTTTACCACCTGTGTGCTTAAGTCCTGTGGGGTATGAAACTGGGGTGAAAAAGGTGCAACCAGTTCATATTCGCAGGTCCCAAGATGATACGTGTACATTTCATGATTCAATTAGAATTTCTCTGGTTCAGCTCAGGATCAGAGCCTAAGCCTTTTGTCTCCCTGATGGGCAAAGTGAAGTACATTTCTCTCCAGGATCAGGAACAAAGGCCTCCCCACATAAAAGGAATAATTGGCAGTGTTCCTGAACCGTAAGGGGTCGGATGAAAACCTATATCTGTTAATTACCTGTCAAACTCTAACAGGGCTGGGGACAACCCAGACCTACTGGACAAAGGAAGGGCCAAGACAATTGGAGCCAACACAGGAGGGGGCTGGTTAGAAATTGAGTTACTGGTTGAGGGACAAAGACCTGCTGGAGGAGGAGCCACAATCCTTGTCCAAAAACAAATGTATGAGTTTTTTACTTCCAGGACTCTTAAAACTTGAAAGTATATCTCTTACTTTTTAAATACACTTCACCCTGCCCTCTGGGCTGTTCAGGGCCTAGAATAACAGGATCTTATATGTATCAAAAGGGAAGGTTTAGGTCTGGCAAAAGGTTTATTTGGCCAAGACGGTATAGCAGTTTAGAACTGCACCTACAGGGTACAATGGCAAGATTGAGACATGTTAAAAGGGCTACTTAAGTGGGTTGCACAATCAGTGCTGCAGGTCTACTAGTAGCATTTAATTTACAGCAATGGGTACCTGTAATACCACTTAACTAGGGCCTTACACGCAAATTAAATTGGCAAATTGAGTGTTAGTCAATTATGCCACCATGATTAAGGAGGCACCACAAGCACTTTAGCATTGGCTAGCAGTGGTAAAGTGCACTGACTCCTAAAAGCCAACAAAAACAGGTTCATGAAACAGGAGGATGAAGGCAAAGGGTTTGGGAAATGAGCAGTTTCAGCAGTGTACCTTGCAAGGGGCTGGCTACACTGGCTCCCTGCACCAGCTGCCCTCCTGGTCTTTGTCACTACGTGCTGAAGTCCAGATCTTCCCCCTAACCAGTCCTCAGAGGGTGTAAGGAGGCCAGCCCCACTGATCCTGGGGTAAACTGGGGCAGAGTACTTGGTCCTTTTGGGCATCAGGTGTTTCTCCTTCCAGTGTTCCATGGCTGCTGCAGTACCAGGGTCCAGCAGCAAAAAGCACAAATTCAACAACAGCCCTTTCTCTCCCTTGTGCAAGAGTTCTTGAAAGGGGATGGAAGGTTCTAGAAACCAAGTACCCTTGGCTGATCCCAGGTTATCGCATGACTTCTCCACCCCTGTCCCAACCCTCCTGCACAGCATGCTGGGACAGTTCCAGCACCATCCAGGCATCACTGGTCACATCTGCTCTGGGGGTTTCAGCTACCCCTCTAGCTGACATCACTGTCAGGGCCTTTCCCACCAAAACCTCACGGAGGAGCTCCAATTGTCTAGGCTCTCTCCTTTGCTCAGTGGCCCTTGGCTGTCTCCAGCCCTGGCACAGTTAGACAGGTAATTAACAAATGCTGATTTTCATTGCTTCCTTTTCAGGAACTGAGGGAAGCACCTTTAATTACTCCCTTTGTGCTGAGCGCAAAAGTAATCTCCAACATGCAGCCCACAAACATGTGTGCACAGGGTTTTGCACACATGTTTACGTGCAACCAGCCATGAGGCCCTTACCCTAGCTGCACTGCCACAAACTTATCTTAAAAAGTGGACACTGGCAGTGATAGAAGCTGGCCTGGCTTGTAGTGGGTACCAGGGGACCTTATACCAGGTCCAGTGATCCACCTTAGTGAAATGTAGGCAGTGTCTAGCAGCTTAGGCTATCAAGAGGTAGCTGAAGCAGAGCAGCCAAGGCTGAGCTAGGAGCCATGCAAAGCTCTTGCAATACCACTTTAGTCACACAAGGCCAAAAATATCTTAGAGGCTATACTCCCTTTGGAGGTAAGTGTTATACACAATATATACTCTAGTAACCAAAATCAGGTAAGTAAACAGTCATAAAATACGGCAAACAGTGAAAAACACATTATAGGTTGCAATGGGCCAAGGGGCAACACAAACCATATACTAAAATAGTGGAATGCGAATGTTGGCTTCCCTCCTAGGCAAGTGTAGTGTGTGGAGGGGCCCTGGGAGTGTAAATAAACACCAAAAGTAAGTAAAACACCCCACCCCAGAGCCCAGAAAAACAGGAGTAAAGTGCAGCAAGTTTCTTCAGGACACACTAGAAGTCGTGGTAAGGGATTATGCAAAAACCAAGCAAGGCTGCAAGGCACCAATGATGGATTCCTGGACCTGAAGACATGAGGAGAGAGGAGACCAAGTCCAAAGTCGATGAAGAGTCCAGGAAGAACAGAATCCCCTGCTAACCCAGATGAAGGTGCAAGAGTGGATTCTCCGTTTGAAAGAAAAAGTCAGAAATGCACCAAAGAAGACCGCTGCGGGTTCCTGCTTGGTGCAGGAGATGTCCCACGTCAAGTTGTTGGATGCAGGCTGTTTTTCATTGTTGGATTCCGCCAACAAGCCTTGGCTCACACAAATGTCGCAGCTGGTGGGAAAAGGCAATACCTGCACCCTGGAGGGACCTGGGTGTCTCAACTCACACTGAGGAGACAGAGGGGGCTCTCAGCACTTTAGTGAGCCCTCAGAAGACCAGGCATCACCCGCAGGAGTCCTAGAACAACGGGTCAAAGGAGTTGCAAAATATGGTTATCGCAGCACTACACAAAGGGATCCCACGCTGCCAGAGAACAACTCAGGTGCTGAATGTGGCAGGATAGAGTGCTGGGGACCTGGGCTACGCTGTGCACAGAGAATTCTTGGAAGAAGTGCACAGAAGCCAAAGGAGCTGCAGAACACGCTGTGCACAGGAGTACTGTCTGGCAAGGGGAGGCAAGCTCTTACCTCCACCAAATTTGGACAGCTGGACCTTTGGACAGTCAGGGTCACTTTGGCCCACCACCTGTGTGGCAGGGATCATGCTTGTCGACAGGAGAGGAGTCCCAGAGTACTGGATGTTGTTGCAGAGAGGTGCCTGCTGAAGTTGGGAAGTGACTCCATCAATCCACAAGAGATTCCCTCAGTCCTTATGGTGCAGAATGAAGACCGCAGGCCTCAGAGCATGCACAACCTGGAAACTGTTTCAGTTGCTGGCAGGAGCTGAAGTTGCAGAGCTGCAGCAGCCTTCTTGGATACTCTGTTGCAGTTACAGCATGCCTGGAGCAGTCTGCGGTTGATCCGATGGCCTGAAGCTGAAGCAGAGGATGCAGAGGAGTCTTGGTGGAGTCTTTCAAACCGAATCTGATCAAATACCCACAGGAGAAACCCTAAATATCCCTCAGAGGGGGATTGGTCACCTAGCCAGGTATGGGCCTATCAGGAGGGGTCTCTGACATCACCTGCTGGCACTGGCTACTCAAATGCTCCCAGAATTCCCTGAACATCCTGAAAACAAGATGGCAGAACCCAGGGACACTCTGGAGGAGCTCTGGGCCCCACCCCTTGGGTGGTGATGGACAGGTGATTGGTCACTCTAATTTCCTTTGTTCAGTTTCATGCCAGAACAGGGACTGCGGGTCCCTGAAATCATGTAGACTGGATTATGCAAGGAGGGACCTGTTTGTTCCCTTCAAAGCACTTCCAGAGGCTCTGGGAGGAAACCCCTCCCATGCCTGTGACACCTGTTTCCAAAGGGAGAGAGTGTAACACCCCTCTCCTAAAGGAAATGCATTGTTCTGTCTTCCTGTGATTGAGCTGCTCAAGCCCCAGTAGGGTAGAAGCCTGTCTGTGAGGTGGCAGCAGCTGGGTCTGCAGTCTAATCCTCATAAGATTGGTATGGCAGTACTGGGGGCAGATGGTGGAGCCCCCAGGGTGCATGGAATTGCCCCCCCCCGATACCAGAATCAGATTGGGGGTACAATTTCACAATTCTAGACACCTCACATGGCCATATTCGGAGTTATCATTGTGAAGCTTCATATCTGTGTTCACCTATATGTAGTGCACATTTATAATGGCGTCCCTGCACTCACGAAGTCCAGTAAATTGGTGCAGGTGCGCCCTCACACACAGTAACTTTGCACCTAGCCTTCAGGAACTGAAGGTTAGACATTTAGGTGATTATAAGTTACCTGGTGCAGTGAAAATGGCTGTGAAATAGTGATTACACTATTTCACTCAGGCTGTAATGGCAGTATGGGTGGCAAAAGAAATTCTGCAGCCCATAAGGATCTCCTGGAACCCCAATGCCCTGGGTACATAGGTACCACATACTAGGGACTTCTAAGGCGGGTCCAGTATGCCAATTTGGAGTGGAATACTGGGTTACCAGTATGTAAGTACAAATTTGGAATCAGAGAGAGCATAAGCACTGGATTTCTTGTTAGCAGGACTCCAGTGACACAGTCAAACATACTGACAAAACTGTGAAACATAATGACATGTAGCCACAAACTATGAGCACTGGGGTCCTGACTAGCAGGATCCCAGTGAGACAGTAAAAGCACACTGACAAACAGCCCAAAAATGGGGGTAACCATGCTAGAAAGAGGCAACTTTCTCACTGGCTGTCAACACAGGAACTCCATTTGCCATGTAATTACCATGGGTGAAAACATGTTGTGAGACTCACCCACAGTATACAGTCCTAAACCGGGGGGGATCCAATCACAAAAAAAACATGGCATATTGAATTGGTGGAACCCATCTTGCAACACACAGCACCACAAGCTGAATCTAGGGGAGGAATATTCATCACTCACAGGTACTCTTACGTAGTCAGTGGTAACAAGCGGCAATGGGTTGTGACAGGACACACCATTCACTAATTGTCCTCTACGACTGAGACCTTCTGTCATGAGTGGTATCTATTACAAATCTTCACAGGAGAAGAATGATGCCTTGAACCCAGTACCTCTCTAAAGTTCTCAGTCCTCAACTATATTGTTATCTGGAGACAAAAAAAAATCTTTCAGGGGAAAGGGGTTGTGGATGAAGGAATAGACTGCTTCTTCCTCTACTCTGCGCTCGTCTATCACTTCACCTGCTGTTTTTTAAAGACTCAGTGGTTATGTTACTTGAGCTGTAAGATAAAGCTTTTTTCTTTACAAAAGGTAACCTTTAGTGTGACCTATCCCAGTGTAGAGAGGTGTTAGCTTCTCTTCTGTGTTTGCAATTAATGTTAAATTATAATTAAATTTTACTTTTTCAGCACACTGGATTTGATTGAAAACAAGAATTGTAGGAGGAAACCCGTTCTTCACAATTTTCACATGACAGAAAATTAATGTTCTTGAAATAACTGCTCTTCCTGTTCTTTACAGTTTTTTCATGACTAAAACGAATGTTCTCGGAATTACTGATCTTCACATTTTGCATATGACAGAAGACGAGTGTTCTTGAAATGACGGTTCTTCCTGCTCTGTACTTTTTTTCTCAGGTCTAAACGAATGCTCTAGGAATAACTGTTCTTCAATATTTGTAACATGACAGAAAACGGAATGTTCTTGAAAATACTGTTCTTCCTGCTGCTTACTATTTTCTCTTGACTAAAATGAATGTTCTAGGAAGTAACAGTTTCTATGGCTTGAAAACGGAACTCTGAAGAATTCATTCTCTCTCTCTCAGAATACTTGCGTAACTGCAACAATTGACTCAGGAAAATAAACGTACGATTTCTCCAGAAAGTCTTCTGTCTCTCAAAATCTCCTCAGTGAAGTGCGCCGCTTCAGAGCCTGTGCGCACACTTCACATCACTCAGCTGTCCACAAGAGCTCCTCAAGCCGCAACACTAGACCGGCAATCTTGACACTCTGTGGTGGCCATTTTGAGAGTCCCCCGCTTCCAGGTAACTCTCGATAATGAAGTGTGCAGATTGTGCGGGTGTCACCAACTTTGGAGAACCCCCAAAACCTTGAAAAGGGAGCCAGAGAAACCGAGGATTTCCTGACACCTTCCACTGGCTTTTCTATGCTAAGTTCACTCACCTAACTCAACCATGTGGCCACCTTACCCTACAGGGAATCCACACTGTATTAGAACCTCTCTAGATCTAGATTGGACCTGCCTCCTGTACCATCACACCACGCTGGGCTGCATCCACTAGTAAAACCAATGCCTGGCAAGCCAGGACTTTGAGGAACCTCGGGACATCCACTCCAAGGCTGGTACACCAGCAGTGCACCAGGCAGGGGTCTGCATAGGGATCGGCCTCCAGCACACCCTCTCACCATGCGTGGGTCTGCACCTACTAGCCAAACCAATGTGTGGAAAGCTAGGACTTTGAAGGGGCTCAGGGCATGCACCCCAAGGCTGATACACCAGCTGTGTACCAAGCAGAGGTATGCTAAGGCCCAGCTCCCTGCACAGAGTGATATTCCTTAACAGACATGCCTTCTCACTCTCCACTTCAGGACCCCGTAAGACATACCTAATTGGGCATCTAGCTGGGCATAGCCACAGCTGCTGCTTCAGGTACAGATAAAAGCAGTCCTAGGGTGACATCTTTCACTATTCTCTGGCAGTCGCCTATCCTACCCTGACATTTCAGGGTCCACAACTAGCCCATCCTGGACATAGTCCACTATCTTCTTCTTTCTGTAAAGTCTCGCTTTTAGCCTGTCCCCAATGCAGTACCTCTGACTATCCTGGGTGGCAATGGGGATTTCCAGTGTCAAGTTATCAATTGTTTGGCTAATAATAGAGCCAGTCCTGTGAAGCGTACCACTACCGTTGGACAATTGGGCCTGTGGTACAGTCCTTATATGCACTGGTGTGGTCCAGCAGTCTAGGCCTGTTACGTCCTTGAATACTATAGATATCCCCTTCCAGTATTTGGCCAATGAAGGACAGGACCATAACATATCTAAGAGATTGGCATCCATAGCATGACATCGTGGGCATGCTGAGGAAGCTATGCGAACATTTTACTGATTTTTATATAGAGTTAAGTAGGCCCTATGTAGAAAAGTGAATTGAATGAATTTAAATGTCGAGTTCCACAACACCTTCTTAGGGTATTCTAAGAGGCTGGACCATTCCTTATCTATCAGCTCAGTGCCCAAATCGGCCTCCCATTTGACTCGTAGATAATCAAGTGGGTTGTCAAATTGTTCAAGGAGTCCTCTGTGAAGCCATCTAATTAGATGCCTTCAATGTCCCATAGTATGCAGTGCCTGGAGTAGACCATGTGTTCGAGGTTCCTTTCCGCCTGGTTCCCAATGCTGCCGGACATAGCGGGCAATATTAGCATGTGTGAGAAAAAGAGTTTCAGGCAGAGCATGAGTGTGGATGAAGTCAGTGTGGGTCATTAATGTACCACCTGCAAACAGTGATCCTACAAGTGGCTCTTCGGCCTGTTCCCAAGGGTTTAACCTGTGTGCTGTCACTGTGTACCGGATGGTATGGGTAACCCAAGGAATGGGATATTCGGTGCATACTGCGCACATGTCGAAGTGTAACGTAGTGCTATCTTCCAGTAGCATAAGGCAATATGCAGGAAAAAGGAGCCGTATTTGGGAAGGTAGTGTTTGGACAAATCAGTCTGTGTAGCAGACCCCCATGCAAAATTAAGTCAGGCCCAGCCCCAGGCCCACCACTACGCATGAAATAGTGGCAGAAGTCGGCCTCTTTACAAGTGTTGCACTATATGGTTTCAGGCAGTGCTATTTGATGCAGGTATACACGGGTTCCCAGGGTCCCTAGGCATATATAGCAGGCAGTCGATATGTGGGTCAGGAAGGTATCCTGTTCAGTGTTGGGACTGTAAATGCATCCCAGCACCAGCAATTCACTATCCAGTGTGCCCTTAAGTAACACATAATGGTCCTGAGTGTCAATCTTTGTGTCATGCACTGCATCCCGGAGACAGATCACGGCTCCTCTTGAAAATGCAGAATAGGAAGTGTGGCATAACTGTCCCCTCCACCGTTTATTAAGCTTTTGGGCCTCAGAAATTCATAGGTGCATTTCCTGCAGGAAGGTGATTTGAATGTTTCACCAGTGTAGTTGTGCTAATATTCTGTGCCGCTTATGCACGGATCCCATCCTCCCTCACATTCCAAATAACAACGGTGTAGTTTTTAACTACAGTTGACACAGACAATATGCATACATGAGTCCCCCCACCCCACATCATTGCTGCCACAATGCATGAGATGACGCTAAAAAAATAAGTAACAAGTAACATTTCCAAAAATAAGTAACATTTCCAAATACTCAGTCAGTTCCTTTGTTCGACCAAATCCAAAAACAACTGTAAACTGGGTAAATGTAGAAAACCATTTCCCTACGCATTTGAGGTATGCTCTATCAACCACAAAAAAGGAACTACCTTTTGGTAGAGTGGTCACATCTCTCGAAAGAGTCTGTCCCTATCCGGACCAAGGACCATTGTCATAGTATCATTGTGCTGCCCAGCCTATGCGACAAGAGGGGGAATATTACATACAACTAGACCCTGCCATGAGTAACAAAAGAGACAGTTACAAGACAATGTGTGCATCTAGGAAATGCATACTACCTGGCCAGAGGGTTAATGATTAACATGGAATACCTTAACATTTGTTTTCTGGGCATGAGAAACTGAATACACCCAATTAGTACCCCACTAATTTATTGGCAGTCTGTGGCATGATGGATGGGAGCAATGCCATACTGCAAATAGTGTTGGAGACTGAGGCGCTGTCCTGTGATGAGCTGGAGTTAATGAGTGGCTTAGCAGCTTGCAGGGTGGACATAGAGTGTATTGCCCCCAATTGGCCCTCCAGTGCTTGCTGTGAGGAAGGCATCCCTCCTGTCTGACTCTGGGGCACCATCCCTCTGTGTTGCTGCCTCGAGGGTCCTCTTTACCTTGGGTGGGGAGAATTCAACAGTTTTTTTTCATGACATGTTTTGTTCCAGACATTCTCAAGCTGAACCTGGGTTCTCAAAAACATTGGTATGCTGATCATAGATTACTTTAAGTTTTTACCGGAAGGAGCAGAGCATAGGAAAGGCCATCCGCATGTACATTTTTTTTTTTTACTTCTTGGAAAGATGCGCAGTTCTACTGTACTTCAATGGTGTAGTCTGGGAAGAGGGAGATCCTTGACTTGTCAACAAGTATGGGCGACTTCTGCCGAGCCCTCCGAAGCAGTAAGTCACGGTCTTTGAAGTTCACTGTGGCCATGCTTTGGTCAACACATACAACCGTTAGGGTGATGGTGTCATACCCAGTCTCCATGGGAGAGTCCTCAATAGTCTGGGGGTCCTCAAAAAAGGCAGGAAGAGAGAGGTCAGGGGGCTCTAAGCCGACTGTAATGTCAAGTGCAATTACAGGGGTGTAATGACGCAAGGGTAGGTCCATTATTGAGTGGATGGAGCACAGCCTACCACCAGACACCAGGTGACAGTTCAGTTTGCAGAGGGAACAAACGTCGAGTGCACCAGGTGCCCCCGCCTCACCCGCTCACTCAAGGGCACCAGCTGTGGAGTTTTGTGCATAGTCTTCCTCCAGCCACAACTATCACCCAGCAGAATATCACAGGAGGGATTCACGCAGCAAGGCCCCCGGCCCACCACTGCACATGAAACAGTGGCAGAAGTTGTGCCCCTTTACTAGTGTTGCACTATATGGTTTCAGGCAGTGCTATTTGATGTAGGTATGCACAGGTTCCGAGGGCACCTAGGCATATGTAGCAGGCGGTCAAGAAGCAGGCATCTCTGCTGCAGGGCAAGCCCGACCCACCCTATCTAGCAAAAATCGTTGGGCAAGTGGCTCTCGCCTGCACACTAGTTCGATCAGTCATTAAGTTAGGCTGTAATAAGGCCGGGGCTCAGCCCAGGGCTTCAGGAGGCACCCCCGGCACAGGCCCCATAACGCGGCTCTGGGGCTGCAGATCTCACTTCCATCAGGTGGTAGTGAGCACAACAGAATAACGGGCCCCAACCACCTATCTCGTCACGTGTCCACATCTCAGTATTCATCTGGTGTCACTCAGCATCTTCCCATGTGGCAGCTGTGCCCGGTCCAGGCTGCACGCAGTGGTACCTCAACCTGCTGCACCGAGTGAACATGTCGTCATGAACCCTTGATAATTTCAATAGTCCTGTTGTATCTAAAGTGATACCCCCCATATGGTGACATGTGGTCTAGTTTAGATGACGTGGGCACTGTTATTTTGAGGGTCATGACCCTTTGAGGCCAAATTTGATTTCATATTGTCATCCAAGATATTTTGGATCAGTATTATATATATATTTCTAAATGAACACATAGGGCCTCATTACAACCCTGGTGGTTGGTGTTAAAGCAGTGGTAATACCGCCAACAGGCCGGCGGTAAAAAAAATGGGATCTGGACCCTTGCGGTTACCGCCATCCAAGACCGCCACTTTAACACACCGACTGCCAGGGTGGTAATTGCTGCTGGGCTGGAGACTTTGGTCTCCAGCCCGGAGGCCATCACAATCCCACCCGGCCCGGCCTACCACCCTTGTTTTCGTGCCAAACTTACCGCCATGAAAACCATGGTGGTAGGCACTATCAGTGCCAGGGAATACCTTCCCTGGCACTGATAGGGGTCTCCCCTGTCCTCCTCCCCAGAGTCCTCCCCCACCTTCCTCCTCCCTCTCCTGGCCCCCTGCACATATACACACCCACACGCGTTCCCATATACACACATGCACACACACATACCCACCACCACCCACGCATGCACACATACATACCCACACACCACAACACACACCAACATAGCTTGTCACACACATGCATTCACAACACAACACTACACTCACACTCACTCACGCATGCAGCCAATGCGACTCACACCCGCATGCACGCATACCAAAACATACACACTCCCCCCCACATACACACAACACACTTCACCCCCCTCTCCGGTCGGAGAACCCGACATACCTGCTTGATGGGGGTCCTCCGGCTGGAGACAGTCCATCAGCAAAACACCGGCAGGACGTATCATTGCTCATGATACGCTCGGCGGTGTTTTGCTGGTGTGGCGGTCCTGCTGTCAACAGCGCCGCTTTACCGCCATCCGCCGCCATGACCGTCGGCGGTGTTCCGCCAGCATTCTGGCAGAATACTGTTGGCTGTCATAATACGCAAAGACAGCTGGTAGCCACGGCAGCGGTATGTTGGCGGCTGTCGCCGTGGAGGTACGCGGTCAATAACGCCAATGTTGTAATGAGACCCATCGTATTTAGTAGTGTGTGTCATAAATGTACTTTTCCTTTTTCTAAAAACAATGCACTGACTGAACAATCATTTATTGAGTGTTGTTTTTGTGTGCTAGAGAATGATGATCATTAGGAGTGCCCACCTCCCCTGAGTAGGCCTTTGACAGCTCTGCTGCACTACCCTGAGAAATGCAAGAGCTAGAAGACGGTGCTAAGTCTTCAGTAAGGGGAAATTGTGGACCTATTACTTGTACAAGCCTCACATCCTGCACAACTAATAATCCAGTATCCTACACTAGGTGCATCTATTATATCCCTACTAGAGGTGGTGGCACACTCAGGATCATTTAAAAAAGTTCTCAGGTTACAAAATAAATTTGGATCAGTCAGAGATATTAAATCTTTTACTTATGCCTGATGATGTTCAAAGGTTGGTAAATATGTGTCCCATATGATGGGAAAAGGGACATGTGAAATAATTGGGTGTTAAAATCACTTCTAGGATAACAGATTTATTTCAAAGAGATTATCCTCCTTTCCTGAACGACATTATAGGACTTCTAGGTGGAGACCAGGCTAATTCTCTTGTACTTGGGGAACATAAATGTAATAACTATGAATGTCTTGCCTAAATTTTTATATCTGACTCAGGCCCTGGCAATACCTATTGAGGGATTATATTTGGCTTACTTTCAAACCTTACTTTCAAGATGTATCTGCAGTAAAACTAAACTAACAGCCTCGATCAAAGGATGGTGTGGCTCTGCCAAATATGTCTCTATATTATGCAGCGGGACAACTGTTGAAAGCTGGAATGGTCAAAAGTCAAATCAGATTAATTATGGGTATGCATGGCCTGCAATATAGTAGGGAGATCGACCCCTTTAAGATTTGCTATGGCTAGACAAGAAAGACAGACACTACAGTACACACTTCGACCCCTCTGTGGCTGCCACACTCAGGGCATTTGATGAGCTTGCTGAGAGGGGAGGCTTTACAACCTTCCACTCAACACAGACACAAATTCACTTAAATTCGGAATACACCTCAGCCGTGGGGGAATGCCCCTTCCGGGTGTGGTGAAAACAGGATTGCAGAATGACTTTGGACATATTTTAGTGGGACTAATTAAAAAACTTTATACAATGTAAGACATAATTTTGTCTTTTTTGGACCTGGTCCTTTTTGCAGGGTCATCCCCAAACGTCTTGCCTGCTTCCTCCTATTTTTCTGACCAGTTTTTTTGGCTTTAGGACTCTGGGCACTTTACCACTGCTAACCAAGGCTAAAGTGCATATGATTTCTGTGATAATTGTGCTGGTGAATGGTTTATCCCTGATTGGCATGCTTCATTTAATAGTAAGTCCCTAGTAAAAGTGCACTAGAAGTGCCCAGGGCCTGTAAATCAAATGCTAATAGTGTGCCTGCAGCACTGATTGTGCCACCCACATGAGTAGCCCTCTAAACATGCTTCAGACCTGCCACTGCAGTTTCTGTGTGTACAGTCTTGCACTGCCAATTCGACCAGGCAAGTGCACCCACTTGCCAGGCCAAAACCTTCCCTTTTTGTACATGTAATGCACCCCAAGGTAGACCCTAGGTAGTCCCATGGGCAGGGTTCAGTGTATGTTAAAGGTAGGTCATGTACTTGTGTGGTTTTACATGTCCTAACAGTGAAATACTGACAAATTTGGTTTTCACTGTTGCAAGGCCTATCTCTCTCATAGGTTAACATGGGGGCTACCTTTAAATATTCTTAAAGTGTAGTTTCCCTTTGAGAGCAGATAGAAAGGTGGAGTTTCGGCTCTCTGAACCCACATTTAGAAATACATATGTTAGTGAAGCTGGCTTTTAGATTGTTAGTTTGAAAATGCCACTTTTAGAAAGTGGGCATTTTCTTGTTTAAACCATTCGGTGACTCTGCCAGTTTGTGGATTCCCTGTCTGGGCCAGACTGACAGTTGGGCTGTTTGTGGATCTTCTTTAGACAGTGACACAAATGGGGTGTATCCTGCATATCCTGATGAGCCATCTGGGCTAAAGTGGAGGGAGGAGTGGTCACTTACACCTGAATGGGCTGTGCCTGCCCTCACTCAAAGCAATCTCCATCTGTCTGGTGTGTGTCTGGGACCTGGCCTGGGCAAGGCAGGATTCTGTAAACAACAAAGACTTTTCTTTGAAGTTTGCCTACTTCAAAGGCAGAAAGGGGTATAAGTAGTGGAGCCAAAACCCTATACTTTAGATTATTTCAAGATCACTTCTGGAACCAAGAGGAACCTCTGCCAAAGAGAAGAGCTGAAGAACGGAGGAGAGTTGCTGCCCCTGCCTGTGTCTGTGCTTTGTTGGGCTATCCTGCAGTTGCTGCTTCTGCCTGTGAAAGGGTACAAAGACTGGGCTTTTTTGTGCATTCCTGCTTGAGAAGAATCTCCAACGGCCTGAACTGAGCTTGCCCCCTGTTTTGAAGTCTCAGGGCCATCAAAGACTTCCTCTGCCAGCACCTGGACTCTCTGATGAGACTCCTGCCCTGCCAAGTGGTGCCCCATCCAGTCCCTGGGCCCTTGAAAGTTGAAGTTGGCACAGCAAGGACTGAAATTCACGCACAGAACACTGTGCGAGGAAATGTTTAACGCACCATCTACAACGCAGATGATAAACGATACACCACCTGCTTCATGGCTGAAATGGACACTCCCCCTGCATCACAGCTAGGAAAACGATGCATTGCGGTTGGACAAACAATGCAACACCTCTTTGCGGCTGCTGATAACGATGCAAACTCCATGCAGTGTGGTTTTCTAACACCGTGCAACCGGATTTCCCATGCATCGTCGCTGGACATCAAAGTCATTGTGATCCTTCGTGGATCTGAGGTGCCCATCTGGAAATCGATGCAACACTCTCTTGCGTGGGAGAAAAAGGACCCGTCGCCAACCCAACTGGAGATGAAACAACGCACGGCCTCACTTGCGAGTGAGGAATCGACGTATCGCTGACGTTTCCGACACACGCTCACCCGTGCGGCTTTAGTTTTGATGCAAACCAGGTACTTTGTGTGAAATCAACTTTTTCATTGTTTTCTATGGAGTAAAACTCTTATTCTTTTCAAAATTAATATCTTGTGTATGTTGGATTTTTGTCGTTTTGGTCTTGTTTGATTTAGATAAATATTGCCTATTTTTCTAAAATGGTGTGGTGTCCATTTTGTAGCGTTTTCAATGTTTTACTGTGTGTGTTGGTACAAATACTTTACACATTGCTTCTGGGATAAGCCCTCCTGCTTGAGCCAAGCTACCAAGGGGATGAGTGGGGGTTAACCAGGTGTGTTTCTCCTTTGCCATGACTAGAGTGAGGGTCCTTACTTGGATAGGGGGTAACCTGACGGCCAACCAAAGTCCCCATTTCTTACAGTCTTCATCATTGGGAGAGGATGAGGTACGCTCAGGTACAACATTAGGTCCTGAGCCCTGGTATTAAGCAGGTGGCGATTAGGAAAAAACACCTTTTGAACCTTTGTTCTGTAAATTGAGAGGCTCTAAAGGAAGTAAACATGTTGCTGTGAAGAATGCTGAGCTTACCTTTGGTAGCTTAGCTTGGCAGTATAAACTTCCTCATACAGACGTTTATGTAGTACATGAGAAAGTACCACTGAAAGTGTCATGCTTCAGCCAAAGACATGATTCTGCTGACAACAGCAGTGGTTCCTCCATGGGAGCGGAGGAGTGTCACCCCTCCACACTGGTGTGCAGAAAGCATCAAAAACACAATGATAAAATGATAAGAACATGATTTTATTACCATTTTATTTTTGACACTTTCTGCCAACAAACAGAGTGCGTGGGCAGGGTGGGGCAGTGTATTACTGCTGCCAATGATTGGTAGCAGTGAAGAGTGGCCACTTGAGTTTGAACTGTGCATGTTGGTTTGGCCCGCTACCTTGCTATGGCCAAACTGACATGCACAATTCAAAAATATCCAACCCAGCTTAGCTGGGCTGAGGAGCGGGCACAGGACTACAGTGACTTTTGGAGTGTGGAGGCTATCCATTACAGCCAATCAGGATGCGTTTTTCATGTTGCTTAACAGCATGAAAACACCATCTTGATTGGATTAGTGTAGGAGGCTGGACTGGCTTGTAGTGAGTACCTAGGGGTACTTGCACCTTGCACCAGGCCCAGTTATCCCTTATTAGTGTATAGGGTGTCTAGCAGCATAGGCTGATAGATAATGGTAGCTTAGCAGAGCAGCTTAGGCTGAACTAGGAGACGAGTGAAGCTCCTACAGTACCACTTAGTGTCATATGCACAATATCATAAGAAAACACAATACACAGATATACTAAAAATAAAGGTACTTTATTTTTATGACAATATGCCAAAAGTATCTCAGTGAGTACCCTCAGTATGAGGATAGCAAATATACACAAGATATATGTACACAATACCAAAATATGCAGTAATAGTATTAGAAAACAGTGCAAACAATGTATAGTTACAATAGGATGCAATGGGGACACATAGGGATAGGGGCAACACAAACCATATACTCCAAAAGTGGAAGGCGAACCACGAATGGACCCCAAACCTATGTGACCTTGTAGAGGGTCGCTGGGGCTATTAGAAAATAGTAAGGGTTAGAAAAATAGCCCACCCCAAGACCCTGAAAAGTGAGTGCAAAGTGCACTAAAGTTCCCCAAAGGACATAGAAGTCGTGATAGGGGAATTCTGCAGGAAAGACACAAATCAGCAATGCAACAACGATGGATTTCCAGTCGAGGGTACCTGTGGAACAAGGGGACCAAGTCCAAAAGTCACAAGCAAGTCGGAGATGGGCAGATGCCCAGGAAATGCCAGCTGTGGATGCAAAGAAGCTGCTACTGGACAGTAGAAGCTGGAGATTCTGCAGGAACAACAAGGGCTAGGAACTTCTCCTTTAGAGGACGGATCCCCCACACCGTGGAGAGTCGTGCAGAAGTGTGTTTTCCTGAAGAAAGACCGCCAACAAGCCTTGCTAGCTGCAAATCGTGCGGTTAGGGTTTTTGGATGCTGCTGTGGCCCAGGAGGGACCAGGATGTCGCCAATTGCGTCTGGGGACAGAGGGAGCGTCGAGCAAGACAAGAAGCCCTCTCAGCAGCAGGCAGCACCCGCAAAAGTGCCAGAAACAGGCACTACGAGGATGCGTGAAATGGTGCTCACCCGAAGTCGCACAAAGGAGTCCCACGTCGCCGGAGGACAACTTAGGAGGTCGTGCAATGCAGGTTAGAGTGCCATGGACCCAGGCTGGACTGTGCACAAAGGATTTCTGCCGGAAGTGCACGGAGGCCGGAGTAGCTGCAAAAGTCGCGGTTCCCAGCAATGCAGTCTGGCGTGGGGAGGCAAGGACTTACCTCCACCAAACTTGGACTGAAGAGTCACTGGACTGTGGGAGTCACTTGGACAGAGTTGCTGGATTCAAGGGACCTCGCTCGTCGTGCTGAGAGGAGACCCAAGGTACCAGTGATGCAGTTCTTTGGTGCCTGCGGTTGCTGGGGGACGATTCCGTCGACCCACGGGAGATTTCTTCAGAGCTTCTAGTGCAGAGAGGAGGCAGACTACCCCCACAGCATGCACCACCAGGAAAACATTCGAGAAGGCAGCAGGATCAGCGTTACAGAGTTGCAGTAGTTGTCTTCGCTACTTTGTTGCAGTTTTGCAGGCTTCCAGCGCGGTCAGCAGTCGATTCCTTGACAGAAGGTGCAGAGAGAGATGCAGAGGAACTCGGATGAGCTCTTGCACTCGTTATCTAAGGAATCCCAAGAGACAGAGACCCTAAATAGCCAGAAAAGAGGGTTTGGCTACCCAGGAGAGAGGACAGGCTAGCAACACCTGAAGGAGCCTATCAGAAGGAGTCTCTGACGTCACCTGATGCACTGGCCACTCAGAGCAGTCCAGTGTGCCAGCAGCACCTCTGTTTCCAAGATGGCAGAGGTCTGGAGCACACTGGAGGAGCTCTGGGCACCTCCCAGGGGAGGTACAGGTCAGGGGAGTTGTCACTCCCCTTCCCTTTGTCCAGTTTCGCACCAGAGCAGGGCTAAGGGGTCCCTGAACCAGTGTAGACTGGCTTATGCAAAAATGGGCACCATGTGTGCCCATGAAAGCACTTCCAGAGGCTGGGGGAGGCTACTCCTCCCCTGCCTTCACACCATTTTCCAAAGAGAGAGGGTGTAACACCCTCTCTCAGAAGAAGTCCTTTGTTCTGCCATCCTGGGCCAGGCCTGGATGGACCCCAGGAGGGCAGAAGCCTGTCTGAGGGGTTGGCAGCAGCTGCAGTGAAACCCCGGGAAAGGCAGTTTGGCAGTACCAGGGTCTGTGCTACAGACCACTGGGATCATGGGATTGTGCCAACTATGCCAGGATGGCATAGAGGGGGCAATTCCATGATCATAGACAAGTTACATGGCCATATTCGGAGTTACCATTGTGAAGCTACATATAGGTAGTGACCTATATGTAGTGCACGCGTGTAATGGTGTCCCCGCACTCACAAAGTCCGGGGAATTGGCCCTGAACAATGTGGGGGCACCTTGGCTAGTGCCAGGGTGCCCTCACACTAAGTAACTTTGCACCTAACCTTTACCAGGTAAAGGTTAGACATATATGTGACTTATAAGTTACTTAAGTGCAGTGTAAAATGGCTGTGAAATAACGTGGACATTATTTCACTCAGGCTGCAGTGGCAGGCCTGTGTAAGAATTGTCAGAGCTCCCTATGGGTGGCAAAAGAAATGCTGCAGCCCATAGGGATCTCCTGGAACCCCAATACCCTGGGTACCTCAGTACCATATACTAGGGAATTATAAGGGTGTTCCAGTAAGCCAATATAAATTGGTAAAGTTGGTCACTAGCCTGTTAGTGACAATTTGTAAAGAGAGAGCATAACCACTGAGGTTCTGGTTAGCAGAGCCTCAGTGAGACAGTTAGGCATCACACAGGGAACACATACCTATAGGTCACAAACTTATGAGCACTGGGGTCCTGACTAGCAGGGTCCCAGTGACACATAACAAACATACTGAAAACATAGGGTTTTCACTATGAGCACTGGGCCCTGGCTGGCAGGATACCAGTGAGACAGTGAAAACACCCTGACATACACTCACAAACAGGCCCAAAGTGGGGGTAACAAGGCTAGAAAGAGGCTACTTTCTCACACAACCCCCCCCCCCCAAACGAAGGACAATAAGGCTAACCTTGGCCAGTTGAGACTTTATTGTCTAAGTGGTGATAAGTAGAGAGTAGCTCTGCAATAGACTGGTTACTCCCTTTGTCATCCACTATATGGTTACTTCCCTGTGGGGATGTAAACCACCCTGTTTGAAGTTTTTTAGCCAAGCAACAATGTGAAGATGTATTTTCAGAGTTTCTATCAGTAAGTTTTAGTTTAGAGCAGTGGGAATTGTCCACTGAACCTATTTGTAGTGATGGAAATGCCAGACAGGGATGCTGTCTCAGAAAAGCCATAGCTGGGCAAAAACTTTGTCCATATGGCTGGAAGAGAGAACAGGGATGCTGTTTCTCTTGAGTTGGAGCAGGGCAGGGATGCTGTCCTATGAGCTCCACACTAGGGCAGGGATGCTGACCTAAGTGTTGTGAGGCAGTGCAGAGTTTCTGCACTAAAGTTTCTCTGGGAGGGTTGGAGGGATGCTCCATGTTAACTAAAATGGTGCTCTTTTTCTCACCAATGTTAGTTATCCCACAGAGAGGTACTTCTACCTCAGGGAGTACAGCTTTGCCAGCTGATGCTTCCCTTGGAACAGGTGCCACCCCAGGAGAGGTTTCACCCACCACAGGAATGGTATCCTGAATGGCAAGGTGGTTAGGGGATACTGTGATTCCCTTTTTACCTGTTGATGGAGAGGGATCCTGAGTTTTCAGGCCTTCTCTCCTTTGCTTTTTCATTTCAGTAGAAATGAGAGGGAACAATTCCTCAGGGATGCCCAGCATGGCTGCATGGGCATAAAACTCTACATCAGCCCAACCTGGGGCCTCTAGGTCATTACCTAAGAGACAGTCTACAGGTAAGCTAGGTGATACCACCACCTGCTTAGGGCCAGTAACTCCACCCAAACTAAACTGAATTATAGCTAAGGGAAGAAACTTAGTGGAGTTATGGACATCAATAATCTTATACTGTTGTCCAATGATGTGCTGTTCAGGGGCCACTAGGTTTTCAGTCACCAAAGTGATACTGGCACCTGTGTCCCTGTAGGCCAAGGCCTCAACACCATTTATTGAAACTGTCTGCCTTTACTTATCCATTGTAAGGGGACAAGCAGCCAGTGTGGCAAGGCCAATGCCACTAGGTGTGACAGAAACTGTCTTGGGACTGACTACCCCAGTTTCTACTATGGACCCATAAGTGAACCCAACTACACCCTTAACTTGACTGTTGTCAGCAGTCCCACCACTAGTACCACTACTGCTAGGGGCACTAGAGCTTGATGTATTAGTGGTGGTAGGCTCAGGGGGTTTACCTGGACAGGACTTATCCCCTGGCCTATGGCCTCTGTTTTTACACACAAAGCACAAAGGCTTTTTAATGTGTGCAGGTTGAGGAGAAGAGGAAGAATTTGTTTTATCCCCACCCTCTGAAGAGTGTTTGAGATTTGAAGTGGGATCTTTGGTTTTACCCTTATCCCCATGCTTATCTTGAGATTTTTCACCATCTTTCTTCTTGCCATCCTTGTCACCACCTGTATGAACTTTTCTGTTCACCCTTGTTCTGACCCATTTGTCTGCCTTCTTTCCCAATTCTTGGGGAGAGGTCAGATCAGAGTCCACTAAGTACTGGTGCAACAAATCAGACACACAATTATTAAGAATATGCTCTCTCAGGATCAAGTTGTACAGGCTGTCATAATCAGTAACTTTACTGCCATGTAACCACCCCTCCAAGGCCTTCACTGAATGGTCAATGAAATCAACCCAGTCTTGTGAAGACTCCTTTTTGGTCTCTCTCAACTTTATCCTGTATTGTTCAGTGGTTAAGCCATAACCATCCAGGAGTGCATTCTTAAGAACTGTAAAATTATTGGCATCACTTTCTTTCACAGTAAGGAGCCTATCCCTACCCTTTCCACTAAATGATAGCCATAGGATAGCAGCCCACTGCCTTTGAGGGACATCCTGTACAACACAGGCCCTCTCAAGTGCAGCAAACCACTTGTTAATGTCATCCCCCTCCTTATAAGGGGGAACTATCTTGTGCAGATTCCTAGAATCATGCTCTTTTGCAGGATGACTATTGGGAATACTGCTGCTGCCACCATGGGTTTTTTAAACCCAACTTCTGTCTCTCCTTCTCTACTTCTAAGGTCTGTCTATCCAAATCCAGCTGTTGCTTCTTGAGCTTCAGTCTGGTTTGTTCCACTCTCAATCTATTGAGCTCCATTTCTAACAATCTGTCATCAGGGTGGGTGGGAGGGACATTCCTTGAAACAGAAGTGTGGTGAGAATGGACAGAAGGAGACCTATCCCTTACAGAAGGCACCCTAACAGCTTGGTTAACAGAAACATCAGTTCTACTGTGGTGAGAATGAATGCTCTTGCTATGATGTGAGACAGCACTATCTGTATGGTGTGACTCAACCTCAGTACCAACTATGCTAGACTGTCTAGTAATGGGCAGGCTAGAAAGTTTCTTTCCTGAATCTTTTCCTAGGGGAGTCCCTGGATCAGATTGGGAACCATTAGCTACCTTTTCAACAGATGGGGCCCTTGTGGCCTTATCTTGTTCTCTAAGCATGTTAAGCAATAATTCCAAGGAAGGATTCTTCCCTACACTCAAACCTCTTTCTATGCAGAGACTCCTTGCTCCTTTCCAGCTAAGGTGATCATATGCAAGTTTGGACAGATCAACAGTTTGGTCTGTGCCAGACATTTTAGAAAGAGTTAAAGTGATAGAAAAAGGATAAAAAGTTTGTCAGAACTTTTAGAAAAGACAGAAAAAAACTTTAAAAAACTTTTAAAGAACTTTTTAGAAGTTTAGAAGTACTTTTCAGCACTTTAGAAAAGAGGTGAGAAAAGAAATGCAAAACTTTTTGGTTAGGTGTACATACACTGAACTTGTTTTGTATATTTTTCTCTTATGAAAAGTACAATGACAAAAGTGGTAAGTAGTCTCAAAGCACTTATCCCACCGCTGCCACCAATGTAGGAGGCTGGACTGGCTTGTAGTGAGTACCTAGGGGTACTTGCACCTTGCACCAGACCCAGTTATCCCTTATTAGTGTATAGGGTGTCTAGCAGCATAGGCTGATAGATAATGGTAGCTTAGCAGAGCAGCTTAGGCTGAACTAGGAGACGAGTGAAGCTCCTACAGTACCACTTAGTGTCATATGCACAATATCATAAGAAAACACAATACACAGATATACTAAAAATAAAGGTACTTTATTTTTATGACAATATGCCAAAAGTATCTCAGTGAGTACCCTCAGTATGAGGATAGCAAATATACACAAGATATATGTACACAATACCAAAATATGCAGTAATATTATTAGAAAACAGTGCAAACAATGTATAGTTACAATAGGATGCAAGGGGACACATAGGGATAGGGGCAACACAAACCATATACTCCAAAAGTGGAATGCGAACCACGAATGGACCCCAAACCTATGTGACCTTGTAGAGGGTCGCTGGGGCTATTAGAAAATAGTAAGGGTTAGAAAAATAGCTCACCCCAAGACCCTGGAAAGTGAGTGCAAAGTGCACTAAAGTTCCCCAAAGGACATAGAAGTCGTGATAGGGGAATTCTGCAGGAAAGACACAAATCAGCAATGCAACAATGATGGATTTCCAGTCAAGGGTACCTGTGGAACAAGGGGACCAAGTCCAAAAGTCACAAGCAAGTCGGAGCTGGGCAGATGCCCAGGAAATGCCAGCTGTGGGTGCAAAGAAGCTGCTACTGGACAGTAGAAGCTGGAGATTCTACAGGAACGACAAGGGCTAGGAACTTCCCCTTTGGAGGACGGATCCCCCACACCGTGGAGAGTCGTGCAGAAGTGTTTTCCTGAAGAAAGACCACCAACAAGCCTTGCTAGCTGCAAATCATGCGGTTAGGGTTTTTGGATGCTGCTGTGGCCCAGGAGGGACCAGGATGTCGCCAATTGCGTCTGGGAACAGAGGGGGTGTCGAGCAAGACAAGGAGCCCTCTCAGCAGCAGGCAGCACCCGCAGAAGTGCCAGAAACAGGCACTACGAGGATGCATGAAATGGTGCTCACCAAAAGTTGCACAAAGGAGTCCCACGTCGCCGGAGGACAACTTAGGAGGTTGTGCAATGCAGGTTAGAGTGCCGTGGACCCAGGCTGGACTGTGCACAAAGGATTTCCGCCGGAAGTGCACGGAAGCCGGAGTAGCTTCAAAAGTCGCGGTTCCCAGCAATGCAGTCTAGCGTGGTGAGGCAAGGACTTACCTCCACCAAACTTTGACTGAAGAGTCACTGGACTGTGGGATTCACTTGGACAGAGTTGCTGAGTTCCAGGGACCAGGCTCGTCGTGCTGAGAGGAGACCCAAGGTACCGGTGATGCAGTTCTTTGGTGCCTGCGGTTGCAGGGGGACGATTCCGTCGACCCGCGGGAGATTTCTTCGGAGCTTCTAGTGCAGAGAGGAGGCAGACTACCCCCACAGCATGCACCACCAGGAAAGCAGTCGAGAAGGCGGCTGGATCAGCGATACAAGGTTGCAGTAGTCGTCTTTGCTACTTTGTTGCGGTTTTGCAGGCGTGCAGAGCAGTCAGCGGTCGATTCCTTGGCAGAAGGTGAAGAGAGAGATGCAGAGGAACTCTGATGAGCTCTTGCATTTGTTATCTAAAGAATTCCCCAAAGCAGAGACCCTAAATAGCTAGAAAAGGAGGTTTGGCTACCTAGGAAGGAGGAAAGGCTAGCAACACAGGTAAGAGCCTATCAGAAGGAGTCTCTGACGTCACCTGCTGGCACTGGCCACTCAGAGCAGTCCAGTGTGCCAGCAGCACCTCTGTTTCCAAGATGGCAGAGGTCTGGAGCACACTGGAGGAGCTCTGGGCACCTCCCAGGGGAGGTGCAGGTCAGGGGAGTGGTCACTCCCCTTTCCTTTGTCCAGTTTCGCACCAGAGCAGGGCTGGGGGATCCCTGAACCGGTGTAGACTGGCTTATGCAGAGAGGGGCACCATCTGTGCCCATCAAAGCATTTCCAGAGGCTGGGGGAGACTACTCCTCCCCAGCCCTGACACCTTTTTCCAAAAGGAGAGGGTGTAACACCCTCTCTCTGAGGAATTACTTTGTTCTGCCTTCCTGGGTCAAGCCTGGCTGGACCCCAGGAGGGCAGATGCCTGCCTGAGGGGTTGGCAGCAGCAGCAGCTGCAGTGAAACCCCGGGAAAGGTAGTTTGGCAGTACCCGGGTCTGTGCTAGAGACTCGGGGGATTATGGAATTGTCTCCCCAATGCCAGAATGGCATTGGGGTGACAATTCCATGATCTTAGACATGTTACATGGCCATGTTCGGAGTTACCATTGTGACGCTGTACATAGGTAGTGACCTATGTACAGTGCACGCCTGTAATGGTGTCCCCGCACTCACAAAGTCCGGGGAATTTGCCTTGAACAATGTGGGGGCACCTTGGCTAGTGCCAGGGTGCCCACACACTAAGTAACTTAGCACCCAACCTTTACCAGGTAAAGGTTAGACATATAGGTGACTTATAAGTTACTTAAGTGCAGTGGTAAATGGCTGTGAAATAACGTGGACGTTATTTAACTCAGGCTGCAGTGGCAGGCCTGTGTAAGAATTGTCAGAGCTCCCTATGGGTGGCAAAAGAAATGCTGCAGCCCATAGGGATCTCCTGGAACCCCAATACCCTGGGTACCTCAGTACCATATACTAGGGAATTATAAGGGTGTTCCAGTATGCCAATGTGAATTGGTGAAATTGGTCACTAGCCTGTAAGTGACAATTTGTACAGAGAGAGCATACCACTGAGGTTCTGGTTAGCAGAGCCTCAGTGAGACAGTTAGGCATCACACAGGGAACACATACATATAGGTCACAAACTTATGAGCACTGGGGTCCTGGCTAGCAGGGTCCCAGTGACACATAACAAACATACTGAAAACATAGGGTTTTCACTATGAGCACTGGGCCCTGGCTAGCAGGATCCCAGTGAGACAGTGAAAACACCCTGACATATACTCACAAACAGGCCAAAAGTGGGGGTAACAAGGCTAGAAAGAGGCTACTTTCTCACAGGTGGGGGATATGATAGTTAAAATTTGACTTACCAGTGTCCCATCCGCCACTGACTCCTGCGAAGCCCTCAGGATGCATGATGGTCAAGACTTGCTCCTCCCATGTTGTTAGTTGTGGAGGAGGAGGTGGGGGTCCGCCGCCAGTCCGCTGAACCGCGATGTTGTGCCTGGAGACCGTTGAACTCACCTTCCCCCGTAGATCGTTCCACCTCTTCCTGATGTCCTCCCGATTTCTTGGGTGCTGTCCCACTGCGTTGACCCTGTCCACGATTCTTCGCCATAGCTCCATCTTCCTGGCTATTGATGTGTGCTGTACCTGTGAGCCAAATAGCTGTGGCTCTACCCATACGATTTCCTCCACCATGACCCTGAGCTCCTCCTCGGAGAAGCGGGGGTGTCTTTGGCGTGACATAGGGTGGTGTGTGTGATGTGTGAGGCAGTGTGAGTGTTGATGTGTGTGGTGATGTGTAGTGGTGTGTGGTGTTTTGTGCGTGGATGTTAGTTGGGTGATGGTGTGGTGTGCCTCTGTATGGTGGTGTTGTCTTGGCTGGCAGTCTCTCTGGCCTTCGTCTCTAATTTGTGGTCGTAGGTGTTTGTGGGTGTGTGTTTTATATTGTGTTGGGTGTGTGGGAGTGGTGTGTGTATGTGTATCAGGTGTGTGTATTTGGAATTGTCCAATGTGGTGGTGTTTTGGAGATGTGTGTGTATTTTGAGCGCGGCGGTGTGTACCGCCAATGGAATACCGTGGTTGAAAGACCGCTGCGTGGATTCGTGGGTCGTAATAGCATGGGCGTGTTTCTGTTGGCGTGGAGGTGGAGGTTTTGTTTTTGCCAGTTTAACACTGACCTTTGGTGTGGCGGACTTGTGTGGGTGTCTGAATTTCGGCGGATTCCGAGATGTGGGTCATAATAGCTGTGGCAATATTCCGTGGCCGCGGAGGTGTATTGGCGGTCTTCTGCACGGCGGTAAGCGCCTTTTACCGCCAATGTTGTAATGACCCCCAATGTCTTTCTCTTCCCTCCCAGTGCCCACTCAGTCACCTCCCCTAGTACCACCCATATATGTTCCTAACTTCTGTCCACATTAGGGAAAAAACATTTTTGGCATGTGCCAACTGTTATGGCCTGGACAAGTCATTCATACTTCATATGGCTTCCATAATGGAATTTTACGCCTGTTAAAATTTAACATTCATCAACTTTCAATTTCAACTGCAGTGACTGACTAAGCCTAAGCTACATCATCAGTGACCGCCCACCCTCAGTACTTTAAGCAAAACCTCCATCGTATCTACTCAGACTTTTCCCTGTACCTTACCTTGCTGCAACAGACTATGGGCCTGTTTGAGAGAGTTTAGCGGAGGACATTACTCCATCACAAATGTGCCACCTATTCCGTCCGCCATATTATGAATTCTAATACTATAGCCAGGATATCTGTCACACTGTGACAGAGTAATCCCTTAGCCAAACTAAATCAGTCTGTAACTCAAGTTTCCTTTCCTTTTCCTTCATTTACTGCCAAGTGAATGTATTTCATTTACATAATTAGCGTTTGAGGGTGAAGCCAGGAAGTAAAGTGGGATTAAGTGTCTGTGATTTTGTCCTTTGGGGTTGGGATACTCTGTGACAAATGTGCCCCAAAAAACTATATATATATATATATATATGAATAAGCCAGACAGGATATCTATTATCGGCATGTTTTACCTGATGTGTGTGGCATATAATCATCATCTGCCTCTTGTAGTCATGGTAGAATTAAAAAGGCATATGGAGAAGAGAGAAGAGCAAGGCCATTGGAAATAAAGATATTTTTTGTCCAGTGCAGCTGCCCCCGCTCCAGACTACAGGGAGTAGCAAATCTGTTGTATACCCGATGCACTAGCTAGCATGTTTTCTGTAATCATTTAGCCCAACAAGAATAGAATACTAGTACTCTTCAGTGGATGATTGGTCACTCATTAAACAGAGTTCTTTTTTATTTTTTCCACCCAAAGTGCGCAGTTTATTTTTTAGGGAAACATTTTCCAAAAAAAACACTGATTTTTGCTGCCTCCTTTCAGCCAGTCAGTGGTTTTCTGATGCATAATCAATCATGTCCCTCCCTGTGACTGACTTTCTTAATCATCACAACAAAAATTCTAATGGCTCTATGGGACCTTTAGCAATGTACTTATACTGTGCCACTATGCAATGTGAAAAAAAGCCTTTGCCCAGAACATTCTTTATAATTTGCCTTTTTTCATTTTTTTCCATCTTGATGTAACTCCTGCTGGTCCACCTCCACCACTCACCGTTCGGACATTGTACACTTAAATGGACATTGGTTGGGGATGGGTAAGATGTGGGAAAGGGCTGGGCCTGTTGTGGGTAGAGAGGGTAGGTTTTACAGTTTATATTTGTATATGTTAGTAAAAGGGAAACACTTACAATCCACTTTATGTCTTAGGTTTTTTTGTGTTTTAATTTTAACTTTGCACTGATGCCTTTTAGCGCATCCAGTCTTTTTAATGTAACTTTCTCTAAGTGAGTGCCAGTAGGAGGGTAGGCTGCCATCCCCTATATTGCCTACAGAAACATAGATACACATAGATGTCTAAACTGCAGCATAAGTTAGTTACGTACTAAGTAAAGTAGTTCACTTCACCCCATAGTTCTCACACCTGAAAAGATAAACTGGTGGCAGGAGGTTGCTCCCTCTATTAACGTTGCATGTTCCAACAACTTGTTGAAGGATTTCCAAGGTGCCTTCTTTATGGTAGTGCCCTAACAGGGAAGGCATCACAGTGAGGACCCGCTCCCACATAGGTGATGTGATCTCCGACTGTAGGATTAATCAAAAGGATCGCGGGCAACTAAATTGAAAGAAAAACCAAGTGTTAGTATGAATTTGAGCCCTTCATGGACATCGCATTATCTCCATTTGCACGAGCTCTTTTTGTCAGACTTAGAGTAGGGTCTCTCCCTTTATGCACTTTAACGCACAAATGGCCTAGTTCCACCAATAGATCCAAGTTTTGCCCGATGGGTTGTAAAAGTGAAGAGATTGTCTCACATGTTTTTTTCTATTGCCATGTATATCACAAATAAAGAGCCCTTTGGATCACTCCGCTTTGTAAATCTATAGGTGTCAGGTCTTATCTTCATGCTGAGAGAATTTTAAAATCTGATTAATCTGTCCAGGTAGTTTTACCAGTGGCAACATTTCTCAAAGCAATTTGGCGTTTTAGACTAGTTATTTTAAAGAATAAGATTGGGTAGTTAATTTTTAGATTTATTTATATATATTTATTGACTCTTGATGTTTGATTCTAATACTCTTGCTTTTAGCACAAAGATATTGTCCCATCATACTATTGAGTTTTTATGGACCCTGGGAATTGGTCCCTTGTTGAGGGGCCCCTTTTATTGTCATGAGACTCACCCTTTGATATTTTGTTTGGATCTTAATCTTTTTTTACTTTTTAATCTTTTACTGTGTACGCATTTTTAGTGCTTCTTAATTTTAAATGTTATTGTCTGTACTGTACTTTTATGGTATGTTTCTACTTACCGAAATAAAGTTAAATGATGATGATGATGATGAAAGAAAAACCAAGTGTTAGTAGGTTATACATATACATCTATATTATTACTTTAGAAAGACTGAGGACAGACTATTACCATCATGACACCTCAGAGAATACAAAAGAATGCCTCATATAAAAAAAGCAATAGTAAATTATTCTGAGCAATGGTGAGCATGAAATTTGAAAAACAAAGTTATGAAATCCTCATGTCATGAAAAATTTACTCAAAGTCTGTACTCTGTAGTAGACACGGTAATTGGTTTATTGATGCATAACCAATGCCTGAATGATGTGTGGACTGGTGTGGGCTATTGCTCAGGTAGTTGAAGATCTTGCTGTGAGTTGGTGTAGCATTTAACCACATCCACCCACCAAGTGTGGGATCCATTTGTTATAAGTGACTTAAGACACACCTCAATAAATCACACAGCCCTGGGGAAGAGGGTTAAGGGTTTGTTGAATGGATGGGGAAGGGGATTTGGGGAGAGGTAAACCAAAGACAAACACAACAACAGTGTTCATCAGGGTGATGAACAGCATATCATCATCATCAATCACTTCTGGAAGGAAAAGAATGAAGGAATGAGTATGATACAGTTCAATTAAATGCATTGTAAACAGTGCTTCTGCCCCAAAGACCCAAGGTATTAGATATCCAAATGTTCTGTCATCTAGGTTTGAAATTGAGAAGTGAAATTAACCTACCCAGTTCTAAAATATGTGATTGTTAAAAGAAAAAATGATACTGTATTGCCAAATTGGGTGGTGCATTTTTATTCTCTTTGAAATGTCTGTCACTCGTAGGTGCCTGTTTCAAGACCGGTTAGGTAGGTAAGCAGGAGGTATGTGCAGCTCATCTTTCACCTTTCATTTGTGCAGGAGAGGAGAAGGCCTGTGGATTGTAAAACGGAAACTATACTGTAGAGTCAAGGAGAAGGCCAGAAGGAAAGTAAACTTCATGAGAGGTGTATCAAGAAGACTCAGAGGCAGAGCAAAAAACAAGAGGACTCAGAATATCACTTTTGCCACCAGTGAAACATTCACACTCTTCAGTATTTCCCAAATCAACACACCTGTCTTTATTCCACACAGCTGAGTTCCAAGCCTCAGAGTAATGGTTTTCATTTGAAGTCGACAACTCCCTTCTTCTAGCTGTTGTGAATGAGGTAGTCCTGTCCTGAGTCCTTCAATCCTTAAAACTGACTCTGAGTAATTCATTCCCAATCCTGACACAAGCAAAATAGACGTGTTGTGCACTGCGGTTTAAGAACAAGTAGAGAAACTAAATTGCATTATGTTGTATACATTTGTGTTTGTCAAATAAAGTGATTGGTGTGGTCTCTGAAGAACTCGAAAAAAGAAGTAGACTGTACAGGTACATTTTCACTTAGTAAGTTTGTAAAAGCCAATCACGATCAGAAAAAATGATCACCCTTCAGGCACTAAACATTGTAGATCACCATAATCAAGTTTACTATTAATTGATCACGATTCTTCACTGTCTGCCACCACATAAGTCATCAATCATCACTCACAATCACTCACTCATTGTTGCAATAGTTGTACTTAGTTATAGTTACCTGTTTCAATCCAAGCACGGGTAGTTTAGGTAAACAATTGTATCTTTGACCCCATCAATACAATAGAATTTGGCATGCACTCTTGCAAATAAATTATCTTCTACGGCAGCCCTGCTATGTGAAGGAGAAAGGGGATAGGCATGCAAAGGAGGCAGGTATTGTTTCCAATGTCATGAAGGTATATGGTTGTGAAAGCTTCTTCATTGCACACTGGTCCAACTCCAATCCGGCCATATACGTGACTACAAATGGTGGAGCAGCATAAAATTAAACTCCAAAACAAAGAATGTTTTGCTAGCTTTTTTTTTTTTTTTTTTTGCAAAGAAAGAAGTTTAACGAGAAAATATGAAAAAGTTCTAGGCTGGCACTGGCATACTCAGCCTGGGAAGTAGAGTTCATCCTCAAACTCAGGTAGTTCACCCATAAGTTGGTCAGCTAACAAGCTTGATTCTGACCAATCACCCTCTTCCTCCTCCTGCAGAGTTTCAGGAACGGTGTAATCAGGTGGTATAAAATGTTGGTTAATTTTGATCATGGTTAATCTCTCCACGTGAGGTGAGAGACTGGTCCTTCCCACAGTAACAACTGTACCAGCTGCACTGAATACATGTTCCACAGACACACTGGCTACAGAACAAGCCAGATACTTTATTGCCAGCCTTCTGAGATGTGGCCATTGATGCATCTTCCCATACAAATACAACAATGAGTTTTGACTGACATATACCTCATTTGGGTGATACAGATACACCTGGAACATCCTTTGACTAGTCATTGTTGCTGCCACTTGCTTGACCTCTTTTGCATTCACCTCTGCACTGCAATTAAGACCTGCTACTTGAAACCAAGCCAATGCTGAGGTTGGGCCTGATTCTCTTGATGCTGTTGTTGTCGGTGCTCTTGTTGCTGGTGTTGGCTGCTATGAGACAAGACTGTCCTCTCTAGAAGTTGAAGGCTGTACCCCTGAGCTGTGGAGTAAGAATCTATGTTCCAGCTGTTCTTCTTCTAGTTCTTCGGCTTGCTCAACAATCCCCCTCTTGTATTTTGAAACATCCCCTTTAGAAAAAGGAATGAAAGTCTGAATCATTTTTTAGTAGCGTGGATCAAGTAAAGTGGCACAGATGTACTCTTTGGACGAGACAATGCAATTTTTAAACCTTGCATTACAAGCCAAGTGATAGCTTAGGTTCTCAACCCAGGCATGTTCTTCTGGGTTTTCATTCACACCTCTGAGTGCAAACCTTTCAGACACTTTCTTTAGCTGCTCCTGTAGCAGACACAACAACGAGATAGCTTGGCTCATTGTACTCTGTTTCTTGCAAACTTCCCTCAAAAGGGAACAGCATCTGTGTCAGGCATTTGACTAGGCCCCATTTGTCCTCATCCATGGTCATAGCTTTCCCGATTTCATCCCCTCTTCTTTGAATAACATAGCCATTGATCTGCCTGTACTGATCAAACAGACATTGTAATACATAATAGGTTGAATATTAAAGTGTTGGCATCTCCTGTAGCAGGGCTTTAGCTCCTAATCTCTTAGTACACTGAATAATCTGCAACTGCTTCCTGGCTTTAAATGAATGGCTGAAATGAGTGAGGATTCGTCTGCTGGTGGTCAGTATGTTGCTATGTATTCTGTCTTGGGAAGCTGTTGAACAACCAGGTTGATGCAGTGCACCAAACACACAATCCTAAAATAGACACCATCTGACATGGCCTTAACTATGTTACTGCCATTGTTTGTGGCAACAAATTCAATTGCGAGACCTCTGGTTCACAGCCATTCAGACACTTTGCTATTAAATTCATCCAAGATGAGTGCAGATGTATATGATTTCCCCTTGCCGACATGGGTACTATTGCATGCCAATGAACGCTCTCAAACTTTCTTCAGGGGCACAACCTGTGTATAGCTTTTGTTTACCCCTGCAAAAGAGATCCAATGTGCAGTGAGGCACATGTAATCAGTAGCCTGACAACTGGTCCACATGTCTGTTGTCAGGTGGATAGTGTGGACAATACTTTGCTGCAAAGCTTGTCCAACCAATTGCAGCACCTTGTGATGCAGTGCTGGAACAGCAACTCTGGCAAAATAGGTCTGACTTGGAACCTTCCATTTTAGGCAGATGGCTACCACAAATAACCCACTCCTTCCACACAAAAAAAGGGAGAAGGTCCAGCGTTAACATTTTAGCTAGCTTACCATTGTACAAAGTGCTGTTGGGTGGTTGTGGTTGTGGTCGTGGGGACCCTCCTGACTAAGCATGCCGGGAATAGTAACCTGGATCTTCTTCTTTTCTGTGGCCCTTGATGCAGGTAACTTTCAAAAAGTAGGTAGGGGTAGACTGAATGTATGTTGTGCAGCAGTTAGTGGTGCCACAGTGTCTCCATCTGACTGTTAGTCTTCCTGTGCCATGTGGGGTCGCATTTCTGGGGACAGGGCTGCTTTGCTTGAAGATGTCACACTCTTCTTCCTCACCTCCCATCGTGATTGGACCAGTTGTGGCTGAATTTTCCCAGTTTTCCTCACCTTCACCAATACAAACACGTCCAGCAGTGGAGAAGTACTTTGTTAGTGGGCCATTGCCAATGCCTGAAAAAGAAGTGGAGGTAGGTGGGTGTGTTGTCGGTGGCCTCCCTGCAGTGCACACTTCTACTGAGGTAGGGGTTGGTGCAGGTCTCAGCTGGGGCTTTCCAAATATGGGAGCTGGTGGTGCTATCTGTTCCACATTCCCCTGAGCAGTATGAATAGTAATGTCAGACTCCTCTGTGCCAGCTTCCTCAATGACTGGCTTATGATCATCATCCTCCTCATCATCCCCTTCCATGAGTCTAAGACTTTCAGGAACTTTTATTTTCCCTCGACTCTCCTGCATCTCCAGGACTCTGCGGGCGTCCACTCCATGTTCCTATTATCAACATCAGAAGATATACTTTGAGAAAATGGTGGAGTAGTACCCTTCCTTTTACTTGCTGGAGATCTGGGAGCCACTGACTTTAAAAAAGGAGGTTCTTGCTCAGTAGGAAGCCCAACCTCCTGTCTGCTCCAACTTTGGGATCATCTACTACTGCTGACTGTGGCTGCTATCTACTTTGATGTTTCCTGAAACTACAAATAAAATTCAGCATCACTGCTTGTTGGCTTTGCCATGATTACAGTGGCTGCCTTGCTAACAGACATGGGCCCTCATTACGACCTGGCGGGCGGCTTCAGCCGCCCGCCAAGATCGGACCTCCGGGCGGCCATCAATGCGGACGCACCCCCGCCACGGCCATTTGGAGATCCCCGCTGGGCCGGCGGGCGGAAACCTAGTTTCTGCCCGCCGGCCTAGCGGGGATCTCGGCCACAACACAGGAACCGGCTCAAAATGGAGGCGGCAGTGTTACGGCCGTGCGACGGGTGCAGTTGCACCCATCGCACTTCACTGTCTGCTATGCAGACAGTGAAAAGCTGCACGAGGCCCTGTCAGGGGGCCCCTGCACTGCCCATGCCAGTGACATGGGCAGTTCAGGGGCACCCAGGGGCCCCGCGACTCCCCATACTGCCAGCCTTTTCCTGGCAGTTCAAACCACCAGGAAAAGGCTGGCGGTAGGGGGACTCGTATTCCCTTGGGCAGCGCTGCAAGAATTGTGGCGGGAAACCGCCGGCCCCGGCGGTGCGAACGCGGCGCTTCCGCTGCGGTCGTAATGACCTGGGAAGTACCGCCAGCCTGTTGGCGGTGCTTCTGTCAAAACAGCCCTGGCGGTCTTGGACCGCCAGGGTTGTAATGACCCAAATGGTCTTCGGCTTCCGTTCGAGTGGTGCTGTTAAAGTGTGAGTGCTGCTCCTAGTTTCCTCCCCTCGGGCCGCTGTGGCAGGCACACATCTCCCGAAAAAGGTTTCAGCCTGCACCCCAACAGTGGAAAGCTGCTCCTTCTCACTGACCACTTTCTTGGGAGCAACTTTCTTTGGGGCCATCTTAAAGCTTTCAGTTGGCAGTGGCACTAAGTTGCACAAGCAGAAGAGATTGGAGGACTAAAACCACTATAAAGGCCTTCTCTTTGGCCGTACTGTGGGTGATATGACATTTAAAAGTGACCATGCAAGAAAAATATGTAGTTAGTGAAATGTGGCATTGTTGCAGGTTAAAATAGTACAGATAAAAGCAATATTAGTGTTGTTGGTTAATTATGTAATAAATACCAATTTAATCAAACATTGTACAGTCACACCACACCACCAGTCCATAAAATGTAATTTCAAATTAGGCAACACAACAAAGAGATTTAGGGCCAGATGTAGCAAAAAAGCTAATTGCGACATGCAATTTGCGAGTCCGTGCGACTCGCAAATTGCAAGTCGCAATTTGCTATGCAGAAAGGTGTCTCAGACACCTTCTGCAACTCGCAATGGGGTCGCAAAGACCCACCTCATTAATATTAATGAGGTGGGTCGCAGTTTGCGACCCCATTGCGAGTATGGGCACTCACGGGGATGGTGGCCTGCTGGAGACAGCAGACCGCCATGTCTGTGACTGCTTTTTAATAAAGCAGTTTTTTTTTCTTCTATCTGCAGCCCGTTTTCCTTAAAGGAAAACGGGCTGCACTTAGAAAAAAAAACGAAACCTTTTGTTTCGGTATTTTTCAGAGCAGGCAGTGGTCCATAGGACCACTACCTGCTCTGAAAAATAATTTTTGTTTCCATTCACAAAGGAGAAGGGGTCCCTTGGGGACCCCTTCCCGTTTGCGACTGTGTTACCATCCACTTCAAGTGAATGGTAACTGCGATTTCATTTGCGACCGCTTTCGCGTTCGCAAATGAAATTGCATAGCATTGCGAGTCGCAAATAGGAAGGGAACACCCCTTCCTATTTGCGAGTCGGAAATGCATTTTGCGAGTCGGATCCGACTCGCAAAATGCATTTCTGCATAGCAGAGAGGCTTTTTCACCTAGCAAACAGCATTTTTCGCCGTTTGCGAGGCGCAAACCCTTTCCTACATCTGGCCCATAGTTCTTTGCTTTATCTCCATCTGTTTTAAAGGAGACACCTGTAGTATTCAGAGAGAGGTGCATGAGTGAATGGAATATTTCTTAAAAAACCTATGGCAGCTAGGTGGTCCAGAGGAAATTGAAAAATCATGAAAAAATGAATTATGGTCCTGATGTGCTGTAGCGCGGTTGTGCACCTATGATAGGTGGATGGATGGATGGATCAAGGCAAAATGCAGAATTAAATAAATTGAAATAAAAAAACTAATAAATACATAAATAAAACACAAGAAATTACATAAAAAATTAAAATTAAAATTAAAATTAAAAATTAAATTAAAAACATAAAATATAAACTTAAATTAAACAAATGATCAATAATTTCCTATGTTTATATTGGAGGACAAGAAGAAAGAAACTTATTGTAAGCAAAGGAGATGCAAAATAAAAAATGCAAAAAAAGAAAGGAAATAATTAAAATAATGTTCATCAGAATCATTTTCTTTTAGTATACATATACTACAATGATCCCACAGCATATAAATATTGAACTGGTATCACATGAACCCATGCAAACCTAGGGCAAAGACACTGGCTGATTGCACAAAATGGCCGCCAGCCACATGGTAAAACAAATGCGAGCAAGGTGGTATGAGGAACAAAGAACACATGATTTATGATTTTGTTTATGGAGCACGCAAATACCTAATTGGCGTCTTGGAACTAGAAGCCATAAAATACAACCACAATGGAAAAAGGGAGCAAGTAGGGAATACACTAATATTGAGCTATGTGGGGAACAGCCATGACTACAATGGTCTGTGAAAAACGAGGAAATTGGTTTGCAATTTAAGATGAAAAGGTAATCTGTTTCTCTGCAGGCAGGTGGAATATGAAAACCTGCGCCCCCCATGAAGTTTTATATACCTTTGGAACGACGACCAGTGTAGCTGAGCCTGATCTTAAGTATCTGTTAGGTTGACACCATCTATTTTTTCCAGCCAGACCTGTATCCTTGGTGCTGTACAAAGTCTTACGGGCAATGCATAAGGCTTTAAAAGGCACTATTCCCTTCACAGAAAACCAGTGAAGTTCTTTTAATGCACTTGATGCTGAGGAGTATTTAGGAAGATGTACCATCGGTAGCTTCTTGAGAACAAATTGTTGGGAGCCCAAATACAGGGCATTGCAGTAATCTAGTCTGGAGAGGATAAGAGTGACAATTACTGTTTTCTGTAGTTGGTGAGGAATGAATGGGAGTATTTTCCTCATTGACTTAAGGAGCAAAAAGTAAGTCAACACCACTTTATTTGCCAGATCTTTAAAGGCAAGGTTTGCATAAAAATGACACCTACATTTTGTACTTTAGGAACAGGTTTTGATGGAGTTGCTAAGGAGACTGGCCACCAAAAGGGGCCCCAAAAGGCCATTGTCCTTGCTGAAGATAAGAACTTCTGTCTTGTCTGAATTTAACTTTAGACAATTCGAGGTCATCCAGGTCTTAATGGAATTCATGCAGCTACTAAACCTGGCAGCCACTTCATTCAGTGTGGCCAGAAGAGGAAGGTGTGAGATTGGAAATAGTTTTTCTCAACGTTTAACTTAACAAAGGCAAAACGTAGATCTTTTTCTAATCAGTTTGAAAGGTGCCTGATTAAATTATAATAATGAACAATGTTGTTAATATAGGGGCTAAACTCCCTGCCAGTCCATGTACTATCTCTCGTGGACATGGGTCTGAGGGTGCTTCTGATTTTATTTGAGCAATACGTTTCATGGTCATCAATAGTGGAAAATTAGCAAACATATATTTGCTTCCTGATATATTGCTAACTGCAGGTACAGGAAAAACAGAGCCGGAAAACTCTTTGTAAACCGATTCCATCTTGGATCTGAAAAAGTAGCCAGCTTATCACAAAACCCCTGACTAAAAGTAATACTTGAGGTGAAGAGTGGATTAGAAAGCAGTTGAACAGCCCTGAAAAGTTCTTTAGGGGAGATGGAAGCTGTTTCGATTTTACTGATGAAATACTCAGCTTTTGCCTTAATGATAAGGAATTTAGGGCCAGATGTATCAAACATTTTTGCGATCGCAAACAGCCCAACGGACCATTTGCGATCGCACAAATACGTTTTGGTATGTAACAACTCCACTTTGCGATTCGATAACTTGTTACCAAATCGCAAATTGAATTTGCAACTACATACCGATTCAGTATTAGGAAGTCAAGGACGTCCCTTCCCAATACCGAATCAGGGAGGTATGTGTGATTGTTTTGTGACCGTGAATGGGGTCGCAAACCAATCGCAGTTACCACCTACTTCAAGTAGGTGGTAACCCATTGGCAAAGGGGAAGGGGTCCCTGAGGGACCCCTTCCCCTTTGTGAATGCATGCTAAAATGTTTAGTAAGAGCAGGCAGAGGTCACACAGACCACTTCCTACTCTTAAAAAATGAAAAGGAAACTTTTCATTTTTCGTTTTTAAACACATCCCGTTTTCCTTTAAGGCTGCATTTAAAAAATAAAAAGATTGCTTTACTTAAAAGCAATCACAGACATGGTGGTCTGCTGAGCCCAGCAGGCCACCATCCCTGTGATTGTAGCCATTTGCAATGGCTTTCAAATCGCGACCTACCTCATGAAAATTGATGAGGTAGGTCCATTCGTAAGCCCTTACGCATCGCAGTATGAAACTCCTGGAGTTTCATACATTCAAGTAGTGATTACTTAATTGCGATTCACTAAAAATCGCAACTAGGTAAACGCTATTGGATCCAATGATGCATCTGGCCCTGAGGGGCATATTTATATTTGTTTCGCGCCAAATTTGCGTTTTATTGATGCAAATTCGGTGCAAAACTAACTCCATATTTATACTTTGTCGCTAGATCCGTCTACTACCAAATTTATGGAGTTAAAATTATTTTTGGGAAGTGGAAACCTACTTTACATCAATGAGATGCAAAGTAGGCATTCCCGTGCAAAAAATGACTCTATGGCCTTAGTGCCATATTTATCCCCCATGCTAAAATCATGCACGGGAGGGAGGAGGGGTCAAAAAATGGTGCAAAGCTTGCTTTGCACCATTTTTTAATGCCTGGGTCAGGACAAGTGTTAGAGGACCTGTGGGCCTATTTCCATGGTGGAACACCATGGAATAAGCCCACAGGTGCCCTCCCCAGGCCCGAGGCACACCCCCACCCACACAGAGGGACAGCAGAGGATGGGGGACCCCATCCCAGGTAAGTATAGGTAGGTACAGGTAAGTATCTTATTATTTTTTATAAAGTGCCATTGGGGGCCCTGAAATGGGACCCCCTACCTGGCACTGGGTGCAATGGCTATGCCCAAGGGACCCTGGTCCCCTGTGCTGGCCATTGGGTGGTGGGCATGACTCCTGTATTTTCTAAGACAGGAGTCATGTGGTATGGATGATTTTGACTGTAGGCAGGTTAGAGTAATTTTTTTTACTCTAACCTGCCTAACGTCATTTTGTGGTGCAAAACCCCCTTCTTTCATACCGCCAGCCCCACCGACTAATTTCATTTTTTTACGCTAGCTTACCCTTTGCACTGGCTTGCACCATTCCATAAATATGGTGCCCGGTGGGTGCACAGAAATGGTGCAAGCAGGTGCTAAACCTTTTGGCGCAAAACTGCGTTCCTGCAGTTTTGCACCAAAAAGTATAAGTCAGGGCCTTATATTCGCCAATAACTTCTCTGTACTTGTTTCTCTGAGAGTTGCTATAATCTTTTTGCCACAGTCTTTAAAGTTAACAGCACTTCCGTTTTATATTTTACAAAGGATTGATGAAAACCAAAGGGCTGTAGGGCGCTGTGTATGTGACTTGACAGTTTTTAGTGGGGCGTGTTTCATAAGTTCTATGTGCAACCACTCATGGTATTTAGATACTTCCATGTTGGCTTTGTTTCTTAGCTCTGGCAGAGTATGCTCAAGGCTTTCAGCTAATATAAATATGTTTAATTTATTCCATTGCCTTATCTGCCTACATTGTGGGCCTCATTATGACCCTAGCGGCCGGTGGTACACTTGCAGTAACACCGCCAACAGGCTGGCGGTGTACCGCCAGTGTATTATGACCATGGTGCATTAGCCACGGCTATACTGCCGGCCCCTCCAATATACCGCCAGACTTCCTCCAGGCGATCATAATCCCCAACCGCTAGCCTGTCTATGGCGGTAAACACCCCCATGGAAAGGCTGGTGGTATGGGGGACTCGGGGTGCCCCTGGGGGCCCCTGCACTGCCCATGCACTTGGCATGGGGCCCTAGGCACAGCCCCATTGCGCATTTCACTGCCCGAATTTCAAGCAGTGAAATGCATGACCGGTGCTGCTGCACCCGCTGCACATCAACATTGCTCTAATATGAGCTGGCTGCAATGTTGATGTGACTTTTCCACTACCCCAGCAGAAAATTCATAATAGGGAACCACAAATACCACCAGCACTGGCGGTATAGTGGCACCCGCAGCTTCGGCTGTCTTTCTGTAAGACCGCCAAAGTTGTAATGAGGGCCTGTATCTCTTTAGTCGAGGTGAAAGGTGGTTTTAGAAAAAACAAATTAAACTGAACTGCTCCATGATCAGACCAGGACAAAGGTAAAATACCTGTATAATCCAAGTTTGGATTGTTAGAAGTAGCGTCATCTAGGATATGCCCTGCATTGTGAGTAGCCCATGGAGTAGCTCTAAAAGAGTGGATGAATCATTGTCATGGAGATCCTCTAAATGAAAAATGAGATCACCCAAAATAGTGAAGGTTGGGTACTGGGCTATAGTTTCACTAAGATTACACAGGCCTTCTAAAAAATTTGTTCTGGATCCTGGGGGCCTGTAATTTAGTAGCCTATACATAGAGTGGGTATCCACAATTTTAAGTCTAAAGGAGAGGGCTTTACAGCCAGCAATAATGGCTGGAATACAAATGATATTCAGAAAAGCTTGATGCACAATTGCCAATACACCACCTCGTTTATCAGGCCTATCAAGTCTGTTGATAACATGGCTCTCAGCTAATGCTGTAACTATGTTGAGGTTAGATGAATCATACAGCCATGTTTCTTTCAAAAAGACTATGGGCCTCACTACAAATTTAGCGGTTTTATGATAAGACCACTGTGGTGGAGGCTGCCAAGACTGCCATGTTGGCAGTCATACAGACCGCCGTATTACAAGTTACATAGCCAAACACACAGAAAATCTGCCACAATCTCAACACCGCCAGGACCCTAGAGGGTGAGAAAGAGGCGGTCCCACCACCAGCACCACCAGCCCACTAAAAAACCTTCAAACCTATTGCGACCCACAAATCACAAATGCAGTTCTTCCATGGCGGAAGACCAATGGTGGTGTGAACCGCGGCGGTCAACACAGTAGTACACTGCACCACATTTGGTAGTTCAAAATCCCCACACCTGACACACATCCACACACCTGGCACACCTGCAAACTGTACTAAAAAACACACCCCTTCACATACCACAATCCTTTGCAAAAAAAAACACACACAGAAGACAGAGACGGAAACAGAGACACTGTACAATAAATTAGGCACCCCTACACACTTCACATAGCTCTCATCCCACACCTGCACAACACTCCTAACACACAAATTAGTGCCCTTTGCATAAAACACCAACCGTCACCCACTCACAACACAGGACCCACACCTCATCACCTTATTTTTGTCATTTCTGTTCTTATCATCCAGCACTATCATGTCCCCACAAGAACATCCCCATTTCACAGATGATGAATTGATGGTCATGGTGGAGGAAATCATCAGAGTAAAGCCACACCTGAGGGCTTGACAGGAATACCTGGGGGAGACAAGTCAGGTAAGTCACAACACCAACGTCACTCAAAAAGTTCTGTCTTGCATGCCCACTGATCACCTTTTGACCTCTTAACAGACAACCCAATCACCACCCCTGTGTCAAACTGTCCCAATACCCCTGCCTGGCATCCCACATATAAAATAAACTCACATGGGCCAAAGTATCTGTGTATAGCATGGGTAGTACAGGGACTGACAGCACTAGAACTTCAAGCAGGCACTCTTCCACTTTTAAGAAAACCCACACAGGCCCTCATTACAACCCTGGCAGTCAGTGTTAAAGCAGCCGTAATACAGCAAACAGGCTGGCAAAAAAAAATGGGATTAAGAATGTGGTGGAAACCGCCAATATAGACAGCCACTTTAACACTCCGACCGCCACGGCGGTAGAAACAAACACTGCGGCGGTACCGCCAACAGACAGGCGGAAGACAAAGTAGCGCCCACTGTATTATGACAGGCCTATCCGCCACCTTTTCCAGGGCGGAACCAACGCTATACAAACCACGGCGGAAACAGTGCACAGAAGGGAAACCACTCACCTCTCGACACCCAACGAGGAACCAGGACGCAATGGAGCCCAAACTTCAGGTGTTACCTATGTTGGTTTACCTCCTCTTCTACCAGGACTACCAGGAGGCGGCAACTACGTTGAGTACTGCACCTATAACACAGGCGGAGGGGGGAGGAAAGAGAGTGACACACACATGCAACACCCCCACCCTCACCCTCACACACAACAACATACACACAAATACATGCATCAACATTACATATACACGCCCCCACCCCCTGGAAGAACACAAGGACAAAAGGAAATGATTGTAACGACTGTGATCATGAAAAATTCATTAGTTAGAAGTCAAACTTCAGTATATACAAATAAGTACACCAACTACACAAGTCCGTATAGTGTACCAATCATTGTCCGTGGACCACTGGGCCCAAAATGCATGGGCGAAGCCCACACATGATACCTGACTGGAAACAGAGAGAACACTGCTGGGGCATCAGATCGAAAATACACAGCACCTCAGGGGGAGGGGGAGGGGGGCACCTCAGCCTGATGAACGCACGATGCCACTGCTGCACGAGGGGGCTCCATGTCCACTGCTGTATCCTGGGAGTGCAAAGCCACAGTCTCTCAATTCTCTTCAGTGGGTGGTTTGCCCACTGCTTTATCCTGGGGAGTACAAAGCCACAGTCTTTCAAGTCTCTCAAGTGGGTGGTTTGCCCACTGCTCTATCCTGGGGAGTGCAAAGCCATAGTCTCTCAAGTCTCTCCAGTGGGTGGTTTGCCCACTGCTTTATCCTGGGGAGTGCAAGGCCACAGTCTCTCTAGTGGATGTTTTTCTCCACTGGTTCTGGAGGGGGCCTGGTGCCCTGAGTGCTTCATCCTGCCAAGGACTGAGGTAGTGGATGTGATACTCCACTGGCTCTGGAGGGGGCCTGCGACCCAGAGTGCTTCATCCTGCCAAGGACTGAGGTAGTGGATATACCTCTCCACTGGTTCTGGAGGCGGCCTAGTGCCCAGAGTGCTTCATCCTGCTAAGGACTGAGGTAGTGGATGTATCTTTCCACTGGTTCTGGAGGGGGCCTGGTGCCCAGAGTGCTTCATCCTGCCAAGGACTGAGGTAGTGGATGTGATACTCTACTGGTTCTAGAGGGAGCCTGGTGCCCAGAATGCTTCATCCTGCCAAGGACAGAGGTAGTGGATGTATCTCTCCACTGGTTCTGGAGGGGGCATGGTGCCCAGAGTGCTCCAAGTGCAGTGTGGCCGGAAAAATTCCCTCACCTGGATGTGCGTGCCACGAGATTGGCGAGGTTCAGGTAGCATGATACGCCATGGAGGCAGCGACATACCCCACACTGCTGCGGCTTCGCCTTCCACCTGCAGCTGCAAACAGTGATCAAAGTCATGCCTCATGGAAGATGCCCAGGGTCCAGGAACTCTCCTCCAGCCTCAGACGACTGACCACTGGGGATGGTAGCTATGTCAGCGGTGGTGCCAGTGTCCGAGGATGCCGCGGGGCCAGTGGCGGTGCTTGCGGCGGTGTCTGTGGCGGCGGTGCTTGCGGCGGTGTCTGTGGTGGCGGTGCTGGCGGCAGTGCATGGGTCAGCACCTGCTGAGGGACAAAGCAGGACGTCTCCTGCAGCCTTGGATGGCAGCCCACTGGAGAAGAGACTGGGGACTGTCGCTGAGGCTGTAGACGCACCGATGGCTGTGCAGGTGGCTGTGCAGGTGGCGGTTCTGGTGACGGGGCAGCTTGCGGTGTTCGCCGCCGTACAGGTTGGTGTGGTCGTGGACAGAAGGGGTGACACTGGTCCCTCAGTCAGTGCCACTGTGCCCTCTCCTGACCTGCTCTTCTGCTTTTGTCCCTTCCCCACCTTTGATGGTCTGCAGTTGACTTGCCACTATCCCCTTTTATTTTTGCTGAGCCCTTGGTGGCTGGTAGTTTCGGCTTCTCCCTCTGGGATGTGGGCACCTTTTTCAGCTTGGCAGGTGGCGGATTGTCCTTGCCCTCTCTACGTGGCACACTGGCAGCCCTGACGGGTGGCACACTCGATGACCACGCAGTTGCTGGCACCACTGTGCCGGGGGATTTGGTGGCTGAGGTGCTGGGTTGGGACCTGGAAAGCCTGGCCCTAGGGGAAGGATGGGGGGGGAGGTGAAGGGAAAAGATCAAGAGTTGCCAGGAAATGTTTTTTAGACACACTGGGACAGGAGGATGGAGGGGGTTTGGGAGTGGAGGAAGAGGTAGTGGTAGTAGGTGTACGTCTGCTGAATTTGGGTGAAGGTGCATGAAGGGAGGCTGTTGTGAGGTGGATGGCTGTTGGGGGGGTATGTGCCTGCGTTTGTGTACAATGAGAGGAGGGCTCACAGACACACTGGGAGAGGACACAGGGAATGTGTAAATGGTAGTGGGGGTAGTGATTGCACGTGAACGGTGTGTGGTGATGAGCGTGCTGGTGATGGTGATGGAGGTAGTGGCTGAGGATGTAGTGCATGCAGGTGTGAGTGGAGATGAGACAGGGGGGGAGGAGGACGACGTGGAGGAGGGGGACTCAGTGGAGGCAGTGGATGTTGCTGTTTCTGCATGAAGATGGTGCTTGTGTGAGTGCCTGTGGGATGTGTAGTTTGCCATGTCCACTCTTATGTGCTGATGAGTGTGCATGCTGGTCTGATGGTGTGCATGGGATAGGCTGGGGTACAGGGGATTGGGTCTGGGTAGAGGAAGCTGCTGGGGGGAGGCTGGGCACAGGGACAATAGCTGCCGTCAGTGCTGAGGCCAGAGCCTGAAATGCTCTCTGTTGGGCTGCCTGGCCAGAATGAATGCCCTCCAGGTATGCATTTGTTTGTTGCAAATGTCTCTCTACAACCTGGATGGCATTCACAATGGTAGATTGCCCAACAGTGAGGGATCTCAGGAGGTCAATAGCCTCCTCACTGAGGGCAGCAAGGCTGACTGGGGCAGGGCCTGAGGTGCCTGGGGCAAAGGAGATGACCACTCTCCTGAGTGAGCGTGCACGGGACACACGCTGAGGGGCTGCTGGGAGGGCGGTGCTGGTAGGGGGGTGGCGGTTGTACCTGTTGATGCGGTGGGCACAGAGGTGCCCGTCACAGCAAGGGAGCTCCCATCAGAGGAGGAGTCGCTGTCACTGCTGTCTGCTTCTGTCCCCGCCGTGGAGCTCCCTTCGCCCTCCATTCCACTGGTGGCTTCAGACTCTGTAGCTTCACCCTCCAGGGCCAAGTGGGTTGCAGCTCCCTCCTGCTCCGGTGCCAATGCTACTCCGCCTGATGATGCTATTGCACACAAGAACAGGGCGACCACAATAAGGGGGGGGCAGACAGAAGGAAGACATGTTCAGTGCATGAAACACCACTACCATTGGCGGACACAACACACATGGAGCAGCCCTCTGCACTACGCTATGCACTAACAGTTCCTAGAAAGTTCAGCTGACCATGGTGTACGAGGCCTAAGACCAATTGCTGCACACCTGGAAGTCACAGGAGCCTGACTAGGTGTAGATAGCTCTTACCACTGGTGGGGTTGGGGTGCCACATAACCTGCCTCACAAGGGACCCTGCCTACCAGGTTCGCCCTGGCCTAGGGGAACCCACTGCCCACCTCCCCCACCCAGACACCTCATAATGCACGCAGAGTCAGCTGAATGAGAGTGTACTCACCCCCTTGTGGCTGCTGTGATGCCCTCAAGAACCCATCCAACTCCGGATAGGCCTAGAAGAATGGTACAGGGGGAAAGGAAATTACTTACCCGTCTGGACCATCATACTCATTGCCCACCAGTTCACACCCATGCCCTGACGCACATACACTCACCATCAGCACATGCAGGCCTCAGCCCTCCCAAGTATCTTCCATCCACACCACTCAAAACAGGCATTGCCCATGCAGCATGCTCACAGTGTACTCACCTGTTTGTCTGGAGGACCATACAGTTGCGTGTACTGGGGGAGGACCCCATCTACTAGTTTCTCCAACTCCTCCAAAGTGATGGCAGGGGCCCTTTTCCCAGACACTGTAGCCATTGTCGCTTCCAGACACAGGTCACAGCAGCACTTGCAGTGTAGGTCCTCTCCTGTTGAAGGTCAGGTATCAAGTGAGGGAACAGACAGAAAATGGCGGTCATATCCGCGGCGGTGCATACCGTCACCGCCGGAGTACATCGTCATTGGCTCCTGGGACCCACAGGGCCTAATGTTAACCAATGCATAATTGTGCCGCGGTCTTCGACCGCCCACCGCAACGGTGTACAACGCCAGCACAGTTACCTCATATCCCCTTGTCCCACCTTACAGGTCAGGCAACCGCCATTTCAGGAGGCCACATGGGATGAATGTTAACTGTGTCACACCTATCTAGGCCGGGAATGTAGACAGATACCGGCACATTTCGGATTACTAACATTTCTGCAAATAACAAATTGTGATACCTCAGTGTTGGATGACTCTCTGCTCGCTGTTCTCCTCCATAGGGCATGTCCGCTGGGACAGGTGATGAGATGGCGGCATCCTCTGGTGTACAGACCCCTGGTGGACCTGTCAACAATGGAAGAGAGACACATCCTAGTCAGATACAGACTTGATCGTGCAACAATCCAGGAACCGTGTGCCCAGTTGGAGCCAGACCTGATTTCATCTATCCGCCATCCCTTAGGAATCCACCCTCTAGTGCAGGTTCTGTCTGTACTCCATTTCCTGGCCAGTGGTTCTTTTCAAACAACAGTGGCCATGGCATCAGGGATGTCTCAGCCAATGTTCTCTAACGTGTTGTCCAAAGTGTTGTCTGCCCTTCTGAAACACATGCGCAGCTACATCGTGTTCCCTCAGGTGGAGGATTTGCCCACAGGGAAAGGTGATTTCTATGCCCTGGGACATATCCCCAACATCATTGGTGCCATTGATGGGACATATGTGGCATTAGTACCCCCCGCAGGAATGAACAGGTGTATAGAAACCAGAAGAGCTACCATTCGATGAATTTGCAGATGGTGTGTTTGGCAGACCAGTACATCGCCCATGTCAATGGCAAGTATCCTGACTCTGTGCATGACGCTTACATTTTGAGAAATAGCAGCATCCCTTAAGTGACGGGGCAACTCCAGAGGCACCGTGTATGGCTAATAGGTGAGGCCAAGGTCCCAATACAGTTGACATAGGTGTTTGGGTATGGGGCTGTCCCTAAGGGTTAGTGTGTGTCTAACAGTTGTCCCTCGACGTTTGCAGATGACTCTGGTTACCCCAACCTGTCATGGCTACTGACCCCTGTGAGGAATCCCAGGACAAGGGCGGAGGAACGCTACAATGAGGCACATGGGTGAACTAGGAGGGTGATCTAACTCACCTTCGGCCTCCTGAAGGCCAGATTCCAGTGCCTCCATCTGACAGGTGGCTCCCTATACTACTCACCAAAGAAGGTGTGCCAGATCATTGTGGCCTGCTGTATGCTGCACAACCTGGCTTTGCGATGGCAGGTGCCTTTTTTGCAGGAGGATGGGCCAGATGGTGGTCTTGTGGCAGCTGTGGAGCCTGTGGACAGTGAAGAAGAGGAGGCAGAAGAAGAGGATATCGACAACCAAAACAACATCATCATGCAATACTTCCAGTGAGACACAGGTAAGAAGATGTCACTGCTTCCCACATCTCATACTATTGTTTGAGCTATCATAAGTCTGTCATTTTCATTCATGGACCCTGACTTGTCACTTTGACTTTCCATTTCACAGATCTGGGTCCCACTTTGTGCCCTCTGCTATGTTTACTGCTTGCCTACAGCTGTGTTACATTGGTATGTGAACAAGTAAATTGACATTGCTATATTCCATAGTTATTGCAATTACACATTTGTGAAAGCACAGACTGGCTCCAGATTGTTTTGTGATTGAAGTGTGTTTATTCCTGTGCAAATAAGTGCAGGGGGTTGTAAAATGGGCTGGGGTGATGGTGGAGGAATGTCCATGGCAGAGTCCACTCTATTTGTTTCACAGGTGCATTGTCCAAAGGGGCATAGGAAGTGGAGCAAGGGCAGTTTAAGGATGGACAGGGTGACATAGTGGGACAGATGGGTGACATTCAGGGGGTCTCATTTCCTGGCGGGGGTCTTGGCAATGTTCTCTGTCTTGTTCCTGGATCTCAGGGACTGTTTGCGGGGTGGTTCTCCATCTGCAGGGGGTGGGGTGCTGGTGTCCTGTTTTTCCTGTGGTGGTGCCTCCTGTCCACTAGTGTCGGCGGAGGGGAGGGCTGTTCATCATCCAGGCCAGTGTCAGGGGCCCCTTGTTGTGCCACTGTGTCCCTCCTGGTGTTGACAAGGTCTTCCAGCACCCCAGCAATGGTGACCAGGGTGGTGTTTATGGACTTCAAGTCCTCCCTGATCCCAAGGTAGTGTTCCTCGTGCAGCCGCTGGGTCTCCTGAAACTTGGCAAGTACCGTTGCCATGGTTCCCTGGGAATGATGGTAAGCTCCCATGATGTTGGAGAGTGCCTCGTGGAGAGTGGGTTCCCTAGGCCTGTCCTCCCCCTGTCGCACAGCAGTCCTTCCCGCTTCCCTGTTATCCTGTGCCTCTGTCCCCTGAACCGTGTGCCCACTGCCACTGGCCCGAGGTCCCTGATTGTCCTGTGTTAGTGGGGTTGCCAGGGCTCCCTGTAGTGGTGGACACACTGCTGATTGACGAGTCCTGGATACAGAGGGATGGGCCCGCTAGGTGGGTGCTGTGCTGGTGTTTCCTGAGGGGGGAGGCTCTGTGGTGACTTGTGACAGTGGCAGGGGAACCGACTGTCCTAAGGTCCCAGATGGGCCGGGCTGGTCATCATGATCCAGGTGTGCAGAGATGCTGTCATCACTGTGTGCCTCTTCTGTGGGGGGACTGGACACGTCTGGCACCTCCTATCCGGTGACGTTGGGTAGGAGTTCTGTTGGGGTGTAAATGCATAATTATTGTATCTGTTTGTGCCATCATGTGCAATGGGTGAGTGACCCTCTGCTTCAGTGCTTGCATTATTGGCTTGCTCCTTGTGTGATTGGTGATTTTGGGGCATGAGTGAGTCTCTGTACTGGACATGCTTGGTTGATGGGTGTCCATGCATTGGTGTTACATGCAGGGCTTGGTTTTGGGATGTGTGGGTTGTGTTGGTGGGGTATCTGTGGGTTGTTGGTGTGATGGGTGTGAGGGTAAGGGTAGGAGTATGTGATGGCATGCAGGTGGGGTGGGGGGATAACGTAGTAAAGATTTGCCTTACCAGAGTCCAGTCCTCCTGCTACTCCTGCGAGGCCCTCAGGATGCACTATTGCCAAGACCTGCTCCTCCTATGTTGTTAGTTGTGGGGGAAGAGGTGGGGGTCCACCGTCAGTCCTCTGTACGGCAATCTGGTGTCTGGTTACCATGGAACGCACTTTCCCCCGTAGGTCATTCCACCTCTTCCTGATGTCATCCCGTGTTCTTGGATGCTGTCCCACTGCGTTTACCCTGTCGACAATTCTGCGTCATAGCTCCATCTTCCTTGCAATGGATGTCTGCTGCACCTGTGATCCGAACAGCTGTGGCTCTACCCGGACGATTTCCTCCACCATGACCCTGAGCTCCTCCTCAGAGAACCTGGGGTGTCTTTGAGGTGCCATGATGTGATGTGGGTGATGTGTGAGGTTGTGTCTGTTGTGATGTGTGAGGTGATGTGTTTGTGTGTGTTGTTTGAGGTGCGTGGATGTTGTGTAAGTGATGGTGTTGTGTGTCTGTGGATGCTGGTGTTGTTTTAGGTAGTGTCTCTCTCTGGCCTGCTCTCTAATTTCTGGCAGTAAGGGTTTGTGGTTAATGTGGGAATGTGTGCTTTATATTGGATTGGGTGTGTGGGTATGGTGTCTGTGTATGTGTATCAGGTGTGTGTATTTTGAATTGTCCAATGTGGTTGTGTTTTGTAAATGTGTGTGTATTTTGAGCGCGGCGGTGTGTACCGCCAATGGTTTACCACAGTTGAAAAACCGCTGCGTTGATTCGTGGGTCGTGATGGTGTGGGCGTATTCTTGTTGGCTTGACGGTGTCGGTTTTGTTTTCGCCAGTTTATCACTGACCTTTGGTGTGGCGGACTTGTGTGGGTGTCTGTATTGTGGTGGATTCCGAGCTGTGGTTCGTAATACCTGTAGCGGAATTCCGCGGCCGCAGCAGTATGTTGTCGGTCTTCTGCACGGCGGTAAATGGGACTTACCGCTAGGGTTGTAATGAGGGCCACAGTGTACTACAATTTAAATTGCCTTGCAAACTAACTTTAAACTTGATTGAGCCCACCTGAATGCTCCACAATTTTACAGTCTATGGCAATTACAACAATGCAAAGGGCATCTACCATTGCAATACCACCAACACACAGCCACAGCTGTGCCTTCTACTAAACTGGCCTTTAAACATTCAAACATCAATTGAAATGAACTCACCTGTGGGCCACACACATATATGAAGTGTGATGTATTTGGAGAAAATTCATACAGAGGCCCAGGTATAATGGTCACCCCTAATCTGATGGCCATGACAGTTTCCACTGTAAATTGTGGAGCTGTCTTTTGACTCAATAATGAATTACTCCCAACAGGGAAGTAACAAGAAGAATGTAAAACCACAGAGCAGACAACATATGAGTCTATGAGCACACATCTGACTACCGAGATACTCTGACATCCTGTTCAAGGTATATTAAATAGGAATTTTATGTATCCCATTTAGCTGTATCCCTGAATTGGAAGCAGGTGTCACTGTCATATCAGGGGAACAAGCTAAGGGCCATATTTATACTTTTTGACGCAAAACTGCTCTGACACAGTTTTGCGTAAAAGAATTTACTGCCGGCTAACGCCATTTATTTGCGCCCTCGGGGTCAAAGTTATACTTTGACGCACGGCGGCGCAAACCACATGTGTGAGTCATTTTTTTTTACTCAAGCCAATGCATTACGTCATAAAGAAAAATGACTTAACGCGGCAAAAATTACTGTGAGACAGTTTACGACGTCGCAAACTGGATACGTGCCATTTTTTGGACGCAATAGCGTCAAAAAGCAGCACAAACACTGCAAAATGTGCTAAGGAGAGCCAAAATGGATCCCAGATGCTTGGACAGACCCCAGGAAGATGACAACAGACCAGGAACCAGCCAGGAGGACCCACACAAGACCCAGGAGAGGGAGAAGAAGAAAAGAAAGTGTCGCTTCAGTGCAGAGGAGCAGGACATTTTGGTGAAAGAGGTGACGGAACACGAGCACCAACTTTTTGTCACCTCAAAGTTGCCAATTAGCAGGAGAGAGGCAACAGAGCAACAAATTGTTGACAAGATAAACAGTGTGGCAGAAGTAAGGAGAACAGTCATCAAGAGCAAGAAACGCTGGCATGACTGCAAGCGCAGGACCAAGGAAAAGATGGCCAGGAACAGAAAGGCAGCACTGCAGACTGGAGGTGGGAGTCCAGCACCGCAGGAGGCCCTTGTTCTGCCTTCCTACTTATCTCGTATCAGAGCTTACAGAACCTCTCTGGAATGCACTTCTGAGTTCAAAGAAGACCTTTATTGTTGTTAATTCTTCCCCACCCACAAGTTCTTGAGAGACGAATTAATAGTTTTCAAGCACACGTTCAAATGAGTAAAAGTAGTTGCAGCAATGAAAACAAAATATATCACAGTACTTCTCAGTTGCAATGTACACAGCAGGTTATATTGGCAAAGCATAAAAATTAAATACTTCACCGTTTGAGCAAGGCGGCAGGGCCTACATACTCAGCTTCATTTTTCTGGGGTCTGCAAGTTGATGACTCCGGTCAACTGCGAGAAAGAGATTATCTACCCAAACGGGAGACTGGCAACTGGCGCCTAGTTCCAGCCTGAAGTCAAGCAGATTCGAATCTAAATCTCTGAAGCCCTGAGTCATCCTTACAAAAGCGTGCCCCCTCCTCTCAGACTCGGGAAAACTATGCAAGCCTTTGGAGACTGGCCAGATCTCCTAGACTTCTCCTCTTCCCAAGCCTGAGCAGAAAGGAAAACACCAAATGTACTCTCTCTTATCATGTCTAGTCTGGTGTGAAGAAAACAGCTTGGTTCATCTTGTGAAAAAACATAGCTTGGAAAAATTCAGCTTCAACTGCAATGTCTAACTCCACGTTAAAGGCAATAGGCAGCTAACCTAAATATCAAATGTAATGTCTAATGTCATGTCAAAGCCAATAGGCAGCTGAACTGAATACAAAATGTAATGTTTAATATCATGTCAAAGCCAATAGGCAGCTAAACTGAATACAGCATGTCAAAGCCAATAGGCAGAATACAGAATGTAATGGCTAATGCCATGTCAAAGCCAATAGGCAGCTAAACTGAATGTAATGGCTAGTTCAATGTCAAAGCCAATAGGCGGCTAAACTGAATACAGAAAGTAATGGCTAATGCCATGTCAAAGCCAATAGGCGGCTAAACTGAACAAAACATATAGGGGGTCATTCTGACCTCAGCTGTAAAAGGCGCTTACCGCCGGTCAGAAGACCGCCATAACACCGCCGCGGCCGCGGAAACCGCCACGGTCATTCTGACCCGCAACAGGCAAACCACCACACCAGCGGCCAGCAAAAAACTCGCGATGACCAAACCTCCACCGTCACGCCAACAGAAATACGCCCATTCCATTCCGACCCACGAATCCACGCGGCGGTCTTTCAACCGCGGTATTCCATTGGCGGTACACACCGCCGCGGTCAAAATACACACACAGCTCCAAAACACTGCCACATTGGACATCTTGAAATACACACACCTGATACACATAGAAACACCACTCCCACACACCCAACACAATATAAAACACACACCCACATCACCCACAAACCCCTACGACCACCATTTATTGACTAAGGCCAGAGAGAGACACCACCAGCTAGTACAGAGCATTCACAGGCACATTACACCATCACTCACACAACATCCACGCACAAATCACCACACACCACCACACTCACCACACTCATCACACTCATCACCACAAACACCAACCCACACCTCATCCACACCACCCCATGGCACCCCAAAGACACCCCAGGTTTTCAGACGCTGAACTCAGGGTCATAGTGGAGGAAATAGTTTGGGTAGAGCCACAGCTCTTCGGGACACAGGTGCAGCACACCACCATTGCCAGGAAGATGGAGCTATGGCAAAGAATAGTGGACAGGGTCAACGCTGTGGGTCAGCATCCACGAAATCGGGACGACATCAGGAAGCGGTGGAACGACCTACGGGGGAAGGTGCGTTCCATGGTATCCAGACACAACATCGCGGTGCAGAAGACTGGCGGCGGACCCCCACCTCAACCCCCAGAATTTACAACATGGGAGGAACAGGTCTTGGCGATCCTGCATCCTGAGGGCTTCGCAGGAGTAGGTGGAGGAATGGACTCTGGTAAGTCTAATCTCAACTACTTCATCCCCCCCCACCCATCGGCATGCCAAATCATACCTCGACCCTGCCCCCCCTCCCCCATCACACATCCTCCTTGCTAATGTCTCACCATCACAACCCACCCATCCCAACACCAAGCCCTGCATGCGACCACAAACCATGGACACCCATCACCTAAGCATGCCCACTGCACATACCCATCCCCTCCCAAACCACCGTCACAACAGCCTCCACAAGGGAATGCCAGCACTGGGGTACACGGGCACCCACCCATTGCACGCTATGGCACACACAGAAGCAATAACCATACTCTTATACCCCTGCAGGACCCGAACGCCACGACACCGCCCAGGAGGGACCAGAAATGTCCATTCCACCCCCAGAAGAGGCCCACAGTGATGACAGCAGCTCTGTCTCCCTGGACCCAGATGACCAGCCCGGCCCATCGGGGACCTCGGGACAGTCGGTTCCCCTCAGACAGCCACAGGCCACAGCAGACCTACCCCCCTCTGGGAACACCAGCACAGCACCCACCCAGCGGGCCCATGCCTCTGTCTCAAGGACACGCCAATCAGCGGTGTGTCCACCACTACAGGGCACCCAGGTGAACCCACCACCCCAACAACAACAGGGACCTGGGGGCAGTGGTAGTGGGCACACGGTCCAGGGAACAGGGAAACAGGGGAACTGGGAGGGCTGCTGTGCGACAGGGGGGGGACAGGCCCAGGGAACCCATTCTCCACGAGGCCCTATCCTCCATCATGGGAGCATACCATCACTCCCAGGAGACGATGGCGACGGTCCTGGCCAGGTTCCAGGAGATCCAGGTACTGCAGGAGGAACAGTTTATGGGGTTCAGGGAAGAACTCAGAAACATCAGTTCCGCAATGGGCACCATCGTTGTGGCTCTCAATCAGATTGTCAGCACATTGCGGGACCATGTGGCACCACAAAGGGCCCCTGTCACTAGCATGGACCAAGAACAGGCTACCACCTCCGCCGGCGCTAGTGGACAGGAGGCCCCGACACAAGAACAACAGGCCACCAGAACCCCACCCCCTGCAGAAGGAGAACCACCCCGCAAGCGGTGCCTGAGATCTAGGAAGAAGACAGAGTAGGATGCCAAGACCCCCGCCAGGAAAGGATACCCCCTGATTGTCATCCCACTGTCCCACATTGTCACCCTGTCCAACCTTAAACTGCCCCTGCTCCACCTTCCACAGGCATATGGACAATGCACCTGTGAGACTGAAAATCTGGACTCTGCCATGGACATTCCTCCACCATCACCCATCACCGAATTGCAACCATTACCCAAAATTGAGCACTTTAATAAACACACTTATTGCACAAAAATAATATGGAGTCTGCCTGTATTTTTGAACAAATGTATTACACAGAACCGTGCCAAAATGTCCAGTTACATTGTGATGACAACATACCACTGTCACACAGCTGTAGTCCATGGGGAAACAAAGCAGAGGTCACGGAGTGGGGCCCACATCTCTGAAATTGGAAGGGAAAGTCACAACTCAGTTAACATACACTGGGGGGAAACTCAGACAATAGAGAGGCAGGAGACTTTAAGTAAATGTAAAATGCCGGTGTTGATTCTTACCTGTATGTCATTGAAAATACTGCTGTATTACTGTGTCCCTGTTGTCTGTGTCGTCCTCTTCGTCTTCCTCCTCTTCTCTCTCCGCAGGCTCCACAGCTGCCACAACACCACCATCTGGACCATCCTCCTGCAGGAAAGGCACCTGGCGTCGCAAAGCCAGGTTGTGAAGCATACAGCAGGCCACGATGATATGGCACACCTTCTTTGGTGAGTACATTAGGGATCCACCTGTAATATGGAGGCACCTAAACCTGGCCTTCAGGAGGCCGAAGGTCCGCTCGATCACCCTCCTAGTACGCCCATGGGCCTCATTGTACCGTTCCTCTGCCCTTGTCCTGGGATTCCTCACTGGGGTCAGTAGCCATGACAGGTTGGGGTAACCAGAGTCACCAATTAGCCACACACAGTGTCTCTGAAGTAGTTCCATCACGTAAGGGATGCTGCTATTTCGCATGATGTACGCGTCATGCACTGACCCAGGGAACTTGGCATTTACATGGGAGATGTACTGGTCAGCCAAACAGACCACCTGGACATTCATGGAATGATAACTTTTTCTGTTCCTTTACACCTGTTCACTCGTGCTGGGGGGGACCAAAGCAACATGTGTCCCATCAATTGCACCAATGATGTTGGCAATATGTCCAAGCGCATAGAAATCAACCTTCACTGTAGCCAAATCGCCCACCTCAGGGAAAACAATGTAGCTCTGCATGTATTTCAGCAGGGCAGACAATCCCTGATGAAATGGCCACTGTTGTTTGAAATGACCCACTTGCCAAAAAATGGAGTACTGACAGAACCTGCACTAGAGGGGGGATCCTGTGGGTTGGCGGATGGGTGACATCAGGTCTGGCTCCAGCTGGGCACACAGTTCCTGTATAGTGGCTCGGTCAAGCCTGTATGTCAGTATGACATGTCTTTCTTCCATTGTCGACAGGTCCACCAGCGGTCTGTACACGGGAAGATTCCTCCATCTCCTCGCAAGTCCCAGCGGACTGTGCCTAGGAAGGACAACATGGAGCACAGAGTCAATCAACCCACAGGTACGTTCCCACAGCTTGCACGGTACACGATTCTCAATGCATTGAATGGCTTGTATGAGTGTTGATGCAAGGCCTAGGCAAGTGTGACGCAGTAGAAATTAAGATATGGGGGCCCTTGAAATGGCGGCTGCCTGACCTGTGAAGTGCGACAGTGGGATGTGAGGTCAATGCGCTGGCGTGGCACACCGTGGCGGTAGGCGGTCGAAGACCGCAATGCAAAGCCGCATTGGTCAACATTGAACCCTATGGGTTTCAGGAGCCAATGACGATGTGCGCCGGCCGTCGCGGTACGCCCCGCGGCGGTATGCACCGCTGCGGGCGTGACCGCCATTTTCTATCTGCTTAATCACTCGATACCTGATCATCCACAGGAGAGGACCTATACTGCATGTGCTGCTGTGACCTCGGTCTGGAAGAGACAATGGCTGCTGCGACTGGGGAAAGGGCCCCTGCCTTCACTTCTGAAGAATTGGAGAAACTCGTGGATGGGGTCCTCCCCCAGTATGCGCTACTCTACGGTCCTCCAGACCAACAGGTAAGTACACTGGGACCATGCTTTGTGGCCAATGCCTGGGTTGAGTGGGTGAATGAAAGATGGTGGGGAGGGGAGCGAATGAGGCATGCATCAAACGACAGATGAGAGCATGCGCCACATGGCAAGGGTGGGGATGGGGGGCCACTCACATCGAGCATGCAGAAGGTGATGATTTTTTATTTTCTCCCCCTGTACATGTCACATAGGTCAGCACCAATCAGAAAATCAACATTTGGCGTGCCATCGCCAAGGACGTCCGGACCCTGGGGGTCCACAACAGATGGGGCACCCACTGCCGGAAGAGGTGGGAGGACATCCGCCGCGGGAGCAGGAAGACCGCGGAGGCTCTGCTGGGGATGGCCTTCCAACGTAGGAGGGGTGCCAGTCGTACCTTGACCCCCCTGATGTCCCGGATCCTGGCGGTGGCCTACCCCGATTTGGAAGGGCGCGTGAGGACATCACAGCAGACACAAGGGGGTGAGTACAAGCACATTCTGCTGATTTTGCGCACATTGGAGGTGTCTGGATGGGGGAGGAGGGCTGTGGGTATCCCTAGGCCAGGGCGATTTCTGTAGGCTAGGCCCCTCCGTTAGGCATGGCCCTGTGCCCCCGCCCCCCACCTCTGTAGGTTGCCTAGTACAGCTATTCATGGCCCTGTGTCAACTATGTGTGGAGTTGTCGTCCATAGGCTTGTAGACCATGTCCCACGGATTGAGTAGTGTACCCCAAGTGCGCGGCGTAGTGCAGGGGGCTTCTGTGTCTGTCCTCTCCGCCAACGGTGTCGCCAATGCATGCACTCAACATGTCTTTGTTTCTCCCCCCCCCCCCCTTTTTTGGTGGTCTTCCTGTTCATGTGTGCATTAGCATCATCAGGCGGAGGAGAAGTGGCATCGGAGGACGAGGGAGCTGCATCTCACATGGCCATGGAGGGCCATGCAACTGACACGGATTTCACCAGTGAGACGGAGGGCGAGGGGAGCTCCACAGCGGGGACACGTGGTGACACCAGCGACACAGACACGTCCTCGGAAGGGAGCTCCCTTGTGGTGGCGGCAGCATCCGTGCCCACCGCAACAATGGGTACAGCCGCCACCCAGCGCACCAGCTCCGCCCTCCCAGCAGCCCCTCAGCGTTCGCCCCGTGCCCGCTCACCCAGGAAGGTAGGCATCTCCTTCGCCCCAGGCACCTCAGGCCCTACCCCAGTTACCCCTGCTGCCCTCAGTGAGGAGGTCATTGACCTCCTGAGGACGCTCATTGTTGGGCAGTCTACCCTTTTGAATGCCATCCAGGGTGTAGAAAGGGAGGTGCACCGGAGTAATGCATACCTGGAGGGCATTCATTCGGGTCAGGCTGCCCATCAGCGATCGATCAACGCTCTGGCCTCAGCACTGACGGCAGCCATTGTCCCTGTCTCCTGCCTCCCTCCTCCAACATCCTCAACCCAGTCCCACTCCCCTGTACCTCTGCCTATCCCAGACACACCTACAGACCAGCCTGCACACACCTCAACACCCAAGGGAAGCTCATCCAGACATAAGCACCACACATCACACAAGCATTCACACTAGCAACATCCACATGCAGACATGCCAACAGCCACTGCCTCCTCTGTGTCCCCCTCCTCCTCGTCTCCCTCCTCCCTCCCTGTGACGTCTCCACTCACACTTGCATGCACAACATCTTCAGCCACTACGTCCATCACCAGCACACCCACCAGAACACTCCGCACACGTGCAGTCACCACCCCCACTACCATTTACACATCCCCTGTGTCCTCTCCCAGTGTGTCTGTAACCCCCTCTTCCAAACCACACAAACGCAGGCAGTCACCCACCCAACAGCCATCCACCTCACGTCAGCCTCCAGCACAAGCACCTGCACCCAAAGACACCAGACTTCACTCTCCTACAACCACATCCTCTTCCTCCACTCCCATACCCACTACAACTACCCGTCCCTGTCTTACTAAATTGATTTTCCTTTCCAACCTTGACCTCTTTCCATCAACTGACCCACCCCCTCCATCTCATAAGACTCCAACCAGCACCTCAGCCACCACAAAACCTGGACCTACAAAGACAATAGTCCAAGGATTTTGGAGTCCACCACCTTCAAGGCCAGCTACTTCGGCTAGGAGTAAAGAGACGGCCAGCCCACCCCCTGAAAAAAAGGCCAAGAAAGCCAGTGCCCGGCGCGAGAGGCCAAAGACAGCAGGCCCCAAAAGCACTACCCTGGCACAGTCAGGGAGTGGGGTGCCACCTGGCACACCGCCAAAGGGAGGAAAGGGCCACAGACGAGCAGGGAAGGGTGGCAAGGGCAGCACGCCCGACAAGTCCGACAGCAGGCGAGCTGCCCAGGAGAACCCCACCAGCCCCATTCCAGGTGTGAAGGAGGACACCCACGGGCCCGGGACGGCAGCACAGGAGGGCCCCGCAAGCGAGAAGACAGATGTGCACGAAGGGCCCGGCAGCCACATGTCAGGTGGCGAGTGAAATCCATGTAATGGCCGGATCTGGTGACCTGGACACACATGTCAAGCACCGCTGAACAGGGCCCTTCAAGTCAAGCACCGCTGAACAGGGCCCTTCAAGTCAAGAACCGCTGAACAGGGCCCTTCAAGTCAAGCACCGCTGAACAGGGCCCTTCAAGTCAAGAACCGCTGAACAGGGCCCTTCAAGTCAAGCACCGCTGAACAGGGCCCTTCAAGTCAAGAACCGCTGAACAGGGCACCGCCGTCTCAAGAACTGCTGAACAGGGCCCTTCAAGTCAAGCACCGCTCCTCTGGGCCCTTCATCTCAAGCACCGCTCCGCTGGGCCCTTCAACTCAAGCACCGCTCCGCTGGGCCCTTCATCTCAAGCACCGCTCCGCTGGGCACTGCCGTCTCTGCACCGCTCCGCTGGGCCCTTCAACTCAAGCACTGCTCCGCTGGGCACCGCCATCTCTGCACCGCTCCGCTGGGCACCGCCGTCTCTGCACCGCTCCGTTGGGCCCTTCATCTCAAGCACCGCTCCGCTGGGCCCTTCATCTCAAGCACCGCTCCGCTGGGCCCTTCAACTCAAGCACCGCTCCGCTGGGCACCGCCGTCTCTGCACCGCTCCGCTGGGCACCGGCGTCTCAAGCACCGCTGGCCCATTGGCAGTAGGGGCAGGCCCGCATCTGTGTCGGGCCGGGCTGCACGAAGCACTCTGGGCACCATGCCTCCTCCAGAACCAGTGGAGTCTGTAATCCACTTGTGAGACTGTGGCTTTGCACTCCCCAGGATGGCACAGTGGGCAATCCACCCACTGTAGAGACTTGTGAGACTGTGGCTTTGCACTCCCCAGGATTGAACAGTGGCCATGGAGGCCCCTCGTGGATCTGGCGTCGTGGACTCATCTGTCTGAGGTGCCCCCCCTTCCCTTCCCCCTGAGGTGCCTGTAGTTTTGCTATCTGATGCCCCTGCAGTGTTCTCTCCATTGGAGTCGGGTATCCTGTGTGGGCTTTGCCCATCTGTTTAGGCCCATTGGCCCACGAACAATGGCTGATACCCAATTTGGACAGGACAATTTACATATGTATATATAGTTATAGATGTTTGATATATTTTTTTACTTAGCCGTACAATATACTTCAAATTTCATGATCATTTTATTTTGTCTTTCCATTCTTCCGGGGGGTTTGTGGGTGTCACTCTGAGTTGTTGCTCTGCATTGATGTGTATGTAGTTGTGGGTGAGGGTGAGGGTGGGTGTGTCGCGTATGTGTGTCCCCGTAATTTTTTGCCTCCCCCCTCCCCTGTGTCGTAGGTGCAGTACTCACCGTTGTCTTCTGTGCCGGCGTTCATGCTCCTGGTAGAGGAGCAGGAAGACAATAGCTGGTAGGATGTGTAGTTCGGGTTCCATGCTGTCCAGATTCCTCGTGGAGTGTGTAGAGGTGAGCGTTTTCCGTTCGTAATGGCTGTTTCCGCCGTGTTTTTATCGGCGGGGCTACCGCCCCGGAAAAGGTGACGGATTGGTGGGTTGTGATAGGGTGGGCGGTACATTGTCTCCCGCCTGTCTGTTGCTGGTGACCGCCGCGCTGTTTGTTTGTCCCGCCGTGGCGGTCGGAGTGTTAAAGTGGCGGTCTCTGTTGGCGGTTTCCGCCAGGGTCAGAATTCCATTTTTTTTACCGCCTGCCTGTTGGCGGGTTGGCCGCCGCTTTAACACCGACCGCCAGGGTTGGAATGACCCCCATAATGTGCTACTGGTGAACATTGAGCAACTAATATGCGCAGTGGTGAAACACAAAGTCATTGGTCAAACACAATTAATAGCATCACGGTCCTGGACCACATGGAGGATATGGTGGCAGCCATCATCCCTGAGGAGATCGTTACAGGGATTTAAGAACAGGGCAGCGCAGACTACCAGGAGACAACACAGATGCAGGGTAAGTCGCATGGGAAATTAAAATGCACCAATGTTAACTGTAAGCAGGGGGGTGGACATACCTACTACACAATGCATGTAAGTCTTGATATTCAGGGAGTGGCGTGGGTAAAGGGGCACGGCACGGGGGCATGGGCTGTTCAGGCGAAACCTGGGGCACAGTAGTACACTACACCAACAACCTTTGCATGGGGGTATGCTGCCATGCCAAGGATGTTGGAAAGGTAAAGCCAGTCCAGGAGGGTAGGGTACAACGTAAAACTGGCCTGCTGTCACACAACAGCAGGTATTCTCTCTACATGAACTAGGGCTCAATTAACAGTCTCAGGCCATATCCACAAGTGGAATGTAATACTGACAACAGTTGCCACTACCACCTGTGCTGTGTGTGCAGGTCAAGTAGCTAATGGCAGTAACGTCCCCATGGATCAAACACACCCCTGAAATCAATACAAAGGTTCTAATCCTGTCAAATGTGAATGTCCATAGTTGCTACAAACATCAGCCATTGTCCTAAACATTATGAGGTACACAGCACTAATGTCATACCCATGCTACATATGTCAGGGTCCACCTTGTGCCTGGGTCACAAGAGCTCCAATGACACCATGCAACATCCCAAATGTCATACTGCTCAGACAATAGCATTGAGGGGGAGGACATATGTCACTGGCTAGTAAAATTCACCTTCACAGTCAGAAGAGCAAATGGAACACTGCTATGACCATCAGTGCAATTCAATGTAGCAAACATTCCCCAACATAAACATTACACACTACCAATGCTGACATATGTAGTTTTGCATGCCAATGCTATACATAGTTATGCTAGGTCTCAGCAACATATAGCTGGATGTGAAATATCTTAGACTGCCTCACTTCCAGGTTGTTAAGTGTGGTGCAAGTGCCATCAGAACACCCACAGCCAGTGCAAAGCCTCACCATGAGAATGGAAGTAGACGGAGGGTTGAGTAGGACAAGAAGGTGGCAATATACAATTTGGCGAGAACCAAAACCTTGAGGATGTGATGCAGACAAGTCCCCAAACTGACCACACTACATGTGACATGCAGGTGGGGCATAGGCCTGGGAGAATGCTTATTATATAGACAAGAACAATGAACAGGAAACTATGGCCCTCATTATGACATTGGTGGTAAAAGCCGCTTACCGCCGTGCAGAAGACCGCCACCACACCGCCTGCGGCCGCGGAATTCTGCCACAGCTATTATGACCCACAATTCGGAATCTGCCAAAATTCAGACACCCACACAAGTCCGCCGCACCAAAGGTCAGTGATAAACTGCTGAAAACAAAACCTCCACCGTCACGCCAACAGAAATACGCCCACACTATCACGATGCAAGAATCCAAGCGTCAGTCTTTCAAACGCGGTATTCCATTGGCGGTACACACCGCCGCGCTCAAAATACACACACTCTTACAAAACATAGCCACATTGGACAATTCCAAATACACACACCTGATACACATACACACACCACTCCCACACACCCAATACACTATAAAACACACAATCACATCACCCACAAACCCTTACGACAACAAATCACGAACGAAAGCCAGAGAGAGACACCATCATCAACAACACTAGCATCCACAGGCACACAACACCATCACCCACATAACTTCCATGCACCTCACACAACACCCCACTACATATCAGCACACTCATCACCCCACACACCACCCCACACATCACCTACACCAACCGATGGCACGGCAAAGACACCCCAGGTTCTCGGAGGAGGAGCTCAGGGTCATGGTGGAGGAAATCGTCTGGGTAGAACCACAGCTATTCGGATCACAGGTGCAGCACATTTCCATTGCAAGGAAGATGGAGCTATGGCGAAGAATAGTGGACAGGGTCAAGAGTAGGTGGAGGAATGGACTCTGGTAAGTCAAACACTTAACTACTTCATCCCCCACCCACCTGCATGCTATCACCTACCCCCACCCTCCCCTCACCCCCATCACTCCTACTCCTCACAAATGTCCCAATATCACAAACCACACATCCCAACACCAGGCCCTGCCTACAACACCAAAGCATGGACACCCATCACTAAAGCATGCCCACTGCACATACCCATACACCCCCTAAGCCATCATCACACAATGTCCCACACAGGAATGCTAGCACTGGGGTACACTGTCACCCACCTATTGCACACCTTGATACAGACAGATGCAATAATCATGCCTTTATACCCCTGCAGGACCCCTACCCAACGTCACCGGACAGGAGGGTCCACACATGTCCACACCACCAACAGAAGAGGCCCACAGTGATGACAGCACCTCTGTCCAACTGGATCTAGATGACCAGCCCGGCCCATCAGGGACCTCGGGACAGTCGGTTCCCCAAACCCAGTAACAGGCCACTACAGAGGTTCCCCCCTCTGGAAACACCAGCACAGCACCCACCCAGTGGGCCCATACCTCCGTCCCCAGGACACGTCAATCAGCAGTGTGTCCACCACTACAGGGAACCCAGGCTAACCCACCACCCCAACAACAACAGGGACCTGGGGGCAGTGGTAGTGGGCACACCGTCCAGGGGACGGGGGCCCAGGAACACAGGGGAACTGGGAGGGCTGCTGTGCGACAGGGGGCGGACAGGCCCAGGGAACCCACTCTCCACGAAGCCCTCTCCTCCATCATGGGAGCCTACCACCACTCCCAGGAGACGATGGCAACGGTACTGGCCAAGTTTCAGGAGACCCAGTGCCTGCAGGAGGAACAGTATGTGGGCTTCAGGGAGGAACTCAGAACCATCAATTCCACCCGGGGCACGATGGTAGGGGTGCTGAAGGAAGTACTCAACACCAGAAGGGACACTGTGGCACTACAAGGGGCCCCTGACACTAGCCTGGATCATGAACTGCCCACCACCTCCGCCGGCGCTAGAGGACAGGAGGCACTGCCACAGTACTACCACACCAGCACCCCACCCCCTACAGATGGAGAACAACCTTGCAAACAGTCCCTGAGATCCAGGAACAAGAGAGAGAACGATGCCAAGACCCCCGCCAAGAAATGAGACCACCCTGATAGTCATCCTACTGTCCCACTTTGTCACCCTGTCTATCCTTAAACTGCCCCAGCTCCACTTCCTATGCCCATTTGGGCAATGCACCTGTGAGACTAATAGACTGGACTCTGCCATGGACATTCCTCCGCCATCACCCCTCACCATTTTGCTACCCCCTCCAATTTTGAGCACTAAAATAAACACCCTTAAAGCACAAAACAATCTGGAGTCTGTCTGTGATTACAGAATACTGTATTAGCAATAACTGTGGCAAAAACCTCTTTCATTTGTAATGTCAACATACCTATGTCACACAGCTCTAGTCCATGAGGAATCAAAGCAGATGTCACACTGTGGGACCCAGATCTGTGAAATCGTAAGGGAAAGTGACAACTCAGTGACCATACACTGGGTGAAAAAGACAGACAGTAGAGAGGTAGTAGTGTATAAGTACATGTGGTAGGCAGGTTTGTAGTCTTACCTGTGTTTCTCTGGAAATATTGCTGGATCACTGAGTCCCTGTTGTCCATGTCTTCTTCCTCTGCTTCCTCGTCTTCACTGTCCACAGGCTCCACAGCTGCAACAACACCGCCATCTGGACCATCCTCCTGCAGAAAGGGCACCTGTTGTCACAAAGCCAAGTTGTGAAGCATACAGCAGGCCACGATGATCTGGCACACCTTCTTCGGTGAGTAGAATAGGGATCCACCTGTCAGATGGAGGCACCTGAACCTCGCCTTCAGGAGGCCGAAGGTGCGTTCGATCACCCTCCTAGTTCGCCCATGTGCCTCATTGTAGCGTTCCTCTGCCCTTGTCCTGGGATTCCTCACTTGGGTCAGTAGCCATGACAGGTTGGGGTTACCAGAGTCACCTGCAAATGGCGAGGGACAACTGTTAGACACCCAATAACCTGGAGGGATATCCCCAGACCCAGACAACCATTTCCACTGACTAGCTTCCAGGTGCTCACCTAATAGCCACACACGGTGCCTCTGGACTTGGCCCATCACCTAAGGGATACTGCTATTCCGCAGGATGTAAGGGTCATGCACTGAGCCAGGGAACATGGCATTCACATGGGAGATGTACTGGTCTGCCAAACATACCATCTGTACATTCATCGAATGATAACTCTTCCGGTTTCTGTACACCTGTTCACTCCTGTGGGGGGTGACCAAAGCCACATGTGTCCCATCATTGGCACCTATGATGTTGGGGATATGTCCCAGGGCATGGAAATCACCTTTCACTGTATGCAAATCCTCAACCTGAGGGAAAACGATGTAGCTCTGCATGTGTTTCAGCAGGGCAGACAACACTCTGGACAACACGTTGGAAAACATAGCCTAGGACATCCCTGATGCTATGGCCACTGTAGTTTGAAATTACCCACTTGCAAGGAAATGGAGCACTGACAGCACCTGCACTTGAGGGGGGATTCCTGTGGGATGGCGGATAGCTGACATCAGGTCTGGATCCAGCTGGGTGCACAGTTCCTGGATTGTGGCACGGTCAAGACTGTGGGGGTGATTCTAACCCTGGCGGTCGGTGTTAAAGCGGCGGCCAACCCGCCAACAGGCTGGCGGTAAAAAATATGGAATTCTGACCCTGGCGGGAACCGCCAACACAGACAGCCACTTTAACACTCCGCCCGCCACGGCGGTACAAACAAACAGCGCGGCGGTCACCGCCAACAGCCAGGCGGCAGACAATGTACCGCCCACCCTATCACAACTCACCAATCCGCCACCTTTTCCGGGGCGGGAGCACCGCCGATAAAAACACGGCGGAAACAGACTACGAACGGGAAAACGCTAACCACTACGCACTCCAGGAGGAAGGAGGACAGCATGGAACCCGAATTAAACATCCTACCTGCTCTCGTCTACCTTCTCATCTACCACGAGTACGAAGTCCGGCGCAGACGACAACGGTGAGTACTGCACCTACGACACACGGGAGGGGGGAGGACGAAAGGTTACGGGCACACACATATGCGACCCCCCCCCCAACTATGTACACACCAAAGCAGAGCAACAAGTCACAGTGACACCACCCAAACACCCCTGAAAAATGCTAGGACATAATCAAATTTGGAATAAATATTTATGTACCAAAAAGCTCCTGAAAAATATCGTACAACCATGAAAGATATTCACAAGAAAACAAATGACATACACATCAGTGTATAACTGAAGTAACAAGTCCTGCACATCCTACGAATTCATCATGTCCGTGGGCCAAAGTTTTGAGAAACAAGGGTAAAGCCCACACAGGAGACCTGAGTCCTTTGGAGAGAACACTGCAGGGGCATCAGATGTAAAAACTACAGGCACCTCAGGGGGAAGGGAAGGGGGGGCACCACAGCCACATGAGTCCACGACGCCAGATCCACGAGGAGCCACCATGCCCACTGTACCATCCTGGGGAGTGCAAAGCCACAGTCTCTCAATGTCTCTACAGTGGGTGGGCTGCCCACTGTACCATCCTGGGGAGTGCAAAGCCACAGTCTCTCAATGTCTCTACAGTGGGTGGGCTGCCCACTGTACCATCCTGGGGAGTGCAAAGCCACAGTCCATCAGGTGGATGACAGTCTCCACTGGTCAAGGAGGAGGCATGGTGGGCACAGTGAACCATAAACAGTGATTGAGACGGCGGTGCCCAGCGGATCGGTGCTTGAGAAGAAGGGCCCAGCGGAGCAGTGCTTGAGAAGAAGGGCCCAGCGGAGCGGTGCTTGAGAAGAAGGGCCCAGCGGAGCGGTGCTTGAGAAGAAGGGCCCAGAGGAGCGGTGCTTGAGAAGAAGGGCTCAGCGGAGCGGTGCTTGAGACGGCGGTGCCCAGCGGAGCGGTGCTTGAGAAGAAGGGCCCAGCGGAGCGGTGCTTGAGAAGAAGGGCCCAGCGGAGCGGTGCTTGAGAAGAAGGGCCCAGCGGAGCGGTGCTTGAGACGACGGGGCCCAGCGGAGCGGTGCTTGAGAAGAAGGGCCCAGCGGAGAGGTGCTTGAGACGGCGGGGCCCTGTTCAGCGGTGCTCTTCTCCACGGCGGGCCCTCTTCAGCGGTGCTCTTCTGCACGGCGGGACCCTGTTCAGCGGTGCTCTTCTCCACGGCGGGCCCTCTTCAGCGGTGCTCTTCTCCACGGCGGGCCCTGTTCAGCGGTGCTCTTCTCCACGGCGGGCCCTGTTCAGCGGTACCTATCTTCACGGCGGGCCCTGTTCAGCGGTGCTCTTCTGCACGGCGGGGCCCTGTTCAGCGGTGCTCTTCTCCACGGCGGGCCCTGTTCAGCGGTGCCTATCTTCACGGCGGGCCCTGTTCAGCGGTGCTCTTCTCCACGGCGGGCCCTGTTCAGCGGTGCCTATCTTCATGGCGGGCCCTGTTCAGCGGTGCTCCTCTGCACCGCGGGCCCTGTTCAGCGGTGCTCTTCTCCACGGCGGGCCCTGTTCAGCGGTGCTCTTCTCCACGGCGGGCCCTGTTCAGCGGTGCCTATCTTCACGGCGGGCCTTGTTCAGCGGTGCTCCTCTGCACCGCGGGCCCTGTTCAGCGGTGCTCTTCTCCACAGCGGGCCCTGTTCAGCGGTGCTCTTCTCCACGGCAGGCCCTGTTCAGCGGTGCCTATCTTCACGGCGGGCCCTGTTCAGCGGTGCTCTTCTCCACGGCGGGCCCTGTTCAGCGGTGCTCTTCTCCACGGCGGGCCCTGTTCAGCGGTGCTCTTCTCCACGGCGGGCCCTGTTCAGCGGTGCTCTTCTCCACGGCGGGCCCTGTTCAGCGGTGCTCTTCTGCCCCGCGGGCCCTCTTCAGCGGTGCTCTTCTCCACGGCGGGCCCTGTTCAGCGGTGCTCTTCTGCACCGCGGGCCCTGTTCAGCGGTGCCTATCTTCACGGCGGGCCCTGTTCAGCGGTGCTCTTCTCCACGGCGGGCCCTGTTCAGCGGTGCCTATCTTCACGGCGGGCCCTGTTCAGCGGTGCTCCTCTGCACCGCGGGCCCTGTTCAGCGGTGCTCTTCTCCACGGCGGGCCCTGTTCAGCGGTGCTCTTCTCCACGGCGGGCCCTGTTCAGCGGTGCTCTTCTCCACGGCGGGCCCTGTTCAGCGGTGCTCTTCTGCCCCGCGGGCCCTCTTCAGCGGTGCTCTTCTCCACGGCGGGCCCTGTTCAGCGGTGCTCTTCTGCACCGCGGGCCCTGTTCAGCGGTGCCTATCTTCACGGCGGGCCCTGTTCAGCGGTGCTCTTCTCCACGGCGGGCCCTGTTCAGCAGTGCCTATCTTCACGGCGGGCCCTGTTCAGCGGTGCTCCTCTGCACCCCGGGCCCTGTTCAGCGGTGCTCTTTTCCACGGCGGGCCCTGTTCAGCGGTGCTCTTCTCCACGGCGGGCCCTGTTCAGCGGTGCTCTTCTGCCCCGCGGGCCCTGTTCAGCGGTGCTCATCCAGCAGGTCAAGGGAGCCAGACCTGGCCTGGACTCCCTGCTCAGTCGCCCTCGGACCGTGACGTTTCTGGACCCTTCGGGGACGGACTCCTGGCCTCCTTAGTGTCCTCCTTCCCAGCTGGGATGTGACATGTGGGGTCCACCTTCTCCGCGCTCCTGCTGCCCTTCCGCTCCTTTGATGGGGCTCTCGGGCCCTTGCCTCCCCTAGATGGTGTGGGTGGTGAAGTGGCCGCACATTGCTCCTTGGGGGCAGCCCTGTCGGTCCTCGCACGGCGGCCCTTGTTTTTGCGGGTCCTCTTGCCGGGGGGGGGGGCTGGACGTGCCCTTGCTGCTGTTCGATGTGTCACTGCTGGCAAAGGGTGGGCTCCAGAACCCATGCACAACAGTGACACCTGAAGCTGGGCTGGTGGTGGCTGCGGTGCTCTTGGGACTCTTTGAAGATGGAGGGGGGAGCTCATCGGAGGGAAAGAGGTCAAGGTTAGCCAGGAATAGTTTTTTAGGGCCAAGGTAAAGGGTAGGAGAAGTGGAGATGGAAGTGGAGGAAGAGGAGGTGGTTGTAGGAGAGTCAGGTGTGCTGTCATTGGGTGAAGGTGCTGGTGCTGTAGGCTGTCGTGAGGTGGATGGCTGTTGGGTGGGTGGCTGCCTGCGTTTGTGTGTCTTGGAAGAGGGGGTGACAGACACAGTGGGAGAGGACACAGGGGACGTGTAAATGGCAGTGGGGGTGGTGACTGCACGAGTGTGGACTGTACTGGAGGGTGAGGTGGTGATGGAAGCACTGGCTGATGTTGGGGTGCATGCAGGTGTGAGTGTAGACGTCACAGGGAGGGAGGAGGGAGACGAGGAGGAGGGGGACACAGGGGTGGCAGTGTCTGTTGGCATGTCTGCATCTGTGTGTTGCTTGGGTGAGTGTTTGTGGGATCTGTGGTGCTTGTGTCTGGATGAGCTGCTCTTGGGTGTTGAGGTGTGTGCAGGCTGGTCTGATGGTGTGGATGGGATAGGCTGAGGAACAGGAGACAGAGAAAGGCTGGAGGCAGTAAGAAGAGGGAGGCTGGAAACAGGGACAATGGCTGCCGTCAGTGCTGAGGCCAGAGCAGTGAACGCTCGTTGATGGGCAGCCTGACCCGAATGAATGCCCTCCAGGTACGCATTGCTCTGTTGCACCTCCCTTTGCACACCCTGGATGGCATTCAAAAGGGTCGTCTGCCCAACAATGAGCGTCCTTACCAGGTCAATGAGCTCCGCACTGAGGGCAGCAGGGGCAACAGGGGCAGGGGCTGAGGTGCCTGGGGCGAAGGAGACGCGCGCCTTCCTGGGCGAACGGGCACGGAGCGAAGACTGAGGGGCTGCTGGGAGGGCGGGGCTGGTGCGCTGGGTGGCGGCTGTACCTGTAGAGGCGGGGGGCACGGATGTTGCCGCCACCGCTAGGGAGCTCCCATTCGAGGACGTGTCGCTGTCGCTGCTCTCACCAGCGGTCCCCGTCGTGGTGCTCCCCTCGCCCTCCGGATCACTGGTGCCCTCGGTGTCTGTTCCTGGGCCCACCGGGGCCTTGTGTCCTGCAGCTCCCTCGTGCTCCGATGCCAAATCTCCGCCGCCTGATGATGCTAATGCACACATGCACAAGAAGATGAAGAGAAAGGGTGGGGGGAGAAAAAAGAAGACCAGGTTGAGTGCATGCAATGTCAACACCGTTGGCGGAGTGGACAGACACAGGAGCCTAATGCACTAAGCCGCGCATTCGGGGTACACTACTCAGTACTACTGACTAGGACAACAGGCCAAGAGACGTCAAACGCGCACATGGGAGATGCTGGACCTTCAATGGCTGTACTTTTCACCCTACAGAGGTGGGGGCCGGGGGCACAGGGCCATGCCTAAGGGAGAGGACTACACTACAGAAAGCGCCCTGGCATAATGTCACCCACAGCCCTCCTCCCCCACCCAGACGCCTCCACTGCGCAGAAAGATAGGAGAATGTGCTGATACTCACCCCCTTGTGTCTGCTGTGATGTCTTAAAGCGCCCATCCAATTCAGGGTAGGCCACCGCCAGGATCCGGGACATCAGGGGGGTCATGGTGCGACTGGCACCCCTCCTAGGTTGGGAGGCCATCCCCAGCAGTGTTTCTGCGGTCTTCCTTGTTCCGCGGCGGATGTCCTCCCACCTCTTGAGGCAGTGGGTGCCCCGTCTGTTGTGGACCCCCAAGTTCCGGACTTCCTTGGCGATGGCACGCCAAATCTCGATCTTCTGATGGGCGCTGACCTATTTGACATGTACAGGGTGGAAAGGAGGAAATCATCAATGACCTGCATGTTAGATGTGATTGGCCCCCCCCACCAACTTTGCCATATGGCACATGCTCTCATCTGTCGGGCGTTGCACTCCTCATTCGCCCCCCACCCCACCAACTTACATCCACCCCAATCCACACAGCCATAGCCCATTCCATGTGCACCCGGTGTACTCACTTGTTGGTCTGGAGGACTGTAGAGTAGCGCATACTGGGGGAGGACCCCATCCACGAGCTTCTCCAACTCTTCAGACGTGAAGGCAGGGGCCCTTTCCCCAGTCGCAGCAGCCATTGTATCTTCCAGACCGAGGTCACAGCAGCACTTGCAGTATAGGTCCTCTCCTGTGGATGATCAGGTCTCGAGTGATTAAGCAGATAGAAAATGGCGGTCACGCCCGCAGCGGTGCGTACCGCGGCGGTGCGTACCGCGACCGCCGGCGCACATCGTCATTGGCTCCTGAAGCCCATAGGCTTCAATGTTAACCAATGCGGCTTTGCGATGCGGTCTTCGACCGCCTACCGCCACGGTGTGCCCCGCCAGCGCATTGACCTCACATCCCATTGTCCCACTTCACAGGTCAGGCAGCCGCCATTTCAAGGGCCTACATGGCTTAATTTTGACTGCGACACACAGGCCTAGGCCTTGCATTGCCACACATACACGCCTTTCAACCCATTGCCATTCTTTAACTGTGCAAGCTGTCTGTACGTACCTGTGGTTTGCCTGACTCTGTGCTCCATGTTGTCCTTCCTAGGCACCGTCCGCTGGGACTTGCGATGAGAAGGAGGAATCCTCGCGTGTACCGACCGCTGGTGGACCTGTCGACAATGGAAGAACGCCATATAATACTTCGATACAGACTTGACCGTGCCACTATCCATGAACTGTGTGCCCAGCTGGAGCCAGCCCTGATGTCCCCCATCCGCCAACCCACAGGGATTCCCCCTCTGGTGCAGGTTTTGTCAGTCCTCCATTTTTTGGCAAGTGGGTCATTCCAGACCACAGTGGCCATGTCATCTGGAATGTCTCAGCCTATGTTTTCTAAGATTTTGAGCAGAGTGTTGTCTGCCCTGATGAAACTCATGCGGAGCTACATCATTTTCCCAGAGGAGGGTGACTTGCCTACAGTGAAGGGTGATTTCTATGCCCTTGGACATATCCCCAACATCATTGGTGCCATTGATGGAACCCATGTGGCTTTGGTACCCCCAAAAGACGATGAGCAGGTGTACAGAAACAGGAAGAGTTATCATTCTATGAATGTCCAGGTGGTCTGTTTGGCTGACCAGTACATCTCCCATGTAAATGCCAAGTTCCCAGGGTCAGTGCATGACGCGCATGTGATGCGAAATAGCAGCATCCCCTATGTGATGGAGCAGCTACAGAGACAACGTGTGTGGCTAATAGGTGACTCTGGTTACCCCAACCTGCCTTGGCTACTGACCCCAGTAAGGAATCCCCGGACCAGGGCAGAGGAACGGTACAATGAGGCCCATGGGCGAACTAGGAGGATCATCTAAAGGACCTTTGGCCTCCTGAAGGCCAGGTTTAGGTGCCTGCATATGACTGGGGGACCCCTGATGTACTCACCAAAGAAGGTGTGCCACATTATCGTGGCCTGCTGTATGCTTCACAATCTGGCATTGCGACGTCAGGTTCCTTTCCTGCAGGAGGATGGTGCAGATGGTGGTGTTGAAGCAGCTGTGGAGCCTGCGGAGAGTGAAGAGGAGGAAGACTCAGAGGACGACACAGACAACAGGGACAGAGTAATAGAACAGTATTTCCAGTAGCACACAGGTAATAATCACCCATGCCATTTTACATTTCCTGAAAGCCTCCTGCATCTCAACTTTGTCGATTTCCCCCCAGACCTATAAACATGATGTTTGATTTTCCCTTCCCTTTTCTGTGCTGTATGAGCCACTGCGTGACCTCGGCTTGGTTGGCCCATGGACTAATGCTAAGTTACCTCGGTATGTGTAATTCACAATGTTAATTATACGTAATTGATATGTAATGTCTCATACATTTGTAAATAACACAGGCTGAGTCCTGATTGATTTCAGTGCAATGTGTGATTTATTATTAGTGCATAGATATTGGTACATGATAGTGAAACAGTGATGGGTGGGGGTGGAGTAACGTCCATGGCGGAGTCCAGTTCTCAGTCTCACAGGTGCATTGTCCATATGCCTGTGGCAGGATGGAGCAGGGGCAGTTCAAGGTTGGACAGGGTGGCAATGTGGAACAGTGGGAGGACTTCCGGGGGTATGTGATGCTGGCGGGGGACTTGACATCCTACTCTGTCGTTTTTTTTTATCTCAGGCTCCTTTTGCGGGGCGGTTGTTGTTCAGCAGGAGGTGGGGTTCTGGTGGGCTGTCGTTGTGGTGGGGCCTCCTGTCCACTAGCGCCGGCGGAGGTGGTAGGCTGTTCCTGTTCCTGGCTAGTGACAGGGGCCCTGTGTGATGCCACATGGTCCCGAAACGTGTCCTCTATACGGTTCAGGGCCTGGACTATGCTCCCCATAGCGGTTGAGATGTTGCTGAGTTGGTCGCTGAACCCCATGTAGCGTTGCTCCTGCTGTGCCTGGATCTCCTGGAACCTGGCCAGTACCGTCGCCATCGTCTCTTGTGAGCGGTGGTAGGCTGCCATGATGGTGGTGAGGGCCTCTTGGAGAGTGGGTTCCCTGGGCCTCTCCTCCCCCCCTGTCGCACAGCAGCCCTCCGAGTTGCCCTGTTTCCCTGGGCCTCTGTCCCCTGGACGGTGTGCCCACTCCCACTGCCCCCAGGTCCCTGTTGTTGTTGGGTTGGTGGGTTACCCTGGGGGCCCTGTAGTAGTAGACACACCGCTGCTTGACCTGTCCTAGAGACAGAGGCATGGGCCCGCTGGGTGGGAGCTGTGCTGTTGTTCCCAGAGGGGGTTGGGTCTGCAGTGGCCTGTGTCTGGGTGAGGGGAACCGACTGCCCAGAGGTCCCCGATGGTCCGGGCTGGTCGTCAGGTTCCAGGTCGACAGAGCTTCTGTCATCACTAGGGGCCTGTTCCGGGGGTGGGATGGACATTTCTGGTCCCTCCTGACCGGTGTGTTGTTGTTCGGGTCCTGCATGGGGTAAGAGGGTATGGTTATTGTTTCTGTGTGTGCATTAGCTTGCGTTTTATGGATGCCCTTGTCCCCCAGTGCTGGCATTCCCTTGGGGGAGGTGTTGTGAGGGTGTTTTGTGGGGGGGGGGGTGATAGGTATGTGCAGTGGTCATGCTTAGGTGATGGGTGTCCATAGTTTGGGGGTGGCATGCAGGGGTTGGTGTTGGGTGGGTTGTGCTGGGGAGACATTCTCAGGGAGGATGTGTGCTGGGGGGTTGGGTGTGAGGGTGGGGGTTAGCATGCTGGGGGAGGGGGGTGAAGTGGTTGGCCTTGTACTTACCAGAGTCCATTTCTCCGTGTACTCCAGCGAGGCCATCGGGATGCAGGATGTTGAGTACCTCTTGCTCCCATGTTGTGAATTCGGGTGGAGTGGGTGGGGGTCCCCCGCCAGTCTTCAGGACTGCGATGTTGTGTCGCGAGACCATCGAGCGCACCTTCCCCCGTAGGTCGTTCCATCGTTTGCGGATGTCCTCTCGATTTCTGGGATGCTGTCCCACCGTGTTGACCCTGTCCACGATCCGCTGCCAGAGCTCCGCCTTCCTTGCTATGGTGGTGTGCTGGACCTGTGAGCCGAAGAGCTGGGGTTCCACTCTTATGATCTCCTCCACCATGACCCGGAGTTCTTGGTCCGAAAAGCGTGGGTGCCTTTGTGGTGCCATGGGGTGGTGTGTATGAGGTGTGGGGTGGTGTATGTGATGATGTGTGTGTTGGTGTGTGGTGCTTTGTGCTTCTATGTGGTGTGTGTGATGTTGCGGTGTGCCTCTGTGTGTCTGGCTCTCTATTCTCTGATGTGTCTCTCTCTCTCCTTCGTCTCTGGTTTTTGTTGGTAGGGGTTTGTGGGTGATGTGGGTGTGTGTATTATATGGTATTGGATGTGTGGGAGTGGTGTGTGTATGTGTTTCAGGTGTGTGCCTTTCAAATTGTCCAATGTGGTAGGGGTTTGTAAAGGTGTGTGTATTTTGAGCGCGGCGGTGTGTACCGCCAATGGAATACCGCGGTTGAATGACCGCCGCGTGGATTTGCGGGTCATAATGGGATGGGCGTATTTCTGTTGGCGTGGCGGTGGAGGTTTGGTCTTCTCCAGTTTACCGCTGGCCGCTGATGTGGCGGACTGCAGTGGAGGGCGGATTTTCGGAGGTTTTGCAGTTGTGGGTCAGAATGTCCGTGGCGGCTGACCGCGGCCGCGGCAGTATTGTGGCGGCCTTCTGACCGGCGGTAAGCGGCTTTTACCGCCGAGGTCAGAATGACCCCCTGTATGTGATTATCACGTGTCTTTCCTCCACTGTCAACAGGTCCACCAATGGTCGGTACGCCGGAGGATGCCGCCATCTCCTCACATGTCCCAGCGGACGGTGCCTATGAAGGACAGCAGCGAGCACGGAGTCAAACAACTCAGAGGAGCATACCCACAGCTTACACAGAACACCATTCAAACTCAAAAAGTGGCATGTATGTGTGTTGAGTCTAGTCCTGGGTATGTGTGACTCAGTTGAAAATGAAGCCATGTGGGCCCCTGAAATGGCGGCTGCCTGACCGCTAACGTGCGACAATGGGATGTGAGGTAACTGTGCTGGCATTGTACACCGTCGCAGTAGGCGGTCGAAGACCGCAGCGCAATGCTGCATTGGTTAACATTGGACCCTATGGGTCCCAGGAGCCAATGACGATATACGCCGGCGGTAACAGTATGCACCACCACGGACGTGACTGCCATTTTCTATCTGTTCAATCACTCGATACCTGATCTTCGACAGGAGACGACATACACTGCAAGTGCTGCTGTGACCTCGGTCTGGAAGAGACAATGGCTCAAGTGTCTGGGGAAAGGGCCCCTGCCTTCACATTGGAGGAGTTGGAGAAACTCGTGGATAGGGTCCTCCCCCAGTACACGCTACTCTACGATCCTCCAGACAAATAGGTAAGTACACTGGGAGCATGCTGTATGGGCTATGCCTGTGCGGAGAGGGGTGGATGTAAGAAGGAAGGGGGGAGAGTGTGGCGTGCATGAAACAACGGTGAGTGCATGTGCCACATGGCAAGGGTAGGGATGGGGGCCAATCACTTTGATGGTGCAGTTGGTAATAACTTTCTCTTCCCCCTGTACAATTCATGTAGGTCAGCGCCCACCAGAAAAAACATATTTGGCGTGCCATCGCCAAGGACGTCCGGACCCTGGGGGTCTACCACAGATGGAGCACCCACTGCCGGAAAACATGGGAGGACATTTGCCGCTGGAGCAAGAAGACGGCGGAGGCTCAGCTGGGGATGGCCTCCCAACGTGGGAGGGGTGCCTGTTGCACCATGACCCCGCTGATGTTCAGGATCCTGGTGGTGGCGTACCCGGAGTTGGATGGGCGCTTGAGGGCATCACAGCAGCCACAAGGGGGTGAGTACACTCGCATTCTGCTGACTTTGCGAGCAGTGGAGAGGTCTGCGTGGGGGAGGTGGGCTGTGGGCTTCCCTAGGCCAGGGCGAGTTCCGTAGGCAATGTCCCTCCGTAAGGCAGGCCATGTGGCACCCCAGCCCACCTCTGTAGAGTGCCAAGTACACCTAGTCATGCCCCTGTGTCATCTATGTGTGCAGATGTCGTCCATAGCCTTGTAGGTCATTTCCCAGGAATTGAACAGTGGAGCCCAAGAGCACGGCGTAGTGCAGGGGGCTTCTGTGTCTGTCGTGTCCGCCAGCGGTAGCGGTAATGCATGCACTCAACATGTCTTTCTTCTGTCGTCCCCCCCTTCTTGTGGTCTCCCTGTTCTTGTGTGCATTAGCATCACCAGGCGGAGGAGCAGTGGCACCGAAGCACGAGGGAGCTGCATCCCACATGGCCATGGAGGGCCACACTACGGACTCGGAGTTCACCAGTGGGACGGAGGGCGAGGGGAGCTCCACGGAGGGGGACAGGAGCTGAGACCAGTGACACGGACTCGTCCTCTGATGGGAGCTCCCTTGTGGTGGCGGCAACATCTGTGCCCCCCCCATCTACAGGTACAGCCGCCAACCCCCTTCCAGCACCGCCCTCCAAGCAGCCCCTCAGCCTTCGGCCCGTGCCCGCTACCCTGGAGGGTGGGCATCACCTTCGCCCCAGGCACCTCAGGCCCTGCCCCAGTCACCCCTGCTGCCCTCAGTGAGGAGGCCAATGACCTCCTCAGGCCACTCACTGTTGGGCAGTCTACCATTTTGAATGCCATCCAGGGTGTAGAAAGGCAGTTGCAACAAACAAATGCATTCGTGGAGGACATTCATTCTGGTCAGGCAGCCCTTCAGCGAGCTTTTCTGACTCTGGCCTCAGCACTGATGGCAGCCATTGTCCCTGTGTCTAGCCACCCCCCTCCAACTTCTTCTACCCCGACCCAATCTCCTGTACCTCAGCCTATCCCAAGCACACCTACAGACCAGCATGCACACGCGTCAACACACAAGGGAAGCTCAGGCAAATATAAGCACCACACATCCCACAGGCACTCACGGAAGCATCACAGACATGCAGAAACATTAACATCCACTGCCTCCACTGTGTCCCCCTCCTCCTCATCTCCCTCCGCCCTCCCTGTCTTGTCTACACTCACACCTGCATGCACTACCTCTACAGCCACTACGTCCCTCTCCAGCACACCCACCACCATACCCCGCTCACGTGCAGTCACCAACCCCACTACCATTCACACGTCCCCTGTGTCCTGTCCAAGTGTGTGTGTGACGCCCCCTCCCAAGATACACAAACACAGGCACACACCCACCAAACAGCCATCCACCTCATGACAGCCTCCAGCGCATGCACCTTCACCCAAAGTCAGCAAACGAACACCTCCTACAACCACAACCTCTTCCTCCACTCCCAAAACCCCTCCAGCTACCCGTCCCAGTGTGTCAAAAAAACTTTTCCTGTCCAACCTTGACCTGTTTCCCACACACCCCCCGTCCCGTCCGTCTCATAGGTCCTGAACTAGCACCTCAGCCACAACATCTCCGGGACAAGTGGTGCCTGTAGTCACCGGAATCTGGAGTGCACCCGCCACCAGGGCAGCCAGTGTGGCACAGAGCCACAGCACAGACAGTCCCCCACCTGTGAAGCATCAGAAGTTGGCCAGTGCCCGGCAGGAGAGGGGGAAGACTCCAGCCACCAAAGCCGCTCCCAGGGGTCCTGGTGGGAGTGTGGAGTCAGCTGTGACACCTTCCAAGGTGGGGAAGGGCCACAAGAAACCCGGCAAGTCTGGGAAGAGCAGCACGGCGTAGAAGATCGCCATCATACCCGCTGCCCAGGAGGCCACCGCCAGCACCAGCCCAGGACGCTACCGCCATCATACCCGCTGCCCAGGAAGCCACCGCCAGCACCAGCCCATCTGCCCAGGAGGCCAGCACCAGCGCAGCTGCCCAGGAGGCCACTGCCAGCCCCAGCCCCGCAGGGCCATTAAGGACTGCCAGCACAAGCCCCGCTGGGCCATGAAGGACCGCCAGCAAAAGCCCCGCTGGGCCATGAAGGACCACCAGCAAAAGCCCAGCTGGGCCATGAAGGATCGCCAGCACAAGCCCCGCTGGGCCATGAAGGACCGCAAGCAAAAGCCCCGCTGGGCCATGAAGGACTGCCATCAAAAGCCCTGCTGGGCCATGAAGGCACCAGCAAAAGCCCTGCTGGGCCATGAAGGACCGCCAGCACAAGCCCTGCTGGGCCATGAAGGACCGCCAGCAGCTGAGTCCCTGCAATGGACACCGCCGTCTCAAGCACCGCTGAACAGGGCACCACCGCCTCAAGCACCGCTGAACAGGGCACCGCCACCTCAAGCACCGCTGAACAGGGCACCGCCGCCTCAAGCACTGCTGAACAGGGCACCGCCGTCTCAAGCACCGCTGAACAGGGCACCGCCGCCTCAAGCACCACTGAACAGGGCACCGCCGTCTCAAGCACCACTGAACAGGGCACCGCCGCCTCAAGCACCGCTGGCCCATTAGCACCAAGGGCACTGACGCTACTGAGTCCATCACAGGCTGAACGAAGCACTCTGGGCACAAGGCCACCTCCAGAACCAGTGGAAAGATACATCCACTACCTCTGTCCTTAGCAGGATGAAGCACTCTGGGCACAAGGCCCCCTCCAGAACCAGTGGAGAGATACATCCACTACCTCTGTCCTCAGCAGGATGAAGCACTCTGGGCACAAGGCCCCCTCCAGAACCAGTGGAGACTGTTATCCACTTGAGAGACTGTGGCTTTGCACTCCCCAGGATGTAACAGTGGTCAACCTACCCACTGTAGAGACTTGAGAGACTGTGGCTTTGCACTCCCCAGGATTGAACAGTGGGCAACCCACCCACTGTAGAGACTTGAGAGACTGTGGCTTTGCACTCCCCAGGATTGAACAGTGGGCAAGCCACCCACTGTAGAGACTTGAGAGACTGTGGCTTTGCACTCCCCAGGATTGAACAGTGGGCAAGCCACCCACTGTAGAGACTTGAGAGACTGTGGCTTTGCACTCCCCAGGATTGAACAGTGGGCAAGCCACCCACTGTATAGACTTGAGAGACTGTGGCTTTGCACTCCCCAGGATGTAATAGTGGGCATGTGGCCCCCTCGTGGATTTGGCGTTGTGCACTCAAGCGGCTGAGGTGCCCCCCTTTTCCCTCTCCCTGAGGTGCCTGTTTAGTTGCTGTCTGATGCCCCTGCAGTGTTCTCTCCGTCATGGTCGGGGATCTTGTGTGGGCCTCGCCCATACCGTGTGGGCCCAGTGTTCCACGGACTTAATTGAAGCACTACCTGGACTACTATGCTTGGTATATATTTTGTAAATGGTATATATATATATTTTCGCCTATTTGATTTTAATATATTATAATGGTTACACCCATTTTCTATTGTCTTTGCATTCTTCCGGGGGGTTGGAGGGTGTAACTGTGATGTATTAATATGCATTAGTGTGTGTGTTGTAGTGGGTGGGGGTGTTGCGTGTGTATGTCCCTGTTTTTCCCTCCCCCCGTGTCGTAGGTGCAGTACTCACCGTGGTCTTCGCCGCCGGCGTTCGTGCTCCTGGTAGAGGAGCAGGAAGACTATCGCAGGTAGAATTTGGAGTTCTGGGTCCATGGTGTCCTCGTTCCTCGTGGGGTGTGTAGAGGTGAGCGTTTTCCCTTCAAAATTCCTGTTTTTGCCGTGTTTTTTATCTGTGGTGAATCCGCCCCGGAAAAGGTGGCGGATTGGCCTGTCATAATAGTGTGGGCGGTACATTGTCTCCCGCCTGTCTGTTGGCGGTGACTGCTGCGCTGTTTGTATGTACTGCCTTGGCGGTCGGAGTGTTAAAGTGGCTGTCTTTGTCGGCGGTTTCCGCCACAATCGTAATTGATTTTTTTTTACCGCCGGCCTGTTGGTGGTCTTACTGCCGCTTTAACACCGACCGCCAGGGTTGTAATGACCACCTATATCACAATGTGCAACAAATAGGAAGGTAGGGATGTCACATTACAAATCCAAAAACACAGACACACTAATTGTACACTATCTCATTGCAGAGGACGATGGCTCTCCTGGGGATATGCCTGTCCTGGACTTCCCTGATGACATTGATGACAAGCTGAGAAACATCAGCCAGCAGACCCGCCAAGATGTCCTTGGAACCCTCCAGACCCCACCTTCAGTCGCAAGGAGGAGCACAGATACAGCAGCCATCACAGAGGAACCACCCACCACCCCAATTGTACGACCTGCAGCTCCAACCCACCTGGGAACTCTGACCACACTGGCACCATCTTTGAGAGAACTGTAGTTGGAGTACAGCGGGACCTGGCCAAGGAGGTGTGGGTGGGGATGGAAAATACGGCAGCCAGCCTAGAGTGGTGCATTCATGCATGATGTCAACTGCAGAACAGGCAGCAGCCATGCAAGGTCGAACATCAATCTTGCAAGAACTTTAAAAAAGTGTGAAGGAAATCAGCACAGCTGTAAGAGAGTTGACACAACACCTCCAACAACAAACCTTTCAATGCGTGCACAAATGCAAAATTGACCCCCTCAGGGCTGGCCTGGCTACCTACCACAGTGATGTGGCTGCTATTCTTAAGAACAAGCAGCTCCTCCTTGCTGCAGTACTGCCCTTAATAGCCCCGCAGTTGGCAGCTACCGGGATATCTGACTCCACATCTTCAAATGCTGAGGTGTGTGTTGCCCCTTCACACCCACCACCACCAAGGGCAGAGGAGAAAACACACACATCAGAAGATGAAGACGAGGAACAGATCACCTTCACCTGTAAGTGTACCCGGTAGCACTAGTCCCTGCCACCTGGCCACTTATAACCAAGGTCCTGTGCTTTGTAACATGCCATTCTTGCAACAGCTGCTCTCAAGCACTGTTCTCCAGCCCAATCTTCATCTTGTCACTCTGCCCTGTGATTGTCTCTCACTAACACATTGGCAAATTCTGTCCCCTCTGCACTGTCTGACACTTCACCCCAGCATGTCCAATGACATGTCCTTTTGCAGTTGTGTAGGATCACAATGGAAGGTGTCACACTAATGGACTCACAATCATGGACAATGTAAATATAGTACTACAGCACTTTATAATAAATAGCACTTACACAACCACTTTGTCTCTTTGTAATGTGACACATCAACCGTGAGGAGATCAGTGATGTCTGCCTCATGTCAATGATCATGGAATGTCAATACAACTGCCCTGAAAGAATGTGGGCTGATAACTATGCACTGTGGTCTGGATTGTACCATCATCTGCCATTCCTGAGGGTTAATTCTGAGGTACATAGAAAATATAAATTACAGTGCTGTGTTGGACAGAATAAGTCTTCCTCATGGGATGTCTAAGCCGAAAATTATTGTCTTCAAATTTTTCATTGAGACAATCTTTTTGTGTGTGACATTTGACCCAAATTTTTCCTCACACACACCATACAGCAGGAAAGGATGTGTATGAGTATACGTACACATAAGTAACCTGGCTGGGCAATGTAACAAATGATAGGTGTGAGTTATGAATACTATACTACATGATATCATATCACCACTCACCTTATAAGGCTTTACTTGAACATCAGGCTGTAGGCAGAAATAACACAGTGTTCTCAATACCAAATCTGGTCCCAAAGTATGTAAGATTGAAAACATACATAAAAAATTAACAACACATTGGGATCCATAGTAACCTTGAGTGGTGGGTGTAATGGATGGCAGAATCTTAGGAAAGTGGCTCTGGTGTAGCTGCCAATGTAACAGCTCATTTGGGATTTGGATGCAGGATGGGACACAAATGCAAATACTAAAGAGACACTGTTCACCAATGCCAAGGCCCTGATCCTCAAGCAGTTGACACATACTGTAAAGGAGTACCTAAATATTTATGTAACAGTAAAAAAGGATAATAAAACCTGGTGAAAAACACCTTAACTAATCTAACCTATCCTAACTTCACTTTACCCACAACTGGCCCTAACTAACCTAAGCTAAACTTACTTATCACATTTAACTAATCACTCTAAACATCAACCCCCCAGGACACATGGAGGACAACATATACTAACCTAAACACATACTATGTTATACTGAACAAATATATATTTTTTTGTATTTTTATATTTTTTTATATATTTTTTTAAAACACCAAAACCCAACATCATCCAACACACACATAATAAAAAAACCTTTCAAATTATCATACCCCCACCCCAATCCACTACTACTAACTAAACTCACAGCCTATTCTAACCTAACACTAAGCCCCCTAAACCCACTAACTAAAAGAACCAGGAAAGAGGAGGGGGGGTGGGAGTCATGGCAGAGGGTATAATTGTCACAAGTTCACCCTCTGCAGGGTCTTCTTGATGGCACGCACCCTCTTATTAATTTGTGACACCTCCTTCTGCAGCCTGTTCATTCTCGCAACATATGTTGCATGTCACGTTGCATCATTGTGAAATCTGCAGTGTCAATGACTTTAGCAGGGGTGGTCTGAGTGCCAGTTGTAGATGTGTGTCCACTTGGTGGTGCCATGCTTGTAGGGGGAGGTGCAGGTGGGTCCGTCAGTGGTTCGGGAGCAGTGGAGGTCGATGGTCCTGCAGTGGTGCCTGAAGTGCTTGGTGCCACCTGGGTGTTAGTGGTGGTGCTGGTGGTGGCGGCTGTTGTGGACACCGAAGGGCCCCTTGGGAAAATGCCCTCCACACTCCTGAGGCTCTTTCATGGCGATAACGCCATGCCATGTGGCGGAACCCAGACTCCACATCCAGAATGTGGCGGTAACGCATCGCCCGGCGCTGAAATTCACGAATCTGGATGGCATTCATATTGGCTGCTGTTAAAAAAGATAAAGCCAAACATTAGGTACTTCATTGTGTGATGTAGCTCTTGATGAAAATCAGACAATACATCTAATGTAGCTGAAACAGGCCATATCACCATGTAGATCACAGATTCTCCCTGAGTAAGCACATGCTCATACAGCCTACACATGTCCTATCTAACAGCACCGCAATGCTCTAAAAGATGTGTAACAACATAAATAACGTATATATCATTGTTCAGCCATTTGTCACGTAAAAAATTCTGCACGTCCTCCACATGTGAGAGGCCAACTAATGATTATCTTCTGGGTGACAATCAAGGGCCACAAGATCTGTGATTTGTAAATGGAACTGCCAGGATGTAATGCAGTTGCTAATCATGAGTGGGTACCCTAGGTTTGGACAAGTGATTTACAGATTTACATGTCTGTGTACTAAACTTGAATCATCACACCTAGGTACACATTTCATAACTCTAAGACTGTGCCTCGGGGGGGTGAACAAGCAAAAAATACTTTCAAACATCTAGGACACCCAGGAAGCTTTGGACAGCTGTACATGGGTTTGGGCAGTCCAGCACAGGTAAGGAGGATGTCCAACTAGGATACACCCGAAACCTGGACAATCCCATCCACATTTATGTTTGTAAATGCAGACAATTGTCAACATCATTTAATACCGCTAATACCTGTCTTACAACAAGCAGATAGATGTAAGCACACATCTGGCCATGAGCTGCACGCACACCTATGACATTGTACTAAAGTGCCACATACAAGTAGTACAACATGTGGAGCTAGATGCTGCTAGGAAGTCAAACATACAGTTGAACATGTTCATTAGTGAACAGGGAGGCTCAGGTCTGTGGGTAAGACTTTGGCAACCATATTCTGTGAGATTGAGGGTCTGACTTGCAGACTAAATCATGAATTTGGGCCTCTGCGAATTTTTCTTTATTAAAATTTCAAATACAAATGTCACCCTCTTCACATGGCCATGCCTACAGGGCTCCACTACAATCCCAAAATATGACTATACACTCCTGATTGTCCAACTCAAAGGTGGAAAAAAAGTGATACTCCACTCAAGTAACATATCTGATCATTTACCAGCACATCATACCTTGCTATGCGTCCAACACACAGGAGTCAATCACACAACAGCTGTAAACACAACACAGAACTGAAATATCAACACTTACTGGATGTGTCTCGGTCTTCAAATCAAGCCACTTCTCTGATTGTTTAGGGGGCAGGTTCACCTGTAAAGCATGGAAGGGAGAAATGTGCTCAATGTCTGTGCACTGTACAACACTTCCAAATAAAATGACTGTGTGTAACATTAAATCTGAAAGTCCAGCCTCTCAGGCATGATGATACTGCAACAGACATACCACTGCAAACATGTACAGACCCTGTCACTCCAGTGAGTGATACACACATATCTGCACACATGCAGTGGCCCTAACTATCATGTGGTGACAAACATGCTCCATCAATTGTTTGCAGACTCATTTATGGAGTGTACTCCTCTCATCATTTGTAGTAATGAGAGTCATGCAAAGCCACTTTCCAGGAGCATTGCAGTACCATCACTCAGGTATTGTGGCTTGTGCATCAAGGGGCAATTATTTATTGTGTGACGTACCTGTGAGTTGATTTAAGGTCATGATTTATAATGCTTTCTATGGTCCCTTACATTTAGGGCCTGTGTTGTGTGTGGGTTACATATGCTACATTAATAGTGTACCCTGAGCCACATATGCCCCCTATGACACCATAATTACAGGGATCGTGTGCATTAATTGGTGGCAGTTTGAGGCTAGCCATGGATTGACCAGTTTTAATATTTGGATACAACAAGGAGATATATGTTGACAGTGTATATTATAGTCATGTCATCCATGACAGACTGCATTGGCACAGGTGTAGTCATTGCACCTAAAATGTGTCACTCATTGCCCTGTGTACCCATTATGGGTTTTGGGAATCACAGTGGGCCACATTCACCATCTTACAATTGCCAAGTTGTTTTATCAGCGGCTATACAGCAAACTGACACTGTCATATTATTAACACATGGTTTAGCAAATGTACCACTGTGTCAATCATGATAATGTAGGTTTCAATTTGTATGTACCTTCGGAATAGCAGCAGTCACAGGAATGCTGGTCTTCTGATCTTAGCATACACCCATGTCTGTGATAGCCTCCATACTGGGAAGTTATTTATTAAACATGTGCTGCACTAGATCAGCAGGGGTGAGCCAAACAAAAATAGCAAAGTATTAGGGAACTTTATATGTATGATGGAATTGGTCAGGGGTCCCTTGCACGACATCATGCACGTAATACATTGTGACCATGCGTTCTCCAACATCAGGTATCCCATGATGATCCCATAACTTATGAGAAGTACATGGCTATAGAGTAACACAGATGGCAAATGCATTAGCTCTGTTCCAGCTATTGTGCCCAAGATCAATGTAATACACATAGGTACAATCAACAGAGGGCCATGGATAGTTGTTATCCATCAATTTGGATCATTTGCTTCATTTTATGTGCCACAGCTATGGAAAGTAGCACCAAACATTTAGATTTGAACCTGTGTGCATTACTTTTGGCATCCATCCCTAATTTAATTGCGGCACAACCAAGTCAAACTATCAGCCTAAGATGTTACCTGAGGTTGGAAATGACTTGGTACGTATGTGTCAGAATCCAGTTCAGACATGTATCAGAAATAATTGGGGGACACATTAATTCTTGAAAATATCTGGATGAAAAACACGTCTTTCCTGTACACTCACAGACCATGCCTAAAACATGTTAGAACCACATTTGCATCATCTATTGACATGAATGCAGCACTAATTTACAGGCTCCAGTTGTGTTTTGTAACTGTTGCATCAACAAATGACGGTATTGTGTAGCAATTATTGCATAACTCACGGCCACTGTATGTTTAACTTGCATTCCACATGTCCAAATACATTGCCTGCAGCATATGAACAAATCTGCTCCTGTCACTACAGAGCATTTAAATGTGCACATTACTCTGAATTGTACTCACCAGCAGGTCCACCAATCACAATCCCCAGGTGGTCCAGCATGTCTTGCTCCCTGGCAACAAGGTCAGCCCAGAGGTGCATTTTTGGTGGTTGTTGCACGGCGTGTTGTATATGTATTGCAGATGGTACAGGACCTTTGACCACCGAGCCTCCTTGCCTCTTTGTGGTACCCCTGTATCACACCGCCACCTGCTTCGATCATCAATGGGAGGAAGTGGCACACCAGCCAAATGAATCCCCCCCCAGCTCCTCCTCACCCATTCTACCGAGACGTAGCCTACCCAACATGCTTGAAATAATAAAGGAATTAAGTGGTACAGAGGATAATGAAGGGAAAGGAGGAGAGGGAAATGAAAAGTAAATAACCCTAAAACAGCCCAACTATCCCCAAACTAACACTACCCACAACAGACTCCCAACAGTACAAAGACAAAATTAGACACCAGAAATGACAAAAATACACTTACACAGGATACCATAGGCATTTAGAAAACACACAAAGACAATATAAAGAGCACACAAGAGACAAATTCACACTATTCACACAGAGACAAGTCCAAACACAGCCACACAGTCAAGAAAAATCAGAGACTGCAAAAGTGAAAGTGAAAGTACACCCAATCTACCAATTCTGTAAACAGGATATCCTATTACATCACTTCCTGCCTCAAATGTGGTGCGTTTTTATTATGATGTGTCAAAATGTTATAACGCTTACAGTCTGTGCGTCATAGCAGTGTCACAACCTGAGTGTCTTCCAGGCCACGTGTCAATGTAGTGGTAAATGTGTTATATGTCCTACAGGGTTGCTGTGCTGTGTGTGTATAAGTAGGTTTCTGTACTTACCTACCAGTAGGCCATTTCCATATCGTCCATCCTGGAAGTGTTGATTGATGGTGCAGTGGCGGAAGATGAATGAATCATGTATACTCCCAGGATACTTTGCCACAATGCAGGGTCAGTCAGGAACAAAAATGAACAAGGCAAATACACAGAGAGCAGACTGAGACTGGTCAAAGCTGGAACAACACTGTGGAAAATGTAAACTGTATTTGTCCTGTGTGCTGCAACGTTACCCAATAACCCAAGGCCTGTGTTACACAAGTGATTTAGACAGCAATGCATAACAGGGATATACATAGAATGGCAGTTTCTATGCTGTTCCAGGAAGCAGCAATGGTAGTGCATGTTCAAATGGCTGGTCTGCATGGAGGAGCTCAGAGGCGTGTGCAGCTTCAGTCTCACAAGTCCTGTAGGTGAGAATCAAGTTAAAAGGGCCAACAGTACCTTTCACATGGGAAGCAATGTTAAGGGATTACAGGTCCTACAGACTACAAGGCAGTGCATTATCCGACCAGAAGTCCATGCAGACAGATGAACAATGACTATGGCATGCCATACTAAAGAGGGAAGCACACTGGAGTCAGAATGTAAGTCTGGGTGTGTATAGACGAAGGATTATCTGGGTACAAATAGTCCATTTCCAGGGCCCCCTAGAAAAGGGTGGGGAGAGATAGAAAACATGGCAGTGGCAGGACTTATGACCTGGGATGGCATGTGCAGGGAATGTCTTGTGAGCAATGCTAGTCATATCTGGGGCACTCGTGCTATCCATTTGCAGCTTACATGGATTTCTTGTCACACATACTCCTTGCAAAGAAAGCTGATGTCACACTTACTGCTGTCAAGGGTCTGGTCATATATTCCTGTTACCAATGCAATAGCACATCCACTGCCTCATGTATGAGGCATTTTATTTTCCTTATTGAATGATGGTGTCTTTGTTGTGTGCTATATGCTGCAATGAACCATGTTGCCAACATGTATGTGTGAAATAGCTGTGGTCCTATGATATTACCCTTCAAATGTGAAATGAACAGGATATATGTCATTTACAATGTGTGAAGTTGGCTGTACATTCATACCCATCAAATGTGATGTGGATTTTTCAGTATCCTAATATGTATTTCTGCAATGCTCCATGAGGCTACACTCTGATTATGAATCTTAGGGACAATGTGATGCAAAAATGATTACCCAGACCATGATATAGTGATTAGAATAGGTGTTTAATGACGTATGGTAAGATAGTGGTGATGGTGACTTTAGTTAAAAGAAGTTTTGGACAATGTGTTGTCTCCGACGTAATCCTTTGGCTGTGTTTGGATGGTCCCCCTCATGTTGATGGACAACGTCCTCCTCTTCAGCCATTCGTGGGTCTGCTTCATAGAGGGGAATTTTCCTCCTTACACAAATGTTGTGCAGGATGGCACAGGTCAAAATGATCTTGCAGACCATTTCTGGTGAGTATAGAAGGCTGCCTCCGGTGATGTTGAGGCACCTGAATCTTGACTTCAGGATGTCAAAAGTCCTCTCGACTATGGTGTGTGTCCTCCGATGTTATAGGAACGCTCTGATGCTGTGCTTGGGTTTGCAAATGGGGTCATGATCCATGGCTGGATCCCATACCCCTGATCAGCTGAAAGAAAAAATGAGTGAGAACATTTTGATGTTCCTTGCACCATGATTATCACTTTGCATGGCAGTTGTTCTCTTGTGTTGTCTGTGACTCATCTGTGTTTGAGCTATTGTGTGGAATCCTAGGCTTCTTGGATGTACCATCAGCACTGGGTTGTTTCGTTATCTGAACTGGTGTTTGGCTGATTGACTGGATGTCAGCTGCATTTTTGTAGACTTGCAGTAGTACATTGTGTACTCCCTTGTATTATGTCACGTGAAAGAGGTGTCCATGTGTCTTAACGGGGGTGACATGATACTTTCACACACAGAATGAATTCCACAGTGGTAGTAACACGGTTGCATCTATATGGCCTGGACATCCCATCCAATTTAACATATGCAATAGAATTTGTTAAACATCAGTGAGGCCCTTTGATTTGGCTAGGTGACAATGTACAACACATCTCCATAAGTTGTCAGGACTGACGTGTTGACAATTGACAATGCACAAATATCCCATGTGTGACAAGTTCTCTTCAGACCTATTTCTCTTCCCTTACCGAGTTAACTCATGTTCAAACGTGTACCTATACTACAGAACCTGGTACAGTTCAGCTGGCTAACTTGGTTGTGAGGTTGATGTTTGGAGTGTCAGAAGGTCAATATGCCTGTACATCTGTTGTGTATATGTGTAGTTGTCTCAAACCGTATGTATAGCAATGTGCACTTTCAATATTGTCGCAATAATATGTGTTCTTAGCACAGTCCACTTCCTTATTGGTAGTGGACAATGTCACAGCAGGAGTGATGTGAAATATTGGTACTGCCTCAATGATTCCATGTCACCTTCATTAGACGCTTCATCATCATGCTATGTGTCTCATGGTGTTTGACCTGCAGCTAAACACATTACACACACCTTACACAGTGCTTATTGCTTGGAAGGGTGTTTGATTGAGTGTTATTGATGTGATATTGAAAGATTAATCTTCCAAGTTGTACTGCCAGTTAAGGCCATGTCATTGTCATTGTGTTGTTTTCAATTTTTCCCTTGTGTCTGTGGAGTGGCATCTGTTGTTATTTGGTTCTGTCATTTGTCCATAGGTGTGTATCCAAATGGGTCAGGATATCGCACATGACTAGCAGTGTCACAACCTGAGTGTCTTCCAGGCCACGTGTCAATGTAGTGGTAAATGTGTTATATGTCCTACAGGGTTGCTGTGCTGTGTGTGTATAAGTAGGTTTCTGTACTTACCAACCAGTAGGCCATTTCCATATCGTCCATCCTGGAAGTGTTGATTGATGGTGCAGTGGCGGAAGATGAATGAATCATGTATACTCCCAGGATACTTTGCCACGATGCAGGGTCAGTCAGGAACAAAAATGAACAAGGCAAATACACAGAGAGCAGACTGATACTGGTTAAAGCTGGAACAACACTGTGGAAAATGTAAACTGTATTTGTCCTGTGTGCTGCAATGTTACACAATAACCCAAGGCCTGTGTTACACAAGTGATTTATACAGCAATGCATAACAGGGATATACATAGAATGGCAGTTTCTATGCTGTTCCAGGAAGCAGCAATGGCAGTGCATGTTCAAATGGTTGGTCTGCATGGAGGTCCTCAGAGGCGTGTGCAGCTTCAGTCTCACAAGTCCTGTAGGTGAGAATCAAGTTAAAAGGGCCAACAGTACCTTTCACATGGGAAGCGATGTTAAGGGATTACAGGTCCTACAGACTACAAGGCAGTGCATTATCCGACCAGAAGTTCATGCAGAAAGATGAACAATGACTATGGCATGCCATACTAAAGAGGGAAGCACATTGGAGTCAGAATGTAAGTCTGGGTGTGTATAGACAAAGGATTATCTGGGTACAAATAGTCAATTTCCAGGCCCCCCTAGAAAAGGGTGGGGAGAGATGGAAAACATGGCAGCGGCAGGACTTATGACCTGGGATGGCATGTGCAGGGAATGTCTTGTGAGCAATGCTAGTCATATCTGGGGCACTCGTGCTATCCATTTGCAGCTTCCATGGATTTCTTGTCACACATACTCCTTGCAAAGAAAGCTGATGTCACACTTACTGCTGTCAAGGGTCTGGTCATACATTCCTGTTACCAATGCAATAGCACATCCACTGCCTCATGTATGAGGCATTTTATTTTCCTTATTGAATGATGGTGTCTTTGTTGTGTGCTATATGCTGCAATGAACCCTGTTGCCAACATGTATGTGTGAAATAGCTGTGGTCCTATGATATTGCCCTTCAAATGTGAAATGAACAGGATATATGTCATTTACAATGTGTGAAGTTGGCTGTACATTCATGCCCATCAAATGTGATGTGGATTTTTCAGTATCCTAATATGTATTTCTGCAATGCTCGATGAGGCTATACTCTGATTATGAATCTTAGGGACAATGTGATGCAAAAATGATTACCCAGACCATGATATAGTGATTAGAATAGGTGTTTAATGACATATGGTAAGATAGTGGTGATGATGACTTTAGTTAAAAGAAGTTTTGGACAATGTGTTGTCTCCGACGTAATCCTGTGGCTGTGTTTGGATGGTCCCCCTCATGTTGATGGACAACGTCCTCCTCTTCCTCCTCTTCAGCCATTTGTGGGTCTGGTTCATAGAGGGGAATGTTCCTCCTTACACAAATGTTGTGCAGGATGGCACAGGTCAAAATGATCTTGCAGACCATTTCTGGTGAGTATAGAACGCTGCCTCCGGTGACTTTGAGGCACCTGAATCTTGACTTCAGGATGTCAAAAGTCCTCTCGACTACGGTGTGTGTCCTCCGATGGTATAGGTACCCTCTGATGCTGTGCTTGGGTTTGCAAATGGGGTCATGATCCATGGCTGGATCACATACCCCTGATCAGCTGAAAGAGAAAATGAGTGAGAACATTTTGATGTTCCTTGCACCATGATTATCACTTTGCATAGCAGTTGTTCTCTTGTGTTGTCTGTGACTCATCTGTGTTTGTGCTATTGTGTGGAATCCTAGGCTTCTTGGATGTACTATCAGCATTGGGTTGTTTCATTATCTGAACTGGTGTTTGGCTGATTGACTGGATGTCAGCGGTATTTTTGTAGACTTGCAGTACATTGTGTACTCCCTTGTATTATGTCACATGAAAGAGGAGTCCATGTGTCTTAACGGGGGTGACATGATACTTCCATACACAGAATGAATTCCAAAGTGGTGGTAACACAGTTGTATCTATATGGCCTGGACATCCCATCTAATTTAACATATGCAATAGAATTTGTTAAACATCAGTGAGGCCCTTTGATTTGGCTAGGTGACAATGTACAACACATCTCCATAAGTTGTCAGGACTGAGGTGTTAACAATTGACAATGCACAAATATCCCATGTGTGACAAGTTCTCTGCAGGCCTATTTCTCTGCCCTTGCCGAGTTAACTCATGTTCAAACGTGTACCTATACTACTGAACCTGGTACAGTTCAGCTGGCTAACTTGGTTGTGAGGTTGACGTTTTGAGTGTCAGAAGGTCAATATGCCTGTACATCTGTTGTGTATATGTGTAATTGTCTCAAACTGTATGTGTAGCAATGTGCACTTTCAATATTTTCGCATCAATATGTGTTCTTAGCACAGTCCACTTGCTTATTGGTAGTGGACAATGTCGGAGCAGGAGTGATGTGAAATATTGGTACTGCCTCAATGATTCCATGTCACCTTCATTAGACGCTTCATCATCATGCTATGTGTCTCATGGTGTTTGACCTGCAGCGAAACACATTACACACACCTTACACAGTGCTTATTGCTTGGAAGGGTGTTTGATTGAGTGTTATTGATGTGATATTGAAAGATTAATCTTCCAAGTTGTACTGCCAGTTAAGGCCATGTCATTGTGTTGTTTTCAATTTTTCCCTTGTGTCTGTGGAGTGGCATCTGTTGTTATTTGGATCTGTCATTTGTCCATAGGTGTGTATCCAAATGGGTCAGGATATCGCACATGACTAGCAGTGTCACAACCTGAGTGTCTTCCAGGCCACGTGTCAATGTAGTGATAAATGTGTTATATGTCCTACAGGGTTGCTGTGCTGTGTGTATATAAGTAGGTTTCTGTACGTACCAACCAGTAGGCCATTTCCATATCGTCCATCCTGGAAGTGTTGATTGATGGTGCAGTGGCAGAAGATGAATGAATCATGTATACTCCCAGGATACTTTGCCACGATGTTGGTGATCAATCCACGGTGATCGACAATGACCTGCACATTGATGGAGTGTGTGTGCTTCCTGTTGCGGTATATATGTTCAGATGTGGCAGGTGGCACAATGCATACCTGTGTGCAGTCAATGGCACCAAGCACGTGTGGGAAGCCGTTGATTTGGTAGAAGCTAATTTGGTCTCCTGCTGCTTCTGCTGTGTGTTAGGGAAGCTGATGTGGCGGGGTGTGAGGCAGATGATGGCATCCAATACCTTGGGTAGGAAGGCAGAGAATGAGAGCTGTGAGATCCCGGCAACCAGGGCACCAGTGGTTTGAAACAAGCTACTTGCCAACATGTGGAGGATAGCTAGCAGCTTGGTCTCTGGTGGAATGATGTGCGGTTTCTGCAAGCTGGGTGCCAACTGTGGCTCAATGCGGCGCAGCAGCTGCTGCCAGTTGAGTGTGTACCGCTGGATAATGTCTTGTTGCCGGAGTCCCAGAAGGGTTGTCCTAGTCCTGAATATCTTCTCCTGCCTTCAGCGTTGCCTTTGGGGTCCCTGCTGCTGTTGTGGAAGCTGCTGGTGTTGGTCCTGTGCTCTGCGTCTTCGTGCATGCTGGATGAAAAGCACCTCCATGTCTTCCTTTTGGAGCTCTGCTGTTGCACATCGGGCTGTGCGCCATTTTCCGACTCCTCTTCCCGGCCGTGCAGGATTTTTGTGCGGTAGCATAAATATGGCGCACAGGTGTTTAAGTCATTTTTTGGACGGGAACACCTACCTTGCATGTCATTAGTGCAAGGTGGTTTCCCGTATCCAGGAAATGATGCACACAGCGGAATTTTGGCATTTGCGGGGTCAGGTGTCATAGTATGAATATGGTGCAAGGTTTGCACCCAATGTGCGTCAAAATTCGCAGACACACATTTGGCGCAAACAGAGTATAAATATGCCCCTAAATCTTTCTGTATATGGCTTATAGCATCTCTCAAAATTTGATATCACATGTTGCAATACAATCTGTAACAGTCTGTTTCACTTCTTCAACAGGTCACCTAGCCATTGTGACCATGAGAGGACACCTGAGACAGCCACTTCCCCTCTAAATGAAGATCTCAGTGAGGAAAGCACCCCTGGATTTGAGGACATTGATGATGACTCTGGCCCATCTGGGACACCTGGTCAGTCAACAACTGTCAGCCTCATCCTGCCTAATTCTACCTCTCCCAGCCCTGTTGCATCTACATCTAAGGCAACCATTCGCCCCAAACCTCTGTTTCAAGGATAGTTTCAACTATCATGGGCTACCTAGTACAGATACCTGAATCACAACTAGAAAATCCAGACAATGAAGGACCTTGCAGGAGGGGGCAAACTGTGCCAAGAGCACAGACACGTGGAGGTAGGGTGCATGGGAGGGATGGTGTGGGCAGCGGGTTGGGACTCCTAGGGATACAACTGGCCAAGACACCATCTCCAAAGTCTTGGGAGCTTATCAACAGACCCAAGGTGTAATGGGCCAGGTATTTGTCATGGGGGAGATAAAGCAGCTGCAGAGGAACAACCACCAGGAAGTCATGTAAAAGTGGGAAGCCCACAATGCCTACGTGGACTCACTAACGTGGGTGCTGAGAGGTTATATCCACAACAGCTAACCCCTTCCATTGGCCATGTAACAACAGTCCCTTCTACATCTGTGGCAGCCGTGGAATGGAACCCTGCCAGGGGAAGGACATGCCTCAGACACCCCTGCCTCTGTAGCTGAAGAACCCCCCGCAAACTTGGACGTCCACCAAAACACCCAGGAGGAGCAGATGCCAAGGCAACAACCACTGCCAGGAAGTTAACCTCAAGTGATTAGTTCCTCTTGTGTGTCACATCTAAACCGTGTTGACTGTTTTACAACCAATCCCCATTTCTCAATGGTACAAGGATACTGGACTTGAAACTCCAAATGTTGAAGCTGCTACCATGAATCATGATCATCATCATGAATCATCCACCATGAATGAACCCTTCACTGTTTGCACATTTATTTATTTGTTTCAATTCCCTTTATTTACCTGTGCACTTGGGTATAAACACTTCTAAACCACAGATCATGTTTGAGGGTTATTATTCACCTAAATTAACCAGTTTGTTGTTATCCCTTTTGCGTATAAATAATATGCACACATGTATCACATCTACCAAGTCCCGTCTCACATGTACTGTTTAATCAAGGTACAGTTTGAGTATAATGATACTAATGGACAAACCTCTATTCCCAATCAGCCAATTATCACACTGTGAAGTACAGTTGCACAATTTAGTGGCTCAGGATAGTTGTGAACAACTGGCACCCCACAGTTTACTGAAGTTAGGGACATGTCAGTCTTTGTCTATCCAAATAAGTAAACAGATTGGTTCAATGTATAGTCAGCAAAAGCCAGGTCCCATACCCATGCCATACCTCTCAATTTTCCATACCCCACATTACAGACAGAGGTCAGTACAAATGTCCCCAGTCATAGAACCTTTCATTTACCCCGGTCAAGTATCTGCAGGCATGCTACTCACCTATATCAGTCTTGATACACATGTACAGTGTCCTGCAATGGTGAAACACAGTGACAGTTATATACAAGTAAGTTATTACCAATATCAAGCCAATAAGAAGTGTGTGGTTATGGATTGCACAGGATGACATGTATCAGAAACACAAGACCACACACATTACAACATTAGGCCCTCATTCCATAGTAAACAGGTATATTGTGTGGAATAGAACACTACCATTGACTATCCTGACAGTCTGGGCATGGAACTCACATACCACTAATCCAGTTCCATACAGTACCTGGATCTATCCATGTTCACTTCACATGTCAACCTGCATATCCCACCTTCTTGTGGCACATTCAGATATGACCAAATGAGGATGATCTTGTCAAGTAATCTGCAAATTTAAAATGTAATACATAAGGTATATGCAGGAACTGGTAGTAACAAAACATACAGACATGCCCACATAGTATTGTGCATTGTGACAAACTAAAACTACGGTGACCATCACGCTGCACACAACTCCATGTACTATTTTGCATGCACATCTGGGCTATGTGCTGCAAAGCAACTTATAACCTGTTTGATGGTCATAAAAAGACCTTTCTCAAGTATCTCTAACACACAATACCACATTGAACCAGTTCTTTACCAAAACAACACATACCTACAGTCAGGGGAAGTACTGGTTGATGAGATCTGCCCGGATGTCTCCAGCTTCGTCCTCATCACTGTCATCCTCACTTGGCATGTCGGATTCTCACCTGGTGGAACTGCTGTCTCCCCCTCATCTGGGATGTATGGGATTTGACATCTCAGGGCGAGGTTGTGGAGCATGTAGCAGGCCACAGTGATCTGACACACTATGACGGGTGAGTAGAGGAGGGCTCCACGAGACTTATACATGCAACGGAATCCTGCCTTCAAGAGCCCAAAAGTACTTTCCACGACACGCCTTGTCTTCCATGGGCCTCATTGAACCAGACTTCCTCAGGTGTGGTTGGGTATCTCACTGCTGTCAACAACCAGCAATGGTTTTTGGTAGCCAGAGTTCCCTGTAAGGAGTAGTTCCATGTGTGCAAACCAAATTCCTGGATATTCACACATTTGGCAGCAGACATTGGATACATATGTAGTGAATCCTAGTTTGTTTTAATGTGATAGAGGAGTTAGCTTAGCTTTTGGTTTGCAGACTCGTTCCCCCGTCACATAGTAACTATTACCCTACTTAGCTTGCTCTGTTTTAGCGCATTTATTTAATTAAATCTTTCAAGATTGCTGCCTTGTTTTTACTTAGGCCAATGTTTTAGTTTTACGTTATCGGTGCCACCGCGCTAAGTTGTCAATATCAAGCGACAAAGATAAACAAACTGTAGATGTTCACATTAGGTACTTTCCCTCTTCACGCTTTCAAGAGAATTGTTTATATAAATTACCATCCCAAGCATGTCTTGTTTGGGAACAGACCTACATCAGGGTTCCAAGCAGATCTGTATAAATACTCCTCACTTAAACAGATAGTAAGAGGGATTCCGACCAGATCCCATTGCTGTTATCGATGCTGCATGTTGCCTTGACGCTGACCCAGTCTTCGTGCCCCTACGGAGTCTGAGCTAGAGACCTCATTCCAAGGTAACGAGGGTTGGGGGGCTCTTCTCATGGACATGGCATTGGCAGATTAGGTTTATCACACCTAGCTCTGTCCAAGGTTAGAGATTAGGTTCACATTATTAGCGTATTAGGACAGATTTCATATCTAATGTCACTTCATGCAATTTCATGATATTGCAAGTTGGTGGGGGTCTTTGTATTATTGACTCTTATCTTTACCATTCTGTTCCTTAAATTATTCATTATCCTAATCATTGCAGCCCATGCAATTTATGGCAGATTGCAGTTTTGCTAAATAAAACCTATTGAAACTTTACTGCATCTTTTTCATTGCCTGTGTTTGATTGAGGCATGTTGTTGATGTGAGAAAGGGGTAATCTCCGTTTAACCACAACACTCCCTGATATGTCACACTCTTGAGTCCATGCGCAAAGGCTGCCACTAATCACCTTTTACTATTTGGGATTTTGATGAGGTGCTGCTTGTGAGCTGGGAGGGATGGGAGACAGTTGCGATTTGTTGTAGGATTGGCACTGTTGCCTACAAACATAAGTACTGTCATCCTTAAACCAGCAGTCTTGCCTAGATCAAGAGTCCAAATATGACATGCTGCCACCAACGATGGTGTTTAGGCACTAATTTACGGACACCCCAGCTATCACTGTCTCACATACTTCAGGTACCCTAAGTACCATTTTACGGAGATGTCCGTGGTCTTGAGGAAGATCCTCCTCAGCTGAACAGGGCGTACCTAATTAGGCTGTAGGTTGTTCGAGCTCGAACCTATAAAAGGACTTTTCTCCCCATTTGGTGTTCCATCTCTTTACCCACTTCAAAACATGGCTAATGCCATAGACATTCATTAGAATGCTAGACAAGCACTAACTCTACACATAGTAGCGCATGGCTCAACAGCTGAGGGCTGGGATGTCACATTCATAGTAGAAGCAAGTAAAGCCTACCAAACAGAAACATTCTATTCTTGTGTCACCTTTCCTGAGGAAGACCAAAGATCATTCACCTTCCACACATACAGAATTGCAAACATACCTCAACGATACAAAGCATACCAGTATCTTGAGATTCCGATTACTTATCCAGAACATCAGAACTACTTTAATGGCACCCTTCCAGATGTAATATAACCTGTGAGATTAGGGCCCTGATTTATACTTTTTGACGCAAAACTGCACTAATGCAGTTTTGCGTCAAAAGGGTTAGCATTTCTTAACGCCACTCGGGCGCACAATTCATACTTTGACGCTAGGTGGTGCTAAAAAAATATTCAGAGTCATTTTTTCCCACAGTAACCATTGCGCTTGTCGGAAGGCAAAATGATTTTAATGGAGAAAAAATAACTCTAATCCAGTTTACAACATGGAAACAGTGCAAGACGGAAATGCACCATTTTTGCCTGCAATAGCGTCAAAAAGTTACTCAAACGGAGCAAACAGTGCAAAGAAGACACAAAATGGATCCCAGAAGCCAGGAGAGACCCCAGGGAGACCCCAGTCAACCAGGAACTAGCCAGCAGGACACAGACAAGACCCAGGGGAGGGTGAAGAAAAAGAAGAAGTGTTGTTTCAGCACAGAGGAGCACGAAATACTGGTGAGAGATGTGACAGAGCATCAAAATCAACACTTTGGTGGTCATTACAACCCTGGCGGTCGGTGTTAAAGCGGCGGTAAGACCGCCAACAGGCCGGCAGTAAAAAAACTGGAATTACGACCGTGGTGGACACCGCCAACATAGACAGCCACTTTAACACTCCGACCGCCACAGCGGTACAAACAAACACTGCGGCGGTAACCGCCAACAGACAGGAGGTAGACAATGTACCGCCCACAGTGTTACAACACACCAATTCACCACCTTTTCCGGGGTGGATTCACAGCGAACAAAAACACTGCAGAAACAGGACTTCAAAGGGAAAACGCTCACCTCTACACACCCTATGAGGAACCAGGACGCCATGGAACCGGACCTCCAGATTTTACCAGCCTTTATCTTCCTGCTCTTCTACCAGGAGCACGAACGCCAGCGGCGAAGACAACGGTGAGTACTGCACCTACGACACAGGGGAGGGGTGGAAAAAACAGTGACACACACATGCAACACCACCACCCCCACCCTCAGCCACTACAACACACACACTAATACATATTGATACATCATAGTTATACCCCCAACCCCCCCCCGGAAGAATGCAAGGACAAAAGGAAATGAGTCGAATAATTGTGATATATTCAACTACATACATCCAAAATAATTACAAATATATACATTTATACTATATAGAATTAAATACACCAAGAACACAAGTCCAAGGGAGTCCGCCATCATAGTCCGTGGATCACTGGGCCCAAAAGGCATGGGCGAGGCCCACACAAGATACTCGAACAAGACGGAGAGAACACCGCAGGGACATCAGATAGAAATAAAACAGGCACCTCAGGGGGAAGGGAAGGGAAGGGGGGGCACCTCAGCCAGTTGAGTGCACAACACCAAATCCACAAGGGGGCCCCATGCCCACTGTTCAATCCTGGGGAGTGCAAAGCCACAGTCTCTCAAGTCTCTACAGTGGGTGGTTTGCCCACTGTTCAATCCTGGGGAGTGCAAAGCCACAGTCTCTCAAGTGGATAACAGTCTCCACTGGTTTCTGGAGGGGGCCTTGTGTCCAGAGTGCTTCATCCTGCCAAGGACTGAGGTAGTGGATGTATCTCTCCACTGGTTCTGGAGGGGGCCTTGTGCCCAGAGTGCTTCATCCTGCCAAGGACTAAGGTAGTGGATGTCAAGCTCCACTGGTTCTGGAGGGGGCCTTGTGCCCAGAGTGCTTCATCCTGCCAATGGACTGAGGTAGTGAATATATCTCTCCACTGGTTCTGGAGGGGGCCTTGTGCCCAGAGTGCTTCATCCTGCCAAGGACTGAGGTAGTGGATGTATCTCTCCACTGGTTCTGGAGGGGGCCTTGGGCCCAGAGTGCTTCATCCTGCCAAGGACTGAGGTAGTGGATGTCAACCTCCACTGGTTCTGGAGGGGGCCTTGTGCCCAGAGTGCTTCATCCTGCCAAGGACTGAGGGAGTGGATGTATCTCACCACTGGTTCTGGAGGGGTCCTTGTGCCCAGAGTGCTTCATCCTGCTCGTGGCGGCCTCAGTAGCGTCAGAGCTTTTGGCGCTCATGGGTCTGCGGTGCTTGTGGCGGCGGTGTCTTTGGCAGCGGTGCTTGGGGCGGCGGTGTCCTTGGCAGCGGTGCTTGTGGCGGCGGTGTCCTTGGCAGCGATACTTGTGGCGGCGATGTCCTTGGCAGCAGTGCTTATGGCGGCGGTGTCCTTGGCAGCGGTGCTTGTGGAGGCGGTGTTTTTGCAAGCAGTTCAGCTGCTGGCGATCCTGTCTGAGGCAGTGTGGCTTCTGGCGGTCGCCTCCTGGGGAGCAGGGCTGCTGCTGGCGGTCCTGTCTGGGGCAGTGTGGCTGCTGACAGTCGTCTCCTGGGCAGTGGGGCTGCTGCTGGTGGTCCTGTCTGGGGCGGGGCTGCTGCTGGCGGTCCTGTCTGGTTCAGTGTAGCTGCTGGCGGTCGCCTCCTGGGCAGCGGGCTGCTGCTGGCGGTCCTGTCTGGGGCAGTGTGGCTGCTGGCGGTCGCCTCCTGGACAGCGGGGCTGCTGCTGGCGGTCCTGTCTGGGGCAGTGTGGCTGCTGGCGGTCACCTCCTAGGCAGTGGGGTTGCTGCTGGCGGTCCTGTCTGGGGCAGTGGAGCTGCTGGCGGTCGCCTCCTGGGCAGCAGGGCTGATGACGCTCTTGTCCGCCGTGCTGATCTTCCCAGAATTGCCGGTTTTCTTGTGCACCTTCCCCAACTTGGATGGTGTCACAGCTGTCTCCACAATCCCAACTGTCGCCTGGGGAGCGGCTTGGGTGGCTGGTGTCTTTCCCCTCTACCGCCGGGCACTGGCCAACTTTTGATGCTTGACAGGTGGGGGACTGTCCGTGCTGTGGCTCCTTGCCACACTGCCTGCCCTGCTGCTTGGTGCACTCCACAATCCGGTGACTACGGACACCACTGGTCCCGCCGATGTTGTGGCTGAGGTGCTAGGTTGGGACCTGGAAAGTCGGGCCCTAGGAGACTGAAGGGGTGGGGGAGGTGAGGGAAAGAGGTCAATGCTGGCCATGAAAAGTTTCTTAGGAACAATGGGACTGGTAGCTGGAGGGGGTTTGGGAATGGAGGAAGAGGTTGTGGTCGTAGGAGGTGTACGTTTGCTGACGTTGGGTGAAGGTGCATGGGCTGGAGGCTGTTGTGATGTGGATGGCTGTTGGGTGGGTGTGTGGCTGCATTTGTGTACCTTGGGTGGTGGGCTCACAGACACACTGGGAGAGGACACAGGGGATGTGTGAATGGTAGTGGGGGTGGTGAGTGCACATGAGCGGGGTGTGGTGGTGGGTGTGCTGGTGATGGACGTAGTGGCTTAAGATGTAGTGCATGCAGGTTTGAGTGGAGACGAGACAGGGAGGGAAGATGGAGACGAGGAGCAGGGGGACACAGTGGAGGCAGTGGATGTTGGTGTGTCTGCATGTGTGTGATGCTTGCGTGAGTGCCTGTGGGATGTGTGGTGCTTATGTTTGCCTGAGCTTCCTTTGTGTGTTGAGGTGGGTGCATGCTGGTCTGATGGTGTGCTTGGGATAGGCTGAGGTACAGTGGTGTGGGTCTGGGTAGAGGAAGTTGGAGGGGGGAGGCTAGAGACAGGGACAATGGCTGCCGTCAGTGCTGAGGCCAGAATCTGAAAAGCTTGCTGAATGGCTGCCTGACCAGAATGAATGCCCTCCAGGTATGCATTGGTTTGTTGCAACTGCCTCTCTACACCCTGGATGGCATTCAAAATGGAAGACTGCCCAACAGTGAGGGACCTGAGGAGGTCAAAGGCCTCCTCACTGAGGGCAGCAGGGGTGACAGGGGCAGGGGCTGAGGTGCCTTGGGCGAAGGTGATGCCCACCCTCCTGGGTGGGCGAGCACGGGCAAAGGCTGAGGGGCTGCTGGGAGGGCGGTGCTGGTAGGGGGGTGGCGGCTGTACCTGTAGATGTGGGGGGCACAGATGGGGCCGCCACCACAAGGGAGCTCCCATCAGAGGAGGAGTCCGTATCGCTGGTCTCAGCTCCTGACCCCGCCGTGGAGCTCCCCTCTCCCTCCGTCCCACTGGTGAATTCGGAGTCCGTAGTCTTGCCCTCCAGGGCTATGTGGGATGCAGCTCCCTCCTGCTCCACTGTCACTGCTCCTCCGCCTGATGATGCTAATGCACACAAGTACAGGGAGAGCACAAAAAGGGGGGGGAGACAGAAGAATGACATGTTCAGTGCATGCAATACCGCTGCCGTTGGCGGACACGACAGACACAGAAGCCCCCTGCACTACGCCGCGCACTTGGGGTCCACTATTCAATCCCTGGGACATGGCTTACAAGGCTATGTCCGATTTCTGCACACATGGATGTCACAGGAGCCTGACTAGATGTAGTTGGCACTGTACCCAGGTGGGGTGGGGTTCCACAGGGACTGCCTGAAAAAGGGGACTTAACAAGCAAACTCACCCTGGCCTAGGGGAACCCACAGCCCACCGCCCCCACTCAGACACCTACAATGTGCGCTGAGTCAGCTGAATGTGAGTGTACTCACCCCCTTGTTGCTGCTGTGATGCCCTCAAGCGCCCATCCAACTTCGGGTACGCCACCGCCAGGATCCTGAACATCAGAGGGGTCATGGTGCGACGGGCACCCCTCCCACATTGGGAGGCCATCCCCAGCTGGGCCTCCGCCGTCTTCTTGCTCCAGCGGCGAATGTCCTCCCATCTTTTACAGCAGTGGGTGCTCCGTCTGTGGTAGACCCCCAGGGTCCGGACTTCCTTGGCGATGGCACGCCAGATGTCCTTCTTCTGGTGGGCGCTGACCTACAGGAATTGTACAGGGGGAAAAAGAGGAATAATTACCAACTGCACCGTCACAGTCATTGGCCCTCATCGATACCCTTGCCATGACGCACATGCACTCACCTTCGTTTCATGCACGCCTTATTCTCCCCCCCCATCTTTCATCCACCCCACTCCACACAGGCATTGCCCATACAGCATGGTAACGGTGCACATACCTGTTTGTCTGGAGGACCGTAGAGTAGCATGTACTGGTGGAGGACCCCATCCATGAGTTTCTCCAACTCCTACGTGCTGAAGACAGGGGCCCTTTCTTCTGACGCATGAGCCATTGTCTCTTCCAGACTAAAGTCACAGCAGCACTTGCAGTGTAGGTCCTCTCCTGTCAAAGATCAGGTATCGAGTGATTGAACAGAGATAAAATGGCAGTCACGTCCGTGGCGGTGCGTACCGTCAACGCCGCCTTACATCGCTATTGGCTCCTGGGACACATAGGGCCTAATGTTAACCAATGCAGAATTGCCCCGCGGTCTTCTACCGCCTACCGCGACGGTGTACAACGCCAGCGCAGTTACCTCATATCCCATTGTCCCACTTTACAGGTCAGGCAGCCGCCATTTCAGGGACCCACAACGCTTTATTTTTGACTGCGTCACACATACCTCGGCCTTGGCTAAACACTCATACAGGCAAATTTCTGTTTATGAATAGTTTTCTGAGTAAGCTGTGTTTACGTACCTCAGAGTTGGTTGACTCTGTGATCGCTGTTCTCCTCCATAGGCACCGTCCACTGGGGCATGTGAGGAGATGGCGGTATCCTCCAGTGTACAGACCACTGGTGGACCTGTCAACAATTGAGGAAAGACATGTGATCATCACCTACAGACTTGATCGCGCCACAATCCATGAACTGTGTGCCCAGTTGGACCCAGACCTGATTTCAGCTATCCGCCAACCCACAGGAATCTCCCCTCAAGTGCAGGTGCTGTCAGTACTCCATTTCCTTGCAAGTGGGTCATTTCAAACAACAGAGGCCTCATCATCAGGGATGTCCTAGCCTATGTTTTCCAACGTGTTGTCCAGAGTGTTGTCTGCCTTGATAAAACACATGCAGAGCTACATCGTTTTCCCTCAGGTGGAGGATTTGCCTACAGTGGAAGGTGACTTCTATGCCCTGGGATATATCCCCAACATCATAGGTGCCATTGATGGGACACATGTGGCCTTGGTCCCCCCACAGGAGTGAACAGGTGTACAGAAATCAGAAGAGTTACCTTTCGATGAATGTGCAAATGGTGTGTTTGTCAGACCAGTACATCTCCCATGTTAATGCTAAATTCCCTGGCTGAGTGCATGACGCTTACATCCTGCGGAATAGCAGCATCTTTTATGTTATGGGGCAACTACAGAGGCACCGGGTGTGGCTATCAGGTGAGCACCTAGAACCAAATCAGTGGGAATAGTCTGGTTCTGGGGATGTCCCTAAGAGTTAGTGTGTGTCTAACAGTTGTCCCTCGCCATTTGCAGGTGACTCTGGTTACCCCAACTTGTCATGGCTACTGACTCCAGTGAGGAATCCCAGGACAAGGGCAGAGGAACGCTACAATGAGGAGGATTATAGAGAGGACCTTCGGCCTCCTGAAGGCCAGGTTCCGGTGCCTCCATATGACAGGTGATTCCCTATTCTACTCACTAAAGAAGGTGTGCCAGATCATTGTGGCCTGTTGTATGCTTCACAACTTGGCTTTGCGACGACAGGTGCCTTTTCTGCATGAGGATGGTCCAGATGGAGGTGTTGTGGCAGCTGTGGAGCCTGTGGACAGTGAAGACGAGGAAGTAGAAGAAGAGGACATCGACAACAGGAACTCAGTGATTCTGCAATACTTCCAGTGAGACACAGGTAAGAAGACAAACCTGCCTGCTACATGTACTTTAAAACTACTACCCCTCTACTGTCTATCCTTTTCACCCAGTGCATGGTCACTGAGTTGTCACATCCCCTTATGATTCACAGATGTGGGTCCCACTGTGTGACATCTTCTTTTTTTCCTCATGGACTAGAGCTGTGTGACATAGGTATGATGACATTACATTTGAAAGAGCATTTTTTCACTGTAATTGCTAAATCACTAATTCGAAATCACAGACAGACTCCAGATTGTTTTGTGCTTTAAGGGTGTTTACTTAAGAGCTCAATATTGGAGGGGGTGTAAAATGACGAGGGGTGATGGTGGAGGAATGTCCATGGCAGAGTCCAGTCTATTAGTCTCACAGGTGCATTGTCCAAAGGGGCATAGGAAGTGGAGCTGTGGCAGTTTGAGGATGGACAGGGCGACAAGGTGGGACAAAAGGATGACAATTAGGTTGGTCTCATTTCTTGACTGGGGTCTTGGCATTGTTCTCTGTCTTTGTCCTGGATCTCAGGGACTGTTCGCGGGGTGGTTCTCCATCTGCAGGGGGTGGGGTGCTAGTGTGGTGGTCCTGTGGCGGTGCCTCCTGTCCACTAGCGCCGGCGGAGGTGGTGGGCAGTTGATCGTCCAGGCCAGTGTCAGGGGCCCCTTGTTGTGCCAGAGTGTCCCTCCTGGTGTTGAGGAGTTCCTTCAGCACCCCTACAATGGTGCCCAGGGTGGAATTGATGGATTTGAGTTCCTCCCTGAAGCCCAAATACTGTTCCTCCTGCAGCCGCTGGGTCTCCAGAAACTTGGCCAGTACCGTTGCCATCCTCTCCTGGGAATGGTGGTAGGCTCCCATGATGTTGGAGAGGGCCTCGTGGGAAGTGGGTTCCCTGGGCCTGTCCTCCCCCTGTCGAACAGCAGCCCTCCCAGTTCCCCTGTGTTTCTGTGCCTCTGTCCCCTGAACCGTGTGCCCACTGCCACTGCCCCAAGGTCCCTGTTGTTGTTGGGGTGGTGGGTTAGCCTGGGTTCCCTGTAGTGGTGGACACACTGCTGATTGACGTGTCCCGGGGACAGAGGTATGGGCCCCCTGGGTGGGTGCTGTGCTGGTGGTTGCTGAGGGGGGAAGCTCTGTGGTGGCCTGTGACTGTGTGAGGGGAACCGACTGTCCAGAGGTCCCAGATGAGCCGGGCTGGTCATCTAGATCCAGTTGGACAGAGCTGCTGTCATCACTGTGGGCCTCTTCTGTTGGTGGTGTGGACATGTCTGGACTCTCCTGTCCGGTGACGCTGGGTAGGGGTCCTGCAGGGGTGTAAAAGCATGATTATTGCATCTCTGTGTGCCATGGTGTGCAACGGGTGGGTGACAGTGTACCCCAATTGCTAGCATTCCTGTGTGGGACCTTGTGTGATGATGGTTTAGGGGGGTGTATAGGTATGTGCCGTGGCCATGCTTTGGTGATGGGTGTCCATGCTTTGTTGTTGCATGCAGGGCTTGGTGTTGGGATGTGTGGTTTGTTATATTGGGACATTTGTGAGGAGTAGGAGTGATGGGGATGAGGGCAAGGGTGGGGGTATGTGATGGCATGCAGGTAGGGTGGGGGATATAGTAGTAAAGATTTGACTTACCAGAGTCCATTCCTCCAGCTACTCCTGAGAGGCCCTCAGGATGCAGAATAGCCAAGACCTGCTCCTCCCATGTTGTTAGTTGTGGGGGAGGAGGTGGGGGTCTGCCAGTCCTCTGTATCGCGATGTGGTGTCTTGAGACCACCGAACGCACATTCCCCCGTAGGTCGTTCCACCTCTTCCTGATGTCATCCCTATTTCTTGGGTGCTGTCCCACTGCGTTGACCCTGTCCACGATTCTTTGCCATCGCTCCATCTTCCTAGCTATGTAGGTGTGCTGCACCTGTTATCCAAATAGCTGTGGTTCTACCAGGATGATTTCCTCCACCATGACTCGAGCTCCTCCTCAGAAAACCTGGGGTGTCTTTGCTGTGCCATGGGGTGGTGTGGGTGATGTGTGGGTTGGTGTGTGTTGTGATGTGTGTGGTGATATTTTGTGGTGTGTTGTGTGAGGTGCATGGATGTTATGTGGGTGGTGATGGTGTTGAGTGCCTGTGGATGCTAGTTTGTAGATGGTAGTGTCTCTCTGTGGCCTTCAGTCGCAGTTATTGTCGTAGGGGTTTGTGGGTGATGTGGGTGTGTGTTTTATATTGTATTGGGTGTGTGGGAGTGGTGTGTGTATGTGTATCAGGTGTGTGTATTTCAAATTGTCCAATGTGGTTGTGTTTTGTAAGTGTGTGTGTATTTTGAGCGCGGCAGTGTGTACCACCAATGGAATACCGCGGTTGAAAGACTGCCGCATGGATTCGTGGGTTGTGATAGTGTGGGCATATTCCTGTTGGCGTGACGGTAGAAGTTTTGTTTTCGCCAGTTTTTCACTGACCTTTGGTGTGGAGGTCTTGTGTGGGTGTCTACACTTTGGTGGATTCCGACCTGTGGGTCATAATAGCTATGGCGGAATTCCGCGGCCGCAGCGGTGTTGGCGGTCTTCTGCACGGCGGTAAGCGGCTTTTACCGCCAATGTTGTAATGAGGGCCTTTGTCACCTCTAAATTGCCAATTGGAAGGAGAGAGGCAATCTGGCAGGAGATTGTGGATAAGGTCAACAGTGTGGCAAAGGTTAGGAGAACAGTGATTGAGTACAATAAACACTGGCATGACTGGAAGAGAAGGACCAAGGACAAATTGGCACGGAACAGGAAGGCAGCACTGCAAACTGGAGGTGGAAGTCCAGAACCACAAGAGGACTTGGATGAGATGGAGGAGGTGGTTGCAGTGGTCATCCTGGAGGAAATCGTCACAGGAATCGCAGGACAGCGCAGATTACCAGGAAACACCGCAAATGCAGGGTAAGTTGCATGGGGGTAATTTATGCTAAAATATTAAGTGCAAGAAAGGGGAGGCACAAAGGACTCAGACAATGCATTTCAAAGTGTTGTAGTTTAGCAGCGATTAGATTAAGCATTAGCAGAAGACATCTTGTATTTAGTAACTATTGTGAACATTTCGGAGAGTTTCCATTTTGTATTCATGGCAGCCATTTTCTCTGCCACATGCTGCCATGTGCTCACCATGTGCTCTGTCCTACCTTTCTGTTAACTACTCTTGAAAATCTGCCTAGTGACAAGTTATATTTAGTATCTCCCACTTTCGCACATGCTCAGTAAGGTCTGCAGCTGTTAGTCCTTGAAAACTGTTAGCTCCTCCTACCTGTCGACTGTGCATTTCCACATGAACTTATATGTATAGAAGTCTTGCTTCTATAATTGTACCACCTCCTTTTAGCTCCTGCGTGGGTATAAAAGGACCATGCTCTCTCAGTTCAGTGTGCTACTTCAAACATTACCGAAGGGTGCTGTTTGAACTGTAGTACCACCTCATGAGGTTAATAAACTTTGTCTTTTATTTCAGTTTCTGTGCCAACTTCTTCCTACATGGTCTGAGGACTTTGTGCAGAGAAAGGTGAACCCCTTGCACTAGTAGGCCTTGCTGAGGCTTACTTCAACAAAAGGAGCGCAGAGGGACACAAGGCACATTAAGCAAGTTGAATCATGCTGATGTGAGCTACACATGTACCTATGCCTTGGTAGTGTCATGCACTGTGACACATACACAACCTAGACATATGTTGAACACCAGGCCTAAATACCTACATGTACATGTGCAGCACATGGGATGGATGGCATGTATAATCACTGTGCCACTGGTTGTGTCAATACAGCATCCCTTGCATATAGTCATATCAACACCACTAACACAACCAAGGCCACAGAGCCCAGGTAGTCAATCAATACCATTCCTGGGGCAACTACATAGTGGCGTCCCTTGCTGTAACATATTGTAACAGCCTTGCCTTGTTGCCCAAATGTATGTGTGCTGCATCTCACAGCACACTAGTCATTGCAACTGTCCCAACAGGCCCCAGGCATGTGCCGGTAGCACCAGCACACTTAGATAACTCATCCACATGAAGCAGCCATCCCTACATCACGCAGTTAGGGTGTCCCCTGGGTACATGGAACTGTCGCGTGTGCTCTCATTATCCTAAATGAGACTACTGGATTTCTAGGCAGCAGGATCGATAACGATGTGGGGGACTGAGTCTGACCCACGTGTAAGGAACTCTGTCACCCTAAATCCGATTTTTGCTCCGGCTAACTAGTAGTGCCTCATTTCTCCCACGGGGAAGAGATGATTGGGCAGCCGAGCGCATGACATCTTTGGAACTTCTCAGGGAAGTCGTGGTCACTCAGATCCAAACCAACTCTCTCATTTACAATATGATCTCATATACAAATGACAAAGACAGTATAAGTTTTATATAATGATTTAATAAAACTACTGTATTTTAGATAATAAGGCATGAGCCGCAATAACCAGAACCATACAACACAGTAGGATTGAAATAGTTACCAGGAGAGTAAAACATAAGAACAAAGCGATCATCGTGTATAATAGTTTCTACTCTCCCTCTGCTTTTTCTATTTCGAGCACAGCATGTTAAGCTTCTAGCTTGCCTGTCTGTATCATTGGGGAGACATCAGCCCTCATACCTGAGCAAAGGCCTGTGATCTTGGTTCAGCATCTGCAACGAGGCAGTCAGCGTCTAGTTGTGGTTCCCTGGTCGGAATCTCCCTCTTGCGTGTATTGGGACAAGGAAGTGATTTTATAACTAACATGTCAGCGTGATCACAAAATGTCCCTACGCAGGAATGCCAAGTCTAAACTCCTACCACGTCTATCGGCAATGTACCAGACTGTATCCTTGACTGAAGCACAGAGTGAATATGTTATGGAGAACTCCAGTGCTGAAGTAGGCAAAACAGCGTGATATGAATAAAAAACAACACCGTAGAACTGGCTATTTGAAAAATAACAGTACGAAGCCTAATAAAAAGCATTTAGAGCAAAGTGCACAGAGGCTCTAAGCTGCCAGCAAATGAATAAAATACATCCAGGGCAAAGTGCACAAAGGCCTAAAGCCTAAAGCTAACGCGCAAAGGATATGTAAAACCAACCACACTACACCCTCCCCTTGTCGGTAGCAAGTGGTTTCAATAATATAAAAATATGCCCCAGATATAAACAATACCTAAAATTATATACATATTTCGACAAGGTCAGAAGACAACAAAGTCATAAATTTGGAAAACATGTGACAATAAAGCTAAATTCAATATAATGTCAATTTTGCAGGAGAGGAAAAAAATCCAATTGTTAAACAGAAGCAATAGAAAGTAGGAGCTCCTCCACTTCGATGTATGTCAATATCGGAAGATCCACGCCACAAAGTACCATGGAGCAGGTGTGTTCCAAAGCCCCAGAACCATTCAGGGCGGCACCCCGTGCAGGGCCTATGAACGAGACAAAACCATCTTCCTCCAGGAAGGGAATCTCATAAACTGCCTCACGAAGCAAACGCAACCGTAGTGCACAAGTCTGGGAATGAGCCCTAATCGGGAACATCAACAGATCAGGATCGACCACTGGAGGGCGTCGCAGTGAGAGACAGAGAGCCAGTGCATGTTCAAACGAGCACCAAAGGCACCGAAACACGGGTTGCACACAATCCAAAACCGGTCTGAATGACAGAGACCAGTCACACTCCAAATGGCACAGGAGTGTTGCTCCAAATTGCTGCATCATGCGTTCACGACACAGCTGCGCTGACGGGAGCAGCAATATAGGATCTCGTCGTAGCGGGACAGCCATTGCGAAAAAATAGCAACAACAGCAAGACTCCAGCCAATAAAGCCAAAGTAATCGGGAAACCCCCAAAAATGCTTCCGAAAATAGAGTGTATAGCCGAAGGTATCAAACCGAATATGGAAGAGAAGGTGTGAGCAAAACCAATACCACCGGCTTTGAAAAAATGCGCAATACCAGCAGTGCTGGATGCATTAAATATACGTCCCACAAGTTCACCAAAGTGATTTGGAAAGTTAGTATTCAAAAGGGACTGTATCTCCGCCGATGACCTTGCCACCTGAAGTGCGTAGGTCTCGCTAGCAGATGTAAGGGCCACATGCTTTTGAAGCAATAAAGCTTTTAGCTGACTCAACTTGTCGAAATTAACCTTGGTAGTAGCAATATGAGGCCAGATGTCCGCTACCTCCCTAATTTGAGTGGGGGGAAACAACACATTCCCGCAGCACGTAACGGCCTTGTTGACAACGACAACGTAAACTATTCCGGCACGCATGCCACAGCAGCGTTCGCTGTTAAGAACAATGTAACTGCCGTTAGAAAGCACCTGGAAAGTGTTTTTAATAACCGGGACTGGAACTCCCTTCAGATAACAAGCTAAGTTAGCAATCGAAGCGTTACACGCTCCGTGCAAGGACAGCTGTTTACAAACCATAGAATGGCTGACAGAAGTTTCGCATTCACTACCGCTAAGAAAAACCTCCCTCAAACCATTAACACATCTGTATTGAAAGGGAAGCTCCCACACCTCGTGTATGTAAATGTCTCCCAATAGTTCATATCTACCCACCGGAATGTGCATCAAACAAGAAGTAAATTGCAGAGTGGAGATAGGCAGATTAATAACCCCATGAAGCAACCACTCAGCTGACGGAATCTCAGCCACCGTGAAAGGCAGTTTCTCCAATTTCTCAATATTCAACATAACATACGTCGCTTCCTTTTTAGCCATCAGCTGTTGTTGACGAGTCAAATTAAAGGAGACAAAGATCTCTCTGGCACGAATGTGCTGCCATGGAACGCGACCTGCCTTCAAGGTCTGAAGAGTCCAACCCAGCTGCATGATGGACCGCGTCTGACTCTGCCCATGATATAAAGAAGACATGTCCGATTTAATAATGTCAATAGCAGAGGAAACAATGCTGTCAATCGTGTAAACATGGTCAGAAAGGGTATGCATGCCATTATCAACAACAGACAAAGGGGGTCATTCTGACCCTGGCGGCCGGTGGCCGCCAGGGCCACCGACCACGGGAGCACCGCCAACAGGCTGGCGGTGCTCCCACGAGCATTCTGACGCGGCGGTTCAGCCGCGGTCAGAAGCGGAAAGTCGGCGGTCTCCCGACGACTTTCCGCTGCTCGGGGGAATCCTCCATGGCTGCGGAGCGCGCTCCGCAGCCATGGGGATTCTGACACCCCCTACCGCCATCCTGTTCCTGGCGGGTCTCCCGCCAGGAACAGGATGGCGGTAGGGGGTGCCGCGGGGCCCCTGGGGGCCCCTGCAGTACCCATGCCCATGGCATGGGCACTGCAGGGGCCCCCGTAAGAGGGCCCCGCAAAGTATTTCAGTGTCTGCCACTGAAATACGCGACGGGTGCAACTGCACCCGTCGCACCCCTGCAACTACGCCGGCTCAATTCTGAGCCGGCGTCCTCGTTGCAGGGGCATTTCCTCTGGGCCGGCGGGCGCTCTTTTGGAGAGCGCCCACCGGCCCAGAGGAAATGTTAGAATGGCCGCCGCGGTCTTGTGACCGCGGTGCGGTCATTTGGCGGAGGAACCTTGGCGGACGGCCTCCGCCGTCCGCCAAGGTTAAAATCAGGCCCAAAGTCTGCATCAGGTTTTCCTGATCAATCTGCCTCAACCGGGCTGCAGCCTCCTGCTGTGAAAGCTTCCAAATCTCATTATAAACTTCATATAAAAACCTTTTCTTCCGTGGTACCTTGGGACCTGACAAAAAATCTTGTAAATCAGTATCATTAGACAGTAACGTGAGATGTGACTTAACTGCATCCAGCGTGGATGACTTCAACCATTGCTGACAAAGCTTCCCCACGCTGTATGTAGTTATAATATCAGAATGTTCTGGTGAAATGTAACGAGGGTCTACCCTACTAGTCCTGAACCCCCCTGAAGAGGTGACAAAACGTTGATGACACTTATTAGTGTCTACAGGCCATAATAACCACCCGCCCGGATGTAACAATGAAGTGTTAAGCGTACCATTCTGGACCCAATGTGTAAATTCACTAAAAGTAGCATTCACATAGTGCTGCCAGTTGTTAAATTTGGAAGGGACAGGTATACTAGGCAAATTCAACTCTCTAATTGTCGCCAAGCCCAAACAGCTAGTCTGTTGTACTGTGTCATTGAGGAAAATCATCTGCACAGGGATAATACATGCTCTAAATAATGTGTCCCTGCCTTGCATCTGCCAATTTTTCGTACCCCAAACACTTTTCAAGTCAACAGTCTTAAACCAGTATTCATATCCCTCGACCGAAAGTTTAGATACAAACAAATTTGAATACAGCAATTTAGTATCGGTCAATAACATTTGCTTATTAGAATACGGAGTAACTTTAAAATAGTAAGACCTAGCATTTAGTTGATTATGCCCAGAAAAATATGCAAATTTATCATAATACGTTTTCGAACTCCCTTGTGGGGGAGTCGAGCAATGTTCCCATTGCACATAATTAAATATGGACTTAGGGCTACTAGCTTTATGAATAAAGTGGTGTCCATAATAGTTGTAGCAAAACATGTCACCATGATTATCTCTAAATTGGTAAGCATCTTCATCGTCATAGACAGTATAATATTGCAAATCTGTCAGCATAGCATCTACTGTCTTCACATCCCAATCATCAGAGACAATGCCTGGCATAACAATATCATTCATTGATAACTTGAGGACATACGGTATTGAATCAATTCAGTGGGACCATATATATCAAACAGTACTTTATCCCACACAATCCCATCCGGAATCGGTATTGCAGAAATGTTTACATTGGACAAGTCTCTTCGAACCATATGAGACGAAAAATGTGGTTTCAACACAGTCTCCACGTGCTCAATATCAGATCGATCTGGAAGAAAATGACCATGTATTACCAGAAAAAAGGTAACCACAAATCCCAACCATAAAAAAAGAGTCATTACAGCCATAAAAAGCCACAAATAGTTCCAAGGAAAAACAAAATATGTGCGTTTAAGCCAACACAACAGCTTGCGTGGACCTCGGACAGAAGACATTGAGGACGAGGAGCTGGACACTGCATCATCAGCGTCGTTGAAGCAGCCAGAGGCAGTTCTTGCAAAAGGTGCAATTGTGAACAAAGAAGCTGATGGAGGCTCTCGCCTAGGCACGCTATAAACCACATGTTCAGAAACATCAGTAGAACATACAGCAACTTGATCAAAAGATTCCATATTAATCGTCGTCTGTGGAACAATCACAAGATCATCATCCACCCTCCCCAAGCTCGGAGAGGAAACAGCGTCGGTGTAAATCACCTGCAGCGGGACTTCTTCCCCAGTAGTGAGAGGGATTCCGGAACTACTGGGTGTACCTCTTGGTCTGCTGTGCAGAATTGGCCACATGTTGTAACTTGACATTATCAATGGAAACAAAGCGATTTCCTTTGGTCCCTTGCAGCGGCGGTAAAATCACAGTTCTCGTGCCGCTTACCCCTAACACAGGGACAGGTGCTCGATAAGAAGGACCAAATTCTTTCTTTACTGCGACCTTTTCACGCACTAGATCCCTAATCCTGGGTATCCAACCAGTAGGTGTTACTGGCTCATCCTTAATTCCTGAGGAGGCAGCACTTGCAGAAGAGTTATCTTCACGGAATTGTTGTAAATCCTGCAAAACAGTGACACGATCATTTATGTCAAAGGGCGTATCTGCCGCCTCCACACAAGGACCATCTAGATCAGGAACATACATTTGTGTTCCAAACAGGTACTCATATGAAGTACGACCCCCCAGTGACCATCTAGGCAAGTTATTAAGTGCTCTCTGTACTCCATATAGGTGGGTTAGCCAACTACGACCCGTACCTATAACCCTGGCCGTTAAGGATTGCTTTAAATCACGATTTAAACGCTCCACGAAAGAAGTTCCCTCGGGATGAAATGGAGACGAGAATTGGAGTTGGACCCCCAACGAAGCCATGGTGTCCCTGAATGCCTTAAAGGCAAAAGCAGGGCCCTGGTCCGAATGAAAAGCCGCAACTGCAAATGTATCGACAAAGATGCGCAAATCTTTAATAACAGTCCGAGCGTCAGCCGAGCGCTGTGGCCAGACCCACACAAATCTGGAGCACGAATCTACAGCAACCAAAATATATTTGTATGCACTATCTGGTGTCAGTGGACCACAATGATCCAAGTACACACACTGTAAAGGTTTATTTGAAATCAGAAGGGGCGTCTGCTGCGGGCGTCTAGCCGACGAAGCTTTAATCTGTTGACAAACGTCACAACAAAGGACATATTGCTTCGTCTCTTTATAGAGACCAGGCCACCAGTAACGGGTCTGTAAAAGTGAAATCGTGGCAGCCACACCAGCATGTGCAGACGCCACCCCCTCATGTGCTGCAGAAATCAATCGAGGTCTCTCAATTTTTTTGGGTAGTTCACGTACACCAATGCCTGGAATATTAACAACAGCATTCAGCGCACTACTCAAGCAGTAACTATATTTAGAAGGAAATCCTTTAGGAAATGGCGTGCCATCAGCCGTAGCTTTTATGGCAGCCGAAATCTCTGTGTCTGGTTTGGAACTCGAACGAGTCACCGCGGCCACAGTGGCGACAGCCACTGCTGTTTTCACGGCTTCATCAGCCAAAGTATTCCCAGCAACGTGTATTCCAACGCGCTGGTGTCCAAGTGTATGTACAACATGGACCTTAGGAAGCGTCTCCTTCAGATCCGCAACCTTACCCCACAACAATTTGTGTTTAATGGTGTTGCCTTTAGAATCTCTGAACCCATTCATCTTCCAATAGTGTAGATGTTCATTGAAAGACTGTACACAGTAGTAGGAGTCACAGACCAGCAAGGTTAAAATCGCCGGATCTGCGTGCTCCAATGCCAACAATAGAGCTTTCAGCTCAGCCAGCTGTGCTGTGCAATCTCCCAAGGTTTTAGTATAAGTATGACGGGGGCAAAACACTTCCCCCTCCATCGTGCCGCTCACCACCGCACATGCAGCAGAATACTGCTGTTTAGTCCCAACCGCTGGTTGCGCAGAGCCATCAGTATACATGACCAGCTGATATTGGTCAATAGGCAATGTGCCAGCAGGGATTGGGTACTCTATTTCATATTGAAAAAATTCTTGAGTCTGCAGTTTAGGGTCAAATATGTAATCTACATCAGTGGCTGTCAAAGACGCAGCCCATTGAATCCATCGCGGGTGTAAAGCTTTTGAATTAGGAACACTCGCTTTTGTAACAGCCTCTAAGGCCGGAATCGGGGAAACAACAACAATACGTTGTCCCTGGGCAGGCGGTCTTTCTTTAATCACAGCCATCTGTACTGCAGTGAGTATTTTTTCAGTCTGTGCAAATCGTTGTTCTGCAGCAGAATACAAGTGGGACTTGTATGCAATCGGGACTGTCTCACCCTCATTAAAGGTGACATATGTAAACCCAACAGCCCCAGGTATCACCCTGATGACTAAATGTGTCTTATTGTCCCATGTGTGTAAGTGTTTAACTGCTAAGAGATCAGTCTGTAAATCTCGTAGGATATGTGTATGCTCAATCGTCCAAAATCTACTCGAAAAATTCGGACGAATCAACTCGTATAAGGGTTTTATACGCGTAGCATAATCAGGAATGTAAGTTCTGCCAAAATTCAGAAACCCCAACAATGACTGGAGCTTCCGAACCGTATTAGGAGGCTGCAACAAAGCACATTTCTCAAAAAAATGTGGCGCTAAGCTCTTGCCCTCACTCGACAACTCATATCCCAGGAAAATGACGCTGAGGACGGCAATCTTCGATTTCTTAAAATTAAACTTTTAGCCAATATCAGCAAACCCCACAACAATGCACGATACACGCCTTAGATGTTGCAGAATCTCATCGTCTGTCAGATATATGTCATCAACATATGATAACGCTTCAGGGTCCAAACGCACTGAAACTGGTATAGTGGCGACTTTCGGGCGCTATATTTTGGCAGAAAAATCCATTCGCAATATCTAACGTCGTTTTGTATTTCTAACGTACTATATTATTCATAAGCGCTGCGCTATGTGAATTCTGTATTGCATATGTGCGTGTATGACTATTCAAATGTCTGTAATCCACCACTATTCTATATGAATGGTCTGGTTTAGCAACCGGAAATAAGGGATTATTCATCGGCGAGACACAGGGCTCAATTACACCCTGGTACTCCAATTGTGTAAGAATCTTCGTAACCGATGCCCTTGCCTCAAATTTGATAGGATACTGCGGCTGTGGCTGAGGTTTGCCCTTTATTGGAATTACATGATAAGGTGATTGTCTATCCCACCCCACGTTATTTCTATATAGGGCGGGAGCCTGTGCTAGAGCCCAAGTTTTACTATAGGACTCCGCTAGTTCTCTCGGAACAAGTGGTGAGAAGGAAGGTGTAATAACCTCCTCCCCAACCGGACAGTCACGAACAAAGTCAGGTGGCCAATCCTGTTCGGCCAGCAGAACATCATATGATTTTACCACATGGTCCCAAAAGATGGCGTGTACAATGCGGTCAATGTCCCCTTCTAATCGCAGAGTCACTTAATATACTCTATCAGGATCAGAGACTCGCATATCCGCCGTTTCGACTTGTATGAAGTCTTCAGTTGCTTTCACCTCCAGATGCTCTAGAAGACTCCGGCGAACTATTGTGACTTCTGCGTCGCTGTCTAACAGTGCCAATGCTCATGTCTTGTTCATCAAGAGAACTCTCTTCTTGAGCGGCATGTCTAACTGAGACTGCTGCCACTTTCTTCTTTTTAAATTGCTGTTTTTGCTGCAGCGGTTTCTCTTCTTGTTTAATAGAAACCTCAGTTGAGCGTTGTGAATCCTGTCTCGGTTTCACGTACTCCGTCCTCCGCTCTGACCACCCACCTCTCTCACTTCTCTTCTCTGAGGAGTCCTGAAAGGAACGAGATTGACGTGTATCAGTATATTGATATCTATCAGGCGTCTTCAAATTATCCCTATTCCTGAGATTATACCTATTCTGCAGGGTCTCCGGTTGCGGAGACTGTCCCCCATCTTTCTTAGGTGTTTGCTATTTCTTTTCCCAGCGCTTTTTAGCACCCTCAGGTTGCTGTTGTTTAGCATTGTCTTTATTATTTTTACCCTGTAATTGGGGTTTCTGCGGTCTAGCCCCTAGGCTATCGCGACCAATACTGGAATATGTCTCTGCTATTATTCTCTGAAGTTCCCGCTCCTGATTAATCTGCAGAACATCCCGAAGACGCATTCGCATTGCTAGTGCTACTGCCTCTCCCTTGAGATTACTCAAAATAATAGAAGAAACTGCGGCAAAATTGCCCATTAACTGCATGCCCAAATCTAAGGCAGGGGCAGCCCCATATTCATCTTGAATTTGTTTAAGCACTTCCGGTAAATTAGCTAATGTCGGTGTACCGTGTGCCGTAGTATAGAGCGCGGCAAACACCGTGCCCCAGGTAGTACAAAGGTCCACCGGAGGAACCATGCCATACGGCAAATACATCGTCAATATTCTATGTTTATCCTGAGGTCCTGTATGGGGAAACACTGCTTCCAGCGTATTAATTTTTTACGTCTAGCCGGTACCTTACCCATAACTGAGTGTACAGTGGCCGGATTGATACCTGGAACCACCGCCTGTGGGTTCGCCGGAGAAGCATGCGCTGCGTTTGTATTTAGTGTCTGCATGACAAACTGAACTAATCTTCTATATGTAGCCGTTAAGTCTGTATATAAACGACGAACTTCAACCACTGTCAATTGAGCAGACGCAGGATGAGGTGTATATGTAGCCAATAAAGGCCAGGTACGACCATCATTACTCAGTGGACCTAACCTAACTTGTGCTATAGTGTGTGGGAGGGCGCCATCAAGCCAATTATGGTGTTCTTGATAAGATAAAGGTATCTCTAAGTATGCGTAAGCCCTGTATTGTCCAGGGACATTCGCAACAATGTATTCGTGAAAAGTGTTTGTACCCCCATCTACTGCTGGAAATACGACCCAAGAATAAAAAAGTTCTGTTCTATAGGCTGCATGGGCATCCACCACAAAAGTGACCCCCCTGGACCGTCAGTCCATGTGCTATCAGATGTCCTGTGAGCGGGTGTCGCATATTAAGCGCTACTTGCACCACTACCGGATTCGCCATCTAGAGAAAAACAGTACCTGGGTAGAGAAGGCACACCAATAATGGGGTTTTTCCTTTCAAAGTTCAAGCTTGAACAACCAACCACTAAGTAATAGGATGTACCTATCCCGTGGTGGCGGAAACCCTCAGCCCCACGGACGTCTCCGCTTACGGAACCGAGGAGTCAAAATATATATGAGACCGAGAGCGTCAGTCGGACCTAAATATCAGAGCCAGACCAATCGTTGGCGGCGCCATGTCGCGTGTGCTTTCATTATCCTAAATGAGACTACTGGATTTCTAGGCAGCAGGATCGATAACGGTGTGGGGGACTGAGTCTGACCCACGTGTAAGGAACTCTGTCACCCTAAATCCGGTTTTTGCTCCGGCTAACTAGTAGTGCCTCATTTCTCCCACGGGGAAGAGATGATTGGGCAGCCGAGCGCATGACATCTTTGGAACTTCTCAGGGAAGTCGTGGTCACTCAGATCCAAACCAACTCTCTCATTTACAATATGATCTCATATACAAATGACAAAGACACTATAAGTTTTATATAATGATTTAATAAAACGACTGTATTTTAGATAATAAGGCATGAGCTGCAATAACCAGAACCATACAACACAGTAGGATTGAAATAGTTACCAGGAGAGTAAAACATAAGAACAAAGCGATCATCGTGTATAATAGTTTCTACTCTCCCTCTGCTTGTTCTATTTCGAGCACAGCATGTTAAGCTTCTAGCTTGCCTGTCTGTATCACTGGGGAGACATCAGCCCTCATACCTGAGCAAAGGCCTGTGATCTTGGTTCAGCATCTGCAACGAGGCAGTCAGCGTCTAGTTGTGGTTCCCTGATCAGAATCTCCCTCTTGCGTGCATTGGGACAAGGAAGTGATTTTATAACTAACATGTCAGCGTGATCACAAAATGTCCCTAAGCAGGAATGCCAAGTCTAAACTCCTACCACGTCTATCGGCAATGTACTAGACTGTATCCTTGACTGAAGCACAGAGTGAATATGTTATGGAGAACTCCAGTGCTGAAGTAGGCAAAACAGTGTGATATGAATAAAAAACAACACCGTAGAACTGGCTATTTGAAAAATAACAGTACGAAGCCTAATAAAAAGCATTTAGAGCAAAGTGCAAAGAGGCTCTAAGCTGCCAGCAAATGAATAAAATACATCCAGGGCAAAGTGCACAAAGGCCTAAAGCCTAAAGCTAACGTGCAAAGGATATGTAAAACCAACCACACTACAGAACAATTATCTCAACAGGTGATGGTGGAATAGCAGGCTGGACTGGAATCATTGGTAACATGCCACTACCCAGACCAACTAAACTGAAGTTATCTTCAACCACACATATTGATGCTGAACTGAAATGTGCCAATACAAAAAATATGAACCACAGATTGGTAACAGTAGGTCCCAACAGTCACAGGCTGAGCCCACAACTATTTGGACACAACCATGTCAGACATGGGAATTTGGAAATAAACAGACTCATACAACACATGGGGTATGGCTTCCACATAATGGCGGTTAATTTCACATCAACGGGGGGGATGGTGCATGGGCAAGCTAGGTGTTGGTAAGACTGCCAGTGCAGTGTACCCACTGCATTTGGCAGTATGAGTCACACGTTGGGATGGCGGCTGGTAATATGTTTGCGCATGGTAGCTCTGTGGGACACACTTAAGACAATATAGATGGATCAAATGGAGTCAGTGCCAGTTGTGGCCTGCATTGGGTGTAACAGGACACGCTGCACCCAGCTCTGCAAATCAGGCAGTGGAAAGGGCAAAGGGCCAAGGTATGGAACACCCTGCACTGCCCATGCAAAGTACATGGGCTGTGCAGGGCCACCCAGGGGCACATCACACCACTTCACCAATAACCATTTCATGGGGGTTACACCCCCAATCAAAGGCTGGAGGAAATTTGGAAATATACCTGGAGGGTAGTGTTGAACCTACCACAGGTCTGGTGTCACAGGACTGATGCCATAGCCGGTCCATCAGCTGCTGGTAACCTGCCATGTCCAGGCCATTGGCCCCCAGGGGCATTACACATCGACAGCAGTTGCCACCGCCAACTGTGCTGTAGGCGGTGAACAATTACACAGTGTCAGTCAGGTGCCCCTTGGACTGCTGCACATGAATATGAACCTACCTCAGGCCCTGACCTGAGTACAACTCCTTAGAATTGGCAATGTCCATATACACATTTACCATAAGGCTCTGTCACAAACAGAATGATGTACACAGCAGAAATGTCATACTCATATTGACCATCCCTGGGCTCAAACCTGAGCTTTTGTCACATGAGCTGTACTGTCACCATGTTACACTCATGTATCATAGTGCAATGAGGACTGCATTGAGGGGGAGGGCATAGGGGTTCAGTAAGGTAAACAACCTACTCTGACAGGAGTAGAAACAGTACTCTGCCAGGTCCATGAGTGTTATGCAAAGTAGCGCACAAAGACATATCACAACATGAGGAGACATCAAAGGCAACAAGAGCACACTGTGGCAACTATGCCATCCCTGGGGTGGTGCAAGGTCTCACCACAGCATTGGTGTATATGAAACATGTAAGACTGGGACAGGAGAAAATTGCCATTTGTGGTGCTGTGCCATGAGCACAGCGACACACGTTACAAGGCAACACCATGCAAATGGATACTAAGGGAGGGTAGAACATGATAAGAGACTGTCAAGACACAATAAGGATAGACAACACACTTGGAAGATATGACGCAGACAATTGTGGCAACTGGGCTTCCATTCATGTGACATGCAAGTTGGGCATAGGGCTGTAGACTCCAGCTATGATGTACTGGAACAATCTATTGGAACTAATGGGCGCATCATAGGCCCCTAGCACCACTGGAGAGTCACTTTCAGTGATTCTCCAGTGGTGCTAAGCACTGCGCTGTGTTGACAAGGTAGCGTTAAGACTCTTTTTATGGCATTATGTCACCTTGTAAATAAGTAGCCACCTGATCATGAAAGTGCATGGAAGGTGGTGCAATGAGTGTTGCTGGGGGTGTGCCACAGCAACACACAATATATTTCAATGCATCTTGTGCACTTGAAGTGGGGGCCAAAGCTATTATGCCAGCCCCAGGGGTGGCATTAGCAGGGTGCAACGAGGAGGAATACATATGAACCTTCTTCATTTCTGAATTCCTATGTCTGCTGTAATCTGCAGCATGCATAAGAAGAGCAAAATGCCAGAAATTATTGTTTAAGACCGTGAAGGTGTAACTCCATGCATTTAAACAATCCTATGTGAATGACGATTTGGCTTTTCCAAGTGTGCTGCATTCTAAAGCTCACACAGAAGTGCCAGAGTGCCATTGTGATTGTTAATGTGCATGAAGGGACACATTCACACACATTAACAGTCACACCTCTCAATGCATACATCGTGCACAATGGTGCAAGGATGCCTACAATTACGCTGGCAGCTGAATCTTGCACCAGTATGGGGGACAACACAGGGGTGCCCTATATTCACTTGCATACAGTGCAATCTTGTGTCACCAAAGTGAATTAGTGCAGCACTGATTATTATTGCACAACACCACTTCAACATCAACATAGGCCTATAATGACAATGAGGCTCAATTATCAAGTCTGTGAAGTGACTTGTCAACTACCATAACAATGATAGACTGATTATACAGCATCTCATTGCAGAGGGTGATGGCTCTCCTGCAGCTCTGCCTGTCCTGGAGTACCCTTATGACCTGATGACCAGCTGCCAACTATCAGCCAAGAGACCCTCCAAGAAGTCCTTGTGGACTTGCAGACACCCATGACAGTCTCAAAGAGGAGAATTGAATTAGCAGACATCCCACAGACGCCACTTAGCACCCCAAGAGTATGACCTGCCAGCACTGACACAGCAGAGGACTCCGAGGACATAGGCACCAGCTTCGAGAGGACAGTGGTGGGAGTCCAGCGGGAGCTGGCCAAGGAGGTGCGGGTAGGGATGCAAACAATGGCAGCCAGCCTTGAGGGGATGCGTACATGCATGGTTATGGCAACAGAACAGACTGCAGCCAAACGACACACACACTCCCCAATGCGTGGAGTCCAGGAGTGTCTGAGGGACATAGCTGCTGCCATGAGGGAGAGGCCACAACAACTGCCCTCCCAAACTGGCAGCAGTGTGCCCGAGGACAATAGGGACTCCATGCACCAGGAATTGGTCTCCCTCAGGGCAGACATGGCTGCCTACCACAGGGATGTTGTAGCTATACTTAAAAACCAGCAGCTCCTCCTTGCTGCAGTGAAGCCATATGTAGTGCCACAAATGACAGCTGCTAGGAAATGGGAGTCCACATCTGCAACCACAGAGGTGAGTGTGGGCCCCTCTACCTCCCCACTACCACCATCGTGGGTAGAGGAGGCGCCACACACAACGGAGGATGGAGATGTGGAACAGATCATCTTCACCATGGGAGATCCCGGTAGCACCAGCCCATGCCACATGGCCAATGTTTTCCTTAGTCCTGTGCTTGATATCATGCCAGTGTTGACACTCTGACAGATATGCACTGCACCTCAACACACTGTTGACCTCTCTGCTATGGACTGCTATTGTCCCTAACTTTCCGTTTGGAAATGTAATGTACTCCTGCACTGAAAGACACTTTACCCAAACATGTCCTGTAACATGTCCCTCAACCCTGTTGTGTCCCGATTGGATGCATTCCACAAATGGGGTCACAGACTTGGACACTGTATATGCTTTGCACTGTTATACTTGTAAATAAACACCACCTACACAACCAGCATGTTTATGTGTGTTGTGACACTTCTACTATGCCCAGAGTTTGTGATGTGTGTAACATGTCTCAAGTCACAGGGTGTCAGTACATGAGTGCATGTATATGTGGGCACATATCCATGTACATGGTACCTACATGTTGTATGTTGATGTTGCCCTCATCCCCTACAATCAAATCACTGAATATGTGATATATTCTGAAAACATGTATGCTACACCCACTACATACTGCAAGAATGGGTGTGAAACAGTCACCGGGCAATTTCATCAGCTGGGAGTACCACTAGATTACATTGGTGTGAAACAGAGGGTCTCAAACTCATCCATTATTGCCACTGGTCAGTTTAGCAGGATAGGAATGATATGTAGGCAGTAGTAACAAGTTCCACAGTATCCAACATCCCCCAAAAAAACACATACAATGTTAGCTGAATTCCCACACCTATCCTGTCCTATACATGGTCAACATAGTCAGCTTGAATGGTGGGGACACTGGATGGCAGGTGGACAGGTAAGTAGATGTATTGTAGCTGCCAATGTGGCAGCTCAGTCATAAGGAGGTGTTGAAAATGTCAAGAGAGGGATTTGGATGCAGTACGGGGTCCCCAGGACAACACACAATTTGCACTGTATACCCTTGGGAACACCCTGAGACCCAAGCATATGACACATGAAGTAAGGGAGTACCCAATAACATTTATTATGATAAATAAATCAATTAAACAATAATAATTAACACCTATCCTAATCTAACCTGTCCTAACTATACCTAACCCACATCAGACCCTAACTACTCTATGCTACACTTACCTTACACATTTAACTACACACTCTAAACCTTTGCCCCCCCTTATATCACAGGACACATGCAGGACAACATACACTGAACTACACATTTACTAACTATAATTAAACAAATATATATATATATTTATCTTTTTTTAACAAAGATATAAAAGCCCCAACATCACCCCTCACCTACCACATAGTGAAATAAAAAAGGAGTAAACCCACCCCCCAAACTTAATTATCCTAACTAAACCCCACTAACGTATTCTAGCCTACAACTAACCCCCTAATGCCCATAAAAAAGAGTAGAAAAAGAGGAGGAAAGGGAGTCAGTTTGGGAGAAGTGACATAATAGCATTCGGAGGTTGGCCCTTTTGAGTATTTTTTTAATATTCTTGAGGGCCTTGCTATTCTTGGCCTCCTCTTGCTCGGTGGAGTCCAACTTTTGTAAGTTTGCGCCACTTTTGTGTCAAAAAATGACAGAAATGCTGCGCTGAATTTTCACAAATCAGGCCCTAAGTGTCAGACCTCATCTGCAATGACACATGTCAAAAGGGATGGGATGTTCAGGCACTGTAGTGCCACCCTGTTGCCACCACATCTGACCTCATTGTGTTGTCAGGATGTGTCATGTCCCCTCTACTGATAGCACACTGATAACAAAAGTGCACTACAAAATGCATGGTACATACAGAATGACTATCAGTGTGGAATCCAAATCAAGTGTTCTAGGTCCTTGACCCATACACTAGATTGTCATGTCCAACAACCTAATGCTGAGGAAAGATCACATAAGGTTAGGAACTCACACCAAAACACAGATACATATGTGCAACAACCAGATCCTAATATCAACTGCCATGCTACATGACTTACATCTTGCAAGCCCTCACAATGATTTACTCCTGTAATCTTTTGCAGCGGATCTGGGTTATGGCATACACCCATGGATAATGACCCCATTTCACAGCCCAAGCACAACAGCAGAGTGTGCATATAATGAGGGACATTGGAGGACACAGACCATTGTGGAGAGGACATTTGGCATTCTGAAGTCCAGATTCAGGTGCCTGGACATCACAGGAGGCAGCCTCTTATATGCCCCAGAAATAGTCTGCAAGATCACATTGACCTCTGCGATCCTGCACAACATATGTGTACGGATGAAGGTACCATTATATGAGCAGGTTGATGACCTGTCTGAGGAGGAGGAAGACAATGGTGGAGAAGTAAATGAGGGGGAAGACCACAACACAGCTGCTGTTATACGCGCAGATTGTACAGCACTTCTTCACATAATCATCACGTAACTCACCTTGTAAATTTAGTCAATAAACATCTCACTAATCCACACAATCTGGTTTCGGTGTCTTCAATCTCTCCAACATATAATTTAGGATTATCAGTCTAAACTCAGGGAGCATGTCACAAATACATATCTGAAGAGTACTGTAGCAACATCACATGTTTTTGAATAATCCGCTGTGGTCCACTATGCCCTGCACATTAATGGAATGCATGTGCTTGCGATTCCGGTATGAGTGCTCTGCTGCTGCTGGAGGTATGAGCTGGAAATGGGTGCAGTCCACTGCACCGAGAACATGCGGGAAGCCATGGATTTGATAAAACCTCTGTTTGTTCATATGCTGCTTTTGCTGGGTGTTGGGAAATCTGATGTGGCGGGGTGTCAGGGAGATGATGGCGTCTAAGACCTTTGGCAGGAATGCAGAGAATGACGGCTGTGATATACCACCAACCAGTGCACCTGTTGTTTGGAATGAGCCACTTGCCAGCATGTGCAGGACAGCAAGCAGCTTTGTTATGAGTGGTATGTTGTGTGGGGTCTGCAGGCTGGCTGCAATTTGCAGCTCAATGTGGTGCAGCAGGTGTATTATGGCTTGCTGGTTCAGTATATAAGTCCTAATGATGTCCAAGTCCCTGAGGCCAAGGAGGGCTGTCCTTGTTCTGAAGACCCTCTCCTGTCTTCTGCAATGCCTTTGTGGGCTGTGTTGTGGTGGTGGTGATTGCTGGAGTTGTTGGTCCTGTCCACATGGGGTACAGTCTTCCCTGAAATTACACTACCACAAATGGTACCCCAACCCTTGCCAATTTACCAGAAGTGTTAAAACAAATACAGAATGAGCATGGGGCTGCACCAGCCCTAGATTTGGGGATGAAATAATGCATAACTTCCACACAGTCTCCTCAATCATAATCAGTAATATTAAAGGGGGAATGGTAGCACTGGCTATACGTCAGCACCTCTGAGAGATTCCACATTTGGAATGTGAGAAAGTGCTACCAAAAATGATTTCCGACACCTATACCAGTATAGGACGGGATAGTTTGGGAGCCAAGCCAAAGAAGCTTGAATTACAGAGTTCCACCCCTAAGAAAGGTACTAAACAAGCACAGGAGGGGTCTAAGAAGCGCTGAGATAAACAAAAACAATTTAAAGATAGACAAAATCAAAGAGCAGATTCTCCACATCTGGAGATTTCCGATAGGAGATACACACTCAGAAATAGAGAAAAGTAAAAAGCTCCTGAAAGATATACTGATTCACGTCTCTTTCGTTCCTTTCAGGATGCACCGGATAGACGTAGCGAGAGAAGGGGCATTTCTGATCTACGTCCTGAATACATGAAAAAGAAGAAAGACTCACCACAGTCTTCAGACAAAAAAGAAGTTGAGTCCCCACAACAAAAGCCACAGTTTAAAAAGGAAAAGGTGGCATCACTGTCAATTAAAAATGCCAGTACACTTGAGAACATTGCTGAAGAACAAGACGTGGGCAGTGACACTGTTAGACAGTGCAGCAGAGGTCACAATATGTCGCCAGAGTCTGAAAGATCTTTTGAATGCAACAGCAACTAGCGATTTCATTGCAGTTGAGACTGCAGATGGGTGTGTACTCCCACCGACAGGGTTTATGATTTAAATATCCAAATTGAGGGAGACGTAGAGCGCACCATTGGTGTGACATTTTGGGATAAACTTAGTTGTGATATCCTGTTGGCTGAAAGCGGCTAACCACCCGAGCAGGTCGGTAAGCCCCCACATGGGGAAGATGTAATTTTGCCTTCTTTCTCTGATCTTGTTCCGGAGGCAGTAAAAGAAGCCTACGCTGTCAATTGGGCTTTGTCGCAGGCACCTGCGTTGTACCACAGTCATGTAGGTTGGGACAAGGATTGTCCTTGCCATGCAATACCTAGCAGGTCTGCACCCCAACCTCAGCCACAATATCCTGTTAAAAAAAAAGCAAAAGCTCCAGTGAGGGAGATCCTCACTCAGCTCGAATGCCAGGAAGTAATTGAGCTCTGTCTCTCTGCATTGAATAACCCGTTATTCTCCTTGGCAAAACTGGACCATTCATTAGATTATACACACTTAAACATTCATGCATGTACATACGCTATACAAAATTCACACAGCGCAGCACTAATTAACAACATAGTGCACAAAAACACTTTTGCTCTTTGCCCCAGGGCTACAAGAACAGGCCAGGGCTGTTCTCAGCCCTTGTAACATCAGTATTACATGATATTGATACGGAGGTGTTGTCCTATGTGGATGAGCTCCATCTTGCAGATGACGACCTCAACATTCATCTTGCCAGGATCGATGGGATCATTTTAGGATTTGCAGCCCTTGGCTACAAATTTAATTTTAGGTGAACAAAAATAGTCTTTCTCAGCGTATTGTTCCTGGGATACGAGCTATCAAATGAGGGGAAGAGCCTGGCCCCGCACTTTCTAGAGAAATATGCAAAACTTCACCCACCTAACACTCTCAGGAAACTACAGGCGGTCATTGTGAACATGGCAGTTTGGCCCGCCATGCCGGCAGTGGCGGCTGAAGCCGCCAGCCGGCATGGTGGGCCAAACCCCCACACAATGAACCGCCACATAATGAAGAGGGTGACGGCCGCCAGCTCAGCTGTCACCCACCGCCATGATCCTCCCGACAGGCTGCCTGGCGGCGGGATGAAACACCATCCGCAAGGGAAGCTGCGCTACCCTGCGTATAATTTTTCATACGCTGCTAGCCTTTTCCTGGCGGGATATCCCGCCAGAAAAAGCTGGCAGAGGGAGTGACCCTGGGTGCCCCTGCACTGCCCATGTTTTTTGCATGGGCAGTGCAGGGGCCCCCGTGCAGGCCCCCATCGCGCATATCACTGCCCGATTTACGGGCAGTGACATGCGCGACGGGTGCTGCTGCACCCGCCGCACACCAACATTGGCGGCGGCTCCTCATGGAGCCGCCCTCAATGTTGCGACCGTGATTTCCACCAGGACAGCGGGCGGGGAAAACATTATACGGCCGGCGGGTTTTCCAGGAGGCTGGCGGTCGATGGAAAGACCGCCAGCCTGAACACGGCGGGAAATCCTGCTGTGTTCAAAATGACCGCCACAGTCTCTACCTGGTTTCTTTAATTTTGGCAGAAGTTACATTCCTGACTATGCACAACTTATCAAGCCACTCTATGACTTAATACACCCTGATTTTTCTAGCAGACACTGGACAATTGAACAGACACACATTCTAAGGGAATTGCAACAGGACATGCTAGAAGCAAAACACTTGCACACACGTGACAACAAAACAAATCTGGTCATCAGAATAATTTCTTTTGCCATTGGGTTTACTTATGTCACCTTTTACGAGGGTGACACAGTGTCCATAGCATACAAATTTCATTTATATTCTATACTTATATTTTACACCCACAGAAATGATTCTAACTGCAGTTCAGATAGCTGTCATTAAGGAGAGGCCACTTGCCCAAGGGAAACGCATCATTGTCGTTACCCCGGGACCAGACTTAGAGGCCGTCACCAAAGCTAGCGTTCCTAATGCTAAAGCATTACATCGACGCTGGATTCAGTCGGCAGCCTCCCTGACTGCCACCGATGTTAACTACATCTTTGATCCAAAACTTCCAACACAAGAATTCCTCCAATACGAACTGGAGTATCCCGCTCCTCTAGATATTTTGCCACTTGACAGATACCATACTGTCATTAACACTGATGGTTCAGCACAACCAGCTGTAGGTCCCAAACATCAATACTTAGCCACTTGTGCAGCCATGAGTGGAGTGATGAAGGATAGACTCTTCCAATCCCACAATAACTACATGCAGACCTTAGGGGACTGCACAGCTCAGCTGGCTGAACTCAAAGCCCTTATATTTGCGCTACAACACATAGAGCCAGGATTGCTGGCTTTAATTGAACGGGTTTAGAGATGCCAAAGGGCACACCTTAAAACACAGAACACTGTGGGGGAGGGTGGATGATCTCAAGGATAAGCTACCTTGTGTCCATGTAGTACATACATTTGACCACCAACGTGTAGGAGTACACGTTATAGGCAACACTTTGGCTGATGAAGCAGCCAAATCTGCAGTAGCTACAGCTTCTGTGGCTGCAGTGACTCTTTCTCAGATGAGTCAGGATAATGACATTTTGACTGCTGTGAAAGCTTCAGCTGAAGGGAAGTCCCTTCCAAAAGCATACCCTACAAAATACTCTTACCACATCTGGGCACTGAATGTTGCCTATGCAACAATTACTGCAGTTGGAGATCGAGCGATACCCAACCAAGACCAGAGATTAGATCTGATAAAAGCAGCACATGAGGGTATCGTTTCTGCTCATGCTGGTATTTTGGCCACTGTAACACTCTTACAGAAACGCTTCTGGTGGCCAGGTCTATAGAAACAGACAAAACAGTACGTCCTTTGTTGTGACATTTGCCAGCAAATTAAGGGCTCAAACATCAAACGCCCACCATAGACATCCCTCTTTGTGTCCAGCAGGCCACTACAATGTGTGTACCTGGACCATTGCAGTCCACTCCAACCTGATGGCGCATACAAATACATTTTAGTCGCTCTAGATAATTGTTCTAGATTCCTGTGGGTATGGTCTCAGCGGTCAGCTGACTCTCGAACTGTTAAAAAAGACTTGCTGATCTTTATCGGTCCGTATGCAATTGCAGCATTCCATTTGGACCAGGGCCCTGCATTTGCCTCTAAGACATTCATGGACACCATGGGGGTGATGGGAGTTGAACTCCATTACTACTCAACATACCATCCTGAGGGAAATTCGGTTGTGGAGAGGCGGAACCGTGATCTAAAGCAGTCCTTAACATCTAGAGTATTAGGTTCTGGCTGTAGTTGGTCCCATCACCTATACAGGGTGAAGAGAGCACTGAATAATCTGCCAAGACGGACCTTGGGGGGACGCACTCCATATGAGGTTCTCTTTGGGATACTTATGTATATCCCAGATCTTGATGGCCCTGGTTTGGTGGCAGCAAACACACCGTTTGACATAAATGAACATCTCACTGTTTTACAGGAGCTTCAGCAATTTTGTGATGATAAATCATCTGCCAGTGCTGCTACCTTATGAATAAGGTATTTACCAACAACTTCCACTGGCTGGATTCCTAAAATCTGGGATCTGATTTGTGAGAAGATCGCTGCGAAGAAATAATTCGGTCAATCCTAGAGAGCACTGGTCCCAGTCCTGGGAGTTGAAGGTACCAGAACTGTCATCCTACCACCGCTGCTTGTTCCAAAGCAAACATATTCATTTCCATTGATGATGTCAAACTTCACCATGTGGCCGATCCTGCACAGTAGACCCAGAGGTCCCTTGGGTAGTTCCCAGTCCGCTCTCACTACCCAACAGGACATACCTCTTCAAAGTAGAAATAACAACGCTACTTCGGACTACACAAGAATGTCCAACGATGCCACAAATACCTCCTCGATCCCGTGGGGAGGACAGAAAATTAGCTCTTGCTGATTCCAGTTAGCACTTCAACGACAACACCTGTCCAAAATGTGGGTATTTTCTACACCAACACTAAACAGACTGATGACACCGTCTACTATGAGCCTCCAAGAGAATTGGATCCATCCACCAGTAATGTACCTACTTTCTTCAGACTCATCCACTCAAGTGATCAAAAATGTTTCATACCCAGGACAGATTGGCCCAGATAGTATCCACCCTGGAGCAGAGTCAAAGGATGCAGCTAGCACACCACCAAGAGGCCATGGAGCAGTGGAAACTGCACAATGCCACAATGGCCAGCATAGCAGGTGCACTGCTGCACCTTGTCCCAACACAGCCTGATGCCCACACAGACCAAGAAATCCCTACTACAGGCCAGCATACAAACCAGCCAACAACAGCATCAGCAGCAACTGCACATGTACCACCCTCTCAGGACACACAGGGGACATCCATCTGAACCTGTACAGACCAACACCAGGCACCCAAACGGACCCTCTTGCCCAGATATGGCACAAGAACACCTGCTAAGACCAAGGCCCCCTCAAAGAAGTGACTCTGGCAAGGACTGTCCTCCAAGTGTCCCACTGAACCAACGACCAAACCATCTGAAAACAACAACAAACACTGGAAAACATAGATGGACATACCACTACTGCCAACAAATGCTGCACCCATGTTGCCATATTGTACAACCACCAGTAGCACACTCCCATCACTGTAAACTGCACAATGTAATCCCAGCACCAAATAAAACACCGGTTCACCTATTACAATGTCCCCTGTCATTATGTTTAACCAAAGTAAAGTATGGATGCAACTGTATTATAATCATTTATTTGTATCTAAGTAGCAGGAATTGCACCACACGCATGACATGTTGTTGTGCCTACAGATGTGTCGACCTATTATACTATAATGTTACCTGTCTTATGCAACCTGGTCACAGTGGCAATGACTATTGACCCGACAACCCCCTAGATGAAAAGGCACACTGACAGTATACTGCACAGACAGCAATCTCATTGATTAGTCCCACATAGTTACTGGAAGTAGAGTTGTATCAGTTTGGTCCTGGTATTTACATCTTCCCCCTCCTCATCATCACTCTCATCCCCTCTCTAAGGAAGCTGGTCTGGATATACAGCACCCTCCTCCTCCAAGAGGGGGATAGAATTTCTCACAGCCACGTTGTGCAGCATGCAGCAGGTCACCACTATTCTACACACCTTTTCAGGCCCATAGGCCAGGGAACTGCATAGATATGTAGGCAACAAAATCTAGCCTTCAGGAGTCCTATTGTGCACTCTATCACCCTCCTATTACATCCATGGGCCTCATTGTAATTCCTCTCTGCATCTGTTCCAGGATTGCTCCCTGATGTCAGGAGCCAACGCAATTTGGGATAGCCAGAATAACCAAGAAAATGGTGCAAAACAGGACTGTTACTGACAACCCTCAGAGGCAGACAGCCTGGCTGTCTGCTATGTGGCAATAAGTGTCAATAAGTGTAAGAAACACCTACCTACACCCTCTGTCCACTTGTAGTTGTTCCACCTTGTGTGGCACACTACTGTTCCTCAACACAAAGGAATCATGGACTGATCCAGGGAACATGGCATTCATATGTGAGATGTACTGGTCTGCAGTACACACCAATTGAAAGTTCATAGAATGAAAGTTCTTCCTGTTTCTGTACACCTGTTTACTGACTCTTGGGGGGATGATAGCTATGTGGGTGCCATTGATTGCACCTATCACATGGGGTATGTTGGCAAAGGCATAGAAGTCCGACTTGATTGCAGGGAGGTCAGCACTTTGGGAAAACCTCACAAAGGATTGCAGGTGTTGTACAAATGCATTCAGGAATCTGGACAGTGTAATGCTAAGCATTGGCTGTGAAAAACCTGCACCCTTGCCCACTGTCACTTGAAATGATCCCCCTTGGCCAGGAAATGGAGTGCAGAGAGCACCTGCACTTCAGTAGGGATGGCATGCTGATTTGGATTAGCTGGTCTCAGTGCTGGATCCAGTAATTCACAAAGTTCATCAATAGTAGCACTAGTGAGTCTGTAATTGATAATGATGTGACGCTCCACCATGGTCCGCAAATCAACAAGTGGTCTGTACACTGATGGGGCCCTCCCTTGCCACACAGGTCTGTACCTAGGAGGAGTTGAAAACCCGTGTGAGGAACACACATACATATGCACGCATTGTTTCTCATTCAGCACTGCTGGCATGATTGTCGACGACACAAATGCTTAGTGTGCGTGACATTACAGCAACATGACCACAATGATATATCAGGACTGGTTTGGTGAGGTAATGTATATTGTTACATGCCTATGGGTGTTTAGGGGACAATAGGGCCTGCATTGTGCTGATGAGGGTTTTACAACTGCATAGTTAAGGCCAAAATGTCTGACCTCTGTAATCCAGAAGTGTTGTGGTGAAAGTGACCTCATACCTCTAGCGGTTGATGTAATAGCGTAAGGCGGTGTTTACCGCCATGCACAAATTCTTTGTTTAACATGGCTGTCAATGGGCATTCTTAGCGCATCATGATCGCTACCGGTGGTGATGGTGCATACCGCCGCGGTGCGTATGCAAACTCGTCACCCCAACTTCACTTGACTCCCTGATCTCGTGCATGCAGGTACTCCACTGAGTGTACTTCTGTGTCCTGCCTCTGGTCATGGAAATGGCACTTGTTGCAGGGGAAAGGCCACCGGCCTTCACCAACGAGGAATTGGAGAGGCTCGTGGATGGGGTCCTGCCCCTGTACACCAAGCTCTACGATCGGCCAGAGGTACAGGTGAGTAGGAGGATTGGGGTGCATGGATGTGTGTAATGGTGGGTGTTGGCTGCATACATGTGTGCACTTGTGACACTGTATGGTCCAGGGTTGCTGACATGCTGCGTGTGTGTGTGCTGTTAGGCTGTTTGAAATGTCCGTCCCATAGCGGACGTATAGCCAGCTGTATATGATTCACCAACGTCTGGCCTCACTGTTACTTTTCTGTGTGTCCCTTATAGGTATGCGCCCACCAGAAGAGGGGACTTTGGCATGCCATTGCCAAGGAGGTGTGGATCCTGGGGGTCTACAACCGGCGGAGCACCCACTGCATGAAGAGGTGGGAGGACCTGCGGCACTGGGTGAGGAGCTCTTTGAGGCCCAGCTGGGGAAGTTCTCCCAACAAGGAAGGGGTGCCAGTTGGGCACTGATCCCCCTTATGCAATGTATCCTGGTGGTGGTGTACCCGGACCTGGATGGGCTCCTGAAGGCTGCACACCAGTCACAAGGGGGTGAGTACATATACCATATTTTGGCTCCTTGATGGATGTGTGTGTGTGTGCGTTCGTATTTATGCTGTTTACTGGCAGGGACTAAGACTGATGTCCATCTACATGATGGCCCCAGTGGGGAGTAGGGGTGTTTGAGTCTGCAGTATGTCAGGTCCTTAAATTAGTTGGGGAATGGTTGTAGAGATTTCTGGCCACTAGTCAGGGGCATAGCCATGTGCATAGCGGTAGGTGCTGCCCGGTGGAATAATTTCTGAGTGGGTGTATGTGTGAACCACTAATGTACCTCCATTGAGCTATTTACAAGTGTCTCTCATGTTTTGTCTCCCCATCCCTGTTCTCTTGTGTTGTCTGTGACCATCAGCATCATCTGGAGAGGGATCTGAGGCACCTGCGAGTGGGGAGGCAGCGGCCTATGGATCCTCAGAGGCAGAGTCATTTGACGCCAAGGGGACCAGTGGGTTGGAGGGCGAGGGGAGTACCACGGGGGAGGCAACTACCACTGGAGGTAGTGACTCAGATACCTCCTCTGATGGGAGCTCCCTGCCGATGGTGGACACTAGTGGGCCCACCCCTACTGTGTCATCTTCCGCCACCCCCATACCATCACTGCCCTCCCATTTGCTCCCCACCGAGTTGCCCGTGCCTGCTCACCCAGAACGGTGGGCGTCTCCTTAACCCCAGGCAGCTCCTCCCCTGCCCCAGTCAGCCCTGCTGCCCTCACAGAGGAAGCTATTGACCTCCTGAGAACCATCTCTGTAGAGCAGACAACCATCATCAATGCCATCCAGGGTCTAGCAGCAGAGGTACAGCAGACCAATGCCTATCTGGATGGCATTCACGGTTCTGTGTCTGGACTACAGAGATCTTTTCAGGCTCTGGCCTCCTCTTGGATGGCAGCCAGTGTCTCTGGTCATTCCGTACCCCACCAACCACCTCAACCCCTTCCAGCACCTAAATCCCTTCACCCGTCCAAAGCACACATTCTGGCATGCAGGCACACACCTCAACACACAAGAATCACACTTCAAAACACAAGCACCACACCTGCTACCTGTACCGACTCGCAAAATGGGAATGCAACTCGCAAATAGGAAGGGGTGTTCCCTTCCTATTCGCGATTCGCACTACGATGCAAAATTGCTTTGTGACCACCAACACGGTCGCAAAGCAATTCACAGTTAGCAGCCATGTCAAATGGGTGCTAACTCATTCGCAAAAGGGAAGGGGTCCCCAATACAAAAAAAACAGCTTTATTAAAAAAGCAGTCACAGACATGGAGGTCTGCTGTCTTCAGCAGGCCACCATCCCTTTGAGTGCAGGGAATCGCAAGGGGGTCGCAAATTGAGACCCACCTCATCGATATTAATGAGGTGAGACTTTGCGACCCCCTTGTGATTCGCAGATGGTGTCAGGGACACCATTCTGCATATGGGATTGCGACTCGCAATTTGCGAGTCGCAATCCCGTTTCTACCTACATCTGGCCCCAGGTTCACATTAGTAGGTTATTAGGACAGATTTCATATCTAATGTCACTTCATGTCATTTCATGATATTGCAAGATGATGGGGGTCTTTGCATTAATGACTTTTGTTTTTACCATTCTCTTTCTTGCACTGTTCATTGTCCAAATCATTGCAGGCTATGCAACTACTCGCAGATTGCAGTTTTGCTAAATAAAACCTATTGAAACTTTACTGCCTCTTCTTCATTGCCTGTGTTTGATTGAGACATGTTGTTTATGTGAGAAAGGGGTAATCTCAGTTTAATCACGACACTTCCTGAGATGTCACACTCTTGAGTCCATGCATAAAGGCTGCTACAAATCACATTTCACTATTTGGGTTTTTGGTGAGGTGCTGCTTGTGAGCCAGGAGGGTTGGGACGACAGTTGTGATTTGTTGTAGGATTGGAATAGTCACCTACAAACATAAGTACTGTCATCCTTAAACCAGCAGTCTTGCCTAGAGCAGGAGTCCAACTACGACACTTACACACATGATGTATGTGACTTACCAACCAGCCAGGCACTCTCTGTGTACTGTTATGTTATCAGTAGTTCGACATTGCTGTTCTGCATGAGGAAGGCATCCTTTACGGAAGCTGGGTACCTAGCACAAACTTGTGAAATGTAGAGGACCTCCAAATAGACTACTTGGACATTTATGGAGTGGAAGTGCATCTTGTTCCTCTGCACCTGTTCATTGCCATTTGGGGGAACCAAAGCTACATGGGTGCCATCAGTGGTTCCTACTACATGTGGGAAGTATGCCAAAGAATAAAAATCGGCCTTCACATGGGCCAAATCTTCACGTTGGGGAAACCTGGTGTAGCTGTCCAGGTGTTTCAACAATGCAGACAGTACAGCCTTCAAGGCCAGATTAAACATAGGCTGAGACATCCCTGCAGTTTGGGCCATGGTATTTTGAAAGGAGCCTGTGGCCAGGAAGTGCAGCACTGACATAACTTGTACAATGTGTGTTATGCAATTCGGATGACGAATGACATGCATCAGATCTGGCTGCAACTGATGACAGAGATCCATAATTGCCTATTGAGGCGATAGATCTAGATGACATGTCGATTCTCCATGGTCTGCAGGTCTGCTAGTGGACGGTACGCTGGAGGTTCTCTGACTCTTCTCATGCCAGGGTATGTTAGAGAAAACAAGATGTGCAGATATGAATGTCACACAGAATGCTCAATCATGTCATAAGACACAGTTCAAACATGGTACACAGCACATACCTAATGATTATATTGCTTTTTGCTGCAATTACATCCCCTACCTCACTCATGGTTTTGAAAAAAGATACACATGTCACAAAAAGTATCTGTGATCATGATATTCTTATCATGTTTCACATTTAAAAGGCTCAATTACTATCTATTTGCCATGAGGGTGCAGACTATGCCAATAATGAAACATTGCTCTCATATTATAACTATTACCATATGTCTGTTGATACTACATATTTATACATGGTTGCTGTAAGCCAGTCCTGAAAAATATGCAATAGATGTGTTTCCAAACTTGTGGTGCATCTATAAATTAACTTTTCCCACCATCTAAGGTGCATGACCTGCTGTACTAGACATTAGGAAATGACCTACGATCAACTTCGGAAGTTGCCATGGTGGTATGTGGATACTACAGCGGTGGATATTGCCATTGGAACACTTAGCTGCATTTGGCGTGTCTTGGGCCTATGACGATGTCCACCAGCGGTGACAGTGTCTTGCGTGGCAGACGTGACCGCCACCTCATACTTTAACTCTCACCTGACTCTACACTGCTGCCAGCAAGAAATCCATGACCTGAGCTGCTGTGTACTGCCTCTGGGAGCAACCATGCCACCTCCCTCAGGTGATAGGGCCCCTGCCTTCTCACCTGAGGAGCTGGAGAAGCTGGTGGAGGACTTCCTACAACTGTATGAACAGCTCTATGGTGCACCAGAGGAACATATAACTGCTCCATGAGACATTAGTATTATTAGCTCATGTATCCTTTGTAATACGAAGCAAAGGCTGATTTGCAATGTTTCTGATTATGTCCCCAAAGTCTTTAAGGTTCCAAAGTTGTGGTAGTATCTGTCGGGACATGGGCTTGTACTTAGGTTTGCTGACAGACTGTGAGTCCTGAGGCATAGTGGAGAGTGTGTGATGTATCTTCTCTGACCCACATTGTTACTGTTATACATGAGTAGTGGAGTTGGTATACAAAACCTCTCTTGGAATACTATGTTTCCAATTGTGTTTGCTATCTGCTCATATGTAAAAACCTGACAGCTGGTGCTGGATATGAATGTTCTCTGCCTGTTTTAATCCTAAACATGGCCTGACTGCATATGGTTAACTATGAGTGGAGAGGATGTAGAAGACAGTCTGTTTTTGGCTTGTTGAACTAAATTGTTTTTCACCCTGCTTGTTTTAGTATGAAGCATGTGGACATGACATTCTTTTTTTATCTATGTCATCCACGTAGGTCAGCACCCCTCAGAAAAAGGGGATTTGGAGTGCCATCGCCAGAAAGTGCAGATCCTTGGGGTCCACACTTGACTGAGCACCCAGTGTGGGAAGAGGAGGGAGGGCCTGAGACGCTGGGCCTGGAAGACTGCAGAGGTCCAGCTGGGGTTGTCCTACCAACTACGAAGGGGTGCCTGTCAGACCCTGACCCCCCCGATGGCCCAAATTTGGCAGTGCCTACCCTGATTCGGATGGGCGTTTAAAGGCAGCATAGCAGCCACAAGGGGGTAAGTAAAGACTAACCACAAGTTAACCCATTTACCAGGTTCCCAGGTTCTTGTCTGATGTAACAGATTGGTTGGTCTGACAATAAGGTAAGTGAAAAGTGTCACAGATCTCCAGTGAACACATTGATGTACAGTAGCCATGTGTAGCACACAATTGTGCATATGCACATGTATTTTGAGACATGTTAATAACCTATGGTGTCCCCTCAGTACAATGGCATATGATAGTGCACATAGACCGTCATATGTGTACTACCATAAAGCTTTACATACCTTGGAGGTTGTTTATTCCCACCTGCAGGTCAATTTTACCAATGTCATGATGGTAAGGTGTCCAGGTCCTTGTTCGCTGTCCCTTGCAATGTCCCTTGATTCTTGTATACGTGCAACATTGAGTCAGAGATATTCAAGTCATACCTAGTTCTCAAAAAGTTTCTGATGAGTGACAGCATCATGTGTGGCTGTGATGGCCATCTGACATGTCACATGAAATAGGGCCGTATTTCTAGGCCCCTAGCGCTAGAGGAGCGTCACTTTTAGTGACGCTCCTGTGGCCCTATGCACAGCGCCGTATTTACAAGGTGGCATTAAGCCACTTTTTGTGGCTTCACGCCACCTTATAAATATGTTCCCTTCCTACACAGCACTGTGCGTGGAAGGGACGTGCAATGGGTGTTGTTGTGGGTGTGCCACAGCAACACCCATTGCATTTTGATGCTGCCTCAGATTTATTAAATCTCTTAACCCTGAGGCAGCGCCAAAATCTAACGCCACGCCTATGGTTGGCGTTAGCAGGGCGCAACAAGGAGGAATATTTTTATTCCTCTTCATTTTTTGATTCTTCTATGGGTGCTGCATTGTGCCGCACGCATAGAGAAAGCAAAATGGGAAAAATGATTGTTTATGTGCAGGAAGGTGTCCCTTCCTACACATAAACAATCATTTGAAAATTACGCTTTGGCATTTCTGTTTGTGCTGCATTGTGCAGCATACACAGAAGTGCCAAAGCACCATTAGTGTTTGTTTATGAGGGAAAGAACACCTTCCCGCACATAAACAATCATACCCCTCAAAACAGACATCCTTGCACGATGGTGCAAGGATGCGTGTGTTGGCGCTAGCAGCTATAATATATACAGCAGCACATGGGGAAACGCATAGGTGCACCGTATTCCCTTAAATATGGCACATCCCTGCATTTGTAAAGTAACGCAGTGCGGCGCTGCCAAGAGCCACTTTTCTTTAAATCTGGCACATAGTAGCTTAATTTCTTTGGACCTGTTACAAGGTGATCCCCCTTGGTGAGTGAGAGATGGACATTAACTTTTGTGATGTCTCATTTAAGTAGACAACATGCATGTTGAAAACTATTGAGTTCCATTGTATCACATATTTTGGTGTCAGAGCTAGGAATGTAAGCACAAGGCAAATGTACTGTAAGTGGAACGTGGCTACACAGCATTGTCCTTGGGCATACTGTTGTAGGCACAATACATAGGCAAGACTAGTTTATTCACAGTTACATTCGTAACAGGTTTTTGCCAACATCATGTGCAAATTGGAAGGTTCTGTCATGAATCTACATTGTGAAGATTTATATACATACTTCCTGTTGGTACGAAGGACATGTCTACTTAGTATTGGCTGTTTGGGAATTAATTGTTTGCACTGACAACTATATGGTGCAGGTGTGGTAGCTCATATATAAATGTGAGTTATATAATATGTGTAGTAAGGCTTTTTGCTTGCATCATGCTGGTTGTACCTGTCATGTGATCATCATATGTGCTTTGGCTCTGAGATTTCATCACAGAGAGATGCAAAGGTAGTCATGCCTGATGTGTAGATAGTGATGTTGCCACCCAGTCAGTGTGCACTTGACGGAATGATTGGTTGATTAGTTAAGGCTGATTGTCACCTTCCTGCACATGACAGTGGTCCATTTACAAGTAAGATTTGATTGACAACTTATTTTTATGTATGAGACATTGGTCTGAGCTTACTTGGCCCTTATATGCCTGATAATTCAAGTTTCCTAGAGACTAATGATCTAGATGCATTGTTCCACAATGCATTTATAGTCCTTTGCACACCTCTATTGGTACATGTGTGTGCCATGTATTCTGATTCTTTCACCTCAGAATTTTTATGTATGTCAAAAATTAGAGTTACATGTCTGCATATGTCCATTGTGAAAGTTGGTAACTATCTGTAGTGAAGTAGGTATGGCTTGCCTACACCAGGGTGGCTTGACTTTACTATGCAACATGTTTCATTGCCTGGGATATGACAACGGTTAAATATTTGTATGCTCTGAGTTTGTGTGTCTGATGGTTGGAAAACAATGTCACATTTCTCACCTAGAGATTGAATGGTGCTTGACTATGAGGTTGTGGTTAGAGAACCTGTATCATGTGGCAAAGTCACCTTTTAATAGAATGGTCAGTGTGATAGGTCTACTGATATCATGGTATTGTTGATGAATATTAAGCAGCTAAGCTGGTGTGTCACAATTTTCATATAAAGGTAGATACATTGTATCTTATTGTGACATGTTGTTGGTACTTAACTGGTATGTCCTGCGGGTGTTGGTGAACTGGATGTTATGATACTTATGTGTAAAGTATGATGCAAGTATTATTTTGTGAATGTGATGTGATGTCCTGTTTTTCAGCATCAGCACCGGCAAGTGAAGGAGATGGGGCACAGACAAGTGGGGAAGCTTCTGGCCACAGGACCTCCAGTCATGACACCACAGACACGAGGGACCCAGTGGCCTAGAGGGTGAAGGGAGTGCCAAGGGGGGGAGACCTGATCCAATACATTTTTTTTGGAATCATCCTCCAGTGGTCACTCCCTAGTGGTGGAACCAGCCCAGCATAATTTCTGTCAGCTACCCCCCTTTCTCTCACCGCACTCCCTGTAGCTCCCCACCTAGTTGGCCATGCCTGACAATCCAAGAAGATGGACATCTCCTTTGCCACAGCCACCTCTGCCCCAGCTCCTGTTCTCCCAGCTGTTCTCTGTGAGGAGGTTATTGACCTCCTGAGGTCAATCTCTGTGGGTCAGCCGGCCATGGTGAATGCCATCCAGGGACCGGCAACTCAAATTCAACAGAGTAATGCATTCCTGGAGGGCCTTCACAGTATACTGGCTGGCCTACAGCGATCTTTTCAGGCTCTGGCCTCCACACTGATGGCAGCCAGTCACCCTTTGTCTACCGTCCCCCCTCCACCTTCCTCTTTCCAATCTGAATCCCCCTTCCCCAACCCACTGAAGGTACACAAACACACTCACATGCATCTGCCTCCGCAGATAAGGGAATCACACACAAATATAAGCACCACAAGACACACCACCAGCATGCAAACAAGCAACATCCACCTGCAGACACAGCAACAGTCACAGTCTGCCCTGACACCCCCACCACCACCACCACCAGCATCACAGACACAACACCTGAACCCACCTGCAGACTCCACATCAACATTCACTGACCCAGCCACCACATCTAACCTACCTGCAGACAACACCCCAGCAGACCTTCAGACATCCACCCCAGTCACCACACACACAGACACCTCAACCACTGACATACCTACATGGAGCACATCTACCATACCTGCAGTCACCACCCCAACAAACAGGCATCCCACAGCCCCTCTACTTCCCTCGGCCCAAGACACATAAACACCCTCACTCACCCACCCAACAGACACCCACCACGCACCAGCACATGTCTACAAACATGCACCCAAGACATCCACACTAAACCTCATACAACCACTACCTCACCCTCCATACCCTGACCCCCTTCTGATGACCGTCCCGTGTGTCTAAGAAACGTTTCCTATGTGAACTTTCCTACTCCTCCTACCAGTGACACCTCTAAACCTTCTGTGTTCCTCCCCAAGGCCATCACTTCTACCTACAAGTCCTCCCCCACCCCCGCCAGCACCCATGTCCCTCCCCCACCAAAAATAATTCCATCCCTCCCAAAAAGGTCCAAACCCCTCCCAAGCCAAAGCCTAAACGCCCCAAGCCTGATCCCAACCCCCCACATCCCCTACCACCCCACGAATGTCTGAGGTGCCTGCCTGCCCCCTTGATGACCCTCCCTCTGGAGGTCACATAGCAGTCAGGAGTCAAGCAGGGGTACCATTCAGTGCCTTTGGCATGTATATCGTACAAAATGGACTGGCCTATGGCCTTTGACAATCTAACTGTTTTCTAACTTTTATATTTAAATTTAGACAAACTAAACCCAACCAGTTTTTGGTGTTCCTGTTCACATCTATGTCCTGCATTTCATTTCATAGGTTTGAGTTGATACTGGCTGACATTGGTAGTGTGCCTGTATTTGTGTGTGTAAGTGTGTGTGTGTGTGTGTGTGTGTGTGTGTGGAGCTTGATGCTTCCTGTATTGTTTGAGCAGTCTGTGAGGTTGTGTGCAGTGTGTTTGCCTCCCCAGAGATAGGGTGTGTGTTGTGTGATGGGCATTTGTATATAGCATAAATGCTGCTGTCATGGTAATATCTTGTGGTTGTGTTGATATGAGTTTGCTGTTGTGCTGTGTGGCTTTGTGTGTTTGGAATGTTTGAGTCTGAGTGTATTGTGCATGGTATCATAGGTCTGATATGATGTGTGTGTGTGTGTAATGTGTGTGTCGATTGCTAGGTTGTATGATGGTGCAATTGTATGTGTTCCATCACAGATGTTTCCGCATTGTGTTGTATGTGTGTCGAGTCCCTTGCCAGTATCAGTTGAATGTGTGTTTGACATGTGTTTATATTTATGTGGTTGTGGTGTTGTTGTTACAAGTTTATATGTTGTATGGGATTTTGTGAGGCTGAGCCTGTGCTGTGTTGCCGTGTGTAACTGTGTTTTGTTGATGTGCAGTGTGGGTGTGTGCTGGTTGCAGGGTGCATGCTATGTATGTGTGGGTGTATTTGTTGCTGTACGTGAGTGTGTGTGTCACTGTTCTGTTGGTGAGTGTAGCCCTAGCATATCCTTCCCTATGGCATGTCATGTAACTGTACAGATTTTAACATTTCACAGATATAAGAGGTGAGTGTGCAGTTACTGATGTTGTCATCCCCGTCAGTGATGATTCCATTGTCTTTCTGCGAGCAGGAGCAGTGCGATGACGTCTAGTTCTGGTTCCCGTGGCAGCTTCGTATGACTAGGATTTCCTGGAGGTAAGCGTCTCCTTTTATACAGTTCATTTCTGCATGGGGTTACATGATGGTCCGACTGCGGCAGAAATGTTGGCAGTGTGCAACGTCGTAATGAGTCAGATGGAAACATGGTCTCTGCTGGACTGTTGGTGGCTCATACAACCACTGACCGCACTGGCGGAATCGGCAGTGTTTGGCTGTTTCCTGATCACATCACCGCAAATGTCATGATTTGGTGCTGTTCTCCGCCAGCCTGTTGGTGGTCGGACCGCCACTGCCAACATGGCGGTCAATGGACCGCCTAACTCGTAATCAGCCCCTATGTGTGGCGACTGGGTTTCTACGACTTGAAAAAATCAAATTTATGCTTAATAAGAGAGCAGCTGTTTATCACATAACAGGACAAAACCTACTTGTTATTAGGCTCAGCCGACTGTCGTGACTCCGGTATTTATCACTGCTAGTCTTAAAGGGGGAAAAGTTACAAGATCTATAATTAAACCCATTACGAAGCCTATAGCAATCAATCAAATCACAAACTCATCTTCTACCTGGGAGATTCAACTCTAAGAGTATCTCTTTGGAACTCAGGTATTTATCAGTGCTAGTCGTGAAGGGGAAAAGTTACAAGATCTACAATAAAACACATTAGGAAACCTATTGCAATCAGACAAATCACAAACTCGTCTTCTACCTGAGAGATTCAACTCTAAGAGTTCTTCTTTGCAATACTGATATACTTGAAAAGGACCAGTGGTCCTGGCACAAGGTGCATTCCAGGCACTGGAGGCAGTGACAGCCTTGCCTTTGGCATGCTTTCAGAACGCCATCTTCAAGCTTTCATCAGCCTGATGTGGTCAAGTGGAGAGAGAAACTAGACTGCTAACTGGTCAAACATGGCGGCCCCTCACTCTAACAGTTAGGTGGAACTATAAATGAGTAAGAGGTAGGTTAAAACAATATTACCACTGGTCATAAAAGGGAATTGCATTAAAACACTGTAAAAATGTCCCCAAGATATCAACACTTGCCTGTCATAGATTTCAGCGCGATCACGCTTTCATCAGCCTTATGTAGTCTTTTGGAGGGAGTAACTGGACTGCTAACTGGTCAGAAATGGCACCCACCTGTTCTAGCAGGTAGATGGACTGTAAATGAGCAAGAGGTAGGTTAAAAAGATATTACCACAGGTTAAAAAAGTGATCGGCAATAAAATACTGTAAAAATGCCCCCAAAATATCAACACTTTCCTTTCATGTATTCCTACTGTAAGGGCACACTGGCTGAATCCACAAAATGGCCACCAGCCACATGGTCAGACAACAACAAGGAGTAAGGAGACATGGGGAACAAAGAACACATGCAACCCTATGGCAAAGGCACACTGGCTGTATGTACCAAATGGCCACCAGCCACATGGTCAAACAACAAGGAGCAAGGAGACATAGGGACAAAGAACATGCAAGCCTATGGCAAAGGCACACTGTCTGGATGCAAAAAATGGTCACCAGCCACATGTTCAAGCAACAACAACAGTGAACAAGGAGTCCTGGGGAACAAAGAACACGTGCAAGCCTATGGTAAAGGCACACTGGCAGGATGAACAAAATGGCCCCCAGCCACATGGTCAAACAACAACAACAGTGAGCAAGGAGGCATAGGGAACAAAAAACACATGCAAGCATATGGTAAAGGCACACTGGCTGGATGCACAAAATGACCGCCAGCCACATGGTCATACTGTAGGAAAGTACCATCTTGCCTGGCATGTTACCCCAATTTTTACTTATATGTATGTTTGTTTTTGCCCGTGTCACTAGGATCCTGCTAGCCAGGACCCCAGTGCTCATAAAGTGTGCCCTGTATGTGTTCCCTGTGTGGTGCCTAGCTGTATCACTGAGGCTCTGCTAACCAGGACCTCAGTGTTTGTGCTCTCTCTGCTTTTAAAATTGTCACTGCTGGTTAGTGACTAATTTTACCAATTCTCATTGGCACACTGGAACACCCTTATAAATCCCTAGTTTATGGTACCTAGGTACCCTCGGTATTGGGGTTCGAGGAGCTCCCTATGGGCTGCAGCATCTCTTTTGCCATCCATAGGGAGCTCAGACAATTCTTACACAGGATTGCCACTGCAGCCTGAGTGAAATAACGCCCACTTTATTTCGTAGCCATTTTACACTGCACTTAAGTAACTTATAAGTCACATATATGTCTAACCCTCACTTAGTGCAAAGTTACTTAGTGTGAGGGCACCCTGGCACTAGTCAAGGTGCCCCCACATTGTTCAGAGCAAATTCCCCGGACGTTGTGAGTGCGGGGACACCATTACACGTGTGCACTACATAAAGGTTAATACCGCTATGTAGATTCACAATGGTAGCTCCGAACATGGCTATGTAACATGTCTAGGATCATGGAATTGTCACCCCAATTCCATTCTGGTATTGGGGGGGCAATTCCATGCATCCCCGGGGCTCCAGCATAGAGCCCGGATACTGCCAAACTAACTCTCTGGGGTTTTCTCTGCAGCTACCTCTGCTGCCAACACTCAGACAGGTTTCTGAAACCCCTGAGGCCTGGGCAGCCCAGTCCCAGGAAGGCAGAACAAAGGATTTCCTCTGAGAGAAGGTGTTACACCCTCTCCCTTTGGAAATAGGTGTTAAGGGCCTGAGAGGAGTAGCCTCTCCTGGCCTCTGGAAATGCTTTGAAGGGCACAGATAGTGCCCTCCTTGCATAAGCCAGTCTACACCGGCTCAGGGATCCCCCCAGCCCTGCTCTGGCATGAAACTGGACAAAGGAAAGCGGAGTGAAAACTCCCCTGACCAGCACCAGGAGGTGCCCAGAGCTCCTCCAGTGTGTCCCAGACCTCTGCCATCTTGAATGCAGAGGTGTGAGGGCACAATGGAGACCTCTGATTGGCCAGTACCAGCAGGTGAGATCAGAGACCCCTCCTGATAGGTGCTTACCTCTCTCTGTAGCCAATCCTCCTCTGAGGGCTATTTAGGGTTTCTCCTCTGGGTTTCTCTTCAGATAATGAATGCAAGACCTCACCAGAGTTCCTCTGCACTTCGCTCTTCGACTTCTGCTAAGGATCGACCGCTGACTGCTCCAGGACGCCTTCAAAACTGCAACAAAGTAGCAAGAAGACTACAAGCAACATTGTAGCACCTCATCCTGCTGGCTTTCTTGACTGTTTCCTGGTGGTGCATGCTCTGAGGGCTGTCTGCTTTCACCCTGCACTGGAAGCCAAGAAGAAATCTTCTGTGGGTCGACGGAATCTTCCCCCTGATAACGCAGGCACCAAACTCCTGCATCACAGGTCCTCTGGGTCCCCTCTCATCTTGACGAGCATGGTCCCTGGAACACAGGAGCTGGATCCAAGTGTCCAAAAAAGTCCAGTGGCCCTTCTGTCCAAATTTGTTGGAGGTAAGTCCTTGCCTCCCCATGCCAGAGAGTAATCCTATGTGCTGGGTGAACTGCAGCTGCTAGGCCTTCTGTGCACTTTTGCAAGACTTGCTTCATGCACAGCATAGAGCAGGTCCCCCGCACTCCGTCCTGCATTGCCCAACTCACTAAGTTGGACTCCGACTTTGTGGGACCCTCTTTTGTTGTGCTGAAAGGACTGTCATGCTCAGATCTTATGAATGCCTGTTTAAGATGCTTCTGTGGGTGCTGCCTGCTTCTGCATGGTCTCTTTATGGTGCAGAGTGCCCCCTCTGTCTCCTCCTCCAAGGGGCAACCTCCTGGTCCTTCCCGGGCCCTGGCAGCACCCAAAATCCTCAACTGAGTGTCTTGCAGCTAGCAAGGCTTGTTTGTAGTCTTTCTGTGTGAAAACAACTCTGCATCCTCCAGCACACCGAGGGACATCTTCTGAGCAAAGGAGAAGTTTCTGGCACATTCCGTTGTTGCAGAATCTTTGGCTTCTTCCACCCAGAGGCAGCCCTTTTGCACCTTCATCCGGGGTTTAGTGGGCTCCTGCCCCCCCTGGACACTTGCAGGACTTTTGGACTTGGTCCCCTTCCTTTGCAGGTCTTCAGGTCCAGGAATCCATCTTCAGTGTTTTGCAGTCAGTTGTTGTCTTTGCAGAATCCCCTATCTCGACTTTACTGTCTTTCTGGGGTAATAGGGTAACTCTACTCCTACTTTTCAGGGTCTTGGGGTGGGGTATCTTGTACACCCTCAGTGTTTTCTTACACTCCCAGCGACCGTCTACACAGTACACTAGGCCTGGGGTCCATTCGTAGTTCGCATTCCACTTTTGGAGTATATGGTTTGTGTTGCCCCTAGGCCTATTGTCTCCTATTTCATTCTATTGTGTTCTACAGTGTTTGCACTACTTTTCTAACTGTTTACTTACCTGATTTTGGTTTGTGTGTATATTTTGTGTATATTACTTACCTCCTAAGGGAGTATATCCTCTGAGATACTTTTGGAATATTGTCACTAAAATAAAGTACCTTTATTTTTACTAACTCTGAGTATTGTGTTTTCTTGTGATATAGTGCTATATGATATACGTGGTATAGTAGGAGCTTTGCATGTCTCCTAGTTCAGCCTAAGCTGCTCTTCTATAGCTACCTCTATCAGCCTAAGCTGCTAGAACACTTCTAATCTACTAATAAGGGATAACTGGACCTGGCACAAGGTGTAAGTACCAATAGGTACCCACTATAAGCCAGGCCAGCCTCCTACACATACAACAACAGCAGAGAGCAAGGAGGCTTGGTGAACAAAGAACACATGAAAGCCTATGGCAAAAGGCACACAGGTTAGATGCGGAAAATGGCCACCTGCCAAGTGGTCAAACAACAACAACAGTAAGCAAGAATGCATGGGGAATAAAGAACACATGCAAGCCTATGGTAAAGGCACACTGGCTGGATACACAGAATGGCTGCCAGCCACATGGTCAAACAACAAATACGAACACGGAGGTATGAAGAACAAAGAACACATGCAATCCTATGGACATAGACTACACAAAATGGCCCCTGGCCTCACGACATGGAGAACAAAGACAAATGGTGCACAATGACAAACACACACACACATACACACACTGGCCAGAAAAATAAGGCATGGTGGTAACACAGATGAAAACACTAACATTAATTCAGCAATGCAATGCAAAGCACGAAATTTAACTGAGCTATAACAATTTCACATACATCCTCCTATGCCATCAAATATTTTCCGTGCAACATATACACTTTTTGAAGAAAAAAAATGAAATGCAAACAGTATCCAACATTTTTAATTCAATCCAATGCCATACCTGCCCTAAATGAAGTTTGGAAATCATATACCAATGAAACATTTATTTCCTGCACTGAGGACTACTGGTACAGGGGCTGCTGGCTAGATGGGCCCTTGGAAGTCTAATCCACATAGTAAAATACATGAATATTGCAAACATAACAAACATTGAGAAAAGGTTCTTGTTAGACCTGACAGCCTTAGAGTAGTCACTCCTTAATTTTTTTTTTCTCCACTTTTGAGATACTGTTTTTGCTGGTTTTTAGACTCTGCGCACTTTACCACTGCTAACCAGTGCTAAAGTGCATATGCTCTCTCCCTTTAAACATGGTAACATTGGATCACACCCAATTGGGCTTTTTAATTTACTTATAAGTCCCTAGTAGAGGGCACTATGGCGGTCATTACAACATTAGCGGTAAAAGCCACTTACTGCCTTGCAGAAGACTACCAAAACACCGCCGCGGCCGCCGAAATCCGCCACAGCTATTATGACCCACAGCACGGAATCTGCCAAAATTCAGACACCCACACAAGTCTGCCACACCAAAGGTCAGTGATAAACTGGCGAAAACAAATCTTCCACCGTCACGCCAACAGAAATACGCCCACACTATCACGACACATGAATCCACGCGGCGTTCTTTCAACCTCGGTATTCCATTGGCGGTACACACCGCTGGGCTCAAAATACACACACTCTTAAAAAACACAGCCACATTGGACAATTCCAAATACACACACCTGATACACATACACACACCACTCCCACTCACCCAATACAATATAAAACACACACCCACAAACCCTTACGACAACATTACCGAGAGAAGGCCAGAGAGAGACACTACAATCCACAACCATGCATCCACAGGCACAAAATACCATCACCAACAGAACTTTCAGGCAACTCACACAACACACCACTACATATCAGCACACTTATCACCACACACAACACCCCACACATCACTCACACCACCCCATGGCACGGCAAAGACACCCCAGGTTCTCTGAGGAGGAGCTCAGGGTCATGGTGGAGGAAATCGTCCGGGTAGAGCCACAGCTATTCGGAGCACAGGTGCAGCACACCTCCATAGCTAGGAAGATGGAGCTATGGCGCAGAATAGTGGATAGGGTCAACGCAGTGGGACAGCCCCCAAGAAATAGGGATGACATCAGGAAGAGGTGGAACGACCTAGGGGGGAAGGTGCGTTCCGTAGTCTCAAGACACCACCTTGCGGTTCAGCGGACTGGCGGCGGACCCCCACCTCCTCCCCCACACCTAACAACATCGGAGGAGCAGGCCTTGGCTATTCTGCATCCTAAGGGCCTCGCAGGAGTAGATGGAGGAATGGAATCTGGTGAGTCAAAGCTTTACTATTACATCCCCCACCCTACCTGCATGCTATCACATACCCCACCCTCACCCTCACCCCCATCACTCCTACTCCTCACAAATGTCCCAATATCACAAACCACCCATCCCAACACCAAGCCCTGCATGCAACAACAAAGCATGGACACCCATCACCAAAGCATGGCCACTGCACATACCCATTATCCCCCCTAAACCATCATCACACAAGGTCCCACACAGAAATGCAAGCAATGGAGTACACGGTCACCCACCCATTGCACACCATGCCACACACAGATGTAATAAACATCCTTTTATTCCCCTGCAGGACCCCTACCCAACGTCACTGGACAGGACGGTCCACTCATGTCCACACCACCAACAGAAGAGGCCCACAGTGATGACAGCACCTCTGTCCAACTGGATCTAGATGACCAGCCCGGCCCATCTGGGACCTGTGGACAGTCGGTTCCCCTCACACAGTCACAGGCCACTACAGAGCTTCCTCCCTCTGGAAACACCAGCACAGCACCCACCCAGTGTGTCCACCACTACAAGGAACCCAGGCTAACCCACCACCCCAACAACAACAGGGAGCTGGGGGCAGTGGTAGTGGGCACACTGTCACAGGAACACAGGGGAACTTGGAGGGCTGCTGTGCGACAGGGGGAGGACAGGCCAAGGGAACCCACTCTCCACGAGGCCCTCTCCTCCATCATGGGAGCCTACCACCACTCCCAGGAGACAATGGCAACGGTACTGGCCAAGTTTCAGGAGACCCAGCGGCTGCAGGAGGCACAGTATTTGGGCTTCAGGGAGGAACTCAGAACTCAGACTCAGAACCATCAATTCCACCCTGGGCACCATCGTAGGGGTGCTGAAGGAAGTACCGCCACAGGACCACCACACCAGCACCCCACCCCCTACAGAGGGAGAACCACCTTGCAAACGGTCCCTGAGATCCAGGAACAAGACAGACAACAATGCCAAGACCCCCGCCAAGAAATGAGACCACCCTGATAGTCATCCTATTGTCCCACTTCGTCACCCTGTCCATCCTTAAACTGCCCCAGCTCCACTCCCTATGCCCATTTGGGCAATGCACCTGTGAGACTAATGGACTGGACTCTGCCATGGACATTCCTCCGCCATCACCCCTCACCATTTTGCTACCCCCTCCAATTTTGAGCACTAAAATAAACACCCTTAAAGCACAAAACAATCTGGAGTCTGTTTGTGATTTCGGAATGCTGTATTAGCAATAACTGTGGCAAAAACCTATTTCATTTGTAATGTCAACATACCTATGTCACACAGCTCTAGTCCATGAGGAATCAAAGCAGATGTCACAATGTGGGACCCAGATCTGTGAAATCGTAAGGGAAAGTGACAACTCAGTGACCATACACTGTGTGAAAACAGTAGAGAGGTAGTAGATTTAAATTAGATGTAGCAGGCAGTGTTGTCTTCTTACCTGTGTCTCACTGGAAGTATTGCAGGATCACCGTGTTCCTGTTGTCGATGTCCTCTTCTTCTGCTTCCTCGTCTTCACTGTCCACAGGGTCCACAGCTGCCACAACACCTCTATCTGGACCATCCTCCTGCAGAAAAGGCACCTGTCGTCGCAAGGCCAAGTTGTGAAGCATACCGCAGGCCACGATGATCTGCCACACCTTCTTTGGTGAGTAGAATAGGGAACCACCTGTCATATGGAGGCACCGTAACCTGGCCTTCAGGAGGTCCGCTCTATAATCCTCCTAGTTCACCGATGTGCCTCATTGTAGCGTTCCTCTGCCTTTGTCCTGGGATTCCTCACAGGGGTCAGTAGCCATGACAGGTTGGGGTAACCAGAGTTGCCTGCAAATGGCGAGGGACAACTGTTAGACACACACTAACTCATAGGGACATCCACAGACCCAGACAACAATTCCCACTGTATTGGGTCCATGTGCTCACCTAATAGCCACACCCGGTGCCTCTGTAGCTGCCCCATCACATAAGGGATGCTGCTATTCCGCAGGATGTAAGCTTCATGCACTGAGCCAGGGAATTTTGCATTAACATGGGAGATGTACTGGTCTGCCTAACACACCATCTGCACATTCATGGAATGGTAACTCTTCCAGTTTCTGTACACCTGTTCACTCCTGTGTGGGGGGACCAAGGTCACATGTGTCCCATCAATGGCACCTATGATGTTGGGGATATGTCCCAGGGCATAGAAGTCACCTTTCACTGTGGGCAAATCCTCCACCTGAGGGAAAACGATGTAGCTGCGCATGTGTTTCAGCAGGGCAGATAACACTCTGGACAACACTTTAGAGAACATTGGCTGGGACATCCCTGATGCCATGGCCACTTTTGTTTGAAAGGAACCACTGGCCAGGAAATGGAGTACAGACAGGACCTGCACTAGAGGGGGGATTCCTGTTGGACGGCGGATAGCTGAAATCAAGTCTGGCTCCAACAGGGCAGACAGTTCCAGGATTATTGCACAATCAAGTCTGTATGTGATTATGATGTGTCTCTCTTTCCTTGTCAACAGGTCCACCAGGGGTCTGTACACCAGAGGATGCCGCCATCTCATCACCTGGCCCCGCAGAAGTGCCCAATGGAGGAGAACAGCGAGCAGAGAGTCATTCAACACTGAGGTATCACAATGTGTTATTTGCATGAACATTTTTAATTCGCAATGTGCCGGTATCTGTCTATATTCCCAGCCTAGATAGGTGTGACGCAGTTTTCATCCATGCCATCTGGCCCTCTGAAATGGTGACTGCCTGACCTGTAACGTGGGACAAGGGGAAATGAGGTAACTGCGCTGGCGTTGTACACCATCGCGGTGGGCGGTCGAAGACAGCGGCGCAATTCAGCATTGGTTAACATTGGGCCCTATGGGTCCCAGGAGCCAATGACGATGTACGCCGGCGGTGACGGTACGCACCGCTGTGGACGTGACCACCATTTTCTGTCTGTTCACTCACTTGATACCTGACCTTCGACAGGAGAGGACCTACACTGCAAGTGCTGCTGTAACCTCAGTCTGGAAGCGACGATGGCTACAGTGTCTGGGCAAAGGACCCCTGCCTTCACATCGGAGGAGTTTGAGAAACTAGTGGATGGGGTCCTCCCCCAGTACACACAACTGTACGGTCCTCCAGACAGGTGAGGACACTGTGAGCATGCTGCGTGGGCAATGCCTGTTTTGAGTGGTGTGGATGGAAGATACGTGAGGGGGGCTGAGGCCTCCATGTGCAGATATTGAGTGTATGTGCGTCAGGGCATGGGTGGGAACTGGTGGGCAAAGACTATGACGGTCCGGACGGGTGAGTAATTTCCTTTACCCCTGTACTATTCCTCTAGGTCAGCGCCCACCAGAAGAAGGGTATTTGGCATGCCATCGCCAAGGACGTCTGGACCCTGGGGGTCTACCACAGACGGAGCACCCACTGCCGTAAAAGATGGGAGAACCTGCGCCGCTGGAGCAAGAAGGCGGCAGAGGCCCAGCTGGGGATGGCCTCCCAACGTAGAAGGGGTGCCCGTCACACCATGACCCCCCGATGTACCGGATCCTGACTGTGGCCTATCCGGAGTTGGATGGGCGCTTGAGGGCATCACAGCAGCCACAAGGGGGTGAGTACACTCTCATTCAGCTGACTCTGCGTGCATTACGAGGTGTCTGGGTGGGGGAGGTGGGCAGTGGGTTCCCCTAGGCCAGGGCGAACTTGGTAGGCAAGGGCCCTTGTGAGGCAGGCTCTGTGGCACCCCAATCCCACTAGTGGTAAGAGCCATCTACACCTAGTCAGGCTCCTGTGACTTCCAGGTGTGCAGCAATTGGGCTTAGGCCTCGTACCCCATGGGCATGTGAATTTTCTAGGAACTGTTAGTGCATGGCGTAGTGCTGAGGGCTGCTCCCTGTGTGTTGTGTCCGCCAACGGTAGTGGTGTTGCATGCACTGAAGATGTTTTTCTTCTGTCTTTTCCCCCCTTTTTGTTGTCTCCCTGTTCCTGTGGGCAATAGCCTCATCAGGCAGAGGAGCAGTGGCACCGGAGCAGGAGGGAGCTGCAACCCACTTGGCCCTAGAGGGTGAAGCAACGGAGTCTGAAGCCACTAGTGGGACGGAGAGTGAGGGGAGCTCCACAACAGGGACAGGAGCATACACCAGCGACAGCAACTCCAACCTCTGTGCCCACCGCATCAACAGGTATAGCCGCCACCCCCCTACCAGTACCGCCCTCCCAGCAACCCCTCAGCGTGTTACCTGTGCCTGCTCACCCAGGAGGGTGAGCATCTCCTTCGCCCCAGGCACCTCAGCCCCTGCCCCAGTTAGCCCTGCTGCCCTCAGTGAGGAGGCTATTGACCTCCTGAGATCCCTCACTGTTGGGCAATCTCCCATTTTGAATGCCATCCAGGGTGTTGAGAGGCATTTGCAACAAACAAATGCATGCCTGGAGGGCATTCATTCTGGGCAGGTGGCCCAACAGAGAGCATTTCAGGTTCTGACCTCAGCACTGATGGCAGCCATTGTCCCTGTGTCCAGCCTCCCCTCCAACTTCCACTACCCAGACCCAATCCCCTGTACCTCAGCCTATCCCAAGCACACCATCAGACCAGCATGCACACTCATCAACACACAAGAGTGGACATGGCAAACATAAGCACCACACATCCCACAAGCATTCACACAAGCACCATCTCCATGCTGACACACCAACATCCACTGCCTCCACTGTTTCCCCCTCCTCCACATCCTCCTCCTCCCTCCCTGTCTCGTCTCCACTCACACCTGCATGCACTACATCCTCAGCCACTACCTCCATCACCAGCACGCCCATCACCACACACCGCTCATGTGCACTCACCACCCCCACTACCATGCACACATCCCCTGTGTCCTCTCCCAGTGTGTCTGTGAGCCCTCCTCCCAAAGTACACAAATGCAGGCACACACCCACCGAACAGCCATCCACCTCACAAAAGCCTCTGGCCCATGCACCTTCACCCAAATTCAGCAAACGTACACCTCCTACAACCACTACCTTGACCTCTTCTCTTCACCTTCCGCACGTCCTTCCCCTTGGGCCAGGCTTTCCAGGTCCCAGCCCAGCACCTCAGCCACCACATCCCCAGGCACAGTGGTGCCAGCAACTTCGGGGTCATCGAGTGCGCCATGCATTAGGGCTGCCAGCGTGCCACGTAGCGAGGGCAAGGACATGCCACCACCTGCCAGGGTGAAGAGGGTGCCCACATCCCGGAGGGAGAAGCTGCATCTACCAGCCACCAAGGGCTCCGCAAAAACAAAAGGGGATAGTGGCAAGACACCTGTGGCACCATCAAAGGTGGGGAAAGGACAAAAGCAGAAGAGCAGGTCAGGACAGGGCACGGTGGCACCGACTGAGGGACCTGTGTCATCCCTTCTGTCCACGACAACACCAACCTGTACGGCAGCGAACACCGCTAGCTGCACTGCCACCTGCGCCGCCACCTGCACCGCCACATGCACAGCCACCTGCACAGCCACCGGCATGCCTGCACCCTCAGCGACAGTAGCCAGCATCTTCCCCAGTGGGCAGCCGTCTGAGGCTGCAGGAGACGTCCTGCTGTGTCCCTCAGCAGGTGCTGCCCCATGCATCTCCGCCAGCACAGACACTGCCGCAAGCATGGCCACCGGCCCCGCGATGTACTCGGACAGTGGCACTACCGCTGACATGGCTACCATCCCAGTGGTCAGTCGTCCGAGGCTGGAGGAGAGTTCCTGGACCCTGGCCAGCTTCCATGAGGCTTGACTTCCATCACTGTTTGCACCTGCAGGTGGAAGTCGAAGCCGCAGCAGTGTGGGGTGTGTCTCTGCCGACATGGCGTATCATGCTACCTGTTCCTCCGCAATCTCGTGACACACACACTCAGGTGAGGGAATGGTACCGGCCACACTGCACTTGGAGCACTCTGGGCACCAGGGCCCCTCCAGAACCAGTGGAGAATGACATCCACTACCTCTGTCCTTGGCAGGATGAAGCACTCTGGGCACCAGGCCCCCTCCAGAACCAGTGGAGAATGACATCCACTACCTCTGTCCCTGGCAGGATGAGGCACTCTGGGCACCAGGCCCCCTCCATAACCAGTGGAGAGTTACATCCACTACCTCGGTCCTTGGCAGGATGAAGCACTCTGGGCACCAGGCCCCCTCCAGAACCAGTGGAGAATGACATCCACTACCTCTGTCCTTGGCAGGATGAAGCACTCTGGGCACCAGGCCCCCTCCAGAACCATTGGAGAATGACATCCACTACCTCAGTCGTTGGCAAGATAAAGCACTCTGGGCACCAGGCCTCCTACAGAACCAGTGGAGAATGACATCCACTTGAGAGACTGTGGCTTTGCACTCCCCAGGATAAAGCAGTGGGCAACCCACCCACTTGAGAGACTTGAGAGACTGTGGCTTTGCACTCGCTAGGATAATGCAGTGGGCAACCCACCCACTTGAGAGACTGGCCTTGCACTCCCCAGGATAAAGCAGTGGGCAAACCACCCACTGGAGAGACTTGAGAGACTGTGGCTTTACACTCCCCCTCGTGCAGCACTGGCGTTGTGCGTTCATCTGGCTGAGGTGCTCCCCCTCCTCCTCCTCCTGAGGTGCCTGTTTATTTTTGATCTGATGCCCCAGCAGTGTTCTCTCCGTTTCCAGTCAGGTATCTTGTGTGGGCTTCGCCCATGCATTTTGTGACCAGTGGTCCACGGACAATGATTGGTACACTATCCAGACTTGTGTAGTTGGTGTACATATTTCTATATACTGAATTATGAACTCTGACTATCAGATTTTTCATGATTACAATCGTTACAATGATTTAATTTTGTCCTTGCGTTCTTCCGGGGTGTGGGGGGTTTATATGTAATGTTGCTGCATGTATTTGTGTGTATGGTGTTGTGGGTGAGGGTGGGGGTATTGCGTGTTGCGTGTGTGTCATTCTCTTTTCACTCCCACCCTCCCCTGTGTTGTAGGTGCAGTACTCACCGTGGTCATTAATGGGGTCTGTCCTGCTCCTGATAGAGCAAGAGGAAGAGCAGCATACGCAGGAGCTGTGGTTCGGGCTCCATGGCGTCCTGGATCCTCGCTGGGTGTCGAGAGGTGAGTGTTTTTCCTTCTGTGTACTATTTCCGCCGTGCTTTTGGTCACGTTGGCTCCACCCCGGAAAAGGTGGCGGATAGGCCTGTTGTGATAGGGTGGGCGGTACTACGTCTTCCGCCTGTCTGTTGGCGATTACCGCCATGGTGTTTGTTTCTACCGCTGTGGCGGTCTGAGTGTTAAAGTGGCTGTCTATGTTGGTGGTTTCCGCCATGGTCGTGATTCCATTTTTTTTTCCGCCAGCCTGTTGGCGGTATTACTGCCGATTTAACACCGACCGCCATGGTTATAATGAGGGCCTATATCCTTTGTCAGAAGTTCAGTGAGTAGGGGTGGTTTGTGGGGATTGGTCTTTGCAGCTAATGGTCATACACGAGTGTAGGAAAGTACCATCTTGCCTGGCATGTTACACCCATTTTTACTTACATGTATGTTTGTTTTTGCCTGTGTCACTGGATCCTGCTAGCCAGGACCCCAGTGCTCATAAAGTGTCCCCTGTATGTGTTCCCTGTGTGGTGCCTAACTGTATCACTGAGGCTCTGCTAATTAGGACCTCAGTGTTCCTACTCTCTCTGCTTTTGAAATTGTCACTGCAGGCTAGTGACTAATTTTACCAATTCTCATTGTCACACTGGAACACCCTTATAATTCCCTAGTATATGGTACCTAGGTATTATTATGGGCTGCAGCATTTCTTTTGCCACCCATAGGGAGCTCAGACAATTCTTACACAGGACTGCCACTGCAGCCTGAGTGAAATAACGTCCACGTTATTTCACAGCCATCTTTCACTGCACTTAAGTAACTTATAAGTCACCTTATGTGTCTAACCCTCACTTAATGAAGGTTAGGTGCAAAGTTACTTAGTGCGAGGGCACCCTGGCACTAGCCAAGGTGCCCCCACATTGTTCAGGGCAAATTCCCCAGACTTTGTGGGTGCAGGGACACCATTACACGTGTGAACTACATATAGGTCAATACCTATATGTAGCGTCACAATGGTAACTCCGAACATGGCCATGTAACATGTCTAGGCTCATGGAATTGTCACCCCAATACCATACTGCCAAACTAACTCTCTGGGGTTTTCTTTGCAGCTACCGCTGCTGCCAAACCTCAGACAGGTTTCTGCCCACCCTGGGGCCTGGGCAGCCCAGTCCCAGGAAGGTAGAGCAAAGGATTTCCTCAGAGAGAGGGTGTTACACCCTCTCCCTTTGGAAATAGGTGTTAAGGGCCTGAGAGGAGTAGCCTCTCCTGGCCTCTGGAAATGCTTTGAAGGGCACAGATGGTGCCCTCCTTGCATAAGCCAGTCTACACCGGTTCAGGGATCCCCCAGCTCTTGTCTTGGCATGAAACTGGACAAAGGACAGGGGAGTGACCACTCCCATGACCAGCACCTCCCCAGGGGAGGTGCCCAGAGCTCCTTCAGTGTGCCCCAGACCTCTGCCATCTTGAATACAGAGATATGTGAGCACAATGGAGACCTCTGAGTGACCAGTGCCAGCAGGTGACGTCAGAGACGCCTCCTGATAGGTGCTTATCTCTCTCTGTAGCCAATCCTCCTCTGAGGTCTATTTAGGGTCTCTCCTGTGGGTTTCTCATCAGATAATGAATGCAAGAGCTCACCAGAGTTTCTCTGCGCTTCTCTCTTCAACTTCTGCCAAGGAACGACCACTGACTGCTACAGGATGCCTGCAAAACCGCAACAAAGTAGCAGTAAGACTACCAGCAACATTGAAGTGCCTCATCCTGCCGGCTTTCTCGATTGTTTCCTGGTGGTGCATGCTCTGAGGGCTGTCTGCCTTCACCCTCCATTGGAAGCCATGAAGAAATCTCCCATGGGTCGACCGAATCTTCCCCTGCTAACACAGGCACTAAACTTCTGTATCACCGGTCCCCTGGGTCCCCTCTCATCTTGACGAGCGTGGTCCCTGGAACTCAGGAGCTGGATCCAAGCGTCCCCCACAGTCCAGTGGCCCTTCTGTCCAAATTTTGTGGAGGTAAGTCCTTGCCTCCCCATGCCAGACAGTAATCCTGTGTACTGCGTGAACTGCAGCTGCTAGGGCTTCTGTGCACTTTTGCAAGACTTCCTTTGTGCACACCCTAACCCAGGTCCCCAGCACTCCGTCCTGCATTGCCCCACTCGCTGATTTGGACTCTGACTTCGTGGGACCCTCTTTTGTTGTGCTGAGATGACCGCCATGCTCAGATCTTCTAAATGCCTGTTCAGGTGCTTCTGCGGGTGCTGCCTGCTTCTGCATGGGCTCTCTGTATTGCTGAGCAGCCTCTCTGTCTCCTCCTCCAAGGGGCAACCTTCTGGTCCTTCCTGGACCCTGGCAGCACCCAAAACCTTTAACCACTAATCTTGCAGCTAGCAAGGCTTGTTTTGGTCTTTCTGCGTGGAAACAACTTTGCATCCACCAGCACGCCGGGGGACATCTTCTGACCAAAGGAGATGTTCCTGGCACCTTCCATTGTTGCAGAATCTTTGGCTTCTTCCACCCTGAGGCATCCCTTTTGCACCTTCATCTGGGATTTAGTGGGCTCCTGCCCCCCTGGACACTTGCGTGACTTCCGTCTTCAGTGCTTTGCAGTCAGTTGTTGTCTTTGCAGAATCCCCTATCTCGACTTTACTGTCTTTCTGTGGTAGTAGGGTAACTTTACTCCTACTTTTCAGGGTCTTGGGGTGGGGTATCTTGGACACCCTTAGTGTTTTCTTACACTCCCAGCGACCCTCTACACACTACACTATGCCTGGGGTCCATTCGTGGTTCGCATTCCACTTTTGGAGTATATGGTTTGTGTTGCCCCTAGGCCTATTGTCTCCTATTGTATTTTATTGTGTTCTACAGTGTTTGCACTACCTTTCTGTTTACGTCCCTGATTTTGGTTTGTGTGTATATTTTGTGTATTTTATCTACCTCCTAGGGGAGTATATCCTCTGAGATACTTTTGGCATATTGTCACTAAAATAAAGTACCTTTATTTTTAGTAACTCTGAGTATTGTGTCTCTTATGATATAGTGCTAAGTGATATAAGTGGTATGGTAGGAGCTTTGCATGTCTCCTAGTTCAGCCTAAGCTGCTCTGTTATAGTCTATCAGCCTAAGCTGCTAGAACACTACTTATCTACTAATAAGGGATAACTGGACCTGGCACAAGGTGTAAGTACCACAAGGTACCCACTATACGCCAGGCCATCCTCCTACAACGAGTCATACACAAGTACATACACAAGTCATTCTGTGTCCTAATGTACTCAATCATATTTCCAACAGCATGAGACATGCAATGACTGATTGGCATGGCATATATGCAAGATGATATCTGATTTGTCGTACATTGTGCTGCACATACAGATAAACTGTTGTCTTTGATTTCTATTTCGCATACATGTGTGATTTCTCAGAAGTGTTATGAATCTTTCACCCATTGACTTGACACATCTCAGACTGATCAATTGTTGCCGTTCCTGACAACTATTTACAGAGCTTGGCATACAATGTGGACCTGATGTATTACGTAAGGGTTTTCTATCTATCTGTTTTTCTTTTAGAACAACAGTTCAGTGGCAGATATCAGTGTTTTCAGATAAAGATGCTTGTTTGGCAGGCAATACAAACATTACACACCACACTTTTCAGACCCCAGTGCATTGTGTCTGGTACTTAGAGGATGACAACAGTGTTCACACTATATTGATGACTCTTGTGGCATATTCATAGTTTCATGGATGTTGTTTGTTTAGGAAACATGACTATGACAAATACTCCAAGACATATATTGTATAGCTTAGTCCCTTAATATTTTTTCAGTCATGCCTTACACCACATGTTTTCAGGAAAATATATGTTGCACAATGTGATCAATTTGAACTGCACTGGCAGAAGTGTTCTTTATGTCAGAATGGCTTAGGATCTCATCCTCATCTTTTTCCCAGTGAGCCTCCTGACCCTCATTCCAGGGGACATTGGTTTTTACACAGATTTTGTGCAATATGGAACATGCCAGGATCATCTTGCAGACCATGGATGGGGAAGACAGCAGTCATTCACTGATACATCAAGGCAGCAAAAGCTGGCTTTTAGCAAGTCAAAGGTTCTCTCCACAATGTTCCTGGCCCGAACATGGGCCTGGTTGTAGGCCCTCTCAGCATCTATTAGTGGGCTGGCAAAAAGTGTCATCACCAATGGCTGGATGCCATAACCTTGGTCAGCTGAAAAGTAAAAGGATAGAAAAGTGTCATTGCTTTGGATTACTGCCTTTGCATGCAACCTGGCCATGCGTGTCATGTGTATTGGTATTGTCACGTACTTCTCCCAATTATGTACACATGATCTGGAAATCATGTCAGTGTAGTGCCATTTCCAGGGTCCTGTTCACTCACTGTATGCTATGCAAAGTGCAATGCATGGGAAGTTACATCATACAATTCAACTTCCTGGCCTATTTGTGTAGCAGGTTTGGCTTGTGGCTGAATCCCATCACGTTAGTCCACTCAATGTTTTGTGTTGCCACTACATGTGTGGTGAGACAGAACGGGGCTGTGTATCTTTTTTGTAGGTCCAGGCTGGGTTGTTGGCGACATGCCAGACATGGCTGACACAGACACATGTATGCGTCCATGTTCCTCCACAGATGTTGGTGTTGCCCTGCATTACATTTGGCCATGCCTTGGATTGTCCAACCTTGCACATGACAGTTGACATGATGCTATCCACACAGTATGCCCTCACACATTCCTATTGAGTGACATGATGTGACAACTGCTATTTCCAAATGCATGGTTGGATGTCATGGTGGTGTAACATTGTGTACATGTGTGATGGAGTTGTGCCCAATTTGTGCACACATATGTATCTGGCAGGTTTGTGCATGGTCTTATGCAGTCCAGCAACACAACTTCCTGCACTGTACTACCTCTCTAGGAAGGGGAACTAGAACACATTACTTGGGACCTTCTACAAATTTGGAGTCCATCAAACTAGACGTACACACAATTTGCCTTGTGAGCACACATTAACACTTGCATCAGGGGTTGCAGGCGTTCCACTTAGCTTTCAGGATTGAATTTGTGTATGCGGAAGCACCTTCCAGTCAAGGCTTCTGCCTGTATGGCATGGTGAGTGATGTCTGTGTGTAGCATTACACTTCACACATATGAGATGTAAGTTCTGTGACATAGCATTGTACATTTGAACAGTTACATGTCACCTTTACATGGGCTGTGGTTTGTCAGCTAGCTCCAAGGGCCTTATTTATGATGCCCATGGCACAGGGAGACGCCGCAAGTGCCTTGCGCTGCTACCATGTGCCACCAGGTAAGGGCAGGAAAGTGCCATGTCTACAAGATATGGCACCTTTCTGTCCTCTCTCCCTGCACTGATGCACAAATTGCTGCCAAGAGCCAATGCAGGCAGCTTTGCACCATGGTGCCAGGATGCCTGCATTATGAGGATGATTGTTTTTGGACAGGAAGGAACACCCTCCTGCACATAAAATCATCACAAGAGGTGTTTCCGTCTTACTATGAGTGCTGCAGAATGCAGCATACATGGGAAGGGGAAAATACGGGGAGTGATAAAGCTATTTCTCCCCACTGCATCATTCTTACACCCCCCTGAGACGGCGTAAACCTATGCTGTATTTGCAGCCTTGTAAATCTGTTGATACGTCAGATACCTTAAACTTCCTTGATGTTGTGTGGCTATACCCCAAGCAACACCACTGGAACATCCCTTTCACACAGTGTCATATGTGTAAGTTGTTCATATTTACAATCCCATGGAAAGCCACACAATGTGACTTTGCACGGCCTTGTAAATGTGGAAAGGGACGCTGTGCCAGCGGAACATCCATAATACGTTCCTCTGGTGGCACAGTGTGACGCAAGGGTCTGGTAACTGAGGCCCCTAGTCCATGATGTATGGGCCATGACACAGCTGCTGTGCCAAGTGTGCTGCATGCGACCGCCCCCCAGTATAGATGTTACACCTTCCTTGCACACAGAGATGTAGAGCGGATTTCCTGTCCGCCAGGCATTGCTATGCTCCTTTACATTATGCAACGTGTGCAATATTGGCTTGAGATGTGTTCACCTGTATATTGGAATGATTTCCATTTGATATGTGCACAGAAGCATGGTGCATGTATGTGTGGCAGACGTCATTGTGCAGTCCCGATCTGTGCAGGCAGATAGTATCTATGTAGTGTGTCCCACATATCTATTTGTTAGCATGTGTGTTAGTTCCTTGCTGTTTGCGTACCTACAAGCAGGCCATTTCCATATTGTCTGCCCTAGAATCTCTGGTTGATAATGGATGGGAAGAAGATACAAGTGTCATGGATGCTGCCTGGGTATTTTGCCAGCACATTGATCAACAACACACGATGGTCCATGATGGCCTGCACATTCATCGAGTGGGTGTTTTTCTTGTTGCATTATACATGTTCCGCTGCAGCAGGAGGTACAAGTTGCACATGTATACAGTCCATGGCTCTGAGCACATGGAGAAACCCAGCAATGGCATAAAAGCCCTGTTTAATTTCCTGTTGCAATTGCTGGGTCTTGGAGAGGAGGATGTGGTGGAGAGTAAGGCAGATGATTGCATCCAATGCTACAGTGTTCTCAAAGGATCCAGACCAAGCAGATGAAGCACAGCATGGAACTTGGTCAGCGGCGGGATGGTGGTGTCCCTCTCAACCACTGCCTGCAGTTGGGGTGCACTGAGGCAGAGCAGTTGTATGATGGACTCACTGCGCAGTCGGTTGAAGGTGATAACCTCCTCCTCCCTGAGGGCAATCAGAAACGCCTGCTGGCAGTAGATGCTCTTTTTTCTCCTCTGCTGCCTCTGTGGTGTGGGTAGTGGTGACTGTGGTGGTGCCGGTACATGTGGCGGTGATGGTGGAAGTTGTGGTGGCCTGCTTGGTGCCTCAGGTTGTAGCAAGAGTAGCTCCGTTGTGTGCTGCAGGTTGCCAGAGTGTTTTGGATGTGTTCTCCTTATATACCAGTGCCAAAGTGCCATTTTAATGCCTGGTCTGACTAGGCGTTAACATTTTGATAATAGAGTTAGCGTGACTTTTCCTAGGTGCACCTCATGTTTTTGGAAGTCTGGTAGATATGGCGCTAGCTGGCCAGCAGTTTTTTTAAAGAGGGAACGCCTACCTTGCATTTCATTGTTGGTGTCTGACGCAGTCAGATCCGACGCTCAGGAAAAATTACGCACACCCAGGAAAAGTGGTACTAGTCAGCTCTAGCACCAATTTGTAAATATGGCTTTAAGTTAGCGCCATCGCTGCATCAAAAAAATTATGTTATGGTGGTGCTAAATCTTTGTAAATGAGGCCCTAAATCTTTGTAAATGAGGCCCTTAGTTTTCACGTTACTCATTATCACCAAAAGAAGCATAAGCACACTACCCCACGCTTTTGACTGGATCTATAAGTATCAATATTCAGACTGTGCCCCGGACAGGCCTAATAAATTTGCTTGACATAGTGCAATTTCTTTCAGTAATATTTTCCTTTGGAATAAATGGCAATGTCTGAAGATTATTCTTCGTCACAAAGAAAATGGGACTACATTTGCCTTAAACTGGGGTAAGCGTTGATGCACATATGGACCCTCAGTAATAATGAATGCAAGGTAGGAATGGAAACCTGAAAAATTGAATACATTATTGCTATGATTTATTTTGTAACATAAACAGAATTTATTAAAAAGTGATATTGTTTTCGATGTATATTACGAATTTACGTTCACTGGCTGAAAATCTTCTAACTTACTCAGTTTATATACATCATGATGCAGCACAGCAACTCTATGTCGGGAGTAGCAACCATACAGAACAATGGAAGAAGCAAAGCATCAGATGGAAAATATAACCTTTTTTCGCAGAAGCAGGCTATGATTTATAGATGCAGTTCGTCATCTGCTACATCTAGAAACGGTGAATGGAAATTGAGGTCCGGACTATCTATGTGCCTTTGTCACTTTCTAGCTCATTGCGTACAAGTATATTTGTTGAGTATCATATTTGATCGAACTGCACCAGTACTCTCTATTGCTTGTCCATTTGTTCGAGGAAAGTTGTGTCAGGGTACATAAATCAGGAGAGGTCAAATGTAGGTCATATATGCTTAGAAAGTAAGTGAGCCTGGAATGTTTAATGTAACTGCTCACTCCACTGTTTGTTTGACACGGACAGTGAGGGCATGGAGTGTGTTTAAGACTTGACACAGAGGCCCATATTTTTTTACGCAAAAGCAGCGCAAACTTGCAAATTATAATTGTATTTTGTAAGTTTGCGCTGTTCTTTCATCAAAAAGCAGCGCAAATGCGGCGCTAAAAAAGTATAAATATGGGCCAGAATGTGATAAACACAGAGAGGAAACTTAGGCCCATATTTATACTTTTTGATGCAAATCAGCGCTAGGGCAGATTTGCGTCAAAAAGTTTACCACCGGCTAATGCCATTCCAATGCGCCTTATTTATGGAATGACGTTAGCCAGCGCTGCGGCCTGGTTAGAGTCAAAATAAATGACGGTAACCGGGCAGCAGAGGCGAAGGGAAGACTGGGGGTTGTGCGCCAAAGAATGGTGCAAGTCAGGTTAGCGTCAAAAATATTGGCTCTAACCTGACGTGTCTTAGCAAAGACAGGAGTCATGCCCCCCAACCAATGGCCATGCCCAGGGGACTTCTGTCCCCTGGGCATGGCCATTGAGCACAGTGGCATGTAAGGAGTCCTAAGTTAGGATTCCCTATGCCACTTTAAAAAATATATATATACTTACCTGCACTTACAAGCACTCACCATGGATTGGTCCCCCCCATCCATGGGTGTCCTCCAGGGGTGGGCAAGGGTGGCAGGGGGTGTCCCTGGGTGCAGGGAAGGGCACCTATGGACTGCTTCCATGGTCTCCCACCATGGAAATGACCCACAGGTCCCTTAACGCCTGCCCTGACCCAGGCGTTAAAAAACGGCACAAATCTGGCTGGGTGTCATGTTTTAAGGCCCACCTAATCCTGTGCGTCATTTTGACACCAGAGGATAAATAAGGTGCACATGCCTTAAAGTCATTTTTTGAATGGGAACGCCTACCTTGCATGTCTTTAGTGCAAGGTAGGTTTTCACGTACAAAAAATGACTCAAACTTCATAACTTTGGTGCTAGACGGGTCTAGTGCCAAAGTATAAATATGGAGTTAAGTTTGCACCAAATTTGTGTAAAAAAAATGACACAAATCCGGCGCAAACAGAGTATAAATATGGGCCTTAGCTCATGCGCAGAAGCATTTCCATGTTTAAAGATTCAAATTAAACAGGCGAATTCTGGGTGCAACCATTATCCCTCTTAATTGAGGTACTGATTAGTATGATTTTATTTAACTTGGTAAAACTGTTGCTACATATAACTTTTCAGACGGCGGTTTTCTTTTGATTATCTTTCCTGGCAGGTATACAGGTACCTATAAGTCTAAACTTTAGGTGTGTTTAAACCACTCAGATCAATACCTGTACTGCTTGTAAATGGAGTTACTGCAGAAAAGGTATCCTTTCAAAATATATGCTATACTTGAAAAAATAAATATATATATATTTTTTTTATTGAAAAATCAAAGGTTCTTTTTGTGTTCTCCTTAGGTGAATTTGTCAGTGACAGCATTCACCAGTTATAGTTAGCAAAGTTAACTTTAACTTGTGCCACCGCAATGCATTGCTTATGACATGACATATGACATCACTCATGGCATTCTATGACATCATTTACAGGACTGAAATGGCCCAAGAGAATTAAAGCTCCTTGGGCCAATCAGAATGCTCCATTTTTACATTGATGCTCCCACAAGGAGCCTCTCAAGCCTCTCATGGACCCAACAGTCCAGATATACAGTTATTTTTAAACCCTAATTTCTCAAAAACTACTGTACCGATTCACACCAATTCATAAAAAGTACAATATGCGTACCAAGATCTAGCTTCCTGCCAAATTTGGTGCAATTCCGTTCAGCAGGTTTTGCTGTAGCCCTGTCCAAAGAAGTCTATGCAAAATGCATTAGGATTTTGCGTTTTTGGATCCCTGATTTTTCTAACCCCTCCACTTGATGAACCACTTAAAAACTTTCCATGCACAAACTAGTCAAATGGTAGCATCTTTTGGAAGCTTCGTGGAAACTCATGAAACAAAGTAAAAAATTATTAGCAACACAAAAAACACTTTTTCTTGGAACAGCAGATCTAAGTATAACTAACTAGTGGCGACTGCCAATTATAACTAGAGTTCTCACACCCCTGCCATGCACAGCTTTTTCATCAAGAATTTTATTGCAAATATGACATTGATATTATCAATGATGTTATCAAAGATGTCATGAGTGCTGTAATGTGTGAGGTAATTAGTTGTGCATGGCAGGTGAGAGAGTTATAGTTACCTTAGAGCACAAGTTATGGTTACTTGAGAGAACTCTAACTATAACTGGTGAATTTCTATGGATTTGTAAGTTTAAAATGTGACTATAAGGTACCTGTAACCTTTGTTTTTTTCAGTGAATGTCTATGTTTATTTTAATGTATAGTAATTTCCCATTACGTACATCCGACCACAGCTGTGCACAGCCTGCGGCCAGGCCCTGAGGCCAGCCCCCTATAAGCACCCAACCTTCACCATGCACGGCTTTCACCCATGCACAGCAGGGGTTGCCCGCAAGGCCCCTTTGGCCATGCGTAGCGAAAGTTGGCTGCAACCTCTGTGGGTGTCAGAATAGGTGTGATAGAGTGTATCTGAGGTTGATAGTGGCTGTGAGAGTGTCTGGGTGTGAGTGTGTACATCAGTGCTTCAGTGGGTGCATCAGTGTTTGCCGCGGGTCTCTGAATGGATGCATGAGGCTGTCATAGGGGCTGTGAGTGGGTTTGTGAGAGCCTGAGTGGGTTTGTGAGTGAGTGCACGAGGGTCTGACTGGGGCTTCGAGTGGGTGCACAAGGGTCTCAGTTGGTCTGTGAGTAGGTTCAGAAATGTGTGGGTTTGTGAGTGGGTGCATAAGTGTCTGAGTGGCTGTGTGAAGCGGAGAAAGAGGCAGAAAAAGAATGAGGGAGATAAAATATTATTTGAGGTGCTGATGTATGCTATAGTTATAAGGAGATATTTTTGTACAACTTAAAAATAAAAATGTATTTGTCAAGTTTTAAAAGTAAAATTACCTTTAAAATGACCCTTAAACATTTTTACTTTAAAATAAAATAAAATAAGAGGGAAACAAGTCCAGGTGGACTCGAACCCTCAATGTGAAGGTGTGTGACTTTCACATTGAGCTATTCTGTATTCTTTTTTAACCTGTTTTTTTTAGCTCCCCCACGGTTCCTACATGTTTTTCACATTTATTTTATAATAAGCTCTTTGCTTGCTATCTGGGACTGCATGTCAATATTCAGGGAACAGAGATGAAAGCTCCACTTTCTGACAGCGGGACCTGTTTGACAGTTCTGTGTCAGAAACTGCGGTGTTTGCTGTGACCTTGCTGCAGCTTCAAAGCTGCAGCCAAGACACAGCAAACATCTATGTCCTGGGTGTAGGCACCCCGGGACATAGCAGGAGCTGTCCCTGGGGGATGGTGGTCCCCAGAGCCATCAGTGGCTCCACGATGGGGGCCACGTGGCCAACTCGCCATAGTTGAAGAAGCCCCTTGGAGGTGGTGGTCCCCGGGGCTTGAGGGTCCAAAATAGAACCCCTTTACATTATTTAGTATGAGGTGGTGGTGATCCCTGGGATTGTGTGGAACCCAAGCGACCCCTCTGCACCAAATTTCTTTGGGCTGTGGGGGAAGCCGTTGTGCCTCCCCCATGTTATAAAAGCATTTTTGCCCCAGGGGATGGTTATCCCCAGGTCATGGGGGTTGAGGGGGCTGCATGGCCCCCACCCATATTTCATTATAGTCCCAGGGAGGTGGTGGTCCCCAGGGCTGTGGGCGAGGCCATTGGGCCTTCCTACCACTATAAAAACATTTTTACCCTGGGAGGTGGTTGTTCCCAAGGTGCGGGGTGGCACGTCCCCTGCTCATATTTTATTAGTCACCCTGGGGAGGTGGTGGTCCCTGGAGTTGTGGGAGGGATCAGGAGGCCCCCCATTAAAAAGAAAAGAGTGACAAATTTGCAGTAAACTTTTTTTTTTTATGACTTTTAGTCATGGGGGGGTCTCTTTGGGTCCCCAGTACCAGAGCCAAGGGGTCAGGGTGTTCATACACTGGCCCCTTTTGTAGTTTTGTATTCTTTTTTTCTGGGTCTCAGCATTAGCTGAGTCCCAATAAGGCTGCCAACACTTCCTTCGCATCCTTAGATATATAAATGACAAAAAGGGCTCTTTCTGGACCAACAGCTACCTTTCTGCAAAATTTAATGTAATTGCCTATAGAATTAACATTGAAAATACTGTAAATTTCACCCCCCTCTTTATCTCCAACTCCGCTTGACGGATCCCCCCGAAACTATTGCCAAAACCTTTCAGTCAGCAACTCTCATGACTGTTGTTGTTTTGGGGAATATTTGGTGAAGATTCGTCAAGCAGCACCAAAGACACAGGCAAGCAAAGAAGACCTTTTTCTATAGAAACTAGTTCCTATATATATATATATATATATATATATATATATATATATATGTATGCAGGGACATTATAGTTAGGCTCACATTTTAAATGTACAAACCTTACAGAAATTCACCTGTTGTAGTTATAGTTATCTCAAGCAACTATAACTCATACCCTAAGGTAACTATAACTTGAGCCCTTGCCCCCTTCCCCAGGCCGATCTCTGTGAGAGCAATGTTTGCTCTGATTCCCTGCCTGCATCTCCATAGGCAGGGAAACAAAGGAAACCTTTGCTCATAGTGAGGGAGATCTGTTTGACAGCTCTCCCTCACTGCGAATGGAGGATTTGTTCTGACTTGGCAGCAGCTGTGAAAGGTGCTGCCACATCAGAGCAAACAGCTATGTCCCAAGAGTGGGCACCCTGGGACATTGCAGGAGCCAGACTTGTGGGGTGGCGGTCCCCAGGGCCCTCTTGTCTCCCTGAGAAGGGCCACACGGCCCCCCTCCAACTTTGGTGGTGCCCAGGGTTGGGGATCTGAAACGGACCCCCTCCTTGTTATATTTTAGCCCTGGTGATGTGGTGGTCCCTAGAGCTGCGGGGGTGGCCTGGTCACCCCACACTGAAGTTCATTAAGGCCCCAGGGAGGTGGCAGTCTGTGAGGCTGTTGTGGAGGCCACACAGCCCCGCATTAAATTTAAATTGACCCCAGTGAGGTGTGGGTCCTCGGGGATGCCAGGGGCTGTGGGGCCCCCCGCATTCTATTTCATTAAAGCTAAGGGAAGGAGGCGAACCCCTGGGTTGCTGGGGGAATATCTCCCCTGTATTAGATTTCATTAAAGCCCCAGGGAGGTGGCGGGCACCAGTGTGTGAATTCACAGCAAAAAAAATGTTTTTAAAAAGTGCTTTTTTGACCTGGCGGGGTCCCTCTCGAGTATCTACAACTCGTGCCCTAAGGTAACTATAATTTGCACCCTTGCCATGCACTACTAATTGCCCCACAAATTGTGGCATAACATCATTTATTGTATTTGCAGTAAAACCTTTGACAAAAAATCTGTGCATATTACTTGAGATACCTCTAAGTATAACAGGTGAATTTCTATGGTTTTGTATGTTTAAAATGTGAGCTGAACTATAACGTTCCTGTAACCTTTGAATTTTTAAGTGAATATATACATCAGATTTGGAGGAGCTGCCCGTCACCTCTGATAAGAATGATTTACTTCATTAGATGTATATCATTTTTTGCAATTAAACACAGTCAACACAGAAAGCCACCAAAAGGAAAAGAAGGAGACAGCAGAAAAAGGAAAAAAGTTCACAGAGATGGTGGCACCAGTAAAAGACAATTTGTCACATTGGGAATCGACACGACAATCCCACTGAAAATAATGGGTGAGAATCAATTGACTGTGATTAATTTGTCTTCCCATGTTCTGACAATTGATGTTAGGGATTATTGTAACTGGTTATGTCCTTTTGCTTAGAAGCAAACTTTGATTATTGCAGGACGCAAATTGACCTGTTTTCGTTTATTTGTAAAGTGAAATTGAAAACACTTTTTTGCAGCAGGAACTGAGACAACAGAAATATACACCCTCTACTGTTGCTCCTTTGAATGATCAGATTTTTGATAACCTCTTCATATGTGACATTGAGGCTTTAACTGCTTTGGTGGATTTGGGAGGGGGGTGGGGCGAAACAGATTGGGCTTCTGAAAAAAATGTTTTATGTTCTTTCAGTTTCGAGTTGGATAAGACCAGTATCAACCCATTCAAAACAAAATCTAGGTGTAACCCTACAACTCAACACATGACAACATTGACACTTACCATGAAGTTGTTACTCGAGATCTCATGAAGCTATGATTATATTTTTGAAATTAGTATGCACACAGTCTTACAAAGGGGCGGAAATTAGCTTTAGAATCTTTAGTGAAAAAACGTAAAATTGTCATCAAACCCTCTAAAAAAAAGGGCAATGTGGGCCTTTGAGACATTAACAAATATCAAGATGAGAGAATTAGGCAACTGTCTGGCAGTTATGAAGTAACCACCATAAGCATATACAGGCAGACCACTGTGCAATACCATTCTCATTTAGGCAATTGGAGGGAGACAGGCCTTCTCAATACTGAAGAATGCCAATTTCTTCTGGTGACCAAACCTTTTATACCTTGTTTTTACAAGTTACCGACTGTGCATAAAAACAGTGCGAATCCACCAGGCAGGCCTATCATCTCTGCTAATAATAGTTTGCTGGAATATACTTCAGTTTATCTGGATTTTGTCTTGTTTCCTTATGTTTTAAATGTACCCTCCTACTACAGGGATAGTACTGTTTTTTTTAAACAAGGTGAATGGAATCCCCTGGCAAGAGGTCTACTTGTTGGTGACTAATGATGTAGTTTCATTATACATTTGCATTTATCATAATTTTGGCATTGAGGCATTCAGAAATTTCTATAGGGCAAAGCAATCTGCATGTATGACCATTCACAAATGTTTCTGGAGGCGTTGAGGTATTGTTTGGAAAACAACAATTTTTGTTCAATGGTGTTGTGTATCGACAATTGGTCAGGACCGCAATGGGAAGCTGCTTTGCTCCCTGCTATGGAGGCATTTTTAAGGGCTGGTGGGAAGAGAAGCATGTGTGGATTGATGACAACTATAACTATAACTGATATATATTTTTCTGAACATGCTATATAGATGATCTTTTTCTCATCTGGGCAGGCCCTAGAAGTCAGTTACTTGCCTTCCTAACACATATTTTAGACAACAACCTCAGCTTAGCTTTCACACACAAAATACATGATACTCAGATGGGATTTTTGAATGTTCATCTCAAAATTCTCAGTGGCACACTCCACACCACTTTGTATTGCAAAAGCACAGCAAGTAACAGCTTGCTCCATGCCAACAGCCATCATCACAAAAATGGAGTATTCCCTTTTGTGAGTTTCTGAAGGCTAAATGGAACTATAGCACAGTGGAGGCCTACTGGGAGGAGGAGAGTAGAATGATACAAATATTTAAAGCACAGGGTATCCACTGAAAGTTTTGAGGACAGTCAGTGACAAAGCCAGGAATTTTATAAGGGACAGCTTAGCCAACGAAATCTGTAAAGAAAAGGGAGACACTGACATAGTTAGACTGATAACTACATTTAACAAAGAATCAAAGAAGGTAAAAACGGCCTCAGCAAGACACTGCACCTAATTTGGTTGGATCTTGTAAGAGGAGACCAGATATCATCATACCCTATAGCAACATACCAGAAGGCTAAATCCAAATCAAATGGTGTATCAATTACCCACTAGGAAATCAGTTAACATTAACAAATTTATCATGTGCACTAGTGATCATTGCATAAATGTCATAACTTGCTCCTGGGGATGACCATACTTTGGGAGCACCGTATTTCCATTTAAAAATAGAATACTTGAATATTTAAAAGCTACTAAGAATTCTGGCCAAAGTTACCCTGTTGCTAGGCATTGTTCTAACAAACATGCATAAAACCATGATCCTTTGTCATTTTTTGGCATTGACAGGATTGATAATTCCATTCAAGTGTATTGTAAGAATAAAATGAGAATTCTAGAATCAGATTACATCATTCTGCTCAACAGCAAGGCTTCCAATGGGTTGAATAGGGACAATGAACTTCATGGTTGAGTTAGTATCTCATGTTGATGACTTTTACTTTGGCGAGCGGGTCGTATGGTGGAAAGAGTTTGCCATTTTTGTCATGGAACTGGAAACTAACTCCAGAATAGGGAACAGGATATTTGTATGTCACATGGGGTTTGTAACATGAATATTATTTTTGCTATGGTTTAGATGCTCCAGTCAGAGAGGTTTTACTAAAAATTAGGGGTTGTTTGCAGCATGATATGCATTTGGTGATCAAGCAATGTTAGTGTTTGTTTTAAACATTACCATTGTATTAATTGTGCAAATAACGAGAATGAGACATTGCTATTAGGACACTCGGCTGACATGTTTCCAATGTCAACAATTGGGAGATTCAATTAAAATAATCTATTTGAGTATGTCTATAGGGTGACACCCTGTCTGCATTTGGAGGGTATTAATAATGTAACACAGGAATTAGGTCATTTGGCCCAAATATATCAACATGTGATTCAGGTTACTGTTTTTTGAATGTCTTAAATACTATGATATCTCGCTTGTTAGACCATGTTTAGAAAAGGGGCCACTGGGTCATGTCACACTTGTTTGAGTAAAACATGGATATAATACAATATTGGAATAAATGCAAATTTTGCCTTAAGATAGCATTTCCACTATGTGGTACTACAAGAATCTTTATGCAATGATTTGTGCTTTTATGCAGTACTAGCTGCAACTTCTAACCAAGCATTACAAATTTGAACCATTTTACCCAGAGACGTAATGTAGTCTTTCTTCTAAAAATATGGTTTGAAACCTTGGGATCATTTGCCACTTTGTTTATGTTTAGGTTGGAAAGTGGATCATTGGTAAGGGCAGGAAAGTTCCAATACTTAGCAATAGGTCACTAACATTCACTAGGTTCACTTGGTCTCATTACATTAACCCCAGCTCATCACTTTGTAGCTTAGCAACAAGGCTTATCTCAGGAGACAAAGGGCCTGATTCCGACTTCGGCGGAGGGGATTACTCTGTCCCAAATGTGACGGATATCCCGACCGCCGAATTACGAGTTCCAGAAGATATAATGGACTCGTAATTCAGCGGGCGGGATATCCTTCACATTTGTGATGGAGTAATCCCCTCCACTGAAATCGTAATCAGGCCCAAAGTGTGTGAAGCATTCAAATATCACAAAACAGTAATAAAATAAAACACAGGAAACAGCTTAAGAATCCAAAATAAATTTATAAAAATACGAAATATATTTATTGTTAATTGGACACCACAATGAATAAAATCAGATAAGGGGAACCAGAGATATGAATTTTTAAAGAATAAGGCCCTCATTATGACATTGACGATAAATGCCGCTTACCGCCATGGTGAAGGCCACCAACATACCGCCACAGTTCGCCATATTATTACATGCATCCACCAAACTGACAGAATACTGTCACATACACAAATCCGCCAGCCCAAAGGTCAGTGCTAAATTGGTCGGTACCCATACCGCTACGCCAACAAAACAATGGTCACCACATTATGACCCATGAATCACCACGGCGGACATTCAATGGTGGTAAACCATTGGCAGTACACACCGGTGCGCTCAGAATGGCCACCCAAATACAAAACAACACAACATTGGCCAATACCAGAAAAACACACCTGACACTCATATACACACCACACCCACACACCAACCACACTATAAAACACACTCCCACATTACCCCCACCCTTCACGAATACCAAAAAGCGCCACAAGACTAACATGAAGACCACTGAGACAACTATGCACACACACCACAAACACCTTTCCATCCATCATGCACCCCACATCCCACACCACATCACTTAACACCCTCTGCACAACACACACCACACAACACCCATGTCCCCACTAAGGAACCCCAGTTTCAGTGATGAGGAGTTGTGGGTCAAGGTCAAGGAAATAGTCAGGGTAGAGCCACAGTGGTTTGGAACACAGATACAGCAAATATCCATTGCTGGGAAGATGGAGCTATGGTGGAGAATCGTTGACAGAGTGAACGTCGTGGGACAGCATCCAAGAACAAGGGACGACATCAGGAAGAGGTGGAACGACCTACGGGGGAAGGTACTTTCTGTCAGCAAGGCACCAGCTCACCATCCAGAGGATTGGCGGTGCACCCCCACCTCCTCCCCCACAGCTCACAGCATGGGAGGAACAAGTATTGGCAATACTGCATCCTGAGGGACTCACTGGAGTAGCCAGAGGACTGGAAACCGGTGAGTCAATAATTACTACTTATCACCCACCCATACCTGCATGCCATCACACCCCCTCACCCTCACTCCCATCACTCCATTCCATCCCACACACTGCACCTACACATCTGACTAACACCAATGCTAAGCCGTGCATGCTGTACCAGTGCATGGACAGCCCTCCCAGCCCTGCATGGACACCCATCACCAAAGCATGCACACCATGGAGAACTAACAATCCCACAATCCATCACCATACACAAACAAATGTGGCAGGGCAACAGCAACAAGAGAGGGGAAGCAAGGGATGTTCAATATGACACAAACATGATGTATAATACATCACTTACTTTCCCACAGGTGCCCCAGCCAAACTCAGCGGCGAGGAAGTGCCACGACTAACCAGTTCCCCAACAGAAGACACTTCCAATGATGAATTCTGGACTTCAGGATCTGGATGAACTACCTTGCCCATCAGGGACCACTGGTCAGTGAACCACCAAGCCCACTCATAGTCCATCACAGAGCCTCCCCCATCAGTATTGAACACCACAACACCCACCCAATGTCCCCACACCTCTGTCCCCAGGACACGTCAATCAGCAGTGTGCCCACCTGTACAGGGACCCCAGTCCACACCTCACCCCCAAGAAAATCAGGGACCTGGGGTCAGTGGCAGAGGGCACACTGTTCAGGGGACGGAGGCACAAGGGAACAGGGACACTGGGAGGACTGCTTTGCTCTAGGGGGAGGACAGACCCAGGGAACTGACTCTCCAGGAGGCAGACACTAATGTCCTGGGGGCTTACCAACAATGCCAGTACAAGATGGGCCAGATCCTTACGAACATACAGGAGAACAAGCGGCTGCAGGAGGTACACCATCAGGAGGTCAGGGAGGATTTGCAGGCCCTCAACACCACCATGGTCTCCATAGCCGGGGTTCTGGCAGCTATGGCCAACATCATGAGGGAATGGACAGCACACCAACGAGACCCTACCGCTAGCCAGTCTACTGACCAGCCCGCCACTTCCGCTGCAGCTAATGGGCAGGAGGCCCTGCCACAAGACCCACAGGCCACCAGCACCCCTCGTCCTGCAGAAGTTGAGCTATCCCACAAACATTCCCTGTGACACAGACAGAAGCCAGAGACACCTGCCAAGACCAAGACCACCGTCAGGAAATTAGACTCTCCTGAATGTCCCCCTTGTGTCCCACCTTGTCACTGTGACCATTTTGAACTGCCTTTGCTCCCCTTCCTATGGCCCCTTGGACACTGGACCTGTGCTACAAGCAGACTGGAAAATACCCTGAACTAACCTCTAACATCACCCCATTCTATTGTACTTTTCCATCATTTATTTGCACTACAATAAACACCCTTGAACACAATCTGAGTGAAAGTGTTTTATGTAATGAAAATGTGCATAAATGGAAAGTTACATCTTGTGCAAATTATCTGAACACTGTGATAACATACATTTTAAGACCTGTATCTCTCTGTAGACATCACATCAGTACACTGTTGTCATATCACCAACATCTGCAAAATGAGAAGCCATAGGTGTAGGAGGCTGGTCTGGCTTGTAGTGGGTACCAAAGGTACTTACACCTTGTGACAGGTCCAGTTATCCCTTATTAGTAGAGAAGAGGTGTTTCTGGCAGCTTAGACTGATAGAAGGTAGATATGGCAAAGCAGCTTAGGCTGAACTAGGAGACATGCAAAGCTCCTACTATACCACTTATATCATATGCACAATATCATAAGAGAACACAATACACAGGGGGGTCATTACGACCCTGGCGGTCGGTGGTAAAGTGGCGGTAAGACCGCAAACAGGCCGGCGGAAAACAAAATGGAATTATGACTGCAGCGCTTATCGCCGCGGTCATCCGCTACTTCACCATTCCGACCGCCATGGCGGTGAAGACCGCTGGGCTGGAGATTGCGGTCTCCAGCCCGGATGTCGTCACTAGACAGCCGACGGTATCAGGACCCTGCATACCGCCATGGATCTCGAGTGGTTGGGAACCGCTATGAGATCCATGGCCGTAGGCACTATCAGTGCCAGGGAATTCCTTCCCTGGCACTGTTAGAGATATCCCCCACCCCCGCTACCCCCCACGAATCCTCCCCCCACCCCCCACCCCCCTGTCACCCCCCAAAGGTGGCACAACCCCCCTCTGCGCCCCGACCCCGAACATGCACATATATACACCCCTACACGAACACACACCCAACATGCACATATACACACCCCTACATGCACACATACAAACAGACATCGAAAACAGAAAGAGCATAAACACTGAGGTTCTGGTTAGCAGAGCCTCAGTGATACAGTTAGGCACCACACAGGGAACACATATAGGCCACAAACCTCTGAGCACTGGGGTCCTGGCTAGCAGGATCCCAGTGACACATAACAAACACACTGACAACATAGAGTTTTCGCTATGAGCACTGGGCCCTGGCTAGCAGGATCCCAGTGAGACAGTGAAAACACCCTGACATATATTCCCAAACAGGCCAAAAGTGGGGGTAACAAGGCTAGAAAGAGGTTGCCTTCCTACAATAGCCACACAGAACACATCAATAATCAGAGGAATGGTCAGTTCCACTGTCTCACCTGTGTGTCATTGGAAGTATTGAGGTATAACCGATGTTCTGTTGTCCACATCCTCATAGTCTGCCTACTCCTCCTCACTGTCCTCAGGGTCCACTGCTGCCACAAGGGCATTTCCAGTTTCCTCCTACTGCAGATAAGGCACATGTCATTTGAGGGCCAGATTGTGCAACATGCAGCATGCCACCACTATCTGTCAGACCTTCTCGGGTGAGTAGCACAGGGATCCACCAGTTAGACGGAGGCATCTGAACCTGCCCTTCAGGAGGCCGAAGGTCCTCTCAATAATTCTCCTGGATCGCCCATGTGCATCGTTATAACAATCCTCAGCCCCTGTCCTGGCATTCCTTACAGGGGTCAGGAGCCACAATAGGTTTGGGTAGCCAGAGTCACCTGCAAGTATTGAGGTACAAACATTAGCCTTATACAATTATATGGGGTCAACACCAGAAGGCATACACTGCCATATATTGGGTCGGGGCTCATCCTCACCAATTAGCCACAGCCTGTGCCTCTGTAGTTGTGCCATCACATGTGGAATGCTGCTATTCCTCAGGGCGAAGGCGTCATGCACCGACCTAGGATACTTGGCACTAACGTGGGAGATGTACTGGTCAGCCAGGCACAGCATTTGCACACTGAGTGAGTGGAAACCTCAGATTCCTGAACACCTATTCATTCTGGTCGGGGGGAGGACAAACGCAACATGTGTACCATCAATCACCCACTATAATGTTTGGTATATGTCCCATTGCATGGAATTCTGCCTTCACAGTGGCCACATTTTCGACCGGGGGAAAGCAATGTAGCTGCAAATGTGTTTAACGAGGGCAGACAAAATCCTTGCCAGCATGATTGAGAACATTGGCTGTGACATTCCTGCTGCCAAGCCCATTGTCATTTGAAATGAACCAGTTTCCAGGAAATGGAGCACTGATAGAACCTGCACCAGAGGGGGAATCCCAGTGGGATGACGAATAGCCGATATCTGATCAGGCTCCAATTGACCACACAGCTCTGTGATTGTGGTCCTGTCCAGTCTATAGGTGAGTATTATGTGCCTGTTTTCCAGTGTAGCCAAGTCCAGAAGGAGTCTGTAAACAGGGTCTTGCCTCCTCCTCCGATTCCTCCGTAGTGGTAGGTATCTAAGGAACACACGAGTGAGTAGGCTGTCACAATTTGAACAATGGAAACACCACCTCAGTGTACATAGAGCAGTACTATGATGGGACATTGGTAACGGCAATGTATGTGCAAATTATAAATATGACGCAGTTCTCGATTATCTGAATATTGTCCACCACCATAAAATGCCAATATCGTGTGCTATATGTAGAGACAGGTGAAAGTGAGCTGACTCCACCAGCGTTGCACGTCATGGCGGAAGGCGGTCTTGCACCGCCGTGCTATTCCTCATTGGATAACATGGGGCTCTATGGAGTACAGTGGCCAATGGAGATCACCAGTGGCGGTGGTGGTGTATGCCGCTACGGACATGACTGTAATTTTCTCTCCATAACCTCACACAATTCATGACTTTCCAAAGGACAACACCTACACTGTGTATGCTGCTGTGACATGTGTCTTGATCCTGCAATGGCCTGTGTGACCGGGGAAAGGGTCCCTGCTTTCACTTCAGAGGAGTTGGAGCATTTGGTGGATGGGGTTCTACCCTGTATAGGCAGCTGTATGGGCCTCCAGACCAACAGGTGAGTACACCTTGGGCACAAGGTATGTGGCAGGGTTGCATGGAGATGTGTGTGCAAGCATAATGTCATTTGGGGGGGACGTATGTCTGGTGGTAGTGTACATGATGGGCGCTGAGTAATGTGTGCACCAAGGGGGATGTAAGGGGATTTGTGGGCCATATGTGTGACAGGCTGAAGTGTATGTGTAATGGTGTCCTCGTGTCTGTGTTTCCTCTGCAGGTCAGTGCCCATTAGAAGAAAGGATTGTGGCGTGCCATCACCAAGGAAGTACAGACTCTGGGGATCTACAGCAGGCAGAGCACCCACTGTAGGAAGAGGTGGGAGGACCAGAGACGCTGGGTGCGGAAGACCACAGAGGCCCAGCTGGGGATGGCCTTCCAACAAGGGTGGGGTGCCCATCGGAACCTGACCCCCCTGATGGCCTGCATATTGGTGGTGGCCTAACCAGAGCTGGATGGTTGCTTGAGGGCATCACAGCAGTCACAAGGGGGTGAGTGCAGTGTGCATTACAACTATTATTGGTAGGCGGCATGATACCGTGGTGGTGGGTATCAGTTAGTGGGTGCCCCTTAATGCCAGCTCAGAGAACGCAGCGTGATCCAGCTCAGGGTTAATGGGTATATTGCTAAATCTGGTAACATAGCTAGGTTGCATACTATGTCAGACAGGGCATGGGGGTTCCAGGAGGGGTGCAGTTGGCGGTGTTTGGCTCTCATCTTGCTGTGGTACCTAGCCAATGTAATGCCAGTGTGTTTCATGGGTCACAATCCTGATTCCTGTGTGTGACAGTAATGTGTATGCCATCTGTGGTGTTGGTGCTGTAATTGACCTAGTGCTCCCTTTCTCTCTACCCTACCTTTTTTCTTCTGTCATCCTGTCCATGTGGACATTAGCATCATCTGGCGGAGGAGCAGGGGCACCGGCGATAGGGGGAGCTGCATCCCACAGGACCCAGAAGGCAGAGTCCACTGACACCGAGAGGACTAGTGGGATGAAGGGCGAGGGGAGCACCACGGCAGAGATAGGAGGTGACAACACTGACTCTGATACGTCCTCTGATGGAAGCTCCCTGGTGGTGGTGGACACCTCTGGGACCACCCCAGCTACAGGTACAGCTGCCACCCCCATACCAGCACTGCATTCCCAGCAGCCCCTCTCTGAGTTGCCCATGCTCGCTCACCCAGGAGGATGGGCCTCTCATTCGCCCCAGGGACCTCAGGTCCTGACCCAGTGAGCCCTGCTGCCCTCAGCGAGGAGGCTATTGACTTCCTAGAAACCATCTCTATAGGGCAGTCAACATGGTGAATGCCATCCAAGGGCTGGCATTCCAGATGCAGCAAAACAATGCATTCCTGGAGAAAATTCATGGTACATTGACGGCCTAACAGAGATCCTTCCAGGCTCTGGCCTCCTCTCTGATGGCAACCATGGTCCCTGTTCCTACCACCCCCCCTCCCACTACCACTTCCCAGTACCAATCTCCTCAACCCCAACCCATCCCATGCACAAATACAGACAAGCAAGTACACAAACCATCACACAAGAGTGGCTCAGACAAACACAGGCAGCACACTTCAGGCCACAAGCACTCACACAAACAACAGACAGTTGCACACAGGACAACATCCCCTGCCTCCCCCTCCTCCTCCTCCCTCACTGTCATATCCACACTCACACCTGCATGCACTGCATCAACAGCCACCCCCACCATCAAAACACCATGCAGCACACACACCTCACTTGCAGACACCTCCACAATATCCATCCACACATCCCCTGTGTCCTCTCCCACCATGTATGCCCCCACCACCTAAGAGACACAAACGCATGCACACAGACACCCAACAGCCATCCACCTCACATGAGCACACTTCCCATGCAGCTGCATGCCCAGCAGATGTACGCCTCCCACAACCACTCCCTCAACCTCCACTCCCATCCCTCCTCCCACATCCCGCCCCAATGCCCCTAAGAAGCTTTTCCTTGCATGTCTTGACCTCTTCCCTCCCCTTCCACCCCCGTCCTGCCCGTAAGAGCAGGGTCCCAACGACCCAGCCCAGCACCTCAGCCAAACAGTCCACAGGGACAGTGGAGGCACCTCCTAGTCATGGAGGCAAGAAAGAAGAACCCCAGTCCACCACCCAAGAGAGGGAAGGATCCCACTCCACCACCCAGGAAAGGGAAGGATCCCACTCCACCAACCAGGAAAGGGAAGCATCCCACTCCACCACCCAGGAAAGGGATTGATTCTCCTCCACCACCTAGGAAAGGGAAGGTTCCCATTCCACCAACTAAGAGGAGCAAAAGCCTACAACCCCCTCAACATCAGTGGTAAAGGTGCCCCGACCTCAGGCTGGGGCACAGCAGCCCTGACCTCAGGCTTTGACACAGCAGCCCTCACTTCACGCTGGGACACAGCAGCCCTCACCTCAGGCTGGGACACAGCAGTGGACATAGCAGCCCTCACAAAAGGCTGGGACACAGCAACCATCACCTCAGGCTGGGACACAGAAGCCCTCACCTCAGGCTGTGACACAGCAGCCATCACCTCAGGCTGGGACACAGAAGCCCTCACCTCCAGCAAAGGGCATGTAGGCCACCCCCCGGGACTGTTGTGCAAGGAGCCCCCTCCAGAACCAGTGGGCAAGTTCCCCATTTCAGAGACTGTGACCTTGCACTCTCCAGCATAGGGAAATGGGCATGGAGCCCCCTCCGGAACCAGTGGACAAGTTCCCCACTTCAGCTGCAGTGCCCCCACCCCTCATCCACCTGAGGTACCTGGCCATTCCCACCATGATACCCCTGCACACTGTAGTGCGGATTAAGTCAGGGAAAGAGTTGGGGCTTAGACTGTGGTCATGTGAGCTTTTTGTACATTGGACTGGCCATTGGCCCTTTCTGCACAGTGACTCATGTGTATCTTGTCACATGGCCAATATTGTGGCTGTTTTCATCCAATTACCTTTTCAGTTATGGAATGCTGTAGTCCTTGCATTATTATGACGTGTGTCCTGTGAGACTGGTTTTCCTCTGCAGCTGGTTGTGTGTATGGTGTGTGTGTGTGTCTGGTGTGTGTTGTGCGTGTGTGTGTCACTCTCCTTTTCTTCCCTCCATCCCACCCTTGTGTGCTAGGCAGCTGTACTCACTGTTGTCGTCTTCACCAGTATTGGTGTTCCAGGTGGAGCATGGCGTAGAAGAGCATCGGGAAGACTTGAAGTTCCTGTTCCATGGCGGCCTTGACCTTCTCTGTGTCTCCGAGGGTGAGTCTTTCATCTTCTGTGTTCTGTTTCCACCAGGCTTTTGATGGCATTGGTACTGCCCTGGAAATTGTGGAAGTGTGCTATGCCATAAAATGGTGGGCAGTACCTTGTCTTCCGTCTGGCTGTTGATAGCTACCTCCGTGGTCAATGGTGTTTACATCCATGCCCCGCTTGCATACATTATAGATGGTGCAGGCATAATGTGGCAAAAGGGTTTACAAAGTGGCACAATACATACATTGCACCACTTTGTAAAAATGGTGCAGGGAAAATGCCACTGTAGCGCTGCCTTAGCGTAAAAAAAATGATGCTAGGTGGTGCTAAGGTGGCATTAGGGGCTCTTAAATCTGGTCCTTAGTCTTTTTCCTGAAGATTTTTCTCACTAGGACAAAGTCAACATTCCGATCCCACCTCCCTGGAACCTTCTTCGTATACGCATTGCAGGAGACCTCGTTATAGAATTCTACTACTGGACTTAGACGATTGTTTGGGATGGAAATCTTCGTCCAGGCCAAAGTTGAAATTGGTTCCGACAACCCTGGAGCCCTTCTCAGATACGCTACACGGGAAGTCGTGGTCAGCTTTTTATGATCAGACTTTGGCCCTCATTCCAACCCTGGTGGTAAATGCCGCCTACCGCCATTCTGACGGCTGCCAAGATACCGTGACCGCGGCAGTATACCGCTAAGGGTATTATGACCCACACAGAGAAATCCGCCACTATACAGACACCCTCACAAGTTCACCACACCAAAGGTCAGTGATAAAGTGGCAATAGCAAAACCCACACCGTTACGCCAACAGGAATACGCCCACAGTATCACGACCCACGAATCACTGTGGCGGTCTTTTAACCATGGTAAACCATTGGCGGTACACATTGCCACTCCCAAAACACACACACACTTACAAAACTACACAACATTGGACAATTCAAACTGCACACCCATGACACACATACACACACCACACACTCATTTCACTATAAAACACCCACCCACATTACCAACAACCCTTTTCCAGAAAAAAAAGATTGCCAACAGAGAGAGACACAAACCAGGATCACCCACTCAATCTGAGCAACAGAACACCATCACCCATACACCATCCATGCACCTCACACCACACACCCCAACACAGCACCCCACACATCACCCCACACATCCTCACACATATCACTCCCACCACATCCATGGCACCCCAAAGACACACCAGGTTCTCTGAGGAGGAGCAAAGGGTCATGGTGGAGGAAATCATCCAGGTAGACCCACAGCTATTCGGATCACAGGTGCAGCAGACATCCATTGCTAGGAAGATGGAGCTATGGCGGAGAATCGTGGACAGGGTCAACGCCGTGGGACAGCACCCCAGAATAAGGGATGACATCAGGAAGAGGTGGAACGACCTACGCGGGAAGGTGCGTTCCGTGGTTGCAAGACACTAGGTAGCAGTGCAGAGGACTGGCGGTGGGCCCCCACCTCCTGCCCCACAACTAACAACATGGGAGGAGCAAGTCTTAGCAATAATGCATCCTGAGGGCCTCGCAGGAGTAGCAGGAGGACTGGACTCTGGTAAGTCAAATCTTTACTACTATATCCCCCACCCTACCTGCATGCCATCACAAACTCCTACCCCTACCCTCAACCCCATCACTCCACCACCTCACATACACCCCACCATCACCACCCACCCATCCCAATACCAAGCCCTGCATGCCATACCAAGGAATGGACCCCCATCACAGACCTGCATGGACACCCATCATCACAGCATGCCCATTAGAGAGAGTCACCTAGCCCAGGGTACTGCAAAGGCGGTCCTGGAGAGGCGGGTCCATGCCAGATTTTTAGCATATCCACATTTAGAATTTCTGAAACATCTTTTTTCTAAATGTGGATATACTAAAAATCTGCCATGGACCCGGCTCTCCAGGACTGACTTTGCAGAACCCTGACCTAGCCCACAAAATCACCACTCACACAAGGCAAAGCTGACAGGACAATCACAACCATACAGGGAAACACACCCATTCACAAGATGGCACATGCAGATACAATAACACTGCATTTGCATCCCCACAGGACCCCCACTCAACATCACCGGAGAGGAGGTGCCACCAACATCCAGTCCGCCCCCCCCCAAGGAGGCCCACAGTGATGAAAGCAGCTCTGCACGCCTGGATCATGATGACCAGCCTGGCCCATCAGGGACCTCTGGACAGTCGGTTACCCTGCCACAGTCCCATACTACTACAGAGCCTTCCCCCTAGGAAACACCACCACAGCACCCACTCAGCGGGCCCATGCCACTGTCCCCAGGACACCTCAATCAGCAGTGTGTCCACCATTACAGGGACCCCAGGCAATCCCTCAAACATAGGACGATCAGGGACCTGGAGTTAGTGGCAGTGGGCATACGGTTCAGGGGACAGGGGCACAGGACAACAGGGTAGGTGGGAGGACTGCTGTGCAACAGGGGGAGGACAGGCCCAGGGAAACCACTCTCCAGGAGTCTCTCTCCAACATCCTGGGAGCATACCACCATTCCCAGGAGACCATGGGCCAGATACTGGCCAAGTTGCAGGAGACTCACCGGCTGCAGGAGGGACAGTACCTGGGGATCAGGGAGGACCTCAAACACATCTACACCATCCTGTTCACCATTGCAGGGGTGCTGGGTGACATGGCCAACACCATGAAGGTGGCAGCAGCACACCAATGGGCCGCTGACACTAGCCACACCGATGAACAGCCCTCCACCTCCACCGGTGCTAGTCGACAGGAGGCCCCACCACAGGACCAACAGGCCACCAGCACCCCTTCCCCTGCAGAAGGAGAACCACCCTGCAAACGGACCCTGCGATCCAGGCAGAAGCCAAAGAACATTGCCAAGACCCACACCAGGAAATAAGACTCCTGATTGTCACCCTTCTGTCCCACTCTGTCACCCTGTCCATTTGGACTGCCATCACTCCCCTTCCTATGCCCCATTGGACAATGCACCTGTTATACCAAGAGACTGGACTCAAACTGGAAATTCCTCCACCATCACCCCAGCCCATTTCACATCTCCCTCTACTTATTAGCACTTAAATAAACACCCTTGGAACAAATACAAATCTGGAGTCTGTCAAGTGATTTAAGTATGTATTAGTACAACATTCTGAAAACATTGCAAGTCATATGTAAAGTTATATATACATTGGTATGACCTTTACTGGGCAGCAGTAAACATACCAGGAGCCAGAGTGGGCCATAGAGATCTGAAAATAGAGATGCCAAAGGGTACAGTAAGTGACCATAGACATAGGGAAATCAGGCTGCCTTGTACAATGTCCAACAGAAAACTGAAAAGTAAAGTGAAGTTACAGTGTCTTACCTGTGTGTCACTGGAAGTACTGCAGTATGATATTACTTCTGTTGTCCACATCTTCTTCCTCTGCCTCCTCTTACTCACTGTCCACAGGCTCCACTGCTGCCACAAGACCATCTCCAGGCTCATCCTCCTGCAGAAAAGGCACCTGGCGTCTCAAGGCCTGGTTGTGCAACATGCAACATGCAACAATGATCTGGCACACCTTCTTGGGTGAGTAGTAGAGGGATCCACCTGTCAGATGGAAGCACCGGAATCTGGCCTTCAGGAAGCCAAACGGTCCTTTCAATGATCCTCCTTGTTCGCCCATGTGCCTCATTGTAACATTCCTCTACCCTTGTCCTGGTATTCCTCCTGGGGTCAGTAGCCATGAGAAGTTGGGGAAACCAGAGTCACCTGCAACTATTTGAGGGATACCTGTTAGGCATACACTCACTTTTAGGGACAACCCCACAACCATAAACCTAAATCAACTGGGTGGGGACCATGGGCTCACCTATTAGCCACACCCGGTGCCTCTGGAGTTGAGCCATCACATATGGGATGCTGCTATTCCTCAAGATAAAGGCTTCATGCACAGAGCCAGGATACTTGGCATTCACATGGGAGATATACAGGTCCGCCAAACACACCATCTGCACATTCAGAGAGTAGTAGCTTTTTCTATTCCTAAACACTTGTTCATTTCTCGGGGGGACAAATGTTACATGTGTACCATCATTGGCACCAATGATGTTGGGGATATGTCCCAGGGCATAGAAGTCAGCTTTCACTGTTGCCAAATCCTCCACCTGGGGAAATACAATGTAGCTGCGCATGTGTTTCAGTACGGCAGACAATACTCTGGTCAACACGTTTGAAAACATTGGCTGAGACATCCCTGATGCCATGGCCACTGTAGTTTGGAAGGAACCACTTGCCAGGAAATGGAAGGTAAGCACCGCCGTGGACGTGACCGCCATTTTCTATGTATTCACTCACTTGCTACCTGACCTTCACCAGGAGAGCACCTACACTGCAAGTGCTGCTATGACCTGTGTCTGGAAGCAACAATGGCTCATGTGTCTGGGGAAAGGGCCCCAACCTTCACTGCAGAGGAGTTGGAGAGACTGGTGGATGGGGTCCTACCCCAGTACACTTTACTCTATGCTCCTCCAGACAAAAAGGTAAGTACACTGTGAGCATGATGCGTGGGCCATGAATGGATGGATTGCTGTGTGTGTAGGCCACATGTGGGGGGGCTGAGGCGTCCTGGCCTGAGTGCTGCATGTATTGTGGTCAATGTATATGCATCGGGTGGGAGGGATATGGTGGGCCATGAGTGTTACGGTCCCGACGGTTAACTAATTACCTCTTCTCCTCTCTTTCCTGCAGGTCAGCACCAATCAGAAAAAGGGTATTTGGCGTGCCATCACCAAGGAGCTGCGGACCCTGAGGGTCTTTGACAGGCGGAGCACCCACAGCCGCAAACGGTGGGAGGACCTGCGCTGCTGGGCAAGGAAGATGGCAAAAGCCCAGCTGGGGCTGGCCTCCCAACGAGGAAGGGGTGCCCGTCGTAACCTGAGCCCTCTGATGTTCCGCATCCTGGCGGTGGCATATACGGAGTTGGATGGGCACTTGAGGGCATCACAGCAACCACAAGGAGGTCAGAACAAATTCACATTAAGAACTTTGCGCGCGTTAAGGTTTTACCTGGGTGGGGATGTGGACTGTGGATGCCCCTAGGCCGGAATGAACATGGCAGCGTAGGTCCCTTGTTGGTCAGGCTCTGAAGCATTCCGACCCCAATAGTGTCAGTGGGCATCTACTACTGGGCAGGGACCCTCGGGCCAGGGTGGCCAAAACCCAGCCCAGCACCTCAGCCACCAAGTCCACGTCCGCTGTGGTTCCTGCAGCTGTCAGAGGCTCAAAGGGGACACCTGACAAGCCAGCTAGTGTACCACCAACCCCTGCCAAGGCTAAAACCATTCCGCCACCTGGCAAGATGAAGAAGGGGACAGCATCCAGCAAGGGGAAGGAACAACAACCACCCATCAAGCCCACCTTAAAGACTGTAGCTGCCAGACCCAAAGTGACACCACCATCTGCCAAGGTCAGGAAGGGGCACAAAACATCAGGCAAGGCACTTCAGCCATCTGAGGCTGCAGCAGAAGGGCTGGTGGCTACCAGTACAACTGCCAGCACCGCCACCTGCACTGCGGCCAGCACCGCCAGCTGCCCCGCCGCATGCACTGCCACATGCACTGCCGAAAGCACCACTACTGGCAGCAGCCCCAGTGGGCAGCCATCCGAGGCTGCAGGAGAAGGGCTGGATCCTCCCTCCACCACTGGCAGCACCCCCACCAGCACTGGCACTACCACCACTGTGCAGCCGTGACCACCGCTGGATGGACTCTAGCCCTGCCTCCATGGACTATCATGCATCCTGGTCACTGCAAATCTCGTGGCTCAGACACTCAGGTGAGGGACTGTGAACTGCCACCCCCCAAGTGTTGTATCACTGGGCACAAAGCCTCCTCCTGATCCAGTGGAGAAAGGCATCCACTCACCCTATCCTTGGCAGGATGAAGCAGACTGGGCACAAAGCCCCCTCCAGAACCAGTGGAGAAAAGCACCCACCCACCCCTTATCTTTGGAGGATGAAGCAGACTGGGCACAAAGCCCCCTCCAGGACCAGTGAATATGTCACCCGCTTGAGAGACTGTGGCTTTGCACTCCCCAGGACCAGGCAGTGGGTAAACCAGCCACTTGAGAGACTTGAGAGACTGCGGCTTTGCGCTCCCCAGGACCAAGCAGTGGGCAACCCACCCACTTGGGAGACTTGAGAGACTGTGGCTTTTCACTCCCCAGGACCAAGCAGGAGGGCAACCCACCCACTTGAGAGACTGTGGCCTTGCACTCCCCAGCACCAAGCAGTGGGCAAACCACCCACTTGAGAGACTGTGACTTTGCACTCCCCAGGACATCGCTGTGGCATGTAGCCCCCTCTAGGAGCAGTGGCGTTGTCCCATCTTCTGGCTGAGGTTCCCTCCACTTCCCCGTCCCCCTGAGGTGCCTGTGTGTTTTTGACCTGATGCCCCTACAGTGTTCTCTCTATTTTGAGACAGGAGTCAAGTGTGGGCTTGGCCTATGAGTTTGGCCCAGTATCCCACGGACATTTTGAGTGGACAATGTACCGCCTTATGTACATTATGTACATATTGTAAATACTGTTTTTGCATTTGTAACGTATATCTGACTATTTCAAATATGACACTATTTTGACTCCATTCCTTTTGTCCCTGCGTTCTTCCAGAGGGTTACGGGGTGTATATGTAATGTTGATGCATGTGTTTGTGCGTATGGTGTTGGGGGCGAGGGTGGGGGTGGGGGTGTTGCATGTGTGTGTCACTCTCTTTTTCCTCCCCCTCCCCCGTGTGCTAGGTGCAGTGCTCATCGAGGTCGTCACCACCGCCATTCGTACTCCTGGTAGATGAGAAGATACACCAACACTGGTAGCACCTGTAGTTCGGGCTCCATGGCATCCTGGTTCTTCGTTGAGTGTCGAGAGGTGAGTGGTTTCCCTTCTAAGTACTGTTTCCGCTGTGCTTTTGATGGCATTGGTACCACCCCAGAAAAGCTGGTGGATGGGCGGGTTGTAATGGGGTGGGTGGTACATTGTCTACCGCCTGTCTGTTGGCGGTTACCACTGCTGTGTTTGTTGCTACTGCCGTGGCAGTCAGAGTGTTAAAGTGGCTGTCTATTTTGGCGGTTTTCGCCGTGGTCGTGATTCCATTTTTCTTACCGCCAGCCTGTTGGCAGTATTACCGCCGCTTTAACACGGACCGCCAGGGTTGTAATGAGGGCCTTTGTTTTTTCTAGCTTTTTCTCTGTTACGTCCGACAACCCTCCACAGCAAGCTGATTTTGAGTCCACTCGTCAGATTGCCTTATGGGTGATTGACTGAGTGCATGTATGGTTGAGTGACTGAGTGCAAGCATGTGTGTGTGAGTGACTGAGTGTATGAGTGGGGTATGGGTGACTGACTGACTGCATGAGTGCACGTATAAGTAAGTGATTGAGTGTAAGAGTGCACATATGGGTGAGTGATTGAGTGCATGAATGTATGTATGGGCATGTGAGTGAGTGCTTGAGTACGTATGGGTGATTGAGTACAAGAGTGTATGTAAGGGTGAGGGACTGAGTATATGAGTGTTGTATGGGTTAATGAGTACATTAGTGGGTATATAGGGGAGTGAGTGAGTGCAAGACTGCATATATCAGTGACTGAGTGTATGAGTGGTGTGTGGGTGATTGAGTGTATGACTGCATGTATGGGTGATGTAAATGAGTGCATAAATGCATGTATGGGTGAATGAATGAGTGCAAGCATGTGTGCATGAGTGTGGTATGGGTGATTGACTGACTGCATGAGTTCATGTATAAGTAAGTGATTGAGTTTATGAAAGTACATATGTTTAAGTCATCAACTGCATGACTGGTGTATTGGTGACTGACTGAGTGGATGATTGCATGTATAGATAAGTGATTATGGGCCAGATGTAGCAAGGTCTGAATTTGCGATTCGGAAATTGCGAGTCGGTGCGACTCGCAATTTCCGAATCGCAAATTCGGATGCAGAACGGTGTCTCAGACACCGTCTGCGACTCGCTATGGGGTCGCAAAGACCCACCACATTAATATTAATGAGGTGGGGCGCATTTTGCGACCCCATAGCGAGTCCCTGCACTCACAGGGATGGTGGCCTGCTGAAGTCAGCAGACCTCCATGTCTGTGACTGCTTTTTCAATAAAGCAGTTTTTTTTTTATTTTGCAGCCCGTTTTCCTTAAAGGAAAACGAGTTGCAAAATAAAAAAAATAACAAAACCATTTGGTTTCGTTTTTTCAGTGTAGGCAGTGGTCCATTGGACCACTGCCTGCTCTGAAAAAAACTTTTTGCCAACATTCACAAAGGGGAAGGGGTCCCATGAGGACCCCTTCCCTTTTGCGAATGAGTTACCACCAGTGTGACACTGGTGGTAACTGCAAATTGCTTTGCGACCGCATTCGCGGTCACAACGCAATTCTGCATTGCGATGCGAGTCGCAAATAGGAAGGGAACACCCCTTCCTATTTGGGAGTCGCATTCACAATTTGCGAGTTGGTACCAACTTGCAAAGTGTGAATGTGCACCGCAGAAGGCTGTTTGCATGGCGCAAACTGCGATTTTCGAAGTTTGCACCATGCAAACGGCTTCCTACATCTGGCCCTAAGTGTATGAGTGGTGTAGGGAAATTGACTAAGTCTATAAGTGCATGCCGTGAGTAAGTAAGTGAGTATATGAATGGTGTGTCTGTGACCAAATGAGTGCATGAGGGGTTTATGGGTGACTGACTGAGTACATCAGTATTTTATGGGTGAGTGCATGAGTGGTGTATGGGTGATTCACTGAATACATGAGTAGTGTATGGCTGAGGCAGTGACTGTATGAGTGGTGTATGGGTTATTCACTAAGTACATGGGTAATGTATGGGTGAGTGAATGAATGGATGAGTGGTGTGTGGGTAATTGAGTGAGTGCATGAGTGCATGTATATATAGGTGAGACAGTGAGCATATGACTGGTGTATGGGTGACTGAATTAATGTATCAATGATGTATGGGTGATTGATGGAGTTCATTAGGGGATGTATGGGTAAGTGAAGGTTTGTCAGAGTGCCTGTATCAGTAGGTGAGTGTGTATCTCACTGCATCTATGGGTGAGTGATTGCTAGTGTGAGTGGCTCAATAGGTGAGTGAGTGGTAGTGTGAGTAACTGCATTAGTGAGTAAGTGGCTATGTGAATAGCTGTATGAGTAAGAGAGGAGTCTGTGTGGGTGTGTGTATGAGTGACTGAAAGGGTGCATGAGTGGCTGTATGGGTGAGGTAGTCCCTATGTGAGTGTCTGTTTTGTTGAATGAGTACTTCTATGGGTGAGTGAATGGTTGTGTGAGTGTCTCTGTGGGTGAGTGATTGGTTGTGTGAGTACCTGTATGAGCAAGTGCTCAAATGATTGATATATGACATGGCAAGAATAGTTTATGTTTAATACCACTCTCCATGCTATCTCTGAGCAATATGTCTGTGCTCAGGAACTGTTTTGACACATCTAATGTCTTTCATTTTCACTTTTTTTGTACTCTTTTCAGCTTTTATACTCCTTCACCATAAACAATGGTCTGTATAAAGCATCATCTTTGAACAGTGGGGAAAAAATAATCAATGGATTGTTAAAAAAACAAAGCTGCACAGTATATCACTTCAAATAAGTGATACTATGCATTGCACTCATTACAATTCATTAATTAGTGGCTTTCTCTATAGTGACTACAGTAATTTAGACAGGCAGATTTAAAAAAAAATCTTGATTAGTTATATCTGGTGCAATATCAGAAAAATGTGAAGTGCTTTTCAATTTTAGAGATCTTCCTGAAAAAAACATCATCCCTGGTAGGCCAAATTATGTCTAAACTGCTGATAATCCATTCATAAAAAATCCTACACAGCAGTTATTTTCCTCAATTAGAATGGAAAGGTTTGGTTGGAGAAACAAAAGGGGACTTTTTTTTTAGTTTTCAAGGAATCTTATTCTATCAACTTTAGGCTGCTGTAATTGGAGTATTTTCTTATGGTTTCAGACTTCAATTAGAAAACTTTGTATAAACTTGATATATTAACTAATTTCTGGAACATCACAAGGACTCCTGACATTCGAGGATCTTTTATGAAGACATTATCCTTAATAGGCCAAATAACGTCTAAAATGCACATGAACCACATAGAGAAAACACTGTACCAGTTTGTTAACCATAATTTAATAATAAAAAAGAGAGGTTATGAGTTTGGTAGTTTGAAGGGAAATTTTGGTTTGTATTTCAGGTTGCTGTCACTGCATTCTGGCAATCCAGTTTAGCTTTTTAAATATACAGTGTAATGTCTATGGGTTGTATTAACTCCTTTCTGAACGATGATAATCAAAGTAGTAAAAGTTCTTCTTGAAAGTGATATTTGTCCAGTTTTGAATTTGAAATTTTATAATTTTATAATTTGAGTTTCCACCTTGAAACCATCTGGTCTGCATTATTGTAGCATTACTATATTTTCCTGTTCTTTGTAGAAACAATTTAGAGATATGGGGCCAGATGTATCATCACGACCCTTAGCGAATCGGAAATTGCGATTTTTAAGAAATCGCTATTTCCGGCTCGTAAAGTGCCATGTATCACATTTGCGATTCGGTAATAGCGATTTCTTAAAAATCGCAAATGCTATTACCGAATCGCAAATTGCGATACCGGCCCCATTTTATGCATTTCCAAAATTGCGATTTCTGAACCAGAAATCGCAATTTTAGAAATGCAAAAGGCCAGGGTTGTGGGGGCCTAAGGCCCCCTCTGCTGCACCCCAAAATAATTTTTTGCAACATGTAAGGTACACACATGCCAAAAGGGCATGTGTGCTTTACATGTTCAATTTAAAAATGCAGTTTAACTGCATTTTAAAATTTTGCACCAGGTTACCACCCGGTTGCATATGATGGTATTTTGCATGTGCAAAATGCCATTCTGCAAAAAATCGCAATTTGCGATTTTTTGCAGCATAGCCTTGCGACCTGGATTTTGCGAATCGCAAATTTTGACTCGCAAAATCCAGGTCGCAACGCAAGAAATCGGAATTTTAGCGATTTCTAATTTGTGGTATGCGAATGCCTTTCATGCATTGCAGACCACTATTTTGCACTCGCAAACGGCCGAATTTACCATACTTGAATTTTCATACATCTGGCCCATGGTGTAATGCTATTAATTGTGTTTCACCAATGACTTTGTGTTTCACCACTGCACATTTTAGTTGCTCAATGTTCACCAGTAGCACATTACATGTTGTTCAGTTTAGCTGCCTATTGGCTTTGACATGGCATTAGACATTACATTTGGGGGGTCATTTTGACCTCAGCGGTCTTTTGTCAAGACCGCCGAGGGACCGCTGTGCTGAAGACCACCAGTGGTGGCGGTTTTCCGCTCAGCGTATTATGACTGTTGGCAGCTCTCCGTCCTTTTTCGACGGAGAGCCGCCAACAGCCATAATGGCGGTTGACGGGGAATTGGAGGTTGCTCCACCTCCACCGCCACGTCAACAGAACACTGCCTCCCAAATCACGTCCTGTGATTCGGCGTGGCGGTGTTCTGTTGACGGTGTGGTGTCGGCAGAGCAGCCCCCATGGATCCCGTCCCCTCCCGGAGGATCAATGGACCAGGTAAGTTGATCGTCCGTTAGGGGAGGGGGGTGGGGGGGTGTTGTGTGTTGTGTGTGTGCGTGCGTATATGTAGAGGGGATGTGTGAGTGCGTGTAGGCTTGCGGGGTGTTGTGTGTTTGTGAATGAGTGTCTGTATGTCTGTAGGTATGTCTGTATGGATGTGTGCTTGCATGTTTGAATGTGGATGTGCGTGTCTGACTGTGTGTGTGGCTGTTGGCATGTATGTCGGTGTGTGTGAGTGTATGTGTGTTGGTGGTGCCTGCATGCGTGTCGGGTGTGTATGAGTGATGTGATGTTGGGCGTAGGGGTGGGGAGGGGGGTCCTGCCACCTTTGGGGGGTGGCAGGGGTGGTGGGGGGTGTAGGGGAGGGAGTCAGGGTGGGGCAGGGGGCGTGGGGGAGACCCCTATCAGTGCCAGGGAAGGAATTCCTTGGCACTGATAGTGCTTACCACCATGGATTTCATGACGGTTCCAAACCGCATGAAATCCATGGCGGTCAGCCGGGTCCAAATACTGCCGGTGATCTAGTGACGACCGCCGGGCTGGAGACCCAGGTCTCCAGCCCAGCGGTTGTCTCAGCCCTGGTGGGCGGAACAGAGAAGAGGCAGATGACCATGGCGGTAACCGCCATGGTCATAATTGCAAAAATTTGAACGCCAGCCTGTTGGCGGTCTTATCCGTCTTCTCCGCCGTCCGCCAGGGTCGTAATGACCCCCTTGATATTTAGGTTAGCTGCCTATTGGCTTTAACGTGGAGTTAGACATTGCAGTTGAGACATTGCAGATGAGCTGTGTTTTTCCAAGCTGTGTTTTTCCACATGATAGACCAAGCTGTGTTTTTCACACCAGACCCTAGCTGATAAGAGTGCGTAGATTTTGTGTTTACCTCTCAATCCAATCTGAGAACGAGTGAGGCTTGGAGAATTGGCCACTCTCCAAGTTTCTTCGGTTCTCACACTGAGTTTGCTTTTAAGGATGGCTCTGGACAACAGCAGAGTTAGATAAAAACAATCTTGACTTCAGACAGGAACGGACGTCAGTTGCCTGTCCCTATTTGGGTAGAAAATCTCTTTCTTGCAGTTGAACCAGAGTCATCAACTTGAAGCCCCAGAAAGATGAAGCTGAGTTATTGGCCCTACAGCCCTACCTTACGGTGATACAATTTTGACTTTTATGCTTTGCTTTGAAGTTATGCTATACGATATACACCTGTATTTGCTGTGTACATTGCAACTGAGAAATACTTTGATATATTTTGCTTTCATTGCTGTGACTACTTTTGAACGTGTGCTTCCAACCTACTAATTTCGTCTCTCAGGAACCTCATAGTGAAGTAATAATAACAATAAAAGTCTTCTTTAAACTCAGAAGTGCATTCCAGAGAGGTTCTGTAAGCTTGGTCATAAGATAAGAGAAGGAAAGCAGAACATTTGGTCAGATCCTTATTTCGGGCAGGTCATATATTAGTTAGCATTTTATACAATTTGTCAAAAGGCACAGTTTTAGAATCTGGTAATGTTAAGTTAAGAATTTGTTCAGCATTGATGTAAAAGAGCAGTCTTCACAGTCATAGTTCCATTTGTAACTGAGTCCAAATAGATCATCAATATTTATTTCTTCTTGTTCTAAGACTCAAAGGATGGCCATAATCAATAATTTTCTGTCATGTTGAGTGTAAATATTTTTGATCCTGTACATGCATCTAAAAGGTGCTGGATCCCTGGAACAGAATGTATTGCAGTTCTGTTGCTTATTAAACTTTGTAGCAAAATATACAGTGCAGAAGACATTGTCCTGTCTAATTTTTGTTCAATTTCATTGACTACATGTGGTAAATGGAACAGTACATTGAGAGCAACATTTGATTAGCAACTGACACCTGAACTGTTTTCAAACTGGTAACCTACAATTTTGCCATCATTTTACAGTTTTCTTTTTTTAGCACTCTCTGTGTTGTCCTTTCAATTCTTGAGGGTCCATTAACTGTTTTGTAATCTTCCACTTCAGGTAATGTATAATTTTCTCATAAATAGGGTAATTGGCCTAAACAAGTAGCATATAGAGTTTGTAACCGATTACATAGCTTACATCAGCACTAACTTTGTTTTCATCAAAGTCAATCAAAAACAAACACAATAATGTTCAAATATGCAACAATGTTACATATGGCATTCCTTTTTTCAATACAGAACATCCAATATTAACCAAAGCTGTATATACACTTAAACCTTATGATTTATGAATTATTACAGTATATGCTAAAGACAAAGGAAACTGTTGCCGCTGGAAGTCTTTCACAATCACAAACCGTAGAATACATCAGCCAATCTTTTTCACATCATTTTTCTGATCAAATATTATAACCAAATAGTCTACCTCATCTCTATTTTGAAAATTAATGAAATCAATAACATTTCCCATTGCACCAATTACTAAGCCTTCTTCAACATTTAAGTTACGTCGTAAAATTATTCGCCAATATCTGCAGATACGCAAATGCTTTTCCAAACCTGCTGGCTTTTGGTACTGATCACTCAAAAAAATCAAATTTGCTTGTAGTTTTTCTGTCAGTTCTATTGTGACTCCCTGATGGTCCATTTAACAATAGCTGTACTTTCCAAAATATCTTCTTTCGCCAGTTATAGTAATTTTTCAGTAAAGTTTGAGCACTCTTGAACGGCCAGCATTAAACAAACTATAGATTTCTGTTCTTCAATGAAATTGAGTATAAGTTCTGGTACTGTAATGTTAGATAGGAATAGACTCTTGATAAGTCGACTTTCCAAAGTACATTTCCCCTGATTCATCGAGAATCCCACTCTAATGTCTATTAGTATATCTTTGTGTTCCGTATCAGATGCTTGGTGCATGTTCTTCATTAATTCTTTGTAGTCAAAGTTTAACCAAATGTTCATGGTACCAATACTTACCACCTAATTTCTTGTTTCATTATGCAAAAGTGTTTTGAAAACACACTGTCATTTATAGGGGTACATTGGAATAGGTCACCAAAGACAATTACATGCTTTCCTCCAAAAAGTACATCATAGTTTGTTCCTAAAATCTGCTGCATCCATAAGTGAATGAAGACAAGCAAAATGTTTGATACCATCCTCACTTCCTCGATGATTAGTAGCTTAATTTTTTTCAATACTCTTGCTACCTCATGGCAAGCATCACCAGATAATTTCTGATATTCCAATTTATTGTCATGTTCAACAGGTTGCATTAGTATTCGATGTAGAGTCATTCCTTGAATGTTTTGTCCAGCTAATCCTGCTGGTGCTTTTACTACACATGACAAATCCAAATCTATTGTCTTCTGTAGATAACTGGTAAGAACTTCAATTAGGAAACATTTCCCAGTCTCAAGTTGTCTACTGATGCTAAATGAAGAGCATTCACAGAGTTTGTTCTTATGGAGAAATCCATGTTCCATTTTACCATTAACTTCATTATAAACTTCTCTTTGTTCATTGTTCACTTTGTTCCAATAACTGATTGAAATCCAGTTTCTTCTCTTGTCTGTTGCATTGCAATCTCCACCTCATGCATAACTATCGTTGCTTCATTTTGATTTACTGGTTCTCAAAGAGGATCTTGACTGGTTGATGCAGAACTTTGGCTGCTTTGTGAACTCGCCCTGGCTATCTGAGCAGATATGGTTCCTTCCTGTTCAATCTCATCTTTCAACATCTGCAAGTATGTTAGAAACACAGAACACTGAATACTATCTTTTACAGCATTGAATGAGCCTTCATAACAATCATAGGGCCTGATTACAACTTTGGAGGAGGTGTTAATCCGTCCCAAAAGTGACGGTAAAGTGACGGATATACCACCAGCCGTATTACGAGTTCCATAGGATATAATGGACTCGTAATACGGCTGGTGGTATATCCGTCACTTTACCGTCACTTTTGGGACGGATTAACACCTCCTCCAAAGTTGTAATCAGGCCCATAGTGTCCAAGTAAATCTGATTCAGTATGTCATGGCTTAAAGAGTTGCAAAAGTGCCAAACAGAAAAACTCTCTTCTCTCTGCAGTTTGGGAAGTAAGCTTTCTGTGGTTAATTAGATTTCAGTTGTTGTGTCTAACCAAACAACCTTCACCTCAAATGACTGCAAACCTTCCCTGTTCTATATTTTCAGTTCCATTACTTCTATACGTATAATGCTTCAGTACTTCAAAGAGACACATGTTTTCAAGATGGCGACTCCTTGGGTAGCATGTATCCAGCATGTTAATCTTTAGAATGTTTGTACTCTCAGGATCAAATTCTGTGAGGTACTGTATTTCTGAGAATGACTTTATTACTCTATTATGAGTGCTTGTGAGGCCTAGGCTTACTTACACAATCCCCTTAGATTCTGAGAACAAACTTGCTGAGCTCAATCTACCTGCGCATGTCCAATTTCTCTGTGGGAAAGGAATTTTAACCTGAAACTGTACAATTTCTTGTTAAGGCTCTTTTCTGTAGAAATGTACTCCCATATTTCTTTCATCTCTGTCTTCTCTGACTTTGTGATATAAGAAGTCACGTAGCAAGCAACATCAATAGAATTATCTGCAACAAATTTAACATCCATGTTTGCACTCCACATGTTCAGAATACCAGGGTTGTAGTCATTTATATACTTTGATGCTTCTGTTCTTTTGAGATTATAAGTATTTTTTTGTGATTTCCATGTTAGAGTATATCTCACTGCTGACAAAAACTGTTCGTTCACTCTTCCCTCTGAGATGACAGGTCATGAGAATCTAAAATGACATCTCACGTGAAAGTTTGCTTCAGATCTATATTTTCAACAACAGTATTTCTCATTCCTATGATTTTGAAATCGCAGAACGTGTTGTCTCAAACCTTTGTCAGCAGTTTCTGTTGGGATAGCGCATGTTACACACTGTGCTATGAAAGACAAGACAGACTCATCAGTATCTGTTCCAAACTTCGAGGCATTTTTTACACATAACAGTATGTGAATATGTTGAGCACCTATAGCTGGGTGCTCTTTGCGGCAAAATAAATCAGTCACTTCACCAAGAGGAGGATTTGTTTTGTTACAGATGAAGCCCATCATTGCTTAAAACCTGTGTTTAAAATATCTGCAAATACTGCTAAAGTATTGCTGGGTCCAATGAGCAGAGTCCTCCTGGTGTCTTTTATATAGGAACTTGCTTCTCGGAAGAAATTAAGCAGGTCATACCACGCACACTCAGCACAACTGAGTGTCACGAACCATATAGGTGTTCCTAGGTTTTTCAGCATGCATTTAAGCCTATCATAATGACAATACCAACACTTGTTGGTACCACATTGACATGTCATCAAATTAAATAAACTGTATTCCAGATTTCCATCTTTTCCATGAACTTTTTCAACAAACTCCCTCGCCGGCACATTCTGCATGTTCATCCCTGTTTTCAGAATATGATTAACTGCATAACATAAGCCAGACAAGTTACTTTTAAAAAAAGTAAAGAAATATATAGGGGCTACACTTGCAAAATCTCAGGTCCTCTGAGTAAATATGTACTCTGCTGCCGGTATTTGTATAGCCAGCTCATCATATCTACCTCCTACCCCAGAAGGAAACAGTTGTGGAAAACAGTGAGCTTCTAAGGTTTTCTCCCACACACTTAAGGGAGCACCTTTCACTTTTTTCATCTGAAAGAGATCAATAGCATCTCCAATAATCTATTTGGAATGTAGAGGATGAGTACTGTAGTATTAATACATTTCTTCTCTTTTGAATTTGACCTTTTGATGAAACTGTGGCATCCTCCATATGTGTAATATCTTGAAGATCATCTACATTTTTATAGTAAATATGTTTCTCTACCAGATTTAATGTTGTTTTCTTTACTAACATCTACTAACTCTTGCCATATCTTTTTTACCCTTTGGAGGGTCACCATTGACTAGGATTACAAGTCTTCTTCCAGTTCTTTCTGTACCCCTACCGTTTTAAGATTCTGCTTGAAATCTAAGCGCTGGTACAAAACCCTACCTTTATGAAATTTCTGGAGCTGAGTTGGAAGTAACTTTCCTGTCTTTGATTCCTAAACCTTCAATTCTTGAAGCTCCTGTGGAAATGAAACCAGTTCTCATTCATCATACACTGTTCTAGCTGGCATTTTATTGTGCTCTAATATATTATAACAACACTAAGGTATAGTTAGAAGTCTGAAATAACCAACGCGTTCCTCTACAAATAAATAAGCTGTGAATTCTTGCCAATTATCTCTATTCTCTTCTTCAGTTTTTGAAGACACAATAACATAACAAGTTTGACTTTTGTAGTGGGTGTGTTGACAGCATATACACACACAGTCAGGTTTCTCTGAAAAGACTGTTTTAAACTTTCTAATCCCTTCATAAAAAGTATCAACAGGATTTTCTGTCTCTTGTTCTGCTATACCTGCAGATATCAAGTCTTCATTTTCTCTACATTTTTCTTCAGGGCAAAAAAAAGATTGTACATCATTACAAACCTTTTCTACGTCTGACAGTGTAACAGGCAAAAGATCTCTGTTGAATGTGGTATACATAGTGCAGGAGTCTTCAAATGGTAAAGCCTCCTAATTAAAGTTTGCATTTGGTAGTCATGTATTGTTGACATTCTAAAATGATGAAAGGTGCTTTGGACCACTTTCTTTGATAGACATACTAGTGAGTGTTTCTATAGGTTTGTATATTTCCTTACTTTGCATGGATCTAATCCTTGCAAAATTGTAATTCCCTGTTTAAGACTTTTGCATGGAAAGATACTTTTACGCTGCATACTCAACAACTTATTTATCTAGTGTTTACATTCTGTTTACAATCAGAATCAACAGCTTTCTTTTCAGAGTAAAAGCCTTAACAACCACACCCTCAACACGTTCCTTTTGTGCAACAGGTTCTCTATTTCTTTGTACTAATTTATGTGTTTAATTAGGCTCTGAATTACTCTGCTATGAAACATTCTAACTCTAATTTTCTTGCACTGGTGCTGCCTTCTACTTAAAGTATGTGCTTCATTGTAGGATTTTTTTACTTCTCATAACATGTACTTTTACTCCTTTCTTAGTTGATCTCAAACTTTCTTTCTTATATACTTCAATTTTCTGTCTTATAAGTTGATCACACTCTATTTTAAGAAATGGCTTTGTCCTCTCATCATCACTTCTTTTTTCTTTCACTACTTTTTCTGCTTTTTGCCCCATTTGATTCTCACTTATGAGGAGATAGTATTGTTGTCTCTGTTTATTTCTTCTCTGACTTTTTAAAAGCAATGAAGTGTGCATAGTTAAGAAGAAATTAATATCTGAAAAAGAAAGAAAAGTAGATTTTAGTTGTAATTATATACTTTTACATTACACATTTTAATTGTGTCAGTACCAATGTAAACAGTTGTCTTAATATAATATCAATAACATTGTTATAATAGTTATGAATTGTATATTAATGTGCATTTATCTTGACAAAGGACTTTCAAAGGCCTACTTGAGATAGGCAGTGAGAGAGCACACACAAGCTCTGCATTACTATTTCTCACCCATGATTAAAGCAGTATTTGTCTAAAGACATGACAAGATTGTGTCAGTGCTTGCCTATATATCTCAGTGAAAGTAGAAGTCCACCTGTAGTAATGCCCTGAGACATTTCAGTACATCTGCTGGTATGTGAATGCCTATTTTATTGCCTGTATGGCTCTGTAAATGTGTACATAAGTGGTTGAACAACTACCTTAGTGCCTGTTTTGAGGAATATAGAGGTATGTGAGTGTGTCTGCAACTGCCTTTGATAGTGCTGCATATATAAGTACTTTCTGAGTATGTGAGTAAATCTAGACATTTCCCTGTCTCTCTGTTATTGGCTGAGGCACAGGACCCATGCTTTGGAAACATGATTGTCAGTTGCTTGGTGAGTGGTATGCTCTATGTAGTACTTGGGTTAATAATCTGCAGGTGCATGAGTATTTTGTGAATATGTATGTCTTTTCCTTTATGATTAGTATACGGTATAGTACTTGGTGTAGGTGCCTGCGAGTGCATGAGTTAGTTATTCCTTCATGGGTGCTGCACTCTATATAGTACTTGGTATAGGGGCCTGCAAGTGCATGAGTAACGTTTTCATCTTAAAAACAAATCTTTCTTGTTTTAAACACAAAGCACCATAGTTTAAGACTTACCAATAGCATATTTCAGAAATTAGTAATGGGTACTAAAACATGGCCTCACAGCTGTTATATACCATAAGAACCTCGCTGTGTGACACCATACTCAGGGTCTGCACTACTAGGGCTGATCCATATTTAAACACCTCATATTTAAGTAGGCATACCAGTCTTGTACTACACTTTAACTTAGTATTAGTTTAAAGAACAAATCTTACATCTAAGCACATTCAAACCTGCCTTATAATTTACCAGCACCTACCTTAATGAGCATATATGATACATTGCTGTCAACTTCAACATGTTCAAGTTTCATACACCTATAGAGCCTGTTTTTCCCTTTCAGTTTTGGCGTTGAATTTTCTTTTATAATGGAAGAAATAGGACTGCAGATCTTACAATTCAAAGAAAAGCATTGTTTCTGAACTTCACATCATGTATAGACATTTAAAAAAAATCTTGTCTAGTAATACATTGTGAACCCCTTAGCTGCTGGCCTGCCCCCCCCCCCCAACCTAAGTGCAGAGCCCTTTTTGGGGTATTTCACGCTTAGGCCTTCATAACGATTTGTCCACATAAGCTATCCATGCCAGCGTTTAGGACCAGGAAGACTTGATTCAGAAAACCACATTTTTCAATACAATTTGGAATTTTATTGGGATATACCCCATTTTTACTATTTTTTTGCTTTCAGCCTTCTTCCAGTTAGTGACAGAAATGGGTGTGGAACCAGTGATGGGTCCCAGACAGCTAAATATTTCTAAAAAGTAATTCTGGTCACTTGTTTAGATCCTTTAAGGTTTTCCTCCAGAAAGTAACAGCTAAAATAAAAATATATTGAAACTGAGGTAAAAAAGAGCTATTTTGGCCATGTTTTCTTCTTAACAGATTTTTAAAAGCAATATACCTTTACGTCTGCTGGAGTCTTCTGTTTGCGGGGATATATAGGGCTTGTAGGTTCATCAAGAACCCCAGGTACCCAGAGCCAATAAATGAGCTGCACCTTTCAATGGGTTTTCATTGTATATCGGGCATACAGCAATTCATTTGGTGAAATATAAAGACTGAAAAATAGGTATCAAGGAAACCTTTGTATTTCCAAAAAGAGCACAGGATAAGGTGTTGAGAAGCAGTGGTTATTTGCACATCTCTGAAATCCGGGGTCCCCATACTGGCATGTGAATTACAGGGCATTTCTCAAATAGACTTCTTTTTTGCACACTGTCTTACATTTGAAAGGAAACAATGTAGAGGAAGACAAGGGGCAATATCACTTGTTCTGCTATTCTGTGTTCCCCCAAGTCTCTGGATAAAAATGGTACCTCGCTTGTGTGGCTAGGCCTACTGCCCTCGACAGGAAATGCAACATGGACACATCAGATTTTTACATTGAAATCTGATGTGTGTTCTGGAAAGTGCCTACCTGTGATCTTTGGCCCCTAACTCAGCCGGTACCTAGGTAAACCTACCAAACCTGCACATCTTTTAAAACTAGACACATAGGGGAATCCAGGATGGGGTGAACTGTTGGGTTCTAACCAGGTTCCGTTACCCAGAATCCTTTGCAAACCTCAGAATTTGGCAAACAAAACACTTTTTCCTCAGATGTCAGTGCTGCAAAGTTCTAGAATCTGAGATGAGCCACAAACGTCCTTCAACCCAGCATTCACCCAAGTCTCCCTATAAAAATGGTACCTCACTTGTGTGGGTAAGACTACTGCCAGCGACAGGAAATACCCCAAAACACAACGTGGACATATCAAATTTTTCCAATGAAAACGCACATGTTTTTTGCAAAGTGCCTAGCTGTGGATTTTGGCCTCTAGCTCAGCCGCCCACTAGGGAAACCTAGCAAACATATATATTTTTGGACACTAGACACCTAAGGAAATTCAGAATGGGGTGACTTGTGGAGCTCTCACCACATTCTGTTACCCAGAATCCTTTGCAAACCTCAACATTTGGCAAAACAATAATTTTTCCTCGGATTTCGGTGCTGAAAGTGCTAGAATCTGAGAGGAGTCACAAACTTCCTTGCAAGTCTCTCGATAAAAATGGCACCTCACCTGTGTGGGTAGGCCTAGTGCCCGTGACAGGAAATGCCCTATGTAGGAAGGTACCATCTTGCCTGGCATGTTACCCCCATTTTTACTTGTGTGTTAGTTTGTTTTTGCCTGTCTCACTGGGATTCTGCTAGCCAGGACCCCAGTGCTCATAGTCTGTGGCCTATATGTATTTCCTGTGTGGTGCCTAACTCTGTCACTGAGACTTTGCTAACCAGAATCTCAGTGCTTATGCTCTCTCTGCTTTTAAAATTGTCACTGCAGGCTAGTGACCATTTTTACCAATTCTGATTGGCACACTGGGACACCCTTATAATCCCTTAGTATATGGTACCTAGGTACCCAGGGTATCGGGGTTCCAGGAGATCCCTATGGGCTGCAGCATTTCTTTTGCCACCCTTAGGGAGCTCAGACAATTCTTACACAGGATTGCCACTGCAGACTGAGTGAAATAACGTCCATGTTATTTCACAGCCATTTTACACTGCACTTAAGTAACTAACAAGTTACCTATATGTCTAACCCTCATTTAGTGAAGGTTAGGTGCAAAGTTACTAATTGTAAGGGCACCCCGGCACTAGCTAAGGTGCCCCCACATAGTTCAGAGCAATTTCCCTGGACTTTGTGAGTGCGAGGACACCATTACACGCTTGCACTACATATAGGTCAATACCTATATATAGCTTCACAATGGTAACTCAGAATATGGCCATGTAACATGTCTAAGATCATGGAATTGTCCACCCATGCCAAATCTGGTATTGGGGTGCCAATCCCATGCATCCCGGGGCTCCAGCATGGTCCCCGGGTACTGCCAAACTAGCTCTCTGGGGTTTTGACTGCAGCTACCGCTTATCCCAACCCACAGACAGGCCTCTGCCCTCCTGGGGTCTGGGCAGCCCAGTCCCAGGAGGGCAGAAGAAAGGATTTCCTCCGAGAGAGGGTGTTACACCCTCTCCCTTTGGAAATAGGTGTTAAGGGCTGGGAGGAGTAGCCTCCTCCAGCCTCTGGAAATGCTTTGAAGGGCAGAGATGGTGCCCTCCTTGCATAAGCCAGTCTACACCGGTTTAGGGATTCCCCAGCCCCTGCTGTGGCACAAAACTGGACAAAGGAAAGGGGAGTGACCACTCCCCTGTCCATCACCACCCCAGGGGTGATGCCCAGAGCTCCTCCAGTGTGTCCCAGACCTCTGCCATCTTGAATGCAGAGGTGTGAGGGCACAGTGGAGGCCTCTGAGTGGCCAGTGCCAGCAGGTGATGTCAGAGACCCCTCCTGATAGGTGCTTACCTCTCTCTGTAGCCAATCCTCCTCTGAGGGCTATTTAGGGTGTCTCCTGTGGGTTTCTCTTCAGATAATGAATGCAAGAGCTCACCAGAGTTCCTCTGCATCTCCCTCTTCAACTTCTGACAAGGATCGACCGCTGACTGCTCCAGGATGCCTGCAAAAACGTAACAAAGTAGCAAGACAACTACCAGCAACATTGTAGCACCTAATCCTGTGAGCTTTCTCAACAGTTTCCCGGTGGTGTATGCTCTGAGGGCTGTCTGCCTTCACCCTGCACTGGAATCCAAGAAGAAATCTCCCATGGGTCAACGGAATCTTCCCCTGCTAACGCAGGCACCAAACCTCTGCATCACAGGTCCTTTGGGTCCCCTCTCACCTTGATGAGCATGGTCCCTGGACCACAGGAGCTAGATCCAAGTGACCCAGACAGTCCAGTGGTCCTTCTGTCCAAATTTGGTGGAGGTAAGTCCTTGCATCCCCATGCCAGACAGTAATCCTGTGTACTGCATGAACTGCAACTGCTAGGGCTTCTGTGCACTTTTGCAAGGAATCCTTCATGCACAGCATAGCCCAGGTCCCCAGCACACCTTCCTGCATTGCTCAACTCGCTGATTTGACCACCGGCTTCATAGGACCCTTCTTTGTAGTGTTGAGATGACCACTGTGCTCAGATTTCTTGAATGCCTGTTCAAGTGCTTCTGTGGGTGCTGCCTGCTTCTGCATGGGCTCTTTGTACTGCTGAGTGCCCCCTCTGTCTCCTCCTTCAAGGGGCGACCTCCTGGTCCTTCCTAGGCCAAGGCAGCACCCATTTTCTTTCATTGCAACTCTTGCAGCTAGCAAGGCTTGTTTGTGGTCTTTCTGCATGGAAACAACTCTGCATCCTTCAGCCCTCCCTGGGACATCTTCTGTGCAAAGGAGAAGTTCTTGGCACCTTACATTTTTGCAGAATCTTTGTCTTCTTCCACCCAGAGGCAGCCCTTTTACACCTCCAGCCGGGGTTTAGTGGGCTCCTGCCCCCCGGACACTTCTGTGACTCTTGGACTTGGTCCCCTTCCTTTACAGGTCCTCAGGTCCAGGAATCTATCTTCAGTGCTTTGCAGTCAGTTGAATTGATCAAAACTCTTTTCTTTATAATTTCTCTTTCAATTTTTTTAAATGTTCATTGCAATGTTGCAAGCATCATGATGATGCAAAACTAAAGCAAGCTTTAAATAGACACAAGCCCGTTCAAAATGTATAGCTATATATAAAAATAATTTGTGGTACGGTGAATGTGGGGGACTGTTGCGAGGGCGAGGTTGGTGGAGCGGAGCTGGCGTGTTGGGTTGTGGAAGTTGAGTCGATCGTTGAGGTAGGACGGTACGGTGTTGTGGAGAGCTTTATGAGCGTGTATTAGGATTTTGAAGATGATCCTTTTGTTGAAGGGTAGCCAGTGGAGGTCCCTGAGGTGGGCAGAGATGTGTTTGTGGTGAGGGAGGTTGAGGATGAGACGTGCTGAGGCGTTCTGGATGCGCTGGAGTTTTTTATGGAGCTTAGCCGTTGTTCCTGCGTAGAGGGCGTTGCCGTAGTCCAGTCTACTGCTAACGAGGGCTTGGGTGACCGTTCTTCTGGTTTCCACGGGAATCCACCTGAAGGTCTTGTGGAGCATTCCAAGGGTGTTGAAGCATGAGGACGAGATGGCGTTGACTTGCTGGGTCATGGAGAGTGAAGAGGTTAGTATGAAGCTGAGGTTGTATGCGTGGGTGGAGGTCGTTGGGGGCGACCCCAGGGTGGCCAGCCACCAGGAGCCATCCCATGCTGACTTGTTGGGGCCGCAGATGATGATCTCAGTCTTTTCTGAATTCAGCTTGAGGTGGCTTGCTTTCATCCAGTTGGCGATAGAGTGGAGTCCAGTGTGGAGGTTGTTCTTGGCGGTTGTGGGGTTCTTCATGAGGGAGAGGATGAGCTGAGTGTCGTCTGCATAGGAGATGATGTTGAGGCCGGGGAATCGGACCCGGTTGGCGAGCGGAGCCATGTAGATATTGAAGAGGGTGGGGCTGAGTGAGGATCCCTGGGGGACTCCGCAAATGGTCTTGGTGGCCTTTGACTGGAACAGGGGGAGGCGAACTCTTTGTGTTCTTTCTGAGAGGAAGGAGGTGAGCCAGTCCAGGGCTCTGTGGCGAATTCCGGCGTCGAAGAGGCGTGTGCGAAGGCTGTGTTGACATACAGTGTCAAAGGCTGCGGAAAGGTTGAGGAGGATGAGGGCAACGATTTCACCTTTGCCAAGCCTGGTCCTGATGTCATTGGTGCAGGCGATGAGGACGGTCTCAGTGCTGTGGTTTTTGCGGAATCCAGACTGGGTGACGTCAAGTAGGCTGTTGTCCTCCAGGAAGTGGGAAAGTTGGTTGTTGACTATCTTCTCGATGACCTTAACAGGGAAGAGGAATAGGAGGATAGGCCTGTAGTTTTTGAACTCTTAGTTTTGGGCTTTTTGACTAAGGCGTTGACTTCAGTGTGTTTCCAGCTTTCCGGGAAGATGGCGGTCTCGAAGGAGCTGTTGATGATGGTCCGGAGCTGGGGAGCGATGATTTGGAGGACTTATTGAAGACGTGGTGAGGGCAGGGGTCAGCGGGAGAGCCAGAGTGGATGATGTTCATGGTCTTGGTGGTTTCCTCATTGTTGGTGGCTCAGTACGTTGGTGCAGCAGGGTGCAATGAGGTCGACCATGTCAGTGGTGGTGGTGGTGCGGGACGGCGTTGCAAAGCTTCCATGTATGTCTGTGATCTTGCGGTGGAAGAAGATGGCGAGGGAGTCACAGAGGTCTTGTGAGTGGGGAGGGTCGGTGGAGCAGGACTTGGGGTTGGTGAGTTCCTTGATGATGTTGAATAGCTCCTGTCTGTTGTATCCATTGTGTCAATCTGTTCTTTGTAGAAAGATCTTTTGGTGGTCCAGATGAGCTGGTGGTGTTTGCGGATGGCTGATTTGAGGGCGGTGAAGTTGCTCTCTGGGTGCATGAGAGTCTGAGGGGGTCTCTGATTGGGTATGTGATTCTCTGAGTGGGTCTAAAAATGTTGTATGTTTCTCTGAGTGGGTCTCTGAGTGGCTGCATGAGGGTCTGAGTGGGTCTGTGACTGGGTGCATGGGTGTCTGAGTGGGTCTGTGAGTGAGTGTGTGAGCCTCTGAGTGGGTCTGTGAGTGGTGTGTCAGTGTCTAAGTGGGTCTGTGAGTGGGTGAATGAAAGAGTGTATGAGTGTGTATATGGGTGAGTGATTGATTGCATGTATGGGTGAGTGAGAGCAAAAGTGTGTATGAGTGAGTGAGTGCATAAGTGGTGCATGGGTGAGTGAGGGGGTGAGTGGTGTATGGCTAATTGAGTGTATGAGTGTCTGTATGTGTGAGTAAGTGAGTAAGTGAGTGGTGTACGAGTGATTTACTGAATGCATGAGTGCATGTATGGGTGAGGGACTGAGTGCATGAATGGTGTACGGGTGACTGTCTGAGTGCATGAGTGCATGTATGTTTGAGTAAGTGTGTAAATGTATGGGTGAGTGAGTGCATAAATAGCTCTATTGGTGAGTGACTGGGTGCGTAAGTGCATGTATGGGTGAGTGTGTCAATGCTGCATGGGTGACTGAAAGAGTGTGTTTGTACCTGTATGGGTGAATGAGTGAGTGCATGTATGGGTGACTGAGTGAGTGAGTGAAGGCAAGAGTGTGTGTATGAATGAGTGAGTGTATTAGTGGTAAATGAGTGATTGAGTGTGTGCATGTATTTATGAGTGAGTGAGTGCATGAGTGTTGTATGGGTGATTGACTGAGTGTATAAGTGCATGTATGGGTGCATGAGTGAGTGAGTGCATGAGTGCTGTATGGGTGATTGTGCACATATGGGTTATTGACTGAGTACATGTGTGGTGTATGCATCAATGCATGGGTGAGTATGGGTGATTGGGTGTATGAGTGCATGTATGGTGAGTGAGTGGGTGCATGAATGGCTGAATACGTGAGTGAGTGCGTACATGAGTGGCTGTGTGGTTGAGTGAGTGTGTGAGTGGTGCATGGGTGTATGAAAGCGTGTATGAGTGTGTGTATGGGTAAGTGAGTGAGTGTATGCATGCATGTATTGGTGAGTGAGTGCAAGAGTGTGTGTATGAGTGAGTGAGTGCATGAGTAGTGTATGGGTGATTGAGTGAGTGCATCAGTGCATGTATGGGTAATTAACTGAGTGTATGAGTGCATGTATGTGTGAGTAAGTGAGTGCATGAGTGGTGTATGGGTGATTGACTGAGAGTGTAAGTGCGTGTATGGGTGAGTAAGTAAGTGCATGTGTGGATGAGTGAGTGGGTGAATGAATCTCTCTATAGGTGAGTGAGGGGGTACATGAGTACATGTATGGGTGAGTGAGTGAGTGTGTTAGTGGTGCACGGGTAACTGAAAGAGTATGTGAGTGCACGTATGGATGAGTGAGTGCAGTAGTGCATGTATGGGCAAGTGGGTGAGTGCATGAGTGGTGTATGGTGATTGACTGAGTAATGAGAGGTGTAAGGGTCAGTGAATGAGTGTGTGAGAGGTATATGGGTGATTTTCTGAGTGTATGAGTGCATGCGTAGGTGAGTAAGTGAGTGCGTGAGTGCATGTATAGGTGAGTGAAAGGGTGCATGAGTCGCTCAATAGGTGAGTGAGTGGGTACATGAGTGGATGGGTGAGTGAGTGTGAGAGAGGTGCATGGGTAACTGAAAGAGTGTATGAGTGTGTGTATGGGTGAGCGAGTGAGTGCCTGAGTGCATGTGTGGGTAAGTGAGTGAGTGCAAGAGTGCATGTATGAGTGAGTGAGTATATGAGTGGTGTATGGGTGACTGAGTGAGTGCATGAGTGAATTTATGGGTAATTGACTGAATGTATGAGTGCATGTATGTGTGATTGCAACAGTGGTGTATGGGCGATTGACTGAGTGTATGAGTGCATTCATGGGTGAGTTAGTGAGTGCATGAGTGTTGTATGGGTGAATACCTGAGTACATTAGTATGTGTATGGGTGAGTGACTGAGTACATGAGTGGTGTATGGGTGACTGAGTGCCTGTATGAGTGGATTAGGATGATTGTCTGAGTACATGAGTGCACGGTTAGGTGAGTGAGTGACTATTCTCTAACTATAACATCTCTGTAACCTTTGGATTTGTTTCAGCAAATTTCTAAGTTTTTTTTAAATATCATGCAAAATGCAGTGTGCAATACATGTTGGGGGAGGGGAGGAGTTGAAGAGAGGGACTGGCCTGGAATTGTGCAGTCATAATTTAAGCTTGTAGTCACATAATAAAGATTACTATATTATTGTGTACCATTCGGTCTTTAAAACATTGTCCATAGATTCTCTAAGCAATACATGTGAGGTTCAAGAAGTATTTTGAGACACCTAATAACACTGATCTGCAGCCGCTATTGAAAAAGAAAAAGAAGATAAAGATATGTTAGTATTTAATCTTCAAAGTTTCACAAACATAACAATACACATTGATTATACTGTAAGACTATATTACAATGTAGTTAAAATATAATTTTGACTTTTTTACTGTTCTCAGCTTCATTTTCAAACAGTGGGAAAAATCATTCAATGGATTCCAAAAAAGAAACCCTAAGCCTGCACAGTAGAGCAGTACAAATAAGTGATACTTGGCACTGCACTCACTCCAATTCATTAATTAGTGTTTTTTCTAGACTTACTGCACTAATCTAAACAACCATATCAAATATGAATCACTCTTCAATTTTATAGAGTCTTTTGAAAACATAATCCCTGGTAGACCAAATGATGTCTAAACTGCTAATGATCCATGGACGGAAAGTTCCTTGCAGTACTTTTTTTCCAAAATTAGCACGTTGAAATTTGGTTGGAGAAACAAAAGGGGATAATTTTGTAATTTTGAAGGCAGTTTTTTATTTCACCTTCTGTAATTGAAGTATCCAGGTTCAGATTTGAATTAGAGAGTGTTGTATTGAGTTCTTACATTAACTTCTTTCTGGAACATAAAAGAACTATTGATTTTTTAAGATTTAAAAAAAAAAAACAATACCCTTTGTAGACCAACTAATGTCTAAAAAGAAAAGATTAAGCACTGTACTCCATTTTTTTAATTCTTCCTTAGAACTTCAATTGAAGAAAGAAAATATAGGAAGTCGACGTTACTTTCTTACAGGAGGTCCCGCAGCGAACGCTCAGACGCAGACACTGGGGAACGCTCAGACGCTCTGACGCAGGTGCCGGGTGGCTCGCGTCGGAGTGCAGAGTGGCGCGGCGCGGAATACGAATACTGCCGCCGCCGCCGCCACCGCCACCGCTACGGTTACGCCCGCTTTTGGGGGCTCGAGGGCCCGTGGGGAACTTTCGCCGGGGATTCTCGCCGGGTGGTTCAAGGTGCGGAGCTTGGAGCTGGTTTGAGCGGCTCCTCACCTGCCACCAGTCACCACTGTAGGGCTCCTCACGCAGTCAGCGGCTCCTCATCAGCGCGAGATCCTCCGGCACGCCTCTGCTGCTGCATCACACACCCCGGGCCCGGAGACAGCCCGGAGACAGGTGAGGGGGTGACCGCAGGGAGCCCTGAGACCGGCGGAGGGGCGACCCCCCGGGGGGGACAGAGAGCGGTCAAGGGGCAAGCCCGAGGGGCGAGCCCGGGTGAGGCAGAGGTCCCTCAGGACCCGGTGTCAGGCTGAGGACGACGCAGAGAGCTTGGGGGGACTCCTCGAGAGGTGACCCGACCCCCCGGTAGGCCCCTCTGACACCCGGGCGGACTGAGACCCTTGGAGGAGAGCCGAGAGCGCCCCCGGAGAGACCGCTGACCGGCAAGCCCGCTGTGTGCAGGGGGCAGCCGGTGACCTGCGCCCTCCATCGAGATCTCCACGGACCCCAAGGGTGCCATATCAGACCCCATCGCATACTCCTTCATCTAAAGGGACCATAGGAGCCAGCGACCCGAGCACCGGAGACTGACTGTGGCACCAGAGAGAGGTCCTGGTGACTGACCCCTCACCACAGTCTGACCCAGGGGGCCAGAGACCGACCGACCCCGGGCACAGGGCACCAGGGCACCAGGGCACCTGAGAGAGGCCCAGAGAGACCGACCCCGGCTACCAGAGACTGAACTCCAGGAACTCCAGGCACTACAACCTGACCTCGGGTACCAGAGAGAGGCCACAGAGACCACAGCGACTGACCCCGGGACCAGAGAGAGAGAGATCGGGTACCAGAGACTGACCCTGAGCACCTGAGACAGGACCCACACAAGAGGCAGACCTCGGGCATCGGAAACAACCAGCTGTGCACCCCCGCAGGTCACAGGGCTGCCGGTTCGGACCGCCACCGCCACTGCTGTTGTAGGCTGCCTGCGAAGACATGCTGGGAGGACTACAACACCCAGAATTCTCTGGGTTTCCTGTGCGCCAAGTGGCGCGAAAGTGCTGTTACGCCCCCCGGGCCCCTTAATTGCAACAGGGTACACCGCAGCGCGGGACGCTGGGCAAGGGGCGCCCCTCTGTGACCCTCAGAGGCCTGTAGAGACTGGACTGGGCTGGGCACGGGACTCTGCATAAACTGTTAATTAGTTGTATTACATCTTGATTACGCGGTTTTGTGTTTTGTATTGCTGAACTATAGCTGGTGGTACTTACTGCTACCAACCTATGATGGCTAACTGTAATAACTCCACCAAAAATCTAGGGGCTACTACGCTTGATAACTACCTGGTTAAGGTGGTTAAAAAGATTAATAGCGATCGCAGAGTCTCCCTATGGAAAGGAGGTTCCCCCGTTCAGACACACTCTAGTTCCTCCCCATATATAGTGTCTACCTTTGAGGATCTGGGCGCCAACACTGATAAGGATATGGCATGATACTAACTGAGGCACAGATATATTCTAATCCCTTAGACTCAATGGGTATAATTGCTGAGAGCCCATCTAGCCCCGTGGTTATGGCAGAGACTCCCCCCCAACCAGCAAGAGCAGTTAGGGCTTGTAGAAAATCATTGGGCAAAAGAGTGGGGAAGGTCAGCAATTCTCGGAAGTCCCTCGAAGCAAAAACCCATACTATTAAAACAAAGGGATTAGACGGGGGATCTGATAAGCCAGTGGGTTGCTGTCATAACAGGCAGTATATAGAAAATATACTGGCAACAGTAGAGGATAAGTTAGCGACAAAAATGGCTGAAATTTTTAGCACATTATTGTCGAAAATTGAAGTACTTACCCAAGAGGTTCATAGTCTGAGGGTACAAGCAACATCGACACCAGCAGATGTATTAACGGTACCTCTAGATTTACCATCTGGAAATTGTGTTGAGCAGGCAATACTAGCGGATAGCAGTTTAAGACATAAAGCCCCATGTAACGAAACAAGTTTGGAGGCGGAGCCCACTATACCTAGGGAACCCGAAGTGATTCGAGGGTCACTAGAGGGTAGGCCTCAACCAACTCGAGTCCATAAGGAAGCAAGAGAGTACAACAATAATTATAATGTTAGGATTGATCTCCCTCCGGAGGCCGCTCCATTTGTATGCATATTGTGAGGAGTCCCAGAACTTAGTTCAGGTAAAAATGAAGGTTACAATGACTTAAAAAATAAAGTAGCCTTCTGGCTTACTAAAAATAGACCCCTCCCCCCTACCATTGATGGTAAAATCTTAAATGTGAGAAGGGTGGGTTGGCTTGGCCACATGATTAAAGATATTCCAGGTGATTTGGTTATAGTTAATTTTAGAAGTACAAATGTGGTCCCATTTTTGAGAGGCTGGTGCCCGCAACTTGCTGATGGACCAATAGTTACGTGGGAACTCCCAGATTTTTATCCTACGGTGTATCCCGAGGTGAAGGTGCCCTCCCAGTCTAACAAAAATGTTATCAACCCTCCCAGGGGTTGGTTCACACCAGAAAGTATTGAACCCTTGATTACTGCCGGGAGATATGGGCTGTTATCCTGCCTAGATGAGAATGATTGACTCATTGGTAGAGAAGAAATAGTTAAATTAACTTTATTGAAATCCCCCCACATTGAAGATATAAGTTGGAAGGCTATTGCCACAGATCAAAGTAATAATCCTGACATCATCCCTGTTGGTACTTTGTCAGCATTACCCAATTTTAGTACGGACTCACCCTCTGCTTTAGCTGAGCCTGTTGATATGCTATCAAGGTATATATCCTGGAATATAGCCGGTCTGGAGTCCAGCCAGTGTATTCCTGATTGGAGGGACTTCATAGATCAGGGCGATATAATTGCATTCCAGGAAACATGGGCTATCACACCGATATTTCGGGTGGGGTATCGGAACTTTAGCAAGCCAGCAATTAGAGGCCAGAAAGGGCGTCCTGTTGGAGGTCTTACAATTTGGGTCCGCCAAAGTGCGGGTGTAAGAGTTGAAGAAGTGACAATTGATAGTCCAGACATAATTGCCTTAAAGATAAAGTCCAACCAAGGTACAAATATCCTGTTGGTTAATATTTATGTCAGGGGCCTCCAGGGAGGAGGGGTTTCTCCGACCCTCCTCCTGTTGGATGACATTTTATCAGGATCAACGACCGATGGCCACAAGATTGTGATGGGGGATTTTAACACTTGTTTTGAGCCTTTGGGTATTGAGGACGGCCCACTCACCGAGGATGAGGATCTATCCTGGGGTATTCCCCAACTCGAGATACCCTCGATTGCTAAGTGGTCGAGCTCAGCCACCTATATCAAGGGGCTATGCCTGGATATGGGTCTAAGAGCTGTTAATGGTAGGGTCAAGTCAGATAGGAAGGGCAGGCATACGTTCAACAACGGCAGACACAGTAGTCGTATCGACTATATTTTGGTCGATGTGAGGCAGTGGTTTGCAGTTGTTGATATGCTAGTTACGGAACGCCCAGAGAGCGATCATGACCCGCTGGTTTTGACCTTAAGGGATTCCAGCTTTCAGAGGTCTGAGGGCAGTGGTCCTAATATAACAGGGAAAGAGGTCATTGTGAGCAATGATACGCGCAGGGCTCGCTGGCCCAAAATAGCTGTGGACGCTGGGGCCCGTAGGGCGATAAGAACCTTAGGCCCTCATTCTGACCTTGGCGGTCTTTTCGCAAGACCGCCGAGTTACCGCCGCGGTAAAGACCGCCGACCGCGGCGGTATGCCGCTGTGCGCATTCTGACCGCTGGGAGCGTTCCGCCGGAAAACCGCCAGCAGCCACACTGGCGGTCGGCGGGAAAGTGGAGACTGGTCAACCTCCACCGCCACGCCAGCAGAACACCGCCCACAGAATTACGACCCACATTTCTGTGTGGCGGTCTTCTGTTGGCGGTCTTCTGTTGGCGGTCACCTCCCCATGGCTCCTGTCACCTCCCGGAGGACCAACGCACAAGGTAAGTTGATCGTCCGTGAGGGGAGGGGGTGGGGGGTGTTGTGTGATGTGTGCGTGCATGGGGGTGTGCGTGTGAGTGTGTAGAGGGGGTGTGTGAGTGCGTGCATGCGGGCGGGGAGTGCTGCTGTGCCTATGGGCAATGTGTGTAGTTCGGCGGGTGCGCATGTCGGCATGTATGTGTGCGGGTATGTGTCCCCGTTGTGTATGTGTGTGTGTAGGGGGTGTGTATATGTGCATGTTGGGGGTGTGTGCATGTCGGGGTGCGTGTATGTGCATGTCGGGGTGGGGGTGGGGAGGGGGTTCGTACCACCTCTGGGGGGTGGCAGGGGGGTGGAGGGTGTGGGGGGAGGACTCGGGGGGGCAGTGGGAGACCCCTATCAGTGCCAGGGAAGGAATTCCCAGGCCCCGATAGTGCCTACCGCCATGGTTCGCATGGCGGTTCCCGAACGCCAGAAACCGCGGCGGTAAGCAGGGTCATGATACCGTTGGCGGTCTTGGGTCGACCGCCGGACCAGAGTGCGCAGACTCCAGCCCGTCGGTCATGACCGCCGTGGCTGTCGGAGTGGGGAAGTGGCGGTTGGTCGCGGCGGTGACCGCCGTGGTCAGAATGCCATTTTTAATACCGCCGGTCTGTTCGCGGTCCGACCGCCGCCTCTCCGCCGACCGCCAAGGTCAGAATGAGGGCCTTAGTGTCTAGTTCTGTGGAGCTTTTAAACAATTGTGGCTCACAGGACGAGATTAACAGCGAACTTACACGTACCCATTCTGACTTGTTTCAGGAACTTAAAAAGTTGTTCATCAAATCTATCCCTAAACAACCTAGGACCAAGAAATACTCATCCACTACCTGGTTTGATAAAGAGTGTAGTAAGACAAAAAGAGTTCTCTTTGAGGCTATTAAAAACAAAAATCATAGCCAGATTAGATCTTGTAGAAAACTAATGAGGCAAAACGCAAAGCAAAACAAAAGTGGGACGAGGAACACTGGCGTATGCTGTCAGAAGCCTGTGGCAAACGCAATATGCAACAGTTTTGGCACCTCATAAAATTGGGTATCTCGCAGGACGGCCACTATAGCCCAGCATTTGTGTCTAATCAACAGTGGGTAAAAAAAATTGAGGATCAGTTTAAGTGTCATACAGCAGAAGTGACTATCCCCTACTGTCCTGAGCCCGCCGAGCCGCTAATATTCTCAGTTACTGAAGTTATCAATTGCCTGCAAAGCATTCCCAAAGGGAGGGCCCCTGGCCCAGATGGTATTCCAGCTGACATTTTTTTGGAAGACCAGGACCTGTGGGTACCTTATATACTCCACCTGGTGAATGCAGTTGCAGCAGGCGCTAAAATTCCCGACTCATGGTATGGGGCAGAAATCCTTCCTATATACAAGAAAGGCGACCGCTCAGTACCCTCAAATTACCGGCCTATCAGCCTTATTGATGCGATCCAAAAAATCATAGCGCGCCTCATTTTAGGGAGGATACAGGAATGGATAACTGACTCAGATATTTTGACTCCGTTGCAGGCGGGTTTTAGACCTCATGTAAGCACCCTTGATCAAGCCTTTCGTTTTGCCCTTTTATATTGGAAAACAGTTTTTTGGGGTAAGGGAAAGTTGTATGCAGCTTTTGTGGATCTAAGATCTGCATTCGACTTGGTCCCTAGAACTAAATTATGGGATTGCTTACTGGAACAGGGAATGCCCAGGGCTCTAGTGCGACTCTTAATGAATCTTCATGCATACACTTATGCTCAAGTCCGCTGGGGTAAGCCTGGCGAGGTCACGGACAGGTTCCATGTGTTGAAAGGTGTTAGACAAGGATGTGTCCTGGCTCCCACTTTGTTTTCCCTGTTTATTAACGGGGTTACCAAATATTTTGTAACACATCCCACGGATGCTCCCCAGATAGCGGGAATGAAAGTACCATTGCTCATGTTCGCGGATGATACCTTGTTATTATCAAAGACAAGGCAAGGGCTCCAGCAGGCCCTTCTCAGATTTGAGTTATTTTGTGACGAGCATGAGCTAGAAGTAAATGTTTCTAAAACAAAATTTATGGTACTAAGAGGTCGAACACAAACTGTGGCAAGGGTCAAAATGGGTGGCGCTATTCTTGAGCAAACTAATGAATTTACATATCTGGGTGTGAACTTTAGTGATAATTTTAGTTGGAAACCTCAGATTGATATCCAAGCACTTAAACATGTTCAACTAGGCGGTGCCCTTCTTAAGGAATATAAACGATCATTTACCCGCCCGATGTCCCCACTTATGGAAATCTATGGGTCAAAAATTCTTCCCTCAGTCTTGTATGGGGCAGAGCTTTGGGGTTATAGCAATCTGGACCAACTGATGCTGGCCCAAAACAGATTTGCAAGAGGGGCGGTTGGTCTTCCGAGGTCATCCCCACGTATCCCGCTCCTTTATGACCTTGGGCTCCAACTGGTGGAAGATCAAGCCAGATTTCGGCCTTTGGCCTTCTGGCGGAGGTTGTGGTCTACCCCAGAGCTGTTATTATATGCGAAAGCATGCCTTGAGGTAAGGGACACCCTAGGATCCGATAAGATCGGTTGGTTTAAGGGTGTTAGAACCACCCTTTGTGCCATGGGTCTAGGTGCCCTTTGGCACAACCCAGATTCAGCTATTTTTCCTTCAAAAAAGGAGCTGAAACAACTATATTGGGAATGGGTGGTAGGCATAAGACACTCATCCCTTACAGGTAGTTCCCTTACAACAACATTTGTACACATGAAAGATGCCTCTGCAATTGAAAAGTACTGGGATGTTATTACAAAACCTATGGACCGTAAATTATATCACCAAGTTAGAGTAGGCTCATTACCATTAAGGTGTTTAACCTCAACCTGGGGCATTGGTGGCCCAGATAAATGCCCATTGTGTACAGAGATGCGGGAAAATGTGAGCCATTTGTTTTTTGTTTGTCCATTATATGCTGCCCCAAGGAAGAAGTGGTTCGTACCCCTATGCAAAAGTCTGGGCACACAATCGGCCGAGACTGCTTGTAGGATCCTTAAAACTGATCTTTCACCTACCATAGCAGTAGGGGTGGCCAAGTTCCTGGGGTGGGCATGGATAATTCGTTCCGAATCACTAAAACAGCTACATGTTTTAGATAAGTAAATTATCTTGAACTGTAGAACTGAGTTCTTAAAGTAATGTACTCCTTTTTTTTTTTTTTTTTTTTTTTTTATATGTTAAAATATTTAACAAATGATGCATTAGATAGATTTAATACGTTCTTAGTAGCTTTTATGAAATATAGTATTTATTGTTATAATCATTAGCACTGATAATTTTATAAGTTTTATGACGTGTAGCATGTCTTTTATGATGAAATATCGAATAAAGACTTCATTGACTTGACTTGAAAATATAGTTCGGTCATGTCATATTTTGGATAGCATTTTGTGCAATTTGTCAAAAGGCACATTTTTAGAATCTGGTAATGTTACATAAGAAATCGTTCATAATTGATTACAGTGCTAGATGTGAAAGAGCAATCTTCGCAGTCATGGTTCCATTTGTAACTGAGCCCAAAGAAATCATCAACATTTACTTCTTCTTGTTCTAAGACTCCAAAGATGACTATAATAAATTCTTGTTCATCTTGTTGAGTGTTGAGAACAAATTTATTTATCCGCTACATGTATCCAACAGATCTCAGATCCCTGAAACGGAATGTATTACACTTCTATCAGTCACTAAGCGTAGGAGCAAACTATATAGTGTAGAGAACATTCTTTTATCTGATCTGTATTCAATTTGGTTTACTACATGTGGTAAATGGAACAGTACACTGAGAACAACATTTGCAAAACAATTGACACCTTAACTGTTTTCTAACTGGTAACCTATAATTTATCTGTCACTTTCCAATTTTCTCTTAGCAACCTCTGTGTTGTCCTTCTGTCCATTCTTTTCTTGAGGGTCCATAGACTTTTTGTAATCTTCCAAATTGGACAGATTATCAATTTCTCGTGAACAGGGTACTGGCCTAAATGTAGAGCGTATATACTTCTTAACTGATTGTATTCTCTTACACAGCTTGCATCAGCTCTAACTTTCTTCTCATTGAAGTCAATCAACAAAAAAAAACACACAATAATGCTACATATGACATTCCTTCTTTGAATACAGGACTCCCAACATAAACCAATGCTGTATCTACACTTAAACCTTATGATTCATGTAGGGTTACAACATCTGCTAGAGAGAGAGTAGGATCTGTTGCAACTAGATATGTCTTTTACAAACAAAAACCATAGAAATACATCGGCCAACCTTTTTCACATCATGTATCTGATCAAATTTTTTAGCCAAATATTTTACCTCACCTATATTTGGAAAATTAATTAAATCAATAACTTTACCCATTGCACTGTTTACTAAGTCTTCCTCAACATTTAAATTACATTGCAAAATAACTCACCAATTTTTACAGACATGTAAACACTTTTCCAATCTTGCTGTCCTGGACACTGATTTATCTAAAGAATCCAATTTTGATTTCAGTTTATCTGTCAGTAGAGTTGTGACACCCTGATGTTCCATTTCATCAATAGCTGTAATTTAAAAAAGCTCTCCTTTCTCCAGTTGTAGTAATTTTTCATTAAAGTCGGAGTGCTTTTGAAGTGTTGGCATTAAACAAATATAGCTTGTCTTCTTGAATGAATTTGAACATTAGTTCTGGTGCTGTCATGTTAGATGGGGATAGACTCTTGATAAGGCAGGTTTCTAAAGCACATTTTCCTTCTTTTGTGAGCATTCCAACTTTAAGGTTCTTCAGTATATCTTTATTTTCCAGATCGGAAGCTTGGGGCATATGTTTTCACTAATTCTTTGTATTCAAAGTTTAACCAAATATTCACATTCCCAAAACTTCCAAGGAAATTTATTTTTTTATTATGCAAAAGTGTTTTGAAAACAGGTTGTCCTATTACAACAGTAAGTTTGAGTAGGCCGCCAAACACAATTAAATGATTTCCTTCAAAGAATACAACATAGTTTGTTCTTAAAATTTGCTGCATTCTGAAGTGTATGAAGGCAAGCATTATCTTTAATACCATGCTGACATCATCAATGGTTAGAAGTTTCAGTTTTTTCACTACTCATGATATCACATGGGAAACATCACCAGATACTTTCTGATATTCCAATTTCTTGTCATGTTCAACAGGTACCATTAGTAGTTGATGTAGAGTAATTCCTTTAATGTTATGTGTAGCTAATCTTGTTGGTGTTTTTACTACAGATGACAAATTTGAATCTGCAGCCTTCTGTAGATAACTGGTTAAAACTTTAATTAGAAAGCTTTTGCCTATGCCAACTTGTCCACTGATGTATAGTAATATTGATTTATATGAAGAATAGTCACATTGTTTCTTTTCATGGAGAACTCCATGCTCTATTTTATCTTTAACTTCATTGTAAATTTATCCCTGTTCATTGTTCACTATGCCACTAACTGTTCGAAATCCAAAGTTTTCTCTCTTGCCTGTTGCATTGCAATCTCTACCTCATTCATAGCAATAGCTGCTTCACTTTGAATTACAGGTTCTCTAAAAGGATTATCACTTGCTGGTGCAGAACTTTGGCTGCTTTGTGAACTCTCCCTAGCTATCTCAGAAGTGATGGTTTCTTCCTGTTCAATCTCATCTTTCAATATCTGCAAGTACATTGGAAACAGAGAACACTGAATACTGCCTTTTACAACGTTGAATGGGTCTTCATAACAGTCATAGGCCCTCATTACAACCCTGGTGGTAAATTCCACTGACCGCCGTGCCGATGGCCGGCAACATACCATGTCAGCGGCGCAAATCCGCTACGGGTATTGTGACCCACACTTAGAAATCCATTGCAATACAGACACTCAAGCATGTGCGCCACACCAAAGGTCAGTGATAAATTGGCGGTACCAAAACCCACACTGTCACAGCAACAGGAATATGCCCACACTATCATGACCCACGAATCAACGTGATGGTCATTCAACTGCGGTAAACCATTGGCGGTACACACCGCCACTCTCAAAATACACACATATTTACAAAACACAAGCGCATTGGACAATTCAAAATACACACACCTGATACACATATAAACACCACACCCACACACCCCATCCAATATAAAACACATACCCACATTACCCATAACTCCTTACAACAAAATTTGTGGAAGAAGCTGAGAGAGAGAAAAGCAAAGACAACACCAGCATCCAGAGGCACACAACACCATCACTCATACACCATCCACGCACAAAACACCACACACCCCAAAACATCACCCCACACATCACCCACACCACATCATGGCACCTCAAAGACACCCCGGGTTTTCTGAGGAGGAGCTCAGGGTCATGGTGGAGGAAATCATCCGGGTAGAGCCACAGCTATTCGGATCACAGGTGCAGCAGACATCCATTGCTAGGAAGATGGAGCTTTGGCGGAGAATCGTGGACAGGGTCAACACTGTGGGACAGCACCCAAGAACAAGGGATGACATCAGGAAGAGGTGGAACGACCTACGGGGGAAGGTACGTTCCATGGTATCCAGACAGCAGGTAGCCATACAGAGGACTAGCGGTGGACCCCCACCTCCTCCCCCACAACTAACTACATGGGAGGAGCAAGTCTTGGCAGTAATGCATCCTGAGGGCCTTGCAGGAGTAACAGGACTGGACTCTGGTGAGTCATATCTTTACTACTATATCAACCCACCCTACCTGCATGCCATCACAAACCCCAACCCCTACCCTCACACCCATCACTCCACCACCTCACATATACCCCACTATCACAACCCACACATCCCAATACCAAGCCCTGCATGTTACACAAATGCATGGACACCCATCATAGACCTGCACGGACACCCATCACCAAAGCATGTCCAAGGGAGAGACTCACCCAGGGCACACAATCACCACTCACAGAAGGGCCAAGGTGATATTGCAAGCACAGTAGTATAGGGAAACACACCCATTGCACAAGATGGCACACACACATACAATAACAATGAATTTCCACCCCAACAGGACCCCTACACAACGTCACCGGACAGGAGGTGCCAGACATATCCAGTCCCCCCACAGAAGAGGCCCACAGTGACGACAGTAGCGCTGCACGCCTGGATCAAGATGACCAGCCCGGCCCATCAAGGACCTCTGGACAGTCGGTTCCCCTGCCACAGTCACAAACCACCACAGAACCTCCCCCCTCAGGAAACACCACCACAGCACCCACCCAGCGGGCCCATGCCACTGTCCTCAGGACATGTCAATCAGCAGTGTGTCTACCACTACAGGGACCCCAGGCAACCCCACTAACACAGGACAATCAGGGACCTGGGGTCAGTGGCAGTGGGCACACAGTTCAGGGGACAGAGGCATAGGATAACAGGGAAGACGGGAGGCCTGCTGGGTGACGGGGGAGGACAGGCCCAGGGAACCCACTCTCCATGAGGCACTCTCAAACATAATGGGAACATACCACCATTCACAGGAGACCATGGGCACGGTACTGGCCAAGTTTCAGGAGACCCAGCGGCTGCAGGAGGGACAGTACGTGGGGATCAGGGAGGACTTGAAGTCCATTAACACCACTCTGGGCCCCATTGCAGGGGTGCTGGCAGACATGGCGAACACCATGAGGGAGACAGTGGCATACCATCGGGCCTCTGACACCAGCCTGAACGATGAACAGCCTTCCACTTCCACCAGCACTAGTGGACAGGAGATGCTGCCACAGGAACAACAGGCCACTAGCACCCCACCCTCTGTAGAAGGAGAACCACCCCGCAAACTGTTCCTGCGATCCAGGCAGAAGACAGAGAACATTTCAAGACCCCCGCCAGGAAATAAGACTCTCCTGATTGTCACTCTTCAGTCCCACTATGTCACCCTGTCCACCTTGAACTGCCATTGCTCCACTTCCTATGCCCCCTTGGACAATGCACCTGTGATACCAAGAGACTGGACTCTATCCTGGACATTCCTCCACCATCACCCCAGCCCCTTCCATGTATCCCTATACACATTAGCCCATAAATAAACACTCTTGAATCACAAAACAATCTGGAGTCAGTCTTTACTTTCAAAAATGTATAATTACAACTTGCACATACCAATGTATGACAGTTGTTGGGCAGCAGTAAACATAGCAGAAGGCAGAATGAGGTACCCAGATCTGTGAAATGGAAAGCCAAAGTGAACTGTCAGGGTCCATACACAGAGGTTAGGAGGCTGACTTATACAATGTCCTACAGTAGTCAGATATGAGATGAGCAGTGCCAGTCTCTTACCTGTGTCTCACTGGAAGTACTGCATGATGATGTTGTTTCGGTTGTCAATATCCTCTTCCTCTGCCTCCTCTTCCTCACTGTCCACAGGCTCCACAGCTGCCACAAAACCATCATCAGGCCCTTCCTCCTGCAGAAAGCACCTGGCGTTGCAAAGTCGGTTGTGCAACATGCAGCATGCCACGATTATCTGGCACACCTTCTTCGGTGAGTAGAATAGGGAGCCACCTGTTAGATGGAGACACTGGAAACGTACGCTCAATAATATGCCTAGTTCGCCCATGTGCCTCATTGTAGCATTCCTCTGCCCTAGTTCTGGCATTCCTCACTGGGGTCAGTAGCCATGAGAGGCTGGGGTAACCAGAGTCACCTGCAAATGTCGAGGGAAATCTGTTAGACACACACTAACCCTTAGGGACTACCCCATACCCAGACACCTGTTCATAATGTGTGGGGAACTTCAGCTCACCTATTAGCCACAACCGGTGCCTCTGGAGTTGGCCCATCACATAAGGGATGCTGCTATTTCTCAAAATGTAAGCATCATGCACAGAGCCAGGATACTTGGCATCCACCTGGGAGATGTACTTGTCCGCCAAACACACCATCTGTAGATTCATAGAATGTTAGCTTTTTCGATTTCTGTACACCTGTTCATTTCTGCAGGGGGGGGCAAATGCCACATGTGTACCATCAATGACACCAATGTTGGGGATATATCCCAGGGCATAGAAGTCAGCTTTCACTGTGGCCAAATCCTCCACCTGGGGGAATACAATGTAGCTGCGCATTTGTTTCACAGGGCAGACAACACTCTGGTCAACACGTTGGAGAACATTGGCTGAAACATCCCTGATGCCATGGCCACTGTAGTTTGAAAGGAGCCACTTGCCAGGAAATGGAGCACTGACAGGACCTGTACTAGAAGGAGTATTCTTGTGGGATGGCGGATAGCTGACATCAGGTCAGACTCCAATTGGGCACACAGTTTTTGGATTGTGGCACAATCAAGTCTGTAGGGGATAATGATGTGTCTGTCTTCCATTGTCGACAGGTCCACCAGGGGTCTGTACACCGGAGGATGACGCCATCTCATCATCTGCCCCAGCGGATGTGCCCTATGGAGGAGTATGGTGAGCAGAGGGTCATGTACCACATAGGTTTCACAAGTGTTTGTGCTGTAATGTGAGTAAATCCGTGTGTGGCGTTGTCTGTCCGTATTTCTGCCCAAATGTGCTGTGACGCTGTTAGGTGCCATGCCATGTGCCACCCTGAAATGGTGGCTGCCTGACCTGTGTGGAGGGACAAGGGGAAATGAGGTAACTGCGCTGGCATTGTGCAGCGTTGCGGTAGGCGGTCGAAGACCGCCACGCAATTCAGCATTGGTTATCATTGGGCCCTATGGGTTCCAGGAGCCAATGACGATGTACGCCGGCGGTCATGGTACTCACTGCTGCGGACGTGACCGCCATTTTCTATCTGTTCACTCACTTGATACCTGACCTTCAACAGGACAGAACCTACACTGCAAGTGCTGCTGTGACCTGTGTCTGGAAGCTACAATGGCTCAAGTGTCTGGGGAAAGGGCCCCTGCCTTCACTTACGAGGAGTTGGAGAGACTAGTGGATGGGGTTCTCCCCCAGTACACGCTACTCTATGGTCCTCCAGACAAACAGGTGAGTACACTGTGAGCATGATGAGTGGGCCATGAATGTATGGAGTGGTGTGGATGAGAGGCACGATCAAGTCTATAGGGGATAATGATGTGACTGTCTTACATTGTTGACAGGTCCACCAGGGGTCTGTACACCGGAGGATGACGCCATCTCATCATCTGCCCCGGCGGATGTGCCCTATGGAGGAGAATGGTGAGCAGAGGGTCATGTACCACATAGGTTTCACAAGTGTTTGTGCTGTAATGTGAATGAATCCGTGTGTGGCATTGTCTGCCCGTATTTCTGCACAAATGTGCTGTGACGCTGTTAGGTGCCATGCCATGAGCCACCCTGAAATGGCGGCTGCCTGACCTGTGTGGAAGAACAAGGGGAAATGAGGTAACTGCGCTGGCGTTGTGCAGCGTTGCGGTAGGCGGTCGAAGACCGCCGCGCAATTCATCATGGGTTATCATTGGGCCCTATGGGTTCCAGGCGCCAATGACAATGTACGCCGGCGGTCACAGTACTCACCGTTGCGGACGTGATTGCCATTTTATATCTGTTCACTCACTTGATACCTGACCTTCAACAGGAAAGAGCCTACACTGCAAGTGCTGCTGTGCCCTGTATCTGGAAACTTCAATGTCTCAAGGGGCTGGGGAAAGGGCCCCTGCCTTCACTTAGGAGGAGTTGGAGAGACTAGTGGATGGGGTTCTCCCCCAGTACATGCTACTCTATGGTCCTCCAGACAAACAGATGAGTACACTGTGAGCATGATGAGTGGGCCATGAATGTATGGAGTGGTGTGGATCGAAGATACATGTGGGGTGTGCTGAGGCCTGCATGTGAGGATGGTGAGTGTATGTGTGTCAGGGCATGGGTGGGAACTGGTGGGGAATGACTATGCCGAACCGGATGGGGGCTAGACTCTAGGGGTCTATCATAGACGGAGCACCCACTGCCGCAAGAGATGGGAGGACCTGCGCCACTGGAGCAAGAAGACGGTGGAGGCCCAGCTGGGGATGGCCTCCCAACGTGGAAAGGGTGCCCATCGACCCATGACCCCCCTGATGTTCCGGATCCTGGCGGTGGAATATCCGGAGTTAGAGGGGTGCTTGGGGGCATCACAGCAGCCACAAAGGGGTGAGTAGAGTCTCATTCATCTGACTCTGCATGCTTTACGAGGTGTCTGAGTGGGGGATGTGGGCTGTGGGTTCCCCTAGGCCAGGGCAAACTTTCTAGGGTATGCCCCTTGTTAGGCAGGCTCTGAGGCACTCCAACCCCAGTAGTGTTAGTGGGCATCTACAACTAGTCAGGCTCCTGTGGGTTCCAGGTGTGCAGCAAATGGTGTTAGGCATAATCCATCAAGAGCAGGTGATTTTTCTACTAACTGCTAGTGCATGGCCCAGTGCATAGGTCTGCTCCCGGTGTGTAGTGTCTGTCTACGGAAGTGTGTTGCTGGCATTGACCATGTGTCTCCTCTGTCTTCCCCCCTTCTTGTTTTGTCACCCTGTCCTTGTGTGCATTAGCATCATCTGGCAGAGGAGCAGGGACCAGGAGGGTGAATCCACCGACGGTTAAGGCACCAGTGGGATGTAGGGCAAGGGGAGCTCCACGACGGGGACAGGAGGGGACACCAGCGACAGCGACTCCTCCTCTGATGGGAGCTCCCTTGTAGTGGTGGACAACTCTGTGCCCACCACAACAACAGGTACAGCTGCTACCCCCCTACCAGCACTGCCCTCCCAGAAGCCCCTCAGCGTGTTTCCCGTGCCGCCTCACCCCGGAGGGTGGGCATCTCCTTCGCCCCAGGCACCTCAGGCCATGCCCCAGTTAGTCCTGCTGCCCTCAGTGAGGAGGCTATTGACTTCCTGAGATCCATCACTGTTGGGCAGTCAACCATTTTGAACACCATCCAGGCATTTGCAGCAAACAAATACATACCTAGAGGGCATTCATTCTGGTGTGGCGGCCCAACAGAGAGCATTTCAGACTCTGGCCTCAGCACTGATGGCAGCCATTCTCCCTGTGTCCAACCTCTGCCTCCAACTTCCACTACCCAGACCCAATCCCCTCTACCTCAGCCTATCCCAAGCACACCATCAGACCAGCATGCACACACATCAACACACAAAAGTGGCTCAGGCAAACAAAAGCACCACACATCCCACAGGCACAAGCACCATACCCATGCAGACACACCAATATCGACTCCCTCCACTGTGTCCCCCTCCTTCACGTCCTCCACCTCCCTCCCTGTCTTGTCTCCTCTCACACCTGCATGCACTACATCCTCAGCCACTACCTCCATCAACAGCACGCCCATCACTACACACCGCTCACGTGCAATCACCACTCCCACTACCATTCACACGTCCCCTGTGTCCTCCCCCAGTGTGTCTGTGAGCCCTCCTCCCAAAGTACACAGACGCATGCACACACCCACTCAACAGCCATCCTCCTCACAATAGCCTCCAACCCATGCACCTTCACCCAAACTCAGCAGACGTCCACCTCCTACAACCACTACCTCTTCCTCCACTCCCAACCCCCCTCCATCTTCCCGTCCCAGTGTGTCCAACAAAAATTTACCTAGCTAACCTGGAGCTCTTCCCTACACCTCCCCCCATCCTTCTCCTAGGGCCAGGATGTCTAGATCCCAGCCCAGCACCTCAGCCACCAAATCTGCATCCGCTGTGGTCCCTGCTACTCCAGTACTGTCAAAGGGGGCACCCATCAGAGCTGCCAGTGTGCCACTGATGGAAAAGAAGGACCACCCTATTCCACCACCAAGCTCAAAAAGGGACCGGCTTCAAGCAGGGGACAGTCACACCACTCACCAAGCAACGCCTTGCACAAACACAGAATGGACAGTTCCAAGGTCCCTGCAGCGGTTGGGTCACAAGCGAAAGGGCATATCACCTCTGGGCACGATGTCACCTGGGAGGGGTTGGTGACCACCAAATCATCAGGGATGGCAGCCACATGCACCCCAGTCACCACCACCGCTCTGACCACTACCTGTACCACCACCTGCACGCCACCTGCTCCGCCACCTGCACTGGTGCTGCCACAACATCAGTCTGCAGCATCCTCCCCAAGGATCAGCCATCCGAGGCTGCCGGAGACGGTATGGTGTCTCCATCTACCCCAACAGTCACTTGCACCACGGCCTGCACTGGCAGCATCTCCGCCGCAGCCACCCCCGCCTGCACCACCATCAGCACTGCCATGTGCACAGCCGATGCCACTCTGTCGGACGTCAACCCCATCCGCAGTGTGCAGCCGTCAGAGTCTGCAGGTGACGTCCTGGACTCTCTTCACACCACTTGAGACACCACCTCCAGCACTGACACGAACCAGCAATAGGCAGCCTAAGGCGCCGTCGGATGGAGTGTGGGTCTGCCTCCATGGAGTATCATGCTACCTGTTCTGGGTATATCGCGTGGCTGTGACACACAGGTGAGACAAAGTCAACATGCCACACCTCAGGAGCAGCATCACTGGGCACAAAGCCCCCTCCAGAACCAGTGGAGGAAAGCCTCCACTGACACAGTCCTCGGCAGGATGAAGCACTCTGGGCACCAAGCCCCCTCCAGAACCAGTGGAGAAAAGCATCCACTAACACAGTCCTTGGCAGGATGAAGCACTCTGGGCACAAAGCCCCCTCCAGAACCAGTGGAAGACGCCACCCACTTGAGAGACTGTGGCTTTCTACTCCCCAGGACCAAGCAGTGGGCAGTGCACCCACTTGAGAGACTTGAGAGACTGTGGCTTTGCATTCCCCAGGACCAAGCAGTGGGCAAAGCACCCACTTGAGAGACTTGACAGACTGTGACTTTGCACCCCCCAGGACCAAGCAGTGGTCAAAGCACCCACTTGAGAGACTGTGGCTTTGCACTCCCCAGGACCAAGCAGTGGGCAAAGCACCCACTTGAGAGACTTGAGAGACTGTGGCTTTGCATTCCCCAGGACCAGGCAGTGGGCATGGAGCCCCCTCGAGGACCAGTGGCGTTGTCCCATCATCCTGCTGAGGTGCCACCCCTCCCCTTTCCCCTGAGGTGCCTGTTTTTTTTTACCCTGATGCCCCTGCAGTGTTCTCTCCATTTTGAGGCAGTTGTCATGTGTGTGCTTCGCCCATGCTTTTTGGGACCACTGGTCCACGGACATTTAATGGGACAGAGCACGGACTTGTGTACTTGCTGTAAATATTTGTTTACTGTTCTCTTTGGCTATCTGATTGTTTGAATATTACACTAGTTAAACTCATTTTGTTTGGTCCTTGCGTTCTTCCAGGGAGTAATGGGGTGTATCTGTGATGGTATTGGATATGTGTGTGTGTGTGCTGTTGTGGGTGGGGGTGGGGGTAATGCGTTTTGCATGTGTGTTACTCTCTTTTCCCTCCTCCACTCCCCTGTGTGCTAGATGCAGTACTCACCGTGGTCGTCGCCGCTGCCGTTCGTACTACTGGTAGATGAGGAGATACACCAACATTGGTAACACCTGTAGTTCGGGCTTCATGGTGTCCTGGTTCTTCGTTGAGTGTCGAGCAGTGAGTGGTTTCCCTTCTGTGTACTGTTTCCGCCGTGCTTTTGATGGCATTTGTACCGCCCCGGAAAAGCTAGCGGATTGGTGCCTTGTAATAGTGTGGGCGGTACATTGTGTTCCGCCTGTCTGTTGATGGTTACCGCTGTGGTGTTTGTTGCTACCGCTGTGGCGGTTGGAGTTTCAAAGTGTCTGTCTGTGCTGGCGGTTTCTGCCATGGTCGTAATTCCATTTTTTTTACCGCCGGCCTGTTAGTGGTTGTACCGCCGCTTTATCACCAACCGCCAGGGTTGTAATGAGGGCCATAGTGTCCAAGTAAATCTGATTCAGTACACCATGGCTTGAACAGTTGCAAAAGTGCCAAATAGAACAATTCTCTTCTCTGTGCAGTTTGGCAACTTAACTCTATGTGGTTAATTAGTTTTCCTTTGAAGAGTGTCACCAAACAACTGTCACATCCAATGACTGCAATATTCCTTCTTCTATGGTATCTGATACATTAGTTCTATATGTATGTTGGAGGCTAGTTCTCTATGTAGTGTACGAAAATAACATGCACTGTGCAGGGAGTCCAAGCAACCCCACTTTGATATCTATAGGTAAAAATCAGACCACCTAATGTTCTGTTTTTGTGGTAATGTGGACAAGCAGTTAGACTAATCCAGGAGATATGCTAAGCATCTGCTGTACTCACCATTAAATGTAGACACACACTCAGAAGACTAACCCAAGACCAATTTACAAAAATACTTCTGATTTTTATAAAAATTTTAACATCAAGATAATCAATATACAGTAAGTACTTCTTTTGTTATGATTTGTCAACGTTTTTAAAAAGTTCTGTTTTTGTGTGTAATTACACCCCATATGAATCAATGTGACACCTTTAGAAATGCATATAAAATCAGGCAATGCTCTAAAATAATTTCACCTTCTATTTTTAGGTCGAGGTAGTTTAAGTGTCCAATGGGCCATCCAGAGAATATCGGGCAGTTCCTGTTTCAAGTGGGAGCAGCAACTGAAGGTCTGGGAGCTGGTGGTAAAAGGAGAAGGGGACCACTTGGAAACACACTGCAAAGTTGGACTTAAAGGTACGTCCAGTAGGTCCCCTTGGAGGGTGGCAGTCACAAGGGGTAAGTGACCCACAGAACAAAGCTGGCTTGTCGATGCAGGGGCCAGGGAGACTGGGTGCAGCGTAGATATGTCAGCCTGGTGTTGTGAGTCTTAGGGTCATTGGAGTCAGGAGCAGGAAACTTTGAGGGTAGATTATAGGTCAGCAGGGCCACTCTGGGGACCGGTGCTTGCTTCTGGGCTTTTGAGAGTCTGGAGTCGACTTTGCTTCTGAGTGCCTGATGTTGGGGGTCTGGCACCGTGGATAATAGTATGCCACAGCCTTGGAGAGTTGCAGTCCCACCAAATTTAGCACAATGGCAGGACTTCTCTTTAAGGGCAATTGTGCAGAATTTGGCTAGGCTGCTTAGTCCTGGTCATTGGTCAGCAGCTGATCACCTTACTGGACTTCACAGGTTCCTTGTCTGCAGGGTGAAGGGAGTGATACTTTCACTCAATGGTATGTTCTTGGCAATTGTTACGAGGCTGGCGGTGCTCTGAGATTTTGTAGAGTCCTTTAGGTTTCCAGGTGACTCCTCAGCGGTGATTGTTGAGTTCTTAGAGCAGCAGGCAGGGTTTGGGACCTTTTCATTTGTGCAACAGTACTTTAGTTCTCGTGACATGGGTCTTCTTTGCTCCTCGTCTTCTCGTGTCAATTGAATCTAATCTTTTGGTATAGGGATGCCCTCTAAACACTGCATTTAGGAGGCACTGGGGGAGTAACTGGCAGTGGTCAATGAGCAACCTACCTTAGAGTTTCTACACCCCCTAAGTAACCACTTCCTGTGGGAAGGGTTTACACCCCTAACCCTGATTGGCTATTTTCCTGCCATCGAGGATGGAGGAAAATGAAATGGAGTGGTAACCTCACCTGCCACATCTGAGGGGTGGTGCAGACTGGGGATGGTCCATCCTCCTGTCCTTGCTAGGTTTCCTGCTGGTTTTCCTGCCTAAAGTGGGGGCAAAACCATTTGCTGCTAGAAACAGAGGTGGGAGTCAGATTTCAAAGGCAGTGAAATCTCTGAATCTGACCACAGGTGCAGAGTGCCTGCAAAGAGGAGGGGTAACACCTTCACTCAGGAAAGCCTTTGTGTTCTGGCTCCTGAGAGCAATAGGCTTCCACCCCAGGAGTCCAGAATCATGTCTGGTGGTGGCAGGCTGGGTAGGACCAGTCAGTAACCATACAAGGGCTGTTAGGATTTGCAGGTGTCACCTCTAAGGTGCACTCTGGGTATATTTTATAGTAAATCCAACCCTGGCATCAGTGTGGGTTTATTAATCCGAGTTGTTTGATAGCAAACAACTCAAGGTTCAGAGAGGCCATCATGTAGCTAGGGAACTTATAATAACCAGTGCCCAGCACATGCATTGGCTATGGCTTTCCTGTAACCCTTACTATGACTTAAGGATTAGCAAAGACACAGTCAGGGCATACTTGCTTATGCACATATATACCCTCACATGCATTATAGTTCACCCTGACTTAGGGCTGCAAGGCCTGCCAGAGGGGTGACTTACCTATATTGAATGCAGTTTACGTGGACATGACACTCTTGGTGAGTGCCTTGTCGAGTTTGCAGCTTTACATGCTTGTCATGCACTTGTATTGGCAGTCTGCATGAAGTTGGTGTGAGGACTCTCAGAGGGGCAGAATTGGTGCTGCAGCTCTGAGGGGCCCTCTCCAGTACTCAGGCCCCAGGTACCAGGGATACTATTTACTGAGACTAACAAAGGTGGCTGAAGTGTCAAACATAGTATAGTTTTTATGGAAGAGATCTGGCCCTGGTAACCTGTTTAACATGGGCCCAGGGCACTTACAGTTTGAAACAAAATAATTTTCCAGGCATAAAGTGGGGGGCTACCATGTCAAAAGAGGCCCTTTCTCACACTACCCCCTCTCACCCAAATGAAAGGGGATGAACCTACCCTTCCCCGGGGGAGTCTTCATCCTCTAAGTGGAAGAACCCCGGAATGGCCATCTGCATTGGCATGGGCAGTCCCAGGTCTGTGTTCCACTTTAAATTCCATTACCTGTAGGGATATGGACCACCTAAGCAGTTTGGGGTTTTCACTTTTCATTTGTTAAAGTCACCTGAGACGCCAGTGGTCTGCCTGAACTAAGAAGTGAGTGCCAAATAAGTATGGCCTCAGCTTCTTCAAGGCCCATACTACAGCAAAGGCTGGAGTAATCTGGAACTTTCAGGACTGGGACAGAGCACATTGCATCCTTCAGAGTGTCAAAAGCCTCTTTACAACTCACTGTCCAGTTAACCTTTTGGGCATCTTCTTATAGGTGTGTTCTGTAAGGGCGGCCACTATGGTGTCATACTCCTCCACAAACCTCCTATACTATCCAGTCAATCCAAAGAATGCCCTGATGAGTCTGGGTGGTTGGAGCTTTCCAAGGCAGAAATATCTAGATCTTGGGCTGTAGTGGCTGACCTGGGCCTTCACTCAGCAGTTGGGCCAAGTATACAACCTTTCCCTGCCCTATCTGTACCTTTCCCAGGTAGGAAGATAAAGTGGTCCTGCCAGGTGGAGCTGTAGACAACAATATCATTTAGGTAAGCTGCACTAAAGCATTCGAACCCAGCTAGGACTTCGTTCACCAACCTCTTGAAGGTGGCAGGGTATTCTTTAATCCAAATGGCATTGCAGTGAACTGATAGTCCCCACTTGGGGTGGAGAATGTGGATCTTTCTTTTGCTCCAGGAGTCAGGCCAATCTGACAGTACCTAAATGTAAGATCAAAGGTCCTCAGGTACTTGGCTACTCCTAATTTGTCAATGAAGACATCAGCCTTGGAATTGAGTGTGCATCAGTTTTTATTACAGGAGTGAGGCCCCCATAGACCACACAGAACCTAATTTCCTTTTTCTCTCCCTTGGAGTGAGGTATGGGGACTAAAACTATTGGGCTTGCCCAGGGGATGTCATAGGGTTCAATCACACCCAAATCAAGCATCTTGTTGACTTCAACTTGGATGCTTTCTCTGACATGGTCTGACTGTCTATACATTTTCTTTTTGAAAGGCAAGCTGTCTCCAGTGTTCACATCATGGCTACACCAGTTAGTCCCATCAGGGGTCAGAGAGAATAGCTCACCATTCTGGTTCAGGACTTGCCTGCAATCAACCTACTGTTGTTCTGTAGGACTGACAAGACCACTCCATCAACAGAACCGTCTTTTGGCTTGCTGGAGAGGAGATCAGGGAGAGGCCCACTGTCTTCTTCCTGTCCCCCATCTGTAACCATGATCATGGTCACATCAGCTCGGTCAAAATAGGGCATCAGCCGGTTGGCATGTATTATCATTTTGGAATTCCTGCAGCTGTTAATGAAGACTAAGTAGGTGACCTCTGCTTTTCTTTCAAGTATGGCCCAGACAACTTGTCTTGGAGAGCCCTAGGAGCCACAGGCTCTAACACCCAAACTTTCTGCCCTGGTTGGAACTCCACCATACCAGTTTTTTGCTTCTACTAGTGCTTCAGTAACTCTGGGCTCACATGAAGTTATTTGCTGGCTTTTTCTGTATGCTCAGGCATCCTGGAATGAAGGACAAGTACATATTCCACAAAGTTCTGTTTGGGCTCCTTGAGAGGCCTCTCCCAGCCTTCCCACACAAGACTCAAAGGACCCCTTACAGGATGCCCAAACAAAAGTTCAAAAGTGGAAACCCTACTTCCTTTTGTGGCACTTCCCTGTAGGCAAAAAGCAGACATCCCATCTCCTTTTGAGTTTTTTTAGGAAGTCCCTCAAGGATGCCTTTCAATGTCTGGTTAAATCTTTCAACAAGCCCATTGGTCTGTGGATGGTATGGGGCAGTGAACTTATAAGTCATTCCACATTCCTGCTGCATGGGTTTTAAGTATGCAGACATGAAGTTTGAACCCCTGTTTGATACTACCTCTTTAGGAAAGCCATCACTTGTCAAAATATCCAGGAGGGTATTGGCCATCAGAAGGGTCAATGATGGTTCTAAGAGCAATAGCTTCAGGATATCTAGTAGCACGATGCACTGCCACTAGGATATAGCTATCTCCTGAGCTTGTCTGTAGGTCGAGGAGGCCAACAATATCAACCCTTACCCTTTCAAAGAGTACCCCAACCACAGGTAGTGGGATTAAGGGGACCTTCAGATGGTCTCCTGCCATACCACTGTCTTGATAGGAGACAGAGGACTGGCAAAAGTCATTTACCGTTTGGGACATCCCAGGCCAGTAAAACTGATTCACTAACCTACTCCAGGTTTTGTTTTGGCCCAAGTGCCCAGCCAGGGGAATGTCATTGGCTAGAGAGAGAAGAAACTCTCTGTACTGCTGAATCACTACCACTGTCCAGGTTGCACCAGACTTGAGGTCTCTGGTCCCAGTGCATAGGAGTCCATACTCCCAAAAGACCCTGTGGGCACCATTAACATTACCCTGTTCTTCCTCTGCAGATTGCTGCCTCAGGCTTTCAAGAGTGGGGCAGGTTTTTGTCCCTGGCACAGATCCTCCTTAGAGGGTCTCTCTGGACCCAAGAGTTCTGGGTGGTAAGGCCCAAGCTCTTCAGGCTCAGTTCCCCATGGGGTTAATACGTTTTCTTCCTGGGAAGTGGGGTTCTGACTTGTGGTCTGTTTAGAAGCTGGTCCCCCAGTCTTCTTGCCTTTTGTCTTGGAGGGTTGGTCCATTCTTCCAGGATCCAATATCTCTAGTTCACTCTGGAGTTTGCATTGTGCCCTTGTGTAGACACAACCATTCTGGGATGCCAAGCATGGCTGCATGGGTCCTCAGTTCTACTTCAGCCCAGGGAGAATTTTCCAGATCATTACAAAGCAGGCAGGCTGCAGGGATTGAGGGAGATACAGCCGCTTCTTTCTGTCTAATTACTCAACCTAGTCAAACAATACCATTGCCATGGGATGGATCTTTGTGACATTGTGAGCATTGCTGACAGGATACGTTTTTCCTATCAGGTACTGATCTGGGTGCACCAGGTGCTGGGTCACTATGGTGACACTAGCCCCAGTGTTCTTCAAGGCTTCTATCTTAGTCCCACTAATCAAAGGATGCTGCTTGCATTTTTGCCTGTTAGTAGGCCAGACAGCACAGGATAAGTCTATCATGCCCTTTGTGACTAATGTTGTGGTTCTGTGGGTTGCTTGACATGGTCGGGCCACAATTGTGATCCCATCTGGATATTTGTAACTGCATTTTGCTGCAGGTGGACTATAGGCATTCTTTTTGTTTTTACAGCTAGGGTCTCCAGTTTGGTGTCCTTTGGTTTTATAATCATGGCACCAATCCTTGTTGGAATCAACATGTTTTCCTTTGTACTTTGTAAGGTGTCTTAGGGCCCACCCTCCTGGGGAGGTTTTGGGGGGCCTGATGAAGACATTTTGTTTTTGTTTTGGTTCCCATCTTTACCTTGGGGGGGTTGGCCTCCTTCTTTTGGTCTCCCCCACCAGTAGTAGCCTTGGTCACCCTTGTTTTGACCCAATGGTCTGTCTTCTTCCTCAGCTCTCGAGGAGGAAGCAGACCTAGGTCTACAAGGAACTGATGTAGCTTCTCATTGTAACAATTACTCAAAAGACGATCTTTCACAATCAAATTGTAAAGCCAATAAAAATTGTGTACCTTGTTACCCTCTAACCAGCTACCCAGCATTTGTACTGAAAACCTACAAATTCTACCCAGGACTGACTTTAGGGTTTTCTAGTCTCCCTGAATTTGATTCTATATTCTTCAGTGGTAAGCCCAAAGTCCTCAATCAGGATAGCCTTCATGAGGTCATAGGACTTAGCATCTGCCTCAGTCAGTGCCAGGAATCTATACCTCCATTTACCTGAGCAAAGTTCCCACAATAAAGAGCCCCAAAGTTTCCTATCTATTTCCCTGGTTATGCAGGCTCTCTGACAGGCAGAAAACCATTTGATGATATCATCACCTTCTGTGAAAGGGGGAACAAGTCCTCTGGGGAGTTTTAGGTTGAAAGACTTCTCTAGTTACTTGTATGCTGCCACCAGAGATGGGTTCTACCCCTAGAACACAGCTGGTTTGTCGACGCAGGGGCAAGGAAAGCTGGTGCAGCACAGATAAGTCGGCCAGGAGTGGTGCTTCTTAGGGTCCTTGAAGTCAGGGGCTGGTGTCTTTGAGGATGGATTGCAGGTCAGCAGATCCACTCTAGGGGGTAGTTCTTGGGTGTCCTGAAGTCCCTCAACTGGTGCTTGCTTCTGTGCTTTTAAGTGTCCGGAATGGACTTCGCTTCTGAGTGTCTGACTTTAGGGGTCTGGTACCCCAGGTAGTAGTATGCCACAACCCCAGAGAGTTGCACTGCCACCATACTTGGCACTGTGGCAACTCTTGTCCTTAAGTGTTGTTGTACTAATTTTGGCTGGGCTGCTTGGTCTGGGTTGTTGGTCAACAGCTGGTCACTTTCCAGGACATCATGGGTTCCTTGCCTGCAGGGTGCAGGGAGTGATACCTTCACTCAATGGGAGGTTCTTGGCAATTTTTAGAAGGCTGAAGGTGCTCTGGGGTTTTGTAGAGTCCTTCAGATTTTCAGGCAGCACCTCAGCAGTGACAGTCGAGTCCTTGGAGCAGCTGGCAGGGTTTGGTGCCATTTTCTTTCTGCAGCAGGACTTCAGCTCTTTCGCTTTGGGTCATCTTTGTTCCTGGTCTTCTTGTGTCCATCAAATATAATCTCTTGGTCTTGGCCTCCAAATACTGAATTTAGGAGGCATTAGAGGGAGTACCTACTTGTGGCCAATGTGCCACCTACATTAGGGTGGCAACACCCACTAATATTTAGGAAAATCAAATTGAGTGGTCACCTTACCTGCCACATCTGAGGAGTGGTGCAGGCTGGGGATTGTCACTTCTCATATCCTTGCTAGATTTCCTACCAGTTTTCCCATCTAATGTGTGGCAAAACCATTGGTGGCCATCTTTTGCCAGCAGCAGAGGTAGAGGTCAGACTTCAAAGGCTGTAAAGCCGGTACCATTTTCAAATAAAACTGTACAATTTCTTGGTAAGAGTCTTTTCTGCAGAAATCTCCTCTCACACCTCTTTCATTTCTTTCTTCTCTGACTTTGTCATATAAGAAGTCACAAAGCGAGCAAAATCAATAGTTATCTGCAACAAATTGTACATCCATATTTGCATTCCACATCTTCAGAATAACAGAGTTGTAATGATTTATATATTTTGATGCTTCTGTTCGTTTGAGGTTGTATGTATTGTTTGGTGATTTCCATGTTAGGGTGTGTCTGACTGCTGACAAAAAGCTGTTCACTGTGAGATGACAGGTTGTGTGAATACAAAATGACATCTTAGGTAAAATTTTGCGTTTGATCTATATTTTTCAGTATGTATCACAACTTTGATTTTGAAATTGTGGAACTTGTTGTCTCAATCCCTTGTCAGCAGTTTCTTTTGGGGTGGTGCATGCTACATACTGTTATATGAAAGATAAGATGGACTCATCAATGTCTGTTACAAAATTTGGGGCACCTTGTATCCATAACATTATATGAATTTGTGGAGTACCTCTAGCTTGATCCTGTTTGTGCCAAAATAAATCAGTCACTTCACCAAGAGGAGGGCTAGTTTTGTTGCAGATAAAAGCCATCATTGCTTGAAATCTGTGGTTAACATACCTGCAAATATTTGCTGGGTCCAATTAACAAAGTTCTCCTGGTGTCTTCAAATTTATGTCTTTTATGTTTGAAAATGCAGGAGGCCACCGTACACATCCTCAGCACAATTATCAGAAACTAGGGAGGTGTCCCTAGATTTCTCAACATGTATTTCACATGCATTCATTTCAGCTCTCCATGATGACAATACCAATACTCGTTGGTACCACGTTGACATGCCATCAAATTAATCAAGTTGTATTCCAGATTTTCTTCTTTTCCGTGAACTTTTTAAACAAACTCCTTTGCTGACTGATTCTGCATATCCACCCCTGTTTTGAGAATGTGATTTACTGCATAAGACAAGCCAGAGAAATTGCTCCGAAATAGCAGATGAAATATATAAGGAATGTACTGGCAAAATCTCGGGTCCTCTGTGTAAAGCTTAGTTCATCTGTACTCTGCTGCAGGTATTTGTATAGGCTGATCATCCATCATACCTACCACTTACTCCAGTAAGAAACAGTTGTGGAAAACAGCGAGCTTCTAAGCTTTTCTCCTACACACTTAAAGGAGTCCCTTTTGCTTCTTTCATCTGAAAGAGATCAATAGCATCTCCAATAATCTCTTTGGAATGTAGAGGATGAATACTGTGGTGTTCATAAATTTCCTCTGATCTGGATCCATCTATCATTTCAATTTGACCTTTTGATGGAAGTGTGCCATCCTCCATATGTGTAACACCTTGAAGATCATCTACATTTTTATGGTAAATATTATTTTGTACCAGATATAATATTGCTTTTTTTTACTTTAGTAACATCTACTAACTCATGACATATCTTTTTGCTCTTGATGCACCATCGATTAGAATTAAAAGTCCTTCTTCCAATTCTGTCTACCCCCACACAGTTTCAGTGTTCTGCTTGAAATCTAATGACAAGTACACTACTCTACCTTTAAGACCTTTCTGGAGTTCAGTTCGAGGTCATTTTCCTGTCTTTTGCTCCATATGGACTATAGCTTAAAATGGATGTACACATTGTATAAGTATAGATTCATATATATTCAAATCTTGAAGCTCCTGTGAAATTTATATCAGTTCTAATTTGTTATTCACTGTGCTAAGTGGCATTTTATAATCCTTTAACTTATTATAACAATGCTTACATATAGTTTGACGTGTGAAACAATCAAAGCGTTCCTGTATAAATAAATGAGTTGCAAGTTCTTGCCACTAATCTCTATTCTCTTCTTTAGTTTTTGAGGACACAATAACATAACACGTTTGACTTTTGTAGTGAGTGAATCGACAACATATACAAATACAGTCCAGTTTCTCTGAACAGAATGTTTTAAACGTTCTAATCTTTTCATGAAAGTTATGGAATGAATTGAATTGAATAAATGTTTATTCTCTCTACAAGGTCTTTACACAACATCCAATGAAAAACAAGATCCTCTACTTAAAACACATCCCATTCCTTGCACACAATAGATATCCCCCTAAAACGTTATCCCCCCTGTTAAAACCTGACAACTATACACCCTCTTACTTAACCCTCCCCTATCCTAAAATAACTTAAACATCTAAAACAACATGAGTTAAAATCACGTGCACAAAAAAGGCTAATTCATTGCCACTAAAAAACTTTTTCACAGCAATTATAAAAATTCCAGTGGCACATGCGAACTCCAAAGAGCAAATACCAGTCAGTAGAGCTAGTCTTGGAGACCTCCATATTTAAATCATCTGCATCCAATTTAACTTTTATTCTGACACAAATAACCTTCATCCTATTCTTTACCCACTTAGCCCATAGCCTTTCACTTTTCATAATTTCATTCCCATGCCATAAAGCAACCCTTTGCCCTTTCCCCACCCTCAGCCATAGTCAAAATGTAATTAGGGCTACCTGGGCCAATTTTTCCCATGCCACCATTCCTGTCTCCAATCTCACAGCCTATATCATAACTGATGCCGGTAGGGGCCTCAGTATTTTTAGACTCTTCCCCTCTTCCCTGTCCCAGTTGACTTTACCACTTACACATGGCAGCTCAGCACCATAAACAAATTGTGAGGGTATCAATAGGCGTTTAGCAATGGTATATGGGAAACTCCACCATAGTCCCTATTCTATTTTTTCAGGCCACTTACAAAGGCAAGCAATTTTACCTCAGCTGGTTCGTTTTGCACAGCCCATCTCAAAGATGCCTCAAACCAGACCTCCAAATAATTATATTCTTTTACCTGCTCCAGCTTTCTACCACCTCAATCCCAACTAAATCTTGAGTTTTTCCTGCTGAAGCACAACACTGTAGTCTTTTCCCGATTTACCACTAGTTTTTTTCCCTTGACAGTATTCTTCAAAAGCATTAACTTTATTTCGATATTAAGTATATTATTACTCAGTGAGTTCTCTATGCTTATCATTGGTAAACTTGAATCCAGAGATGATCCACCAATCTCCATAACATGATTTTTTCCGGTGACCGCAGCTCATTTGAGGATTTAAGTGATTTCCTTTTAAAGTGTCTATCCATAAAGTTCTTTATTGAGTTGAACACAGAAGCTCCCTCTGCAACATTCCATGGAGGGTCTACATGCAAATTGTGACTCCCTTTGTCCCGTCTAGACATTCTTTCCTCCTATTTTCCATGGCCATCCATATCTGCCTCTGGCCTGTTGCCTGATGATGTCGTTCCCTCATGTTGGCGACTTCTTGACCCTTTTTGCACTTTCCTGGGTGACATCTCCTCTTACTGTCTGGTTAATCACTCAAGCTCTAGGTTTACTATATACTTTAACTCCTCAATTCACACACACGGGCTCCGTCCAGTACAGCTCCTCCAGGAGCTACTATATTCATACACCTTTGCCTCAGATCACCAAAGGTTTCTTTTTAATACAAAACATATTTTATGCTGCAATCACAGGCAGGCACTTACCTCTGCTTGTCTAAGCCTATGCCTTCCAAAAGACCCCTGGGCAGCTGCCACTGCCAGCACCCCATGAGCCGCCAGCACCAGTTCCTATAAATCCAATTTTAATGTCTAGATGGGGCAATTACCTCTTACGAGCCAACAATTTCACTACCAGTCCACTAGTCCCCCAGGTCTCCTCACTATCCAGCGAGCGGCCACCATACACCACACACCTCGTGTCTCCTCTCAGGGGCCAATACAGTTGCACCAACACTGGTCAGAGGCTTACCGGAGGCTGAATGGGGGCTTTAGACACTCCTTTCCAGGTTCCAAAAATCCAGGTTCCAAAATCAGAAATAAACTGACTTCAATCATGGCTCCCAGCTCTCGAGTTCACACAGTTCCCGACTGTTGCCCTGTGACTCTGCGTCTCAGTGTTTCAGATAGGGCGTGTAGGCGTATGGCAACATCCTCGTACAAGGCAGGCAGGCAACAGACTAGCAGAGCCTTCAAGTCAGAATCTCCACAAGAAGTGTTTTCGCAAATGCTGTCTGGTGGCTTCTACCTAAAAACTACTCAATGAAACATCAAACGAAATGTAAACTTCTTCACTTTTCCACAGTCTTTAAGGACATATACTGGACTAATTTAGAAACAATCAGAAATATAACATGCCAATGCTGTAGACCAACTTGGCCCTGCATAAAATATACTCAAAGGAATGGCAAAGGCCAGTCTGTACATCATTTTCAATAGTCATCAATAGTAATATCTGTTTCTTGCACTGCTACACCTGCAGATATCAAGTCTTCATTTTCTCCACACTCTTCTTCAGGACCAACAAAACGAAATTGTACATCATCACAAACCTTTTCTACCTTTAACACTGTATCATGCAAAATAGCTCTATTCATTTGTTCTAAACATAGTGCAGGAGTAGTCACATAGTAAAGCCTCCTAACTAAAGTTTGCATTTGAGAGTGGTGTACTGCTCACATTCTAAAATGACGAAAGGAGCTCTGGCACCTTTTCTTTGATAGACATGCTAGGTTTGTAGGTGTGTATATTTCCTTACTTTGCATGGGTCTAATCCTTGCTTCATTGAAATGTTCTGCTTAAGACTTTTGCATGGAAAGATACATAGAACATTTCTCAATATGGATCAGTTGATTGCTGCCTAACACTACAAATACCCCTACACTTCCACTTATATATAGGGACTTGTCTATTCCTTCACTGGATCTCTTCAGCTATGACTTCCTCTACATTTCTAGGTACCACTACCTCTTTTTCAATAGGAGAACCATCTTTCATCTCATAACATCGTTCGTATTCATCAACTGCATGCACTAATGTGTTCCTTTGCAAGTCGCTCTCTTCATTGAAGGAAGGCTTTAGACAAGAAATATGTCTCCATTCGCCACTGAAAAAATTGCAAAAGTTAGTTCTGTTGCCTAGTCTTTTCTTTCGATTTTTTCTCCTCACACTCAACACTATTTTTTCTAGTGTTTTCATTCTGTTTACAATCAAAATAAAAAAAATCCTTTTCAGAGTAAAGGCCTTATCAACCACACCCTAAACATGTTCTTTTTGTACGACTGTTTCTCTCCTCCTTTTATCCTTCGTCATGTGTCTCATTAGGTTCTGAATTACTCTGCTACGAAACATTCCAACTCTGATTTCCTTGAACTGGTGCTGCCTTCTGGTTAAACTCTGTTGGGATTTTTTACTTCTACTATCACATTCTTTTACACCTTTCCTAGTAGATCTCACACATTGTGTTTTATTCACCTCATTTTGCTGTCTTTGAAGTTGACTACATACTATTTTAAGAAATGTCTTTGTTCTCTTATCAACAGCTCTTTTCTCCTTCAGTACTGTTTCTGCATTTTGCCCCTTTTGTTTCTCAGCTGTTAGGAGACAGGATTGTTGCCTCTGTGTCTTTCTTCACTCACCTTTCTGAAGGCATTCTAGCTTTGTATAGTTAGGTAGAAAGTTATTTCTGAAATGTAACAAAAAAGATAGATTTAGGTTTTAATTATTAGTTTCACATTAAATATTTTAATTAGTTAACTAGCAATATCAAAAGTTGTCACAGTAATTTCTACTAAAACGTGGGTTTAAGACTTGTCAAAGACCCTTTAGAGACCAACTTGACTAGGCACTGAGAGTGTACACACAGGCTCTGCAATAGTAGGCCTCACCCATGATTAAAGCAGTATTTGTCTGCATACATGACAAGATTATGTCAGTACTTGGTTATATTTCTCACTGAATGTAGAAGTCCACCTATAGAAGTGCCATGAGATATTTTATTAAATTTGCCGGTATGTGACTCTCTGTGGTGTGACTCTATGGTTTTCTATGTGGATATGTTAGTAGCTGAGCGGATACCTTACTGCCTGTGTTAGGGAATAGAAGGGTATGTGGCAGTTTCTCTAATTGCATTTGATACTGCTGCATGTAGATGTACTTGCTGAGTAAGTAAGTAAAAGTAGAAGTATCTGTGTTACTTTTTGATTGGGTGAGACAAAGGATCTATCCTTTTGAAATATGTATGCCTGTTCCTTTAAGAGTTGTATACTCTACATAGTGCTTGGTTTAGGGATCTGCAAGTGAATGAATAAGATTCTAAAACTGAAAAGGACATCTCTCTATTACTTAAGCACAAAGCACCATTCTTGCTGGCATAACTACAGCACATCTCAGAGGTGACTTAGGCCCTCATTATGACATTGGCAGCAAATCCCACTTACGACCATGCCGACTGCCTCCAATATAACGCTGCAGCGGTGGATAACCACCAATCATATTATGACACACACGTACCAATCCGTCACTATACAGCCACACACACAAGTCCGCCAGCCCAAGGGTTAGTGATTAACTGGCGGTAGCGAAACCCACACCGTTACGCCAGCAGAACTACGCCCACAGCATTATGACCCACGAATCACCGTGATGGGCATTCAATGGCGGTAAACCATTGCCAGTAAATACCTCTGCGCTCAAAACACACACACTCAAACAAAACTACACCACATTGGACAATTCAAACAACACACACCTGATGCACATACACACACCACACCCATGCACCCATGCCACTATAAAACACACACCCACATTACCCACAACCCTTTACGACTAGAAAGAATTGATACCAGAGGGAGACAGCAAGATCACACACACAACCAGAGCAACATAACATCATCACCTATACACCACCAATGCACTTTACATCACACACCCCAACACATCACCCCTTCCTACCCTCACCCACACCACTCACACTATACCCATGGCACCACAACAACAACCCAAATTCTCTGAGGAGGAGCTGAGGGTCGTGGTGGAGGAAATCATCCAGGTAGAGCCACAACTATTTGGATCACAGGTGCAGCAGACATCCATTGCTAGGAAGATGGAGCTATGGCGGAGAATCGTGGACAGGATCAATGCCATGGGACAGCACCCAAGAACAAGGGATGACATCAGGAAGAGGTGGAATGACCTACGGGGAAGTCATGTTCCATAGCAGCAAGACATCAACTAGTTGTACAGAGGACTGGCGGTGGACCCCCACCTCCTCCCCCACAACTAACAACATGGGAGGAACAAGTCTTAGCAATCATGCATCCTGAGGGCCTGGCAGGAGTAGGAGGAGGACTGGACTCTGGTAAGTCAAATCTCTATTACTATCACCCCCCACGTGCATGCCATCACAAACCCCCACACCTACCCTCACTCCCATCACTTCAACACCGCCCACATACCCAACCATCACAACTCGCTCATCCCAATGCATACTGGAAAGAATCACATAGCCCAACAAATAGCTACTCACTCAAAGGAAAAACTGCCAGAGCAACAACAACCATAGAGGGCAACACACCCATGCACATGATGTCACACGCAGAAACAATAACACTGCATTTACATCCCCACAGGTCCCCAAGCCAATGTCACCAGGGAAGAGGTGCTAGCAGCATCCAGTCCCCCCAGAAGAAGCCCACAGTGATGACAGCAGCTCTGCTCGCCTGAATCTGGATGACCAGCCTGGCCCATCAGGGATATCCGGAGAGTTGGTTACCCAGGCACACTCTCACACCACCACAGAGCCTCCCCCCTTAGGAAACACCACCACAGCACCCACCCAGCTGGCCTATACCTCTGTCCCCAGGACACGTCAATCAGCAGTGTGTCCACCACTACAGGGACCCCAGGCCACCCCACAAACCCAGGACAATCAGGGACCTGGGGTCAGTGGTGGTGGGCACACGGTTCAGGGGACATAGGCACAGGACAAGAGGGAAGCTGGGAGGACTGCTGTGCGACAGGGGGAGGACAGGCCCAGGGAACTGACTCTCCAGGAGGTACTCACCGGATCCTGGGAGCATACCACCATTCCCAGGAGCCAATGGGCCAGATACTGGACAAGTTGCAGGAGAACATGCGGCTACAGGAGGGACAGTACCTAGGGATCAGGGAGAACTCCACCCACCCTGGTCTCCATTGCAGGGGTGCTGGCAGACATGGCCAAAACAATGAGGGAGGCAGTGGCACCTCACCGGGCCTGTGCCACTAGCCAAATTGATGAACAGCCCTCCACCTCCGCTGCCACTAGTGGACAGGAGGCCCCATCATAGGATCAACAGGCCACCAGCACCCCTCCCCCTGCAGAAGAAGAACCACCCCACAAACGTTCCCTGCAATCCATGCAGAAGCCAGAGACTATTGCCAAGACTCCCGTCAGGAAAGAAGACTCTCCTGATTGTCACCATTTTGTTCCACTCTGTCACCTTGTCCACCTTGAACTGCCATTGCTCCCCTTCCTATGCCCCCTTGGACAATGCACCTGTGATACAAATAGACCAGACTCCAACCTGGACTTTCCTCCATCATCCCCCCAGCCCATTGCACATCCCCTTCCACCTCTTAGCACTTAAATAACACCCTTTGAAAAAATACAAGTATGCGTTTAACAAGGTTTAAACACTGAAAATCAACTGTACAGAAATGTATACATAGGAATAACCTGTATTTGGCTGCAGTCAACACATCAGGAGAGATAGTGGGGCACAGATATCTGCAAATAGAGATGCCAAAGGGTACAGTGAGTGAGCATAGAAGTGGGAAAATCAGCCTGCCAGTGACAATGTCAAACACAAAACTGTCAATTAAATGTGGAGTTACACTGTCTTACCTGTCGGTCATTGAAGTATTGACAAATTTTTGCACTTCCGTTGTCCTCATCCTCATCCTCTGCCTCATCTTCACTGTCCACAGGGTCCACTGCTGCCACACGGCCATCTCCAGCCTCCTCCTCCTGCAGAAAAGGCACTTGGCGATGTAAGGCAAGGTTGTGCAACATACAGCATGCCACGATGATCTGGCAGACATTCTTGGATGAGTAGTACAGGGATCCACATGTTAGGTTGAGGCACTGGAACCTGGCCTTCAGGAGGCCAAAGGTCCTCTCTATAATTCTTATTGATCGCCCAAGTGCCTAATTGTAAAGTTCCTCTCCCCTTGTCCTGGGATTCCTCACAGGGGTCAGTAGCCATGAGAGGTTGGGGTAACCAGAGTCACCTGCAAATATCGAGGAACAACTGTTAGCCACACAGCAACCTTCAGGGCCCACACCATACCCATACACCAACATCCACTGGGTGGGAACCAGGGCTAATCTATTAGCCATATCCTGTGCCTCTGGAGTTGAGCCATCACATATGGGATGCTGCTATTCCTCAGGATAAAGGCATCATACACAGACCCAGGATATTTTGCGTTGACGTGGGAGATGTACTGGTCCACCAGGCACACCATCTGGACATTCATTGAGTGAAAGCTCTTTTAATTTCTGAACACCTGTTCCTTTCGCCGGGGGGTACAAAAGCTATATGTGTACCATCAATTGCCCCAATAATGTTGGGGATATGTCCCATTGCATAGAAATCAGCTTTCACTGTAGCCAAATCCTTCACCTGGGGGAAAACGACGTAGCTGTGCATGTGTTTAATCAGGGCAGACAACACTCTGGTCAGCACTATTGAGAACATTGGCTGAGACATTCCTGCTGCCAAGCCCACTGTCACTTGGAAGGAGCCAGTTGCCAGGAAATGGAGCACTGATAGCACTTGTGCAAGAGGGGGGATCCCAGTGGGGTGACAGATAGCAGAGATTAGGTCAGGCTCCAATTGGGCACACAGCTCTGTGCTTGTGGTCCTGTCCAGTCTATAGGCGAGGATAATGTGCCTGTCCTCTATTGTTGCCAAGTCCACCAGGGGTCTGTACACGGGGGTGTCTCCATCTCCTATTCATCTGCAGCGGTTGCAATCTATGGGGCAAAATGGTGAGCAGCTGCTCAGCATCTCTTACTATCAAACACTACACTTCAATGAATGTTGTGATTGTAACAGTATTTAGCTGGAGAGGTCCAAATGGTGCATATGTGTATTGTTACACAGTTAGGAGCCATGGCCTGCCCCCCCCCGAAATGGCGTCTGTCTGTCCTGTTTGGATGGACAGGTGGAAACTAGGTAATTCCGCTGACGTTGTGTGCCATTGTGGTAGGCAGTCGAAAACCGCAGTGCAACTCCTCATTGGCTAACATTGGGCCCTATGGGGTACAGTGGCCAATAGTGATGTACGCTGGCAGTGAGGGTATGCACCGCCGCAGACGTCACCGCCATTTTCTATCTGTTCACTCACTTGCTACCTGACCTTCAACAGGAGAGGACCTACACTGAAAGTTCTACTGTGATCTGTGTCTGGAACTGACCATGGCTCGTGTCACTGGGGAAAGGGCCCCTGCCTTCACCTCGGCAGAGTTGAAGTGACTGGTGGATGGGGTCCTATACCAGTACCGAACGCTGTATGGGCCTCCAGACCAACAGGTGGGTACACCGTGAGTACAATGCATGTGGCATGAATGCATGGAGTGCTGTGTGTGAAGGCCTCATTTGGGGGAGGTGTTGGTGGATGGGCCCTGGGCAGCGTGCTGCATGTATGGTGGGCCATGTCTGTGCTAATGGTGATGGGAAGGAGGATGGTGGGCCATGAGTGTAACAGGCAGGAAGGACAGACTAATATCTTTCCCTGTGTCCATTTCCCTGCAGGTCAGCGCCCATCAGAAAAAGGGAATGCGGCATGCCATCGCCAACAACGTGGGGCCCTAGGGGTCTACGGCAGGCGGGGCACCCACTGTCGGAAACGGTGGGAGGAGAGGACCTGAGACGCTGGGCACGGAAGATGGTGGAGGCCCTGACCCCCCCTGATGGCCTCCATACTGGTGGTGGCCTATCCGGAGCTGGATGGGCACTTGGGGGCATCACAGCAGCCACAAGGGGGTGAGTACAGTACCCCAATATACAACTTGCGCATGGGGGGGTAGTATCCGGGTGGGGGATGTCCACCTGTTGGTTCCCCGAGGCCAGGCCTGACATTGCAGAGTAGGTCCCATGTTGGGCAGGGTTCTGATGTAAAATACCTCCAACCAAGCTAGTAGTCATCCACTACTGGGCAGGGGTCTGTGGGTCTCAGGTATGCTGCAAGTGGCATTATTTGCCCCTATCCATGGACTGGTGACTAGCATTGTGACCGGTAGTGCATTGCATAGTGCTTAGGGCTGTTCCCTGTGTGTCTGTCTGTCTGTGTGTCGTGTACGCCAACGGTGGTGTTGTTGCCGCCATTGACCAAGTGTATCCTTTGTCTCTTCCCCTCCTTTTTGTTTTGTCACCCTATCCTTATGTGTATTAGCAGAATCTGGTTGAGGAGCTGAGACACCAGCGATGGAGGGAGCTGCATCCCACAGGGTCCAGGAGGCCAAATCCACTGACAGTGAGGGCACCAGTGGGACAGAAGATGTAGGAGGCTGGCCCGGTTTGTAGTGGGTACCCTGGGTACTTACACCTTATACCAGGTCCAGTGATCCCTTATTAGTGAAGTAGTAGTGTTCTAGCAACTTAAGCTGATAGAGGTAGCTATAGCAGAGCAGCCTAGGTTGAACTAGGAGACATGCAAAGCTTATGCAATACCACTTATAGTTACACAGTACTTATACACAAGTAAAAACAATACTCAGTGTTACCAAAAATAAAGGTAGTTTATTTGGGTGACACAGTACCAAAAATATCTTAGAGGCAATACTCCTTCTGGAGGTAATTATTATACACAACATATACACTAGACACCAAAATTAGACAAGTAAATAGTCATAGAACAATGCAAACATTAGGAAATGCTATAGCTTGCAATGGGAGAGAATGGATCTAGGGGCAATACAAACCATATACTAAGAAAGTGGAATGTGAATCACAAATTCCCCCCTAGACAAGTGTAGTGTGTGCAGAATCACTGAGAGGGTAAGAATACAGTAAAGGTAAGTAAATTACTCCACCCCAGTGCCCAGAAAAGCAGCAGCAAAGTACTGCAGGTTTCCTTAGGACACTCTACACATTGTGATTGGGATTTTGCAGCAACCAACCAAGGCTGCAAGCAACAAATGCTTGATTTTTGGACCTGAAGACCTGCAAAGCAAGGGGACCAAGTCCAGAAGTCAAAAGAAGTTTGATGAAGGACAGGAGCCCCTGCCAACTCAGAAGAGGGTGCAAAAGAAGAGTCCCCGGTTAGTCGAAGACTGCAGGAATGCACCCTAGGAAGATGCCAGCGGATTCATGCATGATGCAAAAGATGTCCCACGTTGTGAAGATCGTTGCAGATGTGCTTTTGTGTTGGAAGTCGCCAACAAGCCGTGCCTAAGACAAAAGTGCATTTTGTGTAAAAATAGCACTGGATGGTCCCAGGAGGGACCTGGGGGCCTCAACTCTGTGTGAGGAGGAAGAGGGGGCTCTCAGCACTATAGAGATCCCTGAGGATGCCAGCCAGCACCCCCAGGAGTCTCAGGATCTGGGGACAAAGGAGGTGCAACATGCAGCTGATGTAGCAGCGAGTTGAGCATCACAAGATGGAGTGCTGGGGACCTAGGTCAGGCTGTGCATGAAGGAATTTAGCAAACAGTGCACAGAGGCCTCAGGAGGTGAAGAAGATGCAGTACACAGGTGTTGGAAAATGGGTTATTGGTAAGGGCAGGTAGGTACCTACACCTAGCAACATGCCACTAACCTCCACCTAGGTACAGTTAGGTCTCAGTAAATTAATCCCAGCTCAACCCTTGGTAGCTTGGCAACGAGCGTCAAGGCTTAACTTAGGAGACAAAGTGTAAAGCATTCAAATATCACAAAACAGTAATCAAATAAAACACAGGAAACAGTTTAAAAATCCAAAACCAATTTATAAAAATAGTTTATATTTTTATCTTTAAAATGACACAAAAACGATTTAAATCAGTTCAGGGGACCCGGAGATATGAATTTTTAAAGGAATTACTATTTTTCTAGCGCTTAGAAACAAAAAGCGCCAATCGTGTCATCTGGTTGCACCAGGACCGGGGCAAAGTCAAAGTTTCAGGCCGACCGCGATGGAGCCCTGCTCGGCTACAGGTCGCGGGAGGCCTCGGTTAAAAAGTTACCTTCTGACTTAGTCTTTATTTTGAAGTTTTTCTTCACCGGGACGAACCTGCCAGTTGAATCCAACCTCCTGGAGCCCTTGTCCGGATACGCGATGTGGGTTTCCTCGGTGGAGACTTTTACCTTCGGACTTAGTCATTTTTTCGAGATGAAAATCCTTCGACCAGGGTAAACCTGGATCTTGATCCGACGTCCATGGAGCCCTTCTCGGATACGATGGCTGGGAGGTCCCGGTCAACTTTTTACCTTCGGACTTAGTCTCTTTTTTGGATGTTTTTCTTTACCGAGACGAACCACGAAGTCAGGCCGGGTCGCGGTTGAGGCAAGCCGGCTAGAATTTCCGTGGCGGGTCGGTCCCTCTCTGGAGCTTTTTTCCAAAAATTCTCAAATCTTTTCCAAACTTCTGGGGCTTCACCCAGATGTTCTTTTAAGGTTCTATTGGGGTCCACAGCTCACCCCAAGGGTCCAGAAGTTCTGTGATGGTCCTTGGGGGGTGCGGACTTCAACTCCCAGAATGCACCTGGCGCAAACTCCTTTTTGGCCACTGGGCAGTGGTCAACTGGTCTCTTTTTTTCAGGAGTTGGTGCAGGGGACTCTGGTTTAGCAATTTTTCACCTGTAGCAAACAGGGAGTCCCTCCTTGAACCAGTTGAAGCCAGGCAAAGTCCTTCTTGTGGTGAAGCCCAAGTGTGCAGCTGGTGCAGTCCTTCTGAGTGCAGGGTCCAGGTGCAGGCCAGGGGTCCAGCAGGGCAGTCCTTCTTCTCCTTAAGTTCTTTCTTCTTGAAATTTGGTGGGGATCCGAGGTGTTGGGGCAGGTCTGCCAGTTTTATCCTTGCTCCTGGGTGAAAAGCAGGGGGGCCCTGGTTCTCCAATCAGGGACAGGGTCGTCCCCCTGTGATGACCACTTCCTGGGAAGTGTGGCAAAAATCCATCCCAGAAGGCAACAGTCTCTAAAAATCCAACATGGATGAATCTGATTTTTGGAGCTTACATCTGGCTGAGCCCACCCACTGGTGTGGCTAAAAATCATAAACACACCCCTCTCCTGCCCTCTCCTAATCTAATCAAGGGGGCACCTAATTGTCTGGGGTTGCAGGATGTGGGGGTGTTGCTGGGTGCTGCAAATGTCCTTCTCTGCCTTTGAAGACCAGTTTGGCAGCCCTCCCCCTTCCTGCCTCACCATCTGCTGAGGGGAGATTCTCTCCCCCAAGCGAATTCCTTTGTGTGAAGCCAGGCCACTTCACACCTCATCAAGGCAGCCTGGCAGAAGCTGCTGCAGGCTGGCCAATCAGAGCACAGCAGCAAAAACAATGCAGAGCTGAAATTGGCATCTTTTTAGGTAAAGTCTAAACTTTTTACCTGAACAAGTTATATTAAATCCAACAACTGGAAGTTGTGGGATTTATTACAACAATTAATTTGATACCAAATTCTTGGTATGTAACATTTAAGGAGACTTTAAAATTTAAAATAAAGTCTGCCCATTCTAGCCTATGAAGGCCATTTACTTCAATGAGGGAAAAACGAATTTGGCTGTTTTTACCTCACCACGGCTTATAAATCTATTTTTATAAAGTCCCTGCTTAAAGTTACATGGCACCCAGCCCTAGGGGCACATAGGGCACACCTTAGGGGTGACTTATATGTAAAAATAAGGTAGTTTAAGACTTTGGAAGTACCTTTAATTCCAAAGTCGAATTTGCATATAACTTTAATTTAAAAGCAGCCAGCAAGGCAGGCTTGCTTTTAAAATGACACTGGGCACCTCAGCAGTGCACCTACGCGTGCACCACCTATGCTGTGGTCCCTAAACCTACATGCCCTACCATATACTAGGGACTTATAGGTAGGTTAACTTAGCCAATTATAATTAGCCTAATTTGCATATCCATTTTACACAGAGCACAGGCCCTGGGACTGGTTAGCAGTACCCAGGGCACCATCAAAGTCAGGAAAACACCAGCAAAAAGAGGAAAATGGGGGCAAAAAGTTATGGGGCCTCTGCAATCAGCCCTGTTTTCTCACACAACCCCCCCCCCCAGCCCACACGCCCAGGAGACTCAGCCCAACCCTGGGAGAGTCTTCCTGGCTTGTTAGGCGAGGAAGACAGTGAAGAAAACTGGCTGTCCCTTTGCAGGGCCTACTCTGCCTTATATCCTCCTGTCAGGGTCACTCCCTATGGGTAGTGAAGCCATCCCAACAGTAAAAGGGCCCAACTCAAACTGAAACTTCCCTCTAGGGGGGTCTTCCTCCTTTCTCTCTGCCAACTTGGGTAGTGAGGTGCCCACCTCCCCTACTCCAAACTTTGCTAGGGCAACACCTAGCTTACCCAAAGAGGTCACCCAACACTTGAGCAACCCCACCATGACCAATAGGGTCAGGGGGCCTACTTTGCTATTGGCCCTGGGGTCTGCCTCCCAGGCCAAGTACATTGCTGCCAGGAAGGCTAGCACCCAGCCGAGGCTACTGACAGCTGTCAGTACCCAGAACCACACCCTAAGCTCTCCACTGACAGGTGGCGGAGCTGCTTTAGGGGCTTCTTTGGGGTCCTGGCACCCCTCTTGCTGTCTAGAGTGGGGGGCTACCACCTCCTGTGGCAGACACCCTCCTTCCACTCTCCCTTCTGTCAGTGCGGGGCAACACCCTGCATCTGGACAGCTGCCTGACTACTCAGGACTTCCTTAGGGTCAGGGGAGGCCTCACCAGTGCCAACTCTGGGCTCCCCCCCTACTGGGGCAGAAGGCCTTTGGCTCCCTGGAACTCTCTTTAAGAGTGGCCTACCCTTCCTTTTCTTCTTTCCTTTTCTTGGGGACCCCTGTCTCCTAACTGTAGGGACTGACTCCCCAGGACTTTGGGTTGGGGGGGGCGCCCTGGGCGACCACCCCATCTGTGACCAGACTCACCTCTGGGAGGTCATTGCCCAGGATACAATCTAGGGGAAGGTCAGCACTGACTACCACCCTAATCCAGTCAAGGATACCCTCCCTCTCTAGGGGCACTATGGCTACAGGTTTGGAGGTGACCTCCCCTGTGGCTATCCTGACTTTCTTTGTCTTTCCTGGGACATACATGTCTGGGGTCACTAACCGGTCACTCACTATAGTGTGACTGGCACAGGTGTCTCTCAGGCCAGTGGTAGGGATCCCATTCACTTGAATGTGGTGGAAGTGCCTACTCCCACCCTCAGGGATCACCAGCTTACCATCTGGTCCTGTCTCCCAGCTCAATGCTAGGAGGACTTCATCATCTGAGGAATCCTCCTCTATGGCTACACTGGACAGCCCAGTGCTAACCACCTTCTTTGGACAGGCTGCATCTCCTCTGAAGTGACCTGTCTGCTGACAGTCAAAGCAAGCCCTACTGTCCAAGAGCTTTTTTAACCCTGGGTCTAACTGTCTCTGCTGGTCAGAGTGGGAGTGGGATTTACTCTCCTCCTTCTTAGGGTTCTGGGGTACAGAGGGAGTCTCTGTGGTGGGCTTACCACCTCCCTCCTTAGGTTTTTGGGGACCTGTCCCCCCCTTCTTGGAGTCTCCCCCCTGGGACTTGACAACCACCCTGGTTCTCAACCACTCATCAGCTGCCTCCCCTAGCTCTCTAGGGTTGGTCTGCTTAGAGTCCACTAGATGCTGGCGTAACCTTTCTTGGGTACAATTGGTCAAGATGTGCTCTCTCATGATCAGATTGTATAACCCCTCATAAGTATCTACTTTGTTACCAATAATCGAGCCCTCTAGTGCCTTTAGTGAAATGTCCACAAAGTCAACCCAAGACTGGGTACTGACCTTCTGGGTGTCCCTGAACTTCATTCTATATAGCTCTGGGGTCAGACCAAACTTCTTGGCTAAGCACCTCTTCATACTAGGGTATGAATCTGCCTCCTCCCCCCTTAAGGTCAGAAGCCTATCCCTCCCTGAGTTGGGGACCAACTCCCACAAAAGGGAACCCCAGTATTGAGGCCTAACCCTTCTCATTTGGAGTGCCCTCTCAAAGGCCCCCAGCCACTTATCTATGTCATCCCCCTCTACATAAGCAGGAACCACCCCCTTGGGTAATCTGGGGCAAACTCCCCCACCCATGGACACCTCAGCTTCTTTATCGCTGCCTCCATCTCTTTTCTCTTTGTATGCCCACTTTTTCTTTTCTAGGGCAAGCTTCTCTGCTTCCAAAGCTATGTATGCTAGCTGGGCCTCCAGCTCTCTTTCTCTGATGGATGGGTTCTCTCCTCCTGAAAGGACCCCCTTCCCACCACTAGCTTTGGATCTGCCCCTAGTGACTGTATTTACTGAGGACCGTTCTTCCTCATCCTCACTTAGGCTCAGATGCCTTCCCTCCCCTGAGTGGTTAGAGCTAGCATCCTCCCTTCTTTCTCCCTCCTCTGGAGCTTCTTCTGACTCTACCTCTTGGGCCTCAGCCCATGCTGTCAGGGATGTGATCAGGATTTGCTTCCTGAGATCAGTGGTTGCAGGCAACCCTCTTTCAATACACAACCCCCTAAGCTGGACTACTGTCAGTGTGGGTAGGCTAGCCAGATCAAGCTCCATGGTTCCCTAGTTTTGTGTCAACAAAAACTTTTTGCAAAAATTGGAAACAAGAATTTAGAAAAATTACAAAAATTCAATAATTGAGATTAATCCAAATTAAAAATTAAAAACAATTTTTGCACTAGGACAATTTAAAGGATTTTTAATTTGTTTTACCTAAAACTGTAACGTGATATTGAACACAAGTACAGGATCCCGTCGCTGCTTCCAATTATGTTGGAAAATGGGTTATTGGTAAGGGCAGGTAGGTACCTACACCTAGCAACAAGCCACTAACCTCCACTTAGGTACAGTTAGGTCTCAGTAAATTAATCCCAGCTCAACCCTTGGTAGCTTGGCAACGAGCGTCAAGGCTTCACTTAGGAGACAAAGTGTAAAGCATTCAAATATCACAAAACAGTAATCAAATAAAACACAGGAAACAGTTTAAAAATCCAAAACCAATTTATAAAAATAGTTTATATTTTTATCTTTAAAATGACACAAAAACGATTAAAATCGGTTCAGGGGAACCGGAGATATGAATTTTTAAAGAATTACTATTTTTCTAGCGCTTAGAAACAAAAAGCGCCAATCGGGTCATCTGGTTGCACCAGGACAGGGGCAAAGTCAAAGTTTCAGGCCGACCGCGATGGAGCCCTGCTCGGGAGGCCTCGGTTAAAAAGTTACCTTCTGACTTAGTCTTTATTTTGAAGTTTTTCTTCACCGGAACGAACCTGCCAGTTGAATCCGACCTCCTGGAGCCCTTGTCCGGATACGCGATGTGGGTTTCCTCGGTGGAGACTTTTACCTTCGGACTTAGTCGTTTTTTCGAGATGAAAATCCTTCGACCGGGGTAAACCTGGATCTTGATCCGACGTCCATGGAGCCCTTCTCGGATACGATGGCTGGGAGGTCCCGGTCAACTTTTTACCTTCGGACTTAGTCTCTTTTTTGGATGTTTTTCTTTACCGGGACGAACCACTAAGTCAGGCCGGGTCGCGGTTGAGGCAAGCCGGCTAGAATTTCCGCGGCGGGTCGGTCCCTCTCTGGAGCTTTTTTCCAAAAATTCTCAAATCTTTTCCAAACTTCTGGGGCTTCACCCAGATGTTCTTTTAAGGTTCTTTTGGGGTCCACAGCTCACCCCAAGGGTCCAGAAGTTCTGTGATGGCCCTTGGGGGGTGCGGACTTCAACTCCCAGAATGCACCTGGCGCAAACTCCTTTTTGGCCACTGGGCAGTGGTCAACTGGTCTCTTTTTTTCAGGAGTTGGTGCAGGGGACTCTGGTTTAGCAATTTTTCACCTGTAGCAAACAGGGAGTCCCTCCTTGAACCAGTTGAAGCCAGGCAAAGTCCTTCTTGTGGTGAAGCCCAAGTGTGCAGCTGGTGCAGTCCTTCTGAGTGCAGGGTCCAGGTGCAGGCCAGGTGTCCAGCAGGGCAGTCCTTCTTCTCCTTAAGTTCTTTCTTCTTGAAATTTGGTGGGGATCCGAGGTGTTGGGGCAGGTCTGCCAGTTTTATCCTTGCTCCTGGGTGAAAAGCAGGGGGGCCCTGGTTCTCCAATCAGGGACAGGGTCGTCCCCCTGTGATGACCACTTCCTGGGAAGTGTGGCAAAAATCCATCCCAGAAGGCAACAGTCTCTAAAAATCCAACATGGATGAATCTGATTTTTGGAGGTTACATCTGGCTGAGCCCACCCACTGGTGTGGCTAAAAATCATAAACACACCCCTCTCCTGCCCTCTCCTAATCTAATCAAGGGGGCACCTAATTGTCTGGGGTTGCAGGATGTGGGGGTGTTGCTGGGTGCTGCAAATGTCCTTCTCTGCCTTTGAAGACCAGTTTGGCAGCCCTCCCCCTTCCTGCCTCACCATCTGCTGAGGGGAGATTCTCTCCCCCAAGCACATTCCTTTGTGTGAAGCCAGGCCACTTCACACCTCATCAAGGTAGCCTGGCAGAAGCTGCTGCAGGCTGGCCAATCAGAGCACAGCAGCAAAAACAATGCAGAGCTGAAATTGGCAACTTTTTAGGTAAAGTCTAAACTTTTTACCTGAACAAGTTATATTAAATCCAACAACTGGAAGTTGTGGGATTTATTACAACAATTAATTTGATACCAAATTCTTGGTATGTAACATTTAAGGAGACTTTAAAATTTAAAATAAAGTCTGCCCATTCTAGCCTATGAAGGCCATTTACTTCAATGAGGGAAAAACGAATTTGGCTGTTTTTACCTCACCACGGCTTATAAATCTATTTTTATAAAGTCCCTGCTTATAGTTACATGGCACCCAGCCCTAGGGGCACATAGGGCACACCTTACGGGTGACTTATATGTAAAAATAAGGTAGTTTAAGACTTTGGAAGTACCTTTAATTCCAAAGTCGAATTTGCATATAACTTTAATTTAAAAGCAGCCAGCAAGGCAGGCTTGCTTTTAAAATGACACTGGGCACCTCAGCAGTGCACCTAGGTGTGCACCACCTATGCTGTGGTCCCTAAACCTACATGCCCTACCATATACTAGGGACTTATAGGTAGGTTAACTTAGCCAATTATAATTAGCCTAATTTGCATATCCATTTTACACAGAGCACAGGCCCTGGGACTGGTTAGCCGTACCCAGGGCACCATCAAAGTCAGGAAAACACCAGCAAAAAGAGGAAAATGGGGGCAAAAAGTTATGGGGCCTCTGCAATCAGCCCTTTCATATTCCACTGCAGGTGGGTCAGGATGGTCTCTGAGTTCCATACTAGTCCCCAAAAAAGCACATATCTTGAACACCAGCTCTAGTCACCCAGTTCCCTACAGGGTGATGTGTCCCAAAACTGTCCTCCTTCAGCTTCACAAAATCTACCAGTCTGTTTCTCTTGGCTTTTGTGAGAAAACAGGGCTGATTGCAGAGGCCCCATAACTTTTTGCCCCCATTTTCCTCTTTTTGCTGGTGTTTTCCTGACTTTGATGGTGCCCTGGGTACTGCTAACCAGTCCCAGGGCCTGTGCTCTGTGTAAAATGGATATGCAAATTAGGCTAATTATAATTGGCTAAGTTAACCTACCTATAAGTCCCTAGTATATGGTAGGGCATGTAGGTTTAGGGACCACAGCATAGGTGGTGCACGCCTAGGTGCACTGCTGAGGTGCCCAGTGTCATTTTAAAAGCAAGCCTGCCTTGCTGGCTGCTTTTAAATTAAAGTTATATGCAAATTCGACTTTGGAATTAAAGGTACTTCCAAAGTCTTAAACTACCTTATTTTGACATATAAGTCACCCCTAAGGTGTGCCCTATGTGCCCCTAGGGCTGGGTGCCATGTAACTTTAAGCAGGGACTTTATAAAAATAGATTTATAAGCCGTGGTGAGGTAAAAACAGCCAAATTCGTTTTTCCCTCATTGAAGTAAATGGCCTTCATAGGCTAGAATGGGCAGACTTTATTTTAAATTTTAAAGTCTCCTTAAATGTTACATACCAAGAATTTGGTATCAAATTAATTGTTGTAATAAATCCCACAACTTCCAGTTGTTGGATTTAATATAACTTGTTCAGGTAAAAAGTTTAGACTTTACCTAAAAAGTTGCCAATTTCAGCTCTGCATTGTTTTTGCTGCTGTGCTCTGATTGGCCAGCCTGCAGCAGCTTCTGCCAGGCTGCCTTGATGAGGTGTGAAGTGGCCTGGCTTCACACAAAGGAATGTGCTTGGGGGAGAGAATCTCCCCTCAGCAGATGGTGAGGCAGGAAGGGGGAGGGCTGCCAAACTGGTCTTCAAAGGCAGAGAAGGACATTTGCAGCACCCAGCAACACCCCCACATTCTGCAACCCCAGACAATTAGGTGCCCCCTTGATTAGATTAGGAGAGGGCAGGAGAGGGGTGTGTTTATGATTTTTAGCCACACCAGTGGGTGGGCTCAGCCAGATGTAACCTCCAAAAATCAGATTCATCCATGTTGGATTTTTAGAGACTGTTGCCTTCTGGGATGGATTTTTGCCACACTTCCCAGGAAGTGGTCATCACAGGGGGACGACCCTGTCCCTGATTGGAGAACCAGGGCCCCCCTGCTTTTCACCCAGGGGCAAGGATAAAACTGGCAGACCTGCCCCAACACCTCAGATCCCCACCAAATTTCAAGAAGAAAGAACTTAAGGAGAAGAAGGACTGCCCTGCTGGACCCCTGGCCTGCACCTGGAACCTGCACTCAGAAGGACTGCACCAGCTGCACACTTGGGCTTCACCACAAGAAGGACTTTGCCTGGCTTCAACTGGTTCAAGGAGGGACTCCCTGTTTGCTACAGGTGAAAAATTGCTATCCAGAGTCCCCTGCACCAACTCCTGAAAAAGTGACCAGCTGACCACTGTCCAGTGGCCAAAAAGGAGTTTGCGCCAGGTGCATTCTGGGAGTTGAAGTCCGCACCCCCCAAGGACCATCACAGAACTTCTGGACCCTTGGGGTGAGCTGTGGACCCCAAAAGAACCTTAAAAGAACATCTGGGTGAAGCCCCAGAAGTTTGGAAAAGATTTGAGAATTTTTGGAAAAAAGCTCCAGAGAGGGACCGACCCGCCGCGGAAATTCTAGCCGGCTTGCCTCAACCGCGACCCAGCCTGACTTCGTGGTTCGTCCCAGTAAAGAAAAACATCCAAAAAAGAGACTAAGTCCGAAGGTAAATAGTTGACCGGGACCTCCCAGCCATCGTATCCGAGAAGGGCTCCATGGACGTCGGATCAAGATCCAGGTTTACCCCGGTCGAAGGATTTTCATCTCGAAAAATCGACTAAGTCCGAAGGTAAAAGTCTCCACCGAGGAAACCCACATCGCGTATCCGGACAAGGGCTCCAGGAGGTCGGATTCAACTGGCAGGTTCGTCCCGGTGAAGAAAAACTTCAAAATAAAGACTAAGTCAGAAGGTAACTTTTTAACCGAGGCCTCCCGCGACCTGTAGCTGAGCAGGGCTCCATCGCGGTCGGCCTGAAACTTTGACTTTGCCCCGGTCCTGGTGCAACCAGATGACCCGATTGGCGCTTTTTGTTTCTAAGCGCTAGAAAAATAGTAATTCTTTAAAAATTCATATCTCCGGTTCCCCTGAACCTATTTTAATCGTTTTTGTGTCATTTTAAAGATAAAAATATAAGCTATTTTTATAAATTGGTTTTGGATTTTTAAACTGTTTCCTGTGTTTTATTTGATTACTGTTTTGTGATATTTGAATGCTTTACACTTTGTCTCCTAAGTTAAGCCTTGACGCTCGTTGCCAAGCTACCAAGGGTTGAGCTGGTATTAATTTACTGAGACCTAACTGTACCTAGGTGGAGGTTAGTGGCTTGTTGCTAGGTGTAGGTACCTACCTGCCCTTACCAATAACCCATTTTCCAACATAATTGGAAGCAGCGATGGGATCCTGTACTTGTGTTCAATATCACGTTACAGTTTTAGGTAAAACAAATTAAAAATCCTTTAAATTGTCCTAGTGCAAAAATTGTTTTTAATTTTTAATTTGGATTAATCTCAATTATTGAATTTTTGTAATTTTTCTAAATTCTTGTTTCCAATTTTTGCAAAAAGTTTTTGTTGACACAAAACTAGGGAACCATGGAGCTTGATCTGGCTAGCCTACCCTCACTGACAGTAGTCCAGCTTAGGGGGTTGTGTATTGAAAGAGGGTTGCCTGCAACCACTGATCTCAGGAAGCAAATCCTGATCACATCCCTGACAGCATGGGCTGAGGCCCAAGAGGTAGAGTCAGAAGAAGCTCCAGAGGAGGGAGAAAGAAGGGAGGATGCTAGCTCTAACCACTCAGGGGAGGGAAGGCATCTGAGCCTAAGTGAGGATGAGGAAGAACGGTCCTCAGTAAATACAGTCACTAGGGGCAGATCCAAAGCTAGTGGTGGGAAGGGGGTCCTTTCAGGAGGAGAGAACCCATCCATCAGAGAAAGAGAGCTGGAGGCCCAGCTAGCATACATAGCTTTGGAAGCAGAGAAGCTGGCCCTAGAAAAGAAAAAGTGGGCATACAAAGAGAAAAGAGATGGAGGCAGCGATAAAGAAGCTGAGGTGTCCATGGGTGGGGGAGTTTGCCCCAGATTACCCAAGGGGCTGGTTCCTGCTTATGTAGAGGGGGATGACATAGATAAGTGGCTGGGGGCCTTTGAGAGGGCACTCCAAATGAGAAGGGTTAGGCCTCAATACTGGGGTTCCTTTTGTGGGAGTTGGTCCCCAACTCAGGGAGGGATAGGCTTCTGACCTTAAGGGGGGAGGAGGCAGATTCATACCCTAGTATGAAGAGGTGCTTAGCCAAGAAGTTTGGTCTGACCCCAGAGCAATATAGAATGAAGTTCAGGGACACCCAGAAGGTCAGTACCCAGTCTTGGGTTGACTTTGTGGACATTTCACTAAAGGCACTAGAGGGCTGGATTATTGGTAACAAAGTAGATACTTATGAGGGGTTATACAATCTGATCATGAGAGAGCACATCTTGACCAATTGTACCCAAGAAAGGTTACGCCAGCATCTAGTGGACTCTAAGCAGACCAACCCTAGAGAGCTAGGGGAGGCAGCTGATGAGTGGTTGAGAACCAGGGTGGTTGTCAAGTCCCAGGGGGGAGACTCCAAGAAGGGGGGGACAGGTCCCCAAAAACCTAAGGAGGGAGGTGGTAAGCCCACCACAGAGACTCCCTCTGTACCCCAGAACCCTAAGAAGGAGGAGAGTAAATCCCACTCCCACTCTGACCAGCAGAGACAGTTAGACCCAGGGTTAAAAAAGCTCTTGGACAGTAGGGCTTGCTTTGACTGTCAGCAGACAGGTCACTTCAGAGGAGATGCAGCCTCTCCAAAGAAGGTGGTTAGCACTGGGCTGTCCAGTGTAGCCATAGAGGAGGATTCCTCAGATGATGAAGTCCTCCTAGCATTGAGCTGGGAGACAGGACCAGATGGTAAGCTGGTGATCCCTGAGGGTGGGAGTAGGCACTTCCACCACATTCAAGTGAATGGGATCCCTACCGCTGGCCTGAGAGACACCTGTGCCAGTCACACTATAGTGAGTGACCGGTTAGTGACCCCAGACATGTATGTCCCAGGAAAGACAAAGAAAGTCAGGATAGCCACAGGGGAGGTCACCTCCAAACCTGTAGCCATAGTGCCCCTAGAGAGGGAGGGTATCCTTGACTGGATTAGGGTGGTAGTCAGTGCTGACCTTCCCCTAGATTGTATCCTGGGCAATGACCTCCCAGAGGTGAGTCTGGTCACAGATGAGGTGGTCGCCCAGGGCGCCCCCCCAACCCAAAGTCCTGGGGAGTCAGTCCCTACAGTTAGGAGACAGGGGTCCCCAAGAAAAGGAAAGAAGAAAAGGAAGGGTAGGCCACTCTTAAAGAGAGTTCCAGGGAGCCAAAGGCCTTCTGCCCCAGTAGGGGGGGAGCCCAGAGTTGGCACTGGTGAGGCCTCCCCTGACCCTAAGGAAGTCCTGAGTAGTCAGGCAGCTGTCCAGATGCAGGGTGTTGCCCCTGCACTGACAGAAGGGAGAGTGGAAGGAGGGTGTCTGCCACAGGAGGTGGTAGCCCCCCACTCTAGACAGCAAGAGGGGTGCCAGGACCCCAAAGAAGCCCCTAAAGCAGCTCAGCCACCTGTCAGTGGAGAGCTTAGGGTGTGGTTCTGGGTACTGACAGCTGTCAGTAGCCTCTGCTGGGTGCTAGCCTTCCTGGCAGCAATGTACTTGGCCTGGGAGGCAGACCCCAGGGCCAATAGCAAAGTAGGCCCCCTGACCCTATTGGTCATGGTGGGGTTGCTCAAGTGTTGGGTGACCTCTTTGGGTAAGCTAGGTGTTGCCCTAGCAAAGTTTGGAGTAGGGGAGGTGGGCACCTCACTACCCAAGTTGGCAGAGAGAAAGGAGGAAGACCCCCCTAGAGGGAAGTTTCAGTTTGAGTTGGGCCCTTTTACTGTTGGGATGGCTTCACTACCCATAGGGAGTGACCCTGACAGGAGGATATAAGGCAGAGTAGGCCCTGCAAAGGGGCAGCCAGTTTTCTTCACTGTCTTCCTCGCCTAACAAGCCAGGAAGACTCTCCCAGGGTTGGGCTGAGTCTCCTGGGCGTGTGGGCTGGGGGCGGGTTGTGTGAGAAAACAGGGCTGATTGCAGAGGCCCCATAACTTTTTGCCCCCATTTTCCTCTTTTTGCTGGTTTTTTTCCTGACTTTGATGGTGCCCTGGGTACGGCTAACCAGTCCCAGGGCCTGTGCTCTGTGTAAAATGGATATGCAAATTAGGCTAATTATAATTGGCTAAGTTAACCTACCTATAAGTCCCTAGTATATGGTAGGGCATGTAGGTTTAGGGACCACAGCATAGGTGGTGCACACCTAGGTGCACTGCTGAGGTGCCCAGTGTCATTTTAAAAGCAAGCCTGCCTTGCTGGCTGCTTTTAAATTAAGGTTATATGCAAATTCGACTTTGGAATTAAAGGTACTTCCAAAGTCTTAAACTACCTTATTTTTACATATAAGTCACCCCTAAGGTGTGCCCTATGTGCCCCTAGGGCTGGGTGCCATGTAACTATAAGCAGGGACTTTATAAAAATAGATTTATAAGCCCTGGTGAGGTAAAAACAGCCAAATCGTTTTTCCCTCATTGAAGTAAATGGCCTTCATAGGCTAGAATGGGCAGACTTTATTTTAAATTTTAAAGTCTCCTTAAATGTTACATACCAAGAATTTGGTATCAAATTAATTGTTGTAATAAATCCCACAACTTCCAGTTGTTGGATTTAATATAACTTGTTCAGGTAAAAAGTTTAGACTTTACCTAAAAAGTTGCCAATTTCAGCTCTGCATTGTTTTTGCTGCTGTGCTCTGATTGGCCAGCCTGCAGCAGCTTCTGCCAGGCTGCCTTGATGAGGTGTGAAGTGGCCTGGCTTCACACAAAGGAATGTGCTTGGGGGAGAGAATCTCCCCTCAGCAGATGGTGAGGCAGGAAGGGGGAGGGCTGCCAAACTGGTCTTCAAAGGCAGAGAAGGACATTTGCAGCACCCAGCAACACCCCCACATCCTGCAACCCCAGACAATTAGGTGCCCCCTTGATTAGATTAGGAGAGGGCAGGAGAGGGGTGTGTTTATGATTTTTAGCCACACCAGTGGGTGGGCTCAGCCAGATGTAACCTCCAAAAATCAGATTCATCCATGTTGGATTTTTAGAGACTGTTGCCTTCTGGGATGGATTTTTGCCACACTTCCCAGGAAGTGGTCATCACAGGGGGACGACCCTGTCCCTGATTGGAGAACCAGGGCCCCCCTGCTTTTCACCCAGGAGCAAGGATAAAACTGGCAGACCTGCCCCAACACCTCAGATCCCCACCAAATTTGAAGAAGAAAGAACTTAAGGAGAAGAAGGACTGCCCTGCTGGACCCCTGGCCTGCACCTGGAACCTGCACTCAGAAGGACTGCACCAGCTGCACACTTGGGCTTCACCACAAGAAGGACTTTGCCTGGCTTCAACTGGTTCAAGGAGGGACTCCGTGTTTGCTACAGGTGAAAAATTGCTATCCAGAGTCCCCTGCACCAACTCCTGAAAAAGTGACCAGCTGACCACTGTCCAGTGGCCAAAAAGGAGTTTGCGCCAGGTGCATTCTGGGAGTTGAAGTCCGCACCCCCCAAGGACCATCACAGAACTTCTGGACCCTTGGGGTGAGCTGTGGACCCCAAAAGAACCTTAAAAGAACATCTGGGTGAAGCCCCAGAAGTTTGGAAAAGATTTGAGAATTTTTGGAAAAAAGCTCCAGAGAGGGACCGACCCGCCGCGGAAATTCTAGCCGGCTTGCCTCAACCGCGACCCAGCCTGACTTCGTGGTTCGTCCCGGTAAAGAAAAACATCCAAAAAAGAGACTAAGTCCGAAGGTAAAAAGTTGACCGGGACCTCCCAGACATCGTATCCGAGAAGGGCTCCATGGACGTCGGATCAAGATCCAGGTTTACCCCGGTCGAAGGATTTTCATCTCGAAAAAACGACTAAGTCCGAAGGTAAAAGTCTCCACCGAGGAAACCCACATCGCGTATCCGGACAAGGGCTCCAGGAGGTCGGATTCAACTGGCAGGTTCGTCCCGGTGAAGAAAAACTTCAAAATAAAGACTAAGTCAGAAGGTAACTTTTTAACCGAGGCCTCCCGCGACCTGTAGCCGAGCAGGGCTCCATCGCGGTCAGCCTGAAACTTTGACTTTGCCCCGGTCCTGGTGCAACCAGATGACCCGATTGGCGCTTTTTGTTTCTAAGCGCTAGAAAAATAGTAATTCTTTAAAAATTCATATCTCCGGTTCCCCTGAACCGATTTTAATCGTTTTTGTGTCATTTTAAAGATAAAAATATAAACTATGTTTATAAATTGGTTTTGGATTTTTAAACTGTTTCCTGTGTTTTATTTGATTACTGTTTTGTGATATTTGAATGCTTTACACTTTGTCTCCTAAGTTAAGCCTTGACGCTCGTTGCCAAGCTACCAAGGGTTGAGCTGGGATTAATTTACTGAGACCTAACTGTACCTAGGTGGAGGTTAGTGGCTTGTTGATAGGTGTAGGTACCTACCTGCCCTTACCAATAATCTCTCTCAGGGAAGGCAAGGTCTTACTTCCTCCAAATTGCATCAGAAGGACCTCAGGACAATCTATGTAGATAATGTCCACCCTCTGTGTCCTTAAAAGCAGGCTCGTCAGAGTAAGAGGAGTCCAAGGGTACCGGTTGTTGTCTTGGAAGGTGCCTGCTTGGAGCAGCGGAGTGACTCTGTCACTCCACGGGAGATTTCTTTGGCCCTTCTGGTGCAGGAGCAAGATCTGGAGTCCCCAGAGCATGCACAGCATGGAAACTGTTGCAGTTGTTGAATCGGAGCTGAGGTTGCAGAACAAAAGAATCTCTTGTGGATACTTTGTCGCAGTTACAGCGTTTCTTGGAGCAGGCTGCGGTTAATCTGAGGTCAGAGGATGCTGAAGTAGTTGCAGAGCATTCCTGAAGGAAACTTGCAAGCAGAATCGGAAGAGAACCCACAGGAGCGACACTAAATAGCCCTGAGAGGGGGATTGGCTACCTTATCAGGTATGGGCCCATCAGGAGGGGTCTCTGACGTCACCTGCTGGCACTGGCCACTCAGAGGCCTCCAGAGTGCCCCCACACTTTGCAAAGCAAGATGGCTAAAGTCTGGGACACACTGGAGGAGCTCTGGGCACCACCACTGGGGTGGTGATGGACAGGGGAGGGGTCACTCCCCTTTCCTTTGTACAGTTTCGCACCAGAGCAGGGGACAAGGGGTCCCTGAACTTTTGTAGACTGGTTTATGTAAGGAGGGCACCATCTGTACCCTTCAAAGCATTTCCAGAGGCTTGGGGAGGCTACCCCTCCCCAGCCTGTAATACCTATTTCCAAAGGGAGTGGGTGTAACACCCTGCTCCCAGAGGAAATGCTTTGTTCTGCCTTTCTGGGGCTGGGCTGCCCAGACCCCAGGAGGGCAGAACCATGTCTGTGAGGTGGCAGCAGCTGTAGCTGCAGTGCAAGCCTCAGAGAGCTGGTTTGGCAGTACTGGTGGTCCATGGTGGAGCCCCCAGGATGCATGGAATTGGCTCCCCAATCCCAGATTTGGAATGGGGGGACAATTCATGATCTTAGACATGTTACATGGCCATATTCAGAGTTACCCTTGTGAAGCTACATATAGGTATTGACCTATATGTAGTTCACGTGAGTAATGGCGTCCCCGCCCTCACAAAGTCCCGGGAAATTGCCATGAACTATGTGGGGTCACCCTTGCTAGTGCAAGGTTGCCCTCATACTTAGTAACTTTGCACATAAAGTTCAGCAAATGAAGGTTAGACATATAGGTGACTTGTAAGTTCCTTACGAGCAGTGAAAATAGCAGTGAAATAATGTGTGTGTTATTTCACTCAGGCTGCAATGGCAGGCCTGTGCAAGGGTTTATCTGAGCTCCCTATGGGTAGCAAAATAAATTCTGCAGCCCATATGGATCTCCTGGAATCCCAATGCCCTGGGTACCTAGGGCCTATATACTTGAGACTTATAAGGGGGGTCAAGTGTGCCAATTGAAATTGGTAAATTAAGTCACTAGCCTACAGTGACAAATTTAAAAGCAGAGAGAGCATAAGCACTGAGGTTCTGGTTAGTAGAGCCTCAGTGACACAGTTAAGCACTATACAGACACACATATTAGGCCATAAACTATGAGCACTGGGGTCCTGACCAGCAGGATCCCAGTGAGATAGGCAAAACCATACTGACATACAGGTAAACATGGGGGTAACATGCTAAGGAAGATGGTACTTTTCTACAGAGGGCGAGGGGAGCACAACGGTGGAGACTTGAGGGGACAGTTTGAACACCGATTCCTCCTCTGATGGAAGCTCCCTGGTTGTGGGGGACACCTCTGTGCCCACCCCAGCTACAGGTACAGTCGTCACTCCCCGTACCAGCACCGCTCTCCCAGCAGCCCCTCAGTGTGTTTCCCGTGCCCCAGGAGGGTGGGCATCTCCTTCACCCCAGGCACCACAGGCCTTGCCCCAGTTAGCCCTGCTGCCCTGAGTGAGGAGGCTATTGACCTCCTACGATCCACCTCTGTTGGGAAGTCAACCATTGTGAATGCCATGTAGAGGCTGGCAGCCCAAATGCAACAGACAAATGCATTCCTGGAGGGCATTCACTCTGGTATGGTGGCCCAACAGAGATCAATCCAGGCTCTGGCCTCCTCTCTGATGGCAGCCATTGTCCCTGTTTCTAGCCTCCCCCTCCAACTTCCTCTACCCAATCCCATTCCCCTCAACCCCAACCTATCCCAAGCACACAGTCAGATGAGCAGGCACCTAGGACAAGACATAACAAACACAAGCCCCACAGGTACTCACACAAACACCATCCAGATGCAGACATGCCAAGATCCACTGCCTCCATTGTGGCCCCCTCTTCCTCGTCGTCGACCACCTTACCCACCCAGTAGCATCTCCACTCACACCTGCATGAACTACATCCTCAACCCCTACCACCACCACCATCACGCCTATCGTTACACACCCCTCAGTGGCAGTCACCACCTCCACATCCATGCACATGTCCCCTGTGTCTTCTCCAACTGTGTCTGTGCCCCCTCCTCCCAAAGTACACCAACGCAAGCACTCAGACACCCAAAGCCATCCACCTCACAACAGTATCCAGCCCATGCACCTGCACCCAAACACAGCAGACAAACACTTCCTATAACCACTCCCTCTTCCTCCACTCCCACACCTTCACCCTCTTCCGCCCCAGTGTTCTTAAGAATCTTTTCCTCTGACCTCTTCCCTACCCCCCCCACCGTCCTTCACATTGGGCCAGAGTAGTCAGAACCCAGGCTAGCACCTCATCCACCCAATCCACATCCACAGTAGTGTCGGCAGCTACTGTAGGTGGGAGAGGCTCCAGGAAACCAGCCATAACCACTGACAGTGTGCATGTACCAACTGGCAAAGGGAAGGACAAGGAGGCGTCACCAGCTGGGAAGGGCAAGGGCAAGGAGACACCACCAGCTTGGAAGGGCAATGGCAAGGAGAAACCACCATCTGGGAAGGGCAAGGATACACCACCAGCTGGGAAGGGCAAGGGGCCTGCCCCTGCAGGCCGGAAGGTCAGGAGTTCTGGTGCAGAGACCGAATCTGAGCCCCCACCAGCAACCATGGCCGTTCAGCCGCCCGAGGCAGCAGGTGAAAGGCAGGATCCTCCCCCCACCATGGGCATTCCCGACACCAGCACCACCATCAGGGACACCAGCAGCAGCCCCAGTGGGAGGCTCTCTGAGGCTGCAGGATGGGCAGGAGCCACCCTCCACCACTGCCAGCACCACCATCAGCCCCAGTGGGGAGCCGTCCAAAGCTGCAGGGGATGGGCAGGAGCCTCCCCCCACCACTGCCAGCACCGCCAGCAGTCCTGCCACTGCCACCACTTAGCAGCCGTAACCCCTGGCGGGCAGTCTGTAGTCCTGCCTCCATGGGCTGTAGTGCGTCCTGGCCCCTGCAAATCCTGTGGGTGTGACACGCAGGTGAGAGACTGCGACCTTGCACTCCCCAAGTGCTGCATCACAGGGCACAAGGCCCCCTCCAGAACCAATGGAAGAAGCCATCCACTCACCCCCTCCTTGCCAGGATGAAGCACACTGGGCACAAGGCCCCTCCAGAACCAGTGGAAGAAACCATCCACTCACCCCCTCCTTGCCAGGATGAAGCACACTGGGCACAAAGGTCCCCTCCAGAACCAGTGGAAGAAGCCATCCACTCACCCCCTCCTTGCCAGTCTGAAGCACACTGGGCACAAAGGCCCCCTTCAGAACCAGTGGAAAAAGCCATCCACTCACCCCCTCCTTGCCAAGGTGAAGCACACAGGGCACAAGGCCCCCTCCAGAACCAGTGGAAGAAGCCATGCACTCACCCCCTCCTTGCCAGGATGAAGCACACTGGGCACAAAGGCTCCTCCGGAACCAGTGGGCAAACCAGTGGGCAAGTGGGTACTTGAGAGTCTGGGCTTTGCACTCCCCAGGACCAAGCAGTGGGTAAACCACCCACCTGAGAGACTGTGGCTTTGCACTCCCCAGAACCGAGCAGTCGGCAAACCACCCACTTGAGAGACTGTGGCTTTGCACTCCCCAGGACCAAGCAGTGGGCAAACCACCCACTTGAGAGACTGTGGCTTTGCACTCCCAGGACCAAGCAGTGGGCAAACCACCCACTTGAGAGACTGTGGCCTTGCACTCCCCAGAACATCGCACAGGGCATGTAGCCCCCTCCAGGACTGTGGTTGGGCAGTGTCCCTCTATTTGTATATATGTATATACTGCTGTGATTCAATGCACTTATTTCTACAATTTTAACTTATTGCACTCACTTTGATCAATTCCTTTTGTCCTTGCATTATTAGGGGTACGGGGTGTAAATGTAATGTTACTGCATCTGTTTGTGTGTTTGGTGTTGGGGGTAGGGGTGTTGCGTGTTGCGTATGTGTGTCACTCTCTTTTTCCTCCCCCCTCCCTTGTGTGCTAGGCGGCAGTACTCATCATGGTCGTCTTCACCGGCGTTGGTATTCATGGTGAAGAAGGAGATAGACGAGCATGGGGAGCACCTGCAGCTCAGGCTCCATGGCAGTGTGGTTCTTCCTTGAGTCTCCCGGGGTGAGTCGTTTCCCTTCTGTGCAGTGTTTCCTCTGTGCTTTTTATGGCGTTGGTACTGCCCCGGAAAAGATGGTGGATTGGTGTGTCTTAATACAGTGGGCGGTACATTATCTTCCGCCTGGCTGTTGACGGTTAACGCTGTGGTACTTGTTGCTACTGCCATGGTGGTCGGTGTGTTAAAGTGGCTGTCTGTGTGAGCGGTTTCCGCCATGGTCATAATTTCATTTTTTTTACCGCCGGCCTGTTGGCGGTATTACCGCCGCTTTATCACTGACCGCCAGGGTTGTAATGAGGGCCTATGTGTTCTAGTACCTATATGGCTTTCTAAATGGGTTTGTAAGTGGCTGGTCAAAAACCTTAGTACCTGTGTTGGGGAATAGATGGGTATGTGAGTATGTCTTGAACTGCCTTTGATACTGCTGCATAGATAAGTAGTTTCAGAGCATATGAGTGAATGTTGAAGTCTGTGTGTCACTCTCTGAGTGGGTGAGACAGAACATTAAAGCTTTGGAAACACGTATGTTAGTTCCTTTATGAGTGTTGTACTTTAAGTAGTGCTTGCATAAGGGTTCTTAAAATACCTGACAAGTTTATTAAATCCAAAAAGCACATTTCTCCATCGCTGAAGTACAAACCGCCATGCTTGATGTTACACCTCCAGTTTATCTCAAAGATCAGATATTTCTACTAAAACGTGGGTTTAAGACTTTATTAAGGGCTTTTAGAGACCAACTCAACTGGGCAGTGAGAGTGAACACACAGGGTCTTCAGTAGTAGGCCTCATCCATGATTAAAGCAGTACTTGTCTGCATACAAAACAAGATGATGTCACTACTCCCCTATATTTCTTACTGAATGTAGGAGAGCACCTACAGAAATGTTATAAGATGTTACAAAAATTGCAAAAATTGTGCTGATATACGACTCTGTTTTAGTACCTATATAGCTGTCTAAATGGATATGTAAGTGGCTGAACAAAGACCTCAGTACCTGTGTTAGAGAATAGATGCGTATGTAGGGGTGCCTTGAACTGCCTTTGCTACTGCTGTATGCATAATTCGTTTCTGACTATGTTCCTGAATGTATAAGTCTTCCTGTAGCTGCCTCACCAAGTATGATAGAGATTATGGGGGTGATTCTGAGCTTGGCGGGCGGCGGGAGCCGCCCGCCAAGCGGGAACCGCCAGAAGACCGTACCGCGGTCAAAAGACCGCGGCGGTCATTCTGGGTTTCCCATTGGGCTGGCGGGCGACCGCCAAAAGGCCGCCCGCCAGCCCAGCGGGAAACACCCTTCCACGAGGAAGCCGGCTCCGAATGGACCCGGCGGAGTGGAAGGGGTGCGACGGGTGCAGTATCACCCATCGCGAATTTCAGTGTCTGCTAAGCAGACACTGAAATTCTAAGTGGGGCCCTCTTACGGGGGCCCCACGACACCCCATACCGCCATCCTGTTCCTGGCGGCCGAAACCGCCAGGAACAGGATGGCGGTGTGGGGGTCGGAATCCCCATGGCGGCGCAGCAAGCTGTGCCGCCATGGAGGATTCCCCTGGGCAGCTGTACCGCCGCGGTCAGACTGCCCAAAGTAGCACCGCCAGCCTGTTGGCGGTGCTCCCGCGGACCACGGCCCTGGCGGTTTTTACCGCCAGGGTCAGAATGACCGCCTATATGCGTTTGTGAATATGTATGTCAATTGCTTTATGAGTAGTATAGTGTATGTAGTACTTGGTATGAGTGTCTGCAAGTGCATGAATTACGTGTTCCCTTATGGGTGCAGCACTCTATGTAGTACTTGGCATAGGGGCCTGCAAGTTTAACAGTAACTTATTCAACTGAAAAACAATCTCTCTTGTTTTAAACACAAAGCATCAACGTTTATGACATACCAACAGCATATTTCAGAAATGAGTAATGAGAAACCTACCATGGGTTTTGCAGCTGAAAAACACCTTATACCTGCCATGAGAAGCTGTCTATGTGATACCATAGACAGGGACTGCACAACTAGGGCTGCCCATATTTAAACACTACAGCCCTCATTACAACCCTGGTGGTCGGTGTTAAAGCAGCGGTAATGCCGTCAACACGCCAGCGGTAAAATAAATGGAATCACGACCACAGCAGAAACCGCCAACAGAAGACAGCCACTTTAACACTCCAACCGCCACAGTGGTAGCAACAAACACCGCAGCGGTAACCGCCAACAGCCAGGTAGAAGGCAATGTACTGCCCACCCCATCACAACCAGCCCATCCGCCAGCTTTTCCGGTGTGGTACCAACGCCATCAAAAGCACGGTGGAAACAGTATTTGGAAGGGAAACCAATCACCTCTCGACACTCAACGAAGAACCAGGATGCCATGGAGCCCGAGCTGCAGGTCCTGCATATGCTGGTCTACCTCATTCATCTACCAGGAGTACGAACGGCGGTAGTGACGACCACGGTGAGTACTGCACCTAGCACACAGGGGAGGGGGGAGGAAAAAGAGAGTGACACACACGTGCACCACCCCCACCCCCACGGTAACCCCAACACCATACACACAAACACATGCATCAAGATTACATTTACACCCCGTAACCCCTTGGAAGAACGCAAGGACAAAAGGAATTGAGTCAAATCAGTGATATTTTAGAAATAGACAGATATACGTAATAATTTGAAAAATATACAATATGTACACAAGCAGGTACATTGTCCACTCAACATGTCCGTGGGCCACTAGCCCAAAACGCATAGGCCAAGCCCACACTTGACTCCTGCCTCAATACGGAGAGAACACTGCAGGGGTATCAGGTCGAAAACACACACGCACCTCAGGGGGAAACGGGGTACCTCAGCCAGAAGATGGAATAACACCCCTGCTCCTGGAGGGGGCTCCATGCCCACAGCGATGTCCTAGGGAGTGCAAGACCACAGTCTCTCTAGTGGGTGGGTTGCCCACTGCTTGGTCCTGGGGACTGCAAGGCCACAGTCTCTCTAGTGGGTGGGTTGCCAACTGCTTGGTCCTGGGGAGTGCAAAGCCACAGTCTCTCTAGTGGGTGGTTTGCCCACTGCTGGGTCCTGGGGAGTGCAAAGCCACAGTCTCTCTAGGGGGTGGGTTGCCTAATGTATGGTCCTTGGGAGTGCAAGGCCACAGTCTCTCAAGTGGATGCCTTTCTCCACTGGTTCAGGAGGGGGCTTTGTGCCCAGTCTGCTTCATCCTGCCAAGGATAAGGTGACTGGATGCATATCTCCACTGGTTCTGGAGGGGGCTTTGTGCCCAGTGATGCAACACTTGGGGTGTGGCAGTTCACAGTCCCTCACCTGAGTGTCTGAGGCACAAGATTTGAAGGAACCAGGTTGCATGATAGTATATGGAGACAGGGCTAGTTTCCATCCGCCGGCAGCAGCGGCTGCAAACTGGTGGTAGTGTAGATGCTGGTGGGGGTGCTGCCAGTGGTGGAGGGAGGCTCCAGCCCTTCTCCTGCAGCCTCCGACGGCTGCCAACTGGGGCTGCTGCTGCTGGCAGTGGTGCTACTGTCAGTGGTGCAGGTGGCGGTGCAGGTGGTGGTGCTTGCGGCGGGGCTTGCGGCGGGGCTTGTGGCGGTGAGGTCGCGGTGCTGGCCACAATGCAGGTGCTGTCAGTGGTGGAGGGAGGCTCCAGCCCTTCTCCTGCAGCCTCAAACGGCTGCCCACTGGGGCTGCTGCTGCTGACAGTAGTGGTGGCTGTATGGTGGTGCAGGTGGTGGTGCAGGTGGCGGTACTTGTGGCGGTGCTTGCGGCAGTGCTTGCAGCGGTGCTTGCGGCAGGGCTGCTGCCGGTGCTGGCCATGGTGCAGGTGGAAGTGGAAGTGCTGGCAGTTGTGCTGGTAGCCACCAGGCCTTCACCAGTAGCCTCAGATGGCTAAAGTGCCTTGTCTGGTGTTTTGTGTGCCTTCCTCACCTTGGCAGATGGTGGTGTGACCTTGGGTCTGGGAGCTGGAGTCTTTGAGGTGGCCTTGCTGGGTGGTTGTGGCTCCTTCCCCTTGCTGGATGCTGTCCCCCTCTTCACCTTGCCAGGTGGAAGAATGGTTTTGGTCTTGGCAAGGGTTTGTGGCACACTGGCTGGGCTGACGAGAGCCTCCTTTGAGGCTCTGATAGTTGCAGGAACCACAGTGGACGTCGACTTGGTGGCTGAGGTGCTGGGCTGAGGTCTGGCCACCCTGGCCCGAGGAAAAGGATGGGGGGAGGGGTGGGGAAGAGGTCAATATTTCCCAGGAAAAGCTTCTTAGACACACTGGGGCGGGAAAAGGGAGAGGGCTTGGGAGTGGAGGAAGAGGGAGTGGTTGCAGGAGGTGTCTGTCTTCTTAGTTTGGGTGCAGGTGCATGGGCTGGGAGTTGTGAGGTGGATGGCTATTGGGTAGGTGGGTGCTTGCGTTTGTGTACTTTGGCAGGAGGGGTCACAGACACAGTGGGAGAGGACACAGGGGACGTGTACATGGATGTGGGGGTGGTGACAGCCAGTGAGGGGTGTGTTGTGATGGGCGTGCTGGTGATGGAGGTAGTGGATGAGGATGTAGTGCATGCAGATGTGAGTGGAGATGCTACTGGGAGGGCGGTGGAAGACGAGGACGAGGAGGACACAGTGGAGACCGTGGATGCTGGTATGTCTGCATGGGGATGGTGCTTGTATGAGTGCCTGTGTGACGAAGTGAGGTGCTTGTGTTTGCCTGAGCCACTTTTGTGTGTTGATTTGGGTGAATGCTGGTCTGAAGGTGTGCTTGGGATAGGCTGGGGTTGAGGGGATTGAGACTGGATAGAGGAAGTTGGAGGCTGGAGACAGGGACAAGGGCTGCCATCAGTGCTGAGGCTAGAGCCTGAAATGCTCTATGATAGGCCGCCACGCCAGAGTGAATGCCCTCCAGGTATGCCTTTGTTTGTTGCAAATGCCTCTCGACACCCTGCATGGCATTCAGAATGGTTGACTGCCCAACAGTGAAGGATCTCAGGATGTTAATGGCCTCCTCACTGAGGGCAGCAGGCTGACTGGGGCAGGGCCTGAGGTGCCTGGGGCGAAGGAGATGCCCACCCTCCTGGGTCAGCGGGCACGGGAAACACACTAAGGGGCTGCTGGAAGGGTGGTGCTGGTGGGGGGGGTGGCAGCTGTACCTGTTGGGGTGGGCACAGAGGTGTCTGCCACACCCAGGGAGCTTCCATCGTAGGAGGAGTCGCTGTCTGTTGTGTCCCCTCCTGTCCCCATTGTGGTGCTTCCCTCGCCCTCCATCCCACTGGTGCCCTCACCGTCAGTGGATTCAGCCTCCAGGGTCATGTGGGATGCAGCTCCCTCCATCGCCGGTGCCTTCGCTCCTCTGCTAGATTATGCTAATGCGCAAAAGGACAGGGTGACAAAACAAAAAGGGGGCAGAGAGACAGAGGATACACTTGGTCAATGCCAGCAACACCACTACCTTTGGCGTATGCAACACACAGGGAGCAGCCCTATGCACTAGGCCATGCACTACCAGTCACTAAGATAGTCACCAGCCCATAGGGTACAATGACTAACTCCATTAGCTGCACACCTGAAACCCACAGGACCCTTCCCAGTAGTAGATGCCCACTAACACCATTAGGGTGGGAGTGCTCCAGAGCCTGCCCAAGAAGGGACCTACCCTGCCAGTTCACCCTGGCCTAAGGGCACTCACAGCCCACATCCCCCACCCAGGTACAACCTTAACGCGCGCAAAGTCATGATTCTGAATCTGTACTCACCCCCGGTGGCTGCTGTGATGCCTTCAAGCACCCATCCAACTCCGGATAGGCCACCGCCAGGATGTGGAACATTAAGGTGGTCAGGGTAGGATAGGCACACCTTCCTCGTTGGGAGGCCAGCCCCGGCAGGGCCTCCTCCGTCTTCCTTGACCAGCGGCACAGGTCCTCCCACTGTTTGCAGCAGTGGGTGCTCCGCCTGTCAAAGACCCCCAGGGTCCGCACCTCATTGGCGATGGCAGGCAAATACCCTTTTTCTGGTGGGTGCTGACCTGTATGGAAAAGACAGCAGAAAGGGAATTAGTCAACCATCCGGACTGTCACACTCATGACCCACCAGATCCCTCCCACCCCCTGACGCACATACATTGACCACCATACATGCAGCACACTGGCCAGGATGCCTCAGCCCCCCTACATGTGGCCTATACACACAGCACTCCATAGATTCATGGCCCATGCATCATGCTCACAGTGTATTCACCTGTTTGTCTGGAGGACGGTAGAGTAACGTGAACTGGGGTAGGACCCAATTCACCAGTTTCTCCAACTCCTCCGCAGTGAAGGCAGGGACCCTTTCCCCAGACACATGAGCCATTGTCGCTTCCAGACACAGGTCACAGTAGCACTTGCAGTGTAGGTCTTCTCCTGTTGAAGGTCAGGTAGCAAGTGAGTGAATAGATAGAAAATGGCAGTCACATCCGCAGCGGTGTGTACTGTCACCAACGGCCTACATCGCGATTGGCTCCTGGAACCCATAGGGCCCAATGATAACCAATGCGAAGTTGCGAGGCAGTCGTCAACCGGCTACCGCAACAGCGCACAACGCCAGCGGAATTACATCATTTCCACTTATCCTTCCTCACTGGTCAGGCAGCCGCCAGTTCAGGGGGGCACAGGGCATGGCACCTAACTGTGTCACAACAGACATTGGCACAGCAACTGACTCTTGGATTCACATACTGGTTCTGTTAATGTAGAAATGCATCATTATTGCAATAGATGTGTGATTATGACTCTCTGCTCACCTTTTTTCTCCATTGGCTTCGACCGTTCTGGATGAATATGAGATGGAGACATCCTCCAGTGTACAGACCCCTGGTGGACCTTGCGACAATGGAGGACAGACACATTATCATTACATACAGACTTGATTGAGCTACAATACAAGAACTGTGTACCCAATTGAGCCAGACCTGATGTCAGCTATCCGCCAGCCCACAGGTATCCTCGCTCTAGTACAGGTCCTGTCAGTGCTCCATTTCCTGGCAAGTGGTTCCTTCCAAACTACAATGGCCATGGCATCAGGAATGTCACAGCCAATGTTCTCAAACGTGTTGACCAGAGTGTTGTCTTCCCTGCTGAAACACGTGCGCAGCTACATCATATTCCCCCAGGTGGAGGATTTGGCCACAGTGAAAGCTGACATCTATGCCCTGGAACATATCCCCAACATCATTGATGCCATTGATGGTACACATGTCGCATTTGTACCCCCCCCCCCCGGAGAAATGAACAAGTGTTCGGGAATAGAAAAAGCTATCACTCTATGAATGTGCAGATGGTGTGTTTGGCTAACCAGTACATCTCCCAAGTGAATGCCAAGTATCCTGGCTCTGTGCAGGATGCCTTTATTTTGAGGAATAGCAGCATCCCATATGTGATGGCTCAACTCCTGAGGCACCGGGTGTGGCTAATAGGTGAGCCCAAGGTCCCCACCCAGTATATATTAGTGTATGGCAATGGGGTTGTCCCTAAGGATTAGTGTGTGGCTAACAGGTATCCCTTGAATATTTGCAGGTGACTCTGGTTACCCAAACCTCTCATGGCTACTGTCCCCAGTGAGGAATGCCAAGACAAGAGCAGAGGAACGTTACAATGAGGCACATGGGCAAACAAGGCGGATAATTGAAAGAACCTTTGGCCTTCCGAAGGCCAGGTTCAGGTGCCTCCATCTGACTGGTGGATTCCTGTACTACTCACCCAAGAAGGTGAGCCAGATCATCGTTGCATGTTGCACAGCCTGGCCTTGAGATGCCAGGTGCCTTTTCTGCATGGGGATGAGCCTGGAGATGGTCTTGTGGCAGCGGTGGAGCCTGTGGACAGTGAGGAAGAGGAGGCAGAGGAAGAAGATGTGGACAACAGAAGTGATATAATACAGCAGTACTTCCAGTGACACACAGGTAAGACACTGTAACCTCACTTTACTTTTCAGTTTTCTGTTGGACATTGTACATGGCAGCCTGATTTCCCTATGTCTATGGCCACTCACTGTACCCTTTGGCATCTCTATTTTCAGATCGCTGTGGCCCACTCTGGCTCCTGGTGTGTTTACTGCTGCCCACTAAAGGTTATTCTAATGTAAATGTAACTATACATATGACTTGCAATGCTTTGATTATGTTGTACTCATACATATTTGAATCATTTGACAGACTCCAGATACGTATTTGCTTCAAGGGTGTTTATTCAAGTGCTCATAAGTAGAGGGGGATGTGCAATGGGTTGGGGTGATGGTGGAGGAAAGTCCAGGGTAGAGTCCAGTCTCTTGGTATCACAGGTGCCTTGTCCAAGGGGGCATAAGAAGTGGAGCAATGGCAGTTCAAGGTGGACAGCGTGACAGAGTGGGACAGAAGGGTGACAATCAGGAGAGTCTTATTTCCTGGCAGGGGTCTTGGCAACGTTCTCTGGCTTCTGCCTGGATCGCAGGGACCATTTGAGGGGTGGCTCTCGGTCTGCAGGGGGTGTGGTGCTGGTGGCCTGTTGTTTCTGTGGTGGGCCTCCTGTCCACTAGCGCCGGCAGAGGTGGAGTGCTGTTCTTCAGTGTGGCTAGTGTCAGGAGCCTGTTGGTGTGCCGCTGCCTCCCTCATGGTGTTGGCCATGTCACCCAGCACCCCTGCAATGGTGACCAGGATGGTGTAGATGAGTTTGAGGTCCTCCCTGATCCCCAGGTACTGTCCCTCCTGCAGCCGCTGGGTCTCCTTGAACTTGTACAGTATCTGGCCCATGGTTTCCTGGGAATGGTGGTATGCTCCTAGGATGTTTGTGAGCACCTCCTGGAGAGTGGGTTCCCTGGGCCTGTCCTCCCCCTGTCGCACAGCAGTCCTCCCAGCTTCCCTGTTGTCCTGTTCCTCTGTCCCCTGAACCGTGTGCCCATTACCACTGACACCAGGTCCCTGATCGTCCTGCGTTTGTGGGGTTGCCTGGGGGCCCTGTAGTGGTGGACACAACTGCTGATTGACGTGTCCTGCGGACAGTGGCATGAGCCCGCTGGATGGGTGCTGTGCTGGTGTTTCCTGAGGGGGGGAGGCTCTGTGGTGGTATGAGATTGTGGCAGGGTAACCGACTGTCCGGAGGTTCCTGATGGGCCAGGTTGGTCATTGTCATCCAGGCATGCAGAGCTGCTGTCATCACTGTGGGCCTCTTCAGGGGGAGGACTGGACTACACAACATGGCGCCACCAACGTTTGGTCAGGCTCTAATTTTCGGGTCCTCCAGAGTATCTATGTCTCATTATATATAATGACACCTCAATACCGTATGCGGAGACATCCGTGGTACTGAGGATTCCCACCACAGCTGTGTATGTAATCCTACTACAACTGGAAGTTGTTCAAACTTGAAATATAAAAGGAAACCCCATTTTGGTGTGCCTCCTCTGAACTCATAGTAGTACTATCATGGCGAATCCCCAACATGTTCAAATAGCTGTTAACCTGGGACAACCTCTCACAGCACACTCACTAGCAAATGACCTAACGGCCCAGGTAGGTAAAGTCACATTCGTGGTGGATGCCCATGCAGCTTATAGAACAGAACTTTTTTACTCTTGGGTCATATTATCAGCAGTTGATGGTAACACAAATACATTTCATCAATATACACCTGCGAACGCGCCTGGACAATACAGAGCATACTCATATTTAGTGATACCTCTATCTCATCAAGAACATAATAATTAGCTTGATAGTGCCCTACCCTATACAAAATTACCAGTAAGGTTAGGTCCACTAAGTAATGACGGCGCTACCTGGCCTTTATTGGCCACCTATACACCACATCCTGTGGTGCGAAATGGAGCAGTAGCTAAGGTTCGTCGCTTGTATATTGAGTTTATAGCAATATATAGACGATTAGTTCAGTTTGTGATGCAAACATTAAATACAAGCCCAGCTCGTGCTGCTCCAGCTCATCCACATGTAGTAACGCCAGGTATAAATCCTGCTACTGTAAATTCCATTATGGGTAAAGAACCTGCCAAACGAGAGGAAACTCCATTTTGGTTAGCACAGAAAATTAATACGCTGGAGGCAATATTTCCCCATACGGGACCTCAGGATAAACATAGAATATTAACAATGTGCTTGCTCTTTGGGATGGTCCCTACAGGAGAAAACTGTAATACCTGGGGCACGGTATTTGCTGCGCTTTACACAACCGCACATGGTACACCAACACATGCCAATTTACCGGAAGTGCTGAAACAAATTCAGGATGAATATGGGGCTGCCCCGGCCCTAGATTTGGGCATGCAATTCATGGGCAATTTCGCCACAGTGTCCTCAATCATTTTAAGTAGCCTTAAAGGGGAAGCAGTCACACTTGCAGTGCGCATGCGGCTTCGTGATGTTCCACAACAAGATCAAGAACGAGAGCTGCCTAAGATAATAGCAGAGACCTATTCAAGTATCGGTCGAGATGGCCTAAGGGCCAGACCACAAAAACCTCAATTTCAGGGTAAATCAAATAAAGACACCCCCAAGCAAGCACCTGAGGGTAATAAGAAATGCTGGGATAAAAAGCAACAAACACCTGAGATAGAAAGGGGAGAATCTCCACGTATGGAGACCCCACAGAATACGTATAATCTCAGAAATAGCGATAATATCAAAACACCAGATAGACATCATATACTGACACACGCCAATCTCGTTCCTTTCAGAACTCATCGAAAAAGAGAAATGAGAGAGGTGGGCGATCAGAGCGAAGAACAGAGTATGTGAAACCGAGACAGGAATCACAACGCTCTTCGGAGGTTTCTGTTAAAAAGGAAGAGAAACCCACCCAACAAAAACAACAATTTAAAAAGAGAAAAGTGGCAGCAATCGAAGTCCGACATGCCACACAGGAAGAGGGTCCTCTTAAAGGACAAGGATTGGGCTCTAGCCTTGCTAGACAGCGCGGCAGAGGTCACAATAGTTCGTCGGAATCTTCTAGAGCATCTGGAGGTGAAAGTAACTGAGGACTTTATACAAGTGGAAACAGCGGACATGCGTGTCTTCAAGCCTGATAGGGTGTACAAAGTAACGCTACAGTTAGAAGGAGACATTGAACGCACAATAGACGCAATCTTTTGGGATCGCATAGTATCATCAATCAAATCTGCTTTATTTCGGTAAGAATGTACCATAAAAGCATAGTACAAAATATTTAAAAAAGAAAGATAAGAAATAGAACAAGGGATAAAACATGACAACATTAACTTTTAAATAAGGCTTTAAAATACAATATCATTTAAGGTTTAAAATTTAAGAGCGACACAAAACACTGGGGGCCAGATGTAGCAAATAAAAAATTTGCGAGTTGCAAAGTGCGAGTCCATGCAACTCGCAATTTGCAACTCGCAAATTGGTATGCAGTACGGTGTCTCAGACACCGACTGCGACTCGCTATGGGGTCGCAATGACCCACCTCATCAATATTCATGAGGTGGGTCGCAAATTGCGGCCCCATAGCGAGTATAGGCACTCGCAAACATGGAGGCCTGCTGTCGTCAGCAGACCTCCATGTTCGTGACTGCTTTCAATAAAGCAGTTTTCTTTTTTTTAAGTGTAGCCCGTTTTCCTTAAAGGAAAACGAGCTGCACTTAAAAAAAAAAAAAATACCTTTAGTTTCGTTTTTTTTTCAGGGCAGGTAGTGGTCCCTTGGACCACTACCTACCCTGAAAAAATTGTTTTGGTTCTATTCACAAAGTGGAAGGGGTCCCATGGGGACCCCTTCCAATTTGCGAGTGGGTTACCATCCACTTGAAGTGGATGGTAACTGCGACACCATTTGCGACCGCGTAGGCGATCGCAAATGGTATTGCATACCACTCAGAATCGCAAATAGGAAGGGAACACCCCTTCCTATTTGCGATTCTGAAATGCATATTGCGAGTCGGTCCCGACTCGCAATATGCATTTCTGCATAGCAAAGAGGCATTTGCGCCTCGCAAACGGCGATTTTCGCCGTTTGCGAGGCGCAAATCCTTTGCTACATCTGGCCCATATTGATTAAAATAGATATACTGATATAGTCGGAAACTTGCAATGTATACTATACAGTAGAGAGTCAGCTAATGTGTACTACTAATCATGCATTATGTCACTTAGACTATAAAATTACATTGCCCACTGCCAGTGTCTGAAGCTGAAATTCACTGTTTAACCCCTTCGCTGCCAGGCCTTTTCCCCCTCCTGTGCCGAGCCTTTTTTTGGCTATTTGGGTCTGTTCGCGCTTAGGCCCTCATAACTTTTTGTTCACATAAGCTACCCATGCCAAATTTGCATCCTTTTTTCCAACGTCCTAGGGATTCTAGAGGTACCCAGACTTTGTGGGTTCCCCTGAAGGAGACCAAGAAATTAGCCAAAATACTGTAAAAATGTTTTTTTCAAAACAATGGGGAAAAAAGGGCTGCAGGAGGAAGCTTGTGGTTTTTTTCCCTGAAAAGGCATCAACAAAGGGTTTGCGGTGGCAAGATCACCACCTTCCCAGCTTTCAGGAACAGGCAGACTTGAATTGGAAAACCCAATTTTTTAATACAATTTTGACATTTTACTGGGACATACCCCATTTAAAAAAAATTTTGTGCTTTCAGCCTCCTTCCAGTTAGTGACCAAAATGGGTGAGAAACCAATGCTGGATCCCAGACAGCTAAACATTTCTGAAAAGTAGACGACATTCTGAATTCAGCAAGGGGTCATTTGTGTAGATTCTACAAGTGTTTCCTACAGAAAATAACAGCTGAAATAAAAAAATATTGAAATTGAGGTGAAAAAAACAGCCATTTTTCTCCACGTTTTACTCTGTAACTTTTTCCTGTGATGTCAGATTTTTTAAAGCAATATACTGTTATGTCAGCTGGACTCTTCTGGTTGCGGGGATATATAGGGCTTGTAGGTTCATCAAGAACTCTAGGTACCCAGTGCCAATAAATGAGCTGCACCTTGCAATGGGTTTTTATTCTATACCGGATATACAGCAATTCATTTGCTGAAATATAAAAAGTGAAAAATAGGTATCAAGAAAATCTTTGTATTTCCAAAATGGCCACAAGATAAGGTGTTGAGAAGCAGTGGTTATTTGCACATATCTGAATTCTGGGGTGCCCATACTAGCATGTGAATTACAGGGCATTTCTCAAATAGACGTCTTTTTTACACACTGCCTTACATTTGGAAGGAAAAAATTTAGAGAAAGACAAGGGGAAATAACACTTGTTTTGCTATTCTGTGTTCCCCCAAGTCTCCCGATACAAATGGTACCTCACTTGTGTGTAGGCCTAGCGCCCACAAAAGGAAATGGCTCAAAACACAACGTGGACACATCACATTTATTCACAGAAAACAGAGGTGTTTTTTGCAAAGTGCCTACCTGTGGATTTTAGCCTCTAGCTCAGTCGGCACCTGGGGAAACCTAGCAAACCAGCAAATTTTTGAAAACTAGACACCTAGGGGAATCCAAGATGGGGTGACTTGTGGGGATCTGACCAGGTTCTGTTACCCAGAATCCTTTGCAAACCTCAAAATTTGACCAAAAAAACACCTTTCCTCTCATTTCGGTGACATAAAGTTCTGGAGTCTGAGAGGAGCCACAAATTTCCTTCCACCCAGCATTCCCTCAAGTCTCCCAATAAAAATGGTACCTCACTTGTGTGGGTAGGCCTAGCGCCCACGAAGGGAAATGGCCCAAAACACAACGAGGACACATCACATTTTTTCACAGAAAACAGAGGTGTTTTTTACAAAGTGCCTACCTGTGGATTTTGGCCTCTAGCTCAGCCGGCACCTGGGGAAACCTAGCAAACCAGCACATTTTTGAAAACTAAACACCTAGGGGAATCCAAGATGGGGTGACTTGTGGGGCTCTGATCAGGTTCTGTTACCCAGAATCCTTTGCAAACCTCAACATTTGGCCAAAAAAACACTTTTTCCTCTCATTTCGGTGACAGAAAGTTCTGGAATCTGAGAGGAGCCACAAATTTCCTTCCACCCAGCGTTCCCCCAAGTCTCCCGATAAAAATGGTACCTCACTTGTGTGGGTAGGCCTAGCGCCAACAAAAGGAAATGGCCCAAAACACAACGTGGACACATCACATATTTTCACACAAAACAGAGGTGTTTGTTACAAAGTTCCTACCTGTGGATTTTGGCCTCTAGCTCATCCGGCACCTGGGGAAACTTGGCAAACCAGCACATTTTTGAAAACTAGATACCTAGGGGAATCCAAGATGGGGTGACCTGTGGGGCTCTGACCAGGTTCTGTTACCCAGAATCCTTTGCAAACCTCAAAATTTGGCCAAAAAAACACTTTTTCCTCACATTTCGGTGACAGAAAGTTCTGGAATCTGAGAGGAGCTACAAATTTCCTTCCACCCAGCATTTCCCCAACTCTCCCGACAAAAATGGCACCTCACTTGTGTGGGTAGGCCTAGCGCCCACGAAAGGAAATGGCCCAAAACACAACGTGGACACATCACATTTATTCACAGAAAACAGAGGTGTTTTTTACAAAGTGCCTACCTGTGGATTTTGGCCTCAAGCTCAGCCGGCACCTGGGGAAACATAGCAAACCAGCACATTTTTGAAAACTAGACACCTAGGGGAATCCAAGATGGGGTGACTTGTGGGGCTCTGACCAGGTTCTGTTAGCCAGAATCTTTTGCAAACCTCAAAATTTGCCCAAAAAAATACCTTTTCCTCTCATTTTGATGACATAAAGTTCTGGAATCTGAGAGAAGCTCAAATTTCCTTCCACCCAGCGTTCCCCCTAGTGTCCCGATAAAAATGGTACCTCACTTGTGTGGGTAGGCCTAGCGCCCACGAAAGGAAATGGCCCAAAACACAACATGGACGCATCACATTTTTATACACAGAAAACAGAGGTGTTTTTTACAAAGTGCCTACCTGTGGATTTTGGCCTCTAGCTCAGCCGGCACCTGGGGAAACTTGGCAAACCAGCACATTTTTTAAAACTAGTTACCTAGGGGAATCCGAGATGGGGTGACTTGTGGGGCTCTGACCAGGTTCTGTTACCCAGAATCCTTTGCAAACCTCAACATTTGGCCAAAAAAACACTTTTTCCTCTCATTTCGGTGACAGAAAGTTCTGGAATCTGAGAGGAGCCACAAATTTCCTTCCACCCAGCGTTCCCCCAACTCTCCCGATAAAAATGGTACCTCACTTGTGTGGGTAGGCCTAGCGCCAACGAAAGGAAATGGCCCAAAACACAACGTGGACACATCACATTTTTTCACAGAAAACAGAGGTGTTTTTTACAAAGTGCCTACCTGTGGATTTTGGCCTCTAGCTCAGCCGGCACCTGGGGAAACTTGCCAAACCAGCACATTTTTTAAAACTAGACACCTAGGGGAATCCGAGATGGGGTGACTTGTGGGGCTCTGATCAGGTTCTGTTATCCAGAATCCTTTGCAAACCTCAACATTTGGCCAAAAAAACACTTTTTCCTCTCATTTCGGTGACAGAAAGTTCTGGAATCTGAGAGGAGCCACAAATTCCCTTCCACCCAGCGTTCCCCCAAGTCTCCCGATAAAAATGGTACCTCACTTGTGTGGGTAGGCCTAGCGCCAACAAAAGGAAATGGCCCAAAACACAACGTGGACACATCACATATTTTCACACAAAACAGAGGTGTTTGTTACAAAGTTCCTACCTGTGGATTTTGGCCTCCAGCTCATCCGGCACCTGGGGAAACTTGGCAAACCAGCACATTTTTGAAAACTAGACACCCAGGGGAATCCAAGATGGGGTGACCTGTGGGGCTCTGACCAGGTTCTGTTACCCAGAATCCTTTGCAAACCTCAAAATTTGGCCAAAAAAACACTTTTTCCTCACATTTCGGTGACAGAAAGTTCTGGAATCTGAGAGGAGCTACAAATTTCCTTCCACCCAGCATTTCCCCAACTCTCCCGACAAAAATGGCACCTCACTTGTGTGGGTAGGCCTAGCGCCCACGAAAGGAAATGGCCCAAAACACAACGTGGACACATCACATTTATTCACAGAAAACAGAGGTGTTTTTTACAAAGTGCCTACCTGTGGATTTTGGCCTCAAGCTCAGCCGGCACCTGGGGAAACATAGCAAACCAGCACATTTTTGAAAACTAGACACCTAGGGGAATCCAAGATGGGGTGACTTGTGGGGCTCTGACCAGGTTCTGTTAGCCAGAATCTTTTGCAAACCTCAAAATTTGCCCCAAAAAATACCTTTTCCTCTCATTTTGATGACATAAAGTTCTGGAATCTGAGAGAAGCTCAAATTTCCTTCCACCCAGCGTTCCCCCTAGTGTCCTGATAAAAATGGTACCTCACTTGTGTGGGTAGGCCTAGCGCCCACGAAAGGAAATGGCCCAAAACACAACATGGACACATCACATTTTTATACACAGAAAACAGAGGTGTTTTTTACAAAGTGCCTACCTGTGGATTTTGGCCTCTAGCTCAGCCGGCACCTGGGGAAACTTGGCAAACCAGCACATTTTTTAAAACTAGACACCTAGGGGAATCCGAGATGGGGTGACTTGTGGGGCTCTGACCAGGTTCTGTTACCCAGAATCCTTTGCAAACCTCAACATTTGGCCAAAAAAACACTTTTTCCTCTCATTTCGGTGACAGAAAGTTCTGGAATCTGAGAGGAGCCACAAATTTCCTTCCACCCAGCATTTCCCCAACTCTCCCGACAAAAATGGTACCTCACTTGTGTGGGTAGGCCTAGCGCCCACAAAAGGAAATGGCCCAAATCACAACGTGGACACATCACATTTATTCACAGAAAACAGAGGTGTTTTTTACAAAGTGCCTACCTTTGGATTTTGGCCTCAAGCTCAGCCGGCACCTGGGGAAACATAGCAAACCAGCAAATTTTTGAAAACTAGACACCTAGAGGAATCCAAGATGGGGTGACTTGTGGGGCTCTGACCAGGTTGTGTTAGCCAGAATCTTTTGCAAACCTCAAAATTTGCCCAAAAAAATACCTTTTCCTCTCATTTTGATGACATAAAGTTCTGGAATCTGAGAGAAGCTCAAATTTCCTTCCACCCAGCGTTCCCCCTAGTGTCCCGATAAAAATGGTACCTCACTTGTGTGGGTAGGCCTAGCGCCCACGAAAGGAAATGGCCCAAAACACAACATGGACACATCACATTTTTATACACAGAAAACAGAGGTGTTTTTTACAAAGTGCCTACCTGTGGATTTTGGCCTCTAGCTCAGCCAGCACCTGGGGAAACCTAGCAAACCAGCACATTTTTGAAAACTAGACCCCTAGGGGAATCCAAGATGGGGTGACTTGTGGGGCTCTGACCAGGTTCTGTTACCCAGAATCCTTTGCAAAACTCAAAGTTTGGCCAAAAAAACACTTTTTCCTCACATTTCGGTGACAGGAATTCTGGAATCTGAGAGGAGACACAAATTTCCTTCCACCCAGCGTTCCCCCAAGTCTCCCGATAAAAATGGTACCTCACTTGTGTGGGTAGGCCTAGCGCCTAAAAAAGGAAATGGCTCAAAACACAACGTGGACACATCAAAATGATCAAATACAAAACTACATGTTTTTGCAGGGGGGCACCTGCGTTTTTGGTCCTGGGCTCAGCAGCCTTCTAGGGAAACCTACCAAACCAAGACATTTCTGAAAACTAGACACCTGAGGTAGTTCAGTGAGGTGTGACTTGCGTGGATCCCCCAATGTTTTCTTGCCCAGAATCCTCAGCAAACCTTAAGTTTAGCTAAAAAATCTAATCAAATGTTTCCCACATTTCTGTATGGGATCACCGCACTGGGACACATTTCATACCACCCAATGTTCCCCTCAGTCTCCCGGTAAAATTGATACCTCATTTGTGTAGGTGGGCCAAGTGCTTGTGAAAGGGAAGATCCAAAAACATGTCGATATTGAGGGGGATCAAAGGAGGTCCAAAAGAGCAGTTTGCAAAAAAACATTTTTAGGCTGACAAGTGCAGCAGAATTTTTATCGGTATAGATGAGACAATGCTTGGTGGTAGGAATTTTGTGGATTTCTGCAGATTCTGGAATGTTCCATCACAAAAACGAGGGAAAAATGTGTGATTTCCAGCAAAGTTGGAGGTTTGTAGGGGATTGTGGGTACAAAAATGGTGCGGGTGCATGTGAAACACACCAGTCTTGAATCACCCAGATGTTTAGTTTTCAGATGTGTCTAAGTCTTGTGGATTTTTCTACATGGCAGCGTCCCAAAGTCCATAAAGTGCAGCCCTCACCATTCCAAGAGGGACGATTTTGAGAGTAAGCCAAGTTCTCATGGCCCAAATGTGAAACTAAAACCTAAAATAATCAAATGCCTTCTTGCTTGCTGTGGGATAAGATGTTTTAGAGCGTGGGGGAGAGCTGAAAGACTGTTACCCCCTTCAGTTGAGGTGGGGGCATAACCAGGCCCATACTGGTTGGTAGCCACCACCCCAATATTTTTAGTTTTTTTAAAATTCCCTGGCATCTAGTAGACTTTCTGCCCCCCGGGGTGTGGATCAGGGTAATTGCCCCATCTGCCCACTAGTGGGCAGAACAACTTTGGCCCCATTTATATGGGGTGGGGGTATGGCCATACCCTCACCCTCTTATTTTTGGAAGAAAAAAAAAGTCCCTGGCCTCTGGTGGGATTTCTGCCCCCCCCTTGTGGCAGATGGGCCTTCCAAAAATAGGCCCATCTGCCCCCAATGGGGAGCAGATATGGCCAACAGTAATGTGCTCCCATGGGGAGCGACCCTTACCCAAGGGGCTGCCTCCCTAAAGAAAACACACGCATACACACACACCAATCCCTGGTGTCTAAGTAGTTTCTGCCCCCATGGGGGCAGATTGGCCTAACAAAAATTGGCCGAGGGGCAGAAATGGTCTAAATACAATTTGCCCCCCAGGGGAGTGACCCTTGCCTAATGGGTCGCTCCCCATCTCTAAAAAAACAACAAACAAACAAAAAAAAAGAAATTGCCCTGCACCTAGAGGTTGCTGCCCCCCCCCCAGGAGCGGCCCTTGCCTACGGGGTCGCTCCCCTTACGTGACATGGTCGCTCACCATCTGTAAAACAACAACAACAACAAAAATCCACGGTGCCTAGTGGTTTCTGCCCCCCAGGGGGGGCAGAAAAGGCCTTAAAAAAAAATGCCCCCCCTGGGAGCGACCCTTGCCCAAGGGGTCGCTCCCTTATGCCAATTTCCAAATACAAAATAACTCCCTGGTGTCTAGTGGGTATTTCAAAAGCCGGATTGCTTTACAATCCGGCTTTTGAAACGCTCAGAGAGACCTCAAAGGGAAGGAAATTCACTTGCTTCCCTTTGAAGCCTCTCCGGCCTCCTCCATGCTTTGCATTTCTCTTCCGATCGCGCTGGAAGCTGCGATGGGAGGAGGCCTCTGTGATTGTCAGTGCGCGATGCGCGTTGACATCATACGGGGGGTCGGGGGGGTCGGGGGGGTCGGGGGTGGAAGGGGAAGGGATTCCCCTTCCATCCACGACTGGGGTGTGTGGGTGGAGGGCCCATAGGGGGAGCGCTACCCCATTTTCCCGGGTACAGGACGAGGTGATCTCGTCCAAGCCACCCGGGAACCAGTGCCTTGGACGAGATCACCTCGTCCAAGGCACCCAAGCAGTTAAAGTTCCGAGACTAAGATTCCAAATGGATTCAAGGAATTTTGCCACAGAGCATGCCAATAACACAGATGGGTCTGATTTGAGTATCCTCAAGGCTGGTAAACAATTCCTAAAGCCCATAGAATTACATAAGGGGATAATCCAACAGGCCCTCTGGTTAAAATATGCTGGGCATTGAAAAAGAATATGAACAACAGATTCTTCAATCCCACAACCCATTGGGCATAGCTTTGGAATTGTTAACAGAGTTGGGCCATTTATAAGTAAAAGAGCATAGAGGAAGGGACCCTATTCTGAATATAATATACAAAGCATGTGCAAATGGAGAAAGTATAGCATCCATGTAAAAGTATATGATGTCTTGTTGGCCGAACAAGACTGGCCGCCTGACTTTGTCCGTACCTGCCCATATGGAGAAGATGTCAGCGGTAGGCGGCATTTACCACCAGGGTTGTAATGAGGGCCTACATGTTTACGTATGCCTCCAAGTGTTGTACTGCACATCAAACTCAATATTAGTTTAAAGAACAATTCTTACCATCTAAGCACATACAACCTGCCTCATAATTTACCAACACCTACCTTAAGGAGTATCTAATGCATTGGTCTCAACTTTCACCGGTTCATATGTACCTACAGTGCATGTTTTTCCCTTGCAGTTTTGAGTCGTGTAATCCCCTTTTAAAATTGAATAAACAGAACTACAAGTCCCAGAATTCAGAGAAAAGCATTATTTCTGAACAGCACATCATGTAAAACCTTCATATCTACTAATACATTGTTAAGTATAATTTGCCCCTTAAGATACGTTTTTTTTTTGCAATTAGGCCATGCAGTAAAGCAGCACATGTACAGTATGCAGTTCCATGGCAACATTTTGTGAGCAAACCTCTCAAACAACTCAAAAGAAAAGAGTAGTGATGACATGTTAAATGCCCATCCTATGAATGTCCAACAGGAGTCTGGAACAATTCACAGTTTTGCTTCTTTGAAAGAATTAGAACGGGGTGCTGTATGGTTGCCAATGCCCCCCTACTCTAAGGCATAAACATGTACTAAACATAGCATATATACTACAGTAAACCGTGGATGGAACCACAACACTCAAAATAATTTCAATACTATGAAATGAGTATGTGGAGATCTATTATCAGCCAATGCATTCAAGGCTGCCTGTTCCCTAGAACAAAGATTGTTCTTATGCCCTTTCCAATTACCAACATGTTTATCCTCACACTTATATACAGCAATAATGAAAGCTCTGTAAAATACATCAACATGATTATCAGGGGAGAGGATCGGGGTAAAAGAAGGGCTAGGTTTAAGTCCACTATCTATTTCCAAATTTGATTCAATATCTAGATGCTATAATACATCTTGACCAGATAGTGGAGATGAATCCTTATGTTCAAGAGACAAAATTAAATGGATATCTTGTATGTCTCTGATAATTCTATTGCATGTGATATGGAATGGTCACCAGAAGTATCCATGCAATAGTTTTTTAGTTTCAAACGTCATACAAATTTAAACAGATCAATATGCAGCTCTGTGTAATCTAGCATGGAAGTAGGACAAAAGCCCAACCCCTTGCTGAGTACATTTATTTGGTCAGTAGACAATGGAAAAGAGGAAAGATTAATCACTTGTACAGTATCTTGGCTTGGAACAGGAGTGGAAAAGGCTAAAGTCGAGAAACCTGCATTCAGGTCTTTTGATTGCTGGAAACTGATATTGTTATCATTCCCTCCCTTTTGTGTGTTTCTACTGTGTTTACCCCCTCCTGGTTTCCTGGTATTGGACGTATAGTTTTGTCCTGCCCCTTTCCTGTACCTTTCCAATTCTTCTAAAAAAGAAGATCATGTACTCCTTACTGGGGAACCAAGTTACCAATAGTAACTTCTGGTGGGGCAGTCCTTTTGCGGGAGATGCTAGAGATATCAGTCACACTATTACCGGCAGACACACTCAGTATTCCCCTCCTTTGACCCTGTAGGCTGAGTAGTAATTTTACCATCATCAAATTTACAGGCAAATGTAAAAACATGACCATTGTGATAATCATTATCATCCCTCCTGAGTGTTTTCAATTTTTTATCTTTAATATAGAGATGGTGTGCATTGAGTACCTCTTTCAAAATATTGTAATTTCTTTTGGTGGCTTCTGGTAAGTTCATTTTTTTTATTTCTTCTTCTAAAGTGATGATTTCTAATAGTATTTCTTCTCTTTTTATTTCAGCATGCCTAGTTAGAATATTGATCATGCCACAGAGGAAGATAGAATCAGATTCTCCCATTCACCCAGGAGATCCGGGTCCACGTCATCCAAGGATGGAAAAATAATCACTCGGAGTCCACAGGGAACCTGTTTGAACTACAGATATATCTTCAATGTGGTAGCATTGCACCATCGAGAGAGCTCCTGTTTTTTTAGGCATTCTAGTCTGATGAATTTTTGTTTCAGACCTTCCTGTGTTTGTCCAATGTTACTATCCTTAGTTGGCACAGGTTTAATGGAAAATAATTATTTGGCTAGTTCATCCCTATTATCCTCAAAAAATGTGATGTTGTATGTACTGGTATGAACCGTGGATGATGATTGAATGTCGTGTTTTATGAGTTTTCATAGTCTCTATATTTATCTTTTGCATATTGTGTACCTGCAACCTTGAAAAAGTCACATATTGTGATTAAACACGTGTTGGCTGTTTGATCTGCTACTTGATTTATGAGGATTGTTTTCCTGATAGAAACTAATGATGTTGTCTCAACTGTGCAAGAAGTACAATGAAGAATATGGAACTTACCAGTTTATAAAAAACTGGATGGGATTGGAATCTCCATATACTCATTACATTGTATTGAAATTACATTGAGTGCTGTGATTCCATCCTCTGTTTGAACCTCAGAGAAATTCCACTTTAGATACATATTAATAAATATATAAAATCACTCACACTACCACTCATAGATCATCTCAGCTACTTTCAATAATGTTATATATATTTCATACTTTATTTTAACAATCTCACATAGACATATGCATTTCTAATCTTTGTTTCTCAGAATTAAATGTAATTCACATACGTGAAGATTGAGTTCGTTGGTGAAATTTTTTTTTTGCTCTTACTAGATAGGTTCATTAGTCTCAGCAATTGGTAAAACTAAGCATCAGAATGACACACCACTTCCATGCAAAGCAACCATGAATGGCAACCTTTTCAGCTTTGCACTGACTAATACTGTGGAACTCAGCAAATAAAAAGGTACCTTTCAAATTTTAATATTGTAAGTCTAGTTCTGAATGGTTAGTATGTGTTAACCCTTTCTTGCACTTTTCCAAAGAAACCCAACATGAGGAACTTTTTGTCCATATTTGCGTCTTAATCCAGATGATCCCTGAAACTTCGTGAAAAAAACTGTATTTTTAAAACATATATATCTTGATTTTCCTAGGACTTTACCACTACAGTACAATGTGTTAGCAATACCTTATTAGGAAATTAAACCCTTATTAATCAATAATGAGTGCAAACACCTTACATTTTTAGAAAGACAAAACTCACTCTTTAACACCCTTCACCCACTACAACCAGAAGGTCACAGGTTCCCAGCACATTCTAGAAGGGGCATAGTAGTAACAAAATGAGCTGCAGCAGGTGTGGTTTACTGTACAGATTGAAAAGTAGATCCAGGACAGTATTATATTTTTTTTATGTTTACCAAACACAATTATAGATCAACTTACTAAGCCTTTCAAGTAACTACCTAAGTTTATTAACTAGCACATTCACAGCATCCAATCAAAGGTTTTTTTTAAACCTGAAGCACACATTAATGTTAACTGCCTTCCTTTTTCTAAATTACCTCATTCACCCAAGCCTTGTCCTGTCTGCTACTGCTGCTTCACTTAAAAATTATTAGATTGTGGGCCACAGCTATGTCTGTTGGGCTAGATAGGCTGCTAGAAAGAGTGGTGTTGACAGAGACTTAGGTTTGACCAATGTGGATAATAATTGGATTGACTTTGGTTCAAAGTATTAGGGATTGCCAACCCCCTGTCCTCATGATTGTGCACTGTGGTACAAATGACCTAGGCACACTAACTGGGGTAGGATTGGAAATCCTAATGAAGGATACCGTTGCACAACTGATGTCACTTTTCCCTCACACTGTCTTGTTGTACTCCAACATATGCAAAAGGCAGACATGGAAGTCGTCAAATCAGTTCTTTTCACAGATTGACAAAGCAACAAACCATGATAGTAAAACTGTTTCTGCATTCCTCAGATACCATAACGTTGGCTATATGTACAATAACAACCTGCACTTTGACACTGATGGTATCTATAGAAGTGATGATGTACATTTCACAGATGAAAGCAACAAGGTGTTTCTTTCCAACCTAAAATTATGCATCCGGTCTTACATGTAGCTGTCACATACCCACAATGAAAAAATGTTCTTCACTTAAATTTTTATATATATATATATATATATATATATAAATATATATATATATATATATATATATATATATACACCACCACTTAACTCCGTATCAGGAGCTTCAATCCACACAGGGCGGTCGGCGCGCAGGGACAGAGCACCCTCGCAAACAGATTCCAACAATATCTCCACAAACAGTGAAGCACCGTACTCAGGTTCACAGGGAAAAGAGGCACTTTATTTTCCATTTTCCATCACAGAGGCAAAAGTTATTTCATTCCTCAGAAGCAAATTATTTCATTTTCTTTCAAAGTATCTCCCATTTTCCTAACGCGTTTCGGCTGCTGATGTCAGCCTTAATCATAGGTCTCTCCTGATAAGAAAAACAACCACGTGTTCAGCCTTCCATTTATATCATGGCTTTAAAGCCACAGAGTCTCTCTTCACGCTTTTAAAATTTTCACAGCTGCAGTGCATTAATTGATTATTAGGTCAAAGAACACTTATACACAATATTATACTCGAGATATTGCTTGTAATATTAGCTTCTCTTAATCATCACTGTATTTTCATACACAATGTTTATATCTGTTTTTTGAGTGCTTTAAGCAATAAACATCTTCCTCTTTACAAAACGTGTCTTTGAATATCCTTTCCTTTCATTTGCATTGCAGCTGACCATGTTTGAAATGTCTCGTGAATACTTTTGAGTTTCTGCACTGTGCCTTCAGTGCCTCATAAATCACAGTGAACCAGTGAAACATTCACTTCCCTTGCCCGATTTCATAAATACTACAATGTTATAATTATTTCCATGGTCGGTCTTTTATCCCCGTACCTTTATGTTCCTGTGTTGAAATCGGGCGATCCGGCTCCTATAATCATAAACACCACCACTTAACTCCGTGTCAGGAGCTTCAATCCACACAGAGCGGTCGGCGCGCAGGGACGGAGCACCCTTGCAAACAGATTCCAACAATATCTCCACAAACAGTGAAGCACGGTACTCAGGTTCACAGGGAAAATAGGCACTTTATTTTCCATTTTCCATCATAGAGGCAAGAGTTATTTAATTCCTCAGGAGCAAATTATTTCATTTTCTTTCAAAGTATCTCCGTTTTCCTGATGCGTATATATATTTAACATGTTTTAGTATATATTTTATACATATTTTAAAATGTTTGTGAAGATGTCGCAACATACTAGTGACTATGCAAAACAAAAACAGCCATTCAATAGACACCAGACACCATTCAATAGACACCAGCACATTTAAAATTCATTACTATATCTATAAGAAATTTTCTAAATTACACTATTGACATCACTTTCTAAATAACTCTATAAACACATCTATGAATCTCTGAGAGTGTCTGTGACTGTGTATATAGGAGTGAGAAGTTACAGTGTGTCTGTGAGTGCACACATCACTATAAGTGTAGGTCTGTGAGTCTGTGGTGCATGAGTGTCTGAGTGGGTCTGTGAGTGGGTGCATGAGTGTTGGAGTGGGTCAGTGAGCGGGGGTGTTAGGATCTGAGTGGGTCTTGGAGTGCATGAGGGTCTCAGAGTGGGTGTGTGAGGGTCTGAGTGGGTCTGTGAGTGGGTGTGTCAGTGTGTTAGTGAGTCTGTGAGTGGGTGCATGGGGGTCTTAGTGGGTTTGTGAGTGGGTGCATGAGGGTCTGAGTGAGTCTGTGAGTGGGTTTGTCAGTGTCCGAGTGGGTCTGTGAGTGGGTGCATGAGGGTCTAAGTTGGTCTGTGAGTGGGTGCATGAGGGTATAAGTGGGTCTGTGAGTGTGTGCATCAGTGTCTAACTGGGTCTGTGAGTGGTGCATGAGTGTCTGAGTGGGTCTGTGATTAACTGCATCAGTGTCTGAGTGGGTCTGTGAGTGGGTGTGTCAGGGTATGAGTGGGAGCATGAGGATCTTATAAAATTTCTTCATTAAAATATATATTTTATATATATTTATTTTAGATATATGTAACATTTATTTATATATTCTTATATATTTATAATTTAGATATTTTACATTTTTTAAAATATTTGTGGCAACATTGCGATCTTCATGTCATAGTCACACTACGAAAAACAAAAGCGGGCATTCAATAGACACCAGCACATTCAAACGTCATAACTACATCTAGAAGAAATTTTCTACGTCATACTATGGACATCATGTTCTAACTCTATAAACACATCTATTAATCTATGAGTGTATCTGTGACTATGTATGTAAGAGTTAGAGTGAATCTGGGAGTGGGCGCATCACTAAATGAGTGAGACTATGAATGGGTGCATGAGTGTCTGAGTGGGTCTGTGAGGGGGTGCATGAGTGAGTAGGTCTGTGAGTAGGTGCATGAGGGTTTGAGTGGGTTTGTGAATGGGTACGTGAGGATCTGAATGAGTCTGAGTGCATGGGTTCTGAGAGGGTTTGTGAGGGGGTGCGTGAGGGTCTGAGTGGTCTGTGAATGGGTGCATCAGTGTCTGACTGGGTCTGTGAGTGGGTGCATGAGGGTCTGAGTGGGGTTGTCATCAGGTGCGCAAGGGCCTCAGTGGGTCTGTGAATGAGTGAGTGTCTGAGTGGGTGTCTGAGTGGGTCTTTGAGTCGACACGTGGGGGTCTGAGTGGGTCTGTGAGTAAGTTTGTCGGTATCGGACTGTGGGGGTCATTCCGACCCCCGCGGGCGGCGGTAGCTCCAAGAAATGGAGTACTGACAGGACCTGCACCAGAGGGGGAATCCCTGTGGGTTGGCGGATGGGGGACATCAGGTCGGGCTCCAGCTGGGCACACAGTTCATGTATAGTGGCACGGTCAAGCCGGTAGGTCAGGATAATGTGGCGTGCTTCCATTGTCGACAGGTCCACCAGCGGTCTGTACACGGGAGGATTCCTCCTTCTCCTCGCCAAACCCAGCGGACGGTGCCTAGGAAGGACAACATGGAGCACACAGTCAAGCAACCCACAGGTACGTACTCACAGCTTGCACAGTAAACGATTCTCTATGCAGTCAATGGCGTGTATGAGTGGCTATGCAAGGCCTAGGCCTGTGTGACGCAGTTGAAATTGAGCCATGTGGACCCTCGAAATGGCGGCTGCCTGACCTGTGAAGTGTGACAATGGGATGTGAGGTCAATGCGCTGGCGTGGCACACCGTGGCGGTAGGGGGTCGAAGACCGCGGCGCGAAGCCGCATTGGATAACATTGAAGACTATGGGTATCAGGAGCCAATGGCGAAGTGCGCCGGCGGTGGCGGTACGCCCCGCCGCGGGTGTGACCGCCATTTTCTATCTACTTATTCACTCGCGACTTGAACTTTCACAGGAGAGGACCTATACTGCAAGTGTTGCTGTGACCTCGGTCTGGAAGGGACAATGGCTCATGTGTCTGGGGAAAGGGCCCCTGCCTTCACTGGAGAAGAGTTGGAGAAACTTGTGGATGGGGTCCTCCCCCAGTATGCGCTACTCTACGGTCCTCCAGACCAACAAGTGAGTTTAATTCAATATGGATTTGGGGCCACTGGCTGGCCTGGGGGCCTGGCGGGGGGCATGTTGGGCCTGGCGGGGGGCATGGCGGGGATGGGGGGCATGTTGGGCCTGGCGGGGGCCTGGCGGGGGGCCTGGCGGGGATGGGGGGCATGTTGGGCCTGGCGGGGGTATGGCGGGGGGCCTGGCGGGGATGGGGGGCATGTTGGGCCTGGCGGGGGCATGGCGGGGGGCCTGGCGGGGATGGGGGGCATGTTGGGCCTGGCAGGGGGCATGGCGGGGATGGGGGGCATGTTGGGCCTGGCGGGGGGCATGGCGGGGATGGGGGGCATGTTGGGCCTGGCGGGGGGCATGGCGGGGATGGGGGGCATGTTGGGCCTGGCGGGGGGCCTGGCGGGGGGCCTGGCGGGGATGGGGGGCATGTTGGGCCTGGCGGGGGGCCTGGCGGGGGGCCTGGCGGGGATGGGGGGCATGTTGGGCCTGGCGGGGGGCATGGCGGGGGGCCTGGCGGGGATGGGGGGCATGTTGGGCCTGGCGGGGGGCATGGCGGGGATGGGGGGCATGTTGGGCCTGGCGGGGGGCATGGCGGGGATGGGGGGCATGTTGGGCCTGGCGGGGGGCCTGGCGGGGATGGGGGGCATGTTGGGCCTGGCGGGGGGCATGGCGGGGGGCCTGGCGGGGATGGGGGGGCATGTTGGGCCTGGCGGGGGGCATGGCGGGGATGGGGGGCATGTTGGGCCTGGCGGGGGGCATGGCGGGGATGGGGGGCATGTTGGGCCTGGCGGGGGGCCTGGCGGGGGCCTGGCGGGGATGGGGGGCATGTTGGGCCTGGCGGGGGGCCTGGCGGGGATGGGGGGCATGTTGGGCCTGGCGGGGGGCATGGCGGGGGGCCTGGCGGGGATGGGGGGCATGTTGGGCCTGGCGGGGGGCATGGCGGGGGGCCTGGCGGGGATGGGGGCATGTTGGGCCTGGCAGGGGGCCTGGCGGGGATGGGGGGCATGTTGGGCCTGGCGGGGGGCATGGCGGGGATGGGGGGCATGTTGGGCCTGGCGGGGGGCCTGGCGGGGATGGGGGGCATGTTGGGCCTGGCGGGGGGCATGGCGGGGGGCATGGCGGGGATGGGGGGCATGTTGGGCCTGGCGCGGGGCCTGGCGGGGATGGGGGGCATGTTGGGCCTGGCGGGGGGCATGGCGGGGGCCTTGCGGGGATGGGGGGCATGTTGGGCCTGGCGGGGGGGCATGGCGGGGGGCCTGGCGGGGATGGGGGGCATGTTGGGCCTGGCAGGGGGCATGGCGGGGATGGGGGGCATGTTGGGCCTGGCGGGGGGCATGGCGGGGATGGGGGGCATGTTGGGCCTGGCGGGGGGCATGGCGGGGGGCCTGGCAGGGATGGGGGGCGTTGGGCCACTGGCAACGAAAATGCAGACAAACTTGAACGTGGTATTTCTCCCTCCCTGTACGTGTCACATAGGTCCGCGCCCATGAGAAGATCGGGATTTGGCGTGCCATCGCCAAGGAAGTCCGGACCCTGGGTGTCCACCATCGATGGGGCACCCACTGCCGCAAGAGGTGGGAGGACATCCGCCGCGGGACCAAGAAGACCGCCGAGTCTCTGCTGGGGATGGCCTCCCAATGTAGGCGGGGTGCCTGCCGTCAACTGAACCCCCTGATGTTCCGGATCCTGGCGGTGGCCTACCCTGATTTGGATGGGAGCGTGAGGGCAGCACAGCAGACACAAGGGGGTGAGTACATGCATAATCTACTCTGTTGTCGCGCAGTGGAGGTGTCTGGGTGGGGGAGGAGGGCTGTGGTTCCCCCTATGCCAGGGCGATATCTGTAGGCTGGGCACCCCCGTAAGCCCCTGTGTCCCCAGCCACCACCCTCAGTAGTGTGCCAGTACAGCCATCCCTGGGCCGTGTCATCCATGGGTGCAGTTGTCAACTCTAGGCGTGTAGGGCATGTTCCACGGAATGCGTAGCGGACCCCAAGTGCGCAACTTAGTGCAGGGGGCATCTGTGTCTGTCATGTCCGCTAACTGTACCGGTGATCCATGTACTCAAAATCTCTTTATTTCTCTCTCCCCCCCCTTTTTGTTTGTCTTTCTGTGCTTGTGTGCATCAGCATCATCAGGCGGAGGAGAAGTGGCATCGGGGCAGGAGGGAGCTGCATCTCACATGGCCCAGGAGGGCCATGCCACAGAGTCTGACTGGACCAGTGAGACGGAGGGCGAGGGGAGCTCCACAACGGGGACGACTGGACCCTGCAGCGACACGGACACGTCCTCGGAAGGGAGCTCCCTTGCGGGGGGGGGCAACATCCGTGCCCCCCGCCATTACAGGTACAGCCGCCACCCAGCGCACCATCTCCGCCCTCCCAGCAGCCCCTCAGCGTTCGCCCCGTGCCCGCTCTGCCAGGAAGCCAGGCATCTCCTTCGCCCCAGGCACCTCAGGCCCTGCCCCTGTTACCCCCGCTGCCCTCAGTGAGGAGGTCATTGACCTCCTCCGAACGCTCATTGTTGGGCAGACTACCCTTTTGAATGCCATCCAGGGGGTGGAGAGGGAGGTTCATCGCAGCAATGCGTACCTGGAGGGCATTCATTCGGGTCAGGCTGCCCATCAACGATCGTTCCAGGCTCTGGCCTCAGCACTGACGGCAGCCATTGTCCCTGTCTCCTGCCTCCCTCTACTAACTCCCTCCTCCCAGTCTCCTCTTCCTCTGCCTGTCCCACCCACACCATCAGACCAGCCTGCACACACCTCAACACCCAAGAGCAGCTCATCCAAACATAAGCACCACAGATCACGCAGACATTCACACAAGCAACATTCCGATGCAGACATGCCAACAGTCACTTCCACCTCTGTGACCCCCACCTCCTCGTCTCCCTCCTCCCTCCCTGTGACGTCTACACTCACACCTTCATTCACCTCACCATCAGCCAGTGTTTCCATCACCAGCATACCCTCCACTACAGTCCGCACACATGCAGTCACCACCCCCACTGCCATTTACACGTCCCCTGTGTCCTCTCCCACTGTGTCTGTCACCCTCTCTTCCACACCACACAAACGCACCCACCCACCCACCCAACAGCCATCCACCTCACAACAGCCTATCCCTCCTGCACCTGCACCCAAAGACAGCAAACGTCACTCACCTACAACCACATCCTCTCCCTCCACTCCCATTCCCACTGTACCTATCACTCTCCATTGTCCCAAGAAAATCTATCTCTCTACTGCTACCTTCTTTCCTGACCCTGAGCCCCCCCCTCCTTCTCGTCGGGGTAAAAAGAGCACCTCAGCCACCACCAGCCCTGCAGCCCCCTTGACAAGGGTGCAGGGGTATTGGAGCCCACCAGCCCGCATGTCGGGATCTTCGCCCAGCAGCAAGGGGACAGGCAGCCCACCCCCTGGGAAGAGGAGCAGAAGGCGGAAGGGGCGCCGCAGGAGCCCGGGTTCTACATCCCCCCAGGACACCACCCAGACACCGTCACCAGCCACAGCTCCAAAGGGAGGAAAGGGCCACAGACTCCCGACTAAGGAGGGCAAGGGCAGCAAGGCGGAGAAGTCAGGCAGCAGGCCTGCTGCCCATGGAGGAGCCGTCACAGCTGCACAGGAGGAGCCCACCACCCCCATAGCCGCTGCCCAGGGAGGAACCGGCACAGCTGCCCAGGGAGAGCCCACCACCCCCATAGCCGCTGCCCAGGGAGGAACCGGCACAGCTGCCCAGGGAGAGCCCACCACCCCCATAGCCGCTGCCCAGGGAGGACACAGCCCAGCTGGCCAGGAGGGCACCACCACCCACAGCCCAGGTGGGCATTGAAGGAGCACCATCCCCGCTGCCCAGGAGGGCACCACCAGGCAATGAGCAGTTGGCCATAGAATGGCAGCCGTCTCCAGCACCGCTCCGCTGGGGACCGCCGTCTCAAGAACCGCTGAACTGGGCCCTTCAAGGCAAGAACCGCTGAACTGGGCCCTTCAAGGCAAGAACCACTGAACTGGGCCCTTCAAGGCAAGAACCGCTGAAATGGGCCCCGCAGTCTCCAGCACCGCTCCGCTGGGGACCGCCGTCTCAAGAACCGCTGAACTGGGCCCTTCAAGGCAAGAACCGCTGAACTGGGCCCTTCAAGGCAAGAACCGCTGAACTGGGCCCTTCAAGGCAAGAACCGCTGAACTGGGCCCTTCAAGGCAAGAACCGCTGAACTGGGCCCTTCAAGGCAAGAACCGCTGAACTGGGCCCCGCCGTCTCCAGCACCGCTCCGCTGGGGACAGCCGTCTCAAGAACCGCTGAACTGGGCCCTTCAAGGCAAGAACCGCTGAACTGGGCCCTTCAAGGCAAGAACCGCTGAACTGGGCCCTTCAAGGCAAGAACCGCTGAACTGGGCCCTGCCGTCTCCAGCACCGCTCCGCTGGGGACCGCTGTCTCAAGAACCGCTGAACTGGGCCCTTCAAGGCAAGAACCGCTGAACTGGGCCCTTCAAGGCAAGAACCGCTGAACTGGGCCCTTCAAGGCAAGAACCGCTGAACTGGGCCCTTCAAGGCAAGAACCGCTGAACTGGGCCCTTCAAGGCAAGAACCGCTGAACTGGGCCCGCCGTCTCCAGCACCGCTCCGCTGGGGACCGCCATCTCAAGAACCGCTGAACTGGGCCCTTCAAGGCAAGAACCGCTGAACTGGGCCCTTCAAGGCAAGAACCGCTGAACTGGGCCCTTCAAGGCAAGAACCGCTGAACTGGGCCCTTCAAGGCAAGAACCGCTGAACTGGGGCCTTCCAGGCAAGAACCGCTGGCCCTTTGGCAGACGTGGCAGGGCAGGATCTGTCTCGGGCAGGGCTGCAGGATGTCCTCTGGCCCACATGCCTCCTCCAGTGGCAGTGGAGTCTGTTATGGACTGTTTGGACTGTGGCTTTGCACTCCCCAGGATGGCCCAGTGGGCAGGCCACCCACTGTATGGACTGTATGGACTGTGGCTTTGCACTCCCCAGGATGGCCCAGTGGGCAGGCCACCCACTGTATGGACTGTATGGACTGTGGCTTTGCACTCCCCAGGATGGCCCAGTGGGCAGGCCACCCACTGTATGGACTGTATGGACTGTGGCTTTGCACTCCCCAGGATGGCCCAGTGGGCAGGCCACCCACTGTATGGACTGTATGGACTGTGGCTTTGCTCTCCCCAGGATGGCCCAGTGGGCAGGCCACCCACTGTATGGACTGTATGGACTGTGGCTTTGAACTCCCCAGGATGGCCCAGTGGGCAGGCCACCCACTGTATGGACTGTATGGACTGTGGCTTTGCTCTCCCCAGGATGGCCCAGTGGGCAGGCCACCCACTGTATGGACTGTATGGACTGTGGCTTTGCACTCCCCAGGATGGCCCAGTGGGCAGGCCACCCACTGTATGGACTGTATGTACTGTGGCTTTGCTCTCCCCAGGATGGCCCAGTGGGCAGGCCACCCACTGTATGGACTGTATGGACTGTGGCTTTGCACTCCCCAGGATGGCCCAGTGGGCAGGCCACCCACTGTATGGACTGTATGGACTGTGGCTTTGCACTCCCCAGGATGGGCCAGTGGTCATGGAGTCCCCTCGTGGATCTGGCGTCGTGTACTCAAGTGGCTGAGGTGCCCCCCCTTCCCTTCCCCCTGAGGTGCCTGTCCTTTTTTCTTTCTGATGCCCCTGCAGTGTTCTCTCCGTGGAGTTCTTGTCGTGGGACTGGGCCTTGCCCATTTGCTCAGGACCCCTGTGGTCCACGGACAGTGGTTGGACTACATATAGTAGATGTATATATTTTGTACATAGTTTATTTATTTATTTGGATTACTGCTGTCCATTTTTCAATATATCTGCCCGTTTAAGATCTCTTCTTTTGGTCTTTGCATTATTTCGGAGGGGGGGGTTTGTGGGTTGTGACAGTGATCTGTGGGAATGCATTGATGTGTGTGTTGTAGTGGGTGTGGGTGGGTGGGTGTGTGCCGGTAATCTTTTCCCTCCCCTGTGTCGTAGGTGCAGTACTCACCGATGTCTTCCGCGCCGCCGGGCGTGCTCCTGGTACAGGAGCAGGTATAGGAGTGCGGGGATGACATGTAACTCGGGTTCCATACTGCCGGAATCTCGCGTGGAGTATGTGGAGGTGAGCGTTTTCCCGTTCGTAGTCTGTTTCCGCCGTGTTTTTATCGGCGGTGCTCCCGCCCCGGAAAAGGTGGCGGATTGGTGGGTCGTGATAGGGTGGGCGGTACATTGTCTGCCGCCTGGCTGTTGGCGGTGACCGCCGCGCTGTTTGTTTGTTCCGCCGTGGCGGTCGGAGTGTTAATGCGGCGGGCTGTGTTGGCGGTTCCCGCCAGGGTCAGAATTGCATATTTGGACCGCCGGCCTGTTGGCGGGTTGGCCGCCGCTTTATCACCGACCGCCAGGGTCAGAATGACCCCCAATGTGTTGTGTGTGTTCTTTCCTTCTTCTGCAGGGAAAGTAGACACTTCGGTTTGAAAAAGTAAATTTATAGGCTGGTGTAGAAACTGTGAAAGGCATGCGGCAAGCACACGTCTGTGAATCTTTGGCAGGTTCTGTCTTTAGAGAATGACTGTCACACGAGTGAACACCGTTTAGTCATGAGATGACAAAATTTGTGTGGGAAATTTAAAAAATGATGATTGATGGTAAGAATTACTTCTCTTGGAAGCAGCAAGACTCAAGATTAAAGTAATCTCGCATGAAAGCTTGGACTCGATATATTTGTAAAGGGAGAGACGGGATTGCTTTAACATTTCTAGAATGATTTAGTGTTTCTGAATTTCATTTCCTCACCTTTAAAACATCAAACATAAAAGGAAATCCATACAGTCACTCGAACTGAGAAGGTAGATGTTCCGTCGCTATGTTAAAGTCTGCCCCGCGAAATTCACTTTTCCTTAACTTTTTGTCAGGAAGGTGTATCCTACTGCATATGTTCCAGGAAAGCATTTAAGAACTGAGTGTATCATTCGTCTGATAAATGGTTGTTTTTTATTATTATTTTTTTTTTACCAAAAGGATAAAACAGTTCTTCATGAAGCGAAAGCAGTGGCCTTTTTTGGATTGTCACCATTGACTTTTAAAGTAATAACACTGACTTTTAAAATAACATTGAACGCATTTTTCAGTCTGTGTTTCAATCACTGTGAACCAGGAGACAGGTATTCTACAACCCCCTTTCATAGACAGGTGCTGGACAAGCATGCTCTTTCTTTAACTGTCGCTAAATGTAAAGATGTTCTGCCATTTTTTAACCTTACGGAACACAGGGGGTCATTCCAACGCTGGCGGCCGGCGGTATGTTGGCGGTAACACCGCCAACAGGCTGGCGGTGTTCCACCAGCAATTCTGACTGTGGCGGAAAAGCCACGGTCATACCGCCGGCCCCTCCACTTTCCCGCCAGGCTTCCGCCTGGCGGGCATAATCCCCAGGGCAGCGGTGCAAGCACCGCTGCCCTGGGGATTATGAGTCCCCGACCGCCAGCCTGTCCGTGGCGGTAAACACCGCCATTGAAAGGCTAGCGGTAAGGGGACTGGGGGTGCCCCTGGGGGCCCCTGCACTGCCCATGCACTTGGCATGGGCAGTGCAGGGGCCCCCAGGCATAGCCCCATCGTGCATTTCCCTGCCCGAATTTCGGGCAGTGAAATGTGTGACGGGTGCTACTGCACCCGCTGCACATCAACATTGCCACCGGCTCTATTACGAGCCGGCGGCAATGTTGATGTGCCATTTCCGCTGGCCCAGCGGAAATGTCGGGATAGGGAGGCATGAATACTGCCGGCAATGGCGGTATTCTGTCTCCCCCGGCCTCAGCGGTCTGGAGAAAAGACCGCCGAGGTCGGAATGACCACCACAATGTGCTAACAAATTTACCAAGATGCTAATGCGTACACATCTATGTGTACTCAAAAACTCGGGCCAGATTTTAAGAAAAGTGGAGCAGCGCAGAACTGCACCAAAATTGGCAGCGCTGTGCTGCGTCACTTTAGGAACACAGGAATGAGCCATATTTAAGGGAATAATGCGCACCCCTGGGTTTCCCCCTGCGCTGGCGATAAATTTAGCTGTCAGCGCCAATGCAGGCATTCTTGCACCATCATGCATGGATGTCTGTGTTGAGGGATGTGATTGTTTATGTGCAGAAAGGTGTCCCTTCCTGCACATAAACAATCACTAATGACGCTTTGGCACTTATGTGTGTGCTGCACAATGCAGCACACAAAGAAGTGCCAAAGCGTAATTTTCAAATGATTGTTTATGTGCAGAAAGGGACACATTCCCACACATAAACAATCATTTCTGTCATTTTGTGTGTTCTATGCATGCGGCAGAATGCAGCACGCATAGAAAACGCAAAAAACGAAGAGGAATAAAAGTATTCCTCCTGGTTGCGCCCTGCTATCGCCACTCCTGAGGGAGGCGTTAGATTTTGGCAATGCCTCGGGTTTCCAAAATTTCATAAATCTGAGGCAGCATCAAAATTCAATGGGTGTTGCTGTGGCACGTCCACAGCAACACCCAATGCATGCCCCTTCCATGCACAGTGCTGCGTGGGAAGGGGCCGTATTTAAAACGTGGCCTTAAGCCACAAAAGTGGCTTAACACCACTTTGTAAAAACAGCGCTGTGCTTAGTGCCACAGGAGTGTCACAAAAAGTGATGCTCCTGTGGTGCTAAGGGCTTATAAATACGGCCCTCAGGCTTCCACACACTAATACAACATTTCTGGACACTTCTGAATACAAAGAGGGCTTAGTAGAATTCAGAGGTAGCTAAAGATGCATCAATATCTTACAGCACAATGCAACAGATTACTAACTAATCAACAACATCATATCCTGTAGGGTGAGTGGAAAAGATCTCTGGTGATCTCTTGTGCAGCACCACAGAATGGGGCACTTTTCAGTGCCTTTTTAAGACATTACCACCTCTGAAGGATGCTACTTTTATGACAGCAGAATTTCCCCACCCTACAAGGGATGCCCCAAAATGTCCCTGTTCTTTAACCCGCAAAAAACATTCCTTATGTATTGGCTTGCTGCCTGCCCACCTCTTTGTGTCCCATTGCTCTCCAATGGCCTGTAGAGTAGCTCTTTCCCTATTCTTTTGGGCTCTCAGGGGCTTAACAGAGTTCACTGACAATTAAACCCCTCCATGCAGCCTACTCCCAAAATAATAATGATACCTGATTCCTTTCTGATTCTAAGAAATATTGGCTGCAGTTTATTAATATTGATTTACAGCAAGACCGCCCTTATATAGTTTATAAGCGTCATAAATCATTATGTCAGATCTTTTCCACATTTATAATAATTACAGACCAGCTTTTGCCTGTCATACATCAGTTTTGACATTTATGCGAATTACAGGTCATGTCATAAATCACTTTCACATTTTTGCGAACCACAGGTCATAAATCATTGTTGACAGTTTTTCGAAAAATCAACATGACATTTGCATGTCACATGCCCATAAATAAATTAGACATAAATCAATCAAACAATTAGTTCTTTGAGTACCTTGCCCTTGATACTGGTGTTTGTCCTTTCGTGCAGGGGGGTACTCCTCTACCGTTTAGCCTGAACTCGCTGCCTTTGATTATTCCCTTGTCCATCTCTCCGGCAGACTGGGCTGCGAGCTCCATGTTTCATGTACCCCTTCCAATGACTACCTTAACGTGCCGTAAGGCAACCCAAGGAAAGTAGCCCTGCTACCCCGCTGTGTTGGGTGTGGCCTCCCCATCTTTCTTAACATTCTTTTCCATTTTACACCTCTGTTGATGCACCCCCTCTCCCCCAGCCTGAGATTCCTAGGTAGCTTTTGGTTGGTGTGGGTGGATGGGTTTCTTTGTCCCATCACTGCCTGGTCACCCCGATGAATAGAGGGGTTACAGCCAGGGAAGCCCCTTTTATGCCCCCCACAAGCCCCAAAGGTGCAAGGGGAGAAATCAAATGAATACACAACCTCCTATTAGCCCAGGGCTGTGCACACTTTTCTTGTACGGCACCTTACCCCCTACCCCCTACCCCCAACCACCATTTGTCACCCTGTAACAAAGAGCAAGGGGCAGTGCCGCTTTCTTGTTTCTTTATGCTTCTTTTTCCGTGCCCCTACTGGGGTCCTGGCGTGCTTTCTCACGGGCCTTGGAGGTTTTTTTTTTTCAACCCCTCTAGCCTCCTTCGGGTGCGGGCCTTCACCCTAAACCCCTCCATGCAGTCTACTTCCATAATAATAACAATTTCTGAGCCCTTTTCTGGTTGTGGGAAACATTGGCCACAGTTTTTAACATTGATTTATAGCAAGATCGGCCTTATATTCTTTAAAAGGGCCATAAATCATTGTGTCAAATCTCTTCCACATTTATGATAATTACAGACCAACATGAACTATTCACCTGTCATAAATCACTTTTGACATTTATGCGAATTACAGGTCATGTCATAAATCACGTTGACAACTATGCGAATCACAGGTCATAAATCATTAATGACAGGGTTACCATAAAACACACATTTGTATGTCACATGCCCATAAATCTCTTCACCATAAATCATTCAACCGGTTAGTTCTTTGAGTACTGTGCACTTGGTGCTGGCATTTATCTTTTTGCGTAGAAAGGGTACTCCTTCACCTTTTAGGCATAACTCGGTACCTTTGTTTATTTGTTGTATCCAGCCCTCCGGTGGGCCCAGACTGCGTGCCCTTTCCAATGACTGCATTACCCTGCCGTAAGGCAACCCAAGGTAAGTAGCCCTGCCATCCTGCCATGTTGGGTGTGGCATCCCCATCTTCCTTAACATTCTTTTCCGCCACCCTGCCTGTGGGTTGCTGCCCACAGGGGCTCCCCACAATTCGATCCATTTTGTGCGCAGCCCATTAGCTACATGGCTGCTTAAAGGTTGACCCAGAAGACCCCCGTCCCCTCTGTGGACAGGTGCACCCCATCGTCACTGAAATACTTTGGCCTCTGTAGGTTGATTAGGCCATGCTGGATGCTGTTCCAGCCATTAGCAATGCAGAACTTTTTAACTGCCATGTTAAGTTTCTTTTTTGACTTGTCTATGGCCCCTGCCAACCTGGCTCCCCTTTTATTCGGCCTTGGGATGGTCTCTGACCAGACCAGCATTGTGTTACAGAGAAGCCTCACTGTTTTAATGAGATCCCCCACCGATGTGCTCCAGGAGCTTCCTCCTGCCTAGCTGTACAAGGTTGTTGTCCCCCAGGTGTATGATTATAAGATCTGGCTTATGTAGTCATGAGTTTTTCAAGTGTGAGTTTTAGATGCTTCCACTTCATGCCTGGCATTCCAAACCATTCAATGTCTGTCTGCTAGGGGCATAGCTCCTTCCGGGCCCCTTTGCTTTCCACCAGACCTTTGTTTGCCACAAAAATGATTGACTGACCATCCATGCTTTCTTGAGTCTTGTATCTGTAGGTGAAGGAAGTGCAGGAATGTCAGGTTCTTGTTTACTTTGCCCACCGCCCCCTGCGTCTCAGTTCTTCTGAGGACGTCGTGGCTCATGTCAGTGGGGGGAATCTACTCCTGCCCTGCTTGTTGCCTTCTGATGTAGCTTTTGTAGGCATTGGAACTCCATCTCCCAATTGCCTTGATGTCTGCCACCAGTAACCTGTGCTGGGCCACTGATGTCGCTGCCCCTATCCAGAATGAATGTGTGCCAAAGTTGTCTGCTGGCAACCCTGCTCTGGTCAGTGCCATCTTTAGCATTGTCTTAAAATGGAAGGTGCTCAAGTAATCTCCATTGTTGTGCATAAAAAGAATCCCATCCCTGGTTGGCCTCCACCCTAAGTATTTCCATACATTGTGGTACTGAAAATTCTGGACCCGTGTTATAAACATCGTCGTATCACAACGATTTTGGTATCAGCAGACCGAGAATGATTAGAATAGTATGCACAAGCATTGTATTCATATTCGGGTAACGAAATCACCCGAATATCAGAGTTTCCGTCCTGAACCCTCGTGTTCCATTTAAACGACAGCCATTTTGTGATTGCCCTCATATAGGCCAATGTCCAATGCCGAAAACGAGTCTGAAGGACACGTACATCTTTGCTGACTCCTCTGTGACCTGGGCAAGCTGACTCCACTGCCTGAAGCCAAACCTGTTCGGCCAGTTTCTTTCCCAGTGGCCGAATGAGATTAGTATCAAGGCACAACACATCATAAAACCTTTCATCACACACAAACCATGCCTAATCTTACACGCACCTGTCCCTGTTTCTTTCTTTATGACTTGCTTTACAAGGAGGAGGTGCCTGTTTATATTGGGGGTCCGTCAATATCTGATGAAAGTACTGAGCCTTGCCGGGTAATTGATTGAGGGCTGGACAAACTGAAATATGGGCTTGTCATCATAACCCTGCTATTTATTTGTAGTGAAAATATGTGAATGGTCAACTGTAAAATAAGGAATGTTTGCCTAAAGCATAATATTCTGTATAAAAGAGAAGGTTAGCTTTGCAATGAGAGCAGTCTCCTGAGAATATACACTGTGTTGTACTTCTAGGATACCTGTTACTGGCTGCAGCCAATAAACAAGATCTTTGACTTCACCAAGAAGACTCTGTGTTTCTGTAGTCTGAAACAGGAAGGACTCGAAGTCTTAGGGTGTGTTCCCTGGCACCACTGGGTTCTGAAAAACCCAGTACTTCAGTTGGCGCCCAACGTGGGGCGATTTCAGCGGTACCAGTCCAAGCCAGAGGTTAGTGAGGAGCTTCGTGTGAAAATTCTGGAGGGAGGCCGCCACTTCATCGACCCCTGTATGTCGACGTGGTCTGAAAGTCTTTGCTGCGAGGTTCCCCGCTTCCCGACGGCTACGAAGGACTGCTGCCCTGACTATCGCCCTGTTTTGGACCCTTGATGATTTGGTAGAGCGAAACGATAAACGAGTCTTCTGGTGACGTCATCGATACCTCAGTTAAGTATAAGTGGAGTGTCTCCCAGTCCTTAGTTTGGTTCTTAGTTTGGTATCCCCTTGGGATCTTTTATTTGGAACTTGCAAGTACCAAAGCCGAGGGATTCTTGTATTCACGAGACTATCGTATTCGATAATCCTTTGAAGTTTGACGCTAGACTAGAGAGCGAAGATGCCTGGTCTTAGCAGACATAGAAATTTGTTTTGTCTTGGTTATAATAGGGATTCCCGATTGGAGGACTTGTGTCCGGTTCCTCCAATTGGAACTCCAACCTATGAACCATATGTGAAACATGGCATAGGCCCCCTCACATATAATGAAGTATGGATCCGATACACCAGGAAAGATGGTGTTTTAAAATGGCCCCAATATGGTAGTTTTGACACAGAGATTCTGGATAATCTGGAGGTTAAACTTTTTAAGAAGAAAGCCCGGCCGGCGATGTTTGACTCTTTCCGCCTATGGCGTAAGGAAGCCAAACAGAAGGAAATTAAATTAGCAAAGAGAAATAATAGGGAAGAGGGTATCTCGATAATGCAAGCTGCCATGCAGTTTAAAGATGATGAAGAAGAACAGATGAATGAGCAGTTGCACAGGCAACGTAAATTGGTGACCGATAAATGTTATCCAGTTTTTCCGCTTCTTCAGCAAGATGCAGCAAAAGAACTTGAGAAAGATCCTTTGATGTCACACTTGTTGAGTTCGCCACCCCCTTATGCGCAGAATGCTACAGCACCCCGCAACCTTTAGCTGTGCAACCTCCGGTTATTGTGCCTCAGGTTCTTCCACAGCCGCCAGCTCCTCTTCAGTTGGCTCCTATTACTATGGCGCAGCCCCTTCAAGGGCCGCCGACTTCGCTACCTGCTCCATCTGTACCTCCTGTGATTTTATGTACTACATCGACTGCCTCTTCTGGTGTTCTTCCTGATACTGCCTCTGCGTCTGCTTCTGCGTCTGCCTTGCCTCCCTCTGTTTTTCCTCCTCTTCTTTCATCAACTTCTCCTTCTGTCCGACAGAGAATGACAGATACTGTTGCCAGCCTTATATTTCCTCTCTTTGGGTCGTCTGGTGTGACCCCAGATTCGGAACGTAAACAGTCGCCTAGTCAACTGCCTAATTCTCAAGAGAGAGAAATGTTTGACCGTATGGCGCGTAAATGGGTTGTTTACCCTTTAAGATACGATGTAGAGTCTGTTATGGATGTCTTCCGTCAATGGGGAGCACCGAAACAAAGATACGTTTTTGAGAAAATGTGTGCATTCCTTTGTGAGGAATTGGAGGATAATGATTTGGAAACAAATCCGCCTGATTTGTGCCGTGTACGGTTTGAGTTTGAAAAAGGCACGATTATGGGTCCCGATGTTGAGAAAGCAGTTGCGACGTTGTTGTCCTTTAGGAATAAGGATCCTTCTTAGTCATTGTTCCAACATAACTCCTCTGTTAAAAAAAAAGGTGCAACAGAACCCAATGAGAGAAGTCCCTCCGGTATGGAAGGACGCCGTTGCGGCTGATGTTGCTAATCAAATTGATGCTGTCCCAGCTAATTTTCAGTGTGTTTGGGTACATGTTCCGTGGAAGCGAGCTGAAGTTTTAGCCCTTAAGCAGACTTTGCCTGATCCCCGTAAAAACCCTGCAGGGTATTATAAGGAATTATCACAGACTGCAGACTCATGCATTATGAATTTAGCCGACATAGACATGTTATTTGGAAATGTTGTTTCACAGCCTTTGTGGGGATTGATTCGCCATACAGATCATGCGCAAGAGTTAGGTGACTCATGGGCTAATATTAGTGCTGCAAATGATAGACAAGTTGGTGGTGCCAAGCCCGAGCCTTTGGTAGCAGAACTGCCTGCTAGGATCATTACTTACATGAAGACTTTAATGCCTGCGATGCGTGTGAATTGGGATAAATTGTCTGCGTGTAAGCAGAAGAAAGATGAAACAGTGTCTTATTTCTTCACCAGGTTTGAGGAAACGTTTATCGACCACAGTGGTCAAGATATGAGTATAGAAGGTGGTCAACGGTTGTTCATCGACAAATTTGTGCACAATTTGCTTGCCGAGCTGTGTAAGAAATTGAAGGATTCAGAGAGTTCTTGGGCCGTTTCCTCTTCAGCACAAATATTGGCTACTGCACAGTACTACGAAAATAGGGATAAAGATGAGAAGGATAGAGCAGACAAGAAAACTAAAGAATTAAAGACGAAGGTTCTTTTACAACAGGCGTATCCGCCACGTGGTGGTCAGAGTAACTATCAGCAACCTCAACAGTTCCAGAGAAACTCGCAAAGGTTTGAGTTTTCTCAACCACGTGTTCCTATAGGTCCCAATCAGTGTTCATATTGTAAAGAAGAGGGTCATTTCAAGTATAGTTGTCCTATTTTGTTACAGCGTACGAATGGTGCTTCTGGCGCAAGAGGTCGAGGTGTTCAACAAGCTCCTAGAGGTAGAGGACGTGGAAGTTTTCCCCAGAACACGCGTTCCTTTCCGTCTCAAAACTCAATGAATAGTTTTGACCAGCAACATAACGCGTCTGGTAGGACGGCTCAGTACTATGCTGACGACTACTATGCAGAAGATGAGAACTTGGAAGGTAATAATTGCTAGGACAGCCATAGACGAAGAGAGGGAGTTTTTTTAGTTCCAGTGGATCAGAATGGACCTTATGTTAAGGTGATTACATTAGGTGTGTCGGAGCCTTTTCTGTTGGATACTGGTGCTACAAAGAGTTCTATTATGCACTCAAAACTCCCTCGCGCACCTTTGTCTGGCGAGATGAATGTTTCAGTAGGTTTTTCTGGCGCCCCGGTTAGGAACCTTATTTCTAGTCCTATGTCCCTTTCTGTTGGACCTTGTGAATTGGAAGCACCCCTTATTCTGACGACAGGTTGTGGTGAAAACTTGTTAGGACTGGATTTGTTGAAAAGATTGTATGCGACATTATATTGTTCTCCTTCGGGAGTACAACTTACACTGGGTAGGAAATTGGTCTCTCCAATGTATTTGTCGAAGGATAAACTTCCGACCGAATTGTCGTTTCTTCCTGATACCATTTGGGCTACTGGTCCTAATGATGTGGGTCTTTTGGAAATACCGCCTTATGTTGTGACATTGAAAGCCAACGTTAAATTACCACGCATTCAACAATACAAGATCTCTAGTGAAGGTGAAAAGGCGTTGCTAGCGATCATTTATGATTTAATTGAAAAAGATGTAATTGAAGAGACAAGAGACAACGTTTGTAATAGTCCTGTTTTGCCTGTTTTGAAACGTACTGACCCCTCTAAGCCACCTCTTTACAGGCTTGTGATTGATCTTAGAGAAGTAAATAAAATAGTTGTGCCACAGTTTCCAGTTGTTCCTAATATTACTGCCCTATTGACTATGATTCCAGCTTCCGCCACCTGGTTCTCGGTGATTGACTTAAAGAATGCTTTCTTCAGCATCCAGATTGCCGAGGAGAGCAGGGATATTTTTGGCTTTAGTTTAGGAGGCCGAAGTTTCCGCTTCAAACGCGCTCCACAAGGCTACTGTGAAAGTCCATCAATATACAGTCAGGCTTTAAAAACACAGCTTGATGCAATCGTTTTACCTGACGGCGCTACCCTTATTCAGTACGTCGATGGTTTGCTAGTCGCTACAGATACTGAAGAGATTTGTAAAGAAGCCACCTTGTCGTTGTTGCGTCATTTGTCTGATTTACATCACAAGGTGTCCCTTTCAAAACTGCAATATTTTCGACAAGAAGTGACCTACTTAGGTCATCTCTTATCGAAGGAGGGAAGGAAACTGACCTCAGAAAGAATTCAGGCAATTGCAAAATTGAGTGTGCCAAGGACACAGAGAGAAGTACGTGCTTTCTTGGGCATTACATCATACTGCAGACAATGGATACCGAATTTTTCTAATTTTTCTTTGCTGGCCAAACCTTTGGTAGCATTGACCTATAAAGATACACCAAACTCCGTTCCGTGGTCTGAAGATTGTCAGAAAAGTTTTTCCGAATTGCGTAATGCATTGTGTTCGGCTCCTGTGTTGGGTACCCCCGACTACAGTAAGCCCTTTACACTGTATGTCCATGAGAAAGAGGGTTGTGCATTGTCAGTGCTGACAGTCTTTTGGAGACAAGCAGCGCCCATGCGCATATTTTTCGTCGACTTTGGATCCAGTAGCTAAATCATTGCCGAGTTGCTTGAGAGCCACAGCGTCAGCAGCTGTTTCAATTCGACAGTCTGCTGGGTTAGTGATGAATAATATGTTGATTGTGATGGTTCCACATGCAGTGGACACGTTGTTAAACAGGACCAAGACACAGCATTTAACTAGTGCTCGATTGTCAGGTTACGAGTTGACACTGTTAGCGAGTCATGTGCACATAAAGAGGTGCAATACGTTGAATCCAGCCACGTTATTGCCGATTTCAGTAGAGACAGATGATGTTGAACAACATGATTGTTTTCTTAGGACAGAAGAAGAAACGAAAGGGAGAGTAGATCTTAAAGATACTCCTCTTGTAAAGTGTGATGGTACCTTATGGGTGGATGGTTCATGCTTCAAGCTTCCGAATGGTGATACGACTGCAGCATATGCAGTCACAACTTTGCATACGATTGTTGAAGCTGCACGTATACCACATAATTCAGCTCAAGCAGCAGAGCTGATTGCACTTACGAGAGCGTGTGTGTAATCGAAAGGAATGAAAGTAACCATATATACCGACAGCCAGTATGCGTTTGGTGTGGCCCATAGTTTTGGACGATTGTGGAAAGAATGTGGGTTCCTGACTTCGCATGGAGCTAAAATTCAGCATGGTCAGTTGGTGAATGAGCTTCTTGAGTCACTGACCTTGCCATTACAAGTTGCGATTGTGAAATGCAGTGCACACAAGAAGGTTACTGATGATGTCGGTCGTGGCGATGCATTTGCTGACGAAATCGCAAAAGAAACAGCAAAAGATGTGATGAATCGAATGTATGTTGCAGGCCCCGCAAGATGGGTTGGTGACGTTGGAATATGTGAAGATACGATAGAGGGTGTGAAGTCTCTTCAAGCTGAAGCTTCAGAGAAAGAGTTGAGTGTGTGGAAAGAAAGTACAGGTAAATTGGATGAAAATGGTTGTTGGATGGACTTGTCAGAACATCAGCGATGGTTGTTACCCGATGCGTATGTGCTTGCAGTGGTGACAATGGCTCATGGAATGGCCCATATCAGTGTGAAAGGGATTTGTAAGTTGTTGGCTCCAGTATGGCAAAATGCTGGAATTCCTAAATGTGCAGAGAATGGGGTCAAGAATTGCATGGTGTGTCTGAAATACAATCCTGGTAGGGGAACCCCAACTCCAGCTGGTCATTTTGCGCCTCCAACGTATCCGTTCGAGGTTTTGCAGCTAGATTTCATCCACATGGAAAGGTGCAATGATCTGAAATACGTACTTGTTGTTGTTTGTGCTTTTTCAAGATGGGTAGAAGCATATCCCTTAAAAGACAACACTGCCTTATCCACAGCTAAAGCCCTTGCCAAAGAATTCTTCCCTAGGTTTGGAATGCCGAGAATGGTCTGGAGTGATAATGGGAGTGAATTTGTGGGTCGAGTGATGAAAAAAGTATGTGAGGGGCTAGGTATCCAGCAAAAATTCCACGCTGCAAATCACCCCCAATCAGCTGGACTAGTAGAGTGCTATAATGGTACGCTAAAACTGAAGTTGGCAAAGATACAAGCGAGCTCTGGTCTTAAATGGCCTGACGCTCTGCCTCTAGCACTCCTATCAACAAGAATGACTGTGCATTCGCGAGTGGGACTTAGTCCCTATGAAATTGTGTTCGGCCGCCCGGCCAACATATGGGGAGTGCCAAGACCAACAAAATTCAGTGAGATCGAACACCCTGTACAGCTTGATTATTTGTATGAATTGACGGCTAAATTGCGTGTTCTACACCAACAGGTTCACGATACTCTGCCTCAGGTCTCTGAAGCTCCAGGACATCTTATCGATCCTGGATCATGGGTGCTGGTCAAGAACTTCCAGCGGACAAAGAATGACCAGCCCCGTTGGACCGGCCCCCACCTCGTCCTTCTCTCAACAAGATCAGCTGTTCGAGTGGAAGGGAAAAAGAACTGGATCCACGGCGTACACTGCAAGAGGGTCCCTTTTCCTCTACCGTACGACCGATGGGTCCAGGAGGGGATCGCTGACTCTGAGACTGAGACTGTGCCTCGTTTTTTGCCATTTAGCGATGCACGTGTAAAAGGAACAATTTCTGAACGAGAAAGTGACAATAATTTGCAAGAAGCTGTGCTACCGTCAATTCGATTGAACACTACAGAGCCTGAACTCTTGTTCCAGAACCAGACAGTACCTGGAAAAAGCTGTTATAATTTCAGACCAAGAACTAAGGACAAATAATTTTTTCCCGTTCCTTTGCTATTTTTTTTTAAAGTGCGGCTCTCTCATCTGAGAAACTTTCTTATTTTTGTTTTTTTCTTTTTGAACCGCCATCCGGGTTCAGCTGTAGGGTCGTGGTTGCCCAAGTCTTTGGACTGCAGCTGAAGACGTTAGGTCGACAGTTCTGGTCGGTCTCAGAGAGTTGCCCTGGACTGACAGAAGCATTCCCTAGCATAGAACACCCTACCACCACGAGCAGCAATTAGAGAGGATGGAGTTTTTCAAGAATGAGAGACCTGCCAGACAGATGGACTTTAAAGCCAGAATGTGTATAATAATGACAAAGAAACGATTTTTGATATTATGTATTTTCATGTTGCTTAGTGTAATGACGTTTTTAATAGGATATGTTTTATTCTCTTTTCAAGTGACATTTGCACCCATTACACAGCCCATACCTCCTTCTACTGTTTCCTCGCATTCTTTTCACCCCCTGCCTGAACACGAGTCTGCCAGAAGATTAGAATTTGTCAACAATTCATTCATTCAGCTTCTACACCAACACCAATTAGTAGTGAACACAACTAACTGTTGGGTGTGTGGTCTTATGCCTCATACTACTGATAAAGGTATCCCTTATCTGGTCCTGCCTTTCAGCCATAATGGTTCTGTATGGGCATACAGAACAGTGTTCATATACGCGTATGAAGCCAACCCCCTACGTTCTGTGAAAGATAATCCTAAGAATAGTGCTCTAGCTAAGGGTATAGTAGATATGATTAGGGAAGATATTTCCTATGAGACTATCCCGAGTAATGAGACACTAGCATTTATTGGATGGAACATAACAGGATATGGAGTTACTCTGAGTGGGAACCAGCGAGCAAAGAGATCCTCCCCGATTTGGATTGTACCCCATCAGGGTCACCTATGTCTGCAAGGTGATGGCAAGAATCCCAGAGCTCAGTTAGGGAAAAGTGTCTGCACTGAAACATATGTTTTTGCGTCTCAGACTTCTCCTTCGTTCTTAGCAGCTAAGGGTACCTATTTCATCTGCCATAATAGAGCCTATACATGGTTGCCCCCTGACTTCTCAGGCACATGTTTTGTTTCGTTCCTGTTACCTCCCACCTACACGGCCGTGGCAGATTACCATAAGACAAGGATAGTTAGAGGTGTCATAAGTAAAGAAGACACTACAGGACAAGAATTTGGAGATTTCGTAAAGGGTTTTCTGCCGTTTTGGGGTCCTATGGTTAACAGCAGGAACATAAGGCAATTGACAAAGGTGGTTGAATCCACGGTAGTTGAAACCGCCGGTGCCCTTAGTAATTTGACTGCTGAGCTCCAGTCGGATCGCCTTATGACTCTTCAGAACAGGGTCGCATTAGACGTCATACTTGCAGACCGAGGTGGGGTATGTAAAGTGATCCATTCAAGTTGCTGTGTTTTCATCCAGGATAACGCTCCGACAGTCTACCAGGCCATTTCCAAACTGCATAAGATCTCTGAGTCTATTCACGTGGATAAAGGAGATTGGTCATTGATGGGGTGGTTCTGGGAGCTGATATCCGCCTGGGGATGGAAGACTCTGGTAGTCATTGGGATGATCTTAGCCATTCTTTTCCTGTCCTGTCTGTGTGTACAGTGTGCTCCTGCAATATGTGGCCTCTGTGCTACATCGTGTGTAAGGAAACCTGTATCAAGGGACGAGCTAGGTAATAGGATGATGCTACAGCAACATCTCAACGACTTTATGAATATAGACCTGGACTCAGATTAGCGTGAGTATAGGTTATTGCCTATGTAAGGGCAAAAGGAGGGTCTGTGGTACTGAAAATTCTGGACCCGTGTTATAAACATCGCCGTATCACAACGATTTTGGTATCAGCAGACCGAGAATGATTAGAATAGTATGCACAAGCATTGTATTCATATTCGGGTAACAAAATCACCCGAATATCAGAGTTTCCGTCCTGAACCCTCGTGTTCCATTTAAACGACAGCCATTTTGTGATTGCCCTCACATAGGCCAATGTCTAATGCCGAAAACGAGTCTGAAGGACACGTACATCTTTGCTGACTCCTCTGTGACCTGGGCAAGCTGACTCCACTGCCTGAAGCCAAACCTGTTCGCCAGTTTCTTTCCCAGTGGCCGAATGAGATTAGTATCAAGGCACAACACATCATAAAACCTTTCATCACACACAAACCATGCCTAATCTTACACGCACCTGTCCCTGTTTCTTTCTTTATGGCTTGCTTTACAAGGAGGAGGTGCCTGTTTATATTGGGGGTTCGTCGATATCTGATGAAAGTACTGAGCCTTGCCGGGTAATTGATTGAGGGCTGGACAAACTGAAATATGGGCTTGTCATCATAACCCTGCTATTTCTTTGTAGTGAAAATATGTAAAATAAGGAATGTTTGCCTAAAGCATAATATTCTGTATAAAAGAGAAGGTTAGCTTTGCAATGAGAGCAGTCTCCTGAGAATATACACCGTGTTGTACTTCTAGGATACCTGTTACTGGCTGCAGCCAATAAACAAGATCTTTGACTTCACCAAGAAGACTCTGTGTTTCTGTAGTCTGAAACAGGAAGGACTCGAAGTCTTAGGGTGTGTTCCCTGGCACCACTGGGTTCTGAAAAACCCAGTACTTCAACATTGCATACTAGGCATAAGCCATGCTCATCCAGACTCATCCAGCTCTACTGTGGCTCCCTTACCCATTTGGTTAGTCTTGGTTCCCCTCAATAGAATTTGCATCTGCCTTGCACGTATCTGCACATTCTGGCTCTGTAGGCATGGGTAACCACCCCCTCACTTAGAGGGGGCCAGAAGCTCACTTGCCTGAAAAGCCCCCAAAACTGCTAGCATAAATGCTGCTTTGAGCAGTGTGCTCTCGAAGCTGTCTAAGCATAATGAGTACAAAACCCTCACAAGATGCTTCAGTGAGTGGAATTTGAATGGGTGCCTCCTATCCCTTGTGGGCCCCTCTAGTCTGCATCACCCTTTCTTCACTGCCCTTACATACTGTGAACCTGTTTGGTACTGCCCTGATGCGATTTTGCTGAAATGTGCTACTGCTGTTAGGTGCACCTGTGCCCATGACTTGACTTCTTTTGTGTGAATGCCCATTGTATAAATTTTCTTATTGCCCTGCTGGACTCCTCGTGGTTCTCAAATGCTCTTAATCCTGTTACGTTCTGCACTGTTCTTGGATAGGTTGCATATTGTCTTGCTGTCTTTGGGGCCAACGCATGTTCTATCAGATGGGACAGGTCTCCTCCACTAGTTCCTGGAGGCTGTTTTGGGAACGGTGCCATCTCCAACTCTGCGTCCAGTGCCAACCTTCAGAATTTCTCCATCTGGAAGTGAGAGAGTGCATCTGCTTTATCGTTCTTTACTCCTGGGATGTGCCTTGCCCTAACATCCAAATTGCTTGCTAGTTTTATTTTTTACCAAGGACCGCAGCAACGCTGGCACCCTTGGACACTGTACAGCTCCCTTGTTAATCGCCTGAACTACCACCTGGTTATTTGACCACAGTGTGATCTGCATGTTCTTCAGCTGCTCCTGACAAATAGTTAGGGCCACCACAAAGGGGAATAGTTTGAGGAGCGTGATGTTTTTGGTGAGGCCTGCTGCAGACCATTCTCAGGCCACTTTGTGGCACACCATCTCTTCTTAAGGATTCCTAAAGCCCATGAGTCACCATATAGCTCAATTTGCTTTGCTGACACCCAGCCTTCTCTCCACATCAAGTTCCCATTTAACTCTTTAAGGAATGTTTGCCATGTTCACAGGTCTTGTTTCACCCATGAGCCCGGCCTATTGAGGTGGTGCTTCTTCTGAAGCCCTTTTGTTAAGCGTATGAGTCACCTAGCGAACACCCTCCCTGCTGGGATGACTTTTGCTGCAAAAGTTAGTTTACCGATCAGTCCTTGTAGCTCCCCCAGGTTGGCTTTCTCTTTGCCCAACAGATTTTGAATGTCATTACTCATGCTCTGCACCTTTTTTCAGGGCATTGTGTAAGTGCCAGCTCTGGAGTCCAGCTCCATGCCTAAAAAAAAAACTTGATAGTAGGTCCCACTGTCTTGTCATCTGTCAGTGGTACTCCTAGTTCTGCTGCCAAGGTTTGGAAAGACCTCAACAAATCTCCACACTCTGGACTGCTGGGCTGCCCTACAAATGGAAAATCATCTAGGTAGTGCAGCTTTCTGCCTTTTGGGTGTCGCTTATGCAGGGTCCACTCCAGAAAGGTGCTAAATTGTCCGAAGTATGCACATGAGATGGAGCACCCCATGGACGGAGCCTTATTGAAGTTTCCTCTTCGAATTTGAAACCCAGGATGTGGTAACTTTCTGGCTGGATAGGGAGTAGCCTGAACGCAGATTCCACATCTGCTTTCACCTTTAAGGTACCTCGTCCCATCGAATGCACTATCTCTATAGCATCTCCCCCAGATGCGTAACCCACTGCACAATCTTCCTGGTCTATTCCATCATTTACTGATTTGCTCTCTGGGAAAGACAGGTGGTGGATGAATCAGAATTTGCCCTGCTACTTTTTGGATACCACTCCTAGGGGGTGAGATTACCAGGTCATGGGGGCTGCCTCCCTTTAAAGCACCTTCTACTCTCCCCAGCTCATTTTCTTTGTTGATTTTCTCTCTTATTATCTCATGGTGCTCTCTCAGTAAGCACAGGTCAAATCCCTCACACAGTAGTTTTGCATCCTCCTTATTACCGTATTTGTTGGCTAGTTGCTTCAGTCTGCATGTGTTTATGAGGGATCTAGCCAACTCCACTTCTTTCCCCAGCCAGGCTCTGAACCCACTACTACTACTTCTTCTTTTCTTTGTCCCTCTCGTGGCTGCCTCCCCTGCTTTTCTTGCACTATGCTGCTGGGTGCCTTCCCCCAGGCAACAGCACACATGCCTGAATTTACACGCTGCTCCCCATGTACATTCATCTTTGTCATATTTCAAACATATGGAAGATGCCCCTTTGCCTGCCTGTGTTCCCTTCCACTTTGCGTAGTGTTGCTGTTTGTAAAAGGGCTTTTCTTTCTCTTGCCTCCCTTTCTGATAAGTTCCAAGAAAGGAGTGCTCGCTTTTTCCTGACTAGCTTTTGGCCTTCCTTCCTATCATCATCTTGTGCATGTAGTCTGCCACATACTCTTCATCTCACTCCATGTCTGGGTGTGCCTGCATTTTTAGCCTGAAGACCTTATCATAGTATAGCAATGCGTCCCCAACAAACTGCCTCTGAACTTCATGTATCTTTGACTCAGATAGCCATAAGTCCTTTGGTAGTGCAGAAACGCCTCTTCTATGATAGAGGCCATAATTCTAAATGTGTCAAGCCAGTTATCATAGTTCCTCTCTTTTCTTATCCTATTTCTCTCTCTCTTCTCCTCTTCCTTCTTGTGTACTGTCGTCAAATCAAGGCCCTCCACTTGTGTCTCCAGCAGTTAGAATATATCAATGAATTCCCTGTGCAAATACGCTCCTTTGCCGCTAACAGTATTATACTAGCTAAGCCTGGTGCTCTAGCGACCATGTAAGGCCTCCCTTGGCTGGCTCTTTGGTATGCCTCTAGGGCTAGCCCCTCTGTAGCTGAGCTGACCTGCTTTGGCGCTTTCACTCTGTGACAGTGCCCCATACCGGTGTAGGCAGTGCCCCAGTGCTTGTCAACACTAGCTCCTCCTCCACCCTTTCTGGTAATGGGAACCCCTCGCTTTGCGCCTCTGTCGCCATGGATGGGGCCCGCTTGCCCGGGGAGCCTGCTGCAACCTTGGTTCCCTTCGGCATCTCTGCCCCACTACCGCTTGTCAGACCCAACCCCTGTGTTTTGCAAATAGCAATGGCGCAAATGACTTTAAACATTATTGAACAATATCCCTGATTTGCTCACCATTGTTTGTCTTTACTTGCTTGCTGGGTGCCGGTATCCCAGCTGCCAGCGCATCTTTCTTGTCCCCATTCTTGCCGCCTTTGCTCGCATTTTGCTGTTGTTTCGTAGGTTTGTCAGCTCCGTCTATCTCCTCCTTGGTTGTCTCAGTGTGCCCTTCTTCATTGGGTACCTCTTGGGATGGCTGCTCGCCTGCTCCTTCCCCTTTGATCTGCCTCAGGATCCATTCTTTACTATCCATTGAAGCCACCTGCCTTGCTGCTTTCAGGATTTCTTCAAGGTCGATCTGATGGATGGTGCCCTGGTCCTCCATTTTAGGCTGCGTTACAGCTGCTTTTGACACACTGGCAGCAGGCTTGCATCACCACAATGGGATGTCCCCTGCTGCTTGTTGTTTACTGGTACTCAACTGCGGTCGCGTACCGTCTCTGCTGTCCCCGGTTGATTTTTGTGCTGCTTCTGCAGCCAGGTCACGTCACCCGAGGGCTGTTCCTGGCTGCTTGCCCAATTAGTGTAATTGTTCTGTTGCTCAACTCGGGTCCCATTTCTGAGGGGAGCCCAATGATTTTTATTTTTCAACTGGGGGGGCGCGGAATTAAAACGTTTGGACACCACTTCTCTAGGCTATCCCAGGTTGACTCCTGTGCTGCTTCTGCAGCCTGGTTGCATTGCCCGCAGGCTGCTCCTGGCTGCTCACCCCCCAACTTTGACGAAAGTTTGAATTATTTACCTGGATCTAAAAGGAGGGGAATGTTTACAGATACACCTGGAATAGTACCTTCACCTCTCATTGTGAGGGTCTGTGACTGTGACCCCCCCTCCCCTACTACCTTTGGTGATTAGGAGCGAATTAAATCCACCCTGGTGGCTTTAACAATCAGAGCCTCATAGTTTGTTAAGAGGAATTGGGACACTCCTGGATTAGAACCTTCAACTTTCAGTGTGAGAGTCTGTCACATTAGGCAATAGGTAACTTTGCAAGTGTCTCTTCTTTCATGCGCTCAATTCCTTTTTAAGCCTGAAAACAACTGAGCTGCTCATCCGATTGACCGGTGGTGCATGGGGGCTCAAGGGGTTAACCTGTGTGAGGAGGCGTGGCTTTTATCCACTTTGGAAATAGCTGAGCTGCTCAGCTGAGCAAACGATGATGCACGGCGTGCTCGAGGGGGTTAACTTGTGTGATGGGGTGTGTCCTCTGGGCTCTGTCATGTTCTACTTTCTTCCACTGGTGCTTGCTCCCCCCCTTGGCTGCCGTAAACCCCACCATGAGCTAGTGGGTCTCTGTCCTTGTACCTTTGTAGATGCTGCAGCACCATGGCTTGTGGAAACTTGTACGCCTTCTGTAGCTGACGGACCCGTGATGTGGCTCTCCTGATGGGTGACCATCTCCCCCTTCCGGTGGATGCAATGCTGCGCTGCAGGCTTTCCTTAGCTGCCAGTCCTGCTCCTCTTTCCGAATGCGATTGGCTGAGGACTGCCGTCTCCTACTGGAGCGTGCTTCCGAGACGTGGTGCTGTTAAGGTCCTTCACAGCTAGGTTGATCGCTGAGCGCTGTGGCAAGATCGTCATTGCTCTGCTGGGCCGCGCTGGAGAGCTTGAGTATCCAGGTAGGTGGTTTTCTGTCCTCTTTGTCCTGTCTCTGCCTGGTGGCCTAGATTAATAGAGGGGTTACAGCCTCCTATTAGCCCAGGGCTTCATGACCTTTTTTTGTATGGCACCTTGCCCCCACCACCATTTGTCGCCCTGTAACAAAGAGTGAGGGGGGTGCTGCTTTCTTGCTTCCTCCTTCTCCTTTTTGCACGCCCTTCCTGGGGTCCTAGTGCACTTTCTTGCAAGCCTTCGAGGAGTTTTTGCTCCGACCCTTCTAGCCCCCTTCGGGTGCGGGCCTTCGCCCTAACCCTGCCATAGGCCTGGAATCTGGCAATTCTGTCTTTTGAAGCTCATGTGGAGTGTCTCTCGCTGCAGGAAGCCCTGAGGTCATGGCCTGATCAACAGTGAGTGTTAGGTGTTTCTGACTTGTTTGTCTTTCAAGAGAGTGGCAAATTGGCTCCTGTGTCGCTGTCCCGAGGGAACACCCTTGCAGGGCACTTGATGATGGTGAGCCTCAGACCCGAGGAGAAGATGCCGTGCCAATTGTTTGTGATGACCGCTCTCTCCCCCCAGCGGTAGCCTGTGTGGCACAATGCATGCCAGGTACTGGGGTGACCCATGAAGGTGGACCCCTACCCTGTGCTCCTTCACAAGCCACTCAATGCGGGAAAGGGCTGAGTCCCACAGGGTTGCTGATGACGGCTGCACCATACGTTCGTGGGCAACCGCCTTTGTTTTTTCAACAAGCAGGGGACCCAGAGAGGTGTTCCAGCTGAAATCTTCATCATGTGTGTTCTCCACGCAAGGGGCACATCTTGGGGACATTCCAAGTCTCTGCAAACCCCTGGGGATCATACCGCCACCTGCCTTAACTACACGGGCAGTGCTGCTCATTCTGTTAAGAAGACAAACACTAGTCGGTGGCCAGAGATGGCTCTTGGTTTGCTTACACTCAGGAGTCATAATTCTGGACTTCTTCCGAAGGTGCTGTGCTTCAGGAGAACCTTATGAGCCTCATAGGAGCACAGGCATTATGGTTGTTCATCATATCATGCTCTTTTTTAAATAGGGTTTGCATTGCTGGGACTGAGTATGTAATTCATGTTGTTTGGCCATACGAGTTTTTTGATTGCTCGTCTGGCTCTAATTACATAACCCATCTCGTATTCCAACCTATAAGCCTTCCCCTAAAACTGCATCACTTGCAACATGCCTACTGACATATGATGTTTGTGCCTTCCATTGCTTCATAGGCACAGTATTTAAGATTTGTATCATTTTTGGTCTTGTAAAATATATAAAATATAGAAGCATGTTTTTATGTATAACTCTGTGTGGAACCTATTCTGTGGTGTATCCATTGTGTTACATGCAAACACTTTACACATTGTCTCTGAGGATAAGCATGTCTGCTCTGAGCCAGACTACTAGAGAGTTAGCACAGGTTATCTTTGGTGTGTTACTCACTTGCCCTGATTAGAGTGGTGGCTTTTTCCTAACTTAGGTGCATATCCTAGCCAACCAGAAACCCCATTTCTAACAACATACTTGTAAAGACATCTGGATCATGGGTGGCGTGACTTCTTGTAGTAAGGACTGGGATGGGAAGGATGGACCGGGGATAATACCGCTCAATTTCAGTCAGTCTCTGGTACCATATGTGAAGTTTTAATGAAAGTTGCTGTCTTGGAAGCTCTTTGCCTCTTAATTGTGTTAGCTTACTTTTACTTTCATTCCCTTTCATTACAAGACTTCTATCACCAATGCTTCTTGTATGTTGTTGCCAGTTTCCCACTTCTCTTTCCCTCTCCTACTTCCCCTGCCCTTTCCTTCTCCACTTCACTTGTCCCACTGCTCTTCCTGCTTATTTCTTCCAAGTGACAAAAAATTGAACTTCCATGTTCTTCGATGTCATCAGTACCCAAACAACTGATTAGATTAACCTATAAAAGTCAAACAGTCAAAAGTGATGCAGACTACTTTTAACCTAGAGGCATCTATACACCTGTTGATTGGTGCTGTTCCCTCAACTCACCTGTGCTCTATTTTGCATGTGGCTGCCCCCGCCAGGCCCACCTCTTGTACAAACAGAGCAAAGCAGAAGCCCTGTTCACTACTGCAACAGACCCTCTCTTTGAAAATTGGTGGATGCTTGCATAAAAATGCAGATATGTAGTCTAGTTCATTGCATGTTCGCTGCTACACATGCTGAGCTGAAATACTGCTTGATTTCTGTCAGTCTCTGTAACAGTACATGTAACGCTCATTAAATTACTGTGTCAGGAATTCTTGACTCTTTAATCGTCTTGGTTCACTTTCCCATCATTGCCCTACTCTGCAGGAAGTGCAGGGGCCCTATTGGATTTTCCCAGCCCCACTCAACCCACATGCAAGTGACCAGGGATGTTCTTGAGTTCAAAGATACAAAGTCACAAGGCTCGCATGAGAGTTAAATGGAAGGCATATTATAAAGCTGTCAGTGATTGGCTGCAAGGACTCATCAGTCTCAGGTAGCCTGAATTTGGCAGCACAGGGGCTTGATTTATGTTTCTCTGTGCAAATTGGCAGGAATTGCCACACCATGCCAAGGATTTTGTGCAAGACATTTGAAAGTGGGGGTTAAAGCAGAGGAAGGCAGAACTGCCATGAAATCAGTAGCAACTTAACAAATAAATGGGTAGGGTTGCCAAGTTTTCTTCAGTATAGACCTAGAAATGTTTATTCTTTTTTCCTTTGAGTGTATGCATGGGATCAGAGCCCCTGTCTGGAGATCTGTCAGGCAATCAAACGTCCTGTAGGGAAGCAAAACATTAGCTGTCTTCTCAAACATATTGGCTTAATCACTGCACACTTTAAGTATCTTTTTCCTGTACTATTGTCAAACATACCACCAAAATACCTCATATAAACGTAGGCAAGCAATGATATTTTGGCTAAGTGTGTAAAGCTATGGTATGTCTAAGATTTCTATGACATTGATTTAGATATAGATGGACCGTAAGGTTTCCGTTGGCAAAATCACTGTTGGCATTGTTGGCAAAAAATCTTCCTCTGATGGTCTGATGCAGCATAGGCTGTCTGAAGAAGGGCATTACTCTGCCCACGCTATGTATGGTGGATGGTGTGATGCCTTTTTTGTTTCTTGTCCATCACCAGCAGAATAAAGCTCATGGTGAGAAACAGAAATCAAAATAACGACCCAATGCCTTTGGAAAAACATTCAGGTTGGAGGGTTCATTAGTTTTTCGTTTTGCAGAAATAAGCTGCCACTGTGGGAGTTTGTTCTTGGAAAACAAAAAATGTTAAATGTTTGGTGGACGCCGTCAAAATCAATGTCAGTGACAGCAGTTCTTTTAAATTTACACAAATCAATGTCAGTGACAGCAGTTCTTTTAAATGTACACACATCAGTGTTGGGCTGGCTGCCATCTCTACATTCAGTGGAGCGACCTGCCCTCTTGTTTTGCTCAGTACCTGTCACAGCTACATTCAGCAAAAGGTCCACCTTGGGATTTGCTTTTCATTCAAAATGTCCTAGTTAACAACCATAAAGGCATAGGTTTTGTCTTAAGTCAAAGGGGCTCTGACCCCTACCTATTTGCATTAGTTTTACAGAGGTCTTAGTGTTCCAAGTCCTAGTCTTTCCCTTTAAAATCATTACTTTATTATCAGTCATATTTTTGTCCCCTCTTGTTTCGGTCAAGTGATGATCAAGCTTAAAGATGAAGGGGGATATTTTGGCAGTCTGTAACCCATACAGCCAGGGCATCAAAAGTATGTATTCTTCTTCCCTTGCCGACTACTACTCACCATATATAAAGATCTCTGACCACCTTGAGGAGACTGCTATGCCCACAAAGGAGCCACTACTACTATGCTGTACATTTTCTGAGAGGCTGCAATACTTCACGCAGCTGATTAACAAACGTTTTTGTTTTTCAGAAACAATCTCTGAAAGCAGGAGTTTGTTTCTGAAAAAAAACAAAAAAATAGCCTTGAAAGAGTGAGTTTCCTCCAAGGGCCTGGGTGTCATTTAATTTTTTTCCAGAACCAAATAGTAGAAGAAAGTTTGTCCAATGTCCATGCTATACAAGGCAAATGAATTGAGGTACTTTGACTGACAGCCTGATGTCTGTTGGGGCCTTCAATCTGTTTTCACTGGCAGAGACATCAGGGACTCTGCTGGTGGGAAGAAAATGATTTGCCCACCTCTAAATAGAGCAGGCAGACAGTCAGTTTAGTGATCTAAATTACTCCCAAGTCTAAAAGCTCATCTCAGAATGAATAAGGAGCAACAACTTGAAATAAACAGTTGCTCAGTTTATCCCGAATTCAACACCAAAAAAAGTTATTTATTCTTTCTGATACCAGATGCTAATTGAGCTACTTTTTGTCTACTTACTGGATTAATATATACTTGTCAAAGATGTCCTAATGTCCTCATGTCCTCAAAAAATGCAGCAAACCTTTACAATAAGGAATGATTCTGCTCAGTGGTGAGTTTGAACAAGGATAAGAGAGCAGAAAGGATACTTTGGATTATTCACCCAGAAAGCAAGCTCGGTTACACAATATGTAGAAATGGTTTATTCAAGTGTACAAGATTTGAACTGTTAACGCGCCCCTTTATGACTAATTTACTCACTTTAGGACTCGTTTTAGGCCAATGAATCTTTTGACCCTGATTGAAGACACCTTAGGACGAGATAACTAATAAGCATGTCAATCAATAAGTCAATAACGTCATCAAGGTTTACTGTGATAAGACAATTCAGATTAGTCAAAGACATTAATAAAACTCAGAAGCCACCATGACCTTTCAGTCAAGAATAACCACACCAGTTTAGTACTATTATATGAAGTTTATTCCCTATTGATTACAATTCTACTAGTAAGTTTATTAGTCTCAAAACCAAGAAACACATTGGCATAATCACAATATGGCAACTCTGATACGATTTCATCAAAGCAAGAATCACGAATATTAGAACATAGCACGACGTCAACATAGGTTATCCTTAGCAAAGTATCATTATCACATTATTCAACAAAGCATAGATTCAGTCATTTGTCTATTTGCGTATGTTTAGTGAACCCCTCATCTAACCTCGAATTAGCATTGGCATGTTGGGCTTCATGCAAAACAATTTAGCAACACCAATTTGGAAAACATCTAGCTATGGTCTCTGTCAAAAGAAGCAGTTGGTACCTAGAAAGGAAAAACAAACAGACAATTACAATTTCATTGTCATATAGTTACCCTCCGTATTGGGTCAGAACACAGATTCAGTCTTCGTCCTCAGGGCATCAGTTGATTCGCCATCAGCCAGGAATTCAGCAAGTCATGTAGGGGCACTTCCCTGATAAGGAGGTAAAGTGTAAACGGGCAAAATAAGGCAAGAATGGTTTTAAGAACCAAACAGTAAAGTCTCTATGCAGAGTGACAAAGTCTCTGGGTCATAGCAAAAATCGCAACAGCATCTCCCCCTCCTCTAATCAAATGGCTCTCCGTTCTGATTTAGTTCCTTGTGTCAAGGGTTTTTATCCCTTTTCCGTTGTACAGTCCCCTAATTTTCCATTGGTCTGGGGTTTGCACCCCACTGTCTCCCTCCAGTAGGGTTTCAATGACTTCATTAAAATTGTCACCCCATTACAGTTCTCACGTAGTTTATTGGTCCTTATGAATGACGTCTTCAGCGGGTAGAATGTCCGGTATGATTTCATACTCTCGTGGTCCTCTTTGCATCTTTAGTCAGTGGTTCCATTCTCTGTACCGGTTCAGGCGACCTTGTACCTGCGAGTAGTCTACACTGTTGCATTTGGCAAGAATGTTTCACTAAGCAAGTCGAATTTCATGATAACGGTTCTACTACAGTTACATTCATCTTCTAGCTTTGGAAAAATACGAGTTCATGTCCTTCAGCAAGTCAGCACACTGTACGTCAGAAAAAACACATATAGGGGGTCATTCCGACCCCGGCGGTCAAGGACCGCCGGGGCCGGGGTCGCGGGAGCACTGCCAACAGGCTGGCGGTGCCCCGCAGGGCATTCTGACCGCGGAGGTTTGGCCGCGGTCAGAACAGGAAAACCGGCGGTCTCCCGCCGGTTTTCCGCTGCCCTGAGGAATCCCCCATGGCGGCGCAGCTTGCTGCGCGGCCATGGGGGATTCCGACCCCCTCAGCGCCATCCTGTTCCTGGTGGTTCCGACCGCCAGGAACAGGATGGCGGTGAGGGGTGTCGTGGGGCCCCTGGGGGCCCCTGCAGTGCCCATGCCAATGGCATGGGCACTGCAGGGGCCCCCGTAAGAGGGCCCCACTTTGAATTTCAGTGTCTGCTTAGCAGACACTGAAATTCGCGACGGGTGCTACTGCACCCGTCACACCCTACCCACTCCGCCGGCTCCATTTGGAGCCGGCTTCCTCGTGGGAAGGGGTTTCCCGCTGGGCTGGCGGGCGGCCTTCTGGCGGTCGCCCGCCAGCCCAGCGGGAAAGCCAGAATGGCCTCCGTGGTCTTTCGACCGCGGAGCGGCCATATGGCGGTTCCCGCCAGGCGGGCGGCGACCGCCGCCCGCCGGCCTCGGAATGAGGCCCATAATATGAAAACAGGCAGCGAGGCCTCACTCATGCTAACTAAGGCCTAATGATTTATTAGCAGAACTTTAACATATAATCTCTTTTATATTAGTGCAAAATCATATTTTAACATAACATTTCATCATTATTAATCAGTTTCATTAGTCATTGTATATATTGGCAGCCACTCCCCGTGGGCACATTTCAAGCGCACATTTAGCAAAAATATATTAATACATTTTCTATGCAGCATTATTACGCATTAGTTCATAAACATTTTGGCCCTCATTCCAACATCGGCGGTAAAAGCCGCTTACCGCCGTGCAGAAGACCGCCAATACACCGCCGCGGCTGCGGAATTCCGCCACAGCTATTATGACCCACATCTCGGAATCCGCAGAAATTCAGACACCCGCACAACTCCGCCACACCAAAGGTGAGTGATAAACTGGCGAAATCAAATCCTCCACCGTCACGCCAACAGAAACACGCCCATGCTAATACGACACACAAATCCATACAGCGGTCTTTTAACCGCGGTATTCCATTGGTGGTACACACCGCCGCGCTCAAAATACACACACATCTCCAAAACACCGCCACATCGGACAATTCCAAATACACACACCTGATACACATACAAACAACACTCCCACACACCAAACACAATATAAAACACACACCCATATCACCCACAAACCCCTACGACCAAAAAATAGAGACGAAGGCGACAGAGAGAGCACAGCAATAGACAACCCACCACACAGAAGCACCCAACACCATCACCCACACAACATCCACGCACAAAACACCACACACCACTACACATCACCACACTCATCACCATATACACCACCCCACACATCACCTACACCACCCCATGGCACGCCAAAGACACCCCAGGTTTTTGGAGGAGGAGCTCAGGGTTATGGTGGAGGAAATTGTACGGGTAGAGCCACAGCTATTTGGATCACAGGTGCAGCACACCTCTGTAGCTAGGAAGATGGAGCTATGGTGAGGAATCGTCGACAGGGTCAACGCAGTGGGACAGCACCCAAGAAATCGGGAGGACATCAGGAAGAGGTGGAACGACCTACGGGGGAAGGTGCGTTCCATGGTCTCCAAGCACAACATCGCGATTCAGCGGACTGGCGGCGGACCCCCACCTCCTCCCCCACAACTAACAACATGGGAGGAGCAGGTCTTGACCATTATGCATCCTGAGGGCCTCGGAGGAGTCGGTGGAGGAATGGACACTGGTAAGTCTAATCTTAACTATCATATCCCCCACCCTACCTGCATGCTATCACACACCCCCACCCTCACCCCCTCCCCTATCACTCCAGCTCCTCACTAATGTACTAATAACACAAACCACGCATCCCAACACCAAGCCCTGCATGACACAACAAAGCATGGACACCCATCACTAAAGCATGCCCACTGCACATACCCATAACAACCCCTAACCATCATCACACAAGCCCCCACACAGGAAAGCTAGCACTGGGGTACACGATCACCCACCCATTGCACACCATGACACACACACATGCAATAATCATGCTTTTATACCCCTGCAGGACCACTACCTAACATCACCAGACAGGAGGGTCCAGACATCTCTACCCCACCCACAGAAGAGGCCCACAGTGATGACAGCAGCTCTGGCCAACTGGATCAAGATGACCAGCCCGGACCATCGTGGGCCTCGGGACAGTCGGTTCCCCTCGCACAGGCACAGCCCAACACTGACCTTCCACCCTCTGGAAACACCAGTACAGCACCCACCCAGCGGGTACATACCTCCGTACCCAGGACACGTCAATCAGCTGTGTGTCCACCACTACAGGGAACCCAGGATACCCCACCACCCCAACAACAACAGGGACCTGGGGGCAGTGGCAGTGGGCACACGGTCCAGGGGATGGAGGCACAGGAACACAGGGAAACTGGGAGGGCTGCTGTGCGACAAGGGGCGGACAGGCCAAGGGAACCCACTCTCCATGAGGCCCTTTCCTCCATCATGGGAGCATACCACCACTCCCAGGAAACGATGGTGACGGTCCTGGCCAAGTTTCAGGAGACCCAGCGCATGCAGGACGAACTGTATTTGGGGTTCACGGAGGAGCTCAGAACCATCAGCTCCGCCCTGGGCACCATAAAAGGGGTGCTGAAGGATATACAGAAGACCATGAGGGACACCGTGGCACTCCAAGGGGCCCCTGACACTAGCCTGCACGATGAACTGCCCACCAACTCCGCCAGTGCTAGTGGACAGGACGCCCCGCCACAGGACCACCACACCAGCACCCCACCCCCTGCAGACGGAGAACCACCCCGCAAGCGGTCCCTGAGATCCAAGAACAGGACAGAGAAAGATGGCAAGACCCCCGCCAGGAAATGAGACTACCCTGATTGTAATCCAACTGTCCCACTTTGTCACCCTGTCCAGATTGGAACTGTTCCAGCTCCACTTCCTATGCCCATATGGGCAGTGCACCTGTGAGACTAATAGACTGGACTCTGCCATGGACATTCCTCCACCATCACCCCTCACCATTTTACCACCCCCTCCAATAATTAGCACTTCAATAAACACCCTTGAACCACAAAACAATCTGGAGTCAGTCAGTGATTTATAAAATGTGTATTAGCTATGACAATGACAGAAACCGTTAGAAAATGTAATGTCAACATACCTATGTCACACATCACAAGCCCATGTAGGATGCAAGCAGATGACAAACTTTGGTAACCACACCTGTGAAACCGTAATGGAAATGTACCTCTCAGTTAGCATATACTGCTTCAAATTGACAGACAGGATAGAGGTAGAAGTGTGAAAGTAAATGTAATAGTAAAAAATGTGTTCTCACCTGTGTGTCACTGGAAATATTGCTGTATGACAGAGTCTCTGTTATCAATGTCTTCTTCCTCTGCTTCCTCCTCATCACTGTCCACAGGCTCCACAGCTGCCACAACACCGTCATCTGGACCATCCTCCTGCAGAAAAGGCACCCGGCGTCGCAAAGCAAGATTGTGAAGCATAGAGCAGGCGATGATGATCTGGCACACCTTCCTTGGTGAGTAGAATAGGGAACCACCTGTCATATGGAGGCACCTGAACCTGGCCTTCAGGAGGCCGAAGGTGCGTTCGATCACCCTCCTAGTCCGCCCAAGGGCCTCATTGTAGCGTTCCTCTGCCCTGGTCCTGGGATTCCTCACTGGGGTCAGTAGCCATGACAGGTTGGAGTAACCAGAGTCCCCTAATACCCACACACGGTGCCTCTGGAGTTGACCCATCACATACGGGATGCTGCTATTCCGCATGATGTAGGCGTCATGCACTGAGCCAGGGAACATAGCATTTACCTGCGAGATGTACTGGTCTGCCAAACATACCATCTGTACATTCATAGAATGATAACTCTTCCGGTTCCTGTACACCTGTTCACTCCTGTGGGGGTGGACCGAAGCCACATGGGTCCCATCAATGGCACCTATGATGTTAGGGATATGTCCCAGGGCTTAGAAGTCACCTTTAACTGTAGCCAAATCCTCCACCTGAGGGAAAACGATGTAGCTCCTCACGTGTTTCAGCAGGGCAGACAACACCCTGGACAACACGTTGGAAAACATAGGCTGGGACATCCCTGATGCCATGGCCACTGTTGTTTGAAATGACCCACTTGCAAGGAAATGGAGTACTGACAGCACCTGCACTTGAGGTGGGATTCCTGTGGGATGGCGGATTGGTGATATCAGATCTGGCTCCAACTGGGTACACAGTTCCTGGATTGTGGCACGGTCAAACCTGTAGGTGATGATTAACTGTCGCTCCTCCATGGTCAACAGGTCCACCAGCGGTCGGTACACCGGAGGATTCCGCCTTCTCCTCACATGTCCCAGCTGACAGTGCATAGGAAGGACAACAGCGACCACAGAGTCAAGCAACTCAGAGGTATGTACCCACAGCTACACAGTACAGGAAACATAATCCAAAAAGTTGTCTGTAAGTGTGTTGAGTCCAGGCCTAGGTATGTGTGACGCAGTTGTAAATTAAGCCATGTGGGCCCCTGAAATGGCGGCTGCCTGACCTCTAAACTGGGACAATTGGATGTGAGGTAACTGCGCTGGCGTTGTACACCGTCGCGGTAGGCGGTCAAAGACCACGGCACAATGCTGCATTGGTTAACATTGGACCCTGTGGGTCCCAGGAGCCAATGAGGAAGTGCGCCGGCGGTGATGATATGCACCGCCGCGGACGTCACCGCCGCGGACGTCACCGCCATTTTCTATCTGTTCAATCACTCGATACCTGATCTTTGACAGGAGAGGACCTACATTGCAAGTGCTGCTGTGACCTGGGTCTGGAAGAGACAATGGCACGTGTGTCTGGGGAAAGGGCCCCTGCCTTCACTGCACAGGAGTTGGAGAAGCTCGTGGACGGGGTCCTCCCCCAGTACACGCTACTCTACTGTCCTCCAGACCAACAGGTGAGTACATAGGGTGCAAGTTGTATGGCCTATGCCTGGGTGGAGAGGGCTGGATGTAAGTAGGAAGGGGGCAGAGTTATGCGAGCATGAAGGAGTGTGAATGCATGCGCCACATGGCAAGGGCAGGGATGTGGGCCACTCATTTCGACGGTGCTGTTGCTAATGACTTCTCTTCTTCCCCTGTACATGTAAGTCAGCGCCCACCAGGAGAAGGATATTTGGCGTGCCATCGCCAAGGAAGTCCGGACCCTGGGGGTCCACCAAAGACAGAGCACCCACTGCCGTAAAAGATGGGAGGACATTCGCCGCTGGAGCAAGAAGACGGTGGAGGCTCAGCTGGGGATGGCCTCCCAATGTGGGAGGGGTGCCTGTCGCACCATGACCCCCCTGATGTTCCGGATCCTGGCGGTGGCCTACCCTGACTTGGATGGGCACTTGAGGGCATCACAGCAGCCACAAGGGGGTGAGTACACTCTCATTCTGCTGACTTTGCGCACAGTGGAGGGGTCTGGGTGGGGGAGGAGGGCTGTGGGTTTCCCTAGGCCAGGGCGAGTTCCGTAGGCTAGGCCCCTCCATAATGCAGGCCATGTGCCACTCCACCCCACCTCTGTAGAGTGCCAAGTACAGGTATACATGCCCCTGTGTCATCTATGTGGACAGATGACACTCATAGCCATGTAGGCCATATCCCAGGAACTGCATCTGTAGAGGCCAAGAGCACTGTTTAGTGCAGGGGGCTGCAGTGTCTGTATTGTCCACCAACGGTAGCGGTAAGCCATGCACTCAACCTGTCTTTCTTCTGTTTCCCCACCCCTTTTTGTGCTCTCCCTGTTCTTTTGTGCATCAGCATCATCAGGCGGAGGGACAGTGGCACCGGAGCACGAGGGAGATGCATCCCACATGGCCATGGAGGGCCACACCACAGACTCCGAATACACCAGTGGGACGGAGGGCGAGGGGAGCTTCACGTCAGTCACCGGATCAGCAGACAGCGACACGGACTCGTCCTCTGATGGGAGCTCCCTTGTGGTGGCAGCACCATCTGTGCCCCCCACTTCTACTGGTACAGCCGCCACCCCCCCACCAGCACCGCCCTCCCAGCAGCCCCTCAGCCTTCGCTCCGTGCCCGCTCACCCAGGAGGGTGGGCATCACCTTTGCCCCAGGCACCTCAGCCCCTGCCCATGTCACCCCTGCTGCCCTCAGTGAGGAGGCCATTGACCTCCTCAGGTCACTCACTGTTGGGCAGTCTACCATTGTGAATGCCATCCAGGGTGTAGAAAAGGAGTTGCAACACAGTAATGCATTCCTGGAGGGCATTCATTCTGGTCAGGCTGCCCTTCATCGAACCCTGCAATCTCTGGCCTCAGCACTGATGGCAGCCATTGTCCCTGTGTCTAGCCCCCCCCCTCCAACATCCTCCACCCAGACCCAATCCCCTGTACCCCAACCTATCCCAACCACACCATCAGACCAGCCTGCACACACCTCAACACACAAAAGTGGCTCTGGCAAACATAGGCACCACACATCCCACAGCACTCACACAAGCATCACCCACATACAGACACAGCAACATCCACTGCCTCCACTGTGTCCCCCTCCTCATCGTCTCCCTCCTCCCTCCCAGTGTCGTCTACACTCTCACCTGCATGCACTACATCTACAGCCAATAGGACTCGCACCAGAACACCCAGCACCACACCCCGCTCACCTGCACTCACCACTACCATTTACACGTCCCCTGTGTCCTCTCCCAGTGTGTCTGTGACACCCCCTCCCAAAGTACACAAACGCGGGCACCCACACACCCAACATCCATCCACCTCACGACAGCCTCCAGAACATGGACCTGCACCCAAATCATCTAAAGTTACACCTCCTACAACCACCTCCTCTTCCTCCACTCCCAGACCCCCTCCAGCTACCTATCCCAGTGTTCGTCAGAAACTTTTCCTGAGCAACGTTGACCTCTTCTCCCCCCCCCCTCCAATTCATAGGTCCCGTACTAGCACCTCAGCCAAAAAAAGTCAGGTTCCAGTGGTGCGTGTTAGAGGTATATGGAGTGCACCGGGCACCAGGGCAGCCAGTGTGACACAGAGCCAAAGCACTGCCAGTACACCCCCTGTAAAGCACCAGAAGTTGGACAGTGGCCGACGGGAGAGGGTGAAGACTCCTGCCGGCAAAGCCGCTCACAACGGTCCCACGGGGAGTGCTGAGTCAGCTGTGACTCCTCACAAGGTGGTGAAGGGGCAGAAGAAGTCTCCAAAGTCTGGGAAGAGCAGCACGGCGGAGAAGGCCGCCATCCTCCCTGCTGGCCAGGACGCCACCGCCAGCACAATCGTCACTGGTCCGGAGACCACCGCCAGAGTCAGTGCCCAGGAGGGCAGCACAATCGTCACTGGTCCGGAGACCACCGCCAGAGTCAGTGCCCAGGAGGGCAGCACAATCGTCACTGGTCCGGAGACCACCGCCAGCGTCAGTGCCCTGGAGGGCCCCGGCAGCGACAGCCCCGCTGGGCACTGAGGGACCGTCCTGCCACACACCGCTGCACAGGTCAGAGACAGCAAAGTCGAGCACCGCTGAACAGGGCAAAGACCGCCATGGCAAAGCACCGCTGAACAGGACAAAGACCGCCATGGCAAAGCACCGCTGAACAGGTCAGAAACTGCAAAATCAAGCACCGCTGACCAGGGCAAAAACCACCATGGCAAAGCACCGCTGAACAGGACAAAGACCACCATGGCAAAGCACAGCTGAACAGGTCAGAAACTGCAAAGTCAAGCACCGCTGAACAGGGCAAAGACCGCCATGGCAAAGCACCGCTGAACAGGGCAAAGACCGCCATGGCAAAGCACAGCAGAACAGGGCAAAGACCGTCATGGCAAAGCACCGCTGAACAGGTCAGAAACTGCAAAGTCAAGCACCGCTGAACAGGGCAAAGACCGCCATGGCATAGCACCACTGAACAGGACAAAGACCGCCATGGCAAAGCACCGCTGAACAGGTCAGAAACTGCAAAGTCAAGCACCGCTGAACAGGGCAAAGACCGCCATGGCAAAGCACCGCTGAACAGGGCAAAGACCGCCATGGCAAAGCACCGCTGAACAGGGCAAAGACCGCCATGGCAAAGCACCGCTGAACAGGGCAAAGACCGCCATGGCAAAGCACCGCTGAACAGGACAAAGACCGCCATGGCAAAGCACCACTGAACAGGTCAGAAACTGCAAAGTCAAGCACCGCTGAACAGGGCAAAGACCGCCATGGCAAAGCACCGATGAACGGGACAAAGACTGCCCTGGCAAAGCACCGCTGAACAGGTCAGAAACTGCAAAGTCAAGCACCGCTGAACAGGGCAAAGACCGCCATGGCAAAGCACCGCTGAACAGGGCAAAAACCACCATGGCAAAGCACTGCTGAACAGGACAAAGACCGCCATGGCAAAGCACCGCTGAACAGCTCAGAAACTGCAAAGTCAAGCACCGCTGAACAGGGCAAAGACCGCTATGACAAAGCACCGCTGAACAGGTCAAAGACCGCCAACTCAAGCATCGTTAGCCCATGTGCAGCTGGGACAGTGACGGAACTGGGACCGTCACGGGGAGCGTGATGCACTCTGGGCACCAGTCCCCCTCCAGAACCAGTGGAAAACTGCATCCACTACCTGAATCCTTCACAGGATGAAGCACTCTGGGCACCAGTCCCCCTCCAGAACCAGTGGAGAACTGCATCCACTACCTGAATCCTTCACAGGATGAAGCACTCTGGGCACCAGTCCCCCTCCAGAACCAGTGGAGACATGCATCGACTTGAGAGACTGTCGCTTTGCACTCCCCAGGATGGTACAGTGGGCAAACCAACCACTGTAAAGACTTGAGAGACTGTGGCTTTGCACTCCCCAGGATGGTACAGTGGACAAACCAACCACTGTAGAGACTTGAGAGACTGTGGCTTTGCACTCCCCAGGATGGTACAGTGGGCAACCCACCCACTGTAGAGACTTGAGAGACTGTGGCTTTGCACTCCCCAGGATGGTACAGTGGGCAAACCACCCACTGTAGAGACTTGAGAGACTGTGGCTTTGCACTCCCCAGGATACATCAATGGGCATGGAGCCCGTCGTGGATCTGGCGTGGTGCACTCATCCGGGTGAGGTGCCCCCCTTTCTTTCCCCCTGAGGTGCCTGTTGTATTTCTATCTGATGCCCCTGCACGGTTCTCTCCGTTTGTGGACAGTTATCTAGTGTGGGCCTCGCCCATGCATTGTGGGCCCAGTGGTCCACGGACATTGTAATGTACATACCTGCACTACCAATCGTGATGTATATATTTGGAATGTGTATATATTTCTGTATATATGAGCTTACTGTATTTGGATACATTACAATGGTTCAAGTAATTTGGTTTTGTCTCTGCATTCTTCCGGGGGGGTTGTGGGTTGTTCCTGTGATGTTTGGAAATGCATTGGTGTGTGTTGTAGTGTGCAAGGGTCGGGTTGAGGTTGGGGGTGTTGCGTGTGTGTGTCCCTGACTTTTGCCTCCCCCTTCCCCTATGTCGTAGGTGCAGTACTCACTGTTGTCTTCGGCACCGCCATTGCTGGTGTTCGTAGAGGAGCAGGAAGACAAGCGCAGGGAGTGTGGAGTGTGGAGTGTGTTCAGGTGAGCGTTTTCCCATTGCAAAAGCTGTTTCCGCCATGTTTTGATCCACGGTGAATCTGCCCCGGAAAAGGTGGCGGATTGGTGTGTTGTAATACTGTGGGTGGTACTTTGTCTTCCGCCTGTCTGTTGGCGGTGACCGCCGCGCTGCTTGTCTGTACCGCCGTGGCGGTCGGTGTGTTAAAGTGGCTGTCTATGTTGGCGGTTTCCGCCACAGTCATAATTCCCTTTTTTTTTCCACCGGCCTGTTTGCGGTATTACCGCCGCTTTAACACCGTCTGCCAGGGTTGTAATGACCCCCTTGATGTTAATTTCTAAGTATATAAGCTACGCTCTCCCAGTCCCTCCTCTGATGACACTTGTCATCACACAAAACCTTTCCCTTCACAACCTTTCATTTTCTTTAGGTTACGCATCTCAATTTCTTCCTCCATTTGATCTTTCCCAAACTACTTTGAACATTTTTTCCTTTTCTTTTTCTTCTTTTCTTTTATTTTGTGTTGCCAAATCTCTTTTGATTCTTTTATTAATTTTGCATGATAACCATAGGACAAATAAAGAGACCAGGACAATCAATATACCCCATATTATTTCTGCAAGAACCCCATTCCAAATACTACTAAACCAATTCCTTACTTTGGTAATTCATTTCCAAACTTTTTCCCAAACTCCAGGTTCCTTCAGCTCTTTCAAATCTGCACTATCTCTTGTTAGGTTAATAAGCATACCTCTAATCTTTCTACTATTATCAGGAATGAATGCACAACAATGGTGCTCATTAAGCATCTTACAGACTCCGCCACTCTTTGCTAAAAGAATGTCTAAAGCAAGCCGGTTTTGAAGAGTCATAGCTCTTTCCGCAGCAAGTTCACTATCCATCAGGAGTATAGCCCCTGTGAAGTTTGTCAGCATGTTATCCACAATAGTAGACAACTTTCGAATCTTTATGGAGTTTAAGTTAATCCCCACTGAAGGAATTATGGCTCCAAATATGTTACCAACGACAGCAGCCGCTGTCTATCTCTTTTGTTTAGTATGTTGTAGTTCAGACATTTTAGGAATTTGCTTTAAGTCATCAATTTGGTAGATCTTTGGGAAAACTATTCCCAAATAACATGTCCCATACCATCCCTTAGGAAGACCGTAATAAGCATTAAGCCCACATATGTAATAGATCCCAGGGATCGCTGGATCCTGTCCATTTAACATGAATGTCCATTTACTCTGAAAAAAAAACACATGCCTGCATTCACTCGTTCCCACAAATAAAGTGTCATGCTCAGATTTTGGCCTATATATACAAAGTCTTCCTACGTGTAAGGCATCTATAGCTAATTTGCCCTGTGTCTTTATTGCAGTGTAAGCATAATCATTTGCAAGCGTGCATTTTTTTAATCCCTTTTCCAGCCTTTCCTTTAATGCTTTCCGTCTATCATCAGTGTGATCTAAGAAACTCTTTTCTACAGGTGTTAGTAAGCAGGTTAGATTATTGCGGTGCGAATAAGTTGTCCCAAATGTCAGTGTCGGCTCAAAGAAACCCCTAACTAATTTTATGCTGTGTCCTTTAGCTAATTTATTTAGAAACTCAATCACAGGCACAAAGGAAAACACTACATCTAAGTTAGAATAGAAGTATTGAACATGTTCTTGATCATAGAATCTTGTTAACAGCAAACTACATCATATCCCGTAGGTTAGTGGCAGACTAAGGTAAGTAACCCCTTCTTGCACTGATAAAGGAATCTTTGTGCACACATAGCAATTCTTCGCATCCATTGTGTCAACATACTCATTCAACAAGCGATAGAAGACATTAGTAGATAGTTCCCCTTTTGAATTAGTTCCCTCATGTAAGTATTTTGCATCCTGCTCAAACTTCTCCCATGGTGTTAGTGTAGCAGTCTCAGGATTGGAAGCATTATTAGTCACTTTCTTATCCACCAATGGCATTCCCACAATCACACCCATAATTATTATTGCACACACAATACCCAGTATAGCACTCAACCAACCTCACATCCTACCCTTATTACTATTATCTCAAGTGTAACTCATGATCGGAAAAGAATCAGAAAGCAGAATAATGCAAAGCAAACAATCAACTTTGAAGTAGATTAAAAGCTTTTTTTTTCTGTGCAAAGTCTCTCTCTCTCTCTGCGAGTATTTACAGTGTTTCACTCACTCCAGGACCCCTTTGTCAAATCAGGTTAGCAGCTTGTCATAATCGGCTTTTTAGACCCAATTCAAGTTAACAGTGTCACATCCGGTAATTTATCAGTCTCTTTTTCAGCTTTTCAGTTCTCAATTTTCAATTTCAATTTAACACAGTCTCTTTCTAAAGTTGAAATCAGGTGCTGTAGTATTGACCTGGAACCTCTCGATCAAAACAGAATGCCAAGAATTCTTATTGCCATTCAGCTGAAGTTGCATACGCCCATTCAGGACCTGCGTACCTTCTGTTCGCAACTCTCTTTCTTTTCAATTTGAGGTCACCCTGTAACTCTCCTTCACTGAGATCCTCTTTCCTGGTTGTGTCAACTTCTTCCTTTATTGTTTCATTAGGGATCACTTTCTCTCCTGCAACTTGTGGCTCCGGCCAATTATCTCCTTTAAGTGTTTTCTTTCTGTTTGGCTTTTCAGGACGTTGAACAGCGCCCTCTTCTTGTGCTATGGTGTTTTCTCTTGATGGCTCTGCAAGCGGCTCAGGAGGAGTCAGAACACCTTGACTTCCTTCTGCCTCACTCCCTTCGCCTTCAGGGTCTGTTATGGGCTCAATTTCAAACCCATATCAGTCTGCTTCTGGGAGAACTTCTCTTTGTGTCGGTTCCCCTGTTACCTCAGCTGAGATAGGCTCACCGGCACCCCTCTGGAACTCGTTTTGAGTGACTAAGCCGTCCTCAGTAGGCTCTTCTTCAGTCTCAGTTCCCCTTTGAATACTGTCTGGCCCTGAGACTTCCTTCTCTGCAGCTGTTGTTTTGGACGCTTCAAGTTCCTCATCAGTTGGGCATGTCACCTTCTTTGTGTGACTGGCATGTATCCAATTTTGAAGACCTGCACATTTCACAGGAGTAGTAGTTGTCAGTACTACTTGATATGCGCCTTCCAACTTGGCCCCAGACACGACTTCCTCACGTGTTTCTTGACAACAACCCAGTCACCGGCTTTCAGAGTGTGACCTGGATCACTTATCGGTGGCAATGTGGTAGCCTCCACCTGGTGAGAGAAAGAGCGGACCACGTCAGCCAGACCCGTGCAGTAGTCCAACACCATATCATCCGTAATATTCACAAGAGCATTCGCAGGTACTGCGGGTAATCTCATAGCTCGGCCCATTAGAATTTCATGAGGAGACAATCCTGTTTTCTTGTCAGGTGTGTTTCTCATTGACATCAGCACTAAGGGTAATGCATCTGGCAACTTCAAATTGGTAGCTGCGCACATTTTTTCCATTCTCGACTTAAAGGTACCATTCATCTGCTCCACTAGTCCTGATGCTTCAGGGCGATAACTACAATGCAGCTTCTGCTCAATGCTTAATGCAGCACACAAGAACTTAATCACCTCATTGTCGAAGTGTCTGACCCTATCTGATTCTAAAGAGATCGGAAACCCAAAACGTGGTATTAACTCCCTAAGCAGCAGCTTTGCTACTGTGAGACTGTCATTCCTACGTGTAGGGTAAGCTTCAATCCAGTGACTGAAAATGCACACAATCACCAACACGTACCTCAATCCTCCACACACAGGCATTTCAATAAAATCCATCTGCATTCCGTTAAATGGACCTCCTGCTCTCCCAACATGGCTCATATTCACCACAGTCCCTTTTCCTGCATGCATCTGCTGACAGATGATGCACCTGTGACAGTTAACCTCTGCAGCTTGTCTTAATTTTGGATTGAACCAATCAATTTTGAACAACCTGATCATTGCGTCTCTCCCAACATGCGCTTGACCAAGGTAAAACCTTGCAAACTGTGACAAAAGACTGTTTGGCAAAACCATTTTCCCTTCCTCTGAGACCCATAAGTCATCAGATCTCTGTACGCATTGCATTCTCTGCCAGGTTTACTAGCACGTCCCTGCAATGATTTTAGCTCATCTAATGTGTCAACCACCCTTAATGCGAAGTTTAAGCATGTTTCATTTTCGTTTTCAGGTAACAATTCCCACTGATCTCGAAACGATATACAGTTCAATGCACAAAACCTTGCGACTTGATCTGCATATCCATTTCCCATTGATACAAAATCTTGTGACTTAACATGAGCATTGCATTTCACCACGGCAATTTCAAGAGGTAACTGAATTGCGTTCAACAAATCCTTAATCTTTTCGCCATTTTTCACTTGAGAACCAGAGGAGGTCATGAAACCCCTCTGTGACCATAACTGGCCAAAATCATGTACAATTCCAAATCCGTATCTGCTGTCAGTATAGATTAAAGTGGCGGAATACCGCCGGCCCCGGCGGTACAACCACGGCGCTTCCGCCGCGGTCGTAATAGGCCAGGAAGCACCGCCAGCCTGTTGGCGGTGCTTCCGTCATTTTAGCCCTGGCGGTCTCGGACCGCCAGGGTCAAAATGATCCCCTTTATGTCCGTTCTTTCCCAAATGGTTCAGTAAGGCAATTGTGTCATACATGCAGTCATCTTTTGTTTTGGATGCAATCACCAAATCATCAATGTACTGCACTAAAGTCGAACTGAAAGGCAGTTCTAATGACTCCAAGTCCTTTTTCAGTATCTGATTGAAGATGGAAGGTAACTCAGAAAACCCTTGAGGAATTCTGCACCAACTGTAAACCTTATCCAGGAATTTGAAACTGAAGAGAAATTGGCTATCCTCATAAAGAGGCACCGAAAAGAATGCTTGAGACAGGTCCACAACTGTGAACCACTCTGCATCACACGGAACCTGAAACATGATCACAGCTGGATTTGGCCCTATGGGGCAACATTTTACCACAATCTTGTTTATTTTTTTATCAAATCTTGCACAATTCAAACTTTTCCACAAGGCTTTTTCAAACCCATTATTGGTGAATTACACAGGTTCCTCAAAACTTCTTTCAGAAACCCTTGCTTCACAAAGTCTGCAATTATCTGTGCTACTTGAATAAGGACATCTTGTGCCATGTGGTACTGTGGTACCTGGGAAAACACTGCATTCAGCTTTACCTCTACTTTAACCGGTTCTACTCCTTTTATCAGTCCCACTTCCTTTCCTGTCAGGTCCCACACTTTCTCTGTCACTGTTCCCTGCAATTCAGGTGGTAAGTCAGTTACTGTAAGCATTGGGAATAAGGTTATCAAAGGGTATTCCTCGTTTGCGGTCTCCGTCTCTAACTCTGGAAACTGACCATCATCCCCTTCATCGTCACTGTTTGTCTGCACCTCAAATCCTTCATTGGAACAGGTAATCGAACTCCTTGTTTTGCACAATATGTCTCTTCCCAGTAGGGATACGGGACTCGAGTCACAGACTACAAATTTATGTAATCCCTGGAAGTTACCAATTTCAACTTGGACCGGATCTGTAATCGGATTTGTCAGGAACTGATTTGCTTCTCCTACCACCCCTATGGTACGCCTCGAAAGTGGCAATTTCGGAACCGCTGCACTTCTGACTGTAGAGCGTGTAGCTCCTGTATCAACTAGGAACGGAATCTTATGACCATCACCTTCCTCTCTACATAGGGTCCCCTCTGGTCTACTTCTAGGGATGCTGCAAGCCTGCACTTCTCACTGTCTGAACAATCATCCGACCATTCATCGTTTATTCCATCCTCACCACGCAATGGGAACTGTTGTACTGTGTTATTTTGACTCATTGTTTGACCTGTGACCTGTTGAGGAAGCATCACCTGTTGCTGTCCCATTGGAGCTAATGGTATCTGCATTTGCTGTCTAGGTACCATGGGAATCTGCTGTTGTCCCTGCTGCATTTGTGCTGATTGAACACGTGGCATTTGCATCTGTTGCACAGGTTGGAGACCCTGCATCTGCACCATGTTATTCTGAAAATTCTGATTTTGACCCCTTCATTTTCGGACCCCCTACATTTTGAAATGTACCAACATGATTGCTTTGTTGAACAACACCATCCTGCACCACCATTGGGAATTCCTGCTTCCAGTGCCCCACGCCCCCGCACGCGTGACATGGTGACACCATTTTCATCACCTGCACATCATTTTGAACCACAACAGTATTCAAGTCTGGGCCACGGTTCACAAAACCTCCTCGACCTCAACCTCTCGGTTGCACCTGAAACATTCCATTCCCCTGCGGTTGCTGCTTTACCACCTGCTTTATACCATTCCCCTGCATCCCTGTTTGCGCCGCCTTAATCTGAATCATCATCACCTTCTCCTTCAACTTTCTCTGCCTCAACTCAATCTCGTCACTACAGTATTTCACATATTGCAACACCTCATCAATTGGCTTTGCTTTCCAACAGCTCAAATGATTCTTAATCATCTGACTAATCTCTGGTCTCAGCCCTTCAACGAACCTGAACACAAGATTATTCATGTCTTTCGGCTCAATGACCTCAGTGCCACTGTAGTGTTTGAATGCTTTCAACAATCTCTCATAGTAAGCATGAATCGACTCTTTGGCCTCCTGCGATGTTCGATCGTTTTTCTGCCAATCAGTTACTTTCGGCAACACTTTCTGCTTCAAAAACTCAATTACTTTGTGATAATACCTCATCACTTCTGCAGACGGTGCTCCAGTCACCTTATCCCTTGCCGGCTCCTCTGTCGGCCAATCTACACCCCTCTTGCACTCAAGCCATAAGTCAGGTGGAACCCTATTTCAAACAGGGTATTCAAGTCCTCCCAGAGACATTTCGCAAACTTCACAAATCTGTCCTTCTGCTGGTACCATTCTATTGGCTTCTCGCTTAACCTGGGATAATCATTTGTAAATGACAGGATGTCACCCCTAGACCATAGTACATGGATTAGAAGTCCTCCGGCAGTTTCTCTCATTGGTAAAAAATGTATTGTCCCCGTGTCCGGTGCAGCTTTAGCCTGCTTTGATTCCGGACCATCACCTTTCTCTTTATCTCTCTTCTTTGCCCATCTGCCTTCCCATTTCCCTAAGCCTCCCCAAATTTGAGCACTCTGCAGTATCTCTTTGAGATGTGCTTTCATTCCGGTAGATCTCATGTGCTCGAAATCTTTAGGCTCAAAGTCTAATCTGTAGCTTTTTTTCAAATGTTTAGTACTTTCAATGTCTATGCCGTATTTATCCGCCAGGTTTGCCAACCTCTGATGCACCTTGCTCACTTCTTTAGTTATTTTGGGGCACAGATACCTCAATTCTGCTTCCGTGTATGACTCTAGCCTGTTCACCCCCATTGTTCCTTCCACTAGTTCCATGGCTTCTACACCCAGTCTCACAAAATTCAGGTATTCTTCCCTTTCTGACCTCTCTGCGGTCACTGCAGTAGTCTGCGGAGTGTTGAGTTTGTCTAACCATTCATTCAATTGTTCCAATGTTAATCCTTGCAACAAAATATTTCCAGACTGCACCATTGGTGTCTGTGTCGTATTTGTACTCATTATCTGTGGGGTTAGTGTTCCCAACCCTGCTTGCCTCATGGTCTTCAAAGGAACCCCAATCGGACTAAAATCTAACAGGGACCTGGACCTTTCGACTGTCTGTTCTCTTAGTGTCATTCCTTGGGAAGTTCCTGTGAACCCTCCTCCTATTGCCTCTTGGGTCAATACTCCCTGGTCACATACGTCAAGCTTACCTTGCGCATACAGCGGCACTGGTGGCCCAACAGTAATTGGCAATGATATAGCAGCTGGTGTCTGACCAGGTCCCAAACCCTGTGGAGCATTAACTCCCATAGCTTGATTCATCATTGGTGCTGTAGCTACTGACTACGGTCCTGCAACTGAAGTGTAATGCAGAACCCGGTGTTGCTGCAGCTGGGGCAGCAATTGCGTAGTTGGCTTAATCTGCACTAACTTTGACCTCGTGTATACCGGATCAGGCGGCACCATCAGACTCGTAGTTGTTTCCAATACTGGAACATCAGAATAAATCCTTTGAATCTGTGGTGGCTGCAACTGTATCTGTGTGTCTTGCGCAGTGGGTACACTGACACCATTCTGTATCAAAACGGTATCACTTGTCTGCACTGTATTTGAGATGCCCTTATTTTGTGCCAGGTCTTCAGAACTCACACTAGTGCTCTGTACGTTATCACTTATGGCATATGGTGGCGGGCGATCATGTAACAACTGATTAAGAAACTCTTCATTGTCTTAATCATCTGCGTCTACCCAAGACCTCTGAGTCTCCTTTGGCTTACTAGAGCCCTTGTCTGTCTTACAAGTAGCCTTCTTTCCCTGTGTCTCGTCTTCTTGTGTTATTGCCAGAAACATTTTAAGTCCGTCAACTATTTCCCTTCTCCACATCCTGCTCTCATTATCCCATCTAGCCTCAGCTAAAGTCTTTTCTGCTCGTTTCATTCTCCTTTCCAATTTCTGCTGTCTCTGTCATATGGCCATCAAATCCCAGATTGCTAATGCCTCATACTGAGCTGGTCTCGGAGGCGGTTGTTGCACACTTAGCATAATTCGCAAATTCTCCCAAATTCTTACATTAAACGTCCTGTATTCCGTAAACGCTAAATATCCTTCCTTCTCTGTCAATTTGCACCGCTGTTTTAACAAAAGAAATGGCGCGACTCCCTTCTCCTCCATTACAATATAAGCTGGAGTACCCTCAGGCGGTGTAGGCTCCTCCACATTCGCTGTAATGTATGTATCTCCCCTCAAAGCACTCTTTAGAGCCTTGAAAAACTTCATTTTTGCATCTTTTATTTTGTTTAGAATCTAATCAGGAAGTGACTTTAATTCCCAGAGCACTCTTCACCCACCTTTCTCAACCTATTGCCTCTCACGGACGGCTGCCAATCCGTGCGTGACCCCTCTCAGCAACTGACCTATCCCAGCGTGGCACCACTGACGTCACACTCACACACTCTGCAGCTGACAAAGTCTTGCGGCTTGTCCTCCTCACACAAAAACTAATGCAATATATTGCGATGTCCTTTAACAACAAAAAACCCAAATTTGCTGGTTTACTACAGTAAGGGTAACACAATCGCTTCAGAACTTTACAGAGATTTCACTTGAAGCCTCGGCCGCTACTCTCTCCTTCTCAGCTCCCGCACTTGCAAGCAGAATTTGACCCGCAAACCCTACTCTCGACTTGTCAATAGTTTGTTCTAGTGCACTTTAGAACTTGCCAAATCTCCATTGAAGGTTTCATTCACACAATTTGACTCACGCTCGACTTGTCAACCACGCCCGATTGACCTATTAAACCGCACAAATTACAACATTAACACAAGTGACTCCTACACTTGTCAATATACTCCGGAGTCTTAGACCACGACGAGTCCGTACATCACCAACAACCACGTGAACAATTTTTTAGCACAAAGTGCCACACTCACAGGAAGTTCGCCGACTTCCCTACTCTCATACTGCGGAGTACGCCCACTCCTGCTAAAACAACATTACCTGACCTAAATCCACACAAGCTTCACAAATCACCTGCAATATGCATAAGCTGAGCAAGCACAAATTCTACACCACACATGCTAGAACGCCGAGAACATACCCAACTCACTTACGCAGACTCTGAGATTCCGGGAAAAGTCATGGGGAATTTAAAAACACATCATACCTCCAATTTGAATTATCTCAAAAACACTTTTAAACAATAGTCCGTCCTAGGGCCCCAAAGGGCCTAAACCGTCGCTCTGCTACCAGAACTGTTAACGCATCCCTTTATGACTAATTTCCTCACTTTGGGACTCGTTTTGAATCTTTTGACCCTGATTGAAGACACCTTAGGACGAGATACCTAATAAGCATGTCAATCAATAAGTCAATAACGTCATCAAGGTTTACTGTAATAAGACAATTCAGATTAGTCAAAGACATTAATAAAACTCAGAAACCACCATGACCTTTCAGGCATGAATAACCACACTAGTTTAGTACTATTATATGAAGTTTATTCCATATTGATTACAATTCTACTAGTAAGTTTATTAGTCTCAAAACCAAGAAACACATTGGCATAGTCACAATATGACAACTCTGATAAGATTTAATCAAAGCAAGAATCACGAATATTAGAACATAGCACAACGTCGACATAGGTTATCCTTAGCAAAGTATCATTATCACGTTATTCAACAAAGCATAGATTCAGTCATTTGTCTATTTGCGTCTGTTTAGTGAACCCCTCATCTAACCTCGAATTAGCATTGGCATGTTGGGCTTCATGCAAAACAATTTAGCAACACTATTTTGGAAAACATCTAACTATGGTCTCTGTCAAAAGAAGCAGTTGGTACCTAGAAAGGAAAAACAAACAGACAATTACAATTTCATTGTCATATAGTTACCCCCTGTATTGGGTCAGCACACAGATTCAGTCTTCGTCCTCAGGGCATCAGTTGATTCGCCATCAGCCAGGAATTCAGCAAGTCATGTTGGGGCACTTCCCTCATAAGGAGGTAAAGTGTAAACCGGCAAAATAAGGCAAGAATGGTTTTAAGAACCAAACAGTAAAGTCTCTATGCAGAGTGACAGTGTCTGGGTCATAGCAAAAATCGCAACAGCATCTCCCCTTCCTCTATTCAAATGGCTCTCCGTTCTGATTTAGTTCCTTGTGTCAAGGGATTTTATCCCTTTTCCGTTGTACAGTCCCCTAATTTTCCATTGGTCTGGGGTTTACACCCCACCATCTCCCTCCAATAGGGTTTCAATGACTTCATTAAAATTTTCACCCCATAACAGTTCTCAAGTAGTTTATTGGTCCATATGATTGATGTCTTCAGCGGGTAGAATGTCCGGTATGATTTCATACTCTCGTGGTCCTCTTTGCATCTTTAGTCAGTGGTTCCATTGTCTGTACCGGTTCAGGCGACCTTGAACCTGCGAGTAGTCTACACTGTTGCATTCAGCAAGAATGTTTCACTAAGCAAGTCGAATTTCATGAGAACGGATCTACTACAGTTACATTCATCTTCTAGCTTTGGAAAAATACGAGTTCATGTCCTTCAGCAAGTCAGCACACTGTACGTTAGAAAAAACTCACATAATATGAAACCAGGCAGCTAGGCCTCGACTCATGCTAACTAAGGCCTAATGATTTATTAGCAGAACTTTAATATATAATCTCTTTTATATTAGTGCAAAATCATATTTTAACATAACATTTCATCATAATTAATCAGTTTCCTTAGTCATTGTATATATTGGCGGCCACTCCCCGTGGACACAATTAAAGCACACGTTTAGCAAAAATATATTAATACATTTTCTATGCAGCATTATTACGCATTAGTTCATAAACATTTTATGTTAATTTCTAAGTATATAAGCTACTCTCTCCCAATACCTTACCATTGTACTGTTGAACATACTCTTGTTGCATGCAAAATGTTAATCTTTACAATTGTACTGTTTGTGATTGTAATGCAGAGTGCTAGCCACAGCTGCTATTTAGATATTCATTTTTAAGTTCCTATTCTCTGGAAAAGCCTCATCTTAAGGTTGTCTGCAAATGACGCATCAGTTGCCATTCACTCTGTTTTTCCTTCTGTTGGTATATTTAAATGAGCAACCTTCAAAAGTGCATGACGCGGACTCTGTTGAGCTGTTTTTCTTGATCTTTAGCTTATTTTGCTCGTGGTGGCAAGCTCAAGCCACCAGGAATATTTTCAGAAGGCCTCCAAACAGACATGCTTTTTGGGAGCTGGTTTCACTGGGTTCCTGCACCACCCTTTTCTGCTTTGCTCTCCACTGACCTCCTGGCCATTTTGAAGGGCACCTGGTGGCAGTGGAGTGCAAGTCTTCCCCCAACTGGTCCTAATCAGCATATTAGCTACAATTGCCCTGGAGATACTCTTCTAGTCCTAGGTTGCAAAATCATCCCTCAACCCCTGTTACAACACCCCTGAATGGCCTTCTTCTCCTGCTGAGATTTCCCTTGTGCCCACCCAGAAGTGTGGCTATGATAATTGTCAAACCCTCCTTTGTGGTCACTTCAAATCAGTTCTGGGGCTCCCCACCCAATGGGTTTGGAACCAGCCAGACTAGATGTACAATAGAGAGAGCAGGCCCAGGTGTTAGTTCAGTTTCTGTGGACAGCCCCCAGACTATTCTGTCAAGGGGAGACCCTCTCTCCCCACACCCAGGGCCTTTTGTTCACTGTGAGGGAGCAATATACATCTCACTACAGGGGAACTATCCAGCTACCAGTCTGTTCTTTAGGCAAAATATTATCAATTTGTCTGGGCGCTGGGGTATCACAGCCCTCATTCTCATCCTTCCTGCCCCAGGTGTTAGATGCCATAATTTCCCTCACACCTGCCACATCAGCTTCCCCAAAACCCAGCAGACCAGTAGAAGCAGCAGGAGATAAAACAGGGCCTCTACCACATCCATGGCTTCCTGCATGTGCTCGGTACAAATTACTGCACCCATGTCCGGATCGTCCCACCTGCAGCAACAGAGCACCTATTCCGGAAAAGAAAGCACATGCATTCCATCAATGTGCAGGCTATAGTTGACCACCAGGGATTGTTCACTAACATCTTGGCCAAGTATCCTGGGAGTGTCCATGATTCATTCATATTCCACCACAGCAGGATCAATCAGCACTTCCAGGATGGAGAATGTGGCAATGGCCTTATTGTCGGTAAGTCAATAAACCTAGCAATATACACACATCACAGCAACCCTGTAGGACACACAAAACAAACACCACTACATTGACACGTGGGCAGGATGACACTGAGGTGTAACACTGGTAGTCATGTTGTACACCTTGACACAATGGGATTCACACCTCTGGACAAATGATGGCTGCCACAAACATTAGCTGCCACTTTAGAGCAACAGGGGACCAATGCCAATGCCCACTATGACAATGACATGGCCTGCCCTGGAAGTACAACTTGGAAGATGAACCATTTACAAACACATTAGGCCACATAGTCAATCTGACAACCTCCCAAACAGTATGTGGCGCTGAAGGGGTGTGCAATGTGTGTTGCAGAAGGTCTAACACCATGAGACACATAGCATGATGATGCTGACTCACATGTAGGTGACATAGAAATACTGAGGCAGTTCCAAAATCATACATCACTCCTTGGGTGCCGTTACCAGGTAACAATAAGGAAGTAGACTGTGCTATGAATACCTATTGATGCGGGATGAATGTAAACTGCACACTGCTGCACACACTGAAAGAGCCAATTGTCCATCAAAATAGCATATGTACAGGGAGATGGCCCTTCCTACACAGATACATCCACCTCCCCAAGGCAGTTAGCCAGGTTCCATGGATCAAGTTCAGTAGTGTAGGTGCATGGTTGCACATGAGCTACTGGCATAGAGAACAACAAAGGTTTGCCTAGAACCAAGTCACACATGGGACAATTGTGCATTGTCAATACTGAACACCTCAGTGCTGCCAACTTATGGAGATGCGTTGTGCATTGTCGCCTAGCCAAATCAAAGGGCCTCACTGTTGCATTTCATCTGCAATGCCATATGTCTAAATAGATGGGAGGTCCGGGCCATATAGTGCAACCATGTTACCACCACATCGGAATCTATTGTGTGTGTGGAAGTATCATGTCCCCTCCAGTGAAAGCACACTAAAACATGTTGGACAATACGCAACGCATGGTACATACATACTGACCAACAGTTTGGAAAACAAATCTTAGATAGCAGGTCAATGATCCAAACACAAGTTCTCAAGTCAAACAACCCACATCAGAAAAAACCTCACTGAAGCCCATGATCTCACACAATACCACAAACACATATGAGTCACAGACGACAGAAGATATCAACTGCCATGCTACATGACATTCCTATTGCAAGCACTAACAAAATACTCACTCCTATTATCTTTTGCAGCGGATCAGGACTAAGGAATCCAGCCATGGTTCATGACCCCAATCCCCAACCCAAGCACAGCAGCAGAGCGTGCCTATAATGAGGCACATCAGAGGACATGCACTAGTGTGGAAAGGACCTTTAGCATCCTAAAGTCCAGATTCAGGTGCCTGGACATCACAGGAGGCAACCTCCTAAATGCCCCACACATTGTGTATAAAATTATACATACCTGTGCTATCCTGCACAACATTTGGATGAGAAGGATCATCCCTCTATATGAGCCAGAGCAAGAACTGCCTGAGGAGGAGGAGGAGGAGGAGGATGGTGCCAGGGAAAATGAGGGGAAAAAGCAGAACACAGCTGCAGAAATGCACAGCAGACAACATATTGTACAAAATGTTTTCACTCAATAGTCACTCTACACACCTTGATAAGATATGCAAATAAACACCTTACTTGATCACACAATCCTGCTCTGGTTTCTTCATTCTCCATCATATGTTCCTTAGGAATGTGAGTATTACCTCAGGGAGCATGTTACAAATACAAATCTGACTATTTCTGATGCAACATCACATGTGATGCACATGATTGTACAGCAAACATCAAGCACATATAAAAAATACTCATCTCTTGAATTTCACATATGAATGACAAAATCAATGGACCACAGCATATGACTCGCATCCACGTTGCCAACATGGTCTCCTGTAGCACATGACTGTTTGACCTGACAGCCAGAATGGTAATACAAAATCCTGCTGACTGGTGAAGGTGGATTTAATATTACTATTTTAGAAATGCAACTTTTAAAAAGTGAGCATTTCTCTGCACTTAAATCCTTCTGTGCCATACAATCCACATCTGGCTGGGTTCAGTTGACAGCTCCCTTGTGCATTCACTCAGACACACTCCAAACACAGGATACTCAGCCTCACTTGCATACATCTGCATTTTGAATGGGTCTTCCTGTGCTGCGAGGGTGGAGGGACTGACACTTACATGTCAAAGGATAGTAGCCTGCCCTCACACAAAGGACTGCCACACCCCCTACTGGGACCCTGGCAGACAGAATTGAACTGAAAGGGGACCTTGTGCACTTCTATGCCACTCTTTGAAGTCTCCCCCACGTCAAAGGCACATTTGGGTATTTAAACAGGGCCTCTGCCCCAACCAACACAGACACTTCTTGGAGAGGAGAACCTGAACCAGAACCTGCATTCTGCCAAGAAGACCTGCCTGGCTGCCCAAAGGACTCACCTGAATGCTTTCTGTGAAGGACTGCTGCCTTGTTGTTGCCCTGCTGCCTTGCTGCTCTCTGGCTGTGGTGAGAAGTGCCCTCCAAGGGCTTTAATAGAGCTTTCCTTCTTTTCCCTGAAGCCTCAGGACCAAAAAGACTTCATCTTGAAGCACAGCCTGCCAGAAACAATGCACAGCCTGCACCGCAGTGAAAATTTAACCTCATGCAGAACCGGAATGACGCAGCCCTACTTCGCAATGAGGAGATCGATGCACAGCCCACTGGACCGACGCACAGCCGAGCCAGAACGCCAGAGAACAATCGATGTAGCACCTGCTGTGCGGTAGAAATTTCCACGCAAGGCCCACCGGATCGAGGCAGCCCCTGTGACTTTGTCCTGTCAGCACCAGAAATCCACTCATCATCACAGGGGTGTCCAAAAACCACGCTGCTCAAAGAGGATCCACGACTGAGTGACGGAAATCGACGCACAGCCGTCCCTGTGTGAAAACTAAACGACGCATTACCATGTGCGGCCCCAGAAATCGATGCACACCTCCTTGTTTTCAACGCATCTCTTCCTCTGCGGTTCTTTGCGGGGATTTTGAATGCGAACCAGGTACTTTGTGCTTGAAAGAGACATTTATTGTTTTTAAAAGACTAATGACACGTTATATCACTTTTACAGTGATATCCCAACATATACTTATTGCATCTTAAACATTTTCGACCTGCATCTTGTCAGATAAATATTCTAGATTTTTTAAACACTGTGTGGTGTATTTTTGTGGTGCTATACTGTGTTATTGCATGATTTATTGCACAAATACTTTACACATTGCCTTCTAAGTTAAGCCTGACTGCTCAGTGCCAATCTACCAGAGGGTGGACACAGGATAATTTGTATTGTGTGTGACTTACCCTGACTAGAGAGAGAGTCCTTGCTTGGACAAGGGGTAACCTGACTGCTAACCAAAGACCCAATTTCTAACAATGGCACACAACTATGACATCTCCAATCATAATGTAAAGAAGCGCCCCATACCTGAGGCAGTGGAAGTGAAATATCAGTGGAAACAGGAATGTATGAACAGACCCCTGACAATAGTAAGTGTGACATTTGCAATCTTTGAAAGGTGCTTGTGAGACAAGGGGGCATCATTTGTGAAAATGGATAGCATGAGTGTCCCAGGTATGACAAGCAATGTTCACAACACATGCCCTGCACAGTCCATCCCTGGAAATAAGTCCTGCCACTGCCATGTGTTACGTCTCTGTCCTTCCATCTTTAGGGGGCGCTGTAAACAGATTATCTGCTCCCTGGGAATCATCATTAACACTCACCCAGAGTCCCTTTCTGACTCCGGTTTGCTTCCCTTTTCCATATGACATGCCATAGAAGAACTATATTAGCTTGCATGGACTTCAGGTCCCATAATGCACTGCCTGGTAGTTGGTAAGACCTGTAATCTTCTGTCCATTGCTTCCTATGGTAAAAGTCTGGTTGACAATTTATATTGGATTCTCTCCTCTAGGAATTATGAGAGACTGAAGCTGCACACACCTGTGACCTCTCTTCTGCAGCCCTGCCATTTGACTCTGCCCTGCCCTTGCTGCTGTCTAGAACTGCTTATTAGCTGCCATTCCCTGAAGCTCCTCCTTGTTCTTTGGAGTACGAATCCTTTTTGTCCAGACCCCTTGTTGGATTGTGTTACAGTCCTGATTCAGCCTGAACCTGCTCTCTGTTTACACAGTCCTGTTCCTGCTTGTTCCAGTCAGGTCTGCTCCCTGTTTCTCAGCCTTGTCAATGTTTGTTTCTGCCAGAGCCTGCTTTCTGTTTCCCAGACATGTTCCAGCCTTTGTGTCAGCCTGAGTCTGTTCCCTGTTCCTGGCTTTGCCTCCTAGTTGGTTCCTTTGCTTTCTGTTTCCTCTTGGGTTATCGTGTCTGGTAAGTATCCCATCAGTCCTCACCTGTGTGGAAGAGTTTTCCTTTGTACTGGGGTTGGCACCTGGTTCCCAGGAGGCAAATCCAGCCCCCATCATTTGTATAGTGTTGCATGTAGTCTTTAGTGCCTAACAGTGACAGTGTGCTATGGCTGTATTTCAGGAATTCCCACTGTGTCTCCAGCCGGACTCCCAAGGGCTAGTCTTGTATATGTAAGTACAATCCTTGTTTGTGCCCTAAGAGTCCAGACACAGTCTCACTTCTGCTGCCTCCTTTCTATTGGGCTTGCATGGTGACTATCTGTAAGATTAATCTGCACAGAGACACTTACGTTCCCTGTTGCTGTGGAAAGTTCTGAGCCCTACTTTGTGTACAACCTCAGTGATAACCCCAGCGTGTTTGTCCATTACTGCCCCTTTCCATTTTTGTTCACACTAAGGTTGCTCTGCCTTCACCTTTCAGTTTTTTCTGCCTTACCATAGCTGGCCTTTCCCCTTGTATGCCTTTACCTGCTCTTCTGCTTTGGTACACTACCTCCTTGCTAGATACTCTGTGAACTCAAGGGGTACTCCTAACAGAGTCCTGACTAGACCCGCCCGAAACCGTGACACCATGGAGCCTAATCCTGACACAGTGTACACATGCCCACACACTTGAACTGGAAACATCTGTGAAAAGCACATCTGAAAATATATGAACACATGCAGCCAGGGCAGCAGGTACACCACAGTAACACAAGTAACATAGGTAATTGTAATGAGTCAAACTGACGTGTACCAAACATTTGATGGGTGGAATTAAGGCACAGTGTCTCAAACACAGAACGTACCAAACATTTACACATGTCAGACATTTGTGTAGTCCACACACAAGTCACCATGAAGTCATAACCAACAATTAATTACCTATGAGGGGTAACATCTCCTACATAGCACTCATCAGCCATCCTCAATAATACCTGAGGTTTGTTTGTCGTGTAAAATGTAATGTCCCCAAAGTCAAATTGCCACACACATCACATGGGTCAACACATATTACAAACACATATCAAGACTGTTGTAGATCACAGTTTGCCATCAGATGTAGATACACATTTGGAACACTTTTATACATTTGCATGACGTCCAATGTATTGCATGCCGTTCCTTCAGAAAGACACATATTGTTGTTACAGATCATTCACACCCAAAACACACAGTTGCATGCTCTAACACATGTGGCCAACCATCATACCACACACTGCAGGCCATACCATCCTATCTTCATGTTGATACAGGGTGCATGCATGTTAAATATTAGAAAATCACGCAATCACAGATTGAGTCAAAAATGTTGACGCAAATGTGTCGAAAAATCACGCAAATGCAAACTAACCATACATGAGCGTGAATTCAACCTGTGCACCACACGCATGCGGATATCCATTGATATTGAAGTCTACAGGTAATGCGTGTTATTTTGCTGCCCATGTAGGTTCTGCATCGAAAATATTCACTCAAACATCGTATGCATCAAAAAAATACACGCATGATGGAAATCGGGCCACAAAGGGGACAGGAAGTGATGTAATAGGAAATCCTATTTACAGGCATGGCACAGTGGGTGTACTTTCACTTTACATTCTGTGCTATTTCTCGACTATGTGGCTGTGTCTTGGTGTCTCGATTGCCTTTGTTGTATCTTGTGGTGTTTCTCTTGTGTCTTTTGTGAATTCTGTTTGTTTATTGCACCTGTGTATGTGATTTTGTGTAGTTTAGGGTCTTTCAGATTGTATTTGTACTGTCGGGTGTCTGTCTGGGGGTTAGATTAGTTGGGGTTCTTAGGTTTGGGCTGTAAGTTTCCTTTTTTTTATTTATTTTCCTTTTTTTTTTTTTACACATCCTCAGTTTTGATTTGTTGCTCAGGGACATGTCGGGAATGGCGAGGCTGACCCGCATGGGGGAGGAGGAGCCTGGGGGCTTTATGTGGCTGGTGGGCTACTTCCTTCCATTGATGCTGGAGATGGGTGGCGTGGAGGTGAGGCGGCTGGACCTCCTGGGTGTGGTGGCCCTGTTGGTGAGTATCACATTGACAAATGTGTACAGTAGAAGGCTCCTAAGTGACAGTAGCAGGTGTCTTGACGTGCTGCATGCAACGTTTGTGGCCATGTTGAATGCAAGCAGAACAAAGTGTTAGTGTCCCAGTACTGAGATGGAGTCCACATGTCTATACATGCTAACAATGCAGGCCTGAGGTTTGTTGAGTCATGTACAACTATCACTTAGGGGCACATGTACAAGGCTATTTTTAACTGTCACAAACAGCCTAGTTTTCAGAATTTGTGTGCTTAAGTCAAGAAAAAATATTTATTCCAACACACATACCCAGTTTTGACATTCTCCAATCACATTGCAGATCACACAACAGGGTTTGCTAGTGGCATTTAGGAAGGACCGTCCCTTCCTATTTGTGAGTCGCAGTCCGCTGATTGATTGTTTGGTGACTGCAAATGCCATCACAAAACAACTGCAGTTACCACAAGTTTTAAGTTGGTGCTAACCCATTCGCAAAAGGGAAGGGGTCCCTATGGGATCCCTTCCCCTTTGTGAATGCATGCCAAAAAATTGTTTAAGTACTGGAAGAATAGGGGTTTACCCACTTAACACTACGAGACCTGGGTAATGAACAACAATGTCTTAAAATGGAGTGGTCAAATAGTAGGAAAAAATATATGCATAAATTCCATCAATGATGCAATAAATCAATCATTGAATGTGCAATTTAATTGCTTTTTAATCAAAGCATCTTACCCCATCCCACCAACTAAGACAACTGTTCACATTGCAGTAGTCATTTTTATATACAACGACAAAAAGAGAACCCATTAACCTGTGTCATTACCTATAGTCCGAATGCCAACAAGGTATGGTCAATTATAGTTCGAATTGGAGAATCCTGGCAAGATTAGAGATAGAAAAACCATTGTTTGTGTTCAAAAGAGCTCGTAACTTGAGGGAACACTGGGTGAAGGCCACATACCCAGCAAAAAACAAAAGAGGTCTCAGAGATTTGTTACAATTACCCCCCTTACAAGGTCATTATAAATGCTAGAACTATGTAACGTGCCAATTCCCCAGTGAATCGAAGGAGGTAATTTTTAATGGATTGGTACATCGGCAAGTGAATTTCTCAAATTGTAACACAAAAAATGTAATTTACTGTATCAAATGCCCGTGTTACCAGATTTACATAGGGCAGACATCACAACCGGTCAAAACAAGGATACTCCAACACCGTTCCAGGATTAAATGTGCCAACAAGAGCGCACCATTGGTGGAACACTACTTTGAACTGAACCATTCATCGGAGGATATATGGTGGACTGTACTGGAGGTGGCTCAACCTAAAGGAGATGGACGATCAGTGTTGCAACAACTGATTAGGAAGGAAGCCCGATTTATCGAGAAGTTCGGAACAACGAGACATGGTTTGAATGATCAAGATGAAATCTGGGCACTGCTATAGCTTACCTTGAACATTGTTTCAGTTTTTGAATCCAAAAAAGAGAAGAAAATAGCCTGGTCTCTTGTATATTAGGGTGTTTTTATTAGGTATAGGTAATTCATTCAAATTTAATTACAGGTTTATCCATGTCTCACTAATCATGCCGATATAGTTTACATATTAGATCACTTTTAAAAAATATATATATTTTGGAATAGAAATACATCCTTGAAGATACATCCTATTTTTCAGAAATCTCTATGTTTCAACCATTGCAAAAGGTGTTATTAGTTGTATTACTTATTTTTAGTTACTGAATAAGGCTATGAAACACCTCTACTAGATGGCCGCCAAATAATATATAGAATAAATGTTAAGATGGCCTCTAGGGGTTGAGCTATAACGAGTGAATTAAAGTATGGTCAAGTAAATCTTCGTTTTTTCTTTTCCCCTCTATTTTTTGATTTTTCGAATTTTTTCATATTTTGCTAGCAATAGAATTGGTGCAGGTGTAGCTGAGGCGAAACATCACCCCACCTATACAGGAAAACGTTGTTCTTCAGGCCAATACTTTCAAGATGGCCACTGTTATCGTTTTTTATTCAAGCATAGCCAAGTAAGTCTCCGATTAGCCTTTCCCCCTTTTTTTTACTTTGTTCACCTTTTTTTACAGTTATATAGCAACAAAATGGGTGCAGGTTGAATTTATTCAATATCCGTTAAGTAAATAATCAGTTTCAGGCTGACATTGAAAATAGCTTCAAGATGACCGCCGTTTACATTTTATAAGCGTCCATCTAAGGAGTAGCTGGCTTTTCGGGCACTCCGATTTACGGGGGATCGATTTCACCCAGACCCATCTGTTTAGCTGCACTGTCTCCTAAAAAGACGCAAGCATTTAGGAGATTGCCCTTGGGACAAGTAAGTAGTAGAACTTCGTTGAGATTAAGTGATGGGGTCTCACAGGATACTTTTTTCTTGTTTTTTCCAATTGATTGAGGATCTCATGGTTTTGTATTATTTCCAGTTTATTTAAGTGATGTAGGAATCCACTCACACCGATCAGCAAATAACCCCATTGCAGGGTAAGTTTAGTATTTAACCTAATAGGTTTTGGTCATTTTGTATCCTTAAACATAGAGATTTAAAATTAAAAAACACGGGCATGTGACACAAGGGTGTTCTATATAGACCTGCGGAGCACATTCATGTAAACAATATTTTCACTGCATAAATAGCATGCTCTAATACTAAAACATGATTATGGGCAGTTCTGACTATTCATTTGGTTTTTAATTGTATTTTTAATTTTATTTTTGTTGCACTTGTATATAAGATTTGCACATTTGATGGTGTTTTGGTGGTAGCAGGTTGGATTCCAGTGATTTATAGTTATGTAGCTTACACTTAAGCTTACATTTACTAGGTGTGGTTCTCTCCACTAGTCCTGAGGAGGCCCAGAGTTGTAGGGGCCAAAATGCTTCCGCTGCATATTTTTGGAAGGTTGCAACCAATATTGAATTTTGTCCTTAAAGAACTTTATACCACAGGCCTTTCCATCTTTCCCTTTGAAAATAAGGATATTGTAGGTCTGGGATTTATTTTGAAACCATCTCTTTCATGTGGATCTTCAGCATAATTCCTATGGACACCACATGGCTCCTTGAATAAGGAGAGGACTGTCGGATTATTCATTGTTGTCTTATGTTTATTGTTTAGTGTTTTAGATTTGATGTGGTCTCTGTTTGTGAGACACTCACTAGAAGGTCTTGAAATGTTTATTTTTGTTGATGTATAAAAGAATGACTGCTGCAATTTGAACAGTTGTCCTAGTTGGTAGGATGGGGTAAGATGCTTCGATTAAAAAGCAATTAAATTGCATGGTCAATGATTGATTTATTGTATCATTGATGGAATTTATGCGTATATTTTTTCTGACTATTTGACCGCTCCATTTTAAGACAAAAAAATCTTTAAGAGCAGGCATCACTGTCTGCTTTAAACAAAAAAAAATAAAAGTTATAATATTTGTTTTTGACATGCTTTCTGTTTACCCGTAATGAAATAAGGCTGCATTTAAAAAAAGAAAATACATCTTTATTTGAAAGCAGTCACAGACATGGTGGTCTGCTGAGTCCAGCAGGCCGGCATCCCTGTGAGTGCCGCGATTCCCAAGGGGTTTGAAAAATCAGACCTACCTCATGAGTATTCATGAGGTAGGTCATTTGCTACCCCATTTGTGATTTGCAGTGTCATTGACAGTGTTATACATCAGATTATCCTACTCCCAAATTGCAAGGTGCTAAGTCTTGCAATGTGTGACTCACAAAACCTGATCTTCGTATATGTGGCCATTAGTCACACATTTCATGTGCAATGGCAACACCTGTGTCCATGCATTCTGTCAATGATAGTCAGATAAGACACTGTCAGTATACCACATTTCACTGTATCAGGACAGAAGAGTGGGTAATCCATGTTTAGCGCTAGATTGTCATCATTACACACACATGACCCCTGCCATTATGTTGGCAAAGGGGGCATACATGGCTGAGGGGACACTGTCAATGGGGCACTTGTTACCTACATATAACTGTGCCACATATGTCACGGACCACTGAATGCACGATAATTGCAGACTGAAAATTGAGCCACATGTCCATCACACAGTAACTCAGGGTCCCTTGATGCACAAGCCACAATACCTGAGTCACTTGTATTGCAGTGCACCAGGTAAGTGCCATTGAAATTGACACCAAAATACTAATCATGCCATGGAGTACCATCTGAAATGGATTAGCCACAAATGGTTGTAGTCGGGTCTAGCACCACTTGATTGTTAGGCCCAGTGCATGTGCGCAGATGTGTGGCTATCACTCACTGGAGTGTCAATGTGAGTTTGCAGTGGTATGTCTGTTGTACTGTCTACCTGCAGGATCGCCAGCTCACTCATGTAAAAGGTTACACACTGTGAAATGTTGTCCACAGGTTTGGACAGTTATCTGACAATGGGCATATATTTCCTTTCCATGTCTTACAGGTGAACCTGTCCCCTATACCATTGGGGAAGTGGCTCAATTTCAGGACCCAGACGTATCCAGTAAATGTGAAAATGTCTGTCCCGTGTAGTGATTGCAGCTGTTGTGTGAGTGACTCTTGTGTGTTGCACTCATTGCATGATATGATGAGCTGGCACGTGATCTGATATCTTACTCAGCTTGATGTTGACAAAGTGTTCCGTGCAAAGGTTAGACATTCACAGGCAGAGAGTCATATCTTGGGAGTCATGTGCTGTGCAATAGGCAGCAGCGTGTGAACGAGGTGATTACTAGCCAAATGTAGGCCCACATGTGACTTGGAAGTGCTCCAGTGTCAGTATATTGGCACTGGGTCACACCCTCATTCTGACAACACAGTGATGCATCAGTTTTCCACACAAAATTGTGCATCCCTGTATTGTAATGTACATGTAGGACTGTATGGGTAACTGTCCCCCAGCATCTAGCTTCATAAGTTGCACTCCATTTGCGTGACACTTATGTGGTATGTAATAGGCGTGCATGCAGGTCAAAGCCAGACGTGTGCTGGCTCAATGTGGGTGTTTTGGGAATTGTGTTGGCAGAGCAGGTGTTGATGGTTGTCCACATCTGGACACATGAATGTAGATGTGAATGACCGATGGATACCTTATTCCTAGGTGGCAGACCTCCTCACATGTGTTCCACTCACTAAATACATGTACAAGTGGACATGCCTTTGTGGTTGTCCTCGACAGTTGCCCATCCCCCCTGAGGTACAGTGGTAGGGGAACAACATATATGTAGATAGATTTGATGTTCACAGTGTAGATGACAGTCTTGTCATTCAAGCATGCATGTGTCCCAAACAACACTGACCCCTTATGATTAGCAACTGCTTACCATCTTGCCAATTACATCTATAAGTCAATTGTCTTGTGTGCTTTGAAGTTGCCTCAGATGATAATGATTAGTCGGCCTGGCCCATGTGAAGTAGTTGCAGCCTTTGCATTGTGACACATTGCTCTACATCAATGCACAGATCACTTTATTTGGTCCACTCTTGTTGTGCTTTGCTGTGGTGTAAAAGACATGATGGGTAGGCAGCGTTGCCATTACATTCAGCAGGGACAATTTATTATCTGGACTGTGATTTGGACTGCACATGCAAATCGAGGCGGAGTGTTAGATTATCATCTGTACATGCATCACAAAATGATGACACTGATGGTTGCCTGTCTCATTTTTACACAGCCAACATGGATGCTGCGGAAATCAGGGCTTTCCAGAAGCGGGCAGTGCGATACCGACACATCTTGAATGTGGAGTCTTGGTACCGAAAGATGGCATCACGCTATCAAAGAGAGCGAGCCATAGGGGAATGGCGGGCTTTCAGCCAAGGGGGACCGGCATTGGCCACAAAGGTTGTAGCCACCACCACAACTACACACAGTACCACAGCTGCCACCGTCACATCTGTCCCACCTGCTGCACCGTCAACCTCTGGACCACAGATCACCACACCTGCTGCACCATCAACCTCTGCAACACAGACCACCACACCTGCTGCAATGGTCATGGCCACAATTGTTGTTGAGCTGCAGAGGGAGATGACGAAGGTGTTAAAAAAGCTGGACAGCATTCAGAAGGATGTGGACAACAACACATGGAGACTGAAGGCAATTAATAAGACACTGAGGAGGGCCAACCTGTGAACTCTTGCCTACCCTTACCCCTAGTTTAGTCTCCCCCTCCTTATTCCTCATCCTGTTTTGTAGTAGGTTTAGGGGGTTTAGGGTTAGGTTAGAGTAGGGTAGTTGTTTAGATAGGATAAGTAGTTTTTTTTTTTTTATAATATTACATGTTAGTTTGTGGGTGGGTGGGTGGGGTTTAATGTTGGGGCTTTTGTGTATTTAAAAAAATAAATACAAATATAAAAATATATATATATATATATATTTGTTTAGTATTAGGTAGCATATGTTTAGTTTAGTATATGTTGTCCTGCATGTGTCTCGTCATATAAGGGGGTTGGGGGGCAAATGTTTAGAGTGTGGTAAGTAAGCTTAGCATAGGGTACATAGGGCCAGTTGTGGGAAATGTATAGTTAGGATAGATTAGGTTAGTATAGGTGTGTTACATAGTTTTAAGTTCTGTTCCGTGCATAGTTATTAAAAATGTAGATACTCCCTTACTGCCTGTGTCATATGCCTGGGGCTCAGGGTCTTTGCATGAGTGTACAGTGCCAATTGTCTGTTGGCCTGTGAATTCCGTCCTGCATCCACATCCCTCTCTGATATGTTAATTCCCATTCCAACTGAGCTTTCACATTGGCAACTAGAACAAATCTAAATCTTAATGCATCTGCCATCCATTGTACCCACCACTCAACGTGACTATGGTTCCCATGTACTGGACAGGTAGGTGTGCTTTTTAAGCTGTAATTGTTTGGATCCTGTGTTGGGATGTTGAGCACTGTGGGACGTCTGCCTGCAGCCTGAAGTTCATGTAAACACTGCTAAACTGAGTAGTGCCAATTTCAGATGAGGTCAAGTATACAAATTTCACGCCAATGTTTTTTACTTGTACTCCCAGCTGATGTTATTGGCCAGCACTCTTACACAGCCATTCCTGCTGTATGTTGTGGGTGAGGCATGTATGTTTTAAGCAAATGTCACATACACAGTGACTTGCTTGTAGGGGATGTGGCCAGCATTGACGTTCATCTCGTAGATACCTTGTGCGTAGATATCTGCCCACATTATTTCTGCACTCTGGTTTTGACACTCTGTGACCATAGACATGTTACACGCATCACAAATCTCCAGAAAAATAGATGTGTCACATTACACAGAGACAAAGTGGGTGTGTAGGTGCTGTTTATTTTAAAGTGCTGTAGTGAAATATTTACATAGTCCAGGTCTGTGACCCCATAAGTGTAAAGCATTCTATTGTGACGCAACACAAGTGCAAGGTTGAGGGACATGTCATTGAACACCCTGAGGTGAAGTGTTGTTCAGTGCAGAGGAACATGAATTGCCAATGGAGTAGTGAGAGACAATGGCAGTCCATGGTGGAAAGGTTAACGGTGTGTCGGTGAAGAGTGCATGTCATCAACGGTAGTAACACTGGCATGTTCCCAAGCACAGGACAAAGGGAAATCACTGCCCATGTGGAATGGGCTAGTGCTACCGGGTACTCCTACGGGTGAAGATGATATGTTCCACATCTTCATCCTTTGATGTGTGTGTCATCTCCTCTGCCTTTGATAGTGGTGGTGGTGAGTTTGAGGGGGCCACACACAGTTCAGTGGTTGGAGAAGTAGACACCAAATTCCTGGCAGCTGCCATCTGTGGAACTACATATATCATCACTGCAGCAAGAAGAAGGTGCTGATTATTGAGTATTGCAGCAACATCCCTGTGGTAGGCAGCCATGTCTGCCCTGAGGGAGGCCAGTTCCCAGTGCATGAGTCCTGCTTGTTGTCATGCACGCAGTAGCAAGATTGGGAGGGCAGGTGTTGTGGCAACTTCCTCACAGCAGTGGTTAGGTCCCTAACACACTGTTGGATTCCATGCAGAAGGGACTGTGTGACTTATTTGGCTGCTGTGTGTTCTGCGGACATCATCATGCACATGCGCATCCCCTCAAGGCTGGCTGCCATAGTTTGCATCCCCGCCCGCACCTCCTTGGCTAGCTCCCGCTGTACTCCTGTTACTGTCCTCTCAAAGGTGGTCCCTGTGTCATCAGAGTCCTCAGCTGTGTTTGAGCTGGTAGGTCGTTCTATTGGGGTGGTGGGTGGGTCCTCTGGGATGGCTGCTACATGAATGCTCCTCTTTGCGACTGGAGGTGGTGACTGGAGGGTTCCCAGGACATCTTGGAGGGTTTCCTGACTGATGGTTGTCAGCTGGTCATCCAGGTCATCAGGGTAGTCCAGGACAGGCAGATCCACAGGAGAGCCATTGTCCTCTGAAATTAGATATTGTACAATTAGTGTGTCTGTGTTGTGCCAGTTGTAATGTGGTGTCACTGACTTCCTATTAGTGGTACATTATCATCTTGGTTCCCATGCATTGTTCCTGTCATTAATGTTTGCAGTCTCTCAGCCCTATGCCCCACCTGCATGTCACATGCAGTTTGGGCAGTTTGGGTAATTGACTGTGTCACATCTTCTAGGTGTGGGTTCTGTCCAAATTGTGGCTTACCATTTTCTTGTCCTCATCAACCCTCTGCTTCCATTTACATGGTGAGGCCTTGCATTGATTATTGGTGTGCTTATGTCACAGCACCAAACATAACAATATGGCCCTGTCCCAGTCCATCATTTTTTATATACACCTATGCGGTGCTGAGACCTAGCACTACACCATGCATGGAATTTCCATGAGACAACGTACGTGTTACCATTGGTAGTTTCTCATGTTGATGTTTGCGTATGTGTGCTACATTGCATTGCACTGATGGACCTGGCAGAGTTCAATTTCCTCTTGTGACTGTGTGGGTGTGTTTGCCTTCCTACACACATATGTCCTCCCCCGCAATGCAGTTGTCTTAGCACTATGATCCTGAGATGTTGCATGGTGGCATTGCAGCTATTGTGACACAGGCACAGGGGTAAACCCATGGATGGGCAGCATAGGTATGAAATTACTGCTGTGTACATCATTATAGAGGTGACAGTGCCTGATGGTTATTGAGTCTATGGACATGACCAGTTGACAGGAGTTGCACTTGGATAGGGATTGATGGGGATTGATCACGTAGTCATGCTGAACCCTCATTTGGAATGTGTTTGTTCCATTGCACCTAACTAACTGTCATATCCTAATTGACCAGCGCACACAGCACAGGTAGTTGTGGCAAATATTGTCGATGGGGAATGTCACTTGAGCCAATGGCCTGAGACTGGGCATTGTCCTCTAGTTTACATTCTGACAATACCAGCTGTCATGTGACAAAAGACTAGTTTTAAGTTCTACCCTACCTTCCTGATCTGCTTCAGCATTTCCAGCAGCCTTGGCATGGTGGTGTATCCCCATGCAAAGGTTGTTGGTGTTGTGTTGTGCTGTGCCCCTGGATGACCCTGCACAGCCCATGCACCTGGCATGGGCAGTGCAGGGAGTCCCATGCCATGCCTCTTTGCCCTTTCCAATGCCTGATTTCCAGGGCTGACATGCATTGTGTAGTAGGTATGTGCCTCCCCCTTCTTGCACTTGACATTTTGGCATTTTGGTCCCCAATGCAACTTACCGAGCATATGTGTTGTTTCCTGATAGTCTGCACTGTCCTGCAATACCAGTGATGATTTCCTCCGGGATGACGGCTGCAACTATCTCCTCCATGTCGTCCAAATCCTCTAGTGGTGCTGGACTCCCACCTCCGGTCTGCCATCCTGTTCCTTGCCATTTTTTCCTTTGTCCTCCGCTTGCAGTCATGCCAGTGTTTCTTGCACTCAATGACAGTTCTTCTGACCTCTGCCACACTGTTAATCTTGTCCACAATCTGTTGCCAAATTGCCTCTCTCCTCCCAATTGGCCATTTAGAGGTGATAAAGAGTTGATGCTGGTGTTCCATCACCCCTCTCACCAGTATTTCATGCTCCTCTGCGCTGAAGCAACACATCCTCTTCTTCTTGACTCTCCTCTGGGTCTTGTCTGTGTTCTCCTGGCTGGTTCCTGGCTCTCTTGGGTCTCCCTGGGGTATCTTCTGGCTTCTGGGATCCATTTTGGGGCTCCTTTGCACTGTTTGCTCCGTTTGTATCGCTTTTTGACACTATTGAGGGGAAAAATGGCGCATCTCCATATTGCAACGTGTTTACACCAGATTAGAGTCATTTTTCCTGCGTTCACGTCATTTTGCCTTACGACAGGGCACAATGGTTAGCGTCAGGAAAAATGACTCTAACCTCTTCTTAGTGCCACCCAGCATCAAAGTAAAATATGAAGCACGTGTGGCATTAAGAAATGGCGCTAGCCAGCGCCAAACATTTTGACGCAAAACTGCGTTAGTGCAGTTTTGTGTCAAAAAGTTTAAATCTGGCCCATAGTGTGTTGCAGTAGTAGAGTCTGCTAGTAATCGGGCCTCTATTACTGTTTTACTAATGTTTTCTAGTAGCCACTTGAAGGGTTTTTGTAGCATCCCCATGATGTCGAAGCAGATGGAGGTCACAACGTTTATCTGGGCTGACATGTCAAGTTTGGATATGGTGGTGGAAGAACTACAATAACACTGTCCTGGCATACATTTTAGCAACAACCATCGGCATGGTAGGGATGTCCTGTGTCACAGTACCAATTGTACTGCCAGGTACTTGACTGAAAGTTTCACCTGTACCTGGTCACAGTTCCAACTAAATTGCGGAATTAGAATGTCCAACGCCCAAGTAATTAAAATCATTTGTAGGGCAAACCCCTATGCATGTCGTGGGACTTTACTACAGAAGAGTGAGCCAGATTTTGTTTTTGGAGAGACTGCATTTTTTTTTATAAACCAAAGAAACCAACTGTTAAGCCCCCTTATTTCTACCTACAATAAAGTATTATTTGATGCAGTGAAATACTTCAATAAAATAAAATGATTTTGCTGTGAAGAGCAGAGAATGAATGCACATGAAGGGCAGCATAGACCCCCAAAATTATATGTGAGTATCCCTTTCTTCTGATCTGAACTGGGGCCATTGGCCAAGCCATTCATTTCATTCTCGAGCCTCATCAACTGCTTGTCCTGATGATGACTCTTTTATCCACATGGTTCGAAACACCATCAACATTACCCCATAGGTTCCACAAATGGCTAATCCTATGCCTATTTTTAATTATAAATTCTGATATCAAACAAGGACCTCTATGTTCATAACTTTTTCTCTCAAGTTTTGTTTACCAGCACTCCTTGTGAACCACACTGGGCAGCGAGCACAATCTTAAAATGCTCGCCATTCTCTGTTTCTTTCTGTATCTTTAACCCCTCTGGTGCCCAGGACGTAATGGTTACATCCTCGGTAGCACCTGTAACTGTAACGTCCTGAACCCAGCCCACAGGGAGAGCGCTAGCGCTCCCCCTATGGGCTCCCACTCCCTCCCCTGGGCAAGGATGGAAGGGGAATCGCTTCCCCCTCCACCCCCATCCTCCCCAGTGACGTCTCATCAGAGACTGCCCCCATTGAGCTGGAAGCTCAGCTTCCAGCACAAAAGCTTTTCTCTTCTGATCAGGGGGTGGGGCAGGCAGAGGACATGAAAGGAAAGGAAAGGCCTTTCCTTTCCTTTCATGACTGTCGCAGCATTTCTGCAGCCCGATCGTGAAGCGATCGAGCTGCAGAAACACCCACTAGACACCAGGGATTTGTGTTTTGTTTTAAAAGGGACATGAGGGGAGCAACCCCTTGAGCAAGGGTCGCTTCCCAGGGGGGCAATTTTTTATTAGGCCTCTTCTGCCCCCCTGGGGGCAGATAGGCCTATTTTTATTAGGCCAATCTGCCGCCAAGGGTGGCAGAAACTACGAGACACCAGGGATTTGTTTTTTACATCAGTTTCAGCTTTCTCCCCGCATACTACAAGGTCTTACCCCAACGCCAAGCAAGAGGACATTTGATTATTTTGGGTTTTGGTTTTACATTCGGGCCTTGAGAGCTCATCTAACTTTCAAAATCATCCCACTTGGAATGGTGGGGGCTGCAATTTTTGGACCGCGGGACGCTGCCATGTAACCAAATCTACAAGACTTAGGCACATCTGAAAACTGAACATCTGGCTGAGTCCAGGGTGGTGTGCTTCACATGCACCTGCACCATTTTCTTACCCACGAAAGTAAAATCTCACATATTCAGGCAGAGTTGCCACAATCCTTGGTCACCGGGGAACTATTTGATTCCGGCATCCTCCCTACTAGAGAGGACAGCCTGACACTATCAAATTTTCAGCCTCTCTGTACAGAGAAGATAAGAAAGTTTATGACAAAAAACAAAACTGGATCCCCTAATGACCCATGTCCGCCTTATGTTTTACAGCTTGTCCCGGATCTAGTTTCAACCACCCCGTTCCCATATTTCAGGAGATCTTGACCTTGGACATGTTTCCCTCTTCTTGGAAAGAAGCAATGGTGATCCCCTTAAAAAAGAAGATAGATGGCAAGTCAAATGATCTTAAGAATTTAAGACCAATTGCACTATTGCCTTTTCTATCAAAGATTCTTGAAAAACATATTAATAAAGAACTAGTTACGTTTTTTCAACACTCAGGTTGCCTAGATCCTTCTCAACATGGTTTTAGGAAAAACCATAGCACGGAATCAGCTATCATCACTACTTATGACACGATTCGGTAACTAGTTGATGAGGGAGTGGGTACAATTCTGGTGCTTCTCGACTTTCTCGACTCATCTGCAGCATTTGATACAATCTCCCACCAAATTATTATACACCCCCTGCATCAAGCAGGCATTAGGGGTTCTACACTTGACATCTTGAGATCCTTCCTTGAGGACAGATCCACTACAATAATTTGTAGATATTTTAAAGCCCCCGCTTACCACCTACCTTGCGGTGTTCCACAGGGCTCTTCTCTTAGTCCTACTTTGTTCAACCTGTATATGGCCCCATTAGACAAACTGATTTGTTTGTTTGGCTTCAGGACTACATCATATGCAGACGATACCCAACTAATCATTCCCATTGACAGGGACTGGGAAGAAGTTGCTGATCGTTTTCATCATTGTATGGGGGAGATTAATAAACGGATGGGCAGAAGCTGGCTCAAGATGAATGGGGATAAAACCGAAATCCTTTTATTTGGATCCAGTAAAAATGTATGGAGCAACCGGTGGTGGCCATCAGTGTGTGGAGAATTACCCATGCCAACTGGCGCCACTAAGAACTTGGGAGTTACATTTGATATGGCTTTATCCTTCAAGCCCCACATAAACTCTATCACCACATTATGTTTCTGGACTCTGAAAATATTGAGGAACATTTTCCCCTATCTACAGGAAAGACTTAGAACAATGGTGCTGTTCGCCCTGGTGATCTAAAAAATTGACTACTGCAATGCATTATTACTCAATATTGATAAATTGTGGCTCAGTAAGCTTCAATTAATCCAGAATACTGCTGCTCGCCTGATACTCAATCTTCCCGGTTCCTCCTCGGCCAATGCTATGTTGAAGCAGCTACACTGGTTACCAATGAAGAAACGTATTGTCTTTAAGACTATAGACCTCATTACAATCCTGGTGGTAAATCCCGCTTTCTGCTGTGCAGAAGACCGCCAACATACCGTTGCGGCAGCGGAATTCTGCTACAGGCATTACGACTCACAGCTCGAAATCTGCCACAATGCAGACACCCACTCATGTCCGCCACACCAAAGGTCAGTGATAAACTGGCAATACCAAAACCTACACCGTCACGCCAACAGGAATATGCCCACACTATCACAACCCATTAATCAATGCGGCGGTCTTTCAACCGCGGTATTCCATTGGCGGTACACACCGCTGCACTCAAAATACACACACATTTACAAAACACAACCACATTGGACAATTCAAAATACACACACCTGATACACATACACACACCACACCCACACACCCAATCCAATATAAAACCTACAGCCACATCACCCACAAACCCTTACAACCAAAATTCTGAAAGAAGGCCAGAGAGAGAGACTACCTAACACAACACCAGCATCCACAGACACACAACACCATCACTCATAAAACATCCACGCACCTCAAACATCACACATCAACACATCCCCTCACACATCACAACAGACAGAACCTCACACATCACCCACACCACATCATGGCACCTTGAAGACACCCCAGGTTCTCTGAGGAGGAACTCAGGGTCATGGTGGAGGAAATCGTCCGAGTAGAGCCACAGTTATTCGGATCACAGGTGCAGCAGACATCCATTGCAAGGAAGATGGAGCTATGGCGCAGAATTGTCGACAGGGTTAACGCAGTGGGACAGCATCCAAGAACACGGGATGACACCAGAAAGAGGTGGAACAACCTATGGGGGAAGGTACATTCAGTGGTATCCAGACACCAGATTGCTGTACAGAGGACTGGCGGTGGACCCCAACCTCCTCCCCACAACTAACAACATGGGAGGAGCAAGTCTTGGTGATCATGCATCCTGAGGGCCTCGCAAGAGTAGCAGGAGGACTGGACTCTGGTAATGCAAATCTTTACTACTTTATCCCCCCCACCCCACCTGCATGCCATCACATACTCACACCCTCACCCTCACACCCATCACCCTAACAACCCACAGATACCCCACTAACACAACCCACAAATCCCGAAATCAAGCCCTGCCTGTAACACCAATGCATGGACACCCATCACCAAAGCATGTCCAGTAGAGAGACTCACTCATGCCCCAAAATCACCAATCACACAAGGGCCACAGCAATAATGCAAGCACAGGAGTAGAGGGTAACTCACCCATTGCACAAGATGGCACACACATGTACAATAACTACGCATTTACACCCCAACAGGACCCCTATCCAACGTCACCGGACAGGAGGTGCCAGACATATCCAGTCCCCCCACAGAAGAGGGCCACAGTGACGACAGCAGCTCTGCACGCCTTGATCAAGATGACCAGCCCGGCCCATCAGGGACCCCGGGACAGTCGGTTCCCCTGACACAGTCACAAACCACCTCTGAACCTCCCCCTCAGGAAACACTGCCACAGCACCTACCCAGCGGGCCGTCCTTCTGTCCCCAGGACACGTCAATCAGCAGTGTGTCCACCACTACAGGGAACCCAGGCAACCCCACTAACACAGGACGATCAGGGACCTGGGGGCAGTGGCAGTGGGTACATGGTTCAGGGGACAGAGGCACAGCATAACAGGGAAGCTGGGAGGACTGCTGTGCGACATGGGAAGGAAAGGCCCAGGGAACCCACTCTCCACGAGGCACTCTCCAACATCATGGGAGCTTACCATTATTCCCAGGAGACCATGGGCACAGTACTTGCCAAGTTTCAGGAGACCCAGCGGCTGCAGGAGGAACCCTACCTGGGGATCAGGGAGGACTTGAAGTCCATCAACACCACCCTGGTCACCATTGCAGGGGTACTGGCAGACCTTCTCAATATAATAATTCTCAAATAGACTGGACACTGCCATGGACATTCCTCCACCATCACCCCAGCCCATTTTACAACCCCCTCCACTTATTTGTACAGAAATAAACACACTTGAATCACAAAGCAATCTGGAGTCAGTCTGTGCTTTCACAAATGTGTAATTGCAAAATCTCTGGAATATAGCAATGCCAATGTACTTGTTCACATACCAATGTAACACAGCTGTAGGCCAGCAGTAAACATTGCAGAAGGCACAAAGTGGGCCCCAGATCTGTGAAATGGAAAGGCAAAGTAAGAAGTCAGGTTCCATACACTGAGTGAAAATGCCAGACTTATGCTAGCTCCAACAATAGTATGAAATGTGGGAAGCAGTTACATCTTCTTACCTGTGTCTCACTGGAAGTATTACATGATGATGTTGTTTCGGTTGTCGACATCTTCTTCTTCTGCCTCCTCTTCTTCACTGTCCACAGGCTCCACAGCTGCCACAAGACCACCATCTGGCCCTTCCTCCTGCAGAAAAGGCACCTGGCATTGCAAAACTAGGTTGTGCAGCATACAGCAGGCCACGATTATCTGGCACACCTTCTTCAGTGAGTAGGATAGGGAGCCACCTGTCAGATAGAGGCACCGGAATATGGTCTTCAGGAGGCCGAAGGTGCGTTCTATAATCCTCCTAGTTTGTCCATGTGCCTCATTGTAGCGTTCCTCTGCCCTTGTCTTGGGATTCATCACTGGGGTCAGTAGCCATGACCATAGTCACCTGCAAATGTCGAGGGACAACTGTTAGACACACTAACCCTTAGGGACAACTCCATACCCAGACACCTATGTCAACTGTGTTGGGACCTTGGCTTCACCTATTAGCCACACACGGTGCCTCAGGAGTTGCCTCATCACATAAGGGATGCTGCTATTCCTCAAAATGTAAGCGTCATGCACTGAGCCAGGATACTTGGCATTCACATGGGAGATGTACTGGTCTGCCAAACACACCATCTGCACATTCATCGAATGGTAGCTTTTCCGGTTTCTGTACACCTGTTCATTCCTGCGGGGGTTGCAAATGGCACATGTGTACCATTAATGGCACCAATGATGTTGGGGATTTGTCCCAGGGCATAGAAGTCACCACCTGAGGGAAAATGATGTAGCTGTGCATGTGTTTCAGCAGGGCAGATAACACTCTGGACAACACGTTAGAGAACATTGGTTGGGACATCCCTAATGCCATGGCCACTGTTGTATAAAAAGACCCACAGGCCAGTAAATGGAGTACAGACAGAACCTGCACTAGAGGGGGGATTCCTGTGGGATGGCGGATAGCTGAAATCAGGTCTGGCTCCAACTGGGCACACAGTTCCTGGATTGTTGCACGATCAAGTCTGTGTGTGATTATGATGTGTCTCTCTTCCATTGTCGACAGGTCCACCAGGGGTCTGTATACCGGAGGATGCCGCCATCTCATCACCTGCCCCAGCAGACATGCCCTATGGAGGAGAATAGCGAGCAGAGAGTCATCCAACACTGAGGTATCACAATGTGTTATTTGCTGAAACATTGGTAATTCGCAATGTGCCGGTATCTCTCTGTAATCCCAGCCTAGATAAGTGTGACGCAGTTTTTATCCATCCCATGTGGGACCCTGAAATGGCGGCTGCCTGACCTGTAAGGTGGGACAAGGGGAAATGAGGTAACTGCGCTGGCGTTGTACACCGCCGCGGTGGGCGGTCGAACACCATGGCACAATTCAGCATTGGTTAACATTGGGCGGAGGTGGTGCCCTATGGGTCCCAGGAGCCAATGACGATGTACGCCGGCGGTGACGGTACACACTGCCGCGGACGTGACCGCCATTTTCTATCTGTTCACTCACTTGATACCTGACCTTCAACAGGAGAGGAACTACACTGCAAGTGCTGCTGTGACCTGTGTCTGGAAGCGACGATGGCTATAGTGTCTGGGGAAAGGGTTCCTGCCTTCACTTCGGAGGAGTTGGAGAAACTGGTGGCTGGGATCCTCCAAGAGAACAAGCAACTGTACGGTCCTCCAGACAAACAGGTGAGTACACTGTGAGCATGCTGCGTGGGCAATGCCTGTTTTGAGTGGTGTGGATGGAAGATACATGGGGGGGCTGAAGACTGCATGTGAGTATGGTGAGTGTATGTGCGTCAGGACATGGGTGGGAACTGGTGGGCAATGAGTATGACGGTCTGGACGGGTGAGTAATGTCCTTTCATCCTGTACCTTTCCTCTAGGTCAGCGCCCACCAGAAGAAGGGTATTTGGCGTGCCATCGCCAAGGACGTCCGGACCCTGGGGGTCTACCATAGACGGAGCACCCACTGCCATAAAAGATGGGAGGATCTGCACCGCTGGAGCAAGAAGACAGCGGAGGCCCAGCTGGGGATGGCCTCCCAATGTGGAAGGGGTGCCCGTCACACCATGACCCCCCTGATGTACCGGATCCTGGTGGTGGCCTATCCATAGTTGGATGGGCGCGTGAGGGCATCACAGCAGCCACCAGGGAATGAGTACACTCTCATTCAGCTGACTCTGCGTGCATTACGAGGTGTGTGGGTGGGGAAGGTAGGCTGTGGATTCCCCTAGGCCAGGGCGAACTTGGTAGGCAAGGTCCCTTGTTAGGCAGGCTCTGTGGCACCCCAACCCCACTAGTGGTAATCACCATCTACACCCTCCCTTTTTGTTTTGTCTCCTTGTTCTTGTGTGCAATAGCATCATCTGGCGGAGGCGCAGTGGCACCAGAGCAGGAGGGAGCTGCAATCCACTTTGTCCCTGGAGGGTGAAGCAACAGAGTCTGAAGCCACCCGTGGGACGGAGGTCGAGGGGAGCTCCACGACGGGGAAAGGAGCATACACCAGTGACAGCAACTCCTCCTCTGATGGGAGCTCCCTTGTGGTAGCGCGTACCTCTGCACCCAGCGCATCAACAGGTACAGCCGCCACCCCCCTACCAACACCGCCCTCCCAGCAGCCCCTCAGCGTGTGTCCCGTGCCCACTCACCAAGGAGGGTGGGCATCTCCTTTGCCCAAGGCACCTCAGCCCCTGCCCCAGTCAGCCCTGCTGCCCTCAGTGTGGAGGCTATTGACCTCCTGAGATCCCTCACTGTTGGGCAATCTACCATTTTGAATGCCATCCAGGGTGTTGAGAGGCAATTGCAACAAACAAATCCATACCTGGAGGGCATTCATTCTGGGCAGGCGGCCCAACAGAGAGCATTTCAGGCTCTGGCCTCAGCACTGATGGCAGCCATTGTCTCTGTGTCCAGCCTTCCCCCTCCAACTTCCTCCACCCCGACCCAATCCCCTGTACGTCAGCCTATCCCAAGCACACCATCAGACCAGCATGCACACTCATCAACACACAAGAGTGGACATGGCAAACACAAGCACCACACATCCCACAAGCACTCACACAAGCACCATACCCATGCAGACACAGCAACATCCACTGCCTCCACTGTATCCCCCTCCTCCACATCTTCCTCCTCCCTCCCTGTCTCATCTCCACTCACACCTGCATGCACTACATCCTCAGCCACTACCTACATCACCAGCACGCCCATCACCACACACCGCTCATGTGCACTCACCACCCCCACTACCATTCACACATCCCCTGTGTCCCCTCCCAGTGTGTCTGTGAGCCCTTCTCCCAAAGTACACAAACGCAGGCACACACACACCCAACAGCCATCCACCTCACAGCAGCCTCTGGCCCATGCACCTTCACCCAAATTCAGCAAACGAACACCTCCTTCAACCACTACCTCTTCCTCCACTTCCAAACCCTCTCCATCTTCTCGTCCCAGTGTGTCTAAAAAACTTTTCCTGGCAAACTTTGACCTCTTCCCTTCTCCTCCCCCCCCATCCTTCCCCCAGGGCCAGGCTTTACCTGTCCCAGCCCAGCACCTGAGCCACCAAATCCCCAGACACAGTGGTGCCAGCAACTGCGGGGTCATCGAGTGTGTCACCTATCAGGGCTGCCAGTGTGCCACGTAGCGAGGGCAAGGACATTCCGCCACCTGCCAAGGTGAAGAAGGTGCCCACATCCCGGAGGGAGAAGCCGCACCTACCAGCCACCAAGGGCTCCACCAAAACAAAAGGGGACAGTGTCAAGACATCTGTTGCACCATCAAAGTTGGGGAAGGGACAAAAGCAGAAGAGCAGGTCAGGACAGGGCACGGTGGCACCGACTGAGGGACTAGTGTCACCCCTTCTGTCCACGAATACACCAACCTGTACGGCGGCGAACACCGCAACCTACCCACCACCTGCACTGCCACCAGCACCGCCACCTGCACCGCCTCCAGCACTGCCACCTGCACAGCCACTTGCACCACCACTGGCACGTCTGCAGCCTCAGCAACAGTCCCCAGCATCTTCCCCAGTAGGCAGCTGTCCGAGGCTGCAGGAGACGTACTGCTGTGTCCCTCAACAGGTGCTGACACATGCACCACCGCCAGCACAGCCGCCACAGACACCGCCGCAAGCACCGCCACCAGCCCTGCGACGTGCTCGGACAGTGGCACCACCGCTGACATGGCTACCATTCCCAGTGGTCAGTCGTCCGAGACTGGAGGAGACTTCCTGGACCCTGTCCAGCTTCCATTAGGCATGACTTCCATCACTGTTTGCACCTGCAGGTAGAAGGCGAAGCCGCAGCAGTGTGGGGTGTGTCTCTGCCCCCATGGCGTATCATGCTCCCTGTTCCTAGGCAATCTCGTGAGGGACTGGGACCGGCCACACTGCATGTGGAGCACTCTGGGCACAATGCCCCCTCCAGTGGAGAAGTGTGGCACAATGGTTAGAGCGGCAGACCCTGAAGCAGAGTTCTGGCTCAAGACCAGGGTTCAAGTCCCGCTTCGGCAGGTCTTGGGCTCAATTCCCTTGGACCAGATAATTCTCGCCTCAGTGCCTAATCTAACTAATGAGTCCCACTCTGCAACTCTGGGCAATAGCTTGCTTAATCTCCACACCGGCCCCAACAGCGCTTGGATGCCTGGCTTCACCCTGGGGGTGCCCAGGAGTGGGCACCTCACAGGGAAAAGCCAGGAGGGGTTCCATAGCGGTATGAGTACAGCGCCTTGAGACCCTAACGGGTGAGTAGTGCGCTATACAAGTGCAAAGTTTACAGTTTACAGAACCAGTGGAGAATCACATCCACACTACATCAGTCCTTGGCAGGGCGAAGCACTCTGGGCATAATGCCACCTCCAGAACCAGTGGAGAAAAGCATCCACTACCTCAGTCCTTGGCAGGATGAAGCACTCTGGGCACAACGCCCCCTCCAGAACCAGTGGAGAATCACATCCACTACCTCAGTCCTTGTCAGGATTAAGCACTCTGGGCACAAGGCTCCCTCCAGAACCAGTGGAGAAATGCATCCACTATCTCAGTTCTTGGCAGGATGAAGTACTCTGGGAACAAGGCCCCCTCCAGAACCAGTGGAGAAAGGCATCCACTACCTCAGTCATTGGCAGGATGAAGCACTCTGGGCACAAGGCCCCCTCCAGAACCAGTGGAGAAAGGCATCCACTTGAGAGACTGTGGCTTTGCACTCCCCAGGATAAAGCAGTGGTCAAACCACCCAGTGGAAAGACTTGAGAGACTGTGGCCTAGCACTCCCCGGGATAAAGCAGTGGGCAAATCACCCACTGGAAAGACTTGAGAGACTGTCGCTTTGCACTCCCCAGGATGAAGCAGTGGGCAAACCACCCACTGGAAAGACTTGAGAGACTGTGGCTTTGCACTCCCCAGGATACAGCAATGTGCATAGAGCCCCCTCGTGCAGCATGGCCCCCATTCCCTTCCCCCTGAGGTGCCTGTTTATTTTCGATCTGATGCCCCTGCAGTGTTCTTTCCGTTTCGAGTCAGGTATCTTGTGTGGGCTTCGCCCATGCATATTGGGACGACTGGTCCATGGACAATGATTGGTACACTATCCGGACTTGTGTAGTTGGTGTACATATTTGTATATACTGAATTTTGAACTTTCACTATCAGATTTTTCATGCTTACAATTGTTACAATCATTTAATTTTGTCCTTGCGTTCTTCCAGGGGGCGAGGGGGGGTATATGTAATGTTGCTGCATGTATTTGTGTGTATGGTGTTGTGGGTGAGGGTGGGGGTGGGGGTATTGCGTGTTGCGTGTCACTCTCTTTTACCTGCCCCCCATGTTGTAGGTGCAGTACTCACCTTGGTCGACAACGGCGTCCGTCCTGCTCCTGATAGAGCAGGAGGAAGACCAGCATGGGCAAGACGTGTAGTTCAGGCTCCATGGAGTCCTGGTTCCTCGTTGGGTGTCGAGAGGTGAGTGGTTTCCCTTCTGTGTACTGTTTCCGCCGTGTTTTGATAGCGTTGGTTCCGCCCCGGAAAAGTGGCGGATAGGCCTGTTATTATACGGTGGTCAGTACTTTGTCCTCCGCCTGTCTGTTGGCAGTTACAGCTGCAGTGTTTGTTTCTGCCGCCGTGGAGGTCGGAGTGTTAAAGTGGCTGCCTATGTTGGCGGTTTCCGCCATGGTCGCGATTCCATTTCTTTTTCCGACGGCCGGTTGGCGGTATTACCGCTTCTTTACCACCGTCCTCCAGGGTTGTAATGAGGGCCTTTGTGTTTAACACACAAGGCATTACATACCAGTGGGAGGGATTACCGGTCCTTAGGGCTCTGCTGGTATACCCCAATTTGCCAGCTTAGGTCTGCAAACTCAAATCTGGTCTATATACCCTGGACCAAGAAGATCAGATGGGGCGGTAAGGCTTTTTCGGTGGCGCCAGCTACACTTTGGAATATGCTTCCTCCTAGGCAGAGGAGTGAATATGATCCCCTGGCCTTTATAAAGAAGCTAAAAACTTGGCTGTTTCCACAGTAAATATGGTCTTGCTTTTCCTTTTTGCTTTATCATCGGCCCTCTTACTTTTTGTTCCCAGCGCTTTGATACCTCGGCCGGAATGTGCTTTATAAATACGAAGTACATTCATACATACATACAATGCCCTGCAAACCTCCAACTTTGCTTGAAATTACACATTTTTCTGACATTTTTGTGATGGAACCTTCCGGAATATGCAGGAATCCACAAAATTCCTACCACCCAGCATTATCACATCTATTCCGATAAAAATTCTGCCCCACAAAAAGTTTTTTTCCAAGCTGCCCTTTTGGACTCGCTTTGGTTCCCCCTCAATATCAACCTGTTTTTGGCTCTCCACTGTCACAGGCACTTGGCCCCCCTACACAAGTGAGGTATCATTTTTATTGGGAGACTGAGGGGAACGTTGGGTGGTAGGAAATGTGTGCCAGTGCGGTGATCCCACACAGAAATGTGGGGGAAATGTGATTTTTCAGTCAAATTGGAGGTTTGCTGAGGATTCTGGGTAAGAAAATGTTGGGGGATCCACGCAAGTCATACCTCCCTTGACTCCCTCCGGTGTCTAGTTTTCAGAAATGTCTGGGTTTGGTAGGTTTCCCTAGATGGCTGCTGTGCCCGGGACCAAAAACGCAGGTGCTCCTACTGCAAAAACAGGTAGTTTTGTATTTGATCATTTTGATATGTCCACGTAGTGTTTTGGGGCATTTCCTGTTGGGGACACTAGGCCTACCCACACAAGTGAGGTACCCTTTTTATAGGGAGACTAGGGGGAACACTGGGTAGAAGGAACTTTTGTGGCTTCCTTTAGATTTCAGAACTTTGCAGCTCCGAAATTTTAGGAAAAATGTTTTATTTTATTTTTTTTACAAATTTGGCAGTTTGCAAAGGATTCAGGGTAACAGACAAAGGGGGTGAGGGCCCCACAAGTCACCCTACTGTGAATTCCCCTGGCTGTCTAGTTGTCAAAATTGTATAGGTTTGCAAGCTTTCCCTAGGTGCCGGCTGAGCAAAAGGCCCAAATCTAGAGCTAGGCACTTTGCAAAAAACAGGTCAGTTTTCTTTGGAAAAATGTAATGTGTCCATGTTGTGTTTTGGGTCATTTCTTGTCGTGGGCACTAGGCTTACCCACACAAGTGAGGTTCTATTTTTATCGGGAGACTTCGGGAAATGCTGGATGGAAGGAAATTTGTGGTTCCTCTCAGAACTAAGGGGAACACAGAATAGTAGAACAAGTGTTATTTTCCCTTGTCTTTCTCTACATTTTGTCCTTTCAAATATAAGATAGTGGCCCTCATTACAACTTTGGCGAGCGGCAACCGCCGCCCGTCAAGTTGTAACCGTTGTGCGGTTGTCAATGCGGCCGCACTCCAGCGTGGCCATTATGAGGTCCCCGCTGGGCCGGCGGGCAGAAACCGAGTTTCCGCCCTCCAGCCCAGCAGGGATGTCGGCCGTAACATGGGAGCTGGTTCCAAATGGAGCCGGCGGTGTTGCGGGCGTGCGACGGGTGCAGTTGCACCCGTCGCGCTTTTCACTGTCTAATGTGCAGACAGTGAAAAGCTTTATGGGGCTGTGCCAGGGGGCCCCTGCACTGCCCATGCCTTTGGCATGGGGAGTGCAGGGGCCCTCAGGAGTCCCACAACTCCCCTTTCCGCCAGCCTTTCCATGGCGGTTCCTACCACCATGAAAAGGCTGGCGGGAAGGGGACTCGTAATCCCCTGGGCAGCGCTGCAAGCAGCACTGCCCTGGAGGATTAAATCCGCCGGGACCAACGTGGCCGCGGGGGTAATATGTGAGTTTGCACCGCCAGCCTGTTGGCGGTGCATCCTCCAAAACAGCCCTGGCGGTCTTTGACCACCAGGGTTGTAATGAGAGCCAAGGTGTAAAAAATACATTTATTTTTAGAAATGCCATGTGATTCACATGCTAGTATGGGGACCCCAGAACTCAAAGATGTGCAAATAACCACTGCTTCTCAACACCTAGGGCCAGATGTAGCAAGGGTTTTGCGAGTCGCAAACGGCGAAAAACGCCGTTTGTGACTCGCAAAAGCCACTTTGCTATGTTGAAATGCATTTTGCGAGTCGGATCCGACTCGCAAAATGCATTTCCGAATCGCAAATAGGAAGGGGTGTTCCCTTCCTATTTGCGATTCGCAATGGTATGCAATTCCATTTGTGACCGCGTATGCGGTTGCAAATGGAGTCGCAGTTACCATCCACTTGAAGTGGATGGTAACCCATTCGCAAACGGGAAGGGGTCCCCATGGGACCCCTTCCCCTTTGTGAATGGACCCCAAAACATTTTTTCAGGGCAGGGAGTGGTCCAAGGGACCACTCCCTGCCCTGAAAAAAACGAAACAAAAGGTTTCGGATTTTTTGAAATGCAGCTCGTTTTCCCTTAGGGAAAACGGGCTACATTTCAAAAAAAAAAAAAAACTGCTTTATTTAAAAGCAGGTCGCTAACATGGAGGCCTGCTGACTACAGCAGGCCTCCATGTTAGCGAGTGCCTATACTCGCAATGGGGTCGCAAACTGCGACCCACCTCATAAATATTTATGAGTTGGGTCTTTGCGACCCCATTGCGAGTTGCAGAAGGTGTCTGAGACACCTTTCTGCATAGCAAATTGCGACTTGCAATTTGCGAGTCGCACGGACTCGCAAATTGCAAGTCGCAATTTGCTTTCTTCCTGCATCTGGCCCCTAATCTTGTGCCCATTTTGGAAATACAAAGGTTTCCTTGATATCTATTTTTCACTCTTTATATTTCACCAAATGAACTGCTGAATACCCGGTATACAATGAAAACCCATTGCAAGGTGCAGCTCCTTTATTGGCTCTGGGTCCCTAGGGTTCTTGATGCTCCAACAAGCCCTATGTATCCCTGCAACTAGAAGAGTCCAGCAGACGACATAACAGTATATTGCTTTCAAAAATCTGCCATAGCTGAAAAAGTTATAGAAGAAAACGTGGACAGATATGGCTCCTTTTTTCACCTCAATTTCAATATTTTTTCATTTTTGCTGTTACTTTCTGTAGGAAAACCTTAAAGGATCTACACAAATGACCCCTTGCTGCATTCCAAATGTTGTCTACTTTTCAGAGATGTTTAGCTGTCCGGGATCCAGCATTGGTTTCACACCCATTTTTGTCACTAACTAGAAGGAGGCTGAAAGCACACAAAATAGTAAAAATGGGGTATGGCCCAGTAAAATGCCAAATTAGAGTTGAAAAATGTGGTTTTCTGATTCAAGTCTGCCTGTTCCTGAAAGCTGTGAAGATGGTGATTTCAGCACCACAAACCCTTTGTTGGTGCCATTTTCAGGAAAAAATACAAGCTTTCTTCTGCAGCCCTTTTTTCCCATTGTTTTGAAAAAAAAACGAAATGTTCTCTGTATTTTGGCTAATTTCTTGGTCTCCTCCAGGGAAACCCACAAACTCTGGGTACCTCTAGAGCAGATGTCTCCAAACTTTTTAATGCCGCGCCCCCCCCATCTGAAAAATAAAAATCATTGGGCCCTTCCTCAGAATTTTGCACAATTAGTGTATAAAGATGGCAATGTTTAAATATGTCTAGACCTATTTAAACATTTCAGTTAAGTACTGTTATCTTTTTAAAGATGCAATAACATGCTTCTGCTTAAAACAATGGCCTGTTATATGTGTAATGCTTCTTTTGGCCAGAGTCTGGCACCCCCCTTGTGATTACTTGAGGCTCTCCTAGGGGGGCCAGACCACCAGTTTGAGGACCTCTGCTCTAGAGTCACTAGGATGTTGGAAAAAAGGATTCAGATTTAGCATGGGTAGCCTATGTGGACAAAGGTTATAAGGGCCTAAGGGCGAACTGCCCCAAAATAGCCAAAAAAAAAGGCCTGGTATCTGAGGGGTAAAAGGCATGGCAGCTAAGGGGTTAATAAACTTGTATGTCAGTGCTTCGTAAACTGCCTTATGCGAGATTTTGTAGGCACCACAATCTCTCATCTCTCTCTCATGGAATCCCTCACCCTGCGTATCTTTAATTGTATGTGACATTGGTCGTCTTTCTAAGTTCAAGTGCAAATCACTTCTACAAGAATTATTTTTTTCCGTTGACACCTCTTTTTCAGACATATGTCAGTAAACAAAATTGCGACAATAAAGGGACTGGGAAAACAATGTTCCAGAAACATTTTAACATGACATTGAGTGTAAAACTAAGTCTTTGGTATTCACAATTGGGGTTGATTTATAAAATAATGTGCTGCAGATAGCCTTTACTCTTTTTGACTTAATGATGCCTTCTCTGCCAAGCCTTTGATCTTAAAAGCGGAGAAAATAATATTTTGTGTGTGTTCTTTCCTTCTTCTGCAGGGACAGTAAACACTTCTATTTGAAAAGGGACATTTATAGGCTAAAGTAGAAACTGTGAAAGGCATGCAGCAAGCACACACCTCTGTGAATCTTTGGCAGGTTGTTGTCTTCAGACTGACACATGAGTGAACACCATTTAGCCATGAGATGACAAGATTTGTGTGGGAACTTCCAACCGTGATGATTGATGGTAAGAATTACTTCTCTTGAAAGCAGCAAGACTCAAGATGAAAGTGATCTCGCATGAAAGCTTAGACTCGATATATTTTGAAAAGAGGGAGACGAGATTGCTTTAACATTTCTAGAACGATTTAGGATTTCTGAATTTTAGCTCCTCTCCTTTAAAGCATCAAACATAGAAGGAAATCCATTCAACCACTCGAATTGAGAAGGTAGATGTTCCATCACAGTTTTAAAGTCTACCCCACGAAATTCACATTTCCTTTACTTTTTATCAGGAAGGTGTATTCTACTGCATATGTTCCAGGAAAGCATTTAAGAACTGAGTGTATCATTCGTCTGATAACCGATTGATTTTTCAATATTTTTCTTTTTTTACCAAAAGGATAACACAGTTCTTCATAAATCGAAAGCAGTGGCCTTTTTAGATTGTCACCTTTGACTTTTAAAGTAATACCGCTGACTTTTAAATTAACAATTAATGCATTTTTCAGTCTAAGGTGATTGTGAACGAAGAGGAAGGTGTCTACAACCCCCTTTCACTTACAGGTTCTGGACAAGCATGCTCTTTCTTTAACTGTCCATAACTGCAAATATGTTCTGCCAGTTTTCAACCTTACGGAACACAATGTGCTGACCAATTTACCTAGGTGCGCATGTGAACGTCCATGTGCACTCAAAAAATCAGACTTCCACAAACCAGCACAACAATTCTGAGCACTTCTGAATTCAAAGAGGGCTTATTAAAGTCCTGAGGTAGGTAAAGATGCATCTATAATTTACAGCACAATGAAACAGAATTCGGTATGGTTGTTTTTTGCTTCCTTTCTAACCAATCGACAACATATCCTGTAGGGTGAGTGGAAAGGATCTCTGGTGATCCGCTTTGCAGCACCGCAGAATGGGACACTTTTCTGTGCCTTTTTAGGACATTATAACCTCTGGAGGATGCTGCTTTTATGAAGGCAGAATCTCCCCACCCTACAATGGATGCCACAAGCTGCCCTGCTATTTAACCCGCAAAAACAATTCCTTATGTGCTGGCCTGCTGCCTGCTCACCTCTTTGTGCCCCAGTGCTCTCCAAGGGTTTGTTTGCTGGTCCCTTTCCTATTCTGTTGGGCTCAAGGGGGCTTAACAGAATTCACTGGCACTGCATCTGTCAGTTCTGTCTTTTGAAGCTCATGTGGAGTGCCTTTCACTTCAGGAAGCCCTGAGGTCATGACCCGAAGAATAGTCAGCATTGGGTGTTTCTGACTTGTTTGTCTTTGGAGGGAGAGCAGCAAATTATTTCCCATTCCGCTGCCCCGAGGAAAACCCCTTGTGAGACACTTGATGCTGGTTAGCCTCAGCATTGAGGAGATGACGCTGCACCAATGGATCATAATGGCGCCTCTCCGTCCCTAGTGGTAGCCCATATGTGACCCACCCTGAAGTACACCATGTACTGGGCTGATCCACGGAGGAAAACCCGCTGTCCTGAACTTCTTCATGGGCAGAGCCTGACATTGAAGAGGGCCGAGTCCCACAGGTTTGCTGGTCACGGCTGCACCGCGCATTTGTGGGCAGCCACCTTTGTTTATTCAGCGGTCAGATGACCAAGAGAGGTGTCCCCACTGAAATCTGCATCGTGTGAGTCATCCACACAGGAGGCACATCTTTGGGGCATTCCAAGTTTTTGCGAGCCCCGGGAAAGCATTCCTCATCGATCCTAACTTTGTGGGCATCGCTGCTCAATCTGACAAGGAGACACTACCTGGTGGCCACGAAGCGCTCTGGCTTTGCTTATGCTTAGGATGTATGGTTCTGGCTTCCATCTAAAGGTGTTGTGCTTCAGGGGAACCTTACAAGCCTCGTGAAAGCACAGGCATTACAGCGCCCTACGGCTATACATTATAACATATTTTCTTTTCTAGATCTGTTTTGCACTGCTGGGACTGAGTATGTAATTCATGTTGTTTGGTCATATGAGCTTTTCACTCGCTGCCCCGCCAGCCCCACCCCATGTTCAAACAGAGCAAAGCAGAAGCCCTGTACACAGCCTTTTTCTGTGAAAAATGAGGGATGTTTGCAAAAACACGAAGACATGCAGTCTAGTTCATTGTGTGTTCACCGCTACACATGTTGAGCTGAAATACTGCTTGATTTCTGTCAGTTTCCAGTACAGTACATGTAATGCTCATTAAATTAGTGTGTCAGGAGTTCTTCACTCTTTAATCATCTTGGTTCATTTCCCTATCACTTCCTTACTCTGCAGGAAGTGCAGGGGTCCTATTGGATTCTCCCAGCCCCACTCAACCCACAGGTAAGTGACCAGATTTGTCCTTAAGCTCAAAGATACACAGGCACAAGGCTTGCATGAAAGTTGAAGTGAAGGCACATCTACATAATCTCATGACCTCTCATTAGGACAGATCATAAAGCTGGGGGTGATTGGCTGCAAGGACTCTTAAATCTCAGGTTGCCTGAATTAGGCAGCACAGGAGCTTGATTTTATGTTTCACTGTGAAAATTGGCAGGAATTGCCACACCCTGCCAACATGAATGCCAATACACCAAAGTGCTAGGGGTAGCAAAAGTGACATTACACGACGTTTGACCGCCAATTTCAAACACACATTATTCCCTATTAGTGTAATATAAACAGTGAGTGAAGTCCTAACCGACGCCTATAGGGTCGAGCTGCTACTGTGTTTCAGAAACTGATTTTGCCATCTCTGAGGTCAGGGGTCGCAAAGAAAGTGACAGAGGTCGCAAAGGGCAATTCCGGACAGACTGTGAGCTTCCTCCAAGGGTCTGGGTGTCACTTAAGTTTTTTACTGTACCGAATAGTAGAAGAAAGTATTTCCAATGTCCATGCTATACAAGGCACATGGACTGAGATAATCAAACTGACAGCCTGACCTCTGTTAGGGCCTTCAATGTTTTCACTGGCAGAGTCAGCAGGAACTCTGCTGATGGAAAGATGATGGTTCACCCACCTCTAAAAAGAGCAAGGAGACGTCAGTTTAGTGGTCTAAATTACTCCAGAGTCTAAATGTTCTCCACAGAATTAATGAGGAGCAACAACTTGAACTAAACAATTGTTCAGTTCATCCTGAAGTCAGCACTAAAAAAAAGTGATACTTAATTTTACCGATTGAACTACTTTTTGTCTACTTACTGGATACATGTAAACTTGTCAAAGAGCTTTCTAATGTCCTCATGCCCTCAAGAAAGCTTCAAAATTATGCAATAAGCAACAATTTTGCTCAATCGCTAGTTTGAACAAGGACGCTATGCTCACCCATAAATAGGAGAGCACAAAGGCTTCTTTGGATTATTCATCGAGAAAACAAGCTAGTTTACACAATATGTACAAATGGGTTTTTCAAGGATACAAGATTTATACCTTGCCGTTGCACTGTTGAACATACTCTTGTTGCAGGCAAAATGTTAAGCTTTACAGTGTTGATGTTTATGATTGTAATGGTAGTGTTATCCATAGCTGCTATTTAGATATTCCTTTTGTAAGTTCCTTTTCTCTGGCAAAGCCTCGGCAAATGAAAAGAGAATGGAGACTGGACACCTGGCATCAGTTGGCTATTGGGTGGGTATTAGCCCACAAGAGAGGACACTGATACCGTGGAATGACTGGTTCTGTGGTCACTGTAGGGCCCCCTGCACAGATGGTAATGAATTGCGACATTTGGTGGCCAGAGAGATTGTTTCATGATGTTAGAGATCTGAGTGTAGGCTGCTTTATCAATCAGTTTTCTTAGCAACAGTCCTTAACAGATTAAAGACTTGCTGACTGGAATGTCCAGGTCACTGTACTTCTATCCTGCTGCATGATAGTTTTAAGTTGCTTTGAAAGATGCCTGGTGTTATGGAGTTGTTGATCTTGGTTCTTTGCTGGGAAGGTGGTGTTAGAAATGTGGTCTCGATTGGCAGTCAGTTTGCACTCTGTCTAAGCATGGACCCTCACTCTAGTTAGGACAATGGAGATACACACTTAAAATACCCCCTGCTCACCACCTTGGTAGCTTGGCCCAAGCAGTCAGGCTTATCTAAAAGGCAATGTGTAAAGTATTTGTACAAAAAACACACAGTAATACAGTGTAAACACTACACAATGGACATCACACCAGTTTAGAAAACTATCCAATATTTATCTAAATACAACAAGACCAAAATGACAAAAGTCCAACATACACAAGTAAAGTTATGAATGTTTAAAATAATAGAATCTTACTCCATAGAAAACAATGAAAATGTTGTTGCACAAAGTACCTGGTTTGCACCAAAAATAAAGCCGCAAGGGCGAGCATGCATCGGAAAAGTCAGCGATGCGTTGAATCCTTAGTCGCAAGTGAGGCCGTGCGTCGTTTCTTCTCAGGACGGGTAAGAGATGTGTTGTTTTTCTCTCCCGCAAGAGAGCGATGTATTGATTTGTAGATGGGGCACCTTGGATCCGTGCAGGTTCATATTGATTTTGAAGCCCATCGATGATGCGTGTGAAATCTGGCCGCACAGTGATGTAAAACGGTGCTGTGTGGGCTTTGCATCATTTTCAGCAGCTGAAAGTGGCTGTTGCATTGTTTCTCCAGCTGTGATGCAGATGATATCTTGATTTCCCAGCCACAATGCAGGTGGTGAGACGATTTCTCAGCCGCGAAATGGGTGGTGCGTCATTTTTACAGCCGCGTTGCAGGTGGTGCGTTGAAATTACCCCGCACGGCTCCTGTGCGTGCATTTCCACCGTGGCTCAACCAGTATCAAAGGCCCAGGGACTGGGTAGGGCACCACTTGACAGGGCAGGAGTCTCAGCAGGGAGTCCAAGTTCTGCCAGCGGAAGTCTCTGAAAGGCCCTGAGACTTCAAAACAGGAGGCAAGCTCAGTCGAAACCCTTGGAGACACTTCACAAGCCACAAAGGAATATGCCACAAAGTCCAGTCTTTGTCTTCTTTCAGGCAGAAGCAGCAATTGCAGGCCAACCCAGCAAAGCACAGTCACAGGCAAAGGGGCAGTACTCCTTCCTCCTCCAGCTCTTCAGCTCTTCTCCTTTGCAGAGGTTTGTCTTGAATCCAGACGTAATCTAAAGTCTGGGGTTTTGGGTCCACTACTTATACCCAGTTCTGCCTTTAGGCAAAATTCAAAGGAAGGTCACTGTTGTTGACAAGATCCTGCCTTGGCCAGGCCTGGCCCCAGACACACCATAGTGTGAGGACAGGCACAGCCCATTCAGGTGTAAGTATCAGCTCCTCCCTCCACTTTAGCCCAGATGACCCATCAGGATATGCAGACTACACGCCAGCTCCCTTTGTGTCACTGTCTAGTGGAGAGTCAAAAACAGCTCAACTGTTAGTCTGACCCAGACATGGAATATACAAGAAGACAGAGTCACAGAATGGCTTAGGCAAGAAAATGCCCACTTTCTAAAAGTGGCATTTTCAAACTAGCAATTTAAAAAACAACTTTACCAAAATATGTATTTTTAAATGGTGAGTTCAAAGACCTCAAACTCCAAACCTCTATCTGGTACCAAAGAGAAACTGCACTGAAGATTATTTAAAGGCAGCCCCGATGTTGACCTATGAGAGAGATAGGCCTTGCAACAGTGAAAACCTAGTTTGGCAGGATTTCACTGTTGGAACATGTAAAAACACACCAGCACATGTCCCACCTTCAACATACTCTGTACCCTGCCCATGGGCTACCTAGGGCCTACCTTAGGGGTGCCTTACATGTACAAAAAGGGAAGGTTTGGGCCTGGCAAGTGGGTACACTTACCAGGTAGAATTGACAGTTTAAAACTACACGCACAGACACTGCAGTGGCAAGTCTGAGCCATGTTTACAGGGTTGCTCATGTGGGTGGCACAATGTGCTGCAGGCCCACTAGCAGCATTTGATTTGCAGGCCATGGGCACTTCTAGTGCACTTTACTAGGGATTTACTAGTAAATAAATCATGGATAAACCAACACAGTTTACACAGAGAGCATACTCACTTTAGCACTGGTTAGCAGTGGTAAAGTGTCCAGACTCCTACAGCCAATATAAACTGGTCAGAAAAAATAGGATGAAGGAGACAAAAAGTTTGGGTGTGACCCTGCAAAAAGGACTAGGTCCAAGAGGAGGCATGTATAGTGAGTGTGATATTTTTGATAGCTTGAGATAAGCAAGTGTCTAACTGCAAGCAAGTTGACCTCCTGCTTTTAGCACTTCCTTGAATTATGTGTTGAAGAGTTGCTTAAAAAGGAACCAGTTACTGCTGTTTGCCAGCTGATAATGTCTTGATCTTTACGGTCTGAAAAATTAGGATTTTTTAGATGATGTCTGTGAGAAAGTAGCCTCTTTCTAGCCTTGTTACCCCCACTTTTGCCTGTTTGTGAGTATATGTCAGGGTGTTTTCACTGTATCACTGGGATCCTGCTAGCCAGGGCCCAGTGATCATAGTGAAACCCTATGTTTCCAATATGTTTGTTATGTGTCACTGGGACACTGCTAGCCAGGACCCCAGTGCTCATAGCTTTGTGGCGTATATGTATGTGTTCCCTGTGTGATGCCTAACTGTCTCACTGAGGCTCTGCTAACCAGAACCTCAGTGGTTATGCTCTCTCTGCTTTCTAAATTGTCACTAACAGGCTAGTGACCAATTTCACTAATTCACATTGGCGTACTGGAACACCCTTATAATTCCCTAGTATATGGTACTGAGGTACCCAGGGTATTGGGGTTCCAGGAGATCCCTATGGGCTGAAGCATTTCTTTTGCCACCCATAGGGAGCTCTGACAATACTTACACAGGCCTGCCACTGCAGCCTGAGTGAAATAACGTCCACGTTATTTCACAGCCATTTACCACTGCACTTAAGTAACTTATAAGTCACCTATATGTCTAAACTTCACCTGGTGAAGGTTGGGTGCTAAGTTACTTAGTGTGTGGGCACCCTGGCACTAGCCAAGGTGCCCCCACATCGTTCTGGGCAAATTCCCCAGACTTTGTGAGTGTGGGGACACCATTTCACACGTGCACTATACATAGGTCACTACCTATGTATAGCGTCACAATGGTAACTCCGAACATGGCCATGTAACATGTCTAAGATCATAGAATTGTAACCCCAATGCCATTATGGCATTGGGGAGACAATTCCATGATCCACCGAGTCTCTAACACAGACCCGGGTAGTGCCAAACCGCTTTTCCCGGGGTTTCACTGCAGCTGCTGCTGCTGCCAACCCCTCAGGCAGGTTTCTGCCCTCCTGGGGTCCAGCCAGGCCTGGCCCAGGAAGGCAGAACAAAGGACTTCCTCAGAGAGAGGGTGTTACACCCTCTCCCTTTGGAAAAAGGTGTCAGGGCTGGGGAGGAGTAGCCTCCCCCAGCCTCTGGAAATGCTTTGATGGGCACAGATGGTGCCCATCTCTGCATAAGCCAGTCTACACCGGTTCAGGGATCCCCCAGCCCTGCTCTGGCGCGAAACTGGACAAAGGAAAGGGGAGAGACCACTCCCCTGACCTGCACCTCCCAGGGGAGGTGCCCAGAGCTCCTCCAGTGTGCTCCAGACCTCTGCCATCTTGGAAACAGAGGTTTTGCTGGCACACTGGAATACTCTGAGTGGCCAGTACCAGCAGGTGATGTCAGAGACTCCTTCTGATAGGCTCTTACCTGTGTTACTAGCCTATCCTCCTTCCTAGGTAGCCAAATCTCCTTTTCTGGCTATTTAGGGTCTCTGCTTTGGGGAATTCTTTAGATAACGAATGCAAGTCCTCATCCGAGTTCCTCTGCATCTCTATCTTCACCGTCTGCCAAAGGATCGACCGCTGACTGCTCAGGATGCCTGCAAAACCGCAACAAAGTAGCAAAGACGACTACTGCAACCTTGTATCGCTGATCCTGCCGCCTTCTCAACTGTTTCCTGGTGGTGCATTCACTGGGGGTAGCCTGCCTCCTTCTTGCACCAGGAGCTCTGAAGAAATCTCCCGGGGGTCAATGGAATCCTCCCCCTGCAACCGCAGGCAACAAAAGACTGCATCACCGGTCCTCTGGGTCCCCTCTCAGCATGACGAGTGTGGTCCCTGGAACTCAGCAACTCTGTCCAAGTGACTCCCACAGTCCAGTGACTCTTCAGTCCAAGTTTGGTGGAGGTAAGTCCTTGCCTCTCCACGCTAGACTGCATTGCTGGGTACCACGTGATTTGCAGCTGCTCCGGCTCCTGTACACTCTTCCAGGATTTCCTTCATGCACAGCCAAGCCTGGGTCCTCAACACTCTAACCTGCAGTGCACAACCTTCTGAGTTGTCCTCCGGCGTCGTGGGACTCCCTTTTGTGTCTTCGGGTGTACTCCGGTTCACTCCTCTTCAAAAGTGCCTGTTCCAGTACTTCTGCGGGTGCTGCCTGCTTCTGTGAGGGCTCCTTGACTTGCTGGGCGCCCCCTCTGTCTCCTCATCCAAGTGGCGACATCCTGGTCCCTCCTGGGCCACAGCAGCATCCAAAAACCCTAACGGCAACCCTTGCAGCTAGCAAGGCTTGTTTGCGGTCTTTCTGCGTGGGAACACCTCTGCAAGCTTCTTCATGACGTGGGACATCCATCCTCCAAAGGGGAAGTTCCTAGTCCTCTTTGTTCTTGCAGAATCCACAGCTTCTACCATCCGGTGGCAGCTTCTTGGCACCCTCAGCTGGCATTTCCTGGGCATCTGCCCTCTCTCGACATTGTCGCGAATCTTGGACTTGGTCCCCTTATTTCACAGGTACTCAGGTCCAGAAATCCACTTTGGTTGCATTGCTGGTGTTGGTCTTCCTTGCCGAATTCCCCTATCACGACTTCTGTGCACTCTGGGGAATATAGGAGCACTTTACACCTACGTTTCAGGGTCTTGGGGTGGGCTATTTTTCTAACCCTCACTGATTTCTTACAGTCCCAGCGACCCTGTACAAGCTCACATAGGTTTGGGGTCCATTCGTGGTTCGCATTCCACTTTTGGAGTATATGGTTTGTGTTGCCCCTATACCTATGTGCTCCTATTGCAATCTACTGTAACTTTACATTGCTTGCATTACTTCCTTTTGCTATTACTGCATATTTTTGGTATTGTGTACATATATCTTGTGTATATTTGGCATCCTCATACTGATGGTAATCACTGAGATACTTTTGGCATATTGTCATAAAAATAAAGTACCTTTATTTTTAGTATATCTGTGTATTGTGTTTTCTTATGATATTGTGCATATAACACCAGTGGTATAGTAGGAGCTTTGCATGTCTCCTAGTTCAGCCTAAGCTGCTCCGCTATAGCTACCTTCTATCAGCCTAAGCTGCTAGAAACACCTCTTCTACACTAATAAGGGATAACTGGACCTGGTACAGAGTGTAAGTACCCCTTAGTACCCACTACAAGCCAGGCCAGCCTCCTACATTGGTTGTGCAGCGGTGGGATAAGTACTTGCAACTACTTACCACTTTGTCATTGTGTACTTTTCATAAGAGAATAATATACAAAACAAGTTCAGTGTATGTACACCTAACCAAAAAGTTTTGCTTTTCTTCTCTTACACTATCTGCTAAGTGCTGAAAAGTACTCTTAAACTTTCAAAAAGTTTCAAAAAGTTGAAAAATGTTTTTTTCCTGTGCTTTAAAAAGTCCTAAAACTTTTTTTCTCTTTTATCTGTCCCTAAACCTTTTCTATCATCTCTGATGTAGGAAATCCTCTTAATTTGGTCAATACAGCTTATGACCACCTTAAATTTAAGGGCCTAAAGAGTCTCTGCATTGATAAAGGTTTAGTGGTAGGAAAGAACCCCTCTAGAGAATTATTGTCTAACATGCTTATTGAAAATGATAAGGCCTTAGCTGGCAGTTCAATTGAGAAGTTAGGAGATAGCTCACACTCTGACTCAGGGGAGCCCCCAGTAAGAGTGTTAGAGGGTGCCTTTCCTAACCTGCCCCTTAGCAGACCACCTAGCATAGCTGGTAGTAATGGAAGCTCCCATCACAGTAGGGATGTTTTTGTTCCTGGAGGCCAGGTTGTTAGGGTGCCAACTGTCAGGGACAGGTCACCCTCTGTTCATTCACATCATTCTTCTGTGTCAAGACATTCCCAACCCACCCACCCTGATGACAAGATGTTAGAAAGGGAACTCAATAAGTTGAGAGTGGAAGAGTCCAGGCTGAAGCTTGAACAGCAACAGCTGGCTCTAGACAGGGAATCCCTAGACTTAGAAAAAGAGAGACAGAGGTTGGGGTATGGACCCATGGTGGCAGCAGCAGTATTCCAGATAGCAATCCTGTGAGAGAACATGATTCTAGGAATCTGCATAAGATAGTTCCCCCTTACAAGGAGGGGATGACATTAACAAGTGGTTTGCTGCACTTGAGAGGGCCTGTATGGTACAGGGGGTCCCTCAAAGGCAGTGGGCTGCTATCCTATGGCTATCTTTCAGTGAAAAGGGTAGGGATAGGCTCCTTACTGTTAAGGAAAGTGATGCAAATAATTTTACAGTTTTGAAGAATGCACTCTTGGATGGATTTGGCTTAACCACTGAACAATACAGGATTAAGTTCAGAGAAACCAGAAAAGAGTCCTCACAAGACTAGGTAGACTCTGTTGACTATTCAGTGAAGGCCTTGGAGGGGTGGTTACATGGCAGTAAAGTTTCTGACTATGAAAGCCTGTACAATCTAATCTTGAGAGAGCATATTCTGAATAACTGTCTGTCTGATTTGTTACACCAATATCTAGTGGACTCAGATCTGACCTCTCCCCAAGAATTGGGAAAGAAGGCAGACAAATGGGTCAGAACAAGAGTGAACAGAAAAGTTCATACAGGGGGTGACAAGGATGGCAAGAAGAAAGATGGTGAGAAATCTCAGGATAAGCATGGGGATAAGGGTAAAACCAAAGATCCTTCTTCAAATCCTAAACACTCTTCAGGGGGTGGGGATAAAACAAATTCTTCCTCTTCTTCTCAAAATACACACATTAAAAAGCCTTGGTGCTTTGTGTGTAAAAATAAAGGCCATAGGCCAGGGGATAAGTCCTGTTCAGGTAAACCCCCTGAGCCAACCACCACTAATACATCAAGCTCTAGTGCCCCTAGCAGTAATGGTAATAGTGGTGGGACTGCTGGCAACAGTCAAGCTAAGGGTGTAGTTGGGGTCACTTATGGGTCCATCATAGAAACTGGGGTAGTCAGTCCCAAGACAGTTTCGGTCACACCTAGTGGCATTGGCCTTGCCACACTGGCTGCTTGTCCCCTTAAAATGAATAAGTACAGGCAGACAGTTTCAATAAATGGTGTTGATGCCCAGGCCTACAGGGACACAGGTGCCAGTATCACTTTGGTGACTGAAAACCTAGTGCCTCCTGAACAACACATCATTGAACAACAGTACAAGATTCTTGATGTCCATATCTCCACTAAGTTTCTTCCCTTAGCTATAGTTCAGCTTAGTTGGGTGGAGTTCTTGGCCCTAAGCAGGTGACAGTGTCACCTAGCTTACCTGTAGACTGTCTCTTAGGTAATGACCTAGAGACCTCAGGTTGGGCTGAGGTAGAGTTTTATACCCATGCAGCCATGCTGGGTATCCGTGAGGAATTGTTCCCTCCCATTTCTACTGAAATGAAAAAGCAAAGGAGAGAAAAAGGCCTGAAAACTCAGGATCCCTCTCCAACAACAGGTAAAAAGGGTATCACAGTATCCCCTAACCACCCTACCATTCAGGATACCATTCCTGTGGTGGGAGAATCCTCTCTTGGGGTGGCACCTGTACCAAGGGAATCATCAGCTGGCATAGCTGTACTCCCTGAGGTGGAAGTACCTCTCTGTGGGATAACTAACATTGGTGAGAAAAAGAGCACCATTTTAGTTAACATGGAGCATCCCTCCAACCCTCCCAGAGAAACTTTAGTGCAGAAACCCTGCACTGCCTCACAACACTTAGGACAGCAGCCCTGCCGTAGTGTGGAGCTCATAGGACAGCATCCCTGCCTTGCACCAACTCAAGAGAAACAGCATCCCTGTTCTCTCTTCCAGCCAATGGACAAAATCTTTGCCCAGCTATGGCTTTACTGAGACAGCATACCTGTCTGGCATTCTCATCACTAGAAATAGGTCCAGTGGACAATTCCTACTGTTCTAAACTAAAACTTACTGATAGAAACTCTGAAAATATATCCTCACATTGTTGCTTAGCTAAAAAACTTCAAACAGGGTGGTTTACATCCCCACAGGAAGTAACCATATAGTGGATGATAAAGGGAGTAACCAGTCTATTGCAGAGCTACTCTCCATTTATCTGCAACTTAGACAATAAAGTCTCAACTGGACAAGGTTAGCCTTATTGTCCTTCGTTTAGGGGGGGTTTGTGTGAGAAAGTAGCCTCTTTCTAGCCTTGTTACTCCCACTTTCGGCCTGTTTGTGAGTATATGTCAGGGTGTTTTCACTGTCTCACTGGGATCCTGCTAGCCCGGGTCCAGTGCTCATAATGAAAACCCTATGTTTCCAGTATGTTTGTTATGTGTCACTGGGACCCTGCCAGCCAGGGCCCCAGTGCTCATAAGTGTGCCCTGTATGTGTTCCCTGTGTGATGCCTAACTGTCTCACTGAGGATCTGCTAACCAGAACCTCAGTGGTTATGCTCTCTCTGCTTTCTAAATTGTCACTAAGAGGCTAGTGATCAATTTCACCAATTCACATTGGCATACTGGAACACCCTTATAATTCCCTAGTATATGGTACTGAGGTACCCAGGGTATTGGGTTCCAGGAGATCCCTATGGGCTGCAGCATTTCTTTTGCCACCCATAGGGAGCTCTGACAATTCTTACACAGGCCTGCCACTGCAGCCTGAGTGAAATAACATCCACGTTATTTCACAGCCATTTACCACTGCACTTAAGTAACTTATAAGTCACCTATATGTCTAACCTTCACCTGGTGAAGGTTGGGTGCTAAGTTACTTAGTGTGTGGGCACCCTGGCACTAGCCAAGGTGTCCCCACATCGTTCAGAGCACATTCCCCAGACTTTGTCAGTGCGGGGACACCATTTCACGCGTGCACTATACATAGGTCACTACCTATGTATAGCGTCACAATGGTAACTCCGAACATGGCCAGGTAACATGTCTAAGATCATGGAATTGTCACCCCAATGCCATTCTGGCATTGGGGAGACAATTCTATGATCCCCGAGTCTCTAGCACAGACCCGGGTACTACCAAACTGCCTTTTCCGGGGTTTCACTGCAGCTGCTGCTGCTGCCAACCCCTCAGACAGGTTTCTGCCCTCCTGGGCTCCAGCCAGGCCTGGCCCAGGAAGGCAGAACAAAGGATTTCCTCAGAGAGAGGGTGTTACACCCTCTCCCTTTGGAAAAAGGTGTCAGGGCTGGGGAGGAGTAGCCTCCCCCAGCCTCTGGAAATGCTTTGATGGGCACAGATGGTGCCCATTTCTGCATAAGCCAGTCTACACCAGTTCAGGGATCCCCCAGCCCGGCTCTGGCGCGAAACTGGACAAAGGAAAGGGGAGTGACCACTCCCCTGACCTGCACCTCCCAGGGGAGGTGCCCAGAGCTCCTCCAGTGTGCTCCAGACCTCTGCCATCTTGGAAACAGAGGTGTTGCTGGCACACTGGACTGCTCTGATTGGCCAGTGCCAGCAGGTGACGTCAGAGACTCCTTCTGATAGGCTCTTACCTGTGTTACTAGCCTATCCTCCTTCCTAGGTAGCCAAACCTCCTTTTCTGGCTATTTAGGGTCTCTGCTTTGGGGAATTCTTTAGATAACGAATGCAAGTGCTCATCCGAGTTCCTCTGCATCTCTCTCTACACCTTCTGCCAAAGGATCAACCGCTGACTGCTCAGGACGCCTGCAAAACCGCAACAAAGTAGGAAAGACGACTACTGCAACCTTGTATCGCTGATCCTGCCGCCTTCTCGACTGTTTCCTGGTGGTGCGTGCTCTGGGGGTAGCCTGCCTCCCTCTTGCACCAGGAGCTCTGAAGAAATCTCCCGTGGGTCAACGGAATCCTCCCCCTGCAACCGCAGACAACAAAAGACTGCATCACCGGTCCTCTGGGTCCCCTCTCAGCACGACGAGCGTGGTCCCTGGAACTCAGCAACTCTGTCCAAGTGACTCCCACAGTCCAGTGACTCTTCAGTATAAGTTTGGTGGAGGTAAGTCCTTGCCTCACCACGCTAGTCTGCATTGCTGGGTACCGTGTGATTTGCAGCTGCTCCGGCTCCTGTGCACTCTTGCAGGATTTTCTTCATGCACAGCCAAGCCTGGGTCCCTGACACTCTAACCTGCAGTGCACAACCTTCTGATTTGTCCTCCGGCGTCGTGGGACTCCCTTTTGTGTCTTCGGGTGTACTCCGGTTCACTCCTCTTCTAAGTGCCTGTTCCGGTACTTCTGCGGGTGTTGCCTGCTCCTGTGAGGGCTCCCTGACTTGCTGGGCGCCCCCTCTGTCTCCTCATCCAAGTGGCGACATTCTGGTCCCTCCTGGGCCACAGCAGCATCCAAAAACCCTAACCGCGACCCTTGCAGCTAGCAAGGCTTGTTTCCGATCTTTCTGCGTGGGAACACGTCTGCAAGCTTCGTCACGACGTGTGATATCCATCCTCCAAAACGGAAGTTCCTAGTCCTCTTCGTTCTTGCAGAATCCACAGCTTCTACCATTCGGTGGCAGCTTCTTGGCACCCTCAGCTGGCATTTCCTGGGCATCTGCCCTCTCTCGACATTGTCGCGACTCTTGGACTTGGTCCCCTTGTTTCACAGGTACTCAGGTCCGGAAATCCACTTTGGTTGCATTGCTGGTGTTGGTCTTCCTTGCAGAATTCCCCTATCACGACTTCTGTGCTCTCTGGGGAATATAGGTGCACTTTACACCTACTTTTCAGGGTCTTGGGGTGGGCTATTTTTCTAACCCTCACTGTTTTCTTACAGTCCCAGCGACCCTCTACAAGCTCACATAGGTTTGGGGTCCATTCGTGGTTCGCATTCCACTTTTGGAGTATATGGTTTGTGTTGCCCCTATACTTATGTGCTCCTATTGCAATCTACTGTAACTTTACATTGCTTGCATTACTTCCTTTTGCTATTACTGCATATTTTTGGTATTGTGTACATATATCTTGTGTATATTTGGCATCCTCATACTGAGGGTACTCACTGAGATACTTTTGGCATATTGTCATAAAAATAAAGTGCCTTTATTTTTAGTATATCTGTGTATTGTGTTTTCTTATGATATTGTGAATATGACACCAGAGGTATAGTAGGAGCTTTGCATCTATCCTAGTTTAGCCTAAGCTGCTCTGCTATAGCTACCTTCTATCAGCCTAAGCTGCTAGAAACACCTCTTCTACACTAATAAGGGATAACTGGACCTGGTACAGAGTGTAAGTACCCCTTGGTACCCATTACAAGCCAGGCCAGCCTCCTACATTGGTTGTGCAGTGGTGGGATAAGTACTTGCAACTACTTACCACTTTGTCATTGTGTACTTTCATAAGAGAATAATATACAAAACAAGGTCAGTGTATGTACACCTAACCAAAAAGTTTTGCTTTTTCTTCTCTTACACTATCTGCTAAGTGCTGAAAAGTACTCTTAAACTTTCAAAAAGTTGAAAAAAGTTTTTTTCCTGTGCTTTAAAAAGTCCTAAAACTTTTTCTCTCTTTTATCTGTCCCTAAACCTTTTCTATCATGTCTGATGTAGGAACTCCTCTTAATTTGGTCAATACAGCTTATGACCACCTTAACTTTAAGGGCCTAAAGAGTCTCTGCATTGATAGAGGTTTAGTGGTAGGAAAGAACCCCTCTATAGAATTATTGTCTAACATGCTTATTGAAAATGATAAGGCCTTAGCTGGCAGTTCAATTGAGAAGTTAGGAGATAGCTCACACTCTGACTCAGGGGAGCCCCTAGTAAGAGTGTTAGAGGGTGCCCTTCCTAACCTGCCCCTTAGCAGACCACCTAGCATAGCTGGTAGTAATGGAAGCTCCCATCACAGTAGGGATGTTTTTGTTCCTGGAGGCCAGGTTGTTAGGGTGCCAACTGTTAGGGACAGGTCACCCTCTGTTCATTCACATCATTCTTCTGTGTCAAGACATTCCCAACCCACCCACCCTGATGACAAGATGTTAGAAAGGGAACTCAATAAGTTGAGAGTGGAAGAGCCCAGGCTCAAGCTTAAACAGCAACAGCTGGTTCTAGACAGGGAATCCCTAGACTTAGAAAAAGAGAGACAGAGGATGGGGTATGGACCCCATGGTGGCAGCAGCAGTATTCCAGATAGCAATCATGTGAGAGAACATGATTCTAGGGATCTGCATAAGATAGTTCCCCCTTACAAGGAGGGGATGACATTAACAAGTGGTTTGCTGCACTTGAGAGGGCCTGTATGGTACAGGGGGTTCCTCAAAGGCAGTGGGCTGCTATCCTACAGCTATCTTTCAGTGAAAAGGATAGGGATAGGCTCCTTACTGTTAAGGAAAGTGATGCCAATAATTTTACAGTTTTGAAGAATGCACTCTTGGATGGATTCGGATTAACCACTGAACAATACCGGATTAAGTTCAGAGAAACCAGAAAAGAGTCCTCACAAGACTGGGTAGACTTTGTTGATATTCAGTGAAGGCCTTGGAGGAGTGGTTACATGGCAGTAAAGGTTCTGACTATGAAAGCCTGTACAATCTAATCCTGAGAGAGCATATTCTGAATAACTGTGTGTCTGATTTGTTACACCAATATCTAGTGGACTTAGATCTGACCTCTCCCCAAGAATTGGGAAGGAAGGCAGACAAATGGGTCAGAACAAGAGTGAACAGAAAAGTTCATACAGGGGGTGACAAGGATGGCAAGAAGAAAGATGGTGAGAAATCTCAGGATAAGCATGGGGATAAGGGTAAAACTAAAGATCCGTCTTCAAATCCTAAACACTCTTCAGGGGGTGGGGATAAAATAAATTCTTACTCTTCTTCTCAACATACACACATTAAAAAGCCTTGGTGCTTTGTGTGTAAAAATAAAGGCCATAGGCCAGGGGATAAGTCCTGTCCAGGTAAACCCCCTAAGCCTACCACCACTAATACATAAAGCTCTAGTGCCCCTAGCAGTAGTGGTAATAGTGGTGGGACTGATGGCAACAGTCAAGCTAAGGGTGTAGTTGGGTTCACTTATGGGTCCATCATAGAAACTGGGGTAGTCTGTCCCAAGACAGTTTCTGTCACACCTAGTGGCATTGGCCTTGCCACACTGGCTGCTTGTCCCCTTACAATGGATAAGTACAGGCAGACAGTTTCAATAAATTGTGTTGATGCCCAGGCCTACAGGGACACAGGTGCCAGTATCACTTTGGTGACTGAAAACCTAGTGCCTCCTGAACAACACATCATTGGACAACAGTACAAGATTATTGATGTCCATAACTCCACTAAGTTTCTTCCCTTAGCTATAGTTCAGCTTAGTTGGGGTGGTGGTACTGGCCCTAAGCAGGTGTTAGTGTCACCTAGCTTACCTGTATACTGTCTCTTAGGTAATGACCTAGAGACCTCAGGTTGGGCTGAGGTAGAGTTTTATACCCATGCAGCCATGCTGGGTATCCCTGAGGAATTGTTCCCTCCCATTTCTACTGAAATGAAAAAGCAAAGGAGAGAAAAAGGCCTGAAAACTCAGGATCCCTCTCCAACAACAGGTAAAAAGGGTATCACAGTATCCCCTAACCACCCTACCATTCAGGATACCATTCCTGTGGTGGGAGAAACCACTCCTGGAGTGGCAGCTGTACCAAGGGAATCATCAGCTGGCATTGCTGTACTCCCTGAGGTGGAAGTACCCCTCTGTGGGATAACTAACATTGGTTAGAAAAAGAGCACCATTTTAGTTAACATGGAGCATCCCTCCAACCCTCCCAGAGAAACTTTAGTGCAGAAACCCTGCACTGCCTCACAACACTTAGGACAGCAGCCCTGCCCTAGTGTGGAGCTCATAGGACATCATCCCTGCCCTGCTCCAACTCAAGAGAAACAGCATCCCTGTTCTCTCTTCCAGCCATATGGACAACATTTTTGCCCAGCTATGGCTTTACTGAGACAGCATCCCTGTCTGGCATTCTCATCACTAGAAACAGGTCCAGTGGACAATTCCCACTGTTCTAAACTAAAACTTACTGATAGAAACTCTGAAAATATATCCTCACATTGTTGCTTAGCTAAAAAACTTCAAACAGGGTGGTTTACATCCCCACAGGGAAGTAACCATATAGTGGATGATAAAGGGAGTAACCAGTCTATTGCAGAGCTACTCTCCACTTATCACCACTTAGACAATAAAGTCTCAACTGGCCAAGGTTAGCCTTATTGTCCTTCGTTTGGGGGGGTTTGTGTGAGAAAGTAGCCTCTTTCTAGCCTTGTTACCCCCACTTTTGGCCTGTTTGTGAGTATATGTCAGGGTGTTTTCACTGTCTCACTGGGATCCTGCTAGCCAGGGCCCAGTGCTCATAGTGAAAACCCTATGTTTCCAGTATGTTTGTTATGTGTCACTGGGACCCTGCTAGCCAGGACCCCAGTGCTCATAAGTTTGTGGCCTATATGTATGTGTTCCCTGTGTGATGCCTAACTGTCTCACTGAGGCTCTGCTAACCAGAACCTCAGTGGTTATGCTCTCTCTGCTTTCTAAATTGTCACTAACAGGCTAGTGACCAATTTCACCAATTCACATTGGCATACTGGAACACCCTTATAATTCCCCAGTATATGGTACTGAGGTACCCAGGGTATTGGGGTTCCAGGAGATTCCTATGGGCTGCAGCATTTCTTTTGCCACCCATAGGGAGCTCTGACAATTCTTACACAGGCCTGCCACTGCAGCCTGAGTGAAATAACGTCCACGTTATTTCACAGCCATTTACCACTGCACTTAAGTAACTTATAAGTCACCTATATGTCTAACCTTCACCTGGTGAAGGTTGGGTGCTAAGTTACTTAGTGTGTGGGCACCCTGGCACTAGCCAAGGTGCCCCCACATTGTTCAGGGCAAATTCCCCGGACTTTATGAGTGCGGGGACACCATTTCACGTGTGCACTATACATAGGTCACTACCTATGTATAGCGTCACAATGGTAACTCCGAATATGGCCAAGTAACATGTCTAAGAACATGGAATTGTCACCCCAATGCCATTCTGGCATTGGGGAGACAATTCCATGATCCCCCGAGTCTCTAGCACAGACCCGGGTACTGCCAAACTGCCTTTCCCGGGGTTTCACTGCAGCTGCTGCTGCCAACCCCTCAGACAGGTTTCTGTCCTCCTGGGGTACAACCAGGCATGGCCCAGGAAGGCAGAACAAAGGACTTCCTCAGAGAGAGGGTGTTACACCCTCTCCCTTTGGAAAAAGGTGTCAGGGCTGGGGAGGAGTAGCCTCCCCCAGCCTCTGGAAATGCTTTGATGGGCACAGATGGTGCCCATCTCTGCATAAGCCAGTCTACACCGGTTCAGGGATCCCCCAGCCCTGCTCTGGCGCGAAACTGGACAAAGGAAAGGGGAGTGACCACTCCCCTGACCTGCACCTCCCAGGGGAGGTGCCCAGAGCTCCTCCAGTGTGCTCCAGACCTCTGCCATCTTGGAAACAGAGGTGTTGCTAGCACAATGGACTGCTCTGATTGGCCAATGCCAGCAGGTGACATCAGAGACTCCTTCTGATAGGCTCTTACCTGTGTTACTAGCATATCCTCCTTCCTAGGTAGCCAAACATTATTTTCTGACTATTTAGGGTTTCTGCTTTGGGGAATTCTTTAGATGACGAATGCAAGTGCTCATCCGAGTTCCTCTGCATCTCTCTCTTCACCTTCTGCCAAAGGATCGACCGCTGACTGATCAGGACGCCTGCAAAACCGCAACAAAGTAGCAAAGACGACTACTGCAACCTTGTATCGCTGATCCTGCCGCCTTCTCGACTGTTTCCTGGGGGTGCATGCTCTGGGGGTAGCCTGCCTCCTTCTTGCACCAGGAGCTCTGAAGAAATCTCCTGTGGGTCGACGGAATCCTCCCCCTGCAACCGCAGGCAACAAAAGACTGCATCACTGGTCCTCTGGGTCCACTCTCAGCACGACGAGCGTGGTCCCTGGAACTCAGCAACTCTGTCCAAGTGACTCCCACCGTCCAGTGACTCTTCAGTCCAAGTTTGGTGGAGGTAAGTCCTTGCCTCCCCACGCTAGACTGCATTGCTGGGTACCGCATGATTTGCAGCTGCTCCGGCTCCTGTGCACTCTTCCAGGATTTCCTTCGTGCATAGCCAAGCCTGGGTCCTTGAAACTCTAAACTGCAGTGCACAGCCTTCTGAGTTGTCCTCCGGTGTCGTGGGACTCCCTTTTGTGTCTTCGGGTGGACTCCAGTTCACTCCTCTTCTAAGTGCCTGTTCCGGTACTTCTGCAGGAGCTGCCTGCTCCTGTGAGGGCTCCCTGACTTGCTGGGCGCCACCTCTGTCTCCTCATCCAAGTGGCGACATCCTGGTCCCTCCTGGGCCACAGCAGCATCCAAAAACCCTAACCGCGACCCTTGAAACTAGCAAGGCTTGTTTGCTGTCTTTCTGCGTGGGAATACCTCTGCAAGCTTCTTCACGACATGTGACATCCATCCTCCAAAGGGGAAGTTCCTAGTCCACTTCGTTCTTGCAGAATCCACAGCTTCTACCATCCGGTGGCAGCTTCTTGGCACCCTCAGCTGGCATTTCCTAGGCATCTGCCCTCTCTCAACATTGTCGCGACTCTTGGGCTTGGTCCCCTTGTTTCACAGGTACTCAGGTCTGGAAATCCACTTTAGTTGCATTGCTGGTGTTGGTCTTCCTTGCAGAATTCCTCTATCACGACTTCTGTGCTCTCTGGGGAATATAGGTGCACTTTACACCTACTTTTCAGGGTCTTGGGGTGGGCTATTTTTCTAACCCTCACTGTTTTCTTACAGTCCCAGGGACCCTCTACAAGCTCACATAGGTTTGGGGTCCATTTGTGGTTCGCATTCCACTTTTGGAGTATATGGTTTGTGTTGCCCCTATACCTATGTGCTCCTATTGCAACCTACTGTTACTTTACATTGCTTGCATTACTTCCTTTTGCTATTACTGCATATTTTTGATATTGTGTACATATATCTTGTGTATATTTGGCATCCTCATACTGAGGGTACTCACTGAGATACTTTTGGCATATTGTCATAAAAATGAAGTACCTTTATTTTTAGTATATCTGTGTATTGTGTTTTCTCATGATATTGTGCATATGACACCAGTGGTATAGTAGGAGCTTTGCATGTCTCCTAGTTTAGCCTAAGCTGATCCGCTATAGCTACCTTCTGTCAGCCTAAGATGCTAGAAACACCTCTTCTACACTAATAAGGGATAACTGGACCTGGTACAGAGTGTAAGTACCCCTTGGTACCCACTACAAGCCAGGCCAGCCTCCTACATTGGTTGTGCAGCGGTGGGATAAGTACTTGCAACTACTTACCACTTTGTCATTGTGTACTTTTCATAAGAGAATAATATACAAAACAAGGTCAGTGTATGTACACCTAACCAAAAAGTTTTGCTTTTCTTCTCTTACACTATCTGCTAAGTGCTGAAAAGTACTCTTAAACTTTCAAAAAGTTAAACCTTTCCTATCATGTCTGATGTAGGAACGCCTCTTAATTTGGTCAATACAGCTTATGACCACCTTAACTTTAAGGACCTAAAGAGTCTCTGCATTGATAGAGGTTTAGTGGTAGGAAAGAACCCCTCTATAGAATTATTGTCTAACATGCTTATTGAAAATGATAAGGCCTTAGCTGGCAGTTCAATTGAGAAGTTAGGAGATAGCTCACACTCTGACTCAGGGGAGCCCCTAGTAAGAGTGTTAGAGGGTGCCCTTTCTAACCTACCCCTTAGCAGACCACCTAGTATAGCTGGTAGTAATGGAAGCTCCCATCACAGTAGGGATGTTTTTGTTCCTGGAGGCCAGGTTGTTAGGGTGCCAACTGTTAGGGACAGGTCTCCCTCTGTTCATTCACATCATTCTTCTGTGTCAAGACATTCCCAACCCACCCACCCTGATAACAAGATGTTAGAAAGGGAACTCAATAAGTTGAGAGTGGAAGAGTCCAGGCTTAAGCTTAAACAGCAACAGCTGGCTCTAGACAGGGAATCCCTAGACTTAGAAAAAGAGAGACAGAGGCTGGGGTTTGGACCCCATGGTGGCAGCAGCAGTATTCCAGATAGCAATCCTGTGAGAGAACATGATTCTAGGAATCTGCATAAGATAGTTCCCCCTTACAAGGTGGGGGATGACATTAACAAGTGGTTTGCCGCAGTTGAGAAGGCCTGTATGGTACAGGGGGTCCCTCAAAGGCAGTGGGCTGCTATCCTATGGCTATCTTTCAGTGAAAAGGGTAGGGATAGGCTCCTTACTGTTAAGGAAAGTGATGCCAATAATTTTACAGTTTTGAAGAATGCACTCTTGGATGGATTTGGCTTAAGCACTGAACAATACAGGATTAAGTTCATAGAAACCAGAAAAGAGTCCTCACAAGGCTGGGTAGACTTTGTTGACTATTCAGTGAAGGCCTTGGAGGGGTGGTTACATGGCAGTAAAGTTTCTGACTATGAAAGCCTGTACAATCTAATCTTGAGAGAGCATATTCTGAATAACTGTGTGTCTGATTTGTTACACCAATATCTAGTGGACTCAGATCTGACCTCTCCCCAAGAATTGGGAAAGAAGGCAGACAAATGGGTCAGAACAAGAGTGAACAGAAAAGTTCATACAGGGGGTGACAAGGATGGCAAGAAGAAAGATGGTGAGAAATCTCAGGATAAGCATGGGGTTAAGGGTAAAACCAAAGTTCCTTCTTCAAATCCTAAACACTCTTCAGGGGGTGGGGATAAAACAAATTCTTCCTCTTCTTCTCAACATACACTCATTAAAAAGCCTTGGTACTTTGTGTGTAAAAATAAAGGCCATAGGCCAGGGGATAAGTCCTGTCCAGGTAACCCCTCTGAGCCTACCACCACTAATACATCAAGCTTTAGTGCCCCTAGCAGTAGTGGTAATAGTGGTGGGACTGCTGGCAACAGTCAAGCTAAGGGTGTAGTTGGGTTCACTTATGGGTCCATCATAGAAACTGGGGTAGTCAGTCCCAAGACAGTTTCTGTCACACCTAGTGGCATTGGCCTTGCCACACTGGCTGCTTGTCCCCTTACAATGGATAAGTACAGGCAGACAGTTTCAATAAATGGTGTTGAGGCCCAGGCCTACAGGGACACAGGTGCCAGTATCACTTTGGTGACTGAAAACCTAGTGCCTCCTGAACAACACATCATTGGACAACAGTACAAGATTATTGATGTCCATAACTCCACTAAGTTTCTTCCCTTAGCTATAGTTCAGCTTAGTTGGGGTGGAGTTACTGGCCCTAAGCAGGTGGTAGTGTCACCGAGTTTACCTGTAGACTGTCTCTTAGGTAATGACCTAGAGACCTCAGGTTGGGCTGAGGTAGAGTTTTATACCCATGCAGCCATGCTGGGTATCCCTGAGGAATTGTTTCCTCTCATTTCTACTGAAATGAAAAAGCAAAGGAGAGAAAAAGGCCTGAAAACTCAGGATCCCTCTCCAACAACAGGTAAAAAGGGTATCACAGTGTCCCCTAACCACCCTACCATTCAGGATACCATTCCTGTGGTGGGAGAATCCTCTCCTGGGGTGGCACCTGTACCAAGGGAATCATCAGCTGGCATAGCTGTACTCCCTGAGGTGGAAGTACCTCTCTGTGGGATAACTAACGTTGGTGAGAAAAAGAGCACCATTTTAGTTATCATGGAGCATCCCTCCAACCCTCCCAGAGAAACTTTAGTGCAGAAACCCTGCACTGCCTCACAACACTTAGGACAGCAGCCCTGCCCTAGTATGGAGCTCATAGGACAGCATCCCTGCCCTGCTCCAACTCAAGAGAAACAGCATCCCTGTTCTCTCTTCCAGCCACATGGACAACATTTTTGCCCAGCTATGGCTTTACTGAGACAGCACCCTGTCTGGCATTCTCATCACTAGAAATAGGTCCAGTGGACAATTCCCACTGTTCTAAACTAAAACTTACTGATAGAAACTCTGGAAATATATCCTCACATTGTTGCTTAGCTAAAAAACTTCAAACAGGGTGGTTTACATCCCCACAGGGAAGTAACCATATAGTGGATGATAAAGGAAGTAACCAGTCTATTGCAGAGCTACTTTCCAATTATCACCACTTAGACAATAAAGTCTCAACTAGCCAAGGTTAGCCTTATTGTCCTTTGTTTGGGGGGGGTGAGAAAGTAGCCTCTTTCTAGTCTTGTTACCCCCACTTTTGGCCTGTTTGTGAGTATATGTCAGTGTGTTTTCACTGTCTCACTGGGATCCTGCTAGCCAGGGCCCAGTGCTCATAGTGAAAACCCTATGTTTCCAGTATGTTTGTTATGTGCAACTGGGACCCTGCTAGCCAGGACCCCAGTGCTCATAAGTTTGTGGCATATATGTATGTGTTCCCTGTGTGATGCCTAACTGTCTCACTGAGGCTCTGCTAACCAGAACCTCAGTGGTTATGCTCTCATTTCTTTCAAATTGTCACTAACAGGCTAGTGACCAATTTTACCAATTTACATTGGCATAGTGGAACACCCTTATAATTCCCTAGTATATGGTACTGAGGTACCCAGGGTATTGGGGTTCCAGGAGATCCCTATGGGCTGCAGCATTTCTTTTGCCACCCATAGGGAGCTCTGACAATTCTTACACAGGCCTGCCACTGCAGCCTGAGTGAAATAATGTCCACGTTATTTCACAGCCATTTACCACTGCACTTAAGTAACTTATAAGTCACCTATATGTCTAACCTTCACCTGGTGAAGGTTGGGTGCTAAGTTACTTAGTGTGTGGGCACCCTGGCACTAGCCAAGGTGCCCCCACATCGTTCAGGGCGAATTCCCTGGACTTTGTGAATGCGGGGACACCATTTCACACGTGCACTATACATAGGTCACTACCTATGTATAGCGTCACAATGGTAACTCCGAACATGGCCATGTAACATGTCTAAGATCATGGAATTGTCACCCCAATGCCATTCTGGCATTGGGGAGACAGACAATTCCATGATCCCCCGAGTCTCTAGCACAGACCCGGGTACTGCCAAACTGCCTTTCCCGGGGTTTCACTGCAGCAGCTGCTGCTGCCAACCCCTCAGACAGGTTTCTGCCCTCCTGGGGTCCAGCCAGGCCTGGCCAAGGAAGGCAGAACAAAGGAATTCCTCAGAGAGAGGGTGTTACACCCTCTCCCTTTGGAAAAAGGTGTCAGGGCTGGGAAGGAGTAGCCTACCCCAGCCTCTGGAAATGCTTTGATGGGCACAGATGGTGCCCATCTCTGCATAAGCCAGTCTACACCAGTTCAGGGATTTCCCAGCCCTGCTCTGGCACGAAACTGGACAAAGGAAAGGGGAGTGACCACTCCCCTGAACTGCACCTCCCAGGGGAGGTGCCCAGAGCTCCTCCAGTGTGCTCCAGACCTCTGCCATCTTGGAAACAGAGGTGTTGATGGCACACTGTTCCAGTACTTCTGCGGGTGCTGCCTGCTCCTGTGAGGGCTCCCTGACTTGCTGGGCAGCCCCTCTGTCTCCTCATCCAAGTGGCGGCATTCTGGTCCCTCCTGGGCCACAGCAGCATCCAAAAACCCTAACCGCGACCCTTGCAGCTAGCAAGGCTTGTTTCCGATCTTTCTGCGTGGGAACACAACTGCAAGCTTCGTCACGACGTGTGATATCCATCCTCCAAAACGGAAGTTCCTAGTCCTCTTCGTTCTTGCAGAATCTACAGCTTCTACCATTCGGTGGCAGCTTCTTGGCACCCTCAGCTGGCATTTCCTGGGCATCTGCCCTCTCTCGACATTGTCGTGACTCTTGGACTTGGTCCCCTTGTTTCACAGGTACTCAGGTCCGGAAATCCACTTTGGTTGCATTGCTGGTGTTGGTCTTCCTTGCAGAATTCCCCTATCACGACTTCTGTGCTCTCTGAGGAATATAGGTGCACTTTACACCTACTTTTCAGGGTCTTGGGGTGGGCTATTTTTCTAACCCTCACTGTTTTCTTACAGTCCCAGCGACCCTCTACAAGCTCACATAGGTTTGGGGTCCATTCGTGGTTCGCATTCCACTTTTGGAGTATATGGTTTGTGTTGCCCCTATACTTATGTGCTCCTATTGCAATCTACTGTAACTTTACATTGCTTGCATTACTTCCTTTTGCTATTACTGCATATTTTTGGTATTGTGTACATATATCTTGTGTATATTTGGCATCCTCATACTGAGGGTACTCACTGAGATACTTCTGGCATATTGTCATAAAAATAAAGTGCCTTTATTTTTAGTATATCTATGTATTGTGTTTTCTTATGATATTGTGAATATGACACCAGAGGTATAGTAGGAGCTTTGCATCTATCCTAGTTTAGCCTAAGCTGCTCTGCTATAGCTACCTTCTATCAGCCTAAGCTGCTAGAAACACCTCTTCTACACTAATAAGGGATAACTGGACCTGGTACAGAGTGTAAGTACCCCTTGGTACCCATTACAAGCCAGGCCAGCCTCCTACATTGGTTGTGCAGTGGTGGGATAAGTACTTGCAACTACTTACCACTTTGTCATTGTGTACTTTCATAAGAGAATAATATACAAAACAAGGTCAGTGTATGTACACCTAACCAAAAAGTTTTGCTTTTTCTTCTCTTACACTATCTGCTAAGTGCTGAAAAGTACTCTTAAACTTTCAAAAAGTTTCAAAAAGTTGAAAAAAGTTTTTTTCCTGTGCTTTAAAAAGTCCTAAAACTTTTTCTCTCTTTTATCTGTCCCTAAACCTTTTCTATCATGTCTGATGTAGGAACTCCTCTTAATTTGGTCAATACAGCTTATGACCACCTTAACTTTAAGGGCCTAAAGAGTCTCTGCATTGATAGAGGTTTAGTGGTAGGAAATAACCTCTCTATAGAATTATTGTCTAACATGCTTATTGAAAATGATAAGGCCTTAGCTGGCAGTTCAATTGGGAAGTTAGGAGATAGCTCACACTCTGACTCAGGGGAGCCCCTAGTAAGAGTGTTAGAGGGTGCCCTTCCTAACCTGCCCCTTAGCAGACCACCTAGCATAGCTGGTAGTAATGGAAGCTCCCATCACAGTAGGGATGTTTTTGTTCCTGGAGGCCAGGTTGTTAGGGTGGCAACTGTTAGGGACAGGTCACCCTCTGTTCATTCACATCATTCTTCTGTGTCAAGACATTCCCAACCCACCCACCCTGATGACAAGATGTTAGAAAGGGAACTCAATAAGTTGAGAGTGGAAGAGCCCAGGCTCAAGCTTAAACAGCAACAGCTGGTTCTAGACAGGGAATCCCTAGACTTAGAAAAAGAGAGACAGAGGATGGGGTATGGACCCCATGGTGGCAGCAGCAGTATTCCAGATAGCAATCATGTGAGAGAACATGATTCTAGGGATCTGCATAAGATAGTTCCCCCTTACAAGGAGGGGATGACATTAACAAGTGGTTTGCTGCACTTGAGAGGGCCTGTATGGTACAGGGGGTCCCTCAAAGGCAGTGGGCTGCTATCCTACGGCTATCTTTCAGTGAAAAGGATAGGGATAGGCTCCTTACTGTTAAGGAAAGTGATGCCAATAATTTTACAGTTTTGAAGAATGCACTCTTGGATGGTTTCGGATTAACCACTGAACAATACCGGATTAAGTTCAGAGAAACCAGAAAAGAGTCCTCACAAGACTGGGTAGACTTTGTTGACTATTCAGTGAAGGCCTTGGAGGAGTGGTTACATGGCAGTAAAGGTTCTGACTATGAAAGCCTGTACAATCTAATCCTGAGAGAGCATATTCTGAATAACTGTGTGTCTGATTTGTTACACCAATATCTAGTGGACTTAGATCTGACCTCTCCCCAAGAATTGGGAAAGAAGGCAGACAAATGGGTCAGAACAAGAGTGAACAGAAAAGTTCTTACAGGGGGTGACAAGGATGGCAAGAAGAAAGATGGTGAGAAATCTCAGGATAAGCATGGGGATAAGGGTAAAACCAAAGATCCTTCTTCAAATCCTAAACACTCTTCAGGGGGTGGGGATAAAATAAATTCTTCCTCTTCTTCTCAACATACACACATTAAAAAGCCTTGGTGCTTTGTGTGTAAAAATAAAGGCCATAGGCCAAGGGATAAGTCCTGTCCAGGTAAACCCCCTAAGCCTACCACCACTAATACATAAAGCTCTAGTGCCCCTAGCAGTAGTGGTAATAGTGGTGGGACTGCTGGCAACAGTCAAGCTAAGGGTGTAGTTGGGTTCACTTATGGGTCCATCATAGAAACTGGGGTAGTCTGTCCCAAGACAGTTTCTGTCACACCTAGTGGCATTGGCCTTGCCACACTGGCTGCTTGTCCCCTTACAATGGATAAGTACAGGCAGACAGTTTCAATAAATTGTGTTGATGCCCAGGCCTACAGGGACACAGGTGCCAGTATCACTTTGGTGACTGAAAACCTAGTGCCTCCTGAACAACACATCATTGGACAACAGTACAAGATTATTGATGTCCATAACTCCACTAAGTTTCTTCCCTTAGCTATAGTTCAGCTTAGTTGGGGTGGAGTTACTGGCCCTAAGCAGGTGGTAGTGTCACCTAGTTTACCTGTAGACTGTCTCTTAGGTAATGACCTAGAGACCTCAGGTTGGGCTGAGGTAGAGTTTTATACCCATGCAGCCATGCTGGGTATCCCTGAGGAATTGTTCCCTCCCATTTCTACTGAAATGAAAAAGCAAAGGAGAGAAAAAGGCCTGAAAACTCAGGATCCCTATCCAACAACAGGTAAAAAGGGTATCACAGTATCCCCTAACCACCCTACCATTCAGGATACCATTCCTGTGGTGGGAGAAACCACTCCTGGAGTGGCACCTGTACCAAGGGAATCATCAGCTGGCATAGCTGTACTCCCTGAGGTGGAAGTACCCCTCTGTGGGATAACTAACATTGGTTAGAAAAAGAACACCATTTTAGTTAACATGGAGCATCCCTCCAACGCTCCCAGAGAAACTTTAGTGCAGAAACCCTGCACTGCCTCACAACACTTAGGACAGCAGCCCTGCCCTAGTGTGGAGCTCATAGGACATCATCCCTGCCCTGCTCCAACTCAAGAGAAACAGCATCCCTGTTCTCTCTTCCAGCCATATGGACAACATTTTTGCCCAGCTATGGCTTTACTGAGACAGCATCCCTGTCTGGCATTCTCATCACTAGAAACAGGTCCAGTGGACAATTCCCACTGTTCTAAACTAAAACTTACTGATAGAAACTCTGAAAATATATCCTCACATTGTTGCTTAGCTAAAAAACTTCAAACAGGGTGGTTTACATCCCCACAGGGAAGTAACCATATAGTGGATGATAAAGGGAGTAACCAGTCTATTGCAGAGCTACTCTCCACTTATCACCACTTAGACAATAAAGTCTCAACTGGCCAAGGTTAGCCTTATTGTACTTCGTTTGGGGGGGTTTGTGTGAGAAAGTAGCCTCTTTCTAGCCTTGATACCCCCACTTTTGGCCTGTTTGTGAGTATATGTCAGGGTGTTTTCACTGTCTCACTGGGATCCTGCTAGCCAGGGCCCAGTGCTCATAGTGAAAACCCTATGTTTCCAGTATGTTTGTTATGTGTCACTGGGACCCTGCTAGCCAGGACCCCAGTGCTCATAAGTTTGTGGCCTATGTGTATGTGTTCCCTGTGTGATGCCTAACTGTCTCACTGAGGCTCTGCTAACCAGAACCTCAGTGGTTATGCTCTCTCTGCTTTCTAAATTGTCACTAACAGGCTAGTGACCAATTTCACCAATTCTCATTGGCATACTGGAACACCCTTATAATTCCCTAGTATATGGTACTGAGGTATCCAGGGTATTGGGGTTCCAGGAGATTCCTATGGGCTGCAGCATTTCTTTTGCCACCCATAGGGAGCTTTGACAATTCTTACACAGGCCTGCCACTGCAGCCTGAGTGAAATAACGTCCACGTTATTTCACAGCCATTTACCACTGCACTTAAGTAACTTTTAAGTCACCTATATGTCTAACCTTCACCTGGTGAAGGTTGGGTGCTAAGTTACTTAGGGGGTGATTCTGACCGCGGCGGACGGCGGTCGCCGCCCGCCAAGCGGTTCCTGCCGAAAGACCGCGGCGCTCATTCTGGCTTTCCCACTGGGCCGGCGGGCGACCGCCGAAAGTCCGCCCGCCAGCCCAGCGGGAAACACCCTTCCCACGAGGACGCCGGCTCAGAATGGAGCCTGTGGAGTGGGAAGGTGCGACGGGTGCAGTTGCACCCGTCGCGAATTTCAGTGTCTGCAAAGCAGACACTGAAATTCTCCGTGGGGCCCTCTTACGGGGGCCCCTGCAGTGCCCATGCCATTGGCATGGGCACTGCAGGGGCCCCCAGAGGCCCCGCGGCACCCCCTACCGCCATCCTGTTCCTGGTGGGAGAACCGCCAGGAACCGGATGGCGGTAGGGGGTGTCAGAATCCCCATGGCGGCGGAGCGCGCTCCGCCGCCATGGAGGATTCTCAAGGGCAGCGGGAAGTCGGTGGTACACCGCCGACTTTCCGTTTCTGGCCGCGGCTGAACCGCCGCGGTCAGAATGCCCAGCGGTGCACCGCCAGCCTGTTGGCGGTGCTACCGCCGACCTCCACCATGGCGGTAATTACCGCCAGGGTCAGAATGACCCCCTTAGTGTGTGGGCACCCTGGCACTAGCCAAGGTGCCCCCACATTGTTCAGGGCAAATTCCCCGGACTTTATGAGTGCGGGGACACCATTTCACGTGTGCACTATACATAGGTTACTACCTATGTATAGCGTCACAATGGTAACTCCGAATATGGCCAAGTAACATGTCTAAGAACATGGAATTGTCACCCCAATGCCATTCTGGCATTGGGGAGACAATTCCATGATCCCCCGAGTCTCTAGCACAGACCCGGGTACTGCCAAACTGCCTTTCCCGGGGTTTCACTGCAGCTGCTGCTGCCAACCCCTCAGACAGGTTTCTGTCCTCCTGGGGTCCAGCCAGGCCTGGCCCAGAAAGGCAGAACAAAGGACTTCCTCAGAGAGAGGGTGTTACACCCTCTCCCTTTGGAAAAAGGTGTCAGGGCTGGGGAGGAGTAGCCTCCCCCAGCCTCTGGAAATGCTTTGATGGGCACAAATGGTGCCCATCTCTGCATAAGCCAGTCTACACCGGTTCAGGGATCCCCCAGCCCTGCTCTGGCGCGAAACTGGACAAAGGAAAGGGGAGTGACCACTCCCCTGACCTGCACCTCCCAGGGGAGGTGCCCAGAGCTCCTCCAGTGTGCTCCAGACCTCTGCCATCTTGGAAACAGAGGTGTTGCTGGCACAATGGACTGCTTTGAGTGGCCAGTGCCAGCAGGTGACATCAGAGACTCCTTCTGATAGGCTCTTACCTGTGTTACTAGCCTATCCTCCTTCCTAGGTAGCCAAACATTCTTTTCTGGCTATTTAGGGTTTCTGCTTTGGGGAATTCTTTAGATAACGAATGCAAGTGCTCATCCGAGTTGCTCTGCATCTCTCTCTTCACCTTCTGCCAAAGGATCGACCGCTGACTGATCAGGACGCCTGAAAAACCGCAACAAAGTAGCAAAGACGACTACTGCAACCTTGTATCGCTGATCCTGCCGCCTTCTCGACTGTTTCCTGGGGGTGCATGCTCTGGTGGTAGCCTGCCTCCTTCTTGCACCAGGAGCTCTGAAGAAATCTCCTGTGGGTCGACGGAATCCTCCCCCTGCAACCGCAGGCAACAAAAGACTGCATCACCGGTCCTCTGGGTCCCCTCTCAGCACGACGAGCGTGGTCCCTGGAACTCAGCAACTCTGTCCAAGTGACTCCCACCGTCCAGTGACTCTTCAGTCCAAGTTTGGTGGAGGTAAGTCCTTGCCTCCACACGCTAGACTGCATTGCTGGGTACCGCATGATTTGCAGCTGCTCCGGCTCCTGTGCACTCTTCCAGGATTTCCTTCGTGCATAGCCAAGCCTGGGTCCTTGAAACTCTAAACTGCAGTGCACAGCCTTCTGAGTTGTCCTCCGGTGTCGTGGGACTCCCTTTTGTGTCTTCGGGTGGACTCCGGTTCACTCCTCTTCTAAGTGCCTGTTCCGGTACTTCTGCGGGAGCTGCCTGCTCCTGTGGGGGCTCCCTGACTTGCTGGGCGCCACCTCTGTCTCCTCATCCAAGTGGCGACATCCTGGTCCCTCCTGGGCCACAGCAGCATCCAAAAACCCTAACCGCGACCCTTGAAACTAGCAAGGCTTGTTTGCTGTCTTTCTGCGTGGGAACACCTCTGCAAGCTTCTTCACGACATGTGACATCCATCCTCCAAAGGGGAAGTTCCTAGTCCACTTCGTTCTTGCAGAATCCACAGCTTCTACCATCCGGTGGCAGCTTCTTGGCACCCTCAGCTGGCATTTCCTAGGCATCTGCCCTCTCTCAACATTGTCGCGACTCTTGGGCTTGGTCCCCTTGTTTCACAGGTACTCAGGTCCGGAAATCCACTTTAGTTGCATTGCTGGTGTTGGTCTTCCTTGCAGAATTCCTCTATCACGACTTCTGTGCTCTCTTGGGAATATAGGTGCACTTTACACCTACTTTTCAGGGTCTTGGGGTGGGCTATTTTTCTAACCCTCACTGTTTTCTTACAGTCCCAGGGACCCTCTACAAGCTCACATAGGTTTGGGGTCCATTTGTGGTTCGCATTCCACTTTTGGAGTATATGGTTTGTGTTGCCCCTATACCTATGTGCTCCTATTGCAATCTACTGTTACTTTACATTGCTTGCATTACTTCGTTTTGCTATTACTGCATATTTTTGGTATTGTGTATATATATCTTGTGTATATTTGGCATCCTCATACTGAGGGTACTCACTGAGATACTTTTGGCATATTGTCATAAAAATAAAGTGCCTTTATTTTTAGTATATCTGTGTATTGTGTTTTCTCATGATATTGTGCATATGACACCAGTGGTATAGTAGGAGCTTTGCATGTCTCCTAGTTTAGCCTAAGCTGATCCGCTATAGCTACCTTCTATCAGCCTAAGATGCTAGAAACACCTCTTCTACACTAATAAGGGATAACTGGACCTGGTACAGAGTGTAAGTACCCCTTGGTACCCACTACAAGCCAGGCCAGCCTCCTACATTGGTTGTGCAGCGGTGGGATAAGTACTTGCAACTACTTACCACTTTGTCATTGTGTACTTTTCATAAGAGAATAATATACAAAACAAGGTCAGTGTATGTACACCTAACCAAAAAGTTTTGCTTTTCTTCTCTTACACTATCTGCTAAGTGCTGAAAAGTACTCTTAAACTTTCAAAAAGTTAAACCTTTTCTATCATGTCTGATGTAGGAACACCTCTTAATTTGGTCAATACAGCTTATGACCACCTTTACTTTAAGGACCTAAAGAGTCTCTGCATTGATAGAGGTTTAGTGGTAGGAAAGAACCCCTCTATAGAATTATTGTCTAACATGCTTATTGAAAATGATAAGGCCTTAGCTGGCAGTTCAATTGAGAAGTTAGGAGATAGCTCACACTCTGACTCAGGGGAGCCCCTAGTAAGAGTGTTAGAGGGTGCCCTTTCTAACCTACCCCTTAGCAGATCACCTAGTATAGCTGGTAGTAATGGAAGCTCCCATCACAGTAGGGATGTTTTTGTTCCTGGAGGCCAGGTTGTTAGGGTGCCAACTGTTAGGGACAGGTCTCCCTCTGTTCATTCACATCATTCTTCTGTGTCAAGACATTCCCAACCCACCCACCCTGATAACAAGATGTTAGAAAGGGAACTCAATAAGTTGAGAGTGGAAGAGTCCAGGCTTAAGCTTAAACAGCAACAGCTGGCTCTAGACAGGGAATCCCTAGACTTAGAAAAAGAGAGACAGAGGCTGGGGTTTGGACCCCATGGTGGCAGCAGCAGTATTCCAGATAGCAATCCTGTGAGAGAACATGATTCTAGGAATCTGCATAAGATAGTTCCCCCTTACAAGGAGGGGGATGACATTAACAAGTGGTTTGCCGCAGTTGAGAAGGCCTGTATGGTACAGGGGGTCCCTCAAAGGCAGTGGGCTGCTATCCTATGGCTATCTTTCAGTGACAAGGGTAGGGATAGGCTCCTTACTGTTAAGGAAAGTGATGCCAATAATTTTACAGTTTTGAAGAATGCACTCTTGGATGGATTTGGCTTAAGCACTGAACAATACAGGATTAAGTTCAGAGAAACCAGAAAAGAGTCCTCACAAGACTGGGTAGATTTGTTGACTATTCAGTGAAGGCCTTGGAGGGGTGGTTACATGGCAGTAAAGTTTCTGACTATGAAAGCCTGTACAATCTAATCTTGAGAGAGCATATTCTGAATAACTGTGTGTCTGATTTGTTACACCAATATCTAGTGGACTCAGATCTGACCTCTCCCCAAGAATTGGGAAAGAAGGCAGACAAATGGGTCAGAACAAGAGTGACCAGAAAAGTTCATACAGGGGGTGACAAGGATGGCAAGAAGAAAGATGGTGAGAAATCTCAGGATAAGCATGGGGTTAAGGGTAAAACCAAAGTTCCTTTTTCAAATCCTAAACACTCTTCAGGGGGTGGGGATAAAACAAATTCTTCCTCTTCTTCTCAACATACACTCATTAAAAAGCCTTGGTACTTTGTGTGTAAAAATAAAGGCCATAGGCCAGGGGATAAGTCCTGTCCAGGTAACCCCCCTGAGCCTACCACCACTAATACATCAAGCTCTAGTGCCCCTAGCAGTAGTGGTAATAGTGGTGGGACTGCTGGCAACAGTCAAGCTAAGGGTGTAGTTGGGTTCACTTATGGGTCCATCATAGAAACTGGGGTAGTCAGTCCCAAGACAGTTTCTGTCACACCTAGTGGCATTGGCCTTGCCACACTTGCTGCTTGTCCCCTTACAATGGATAAGTACAGGCAGACAGTTTCAATAAATGGTGTTGAGGCCCAGGCCTACAGGGACACAGGTGCCAGTATCACTTTGGTGACTGAAAACCTAGTGCCTCCTGAACAACACATCATTGGACAACAGTACAAGATTATTGATGTCCATAACTCCACTAAGTTTCTTCCCTTAGCTATAGTTCAGCTTAGTTGGGGTGGAGTTACTGGCCCTAAGCAGGTGGTAGTGTCACCTAGTTTACCTGTAGACTGTCTCTTAGGTAATGACCTAGAGACCTCAGGTTGGGCTGAGGTAGAGTTTTATACCCATGCAGCCATGCTGGGTATCCCTGAGGAATTGTTTCCTCCCATTTCTACTGAAATGAAAAAGCAAAGGAGAGAAAAAGGCCTGAAAACTCAGGATCCCTCTCCAACAACAGGTAAAAAGGGTATCACAGTATCCCCTAACCTCCCTACCATTCAGGATACCATTCCTGTGGTGGGAGAATCCTCTCCTGGGGTGGCACCTGTACCAAGGGAATCATCAGCTGGCATAGCTGTACTCCCTGAGGTGGAAGTACCTCTCTGTGGGATAACTAACATTGGTGAGAAAAAGAGCACCATTTTAGTTAACATGGAGCATCCCTCCAACCCTCCCAGAGAAACTTTAGTGCAGAAACCCTGCACTGCCTCACAACACTTAGGACAGCAGCCCTGCCCTAGTATGGAGCTCATAGGACAGCATCCCTGCCCTGGTCCAACTCAAGAGAAACAGCATCCCTGTTCTCTCTTCCAGCCACATGGACAACATTTTTGCCCAGCTATGGCTTTACTGAGACAGCACCCTGTCTGGCATTCTCATCACTAGAAATAGGTCCAGTGGATAATTCCCACTGTTCTAAACTAAAACTTACTGATAGAAACTCTGGAAATATATCCTCACATTGTTGCTTAGCTAAAAAACTTCAAACAGGGTGGTTTACATCCCCACAGGGAAGTAACCATATAGTGGATGATAAAGGAAGTAACCAGTCTATTGCAGAGCTACTTTCCAATTATCACCACTTAGACAATAAAGTCTCAACTAGCCAAGGTTAGCCTTATTGTCCTTTGTTTGGGGGGGGTGAGAAAGTAGCCTCTTTCTAGCCTTGTTACCCCCACTTTTGGCCTGTTTGTGAGTATATGTCAGGGTGTTTTCACTGTCTCACTGGGATCCTGCTAGCCAGGGCCCAGTGCTCATAGTGAAAACCCTATGTTTCCAGTATGTTTGTTATGTGCAACTGGGACCCTGCTAGCCAGGACCCCAGTGCTCATAAGTTTGTGGCATATATGTATGTGTTCCCTGTGTGATGCCTAACTGTCTCACTGAGGCTCTGCTAACCAGAACCTCAGTGGTTATGCTCTCATTTCTTTCAAATTGTCACTAACAGGCTAGTGACCAATTTTACCAATTTACATTGGCATACTGGAACACCCTTATAATTCCCTAGTATATGGTACTGAGGTACCCAGGGTATTGGGGTTCCAGGAGATTCATATGGGCTGCAGCATTTCTTTTGCACCCATAGGGAGCTCTGACAATTCTTACACAGGCCTGCAACTGCAGCCTGAGTGAAATAACGTCCACATTATTTCACAGCCATTTACCACTGCACTTAAGTAACTTATAAGTCACCTATATGTCTAACCTTCACCTGGTGAAGGTTGGGTGCTAAGTTACTTAGTGTGTGGGCACCCTGGCACTAGCCAAGGTGCCCCCACATCGTTCAGGGCAAATTCCCTGGACTTTGTGAATGCTGGGACACCATTTCACACGTGCACTATACATAGGTCACTACCTATGTATAGCGTCACAATGGTAACTCCGAACATGGCCAAGTAACATGTCTAAGAACATGGAATTGTCATCCCAATGCCAGAGACAGACAATTCCATGATCCCCCGAGTCTCTAGCACAGACCCGGGTACTGCCAAACTGCCTTTCCCGGGGTTTCACTGCAGCTGCTGCTGCCAACCCCTCAGACAGGTTTCTGCCCTCCTGGGGTCCAGCCAGGCCTGGCCCAGGAAGGCAGAACAAAGGAATTCCTCAGAGAGAGGGTGTTACACCCTCTCCCTTTGGAAAAAGGTGTCAGGGCTGGGGAGGAGTAGCCTCCCCCAGCCTCTGGAAATGCTTTGATGGGCACAGATGGTGCCCATCTCTGCATAAGCCAGTCTACACCGGTTCAGGGATCTCCCAGCCCTGCTCTGGCACGAAACTGGACAAAGGAAAGGGGAGTGACCACTCCCCTGACCTGCACCTCCCAGGGGAGGTGCCCAGAGCTCCTCCAGTGTGCTCCAGACCTCTGCCATCTTGGAAACAGAGGTGTTGCTGGCACAATGAACTGCTCTGAGTGGCCAGTGCCAGCAGGTGACATCAGAGACTCCTTCTGATAGGCTCTTACCTGTGTTACTAGCCTATCCTCCTTCCTAGGTAGCCAAACATTCTTTTCTGGCTATTTAGGGTTTCTGCTTTGGGGAATTCTTTAGATAACGAATGCAAGTGCTCATCCGAGTTCTTCTGCATCTCTCTCTTCACCTTCTGCCAAAGGATCGACCGCTGACTGATCAGGACGCCTGCAAAACCGCAACAAAGTAGCAAAGACGACTACTGCAACCTTGTATCGCTGATCCTGCCGCCTTCTCGACTGTTTCCTGGGGGTGCATGCTCTGGGGGTAGCCTGCCTCCTTCTTGCACTAGGAGCTCTGAAACGGAAACGGAAGTTCCTAGTCCTCTTCGTTCTTGCAGAATCCACAGCTTCTACCATTCGGTGGCAGCTTCTTGGCACCCTCAGCTGGCATTTCCTGGGCATCTGCCCTCTCTCAACATTGTCGCGACTCTTGGACTTGGTTCCCTTGTTTCACAGGTACTCAGGTCCGGAAATCCACTTTGGTTGCATTGCTGGTTTTGGTCTTCCTTGCAGAATTCCCCTATCACGACTTCTGTGCTCTCTGGGGAATATAGGTGCACTTTACACCTACTTTTCAGGGTCTTGGGGTGGGCTATTTTTCTAACCCTCACTGTTTTCTTACAGTCCCAGCGACCCTCTACAAGCTCACATAGGTTTGGGGTCCATTCGTGGTTCGCATTCCACTTTTGGAGTATATGGTTTGTGTTGCCCCTATACCTATGTGCTCCTATTGCAATCTACTGTAACTTTACATTGCTTGCATTACTTCCTTTTGCTATTACTGCATATTTTTGGTACTGTGTACATATATCTTGTGTATATTTGGCATCCTCATACTGAGGGTACTCACTGAGATACTTTTGGCATATTGTCATAAAAATAAAGTGCCTTTATTTTGAGTATATCTGTGTATTGTGTTTTCTTATGATATTGTGAATATGACACCAGAGGTATAGTAGGAGCTTTGCATGTCTCCTAGTTTAGCCTAAGCTGCTCTGCTATAGCTACCTTCTATCAGCCTAAGATGCTAGAAACACCTCTTCTACACTAATAAGGGATAACTGGACCTGGTACAGAGTCTAAGTACCCCTTGGTACCCACTACAAGCCAGGCCAGCCTCCTACATTGGTTGTGCAGCGGTGGGATAAGTACTTGCAACTACTTACCACTTTGTCATTGTGTACTTTTCATAAGAGAATAATATACAAAACAAGGTCAGTGTATGTACACCTGACCAAAAAGTTTTGCTTTTCTTCTCTTACACTATCTGCTAAGTGCTGAAAAGTACTCTTAAACTTTCAAAAAGTTAAACCTTTTCTATCATGTCTGATGTAGGAACGCCTCTTAATTTGGTCAATACAGCTTATGACCACCTTAACTTTAAGGACCTAAAGAGTCTCTGCATTGATAGAGGTTTAGTGGTAGGAAAGAACCCCTCTATAGAATTATTGTCTAACATGCTTATTGAAAATGATAAGGCCTTAGCTGGCAGTTCAATTGAGAAGTTAGGAGATAGCTCACACTCTGACTCAGGGGAGCCCCTAGTAAGAGTGATAGAGGGTGCCCTTTCTAACCTACCCCTTAGCAGACCACCTAGCATATCTGGTAGTAATGGAAGCTCCCATCACAGTAGGGATGTTTTTGTTCCTGGAGGCCAGGTTGTTAGGGTGCCAACTGTTAGGGACAGGTCTCCCTCTGTTCATTCACATCATTCTTCTGTGTCAAGACATTCCCAACCCACCCACCCTGATAACAAGATGTTAGAAAGGGAACTCAATAAGTTGAGAGTGGAAGAGTCCAGGCTGAAGCTTAAACAGCAACAGCTGGCTCTAGACAGGGAATCCCTAGACTTAGAAAAAGAGAGACAGAGGCTGGGGTTTGGACCCCATGGTGGCAGCAGCAGTATTCCAGATAGCAATCCTCTGAGAGAACATGATTCTAGGAATCTGCATAAGATAGTTCCCCCTTACAAGGAGGGGGATGACATTAACAAGTGGTTTGCCGCAGTTGAGAAGGCCTGTATGGTACAGGGGGTCCCTCAAAGGCAGTGGGCTGCTATCCTATAGCTATCTTTCAGTGAAAAGGGTAGGGATAGGCTCCTTACTGTTAAGGAAAGTGATGCCAATAATTTTACAGTTTTGAAGAATGCACTCTTGGATGGATTTGGCTTAAGCACTGAACAATACAGGATTAAGTTCAGAGAAATCAGAAAAGAGTCCTCACAAGACTGGGTAGACTTTATTGACTATTCAGTGAAGGCCTTGGAGGGGTGGTTACATGGCAGTAAAGTTTCTGACGATGAAAGCCATTACAATCTAATCTTGAAAGAGCACATTCTGAATAACTGTGTGTCTGATTTGTTACACCAATATCTAGTGGACTCAGATCTGACCTCTCCCCAAGAATTGGGAAAGAAGGCAAACAAATGGGTCAGAACAAGAGTGAACAGAAAAGTTCATACAGGGGGTGACAAGGATGGCAAGAAGAAAGATGGTGAGAAATCTCAGGATAAGCATGGGGTTAAGGGTAAAACCAAAGTTTCTTCTTCAAATCCTAAACACTCTTCAGGGGGTGGGGATAAAACAAATTATTCCTCTTCTTCTCAACATACACTCATTAAAAAGCCTTGGTACTTTGTGTGTAAAAATAAAGGCCATAGGCCAGGGGATAAGTCCTGTCCAGGTAACCCCCCTGAGCCTACCACCACTAATACATCAAGCTCTAGTGCCCCTAGCAGTAGTGGTAGTAGTGGTGGGACTGCTGGCAACAGTCAAGCTAAGGGTGTAGTTGGGTTCACTTATGGGTCCATCATAGAAACTGGGGTAGTCAGCCCCAAGACAGTTTCTGTCACACCTAGTGGCATTGGCCTTGCCACACTGGCTGCTTGTCCCCTTACAATGGATAAGTACAGGCAGACAGTTTCAATAAATGGTGTTGAGGCCCAGGCCTACAGGGACACAGGTGCCAGTATCACTTTGGTGACTGAAAACCTAGTGCCTCCTGAACAACACATCATTGGACAACAGTACAAGATTATTGATGTCCATAACTCCACTAAGTTTCTTCCCTTAGCTATAGTTCAGCTTAGTTGGGGTGGAGTTACTGGCCCTAAGCAGGTGGTAGTGTCACCTAGTTTACCTGTAGACTGTCTCTTAGGTAATGACCTAGAGACCTCAGGTTGGGCTGAGGTAGAGTTTTATACCCATGCAGCCATGCTGGGTATCCCTGAGGAATTGTTTCTTCCCATTTCTACTGAAATGAAAAAGCAAAGGAGAGAAAAAGGCCTGAAAACTCAGGATCCCTCTCCAACAACAGGTAAAAAGGGTATCACAGTATCCCCTAACCACCCTACCATTCAGGATACCATTCCTGTGGTGGGAGAATCCTCTCCTGGGGTGGCACCTGTATCAAGGGAATCATCAGCTGGCATAGCTGTACTCCCTGAGGTGGAAGTACCTCTCTGTGGGATAACTAACATTGGTGAGAAAAAGAGCACCATTTTAGTTAACATGGAGCATCCCTCCAACCCTCCCAGAGAAACTTTAGTGCAGAAACCCTGCACTGCCTCACAACACTTAGGACAGCAGCCCTGCCCTAGTATGGAGCTCATAGGACAGCATCCCTGCCCTGCTCCAACTCAAGAGAAACAGCATCCCTGTTCTCTCTTCCAGCCACATGGACAACATTTTTGCCCAGCTATGGCTTTACTGAGACAGCACCCTGTCTGGCATTCTCATCACTAGAAATAGGTCCAGTGGACAATTCCCACTGTTCTAAACTAAAACTTACTGATAGAAACTCTGGAAATATATCCTCACATTGTTGCTTAGCTAAAAAACTTCAAACAGGGTGGTTTACATCCCCACAGGGAAGTAACCATATAGTGGATGATAAAGGGAGTAACCAGTCTATTGCAGAGCTACTCTCCAATTATCACCACTTAGACAATAAAGTCTCAACTAGCCAAGGTTAGCCTTATTGTCCTTTGTTTGGGGGGGGGGGGTGAGAAAGTAGCCTCTTTCTAGCCTTGTTACCCCCACTTTTGGCCTGTTTGTGAGGATATGTCAGGGTGTTTTCACTGTCTCACTGGGATCCTGCTAGCCAGGGCCCAGTGCTCATAGTGAAAACCCTATGTTTCCAGTATGTTTGTTATGTGCAACTGGGACCCTGCTAGCCAGGACCCCAGTGCTCATAAGTTTGTGGCATATATGTATGTGTTCCCTGTGTGATGCCTAACTGTCTCACTGAGGCTCTGCTAACCAGAACCTCAGTGGTTTTGCTCTCATTTCTTTCAAATTGTCACTAACAGGCTAGTGACCAATTTTACCAATTTACTTTGGCATACTGGAACACCCTTATAATTCCCTAGTATATGGTACTGAGGTACCCAGGGTATTGGGGTTCCAGGAGATCCCTATGGCCTGCAGCATTTCTTTTGCCACCCATAGGGAGCTCTGACAATTCTTACACAGGCCTGCCACTGCAGCCTGAGTGAAATAACGTCCACGTTATTTCACAGCCATTTACCACTGCACTTAAGTAACTTATAAGTCACCTATATGTCTAACCTTCACCTGGTGAAGGTTGGGTGCTAAGTTACTTAGTGTGTGGGCACCCTGGCACTAGCCAAGGTGCCCCCACATCGTTCAGGGCGAATTCCCTGGACTTTGTGAATGCGGGGACACCATTTCACACGTGCACTATACATAGGTCACTACCTATGTATAGCGTCACAATGGTAACTCCGAACATGGCCATGTAACATGTCTAAGATCATGGAATTGTCACCCCAATGCCATTCTGGCATTGGGGAGACAGACAATTCCATGATCCCCCGAGTCTCTAGCACAGACCCGGGTACTGCCAAACTGCCTTTCCCGGGGTTTCACTGCAGCTGCTGCTGCTGCCAACCCCTCAGAAAGGTTTCTGCCCTCCTGGGGTCCAGCCAGGCCTGGCCCAGGAAGGCAGAACAAAGGAATTCCTCAGAGAGAGGTGTTACACCCTCTCCCTTTGGAAAAAGGTGTCAGGGCTGGGAAGGAGTAGCCTACCCCAGCCTCTGGAAATGCTTTGATAGGCACAGATGGTGCCCATCTCTGCATAAGCCAGTCTACACCGGTTCAGGGATCTCTCAGCCCTGCTCTGGCACGAAACTGGACAAAGGAAAGGGGAGTGACCACTCCCCTGACCTGCACCTCCCAGGGGAGGTGCCCAGAGCTCCTCCAGTGTGCTCCAGACCTCTGCCATCTTGGAAACAGAGGTGTTGCTGGCACACTGGACTGCTCTGAGTGGCCAGTGCCAGCAGGTGATGTCAGAGACTCCTTCTGATAGGCTCTTACCTGTGTTACTAGCCTATCCTCATTCCTTGGTAGCCAAACCTCCTTTTCTGGCTATTTAGGGTCTCTGCTTTGGGGAATTCTTTAGATAATGAATGCAAGTGCTCATCCGAGTTCCTCTGCATCTCTCTCTTCACCTTCTGCCAAAGGATCGACCGCTGACTGCTCAGGACGCCTGCAAAACCGCAACAAAGTTGCAAAGACGACTACTGCAATCTTCCTCTCAGCATGACGAGCGTGGTCCCTGGAACTCAGCAACTCTGTCCAAGTGACTCCCACAGTCCAGTGACTCTTCAGTCCAAGTTTGGTGGAGGTAAGTCCTTGCCTGCCCACGCTAGACTGCATTGCTGGGTACCACGTGATTTGCAGCTGCTCCGGCTCCTGTGCACTCTTCCAGGATTTCCTTCGTGCACAGCCAAGCCTGGGTCCCCGACACTCTAACCTGCAGTGCACAACCTTCTGATTTGTCCTCTGGCGTCGTGGGACTCCCTTTTGTGTCTTTGGGTGGACTCCGGTTCACTCCTCTTCTAAGTGCCTGTTCCAGTACTTCTGCGGGTGCTGACTGCTTCTGTGAGGACTCCCTGACTTGCTGGGCGCTTCCTCTGTCTCCTCATCCAAGTGGCGACATCCTGGTCCCTTCTGGGCCACAGCAGCATCCAAAAACCCTAACCACAACCCTTGCAGCTAGCAAGGCTTGTTTGCGGTCTTTCTGCGTGGGAACACCTCTGCAAGCTTCTTCACGACGTGGGACATCCATCCTCCAAAGGGGAAGTTCCTAGTCCTCTTCGTTCTTGCAGAATCCACAGCTTCTACCATCCAGTGGCAGCTTCTTGGCACCCCCAGCTGGCATTTCCTGGGCATCTGCCCTCTCTCGACATTGTCGCAACTCTTGGACTTGGTTCCCTTGTTTCACAGGTATTCAGGTCCGGAAATCCACTTTGGTTGCATTGCTGGTGTTGGTCTTCCTTGCAGAATTCCCCTATCACGTCTTCTGTGCTCTCTGGGGAATATAGGTGCACTTTACACCTACTTTTCAGGGTCTTGGGGTGGGCTATTTTTCTAACCCTCACTGTTTTCTTGCAGTCCCAGCGACCCTCTACAAGCTCACATAGGTTTGGGGTCCATTCGTGGTTCGCATTCCACTTTTGGAGTATATGGTTTGTGTTGCCCCTATACCTATGTGTTCTTATTGCAATCTACTGTAACTTTACATTGCTTGCATTACTTCCTTTTGCTATGACTGCATATTTTTGATATTGTGTACATATATCTTGTGTATATTTGGCATCCTCATACTGAGGGTACTCACTGAGATACTTTTGGCATATTGTCATAAAAATAAAGTACCTTTATTTTTAGTATATCTGTGTATTGTGTTTTCTTATGATATTGTGCATATGACACCAGTGGTATAGTAGGAGCTTTGCATATCTCCTAGTTCAGCCTAAGCTGCTCTGCTATAGCTACCTTCTATCAGCCTAAGCTGCTAGAAACACCTCTTCTACACTAATAAGGGATAACTGGACCTGGTACAGAGTGTAAGTACCCCTTGGTACCCAGTACAAGCCAGGCCAGCCTCCTACAATGTCTGAGGTAGTTTTCCATTATTTTGGCTTTCATAATGAAATGGTCTGTAAAAGTGTCATGGATGATATGGGAGTTAGTGATCTTTGCAACAATATATTCCAGATTGTGAATTTCTGAGTACATCCCATGTTGCTCCTTGGATTAGCTTTTTACTTTGGTAGGAGAAGAGTCTTTTTGCTGTTTCATCAATAATTTGTAAGTCCTGATGTGGCATTACAAGCAGAGTTTATCATTTGCCACAACCTGTGGTAGATGTTCCAAAGGAGATGTTAAGTATTGACATTATTGTTCCATTTGACACTAAGCCTTAGCATCAAGCAACAAGAATATATTTGGCTTGTAGTAGACCATGACACCAATATCCAAAAGTAGTTCCTCTGAGGACAATAACTGTGAAGGTACTAGCTAGGGCACTCATATGGGTCTTTTCAAGAGTTTGTTATCCTAATATCATTACTTCTGATCAGTGAATAAACCTTATCTCCTCTTATATTAAAGAGATGTAGGAACAAGCTCTGTGACCTACGACTTCTCCACAGCATATAACTTGCAAACCAATGGGTTGGTGGAAAGATTTAACAACAAAAAAACTTAAGATCATGATGAGAACTCTTCCAGAAAACCTTAGGAGGAATTGAGAGCTTGTCCTACTATGTCTCTTATTCACCTACAGAGAGATTCCAAAAAAGGACTTTGGTTCAATCACATTGAACTTCTGTTTGTTCCCCTGTGGAAGATCTACTCACATTAGTCAAATAAGGAGGCACAGAAACCTCAGAGACACCTGAGAAGAATATGGTTGACTATGCGATTGGCCTCAGGAAGTTGAAGGAACAACGCATGAGTCAGACAAAGGAAAACCTTCAGGCAAGCCAAGAGCTGATGAAGGATTGTTAAGGACAGAATAAACACCAACTGACTGCCAGGAATGTTAGGAGGTGTTGGTATTGATGCCAAATTGTCGAGCTTTAGAGAATAAGTGTGGCTATTCAAGATAGTACAGACATTTGTGGAGGTTAACTATTTGTTGGACATAGGTGCTACAGTAAGCATCATGGTAATAAAAGAGGAGGTTGAAGGACACAGTGAAACATTTCCTGACCTACTGCATGGTGATGAGAAGGCTGATTCTGTTGAGGGTGTGCTGCAACTTTTCTGTACCTAGTGAGCTGAGTACTCTGAGGGTTTGAAGAGTTCTGCATGGGCTCCCTTGATGTCTTTACTGACTGAACAATGCATAGGAGGCCACTAGAGGTGCCTAGAACAGGCGTTGATCAGGATATAAAACTGACTATCAAGGTATCAAAGTGCCAGGTGGGGCAGCCTTCTGTAGCCCATCTTGGTTGTTGAGTAGGCAATGGTATGATCCACCTACACTCAAGCAAGAGCCTTCCTAGGACACACCAGCTATTCCTGAAGCTGTCTCAAACTATAGGTCCAAGAAGATACTGAGAAGGTGATCTTGACTACAGAGTGTCAGAAGGCCTTTAAGAGTCTGAAGGCAGCAATATATAATGTGCCTATGTTAGAGGCACCTTACTACAGTCAACCCTTCAATATACAGACTGATGCATCAGATAAAGGAGTTGGAGTCACACTGGATCAATTTGATGACAAGGGTAGAGAGCATCCAGTGGTCTTTATTACTCACAGGCTGCTTCCTAAGGAACAGAAATGGGAAGCCATTAAAATAAGCTTTATAATAGTGTGGCCTCTAAGGAGGAATTCCAGCCGTACCTTTTTCATACCACATTTGATTCCAGGGTGTTCACTAACCACTCAAGTGGTTGATTCCAATAAGAGGTGAGAATCCTAAGTTGATGAGATAGTTTATCTTACTACAAGACCTAGATTTCTCAGTCATGTAAAAAGGCAGAATGAATTACAGGAATGCAGAGGGGATATCCTATTGGTAATTCTGATCTGACAACCAGACTTCACCAATGATGACACAAGGTTCTAGATAGTCTGATCCATTACACCACCTGTTAGGAATGTCTCTTACATGGTATACGAACTGCTGACATCTAGGTGCAGAGGCCTCCCATTTCACTGTGCCTCTGTTGTGGGTACTGTTCCTTGAAGTCAGCCCCATTGCTACTTGAAGTTCAAACCATCACCTTATACAAAGGTTGTGTCTGTAGAGTAGCCTGGAAATGACATATGAAAGGAAACCAGAACCAAACCAGGCCTGAAAGATGAGACAGTCAATCCTCATCCTCCATCTGGAAAATGAATTTCAAAGTTGGATCCAAACCACCCAACTTTGTTCAGTCTAAACTTCTTAACTAAAGAAGGGAGTGCTCCATGAAATACAGAAAGAGCTGCTATATAACCAGTGCTGGTGTGTGTGTTTCCCGGAGGTGACAAGGCATCACCTGCAGTCAACACTTTCTCTTGAAGGAGGTGATGATCTGCATGAAGAACCGAGAAGCCTGCTTCTGGAGAGGTAAGTAGTGCACCAGGCCCTGCAGAATGTGACACTGCCTTGCAGGAGATACCTGATGTTTTCACAGAGTAAGGAGTATCCAGATGAAGCTGAATCCCAAGCGAGTGTACCAGTAAAGACCACCTGCTTGTGGCAGCCAATGCTGTGATGAACAGAGGAGTCCACCCATAAATAGCGGGAACAGCACCCATGCCCATCTTATAGATGCAACACGTAATTTGTAGCAAAGTGGATTATTAGTAGGTGGAGGTATATTCTTTCAGCTAGTAATAATACCATAATCACTAATAAGGTTTAATCAAGTCTCAATAAATTAATTGCTGCTCATCCCTGGGTAGTTTGACAATTAGCAGTCAGGCTTAATTTAAGAGGCAGGCAAGAGTAAACAGTTAATGTCACCAAAACAGTAAAGAAACAACACAATAAAAATCTAACACAATTTATAAAAATGCAGAATATTCTTATCTTTAAAATGACACCAACTTGGTAAAGATCCATTGTATGGGACAGGAAATATGAGTTTTCAAAGATGAAATTTAATTATGTGCATTCTAGTTCCAAAAAAGCATAAAACTCCATTTGCGGCTATCTGGTCATGCTGGACCGAGACATAGTTAAAGTTTTAGGCCGACCACAACTGCGGGCGGTCCGATATGGTGAGGGCTAGTTTATGGTAAAAAGCTTACCTCCACACTTAGGGCCTAATTCCGAGTTTGGCAGTCCACAGACCACAAAACTCATGGTGGTTGAACCTCCACAATCATGGTTGTCTGACTGCAGGATTACGATCCTGCAGTCACACCGTTGTCTCCACCAGGATCAGGGATCCCAATGGGTTGGCGGTGGTCAAAGTCGTGGTCAGCCACAGCGGTGCCAAGTTTGACACCACAGTGCGGATCAAGACTTTGCTTTTCACAAGCTTTTTCATGACAGGGTCCCTGCCATGAAAAGGGTGGAGAAAAGGCAGTGCTGGGTGCCACAGTCCATGTTGTGGGCAGTGCTGGGGCACCCCGCCAGCACCCTCGGAATGCACAATGACAGTGGGCATTCTGAAGGTGATGTGTGCAATAGTATTGGCCTCAGCTTCTGGAGCTGAGGCCAATGCCGCCACACTGTTTCCATCCGGCTGACCAGTGGAAACACCATAATACAACGTTTCTGCCAGTCAGCCCAGTGAAAACATCATAATATGGTGATGGTGAGGCCACCAGGTTGATGGCCGCCTTACCACTGCAGCATTGGAGTTGTGATGGTTCAACTACCCAGCTCCTAATCAGGCCGTACGTTTTTTTCTTGGAGATTTTCGCTCGGCAGTGATTCGTCCGGTTCAATTTCACAATGGCGACCAACTGCAGTGCAATGCCTCTGTGAGCCTCTGGAAGAGTCTGTTTTCGGCATCGACGGAGTGGAGATCTGGAGCTTTCAGTGGGACAAACCACTGCGGTAATGCCAGTTCTAGATTTGACAAAGGAAGCTTGACTTTCGATGTTGAGCCAGTGTTCGGCTGGAGCTTCTTACCAAAACTTTGCAAAACTTTCAGAACTTCTTCTGCATGGTTTTCCTTGTGTTGAAACATGTCCATCACCATCAGCCAAGGATACCGAAGCTCTAGTTTACCTCTTGGGGTCTGAGACTCACCAAAAGACTGTTTTTTTTCAACCTCAGGTCTCTTCACATGTACTCACGGAGCAGCTTGGCTCAGGCTGAAAAAGGCTGACCAATCAGAAGAGGCCGCTACAGGGCTGCTTTAGGTAACTTCAGGTTCTAAAATTACTTTCTGGTAATAGTTGTAATAAATCTGACCTTGGTAAATTCTTGGATTTATTGTAACTATTATTTTGATACTTTAAATTATATTGCTTGCTAGTTCCAATAAAAAGTTAGACTTTATTACAACTTATTAAAGCCTTCCCATGTTAGCCTGTGGGGCTAGCAGTATTACAATAGGGAAAAATGACTTTGGCTGTTCTCCCTAACAGGGCATATAAAATGTATTTTATATTGTCCCTGCTTTTTAGAACAAGGCACCAGAACATAGGGACACCAATGGCAGACATTAGGGGTGCATTATATGTTATAAAAAGGTAGTTTGGAAATTTGGAAGTACTTTTAATTCCAAAGTGGAATATGAACACAGTTTTTTTTTTTAAACCAGCCTGCAAGGCAGGCCTGGCTTTAAAATGACAATAGACACCACAACACTGCACACTTAAGTGCATCACATTCACTGGGGTCTCTAAAACGACATGCCCTATCATGTGCTAGGGACTTGCAGGTAGATTGTCTTGGCCAACTAGAATTATACAAATTACCATATACCTTTAGGGGATAGAGCACTGGCGCTGGGCCTGGTTAGCAGAGGCCACGGCACTTTCAGAGTCAGGAACCACCAGCATCAGTTAAAAAATGGGGGTGATCAAGGCAAAAGGATGACTTTCCTACATAATTGAAGAGCTTAGCTGGGCCTGAAGGTGAGAGAGAGAGAGAGACTGAGACGCGTATGCTAATCTACTGTGCACACTTTGACTTTTTGAAACAAACCCATAAAGACATTGAACTAAATTGCACATTTAACATGTGAGAACCTTTACATGATCTGCACGTGAACCTAATTCTTGCCTACTCCCTAGCATAGTGGGGAGAGCAATAGTGGGGTCTTGACTGTACAATGTTTACTGGGGAAGGAAAAGAAAGTGTAGCTCCCCATGGTCAAAGTGCAACATATGACAACCCTGTATGACAAATTAATTAGATTGTGTAGCATTTATTTCTGCTGTGGGATTAAAAGTACTTTTCTTTTCATCAACATAGGCTATTGTGTTTGTTGTTTGATAGTTGAGCTCTTGCCCCTCAAGAAGAGGGGCAAGAGCTCCCTAAGAATGTTCCAAAGAATCCTGTGACTGATTGCCCTCACTACCTTCAGAGTCAAGAGTAGAAAATGTTGTACTTGAAATAAATTTCCTTAATAGGTCAGACCCCAGGACACCTGTGGCAAATTACTTCATCCATCCAGGATTGGCCCGCAGTAGCACCTGTGTGCTTTGTGGCTTCCAAAATGAGGACTACCACAGGCTTAGAGGAGAAGTTAGAAAATGCATGCTGTAAACTGGTTGTGATGTACGTATGATTAGGAGTGCTGGCGTAACCTTTGTTCTTTCCCCAGTAGACGTGGTGCAGTACTCCTGACTGGGTTGTTCAAACATCAATGTCCTCATAGTAACAGAAGAAGAAATAAGTATCACCTGGGAGCCTCTAGTTACAATTATGCATACTGTGTGAATGTGGTCAGTGTGATTAGGGAGGAGAGGATCTTGGGTATGCTATTTTGAGAGAATGTCATAGTGAGGGATACTATTCCTTCACTAAGGAGCAGTCAGGAACACTCACACACCAAAGGTATGCTGCCTATGAGAGTCCTACCACAGGGCTGGCACCTAGGATAGACATATACTCTATAAGCAGTAGTCTATGAGGTGAAGACTAGGTTCTCCTCAGCTCCTGTTCAAATGTCCTTGGAAAGTCAGATCGCCCACCACTCATCTGGTATTGGAGGATGATATATGTGAGTTAACGGAAAAAACAAAACTGAGAAACCACAATGGAGGAAACCATATAAGGAAAACAACTTTTAAAGAAAGACAATTTTAAAGAAATACAAATAAATTTAAAATAAAAGGCAAACTTTAAAGAAAAGATAATTTTAAGGAAAATTTCAAAATGACATTAACCTTGGATGGAGCTTAGAACTAGTGAGCGTTTTTAAGGTTTCAGGAATGGGGATTGTTTAGGTGTGATCAGTATTTTTTATCAGTCAGGAACAGGTAGAGTCAGGCATAGAAAGGGGTGTTTAAGGTTCAGGGGTAGGTGAGTTTTGGAGGGTGATTTTTTTAGGCATAAAGAATGGGTGGAGTTTCAGGGTGGTGGGGGATTTTTAGGGCTCACTAATCAGTGTAGTGCTCAGGGATGGGAGGTGTGTAGAGGTGTTGAGGGATTTTTACGTTCATGGATGTGTGGAGTTTAGGGCTGACGAGGGTTTTTGTGATTCAGTGATGGGTAGAGGTTAAGGGTGGTGAAGTGTTTTTGGGATTCAGGACTGAATGGATTTTAGGGTGGTTATGGGCTTTAAGGAATCAGGGATGGGAAAACTTTAGATGTAGAAAGGGTTTTTTAGGGTTCCATAATGGGAAGAGATTGGTGAGGTGAGGGATTTTAGGGGTCATGGATGGAAAGTGTTTAAGGGTGGTGAGGGATTTTTAGGGTTCAGGGATGGGTGGAGTTTGGGGATGGTGAGCGGTTTTAAAGTGTCTCGGTGGGTGGATGGTGTTTAGGCATAAAAAGGTATTTGAGGGGTCAGAAAACAGCTAATTTTAGAGATAGTGAGCTGTTTAACCGTTCCGGAATGGGAGAAGCCAAGGGGTGGAAAGGGATTTTATGCTTCAGGGATGAGTGCAACCATTGTATTTACACTTTAAAAATAATCATGCCACAGCCAATTCCAAACAAAAAGACATTCTATGAATTGGTGTGTATGAAATGGTAAATGCCATTCATTCTGAAAAGTTCCATAAAATTTGTTTAGATGACATTTTTTGTAAGTAATGGTATTCCGTTAAATTGTTTCTTTATGAAATCACATAAACCTCTGGAATATCCTCTGCTTCTGGAAGTAAAGTTGCAACAGAAACTGGAAAGAGTAACAGTAGATGGCATCACGCCTGCCCCTCACACATGGCCACCAACCGTCTGAGTGGGTTAGAAACATGGGGGCACATTTATACTTGTTTTGCACTGAATTTGGGTCATTTTTTAATATATATTCAATGGAAAATGAACTCCATATTTATACTTTGCTGCTAGACCAGTCTATCGACAAAGTTGTGGAGTTAAAGTGATTTTTTTGGACGTGGAAGCCTACCTTGCGTCAATGAGAGGCAAGGTAGGCATTCCTGTGCAAAAAATGACTTTGTGGCCTTAGCGCCATATTTATCCCCGTGCTAAATTCATGCACCGTGGGGATGAGGGGTTAAATAATGGTGCAAAGCTTGCTTCGCACCATTATTTAACGCCTGGGTCAGGGCGGTTGTTAGGGGACCTATGGGCATGTTTCCATGATCAGAGACCATGGAAAGAGCCCACAGGTGCCCTTCCCTGGCCCCAGGGACACCCCCACCTACCCCCACCCACAACAGAGGGACACCGCAGGATGGGGAACCCATCCCAGGTAGGACCTGGTAAGTATATATATATTTTCATCCCCTCTCGGGGGCCCTAACCCGCTGCATGGCACTGGTCCCAAAGGCCATGCTCAGGGGACATTTGTCCGCTGGGCATGGCCTTTGGGGTGGTGGTCATGACTCCTGTCTTTACTAAGACAGGAGCTATGTCCATGGGGGTTTTGCACCAGGAAATGGTTTTACTCTGCCTAGAGGCAATTTATTTGTCTTTAAACAGTGTAGCACCATCATTCGGTGCACATCCTCTGGTTCCCCCTACGCCTCCCTCACCCAGTTAATGTCATTTACAATTATGTTAACTGGGCATTGCCGCCCGCTAGCACCATTCCTTAAATATGGCGCCCGGCCGGCATCCTGGAATTGCGCTAGCTGGCACTATACGTTTACATGCAAAACTGCACTAATGCAGTTTTGCACTTAAAATTATAAATCATGGCCATGGTTTGTCACTGACACATCAAAAACAATGACTGTCAAAATTCAAGTTTTATTTGCATTTGGTAATTGTTTTCAGACTGCCCCCTCCCCATTGCAATTTGCAATTCCAAGAAAAATCTAGCAACTTTTAAAAGTGAAATTGCAGATTTTCTTTACTAACTAGAGCACTACGCACTTTGTAGGTGACAGGTAGTATAATAGAATTATTACAACCGTAGTAGAGATAAAATGCCCTGTCACAGTTGTTATTTTTCACAACAGGATTTTCACACTTCTACAATCCCACAGGCGCATACTTATCTGTACATAATAAAAGGAATCAAAGAATTGTGAGTCACATATATCAATAAAACTAAAACATACTGCAAAAGGAATAAAGCAACAGAATATCCCTAAGGAAATACTGTTGTGCAAATCTGCATCCACTAGGTAGCTACACACAATATATCCTGCCACGAGTATTTTATGTAACAGCGTACAACAATGTCTCAACAGGTATCAATCAAAACAAATTAGCAAAATTAATTATTAAGAAATCAAGGGAAAACACCAGTCTAATTACTGAGGTTATATTTATATGATCAGAAAGTAAATTTAGGCAGCATCAGCAATTGCCTGAATCATGTGAAACAGATAGAAGGTGAACACATAGTGCCTGTGAACAAAGAGCCATGACGGGCGCATGTGAAACACGTGAAGTACACTATGATAATTTACCCAGGTCTTTACTGGGTCTACGAGTTCTGCTGCAGTTGTTTATTAATATGATTATTTTATGAAAAATGATAGCAAGCCTTCTACGAAACCTTTACTTCCTAACGAATTGGTGAAGATCTCTTTCCGAGCACTAAGAACGTTACACTAAATTGGCAGTAAAAGTTACTTATTTATTGTATTGTTGCATTTATATAGCATTTTCCTACCTTGGACGTACCCCAAAGTGTTTTTCGTGATCGTAAGAGGCCAGTCTATTTGTTGTGCTTGGATGGTATGATGCTGTGGTTTCCGAACTCTCTATTTGGGAAGTATTTTGGTGTGTGGCATGATCTGTTGTGGCGAAGTTGTAGCTTCATGTAAGAATGGTGTGGAGTAGAATATTTGCATATGCCTACCATAGTTTCCTTATCAAATGTACTGTCTTCGGTGACTGGGTGAATTAGCATGAAAGCATAGCTTGGTCATTCTGAAAAATGAAGATGTGCAACACTGCATGTACTACTAGTACAATCATGCACTTTGTTGGAGACTATACAAACCAAAAGAGGCTGGGCTGCTTTTAAGTGTTGAATGGTCTATTCAACTTTGCGTAAAGTTGGGTGAGGGCAGAAGCAGGAAGCAAGTCAGTGTTTCCCCCAAACTGCCACTGTTTGAAATGGCACAGCTAGAGGAAATGTGGCATCACCTGATTGGCAGCCAAGACTCATAAGTTAAAACCACCTGTGTTGAGAGTCAAACAAAATCATAATTGCAGCAAACACACACAGTTTCACACAGACTCTATTCTGAACTATAAACAATACTTTTAAAAAATCTTGTATTGCTGAAGCTGACACTAAAGAAGATGTTTCCTCCACCAAGGAAAAATGAAACATTTAAGTTAGGGAACATTCTTGGTGGTGAAGATGTCACCAAAAAGGAGAGGCAGCAGTCTGGAATCAAAGTCATGTCCCACCAGAAAGGGCTTATGCATGTAGGAGAAACAAGCAACTATACAACAATGATCCTGAAGGCATGTATGCTTAAATGCCAATGTGAAAACCAGACACATACAAAGTCTAGTTATTTCCTTATCATGGGACAAGTAACTTTATGCAATCCAGTAGCAGAACTCCATCAATATTCCAGGTGATGCAGTGCAATTGTTGACAAGCATGGGCAAGTACATTGGCCAGCCACATAGATGTAGGTGAGTCTACTACCTAATAATACCTTTAAGTAAGCTGCAGATAATATGTAGGAGGGCTGCCATGTACCACTATTTTTGGCTGCAATGGATATGGTTGCCATAAAGATGAACTTAGTGGTGATGGTGGTAGTAACTTCTCCTGCAGAAGATAATTGTCTCTTACCTCTAGCTCCTCAACATATTTTGTTTTTATCTATTTTTTTTCTTGGTATGTGTACTGCTGCCAGCAGCTGCTATGGACAGTTACTTGCAGTGCAATTGTTTCTTGTCCATATATAGGCAAACCTGCACTAGTTGACAAACCACACAATTGAGGATGAGAATCTCATACGTGTTATGGAGCACTTTGGTTATAAAATGTAGTGCATGATGTTAGCCTTGCTGCCGAACAGGAGCAAACTCTTAATAACATTTGATTCAGGAGTTCCCAGGGTATTTATCATTTCCCACCAAGAGCTGAGTCAGCCATGCCTAGAGAGTGCTGCTCTTGCTAAAACGAAAGGTGCCGTTCTTGTTGGTTGAGAGCCTGCACATATTATAGCCTGTGGCACTGTAGCTAGATGGTAATGGTGCCTGGGTATGGTATCAGAATATTAAGTGCTAAGTATCATGCTACAAAATATCGTACAAAAAGCATCCTAACCAAAATATCGACAAGGTAAATATAGAATTATTATACTTAACTCTACATACAATATATATTGATTAAATATGTATCTTCAAGGTATGTAGTTGCAGCATTACAAATTGTAAATCCTTACTGCCCTGTATATACCTACCTTGTTGATATTCTGGTCATTTGTATTTTCATGTAATCATTTTCTACTGCAATATTCTTGCAGTTAATATTCTGACAATTTTTGACAGTCACATTACGGCAAGCAATTTTGTCATTTTGTGGTTTATGTGGTGGTGATGGTAAAAGTGATGCTGCTTACAGTAGCACTTCTGCTGCCATACCATGAATGACACTTTAAGTGATTATTACCAGGAGAGACACAAGTGATGTGACTCAGATTTTGGAGAATGTTGATTGAGGAGGTGCTGTGCGTATGGTGATTAATCTATGTAGTCTTTAAGACATACTTCTGTTTGTCAACGATCTAAGCAAAGTACATAGTCTAGGTAACCCAACTCAAATTTCTATCCAAGCTTCCTTTCCAAATCTTATACTCTCAAACAGAGTAATGTGGCACACTAGTAGTCAAAGGTCATGGGTAGGATATTCATGTGGTTAAAGGAAGAATATCAAACTTGGGTTAATAGCTCTCCCTCTTCTACAAGAGTGAGATAGAGAGTCACAGAGTGTCTATTGGTGGGTGATTGAGGAATGAGGTTGAATAAAGACTATGAAGTTGTGGTATTCTACCCTCTGACATTCAAAAGCACCAGTCTCGGGCTTCTCAGCAAAACTTTGGGCTCCAACACTTAGTCCCATATTTATACTTTTTTAGTGCTGCATTTGCACTGCTTTTCGACGCGAACTCGGTGCAAACTTACAAAATAAAATCGTATTTTGTAAGTTTGCGCCGCTTTTGCATCAAAATATGACGCAAATGCGGCGCTAAAAAAGGATAAATATGGGCCTTATTCTTTTACAAAGTAAGCAATCCAAAGCTGGACTTGTTTTTCTCGCACAATCATAACAGTTAAGCACCTACCGCTTCACTGTCTTTAGATCTCTCTTCATGTTCTACATTTCTAGTTTAACAGAATCCCTGATGTGGTTGTTAATGAAATCTTTGGGTAAAAATTTGAGAGAGAATGAGCAACTAAAATGGAAATATGACCCAGAATTACTGATCCCACTGGTAATTCTTTATTTTGCTAGGGATTATAGGATAGCCTGTGGAATCACTCTTAAATCTACACCCTGGAGCCAACGGGGCATCCAGTAATAGGGTTAGAGGTGGACGAGCCACTGAAAGTTTGAGTTATGCTCGAGGCACAGGCTTGGCTTTGGCTCAGGCTCAAGATCCTATGGTCCTCAAAAAGAGATAAGTTTTCATGTGGCTTCTGTCTTCCATTCATGCTCTAAAAAACAAAGCAAAAATCTCTGAGGTTAGATGAAAAGAAATAGCCATCTAGTGGCTATTTTGCATAATGTAAAACGAGACAACCTGGGAAAATTCCTGGCGTCCCTGCTTGATACAAACTGTGTGATTACAGGCTTTCTTATCATATATGAGTGCACCTACATATACACGATTCAGTATTTGTACTGTACAAAAACCTTTTTTGTGCCTGATTTAAGAACCTATAATATTGTTCTGTGTATATTAACAATTTTGCCCACATTTAAGATGCGCATGAAAACTGGCTTGCCTCTTAGTTCACTGGCAGCATTGTCGTCTGGGCAGCGGGAGGGGCACAAGTATTTTCTGCTCATGTTTAAACCTATCACTTTTAATAAATACCTCTCAATGCAGTGCTATAATGAATTTAATTTTTACTGATAATTGTCATTACTCTGAATGCCCTATTTCTCGTACCAAAACTTACTCACATGAGGTGTTCAATCCTTTGCGCAGACCCACTTGCCTTAGCAAGAAACCAATCAAAAAGGGTCTATATAACCTCCTTTACCCTTCCTAGTCTCCAGTCACCTTCCACCAACCTGGTGATAACAAGGTATGGAGCCCAGAAAACGTCTTGCACATCCCCAACTCTAAGAACCAAGGGGGTCAGGTTGTAATCCGGGAAGAAACAGGGAGGGTGGCCGGTAAGTATTAGTACGAGAAATAGGGTATTCGGAGTAATGAGAATTACTGGTAAGTAATGAATTCATTACCTCCTCAATACTATTTCTCGTCCCAAAACTTACTGACATGAGGATGTACCAAAGCAAATACAGGACAACCTGAATCCCCCAAAGAATAATGCCACAAGACCCTGGTTACTGCAGAAAAAAATGTATTGGAAATGAGAAAGGCATCAGACAGGAGATCACGTCATCATCATCAACAAACATTATTGCCAGTTGTAAAACAAGTACACAACACACATAAAAATACAATGAAAACAATACGATATAAATGTCAGCAAGTTCAGTATAAAAATGCATAAAATCAAAGATAATCATCCCTTGTTAAAATATAGTTAGACCTAGTAAATCAAGGTGCTATTATATTCTCCCCACTATTTTAGGGCAGTCACAGAGAGCCATCACAAGTGTCCACTTTAAGCTAGCAGGGAGTTTTCCAAATGAGCAGGGCTTGGCAAATCGTTACTAGCAACCCAGAAAGACAAAAACCTCTAACCATAGACAAGAGCACTATAGAAGGGTCCGCCATGTCACCTGGGTGTCTAAATGTACGACTTAAGTTAGAATCACAGCACAAACACTTGAAAAGAAGGGGAGTGAAAAAAAAAGTTAAGATATAGCAAATACAATTATAAAGGTCAATCTAAATTACCTTTCTAGGATCTTCTAGCCCTAACTACTTTCAATCTAATTAACCAAATAGAAATAATGCAAAAAATTGGAGACTGAGTGGACAATGGAGCTCCTATTATCTGACATGCAAATCCTCAGGGCTAAATTATGATTTTCAAGATAAAAAAGCCTACAGAGAGGAGCGATCCAGCGTGCACGCTGTTTTACATAGGCACTGCAGAAAAATAGAACTTGTACTTCGTTCTCTACATTCCAGCAACCCACGGGATGAAAGATACCGAATGTCCCAGTACCTCCATTCCATGAGGCAGTAAAGGCAGCCAACTGGAGAATCCCCAACTTGAATTTAATATAAAGGGATATTGTCAAGTGCCACTCACTTAATCCATGAACTCCGCAAAGTAAAAATCGCACTTGGTGCTACTGAAAACCGTGTCCCAGTAGCTAAATTTAACAATTTCCTAAGCTTTACTGGCTATGGAAAAGGGATTTGTCCAATAATCAGAAAGACCCAGTATGGGCAGCCAAGTTTTTACAGAGGTAACCCAAGGGATGGTAGGCTAGACGTTTGTCAACTATCTCTCTTAGCTATTTTGTGTATGGAGCCAGGTTCTCTGTGGCCCATAGTCTAACCCAGTACAATATAGGTTTCAAGCGGGCTATGTCAGAAATATATCTTAGGTTTAGATCTAGCCTCATGGGTAAAGTAGGGGCACTTTTCGGTAGTCTTAGCAAGGATTTAATGAAAAAAATGTCGTCACCATCCAACCCTTCAAGGTTACTATAGTCCTATAGGTCTGCCCCATACAGCACAGCCCTGCAGACTTGGGCCTTACATATCTCTCCCACTGGCGAAATCAGGTGTGAGACTGCCCTATTGGTGGATCTTAGTATATAGACGGCTCTATGCTTAAGACTCAGAGAGCTTTTTTCAATCTGAGCTACCCATTTGTAGGGATCACTCAGTCTCACAACTAAACAATTGAATTCAGCCATCCTTTCTAATCTAACGCCCTCCAGGACCAGATTCCCTTTAGATCTCTCATGGTGACCAAATATTATAAACTTCGTTTTGCTACTGTTTATTTCCAAGCCATGATCTGCACAGAATAAGGCAAACTTTCCCAGAAGAGTATTTCGTCCTTGGAGAGTCTTTGAGAGGAGAAGAGTATTGTCAGTGAAAAGTAACCCGGGCACTTTGGACCCTGCCATTTTAGAGGAATCAATCCGACAATCCCTAAGAGAAGCAATGCACCCATCAATAAATAACAAAAAGAAAGTGGGCGCCAAGACACATCCCTGGCGGACACCACGCCAAATAGGAATATCATCAGTTGTTTCTCCTAGCAAAATTCCCTATGTGATGTTTTTGAATCATTGTCCTTCCAGGCTCATTATCTGAGGGCCTAAATTTAAAGCAAATTTCAGACCCGGTGGGAGGGGAAGTGTGCAGATCCAAGATGATCAGAGCATCCACTAACTCCTGCACAACTAGCTTAACCTCACTGTAGTCCTTCCACCCCTCCCACAGAGGAAAGTGCCCCACAAAAACAATATCAGAAGAAATGATCACATGGCAATGCCTGACATTTCGGATCCAATGAAGGGTCTTATTTTTTTAGAAACAAACTGTTCTCATGGGCACTAGGTCTCAATTTAGGAACATTGGTCATAAAGACAGCATAAGCCGCCGAGGAGGGTGGACTAGAGGGAAAGTCCCATCGTACAAGCATCAAGGCAAAACCCATTGTTGAACAGGAAGAATATTTCCCAACTGAGCCTCAGCCTTTTGTGCTGGACAATGAAGCTGGGAGGAGGTAGAGATCATGTCTCTGTGTGCCAAGCATGGTCCTTGGGAAAAACTTCTGGGATGCTGATGGAGTAATGGCTGAAAATGTCCATGGCAGATGCCAGACTGAGTGGGTGTATGTTCAGTGGCCCCCTTCAGCACCACTCAAAGTGTTATGAGGGGCTGTATGTTCACCCATAAGAGTCCCAGGGTGTATAGTAATAGACAAAGACCCACTGGGTCCTAGAGGCAGCACAGTCAGAGAAAGTTTTGTTTTGCTCCCACTACTTTGCAAGTGTGCTCTTTACATCGAGGATCAACTAGTTTCAAGTCCTTGACTTCTTCTCTCAATAAATGAATAGGAGTAAGAGCATCTTCCATAGTTAAAGGACTGTAGGAAGGAGCAATACAGACACTGGGAGACTGTAAGGGGCAGAATTGAGGATGATAATTTTGAAGAGTTCATTGTTTGACGAATTTCGTTGTTTGAAGAATTTCAAACCTATTTGCACATTCCACGTTGGGAATAACGAAGTCAGGCTCTCCCTCCGCACTGACTGTTGGATCAGGGGTGTTTGACAAGTGAGAAACAATTGGGATCTCTTTAGAATGCTGTGTAGTATTGGGGGGTCCGGGTTGGATGAATTAAAGTGAGTCAAAGATTTTCTTTTCAAGATGTCCACCACCCTCCCACCTTTTAGAGACAGACTTTTTTTTGGAGCATACTTTTAACATACTTTCAACCTCTTCAACTAATGGGCCTATGTTGCTAGTGACACAGTTCATAGCGGCATGCTTTGGTTGTTTCCGAAGGGTTGATTTGGACAGGGCCCCCACAGGGCTAGCTGCAGCTTTCCTCTTCCCCATAACAGGCAAAGGTATGACAAAGGAATGTGAGATTGGCCCTTCATCCGTGTATTAGCAATAAGGAGAAAATTTAATTAATTAAAGTACCTTGAGTAGGCGAGGTGTCTTGGACTTCTGAATTGTGCATCAAGTTGAATAGGGAGACAAATATTTGCAGGATGAAGGGGGTGGCCCCACCCTGCCTTATCCTGGCTTTGGCAGGCTAGGACAGGCCTACATCTTGTCCCGGGGTTCACCCGGATGTGGCCCACTTGCATTCCATGGGAGTGAGGCAGCACTTTGTAGGGCTAAATTAATTCTCTCCCCAAAGGTCAGTGGTGGTGCCTCCTGGAGCAAGGGTTCCTGGGACTTGGAGTCCAACACAAACAGCATCATGGCTTCCCACACAGTGAGAGAGAGGGTAGTGCTGTGTAGCGCTGAAAAGGGTCCTACCCCTAGAGGTGATTGGTGGCACCTCCTGGTGCAAGGGTTCCTGGGACTTGAAGTCCCACACAAACAGCACCACGGTGTCCCATGCAGCGGGAGTGAGGGCAGTGCTTTGTAGTGCTGAAGATGGTCCTGTAGTGCCTCCTGGGACAAGGGTTCCTAAGACTTGGCTTGGAGTCCCCCACAAACAGCACGACAGCATCTCATGCAGCGGGAGTGAGGGCAGCACTTTGTAGCACTGAAGATGGTCCAGACCACAAAGGTGAGTGACAGCACATCCTGGCGCAAGGGTTCCTAGGATTTTGAGTCCCCAACAAACAGCACTACAGCATCCCACGCAGCAGGTGTGATGGCAGCGCTTTGTAGTGCTGAAGATGGTCCTGCCCCCAAAAGTGAGTGGTGGTGCCTCCTGGTACAAGGGTTCCATGGGCTTGAAATCTCCCACAAACAGCTCCACAGAAATCAAGTCATTCACTTAGTAACAGCAGCCAATACTCAATACCTGAAGGTCAAGGAATCCTTCACTTCCATTCCATAATGTGTGACAAAGGTAAAGCGATAAGCCCAAGTAGCTGCCTGATAAATGTCCAAAATGGAAACACCTTGAGCTTCTACCTATGAAGGTGCCATGCCCCTCGTGTACTGCCCCTGGACACGACCCAGCAGACAGACATTTTGGGAATCATGAGCCAGGGAAATCAAAGAACGAATCCAGCAACTCAATGTGGGCGTAGAAGCTTTAAGGTTATGATGAAAAACACCAAAGTTCACAAAGAGGCTATCACACTGACGAAAATCCATGGTTCGAGACTAGTAGATTGTTACAACCCTCAACACATCCTACTTGTGCAAAGCTTCCTCCTTAGGAGAGGCAAGCTCTGGAAAAAAAGAGGGCAAAGTTATCTCCTGGTGCCAGTGAAAGGAGGGAACAACCTTGGGGAGAAATCTAGGCCCCATGAGTAGGACAAGCCTGTCAGAGAAAATCTGCAAATAGGGAGGTCTGTTCAACAAAGACCCCAGCTCACCCAACCTACGTGCAGAAGTGATGGCCTACAAGAAGAATACTTTCAAAGAAAGAAACTGCAAACTCACACTTGTAGGGGCTCAAAAGGAGGAGACTGAAGGGCCCGAAGAACCAAAGACAAATCCCAGGCAGGGACCACTGAATAAACATGAGGTTTGACCAAAGAAAAAACCCTTAAGAAGGTGGGAACCCAATGAAACAAGTTCAAGCACACCAAAAGGCTAGTGAATTGCCAACCCCTTCTGAAAGCCTTTCTGCAAAAATTGAAAGACCCCAGAGGTGGGACAAGTTCCAGGACCCAAAGACCTATCCTTGCACCACTTAAAAATGAAGACCAATGATGAGCATAAGTCTTCATAGTTGACCCCTTTCAATAGTGTTGAAAGGAGGCCGCCACTGGCAAGGACAGATCTTGCAACATCAAACCCCTCGTTTCAAGAGCCATACTGTCAGACACATCCGTGGACAAGTGGCTGGGGGAAGAATGGGAGTCTGAAGGGGGCATGGGTATAAATGGAGGATCCATTCTGGGGCTTCTGGTATCAGCTGCAAAAGAGGAAACCAACCCACCTGTGGCCGAAATGGGGCGACAAGAATGAGACATACCGTTTCACTTGAAGTCTGGCCAACAGCTTGGGAATAAGAGAGAACAGAGGGAAACCATACAGAAGCATCTGTTGCCAGGGCTGGGATAAAGCACCCACCCCCTCCCAGACCCCCAGCTTTGGGGACCTGGAGAAAAACCTAGGAAGGAGGGAATTCTCTGCAGAGGCAAACATGTCAACTTGAGGAAAGCCAAAACGTCAGCACAGTTGGTTGAAAATACAAGGAGCCAGACAGAAGTGGAGGGAAGAAAAAAAGCTCTGCTGAGCCTGTCTGCCTGCATATTGTCCTTCCCTCGACTAAATGTTGCAGAGAGGGATAGGAGGTGAGATTCTGCCCAGCCCCCCACCTGAAATGCGAGAGAGGCCAGAGACAAAGACCCCATCCCTGACTGCTTGTTAATATAAGACTTGGCAACAGTGTTGTCTGTCCTCACCTGAACCACCTGATTGGCAATTAAATTAAGGGGGAAAAATGCAGCAGGCCCAGAGAAATTGCCTTCAGTTCCCTCCAATTTGAAGAGGACTTACTCTCCCGAGGAGACCATTGTCCCTGAATGGAGATGTTGCCCAAAGTAGCCTTCCACCCCAGTTTGCTGGTTTCGGTAGAAATAACCCTGGGAAAGCAAGAGGGAAACCCTTGACCAAATTGATGGGATCGAGCCACCACTGTCGCAAGTGCCAGATGCATGGGGAGACAGGCACCAGAAAATCCAGTGGATGAAGGCCCGGTTTCCAATGAGAGAGTAGATGGTGTACCAGAGTACGCAAGTGCAGCCAAGTCCAAGGGACTACAAAGACACAGGATGCCAGAAAGAAAAAAGAAAGACACTTCAAAAGCCAATCGAGAAAGCATCAAGCGTCAAACAAGAGTGGTACCAAAATCTATATATAAATATGCCCCTGAAGACACAGTCAGTCTCAAGCGGTCGCCACATCTTCCTAGCCCAGAGCCAGGAGGAGATCATGCAACACTTGCACTTGGTCCAGCAGCAGACTGACCAAGCCCACAGCCATCTGGAAACAGGCCCAATGAACTGCAGATCCTGTGTAGGGTCAAGATGTGACTTCTCCCAATTTACAAGAAGGCCAAAGTCCTCCAGATTCTTGCACACCAGGAGAATCCGAGTCTGAAGCACGAACAGCATAGGATGATGGAGTAGGCAGTCATTCAGGTAGGGATGGGCCATCACTCCCAGACCATGAAGATAAGCCACTAGAGGGTCCATGACTTTGATGAATACTCTGGGGGAGGAGGCAAGGCTGAAGGGAAGTATCAGGAACTGCCAGAGTACACCGCCTACACAAAAGCGAAGAAACCGGTGATGGGATTGAGCAATGGGAATATGCAGAAATGCATCCCTCAAGTCCAGAAGGCCAGCAATTCCCCAAAGGAGGTCTTTGGTTGGTAGTCAGGTTATCCCCTGCCCAAGCAAGGGCCATCATTCTAGTCAGGGTAAAGGAGAATCACCATCAGTTAACCCCCGCTTACCCCCTTGGTAGCTTGGCACGAGCAGGCAGGCTTAACTTCAGAAGCAATGTGTAAAGTATTTGTGCCAACACACACAGTAATACAGTGATAGCACTACAAAATGTACACTACACCAGTTTAGAAAGATAGGTAATATTTATCTAAATCAAACAAGACCAAAACGACCAAAATCCAACATACACAAGTCAAGATATTAATTTAAAAAAGAATAAGAGTCTTAATCCTTAGAAAACAGTAAGAATTCTGTTGTTAGCTATAAAAATAAAGCCGCACGGGTGAGCGTGCATTGAACAAGGCCAGCGATGCGTCGATTTCTCACTCACAAACAAGACCGTGAATCATTCCTTCTCCGGTCAGGTTGGCATGGTTGTTTTCTTCTCTCCCTCAAGAGAGTGATGCTTTGATTCCCAGAAGTGCACCTCAGGTCCGGGAAGGCTTTGTGTTGATTTCTCATGCACAGCAATGTTGCATCAAAATCTGGTCTCACTGTGTCAGGAAACCGTGCTGCGTGGGCCTTGCGTCAATATCAGCAACTGCTATAGGCTGTTGTGCATCATTTCTCCAGCTGCGATGCATTATTCTCCCAGCCGCGATGCAGTTGGAACGTCCATTTTAGCCGCGAGGCCGGCGGCATGTCGTTTATCAGCCGCGTTGAGGGTGGTGCGTCAAAAATGTCCCCGCACAGCAGTCTGTGTGTCGATTTCTGTCCTTTTCCACTAGCTTCACCTTTCAAGGGCCCAGAGACAGGTTAGGGCATCACTTGGCAGGGCAGGAGTCTCACCAGAGAGTCCAGGTGCTGGCAGAGAGAAGTCTTTGATGTCCCTGAGACTTCAACAACAGGAGGCAAGCTCAGTTCAAGCCCTTGGAGATTCTTCACCAGTGGGAAGTCACACAAAAGTCAGTCTTTGCCCTCTTTCAGGCAGAAACAGCTACTGCAGGACAACTCAGCAAAGCACAGTCACAGGCAAAAGGGCAGGACTCCTCCTCCAGCTCTTCTCATTCTGTTTTTCAGGGGTTTTGGGTCCAATAATTATACCCCTCTCTACCTTTGAAGTTGGCAAACTTCAAAGGAAAGTCTCTCTTGTTTGCAAGATCCTGCCTTGCCCAGGCCAGGTCCCAGACACACACCAGGGGGTTGGAGACTGCATTGTGTGAGGGCAGGCACAGCCCAGTCAGGTGTAAGTGGCCACTCCTCCCCCTACTCTAGCACAGATGGCTCATCAGGATAAGCAGGCTACACCCCATTCCCTTTGTCTAGAGTAGGTTCAAAAACAGCCCAACTGTCAAACTGACCCAGACAGGCAATTGACAAACAGGCAGAGTCACAGAATGGTTTAAGCAAGAAAAAGCCTACTTTCTAAAAGTGTAATTTTCAAACGAACAATCCAAAAACCACAGTCACTAAAAGATGTATTTTTAAAGTGTGAGTTCAGAGATCCTAAACTCCAAATTTCTATCTGCTCCCAAAGGGACTATGCACTTTAATAATATTTAAAGGCAGCCCCCATATTAACTTATGAGAGAGATAGAACTTGCATCAGGGAAAACTGAATTTAGCAGTATTTCACTGTTAGGACATGTAAAGCACATCAGTACATGTCCCACCTTTAACATACACTGCACCCTGCCCATGGGACTACAGAGGGCCTACCTTAGAGGTGCCTTACATGTAGGAAAAGGGAAGGTTTAGGCCTGGCAAGTGGGTACACTTGCCAAGTTGAATTGGCAGTTTAAAACTGCACACACAGACACTGCAGTGGCAGGTCTGAGCCATGTTTACAGGCCTACTAGTGTGGGTGGCACAACCAGTGCTGCAGACCCACTAGTAGCATTTGATTGCCATTCATGGTTAAGCCAATTTACACATAATTTACTCAGGAACACTTAAACCTTAGCACTGGTCAGTAGTGGTAAAGTGTCCATATCAAACATAACAGCAAAAACAGAGTCCAGCACACAGAAACAGCATGGGAAGCAGGGGCAAAAAGTTAGGGGCGACCACGCCAAGGATGCCAAGTCTAACAGCAGTATAATGCATTGTAGAGTGTCCATCTTGAAATGAGGCTTCTTCAGGAAGAGATTCAGATGCTTGATACTGAAAAAGAGTCCGACCTTTCCTGTAGGTTTCAGAACCAGGAAGACCAAAGAGTAAAAAACGTTCCCCTGGTGCCCCACCGCAATTCGCACAACAGCACGTTTCCTGATGAGAACCATATCCTCCTGACAAAGAACTGGAAGAGACTTCACTGGGCCTGATGGGAAAGGAAAGCTTACGAAGTCGAGGGTGTACCCTTCTGAGATGATCTGCAACACCCATGCATCTGAAACATGTCGTCAAGTTGGAAACAAAAGGCAACATGACCTCCCAGTGGGAGGGCAGACTAGTCAGGAGTGCTTCCCTGCCTTGGGCACAGGTGGAGGCTGAGGTTTGGAGAAAGAGCAAGCAGGGAAGACGGAAGTCTGTTTAGGCTTTCCCTAGAACCACCCTGAGAGGCCCCGTTAGTGTTTCTTACGAGGAACCTTCCTGGAGAGGTCAGCCCAGTGATGAGAAATTTAAAAGCTGGACGTTTTTCTGATTCTTGAAAGACTTTTAGAGCATAGCCTCTAAATCTTCTCCAAAGAGACGGCTACCACTGAAGGGCATATGCATCAACGCTGACTTCTAAGCTGAGTCTACTTTCCAATCTCTCAAATACACATGACAATGAATGGAAACCGAAGAAGCCATGGCAGAAGCTGAAGCTTTCAAAACATCTGCCAAAAACTTAGCTTACATCTCCATATTAGCAAACAGCGAGGAACACTTAACCCCTTCCTGGACCTCCAATCAAAGGCTGGAAGTCCCTAACTAAAGACTGTGATGCATAGACTGCCTAAATGGCAGCCGGCAGAGCCAGATTCAAACCAGAAAAGCATTTTTTCAAGGAAGCCTCCACCCGACGATCAACAAAATCAGAAATGGGAATAATAGAAGGATAACCTGCTAAATGACAGAGATGGGGGTCAACCTTTAATGAGGAGGGAAACTCAATATTGCCTTTGGCCAGAGGAGGAAGTCCAGTTAAAGATTTTGGCAGATCTGCCTTCTCGGAATCCTTCCATTCATGAAGAAGAAGATCCAACACGTCCTTGTTTACAGTCAAACAGGCCGGCGGCAAGAATGAAACTGATGAAAAAGATCTGAGCTGGGACCTGGAATGTCATCTTCCATAGGGATATTCAGATTGTGACCCAGATATCTGAAGAGGGCCAAATGATCTGATTTCTGAAGGAATGTGATCAGGGCAGAACCTCAGCCTCTGGAGACTCATCCTCTTCATCGTACTCTGGAGAAGGCCATGAAGACGAAGAAGAGGGAGGGTACACCACCAAAGAAGAAACTGAAGATGTAGGAGAAGAGGGAGAGTAACCAGAGCCCGTCAGAGTCCTAGGATCATGAAAATGCCTCAGAGATGGAACAAAAGAGGAGTTGGAATTGATCCTCAGGGAATCCCAATCTCTGGTATGAAGCAGGAAGAACATCTCCAGACTTGTGCTGTTTCCTGCCCTCATGAATAGCACTGGAACAATGCCGACTGCTTCCTGTGTTCCCTGGTGACTGACATACAGAAAGAAGCAGCGCTCACCTATAAGGACCCAAAGGACCAAAATCAGGCCACACCAGTGCCTGAAAAACATGCACAGCTTTCATTGGAACCAATATAGAGTGAATTGTAATATTTCATTGTTAAGGTTTTTTTTTTTTGTTCTTTTGTAAAGAAATCAAAAACCCCCCAAAGTTAAGAAAGAGGGAGGGAATAGAAAATCACAGGGGCAAGAAGGCCACCAAAAAAGAACAATGAGCCCATCAGGAGACACTCAAAGAGCAAATTGATAAATATAAGTACTGTGGAGATATGTAGTCTGTATGACCTTGCATTATTCATGTATTTGTTAATTTATTTATTTATTTTTAACTTAAAAAGTAAAACAAAAAATAGCAACCAAGTAAAAAAGGGGACACAAAACCATGCTCAACCCAACGACAGGAACAGCCAGTCTGCAGAAGTCCTGACCTCCTGCCACATAGGGGAGCCAAGACGCGGAATCCATCTGACAAGTGAGAGCAATAAAGTAAGGAAGTGCTGCTCATCGGAGTCCTTGAGACACAGAGGGCCAAAGGATTCAGAGGAAAGCAGTGCGTGGAACACAGGCACTGCAGGCCTGGAATCCGTGTGTAACCTAGGTAAACCAGGAGGTCACGACAGTGCACGCTCATTAAAGCTGCAGGGACAGTGGGAAAAAACAGGCACCGTAAGCGGTCATGGAGGTACAGCCGCTAACGAGGACCACAAAGCAGTAGCGCCCTGAACACCAAAGACGCGGGACGAGACGAGCTGACCAGGGGCACAAGAAACAGGTAAGCCCCAGATAAAAAGTGCCTGAAAATACACAAAACTGTAAAAAAAGAACAACCTCTAATCATGGGACACCCAGCCAACAAATACATAGGTAGACCAAAAGGGACAGTCCCACTATCCCCAGACACATTGCCCAGCACAGCATCCATAGCTAGGGAGGCACATACAAGGGGAAGAAAACAATCCATCCCCCAAAAAGCCCAGCCTCCTAGGGCTTACCTTATTGGAATGGCTTAAAGGACCAATGTAGTATCTTGAGCAGACTAAGAAAACAGGACGTTTTCTGGGCTCCATATCTTTTTATCTCCAGGTCTGAGGAAGATGACTGGAGATTAGGAAGGGGGGAGTGTTTTTGCATAGAGCCTTTTTGATTGGTTCTGGCTAAGACATGTGGGCCTGGCTAGAGGTGGAACACCTTTTGTCACTGAGTAATGGGGCGAGAAATGATGTTGAGGAAGTAATCTGATGTACTATGATCTGCACAATAAAGAAATGCATTGTGTTTTTAATTTTGAAGAGACTTTATCATATTTTCAAGTGATGTTTGTTGTATGATTTACATGCCAACTATTTTCTAGACTCAGCCCGCACACGCACTCTTAGAGCCAGAGCTGGCCATTGGCATGGTTCTTGCTATGCCCTCCCTGCTAACGATTTGGCTCACCCTCCTCTAATCTGTGTTGCGGAAAGATTAGCCTTGCGCCCAGGACACTCCTAAAGCCTCTTACTCTCTTTTTAATCCACAGTTAAAAAGAGAGCCAGACATTGTGGGAAAAATGTGATTACAGTGATAGTCAATTATTTTATGAGCATGATGAGTTTGTGCAAGTTGGAAACCCACAGGGATCAACTCTAGCCTTTCATATGTCGTGTAAAATACCACTTTCCTACCTGTTGTCTAGCAAATACATTGCTAAAATTATCATCCCTTTTAAATCACAAGAAGCCATACCATCAGCTTCAAATGTAAAAAAAACGTATTCAGTCTTATACGAAAGGTCTTCTGTGTCATTTAAAAAAAAACCACAGCCATCATATCCTTAAAGCAAAACTTCTCCATAAAACACCTTTCGCCTTCGGATAGTTATTTTTCAAACGACATCCTTAAGGCTAGAAAGATTAACAAACATAAAGTTATTATAGTACAACCAATATTAAAGTCTTATACGAATAGCGCCCAACATTTTCCAGTACCCAAGATACTAAGGTCCATATTTATACTCGGTTTGCGCTGAATTAGCGCCATTTTTTTAAAGCTAATTCAGCTCAAACCTGTAGGAAAGTACCATCTTGTCCGGCATGTTACCCCCATTTTTACTTGTGTGTCAGTTTTGTTTTGCCTGTGTCACTGGGATCCTGCTAGCCAGGACCCCAGTGCTCATGGTTTGTGGCCTACATGTGTTCCCAGTGTGGTGCCTGACTATGTCACTGAGGCTCTGCTAACCAGAACCTCAGTGCTTATGCTCTCTCTCCTTTTAAAATTGTCACTGCAGGCTAGTGACCATTTTCAGCAATTTTGATTGGCACACTGGAACACCCTTATAATTCCTTAGTATATGGTACCGAGGTACCCAGGGTATTGGGGTTCCAGGAGATCCCTATGGGCTGCAGCATTTCTTTTACCACCCATAGGGAGCTTAGACCAATATTACACAGGACTGCCACTGCAGCCTGAGTGAAATAACGTCCACGTTATTTCACAGCCATTTTACACTGCACTTCAGTAACTTATAAGTCACCTATATGTCTAACTCTCACCTAGTGAAGGTTAGGTGCAAAGTTACTAAGTATGAGGGCACCCTGGCACTAGCCAAGGTGCCCTAACATTGTTCAGGGCAATTTCCCCAGACTTTGTGAATGTGGGGACACCATTACACGCGTGCACTACATATAGGTCAATACCTATATGTAGCTTCACAATGGTAACTCCGAATATGGCCATGTAACATGTCTAAGATCATGGAATTGTCCCCCCATGCCAAATCTGGTATCGGGGTGCCAATCCCATGCATCCTTGGGGCTCCAGCATGGACCCCGGGTACTGCCAAACTAGCTCTCTGGGGTTTTCACTGCAACTACCGCTGCTGCCAACCCACAGACAGGTTGCTGCCTGCCTGGGGTCTGGGCAGCCCAGTCCCAGAAAGGCAGAACAAAGAATTTCCTCTGAGAGAGGGTGTTACACCCTCTCCCCTTTGGAAATAGGTGTTAAGGGCTGGGGAAGAGTAGCCTCCCCCAGCCTCTGGAAATGCTTTGAAGGGCACAGATGGTGCCCACCTTGCATAAGCCAGTCTACACCGGTTCAGGGATCCCCAGCCCCTGCTCTGGTGCGAAACTGGACAAAGGAAAGGGGAGTGACTTACAAGGAGGGGGATGACATTAACAAGTGGTTTGCTGCACTTGAGAGGGCTTTTATGGTAAAATTGGTCATTCAAAGGCAGTGGGCTGCTATCTTGTGGCTATCTTTCACTGGTAAGGGTAGGGATAGGCTCCTTACTGTCAGAGAAAGTGATGCTAATAATTACAAAGTTTTGAAGGATGCACTCTTAGATGGATTTGGCTTAACCACTGAATAATATAGGATAAAGTTGAGGGACACCAGAAAAGAGTCCTCTCAAGACTGGAAAGACTTTGTAGACTGTTCAGAGAGGGCCTTGGAGAGTTGGTTACATGGCTGTAAGGTAAATGACTATGAAAGCCTGTATAATCTAATCCTGAAAGATTGACCATGCCACTAGGTATCCTGAAGCAATTCCCTTAAGGACCACTACAGCTCCTGCAGTGGCAAAGGCCCTCCTGGGAATCTTTTCCAGGGTGGGTTTCCCTAAGGAAGTGGTGTTAGACAGAGGTAGTAACTTCATGTCTGCATACATCAAAGCTATGTGGAAGGAGTGTGGTATAATTTACATGTTCACAACTCCTTACCATCCACAAACAAATGGTCTTGTTGAGAGGTTTAATAAAAGTCTCAAAGGTATGATTATGGGACTCCCTGAAAAACTCAGAAGGAGATGGGATGTCCTGTTGCCATGCCTCCTTTTTGCTTACAGGGAGGTACCCCAAAAAGGAGTGGGCTTTAGCCCCTTTGAACTCCTCTTTGGGCACCCTGTGAGAGGTCACCTTGCACTTGTGAAGGATGGTTGGGAATAACCTTTAAAAGCTCCTAAACAGGACATTGAGGACTATGTACTTGACCTAAGATCAAGAATGGCTGAGTACATGAAAAAGGCAAGTACAAACCTTCAAGCCAGCCAAGAGCTCCAAAAGCAATGGCATGACCAGAAGGCTGTCCTGACCCAGTACCACCCAGGACAGAAGGTGTGGGTATTGGAGCTTGTGGCCCCAAGAGCATTCCAGGACAAATGGAGTGGACCCCATCTCATTGTTGAGAAAAAGGGTGAGGTTACCTATTTGGTAGACCTGGACACTACCAGGAGTCCCCTTAGGGTGCTCCATGTCAACCGCCTAAAACCCTACTATGACAGGGCTGACTTAACCCTACTCATGGCAACTGATGAGGGACAGGAAGAAGAGAGTGACCCTCCCCCTGATCTCTTCTCCACCACTGAAGCTGATGGCTTAGTGGGGGGAGAGGTGCTAGCAGACTGCCTTACTGCTGAGCAGAAGGACAACTGCATTAATCTCCTAGGACAATTTTCTGACCTCTTCTCACTGATACCAGGGACAACTACCTGGTGTGAGCACACAATTAATACTGGAGACAGTTTACCTGTCAAGAGTAAGATTTATAGGCAGCCTGACCATGTCAGGGATGGCATAAAACAAGAGGTGCAGAAGATGCTGGACTTAGGAGTGATTTAGCCTTCAGAAAGCCCATGGGCTAGCCCAGTGGTGCTTGTCCCAAAACCTCACAGTAAAGATGGTAAAAGAGAAATTAGGTTTTGTGTTGACTATAGAGGTCTCAATCAAGTAACCAAGACAGATGCTCACCCTATACCCAGGGCAGATGAGCTAATAGATACACTGTTTTCTGCCAAGTATCTAAGCACTTTTGATTTAACTGCAGGGTATTGGCTGATTAAATTATCATAAGATGCTAAACCAAAAGCTGCATTTTCCACCATTGGAGGGCACTATCAGTTCACTGTGATGCCCTTTGGTTTGAAGAATGCACCTGCCACTTTTCAAAGGTTGGTGAACACAGTCCTGCAAGGATTGGAAGCTTTTAGTGCAGCATATCTAGATGATATAGCTGTCTTTAGCTTCACCTGGGATGAGCACCTGGTCCACCTGTGGAAGGTTTTGGAGGCCCTGCAAAAGGCAGGCCTCACTATCAAGGCTTCAAAGTGCCAGATAGGGCAGGGGAAAGTGGTTTATCTGGGCCACCTGGTAGGTGGGGAACAAATTGCACCACTACAGGGGAAGATCCAGACCATTATGGAATGGGCTCCCCCTACAACTCAAACCCAGGTGAGAGCCTTTCTAGGCCTCACAGGGTACTATAGGAGGTTCATCAAGTATTATGGCTCCATTGCAGCCCTTCTTAATGACCTCACTAGTGAGAAGATGCCTAAAAAGGTATTGTGGACAGCTAGGTGTCAAAAAGCTTTTGATGAGCTCAAACAGGCCATGTGCTCTGCACCTGTCCAAAAAAGCCCTTGCTTCTCCAAAACCTTCATAGTCCAGACTGATGCTTCTGAATTAGGGGTTGGGCCAGTGCTATCACAGCTTAACACTGAGGGCCAGGATCAACCTGTTACTTTTATCAGCAGGAGGTTGACCCCTAGTGAAAAGCATTGGCCTGCCATAGAGAGGGAGGCCTTTGCTGTGGTTTGGGTACTGAAAAAGTTGAGACCATACCTGTTTGGTACTCACTTTATTGTTCAGACAGACCACAAACCTCTATTATGGCTTAAACAAATGAAAGGTGAAAACCCTAAATTGTTGAGGTGGTCCATCTCCCCACAAGGAATGGACTATACAGTGGAACATAGACCTGGGAGTATCCACTCCAATGCAGATGGACTCTACAGATATTTCCACTTAGACAATGAAGACTCATCTGGGGAAGGTTAGCATTTTTGTCCTTCATTTGGGTTGGGGGGGTGTTGTGTAGGAAAGTACCATTTTGCCTGGCATGTTTCCCCCATTTTTACTTGTGTGTCAGTTTGTTTTTGCCTGTGTCACTGGGATCCTGTTAGCCAGGACCCCATTGCTCTTACCTTATGCCCTGTGTGTGTTCCCTGTGTGGTGCCTAACTGTGTCACTGAGGCTCTGCTATCCAGAACCTCAGTGTTTATGCTCTCTCTGCTTTTAAAATTATCACTGCAGGCTAGTGACTAATTTTACCAATTCTGATAGGCACACTGGAACACCCTTTTATTTCCCTAGTATATGGTACCTAGGTACCCAGGGAAAAGAGGTTCCAGGAGATCTTTATGGGCTGCAGCATTTCTTTTGCCACCCATAGGGAGCTCAGACAATTCTTACACAGAACTGCCACTGCAGCCTGAGTGAAATAACGTCCATGTTATTTCACAGCCATTTTACACTGCACTTGAGTAACCTATAAGTCATCTATATGTCTAACCCTCACTTAGTGAAGGTTAGGTGCAAAGTTACTAAGTGTGTGGGCACCCTGGCACTAGCCAAGGTGCCCCCACATTGTTCAGGGCAATTTTCCCGGACTTTGTGAGTGCGGGGACACCATTACACGTGTGAACTGCATATAGGTCAAACCTTTGTGTAGCTTCACAATGGTAACTCCGAACATGGCCATGTAACATGTCTAAGATCATGGAATTGTCCCCCCAAGCCAAATATGGTATTGGGGTGCCAATCCCATGCATCCCCGGGGCTCCAGCATGGACCCTGGGTACTGCCAAACTATCTCTCTGGGGTTTTCTCTGCAGCTACCGCTGCTGCCAACCCTCAGACAGGTTTCTGCCCCCCTGGGTCCTGGGCAGCCCAGTCCCAGGAAGGCAGAACAAAGGATTTCCTCTGAGAGAGGGTGTTACACCCTCTCCTTTTGGAAATAGGTGTTAAGGGCCTGAGAGGAGGAGCCTCTCCTGGCCTCTGAGAATGCTTTGAAGGGCACAGATGCTCTGGTGCGAAACTGGACAAAGGAAAGGGGAGTGACAACTCCCCTGTCCATCACCACCCCATCGGTGGTGCCCAGAGGTCCTCCAGTGTGTCCCAGACCTGTGCCATCTTGAATGCAGAGGTGTGAGGGCACAATGGAGACCTCTGAGTGGCCAGTGCCAGCAGGTGACATCAGGGATCCCTCCTGTTAGGCTCTTACCTGGTTAGGTGTCCAATCCTCCTCCAAGGGCTATTTAGGGTCTCTCCTGTGGGTTTCTCTTCCGATAAGGAATGCAAGAGCTCACCAGAGTTCCTCTGCAGTTCTCTCTTCGACTTCGGCCATCGATCGACCGCTGACTGCTCCATGACGCCTGCAAAACCGCAACAAAGTAGCAAGACGACTACCAGCAACATTGTAGCGCCTCATCCTGCCGACTTTCTCGACTGTTTCCTGGTGGTGCATGCTGTGAGGGCTGTCTGCCTTCACCGTGCACTGGAAGCCAAGAAGAAATCTCCCGTGGGTCGACAGAACTTCCCCCTGCCAATGCAGGCACCAAACTTCTGCATCACCGGTCCTCTGGGTCCCCTCTCATCTTGACGAGCATGGTCCCTGGGACACAGGAGAGGGATCCAAGTGACCCCAACAGTCCAGTGGTCCTTCTGTCCAGATGTGGTGGAGGTAAGTCCTTCCTTCCCCACGACAGACGGTAATCCTGGGTACTGTGCGATCTGCAGCTGATAGGGCTTCTGTGCACTTTTGCAAGACTTCCTTCATGTACAGCAAAGCCCAGGTCCCCAGCACTCTGTCCTGCCTTGCCTCGCTGAGTTGACCTCCGACTTTGTGGGACCCTCTTTTGTTGTGCTGAGATGTCCGCCATGCTCAGATTTCTTGAATGCCTATTCAGGTACTTCTGCAGGTTCTGCCTGCTTCAGCCTGGCCTCTCTTTATTGCTGAGCACCGCCTCTGTCTCCCCCTCAAAGGGGCGACCTCCTGGTCCGTCCTTGGCTCTGGCAGCATCCAAAACCTTCAACCGTGACTATTGCAGCTAGCAAGGTTTGTTTGCGGCAACTCTGCGTGGAAACAACTCTGCATCCTCCAGCACGCCGTATGACATCTTCTGACCAAAGGAGAAGTTCCTGGCTCCTTCCGTTGTTGCAGAATCTTTGGCTTATTCCACCCGGAGGCAGCCCTTTTGCACCTTCATCTGGGGTTTAGTGGGCTCCTGCCCCCCTGGACACTTGCGTGACTCTTGCACTTGGTCCCCTTCCTTTGCAGGTCCTCAGGTCCAGGAATCCATCTTCAGTGCTTTGCAGTCAGTTGTTGTCCTTGCAGAATCCCCCATCTCCACTTTACTGTCTTTGTGGGGTAGTAGGGTAACTTTACTCTTACTTTTCAGGGTCCTGGGGTGGGTTATCTTGGACACCTTTAGTGTTTTCTTACACTCCCAGTGACCCTCTACACACTACACTAGGCCTGGGGTCCATTCGTGATTCGCATTCCACTTTTGGAGTATATGGTTTGTGTTGCCCCAGGCCCATTGTCTCCTATTGCATTCCATTGCGTTCTACAGTGTTTGTACTACTTTTCTAAGTGTTTTACTTACCTGAATTTGGTTTGTGTGTGTATTTTGTGTATTTTGCTACCTCCTTAAGGAGTATATCCTCTGAGATACTTTTGGCATATTGTCAATAAAATAAAGTACCTTTATTTTTAGTAACTGACTATTGTGTTTCTTGTGATATAGTGCTATATGATATAAGTTTTATGGTAGGAGCTTTGCATGTCTTCTAGCTCTGCCTAAGCTGCTCTAACATTACTAATATACTAATAAGGGATAACTGGACCTGGCACATGGTGTAAGTATCACAAGGTACTTACTATAAGCCAGGCGAGTCTCCTACATTGGTTCTGTGGTGCAGTGGTGGGATAAGTACTTGTATCTGCTTTACCACTTTGTCATTGGTGCTTTTCATAGGAAAAACATATACCAAATGCTTCAGATTACACACAGTAACCTAAACTGTTTAACTTTCCTTCTCTAAAACTTTCTAAAAAGTTTCTGAAAAGTTTCTGAGAACTTTTAAAAGTTTTCAAAAGTTTGAAAAAGTTTTTCTCTTTTCTCTAAACGTTTCTAAACGTTTTTCTCTCTGTCCTAAACCCTTTCTAACAGTCATGTCTGCAGTAGACCTTACTCCCACAGTTGTCCAGCCAACGTATGGGAATCTAAATTTTAAAAGTTTGAGGGGTCTCTGCATTGAAAGAGGTTTAGCAATTGATAAGAATCCTACCAAAGATCTTCTCCTTGCCTTCTCCTAGAAGGTGACCAGAACCAGTCCGGCCCATCCCAGGATCAGTAGGTAGAGGGGGGGGGTACCCAGCCAGACTCAGAGAAGGCCCCTGAGGATGCTGGGGAGGGTTCTTCCAAGGACCTGCCAGCTGACAGACCACCTAGTGACACTGGCAGTGGGAGGGGGTCACACACTAGTAGGGCACCTTTCACTCCTCAAGGTCAGGTTATTAGAGTTCAGTCAGTTAGGGACAGGTCCAACTCTGCTAATTCCCACATTTCTTCTGTGTCTCAAAATTCCCAAGCCTCCCACCCTGAGGATAACGTAATGGAAAGGGAACTCAGAAAGCTGAGTTTGGAAGAGGCCAGGCTGAAGCTTAAACAGCAGCAGCTGGCCTCACAAAGGGAATCTCTGGATGTGGAAAGAGAAAGGCAGAGGTTGGGGTTAGTTCCCCATGGTGGCAGCAGTGTTTTTGATAGCAATCCTGTTAGAGAGCAAGATTCCAGAAACCTGCATAAGATAGTCACCCCTTACTAGGAGGGGGATAACATTAACAAGTGAGTTGCTGCACTTGAGAGGGCCTGTATGGGACAGTTGGTCCCTTAAAGGCAGTGGGCTGCTATCTTGTGGCTATCGTTCACTGGTAAGGGTAGGGCTAGCCTCCTTGCTGTCAGAGAAAGTGATGCTAACAATTACAAAGTTTTGAAGGATGCACTCTTGGATGGATTTGGCTTAACCACTGAACAATACAGGATTACGTTCAGAGACACCAGAAAAGAGTCCTCTCAAGACTGGGCATATTTTGTAGACTGTTCAGTGAAGGCCTTGGAGGGTTGGTTACATGGCAGTAAGGTGACTGACTATGAAAGCCTGTATAATCTAATCCTGAGAGAGCATATTTTGAACAATTGTTTGTCTGATTTGTTGCACCAGTACTTGGTAGAGCGGACCTCTCCCCAAGAATTGGGAAAGAAGGCAGACAAATGGGTCAGAACAAGAGTGAACAGAAAAGTTCATACAGGGGGTGATAAGGATGGCAAGAAGAAGGATTGTAAGTCTTCTGACAAGGGTGGGGACAAAGATAAAAAACATTCTGAGTCTTCATCAGGCCCACAAAAATCCTCTGGGGGTGGTGGGTCCAAATCCTCTTCTCACAATCAGAAAAAGCCATGGTGTAATTTATGTAAAGTAAAAGGTCAATGGGCACGTGGTGCCACCTGCCCAAATAAAAAAAACAACGCTCCCACCACCACAACCCCAACTGTAACCTCTACTGCCCCTAGTAATAGCAGCGGTGGTGGAAAGTCTACTACAAATAGCCAATCAAAGGGTGCAGCTGGGCTCACTATTGGCAGTGTAGTTGGGGTTGGCCTTGTTAGGTAGACCACAGAGCCTGTTTTAGTCTCTGATGGTGGCATTGGCTTTGCCACCTTGGTTGTTTGTCCCCTTAATATGGGTAAGTACAAGCAACTACCCCTAATTAATGGTGTTGAGGTTGAGGCCTACAGGGATACAGGTGCCAGTGTCACTATGATTATAGAGAAACTGGTCCACCCGGATCAACACCTACTTGGTCAGCAGTACGAAGTGACTGATGCTCACAATCACACACTTAGCCACCCCATGGCTGTTGTGAATCTCAACTGGGAGGGGGGGTTACTGGTCCAAAGAAAGTTGTGGTAGCCACTGAATTACCTGTAGATTGCTTACTAGGCAATGATTTGGAGACATCAGCTTGGGCTGAAGTGGAGTTGGAGGCTCATGCAGCAATGCTGGGCATTCCTGGGCATATTTTTGCTTTGACAAGGGCTCAGGCCAAAAAAACAAAAAGGACAGGGAAACTTGGATCCTGGAACAATGGACCAAGTGCTCCCAAAAGCTAGGGGTAGTAAGGGAAAACCCTTGCCCATTGTCCTTCCCTCTCCAGAAGATTCCCCTTTTGAGGAAGAGGAATCCTCTCCCTGTGCAGAACCTACACCAGAGGAGCTGGCAGCAGACACTGCTGAGCTTTTGGGTGCAGTGGGGCCTGCTAGGGAAGAGCTGAGTGTTGCACAGCAGACCTGTCCCACACTAGAAGGTTTGAGACAGCAAGCTGTCAAACAGCAGAATGGGGATATCAGTGATAGCCATAAGGTGTATTGAGAAGACAACCACCTGTATACTGAGTCAAGGGACCCTAAACCTGGAGCTGCCAGGACATTGGTCATCCCTTTGCAGTATAGGGAGTTTCTTCTAACCTTGGCACATGACATTCCTTTAGCTGGGCATTTGTGCCAGAGTAAAACCTGGGACAGGCGTGTTCCATTGTTTCACTGGCTTCTTATGTCAGAGGACACTAAAGTGTTTTGTCGTTCTTGTGTGACCTGCCAAGCCAGTGGCAAGACTGGTGGCACACCTAAGCCCCCCTTAATTCCACTTTCTGTGGTTGGGGTGCCCTTTGGAAAGATAGGTGTTGACATAGTTGGCCCCCTTGACCCTCCAACTGCTTCAGGCAATAGGTTTATCCTTCTGGTAGTGGACCATGCCACTAGGTATCCTGAAGCAATTCCCTTAAGGACCACTACAGCTCCTGCAGTGGCAAAGGTCCTTCTAGGAATCTTTTCCAGGGTGGGCTTCCCTAAGGAAGTGGTGTCAGACAGAGGTAGTAACTTCATGTCTGCATGCCTCAAAGCTATGTGGAAGGAGTGTGGTGTAACTTACAAGTTCACTACTCCTTATCATCCACAAACAAATGGTCTGGTTGAGAGGTTTAATAAAACTCTCAAAGGTATGATTATGAGACTCCCTGAAAAACTCAGAAGGAGATGGGATGTCCTGTTACCATGCCTCCTTTTTGCTTACAGGGAGGTACTCAGAAAGGAGTGGCTTCAGCCCCTTTAAACTCCTCTTTGGGCACCCTGTGAGAGGTCCCCTTGCATTTGTTAAGGAGGGTTGGGAACAACCTTTAAAAGCTCCTAAACAGGACATTGTGTACTATGTTCTTGGTCTAAGATCAAGAATGGCTGAGTACACGAAAAAGGCCAGTAAAACCTTCAGGCCAGCCAAGAGCTGCAAAAGCAATGGCATGACCAGAAGGCTGTCCTGACCCAGTACCACCCAGGACAGAAGGTGTGGGTATTGGAGCCTGTGGCCCCTAGAGAACTCCAGGACCAATGGAGTGGACCCCATCTCATTGTTGAGAAGACAGGTAAGGTTACCTATTTGGTAGACCTGGGCACTGCCAGGAGACCCCTTAGGGTGCTCCATGTCAACCGCCTAAAACCCTACTATGACAGGGCTGACTTAACCATGCTCACTCAACTGATGAGGGACAGGAAGAAGAGAGTTACCCTCTCCCTGATCTCTTCTCTACCACTGAAGCTGATGGCTTAGTGGAGGGAGTGGTGCTAGCAGATTGCCTTACTGCTGAGCAGAAGGACAGCTGCATTAATCTCCTAGGACACTTTTCTGACCTCTTCTCACTGATACCAGGTATCAGTGGTATCAGTGATAGTAGTGCTCACCTGGTGTGAGCACACAATCAATACTGGAAACAGTTTAGCTGTCAAGAGTAAGATTTATAGGCAGCCTGACCATGTCAGGGATTGCATAAAACATAAGGTGCAGAAGATGCTGGACTTAGGAGTGATTGAGCCTTCAGAAAGCCCATGGGTTAGCCCAGTGGTGCTTGTCCTAAAACCTCACAGTAAGGATGGTAAAAGAGAAATTAGGTTTTGTTTTGACTATAGAGATCTGAATCAAGTAACCAAGATGGATGCTCGCCCTATACCCAAGGCGGATGAGCTAATAGATACATTGGCTTCTGCCAAGTATCTAATCACTTTTGATTTAACTGCAGGGTATTGGCAGATTAAATTATCAGAAGATGCTAAACCTAAAGCTGCATTTTCCTCCAATGGAGGGCACTATCAGTTCACTGTGATGCCCTTTGGTTTGAAGAATGCACCTGCCACTTTTCAAAGGTTGGTGAACACAGTCCTGCAAGGTTTGGAAGCTATTAGTGCAGCATATCTAGATATTATAGCTGTCTTTAGCGCCACCTGGCATGAGCACCTGGTCCACCTGTGCAAAGTTTTGGAGGCCCTGCAAAAGGCAGGCCTCACTATCAAGGCTTCAAAGTGCCAGATAGGGCAGGGGAAAGTGGTTTATCTGGGCCACCTGGTAGGTGGGGAACAGATTGCACCACTGCAGGGGAAGATCCAGACCATTATGGAATGGGCTCCCCCTACAACTCAAACCCAGGTGAGAGCCTTTATAGGCCTCACAGGGTACTATAGGAGGTTCATCAAGAATTATGGCTCCATTGCAGCTCCTCTTAATGACCTCACTAGCAAAAAGATGCCTAAAAAGGTATTGTGGACAGCTAGCTGTCGAAAAGCTTTTGATAAGCTCAAACAGGCCATGTGCTCTGCACCTGTCCTTAAAAGCCCTTGCTACTCCAAAAAGTTCATAGTCCAGACTGATGCTTCTGAATTACCCTGGGGTGGGTCAGTGCTATCACAGCTTAACACTGAGGGCCAGGATCAACCTGTTGCTTTCATCAGCAGGAGTTTGACCCCTAGAGAAAAGCATGTGTCTGCCATAGAGAGGGAGGCCTTTGCTGTGGTCTGGGCACTGAAAAAATTGAGACCATACCTGTTTGGTACTCACTTTATTGTTCAGACAAACTACAAACCTCTATTATGGCTAAAACAAATGAAAGGTGAAAACCCTAAGTTCTTGAGGTGGTCCATCTCCCTACAGGGAATGGACTATACAGTGGAACATAAACCTAGGAGTACCCACTCCAATGCAGATGGACTCTCCAGATATTTCCACTTAGACAATGAAGACTCATCTGGGCAAGGTTAGCCTTATTGTCCCTTGTTTGGGGGGGGGGTGGGTTTTGTAGGAAAGTACCATCTTGCCTGGCATGTTACCCCCATTTTTACTTTTGTGTCAGTTTGTTTTCGCCTGTGTCACTGGGATCCTGCTAGCCAGGAACCCAGTACTCATAGTTTGTGGCCTAAATGTATTCTCTGTGTGGTGCCTAACTGTGCCACTGAGACTCTGCTAACCAGAATCTCAGTGCTTATGCTCTCTCTGCTTTTAAAATTATCACTGCAGGCTAGTGACCATTTTTACCAATTCTGATTGGCACATTGGAACACCCTTATAATTCCCTAGTATATGGTGCTTAGGTACGCAGGGTATTGGGGTTCCAGGAGATCCCTATGGGCTGCAGCATTTCTTTTGCCACCGATAGGGAGCTCAGACAATTCTTACACAGGACTGCCACTGCAGCCTGAGTGAAATAACGTCCACATTATTTCACAGCCATTTTACACTGCACTTAAGCAACTTATGTCACCTATATGTCTAACCCTTACCTAGTGAAGGTTAGGTGCAAAGTTACTAAGTGTGAGGGCACTCTGGCACTAGCCAAGGTGCCCCCTACATTGTTCAGGGCAATTTCCCCGGACTTTGTGGGGACACCATTTCACGCGTGCACTACATATAGGTCAATACCTATATGTAGCATCACAATGGTAAAGCCTAATATGGCCATGTAACATGTCTAAGATCATGGAATTGTCCCCCCATGCCAAATATGGTATTGAGGTGCCAATCTCATGCATCCTTGGGGCTCCAGCATGGACCCCGGGTACTGCCAAACTAGCTCTCTGGGGTTTTCACTGCAACTACTGCTGCTGCCAACCCACAGACAGGTTTCTCCCCTCCTGGGGTCTGGGCAGGCCCAGTCCCAGGAACACAGAACAAAGAATATCCTCTGAGAGAGGGAGTTACAGCCTTTCCCTTTTGAAATAGGTGTTAAGGGTTGGGGAGGAGTAGCCTTCCCCAGCCTCTCGAAATGCTTTGAAGGGCACAGATGGTGCCCTCCATGCATAAGCCAGTCTACACCGGTTCAGGGATCCCCCAGCCCCTACTCTGGCACCAAACTGGACAAAGGAAAGGGGAGTGACCACTCCCCTGTCCATCACCACCCCAGGGGTGGTGCCCAGAGCTTCTCCAGTGTGTCCCAGACCTCTGCCATCTTGAATGCGGAGGAGAGAGGGCACAGTGGAGGCCTCTGAGTGGCCAGTGCCAGCAGGTGACATCAGAGACCCCTCCTGATAGGTGCTTACCTGGTTAGGTGTCCAATCCTCCTCTGAGGGCTTTTTAGGGTCTTCAGATAACGAATGCAAGAGCTTACCAGAGTTCCCCTGCATCTCCCTCTTCGACTTCTGCCAAGGATCGACCGATGACTGCTCCAGGACGCCTGCAAAACCGCAACAAAGTAGCAAGACGACTACCAGCAACATTGAAGTGCCTAATCCTGCCAGCTTTCTAGACTGTTTCCTGGTTGTGCATTCTCTGAGGGCTGTCTGCCTTCACCCTGCACTGGGAACCAAGAAGAAATCTCCTGTGGGTCGATGGAATCTTCCCCCTGCTAACGCAGGCACCAAACATCTGCTTCACTGGTCCTCTGGGTCTCCTCTCATCTCAATGAGCGTGGTCCCTGGAACACAGGAGAGGGATCCAAGTGACCCTGACAGTCCAGTGGTCCTTCTGTCCAAATTTGGTGGAGTTAAGTCGTTGCTTCCCCACGCCAGTCAGTAATCCTGTGTACTGCGTGAACTGCAACTGCTAGGGCTTCTGTGCACTTTTGCAAGGAATCCTTCATGCACAGCATTAGCCCAGGTCCCCAGCACTCTGTCCTGCATTGCTCAACTCGCTGAGTTGACCACCGACTTTGAGGGATCCTCCTTTGTAGTGTTGAGACGACCGCCGTCTTCAGATTTCTTGAATGCCTGTTCAAGTGCTTCTGTGGGTGCTGACTGCTTCTGCGTCTACTCTTTGTACTGCTGAGCACCCCCTCTGTCTCTTCCTCCAAGGGGCAACCTCCTAGTTCTTCCTGGGCCTGGGCAGCACCCATTTTCTTCAACTGCGACCTTTGCAGCTAGCAAGGCTTGCTTGTGGTCTTTCTGAGTGGAAACAACTCTGCATCCTCCAGCACTTCGTGGGACATCTTATGTGCAAAGGAGAAGTTCCTAGCATCTTCCGTTGTTGCAGAATCTTCAGCTTCTTCCACCCAGAGGCAGTCCTTTTGCACCTTCATCTGGGGTTTAGTGTGCTCCTGCCCCCCAGACACATTTGTGACTCTTGGACTTGGTCCCCTTCCTTTACAGGTCCTCAGGTCCCGGAATCCGTCTTCAGTGCTTTGCAGTCAGTTGTTGTCCTTGCAGAATCTCCTATCACAACTTTAGTGTGTTTCTGGGGAAGTAGGGTAACTTTACTCCTACTTTTCAGGGTCTTGGGGTGGGGTATATCGGACACCCTTAGTGTTTTCCTACACCCCAGCGACCCTCGACACTGGGGTCCATTCGTGGTTTGCATTCCACTTTTAGAGTATATGGTTGTGCCCCTAGGCCTATTGCATCCTATTGTATTCTACAGTGTTTGCACTATTTTTCTAACTGTTTACTTACCTGATTTTGGTTTGTGTGTATATTTTGTGTATTTTACTTACCTCCTAAGGGAGTAAATCCTCTGAGATATTTTTGGCACATTGTCACTAAAATAAAGTACCTTTAGTTTTAGTAACTCTAAGTATTGTGTTTCTTATGATATAGTGCTATATGATATAAGTGGTATGGTAGGAGCTTTGCATGTCTCCTAGTTCAACCTAAGCTGCTCTGCTGTAGCTACCTCTATCAGCCTAAGCTGCTAGAACACTACTAATCTACTAATAAGGGATAACTGGACCTGGCACAAGGTGTAAGTACCATTAGGACCCACTATAAGCCAGGCCAGCCTCCTACAAAACCGAACTCCATATTTATACTTTGGCACTAGACACATCTAGTGCCAAAGTTATGGAGTTTACGTGTTTTCTGGAGGGGAAACCCTACTTTTCGTCAATGAGATGCAAGGAGGCATTCCTGTCCAGAAAAGGACATTATGGCCTTTGCACCATATTTATCCCCTGTGTTAAAATCCAGCACAGAGGGATGGGGGCCTTAAATAATGGCGCTAAGCTTGCTTAGCACCATTATTTAATGCCTGGATATGGGCAGGTGTAATGGGACATGTAGGCAGATATGGAAATTACCCACAGGTGCCCTTCCCTGACCCCAGGGACACCTCCACCCACCCCTACCCACACCAGGAGGTCATCTACGGATGGGGGACCAATCCAAGGTAAGTCCGGGTGAGTATATATTCTTTTTCGGCCAATGCCACTCGGGGGCCCTGACTTGGGGCCCCCTGCACTGCGCTGGCCCCAGTGGCCATGCCCAGGGGACATTCAACCCCTGGGCATGGCCATTGGGGTGGTGGGCATGGCTCCTGTCTTTACTAAGACAGGAGCCATGTCCATGGGGCTTTTGTGCAAGAAAATGGCGCTACACTGCCTAGAGGTAATTGTTTTGCCTCCAAACAGTGTAGCAACATAATTTGGTGGCCAAGTCCCGGTTCCCCCTACGCCTCCCCTGCCCTGTTAGCGTCCTTTGCAAGGACGTTAACAGGGCCTAAGCGCCGGCTAGCGCCATTTCATAGATATTGCGCCCGGCCAGCGTCTAGGAAGGGCGCTAGCCGGCGCTATACTTTTTGGCACAAACCTGCGTTAGCACATGCTTGCGGCAAAAAGAATAAATATGGGCGTAAACATCAAAAGAGGACAGTATGCTCAAAAATGAATTGAAAATACTGTATACCCGTTAAAATCAGTGATTCGTACATGCTAAAAGTGAACATACAAACTCAAATGTTTGTGAAAAGTATATACCAATCCCAAGAATATTACAGTACAATATATGTGCCCTTGTGTAACACATTAGAGCTGTTGGCACCCAAAAGACAAAAAGGTAGTGAAAATAAAAGGAATATGTTGACTAAATAAATAGCAAGGGACCCAAGTAAGCGCTCACCTGTCCTCAAGATTTGACTCAAGTCACTGTTATTAAAAAATAAGTAACAAGAAGTTCCCAGAGCTGACCGAATTGAAGAGTATTAACTCAGTCCAGGTGGACAAGCAATGGCCTAGTGCAGATTAGTCAAGGGATTTAGAACAAAAGGTAAAACTCGTAATATAAACATAAAGAATATGTCAATTCAGACCAAAGCAAGGGAGCAGTGCTTAATTTGTAAATAAAAATGTGCCGGTGCCCAAAGCCCTCCTCTTGAACACGGAGCTGCTGCAATTAAATGTATGAGCACAGGATATTGAGGCAGCGTAATCCTGAAGCGATCTCGGGTCTCTTCGATACATGTAAAGCCACTCCCTGCCCCTTCAGCTCACTCTTGCAGCTTTCTGCTTACTTCTGTTGTGATGTTTTTTCATTTTTCTCTTCCTCCATCTTTCCCATATGTGTCTTTCTCGTGCAGTAAATGCTTGAGTCAGAAAAATAAGTGCTGGCCCTCAAAAATAAGGTCAGGTGCTCCGCACCGGAAACAGCAAGCACAAATTAAGCACTGTAAGGGAGTAATAATAATGACGTCATCATGAAAGAGTTACCTAACCCGGGTAGAAAGGCAATGCCCATTATGCATGTTAAACTAGGGGTATATTGAATAACTACTTAGAAATATACTCCACGTCTTCTGAAGTTGTCTGATCTTGCTAAATGGGAAAGCATTAACTCCGCCCAAGCAAAAGACCAGCCACGGCCTGTCCTTTAGAGCGGAGGGGCCACGCCCCCCCACATTTTGCCTCCTCATGACGAGAGTCTGTCAGGTTGAGATCAGGCAGCCAGGAGCGAGACATGCACTATTTGCTCAGACTCCTGGCTGCCCGAGCTGAACTTTGCTGGGCTGAAGAGGTCACAGCTCCTATGGATGTGGCCTCCTCGGCTCAGCAAAGGTGCCTCGAGGCCCTTCCCCTCAGTGACAAGCGTCACTGATTGACTTTGACCTGGGCACTTCAGGTTTAAGCCCTGAAGCACCCAGGGCGAGTGTCAATCAGTGACACCTGGTTACAGACTGGGATGAGGTCAGAAGTCTCATTGACCCCATCCCACTCTGTGAAGAAGTTTGGACTGCTGCCTTCCTTCATTGGGTGACCTAAGGTCAGCCAGAGAGGGAAGGCAGCATTCCCACCCCTCCCGGGACCTCTGAGCTGAAGGTAAGTGTGTGTGTGTGTGTGTTTTTAAAATTAATGTTTGGTGCATGCGTGTATGTTTGAATGTTGATGAGTGTTGAGAATGGATGTGCGTGTGTGTGTAAATGAATGAGTGCGAGTGTGCTCCCGCCCACCCCTTACCTCCTAAAATTACTGTCCACCACTGCAAAAGACGAGGCAAATACTAAAGAGAGTTGCACTCTGACGTTGGCTCCTCTTGTTGAAGTTTTGAGGAGTGTCCCGTGAAAAGACAGATGGCAGATCACATTCATCATTGATGATGTGGACTCCAAAGACTAATGTTGTATTTCCATTGGTGGCTGCAGACTTCATCTTATTTGTTCTTGCACCTTTATGTTCGCAAAACCGCCAACCAGAGTAAAGGATGTGGGTGCTATTTATGTCATAATCACTGGAGTACGAGCTGTTGGATGTTAGAAAATCATTTGATTTAGAATACTTTAGTTATTTTTTAGGGCTGGCACTTATTTTTCTGCCTCAACCATTTACTGCGAGCAAAAGGCACACATGAGAAAGACGGAGGAAGAGAAAAACAAAAAAGCGTCACAAAGGGAGAACGCAGAAAGATGCAGGTGTGAGCTGACGGTGTAGGGGGTGGCTATAAATAGATTAAAGAGGCCCAAGATGGCTTTAGGATTATGCCGCTTCAGTATTCTGTGCTCACATATTTAATTGCAGAAGCTGCGTGTTTCAGAGGAGAGCTTTGTGCACTGGCACATTCTTATTTACAAATTAAGCACTGCCTTTACTGGAATAGTGGACTCATCATTGAGGACAACAGACGATGGCTGGTACAGGCCTTCTGCACCAAAATTCCATTGCTTGTCTTTCTGTTTATTGCTGTTTAGAACAGTCTATCCTGGAAGGGTAATGTAATGATATTGTGCTGGTATAGTGGCCTGGGAGGGGTGATGTTTCGACCCAGATGTGGGGAGCACTTCTGAGGATCTTAGGCAGGCAGGGGTATAAATTAATGAGTGAAATGACCCTTGAGGTTCTTTTCTGTATCACACTAAGGGCCTCATTATGACCCTGGCGGGCGGCGGAGGCCGCCCGCCAGGATGCCGCCCTCCAAAATACCGCGCCACGGTCAAAAGACCGCGGCGGGTATTACAAGTTTTCCCCTGGGCTGGGGGGCGGTTGCTGAAAAACCGCCCGCCAGCCCAGGGGAAAACGACCTTCCCACGAGGATGCCGGCTCGTAATCGAGCCGGCGGAGTGGGAAGGTGCGACGGGTGCAGTGGCACCCGTCGCGTATTTCAGTGTCTGCAAGGCAGACACTGAAATACTTTGCGGGGCCCTCTTACGGGGGCCCCTGCCGTGCCCATGCCATTGGCATGGGCACGGCAGGGGCCCCCAGGGGCCCCGCGACCCCCCCTACCGCCATCCTGTTCATGGCGGCTTTCCCGCCATGAACAGGATGGCGGTAGGGGGGGTCAGAATCCTCATGGCTGCGGAGCGCGCTCCGCAGCCATGGAGGATTCACACGAGCAGCGGAAAGTCAGCGGGAGACCGCTGACTTTCCGCTTCTGACCGCGGCTGAACCGCCGCGGTCAGAATGCTCGTTGGAGCACCGCCAGCCTGTTGGCGGTGCTCCCGTGGTCGGTGGCCCTGGCGGCCACCGGCCGCCAGGGTCAGAATGACCCTCTAAGTCACTGAGTGTGTGTGTGTGATTTCTGGGCAGAAGAGCCCATTTTAAAGTGGCGAGTCACCTAGTGCACAGCACACTACACTGGCAACAAAGGTGTTTTGCCAGTGCATATAGCCGATCACTCGCAGGTGTGCTGACAGAACCTGACGATACCTGCCCTGACCCCCAGCTAGCCTCGAGGTGTTTCGACGCGCCACCCAACAGTTCTGTAGTAGCACCTGCCTTCCCTGCGGGTATTGTTGGTGCCATCACTCCCCGACAGCAGCTAATTCCAGGTCAAGGCCCACTGCTTTTTTTCCACGGATGACTGCCACGCCCACCGGTGACCCCCCACCCACGTGACCATCCTGAGGCCTTGCAGAGCCGCAGGAAGGCTCCCTTTCATTGCACTGCAATACAGAGCCATACTGACACCTGCCAGCCGACAAATGAGGTGAAATGTGCTGCCCCCAGCATGTGCACTGTAGCTGCCAGTAAGAACAGTTAAGTTGTGTTGGAGCACCTAGCCCTGGGGCAGGCCTGTGTGTGTTTCACCCCACTATCTAAAAAAAAAAAAGAAAGAAAAACAAAATAGAAAAGAAGATGAAAAGTAAAAGATATAGCTATATAGATTGCAGATAGGAGAAGAACATACAATTAAAGAAAACTGCATAAGGACTGTAAAGTACCATTAACAGATGAATTTGTAAGTTCTGTATGGTGCACACTGTTCATGCAGCGTGATGACAACACTTACAATCTGTCACAAACCTCTGTCACCCTCAAGCAGCTGTAGGTGCCACACACGTAGGACTGGACAGTGGACATGCAACACCAAGTAGGCAATGACAGTGGGGCGGACGCACCAGAAGCCATGACGGATGAAGAAGCATTCACTACCAACCCTATCCAGACACAGCACACCATGGTCGGGGCGCTCCCACTCTTCAGCAAGCTGGCTGACCTGGCCACAGCATCTCAGCAATGGAAGATATGGGTCGTAAAGTTGGAGAACTACTTTGTAGCAACCTGAGAACACGACGGTGCAGTCGAGAGGTCACTCCTCTTACACTTCGCGGTGCTGAAATATATAAACTGTTCAAACACCTTCCTAACACAGGTGGGAAAAATGACTACAAAGCAGCAGTGAGGGCGCTCAATGCACATTTTGATCCTCACCTCAAACCTGACTTTGAGTGGTTCAAGCTTTGACAGGCGTGTCGGAGTGATGGTGAGTCTATTGACTAATTCTATGCCCAACTTTGAGAACTTGCAAGCACTTGCACAAAGGACGACCAACCCAAGAAGATACAGGGTCAAATCATCCAGGGATGCAGGACAAAAAACTCTCAGAGGCCTCATTTTGAGACAGCCCAACATCAGCCTGGAAGATATTCTGGTAATGGCGAGTTCGCATGACCTATCGGCCTCCAGGGCTGCTGAAATGGACCTGGGGATCTTGCAAACCTCTCAGAAGAGCCCTCCAATAAAAGTGGAAAGAGCGGACATAGTGCAAAACTCAACCGTCAAAGAATAATACTAGAGCCTATGTCCCGATGGACAGTGTGAGTACTGTGGTAGAGAAGAACATCCTCCCAAGAATTGCCCAGCTCAATGGAGGAACTAAATAAGGGCCACTTGTATGTGGCCTTCATCGACTTAAAAGCTGCGTTTGATATGGTGCCAAGGGATTTACTGTGGTACGTTCTTGAGACCTATAAACTTGACAGTGAGATGCTGAAATTGATCAGGTGTCTCTACGAGGGCACCCATGCCCAGGTACGCTGGTCCCAAGGTGGAGACCTGACAGAAGTTATACCTATTGATAGGGGGGTCAGACAGGGGTGTGTTCTGGCCCCCACGCTGTTCAATCTCTACATTAATGGCGTGGTTGACCAGCTGATGCACTGCAATCATGACACCCCAAAGTTAGCAGGAACTCCTGTCCCTATCTTAATGTTTGCAGATGATACCTTACTGATCTCAAGAACCCCAGTGGGCCTTCAAAATGAACTTGATGCTTTTTTAAAATTTTGCACCAAGAGGGGCCTAGAGATAAATTCTTCCAAGACCAAATTTCTGGCTTTTAATCCACACAAGTCTTTTAGGGGGAAAATGACTCTAGCAGGACAACCGATAGAGAGAGTTAGTCAATTTGACTATCTGGGGATTAGGATATCGGATGACCAACGTTGGTCGGCACAGATCGAGAAGAGTGTGTCCATCCTTCGACATAGGTCAGCTGTGATAGCGAGAAAAATAGCCAATATTTCAGAAGGAGAAATCTCACCTGCCATCACAGTATATAAGGCAGCGGCTGTGGCTGCTTCAACTTATGGTGCTGAATTATGGGGGCACTGCAACTCTAGTTGCTTGACGATGGTAGAAAATAGCTTTTTGCGTAATTTTTAGCGATTACCGATGAGTACTCCTCTCACACCCCTTAGATTTGATTTAGCCCTAAATGAGATTCACATTGAGATTGCCTTAAGGCCTCTTATGTATTAGGTCCGTCTTTGGACATCCGAATACTTGCCCTCATACCAAGCAGCGGCAGCTGAGTTTTTAGCGGATGGCGGTGTGTTAAAAATCCCTTGGTTCAAATACATTAGAGATACGTGCCAACTCATCAAAATGGACGAGGTGTGGAGAGACCCTCACAATCTGACAAAGGAAGCAAAGGCCCGAATAAGGCAGTGTTACTGGGAGTTTATTTTGGCCCAACTTTGGACCAAAAAGGACCATGGCAGCAGGACGCTACAGTTCCTGGACCATAAATGTAGTCCCAAGTTTGAGGCCTATATGGACAACATCAATCCCCCCTAAGTTAAAACTCTCCTTATTAAATTCAGGCTAGGGATATTGCCACTTAACACATTTACTGCAAGATGGAGCAAGGAGGTTCTTAAATCGAGTTTCTGCCACTGCTGTCCTGAGCAACCAGAGACACTCGCCCATTTTATGTTTTTTTTGTCCTAGATATTTGGTGTCCAGGAAGAAGTGGATCATCCCTCTATGTAGATCAATGGGGATAAGGAAACACAATATATCCTTGCGAATTCTTGCAAGTGACACAAGTGACAAGGTAGTTTTTGCTGTTGCTAGGTACCTACAAAGTGCATGGGCCATAAGAACCAGAGAAAACATTGCTGACTGACTGGTTTAGCCATAATCATTCTAGGCTAATAAAGACTATTATGGGCACGAAAACATGAAGGCTCACCTGCTAAAGGAAAAGAAACTCTGACATTAGTCTTGTATTGTTGTTACAACTACGTGTACCAACAACTCATTTTAGCTTAAATTACCCTGGGAAGAAACAGTCTGCTATATGGAACTAAGTTAAGATAGGCCCACAGGACTTTAAAACTTGATATTCACCCTGCATCATTTTAATAACTGAGTTTTAACTATCTAATCTAGTAGAAATATTAGTTTTTTCTTTTTAATGTTTTATGTGGAATCCTTATCTATTACTTATTTATCATTTTACAGTACGGTTATCATTTGTTGTTCATTGGATACTTTATGGCTCTCAGCCGAAATAAAGTTATTTATTGATTGATGATGTGCAGTGGAGGACTTGTTCCAGCTGTTGACGAATGAACCACTTTGCGTCAGTCTGCAGAGGAGGATCGAGAGGGACAGGAGTGAGAGGTAGGTGTGATGTCACCAGAGCGATAAAATAACTAACGCTAGAGGACTCACGGTCACATGAAGTATGCTACCAGGCTGTGCACAGCAGGCTTGAAGACTCCTTTCCAAAGAAGAGGAAAAGATGTTCATGATATTGTACACAGGCGACCTGCAACAACACCGGAGGCCACAAATGACCTGTGTTATTGACATCGCTAGGTCCCTGGTGAAGGCACTCATAGACCTTGGAGCATCTGTGAATGTAATAGGCATACAGCAGTATCGACAACTCTGGCCTCGCCCTATACTAGCCAAATCCAACGCCCAGATATTCACACACGAGAGTCACACTCCTCCCCCGCTGAAAGGAAAGATGTCTGTGAATGTGAAGTCTGACAAGAAAGAACTCCAAACCACGTTCTACATAGTGGATAGGGATGCTGACACCCTCCTCTGGAGTCACACCTCTGAAGACCTGGGCCTTGTATCATTCACGCGGAGTGTCAAAACTGTCCAAATTGATGAACTGGTAGGGCAGTTCCCAGAACTATTTACCGGATTAGGCTGCTTAAAGGTGCCTCCTAACCACCTCCACATTGACCAAGCGATAAAATCAGTCGCACTCCAACACAGATGCATCCTGTTTCACCTATGCCCTCTCATGGAGCAGGAGTTAACCAACTTGGAATACCATGGGGTAATCAAAAGGGTGACAGGACCCACTCCCTGGGTATCACCCTTAGTCATCGCTGAGAAGCCAGAGCAACCAGGCAAGATTTGATTGTGTTTCAACATGCGCCTTTCAAATGTGGCGATCAAAAGAGAGAGGCATATAACGCCAACGATAGACAATATCATTGCTGACCTCTCTGGCTAAGCTAGATTTGAATGCGGGATCCCACCAACTGGAGTTCACCAAGAATAGCAACTACATAACAATATTTTCAATGCACCTCGGGCTGATGAGGTACAAGCGTTTAAGCTCTGGAGTTTCTTCAGCTGCAAGATCTTCCAAGATCCGATCTGTAAGACCCTGTCTGGGCTACAGGGTGTCATGAATGTCAGCGATGACATCCTAATACACTCCACCACTGCCGAGTGGCATCACCACTGAAGGCCACCCTCAAGCAACTGTCGGAGCATGGCCTCACTCTACATTAAGAGAAGTCTCATTCTTCCAAACTTCTATTGATTTTTTTAGATACGTGTTCAATCAGAGGGGCATCAAAGTCAATTTGAAGAAGTCACAGGCTATTAAACAGGCTCCTGCTCCAAAGAATATGACAGAAGTGAGGAGCTTCCTGTGGATGGCCATGTATTGTGGCAGGTTTATACCCAATTTGGCAACACTATCCGAGCCACCGAGAGCCCTCACGAAAGTGGACACTCCCTGGTCATGGTGAAGCAAGGAAAAGGAAGCCTACCAAGCACTAAAAACAGCACAAACAGCACTTCTAAGCAAGACCACCTTGGTGTATTTTGACTCAATGAAAATGTCTGAATTGGTTGTTAACGCCAGTCCCATGGGACTGGATGCGGTTTTGACTCAAGTGACTGACTGGAGCCGGTGAGCCCTCCTTGCGTATGCTAGCAAGGCTCTCACACCGATGGAGCAGCGATATGCATAAATCGAAAGGGAGGTGCTCGCAGGTAAGTGGGCTTGTGGACATTTTCAGTTATACCTCTGTGGGAGACCATTCAGGGTAGTCACCAACCATCAGCTACTTGTGCCGCTGTTCAAAGGAACTGCTTCGCATCAGCCCCCGAGGATAGAAAGGTGGGCCATACAACTTCATCAATACTGTGTGGAGGTCATGTATTGACTGGGGGCCAAGAATCCAGTCGACTTCCTGTCCAGACACCCATCCGAACCAGCTGACGGTTCCCAAGCAGAGGAAGGTGGGGTGAAAAAGGCACACATACAGATGCTCACCAGCAGCCGCTGCCCAAAAACTATGAGCCTCAATAAAATTGCTTCAGCAATTACTGAGGATGCTGTTCTGACAAAAGTAAAACAGGCACTGGAAAGTGGGTCATGGCAGGACTTCTTAAAGACCACCCACACCTGAACAAGCATGGAGACAAATAGGTTGATAAACAGTGAAGTGTCCACAGTGAACTCAGCTGCCCTCGAGAAGGCCTCTTTCTGCATGTGCATCGACTAGTGATGCCCAAAAGCTTAGAGCACTGAGTGGCCATGCTCGCACATGGTGGACATCAAGGTGCCTCAAAAATGAAAGCGCGCATGAGGGAAAGGGGGTGGTTCCCAGTTCTGGGTAACAAAGTGGATGAACTGGTAAGGCAAAACGGATAACGGACCTCCGTTCCAAGGAACAGAGTTTCAAGAACTGATGAAGTGCATGGTCATATGTCACAAATGTATCATGCCCCAATGGCCCCAGGCCAACAGAGAAGTTGAGCGATTCATGCAGATGCTCAATGAGACCCTCTGCATTGCCATACTTAAAGCGAGTGACCCGGAGCTCAGTCTTCATCGGTTTCTCCAAGAATATCAGGGAACCCCTCACTGTGGCACATGATGCTGAACGGTGGCTTGAAGGGACACTCTCTCCACCCTTCCCAGATGGCAGCCACCACCATTCTGCCCTCGGCAGGCCCACACTTGGCAGAAGGAGGTTAACTAGAAGGCCAGCAGGAAGAGACATGCCATCACCCACCCCATACAGCTTGGCCGGGTGATCCTCAAACATCGGAAGCCCGGCTAGAAGTTCTGCATGCCATATGAACCCGGGGTATGGGATGTTAGTGGAGTGACAGGCACCATGGTGACCGCCCAGACAGGGCACGAGAAGGTGACCCGGAATGTGTCATGGTTCCAAAAGCAATGTTTGAGGAGCCACCAGCTACTGAACCCGAGATGAGTGACTCTCACTGGGCATCTGAGTGCGACAGGCCGGAGACTCCGGCTGAGAGAGGTGACAGTTCAATCGCTTGGTCAACCATGTCTGGCCCCCAGGAGTTCCAGCAATCAGTGACTCAAGATAGAGCGATCCCAACCCGGTCTCAACAATACCAACTGAGGCCTAACCCTCTACCCAGTCGGAGACTGAAAGACTTCATATGCTAGTTGTGTCGTTTCCAGTTATAAACCAAGTTGGGGAGGAATATTATGATGTTGTGCCGGTCTAGTGGCACGGAAGGTGTGATGTGTCGACCCGGATGTGGGGAGCACTTTCTAGGGTCATAGGCAGGCAGGGGTATAAATAAACAAGGGGAATTACCCACAAGGTTATTTTATGCACTTCACTAAGGCACTGAGGGCCTCATTCCAACCGACCGCCGCCCGCCTGGCTGGAACCGCCATATGGCCGCTCCACGGTCGGAAGACTGCTGGGGCCATTCTGACTTTCCCGCTGGGCCGGCGGGCGCTAGCCAAAATAGCGCCCGCCGGCCCAGCGGGAAAGCGGCCTGCAACACTGAAGCCGGCTCCGAATGGAGCCGGCGGTGTTGCAGGTGTGCGACGGGTGCAGTTGCACCCGTCGCGCTTTTCACTGTCTGCTAGGCAGACAGTGAAAAGCATACTGGGGCCCTGTTAGGGGGCCCCTGCACTGCCCATGCCAGTGGCATGGGCAGTGCAGGGGCCCCCAGGGGCCCCAGGACACCTGTTCCCGCCAGCCTGTTCCTGGCAGTAAAAACCGCCAGGAACAGGCAGGCGGGAAGGGAGTCAGAATCCCCATGGCGGCGATGCTTGCAGCGCCGCCATGGAGGATTCGGCCAGCCGGGGTTAATCCGGCGGGAGGAAGCACCGCCAGCCTGTTGGCGGTGCTTTCCGTCGTTCGAGGCCCTGGTGGGTTTTACCGCCAGGGTCGGAATGACCCCCTGAGTTTCTGAGTAATTTCTTGGGCACAAGGGCCCATTTTAAAGTGGCAAGCTGTCTAGTGCACTGCACACTACAGGTAGAATGTTCTAACAACAAAATAACTCTTCTATCTCAGGCTTTACTGTTCATTAGACACCCTTTCCCCTATTATAGGCCTCTGCCTGCACTTTCAGCCTTCAGCTTTGGTACAGAGAAACCTTTACCGGTCAGTATAACGCTCAGCATCATGCTATAATAATTCCATTCACAGACACGCTGTTCTATATACATTTATACTCGGTTCCCTCATCAGCTCTTGATTGTATTCTGTAGTCTGGGTTGTGATTAATATTGTTTGTTAATGCTTTGGAAAGATAAATATATTTTATGATGTTGTATCAATTTGTGTAAATATACACATAAACGCATATAATGCATAGACATATAGGGGGTCATTACAACATTGGCGGTAAAAGGCGCTTACCGCTGTGCAGAAGACCACCAACACACCGCCGCGGCCGCGGAATTCCATACACAGCTATTATGACCCACATCTCGAAATCTGACAAAATTCAGACACCCACACAAGTCCACCACACCAGGGCCAGTGATAAACTGGCGAAAAAAAACTCTCCAACGTCACAGCAACAGAAATATGCCCACACTATCACGACACATGAATCCACGCGGCAGTCTTTCAACCGCGGTATTCCATTGGCGGTACACACCGCCGCGCTCAAAATACACACACTTCTACAAAACACCGCCACATTGAACAATTCGAAATACACACACCTGATACACATACACACACCACTCCCACACATCCATTGCAATATAAAACACACACCCACAACACCCACAAACCCCCACGACAAAAAAATCCAAAAGTAGGCCAGAGAGAGACACCACCATCCACAAACTAGCAGCCACAGGCACACAACACCATCACCCACACAACTTCCACGCACAAAACACCACACACCACTACATATCACCACACTTATCACCATACACACCACCCCACACATCACCTACACCACCCCATGGCACGGCAAAGACACCCCAGGTTTTCGGAGGAGGAGCTCAGGGTCATAGTGGAGGAAATCGTCCGGGTAGAGCCACAGCTATTTGGAGCACAGGTGCAGCACACCTCAATTGCAAGGAAGATGGAGCTATGGCGAAGAATAGTCGACAGGGTCAACGCAGTGGGACAACACCCAAGAAATCGGGACGACATCAGGAAGAGGTGGAACGACCTACGGGGGATGGTGCGTTCCGTGGTCGGCCTGGCGGCGGACCCCCACCTCCTCACCCACAACAAACAACATGGGAGGAGCAGATCTTGGCGATTCTGCATCCTGAGGGCCTCGCAGGAGTCGGTGGAGGACTGGACTCCGGTAAGTCAAACCTTTAACTATCATATCCCCCACCCTACCTGCATGCTATCACATGCCCCCACCCTCGCCCCCACCCCTATCACTCCAGCTCCTCACAAATGTACCAATATCACAAACCACACATCCCAACACCAAGCCCTGCATGCAACAACAACGCATGGACACCCATCACTAAAGCATGCCCACTGAACATACCGATACACCCCCCTAAACTATCATCACACAAGCCCCCACACAGGAATGCCAGCACTGGGGTACACGCTCACCCACCCATTGTACACCATGACACACACAGATGCAATAATCATGCTTTTCCACCCCTGCAGGACCACTACCCAACGTCACCAGACAGGAAGGTCCAGACCTCTCCACCCCACCCACAGAAGAGGGCCACAGTGAATACAGCAGCTCTGTCCAACTGGATCTAGATGACCAGCCCAGACCATCGTGGGCCTCAGGACGGTTCCCCTCACACAGGCACAGGCCACCACAGACCTTCCCCCCTCTGGCAACACCAGCACAGCACCCACTCAGCGGGCCCATACCTCTGTCCCCAGGACACGTCAATCAGCTGTGTGTCCACCACTACAGGGAACCCAGGATAACCCACCACCCCAATAACAACATGGACCTGGGGGCAGTGGTAGTGGGCACACAGTCCAGGGGACAGAGGCTCAGGAACACAGGGGAACTGGGAGGGCTGCTGTGCGACAGGGGGCGGACAGGCCAAGGGAACCCACTCTCCACGAGGCCCTCTCCTCCATCATGGGAGCATACCACCACTCCCAGGAGATGATGGCAACTGTCCTGGCCAAGTTTCAGGAGACCCAGCGCATGCAGGAGGAACAGTATTTGGGGTTTAGGGAGGAACTCAAAACCATCAGCTCCGCCCTGGGCACCATTGTAGGGGTGCTGAAGGAAATACTCAACAACAGAAGGGGCACTGTGGCACTACAAGGGCCCCCTGACACTAGCATGGACGATGAACTGCTCACCACCTCTGCCGGCGCTAGTGGACAGGAGGCACCGCCACAGGACCACCACACCACCACCCCACCCCCTGCAGACAGAGAACCACCCCGCAAACGGTCCCTGAGATCCAGGAACAAGACAGAGCACTATGCCAAGACCCCCGCCAAGAAATGAGACCACCCTGATTGTCAACCCACTGTCCCACTTTGTCACCCTGTCCATATTGAAACTGCCACAGCTCCACTTCCTAAGCCCATATGGGCAATGCACCTATGAGACAAATAAACTGGACTCTGCCATGAACACTCCTCCGCCATCACCCCTCACCATTTAACTTCCCCCTCCAATATTTTGTATGTAAATAAACACACCTAAAGCACCAAAAGATCTGGAGTCTGTCTGTGATTTTGAAATAGTGTATTTGCAATTACAGTGACAAAAGTTTCAGGAAATAATAATGTCAACATACCTATGTCACACAGATCTAGTCCCTGAGGAATCTAAGCAGATGACACATGTTGGGACCCACACCTGTGAAACCGTAAGGGAAAGTGACAACTCAGTGACCATACAGTGGGTGAAATCGACAGACAGGATAGAGGTAGAAGTGTAAAAGTACTTGTAGTAGGCAGGAATGTATTCTCACCTGTGTTTCACTGGAAATATTGCTGGATGACTGAGTCCCTGTTGTCAATGTCTTCTTCCTCTGCTTCCTCCTCATCACTGTCCACAGGCTCCACAGCTGCCACAACACCGCCATCTGGACCATCCTCCTGCAGAAAAGGCACCTGTTGTCGCAAAGCCAAGTTATGAAGCATACAGCAGGCCACGATGATCTGGCACACCTTCTTTGGTGAGTAGAATAGGGATCCACCTGTCATATGGAGGCACTGGAACCTGGCCTTCAGGAGGCCGAAGGTCTGCTCAATCACCCTCCTAGTACGCCCATGGGCCTCATTGTAGTGTTCCTCTGCCCTTGTCATGGGATTCCTCATTGGAGTCAGTAGCCATGACAGGTTGGGGTAACCAGAGTCACCTAATAACCACACACGGTGCCTCTGGAGTTGACCCATCACATGAGGGATGCTGCTATTCCACATGATGTAGGCGTCATGCACTGAGCCAGGGAACATGGCATTCACATGGGAGATGAACTGGTCTGCCAAACATACCATCTGTACATTCATGGAATGATAACTCTTCCGGTTCCTGTACACCTGTTCACTCCTGTGGGGGGGACCAAAGCCACATGGGTCCCATCAATGGCACCTATGATGTTTGGGATATGTCCAAGGGCATAGAAGTCACCTTTCACTGTAGGCAAGTCCTCCACCTGAGGGAAAACGATTTAGCTCTGCATGTGTTTCAGCAGGGCAGACAACACTCTGGACAATACGTTGGAAAACATAGGCTGGGACATCCCTGATGCCATGGCCACAGTTGTTTGAAAAGACCCACTTGCAAGGAAATGGAGCACTGATAGCACCTGCACTTGAGGGGGGATTCCTGTGGGATGGCGGATTGCTGACATCAGGTCTGGCTCCAACTGGGTACACAGTTCCTGGATTGTGGCACGGTCAAACCTGTAAATGATTATCAGATTTCTTTCCTCCATTGTCGACAGGTCCACCAGCGGTCGGTACACCAGAGGATTCCGCCATCTCTTCACATGTCCCAGCGGACGGTGCCTATGAAGGACAACAGCGACCAGAGAGTCAAACAAGTCAGAGGTATGTACCCACAGTCTACACAGAACACGATTCTTACACAAAATGTGGCCTGTATTTGTGTTGAGAGTAGGCCTAGGTATGTGTGACGCAGTTGTTAATTAGGCCATGTGGGCCCCTGAAATGGCGGCTGCCTGACCTCTAAAGTGGGACAATGGGATGTGAGGTAACTGCTCTGGCGTTGTACACCGTCGCAGTAGGCGGTCGAAGACTGCAGCGCAATGCTGCATTAGTTAACATTGGACCCTATGGGTCCCAGGAGCCAATGACGATGTACGCCGGCGGTGATGGTACGCACTGCCACGGGCGTGACCGCCGTGGACGTGACCACCATTTTCTAACTGTTAAATCACTCGATACCTGATCTTCGAAAGTAGAGGACCTACACTGCAAGTGCTGCTGTGACCTCGGTCTGGAAGAGACATTGGCTCGTGCATCTGGGGAAAGGGCCCCTGCCTTCACATCGGAGGAGTTGGAGAAGCTCGTCGACGGGGTCCTCCCCCAGTACACGCTACTCTACAGTCCTCCAGACCAACAGGTAAGTACACAGGGGGCATGTTGTATGGGCTATGTCTGTGTGGAGAGGGCTGGTTGTAAGAAGGAAGGGGCCGGAGTTCTGAGTGCATGAAAGACGGTGGGTGCATGTGCCACATGGCAAGGGTAGGGATGGGGGTCACTCACTTTGACGGCGCTGTTGGTAATGACTTCTCTTCTTCCCCTGTACATTTCATGTAGGTCAGCGCTCACCAGAAGAAGGATATTTGGCGTGCCATCGCCAAGGACGTCCGGACCCTGGGGGTCCACCGCAGACGGAGCACCCACTGCTGGAAGAGATGGGAGGACATTCGCCGCTGGAGCAAGAAGACGGCAGAGGCTCAGCTGGGGATGGCCTCCCAACGTGGGAGGGGTGCCCGTTGAACCATGACCCCCCTGATGTTCCGGATCCTGGCGGTGGCCTACCCAGAGTTGGATGGGTGCTTGAGGGCATCACAGCAGACACAAGGGGGTGAGTACACTCTCATTCAGCTGACTTTGCGTGCAGTGGATGGGTCTGGGTGGGGGAGGAGGGCTCTGGGTTTCCCTAGGCCAGGGCGAGTTCCGTAGGCTAGGCCCCTTCGTAAGGCATGGCCCTACGGCCCCCCACCCCACCTCTGTAGAGTGCCAAGTACAGGTATTCATGCACCTGTGTCATCTATGTGTGCAGATGTCGTCCATACCCTTGTAGGCCATTTCCCAGGAATTGCACTGTAGAGCCCAACAGCGCGACGTAGTACAGGGGGCTGCTGTGTCTGTCTTGTCCGCCAACAGTAGCGGTAAGCCATGCATTCAACCTGTCTTTCTTCTGTTCCCCCCCCCTTTTTTGCGGTCTCCCTGTTCTTGTGTGCATTAGCATCATCAGGCGGAGGAGCAGTGGCACCGGAGCACGAGGGAGCTGCGTCCTACATGGCCATGGAGGGCCACACTATGGACTCTGAATACACCAGTGGAACGGAGGGCGAGGGGAGCACCACGGCGGTGACAGGTGCTGAAACCAGCGACACGGACTCGTCCTCCGATGGGAGCTCCCTTGTGGTGGCGGCAACATCTGTGCCCCCCCACTACTACAGGTACAGCCGCCACCCCCCCCTACCAGCACCTCCCTCCCAGCAGCCCCTCAGCGTGTGCCCCGTGCCCGCTCACCCAGGAGGGTGGGCATCACCTTCGCCCCAGGCACCTCAGCCCCTGCCCCTGTCACCTCTGCTGCCCTCAGTGAGGAGGCCATTGACCTCCTCAGGTCACTCACTGTTGGGCAGTCTACCATTTTGAATGCCATCCAGGGTGTAGAAAGGGAGTTGCAACAAACAAATGCATTCCTGGAGGGCATTCATTCTGGTCAGGCTGCTCTTCATTGAACCTTTCAAATTCTGGCCTCAGCACTGTGTCTAGCCTCCCCCCTCCAACTTCCTCCACCCAGACCCAATCCCCTGTACCTCTTCCTATCCCAAGCACACCATCAGACCAGCCTGCACACACATCACCACACAAGGGAAGCTCAGGCAAACATAAGCACCACACATCCAACAAGCTCTCATGCAAGCATCACACACATACAGACACACTAACATCCACTGCCTCCACTGTGTCCCCCTCCTCCTCGTCTCCCTCCCCCCTCCCAGTCTCATCCACACTCACACCTGCATGCACTACCACTACAGTCACTACGTACCGCACCAGCACACCCACCACCACACCCCGCTCACGTGCAGTCACCACCCCAATACCATTCACACGTCCCCTGTGTCCTCTCCCAGTGTGTCTGTGACGCCCCCTCTCAAGATACACAAACGCAGGCACACACCCACCCAACATACATCAACCTCACTACAGCCTCCAGCGCATGCACCTGCACCCAAAGCCACAAAAGTTACACATCCTACAACCACCACCTCTTCCTCCACTCCCAAACCCCCTCCAGCTACCCGTCCCAGTGTCTCCAAACAACTTTTCCTGTCCACCCTTGACCTATTTTCCACCCCCCGTCCAACTCATAGGTCCCGTACTAGCACCTCAGCCACAAAATCAATGCCTGTTGTCACAGGTATGTGGAGTGCACCGGCCACCAGGCCAGCCAGTGTATCACGGAGCCAGAGCACAGCCAGTCCCACCCCTGTGAAGCACCAGAAGTTGGCCAGTGCCTGGCGGGAGAGGGGGAATACTCCAGCCACCCAAGCCGCTCACAGGGGTCCCGGGGGGAGTGTGGACTCAGCTGTGACTCCTCCCAAGGTGGGGAAGGGGCAGAAGAAACCCGCAAAGTCTGGGAGGAGCAGCACGGCGGAGAAGACTGCCATCATCCCTGCTGGCCAGGAGGCCACCGCCAGCCCCATCGTCGCTGCCCAGGACGCCACCGCCAGCCCCATCGTCGCTGTCCAGGAGGACCCCGCCAGCCACAGCCCAGCTGCCCAGGAGGACCCCGCCAGCCACAGCCCAGCTGCCCAGGAGGGCCCCGCCAGCCACAGCCCAGCTGCCCAGGAGGGCCCCGCCAGCCACAGCCCAGCTGCCCAGGAGGGCCCCGCCAGCCACAGCCCATCTGACCAATGAAGGACTGCCAGCCCCAGCCCAGCTGGGCAATGAAGGACCGCTGAACAGGGCAAGCACCGCTGAACAGGGAAAGGACCGCCAAGTCAAGCACCGCTGAACAGGGCAAGCACCGCTGAACAGGACAAGGACTGCCAAGTCAAGCACCGCTGAACAGGGCAAGGACCGCCAAGTCAAGCACCGCTGAACAGGGCAAGCACCGCTGAACAGGGCAAGGACCGCCAGGTCAAGCACTGCCGAACAGGGCAAGGACCGCCAAGTCAAACACCGCTGAACAGGGCAAGGACCGCCAACTCAAGCACTGCTGAACAGGGCAAGGACCGCCAACTCAAGCACCGCTAGCCCATGAGCGGCAGGGGCAGTGACGCAACTGGGACCGTCACAGGGTGAGTGATGCACTCTGGGCACCAGTCCCCCTCCAGAACCAGTGGAGACATGCATCCACTCCGACTGTCCTGCACAGGATGAAGCACTCTGGGCACCAGTCCCTCTCCAGAACCAGTGGAGACATGCATCCACTCCGTCTGTCCTGCACAGGATGAAGCACTCTGGGCACCAGTCCCCCTCCAGAACCAGTGGAGACATGCATCCTCTCCGTCTGTCCTGCACAGGATGAAGCACTCTGGGCACCAGCCCCCCTCCAGAACCAGTGGAGACATGCATCCACTACCTCTGTCCTGCACAGGATGAAGCACTCTGGGCACCAGTCCCCCTCCAGAACCAGTGGAGACTGTTATCCACTTGAGAGACTGTGGCTTTGCACTCCCCAGGATGGTACAGTGGGCAAACCACCCACTGGAGAGACTTGAGAGACTGTGGCTTTGCACTCCCCAGGATGGTACAGTGGGCAAACCACCCACTGGAGAGACTTGAGAGACTGTGGCTTTGCACTCCCCAGGATAAAGCAGTGGACAAACCACCCACTGGAGAGACTTGAGAGACTGTGGCTTTGCACTCCCCAGGATAGAGCAGTGGGCAAACCACCCACTGGAGAGACTTGAGAGACTGTGGCTTTGCACTCCCCAGGATAAAGCAGTGGGCAAAACACCCACTGGAGAGACTTGAGAGACTGTGGCTTTGCACTCCCCAGAATACATCAATGGCATGGAGCCCCCTCGTGGATCTGGCGTTGTGCACTCATCCGGCTGAGGTGCCCCCCTGCCCTTCCCCCTGAGGTGCCTGTTGTATTTCTATCTGATGCCCCTGCAGTGTTCTCTCCGTCATGTTCGGGTATCTTGTGTGGGCCTTGCCCATGCATTTTGGGCCCAGTGGTCCATGGACTATGAATGGTGCAATCCCTGGACTACTAATCGTGGTGATTATTTTGTTAATAGTGTATATATGTATATATTTGATTACTGAATTTTGATATATTACAATGGTTACACTCATTTCCTTTTGTCTTTGCATTCTTCCGGGGGGGTGGGTTGGGGGTTTTACTGTAATGTTTGGATATGCATTGGTGTGTGTGTGTTGTAGTGGGTGAGGGTGGGGGTGGGGGTTGGGGTGTTGCGTGTGTGTGTCCCTGTTTTTTGCCTCCCCCCTCCCCTATGTCGTAGGTGCAGTATTCACTGTGGTCTTCGCCGCCGGCGTTGGTGCTCCTGGTACAGGAGCAGGAAGACTAGCGCAGGAAGAATATGGAGTTCCGGCTCCATGGTGTTGTCGTTCCTCGTGGATTGTGTAGAGGTGAGTGTTTTTCCTTCGAAATGCATGTTTCCGCCGTGTTTTTATCTGAGGTGAATCCGCCCCGGAAAAGGTGGCAGATTGGCCTGTCATAATAGTGTGGGCGGTACATTGTCTCCCGCCTGTCTGTTGGCGGTGACCGCCGAGCTGTTTGTTTGTACCGCCGTGGCGGTCGGAGTGTTAAAGTGGCTGTCTTTGTTGGCGGTTTCCACCACGATCGTAATTCCCAAAAAATTCCGCCGGCCTGTTGCCGGTCTTACCGCCACTTTAACACCGTCCGCCAGGATTGGAATGACCACCATAATGTGTAAATTAATGAGGGTTGCTGCTCAAGGCAAATGTTTCAAAACTCCAGCACCTAACTAATTTGTTGCCTTCTCTAGTTTATCGCATGTTTACAGTGGTCTTGGTGTTTAACATTAAATATGAGTTACTTGAGGAGGGCCATTTGTGTTTCTTCATTTTTGCAGATGAATCCCTGGAAGTGATTCTCTTGTAGTGCACTGCATTTTGCTGGGCAAATAAAAGAATAGGTACAAAGAAACAAAATTAGCAGAGACTCATAAAGTGCACAAAGGCAGAGCACCACAGAAGAAGCACAGAGAAACAGAAGAGGTAGAGACCACAAAAGGGGCAGAGGCACAAAGATGGAGCACATAGACACCAAAGAGGCACATAAACACCAAAGGGTTACAAAGACACCACAAAGGTACAGAACCTCAAAAAAAGCAGACATACAGAAGGACTCAGAAGAGGTTCAGAACCACCAAAGAGGTACATGAATGGGGCACAGAGATGAAGTCACACAAAAAACCATCTCATCAATGACACATCTGTAGTACAAAGAAATAATGAAATTGTTCATGCAGAAGGGCAAGAGAAACATGACTTAAATTTAAAGATACTAAAAGCAAGGTGGCACAGAGACATGGAAGCAGTAAATGAAGAATCATGGGTACAGATCATGCACACAAAAGACACAGACACAGAAGGAACACACATGCAAACATAAGGAACCTGGCGAGACACAGGCACACATACGGCACAAAGGCATCCAAAAGGGGTGCATAACCAAAGAAAACATGCAGAAAAATTGAAGAGATGCTCAGGAGTCAAATACACTGACTAGGAACGTGGAAGCGGCAAAAGGACACGTAAGGCTTAAAGTCACAAATTATAACCCAGCAAGAGACACAGAGCTGGAGCAGAGAGACACCAAAGGGACAGAGACAAATGAGCAACAGAAAAAGCACGCAAAGGAAAAGGGGACAAGACCCAAAAGACCACAACAAGACCAAAACAAACATACTCCGGATGAATCGCAGAGCGAAATAGGCAGACCCAGAGTTTTTGTGTGTTTTGGTGTCTAAAAATTCAAAAACGAAATCTATTTTGATAAACTGGTGCCAGATTACTTTCATTTTGCCTGACTTTCTTATTTGGTGTTTTGGTACTTCTAAATGCTTTACATTTGTTCCTTTGTTTATGCCTGATTGCTTAAAGCCATCCCTACCCAGAGCAGAGCAGGTAAATACAGGGTCGCATTAACAAACAAGCCTGATTGGACCCAATATGGATTTGTGAATGTATTCCATTGTGAGGTCGCACAACCACACTATTTAACACATCACAGTTTCTCACAAGTGGGCAGTGTTATACATTTTTTGTAATTTTTAGATGTTTAAAAGTATTATTTACATTTATAAATTTTTTTATTGGATTTTTAATTATTACATTCATACCTTTGGGGACGTTTTTGTTATTGTACTGTGGGTTTTATTGGCAAACAGGGTTGATAATGTTTTACAATAATGTTTTTGTTTCATTAATTTTTACAAAACATTTCTTCATATTTTTTCCTTTAATTTTACTAATTTAGGGCCAGATTTACTAACATGTCATGAGGAAAAATTATTTTCAAACTGTGCACCAACTCTTTGTGAATGAAATCAGATTTTTCAAGCTGAACTATATACTAATAGTTCTGTTTGTAAAATATGGATTTGGAGTGTGTCACAATCTGACTTACCTCATTAAAATGCATGAGATAGGTCGTAGGTGGCTGTGCTCAGGAGGCCAACACGTCTGTGATTGCCTTTCACTAAACCAAACCATAGCCCTCATTACAACCCTGGCGGTCAGTGATAAAGCGGAGGTAATACCCCCAACAGGCCGGCGGTAAAAAAAATGGAATTACGACCAATGGTGGAAACCACCAACACAGACAGCCACTTTAACACTCTGACCACCACGGCGGTAGAAACAAACACCGCGGTGGTAACCGCAAACAGACAGGTGGAAGACAATGTACCACCCACATTATTACAAGGCACCAATCCACCAGCTTTTCCGGGGCAGTACCAACGCCATCAAAAGCACGGTGGAAACAGTCTTTGGAAGGGAAACCACTCACCTCTCAACACTCAACGAACAACCAGGACGCCATAGAGCCCGAGTTATAGGTCCTGCCAATGCTGGTCTACCTCCTCATCTACCAGGAACATCAAAGACGGCGGTGACGACGACGGTGAGTACTGCACCTAGCACACCGGGGAGGGGAGGAGGAAAAAGAGAGTGAAACACGCACGCAACACCCGCACCCCCGACCCACAACAACACACACATATCCAATCACATCACAGACACACCCCATCACCCCCTGGAAGAATGCAAGGGCCAAAAAAAATGAGTTTAACGAGTGTAATATTCGAACAATCAGATAGCCCAAGATAATTTTAAATCATCAGTATATACAAATATTTACAGCAAGTACACAAGTCCGTGCACTGTCCCATTAAATGTCGGTTGACCAGTGGTCACAAAAAGCATGGGCGAAGCCCACACATGACACCTGCCTCAAAACGGAGAGAACACCGCAGGGGCATTAGGTTGGGAAAAAAAGGCACCTCAGGGGGAAAGGGAGGGGGGCACCTCAGCCGGATGATGGGACAACGCCACTGCTCCTTGAGGGGGATCCATGCCCACTGCCTGGTCCTGGGGAGTGCAAGGCCACAGTCTCTCAAGTGGGTGGTTTGCCCACTGCTTGCTCCTGGGGAGTGCAAAGCCACAGTCTCTCAAGTATCTCAAGTGGGAGGTTTGCCCACTGCTTGCTCCTGGGGAGTGCAAAGCCACAGTCTCTCAAGTCTCCCAAGTGGGTGGGTTGCCCACTGCTTGCTCCTGGGGAGTGCAAAGCCACAGTCTGTCAAGTCTCTCAAGTGGGTGGTTTTCCCACTGCTTGCTCCTGGGGAGTGCAAAGCCACAGTCTCTCAAGTGGGTGGTTTGCCCACTACTTGGTCCTGGGGAGTGCAAAGCAACAGTCTCTCAAGTGGTTGGCGTCTTCCACTGGTTCTGAAGGGGGCTTTGTGCCCAGAGTGCTTCATCCTGCCAAGGACTGTGTTAGTGGATGCTTTTCTCTACTGGTTTTGGATTGGGCTTTGTGCTCAGAGTGCTTCATGGTGCCAAGGACTGTGTTAGTGGATGCTTTTCTCCACTGGTTCTGGAGGGGGCTTGGTGCTCAGTGTGCTTCATCCTGCCAAGGACTCTGTTAGTGGATGCTTTTCTCCACTGGTTCTGGAGGGGGCTTGGTGCCCAGAGTGCTTCATCCTATCAAGGACTGTGTTAGTGGATGCTTTTCTCCACTGGTTCTGGAGGGGGCCTGGTGCCCATAGTGCTGCATCCTGCCAAGGACTGTTAGTGGATGTTTTTTTCCACTGGTTCTGGAGGGGGCTTGGTGCCCAGTGATGCTGCACCTGGGGTGTGGCAGTTCCCATTCCCTCACCTGGGTGTCTGACCCACGAGATTTTCCGGTAACAGGTAGCATGATACTCCATGGAGGCAGAGCCACACTCCACCTTGCGACGACTTAGGCTGGAAACTGCTTGTAGTGACAGTGCTGGTGGTGGTGCGTCATGTAGTGTGTGCAGGGTCCAGGACGGTTCCTGCAGCCTCGGACGGCTGCCCACTGGGGATGTTGCTAATGCCTGCTGTAGTGGCACTGGCTGGGCACGTCGCGGGGCAGGTGGCGGTGGCGGTGGCTGCGGCGGTGTCTGCGGCGGAGATGCTGCTGGTGCTGCCCATGGTGCAGGCATCTGTAGTAGTGGAGGGAGACACCAGGCCATCTCCTTCAGCCTCTGAAGGCTGCCCACTGGGGATGATGCTGGTGACTGTAGTTGTGGCAGCTGCCGTGCAGGTGGCGGTGCTGGTGGTGGTGCAGGTAGCGGTCTTTGCGGCAGTGCTCACCGTGGTACAGGTTGCTGGCCTGTCCTGAGAAATTAGGGTTACCAGTCCCTCAACCGGAGGCTCCGTGCCCTGAGGTGACTTTCCTTTGCTCTTGTGTCCATTCCCCACCCTGGAAGTTGCTGCTGGGACCTTGGCACTGTTCTCTTAGGTTCTGGATGAGGCCTTGCTGGGTGGGGGTTCAGCTTTTCTCTTCTGCATGCTGGCCCCTTCTTTACCTTGGCAGGTGGCGGAATAGGGTGGTCCTTGGCTTCAGTAGGTGGCACACTGGCAGCCCTGATGGGTGTCCCCTTCGATCCTCCCGGACTTGCAGGGACGACAGTGGACGATGATTTGGTGGCTGAGGTGCTGGTCTGGGCTCTAGACAACCTGGCCCTAGGGGAAGGAAGGGGAGGGAGGTGTAGGGAAGAGGTCAATGGTAGCCAGGAAAAGTTTTTTAGACACACTGGGACGGGAAGATGGAGGGGGTTTGGGAGTGGAGGAAGAGGTAGTGGTTGTAGGAGGTTTACGTCTGCTGAGTTTGGGTGAAGGTGCATGGGTTGGAGGCTGTTTTGAGGTGGATGGCTGTTGAGTGGGTGTGTGCCGGCATTTGTGTACTTTTGGAGGAGGGCTCACAGACACACTGGGAGAGGACACAAGGGACGTGTGAATGGTAGTGGGGGTGGTGATTGCACGTGAGCGGTGTGTAGTGATGGGCGTGCTGGTGATGGAGGTAGTGGCTGAGGATGTTGTGCATGCAGGTGTGAGTGGAGATGAGACTGGGAGGGAGGTGGAGGACGTGGAGGACGTGGAGGAGGAGGACACAGTGGAGGCAGTGGATGTTGGTGTGTCTGCATGGGGATGGTGCTTGTGTGAGTGCCTGTGGGATGTGTGGTGCTTATGTTTGCCTGAGCCACTTTGTGTGTTGATGTGTGTGCATGCTGGTCTGATGGTGTGCTTGGGATAGGCTGAGATAGAGGGCATTGGGTCTGGGTAGTGGATGTTGGAGGGGGGAGGCTGGACACAGGGACAATGGCTGCCATCAGTGCTGAGGCCAGAGCCTGAAATGCTCTCTGTTGGGCTGCCACACCAGAGTGAATGCCCTCCAGGTATGCATTTGTTTGCTGCAAATGCCTCCCAACACCCTGGATGGCATTCAAAATGGTAGACTGCCCAACAGTGAGGGATCTCAGGAGGTCAATAGCCTCCTCACTGAGGACAGCAGGGCTGACTCGGGCAGGGCCTGAGGTGCCTGGGCCGAAGGAGATGCCCACCCTCCTGGGTGAGCGGGCACGGGAAACACACTGAGGGGCTGCTGGGATGGTGGTGCTGGTAGGGGGGTAGCAGCTGTACCTGTTGTTGCAGTGGGCACAGAGGTGCCCGCCACCGCAAGGGAGCTCCCATCAGAGGAGGAGTCGCTGTCGCTGGTGTCCCCTCCTGTCCCCGTCGTGGAGCTCCCCTCGCCCTCTGTCCTACTGGTACCTTCAGACTCCATACATTCACCCTCCTGGGCCATGTGGAATGCAGCTCCCTCCGTCTCCGGTGCCTCTGCTACTCCACCAGATGATGCTAATGCACACAAGGACAGGGTGACAAAACAAAAAGGGGGGGAAGACAGAGGAGACACACGGTCAATGCCAGCAACACCACTACCGTTGGCGGACACAACACACAGGGAGCAGCCCTATGCACTAGACCATGCACTAACAGTTTGTAGGAAAATCACCTCCCCATGGGGGACTATGCCTAACCCCATTTGATACACACCTGGAACCCACAGGAGCCTGACTAGTTGTAGATGGCCACTACCACTATTGGGGTTGGAGTGCCACAGAGCCTGCCTAACAAGGGACCTCCCCTACCAAGTTCGCCCTAGCCTAGGGGAACCCACAGCCCACATACCCCACCGAGACACCTCGTAAAGCATGCAGAGTCAGCTGAATGAGACTGTACTCACCCCCTTGTGGCTGTTGGGATACCCTCAAGCGCCCATCCAACTCCGGATATGCCACCGCCAGGATCCGGAACATCAGGGGGGTCATGGTGCGACGGGCACCCCTTTCACGTTGGGAGGCCATCTCCAGCTCGGCCTCTGCCGTCTTCTTGGTCCAGCGGTGCAGGTCCTCCCATTTCTTGTGACAGTGGGTGCTCTGTCTATGATAGACCCCCAGGATCCGCACTTCCTTGGCGATAGCACACCAAATACCCTTCTTCTGGTGGGCGCTGACCTAGAGGAAAGGTAAAGTATGAAAGGAACTTACTCCCCCGTCCGATTCGTCATACTCATTGGCCACCAGTTCCCACCCATGCCCTGACACACATACACTCACCATCCTCACATGCAGGCCTCAGGCCCCCCCCACATGTATCTTCCATCCACACCACTCCATACATTCATGTCCTGCGCATCATGCTCACAGTTTACTCACCTGTTTGTCTGGAGGACCATAGAGTACCATGTACTGGGGAGGACCCCATCCACTAGTCTCTCCAACTCCTCCACAGTGAAGGCAGGGGTCACAGCAGAACTTGCAGTGTAGGTCCTCTCCTGTTGAAGGTCAGGTATAAAGTGAGTGAACAGATAGAAAATGGCAGTCACGTCCACGGTGGTGTATACCGCCGGCGTACATTGTCATTGGCTCCTTGAATCCGTAGGACCCAATGATAACCAATGCTGAATTGCGCGGCGGTCTTCAACTGCCTACCGCAATGCTGCACAACGCCAGCGCAGTTACCCCATTTTCCCTTGTCCCTCCTTACAGGTCAGGCAGCCGCCATTTCAGGGTGGCACATGGCAGGGCACCTAACTGCGTCACAGCACATTTGGGCACAAATACGGGCAGACAACGCCACACACGGATTTACTCACATTAGTGCAAAAACCCTTGTGCAAACTGTGTGGTACATTACCCTCTGCTCACCATTCTCCTCCATAGGGCACATCCGTTGGGGCAGATGATGAGATGGCGTCATCCTCCGGTGTACAGACTTCTGGTGGACCTTTTGACAATGGAAGACAGACACATCATTATCACCTACAGACTTGATCGTGCCACCATCCAAGAACTGTGTGCCCAATTGGAGCCAGACCTGATGTCAGCTATCTGCCACCCCACACGTAACCCCCCTCTAGTACAGGTCCTGTCAGTGCTCCATTTCCTGGCCAGTGGTTACTTTCAAACAACAGTGGCCATGGCATCGGGGATGTCTCAGCCAATGTTCTCTAACGTGTTGTCCAGAGTGTTATCTGCCCTGCTGAAAGACATGCGCAGCTACATCGTTTTCCCCCAGGTGGAGGATTTGGCAACAGTGAAAGCTGACTTCTATGCCCTGGGACATATCCACAACATCATTGGTGCCATCGATGGTACACATGTGGCATTTGTCCCCTCTGCAGGAATGAATAGATGTACAGAAATCGTAAAAGCTACCATTCAATGAATGTGCAGATGGTGTATTTTGCTGACCAGTACATCTCTCATGTGAATGCCAAGTATCCTGGCTCTGAGCATGACGCTTACATTTTGAGGAATAGCAGCATTCCTTATGTGATGGGGCAACTCCAGAAGCACCGTGTGTGGCTAATAGGTGAGCCCAAGGTCCCCACACAGTATGAATAGGTGTCTGGGTATGGGGTAGGCCCTAAGGGTTGGTGTATGTCTAACAGATATCCCTCGACATTTGCAGGTGACTCTGGGTACCCCAGCCTCTCATGGCTACTGAGCCCAGTGAGGAATGCCACAATGAGGCACATGGATGAACTAGGAGGATTATTGAGCGGATTTTCATCCTACTGAAGGCCAGATTCTGGTACCTCCATCTAACAGGTGGCTCCCTATACTACTCACCGATGATGGTGTGCCAGATCATCGTGGCATGCTGTATGTTGCACAACCTGGCTCTGCGGTGCCAGGTGCTTTCTGCAGGAGGATGGCCCTGATGTTGGTCTTGTGGCAGCTGTTGAGTCTGTGGACAGTGAGGAAGAGGAGGCAGAGGAAGAAAATATTGACAACCGAAACAACATCATCATGCAGTACTTCCAGTGAGACACAGTTAAGAGACTAGCACTGCTCATCTCATATCTGACTACTGTAGGATATTGTATAAGTCAGCCTTTTAACCTCTGTGCATGGACCCTGACAGTTCACTTTGGCTTTCCATTTCACAGATCTGGGTAGGGCATTCTGCCTTCTGCTATGTTTACTGCTGCCCAACAACTTTCATACTTTGGTATGTGCAAATGAACTTTTACATTGATATTTGTCTAAGAGGTTGTTTTAATACATTTGTGAAAGTACAGACTGACTTCAGATGGTTTTGTGATTCAAGGGTGTTTATTTAAGTGCTAATAAGTAGAGGGGGATGTACAATGGGCTGGGGTGATGGTGGAGGAATATCCATGGTAGAGTCCAGTCTCTTTGTATCACAGGTGCATTGTCCAATGGGGCATAGAAAGTGGAGGAATGGCAGCTCAAGGTGGTCAGGGTGACATAGTGGGACAGAAGGGTGACAATCAGGAGAGTCTTATTTCCTGGCGGGGTCTTGCCAATGTTCTCTGTCTTGTGCCTGGATCACAGGGACCGTTTGCAGGGTGGTTCACCTTCTGCAGGGGGTGGGGTGCTGGTGGCCTGTTGTTCCTGTGGCGGGACCTCCTGTCCACTGGCGCCGGCAGACGTGGAAGGCTGTTCACCGTTCGGGCTGGTGTCAGCGGCCCGGTGGTATGCCACTGTCTCCCTCATGGTGTTGGCCACGTCTGCCAGCACCCCTGCAATGGTGACCACGGTGGTGTTAATGGACATCAAGTCCTCCCTAATCCCCAGGTACTGTTCCTCCTGCAGCCATTGGGTCTCCTCAAACTTGGCCAGTAATGTGCCCATGGTCTCCTGGGAATGGTAGTATGCTCTCATGATGTTTGATAGTGCCTTGTGGAGGGTTGGTTCCCTGGGCCTGTCCTCCCCCTGTCGCACAGCAGTCCTCCCAGCTTCCCTGTTGTCCTGTGCCTCTGTCTCTTGAATCGTGTGTTCATTGCAACTGACCCCAGGTCCCTGATCGTCCAGTGTTAGTGGGTTTGCCTGGGGTCCCTGTAGTGGTGGACACACTGCTGATTGACGTGTCCTGGGGACAGTGGCATGGGTGTTGTGGTGGTGTTTCCTGAGGGGAGAGGTTCAGTGGTAGTTTGGGACTGTGGCAGGGGAACTGACTGTCAAGAGGTCCCTGATGCGCCGGGCTGGTCATCTTGATCCAGGCGTGCAGAGCTGCTGTCGTCACTGTGGGCCTCTTCTGTAGGGGGACTGGATATGGCTGGCACTTCCTGTCTGGTGACGTTATGTAGGGGTGCTGTTGGGGTGTTAATGCATTGTTATTGCATCTGTGTGTGCCATCTTATGCAATGGGTGTGTTTCCCTCTACTACTGTGCTTGCATTATCGCCTTGGCCCTTGTGTGAGTGGTGATTGTGTGCCCTGTGTGAGTCTCTCCCTTGGACATGCTTTGGTGATGGGTTTCCATGCAGGTCTGTGATAGGTATCCATGCATTGTTGACACATGCAGGGCTTGGTATTGGGATGTGTGGGTTGTGATAGTGGGGTATCTGTGAGGTGTTGGGGTGATAGCTGTGAGGGTAGGGGTAGAAGTTTGTGATGGCATGCAGGTAGGGTGGGGGATATAGTAGTAAACATTTGCCTTACCAGAGTCCAGTCCTCCTGCTACTCCTGCGAGGCCCTCAGGATGCATGATCGCCAAGACTTGCTCCTCCCATGTTGTTAGTTGTGGGGGAGGAGGTGGGGGTCCACCACCAGTCCTCTGTACGGCTACCTGGTGTCTGGATACCACGGAACGTAACGTCCCCCATAGGTCGTTCCACCTCTTCCTGATGTCATACCGTGTTCTTGGATGATGTCCCAGTGCGTTGACCCTGTTGACAATTCTACGCCATAGCTCCATCTTCCTTGCAATGGACGTCTGCTGCACCTGTGATCCGAATAGCTGTGGCTCTACCCAGATGATTTCCTCCACCATGACCCTGAGCTCCTCCTCAGAAAACCTGGGGTGTCTTTGAGGTGCCATGAGGTGGTGTGGGTGATGTGTGAGGTGATGGTTGATGTGATGTGTGGGGTGTTGGGTTGTGTTCTTTGAGGTGCGTGTATGGTGTATGAGTGATGGTGTTGTGTGCCTCTGGATGCTGGTGTTGTCGTAGCTTTTCTGTCTCTCTGCTTCTTCCAAAAATATCGTTGTAAGGGGTTGTGGGTAATGTGGGTGGGTGTTTTATAATGGTGTGAGTGTGTGGGTGTGGTGTGTGTATGTGTATCAGATGTGTTTATTTTAGATTGTCCAATGTGGTTGTGTTTTGTAAGTGTGTGTGTATTTTGAGTGCGGCAGTGTGCACCGACAATGGATTACCGTGGTTGAATGACCGCTGTGTTGATTTGTGGGTCGTGATAGTGTAGGCGTATTCCTGTTGGCCTAACGGTGTGGGTTTTGGTACCGGCAGTTTATCACTGACCTTTGGTGTGGTGGACTTGTATGGGTGTCTGCCTTGTGAAGGAATTCTACGTGTGGGGCATAATACCCGTAGCAGATTTCTGCCGCGGACACAGTATGTTGGCGGCCGTCAGCGTGGTGGTCAGCAGACTTTACCGCCAGGGTTGTAACGAGGGCCTATGTTTTTAAAAATGCAGCTTGTATTCCTGAATCACTGGACCACTTCCAGGTCCCAAACTCTATCCAACATTCACAAAGGTGAAGAGTTTCCAAAAGGTCTCAAGGAGTCTCTTTCCCCTTTGGGCATGGCTTACCACCTCCTTTGAGGAGTCAGTAACTTTTCAAAAGCTTGTGACCTGAACTGCAGTTGCAAACCATTGACATTATTACATTGCATATTGAATCACAATTCAGAAAGAACGCCCTGAACATTTGGAGACATAGCCTGAGCCTGATTCCTTTCCTACCTGCTAATTAGTCTCAATGCATGACAAAGTAATAAAATAATAAAAGTGCCAAACCTCGTGGCTAAACACCCCAAAGTGCCCCTCCTCTCCCTTATGCCCAGTGTGGGACAGAAAGAATATTAGGCACTGTAAGAATTGGGGGCACCTCCCAATGCCCGGATAAACTACTCCACCCGTTTTTTCCATTATTTTCATGGTGTCTACTGGGCTGGTCTGTTGGGGCTGTTTTCGATGGGTGGATGATCCGATTCTAGGGTGGGCTGCTCAAATAACTTCTTTTCTGTATTATACTCCTAATAGTTTAGTAGAAGGTCTGACTCCCTGGGTGGCAATTGAAATCGCCCCGCTGCAAACTTTTTAATTTGTAAGTTTTTAAGTGGGAAGAGCACTTGACCATTGCCGGGTTTACTATTCCTCCACACAATTTTCCTGTCAGGTGGATTTGTCCCTGTTTGGGGGCCCAAGTCCTGGGCCAGTCCCTCAAGCAGGCATTTACTTGGCAGATATACAGCCGAAAAGAGGGCAATGTCCCCTTTCCAGTGGCACCCCTCCCATATTAATTGGTGCTCAGGGGACGGAGTTATGCTGGACTTCAATCAAAGTTAATCCCATCGTATTGAATGGTACAGACTAATTTCCCATTCATCAATGTAACGTCAGTGCGCTAAGAGAGTGGCACATCACAATGATGTAAAAAACACTAACTCATGATACGAGGGAAGCTTTTCCATTGTGTCCGAAATAGTTTTTTTTTTAAAGAAAATCTTCCTGTGCGGGTACAAAATGATTTTGTGTTTTACTGTGGTGGATGAACCATTCACATCCACCACACTACTGGGATAATGTAATGGATGTGAACAGTTCGACCAGCATATAAATCTGCGTCAGTCCAATACTCTTCCCAAAAGCTAATTAATCCCTATGCATGACTATGTATTTAGATGATGAAAGCATCACACTTCTTGGCTCATTGTAGGAGGGTAGCCTCTTTCTAGCCTTCTTACCCCCACTTTTGGCCTGTTTGTGAGTATATGTCAGGGTGTTTTTACTGTCTCACTGGGATCCTGCTAGCCAGGGCCCCAGTGCTCATAGTGGAAACCCTATGTTGTCAGTGTTTTTGATATGTGTTACTGGGATCCTGCTAGCCAGGACCTCAGTGCTCATACGTTTATGGCCTATATGTGTTCCCTGTGTGGTGCCTAGCTGTATCACTGAGGCTCTGCTAACCAGAACCTCAGTGTTTATGCTCTCTCTGCTTTTATAATTTTCACTGCAGGCTAGTGACTAATTTTACCAATTCTGATTGGCACACTGGAACACCCTTACAATTCCCTAGTATATGGTACCTAGGTACCCAGGGTATTGGGGTTCCAGGAAATCCCTATGGGCTGCAGCATTTCTTTTGCCACTCATAGGGAGCTCAGACACTTCTTACACAGGACTGCCATGGCAGCCTGAGTGAAATAACATCCACGTTATTTCACAGCCATTTTACACTGCACTTAAGTAATTTATAAGTCACCTATATGTCTAACCCTCACTTAGTGAAGGTTAGGTGCAAAGTTACTTAGTGTGTGGGCACCCTGGCACTAGCCAAGGTGCCCCCACATTTTCAGGGCTAATTCTCCAGACTTTGTGAGTGCAGTGACACAATTATACGCAAACACTACATATAGGTCAATACCTATATGTATTGTCACAATAGTAACTCCGAACATGGCCATGTAACATGTCTAGGATCATGGAATTGTCTCCCCGATACCATTATGGTATTGGGGGGACAATTCCATGCATCCCCGGGTCTCCAGCATAGAGCCCAGGTACTGCCAAACTAACTTTCCGGGTCTCTTCTGCAGCTACCGCTGCTGCCAACCCCTCAGACAGGTTTCTGCCCCATGGGGCCTGGCCAGCCTGGTCCCGGGAAGGCAGAACAAAGGATTTCCTCTGAGAGAGGGTGTTACACCCTCTCCCTTTGAAAATAGGTGTGAAGGGCCTGGGAGGAGTAGCCTCTCCTGGCCTCTGGAAATGCTTTGAAGGGCACAGATGGTGCCCTCCTTGCATAAGCCAGTCTACACCGGTTCAGGGATCCCCCCAGCCCTGCTCTGGCAGGAAACTGGACAAAGGAAAGAGGAGTGACCACTCCCCTGACCAGCACTTCCCGGGGGAGGTGCCCAGAGCTCCTCCAGCATGTCCCAGACCTCTGCCATCTGAGTGGCCAGTGCCAGCAGGTGACGTCAGAGACCCCTCCTGATAGCTGCTTATATCCTCAGATCTTCTAAGTGCCTGTTCAGGTGCTTCTGTGGGTTCTGCCTGCTTCTGCATGGGCTCTCTGTGTTGCTGAGTGCCCCCTGGTCCTTCCTGGGCCCTGGCAGCACCCGAAATCCTCAACCGCGACTCTTGCAGCTAGCAAGGCTTGCTTGCAGTCTTTCTGCGTGGAAACAATTCTGCATCCTCCAGCACGTCGTGGGACATATTCTGACCAAAGGAGAAGTTCCTGGCACCTTCCGTTGTTGCAGAATCTTCGGCTTCTTCCACCCGGATGCAGCCCTTTTACACCCTCATCCGGGGTTTAGTGGGCTCCTGCCCCCCCCTGGACACTTGCGTTACTCTTGGACTTGGTCCCCTTCCTTTACAGGTCCTCAGGTCCAGGAATCCGTCTTCAGTGCTTTTCAGTCAGTTGTTGTCCTTACAGAATCCCCTATCTCAACTTTACTGTCTTTCTGGGGTAGTAGGGTAACTTTACCCTACTTTTCAGGGTCTTGGAGTGGGGTATCTTGGACACCCTTAGTGTTTTTACACTCTCAGCGACCCTCTACACACTATACTAGGCCTGGGGTCCCTTCGTGGTACGCATTCCACTTTTGGAGTATATGGTTTATGTTGACCCTAGGCCTATTGTCTCCTATTGCATTCTATTGTGTTCTATAGTGTTTGCACTACTTTTCTAACGATTTACTTACCTGATTTGGTTTGTGTGTGTATATTTTGTGTATATTACTTACCTCCTAAGGGAGTATATCCTCTGAGATACCTTTGGCATATTGTCACTAAAATAAAGTACCTTTATTTTTAGTAACTCTGAGTATTGTGTTTTCTTATGATACAGTGCTAAGTGATATAAGTGGTATAGTAGGAGCTTTGCATGTCTCCTAGTTCAGCCTAAGCTGCTCTGCTATAGCTACCTTTATCAGCCTAAGCTGCTAGAACACTACTAATCTACTAATAATGGATAACTGGGCCTGCCACAAGGTGTAAGTACCACAAGGTACCCACTATAAACCAGGCCAGCCTCCTACACTTATCCACTGCCTTTTGTTTCACCCGCTCATTCTTCATGAACAAAGCCTGAATTGGCTAAATGCAATCAGAGGCCCTTTTCTGCTGAACGATGCACAGAGCAGGTTTGACAACCTCCTATCTCTACAGATGGGTGCTATTTAAAAGAGCAACACATGTTTAACTAACCCTAAATAACACAATTAATATTCTATCTTGTTTCAAACACAGGCAGTAAAACAGAATAGTCAATAAATGCCTTTAATGCATTACAAGTGCTCCAGTAAGCCTGATGGGGCCTGTAACAGGGATCACCATAGGGATCACAATAAACTCCTATGTTTAGGAGTGTTCCACCCTAACAAGGGAAGGTAGAATATTAGAGGAAAGAATGTGGATTCTGCATGGAAATGTAATTCTTGTATGTTGTTCCCCCCAAAAACCTATTGGGATCATTTAGGCACCCTGTGGGATACCCAGTGCTGGTGTATCAGTAATTCCAGGGCATGGAATTACTAGACCATTTTCCAGCAAGCTTCTAATATGCCTCTTACTGTTTTTCATATACATCTTGTTTGGAAAGTGGCATTTGTTTCAGGCTATATGACCAAAAACCAAACATAGCATATGTGAAAAACACCTATAAGGCAACATGTGTATTAAGCATATGGTCAACTAATTTGTAGCACTCCAGTTGAGTTAGCTAAAATCAAGTGCTGTTACAGGCAAATATTGCAGGATATTTAGGAACAAGATAAAGCATTCAATGCTCATGCAATATTACTAAAGTGAAAACTGCAAGAAGTATATTGACTTGCCATGATATAAAGAGGAAAGTAATTGTATTTTTCCTGGGTGGCTGCCCTCAGCTGCAAGATGTGAAAAAGGTAATTGGGATGGGTAAACAATGGCTGCGGCGTCTCCTCTGTTAGGGCGGAGGAGCGTCACCCCGGCCACCAGCAGAAGCTGCAAAACCTTTAACAAGCGAAATGATAATAAACCATGTTCATTATTGTTTCGTTTGTCAAAGGGGCTGGGTCACACAGGTGATGAGCAGTGCACAGCACTCCCCTCAGAACACATGTGTTTTTGGCCAGCCTGACACACAATATGCAGTAGGCACTTTGCAGCCCGGCACTGTGTGCCCAGGCTGGAGAGAACAGACGCAGTCTCCCAGTCTGTCTGCGAGGGCCCTGGCTGGGCGATCCCAGCCAGTCCTGATGCTGCTCTTAAAAGTGCCAGGATTGCCCACAGGGCAGGCTTGGGGCCTGTGCCTGCAGTTACGGGAGAAAGAGGATAAAGGGGAGCACCACAGCGCAGGAGATACGTTTCTATTTTTTTTTTTTTTATTTATTAGATTTTACCCCCTTCTTTGGTGATCCCCCCATCCCTGCATGCCACACCCACCCCACCCCTTGTGAGAAAAGCGAGGCACGACTGAACAATGGGAAGCTTTATTGTCACTGTTTTACTGTAAAGGATTTCTGAGCACGATTTTAAGGACAAAACCTAATTACAAAGTGCTTGGAATCTGACAGACTTAATGGACAGCATAACACAGAACAGACTCTGCATAAACTTGCATTTTTCCATGTTCCTGTGTGTGCTATGCATAACCGTTGTGAGAAAGAGCGTTAAGGCAGTATTCTTGTTTTTTGTATATACGAACATTGCTACAGATGTTGAATTGTCAACTAGGAGGTCACATATATGAAATGAGCAATGTATTGACTCTCTCTGTGTCCTTGCATGATGGTGGGCAGGGTGAGTTTAAAGGTGAAATTCCAACCACAGTGTATGACACTTAACCAAGACGGGCATTCCTTAACATAATGTACATATGAAGGGAAAACAGACACTAGATTGGTTGAACAAAATGTTGTGCATGTTTTGTTCAATGTCTCATCTGTTACATGTATCTTTCACAAATGTTTGAAATAAAATACATTCATAGCCTGATTAAGGTAGTCTTTACTTTCTTTGAATTAACAACACCATACAAGTAAGATATAAAATATATAAGATATATGTAGACATGCCAGGTGTAATATGCTATTTATTTACCACTCTGGAGTGTAGACGTGGCATGAGTGACGAGAGATGAAGCATCAAGTCAGTGATGATGCTCCTCCTCTCTCTCAACAATGGTAATAAATAGTTTCAGTTTAAAAAATGAGGGGTGAAATAAAACCATTACAATTAAAGACATGATAAACTATAAAACTATTTTTAAAATGGTCATAGCAGTTATACATTCGCACATGGACCCTCCTCCCCTGATGAGGTCCACTAGTCATTTGCAATTTTTTCTCCTATCAAACGTGCATTGCGTGTACAATGAAACCATCTAAGTCATGATTTGTGTGTTTGTAATAGATGCATTTTTAGATTGAGGACTTTCATAAAGCGTTATGTGCTAGGATTTTGATGTTTAGTGATTAAGGGCCTGATTTAGATCTTGATGGTAATGTCGCCAATCTGCCGCCATGGTGATCCCAAGTACTCCATCATGCTGACAGTGTTCTGAATGCCGTATTTAGATCTAAGGCATTTCAACCGCCATCCACTTCAACGAAGTGTACTCCGCCTCATTAGCTGTAACCCGCAGCCAACAGGGGTTGCCTCCAATGCTTGAGATTATTACCCTGTTGCCATCGGGACAGCGGTATTGCGTTAATCATATTTAGATAACACTGACATACTGGCGGTGTTCCAGGGGTGGTCCCATGATGGCGGAAGACTGTTGTGGAACCAGTTCAGCATTGGACTACGGCTGTGACTACTGAGTGGACGCTATCAGCACACACCTGATGTATATTGGACGTTGGGACATCTGCAAAATACACTATAAACCACAAAAGATTTCAGACCATGATCCTTTGCCTTTCCACTGCTGATTAACAATCTGAGGGCAACCTTGCCACTGAACAACCAGGTATTTTCTTTTTTCAATTCTCTGCCTGTTTTTTTCACTTTTCATTCTTTTACTAGTTTTCAAATTACTTTAGGGGCACAAGAATATATTTTTTATGACCACTATGGCAGGGAGGAGGAACTACCAAATCTGAGAAAAGGCAAATGTGGGACAGAATAGTCAACAGAGTGAATGCTGAAGCTAACATTCTGTGTGCACAGGAGGAAATTAGGAAGGACCTGCGGTAGAGAATCCATTCCTTGGCCTCCAAGCATCACTTAGAGCCCCAGAAGACTGGAGATGGAACTCCCCCCATTACAACTCTTTCCCTGGGAGGAGAAGGTCTTGCAGATCCTACATCCTGAAGGCTTGACAGAAATCCCTGGTGGAGTGGAGACTTATAGGTTACACCTATGTATGTCACAATCATCACAAATGAAGTCATTGCCCCTAACTTAGCGGTTCAGAATATTTCTAGACACCTATCAAAACACATATATTTAAACTTCTGTTTCAAAACTATCTTGTGTTATTCAAATTAGCAGTGTTTTGGTTGTTTTTCCCTATTTAACAATAAGGAAAATGTATTGTCAGATTGTGTGTTGTTCTCCATGGATCACCCCATGCATTTGCCTAGTCCCTTGCTTTATCTCAATGTAGGTTGTTGTACTTCATAAAACAGGTTCCAAACTTCATCCATAGGCGCATGAAGGTAAAGTACTTATTAGTGGTATCTTAACCTAGTTACATTATTACACATATATGTGTTTGTACATATCATAAATGTATGTTCATTTCACTGTAGTAATTTATATAGGTATGTATTACTAACTTTTTCAAAAGTACTGGCAATAGTGTTTATAAATGACTACAACTACCATGATGCCCTGCTTTTGTCTCTGCAAAGCAATAGTGCAATGTGATGTAGCTCAACTTCTCTTTCCTTTCACATACACACAAAAGTCAAAGCTGTATGCAGATGTCATTTGCCATTTCATGGTATTTATTACAATTTAATCTGCTGTGTTGATCCAGTATGTTGTCACCTTCTTGTTACTCCATTGAATTGACCTACTTGCTCGCAAAATTTATAGCTTGTTTATTCAAAAGTTTCCATTCATGTTGCGTGGTATGCTGATTATAAGTAGTATTGATACACAATGTACTTTACAGTGTACATATGATGATCAATGCCATTTAATCCAATAAGTTGTACCATGTTTTATTTTAGGCTGCTGGACCTTGAAATGGATCATATTTCAAATCTCCTATCTACTGTGTTGAGTTGCACGTCTGGTACATGTAATGTACACCTTCTAAATAACAGTTTATAATTCAGGACATCTCTCTATCATTGTTACTGAAGTTTGCATCTGTGTACATTAACCTGTATGAGTAAAAAGTTAGAAATCGCACAAAGGCCTAAACATCCCATTAATAATATATTTCTTTTAGTTTTAGGTTGCTTCATGTGTAGCTGAAGATAGATTTGAGGTACAATACAGACTTCTAACATCATTTGTTTTTGTAATTCATAATAGGACCAATTCCCAGAGCCAGTAGGCCATCATCTGCAACCCCCACTCCAGGCCAGGATCAATCCTTCACTGAGGACACCTCTCCTGCAAGTCAGGATGATGAGGGGATGCCTGGTCCACCTAGTCTGTCTGGGCAGACAGCCCCAGTGAGGCACCTTGGCCCACACCTACACCTCCCACCTCAGCTGATACAACAGCTCTGCCTATGGATATGTCTACTTCCTTTGTCCAGAGGAACACAGCTCCCATTTCGTGCCCCCAGTCCTGCTACTGTTGAGCTACCACCACCAGCACCTCCAGTTATGCCAGGATCCAGTGGGATGGGCCACACTGCTTCAAGGGCACAGGGTAGTGTCAGTAGGGATCATGGAAGGGAATTTCTGGGCCAGCAAAGGGAGTCCACTAGCATAATTGTTACCCAGGCCACAATCGGCTGAGTCTTGGGAGCAATGCAACAGTCTCCAAACATGATGGGCCAGGTCCTAACAGAGATCGGGTCCTTAAGCAGGTACAGAGGGAGCACATTCTTGAGCTGCAGAATCAAAACTCCAATTTGTGTTCCTTGAATGTTGTGATGTTTGATATTTATCATCACATGTGCAGGGATTTTCCTGTACCATATAACTCTGTCTGTGGTTCTTCAACATTAGGACAAAATACACCTTTCTGAGCCACAGACAGCTAGGTCCTGTCACAACAGGAAACTGTTCTACCCACCCCAGTCCCTGCACCTGCCCCCCACCCCAGGAGGGAATATTCATCCAGATCACTAGGAGAGGATGGCAATACCTCCACCACCACCTTCAAGAGATGCTGCACCTAATGTCCACCAGTGTGTGTCTATAATTCACTCTGTGCAATACTCCATGGACACATTTACCTTTATTGAGGATAGTTGTATTTCATACATAGGACTCCAAACACTTTTTGCTCAACAAAAATAGTTTCATCCACCATGATGGACTTTAGTTATTTTTTATTATTCTTTTTTATTCTGGTTTCAAAGATATTGCACTCATTTTTTTGTAAAAATAAATACACATAAAACAAAGTCAAAGGCGTGAAGAAGCCAAACAGTCTGTGCCACTTAGACGTTGACACGCTAAAACCTTGACACCACGGAAGAAAGGGAATATTTCATAAAACCAAATTAAATTAAATAGGTACACTATTATTGATTCATGCCCTCAATTGGAGCCAGACATCGTGACCTCAAAGTAGGAAACCTACATAAATGACACCAATAGTCTACATCATGGCATCAACAAAAATTGAGGCCACATGACCATTTCAGGACACTGCAGCAGTACCTGCAGCATTGTCACAACCACCATTCAGTGGAGTGCTAAAAAAGGTCTTTCAACGATGAGGAGACACATTAATAGCTTACTACACTGAACACAAATTGAAGATTTAGCCAATGTGAAGGGAAACCAGTATTATATGGCACAACATATACAAGTGGTTGGAACATATTTAGCAGCACATATTGCTTTGGTGGCATCCAACAGATAACAGATCAGATACAATCTCAAGAATTTCCTTTCAATCACAGTGCAAGTTGTCTCTGTGCATGATCTGTCCATCCAAAGTGGGTGTCTGTCCCAGGATCAACCCATGTTCCCTTTGTTCTTTATAACAGTAACATCATATCACTGCAAATGTCACAACTTTGAAATGTCCATATGAAGATGATATTGCTTTGGTGGCAGCATCCAACAGATAACAGATCTGATACAATCTCAAGAATTTCCATTCAATCACAGTGCAGGTTGTCTCTGTACATGATCTGTCCATCCAAAGTGGGTTTCTCTCCCAGGATCAACCCATGTTCCCTTTGTACTGTATAACAGCAACATCATATCACTACAAATGTCACAACTTTGAAATGTCCAGATGAAGATGATATGGTGAAGGATCCTAAAACAGAATAACAAGGAAAATTATTGATTTCATTTATTAAATTTGACTCAAATGATACACTAGAAGGGCACACACACTTAGCACAAGCACTTAATCTATGTCAATAAACACAGTATTCAATGTAGGGACACTTTGATCTACAAACATCTTTGCCTTGTACTTCCCTGACCTGATCATTCCTACCAAATTGCCATCACAGACTGATATGTTCAGTATGTCACAGTTGTTGTGACACTGAATGTAGCAATATGTAAGTGTACACTTACACTCAGGTGAAGAAGTGGTCATAGACTACTTGACGTAGGTCAATTCCTTCCTCTTCATCACTGTCATCTTCATCAGGCATTTTGACACCCTCACCCGGTGGCTCTTCACGGTCTCCATCCTCTGCAATGATTGGCATGTTCTGTCACAGGCTGATCTTGTTCAGCATGCAGCAGAAAACCATGATTTGGCACACCTTATCAGGTGATTAAAGGAGGGCTCCACCGGTCTTGTACAGACACTATAGTCTGGCTTTCAGGAGCCCAAAAACCCACTCCACTGACCTCTGTCCTTTTCCATGGGCATTATTGAAGTAGGTATCCCCTGGCGATGCCATTAACCATGGTCACTTAGGATACTCTGAGTCTCCTACATGGAAGCAATACATTGATAGATTAAGATCATATCAAGCCATTGTACATTTCTAAACTAGGATTAAAACAAATTATCTTCAAGTCATATTGCCCTTACCAACAAGCCAGGCTCTCTCAGGTGCAAGTTGTGACATTTGCAGGGATATGATGCTGTTCCGTAGTACAATGGAATCAAGTGTTGACCTAGGAAAGCAGGCATACACATATGAGATATATAAATCCAGTAAGCAGACAACTTGCACATAAATGGAATGGAAGTTCTTCTGATTGTGATAGACCTGTTCCTTGGCATGTGGTGGCACCAGGGCAATATGTGTGCAATCAATTGCTCCAACCACATATGGTCACCACCCAAATCATAAAATTCAAGCTCTTGGAAACTAGATGAAGTGGTTGATGTGTCTCATCAATGAATCAAGGACTTCCATTAGCACGCCACTGAAGATTGGCTGTGACATGCCTCCAGATACTGCCACACTGTACTGAAAAGATCCAAGGGCCACAAAATAAAGTACTTCCATGAGTTTCCCTATTGATGTTATTACTGTTGTATTCCTATTGTGAGATAGGAAATCAGGCTCCAGCTGTTGACACAAATCCAGTATAGTTTGCCTATTAAATTTAAATATTTTTCTTATGTCCCTTTCCTCAAAGGTGGCAAGGTCTGGAAATGGTCAGAAGACTTGAGGACATCTTCTTTTACACAACCCTGGGTCTGCATGTAAGGAAAACAAACTATTACTTAAAATTGTCACACAAGACTTTCACAATCAACACACATCCTATGTCTTGGTTAGATCAGTGGTTTTATTGTGCCCTGTAAGTACACATAATTTTAAAACATTTTAGCAACTTCAAATCTACATTTTCTTTATGTCTAAACTCTACAACGGACATTGCCTTAGGCTAACATGTGACTGCGAAACATGAAAGTTAATGGTTGTGTCTGTCTCTGTCACTGAGCACTGCTATCTACTTGTACACAGCATCTGGAAAAAAGCTCACTTGCCTCCTAACACTGCAGCCAAAAACACCTCCTTCACTTTTGATGCTGTTATCTACTTCTGGGAGCCTGGATGCCGGGCATACCAGGTGGCAGGGCTCGGCTATCTCCCCAGAGGAATTAGAGTGCTTCACCAGGGAGGTCCTGTCTCTGTACAACCAGCTACATGGGAACCCAGAGGAACAGGTTTATGTTTGAGTTGGAAATGTTTGTCAAAGTAACTTGTTCCTGCTTTGTACACAAACTAATTTGTCCTTTTTTGTTCATGAGTGAAGAGTTGTTATTGGCGTTTAGTGAACTGAATGATTTAGCGAGGTACAGAATGCTGTTTGGCAATGTTAAAAATGTCAGTTCATTGAAATTAAAAGTCACCTGAAAGAATAAGCTCAGTTTCAGTTCATGTTACTCACAATTCAGCTTTCATTGTGCCACTAGTATAAGTGAAAGCATACAGCCCATGTCAAAATCAGTGAAATGTAAAGTGCAAGTAGAATCTTTAAAGTTATGGAGTTGTCTGATGCTGTTCTGCCAAGTGAATTCACAGTCCATATTTTGGAGTAGGGGGATCTGTATGTTTTAAACAAGTCATTGTGCCACATATGGGAAGAGGTATTTCATGTGCTGCAAGTGTAAATTACACAGGCTCTCAATCAGCCATACAAGTATGTCCCATTACTGCACACACTTGTTCATACATCACCCAAAATCACGCTCTTACTGACACAAGGCAGCCCTTCCCTTTAGTCACTGTGGCCCTCATCATGACCCTAGTGGTAAATCCCGCTTACTGCCGCGGTGACCGGTGCCAACATACCGCAGCCGTGGAGAATATCCGTTCTCCATCTTATGACACACACACACCAGACCAACAGAATACTGCCACATACAAAAATCCGCCAGCCCAAAGGTCAGTGTCAAAGCGTCGGTACCAACACCCATACTGTTACGCCAACAAAACAACACCCACCACATCATGACCCACAAATCACCACGGCGGACATTCAACGGTGGGAAACCATTGGGGGTACATACCATTGCGCTCAGTATGGGCACCCAAATACAAAACAACACTACTTTGGCCAATACCAAAAACACATACCTGACACTCATACACCCACCACACCCACCCACTCACAGCATCATAAAACACACACCCACATTACCCACAACCCTTTACGAACAACAATTACTGGCAGGAGATTGACTTGATGAGCACAGAGACAACTAGACACATACATCCTACACCCACCCAACATCATACACCCCACCACATTACTCAACACACTCTCACCAGCACATACCACACAACACCCATGTTCCCACTAAGTCACCCCCGTTTCACTGATGAGGAGTTAAGGGTCATGGTGGAGGAAATAGTTAGGGTAGAGCCACAGCTGTCTGGAGCAAAGGTACAGCAGATATCCATTGCCAGGAAGATGGAGCTATGGCGGAGAATCGTGGACAGGGTGAATGCTATGGGACAGGACCTAAGAACAAGGGATGACATCAGGAAGAGGTGGAATGACCGACGGTGGAAGGTACGTTCCGTGGTAGCAAGGCACCAGCTCGCCATACAGAGGACTGGCGGTGGACCCTCACCTCCTCCTCCATAGCTCACAGCATAGGAGTAGCAAGTCTTGGCATTACTGTATCCTGATGGACTCGCTGGAGTAGCCGGAGGACTGGACACTGGTAAGTTAACATTTACCACTCATCACCCCCGTACCTGCATGCCATCACACACCCTCACTCCCATCACTCCACTCCATCCCACACACTGCACCTACACATATGACTAACCCCAATGGCAAATCCTGCATGCCATACCAATGCATGGACTCCCAGCCCTCCCAGCCCTGCATGAACACCCATCACTAAAGCATGCACAGCATAGGGAAACTAACAATCCCACAATACATCACCAAACACAAACAAAGGTGGCAGGGCAACAGCAACGATAGAGGGGAAGCCAGGGATGTACAATATGTCACAGACACGAAGCTTAATACATCATTTACATCCGCACAGGTGCCCCAGCCAATCCCAGCGGAGAGGAGGTGCAATGACTATCCAGTCCCCCAACAGAAGATGTCCCCAGTGATGACAGTAATTCTGGACTTCAGAATCTGGATCAACAACCTGGCCCATCAGGGACCACTGGACAGTCGGTCACCCCAGCCCACTCCCAGTCCACCACAGAGCCCTTCCCCCTCAGTATCCAACACCATAGCACCCACCCAGCGTACGCACACCTCTGTCCCCAGGACACGTCAATCAGCAGTGTGCCCACCTGTACAGGGACCCCAGTCCACATCTCGCCCCAAAGTCAATCAGGGACCTGGGGTCAGTGGCAGTGGGCACACCGTTCAGGGGACAGAGGCACAGGGCAACAGGGGCACTGGGAGGAGTGCTGTGCCCCAGGGGGAGGACAGGCCCAGGGAACCGACTCTCCAGGAGGCACTCACCAAGATCCTAGGATCCTACCAACATTCCCAGGACACGATGGGCCAGATCATTGACAACGTGCAGGAGAACAGGCGGCTGCAGGAGGAACAGTATCAGGGGATCAGGGAGGACTTGCAGGCCATCAACTCCACCTTGGTCTCCATAGCAGGGGTGCTGGCAGCCATGGCCAACATCATGAGGGAAGCAACATTACAACAGCGGGCCTCTACCACTAGCCAGTCCATTTACCAGTCCTCCACTTCCACTGCAGGAGGCCCCACCACAGGACCCACAGGCCACCAGCACCCCTCACCCTGCAGAAAGTGAACCACCCCACAAACGTTCCCTGCGACGAGACAGAAGCCAGAGGCACTTGCCAAGACCACCCCCAGGAAATGGGACTCTCCTGATTGTCCCCCTTGTGTTCCACCCTGTCACATTGTCCACTTTGAACTGCCTTTGCTCCCCTTCCTATGGCCCCTTGGACACTGGACCTGTGCTACAAACAGACTAGAACAATACCCTGGATTTTCCTCTACCGTCACCCCATTCCACTGCACTTTTCCCTCCATTTTATAGCACTACAATAAACACCCTTGTACATAACTTGACATGTGCATTTATGGAAACAGTTACATCTAGTGCAAATGATCTGAACACTGTGAGAGCATAGAAATAATGACCTGTAGCTGTCTGTAGTCATCAAAACAGGACACTGCTGTCGTATCACCAACATCTGGAAAATGACAAGCTATAGGTGACAGTAAGTTGAGCTGCAATGGAAGTTAATGCCATCATGCTACAGCCACACAGAAAACATCAATAGTCAGAGGAATGGTCAGTTGCACTGTCTCACTTGTGTGTCATTGGAAGTATTGACGTATAACTGTTGTTCTGTTGTCCTCATCCTCATCATCTGCCTCTTTATCCTCACTGTCCTCAGGGTCCACTGCTGCCACAGGGGCATCTCCAGCCTCCTCCTCCTGCAGAAAAGGTACATGCCATCTGAGGGCCAGGATGTGCAACACGCAGCATGCCACTACTATCTGGCTGTCTGGTTGACCTTCTTGGGTGAGTAGTACAGGGATCCACTTGTCATATGGAGGCACCTGAACCTGGCTCTCAGGAGCCCGAAGGTCCTCTTGATGAACCTTCTGGTTTGCCCTTTGCCTCATTATAACGTTCCTCAGCCGCTGTTCTGGCATTCCTCACGGGGGTCAGCCACAAAAGGTTTGGGTAGCCACAGTCACCTGCAAGTATTGAGGGACAACATTTAGCCTCACACAATGCTATGGGTATGACACATGAAGGCATACATGAAGGCATACAGGGGGTGGGACCCTGGCTCACCTATTAGCCACACCCTGTGCCTCTATAGTTGGGCCATCACATTTGAGATGCTGCTATTCCTCAGGACAAAGGCATCATCCTCCGACCCACAGTACTTGGCAGTGATGTGGGAGATGTACTGGTCCACCAGGCACACCATTTGCACATTCATTGAGTGGAAACTCTTACGATTCCTGAACACCTGTTCATTCTGGCGGGGGGACAAACGCTATATGTGTCCTGTCAATCGCCCCAACAATATTGGGGATATGTCCCATTGCATAGAATCCGGACTTCACAGTGGTCAAATCTTTCAACTGGGGGAAAGATATGTTGCTGCACATGTGTTTCACCAGGGCAGCCAAAATTCTTCTCAGTATGATTGAAAACATTGACTGTGACATTCCTGTTGCCAAGCCCACTGTCACTTGGAAAGAACCAGTTGCCAGGAAATGGACGACTGATAGCACTTGCACAAGAGGGGGGGACGCCAGTAGGATGACGGATAGCTGAGATCAGGTCAGGCTCCAATTGAGCACACAGCTCTTTGATTGTTGCCCTGTCCATTCTGTGGGTGAGCATAATGTGCCTGTCCTCCATTGTAGCCAAGTCCAAAAGGGATCTGTACACAGCGGGTTGTCTCCTCCTCCTATTCATCCGCAGCAGTAGGTATCTAAGGGACACAAGAGTGAGTCACAATTTGGACAATGGAACCACCACCTCAGTGTACATAATGCATTTATGTGATGGGACAGTGGGAATGGCAAGTTTTGTGCAAATTTAGGCAGTGACGCAGTTAAGGTTGATATGATCGTTGTCCTCCACCATGAAATGGCGACCGCCTGTCCTGTATGTAGGGACAGGTGGAAGTAAGGTAACTCCACCAACGCTGGGCATCGTGGCGGAAGGCAGTCCTGCACTGCCGTGCAGTTCCTCATTAGATAATATGGTGCTCTATGGAGTGTACATCGCCTCGGACGTGACTGCCATTTTCCATCTGATTCCTCACTTGTTTTCTGACCTTCAACAGGAGAACACCTACACTGCTTGAGCTGCTGTGACCTGTGTCTGGAACATACCATGGCCCGTGTGACCGGGGAAACGGCCCTTGCCTTCACTGCGGAGGAGTTGGAGTGATTGGTGGATGGAGTCCTATCCCAGTATTGACTGCTGTATGGGCCTCCAGACCAACAGGTGAGCACACTTGGGCAAGATGCATGTGGGAAGGATACATGGAGATGTGTGTGCAAGCATCGTGTCATCGGGGGCGTGGGATGTCTTATGGTGGTGTACATGGTGTGTGCCGGGCGATGTGTGTACCAATGGTGATGGAAACGGGATTGGTGTGCCATATGTGTGACAGGCTGGAATGTATGTGTAATGGTATCCTCCTGTCGGTATTACCTCTGCAGGTCAGCGCCCATCAAAAGAAGGGATTATGGCGTGCCATCGCCAAGGATGTGCGGACCCTGGGGGTCTATGGCAGGCGGAACACCCACTGTTGGAAACAGTAGGAGGACCTGAGACGCTGGGCAGGGAAGACCACAGGGCCCAGCTGGGGATGGCCTCCCAACGAGGAAGGGGTGCCCGTCGGAACCTGACCCCCCTGATGGCCCGCATACTGGTGCTGGCCTACCCAGAGCTGGATGGGCACTTGAGGGCATCACAAGGGGGTGAGTGCAGTGCGCGTTACAACTATAATTGATAGGTGGTATGGGATCCAGATGGTGGGTGTGAGTTAGTGGTTGCCCCTTAATGCCAGGTCAGATATTGCAGCGTGATCCAGCTCAAGGGAAATGAGTGTATAGCAAATGCAGGTAACCTACCTTATTAGCATTCCATGTCAGTCAGGGCTTTGTGGGTCCCAGGTGGGGTGCAGTTGGCGGCGTTTGCCCCTCATCTTGCCGTGGCATCTAGCCAAATCAATGGCAGTGCAATGCATAGTGCCCAATCCTGATCCCTGTGTGTGATGGTGCTGTGTGTGCCAACTGTGGTGTTGGTGCAGTAGTTGACCCAGTGTTTCCTTTCTCTCTTTCACCCCCCTTTTTGATTCTGTCATCCTGTCCATGTGTGCATTAGCATCATCTGAGGGAGGAGCAGGGGCACCGGCGACAGAGGGAGCTACATCCCACAGGACCCAGGATGCAGAGTCCACCGACGCCGAGGGAATCAGTGGGATGTAGGGTGAGGGGAGCATCACGGCGGAGACAGGAGGAGACAACACTGATTCAGATACCTTCCCCAATGAAAGCTCCCTGGTGGTGGCGGCCACCTCTGTGACCACCCCAGCTGCAGGTACAGCTACCACCCCTGTATCAACACCGCCCTCCCAGTAGTCCGTCTGCGAGTTGCCCGTGCCCGCTCACCCAGGAGGGTGGGAATCCCCTTTGCCCCAGGCACCTCTGGCCCTGCCCCAGTGAGCCTTGCTGCCCTGAGTGAGGAGGCTATTGACCTCCTGAGATCCATCTCTGTAGGGCAGTCAACCATTGTGAATGCCATCCAGGGGCTGGCATCCCAGATGAAGCAATGCAATGCATTTCTGGAGGGCATCCACAGTGGATTGGCGGTCCAACAGAGATCGATTCAGGATTACATACAAAAAGATATGGATAGTGCACCACTGCGCAAAGTCAGTAAAGTCCAGTAACACAACGTTGTCTTTTAAAAATCTTCATTTTTGTATTTCTTGTGTCTTTTCTGTCATGGTGTGATATATACATTCTTTTTGTGTTATATTTCAGCCCTGAAGAAGTCCTTTTGTATAGGGCGAAACACGTTGGCTGATTGCTCGTTTGTTCAAGAAAAAGCAATAATAAAAAAATGAAGATTTTTAAAAGACAACGTTGTGTTACTGGACTTTACTGACTTTGCGCAGTGGTGCACTATCCATATCTTCTTGTATATAATCCTTTCAGGATTGCCCCTGTGGTGGCAGGTGCCGTGATTTGTGCACGGGCAAGACAGTGAAGGATCCCACTCCACCAGCCAGGAACATTAAGGATCCCACACCTCCTGCCATGAAGGGGAAGAAGCCCTCAACACCTGCCATGAAGGGGAAGAAGCCTGCACCTCCTGCCATGAAGGGGAAGAAGTCTTTGACTCCAGCAGAGGTTGTCAGGGTGACACCACCACCACCACCAGTGGTCACAGAGTCCTCACCGCCAGATGAGCCAGTGCAGCCCACTCCTCCTGCAGAGGCTGCCCAGAAGACACCTTCACTTGATGACGCAGTGCAGCACTCACCTCCAGCAGAGGCTGTCAGGGTGACACCACCAGTGGTCATGAAGAACTCACCACCAGCGGAGCCAGTGCAGCCCACTCCTCCTGCAGAGGCTGCCCTGGAGGCACCTTCACCTGCTGAGACAGTGCAACCCTCACCTCCAGCACAGGCTGCCCAGGAGGCACCTTCACCTGCTGAGACAGTGCAACCCTCACCTCCAGATGAGACAGTGCAGCCCTCACCACCAGCGGGGGGCATGTAGGCCACCCTCCAGGGACTGTTGTACAATGGGCCCCCTCCAGAAGCAGTGGGCACGTTCCCCACCTGAGAGACTGTGACCTTGCACTCCCCAGCAGAGATAAATGGGCATGGAGCCCCCTCCAGAAGCAGTGGGCAAGTCACTGACCTGAGAGACTGTGACCTTGCACTCCCCAGCAGAGAGAAATGGGCATGGAGACCCCTCCAGAAGCAGTGGGCATGTTCCCCACCTGAGAGACTGTGACCTTGCACTCCCCAGCAGAGAGAAATGGGCATAGAGAACCCTCCAGAAGCAGTGGATAAGTCACCTACCTGAGAGACTGTGACCTTGCATTCCCCAGCAGAGAGAAATGGGCATGGAGCCCCCTCCAGAAGCAGTCGGCACGTTTCACACCTGAGTGACTGTGACCTTGCGCACCCCAGCAGAGAGAAATGGGCATAGAGCCCCCTTCAGAAGCAATGGGCACATTCCCCACCTCAGAGATTGTGACCTTGCACTCCCCAGCAGAGAGAAATGGCCATGGAGCCCCCTCCAGAACCAGTGGTCATGTTCCTGTATTCGGCTGAGTTGCCCCCCACCCCCAATCCCCCTGAGGTGTCTGCCCACTTGCAAACTGATGCCCCAACAGAGTTCTATCCAGATTACGTCAGGACTTGAGTTGGGCCTTGGACTGTGTCATGTGGGCCCTTGGTACTTCGGACTGAGCATTGGCCCTTTGTGTACATTTGTAGATATCTGTTTTTCATACAATTGTTTCATTTGGTGGCTGTTCCAATTCAATACATTCTCATTACTGCATTCTTGTTGTCCTTGCATTATTATGCTGCGTGTCGTGTTCCACTGTTTTTTATCTGCAGCTGGTTGTATGTATGATGTGTGTGTGTGTGTGGTGTGTGTCGTGCATGTGTGTGTCACTCTCCTTTCCTCCCTCCCTCCCTTGTGTGCTAGGCAGCTGTACTCACCGTCGTCGTCTTCATCGGAGTTGGTGTTCCAGGTGGAGCATGGAATAGATGACCACGGCGAAGACTTGCAGTTCTGGTTCCATGACTGCTTTCTCCTTCTCTGTGTCTCCGAATGTCAGTCTTTGGTCTTCTGTGTTCTGTTTCCGCCAGGCTTTTGATCGCATTGGTACCATCCCGGAAATCGTGGCGGTTTCCTGTGTCATGATATGGTGGCTGGTACTTTGTCTTCCGCCTGGCTGTTGGCGGCTACCGCCTTGGTCAGTGGTGTTAACACCCTGGCAGTTGGTGTGGTACATTGGCTGTCAATGGGAGTTCTCACCGCCATGGTCATAATGTGGCAATAATTACAGCCAGCCTCTTGGCGGTATTACCAGCACTTTAACAGTCACTGCCAATGTCATAATGAGGGCCTGTATGTGGAGTAAACCATAGTTCCTGACTGTTACTAAATTAGGCATGAATACAATGTAGCTGTGTGTGGGGTTATGCACAAATAAAGTACAGGTTGTTTAACCTTTACTAGCTCACAATGTGTTGGACTAATCAGGAGTGGGTCTCACTACAGGAAACATTTCAGAGTCCTGGCCTAGATGCTGATTGTGCTTTGAATTGGTAATATGAGGTGAAAGTATGTGTTGAGGGTACTCCAAAGATCACCCCAAATTAGTGTTTCTTAGGGATTTTTAAACATTTATAAATAATCTGTACTAACTATTCTGGGAATACATGTGAGAGATGCAACAACATTGTGTCACTGCACTACAGACAAACAAAATCACTCTAAACATCTTTTGTTGTTATTTGTTCTCATCCGTACAGGTAACGCCAGTCAAAAGTGGGACATATGGAAGGCCATCGCAAAGACCGTGTGGACCCTAGGGGTCCATCAGTGGCACATCCTGTATTTCAGGAAGTGGTGGGAGGACTTCTGATGCTGGACCAGAAAGTCAGCCAAAGTCCAGCTCTGCTACGCATCCCAACAAGCCAAGCTTGTGTGCTGAACCTCGACCTCCACAATAGCCTGCACCCTTGTAGTGGCCTACCCAGAGCTTGATAGGTAATTGAGCGCACAACAGAAGCATCATGGGGGTGAGTAAATGTATGTAGATATTCTTGTTGTTTAACCTTTCTTATTTACAGCTATGTTGTTTGGCATCAACATGACGGTTGACACACATCTAACGCAGACAAGGATTTCTGGAGGTGTTAGTTTTTCAGACAGTGTCTGATGCTGTGTTTGGCATATTGTTTTGTGCTAAAGGTTGTCACTAGATTCCTCATCACAAGCCACATACTGTTTTTAACAGAGACATGCCTGCATGTGAATAAAGGATGACTGCATTTTCTCCATCTTATGAGGAACATTTGTACCAAACATGTCCCATTTTAGGATTGATTTGGGTGTAATGCTCCATCACAAAGGTGAGTAGGCACTGTAGGCCCTAATATTGGTGACATGGCATACTAAGCAATTATGATGCTGTTGATGTTTCAGCCTTTATGTGGGTAAGTTGGTACAATGACAATATTATCATGAGCTTCTGCACCAAAAGGACTGGAAGCATGTGTACAATGGCATTATTTCTTATCTGAAATATGTTAGAAATATGTTTCAACAGCACATTGAAGTCAGTTCTTGTAGACAGTAGAGGATTGCCATGGAGCCTTAGTCCTTCCCAAATGTGCATGTAAGCCAGTCCATGTCAACCAACATAAATTCTTATGCCAAACATGCCCACATTGGTGACAGAAGTACACAAACCCTTGTTGTGGCCACGTTATGTAGGTGTCCTTTTTTTATGTCCAGATGAGAGATCAATGATGGCGAGTAAAGTGATGAAAAGTGATACTTTAAAAGGCATTTGCAGATGAAAGGTTGCACATCACATAGATGTTGGAATAGCCCATCTTCAGAAGTCAATATCAGGCTCAAAACATTAAATGTGGAAATGTTTTTTTCTCCGTACTGACGTAGGTTAGGAATGTATCCAGGCCTTTGCATTCACTCATGCTATCAAAGTCATTTGTCATGCAGAGAATGAAAAGTGGAAAAGAGACAAAAAGATACAAAAAGCGTACATGATATGGGAGCTAGCATGGGGAATTTCTAGGCTGTGAGTAAATGGTTTGTGGATTTCTTCCCTACATGCATGAGATAATCATGATACAGAAACTGTATTTGAGAGCCTTGGCAAATGTTTTGTGAGCAAAGTTCATGTTCAATTATATTTACACAGATCTACTCAAACTGTTGTATCTTTCTTTTTAGCATCATCTGGTCATGATGAAGGTGACAGCGGCCACATCGGTGGGAAAGAAATTGGTCACTGTGCTTCTGGTGCAGGAACCACTGACACGGAGGGACCCAGGGCCACGGAGGGTGAGCAGACTGGCACGAAGGTCATAACTGACTCTGCATCATTTTCAGAGGCCTCCACAGAAGACCAGTCCCTAGTGGGGGTGGATCCTAGTTCGACAATTCCGCCTGCATTGCTGTCTGCCACCCACATTTCCATCTACATGTCCCTCTTGCTCCCACCCAGTTTACCGTAGCTGCTCCCCTAAAAGGGGTGGCATCACCTATGCTGCACCACCCCTGTCTCCCAGGCTGCACTCAATGAGGAGTCTATTGACCTACTGCGGACTGTCTCTGTAGGTCAAACTGCACTACTGAATGCCAACTAGGGGAATATCAGGCAGATGACACAGATGCTAGCTTACCTGGAGGGCATTCACAGTGTCATGTCTGACCTACAGAGGTCATGTCAGGGTCTGCCTTTCTCAGTGACTGCAGCCTCCCAACCATCCTAACCTCCTGCCCCAACTCCCAACCCTTCCCCATCCTAATGCTCTCTTCCCAGCTCTATCCAAAGCACACTCACTCCTTTATATGCACCCATTCACCACAAACGAGCAGCACATCTACACATAAACAAAAACATAGCAAGAAATACAGACACACACACACACACATACAGACACCACACCCCCTCCACCACCACAAGCATACCCAGAGACATCATACCCACCACAACACAAACATCTGCACCCACAACCATCACACCTGAAGACACCACACCCACCACAACGCACACATCCACACCCACCACCACCACAGCGCAGACACCACACCCGCTATGACACAAACATTCACACCCACCCCATCACCGCATACACATGCACCAGAACATCCAAAGGCACCACAACCATACACAGCACCTCCACAGCACACCCATCCACACACAAATACATTGCACGTTACACATACTGTACACAAACACCCATACTCATCCACACAACAGACACCCAGTAAAAACACAAACAAAAACATACGCCACATACACCAGACCCACAGGTACCCGCACCTTTAACAGACACATGTACATCAAACACAGCCACTCCCTTTACCTCCCAACCCAAAGTCTCTCCCAAACATCCTACCCATTTTTCTAAAGAAAGCCTTATGTTTGCCCCAGCCCTAGATACTTCCTCATCCCAAACTACCCCTCCTAAATGTTAAACCACCCCTCCCAAATATTTTGCCACCCCTCACAAACCCCTTCCACATCCCAACCTACCTTTTCCAAATGTAAAACCACGCTCCCAAACCTCCTGCCACCTCTTCTACACTGCAACCCACCCCTTCCACATAAAACCTACTCCTCTAAAATCCAAACCCACCACTCCCAAACCAAAGAAGCCCCATCCCCCAAAAGTAAGAGGTGCCTGCTCTCTGCTCTACAGATGCCCCTTATGGAGGAGGTTGATTTTGGCAGTGCAAATAGGAGGTAGGTTTTGGGCATACAACCCAGGCTTGGGACATTTGGGCTTTGACCCTTTGTTACATTTACTCTGCATTTTTAATTTTGAGAGACTAATCTCATTTTCATCAAGAGACATTGGCCCTCATTACAACATTGGCGGTAAAAGCCGCTTACCGCCGTGCAGAAGACTGACAACACACCGCCGCAGCCGCGGAATTCTGCCACAGCAATTATGACCCACATCTCGGAACCCGCCAAAATTCAGACACCCACACAAGTCCGCCACACCAAACGTCAGTGATAAACTGGCGAAAACAAAACCTCCACCGTCACGCCAACAGAAATACGCCCACACTATCACGACACACGAATCCACGCAGCAGTCTTTCAACCGCGGTATTCCATTGGTGGTACATACCGCCGCGCTCAAAATACACACACTTCTACAAAACATCCCCACATTGGACGATTCAAAATACACACACCTGAGACACTTAACCACACCACTCCCACACACCCATTACAATATAAAACACACATCCACATCACCCACAAACCCCCACGACAAAAAATTCAGAAAGAAGGCCAGAGAGAGATGCCACCAGCAAGTACAACAGCATCCACAGGCACATAACACCATCACCCACACAACTTCCACGCACCTCACACAACACACTACTACATATCACAACACTTATCACCACACACTCCACCCCACACATCACCTACACCACCCCATGGCACGTCAAAGACACCCCAGGTTCTCGGAGAAGGAGCTCAGGGTCATGGTGGAGGAAATCGTATGGGTAGAGCCACAGCTATTCGGAGCACAGGTGAAGCACACCTCAATTGCAAGGAAGATGGAGCTATGGCGAAAAATAGTGGACAGGGTCAACGCAGTGGGACAACACCCAAGAAATCAGGAGGACATCAGGAAAAGGTGGAACGACCTACGGGGGAAGGTGAATTCCGCGGTCTCAAGACACCACCTGGCAGTTCAGCGGACTGGCGGCGGACCCCCACCTCCTCCCCCACAACTAACAACATGGGAGGAGCAGGTCTTGGCGATTCTGCATCCTGAGGGCCTTGCAGGAGTAGGTGGAGGAATGGCCTCTGGTAAGTCAAAGCTTTACTATTACATCCCCCACCCTACCTGCATGCTATCACATACCCCCACCCTCGCCCTCAACCCCATCACTCCAACTCCTCACAAATGTCCCAGTATCACAAACCACCCATCCCAACACCAAGCCCTGCATGCAATACCAAAGCACAGACACCCATCACCAAAGCATGCCCACTGCACATAGCCATACACCCCCCTAAACCATTATCACAGAAGGTCCCACACAAGAATGGAAGCACTGGGGTACAGGGTGACCCACCCATTGCACACCACGGCACACACAGATGCAATAATCATGCCTTTCCACCCCTGCAGGACCCCTACCCAACTACACCAGACAGGAGGGTCCAGACATATCCACTCCACCCACAGAAGAGGCCCACAGTGATGACAGCACCTCTGTCCAACTTGATCTAGATGACCAGCCCGGACCATCGGGGACCTCTGGACAGTTGGTTCCCCTCACACAGGCACAGGCCACCACAGACCTTCCCCCCTCTGGAAACACCAGCACAGCACCCACCCAGCGGGCCCATACCTCCGTCCCCAGGACACGTCAATCAGCTGTGTGTCCACCACTACAGGGAACCCAGGATAACCCACCACCCCAACAACAACAGGGACCTGGGGGCAGTGGCAGTGGGCACACGGTCCAGGGGACGGATGCCCAGGAACACAGGGGAACTGGGAGGGCTGCCGTGCGACAGGGGGCAGACAGGCCAAGGGAACCCACTCTCCACGAGGCCCTCTCCTCCATCATGGGAGCATACCACCACTCCCAGGAGATGATGGCAACGGTACTGGCCAAGTTTCAGGAGACCCAGCGCATGCAGGAGGAACAGTATATGGGCTTCAGGGAGGAACTCAGTACCATCAGCTCCACCCTGGGCACCATCGTAGGGGTGCTGAAGGAACTACTCAACACCAGGAGGGACACTGTGGCACTACAAGGGGCCCCTGACACTAGCATGGACGACCACCACACCAGCACCCCACCCCCTGCAGACGGAGAACCACCCCGCAAACGGTCCCTGAGATCCAGGAACAAGACAGATAACGATGTCAAGACCCCCACCAAGAAATGAGACCACCCTGATTGTCATCCTACTGTCCCACTTTGTCACCCTGTCCATAATTAAACTGCCCCAGCTCCACTTCCTATGCCCATATGGGCAATGCACCTATGAGACTAATAGACTGGACTCTGCCATGGACACTCCTCCGCCATCACCCCTCACCATTTAACTTCCCCCTCCAATATTTAGCAATTAAATAAACACACCTAAAGCACAAAATGGTCTGGAGTCTGTCTGTGATTTCGAAATAGTGTATTTGCAATTAAAGTGACAAAATGTTTTTGAAATAGTAATGTCAACATACCTATGTCACACAGCTCTAGTCCATGAGGAATTTAAGCAGATGTCACACAGTGGGGCCCACATCTGTGAAACCGTAAGGGAAAGTGACAACTCAGTGACCATACACTGGGTGAAAACGACAGACAGGAGAGAGGTAGTAGTGTAAAGGTACATGTAGTTGGCAGGATTGTATTCTCACCTGTGTTTTACTGGAAATATTGCTGGATCACTGAGTCCCTGTTCTGCATGTCTTCTTCCTCTGCTTCATCCTCACGCCTGTCCACAGGCTGCCACAACACTGCCATCTGGACCATCCTCCTGCAGAAAAGGCACCTGTTGTCGCAAAGCCAAGTTGTGAAGCATACAGCAGGCCACGATGATCTGGCACACCTTCTTTGGTGAGTAGAATAGGGATCCACCTGTCATGTGGAGGAACCTGAACCTGGCCTTCAGGAGGCCAAAGGTCCGCCTGATTACCCTCCTAGTTCACCCATGGGCCTCATTTTAGCGTTCCTCTACCCTGGTCCTGGGATTCCTCACTGGGGTCAGTAGCCACGAGAGGTTGGGGTAACCAGAGTCACCTGCAAATGGCCAGGGACAACTGTTAGACACACACTAACCTGTAGGGATATACCCAGACAACCATTCCCACTGTCTTGCTTCCAGGTGCTCACCTAATAGCCACACACGGTGCCTCTGGAGTTGACCCATCACATAAGGGATGCTGCTATTACGCAGGATGTAGGCGTCATGCACTGAGCCAGGGAACATGGCATTCACATGGGAGATGTACTGGTCTGCCAAACATACCATCTGTACATGCATTGAATGATAACTCTTCCGGTTTCTGTACACCTGTTCACTCCTGTGGGGGGGGAACCAAAGCCACATGTGTCCCATCAATGGCACCTATGATGTCGGGGATATGTCCCAGGGCATAGAAATCACCTTTCACTGTAGGCAAATCCTCCACCTGAGGGAAAACGATGTAGCTCCCCGTGTGTTTCAGAAGGGCAGACAACACTCTGGACAATACGTTGGAAAACATAGGCTGGGACATCCCTGATGCCATGGCCACAGTTGTTTGAAAAGACCCACTTGCAAGGAAATGGAGCACTGACAGCACCTGCACTTGAGGGGGGATTCCTGTGGGATGGCAGATTGCTGACATCAGGTCTGGCTCCAACTGGGTACACAGTTCCTGGATTGTGGCACGGTCAAACCTGTAGGTGATTATCAAATGTCGCTCCTCCATTGTCAACAGGTCCACGAACTGTCGGTAGACCGGAGGATGCCGCCATCTCCTCACATATCCCAGCGGACGGTGCCTATGAAGGACAACAGCGAGCACAGAGTCAAACAACTCAGAGGTACATACCCACAGTTTACACAGAACACCAATCATACCCAAAAGGTGGCCTGTATGTGTGATGAGACTAGGCCTAGGTATGTGTGACGCAGTTGAAAATGAGGCCATGTGGGCCCCTGAAATGGCGGCTGCCTGACCTCTAAAGTGGAACAATGGGATGTGAGGTAACTGCGCTGGCTTTGTACACCGTCGCGGTAGGCGGTTGAAGACCGCAGCGCAATGCTGCATTGGTTAACATTGGACCCTATGGGTCCCAGGAGCTAATGACGATGCTCACTGGCAGTGATGGTACGCACCACCGCGGACGTGACCGCCATTTTCTATCTGTTCAATCACTCGATACCTGATCTTCGACAGGAGAGGACCTACACTCCAAGTGCTACTGTGACCTCGGTCTGGAAGAGACGATGGCTTGTGCGTCTGGGGAAAGGGCCCCGGCTTCACATCGGAGGAGTTGGAGAAGCTCGTGGATGGGGTCCTCCCCCAGTACACGCTACTCTACGGTCCTCCAGACAAACAGGTAAGTACACAGGGAGCATGTTGTATGGGCTATGCCTGTGTGGAGAAGGATGGATGTAAGTAGGAAGGGGGCAGAGTGCTGCGTCCATGAAAGATGGTGAATGCATGTGCCACATGGCAAGGGTAGGGATGGGGGCCAATCACTTTGACGGTGCAGTAGGTAATGACTTCTCTTCTTCCCCTGTACATTTCATGTAGGTCAGCGCCCACCAGAAGAAAGATATATGGCGTGCCATCGCCAAGGACGTCCGGACCCTGGGGGTCTACCACAGATGGAGAACCCACTGCCGGAAAAGATTGGAGGACATTCGCCGCTGGAGCAAGAAGACGGCAGAGGCTCAGCTGGGGATGGCCTCCCAACGTGGGAGGGGTGCCCGTCGCACCATGACCCCCTGATGTTCAGGATCCTGGCGGTGGCCTACCCGGAGTTGGATGGGCGCTTGAGGGCATCCCAGTAGACACAAGGGGGTGAGTACACTCTCATTCTGCTGACTTTGCGCGCAGTGGAGTTGTCTGGTTGGGGGAGGAGGGCTGTGGGTTTCCCTAAGCCAGGACGAGTTCCGTAGGCAAGGCCCCTCCATAAGGCAGGCCATGTAGCCCCCAGCCCACCTCTGTAGAGTGCCAAGTACAGCTATTCATGCCCCTGTGTCATCTATGTGTGCAGATGTCGTCCATAGGCGTGTAGGCCATTTCCCAGTAATTGAACAGTGGAGCCCAAGAGCGCGGCATAGTGCAGGGGGCTTCTGTGTCTGTCTTGTCCGCCAACGGTAGCGGTAATCCATGCACTCAACATGTCTTTCTTCTGTCGTCCCGCCCCCTTTTTGTGTTCTCCCTTTTCTGGTGTGCATTAGCATCATCAGGCGGAGGAGCAGTGGCACCGGAGCATGAGGGAGCTGCATCCCACATGGCCCTGGATAGCGAGACTACGGACTCGGAATTCACCAGTGGGACGGAGGGCGAGGGGAGCTTCACTGCGGGGACAGGAGCTGACACCAGCGACACGGATACGTCCTCTGATGGGAGGTCCCTTGTGGTGGCGGCAACATCTGTGCCCCCCGCATCTACAGGTACAGCCGCCACCCCCCCTACCAGCACCGCCCTCCTAGCAGCCCCTCTGCCTTCGCCCTGTGCCCGCTCACCCAGGAGGGTGGGCATCACCTTCGCCCCAGGCACCTCAGCCCCTGCCCCTGTCACCCCTGCTGCCCGGTGAAGAGGCCAATGACCTCCTCAGGTCCCTCAGTGTCGGGCAGTCTACCATTTTGAATGCCATCCAGGGTGTAGAAGGGCAGTTGCAACAAACTAATGCATTCCTGGAGGGCATTCATTCTGGTCAGGCGGCCCTTCACCGAGCTTTTCAAACTCTGGCCTCAGCACTGATGGCAGACATTGTCCCTGTGTCTAGCCTCCCCCCTCCAACTTCCTCCACCCAGACCCAATCCCCGGTACATCTGCCTATCCCAAGCACACCATCAGACCAGCCTGCATACACCTCACCACACAAGGGAAGCTCAGGCAAACATACGCACCACACATCCCACAGGCACTCACACAAGCAACACACACAATGAGACACACCAAAATCCACTGCCTCCACTGTGTCCCCCTCCTCGTCATCTCCCTCCTCCCTCCCAATCTCGTCTACACTCACACCTGCATGCACTACCTCTACAGTCACTACGTCCCTCACCAGCACACCCCGCTCATGTGCAGTCACCACCCCCACTACCATTCACACGTCCACTGTGTCCTCTCCCAGTGTGTCTATGACGCCCCCTCCCAAGGTACACAAATGCAGCCACACACCCACCCAACAGCCATCCACCTCATGACAGCCTCCAGCGCATGCACCTGCACCCAAAGTCACCAAACGTACACCTCCTACTACCACCACCTCTTCCTCCACTCCCAAACCCCATCCAGCTTCCCGTCCCAGTGTGTCCAAGAAACTTTTCCTGTCCACCCTTGACCTCTTTCCCACACCTCCCCCACCCCATCCATCTCATAGGTCCCGAAGTAGCACCTCAGCCACAACATCTCTGGGACCAGTGGTGCCTGTAGTCACTGGTATGTAGAGTGCACCGGCCACCAGGACAGCCAGTGTGGCACGAAGCCACAGCACAGCCAGTCCCCCACCTGTGAAGCATCAGAAGTTGGCCAGTGCCCGGCAGGAGAGGGGGAAGACTCCAGCCACCAAAGCTGCTCCCAGGGGTCCCGGTGGGAGTGTGGAGTCAGCTGTGACACCTCTCAAGGTGGGACAGGGCCACAAGAAACCCAGCAAGTCTGGGAAGAGCTGCACGGCGGAGAAGACCGTCATCATCCCTGCTGTCCAGGAGGCCACCGCCAGCCCCAGCCCAGCTGCCCAGGAGGCCACCGTCAGCCCCAGGAGGCCACCGTCAGCCCCATCCCAGCTGCCCAGGAGGGACCCGCCAGCCCCAGCCCAGCTGCCCAGGAGGGCACCGTCAGCCCCAGGAGGCCACCGCGAGCCCCAGCCCAGCTGCCCAGGAGGGCACCGCCAGCCCCAGCCCAGCTGATCCATGAAGGACCGCCAGCACAAGCCCCGCTGGGCCATGAAGGACTGCCAACTCAAGCACCACTGAACAGGGCACCACCAGCACAAGCACCGCTGGGCCATGAAGGACCGCCAACTCAAGCCCTGCTGAACAGGGCACCGCCAGCACAAGCACTGCTGAACAGGGCACCACCAGCACAAGCACCGCTGGACCATGAACGACCGCCAGCACAAGCACCGCTGGGCCATGAAGGACCGCCAACTCAAGCACCGCTAGCCCATGAGCGGCAGGGGCACTGACGCAACTGGGTCCGTCACGGGTGAGTGATGCACTCTGGGCACCAGTCCCCCTCCAGAACCAGTGGAGAGATCCATCCACTACCTCTGTCCTTCACAGGATGAAGCACTCTGGGCACCAGTACCCCTCCAGAACCAGTGGAGACATCCATCCACTACCTCAGTCCTTGGCAGGATGAAGCACTCTGGGCACCAGTCCCCCTCCAGAACCAATGGAGACTGTTACCCACTTGAGAGACCGTGGCTTTGCACTCCCCAGGATATGGCAGTGGGCAACCCACCCACTGTAGAGACTTGAGAGACTGTGGCTTTGCACTCCCCAGGATTGAACAGTGGGCAAACCACCCACTGTTATCCACTTGAGAGACTGTGGCTTCGCACTCCCCAGGATTAAACAGTGGGCAACCAACCCACTGTAGAGACTTGAGAGACTGTGGCTTTGCACTCCCCAGGATATGGCAGTGGGCAGCCCACCCATTGTAGAGACTTGAGAGACTCTAGCTTTGCACTCCCCAGGATTGAACAGTGGGCATTGAACCCCTCGTGGATCTGGCGTCGTACACTCATCCGGCTGAGGTGCCCCCACTTCCCTTCCCCCTGAGGTGCCTGTTGTATTTCTATCTGATGCCCCTGCAGTGTTCTCTCTGTTTTGATCGGGTATCGAGTGTGGGCCTCGCCCATGCATTTTGGGCCCAGTGGTTGACGGACTATAAATGGTGCAATACCTGGACTTGTATTATTGGTGTATATATTTGTTAATGGTGTATATATATTTTGGAGTACTGGATTTTAATAGATTACAATCGTTACAATCATTTCCTTTTGTCTTTGCATTCTTCCGGGGCGGGTTGGGAGGTGTAACTGTGATGTATTGATATGCATTAGTGTGTGTGTTGTAGTGGGTGAGGGTGGGGGTGGGTGTGGGCTGTTGCGTGTGTGTGTCCCTGTTTTTTGTCTCCCCCCTCCCCTGTGTCGTAGGTGCAGTACTCACTGTGGTTTCGCCTCCGGCGTTCGTGCTCCTGGTAGAGGAGCAGGAAGACTATTGCAGGTAGAATTTGGAGTTCCGGTTCCATTGTGTCATCGTTCCTCGTGGGGTATGTAGAGGTGAGCGTTTTCCCATCGAAATTCCAGTTTCTGCGGTGTTTTTATCCGCGGTGAATCCACCCCGGAAAAGGTGGCGGATTGGCCTGTGATAATAGTGTGGGCGGTACATTGTCTCCCGCCTGTCTTTTGGCGGTGACCGCCGCGCTGTTTGTTTGTACCGCCGTGGCGGTCGGAGTGTTAAAGTGGCTGTCTTTGTTGGCGGTTTCCGCCACGGTCGTAATTGCAATTTTATTTTCCGCCGGCCTGTTGGCGGTCTTACCGCCGCTTTAACACCGCCCGCCAGGGTTGTAATGACCACCATTATTTGACAATATCTTTGTCCTGGCTTTCATTTTTGATTCTTACTAATTGTTGTTTGGTGATGTTATTTCTGCTAATGTGTGTGCTATGCACGTATTCTCATTTGTGACAGTGACAAGCACAGGTTTTATTTTTTGATACGTTTACTATGCATGCATTAGTGTTGTACATTTGTGATGGACATGTTAACTTTGGTGCAGGCATTCATCCTGTTACTGGACACTTACACCAAAAGTATATGTGTTTCTGTTCTTTTGACTGGAGAATGCATGTGTGTTTATTTTAACTTGTGTCAATAATACACACATATGTATTACAAACGGAACCTGGCACTTTAAAATTAAATGACATCTAACGTTTGTCAGAAATTGTACAAACCAAGGCGATATGTGACCTCCATACATCTCTGACATGTTTGCAGTTTAGAGTTAACATTGGTTGTACATTCTGGCCCTCAGTATAACCTCAGAGGTAAAAATCGCCTACCGCCGTGGCAATGGCAGCCAAAAGACCATTGAAGCAGCTACCAGCCGTCCTCCATATTATGACCAGTGGCGGATTTCCACCTCAAGAAGGGTGGAAATCCGGCTGTGGCCATAATGGCGGATGGCGGTAAGGTGGTGCTGCTACAACCAGCAGCGCCACACCAGTAGACCACCACCAGCCGTATTATGACAAATAATACGGCCTGGCGGTGTTCTGCTGGCGTGCGCTGCTGGCAGTAACAGCGCCCCATCCTGTCTCCTGCCAGAAGACCCAGTGGACCCAGATAAGTCAGGTCTTTGACAGGGGAGGGGGGTGAGGGGTGTTGTGTGTGTATGGGGGGAGTTTGCATGTATGTTTGAGTGTGTGCGTGAATGCGGGTGTGTGTTTAGTGTTGATTGCATGCATGAATGTATAGATGCGTGAGTGCATGAATGCATGGAATTTGGAATGTGTGTCTGCGTGTATGTTTTGAAGTGTGCGGATGTGTGTGTGATTCGATGTATGCATGTGTGTATGTATGTGTTTATGAGTGTGTGTCTGCGTCTGTGTGAACGTGGGGGCGTGAATGTAGGGAGTGGCGGGGGTCTTTGGAGAGGTCGGATGTGAGGCCTCCTATCAGTGACAGGGAAGGAATTCCTTGTCACTGATAGGGCCTACCACCATGGTTTCCATGGCAGTAGGTGGGGTCATAATCCCGCAGGCGGCACAATGGCGGCCGCTGGGCTGCAGATGGTTATCTCCAGCCCTGTGGCTGCTACCGCCACGTCGGTCAGAGTGGAACATTGGCAGGTTGGCTTCAGCCAACCCGCAAATGTCATAATGTGGCGGTAAGTACCGCCAGTCTGTTGGCAATACTATTGTCACATTAACGCTGATGCCAGGATCACAATGACCCCCTCTGTGTACACTCACTTGTAGTATTTTGTAGTGCAGTTGCTGCATTATCACGGATGTATGTAATTCCTATTGGGTATACTGTTTAAATACTTATGTTAGTTTAGGGAAAATTATTGCACACCTGTATGGGCACATTTCGATTTGTCTTTGATGTGAATTTTTGTGTAGGTCTCTATTGCCATAAAGGCAGTTAGTACCAGACTGGTGAGTGTTACTGTTATATTGACATGTGCATTTAAAACTTTTTTGAAGTACGACATTACACACATGTGCATTGCACATCATTGTACTATTGCTTGCAAGTATTTTTTAAACATGCACGAGTGTCAAGGTTTTGGGCGGGTCTGATCAGAACTCTGGTTGGGACACCCCTTGAGGTCACCGAATATCCTAAAGCGGTAGTGTACTGGGGCAGAAAAGCAGCTAAAGGTATACACTGAAAGGACAGCTATGGACAGGCACAGGAAACAGGAAAGTAAAAGCAGAGCAACCCTTGTGTGAACAAATAGGAAACGGATTACTAGTGAACAAACACGCTGGGGTTGTACACAGAATAAGGCGCAGAAAACTCCCACAGTGACAGGGAATCTCAATGCCTCTGTGCAATTTCTTCTTACAGATAGTCACCCTGCCAGCCCCATAGAAAGGAGGCAGCGGAAGTGATTCCGTCTCTGGACCATAGAGCATAAACAAGGATAGTACTTACATACACACAACAAGCTCTTGTGGGTCCAGCTGGAAACACAGTGGCGATTCCTGGAACAATAGCAATAGCACACTGTCACTGTTAGGCACGAAAGACAACGTATAACACTAGACAAGGATGGGGGCTGGAATTGCCTCCTGGAAACCAGGAGCCAACCCCAGTACGAAGGAGGACACTTATACACTGGTGAAGACTGATAGAACATTTACCAGACACAAATAACCAAGAAGAAACGGAAACAGAAGGGAACAAACTAAGAGGCAGAGGCAAGAACTGGGAACAGGCTCAGGCTGAAGCAAAGGCAGGACTAGGACTTGAAAACTGGCCACAAACTTCTGGCTGGAGCAAACAGAGATAGGACTGGGAAACTGAGAGCAGGCTCTGGCTGGAACAGGCAAGGGCAGGGCTGGAATACAGGGTGTAGGAATAAGCAGAAAACAGGACTGGGAAACAGAGAGCAGGTTCAGGCTGAAACAAGGCAGGAGCAGGACAGAGAAACAGGGAGCAAGCTCTGGAACAAACACATAGGTATAAAGCTAAGCGATAGGGAGCAGACTCTGGCTGAATCAATCAGGAGCAGGACAGAGAAACAGGAAACAGGATCAAGCTGGAACAGAACAGGAACAAAACTGGACCACCATCCGATAAGGGGTCTGTAACACAAAGGAATCAAACTCCAAAGCACAACTGGGATCTTGAGGAAAAGGCTGCATATAAGCAGTTCCAAGCTGGGTTGCACAGGAGAGGTCTCAGGTGTGTTTAGTTTCAGACACTTGCAAGTCCTGGAGGAGAGGATCCGGTGAAAAGGAGCAACTGGACTTCTCCCGTAGAAAACAATGGGAAACTGAATCCAGGCTTTCCTGACTACCAGGCTGTGCATTATGGGATTTTCAGTCCCAGGAAGCAAATTTAGTACTACACAAGTGTACCATGGTGAAAAGAGAAACAAACAGGAGTCAGCAAGGGACTCTAGATAAGTGTTTAAGGTGATTCCCAGGCTTCCGACAGTCCCCTTACAGCGTCCCCTAGAGATGGGACGACAGAGTCGTAACACAAGTCCAGTGCTAACATACACCGACAATTACGAGGCTGACAAGTGAAACAGCAACTTACTTTCTGTGATGGCAGGGCTGATTTTCATCTTGGTCAGTAGCAACAGCAAAGGTATTACTTTTACGATCGGATTCATGGTGGCAGGAAATGAGAACAGTAGAAAAAAGGTATGTTTTGTGTTTATATGCCTCCCAATCCGCCTATGCAGGTGTGGTAGTTTGGCCGCCACAGTTAGGTTGGCAGGAATGCACATCATGTTCGGCCCGGTGGTAAAAGGGGCTGGAGTTCTGCTGCTTTTGCCTATTGTGCTGTTGACGCGGGCGGTGATTCCTGGCAGTGATGGCGGTTCGCCAGCAGCCTTCCATCTATGGACCCACTAACATCAAAATAGAGCAGGCAGACCACCAAGTCAAAGAATGTGAAATTCAATAGAAAATTGATGGCGGGGCTGTTACTGCCAAGATCTAAATCGGGTCCTTAGTGCCTTAGTGCTTTAGATGATAGGTCCAAGAAGGTAGAGAACACCTCATTGAATAATCCACCCTTCATTGAACCCCACAGCTGTATGCCCTGTATGTGAACATTCCTGAGAGATGTCTCACACTATTTTTCCTTCAGTGCATTTGTTCCAGTCCCACATTGATATTCCAGGCACAGACCAGTGGGGTATTACTTGGTTAGTTGTTAAAAATCTGCCAGGTACTCTATAGGACAAGTAATTGTTTAGAGGTCACTTGTTGATGTGTCACAGTAAACCTTCTTTGAGCATCAAGTTGTATATTTCCCACTAGGGAAATTGGGACCTTAAATGCAGAAGGCATGTCAGTGCATCAAGAGGCTTTTTAACATTCTCAACTTCCTTTGTGGCTAGCTCAGTGAATTTTAATAAATAACTTTTGAGCTGAAGGTAAACACAGTCTAAACACCTGTTCATTGCATCCTTGATTGACTTACCTCCTAGTCTTTTGAAACACATATGCAGATAATACTTTCTTAGGAGCAACAGGAGAGGGAACACACAGATTAAATGATCTATTGTTTCAGCTCTGTAGACACACTCCAAGCAGCAGTCGCAGACCTGGGAAAACTTGCAGAGTTGTAAAGTTTTTAGTGGTAGCAACATATTAATCATTCTTGAGAGAGGAGGACATGGTGGGCGGCGCCGCGGTTGCAGCTCGCTAGATGCACCTTCCGCCGTTCCTTGGGGCGTGGCTTGCAAACACAGTGATCGGCTGAATGTGCTGGCTGGTCGCTTAAATTTCCGAAACCCGGCTGCTTCGGAAACCGGGAGAGGCATCCGGCGGGAGACTCCGGTACTGGGGGCGCGTCGCGCTGGAGCTTCGCCGGGTGCGAAGAGGCTCAGCGAGGATTCCCCTTCGAGGGAATCCGGGCAGAGTCAGCACCAGTAAGGTTCCTGGGAAGGTGTCCCGAGAGCCGGATAGTGCAGTAACGCGAGTACCTTTGGCGAATTTTGAAGCAGCAAGCAAGGCGGTGGGCACTGCGGGGGTCATAACCAGCTCATGCGAAGGAGATAATAGCTCTCCCCCACTCCAGGCCTCCGTTAACATCTTGCAGGTAGGGGGGCTGGGGCCGAGGGGGGAAAAGAGGGATAAGGAGGTCGGTGGAAGACCGGGGGAGCCTAAGGGCAAAACTTTGGACCAAGTGAATTACTTGTTTAAAAAAAAGAAAGAAGGAAGTGAGGGGAGACCAAAAATAAAGCACAGACTCACACCTTCACTAAGAGCTTATTTTAAGGCTAGGCCAGAGGATATTGTGCTGGTACCGGGGCAAGGAAAAATGGATAACTATATGACTAAGGACACTAGAAACAGTGCAGACTCTGGTGAGGGGGTTGAAAGTAACCCTCTCCCCTTAATTAATAATTTGACCCACCAGGAGAATATACAAGTCGGTTTTGATGTTTCTCTGACGAGTCAAGGTGGCAACCTGTCTATTTTGAGACAGGAGGAAGAAGTTTTGGTAGAATCGGTTGCCAGCCCTCTCTTTGCCCAGGCTCTGGCCCCCGAACCAAGGCACAATCTTTCCATGGAGGAGGTGATCCTCTCCATTTAGGAGGATATAAAAAAAGGCTTTGCAAGTTCGGAGAGGAATCAAGGGGAAATCAGAGAGGCCTGTGAGGCACTGGAAAGAAAATTTTATAATTTACTGGAGAGGATCCAGACATTGGAGGAGACGGTAGGGGGGATGAAGGAGGAGCTGAAACATCATAAGGATGAGATCCGAGACTTGAACGAAAAAGAGCAAGGATTACAAGTTAGGATTGAGCAATTGGAGAATTATTCGCGTAGGAACAACATAAAGTTGTTAAAGGTCCCTGAAGGAGCAGAAGGGGCAAACTTGAAGTCATATGTGGTTTCCCTAATTAAATCCGTATGTGAGTTGGAAGAGAGTAAGGAAGAAATTGAAAAAGATATTCAGAGAGTCCACCGCGACCCTTTTACGAGACAGCCGAACAGCACTAGACCGAGAAAAATCTTGGTTAATTTCTTAACCTATCATCTAAAGGAAAAAATATTGAGTAGCGCATTGAAACAGAAATCACTAAGGGTAGAAAATGTGACATTTGAGATTAGATCCGACCTATCTAAGATCACAATGGATAGGCAATGGGAACTGGGAAAAAGGTTGGATAAGTTTAAAAAGCTAGGAGTCACGGCACAGTTGACATTTCCGGCATTCTTGAGAATAAGGTACAATAACAAAATGTATAATATAAGGGAGATAGATAGGGCGGATGAATTGTTAGATGTTATAAAGAAAGAACAGACCGATCATGTGAAATAATTTTTGGGGAAACTTTAAGGCTCCCAGGTAGGCGGGGTGCTCTAAAACTAGGCCCATGGTGGCTGACATAGTGGGGGGTTCTCTATGGGAGGGTGTAGGGAGGGGAGGACATTAGGCTGGGGATTTTTTGGGTCATGCATGGAAATAGTTCCTCATTCACCTAGGCAGAGGGATGGCGGGTTAGTTTTGAATGGCTAGATTTGGTAAAGGCCAGGGGGAGGGGAGGATCACGATCAAATTTCTTTCTTGGAATATTAATGGTTTAAGGACTAAACCAAGACGGAACAAAATTCTACAAAATTTAAAAGATTCACCGGCACAAATTCTAATTTTGCAGGAGCCTCATTTGGCTGCAGATGAGTGTAAGGATTTATTTAAGGCCCAAAAATGAGTGCAAATGTGTTTCTGCACTACCCATAACTTTCACACAAGGGGAGTAGTTATTTTGGTTAAACAGGGGCTTCAAGCCAGACTAGAAATTCTCGCAATAAGGGCGGATCAAGCCGGTCGCTGGGTCATAGTAAGAGTACAGGTTGATGAGGTAACGCTCGTATTGGTCGGATTCTATGGCCCGAACTGTGATGACATTGAACCTCTTAAAAAGGTATTCTCTCAGTTAATCGAATTTTCAGATTAGTTTATTATGACGGGAGATTTTAATGTGGTGCTGGATAATAGATTGGATAGAACGGATACCTGCAGATCCTTAGGCACACCAAAATCACAACATTACTTAAAGAGAATGATGAAAGATCATGGCTTGTGTGATACTTGGCGAAAGAGGGAAGGGGAGGCCAGAGTCTTCTCTTTCTTTAACAAGAAATATAGCCACGCCTCACGTATTGATTATTTTTTAGTTGATTACAGGTTGTTGGAAAATGTCGATAAGATTGAATATTTACCCTGACATCTATCGGACCTTGCAGCGGTAGTATTACATCTGACGCTCCCCAAGAGAAGAACGTTTAAGAGGTGGACATTGGAGCGTGCCCTTTTGTTAGATGAGGATGTCTTGTTGCAATTACGTAGAGAGACGGAATCTTTTTTCAATGTTAATATAGGCTCTGCACCATTATAAACGGTTTGGGACTCCTTTAAGGCCGTAATACGAGGGGAAATTAAGAGTATTTCATGTCATAAACGTAAAGTGTTTAGAGACTAAATAAGCACTTTAGAACAGGAAATGTTAATAAAAAGCGAGAAGTTGGTTGGTAAGCGTGAAGGGACAAAGGAGGAGGTAGGAAGAGTGGAATTGGCTGAGCTAAGAACACGATTGGTAAATATTTTACAGGCGCGAATGGCTAAAAGATGGGAGGTTAGTAAACTAAAACATTTTGAATATGGGGAGAGTTCAGGAAAACTGCTTGCCTGGAAAGCCAAATCAGATCAGGTTAGGGGTCATATCAGGGAAATAGTGGTGTAAGAAACAGGCGCAAAACTGTCTCGTAGTGAAGATATTGAACGAGGGTTTCAGGACTTTTTTACATCTCTGTACACGGAGCATGCGGAGGTGCGAGAAGAATTGGTGGAGGACTGGCTAGCTCAAGATGTGTTACCGGAAATTTTGCAGAAAACTCAGGAATTTCTTAACGGCCCTATTACGACTGAGGAAGTGCGGTTGGCTTTAGCTGGGGGTAAAGAAGGGAAAGCCCCGGGCCCTGATGGTATTCCAGTGGAGCTGTATAAAGTATTAGGCGATGTAATTACTCCGATTTTGGCTGAACTGTTTGGTAAGGTTTTTTTAAATGAGATAGGTATGCTTTCTTCTTGGAATGATGCAGTTATTACATTGATTTTGAAACCCGGGAAAAATCTGACTAATCGCTCATCTTAAAGACCTATCTCATTATTGAATAGCGATTATAAGCTGTTTACCAAAATAGTGGTGGATAGATTAAACAGAGTAGTAAATAGTTTAATACACTCTGACCAGAAGGGCTTTTCGAAGGGTAGATATTTGTACAAGCTGACATATGAATTAATCGGCCCATAGATATGGCAGTATCTTTTGATTCCCCTTTGGGGATTATTACTGTCGATGCTGCGAAAGCTTTTGATCAAGTAAACTGGGGTTATTTGAAATTCTTGCTAAAAAAAGCTAAACTGGGAAACAATCTTTGTGGGGTAGTAAATCAGATATATAGGGCTCCAACAGCTAGAATACTAGTGAATGGGAATCTTACTGACTCGATTGCTATAGCTAGGGGCACTAGACAGGGTTGTCCGTTATCCCCTGTACTATTTAATTTATATATGGAACCATTTGCGAGGAAGATTCGGCGGAACACAATGATCTCTCCTTTCTGTTGTCAGGGCTGGGAGAGGAAACTTCCTCTGTATGCCGATGATCTTTTGGTTTATACAGATAATTTAGTAACTGAATTTCCTGAGATTCTTAAGCTGGCTGGAGAGTTTGGTAAGGTTTCTGGTTATCAAGTGAATGTGGAAAAAACAGAGATTATGGCTTGGAACATGAAGTATACATCTGTCTACTCTAAGAGGGAAATCAGATATCTGGGAATTCTGATACCTCAAAATATTAATCAGCTAGCGGAGAGGAATCAGTTAAAATTGTTGTTGGAATGTAAGAGTTTATTACAAGGTTGGACCCATCTTCCCTTAACGATTATTGGTAGAGTTAATTTGGTAAAAATGTCTATCCTTCCAAAGTGGATTTTTTTGTTTTCTACTTCTCCACTCCCCATGCAGCAAATATATATAGAAAAAATGCAGCGCCTTATAAACAATTTTATTTGGAGTTCTAAAGGTGTTAGAATTTCTCGGAGGAAGTTACGTCGGTGTAAGGAAAAGGGCGGTTTGGCATTACCAGAGCTGCAATATTATGCTTGGGCTTTTCTTTTGAAAAACTTTAGAATTTTGTTCCTTGCCTCAGACTCTACGACTACGGGTTTAATGTTTAAGATAATGGCTTCTAATATTAAAGGTGCTTCATCTAACTTTATGTTTAAATTTGGGGACCCTAAATTCTTCAAAAAGATAAGGCTGTAAATTATGCGGGGGCTGGCAGAAAGTTGGTATCAGATTAGACAATGGGCACCTATCTGGGATTCCCCGGGTACCCCAGAATGCTTTCAAGATATTTTAGCGTTACCGATAAAACAAGCAGGGTTAGAGCACTGGGGAGATTTGTTTTCAGAGGGGGTTTCTCTTTCCTGGGAAGAATTGCTGTTGAAAACTGGTGTTTTTTGTCCAGGTGGAAGTTTTTACAAATAAAAGAATTGGCTCAGGGGATCAAGAAAGGTGTTGGTATGTCCAATCCATTGAGTGAGATCACCCCGAGCCCTTTAGGAGGTCCCCACAGAGTGTCTGCTTGGTATTGGGGGATCCTAGAAGGGGTGAACGGCGAGTTTGTACTTCCCATTGACTTGTGGGGGGAAATTTTCCCAGAAGAGGCGGTTAAGAGGTGGTGGAAAGAGTCATTAAAAATCCTTTTTGGTATTGTGAATCCTGCCACTCTTAGAAAAAATCATTATTTCACAATACATAGAATTTATATTTCCCCTGAGAAGTTATCTAAAATGAAAGGAGGGCAGGAGGTGAAATGTCCAAAGTGTGGGTTAATTCAAGCAACAGATATTCACATGTTTTGGGAATGTCCTGATATTCGACATTTTTGGGAGGGAGCATGTGAAACAATTTCGAATATATTAAATCGGGACATCGAGGCCTCTCTCCAGTTAATAATTTTTGGTCAACTTCAAGATCGGCAGGGGCGGCCTGGTCGGGATATTGTATTTTATGCAATATTGTTGGGGAGGCGGGAAATATGCAGAAAATGGATTTCAAAGGCCCCTCCATGCCACTCAGAATGGCTTAGGGAGGTTTTTTGTACAGCAGATTTGGATCAAATAACGGGGGAAAGGATAGGATGCGGGGGAATTTTTGGGTACCATTATTGAATTGGAAATCAGGACATTGATGTATATAATTTTGTTTAATTAATGCAGGAATGGAAATGTATTTGTGTTATCTGTCCAATGATTTTACTCCCTGCTCTGAAATCCTTATGGAACTGCGACAGGATTGTTTGAGAGGAAAGGGCAACCCCTGGCCGAGGAAAACTTCTCTTGTCTTGGTTGATAAGTAAAGGAGGTTTACATAAGGCCTAGGGTGGATGAGGACTTAAAAAAAAAAAATATATATTAATCATTCTTGTGAATTTTAGCAGCCTTATGGATTGTTTCATGTTAATTGTCAGGTACAGCTGTAGAAACGATTTTGCATACTGAATAATGAGCCCTTGCTAAACTTATCTATCTTTTTTGCCCAGTACCCAGTACTCCTATATCCCCCATGCTTTTAAGATGTTATCCAAGTGCTGTTTGCACAGTTCAGTGGGTACTTTGGGGAAATCAACTAGCTCTTAAACATATTAATGACCCTTTGACTGCAATTTTCAGGCTTGTGCTGTAGTTAATAAAATAAGTGTCTTCAAGTGCTGTTAACTCCATCATCTCAAACCTATGTGTGAGACCCACAGAGTTTAATTTAATTAACAAAACATGACCAAAACAACAAAAAACTAATCAGTAGAAGTCGAGATTTTAACTTTTGAAGAATATCTGCAAGTATAGTGCTTGAAAGAATAAAGGCGGTCATTCTGACCGCGGCGGTCGGCGGTCGCCGCCCGCCAAGCGGTTCCCACCGAAAGACCGCGGCGGCCATTCCGGCTTTCCCGCTGGGCCGGCAGGCGACCGCCAGAAGACCGCCGGCTGGCCCAGCGGGACAGCCCCTTCAACAATGAAGCCGGCTCGGAATGGAGCCGGCGGAGTTGAAGGGGTGCGACGGGTGCAGTGGCACCCGTCGCGATTTGCACTGTCTGCTAAGCAGACAGTGAAAATCTTTGTGGGGCCCTGTTAGGGGGCCCCAGCACTGCCCATGCCAGTGGCATGGGCAGTGCAGGGCCCCACGGCACCCGTTCCCGCCATCCTGGTTCTGGCGGTGGACACCGCCAGAAACAGGCTGGCGGGAAGGCGGTCGGAATCCCCATGGCGGTGCTGCAAGCAGCGCCGCCATGGCGGATTCCCTGGGCCAGCGGGAAACCGGCGGGAAACCGCCGGCTCCCCTTTTCTGACCGCGGTTTTACCGCCGCGGTCAGAATCGCCAAGGAAGTACCGCCAGCCTGTTGGCGGTGCTTCCGCCACCCTCCGCCATGGCGGTCATGGACCGCCAAGGTCAGAATGACCCCCAAAGTGCCAACCGGGGCAATCTGGTCACACTACACCAGGTGAACTCTGAAAATTCAAGCCGACCACGGTGGAGCTTGGGTCAGATACAGAGACCAACCTTGTCCCTCTGAAATCAGTATCTTAGTTTGGAGTTGTGTCAACGTCGAGGAGAGATGTGAGGAGGGATGCAAGGAGCAGCAGTGTCAATGCATCGTCAATCTTGAGGTGTAGATGATGTTTGGGTTTTGAGCCTCACAATCAGAGATGCGTTGATGTTGATCCGTTTAGATGCAGGTGATGCCTCATCGTTGAGCTGCACTGCACGATGCGATGTCTCCTGCAGTGGTGGAAAACGGGATGGTTGGTTCCGACTGGTGCAACAACAGTGATCCATGCATTCTGGTAGGAAAGAGCTAGCAAGCCCAATTCCAAGGGCCCATGACTGGACTGGCATTGCTTGGCAGGGAAGTACTCAAAGATGATAGAGTTGTGGGAAGTCTTTGATGTCCCTAACAATTCAGAACAATATGCAAGCCAGCAAGCCCTTGGAGTCACTACCAGAAGGTGGTGCACTGCAAATTTATACAGAGAACCATATAACAAAAGGGCCAAGGTCAGTGTTAAAATGTAGAGAACAAAAATTATTACGCGTTTATTAAGTCATAAAACAATCCAAGAAAGTGAATAATTGATTGCCAAACAAATAGGCAAAGTGAATAACAAAAAAGAAAGAAACAATTATTATATAATGTGCAGCCAAGAAAACAAGAAATTCTTATGTCCTTGTTGTCGTAGCGAGTTCCTAAATAAGTAGTGAGTTCTTGATGAATGGCCAACACGTTTCGCCCAACATGGGGCTTCTTCAGGGCTAAAAACATAATCAAAAGAGACATATGTATTCCATGATATGGTGCAACATGAATACGTATGATAAACCAATAAAGACTACCAGTGAGACAGTAATTGTATGAAGAGTGTGTCAACAGATGATGGAGATTAGCCAACCCGTGCATAATAAGAAAAAATATATATAATAATTCTAATGATGTGTGTGTGACAAATTAGTAAATCATGTCGAAAGAAAAGAAAAAAGTTATCACAAGAGTAAAGCAGCCAACAGTGAGAAGAATGAATATCAAGTAGTGCAACAAGAAATGAGACGATATCATACCCCAATACAGTGTACGGTCAGTAGTAATAGCGCAATATATATTGGTATATGAATCACCTGAGGGAAAAATTCCAATGGAAAAAATGGTAAGTATAGTATGTAAAAGAATGTATATATGAAAGTAGAGACCCTCATAACAATGAGGGAAGAGGAAAGGAAGGGGAGAGGCTTACCGCAAAAAAGAATAACTGAGCGAGACACTCAGCAAAAAATAATAAGGAAACCGACAAATAACAAGTCCAATAAAAAAGGAATAATAAAAAGATGTTTGGCTCACAGGATAATATCTGAAAAATAAAAAGACCAAAGGGTCTGAAAGGGACTGTAATAAGTGGAATGCAATAAACGCAAGAAAAACAAAGAATAAAAAGTGCAAAAGACGAAAAACGAACCATAAAAAATGCCAAGGACTTACCAACGGTGACAAGATGCCAGCAAGTGCGATCGCGGTCAAAAACCACGAGAGGGATTCAAATAACAAAGAAGTATTCAGCGCAGCGAGCTGGTCAGAACTGTCAGCAAGTGCGGTCGCGGTCAAAGAACGCGAAAAGGATCCAACTAATGGAGATGTATTCAGCGCAGCGCGCTGATCTGAAATGCCAGTAAGTGCGGTCGCGGTCAGAGACCGCGAAAAAGGATCCCAGTAAACAAAGGTAAAGCCGGTCCCGAGGCACAGGATATGTGCCCGGGAACCGGAAGTAAAAAAAAAAAAAGGGTAAATTCCCCTATGGGAGAGAAAGTAGAAGTCAAAATAGAAGACGGACAAAGTCGCCCGCCATATTGGGAGGGAGGTAGTCAAAACGGGGAGGAAAGGGAAGGTAAATAAAACATATACCAATACAATTGTGAGCAATCAATAAAGGAATAAAGAATTAATGAGTATATCACACAGGATAAGAAAATAGAAAAGAAAAGGAAAAATGAATAATTACGGAAAAAGTGTGTTAATGGAAATAGTAAAAAGAAAGAGAGTAAAGGAAAGAGAGAATTTATGGCCATAGGAATCACCCCAATAAAAAAAGATGTCATATAATAAATCAAGTACAAATACATATTCGTAGAGAATGGGAACAATAAAACATGTAATATAGAGAATATAATATACAAAAAATAAGTGCAATATGAACAAATATCCACATTAATGTAACATAGTATATAGAAAAAAGCACAAAGTAACAAGTAACAAACAATAATGACCATGTACATAATAGTTAAAACATAACTGAAACAAAAGATATATGCCAACATATAACCATACAACAAATAATAATAAGATGCACAGAAATAATGAAGTTCATGATCAGAATTGTGACCTAGGTCTACCGCTTGTAAGCGGCAGATCCAGGCCGCCTCTTTCTGGCGCAGAGTCAATTCTCTGTCGCCTCCTCTCGGATTAACAGGAACATGTTCAATACCGTGAAACACATAGTAGAATCATTAGAATGAGCTAGTAACATGTGTGTAGCAAAAGGATAAGTGGAATCATGGTTTTTTATGGCTCGCAAGTGTTCCCGTATTCTTAGTTTCAAGGGGCGTATAGTGCTCCCCACATAAACTTTGTTACATGAGCAACCCAAAATATAAACAACATATTTCGTATTACAATTGATAAATTGCTGAATAGTGAAGTTTCTTGAGTTGTGGTAACAGAAATACCTAATTTTATCACAGCCAAAATTACAAACATTGCAACCATGACAAATGTAGAACCCTTTTGGTTTTGATGGAAGCCATGTGGCAGAGTGAGTAGAAGCAATGTAACTAGGACACAGATGGTTTCTAAGGGTTAACCCTCTGCGATAAGTAATCTTTGGTTTGCAAGATATTATACCCTTCAATCCTGGAACCTCAGTTAGGAGATGCCAATGGCGTCTAAGAATTTTGAAAATACCCGGGGTGTGGGCCGTGTATCGAGTCACAAAAGCTAAAAAGTTTTTGCCAGTCTGTCTGGTGCTCTGCGTGTTGATAGCCAATGTGTTTTTCCTAGGAGTTTTTGTAATACGACGAATTGCCTGTGTTAAGTTATGGGCATCATAGCCCCTAGTGATAAAACGATCACGCGTATACTGAATGTGTGTCAAAAAGGTGTCATTTGTGCTGCAATTTCATCTACACGTACCATTTCTCCAAAAGGAATGTTTTGAATCACCGAAATTGGGTGAAGTAGACTATTACATGCCGTAGATTTTCTAAAAAAGTGTACTCTGTATACTGTTGTTTTGTATGAAGAAAGTAATGTCCAGAAAATCAATAGTATTCTTGTGATATTGTAAACTGAGTTGTACATTATAGGGATTGTTGTTAAGAAAGGCATGGTATTCATTAAGCTGATCAATAGTCCCTTTCCAAATGATAATAATATCGTCAATGTATCGTCCCCAGAAGACAATCAAGTCAATCCATGGTGATGTTGTTTTACCCCAGGCATGTGTTTTTTCGTACCAGCACATAAATAAGCAGGCATACGATGGGGCAAATTTCGAACCCATCGCCATTCCTTGGGTTTGTTGGTACCATTTATTGTCATGCATAAAATAATTCCTAGATAGAATAATGTCAATCATCTCAAGAAGCATGTGATTGTGTGTGAGACACTCGGCAGTCCTAGTGTTGAGAAAAGTGGTGACTGCTTGAATCCCGAAGGGTTTGCGTATACACGTGTAAAGACTGTTAACATCCATAGTAACAAACAAAAGGTCTTCGGACCAAGTAAAGTCATCAAATTTGTTCAAAATTGTCAAATTTGTTCAAAATATCTTTGCTGTCCTGTATATAGGAAGGCAGATTAATGACAAATTTCTGTAAAAAGAAATCTACATATGCCGCTATTTTTTCTGTGGGCGAGTCAATTCCAGAAATGATAGGTCTTCCGGGGGGAAAAGTACCACCCTTGTGTACCTTAGGAAGTATATAAATACACAGAAATTTGGGGCTCGAGACACGTAGATATTTAAATTCATTATTAGAGAGTAGCCCTAGTTCATGCCAACCCCAAAGTTTGTTGTTGATGAAATCAGTTACATCACCTATAGGATTATGTGTGAGGTGTTTATAACACAAGTTGTCTATCAATTTCATTCATATAGTCCCTGTGGTTCATGATCACCACGTTTCCTCCCTTATCAGCCTCCCGTATAACAATAGATTGATCATTCTTAAGATTCCGAAGTGCTGCCCTCTCAGTGGCTGATAAATTGTTCACCTGATGCCAGTTGTGAATACGAGTGTTTGGTGTATGATGTAAGTACAAAGAGACTTTCTTGGTAAATAGATCAATGTTACCATGAGTATGGGCCGGTATAAATTTTGGTATATTGGTAGATGTTTTATTTACCTTCCCTTTCCTCCCCGTTTTGACTACCTCCCTCCCAATATAGCGGCTGCCTTTGTCCGTCTTCTATTTTTACTTCTACTTTCTCTCCCATAGGGGAATTTACCCTTTTTTTTTTACTTCCGGTTCCCGGGCACATATCCTGTGCCTCGGGACCGGCTTTACCTTCGTTTACTGGGATCCTTTTTCGCGGTCTCTGACCGCGACCGCACTTGCTGGAATTTCAGATCAGCGCGCTGCGCTGAATACATCTCCATTAGTTGGATCCTTTTCGCGTTCTTTGACCGCGACCGCACTTGCTGACAGTTCTGACCAGCACGTTTGTGCTGAATACATTTTCGTTATTTGGATCTTACCGTGAATACTTCTTTGTTATTTGGATCCCTCTCGCAGTTTTTGACCGCGATCGCACTTGCTGGCATCTTGTCACCGTTGGTAAGTCCTTGGCATTTTTTATGGTTAGTTTTTCGTCTTTTGCACTTTTTATTCTTTGTTTTTCTTGCGTTTATTGCATTCCACTTATTACAGTTTCTAATTCAGACTCTTTGGTCTTTTTATTTTTCAGATATTATCCTGTGAGCCAAACATCTTTTTATTATTCCCTTTTTATTAGACTTGTTATTTGTTGGTTTCTTTATTATTTTTTGCTGAGTGTCTCGCTCAGTTATTCTTTTTTGCGGTAAGCCTCTCCCCTTCCTTTCCTCTTCCCTCATTGTTATGAGGGTCTCTACTTTCATACATACATTTTTTTACATACTATACTTACCATTTTTCCATTGGAATTTTTCCCTCAGGTGATTCATATACCAATATATATTGCGCTATTACTACTGACCGGACACTGTATTGGGGTATGATATCGTCTCATTTCTTGTTGCACTACTTGATATTCATTCTTCTCACTGTTGGCTGCTTTACTCTTGTGATAACTTTTTTCTTTTCTTTCGACATGATTTACTAATTTGTCACACACACATCATTAGAATTATTATATATATATTTTCTTATTATGCACGGGTTGGCTAATCTCCATCATCTGTTGACACACTCTTCATACAATTACTGTCTCACTGGTAGTCTTTATTGGTTTATCATACGTATTCATGTTGCACCATATCATGGAATACATATGTCTCTTTTGATTTTGTTTTTAGCCCTGAAGAAGCCCCATGTTGGGCGAAACACGTTGGCCATTCATCAAGAACTCACTACTTATTTATGAACTCGCTACGACAACAAGGACATAAGAATTTCTTGTTTTCTTGGCTGTACATTATATAATAATTTTTTCTTTCTTTTTTGTTATTCACTTTGCCTATTTGTTTGGCAATCAATTATTCACTTTCTTGGATTGTTTTATGACTTAATAAACGCGTAATAATTTTTGTTCTCTACATTGTAACACTGGCCTTGGCCCTTTTGTTATATGGTTCTCTGTATAAATTTGCAGTGCACCACCTTCTGGTAGCATTTTCAGTGGAGCTTTTCTTTAGCTCTGCTTAGTTCTTTATTGCAGTAGGAACTATGATGTAGTTGCACGCTCGGTGTTTTCTTTATTGTTGATTTTTCCAAGTTTTTTATACTCAGGGGATACATATAGGGATAGTGCGTTTCTTAGGAGCTTACTGCATATCCTTTTTTTATGTTAAGCCCTTGGAGTCACTTTGGTTCAGGGGATGAAGGGATGCAGGTTCAGTCCTTCTCACTCCCTGGCAAGGAGGGCAAAAGAAGAAGGAGTCCAACAAATTCCAACAGAGTGACAGTCCTTTCAGCAGCACAGCAGTCCTTCTTCCTGGCAGAATGTCCTCAGGTCTGGAAGTGTACTAAAGTGATGGTGTCTGAGGTCCAGTACAATACATAGGGGGTTATTCCAACTTTGGAGGAGTGTTAATCCGTCCCAAAAGTGACGGTAAAATGACGGATATACCACCAGCCGTATTACGAGTTCCATAGGATATAATGGACTCGTAAGACGGCTGGTGGTAAATCCGTCACTTTTCCGTCACTTTTGGGACGGATTAACACCTCCTCCAAAGTTGGAATAACCCCCATAGTTGTGTTTGTAAAGTGGAGGGGATTTCAAACTGAGGCATTTGAAGAGCAGAAATTAATTGTCCTTCCTGTCCTGGCTTCAAACCCACTACAAAGGAGTATGCATCTCTTTGTGTGTGGACAGGCAGACCCCATTCAGGTATAAGTGTCAGCTCCCCCCATCTTGCTCAGGATAGCCCATCAAGACTTTAACGGCCCCTCAGGATGTCGATGGCCCATCAGGCACACCTAAGCTCCCTTTGTGTATGACTGTCTAGAAGGAATGCACAAAACACAGCTGTCACCCCCCCCCCCAGACGTGTGTTCATAGACAGGCAGAGAAACTAGATGATTTCAGGTAAAAAAACACCAACTTTCTAAAACTGGTATTTTCAGACTTACAATTTAAAATACGACTTCACCATCAGTTGTCTTTTTAAATTATTATTCCAGAGACACCAAACTTAGAGGTCCCATCACTTTCCAATTGGAAATTACATTATAAAATATAATGAGGCAATCCCAATGTTAACCTATGTGAGAGAAAGGCCTTGCAGTAATGAAAAATGAATCTAAGAGTTTTTCACTACATGGAAACAACTTTTTAAGTCCAACTTTTTAAATACACTGCATCCTGTCCTCGGGTCTGTCTAGGGCCTATTTTAGGGATGCCGTATATGTATTAAAAAGGAAGGTTTGGGCATTGCAAGAGGGATACCCATTTGACATTTTTAATGTACTTATAAGTCCTTTGTTGTGAAGTGGTATACCATCTAGCCAGGACCTAAAAATGAAATGCTGTTAGTGTGACTGCAGCACATATTTTGACTCCCACTTAAGTACAACCTTAAAACAGGTCTGAGGCCTGCCTCTGCAGTCTGTGTGCTGTTTTATACTGCCATGTCGACTTCCCAATAAAAAACCCTTGCTAAACTCTAAACCGCAGGTAGCCTTGTAAATGAAGGGTTAGGCATTTACTTTGTAGTTTTACATATCTGGGTAGTGAAAACTTCTTAAATCAGTTATTAACTACTGTGAGGCCTAACTCTTCCTATTGGATAACATTGGAGATTCCGTATTACATTTGATAAACTGTAACTTCCATATGGGGGAGCATTTAGCTATGTTATATTTGGTCCCTTTGGAACCGTAATGAAAAACTCTAATTAATAGTAAACTCAGGTTTTTGACCAGAGCCCTTTTGTGTATGTAGCTTGTCTTAGGTCACATATGTGGGTGTAAATGACAGACTTCCAGAAAGTCACACAACAGAGGCATTGGGTGTATCTGAATGGGCCATCTACTGACAAGATGAGGGTATGAGATAAGTAAAACCCCATTTGCAACTAAATAGGGAGTGGTCTGCTACACACAAAAGATCTGTCGCCTCCACACTGTCACAGCATCCAGCTTGGAGCCAGGAAATTCCATGCACTTCAAAGCATTGTCTGGATTTCTGTGTCATATTTCATTGTATTCTGGGGTGCCACATGATGTTTGGAGCATGGTATCAATTGGCAGTTTGAGCCTCCAATTGTTTCCTCTTCCCGTTTCAGCTTTGTAATTAATAGTCTTCCTTGTGTTTCATTTTGGTGTTACTTTCAGTGTCACATTTTCCCGAGGTAATTAACCACACTCGGCATGAAGATGGCCTGCTCTTAGATATGGCCTCCTAACTTATATTACACAGCTATTCACCAAACTACAACTAACAACAACAAACAAAAATATTAATCACATTGGCGAAACATAATGCATTTACCAATGCTTGTTCAACTACATGTCCGCGGTTATCGCTCTTATCTTTTAGGTGGTAGTTTTTACTAAAATGTTTAAAAATTCATAACTCTGGTTATACTGATTGGATTTTGGGTATTTTGGTGTCAAATCATTTATTACATTTTACTCTATTTTTAAAAATTGGTGTGGGATTCCTCTTGGGTTGGGTTTTTACCGTATTACTATTTTTGTGCTGCATAAATACTTTACACATTGCCTCTAAGGGCTCTGACTGCTTTCTGCCCTATGCTACCCAGGGTTAAGCACTGGTTAATTTACTGACTTTTTGTGGTTCACCCTGCAAGGGACTGCGGCTGTTGCTTAACCAGGGATCACACCCAGAGCAGTCAACAACCCAATTTCTTACAGTACCTTCTGCAGTTGCAATGTTTTGGTCTCCCATTAACCATATGTGTTTTTACTTTGCTTTAACCAATTGCAGGATTTTAGTTTTTGAAAATAATAGATTTAAATTGTTATAGGTTAAACAGTTGGAGTCCATTCAGTGCCCTTTGTAGATCTACTCCCATTTTATTCAGCAATGACGTGTCACCAACACATTGTAGCAGGGGCACATGTTCACCCCTTAGTTTTTGAGGATGTTTTTGACCAGCTCAAGAAAGAAAGAATGTCTCCGGTGTATAAATTGAATAGCACTGGTGCCAACGTGCAACCTTATTTTAGGCCTCCGTTTGTTGGGATTGTCTTTGCTACTGTCTTTCCATTGGCCGGTTTGATACGAACCTGTGTATTAGTATGTAGCAGTTTAACTGCTTAAATTGCTGTTCCATAATGTTTTATTTCTTCAGCTTTCCAGCAGGCTACTGCAGTTCACCCTATTAAGGACTACACTGTATCCAAAAAATAAATATCTGGTGTAGACCTCTGTTTTATGGCTGTGTTGGCAAGCAGATTAATGGGTGAGATGTTATTGAGAGTTTCACAACCTTTTCGAAAGCCAGTCTACAGTCTTGGCAGAAATTCTGATTGGCAGTCCAGTCCTCAAGTTCCTCCAACAAGACTCTGGTGAACGCCTTTGCATTCACATCTAAAAGTGAAACAGTTCTATAATTTTGGGGATGGTCTAGGGACCCTTCTTATGGATGGGATGGAGAATGGAGCCCCTCTGATTATCCGGTATCGTTCCTTCTGTCAGGACCCCAATATTAAGTGTTAACAGAGTGTTTTCCCCAGAGCTCAGATCTTGTTTAAAAACTGTTGACGGAACTTTGTTCGGACCAGGAGTACCATTACTTCTGATGGCTGTTACTAATTTCACTACTTTCGCAATTAAGATTATTAGTGGAGAATTGATGTTTGCGTGTTACTCCATGCTCACAAAAGTATCAGTTTCCTTGTCTCCTGCCATTGGAGTGGGAGTCCAAGAGACACATATTATTGGTGGGGCTCAGTGTTGCTTTGGCCGCGATGCAAACATGATAGGGGGCCAGACAGCTATTACTCCTAAGAGGACTCATCAATCTTATTTGTTTGCAGCAGCGGCTGACGCATAACTCAAGGGGAGGGGTGAGAGGGTGGATAAAATAAAATTGAAAATAAAAAGCACTTACCTTGACTCTGTCCCTGCTGCCTCCTGCTGCCTCAAGCTCTTCTTCTTCTGGTGTTCCAGCATTTACTGCTGGGGCACCAGCACACACTCCCCAGCAATCCTGGCACTGCTTTCATGCAAAACCTAGTTTGACAGCAGCACCAGGATTGATCTGAGTGGCAGTGACAACTGCTCAGACTCAGCCCTGAGGTCTGTGTAGTTTCTACAGTCTGGCTGTTCCACACAGCCTGGCTCAAGAAACCTAAGTGTGCATGTGTGTTTGGCCGGCCTCAGAGCTTGTGGTTCTTTCATTGCCCCAATCTGAGAAAGCTTTCTTTTTAGCTGTTTCTGCCTCATAATGACTTATTTTTGAGTTCCCCATGTGCACTTTCCCTATCTGCTTTTTATCTGTAAAGAAAGCTATGCATTCAAAATCTCTGGGATTTATTTTCAGTAGGACCCGAATTGCTGAAAATAATCTGAGTAGGGATTCTCTATTGAATATATCATGAAAGCCTTTGCTATGGTATTGAGATAGAAATACAATTGAGCGAGCCCTTAATTTATTGATATGCAATTTACATTGTAGGTTTCTGTTTTTTTCAGAGTGCTCGCTCCATGGGCCTGTGCCGATCCAGCTACTGGCTAAATTGCAGGGCCTCCTTGGCCATTCCAACACTCTACACTAAAAACCATTTTTCATCTCAACTCCCATAAATTGTTTATTCATTTGTCCTGCTTTTACTTGCATTGAGTGTGTCTGCCCTTGATTACTGACTGTCAATGTCACTCTATCTTGACTTGGTTTCTGGCTGAGAATGTCACTATCCTCCTTCTTTTGATATCTGTTGATAGAATTTTGGATTATCTGACCTGTTTGTACTGGGTTGCTGTGGGGATTGTGGTGTATTATATGGTATGGTTGTATGGCCTTACTGTGGAATACAAGTGCAAAACTGTCTTTGGTTCAGTCAGGTGTCTTTGTAAAACCTTTAGCTCAACCCTGGGTAGCTGTGGCTTTGAGCAGCAAAGTTTAAACAAAGGAACTGGTGTAAAACATTTAGAAGTCTCAAGCAACGAAATATGATATTCATCCAATATGAAAGATATACTACATGAATTTATAAGAATAGATTATGTTTTATGAGTTTTTAGAAATCAAGATGAGCAAAATCCACCAGAGGGCTGCAGAGATATAGATTTTCAAACAAAACATAAAATTAGGCATTTTAGTCCAAAGCAGAAACACACATTGGTAACTGCAAAGTTTAGCAACTTTTGAAAGTTTGAAAGAGTTGTGTTCAGCTTCTCCAACCAGGGTGGGGGTGACCAAATCCAGCAGGAACTAGGCCAGGGTGGCCAGCAGGGAAGAGTTAGACAGTTACCTGGTCACCAAATCCGTCTCCAGGCCAGTTCCACACTTTACATAAAGACTTCAATAGACTTCAATGGAGTGGATGCAAGATGCCGAAGAAGCAGAAAGATGTTCTGGGTGCTGTGCATCTACAGGGGTATCCTTGTAGTTATTCCTCGGTCCACGGGTAAGGTAGGGTGGCTTTGGCCATATAGGTCGGTTTCATTTGAAGTCCTCTTTGAACCATTAGAAGGCCAGCTGCGGCTGGGATAACAATCTCCATACAAAGTGAGTCCAGCAGTAATCTTTTATGGAAGGCTGGTGTTCCTTTTTGGGCACCACGCTGGACTCAGATGACAGTCCCAGATCAAGCAGACTTGGGTGTAACTTTCGGTCATTGAGGATCGATGTCTTAGAGTCATCAGCTGTGTTCAGCAGTGATTTGCAAAATGTGACTACTGACTTGCCAGTGTATGCTTCTTCAGGTTTGATGGTCCTGAGCTTGTTACAGTGGGTCGGCCGATAGACCCTTGGAGTCACTTTGGTCTGGGGCTCGGCATCGATTAGGTTTAGGGCTCAGCAGAACAGTTCTTCTTCTGTCCTTTCTCCACTTCCATCATGATCTGAGGTTCAGTGTGCCATGGGTGTCATATTTAAGCCCAGAAAGTGCTCTTGGGGATGATGCAGTCACAAGCCAATGGGCTACCAGGAACCCTCCTGTCCTGTGACAACTGTTAGCTATTTGTGGCATCTGGCAATCCCAGAAAGCACTATTTTGCCCACTCTCAAGATGTTGAACCTTTCCTTGGATGTGAGGAGCTTGGTAGCCCACCCTAGAGGTGTGGCTACCCGTGGGCTACTCAGCCACGGAAAAAACAGCTTGGGCACTGGTCTACCCTCTCTGTTCCTGCCACCTGCGTGACTACCTGAACAAAGGGACAGACCTCCTGGAGTGTGATTACCATTTGCCCACAAAAGGCGGCTATGCCTTTAAAGCTCGCCTTTTGGGCCAACACCCTGGATGGCTTCCTGCAAGGGGAGGTAACACCTCCTTCTGTAGCAGGCTACCATTGTTCCTGACTAGGAGTTGTTCATACTTCTCTTCAGGAGGTTGCCTGGTGTCTAGCAGCTGTGCAAGACCACAGGTCAAACTGGGCAACAGAGTGGTAACTTTCTAAAAGTTGCCTTTCCTTAAAATTGACATTAAATTTGACTTGGCCATCAAGTCAGGTTTAATGCCAAGATTAATTTGATATCTGAAGTACCTATTTTAGTAGTCCTATTCAGAAGTTCGCCGTACTGAGAGATCCGCTGATAACTGTGTTAGCCAATGGTGCTACTAACTTTTCCACAGCAAAAACAAGAAGTTGGAAGCTTTGCTGTTCAGACATATCAAAAGTACATGGCCTTCTTAATAATATACAGCTCCCTGTCTCAAAGTTCCATAGGCCTTCCTTAGGGGAGACGTACATATATTGTTAAGGGAAGTGAACGTTTTGCCATTGGTTTCAATGGGAAAGTTGAGCTAGCAGATAGTTATAGCCCATTGCCAATGAGCAGCACTCTAGCACTGTGAAATCAGTTCTCTCCACCTGAGTGTGTAGCTTCAGGACATATTGACACAGAGAGGAAGGAAGGGGACGCCCAAATACTTTACCAGATCAGCCAAATTTAAGTTAGCAATCAATGGGAGAATTATAAATGTCATAACCAGATTCCCTGACATCCATCCATTTTAAAACTGCTCTTCCAGGCTGGAGTAGCTGACTGGGGACCATTTTGTACTCTGCCACACTTGAAAAGGTAAAATCAGTGCTGCAGTCCTGGGGAACACTCTGGTGGTCATTATGACAATGGCGGTGACTGTTAAAGTGGCGGTAATACCGCCAACAGGCTGGCAGTAATTGCCGCCAAATTATGACCACGGCGGTGATAACTCCCATAGACAGCCAATGTACCACACCAACCGCCAAGGTGTTAACACCACTGACCATGGCGGTAGCCATCAACAGCCAGGTGGAAGACAAGGTACTGCCCACTATATCATGACATAGCAAACCACTAGGATTTCCGGGGCAATACCAACGCCATCAAAACCCAGCCAGAAACAGAACACAGAAGACGAAAGACTCACCATTAGAGACACAGAGAAGATCAACGCCGCCATGGAACTGGAACTTCAAGTCTTCCAGTTGCTCATCTACGCCATGCTCCACCTGGAACACCAAGGCAGATGAAGACGATGACGGTGAGTACAGCCGCCTAGCACACAAGGGAGGGAGGGATGAAAAGGAGAGTGACACGCACAACACACACCATACACACACACACCATACACACAACTAGCTGCAGAGGAAACCACAGTCTCATAGGACACACGTTATAATAATGCAAGGACAACAATTAGCCAGAACTGATAGTGTCATTTGATGTCAACAGCCACCATATTGTTCATGTGACAAGACAAATATGAGTCACTTTTCAGAAAGAGCCAATGGCCAGTCCAAAGCCACATTACACTGTGCAGGGGCATCATGTTGGGAATGGCCAGGCACCTCAGGGGGAAGGAAGTGGGGGGCACCTCAACTGAACTGGGGAACTTGCCCACTGGTTCTGGAGTGGGCTCCATGCCCATTTCACATTGCTGAGTAGTGCAAGGTCACAGTCTCTGAGGTGGGGACCTTGCCCACTGGTTCTGGAGGGGGCTCCTTGTACAACAGTCCCTGGGGGTGGCCTACATGCCTTCTGCTGGAGGTGAGGGCTGCTGTGTCCCAGTTGAAGGTGAGGGCTGCTGTGTCCCAGTTGAAGGTGAGGGCTGCTGTGCCCCAGCTGGATGTGAGGGCTGTTTTGTCCCAGTTGGAGGTGAGGGCTCCTTGCACACTGCTGTTGGAGGGGGCCTCTTGCGTCTCTTAGTTGGTGGAGTGGGATCCTTCCCTTTCTTGGGCGGTGGAGTGGGATCCTTCCCTTTCTAGGGGGGTGGAGTGGGATCCTTCTCTCTCGTGGGTGGTGCAGTGGAATCCTTCCCTCTCTTGGGTGGTGGAGTGGGATCCTTCCCTCTCTTGGGTGTTGGAGTGGGATCCTTTTCATTCTTGCCTCCAAGACTAGGAGGTGCCTCCACTGCCCCGTGGACTGTTTGGCTGAGGTGCTGCGATGGGTCGTTGTGACCCTGCTCTTATGGGCAGGACAGGGGGGTGAGGGGGGTAGGAAGTAAAGTTAGGCAAGAAAAAACTTCTTAGGGATGGTGTGGCGGGATGACGGAGGAGGGATGGGAGTGGAGGTTGAGGGAGTGGTTGTTGGAGGTATATGTCTGCTGGACGTGGGTGCAGGTGCAAGGGCAGTGTGCTGGTGTGAGTTGGATGGCTGTTGGGTGTCTGTGTGCATGTGTCTTTGTCTCTTAGGAGGTGGGGCAGACAGGGTGGAAGAGGACTCAGGGAATGCGTGGATGGATGTTGTGCAGGGGTCTGCAAGTGAGGTGTGTCTGCTGCTTGGTGTGGTGATACTGGTGGTCGCTGTTGATGCAGTGCATGCAGGTGTGAGTGTGGATGTGACAGTGAGGGAGGAGGGGAGAGACAATGGAGGCAGTGGATGTTGTTGTGTGTGTAACTGTCTGTTATTTGTGTGAGAGCTTGTGGCATGAAGAGTGCTGCCTGTATTTGCCTGTGACACTTTTGTGTGATGTTTTATGAGCATGCATCTCTGTATGTGTGCATGGGATGGGTTGGGGTTGAGGAGATTGGGACTGGGAAGTTGCAGTTGGAGGGGGGGCATTAGGAACAGGGACAATGGCTGCCATCAGAGAGAAGGCTAGAGCCTGGAACAATCTCTGTTGGACCACCAATCCACCGTGAATGCCCTCCAGCAATGCATTGCATTGCTGAATCTGGGATGCCAGCCCCTGGATGGCATTCACAATGGTTGACTGACCTACAGAGATGGATCTCAGGAGGTCAATAGCCTCCTCACTCAGGGCAGCAGAGCTCTCTGGGGCAGGGCCTGAGGTGCCCTGGGCGAAGGAGATGCCCACCCTCCTGGGTGAGCGGGTATGGGCAACTCAGTGAGGGGCTACTGGGAGGACAGAGCTGATATGGGGGTGGCAGCTGTACCTGTAGCTGGGGTGGTCCAAGAGGTGTCCGCCACCACCAGGGAGTTTCCATCGGAGGAGGAATCAGAGTCAGTGTTGTCACCTCCTGTCTCCGCGTGATGTACTCCTTGCTCTCTGTCCCACTGTTCCCCTCGGCGTCGGTGGACTCTGCCTCCTGGGTCCTGTGGGATGCAGCTCCCTCTGTCACCGGTGTCCCTGCTCCTCCACTAGATGATCCTAATGCATACATGGACAGGATGACATAAGAAACAAGCATTTACAATGCAATGGGTCTCGCATCTGCTCGAGTTAGAGCTATTGGCGTTATAAACTGCTAACCCGACTCTCCTTGCCACATAAATTGAAAATTGAAAGTTAAACACTTTCACATAAGGGAGCAGATTCACAGTGCCACGGCCGCCAGGAGCATCAGCGTGAAGTGATACACAAAAGGAAAAGAAGTTCGCTCAAACTTATCGGCAAAAGTGTATTCAGCCATGTAAGAGGGACGATGGCCAAGGCGGTAACTAAACCTCCCCAAGGAGGAACAAAAGGTAAACCATTTACCAGTGTAATCAAAGGATTCTTGAAGGGCAAGCCAACGAACGAGTGGTAGTGATGGGCTTGAGGTGAGCATTGTTACAAGCCCAGATACACACCAACACGTCGGAAAAGCAGCGCATGCGCGCTGCAATGCTCGAGCTAAAAAGGGGGGAGAGAGAGAAAGGGAGCACTAGGTAAATTGCAGCACCAACACCACAGATGGCATACACATTACCGTCACACACAGGGATCAGGATTGAGCACCATGCATCGCACTGGCATTCCATTGGCTAGGTACCACAGCAATATGTGAGCCAACCCCCGCCAACTGCAACCCTCGTGGGAGTCACTAAGCCCTGTCTGACATGGAATAGAACTTAGCTAGGTTACCAGATCTAGCAGTACAACCATTACTGGATCACACTGTGATGTCTGTCCTGGCATTAAGGGGCACCCACTATCTGACACCCACCACCAGGATCCCATGCCACCTACCAATTCTAGTTGTAACGCCCACTTTACTCACCCCCTTGTGGCTGCTGTGATGCCCTCAAGCGCCCATCCAGCTATGGGTAGGCCACCGCCAGTATGCAGGCCATCAGGGGGGTCAGGTTCTGACAGGCACCCCGCCCTCGTTGGAAGGCCAGCCCCAGCTGGGCCTCCACGGTCTTCTGGGCCCAGCGTCTCAGGTCCTGATACGTTTTCCTACAGTGGGTGCCCCACCTGCTCTAGACCCCCAGGGTCCACACGTCCTTGGCGATGGCATACCACAATCCCTTCTTATGTTGGATGCTGACCTGCAGAGGAAACACAGACATGGGGGCAGCATTACACACATACAATCCAGCCTGTCACACATATAGCCCACAAATCCCATTTCTACATTTCTATCTCCATTGGCACACACATCACCCAGTGCCCACCATGTGCACTACCACCAGACATACCACCCCCCCCAAATGACACAATACTTGCACACACATCTCCTTGCAACCTCGTCACATGCATCAAGCCCAAGGTGTACTCACCTGTTGGTCTGGAGGCCCATACAGCTGTCCATACTGGGGAAGGACCCCATCCACCAAGCTTTCCAACCCCTCCAAAGTGAAGGCATGGGCCCTTTCCCCAGTCACACGGGCCATGGCAGGATTCAGACACAGGTCACAGCAGCACATGCAGTGTAGGTGTTGTCCTGTGGAAAGTCAGGAATCAAGTGAGGTTCTAGACAGAAAATGGCAGTCACGTCTGCGGCGGTGTACACCGTCACCGCCATTGGTGATCCCAATTGGCCACTGTACTCCATAGAGCCCCATATTAGCCAATGAGGAATATCATGGCGATGCAAGATGGCCTTCTGCCATGACGCCCAACGGAGGTGGAGTTTCCTCACTTCCACCTGTCCCTACATACAGGACAGGCGGTCGCCATTTTATGGTGGTGGACAACATTCAGTTAAACGAGAACTGCGTAATTTCTATAATTTGCACATCCATTGCCATTTCCATTGCCCCATCACATTACTGCTCAATTTACACTGAGGCGGTGGTTCCATTGTTCAAATTGTGACACCCTACTCACTCTTGGGTCCCTTAGATACCTACCACTGTGGACGAATCATAGGAGGAGACAAGACCCCGTGTACAGACCCCTTGTGGACTTAGCTACACTGGAGGACAGGCACTTAATACTGACCTATAGACTGGACAAAGCCACTATAACAGAGCTGTGTGCTCTATTGGAGCCTGATCGCCCCCTAGCAACAATGAACAGGTGTTCAGGAATTGGAAGAGTTTTCACTCACTCAATGTGCAAATGGTGTGCCTGGCTGACCAGTACATCTCCCACGTCACTGCCAAGTATCCCGGGTCGGTGCACAACGCCTTTGTCCTCAGGAATAGCAGCATCCAAAATGTGATGGCCCAGCTACAGAGGCACAGGATGTGGCTAATTGGTGAGCCTGACTCCCCATCCAAAGTATGTCAGTGTATGCCTTCTGGTGTTAAGCCCATAGCATTGTTAAAGGCTAGTGTTTGTCCCTCAAGACTTGCAGGTGACTCTGGCTACCCAAACCTATCATGGCTCCTGACTCCTGTGAGGAATGCCAGGACAGGAGCTGAGAATCGTTATAATGATGCACATGGGCGAACCAGGAGAATTATTGAAAGGACCTTTGGCCTCCTGAAGGGCAGTTTCAGATGCCTCCATCTAACAGGTGGATCCCTGTGCTACTCACCTGAGAAGGTCTGCCAGATAGTACTGGCATGCTGCATGCTGCACAACCTGGCCCTCAGACGACATGTACCTTATCTGCAGGAGGAGGAGACTGGAAATGTCCCTGTGGCAGCAGTGGACCCTGAGGACAGTGAGGATGAGGAGGCAGAGGATAAGGATGTGGACAACAGAACATGAGGTGAAAGTCAAAACTTCTAATGACACATAGGTGAAACAGTGGAACTGACCAGTCCTCTGATTATTGATGTTTTCTATGTGGCTGTAGCAGGATGGCATTCACTTCCTTTGCATCTCTACTTTCTGTCACCTATGGATTCTCATTTTACAGATGTTGGTGATGTAACAACTGTGTACTGATGTGATCTACAGACAGATACAGGTCATTAAAGGTATGCTATCACAGTGTTCAGATCATTTGCAAATGATGTGACTGTTTCCATATATGCACATTGTTAGACTTTTCATCCTTGGCGTGGTGTCCCTTAACTTTTTGCCTCTGCTCCCCAGGTTGTTAATGTGTGCTGGACTCTGATTTTACTGTTTTTGTTACTATTGGCACTTTACCACTGCTAACCAGTGCTAAAGTGTAAGTGTTCCTTTACAAAATGTGTATGTAATTGGCTTATCCGTTATTGGCATATTTAGTTTACTAGTAAGAACCTAGTAAAGTGCACTAGAGGTGCCAGGGCCTGTAAATCAAATGCTACTAGTGGGCCTGCAGCACTGGTTGTGCCACCCACATAAGTAGCTCTGTAATCATGTCTCAGACCTGCCATTGCAGTGTCTGTGTGTGCAGTTTTAACTGTAAATTCGACTTGGCAAGTGTACTCACTTTCCAGGCCTAAACTTTCCCTTTTCTTAACGTCAGACAGCCCTAAGGTAGGCCCTGGGTAGCCCCAAGGGCAGGGTGCAGTGTATGGTTAAGGTAGGACATAAAGTAATGTGTTTTATATGTCCTGACAATGAAATATAGCTACATTTGTTTTTCACTGTTGCAAGGCCTCTCTCTCTCAAAGGTTAACAAGTGGGCCACCTTTAAATCTGATTAAAGTGTAGATTCCCTTTGGGAGCAGATGAACATGTGGAGTTTGGGGTCTCTGAGCTCACAATTTAAAAATACTTCTTTTAGTAAAGTTGATTGTAAGATTGTGTGTTTGAAAATGCCAATTTTAGAAGGTGAGAATTTTCTTGCTTATACCATTTCTGTGACTCTGCCTGTTTGTGGATTCCCTGTCTGGGTCAGTTTGACAGTTGGGCTGGTTGCACCTCACACTAGACAGTAACACAAAGGGAGCTGGGGTGTAGTCTGCATTTCCTGATGAGCCATCTGTGCTAGGAGGGAGGGGAGGAGTGGTCACTCACACCTGAAAGGGCTGTGCCTGCCCTCACACAATGCAGTCTCCATCCCCCTGGTGAGTGTCTGGGGCCTGGCCTGGGCAAGGCAGGATTTCACATTCAAAAGAGACTTTACTTTGAAGTAGGCCTACTTCAAAGGAGAAATTGGGTATAAGAAGGGCACCCAAAACCACAGACTTCAGAAACCCTTATGGAAACAAGAGGAACCTCTGCCTGGAGAAGAGCTGAAGAGCTGAGGAAGAGGATCTGCTTCTGCCAGAGTAAGAGGGCAAAGACTGGACTTTGTGTGCCTTCCATCTTGAGAAGAAATCTCCAAGGGCTTGATTTAGAGCTTGCCTCCTTGTTTTTGAAGTCTCAGTGACAACAAATACTTCATCCTGCCAGCACCTGGAGTCTCTGTAGAGACTCCTACTGTGCCCTGTGGTGCCCATCCAGTTCCTGGGACCCTGAAAGGAGAGCTGGCAGCCTAAAGACAAGTAAATCCACGCACAGGGCACTGTGCGGGGAAAAGATTGACGCAACTCTGATCTGCGGCTGAAGAAACGACGCTTCGCCGGCTCCACAGCTAAGAAACGACACTCACAGGGAACGCGACTGAAGAATCAACGCACGGAGCAGGAGAAACAACGTGCAGCTTTGCTGATGGAGGCTGGGAAATCACAACCCGCTCTGCGGGGTTTTCGGATCATCGTGCGGCTGGATTTCCGATTCAAGTACCACTGTGCATGGAAAAACAACGCAAGGCCTGCCCAGACCCGAGAGTGCAGACCGGATCGACGCATCGCTCTCCTGAGGAGAGAAGAAATTATGCTCCCGACCTGGTGAAAGGAGAAACGACGCACAGTCCCGCTTGTGAGTTGAATCAACGCCTCGCAAGCCCTTTTTGATGCGGACTCACCCGTGCGGGGTTATTTTTGACGCGCCCAACGTACTTTTTCACACTGACAGCGTTAGTGTGTGTTTAAAACTACATAAAGGCTCTTTTTGATTTTTAATTGGTAACTTGACTTGTGTATTGTGGATTTTTGTCGTTTTGGTCTTGTTTTGTTTAGATAAATATTTCCTATTTTTCTAAACCTGTGTTGTGTCATTTTGTACTGTTTTCATTAAGTTACTGCGTGTTTTGGTACAAATACTTTACACCTAGCACTCTGAAGTTAAGCCTACAGCTCTGCCAAGCTACCGAGGGGGTAAGCATGGGTTAGCTGAGGGTAATTCTCTTTTACCCTGACTAGAGGGAGGGTCCTTGCTTGAACAGGAGGTAACCTGACTGTCAACCAAAGAGCCCATTTCTAACACAAATTTCCATCACATAAAACACTTTCACTCAAGTTGTGTTCAAGGGTGTTTATTGTGGTGCAAATAATTGACGGAAAAGTGCAATGGAATGAGGTGATGGTTGAGGAAAGTCTAGGGTATTGTTCCATTCTGTTTGTAGCACAGGTCCAGTGTCTAAGGGGCCATAGGAAGGGGAGCAAAGGCAGTTCAAAGTGGACAAAGTGACAGGGAGGACACATGCGGGACATTCAGGAGGGTCTCATTTCCTGGCGGTGGTCTTGGTAAGTGTCTCTGGCTTCTGTCTGGGTCGCAGGAAACGTTTGCGGGTGGTTCAAATCTGCAGGGGGAGGGGTGCTGGTGGCCTGTGGGTCCTATGGCAGAGCCTCCTGCCCACTATCTGCAGTGGAAGTGGTGGGCTGGTCAGTAGACTGGTTAGTGGTAGGGGCCCGCTGGTGAGCTGTCCATTCCCTCATGATGCTGGCCATATCTGCCAGCACCCCTGCTTTGGAGACCATGGTGGTGTTGCGAGCCTGCAAATCCTCCCTGATCTCCTGATGGTTTACCTCCTGCAGCCGCTTGTTCTCCTGCATGTTGATACGGATCTGACCCATCTTGTCCTGGGATTGTTGGTAAGACCCCAGGACATTAGTGAGTGTCTCCTGGAGAGTCTGTTCTTTGGGCCTGTCCTCCCCCTGGTGCACAGCGGTCCTCCCAGTGTCCCTGTTCCTCTGTGCCTCTGTTCCCTGAACGGTGTGCCCACTGCTTTTGACCCAAGGTCCCTGATTGTCTTGGGGGTGACTTGTGGACTGGAGTCCCTGTACAGGTAGGCACACTGCTGATTGACATGTCCTGGGGACACAGGTGTGGGGACATGGGTGGGTGCTGTGGTGTTGGATACTGATGGGGGAGGTTCTGTTGTAGACTGTGAGTGGGCTGGGGTGGCCGACTGACCAGTGGTCCCTGATGGGCCAGGTAGTTCATCCAGATCCTGAAGTCCAGAAATTCTGTCATCACTAGGGGCATCTTCAGTTGGGGAACTGGATAGTTGTGGCACCTCTTAACTGCTGATATTGGCTGGGGCATCTTTGGAGATATAAGTGGTGTATTATACTTCATGTCTGTGACATATTGTACATCCCTAGCTTCCCCTCTATTGTTGCTGTTGCCCTGCCACCTTTGTTTGTGTATGGTGATGTATTGTGGGATTGTTAGTTCTCCATGCTGTGCATGCTTTGGTGATGGGTGTACATGCAGAGCTGGGAGGGCTGTCCATGCATTGGTATAGCATGCAGGGCTTGGCATTGGAGTTAGTCAGGTGTGTAGGTTCAGTTGGTGGGATGGATTGGAGTAATGGGAGTGAGGGTGAGGGGTGTGAAGGCATGCAGGTATGGGGGGATGATGAGTAGTAAATATTGACTCACCAGTGTCCAGTCCTCCGGCTACTCCAGTGAGTCCCTCAGAATGCAGGATTGCCAAGACTTGCTCCTCCCATGCTGTGGGGGAGGACGTGGGGGGTCCACTGCCAGTCCTCTGGATGGTGAGCTGGTGCCTTGCTGCCTCGAAATGTAACTTCCCCTATAGGTTGTTCCACCTCTTCCTGACGTCGTCCCTTGTTCGTGGATGCTGTCCAACGGCGTTCACCCTGTCCATGATTCTCTGCCATAGCTCCATCTTACTGGCAATGGATATTTGCTGTACCTGTGCTCCAAACAGCTGTGGCTCTACCCAGACTATTTCCTCCACCATGAACTGCAACTCCTCATCAGTGAAACGGGGGTGCCTTAGTGGGGACATGGGTGTTGTGTGGTGTGTGTTGTGCAAAGGGTGTTAAGTGATGTGCTGGGGTGTGGGATGTGGGGTGCACGACGGATGAATGGGTGTTTGTGGTATGTGTGTGTAGTTGCCTCAGTGGTCTTCGTGTTCATCTCATGGTGATTATTGGTATTCGTAAGGGGTTGTGTGTAATGTGGTTGTGTGTTTTATAGTGGTGTGGGTGGGTGTGGTGTGTGTATCAGTGTCAGATGTGATTTTCGTTTAGGCCAATGTTGTGTTGTTTTGGATTTGGGTGGTCATTCTGAGCGCGCCGGTGTGTACCGCCAATGGTTTACCTCCACTGCATGTCCGCAGTGGTGATTCTTGGGTCATAATGGGGTGGGCCTTGTTTTGTTGGCATAACGGTATAGGTGTTCATACCGACACGTTACCACTGACCTTTGGGCTGGCGGATTTGTGTATCTGGCAATATTCTGTCGGTTTGGTATGTGTGTGTCATAATATGGTGAACGGATACTCGCCACTATGGCGCTATGTTGACGGCCATCACCGAAGCGGTAAGCGGCATTTACCACCAATGTCATAATGAGGGCCTCTGTCTTACTTGCCCTGGCTACCCTTGGTAGCAAATACTAGGGACACATAAGTAAGTCAGTTTATGCCAAATGGGGGTAGCCAATTAAACATACATTTTGGAATGGCTTAGAACACTGGCACTGAGATCTGGTTAGCAGGCCTCAGTGTGCTTTCAGAGTTGAAAGACCACAAGCTAGTAGTCCAAATGGGGGCAAAAAGTGGGGTGAACCAGAAAATAGCCTATTTCCTTAAAGACGCAGTGTATATTGTGTTTGTTGGAGAGCTTGTTTGCCTGTATTTCTCGTATACCTCCTTCATTGTTATTGTCATACTTCAAGGCTTCATAGAACACTGGAAGACATTTCTTGTCCTCCTTAGGTTTGCCCACCCCTCGTGGGGTTTCGTTTACTTTGACATGTTGCATTCAACCACTCTCCCTGGCTGAAAGCTTTAGCTGGTTCAGTCAACTAGTCTTCTAAGTGTTCAACAAGCAGTTCCTCTATTTTTATTGTTTTTACTCCTGGTTGATCTACAATTTACTCTTCCAGAGTACCTGGTTCTTGGTGAGGGAGTACTAGCTGATTCCATTATTAGTTTTTTTTTCCTGATGCTTCAAGTACATTGCGTTGGCCCTTCCGTAATTTACTAGGGTAGAAGTATAAGAGATTGCCTCCATTGTTTCTTTTTTCTCTTTAAGAAGGTTTTTGAATCTTTTTTTAATTCTTTGACAATTTGCCCAAGGCAATGTCTCTCGTGTCTTCCTCATTAGAAAGTGATTCTGAATACTCTAGTTTATCACTTTTATCTATTAAATTTCTTACTTTGGGGGTTATTACAACTTTGGAGGAGGTGTTAATACGTTCCAAATGTGACGGATATACCACCAACCGTATTACGAGTTCCATAGGATATAATAGACTCGTAATACGGCTGGTGGTATGTCCGTCACTTTACTGTCACTTTTGGGACGGATTAACACCTCCTCCAAAGTTGTAATAACCCCCTTTGTCCATTATTTTCTCAGGTTATGGTAATTGTTGGTTACTGTTTGAATGTTTTCCTCTATCATGTTTGATATAGAGCTAGTATCCTCACTTAGCTGATTGTGATGAGCCATTGTGTTGATTTGTTTCACCTCATTACTATTTTGATCTGATCATCCTCTTCAGCTGTTATCATTTCCAAGTCTGGAAAGGACTTATCTCTTGTTTGAACCCCTAAATCCCTTTTCAATCTGTAACCATCCTGAGATCATGGAATCTATGACACTTGGTAGTATTCCCCATTTATCAATGATATCACTACTAAGAAGTATATCCCGGGAGGTGTGCCTATCTTTCGTGTCATCAGTTTGCAGTCCAAGTCTAGCAGTTTTGTTGCACTGCTGGATTAAATTTCGATTTTTCAGTTCATTTTAACTGACTGCACATTGAAGGTGTCTTCCGCTGAGGTTAAGAGCCATTTCTTTGAATTTAGTGGGGCTGCTGATAGATTTATTGTGGTGTTCGGTGTCCTGGAAGACCCCTTACAGTTCTCCTGGGGCACATGGTTAAGTTGATATGGTGAATATGTTGATGTTCTGAGTTATTTCTTATTGTGCAACATTTAATCAGCGAGGGCCTTTAAGGAGTGCCCCATTCCTTTTTCCCTGGCCTTATATTCACATGCACTATGTGTTTCTCTCTCTTCTGATTTCTTCCAACGTCTCAGGGGTGCGCAGCATCTAATATTACATCAACCAGGTTATTGTGACCATTAGTGTCCTCAAGTTCCTCCAACAAAACTCAGGTGAACGCCTTTGCGTTCACGTCCAAAAGTGCAACAGTTCTATAATTTTGGGGATGGTCTAGGGACCCTTATCATGGATGGGATGGAGAATGGAGTCCCAGCATTACTTCTGAGGACTGTTACTAATTTCACTGCTTTCGCAATTGAGATTATTAGTGGAGAATTGACTTTTGCATGTTCCTCCATGCTCACAAAATTATCAGCTTCCTTGTCTCCTGCTATTGGAGTGGGAGTCAAAGAGGCACATATTATTGGTGGGGCTCGCTGTTGCTTTGGCCTCGATGTCAACATGATAGGGGACAGACAGCTATTACTCCCAAGAGGATTGATCAATCTTATTTGTTTGCAGTGCCGGCTGCCACAAAACTCAAGGGGAGGGGCGGGAGAGGATAAAATAAAAATAAAAAGCTACTACCTTGTCCCACTAGCCTCCCGCAGCCTCCTGCCGCCTCAAGCTCCTCTTCTTTTGGTGTTCCAGCATTCACTGCTGGGACACCAGCACAGGCTCCCCAGTAATCCTGGCACTGTTTTCATGCAAAACCTAGCATGAAAGCAGCTCGAGGATTGGTCTGAGTGGCAGTGACTGCTGCTCAGACACTGCCCAGGGATCTGTGCAGTTTCTACAGCATGGCTGTTAAACACAGCCTGGCTCAAGAAACCTAAGTGTGCACGTGTGTTTGGCCGGCCTCAGAGCTCGTGGTTATTTAATTGCCCCAATCTGAGAAAGCTTCCTTTTTAGCTGTTTCTGCCTCATAAGAGCTTATTTTTGTGTTCCCCATGTGCACATTCCCTATCTGCTTTTCATCTACAAAGAAAGCTATGCATTCAAAATCTTTGGGCTTAATTTTCAGTAGGACTGGAATTGCTGAAAATATTCTGAGTAGGGATTCTCTATTGAATATATCAGGAAAGCCTTTGCTATGGTATTGAGGTGGAAATACGATTGAGTGAGCCCTTAATTTATTGATAGGTAATTTACATTGTAGGTTTCTGTTTTTTTCAGAGGGCTCGCTCCATGGGCCTGTGCCAATCCAGCTACTGGCTAAGTTGTCAGGACCTCCTTGGCCCATTCAACACCCTACACTAAAAGATGCTTTTTCATCTCAACTCTCCATAAATTGTTAATCAATTTGTCCTGCTTTTACATTCATTGAGTATGTCTGTCCTTGATTACTGACTGTGAATGTCACTCAATCTTGACTTGGTTCCTGGCTGAGGATTTCACTATCCTCCTTCTTTTGATATCCGTTGATAGAATTTCGGTTTATCTGACACGTTTGCACTGGGTTGCTGTGAGGATTGTGGTGTATTATATGGTATGGTTGTGTGACTTGACTGAGTAATACACGTGCAAAACTGTCTTTGGTTCATTCAGTCTCCCTTGTAAAACCTTTAGCACAACCCTGGGTAGCTGTGGCTTTGAGCAACAAAGCTTAAACGAAGGAACTAGTGTAAAACATTTAGAAGTCCCAAACAATGAAATAAGATATTCATCCAATATGAAAGATATCCTACACCAATTTATAAGAATAGATTATGTTTTATGAGGCTTTAGAAATCAAGATGAGCAGAATCCAACAGAAGGCTGCAGAGATATAGATTTTCAAACAAAACCTAAATCTAGGCTTTTTAGCTCAAATCACAAACACACAACGGTAACCGCAAAGTTTGGCCACTTTTGAAAGTTTGAAAGAGTTGTGTTCAGCTTCTCCAGCCAGGGTGGGGGGACCAAATCCAGCAGGAACTAGGTCCGAGTGGCCAGGAGGGAATAGTTGGATAGTTACCTGGTCACCAAATAAGTCTCCAATTTAGTTCCACACTTTACATCAAGAGCTCGTTAGACTTCAATGGAGTGGATGCAGGATGCTGAGGAAGCAGAAAGAGTCTCTGGATGCTGTGCATCTACAGGGATATCCTTGGAGTTATTACTCGATCCACGGGTATGGTAGGGTGACTTTGGACACATAGGTCAGTTTCGCTCAAAGTCCTCTTTGAACCATTAGAAGGCCAGCTGCTGCTGGACTACCAATCTCCATACATAGTGAGTCCAGCAGTAATCTTTTACGAAGGCTGGTGTCCCTTTTTGGGGACCAAGCTGGACTCAGATGACAGTCCCAGATCAATCAGACTTGGGTGTAACTTTCAGTCATTGAGGATCGATGTCTTAGGGTTGTCCAGTAGTGGTCAGCAGTGATTTACAAAATGTGTTTACTGACTTGCCAGTGTATGCTTCTTCAGGTTTGATGGCCCTGAGCTAGTTACAGTGGGTCAGCCAATAGACCCTTGAAGTCACTTTGGTCAGGGGCTCAGGAGCGATTAGGTTTAGGGGTCAGCAGATCAGTTCTTCTTCAGTCCTTTCTCCATTTCCATCATGATCTGAGTTTCAGTGTGCCATGGGTGCCATATTTTTGCCCAGAAAGTGCTGTGGGGGATGAAGCAGTCACTAGCCAATGGGCTACCAAGATCCCTCCTGCCCTGTGACAACTTTCAGCTATTTCTGGCGTCTAGCAATCCCAGAACGCACTATTCTGCCCACTCTCAAGATGTTGAACCTTTCCTGGGATGTGAGGAGCTTGGTAACCAACCTAGAGGTGCGGTTACCCACGGGCTACTGATCCATGGAAAAAACTGCTTGGGCACTGGTCTGCCCTCTCTCTTCTGTCACCTGCTTGCCTACCTGAACAAAGGAGCAACCCTCCAGGAGTGTGATTGCCATTTGCCCCCTAAAGGCGGCTATGCCTTTAAAGTTTGCCTTTTGGGCTGGCACCATGAGTGGCTTCCTGCAAGGGGAGGTAACACCTCCCTCTGTAGCAGACTACCATTGTTCCTGACTAGGAGTCCTTCACACGTCTCCCAAGGAGGTTGCCTGGTGTCCAGCAGTTGTGCAAGGCCACTGGTCAAAGAGGGCAACAGAGTGGTAACTTTCTAAAAGTTGCCTTTCCTTAAAAGTGACATTAAATTTGACTTGCCCATCAAGTCAGGTTTAATGTCAAGACTAATTTGATATCTGAAGTACCTATTTTAGTATTCCCATTCAGCATTTAGCTGTACTGAGAGATCAGCTGGTAACTGTGTTAGCCAATTGGGCTACTGACTTTTCCACAGCAAAAACAACAAGTTGGAAGCATTGCTGTTAGGACATATCAAAAGTATACGGCCTTCTTAATAATATACAGCTCCCTGTCTAAAAGTTCCATAGGCCTTTCTTAGGGGAGACATACATATTTTGTTAAGGGAAGTGAGAGTTTTGCCATTGTTTTCAATGGGGAAATTAAGCTAGCAGATAGTTTTAGCCCATTGCCAATGAGCAGCACTCCAGCACTGTGAGATCAGTCCTCCGCACCTGAGTGTGTAGCTTCAGGACATACTGACACAGAGAGGAAGGAAGAGGACGCCCAAATACTTTACCAGATCAGCCAAATTTAACTTAGTAATCAATGGGAGAATTATAAATGTCATAACCAGATTCCCTCACATCCATCCATTTTAAAACTGCTCTTCCAGGCTGGAGTAGCTGACTGGGGGCCATTTTGTACTCTGTCACACTTGAGATGGTAAAATCAGTGCTGCAGCCCTGGGGGGCACTCTGTCTTACTTACCCTGGCTACCTTTGGTAGCAAGTACTAGGGACATGTAAGTAAGTCAGATTATGCCAATTGGGGGTAGCCAATTCAACCTACATTTTAGAATGGGTGAGAACACTGGCACTGAGATCTGGTTAGCAGGCCTCAGTGTGCTTTCAGAGTTGAAAGACCAGAAGCTAATAGTCCAAATGGGGGCAAAAAGTGGGGTGAACCAGCAAATAGCCTGTTTCCTTACAGACGCATTGTATATTCTGTTTGTTGGAGAGTTTGTCATAATGTCCCTTCTCTTTTTTTAAGTGATTTTGGTTATGGCCATTGATGGGGTTCATGCTTATGCTCGTTTCATCTTCCGATACAACACTTGCAACACGTGCATGTTGAGTGATTTCCCCTCTGACTGACGACAGTGTAATGATTTCTATACCTTTGATGCTATTGATATCCCCTTGAGTCATGTCCACTATAACTTCCATGTCTCATTCACTGTAATGTAGTTTTCTTTGATGCTATTGGTATCCTATTAAGTCATTTCAACTGTATCTTCCATGTCTTCTTCACTGTAATGTATGTTTTTTTAATCTGAGGTAAACTCCGGCTTCCCTTCTCAGATGGTGAGATGGTGGCTGAACTTTTCCAGTAGTTTTTTAGAGAACCATTTGACCCTTTAGCCCTGCCAGAGGCATTTCCAACCTTTTGGAGTTTAGTTTTAGTGCAAGTTTTCATTATCTTAATTACTGCTAGAATTGGCCTGTTAAGACCACTTTCAATCAATCAATCAGTAGTTGTTGAGCGTGCCTTATCACCCATAGGGTCTCAAGGTGCTGTTTTGGGTGCGCTGATCACTCGAATAGCCAGGTCTTGAGCTCCTTCCTGAATTGCTTCAGTGATGTGGCCTGTCTGAGGTTGAGTGGGAGAGTATTCCATGTCCAGGCTGCAAGGTAGGAGAAGAATCTGCCTCCGGCTGTGCTTTTCCTGATTCTGGGGATGGCAGTGAGAGCGAGATGGGACGATCAGAGTTGCCTGGAGGAGGTGTAGAAGGTCAGGCGGTGGTTGAGGTAGTCTGGTCAGATGTTGAGACGTGCCTTGTCGGTGTGAGTCGGTGGCTTGAAGGTGATGCATTTGTCGATCGAAGTAAGTGGAGGTCTCTGAGGTGGGCGGAGATGTGGCTGTGGCAGGACATGTCCAGGATGAGTCTGGCTGTTGCATTCTGATTTCTCTGTAGCCTTGCTTGTAGCTTCTATTTGAAGCCGGCTTAGAGTGTGTTGCTGTAATCCGATTTGCTGCTGACTAGAGCGTGGCTGTCCGCCCTTCTAGTCTCGGTGGGGATCCAATTGAAAATCTTGCGAAGGAGATACAGGGTGTGGAAGCAGGATGAGGAGACGGCATTGACATGACAGGTCATAGAAAGCGTGGTGTCCAGGATGATGCCCAGGTTTCACATGTGGTCGGTGGGGGAGTTTCCTAGGTGGCTGGCCACCAGGAGTGGGTGGAGCTGAGTACGAGGATCTCTGTCTTGTCCGAGTTGAGCCTCAGGCAGCTGGCATCCGTCTAGGTGGTGACTGCACTCATACTGTTGTGAAAGTTTCTCTTGTCTGTTGATGAGTCGTCGGTCAGGGAGAGGATCACCTGGGTATTGTTGGCAATGTTCAGTCCGTGCTGTCTGACCATTTTGGTGTGCTGCACCATGTAGATGTTGAAGGGTGTCGGACTTAGTGAGGATTCTTGGGGAAATCTGCAGAAGGCTTCTTTGGGAGCTGAAGTGTATGGTGGGAGTCTGACACTTTGGGTTCTTGCAGACAGGAAGGAACTAATCCATTCCAGTTCTTTGCCACGGATGCCAGCATTGTGGAGGCTGGTGAAAAGTTGTATTGGTTTAGAAGCGCTACTCAGCCAATTTGTGTAGCTCTTGTTAATAACACCTGCTGTTAGATCTTTTCCACCCCCCATGGTTCTCCCAGTCCCACAGACTCCTGAGGCTTGTCTTGAGCTGGAGCGGCTAAGATTAGGGCTGGGTCTGGGTTGTTATTGCACAGGAACACCCGTCGTGCAAGCCTCACCAGTAGCCTAGCCCAACCAGTTTCACACCAACTAGGGCTTCATCCAGGAGGCAAAGACTTACACCTGCTGCTCACCACTCCCACCAGAGCCTCCAGCCCGCCACTCCCACCAGAGCCTCCACCTCATCTGCCATTGCGCCTTGTGCTCTCCACTCCTCACCCTCTGATCTTTCCAAACCTGTCGCCTCCATGAATAGGGGGTGGGTGGATGGGGGCAAGCAGCGGTGCATGGTGGACTCCGCAGCCCCAAGTGCCTTACCTGCATCAAGATCTTCACCCTTCAAGGCCACTGGCTAGTAGCAGCTAATAAGGGCACCGGGTAGAAGAAACTCCAGAGGACCAAGGTCAGGCCAGTGCAACCAGGCCATCCAGAACACTGAGCTGCTGCGACCACCACTGCTGCACCACTATGGCTGCCTTGCCTCCCTGCTCCACCTATCTGGTAATAAATAGCATTTTACACTCAGTCCATTTGCATATAAGGTTATGCAATGGCATTTATTGTACGTATTTGTTTTAACAAAAGATATTGTCAAAGAAAAATAAATCTGAAGCCTACTTGAAGTCTGAAAATATCTATTAAGCAAAACACAAAAAACAAGCAAAATATGATATTGCTATGCAAAGCAGCAAAGTTTCCCTTGATAGCAGCTGGGCATCCAATACTAACACCCCCCACACACATACACACACATTTTTGTATGTGGCATGTTCATAGAAAATTTACACTACAATATCATAAGGAAACACAATCCCAGAAATATAAACTTAGGAAAGATACAATAACCATAACTTCTAGTTGCTGAGTCAGGCAATCCAAAATCCTTGCTAAGTGTGGCCAGCATGACAATGAGGCTAGTACAGCATAGGTGAGGTAGCCTGAGCAGCTATTTTTAACATGGATACGCTATGTAGCTGCTGTAAAAGCAACATAGTGTCAGCTATTACAGTATTTTTTAAAGCAATTTTGTACAATGTTGCAAAGCCTACAACGAGTTTATAATCATCAATCTATTGTGGGCTTGACTTGTGGAACAGTTGTGGTGGTCAATAGCGAGGAAGAGGGTGCATAGCAATGGGTCACTGCAGCACTGATCATACCATCCCTTTCTACATGATTAAGGCCATGGTACAAACATTCAAGGTCAAAAGACAAATATTTCTATGCTGTCCCTCCACAATCTATCGGGCCCCTGTTGTAGTTCTGTTTGACTCAGGCTTGTATGTTTCAGCAATTCTTGTTCCACAGAGTCATATTCCTGCTGAAATATAGATAGATCTACAAGCATTGGAACTGATATGACTGTACATCCATCATTGTTATTTCGCAATTATTGGGAGAGAGCATACTGTTGGGCCACTTCATCAGCAAAGGCATTTTTTGAGACACTTTACTTTCGGATGACTGATGTTCTGCACATTTAACAATAGCATATTTGCATGGCAGTTTAAGTACATCTAGCAGGATTTTCACATAAATCCTGTACTTTGTGGGGGTACCCAAAGAAGTGAGGAACCCTTTTTGCATTGACAAGAGCCCATCATAGGCAACTTCAAAGGCATATGTTGAGTCCGTAAACACAGTAAGAATCTTTATTGTAGGCGATGCATGCACTCTAGTAAGAACAATAAACTCTACCATTGGAGCAGATCAGGTTTGGGGTAAATGGTGGCTTTCAACAACAAAGAATAAAACAGCATGTCCTACTACAATATCGCCAGCATCAAACTACTGGCGGGATCTTTCCACATAATATATAACAACACTGTTGAGTTGGGAAAATCAATCTGAAGCTTCTTCAAATTGTTGCAACAAGTAAAAAAGTGTGTGTGGCAGTGTGGGACAACAGATCAAAGTAATGTGTGAAGGAGATCTTATAGTGAGATAGACTGGGAGTGAAGCAGTGCTAAGCCTTTGTGGTAAGTAGAAGGGTAGCTACGGAATTGGACATTAACAAAATAGGAGTGGTATCAAAAATAATATTCTAACAGGCTCCTACAAGTTGGGCTGTAGTAGTTGTAAAGCAAAAACAAGATGGGAGCTCTGCGGACACAGCATCAAGGACAGCGAATAGTATGATATTGGTTTGTTTTGGACCCCAAGTTCTTGCACCAACACACCCATTTTGTTCACGGCCACAGAGACTAAAAGGCTTGGTACAGTCTAGAAATCTTAGTGGTGGGGCTAATGACATCACCTGTTTCATGCTAATAAAAGCCTACTTTGCCTCCCCAGTCTGCAGGAAGGGTTCTGGGGCATTCTTTTTAACATAATATCAAAGGGGTTCTGTCATGGAAACAAATCCAATTATCCACTGTCAACTCCCTATAAGATGCATACCTGGAAAAATGGGACTGCTTGATGTAACTTGTGGATGGCTTCATATCGGGCTGCAAGTAGAGCTTTCCAGTGGAGATGCTGTGTCCTACATATCGAACATGGGGGAGACAACATTGTAACTTCTCTTTTGACTCCTTGTGTCCTTTCTTATCTAATTCAGTGAGAAAATACAATAAGATAAGCTTACATTGGTCCTGAGTGGCAGAAGGAAGTAACAAATCATCTACATTTTGCACTAGTATGGAAACTTCGGGGAAGAGTGAGGTATTTGAGATCTATCTTAAAAGCTTTGAAAAAGATGAAAGGAGAATCCATAAATCCATGAGAAAGTCTGCACCACACTAGCTGGCCTCTGCCAAATTGGAATATTAAGAGAAAATGAATCTGTTCGTGTGCAGAAAAGGAAAGCAGGCAGAACATAAATCTACAATTGTAAACTGCTTAGCTTTAGGTGGTGTTAGCAACTGGATCTCTAGCTGGCATATGTATGCACTCTGTTCAAGTAGGGATCACAATCCTACTCAAGGTGAGCCAAATACACACTTAGAATTAACCTTTGCTCACCCTCTGGTAGCTTGTGTAGGAAAGTACCATCTTGCCTGGCATGTTACCCCCATTTTTTACTTGTGTGTCAGTTTGTTTTTGCCTGTGTCACTGGGATCCTGCTAGCCAGGACCCCAGTGCTCATAGTTGTGGCCTATATGTGTTCCCTGTGTGGTGCCGAACTGTATCACTGAGGCTCTGCTAACCAGAACCTCAGTGTTTATGCTATCTCTGCTTTTGAAATTGTCACTGCAGGCTAGTGACTATTTTCACCAATTCTGATTGGCACACTGGAACACCCTTATAATTCACTAGTAAATGGTACCTAGCTACCCAGGGTATTGGGGTTCCAGGAGATCCCTATGGGCTGCAGCATTTTTTTTGCCACCCATAGGGAGCTCAGATAATTCTTACACAGGACTGCCACTGCAGCTTGAGTGAAATAATGTCCACGTTATTTCACAGCCATTTTACACTACACTTAAGTAACTTATAAGTCACCTATATGTCTAACCCTCACTTGGTAAAGGTTAGGTGCAAAGTTACTAAGTGTGAGGGCACACTGGCACTAGCCAAGGTGCCCCTACATTGTTCAGGGCAATTTCCCTGGACTTTGTGAGTGCGGGGACACCATTACACACGTGAACTACATATAGGTAAATACCTATATGTAGCTTCACAATGGTAACTCTGAACATTGCCATGTAACATGTCTAAGATCATGGAATTGTCCCTCCCAAGCCAAATCTGGTATTGGGGTACCAATCCCATGCATCCCTGGGGCTCTGGCATGGACCCCAGGTACTGCCAAACTAGCTCTCTGGGGTTTTCTCTGCAGCTACAGCTGCTGAAAACCCTCAGACAGGTTTCTGTCCTCCTGGGGTCTGGGCAGCCCAGTCCCAGGAAGGCAGAACAAAGGATTTCCTCTGAGAGAGGGTGTTACACCCTCTCCCTTTGGAAATAGGTGTTAAGGGATGGGGAGGAGTAGCCTCCCCCAGCCTCTGGAAATGCTTTGAAGGGCACAGGTGGTGCCCTCCTTGGATAAGCCAGTCTACACCGGTTCAGGGATCCCCCAGCCCCTGCTCTGGTGCGAAACTGGACAAAGGAGATGTTGTAATTTAGTAGCGATTATATTAAGCATTAGCAGAAGACATCTTGTATTTAGCAACTATTGTGAACATTTCACGGAATCCATTTGTATTCATTGCAGCCATTATCTCTGCCACATGCTACCATGTGCTCGCCTTGTGCTCTGTCCTACCTTCCTGTTAACTACTCTTGAAAATCTGTCTAGTGGCAAGTTATATTTAGCATCTCCCACTTTGCACATGCCCAGTAATGTCTGCAGCTGTTAGTAATTAGTAACTGACAGTAATGTGTCTACTAGTCCTTGAAAACTGTTAGCCCCTCCTACCTGTTGACTGTGCATTTCCATATGACCTTATATGTATAAAAGTCTTGCTTCTATAATTGTACCACCTTCTTTTTAGCCCCTGCGTGGGTATAAAAGGACCATGCTCTCTAAGTTCAGTGTGCTACTTCAAACATTACCAAAGGGTGCTGTTTGAACTGTAGTACCACCTCTTGAGGTTTAATAAACTTTGTCTTTTATTTCAGTTTCTGTGCCTACTTCTTCCTATATGGTCTGAGGACTTTGTGCAGAGAAGGGCGAACCCCTTACACTAGTAGGCCTTGCTGAGGCTTACTTCGACAGAGTGGGGAGTGACCACTCCCCTGTCCATCACCATCCCAGGGGTGGTGCCCACAGCTCCTCCAGTGTGTCCCAGACCTCTGCCATCTTGAATGTAGAGGTGTGAGGGCACAATGGAGACCTCTGAGTGGCCAGTGTGAGCAGGTGACATCAGAGACCCCTCCTGATAGGCTCTTACCTGGTTAGGTAGCCAATCCTCCTCTGAGGGCTATTTAAGGTCTCTCCTGTGGACTTCTCTTCAGATAACGAATGCAAGAGCTCACCAGAGTTCCTCTGCATCTCTCACTTCAACTTCTGCCAAGGATCGACCGCTGACTGCTCCAGGACACCTGCAAAACCGCAACAAAGTAGCAAGAAGACTACCAGCAACATTGTAGGTCCTAATCCTGCCGGCTTTGTCGACTGTTTCCTGGTGGTGCATGCTCTGAGGGCTGTCTGCCTTCACCCTGCACTGGAAGCCAAGAAGAAATCTCCCGTGGGTCGACGGAATCTTCCCCATGCTAACAAAGGCATGCAAACTTCTGCATCACCGGTCCTTTGGGTCCCCTCTCATCTTGACGAGCATGGTCCCTGGAACACAAGAGCTGGATCCAACTGACCCCGACAGTACAGTGGTCCTTCTGTCCAAATTTGGTGGAGGTAAATCCTGGCATCCCCACGCGAGACAGTAATCCTGTGTACTGCGTGATCGGCGTGACATTAACAAGATGTTTGCTGCACTTGAGAGAGCCTGTATCGTACAGTTGGTCCCTCAAAGGCAGTGGGCTGCTATCTTGTGGCTAACTTTCAATGGTAAGGGTAGGGATAGGCTCCTTACTATCAGAGAAAGTAATGCTAATAACTACAAAGTTTTGAAGGATGCACTCTTGGATGGATTTGGCTTAACCACTGAACAATACAGGAGAAGTTTGGAGACACCACAAAAGAGTCCTCTCAAGACTGGACAGACTTTGTAGACTGTTCAGTGAAGGCCTTGGAGGATTGGTTATATGGCAGTAAGGTGGCTGACTATGAAAGCCTGTATAATCTAATCCTGAGAGAGCATATTCTGAACAATTGTGTGTCTGATTTGATGCGCGAGTACTTGGTAGACTCAGATCTGACCTCTCCCCGAGAACTGGGAAAGAAGGCAGACAAATGGGTCAGAACAAGAGAGAACAGAAAAGTTCATACAGGGGGTGACAAGGATGGCAAGAATAAGGATGGTAAGTCTTCTGACAAGGGTGGGGACAAAGATAAAAAACATTCTGAGTCTTCATCATGCCCACAAAAATCCTCTAGGGGTGGTGGGTCCAAATCCTCTTCTCACAATCAGAAAAACCCATGGTGTTATTTATGTAAAGTAAAAGGCCATTGGGCAAGTGATGCCACTTGTCCAAAGAAAAACACCAAGGCTCCCACTACCACAACCCCAACTGCAACCTCTAGTGCCCCTAGTAATAGCAGTGGTGGGAAGTCTACTACAAATAGCCAATCCAAGGGTGTAGCTGGACTCACCATTGGCAGTGTAGTTGGGGTTGGTCTTGTTAGGGAGACCACAGAGGCTGTTTTAGTCTCTGATGGTGGCATTGACTGCCACCTTGGTTGCTTGTCCCCTTAATATGGGTAAGTACAAGCAACTTCCCCTAATCAATGGTGTTGAGGTTGAGGCCTACAGGGACACAGGTGCCAGTGTAACTATGGTTATAGAGAAACTGGTTCACCCTGATCAACACCTACTTGGTCAGCAGTACCAAGTGACTGATGCTCATAATAACACGCTTAGCCACACCATGGCTGTTGTGAATCGCAACTGGGGGGGGTTACTGGTCCAAAGAAAGCTGTGGTAGCCACTGAATTACCTGTAGATTGCTTACTAGGCAATGATTTGGAGACATCAGCTGGGGCTGAAGTGGAGTTGGAGGCTCATGCAGCAATGCTGGGCATCCCTGGGCATATTTTTGCTTTGACAAGGGCTCAGGCCAAAAAGCAAAAAGGACAGGGAAACTTGGATCCTAGAAAAATGGACCAAGTGCTCCCAAAAGCTAGTGGTAGTAGGGGTAAATCCTTGCCCACTATCCCTCCCCCTCCAGAAGATTCCCCTTTTGAGGAAGAGGAATCCTGCCCCTGTGCAGAACCCACACCAGATGAGCTGGCAGCAGACATTGCTGAGGCTTTGGGTGAAGAGGGGCCTGCTAGGGAAGAGCTGAGTGTGGCACACCAGACCTGTCCCACACTAGAGGGTTTGAGACAGCAAGCTGTCAAACAGCAGAATGGGGATGTCAATGATAGCCATAAGGTGTATTGGGAAGCCAACCTCCTCTATACTGAGTCAAGGGACCCTAATCATAGAGCTGCCAGGAGATTGGTCATCCCTTTGCAGTAAAGGAAGTTTCTACTTACCTTGGCACATTACATACCTTTGGCTGGGCATTTGGGCCAAAGTAAAACTTGGGACAGGCTTGTTCCCTTGTTTCACTGGCCTCATATGTCAGAGGACACCAAAGAGTTTTGTCGCTCTTCTGTGACCTGCCAAGCCAGTGGCAAGACTGGTGGCACAGCAAAGGCCCCCTTAATTCCACTTCCTGTGGTTGGGGTGCCCTTTGAAAGGGTAGGGGTTGACATAGCTGGCCCCCTTGACCCTCCAACAGCTTCAGGCAATAGGTGTATCCTTGTGGTAGTGGACCATGCCACTAAGTACCCTGAAGCAATCCCCTTAAGGACCTCTACAGCTCCTGCAGTGGCAAAGGCCCTCCTGGGAATCTTTTCCAGAGTGGGCTTCCCTAAGGAAGTGGTGTCAGACAGAGGTAGTAACTTCATGTCTGCATACCTCAAAGCAATGTGGAAGGAGTGTGGTGTAACATACAAGTTCACTACTCCTTATCATCCACAAACAAATGGTCTGGTTGGGAGGTTTAATAAAACTCTCAGAGGTATAATAATGGGACTCCCTGAAAAACTCAGAAGGAGATTGGATGTCCTGTTATCTTGCCTCCTTTTTCCTTACAGGGAGGTACCCCAAAAAGGAGTGGGCTTTAGCCCCTTTGAACTCCTCTCTGGGCACCCTGTGAGAGGTCCCCTTGCACTTGTTAAGGAGGGTGGGAACAACCTTTAAAAGCTCCTAAACAGGACATTGTGGACTATGTACTTGGCCTAAGATCAAGAATAGCTGAGTACATGAAAAAGGCCAGTAAAAACCTTCAGGCCAGCCAGGAGCTGCAAAAGCAATGGCATGACCAGAAGGCTGTCCTGACACAGTACCACCCAGGACAGAAGGTGTGGGTATTGGAGCGAGTGGCCCCAAGAGCACTCCAGGACAAATGGAGTGGACCCCATCTAATTGTTGAGAAAAAAGTGAGGTTACCTACTTGGTAGACCTAGGCACTGCCAGGAGTCCCATTAGGGTACTCCATGTCAACCGCCTAAAACCCTACTATGACAGGGCTGATCTCACCCTGCTCATGGCGACTGATGAGGGACAGGAAGAAGAGAGTGACCCTCTCCCTGATCTCTTCTCCACCACTGAAGCTGATGGCTTAGTGGAGGGAGTAGTACTTGCAGATTGCCTTACTGCTGAGCAGAAGGACAACTGTGTAAATCTCTTCAGTCAGTTTTCTGAACCCTTCTCACTGATGCCAGGTACCACTACTTGGTGTGAGCACAAACTCAATACTGGAGACAGTTTACCTGCCAAAAGTAAGACTTATAGGCATCCTGACCATGTCAGGGACTGCATAAAACAAGAGGTACAGAAAATGTTAGACTTAGGAGTGATTGAGCCTTCGGAAAGCCCATGGGCTAGCCCAGTGGTGCTTGTTCCAAAACCTCACAGTAAAGATGGTAAAAGAGAGATGAGGTTTTGTGTTGACTATAGAGGGCTCAACCAAGCAACCAAAACGAATGCTCACCCTATACCCAGGGCAGATAAGCTTATAGATACACTGGCTTCTGCCAAGTATCTAAGCACTTTTGATTTAATTGCAGGGTATTGGCAGATTAAATTATCAGAAGATGCTAAACCTAAAACTGCATTTTCAACCATTGGAGGCCACTATCAATTTACTGTAATACCTTTTGGTCTGAAGAATGCACCTGCCACTTTTCAAAGGGTGGTGAACACAGTCCTGCAAGAGTTGGAAGCTTTTAGTGCAGCATATCTGGATGATATAGCTGTCTTTAGCTCCACCTGGGATGATCACCTGGTCTACCTGTGGAAGGTTTTGGAGGCCCTGCAAAAGGCAGGCCTCACTATTAAGGCATCTAAGTGCCAGATAGGGTAGGGGAAAGTGGTTTATCTTGGCCACCTGGTAGGTGGAGAACAGATTGCACCACTGCAGGGAAAGATCCAAACCATTATGGAACGCGCTCCCCCTACAACTCAAACCCAGGTGAGAGCCTTTTTAGGCCTCACATGGTACTATAGGAGGTTCATTAAGAATTATGGCTCCATTGCAGCTCCTGTTAATGACCTCACTAGTAAGAAGATGCCTAAAAAGGTATTATGGACAGCTAGCTGTCAAAAAGCTTTTGATGAGCTCAAACAGGCCATGAGCTGTGCACCTGTCCTAAAAAGCCCTTGCTACTCCAAAAAGTTCATAGTCCAGATTGATGCTTCTGAATTGGGGGTTGGGGCAGTGCTATCACATCTTAATACTGATGGCCAGAATCAACCTGTTACTTTTATCAGCAGGAGGTTGACCCCTAGAGAAAAGTGTTGGTCTGCCATAGAGAGGGAGGCCTTTGCTGTGGTCTGGGCACTGAAAAAGTTGAGACCATACCTGTTTGGTACTCACTTTATTGTTCAGACAGACCACAAACCTCTACTTTGAAACAAATGAAAGGTGAAAACCCTAAATTGTTGAGGTGGTCCATCTCCCTGCAGGGAATGGACTATACAGTGGAACATAGACCTGGGAGTACCCACTACAATGCAGATTGACTCTCCAGATATTTCCACTTAGACAATGAAGACTCATCTGGGCAAGGTTACCCTTATTGCCCCTCGTTTGGGGGAAGGGTTGTGTAGGAAAGTACCATCTTGCCTGGCATGTTACCCCATTTTTTTACTTGTGTGTTAGTTTGTTTTTGCCTGTGTCACTGGGATCCTGCTAGCCAGGACCCCAGTGCTCATAGTTGTGGCCTATATGTGTTCCCTGTGTGGTGCCTAAATGTATCACTGAGGCTCTGCTGACCAGAACCTCAGTGTTCATGCTCTCTCTGCTCTGCTTTTAAAATTGTCACTGCAGGCTAGTGACTATTTTCACCAATTCTGATTGGCACACTGGAACACCCTTATAATTCCCTCGTACATGGTACCTAGGTACCGAGGGTATTAGGGTTCTAGAAGATTCCTATGGGCTGTAGCATTTCTTTTGCCACCCATAGGGAGCTCAGACAATTCTTACACAGGACTGCCACTGCAGCCTGAGTGAAATAAAATCCACGTTATTTCACAGCCATTTTACACTGCACTTAAGTAACTTATATGTCACCTATATGTCTAACCCTCACTTGGTGAAGGTTAGGTGCAAATAAGTGTGAGGGAACTCTGGCACTAGCCAAGGTGCCCCCACATTGTTCAGGGCAATTTCCGTGGACTTTGTGAGTGCGGGGACACCATTACACGTGTGAACTACATATAGGCAAATACCTATATGTAGCTTCACAGTGGTAACTCTGAACATGGCCATGTAACATGTCTAAGATCATGGAATTGTCCCCCCAAGCCAAATCTGGTATTGGGGTACCAATCCCATGCATCCCCGGGGCTCCAGCATGGATCCCGGGTACTGCCAAACTAGCTCTCTGGGGTTTTCTCTGCAGCTACCGCTGCTGTCAACCATCAGACAGGTTTCTGCCCTCCTGGGGTCTGGGCAGCCAGTCCCAGGAAGGCAGAACAAAGGATTTCCTCTGAGAAAGGGTGTTACACCCTCTCCCTTTGGAAATAGGTGTTAAGGGCTGGGGAGGAGTAGCCTCCCCCAGAGTCTGGAAATGCTTTGAATGGCACAAATGCTGCCCTCCTTACATAAACCAGTCTACACCGGTTCAGGGATCCCCCAGCACTTGCTCTGGTGCAAACTCCACTCCCCTGTCCATCACCACCCAAGGGGTGGTGCCCACAGCTCCTCCAGTGTGTCCCAGACCTCTCCCATCTTGTATGCAGAGGTGTGAGGGCACAATGGAGACTTTTGAGTGGCCAGTGCCAATAGGTGATGTCAGAGACCCCTCCTGATAGGCTCTTACCTGGTTAAGTGGCCAATCCTCCTCTGAGGGCTATTTACGGTCTCTCCTGTGGGCTTCTCTTCAGATAACGAATGCAAGAGCTCACCAGAATTCCTCTGCATCTCTCTCTTCAACTTCTGCCAAGGATCGACCGATGACTGCTCCAGGACGCATGCAAAACCGCAACAAAGTAGCAAGAAGTCTACCAGCAACGTTGTAGCGCCTAATCCTGCCAGCTTTCTCGACTTTTTCCTGGTGGTGCATGCTCTGAGGGCTGTCTGCTTTCACCCTGCACTGGAAGCCATGAAGATATCTCCCATGGGTCGACGAAATCTTCCCCCTGCTAACGCAGGCACCAAACTTCTGCATCACCAGTCCTCTGGGCCCCCCTCTCATCTTGACGAGCCTGATCCCTGGAACACAGGAGCTGGATACAAGTGACCCTGACAGTCCAGTGGCCCTTCTGTCCAAATTTGGTGGAGGTAAGTCCTTGCCTCCCCACGCCAGACAGTAATCCCGTGTACTGCGTGATCTGCAGCTGCTAGGGCTTCTGTGCACTTTTGCAGGGATTCCTTCATGCACAGCACAGCCCAGGTCCCCAGCACTTGTTCCTGGATTGCTCAACGCGCTGAGTTGACCATCAGCTTCGTGGGACCCTCTTTTGTTGTGTTGAGATGACCGCCGTGCTCAGATTTCTTGAATGCCTATTCAAGTGCTTCTGCGGGTGCTGCCTGCTTCTGTGTGGGCTCTCTCTATTGCTGAGCACCCCCGCTGTCTCCACCTCCAAGGGGTGACCTCCTGGTCCTTCCTGGGCCCTGACAGCACCCATTATCTTCAACCACGGCTCTTACAGCTAGCAAGGCTTGTTTGCAGTCTTTCTGTGTGGCAACAACTCTGCAGCCTCCAGCACACCGTGAGACATCTTCTGACCAAAGGAGAAGTTCCTGGCACCTTCCGTTGTTGCAGAATCTTCGGCTTCTTCCACCCAAAGGCAGCCCTTTTGCACCTTCATCCGGGCTTTAGTGGGATCCTGCCCCCCCCGGACACTTGCGTGACTCTTGGACTTGGTCCCCTTCCTTTGAAGGTCCTCAGGTCCGGGAATCCATCTTCAGTGCTTTGCAGTCAGTTGTTGCCCTTGCAGAATCCCCCATCTCGACTTTACTGTCTTTCTGAGGTAGTAGGGTAACTTTACTCCTACTTTTCAGGGTCCTGGGGTGGGGTATCTTGGACACCCTTAGTGTTTTCTTACACTCCCATTAACCCTCTACACACTACACTAGGCCTGGGGTCCATTCGTGGTTCACATTCCACTTTTGGAGTATATGGTTTGTGTTGCCCCTAGGCATTTTGGGGGTCATTCTGACTCCTGCCGGGCGCGGTCACCGCGCGCCCTGCGGGAGCCGCCAAAATACCGTACCGCGGTCGGAAGACCGCGGCGGGTATTTTGAGTTTTCCCCTGGGCTGGCGGGCGGCCTTCAAAAGGCCGCCCGCCAGCCCAGGGGAAAACGACCTTCCCACCATGAAGCCGGCTCGTAATCGAGCCGGCGGAGTGGGAAGGTGCGACGGGTGCTACTGCACCCGTCGCGTATTTCACTGTCTGCAATGCAGACAGTGAAATACAAGCGGGGCCCCCAGGGGCCCCGCGACACCCCCTACCGCCATCCTGTTCCTGGCGGGCGAACCACCAGGAACAGGATGGCGGTAGGGGGTGTCAGAATCCCCAAGGCGGCGCAGCGAGCTGCGCCGCCTTGGAGGATTCTTAGGGGCAGCGGAAAACCGGCGGTGCTCCCGCCGACCCTGGCCCCGGCGGTCTAAGACCGCCGGGGTCAGAATCACCCCCTTTGTGTTTTATTGCATTCTATTGTGTTCTACAGTGTTTGCACTATTTTTCTAGCTGTTAACTGACCTGATTTTGGGGTACATTTTGTGTATTTTACTTACCTCCTAAGGGAGAATATCGCCTGAGATACTTTTAGCATATTGTCACTAAAATAAAGTACCTTTATTTTTAGTAACTCTGAGTATTGTGTTTCTTGTGATGTAGTGCTATATGATATAAGTGGTATAGTAGGAGCTTTGCATGTTTCCTAGTTCAGCCTAAGCTGCTCTGCTATGGCTACCTCTATCAGCCTAAGCTGCTAGAACACTACTAATCTACTAATAAGGGATAACTGGACCTGGCACAAGGTGTAAGTACCATCAGGTACCCACTATAAGCCACGCCAGCCTCCTACAGTTTGGCACAGAGCAGTCAGGTGTAACTTAAGAGGCAATGTTCAAAGTAATTGTGAAGTACCTAAAACAGTATAACAGTGAAAACACCACACAGAAATGATCCATAGGTTAGACAAATAGATCTTAATTTAATGAACAAAACAAGACCAAAATGACAAATATCCAATAAGTAGAAGTGGACACATGAATTTTTAAAGAATATCTGCAACTGTAGTGCTTAAAAACCCTAAAGCGCTAATCTGGGCTATCTGGTCGTGCTAGACCGTGGTAAATCCAAAGTTGTAATGGTGTCCCCGCACTCACAAAGTCTGAGGAAATGGCCCTGAACTATGTGGGGGCACCTTTGCTAATGCAAGGGTGCCCTCACACTTTGTAACTTTGCACCTAACCTTCAGCAAGTGAAGGTTAGACATATAGGTGACTTATAAGTTACTTAATTGCAGTGAAAATGGATGTGAAATAACATGTGCATTATTTCACTCAGGCTGCAGTGGCAGTCCTGTGTAAAGGTTTGTCTGAGCTCCCTATGGGTGGCAAAAGAAATGCTGCAGCCCATAGGGATCTCCTGGAACCCCAATACCCTGGGTACCTAGGTACCATATGCTAGGGAATTATAAGGGTGTTCCAGTGTGCCAATTGAAATAGGTAAAAGTGGTCACTAGCCTATAGTGACACATTTAAAGGCAGAGAGAGCATAAGCACTGAGGTTCTGTTTAGCAGAGCCTCAGTGACACAGTTAGTCACTACACAGGTATACACATTCAGGCCACAAACTATGAGCACTGGGGTCCTGGCTAGCAGGATCCCAGTGAGACAGGCAAAAACAAACTGACATACATGTAAAACTGGGGGTAACATGCCAGGCAAGATGGTACTTTCCTACACAACCACCCCCCCCCCCCCCAAACAAGGGACAATAAGGCTAACCTTGCCCAGATGAGTCTTCATTGTCTAAGTGGAAATATCTGGAGAGTCCATCTGCATTGGAGTGGGTACTCCCAGGTCTATGTTCCACTGAATAGTCCATTCCCTGTAGGGAGATGGACTACCTCAACAATTTAGGGTTTTCACCTTTCATTTGTTTAAGCCATAATAGAGGTTTGTGGTCTGTCTGAACAATAAAGTGAATACCAAAGAGGTATGGTCTCAACTTTTTCAAGGCCCAGACCACAGCAAAGGCCTCCCTCTCTATGGCAGACCAACGCTTTTCTCTAGGGGTCGACCTCCTGCAGATAAAAGCAACAGGTTGATCCTGGCCCTCAGTGTTCAGCTGTAATAGAACTTCCCCTACCCCTAATTCAGAAGCATCAGTCTTAACTATGATTTTATTGGAGTGACAAGGGCGTTTTAGGACAGGTGCAGAGCACATAGCCTGTTTGAGCTCATCAAAAGCCTTTTGACAGCTATCTGTCCATAATACCTTTTTAGGCATCTTCTTTGATGTGAGGTCATTCAGAGTGGCAGCTATAGTGCCATAATTCTTGATGAACCTTCTATAGTACCCTGTGAGGCCTAGGAAGGCTCTCACTTGAGTTTGAGTTGTAGGGGGAGCCCATTCTATAATGGTTTGGATCTTCTCCTGCAGCGGTACAATCTGTTCCCCACCAACCAGGTGGCCCAGATAAACCACATTCCCCTGCTCTGTTTGGCACTTTGAAGCCTTGATAGTGAGGCCTGCCTTTTGCAGGGCCTCCAAAACTTTCAACAGGTGGACCAGGTGATCATCCCAGGTGGGGCTAAAGACAGCTATATCATCTAGATATGCTTCACTAAAGGCTTCCATTCCTTGGAGGACTGTATTCACCAACCTCTGAAAAGAGGCAGGTGCATTTTTCAATCCAAATGGCATAACAGTGAACTGATAGTGCCCTTCAATGGTTGAAAATGCTGTTTTAGGTTTAACGTTTTCTGACAACTTAATCTGCCAATACCCTGCAGTTAAGTCAAAAGTGCTTAGATACTTGGCAGAAGCCAGTGTATCTATCAGCTCATCTGCCCTGGGTATAGGGTAAGCATCAGTTTTGGTTACTTGATTGAGGCCTCTATAGTCAACACAAAACCTAATTTCCTTTTTACCATCTTTACTGTGAGGTTTGTGGACAAGCACCACCTGGCTAGCCCAGGGGCTTTCAGAAGGTTGAATCACTCCCAGATCTAACATTTTCTGTACCTCTTGTTTAATGCAGTCTCTGACTTGGTCAGGCTGGCTATAAATGTTACTTTTGACAGGTAAACTGTCTTGAGTATCAATTGTGAGCTCACACCAGGTAGTTGTACCTGGAATCAGTGAGATGAGGTCAGAGAACTGATCAAGGAGATTGATGCAGTTGTCCTTCTGCTCCGCAGTAAGGCAATCTGCAAGTACAACTCCCTCCACTAAGCCATCAGCTTCAGTGGTGGAGAAGAGGTCTGGGAGAGGGTTACTCTCTTCCTCCTGCCCCTCATAAGTGGCCATGAGCAGGGTTAAGTCATCCCTGTCATAGTAAGGTTTCAGGTGATTGACATGAAGCACCCTAAAGGGACTTCTGGCAGTGCCCAGGTCTACCAAATAGGTGACCTTACCTTTTTTCTCCACAATGAGGTGGAGTCCACTCCATTTGTCCTGGAGTGCTCTTGGGGCCACAGGCTCCAATACCCATATTTTCTGTCCTGGGTGGTACTGAGTCAGGACAGCCATCTGGTCATGCCATTGCTTTTGGAGCTCTTGGCTGGCCTAAATGTTTTTGCTGGACTTTTTCATGTACTCAGCCATCCTAGCTCTGAGGCCAAGTACATAGTCCACAATGTATTGCTTGGGAGCTTTTAAAGGTTGTTCCCAACCCTCCTTCACAAGAGCAAGGGGACCTCGTACAGGGTGCCCAAAGAGGAGTTCAAATGGGCTTAAGCCCACTCCTTTTTGGGGTACCTCCCTGTAAGCAAAGAGGAGGCATGGCAACAGGATAATCTATCTCCTCCTGGGTTTTTCAGGGAGTCCCATGATCATACCTTTGTGAGTTTTATTAAACCTCTCAACCAGACCATTTGTTTGTGGATGATAAGGAGTAGTGAACTTGTATGTTACACCACACTCCTTCCACATTGCTTTGAGGTATGCAGACATAAAGATACTACCTCTGTCTGATACCACTTCCTTAGGGAAGCCCACTCTGGAAAAGATTCCCAGGAGGGCCTTTGCCACTGCAGGAGCTGTAGTGGTCCTTAAGGGAATTGCTTCAGGATACCTACTGGCATGGTCCACTACCACAAGGAAAAACCTATTGCCTGAAGCTGTTGGAGGGTCAAGGGGGCCAGCTATGTCAACCCCTACCCTTTCAAAGGGCACCCCAACCACAGGAAGTGGAATTAAGGGGGCCTTTGGTGTGCCCCCAGTCTTGCCACTGGCTTGGCAGGTCCCACAAGAGCGACAAAACTCCTTAGTGTCCTCTGACATATGAGGCCAGTGAAACAGGTGAACAAGCCTGTCCCAAGTTTTACTCTGGCCCAAATGCCCAGCCAAAGGAATGTCATGTGGCAAGTTAAGAAGAAACTCCCTGTACTGCAAAGGGATGACCAATCTCCTGGAAGCTCCAGGTTTAGGGTCCCTTCACTCAGTATAGAGCAGGTTGTCTTCCCAATAGACTTTATGGCTATCAGTGATAGCCCCATTCTGCTGTTTGACAGCTTGCTGTCTTAAACCCTCTAGTGTGGGAAATGTCTGCTGTGTCACACTCAGCTCTTCCCTAGCAGGCCCCCCTGCAACCAAAAGCTCAGCAGTGTCTGCTGCCAGCTCATCTGGTGTATGTTCTGGACAGGGAGAGGATTCCTCTTCCTCAAAAGGGGAATCTTCTGGAGAGGGAGGGATAGTGGGCAAGGATTTACCCTTTCTACCCATGGCTGTTGGAAGCATTTTTCCAGGATCCAAGTTTCCCTGTCCTCCTTGTTTCTGGGCATGAGCCCTTGTGAGAGCAAAGATATGCCCTGGAATGCCCAGCATTGCTGAATGAGCCTCCAACTCCACTTCAGCCCAAGCTGATGTCTTCAAATCATTCCCTAGTAAGCGGTCTACAGTTAAAGCAGTGGCTATCACAACTTTCTTTGGGCCAGTAACCCCCCCAGTTAAGATTCACAACAGCGATGGGGTGGCTAAGAGTGTTGTTATGAGCATCAGTCACTTGGTACTGCTGACCAAGTAGGTGTTGTTCAGGGGCAACCAGTTTCTCAATCACCATATTGACACTGGCTCCTGTGTCCTTGTAGGCCTCAACCTCAACACCATTTATTAGTGGTAGTTGCTTGTACTTACCCATATTAAGGGGACAAGCAACCAAGGTGGCCAATCAAAACTACCATCAGAGACTAAAATAGCCTCTGTGTTCTCCCTAACAAGACCAACCCCAACTACATTACCAATGGTAAGCCCAGCTACACCCTTTGATTGGCTATTTGTAGTGTTCTTCCCACTACCACTGCTCTTACTAGGGGCACTAGTGGAGCAGTTGGGGTTGTGGTGGTGGGAGCCTTGGTGTTTTTCTTTGGACAAGTGGTATCACTTGTCCAATGGCCTTTAATTTGACATAAATAACACCATGGCTTCTTTTGATTGTGTGAAGAGGATTTGGACCCACCACCCCCAGAGGATTTTTGTGGGCCTGATGGAGACTCACAACCTTTTTAATCTTTGTCCCCACCCTTGTCAGAAGACTTACTTTCCTTCTTCTTGCCATCCTTGTCACCCCGTGTATGAGGTTTTCTGCTCACTCTTGTTATGACCCATTTGTCTGCCTTGTTTCCCAATTCTTGGGGAGAAGACAGATCTGAGACTACCAAGTACTGTTGAAACAAATCAGACACACTTATATTCAAAATATGTCCTCTCAAAATTACATTATATAGGCTTTCATAGTCAGTCACCTTACTGCCATGTAACCATTCCTCCAAGGCCTTCACTGAACAGTCTGCAAAGTCTGTCCAGTCTTGAGAGGACTCTTTTCTGGTATCTCTGAACTTTAACCTGTATTGTTCAGTGGTTCAGCCAAATCCATCTAAGAGTGCATCTTTCAAAACTTTGTAATTGTTGGCATCACTCTCCCTGACAGTAAGGAGTCTGTCCCAACCTTTGCCAGTGAAAGATAGCCACAAGATAGCAGCCCACTGCCTTTGAGGGACCAACTGTACCACACAGGCCCTCTCAAGTGCAGCAAACCACTTGTTAATGTCATCCCCCTCCTTGTAAGGGGGAACAATCTTATGCAGGTTTCTTAAATCTGTTTCTCTAACAGGATGACTATCAAGATTGCTGCTGCTGCCACCATGGGGAACTAACCCCAACTTCTGTCTTTCCCTCTCTACATCTAGGGATTCCCTGTCTAAGGCCAACTGCTGCTGTCTTAGCTTCAGTCTGGACTCTTCCAACCTCAGCTTTCTGAGTTCCATGTCTAGGGTGTTATCCTCAGGGTGGGAGGCTTGGGAACTCCCTGACACAGAGGTAATATGCAAATGGGCAGAAGTGACCTTTCTCTAACTACCTGAACCCTAGTAACCTGGCCTTTTGGAGTGAAAGGTGCCCTACTAGTGTGTGACCCCCTCCCACTACCAGCTTCCCTAGGTGGCCTGTTAACTGAAAGGTCTTTGGAAGTACCCTCCCCAGAGTCCTCGGGGACCTCCACTGGGACTATCTGAGTACACCCCTCCTCTACCTCCTGATCCTGGGTTTGACCAGTCTGACTCTGGTCACTTTCAAGGAGAAGGCTAAGAAGGAGATCTTTGGTAGGGTTCTTACCAATCCCTAAACTCCTTTCTATACAGAGACCCCTCAAACTTTTAAAGTTTAAATTATCATAAGTTGTCTGCACAACTTTGGGAGTGGCCTCTACTACAGACATAGTTGAAAGAAAGAGTTTAAGAGAGAGAGAAAAAGTTTAGAAAACTTTTATAGAAAACAGAAAAACCTTTTCAAACTTTTCTGAAACTTTTTAGAAAGTTTTTAGAAGAAAATTAAGACTGTTAAGGTTACTTGTGTATATGTCTACGTATTTAGAATATGGTTTTCTTATGAAAAGCACCAATGACAAAGTGGTAAACCAGTTCCAAGTACTTATCCCACCGCTGCACCACCAATGTAGGAGGTTGGCCTGGCTTATTGTGGGTACCTTAGGCTGATAGAGGTAGCTATAGCAGAGCAGCTTCGGCTGAACTAGGAGACATGCAAAGCTCCTACTGTACCACTTATATCATATAGGCACTATATCATAAGAAAGACAATACTAAGAGTTAATAAAAATAAAGGTACTTTATTTTAGTGAATATGTGCCAAAAATATCTCAGATGATATACTCCCTTAGGAGGTAAGTCAAATACACAAAATACACACACAAACCAAAATCAGGTAAGTAAACAGTTAGAAAAGTAGTGCAAACACTGTAGAACACAATAGAATGCAATAGGATACAAAAGGCCTAGGGGCAACACAAACAATATATACTCCAAAAGTAGAATGCGGACCACAAATGGACCCCAGGCCTAGTGTAATGTGTAGAGGGTCGTGGGGAGTGTAAGAAAACACTAAGGGTGTCCAGGATACCCCACCCCAAGACCCTGGAAAGTGGGAGTAAGGTACTACTATTTCCCCAGAAACACACTAAAGTCGTGATAGAGGATTTTGCAAAGACCACAACAGACTGCAAAGAACTGAAGACGTATTCCTGGACCTGAGGACCTGCAAAGGGAGGGGACCAAGTCCAAGAGTCGTGAAAGTGTCCAGGGGGGCAGGAGCCCACTAAACCCCAGATGAAGGTGCAAAATGGCTGCCTCTGGATGGAAGAAGCTGAAGATTCTGCAACAACAAAAGATGCTAGGAACTTCTCCTTCATGAAGAAGATGTCCCACAGAGTGCTGGAGGACGCAGAGTTATTTCCTTTGCAAAATACTGAAAACAAGCCTTGCTAGCTGCAAGAGTCACAGTTGAAGAAATGGGTGCTGCCTGGGCCCAGAATGTCACCACTTAGGAGAGGAGACAGAGGGGGCTCTCAGCAACATATAGAGCCCATGCACAAGAAGGTAGCACCCGCAGAAGTCCTTTAACATGGGTTCAAGAAGTCTGAACACGGCGGTTGTCTCAACATTTGAAAAGAGGGTCCCATGACACCGGAGATAAACTCAGGGAACTGCGCATCACAGGACAGAGTGCTGGGGACCTAGGCTTGGTTGTGCATACAGGATTTCATGGAAATGTGCACAGAGGCCCTTTTAGCTGCAGTTCACGCAGTGCACAGGATTACTGTCTGGAGAGGGGAGGCAAGGATTTCCCTCCTCCAAATTTTTGACAGTTGGACCACTGGACAGTATGGGTCTCTTAGGTCCACCACCTGTGTTCCAGGGGCCGCGCTCATCAGGATGAGAGGGGTCCCGGAGTACTGGTGATGCTGAGGTTTGGTGACTGCTGGAGTAGGGGGACGATTCCGTCAACCCACGGGAGTTTTCTTCGTGGCTTCCAGTGCAGGATGAAGGCAGGCAGCCCCCAAAGCATGCACCACCAGGAAACAGTCGAGAAAGCCGGCAGGATTAGGCACTACAATGTCGATGGTAGTCTTCTTGCTACTTTGTTGCAGTTTTGCAGGTGTCCTCGAGCAGTCAGCAGTCCATCCTTGGCAGAAGTCGCAGAGAAAGGTGCAGAGGAACTCTGGTGAATTCTTGCAAGTCATTATCTGAGGAAAAGCCCACTAGAGAGACCCTAAATAGCCCTCAGAGGAGGATTGACCACCTATTCAGGTAAGCACCTATCAGGAGGGGTCTCTGACATTACCTGCTGGCACTGGCCACTCAGAGGCCTCCAGAGTGCCCCCACACCTCTGGATCCAAGATGGCAGAGGTCTGAGACACACTGGAGGAGCTCTCGGCACCACCCCTGGGGTGGTGATGGACAGGGGAGTGGTCACTCCCCTTTCCTTTGTCAAGTTTTGCGCCAGAGCAGGGACTGGGGGTTCGCTAAACCAGTGTAGACTTATGCAAGGAGGGCACCATCTGTGCCCTTCAAAGCATTTCCAGAGGCTGGCAGAGGTTACCCCTCCCCAGCCTTTAACACCTATTTCCAAAGGGAGAGGGCGTAACACCCTCTCTCAGAGGACATTCTTTGTTCTGCCTTCCTCGGACTGGGCTGCCCTTACCGTAGCTGCAGCGAAAACCCCAGAGAGCTTGTTTGACAGTACCTGGGGTCCATAGTGGAGCACCAGGGATGCATGGAATTGGCTCCCCAGTACCAGCCTTTTACATCATTACGGCATAGTGAGCATGGCACACACGTCTCGGCATACCCTTCCCACTTAGGGAGACAAATGCAAAGAACAGCTGATGGACGGAATGCTGAAAAATGTCAAACATTCACCCCAGTCACAGATCTGGCCCGAAATCCCTTTTTTATTTCCCTCACCAAGCCATTCCAGTTTGGACCGAGCCACATGCCAATCAGTCTTGACCCTCCTCCCCATGGGATCAATCCAGCCTGAACTGCCAGGCCAGGTACTTTCTGGACTAAAAACAAGCATCCTGGGACCAGTTTCGGGGTATCACCCCTCATCAGCCAGGCTACCTTGAATCTGGGTGCATAGGGAGCATAGGACCCACATCTGGGTATACCCTTACCACTTAGAGCAACAAATGCAAAAACAATAGATGATGGACGGAAAGCTGAACAATGTCAAACATTCAGCCCCAATCACTCATTCTGGGCCAGAAACCACTGTTTTTTCCCTTGCCATGCCATTCTAGCTTGAACGCAGCCATAAACAAATTAGTCTTGACCCTGCTCCCTATGGGAATAGTCCAGCCCAAACAGCCAGGCCAAGTCATACCTGAATCGGAAACAAGCATCCTGGGACCAGTTTCATGGTATCACCACTCATCAGCGAGGCTAGCTTGAACAGGTGGCATAGCGAACACATGATCAACATCTGGGCATACCCTTCCCACTTAGGGGGGTCAATGCAAAAAGAAAAGATGATGGAAGGAATGCTGAATAATATCAAATATTCACCACAGTCACAGATATGGGCCTAAATCCATTATTTATTGGCTCACCACACCATTCCGGTTTAAATCCAGCCATACAAAAATCTGTTTTGACCCTGCTCCCCATGGGAACAAAGCAGCCCAAACTGCTAGGACAGGTCATCCCTGGACTAGAAACAAGCATTCTGGGACCATTTTCAAGGTATCGTCCCTCATCAGCAAGGAGAGTTTAAATCATGTGGCATAGAAAGCACAGGACTCATGTCTGGGCATACCCTTACCACTTAGGGACACAAATGTAAAAAGAACAGTAGATGGATGAACAATGACAATTATTCACCACCAGTCACAGATCTGGACCCAAATCCATCTATTTTGTTGCTGCACCATTCCACTTTGAACCCAGTTATATGCAAATTATTCTTGACCCTGTTTCCCATGGAAACAGTCCAACCCAACCTGCCAGGCTAGGCCTTCCCTGGACTGGACTGGAAACAAGCATCCTGAGACTGGTTTTGCGTTATCACCCCTCATCAGCAAGGTTAACTTGAACCGGTGACCTAACAGGCAAGAGACCCACGTCTGGGCACACTCTTCCTACTTAGGGCAACTAATTAAAAAACAGCAGATGATAAACAGAATGCTGAACAATGTCAAACATTCTTCCCAAGTCACAGATCTGGGCTTAAATTCCTTGTTTCTTTTTTTCACCATTTTGGACCCAGCCATGTGCAAATAGATCTTGACCCTGCTCCCCATGGGAACAATGCAGCCCAAACTGCCAGGCTAGGTGCTCCCTGGAAATGAAACAAGCATCATGGGACCGATTTCAAGATATCACCCCTCATCAGCAAAGCTACTTTGAATCCATGCGCACATCGAGCACTCATCAGCCATGTTAACTTGAACCTGTGAACTAACAAGCAAGAGACCCACGTCTGGGCATACCTTTCCCATTTAGAGCAACAAATACAATAAGAACAGATGATTGATAGAATGCTGAACAATGTCAGACATTCACCCCCAGACACAAAACTTGGTCTAAATCCATCATTTTCATACTTGCACACAATTCCAGTTTGGATTCAGCCATATGCAAACCATACTTGACCCTGCTTCTCATGGGAACAGTCCAGCCGAAAATCCGGGACATGTCCTCCTTGGACAGGAAACAAGCATTCTAGGACCAGTTTTGGGTTATCACCTTTCATCAGCCAGGCTAGCTTAAATGCAATGGTATAGCAACAACAGGACCCATATCTGGGCATACCTTTCCCACTTCGAACAACAAATGCAACAAAAAAAAACCAGATGATAAACAGAATGTTAAACAATGTCAATCATTCACCCCAGTCACATATATGGGCCTAAATGCATCATTATTTTTTGGCTCTAAACTCCATTCCAGTTTGGATTCAGCCATATGCAAATCAGTCTTGACCCTGCTCCCCTTGGGAACAATCCAGACCGTCCTCCAGGACAGGTCCTTCTTGGACATCAAACAAACATTCTGGGACCAGTTTCGGGGTATCACCCTTCATCAGCCAGGCTAAATTGAATCCAAGGGTATACCAAACACAGGAGCCATATATGGGCAAGCCCTTCCCACTTAGAGTGACAAATGCACACAAAAAAAACACATGATAAACAGAATGTTAAACAATGTCAACCATTCACCCCAGTCACATATCTGAGTCAAAATCTATTGTTTTTTAGCTCACAAAAACATTCAAATTTGGATTCAGCGATATGTAAACTAATCTTGACCCTGCTCTCCCTGGGAACAGTCCAGCCCCAAATTGCTTGGCCAGGTCCTCCCTGGACTGAAATCAAGCATTGTAGGACCGATTTCAAGGTATCCCCCCCCATTAGCCACGCTAGCTTGGACCTGGTGGCAAAGCGAGCACAGGATGCAGGTCATGGCATACCCTTGCCACTTAGGGTGACAAAAGGTAAAAAGTAAAGATGATGGACAGAATGCTGAACAATGTCAAACATTCACCCTTAGCCACAGACCTAGGCCTAAAGCCATAATTTTTGTGCCCACCATGCCATCCCAGTTTGGAACCAGCCATATGAAAATCAGTTTTGACCCTGCTATCCGCAGGAACAGTCCAGCTCAAACTGCCAAGCCAGGTCCTCCCTGGACCAGAAACACGTCATTAGGTATGCCCAGATGGCATGGTGGGCAGAAAAAGTAATGGATTTAGTCCCAGATCTGTGACTGCGGGTGAATGTCTATTATTGTTCAGCATGCTGATCATCATCTGTTCATTTTGCAATTGTTGTCTTAAGTGCCCTGGTATTCCCAGGTCACTGTGCCACTTAATTCCAGCTAGTCTGGCTGATGAGGGGTAATATCCTGAAACCAGTCACAGGATGCTTGTTTCCAATCCAGGAAGGACATGTCTGGCAATTCGGACTGGACTATTCCCATGTGCATCAGGGTCAAGACTGATTTGCAGATGGCTAGATCCAAACTGGGGTGGAATGGTGGGCAACAAAACAATGGATTTCGACCTATATCTGAGATTAGGTGTGATTGTTTGGCATTGTTCAGTATTCTGTCCATCATCTGTTCTTTTTGAACTTTCTAAAAGTGGCATTTTCCAGATTGCAACTTAAAACACATATTCAATATAAGTTGTGATTTTAAATTATGAGTTCAGAGACACCAAATTTGAAACCTCCACCTAGTCCCAATAGTAAATGATACTTATAAATGTAATAAGGTAATCCCAATGTTAATCTATGGGAGAGAAAGGCCTTGCAGTAGTGAAAAATGAACGTGAGAGTTTTTCACTACCTTGATATGTAACACATAAAAGTACTTGTCCATTTTTTTTAAAACACTGCACCCTGTCCTTGGGGCTGCCTGAGGCCTACCTTAGAGGTGGCCTATATGTCTTAAAAAGAAGGTTTGGGGCTTGCAAGAAGATTAACTTTCCAGGTTTAGAAAGGCAATTTAAGACAGCACACAGAGGCTCTGCAATGGCAGGCTAGAGTCATGTTTAAAGGGCTACTGAAGCGGGTGGCACAATCAGTGCTGCAGGCCCCCAAGTAGCATTCAATTGACAGGCTTTGGGTGCATGAGGTGCACATTAATAGGGACTTCTAAATACACTAAATATGCCAGTAGTGAATAAGATAATTGTAACATGTTTTAGGGAAAGAGCACATGCACTTTACCACTGGTCAGCAGTGGTAAAGTGCCCAGAGTCCTAAAGCCAGCAAAAACCAAGTCAGCAAAACAGGAGGTTAGAAGGCAAAAAGTCAGGGGAAACAATGCCAAGGATGCCAGGTTTAACATGCAGTATGCATGAGATTATGGTAATTCAATTGGACACCACCGGGCAACTCTGTATAATTACAATAGTACGCAATCTTCAATGAGCTGATACTAATTCTTAACCACTTTTTGATAAGGACTAAATGGGTTTCGCAAATGCTTACGGTAGGTACTAAAGCACCTTGCCTTAACAAATCGACGATGACAGGTCAAATTTTAGCTTTAGCTTCCATACACAAGAGATAGTGCAGGGTATGAGATAGTTTCTTCATGGAGTTCATTTTAATCTTGACACTCTCAAGAGAAAGGACACAATCAATATCACTTGCATTTTCAGACCACAGAGTAGAAGGAACCTGTTTAAGCAAAACATCATACAATTCGATAATTTGGCTTTCAGAGTTACCATTATTTTTATCAGTCATATAAAACAGCTAAAACCTCGTTTTTGTTATTCTTTGGCACTTTAAATCATTGGGTCCTAAGGACGGTCAGGGGCCGTCCAACGCCACAGTTGTGTGTACTTCGGACAGCCCCCTGCTATCCTAGTACCCATCCATGGGGAAACACTGGCGCTCCCCCTCGTGGGACACCCTATACACTCCCCCACCAGGTCTGGCAGCAGAAGCGCTTCCGCTGCCACTGCCAAACTCCATTGGCGATCTGATGATGTCAGCATGCACCCATGCTTTGGTGTCATCAGAGCAGGCCAGAGATTTGGGAAGCCATTTGCTTCCACCGGCGATCGGAGATGGAGGTACATTTTTAGGTCAAGCGTAAGCTTTTGACCTCGTGTATAATTTTAGTATACTTCTTATGGTTTAAAGAGATTTCATTTGTTGGTTGCAGTGTCCATTAAAACTTCTTGCTTGCTAGTGGTCAGTTCTGCCTTTTTCTCCCTCCTTTTTCTGTTTCAGAGCAGTGACCCACTACTGTATTTTTCCACTTTGGTTTCTTTATCTGTTGATGAGATGGACCACTTTGGCATTTCTTTGTTGCTGCCTTCTCACTGTGGGTGTTTTCGGCTGGTAGCTGCCTGCATTTTATTGCAGTATTCTGCTCCACCCACCTCCTCCCATGTCACTGACATTTGTTTTGGCTTTATTTCAGTGCTCTCCTTTTCTGGCTCCTAGATCATTTGCTCCATATTTAAATATTTAATAAAAGGTAGCTCATATGCTTCCTTTTTTAATGATATTTTACCACTGCCCAGCGTCTGATGATTAATGTCCTTTCAGTACAACCCAGCGCCCGCATGCTTCGATTTAATCTTGAAGTAAGCTTATTTTTGGGCTTGTTTATGTAACATTAAAATAAGCTTATTTTACTAAAGAAACACCCTGTGCCTAATTGTTTAGCTCACTGCTCAAACACCTTTCTCCTAGAATATAGCTGAACCTAGATGCAATGATATGAAACTTGCAGAGCCTGCAGAGCCTGGCATCTGGACACAGGGCATTGTTTATCCCCTTTATTGGGGCCATAAATCTTCTCAGGCTGCTCTGCTATAGTTAACTTCATTAGAGCTTTGTTGAAATGAAAAACAAGAATGCCTGCAAGACTTTTAATTCTGTCAATATAAAAAGAAAATACCTTTCCAGCCTTATTTGCAATTTTTCTTTTCTTGGTGATTTTGCTTCAACGTCTGAGGTAATATTTTATACTCTGCCATCCAAGAGTGCTCAGGTTACCATAATAAAGGTTAAAGCTTGCTCATGTTGATGACAGATATAAACCTCTATAAAGCTAAGCATTTTTTTTCACGCTGTATGACACAAGTCCTTGTATAAAGGAAGACAGTAGATGTCCCTGCTGCATTCTCCTGGTTGCCGCCACACCATTTAGAGGTCAAAAGAAAGTATTTTCTTCCCAACAACCAAACTGCTGCCGGCTCTGCCACAGGAACCATGGACTGCATGGGTACAATGCCATAGCAGTGGTGGTCCTAATTATTGTGGCCCCTCTGACACCATTCCCCTCACCATCCATTCTGTTTAGACATGTCTTTTCAGCCGTGGCAGTGTTCAGAAAAAACCTCCCAGCTCATTGGGGACGTAAGTTATATGTTTTTTAAGATACCCTACACGCTTTGTTGTGTATGTCTTCTTAATAAAAAAACCTCCGCAATGGTGGCTAACTGCCATCAATGTTTTATTTCCACTGAAGCTTGGAGGCTGTGCTTCGGGAAAAAATTAACAGCCATTGAATTGCAAACTATAAATTTGGCAAGGCCAGCAATGGCAAGCCTAGCAGAGGCGATGCCTCTTTTGCACCAGGAGTATGATTGCAGGGCCACCGCACGGCAAATGAAGCCCTTAGGGCCATATTTATATGATGCAAATCAGTGCTAGGGCAGATTTACGTCAAAACGTTTACCGCCAGATAACGCCATTCCAACGCGCCAGCCGGGCGCCTTATTTATGGAATTACGATAGCCGGCGCTGCGGCCTGGTTAGTGTCAAAATAAATGACTCTAACCGGGCAATGAAGGCGTAGGGAAGAATGGGGGTTGTGCGTCATGTGAGTATAAATATGGGCCTTTATTTCTTCTTTTTGCCAGCATATAATTAAGCATTGTGATCTTCTGGCAAACGCAACCAGTGATCATGCAGGTGTTTCTCCCGTCACTAGAGGCACATATTATTTAAGTGAAGACTTCATTTTAGACCATCAAGTGAACAGTCTTATTTTTTTGCTCAATCTGACTTCTTTGTATAATTTATTTATTTTCAAAATTAGATGTAGCATGAGATCAAGTCACAGTGGGCATCAAAAAGCTTTGCACAGGACTTATATTCAGAAAAACTGGAGATAAATAAAACCATGAAAAGAGTGAAAAACCTATTTACCTGAATCTATTAGCTTTATAAAAAAGACGATACATAAAAGTGATATTAATGATAGCCATTTTCTGAATCAGTTTGCCTGTTGAAAGTTAAAAAGAAAGAAGTAATGTAATCCAGTGCCAAAAAAGGTATTTTCAGATTATTTCTGAAAATCTGTTCCTGGAAGCTACGCAGTATACCTGTGCCACCAGACAATGTAAATCCGGCTTACATGAATAGGGTGGTACATCTGACCTGCCCTTAAAATAAGGCGGTGAACAGTAAACAACACAGGCTGAGTTGATGCTACTGAATTTATCTGTGAGACATATCAGGTACCCGGGTGATTTTAACAGAACATATTACATACAACCAGTGCTTAATTTGTAAATAAAAACATGCTGGTGCCCAAAGCCCTCCCTTTAAACACGACTGCTGCAAATAAATGTGCGAACATGGAACACTGAGGCAGCCTAATCCTGCAGCCATCTTGGGCCTCATCAATCTATTTAAAGCCACTCCCTGCCCCTTCAGCTTACTCTTGCTGCTTTCTGCTTTCTCCCTTTGTAATGCTTTTTCGTTTTTCTCTTCCTCCGTCTGGCCCACGTTTCTTTGGCTCGCAGTAAATGCATGAGGCGGAAAAATTAGCGCCAGCCCTCAAAAATAAGTGCCGGTGCTCCCCACAGGAAACAACAAACACAAATTAAGCACTGAATACAACTGCAATCAAAGGAGCAGAGCCACCCTAGAACATAAGCTTGTATCCTGATCAAAACTGACTAGACAAATGCAGTTAATGGTCAACTGTGTGAAAACTCACGGAGAGACCGCAATAAATCAAACACTAAGGCCCATATTTATCATTTTTGACACAAATCAGCGCTTGGGCAGATTTGCGTCAAAAAGTTTACCGACGGCTAACGCCATTCCAACGCGCCAGCCGGGCACCTTATTTATGGAATGACGTTAGCCGGTGCTGCGGCCTGGTTAACGTCAAAATAAATGACTCTAACCGGGCAGCGGAGGCGTAGGGAAGAATGGGGGTTGTGCGTCAAAGAATGGTGAAAGTCAGGTTAGAGTCAAAAATATTGACTCTAACCTGACTAGCGTCATTTTTTGATGCACAACCCCCATGGAAATTACTCCTGTCTTAGCAAAGACAGGAGCTATGCCTCCCTGCCCAATGGCCATGCTCAGGGGACTTCTGTCCCCTGGGCATGGCCATTGGGCACAATGGCGTGTAGGGGGTCCCAAGTTAGGCCCTGCTATGCCACTTTAAAAAATAAAAAATAAATACTTACCTCTACTTACCTTAGATGGGTCCCCCCACCCATGGGTGTCCTCCAGGGGTGGGCGAGGGTGGCAGGGGTGTCCCTGGGGGCAGGGAAGGGCACCTGTGGACTGCTTCCATGGTCAGAAGACCATGGAAATGAGCCCACAGGTCCCTTAACGCCTGCCCTGACCCAGGCGTTAAAAAATGACTCTAAACCGGTTTATAGTCATTTTTGAAGGCCCTCCCCCTCCCGTGTGTCATTTTTGCACAGGAGTATAAACAAGGCACAAATGCCTTACAGTACTTTTTTGCCCTGGAATGTCTACCTTGCATTTCATTAACGCAAGATAGGTTTCCACTGTAAAAAAATTACTCAAACTCTATAAATTTGGCTCTAGATGGGTCTAGCGCCAAAGTATAAATATGGAGTTAAGTTTGCGCTGGATTTGCGTGAAAGAAAATGACGCAAATCCGGTGCAAACAGAGTATAAGTATGCCCCTAAATTATTAGCTAGTGTGTGTAATCACAAATGACATCTACGCATACAGTGTCATTACCAAGGTCGGATAAATTAGATGAACTTATTCAGAATGAATAAAGACAATAACAATAATGAACGAAAGGAAGGCTTAGATACAAATAACCCATGGAACTCAGCACTTTAAAAAGCAGAAGCTACTCTACACCTCCTGACGACCACATGGTCAACACAGTAAATGTGAGTACTAAAACAGTAAAGGCAGAAATGGCTGACACTGTAATTTGTTTTCCGTTCTCAGTGAGACATTAAGATGTAAATTAGTAATGATCTGGCTTCATGCAGCACGCACACAATTGTTAGGAAGCTGAAAATATAGGCCTGGAACAGGGAGCAACAACAAGGCGAATTACATAAGGACTGTAGTTTGTGGTGTGCTTTGGATAACAGAGCCGAATTTTTGCTTAACTCTCTCTGTAACCCTCTAAAAATGTATATTTTGTTTATACATATGATCTTCTATAAATACATTCTGCATATAGTAATATATCATATACAAGTGGTATTTTCAGGCTTTTGGGGGAACAGTGAAAGTCTTTCTTTGTAACTATCAACTGTGACCCAAAAAGCCGGAACGCTTAACTAAAATATATGGCATGTATGCAGAGAAAGTTATCTTCTGTAAGACATGTCCAATACTGAAGGGCAAGATGGTATCCATCGTGTAAAGGTCGGTGAACCGATGTCAGGACATAGAAGACAGCAGAGCAGGATCAGAGGATGGCAGCATCTCAGATGGCAAACACCAGCCCTAACCCACCTGATTCTGATCTTTATTATTTCTACAAAAATTTTCCACTTTTCGTAGCTCAGTTTTTCAATTACTGACTCTCCTCACCTCTTCTGCACTCATTCCCCTCTCCACTAAACGTTAACTGATTTCTTATTAAGTCTTTAAGCCATCAAGTATGATCTCTTTCAAACCTCTGTATATTTGTCTGCATCCAAAACACCTTCCTACCAAGGAGCGTTTGATATCTATGTTTCACTTTTAATGGCTCCCTTTGGCTCTTAAGCTCTATTTTATTTTGTTGCTTGCACCTTTTCTCTGATTAGCTTGTTCAGTCTGTTTCCTCAGACAATATGTACACAGGAAATGAAGTAAAAAATGATGTCCACAATGAAATGAGCATATTTCTTTAATGGGAAAAGGCTGCATTGTATCCCTAAATATATTTTTAAATGTTAACCAAAGGGAACGTGGTGTGTCGTGACATAACACCATATTTATACTTTGCCGCTAGACCCGTCTAACGTCAAAATATCCCAGTGTGCGTCATTTTCTGGATGTGTGAAACCACCTTGCATCAATGAAATGCATGGTAGGCGTTCCCGTCTAAAAAATTACTTAAACACCCGTGCGCCATATTTATCCAACGGTGCAAAATGGTGCACGGCTGGGAGGCGGAGCTGGAAAATGGCGCAAATCCTGATTTTCACCAAAATTTAACGTCTGGGTCAGGGCAGGCGTTAAAATGGGGCAAACACACCAGTACTTAAGGAAAACTCACAGAAGCAACATCAGAGCTAAAAAAGAAAGACATGGAGGTTCTATTCATTCAGCATGCACGAAGACGCAGAGCACAGGAGCAACAGCTGCAGCTTCCACCACACCAACATGGGCCCTAAAGGCAACGCAGAAGGCAGGAGAGGTTATTCAGGACCAGGACAATCCTTCAGGGCCTCAGGGAACACAACATCATGGAGAAGTACAGACTAAACTGTCAAGCCATACAGCAGCTGCTGCGCCACATTGAGCCACAGTTGGCACCCAGCTTGCAGACACCCCACATCATTCCGCCAGAGACCAAGCTGCTAGCTGTCCTGCACATGTTGGCAAGTGGCTCTTTTCAAACCACTGGTGCCCTGGTTGCCGGGATCTCACAGCCCTCATTCTCTGCCTTCCTTCCCAAGGTACTTGATGCCAGCATCTCCCTCACACTCCGCCACATCAGCTTCCCCAACACACAGCTAAAGCAGCAGGAGACCAAACAGGGGTTTTATCAAATCAATGGCTTCCCGCACGTGCTTGGTGACATTGACTGCATACATGTACGGATTGTGCCACCTGCTGCAATGGAGCATCTATACTGCAACAGGAAGCACACACACTCCATCAATGTGCAGGCCATTGTGGATCACTGTGGATTGATCACCAGCATCGTGGCAAAGTATCCTGGGAGTGTACATGATTCATTCATATTCCGCCACAGCACCATCAATCAGCAATTCCAGGATGGATGATATGGCAATGGCCTACTTGTTGGTAAGCACAGAAACCTAGTTATATACACACAGCACAGCAACCCTGTAGGACACACAACACATACACCACTTCATTGACACGTGGCCAGGAAGACACTGAGGTTGTGACACTGGTAGTCACGTTTGATATCCTAACCCAATGGGATACACACCTATGGACAAATGACAGATGCAAATAACAACAGATGTCACTCCAGAGCCACGAGGGACCAATTTAAAACAACACAGTGACAATGGCATGGCCTTAACTGGCAGTACAACTTGGAAGATGAATCTTCCAATATTACATCAATAACACTCAATCACACACCCTTCCAAGCAATACGTACTGTGTAAGGGGTGTGTAATGTGTTTTGCTGCAGATCAAACACCATGAGACACATAGCATGATGATGCTGACTCAAATGAAGGTGACATGGAATCATTGAGGCAGTACCAACATCTCACATCACTCCTGGAGTGACATTGCCCGCTAGCAATAAGGAAGTAGACTGTCCTATGAAAACATGTGGATGTGACACTAATGCAAAGTGCACACTGCTACACACATGGATTGAGACACTTCCCCATATACATAACAGATGTACAGGCACATGGACCTTCTGACACTAAGACCTTCACCCCCACAACCAAGTTAGCCAGCTTACCTGGAGCAAATTCAGTAGTGTAGGTACATGTTTGCACATGAGGCAACTCGGTGAGGGCACAAAAATAGGTTTACATAGAACTTGTCACCCATGGGATAATTGTGCATTGTCAATTGTGAACACTTCAGTGCTGCCAACTTATGGAGATGTGTTGTACATTGTCACCTAGCCAAATCATAGGGCCTCACTGTTGCATTGCACATGCAATTACATATGTCAAATTTGATGCGATGTTCAGCACATATAGTGCAACCGTGTTACCACCACAGTGGAATCGATTGTGTGTGTGTAAGTATCATGTCACCCCCAGTGAAGGCACACAGCCACTTCTTTCACATGGCATAATGCATGGGAGATGCACACTGAACTGCAAGTTTAAAAATATACAGCGGATATCAGGTCAATAAGCCAAACACCAGTTTTGATAGTTAAAGAACCCAATGCAGAAAGAACGTCTTAAAGCCTAGGATCCCACACAATACCACAAACACAGATGAGTCACAGACGACACATGATATCAACTGCCATGCAAAGTGATAATCAAGGTGCAAACAACAAAAAAATATTTACCCTCATTTTCTCTTTCAGCTGATCAGGGTTACGGGATCCAGCCATGGATCATGACTCCATTTGCCAACCCAAGCACAGCAGCAGAGCATGCCTATAATGAGGCACATCGTAGGACACGCACCACAGTTGAGAGGACTTTTGGCATCCTGAAGTCCAGATCAGGTGCCTGGACATCACTAGAGGCAGCCTCCTATATTCACCTGAAATGGTCTGCAAGATAATTTTGACCTGTGCTGTCCTGCACAACATTTGTGTAAGGAGGAACATTCCCCTCTATGAACCAGACCCACAAATGCCTGAAGAGGAGGAAGAGGAGGATGCCGTCCGTGAAAATGAGGGGGGAACATCCAAACAATGCTGCAGGATTGCGTCGCAGACAACACATTGTACAAAACGTCTTCTAACTATAGTCACCCTCACCACTTTGTCATCAAATGTAATTAAACACTTACCTTCATCACTCAATCATGCTCTGGGTAATTTATTATGCATCACATGATCCCTAGGAATCATAATCAGAGTTTAGCCTCATGGATCATTGCAGAAATACAGATTAGGATACTGAAAAAGCCAAATCACATTTGATGGGTATGAATGTACAGCCAACATCACACACAGTGTAAATGACATATATCCTGTCTATTTCACATGTGAAGGGCAATATGAGAAAACATGCCCTGCGCAGTCCATCCAAGGTAATAAGTCCTACCACTGCCATGTTTTAAGTCTCTCCCCACCCTTCTCTAGGGGGCCCTGTAAATGGATTATCTGTACCCTGAGATTCTTCAGCTACACTCACCCAGACTCCCATTCTGACTCCCGTGTGCTTCCCACTTCAGGATGGCATGCCATAGTCATAGTTCATCAATGTGCATGGACTTCAGGTCAAATAATGTACTACCTGGTAGTCGGTAAGACCTGTAATCAGCTGTCCATTGCTTCCCATGTGAAAGGACCACTTGGCCCTTTGAAATTGATTCTCAACTCCGGGACTTGTGGGAGACTAAAGCTGCACACACCTGTGAGCACTACCATGCAGACCAGTCATTTGAACCTGCCCTGCCCTTGCTGCTGTCTGGAACTACTTAGAAGCTGCCATTTTCAGAATGTCCTTGTTGTGCATTGGCGTACAAATCACTTGTGTACCAGAGCCCTTGGGGAATTGTGTAAAGTTCCAGACTACAGCACAAACTGTTTTTAGTTCCCGCAGTGTTGTTCCTGCTTGTCCCAGTCAGAGTCTGCTCACTGTGTATTTGCCTTGCTCATGTTTGTTCCTGACAGAGCCTGCATCCTGTTAGCCAGATTGGTTCCAGTCTTTGTGTTAAACATAGAGGTTCCCTGTGGTTACCTTTGTCTCATAGTTGCTTTCCATGCCCTCTCTTGCCTCATGGGTTATTGTGTGTGGCAGGTCTACAATGAATCCTCAAATAGATAGTATATTTTAATCATGTTACGCATTGTAATCAGTTCTGGGACATGTATTAAAATAGCCTAATCCAGCCCCCATCCCTTGTCTGGTATTGCCTGTAACTATTTTTGCCAAACAGTGACAGTGTGCTATGGCTGTATGCATGGATTTGGTACAGTGCCTCTAGCACAACAAACTAGGCTTGCCAATTTGTACGTGAGGACAAAACATGTTTGTGCCCTGACGGTCCACACACATTATCACTTCTGCCGCCACCTTTTGATGGTCCTTGCGTGGTGACTAGCTGTGAGATTAATTAGCACAGAGGCACTGATGTTCCCTGTTGCAGTGGGAATTTTCAAAACCACCCTGTGTACACATGTTGTGATGAAAGCTGCCTGTTACCTATTACTCATCCATTAAGTTTTTGAGCACACCAAGGTTGCCCTGTCATCAGCCTTGTGAAAGGTCTGCAGTGCCATAGCTGGACTATCACCATGTGTGTCGTTAGTTGATCTTTGGCTTAAGGTCAAATCTGCTTTGAAGGATACTCTGTTAATTGAGGGAATGGCTCCACAAAATCATGACTAGACCTGCACGTAACTGTGACAACATGGATGCCAATGCTGACACAGGGTACACATGGCCACACATTTGAACTGGGCACCTTTGTGCAATGAACCACTGGAATTATGTGAGCACATGCAGCATGGTCTGCTGGTCCTCCACAGCCACAGAAGAAACATAGGTCATTTACATTAGACAAACTGTGGTGTACCAAAACATTTTTGGATTGGATTTGAGACTCTGTATCACAAACGCTGTACCTACCTAGCATGTTGAAATGCCTGACTCATGGGTAGTATACACACAAGTGACCATGAAGTGGTATCCAACATTTCATTACATGTGATGGGTTACATTTCTGACATTGCCATTATCAACCGTCCTCTATCTATCCTGTGTATAGTTTGTCATGGGAGATGTTTTGTCCCCAAAGTTAGGGAAGTTCACACAGCATAAGACGCAACAGATATAACAAACACATATCATAACTGATGTACCTCAATGAATGGCATCTGATGGTTATCCACAATTACAACACATTCATACAAGCACATTATGCAAAACACTTATTGTGACGTTCACACAGAGGCAGAACAACAATTGAAATAGCCAATTCCCAGACATAAACACACAGGCCATGAGTGCATTTTTTTTGTTGCGTAGCCTTGCTATCCTCTATTGATGCAACACCTGCTCAAACTAGGAAATACCAATTTTATTCCAAAAGTTTGTGTTGCTGTTGCGTCAGTTTCAGAAGGCCTCGTAAGAAAGGGGAGAGTCTCCCCTTTCTTATGAGGCCTTCTGAAACGGTTTCCTGGCCCCCGATCGCAGCACAGCTGCGATCGGGGGCCAGGAAACCCCACTAGACACCAGGGATTTCACTTTTGGGGGGCGGCCCCCCCCCGGAAAACAGGCCGCCCCCCCCCGGCATAATTTTCTTTAGAAAAAAAAAAGGTAGGTGCCCCCTGGGGGGGGGGGGGGGGTGCGATCGCGCCCCCCCCTCCAGGGGATTTTTTTTTTTTCCCAAAAAAAAAAAAATGAAATGGCAGGGGGTCGCCTGTGGGCAGGGTGACCCCCTGTGGGGGCAATTTTTTTTTTAGATGTTGTAGGGTTTCCCTGGGGGCCATTTTGGCCCCCAAGGAAACCATACAACAACTAAAAAAAAATATATGTATATATCTATATATATATCTATGTAGATAGATATATCTAGGTACATGGATATATCTATAGATATATCTATGTAGATATATATTTATATATATATATATATATATAGGTAGATCTGTATCAAAGAGATTTATAAAGCGCGCTACTCACCTGTGAGGGTCCCAAAGCGCTGGGGGGGGAAGGGGGGGAGGGAAAGGGGCTAGGAGGTTCACTGTTCAAAAAGCCAGGTTTTGAGGCCCTTCCTGAAAAGAAGTAGGTTTTGGGTCTTGCGAATGTGGGTTGTGAGTGCGTTCCATGTTTTGGGTGCAATGTAGGAGAAGGATCTGCCCCCGGTGGTGGTGTGTTTGATGCGGGGGTCAGAGGCGAGAGAGAGGTCAGCTGAACGGACGTTTCGTGTGGGGGTGTGGAAGGTGACTCTCGTTGAGGTAGGCAGGGCCTGTGTTGTGGAGTGATTTGTGTGTGAGGATGAGGATCTTGAAGGTGATCCTTTTGTCAATGGGGAGCCAGTGGAGGGATTTGAGGTGTGGAGAGATGTGTTCGTGTCGGTGGAGGTCGAGGATGAGTCGTGCTGCTGAGTTCTGGATGCGTGTAGTTTGCACTTGAGTTTTAGAGTGGTGCCGGCGTAGAGGGCGTTTCTGTAATCAAGCCTGCTGCTGATGAGTGCGTGAGTGACAGTTTTTCTGGTCTCTGTGGGGATCCATTTGAATGTTTTTCAGTATACGGAGTTTGTTGAAGCATGAGGAGGTAAGAGCGTTGATTTGTTGGGTCATAGAGAGGGAGGAGTCTAGGATGATGCTGAGGTTGCGTGCGTAGTTGGCGGGGGTGGGTGCAGGGCCTAGCGTGGTGGGCCACCATGGGGGGTCCCAGGTTTTTTTGGTGAGGGCCAAAGAGGATTATTTCGGTTTTGCTTGAGTTGAGTTTCAGGTGGTTGGCTGTCATATATACATCACTTTTGTCAATATGTGTGTGGTTTCCCTGGGGGGAAAAGGGTCCGACTTGTCTAGTGGCAGTTTTAGTGCCATAAAGAAGCGCAGAAGGTTTATATGCCTACTGCAAAGAGCACATCTGTATTTTATGTAAATAGCTGAGTACATTAGTAAAGTCTATGGAGAGATGAAGGGCACTTTTGCTGGGTGGTAATGAGGGAATCCGAGGAGGAGGGAGTGGGAGCACCAATAATGATTGTTGGACTGGGCGCAGGAGGTGCTAAAGACTGTGACGAATGGTATGTGACAAGGTGTTTTTTGAGTGTCTTGAAAGTACGTGCTGATTGAGGGAAGAATCTCACACCATCGATTTTGTGACTGTCTACGTAGGCTAGTGTTTTAGAGCAACAGTTTAGCCAATAGCAGAGATGGCATCTTGATGGATGACTGCTGCCTGCACTCGGGTTATAGAGGACCGCTCTGACATAGGATCAGAGACTGAGACATCAGATACTGAGACAGCATCTGAGGGATAGGACAATGGCGCAGACTCTGGGAGTGATTTTTCAGTCAGAGGAGTCCCATTTGAAAACTCCTCTTCCAGCACATTATGAGGGAGGTGATGAGGACAGTCCTGCTGTCCCTTCGCAAGCTGTTCGTGCAACTGGGTAATAGTGGGTTAGGCCAACCCAGAGAGCAGGTGAATGCGGCGGCAAGCAGAGAGAGAGTGCTCTCTTGGGAGCTCACCAATTTAGTTCAGCCCCAAATTCCACCACCCAAATCATATTGTGGAGACATCAAAATTGTCTATGGCAAAACAAACTGGTTTTGTAAGGCAGGCACCTGTGTTTTTGGTCCTGGATTCGGCGGCCATATAGAGAAACACACTAAACCCAAACATTTCTGGAGCCTAGACATTCGGGGGAGTCCACAGAGGTGTGACTTGTGTGGATTCCCCAAAGTTTTCTTACCCAGAATACCCTGCAAAGCTGAAATGTTGAAAAAAAACTCTATTTTTCTCGCATTTCTGTCACACAAACTACAGGAATATGCTGGGATCCACAACATTCCTACCACCCAGTGACTCCTCACCTGTCCTGATAAAAACACTACCCCACTTGAGTGCCTACACCTAGTGCCTGTGTCAGGAATGGATCACCCCAGGGTCAACAGCTGCCTCACGTAAGGACCAACATTGACCGTTGTGCGATCTATTCCTGTCGCAGGCACCAGGCCTAACCACACAAGTGAGGTATCATATTTATCGGGAGACTTGGGGGAACGCTGGGTGGAAGGAAATTTGTGGCTCCCCTCAGATTCCAGAACTTTCTGTCACCGAAAAGTGTGGAAAACGTGGTATTTTAGCCACATTTTGAGGTTTGCAAAGGATTCTGGGTAACAGAACCTGGTCCGAGCCCCACAAGTCACCTCATCTTGGATTCCCCTGGGTTTCTAGTTTTCAAAAATGTGCTGGTTTGCTAGGTTTCCCCAGGTGCCGGCTGAGCTAGAGGCCAAAATCCACAGGTAGGCACTGTTTTCTATGAAAAAATGTGATGTGTCCACGTTCTGTTTTGGGGCATTTCCTGTCGCGGGCGCTAGGCCTACCCACACAAGTGAGGTATCATTTTTATCGGGAGACTTAGGGGAACGCCGGGTGGAAGGAAATTTGTGGCTCCTCTCAGATTCCAGAACTTTCTGTCACCGAAATGTGAGGAAAACTTGTTTTTTTGGCCACTTTTTGAGGTTTGCAAAGGATTCTTGGTAACAGAACCTGGTCCGAGCCCCGCAAGTCACCCCTCCTTGGATTCCCCTAGGTCTCTAGTTTTCAGAAATGCACAGGTTTGATAGGTTTCCCTATGTGCCGGCTGAGCTAGAGGCCAAAATCTACAGGTAGGCAATTCTCAAAAAACACCTCTGTTTTCTTCCAAAAATTTGGATGTGTCCACGTTGCGCTTTGGGGCGTTTCCTGTAGCGGGCGCTAGGCCTACCCACACAAGTGAGGTATCATTTTTATCGGGAGACTTGGGGGAACGCCGGGTGGAAGAAAATTTGTGGCTCCTCTCAGATTCCAGAACTTTTTGTCACCGAAATGTGAGGAAAACTTGTTTTTTTAGCCACTTTTTGAGGTTTGCAAAGGATTCTGGGTAACAGAACCTGGTCCGAGCCCCGCGAGTCACCCCTCCTTGGATTGCCCTAGGTCTCTAGTTTTCAGAAATGCACAGGTTTGGTAGGTTTCCCTAGGTGCCGGCTGAGCTAGAGGCCAAAATCTACAGGTAGACACTTCTCAAAAAACACCTCTGTTTTCTTCCAAAAATTTGGATGTGTCCACGTTGCGCTTTGGGGCGTTTCCTGTCGCGGGCGCTAGGCCTACCCACACAAGTGAGGTATCATTTTTATCGGGAGACTTGGGGGAACGCCGGGTGGAAGGAAATGTGTGGCTCCTCTCAGATTCCAGAACTTTCTGTCACCGAAATGTGAGGAAAACTTGTTTTTTTAGCCACTTTTTGAGGTTTGCAAAGGATTCTGGGTAACAGAACCTGGTCCGAGCCCCGCGAGTCACCCCTCCTTGGATTGCCCTAGGTCTCTAGTTTTCAGAAATGCACAGGTTTGGTAGGTTTCCCTAGGTGCCGGCTGAGCTAGAGGCCAAAATCTACAGGTAGGCACTTCTCAAAAAACACCTCTGTTTTCTTCCAAAAATTTGGATGTGTCCACGTTGCGCTTTGGGCCGTTTCCTGTCGCGGGCGCTAGGCCTACCCACACAAGTGAGGTATCATTTTTATCGGGAGACTTGGGGGAACGCCGGGTGGAAGGAAATTTGTGGCTCCTCTCAGATTCCAGAACTTTCTGTCACCGAAATGTGAGGAAAACTTGTTTTTTTAGCCACTTTTTGAGGTTTGCAAAGGATTCTGGGTAACAGAACCTGGTCCGAGCCCCGCGAGTCACCCCTCCTTGGATTGCCCTAGGTCTCTAGTTTTCAGAAATGCACAGGTTTGGTAGGTTTCCCTAGGTGCCGGCTGAGCTAGAGGCCAAAATCTACAGGTAGACACTTCTCAAAAAACACCTCTGTTTTCTTCCAAAAATTTGGATGTGTCCACGTTGCGCTTTGGGGCATTTCCTGTCGCGGGCGCTAGGCCTACTCACACAAGTGAGGTATCATTTTTATCGGGAGACTTGGGGGAACGCCGGGTGGAAGGAAATTTGTGGCTCCTCTCAGATTCCAGAACTTTCTGTCACCGAAATGTGAGGAAAACTTGTTTTTTTAGCCACTTTTTGAGGTTTGCAAAGGATTCTGGGTAACAGAACCTGGTCCGAGCCCCGCGAGTCACCCCTCCTTGGATTGCCCTAGGTCTCTAGTTTTCAGAAATGCACAGGTTTGGTAGGTTTCCCTAGGTGCCGGCTGAGCTAGAGGCCAAAATCTACAGGTAGGCACTTCTCAAAAAACACCTCTGTTTTCTTCCAAAAATTTGGATGTGTCCACGTTGCGCTTTGGGCCGTTTCCTGTCGCGGGCGCTAGGCCTACCCACACAAGTGAGGTATCATTTTTATCGGGAGACTTGGGGGAACGCCGGGTGGGAGGAAATTTGTGGCTCCTCTCAGATTCCAGAACTTTCTGTCACCGAAATGTGAGGAAAACTTGTTTTTTTAGCCACTTTTTGAGGTTTGCAAAGGATTCTGGGTAACAGAACCTGGTCCGAGCCCCGCGAGTCACCCCTCCTTGGATTGCCCTAGGTCTCTAGTTTTCAGAAATGCACAGGTTTGGTAGGTTTCCCTAGGTGCCGGCTGAGCTAGAGGCCAAAATCTACAGGTAGGCACTTCTCAAAAAACACCTCTGTTTTCTTCAAAAATTTGGATGTGTCCACGTTGCGCTTTGGGGCGTTTCCTGTCGCGGGCGCTAGGCCTACCCACACAAGTGAGGTATCATTTTTATCGGGAGACTTGGGGGAACGCCAGGTGGAAGGAAATTTGTGGCTCCTCTCAGATTCCAGAACTTTCTGTCACCGAAATGTGAGGAAAACTTGTTTTTTTAGCCACTTTTTGAGGTTTGCAAAGGATTCTGGGTAACAGAACCTGGTCCGAGCCCCGCAAGTCACCCCTCCTTGGATTCCCCTAGGTCTCTAGTTTTCAGAAATGCACAGGTTTCGTAGGTTTCCCTATGTGCCGGCTGAGCTAGAGGCCAAAATCTACAGGTAGGCACTTTGGAAAAAACAGCTGTGTTTTCTATAAAAAAAATAGGATGTGTCCATGTTGTGTTTTGGGGCATTTCCTGTCGCGGGCACTAGGCCTACCCACACAAGTGAGGTATCATTTTTATCGGGAGACTTGGGGGAACACAGAATAGCAAAACAAGTGTTATTGCCCCTTATCTTTCTCTACATTTTTTCCTTCCAAATATAAGAGAGTGTGTAAAAAAGACGTCTATTTGAGAAATGCCCTGCAATTCACATGCTAGTATGGGCACCTCGGAATTCAGCGATGTGCAAATAACCACTGCTCCTCAAAACCTTATCTTGATCCCATTTTGGAAATGCAAAGGTTTTCTTGATACCTCTTTTTCACTCTTCATATTTCAGCAAATGAATTGCTGTATACCCAGTATAGAATGAAAACCAACTGCAGGGTGCAGCTCATTTATTGGCTCTGGGTACCTAGGGTTCTTGATGAACCTACAAGCCCTTTATATCCCCGCAACCAGAAGAGTCCAGCAGACAAAACGGTATATTGCTTTCAGAAATCTGACATCGCAGGAAAAAGTTACAGAGTAAAACATAAAGAAAAATGGCTGTTGTTTTCAGCTCAATTTCAATATTTTTTTATTTCAGCTGTTATTTTCTGTAGGAAAACCTTGTAGGATCTACACAAATGACCCCTTGCTGAATTCAGAATTTTGTCTAGTTTTCAGAAATGTTTAGCATTCCGGGATCCAGCCATTCCTGTCACTAACTGGAAGGAGGCTGAAAGCACCAAATATAGTAGAAATGGGGTATGTCCCAGTAAAATGCCAAATTTGTGTTGAAAAATTTGGTTTTCTGATTCAAGTCTGCCCGTTCCTGAAAGGTGGGAAGATAGTGATTTCAGCACCAGAAACCCTTTGTTGATGGCATTTTCAGGGAAAAAACCACAAGCCTTCTTCTGCAGCCCTTTTTTCAAATTTTTTTGGAAAAAACTAAATTTTCACTGTATTTTGGCTATTTTCTTGCTCTCCTCCAGGGGAAACCACCAACTCTGGGTACCATTAGAATCCCTAGGATGTTGGAAAAAAGGACGCAAATTTGGCGTGGTTAACTTACGTGGACAAAAAGTTATGAAGCCCTAAGCGCGAACTACCCTAAATAGCCAAAAAAGGGCTCAGCACTGGGGGGGGAAAGGCCCAGCAGCTAAGGGGTTAATGGGTATTGTTAGTTGGGGTATTGTTGGGCTGTTTGTGGGTTCTTTAACTTTCCTTTCCATACCTCCTTTCCCTGCATTTCCCTCCTTACCCTTTCCTATCCTTATTATTCTTAAGATGTTGGGAAGGCCACGTCTGGGGAGAATTGGAGAGTAGGAGCTGGGGGGTTTTATATGGCTGGTGTGCCACTTCCTCCCCCTGATGTTGGAGGCTGGTGGCAGGGTGATACAGGGATATCACACTGAGGCTAGGAGGCTCAGGTGGGCAAAAGTGCTGTTCCACCTAAAAAGACTGTTCAACAGCCAGCGCAACGACCACCAACTGAAACATTGCTGGGCTGACCTGGTGGCCCGAGAGCAGGACCTGCTGGACCACCTGGGTGTGGTGATTGGTGGCCCTGTTGGTGAGTACAAATTAGACAAATGTGTACAGTTAAATGCACTGTAGTGACTGTAGCAGATTTTGTGACATGCTGCATGCAATGTTTGTGGACATGTGGAATGCAAGTTGACAAACTGTGGCCCCGATTTATACCGTCATTTGTTTACTCAAAAGCTGCACAAACTTACAAAAGACAACTTTATCTTGATAATTAGTGCTGCTTTGGCGTCAACAGATGATGGTAATGCAGCACAAACAAAAGTATTATTCAGAGCCTGTGAGTGTACCAGGAATTAGATGTATTTCACATGCTAATGCAAGTAATCAAAGTAGTCCCCAAATACATGTCTGCACAGTATTCATGGCCATACATACAAAGATCTTCCTAACCTCTGGTAATATCTTAGGCTGATATTTCGACTTTGTTTGTGCAGCATTTAAATTAATTATGGATGCCTATGTAATGCACACTTGTTAATATCTACATTTTTTGTGCTACTTTCCATAGCTGTAGCGTAACCAAATGAAGCAAATGGTACACATAAAAAAAGAACATCTGGCCCTAAGTTCATTGTTTCTGTGTGTATACGTCTGGACAGATAATCTTTCACATGGCCAAACGTAATTGTGCCCAGTTTCTATCAGGCTGCAGTAGCAGTACACAGGTTCCTCTTGTGGCTTTTCGGGGTAGGCGTAAAAATCCTATCATTGAGTAGCACGGCCCAACAACATTTTTGCCTTGGGCACAATTGCTGGTACATAGCTGGTGCATTTGCCATCTGTGTCACTTTATAGCCAAACAATTTTATAAGGTTATTGGGTCATCATGGGATCCCTGAACTTTGTGAATGCATGGTCACAAATTATTTATTTGCAGGATGTTGTGCAAGGGACCACTGACTGTTTCCATCATACATTTATAGTAACAAAATAGTTTGCTAGTTTACATTTGGTACACCCCTGCTGATCTAGTGCAGCATATGTACAATTGTTAACTTTTCAGTATGAAGGCTATCACAGACATGGTGGTATGCTAAGATCAGGAGACCAGCATTCCTGTGAGTGCCGCCATTTCCAAGGTGGTTACAAATAGAGACCTACCTCATCAAGATTGCAGAAGTAGGACATTTGCTAAATCATGTTTCAATTAGCGGATAGTGTCAGTTTGGTTGTATAATCACAGATCACCCAACCTCGCAAATATAAGCTAATGAATGTGGCAAACTGTGATCTACAATACCTGATATAGGTACACAGGGCCCAGATGAACACATTTCAGGTGCAATGACTACACCTCTGCCCATGCATTCTGTCACGGATGATCAAAGTTGACACTGTCAGCATATATTTTTTTGCTGTTTTGATTTAGATAAATGGCCAATTCATGTTTAGCGTAACATTGTCATCAAGTAACACACAGAATCCCTGCCATCATTCTGTCATGGGGGGATATATGGCTCTGGGTACACTGCCAATGTGGCATATGTAACCTACATACAACACAAGCACACATATAATGGACCATTGAAAGCACAATACTTCATGAACAAAACTCAACCCACATGAGCATCACACAGAAACTCATTGTCCCTTGATGCACAAGCCACAATACCTGAGTCACTGGTATTGCAGTGCACCAGGAATGTGGCTTTGCATGTCTCTCATAATAACAAATGATGAAATGGAGTACCTTCTAGAAATAATTCAGCACAACATTGAGTAGTCATGTTTGGCACCACATGATTGTTAGGGCCAGTGCATGTGTGCATATGTGTGTCTATCACTCACTGGAGTGACAGTGTCAATTAATGTTTGCAGTAGTATGTCTGTTGGGCTGTCTACATGCCTGATGTGCTGCTCTATCATATAAAATGTCACACACAGTAATTTGTTGATCCATGTTTTGTACAGGGAGCAGACATTGAGTGCATTTCACCCTTCCATGTTTTACAGGTGGACCCGCCCCATATACAATTGGTGAAGTGGCTCAATTTGCAGACCCAGACATATCTAGTAAGTGTTGATATATTTGTCCTGTGTTGTGTTTGAAGCTGTTGCGTGATTGACTCCTGTGTGTTGGACTCATTGCAAGGTATGATGTGCTGGCACATGATCTGATATGTGACTTGACTGGAGGTTGACATTTTGTTCCATGTTTGAGTTGGACAATCTGTGGCGGAGAGTCATATATTGGGAGTCGAGTGCTGCGCTAGAGACATGGGCAGGCGAACAGGGTGATTTTTTGCTACATGTATTCCAATGATTAATTTGCCAGTTTCATGATTTAGTCAGCAAGTCATACCCTGATTCACACAGACCAGTGATGCTGAAGTCTTACCCACAGATTTGAGCATCCCTGTTAACTAATGAACATGTAGGACTGTATGTTTGACTTCCTAGCAGCATCTAGCTCCACATGTTGTGCTCCGTTTATTTGGCACTTGAGTGAAACGTCATAGGTGTGCATGCAGGTCAAGGCCAGATGGGTGCTTGCATCCAATGTGCTTGTGTTTGGAAAGGTTTCAGTGAGATCTAATGATGTTGACAATTGTCTGCAATTATAAACATACATGTGGATGTGATTGTCCAATGTTTGAGTCAGTATTAGTTGGCAGCCCTCCTTACCTGTGGTGGACTGACTAAACCCATGGACAGCTGTCCAAAGCTTCCTGGCTGTCCTTGATGTTTGAAAGTATGTGTTGCATGTCCATCCCCTCCTGAGGCACAGGGTTAGGGTTAGGAAATATGTGTACCTAGGTGTGAGGATCCCAGTGTAGAAGACAGACATGCAATTTAAACATTCATTTGTTCCAACCTACGATGCCCCCTCATGAATAGCAACTGCATACCATCCAGGCGGTTCCATTTACAAATCACAGGTCTTGTGGGCCTTGATTGCCATCCAGAAGATAGTCATTAATTGACCTGACACATGTGGAGTACTTGCAGCATTTGTTATGTGACAAATAGCAGTACAATGATGCACAGATCATTGAATTAGATACACACCTTGTTGTGCATTGCTGTGCTGTTAGATAGTAGATGTGTAGGCTGCGTTGGCATGTCATTCCTCAGGGACATTCTATGATCTGTACTGTGATTTGGACTGTATGTGCTATTTTTGAGGAAGTGTTAGAATATCATCTGTAGATGTATCACACAATGATGTCACTAATGTTTGGCTTTCTCTATTTTCACAGCTGCCAACATGAATGCCCATGAGATCAGGGAATTCCAGAGGTGGGCAATGCATTACCACCACATACTAGATGTGGAGGCTGGGTTCCGCAATATGACACACCGTTATCGCCATGAGAGAGCCACGGGGGTCTGGAGGGCATTTTCCCAAGGGGGGCAGCCTTGCCCACAACAGCCACCACCACCACTACAGCTCAGACCACAGTGGCCCAAAGGATGACAGCCACTGTAGCAGATCCCTCAACCTCATCTGCTCCAGGCCCACAAGCAGCAGCTCCTGTACCTCCCCCTCCAACCACGACACCAGCACCAGCAGTGGCATTAACAAGTGGAAAACAAACAACCCAAGCTGCTGTGATAGACAATGTCGAATTTCAGACACTGTGACGTGACATACAATGGATGTTGCGCAGGATGGACAGGCTGCAGCAGGAGGTGTCCCGCAATAACAGGAGACTGCGGGTATTAAAAAGATCCTGCGGAGGGACAATTTGTGACTTTTGGATCCTCACCCATGATTCCCTTCCCTCCCTCCTCTTTCCTGGTTCTTATCTTTAGTGGGTTTAGTGGGCTTAGTGTTAGGTTAGAGTAGGCTGTTAGTTTAGTTAGTATAAATGGATTGGGGGGTATGGGGTTATATTCTTAAATTTTTTTGTGGGTGGGTGGGGGATGATGTTGAGGTTTATGTGTATAAAAAATATATATATATATATTTGTTTAGGATAAGTTAGTATGTGTTTAGATTAGTATATGTTGTCCTACATATGTCCCGTCAGATAAGAGGGGTGGGGGAATGATGTTCAGAGTGTTTAGTTAAATGTGATAAGTAAGTTTAGCTTAGGGTAGTTAGGGCCAGTTGTGGGTAATGTGTAGTTAGGATAGGTTAGGTTAGTTAAGGTGTTTCCCCTAGTTTAAGTTTCCTTTATTACTGTGAAATTAAGTTTTAGGTACTCCTTTACAGTATGTGTCATATGCTTAGGGATCAGGGCCTTGGCATGGGTGTACAGTGTCAATTGAGTATTTGCATTTCTGTTCCATCCTGCATCAGAATCCCATTATTGACATGGTTATTCCCAATTCCTAATGAGCTGTCACATTGGCAGCTAATCCAAAGCTACTTCTCTATGCATCTGCCATCCATTGCACCCACCACTCAAGGTTACTATGGTTCCCAATGTGTTGTGAAGTTTGGATGTGTTTTTAAATCTGTCATCGTTTGAGTCCTGAATTGGAATCGTGGGCACTGTAGGATGTCTGCCTGCAGCCTGATGTTCATGTGAACCCTGATAAGATGAGTAATCTTACGTAGTATTGTATACATAAATCACATCTATCATTTCTTATTGTACTCCCAGGTTACATATTTGTCCATACACTCGTACACATCCATTCCTGCTGTATGGTGTTTGTGTGTGATAAAAGTTCATGGTCAGATGTCACATACATAAAGATTGTCCAAAACCTTTTGTTTTCTCTCTCTGTCTTAAAGCTTTTCTATCATGTTTGCAGTAGAGCTTACTCCCACAGTTGTCCAGGCAACTTATGTGAATCTAAACTTTAAAAGTTTGAGGGGTCTCTGCATTGAAAGTGGTTTAGCAATTGGAAATAATCCTACAAAAGATCTTCTCCTCAGCCTTCTCCTAGAAAGTGGCCAGAACCAGTCTGGTCCAACCCAGGATCAGGGGGTAGAGGAGGGGGGTACCCAGTCAGACTCAGAGGAGTTCCCTGAGGTTACTGGGGAGGGTTCTTCCAAGGACCTGCCAGCTAACAGGCCATCTAGTGACACTGGTAGTGGGAGGGGGCCACACACTAGTAGGGCACCTTTCGCTCCTAAAGGCCAGGTTACTAGAGTCCAGCCAGTTAGGGACAGGTCTCTCTCTGCCAATTCCCACATTTCTTCTGTGTCTCTCAATTCCCAAGCCTCCCAACCTGAGGATAACTTAATGGAAAGGGGACTCAGAAAGCTGAGGTTGGAAGAGGCCAGACTGAAGCTTAAACAGCAGCAGCTGGCCTTAGACAGGGAATCTCTGGATGTGGAAAGGGAAAGGCAGAGGTTGGGGTTAGTTCCCCATGGTGGCAGCAGCAGTGTTTTTGATAGTAATCCTGTTAGAGAGCAAGATTCCAGAAACCTGCATAAGATAGTCCCCCCTTACAAGGAGGGGGATAACATTAACAAGTGGTTTGCTGCACTTGAGAGGGCCTGTGTGGTACAGTTAGTCCCTCAAAGGCAGTGGGCTGCTATCTTGTGGCTATCTTTCACTGGTAAGGGTAGGGATAGGCCCCTTGCTATCAGAGAAAGTGATGCTAATAACTACAAAGTTTTGAAGGATGCACTCTTGGATGGATTTGGCTTAACCACTGAACAATACAGGATTAAGTTCAGAGACACCAGAAAAGAGTCCTCTCAAGACTGGAAATACTTTGTGGACTGTTCAGTGAAGGCCTTGGAGGGTTGGTTACATGGCAGTAAGGTAACTGACTATGAAAGCCTGTGTAATCTAATCCTGAGAGAGCATATGTTGAACAATTGTGTGTCTGATTTGTTGCACCAGTACTTGGTAGACTCAGATCTGACCTCTCCCCAAGAATTGGGAAAGAAGGCAGACAAATGGGTCAGAACAAGAGTGAACAGAAAAGTTCATACAGGGTGTGACAAGGATGGCAAGAAGAAGGATGGTAAGTCTTCTGACAAGGGTGGGGACAAAGATAAAAAAAACATTCTGAGTCTTCATCAGGCCCACAAAAATCCTCTGGGGGTGGTGGGTCCAAATCCTCTTCTCACAATCAGAAAAAGCCTTGGTGTTATTTATGTAAAGTAAAAGGCCATTGGGCAAGTGATGTCTCTTGTCCAAAGAAAAACACCAAACCTCCCAACACCACAACCCCACCTGCAACCTCTAGAGCCCCTAGTAATAGCAGTGGTGGTGGGAAATCTACTACAAATAGCCAATCCAAGGGTGTAGCTGGGCTTACCTTTGGCAGTGTAGTTGGGGTTGGTCTTGTTAGGGAGACCACAGAGGCTGTTTTAGTCTCTGATGGTGGCATTGACTTTGCCACGTTGGTTGCTTGTCCCCTTAATATGGGTAAGTAGAAGCAACTACCCCTAATTAACGGTGTTGAGGTTGAGGCCTACGGGGACACCTGAGCCAGTGTAACTATGGTTATAGAGAAACTGGTTCACCCTGATCAACACCTATTTGGTCAGCTGTACCAAGTGACCGATGCTCACAATCACACACTTAGCCACCCCATGGCTGTTGTGAATCTCAACTGGGGAGGGTTACTGGTCCAAGGAAAGTTGTGGTAGCCACTGAATTACCTGTAGATTGCTTACTAGGCAATGATTTGGAGACATCAGCTTGGGCTGAAGTGGAGTTGGAGGCTCATGCAGCAATGCTGGGCATTCCTGGGCATATTTTTGCTTTGACAAGGGCTCAGGCCAAAAAAACAAAAAGGACAGGGAAACTTGGATCCTGGAACAATGGACCAAGTGCTCCCAAAAGCTAGGGGTAGTAAGGGCAAATCCTTGCCCACTATCCCTGCCTCACAAGAAGATTCCCCTTTTGAGGAAGAGGAATCCTCTCCTTATGCAGAACCCACACCAATGGAGCTGGCAGCAGACACTGCTGAGCTTTTGAGTGAAGGGCGGCCTGCTAGGGAAGAGCTGAGTGTGGCACAGCAGACCTGTCCCACACTAGAGGGTTTGAGACAGCAAGCTGTCAAACAGCAGAATGGGGATGTCGGTGATAGCCATAAGGTGTATTGGGAAGACAACCTCCTGTATACTGAGTCAAGGGACCCTAAACCTGGAGCTGCCAGGAGATTGGTCATCCCTTTGCAGTACAGGGAGTTTCTTCTTAACTTGGCACATGACATTCCCTTGGCTGGGCATTTGGGCCAGAGTAAAACTTGGGACAGGCTTGTTCACCTGTTTCACTGGCCTCATATGTCAGAGGACACTAAGGAGTTTTGTCGCTCTTGTGGGACCTGCCAAGCCAGTGGCAAGACTGGGGGCACACCAAAGGCCCCCTTAATTCCACTTCCTGTGGTTGGGGTGCCCTTTGAAAGGGTAGGGGTTGACATAGCTGGCCCCCTTGACCCTCCAACAGCTTCAGGCAATAGGTTTTTCCTTGTGGTAGTGGACCATGCCAGTAGGTATCCTGAAGCAATTCCCTTAAGGACCACTACAGCTTCTGCAGTGGCAAAGGCCCTCCTGGGAATCTTTTCCAGAGTGGGCTTCCCTAAGGAAGTGGTATCAGACAGAGGTAGTATCTTTATGTCTGCATACCTCAAAGCAATGTGGAAGGAGTGTGGTGTAACATACAAGTTCACTACTCCTTATCATCCACAAACAAATGGTCTGGTTGAGAGGTTTAATAAAACTCACAAAGGTATGATAATGGGACTCCCTGAAAAACTCAGAAGGAGATGGGATGTCCTGTTACCTTGCCTCCTTTTTGCTTACAGGGAGGTACCCCAAAAAGGAGTGGGCTGTGAACTCCTCTTTGGGCACCCTGTGAGAGGTCCCCTTGCACTAATAAAGCTGGGTTGGGAACAACTTTTAAAAGCTCCTAAACAGGACATTGTGGACTATGTACTTGGCCTAAGATCAAGAATGGCTGAGTACATGAAAAAGGCCAGTAAAAAACATCAGGCCAGCCAGCAACTGCAAAAGCAATGGCATGACCAGAAGGCTGTCCTGACCCAGTACCACCCAGGACAGAAGGTGTGGGTATTGGAGCCTGTGGCCCCAAGAGCACTCCAGGACAAATGGAGTGGACTCCATCTCATTGTTGAGAAAAAGGGTGAGGTTACCTACTTTGTAGACCTGGGCACTGCCAGGAGTCCCCTTAGGGTGCTCCATGTCAACCGCCTGAAACCCTACTATGACAGGGCTGATCTTACCCTGCTCTTGGCAACTGATGAGGGACAGGAAGAAGAGAGTGACTCTCTCCCTGATCTCTTCTCCACCACTGAAGCTGACGGCTTAGTGGAGGGAGTAGTACTTGCAGATTGCCTTACTGCTGAGCAGAAAGACAACTGTGTAAATCTCTTAAGTCAGTTTTCTGAACTCTCCTCACTTATACCAGGTACCACTACTTGGTGTGAGCACACAATCAATACTGGAGACAGTTTACCTGTCAAAAGTAACATTTATAGGCAGCCTGACCATGTCAAGGACTGCATAAAACAAGAGGTACAGAAAATGTTAGACTTAGGAGTGACTGAGCCTTCAGAAAGCCCATGGGCTAGCCCAGTGGTGCTTGTCCCAAAACCTCACAGTAAGGATGGTAAAAGAGAGATGAGGTTTTGTGTTGACTACAGAGGGCTCAAACAAGTAACCAAGACAGATGCTCACCCTATACCCAGGGCAGATGAGCTGATAGATACGCTGGCTTCTGCCAAGTATCTAAGCACTTTTGATTAAACTGCAGGGTATTGGCAGAATAAATTATCAGAAGATGCTAAACCTAAAACTGCATTCTCAACCATTGGAGGGCACTATCAATTCACGGTAATGCCCTTTGGTCTGAAGAATGCACCTGGCACTTTTCAAAGGTTGGTGAACACAGTCCTCGAAGGGTTGGAAGCTTTTAGTGCAGCATATCTAGATGATATAGCTGTCTTTAACTCCACCTGGGATGATCACCTGGTCCACCTGTGGAAAGGTTTGGAGGCCCTGCAAAAGGCAGGCCTCACTATCAAGGCTTCAAAGTGCCAGACAGGGCAGGGGAAAGTGGTTTATCTGGGCCACCTTGTAGGTGGGGAACAGATTGCACCACTGCAGGGGAAGATCCAGACCATTATGGAATGGGCTCCCCCTACAACTCAAACCCAGGTGAGAGCTTTTTCAGGACTCACATGGTACTATAGTAGGTTCATTAAGAATTATGGCTCCATAGCAGCTCCTCTTAATGACCTCACTAGTAAGAAGATGCCTAAAAAGGTATTGTGGACAGCTAGCTGTCAAAAAGCTTTTGATGAGCTCAAACAGGCCACGTGCTCTGCACCTGTCCTAAAAAGCCCTTGCTACTCCAAAAAGTTCATAGTCCAGACTAATGCTTCTGAATTGGGGGTTGGGGCAGTGCTATCGCAGCTTAATACTGGGGGCCAGGATCAACCTGTTGCTTTTATCAGCAGGAGGTTGACCCCTAGAGAAAAGTGTTGGTCTGCCATAGAGAGGGAGGCCTTTGCTGTGGTCTGGGCACTGAAAAAGTTGAGACCATACCTGTTTGGTACTCACTTTATTGTTCAGACAGACCACAAACCTCTACTTTGGCAAAAACAAATAAAAGGTGAAAACCCTAAATTGTTGAGGTGGTCCATCTCCCTACAGGGAATGGATTATACAGTGGAACATAGACCTGGGAGTACCCACTCCAATGCAGATGGACTCTCCAGATATTTCCACTTAGACAATGAAGACTCATCTGGGCAAGGTTAGCCTTATTGTCCCTCGTTTGGGGAAAGGTTGTGAAGGAAAGTACCATCTTGCCTGGCATGTTACCCCCATTTTTCTTGTGTGTCAGTTTGTTTTTGCTACCCAGGATCCCAGTGCTCCTAGTTTGTGGCCTATATGTGTTCCCTGTGTGGTGCCTAACTGTATCACTGAGGCTCTTCTAACCAGAACCTCAGTGTTTATGCTCTCTATGCTTTTAAAATTGTCACTGCAGGCTAGTGACCATTTTCACCAATTCTGATTGGCACACTGGAATACCCTTATAATTCCCTAGTATATGGTACCTAGGGATTCCAGGAGATCCCTATGGGCTGCAGCATTTCTTTTGCTACCCATAGGGAGCTCAGACAATTATTGCACAGGACTGCCACTGCAGCCTGAGTGAAATAACGTCCACGTTATTACACAGCCATTTTACACTGCACTTAATTAACTTATAAGTAACCTATATGTCTAACCCTCAATTAGTGAAGGTTAGGTGCAAAGTTACTAAGTGTGAGGGCACCCTGGCACTAGCCAAGGTGCCCCCACATTGTTCAATGCAATTTCCCCGGACTTTGTGAGTGTGGGGACACCATTACACGTGTGCACTACATATAGGTTAGTACCTATATGTAGCTTCATAATGGTAACTCTGAATATGGCCATGTAACATGTCTAAGATCATGGAATTGGCCTCCCATGCCAAATTTGGCATTGGGGTGCCAATCCCATGCATCCCCAGGGCTCTAGCATGGACCCCGGGAACTGCCAACCTAGCTCTCTGCGGTTTTTCACTGCAGCTACCGCTGCTGCCAACCCTCAGACAGGTTTCTGCCCTCCTGGGGTCTGGGCAGCCCAGTCCCAGGAAGGCAGAAGAAAGGATTTCCTCTGAGAGAGGGTGTTACACCGTCTCCCTTTGGAAATAGATGTTAAGGGCCTGAGAGGAGTAGCCTCTCCTGGCCTCTGGGAAAGCTTTGAAGGGAACAGATGGTGCCCTCCTTGCATAAACCAGTCTACATCGGTTCAGGGATCCCCAGCCCCTGCTCTGGTGCAAAACTGGACAAAGGAAGGGGGAGTGACCACTCCCCTGTCCATCACCACGCCAGGGGTGGTGCCCAGAGCTCCTCCAGTGTGTCCCAGACCCCTGCCATCTTGAATGCATAGGTGTGAGGGCACAGTGGAGGCCTCTGAGTGGCCAGTGCCAGCAAGTGATGTCAGAGACCCCTCCTGATAGGTGCTTACCTTGTTAGGTGGCCAATCCTCCTCTGAGGGCTATTTAGGTCTCTCCTGTAGGTTTCTCTTCAGATAACGAATGCAAGAGCTCACCAGAGCTCCACTGCATCTCTCTCTTCAACTTCTGCCAAGGATCAACCGCTGACTGCTCCAGGACGCCTGCAAAAACCGCAACAAAGTAGCAAGACGACTACCAGCAATATTGTAGCACCTAATCCTGCCGGCTTTCTCAACTGTTTCCTGGTGGTGCATGCTCTGAGGGCTGTCTGCCTTCACCCTGCACTGGAAGCCAAGAAGAAATCTCCTGTGGGTCAACTGAATCTTCCCCCTGCTAACGCAGGCACCAAATTTCTGCATCACCGTCCTCTAGGTCCCCTCTCATCTTGACGAGCGTGGTCCCTGGAACACAGGAGCTGGATCCAAGTGACCCCGACAGTCCAGTGGTCCTTCTGTCCAAATTTGGTGAAGGTAAGTCCTTGCCTCCCCACGCCAGACGGTAATCCTGTGTACTGCGTGATCTGCAGCTGCTAGGGCTTCTGTGCACTTTTGCAAGGATTCCTTCATGCACAGCACAGGCCAGGTCCCCAGCACTCTGTCCTGCATTGTTCAACTCGCTGAGTTGCCCACCGGCTTCGTGGGACCCTCTTTTGTTGTGTTGAGACGACCGCTGTGCTCAGATTTCTTGAACACCTGTACAAGTGCTTCTGCGGGTGCTGCTTGCTTCTGTATGGGCTCTGTCTGTTGCTGAGCACCCCCTCTGTCTCCACCTCCAAGAGGCGACCTCCTGGTCCTTCCTGGGCCCAGGCAGCACCCATTATCTTCAACCACGACTCTTGCAGCTAGCAAGGCTTGTTTGCGGTCTTTCTGCGTGGAAACAACTCTGCATCCTCCAGCACGCCGTGGGACATCTTCTGACTAAAAGAGAAGTTCCTGGCACCTTCCGTTGTTGCAGAATCTTTGCCTTCTTCCACCCAGAAGCAGCCTTTTTGTACCTTCATCTGGGCTTTGGTGAGCTACTGCCCCCACTGGACACTTGCGTGACTCTTAGACTTGGTCCCCTTCCTTTGCAGGTCCTCAGGTCCAGGAATCCTTCTTCAGTGCTTCGCAGTCAGTTGTTGCCTTTGCAGAATACCCTATCTCGACTTAACTGTCTTTCTGGGGCAGTAGGGTGACTTTACTCCTACTTTTCAGGGTCTAGGGGGTGGGGTATCTTGGACACCCTTAGTGTTTTCTTACACTCCCAGCGACCCTCTACACACTACACTAGGCCTGGGGTCCATTCGTGGTTTGCATTCCACTTTTGGAGTATATAGTTTGTGTTGCCCCTAGGCCTATTGTGTCCTACTGCATCCTATTGTATTCTACAGTGTATGCACTACTTTTCTGTTTACTTACCGGATTTTGGTTTGTGTGTATATTTTGTGTATTTTACTTACCTCCTAAGGGAGTATATCATCTGTGATACTTTTGGCATATTGTCACTAAAATAAAGTACCTTTATTTTTAGTAACTCTGAGTATTGTGTTTCTTGTGATATAGTGTTATATGATATAAGTGGTATGGTAGGAGCTTTGCATGTCTCCTAGTTCAGCCTAAGCTGCTCTGCAATAGCTACCTCGATCAGCCTAAGCTGCTAGAACACTATTAATCTACTAATAAGGGATAACTGGACCTGGCACAAGGGGTAAGTACCATCAGGTACCCACTATCAGCCAGGTCAGCCTCCTACAGTACTGTGGCTGTGCGTTTTATAGTGGTGTGTGGGTGTGGTGTGTGTATGGGTGTCAGATGTGTATAGTTTGAATTGTCCAATGTGGTGTTGTTTCGTATGTGTGCTTGCATTTTGAGTGCGGCTGTATGTACCACCAATGGTTCTCCGCCACTGAATGTCTGCCTTGGTGATTCGTGGGTCATAATCTGATTGGCGTAGCTCTGTTGGCGTAATTATGTGGGTTTTGATACTGCCAGTTTATCACTGACCTTTGGTGTGGCGGAATTGTGTATGTGGCTGAATAGTGACAGATTGGTGTGCGTGTGTCATGATATGGTGAACGGATATCCGCGGTGGCGGCGGTATGTTGGCGGCAGTCAGCGTTGCGTAAGTGCGATTAACCGCCAATGTCATAATGAGGGCCACAGTGTTAGAAACCAGGTCAGTGACGTGATGAGGAAATTTGGTGTTGAAAATGCTGACTGCATCAGTGGACAAGACTGAGAGAAGTAAGGAGATAAATTCAGAGGTGTTCAAAGCAGAGAGGCTAGTACAGTTATCAATAAGAAGAGACCATTAATCATAAACTTCACATATGGACTATTTTGATTGAAAGGGATTTAAGTATTTACTGCACATTCAGCACCTCGTGGGCTGTCCTAATAGATTGGATATTGATTCTGCAATATCTGGATGAATTCAGGGGGTCTGGGCTGGGAGGGTACACCAGATGTTAAATTCAGCCAGGCAGGATTCCTTTCACACAACTGACCAAAACTGAAAGACGATCTGCCTACAGAGGCTTGTTTACCATTTCCCCTCCCTTGGTTTTGACTGGTCCACTCTCCTTTCTGCCCACCCTTGTCTTCTAGCCCCGCTCATTACTCCCCTTGCCCCTTCTTTTGTGGCTGGTTAGAATTATTGTTTTTATAAAGTGTTCGAAAATGGCCCTCTCTGAAGGGTCACACCAGACTTATTGCCTTCCTCCTCCTGTTATGCTGACCTCGTTTCTGTTGGCTTTAGGATTGTGGGTTCTTTACCACTGCAAACCAGTGCTAAGGTTCATGTGCTCTCCCCGTAAAACATGGTATCACTGGCTCATACCCAATTGGCATATTTAATTTACTTTTAAGCCCTTAGTAAAGTGCACTATATATGCCCAGGGCCTGTAAATTTAATGTTACTAGTTGGGCTGCAGCACCGACTGTGCCACCCACATAAGTATCCCCTTAACCATGTCTCAGGCCTTCCACTGCAAGGCCTGTGTATACAGTTTCACTGCCACTTAGACTTGGTATTTAAAATGACTTGTCAAGCCATAAACTCCCATTTTATTACATATAAGGCTCCCCTAAGTTAGGACCTTGGTAGGCTACAGGACATGGTGCTATGTAAGTAAAAGGCAGGACATTTACTTGTAAGTTTTACATGTCATGGTATTGATAAACTCCCAAAATCGTTTTTCAATACTGTGAAGCCTGCTCCTCTCAAAGGCCAGCATTGGAAATTCCCTTATATACCTGTAAGTGGTCATTTCTGATTTGAAAGGAGTGGCATTGTTATGTTTGGTACTTTTGGAATGGCAGTGAGAAATCCTGCTTGCTGGTGAAGTTGGATTTAACAATACTATTTTAGAAATGTCACTTTTAGACTGCTCTCTGTGCCTTAGCGCCTGTCTCCAATCCATGTCTGGTCTGTGCTAGTTGGCAGCTCCCCTTATGCATTCCGCCCAGACAGCCATAAACAGAGGACACTCAGCTGCATCTGCATTTATCTGCACACTGATGGGTCTTCCTGGGCAGGAAGCATGGGGGAGCTCTCACTTATACTTCAAAGGCTAGTGGCCTGATCTCACACAAAGGACTGATACCCTCCCCCACCTACACACACACACAGATTTCCTGGCAGACAGGACTGGGTTGAAAGGTGCACTTCAAACCCACTCTTTTAAGTTTTCCCCACTTCAAAGGCATAGTCGGGTCTGTGACCCCCTCAAATCAGACACTTCTGGACCTACAACTGGACTCTGTCAGAAGGACTGCTGTACTGTCCAAAGGACTCATTTGGACTGCTTTTCTCAAAGGACTGCTCTCCTGCTTGTTGCCCTGCTGCCTTCTGCTCCCTGACTTTGCTGGAAGAACTCCGCCTTCCCCCACAAGTGATCTCCAAGGGCTTGGACTGAGCTTGCCTCCTGTTAAGAAGTCTCAGTGCAATCAAAGACTTCACCAGAGCAAAAAACTCCACTGCATTGTAAAACTGATGCAACACCTGCAAAAGTTGACACACCGCCTGTCTTGCAGTTGAATAATTCCTGCATCGCCTACCGGACTGACGCAGCGTCTGTTTCATTCTCCCAGCACATTTTGTATTTTCCACACATTGTCCCTGGGTGTCAGAATAGCCCCACACCGGAGTAAGGAGCCAAGGCTGCACTCGGAAATCAATACATCACCTTGCTCGCGAGGAAAGAATTGACGCATCACCTGCGCTCTCCAGAAAAATTCACATATCACTTTATTTTCAAACACATCACCTCCTCTTTGGCCCTCTGCATCGCTATTTTTGACGCATCCTGGGCACTGTGTGTTAAAAAGATGCAACCACTGATACTTATGGATTTAGATCCATCCACACCTTTAAAAAGTGATACACTCACTTCGGCACATTGGATTTTTGTCGCTTTGGCCTTATTTTATTCTGATAAATATTATCTATTTTTCTAAACTGGTGTAGAGTACATTTTATGGTGTTTTCACTGTGTTACTGTATGGGTTATTACACAAAAACTTCACACATTTCCCTCTAAGTTAAGTCTGCGTGTTCTGTGCAAAGCTACAGGAGGGTGAGCACAGGATAATTTAGGCTGTATTGTGACTTACCCAGACTAGGATTGTGGTCCCTACTCGGACCGGGGCATACTTCTCCCAACTAGAAACCCAAATTCTAACATAAAACAATGATCTTAGATTCATTCAAAGTGGTTTTATGCTCTTATACAGTCACACAAAGTTTGGTGGCTGTGACCAATTCAGCTACACTCTTAGTCTGCCAACCATTGCAAATGATGCACAATTGTTCTTGCACCTTTAGGCAACAGTCCTTGAACAGAAGCAGCACCCACAGCTTCCTGGGACGGTTTTTCCAACAGACACATACTATGTATCTCTCTAACATTTTCTTCAATCTGTGTAAATATTCTGCTGTAGATATTTCTTTATTTTGTTTACAGTTCATAATTTTTGTCCAATGCTTGGTCACTGGACACATTTCTATCATGTTTGCATTTATGAATTATGATGATAATCATTACCTGTGAGTATAATGTTTTGTTATATTTGGTTGCTTAATTTGATAAAACGTGACAGACATCAAAGTATGGGTGTATGTCATCAGCCAAATAAATGTGAAAACACACCAGTTTACGACTCCATTTATTCTCAAAACACAAAATAAACATGGATAAATACCAATAAGATGGCCAACAAATACTTATGGATAAAGAAAGAAGGAAATGTTACAAAAAACGAATGCCTTAAAACCGGGAGTCCTATACACACCTCTTTTATCCGCAGCGAAATCAAAAAGGGACTACAGTGTCTACTAGCAAGGGGGTGTTACTTTTTATCAGTGGAGTTAGACAGAAACGCCATCTTGGAACGGAACATGTGTACCATCAAATGTACTGAACTGGAGCGGTGAGATAGACAGTTTGGTAGGCAATTCAATGATGGCATCATTTTGATCGTTTCCTCACTCCTCTTTTTTTGTAAAAAAGGTTTCAAAGTACATCAAAAGTATGTTTTATCATGTGTATGCTGCAAAACATTCATTAGTTTCTAGCAAACAAAACGAGGCTCGTGTCGCCACACCAGCTACAGAGCGATCAAGACTTTGTTTTTATGAGTGTCTGTAGGCTGTAGATAAGTCTGTAATGACTACATTTCAAACGGAGCAGTCTGGCGCTTCATTTATGCGTGATGACCTCATCCACAGCGTCAACGTCACGCGCAATCGAGGCCTAGGAGGACGTTTAACATTTTTCTTTGTTTGGCTGTCGCTGTTGGGGCAGCTGTCTAGATTTGTATTTCTTTTTTATTTGGTTTCGGTCCCCACCGGCTCTTGAACTGCCCGTTTTCGCCATCAAGGTGTAGTGCCCCAAACCTCTATTAACCGTTCAGAGACAGAGGAGGCCGCACCAAGGCGTCTGCTTCCACTTCCTGGTGTGCTCGAGCCCTGTCCGCTGCGGCAGTCATGGAAGATGCTTCGGACAGGGACGGCGGCTCAGAGGGAACACACTCAATCACCGTGTCGGCAGCACAGGTATCTCAACTGGCGCAGCAGATCGTGTCGCTGCGGGGTGGCGCCGGTGGGGGCCAGCAGGTGACAGTGTTGCAACTGCCCAGCGGAGAGCAAGTGCAGGTGCACGGCGTAATACAGGCCGCTGCGCCTTCTTCAGTTATCCGATCGCCAGCGCCGCCGCAGCATATCCTAAGTGCGGCACAACAGCCGCTGGAGGATCCGCCTGACGAGGAGCAGGCGGGCTCCCCTCAGCAGCGCAGCGAGGACTCTCAACAGAAAGCGGCGCGGGAGCTTCTGGCTCGGCGGCCCTCCTATCGAAAGATCCTGAAGGAGCTGTCCGGTGGCGAGCGCGGCGACGAGGAGCACCTGCAGCACTTGCAGGAGGAGCAGGAAAGCGCGGGTGCTTCCACTGCCCTTGCCGCCTCCATGGCAGCCGCCACTACTACCATATACCAGACCAGCACGGGCCAGTACTTTGCCATCGCGCCCAACGGCGCTCTACAGTTCGCTTCCCCGGCCACGGACACAGTGCAGGGCCTGCAGACCCTCAGCATGAGCGGTGGAGGGGACCTGCACCAGCACCTGGGCGGCGCCGGCACCACTATCCTGCAGTATGCGCAGACGTCAGACGGGCAACAGATCTTGGTTCCCTCCAACCAGGTGGTGGTGCAAACCCCCTCTGGGGACATGCAGACTTATCAGATTCGCACCACCACCTCCGGGGGCGGTGGCACTACCACCTCAGCGCTGCCCCAGACCGTGCTCATGAGCTCGCCGCTAGCCCTCAGTAGCGCCGCTGCTGCGAATGCCAAGACAGTGGACCCCCAGCTGAAGCGAGAGATCCGGCTGATGAAGAACATGGAGGCGGCACGCGAGTGCAGGAGAAAGAAAAAGGAGTATGTGAAGTGCCTGGAGAATCGTGTGGCAGTGTTAGAAAACCAGAATCGGACTCTAATCGAGGAGCTCAAGACACTCAAGGACCTATACTGCCACAAGTGAAGCTCCCCTAGGCCAACACCGTGTTAGTCGGACCCAGATTTTTCCACCAGACTTTGGATTCAATAGAAATGTTTAAACCTGACAAAGTGCGTGAGGTAGAGTCAACGATGAATTTATATTGTTTTCTTAACCGCAAAGAATTAAGAGTTAGCCTTTCCGATTTATTGAGGCAAATACAACAAGAAACGAGGAAACGGTGCAACCACTCCTTCCCTAGTAACGGGAAAGTGTCTGAACGGAAGTGACAGAAAGGCAGATTATGAGTAATGCTCGCTTATGACTCACGGACTCTTCGTCACTGAAGTCAAAGCCTTCGCACCGTGTGTGCAGAACGGACCCTTTAGTAAATTCAACGGTATTGACACAATATATAACAGTATACTTTGTTTTTTCATATTGCATATATGTAAATACTTCCCCTTCACCTTTATGCATTCAGCAAGAAATTGTCGGGTGTTAACGAGAAGTAAATATTATGCCCCCTTCATATTTATATCATTTGTACTTGTCAAATCCTAATTGGATATCAAAACACCCCTCTCGTAAGTTCATGGGCATCCCAGTTGATTAGGAAAGTTGTAGTAAACTGACTTGCTTTAGCAACTAGTTTGACCCAGTTGTTCACCTCTTTGAAAATTATGTCTCGAGATCAGCTAGTTTAGCTTCACAGCCCTTGGTTTTAATAATCTCCATTGCAAGTCCTATTTCATTTATTGCTTAATGGGGTCCCTGCGTTTTCATTTGATTATGTCATTTAGAAAGTGGGATACGCAGGCTTCCCTTTTAATCAATGGCATTCTGGTATCGATCATGGTTTCAAAGCTGCTCCTTCTTGAACGAGAAACACCACTTGGCGAAACATTGGCTTCCTGACAAGATGTTCAAATATCTGTTAAAAGTACATTGAGATAACGCAACTGTGGGGCCGTATGTCTCTAAAAGAGGGCATTCGAAGAAGTCTTCCAGTTGCTACACATGCTTAGTTTTCACTCTGAAAAGCATATCCTTGAACACAGTATTTGGCCAGCAAATGTCATTTTTGTGCAGTAGATAAAATGTCCTTCAAGGGAAACGGAACTTCTTTGCTGAGCTTCGTCCATCGTGATCTGCAATTCCATACTGTTAAAACACTGCCGTGCTAAAGACTACCCCTGTTCCAACCCTAGTGGTACTTCTTACCTATTAGGTGGAGTGTTAATTTTTTGGACATTTCCGTTCCGTATCACTGCACAGCTGTTGTTCCTAACTGGACAGGAATAAACAAGGTTTCCCCTAAGTACCTCCAAACAAAACATCGAGTCCGCAATTCCGAACGTTTATATTTGCTAGCCTTTCCTTATTTTTTAACTTCGTGTAGGCCTTATACTGCTTATCTTTAATTACATATGGGTTAAGTGTGTAAAATGGACTTTACATTATCCAGGAGCCACTCTGCCAGCTTTAATGTTGGACCAGGAGTTACTGGTTGTCACCGTTTGTTTCCTCTAAGGTGGCATTTTTAAATGATATTCATGCTGTATTACAAGTCTTTTTAATAAAACCAGTGGAAAATGTATTTTATTTGTTCCCGAACAATGCACTTTATTGGAGCCCATTTCAATTGCTAGGTTTTGGAGAAGGGCAGTGTACTGATTAAAACAGCTCCGGCTAAAGCACACTTGCTCATGAGGACTTTATTTTAATGACTTTGAAGTGCAAGTAAGACAGATAATTGTTGATATATGCATGAATAAATAAGTACCTTTACTATTAAGTTGCTCATGATCTAGAATCAACTAGAGGATTAAGTTATCTTTTTAGGCCTCCGGTAAAGACAACGTTAGCTCACTCACTGTTACCTGTTGTTTCGGATATATACCATATTCTTAGAGTGGGTTTTACATACTTTCTTTGCCCATGATTGGATGGCTTGGTGTTCTGTGTCGGGTCTCTGCTTTCGATTCTTTGATTTTTTTTTTTTTTTTTAATTATTATTTTATTGAATTTGCCCTGGCTAGGAACTAATCGTTCTCAGTTTTTGGTTAACTTGTATCATTCCTCTGCTGACCTGATGAGATTCTTTTTAAGGTGGCATGTATTTTTTCCTACCCTCTTTGTACCCTCGTGTTCCAGTTTTAACCATTTTATTTTTTAGGTGGTTCCTGGAAAGTACTACCAGGCCCTTCGCCTTTTTTCCTTTTTTGCTCTTGCACCTCTTACTACTTTTAGTTTTTACTGTTAATTTACCTTTCTAGAATGATAGTCTGCTATGCAGGAGCAGTACCTTAAAAATGCCTCTGCCTTTACTGCACTTGCCTCATGACGTGCGCTTGTGCCAAGACATGCTAACGCTTCATTGGCCTCTTGGAATAAGTTTGCTTTAGTAGAATTCTTCCCCTCACCCAAGGGAAATTGCTTGCTCTGTGTGCAGATGTCTTTACACTCAATGGGAAAGCCATCATCACCGTTGAAGCCTTTTAGAGCCGAGATACAATTTGCCAAGGCTTCTCTCTTTGATATTGCAAATTCAAGATTTGTTAGTTAGCACAATACCTAATTAAATTCTTGGACATCCAACAGTCCATGGTGTTAAGTGTAATCCAATGCTTCAATAAGTGTACCTGCAAACTGACATTACTCATTGCCTGTTATCTGAAATGATACCAATAGCTTGTTTAAAGAAGCCATAACTAAGACGTTCACAACGGGGGTTATTGTACTTTTTATTTCTAAAAGTGTAAATATCAAGTTTTTGTTGACTCGCAAGGTACAGAGCCCAAGATATAAAAGTGCGCCCAGTTCTAATGTAATAGATTTTGGATTCTGAAATGCAGCTGATCATGCATTTGGTGCCCTGAACATGGTGATTGGAGCAACTCGTAAACTGTGGCGTGTGCCTTTGTGTGTCATTTTTTTTTATTACTGCTGAGTTTGCCTGCCATATTTTTAAAATGTTAGCCAAGATGCTATGCTCTTTGGACAGTTTCCCTCATTGTTATTTATGTTCTACTCACCCTCTTTCTTAAGTGCCTCCTTGTGGGCAGGCACCCAAATTGCTACCGGGGCTTGCCCTCCTCAGCAGACTACGTACTTAGGCTGGCTTTAAATCCCCCTTCTTAGCGATGGCTCGTCAGCTGCTCTCATTTGTACTCGGCTGCCCAAAGCTTGTAGATGTTATACAATGCCCGTTTCCTTGGGTTCGTTCTCTAGCACCCCTTGGTTGCCATCCCAAACCTGAGTCCCATGTGCTGATCCTCTTAGACATTTATCATTGCTGGTTGCATTCTGCTTACTCCTTTGACACTTTATGGTTGGTTATATAATACCCATAGCTTTGCGTGGCTCGTTTCCAGTCTGAGGTGGTTTTCTTAAAGCCAGTAGCAGGGCTGGTTATGTAATGTCCTTTCACATAGATTCTTCTCTGTCACACCTGGGCGGACTCCTTGGCTGCACCAAGTTGGGTGTATGAAGCAACAAATAAAGTGATACACAATTCTCCATCTCTGTTTCTGTGGGTTAGCCCCCTATGCATTCTAGTTAATGCATAGTTGCACTTTCTATGCCTTATTCTTAATAGTTTAAATTGTACAGAACAAACTAAAATTGGTATATATCCGTATGCATGCACAATTGTGGCTTTTCTCCTACAGCCAGGTGTAGCTTCGCTGCATGCTTGTTAAAGCAGTCTCTGTCGAACACTCGAGGCAAAAACACATTTCCGCTTAGGCCACACTGTATTCACACATTACTACCCATCCATACTCTAGTATCTGAATCTTAAGCACCCAATCACCGCTCCCTTTTAACTTCATATTTACAAACAAGACAACGCAGAGCACATCTCTTGTCCTCGGGCATGGTAGCAAAACACTCTGTAGACCACATAACCAATGCTAACATCCATAGTACTTCAAATAGCGTGGTACCCGTCAGTGCATGCATTTCAATACCATGTCAGTATACTGTATAGCTGCACTTACAGTATAGTTGGGCCAGGGAGTGTTCAAGCTTCCATTGATAATGTGCACAATTTCTTAGCATCCAGATTCCCAACCTTGGGTATATATTTTTGATAGCAACTGTGACATGCATTCCCAAGTAGGTGCAACAGTAAACACTATTTTAAATATCACTTGTATGAAATTTTATTTAGTCTAGAAACTAGAAGTAAAGAATCGCCTCGGTGCTCAATTGTTTGTGCCTGTATCAAAACCCTCGTTTACCCCCAGGGTACAGACTGTATACAAGCGTTTATTGTCTTGCCGAAAAATCTTTGGGTCGCATCTTGTACATGTGAATAGAACACCAGCCAATATTGTGTTCTTCCCTTTTGACCTTTTGTCAAGGGTGAAAACAATAAGTGCATACTTTGTATCGTGTGGAATTAAAGGTGCCAGTTTAAGTAAGTCCTTCATTTCCCATTCGCATTATAGTAGCGATTAGAAAAAGAGGCAGTGATTGATCATATGCTTGAACAAGCTCTTTCTGTAGCCTTGACCTTGTTGTAATGGGGAATGGCAAGTTGTGATTCTGAGGAGAATCTTTAATGTGGAGGTTTTTTTATCATACGTTTGTGTTGTAGGAAAACATGCCAAATCTGTTTAGTGTTTTATGGGAAATAAGGAGCAGAAGATAGTTGTCCAGTTATTGAAGGTAGATCACAAAGTGCTTGAGATGTAGGACCATTTGTGTATAGATACAGTAGTTTGGCTTTGGTGTTATAAGCTACATTGTCTTTTTATTAGAAAGGCAATCTTAGGTACAGGCAGTTGGTGTAGTCAGACCTGGCATTGCTTTGTTCTGGTTCTTGAGGTAAACTACTTAAATAAAAACATTTTTTTCCAACTAGTCTCTAAAGATAGAATGATGTTTTTTTTGTTGAATTATTTTCTAGGATTATAGTCAGATTATGGACATCCTTTACTTGCTAGGCAAGAACTGGGGAAGGAATAGTGCAGTAAGGATGTCTCGCCGACTATGTCTTTAATTTCTGATATATCTGCATCGAGCTTCAGATACTTGCGTCACCCAGAGGTTTAATCTCTGCTCTTATTTATCATTTCTTGTTTGAGGTTCGTGCTTTGTCAGTTATCGTAGTTGTAGCAGGTGAGAAAATGAGAGGATGCTAGTAACTAACTAACTCAGCCACATGTTGAATGGAAGGGTATTAGGGTAAACAGTGGAGTAATCCTACAGGAGAGGGTTTGGAGATGGAAAGTTAATCTAATTTTATCTGTTTTGTTTTTGATAAGGAATGGGAACATTTTAGCGCTGACATTTTGGTTAGTAAACATTAAGATTAGAAAATTATGGTTGATGGTATCAAAGGCTGCAGAAATGTCTACTAATGAGGGTGGCAGCACCATGACTTTATCAACTAGCAATTTGAGTTGGTCCCCTACTGGGACCAGAGCTGACTGCTTCTTGAGGACCTGAAACATTGGACATCAATCCGTTGGTTGTTTGATTTTGGGAACATTTTTAAGCTTTGGTAAAAACAACAATTAAGCTTTGTAACCCAGCACAGGTTGTATTTTATTTGTCCATCTTATTAACTAGTTTTCCTTCGTGTTTCAGTGAAAGTCCTATGATCACAGAAACTGTGCAGTTTCTAAGGGGAGCACAAGCTAGCAATTGATGACATAAAACTGTAAACTTAGTTGGCAGTTTAAGGCATCCTCCGAACTTTGAGTGGAATGTCAGCTATTGAACCTGCACATACAGTAACACATAAGTTGAATGGCAGTCGTGTGTTTAAAAACTGCTTGGTGGTGCATGTCATCTCTTTGCTATGTTCCACAGGGAGAGGTTAGTGTCACATGGGAATCAGATTATGTGTATTATACCTCTTTATGGTCCTATTTAATACCATAGTGGTTGCCAGACATTTATGTGAGAATCATCAAGAGAGCAACTCTGACACCATCCACGCATTAGGAGCCAGGAGTGCATGTTTTGATCGTGCAGACGTTTGTGCTTCCACAATAAAGTTCTTGCCCTCTACACAGCTGTGATCATTATAGTCTGGCTTGACAGTGCAGCTGTTACCAGGCATGAATGTGAGGGTCACCAGAGAGGGGTTTTGGCTCCACCCATATGTTGGGAGCTGGGGACGGGGTGGGTACATGTTTTGATTAAGCAGTTGTGTGCTTTCACAAAAAAGTGCTTGCCCCCCACACAGCTGTGTTTATTTTATTTTTCCAACTGCCTAGCCATGAACTTTCAGGCGCTTAAAGTGTTTTGGATAGCAATATAATTTATGAGGCTTTGGTTTGGCAGCAGCACAGATGAGGACAGCAGGATTTTTAGGCCTGGCTAGACAATGCGACTGTCACCAGACCTTTTAACCTTTGCCAGTATATTGTACTGCTTTTTTTACTTCCACCCGAACGCATAGCGAGTCCCCTGCTATTAATGTGAAATTCTTCACATTACTGTACAACATCCCTTTAAAGTCAGATCTGTTGGCATTGCCAATATTTGTTAAAGTTATAATTACTGTTAACTGCCTCCATTCTCCCTGTTTGATTTGGCATTCATGTTTCCTGTGGACTTAAGCTAATTTGTCCTGTGTGTTACACTTTTATCATCAGACTTTATGATTATGAGGAATATCATAATTTAATATCCTTATTTCCTTTTTTTATTTAGGTTGCTCTTAACAGACCGCTTATAGCTGTTTGTGAAAGACCTCTTGTGAGCCATATTGACAAGCAACAGTGGGCTTAGAGCCTGTAAATTGTTTGGTTTTGTTGTCATTCTGATTTGATTGTTTCTTCTTCTTCTTTTTTTTTTTTTTTTTTTTTTCTCCCACTCAGTTGTTTGCCTCTTTTTGTGTGTCCATATTCTGGAGCATACTTTCTTTCTCCTTCTCTCTGTTAGTCCTTGTTCATCCAAATTTCCCCAGTGTCATTGACAGGACTCTGATCTTTATTCTTCTCTTTTCTGGATCCACTCTTGATCCATGCCTACCCCAAATCATGCTCATGCGGGTCTTCTGTTTTGAGTCACAATCTTTGCTGCATCTGCAACAATTACATTCATTACTCGACTGTATGTGGAGCTGGGAAACAAGCCCTTGTAAGTCCCTTGCTTTACAAAAACCCACACGTGACCTTTCTAGTTTACACAATTTCGGTCTATTTCTTTGCTCTCTTCCCATTTCCTGGAAGTCAACCCATTGCTTCACTCTACCCAATCAGGATTCATTCCCTTCTGCAACACGGAATCTGTGCTAGTTGTGGTCCTTGATGACCTACAGATGCTGGCAGACTGGGCATGCCTCTGCTCTTCTCCTGGTAAGATCTGTCTGCAGGCAACACCACCGTATCCAGCGATCTTTTAGCATTTCTTTCTGAAATGGAGATTTAAGGTGCTGCTCTTGCCTGGTTCAAGAGTTATTTTTCTATTGGATGCTAGGCACGTTATCATGCCCCTTTTTGTTCAGACTTCTACGCATTCTCCATGGTGTTCCCCAGGACTCTGCTGAGCCCAACCCTCTTGAACATTTATGTTTGCCCACTGGCTGAACTAATTTGTTATTTGAGCTTAAAGTTAGTGTGCTATGCCAATGACACTCCCAATTCTGGTTTTGTTTGAGACCAGTGATCAGATGATTTGTTGGAACTGTATGTCAGCAGTGGTGCATTGATTGGGCAAGAAATGTACTTAAGCTAAATGCCAACAAGATGGATTCTCTGTTCATTTCCTGCTTTAATGTACCCATGTTTCCTCCTAAACTTGGGGCCTTTTTAGGTCGAGCATTCGAGACCTCTTGTATATACTTTAGTATATACTTCTATACTTCTTTGTGGGCTTTCTGCTTTTTTTATTGGTTTGTTTCAGTGTCCTTAAAAAATCCTTGCTTGCTAGTGGTCAATCCTTGCTGTTTGTCCCACCTTTTCCACAGTTGTACACTCCCCTGGAGCATGGCCCTAGTACTTGTACCCTTCCACTTGTGCCAATGTAGCATGTGCTTGGGGACTACTTTTTCTGAGGCTAATAGCATTTGACCAGAGCGCTGGATGTTTCCAGTGGCTCCAGTCTGTTTTTGTTAACATGGCTCTGAATCATGTTCTTCTCTGTTTTACATGTGCTGTGCATTTAAAAACCGAGGTCAAAGATTAGAGGCTGTTTTATGAGGGCGCCTATTTCTGCCCCCTGCCTCCCTCGTGCAAAGACAATTGATTTTCTTACGCACTGCAGATGCGTAGAGAAAATCGCTACCGGTACAATATTCATTCCGCCAATTCAAAATGGCCACCGCACGTCATGCGCAATGTTGTAATTTACGTCCTGACGAGGCCGTCTGTTTTCTTCGCTGTTGCTTGTTGTTCTTCTGTCTGTATTTACTGTGCGAAGGGGAAAGAGGAAAGTTAGCAAATTCTTCTCTGCTGACTCAGGGCTGTTGGATTGCAAGCTGCGTTCACTGTGTGCGGTTCTCACGAGGTGATGGGCATCGCGTTTAAAACATGTTCGTATATAAAAGTGGCTGGGATATCCCCATGTTTGAATATACCGTTGTCTATACAAAGTGGGTGAGGCATCCTCGGGCTTAAACAAAAATCTAATTTGAATTAATAATTCCAAAGCTCGGCAGCACGCACGCATTTAAAGAACGAGATATACGGTAACGTCTTCCATTGGGCAATTTATTCTATTCCTTCCCTTGGAATCATTGATGGAATAACATAGTGGGGGCTGCGCACAGGGGATTAAATAGGACAGAAATATGTTTGTTGTTGCGTAAGAGGAACCAGACGCAAAGGTGAGCAGAATGATCAAAAGACTCTAAAACATTACACAGCGGCTACTATAAAAGAATTAACACCTTTGTACGTATTACAGGAAACCGAAGCCAGTTTATTCCCAGTAACTCTAATTAAAAACGTCATCCTTCTGGAAAGATGATGCAGCCAGTGATTAAGAAAAGAGGGGACTGGTTTAAATATATTTTGAATTGTGTATGTCTCAGGCGACAGTCTTACTAACACTGCGCACGCGTCAGCTTTTTTAGGTGCTTTCTTTAGCCTCTGGTAAGATGGCAATGAAAGAAAAGTCACCCCCTCGTATTTATGCGCACCCATTTGAAACTCACTTGTGACGACAAAACTTACTAGCTGCTTAGAAGCCCATTCACATAATCTGCACACTACTCTCACCCTTCGCCTGCATGCTTCTACCATAAACATTTTTATTCCTTCAGTATTTCTGCGCTGCCTTTTGTTCGCATATTAGTTTCCTTATTCTGTTTTGTTTCATTTCGCGCTATGTTTCAACTCGTGATTAAAGGAAGTACCCCAGCTTTATGGAAAGGTCATGACAAGTACTGCATTAGTGTTGTGGGAATAATAAATGCAGTGCAGGTACAACAGTGTTGGGAAGTTTACAAATAGTCTAATAGGAGATAGGGAAAGTCTACTTTGATTGCAACTTTGCCGGAGTAAATCGTAAACAAAATTCAGTATCGTAAAATATCTTTGATGGAGTGAGCGCAGCACTAGGTGACTGATTCTTTGTCATATTCGAGGATACAGATCGGCGATGGCAGTCCTGGCGAGTGAAGCATTGTTGGGAAATCATTCACTGAGCTCTGCGAAGAAAGCATGGGATGCGCAAAGCATTGTGGAACAATTAAGGAACAGAGTGCAGTGCATCATTGACAGAGTTCAGAACTCTGCACCAATGCAAAGAACTTTCTGAAAACCCCATAGGGACAGAAAACCCAAACTCAGTGTGTTTAACCCATATCAAGTCCAAATCAATATCACTGCTCAACCAGGCGTGCATTGTTAAATCTCACACCCCTAATCATCTGGTGCTAAAGTTTTCGCAGGATGGAATCCTGTTGCATACAGACACAATTGACCTCGCCTAGTCACACATACTGTTGCACATGTACTCAGGTTATCACAACATCTCATATATTCCGAAAGGCAACTTGATTCTGGAGAAGATGTGGCATAACGGCCAGAGCTGCCAACTAAGGATCTTCAAAATCAAGTTCGAGTCTCGGCATCCTCTTACTATCTTGGGATTCTAAGCCAAACACTTCAATCTCCCCGTGCCTAAAATCAACAAGCAATGGCAAAGCCAAAAAGTTTCACCTATGCAAAATCTGTAGTACAATTATTTATGCATTGCCCCGCTGCAACGTCACCTGTACCAACTGCCAAGTGAATATGTTTTGCACCTGGGAGTAGTTTGTGTTTTAAGGGCCTAGGCCTACTAACCCTTTAGTTATATACAGGGCCACTGAAATTATGTGGCAGAAAGGACCAAAATATGCAGCAGAGTTGACCCATTGATGTGGCAAAAAAAAAAAAAAAAACAGCTATGCATTTGCAATGCCAATAGCTCCAACTCAAGTAAATGCGAGACCTATTGGATTGAAAATGCTTGTTTATTTGGGTAGTGTGCATGTCACTTTAGTTTGCAACCTGAGCATCTGCCTAGAACACAAGCTCACCATTTCAGCTTAGGTGAGCATTATTTTCTCTGCCTACTTCTTGTTCATAAGACCTGGCAATTCAGTGGCACTTTTAGGGTTGACCCTGCAAGTGCATGCACAAGCACATGTCTCGCTAGCGAGACTGTTGTGTACATTAAAGGGCTTGGAGCCTGCCCACTGCTTACAATTTGTTGGCATCAGTGCCCTTCTTTTTGCAGCCATCTAATCGGCAAGTGCACTGCAAACGTCATATCTGTTCCTTACAGTAGAGCAGGGACCTAGCACATTTTGATTCCACGTAATGTGCTGTCCGCTGCTCCTGATGTGATTGAGGTACTATTTGTTTCTCCAAACTCCCCCCCCACCACCCCTGCCTGCTGCTCACTCCATGTGTTGTTTTTCTGATTTCACGTGCATTCACGGAGCGGAAATAAACATACAGTGCTAATGAAGAAAACATGGAAATAAACATTTGTTGAAAGTGAGCAACAATTCTGATATCTAGCGAGGTGAGCAAAACAGGAATACAATAGGTGCAGTTATAATTATACCACTTTTATTGGCCATGTTCACAATATGTATTGCAAAGCAAAATGCATTGTTGACTTGTTTGTATTGTTTTCATACCGAAATACTTTTCACACCCATACACTTTCACGTGAAAGTGTAATTTAGGGCCAAAATCGTTATATTACCAACATATTTCCAACTTTTTTTTTAATGTAAAAAAAAAAAAAGAAAGAAACGAGATTTAAAGTCGCCCAATAATGAGCTCAACAAAATAAATGTTCCTTGCAATTGTTTTCAGTAGACGACTCGAGTGTGGGTGGCCTTCAGACAATCCCACCATGGTGTGCACAAAGATGACCGTGGGTGGAACCCCACTAGGAGGGCCATTGCAGCCCCCCCCCCCCAAGAGGCATTTCTATCAGTTGACAACATTGTAAGAGTGAATGTTTCTGCAGTTACATCTCTGGGGGCACCTGTGTCTCAGCCCAACACAGTTCCCTTTCAGATATTCAAAAAAATCTGAATGATTACTCTCCGTCCTCCTGAAACACGTCACCATTTGCATTAAGTAGCATATACTGCTCCGGGAAGGCTGAAAATAGCAGTTACTTCCTCTCCATTATCTATGAAGATTGTATATTGATGGCACATTATACTGGACCTACTCAACGCAACTGGTTTTTAGTTGGAAAAATCGCAAGTAACGGGAAAGACAAATAAGTATTTAAAAAAAGTTGCTTAGGAAAGCTTTCAACAAAGTACTAATGTAGTGCATAGAGCGACGGGCATGATGTAAGTACCCAGAGTGTGTGAACTGAGCACAGGCCTCATTTGCAGTGGTTGTGTGTCATACACCCACGGCATGCATCTCCACCAGCTTCCCTGCTGTCATGCATGCTTCAGTAGTCGGGGTGTTTTATAATGGAAGGATCTAAAACCAATACGTCTGCCGCTTGTCCTCTGTCGGGCTATGTCCAGTTAATTTACCCGGGCGTTCCTTGCTGTGTAATGTTTAGGTCCCAGGCAAGTCTGGAGACTGCAGATGTAAGCCTGGTCCGCCTTAACTTCCTGCAAGGCCTCATCAGAGTTGTGTGCAATTATGCCTGGCCTTGTCTCAACCTATATAGACAGTGATGGACAGATCTAGAGTGTTGTGTTGCGAAAGGAGGACGTTCTGTGAGAAGGGGCAGCTTTCTACACAAAGGGGGTTATTCTAACTTTGGAGGAGGTGTTAATCCGTCCCAAAAGTGACGGAAAAGTGACGGATTTACCACCAGCCGTATTACGAGTCCATTATATCCTATGGAACTCGTAATACGGCTGGTGGTATATCCGTCACTTTACCGTCACTTTTGGGACGGATTAACACTCCTCCAAAGTTAGAATAACCCCAAAGTCTGGTAGTTATGTAAATTAAAGTTTGACTGCTCATCAAGAGAGACTTCGTTATTTTGGAATGTTTACACAGAGGCATGGTTGGAATTTATGGCAGAATAGTAATGCACAAAAATTAACCTGTAAATGTTATTACTTTCAAACTGGAAGTATCCAAATACAAGTATGTGTCCACAAATTCTATATTACTATGTGGTTGGAGTCCCTGCAGTGAATCAATTACTCAATACATAGTATTAGTGAAGCAGTGACATTTCATAAGTATGTTTTTATTTCCCTTCTTGAAAAATAAGATTCCACAAAATGCATTCTATTCCTACAGACGTTCTAGTGGAAGCTTATGTCCAGTCCCCCACACTGTTCAGCCCCCCCCCCAGGTTCATTCAGGCATGAGTGAGCAGAATGACCAGCATGGAGAATGCTTTACCACTAGTTATGAATACCCAGAAGCATACTACGGTGGGTGTTAACGTCATCCGTCCTGCATTGCCCTGTCCCTTCCTTTAACACTTTGTGTTTCACCACTAAGCCTTGTTTGCACGAGTTACAGGTTTTTCTTTAAGTGTTTTTCATTTAAGCATGAACAAAGCTTTGCAAATCTGATCTAAGACGGGATTTCTGACTTCTGCTTCTGAAGAGAAATGATTGCCAGACACCCTAAAGTTCCAGGAGTAAGACATGCTAAAACATGGGGTCCAGATTCACATATCTTTTTATATAAATTTAAATAATTTACTCCTGGGAATTCACAAGTACGTCACTTCGAAATCTGGACTAAAACACAATTCACAAAAAATACTATGGGATTAAGGCCTTGAAACACAGCAGTACATTACACCTTTGTCAGAAATAAGACATAGTAAAGGTTTTGTGAATTGGGCCCTCTGTGTCAAAACAGAGGAATGGTAGCTAATTGGTTTGGTGACAGTTGAGAGCCTTCTCCAGGCAGTTTCCTTTTTCCTTAGAGTCAGTCTATTGAGTTGTGCCTAAAATCAAGGTGCGTTTGGAGGTTTTTGTTTTAGGGATGGTGCTTGATCATCCCCAAGATAGCAGGTGCCCACCTTCACAAAGTATGTATTGTAATGGTAGTTGACAACCACTCTCTCAACAGGAGAATGAGGATTGACTTAGCAGGGAGCTTGAGAATTCCTTGCAACCTTTTGGACAGAATGGGCATTGCTGGGCAGTAATTGCATGGTATCGTCTAGCTAGAACGGAACTTCACATTCTGCTCTTTAGCTCAAGCCTACCAGACAGCGCAATCAAAGGCATCTTGGGAACATTCCGAAAGCTGACCTACAAATGCATCCAGCCCTTTGCTTACCACTGGGTTTGTAACTCACATTTTCTCTTTCTTTTTGCTGGCTTTATTTGCTTTAGGCTGTCCAACTTGAGTTCGCCCCTCATATAGCCCAAACCTTGTTTTACTGTATTTTTTTTTTTTTTTTTTTAAACTTGCTTGCTATAAACAGGCCTTTAAATCTTCTTATCTTGTCACCTGTGCCATGCATTCAAAGACAGAGGTCAAATATCAGGCTCTCTCTTACATGTAGCTTATTGTTTATTTTTTTCCCCCTGACATTGAAGTGAGAGAATTTGTGACAATCCAGCTTTGTAGCACACAGCCAAAAAATGAACTGTGCAGATATTTCAGAATATATCAGATATAGTACATATGAAGCACATTTTTTGTCATTCTGAAGTGTGGTGGATTTGAATACGAGCAAAACACATCAATACACTAGACGATGATATTTACACACATCATTTGAGTGCAGTAAAACCGTATTTCGGTGCAAATGTAATGGTCGTGTCAACTGAAAATATGTGCTCTGTAATGGCAGTGTGCTACCACACCATGCTTACTCCACACTATGCCTCTCTACTCTTTGCTCTACAACTCCATTCTATGTCATTGCACGACATGCCACTCCAATCCCCTCCACTCTAAGATACTGTCACATGTCACACCATTCGACTCTACCCCACTTCAGTCTTTCCCACTCCACACCAATGTTCACCAATCTACCCCACTCCATTTCACTACAATCTACCCATAGCTGTACCACTCCGGTCTACCCACTCCACCAAATCTTCTCCTCTCCACCCCCTACCACTCTATCCAACTCCAATCTGCTCCGCTCCAACATACCCCATTCCACACCAGTCTACCCAATTCTAATCTGGCCCACTCCCATCTATCTCACTCCAGTCTACCCACTCCACTTCAGCCTATCACAATTCATTGAATCTTTCCCATTCCAATCTACCCTTATCCACTGCACTCCACTCTTCCCTATTCTACCCCAATATATCCCACTCCAATCCACCCAATCTACTTCATCCAACCCAATCTACCCTACTCCAGCCTTCCCCACATCACTCCAGTCTCCTGCACTCCCACAATCTACCCAACTCCACTCCAATCTACCCTACTATTGTCCAACAAGTCTACCCTGTACCATTCCAATCTGCCGACTCCAGTCTACCCTACTCCACTCAATACACCCCACACTTCCCCAATCACCTCACTGCACTCCAGTCTACCCCAATATATCCCACTCCACTCTACCCTACTACTAACTACCCCACTTTAATCTAACCCAGTCTACCCCATTCCACCCCAATCTACCCCACTCCAACCTACCAGGCTAATATACCTCTCCTCTGCTCTAATTTACCCTACTCCACTCTACCCCCACTCCACTCTACACCAATCTACCCCACTCCACCCCAATCTATTCCATTCTACTCTACCCCAATCCAATCTACCCCACCTCACTCTACATCACTAACCTTTAGCAATGCTGAACAGCAGCTACACTGGTGTACAACATGACTAAAACATATTGCCAAATCCAATAGCTCTTGCTTAGGTGAGACCTATTTGGTTCGCCAGTGCTTGTTTTTTTTTATCGTGCACACTGTCATTGCAAATGGGGACTGTTAGAACCCCTTTCAGAGCGCCATGGGGAACTCAAGGGCTTCTTGGCCCAACTGTGGGGGTTGAGGTCTTTTACTTCTGATGTCCTTGGGCCCAGCCTATTATGTATTCTAAGTAACTGGGCCATGTACTCCTTCTGCACTTGACTCTCCGGGTTGCTTTGTCCAAGTAATTTAAGGCATCCTCAGTGGGAAGTTTGGATAGTGAACACAGCAGCAGCAGTAGCAAATCATTGTCCAGCCAAAGACTCAGTTTTATGAAACAAGAGATGTATTTTATTTGTACCACTACCCATACAAATAAATAAAAATAAAAAAAACATTAAGAAACAATTCGAGGGTGGGGGTCGTCTAATGTTTCTTTGGCGATCACCTGTCCCACACTCTTCTTACACTAGCGGTTATTCCCCATTTACTATTTGTAACATTCAGGATGTGCCCTACTAGCAGTCCGAGTCTCAAGGGTCCACTTTGACTCTTAATTAAAGTCAACAATCTTGAAGTGCCACAGCACTATCTAACAGCAAATTCCACCAAAGCTGGCATGTCCGAACCCAGTCTGACAGACACAAGTAGGTGTGAAGCGTTTAGACTTCCTGAGTGCAACCCATTCATGGGTGCTAGTAGCAGCTGCAGCCAAGTTCAGGTAAGACAGCAGCACGCGGCCCAGGAAGCTACACTTGGGGTGCTGAAGCTCTTAGCTTTGCGCTCATGTAGTAACCAGAGGCTTTCTGTGGCTCCTTCTGTTCGGTAAGTCTTAGCTCAGCTTCTGATGGGGGATGGTTAAAATAATCCTGTCCTGCATCCCTTGCCTCGATGAATGTGCTCCGATGGTGTCCTCACTTCTCCAGCGAGCTGTTGGGCTTTGGCGCAGTCAGTATGGTGATACTCTCCACGGCAGCCCTTCCTGGCATATAAAGTCGCCTCTTCACTATTGCACATGGCTGTGGCCCCATTCCTCACAGCAGTCTTTCTCCAGTCTCCCCTCCTGGCATAAAGGGTTGCTGCCTCACTACCATGCATGGTCTTTGGCCCGATTGGCTCAGCATGACACATGGCTAAAGTCTCAGCAACACTCTTCAAGCAATACAGGTTTCATTGGCTTTGTTCTGCACATGAAAAAATTATCTGATCAGTACAGCGGCCATTTCCTCAAGCCTCGTGTAGGGAGTCCACTCGACAGGGCTACCCACTGACCTTGCTCCCTCCAGTGCTCTCCATTCTCACAGGGCACACTGATCTTGGCAAGCAGGCACTGGTGGTCCAGGACAGGTGGTCTTGGATTCCCTGGGTGGTGTCCCCTCACCCAGCAGGGAGACTATCAATGGTGCATGTATTCAACATACAAATACTTCAAAAAGGGATGCTCCAGCATATCCTAAACCACTCTACCAAAGGACTCAAACAAGTAAGAAGCAGAAATCATTATTATTATTTTTTGAAGAGTTTAAATTTCAATCCTTTTCCGAAGCTCTCACAATTGGCTTCAACACAAAGAGAAATACGCATGACATTCCACCATGCCTCCTTGGCAGTTAAGACAGGGAGCGATTTGCTTCCCTGTCTGGCTCTCCTGTATTATGGTTCTTTTGCCAGATATTGAGACTTTCGAAGCACAGTGAAGAATACCTTGAAAACATAGCAGCCATCTAAGATCCAGATGGTGTAAAGTACAAAGTATTGTGGTACAGGCAGATTGCTTTAAAAATACTTCTCAGGTCTATGGGTAACCAGTTCATTTGCTGCAGACAATCAAAGATAGGTGTCATTTATTTTAACTCTAAAAGGGTTCGGCTACAGTATTGTCTACTAGACGTTATGCACTAGATGAATGGGAGGCCTACTATTAGCACATCCCAGTAGCCAAGCCCTGATATTATGAGTGCCTGCATTAAGTCTTTCCTGGAAGATGCTGTAAGAAAAGGAAGGATCTTCCTCATGCTTTACAGAAGGTAAAAACTGGAAATTGTGATAAATTTTATATGTTATTCACACCTGAGTTTGAAATGAAAAACATTTCCCAGGTTTCTGGTATTTTCCGTAGGGGACCTAGAGTGGCAGACTACCTCTCATTTGCCCATATGTTGCAATCTATAAAAACAGGACACTCAGTTTTGTCACCATGAAGTACAAGAGAGTTGCTCCTCATCCAGCTAGCAGCTTCTTCAAGGCAGGGTGATCAGCTGGGTGTCATCAGCACAGGTATAAAAGTCAAAGCTGACAAAATAAGTCAGTCTGACCAGGGGAGCCATGTACAGATTGAAAAGTTGCAGGCTGAGGGCTGAACCTTGGGGAGCACCAGTCAGAATCAGTTTACTTGAAGACTGAAAATTGGCAAATTGAGTGCATTGTCTTAAGAATGAGACTAACCACTTATTGAGTATGTGTGTGTGTGGTGCTGGTGGCTGCCAGCTGCCAGATGTTCCAACAGGATGTTGTGCTAGATGCTGTGAAAAGTAATCAATATGCCTAACGAGACCAAGATGGCCCTTCCTTCATCCAGAATCAGTAGGATGTCGTTGGTGGCTTTGGCCAGAATAGTTTTGGTACTACTTTCCTCCTGAAACTTTAACTGAACTGAGTGAATTAGACATAATGCCTCCAAGGAGCTAATGAGCTGGCTGATAAACATAGATCCTGTAGTTTTAACAAAAAGTGCAGATCTGTAACATGGGGCAATAATTTGACCACACAGTGGGGTCGAAAGTGGGCTTTTTCAGTAGCTGGGTTAGTGTGGCCTTTTTCCATGTGATAGGAAGGTTGGCCCCTAAAAAAAAGATGGGTTACAGAGGTTGGTCACGTCTGAAATAATCAAAGCTGGTACCTTTTTAATTTGGGGCAAAGTACACTCATAATCTTGCGAAGACACCACCTTTGCTATCCGAGTTGCCTTTGCTGATTCAAAGGAGGACCAACTTCCATTACCTAAGGTAGTATGGTCACTGATCTTCATATTGTTGGTTTGCTGTAGATTTTGGGTTAGATTCCAAATCTTCTGAAAGAAATCGGATAGGGTGTTGCACATCACTTGTGAAGGAGAGGCACCATTAGCTGCTACCAGAGGAAGTACCATTGTATTACTTAATTCAAACACTTCTCTGGTGTTGTTTTTTTATCTTAAAATGTAATTATGATAATGCAGTGATTTGGCTTGTTTAACGTAATTCTTAGATCTTCGCATACGGTTTTTGTGTGTCCTTTTAATGGCTGGATTGTCCTACTTTCTCAAACAGCCTGTCACTTTTTTACACTTTTGTTTACCTACTTTTAATGACTGTAGAAGGAAGCTATTGGCGAGTTTCGTTTTGGATGTAAAAATGTTTGAGAGGCATTGTTATCCAAAGAATTAAATATCCAAATATTAATCAGAGATTATTTCAGTTCCTGGTTAGATATGAGGAGTGAGGGATTAATGTAACATAAGTGAGGAGAGCACAGCTCAGTCTAGCTTCCCCCAGGCTCATCCCATTATAGGAGGTTGGGGAAGAGCATGGGCAACTATCTTCACAAAGAAGATGGAATTAGAGTAACTTGGAGTCAGACTGTACCACACATGTTGAAGTATCAAGTTGAATATTGGATGGGTCAGTTGGGGCCAGTGGTTAGGTGCTGCAAATATAAGACTTTGCTCTAAACACAGTTGAAGAGTGTAGGTTAGGCTATAGGTAGGCCCTGCACACACCCTGCTGTGGGCGCGTAACCCATATCCAGCATCCCACCCCACCTTATGAATGACATTGGCCTTGTACAATGGTAGGTGGGAGTAGGCCCTAGCATTTGACCAGCCCCCATGTCCAGACTGCTACAGGAGACCAACCCCTTCAGACAGGACTTTGGCCAGACCTTCTGTCCAACTCACTGTGGATGCTCAAATTCCATGTTAAACTGTCTCCTGCTGTCCACAGCCGGCTCAGAGCATTTAGTCGGGCCCTTGGCCAGACACCGTGCCTAGTACACTATTGTTGCCCACACCTTCTTTGCCGAAGTAGTGCAGCACTGCCCTTGGCCATTTTACTGATTTATTTTGCATGTATAGGCTCATACTGGAGCATCTAAACCTAAGCCAACGTAGGTGCATGCTTGGTGGTATTGCAAACTCAAGATAGGCTCACACGCCCATTTAAAATGTATTTAATTCTAGGGTTTGAGGTTCAGGGTATGCTTCTCCTACTCCCTTCCAGTTCCCTAAGTTTCAGGATACACAGACCAAACCCTCCATCCTGTGATGACAGCTATAATGGAAGTTTTTCTGATGAGTCCGGCTTGTTTGAGAGCTTTTTCCGCAAATTTGGGTTTGCAAATGTGATGTGAAAGGGCCAAATAGCCTTTACATACGCCTACCTTAACTTTTATTCACAAGCTCTTTCTGTAGCCTTGACCTTGTTGTAATGGGGAATTGCAAGTTGTGATTCTGAGGAAAATCTTTAATGTGGAGGTTTTTTATCATACGTTTGTGTTGTAGGAAAACATGCCAAATCTGTTTAGTGTTTTATGGGAAATAAGGGGCAGAAGATAGTTGTCCAGTTAATGAAGGTAGATCACCAAGTGCGTGAGATGTAGGATCATTTGTGTATAGATACAGTAGTTTGGCTTTGGCATTATAAGCTACATTGTCTTTTTATTAGAAAGGCAAGCTTAGTTACAGGCAGTTGGTGTAGTCAGACCTGGCATTGCTTTGTTCTGGTTCTTGAGGTAAACTACTTAAATAAAACAAAAAAAATTCCAACTAGTCTCTAAAGATAGAATGATGTTTTTTTTGTTGAATTATTTTCTAGGATTATAGTCAGATTATGGACATCCTTTACTTGCTAGGCAAGAACTGGGGAAGGAATAGTGCAGTAAGGATGTCTCGCCGACTATGTCTTTAATTTCTGATATATCTGCATTGAGCTTCAGATACTTGCGTCACCCAGAGGTTTAATCTCTGCTCTTATTTATCATTTCTTGTTTGAGGTTCGTGCTTTTTCAGTTATCGTAGTTGTAGCAGGAGAGAAAATGAGAGGATGCTAGTAACTAACTGACTCAGCCACATGTTGAATGGAAGGGTATTAGGGTAAACAGTGGAGTAATCCTACAGGAGAGGGTTTGGAGATGGAAAGTTAATCTAATTTTATCTGTTTTGTTTTTGATAAGGAATGGGAACATTTTAGCGCTGACATTTTGGTTAGTAAACATTAAGATTAGAAAATTATGGTTGATGGTATCAAAGGCTGTAGAAAGAAATGTCTGCTAATGAGGGTGGCAGCACCATGACTTTATCAACTAGCAATTTGAGTTGGTCCCCTCCTGGGACCAGAGCTGACTGCTTCTTGAGGGCCTGAAACATTGGACATCAATCCGTTGGTTGTTTGATTTTGGGAAACATTTTAAGCTTTGGTAAAAACAACAATTAAGCTTTGTAACCCAGCACAGGTTGTATTTATTTGTCCAGCTTATTAACTAGTTTTCCTTAGTGTTTCAGTGAAAGTCCTATGATCACAGAAACTGTGCAGTTTCTAAGGGGAGCACAAGCTAGCAATTGATGACATAAAACTGTAAACTTAGTTGGCAGTTTAAGGCATCCTCCGAACTTTGAGTGGAATATCAGCTATTGAACCTGCACATACAGTAACACAGAAGTTGAATGGCAGTCGTGTGCTTAAAAACTGCTTGGTGGTGCATGTCATCTCTTTGCTATGTTCCACAGGGAGAGGTTAGTCTCACATGGGAATCAGATTATGTGTATTATACCTCTTTATGGTCCTATTTAACAGCATAGTGGTTGCCAGACATTTATGTGAGAATCATCAAGAGAGCAACACTGACACCATCCACGCATTAGGAGCCAGTAGTGCATGTTTTGATCGTGCAGACGTTTGTGCTTCCACAATAAAGTTCTTGCCCTCTACACAGCTGTGATCATTATAGTCTGGCTTGACAGTGCAGCTGTTACCAGGCATGAATGTGAGGGTCACCAGAGAGGGGTTTTGGCTCCACCCATATGTTGGGAGCTGGGGACAGGGGGGGTACATGTTTTGATTAAGCAGTTGTGTGCTTTCACAAAAAAGTGCTTGCCCCCCACACAGCGGTGTTTATTTTATTTTTCCAACTGCCTAGCCATGAACTTTCAGGCGCTCACACAACACTGGAATGCCATTAAAGTGTTTTGGATAGCTATATAATTTATGAGGCTTTGGTTTGGCAGCAGCACAGATGAGGACAGCAGGAATTTTAGGCCTGGCTAGACAGTGCGACTGTCACCAGACCTTTTAACCTTTGTCAGTATATTGTACTGCTTTTTTGCTTCCACCCGGACGCATAGCGAGTCCCCTATTAATGTGAAATTCTTCACATTACTGTACAACATCCCTTTAAAGTCAGATCTGATGGCATTGCCAATGTTTGTTAAAGTTATAATTACTGTTAACTGCCTCCATTCTCCCTGTTTGATTTGGCATTCATGTTTCCTGTGGACTTAAGCTAATTTGTCCTGTGTGTTACACTTTTATCATCAGACTTTATGATTGATGAGGAATATCATAATTTACTATCCTTATTTCCTTGTTTTATTTAGGTTGTTCTTAACAGACAGCTTAAAGCTGTTTTTGAAAGACCTCTTGTGAGCCATATTGACAAGCAACAGTGGGCTTAGAGCCTGTAAATTGTTTGGTTTTGTTGTCATTCTGATTTGATTTTTTCTTATTTTTTTTTTCTTTTTTTTTTTTTCACTCAGTGGTTTGCCTCTTTTTGTGTATCCATATTCTGGAGCATACTTTCTTTCTCCTTCTCTCTGTTAGTCCTTGTTCATCCAAATTTCCCCAATGTCATTGACAGGACTCTGATCTTTATTCTTCTCTTTTCTGGATCCACTCTTGATCCATGCCTACCCCAAATCATGCTCATGCCGGTCTTCTGTTTTGAGTCACAATCTTTTCTGCATCTGCAACAATTACATTAATTACTCGACTGTATGTGGAGCTGGGAAACAAGCCCTTGTAAGTCCCTTGCTTTACAAAAACCCACACGTGACCTTTCTAGTTTACACAATTTCGGTCTATTTCTTTGCTCTCTTCCCATTTCCTGGAAGTCAACCCATTGCTTCACTCTACCCAATCAGGATTCATTCCCTTCTGCAACACGGAATCTGTGCTAGTTGTGGTCCTTGATGACCTACAGATGCTGGCAGACCGGGCATGCCTCTGCTCTTCTCCTGGTAAGATCTGTCTGCAGCCAACACCACCGTATCCAGCGATCTTTTAGCATTTCTTTCTGAAATGGAGATTTAAGGTGCTGCTCTTGCCTGGTTCAAGAGTTATTTTTCTATTGGATGCTAGGCACGTTATCATGCCCCTTTTTGTTCAGACTTCTACGCATTCTCCATGGTGTTCCCCAGGACTCTGCTGAGCCCAACCCTCTTGAACATTTATGTTTGCCCACTGGCTGAACTAATTTGTTATTTGAGCTTAAAGTTAGTGTGCTATGCCAATGACACTCCCAATTCTGGTTTTGTTTGAGACCAGTGATCAGACGATTTGTTGGAACTGTATGTCAGCAGTGGTGCATTGATTGGGCAAGAAATGTACTTAAGCTAAATGCCATCAAGATGGATTCTCTGTTCATTTCCTGCTTTGATGTACCCATGTTTCCTCCTAAACTTGGGGCCTTTTTAGGTCGAGCATTCGAGACCTCTTGTATATACTTTAGTATATACTTCTATACTTCTTTGTGGGCTTTCTTCTTTTTTTATTGGTTTGTTTCAGTGTCCTTAAAAAATCCTTGCTTGCTAGTGGTCAATCCTTGCTGTTTGTCCCACCTTTTCCACAGTTGTACACTCCCCTGGAGCATGGCCCTAGTACTTGTACCCTTCCACTTGTGCCAATGTAGCATGTGCTTGGGGACTACTATTTCTGAGGCTAATAGCATTTGACCAGAGCGCTGGATGTTTCCAGTGGCTCCAGTCTGTTTTTGTTAACATGGCTCTGAATCATGTTCTTCTCTGTTTACATGTGCTGTGCATTTAAAAACCGAGGTCAAAGATCAGAGGCTGTTTTATGAGGGTGCCTATTTCTGCCCCCTGCCTCCCTCGTGCAAAGACAATTGATTTTCTTACGCACTGCCGGTGCGTAGAGAAAATCGCTACTGGTACAATATTCATTCCGCCAATTCAAAATGGCCACCGCATGTCATGCGCAATGTTGTAATTTACGTCATGACGAGGCCGTCTGTTTTCTTTGCTGTTGCTTGTTGTTCTTCTGTCCGTATTTACTGTGCGAAGGGGAAAGAGGAAAGTTAGCAAATTCTTGTCTGCTGACTCAGGGCTGTTGGATTGCACGCTGCGTTCACTCTGTGCGGTTCTCACGAGGTGATGGGCATCACGTTTAAAACATGTTCGTATATAAAAGTGGCTGGGATATCCCCATGTTTGAATATACCGATGTCTATACAAAGTGGGTGAGGCATCCTTGGGCTTAAACAAAAATCTAATTTGAATTAATAATTCCAAAGCTCGGCAGCACGCACATGTTTAAAAAACGAGATATACAGTAACGTCTTCCATTGGGCAATTTATTCTATTCCTTCCCTTGGAATCATTGATGGAATAACACAGTGGGGGCTTGTAGGAAAGTACCATCTTGCCTGGCATGTTACCCCCATATTTCACTGTATATATGTTGTTTTAGTTGTATGTGTCACTGGGACCCTGCCAGCCAGGGCCCCAGTGCTCATAAGTGTGCCCTGTATGTGTTACCTGTGTTATGACTAACTGTCTCACTGAGGCTCTGCTAATCAGAACCTCAGTAGTTATGCTCTCTCATTTCTTTCCAAATTGTCACTAACAGGCTAGTGACCAATTTTACCAATTTACATTGGCATACTGGAACACCCTTATAATTCCCTAGTATACGGTACTGAGGTACCCAGGGTATTGGGGTTCCAGGAGATCCCTATGGGCTGCAGCATTTCTTTTGCCACCCATAGGGAGCTCTGACAATTCTTACACAGGCCTGCCACTGCAGCCTGAGTGAAATAACGTCCAGCCATTTACCACTGCACTTAAGTAACTTATAAGTCACCTATATGTCTAACCTTTACCTGGTAAAGGTTGGGTGCTAAGTTACTTAGTGTGTGGGCACCCTGGCACTAGCCAAGGTGCCCCCACATTATTCAGGGCAAATTCCCCGGACTTTGTGAGTGCGGGGACACCATTACACACGTGCACTATACATAGGTCACTACCTATGTATAGCTTCACAATGGTAACTCCGAATATGGCCATGTAACATGTCTAAGATCATGCCATCCTGGTATTGAGGAGACAATCCCATGATTCCCCGGGTCTCTAGCACAGAACCGGGTACCTGCCAAACTACCTTTCCCGGGGTTTCACTGCAGCTGCTGCCAACCCCTCAGACAGGTTTCTGCCCTCCTGGGGTCCAGCCAGGCTTGGCCCAGGAAGGCAGAACACAGGACTTCCTCAGAGAGAGGGTGTTACACCCTCTCCCTTTGGAAAAAGGTGTCAGGGCTGGGGAGGAGTAGCCTCCCCCAGCCTCTGGAAATGCTTTGATGGGCACAGATGGTGCCCATCTCTGCATAAGCCAGTCTGCACCGGTTCAGGGATCCCTCAGCCCTGCTCTGGCGCGAAACTGGACAAAGGAAAGGGGAGTGACCACTCCCCTGACCTGCACCTCCCCTGGGAGGTGCCCAGAGCTCCTCCAGTGTGCTCCAGACCTCTGCCATCTTGGAAACAGAGGTGCTGCTGGCACACTGGACTGCTCTGAGTGGCCAGTGCCAGCAGGTGACGTCAGAGACTCCTTCTGATAGGCTCCTTCAGGTGTTGCTAGCCTATCCTCTCTCCTAGGTAGCCAAACCTCCTTTTCTGGCTATTTAGGGTCTCTGCTTTGGGGAATTCCTTAGATAACGAATGCAAGAGCTCATCAGAGTTCCTCTGCATCTCTCTCTTCACCTTCTGCCAAGGAATCGACTGCTGACCACGCTGGAAGCCTGCAAAACTGCAACAAAGTAGCAAAGACGACTACTGCGACCTTGTAACGCTGATCCTGCCGCCTTCTCGACTGTTTTCCTGGTGGTGCATGCTGTGGGGGTAGTCTGCCTCCTCTCTGCACTAGAAGCTCCGAAGAAATCTCCTGTGGGTCGACGGAATCTCCCCCCAGCCAAGTCTGGGTCCCCGGCACTCTAACCTGCATTGCACGACCTCCTGAGTTTTCCTCCGGCTTCGTGGGACCCTCTTGTGCAACTTCGGGTGAGCTCCGGTTCACTCCACTTCGTAGTGCCTTTTTCCGGCACTTCTGCGGGTGCTGCTTTCTTCTGAGTGGGCTCTTTGTCTTGCTGGACGCCCCCTCTGTCCCCTCACGCAATTGGTGACATCCTGGTCCCTGCTGGGCCACAGCAGCATCCAAAAACCCTAACCGCAACCTTTGCAGCGAGCAAGATTTGTTGGCGGTCTTTCTGCACGGAAACACTTCTGCACGACTCTTCACGACGTGGGACATCCATCCTCCAAAGGGGAAGTTTCTAGCCCTTGTCGTTTTGCAGAATCCACAGCTTCTACCATCCGGTGGCTGCTTCTTTGCACCCACAGCTGGCATTTCCTGGGCATCTGCCCACTCCCGACTTGATCGTGACTCTTGGACTTGGTCCCCTTGTTCCACAGGTACTCTTGTCAGGAAATCCATCGTTGTTGCATTGCTGGTGTTGTTGTTTCTGGCAGAATTCCCCTATCACGACTTCTGTGCTCTTTGGGGAACTTAGGTGCACTTTGCACCTACTTTTCAGGGTCTTGGGGTGGGCTATTTTTCTAACCCTCACTGTTTTCTTACAGTCCCAGCGACCCTCTACAAGGTAACATAGGTTTGGGGTCCATTCGTGGTTCGTATTCCACTTCTAGAGTATATGGTTTGTGTTGCCCCTATCCCTATGTGCCCCCATTGCATTCTATTGTGACTATACATTGTTTGCACTGTTTTCTATTGCTATTACTGCATATTTTGGTATTGTGTACATATATCTTGTGTATATTTGCTATCCTCATACTGAGGGTACTCACTGAGATACTTTTGGCTTATTGTCATAAAAATAAAGTACCTTTATTTTTTGTATATCTGTGTATTGTGTTTTCTTATGATATTGTGCATATGACACTAGTGGTACTGTAGGAGCTTCACTCATCTCCTTGTTCAGCCTAAGCTGCTCTGCTAAGCTACCTTTTCTATCAGCCTAAGCTGCTAGACACCCCTCTACACTAATAAGGGATACCTGGGCCTGGTGCAAGGTGTTAGTACCCCTTGGTACTCACTACAAGCCAGTCCAGCCTCCTGCATTGGTTGTGCAGCGGTGGGATAAGTACTTTGCAACTACTTACCACTTTTGTCATTGTACTTTTCATAAGATAAAAATATACAAAACAAGTTCAGTGTATGTACATCTAACCAAAAAGTTTTGCTTTTCTTCTCTCACTTCTTTTACTAAGTGCTGAAAAGTACCTCTAAACTTTCAAAAAGTTCTTAAAAAGTTTTAAAATTTTTGTTTCTGTTCTTTAAAAAGTTCTGAAACTTTTTCTTTCTTTTTCTGTCCCTTAAACCTTTTCTATCATGTCTGGTACAGGCCAAACTCTTGACCTGTCCAGCATAGCTTATGACAACCTTAGCTGCAAGGAAGCAAGGAGTCTCTGCATAGATAGAGGTTTAGGGTTAGGGAAGAATCCCTCAAGACAACTGTTGGTTAATATGCTCATTGAACAAGATAAGACCTTAGTTGGCACTTCTGGTGAGAAATTAGCTGATGGTTTCCACTCTGATTCTGGGGCACCCCTAGCAAAAGATATGGGAGGGAATCTTTCCAACCTGCCCCTTAGCAGGCCACCTAGCATAGCTGGTACTGATTTGAATTCACATCACAGTAATAGTGTTGTTTCTCATCACAGTAGAAGTGTTACTTCTGTAGGCCAGAATGTTAGAGTGCCATCTGTTAGGGAAGGGTCTCCCTCTGTTCATTCACACCATTCTTCTGTTTCAAGGCATGCCCAACCCACCCACCCTGATGACAGAGTGTTAGAAAGGGAGCTCAATAGATTGAGAGTGGAACAATCCAGGCTGAAGCTCAAGAAGCAACAGCTGGATTTAGATAGGCAGTCCTTTGATTTAGAAAAAGAAAGGCAGAGGTTGGGGTTAGGACCCCATGGTGGCAGCAGCAGTATTCCAAATAGTCATCCTGCAAAAGAGCATGATTCTAGGAATCTGCACAAGATAGTTCCCCCTTACAAGGAGGGGGATGACATTAACAAGTGGCTTGCTGCACTTGAGAGGGCCTGTGTTGTACAGGAGGTCCCTCAAAGGCAGTGGGCTGCTATCCTATGGCTATCTTTCAGTGGAAAGGGTAGGGATAGGCTCCTTACTGTGAAGGAAAGTGATGCCAATAATTTTACAGTTCTTAAGAATGCACTCCTAGATGGTTATGGCTTAACCACTGAACAGTACAGGATGAAGTTCAGAGAAACCAAAAAGGAGTCTTCACAAGACTGGGTAGACTTTGTTGACCATTCAGTGAAGGCCTTGGAGGGGTGGGTACATGGCAGTAAAGTTTCTGACTATGAAAGCCTGTATAACTTAATCCTGAGAGAGCATATTCTTAATAATTGTGTGTCTGATTTGTTACACCAGTACCTGGTAGACTCTGATCTGACCTCTCCCCAAGAATTGGGAAAGAAGGCAGACAAATGGGTCAGAACAAGGGTGAACAGAAAAGTTCATACAGGGGGTGACAAGGATGGCAAGAAGAAGGATGGTAAGTCTTCTGACAAGGGTGGGGACAAATCTAAAAATGAGTCTTCATCAGGCCCACAAAAACACTCTGGTGGGGGTGGTAGGCCCAAATCCTCTTCAAATCAAAACAAAGAAAAGAAACCATGGTGCTATTTATGTAAAATAAAAGACCATTGGACAACAGATACCAGTTTTCCAAAGAAAAGCACCAAGCCTCCTACCACTACAACCCCTGCTGCTACACCTAGTGCCCCTAGTAATAGCAGTGGTGGTGGGAGCAAACCTACTAATAGCCAAACCAAGGGAGTAGCTGGGCTCACTTTTGGTAATTTAGTTGGGGTTGGTCTGATTAGGGAGACCACAGAGGCTGTGTTAGTCTCTGAGGGGGCCATTGATTTGGCCACCTTGGTTGCTTGTCCCCTTAACATGGATAAGTACAAGCAACTACCCCTAATAAATGGTGTTGAAGTTCAGGCCTACAGGGACACAGGGGCCAGTGTTACCATGGTAATAGAGAAACTGGTCCACCCTGAACAACACCTACTTGGTCACCAATACCAAGTAACCGATGCTCATAACAACACTCTTAGCCACCCCATGGCTGTTGTGAATCTCAACTGGGGGGGGGGTTACTGGTCCAAAGAAAGTTGTGGTTGCCTCAGATTTACCTGTAGACTGTCTACTAGGGAATGATTTAGAGACATCAGCTTGGGCAGAAGTGGAGTTGGAGGCTCATGCAGCAATGCTGGGCATTCCAGGGCATATTTTTGCTTTGACAAGGGCTCAGGCCAAAGAGCAAAAAGGACAGGGTGACTTGGATCCTGGAAAAATGGACCACGTGCTCCCTAAAGCTAGGGTTAGTAAAGGTAAATCACTACCTACTATCCCTCCCTCTACAGTGGATTCAACTTCTGAGGAAGAAAAATTTCCACCCTGTGCAGAACCTCCATCAGAGGAGCTGGAAGCAGACACTGCTGAGGTTTTGGGTGAAGGGGGGCCTGCCAGGGAGGAGCTGAGTGTGGCACAGCATACCTGTCCCACACTAGAGGGTCTAAGGCAGCAAGCTGTCAAACAAGCAAATGGGGATGTCAGTGACTCTCACAGAGTTTACTGGGAGGACAACCTTTTGTACACTGAAGCAAGGGATCCAAAACCTGGAACAACCAGGAGATTGGTGATTCCTCAGGAGTACAGAAAGTTCCTCCTAACTCTAGCCCATGACATTCCCTTAGCTGGACATTTGGGGCAAATGAAAACTTGGGACAGGCTTGTCCCCTTGTTTCATTGGCCTAGAATGTCAGAGGACACAAAGGAATTTTGTAAGTCCTGTGAAACCTGTCAAGCCAGTGGCAAGACAGGTGGCACCCCAAAGGCACCCCTTATTCCACTGCCTGTGGTTGGGGTTCCATTTGAAAGGGTAGGGGTTGACATAGTTGGCCCCCTTGACCCTCCTACTGCTTCAGGCAATAGGTTTATCTTGGTGGTAGTGGACCATGCCACCAGATATCCTGAAGCAATTCCTCTAAGGACCACTACAGCTCGTGCAGTGGCAAAGGCCCTCCTGGGAATCTTTTCCAGGGTGGGCTTCCCAAAAGAGGTGGTATCAGACAGGGGAAGCAATTTCATGTCTGCTTACTTGAAGGCCATGTGGAAGGAATGTGGTGTGACATACAAGTTCACCACACCCTATCATCCACAAACAAATGGACTGGTGGAGAGATTTAACAAAACTCTCAAAGGTATGATAATGGGACTCCCTGAAAAACTCCGCAGGAGATGGGATATCCTGTTACCTTCCCTCCTTTTTGCTTACAGGGAGGTACCCCAAAAAGGAGTGGACTTCAGCCCCTTTGAACTCCTATTTGGACACCCTGTAAGAGGTCCTCTAACACTTGCTAAGGAGGGTTGGGAACAACCTTTAAAAGCTCCAAAGCAAGGCATAGTGGACTATGTACTTGGCCTAAGATCTAGGATGGCTGAGTACATGAAAAAGGCCAGTAAAAACCTTCAGGCCAGCCAAGAGCTCCAAAAGCAATGGCATGACCAGAAGGCTGTTTTGGTTCAGTACCAACCAGGGCAGAAAGTGTGGGTCTTGGAGCCTGTGGCCCCAAGAGCACTCCAAGACAAATGGAGTGGACCCCACATAATTGTTGAAAAGAAGGGTGAAGTCACCTACTTAATTGACTTAGGCACTGCCAGGTGTCCCCTTAGGGTGCTCCATGTCAATCGCCTGAAACCCTACTATGACAGGGCTGATCTCACCCTGCTCATGGCAACAGATGAGGGACAGGAAGAAGAGAGTGACCCTCTCCCTGATCTCTTCTCTTCCACAGAACAAGATGCTCTAGTGGAAGGTGTAGGTTTGGCAGATTGTCTTACTGCTGAGCAGAAAGACCACTGCATAAATCTCTTGGGTCAGTTTTCTGAACTCTTCTCTACTGTGCCAGGCACCACTTCTTGGTATGAGCACACTATAGATACTGGAGACAGCTTGCCTGTCAAAAGTAAGATCTATAGGCAGCCTGACCATGTCAGAGACTGCATAAAGCAAGAAGTGCAGAAAATGCTTGAACTGGGAGTGGTTGAGTACTCTGAAAGTCCATGGGCCTCTCCTGTGGTACTTGTACCAAAACCTCATTCCAAGGATGGAAAGAAGGAAATGTGGTTTTGTGTTGACTACAGAGGTCTCAACCAGGTAACCAAAACTGATGCTCACCCTATACCCAGGGCAGATGAGCTAATAGATACACTGGCTCCTGCCTACACTGGATACTGCCAAGTATCTAAGCACCTTTGATTTGACTGCAGGGTATTGGCAGATCAAGTTATCAGAGGATGCAAAAGCAAAAACTGCATTTTCAACCATTGGAGGCCATTACCAATTCACAGTAATGCCTTTTGGATTGAAAAATGCACCTGCCACTTTTCAAAGGTTGGTGAACACAGTCCTGCAAGGGCTGGAAGCTTTTAGTGCAGCATATCTAGATGACATAGCTGTCTTTAGCTCCAGCTGGGATGATCACCTGGTCCACCTATGGAAAGTTTTGGAGGCCCTGCAGAAGGCAGGCCTCACTATTAAGGCTTCGAAGTGCCAGATAGGGCAGGGGAAAGTGGTTTATCTGGGACACCTGGTAGGTGGAGAACAGATTGCACCACTTCAGGGGAAAATCCAAACTATTATAGATTGGGTTCCCCCTACAACTCAGACTCAGGTGAGAGCCTTTTTAGGCCTCACTGGGTACTACAGGAGGTTCATAAAGAACTATGGCTCCATTGCAGCCCCTCTTAATGACCTCACATCTAAGAAAATGCCTAAGAAGGTATTATGGACAGCAAACTGTCAGAAAGCTTTTGAGGAGCTGAAGCAGGCCATGTGCTCTGCACCTGTCCTGAAAAGCCCCTGTTACTCCAAAAAAATTAATTGTCCAAACTGATGCATCTGAATTAGGGGTAGGGGCAGTCTTATCACAACTTAATTCTGAGGGCCAGGATCAACCTTTTGCTTTTATCAGCAGGAGGTTGACCCCTAGAGAAAAGCGTTGGTCTGCCATAGAGAGGGAGGCCTTTGCTGTGGTCTGGGCACTGAAGAAGTTGAGTCCATACCTGTTTGGCACTCACTTCATTGTTCAGACAGACCACAGACCTCTACTTTGGCTAAAACAAATGAAAGGTGAAAACCCTAAATTGTTGAGGTGGTCCATATCCCTACAGGGAATGGATTATACAGTGGATCATAGACCTGGGAGTACCCACTCCAATGCAGATGGGCTCTCCAGATATTTCCACTTAGACAATGAAGACTCATCAGGTCATGGCTAGTCTTATTGTCCTTCGTTTGGGGGGGCGGGGTTGTGTAGGAAAGTACAATCTTGCCTGGCATGTTACCCCCATATTTCACTGTATATATGTTGTTTTAGTTGTATGTGTCACTGGGACCCTGCCAGCCAGGGCCCCAGTGCTCATAAGTGTGCCCTGTATGTGTTACCTGTGTTATGACTAACTGTCTCACTGAGGCTCTGCTAATCAGAACCTCAGTGGTTATGCTCTCTCATTTCTTTCCAAATTGTCACTAACAGGCTAGTGACCAATTTTACCAATTTACATTGGCATACTGGAACACCCTTATAATTCCTTAATATATGGTACTGAGGTACCCAGGGTATTGGGGTTCCAGGAGATCCCTATGGGCTGCAGCATTTCTTTTGCCACCCATAGGGAGCTCTGACAATTCTTACACAGGCCTGCCACTGCAGCCTGAGTGAAATAGCGTCCACGTTATTTCACAGCCATTTACCACTGCACTTAAGTAACTTATAAGTCACCTATATATCTAACCTTTACCTGGTAAAGGTTGGGTGCTAAGTTACTTAGTGTGTGGGCACCCTGGCACTAGCCAAAGTGCCCCCACATTGTTCAGGGCAAATTCCCCGGACTTTGTTAGTGCGGGGACACCATTACACGCGTGCACTATACATAGGTCACTACCTATGTATAGCTTCACAATGGTAACTCCGAATATGGCCATGTAACATGTCTAAGATCATGGAATTGCCCCCCCAATGCCATCCTGGTATTGAGGAGACAATCCCATGATTCCCTGGGTCTCTAGCACAGACCCTGGTACTGCCAAACTACCTTTCCCGGGGTTTCACTGCAGCTGCTGCTGCTGCCAACCCCTCAGACAGGTTTCTGCCCTCCTGGGGTCCAGCCAGGCTTGGCCCAGGAAGGCAGAACAAAGGACTTCCTCAGAGAGAGGGTGTTACACCCTCGCCCTTTGAAAAAAGGTGTCAGGGCTGGGGAGGAGTAGCCTCCCCCAGCCTCTGGAAATTCTTTGATGGGCACAGATGGTGCCCATCTCTGCATAAGCCAGTCTGCACCGGTTCAGGGATCCCTCAGCCCTGCTCTGGCGCGAAACTGGACAAAGGAAAGGGGAGTGACCACTCCCCTGACCTGCACCTCCCCTGGGAGGTGCCCAGAGCTCCTCCAGTGTGCTCCAGACCTCTGCCATCTTGGAAACAGAGGTGCTGCTGGCACACTGGACTGCTCTGAGTGGCCAGTGCCAGCAGGTGACGTCAGAGACTCCTTCTGATAGGCTCCTTCAGGTGTTGCTAGCCTATCCTCTCTCCTAGGTAGCCAAACCTCCTTTTCTGGCTATTTAGGGTCTCTGCTTTGGGGAATTCCTTAGATAACGAATGCAAGAGCTCATCAGAGTTCCTCTGCCTCTCTCTCTTCACCTTCTGCCAAGGAATCGACTGCTGACCGCACTGGAAGCCTGCAAAACTGCAACAAAGTAGCAAAGACGACTACTGCGACCTTGTAACGCTAATCCTGACGCCTTCTCGACTGTTTTCCTGGTGGTGCATGCTGTGGGGGTAGTCTGCCTCCTCTCTGCACTTGAAGCTCCGAAGAAATCTCCCGTGGGTCGACGGAATCTTCCCCCTGCAAACGCAGGCACCAAAGAACTGCATCACCGGTCCTCTGGGTCTCCTCTCAGCACGACGTGCGAGGTCCCTTGAACTCAGCAACTCTGTCCAAGTGACTCCCACAGTCCAGTGACTCTTCAGTCCAAGTTTGGTGGAGGTAAGTCCTTGCCTCCCAACGCTAGACTGCATTGCTGGGAACCGCGTGTTTTGCAGCTACTCCGGCTCCTGTGCACTCTTCGAGGATTTCCTTTGTGCACAGCCAAGTCTGGGTCCCCGGCACTCTAACCTGCATTGCACGACCTCCTGAGTTGTCCTCCGGCTTCGTGGGACCCTCTTGGGCAACTTCGGGTGAGCTCCGGTTCACTCCACTTCGTAGTGCCTTTTCCGGCACTTCTGCGGGTGCTGCTTGCTTCTGAGTGGGCTCTTTGTCTTGCTGGACGCCCCCTCTGTCCCCTCACGCAATTGGTGACATCCTGGTCCCTCCTGGGCCACAGCAGCATCCAAAAACCCTAACCGCGACCTTTGCAGCGAGCAAGGCTTGTTGGCGGTCTTTCTGCACGGAAACACTTCTGCACGACTCTTCACGACGTGGGACATCCATCCTCCAAAGGGGAAGTTTCTAGCCCTTGTCGTTCTTGCAGAATCCACAGCTTCTACCATCCGGTGGCAGCTTCTTTGCACCCACAGCTGGCATTTCCTGGGCATCTGCCCACTCCCGACTTGATCGTGACTCTTGGACTTGGTCCCCTTGTTCCACAGGTACTCTTGTTAGGAAATCCATCGTTGTTGCATTGCTGGTGTTGTTGTTTCTGGCAGAATTCCCCTATCACGACTTCTGTGCTCTTTGGGGAACTTAGGTGCACTTTTCACCCACTTTTCAGGGTCTTGGGGTGGGCTATTTTTCTAACGCTCACTGTTTTCTTACAGTCCCAGCGACCCTCTACAAGGTCACATAGGTTTGGGGTCCATTCGTGGTTCGCATTCCACTTCTAGAGTATATGGTTTGTGTTGCCCCTATCCCTATGTGCCCCCATTGCATTCTATTGTGACTATACATTGTTTGCACTTTTTTCTATTGCTATTACTGCATATTTTGGTATTGTGTACATATATCTTGTGTATATTTGCTATCCTCATACTGAGGGTACTCACTGAGATACTTTTGGCTTATTGTCATAAAAATAAAGTACCTTTATTTTTAGTATATCTGTGTATTGTGTTTTCTTATGATATTGTGCATATGACACTAGTGGTACTGTAGGAGCTTCACTCGTCTCCTAGTTCAGCCTAAGCTGCTCTGCTAAGCTACCTTTTCTATCAGCCTAAGCTGCTAGACACCCCTCTACACTAATAAGGGATACCTGGGCCTGGTGCAAGGTGTAAGTACCCCTTGGTACTCACTACAAGCCAGTCCAGCCTCCTACAGGGCTGCGCACAGGGGATTAAATAGGACAGAAATATGTTTGTTGTTGCGTAAGAGGAACCAGACGCAAAGGTGAGCAGAATGATCAAAAGACTCTAAATCATTACACAGCGGCTACTATAAAAGAATTAACACCTTTGTACGTATTACAGGAAACAGAAGCCAACTTATTCCCAGTAACTCTAATTAAAAATGTCATCCTTTTGGAAAGATGATGCAGCCAGTGATTAAGAAAAGAGGGGACTGGTTTAAATATATTTTTAAATGTGTATGTCTCAGGCGACAGTCTTACTAACACTGCGCACGCGTCAGCTTTTTTAGGCGCTTTCTTTAGCCTCTGGTAAGATGGCAATGAAAGAAAAGTCACCCCCTCGTATTTATGCGCACCCATTTGAAACTCACTTGTGACGACAAAACTTACTAGCTGCTTAGAAGCCCATTCACATAATCTGCACACTACTCTCACCCTTCGCCTGCATGCTTCTACCATAAACATTTTTATTCCTTCAGTATTTCTGCGCTGCCTTTTGTTCGCATATTAGTTTCCTTATTCTGTTTCGTTTCATTTCGCGCTATGTTTCAACTCGTGATTAAAGGAAGTACTCCAGCTTTATGGAAAGGTCATGACAAGTACTGCATTAGTGTTGTGGGAATAATAAATGCAGTGCAGGTACAACAGTGTTGGGAAGTTTACAAATAGTCTAATAGGGGATAGGGAAAGTCTACTTTGATTGCAACTTTGCCGGAGTAAATCGTAAACAAAATTCAGTATTGTAAAATATCTTTGATGGAGTCAGCGCAGCACTAGGTGACTGATTCTTTGTCAGATTCGAGGGTACAGATCGGCGATGGCAGTCCTGGCGAGTGAAGCATTGTTGGAAAATCATTCACTGAGCTCTGCGAAGAAAGCATGGGATGCGCAAAGCATTGTGGAACAATTAAGGAACAGATTGCAGTGCATCATTGACAGAGTTCAGAACTCTGCACCAATGCAAAGAACTTTCTGAAAACCCCATAAGGACAGAAAACCCAAACTCAAAGTGTGTTTAACCCATATCAAGTCCAAATCAATATCACTGCTCAACCAGGTGTGCATTGTTAAATCTCACACCCCTAATCATCTGGTGCTAAAGTTTTCGCAGGATGGAATGCAGTTGCATACAGACACAATTGCCCTCGCCTAGTCACACATACTGTTGCACACGCACTCAGGTTATCACAACATCTCATATATTCCGAAAGGCAACTTGATTCTGGAGAAGATGTGGCATAACGGCCAGAGCTGCCAACTAAGGATCTTCAAAATCAAGTTCGAGTCTCAGCATCCTCTTACTATCTTGGGATTCTAAGCCAAACACTTTAATCTCCCCGTGCCTAAAATCAACAAGCAATGGCAAAGCCAAAAAGTTTCACCTATGCAAAATCTGTAGTACAATTATTTATGCATTGCCCTGTGTGCAATGTCACCTGTACCAACTGCCAAGTGAATATGTTTTGCACCTGGGAGTAGTTTGCGTTTTAAGGGCCTTTTTTAAAAAAAATATTCCAGTAGGCCTACTAACCCTTTAGTTATATACAGGGCCACTGAAATTATGTGGCAGAAAGGACCAAAATATGCAGCAGAGTTGACCAATTGATGTGGCAAAAAAAAAAAACAGCTATGTATTTGCAATGCCAATAGCTCCAACTCAAGTAAATGCGAGACCTATTGGATTGAAAATGCTTGTTTATTTGGGTAGTGTGCATGTCACTTTAGTTTGCAACCTGAGCATCTGCCTAGAACACAAGCTCACCATTTCAGCTTAGGTGAGCATTATTTTCTCTGCCTACTTCTTGTTCATAAGACCTGGCAATTCAGTGGCATTTTTAGGGTTGACCCTGCAAGTGCAAGCACAAGCATATGTCTCGCTAGCGAGACTGTTGTGTACATTAAAGGGCTTGGAGCCTGCCCACTGCTTAAAATGTGTTGGCATCAGTGCCCTTCTTTTTGCAGCCATCTAATTGGCAAGTGCACTGCAAACGTCAGATCTGTTCCTTACAGTAGAGCAGGGACCTAGCACAATTTAATTCCACGTAATGTGCTGTCCGCTGCTCCTGATGTGATTGAGGTACTATTTGTTTCTGCAAACTCCCCCCCCACCACCCCTTCCTGCTGCTCACTCCATGTGTTGTTTTTCTGGTTTCACGTGCATTCACGGAGCGGCAATAAACATACAGTGCTAATGAAGAAAACATGGAAATAAACATTTGTTGAAAGTGAGGAACAATTCTGATATCTAGCGGGGTGAGCAAAACAGGAATACAATAGGTGCAGTTATAATTATACCACTTTTATTGGCCATGTTCACAATATATATTGCAAGGCAAAATGCATTGTTGACTTGTTTGTATTGTTTTCATACCGAAATACTTTTCACACCCATACACTATCGCGTGAAAGTGTAATTTAGGGCCAAAATCGTTATATTACCAACACATTTCCAACTTTTTTTTTTATGTAAAAAAAAAAAAGAAACGAGATTTAAAGTTGCCCAATAATGAGCTTACCAAAATAAATGTTCCTTGCAATTGTTTTCAATAGACGACTCGAGTGTGGGTGGCCTTCAGACAATCCCACCATGGTGTGCACAAAGATGACCGTTGGTGGAACCCCACTAGGAGGGCCATTGCAGCCCCCCCCAAGAGGCATTTCTATCAGTTCACAACATTGTAAGAGTGGATGTTTCTGCAGTACATCTCTGGGGGCACCTGTGTCTCAGCCCAACACAGTTCCCTTTCAGATATACAAAAAAATCTGAATGATTACTCTCCGTCCTCCTGAAACACGTCACCATTTGCGTTAAGTAGCATATACTGCTCCGGGAAGGCTGAAAATAGCAGTTACTTCCTCTCCATTATCTATGAAGATTGTATATTGATGGCACATTATACTGGACCTACTCAACGCAACTGGTTTTTAGTTGGAAAAATCGCAAGTAACGTGAAAGACAAATAAGTATTTAAAAAAAGTTGCTTAGGAAAGCTTTCAACAAACTACTAATGTAGTGCATAGAGCGACGGACATGATGTAAGTACCCAGAGTATGCGAACTGAAGATCACTGTATCTAGTTAGGCACAGGACTCATTTACAGTGGTTGTGTGTCATACACCCACGGCATGCATCTCCACCAGCTTCCCTGCTGTCATGCGTGCTTCAGTAGTCGGGGTGTTTTATAATGGAAGGATCTAAAACCAATACGTCTGCCGCTTGTCCTCTGCTGGGCTATGTCCAATTAATTTACCCGGGCGTTCCTTGCTGTGTAATGTTTAGGCCCCAGGCAAGTCTGGAGACTGCAGATGTAAGCCTGGTCCTCCCTAACTTCCTGCAAGGCCTCATCAGAGTTGTGTGCACTTATGCCTGGCCTTGTCTCAACCTATATAGACAGTGATGGACAGATCTAGAGTGTTGTGTTGCGAAAGGAGGACGTTCTGTGAGAAGGGGCAGCTTTCTACACAAAGTCTTGTAGTTATGTAAATTAAAGGTTGACTGCTCATCAAGAGAGACTTCGTTATTTTGGAATGTTTACACTGAGGCATGGTTGGAATTTATGGCAGAATAGTAATGCACACAAATTAACCTGTAAATGTTATTACTTTTAAACTGGAAGTATCCAAATACAAGTATGTGTCCACAAATTCTATATTATTATGTGGTTGGAGTTCCTGCAGTGTTTCAGTTACTCAATACATAGAATTAGTGAAGCAGTGACATTTCATAAGTATGTTTTTATTTCCCTTCTTGAAAAATATGATTCCACAAAATGCATTCTATTCCTACAGACGTTCTAGTGGAAGCTTATGTCCAGTCCCCCACACTGTTCAGCCCCCCCCAGGTTCATTCAGGCATGAGTGAGCAGAATGACCAGCATGGAGAATGCTTTACCACTAGTTATGAATACCCAGAAGCATACTACGGTGGGTGTTAACGTCATCTGTCCTGCATTGCCCTGTCCCTTCCTTTAACACTTTGTGTTTCACCACTAAGCTTTGCTTGCACGAGTTACAGGTTTTTCTTTAAGTGTTTTTCATTTAAGCATGAACAAAGCTTTGCAAATCTGATCTAAGACGGGATTTCTGACTTCTGCTTCTGAAGAGAAATGATTGCCATACACCCTAAAGTTCCAGGAGTAAGACATGCTAAAACATGGGGTCCAGATTCACATATCTTTTTATATAAATTTAAATAATTTACTCCTGGGAATTCACAAGTACGTCACTTCGAAATCTGGACTAAAACACAATTCACAAAAAATACTATGGGATTAAGGCCTTGAAACACAGCAGTACATTACACCTTTGTCAGAAATAAGACACAGTAAAGGTTTTGTGAATTGGGCCCACTGTGTCAAAACAGAGGAATGGTAGCTAATTGGTTTGGTGACGGTTGAGAGCCTTCTCCAGGCAGTTTCCTTTTTCCTTAGAGTCAGTCCATTGAGTTGTTCCTAAAATCAAGGTGCGTTTGGAGGTTTTTGTTTTAGGGATGGTGCTTGATCATCCCCAAGATAGCAGGTGCCCACCTTCACAAAGTATCTATAGTAATGGTAGTTGACAACCACTCTCTCAACAGGAGAATGAGGATTGACTTAGCAGGGAGCTTGAGAATTCCTTGCAACCTTTTGGACAGAATGGGCATTGCTGGGCAGTAATTGCATGGTATCGTCTAGCTAGAACGGAACTTCACATTCTGCTCTTTAGCTCAAGCCTACCAGACAGCGCAACCAAGGGCATCTTGGGAACATTCCGAAAGCTGACCTACAAATGCATACAGCCCTTTGCTTATCACTGGCTTTGTAACTCACATTTTCTCTTTCTTTTTGCTGGCTTTATTTGCTTTAGGCTGTCCAACTTGAGTTCGTCCCTCATGTAGCCCAAACCTTGTTTTACTGTATTCTTTTTTTTTTTTAACTCGCTTTCTATAAACAGGCCTTTAAATCTTCTTATCTTGTCACCTGTGCCATGCATTCAAAGACAGAGGTCAAATATCAGGCTCTCTCTTACATGTAGCTTATTGTTTATTTTTTTTCCCCTGACATTGAAGTGAGAGAATTTGTGACAATCCAGCTTTGTAGCACACAGCAAAAAAATGAACTGTGCTGATATTTCAGAATATATCAGATATAGTACATATGAAGCACATTTTTTGTCATTCTGAAGTGTGGTGGATTTGAATACGAGCAAAACACATCAATACACTAGACGATGATATTTACACACATCATTTGAGTGCAGTAAAACCGTATTTCGGTGCAAATGTAATGGTCGTGTCAATTGAAAATATGTGCTCTGTAATGGCAGTGTGCTACCACACCATGCTTACTCCACACTATGCCACTCTACTCTTTGCTCTACAGCTCCATTCTATGACATTGCACGACATGCCACTCCAATCCCCTCCACTCTAAGATACTGTCACATGTCACACCATTCGACTCTACCCCACTTCAGTCTTTCCCACTCCACACCAATGTTCACCAATCTACCCCACTCCATTTCACTACTATCTACCCATAGCTGTACCACTCGAGTCTACCCACTCCACCAAATCTTCTCCTCTCCACCCCATACCACTCTATCCAACTCCAATCTGCTCCGCTCCAACATACCCCATTCCACACCAGTCTACCCAATTCTAATCTGGCCCACTCCCATCTATCTCACTCCAGTCTACCCACTCCACTTCAGCCTATCACAATTCACTGAATCTTTCCCACTCCAATCTACCCTTATCCACTGCACTCCACTCTTCCCTATTCTACCCCAATATATCCCACTCCAATCCACCCAGTCTACTTCATCCAACCCAATCTACCCTACTCCAGCCTTCCCCACATCACTCTCCAGTCTCCTGCACTCCCACAATCTACCCAACTCCACTCCAATCTACCCTACTATTGTCCAACCAGTCTACCTTGTACCATTCCAATCTGTCGACTCCAGTCTACCCTACTCCACTCAATACACCCCACACTTCCCCAATCCACCTCACTGCACTCCAGTCTACCCCAATATATCCCACTCCACTCTACCCTACTACTAACTACCCCACTTTAATCTAACCCAGTCTACCCCATTCCACCCCAATCTACCCCACTCCAATCTACCAGGCTACTATCCCTCTCCTCTCCTCTAATTTACCCTACTCCACTCTACCCCCACTCCACTCTACACCAATCTACCCCAATCTATTCCATTCTACTCTACCCCAATCCAATCTACCCCACCTCACTCTACATCACTAACCTTTAGCAATGCTGAACAGCAGCTACACTGGTGTACAACATGACTAAAACATATTGCCAAATCCAATAGCTCTTGCTTAGGTGAGACCTATTTGGTTCGCCAGTGCTTGTTTTTTTTAATCGTGCACACTGTCATTGCAAATGGGGACTGTTAGAACCCCTTTCAGAGCGCCATGGGGAACTCAAGGGCTTCTTGGCCCAACTGTGGGGGTTGAGGTCTTTTACTTCTGATGTCCTTGGGCCCAGCCTATTATGTATTCTAAGTAACTGGGCCAAGTACTCCTTCTGCACTTGACTCTCCGGGTTGCTTTGTCCAAGTAATTTAAGGCATCCTCAGTGGGAAGTTTGGATAGTGAACACAGCAGCAGCAGTAGCAAATCATTGTCCAGCCAAAGACTCAGTTTTATGAAACAAGAGATGTATTTTATTTGTACCACTACCCATACAAATAAATAAAAATAAAAAAAACATTAAGAAACAATTCGAGGGTGGGGGTCGTCTAATGTTTCTTTGGCGATCACCTGTCCCACACTCTTCTTACACTAGCGGTTATTCCACATTTACTATTTGTAACATTCAGGATGTGCCCTACTAGCAGTCCGAGTCTCAAGGGTCCACTTTGACTCTTAATTAAAGTCAACAATCTTGAAGTGCCACAGCACTATCTAACAGCAAATTCCACCAAAGCTGGCATGTCCGAACCCAGTCTGACAGACACAAGTAGGTGTGAAGCGTTTAGACTTCCTGAGTGCAACCCATTCATGGGTGCTAGTAGCAGCTGCAGCCAAGTTCAGGTAAGACAGCAGCACGCGGCCCAGGAAGCTACACTTGGGGTGCTGAAGCTCTTAGCTTTGCGCTCATGTAGTAACCAGAGGCTTTCTGTGGCTCCTTCTGTTCGGTAAGTCTTAGCTCAGCTTCTGATGGGGGATGGTTAAAATAATCCTGTCCTGCATCCCTTGCCTCGATGAATGTGCTCCGATGGTGTCCTCACTTCTCCAGCGAGCTGTTGGGCTTTGGCGCAGTCAGTATGGTGATACTCTCCACGGCAGCCCTTCCTGGCATATAAAGTCGCCTCTTCACTATTGCACATGGCTGTGGCCCCATTCCTCACAGCAGTCTTTCTCCAGTCTCCCCTCCTGGCATAAAGGGTTGCTGCCTCACTACCATGCATGGTCTTTGGCCCGATTGGCTCAGCATGACACATGGCTAAAGTCTCAGCAACACTCTTCAAGCAATACAGGTTTCATTGGCTTTGTTCTGCACATGAAAAAATTATCTGATCAGTACAGCGGCCATTTCCTCAAGCCTCGTGTAGGGAGTCCACTCGACAGGGCTACCCACTGACCTTGCTCCCTCCAGTGCTCTCCATTCTCACAGGGCACACTGATCTTGGCAAGCAGGCACTGGTGGTCCAGGACAGGTGGTCTTGGATTCCCTGGGTGGTGTCCCCTCACCCAGCAGGGAGACTATCAATGGTGCATGTATTCAACATACAAATACTTCAAAAAGGGATGCTCCAGCATATCCTAAACCACTCTACCAAAGGACTCAAACAAGTAAGAAGCAGAAATCATTATTATTATTTTTTGAAGAGTTTAAATTTCAATCCTTTTCCGAAGCTCTCACAATTGGCTTCAACACAAAGAGAAATACGCATGACATTCCACCATGCCTCCTTGGCAGTTAAGACAGGGAGCGATTTGCTTCCCTGTCTGGCTCTCCTGTATTATGGTTCTTTTGACAGATATTGAGACTTTCGAAGCACAGTGAAGAATACCTTGAAAACATAGCAGCCATCTAAGATCCAGATGATGTAAAGTACAAAGTATTGTGGTACAGGCAGATTGCTTTAAAAATACTTCTCAGGTCTATGGGTAACCAGTTCATTTGCTGCAGACAATCAAAGATAGGTGTCATTTATTTTAACTCTAAAAGGGTTCGGCTACAGTATTTTCTACTAGACGTTATGCACTAGATGAATGGGAGGCCTACTATTAGCACATCCCAGTAGCCAAGCCCTGATATTATGAGTGCCTGCATTAAGTCTTTCCTGGAAGATGCTGTAAGAAAAGGAAGGATCTTCCTCATGCTTTACAGAAGGTAAAAACTGGAAATTGTGATAAATTTTATATGTTATTCACACCTGAGTTTGAAATGAAAAACATTTCCCAGGTTTCTGGTATTTTCCGTAGGGGACCTAGAGTGGCAGACTACCTCTCATTTGCCCATATGTTGCAATCTATAAAAACAGGACACTCAGTTTTGTCACCATGAAGTACAAGAGAGTTGCTCCTCATCCAGCTAGCAGCTTCTTCAAGGCAGGGTGATCAGCTGGGTGTCATCAGCACAGGTATAAAAGTCAAAGCTGACAAAATAAGTCAGTCTGACCAGGGGAGCCATGTACAGATTGAAAAGTTGCAGGCTGAGGGCTGAACCTTGGGGAGCACCAGTCAGAATCAGTTTACTTGAAGACTGAAAATTGGCAAATTGAGTGCATTGTCTTAAGAATGAGACTAACCACTTATTGAGTATGTGTGTGTGTGGTGCTGGTGGCTGCCAGCTGTCAGATGTTCCAACAGGATGTTGTGCTAGATGCTGTGAAAAGTAATCAATATGCCTAACGAGACCAAGATGGCCCTTCCTTCATCCAGAATCAGTAGGATGTCGTTGGTGGCTTTGGCCAGAATAGTTTTGGTACTACTTTCCTCCTGAAACTTTAACTGAACTGAGTGAATTAGAAATAATGCCTCCAAGGAGCTAATGAGCTGGCTGATAAACATAGATCCTGTAGTTTTAACAAAAAGTGCAGATCTGTAACATGGGGCAATAATTTGACCACACAGTGGGGTCGAAAGTGGGCTTTTTCAGTAGCTGGGTTAGTGTGGACTTTTTCCATGTGATAGGAAGGTTGGCCCCTAAAAAAAAGATGGGTTACAGAGGTTGGTCACGTCTGAAATAATCAAAGCTGGTACCTTTTTAATTTGGGGCAAAGTACACTCATAATCTTGCGAAGACAGCACCTTTGCTATCCGAGTTGCCTTTGCTGATTCAAAGGAGGACCAACTTCCATTACCTAAGGTAGTATGGTCACTGATCTTCATATTGTTGGTTTGCTGTAGATTTTGGGTTAGATTCCAAATCTTCTGAAAGAAATCGGATAGGGTGTTGCACATCACTTGTGAAGGAGAGGCACCATTAGCTGCTACCAGAGGAAGTACCATTGTATTGCTTAATTCAAACACTTCTCTGGTGTTGTTTTTTTTATCTTAAAATTTAATTTTGATAATGCAGTGATTTGGCTTGTTTAACGTAATTCTTAGATCTTCGCATACGGTTTTTGTGTGTCCTTTTAATGCCTGGATTGTCCTACTTTCTCAAACAGCCTGTCACTTTTTTACAGTTTTGTTTACCTACTTTTAATGACTGTAGAAGGAAGCTATTGGCGAGTTTCGTTTTGGATGTAAAAATGTTTGAGAGGCATTGTTATCCAAAGAATTAAATATCCAAATATTAATCAGAGATTATTTCAGTTCCTGGTTAGATATGAGGAGTGAGGGATTAATGTAACATAAGTGAGGAGAGCACAGCTCAGTCTAGCTTCCCCAGGCTCATCCCATTATAGGAGGTTGGGGGAGAGCATGGGCAACTACCTTCACAAAGAAGATGGAATTAGAGTAACTTGGAGTCAGACTGTACCACACATGTTGAAGTATCAAATTGAATATTGGATGGGTCAGTTGGGGCCAGTGGTTAGGTGCTGCAAATATAAGACTTTGCTCTAAACACAGTTGAAGAGTGTAGGTTAGGCTATAGGTAGGCCCTGCACACACCCTGCTGTGGGCGCGTAACCCATATCCAGCATCCCACCCCACCTTATGAATGACATTGGCCTTGTACAGTGGTAGGTGGGAGTAGGCCCTAGCATTTGACCAGGCCCATGTCCAGACTGCTACAGGTGACCAACCCCTTCAGACAGGACTTTGGCCAGACCTTCTGTCCAACTCACTGTGGATGCTCAAATTCCATGTTAAACTGTCTCCTGCTGTCCACAGCCGGCTCAGAGCATTTAGTCTGGCCCTTGGCCAGACACTGTGCCTAGTACACTATTGGTGCCCACACCTTCTTTGCCGAAGTAGTGCAGCACTGCCCTTGGCCATTTTACTGATTTATTTTGCATGTATAGGCTCATACTGGAGCATCTAAACCTAAGCCAACTTAGGTGCATGCTTAGTGGTGGTATTGAAAACTCAAGATAGGCTCACACGCCCATTTAAAATGTATTTAATTCTAGGGTTTGAGGCTCAGGGTATGCTTCTCCTACTCCCTTCCAGTTCCCTAAACTTCAGGATACACAGACAAACCCCCCATCCTGTGATGACAGCTATAATGAAAGTTTTTCTGATGAGTCCGGCTTGTTTGAGAGCTTTGAGTTTTGGCCGCAAATTTGGGTTTGCAAACCAAATTAGACAGTGGGAGAAAATCCTGTCTTGCTGATTGGGAATGTCTTTATTATTGTTTGTATTTTAGTTTGTAAATGCCCTCTCTATGTCCCGCCGGTGCTATGCAGGTGTCATTCTATGCTCCAGTTTGTTTCTGATAAAGTGGCTGCACTTGTATTTATATGTGCTGACACACTTCTCTTGGCTTTAAGCCTGGCAAAGACTGTAGCCTGCCAGGCCAGAAGCCCGACGAAAGCCAGTGCAATGGTGCGTGCACCGTAGGACTGATGACGTGTGCTGCAGAGGCTGATTGGCATACATGATGAGGGCCTGATTGACTACTTTTGCATTGAGTTGCTGAAAAGTAAGTGATGTTTTACTATTATTTTTTAAATTGTCATAACAAATTGTAAATACTGGGAAATCCAGTTATTCCCTCTCATTTGTGTCACAACATTACACAACAAAACTTTTTTTCACATTTGTGACATTGTAAAGTGGAAAGGCTTGGTTCCCTGGTATTTGTGCATCTTAACAGGTCTCCTAAAACATGAGTGATGTATTAGAATAACTGACAATGGAGTTTTCCTCACTGTCTGCAGACCCCGAAGGAGGGGACAGAATGAGAATGACTACCACTCGTGTAATGACAGCCGGATTTCCACTGTTATCCATGGTCTGCATAGCCACAGACCCATGGCTGACAGGAGAACATTAAGCTTTGCGCTCACAGTTGTTGGCTCTGAGCTCTGTGATGGCGAGCAAGAGTGTGGCAGTCAGATGAGGAGGGCTGGCTCACCCTACAGGGTCATAAGGAGGGGTGTCAAGATTGTACTCATGTATTATTTGGTAGTGGGGTTTAAAAATATATTTATTGTGTGTGAGAGAGGGTTATCTAGGGTGGCAGCAGGAGACAGCCTAAATACCAGGTGTGTGTGGGGTTGGTTGATGGTCAGGAAGTGAGCGAAAGAATGACCAACCCTATGGTGTTGGGTGGATAGCTGTCCCACTGACTCCTCTGCCCAGATGCACCATGTTAATGAGGTCCATGTTTTGTGACTTTGCAGATACCCTTGGTATGCTGATAGTAAAAATGTACAAAGGTATGGCTGTAATAATACTATTTGTGGGACAAGTAACTCTTGTTCAAATTAGAATTATGGAGGAAGGATCACAGGTATGGTTACTTAAGTAGTAGATATACCTGGCTTAATTTTTCTTGTGCTTATTATGGTTTCTTTTATTTTCTCCTTTCAGCACAACAGCCCAGGGCTTGGGCCAGTGCCAACGGCACCCCTGACACAGGAGAAACTTTGCTGCTCCATGCATGCCTGCTGATGGTAAATCTTGTTTAATTATTCTTACTTTTAAAATTATTATTCTCACTTGTTTCTTTTACAGCATGACTGCCATTGAAGTTGATAAGTCGCATGCTTTGCAACATCAGATATCTTTTCAAAATGTCACCATAGATTTGCAAATTTACAAAAATTGAATTGTTTAAAGCTTAATAAAAAATTAGATAGCAAAAGCTGTTGCCACGCCACGGCTTCAGATATGTCAGCCGTGGATGTGACAGTTGATAACATGTATGGCAGTGATAGAGGAGGAATATTATTTTAGGATTAGGATGGAGGGAACCTTGTCTAGGATAAAGAAAATTTGGGATGGTGTAGAAATTGTCCTGATGACTGAACCCAAATGTATGCCAGTTAGTGCTTTAAAAAAAATATTTCTTCAGTATTCGGGTTTCATTACTACAAAATATGTACCTTTTTCTAAGAGCAACATGAAGAGAGGGATAATGAGGGGTGGAGCTTGCTGTTGCGGTGAGTGGTGCGTTAAGTTCCTTTCTTAATGATAAATGCAGACTTTCATTAACATTCCGTCCTTAATCCTAAGCCCTGTCTCCAACCCTTTTAATTAACGTTCTTTGTGTTTGTCACTTTATGGGTTAAGGGCGATGTGCTGCGTGCCTGTGTCACTTCCGTGATAGCAGGTGCAGTACATCTCCCACAACTTTTTCCCTATGTTTCTTCTTATGTACTTTCTTAAACTGGTCCCAATTCTACCTACCACTAACCTAACTGGTGATCTTACCTAACTCTACTCTAGTTTAAGTCTTGAAGTTAACCTTTACCCATTCTCCCCTCCCAGCAGGAGTATGTTATACAGTCAGTAGGAAAATAAATTAACGCAAAGGGTGCTGGGAAACAAGTAGTGGAAAGGCAATTTTGCTTCCACAATAAATCTTTTGGCATGGAAAGTTTTTGTGCAGCATAATTGTCTACATTTTTGTGTGGCTGTATACCTTTGCAGTGTGGTCATTGTAGCACAGTTTAATGTTGTTAGAGTACAATTTTCACCTCATTATTTGGTCCTAGTTTAACAACAGCTGAGTTTAGTAGCAATCGAAAGGTGCTCACTAAACCCTTGCAAAGGGGTCTTCCACCCCTCGTGATCAATGTATTAATTTTGTTAAACTTGTTTTTTATCCTTTGAGTTAGAAGCTTTTTTTTTTTATTATTTAGGCAGGTGGTGGCGGCAAAAACAGTAAAGAGTAATTTTGCATGTGTAATCCTAAGGACTCGAAGTAACATAATTCCATTGGCTCTGAGTAGGGGAACCAATGATGTTATGTGACTATATAAATGTGCGTGTAGAGAGTACTAAAATTCAATGTCTTCGTTTTCTATCCTTAGGAACATCACAGCCTGCAGCTCCCGTTGGAGGCCATGCGGCTGGAAAGATCAAGGCCACTGCTTGGCTTTCCTCTTGCTTGTGAAATTTGAGGAGGAGGATGCAGCAGCAGCATTTGCAACAACTTCCAGTGGACACCAGACAGAAGTGGCAAAGAACACCATAACTGCCGGCACTTCCTTCAGAACCATAGGACTGCTGCCCCTCCCACACCAGCCAGCTAGAGCTGCCTTCCCACCACACTCACAGGATGTGTCAGCTGGAGAGTGTTCAAGAGTCTTGGGACTGGCACAGGGCACAGGAAGAATTGTTTTAAAAACAAATAGATTTGGGATTTTTAATTTTTCCTGGACGTTTTTCTATTTTCTGGTTCTTGTTTGGATGAATAAGGGGTGAAATATGTTGAGTAAGGTAGTGTAGTTAGTATGTGTTTTGTTCAGTGTGTTTATTTATGGAGGGTGGGTGTTAGGAATGTCGATTGCTGAATGTACTTTTAGTAAGCTGTGCAAATCAGTGGTTAACTAAACCAAGGAAGGCCCACCACTTAGTTTCCTTGTCTACTTCCTTGTAGCCCCCTCTACACAAGGATTTTCATTCACATGCTGCCCCCTTAATTGTGGGCCTACATTCTGGTTGTAACCAGTGTGGTAAATATGACTGACCCAAACGCAAAAAACCCCTGGACATGTCAGGCACCTGACATGAGTCTTGTTAACAATTTTCTTCCCTTCTCACCCCCTTCCCCTAAGTTGCAGTAAGCTGTAAACAAAATGCCAGATTGCACCCCTAGCACATTCCTCTGCTCACCTAAGAAGGTGCTGTGGTCCACTCAGTTAATACCAGGTTTCTTGTTTCAACCAGATGAACCAGCAAACGCATTCTGTAATACTAAAAGAAGACAACTTGGTGCATACTTCAAAAGTTAGCCAGAATCATCATCAGTATTGCTTCAGACAAAGAGTAAGACCGCCAGTTACTGAAATGAAGTGCCTTAAGTATACTTCACTATAGCTCATTCATACTTATGAGTGGGCACAATATTTATTACACTCGTGTATATAAGGTTTTGTTCTTCATGAATCCAAATGAAAGCCTGCCAAGTACAACACATTGCCTATAGGGCACAGCTGTAGCTTCCCACTAACAATTTCCAGTTCCATTATTGCTTGTATAGGATAGGTGAATGGCTTGGTTTACTTTCCCTTAAGTTTGCCCTGGACAAACTTGATGTTTGTTACAACACTTCTGCTCTGCGAATGGAGTGGGTGTGGTGAGTTAGGGAAGGGGTAGGTCAAAGATTATGTTTTGTTTAGATTCTAGGGAGGTCGAAGGCTTGCTGGTAGGGAAGGGATAGGAATAGGAGGAGTATGTTATTTAGGGAGCTGCCGGGTCTGTTGTCTGTGGAAATGGTGGATGGTTTTGTTCTATAAAAATAGTTTTTATGTATATAATTGTCTTTTTTTTATTTATGTAACTATTATTAGTAGCGTGTAGGGGTAAGGAAGAAATGTCTTCCTTACCTGTAGGTGGAGTGTGTACCCCTGTGCTTATTGTTACTGTGTGATGATTGTATGTAGCATTTTGCATTTTGTTTGTCTGCAGAAATCTCTAGCTCTACTTGAAAAAAGAGACTAGACTTTTTGGTATTACAATCCAAAAAAGTGCTTGCACTTTTTTGAGATGAGAATAGTGATGCTCGACTATAACTTTGATTTTGAAGTAATGAGAAGTTTGTCATCCTCAGTTAAATTATCACATATATGTATTTGACAAAATATCAGTAGCATTATGATGTTGCCATACAGTAGTGATAGTACACATTTGATGTTCATAAGAGCCATTCAAAGGTGGCAGATCTTTTACTGAGAAAAAAAAATGTTTTTGTGCTGGATTATGTCACTTGCATATGGCATATTAACAGCCCCAGTATGATGGCCAAAAACAGACTGGGTTGTTTTCTGTTTTCCAATTACACAGAGCCATTACAGCACTGAATAAGAACTCTTCATCTGTGGCTTCTATGGGGGTCACATCATTGTACAGTTTTGTAGCATGATGTTTTTGGGGGAGGCGTCTTTAACTTGTTTATGTGGTTCTGGGGAAAAGTACCATGGGCAGAACAGATATTTGATGCTTGACATATGACCGTATGTTAGGGATCAGCCTGTGGAGCCTCGTAATTGACCTATTTGTGACTTATAAGCTGATCTTATCATCCTTCTTAAATGGGGGTATTTGTAGGTCTCTTATAAAGGTGTCAGTCACATCACATGTTGACATTTTGGATAGTTGGCATGTATACTTGATAAAGGATATATATTTGAGGTTCATCTGGAACAATTAAAGATTAAGACATGGGGTAAAAATGCTTCTGGTAGGATTTCCAAGCCTCTTTATAGATCTACCTGTGACCCATATGAGAGCTCATTTAATCATCTGTGTGGGCTTTTTGTTGGATCCAAGTGCAGAACCAGAATATAATGCCTAGTACACTGCTCTTAAAATATTAGGGAACTGACTTAAGTTTTCAAGCCCCGTAATAATCTTACCTGTGACCCATATGAGAGCCGGTTTTATTATCTCTGTGGTGTCTTGCTGCTAAACACGTTAACATAATTTTATATGTTGAGTTGTGGCATTTATGAGGAAGCGCCTTAGGTGGTATTGTATGGTGGTATAATTGGGAGGGTCATTTCTGGTTCTAGTTAGGGGTACCCTTTTTGTGTATCTTGTATTTCAGAAATTCAAATATATCCACTTCACAAACTATATTAATCTAAGACTGTCTCTTCTGAGCTTTCACATATTGTAGATGTTACCTATCTCTGTCATTTTTTAGCCCACTCTTTTAAAATAGATGCTGCACTAGAGTGGAACCCTTGTGGTGTTGATTTGATGGGATGCAAACGTCAGCTGTACATTACACACCCAAAAACAATATGAGGAGGATACAGCCACAATTGTTGGCTGAAGTGGAATTCACCAAACAACATTGACAAATTATCTAAAGGTAAGGCCCATGAGATTATTAAAGCGTGACAGCTCATAAACGTTGAGCAGTAGAAATATATGTATTTCTATTTTTGATTATTTTCAGGATTGTGAAAACAACTGCCCATTCAATACCAGATGTTGAAGAAACCACATTGGTAAGAAGATGAGCGCATTACTATGTATACCAAGAGCCTATTGTACACTGTGCAAGCTAGACATGAATTATTGGACACTTTCTTTGAAAGATGGGAGCTGATAATATAGCATTGGTCAATACATGATTTATAGAAAAGGTAATGAAATGTGTGTTACTGTGCCAAGAAGGAATGTAAATTATTTAGGGATTCTGACTCATTTTGTTTTTTAATTTATTTGTGCATTGGTGTTATGATTATGATGATTGGTTTTATGAAAAGGCCAGTAATGAGGAATAAGAGCCTCACTAAATGTGAATTGAGTAATGTTGAACAAAAGATAAGAAGTCTATAATGAGTTTAAGACCCGGAAAACACCCAACTAACCATGGTTAGAGTACCTGGTTGAAGAACCTAATGGAATAAAATGCACATAATGAAGAAGATGGGAAGTGTCTACATTATACTTTCAACTTACGTATAAGCATAAGAATGACATGAAGACAATTCGGCTGAGGTAATCGTAAAGTTCAGGGGGCGGGTCACAGTAATGTACGGAAATATTGCTTGTTTTTTTTATTGATATATATATTGTTTTATGTGACCTATGTGGAATATTGAATTATAATTTTGTCTGTAGCCCTGAAGAAGTCCTTAAGGATGAAATACATTTGCTGCAAAGCATCTAGTGGTTTTTAAGAAGAAATTAAACTTTGAAAGTAATTAACATTATGATTTCAGGTCCTGTAGTACAGAGTTAGATGAACTTGTGTTGGATGTTATAGACCAGGGGTCTCCAACCATTTCTGTAGTGAGAGTTACTTCTGATCAGTGAAAGTCATTGCGAACAGTGCCTAGGCACTCAGGCAATGTTACTAGACACTCCCCGACCAGCTCAGTGACTAAGGTCCTGATTACAACCTTGACGGAGAGGATTACTCTGTTACAAACGGATATCCTGTCCGCCACATTACAAGTTCCATAGGATTTAATGGAACTTATAATACAGCGGGCAGAATATCCGTCTTGTTTATGACAGAGTAATCCCCTTCTGCCAAGGTCGTAATCAGTCCCTAAGGCTAATGCCCATGCAGCCAGAAACTGTGGTTAGAACAAAACTAGGGGTGCTAAGACATGGCTGACATGTGCCATTGAGAGCATGGTCTTGTGTGCGGATATATGTGAATAGGTGAAAGAGAGCCTATGTCGTATGTACTTGTGGCACAGGACACATCTTTCCCCATATGTGGAACCGTTATATATATAACACAAACATACAACCATTTTTTTCACTGGGAGAATTTTAAAGTGCATAATAATGTTCTGCAAAAATATTTATAAAATGGAACATTTTGAACCATTAAAAATGGCTCCACAAGAACAAAACACCCGAACATACAAAGTCAGCAATGTTGAAATATAAAAGCGATGGGTCCAAAGTTCGAATAACAAGGACCATGCAGGGTCCATACAAACACAACAAAAATGACATATCCAAGCAGCTTTCAAAAAGCGTTGACAGTGTTTCGACCCCTTTGTTGTCTATTGGGTAATTGTCAGGACACATGATTAACTGAGCACATATGAAAATCTACAAAACAAATAAAGACTTGATAATACACCTTCCAAGAAATAATCATGCTTAAAATTAATTAAAGACCCGGGGCAAATATTAATATACATATATATATATATATATATATATATATATATATATATATATATATATATATGTATTCAAAAATTGGTGCAATGCAATCACACACCAAGGGCTGCACAATATCCAAACAAGCTCGTAAAATGTAGAGTCGAAAACCACTTGTATATAATCTCATCGGCTCCAATTTATTGAAAAAAAGTGCAAATGCAAGTTAAATTCACACCGCATGAAAAAGTATAATTAATAAGAGGCACAATAAAAGAGTCTCTAATGTGCCCACCAAAAACAAACACACGCTGTCCCAAGCAAATGTCGACGCGTTTCGGCAATAGCCTTCAACTGGACATTGGCACACAGTTTTACACCCAACTATTTAAAACCTATAGTCCTTCTTTGTTATTGACTACATAACTAAAAAGGAAGTGCAAACAGAGCGGCCATTTTGTAACATAACAGTTTTGGATTTCAAAAGTAGAAAAAATTTAGTGACCCTGTGCTTGAATGGGATATGAACTCTTAAATGTAACGTTATGTATTTCTTTTATGTTGTAATACAACATCACATTAATGATATAATCACTTGTGAATGCATAAATAGATATGTTTTCTCAATTGATAATTATTAAATACGAGGAGGAAAACAACCCATATACATATTTTTTTCTCCTTTTTCTCTCTCTAATATCAAAGTATTGTCCACTTTTTGCTTGACTATTTCAAGAGCATAATATAAATATAGATAGATAAATATGTGTACTATAAGTTAGTTAAAATACAATCAATCTGTATACAAGTTGTAAATAAATGGAATAATTCCAGTCAATTTTTGTCAAAGAGTAGCAATAAAAGATATATAAAAAGGACAAATGTATAGATAATAGATATTAATAACCAAAATTCTATACAATTTATGCTGACATATAAATATCTCAATTAGTCTTAATAACAGTATTAAATTCAATTATGAATAAATAATTACACAATTCATAAAAATGGTAAGACGATCCTCTGGATATCAATATGATGTCAACAGATTTTTTTTTATCATTATATCCATGACACAGGCAAAGATACCATTAATCTTGGAATTAAGAAATTGTAAAAAGAGCCCATCAAATTCAGCAACAGGGATATGTATGTACAAACCGCTAAATCATCCTTCAAACATTCATAATACAGTGCAAAAGTAGTAAAATGAGTGTAAAACCATTAAGGAAATTGATAATGTGATGTATAAAATAACAAAAATAAACTGAGTCCTAATCCGGAAATATTGTTGATCAGTAACAGGATCCTAAAAAGAAATCTTCAATATCAAATTAATTTAATATTTCCTACTGTAAGAGTATGTAAATGTAAAAATCTAAAATTTCACAGATGTACATGAAGCTCTGTATCCAAGTTATGACCCCAGGGGTTTTCTGTGCCTAAAAGTAGAATCATTTTCGACTCAGTTTGTATATATATTCGATTGCATGTGTAGCTGCAGATACACATGCTTTGCATAAGTCCTCCATCTAGTGTTGGGCTCGGAGTATTACAAGTTGTTTTTCTTCGAAGAAGCTTTTTCGAGTCACAAGATCGAGTGACTCCTCCTCTCGATGACTGCTCATGGCATCAAGTCCTTTGTTAGATTGTTTTATTTCCGCCTTCGGGTTCGGATGTGTTCCTTCTCGCTCCTGTAGATCTCGGTTCGGTACTATCTGAACTTCTCTTTCTTTCCTTTAATCGTTGGTATCATTTTTGAACGCGTTTTCAATCTACACTCGATCTACACTCGATCCAATTGTATCATCGGGATTGCTTAAACGCCCTTTCGGGTGGCTGTGCCCTGCTCGGGCCTACTGCGTCACCGGCTTATGGATCGGACTCTGTTCCGATTCCCTCCTCGGTGCCACACTAAGTTCCCCTACACCCACCAACACTCTGTGCAACCTCTGCCTCTCTCCCGATCACAAGGAAGAAACCTGTGCGGCATGTCGATACTTCCGCTCCAAGAAAACTCTGTGGGATCTGAGAGCGTGTCAGCTAGAGATGGCATTGAAGTCGACAGAACAAGCGCCCAACATTTTCGGTGAAGAACAAGCGCAGACTGCAGTTTCCATCGCAGTCTCTGATTCCGACTGTGACTCCGATGGGGACAGCCAAGTGATTCCAGCAGCGCAGTACGTGAGTACGCCAGCCCCTTTCCAACACCAAAAAAAAAACAACTAAAAAATCAGCACATCTGGTCTTGGGTCCACCACTGCTTGTCGGCCATGGTCAGACCCGAAAGTTACATCCCAACGACCGGCCCTCGGGTTCGACATCAAAAAAGACCAAAGTGCATTTGATGTCCACCAAACAGACTGCTACGCCTGTTTCGGGATCGACTTGAAAAGTGAAGGCTTCCACTTCGGAACAGAAGCATTCGTCTTCCACCTTGGAGCCGAAACACCTGAAGTCCTTTGGTGCCGTTTACCTGCTTCAGTGTCCACTTTCTCGGCTCAATTAAAACAGTCGGTCTTCAAGCTTTCGGAGCACAAAACTGTGGGAAAGAAATATGCTCCATCTGTTGAAGAATCCACAGATATTAGGCCCACACTTGAGGTGATGGACTATAGACAGTGAAAAATACAAATCCATAAGGATACTGGAAAGATGATTGCCTCTCCTTCTTCTGTAACCAAAAGGAAACTATCTTTCTGTAGGAGGCTGGACTGGCTTGTAGTGAGTACCAAGGGGTACTTGCACCTTGAACCAGGCCCAGTTATCCCTTATTAGTGTATAAGGTGTCTAGCAGCATAGGCTGATAGATAATGGTAGCTTAGCAGAGCAGCTTAGGCTGAACTAGGAGACGTGTGAAGCTACTACAGTACCACTTAGTGTCATATGCACAATATCATAAGAAAACACAATACACAGTTATACTAAAAATAAAGGTACTTTATTTTTATGACAATATGCCAAAGTATCTTAGAGTGTACCCTCAGTGAGAGGATAGGAAATATACACAAGATATATATACACAATAGCAAAAATATGCAGTATAGTCTTAGAAAACAGTGCAAACAATGTATAGTTACAATAGGATGCAATGGGGAAACATAGGTATAGGGGCAACACAAACCATATACTCCAAAAGTGGAATGCGAACCACGAATGGACCCCAAACCTATGTGACCTTGTAGAGGGTCGCTGGGACTATTAGAAAATAGTGAGAGTTAGAAAAATAACCCTCCCCAAGACCCTGAAAAGTGAGTGCAAAGTGCACTAAAGTTCCCCTAAGGACAAAGTAGTTGTGTTAGAGGAATAATGCAGGAAAGACACAAACCAGCAATGCAACAACTGTAGATTTCCAATCTAGGGTACCTGAGGAACAAGGGGACCAAGTCCAAAAGTCACAAGCAAGTCGGAGATGGGCAGATGCCCAGGAAATGCCAGCTGCGGGTGCAAAGAAGCTTCGACTGGACAGAAGAAGCTGAGGTTTCTGCAGGAACGAAAAGGGCTAGAGACTTCCCCTTTGGTGGACGGATCCCTCTCGCCTTGGAGAGTCGTGCAGAAGTGTTTTCCCGCCGGAAGGACGCCAACAAGCCTTGCTAGTCGCAAATCGTGCGTTTGGCGTTTTTGGACGCTGCCGGGGCCCAGGAGGGACCAGGAGGTCGCAAATTGGACCTGAAGAGAGAGGGGACGTCGAGCAAGACAAAGAGCCCTCACTGAAGCAGGTAGCACCTGGAGAAGTGCCAGAAACAGGCACTACGAGGATGCGTGAAACGGTGCTCGCCGAAGTTGCACAAAGGAGTCCCACGTCGCCGGAGACCAACTTAGAAAGTCTAGCAATGCAGGTTAGAGTGCCGTGGACCCAGGCTTGGCTGTGCACGAAGGATTTCCGCCGGAAGTGCACAGGGGCCGGAGTAGCTGCAAAGTCGCGGTTCCCAGCAATGCAGCCCAGCGAGGTGAGGCAAGGACTTACCTCCACCAAACTTGGACTGAAGAGTCACTGGACTGTGGGGGTCACTTGGACAGAGTCGCTGGATTCGAGGGACCTCGCTCGTCGTGCTGAGAGGAGACCCAAGGGACCGGTAATGCAGCTTTTTGGTGCCTGCGGTTGCAGGGGGAAGATTCCGTCGACCCACAGGAGATTTCTTCGGAGCTTCTGGTGCAGAGAGGAGGCAGACTACCCCCACAGCATGCACAAGCAGGAAAACAGTCGAGAAGGCGGCAGGATCAGCGTTACAGAGTTGCAGTAGTCGTCTTTGCTACTATGTTGCAGGTTTGCAGGCTTTCAGCGCGGTCAGCAGTCGATTCCTTATCAGAAGGTGAAGAGAGAGATGCAGAGGAACTCGGATGAGCTCTTGCATTCGTTATCTAAAGTTACCCCAGAGACAGAGACCCTAAATAGCCAGAAAAGAGGGTTTGGCTACTTAGGAGAGAGGATAGGCTACTAACACCTGAAGGAGCCTATCAGCAGGAGTCTCTGACGTCACCTGGTGGCACTGGCCACTCAGAGCAGTCCAGTGTGCCAGCAGCACCTCTGTTTCCAAGATGGCAGAGGTCTGGAGCACACTGGAGGAGCTCTGGACACCTCCCAGGGGAGGTGCAGGTCAGGGGAGTGGTCACTCCCCTTTCCTTTGTCCAGTTTCGCGCCAGAGCAGGGGCTAAGGGGTCCCTGAACCGGTGTAGACTGGCTTATGCAGAATTGGGCACATCTGTGCCCAACAAAGCATTTCCAGAGGCTGGGGGAGGCTACTCCTCCCCTGCCTTCACACCATTTTCCAAAGGGAGAGGGTGTCACACCCTCTCTCAGAGGAAGTTCTTTGTTCTGCCATCCTGGGCCAGGCCTGGCTGGACCCCAGGAGGGCAGCTGCCTGTCTGAGGGGTTGGCAGCAGCAGCAGCTGCAGTGAAACCCCAGGAAGGGCAGTTTGGCAGTACCAGGGTCTGTGCTACAGACCACTGGGATCATGGGATTGTGCCAACTATGCCAGGATGGCATAGAGGGGGCAATTCCATGATCATAGACATGTTACATGGCCATATTCGGAGTTACCATTGTGAAGCTACATATAGGTAGTGACCTATATGTAGTGCACGCGTGTAATGGTGTCCCCGCACTCACAAAGTTCAGGGAATTGGCTCTGAACAATGTGGGGGCACCTTGGCTAGTGCCAGGGTGCCCTCACACTAAGTAACTTTGCACCTAACCTTTACCAGGTAAAGGTTAGACATATAGGTGACTTATAAGTTACTTAAGTGCAGTGTAAAATGGCTGTGAAATAACGTGGACGTTATTTCACTCAGGCTGCAGTGGCAGGCCTGTGTAAGAATTGTCAGAGCTCCCTATGGGTGGCAAAAGAAATGCTGCAGCCCATAGGGATCTCCTGGAACCCCAATACCCTGGGTACCTCAGTACCATATACTAGGGAATTATAAGGGTGTTCCAGTAAGCCAATGTAAATTGGTAAAAATGGTCACTAACCTGTCAGTGACAATTTGGAAAGAAATGAGAGAGCATAACCACTGAGGTTCTGATTAGCAGAGCCTCAGTGAGACAGTTAGTCACTACACAGGTAACACATTCAGGCACACTTATGAGCACTGGGGCCCTGGGTTACCAGGGTCCCAGTGACACATACAACTAAAACAACATATATACAGTGAAAAATGGGGGTAACATGCCAGGCAAGATGGTACTTTCCTACACTTTCCAAGAGACTTTGGAAGCTGGGCCTCCACCTGCCAAAATCTTCAAACACACTGCTATCCACTTCTCCACCTCCTTATAGCCCACCACCTTCACCTACACAATTTTCTCCGCAATCCCTTTTCCTCACCTGGGGATGATCTGGGTGACAATACACATACTGTAAATCCATGGGATTTGTATGACCCAGACCCTATCCCATTGAACGATCCTGATGTGTATCTCACTAGGCTATCTCCTCCTGAAGACACCACAGCCTATAATCAGGTTTTTGCTAGTGCAGCTGCATACCACAATGTGCAGCTGCACTCAGATCCCATAGAGGAAGATTTGTTTTATTTAACACGCTATCCTGTACACATAAAGAGTACCAATGCTCCCAGGCATGCTTAAACATGCTGATGACATCTTTAAAGAGTTAGTAAAAGCTAGGGTACTGACACCAAGGGTGGACAAAAAAATACAAAGCTGCACCATCATATCCACTCTTCATCACTCAACAGTTGCCACCTGATTCTGTTGTTAGTGCAGCAAGGAAGAGGGCGAATAGTCAGTCCACTATGGATGTTCCTCCCCCGATAATGAAAGCCATAAATTTGATGCAGCAGGCAAAAGAGTGGCAACTCAAGCTGCAAATCAGTGGGGAATTGCCAACTCCCAGGCTCTTCTAGCCAGGTACGATAGGGCCCATTGGGACGAGATGCAGGAGTTCCTGCAATATCTCCCAATGGAACACCAATAAAGGGCACAGCAAGTAGTTGCAGAAGGACAGGCTATCTCGAACAACCAGATTAGATCCGCCCTCTATGCAGCAGATACCGCAGCTACAAGTAAAAACACTATTGTAATAATCAGGAGGCATGCTTGGTTGAGATCTTCAGGGTTCAAACCTGAAATACAGCAAGCGGTCCTTAATATGCCCTTTAACAAACAGCAGTTATTTGGAAATTTTAGAAAAATTTAAAAAGGACTCCCCAGACCCCCACTTCAGAGGCGGTTTTAAACCCTCAACATCAGAATCCTCTACGTCCCAACAAAAGCAGGGACATCAGAATTACTCTTGAGGGTCTTTCAAAGGATCCTATAGAGGAAACTACTTTAAAGGTTGGGGAGATCCACTGCCACAATAGGTGCCTTCAAAACAGTGACTTTCTCAGCATCCCCACACATTATACATCTCCTGTGGGAGGAAGACTGCAACATTTCTGTCATCAATGGCACAACTTTACATCAGAACAATGGATCCTGTCAATTATCCACAATGGTTATTGCCTAGAACTCATCTCCACTCCACCAAATATTCCCCCTTGCTCACCCAGGCGTTCTCCAGAACACCTAGTTTTGCTAAAACAAGAGGTGCAATCACTTCTACTCAAAGGAGCAATAGAGATAGTACCTATAACTCAGCAAGGGACAGGGGTATACTCTCTATACTTCCTCATACCAAAGAAGGATGGCACTCTCAGACCAATCCTCGATCTCGGACCCCTCAATCAATACTTTCTCGCAGAGCATTTCCATGTGGTTACTCTTCAGGATGTAATTCCCTTACTACAAAAACAGGACTACATGACAGTATTATATCTAAAAGATGCTTACTTCCATATTCCCATACATCCAGCACATCGCAAATACTTAAGGTTTGCCATAACTGCCAAACACTACCAATTCAAAGTGCTACCCTTTGGAGTAACAACAGCACTAAGGGTATTAACCAAATGCCTAGCAGTGGTTGCTGCGTACCTTAGAAGATAACATATACATGTCTTTCCCTATCTCGACGACTGGCTCATAAAAGCCCGCACCATTCAAACGTGTCAACAACACAGAATACACAATCAATACCCTACACAGTATAGGGTTCACAATCAATTACCAAACATCTCACATTCGGCCAGCGCAGATACAACCATATCTGGGAGCACTTCTGAACACTCAGTCAGCATTAGCTTACCCAAACCCAGAGAGAATTCAAGCGTTTCACAATCTCATATCTCAGCTACAATACAGTCAAACTTACACAGTAAGGTTTATTATGAAACTCCTGGGAATGATGACATCGTGCATAGCAATAGTACCCAATCCACATCTAAACATGAGACCCCTACAACAGTGTCTGTTGTAACAATGGTCTCAGGGTCAACTTCACAATCTAGTGTTGTTGGACTGCCAGACTTACACCTCTCTGTAATGTGGAATCACACCAACTTATCAAAAGGGTGGCCATTTCAGGACCCTGTGTCACAGACCATTATCACCACAGATGCATCAATGACAGGTTGGGGAGCCCATCTCAACAATCTTACTATACAGAATGGCACTCAGTCCAGCAAACTTCGCACATAAACCACATGGAATTACTAGCACTGTTCTTTGCACTCTAAGCATTGCAACGCCAGATCACACACTAGACAGTATTAATAAGAACAGACAACATGACAACAATGTATTATCTACAAAAACGGGGGCACACATTCATCCTAATTGTCTCTTATAGCACAGACAATTTGGAAATGGACAATTCACAATCACATTTAACTTCTAACAGAGTATATCCTAGGGATACACAACCAACTAGCCATCCTCTTAAGCAGGACACAGCAACAAATACACAAATGGGAAATTCACCCACAAGTAATTAAACAGTAGTTTTACTTGTGGGGAACACCACACATAGACCTCTTTGCAACAAGTGAAAATGCAATATGCCCAAACTTCATATCCTAGTACCCACATCCTCGATCCAAAGGCAATGCTCTATGGATCAATTGGTCAGGGATATTTGCTTTCGCTTTTCCCCCTCTCCCACTAATTCTATTTCTGATGGATACAACTACCTGTGGATTCCTCACCTAATGGATTCCTCACCTAATGAATACTCCCATGGCGCCAGCATTCGACGGAAATCTTCTTACTAGTCTCTGCACGTCGACGAGGACGTCACTCTAGCCCACGCGACGCCGTCTGACGTCATACAGGCAATAAGAGGTCCTCGACGACGTGCGGACGTCAGTTCCCTTTTTTCCGTGCATTCGAAACGGTTATCTTCGAGGGAGCAACTGTTACTTTTGTGGTTACAGTGTATTTTTGCTGCGTAGTCTTTCGCTGTGGTAATAATGTCGCAGAGAAAGTCTGGATTCAAGCCTTGTCGTGAGTGTGGAGGCAAGATGTCGGTGACGGATCCTCATTCCGATTGCCTTTGGTGTTTGAGCTCCGACCATGACGTCTCGACTTGTGATTCATGCCAGCACATGAATCCAAAGGCCCTCAAAGAACGTGAGGCGAAGCTGTTTATGGCGAAATCGAAGGAGAAGCATCACAAGAAGTCTTCTTCTCCAAGACATCGGCGTCATCGAGACTTCCGGCGCCGTAGAGAATCTCGGCGTCATTCGAAGGAGACTCGTTCCAGGTCTTCGGATCGGCGCCGAAGGACATGGGAGATCAGTCCCACGGTTATGCCGCATCCTTCGACGCCGTTGCCCTCTCCGGCGTCTCCAACTTCACCTGGACAGGCGTCGGTGATTGAGGTTTTGGAGCCTCAGGTGTTTTCTCCGGCGTTGCAGACGTCGAGGCCGGCATCGGGGTCGCCTCCGAGACAGGCACCCCAGTATCCGGCTTTTCCCACCCCTGGAGCCGATAGTTCCGCATTCTTGAATGCGATGTATGCCATCTTCCAACAGATGGCTCCAGGGGGTGCTCCGGCTGGGCCTTTGGCCTTTTCATTGGGTGATCCTACGCCTCTTCGGCCGGCACCCTTTATGCCCTTTCTCCCGTTTGGGAACGTGGGCTCGGCACCAGTGTCGGCGCCGGTGGCCGCTCCGGTGGCTTCAGAAGGATTGGCCCCGGGGATTTCCATCCCGTCGATGTCGACGTCGGGATTTCGGCCTGTGACTCCGGTGGGTCCATCTGCTTCAGCTCCTCTTTCGTCGGCGCCGAAGTTACCTGTGGCGCCGGACGCGGCGTCGGTGGCTTCTGAAGATCGGTGCCGATCTTCGGCGGAGGCATTGTCGACTCCGCGTATTGAACAACGACTTCATTCGAGGAGACGTGCTCTCCGTGTATTAGAGGAGCAGGAGTACCAACGAGCCCTGGAGGAAGGAGAGCTAGAGGACTCGGGTGATGGGCTGCGTGGTCTGGAGTCGGCCAGTGGGCTGGACACTTCCCCTGAGTGGGATCTTTCGTCCCCGGGAGAATACACTGAGGAGGCTGCTTCCTTTCATGCAGTGGTACGGAAGGCAGCTAGTTTTTTGGACCTGCCTTTGCCGGTGGTGGAGGCTAAACAAAACCTTTTAACAGAGGTGCTACATCCGGCCTCAGCTGCGGCGGAGCCTCTTTTGCCATTTAATGACGCTCTGCTGGATCCGGTGTTAGAGGTGTGGAAGAGGCCGGCATCTTCCCCAGCAGTTCACAGAGCCGTGGCCAGGAGGTATCGGGCGGCTCCGACTGACCCTGGTTTTCTGTCTAGGCACCCTACGCCGGAGAGCTTGGTGGTGCAGGCCTCCTGTTCATCCAGGTCAGCGCCTGGTTCTTTCCCGACGGTGCCTGGGGACAGAGATTCTAAGAAACTAGAGGCGCAGTCGAAGAAGTTTTTTCGTCCTGCAGTCTGGCGTTAAAAGCCACCAATGCAACCTGTATCCTGGGGAGGTATATTCATGCTCTGATGGATGACATTTCTTCATCATTTACAGAGCTTCCCCAGGGTCTTTTGGATCTTGTTTCAAATGCCCAGGCTGCTGCGACCCAGATTATCCAGACGGGACTGGATACCACCGACTCGGTAGCCAGAGCAATGGGCACAACTGTGGTGGCAAGGAGACAGGCCTGGCTCCGTAACTCGGGCTTTTCTGCGGATGTACAGTCCACATTGTTGGATCTCCCGTTGGATGGGGACAAACTGTTTGGAGCCAAGGCTGATTCGGCCTTGGAACGTTTTAAGGAAAGCAGGGCCACGGCTAAGTCGTTAGGGCTCCAAGCTCCTTCTTCCACGGCCTCTTCCAGATTTTTCAGGAGGTTTCGTGGATTTGGGCGTGGCTCTTCCTCCTCTTCCTTTTGGGGAAGATATCAGCAACCTGCCTCTTCCCATCCCTATAGATCTTTTAGGGGGAGAGGTAGGGTCCGCACCAGAGGAGCCTCTCAGCAGCACTCTGCCTCTTCCTCATCCTCTGGCGGGATGCAGCAGGGGAAGCAGCCTTAGGCTTCCACCATTTCCCACTCACTCCTCTCCTGTAGGGGGAAGATTACAGCATTTTCTCACCAAATGGAAGACTGTTACAACGGACACTTGGGTTCTCAGTATTGTGGGAAAAGGCTACACCCTTCCCTTTCGGGAGTTCCCGCCCCTCATCCCGCCCCGTCCTTCTTATTGTTCAGAAGAACACCTCCGGTTGCTAGAACAGGAGGTACAAGCCCTCCTTTCAAAGGGCGCGGTGGAGTTGGTCCCAGAGCAGGAAAGGGGTCGAGGATGTTTTTTCAAGGTATTTCCTGATTCCCAAGAAGGATGGTCGTTTGAGACCAATCCTGGACCTGAGGATCTTGAATTAGTTCCTCAAGCAGGAAAAGTTCAAGATGCTGACCCTAGCACAGGTGCTCTTGGCGTTGAACAAGGAAGACTGGATGGTGTCTGTCGACTTGCAGGATGCTTACTTTCATATTCCGATACTCAAGTCACACAGGAAGTATCTCCGGTTTGTGGTGGGATCGCAGCACTATCAGTTTGCGGTCCTTCCGTTTGGTCTTACTTCAGCACCTCGAGTCTTCACGAAGGTGATGTCGGTGGTTGCGGCAGAGCTCAGAAGGAAGGGGATAGCAGTATTCCCTTACTTGGACGACTGGTTGATCAAAGCCAAGTCCCCGGAGCTTGTGTCGCATCATCTGCAGTCAACAACCCAGTTGTTGTTCGACCTGGGTTTTTCGGTGAACGAGCCCAAATCTCACCTAGAGCCCTCTCAGCGCCTCCTGTTCATAGGGGCAGTACTGGATACAACATTGGGTCGGGCCTTTCCTCCGCCTCAGCGGATTCAAGATATTCAGGATTTGGTTCCAATGTTTCGAAATGGAGCGGTAGTTCCAGTCCTCAAGGTCCTTCGTCTGCTCGGTCTGTTTGCCTCCTGCATTCTGTTGGTCACGCATGCTCGCTGGCACATGAGGGCTCTTCAGTGGTGCCTCCGAAGGCAGTGGTCTCAACACAAAGGGGATCTAGAGAGTACTGTCAAGATCTCCAGAGATGCTGCTGTGGATTTGAAGTGGTGGATTGCAAGCAACACTCTTTCACAAGGAAAGCCGTTCCAGCAGTCGCCACCAGTGGCCACAGTCATAACGGATGCTTCCACTCTAGGGTGGGGAGCTCATCTGGGGGATCTGGAGATCAAAGGTCTTTGGTCTCCAGAGGAACAGATGTTTCACATCAATCTGTTAGAGTTACGGGCTGTACATCTGGCTCTCAAGGCCTTCCTCCCTTCCCTTCGTGGTCAGTCGGTACAGGTCCTAACGGACAATACTACCACGATGTGGTACATAAACAAGCAGGGAGGAGTGGGGTCGTACCTTCTCTGCAGAGAAGCTCTTCGACTATGGTCCTGGGCAAAGGACCATCAGATTTGCTTGATAGCAAACCATCTGGCCGGAGTCTTGAACGTGCGTGCGGACAGTCTCAGTCGCCAATTCTCGGCAGACCACGAGTGGCGTCTCCATCCAGATCAAGTCCGTTTAATCTTCCAGAGGTGGGGGTTTCCTCGGGTAGATCTGTTTGCCACTCGAGAGAACGTGCATTGTCCGTTATTCTGCAGCCTCCAGTATCCGATGCAGGGAGCGTTGGGGGACGCGTTTCCTCCCATACCCTTGATTCCTCGAGTATTGAGGAAGATTCGCCAGGACCGGGCTCTAGTCATCCTAATAGCTCCGGATTGGCCAAGGAGGGTATGGTACTCCGACCTTCTCCAACTCTCAATGTGCCCTCCGCTCCGTCTCCCTTTCAGGGCAGACCTCCTCTCGCAGTCGCAGGGGCAGGTTCTACACCCCAACCTCCAGGGTCTGCACCTACATACCTGGAGATTGAACGGGGCAACCTGAGTTCCTTCTCTCTCCCACCTGAGGTAGTGGATGTTATATTAGCGGCCAGGCGACACTCCACTAAATCTATCTACGCTAATAGATGGTCTAAATTTGTTGCGTGGTGTGGAGAGAGGCAGATTGATCCTTTGCATGCTCATCTATCGGACGTTTTGTCTTTTGCTCTGTCTCTAGCGCAGAAAGGTTGTGCAGTGGCTACCATTAAGGGTTATTTATCGGCCTTGTCAGCCTTCATATGTCTTCCAGACCAACCATCTTTATTTAAATCCCCTATTGTTATCAGATTCTTGAAAGGTCTTCTAAATAAATATCCTCCAAAGCCATTCGTTATGCCGCAATGGGATTTGTCCTTGGTCCTGACTTTCCTTATGGGGTCCCCTTTTGAACCTATGCATTCTTGCCCCTTAAGGTATTAGGTTTTAAAAACAGTCTTCCTGATAGCTATAACATCAGCAAGGAGAGTGAGTGAGTTGCAGGCCTTATCAGTAAAGCCCCCTTATACAACTTTTTATGGGGATAAGGTGGTGCTGAGGACCAAGGCTGCTTTCCTCCCGAAGGTTGTTTCACCCTTCCATTTGGCTCAGGCAATTACTTTGTCCACGTTCTATCCTCCGCCTCATCCTTCCAAAGAGGAAGAAAGACTGCACCGTCTGGACCCAAAGAGGGCGTTGAGCTTCTTTATTGATAGAACAAAGGATTTCAGGCTGGAGGATCAGCTGTTTATTGGATACGTGGGCAAGAGGAGAGGAAAGGCAGTCCACAAGAGAACACTATCCAGGTGGGTTGTTCTTTGCATTAAAATATGTTACGCTTTGGCAAAGAAGGATCCTCCTGAGGGCATTAGAGCTCATTCCACCAGAGCTAAATCGGCCACTTCGGCCTTGGCCAGAGGTGTTCCTGTGGTCGACATCTGCAAGGCCGCAACTTGGTCGTCCCTTCACACTTTTGCAAAACATTACTGTTTGGATTCTGAGGTTAGAAGGGACGGCCATTTTGCACGGTCAGTGCTGCAGGATTTCTTGGTTTGACCATTTCGGCACCCACCGCCGGGAGTGGTACTGCTTTGGGACTCTATTCATTAGGTGAGGAATCCACAGGTAGTTGTATCCATCAGAAGAACGAGTTACTTACCTTCGGTAACGACTTTTCTGGTGGATACATTAGCTACCTGTGGATTCCTCACGGTCCCACCCGCCTCCCCGTTGCCTTTCTGGTCTTACCAAGTAATCCTTGAGTGCGCTCCTCTTGGTCTTCGAGGGTGCAATAGATGTTGTGTATAATATATTTATATATGTATATATGTATATATCTTTGTGTATATACTTGATGTGTATATATATATTTTTAAAAAAAGAGAGTTATATATACTGTATATATATAAAAAAGATTTACAGTTATTCATGCAATGTTGTGTATTTTTACAATGTAATGGGATGTTGCCTTGCTCTTTCATTGCATTGCCTGGTTGTTCTCATGCACGTAAAAAATGATTGGTACTGACGTCCGCACGTCGTCGAGGACCTCTTATTGCCTGTATGACGTCAGACGGCGTCGCGTGGGCTAGAGTGACGTCCTCGTCGACGTGCAGAGACTAGTAAGAAGATTTCCGTCGAATGCTGGCGCCATGGGAGTATTCATTAGGTGAGGAATCCATTAGGTGAGGAATCCACAGGTAGCTAATGTATCCACCAGAAAAGTCGTTACCGAAGGTAAGTAACTCGTTCTTCTGGTCAACAAGATCTGTCACACCTCCCTCACTGGGATACTCATAGCTCCCACGTGGGCATGGCAACACTGGTACACAACACTATTGGACCTATCTGTAGTACCACATCACAAGCTCCCAAACAGGCCAGACCTTTTGACTCAAAACAAAGGTCAAATCAGGCATTCCAATCCCAGTTTGCTCAACCTGGCGATTTGGCTCCTTACGTCATAGAATTTGAATATTTACAGCTTCCATCAGAGTGTATGGACATTCTAAAGGAAGCATGTAAACCTATAACCAGACAGTGCTATGCAGCTAAATGGAAGTGTTTTGTATGTTACTGCCAACCCCAAAACATTGATCTACTTAAAGCAACAGTACAGGATATTGTCTGTTATTTGCTCCACCTACAAAAAGGAAATATTGCATACTCATCTATTACAATTCATTTAACAGCAATATCAGCTTACCTCAAAAACAGACAGCATACTTCTCTGTTAAGAATTCCTGTAATAAAAGCTTTTATGGAAGGCCTTAAAAGAGTTATTACACCTAGGGTACCACCAGCTCCTGTCTGGAATCTTAACATCGTGCTCACAAGGCTTATAGGTCCACCATTGGAACCCATGCATTCTTGTGCTCTTCAATTTCTCTCATGGAAGGTTGCTTTCCTAGTAGCAATTACTTCCTTACAAAGAGTTAGTGAAATTCAAACATTCGCTTTAGAAAACCTTTCTTTCAAATTCACAAACATGAAATAGTACTTAGGACAAAACCAAAATTCCTACCCAAAGTGGTCTCACTATTTCACATGAACCAGTCAGTAGAATTGCCAGTCTTCTTTCCACAGCCAGATTCAATTGCTAAAAGAGCTCTCATGTATTACATAAATTGAACAAAAGATTTCAGAAAATCTAAACAACTTTGTAGCTTTTCAGCAACCTCATAAGGGTAATCCTATTTCAAAACAAGGGTTAGCAAGAAGGATAGTAAAGTGTATTCAAACATGCTATCTTAAAGCTAAGAGACAGCAATTAGTAACTCCTAAAGCACAGTCTACTAGAAAGAAGGGAGCTTCCATGGCATTTTTAGGAAATATACCAATTGCAGACATATGCAAAGTAGCCACATGGTCTACACCACTCACATACTAAGCACTACTGTGTGGATGTGTTATCTCGCCAACAAATAAATGTTGGTCAAGCAGTATTTAAAACATTATTTCAAGCTATTCCAACTCCTACAGGCTAGTCACTGCTTACTTTAGGAGGGGACTGCAGCTACACATGCCATCGAACAGAAAATGTCACTTACTCAGTGGACATCTGTTCGTGGCATGTAGTGCTGCAGATTCACATGCGCCCTCCCTCCTCCCCGGAAGGCTGTATGAGTTGTAGTACTTTATGTAAATATGTATATGTATTGCATGGACATCTTCTTTTCTTAATATATATATATATATATATATATATATATATAAGTATATATATATATACACACATAGACATTTCTTCACTCCTTACTTCACCCTCCTGCAGAAAAACAGTCTAACAAAGGACTTGATCCCCACGCGCACTATTACTGAGAGGAGGAGTCACTCAATCTTGTGACTCGAAAAAGCTTCTTTGAAGAAAAACAACTTGTAACACTCCGAGTCCAACACTAGAAGGCGGACTTATGTAAAGCATGTGAATCTGCAGCACTACATGCCACACTGGGTAAGTGACATTTTCCATATAATCTCAGCAAAGAATACATTCTACAAACCCGAACAAAAGAGAAATCGATGATGTGTACATTGATTTCTCTTTTGTGTCCTGATCCATCGCTTTTATATTTCAACACTGTTGACTTTGTATATTTATATGTTTATGTATTGTGTTCTTGTGAAGACCTATTTAATGGTTCAAAATGTTTTTGATACAATTACAAGTTGTTTTATTAATTTGTTGCTGGTACCTTTCTTTACCTGATTTATATATTTTAATTCACAAAATATTGAGACATAATTGACTATTTCATCTGAATATTTTTCTTCAATACAAAAAAAAAAAAAATGACTGTACTTTTCAGCTATAAATATAGCACTGTATCTTCTGGCCACTGGGAGCAAGAGACCTGCTGTTTGTAAATGCGACACTTTGAAATGGGACAAAATTAAAATGAAAAGTTAACTTAATCATTAATTTTTACACTTCATTTAAATTTTCTCCCAGTTTAAAAGCATTCCGAAACATTATTTTGTTCTCACACTAGTAGACAAGGACTTTTAGTTACGATTTAAATGCCTCGGTGCCTCAGCTCTTCACCTTTGTGCCCTCAGGTCATAGATCTGACTCCAAGCACTGCTCATTATCAGGCCTTGCTATCTGCAGCATGAAAATAATATTGTAAAATAAACACAGACTTCCCTTAACTTTAAAAGGGATAAGTGACCCTGTGCTTATTTAAAAATGAACTCAAGGCTCTGAGCTTCTCTGAAGGAGCCTTCCAGCTACCGGTAGCTCTCAATCCACTGACTGGAAAAAACTGTTATAGAAATAACATGTGGAGGATACTGGCATCATTTGATTAAAAAGCTCACTACCTAAGGACAGAAGATCGAACCTGGGCCAGTATAAAGAACAATTGAGCTCCGCTGTTCTCTCTTTAACACTTTCTACATGAGCTTCCTTGGTAGGCCATCTGTGATTTGGGCCTCCTCCCTCTGACAGTTAGTGTGGAAAAATCTGACTATTCCCATTTCCTCCCATTGTTACTTCCTGCAACTTGAGCCTACTTTCCTTACATATGGCTGTGGTTCTTCCATTGGAAATCACCAGTAACCAGTGGTAAGGATCAAACCCAGACCTCTCCCTCTTCACATGAATATAGGTGGCAGTCAGCCTAACTCACATACGAGTAGCCATCAATCAAGGGGTTTGATCAGGGCCCTAGCTGCTGATAGTCATCCTAGGCCAACTAGGGAACAGGCCACAGGACACAAGGTTTCTTATTGTGAACCAGTAAAAAATACATTCTTCAGCATGAAAGAAGAGAGCCAGTTTCTAAATTAAATCATCACAATAGAACAGGCATTTTCACTAAATTAAACATCCTATATTTTCAATTAAAAAAGTAATCCATTGCATATAACAAAAAGTTGCATAAATTCTAGGGAAAGTATGGATTATACTATGGCACACCTGCGTTTTAGACAGGAATCCTAAAGAAGTTTCTCTAGCAGTTAGTTTCTTTGAGGGATGCAGATGTTAAAATATAGTATACTGGGTGTAGCCTTAACCCATCCAGACCCGAAAAATTATATAAATGATACTAGACCTGACTGTAATGTACTTGACCCATAAATAGGTCTCAAATAATGTAATTTAGAGTAGCTTTTTTCTTCATTCTCACATATGAGTACACCTTCAAATACGTGAGCTTAGCATTTCTGCTGTGCAAAAAAACTCTTGTTTGTTTAAATAGACTAAATGTTTGCTTCATGTATAATAAGAATGTAGCCCACATGTAGGGGACATATGATCCATTACTTGCCTTTTGGTTTACTAATAGCATTGCCATCAGGGCAGGAGTTTTTCTCAGTTTATGTTTAAACACTCTGGTGCTCATTACGACCCTAGAAGTCTGGGTTGCACCGCCATGGTCCTGGCAGTGAAGATGACGTATTAACACACACACACACAATCTCACACACACACACACACACACGCTAACACACACACACACACACACACATCTCTCTCTTTCTCTCTCTTTCTCCACCCCCTTTACAGACATCCCAGCTACCAGTCAGGAACACACAGCAGCCCATGTCGTGGAGGTTATCAGGTAGAGGGCAGTGATAGCCGTCGCACCCCAGACTGTCACTAACGGAATTTGTCATCATGGGACCCAGTCCCACACTGACAGCAAAGGTACTCATTTGGTTGGTGCACAGCGGTGCGAACTGCCAGTGGTTCACCGCATTGCAGGGACTGCCGTGCTCAATTGTTGCTTGTAATATGGCGGGCGAAGTCTTGATGTCACTGCAGTGCTGGTGGTGGGAACTCCTCTCTCCTTCCCTCGGTCAGCCTGGCTTTGTTTGGAATTCAATCATATTTTGGCGGTCTCCTCTGTGTGACTTGTAGTGCGGCAGTCAGGAGACCACCATCACTGACAGTATTTCGGCGGCCGCCACTGCAGCAGTCTTGCCAAAATACCACCAAAATCGTAATGAGGGCCTTACTGTTAATAAATATATTCTTAAAGCATGATGTGGCAGCACACTGTCATTTACAGGCTGTAAATTTCCAAGAAATGTCTCAAAACTATTTCACTAAATTGCAGCTTTACTTTATAAAACTATATAGTGTATTAACAATAATCTATGAAAACTGGGTTTTTAGAAAACATATTTATCATTTGCAAATCGCCAAGCAAAGTGTTGTGATTTGTTTTCATCCTTTTAACATATTTTTCTCATCACACAGAAGTGCAAAAATGGTCTTTCACAACCACTGAAATATATTTTGAAATGTTTGCACACAAAACATTTAAATAACTCTTTGTACAGCATGGCAGAGAGTTCACCTTACAAAATCCTGGAACTCTGCAGTCAGAAGGAAAATTAAAGACAAAATGATTTTTTTACCTCTGTCTCTGACGAGATCACAAGATTTAAAGGCAGCTTGCTCATAAAATATGACTCTCCATAACAAGTGGGTGAGTAGAATTTTGTGGCTGACTGCAACATTTTACCCTCCTGCCATAAAAGTTTACCATTACTCACACCACATCTGTCGTGTGAGCTCTGTTGTTGGTGGAAATAAAGTTCAGCACAATAGATCTCACCATTGGTGGATAAAGGTTAGGCAGTCAGCTGATGAGTAGGGTGAACTGGGAAAAAGATAGTGGGGCAGACACGTCTTTCAGTCAAACCCATAAGGAAGATGAATGTTAATTAAATTCACACATTTTAGTGACCCATAAATGTTCAATTTGATTACCTAGAATGCAAAAGTGGTTACCACATACAGTTCAAAGTTATTTATAAGGAAGGATATGAAAGCATAAAGAAAAGGTCAGCTTCATTCTGGTATTGTCCGTCTTGGGAGCAAGACTGTTCACAGAGCAGAAATACCAATAATGTTTCTTTTCAAAAGACCTTTTGAATTACAAAAGGAATGGCCAAAAATTGAGAGCCGCAGTAAACAGGGTCCTGAACGTATCAGGAAAAATCAAAGATATGACAGGCTCTGGAGCATTCACTGGCATAAATGTTGTAGGCCAATTTAGTAGCACTCTAAACAAGCGGCAGCAGGTACCCTTCATGGCTGATCACCCAAAAATTAAAAGGAGCAAGCTTAAATCCCTATTGCATTACATTAATTATGTTGAATTTGATACTGAAGCCACTGGTCATCATTAAGCCTAATAAATCATTGGTTTCAAATGTAGCAAAGGTGCATAATTTGACACAATAAACTGTGAGGTTTCCTAAGAGCCAAGAGATTTAGCTAATAGATTAAGGGTCAGATGTATCAAAAGGTTTTACCCATTCTGTGTCAATGGGAAAATGTGTTTGTACATATGGCCCTGCGAAACATAATTGCTGGAGTGCAGTTAGCTAACGATCAGTTGAGCAGCACTGAAAGTAACGTGTAGAAGCATGTACTAGAATGATCAACTAAGCATTAAAAAAGCAAGGCTTGCTAAGGGGGTCATTCCAACCTCGGTGGTAAAAGGCACTTACCGCCAGACAGAAGACCGCCATAACACTGCCGCGGTCGCGGTAAACCGCCACAGTCATTCTGACCCACAACAGGCAAACCGCCAAAATACCGACATCCACAAAAGTCCGCCACACCAAAGGGCAGCGATAAACTCGCGATGACCAAACCTCCACCGTCACGCCAACAGAAATACGGCCATGCCATTACGACCCACGAATCCACGCGGCGGTCTTTCAACCGCGGTATTCTATTGGCGGTACACACCGCTGCAGTCGAAATACACATACTCGTACAAAACACTACCACATTGGACAATTCGAAATACACACACCTGATACACATACACACACCACTCCCACACACCCATTACAATATAAAACACACACCCACATCACCCACAAACTTCCACTCCTAGAGATTCGTGAGCACGCACCGAGAAAAGACATCCGAGCAACCAGACGCCCAATTCACTGTCACCCAGCAATATTTGCACGCACTTCACACAACACAACAATACACATCACCACACTTAGCACCACACAATCCACCCTACACATCACCCACACCACCCCATGGCACCGCAAAGACACCCCAGGTTCTCTGATGATGAACTCAGGGTCATGGTGGAGGAAATTGTACGAGTAGAGCCACAGCTGTTCGGGGCACAGGTGCAGCACACCACAATTGCCAGGAAGATGGAGCTATGGAGAAGAATAGTCGACAGGGTCAACGCTGTGGGACAGCACCCAAGAAATCGGGACGACATCAGGAAGAGGTGGAACGACCTACGGAGGAAGGTTCGTTCCATGGTATCCAGGCACAACATCGCGGTGCAGAAGACTGGCGGCAGACCCCCACCTCCTCCCCCAGAATTTACAACATGGGAGGAGCAAGTCTTGAACATCCTGCATCCTGAGGGCCTCGCAGGAGTAGGCGGAGGAATGGACTCTGGTAAGGCAAATCTTAACTACTTCTCCCCCCCACCCCACCTGCATGCCAACTCATACCCCCACCCTCACCCCCATCACATCCTACTCCTTGCAACTGTCTCACCATCACAACCCACCCATCCGACACCTAGCCCTGCATGCGTCCACAAAGCATGGACACCCATCACCTAAGCATGCCCACTGCACATACACATACAAACCCCCCCCCCCCAACCACCGTCACAACAGCCCCCACAAAGGAATGCCAGCACTGGGGTACACGGGCGCCCACCCATTGCACGCTATGACACACACAGAAGTAATAACCATGCTTTTATACCTCTGCAGGACCCGAACGCCACGTCACCGCGCAGGAGGGTCCACAAATGTCCCCTCCACCCCCAGAAGAGGCCCACAGTGAGGACAGCAGCTCTGTCTCCCTGGATCTAGATGACCAGCCCGGTCCATCGGGGACCTCGGGACAGTCGGTTCCCCTCACACAGCCACAGGCCACAGTAGACCTCCCCCCTCTGGGAACACCAGCACAGCTCCCACCCAGCGTGCCCATACCTCTGTCCCCAGGACACGTCAATCAGCGGTGTGTCCACCACTACAGGGAACCCAGGCTAACCCACCACCCCAACAACAACAGGGACCTGGGGGCAGTGGTAGTGGGCACATGGTCCAGGGGACACAGGCCCAGGGAAACAGGGGAACTGGGAGGGCTGCTGTGCGACAGGGGGGGGGACAGGCCCAGGGAACCCACTCTCCACGAGGCCCTCTCCTCCATCATGGGAGCATACCACCACTCCCAGGAGACGATGGCGACGGTCCTGGCCAGGTTTCAGGATATCCAGCTCCTGCAGGAGGAACAGTATATGGGGTTCAGGGAGGAACTAAGAAACATCAGTTCCGCCATGGGTACCATCGTAGTGGCCCTGAATGAGGTAGTCACGACATTGCGGGACACTGTGGCACCTCAAAGGGCCCCTGACACTAGCATGCACCAAGAACTGCCTACCACCTCCGCCGGCGCTAGTGGACAGGAGGCCCCGACACAAGACCAACAGGCCACCAGAACCCCACCCCCTGCAGAAAGAGAACCACCCCGCAAGCGGGCCCTGAGATCCAGGAAGAAGACAGAGTAAGATGTCAAGACCCCCGCCAGCAAAGGATACCGCCCTGATTGTCAACCCACTGTCCCACATTGTCACCCTGTCCAACCTTAAACTGCCCCTGCTCCACTTCCCACAGACATTTGGACAATGCACCTGTGAAACTGATAGTCTGGACTCTGCCATGGACAATCCTCCACCATCACCCCTCACCGATTTGCAACCACCCATCCAATTTAGAGCACTTGAATAAAAACACTTATTGCACAAAACAATCTGGAGTCTGGCTGTGATTTAGAACAAATGTATTAGACATGACCGTGCCAAAATGTTCATTCACATTGTGATGCTAACAAACCGCTTTCACACAGCTGTAGTCCATGGGGAAACAAAGCAGATGTCACGCAGTGGGGCCCACAGCTCTGAAAACGGAAGGGAAAGTCACAACACAGTTACCATACACTGGGGGAAAAAGTCAGACAGTAGAGAGGTAGGAGTCTTTAAGTAAATGTAATATGCCGGTGTCTACTCTTACCTGTGTGTCACTGAAAATACTGCTGTATTACTGTGTTCCTGTTCTCTATGTCATCCTCTTCGGCTTCCTCCTCTTCACTCTCCACAGGCTCCACAGCTGCTACAACACCACCATCTGGACCATCCTCCTGCAGAAAAGGCACCTGGCGGCGCAAAGCCAGGTTGTGAAGCATATAGCAGGCCACGATGATCTGGCACACCTTCTTTGGTGAGTACATTAGGGATCCACCTATCATATGGAGGCACCTGAACCTGGCCTTCAGGAGGCCAAAGGTTCGCTCGATCACCCTCCTAGACCGCCCATGGGCCTCATTGTACCGTTCCTCTGCCCTTGTCCTGGGATTCCTCACTGGGGTCAGTAGCCATGACAGGTTGGGGTAACCAGAGTCCCCTAATAGCCACACCCGGTGCCTCTGGAGTTGACCCATCACATACGGGATGCTGCTATTCCGCAGGATGTAGGCGTCATGCACTGACCCAGGGAACTTGGCATTAACATGGGAGATGTACTGGTCAGCCAAACACACCATCTGTACATTCATGGAATGATAACTTTTCCTGTTCCTGTACACCTGTTCACTCCTGCCGGGGGGTACCAAAGCCACATGTGTCCCATCAATGGCACCTATGATGTTGGGGATATGTCCAAGGGCATAGAAATCACCCTTCACTGTAGGCAAATCCCCCACCTTAGGGAAAATGATGTAGCTCCGCAGGGCAGACAACACTCTGGACAACACCTTGGAAAACATGGGCTGGGACATCCCTGATGATATGGCCACTGTTGTTTGAGCTGACCCACTTGCTAAGAAATGGAGTACTGACAGCACCTGCACTAGAGGGGGGATCCCTGTGGGTTGGCGGATGGGTGACATCAGGTCTGCCTCCAGCTGGGCACACAGTTCATGTATAGTGGCTCGGTCAAGCCTGTATGTCAGAATGACATGTCGTTCCTCCATTGTCGACAGGTCCACCAGCGGTCTGTACACGGGAAGATTCCTCCATCTCCTCGCATGTCCCAGCGGACGGTACCTAGGAAGGACAACAGCGAGCACAGAGTCAATCAACCCACAGGTCCGTTCCCACAGCTTGCACACAACACGATTCACTATGCATTGAATGGTTTGTATGAGTGTTGATGCAAGGCCTAGGTATGTGTGACGCAGTAGAAATTAAGCCATGTTGGCCCTTGAAATGGCGGCTGCCTGACCTGTGAAGTGTGACAATGGGATGTGAGGTCAATGCGCTGGCGTGGCACACCGTGGCGGTAGGTGGTCGAAGACCGCGGCGCAAAGCCGCATTGGTTAACATTGAACCCTATGGGTTTCAGGAGCCAATGACGATGTGTGCCGGCGGTCGCGGTACGCGCCGCCGCGGTACGCACCACCGCAGGCGTGACCGCCATTTTCTATCTACTTAATCACTCAATACCTGATCTTCCACAGGAGAGGACCTACACTGCAAGTGCTGCTGTGACCTCGGTCTGGAAGAGACAATGGCTGCTGCGACTGGGGAAAGGGCCCCTGCCTTCACTTCAGAAGAATTGGAGAAACTCGTGGATGGGGTCCTCCCCCAGTATGCGCTACTCTACGGTCCTCCAGACCAACAGGTAAGTACACTGGGACCATGCTTTGTGGCCAATGCCTGGGTTGAGTCAGGTGGATGAAAGATGGTGGGGAGGGGAGCGATTGAGGCATGCATCAGACGACAGATGAGAGCATGTGCCACATGGCAAGGGTGGGGATGGGGGGCCACTCACATCGAGCATGCAGAAAGTGATGATTTTTTTTCTCCCCCTGTACATGTCACATAGGTCAGCGCCCACCAGAAAGTCGCTATTTGGCGTGCCATCGCCAAGGACGTACTGACCCTGGGGGTCCACAACAGACGGGTCACCCACTGCCGGAAGAGGTGGGAGGACATCCGACGCTGGAGCAGGAAGACGGCGGAGGCTCAGCTGGGGATGGCCTCCCAACGTAGGAGGGGTGCCAGTCGTACTTTGACCCCCCTGATGTCCCGGATCCTGGCGGTGGCCTACCCCGATTTGGATGGGCCGCGTGAGGACATCACAGCAGACACAAGGGGGTGAGTGTACACTCATTCTGGTGACTTTTCCCGCAGTGGAGGTGTCTGGGTGGGGGAGGAGGGCTGTGGGTATCCCTAGGCCAGTGCGATTTCTGTAGGCTAGGCCCTTCCGTAAGGCATGGCCCTGTGCCCCCACCCCCCACCTCTGTAGGGTGCCAAGTTCAGGTATCCATGGCCCTGTGTCATCTATGTGTGCATTTGTCGTCCATAGGCTTGTAGGCCATGTCCCACTGATTGAGTAGTGGACCCCAAGTGCGCGGCGTAGTGCAGGGGGCTTCTGTGTCTGTCCTCTCTGCCAACGGTGTCGCCTATGCATGCACTCAACAATTCTTTCTTTCTCTACCCCCCCCCCCCTTTTTGTGGTCTTCCTGTGAAGGAGGAGAAGTGGCATCGGAGCACGAGGGAGCTGCATCCCACATGGCCCTGGAGGGCCATGCAACGGACTCTGAGTACACCAGTGGGACGGAGGGCGAGGGGAGCTCCACAGCAGGGACTCGTGCTGATGTCAGTGGCAGCGACTCGTCCTCTGAAGGGAGCTCCCTTGTGGTGGCGGCAACATCCGTGCCTCCCGCAACAACAGGTACAGCCGCCACCCAGCGCACCAGCACTGCCGTCCCAGCAGCCCCTCAGCGTTTGCCCCGTGCCCGCTCACCCAGGAAGGTGGGCATCTCCTTCGCCCCAGGCACCTCAGGCCCTGCCCCTGTCACCCCTGCTGCCCTCAGTGAGGAGGTCATTGACCTCCTGAGGACCATCATTGTTGGGCAGTCTACCCTTTTGAATGCCATCCAGGGTATAGAAAGGGAGGTGCACCGGAGTAATGCATACCTGGAGGGCATTCTTTCGGGTCAGGCTGCCCCTCAGCGATCGTTCAACACTCTGGCCTCAGCACTGACGGCAGCAATTGTCCCTGTCTCTAGCCTCCCCCCTCCAACTTCCTCCACCCAGACCCAATCCCCAGTACCTCTGCCTATCCCAGACACACCATCAGACCAGCCTGCACACACCTCAACACCCAAGGGAAGCTCATCCAGACATAAGCACCACACATCACACAAGCATTCACACAAGCAACATCCACATGCAGACACACCAACACCCACTGCCTCCACTGTGTCCCCCTCCTCCTCGTCTCCCTCCTCCCTCCCTGTGACGTCTCCACTCACACTTGCATGCACAACATCTTCAGCCACTACGTCCATCACCAGCACACCCACCAGAACACTCCGCACACGTGCAGTCACCACCCCTACTACCATTTACACGTCCCCTGTGTCCTCTCCCAGTGTGTCTGTCACCCCCTCTTCCAAACCACACAAACGCAGGCAGCCACCCACCCAACAGCCATCCACCTCACGACAGCCTCCACCCCAAGCACCTGCACCCAAAGACACCAGACTTCACACTCCTACAACCACATCCTCTTCCTCCACCCCCATACCCACTACACCTACCCGTCCCTCTCTTTCCAAATTGCTTTTCCTTTCCAAACTTGACCTTTTTCCAACAACTACCCCACCCCGTCCATCTCCTAAGACTGCAATCAGCACCTCAGCCACCACAAAACCAGGACCGATCAAGACTGTTGTCCAAGGACTGTGGAGTCCCCCACCCTCAAGGGCAACTAGTTCTGCTAGGAGCCAAGGCACGGCCAGCCCACCCCCGGAAAAGCACCCAAAGATTTCCAGTGCCCGGCGCGAGAGGCCAAAGACACCAGGGACCAAAATCCCTACCCTGGCTCCGGCTGGAAGTGGGGTGCCACCTGGCACACCGCCAAAGGTGGGAAAGGGCCACAGACGACCAGGGAAGGGTGGGAAGGGCAGCACGCCTGACAAGTCCGGCAGCAGGCCAGCTGCCCAGGAGGGCCCCACCAGCCCCAACCCAGGTGTGCAGGAGGACACCCAGAGGCCCGGTACTGCAGCCCAGGAGGGCCCCGCAAGCCAACAGACAGATGGGCAGGAAGGCCCCGCCAGCCACGTCAGGTGGCGAGTGACATCCATGCCTGGGCCGGAACCGCTGCACTGGACACTCTTCTCAAGCACCGCTGAACAGGGCACCGCCATCTCAAGCACCGCTGAACTGGGCCCTTCATCTCAAGCACCGCTGCACTGGGCCCTTCATCTCAAGCACCGCTGAATAGGGCACCGCCGTCTCAAGCACCGCTGAACTGGGCCCTTCATCTCAAGCACCGCCGAACAGGGCACCGCCGTCTCAAGCACCGCTGAACAGGGCACCGCCGTCTCAAGCACCGCTGCACTGGGCCCTTCATCTCAAGAACCGCTGGCCCATTGGCGGAAGGGGCAGTGCCGAATCTGTGTTGGGCAGGGCTGCACGAAGCACTCTGGGCACCAGTCCCCCTCCAGAACCAGTGGACACTGTCATCCACTTGAGAGACTGTGGCTTTGCACTCCCCAGGATGCAGCATTGGGCAACCCACCCACTGTATGGACTTGAGAGACTGTGGCTTTGCACTCCCCAGGATGGTACAGTGGGCAACCCACCCACTGTATGGACTTGAGAGACTGTGGCTTTGCAATCCCAAGGATGGAAAAGTGGGCAAACCATCCACTGTAGAGACTTGAGAGACTGTGGCTTTGCACTCCCCAGGATGGTACAGTGGGCAACCCACCCACTGTATAGACTTGAGAGACTGTGGCTTTGCACTCCCCAGGATGGTACAGTGGGCAAACCACCCACTGTATGGACTTGAGAGACTGTGGCTTTGCACTCCCCAGTGGGCATGGAGGCCCCCTCGGGGATCTGGTGTCATGTACTCATGTGGCTGAGGTGCCCCCCTTCCCTTCCCCCTGAGGTGCCTGTAGTTTTTCTATCTGATGCCCCTGCAGTGTTCTCTACGTTGGTGTCAGGTATCCTGTGTGGGCCTTGCCCATGTGTTTGGGCCCAGTGGTCCACGGACAATGACTGCTAAAATTATCGGACTTTTAATATTTATGTATATATTAGTTTTAAATGTGTGATATTTTTATAAGCCAATAATCCAATATATTCAACTGTTTATGATCATTTCCTTTTGTCTTTGCATTCTTCCTGGGGGTTTGGGGGTTGTAACAGTGATGTATTGCTATGCATTGATGTGTGTGATGTAGTGGGTGAGGGTGGTGGTCGGTGTGTCGCGTATGTGTGCCCGTAATATTTTATCCTCCCCCCTCCCCTGTGTCGTAGGTGCAGTACTCACCGTTGTCTTCTGCGCCGGCGTTCGTGCTCCTGGTAGAGGAGCAGGAATACAATAGCTGGTAGGATGTGTAGTTCGGGTTCCATGCTGTCCAGATTCCTCGTGGGGTGTATGGAGGTGAGCGTTTTCCGTTTGAAATGGCTGTTTCCGCCGTGTTTTTATCGGCGGGGCTACCGCCCCGGAAAAGGTAGCGGATTGGTGGGTTGTGATAGGGTGGGCAGTACATTGACTCCCGCCTGTCTGTTGGCGGTGACCGCTGCGCTGTTTGTTTGTCCCCCCGTGGCGGTCGGAGTGTTAAAGTGGCGGTCTCTGTTGGCGGTTTCCGCCAGGGTCAGAATTCAATTTTTTTAACCGCCAGCCTGTTGGCGGGTTAGCCGCCGCTTTAACACCGACCGCCAGGGTTGGAATGACCCCCTAAGTCTCTTACATGTTCCACAATAATCATTTAGCATTCATTAATTGTTTTCAAACATTTTGCCAGCAGACGTTGTTAGTCCAGCATGTGCAGTTCATCTTCATATTCAGTGGCTACCTTTGATGGATCACTTGTCACACGATGCCTGATGAATCCTTTGCTTCCTTCCCCTTTTTTTTGCTTCTTGAACGTTATAATTTTCTAGAGATGTAATGCTTTTTCATTTTGATTATCATGAGTCTTTTTGTATTTTAAGGAGCAGGCAGGTCCTTCTGACCATGCCAGTTGTCCCAGCTGCACTGAATACCCCCGAAGAAGATACACTCACTGCAGAAAATGGTGGATATGTTATTGGCAGTCTACTGAGGTCTGACCACTGTTCCATTTTTCATGCCAGTAGATCAATTCCTCATGATGTGCTGGGAATCTTTTTTGTTAATCCTGGATCACCACAATTGTATTTCCTAAATTTTCTGCATCTTTTCACATTGATCTAGATTCATGAACAATATTAAGATAACACAACATAGCTGTTTCTAGTGATGATGCTGGTTTTGATTATTTATTTATTTTTTGTGTTAGCAGAAGGTGTGACTTGGAAAGTTTTTATTTCTTGTTACCATTTTTGGTTGCATTTGTTCTTTTTAATCAATGAGAAGTGTGGTGCTGCATAATAACTCGCACCACGTGCACTAAGCAACAGGTGGGCAGAAGTCCTTTGCTGGTAATAGGATCTGCCGAACTACCTCAGCATTGAGTTGATGGCAGGCCAGTGATGATTTTTTAAAAAACTTTCTTTACTGTTTAATACAATTTGTAATATTAAGAATTCTAGTTATTTACTGCTGTTCTTTCACAACTTTGGAAAATAAGTTATTCTTCATAAATTTCTCTCTAGTCTCTACTGACCTGAGGAAGGTGCTGGAATGAGGATGCTGCATGCTTTTTGTGCTGCTGACTGAATTTCTACTGTCAGCCATGGGTTCTGAAATGCTCAAAATGCTCTATAAAGGTTGCTGAAGAAAGCATTCTAGTTCGTCTTTGTTCCAAGTGTCATAGCTTTTCATTTTTATTAACAGACCCTTTGATGATACTACTTTTAGGCCTGTTTAGGTCGAGCATATTCACTTTGACCTGTTGTAAGTATTCTGGACTTGTAACCATGCCCAAAGCACACCCATCACTTTCACTCGTTCATGGGCTTGCCTTTCAAAAATCCTTTGTCATCATTGGTAAATGCTTTACATTTGTCCCTTCTTGGGGAGGTTTTGTTACTGCCTAGCAGACTAACCCTGGCCTTGCAGACTGACCCTCCTACATGGATAATTGCATGATTGCCGATATGTTTGACTCTGGGAGACCTTCTTTTTCCTTTTGTGTCTCTCTTTCGCGCTCATGGCAGCCATGTGCTTTGAATCAGCTTGTTTTCCTTTTTTTTTCGGGAACACATGATGGTAATTTTTTTACCTTGTGGTTATTTAATAAGTTGCAGTACACTGCCTGCCATAGACAATTTATTGGGGTTTATATACAATAGACCTTTTCCCTACTCACAACACACCCTAATTTGGAGGATACCACTAGCCTTTCAAAGAAATCTGTCACCCTAAAAAGCAAAAGACCTCCATAAACTTCATTTGGGTCATCTATGCAACCTGCATAAAGTCCCTCAAATGAAATACTTCATTCACTTTAATGGATCTTAGATATCGGACTTCACCATTGTCCACAAACTGAGAGGTGTTTTCAACAGAAAATATGCATACCCACTTCTTCTTTATGTTGTTTTGCATTAAATATTGAGTGGGAAATTGACCTATCCCTGAAATAATTGAGTTCATAGAAATAATTCCCTTTGTGGACGATTACACTTGGATCCAGATTCCATTGGTGATATTGTGTTGCCCCATTGGGTTCAATTGCAGAACTGCCCCATCACAATCTTAAATTAGAAACACTTCCTTTTCAAATTCATAAAAAAAGAAAAAGCTGCCCATGTAAAATGTGTCTAAAATATCTCAAGGAGCTCTAAGAAAATCGAGGTGACCATCAAATTGAGATTTTTCAGTCTCTGTTACTTTCATGTAGCTTCAGAAAATGTAGTGCAATCAAATAGCCATAGTAAAAATGTTTTACTTGTATGGAATACTGTCCAACTTAATGCCTGATCATATTTTGTCAATGATATTGAACAAGTAAACAAATATTAAGAAAAATATACTAAAACTGCAAAGGCCTTCAATGAAGTTAACAATTGTCAACCATTCGCTCAAGTGTCCTATAGGCTTTCTTCCTGCACAGTTCCTTGTGTTTAATGGTAGGCCGGGTTGCTCTGTGCAGGTAGGTGTCAGTCACCTCTTGTTATTGTGTGCTGTGGCTGGCACTAGGTTGATGACACTGCCTGCTGCAGTACTCCAGGCTCCAACTAATTAGACAGCCTGACAGGACTTACTGATTGAATAGTCTGACAATGCATTATACTGCTGTAAAGAAGCAATGGAGACACCTCTGTGACACAGGAGGCATCCAAGTGCCAGTCATCTTAGGGTCTGTATGGGGCATCTCTCTAGCATGATGGGTGCTGCTGAGTCTATGTAGTTGAACGACCACGTTTCTTACAAATGCTATTTTCAATGTAGTGTCCTCTAGGGGCTGTTGTCACCATTACAGTCATATCAGCATTAAAATATTAGTGGCAGGGAAACATGCCCCGTAATGCTTTGCAGGGCATTACTTTTACAAAATATGTTTTGCTCGTAACTCAGCCTGTTGTGGTCCTAGGACAATGGGACCACCTTCAAAATAGTGACCACAATGTGCTTTTTCAGTCTACACCATCTCTGGGTCCCCACACTATGTTAGTGGAGACTCCAAAATAATAACCCCTCCCACCATTCAGTGTCTTTTAAGTATTTTCATGGCTATAGACTTTGCTTAACAGCATGGAGAAGTTTTGTTTTAAAGGCCTTGTTTATGTCATTGCATTAGGCCTGCAAGCCCTAAAACACCCTCCATGGACTAAGTATATGAATACACTGCATTACATTCTCCTGTTTTTTAAGGGGTTATGTTCTCTAGGGGCCAACAATATGGCTACATGACCATGTTTCTTACAAATTATATTTTTGTTATAGTGCACTCGAAGGGCTGTTTTGAGCATTACAGTCTAATGCCCAAAGTTAAATTCTGATAAAGGATTAAATGATAATTGTATATGTTTAATAGTCTCTACCTATTTCAGTTATGACCATAATTCAAGCCAACTTGACATCCTTATTACAATATGACTGTTTGAACACTTGATATGTTAGAGTGACCCTTCTAAGTTTATTTCTTATCTGTGGCTGTCTTGTGTCTCTTTTGGGGAATTTTGTTAGCTTTCCAGCAGCTCTGATTGTGTGTTGCTGAAAGTAATATTCTGTTGGAATTAGCATGACAGATTTGAATTAGGATGCTAAATGGCAACATTTTCATTGATTTCGGCACACACAGAAAGAAGGCAAATGGAAGTGCTTTAATTTTATGCAAGGGCACTGGAGTTATATGGCAGGAAAAGACGAAATTATGGGGCAGGGTTGACCAGTTTATGTGGCAAGAAAAGTCCAGTTATGAATTTACAATGCCAGTTGCTCTAACTCAAGCAAATGTAAGACTTATTCCATTGCAAATGCTTGTTTTCTTTTATTCTCAAGACAAATGAGTAGGCTGTTGCCAAACCTGCACCTACATCGTTAGCAGTATTACCAGTTTCTTCCACCTTACACAAATGGTCTGTAGCAAGTACCAAAATGTGCTGCTTTGTTTTATAGTACAATCTTGCCGACCTCCTTCATCAAAACCTTAAAGCGTGCAAGCATTTTCTGACTGTGTTCTCTTCATTTCACATCCCCCAGTGATGTGGTTGTGGCAATTGCATTCTCTCTCTTTTGTACCCCTGATTGACAGTTTGCATTCCAACAGTTATGCAGCATGGAATTAAGATGTGGTCCAATGAGTGGGAACCTGCAATCTAAGGACATTTCCATGAATTTTGTTTTTTCACTGAATGACCCTCAGAATCTGCCAGGCTTTAAATGGATGACTAAAATGTGTACAAAGCCAGCAACAAATGACCAGTGTATTTAGACTGATTTTTTTTTGGTTGAGGATATGAATTAAACAAATCACTCAGAGCTATTTGACAATGTTGCTGCCATGGTCAGTGGCAACAAATCCAATTCTGGGAAGGTCTTGAAAAATCAGAAATATTTTATCATACATACAGGTCTAATGACTTGAATAATCTACTTGACCTATCTGTGATGCACTTGATGCATAAATACGTCTCAGATTGTGTAATCCTAGGAAAATATTTTATTTCACAGAGCTGCCTTTTTCTTCATTATTATTACAAACAAACACCCCTTCAAATATGTGATTTAAGCATGCCTGCTGTACAAAAAGTCGTATTTTTAATTTGATAGACTGAACCAGGGGTTCCCAATCTGTGGTTCCCTGCCCACCAGGGGTCTGTGACACATTTCCAGGGGGTCCACATGCCTGGGCCAGCAGGAAGGCACTTCTCCAGCTAGGGCCTCTTGCATGTTTTTATATTTATTACTTTGTTTGTGAAGCAGGTTTAAAAACACTGCAAAGTTCCTTGTACATCCACCAGCTTTTGGGCAAAAATAAAAGCCTCAGAATAACCCTGGTGATAAATGTATCTGCTGGAGAGAGATGAGAGTTTTGTCTAGTGACAGTTTTGACTCATTTAAGGATAACGCAGATGGTTAATATGCCTGCTGCAAAGAACGTGTATCATGCAAAGAGCAGTACGTCATGTGCATAGCACAGCAGGTTACTGCTTTTGCCGCCGAGATCCTTTTGTTACTGTGCAGTTCATAAGTTGCAATCCATCAAGCACAGTGAGCTTTGAACTGCCATCAAGGAGCTGCATGCAAACTGTATGGCACAAATTAGAAAGTTGTTTTTACCCCCCAGTCTTTTGTTATCCTAGGCTGCTAAGAAAGGTTCGCTTGCATAGAAATACATTCTTATTATTAAAGTCAACGCTAATCACTTTATTATGTTCTGAATCCTGAGTTTGTGCTTCTCTAGACCAAGCACTCTTAGAAAATGCCTCCCAGTAATGATGATGTGAATCCTACACCTTGTGGTCGCCTGTAAAGGGCTTCAACACCCTACCTAGACATGGGAGGTGCTATAAAACAAATGAATTTACATGTGACAGAGAGGCTATGGAGATTGAGAGGCTCTTATGGTTTTACTTCCTTTCCCCACCACATATTTTTGTGAAAAAGCTTTCTCTGATCTTATGTACCTAAAAAATAAAAACAAAAATCGCTTGGGAAATGTAGAATCTGACCTGAGGATTCAGCTTTCCTAAATGAAACCAAGCATCGAAAAATTAGTCGCCGAGATTCAGCGCTAGCCTTCCCATTAAAATTGTTCGATTTTTGCATATTTTTTCAATATAAAATAAAGATATCTTTAGTAATTTGAGTATGTGTTTTGGGTATACTTGGTAGTGTATTTTTTTGCGAAATACTGTTTTAACCCCTTTGCTGCCAGGCCTTTTCCCCCTCAGGTGCCAGGCCTTTTTTTGGCTAGTTGGGGCACTTTGCGCTTAGGCCCTCATAACGTTTTGTCCACATAAGCTACCCATGCCAAATTTGCGTACTTTTTTTCCCAACATCCTAGGGATTCTAGAGGTACCCAGAGTTTGTGGATTCCCCTGAAGGAGACCAAGAAATTAGCTAAAATACAGCAAAACTTTAGTTTAAAAAAAAAAAAAAAAAAAAGGAAAAGAGGGCTGCAGAAGAAGGCTTGTGGTTTTTTCCCCTGAAAATGGCATCAACAAAGGGTTTCCCGTGCTAAAATCACCATCTTCCCAGCTTTCAGGAACAGGCAGACTTGATTGAGAAAACCCAATTTTTCAACACAATTTAGGCATTTTACTGAGACATATGCCATTTTTACGATTTGTTTGTGCTTTCAGCCTCCTTCCAGTTAGTGACAGAAATGGGTGTGAAGCCAATGCTGGATCCCGGACAGCTAAACCTTTCTGATAAGTAGACAAAAGTCTGAATTCAGCAAGGGGTAATTTGTGTAGATCCTACAAGGGTTTCCTACAGAAAATAACAGCTGAAATGAACAAATATTGACATTGAGGTTAAAAAACTGCCATTTTTCTCCACGTTTTATTCTGTAACTTTTTAATGCGATGTCAGATGTTTTAAAGCAATATACCGTTACGTCTGCTGGACTCTTCTGGTTGCAGCGATATATAGGGCTTGTAGGCTCATCAAGATCTCTAGGTACCCAGAGACAATAAATGAGCTGCAGCTTGCAATGGGTTCATTCTATACCAGGTATACAGCAATTCATTTGCTGAAATATAAAGAGTGAAAAGTATCAAGAAAACCTTCATATTTCCAAAATGGCCACAGGATAAGGTGTTGAGAAGCAGTGGTTATTTGCACATCTCTGAATTCCAGGGTGCCCATACTAGCATGTGAATTACAGGCCATTTCTCAAATAGATGTCTTTTTTACACACTGTCTTACATTTGGAAGGAAACAATGTAGAGAAAGACAAGGGGCAATAACACTTGTTTTGCTATTCTGTGTTCCCACAAGTCTCCTGCTAAAAATGGTACCTCACTTTCGTGGGTAGGCCTAATGCTCGCAACAGGAAACGCAGCTTGGACACATCAGATTTTTACATTTAAATCTGACATGTTTTTTTACAAAGTGCCTAGCTGTAGATTTTGGCCTCTAGCTCAGCTGGCACCTAGGGAAACCTACCAAACCTGCACATTATTGAAAACTAGACACCTAGGGGAATCCAAGATGAGGTGGCTTGTGGGGTTCTCCCCAGGTTCTGTTACCCAGAATCCTTTGCATACCTCAAAATTTGGCCACAAAAACACTTTTTCCTCACATTTCGGCGACAGAAAGTTCTGGACTCTGAGAAGAGCCACACATTTCCTTCCAACCAGCGTTCCCCCCAAGACTTCAGATAAAAATGGTACCTCACTTGTGGGGGTAGGCCTAGCGCCCGCGACAGGAACTGCCCCAAAACACAACGTGGACACATCACATTTTCCCAAAGAAAACTGAGCTGTTTTTTACAAAGTGCCTTGCTGTGGAGTTTGGCCTCTAGCTCAGCCGGCACCTAGGGAAACCTACCAAACCTACGCAGTTTTGAAAACTAGATACCTAGGGGAATCCAAGATGGGGTGACTTGTGGGGCTCTCACCAGGTTCTGTTACCCAGAATCCTTTGCAAACCTCAAAATGTGGCAAAAAAACACTTTTTCCTTTCATTTCGATGACAGAAAGTTCTGGAATCTGAGAGGAGCCACATATTTCCTTCCACCCAGCATTCCCCCAAGTCTCCTGATAAAAATGGTACCTCACTTGTGTGGGTAGGCCTAGTGCTCCCGACAGCAAATTCCCCAAAACACTATCTGGACACATCAAAATTATCAAATACAAAACTACCTGTTTTTGCAGGGGGCACCTGCGTTTTTGGTCCTGGGCTCAGCAGTCATCTAGGGAAACCTACCAAACCCAGACATTTCTGAAAACTAGGCACCCGAGGGAGTCAAGGGAGATGCGACTTGCTTGGATCCCCCAATGTTTTCTTACCCAGAATCCTCAGCAAACCTCAAATTTTGCTAAGATAAAAATCACATTTTTCCCACATTTCTGTGTGAGATCACCGCACCGGGACAAATTTCTTACCACCCAACATTCCCTTCAGTCTCCCGGTAAAAATGACACCTCACTTGTGTAGCTGGGCCAAGTGCCTGTGGCACGGAAGAGCCAAAAACATGTTGAAATTGAGGGGGAACCAAAGCGGGTCCAAAAGGGCAGTTTGAAAAACAACATTTTTAGGCTGACAAGTGCAGCATAATTTTTATCGGTATAGATGGGACAATGTTGGGTGGTAAGAATTTTGTGGATTCCTGCAGAATCCGGAAGGTTCATCACAAAAATGTGTGATTTCCAGCAAAGTGGGAGGTTTGCAGGGCATTGTGGGTAAGAAAATGGTGCGGAGTGCATGTGAAGCACACCACCCTGGAATCAAGCAGATGTTTAGTTTTCAGTTGTGTCTAGGTCTTGTGGATTTTTATACATGACAGCATCCCTAAGTCAAAAAAGTGCAGCCCTCACCATTTCAAGTGGAACGATTTTGAAAGTTACCAAGCTCTCATGGCCCAAATGTAAAACCAAAACCCAAAATAATCAAATGTCCTCTTGCTTGCCGTGGGATAAGATGTTTTAGTGTATAGGGGAGACTTGAAAGACTGTTACCCCTTCAGTTGGGGTGGGGGAATAACCAGGCCCATACTGGTTGGTAGCAACCACCTCACTATTTTTTTTTTATTCCCTGGCACCCAGTAGACTTTCTGCCCTCTGGGGTGTGGATCGGGGGTAATTGCCCAATCTGCCAACTGGTTTGCAGAACAACTTTGGCCCCATTTATTTGGGGTGGGGTATGGCCATACCCCCCCCACCCTCTTATTTTGAAAAAACAAAATCTTCCCTGGTCTCTGGTGGGCTTTCTGCGCCCCCTTGGGCGCAGAAAGGCCACCAGACAAAAATAGGCCGATCTGCCCTAGGGGGGGGGCAGAAATGGCCTAAATACAATTTGCCCCCCAGGGGAGAGACCCTTGCCTAAGGGGTTGCTCCCCATACATAAAAACATAAAGTAAATAAAAATATATATATATCCCTGGTGTCTAGAGGGCAGATCGGCCTAATTATATGAGGGCAGATCGGTCTAATAATATTAGGCCGATATGCCTCCGGGGGGGGGTCAGAAAAGGCCTAAAAATATTTTGCCCCCCCACCCCCCGGAGCGGCCTTTGCCCATGGGGCCACTCCTCTTATGCGTAAGTATAAAAAAAACATTCCCTAGTTTCTAGTGGTTTCATCGGCCTAAAAAAAATTTGGCCCCCCGGGGAGTGACCCTTGCTTAAGGGGTTGCTCTCCACATATAAAAAAAAAAAAAAACATTTTTTTTTATCCCAGATGTCTAGGGGTTTCTGCCCCACCCCGGCCTAAAAATAATTTTGCCCCCTGGGGAGCGGCCTCTGTCCAGGGTGCTGCTCCACTTATGGGTAAGTATGATAAAAAAAAAAAAATCCCTGGTGTCTAGTGGCCATTTCTGCTGCCCAATCACATCGCGAACGGGCAGCAGAAATGCTTCGAGAGACATGAAAGGAAAGGCCTTTCCTTTTCTTTCATGTCTCTCCCGCCCCACCTCCCGGTCGGAAGAGAAATGCAAAGGCATTTCTCTTCAGGGATGCGACCTGAGGTGAAATCTGATGAGATCAGCACACGATTTGTGTGGTGACGTCATCAGACGTCACAGGTGGGTTGAGGTGGGGGTCAGGGGTGGAAGGTGAAGCGATTCTCCTTCCATCCCTGACTGGGGGTGTGGGAGGGAGGCCCACAGGGGAGTGCTAGTGCTCCCCCCATGGGCCGGGTGCAGGACGAGCTGGTCTCATGTGCCTGGACGAGACCAGCTCGCCCACTGCACCCAATAGGTTAATGTTTAAAACTTAAATCGTACAAATTGCTTGGGGGTCCCCGGCTTCCAGTAGAGATTCAACGGGGCTCCTCAGGAGTCAAAAGGTTAAGAACAACTGAACTAAACCTTTGCTCCATGTATAATCAAAATCTAGCCCACGTATAGGTTACATATGCCCCCTGACTTGCCTCTTAGTTCACATAGAGCGTTGCCAACAGCTTGTGGGCAGGTATGTTTTTTAATTCATATTTCAAAACTCTCAATACTTATATTACTAAAGCATGATGTGGTAGCACACTCATTTACAAACAGACATTTTCCATTGAAAGGGCCACAAGCGTTACCACTCAGGTGCAGTTTTAGCGATAAAACTAACACATCTGCGGAAATTGGATTTCAACAAAAATTTATCTTTTGCACGTCACCAAGTAAAGTATTCTGTTTTTTTAATCCTAAATCCTTGTTTCCATCTCTCTACAGAATTACAAGAAAGTACTTTCCTACCTACTGAAATATATTTTGAAATATTAGACCAGTTCATTTACAAGGTATTTAAATGCTGTGTGCCTAACAAGATTGCCAGACCTACAAAAACCTCACATTTTTCAGTCAGGGAAAGAAAAGTAAACACCAGTCTCCAGGATAAAACAAATAATGTGTGGAAATTAGGTCCCAGCAAAAATTTATCATTTACACATCCCCAATGAAATAGTCACATATTGTTTATCCTATTAAAACCTTTGTTTCCATCTCTCTTTAGAATTACAAAAAAGTGATTGCATAAATACTGAAATATATTTTTAAATATTTGTATAGTTATTTTACAAGGTATTTGAATGTGTGCCCAGCAGGATTGTCAGACATTTCACTCGGCAAAAACCTGTAATTTTTAAGTCAGAGAAAGAAATGTAAACACCAGTCTCCGGGATAAAATTGGCAGCAATTTATCAGACATAAGCTGCCATTTGATCTCTGTTGAACCACAGCAAATGTGACCCGATTATAAGCAGATTTAAGGACATCTTCATTGTCTTCTGAATAAACAGAAGACCTGTTCTTTCCCAGCTGAAGCTTCCTCACCAGACCAGGTCTATAAAATCTGACCTGCTGTAGCAAGTGGGCGAATAGATTTCTCAAGACCTGATTAGACTCCTTTGTTAAAGCTGGTTGTGTATGTTGGCTTAGCATTCTCCAAGGACATTGGCATTTGTGTAATATTTCTAGATTGAGAATAGTTGTAAAAAGCTTTAATACAGTGCACTAGTGGATACCCTTTCTGTACCCCTTTTGAAGATGGTCCTGTGTGCAGTGATGTCTACTATAATAGTCTGTACATGTCTATACTCCTTTAGTCCCCACACACATATGGTTTACACAATTGGTGCACATACCTGTACAGAGGTGGATGGGTGGCATAGTGTTCTCCTTTACTGCCTATACAACCTATCCTAGAATTTGAACATGTTGCAGTGACTGAGTGATATGTGAGAATAACATCAAGCTTGGAACATTTCATTCTGATGGATACAACTACCTGTGGATTCCTCACCTAAAGAATTTTCCCCACACGCCAGCATTCAACAGAAATTTTCTTCTAGCTCTGCACATCAACGATGACGTCACAATTGCCCGACTCCCACGCGATGCTGTATGACGTCATCCAGGCAATAAGAAGTCCTCGTCGACGTGCAGACGTCAGTTCCCTTTTTTCCGGGCCTTCGAGTAACGTTTTTTTCTTCGAGGTTACCAGGGAGCTACTGTTTCACTTCGTGTCTAACAATGTCTCAGCCAAGGAAGTCTGGTTTTAAACCTGTAGGGAGTGCGAAGGTCGGATGTCGGTCACAGACCCACATGAAAATTGTTTGTGGTGTCTGAGCTCTGACCATGAGGTCGAATCGTGTGGTTCATGTCAGCACATGAATCCGAAGGCCCTTAAGGTCCAAGAAGAAGGAAAAGCATAATCGCCTTGAGTCTTCTTCTAAGTCCTCGAGATCTCACAGGCGTCATCGAGACTCCAGACGCCGGCATGAATCACGGCACCTGTCAAGGTAGGACCGTTCCTGTTTGAGGTCGCCGTCGGCTCGGCATCGACCGACTTGGGAAGTCAGTCCAATTCTTACGCCTCCGACGACTCCAGATTCTCCAACATCTCCACTGTCGGTCATTGAGGCTAATCCACATCAGGAGCCGACGGTCTCCCCGGTGCAGACGGAGATACCCAAGCCGATGCCGGCTTCGCCTCATGCACCAGCTCTGCAAGGTTATGTGACGTTCCCGGCGCCAGGCACAGACCCTGCCGCATTTCTCAATGCGATGTTCAACATCTTTGCCACCATGGCTCCGGGAGGTGTGCATTCGGGGCCTTCGGGTCCATTGGCCTACGACATGGGTGTTCCAGCTTCATACAGACTGACGCCATTCATGCCTTTCCTTCCTTTGGGAAGTGCTGGTTCGGTGCCGGTACCAATGGCGTCGCCTAGAAGACCGGTGACGCCGACGACGTCTACTGCCCCGGTGCCGATGAGTTTGCCGCAGCTTCAATCTACTTTAAAGAAGCCTATGGATCCGGTGTCGGATGAATCCGATGGTTGACGTCGTCCGAGGTCTTCGGCGTCAGCAGATGCCTTATCGACACCGGGGATTGAATCCAGGCTCCACTCCAGGAGGTTGGCTCTGAGACTGCTAGAGGAGCAGGAGTATGAGAAGCAGCTCTTGGAAGAGGGAGAGATTGTGGAGCCACTAGGAGCCCTGCAAGGCTTGGACCCGGTGAGTGGTTTGGACACTTCCCCAGAGTGGGACTTGGCTTCTCCGGTGGAGTACACTGAGGAGGCTGCCTCTTTTCATTCGGTGGTCAGGAAGGCGGCAGATTTTCTTGACCTTCCAGCTGCGGATGTTAAGACAAACATTCTCACTGAGGTTTTGCATCCATCATCAGCTGTGGCAGAGCCGCTTCTTCCTTTTAATGAGGCGCTTATTGACACGATAATGGAGGTGTGGAAGAAGCCTGTGTCTTCGACGGCTGTAAACAGGTCTGTGGCAAGGAGGTATTGGGTGGCTCCAGGAGTTCCAGCTTTCTTATCCAGACACCAGACTCTGGAGAGTTTGGTAGTGCAAGCTTCCTGCTCCTCACGCTCTGCTCCGGGATCGTTTCCAGGGGTTCCCGCGGACAGGGAGTTCAAGAGAATGGGCCAGTCTACTAAGAAGGCGTTCTCTTCATGTAGCATGGCCCTCAAGTCTACAAATGCTACCTGTATCCTGGGAAGGTACATTTATGCTCTTATGGACGAGGCCAATACGCACTCTGCATTTCCTCAGGAGGTGCTTAACCTTTTGGCGGACGCTCAGGCGGCGGCGACCCAGGTTATTCAATCTGGGCTTGACACATCGGACTCTGTGGCCAGGGCTATGGGCACATCCATAGCGACAAGACAACATGCCTGGCTATGGTCTTCAGGATTCTCTCCTGATGTGCAGACAACCCTGCTCGACCTGCCCTTTGATGGGGAAAAACTATTTGGAGCAAAAGCTGACTCTGCCTTGGAGCGGTTCAAGGAGAGTAGGGCCAAGGCAAGATCTTTGGCACTGCAAGCATCCACCTCCTCTTCCTTAAGATCGTTTAGGAGGTTTAGGGGGTTTGTGCGTGGCTCTTCCTTTCGAGAGAGATTCCAGGCAGCAGGACAGCAATCTTCAGCAGTTCACCCTTATAGATCATTCAGGGGCACGGGTAGAGTTCGTACTAGTGGGGCCGCCCAGCAGCACTCTGCCTCTTCCTCCGGCGGGGTGCAGCAAGGAAAGCAGCCTTAGTCCTCCATCACTCCTTTCACATGCATCTCCTGTAGAGGGGAGACTGTCTCAATTTCTTCACATGTGGGAGTCAATAACATCGGACTCCTAGGTCACCGAAATTGTGGGGAAAGGTTATACTCTTCCCTTTTGGGAGTTTCCCCCTCCCAACCCTCCCCGCCCATCCTTCTGTTCGGAAGACCATCTTCTTTTACTACAACAGGAAGTCCTAATCCTTTTGGCTGTTATTAAAGATACTTCCTGATCCCCAAAAAGGATGGTTGCTTGAGGCCAATCTGGGACCTGAGGATTTTGAATTGGTTCCTCAAGCAGGAAAAGTTCAAAATGCTGACCCTGTCACAGGTTCTTTTGGCATTGAACGAAGGAGATTGGATGGTGTCTGTCGACTTGCAAGATGCTTATTTTCATATCCCTATCCTCAAGTCGCACAGGAAGTATCTCCGGTTTGTGGTGGGGTCGCAACACTATCAGTTTGCGGTCCTTCCATTTGGTCTTACTTCAGCACCTCGTGTCTTCACAAAGGTGATGGCGGTGGTTGCAGCAGAGGTCAGAAGAAGGGGTATAGCAGTATTCCCTTATCTGGACGATTGGTTGATCTAAGCCAAGTCTCTGGAGCTCCTGCGGCGTCACCTGCATTTGACAACTCAGTTGTTCGATCTGGGCTTTTCGGTGAACGTGCCCAAATCTCACCTGGAGCCCTCTCACCGCCTCCTGTTCATAGGGGCAGTACTGGACACAACATTGAATAGGGCCTTTCCTCCGCCGCAGCGGATTCAGGACATTCAGGCGTTGATTCCAATGTTCCAGAATGGAGCGGTCGTTCCAGTCCTCAAGGTCCTTCGTCTGCTCAGTCTGTTCGCTTCTTGCATTCTTCTGGTCACTCATGCACGCTGGCACATGAGGGCTCTTCAGTGGTGCATTGGGTTCAACACAAAGGAGATCTTGAGGAATCGATAAAGATCTCCAGAGATGCTGCAGCGGATCTTCAATGGTGGGCTGCGGACGGCAACCTTTCCCAAGGAAAGCCGTTCTCGCTGCAACCTCCGGTGGCCACAGTGTTAACGGATGCCTCCACTCTAGAATGGGGTGCTTATCTGGGGGACCTGGAGGTCAAAGGTCATTGGTTTCCAGTGGAACAGAGGTTTCACATCAGTCTGTTGGAATTGCGGGCAATCTGTCTGGCTCTCAAGGCCTTCCTCCCTTCCCTTTGCGGTCAGTCGATTTAAGTCCTAACGGACAGCACTACCGCGATGTGGTATGTAAACAAGCAGGGAGGAGTGGGGTCGTATCTTCTCCGCAGGGAAGCTCTATGGCTCTCGTCCTGGGTTCAGGACCATCGGATTTGCTTGGTAGCAAACCATTTGGCCGGAGTTCTGAACATGGGTGCGGACGATCTCAGCCGGCGCATCTCGACCGATCACGAGTGGCGTCTTCATCCAGACCTGGTCCTTTACATCTTCGAGGTGTGGGGGTATCCACAGATAGATCTGTTTGCCACTCAGGAGAACGAGCACTGCCCGTCATTCTGCAGCCTCCAGTATCTGATACAAGGAGCTTTGGGGGACGCGTTTCAGATGTCCTGGAAGGGTCAGTTGCTTTCCGCGTTTCCCCCCATACCCTTAATTCCTCGGGTCCTGAGGAAGATCCGCCACGACCGGGCCCAAGTCATCTTAATAGCTCCGGATTGGCCAAGAAGGGTATGGTATTCAGACCTCCTCCAACTCTCTCTGTGCCCTCCGCTCCGTCTCCCTCACAGGGCAGACCTCCTCTCGCGGTCGCAAGGGCAGGTTCTACACCCCCACCTTCAGAGCCTGCACCTACATGCCTGGAAATTGAACGGGGCAATCTGAGTACTTTTTCTCTCCCGCCTGAGGTGGTAAAAGTTATATTATCGGCCAGGCGACACTCCACAAAATCTATCTATGCAAGCAGGTGGGCTAAATTTGTGAATTGGTGTGGAGAGACTCAAATTGATCCCTTGAGTGCCCACTTATCTGACATACTGTTGTTTGCATTATCCTTGGCACAGAGGGGTTGTGCAGTTGCCACTGTTAAGGGTTATTTATCCGCGCTGTTGGCCTTTCTGTGCCTTCCAGACCAACCCTCCTTGTTTAAGTCCCCAATTGTTATGAGGTTCATTAAGGGTCTCACTAACAAGTTTCCGCCCACTCCATTCGTTATGCCACAGTGGGATCTGAACTCAGTATTGACCTTTCTTCAGCTCTTTGTCTGTTACGTGGGGAAGAGGAGAGGCAAAGCTGTCCACAAGAGAATGCTTTCCAGGTGGGTCATTCTTTGCATCAGATTGGCTTATTCTTTAGCAAAGAAGGAACCTCCTGTGGGGCTACGTGCCCATTCCACCAGGGCTAAGGCGGCTTCATCGGCCTTAGCTAGAGGTGTTCCTGTGGTTGATATCTGCAAGGCGGCAACTTGGGCATCCCTCCACACTGCTTTGGGACTCTATTCTTTAGGTGAAGAATCCGCAGGTAGTTGTATCCATCAGAAGAACAAGTTACTTACCTTCGGTAACGCCTTTTCTGGTGGATACATTAGCTACCTGTGGATTCCTCACGGTCCCACCCGCCTCCCCGTTGCCTGACTGTTCTTACCAAGAATTCCTTGGGTGAGTACCCGTATGTTGTACATGTGTATATACTGATGCAATGATTTATATAGGTGTGTATATATATATATATTTGTTTATATATATATATATATTTGGAGAAAAAAAAGTCATGTGCATATATGTATATATTTTTATGCATAAGTTTTCACTTTGTGGGATTATATGCAGTGGATTGTTTATTTCTATTGGTTACATTTCATATTAGTGGAAATAAATGTTAATATATAAGTTTGATTGATGTGTTCAGATCACATTTGTAGTGTCAATGTTCTCCTGTTTGCCTCAAAGGCACACAAAAAATGGTGATAACTGACATCTGCATGTCGACGAGGACCTCTTATTGCCTGGATGATGTCAACGGCGTCGCGTGGGAGTCGGGCAATTGTGACGTCATCGTCGACGTGCAGAGTTAGAAGAAAATATCCGTCGAATGCTGGCGCATAGGCAAACTTCTTTAGGTGAGGAATCCACAGGTAGCTAATGTATCCACCAGAAAAGGCGTTACCGAAGGTAAGTAACTTGTTCTTTTGGACAAAGGGCCTGAAATAAATTCCATAAAGCCCCTGTCCTTTCATTAAAGGGAGGAGGTCAAACACTAATATATGGGATGGACTCGTTATGAATAATGGACCAGATTATGATTTTAGTTATGTAGTGCATATTTGGTGACCATAGCTTTGAAAGTTTTTTAACATCTCTCTTGTAACTTCATTGCGATTTTCGGTTACAGTGATACCCCACTTTACCATGCCAACGTTGCCGCCATTACTGAATGCACACTTTGAGGTTGTCCTCAGATCTTCTTCATCCTGATCTCCTGCTAGTTTGGGATCTCATGTAGCATGTGGTGTTCCCATATAACTGCATGTTTGATTCTCAAATGGGCCACTGGGCCCTATGTACAAAAACGTACACCTGGATTTTCACAGTGCAAGGGTTTGCTGCAAGTTGAGCAGTCTGTAATGTGTTACGTATTTGGCTAACATTTAGAAAGTCCTAAACTATGCAGGAGAGCTTCTTTATAAAGCCGAACACAACTTGTGGTGAAACAAACCTGGGTATGTGTTTGCTAGGCACTGGTGGGACTAAGATGAGTGTGTTCCTGCTTTTTGGAACTCTAAAAAGCTGGTAGCAGATGATGGTGGTACAGGGGCCAGTTGAGTGGAGGTGATTTGCCCTTCCTAAGTACTTTCTAAACAAACATAATTGGTTCATTTTCCCTACGGCCATCTGTGGTTTCTAGAACCTTACTTTTGCCATGGTTTCCTATGGCAATGCTTTGGGCTGATTTGCCATATCATCTTTTTCTGAAGTGAAAGTGGAAAAAAATAAGAGTTAGCCTTCCTTCTCTTACAGCAGAATATAGTGAAGAAAATGAGCATGATGAAAGAGAAGGCACCATTTCCTGCTGTGTGACCAGTGCCACATTTTGCTGTGTGGGAAGTACAGCATCTAGTTGCACAGTAAGTCAAAATTCCTGCTCTGTTTCGTTCGCAGGGATATCAGATGTAGAAGTTTAGCATGTTGAGAGAATTCCAAATAGCTGCTCTCAGACATAACTGATGACTACAGTCACTGCAGCATTGAGAAACATTGGCTTTATTTTTAGTAGTACTACGGAGACCGAGTAAATACTTGTTAAACCTTGGGTTTCTGGTTGGCGGAGGTATGCACCTTGTCCAACAGAACCACAATCCTAGTGAGGTAAGTCACAAACACACCTAAATTAATCCATGCTTGCACCCTGGTAGCTTGATACAGAGCAGTCAGTCTTAAAAAAAAATGTATTATGTATTTGTGCAAAAACCTAAAACAATACAACAGTGAAAACTCAATACAAAAAGATACCATACCTGGTTAAAAAAATAGAGCTTAATTTAATAGACAAAACAGCACCAAAACAACAAAAATCCAATAAGTAGATTTCGGGATATGAATTTTTAAAGAATAGACTTAATAGTAGTGCTTAGAAGCATAAACCGCTGTTATCTGGTTGCGCTGTACTGGGTCAAATCTGAATAGTCAGGCTGACTGTGTTAAAACATGGATTGGATATGATGCCAAGCCTTGGCTCGCTGAAACAGTACCTTGGTTTGCGGTTGCTTCAACGTCGAGAACAAGATGTGAGGAGCAAAGGAGGCGATATGTCGATGTTGGTAGTGAGGATGTAAGTGATGCATCAGCTCCGAGCCACACAGTCTGGAATGGTGGCAATGCGGTGTCCTCCATCCTCGCAGCAGCAGCATTGCGTTGATTGAAGTGCGCTAGTTCTGAGCAGCGCAACAATGTTGATGCGTGGATTTCAGCAATTGCAGCACTTCATACCCAATTCCACGGTCCTACGACTGGAGTGGCACCACTTGGCAGGGTAATACTCTTGAATAGCAGAGTCCAGGTGCTGTAGGTGATGATTTAGAAATCTTCTGAGTCCAAGATTTCAGAAGAACATGAGGCAAGCCCTTGGACTTCTGGGTTCAAGTGTTTTGCGTCCAGTCTTTCTCACCCAGGCAAGGAGGGCAGTAGGTCAGCAAAGCAAGAAAGCAGTTCTTCCATAGGAACAGTCCAGTAGAATAGCAGTCCTTGTAGCGGCACAACAGTCTTTCCTGGCAAGGTATCCACAAGTCCAGAAGTGTACTGAGTTGGTTGGATCAGAAGTCCAGTGTGAGGCAAGCAGGAAAATTGTTTGGGGGAAGACCACCCTGGGGCTCTCGGGTCTAACAATACTAATGTCTTCCTGCTCAGAAGAGGGTGCAGCATGTACACTACATTGCTTATTTTCCTTCTGCACTGGAAAAAAGAGGGTTTTGATGCCAGTGCTTTTTGCATTGATGATATACTTTTCACTGGCTGCTTTCTTGGCATCAACTTAGACCCGGGGTGCCTTCCCCTTGACTTCTCATTTGTTAGCACTTAACATAGATGGCTTTGGACTCTTGTGTTTGCAAAACTCACAGACTTGAGTTTTTTTTTCCAATTGACAGACTTGGCTGTTGAAGTGAATGCAGTTCATGTAGCACATAATAATACCATTCTTGAACAAATTGGTAGAATGGCCCTAAGTTAGAAAAAAAATCCTTAATTGAAACCTAATATTAACAGAAATATTTACAAATATTTTTGCATTATTAAAAACGTTTGAAACTGATAAGATAACTGGGGCAGCACATTCCCAGAACACCTGCACAGGCTTGTAGTAAAAAGAAAGAGATAATACTTGATGCCCATAGAAGGCCATGAAGGCCTTGGGACAACGTGAGGGAGGCAGGCAAAATTTGATTAAATTAATTAAAAATTAGAACCATGCTCTAGCAGGTTAAATCACTATGGCAGAAAATTTGGAAACAAATCTGTAAAATGAGTAATAATATCTAACGTTTCTCCAGGGCCAATGGAATCCATATGACAACATGAGGGAAGTTAACAGAAAATAATTAACAATATTAACCATGGCCTCCAAATGTTCCACGAGTATAATAGCACGGAATCTGTACAAAAAAAGAAGAAAATGAACATAAGTATCCATTAACTTCTGAAGAGATCCAACACATACTGCCCCACAGAAGGCATTTAAAAGTAGCAGAAAATGGTAAACAATCAACTATCTTTCACAGGCGCACACAAATATGCATGGTAGATTCAGAAAATGGAGGATGATTACATGGCTTGGCAACTGAAAGAAAAGGCATTGAGAACCAAAAATGGCTGCCCACCATATAGACAGACAAACACGTCAAGGCAGTAAACTACAAATAGCACATAAAAATGTCTTTGTGCCCTAGAGCCAATCCCTCCTCCTCCTCCAAAATAACATATGCAGCATTACTGGGCAATGATTGCACAAACATCTATGCAAAATATAACTAGGTCCATCATTGGTCACCTACACTACCAGCACAGAATCAGCAAAAAGTGTGAAAAAAAGAATTAAATTTCAAGATGATAAAATATAAGTACCTCATAAATCCCACAGGCCAGCACAAGAATATGGAAGTTGGCAAAACAAAAATTTGAATACAATTAAAAAGAAAATGCTGCCAATGTTGCCACCTTTCGTGTTTGACAAAGTGGTAGACACATGGCAAGGGAGAAAAAGCCTTAGAATAGAGGAAAATATCTGCCTTGTCTGCCTGAACTTAGACAACACCACCAACCAGTGCTTGCTACCATAAAATTCTCTGAGAGGTGCTTGGATTCTAGAGAAGGACTTGCCACCAGTTGGAAGTACATGACGAGTTTTAACAGCTGATTGAGAATTGACAGACTGGTGTATCAGGTGACTATGTTTGAAGTGGCGTAGTGAGCTGAAAGGAATTTGTTAGTCAGGACCAGTGACGAGGATCATTAGGTGCAAGAGAAACATTGCAAGGGAGGTGGTGGGAAATTAATAGCAGGAAATGCTTCATGAAAAGAAGGTCCTAGTGGAGTTGATGGGATTGGCCCTGGAGCTCACCTGACAGGAGGAGTAGGCCCAAGCACATTAGCACGCCTTTAATATGATCATCAAAAGCCGAGAGAGAGAAACAACATTACCTAATCGAAGTTAGGAACAAGGAAAACTGGAATGAATCTGAATTTTGACTAATAAGAAATTGCCCAACTTTGTCAAAGAAGAATCCTCTCACATGGCTACTTGAAGTTTGAGCATGTTTATTGAGCAAAAATGAACAAACTGTGAAGTCACAAACTTATCTTCCCCACCCCCAACTAGCAACATATGCTAAATTTCCCCAATATCTGAAGTTTTATAGACTTTTTTGTACAAGCACCAAGAAAAGACCTGTGACAGAAACTAAAATAAATATTGCAGGTGTACAGCAATGTGATGAGAGAAGTGTTTGTGACCTTCAGAAAACACATGAAATGTAAAGTTCCAGACACTGAGTTGAATATTTGGCAATTATTGCTTAGAGCTGTGAAGGTTGCAAGCATTAGAGGCTAAATATTTCTGGCATTGCACAGTCTGTATGACACTGGTTAACATGGGCAAGAAAAATGGCATTGGCTTTTACAGTAATGTTCAGAGTACATATGCACAGTTTCTGACATTCATAGAAAGATGTGAAGCACTGCTCTAGCATTAAGAGGTACAAAAATGTGAAACTCTAGGAGCTTCTTCAATCTCAGAGATTTCTATAGTATGGGCAAGCAAAAAATGAAAGGAGAGGTAAAAGGATCCCTGAGGCTCCCCAGGCACATAGTAAAGCAAACTAATTCAAATTAAGATGACCAGTTATGAGGCTCTGGGAAGTGAATAGGGTGAGGCTACTTTCATGTCTGAAGTAGATTTTAATACATTCCAAAGAGACTTGTGCTCTTGTGCTGTTGATGGAAAAATGCCCAGAAAAACAACAAAGCTAATAAAGATGGATTGATACAACAAGGGTGGTCCAAAAAATAAAAAAATAAAAGCAGAACAATCTCCCCTAATGAAGTAAAACCTGATGTGATGCCTTACAGAAGAAAAGCTAAGCTTACCAATTTAAGGTAGTCTTACCCGAAATGTAATCCAAGATATCATAATTATTTGGGGATATACAGATAGTGAGAGGAAGTGTCAGTGTGAATGAGGAGACTGTTGAGACTCAATTGCAGAACACATAAAACACAAAGGAAAGTGATACAAATGAATGAAATGAAACACTAGAAAGACCAGTATATTGATTTGGAAGACCTATCCCTGTGAGATAATATTAGACTCAAATATAATAGAGAAACCATAGATTGATCTCATATTGAGTAATTCTGATGAGACCTCTTCCACCATATACTAAAGGAAGGTGAGTGTGGAAATAGTCTGAGTGCACACATTGAGGCACCACACACAGTACTACATGGACACAGGTCTGCAGGGTAGGTTAATCAGCCTACTTTCAAAGGAACAACAAAATATTAGTTCCTTATTTCCTGACTTGTGATCTTTTAAGAGCGCTATCCTGACATTGGGGATGGGTGAACCTTTTTTTGTACGAGTAGAACTAAGTAAGTGACTACTTATCTTTAGATATTGATGAGTATCTGTTTTGAAAATATTGGAGTAGATTTTCTTTTTTGGTCCTGAGGAAGCGTCATAGGATCCGGCTGGACCATTCGGACGCAAAACATGTAGACCCGCTATAGAGAGATACCATATAGTGTTTATCCTCTTTTTGAGAGTAGGTGACCATCGTCTATCACCCATTACTCTCTCACTTGTTTTTAATCTTGGTCTTCATCACATAAAACGAATTAAACTATGAGTGATAATTGTTGATGATGAACCAATTTTAATCTTTTTCTATTCACTCCATTGACATCTGGGTACTTCTAATTGAGCACCCGCTCAAAATAAAAGTTTTGGATGTGCGACTATCTGAGCATCCCGGTTAAGAGCACCCCCTCGGGGGAGCCCGTTAGGCATTGCAGCACCGGCCTAACGAGGAGCTTTCCCAATGATGAAGCCAGTCATCCATTGCGATGCATGAGGGTTCTTGCTCCTGTAGATATTTCATTCACTCTCAATAGGAACAGTGTACTTTTAGATTTATAATGACTACATTGGGAGGCTGTACACTGGACCTGTAATCTCCCGGTCCATCTTCTATTTATTTACCACACACAGTACACCTGGACGATATCCAAGGGACTTACTTATTAAGTGAATGACAGAATCCTAAAATAATTCTAATGTCTTGACTAATTGACAATAAAGACTGCAGTTCAATTATTTCAAGGTGTATCCAACAGAAGACAAGCTCTGCCGGAGTTCACAAGGAAGCTGTGACAGAAAGAGCTAAAATAAAGGTGGACATTTCCGTTAGTGCTACTCTTTTCCCGTAAGTCTTAAATCTACAAGTGTGTGAAATTAGCGTAATTTGCTATTGAAGAAGTGCGTGAAATTTCAGCAAAATGACACAAGTACGCAAAATGCGAATCAATAATTTCACTCCAAATTTTAGCGCAAAATGTGTCCTCTCAGTTTTTGGTGGAGGCTGCATTTAAACAAAAGCCTGTGAACAACAGTCACTTGTGCTCTGCTACTCTGGTGCATGAGTGTTCATTTTTTATTGCTAATGATGCGTTTCACTGTTAATGCGCACAAGTACAAAAACTGACCTTATGCTGTAAATGTGAGTATTTTAGGTGCAAATGTAATGCAAAATTCCTGAAATCTCTCAAATTACGCCAACATCATTTAAATTTCACCCAGGCCTCTCTAAAACTATGCAATCAAGGACCCTGAGGTAGGAAGGAAGATGCTGGGATAGGGGATGGTCCTTCCCCCAGCATAACATTCTGAAGACAAAGGACCCAGGCAAAAAGAAAGGTAGGAATGTGCTAGTCCGCCCAGAAAAAAGAAAGCAAACGCATTACTAGCTATGGATCTATGGACAATGAACAAAAATAACTACCCATAGAAATATTAAGATGTTGCATGGCCTCTGTGCTCTCAAGGTACTTGATAATAGGCAGGTAAAAATATTTCTTCAATAGTAAGAACATAATAAGAGGGAACCATGGGGAGGTGGAAGACGAGATTGGGCACTGGTGCGAGTAAAAGTCATGACCAGGGCCTATCCAGACCCCTCCTAGGAATTTACCTGGAGGTGAACAATTATTATTTTGGTAATGTTTGCATGTGGGTGATTCTGAGGTGAGGGAAAGGGGCAGAATTGAAAAGTAACCGATTTATGAATGAAGATTCTAGAAGCAAGGAGGGTACCCCTGCAGATCTCTCATAAGATAGAAGATGTTGCTAGATATCTTATAGTACCAATAATAATGTTGAACAACGGGGGACTTAGGGCCTGATTTAGAATTTGGCAAATGGGGTTATTTTGTCACAAACGTGACAGATATCCCTTCTTCTGTATTACAATCTCATATTCTATGGAAATCGTAATACAGCAGACGGGATATCAGTCACATTTGTGATGGAGTAATCCATCCGCCAAACTCTAAGTCAGGCCCTAAAGCGTCTTGTGAAAGAATATCCATACACATTCTATTTGAGAGAGACAGAACTCTTACAGAAAAATACAAGACTTATGTTACACAAACTCTTTCCTACTCAGTATCATGCCTCAGCAAAAGAAAACTTGTGGATTGATAGTGGCCTTTATCTCTCCCTGGAGGCAGAGGATACAATAAACTATTTTACAGAAGGTAGATTCATAATACTTGTAGGGTACATGGAACAAATAGATTTGACAGTGGTAGAGGTATATTCTCCAACTGCAGGCCAAGAAAAACTTCTAAGCTTGTCAGCCTGAGAATTTGTGTGGACATCATAATAATGGTGCCTCTCTGCCTCACCCCTGGCCCCTCCCCACTGAATAGACAATTGTGCAACTGATCCTGATGATCCTGATTTACTGGTCCGTAAGCAGCATCATGACTAATTGAGGCATTTAGAGAGGCCATGCTGCAAATTTGTGACACTCTTCCAGCTCTCTCTCACACATACCGTCTGGCCTCAAGGACTAGAGAGCCCTTCTATCAGTTTACTGCTGGCGGATCTGCCCTCTGCCCCCTCTGTGTCTATTGAGCCTGCCTCTGGTTCTGCTCCAACATTGGAGCTGACTTCCAATCCAGCACTAAAATCCATACAAGTCCCTCCATAGTGCAGATGTGACTAAGAACAAGTGGAGCCCTGTTCCCCTACTGGCATGTGGAATAGCCTAGTTGGTTAAGTGCATGCTGCAGGAATCTCTGTGCAACCTGCACCAGTTCTCAGACTCAGATGCCCATCCTTGTGAAGTATGTAAAACAAGACATATATGCCAACACCATTCCTATAGTCCTGTCTGACTCAGAGCCAGGTCATCTCAGCTCCAGCAAAGGTCGTGTCCAAAAGCCACACCGACACACCTGGCCCCCTATCAATCTCAGATAGAACCATGTGTATGGCTCAGAGCCACACACCAGCACTCTAACAATGTTTCGGTTCAGACTCTGATGAGAGCCAACCAGTCTTTCGAGATGACAATGAAGGCGAGGAGAATTATTTTCGCCATTGCTATGATTATGTCAATTTATACATGGACTTGTAGGAGGCCAAGGGGTTGGACAGTTACCTGGACACTGGGTTGTCTTCGCCCCCTTGAGCAGCAACGGAAGAGAGTGCCTTCTTTGCTCTGGTAATGAAACAGACAGCAGCGGTATTGTACTTACGGAAGCCAGCTTTGAAAGTCAAAACTAACACTTACAGACATTTTGCAACCAGGGCATACTTCATTTGAAGCCTCACTTCCATTTAATGAAGCCCTGATTGACACCCGTATCAGTGCCTAGTCTAAGCTTTGTTCCTGTCAACCAGTCAACAGGCAGGTTGCCTGACTACCCTGGCTTCTTGACGCACCAACCTATATCAGAAAGTTTGTTGGTTAGCCTTCCACCAATACGGTGAGCCACATTTCATTCTCAGTGATTCCCCTAAACCGATTCAAAAGGAATGTGAGCCTTTAGGCAGCATTTTCTTTCCTCAGCCAGTCTAACCCTCTAGTCAGTCAGTGCCAGCTGTTTACTGGACCGCTCTACTCATTTTTATGAGCCATGGTTGTCAAAATCTTACCAGCTGTCCCAGAGAAATTTTGGGCCAGTCTGGCTCAAACCATCCAAGATGGTCAGGATTCTGCAAAACAAATTATCCATTCAGGACTGGACACTAATGGCTGCTTGGGCAGAGCAGTTGTCACTACCTTGATACTTAAGCAACACACTTGGAGGAGATCCACAAACTTCTCTTTGGACTTGTGAGCCTTTCTGAGGGACATGTCTTTTGATAGATCTCTCCAGTCTGGTGAGAGGCCCAATTCAGCTTTTAGAAAAAGCTGGGCCATGAACAATTCCTTAGACTTTTCTGCTCCTGTACAATATTAACCTCAACAGTTTGGCCCCTTTTGTGGCTCCTCCTGAGAATCGGCCTACTTTCAAGGCCCACTATAGTCCTTTTGGGGTCAGGAAGGGGACCGAGCACCCAATGTCCAGGCCCGCAGGGTCAATGAACCTTCCAGTCCCCCACCTTTCTGGCAACATCCTTCAAAACGCTTTAGTTTGGCATTAATGGCCGACGACCACCCTGTGGCAGACAGGATCAGATATTTATACAATCAAAAACCTTGTAAATCTGGGAATGCGTCACAATCCATGGGTGTTGTCGTGGGAACACCCACTGCAACACCCATGGAATGGCTCTTTGATGCAGAGTAAGGCAATGGGGCGACTTGTGCTGCGTTGCTTTACTCTATATCTACAAATCCATAAAAGCCAAGCAAAGTGGTTTTTTGAGGCCTTGCAGCTATAGACCTGCAGCCTGGCTGTCAGTGCATGAAAAAAAGTGAAGCACCGGCAGCGCAAGCCACTTGTAAATATGGCTCTACGTTTCTATGAAAAACCTAGCAAAGCAGGCAAATTGTTTGGGGCGGGGCGGGAGAAAGAATGAGAATATTAAATGTGATGATCGCAAACAGTGATATACTGAAGCTGAAAAGGGTAAAAATAAAGAATTTGACACTTTCTGTCAGGAACTATATACATGGAAAGGCCATTCCTCAAAGGGAAAGCCATTGGTGGCTTGTTTGGCTCTCTTAGATGTACCAATTCTAAACCGTCATACTAAACATGACCTAAAACGACCGGTAAATGAAGAAGAGGTCAGATCACAAATAAAAATCTTCCAGTTTAATAGGTTGCCGGGCCCGGACAGCATAATATTGCACTTCACTAAACTGTTTAGTCCTCTCCAGGTGCCTTAATTAGTAAAATTATACAGTTCAATTTAAGAAACAGGATCAGTTACCCCCTCATTGAGAAAGACCTACATATCTCTGAGACACACAAACAAAATGCTCAAAGAGAAGCGTGTATCATGTGAGTAATATCATTTCTCAATCTAGATCTCAAAATTTATACGAAAGTCATTGACAATTGAATGAAATGCCTAATGTTAAGGCTGTATTGCCCCAGATCAATCAGGTCTTTTAATACGTAGGCAAACGTTCAATAACGTGAGAAGGGTACTTTATTTAGCAGTCAAATGTGAGATAACGTGTACATCTTTTATTTATTAGTTAATTTAAATCACTACAGTATGAAGAATAAAACTTTTTTAGGAACGTTAAGACCATAGAGTTAACACCATTAACTACTAGACTGTGTTAGGGAAAGCAAAACTTCAAATCCCAAAATTATGCCCGTTCTACACAGTGCATGCTGTAGGAAAATGAAGCATTTAAAAACAAATTAAAATGGCAGAGCAAAACTAAAAAATATCTCTGTTCTCATCAAAATCGAACTCAAAGAACAATTAGACTGTGAAGAATTAAGTTACAAAGTCATTCATTGTTTCTTAAACCTTAAAGTAACATTGTGCAATGTGGAAGCCGCCTGTTCCCTTACAGACTTTAGTTGAGATTAGCAGGTTTATATCAGCGGTGTAACAGACGGCTACCAGTTTAATTCATTTTGGTTACACTGTGTGTGGCATGATTCAAACAGTTTGTAAATCTGTTCACCAGTTGCAGATGATTTCCTTTCAAACAAAATGTAATAGGGTGCGTTCAGTAATTAGAAATGGGCAAGCACATAGGATATGCAAAGCCATACTGTATTAATATCTCACAGACTGCACTTCATTGAGCTCGGCTGCAGTGCCCTCTTTGGAAGAAAAGCCAACGTTGGGAGGAAAGGCAATCTCAACTGCATTAATTTTAACTTGTAGGGGCATATTTATGAGAGCTTTGTGTCATGCTTGCACCACGCAATGTGGTACTTGTGTGCCGCAAAATTCTAAGTCAGATTTTGAAGCCATGCAAAGCCTTTTTGAGTGGCTTTGAATGGCATAAAAAATCTGGAGTAATCCAAAACAGCGCATATCGCTGCTTTGCATTCCTCTGCGCAAGAGAGGCATTCCATGGATGTTGAATGGGTGTTCTCACCCAACTCCCATGGTTTTTGACGCATTCCCACATATATCAAACCTGTAAACCTGGGAATGCGCCAAAAAGATACGCCTCGTTTCTTCCTCTCTCTATGTGTGCTGCATTCTGCAGCACACATGAAGTAATATGCATCTAAGGATTTTTTGTTTGTGCAGGAATGTGCCCTTCCCTGCACAAAAAATGCTGGATGCAACACAGGCCTGCATTGGCACTAGGCAGCCCATTTTGCGTCAGCACAGGGGAAAGGAAAGGAATGTGCTGTACGCCTTAAATGCAGTGCATTCCTGCCCTTTACCAGTGAAGCAGTGCAGTGCAGCAATGTGACTTGCATCGCTGCCCTGCACCACTTTGCCATAAATATGGCCCTGAGTATACAGTACATGGCAAAGTACTTTTGTGGACTAAGTTGCTTTTAGCTGTTTATTTCTAATGGAGTATGACTTCTCTTTTGAAACATGAATTTCTCCTAACGTTTAACCCAAAGAAAAACACTTTTCTTAGTCCCACAGCCCATGAGCCACAAGGGATGTTAAGGCACCTGTTTTTTTTTCCCCAAGGATCATTTGTTCCGAGATGCAAAAGTTCAATGAATGAGTTTGAACTTTTTCTGATTTAAAACAATAATTTAGAAAAAACAGATTTTTGTACTATATGTTGGTCCTCAAGGCACAACTTCATTTTAATCTGGCACTGCGATGAACTCTGTGGGAGCATAAATAGAGACCTACAGATGTTACATTGTGATTGGTTAAGAAATCTTCCAAATTTACCAGGAAACCCCCCTAAGCCCCTATGCTAATGTGGGAATTAGATTAGACTTTGTTACTTTTAGTATTGTTAACTATGGGGTTTTTGACTGGACTCCAAGTCATGCAGCTGGCATTGCGGTCTCCTCATCCTTAGCGGCAATGTGTTGGGCAGGAGATGCGCCACTTCCAATTGGTGCATTCGCAGTGATGCCTGGATTTTTGTAGAAAGCATTGAAGACCCCACTTCAAAGTGTTTCCGTTAATCAGCATATGGAACAGAGATGATACCCATCAATAATGTCTACCACTACCACCAGGTTTTGATATTTGCGCCAAGTATGTTAATACTGATGCCTGTCACAATCATCATCAACAGTGCCTAGCACAGCCACCAGGATTTTAACAATTGCACAATATGGAAATAAGTGGGGGCTTCCAGACATCAATATTGCAAGTGCGCACTGGTGTCTTTATACAATAATATACCACCAGCAGTGTTTACCAATGTCACCAGAGTCAAGCGATATGTGGTTGAGCGGTGGCACGCGGAGCATCTCAGGGTGTGGTACTCATGACAGTTCTCCCCCTCCAAAGGCCGTCTTACAGGACGGGGTTCAGTGGGGTTGAAAGCATGAAAACACCATACAAGATGAGGGACATAAGAGACTGGTTCCCATGAGCGTTCAGATAAAATAACACTAAATAACAGAGCCTGTCTTGGATGCGTTTGGCATCTTCAGTACGCTGCTGCTCATCTTGTTGGTGGCCTTTGACTAGGATAGGAGGAGGTTGGGAATCTGGTCTGGTTTTAGGATGATAGGGCTTCAGCAGAGAAACATGGAATACAGGGTGTAGAGTGTAGTCCGGAGGTAGCTGAAGGCGAACTGAACAGGCCCTAATAGTTGTGTAATCTCAAATGGCCCTATGAAATGTAGTTGCAGTTTTCTTGGCCCTGCTAAGGTGATGTGACGAGTGGAGGGCCAAACATATTCCCCCAACCTGATATTTGGGTTCAGGGCTCCTGTGTTTGTCTGCTTGTAGTTTCATTTGGATTTTATTTTGAACTAGACATTTCTTGGCTTTCAGCTGAATATCTTGAAAAGCACCATTTGTTCTGTGACTGAAGGGAAAGATGAGAGCAAGAGTTTTTTTCTATAGGGAGAGTGCGAAGATTAAATCCCGTAAGATAATAAAACAGTGAGCACCCTACCACAGCATGAAGGGTATTATTGTGAGTGAATTCTGCTAGGGGAAGAGCCTGATCCCAAGAACTTGTTAGCGTGAACAGGAGACACTTAAGGGTTTGTTCTACAGTGTGGTTTACCCTTTCTCTCCAGCCATCTGTTTGTCAGTGATAGGCTGGTGAGAGTGCTATCTCTAGCCCTAATGTGGAACAGAAAGCTTTCCAAAATTTGGACATGAATTATCTTCCACGGCTGGAAATAATTTCTGTTGGTAACCTATACTGTCTGACTATATGGTGAAGAAAGATGGTGTTAAGTTCTGAAGCTGTGCAGTATGAAGTGAGCTACTATAGATAACATATCAACTACCAATAAAATGGTTGTGTGCTTATTGGATTCAAGCAGGTGAGTAATGAAATCAACACTAAGCTTATGCCATGGTAAGTGTGGAATTCCATAATGTTGCAGCAGCTCAGAATCAGTAGTGTGTGATGCTTTGTTATGAGCACGGGTGGGGCAGGTAGTGACATACTCGTACACATCTTAACGGATGTATTCCCACCAAAAGGTTTGTAAACAAGTATGCATGTTTCTTTCGTATTCTGGGGTGCCTGGCATGGGCAGTGGCATGATTCCAAGTCAATACTTGGTGCTGCAAGTCATGATCTGGTAGGTACATTTTGTCTTCAGGGAAATAGTGCCCCTCTTTTATAGTGTTGGGTGATTTCTTGGTCCATGTTTCTGGAGTCTACGTTTTATATTAGTTCTTCTCCCTATCTATAAAGGTGTCTACATCTGTAGTTATGGCCACTATCTTGTCAGGAGAAATTATTTTGGATTGAGTGTGAGCATTGTTAGTGTCTCCTGAGTGTCCTAACCTGGATAGGATGTTTGATTGCAGTTGTTTTGTTTCAGGGTGCTATGTGATGGAAGGTCCAAATCACTTAAAAAGTGAAGCCAGCACATTTGCTGTGGGGTAAGAGTCTTCACAGAAGATCCTTAGAACCATGCCAGAGATTTAGTGATTCATTATTGCTAGATTGAATGAAGATATGTTTAGCAAATAAGCGTGTCATTGCTGTCTTAACCCCTTCGCTGCCAGGCCTTTTCCCCCTCAGGTGCCACACCTTTTTTTGGCTATTTGGAGCAGTTTGTGCTTAGGCCCTCATAACTTTGTGTCCACATAAGCTACCCACGCCAAATTTGTGTCCTTTTTTCCAACATCCTAGGGATTCTAGAGATACCCAGACTTTGTGGTTTCCCCTGAAGGAGACAAATAAATTAGCCAAAATACAGTGAAAATTCTGTTTAAAAAAAAAAGAAATGGGAAAAAAGGGCTGCAGAAGAAGGCTTGTGGTTTTTCCCTAAAAATGGCATCAACAAAGGGTTTGCGGTGCTAAAATCACCATCTTCCCAGCTTTCAGGAAAAGGCAGACTTGAATCAGAAAACCACATTTTTCAACACAATTTTGTCATTTTACTGGGACATACCCTATTTTTACAATTTTTTGCGCTTTTAGCCTCCTTCCAGTTAGTGACAGAAATGCTAAACATTTCAGAAAAGTAGACAAACTTCTGAATTCAGCAAGGGGTAATTTGTGTAGATCCTACAAGGATTTCCTACAGAAAATAACAGCTGAAATAAAAACATATTGAAATTGAGGTGAATAAAACAGCCATTTTTCTCCACATTTTACTCTGTAACTTTTTCCTGCGATGTCAGATTTTTTAAAGCAATATACTGTTACATCTGCTGGACTCTTCTGGTTGCGGGAATATATAGGGCTTGTAGGTTCATCAAGATCCCTAGGTACCCAGAGCCAATAAATGAGCTGCACCTTGCAATGGGTTTTCATTCTATACTGGGTATATAGCTATTCATTTGCTGAATTATAAAGAGTGAAAAGTATCAAGAAAACCTTTATATTTCCAAAATGTGCACAAGATGTGGTGTTGAGAAGCAGTGGTTATTTGCACATCTCTGAATTCCGTGGAGCCAATACTAGCATTTGAATTACAGGGCATTTCTCAGATAGACGTCTTTTTTACACACTGTCATACATTTGCCAGGAAAAAATGTAGAGAAAAACAAGGGGCAATAACACTTATTTTGCTATTCTGTGTTCCCCCAAGTCTCCTGCTAAAAATGGTACCTCACTTTCGTGGGTAGGCCTAATGCTCGCGACAGGAAACGCAACATAGACACATCACATTTTTACATTGAAATCTGATGTGTTTTTTGCAAAGTGCCTAGCTGTAGGTTTTGGCCTCTAGCTCAGCTGGCACATAGGGAAACACACCACACCTGTGCATTGTTGAAAACTAGACACCTAGGGAAATTCAAGATGGCATGACTTGTGGGGCTCTCACCAGGTTCTGTTACCCAGAATCCTTTGCAAACCTCAGAATTTGGCCAAAAAAACACTTTTTCCTCACATTTCGGTGACAGAAAGTTCTGGAATCTGAGAGGAGCCACAAATATCCTTCCACCCAGCGTTCCCCCAAGTCTCCCGATAAAAATGGAACTCACTTGTGTGAGTAGGTCTAGCGACCGCAATAGGAAATGCCCCAAAACACAACATGGACGCATCACATTTTCCCAAAGAAAACAGACCTGGTTTTTGCAAAGTGCCCAGCTGTGGGTTTTGGCCTCTAGCTCAGCCGGCACCAAGGGAAACCTACCAAACCTGCACATTTTTTAAAACTAGACACCTAGGGGAATCCAAGATGGGGTGACTTGTGGGGCCCTCACCAGGTTCTGTTACCCCGAATCCTTTGCAAACCTCAAAATTTGGCTAAAAAAACAGAAAGTTTTGGAATCTGAGAGGAGCCAATTTCCATCCATCCAGCGTTTCCCCAAGTCTCCTGATAAAAATGGTATCTCACTTGTGTGGGTAGGCCTAGTGCCCATGAAAGGAAATGCCCCAAAACACTATCTGGAACATCAAAATAATTAAATACAAAACTACCTGTTTTTGCGGGGGGCACCTGCGTTTTTCGTCCTGGGCTCAGCAGCCATCTAGGGAAACCTACCAGACCCAAACATGTCTGAAAACTAGACACCTGAGGGAGTACAGGTAGGTGTGACTTGTGTGAATCCCCCAGTGTTTTCTTACGCAGAATCCTCAGCAAACCTGAAATGTAGCTAAAAAATCACGTTTCCCACATTTCTGTGAGGGATCACGGCACCGGGACAAATTTCCTACCACCCAACGTTCCCCTCAGTCTCCCGGTAAAAATGATACCTCATTTGTGTAGGTAGGCCAAGTGCCTGTGACAGGGAAGAGCCAAAAACATGTCGAAATTGGTGGGTCACCAAAGCGGGTCCAAAAGGGCAGTTTAAAAAAAACATTTTAAGGCCGACAAGTGCAGCAGAATTTTTATCGGAATAGATGAGATATTGCTTGGTGGTAGGAATTTTGTGGATTCCTGCAGATTCCGGAAGATTCCATCACAATTCAAAGGGGGACAATTTTGAGAGTTAGCCAAGCTCTCATGGCCCAAATGTAAAACCAAAACCCAAAATAATCAAATGTCCGCTTGCTTGCCGTGGGATAAGATGTTTTAGTGTGCAGGGGAGAGCTGAAAGACTGCTACCCCCTTCAGTTGGGGTGGAGGCATAAACACACCACCAGCCCACTATTTTTTTTTAAATTCCCTGGCATCGAACAACTTTGACCCCATTTATTTGGGGTGGGAGTATAGTCACCCTCTTATTTTGAAAAAAAGTAATCTCTGGCCTGCTTTTTGCACCCCTTGGGGAAGATGGGCCTCCCAAAAATACACCGATCTGCCCCCAAAAGGGGGCAGATATAGCCAACAGTAATGTGCCCACATGGGGTGCGACCTTTGCCCAATGGGCTGCCCCCCAAACAAAAAACACACACCAATCCCTGGTGCCTAAGTGGTTTCTGACCCCCCCCCCCCCCGGGTGCTGATCTGCCAAATAGAAATAGGCCGATCTGCCCACAAGGGGAGCAGAAATTGCCAAAAATAAATTTGCCCCTTGTCTAACGGGTCGCTCACCTTGCGTGAAATTGGCGCAAAACAAAAATCCCTGGTGCCTAGTGGTTTCTGCCCCCCCCCCCCTTGGGGCAAACTGGCCTAACAAAAATAGGCCGATCTGCCCCCAAGGAAAAAACAAAAGTAAACATAAAAATATATATATCCCTAGTGTCTAGGGGTTTCTGCCCCCCGTGAGGGGCAAACATTGGCTAAAATTAATTTTGCCCCCAGGATTGACCCTTGCCTAAGGGGTCATTCCCCACATATAAAAAATAAACATAAACAAAAAAAACAAAAATGAAGCCTGGTGTCGGAGGCAGATCGGACTAATTATATTAGGCCAATCTGCCCCCGAGGGGCAGATCTGGCCTAAAAATAATTTGGCCCTCTGGGGAGCGGCCCTTGCCCAAGGGGTCGCTCCCCTCATGTCAATTACCAAAAAAAAAAAAAACTCCCTGGTGTCTAGTGGGCATTTCTGCTGCCCGATCGCATCGCAGGCCACTCACCTGAACTCCAGGCTTTTTAGATAGGGCACCGCTATTTCCTGAATCCCAGTGGGACTTAACCCCTTCGCTGCCAGGCCTTTTCCCCCTCCTGTGCCGAGCCTTTTTTTGGCTATTTGGAGCAGTTCGCGCTTAGGCCCTCATAACTTTTTGTTCACATAAGCTACCCATGCCAAATTTGCGTCCTTTTTTTCCAACATCCTAGGGATTCTAGAGGTACCCAGACTTTGTGGGTTCCCCAGAAGGAGGCCAAGAAATTAGCCAAAAAACTGTGAAAATTTCATTTTTTTAAAAAAATTTGGAAAAATGGGCTGCAGAAGAAGGCTTGTGGTTCTTTCCCTGAAAAGGGCATCAACAAAGGGTTTGCGGTGATAAAATCACCAGCTTCCCAGCTTTCAGGAACAGGCAGACTTGAATCAGAAAACCCAATTTTTCAACCCAATTTTGGCATTTTACTGGGACATACCCCATTTTTACGATTTTTTGTGCTTTCAGCCTCCTTCCAGTCAGTGACAGAAATGGGCATGAAACCAACGCTGGATCCCATAAACCGCAACATTTCTGAAAAGTAGACAAAATTCTGAATTCAGCAAGGGGTAATTTGTGTAGATCCTACAAGGGTTTCCTACAGAAAATAACAACTGAAAAAGAAAAATATTGAAATTGAGGTGAAAAAAACATCAATTTTTCTCTAAGTTTTACTCTGTAACTTTTTCCTGCAATGTCAGATTTTCGAAAGCAATATACCGTTACGTCTGCTGGACTCTTCTGGTTGCGGGGATATATAGGGCTTGTAGGTTCATCAAGAACTCTAGGTACCCAGAGCCAATAAATGACCTGCACCCTGCAGTGGGTTTTCATTCTATGCCGGGTATACAGCAATTCATTTGCTGAAATATAAAGAGTAAAAAATAGCTATCAAGAAAACCTTTGTATTTCCAAAATGGGCACAAGATAAGGTGTTGAGAAGCAGTGGTTATTTGCACATCTCTGAATTCCGGGGTGCCCATACTAGCATGTGAATTACAGGGCATTTCTCAAATAGACGTCTTTTTTACACACTGTCTTACATTTGGAAGGGAAAAATGTAGAGAAAGACAAGGGGCAATAACACTTGTTTTGCTATTCTATGTTCCCCCAAGTCTCCCGATAAAAATGATACCTCACTTGTGTGGGTAGGCCTGGCGCCCGCGACAGGAAACGCCCCAAAGCGCAACGTGGACACATCACAGAAAACAGACCTGTTTTTAGCAAAGTGCCTACCTGTAGATTTTGGCCTCTAGCTCAGCCGCCACCTAGGGAAACCTACCAAACCTGTGCATTTCTGAAAACTAGAGACCTAGGGGAATCCAAGATGGGGTGATTTGTGTGGCTCGGACCAGGTTCTGTTACCCAGAATCCTTTGCAAACCTCAAAATTTGGCTAAAAAAACACATGTTCCTCACATTTCTGTGGCAGAAAGTTCTGGAATCTGAGAGGAGCCACAAATTTCCTTCCACCCAGCGTTCCCCCACGTCTCCCGATAAAAATGATACCTCACTTGTGTGGGTAGGCCTAGCGCCCGCGACAGGAAACACCCCAAAGCGCAATGTGGACACATCACAGAAAACAGACCTGTTTTTAGCAAAGTGCCTACCTGTAGATTTTGGCCTCTAGCTCAGCCGCCACCTAGGGAAACCTACCAAACCTGTGCATTTCTGAAAACTAGAGACCTAGGGGAATCCAAGATGGGGTGATTTGTGTGGCTCGGACCAGGTTCTGTTACCCAGAATCCTTTGCAAACCTCAAAATTTGGCTAAAAAAACACATGTTCCTCACATTTCTGTGGCAGAAAGTTCTGGAATCTGAGAGGAGCCACAAATTTCCTTCCACCCAGCGTTCCCCCACGTCTCCCGATAAAAAGGATACCTCACTTGTGTGGGTAGGCCTAGCGCCCGCGACAGGAAACACCCCAAAGCACAATGTGGACACATCACAGAAAACAGACCTGTTTTTAGCAAAGTGCCTACCTGTAGATTTTGGCCTCTAGCTCAGCCGCCACCTAGGGAAACCTACCAAATCTGTACATTTCTGAAAACTAGAGACCTAGGGGAATCCAAGATGGGGTGATTTGTGTGGCTCGGACCAGGTTCTGTTACCCAGAATCCTTTGCAAAGCTCAAAAATTGGCTAAAAAAACACATGTTCCTCACATTTCTGTGGCAGAAAGTTCTGGAATCTGGGAGGAGCCACAAATTTCCTTCCACCCAGCGTTCCCCCAAGTCTCCAGATAAAAATGATACCTCACTTGCGTGGGTAGGCCTAGCGCCCGCGACAGGAAACGCCCCAAAGCGCAACGTGGACACCACCAAAATTTTGGAAGAAAACAGAGGTGTTTTTTGCAAAGTGACTACCTGTAGATTTTGGCCTCTAGCTCAGCCGGCACCTAGGGAAACCTACCAAACCTGTACATTTCTGAAAACTAGAGACCTAGGGGAATCCAAGGAGGGGTGACTGGCGGGGCTCGGACCAGGTTCTGTTACCCAGAATCCTTTGCAAAGCTCAAAAATTGGCTAAAAAAACACATGTTCCTCACATTTCTGTGGCAGAAAGTGCTGGAATCTGGGAGGAGCCACAAATGTCCTTCCACCCAGCGTTCCCCCACGTCTCCCGATAAAAATGATACCTCACTTGTGTGGGTAGGTCTAGCGCCCGCGACAGGAAACGCCCCAAAGCGCAACGTGGACACATCACAGAAAACAGACCTGTTTTTAGCAAAGTGACTACCTGTAGATTTTGGCCTCTAGCTCAGCCGGCACCTAGGGAAACCTACCAAACCTGTACATTTCTGAAAACTAGAGACCTAGGGGAATCCAAGGAGGGGTGACTGGCGGGGCTCGGACCAGGTTCTGTTACCCAGAATCCTTTGCAAAGCTCAAAAATTGGCTAAAAAAACACATGTTCCTCACATTTCTGTGGCAGAAAGTGCTGGAATCTGGGAGGAGCCACAAATTTCCTTCCACCCAGCGTTCCCCCAAGTCTCCCGATAAAAATGATACCTCACTTGCGTGGGTAGGCCTAGCGCCCGCGACAGGAAACGCCCCAAAGCGCAACGTGGACACCACCAAAATTTTGGAAGAAAACAGAGGTGTTTTTTGCGAAGTGACTACCTGTAGATTTTGGCCTCTAGCTCAGCCGGCACCTAGGGAAACCTACCAAACCTGTACATTTCTGAAAACTAGAGACCTAGGGGAATCCAAGGAGGGGTGACTGGTGGGGCTCGGACCAGGTTCTGTTACCCAGAATCCTTTGCAAAGCTCAAAAATTGGCTAAAAAAAACACATGTTCCTCACATTTCTGTGGCAGAAAGTGCTGGAATCTGAGAGGAGCCACAAATGTCCTTCCACCCAGCGTTCCCCCACGTCTCCCGATAAAAATGATACCTCACTTGTGTGGGTAGGCCTAGCGCCCGCGACAGGAAACGCCCCAAAGCGCAACGTGGACACATCACAGAAAACAGACCTGTTTTTAGCAAAGTGCCTACCTGTAGATTTTGGCCTCTAGCTCAGCCGCCACCTAGGGAAACCTACCAAACCTGTGCATTTCTGAAAACTAGAGACCTAGGGGAATCCAAGGAGGGGTGACTGGCGGGGCTCGGACCGGGTTCTGTTACCCAGAATCCTTTGCAAAGCTCAAAAATTGGCTAAAAAAACACATGTTCCTCACATTTCTGTGGCAGAAAGTTCTGGAATCTGGGAGGAGCCACAAATTTCCTTCCACCCAGCGTTCCCCCAAGTCTCCCGATAAAAATGATACCTCACTTGCGTGGGTAGGCCTAGCGCCCGCGACAGGAAACGCCCCAAAGCGCAACGTGGACACCACCAAAATTTTGGAAGAAAACAGAGGTGTTTTTTGCGAAGTGACTACCTGTAGATTTTGGCCTCTAGCTCAGCCGGCACCTGGGGAAACCTACCAAACCTGTACATTTCTGAAAACTAGAGACCTAGGGGAATCCAAGGAGGGGTGACTGGCGGGGCTCGGACCAGGTTCTGTTACCCAGAATCCTTTGCAAAGCTCAAAAATTGGCTAAAAAAACACATGTTCCTCACATTTCTGTGGCAGAAAGTGCTGGAATCTGAGAGGAGCCACAAATGTCCTTCCACCCAGCGTTCCCCCACGTCTCCCGATAAAAATGATACCTCACTTGTGTGGGTAGGCCTAGCGCCCGCGACAGGAAACGCCCCAAAGCGCAACGTGGACACATCACAGAAAACAGACCTGTTTTTAGCAAAGTGCCTACCTGTAGATTTCGGCCTCTAGCTCAGCCGGCACCTAGGGAAACCTACCAAACCTGTACATTTCTGAAAACTAGAGACCTAGGGGAATCCAAGGAGGGGTGACTGGCGGGGCTCGGACCAGGTTCTGTTACCCAGAATCCTTTGCAAAGCTCAAAAATTGGCTAAAAAAACACATGTTCCTCACATTTCTGTGGCAGAAAGTGCTGGAATCTGAGAGGAGCCACAAATGTCCTTCCACCCAGCGTTCCCCCACGTCTCCCGATAAAAATGATACCTCACTTGTGTGGGTAGGCCTAGCGCCCGCGACAGGAAACGCCCCAAAGCGCAACGTGGACACATCACAGAAAACAGACCTGTTTTTAGCAAAGTGCCTACCTGTAGATTTTGGCCTCTAGCTCAGCCGCCACCTAAGGAAACCTACCAAACCTGTGCATTTCTGAAAACTAGAGACCTAGGGGAATCCAAGGAGGGGTGACTGGCGGGGCTCGGACCAGGTTCTGTTACCCAGAATCCTTTGCAAAGCTCAAAAATTGGCTAAAAAAACACATGTTCCTCACATTTCTGTGGCAGAAAGTTCTGGAATCTGGGAGGAGCCACAAATTTCCTTCCACCCAGCGTTCCCCCAAGTCTCCCGATAAAAATGATACCTCACTTGCGTGGGTAGGCCTAGCGCCCGCGACAGGAAACGCCCCAAAGCGCAACGTGGACACCACCAACATTTTGGAAGAAAACAGAGGTGTTTTTTGCGAAGTGACTACCTGTAGATTTTGGCCTCTAGCTCAGCCGGCACCTAGGGAAACCTACCAAACCTGTACATTTCTGAAAACTAGAGACCTAGGGGAATCCAAGGAGGGGCGACTGGCGGGGCTCGGACCAGGTTCTGTTACCCAGAATCCTTTGCAAAGCTCAAAAATTGGCTAAAAAAACACATGTTCCTCACATTTCTGTGGCAGAAAGTGCTGGAATCTGAGAGGAGCCACAAATGTCCTTCCACCCAGCGTTCCCCCACGTCTCCCGATAAAAATGATACCTCACTTGTGTGGGTAGGCCTAGCGCCCGCGACAGGAAACGCCCCAAAGCGCAACGTGGACACATCACAGAAAACAGACCTGTTTTTAGCAAAGTGACTACCTGTAGATTTTGGCCTCTAGCTCAGCCGGCACCTAGGGAAACCTACCAAACCTGTACATTTCTGAAAACTAGAGTCCTAGGGGAATCCAAGGAGGGGTGCCTGGCGGGGCTCGGACCAGGTTCTGTTACCCAGAATCCTTTGCAAAGCTCAAAAATTGGCTAAAAAAACACATGTTCCTCACATTTCTGTGGCAGAAAGTGCTGGAATCTGAGAGGAGCCACAAATGTCCTTCCACCCAGCGTTCCCCCACGTCTCCCGATAAAAATGATACCTCACTTGTGTGGGTAGGCCTAGCGCCCGCGACAGGAAACGCCCCAAAGCGCAACATGGACACATCACAGAAAACAGACCTGTTTTTAGCAAAGTGCCTACCTGTAGATTTTGGCCTCTAGCTCAGCCGCCACCTAAGGAAACCTACCAAACCTGTGCATTTCTGAAAACTAGAGACCTAGGGGAATCCAAGGAGGGGTGACTGGCGGGGCTCGGACCAGGTTCTGTTACCCAGAATCCTTTGCAAAGCTCAAAAATTGGCTAAAAAAACACATGTTCCTCACATTTCTGTGGCAGAAAGTTCTGGAATCTGGGAGGAGCCACAAATTTCCTTCCACCCAGCGTTCCCCCAAGTCTCCCGATAAAAATGATACCTCACTTGCGTGGGTAGGCCTAGCGCCCGCGACAGGAAACGCCCCAAAGCGCAACGTGGACACCACCAAAATTTTGGAAGAAAACAGAGGTGTTTTTTGCGAAGTGACTACCTGTAGATTTTGGCCTCTAGCTCAGCCGGCACCTAGGGAAACCTACCAAACCTGTACATTTCTGAAAACTAGAGACCTAGGGGAATAAAAGGAGGGGTGACTGGCGGGGCTCGGACCAGGTTCTGTTACCCAGAATCCTTTGCAAAGCTCAAAAATTGGCTAAAAAAAACACATGTTCCTCACATTTCTGTGGCAGAAAGTTCTGGAATCTGGGAGGAGCCACAAATTTCCTTCCACCCAGCGTTCCCCCAAGTCTCCCGATAAAAATGATACCTCACTTGCGTGGGTAGGCCTAGCGCCCGCGACAGGAAACGCCCCAAAGCGCAACGTGGACACCACCAAAATTTTGGAAGAAAACAGAGGTGTTTTTTGCGAAGTGACTACCTGTAGATTTTGGCCTCTAGCTCAGCCGGCACCTAGGGAAACCTACCAAACCTGTACATTTCTGAAAACTAGAGACCTAGGGGAATCCAAGGAGGGGTGACTGGCGGGGCTCGGACCAGGTTCTGTTACCCAGAATCCTTTGCAAAGCTCAAAAATTGGCTAAAAAAACACATGTTCCTCACATTTCTGTGGCAGAAAGTGCTGGAATCTGAGAGGAGCCACAAATGTCCTTCCACCCAGCGTTCCCCCACGTCTCCCGATAAAAATGATACCTCACTTGTGTGGGTAGGCCTAGCGCCCGCGACAGGAAACGCCCCAAAGCGCAACGTGGACACATCACAGAAAACAGACCTGTTTTTAGCAAAGTGACTACCTGTAGATTTTGGCCTCTAGCTCAGCCGGCACCTAGGGAAACCTACCAAACCTGTACATTTCTGAAAACTAGAGTCCTAGGGGAATCCAAGGAGGGGTGACTGACGGGGCTCGGACCAGGTTCTGTTACCCAGAATCCTTTGCAAAGCTCAAAAATTGGCTAAAAAAACACATGTTCCTCACATTTCTGTGGCAGAAAGTGCTGGAATCTGAGAGGAGCCACAAATGTCCTTCCACCCAGCGTTCCCCCACGTCTCCCGATAAAAATGATACCTCACTTGTGTGGGTAGGCCTAGCGCCCGCGACAGGAAACGCCCCAAAGCGCAACGTGGACACATCACAGAAAACAGACCTGTTTTTAGCAAAGTGCCTACCTGTAGATTTTGGCCTCTAGCTCAGCCGCCACCTAAGGAAACCTACCAAACCTGTGCATTTCTGAAAACTAGAGACCTAGGGGAATCCAAGGAGGGGTGACTGGCGGGGCTCGGACCAGGTTCTGTTACCCAGAATCCTTTGCAAAGCTCAAAAAATTGGCTAAAAAAACACATGTTCCTCACATTTCTGTGGCAGAAAGTTCTGGAATCTGGGAGGAGCCACAAATTTCCTTCCACCCAGCGTTCCCCCAAGTCTCCCGATAAAAATGATACCTCACTTGCGTGGGTAGGCCTAGCGCCCGCGACAGGAAACGCCCCAAAAGCGCAACGTGGACACCACCAAAATTTTGGAAGAAAACAGAGGTGTTTTTTTGCGAAGTGACTACCTGTAGATTTTGGCCTCTAGCTCAGCCGGCACCTAGGGAAACCTACCAAACCTGTACATTTCTGAAAACTAGAGACCTAGGGGAATCCAAGGAGGGGTGACTGGCGGGGCTCGGACCAGGTTCTGTTACCCAGAATCCTTTGCAAAGCTCAAAAATTGGCTAAAAAAACACATGTTCCTCACATTTCTGTGGCAGAAAGTGCTGGAATCTGAGAGGAGCCACAAATGTCCTTCCACCCAGCGTTCCCCCACGTCTCCCGATAAAAATGATACCTCACTTGTGTGGGTAGGCCTAGCGCCCGCAACAGGAAACGCCCCAAAGCGCAACGTGGACACATCACAGAAAACAGACCTGTTTTTAGCAAAGTGACTACCTGTAGATTTTGGCCTCTAGCTCAGCCGGCACCTAGGGAAACCTACCAAACCTGTACATTTCTGAAAACTAGAGACCTAGGGGAATCCAAGGAGGGGTGACTGGCGGGGCTCGGACCAGTTTCTGTTACCCAGAATCCTTTGCAAAGCTCAAAAATTGGCTAAAAAAACACATGTTCCTCACATTTCTGTGGCAGAAAGTGCTGGAATCCGAGAGGAGCCACAAATGTCCTTCCACCCAGCGTTCCCCCACGTCTCCCGATAAAAATGATACCTCACTTGTGTGGGTAGGCCTAGCGCCCGCGACAGGAAACGCCCCAAAGCGCAACGTGGACACATCACAGAAAACAGACCTGTTTTTAGCAAAGTGCCTACCTGTAGATTTTGGCCTCTAGCTCAGCCGCCACCTAGGGAAACCTACCAAACCTGTGCATTTCTGAAAACTAGAGACCTAGGGGAATCCAAGGAGGGGTGACTGGCGGGGCTCGGACCAGGTTCTGTTACCCAGAATCCTTTGCAAAGCTCAAAAATTGGCTAAAAAAACACATGTTCCTCACATTTCTGTGGCAGAAAGTTCTGGAATCTGGGAGGAGCCACAAATGTCCTTCCACCCAGCGTTCCCCCACGTCTCCCGATAAAAATGATACCTCACTTGTGTGGGTAGGCCTAGCGCCCGCGACAGGAAACGCCCCAAAGCGCAACGTGGACACATCACAGAAAACAGACCTGTTTTTAGCAAAGTGCCTACCTGTAGATTTTGGCCTCTAGCTCAGCCGCCACCTAGGGAAACCTACCAAACCTGTGCATTTCTGAAAACTAGAGACCTAGGGGAATCCAAGGAGGGGTGACTGGCGGGGCTCGGACCAGGTTCTGTTACCCAGAATCCTTTGCAAATCTCAAAAATTGGCTAAAAAAACACATGTTCCTCATATTTCTGTGGCAGAAAGTTCTGGAATCTGGGGGGAGCCACAAATTTCCTTCCACCCAGCGTTCCCCCACGTCTCCCGATAAAAATGATACCTCACTTGTGTGGGTAGGCCTAGCGCCCGCGACAGGAAACGCCCCAAAGCGCAACGTGGACACATCACAGAAAACAGACCTGTTTTTAGCAAAGTGCCTACCTGTAGATTTTGGCCTCTAGCTCAGCCGCCACCTAGGGAAACCTACCAAACCTGTGCATTTCTGAAAACTAGAGACCTAGGGGAATCCAAGGAGGGGTGACTTGCGGGGCTCGGACCAGGTTCTGTTACCCAGAATCCTTTGCAAAGCTCAAAAATTGGCTCAAAAACACATGTTCCTCACATTTCTGTGGCAGAAAGTTCTGGAATCCGAGAGGAGCCACAAATTTCCTTCCACCCAGCGTTCCCCCACGTCTCCCGATAAAAATGATACCTCACTTGTGTGGGTAGGCCTAGCGCCCGCGACAGGAAACACCCCAAAGCGCGACGTGGACACATCACAGAAAACAGAGCTGTTATTAGCAAAGTGCCTACCTGTAGATTTTGGCCTGTAGCTCAGCCGCCACCTAGGGAAACCTACCAAACCTGTGCATTTCTGAAAACTAGAGACCTAGGGGAATCCAAGATGGGGTGATTTGTGTGGCTCGGACCAGGTTCTGTTACCCAGAATCCTTTGCAAACCTCAAAATTTGGCTAAAAAAACACATGTTCCTCACATTTCTGTGGCAGAAAGTTCTGGAATCTGAGAGGGGCCACAAATTTCCTTCCACCCAGCGTTCCCCCACGTCTCCCGATAAAAATGATACCTCACTTGTGTGGGTAGGCCTAGCGCCCGCGACAGGAAACGCCCCAAAGCGCAGCATGGACACATCACATTTTTTCATTGAAAACAGTGCCTACCTGTAGTTTTTGGCCTGTAGCTCAGCCAGCACCTAGGGAAACCTACCAAACCTGTGCATTTCTGAAAACTAGAGACCTAGGGGAATCCAAGATGGGGTGACTTGAGGGGCTCTGACCAGGTTCTGTTACCCAGAATCCTTTCCAAACCTCAAATTTTGGCTAAAAAAACGCATTTTTCACACATTTCGGTGACAGAAAGTTCTGGAATCTGAGTGGAGCCACAAATTTCCTTCCACCCAGCGTTCCCCCAAGTCTCCCGATAAAAATTATACCTCAGTTGTGTGGGTGGGCCAGGTGCCTCCAACAGAATAAGGCCCAAAACTTGTAGAGATACAGGGGATAGTACTGCGAGTTTATAAGGACATATTCTTTTATACATCTTTAGACTGACTCTGCTTTTGGGACCCACATACGTGAGGTGTCATTTTATTTGGGAGACTGAGGGGAACACTGGGGAGTAGGAATTTTGTGCTGGAGTGGTGATCGTACGAAGAAAAGTCAGGAAAATATGCTTTTTTTAAGCACATTTTGAGGTTTACAGAGGAGTCTGGGGAAGAAAATGTTGGGGGATCCACGCAAGCCACTCCTCCCTAGACTCCTTGGGGTGTCTAGTTTTAAAAAATGTCTGGGTTTGGTAGGTTTCCCTAGATGAAGGCCGCACACAGGACCAAAAACATAGGTGCCCTCTCCCCCCCCAAACACAGGTAGTTTTGTAATATATCGTTTTGATGTGCCCACATACGTCCGTGATGTGCCAAACACTAAAATTTTGAAAAGAAACACACTTAGGTTATGTGAAAAAGACCCCTCACCCACCAACCAAGTTGGTGGCATGCTTCATCATCGGGGTCCCACCTGAGGCACCTAGCGTGTCATAGGTGTGCTGCGACGCCTGATTACAGCGGAGCAGGTTTGGTCATTTTTACCACACATACTGGTTGGATTTGGCACGAGGGTGAGTGATGGTTCAGTGGATCAAATTTTACTAACAAGAGCTTTCACAAAAATGAAAAGCACTGTTAGTAACTGAAAGGCAAAAAACTGAACCAATGACTCACAGCTCGTGAGCTGTAAAGCCGCGACAAGGCACCAACCGCTTTACAGTCCATTCACACAACTTTCATACATGACACACACAAGGCCATTCACACCGCCAGCCACGGGCCCAGCACATTACAACACTCACATCGACAGACAGCGCCACTCAAGGGCCCATCACTTACATACGCCCACATGCCTGATACAACAATCACACCAGCTGATGGGAGTGTGTGGACTGGTGTTTGGCTGGCAGTGTGTTGCAGTAGCCAACATCAAGTCAATATGTACAGTCTCAGCCAAGCCCCACTCCACACACAATGGCATCATATTTTTTTTTTTTTTTTAAACAGAGGAACCCCTAACTAAGTAGAAAGAATTACAAAACAACAAACACAAAAGCTCTAACTAACAACATGACAGAAATGCTAACCATGAAACTAAACACATGAAAATACAAAACAGACATAAGTTTACACTCATGGTTGTTCCCAGAACTTCTTCTGGGTGTGGTAATTCTTAAAACAAGCACCGACACACAGCCCAGGCTTTGAAGGACAATCTGGGCAGTACATTCGAGACTCCCTCCGGATACCTCTTTGAAAACACACTCTACATTTCTTAGCTGGAAAGTCTTTTTTGGGTGTGGGAGGAATGTGCTCAGCAAAGTGGCGATCTTTCAATCTAGCCACATCCTCCACCACTGCTTCTCTAGGAACTCTGGCCTGTTCCACCACAATAAGGCTCTCTATCACTGACTCCTGAAATTTCACAAATGTCATCTTTGAGTCTGGAGACCTATCCCTAAACTCAATAAAAGCATTGAAGGTTGCTAAGTGGAAGAGGTGAAGTGCTAACTTCTTATACCAAACATAAGACTTACGAATAGCAGTATAAGGTTCCAACCTCTGGTCAACTCTATCTACACCTCCCATGTGCTTATTATAATCTAAAATGCACACAGGTTTGCGCACTTCAGCAACCTGGCCCCAAACAGTCACAGGGGAAGTACTCTCATCATGGATGGTACTTAGCATGTAGACATCCCTCTTGTCTGAAAATTTCAAAGCTAGCAGCTCCTCGTTCCGCAAGGCACAGCACTGTCCCCTCTCAAGTTTTTTACAGACAAGCTCCCTTGGATAGCCTTTCCGGTTAGAACGGATTGTGCCACAAGCAACTGTGTCCACTCTAAACAATTCCTTGAACAACTGCACACCAGTGTAGAAGTTATCTACATACAAATGGTGACCTTTGTTGAACAGTCGTCTACCAAGATCCCACACTATTTTCTCAGTAACTCCAAAAGTGGGAGGACAACCAGGGGGGTCAATATTGGAATCCCTACCAGTGTACACACGGAAACTATACACATATCCTGTCCTACTTTCAGACAGCATATACAATTTAATTCCATATCGTGCCCTTTTGCTAGGAATGTACTGCCTAAAAACCAAACGACCCTTGAAGAGGACCAAAGACTCGTCCACACTTATCTCTTTGCCTGGAACATAGACCTCCGAAAACCGATCTACAAAATGATCAAGGACAGGCCTAATCTTAAAAAGACGGTCAGAATCTGGGTGATCTCGTGGCAAGGCTAATGCATTGTCAACAAAATGCAGCATCCTAAGAAGAAGCAAATACCGATTACGACTCATGGTAGCTGGAAATATAGCTGTTGCCATCAAGGGACTAGTAGACCAATAAGAAGCCAGTGACGGCTTCCTTATCAACCCCATCAAAAAAGTCAAACCCAAAAACTTTTTTAGCTCCTCCAAATTTGTGGGAATCCACTGGGCAGCTCTAGAGTGTGGCCTAAGTCTAGCAGCGTTGTCCCTCAAATGCTGCTCCGCATACAAATTAGTCTGCTCAACAATCTCTTCCAAAAACACATCATCCATGAATAACTCAAAGAAATTGATAGGCATAAAGTTCTCTGTATTGGCGTTACACCCCGGGAGACCAGTAAAGGCAGGCAACTCTGGCTGCTCCATGTTTGGGGCAACCCAGACATCAGGTCTTCTAACGGGAAACCTTTCAGCCCCAGGTTGCTGCACTATTGGCACATCAATGTCCTCCTCTAAAACAGAACCTTCATCTGCACTGAGTGTGGCTTCATCATCAGAAGATTCCCCTCCAACAGAAACATCACTGCCAGAATCTCTGACTTCCTCCTCTGCCTCAGATGCAGAGTCCGTCTCATAGTCATGATCAGACTGTGACTCAAAAAGCATACCAACCACCTGCTGAGCGGTCATCCTGCGGCTAGCCATGATCTGTCCTGCTAAAATTAACTGGACAAATTCACCACCAACAACCAGCACTGTGTAAGACAAGTAACAAAGTGTAGCTTTGTTAGTAAGAGTTACAAACTCAAAAACTATACCGCTCACTTGCCTGAAAAAGCTTGATTCACCAGCAACTACACAGCAATCACCAATGATATCCCACTAAAAAGAAAGAAAGAAAGGCAAATTAGAAATAAGACAAAACAAATATCATTGTGCACAAACCTAAGGACAATTTCACACACAATCCTGCATTTAGTACACCCCCTACAAACATGTCATTCATGCATGGCAACAATACTCCTTTGGAGTAAATTGTTTTTACTTACCTAAAACATGCAACTGTGCAAACTGCAGGTCAACCACCGCCAAAACCGCAAGGAGCCACAGCAAATAAAGCAAAAGCTTTGAACTAGAACAAAAAGGAGGAAAACATTTTTTATCACAAATGCAAAGACTTCTTCAGTTGACAAACACCCCACCATCAAACATTTTAGAAATTGGTGCCTAAGTGGATTCTGCCATAGGGGCAGATGGGCCTACTAGAAAAATAGGCCTGTCTGCCCCAAGGAAGCCAAAAAATACCTTTAGTACTGTGTCCCCATGGAGAGCGACCCTTGCCAAAGGGGACAGCCCTCAAACAAAAAAAACACACACAACACTATCCCTGGTGCCTAAGTGGCTTCTGCCCCCTTGGGGGCAGGTGGGCCTAAGAAAATAGGCCCATCTGCCCCCAGGGGGTGTAGAAATGGCCAACAGGTCAATGCCCCCCTTGGGGGGGCGCCCCGTGACCAAGGGGACGCCCACCCCACAAAAATAAACAAATAAAAAAAAATCCCTGGCGTTCTAGTGGTTTCTGCCCCCCTTGGGGGCAGATCAGCCTAAAAATAATAGGCTGATCTGTCTCCAAGGGGTGCAGAAATGGCCTGGGTACATGTGCCCCCAAAGTGGGGGGCGACCCTTGCCCAAGCCCCCCCCCCATCCACTAACACACACACACACACACACACTATCCCTGGTGTCTACGTGGCTTCTGCCCCCCCTTGGGGGCAGGTGGGTCTAGAAAAATAGGCCCATCTGCCCCCAGGGGGGGCAGAAATGGCCAACAGGTCAATGCCCCCCTTGGGAGGGCGCCCCGTGCCCAAGGGGACGCCCCCCCACAAAAATAAACACATAAAAAAAATTCCCTGGCGTTCTAGTGGTTTCTGCCCCCCTTGGGGGCAGATCAGCCTAAAAATAATAGGCTGATCTGTCTCCAAGGGGTGCAGAAATGGCCTGGGTACATGTGCCCCCAAAGTGGGGGGCGACCCTTGCCCAAGCCCCCCCCCATCCACTAACACACACACACACACACACTATCCCTGGTGTCTACGTGGCTTCTGCCCCCTTTGGGGGCAGGTGGTTCTAGAAAAATAGGCCCATCTGCCCCCAGGGGGGGCAGAAATGGCCAACAGGTCAATGCCCCCCTTGGGGGGGCGCCCGTGCCCAAGGGGACGCCCCCACACAAAAATAAACACATAAAAAAAAATCCCTGGCGTTCTAGTGGTTTCTGCCCCCCTTGGGGGCAGATCAGCCTAAAAATAATAGGCTGATCTGTCTCCAAGGGGTGCAGAAATGGCCTGGGTACATGTGCCCCCAAAGTGGGGGGCGACCCTTGCCCAAGCCCCCCCCCCATCCACTAACACACACACACACACTATCCCTGGTGTCTACGTGGCTTCTGCCCCCCTTGGGGGCAGGTGGGCCTAGAAAAATAGGCCCATCTGCCCCCAGGGGGGGCAGAAATGGCCAACAGGTCAATGCCCCCCTTGGGGGGGCGCCCGTGCACAAGGGGACGCCCCCACACAAAAATAAACACATAAAAAAAAATCCCTGGCGTTCTAGTGGTTTCTGCCCCCCTTGGGGGCAGATCAGCCTAAAAATAATAGGCTGATCTGTCTCCAAGGGGTGCAGAAATGGCCTGGGTACATGTGCCCCCAAAGTGGGGGGCGACCCTTGCCCAAGCCCCCCCCCCATCCACTAACACACACACACACACACACTATCCCTGGTGTCTACGTGGCTTCTGCCCCCCTTGGGGGCAGGTGGGTCTAGAAAAATAGGCCCATCTGCCCCCAGGGGGGGCAGAAATGGCCAACAGGTCAATGCCCCCCTTGGAGGGGCGCCCCGTGCCCAAGGGGACGCCCCCCCACAAAAATAAACACATAAAAAAACATCCCTGGCGTTCTAGTGGTTTCTGCCCCCCTTGGGGGCAGATCAGCCTAAAAATAATAGGCTGATCTGCCCTCAAGGGGGGCAGAAATGGCCCTAAAAGACATGCCCCCCAAAGGGGAGCGACCCTTACCCAAGGGGGCGCCCCCCCATCCACTACACACACAATCCCTGGTGCCTAAGTGGCTTCTGCCCTCCTTGGGGGCAGATGGACCTAAAAAAAATAGGCCGATCTGCCCCCAAGGGGGGCAGAAAAGGCCAACAGTTCTCTGCCCCCTTGGGGGGGGCGCCCCTTGCCCAAGGGGGCACCCCCCCCACATAAATACACATAAAAATAAAAAACCCTGGTGATCTAGTGTTTTCTGCCCCCCTTGGGGGCAGATCTGGCTAAAAAGTAGCCAATCTGCCCTCAAGGGGGGCAGAAATGGCCCTAAAGGACATGCCCCCCACAGGGGAGCGACCCTTGCCCAAGGGGGCGCCCCCCCATTCACTACACACACAATCCCTGGTGCCTAAGTGGCTTCTGCCCCCCTTGGGGGCAGATGGACCTAAAAAAAATAGGCCGATCTGCCCCCAAGGGGGGCAGAAAAGGCCAACAGTTCTCTGCCCCCTGGGGGGGGCGCCCCTTGCCCAAGGGGGCACCCCCCCCCCAACATAAATGCACAGAAAATAAAAATCCCTGGTGATCCAGTGGTTTCTGCCCCCCTTGGGGGCAGATCCGCCTAAAAAGTAGGCCAATCTGCCCCCAAGGGGGGCAGAAATGGCCGTAACAAATTGCCCCCACAAGGGGAGCGACCCTTGCCCAAGGGGCCGCTCCCCGCAAACAAGAAACAGTAAAGAACAAAAAAAAAAAATCCCTGGTGTCTAGTGGGCATTCCTGCTGCCCGATCACAATGCGATCGGGCAGCAGGAATGCTCAAAGAGACACCGGGGGAAAGGAAAAGCCTTTCCTTTCCCCCGGTGCCTCTTTAGCCCAAACCCCCCACCCACCGGGAAGAGATTCTTACCTCTTCTCCGTTCGCCGCACAGGAAGCAAATGGCTTCCTGTGCGGCGAAATCCCCATAATGAAGTCAGCGCGCGATCGCGCGCTGATGTCATTATGGGGGGGTGGGGGGGTCGGGGGTGGAAGGGGAAGGGCTTCCCCTTCCATCCCTGACTTTGGGGGGGTGGGGGGAAGCACACAGAGGGAGCGAGAGCGCTCCCTCTGGGCTGTGTGCCGAGGACGTAGTGGTTACGTCCTCGGCACAGCAGCACTGTGCCGCAGGACGTAACCACTACGTCTGCGGCACAGAAGGGGTTAATGTGGTAGCAATATTTGAACCCACTGCATCCCGTGAATTCCCAAGTGGAAGGAGGGTTAGGATTAGTGAGAAAAAGAGAAATACCAGCTCTTCCAATGATGTTGATTCTATTTGCCAGGACTGCTGGTCTCAGCATATTTGAAGTGCTGTTTGATGAAATCACGCCTACATAAGGTCAAAAAATCATATGATAAAGACAGAGGACTCACACCTTTCAGACATTTTTAATGTTTGAAGAAGAACATGCCCCAACCGCTTAGGGCCCATGGTATTTGGATGACCACGCATGTGGAGGATAATAATGCACCGTCAGCAATATGAAATAAAATAATTTTGTTGGGCATTCTTTCAGTTTATGAAATACTATATATGTTGGACACTTATGCTTGTTGATAAAAGCATTAGGTGAAAATATCAATATAACAAATGAAAAGTGATGCCATTTGTACTGAAGTATTTTTTTTAATTTAGAGTATTGTGTAAATATGATTATGTTTTGTATTATTCTATGAATACATTTTGGGGATGGATCAAAAAATCCATGACAGAGTCTTTTGGTGTATATTTTCACTTGTGTGTTACATGTCATGCAAGCATCAAAAGTAAAGGAGCAGGCATGAGGATACATCTGAAAAGTAATATAGTTAATTTCTAAGGAAGGATGATTATGAGAGACGCGGAATAACTATCTACCCTGCTCATGCAGTATGTGAAAACTATGGTGTAGTGGCTGTTATTCTGAATGGTTTATCGTGCCCACCCCCTATTGCTGCAATAGGATCACTCTCCATTACTACAGACATTACAACTTTATAAAAGTGGCATTTTCCTAACTACAACTTAAAATCCAACCATGAATTGTGATTTTAAATTGTGATTCCAGAGACTCCAACTTGAGGGTCCCATCTCTTCCCAATTGGGAATTTCACTTATAAAATATAATAAGGCAATGCCAATGTTAACCTATGGGAGAGATAAGCCTTGCAGTAGTACAAAAATTAATTTGAGAGTTTTTTCCATGTGGACATGTAAAACTTAAAGGTACAGGTCCAACTTTTCAAATACATCACCCCCTGCCCTTGGGGCTGCCAAGGACCTACCTTAGGGGTGATATATGTATTAAAAAGGACAGTTTGGGCCTGACAAGAGGGTTAATTTGCTATGTCAGCATGAAAGTTTAAAACTGTCCATACAGGCTCTAAAGTGGCAGGCTTAGCCATGTTTGAAGAACTACTGCAGTGAGTGGCACAATGAGTGCTACAAACCCCTAGTAGCATTTAACTTACAGCCCCTGGACACATGTAGTGCATTTTACTAGGGACTTATAAGTAAATGAAATATGACAATTATGTATTAAGCCAATGTTATTGTGTTTTAGGGAAAGAGCACATACACTTTAGCACTGTTCAGCAGCGATACATTTCCCAGAGTCCTAAAGCCAGCACAAATTAGGTCAGCATAACAGGAGGTTAGAGGGCACAAAGTTATGGGAAACGACCCCAGGTCTAACACATGTCCCCCCCAGCTGATAGTGGGGAGAGCTACCCAACCCCTTTGGAGTTCTCTTCACTAATGTAGAAGAACCTGAAGAGTGCATCAGCATTAACATGGTCTGTTCCAGGCTACTATTCCTCCATAAAGTCCATTCCCTATAGGGAGATGGACCACTTCATCAGTTTGGGATTCCCACCTCTTATTACATTAACCATCTAAGGGGCCTGTGGTCTGTTTAAACCCAGAAGTGAGTGCCAAACAGGTATGGTGTTAGTGGGGTTTGAGGCGATTGACTCTCAAAGGGTTCCAAGGAGTCTTGAGGTCCATCAGGTAGGTGATCTCACTCTTGTGTTCCTTTACCTCATTGGGCCCAGACCAGTCATCTAGTAGAGCTTGGGGCTCCAAGGGCTTCATCACCCACACTTTTTGGCCAGGCTGAAGCTCAACCAAAGTGGCATTCTGGTCATACCAATAATGCACATCATCCTGGCTAGCTTTCAAATTCTGCTGGGTGAACTTCATGAAGCGGACTGTTTGATTGCAAAGGGCCAAGATGTAGCTGACTACATCCTGGGGGACCCCGCAGGGAGCTTGCTCCTAGCCCTACTTCACCAAGCTGAGAGGCCCTTCACAGGATGCCCATACATAATTTCAGAGGTGCTGAAGCCAACCTCCTCCTGCAGTACCTCCCTGTATGCAAACAAGACATGGCAGGATCGCATACCACTTGTGTCTCATGGATTTGTGTAGACCTAAAATCATGCTTTTCAACCAACCCATTGGTTTGGGGGTGGGAAGGAGTGAAGAACGTATAGGTCATCCCACAATCTTTCCACATGGCCTTCATGTAATTAGAAATGAAGCTGATACCCTGGTCAAATACCACCTCTTTGTGGAAACCCACGTGGGTAAAGATCCCCATCAGTGCCCTGGCCGCTGCGGGCAAAGTCACAGTTCTTAGACAGATTGTTCTGGGTACCAGGTGGCATGGTCCACCAAGACCATAACAAACCTGTTGCCCATTGCTGTCTTGAGTTCCAGAGACCCAATGATGTCAATGCCCACCCTCTCAAAAGGGTTGCCAACAACAGGAAAGGGTTGCAGGGGGGTGCATGCACTTCATCCCTGTCTTGTCACTCATCTGGCAGGTGGGACAGGACCTACAGGACACATCTGAGTCCTTACTCATTTGAGGCCACTAGAAGTGGATGGCAAGCCTGTCAAAGATCTTGTCTTGCCCCAAATGACCTGCCAGTAGCACATCATGATCCAGACCCATTAGGAAGGCCCTGTAGCACTGGGGGACCACCAACACACGCATTTCACCAGACTCAGGGGCTTTAGGCTCACTGTACGGGAGACCATTCTCCCAGTAAATCAGGTGCTTGCCAAAGATGTGACCAGCTGTGTAGGACTCAGCCTGCTGCCAAAGACCCACAAGAGTAGGCCATTCCCTCTGCAACTTTAAGAACTCCTCCCTGGTGGGACTCTCTTCCTGCTGCCAGTTAGACATTTCAGTCAGGTTCCCCAGTTCAGCCACATCCTCCCCGGTGAATGCCCGGGTGTCCCCCTGATGTTCAGCCTCCTCTTGGACTGCAGCAGTCTTAGGAGCATGTTTCTAGTGCCCTTTTCCTTTCCTCTTAGCAGGACCCTGGGCCATTCTTCCAGGCTCCAGGTCCTTCTGATCCCCCTCTCAAGCTGCCATAGACAGTGTCGTCAGGCACACCCACTTAAGAAACCCCAACATACCCAAGTGTGGCCTGAACTCCACCTCCTTCCAGGCAGGGCGGTATGCTCCAGGTCTTTACTGAGCAGGCAATCCACAGGCATGGATAGAATCAGAGCTATCCCAAGGAACTGGAGAGCCCCTCCCCGATTCAAAGGAAACCACAGCCACCGGGTAGTGGATCTCATGGTTGTCAGCAGCAACAGTTTGGTGGAACACATGAGGGACTACCTGCTCTGAAGACAGCACATCACACCTGACAGTGGTCATGCTGGCTCCTGTGTTTCTCAGTGTCTCCACCCTCTGCCCATTGATTGTGACCCACTGACTGTACTTCCTACTGTTGTCAGGCATGTGAATTATCTGCACCATCCCTGATTCACCCAGGGACACTAGGGTAACCTCTATGCTGTCCCCTATACTATCTGAGACAATTTCCTCCCCAAGCGCTACATTAGCCAATCCCAGTGACTGCCCACCGGTGAAGGACTGTGTCCGCTTGGGACGCTTGACATCTCCCCTGACATACCCTTCCTGCTGACAAAGAAAGCACTTCAGGGATGCCTTCCTTGCAGACTTACTATCAGGGAACCATTAATTCGTCTTTTCAGTAGGGGAATGGGAACCCTGACCCACCAAACTAGTTTGGGGCCATTTAGAAAACTCCTTGCTCTTGTTTTTAGCTCCCTCTTCCTTCATCTGATGAGGACCCTGCCCACCCTTGTGGTGATCCCCCCAGATACATTTTTGGGGGCTCTGGTGCTGACCCTGCAGTTAGCCTCCTTAGCCAGCTCCCTGGGGTCAGAGAGCTTACTGTCAACAAGGCATTGGTGCAGATATGCAAAACAAAGACTGAACATGTACTCTTTTGCAATCAAGTTATACAGCCCCTGGTAATCCTTTACCTCACTGCCCTTCACCCAGCCTTCCACTGCCTTGCAAAAGGAATCCACACAATCCACCCATGTCTTGGGATAGCTTCTGACTGTCCCTGTACTTCTCTCTATACTTTTTCAGTTCAGATCAAACTTCTTGATTAGGGTGTCTTTCATGGGGGGGATACCTCATCCTGTTACTCCCCTCGAGGACCAGTAGGGTGTCCCTCCTCTTACTAAGAATGGGCCTGAACAGACTAGCTCCCCAACCCCCCTCAGGAACCTTGTGCATCTGTTAAGCAATCTTGTAGGCTTTAAATTATCTATCTTTGTCATCTCACACCACAGAGTCAGACACCAAACCCTTGGGTATGTGGACCATCTTGTCAGAGAGCACTGCAGAATTGCTGCTACCAACACTGTTGGACTCAGCCCGCCTGGCCATAATGTTCTGCTCCTTCAGACTAAGTTTATGAGCCAACATTAGTTTCCTCTTCTCTCAGGCTCTCTGCACCTTCTCTTTTTCCAATTTGAGCTTATCCAACTCCAACATCAACTTTCTCTTCTCCCTCCTGACTTCCAGCTCCTCTGGGACATGCCTCTAGATGACACTCTGCTCCCCGCCCTGGGGGGAACCTCCACTCCATTGGCTTCCTGCCCCATAGGCAGTTCCAGTGAATCCTGGTCCAGCTCCACAACATTCTCTATTATCTCGTTCTCCTGCTTCTCTGGGGTAACAGGAATATCCTGCGCTTCTATCCAGGCCGTATGCACCTTTTGCAGTTCTACCTGCCTGGTGAAGCCTTTTGTACAAATCCCAAACCCCTTGCAGAATTTCTTGAGCTGTGTCACAGTGTAACTCTCCAGCTTGACCAGCTCACGGTCCATTTTTTCATGTGCAGGCACAGATGTAGGACCTCCAGTTAGAGACATGATTTTAGAGAAAAACTAAAATTCTAGTCAGGGAGAATAGAAAAATGTAAAATCTCAATCAAAGCTAGTAGGGAAGAAATGCCAATGAGGGTAAAAAAAAATTATTTGAATTGGTCTTATATGTGGATGGCAATACACACCAAATTACTGAAAGGCACTGCACAAACACAAGTCCTATCCCACCGCTGCCACCAATGTTAGAAATTGGGTCTCTAGCTGGCAGAGGTATGCACCCTGTCCAAGAGGGACAGCAATCCTAGTCAGGGTAAGTCAGTAGCAAATCATAAATTAACCTGTACTCACCCTCTGGTAGCTTGGCACAGAGCAGGCAGGCTTAACTTAGGAAGCAATGTGTAAAGTATTTGTGCAACACTTGAGACAGAAACACAGTGAAAACACCACAAAAAGACTCCACACTAAGTTAGAAAAATAGATTATATTTTTATGAGTAAAACAAGACCAAAACGACAAAAATCCAATAAGTAAAAGTCAGGATATGAATTAAAAAAGAAAATTGCCTATATAGTGCTTAGAAGCTTAAAGCGCCAACTGGAGCTATCTGGTCCCACTAGACGAGGTCAAGACTGAAAATTCAAGCCAATTGTGATGGAGCTTGGGTCGGACACAGGAACTAGCCTTATCCTGCTGAAAAAATTACTTTGGGATGGAGGATGTATCAATGTTGGGCTGCCATGGACAGTGTGGTCAGGCACACCTACCCCAGCAACCCCAACATATCCAGGTGTGACCTGAACTCCACCTCCTTGGAGGTGGTATACTCCAAGATGCGTCGATGTCGATGTCGAAGTCCTGAAGCAAGGAGCAGAGGAAGCAATGCACAGGCAATGCATTGGTTCCGATCCACGCAGTTGGGGATGCATTGTCAGTGAACCCTTGATATTGAAGGCAGGCAATGTAGCGTTGAGCCATGTAGTTGGCAATATGAAGGCGCTGAGGGTGATGCATCAACTCTGAGCCATGCAGCTAGCATTTCGATGTCACTAACCACAGTGGCAGCGGCGATGTTTTGGTGTCTTGCAGGCGATGCACTGGTTCCGATCGGTGCAGTGATGGCAATGCATGGATTTTTGTTAAAACAGCTGAAGAACCCATTTTCAAGGTCCCAGGATTGGATTGACACCACTTGGCAGGGCAGGACTCTCAGTTGGCAGAGTCCAGAAGCTGTAGCTGGTTTGAGTGAAGTCTTTGATGTCCCTGAGACTTCAGAACAGGAGGCAAGCCAGCAAGCCCTTGGAGTCACATGGGTTCTGGGGATGTAGAAATGCAAGTGCAGTCCTTCTCATTTCCAAGCAAGGAGGGCAACAGGCAGCAGAGCAGGCACAGCAGAGAAGGAGTCCATCCAAGTCCAGCAGAGGGACAGTATTTACAGCAGCACAGCTGTCCTTCTTCTTGGTAGAGTGTCATTAGGTCCAGAAGTGTACTGATTTGGTGGTGTCTGAGGTCCAGTATCTATACCCAGTTGTGCCTTTGAAGTGGAGAAGACTTCAAAGAGAGGCATTTGAAGTGCATAAAGTCCCTGCCCTTCTTGCCCTGGCTCCAGAGACACTACAAGGGGTGATGCAACCCTTTGTGTGCGCTCTGGACATAGCACATTCAGGTATGTCTGCTCTTCCCTCCCATCCTACCCTGAATGGCCCATCAACATGCAGATGGCTACTTGGTCACATCTATGCTGCCTGGAGGAACTGAACAACAGCCCAGCTGACACCCACCCAGACATGTATTCAGAGACAGGCAGAAGGCACTCGATGAATTAAAGTAAGAAAATGCCAACTTTCTAAAATTGACATTCTCAGACATTCAACGTAAAATCCAACTTCACCATGAGTTGTAATTTTAAATTGTGATTCCAGAGACACCAAACTTAAGGATCCAATCTCTTCCCAGGTAGAAACACTTATATACAACCTATTGCGGTAATTCCAATGTTAACCTATGAGAGAGATAGGCCTTGCAGTAGGGAAAAACAAAAAAATTAAGTGGCTTTATTTAAATTGAAGAGGCCCGAGATGGCTTCAGGAGTACGCCGCCTCAGTATTCCATGTTCACACATTTAATTACAGCAACCGCGTGTTCAAGAGGAGGGCTTTGGGCACCGCCACCTTTGTCTTTACAAATTAAGCACTGGGGACTCATCAGAGAGCACAACCTGAAAAGGCATTAGCCCAAATAGAAATCATCCCATATGTGTGCTCTCCTGTTATAGGCTAGTTCCATGCCTCAGTATCACGCAGGTCTGACACATCTGATCCCAGGCAGCCAAGTTATAATCTAGGCATTCATCGCACCTCACATGTTTCATTCTTACTGCTTGAGCCACCGCCCACTCAGACATATCTCTCAGTCACTTAGCATAAGTTGGGGGTCACAATCCCCCTCCATCTGATAGCAATGGGACTCTTAGCCAATAGCAAGCCCAGCAACAAAAATCTGCAACTGAGGTTCGTAGCAGATGGGTCAGGGAGCAAATCGAACAATATCTCACATGAGGCTAATGGAACTTCCCAGCCAGTGTCATCATTCAAGCTTCACACTACTTTACTCCAATAGGGGGTCAATAAGGGACTGAGCCACCCCACCTGTGCTAAGTTTGCAGTGGGGACCCCACACCTAGTACATTGCGGGGTAACTAGCATGTAATATCTTGGGCCCAAGATAGGCCTGGTGCACATAGTTCTACTGTGTATGTTTAAAGCAAGCATTTGAGCTAACAGTACACACACACATATATGTATCCAGGTTACTAGGGTCCAGCCAGTTAGGGACAGGTCCAACTCTGCCCATTCCCACATTTCTTCTGTGTCTCACAATTCCCAAGCCTCCCACCCTGAGGATAACTTAATGGAAAGGTAACTCAGAAAGCTGATGTTGGAAGAGGCCAGGCTGAAGCTTAAACAGCAGCAGCTGGCCTTAGACAGGGAATCTCTGGATGTGGAAAGGGAAAGGCAGAGGTTGGGGTTAGTTCCCCATGGTGGCAGCAGAAGTGTTTTTGATAGCAATCCTATTAGAGAGCAAGATTCCCGAAACCTGCATTAGATAGTCCCCCCTTACAAGGAGGGGGGTGACATTAACAAGTGGTTTGCTGCACTTGAGAGGGCCTGTATGGTGCAGTTAGTCCCTCAAAGGCAGTGGGCTGCTACCTTGTGGCTATTTTTAACTGGTTAGGGTAGGGCTAGGCTCCTCACTGTCAGAAAGTGATGTTAACAATTAAAAAGTTTTGAAGGATGCACTCTTGGATGGATTTGGCTTAACCACTGAACAATACAGGATTAAGTTCAGAGACACCAGAAAAGAGTCCTCTCAAGAATGGACAGACTTTGTAGACTGTTCAGTGAAGGCCTTGGAGGGTTGGTTACATGGCAGTAAGGTGACTGACTATGAAAGCCTATATAATCTAATACTGAGAGAGCATAGTTTGAACAATTGTGTGTCTGATTTGTTGCACCAATACTTGGTAGACTCAGATCTGACCTCTACCCAAGAACTGGGAAAGAAGGCAGACAAATGGGTCAGAACAAGAGTGAACAGAAAAGTTCATACAGGGGTGCCAAGGATGGCAAGAAGAAGGATGGTAATTCCTCTGACAAGGGTGGGTACAAACATACAAACCATTCTGAGTCTTCATCAGGCCCACAAAAATCCTCTGGGGGTGGTGGGTCCAAATCCTCTTTCCACAATCAGAAAAAGACATGGGGGGATATTACAACTTTGGAGGAGGTGTTAATCCATCCCAAATGTGAAGGATATACCACCAGCCGTATTACGAGTTCCATAGGATATAATGGACTCGTAATACCGTCACTTTTGGGACGGATTAACACCTCCTCCAAAGTTGTAATAACCGCCATGGTGTTATTTATGTAAAGTAAAAGGCCATTGGGCAAGTGATGCCACTTGTCCAAAGAAAAACACTAAGGCTCCCACTACCACAACCCCAACTGCAACCTCTAGTGCCCCTAGTAATGGTAGTGGTGGTGGGAAGTCTACTACAAATAGCCAATCCAAGGGTGTAGATGGGCTCACTATTGGCAGTGTAGTTGGGGTTGGTCTTGTCAGCGAGACCACAGAGGCTGTTTTAGTCTCTGATGGTGGCATTGACATTGCCACTCCGGTTGCTTGTCCCCTTAATATGGGTAAGTGCAAGCAACTACCCCTAATTAATGGTATTGAGGTTGAGGCATACAGGGACACAGGAGCCGGTGTAACTATGGTTATAGAGAAACTGGTTCACCCTGAACAACACCTACTTGGTCAGCAGTACAAAGTGACTGATGCTCACAATAACACACTTAGCCACCCCATGGCTGTTGTGAATCTCAACTGGGGGGGGGGGGTTACTGGTCCAAACAAAGTTGTGATAGCCACTGAATTACCTTTAGATTGCTTACTAGGCAATGATTTTGAGACATCAGCTTGGGCTGAAGTGGAGTTGGAGGCTCATGCAGCAATGCTGGGCATTCCTGGGAATATTTCTGCTTTGACAAGGGCTCAGGCCAAAAAACAAAAAGGACAGGGAAACTTGGACCCTGAAACAATGGACCAAGTGCTCCCAAAAGCTAGGCGTAGGAAGGGTAAATCCTTGCCCACTATCCCTCCCTCACCAGAAGATTCCCCTTTTGAGGAAGAGGAATCCGCTCCCTGTGCAGAACCTACACCAGATGAGCTGGCAGCAGACACTCCTGAGCTTTTGGGTGCAGGGGGGCCTGCTAGGGAAGAGCTGAATGTGGCATAGCAGACCTGTCCCACACTAGAGGGTTTAAGTCAGCAAGCTGTCAAACGCAAGAATGGGGATGTCAGTGACAGCCATAAGGTGTATTGGGAAGACAACCTCCTGTATACTGAGTCAAGGGACCCTAAACCTGGAGCTGCCAGCAGATTGGCCATCCCTTTACAATACAGGGAGTTCCTTCTTACCTTGGCACATGACATTCCTTTGGCTGGGCATTTGGGCCAAAGTAAAACTTGGGACAGGCTTGTTCCACTGTTTCACTGGCCTCATATGTCAGAGGACACTAAAGGGTTTTGTCGCTCGTGTGACCTGCTAAGCCAGTGCAAAACTGGTGGCACTCCAAAGGCCCCCTTAATTCCACTTCCTGTGGTTGGGGTACCCTTTGAAAGGGTAGGGGTTGACATAGTTGCCCCCCTTGGCCTTCCAACAGCTTCAGGCAATAGGTTTATCCTGGTGGTAGTGGACCATGCCACTAGGTATCCTGAAGCAATCCCCTTAAGGACCACTACAGCTCCTGCAGTGGCAAAGGCCCTCCTGGGAATCTTTTCCAGAGTGGGCTTCCCTAAGGAAGTGGTGTCAGACAGATGTAGTAACTTCATGTCTGCATACCTCAAAGCAATGTGGAAGGAGTGTGGTGTAACATACAAGTTCACTACTCCTTATCATCCACAGACAAATGGTCTGGTTGAGAGGTCTAATAAAACTCTCAAAGGTATCATAATGAGACTCCTTGAAAAAACTCAGAAAGTGATGGGATGCCCTATTACCTTGCCTCCTTTTTGCTTACAGGGAGGTACCCCAAAAAGGAGTGTGCTTTAGCCCCTTTGAACTCCTCTTTGGGCACCCTGTGAGAGGTCCCCTTGCACTTGTTAAGGAGGGTTGGGAACAACCTTCAAAAGCTCCAAAACAAGACATTGTGGATTATGTATTTGGCCCAAGATCAAGAATGGCTGAGTACATGAAAAAGACCAGTAAAAACCTTCAGGCCAGCCAGGAGATGCAAAGCAATGGCATGACCAGAAGGCGGTCCTGACCCAGTACCACCCAGGACAGAAGGTGTGGGTATTGGAGCCAGTGGCCCCAAGAGCACTCCAGGACAAATGGAGTGGACCCCATCTCATTGTTGAAAAAAAGGGTGAGGTTACCTACTTCGTAGACCTGGTCACTGCCAGGAGTCCCCTTAGGGTGCTCCATGTCAACCACCTAAAACCCTACTGTGACAGGGCTGATCTCACCCCGCTCATGGCAACTGATGAGGGACAGGAAGAAGAGAGTGACCCTCTCCCTGATCTCTTCTTCACCACTGAAGCTGATGGCTTGGTGGAGGGAGTAGTACTTGCAGATTGTCTTACTGCTGAGCAGAAAGACAACTGTGTAAATCTCTTAAGTCAGTTTTCTGAACTCTTCTCACTGATACCAGGTACCACTACTTGGTGTGAGCATACAATCAATACTGGAGACAGTTTACCTGTCAAAAGTAAGATATTTAGGCAGCCTGGCCATGTCAGGGACTGGATAAAACAAGAGGTTCAGAAAATGTTAGACTTGGGAGTGATTGAGCCTTCAGAAAGCCCATGGGCTAGCCCAGTGGTGCTGGTTTCAAAACCTCACAGTAAAGATGGAAAAAGAGAGATGAGATTTTGTGTTGACTATAGAGGGCTCAACCAAGTAACCAAGACAGATGCTCACCCTATATCCAGGGCAGGTGAGCTCACAGATACACTGGTGTCTGCCAAGTATCTAAGCTCTTTTGATTTAACTGCAGGCTATTGGCAGATTAAATTATCAGAAAATGCTAAACCCAAGACTGCATTTTCAAACATTGGAGGGCACTATCAATTGACTATAATGCCCTTTGGTCTGAAAAATGCACCTGCCACTTTTCAAAGGTTGCTGAACACAGTCCTGCAAGGGGTGTAAGCTTTTAGTGCAGCATATCTGGATGATATAGCTGTCTTTAGCTCCACCTGGGATGATCACCTGATCTACCTGTGGAAAGTTTTGGAGGTCCTGCAAAAGGCAGGCCTCACTATCAAGGCCTCATAGTGCCAGATAGGGCAGGGGAAAGTGGTTTCTCTGGGCCACCTGGTAGGTGGGGAACAGATTGCACGACTGCAGGGGAAGATCCAGACCATCATGGAATGGGCTCCCCCTACAACTCAAACCCAGGTGAGAGCCTTTTTAGGCATCACAGGGTACTATAGGAGGTTCATCAAGAATTATGCCTCCGTTGCAGCTCCTCTGAATGACCTCAATAGTAAGAAGATGCCTAAAAAGGTATTGTGGACAGCTAGCTGTCAGAAAGCTTTTGATGAGCTCAAACAGGCCATGTGCTCTGCACCTGTCCTAAAAAGCCCTTGCTACTCCAAAAAGTTCATAGTCCAGACTGATGCTTCTGAATTGGGGATTGGGGCAGTGCTATCACAGCTGAATACTGAGGACCAGGACCAACCTGTTGCTTTTATCAGCACGAGGTTGACCCCTAGAGAAAAGCGTTGGTCTGCCATAGAGAGAGAGGCCTTTGCCGTGGTCTGGGCACTGAAACAGTTGAGACCATACCTGTTTGGTACTCACTTTATTGTTCAGACAGACCCCAAACCTCTACTTTGGCTAAAACAAATGAAAGGTAAAAACCCTAAATTGTGGAGGTGGTCCATATCCCTACAGGGAATGGACTATACAGTGGAACGTAGACCTGGGAGTACCCACTCCAATGCAGATGGACTCTCCAGATATTTCCACTTAGACGATGAAGACTCATCTGGGCAAGGTTAGCCTTACTGTCCCTCATTTGCAGGGGTTGTGTAGGAAAGTACCATCTTGCCTGGCATGTTACCCCCATTTTTTACTTGTGTGTATGTTTGTTTTTGTCTGTGTCACTGGGATCCTGCTAGCCAGGACCCCAGTGCTCATAAGTTGTGCCCTGTATGTGTTCCCTGTGTGGTACCTAACTGTATCACTGAGGCTCTGCTAACCAGAACCTCAGTGTTTATGCTCTCTCTGCCTTTAAAACTGTCACTGCAGGCTAGTGACTAATTTGACTAATTCTGATTGGCACACTGCAACACCCTTATAATTTCCTTGTATATGGTACCTAGGTACCCAGGGTATTGGGGTTCCAGGAGATCCCTATGGGCTGGAGCATTAATTTTGCCACCCATAGGGAGCTCAGACAATTCTTACACAGGATTGCCACTGCAGCCTGAGAGAAATAACGTCCACGTTATTTCACAGCCATTTTACACTGCACTTAAGTAACTTATAAGTAACCTATATGTCTAACCCTCACTTAGTGAAGGTTATGTGCAAAGTTACTAAGTGTGAGGGCACCCTGGCACTAGCCAAGGTGCCCCCACATTGTTCAGGGCAATTTCCCTGGACTTTGTGAGTGCGTGGACACCATTACATGCGTGAACTACATATAGGTCAATATCTGGTATTGGGGTGCCAATCCCATGCATCCCTGGGGCTCCAGCATGACCCAGGGTACTGCCAAACTAACTCTCTGTGGTTTTGTCTGCAGTTACTGCTGCTGCCAACCGTCAGATAGGTTTCTGCCTCCCTGGGGCCTGGGCAGCCCAGTCCCAGGAAGGCAGAACAAAGGATTTCCTCTAAGAGAGGGTGTTACACCCTCTCCCTTTGGAAATAGGTGTTAAGGGCCTGAGAGGAGTAGCCTCTCCTGGCCTCTGGGAATGCTTTGAAGGGCACAGATGGTGCCAGTCTACACTGGTTCATGGAGCCCCCAGCCCCTGCTCTGGTGCAAAACTGGACAAAGAAAAGGGGAGTGACCACTCCCCTTTCCATCACCACCCCAGGGTTGGTGCCCAGAGCTCCTCCAGTGTGTCCCAGACCTCTGCCGTCTTTAATGCAGAGGTGTGAGGGCACAATGGAGACCTCTGAGTGGTCAGTGGCAGCAGGTGACGTCAGAGACCCCTCCTGATAGGCTCTTACTTGGTTATGAAGCCAATACTCCTCTTAGGGCTATTTAGGGTCTCCCCTGTGGGTTTCTCCTCAGATAACGAATGCAAGAGCTCACCAGAGTTCCTCTGCACTTCTCTCTTTGACTTCTGCCAAGGATCGACCGCTGACTGCTCCAGGACACCTGCAAAACCACAACAAAGTAGCAAGAAGACTACCAGCAAGATGTCCCCTCTCATCTTGACGAGCGTGGTCCCTGGAACACAGGAACTGGATCCCAGTGACCCCGACAGTCCAGTGTTCCTTCTGTCCAAATTTGGTGGATGTAAGTCCTTACCTCCCCACACCAGACAGTAATCCTGTGTACTGCGTGAACTGCAGCTGCTAGGGCTTATGTGCGTTTTTGCAAGACTTCATTCGTGCACAGCACAGCCCAGCTCCCCAGCACTCCGTCCTGCATTGCCCAACTCGCTGAGTTGACGTCTGACTTCGTGAAACCCCCTTTTGTTGTGCTCAGGCAACCGCCGTGCTCAGATTTCTTGAATGCCTGTTCAGGTACTTCTGACGGTGCTGCCTGCTTCTGCATGGGCTCTCTTTATTGCTCTACACCCCCTCTGTCTCCTTCTCCAAAGGGCGACCTCCTGGTCTTTCCTGGACCCTGGCAGCACCCAAAACCTTCAACTGCGACTCTTGCAGCTAGCAAGGCTTGTTTGTGGTCTTTCTGTGTGGAAACAACTCTGCATCTTCCAGCACGCCGTGGGACATCTTCTGACCAAAGGAGAAGTTGCTGGCACCTTTCATTGTTGAAGAATCTTCGGCTTCTTCTACCCAGAGGCAGCCCTTTTGCACCTTCATCCAGGGTTTAGTGGGCTCCTGCCCCCCCTGGACACTTGCGTGACTCTTGGACTTGGTCCCGTTCCTTTGCAGGTCCTCAGGTCCAGGAATCCGTCTTCAGTGCTTTGCAGTCAGTTGTTGCCTTTGCAGAATCCCCTATCTCGACTTTACTGTCTTTCTGGGTAGTAGGCTAACTTTACTCCTACTTTTCAGGGTCTTGGGGTGGGGCATCTTGGACACCCTTAGTGTTTTCTTACACTCCTAGCGACCCTCTACACACTACACTAGGCCTGGGGTCCATGCATGGTTCGCATTCCACTTTTGGAGTATACGGTTTGTGATGCCCCTAGGCCTATTTTGTCCTATTGCATTCTATTGTGTTCTACAGTGTGTGCACTACTTTTCTAAGTGTTTTACTTACCTGATTTTGGTTTGTGTGTATATTTTGTGTATTTTACTTACCTCCTAAGGGAGTATATCCTCTGAGATACTTTTTGGCATATTGGCCTTCATTACAACCCTGGTGGTAAATCCCGCTTACCGCCGTGCAGAAGACCGCCAACATACCGCTGCATCCGCGGAATTCCGCTACAGGTATTCCGACCCACAGTTCGGAATCCGCCACAAAAACGACACCCACACAAGTCCGCCACACCAAAGGTCAGTGATAAACTGGCAAGAACAAAACCCACACCGTCACGCCAACAAGAATACGCCCACACTATCACGACCCACGAATCAATGCGGCGGTCTTTCAACCGCAGTCATCCATTGGCGGTACACACCGCCGCGCTCTAAATACACACACATTTACAAAACACAACCACATTGGACAATTCAAAATACACACACCTGATGCACATATACACACCACACCCACACACCCAATTGAATATAAAGCACACACCCACATCACCCACAAACCCTTACTACCAGAAATTGTAAGCAGGCCAGAGAGATACACTCCCTTAAGCAACAGCAGCATCCACAGACACAGAACACCACCACTTACACAACATCCACGCTCCTCAAACAACACACACAAACATCCCCTCACACATCACAACACACACAACCTCACACATCACCCACACCACATCATGGCACCTCAACAACACCCCAGGTTCTCTGAGGAATAGCTCAGGGTCATGGTGGAGGAAATTGTCTGGGTATAGTCACAGCTATTCGGATCACAGGTGCAGCACACCTCCATTGCAAGGAAGATGGAGCTATGGCGCAGAATTGTCGACAGGGTCAACGCAGTGGGGCAGCATCCAAGAACTAGGGATGACATCAGGAAGAGGTGGAACGACCTACAGGGGAAGGTGCGTTCCGTGCTCTCCAGACACCAGATTGCTGTACAGAGGACTGGTGGTGGACCCCCACTCCTCCCCCACAACTAATAACATGGGAGGAGCAATTCTTGGCAGTACTGCATCCTGAGGGCCTCGCAGGATTAGCAGGAGGACTGGACTCTGGTAAGGCAAATATTTACTACTTTATCCCCCACCCTACCTGCATGCCATCAGATACCCCACCCTTACCCTCACACCCATCACCCCAACAACCCACAGATACCCCACCAATACAACCCACACATCCCAAAAACAAGCCCTGCATGTAACATCAATGCATGGACACCCGTCACCAAAGTATGTCCACTACAGATACCCATACAGAACCCAAACCAACTATCACACAAGAACCACGGCAAGAATGCAAGCACTGGAGTAGAGGGTCACTCACCCATTGCACATGATGGCAGACACAGATGCAATAATCATGCCTTTACACCCCAACAGGACCCCTACCCAACGTCACTAGACAGGAGGTGCCAGACATATCCAGTCCCCCCACAGAAGAGACCCACAGTGATGACAGCAGCTCTGCACAACTGGATCAAGATTACCAGCCCGGCCCATCTGAGACCTCGGGACAGTCGGTTCCCCTGACACTGTCACAAGCCACCACAGAGCAATCCCCCTCAGGAAACACCATCACAGCACACACCCAGCGTGCCCATCCCTCTGTCCCCAGGACACGTCAATCAGCAGTGCCCACCACTACAGGGAACCCAGGCAACCCCACTAACACAGGACGATCAGGGACCTGGGGGCAGTGGCAGTGGGCACACGGTTCAGGGGACAGAGGCACAGGACAACAGGGAAACTGTGCGAGAGGGGGAGGACAGGCCCAGGGAACCCACTCTCCCTAGGCCCTCTCCAACATCATGTGAGCTTACCATCATTCCTAGGAGACGATGGCAACGGTACTGGCCAAGTTTCAGGAGACCCAGCGGCTGCAGGAGGAACACTACCTTGGTATCAGGGAGGACTTGAAGTCAATTAACAACCCCCTGGTCACCATTTCAGGGGTACTGCAAGACCTTGTCAACACCAGGAGGGACACAGTGGCACAACAAGGGGCCCTTGACACTAGCCTGGACGATGAACAGCCCTCCACCTCCACCGGCTCTAGTGGACAGGAGGCACCGCCACAGGAACACGACACCAGCACCCCACCCCCTGCAGATGGAGAACCACCCCGCAAACGGTCCCTGAGATCCAGGAACAAGACAGAGAACATTGCCAAGATGCCCGCCAGGAAATGAGACCCACCCTGAATTTCACCCTTCTGTCCCACTATGTCACCCTGTTCATCCTTAAACTGCCATTGCTCCACTTCCTATGCCCCCTTGGACAATGCACCTGTGAAACAAATAGACTGGACTCTGCCATGGACATTCCTCCACCATCCCCCGAGCCCATTTTACAACCCCCTCCGCTTATTTGCACAGACATGAACACACACTTCAATCAAAAAAATCAATCTGGAGTCAGTCTGTGCTTTCACAAATGTGTAATTGCAATAATCATGGAATATAGCAATGTCAATTTACTTGTGCACATACCAATGTAACACAGCTGTAGACCAGGAGGAAACATAGCGGAGGGCACAAAGTGGGACCCACATCTGTGAAATCGAAAGGCATAGTGACAAGTCAGGGTCCATACACTGAGTGAAAATGACAGACATATGCTAGCTCCAACAATAGTATGAGATGTGGGAGGCAGTGACATCTTCTTACCTGTGTCTCACTGAAAGTATTGCATGATTATGTTGTTTCGGTTGTCCATATCTTCTTCTTCTGCCTCCTCTTCTTTACTGTCCACAGGCTCCACAGCTGCCACAAGACCACCATCTGGCCCATCCTCATGCAGAAAAGGCACCTGCCGTCGCAAAGCCAGGTTGTGCAGCATACAGCAGGCATTGATGATCTGGCACAACTTCTTCGGTAAGTAGTATAGGGAACCACCTATCATATGGAGGCACCGGAATCTGGCCTTCAGGAGGATGAAGGTGCGTTCGATCACTCTCCTAGTTCGCCCATGTGCCTCATTGTAGCGTTCCTCTGCCCTTGTCCTGGGATTCCTCACTGGGGTCAGTAGCCATGACAGGTTTGGATAACCAGAGTTACCTGCAAATGTCGAGGGACAACTGTTAGACACACACTAATCCTTATGGACAACCCCATACCCAGACACCTATGTCAACTGTATTGGGACCTTGGGCTCACCTATTAGCCACACACGGTGCCTCTGGAGTTGCCCCATCACATAAGGGATGCTGCTAGTCCTCAAAATGTAAGCGCCATGCACTGAGCCAGGAAACTTGGCATTCACATGGGAGATGTACTGGTCTGCCAAACACACCATCTGCACATTCATCGAATGGTAGCTATTCCGGTTTCTGTACACCTGTTCACTCCTGCGGGGGGAGTACCAATGCCACATGTGTACCATCAACGGCACCAATGATGTTGGGGATATGTCCCAGGGCATAGAAGTCACCTTTCATTGTGGGCAAATCCTCCACCTAAGGGAACACGATGTAGCTGCGCATGTGTTTCAGCAGGGCAGACAACACTCTGGACAACACGTTAGAGAACATTGGCTGGGACATCCCTGTTGCAATCGCCACTGTTGTTTGAAAGGAACCACTTGCCAGGAAATGGAGTACTGAGAGGACCTGCAGTTGAGGGGGTATCCCTGTGGAGTGGCGGATAGCTGACATCAGGTCTGGCTCTAACTGGGCACACAGCTCCTGGATTGTTGCACGATCAAGTCTGGATGTGTCTTGCTTCCATTGTCGACAGGTCCACCAGGGGACTGTACACCAGAGGATTCCGCCATCTCATCACCTGCCCCAGCAGATGTGCCCTATGGAGGAGAACAGCAAGCAGAGAGTCAGCCAACACTGAGGTATCACAAAATGTTATTTGCTGTCAATTTATTAATCCTCAATGTGCCTGTAACTGTGTGTATTCCAGGCCTAGATTGGTGTGACGCAGTTATTATTGATGCCATGTGGCCCCCTGAAATGGCGGCTGCCTGACCTGTAAGGTGGGACAAGGGGAAATGAGGTAACCGCGCTGGCGTTGTACACCATCGCGGTGGGCGGTCAAAGACCACAGCGCAATTCTGCATTGGGCCCTATGGGTCCGAGGATCCAATGACAATGTATGCCGGCGGTATGCACTGCCATGGACGTGACTGCCATTTTCTGTCTGTTCCCTCACTTGATACCTGACCTTCAACAGGAGAGGACCTACACTGCAAGTGCTGCTGTGACCTGTGTCTGGAAGCGACGATGGCTACTGTGTCTGGGGAAAGGGCCCCTGCCTTCACTTCGGAGGAGTTGGAGAAACTAGTGGATGGGGTCCTCCCCCAGTACATGCAACTGTACGGTCCCCCAGACAAACAGGTGAGTACACTGTGAGCATGCTGAATGGGCAATGCCTGCTTTGAGTGGTGTGGCTGGAAGAAACGGGGGGGGGTCTGATGCCTACATGTGCGGATGGTGAGTGTATGCGTGTCATGGCATGGGTGGGAACTGGTGGGCAATGAGTATGATGGTCCGGCCGGGTGAGTAATGTCCTTTACCCCTGTACCATTTCTCTAGGTCAGCGCCCACCAGAAGAAGGGTATTTGGTGTGCCATCGCCAAGGACATACGGACCCTGGGGGTCTACCACAGATGGAACACCCACTGCCGTAAAAGATGGGAGGACCTGCGCCGCTGGAGCAAGAAGACTGCGGAGGTCCAGCTGGAGATGGCCTCCCAACGTGGAAGGGGTGCCTGTCGCACCATGACCCCACTGATGTTCCGGATCCTGGCGGTGGCCTATCCGGAGTTGGATGGGCGCTTGAGGGCATCATAGCAGCCACAAGGGGGTGAGTACACTTTCATTCAGCAGACTCTGCATGCATTACGAGGTGTCTGGGTGGGGGAGGTGGGCAGTGGGTTCCCCTAGGCCAGGACGATCTTGGTAGGCAAGGTCCCTTGTGAGGCAGGCTGTGTGGCACCCCAACCCCACTAGTGGTAAGAGCCATATACACCTAATCAGGCTCCTGTGACTTCCAGGTGTACAGCAATTAGTCTAAGGCCTCGTACCCCATGGGCATGTGAAAAATCTAGTAACTATAAGTGCATGGTGTATTGCAGAGGGCTGCTCCCTGTGTGTTCTGTCCGCCAACGGTAGTGGTGTTGCATGCACTGAACATGTCTTTCTTCTGTCTTATCCCCCCCCCCCCTTTTTGTGGTCTCTCTGTTCTTGTGTGCAATAGCATCATCAGGCAGAGGAGCATTGGCACCGGAGCAGGAGGGAGCGGCAACCCACTTGGCCCTGGAGGGTGAAGCTACGGAGTCTGAAGGCACCAGTGGGATGGAGCGCGAGGGGAGCTCCACGGCGGGGACAGGAGCTGACACCAGTGAGGCGGACTCTTCCTCTGATGGGAGCTCCCTTGTGGTGGCGGCCCCATCTGTGCCCCCCGCATCTACAGGTACAGCCGCCACCCCCCTTACCAGCACCACCCTCCCAGCAGCCCCTCAGCCTTTGCCCCGTGCCCGCTCACCCAGGAGGGTGGGCATTACCTTCGCCCCAGGCACCTCAGGCCCTGCCCCTGTCACCCCTGCTGCCCTCATTGAGGAGGCCACTGACCTCCTCAGGTCCCTCACTGTTGGGCAGTCTACCATTTTGAATGCCATCCAGGGTGTAGAGAGGCAGTTGCAACAAACCAATGTATTCCTGGAGGGCATTCACTCTGGTCAGGCAGCACTTCAGCAAGCTTTTCAGACTCTGGCCTCAGCACTGATGGCAGCCATTGTCCAGCCTCCCCCCTCCAACCTCCTCCACCCAGACCCACTCCCCTGTACCTCAGCCTATCCCAAGCACACCATCAGACCAGCATGCACGCGCATCAACACACAAGAGTGGCTCAGGCAAACATAAGCACCACACATCCCACAGGCACTCACACAAGCACCAGGCCCATGCAGACATACCAACATCCACTTCCTCCACTGTGTCCCCCTCCTCCACGTCTCCCTCCTCCCTCCAAGTCTCGTCTCCACTCACACCTGCATGCACTACATCCTCAGCCACTAACTCCATCACCAGCACGCCCATCACCACACACAGCTCACGTGCCCTCACCACCCCCCCTACCATTCACACATCCCCAGTGTCCTCTCCCAGTGTGTCAGTGAGCCCTCCTCCCAAAGTTCACAAACGCAGGCACACACCCACCCAACAGCCATCCACCTCACAACAGCATCCAGCCCATGCAACTTCACCCAAATTCAGCAGACGTACACCTCCTACAACCATTACCTCTTCCTCCACTCCCAAACCCCCTCCATCTACCCGTCCCAGTGTGTCTAAAAAACTTTTCCTGGCTAACATGGACCTCTTCCCTACACCTCCCCCCGTCCTTCCCCTAGGGCCAGGCTTTCCGGGTCCAGTCCAGCACCTCAGCCACCACATCCCCAGACACAGTGGTGCCAGCAACTGCGGGGTCATGGAGTGCGCCAACCATCACGACTGCCAGTGTGCCACGTAGCGAGGGCAAGGACATTCCGCCACCTGCCAAGGTGAAAAAGGTGCCCACATCCCGGAGGGAGAATCTGAAACCACCAGCCACCAAGGGGTCAGCGAAAATGAAAGGGGATAGTGGCAAGACAACTGCACCACCATCAAAGGTGGGGAAGGGCCAAAAACAGAAGGGCAGGTCAGGAGAGGGCATGGTGGCACCGACTGAGGGACAAGTGTCACACCTTCTGTCCACATCCACGCCAACCTGCACCGCCACCTGCACCGCCTCCAGCACGTCTACAGCCACTGCGACAGTCCCCAGCCTCTTCCCCAGTGGGCAGTCATCCGAGGCTGCAGGAGACATCCTGCTTTCTCCCTCAGCAGGTGCTGACACAGACCCCGCCGCCAGCACCGCCACCACAGACACCGCACACAACAGACACCGCCACAAGCACCGCTGCCACAGACACCGCCGCAAGCACTGCCAGCGGCCCCGCGACGTCCTCGGACAGTAGCACCACCGCTGACATGCCTACCATCCGCAGTGGTCAGTTGTCCGAGGCTGGAGGAGTGTTCCAGGACCCTGGGCAGCTTCCATGAAGCATTACTGTCATCACTGTTGGCACCTGCAGGTGGAAGGTGCAGCCGCAGCAGTGTTGGGTATGTCGCTGCCTCCATGGCATATCATGCTACCTGTACCTCACCAATGTTGTGCCACGCACACCCAGGTGAGTGAATTGTACCGGCCACACTGCACGTGGAGCACTCTGGGCACAAAGCTCCCTCCAGAACCAGTGGAGAATAGTAACCACTAACTCTGTCCTTGGCAGGATGAAGCACTCTGGGCACAAAGCCCCCTCCAGAACCAGTGGAGAATAGCATCCATTATATCTGTCCTTTGCAGGATGAAGCACTCTTGGCACAAAACCCCCTCCAGAACCAGTGGAGATTTACATCCACTACCTCTGTCCTTGGCAGGATGAGCCACTCTGGGCACAAAGCCCCCTCCAGAACCAGTGGAGAATAGCATCCACTACCTCTGTCCTTGGCAGGATTAAGCACTCTGGCCACAAAACCGCCTCCAGAACCAGTGGAGAATAGCATCCACTGCCTCTGTCCTTGGCAGAATGAAGCACTCTGGGCACAAAGCTCCCTCCAGAACCAGTGGTGATAAACATCCACTACCTCTGTCCTTGGCAGGATGAAGCACTCTGGGCACAAAGCCCCCTCCAGAACCAGTGGAGAATAGCATCCACTACCTCTGTTCTTGGCAGGATGAAGCACACTGGGCACAAAGCCCCCTCCAGAACCAATGGGGAATAGCATCCACTACCTCTGTACTTGGCAGGATGAAGCACTCTGGGCACAAAGCCCCCTCCAGAACCAGTGGAGACTGCTCTCCACTTGAGAGGCTGTAGCTTTGCAATCCCCAGGATAAAGCAGTGGGCAACCCACCCACTTGAGAGACTTGAGAGACTGGGGCTTTGCACTCCCCAGGATAAAGCAGTGGGCAAACCACCCCCTGGAGAGACTTGAGAGACTGTGGCTTTGCACTCCCCAGGATAAAGCAGTGGGCAAACCACCCACTGGAGAGGCTTGAGAGACTGTGGCTGTGCACTCCCCAGGATAAAGCAGTGGGCAAACCACCCACTGGAGAGACTTGAGAGACTGTGGCTGTGCACTCCCCAGGATAAAGCAGTGGGCAACCCACCCACTTGAGAGACTTGAGAGACTGTGGCTTTGCACTCCCCAGGACAAAGCAGTGGGCAAACCACCCACTGGAGAGACTTGAGAGACTGTGGCTTTGCACTCCCCAGGATTCCGCAATGGGCACAAAGCTCCCTCGTGCAGCAGTTGCGTTGTGCGTTCATCAGGCTGAGGTGCCTCCCTCCTCCTCCCCCTCCCCCTGAGGTGCCTGTTTCATTTCGATCTGATGCCCCAACAGTGTTCTCTCCGTTTCCAGTCAGGTATCATGTGTGGGCCTCACCCATGCATTTTGGGCCCAGTGGTCCACGGACAATGATTAGTACACTATCCGTACTTGTGTAGTTGGTGTACATATTTGTATTTACTGGATTTTGAACTTTGATAATGAGATTTCACATGATTATATTCGTTCAAATCATTTCCTTTTGTCCTTGCGTTCTTCCAGGGGGTGTGGGGAGTGTATATGTAATGTTGCAGCATCTATTTGTGTGTATGGTGTTGTGGGTGAGGGTGAGGGTGGGGCTGTTGCGTGTTGCGTGTCACTCTCTTTTTCCTCCCCCCTCCCTCCCCTGTGTTGTAGGTGCAGTACTCACCGTGGTCGTCGCCGCCGTCTTTGGTGCTCCTGATAGAAGAGAAGGAAGACCAGCATCGGCAGTATCTGCAATTCGGGCTCCATGGTGTCCTGGTTCCTCGTGGGGTGTGGAGAGGTGAGTGTTTTCCCTTCTGTGTACTGTTTTCGCCATGCTTTTGATAGCGTGTGTTCCGCACCGGAAAAGGTGGCGGATCGGTGTGTCATAATAGTGTGGGCGGTACATTGTCTTCCGCCTGTCTGTTGGCGGTTGCCGCCGCAGTGTTTGTTTCTACAGCCATGGCGGTCGGAGTGTTAAAGTGGCTGTCTATGTTGGCGGTTTCCACCATGGTCATGATTCCATTTTTTTTTCCGCCGGCCTGTTGGCGGTATTACCACTGCTTTAACTCCATCCGCCAGGGTTGTAATGGGGATATTGTCACTAAAATAAAGTACCGTTATTTTTAGTAACTCTGAGTATTGTGTTTCTTATGATATAGTGGTATATGATATAAGTGGTATAGTAGGAGCTTTGCATGTCTCCTAGTTCAGCCTAAGCTGCTCTGCTATAGCTACCTCTATCAGCCTAAGCTGCTAGAACACTACTAATCTACTAACAAGGGATAAGTGGACCTGGCACAAGGTGTAAGTACCATCAGGTACCCACTATAAGCCAGGCCAGTGTCATGACCACACAAACTTGCCAAGTCAAATCAAAGAAGTGCATGAACAAAGCAAAGAGATATCCTCAGTGGAGACAGCAAAGCCCAAACTGGAAGAAGGTTTGCAGCGTAATCTTGCGCTTATTTCAAAGGAAGAATCAAGAAGAGAAGATCCAAGATGGCCGCTGTGAGTCCTGAAGGTTAGTTACAGTTCTAGTCTTGCAATCGGTTGGTTGCTAGGTTACGAGCTCTCCAGCTGGAAGCCTTGCTCTTCAACTGAGGTCTGACAGGAATCAGCTGTGTGGAGAGAGAGCGCGCTTCAGAACAGAAACTCCTGTGAGGTAAAATTACATTTGAAGATTATATTACAGACAACGGATAAATATTGTCAAGGTTTATTTGAAGAGTTTGATAGCAGACCGTTCCCGTGGAAGTCGGCAAGGCTACAGAGTTAATGTATGAATTAACCTTATGTTTACAAGGTTCTTGTTTAAGATATTAAATGCAAAGAAAAAACGAACTTTAAAAGAGCAAGGGCCAGATGTAGCAAATAAAAAATTTGCGAGTTGCAAAGTGCGAGTCCATGCGACTCGCAATTTGCAACTCGCAAATTGGTATGCAGTACGGTGTCTCAGACACCGACTGCAACTCGCTATGGGGTCGCAATGACCCACCTCATCAATATTCATGAGGTGGGTCGCAAATTGCGGCCCCATAGCGAGTATAGGCACTCGCAAACATGGAGGCCTGCTGTCGTCAGCAGACCTCCATGTTCGTGACTGCTTTCAATAAAGCAGTTTTTTTTTTTTTTTAAGTGTAGCCCGTTTTCCTTAAAGGAAAACGAGCTGCACTTTAAAAAAAAGCCGAAACCTTTAGTTTTGGTATTTTTTCAGGGCAGGGAGTGGTCCCTGGGACCACTCCCTGCCCTGAAAAAATATTTTTGGGTCCATTCACAAAGTGGAAGGGGTCCCATGGGGACCCCTTCCAATTTGCGAGTGGGTTACCATCCACTTGAAGTGGATGGTAACTGCGATACGATTTGCGACCGCGTACGCGGTCGCAAATGGTATTGCATACCACTCAGACTCGCAAATAGGAAGGGAACACCCCTTCCTATGTGCGAGTCGGAAATGCATTTTGCGAGTCAGTTCCGACTCGCAAAATGCATTTCTGCATAGCAAAGAGGCATTTGCGCCTCGCAAACGGCGATTTTCGCCGTTTGCGACGCGCAAATCCTTTGCTACATCTGGCCCCAAGTATCTACAAATGTCAAGGTTATAAACAAAGGCCAAGTTTAAAGGAGAAACGAACTGTTAACAAATAAGCATTTACAAATTCAATGGTAATAAACCAAAATAGAGTTTAAAAGAGAAACAAACTTAAATAAACAAGCATTTACAACTACAAGTTATCGACAGATGTCGAAGTAAGGAAGGAGAAACTAATTGTAATAAACAAGCATTTACAAATACAAGTTATCAACAAATGTCGAAGTAAGAAAGGAGAAACGAACTTTAATAAACAAGCATTTACAAATACAAGTATTGACAGAAGTCACAATAAGACAGGAGAAATTAAATAACATCAGCTGATTTGAAGAACGCATTATCACCAACTATATATATATATATATACATATATATATATATATAGCAACATAAAACCAATCTCTAACAAAGGTTGAGAAGTTCTTCCAGAATCAGTAATAAGCATTTTTTTAAGAAGAGCTATCATTTATAGAGAGAAGCAAGGCTACAGAGAACTCGGGGTGAGTGAAGAAATAATAGAATTAAAGAGAATTAAGGGTTGAGAGTAGAAAGTGAAAAAACTGATGTTGTATGTCCCTAGTAATTGCGACTGTGACTCTTGCAGGTGCTGTATCCAATCTTAGATGTGAAGAGGCAGACTGAGTACTGGCGTTCATCATCTCTGTGGCAGTCTCTCTACCATCCCATTCCCCTTTCCCCCTCCGGGGTACTCCGCACGAAGGATTAATATTTGTTGTGAGTAGCTCGGGTCGGGACTGTGGAGTTGTCTTCTGCTTCTGAGGAAATCGAATTGAAGTATCCTGACCGTCAGCCACCTACAGACTCCAACTGTTTGGGGGGAAGCAAAGACAAACACTTCAAAAGCAGTAAGTAAAAGTCACCCAGCTCGCCACTATTTTCTAGAAACACTCAAAAAATAGCAAAGTTTCCAGGAAATGATACAGGTGTAACAATTTTCCATAATGCTCACTGGAAAAATTAAATGAGTATATAGAGAACCTACCTCAGCTGCAAACTAAGAGGTCCCAACACAGAACCAGTTTTGTAGTAAATTACCTAGAAATGGTGGCTTTCACCCCACAACATTCCAGCATATGCAGACCTATACGAAACACCCAGGCACATATTTATACTTTCTGATGAAAAACTGCATTTGCGCAGTTTTGCGTAAAAAAGTATAGCGCCAGCTGGGAGACAGATTTATAGAATCCTACAAGCTGGCGCACTGGTTGGGCCTGCATCAGTGAAAATGACGTTAGCCGGGTGGGGGTGGCGGTACAGGGGAAGAGGGTTTTGCCTCAAAAAATCACACTAAGCTGGCTAGTGGCAGAAAAAATGCCTTTAGCCACCCTAGTGTCATTTCCTGACAAAACCTTCCATACCACATGACTCCTGTCTTATAAGAGAGGAAGGGGAGAGGAAAATTCTGGCAGGTGTTGGCCCTGCACAATTCCACACTTTGCCCATAAATTAAAAAGTCTCTGAACGGCACTTGTATTTGTGCTTAGCTCCATTATATAGGCTTTGCTCTGCGGTACCCTGCCGCAGGACTTTGCAACGCGAGCCGAACGCTCTGCCTGAACTGCCCTTGATGACGCCTTGGACCACCTAGCAGACACAGTAGACGGATGGTGATGCACTTTGGTACAAGTGTGAAAGTGGCATTGAGCATGGGGCAAAGCAAAGACAAGAACTTCGCATCTACCACAACTGGCTAAGATTATGTCATGGAATTTCAGATGGCAGGCGTTGCAGGGCACAATGCGTCTCTAACGGCTCAATCTGCAGCCAGATGCACAATATGTAAAAGAAGTTCAGGACCTTTTAACGTAGTATTAATCGCTGATACTACTAGAAGTACCATTCTAAGTTTAACTCGTAAAACTTTAAGAAATTATGTCTCAGCGTGATATTTAGTTAGACTAATGCAATTGCTTGAGCTGATGGAAGGGCTTTAAACTATTATAACATTATTCCATTTAGGCACATGGCAATGCACACACAACAGATTAACTGAAATCCCTAAGCAAAAAATGTAATTAACATTTTGATGGAAAACAGTAGAAAGGCATTCGCGTTGAGCAAAACATGTTAGATTACGATTGAATTGCTGCAGATTCATGTTTACGATAATATTGAAAGAACAAGTCCCAAAGGAGAAACACGCGGCTTCAGTATAAAGAACAGAAACAGGAGCCAGAACAAGAGAAATGTTATGTACGTGACGTCTGCTATTTGCAATCAATAGACTGGAAACAGAAGGAATTAAAATACTGTCTGGGGACATTAGATAAAGGGGACAGACTAAGTATAAATTATGCCACAAGATTTTTGACAAAGTTGTCATTAAGACTAAAACAAAAGGTAGATATATTAGTTGTCTAATGACAAACTTTATATTTTGCTCGAGGTGCAATAAGGATAATGGGTGGATAACTCAGACAGCTAAGAGAGATGCAGTGTGAGAATGTGCAGCATGGATGTGTGATGTGGCAGTGAAGATGGCTGTCTGCTATTGTGGGAATGTGTACCACTTGGGTAGTTGACCGCAAGCGGTCTGCAGGAGTACATTGCAAAAGCTTCAGGACCCTCGTGGTCCAGAGTGGACCCTAGACAGGAAACACATAATCTGATGGGAGGTTTTAAGGTGTGGTTATAAAAGTATGTGCATTGCTTGCAGAGTGCGAACATCTGTTGAGGAATAAAGACATCTGTTGCAGTGTGTGTGGCATTTTTTATTTGCATGCTCCCAGGCTGCGGAAGACACAACAAGTTGCTACGGGTAGGGAATACGAACCCCGAAGAAGCTGCTCTTCCTCAGAGTTTGCAAAGGTGCAGCAAACTCCTCATGCATGCCATGTGTGCACCAAATCGATGCAAAGCAATCTGTGATTGGTATATGTGGAGTCAAAGCCTTCTCCAGCCCACTCGTAGCCATTGAAGAAGTTAAAGGACCTGCAGAGGAGCTTATTCGGAAAGACCACTGAAGTCCCCTGATAGAGCTGAAAGAAGAGATACTGCGCTGCACCATTATACAGAGCCAACATCTATACAAAGCAAACACTAAATGCAGTGAGGACCAAGTATGAAAACAGAAACATACTCACTGCACAAGCAAGTAAAGTGCTATTTGACCTTTAAAATCAGACGAGGCGACCAGACCCAAGCAGATTCCTCCAGGGGATGATGTAGGAGCCTGGCCTGGTTTGTAGTGGGTACCTATGGTACTTACACCTTATACCAGTTCCACTTATCCCTTATTAGTAAAATGTTGTCAGTGTCTAGAAGCCAGGCTCTCTAGGGGTGGTGTGGATGAGCAGCCAAGGCCTAACTAGGAGACATGCAAAGCTCATGCAATACCACTGTAGTCACACAGTACTCACACACATGAGAGAAAACACACTCAGGACGATATTTATACTTTTTTAGCGCCGCATTTGAGCCATTTTTTTACGCAAAAGCGGCGCAAATTTACAAAATACAATTGTATTTTGTAAGTTTGCGCCGCTTTTGCGTAAAAAAATGACGCACCTGCGGCGCTAAAAAAGTATAAATATGGGCCTCAGTGTTATAAAAATAAAGTGTAGGAAAGCACCATCTTGCCTGGCATGTTGCCCCCATTTTTACTTATATATATGTTTGTTTTTGCCTCTGTCACTGGGATTCTGCTAGCCAGGACCCCAGTGCTCATAAAGTGTGCCCTGTATGTGTTCCCTGTGTGGTGCCTAACTGTATCACTGAGGCTCTGCTAACCAGAACCTCAGTGTTTATGCTCTCTCTCCTTTTAAAATTGTCACTGCAGGCTAGTGACTAATTTTACCAATTCTTATTGGCACACTGGAACACTCTTATAATTCCCTAGTATATGGTACCTAGGTACCCAGGGTATTGGGGTTCAGGAGATCCCTATGGTCTGCAGCATTTCTTTTGCCACCCATAGGAAGCTCAGACAATTCTTATACAGGACTGCCACTACAGCCTGAGTGAAATAACGTCCATGTTATTTCACAGCCATTTTACACTGCACTTAAGTAACTTATAAGCCACCTATATGTCTAACCCTCACTTAGTAAAGGTTATGTGCAAAGTTACCTATTATGAGGGCATGCTGGCACTATCCAAGGTGCCCCACATTGTTCATGGCAAATTTCCCAGACTTTGTGAGTGCAGGGACACCATTACACGCGTGAACTACATATAGGTCAATACCTGTATGTAGCGTCACAATGGTAACTCTGAACATGGCCATGTAACATGTCCAGGATAATAAAATTGTCACCCCAATACCATTCTGGTATTGTGGGGATAATTCCATGCACCCCTGGGGCTCCAGCCTAGAGCCCGGGTACTGCCAAACTAACTCTATCGGGTTTTCTCTGCAGCTACCGCTGCTGCCGACCCTCAGACAGCTTTCTGCCCCCCTGGGGCCTGGGCTGCCCAGTCCCAGGAAGGCAGAACAAAGGATTTCCTCTGAGAGAGGGTGTTACACCCTCTACCTTTGGAAATAGGTGTTAAAGGCCTGAGAGGAGTAGCCTCTCCTGGCCTCTGGAAATGCTTTGTAGGGCACAGATGGTGCCCTCCTTGCATAAGCCAGTCTACACCGGTTCAGGGATCCCCCCAGCCCTGCTCTGGCACGAAACTGGACAGAGGAAAGCGGAGTGACCACTCCCCTGACCAGCACCTCGCCAGGGGAGGTGCCCAGAGCTCCTCCAGTGTGTCCCAGACCTCTGCCATCTTGAATTCAGTGGTGTGAGGGCACAATGGGGACTTCGGTGTGGCCAGTGCCAGCAGGTGACATCAGAGACCCCTCCTGATACGTACTTACCTTTCTCTGTAGCCAATCCTCCTCTGAGGGCTATTTAGGGTCTCTCGTGTGGGTTTCTCATCCGATAATGAATGCAAGAGATCACCAGAGTTCCTCTGCACTTCTCTCTTCGACTTCTGCCAAGGATCGACCGCTGACTGCTCCAGGACGTCTGCAAAATCGCAACAAAGTAGCAAGAAGACTACCAGCAACATTGTAGCGTCTCATCCTGCCGGCTTTCTCAACTGTTTCTGGTGGCATGCTTTGAGGGCTGTCTGCCTTCACCCTGCACTGGAAGCCAAGAAGAAATCTCCTGTGGGTCGACGGAATCTTCCCCCTGCTAACGCAGGCACCAAACTTCTGCATCACCGGTCCTCTGGGTCCCCTCTCATCTTGACAAGCGTGGTCCCTGGAACACAGGAGCGTGATCCAAGTGTCCCCGATAGTCCAGTGGCCCTTCTGTCCAAATTCAGTGGATGTAAGTCCTTGCCTCCCCACGCCAGACAGTAATCCTGTGTACTGCTTGAACAGCAGCTGTTAGGGCTTCTGTGAAGTTTTGCAAGACTTCTTTTGTGCACAGCATAGACCAGGTCCCCAGCACTCCGTCCTGCATTGCCCAACTCGCTGATTTGGACTCCGACTTCGTGGGACCCTCTTTTGTTGTGCTGAGATGACCGCCGTGCTCAGATCTTCTGAATGCCTGCTCAGGTGCTTTTGTGGGTGCTGCCTGATTTTGTCTGGGCTCTATGTATTGCTGAGCGGTCCCTCTGTCCCCTCCTCCAAGGGGCGACCTCCTGGTCCTTCCTGGGCCCTGGCAGCATCCAAAATCTTCAACTGCAACTCTTGCAGCTGGCAAGGCTTGTTTGCAGTCTTTCTGTGTGGAAACAACTCTGCGTCCTCCAGCACGCCATGGGACATCTTCTGACCAAAGGAGCAGTTCCTGGTACCTTCTGTTGTTGCAGAATCTTCAGCTTCTTCCACCCAGAGGCAGCCCTTTTGCACCTTCATCCGGCGTGTAGTGGACTCCTGCCTCCCTGGGGACTTGCGTGACTCTTGGACTTGGTACCCTTCCTTTGCAGGTCGTCAGGTCCAGGAATCCATCTTCAGTGCTTTGCAGTCAGTTGTTGTCTTTACAGAATCCCCTATCTCGACTTTACTGTCTTTCCAGGGTAGTAGGGTAAGTTTACTCCTACTTTTCAGGGTCTTGGGGTGGTGTATCTTGGACACCCTTAGTGTTTTCTTACACTCCCAGCGACCCTCTACACATTAAATTAGGCCTGGGGTCCATCCGTGGTTTGCATTCCAGTTTTGGAGTATATGGTTTATGTTGCCCCTAGGCCTTTTGTCTCCTATTGCATTCTATTGTGTTCTACAGTGTTTGCACTACTTTTCTAACTGTTTACTTACCTGATTTTGGTTTGTGTGTATATTTTGTGTATATTACTTACCTCCTAAGGGAGTATATCCTCTGAGATACTTTTGGCATATTGTCACTAAAATAAAGTACCTTTATTTTTAGTAACTCTGAGTATTGGGTTTCTTATGATATAGTGCTAAGTGATATAAGTGGTATAGTAGGAGCTTTGCATGTCTCCTAGCTCAGCCTAAGCTGCTCTGCTATAGCTACCTCTATCAGCCTAAGCTGCTAGAACACTACTAATCTACTAATAAGGGATCATTGGACCTGGCACAAGGTGTAAGTACCATCAGGTACCCACTATAAGCCAGGCCAGCCTCCTACATTGGTGGTGCAGCGGTGGGATAAGTACTTGTAACTGCTTTACCCCTTTGTCATTGGCGCTTTTCATAAGAACATATACCAAATAATTCAGAATATACACAGTAACCTAAACAGTTTAACTTTCCTTCTCTAAAACTTTCTAAAACGTTTCTGAAAAGTTTCTGAAAACTTTTTAAAGTTTTCAAAAGTTTGAAAAAGTTGTTTTCTCTGTTCTTTAAAATGTCCCCAAAACATTTTTCTCTCTCTGTCCTAAACCTTTTCTGTCATGTCTGCAGTAGAGTTTACTCCCACAGTTGTCCTTGCAACATATGGGAATCTAAACTTTAAAAGTTTGATTGGTCTCTGCATTGAAAGAGGTTTAGCAATTGGTAAGAATCTTACGAAAGATCTTCTCCTTAGCCTTCTTCTAGAAAGTGGCCAAAACCAGTCCGGCCCATCCCAGGATCAGGAGGTAGAGGAGGGGGATACCCAGCCAGACTCAGAGGAGTCCCCTGAGGATGCTGGGGAGGGTTCTTCCAAGGACCTGTCAGCTAACAGGCCACCTAGTGACACTGGTAGTGGGAGGGGGGTCACACATTAGTAGGCCACCTTTCACTACTAAAGGCCAGGTTACTAGAGTCCAGTCAGTTATGGACAGGTCCAACTCTGCCAATTCCCACATTACTTCTGTGTCTCACAATTCCCAAGCTTCCCACCCTGAGGATAACTTAATTGAAAGGGAACTCAGAAAGCTGAGGTTTAAAGAGGCCAGGCTGAAGCTTAAACAGCAGCAGTTGGCCTTAGACAGGGAATCTCTGGATGTGGAAAGGGAAAGGCAGAGGTTGGGGTTAGTTCCCCATGGTGGCAGCAGCAGTGTTTTTGATAGCAATCCTGTGAGGGAGAGCAAGATTCCAGAAACCTGCATAAGATAGTCCCCCCTTACAAGAAGGGGATGACATTAACAAGTGGTTTGTTGCACTTGAGAGGGCCTGTATGGTACAGTTGGTCCCTCAAAGGCAGTGGGCTGCTATCTTGTGGCTATCTTTCACTGGTAAGGGTAGGGATAGGCTCCTTACTGTCAGAGAAAGTGATGCTAATAACTACAAAGTTTTGAAGGATGCTCTCTTGGATGGATTTGGCTTAACCACTGAACAATACAGAATTAAGTTCAGAGACACCAGAAAAGAGTTCTCTCAAGACTGGACAGACTTTGTAGACTGTTCAGTGAAGTCCTTGGAGGGTTGGTTACATGTCAGTAAGGTGACTGACTATGAAAGTCTGTATAATCTAATCCTGAGAGAGCATATTCTGAACAATTGTGTATCTGATTTGTTGCACCAGTACTTGGTAGACTCAGATCTGACCTCTCCCCAAGAATTGGGAAAGAAGGCAGACAAATGGGTCAGAACAAGAGTGAACAGAAAAGTTCATACAGGGGGTAACAAGGATGGCAAGAAGAAGGATGGGAAGTCTTCTGACAAGGGTGGGAACAAAGGTAAAAAACATTCTGAGTCTTTATCAGGCCCATAAAAATCCTCTGGGGGTGGTGGGTCCAAATCCTCTTCTCACAATCAGAAAAAGCCATGGTGTTATTTATGTAAAGTAAAAGGCCACTGGGCAAGTGATGAAACATGTGCAAAGAAAAACACCAAGGCTCCCACCACCACAACCCAAACTGCAACCTCTAGCGCCCCTATTAATAGCAGTGGTGGTGGGAAGTCTACTACAAATGGCCAATCCAAGGGTGTAGCTGGGATCACTATTGGTAGTGTAGTTGGGGTTGGTCTTGTTAGGGAGACCACAGAGGCTGTTTTAATCTCTTATGGTGGCATTGGCTTTGCCACCTTGGTTGCTTGTCCCCTCAATATGGGTAAGTACAAACAACTACCCCCTATTTAATGGTGTTGAGGCCTACAGGGACACAGGAGCCAGTGTAACTATGGTTATAGAGAAATTGGTTCACCCTGATCAACACCTACTTGGTCAGCAGTACCAAGTGACTGATGCTCACAATAACACACTTAGCCACCCCATGGCTGTTGTGAATCTCAACTGTGGGGGGGTTACTGGTCCAAAGAAAGTTGTGGTAGCCACTGAATTACCTGTAGATTGCTTACTAGTCAATGATTTGGAGACATCAGCTTGGTCTGAAGTGGAGTTGGAGGTTCATGAAGCAATGCTGGGCATTCCTGGGCATATATTTGCTTTCACAAGGGCTCAGGCCAAAAAGCAAAAAGGACAGCGAAACTTGGATCCTGGAACAATGGACCAAGTGCTCCCAAAAGCTAGGGGTAGGAAGGGTAAATCCTTGCCCACTACCCATCCCTCACCAGAAGATTCCCCTTTTGGGGAAGAGGAATCCTCTCCCTGTGCAGACCCTACCCCAGATGAGCTGGCAGCAGACACTGCTGAGCTTTTGGGTGCAGGGGGGCCTGCTAGGGACAAGCTGAGTGTGGCACAGCAGACCTGTCCCACACTAGAGGGTTTGAGAAAGCAAGCTGTCAAGCAGCAGAATGGGGATGTCAGTGATAGCCATACGGTGTATTGGGAAGACAACCTCCTGTATACTGAGTCAAGGGACCCTAAACCTGGAGCTGCCAGGAGATTGGTCACCCATTTTCAATACGTGGAGTTCCTTACTACCTTGGCACATGCCATTCCTTTGGCTGGGCATTTGGGCCAGAGTAAAACTTGGGACAGGCTTGTTCCCCTGTTTCACTGGCCTCATATGTCAGAGGACACCAAAAAGTGTTGTTGCTCTTGTGTGACCTGCCAAGCCAGTGGCAAGACTGGTGGCACTCCAAAGACCCCTTAATTCCACTTCCTGTGGTTGGGGTGCCCTTTGAAAGGGTAGGGGTTGACATTGTTGGCCCCCTTGGCACTCCAACAGCTTCAGGCAATAGGTTTATCCTTGTGGTAGTGGACCATGCCACCAGGTATACAGAAGCCATCCACTTAAGGACCACTACAGCTCCTGCAGTGGCAATGGCCCTCCTGGGAATCTTTTCCAGGGTGGGCTTCTCTAAGACATTGGTGTCAGACAGAGGTAGTAACTTCATGTCTGCATACCTCAAAGCAATGTGGAAGGAGTGTGGTGTAACATACAAGTTCACTACTCCTTATCATCCACAAACAAATGGTCTGGTTGAGAGGTTTAATAAAACTCTCAAAGGTATGATAATGGGACTCCCTGAAAAACTCAGAAGGAGATGGGATGTCCTGTTACCTTGCCTCCTTTTCGCTTACAGGGATGTACCCCAAAAAAGAGTGGGCTTTAGCCCCTTTGAACTCCTCTTTGGGCACCCTGTGAGAGGTCCCCTTGCACTTGTTAAGGAGGGTTGGGAACAACCTTTAAAAGCTCCTAAACAGGACATTTTGGATTATGTACTTGGCCTAAGATCATGAATGGCTGAGTACATGAAAAGGGCCAGTAAAAACCTTCAGGCCAGCCAGGAGCTGCAAAAGCAATGGCATGACCAGAAGGCTGGCCTGACCCAGTACGACCCAGGACAGAAGGTGTGGGTATTGGAGCCTGGCTGATGAAGGGTGATACCCTGAAACCGGTCCTAGGATGCTTGTTTCAAGTCCAGGAAGGACTTGGCTTGGCAGTTCCGGCTGGACTGTTCCTATGGGGAACAGGGTCAAGACTGATTTGCATATAGCTGGGTGCAAGCTGGCAAAAAGCGACAGATTTAGGCCCAGATCTCTGTACTGGGGGTAAATGTTTGACATTGTTCAGCATTCCGTCCATCACTTGTTCTTTTTGCATTTGTTGCCCCAAGTGGGAAGGGTATGCCCAGACGTGGGTCCTGTGCTCCCCATGCCACTGGAATCAAACTAGCCTGGCTGCTGAAGGGTGATACCGTGAAACCGGTCCTAGGATGCTTGTTTCCAGTCCAGGAAGGACTTGGCTTGGCAGTTCGGGCTGGACTGTTCCTATGGGGTACAGGGTCAAGACTGATTTTCATATAGCTGGGTCCAAACTGGAACGGCATGGATAGCAAAAAAACAATGGATTTAGGCCCAGATCTCTGTACTGGGGGTGAATGTTTGACATTGTTCAGCATTCCGTCCATCACTTGTTTTTTTTGCATTTGTTGCCCCAAGTGGGAAGGGTATGCCCAGAAGTGGGTCCCGTGCTCCACATGCCACTGGAATTAAGCTAGCCTGGCTGATGAGGGTGATACCCTGAAACTGGTCCTAGGATGCTTGTTTCCAGTCCAGGAAGGGCTTGGCTTGGCAGTTCGGGCTGGACTGTTCCTATGGGGAACAGGGTCAAGACTGATTTGCATATAGCTGGGTCCAAACTGGAACGGCATGGGTGGCAAAAAAACGATGGATTTAGGCCCAAATTTCTGTACTGGGGGTAAATGTTTGATATTGTTCAGCAGTCCGTCCATCACTTGTTCTTTTTGCATGATAATGGGACTCCCTGAAAAACTCAGAAGGAGATGGGATGTCCTGTTACCTTGCCTCCTTTTCGCTTACAGGGACGTACCCCAAAAAGGAGTGGGCTTTATCCTCCTTGAACTCCTCTTTGGGCACCCTGTGAGAGGTCCCCTTGCACCTGTTAAGGAGGGTTGGGAACAACCTTTAAAAGCTCCTAAACACGAATTGTGGATTATGTACTTGGCCTAAGATCATGAATGGCTGAGTACATGAAAAAGGCCAGTAAAAACCTTCAGGCCAGCCAGGAGCTGCAAAGGCAATGGCCTGACCAGAAGGCTGTCCTGCCCCAGTACCACCCAGGACAGAAGGTGTGGGTATGGCCCCAAGAGCACTCCAGAACATATGGAGTGGACCCCATCTAATTGTTAAGAAAAAGGGTGCGATTACCTACTTGGTAGACCTGTGCACTGCCAGGAGTCCCCTTAGGGTGCTCCATGTCAGCCGCCTGAAACCCTATGACAGGGCTGATCTCACCCTGCTCATGGCAACTGATGAGGGACAGGAAGAAGAGAGTGACCCTCTCCCTGATCTCTTCTCCACCACTGAAGCTTATGGCTTAGTGGAGGGAGTAGTACTGACAGATTGTTTTACTGCTGAGCAGAAAGATAACTGTGTAAATCTTTTAAGCCAGTTTTCTGAACTCTTCTCACTGATACCAGGTACCACTACTTGGTGTGAGCATACAATCAATACTGGAGACAGTTTACCTGTCAAGAGTAAGATTTATAGGCAGCCTGACCATGTCAGGAACTGCATTAAACAAGAGGTTCTGAAAATGTTAGACTTAGGAGTGATTTAGTCTTCAGAAAGCCCATGGGCTAGCCCAGTGGTGCTTGTTCCAAAACCTCACAGTAAGGATGGTAAAAGAGAGATGAGGTTTTGTGTTGACTATAGAGGGCTCAACCAAGCAACCAAGACAGATGCTCACCCTATACCCAGGGCAGATTAGCTGATTGATACACTGGCTTCTGCCAAGTATCTGAGCACTTTTGATTTAACTGCAGGGTATTGGCAGATTAAATTATCAGAAGATGCTAAACCCAAAACTGCATTTTCAACCATTGGAGGGCACTATCAATTCACTGAGATGCCTCTTGGTCTGAAGAATGCACCTGCCACTTTTCAAAGGTTAGTGAACACAGTCCTGCAAGGGATAAACAGAAAAAGAACACCGCACACAGGACAATTTCTTTTTGAGTAAAGCAAGAGTCCTATAGATAACAAATGATGTCGAAACACGTGTTGGCTGTGTTTGCAGTGAAGTACAGTGTGTACCCTGAACACCATAATCCTGTCAATAAAGAACATCATCTGCCAAATATTGTCTGACTTGGACATCATGCATTGTTCATCCCGTCTACTCAATGGATATTAGACATCATTTGTTATCTATTGGACTCTTGCTTTACTCAAAATAAATTTGGCCTGTGTGCGGTGTTCTTTTTCTGTTTATCTCTACTTGTGCTAAAGAGAGCTTTCTTCTCTCCTTGACACTTGACTTTGCCCATGGGTGGTAGGGCATTAAGTTCACCAGCACCTTGTTTGTATTTTCTTTATATTTAAATAATTGTGTTTACTCTTTCACCTTTACTACCCTCTTTGTTTAGCTTTACAGTCCTGCAAGGGTTGGAAGCTTTTAGTGCAGCATTTCTAGATGATATAGCTGTCTTTAGCTCCACCTGGGATGATCACCTGGTCCACCTGTGGAAAGTTTTGGAGGCCCTGCAAAATGCAGGCCTCACTATCAAGGCCTCAAAGTGCCAGATAGGGCAGGGAAAAGTGGTTTATCTGGGCCACCTAGTAGGTGGAGAACAGATTGCACCACTGCAGGGCAAGATCCAGACCATTATGGAATGGGCTCCCCCTACAACTCAAACCCAGATGAGAGCCTTTCTAGGTCTCACAGGGTACTATAGGAGGTTTATTAAGAATTATGGCTCCATTGCAGCTCCTCTTAATGACCTCACTAGTAAGAAAATGCCTAAAAAGGTATTGTGGACAGCCAGCTGTCAAAAAGCTTTTGATGAGCTCAAACAGGCTATGTGCTCTGCACCTGTCATAAAAAGCCCTTGCTACTCCAAAAAGTTCAAAGTCCAGACTGATGCTTCTGAATTGGGGGTTGGGGCAGTGCTATCACAGTTTAATACTGAGGGCCAAGATCAACCTGTTGCTTTCATCAGCATGAGGTTGACCCCTAGAGAAAAGTGTTGGTCTGCCATAGAGAGGGAGGCCTTTGCTGTGGTCTGGGCACTGAAAACGTTGAGACCATACCTGTTTGGTACTAACTTTAATGTTCAGAGAGACCACAAACCTCTACTTTGGCTAAAACAAATGAAAGGTGAAAACCCTAAATTGTTGAGGTGGTCAATATCCCTACAGGGAATGGACTATACAGTGGAACATAGACCTGGGAGTAACCACTCCAATGCAGATGGACTCTCCAGATATTTTCACTTAGACAATGAAGACTCATCTGGGCAAGGTTAGCCTTATTGTCCCTTGTTTGGGAGGGGTGGGGGTTGTGTAGGAAAGTACCATCTTGCCTGGCATGTTACCCCCATTTTTACTTATATATAAGTTTGTTTTTGAATGTGTCACTGGGATCCTGATAGCCAGGACCCCAGTGTTCATAAAATGTGCCCTGTATGTGTTCCCTGTGTGGTGCCTAACTGTATCACTGAGGCTCTGCTAACCAGAACCTTACTGTTTATGCTCTCTCTGCTTTTAAAATTGTCACTGCAGGCTAGTGACTAATTTTACCAATTCTGATTGGCACACTGGAACACCCTTATAATTCCCTAGTATATGGTACCTAGGCATCGAGGGTACTGGGGTTCCAGGAGATCCCTATGGGCTGCAGCATTTCTTTCGCCACTTATAGGGAGCTCAGACATTTCTTACACAGGACTGCCACTGCAGCCTGAGTGAAATAACGTCCACGTTATATCACAGCCATCTTACACTGCACTTAAGTAACTTATAAGTCACCTATATGTCTAACCCACACTTAGTGAAGGTTAGGTGCAAACCTACTTAATAGAGGGCACACCATGACCCCATTCAGCAGGTCCCCATGCCTGGTACCCCATGACAGGTTTCCTGTCCAGCTTCGCATGCTGCCGTGCTTACATCTACTTCATGTTTCAGCTTTAATACCTTCCTCTTCTCATTCTGTGCTGCCACTCTCTGATCTCTCTCTGCTTTTTCCTCTTTGTTGCCCATGTCTTTTTTTGATCTCTCTCTTCTTTTTCCTCTTTGTTGCCTGTTTCTCTAGTTTAATCACTCTCTGCTTCTCTCTGCTGCCGTTTAATTGTTTTCACCTCTTTCTGTTCCTGTCCAGTATATTTCCTGCATATAAGCAAAATTAGACCACCGCACACAATCAATTCTAGTATAACACAAGTCTGTTACAATATGTAATGTCTGGTTTCCATTGGATAGATGAAACAAACATGTACGTCGGTGTTCACATCAGTTTCTCTGACAAATGATCTCTTCCTGCATATGTTCCCCTTTCCATTCCTGCCCTTTCTGCCTCGCTTCTCGCCCCCTCCCACCCACTTCTTGCCCTTTCCCTCATCCTGCTCCCACCACCCAGCACCCCTCTCTCTCCCCAGGACGTACTTATCCAAGGCCACAGTGTGGCTGTGCAGTTGGTGCATGTAGTGGTTGTGCTGCTGGCTCGCCAAAGGTACACCAAAAGCAAGCCCGTCTGCATCCATCTGAGCCTTGACCGCACACAGATCCACGAACAATGGCTCCCCTACCACCCACAGCTATACTGCGGAGGTTCTCTGGTCTCTGGACTCTGGATGCTGCAACAGCAACTGCTGCACCTCCTGCCTGGAGCAACCAAAAGACCCTTCACCTGCTGTCTCTTCCATTTCTCCTACAAGATAGGGCCATCGATCTACACAGGACCCCACACCTGCCTGGAAGCCCACAAACTACCTATTGCCACTCAAGTGCATCTTGCTCAGCGCTTGAACTCTTTGCAAGCATGGCAGAAAGTTATGGTACACTATCACCTCCTTCTCCACACCCTAGGTCACACATATACTTTAATTTATCACTGCTCTGTGTACTAAATTTTGGACATGGCTTCTTTTGATGACAATCATGATACTTTAGCTGTTGAACTATTCGATAAAAAATCTACCTTTATCCCCACCGGGACCAACTCTAGTATTAAGGAAGGTCTTAGACAAAAATTCATCAGACTTGAAAGACTGAAAAACAAGAACTAGCCAGGTGATGGGATGCTACCACACTCAAGTGATACATTGAGTTAAAACAAGTTCTTAGGGGGTTATGTGTAATTATTTTTCCATCTTTTGACGATCTTGACGATCTTGACCCAGATCTTCTAGGGGAATGGGAACACCTAATTTCTTCTACGTCCATGATGAACATACTCATCAAACATGCCGATAGAAAAAGGGACAAGTTACTACTTGAAATCTCTGCTTTAGAGGAAAAATAAAAAATGTGAATCTCCCGGAGGCAACCAAAAAAAATTATAACATATTGAGAGACATACTTAACGGTTACCAACTGTACATAAAGGACAAAAAACACAGAAAACTCACTAGAGATGAAAATGATTATGTGAAAGGTCGCATCTATACTTTTGCTCGCCGATTTGACCAGGTTAACAATGAATGTAACACGAAGAGCAGTGAAACTAATCTCTTAGATGTGTCAACTCCCAGTAGCCTTTCAGACGTCTCCAATCTCTCAAATACTAGTGTGGACCCCTCTACAGAAGGATCCGCTACTAATTTGCCTCTACAGAGTGTTCCCAAGCCCTCACCTTTTTTAGATGAACTGGGTCGCTACAGAAAGGGTATACGGCAGAATTACAACAGGCTCCCAAACGCAAACCCACCCATAGGGGTGGGAAGAAACACAGTGGGAGACAAAAATGAGGGCGTGACCACTCGCTCCATCGCCAGGACTCAGAAAACTTGAATTGTTGTACTGTTCCGTTACCCCCCTCACCTATGATTGATTCAGTACAGGTTATTAACTTGTCCAAGCTGATACTGATTAATAACAAAATAAATATTCTGCAAAAAGGCTTGGGTTTCTGTCCTGTTTACAGACCAGATTTCACAGAAATCCATATAGATCTATTCAAGTACATACGTCGACTTAAATTGAAGAAATTCTTTCTTAATAAAGCAATACACAACAAGGTACCCAATCCCATCCAACGTACATGTAATAGATCCATAAGCGACATACGTGACATTCAGACTGTTCTATCACTGGATCCTACTACTCCTTCTGGAGTGAGCATGGAGGACTTACTCTCTTACCTGAACATCCAACCTAATTTGGATCTTGACAGTGGTCTAAAACCTAAATCGACCTTTGTTCCCATATTACCCCCTGACAACAATATTGATGTCTTTTATAAGGCTGTAAGTACTGATCTTTTTGAATTGGAGGACAAACTCAGGACACACACTCGTAGAATGAGAAATAACTTAAACCATAAGGAGTTCTTGGCCTTACAGAGACTTTCTACTTGCACGGACATCATTCTTAGAGAAGCTGACAAAGGGGGTAATGTGGTGGTTATGAATAGATCGGACTAGGTGTCTGAGATTGACAGACAGCTAAGTGACACTACAGCCTACTCATACTTACCAGTGAACCCCCTACACAAAGTTGTCAACCTAATTGAGGATAGACTGACGTATTGGAAGAACATGTTTCTTATCTCTGACCAAGAATGCAGATTTTTGTCCAATAGTACACCTAGGGCACCTTGTATTTATATTCTACCTAAAGTTCACAAACCTGGACTGTTTCCACCTGGTAGGCCAATCATTTCTGGTATAGGCTCACCTACTGAACAAATTTCAGAATTTATTGACTCATTCTTACAACCTCTGGTATGCAATCTACCATCATATATACAGGATTCTAGAGACTTATTGTGTCAATTGGAGGACATCGACTGGTCGGAGGAGTATACTTTTGTAACTTTGGACGTCAGTTCATTGTACACTTCCATTCCGCTGGAAAAGGGTTTGGAAATGCTCTCCATAACATTTGCTGACCGTGATGCTCCCTTATATGAACATACTCAAATGCTTCTGGATCTCACTAGGTTAGTTCTAGAGAATAACGTGCTCCTACATAATGGACGTTGGTATCAGCAGTGCCAGGGGGTTGCTATGGGTGACACATTTTCGCCTTCCTATGCCAACCTCTATATAGGACAATTCGAAAAACGCCATCTTTGGTCCAACTGCCCCACTCAGATTACCCAAAATATTTTATTCTGGGGCAGATATATTGATGATATTTTCACCACATGGACAGGCAGCATCCCTGACTTGAAACTTCTTATTGATCATCTCAATACAAATGACTTCAATCTCTCCTTTACTTACAAAAGTAATAGCACCCAAATTGAATTTCTTGATCTCCTATTATATGTGACCGGGAATAAGATTTCATCCAGATTGTATAGGAAACCTACAGCTTGTAACTCTATTCTCCACGCACGCAGCGCACATCCTAAATCTCAGATCCAGGCTATACCATATGGTGAGATGGTATGGATACGTCGCAACTGTAGTGATGATAACATTTTCTCAGAAGAACTTGGAGACCTGGCACAACGTTTTCGTGCCAGAGGATACTCGGAAGATCTCCAAGGCTAACAAACGAAATACATTGAGACAACGCCAATCCTTACTTATCAGAGGCCGTACCAAACACACCCAATCGGCAAAGAGGAAAAAACCCATTCCTTTCATTACTAGGTTTAGCCCCGCCAGTACGCTAATATATCAGATACTAAAAAAACACTGGCACATATTACTACTAGATGCTGGCTTGACTTCTGTAATCAATAAAACACCATCTATTACACACAGCAGGGGTAAAACGTTGAGAAACCTTTTATGTCCTAGTTTCCTAACACCTTCTACTAAGACATCACAGCCGACTTAGCTCTCTAACAAACCTACTGGCTTTTATAAATGTGGATGTTGTGTGTCCTGCTCTATGGCTCTCAACAAAACAACATCTTTTTCTTACAATACCAATATTACTCACCACATCAGACACTTTATTAACTGTAATACTAAGTATACTGTTTACTGCATCATTTGCGTGTGTGGATTAATATACGTGGGCAGTACCATTCGTCCACTAAAAGAGCAAATTCAAGAACACATTAGAGCAATCAGGAACCATACTTCAAACTACCCTCTTGCGACACACTTCAACCTTTTGCACGGGGAGAATGACATTCTCAACATTAGGGGCCAGATGTATGAAAAGTTTTTGCACTCGCAAATGGTGCGAATCGCAAAAATCGTCCGTTTGCGAGTGCAAAAATGTGCTCTGCGATGCATGAAAGGCATTCGCAGACCAAAAACAAGAAATCAATTTTTTTGCGTTGCAACCTGGTTTTGCAAGTCGCATTTTGCGATTCGGTATTTCCAGTAGGAAATTGCGAGGTGCAAAATGCGATTTGCAAATTCCAAGTCACAAATAGATGCATCAAAAAATCGCAATTTGCGAATTTTCGCAGAATGGCATTTTGCACATGCAAAATACCACTAAGTGAAACCAGGTGGTAACCAGGTGCAACCTATATAAAGAGGCCCAGAATGCCTCAGACTCTTTTCCACAATGGCTGCACTCTACGTCATGGCGAGGAGGATGAGGATCTTGGCAGGTTTGAGGAGAGGGAGGAGGAGACAGGAGCGCATTTTCAGAGTGCGCATTACACTATTTGACATGACAGAGGAGGAAATATTTGAGAGGTATAGGTTGAACTCAGCCATGATACTTGATCTGATAGCTGAGCTACAACCCATACTGCAGTGCAGAACACTAAGGACTCACAGCATACCCACCCATGTGCAGGTATTATGTTCCCTACACCTACTCGCGTCAGGGAGCTATCAAGGGGTCATAGCAGCGGCTGGGGGGGTTTCACAGAGTACCCTCTCCAGATTTTTCAATGCATTTATCAACACCATGCTAAGCAAACTCCAACAGTACATCAGATTCCCCCACACCCCACAGGAAATCCAGCAGACAAAAATAGAGTTTTACCAGATAGCACAGTTCCCCCACATCCTAGGTGCCATAGATGGCACATATGTGGCAATCTGTCCACCATCAGCCACAGAGTATGTGTACCGAAACCGTAAATACCAACATTCCATGAATATTCAGGTGATATGCAATGCCTCCTATATCATAACTGATCTCGTGGCCAGGTACCCAGGGAGCACACATGATTCGTACATCTTTCGCCACAGCGGCATTCACACAAGACTGCGAGCTGGGGAGTTTGGTGAAGGATATCTACTAGGTAATGTCACTCTGAACACTGGTGCATAGATGGCGAACCCATGTCAGATGGCTCAGTTACTCATCACACCTTCTGTCCCTTCCAGGAGACAGTGCCTACGCAGTGCGCACCTACATGATGACGCCCTACCTCAATCCCACAACACCAGCAGAACGGAGATACAATGCAGCACACAGGGCAACCCGCAACGTGGTGGAGCGCACATTTGGACTGCTGAAGAGTAGCTTCCATTGCCTCCACAAAAGTGGAGGGGCACTACAGTACAGTCCAGAGACCACATGTAGAATAGTGGCTACTTGTGTAATCTTGCACAATATAGCTACAACCAGGGGAATACCTATAGAAATCAGTGACACTGAATCAGATGAGGATGACAATCCCATGCCACCTCTACAGCCAGCAGACAGGACCAGTGCAGCAGAGGGAAGGCAAAGGCGTGCCGACATCACACACAACCATTTCAGACGTGAGTATGAATGACACAAATCCACTGACAACTGTACCTGTAGTGATATGAATTTATTACCTTACGTCAGGTAATGAATGAGTGATAACTAAAGTAAACAGGTGATGTTAGAAACGCAAATTAACAAATAAACAGAGTCACGCACTATTCCGTCATAGTGGCAACAGCAGTGTAATGGCGGCAAGAGTCACTTTCTCCTCCCACGCACACCACTCGGGTGCCCAGTTAAGTCACTGGCACCTTGATTGTCACCTTCAGTGCCAGTGCTGTGCCTGGCACTGCACCGTCTGGTGTCTGCTGCTGGTACGGCAACACTACTGAGGCTTGAACTGTCCTCAGTGACCCCCAAGGCTACCTCACTGGGAGTGGCAGATCTCTGTCCCATTACATGTTCAATCACATTTGTGATGTGCACAAGTCCCTGGACAACGTCCTTGCTGGTATGTGCAGCCTCCACTTGTGCCGCATCTGCGCGACGGGCGATTAGTGCTGTTGAGTTCGCCATCCTGTTGGAGGACCTGCAGTAGCTGCCAAACATTGTCCGGAATCTGTGTTCCTGTCTGCGCCGGCTAACCCTTTCATGGCGCAGCTCCTGGCAGAGGTCACGAACTGCACTAGTTAGGTCCCTGGTGTCCTCAGAAGCCTGCACCTGTCCCTCACGCAGCTGTGTAATGTTGCTATTTAGTGCGTCCAGTTGCCGATGCAGGCCCATCATGTGTCGGTTGTGCAGTCACAGGTTCCGGTCCAAACTAAGTGTTCGCTTGTTTTGCAGGTGCTGCTGCTGCAACATAGCAGCCTCAAGGCCCCCGAACAAGGACGGACTCTCACCTGCCTCATGAGGTTGCTGCTGGGACTCTGTTGCAATCCTGCGTGGTGCTGGCTGACCCCTGCCCTCCAGAATCTGGCTGAGCCTGTCTGGTGCAGACGGTGTGCTTGGCCCTTCCTGCTGCACATCCGAGTCGCCGCTGAACTCTGGCAGTGGTAGTGCCCTGGGCCTGTGGCGGGCAGTGGAGATGTGGAGGGACCCACTGGTGTTGGTGTCTGAGGGCTGATGGGTGTCCGTCTCCCCTACTCATGGACTGTGTGTGGCTGCTGGGCCTGGCCCACCTGCAACAACAATATGCAGCATGTCAGTTCTGTATGTTACATTATCTCTCAGAAAATGGCAATAAAGGTACAGGTACTGCTCTACACGGTGTTGTGTGTGTTGTGTTACCTTGGGTGTCACTATACTTCATTACATTGTTCTGCTACTGTCTGTACTAGCTTGTGGACCGCAACTCCCATAATGCATTGTTGTGCTGCTTCTAAGATGTGGACTGGTCTACTTCACACACTGCTTCACATTACATGCTAATTCCTAAGGGGCTTTTGTGCATACACATATCGGGTTCACAAACAACATTGCACTTACCTTGGCTGGTACTCGGTGTACCGGAGGTGTGGATGTCTGTGACCCCTGTCACAGCTTCAGGGAGGAGTGTGGATTCCACCAGGTCCTCCAATGGTGTGGATGGTGCTTCGGTTGGTGGTCCGCCACCTGTACCCCTGGCCTCCGCAAGTCTCCTTGCCACCCTCTCCTTTGCACAGGAGCGCAGGTCGTACCACCTTTTTTTTAATCTCCTCTATGGAGCGCTGTGCCACTCCAATGGCGCATATTTTTGCTTGAATGTCCAGCCATAATCTTCTTTTTTTGCTCTCAGGAACCTGGAGTGAAGATATCCCGAACAGGCGGTCATGGCTCCTCACCACCTCTTCAGTCAGGACCTCAAGCTCCTGTTCACTAAATTTAAGCTTGCGCTTCCTTTCTTGCTTCTCCTGTGCTGGTCCTGGGGTCTCAATCCTGGCTCAGGTGTTTCTGCTCCTGCTGAGTGCTGCTCTGTGTGGCTGGGCTGCTCTCTCTCAGGATGCTGGTTTGGGTGTGGTACCTGAAACTGCCTGGGATGACTCATTTCCTGCTGGTGATGTCATCAGGCTCCTCCAGGTGTGCATTCTCGAACTTTCTTGCAATTTGCGATTTTGTACCGAATCGCAAAAAAATCTCAAATTGCGAGAATGCAAATTGCGATTCTGTAAATGGGCCTCGCAAACCACAAATAGCGATTTTTAAGAAATCGCTAATTCCGAATCGCAATTTTGTTACATGGCCAATGGCGACTCGGAAATAGGGATTTCTTAAAAATCGCTATTTGCGATTCGCAAGCTCATGTTTTCATACATCTGGCCCTAGATTTCATGGAATTGCCCATGCAGATGTTTCGCCCAGATTTGGTAACAGTACAAAAGACCTACGCAGATGTGAGGCCAAATGGATACTAAAACTTCGGGCTGTAGAGTTGGGCCTCAACATGCACCGAGAGTTCCATGTTTTCCTCAGTTAGCCGTGTCGCATCTTGTTTTTTCATGTTTTACTTTCCCTTTTCATACCCTTGGTGTAATTAGGATATGCTACATCACCTAACCGTGTTCACATAGAATTACCATTTCTGTGTATTTTGTACCTTAAAGTGTTTGCACCCCAATATGAAACTGCACCTTGCGACAAGAACTTTACTCTGTCATGCTGATGGTATATGCCTATCTATGCCAATAGTTACCATACTCATCTAATATATGTTTGTATTATCAATGTCCTCTTTCTGACTAGAGATGTATAATTGCTCATAAACCCACATTACTTTGTCTGCATGTAATGAATTTCTTTGTTTTTGGCTCCGTTATGTTTGTAGAATATACATGTGTTTCTTTTATTATATGTTATTAATCATCATGGATATATGAAGTTTATGTTATATTTCCCTTATTGTCCTCATCATGCTTGTTTTCTCTACTTTCTCTACTTGTCTTTCTTTTGGACCGGCCTTGCATGTGTCCAACTATTTTACCATTTTTGCACTTGTCACTAATGCGGTGTTTGTTTTACGTACTATATTCTATGGCGTCTTCTTGTGTTATATCTTATGGCACTTCCATTTGCCTTTACATACATTTCATTTTTCTTTCCAACTTGCCCTGGCATAGACGTTGGTTAAACAGTCTTTTCTTTGTAGTATCGCATCATGTACTCTATTCAGTTTGATGTTCCAATATGGCTGCCATGCAGCCAGTGTTCTGTTTACTTTGTACTTTTCTTATTAATGCAGTAGTCCTATTTTGATTTCTACTGCTCTCACGCGCTTACTTATGGTCGCATGCACTACGACGTACCGACTGTTTGTCGGCACGACCACAGCACTTGGGACCTCAGACACCTGTCCGCTACGGTGAGTTGAGGCTGGGTCATACACTTCTTTTGCTATTCTGGACAGAGTTTCTTTTTAGATACGGCTCGCTTTGACATACAGGGCGCTCTGAGTGGAGCGTGATAGCATACTATTCTTCTCTCCTTACAACATATGGGCGGTAACTATGGGCGGTTCTTAGTTTCTTGAAGTTATGACTTCTGTCATTCAGCCATGGCTTTTTTTGTTGCCCCATTTAATTGCTTGGAGGGCGTTAATTGTTTATATATACTCTAACTACATTAGTGTTATTCTGGAAAAATTAGACCTTAATCTATTTGATCTACATTAGATCCCCATGTGTTCCTTACTCTGGTGTACCTAATTGATTCATCTAACTTGACGCTTGATGTTATGGCTATTTTGTGATTAGGAATTCTCTTTGCATATAATATCCCTTGGTTGTGTGTACTTTTTGGGGTTATATGTACACAGTGTACGTATTTTCTGGGCGTTTGGGAATGACGCTTATGTTGTTTTCATTTTCCAAAGGTTATTTTTAGCTATGACTTCTTTCATTTCTTTTTAGAACTTGTCTTGGACTTATCATGGTCTACCGTACTGACTAACCTGTCTCTACCTTGGACATTTTCGCACACTAGAAGTTCTGATTTCGGATAGCCCAATTTCAGGTATTTCCCAGATTTTAGAGGTTGTTGGGTTCCTAGCATCGTTTGTGTACGGGTAGTACATGCGCTTTTGCGCTCTTTGTAGGTTTTACATATAACCGTTGGTTTTCGCATTATCTCCCTTTCTTACGTTTCCAGACGCAAAGACTCACACTACCTTTATGATTGACTTATTGAATTTGTCGTGCCATCATCACGCCCAAATAGGTACGACCATTTCTGGTACCACCGTTCCACTTTTCCCGGTTTCTTTATTGACTTTTTACTTTATCTGGACTATTCACAATCTCGATTCTCTCCTAAAGTATTGCACTGAGGTGTATTGCATGTATTGAAACTGTATTCATCTCTTTATTTTATCTATGTTCTGCAGTGTGTCTTTCTTCTCTTTTTTGCCGGGTCTTTTTTTGGCATGTCACACATAGTGTTTTTTTGATATCTTTTTGTGACTTTTGGTGGTTTGGCCATGTCCATGACTTTTATATTTGACTGCTCATTCTTTGGGATACTCCCATTCTTTATATGGTGACTATACAGAGATCACAAATTAAGTAAACTTCTGTTATCTGACCACTATTATTTGATGATGTACATTTATTTATCAGTTTCCATGTAAGCAGAATTACATAGTATGTATATATATGCTTTTCTACAGCCTTGAAAAAGTAACCAGCGTGACGAAACATGTGTTGGCTGTGTCTGCAGTGAAGTACTTTGTTTACTAAAATACAACGCTTTTGACAATAAAGACATCATTTGTCAAGGAAACTGATGTGAACACCGACGTACATGTTTGTTTCATCTATCCAATGGAAACCAGACATTACATATTGTAACAGACTTGTGTTATACTAGAATTGATTGTGTGCGGTGGTCTAATCTTGCTTAGGTGCAAAGTTACTTAGTGTGAGGGCACCCTGGCAGTAGCCAAGGTGCCCCCACATTGTTCAGGGCAAATGCCCTGGACTTTGTAAGTGCGGAGACACCATTATAGGCGTGAACTACATATAGGTCAATACCTATATGTAGTGTCACAATGGTAACTCCGAACATGGCCATGTAACATGTCTAGAATCATGGAATTGTCACTGCAATACCATTCTGGTATTGGGGGGACAATTCCATGCATCCCCGGGGCTCCAGCATAGAGCCCGGGTCTTTCAAACTAACATTCTGGGGTTTTCTCTGCAGCTACCGCTGCTGCCAACCCTTAGACAGGTTTCTGCCCCCCTGGGGCATGGGCAGCCCAGTCCCAGGAAGGCAGAACAAAGGATTTCCTATGAGAGAGGGTGTTACACCCTCTCCTTTTGGAAATAGATGTTAAGGGCCTGAGAGGAGTAGCCTCTCCTGGCCTCTGGAAATGCTTTGTAGGACACAGATGGTGCCCTCCTTGCATGAGCCAGTCTACACCGGTTCAGGGATCCCCCCAGCCCTGCTCTGGCATGAAACTGGACAAAGGAAAGGGGAGTGACCACTCACCTGACCAGCACCTCCCAGGGGAGGTGCCCAGTGCTCCTCCAGTGTGTCCCAGACCTCTGCCATCATGAATGAAGAGGCGGGAGGGCACAATGGGGATCTCTGAGTGGCCAGTGCCAGCAGGACACGTCAGAGACCCCTCCAGATGGGTGCTTACCTCCCTCTGTAGCCAATCCTCCTCTGAGGGCTATTTAGGGTCTCTCCTGTGGGCTTCTCATCAGATAACGAATGTAAGAGCTCACCAGAGTTCCTCTGCACTTCTCTCTTTGAACTTCTGCCAAGGATCGACCGCTGACTGTTCCAGGATGCCTGCAAAACTGCAACAAAGTAGCAAGAAGACTGCCAGCAACATTGTAGCGCCTCATCCTGCCCGCTTTCTCGACTGTTTCTTGGTGGTGCATGCTCTGAGGGCTGTCTGCCTTCACCCTGCACTGTAAGCCAAAAAGAAATCTCCTGTGGGTCGACGGAATCTTCCCCCTGCCAACGCAGGCACCAAACTTCTGCATCACTGGTCCTCTGGGTCCCCTATCATCTTGACGAACGTGGTCCCTGGAACACAGGAGCTGGATCCAAGTGTCACCGACAGTCCAGTGGCCCTTCTGTCCAAATTTGGTGGAGGTAAGTCCTTGCCTCCCCACGCCAGACAGTAATCCTGCGTACTGCGTGAACTGCAGCTGCTAGGGCTTCTGTGCACTTTTGCAAGACTTCCTTTGTGCACAGCATAGCCCAGGTTCCCAGCACTCCATCCTGCATTGCCCAACTCGCTGAGTTGGACTCCGACTTCGTGGGGCCCTCTTTTGTTGTGCTGAGACGACCGCCATGCTCAGATCTTCTGAGTGCCTTTTCAGGTACTTCTGCGGGTGCTGCCTGCTTCTGTGTGGGCTCTCTGTATTGCTGAGTGCCCCCTCTGTCTCCTCCTCCAAGGAGCGACCTCCAGGTCCTTCCTGGACCCTGGCAGCCCCCAAAACCTTCAGCCGCGACTCTTGCAGCTAGCAAGGATTGTTTGTGGTCTTTCTGCGTGGAAACCACTCTGCGTCCTCCAGCACACCATGGGACATCTTCTGGCCAAAGGAGAAGTTCCTGGCACCTTCCGTTGTTGCAGAATCTCAGCAACTCAGAGAACCCTTAGAAGACCAGGCAGCATGCACGGGAGTCCCACCGCATGGGGACAAAGGAGTTGCTAATGACAGTTGTTGCAGCACTACACAAAAGGATCCAACGCCACCGGGGAACAACTCACAGAGCTGAGCATCAAAAGATAAAGTGCTGGGGATCTGGGCTATGTTGTGCATGAAGAATTTCTTGGAGAGGCACACAGAAGCCCTAGGAGCTGCAAAACACTTGGTGCACAGGCGTACTGTTGGGCACAGGGAGGCAAGCTCCTACCTCCACCAAATTGGGACAGCTGGACGTTTGGACAGTCAGGGTCTCTTTAGTCTACCACCTGTGTTCCAGGATCCACGCTCGTCGTCGGGAGAGGGGACCCAGAGTACCGGTCATTGTAGCAGGGAGGTGCGTGCTGAAGCAGGGAAGTGACTCTGTTACTCCACAGGAGATTCCTTCAATTCTTCTGATGCAGGATGAAAACAGGCAGTCCCCAGAGCATGCAGAATCTGGAAACTGTTGCAGTTGCTGACAGGAGCTGAAGTTACAGAGTTGCACTAGCTTTCTTGGATACTTTGTTGCAGTTATAGAGTTCCTATAGCAGTTCTGCTGTTGGTCCGATGGTAGAAGATGAAGTAAATGATGCAGAGGATCCCTGCTGGAGTCTTGCAATCCCAATCTGATGAAAACATCCAGAGCAGAGACCCTAAATAGCCCTCAGAGGGGGATTGGTCACCTAACCACGTATGGACCTATCAGGAGGGGTCTCTGATGTCACCTGCTGGCACTGGCCACTCAGATGCTCCCAGAGTTCCCTGACCATCCTGAAAACAAGATGGCAGAACCCAGGAACACTCTGGAGGAGCTCTGGGCACCACTGGTGGGGTGGTGTTGGACAGGGGAGTGGTCACTCCCCTTTCTTTTGTCAAGTTTCATGCCAGAGCAGGTACTGGGGGTCCCTGAACCGATGTATACTGGATTATGCAAGGAGGGCACCCTCTGTGCCCTTCAAACACTTCAAGAGGTTATAGGACGAAACCCTTCCCATGCCTGTAACACTTATTTCCAAAGGCAGAGGGTGTAACACCCCCCTCCGAAAGGAAATGCATTGTTCTGCCTTCATGGGATGGAGCTGCTCAAGCCCCAGTAGGGCAGAAGCCTGTCTGTGAGGTAGCAGCAGCTGGGGCTGCAGTGAAAACCTCAGAAGGCTGGTATAGCAGCACTGGGGGTCCATGGCAGAGCCCCAAGGTGCATGGAATTGGCCCCCCAATACCAGAATTAGATTGGAGGTACACTTTTTCAGTCCTGGACACCTCACATGGCCATATTCGGAGTTAACATTGTGAAGCTGCATATATGTATTGACCTATATGTAGTGCACACTTATAATGGCGTCCCTGCACTCACGAAGTCTGGGAAAATGGGCCTGGATGATGTGGAGGGTCCTCTGCTAGTGCGGGAATTCCCTCACACACAGGTACTATGCACCTAGCCTTCAGGGTCTGAAGGTTAGATATACAGGTGAATTATAAGTGATCTGGTGCAATGCAAATGGCTGTAAAATAGTGCTTACACTATTTCACTCAGGCTACAATGGCAGTCCTGAAGAATTGTTCAGAGAGTTCCTTATGGGTGACAAAATAAATGCTGCAGCCCATAAGAATCTCCTGGAACCCCAATGGCCTGGGTACCTAGGTACCATTTGCCTAGGGACTTACAAAGGGGGTCCAGTATGCCAATTTGGAGTGGAATACCGTGTACGCAGTATCTAAGTACAAATTTGGAATCAGAGAGAGAATAAGTACTGGAGTTCTGGTTAGCAGGACTCCAGTGACACAGTCAAGTATTCAGACAAAACAGTAAAGCCTTCTGACATGTAGGCCATAAACAAGAGCACTGGGTTCCTGACTAGCAGGATCCCAGTGAGACAGTAAAAACACACTGACAAACACTGACAAACGGCCAAAAAATGGGGGTAAAAATGCTAGAAAGGGGATACCTTCTCACAGATATATTATATACACAAAATAAAATAAATGAACAATGTCCAAACAAGGCCATAGGCTTGTCCCACTGCAATGTCCGGAAGGGCAAATATAGCCCACACTTGATTCCCACAATGACAGAAAGGCTCTACTGGGCAGGGGCATCAAATGGGCAGCTAGGCACCTCAGGGAGCAGGGGCAGGGGATGGCGGGGGTGGGGACTTAGGTTTGGACGGGGGGGTCTTAGCCTTAGACTTACCAGGGGGAGAGGGTTTGGGCTTGCCCTTGAAAGGGGATAAAGTGTGCTTGGACGGGGGGGGGGGGGTGGCAGGAGGACCTGGGGCAACACAGGCCTTCTTCTTCCCTGGGGAAGGGTCATAGGATCAGGAAGGGTGAACTGTGGAGGACTCAGAAGAGGAAAGAGTGGACTTAGGGCCAGATGTAGGAAGCCTTTTGCGCGTCGCAAACTGCGAAAAACGCAGTTTGCGACGCACAAAAGGCTTAACGCAATGCACAACCTCAAATTGCGAGTCAGTACCGACTCGCAATTTGAGGCTGCAACTCGCAAATAGGAAGGGGTGTTCCCTTCCTATTTGCGACCGCATCACCATGCTGAGTTGGTTTGTGACCGCGAATGCGGTCGCAAACCAACTCGCAGTTACCATCCACTTGAAGTGGATGGTAACACATTCGCAAAAGGTAAGGGGTCCCCATGGGACCCCTTCCCCTTTGTGAATGCCAAAAGAAATATTTTTTCAGAGCAGGCAGTGGTCCTATGGACCACTGCCTACTCTGAAAAAAACGAAACTAAATGGTTTCGGAAGTTTTTCTTTTTACAGCTCGTTTCCTTTAAGGAAAACGGGCTGCAAAAAGAAAAAAAAAACTGCTTTATTTAAAAAGCAGTCACAGACATGGTGGTCTGCTGTCTCCAGCAGGCCACCATCCCTGTGAGTGCTTTGACTCGCTATGGGGTCGCAAACTGCGACCCACCTCATTAATATTAATGAGGTGGGTCTTTGCGACCCCATAGCGAGTCGCAGAAGGTGTCTCAGACACCTTTCTGCATAATATTTTGCAAGTCGCTGTGACTCGCAATTTGCAACTCGCAAAATAGTTTTTTGCTACATCTGGCCCTTAGGGAGGCCCAGGAAACGTTTAGAGACAAGACAGGGAGGGCCAGTGGGTTCAAAGAAGTCCACACATGAGAGGAAAAGCTTTTTGGGTGCAGATGCAGTGGCTTTGGAGGCAGGTCTGAGAGTGGAGGGTGAAGGAGTGCGTTTACGAGGTATAAGCGTGCTGGAAGTGGATGCAGGTGCCTCTTTAACAGGCTTATGTGTGGTGGATGTGTGTGAAGTGGATGTGTGTGAGTGTTTGTGTGTTGTGGGAGGAGGCAGTTTGGACACAGTAGGAGAAGACAGACTGCCAGTGTGGATGGATGTTGTCTGGGTCTCTGCAGGTCTGATGAGTGTGCTACTAGTGTCAGTGAAGGTAGTCGTAGCGAGTGCAGATGTGGTGTCTGGGGTGTATGAATGGGTGTCAGCTATTTTGGTGACTGCAAGAACAGGGGCAGCAACTGTAACTGAGGGTACAGTGCATGTGGGTGCGGAGGTGACAGACAGGAAGGAATAGGAGGGAGACACAGTGGGGGTGCTGGATGTTGGTGTGACTGCAATTGTATGTTGGGAGTGTGCCTACTTGTGGTGGTGTGTGGTGCTTGTCCTCCTGTTTGTGCTTCTTGTGTGTTGATTTGGGTGCATGGCTCTCTGCATGTCTACTTAGGATGGGTGAAGGGAGTGGGGAGCTGGAAGGGGTAGAGGTAGTTGGAGGGGGGACGGAAAGACCAGGGACACTGGCTGCTGCCAAAGAGGCGGCTAGAGCCTGAAAAGATCTTTGTAGGCCTGACAAGCCACCGTGAATGCCCTCCAGGTAGACATAGCATGGCTTCATCTCTGATGCCAGCCCCTGGATGGCATTCACAATGGTTGTCCGACCTACAGAGATGGTTCTCAGGAGGTCAATGGCCTCCTCAGTGAGGGCAGCAGGGTTGACTGATGCAGGGATAGAGGTGCCTGGGGTGAAGGAGACACCCACCCTCCTGGGTGAGCGGGCACGGGCAACTCGGTGGGGAGCTATTGGGAGGGCGGTGATGGTATGGGGGTGGCAGAAGATGGCAAAGGTTCCACCACTACCAGGGAGCTGCCATCGGAGGAAATATCGGAGTCACTACCTCCGGTGGTAGTTGCCTCCCCCGTGGTGCTCCCCTTGCCCTCCAACCCACTGGTCCCCTCGGCATCAGTGGACTCTGCCTCCTGGGCCCTGTGGGGTGGAACATCCCTACTCATTGGTGCCTCAGCTCCCTCGCCAGGTGATGCTAATGAACACAAGGACACAAAAGCACAGGGAGTTAAAACAAGATAAAAGCCTGTCAACAACAAGGGAAATGTCAATTTGGCACATATACAATCCCATCCATCCCAGGAACTAATCCTCAACAAACCCAAATTATGTTAGGAAAGTGCCCCTGACTGGTAAGCCAGATCCCCCAATACAGAACATGACCCCCTGGAGCCCATAAACATCTACACTCATCTAATGCCAACAAGGAGAGACAATGCCAAATCAATAAATCAGCAAGGCCTTGGGGCAAACTGAGAAGAAATAGCCCACACAGGGGGATCATCACAAGCCTACCTTCCCAGCTACATCTACCTGAGGACACCAACCCACGGACATAGAGGGGAGCAGGACAGCAGTGACACACCTGTCTAGGGTCATCTCATCACAATGTTTGCACCCCATACCTCCTAACTAAACACATCATAGTGGCATCACAACAGTGTTGGTACTCACCCCCTGGTGGCTGCTGTGCTGCCTTCAAGCACCCTTCCAATTCCGGACAGGCCACCACCAGTATGTGGGCCATTAGGGGGGGGTCAGACTCCAACAAGCAACCCTCCCTCATTGGGAGGCTGTCCCCAGCTGGGCCTCTAAGGTCTTCCAGGCCCAGCTCCTCAGGTCCTCCCACTGCTTCCTGCAGTGGGTGCTCCGCTGGTTGTAGACCCCCAGGGTCCGCAGCTCCTTGGCGATGGCTTGCAAAAGATCTTTTTTCTGATGAGCGCTGACCTGCATGGGACACACAGAGGAAAGAAACAGATGTTAATGTGGCTGCCACATACACAAATGCCATGCCAGTTCTACCTGACATAGCCCATGGAGACATATAGATAGACAATAGCCAAGACAATAACAAACATACACACTACGGGTAACCAATCACACAGCAAACAGAAATGCCTACAAAATCCAAAACTATCGCACACATTTCAGATGTACAGAAATCAATTCACCTGGTCCCCTGGTCGGCCATACAGCTTTGCACACAGGGGTAGGGCTCCATCCACCAGCTTGTCCAGCCCCTCAGTGACGAAGGCCGGGGCCCGTTCCCCTGTAGCATGGGCCATCTCAAGGACCAGAGTCAGGACACAGCAGCACATGCAGTGGAGTTGTTGTCTTGTGTGGGTGCAGGAGTCAAGTGGCAAGGGCATGGCAAAATGGTGGTATATACCGCAGCAGTGTTCACCATCACCTCCGGCGATGATCATGATTGGCCCTGATTGACCCCCATTGACACCAATGTTATCCAATGATCAGGTGCACTGCAGCTAACACCGCCTACCGCCATGACGACTGACGCCAGGGGAATGAGGTCACTTCCTTCAAAACACCCCCTGTAGGTTAAGGGTATGCTGTATTGCACCCACCATGCCTTCAATGTATGTCCTGTGTCCCGGGCCATGGCTCCATTAACCCTTCCGTCTTTTGAATATAGTTAGAAGTAATGCCCCTCCTCATATTCTCTAAGGATGGGAATAGTGCCTACACTGTGAATTAATGAAATATCCACACTTCAACAAGCATTACCCTGACAGGATTACCACATCCCAGGTGTCTGTGTGAGGTCCAATAGTGTGGCTAGTACAAGATCAATAGAAGATGTGTATTTCTTCCACCCCATAGGTACAGACCATTTTGGCGAGGGAGGGCCCCATATGTTTACAGGCCCCTGGTAGATCTGGCCACCATGGAGGAACGTCACATCCTCATCAATTACTGGCTGAATCAAGCAGCAATCTGTGAACTGTGTGCACAAATGGAGCCTGATCTGATGGCAGCTAATAGGAATCCCAATGCCATACTTACAACTGTGCAGGTACTATCTGTGCTACATTTTTTTTGGCTACAGGCTCATTCCAAGTGACATTGGGCATGGCTTCTGATATGTCTCAGCTTATGTTCAGCCACATCCTGTCCAACTTTTTGAATCCATTCGTCCAACACCTGCAAAGCTATATCCAGTTTCCCCAAAGGCCTGATTTCACCACCATAAACTCTGGATTCTATGCTTTTGCTAAGAAACCCCATGTGATAGGTGCCATTAATGGTACCCACATTCCCCTCATAACCCCAAGAGCCAATGAGCAGGTGTTCAGAAACCGTAAAGGTTATCACTCAATAAATGTCCAATTGGTGTGCCTTGCTAATCAGTACATTTGCCATGTTAATTCAAGGTTCCCTGGATCTGTTCATGATTCCTATGTCCTGAGAAACAGCAGTGTGTCACACATCATGGAACAACTACAGGGGGACAGAGCTTGGCTCATACGTGAGTGTGTATTAGACTGTATTAGTTATTTACCTGACAGTCAGGCTGTATGGAAGTTTCAATTGTGTGTTCCGAACCCTTTTGCATCCACCTTTCCAGGGGATTCTGGATACCCAAACATGCAGTGGCTACTGACACCTGTGAGGAATGCCAGGTACATCATTTTATTTTGGAAAGGGAAACACATTTGTGGTTGCATCTTTCTCTTCATCCACACTCTGGTGATGGGTACTGGAACCAGTTACCAAGTGCAAATCTACATCACTGTGTGAGAGGAACAGTGCTAGTTAACATGTTGGCTATAATATTGAGGACCTGGGTGACAGTTGTGCAGACTCCCCTAAGTTGCCATTGCTGAATTGTATGTGTCTGTGCATCTTTAATGGAGATTTTGAAGTGTTTTGTCAGAAAATGACTGTACTGAATTGTAACATTTCCCTTGCTGGCAGATGCTGCAGTGGTGTCATTTGCCAGTGATGTGCCAACTTTGTGATTGAAGAAACAGATGGCTGGAACAGCTATGAAATTAGCATTGTGATATACTTCATACATTACATACACTTAGTGCCCCTTCTGTTGAACATTTGGCATTATGATGGAAACAGGATCATAAATACACATTTATATTTGCTAAATAAGCACAGAAATTCGGTGTGTGCTAGTGTTTTTATCTGAAAATGCAACATATAAAAGTGATGGGATGGTGGAAAGGAGTGGGAACATGGTGAGCATCATACTCAGGTACTATTCAACAGCAGTTGGTAGCAAGGGGCAGAGTCCATGGTGCCAATGGTGGATGGGGATATGGCAGTGGAATGTCAACAAAGTAGCTCAGTGGCACACAAGGGAGACAGTTCAGGGTAGGGCCACTTCCTAGTGGTGTGCTTGGTCTTGACTGTTGTTTCAGTGAGATGTCTGGGTCTGAGGCCATGTTTATGAAGGGGAAGCTGGGCTGCAAGGGGAAGGGTGCTGGTGTCCTCTGAGTCCCCAGGCAGTGCCACCAGTCCACTAGCTGCTGCAGATGTAGATGGCAGGGCAGTGTCCTGGCTAGTGGAAGGGGCCTGCAGGTTGGTGGAGGACTCAGGCAAGATGTTGGTCTGGTGCTGCAGCACCCCTGCAATGGAGGCCATGGGATCATTGAGCTGTTTCCATTGCTCCTTGACCTCCTGGTGGTGTGCTACCTGCAGCCTCTGATTCTCCTCCAAGGTGGCCAGGATCTGGCCCATCCTGTCCTGGGAATTGTGGTATGCTCCCAGGACCTCAGCAATAGCCTCCTGGGCAGCAGCATCCCTTCTTGTGCCACCCCCCTGGGCCACTGATGCCCTCCCACTAGCCCTAGCCCCCTGTGCCTGTGTCCCCTACACAGGTCTGGCTGTCCCACTTGCACTGGGCCCTTCATCATCCTGCCTGGTGGTGGGTAGAGAGTCGGGCCCCTGTACAGGTGGGCAGACAGTTCGTGGCCTGGAGACACTAGTGTGGGGGAGTTGGGCCAGAGCTGTTGGTGGTGGCAGGTGGTAGGGATGTCAGTGGTGTCCTGGGTGGGGCTTCTGGAGGGTGACTGTCCAGGGATGTGAGATGGGCCAGAGATTTCCTTTGTGTCCAGACATCCCTCTGCACTCTCCTGAGTGGGGCCTTTGTATGCCAGTGGAGGACTGGCACTTCTTGGGGTATCTGTCCGGGTGGTATGAGTGGTGGTGCCTGTGCGTGATGCTACTAACATTACATGCAGGGGTTGTTGTCTGTGCCCAGGGGGCAGGATAGTGATTAGTATGGGTGTTTGTGGGGATGCAGGGAAGTTTGGTGGTGGTGTCTGGATGTTGTGGGCTGGGTAGGGGGATGGGGTTATAGTGGTAGTGAGAGGGGTAGGGTGAGACATGCATTACAGGTGTGTTGACTCATAAGGTATTGTATTAAACCTACCCTAGAGCAGTCATCCAGCTAGTCCAGTGAGGCCCTCCAGGTACAGGATAGCCAAGACCCTGTCCTCCCAGTCATTGTATTCGGGGGAGGAGGTGTGTGACCACCGCCAGTCTTCTGTACCGCGATGTTGTGCCTGGATGCCATGGAATGCACCTTCCCCCGCAGGTCTTTCATCTCTTTCTGATGTCATCCCTTGTGCTTGGATGGCTTTCCACAGCATTGACCTTGTTGACTATCCTCTGCCATAGCTCCATCTTCCTGGCCAAGTGCGTCTGCTGCACCTGTGCCCCAAATAGCTGTGGCTCGGCCCTGAGTAGATCATCCACCATGGACCTTAACTCCCTCTCAGTGAAGCAGGGGTGCTTAGGGGGTGCAATGGTGTGTGTTGTGGGTGGTGAGTTGGTGACGTTGCTGTTGTGTGTTTGGGTCTGTGGTTTGTGATAGTGGGTGTGCAGTGTTGGAGTTTTGTGGGTCTGACTTGTGTGATGGTTGGTTTGGTTTGGTTTATGGGTGTGCAGGTATCACTCTCTCGGTCGTGAAATGGGTGTAGCAAAGGATTGTGGGGTGTGTATGTGTGTGTTTTATAGTGGTGTGGGTGGGTGTGTGAAGTGTGTGGATGTGTGTCGGGTGTGGGCCTTTCAAAATAGCCGATGTCTGCTGTAGTTGTTGGCGGGTCTCATTGCTTACCACTGCGGGCCTTACCGCCAATGGTCGTTCCCCATCCACTGTGCGCCACGCTGATTTGTGCATCATTATTTGGTGGGTGGAGGGCTGTATGCGTGGTGGTGGCGGAGTGCTGTGTCCGGCGATTCTGCCGTCATTGGCCCTGGCGGTGGGTAGAGGATGGCAGATTTTTGGCGGACTATCATTTTGGCATCATTATAGGGCGGGATGCATTGCGCCACCACTGGCGGTGTTCTGTTGACCATCAGCACGGTTGGCAGCGATCTTTCCCGCCAGGTTCATAATGACCACCATAGTGTAGTGAACGTTAGAGTAGTGTAAGTGAAAAAAGAAACCTACTCTACCTAACCCCGGGGCCCTCATTACAACTCCGCCGCCGGCCAAGGTTGGACCGCCGGGCAGCCGCCTATGCGGCCACAATCACACCTGCCCAGCGGGGATGTCGGCCATAACATTGGAGCAGGCTCCTAATGGAGCCGGCGGTGTTGCGGCCGTGCGACGGGTGCAGCTGCACCCATCACGCTTTTCACTGTCTGCTGTGCAGACAGTGAAAAGAAGGGTGGGGCTGTGCCTGGGGGCCCCTGCACTGCCCATGCCAAGTGCATGGGCAGTGCAGGGGCCCCATGACTCCCCTTCCAGCCAGCCTTCCAGGCTGGCGGGAAGGGGAGTCGTAATCCCCTGGGCAGCGCTGCTGCCCTGGCGGATTAAAACCGCCGGGACACCATGGTAGAAAACTGCCGGGACAACCATGTTGGGAAAAAGCCGTTCCTGGCGGTGCTACCGCCGCAGTCATAATACAGCAGATTGTACCGCCAGCCTGTTGGCGGTACAGTTGCCAAAACAGCCCTAGCGGTCTTTGACAGCCAGGGTTGTAATGAGGCCCCTAGGGACATATTTATACTCTGTCTTTACGCACATTCAGCGCAAACCTTGCCCCATATTTAAACTTTGACGCCCGAGCCTGCGGACGTCAATATCCCACCGTGTGCGTAATTTTTTGGATGCGGCAACCCGCCTTGCGTTACTCATATGCAAGGTGGGCGTTCCCATCCAAAAAATGACTTAAACGGGCGTGCATCGTATTTATACTTCTGGGCAAAAATGGCACACGGCCGGGAGGCGGAGCCGGAAAATGACGCACAGCCCGATTTGCATAAAAAATTAATGCCTGGGTCAGGGCAGGAGTTAAAATGGGGCAAACAAAATACATAAAATAGGAGGGTGAATGATGAGTAATGAGCGCTCCCTACTCTATTGCTATACTCACAATTCCACTATGTCTCACGGTGCAGCTGACTAGGGTCACACCCTCAAAAAACCCTAAACGACAAATACCTATTGTCAAAACATGAAAATAAATTCAGTTGCACACGTGACAATAAAATAAGAAGAAACCTAGTTTCAAAGCAGTAAACAGATTATATTATATACACAAGTTAAATAAATCAAATTATACAAATTAAATGTCCATCAGATGATGTCCTATTATCTAAGTTTCCCGAAGTCCAAAACAAATGTATAGTTCCCTTGTTGTCCTATCCACAGTCTCAAAGTCCATCAATCCAAATTATATATCTTTATTTGGTTTGGTTCCAAAGTTGCCGATTTATATCCTTGTGTGAATTGTTTCAAAATTACCAGTTCCATCCAACAGCTTCCTCTTTTCTCCCTTGGTCTTTTAGTCCTTTTGTCTTGTCTTTAGTCCCTTTGTCAACACGTGTTTCATCCAGGGAGTACCCCCAGGACTTCGTCAGGACTTCCTATAATGGTATTACGTAAGTGATTTTATGTAATGAAATATTTAAATAATTGAAATATTTCACAAATTATTTTGTATTCAAGTAACATAGTGTGCTTGGTGGTGAGAGTCCTTTTGTGCACCATAACACTACTTGTGACATGTTAGTCATTTCTTGTTACACATCAAATTTCCAATTCAAATATGTGCAGGCAGTGATTAGTCTCCCATACTATAAATGCATCCCCTGATATAATATCTCGGAGAAGTATACATCCTGTACATATATCACCTAGTGCTCATGAGTTATTAGTGAAGAGAAATAATTTATATAAAAAACCAATTCCAAATTTTACCCATCTAATTATAATGTAAAAGTACATGACACTCACCTAATGTAATTCTATATCTCATATGTCATTAATTGGTATATCTGCGGCATGAGACCCTGTAAATTCGTATTAACAGTACAGTGTTTAGAGACTTCGAACCTAATATAAACAACTAGTGCAGTTCAGACGATGACTATCTCCATACTGTTTGTAAAGAATCCTTACCGATTGATTATATTCTATTTAGGACGCGAGTACGCTTAAACGCCGATCGCACGTGTTTTGCCGCTCCGGTATTTTAAACCGAAGCCGCCATGACTCACAGTTATTTATACGTCTCTCTAGCATAGTAAAAATAAAAGACGGACTATACACACTCTAATACTCCGACCTCAAAATATTGGAAACTGACAAAGGACTGTGTCCTTTCTTTCTACAGTGTTACGATTTTAAATAACAAGTAATAAGTGGAGCTGTCATGCTCCAAACGTTCTAGACTTCTTAGAGTTTATTACTTTTCATCAGAATTATATTAATTATGCCCCTTCTCTCCACTTTTGGTTCAATATATCCTATGCCATATTCTATACTATTTGGCCTCCCTTGATGTTAAAAACGAGTGATTTGTTTCTTACACTGAGCATTTTTAAGTCTACTCAATAAATCCATTGTTATGAGTTGTTTCATAATGACATGTTAGATATAATACATACTTATATAAATAAATATTGTTGGTTTATAGTCAAATTCACATTATCTCATGAATATATGTCCCTATTTAATATCAAAATCTAATATTCTAGAGCTAACTGTTTATATTTTGAAGTTTATGATACACAAAATCTATCTCATAAATCCAAAAAGTAGTTTTGAGGATGGATTTACCACCCAAGTCTCTGCTACAAAATTAATTACCCAAAAAATATTCCATTTCATGGTCCGTATTGAGACCATATTCTACAGCTCCCATTCTCATGATCCATTTTGATTCTCTCCTACGTAACTCCAACTCTCTATTACCTCCCCGTGGATTTATTTCACAGTAATCAAAACCTATGAATTTAAACGTCTTATGAGTACCCTGTGCATTACAAATTTTCATATGAGATGCTATGGGATAGCGTTCATCCCCTTGATTTATTGCCCTTAAATGTTCTAAAATTCTAATTTTTAATGACCGTATCGTACTACCTATATATATTTTTTTACAAGCACATATAAGCATATAAATAACATATTTTGTATTGCAGTCTATGTGTGATTTTATTAATATTTTCTCACCTCTAAAATCCTCCAAATCCTTTTTGGGTTGCCATGCCCACTTACATGCTGTGCATGATCCACATTTGAAAAAACCCAAATTTCGTTTAGTAAGCCAGTCTTTTGTGGTTGTATCTGCCAAATAGCTTGGACCAAGAATATTATTGAGGGTATTCCCCCTTCTATATACCACATCTGGTCTCTTTCCAATATGTTTCCGAAGTGACTCATCCTGTCTTAATAGGGACCAATGCTTGTTCATAATTTGAATTAATTTTACAGAATTTTCTGTATAGTCTAAAATAATTCTGATTTTATGATCCTTATTGTATTTTGCATTTTTACGACATATGTCTTGATCCAGTGTCTGTCTGCGGGGTATATTCCGCACCTTATAAAGCGATTTTCGTATAAGTGTCTCTGAATATCCTCTAGCTAAAAATCTTTGTCCCATATCTTTAATTTGCTCATTGAACTCCACATTCTTGCTACAGTTCCTCCTCGCTCTTATCATCTCTCCGAGTGGTATAGCCTCAATCTGATGTCGAGGGTGAGCACTGGTGGCGTGCAACAAAGTATTACAAGCGGTTAGTTTACGATATAATCTGCTCTCAATTTTATCACCCTCTATGAACAATTCTACATCTAGAAAATCCAAGTGAGTCTCACTAAACTTATATGTAAACTTAATGTTCACTTTATTTGCATTTAAATACTCGCAAAACTCTCGTAATGTTAACTCATCACCTGTCCATAACATAAAACAATCATCAATATACCGTCCCCAGTATAAGATATATGTATGCCATCTTGCTGCGCCCGGACCCCATAGCCATGTTTCCTCTAGCCACCCCATAAACAGGTTAGCAAACGAGGGGGAAAATTTGGATCCCATTGCTACTCCCTGTTTTTGTTTGAACCAATCATTCTTAAATAGAAAGTAGTTATTATGTAGTATAAATTCAATCATGTTAAGAATCATCTTAGTGTGTTCCAAATACTGTGCTGCTCTTTTGTTTAGGAGTTAAAATGGGGCAAACACACCTGTATTTAATCAGAACACACAGAAGGAACAGCCGAGCAGCAAAAGGGAGACATGGAGGTGCTTCTCATCCAGCGTGCACGCAGATGCAGAGCCCAGACGCAACATCCGCAGCTACCAGAACACCAGCAGGGACCCCAAAGGCAGCGCAGAAGGAAGGAGAGGATATTCCGCACTAGAACAACCCTTCATGGCCTCAGGGAACATGACATCATCCAGAGGTACAGGTTGAACTGGCAGGCCATTCAGCAGCTGCTGCGAAACATAGAGCCACAGTTGACACCCACCTTCCTGACACCCCGCACCATCCAAACAGAAACCAAGCTGCTAGCTGTACTTCACATGCTGGCAAGTGGCTCTTTCCAAACAACTGGTGCCCTGGTTGCCGGAATATCACAGCCATCATTTTATGCCCTTTTGCCCAAAGTACTGGATGCCATCATTGGACTCACACCCCACCACATCCGCTTCCCAAACACACTGCAGAAGCAGCAAGAGACAAAACAGGGGTTTTACCTCTTAAGTGGCTTCCCACACGTCCTTGGTTCCATCGACTGTACACATGTACGGCTTGTGCCACCTGCTGCAACTGAACACCTCTACCGCAACAGGAAGCACACACATTCCATCAATGTGCAGGCCATTGTTGATCACCAAGGATTGATCACCAACATCGAGGCAAAATATCCTGGGAGTGTCCATGACTCATTCATCTTCCGTCACTCTACCATCAGTCAGCACTTCCAGGATGGACGATATGGAAATGGACTACTTGTTGGTAAGTACAGAAACCTATTTATATACACACTGCACAGCAACCCTCTAGGACATGCAACACATACACCACGACAGCAACATGTGGACAGGAACACACTGAGGTCGTGACATCGCTCGCCATGTTTCATAGGTGTGCATTGAACCTGTCACACATCTGAAATTAGTGTACAGTCTAATGTTTAGACGTCAATGATCACAACGTTTGGAATGGTTTGCCTAATTGTCACCTTGCAAAATGTAAGCGTCTCACTGATGTTTAAATTAATCCATTGCATAAGTCTAAAGGTATGGGATGTCCAGGGTACATTGATGTGAACGTGTTAACAACACTGTCAAAATTAATCTGTGTATGGAACTATCATCTCACCCCCAGTGAAGATACAGGGACACCTGTATCACAGGTCGCAAAGCTGGGGAGTGCACACTGTCCTGCAAATCCCAAACCATACTGCTGACAACCGGTCAGCAGCCAAACACTCATTCAGCCAAGGAAACAACACAATGCAGATGTTACATCCTACAAGCCTAAGAAGGAACACTATAATACAAAAGAGTCACAGACAACACAAGACAACTACTGCCATGCAAGGTGATTTCAATGGGGCAAGCTACATCAACATGATCCCATTCATTTTCTTTTTCAGATGATCAGGGGTATGGGATCCAGCCATGGATAATGACACCATTTGGCAACTCAAGCACTGCACCAGAGCCTGCCTACAATGACGCACATAGGAGGACACGCAGCATAGTCAAGAGGACCTTCGGCATCCTCAAGTCGAGATTCATGTGCCTCGACATCACTGTTGGTAGCCTCCTATATTCTCCTGAAATGGTTTGTAAGATCATTCTAACATGTGCCATCCTGCACATTATTTGCATAAGAAGGAACATTCCCCTCTTGGAACCAGAGCCACATATGCCTGAAGAGGAGGAAGAGGAGGATGGTGGCCTGCAACATGAGGGGAAACAACAAAACACGGCTGCTGGAGTGCGTAGGCGCCAACATATCATGAACAATTTATTTTAAAACTAATCACCATCACCACTATATTAACTAATGTAAATAAACACCGATAATAATCACCATATCATAGTCTGGGTAATCATTTTTACTCACCTTTATCTCTAACTATCAGAATAAGAGTGTAGCCTCATGGAGCATTGCTGATATACCGATCAGGACACAGAAAATCACAGAGCAATTGTGATGCGTATCATACAACAGTCACATACACACACACTGTAAATGACATATATCCTGTACATTTCACCTTTCAAGGGCAATAGCAGAGGACCACACCTATTTCACACATACATGTTGGCAACATGGTTCATCGCAGCATATGGCACACAAGTAAGACACCATCACTCAATAAGGGGAAAACAAGCCTCATACATGAGGCAGTTGATGTGCTAATGCATTGGTAACAGGAATGTATGACCAGACCCTTGACAGCAGTAAGTCCAACTGCACCGATCTTTGCAAGGACCATCTGTGACTAGATTTCCATATAAGCAGAACATAGACAGCACAAGTGTCACACCTATGACAAGCATTGCGCACATGACATTCCATGTACATGTCAGCCCATTTCCTAACTCCTGCCACCCCCAGGCTCCTGGTCACAACCCACCTGTCTGGAGAGGTCCCTGGAATGGTAATATGCATACCCCGATATTGCCTCCTCTACACACACAGACAAACAATACGAATCCTGTGTGCTACACCCTTTCCTATGTTATGCTATTGTCATAGTACATCTGGCTGCATGGACGTCAGGTCAATTAATACATTGGCTTGTAGTTTCTAAGCCCTGTTATCACCTGTAGATTGCTTCCTGTGTGAAAGGTACTGTTGGCCATTTGAATTCAAATCTCACATACAGGACTTGTGAGAAACTGATGCAGCACACACCTATGATCACCTCCATGCACACCACCCATTTGAACATGCACTGCCCCTGCTGATGCCTGGAACAGCATAGTTTCCATTTTGTCAAATACACTGTTATGTATTGCTATTAATTAGGCCGTGTAACACAGCCCTTGGGTTTATGTGTCACCTTCAAAAACACAGGACATACACAGTTTTCCATGTCAACTGTCTTGTTCTTCCTCCGACCAGTCTTAGTCAGACCACTGATTATGTACCTTGTGAAATTACTGGATCCAGATTGACCCTGCATCCTGTCAGCCTGACTGGCACCTGTCTGTGCATTACCCTAAAGGTTCCTTTTGGCTACATATGTACCACACTTGCGTTAGCAAACCTCTCATTCCTCAGACGGTATTTTGTCATGTGCTTCATCAATGCATACCCAAATACATTGTCTAGCATCATCTGCTTTTTAAATGTACCATATTAGTAAAATTGTCTTTGAATACCAAAATCATGGCCCATCCCTTGTCTGGGTCTCATGTATGCATGAACAACAAAGTGTGACAGTGTACCAGGGCCGTATGCAGGGATTGGGCATGGTGCCTCCAGCAGAACCAGCTACCTCTGATAATGTGCATTTAAAGTCCACACATATTAGGACCCTGACAGTTCAAACGCTGAATCACATTGCTCACAACATATTGATGGGCTGTGCGTGCTGAATAGCTGCATGATTAATCAACACAGAGGCTATGATGTTCCCAGATGCAGTGGGAACTTCACAGGCCAACCTGTGTACAAATGTTGTAATGACACCTGACGGAACATGACTCCGGAGACATTATCTCACTCAGCACACCAAGGTTGCCCTGTTGACAGTCTCATTACATGTCTTCAGTGACAGGGTGGGACCATCCCCATGTAGGTTCTCATGTCCTCATCCACGTTACTCACAATGATCTCCGAAGGTTACTCAGTAGATACAGGAATAGCTGCCACTGACTCATGATGAGACCTGGACGTATCTGTGACAACATACACCCCTAAAAATATACAGGATCAACATTGGACCACACACATGAACAAGACACCTCTGTGCAATTGATCACTGGAAATATGTGGACACGTGCTGCCTCGTCTGCTGGTCCACCACTGCCACTGGAGAGTTGTGAATCAGTCATATGACCACAACTGTGGCGTCATATTACATTTGTGGTTCACCTTTGGCTGTCTTTGCCAATAACATGGTACCCACTTCGTCTATGCATGTGCCTGACTCACTGTGGGTTCACCAATAAGTGCCCTAGGAAGCAGTTACCAAAATTCTAGGACATGAGATGGCCAACTTGTGGACCATTGACATGAACAAGCGTCTGCAATCTATCCGGTGCATGCTTTGTCATTTGTGGTGTCTATGTTACCCAACATCTTGGAAGTGCACACAACAGATGTTGTTACAAGTATGACTAGCACATGTGCTCTCTCATTTCCACAATGACTTGCATCCAAGGTTTAGACACATTGACTTCACATTCATACAAGCATATTTGCAATAATGCATCTTGTGATGCACACACACTGGGTCGACAAATACATTAGTAGCCAATGCACATACATTGAGCAATAGGCATTGAGGTATTGTACTCATGTGCGTCACCTTGCTATCCTCTCCTGATGCCGAAAATGCCTAAATTGTGCAATACATACATGTAGGCTACACATATTGCCATCTAGTGCGTCAGCCAAGCGTGAAAATCCTGTTAAGGAAGTAACGGGTCATGGTCCGCAGCAGTATGATGTCTCACATGTGAACATACACCATCAACACCAAAGTGGGTGCAATCAGCCTATCTCAGTTGTGTCATAAATGTAACATAACATTAAAATGGAAAAAATACCCAAAACCAGTTCATGCCCTGAAATTTTGACGCATATGCGTCAAAAGATGACGCACGAGCATCAAAAAATGACGCTTATGCCCAGGAAACGAGGCATAATGCCCTGAAAATTGGTTGTGTTAAGACTATTTACAAATATATGGATGGTGCCTAATTTTTACTCCTCTGCGTCGAAAAAAAGGACCCACATATTGTATGCGTGAAAAAATATGACACATAACGAAAAAAACGGCGGCCATTTTATGCAGAAAGTGATCTAATAGGATATCCTGTTTACAGATTATGTACAGTGGGTGTACTTTCACTTTCACTTTGCAGTCTGTGATTCTTCTAGACTGTGTGGCTGTGTTCTGAGTTTTGTCCAGTCAATTTGTGTTTTGTCTCCTGTGTGCGCCATTACTTGTTATTTTGTGAAATAAATATTGTTGTTGTATACTGTCTGAGTGTGTTTTGTGTATAATTGTCCAGTATTGTATTGTATTTGTTGTTTGTGGGAGTCTGTTGTGGGTAGTGCTAGTTTGGGGATAGTTGGGCTCTTTTAGTTGTTTAGTTTACTTTTTTGTACTTCTACATTCCCCCTTTTTTCCTTTGTTCTTCTTTATCCCCTATTCCCCTTTTGTGTGCTAAGATGTTGGGTAGGCCATGTCTTGGCAGGATGGGTGAGGAGGAGATTGGGGGGTTTAAATGGCTGGTGTGCCATTTCTCCCACTGATGATCGAGGCAGGGGGCAGGGTGATACAGGGGTATCACACCAAGGCACGACGAATCCCATGGGGAAAGGTCCTGCATCACTTGCAGCGCGTGTATGGGACCCAGAGGAATGACCACCAGCTGAAGCACCGCTGGGCAGACCTAATCACCAGGGAGCAAGATCTGCCGGACCACCTGGGAATAGTGATTGGTGGCCCTGTTGGTGAGTACAAATCATGTAAATGTGCACAATTAAAAGCTCTGTAGTGACATCAGATGATTTGTACGATATCTGCCGGCTAAGTTGCTGACTGTGTGGAATGCTTCGGAAACATACATGGTCATTGATGGACTATGTGAAGGACCACAATTGCTAGCTGTCAGGATGCACGTGCTCTGCAAACTTACAGAATACTTTTGCTTAATGTAATTTGGTGCCGCCTTTGTGTCAGACAGCAACACAAATTAGGAGCCAATCATGTCTATAAAGGTCACATTTGGCAGTGAAGCAAAATATTGGCAACCTTTGTTGACGCAATAGCTAGACTGACTTTCTAAACACTACATGATGCAGAAATTGAGTGCTGGCTTCACGTCAATTGATGATAGCAATGTAGCCCAGACATATGTCTCATGTGTGTCCGGTGAGTGTGTAAGGAAAACATTTTTGGAAGTTCTATGAGTGTAAGGGATTATTGTGGTCCTTATCATTTTGGATACATGTCAGATCTGGATTTGAAAACATGGGGAAAAGGTGTAAGGTGCCCTCCACTAACATCTTACACTGGTATTTGGTGTTTGGTGTTCCACCTTTCGTTTAGGGATGGCAGGCCAAAGGTATGCACATGGGTTCATATCTCTATGGTTGGTGCAAATCACCATAGCTGGGCCACATCAAATGATGAAACTGTAACAACATAAGGGCTTACAAAAGTCCCTGCCCCTCTGTACATTGTACCTATGTGTCATAAATGTGTCATGGCCACATAGGCTGTTTGACTGGTAATGCAGTCCTCAAGTAACCAGGCTTTGGATGTCTCTCTTGGATGCACATGATGAGACGAATACACGCCATTATTATGTCTGCTCACTAATGACGGAGCATGTTTGCCACCACGATAGGGCAACTGCATGTGTGCAGATATGTGTGTAATTGTCACAGGAGACTCATGCTATGTACATGTTAGCCGTGCTATATCAGATGCAGTATCATCATGTCTGAGTGGCTTTACTTACTTATGTCATCTTACACATAGTTTTTGTCTTTGGAATTGTTGGTCAGTGCACAGATTTTGAGCACATTTCTTCCTTCCATGCCTTACTGGTGGACCGGCACCCTACACTGTGGGCGAAGTGGCTTTCTTTTGAGGACCCCGACAACTCCAGTAAGTGTTGATATGTCTGTTATGTGTTGTGTTTGCTGGTGATGTGTGAGGGACTCCTGTGTGTTGAACACATAGCAAGGTATGATGCGCTGGCCCATCATTTGTCTTGTTCCATGAGTGGGATTTCATTTTCTAAGCATTTTGGAGTTTGCCAATGCTTATCCTATTGTCTTATCTAGGGATTCTAGGTCATTCCTGTAGGCCCTGCAATGTGAACTGGGGTGAGTCATGTGGATAACATTGTATCAACAAGAGTCGCACTGGAACTAATCTCAGATTTAGTCTGCCTGTCAGATCCACATTCTCCCAGAATGGGGCTGCAAAATGCTTACCCACAGACTTCTGCTTCCCTATTCACTAAAGTACTTATGAAACTGTAGGGTGAACTTCCTAGCAGCATGTAGCTCCACATGTAGTGCTACAAGTATGTGGCACTTGAGTTCAATGGCCTAGGTGTGCATGCAAATCATGGCCATGGGTGTTCTTGCAACTCTGTGTCTGTTGTAAGCCATGGCTTACTGGAAGTATATGATGTGGACAAAGGTCTGCATTTTCAGACATGTGTGGCGCTGGGATTGGTCAAGGGTTTGCTGCCTCCTATTTGTTGATACACCTTACCTGTGGTGTGTATGTGTAGAGCGAAACACATGTCCCACTTTCTATAGCTTCCTGGGTGTCCATGTTGTTTGAAATTGTTAGTTGTTTCTCCACCCCCCCACCCTCAAACACAGGCATGGGTTTGTGAATAGTGTACCTAGGACTGATGATACAAGTATGTTACACAGACATGTAAATCAGTGAATCTTTGGTCGGAACCTAGTATACACACTCAGGTATAGCACATGAGTACTATACTAGCAAGTCAATTTACAACTTGCAGATCATGTGGCCCTAGATTTCCATCCCGTACACTGACATTTGTAGCCCTGGCATTGGCGCAGGATGTGCTGCATGATTGTTAGTTGACAACTGTCAGAACTATGATGCCAAATTAATGCCAGTTGTTACCCATCTTGTAGGGTTTGGATGTGCTATGTGTGATACTACCTTTGTAGGCTGGCCTGCCATGTACTTCCTCAGGGACATTCAATGATCTGTATGATGATAGGAGCTGTTACAAGTACAGTAGATGCACTGTCTGATATACTTCTTGTGCCATTTCACACAATGCAGTTCCTAATGTAATTTTTTGCCTTTGTCTTCACAGCTGCTAACATGACACCCATCCAGGTCCGTGAGTTCCAGAGGTGGGCAATGCGCTACCAGCATATCCTGCTGGTAGAGTCGGGGTTCAGGCGGATGGCCCGAAGATACAGGAATGACCTGGCCTCCAGAGCATGGAGGGCTTTCCCACATGGTGGCCCTACTTTGCCCACCACAGCCACAGCCACCACCAGCACAACCACCACTTCCACCCAGGTGGCACCAACCACGTCTGCAGTAGCTCCAGGCCCTAGTAGTGGAACACCTTCAGGGCAGCCCAAAGGCATAGACTATACACACCCACACACATCCTCAGCTGGTACCCAGACCGCCCCAGCTGCTACAGTTGACCCAGCAGATTTTCAGGACATATAACACAAAATGGACCATGTCCTACGGAAAATTAGTCACCTTAGCCGGGATGTTCGCCATATGAACAGGCGTGTGCGGTCTATGAAGCGGACCCTCCGGAGGGCCAGCCTCTAGACTTTTTAAATGGACATGATTCCCTCCCCTCCCTCCTCTTTCCTTGTTCTTATACTTAGTGGGCTTAAGGGGCTTAGTGTTAGGTTAGTATAGGCTGTTAATTAAGTTAGTGTTAGTGGGTGGGAGGTCCTGATTATTTCTATTTTTTCCTCTTGTGTGTGTGCTGCCATGTTGGGGTTCTTGTGTGTTTACAAAAAAAAAAATATATATTAAAAAAATACAAAAAAATATATATTTGTTTAGTATAGGATAGTATGTGTTTAGGTTCGTATCTGTTGTCCTCCATGTGTCCCGCCTCATAAGGGGATGGGGGCTGATGTTTAGAACGTTTTGTTACATGTGATAAGTAAGTTTAGCTTAGGTTAGTTAGGGATAGTTGTGGGTAATTAGTAGTTAGGGTAGATTAGGGTAGGTAAGACTTTTCCCCGAGTTTCCTCTTCTGTTATTTCCATTTAATAAATATATAGTGAACGCTTTACAGTATGTGTTAAATGCTTGTTGATCAGGGCCTTGGCATAAGTGTACATGAATTTTGTTCTATTACATTTGTGTCCTATGCTACGAACAAATCCCAACTGAGCTGTAAGATTGGCAGCTACCCCAGAGCTACCTTGCAAAGATTCCACCATTCATTACAACCACCAATCACAGTTAATATGGATCCTAACGTGTTTTTTTCAATAAGTATGTTTTCAAAGTCACAAACAATGCTTCCAGATTTGGTATTGGGGGAACTGTTTTAGGTCTGACTGCAGTGTGATGTTCAAGGAAGCCCTTGTAAGGTGAGTGGTTGTTTGCACTGTTGTAGTATTCTCTTCATGACTCACAGACATCATTTGTGACACTGTTCAGCATGATTACTTATTTGGATGGAAATTCAGACACCTTCATTCATGCACTTTTTTGAGTGTTTGCTTAGATTTGTGGGCACTGTTATATGTGTTAGTATTGCATGGTGACAACATTTTGCTGCCACTATTTGATGACTTAGATATCCCTTGAGGAAGCATTATTCTGTCCAACACAGCATGATGGTGTATGTTTTCTCTTTTCAGCAGATATTACCAACAGGAAGGGCAGAGTATGATGCAATCCAGGCCACTGTGCAAAGTTATCTGACTACATAATTTCAGGACAGTTGTATTGACAAGCTACGTTATTTGACAGGAGGCACATTTCAGTTATCTAATGCACAGTTGATGTGTCACATTACACAGAGACAAAGTGGTTGTGTAAATGCTATTTGTTGAAAAGTGCTGTAGTGGTATATGTACATTGTCCATGATTGTGAGTCCATTATAGTGACATCTTCTATTGTGATCCTACACAAGTGCTAAAGGAAAATGCATTTGACTTGCTGGGGTGATGTGCCAGACAGTGCAGAGGGACAGGATTTGCCAATGAGTAAGTGAGAGACAATTACTCGTCAGGATGACAAGATAAACAGTGGTTTGCAGAACAGTCATTGAGCACAGTTGTTGTAAGACTGGCATGTTACAAAGCGCTGGACCTTGGTAATAGTTGGCCTTGTGGCAGGGACTAGTGCTTCTGGGTACTTTTCAGTGTGAAGGTGATCTGTTCCATGTCTTCTTCTTCTGATGTGTGTGTTGCCTCCTCTGTTCTTGGTGGTGGTGGTTGTGAAGGGGCAACACACACCTCAGTGTTAGAAGACATGGAGTCAGACATCCCGGTTGCTGCTACCTGTGAAGGTCTTAAGGGCAGTACTGCTGCAAGGAGGATCTGCTGATTCTTAAGAATAGCAGCCACATCACGATGGTAGGCAGCCAGGTCGGCCCTGAGGGGGTCATGATTGCATTTGTGCATGCAGTGGAAGGTTTGGGGTGCGAGGTGTTGTGGCAACTCCCTTACTGCAGGGGTGAATTCCTTGACAGTTTGCTGTAGTCCTTGCAGGATGGATGTTAGGGCTTGCATGGCTGCTGCCTGATCTGCAGATGACATCATGCACGAGCGCACCCCCTCTAGGCTGGCTGCCATAGTTAGCATCCCCACCCGCACCTCCTTGGCCAGCTCCAGCTGTACTCTGACTACAGTTCTCTCAAAGCTGGTGCCTGTGTTGTCTGAGTCCTCAGCTGTATTGGAGCTGGCAGGTCTTACAGTTGGTGTTGTGGGTGGGTCCTCTGTGATGGCTGCTTGTTCTGAGCTCCTCCTTGTGACTGAAGGTGGGGTCTGGAGAGTTCCAAGGACATCTTGGATGGTCTGCTGGGTGATGTTTGTCAGCTCATCATCCATGTCATCAGGGTAGTCCTGGACAGGCATATCTGCAGGAGATCCATCATCCTCTGCAATGAAATAGAGCACAATTAGTGTGTCTGTGTTGTGGCATTGGTGATGTGACATGCCTGCCTTGTGATGAATTCACATTGTGATCTTATTTCCTGTTCATTGCTCCAGTCTTTCAGATGGGCATTATCCCAGGCCTATGGCCCACCTGCATGTCACATGTATTGTATTAAGTTATTAGACTTGTTGGCATCATCTCCTCTAGTATTGTTTTAGGCCAAATAGTGAATTGTCACCGTCTTATCCTACTCAAGCCTCCATCTACATCCATTCTCATGGTGAGGCCCTTCACTGGCTGTGGGTGCTCTGATGGCACTAGCAGCACACTTAACAATCTGGACCTGCCCCAGTCTCTGATCTTTCACATCCACTTATATGTAGTTGACATGTTGCGTATCCTATGCATAGCATTGTTATGGCACGATATGGATGTTAGTATTGGTAATGTGTACAGCTGATGTTGGGGAATGTGTGGTGATTGGATTGCCCTGATAGTCGTAGCAGTGTCCTATTTTCTCCTCTGACTGTGCAGGTGTATGTCAGTGACCAGTTACATGTGTTCTCCCCCGCAATGCTGTTGTCTGAGCAGTATGACATTTGGGATGTTGCATTGTGACCCAGGCACAGGATGGACCCTGGCACATGCAGCATGGGTGTGTCCTTAGTGCTGTGTAGCTCCTACTGTTGATGACATTGGCTGATGTTTGTGGCAACTATGGGCATTCACATTTGACAGGACTGGAGCCTTTGTCTTGTTTCAGGGGATTGTTGAAGTTGTCATCCTCAACCCACTAATTTAGGTGTGTATGATCCATGGGTACGTTACCGCCATTGGCTACTTGACCAGCACACAGAGTGGAGGTGGTAGTGGCAACTATTATCACTGTTAGATTCCAGTTGTCAGTATGGCTAGAGGTTGTTAATTGGGCCCTAGTTAATGTAGGGGGTATAGTGGCTGACATGTGACGGGATGTCAGTTTAACATTGGGCCCTTCCCTTCTGGCGTGGCTTTACCTTTGCTCCATCGTTGGCATGGCAGCATGCCCCCATGGGACTGTTGTTGGTGTACTGTAATGGTGTGCACCAGCTTCTCTCTGTGCAGGCCATGCCCCCATGCCATACCCCTTTACCCATGCCACTCCATGTATATGATGACTTCCATGCATTTTGTGGTCCGTATCCCCCCCGCTTACAGTTGACATTAGTGCATTTTAATTCCCCATTCGACTTATCCTGCATGTGCGTTGTCTCCTGGTAGTCTGCGCTGTCCTGTCCTTGAATCCCTGTGATGATCTCCTCAGGGATGACGGCTGCGACCATCTCCTCCATGTGGTCCAAGGCCTCCTGGTGTGCTGGACTCCCACCTCCAGTCTGCAGTGCTGCCTTCCTGTTCCTGGCCATCTTTTCCTTGGTCCTGCGCTTGCAGTCATGCCAGCGTTTCTTGCACTTGATGACTGTTCTGCATACTTCTGCCACACTGCTAATCTTGTCAATAATTTGTTGCCATATTGCCTCTCTCCTACTGATTGGCAACTGTGAGGTGACAAACAGTTGGTGCTGGTGTTCCGTCAACTCTTTTACCGAATTTCCTGTTCCTCTGCACTCAAGCGACACTTTCTTTTCTTCTTAAAACTGTCCTGGGTCTTGTGTGGGTCCTCCTGACTGGTTCCTGGTCTGTTGTCATCTTCCTGGGGTCTGTACAGGCATCTGGGAGCCATTTTGGCTCTCCTCTGCTGAAATGGCTGTGTTTGCGGGGAATTTTGACGCTATTGGGTCAAAAAAAGCTGCATATCCGGGGTGCGGTGTCGTAAATCGACCCACAGTAATTTCCGCCACGTTAACGTCATTTTGCCTTAAAACTTGACGCTGTGGTGTGCGTAAAAAAAAATTACTTACACCTGTGGTTTGCGCTGCCGGGCATCAAAGTATAAATTTGACGCCCGCACGGCACACAGAAATGCGTTAGCCGGCGGTAATATTTTTGATGCAAAACTGCGCGGCGCAGTTTTGCGTAAAAAATTATTAATCTGGGGCCTAGTCTCTTAGAAAGGAAAGTAAGAGACTAGAACCTGTTACTAGGTATATGTATGTATAGCTCTAGGTATAGAGTACATTTTCCTGTGGAAAGCACCGGCGACAGGGTGATAAGGCAATTGCAAGTACTTATCCCACCACTGCCCCACCAATTTAGGAGGCTGGCCTGGTTTGTAGTGGGTACCTTAGGTACTTATACCAGGTTCATTTATCCCTTATTTGTGAAATGTAGTCGGTGTAAAGAAGCCAGGCTCTCTAGGGGTAGTGTGGATGAGCAGCAAAGGCCTAACTAGGAGACATGCAGAGCTCATCCACTACCATTGTAGTCACACAGTACTCACACACATGAAAGGAAATACTCGGTGTTACAAAAATAATTGTACTTTATTTTGGTGACCCAAATGCCAAAAATACCTTAGAGACTATGGTGGTCATTCTGACCCTGGCGGTCTTTGACCGCCAGGGCGGAGGACCGCGGGAGCACCGCCGACAGGCCGGCGGTGCTCCAATGGGGATTCCGACCGCGGCGGTAAAGCCGCGGTCGGACCGGCACCACTGGCGGGGTCCCGCCAGTGTACCGCCGCCCCATTGAATCCTCCGCGGCGGCGCAGCTTGCTGCACCGCCGCGGGGATTCCGACCCCCCCTACCGCCATCCAGATCCCGGTGGTCGGACCGCCGGGATCCGGATGGCGGTAGGGGGGGTCGCGGGGCCCCTGGGGGCCCCTGCAGTGCCCATGCCACTGGCATGGGCATTGCAGGGGCCCCCGTAAGAGGGCCCCTACATGTATTTCACTGTCTGCTGTGCAGACAGTGAAATACGCGACGGGTGCAACTGCACCCGTCGCACAGCTTCCACTCCGCCGGCTCGATTCCGAGCCGGCTTCATCGTGGAAGCCTCTTTCCCGCTGGGCTGGCGGGCGGTCTGAAGGCGACCGCCCGCCAGCCCAGCGGGAAAGTCAGAATTACCGCCGCGGTCTTTCGACCGCGGAACGGTAATCTGACGGCGGGACTTTGGCGGGCGGCCTCCGCCGCCCGCCAAGGTCAGAATGAGGGCCTATACTTCCTTAGGAGGTAAGTAATGTACACAGTATATACACTAGAATGCAGTAATAGCTGTAAAACTGTTAGAAAACATGGGAAATTGTGAAAATCACGAAAGTTAGAAATGGGCCTGGGGGAAAACAAACAATGTACTAAGATAGTGGTATGCAAAAGTCTATTTCCCACCTAGGCAAGTGTAGTGTGTTGAGGGGTGCTGGGAGCGTAAAAAAACACCAAAGTTAATGATTAGAACCCACCCCAGAGCCCAGGAAAGGAGGAGTAAATCACAGTAAGTTTCCTAGAACACACAAGAACACGTGGTAGGGGGGGGAGGAGCCAAGATGGCGGCCGGGACGGTCGCTTGATACGTGCGCTCCGTTCCCGGCTCCATCAAATCATCCTGATAGGCGCCCCCCGCGGCCCGAAAACGGTGGTCGGGACGGCGGCTTGACAGTGGGCTACCGGGGCGCCCGGCTAGCGTCGCGGGCGTCCCCAGATGCGGGCGCGGGGTGGTGCTGCGCCCGCGCCGGGTTGGACGTGCGGCGAGGGTGCCGGCAGCGGCGGCCTCGGCCACGCTCTCGCCGGGCGCGGCCGCCCTCGCTCTCAAATCCTGTTCGGAGCTGGGGAGACCGAGCGGGCGCACCCGAGAGGCCGGTGCGGACCGCGCGACTGATGCTGCTCGGCGCCTGGGCCCGGGCGAGGACGGCGTGAGTCGCGGAGGCGCCATCTTGGGAATTGCTCCACAACAAAAGAAGAAGGCGACTGGAGGCAGCGGCGGCGGCCCATCAGACAGTGGGGGTCCCGGAAACAGGGGTGAAAAATACCCTTGCAAGAAGGCAGAGGATCGAGGTGAGGAGTGCTTCAACGAAGGGGGGGGGATCAGCACAACTAAGCAGAAGGGGGGGATCCCCGGAAAAGACAAGCACCCTCCCCCCCTCTACACCTCACCTCTGCCTCTACATAAAAGACAGAACAATTGGGGAACGCGTACTCCTGGAGCCTATACTAATGTAGAGTCGATGGACAGGTCGGACTGAGGGTATGCGGCTGGCAGTGGTCTTCCCCTCAACGGGTGCCCGCTGCGGCTGTCCTTAGCTGCGTGAGCTTTATGTATGGCGCGCCGCAACCGCCCTGGCCCGCGTTCTACCTCCTGTGCCGACGCTTCTCCCGGCTGCCCAGCACCGTTCCCCTCCTCCTGAAGGAACCTTTGGCACCAGGCCCTCCCGCCACACCGAAAGTAGCGAGCGTCCTCCCTCAGCGTGTACAGCCCTGCATGTACTTGCAGCTGGATCATTGCACTTGGAGTAGCCTGTAGCACTCGCGGTTGAGCACCCACGCCACAACAAACTAGAACAAGTCTAAGCCCCCATGTTTGGCTGCCTAAGTTAACGCTATCAAAGCCGGCTGTGTACTCCAGGCCCAGGCGACTCAGTAAAAGCTTAAAACAACGGAATAGGAGGAGTAAAAGTGAACAATTGTCGCGGCCTGGAAGGCAATCTCAACACAGCTAAAATGGCCGGCAGAGCCAAGTCAACCAGAAATCCGGACCGAACCACCCAAGCAATAACGCCTACAGATCAACAATACGGCCCATCCTTACAATCTCTGGAAAGCACACTTCTAGCGCATTCTGCTCAGTTTGAGAGAGTACTGCAGGCAATATTGGACACCAAGCTATCTCTGGAAGGTAGAATTGACGCAGTTGCGCAGGACTTGAACCTCTTACGAGTGGATCACCGAAGCCTAGCTGAAAAAGTGAAAACAGCTGAAGTTGAGATAGCTGATCTAACTCCAATAGTACAAGGGAACCAAGAACAGATTCAACGCATGGATGAGGAACTGAAGAAGCTTTGGAGAAGATCGGAGGAAGCGGAGAGCAGTGCGCGCCGGAATAATGTAAGATTCTTGGGCTTTCCGGAAAGTATGCGTCAACCGGAATCAGAAATTACCCTAGAGCAGTGGTTAATCAAGGAGGTGCTAAACGGGGCTCCATCAAAGTTTTTTTCAGTTGAAAGGGCTTACAGAATCCCGGGCAGACCCCCAGCTCCCGGCCAGACTCCCAGGCCATTGATTGCCAGGTTCTTGAACAATAGAGACCGAGACGCAATACTGCAACAATTCCGCAACAAGGGCCCGTTCAAGTACGAGGACGCGAACATCAACGCTTACCCAGATTTTACGCAGGAAGTGCAGAACCAACGTAATTCTTTCGTCAAAGTTAAGCAACGCCTACGCGAACAGAACATAAAATATGTCCTGCTATTTCCAGCCAAGTTAAGGGTAGTGATGGAGGACCGAACCCATATATTCACCAACCCCGAGGATGCATGGACATGGCTTCACGCCAAGGGCCTTGCGCACCCCCGAGAGGACGCAGAAGAGGACGGGAAATGGCAAAAAGCAGCTGCAAGTAAGCGCTCCAAACGGCGCACCAGAGGACAGCCCAATGTTTGTCAAGCAGCAGAGGAAAGAGCGAAAGTCCTGAAAGAGACGCCACTGCATTTGCAAAGCTGTAGTGCAACGGCCAGCGGCCCTGAAGAACTGGGATCGGACTCAGACGCAATCAGCTCTGTCTCCACGATAACAGGAGAATTAGTTGGGCCGACGTTCACCCCAAGAACCGCCGACGAGTTATAATTCACTCATTCAGACCCAGAGAGACTATCAGTGACGCTGATTGGAACGAGATAAGTCTACAGATGTTCTGGGACTCTGCCGGGGCGAAGGGACATAGGGCCTCATTCTAACTTTGGAGGACGGTGTTAAACCGTCCCAAAAGTGGCGGATATACCACCTACCGTATTACGAGTTCCATAGGATATAACGGACTCGTAATACGGTAGGTGGTATATCCGCCACTTTTGGGACGGTTTAACACCGTCCTCCAAAGTTAGAATCAGGCCCATAGTGCCTTTAATAATATGCATCTTTATTACAAATGCTAAGCTAAGTGTCTGGGGGCATAAATAGGTGGTATATGGCGGGGGGGGCGGGACCAGGGGGAACGGATTTATGCTAAGGGGGGCGCCTGTAGATAATGGCAGACTGAGTCTGCGGCACGATGTGAGCCCCTTACAAGAGCCACATCTGTACGATATGAGAATCCCACTATGCAAATCCAACTGGATAAGAGTTATGTTATACAATTTTAAGTTTTGTAGATTCACTGCAGTTGTAAGCAGTATAGGGGGTTTAAGTAGGGGGGGTGGGATTTATAGTTTAGTAGAAGTGCAAGAATCGGAACCACTAAACGCACATAATATAGTCCTGCACCCGCTATATAAAAATATCAGCAATAGAGAGGCAGAGTCCAGGTGGGCCAATACTAAAGCCCAGAACCACAGCACAGCAATATACCCACAGCGCCCTTTGCGATGTCTTCCCGAGTCAACACGAAAAACCAGTACATAATAGTAACGTGGAATATTAGGGGCCTTGGGATGCGGAGTAAACGGGCTAGAGTGCATGCTCGACTTAAAAGACTAGGAGTACATATTGCCATTCTGCAAGAGACGCACATGCTGGAGGGGGACTTGCGCGACCTGCGTACGAAGTGGGGGGGCCAGATGATAGGCACAACGTACTCGGCCTTTGCTAGAGGGGTGTTGATCTGGATAGCGGCTGGTGTCCCATTCCTCATGTCAGCACACAAAATAGATCAGGAAGGGAGGTACGTAGTGGTGGAAGGCAGACTAGACGGTAGACAAATGGCTGTGATTGGGGTATACGCCCCTAACAGTGGCATCCCGGGCTTTCTCACCACTCTCACCCCAGCGTTGTTGTCTAACCCCATGCCCCTAGCCATCTGGGGCGGGGATTTCAATAGCACCCCATCAGCAGCATTGGATAGATCCAGTGCTCACCCGAGTGCTCCAACTAGCAGGAGGCTCGTAAGCCCCCTGCAAGAATGGGCGAATGCTATGGGTCTATACGATATATGGCGACTAGGCCACCCAGAGCATAAAGAATACTCATTTTACTCGGTCCCACACAACACCCACACTAGAATCGACATAATCTGGGGCACCCGCGAGATAGGAATGCTGATCGCTGAATCTGAATACCTGGCAAAAACAGTCTCGGACCATGCGCCCCTGAGAGTTACATTGAATTGGGGGAGGGCACGTCAGGTAATTCCCACTTGGAGATTACAGGTGGAGGCATTACAAGATCAAGCATTCGCCGCATCATTGAGTAAATCTATAAACCAATATTGGGAAGCAAACGCTATGTCTGCAACAACCCGGGCGATAGAGTGGGATGCCCACAAGGTAGTAGCACGCGGAGTATGCATGTCCACTACGTGGGGAGTGAGACGCTCTTTACAAGCGGAAATTAGCAAGCTAGAGAAGGAGCTAAGGACTGTGGAAAAAGCGGTGGCACGGGGGGAGGCCGCCAGTACTGCCCTCAAAGAAATGCGCTCAAAATATAATGAAGTAGATGGCAGACTTCGCTGCCACGACTACAATTATTACTTAGCTAGGCTGCAAACGGAAGGAGATAGATCAAGTAGAATGCTAGCGTGGCTACTCCGAGAGGATAGACAGCAAGCACCGATCGGTGCCATCCGGGTGGGCGCGCAGGAGATGGCTACTACGCAACTAGAAATAAATGAGACGTTTAGGAATTATTACGCAAATTTATACACTAAACGCACATCGTGCACAGCCACTCAATTCGAGGATTTTCTGGCGGATTCCTCCCTGCCCCAATTGCCACAAAATGACAGAGAAGGAATGGAAACCCCTATTACAATAGATGAAATAGAGCTAGCGCTTGCGCAGATGCCTAGGAACAAAGCGCCTGGCACAGACGGCCTCCCGTCGGAGTACTACAAAGCCTATCTGCCCAGCCTAAAATCCCATTTGCTAGGAGTATTCCAGGAGGCATGGATTGCAGAAAGCTTACCCAGGTCACAAAGGGAAGCTATGATAGTGGTACTTCCCAAAAAGGGCCGAGATCATACGGATGTTAAATCATACAGACCACTGTCATTACTGAATACAGATTGCAAAATATTAGGCAAAATATTGGCTAACAGGCTAGCTCCCCTCATGCACTTATTAATTCATGCAGATCAAAATGGCTTCATTCCAAAGCGTAACACCTTCCTAAATATTCGCAGATTACTGAGCATAATCGGTGACACCCCCAAGAGCGCTCAGGAGGAAATGGTGCTCTCACTAGATATAGAAAAGGCTTTTGATACGCTGGAATGGGACTTCCTGATGGCCACAATGGCCCGCATGGGAATAGGCCCCAATTACATTCTGTGGGTCCGGACATTGTACTCTAACCCAAGTGCCAGGGTGAAATCAGGCGGGGTGATCTCTGATGGTTTCCAGATATTCAGGGGAACGCGACAGGGATGTCCTTTATCCCCACTACTGTTTGCCATAGCAATGGAGCCGCTAGCGGCAAAAGTACGCCTCATGGAGCAAGAGTAGGGAATTATCAGGAATGGGAGGCACCATGTGATTTCATTATATGCAGATTATGCTTTGATATATATCAGGAACGGTAGTGCAGCTATCCCACCAGTAATGTCATTATTGGCTGAATTCGGAGGATTGTCTGGCCTTGTGGTAAACTGGGAGAAGTCCTGTGTGTTCCCCCTGGCAGAAAGGGCTCCCAATAACCAAGACCCCCCGAAGGTAGGGCGCCTAAAGTGGTGCCCGACTACATTTAAATATCTTGGGATAAACATATATCATACCACAGAAGACTTAAGGGACGGGAACTTGGGTAAGGCGCTAACCTCCATAAAAGGCTCCCTACAATTCTGGAACAGGCTTCCGCTCTCGCCACCCGGCAGGGTGGCAATTGCTAATATGTTGATTCTGCCTAGGCTCCTATATTATTTTGTGGCCTTGCCGATAAACATTCCCAAAAGCTTCTTTGGTAACTTAAACACAGCGCTAGTGCGGCTTATTTGGGGAGGTGGCAGAGCGCGAGTGGCGCTATCTGCGCTGCAATGTCCATTGGACGATGGTGGCTTGGGAACTCCGAATTTTGAGAGATATTACGCAGCCGCACAACTACAGTGGGTCCAACATTGGATCCACAGTCCGGAACATGCCGAATTTATGAGTCTAGAGCCCCAGTGGAACGGGACCCTTCTCCTAAAGTGGCTTACGTCAAAGCCCTCCAAACTGGTACTGGTTAACCCATTGCTTGCAACCGCGCATGCGTGCTGGACTAAATATGTGCAAAAAGGAACGGATAAGCTTCCATACTCCCCACGTATTCCACTAAATTATCTATTGGCTGGGACGGTTGCGGGCAGGCAAGCTGGGAAGCTTTGGAATGAAGCAGGAATACAGGTAGTAGGAGACTGTTTCGAAGACGGCAAATTAATGACGTTCGAGGCCCTCCAGGCCCTCACGGAGATAAACCCGGGTCAATTCCTGACATACCATGCCGTATGTCACGAAATCAGGAAAATTTGGGGAATGGGCGCTTCGGAACCAGAGATCTCCCCTGTAATTCATCAGCTTTTACAACACAGCGATCAAACAAAAATAATATCCAATCTATATAGAACCCTTAACAAAACCCCGGAGGCGCAGGCAGGGAAAGCATGGGGTAGATGGAACGCAGTACTCCCCAACCCGATCCCACTGGTAGACTGGCCTAAGGCCCTGTCTCACATTAGAGGCGTGTCAAGGAATCCAAGATTTAGATACACCCAATTCAATTACACGCATCAAACATATCTTTCTCCAGCCAGAATAAAGCGCATGTTTCCTGATTCAGCACCAACATGCCCTAGATGCAGGGCACCCTCAGCACCCCTCTACCACATGGTATGGGACTGTCCTAATATACAAACGGCCTGGGCGGAGGTGGTAGGGGAGGTATCCGGACTAACGGGACTCCTGCTGTTGGCAGATCCTGGGTCCTGCCTGCTGGGTTTGAGGAAGAGACCAAAGAAACAAAGACACCTGCACAAATTTACAGATCTGGCCTTCTTAATGTATAAAAGATTAATAGCAATGCACTGGAAGGCCCCTAAGGCTCCCAACCTGAAATCCTGGTACTCATTAATTATCCGCTGGGCTCGCACCGAATACCAGGTACTAAAAAGAATGGTGCGCGAGGGGCGGCAGCACACAGGATGCTCCACATAGGAAGATTTGGTAACAAAAATGGAGGCCAAAAACGATGAGAAGCCTCCCTGAACTGGGGCACACATAAACGGGACAAGCGAGGCACAAACTCCCCAGCATTCCCCAACTCGGAAACAGGCCCACAGGGCACCCAGGCACCACAGCGCCCACATATAATTTCTTCCCATCACTCAGGAAACAGTTGCCCTTCAAATATTCTTCATCACAGGCCCAGCGCCACGCGAGGAGCGGAGAATCAGGCTAGTTGTCTGCATATACCAATTGGGACGATGCCCTCCTTAAGCGCCCAGGGAACCCAAGCATGCAGTGTTAGGCCCACACTGGCCTCGAGCGTATGCCTATATAGAATAAACAATAAAGGATAAACCCACGCAGGGTGCAGCCAGAAATGTTACTGTGAAACTAGAAGCGTTCCGTGAAGTGCATATTGGGGGGGTGTGTGATTGTTATATGATTTAGGTATTAGTTATTGTATTGATTTATCCTGAGCTTACAAATTGGACAATTTGTATTACATGTTGAAACATAAAATCAATAAAAATATTTTTTTTTTTAAAAAGAACACGTGGTAGAAGATTTTTCAATAACCAGAAGAGACTGCAAGCAACAACGATGGATTCCTGTACCTGAAGACCTGTGGAAGAAAGGGACCAAGTCCAAGAAGCACTGAAGAGTCCAGGGAGAACAGGAGCCCCTGCAAACCTAGATGAAGGTGCAAAAGAAGAACCGCCGGTGAAGAAGAACAGTCAATACTGGACCCAAGAAGACGGATGGGGGTTCCTGGTTGGTGCAGATGATGTCCCATGCCGGATGGATGATTGCAGTCTGGTTTGTGTTGCGGGTTTCCATCATCAAGCCTTGGCACACGCAAAGCTTGCATTTAGTTGAAAATGACGCTGCCAGGGACCAGGAGGGACCTGGTGACCTCTACCCAGTATGGAAAGACAGAGGGGGCTCTCAGAAACTTAGAGAGCCCTCAGGAGAACAGGCAGGGACAAATAAGGTGCAAAAGGAGGCCCATGCAGCACTACACAAAGGGATCCCATATCACAGGAGAACCACTCAGGAAGCTGTGCATCACAGAATAGAGTTCAGGGGGCCGGAGCTGCATGGTGCATGAAGAACTTTGTAGAAGGATGCCAACAAGCCTTGGCAACTGTAAAACACATGGTGCACAGGGATACTGTCTTGTGTGGGGAGGCAAGCTCTTACCTCCACCAAAGTTGGACAGCTGTACTCCAGGACCGTCTGGGCCACTTCAATCTACCACCCATGTTGCTAGATCAACATGCATCTTCAGGAGAGGGGACCCAAGCCACCACTCGTCATTGCAGAGGGTGCCTGCTGAAGCAGGGAAGTGACTACTTCATTTCAAGGGAGTTTCCTTCGTTCTTCTGGTGCAGGCTGAAAACTTGCTGTCCTCAAAGGATGCACAACCTGGATACAGTTGCAGTTGCTGGCAGGAGCTGAAGATACAATGTTGCAGAAGTCGTCTTTGCTTCCTTGTTCAGTTTGTAGAGTTCCTGGAGGGTCCAGATGCAGTTTTCTCATTAGAAGGTGAAGTAAAGGATGCAGAGGATTCCTGCTGGAGTCTTGCAATCCGAATCTGAGGAAACACCCAGGAGAGACACCCTAAATAGCCCTGAAAGGGGGATTGGTCAGCTACACAGGTAAGCACCTATCGGGGGGACTCTGACATCACCTCCTGGCACTGGCCACTCAGATGCTCCCAGGGTGCCCCACCACCTTAGGATGCAACATAGCAAAACCCGGGGACACTGTGGAGGAGCTCTGGGCAACACCCCTCGGGTGCTGTTCGTCAGGGGAGGGGTCACTCCCCTTTCCTTTGCCCAGTTTCGTGACAGAGCAGGGTCTGGGGGTCCCTGAACCAGTAGACTGAATTATGCAAGGAGGGCACCATCTGTGCCCTTCAAAGCATTTCCAAAGGCTCTGGGAGGATACCCTTCCCATGCCTGTAACACCTATTTTCCAAAGGGAGAGGACGTAACACCCCTCTCCCAAAGGAAATTCTTTGTTTTGCCTTCCTGGGCAACAGGAAGGCAGAAACCTGTCTGTGAGGTGGCAGCATCTGGGGCTGCCTGGAAAACCTCATAAGGCTGGTATGGAAGGACTGGGGGTTCCACTGTGGAGCCCCCAGAATGTGTGGAATTATACAACCAATGTTAGAATCAGCATTAGGGTATAATTCCAATATGTTAGATACCTTACATGGCCATGTTCCGAGTTACCATTGTGAAGCTGGACATAGGTATTGACCTATGTCCAATGTACGCATAAAATAGCATCCCTGCACTCATGAAGCCAGGGAAAATGGTCCTGGATGATGTGGGTGCACCTATGCTAGTGCAAGGGTGTCTTCACAAACAGGTACTCTGCACCCAGGCTTCAGGGTTGGAAGGCCTGTTATATGGATGACTTATAGGTGACAGCGTAAACGGCTGTGAAATGATGTATGCACCAATTTACACAGACTGCAATGGTTGTCCTGTTGAAGCCTTTGCATGGGCTCCCTATAGGTGGCAAAAGTATTGCTGCAGCCCATAGCGATCCCCTGGATACCCCAATGCCCTGGGTACCTAAGTCCTATACACTACTGACTTATAATGGGTGACCAGCATGCCAATTTGGGATGAAATACTGGGTTACCAGTATGTAGTGACAGAATGTAGAGGAGGGAGAGCATAAGCACTGGGTTCCTGGTTAGCAGGATCCCAGTGACACAGTTAAACACACTGACATCAGGCAGAAATTGGGGGTAACATGCCAGAAGGAGGGTCATTTACTACAATATGATGCTAATGTTGTTTGAGCTTTTTGTTTAACAAAGGGGTAGATGCTGTTTCTTGGATTTAATTTGCGCTAAGAACCTAACAGTCCTAGACAGGAATTATCTTATCTGATGGGAGGTGTTAAGATGTGGTCATGGAAGTTGTGACACAATGCGTGATGAGCGCAAAAGTATGTTGAGGAATAAAGATGCCTGTTACAGAACTCTGTGTGTGGTGTATTCATGTGCATGCTCCTGAGCTGGGAAAGATGCGACGTACTACATTCCGAAAGTCTATGCAGTAGCCCATCTAAACGAGTAGAGCAACAGCCACATAAAAAAGAACATGTGTTGAACAGGAGCCAGGAACATGCTACATGACATGGCAATTTTGGGGTTTAGCCATCATTGTGTGTAATGATAAAAAGGCAGTTTGGCAGCTATCTCAACATCGGGCTTGCCCTTGAGTCCCAATAAAATATTTTAAGAAGCCTTGCACAGACATAAATAAATAAATACATAAATAAATAAATAAAATAAAATAAAAGGATGGCTTTCTGTATTCAATCCATGTATGAGATAAGCATTTGAATGTGTAATTGTGACCATAGTGAGTGCCATAAACTATAACCTCATTTCAGGACCATAAGATTTGAAGTGATTCAAATGTCACAACAACACCAACTGCTCTCCTTACCAGTCAAGAAACCATCTTATAACATCTTCTCTTCACAAAGGTGGATGAGTTGGCTACCTTATAAATAAATTGTCTGCTGACTACCCGTTCTTACACTTTCACCCTTGCCTGTCTCTAGAATGTCTAACTGTGATAGTGACAAACTCCTTTAAAGCAGACACTCTGCCAAGTTATCAATCACCCTCCCTTTTGAAGGTCTTCCAAAGTGCTCAACCTTGAACACACTCTCTTATCTTCATGTCTCACCCCTCCTTTACTGGCAGTACCTCCTCATTTGGCTTCTCCTAGTACCTTTGTGCCATTGGTACCCAAATATTGCTAACTCTTTCTTCATTCACACTTCAGTTCCAAGATCACTTCTTAAACTTCCTCTCACAGATTTACGATCACTCATGATAAATTCATCAAAATATGAATCACCTCTGTTTGGGTATCATGTAACCCACTCCTCCAAATTCACTTATTTTGTTTAAAACTCATGTCGCAACTCCCCCTCCTGCCAGAAATGTTCGGGTATTATACAGAAAGCTTAATCTATCCACTGCTATCACTAAAGGAACTACCGCAGCTAGATGCCAATTGATCAAGAAGAGAAAACTCAGCCCCTACTTTTCATTCTGCACTGCTAGTCTCATAAAAACTTGCCATTTGCAAACGTATCTGTTGTTAGTCTAACGGTGTGTCTCCCAATGTGTATGGTTAAAGTTGCTTATGTTAGTATATGATTCATTACTGGGGCCCTTCATCTTTCTTGACTGAAACATTTACATTTATGCCAAAAACCAGAACTTGCAAGTATAATATAGTGTTCCTAATACACAATCTAGGAGAGTATTTAAGAACTCCGCATTAAGGCCCATATTTATTCTTTTTTACGTCGCATTTGGGTGGCTTTCTGACGCAAAAAATGACGCAAATGCAGCGCTAAATAAGTATAAATATGGGCCTAAGCCTTTAGGTAGGCATCTTTGAGGATGGTATCAAATTGGCATTTTCACAGTTACAATTACTTTGAGAGGTGTTCTGTGACCAGCGCAGAATGTCAGATGAGAGAGATGGTGATTGGAATCTGTAGTTCTGTGCAGAGCAAACCATGTCACATTGTGTACTTATCTTCAGCTTTTAGGCTGCTACTGTGACTTACAGGAAAGGGGCATTGACTACTGGGAAGAGTCACCCTTGTCCCGGGCAATCAACAGCAACTTATAACAGACCTTCCCAGTGTCCAGTCCTTGACATAAACCTACTCTCTAAGCTCAAAAACATTGTCCAGCGGACTCCAAATAGGTATGGGCATTTCAGCAATTTTCGGGGAATATTGAGGGTGAGATACACTGTGCTAAATGTAGTTCATCAATTATTACAGAAGGACTTGATATGGCTGTAAATGTGGTGGATCATAAAGGAGCAAAGAGGGAGTCTGTCAAATTGATTCATACACATAGGGCCTTATTATGACTATGGCAATCTGACCAATGGACAGCCTAAGCCGCGGGGGTGAGGCTGCCATCATGACGGTGGCCTCACACCCGTCATATTACAATGTTTCTGCTGACTGGTGGAAATGTCGTATTATAATGTTTCCCTTAGGGAGCTGAGGCCAATACCTTCACACATTTAGCACCCTCTGAATGCGCACTGTCTGCACAGCAGACAGCGCATTCTGAGGGTGCTGGCTGGGGGTCCCTGCACTGCCCATGCCATACTATTTATTTAATTATTTATTTATTCTTCTATGGTGCCACTTCACAGGATAACATTTAAGTGCTTTACAGATATAAGATATGTTTACAGAAAACAAATTAAATTTAGCAACAAAGAGGGTGTGAAAATGAGAAGTGGAGGTGAGAAAGATGAAGCAAATGGCAAGGTAGATAGGTCATTATAGATGAGGAAGGGGAGATGGTAGGGAGAACAAGACATTTAAAGAGAAAACAGGGGAACAACAAATAGTTATACAGCAGATGATCAAAACAATTAAAGCCATAAAGAGGAGCATGTCAATTTCATTAAGACTGTTGCATAGATGTGTTCTAAACAGAAATGTCTTAAGTCCCTTCTGGAAGGGCAAAATGTCAGGAGCTGATCTTACTTTGGTCGCTAGAGAGTTCCTTAAGATGGGTACAGAATCTCAGGTTAGTCATTGTGCTAGTGTAGATCTGAATGACGGAAGTTCAAAAGTAAGGGAGTCCTTGATTCAGGATGTTCTGGCACCACCAGAAGTTGTCAGAAGGTTAAATAAATAACTTGGTTTGCCTAGGCAAAGTGTTGTAAGTGTGAGGCTACAAAGCTTGAGTTGCACCAGAGCACCTAACGGGATTCAGAAGGGATCTATTGTTATTGGTGTGATACGGTTAAATATACAGTTCTCTGTGACTAATTGTGTAGTGAAATGAAAAACTGCATTTAGAGGGCCAAGAGAACGTAGACTGGAAGGCCAACTAGAATGATACTACCACGGTCAATTCTGGAGATGGTGAGTGCATGTACGGCTGTAGAGCACAGATTTTTGTTTTTTAAGTTGGTGAAGGTGGAATTTTGAAGCTTTTGAATTTTGTTCACATGAGGAATTAAAGAGATTGCATTGCCAATAAGAGATCTTAAGTGGATGAAGAAGAAGGGGAGTAACTAAGAGACAAGAGACTGTTGATTTGTAAGATTATAATTGTAATAATGGGGTCTGGTGCCTCATTCTCATGCAAAATCTCTGGCACTGCAGGATGGTGGATTAAGATGAACATTGATCTGAAATCAGCTAAAATATTTTGACAGTTTGCTTGCCCATCTGCCTTATTATCCCACATCTAATATTAATAGAGAGAACTCACACATCGGGTCAAGAGGCCTAGTGAAATTATACATCTAGATTAGTAATCTGTGTTTGACCTCATGGTCACTGAGTCAAATCCTGGTGGTTCTGCCAAGCCTTTCATCCTTCCAAGATTGACAAATGAGTAGTATTAAGTGGCAAAAATAAACAGCTGTTATTCAGTGTCAAGTTGCCCTTTGTGGTACATGCACCTTACAAATCTGTGCATTGGTATATGTTTATAAATACCAGGGCTAAAAGTTGTCCAAATTGTCATTCAATATGAGTAGTCGTGCAAATTAAAGTAAAGGTAAGTTGCAATGAACTTTAAATATATATGTTATTCAGCAGGAAAGGGATGGGGGAACATGCCACCATTCACACTTGAGCTATTATTTGGTAGATTAGTGCCTATTAGACCTAGTAGAGCAGTTCGGCTTATTTGATGATGAAGGAAGATTTAGGAAATGAGGGGAGCAGTAGACCTAAAATGTGTAGAAGATGATAAAATTACAGAAATGCTTTGAAAGAAGTCCAGTGACTATTTTAATATCAATATAGGTTCCACACAATTGGACATAGAAACATAAGAAATATCCATTACAAAAATTGTCATCCTCTACAGTCTAACTTTATACTTTTTGGACATCTGTTTTTTTTAAAGAACCTAACGTGCCTATTTTAGTCCATCCTTTTCTGCCACTCTTGTTGTTGCCACTTTTAGCCCTCAGCTGCAGGCAGCTTGTATATTGTTGAAGACATAGGCCCTCATTACAACCCTGGCGGTCGGTGATAAAGCAGCGGTAATACAGCCAACAGGCCGGCTTTAAAAAAAATGGAATTTTGACCAGACAGCCACTTTAACACAGCGACCGCCATGGCGGTAGCAACAAGCACCGCGGCGGTAACTGCTAACAGCCAGGCGGAAGACAATGTACCGCCCACTGTATTATGACACACCAATCTGCCACCTTTTCCGGGGCGGTACCAACACCATCAAAAGCACGCGGAAACAGTACACAGAAGGGAAACAACTCACTTCTCGACACTCAAGGAAGTACCTCAGTGCCATGGAGCCCGACCTGCAGATCTTCCCCATGCTGGTATACCTCCTCCTACACCAGGAACACGAACGCCGGCGAAGATGACCACGGTGAGTACCGCACCTAGCACACATGGGAGGGGGGAGGAAAAAGAAAGTGACACACACACGCAACACCCCCACCCCCAACACCATAAACACACACACACATGCAACGACATTACATATCCACCCCGTACCCCTCAGGAATAACGCAAGGACAAAAGGAAGTGAGTAAAGCCAGTGTAATAATATACATTTCGAGAAATATGTCCTTAAAGCACAAAACAGTATCTACAATATATATACAAATGGAGGGACAATGCCCAGTCTGAAATGTCAGTGGCCCACAGGGCCATAACACATAGGCAAAAGCCACTCTTGACTCCTGCCTCAATACGGAGAGAATACTGCTGGGGCATCAGGTCGAAGATACACAGGCACCTCAGGGGGAACGGGAAGGGGGGCACTTCAGCCGGAAGATGGTAAAACGCCACTACACCTGGAGGGGACTTCATGTCCTCTGCGATGTCCTGGGGAGTGCAAAGCCACAGTCTCGCAAGTGGGTGGTTTGCCCACTGCTTGGTCCTGGAGTGCAAAGCCACAGTCTCTCAAGTGGGTGGTTTGCCCACTGCTTGGTCCTGGGTAGTGCAAGGCCACAGTCTCTCTAGTGGGTGGTTTGCCCACTGCTTGGTCCTGGGGAGTGCAAGACCATAGTCTCTCAAGTGGGTGGTTTGCCCACTGCTTGGTCCTGGGGAGTACAAAGCCACAGTCTCTCTAGTGGGTGGTTTTCCCACTGCTTGGTCCTGGGGAGTGCAAGGCCACAGTCTCTCAAGTGGGTGGCTTCTTCACTGGTTCTGGAGGTGGCTTTGTGCCCAGTATGCTTCATCCTGGCAAGGAGAGGATGAGTGGATGCCTTCTTCCACTGGTTTTGGAGGGGGTTTTGTGCCGAGCGATGCAGGTCCTGGATGGTGCAAGGTCACAGTCTCTCACCTGGTTGTCACACCTACAGTTGTTGCAGAGGTGCTGCTGGCGGTGCAGATGGCGGTGCAGGTGGCGGTGCAGGTGGTGGTGCTGGCAGCAGTGCAGGTGGTGGTGCTGTCAGTGGTGAGGGGAGGCTCAAGCCCTTCCCCTGCAGCCTCGGACGGGGCTGCTGCTGCTAGCAGTAGTGCTGCTGGCGGTGCAGGCGGCGGTGCAGGCGGCGGTGAAGGTGGTGGTGCAGGTGGTGGTGCAGGTGGCAGTGCAGGTGGCGGTGCTGTCAGTGGTGGGGGAGGCTCCAGCCCTTCCCCTGCAGCCTCGGACATCTCAAGGGCCATGGTTGATGTTGTTTGCCCAGATGCTGCTTCAGCACCACGCACCAGATCCATCCTGCCTGCGGCGTCTGTACCTTTTTCCTTGCTCTTGGCAGCTGGTGTTCCCTTCCTGCCCTTGGCAGCTGGCGGTGCCTCCTTGCTTCTGCCAGCTGGTGTTCCCTTCCTGCCCTTGGTAGCTGGTGGTCCCCTTTTGCCCTTGCCAGCTGGTGGTGCCTCCTTGCCCTTGCTAGCTGGTGGTGCCTCCTTGACCTTGCTAGCAGGTGGACCCTTCTTACCCTTGGCAGATGGTGCAGGCACACTGGCAGTGCGGATAAGTGTCTCCTTGGAGCCTCTCACACCTGCAGTAGCTGCAGAAACTACATTGGCTGTGGACTGGGTGGCTGAGGTGCTGGCCTGGGTTCTGCCCACCCTGGCCCGAAGTGAAGGATGGGGGAGAGGCAGGGAATAGGACAAGGGTGAAGACGAAAAGCCTTTTAGGGACACTGGGGCTGGAAGAGGGTGAAGGTTTGGGAGTGGAGGAAGAGGGAGTGGTTGTAGGAGGTTTCTGTCTGCTGTGTTTGGGTGCAGGTGCATGGGCTGGATGCTGTTGTGAGGTGGATGGCTGTTGGGTGTCTGAGTGCTTGCATTTGTGTGCTTTGGGATGAAGGGGCACAGACACAGTGGGAGAGGACACAGGGGACGTGTGCATGGATCTGGGGGTGGTGACTGCCAGTGAGGGGCATGTAGTGATAGGCGTGATGGTGATGGAGGTAGTGGATGAGGATGTAGTGCATGCAGGTGTGAGTGGAGACGCTACTGGGAGGGAGGTGGATGACAAGGAGGAGAGGGACACAGTTGAGGCAGTGGATGTTGATGTGTCTGCATCTGGATGGTGCTTGTGAGTGCCTGTTGGATGAAGTGTGGTGCTTGTGTTTTCCTGAGCCACTTCTGTGTGTTGATTTGGGTGCATGCTGGTCTGAAGGTGTGCTTGGGATAGGCTGGGGTTGAGGGGATTGGTACTGGGTAGAGGAAGTTGGAGGGGGGAGGCTAGAGACAGTGACAATTGCTGCCATCAGGGAGTTGGCCAGGGCCTGGAATGATCTCTCCTGGGCCGCCATGCCAGAGTAAATACCCTACAGGAATGCATTTGTTTGTTGCAAATGCCCTGCCAGCCCCTGGATGGCATTCAGTATGGTTGACAGCCCTATAGAGATGAATCTCAGGAGGTCAATTTCCTTCTCACTGAGGGCAGCAGGGCTGACTGGGGCAGGGCCTGAGGTGCCTGGGGTGAAGGAGATGCCCATCCTCCTGGGTGAGCGGGCATGGGATACACGCTGAAGGGCTGCTGGGAGGGCGGTGCTGGTACGGGCTGGTGCCTGTACCTGTAGTTGGGGTGGGCACAGAGGTGTCCGCCACCTCAAGGGAGCTTTTCATCGGAGGAGGTGTCCCTGTCCGAACTGTCCCCTCCAGTGTCTGCTGTGGTGCTTCCCTCGCCCTCTGTCCCACTGGTGCCCTCACCGTCGATGGATTCGGCCTCATGGGCCATGTGGGTTGAAGCTCCCTCTGTCACTGGTGCCTCTGCTCCTCTGCCAGATGATGCTAATGCACACATGGACAGGGTGACTAAGCAAAAAGTGGTGGGGAGACAGAAGATACACTTGGTCAATGCTAGCAACAACACCACCGTTGGCGTACACAACACACAGGGAACAGCCCTATGCACTAGGCCATGCACTACAATGCCTAACGCCAATAGCAGCACACCTGAAACCCACAGGACTCTGCCCAGTAGTAGATGCCCACTAGCATTTTTGGGGTTGTAGTGCAACTGAGCATGCTCATCATGGAACCTACCCTGCCATGTTCGTCCTGGCCTAGGGGCACCCACAGACCCACATCCCCCACCCAGATAACACCTCATAATGACGCCCATAGTCTTTAAAATTTAATGGACTGGCCTTTGGATAAACTCATTGCTTATGAATGGATGGAATTCTTGTCTATGTCAATTCTATTTTACTGACTTGAGGGAATTCATCCTTGTATGTGTTTTGGAGTCACCCCTGGAGCATAGCAGTTTTACCATCATGTTAAATGGATTACTTGCATCTATCCACTGCTGAAATCAGGGAACTATGGGGGTGATTCTGACAGCGGCGGACGGCGGTCGCCGCCCGCCAAGCGGTTCCCGCCAAAACACCGCTCCGCGGTCAAAAGACCGCGGCGGTCATTCTGGCTTTCCCACTGGGCTGGCGGCCCCACGACACCCCATACCGCCATCCTGTTCACGGCGGACGAACCGCCAGGAACAGGATGGCGGTATGGGCTGTCAGAATCCCCATGGCGGCGCAGCAAGCTGCGCCGCCATGGTGGAGTCCCATGGGCAGCGGAAAGTCGGCGGTACACCGCCGGCTTTCCGCTTCTGGCCGCGGCTGTACCGCCGCGGTCAGAATGCCCGGCGGAGCACCGCCAGCCTGTTGGCGGTGCTACCGCCAACCCCCGCCATGGCGGTAATTACCGCCTGGGTCAGAATGACCCCCTATGTGTCAGATGTATGAAGTCTATTTGCATTTCTTAAGAAATGCAAACTGTTTTTTTTTATGTATAAAGGCCTTTAAGAAACCGCAACTTGTGATTTCTACCCTGTAGAAATTGCGAATTGCGATTCTCAGAATAGGAAATTGCATATAGAGATTTCTTATTTGCAATTCCTATTCTGATGGACAAAGCATTTCCTAAGTACGGCTTGTGCATTTAGGAGATGCAATTACCACCAACTTGAAGTCGGTGGTAACCCGGTGCAATTTAAAAAAGTCATCTCAATGTGCTTTTTTAAATTGCAATGGAGCACACACATGCCCCTTAGGCATATGTGTGCTCTACAGGTGCACCCCTATTTTTGGGGTGCACCAAGGGGAGCCTTTTGCCCTTTGCCATCACTGGTTTTACATTTCCTACATAGCGATTTCTTAACAAGAAATCGCTATTTAGGATATGCAAAACTGACCCATTCACTACAAATCAATGGGATTTCTAATACCGATTTCCTAATATTGATTTCTACTTTGTAGGAATCACTATTAGGAAATCGGTATCTCTGTACATAGCATTTTGCATTTCTTAAATAGCAATTTCTATGAAGTCACAATTTAAGAAATGCAAAAGTGCATTTTTGTACATCTGGCCCTATGTTTTAATGTATGCTTTAGCACTCCCTGTGAGTGCATAGGCTCCATCCTTCCCACCCACACTCTTCTTTCTGCTTCCCACCTCTTCACATGCCTATGGCTCCCCTGTCTTTCCTTTTTCCTCCCCTCACCTCTGTTTTTGTTAATTTTTGAACTGCTTTTGTGAGAGCCCTACATCTGCACTCTGCTATTAAGCCATGTGCTTACCCACTTGTCCTTTGCTTCTCCTCTGCCTTTCATCCCTGTTATATTGTTTAAAAAAAAAAAGAAATACATTGTTTTTGTAGGTCCCGAAGCTGCACCCAACTGCTGCACTGCTCACATCTCCGTTTTTGCACAGCATCACCACACATACTTTATTTCATAACAGACTCTTTCAATTTGGCTGTGTGCCATCTTGGAATAGTAAACTAATAATACAGTACAATAAAATTAATCATTAAAACATAGCCACCATGTTGCTATCTGGAATGATTTTTGTAATACTTTAAAAATCAAATTCCAAGATGACCAACCCTGTGTGCCCAAGCTCACAGTTTGGATTTTTTTTCCATAAAAAATAATTCTTAGATGGCTGCTCATAAGTGCTGATAAATGACCATTCATGTCCATTCATGTTCACTCATAGTACCACCTTAAAATAGTGCATCATACTACTATAAATATTCAAAGGTGGCCACATTTATGGGTACTTGTGTGCACATTCATAGATGGCCATTTTGAAATGGGTTTTTTTAATAAGCCAGTATGGGCAAAGGCAATAGCTGTGCACCAATATTTAACCCATTGGGTGCTGGGGACGAACTGGTTACGTCCTCGGCCACAGTTGGGTTGTGCTGAGGACATAACCAGCTCATCCTGCACCCAGTCCACAGGGGGAGTGTTAGGTCCCCTGGGCAGGGATGGAATTGCTTCCCCTTCCACCCCGACCCCCCCAGAGACGTCTTATGACATCAGCGCACAATCGCGCACTGACCTCATCAGAGGTTGCCCCCATCGCTCTGGAAGTTCAACTTCCAGTGCGATCGGAAGATAAATGCTTTCATTTCTCTTCCTATCAGGGAGTGGGGGAGTTCGAAGAGGCATGAAAGGAAAGGAAAGGCTTTTTCTTTCCTTTCATGTCTCTCTCAGCATTCATGCCCACTAGACACCAGGGAGGTTTTTTTTTTATGTAAACGATTAAGGGGGGCAATTCTGCCCCTTAGGGGGGACAGAAGCCACTAGGCACCATGGATAATGTTTTTAATTTTTTTTCTACAGGTAGGGACGAGCCTTTAGGCAAGGGTCGCTCCCTGGGGGGGGGGGCATAATTGGCCTATTTTTATAAACCAGTAGACACCAGGGATTTTTTTTTTGTGACAATTTCAAGAAAAGGGGAGCGACCCCTTATGCAAGGGTCACTCCCCTGTGGGGCAAATTTATTTTAGGCCATTCAGACTGGCCTATTTGGCAGAAGCCACTAGGCACCATTTTTTAATATTTTTTTTACACATGGGGAGCAACCCCTTAGGCAAGGGTCACTCCCCTGCGGGCCACATTTATTTTAGACCATTTCTGCACCCTTGGGGGTCAGATCGGCCTATTTCTATTAGGCCCATCTGCCCCCAAAAGGGGATTGGTGTGTGTCTGTTTTGTTTGGGGGCAGCCCCTTGAGCATGAGTTGCTCCCCATGGAGGCAAGCGTCACTCCTGATGGGGGCAGATCAGCCTATTTGTGTAAGACCCATCTGCCTCAATGGGCGGGAGAAAGCCCACTAGACACCAGGGAAGAATTGCCCATACCCTCCACCCCAAATAAATGGGGACAAAGTTGTTCTGCCCACCGATGGGAAGATGAGGCAATTATCCCTTGATCCACTCCCCGGGTGGGCAGAAAGCCTACAAGAAGCCAGGGAATTAAAAAAAAAAAAATAGTGGGGTGGTTGCTTCCAACCAGTATGTGCATGGTTATGCCCCCACCCCAACTGAAGAGGGTAACAGTCTTTCAGCTCTCCCCCTGCACACTAAAAGATCTTATCCCAACGGCCAGGAAGAGGACATTTGATTATTTGGGGTTTTTGTTTCACATTTGGGCCATGAGAGCTTGGCTAACTCAAAATCGTCCCACCTGGAATGGTGAGGGCTGCACTTTTTGGACTTTGGGACGCTGCCATGTAGAAAAATCTACGAGCCCTAGCCACATCTGAAAACTAAACATCTGGGTAAGCCCAAGCTGGTGTGCTTCACATGCAGTCCGCACCATTTTCTTACCCACAATGCCCTGCAAACCTTCAACTTTGCTTGAAATCACACATTTTCCCCAACTTTTTATAACGTAACTTTCCGGAACGTGCATGAATCCACAAACCTTTTAGACCCGCTTTGGTTTCCCCTCTATGTGGACATGTTTTTGGCTCTTCTCTGTCACAGGCACTTGGCCCACCTACACAATTGAGCCATCATTTTTATCAGAAGAGTGAGAGGAACATTAGTTGGTAGGAAATCCGCTGCGGTGATCCCACACCGAAATGTGGGAAAAATGTGTTTTTTTTCAGATAAATTTGAGGTTTGTAGAGTATTCCGGGTAAGAAAACACTGGGGGATCCATGCAAGACACACCTCCCTGGACTCCCTCAGGTGTCTAGTTTTCAGAAATGTCTGGGTTTGGTAGGTTTCCCTAGATGGCTGCTGAGCCCAGGACCAAAAACACTGGTGCCTCCGCAAAAAACAGGTAGTTTTGTAGTTGATAATTTTGATGTCCATGTGGTGTTTTGAGGCATTTCCTGCTGCGGGCACTAGGCCTACCCACACAAGTGAGGTACCATTTTTTTTGGGAGACGTGGAGAAATTCTGGGTGGAAGGAAGTTTGTGGCTTCCCTCAGATTACAGAACTTTGCAGCACTGAAATGTGGGAAAAAAATATTCTTTTGCCAAATTGTGAGGTTTGCTAAGGATTCTGGGTAACAGAACCTGGTGAAAGTGCCACAAGTTAACCCATTCTGGGTTCCGCTAGGTGTCTAGTTTTCTGAAATGTACACGTTTGCTAAGTCTTCCTAGCTGCCAGATGAGCTAGAGGCCGAAATTCACAGCTGGGCACTTTGCAAAAAACATGTCAGTTTTCTTAAGAAATATTTGATGTGTCCATGTTGTGTTTTTGGGCATTTCCTGTCATGGGCACTAGGCCTACCCACACAAGTGAGGTACCATTTTTATGAGAAGATGTGGAGTAATCCTGGGTGGAAGGATTCTGGGTAACAGAACATGGTGAGAGCCCCACAAGTCACCCCACCTTGGATTCCCCTATGTGACTAGTTTTTAAAAATTCACATGGTAGGTTTCCCTACGTGTTGGCTGAGATAGAGGCCAAAATCCACAGCTAGGCACTTTGCAAAAAACAGCTGTTTTCTTTGGGAAAATGTGATGTGTCCACATTGTGTTTTGGGCCATTTACTGTCACTGACACTAGGCTTACCCACACAAGTGGGGTACCATTTTTGTCGGGAGACTTGCAGGAATGCTGGGTGGAACAAAGTTTGTTGCTCCTCTCAGATTCCAGAACTTTCTGTTACCGAAATGTGAGGAAAAAGTGTTTTTTTGCCAAATTTTGAGGTTTGCAAAGGATTCTGGGTAACAGAACCTGGTGAGAGCGCCACAAGTTACCCATCTTGGTTTACCCTAGGTGTCTAGTTTTCAAACATGCACAGGTTTGGTAGGTTTCCCTAGGTGTTGGCTGAGCTAGAGACCAAAATCCACAGATAGGCACTTTCCAAAAAACATCACTTTTCAATGTAAATATTTGATGTGTCCATGTTCTGTTTTGGGGAGTTTCCTGTTGCGGGCACTAGGCCTACCAACACAAGTGAGGTACCATTTTTATTGGTAGACCTGGGGGAATGCTGAGTGGAAGGAAATTTGTGGCTTCTCACAGATTCTAGAACTTTCTATCACCGAAATATGAAGAAAAAGTGTTTTGTTTGCCAAATATTGAGATTTGTAGAGGATTCTGGGAAATAGATCCCAGTGAGAGCCCCACAAGTCACCCCATTCTGAATTTTCCTAGGTTTCTAGTTTTAAAAAATGTATAGTTTTTCTGGGTTTCCCTATGTGCCGGCTGAGCTATAGGCCAAAATCCACAGCTAGGCACTTTGTAAAAAACAGGTCTGTTTTCTTTGGGAAAATGTGATGTGTCCATGTTTTGTTTTGGGGCATTTCTTGTTGCAGGCACTAGGCCTACTACACAAGTAAGGTACCATTTTTATTGGGAGACTTGGGGAAATGCTGTGTGGAAGGAAATCCACTCAGATTTCAAAACTTTGCAGCACCGAAATATAAGTGAATTTTATTTTGTTTTGCCAAATTTCGAGGTTTGCAAAGGAGTCTCGGTAACAGAACCTGGTGAGAGCCACACAAGTCACCCCATCCTGAATTCCCCTAGGTGTCTAGTTTTGAAAAATGCACAGGTTTGGTGGTTTCCTTAGGTGCCGGCTGAGCTAGAGGCCAAAAACCATAGCTAGGCAATTTCCAAAACGCACATCATATTTCAATGTAAAAATGTAATGTGTCCATGTTGCATTTCCTATCTAGGGCTCTAGGCCTACCCACACAAGTGAGGTACCATTTTTATTGGGAGTTTTGGAAGAACACAGAATAAAAGAATAAGGGGGTCATTACAACATTGGCAGTAAAAGCCGCATACCGCCGTGCAGAAGACCACCAACACACCGCCGCAGCAGCGGAATTCCGCTACAGCTATTACGACCCAAAGGCTGGAATCCACCAAATTCTAGACACCCACACAAATCCGCCACACCAAAGGTCAGTGATAAACTGGTGATAACAAATCCTCCTCCGTCACGCCAACAGGAATACGCCCACACTATCATGACCCACGAATCCATGCGGCAGTCTTTCAACCGCGGTATTCCATTGGCGGTACACACCGCCGCGCTCAAAATACACACACATTTACAAAACACAGCCACATTGGACAATTACAAATACACACACCTGATACACATACACACACCACTCCCACACACCCAATCCAATATAAAACACACACCCACATCACCCACAAACCCTTACGACCACAATTCTGACTGAAGGCCACAGAGAGACACCACCATCTACAAACGAGCATCCACAGGCACTCAACACCATCACCCACATAGCATCCACGCACCTCACACAACACACCTCTAAAATCACCACACACATCACAACACACACCACCCCACACATCACCCACACCACCCCATGGCACGGTAAAGACACCCCAGGTTCTCTAAGGAGGAGCTCAGGGTTATGGTGGAGGAAATCATCTGGGTAGAGCCACAGCTATTCGGATCACAGGTGCAGCACACCTCCATAGCTAGGAAGATGGAGCTATGGCGAAGAATAGTGGACAGGGTCTACGCAGTGGGACAGCACCCAAGAAATAGGGATGACATCAGGAAGAGGTGGAACGACCTACGGGGGAAGGTGCGTTCCGTGGTCTCAAGACACCACATCACAGAGGACTGGTGGCTGACCCCCACCTCCTCCCCCACAACTAACAACATGGGAGGAGCAGGTCTTGGCTATTCTGCATCCTGAGGGCCTCGCAGGAGTAGCTGGAGGAATGGACTCTGGTAAGTCAAATCTTTACTATTACATCCCCCACCCTGCCTGCATGCCATCACATACCCCCACCCTCGCCCTCACCCCCATCACTCCTACTCCTCACACATGTCCCAATATCACAAACCACCCATCCCAACTCCAAGCCCTGCATGCAACACCAAAGCATGGACACCCATCATCAATGCATGGCCACTGCACATACCCATACACCCCCTAAAACATCATCACACAAGGTCCTACACAGGAATGCAAGCACTGGGGTACACGGTCACCCACCCATTGCACACCATGGCACATACAGATGCAATAATCATGCCTTTACACCCCTGTGGGACCCCTAACCAACGTCACAGGACAGGAGGGTCCAGATATGTCCACTCCACCCACAGAAGAGGCCCACAGTGATGACAGCAGCTCTGTCCAACTGTATCTAGATGACCAGCCCGGCCCATCTGGGACTTCCAGATATGTCCACTCCACCCACAGAAGAGGCCCACAGTGATGACTGCAGCTCTGTCCAACTGTATCTAGATGACCAGCCCGGCCCATCTGGGACCTCGGGACAGTCGGTTCCACTCACACTGGCACAGGCCACTACAGAGCTTGCCCCCTCTGGAAACACCAGCACAGAACCCACCCAGCGGGCCCATCCCTCTGTCCCCAGGACATGTCAATCATCAGTGTGTCCACCACTACAGGGAACCTAGGCTAACCCACCACCCCAGCAACACCAGGGACCTGGGGGCAGTGGTAGTGGGCACACGGTTCAGGAGACAGAGGCCCAGGAACACAGGGGAACTGGGAGGGCTGCTGTGCGACAGGGGGAGGACAGGCCCAGGGAACCCACTCTCCACGAGGCTCTCTCCAACATCATGGGAGCCTACCACCATTCCCAGGAGACGATGGCAACGGTACTGGCCAAGTTTCAGGAGACCCAGCGGCTGCAGGAGGAACAATATTTGGGCTTCAGGGAGGAACTCAGATCCATCAATTCCACTCTATGCACCATTGTAGGGGTGCTGAAGGAACTCCTCAACACCAGGAGGGACACTGTGGCACAACAAGGGGCCCCTGACACTAGCCTGGATGATGAACTGCCACCACCTCCTCCGGTGCAAGTGGACAGGAGGCACCACCACAGGACCACCACACCAGCACCCCACCCCCTGCAGAGGGAGAACCACCCCGCAAACGGTACCTGAGATCCAGGACAAAGACAGAGAACGATGCCAAGACCCCGCCAAGAAATGAGACCACCCTGATTGTCATCCTTTTGTCCCACCTTGTCACCCTGTCCATCATTAAACTGCCCCAGCTCCACTTCCTATGCCCCTTTGGACAATGTACCTGTGAGACTAATAGACTGGACTCTGCCATGGACATTCCTCCACCATCACCCCTCACTATTTAGCAACCCCCTCCAATATTGAGCACTTAAATAAGCACCCTTAAAGCACAAAACAATCAGGAGTCTGTCTGTGATTTTGAAATAGTGTATTAGCAAATACAGTGGCAAAATGCTCTTTCAAATGTAATGTCAACATACCTATGTCACACAGCTCTGGTCCATGAGGAAACAAAGCGGATGTCACACTGTGGGACCCACATCTGTGAAATCGTAAGGGAAAGTGACAACTCAGTGACCATACACTGGGTGAAAATGACAGACAGATGAGAGGTAGTGGATTAAAATCAGATGTAGCAGGCAGTGTTGTCTTCTTACCTGTGTCTCACTGGAAGTATTGCAGGATCATTGTGTTCCTGTTGTCGATGTCCTCTTCTTCTGCTTCCTCATCTTCACTGTCCACATGGTCCACAGCTGCCACAACGCCTCCATCTGGACCATCCTCCTGCAGAAAAGGCACCTGCCGTCGCAAAGCCAAGTTGTGAAGCATACAGCAGGCCACGATGATCTGGCACACCTTCTTTGGTGAGTAGAATAGGGAACCACCTGTCATATGGAGGCACCTGAACCTGGCCTTCAGGAGGCCGAGGGTCCGCTCTATAATCCACCTAGTTCGCCCATGGGCCTCATTGTAGTGTTTCTCTGCCCTTGTCTGGGATTCCTCACTGGGGTCAGTAGCCATGACAGGTTGGGGTAACCAGAGTCACCTGCAAATGTCGAGGGACAACTGTTAGACACACACTGACTCATAGGGACATCCACAGACCCAGACAACTATTCCCACTGATTTGGGTCCAGGTGCTCACTTAATAGCCACACCCGGTGCCTCTGGAGTCGCCCCATCACATAAGGGATGCTGCTATTCCGCAGGATGTAAGCGTCATGCACTGAGCCGGGTAATTTGGCATTAACATGGGGGATGTACTGGTCTGCCAAACACACCATCTGCACATTCATTGAATGGTAACTCTTCCGGTTTCTGTACACCTGTTCACTCCTGCGGGGGTACCAAGGCCACATGTGTCCCATCAATGGCACCTATGATGTTGGGGATATGTCCCAGTGCATAAAAGTCACCTTTCACTGTAGGCAAATCCTCTACCTGAGGGAAAACGATGTAGCTCCGCATGTGTTTCAGCAGGGCAAACAACACTCTTGACAACACGTTGGAAAACATAGGCTGGGACATCCCTGATGCTATGGCCACTGTTGTTGAAATGACCCACTTGCTAGGAAATGGAGTTCTGACAGCACCTGCACTTGAGGGGGGATTCCTGTGGGATGGCGGATAGCTGACATCAGGTCTGGCTCCAACTGGGCACACAGTTCCTGGAATGTGGCACGATCAAGCCTGTAGGTGTTGATCACATGTCTTTCCTCCATTGTCGATAGGTCCACCAGCGGTCTGTACACCGGAGGATGCCGCCATCTCCTCACATGCCCCAGCGGATGGTGCCTGTGGAGGACAACAGCGAGCACAGAGTCAACCAACTCTGAGGTACGTAAAAACAGTTTACTCTGAAAATTTTCATTAATCGAAATTTGCCTGTATGAGTGGTTAGGCAAGGCCTAGGTATGTGTGATGCAGTAAACAATAATGCCATGTGGGCCCCTGAAATGGCGGCTGCCTGACCTGTAAAGTGGGAAAGGAGGATATGAGATAACTGCGCTGGCATTCTACACTGTCGCAGTAGGCGGTTGAAGACCACGGCGCAATTCTGCATTGGTTAACATTGGGCCCTTTGGGTCCCAGGAGCCAATGATGATGTACGCCGGCGGTGACGGTACGCACCGCCGTGGACATGACCGCCATTTTCTATCTGTTCAATCACTCGATACCTGATCTTCGACAGGAGAGTACCTACACTGCAAGTGCTGCTGTGACCTCAGTCTGGAAGAGACAATGGCTTGTGTGTCTGGGGAAAGGGACCCTACCTTCAGCATGAAGGAGTTGGAGAAACTTGTGGATGGGGTCCTCCCCCAGTATACGCTACTCTACGGTCCTCCAGACAAACAGGTAAGTACACTGTGAGCATGCTGTATGGGCAATACCTGTGTGGAGTCCGGTGGATGAAAGATAGGGGGGGTGAGAATGAGGCGTGCATGAAACGACGGTGAGTGCATGTGCGTCATGGCAAGGGTAGGGATGCGGGCCGATGACTGTGACGGGGCAGTTGGTAATTACTTCTCTTTTCCCCTGTACAATTCCTGTAGGTCGGCACCCACCAGAAGAAGGACATCTGGCGTGCCATCGCCAAGGAAGTCCGGACCCTGGGGGTCTACCACAGACGGAGCACCCACTGCCGTAAAAGATGGGAGGACATTCGCCACTGGAGCAAGAAGACGGCGGAGGCCCAGCTGGGGATGGCCTCCCAAAGTGGGAGGGGTGCCCGTCGCACCATGACCATCCTGATGTTCAGGATCCTGGCGGTGGCGTATCCGGAGCTGGATGTGCGCTTGAAGGCATCACAGCAGACACAAGGGGGTGAGTACACTCTCATTCTGCTGATTCAGCGCGCATTTTAGGTGTCTGGGTGGGGGAGGTGGGCTTTGGGTTCCCCTAGGCCAGGGCGAGTTCGCTAGTTAAGTTCCCTTCTTCAGGCAGGCCCTGTGGCACCCCACCCCACCTGTGTACAGTGCCAACTACACTTAGCCAGGCTCCTGTGACATCCATGTGTGCAGAAATCGGCCATAGCCTTGTAAGCAATGTCCCAGGGATTGAATAGTGGAGCCCAAGTGCGCGGCGTAGTGCAGGGGGCTTCTGTGTCTGTCGTGTCCGCCAACGGTAGCGGTATTGCATGCACTGAACATGTTTCTCTTCTGTACCCCTCCCCTTTTTGTGGTCTCCCTGTACTTGTGTGCATTAGCATCATCAGGCGGAGGAGCAGTGGCACCGGAGCAGGAGGGAGCTGCATCCCACATGGCCCTGGAGGGCGACACTACGGACTCCGAATTCACCAGTGGGACGGAGGGCGAGGGGAGCTCCACGGCGGGGACAGGAGCTGACACCAGCGAGACAGACTCCTCCTCTGATGGGAGCCCCCTTGCGGTGGCGGCCCCATCTGTGCCCCCCGCATCTACAGGTACAGCCGCCAACCCCCCGACCAGCACCACCCTCCCAGCAGCCCCTCAGCCTTTGTCCCGTGCCCGCTCACCCAGGAGGGTGGGCATTACCTTTGCCCCAGGCACCTCAGGCCCTGCCCCTGTCACCTCTGCTGCCCTCAGTGAGGAGGCCATTGACCTCCTCAGGTCCCTCACTGTTGGGCAGTCTACCATTTTGAATGCCATCCAGGGTGTAGAGAGGCAGTTGCAACAAACCCATGTATTCCTTGAGGGCATTCACTCTGGTCAGACAGCCCTTCAGTGAGCTTTTCAGACTCTGGCCTCAGCACTGATGGCAGCCATTGTCCCTGTCTCTAGCCTCGCCCCTCCAACTTCCTCCAACCAGACCCACACCCCTGTACCTCAGCCTATCCCAAGCACACCATCAGACCAGCATGCACACACCTCAACACACAAGGGAAGCTCTGGCAAACATAAGCACCACACATCCCACAGGCACTCACGCAAACATCACACACATGCAGACACACCAACATCCACTGCCTCCACTGTGTCCCCCTCCTCCTAGTCTCCCTCCTCCCTCCCAGTCTCATCTCCACTCACACCTGCATGCACTACATCCTCAACCACTACGTCCATCACCAGCACACCCTCCACCACACCCCGCTCACGTGCACCCCCACTACCAATCACACATCCCCTGTGTCCTCTCCCAGTGTGTCTGTGAGGCCACCTCCCAAGGTACACAAACGCAGCCACACACCCACCCAACGTCCATCCACCTCACGACAGCCTCCAGCCAATGCACCTTCACCCAAAGTCACCAAACGTACACCGTCTACAGCCACTACCTCTTCCTCCACTCCCAAACCCCCTCCAGCTACCCGTCCCAGGTCTCCTAAGAAACTTTTCCTTGCAAGCCTTGACCTCTTTCCATCACCTCCCCCTCCCCGTCTGTCTCCTAGGGCCCGACTCTCCAGGTCCCAACCTAGCACCTCAGCCACTACATCGGCGGGACCAGTGGTGTCAGTAGTCACTGGATTATGGAGTGCACCAGGCAGCAGGATAGGCAGTGTGGCAAGGAGCCAGCGCACGGACAGTCCTCCACCTGTCAAGCATAAAAAGTTGGATAGTGCCTGGCAGGAAAGAAACCAGCCACCAAAGCCGCTCCCAGGGGGACAGTTGGGAGTGTGGTGACAGCTGCGACACCATCCAAGGGGGGAAAGGGACACAGTAAAACCGGCAAGTCTGGGAAGATCAGCACGGCGGACAAGACCGCCACCAGCCCCGCTGCCCAGGAAGCGACCGCCAGCAGCAGCCCCGCTGCCACAGACAGGACCGCCAGCAGCCCCTCTGCCCAGGAAGAGACCACCTGCAGCAGCCCCGCTACCACAGACAGGACCGCCAGCAGCCACAATGCCCAGGAAGCGAACGCCAGCAGCAGCCCTGCTGCCCAAGAAGCGGCCGCCAACAGCAGCTCCGCTGCCACAGACAGGACCGCCAGCAGCCCCGCTGCCGAGGAAGCGACCGCCAGCAGCAGCCCCACTGCCGCAGACAGGACCGCCAGCAGCAGCCCGCTGCCCCGCAGGGCAGAACAAGACCGCCATCTGCTGAACCGCTGCCCAGGACACCGCCGCCACAAGCACCGCTGCCAAGGACACCGCCACAGGCACCACTTCCCAGGACACCGCCTCCACAAGCACCGCTGCCAAGGACACCGCCAAAAGCACCGCTGCCCAGGACACCACCGCCAGCAGCCCCACAGGGCAGAACAAGACCGCCAGAAGCTGAACCGCTGCCCAGGACACCGCCGCCATAAGCACCGCTGCCAAGGACACCACCACAAGCACCGCTGCCCAGGACACCACTGCCAGCAGCCCTGCAGGCCAGTCAGCGCAAATGATTCTGATGCTACTGAGTCTGCCACGGGCAGGATGAAGCACTCTGGGCACAAGGCCCCCTCCAGAACCAGTGGAGAAAGGCATCCACTACCTCAGTCCTTGGCAGGATGAAGCACTCTGGGCACAAGGCCCCCTCCAGAACCAGTGGAGAAAGGCATCCACTACCTCAGTCCTTGGCAAGATGAAGCACTCTGGGCACAGGGCCCCCTCCAGAACCAGTTGAGAAAGGCATCCACTACCTCTGTCCTTGGCAGGATGAAGCAATCTGGGCACAATGCCCCCTCCAGAACCAGTGGAGAAAGCCATCCATTACCTTAGTCCTTGGCAGGATGAAGCACTCTGGGCACAAGGCCCCCTCCAGAACCAGTGGAGAAAGGCATCCACTACCTCAGTCCTTGGCAGGATGAAGCACTCTGGGCAGAAGGCCCCCTCCAGAACCAGTGGAGAGATACATCCACTACCTCTGTCCTTGGCAGGATGAAGCACTCTGGCACAAGGCCCCCTCCAGAACCAGTGGAGAAAGGCATCCACTACCTCAGTCCTTGGCAGGATGAAGCATTCTGGACACAAGGCCCCCTCCAGAACCAGTGGTGACTGTTGTCCACTTGAGAGACTGTGGCTTTGCACTCCCCATGATTTAACAGTGGGCAAACCACCCACTGTAGAGACTTGAGAGACTGTGGCTTTGCACTCCCCAGGATTGAACAGTGGGCAAACCACCCACTGTAGAGACTTGAGAGACTGTGGCTTTGCACTCCCCAGGATTGAACAGTGGGCAAACCACCCACTGTAGAGACTTGAGAGACTGTGGCTTTGCACTCCCCAGGATTGGACAGTGGGCAAACCACCCAGGATTGAACAGTGGGCAAACCACCCACTGTAGAGACTTGAGAGACTGTTGCTTTGCACTCCCCAGGATTGAAAAGTGGGCAAACCACCCACTGTAGAGACTGGAGAGACTGTGGCTTTGCGCTCCCCAGGATACATCAATGGGCATGGAGCCCCCTCGTGGATCTGGTGTCGTGCACTCAACCGGCTGAGGTGCCCCCCCTTCCCTTCCCCCTGAGGTGCCTGTTTTATTTCTATCTGGTGCCCCTGCAGTGTTCTCTCCGTTTTGATCGGGTATTGAGTGTGGGCCTCACCCATGCCTTTTGGGCCCAGTGATCCACAGACTATGATGATGGAATCCCTTGGACTTGTGTTCTTGGTGTATATAATTGTATATAGTATCAATGTATATATTTTTTGTATATATTTTGGATTCATGTCTTTGAGTATATCACAATTATTCGACTCATTTCCTTTTGTCCTTGCATTCTTCCAGGGGGGTTTGGGGGTTGTAACTGTGATGTATCAACATGTACTTGTGTGTGTGTTGTAGTGGGTGAGGGTGGGGGATTTGCGTGTTGCATGTGTGTGTCACAGTTTTTTCCCTCCCCTTCCCCTGTGTCGTAGGTGCAGTACTCACCGTTGTCTTCGCCGCCAGCGTTCGTGCTCCTGGTAGAGGAGCAGGAAGATAAAGGCTGGCAGAATTTGGAGCTCCGGTTCCATGGCGTCCTGGTTCCTCGTGGGGTGTGTAGAGGTGAGCGTTTTCCCTTCAGAGTCCTGTTTCCGCCGTGTTTTTGTTTGCGTGGAATCCACCCCGGAAAAGGTGGGGGATTGGTGGGTTTTAATAGTCCTCCGCCTGTCTGTTGGTGGTTACCACTGCGGTGATTGTTTGTACCGCCGTGGCGGTCAGAGTGTTAAAGTGGCTGTCTATGTTGGCGGTTTCCGCCACGGTTATAATTCCATTTATTTTACCGCCGGCCTGTTGGCGGTTTTACTGCCGCTTTAACACCGACCGCCAGGGTTGGAATGACCACCTAAGCGTCATCGCCCCTTGTCTTTCTCTACATTTTTTCCTTCCAAATGTAAGACAATGTGTAAAAAGGATGTCTATTTGAGAAATGCCCTGTAATTCACATGCTAGTATGGGGACCCTGGTATTCAGAGGTGTGCAAATAACCACTGCTTCTCAACACCTTATGTTGTGCCCATTTTGGAAATACAAAGGTTTCCTGATACCTATTTTTCACTCTTTATATTTCACAAACTTAATTTCTGTATACCTGGTATACAATGAAAACCCATTGCAAGGTGGAGCTCATTTATTGGCTCTGAGTACCTAGGGTTCTTGATTAACCTACAAGCCCTATATATCCCCACAACCAGAAGAGTCCAGCAGACGTAATGCTATATTGCTTTCAGACATCTGCCATATATGGAAAAAGTTATAAAAGAAAACGTGGACAGAAAAGGCTCTTTTTTCACCTCAATTTCATTAACTTTTTATTTTAGAAGTTACTTTCTGTAGGAAAACCTTGAAAAATCTACACAAAAGACCCCTTGCTGAATTCAAAATGTTGTCTACTTTTCAGAAATGTTTAGCTGTCCCGGATTCAGCATTGGTTTCACACCCATTTCTGTCACTAATTGGAAGAAGTCTGAAAGCACAAAAAATAGTAAAAATGGGGTATGTCCCAGTAAAATGTGCAAAATTGTGTTGCAAAATGTGTTTCTCTCATTCAAGTCTGCCTGTTCCTGAAAGCTGTGAGGATGGTGATTTTAGCACCGTAAACTCTTTGTTGATGCCATTTTCAGGAAAAAAAAACACATGCTTTCTTCTGCAGCCCTTTTTTCACATTTATTTTAAATAAACAAAATGTTAGCTGTATTTGGGCTAATTTCTTGGTCTCCTCCAGGGGAACCCACAAACTCTTGGTACCTTTGCAATTCCTAGGATGTTGGAAAAAAAGGATGCAAATTTAGCATAAATAGCTTATGTGGACAAAAAGTTATGAGGGCATAAGTGTGAACTTCCCCAAAAACCCAAAAAAGACCGGGCACAGGAGAGAAAAAGGCCTGGCAGTGAAAGGGTTAAAAGGTTAGACTTACTTGATTTGCAAATGCTTTTTAAAATCTATTACACAGAGAAGCCATTCACTTGACCATGTGGTATATAAAAAAATCCTTACATAAATACATATGAATGCATCGAGTTTAAAACTTCATTTGAGATTATATATATTGAACACTTTATTTAAATTGTGTCATTTTTATTAAGTAAATAAAACACATTTTGATCCCACAAGTCCAAATGAGGCAATAGTTTGTTAAGCTGTGCCACAAGATTTAAGCTGTGGCCAAAACATTTATTGGTACTTGTCACAGGTTTTCTTAAGAAAGCTTGCAGATAGCTGCCTATCTCAGCCCCCCCCCTCATTCTGGGGTGTAAGCCAAGATACAAAATGTGACAGTTTGCACTGCATGAAATAAATGGATGACGATTTATGCCAAATAATTCTCTACACGTATAAATGCAGATCTAGGCCCATATTTATACTTTTGACACAAAACTTCGCCGGTGCAGTTTTGCGTAAAAAATATTACCGTCGGCTAACGGCATTTTGGTGCGCCGTGCGGACGTCAAATTTATACTTTGACGCATGGTGGCGCAAACCACAGGTATACGTCTTTTTGTTTTACGCACACCGCAGCGTCGAGTCGTAAAGCAAAATGATGTTAACGCTCCGGAAATGACTGTGCGTCATTTGCTGGAACCATCGAGTATTGTGTAAAAAATAATTTCTAAACAAAATTATAGCAATCATATCCAGGAGCATTTGGTTGTGATCATATACTTGTATTCAAAAACATTTTGGTCTCATGGCAGTGACTTCTTATCTTAATACTCGCTCTGCTGCCCATTATGATCACAACCAAATGCTCCTGGATATGATTGATATAATTTTGTCTAGAAATTATTTTTTACACAATACCCAATGGTTCCAGCAAATACAAGGGACAGCGATGGGTTCGAAATATGCCCTATCATATGCCTGTCTCTTTATGGGCTGGTTCGAAAAAATACATGCTTGGGGTAAACATGCCTCCCCCTGGACTGAATGTATTGTATTCTGGGGGAGGTATATTGATGACATTATTCTGATTTGGAATGGATCTATTGAACAACTCATCCTTTACCACGCTTTTCTTAATGACAATCCATTTAATGTAAAACTTAGTCTTCATTACAGCAGGGACAGCATCGAATTTTTAGATATTAGATTCTTCATTCACAACAATTCTGTACAAAGTGCTCTTCACAGGAAATCTACATCTTGCAACAGTCTCTTGCACGCGACAAGTGCACATCCGCCCTCTGTAATTAACAATATTCCCTTTGGTGAGATGACACGAGTGCGCAGGAACTGTAGTACTGATGAGCTATTTTTTGAACAAATTGGATTTGTTAAACAGAGATTTACCAACAGAGGTTATAATCGCACGATTCTATGTAAAGCGGAACAACGTATCTTCAGTACACCAAGAAAGGATACCTTATCTCCAAGCATCAAAACAAACAATAAACGTAATGAACGCTTGTCCTTTGTGACCAGATATTCTGCATATAGTCAGGGTATCTATAAAATACTTAAACGTCATTGGCATTTACTTATTGATCTAGCTGGTCTCAATGGGTCCCTCTCGAGGTCACCACAAATTACTTACCGAAGGGGTAGAACATTAAGGGACTACCTTTGTCCCAGTTTTGTCTCTGCAACCAATATGTCCACTTGGCTTCCTGAACGTCCTCCTGGTTTTTATACATGTCGTGGATGTAATGTATGTACCTTTGGTTTGGACAAAACCAGCCATTTCTGTTATAACAACACCGGGACCTTTACTATCAAGAGCTTTATCAACTGTAACACTAAATTTGTGGTGTATATTTTAAAATGTGAGTGTAATAAAATATATGTGGGTAGTACTATTAGACCTCTTAAACATCGAATTCAGGAACATGTACGAGCCATTAAGAACAATGATAGTAGGTATCCATTGTCATCACATATGAGACTTGTTCACTCTCATGATACATCAATTTCGTTCCATGGGATTGACCATGTTCCACTCAGTCCAAGGGGTGGCAATAGAGAGTTGCAACTACGTAAAAGGGAGGCAGCCTGGATCTGCCGTTTACGAACAGTTGAGCTGGGACTCAACACGGATAATGAATTGCACTACTACTTATGATATTTTTGTTATATTATTTATACAAGAGTTTGTTTTGGTGTTTTGAACCATATACTGTGTTTCAATTCTTATATTTGCTTGCTGTTGAAATATTGACTTTATATTGATTTTCTGTACAGCTTGTTGTTGTGATTATTATATGTCATGATGACTTGTTCTAGACTCATCTGTCCCATGACATTTGAATCTAAAAAATTATGACCTTTATTGCTACATTGCATGGGCATTTTACTTGTATTCTTTTGTTTTGTACAATTGGGACCGTGGTGGTTCATTACTGTTTCCTCTATAAATCTTTTCTCTTTGACTTGGCTTATTTATTATACTCTTTACTTTTTTGCTACAGTTTGCACGTTACTTTTCAGCACTATTTTTTCGTTATCTTTAATTTTGGTGCTCTGTCATTATTTTTTGCTTTCAAAAAGTTGTGGATTTTGGTTTCTCTCTTTGGTTTCCCTTTTCACCTTTTTTTCTATTGATCACTCTTTTTTATCATGGCCGCCACTAACGACCTGGAGTATTCCGTTCGTTCAGTGTATTTGCTCTCGTTTAGTCCTTTGTTTCTGTTTACATTGCTCCCTACGCGCATAGCGGGAGCTTAAGTACCTGATACTCCTAGTTTTCATGAGGTTTGTCTTCCGGACGCCGTCCCGTATGAAAATTGGTGACGGGCGGCATTTACGCGCATCCATCTTTGTCATCCCCGCTACTTTCTTTCTGATATTTACGATTAGTGGACATTGCAGCATTACTCAACTTCGGTCTTCAGGTACGGCGGCAGGCGTTTATGTATGTATTCTTTTACATACGAACACGATCACCGGAATGCCTTTCAACTTGTTTTGGGCTGGCACCGGAGACGTATCACTATTTCTTTTTAGTATAATTTCTTCCATTTGCATAGACCTTCTGTGGTTCTAAAATAACAATTAAAATGGTTTTATTCAGAATCAAATTTACTTAATACAAACACCACTTTTTTAGTTTATTTAGAATCAGACTAATATCGATATTTCTTTTTTGTACTTACATCGTCATGAGCATTTTCTTTCCGTTTTTCTCTACTCGTCCAGAATTATCCTATAATTGTGCTTATATGCACTCTTGGAACAACTTTTTCATTTGATCGACACACCATTTCTGGTATGCGCCCTTTTTTTAATGGCCATTAACTTTGTTCTTTTTCATTTGATTCACCTCTTACTACTTCATGTCACCTTTTGGCTTGAATTGGGATTTTCACTATAGGATCTGGGTGATTTTATCATAATTTTGTTTCAACATTTTACAATGGGATTGCACTTGGTTGTTTTATTCTTTCTCTTTTCACTTTTGCTACGTTTTTATATACTTGTATATATGTAAATATTGTGGGATTTTCTTTTTCTATTTTCCCTTGCTGGTTCCACTTGTTATACATGCTTTGACACTGGTTTCAATCAAAATAGGTGTTTATACATGTTTTTCTATAATTTTTGCAACTGTTAGCAATTGTTGAAATATACTGTACTTCTTGGCATATTTATATAATTACCATGACTTGTTTGTTTATATGTTTTGTTTCTGTGATTTCATGCACATTATCATCTCATTTTATTTATTATTCTCTATGGGTATGTGTTACTTTGTAGCCCTGAAGAAGCCCATGATGTAGGGCGAAACACGTTGGCTGCTCATCTTTATGAACTCATTGGTGCAACAAACTTTTCGTTCTAACTAAAGCCTTGTTGAAGAAACCAAGGAATACTACACATTACCACTATTAATTTTTGTTTGGACTTTTTGCACTTATTGTATTGTATTCGGCTAATTGGAGTGGTGCACCCCCTTATTGTGTTTGATTATTGGGGTTTTCTCTTTACCCCTTAGGCTCTTTTGTGCAGCAAGGGCCTTGGCGGAGTTGCACATCACATTAGCTTATACTGGGTATTACATTATATACTGTGAGTTACTGGATACTAATAGGGATTGGTGCGTTTCCCTTGGCCTTGCTGCATTTTCCTTATCTTGTATACATTAGGAACTGTATTGTCTGAAATGGCACAAGAAGTAAATCAGACAATACATCTACTGTACTTGTAACAGCTCATATCACCATACAGATCATTGAATGCCCCTGAGGAAGTACATGGCAGGCCAGCCTACAAAGGTCATATCACACATAGCACATCCAAAACCTACAAGATGGGTAACAACTGGCATTAACTTGCCATCTGAGTTCTGCCAGTTGTCAGCTAACAATCATGCTGCACATCCTCCGCCAATGCCTGGGCTACAGATGTCAGTGTACGGAATGAAAAACTAGAGCCACATGGTCTGCAAGTTGTAATTGGACTTGCTAGTATAGTACTCTTGTGCTATACCTGAGTGTGTATACTAGGTATTCACAAACCCATGCCTGTGGGTGGAGAAACAACAAACAATTCCAAACAACATGGACAACCAGGAGTGTACAGAAAGCTCTACACGTGTTTGGCTCTACACACACACCACAGGTAAGGTCTATCAACAATTAGGAGTCTGCAAACCCTTGACCAATCATATCGCCACACATGTCAGGAAACGCAGACCTTGGTCCACATCATATACTTCCAGTAAGGCATGACTTATGACAGACACAGAGTTGCAAGAACACCCATGATCATGCTTAGCATGCACACCTAGGCCATTGCACTCAAGTTCCACATACTTGTAGCACTACATGTGGAAGTACATGCTGCTAGGAAGTTCTAACTACAGTTTAATAAGTACTTTGGTGAATAGGGAAGCAGAAGTCTGTTGGAAAGCGATTTGCAGTACCAATCTGAGAGAATGTGGGTCTGACAGTCGGACTAAATCTGAGATGAGTTCCAGTGCGACTCTTGTTGATACAAGTGTTATCCACATGACTCGCCCCAGTTCTCACTGCGGGCCTCCAGGAATGACCTACAATCCCTAGATAATACAATAGGATAAGCATTGGCCAACTCAATAATTTTGAGAAACTGGAATCCCACTCATGGAACAAGACAAATGATTGGCCTGCGCATCACACCTTGCTATGTGTTCAACACACAGGAGTCCATCACACATCACCAGCAAACACAACACATAACAGACATATCAACACTTACTGGAGTGGTCGGGGTCCTCAAATGTAGCCACCTCTCCCACAGTGTAGGGTGCCGGTCCACCTGTAAGGCATGGAAGGAAGAAATGTGCTCAGAATCTGTGCACTGACCAATAATTTCAAAGACAAAAACAATGTGTAAGCTGACTAAAGTAATGAAAGCCATTCAGACATGATGATACTGCATCTGATATATTACGGCCAACATGTACATAGCATGGGTCTCCTGTGACAGTTACACACATATCTACACACATGCAGTGGCCCTAACTATCATGTGGTGGCAAACATGCTCCTTCATTAGTGACCAGAAATAATAATGGTGTGTAATCATCTCATCATGTGCATCCAAGAGAGACATCCAAAGCCTGGTTACTTGAGGACTGCATTACCAGTCAAACAGCCTATGTGGCCATGAAACATTTATTACACATAGGTACAATGTACAGAGGGACAGGGACTTTTGTAAGCCCTCATGTTGTTACAGTTTCTTCATTTGATGTGGCCCAGCAATGGTGATTTGCACCAAACATAGAGATATGAACCCATGTGCATACCTTTGGACTGCCATCCCTAATTGGAATGTAGCACAACAAACTCCAAATACCAGTCTAAGATGTTAGCTGAGGGCACCTTACACCTTTTCCCAATGTTTTCAAATCGAGATCTGACATGTATCCAAAAAGATGAAGGACCACAATAATCCCTAACAATGAGAGAGGACATGTGTTAGTCATACATGTAGCAACATCCGTTGTGTGCACTTCCAAGATTTTGGGTAACGTAGACACCACAAATGACAAAGCATGCACCAGATAGATGGCAGATGCTTGTTCATGTCAATGGTCCACAATTTCACCATCCCATGTCCTAGATTTTTGGTAACTGCTTCCTAGGCACTTGTTGGTGAATCCCACAGTGAGTCAAGCACATGCATTGACGAAGTGGGTACCATGTAATTGGCTCAGACAGCCAAAGGTGAACCACAAGTGTATTATGACGCCACAGTTGAGGTCAAATAACTGAGCCACAACTCTCCAGTGGCTGTGGTGGACCAGCAGACGAGGCAGCACGTGTCCACATATTTCCAGTGATCAATTGCACAGAGGTATCTTGTTCATGTGTGTGGTCTAATGTTGATCCTGTATATTTTTAGGGGTGTATGTTGTCACAGTTACATCCAAGTCTCATCATGAGTCAGTGGCAGAAATTTCTGTATCTACTGAGTATCCTTCGGAGATCAATGTGAGTAAAGTCAATGAGGACATGAGAACCTACATGGGGATTGTCCTGCCCTGTCACGGAAAACGTGTAATGAGACTGTCAACAGGGCAACCTTGGTGTGCTGAGTGAGATCATGTCTCAGGTGTCATGTTCCGGCAGGTGTCATTACAACATTTGTACACAGGTTGGCCTCTGAATTTCCCACTGCATCTGGGAACATCATAGCCTCTATGCTGATTATTCTCGCAGCTATTCTCCACGCACGGACCATCAATATGTTGTGAGCAATGTAATTCAGCGTGTGAACTGTCAGGGTCCTAACATGTGTGGACTTTTCATGGACATTATCAGAGGTTGCTGGTTCTGCTGAAGGCCCCGTCCCCAATCCCTGCATATGGCCCTGGGACACTGTCACACTTTGTCGTTCATGCATAAATGAGACTCAGACAAGGGATGGGCCATGATTTTGGTATTCAAAGGCAATTTAACAAATATGGTACAATTAAAAGGCAGATTATGCTATACCATGTATTTGGGTATGCAATCATGAAGCACATGACAAAATACCCTCTGAGGAATGAGAGGTTTGGTAAAGCAAGTGTGGTACATATGTAGCCAGAGGGAATATTTAGAGTGACACACAGACAGATGCCAGTCAGGCTGACAGGATGCAGGGTGAATCAGGATCCAACAATTTCACAAGTTACATAATCAGTGGTCTGACTAAGACTGTTTGGAGGAATAACTAGACAGTTGACATGTAAAACTGTGTATGTCCTGTGTTTTTGAAGGTGACACATGAACCCAAGGGCTGTGTTACACGGCTTCATTACTAGCAATGCTTAATGGTGTATTTGACAAAATGGCAACTTCTATGCTGTTCCAGGCATCAGCAGGGGCAGTGCATGTTGAAATGGGTGGTGTGCATGGATGTAATGACAGGTGTGGGCTGCATCAGTTTCTCACAAGTCCTGTAGGTGAGATTTGCATTCAAATGGCCAACAGTACCTTTCACACGGAAAGCAATCTACAGGTGATAACAGGGCTTAGAAACTACAAGCCAGTGTATTAATTGACCTGACGTCCATGCAGTCAGATGTACTATGGTATACCATACGAAAGGGTGTAGCACACTGAATTACTATTGATAGTCTGTGTGTGTAGAGGAGGGAATATCGGGGTACACATATTACTATTCCAGGGACCTCTTCAGACAGGTGGGTTGTGACCAGGTGCATGGGTGTGTCAGCAGTTAGGAAATGGGCTGACATGTACATGGAATGTCATGTGTGCAGTGCTTGTCATGTGTGGCAATTGTGCTGTCTATGTTCTGCTCATATGGAACTCTAGTCACAGATAGTCCTTGCAAAGACTGGATGCAGTTAGACTTACTGCTGTCAAGGGTCTGGTCATACATTCCTGTTACTGATGCAAAAGCACATCAACTGCCTCATGTATGAGGCTTTTCTTTCCCCTTATTGATTGATGGTGTCTTAGCTGTGTGCCATATGCTGCGATGAACCACGTTTCCAACATGTATGTGTGAAATAGGTGTGGTCCTCTGCTATTGGCCTTCAAAGGTGAAATGTACAGGATCTATGTCATTTACAGTGTGTGTGTATGTGACCGTTGTATGATACACATAACAATTGCTCAGGGATTTTCTGTGTCCTGATCGGTATATCAGCAATGCTTCATGAGGTAACACTCTCATTCTGATAGTTAGAGATAAAGGTGAGCAAAAATGATTAGCCAGACCATGTTATGGTGATTATTATCGGTGTTTATTTACATTAGTTAATAAAGTGGTGATCGTGATTATATTTAAAAGAAATTGATCACCATATGTTGGCGCCTACGCAATCCAGCGGCCATGTTTTGTTGTTCCCCCTCATGTTGCAGGCCACCATCCTCCTCTTCCTCCTCTTCCTCCTCTTCAGGCATGTGTGGCTCTGGTTCCAGGAGGGGAATGTTCCTTCTTATGCAAATGTTGTGCAGGATGGCACATGTTAGAATGATCTTACAGACCATTTTAGGGGAATATAGGAGGCTACCACCAGTGATGTCGAGGCACCTGAATCTCGACTTGAGGATGCAGAAGGTCCTCTCGACTATGGTGCATGTCCTCCTATGTGCGTCATTGTAGGCACGCTCTGCTGCAGTACTTGGGTTGCCAATAGGTGTCATTATCCATGGCTGGATGCCATACCCCTGATCAGCTGAAAGAGAAAATGAATGGGATCATGTTGATGTAGCTAGCCCGATTGATATCACCTTGCATGGCAGTAGTTGTCTTGTGTTGTCTGTGACTCTTTTGTGTTATTGTGTCACATCCTAGGCTTGTAGGATGTACCACCTGCATTGTGTTGTTTCCTTGGCTGAACCAGTTGTCAGCAGTATGTTTTGGGATTTGCAGTACAGTGTCCCCTCCCTAGCATTGTGACTTGCGATACAGGTGTCCCTGTGTCTTCACTAGGGGTGAGATGATAGTTCCATACACAGGTTAAATTTGACAGTGTTGTTAACACGTTCATATCAATGTACCCTGGACATCACATACCTTTAGACTTACGCAATGGATTAATGTAAACATAATTGAGACGCTTACAATTTTCAAGGTGACATTTAGGCAAACTACTCCAAACGTTGTGATCATTGACGTCTTAACATTAGGCTGTACAGTAATTTCAGATGTGTGACAGGTTCAATGGTGATCTATGAAACATGGCTAGCGATGTCACAACCTCAGTGTGTTCCTGTCCACATGCTGCTGTTGTGGTGTATGTGTTGTGTGTCCTAGAGGGTTGCTGGGCGGTATGTGTATAAGTAGGTTTTTGTACTTACCAACAAGTAGTCCAAGTAGTCCATTGCCATACCGTCCATCCTTGAAGTGTTGATTGATGGTGCTGTGATGGAAGATGAATGAGTCATGGACACTCCCAGGATATTTGGCCACAATGTTGGTGATCTATCCTTGGTGATCGACAATGGCCTGCATATTGATGGAATGTGTGTGCTTCCTGTTGCGGTAGAGGTGTTCAGTTGCAGCAGGTGGCACAAGGCGTACATGTGTGCAGCCGATTGCACCAAGGACATGTGGGAAGCCACTAATGAGGTAGAACCCCTGTTTTGTTTCCTGCTGCTTCTGCAGTGTGTTAGGGAAGCAGATGTGGCGGGATGTGAGTCCAATGATGGCATCCAGTACTTTGGGCAAAAAGGCAGAGAATGATGACTGTGATATTCCGGCAACCAGGGCACCAGCTGTTTGAAAAGAGCCACTTGCCAGCATGTGAAGTACAGCAAGCAGCTTGGTTTCTGTTGGGATGGTGCAGGGTGTCAGCAAGGTGGGTGCCAACTGTGGCTCAATGTTTCGCAGCAGCTGCTGAATGGCCTGCCAGTTCAACCTGTGCCTCTGGATGATGTCTTGTTCCCTGAGGCCATGAAGGGTTGTTCTGGGGTAGAATATCCTCTCCTGCCTTCTGCGCTGCCTTTAGGGGCCCTGCTGGTGTTGTGGTAGCTGCTGTTGTTGTTGCTGGGCTCTGCGTCTGCGTGCACGCTGGATGAGAAGCACCTCCTTGTCTCCCTTTTGCTGATCTGCTGCTCTGCTGTTGCTTCTGTGTGTTCTGATTAAATACAGGTGTGTGTGCCCCATTTTAACGCCTTCCCTGACCCAGGCGTTAAATTTTGACGCAAATCGGGCTGTGCGTCATTTTCCGGCTCCGCCTCCCGGCCATGCTTCATTTTTGCCCGAAAGCATAAATACGACACATGGCCGGTTAAGTCATTTTTTAGACGGGAACGCCTACCTTGCATATGATTAACGCAAGGCGGGTTGCCGCATCCAAAAAATTATGCACGCAGTGGGATTTTGACATCCGCAGGCTCGGGCGTCAAAGATTAAATATGGCGCAAGTTTTGCGCTGAATGTGTGTCAAAAAATGTTACACACATTCGGCGCAGACGGAGTATAAATATGCCCCCTAGTGAGAATGTTATGCAGTTTATTCGTAGTTGTACATTAAGCAGAAGAGGCATATTGCAGTTCACCCACATAAATCAGTAGACTGAAACTACAAAATGATATAAAATGGTTTACTGTGAATCGATGATCGTTTCAACATCATATTTAAAAGTCTAACTACCGCTCAACGGTGAGATATAAAATTAATGACTGCAAACAATAACATATTATCTGCAAATGACTATTCAAATTGTTAATTTTGAAGATGCATTACAATTCACTGGTACAGAGAAGCCACCATCTTAGTACTTAACAATCTGGTACAACTGTCTTTTAATGGTTCATTAAACACTCTTTTTAATATGCATAGGTTATGCAAGGCCGATCATAAGCACTGAATATAAGCATCAGATGGAGATACATTTTCTGCATATTTTCTCAAGATGGATGAGAATTGGTGCGTGTATTAAAAATCACTGTACTCTACCCGCAGTTCAGTTTTGGTTTTTGAGCAGCTGTTCAAGCAAAGCAGTGGAAATATTTCAGAAAATAAGCAAATGTAAATCACGCTGTATTAATTTCTCAGCCAAAAACATATCTTCCAGACTGAAGGGCCACAGCAATTTAGAGAATGGAATGGAGGATATTGACAAAAAGAAACAGTTACTCGGCAGAGCATCACTGTAATTGGAAAAGTGGTGGAAGATTACATAGAGTGTACGTCTTCCTGACTGTATGAATTAGGAATATTGAAATAGTTAGGCATGCAAATGTCATAATTAAGCCTTGTGAACGGGCGAGACCGAACACAAGCATCGCATCCACCGGAACAGACGTGTCGGACCTCTCCGACACGTCATTTCCGCGTTCCCACGTTGCCGTGGGAACGCCCTCGGAGGACGGCTGGCGTCTTCGTGTTGCCGCGGCAACCCAGGAGGGGTTCCGGGCTGCGACAACACCACGGCGGGAAGTTCCCGATTTAAAGGGACTTCCGAACGACCAGGAGAGGAGGGAGGAGAAGGAGCGAGACGAGAGAAGCACGGAAGAAGCAGGAGAGACCCGACCCTTGCGGAGTGGAGAGGAGACGGAGAGGATTGTTCAGGACATTACGCCGAAGGAACACCCCAGCACCAGCCACGACCCAGGAGGGTCGTGGCTTACTAAGGTACGGTCCTTGTGGGACACAAAAGGGATTATCCCAGCTAAAAGGGCACTGGGGAAGGGGACAAAGACAGAGTGAGGGGAGGATTTTGGAAGGGAGTTTAAAAGCACAAGAAAAACCACAAGAGTCACAAAAAGTGCACTATAGAGAGAGTTTATTCACTTGGCCCTAACTCACAACCATCACCCCCCCCCTTTGGTCACCTCTTCCCCTTTACTTTAATGAACCATAAAACATATTTAAATACCCCACTTACCTTAGCGTTTTCCTTTTTCCCCACGGTATCACACCATTGGAGACTGCCGACAGAAAGGGAGAACATCCACCTGAAAGAAGAGAGACAAGAAAAGTCAAGAAGGAGAATAAACAACAAGACCTTAAGAACTGAACCCATAGGAGAGAGCGAAGGGACAATTAGAGACAATCCCATAAAAACTCTAATAAATCATTTTTCTGACCATCATAATAACTCTCTGAGGGTTTTTATACCGTTCGACCTGCCACAGTGGTGTCAGAAGTGGGATCAATAGGAAAAGAACCCTCCCACAGGTAACCGAACGGTATACAAAATGAGTGACACTCCGTCCCTAGAAGATATGATTAAACAACTAGCAGAGGGCCAACGCCATCTGCAGTTAGTATGGGAAGCACACCAACGAGAGGCGAAAGAGGACAGAGAGGCCTTGCAGTCAGCATTGAAGAGCCAAGCCACGATATTAGCAAACAACCAATTGGTTCATGAAACGGCCATGAAGAAATTAACGGAAACAATCGCCGCTAGCAAAGTACACCCCAATGTACCCAGTTCAGTACTGCAAAAATATCAGGAGGGAGAAGACCCGGAGTCTTTTTTCACTAACTTTGAAAGGGTTGCTTCTTCAGCTCAATGGCCGGAAGACAGGTGGGGCCAATATGTGGCACCATTGCTTACAGGCCTCCTACAAGCGGCCTATCAAGCAGCAAATCCCGGGGGAACAACACCATATAAAGATATAAAGGACAGCATCCTAGAACGGGTAGGCCACGACACTGAGTATTATCGAGTTAAATTTTGAAAAGTAAAATGGGGACCAAATGAGGACCCCCGAACCTTCTACTTCCGCGTGAAAGATTTAGCTTTGAAATGGTTGGGTCCAATTGGGAATAGCAGGGAGGAGGTTATACAGACTATTGTCCTCGAGCAGTATCTAGACTCTTTACCTACGTCAACAAAAAATTGGATTCGACAACATCCAAAGGTGGATACCGACATGGCCATTGACCTAGCCTGCGCATACCATCGATCCACAGATGTGAGAGGTATGCCCCCACGACCCAACATAAAACCTGTTGTACCCCATCCAAAACCTTCACCGAGATTCCCCGTGGAAGACCCGGGTCCACGCCGATTGACAGAAGGTCCTCCTTTACAGGGACCACAGTGCTATAACTGCGGAGAGTGGGGCCACATAGCTCGTATGTGTCCGCGGAAACTAGAGGGAAGTGAACCTATGGAGATAGGAGTGACCCGGAGACGCGTACTCTGTACAGGAGAGGGAGACCGTAAATTTAAACAAACCCTGAGACTAAATGGTCGGTCTGTATGTGCTCTAATAGATTCGGGTTGCAGCCAATCCGTGGTTCGGGAAGATGTAATAAGCTCAATCGACAGGGAATCCAGTATGTGGGTCACGATTTGTTAAATTCACGGCGATAAGGAACAGTATCCCGTAACAGGAGTTAACATAGAGTGGGAAGACTACAAGGACTTACATCCGATGGGAGTAATGTCTCAACTTATTGAGGAATGTATTATTGGTACTGACTATGGACATTTCCCAGAACTTCTGGATCATGTTCGAAAACCAAAAATTCACGAGGACTGGTGGTTTGAGGCTCCTTTTTCAGACAGTAATATTGAAGGTCCTTTACCTCGTAGGAAACTTTCAGGTAGAGAGAAGCGAGATGGAAAAATTCAGTTCAGGTCTCATAACGAGCGAGATCAAAATCAAGAACTTATAGCAGAAATACATGCTGCGCCCCTAAGTTTCCACCAACAACAGAGAGAGGATCCCTCCCTCGCTCAGGCTTGGAAATCGGCAAAAACAGAAGAAACAGAGGAGGTGGGTCCTTACTTCCTGGTTAAACGAAATCTCCTATACAGGGTGACCACTACCCGGGATGGGAATCGCAAACATCAGCTAATAGTACCCAAAAATTTTAGGAATCAAGTCCTGACCCTAGCCCACAATCAACCAGGGGGAGGACATTTTGGGAGAGAAAAAACGGAAGAGTATCTTCTCAGACGATTTTATTGGCCAGGGGTTTTTGCACATATCAGGAGGTATTGTTCCCAATGTTCCCGGTGTCAACTGACAGAACCTGGTAAGCCCAGGAAAGCACCACTTTTGCCCCTTCCCATCATGGAGATACCATTTAGCAGGGTGGGGATGGATTTAATTGGACCCTTAGTGCTGTCTTCTAAAGGACACACATATATATTGGTGATCGTTGACTATGCCACCCGATACCCAGAGGCCATTCCCCTGACCAGCATGACCACAAAAGCGGTCGCACAAGCAATGATAACAGTTTTCACTCGAATAGGGTTTCCCCGCGAAATACTCACAGACCAAGGGACCCCATTCATGTCTAATCTCATGAAACAAGTTTGTAAGACTTTAGGGATTTCCCAAATAAGAACATCCGTTTATCATCCACAGACAGATGGATTGGTGGAACGCTACAATTGGACCATCAAAACCCTACTAAAGAAAATAGTCACTGATTCAGGGAGGGACTGGGATCAAAAATTACCGTTAGTTTTGTACGCTATCAGAACTCATGAGCAGGCACCCACAGGACATAGCCCATTCGAATTAGTGTTCGGACGGCAACCACGCTCCCTTTTAGACATGGCCATAGAAACTTGGGAAGAAGAAGCTGAGGAAGGGGGAAGACCGTTGCTGGAATACATCCACAACTTAAAGTCACATTTACAAGGGCTATGGGAGGAGGTACGAGTAAATATGGAACAGGCACAAACAACACAAAAACACTATTATGACAAAGGGAGCAAGTTGAGAGTTTTCCAGGCAGGAGATCAAGTTCTCATAATGCGTCCCACGTCTGAACAAAAACTTCTTGCCAGATGGCAAGGTCCTTATCGAGTGATCCGAGCAGTCTCTCCTGTTACTTACCTAATTGAGTTAACAGCTAACCCTAAAAAGACACAAATTTATCATGTAAACCTATTAAAGAAATGGGAAGCGTTGGAGAACACAGACAATGTAGTAGAAATGGGACAGTTTCTATATCCAAGTAAGGAATTACACATTGAGTGTTACCCTAACTATCAGCCCGAGAATAATAACATACCCTGTATCAATGAGTCATTAACCAGGTCTGAGAAAGGGCAGTTATTTTCCCTATTGAGTCACTTCCAAAAGTTTTTTTCAGAAAACCCCGGAAAAACCTCTTTGATTTATCATCAAATACGAACCTCTCCGGGTAAAGTAGTCCGCTTACGACCTTATCGTATTCCAGAGGCGAGAAAGCACATCATAGAGGATGAGATCCAGAAAATGTTAGCTCTTGGAGTGGTGGAACCCTCTAATAGTCCCTGGTGCTCCCCGGTAGTCCTAGTACCAAAACCTGATGGGGCCGTAAGATTGTGCATAGATTTTCGGAAACTTAATGAAATCTCAATGTTTGACACCTATCCAATTCCTAGAGTATACGATGTTCTCGAAAAATTAGGAAAAGCTAAATATATGTCCACAATCGACTTGACTAAAGGGTACTGGCAGATTCCTCTGGCTTCAGAGGATAAAGAAAAACCAGCCTTCTCCACCCAATCTGGGCTTTATCATTTCACAGTGTTGCCTTTTGGCCTACATGGAGCTCCAGCTACCTTCCAAAGGCTAATGGATAGGTTACTAAAGCCCTTCCAAACATTCTCAGCGGCTTATTTGGATGATGTAGTCATTTTTAGCGAGTCATGGGGGGATCATCTGACCCATCTAGAAAAAAAATTCCGTACTCTGGCAACAGCAGGATTAACAGCCAACCCCAAGAAATGTGTGCTGGGGAAAACCGACATATCGTACCTCGGGTATAATATTAGCCAAGGCACTCTCCAGCCTCAAATAAAAAAAATAGAAGCCATAAAAAACACCCCTACCCCTTAAACAAAGAAGGACCTACGCTCTTTTTTGGGTCTAGTAGGCTATTATCGTAGGTTCATATCTGGTTATTCCACCCTTGCTGCGCCTCTCACAGATCTCTTGTCGAAATCCAACCCTAACCAGTTGTTACCCTTTTCTGATCTTCAGAAGAATAGCTTTGAAGGATTAAAATCCTATCTGACTAGGGAACCAATATTACAATGCCCAGACTTTACTAAACCATTTCTTCTGTATACAAATGCTTCCGATGTGGGACTAGGGGCGGTTTTGAGTCAGCCTGACAGAGAGGGCCGGGATCTCCCTATCCTATTTCTTAGCAGAAAATTATTCCCTCGGGAACGACATTATCCTATCATCGAACGAGAGTGCCTAGCCATTAAATGGGCAGTGGACAGTTTACAGTATTATCTGTTGGGCCGGTCTTTTATTCTATACACGGATCACGCTCCCCTCACCTGGATGGCTGCTCATAAAGATTCCAATTCACGGATTTTACGATGGTTCCTTGAACTGCAGCCTTTTTCCTTTCAGGTTAGACACGTCCCTGGATCGCAAAAAGGTCCTGCTGACTATTTATCTTGCTACCCTTGCACCTCTTCGGTCCTCGACCAGGACCTATCTTGGGAAGGGGTGTGTGAACGGGCGAGCCCGAACACAAGCATCGCATCCACCGGAACAGTAGTGTCGGACCTCTCCGACACGTCATTTCCGCGTTCCCACGTTGCCGTGGGAACGCCCTCGGAGGACGGCTGGCGTCTTCGTGTTGCCGCGGCAACCCAGGAGGGGTTCCGGGCCGCGACAACACCACGGCGGGAAGTTCCCGATTTAAAGGGACTTCCGAACAACCAGGAGAGGAGGGAGGAGAAGGAGCGAGACGAGAGAAGCACGGAAGAAGCAGGAGAGACCCGACCCTTGCGGAGAGGAGACGGAGAGGATTGTTCAGGACATTACGCCGAAGGAACACCCCAGCACCAGCCACGACCCAGGAGGGTCGTGGCTTACTAAGGTACGGTCCTTGTGGGACACAAAAGGGATTATCCCAGCTAAAAGGGCACTGGGGAAGGGGACAAAGACAGAGTGAGGGGAGGATTTTGGAAGGGAGTTTAAAAGCACAAGAAAAACCACAAGAGTCACAAAAAGTGCACTATAGAGAGAGTTTATTCACTTGGCCCTAACTCACAACCATCACCCCCCCCTTTGGTCACCTCTTCCCCTTTACTTTAATGAACCATAAAACATATTTAAATACCCCACTTACCTTAGCGTTTTCCTTTTTCCCCACGGTATCACACCATTGGAGACTGCCGACAGAAAGGGAGAACATCCACCTGAAAGAAGAGAGACAAGAAAAGTCAAGAAGGAGAATAAACGACAAGACCTTAAGAACTGAACCCATAGGAGAGAGCGAAGGGACAATTAGAGACGATCCCATAAAACTCTAATAAATCATTTTTCTGACCATCATAATAACTCTCTGAGGGTTTTTATACCGTTCGACCTGCCACAAGCCTCTTTGCACGAGTTCACGAAATTTGAAAGCGATTTTCAATACGCCTATCAATTCTGATAACATTACAAGAAAGAATGCCCATATTCGTCCTCTCCCAGATGCCATTGCCTAATTAAACAGATTACTCCAGTCAGGATTGTTTCCACAAGTGCAGTAGCAATTCTGCATTCATATTTCCACCTAACGTCTGGTGCAGGAGAAACACTTTCTCTGACTGCCAAACGATAGCAGCACAATTTCCAGAAACTTGTTGTGCAAATGTATTTTTGTAATGGTCGGTAGTTGCAAATAGTGGTGCAAATTTGTATTCGTGCAAATTGACCAATGCCGGCACACTTGCTTCGTGTCATTCACACCTATGATACTTATGCCTTCAAACTTCCTTGAAGCCGTTGATAATGATCTCATGATCCATCCCACTAAACCTTTAATAATAATAACAATTGCTACCTGAGCCTGGTCCTTGCTGCCTTGACTTTAACAAAAATGTGTGGGAGCAGTCATTTCATACATTACCAAAGCTCAGTGACCCTAGAACAGTTTTACAGCAAAAGAAAGCCTGAAGAAAAGTTACCAGACGATTTCATTTCACCTGGGTTCTTCATTGAAGTGTTGGAAAAATGCATACAGTTAAAGACAGCGTGTTTATATCAGCTCAGAGTGATGCCGAAAAACTCAGTCACTTGAAAAATGCAATAAATTAATTGTGCTAGCAGGTTATTGTTGCTCACTGTGAGAAATTGGGTTACTAGTTGACTGGGGTGTGAGTCAAAGCGGCAACCACAATCCTTGTCAGAGTAAGACAGAAGCAAACCCCAAATTAACCCGTGCTCAACCGTCTGGCTGCTTGGCACAGGTAATTTAGGCTTAATTTACAGGTAATATCTAAAGTATTTGTGAAACACTTTATTAAATAAAACAAGACCAAAGTGACAAAAATCCAAACAGTAGAACCAGAGTTATGAATTTTTGGAGAATAAACTGTAAAATAATGCCAAAGCAGAAAGCACCAACTGCTGCTATCTGATCATGCTGGACTGGGTAAAAGTCAAAAGTTCAGGCTGATTGTGAAGGAGCACTGGTCAGGCACAGTCTCAGATTGGTCCCACTGAAGTTTTACCATCTCAAGTTTTGGGCCAAGAGTCTTGCTCATGTAGGTGAGGTTGGGAGGAGCAAGGAGAGCATCATGGGTGGTTGTCAGCATAGCGGGAAGAGCAGGCTGGGCGTCGTGGATGGGAGGGCTGGAGCATCGCTGGGGCTGTCAATGCTGCTGTGCAAAGAGATGGCTGGTGGCAGCTTGCGGTCAATTTCAATGTGGCCCGCACAGTCTAGGTGCCTATAGGCCAGTTTGTGATTATAAAGAGCCCAAAACCTTGATTTCAAGAGCACTGAGCCACTCCAACTTTGCAGGACCTGACGGGCACCACTTAGGGGTCATGAACTCTCTACAGCTAGGTCCAGGAGCTGTTTGGGGGACCACTTATGTCCCTGAGGTTCAGATCAGTAGGCCCACTGACTAGCTCCTGGAGTCACCCTGGGGTCCAGTTCATCTTCCCCAGGCTTGAGGGCAGCAGGCAGTAGGTCAGCATAGAAGGATGGCAGTTTGTTTAGAGTAGCAGTCTAGCAGAGTGGCAGCCTTTGTATCAACACAGCAGTCCTTCTTTCTGGCTGAGTATTCACAGGTCCAGAAGTGTACTGAAGAGTTGATGTCTGAGGCCTCCTTTTATACAGTTATGCCTTTAAAGTGGTGAGAAGATTCTAGAGGCATGCCTTTGAAGTGCACAGATGCCCAGTGTTCCATGCCCTAGGCAGACTAATTACAAGGGGTCGGCAGTCCTTTATTTGAAGGCAGGACACAGCCTATTCAAGTGTTAGCAGGACTGGACCCAGCTCCTCCTCTCATCCTGCCAGTGATGGCACATCCAGTCACACCTAAGCTTCTCATTGTGCGTGTCTGTCAAAGAGGAATACACAAGGCCCACCTGTCACCCACAAGCGGCCCAGAGACATGCTGCAGGTACCAAATGGCTAAGGCAAGAAAATGTCAACTTTCTAAAAGTGGCATTTTCAGAATTACATTTTAAAATTCAACTTCATCATAACTTACAACGTTAAATTGTGATTTCAGAGATACAAAACATTAACTGGTTTCACTTCCTATTTGAAAAATACACTTACAAAATGTAATATGGTAACTCCAATGTTATCCTAGGCTTTGCAGTAGTGTCTAACAAATTTAAGAGGTTTTCTAAGTTCCAGGACATAGAAAACTTAAACGTATATATGTCCTATGTTTTAAATACGTGGCACCCTGCCCTCTTGGCTGTCCATAGCCTCCCCTAAGGGTGACTTACATGTATTAAAAGGAAGGTTTAGGCCTGGCAAAAGGTTTACTTTGCGAAGTCAAAATGGCAGTTTAAAACTGCACACAGGCTCCGCAATGGCAGGCCTGAGGCATGTCTAAAGCACTACTTAAGTGGATGGCACAACAAGTGCTGCAGGCCCACTAGTAGAATTCATTTACAGGCCCTGGGCACATGTAGCTCCACCTTACCAGGGACTTATAAGTAAATTAAGTATGCCAATTGGGTATAAGCCAATGTTATAATGCTTCAGGGAAAGAGCACAGGCACGTTTTACACTGGTGTGCAGTGGTAATGCGCAGAGTCCTAAGGCCAGGAAAAACAAAGTCATCAAATACAAGAGGTCTACTCCAATTATGCCAGGTCTAACAAACACGTTTTCCTCATTGCTTCCACATGATGAGTTGATAGCTAAGGGTGACACGGCGGCCTGATATCTACCCACTCACCTTTTGAGCTCGTGAGAGAAGGCTTGTTTATTGTCTTTGAGTATGAGATCGACCCTGGAGGCATTGTGATGTAAGAACTAGCCTACTTCAGGTTTTCAAAAGTGGGATAAAGCATGATTTTCAGATGTTTTGGCTGAATCCTACCATTGAATCTACTGGATGTACAATCATTGCATCAAGAAATTTACAGGGCCTCTACAATTTTGAAAACGTGAACCCATTATAATGTTCTGAAACTGACCATCTCACACACGGCACTGGAGGGGATGAACTAGTTATCTTGATGGGTGAAATCCGACTCCCTGGGATTCAAACTTCATGGGGTGTGATAATTACCTTCAATTACTAACTTAGTCCCTCAAAATAGGGCATAGTATTTGCATTTTGGTGCTTTCTACACCAAAATGCACTTCACCAGGTATCTACTAGGAAGTTTCTCCAGTATTTAATTTTATGCTTGATTGAGAAGTACCTGGGGATAATTCCAGGGGTGAGTACTTCATCACACCCTGAAATTTGTGTGTGTGGTAAACTTTGTATCATTTATAATTCTGATTCCTGTGCAAAGAGGAGTGTTCACATCGGTCAAAATTGTCCAGCTCACTGCAACTATGGTCATAGTTGCATATTCTGCAAGATTTAGTACTAGTGGAATTATGTTTGCAAGCCTATACAACAGTATTATGCTATTTTCCAAGATGTTAGTTGGCCTTAGTTCTCAGGAGCTTTAATATAATGAGAATAAGCCCACAGAGCATACGTTACATAGTAATAATGATGAACCAGACATGACTTGGCAATAGGGCTCTGAAGCGGTACACCTACAGTGTGGGCCTACATGAAACACAATAAATGAATAGGCTAAGGTAAATTTAGCTCGGTATCTGGCAGGTAGGATGCTACCAGTAAAAATGTCTCCAATCCTCTACTTTGATGGAATGTTAGTTTTCAGAGAGGATAGCTTTTGTGCACAGCAGTAAATGTTTTGACATTTAATTCCTTTATTATGTTGTACAAGAACTCTGCCCTTGTGGTTAATTTTCCCTCCATCAAAGGTGTTTTTTGAAGCAAAATAAAATCAGAAGTCCTAAAGTTACAAAAGCGGTATGGGTATTGCATTTGTCTTTATTTGTTCTTTTATAGTTTAATTTATAAGGGGACGTGTTAGAGGTTTGACAGACTTTATGACTATGTTTAGAGTGATTCCATCATAAGTCATAAATTCACTACAAATAGAACAACTTATCAATAAACATCATCAAATTCTTTGGAATCAATAATCTTTACACACCGCGTCCCATGTGACCATGAATAACCAAACCTTTCGTAGTTTAAAAAGCTTATTTCCCTAGATTAACAATGCTAATATCACGCAGATTAGTCTCAAAACCAAATGATACACATACATTAATAACACCGGCTGACCGAATCTCCTAAGAATCTCAATTTGACTAAAGCATTTGCAACTAAGCATTCAAGAGTTACAGTACAAATGAATAACAAAAATAACTGTGCATTTGAAATGATATACAACTAGATTCAACAGATGAACCACATCAATTCTTTGTTAATTTAAATTAGTTAACATTTCCAGGGCACCCTAACTAACATTCTGATTAGAATAGCATGTTTGGACTTCATGCAAAACAGTTTTGTCAAAGTTAATTTGGAAAAACATCTAACTATGGCTCTATCAAAATAGCGTTTGGTACCTAGAAACAAAGAACAAAACCCAGAACAATAGCATTTTGTTATACCTCTCCTCAAATAGATCCGCAAACTGCAATTCTCTTTGTCAGTTGGACATCAATCTGGTCAGCTTCAGCAATGGGCAATGAAAGGGAATGGCTCAGACAGGGGGGATTCTAAGCTATCTGAACCATTTAAGAAGCAATCTCTAAGGGAACAGCATCCACCATTAGCAATTAAGCAGCAATGTCAAAGTAAGAAATAAAATCATCAGGAACTGTTCAGCTCCACAAAACAGAACCACTATAGGAAAGTCAAAATCAAAAGGAGCTCCCTCTCCTTGGTGCAGTCAGGCTAAGTAAGAATTTCCTAAAGAAACTTCCCACCTTGTCATTGGTCAGAAAATCATACGTATCAGTTAATCCAATAGAAATGAAAACCCAAATCTAAGATATAACTAAACTGTCTTTCACACATCGATAAAAACCCAAATCTAAGATATAACTAAACTGTCTTTCACACATCGATGATTGGCTCCTCTTCTCCTGCTCCCATCATCAGACTCATAAGGTAACTTTTCTTGTTGGTACAATCTGTACTCCAGTCAGTGCATCCATTGTTGCTTCCTGGGAACATTGCTGTCTCACACATCAAACTTTACAAAGTTGCAGTTTCTAATACAAGACGTTCTAGCAAGCAGTTCTCATGAGAAAGCTAAAGACATCTGCTAACCATTTGGTCAGCACAGTGTGAGCAGCAAAATCACTATTTCTTTGGACATACATTTCCACAATTTTATTACACATTGCAGCTTGACATGAGGTTGTACAGACTAGGCCCAAACCTTGCTAACTCATGGCCTAAAGTTAATAAACAAATGCATAACATGAGATCATTAATGTGACATACTACTACAATTTTCACTACACATGTACTTCAACTAATAATAATATGCATTCACTAAAGACATTACGCATTTAATGAAGGACACCCAAGTGGGCACATTTTCCAAGTCGCATATTATTTTCTCTATTAGCATAATTATGTGCAAATTCTTATTCCTTAGTAAATGAAACCATTATTAACAAATTCAGCTTTCACTATCCCTCCTCTCATGACTAAATATGTCATCACACCTTACATCATTCCATGCAAATTTTTGTTCATCTAAAATGTGGATTTTCTGTAACCTTGAATTTTATCTCGGATTTTCTCTAAAGTACTTCTCCATTTTAATATCTTCCCTCCTCTGATCATTTTTCAACTTCTTCATTTTAATCACATGATACAATTTATAAATTCCACATGTTCCAATTATACTAATCACAATAATCAATATTATCTGTATTATTTTAAAAATTATTCCTTTCCCTAGGTTGCCCAGCCAATTTCCCACAGAAGCAACTCCAGGTTCTTTCAACTCTTTCAAATCAGTGCTATCATTAGTCAGATTGTTAATAAGGCCTCTAATTTCTTCACTATTGTTAGGTATAAATGTGCAACAATATTTCAAGTTCAGCATCTTAAAAACTTAACCCTCCTTTGCTAAAAGGATGTCTAACGCAAGGCGGTTCTGAAGAGTCATAGATCTTACCTCAACCATCTCTGTATCCATTAGGATCATGGGTCATGAAAACCTAGTCAGCATGTTATCCACAATAGTAGACAACTTTCAAATTTTCACTGAATTCCGAGTAGCTCCCACTGAAGGAATTATTGCTCCAAATATATCTGCAACTGTGCCAGAATAAGATTCTCGCTTTTGTCTATCATGATGTAATTCAGTCATTTGGGGTACCTTGTTCAGGTTCTCCATCTGATAAATCTTTGGGAAAACCATCCCCAAGCAAAAGGTGCCATATTATTCTCTTGGAAGACGGTAATATGCATTTGGTCCACAGATGTAATAAACTCCTGGAATTGCTTGGTCTTGTCAATTTAACATGAAAGTCCATTTACTCTGAACCAAAAACACATGTCTACATACACTTGTTCCCACAAACAATGTGTCAGTTCTAGATTTAGGCTTTTATACACAACTTTTCCTTCTGTGTTGTGCATCTAAAGCTAATTTCTCTTGTGTCTTTGTTTTGCTGAATGCATGATCATTTCTAAATGTCTTTTTCTCTAAGCCCTTCTCTCATTTCTCCATTAATGCCTTTCTCCTGTCATCAGTCTGATCTAAGAAACTCTTTTCTACACGTGTAAGCAAGCATGTGAGGTTGTTTCTGTGAGCATAAGCTGTGCCAAATGTTAATCTAGGTTCAATGAATCCTCTCAAGAATTCTATATTATTTTCCTTAGCTGTTCTGCTCAGGAAACACCCGGAAGAACGAGTCTGGAACCACGAGGTTGTGAAAAATGAAAGCGAAACAACGCTTTAGTTTTCCATGACTCTCTGGTTTCGATACCTTAACCATACATGTCTGAACAACGTACATGCATGGTTAAGGTACAGAAGGGAGTCGGAGTGGACACGGTGAAGGTGTAGGTAAGTTGGGCTGGGACTGGGGCTGTTTTTGGGGGTGGGGCAGGGGTTGGGGTGATTAGGGTTTGGGGCAGGGTTTAGGTTTTAGGGGCGGGGTGGGTACTCGGGGTATTTTTAGATCTTGGGGTTGGGGGCTGGGGATGATTAGAGTTTAGTGGGGTCAGGGTTTAGCATTAAGGGGTGGGGTGGGGGGCTGGGGTGGAAGCATGCTGGGTCGTGCATGCTGATTGGTAATGCCTTTACCAGGAATGCGTTTACAACGGTAAAATCATTGTAAACGCATTTGTGATAAAGGCATCAGTGTTTAGAATGAGGTCGTTGTTCCGATCTCGTTGTTGAGCCACGGGTGGTTTAGGCACCCGTGGTTCCAACATATAACCACTCTGCTCAGGTACTTAATTATAGAAACAAACAAGAACACTTAGGCCCTCATTTGGACTTTGGGGGTCAATTCCACTGACCCCCAAAGCCTAACCTGCCCGACGACCGCCAGTGCTGGCAGTCAGTACACCGCCATATTACGAGTGCTGGCTGCTTTCTGCCATTATTGAGGTGGAAAGCAGCCAGCAGTCCTGCTGGTGGTCGGTGTTGCAGTGGCGGGTCCCTCCCCAGCACTGCCACACGAGCCGGACTCCGTTTTCCGTATTACAAGTCATGAGTCCTGCTAGCGTGGTGGTGGTGACGAGGGAAGACCGCCAGGACCCATCCCCTCTTGGATGTCCTCCCCAACGGAAGAGGTAAGTGGCCATCCGAAGAGGGGAGAAGGTCTGTGGTGTGTTAGGATGTGTGTGTGTGTATTTGCGGAAGGGGAGCGGGTGCTGAATGCGTGCATGTCTGCGAGTGTATGGATATGTGTGTATGTGTGTATGAGTGCGTGTATGGGGTGTCTGTATGGATGAATGTGAGTGAGTGGGGTTGTCTGACTGCATGTAGGCATATCCAGAATGGGTGTGTATTTGAATGCATGCATGCATGCATGAAGGGGTGGCAGGTGACTGTGAGTGTGTGGATGGGTGGGGAGATGTGTGCATGTGTGGTGACGTGTGTGTGTTTGTGTGTGTGCCGGCGACCGGAATGAAGATTCCTGTCACTGGGTGCGTGACCACCAGGCTTTTCGTGGCGGGGTGAATGCCACGAAAACCTTGGTGGTGTGCAATCTCGTAATCAGGACGGCAGGCTGAGGCCTGCCACCAGGTTGGAGGTGCTCCCTGGCCTGGCGGCCATGGTGGTGTGACCGCACCGGCTGGCCAGGCAGGGTTGTGGAGGCTTGGCATCTGCCAAGCCCCAAAGCTCCTAATGTTGTCCCTAAAGCAGAGGTATGGTTGACTACTATCTCATCAAGAAAAGTCATACTTACAATCAGTACCAAACACCCTATCATGCACACAATCGCCAAACCAATACCTACGTATTTACAGCACCTATTGTTCCTAACTTGCTGGTTGTGGTTACTCATGATCTGAAAAGAATCAGAAAGTAGAAGAAAAAAATTATAGCTATGCACAAAAAGCAAAACTAATGTTCAGTCTTCTTTAGCAGTTATTCAAAGCTTTCAGTCTTTCTTCCAGGACTCTTGTCAAAAATAGGTAGCTTGTCAAAATCGGCAACTGGTCGAAATCGGTTTAGCAGCTTGTCAATCAGGTTATTTAAAAGTCTTTTCCAATTACTTTCAATTGTCTCTTTTTCTCTTTTCTTTTTTTTTCCACAACTTTACAAAGTTTAGTTCATTGATCTTCTTCATGTGGCAAAATATTGACCTGGGATATCTCAATCAAAACAAAAAGACAAAAATTCGCTCTGCCATTCACTTGTTGTTGCATATGTCAATTCAGGAGTTGCGTACCTTCTATTTGCAATTCGCTTTCTTTTCAATCTTCGATCTCCATTTAATTCTCCACCACTCAAATCTTCTCTTCTTGTTATGTCTATTTCTTCTTCAGTTGTTGTCACCGTAATTGCTACTTTCCTCTTGGCTTGTGATTTCGGCTACTTATCTCCTTTCAGTGGACTTTTTGTTAATGCTCTTTTCAGTGTTGGACTTGTAACTTCTCTATGTTCTGCAAAATTTCTCTTGATGTACCTGTGACTGGTTCGGGAGGATTCAGATTGTTTTGGCTTTGATCCACCTCAACTCCTTCCACTTCGAGGTCTGTCGCTTGCTCTGTTTGTCTTTCAAGACTGTCTGCTTCTGGGAGAACCTCCTCTGACTAGACTCTCCTGCTACCTCAGTTGAGGTTGGTTCACTGTCAAACTTCTGTATGTCTTCCACTTCATCTCTCACATGAGTGTTTGAACCGCTTTCGGTCTGTTCAGATTCAGTCTCTGATCCAGCTCCCTTCTTCGATTCTGGAGTTGTTTTGGAAGTTGTTGGTACTCTCACTAACTCTTCTTCATCGTCCAAAAGACAGGGAACTTTCTGAGTAAGGCTGGGATGAATCTAGTTTGGAACTCCAGCACACTTCACAGCTGTAGTAGTAACTAGCGACCCTTGACCCTGCTCTCAGGCAGGTCGCTCCCCAAGCTGCTGCAACAGCACCACCTGTTGTGACTGCCCCCCCCCAGGTCGCTGCTGCTGCTGCCTGACACGAGTTCGAGGCCCCCCGCAGGCTACCACCTGCTCCTCATCCCTGGTGGCCAGTGGTAGGCCTTAGGTTGCATCTGTATTGTATTGTTTTGGCTGTTTTCTTCTAATTTGCTACTGCTGTATATTCCTTTTTCCCCTCCTGATTATTTTCTGTGCCCTGTTGTGCCTGCTGTTCCCTCCGCCTTCCTCACCTGTTTTTTCCCGCAGCTGCGTCCCTGCAGCCCTGCCCCCCTGCTCGCCCATCTGCTGCCCCTCCCTCCCACCTCCCCTTATATGGCGCCCGCTGCGCGGTGAAAGGAGTAACCTTTGACCCTGCTTTCAGGCAGGTCACTCCCCACGCCGCTGCAACAGCACCACCAGTTGTGACCGCCACCCACAGCTCGCTGCTGCTGCCTGACGCGAGTTTGAGGCCCTCCTCCATCCACAGGCTACCACCTGCACCTCATCCCTGGTGGCCAGTGGTAGGCCTTAGGGTGCATCTGTATTGTATTGTTTTAGCTGTTTTCTTCTCATTTGCTATTGCTGTATATTCCTTTTTTCCCCTCCTGATTATTTTCTGTGCCCTGCTTTGCCTTCTGTTCTCTCCGCCTTCCTCACCCATTTTTTCCCACCGCTGCATCCCTGCAGCCACGCCCCCTGCTCGCCCATTTGACGCTCCGCTCCTGCCTCCCAGCAGCCCCTCCCTCCCACCTCTCCTTATATGGCGGCCGCTGTGCAGTGAAAGGAGCGACCCGTGACCCTGCTCTCAGGCAGGTCGCTCCCCACACCGCCGCAACAGCACCACCTGTTGTGACTGCCCCCCCAGCTCGCTGCTGCTGCCTGACACGAGTTTGAGGCCCTCCTCCACCCGCAAGCTACCACGTGCGCCTCATCCCTGGTGGCCAGTGGTAGGGCTTAGGTTGCATCTGTACTGTATTGTTTTGGCTGTTTTCTTCTCATTTGCTATTGCTGCATATTCCTTTTTTCCCCTCCTGAATATTTTCTGTGCCCTGTTTTGCCTTCTGTTCCCTCTGCCTTCCTCACCCATTTTTTCCCGCCGCTGTGTCCCTGTGGCCCGCCCCCTGCTCACTTATTTGCATCCCCGCTCCCGCCTCCCAGCTGCCCCTACCTCCCACCTCCCCCATAGGCACGCCTAAGGCAAGCCCATCTGCATCCGTCCGTGCATGGACTGCACCCAGCGCCAGGACCCCTGGTCCCCGCGACCGCCACGACAACTGACACCACTACGACGCCAGCACCCTCCTCGTACTCAACACTGGACGATCACACACCTGCTTCCTGGCCACCCGAAGCACACCCAAGGACCCTTCACCTGCCGGAACTGCAGCTTCACCAGCCTCCGAACCGCCAAACCACCCGCCGAGAAAGATCGCAACCACCTCCGATGCATCCTACTGAACACCCGCTCCGCACACAAACATGCCGTCGAACTCTGGGACCTGCTCGACACCTCCTCTCCGGATGTCGCCTTCCTGACAGAGACCTGGATGTACGCCTCCTCGACCCCAGATATCGCCACAGCCATTCCGGACTGCTACAGGATTACCCGCAGGGACCGCCCCAACAGTCAGAGGCCGAATCACCGTCGTCTACAAGAACACCATCAGAGTCACAAACTGCACCAACGACACCCTCAGCACCGCCGAACACCTGCACTTCCAGATCAACACTGACCCCAACACCACCCACAGAGGAACTCTCATCTACAGACCCCGGCCTCAGTTGAGTGACTCCATCGCCGACTTCATCAGCAGGCACGCCCTGGCCTCTGCAGACTACATCCTCCTCGGAGACCTGAACTTTTTACCTCGAGAACAACAATGACACCAATTCCACCACACTCATCGACAAATCTGGCAACCTCAGACTCAGACAGCTCATCACAACACCATCCCACTCTGCCGGCCACACGCTGGACCCCTTCTTTTCCGCAATCTCCCACGTCACCTTCAGCCACACCCCTGGACCAACTATCGCTGCATCCACTTCACCTTCCGGAAACCCACCACGCACCACCGCACCCAACAGATCTCCCACCGCAGCTGGAGCAAAGTCACCGGAGACCAGCTAAACATCGCCTCGCCCGCCAAACCCACCAACCCCTACCTCGCAACCTGCAACCTGAGGCGCTGGATCAACGACTGCACCAAAACTCTCACCCCGCTCAAGAAACCCTCCAACAGAGGCACCGGCAAGAGAGCCAGCTGGTTCACCTCAGACCTCCAAGCCTCCAAGCAAACCTGCCAGAATATGGAGAAGAAATGGCACCGTGAACAGACACCGGTCAGCCATGCAGCCCACAAGAATGCCATCCGCAAACACCATCACCTCATCTGATCTGCCAAGAGGACCTCCTTCAAAGACCGCCTCAACAACAATGCACACAACAGCAAGGAGCTCTTCAACATCGTGAAGGAACTCTCCAACCCCAGCTTCAACACAAACGACATCCCACCGTCGCAAGACCTGTGTGACTCCCTCGCCACCTTCTTCCACCACAAGATCACAGACATCCATGACAGCTTCAACAACCAGACCACCATGACAACCACTGCCACCTCAGACTCTTCACCCACCATCGACCATGACCCCCTGCATGCCTGTGTCAACGTGAACGTCGACGCACCATCAAAACCATGAGCACTATCCACTCCGGCTCTCCGTCAGACCCATGCCCGCATCACATCTTCAACAAAGCCAGCATCATCATCGCACCCCACCTCCGCAAAGTCATCAACATCTCCTTCGAGACAGCGACCTTTCCTGAGAGCTGGAAGCACGCCAAGATCAACGCCCTACTCAAGAAACCCAAGGCGGACAAGAGAGACCTCAAGAATTTCCAGCCCATCTCCCTGCTCCCTTTCCCGGCTAAGGTAATTGAGAAGATCGTCAACGGACAACTGACCCACTTCCTCAAAGAGAACAACACCCTGGACCCATCCCAGTCAGGGTTCCGCAGCAACCACAGTACCGAAACTGCCCTCATTGCTGCCACTGATGACATCGGGGCCCTGCTTGACATCAGTGAAACCGTGGCCCTCATCCTCCTGGACCTCTCTGCCACCTTCGACACCATCTGCCACTGCACCCTACGCACACGCCTCAACAATGCAGCGATCCAGGACAAAGCTCTGGAATAGACCACCTCCTTCCTCACTGGCAGAACCCAGAGCGTCCGCCTCTTCCCATTCCGATCCGAAGCCTCCAAGATCATTTGCAGAGTACCCCAAGGATCGTCCCTCAGCCCAACACTATTCAATGCCTACCTGGCCCCGCTCGCCCACGTCGCCCGGCTGCATGACCTCAACATCATCTCCTATGCTGACACCACCCAACTGATCCTCTCCCTCACCAAGGACCCCCTCACCACCAAAACTAACCTCCATGAAGGAATGAAGACCGTCACCGAATGGATGAAGAACAGCAGACGGAAGCTGAACTCGGATAAGATGGAGGTCCCCATCCTCGGTGCCAACCCCTCAACCTGGGACGACTCCTGGTGGCCGACCACACTGGAAGCAGCCCCGACACCCACCGACTATGCACGCAACGTGGGCGTCATCCTCGACTCAACACTCTCCATGACCAAGTAAGTCAATGCCGTCTCCTCCTCCTGCTTCTACACCCTCTGCGTGCTCCACAAGATCTACAGGTGGATCCCCACAGAAACAAGAACAGTCACCCAGGCCCTCGTCAGTAGCAGACTTGACTACGGAAATGCCCTCTACATGGGAGCCGGAGCAAAACTCCTCAAACGACTGCAACGTATACAAAACGCCTCTGCACACCTGATCCTCGACGTACCGCGCCACAGCCCCATCACTCCCCACCTGAGAGACCTACATTGGCTCCCCGTCAACAAAAGGATAACCTTCAAGCTTCTCACCCACCCATACAAGGTATTCCACAACACCGGTCCAGCCTACCTCAACAGACGACTCACCTTCTACACCCCGAACCGCCAGCTCTGCTCAGCCGACCTCGCATCCGAAGAGTGACCACCGGTGGCAGATCCTTCTCCCACCTCGCCGCCGAGAACTGGAACACCCTCCCATTGCTCCTACGACAGACCCATGACCTGCTGACCTTCAGGAGCCTATTCAAGACCTCGCTGTTCGAGCAGTAGCAGCACCCCCTCCCCTTGGGTGAGTAGCGTGCTTTACAAGTGTACTGATTGATTGATTTGTACAGGCCTTTTCAATGAGGCTCACATGTTTTTTGATCTGAACCCAATCTCCGCTCTAAGTTTGTGGCTTTGAACTTGAGGCGGTTGCATGTTGTGGCTTCCACCTGATGAGAGAACGAGCAAACCACATCAGCTAGACCCTTGCAGTAATCCAACACCATATCATCTGTTATGTTCACAAGAGTATTTGCAGGAACCGCTGGCAGTCTCATTGCTCTGCCCATGAGGATTTCATGCGTTGACAGTACAATTTTCCTGTCAGGTATGTTTATCATGCTCATCAGACCTAAGGGTACTGCATCTGGCCATTTCAGATTCGTGGACACACACATTTTTGCAATTCTTGACTTCAAGGTACCATTCAGTTGCTCAACAAGTCCTGAGGATTCAGGGCGGTAACTACAATGCAACTTCTTCTCACTGTTTAAAGCTGGAGCTAGCCATTTAATTACTTCATTGTTGAAGTGACTTCCCCTATCTGATTCTAAAGAGACCGGAAAACCAAAGCGAGGTATCAGTTCTGTAAAACAGTGTGCAGGATACGCTTCGATCCAATGACTAAAGATAAAAACAATCACCAGCACATATCTCAAATCTCCACTCACAGACATCTCAATAAAATCCATCTGCATTCTACTAAATGGACCTCCCACTCTTCCAATATGGCTCATATTGACCACAGTCCCTTTACCCAAGTTTGTAGGAAAGTACCCTCTTTCTTGGCATGGTTACCCTCTTTTTCTGCCTGATGTCAGTGTGCTTGACTGTGTTCACTGGGATCCTGCTGTCCAGGGCCCCAGTGAGTATGCTTTCTCTCCCAAAACTCTGAATTTTACCCACAATTGGCACACTGGTGCCCCCTTATAAGTCCCTAGTATAGGGTACCTAAGTACCCAAGGCATTTGGGTTCCAGGGGATCCCTATGGGCTGCAGCATATATTTTGCAAACCATAGGGTGTCCATTTAAGGGCTTTTGCAGGACTGCCATTGCAACCTGCGAGAAAAGGTGCAAGCACCCTTTCTCTGCCATTTTTCACTACACCAGGTTACTTATAATTCACCCCTATGGTAGGTCTTCTAGCCCAGAAGGCAAGGTGCAGAGTACCTGTGTGTGAAGGCACCCCAGCACTAGCAGAGGTTCCCCCATGAACTCCAGGCCCATTTTCTAGGACTTTGTGGGTGCGAGGATGCCATTTTATGTGTGTACTGGACATAGGTCACTACCTATGTTCAGCTACGTAATGGTAACTCCAAGTGTTAGACCTGACAGTCTTAGGGTGGTCACCCCTAACATTTTCCTGCCTCCTTCCATTTTTGGACACTGTTTTTGCTGGTTTTAGGACTCTGCACTCTTTACCACTGCTAACCAGTGCTAAAGTGCATATGCTCTCTCCCTTTAAACATGATGACATTGGATCATACCCAACTGGATTATTTAATTTACTTATAAGTCCCTGGTAAAGTGCACTATATGTGCCCAAGGCCGGTACATTAAATACTACTAGTGGGCCTGCAGCACTCATTGTGCCGCCCACTTAAGTAGCCCCTTAACCATGTCTCAGGCCTGCCATTGCAAGGCCTGTGTGTTCAGTTTCACTGTCAATTTGACTTGGCATTTACAAGTACTTGCCAAGCCTAAAACTCCCCTTTCCCTACATATAAGTCACCCCTAAGGTAGGCCCTAGTTAATCCATAGGGCAGGATGCTGTGTAGATAAATGGCAGGAGATGTACCTGTGTAGTTTATATGTGCTGGTAGTGTAAAACTCCTAAATTTATTTTGCACTGCTGTGAGGCCTGCTCCTTTCATAGGCTAACATTAGGGCTACCCTCATGTACTGTTTGAGTGGTAGCTGCTGATCTGAAAGGAGTAGGAAGGTCATATTTAGTATGGCCAGAATGGCACTACAAAATCCTGCTGACTGGTGAAGTTGGATTTAATATTACTATTTTAGAAATGCCACTTTTAGAAAGTGAGCATTTCTATGCACTTAAATCCTTCTGTGCCTTACAATTCAAATCTGGCTGGGTTCAGTTGACAGCTCCCTTGTGCATTCACTCAGACAAACCCCAAACACAGGATGCTCAGCCTCACTTGCATACATCTGCATATTGAATCGGTCTTCCTGGGCTGAGAGAGTGGAGGGCCTGACACTTACATGTCAAAGGACAATAGCCTGCCCTCACACAAAGGACTGCCACACCCCCTACTGGGACCCTGGCAGACAGGATTGAATTGAAAGGGGACCTTGTGCACTTCTAATCCACTCTTTGAAGTCTTCCCCACTTCAAAGGAACATTTGGGTATTTAAACAGGGCTTCTGCCCCTACCAACTCAGACACTTCCGAGGTAGACAGTCTACTTCATCAAACACTTCCTGGAACCTGCAACCTGCCACGAATAACTGCCTGGCTGCCCAAAGAACTCACCTGACTGCTTTCTGAGAAGGACTGCTGCCTTGCTGTTGCGCTGCTGCCTTGCTGCTCTCTGGCTGTGCTGAGACATGCTCTCCAAGGGCTTGGTTAGAGCTTGCCTCCTGTTCCCTGAAGTCTCAGGACCAAAAAGACTTCAGTCCTGAAAGAAGAACTCCCTGTGCGGTGGAAATCGATGCACAGCCGGCAGAAAACGATGCCTACCCTCCATCGCGGTTAAAATTTTACCGCACGCCGAACTGGAATGACGCAGCCCAACTTTGCAAGGAGAAGATCGAAGCAGCGCCAGCGTAGCGACTGGAAATTCAACACACAGCCCACTGGATCGACGCACAGCCGAGCTGGAACGGCGCAGCCCGACTTCCTGAGAGGAATCGACGCAGCGCCTGCTGTGAGGTAGAAATTTGCACGCAACACCCACCGGATTGACGCAGCCCCTGTGACTTTGTCCTATCAGTGCCGGATTTTAATGCATCACCCCCGGGGCGTCTGAAAACCCTGCAACCCGAAGAGGATCCAAGACCTAACACCACAAATCGACGCAAAACCTTCCCTGCATGAAAAATAAACGATGTCGAGAAATTGATGCACACCTCCCTGTTTTCAATGCATCTCCTCCTCTGCGGTTCCTTGAGGAAATTTTGAACTCAAACCAGGTACTTTGTGCTTGCAAGAGACATTTATTGCTTTTAAGAGACTAAAGACACTTTATATCATTTTTATCTCAACATATACTTATTGCATCTAAATAATTTTGGACTGCATTTTACCACAGAAATTATATATTTTTCCAAACACTGTGTGGTGTATTTTTGTGGTTTTCTACTGTGTTATTGCAGAATTTAGTGCACAAATACTTTACACATTGCCTTCTAAGTTAAGCCTGACTGCTCAGTGCCAAGCTACCAGAGGGTGGGCACAGGATAATTTGGCTTGTGTATGACGTACCCTGACTACAGTGAGGGTCCTTGCTTGGACAGGGGGTAACCTGGCTGCCAACCAAAGACCCAATTTCTAACACCGAACATAGGCATGTTTGGTATAAAACATGTTGGAATCATACCCCATGGCTTTTACAAGCAATGGTTGTATGATTCCATGCACTCTGGGGGCTCCTTAGAGGATCCCCAGTATTGCCATTTCAGCCTTCTGAGGGTTTCCAAGCAGCCCAAGCAGCTGCTACCTCCCAGGAAACAGGTTTCTGCCCTCCTGTTGCTTGAAAAGCTTGAGCCAAAGAAGGCAGAACAAAGGATTTCCTTTGGGAGAGGGGTGTTACACCCCCTCCCTTTGGAAATATGTGTTACAGGCTTGGGAGGGGTAGCCTCCCCAAGCCACTGGAAATGCTTTGAAGGGCACACATGGTGCTCTCCTTGCATAAACCAGTCTATACCAGTTCAGGGACGCCAGTCCCTGCTCTGGCACAAAACTGGACAAAGGAAATGGGAGTGACCTCTCCCCTGTCCATCACCACCTCAAGGGTGGTGCTCAGAGCTACTCCAGAGGGTCCGTGGGTTTTTACATCTTGGATTCAAGGTTGGCAGGGAACTCTTGGAACATCTGAGTAGCCGGTGCCAGCAGGTGACGTCAGAGCCCCCTTCTGATAGGTTGTCACCCAGCTAGGTGACCAATGCCCTTTTCAGGGCTATTTAGGGTCTTTGGGTGGTTCCTCAGATTCGGATTGCAAAACTCTAGCAGGAATCCTCTGCACCCTCCACTTCAACTTCTGACTGAAAAAACTGTATTGGGACTCTTCAGGAACCTATGAGCTGCAACAAAGAAGCAAGACGCCTCCTGAAACATTGTATCTCTGGCTCCTTCCAGCAACTGCAACATATTCCTGGTCGTTCATCCTCTGAGGACAGCCTGCCTTCATCCTACATCAGACAGAAGAAGGAATCTCCCTTGGGGTGAAGGAGTCACTCCCCTGCTTCTGCAGGCACTAACTGCAACAACGACTGGCTGCTAGGATCCCCTCTCCTGGTGAGCTTCATGGATCCTGCATCACGGGTGAGGGACTGAGTGGTCCTGATGGTCCTCTCTTCCAACTATCCAACTTGGGTGGAGGTAAGAACTTGCCTGCCCTCGCCCAACAGTATCGCCGGGAACCATGTCTTTTGCAGTTGCCAAGGCTTGTTGGCGTTCTTCTTCCAAGATCTTAATACATCTTGAAGCTCTGGCCCCCAGCACTCTATCCTGCGACACACAGCTTCCTGAATGGTTCTCCAGCGGCGTGGGAGCCTTTGTCATAGTGCTGCATGGACCTCTTCTGCAACTTTCTTGTCCCCGAGCTGTGGGACTCCTGTGTGCGATGCCTGGTGTTCTATGGGCTCTCTGTGTTGCAGAGGGCCCCCTCTGACTCTGCCTCCTGGGTAGAGTCCACCTGGTCCTTCCTGGTCCCCGACAGCTCCATTTCCCACTAACTGTGAGCTTAGCCTATGCCAAGGCTTGTTGGCAGACTCCGACAACGCAAATTCAACTGCAATCCTCCATCCGGTGTGGGACATCACTTGCACCGCCTAGGAACCTGCCTTTGTCTTCTTGGGTGTAGTACTGACTTTTCTTCCTCACCGGTGGTTCTCCTTTTACACTTTAATGCGGGTTAGCAGGGGCTCCTGCTCTTTCTGGACTTCTTGGACTTGGCCCCCTTCTTCCACAGGTCTTCTTGTCTAGGAATCCACTGTTGGCATCTTTCAGTCTCTTCAGGGTTTTGCATAATTCTTCTAATTTCTGTGTGTGATCTGGGAAACGTACTGTGATTTACTCCTGTTTTTCGGGTCACTATGGTGGGTTGTGTTACTTACCTATGGGCTTTTCTAGTACTCCCAGCTCCCCTCTACATACTACACTTGCCTAGGTGGAGAACTAACTTTCGCATTCCACTTTCTTAGTATACGGTTTCTGCTCCTCCTAGGCCCATTTCTAACTATTGTGATTTTCACTAATTGTATGCCTATTTCTGCTACTAGTGTATATAATTTGTGTATTACTTACCTCCTAAGGAAGTATAGTCTCTATGGTATTTTTGGTATTTGTGTAACCAAAATAAAGTACCTTTATTTTTGTAACACTGAGTATTTTCTTTCATGTGCGTGAGTACTGTGTGACTACAGTGGTATTGCATGAGCTTTGCATGTCTCCTAGATAAGCCTTGGCTGCTCTCCACAGCTACCTCTAGAGAGCTTGGCTTCTAGACACTGCCTACACTACACTAATAAGGGATAACTGGACCTGGTATAAGGTGTAAGTACCATAGGTACCCATTACACACCAGGCCAGCCTCCAACAATGTTCATCCCCTGCAGCGGTAGCAAATTGCTTCGGCAACCTGTCTAAATTTTGGATGAAACCAAAATAGCTTAAATGTGCGTATCATTGCATCCCTTCCAACATGTGCTTGGCCATGATAATATCTAGCCATTTGAGTCAACAAATTGTTTGGTAAAACCACTTGTCCCTTCTTTGGACACACACGTCCTCACGCTGAGCACATTTCAACTTTAGTCAAGTTTTCTTCTCCTCCAGTAAACAAGCGCTTTCAATTCTTTCCAAGTGTCAATCACATGTAGTGCATAACTGGTACAATTACAGTATACAATATACAGTTCAATGTGCAAAACCTTGCGACTTGATCCACATATCCTTTTCCCATTGACTCAAAATCTTGTGACTACAGGTGAGCACTGCATTTCACCACATCACACTTTTCAGGCATTTGTAAAGCTTGTAACAAATCATGGATTCTTTCACCATTTCTAATCGGTGAACCAGAAGATGTCAGGAAACCTCTCTGTGACCACTGCTGGCCAAAATTGTGGACTATTCCAAATCCGTACTGGCTGTCTGGATATATGGTGACTTTAACCTGTGCAGAGACATGGCATGCTCTAGTAATGTCTACCAACTCAGCCACTTGTGCATTGTACACTCTTCAAAGCAAGGGCGCATTGAGTATTCCAGAAATTGTGCACACAGCATATCCTGCTCTCAATGTTCCCATGATATCTCTTAAATAGGAACCATCAACAAAAATAATTTGGTCATTTTCTTCCAATGTAGTATCTCAAATATCAGGTCTCGGTTTTGTGCACAAGTCAGTAACCTCCAAACAGTCATGTTCAACTTCGTTCAATTTGTCAACCTCAATATTCTCTTTTGGAAGCAAAGTTGCTGGGTTTAGCACTGTACACGTTTTCAGCATTACATTGGGCGACCCCAGAATTACAGTTTCATTGTGGGTCAACCTAGCATTAGCCAAATGTTGGGTCTTGGTTCTGGTAAGTAAAACTTCAATGGAGTGAGGGACCATAACAGTTAAAGAATGTCCCATGACAATGCTCTCATTCTGAGTGAGGCTTAATCCAACTGCGGCTACTGTACGGTAAAGCTGCTGCAACTGGATCCAAAGTAACTGAAAAAATATGCTACCGGGTGGTTTACACCACTATGGACTTGAGTCAGAACAGACAAAGAACATGCATCACGCTCATGACAAAACAACATGAAGGGTTTTGTGTAGTCAGGCTTTCCCAAAGCCGGAGCTTCGCACAGACTCTCAATTCAGTAAAGGCTTTCATACAAGCTTGATCTAACACTAAGGGATCAGTAACTTCTTTGTGAGTAAGCTTCTGCAATGGCTTTGAAATGATGGAAAAGTAGGGAATCCACTGGTGACAATAGCTCACCAAGCCCAAAAACATTCTAACACCTCTCTGTGTAGCTGTGGGATTCATCTGCAATATGGCAGTAACCCCTTCTCTGGGAATCCTTCTTGTTCCCTTTTCAATTAGGTGTCCCAAGTATTTCACTTTTTTCTGGCAGTACTGTAATTTCACTGGGGACACTTTGGCCCTCATTATAAGATTGGCAGTAAATGCCACCTACTGCAGCGCGACGGCTGCCAAAAGACTCTCGCCACGACTAACAGCCGTCTGCCAAAATATGGCCACATCTGGATTTCTGTTGCAAGAAGGATGGAAATCCGGCTGTGGCCATGCTGGCGGGTGGTGTTAAGGTAGTGCTGCTACCACCACCAGCACCACACCAGTATAACACCACCAGCCGTATTATGAAAAATAATGCGGCTTGGCGGTGTTCTGCTGGCGGACGCTGATGGTGGTAGCAGTGCCCCGTCCCGTCCCCTGCCGGAAGAACCCCTGGATCCAGGTAAGTCGGGTTTCAGACAGGGGAGGGGGGGGTGGGGTTGGGGCTGTTGTGTGTGTCTGTGTGTGTGGGGGTGTGTGCATGAGTGTGTGAGTGCGTGTGTGAGTATGAATATATGTGTAGTGTTGTGTGCGTGCATGTGTGAGAATGCGTGTAAGTATGGATATGTGAATGTGTGTCTGCGTGTCAGCATGAATGTGGTTCGGATGTGTGCATGAATGAATGGATGCATGCGTGTATGAATGCTTGTATGCCTGTGTGAGTGGGTGTGTGTATGCGTGGTGCATGTCTGCGTGCGTGTGTAGGGGGTTGAGGATTGGAAGTGGGAGCGTGGATGGATGGGGGTGTGGGGTGTGTCTGAGGATTTGTTGGGGGGGTGCGGGCCTCCTATCGGTGACAGGGAAGGAATTTCCTGTCACTGATAGGGCCTACCACCATGGTCATGGTAGTAGGCAGGGTCAAAATAATTGAGGTGGTACAGTAGCGGCCACTGGACTGGACATTCTTATAACCAGCCCGGTGGCTGCTACCGCCATGGTGGTCAGAGTGGTACATTGGCGGGTTGGCTTCAGCCAACCCACCAATGTCATAATGTGGCGGTATGTACCGCCAGCCTGTTGACAGTACTACCCCCACATTACCACCAACCGCTGGGGTCATAATGACCCCCTTTATGTCCATTCTTCCCCAAGTCTCATACTTACATGCTTCTCATCAATGTACCAGACTAACGTTGATTGGAATGGCATTTTCAATGACTCCAGATTCTTTTTCAAAATCTTGTTAAAAATGGACGGTGACTCTGAAAATCCTTGAGAAATTCTGCACCAACAGACTTGATCCAAAAATGTAAAACAGAAAAGAAATTGACCATCCTCATGAAGAGGTACAGAAGAGACTTCTTGCGACAGGTCCACTACGGTGAACCATTCAGCATCACATAGGATCTGAAACAATATAACTTCTAGATTTGGCATTACTGGACAACATTTAATCACAATATCATTTATTTTCCTAAAATCCTGAACAGTCCGAAATTTCCCATGTGACTTTCGCAATCCCATTATTGGTGAGTTACACGGGCTGCTCAGCACTTCTTTTAAAACATCTTGGTTTACAAATTCTGCAATTATGGGAGCAATCCCCTCAATTGTGTCCTGTGTCATCTGGGGAAAAATCGCATTTGGCTTGACTGGGACCTTAACTGGCTTAACTCCTTTGATTAGACCAATGTATTTTCCTGTAAAATCCCACACTTTCATTTTAACTGCTCCCTTTAAGTCAGAAGGAGGATCTCGTATTTTAATGATGGGAAAGAAACTGTTCAAATGGTACTCCTCATTCACTGTACCACAGTCTGTTTTGGCAGACAGGTCATCTTCATCATCACTGTTTGTCTGGATGGCAATGCCATTGTTCGAGCAAGTAATCGAACATCTTGTTTTGCATAGCAAGTCTCTCACTATTAAGGATACTGGACTTGAATCACAAACTACAAATTTGTGTAATCCTTTGAAGTTACCAATTTTAACCTGAACCGGTTCTGTGATTGGATTTGTCAAATACTGGATTGCAACTCATACGATCTGCAATGTCTTCCCTAAAAGTGGTAAGTTTGGAAATTCTGCAGTCCTCATGGTAGAGTGTGTAGCTCCCGTGGCGACTAAAACTGTAACTTTGTGACCCATCACTTTCCTTTCATATATGGGCATTTTTTATCTACTTCTAATGAAGCTGCTAACAACCATTCCTCTTCATCTGAACTCCCACTTACCCAATCATCATTCACTTCATCCTCACTGTGTAGTGAGTACTGGTGTATTGTGTTATTACTCTGGTTAAGCCTTTGACCTGTGACCTGCTGAGGAAGCATGACCTGCTGCTGCTCCATTTGGGGCTGGAGATATCTGAATTTGTTGCCTAGGTACCATTTGAACTTGAGGTTACATTTGCTGTTATGGGGCATCTGCAAACGTGGCATTTGCACTTTTTGCATGGGTTGAAAACTTTGCATCTGGATCACATTATTTTGGAGATTTCCATTTCATTCTTGGTCCTCCCATATTTGGAAAAAAATTGATTTAATTTGTCTGCTGAACACCTTCGTGCACTAGCATCAGACAGTCCCGTTTCCAACGTCCGAGGCCTCCGCAAGCCTGGCATGGTAACATTCTTTTCATTCCTTTCACATCATTCTGAACAACAACCGTATTCAAATCTGGACCACGGTTCACATTTCCAATTCCTCCACAACATCTTCCTTTCTCCCGGTTCTGCATCCACATGTTTCCTTACTGCTACTGAGGAAAACTTCCCTGCATTCCTGATGTGCCACTTTAATCTGCATCACCATTGCCTTTTCTTTCAACTTCCTCTGCTTCAACTCAATCTCCTCACTACAGTACTTTGCACACTGCAATACTTCATCAATCGACTTCACATGCCAACAAATCAAACAGCTCTTAATCATCTGGCTAATTTCAGGTCTCAATGCTTCAACAAATCAGAACACAAAATTAATCATGTCTTTCGGCTCATTTTTTTCTGTACCACTGTAATTAAAATGCCTGCAACAATTGCTCATAATACGCAGGTATCGAATCTTTCCCCTCTTGAGCTGTCCTGTCTTTTCTCTGCCAATCAATATTCTTTGGCAAAATGTTCATTTTAAAAAATTCAATCACCTTATAGTAATATTTCATTATATCAGAAGTTGCATCTGTAGTTGGATCCCTCTGAGGTTCTCTTGTCGGCCAATCTACACTCCTTTGCAGTCAACCCACAAGTCTGCTGGAACCACTATTTCTAGCAGGGTGTTCAAATGTACCCACAGGCATTTAGCGAGTTTCATAAACCTGTTTGCTGGTACCATTCCACTGTTTTCTCTCTCAACCTGGGATAATCATTTGTAAATGACAATATGTCACTCCTGCTCCAAGGAACATGGACCAAAATTTCCTCCTGGAAATTCTCTCATTGGTAATATTTTCACAGGGTCTTCAGCCTGCTGCACATTATGAGCAGGAAGATTCCCAGAATAACTTTTCCTCTTGTCTCTATCTTCACCAATCTACCTGCTCTGAATTAATTCTCTAATGTGAATTTAAATTCTCGGTATTGTCATGTTCTCAATGTTCTTTGAGTCGAACTCCAATCTGTAACTCCTCTTTAGATGCTCCATTTTCTCAATTTCCACATCATATTTTTCTGCCACGTCTGCTAGTTTCTTAGGTACTATTCCTGCTTTGTTGGTAGTCAGTTTGCACAAGTAACGTAACTCATCTTCTCTGTAAGAGTCAATTCTGTCTACCCCCATCATTCCTTCAATCAAATCTTCTGCTTCTAGTCTAAGCCTGGTCAAAATCAGGTCACTTACTCCACTGGAATCACCTTGGGTGCTACTCAGCTTCTCTAACCATCCAATTAACTACTGAGCTGTTAAACCTTGTAATGAAATGTTGTTATTGCTTGTGGTGTTACCATGCTTGGATTGGAACCTATATCGAATCTCCCCTGATTATTTCGAAGAGTCCTAAAATAACTCAAATCAATTAACTAACCTGTTCCATCAAATGTCGGTCTCATGGGAGTCATCATTCTTGCGTTTTCAGTGGATCTTTCCCTTTCTACACTCAGATTCAGGATTTTCTGCTCACTGCTCTTATTATTTCCCTCTGCGAACAATGGTATGACTGTACTTATGGTAACCGGTACTGACACTGCATCTGGACTTGATCAGACATTTGGATCTCTTGGGTTACATTACTTCTGTATTCTCACTTATCAATGCAAACATCTTTGTCTATGATTCTGTTATGGGGTGTATCTCTGGATTGTCTGTGCTTGCATTGGGGACATCAAATTCGGTGTAGACTCTGTCTGGATCAAAGTCAGCTTCTGATAAACTTGTCACATGTGGGCAGCTTGTCCTGTTGGCACTACTAAGTTTGTTGCAGTATCTATAATATGTACATCTGGGTATATTCTGGGTATGTCAATCTGCAGCATAGGCATTTCAATTGCAGAAGTATTTGGAACACTATGGCTTACCTGTATCTGTCTCTCTGTAGATTCAGTTGGTATAGGAGCTGTAGGGTCTACACTAGTATTTGAACCTTTCTCATGTGCTGCATATGGTGGGGGATGATTTTTCAGTAACTGCAAAATAAACTTGTCATCGTCTGAGTCTTCATCGTAAGTTAAAGACTTTCTAGACTGCGGATTTCTGCTCTCTGTCATCTGAAGGATAGGAATCCCTCTTCTTAGTACTCTTTTTAGCCTCATTCCCATTCTCCTTGGTAATTGCAGGAAACAACTTAATTCCCTGTAAAGTCTCAGTCCGCCAAAACTTTTGCTCACTATCCCATCTTGCCTCAGCTTGAGTATTCTCAGCTTTCCTCATTCTCCTCTCAAACTTCAGTTGCTGTTGCTGTCTAGCGACTAATTCCCAAATAGCTAATGCTTCAAACAGTGCAGATCTCCGCGAAGGTTTCAGATCATACAGTACTCTCCTCAAATTCTCCAAAATCCTCAAATTAAATGTTCCATGGGTAGGTAACACTAAGCTCCTGTCTCTCTCAGTTTCTTTGCAACATTGTTTCAGACAAAGACATAGCGCAGCACCTTGTTCTTTGAGTACGATACAGGCAGGTGTACCTTCTGGCAGTGTAATTTCTCCTATTCTAGTTGGAATAAACCGATCCTCTCTTAGGGCACTCTTTAAAGCTTTGACATTTTTTTGTTTTCCGTAATTTATGCTACTTTCAATCTAATCAGGAAGTGAATTTCATTCCCATAATCCGTTTCATCTACTTTCTCAATCAATTACATTTCACGGTTGTCCACCAATCCGTTCAAAGCTTTTCACACTAACCAACCTATCCCACCACTGCTCCAATGATGTCATACTCACACCTACAGCAGCTGACAAAGCCTTTCAGCTTGCCATCCTAAACTGAGATCCACACCAAACTAAATGCAATTATTGCGAGCACTAAATAAAAATTAATACACACATTTGTCTGTTTACTACAGGTAGGTAACACAATCGCTTCACAAACCTTACTGATTTTTCACTAAGGCATTAAGCTCTAACAGATACTCCTTCTATCTCAGTTTCCCTGACTCGCAAGAAAAACTTGACCAGCAAATTTTACTCTCAACTGATAATTGGATCCTTCTGGTGCACATAGGACTCACCAAATCTCAGTTGAAAACTATCACTTACTTTAACACTCACTCTTGAGTTTGTCAACCACACCTGATTAACCTATTAAATAGACAAATTACAACATAAACCAAGTGTCTCATACACTTATTCAATACTCCGGAGTCTTAGACCATGGAGGGTCTGTATACCAACAACCACGTGGGCAATTTTTGAGTGCAAAGCGCTACACACATGTGAAGTTCGACGACTTCCCTACTCTTACACTTTGGAGTATGCAAACTCCTTAAACAACTTCATTTGGAGTAAGCAAAGTCCTTAAACAACCTTATTTGGAGTACGCAGACTCCCTATCCACTCACAAACATCACAATTCACCTGCAATTTGCTTAAGCTGTGCAAGTGGAAAACCTGTTTAATTTACACTGTCACTAGAATGCCGAGCACATGTTCAAACAAGCATTGGCAAACTCCAAGGTTTTGGGAAAGTCATGGTAGGTTCATGGGGGGGACATAATCTTTTCACGTTGTGTTATCGAATCTGGAAATTTTAACTTTTACCTCTGGGGGTTATAGTGGCCTCTTGTGGAGATAAACCATCCAATTTTCCTCCAAAGTCTGTGAATTATATTGATCTCTTAAGGAGACTACCCATCTGGCCTAAAATAAGCTTACAAAGAGATAAACCATTTGACTCTTTTAGAAAGATCTAAGGAGAAAAAGGACCTTATGGTGGCCTCTTAAGGAGACTAACCATCCAACTCTGCTACCATTTCTGTGAGCCCATCTGTCCTTCTTTGTTCTTTTATAGTTTAATTTATAAGGGAACACGTTAGAGGTTCGACAGACCTTTTGACTACGCTATTCCACCATAATTCAAAAATTCACTACAAATACAACATTTTAATAAATAAACATCATCAAATTCTTTGGAATCAATAATCTTTACACACCAAGACCCATGTGGCCATGAATAACCACAACTTTTGTAGAGTTTAAAAAGATTATTACCCCAGATTAACAATGCTAATATCACATAGATCAGTCTCAAAATGAAATGATAAACATACATGAATAACACCGACTGACCGAATCTTCCAAAGAATCTCAATTTGACTAAAGCATATGCAACTAAGCATTCAAGAGATACAGTACAAATTAATAACAAAAATATGCATTTGAAATGGCATACATCTAGATTCAACAGATGAACCACATCAACTCTTTGTTAATTGCAATTAGCTAACATTTCTAGGACCCCCTAACTAACATTCTCATTAGAATAGCAGGTTTGGGCTTCATGCAAAACAATTTTGTCAAAGTTAATTTGGAAAAACATCTAACTATGGCTTTATCAAAATAGCGGTTGGTACCTAGAAACAAAGAACAAAACCAAGAACAATAGCATTTTGTTATACCTCTCCTCAAATAGATTAGCAAGCTGCGATTCTTGTTCTCAGTTGGACATCCATCTGGAAAGCTTCAGCAATGGGCAATGAAAGGGAATGGCTCAGACACAGGGGTTCTAAGCTATTTGAACCATTTAGGAAGCAATCTCTAAGGGGTCAGCATCCACCATTAGCAGTTAAGCAGTAAAGTCAAAGTTAGAAATAAAGGGGGTGATTCTGATTCTGGCGGGCGGCGGAGGCCGCCCGCCAGAATTCCGCCCCCATTATACCGCTCCGCGGTCAGAAGACCGCGGAGGGTATTATGAGTTTTTCCCTGGGCTGGCGGGTGGTCTCCAAAAGACCGCCCGCCAGCCCAGGGAAAAACTCCCTTCCCACGAGGATGCCGGCTCGTAATCGAGCCGGCGGAGTGGGAAGGTGCGACGGGTGCAGTGGCACCCGTCGCGTATTTCAGTGTCTGCAAGGCAGACACTGAAATACTTTGCGGGGCCCTCTTACGGGGGCCCCTGCCGTGCCCATGCCATTGGCATGGGCACGGCAGGGGCCCCCAGGGGCCCCGCGACCCCCCCTACCGCCATCCTGTTCATGGCGGCTTTCCCGCCATGAACAGGATGGCGGTAGGGGGGGTCAGAATCCTCATGGCGGCGGAGCGCGCTCCGCCGCCATGAAGGATTCCCCGAGCAGCGGTAAGTCGGCGGGAGCCCGCCGACTTGCCGCTTCTGACCGCGGCTGAACCGCCGCGGTCAGAATGCTCGTGGGAGCACCGCCAGCCTGTTGGCGGTGCTCCCGTGGTCGGTGGCCCTGGCGGCCACCGGCCGCCAGGGTCAGAGTGACCCCCAAAGTCATCAGGAACTGTTCAGCTCCACCAAACAGAACCACTACGGGAAAAGTCAGAATCGAAAAGAGCTGCCTCTCCTCGGTGCAGTTGGGCTAAGTTTGAATTTCCTAAAGAAAATTCCCACCTTGTCATTGGTCAGAAAATCATATGTTTACAGTTAATCCAACAGAAATTAAAACCCAAATCTAAGATATAACTAAACTCTCTTTGACACGTCGTTGATTGGCTCCTCTTCTCCTGTTTCCATAGTCAGACTCATCAGATAACTTTTCTTGCTGCAGTCTGTACTCCAGTTAGTGCATCAATTGTTGGTTCCTGGGAACATCGCTGTCTCAAGCATCAAATTTTACAAAGTTGCAATTTCTAATACAAGACATTCTAGCAAGCAGTTCTCATGAGAAAGCCAAAGACATCTGCTAAATGTTCGGTCAGCACAGTGTGAGCAACAAAATCACTATTTCTCTAGACAAACATTTCCACGATTTTATTAAACATTGCAGCTTGACATGAGGTTGTGCAGACTAAGCCCAAACCTTGCTAACTCATGGCCTAAAGTTAATAAACAAATACATAACATGAAATCATTAATGTGAGATACTACTACAATTTTTTCTACACAGTTACTTCAACTAATAATAATATGCATTCACTAAAGGCATTACACATTTAATGACACTCAAGTGGGCACATTTTCCAAGTCGCAAATTATTTTCTCTATTAGCCTAATTCTATGCAAATTCTTAACCCATATCAAATGAAAATTATTAGTAACATATTTGGATTTCACAATATTCAGACATTATGGCCCTCATTATGAAATTGGCGGCAAACACTGCTGAGCGCTGTGCTGACGGCCAACAATAGGCCCAGTAGGAGTGGATGGCATACCGCCGTAAAATGATGCCAAACATGAAAATCACCAACAAATTGTCAACCTCCACCCACCACCAGGGTCAACAACAGTGGAAACGCAGGACACATCACCCCACCAGCTCCACACAGTTAAACCCCCCAACACCCAAATAATGATGCACAAATCAGCGCGGCGGTCAGTGAAAGTCGAACAACCATTGGCGGTATTAACCGCTGCCATCAGCAATAGGAACCGCCAACAACAAATGCACACATTGGCCAATTTGAAAAGTATACACCTGACACACATCCACACCACTATAAAGCACACACATACACACCCCACAATCCTCTTCTACAGCAATAGCATGACACATATTGACACCCCAACACACATACACTGAACAAACCATCACACAAGTCACACACACAAAATCACCACTAAAACACAAACACTGCAAACCCACCATCACAAACTACACTCCCAAACACACAACAGCACCGTCACTAACTCACCTACAAAACACCACCCACAACACACACCATAGCACCCCCTAAGCACCCCGCTTCACTGACAGGGAGCTAAGGACCATGATGGATGAGATACTCAGGGTCCAGTCACAGCTATTCGGGGCACAGGTGCAGCAGACGCCCTTGGCCAGGAAGATGGAGCTATGGCAGAGGATCAATGCAGTGGGAACCCATCCACGCACAAGGGATGACAACAGGAAGAGATGGAATGACCTGCGGGGGAAGGTGTGATCCATGGCATCACAACACAACATCATGGTACAGAAGACTGGTGGTGGTCCCCCACCTCCTCCCCCCGAATACACCAACTGGTAGAAGAAGGTCTTGGCTATCCTGAACCCGGAGGGCCTCACTGGATTCACTGGAGGACTGGACTCGGGTGAGTCAATGACAATACCCAGACAGTCACCACACCTGTAATGCATGTATTACCCCATTCCTCCCATTACCACAATGCCCCCATCTCCTACCTGGACCACAAGACCCAGACACTCCTATCCATGTTTCCAGCATGCCCACAAACAACCCATACAAATCACTATCCAACCCCCTGTGCACAGTCACCAACTCATGCATGTAATATCAGGAGCCCTACAACACCCAGAATGCACCACTACACCCTCACTAAATGCTTCAAAAAGAACATGAAGGGACCCTGCAAGCTACTACATGGGAATGTAACCACCAGTCACTGCTGAGCAGTGCTGCAAGGGACAAGCAAGTGCAGGGCATCCATATCATCATCATTATCAGCTTTATTTCGGTAATAAAAATACCATAAAAGCACATCCCACAATACACATATCAACATTAATAAAACCGTAAATTAAAACAATCTGCATATAAAATATATGGAGCAGAAAATACAATATTATTAAGAAATAAAAAAGTTACAAAAATACAACTATATTAGCAATTAATATCAGATAGTCTGTATAAGAAAAGTGTTACCATTATTTTCTGTGAGCATACACTTATTCAAAAGGTGCCTATAAACGTTTTGCTCTTACATGCTAAATCGCCTCTAAAAAGCTAGCTAGCACACATACCACTATGCCATGGGTATTTGTTTTACATATCCTAAGTGCTAAAAACCGGTTATTAAAACCCATGGATCTGCAAAGGGGTATAATCCATTGCATCTGTTGTTTGGCGTAAGCCGGACAATGAAATAATACATGTGCAATACATTCTGGTAAGCCACTGCCCATAGGGCATAAATCATGTTGAGAATCCAGTTGAGACCATTTACAGGTGAAAGTGCATAGTGGTAGCGATCCCAGCCTAAACCTAATATAAAGTGCACGTGCTCCAGGGGATATAATCAGATCCATATAATTTTCAAATTTGTAGTGGCATTTGACTGACATAAACATATATGTCAAACTAAGCGGAGACACCTCAGTCAAATTACTTACTTTCAATTTTAACCAGTTTGCATCCTTGACAATTTGCACCGCATTTTTGGGGAGACCACGTGGGGCTGACCAAAAATGGGCCAATCCCAAGTTAGTCAAGCTGGCGTCATAGTGGTTGAACCATGGGATTTTCCTTGTAGTATTTTTGTTATTCAGGGCGTTCAACCATATCCTAAAAGGTCTAAAACTGTCCGTGGACCATATCCTAATCCAGTACAATGTTGGTCTTAAAGCAGCAATATGTGCAATAGAATATAAATTCAGGTCCATCCGGACAGGCAATGTGGGAGAGCTAGTGGGTATTTTGAGCAAAACCTTTATAAATGAGTTTTCAGTGAGCTCTAGGTCCCTCAAGTTGCCATGCCCCCATAGCTCTGCTCCATACAAGGCACTCCCTCTTGCTTGTATTTTATATATTTCTATTGCAGGAGAAATAGCAAATCTAGGAGACCTATTGGAAAATCTCAAGACGCCACCCGAATTCTGCTTCAGTCTTATATGAGCCTTTGACAGCTGGGCCTGCCATCTGTGCGAATCCTCTAACCTAACACCCAAATAATCAAAATCAGTGACTCTCTCCAGGACTTCCCTTTCGATTACAATTGCCTTCCTTACTGTGCATTTTTTGTCACCAAAGATCATGTATTTGGTTTTCGTGGAGTTGACTTCGAGACCATAATCTTTTCAGAAAGACGTAAAATTTGCAAGTAAGTTTGTGAGACCAGAACTAGTTTGTGATAATAATAAAGTGTCATTGGCGAAGAGTAAACACTGGGTTTTTACCCCATCTAGTTTGGGTGCATCATTATCACAAGCAAGTAAGTAAGGACTACGGGGGTCATTACAACCCTGGCGGTCTTTGAACACCAGGGCTGTTTTGTCGGAAGCACCGCCAACAGGCTGGCAGTGCTTCACTGGGAATTACGACCACTGTGAAAGCACAGCGGTCGCACCGCCGGGACCGGCGGTTTCCCGCCACTTTTGTCCTTGCGGTTTAAATCCCCCAGGGCAGCGCTGCTTGCAACGCTGCCCAGGGGATTACGAGTCCCCCTCCCGCCAGCCTTTTCATGGCGGTTTGAACCGCCATGAAAAGGCTGGCAGAAAGGGGAGTCGCGGGGCCCCTGGGGGCCCCTGCACTGTCCGTGCCACTGCCATGGGCAGTGCAGGGGCCACATACTATGGCCCCATGGAGCTTTTCACTGTCTGGAAAGTGCGACGGGTGCAACTGCACCAGTCGCACAGCCGCAACACCGGCGGCTCCCGTGTTGCGGCCGAGATCCCCTCTGGGACAGCGGGCAGAAACCAGGTATCTCCAAATAGGCCCTGTGGGAGTCTGGCTGCATTGGCGGCCGCCCGGCCGTTTTGCCAAGGTTGAATTGAAGGCCTACATGTGTAAATAAATATTAAAAACAATGTCGGAGCCAAAACACACCCCTGCCTCACCCCCCTCTCAGTGTATAGACTTTTAATTATGTTTATTAAAGGACTCGGGAATCCAGCTCCATCCAACACCTCCCACAGCTTATTAAGCAGGACCAAGTCAAACGCAGATTTGAGGTCCACAAAGGCCACATAGAGGTTCCCTCCATCCAAATCCACAGACTTCCATTTAATCGTGAGGAACCTAAATATCTGATCGATTGTGCTGACTTTCTGCCTGAATCCTGCTTGGAGATCACTGAGGACTTGAGACTCTCCTAACCATTCCTTAATCCTTATCAGGACCTGGTAACAAAATATTTTTTGAAGATTGGCCAAAAGGCTGATTGGCCCATAATTTTCCGGAGCAGCCCTACTCCCCTTTTCATAGATGGGTACAATAATTGCACCATTCCAGGAGTGAGGGTAAATTCCACTAGCCAAGACCGCATTTGATACATTGTTGACCTATGGTCCCCATATGTCTAAATCAGATCTATATAGGTCGGCAGGTATGCCATCTAGACTAGGGGCTTTTCCTGGCTTTTGGGCCATTATAGCCATTTTGGATTCATTCAGCGAGAACGGAGTAAGGCTATTATTAGAGGGGGGGATCTATTCTAGGCACCACACTATCGGCGGTTTCAGCTTCATACAGTTTTGTGAACTGGGCCACCCAATTTTCCGATGAAACATGACAATCGGGTCTAAAATTATAGTTCCATCCATTAGAAGCCACCAGGGACCAAAAACATCTTGTTTGCTTTTTCTTGACTGCTACCAGCAATTCCTGCCAGGACTCTGCTTCCCAATTGTTTTTACAGGTCTTTAATGTTAGGGCATACTCGCGCCTAGCGCTAGTTATCAGTGATCTATCATTAGATTTGATTGCCTTAATCAAGCCACTCTTAGACTCCCTGAATGCTTTTCCAAACCACCTATGTTGGAGACCCACTATTGGGCGTTTCGATTCTTTAACAGTTCTGAGAAAGAGTTCCCTCAGAGTAGAAAATAAATCTATATGCATACTCATGACGTTGTTTGGGGAACATAAACAAAAATCGTCCACTAGTTGATGGTTTAAGTCATGCATGGTCCCCCACAATTTTCTTGAATTTTTAAAACGATCCCATTTCAAGGTGCGCTTGTTGGAAGAAACTACTAGGGGTAATGAAATTCCCTTACTTGGTTGCATGACTGTTCTTTTAGCAGTGATGCCATCATATGGGACTAAGATTGGAGCATGATCACTGTTATACTGATTTCCTACACAAATGTCTTGGATAATATTCCATATCCTCACATCAATTACCACGTAATCCAGCATGCTACTGTAAAGCCTTCTAAAAAATGTGGGTTTGGCGGGGGTGTCCGAGGGAAAACGCCCATTCCCTGGGCAAAGACCATGCGTTAACATGAAATGTATAATCTGAAGCGCCCTGACACTTAATTTAACCTGTTTCTACAAGGAAGAGAAAGGAGGAATATTCCATGTTACATCTTCTAACTGTGTAACCTCAGAGAATACACGATTCAGTTCAAGCGTGTCATTTAAATCCCCAGCAACAAAAATAAAATGCGATGATATATAATCCAGCACTAAGACGTTTAACACCTGTATGGTTTTGGACAATTGATTTGGTGGACCAGGTCTATTGTAAAAATTAACAAAAGGAGAACCCACACTTTTGTTGTATAGATAAAGCCAGTATGTCCTCTGAGTCCACTGGAATTTCTCTAATCTTTCCCAGATCAGAAATCCTTGTCCATATAACAAGCCCCCCCGCCGCTCTCCCCGCCAAGGAAGGTCTAGCTTCTTTACAATAAGAATTAAAGCCTTGTCTAAAAACATTGGTAGTCAACCACGTTTCCTGAAACAAACATATATCAAATTTGTCAATGAACCCCCCAATCTGGATCGGCTAGTTTATTGCGAATTCCAGCCAGATTCCATATCAAGAGCTTTGTAATTAAAGACTCCTGAGTTGCAATAGTCTTCCTCGGAGGTGACCAGCTACACAGACTAACATTAGGATTTCTGGAGGGGAGATTGTCCAATGGTATATCTTTAACAACCAAAGGGGATCCCTCCAACCCAAAAGAGGATAACTCTGGGTCTGACGCCCCTTCTGCGCTTGAGTTTGTGTGTCGAACTGACCCTCTGTTGTTCCTATCAGGGGGGAGTCAATCATTAGCTGCAGCCACGGACGCTTGTGCAAACCTCCTTGGAGTAAACAACACATTCTGGGAGGCACGCTCCTGTTTATTGGATAAGTCCGGAGTTTCCTTTAGAACAAGTAAGTTCGTCCTTGTCGGAGTACCCTCTGCAGGCCTACAGTTTTTAAAACAAATATTTGATCCATTTTGCAAGGGATTCCGTGTTTCCATAGACGAACGGCCCCTTACCAACTCCGGGCTGGGTAATACTAGCTTTATTGTATCCAAGTGACCCTCAGGCTCTGTATAACACTGAGCAGATATAGGGCCTGATTCTAACTTTGGAGGACGGTGTTAAACCGTCCCAAAAGTGGCGGATATACCACCTACCGTATTACGAGTCCATTATATCCTATGGAACTCGTAATACGGTAGGTGGTATATCCGCCACTTTTGGGACGGTTTAACACCGTCCTCCAAAGTTAGAATCAGGCCCATAATGTCTGAATGTATGACAGAGCCACATTGCCTAGTATGCCGAATCCAGTGTGTAACCTTGTTTATAAGAGACGCCCTATCTTCCTGGGCGTTTGACGTTAAAGGTGGGACTCTGCACATAAAAATTGGATACCCGCTGCCCCTGGACTGATGTAGTGTTGGAACAGAAGGTAATTCCCTTGCAGAAACTGCAAGTGGACGAAAAGGCGTTGGAACTCCAGAATCAATTTTTGTGCTGGAAGGGCTGTTAGAACCAATCTGAGGCGCTATGATAGTCGAGAATACTATGAACACAAGGTAAAGTCTTTTCCCTGAAAACAGGTTCTTTATAAGATCCGATATTTGAATTTGGCTCTAACTTATTTGTGATAGAAGTTTCCCTAAAATTGCTTTTAGAGTGGAGTAAATTCAGAACCTCCGCTATTGATGTTTTCAAGACTTTTACTTCTTCCTTTAACTCAACAACAAGGGTTATCAAGTGCTCCTGAGAATGAGATGTAATGGAATAGAGGTTTGCAGGTTGTGCATTGGGATGGCCCGGATCTTCCAATTGGCACTGGGGCTCCAATAAGGAAAAGTGATTGAAACAAGGGATATCATAAGCAGACACACTTCCTGATGGAGTTTTCTATGGCCTTGCCTAGACTACACGTAATGCCCATAGTGCTTGTAATTAGTCCTTCTACCTGAGAGGGCAAAGACCTTGCAGTAACAACACTAGCAGGAATGCTTCCCTTGTCACAAGGTTTGAGAAAAGATGTAAGAGAACCATTTTTCAATCGCTTCTGGGGGCCTTTGTCTTTTTTTAACAACAGAGTTTCCACTTCCTCAATTAAATCATCAATTTCATCCGTCACACAACTAGACGAAGTGCGTGGTGCTTGATGCAATTTGGGAATTTTATTTTGTACAATGCCCCCTGGCAGGCTGCTCCTAGCCTTACGCTTCCCCATCAAGGCAGGTCACCGTAGCCCTCAAAGCAGCTATATGTCTAATGGCACTATAAATAATTACATAAACGTTCAGTATATTAGAGGGGGAAACTCCTACCTTAGAACCACAAGGGGTTGCCCAGCCCGGCCTCCTGTCGGTCTCTGATGGGCGCAGACAGGCCTGCCCCTGGCCTGGGCTTTGCCCGGGCATGTCCTGCACTGCGGGGCACCGCGGCGCGCTTAAAAGCACCCGCGAGATGTCATCATCCCCCAGCAAGTGCATGGTATCCTGGCACTGGAAGTCCCTTGTCGGTGGTCACGGCGTCAGGAAGGCAGCAGGAGGAAAAGAGCTGCGGGGCACCGCAGCGCGCTTAAAAGCGCCCGCGAGATGTCATCAGCCCCCAGCAAGTGTAGGGTATCCTGGGACTGGAAGTCCCTCGTCGGTGGTCACGGCGTTAGGAAGGCAGCAGGAGGTGAAGACATCCATATCCCAATTCTCTCATACACAGGTACCGCCCTCATGCCCCCCGGATGGAGACATCAAGGAATGCCAGTCCTCCACCTGAAGACGAAGGCCTCACTCAGGAGAGTGCAGAGGGATGTATGGACACAGAGGAAATCCCTGGCCCATCCCACAGTCCTGGACAATCACCTTCCATAACGCCACCCAGGACACCACTAACACCCCTACCACTCGGCCACCACCATCAGCTCTGACCCAACACCCCCACACCAGTGTCTCCAGGCCACGGACTGGCTGCTCACATGTACAGAGGCCCGACCTCCACCCACCACCAGGCAAGATGATGAAGGGCCCAGTGCAAGTGGGATTGCCAGACCTGTGCAGGGGACACTGGCACAGGGGGCTAGGGCCAGTAGGAGTGTATCAGTGGCCCAGGGGGGTGGCACAAAGAGGGATGCTGTTGCCCAGAAGGTAATTGCTGAGGTCCTCAGAGCATACCACCATTCCCAGGACAGGATGGGCCAGATCCTGGCCACGTTGGAACAGAATCAGAGGCTGCAGGTAGCACACCACCAGGAGGACATGGGGCAATGGAAACAGCTCAATGCCACCATGGCCTCCATTGCAGGGGTGCTGCAGCACCAGACCAACATCCAGCCTGAGTCCTTCACCCACCTGCAGGCCCCTTACACTAGCCAGAACACTGCCCTGCCATCAACATCTGCAGCAGCTATTGGAGTAATGGCCCTGCCGAAGGACTCACAGGACACCAGCACTCATTCCCTGGCAGCCCAGGTATCACCTCGCAAACGTGGCCTCAGACCAAACGTGGCCTCAGACCCAGACATCCCAGTCAAACACCAGCCAAGACCAAGCCCACCGCCAGGAATTGACTCTACCCTGAACTGTCTCCCTTGTGTGCCCCTGAGCTACCTTGTTGACATGCCCCTGCCATTCGACCATCTTCCAATAGCCCCATGGACTTTACCCCTGTGCTATCAACAGCTGTGGAAATGTATCAGAGGGTATTGTTCACCATGTGCCCAGTCCCTTCCACTGTTCCATCACTCATGTATGTTTTATCTTCAAATAGATACACTTGTACACACAAAAAATCTGTCCTCATTTAATGTCAGCAAGCAAATGTTAATGTGTATGTATTAGCTAGTTTCCATCATAATGCCTCTTTAAATGCAGGAGCGGGTCTAACAGACTGTCAAGTTTGAAGTATGTCACACTGTATATTCCATAGCTTTAACACACATCTGCTTCTTCATACATCACTGGTAAGGGACAGCACAGCACTTAGTACATAAGTCTCCCAGGAACAATGCAGGAAACCCATTTGCAGAGTAGGAAATGTACCACAGAGTCACTGGAAGTCTATCCGGATTATTTGGGTTCTGGAATTTATGTCTTCCCCCTCTTCTTCTTCATCCCTCTCATCCATCCTCTGAGGTGGCAGGGGTGGTTGGACAGCATCCTCACAGCCAAGTTGTATAGCATCCAGCAGGCCACAACTATCTGACACACCTTGTCAGGGCCATAGCACAGGGATCCTACAGAGAGATGCAGGCAATAAAATCTTGCCTCCAGGAGTCCTATGGTCCGCTGTATCACCCTCCTAGTGAGACTATGTGCTTCATTATAATGGAGTTCAGCATCTGTCCTTGGATTTCTCACACGTTTTAGGAGCCATTGCATGTTCGCAAGAGGGTTAACACACACTTACTACTTGCACGCAGTCTGCCTGTCAGGTATGTCACTAGTACAGTGTCATACACATTCACCTATGAGCCAAGCTCCGTCGGTTACCGCCATGGTCATCCGCCACTTCTCCACTCCGACCGCCAGGGCGGTGACAACCGCTGGGCTGGAGACTTCGGTCTCCAGCCCTGCGGCTGTCACCCGACCGCCGGCAAAATCATGACCCTGCATACTGCCATGGATTTTGTGTGGTTTGGAACCACCACGAAATCCATGGCAGGAGGCAGTATCAGTGCCAGGGAATTCTTTCCCTGGCACTGATAGGGTCTCCCTGCCCCCCTCCCCCACCCCTGAGTCCTCCCTCCATACCCCTGACCCCCCTACTACCCCCAAAGGTGGTATTACCCCACTCCCCACACCCCCCCACATCAACACCACCCCTTCACGCACACAGACACCACCACAACACATACCCGCACACATACTAACAAACATTCCAGCAGACACACACAGTCATACACACACACATACATACAGGCAGACACGCACACATTTCCAAACACACAACACCCCCGCCCCCCCTAACAGACGATCACCTTACCTGTTCTGGTGATCCTCCAGGAGGGGACGGGATCCATGGGGGCTGCTCCGCCGCCAGAACCCCGTCACCAGAACACCGCCACTCCGAATCATGGGACGTGATTCGGTGGGCGTTGTTCTGATGACGGGGCGGTGGAGGTGGAGCAACCTCCACTTCCCCGGAGAGCCACCAGTATGGCTGCTGGCGGCTCTCCGTCTGAAAAAGGATGGAGTGCTGCCAGCAGTCATAATACGCTGCGCGGAAAACCGCCTGCACTGGCAGTCTTCAGCGCGGCGGTGCCTCGGTGGCCTTTCCAAAAGACTGCCTAGGTCGAAATGAGGGCCTTAGTCTTGGCAATTCCCACTACATACTCCTTCTTACTCTGGATGGTCATTGTGGGTGTTTGGAACAATTAAGGCCCATATTTATACTTTTTGACGCAAAGTTGCGCAAATGCAGTTTTGCGTCAAAAAGTTTTGTGCTGGCTTGTGCCACTTTTTAGTGTCATCTGGGTATCATATTTATACAATAACGCACAACAGTACTAAAAACTGTTTAGAGTCAAAAATGTTGATGTTAACCCTTGCGCCCTGTCGTAAGGCAAAATGATGTTAACACTGCAAAAATGACTCTAACCTGTTTTACAGCACATAAATATGTCACAAAACGGATATGCACAATTTTAAACCGCATTAGCGTCAACTTCAGATGCTAATGCAGAAAGCATTGCAAAGGAGAGGCAAAATGGACCCAGCAAGCCAGGAGAGACCCCAAGGTGGCCCCATTTAACTAGGAACCAGCCAGGAGTACACACACAAGTTCCAGGGGAGGGAAAAGAAAAAGCGCATGTGTCATTTTAGTGGAGCATGAAATCCTTGTGAGAGAGGTGACAGAGCACCAGCAACAACTATTCGTCACCTCCAAATTGCCAATTGACAGGAGAGAGGCAATATGGCAGCAGATAGTTGACAAGATTGACAGTGTGGTAGAGGTCAGAACCGTAACCGAGTACAAGAAACGCTGGAATTATTGTAAGCGAAGGACAAAGGCTAAAATGGCAAGGAACAGGAAGGCAGCACTTCAAACAGGAGGTGGAAGTCCAGCACCAAAAGAGGACCTGGATGAGATAGAGGAGATGGTTGCAGCGGTCATCCTGGAGGAACTGATCACTGGACTCGCAGGACAGCATAGACTACCAGGAACCACAACAAATGCAGGATAAGTTGCATGGGGGAAATGAATGCAAAATTGTAAAATGCAAGAAGGGGGAGGCACATAGGACACACTCAATGTATGTGAAAGGAGCACAGAGGGACACATTGCACTTGAATCAAGTTGAACCATTCAAACGTAAGCAACATACGTTCACACCCCTTGGTTTTGCCATGCGCCACAACACATACTCAACCTGGACATATGTTAATCACCAGGGCTACAAACATAGGATGGAAGGCATGTCTAATTACTGTGGCTGTGGTTGTGGTTGTGTCATCACAATATCCCTTGCATATAGTCAAACCAACCCTACCAACATGACCATGACATCAGAGACTAGGAAGTCAGTCAATATAATTCCTGGGGTTACGTCATGGTGATGTTCCTTGCCATAACACCTTGCAACTGCCTTGTCTCATTGCCAAACCACATGTGTCCTGCATCTTACAGCACACATTAAAATGCAACCTTAGCCAACATTACTCAGATATGTGGCGGAAGCACCACCACCCCGCACATAAACAACACATCCTCATAAGGCAGCCACTTCTCCATCATGCAGTAAGGATGCCTCTCTGGGTGCTGGGAAAAGTATTCTGGGCAGCCACAGGTGGAATTGCAGGGTGTCCTGTATCACAGGAGACATGGCACTACCCAGTGTAACTAAACTGGTGTAGTGTGGAGCCACACATATTGATGCTGATCAGAACTGTGCCACTAGAGAAAATATGTACTACAGATTGCAATCTGTAGGTTAAAACACATACAGGCTGAGCCCACAACTACTCTGACACAACCACGTGAGACACATAGGAATGGGGAAATAACCATACAAACACAACACATGATGTCTGTCTGTGAACATCATGGTGTACAATTTCACATTGACGTGCGGGGAATGGTGCATGGGCAAGTCTGGTGTTGGTAAGACTGCTAGTGCAGTATACCTTTTGCGGTTGGCAGAATGAGTAACAAGCTGGGGTGGCGGGTGGAAATCTGTCTGCTCATGTCAGCTCTGTGGGGCAGTTACCATTACATTGTTGATGGATCAAATAGAGTCTGCTCCAAACTGGGGTGCATTGGGTATGACAGAACATGCTGCTCTTAGCACTGATGAAAGCGCAAAGGGCCTGGGCATGGGGCTCCCTGCACTGCCCATACCAGGTGCATGGGCTGTGCTGGTGGCACCCAGAGGCACACCACACCATATTAGCACCAACCTTTGCATGGGGGTTCCACCCCCATGCAAAGGCTGGTGGAAAAGTGGGAACATACCTGGAGGGTAGTGCTGATCGTAAGACTGGTCTGATGTCACAAGACAGGTAGCATTGAAAGTCTGTAAGCTACTGGCAAGCTGCCAGTGCCAGGCCATTGACCCATGGGGCATTCCCCATGGACAACATGTGCCACTTCCACCTGCACTGTTGGCGGTGGTCATTTTGACAATAGCCGGACTTGTAATGAGGGTCCATGTATGCACCAGTACACTTACCAGTAAAATCCCCATCAAACTAGCGCGAGGCCCTGGTCTAAGTTCTACTTGGGTCAACTGGCTATGTCCATTATGTTGTTGCATCAGGCACTGTCATGTACAAAATGATGTCCACATCAACAAATGATACCCGTACGGGCCAACCCTGGGTTCAACCCTTTGCCTGTGTTAAATTACCTGTACTGCCACAATGCTGCATCTCTTGCACCGTAGTGCAAGGATGGCTGCATTGAGAGAGAGATCATAGTTGTGTAGGAAGGAGCACCTTCCAGCACAACCAGAAACTGAAATGGCATTCTGCTAGGTCCATGTGTGTTGTGCAATGTAGCACACATACACATACATCAATATGAGGATCAATCAAAGGAAACAACAGCATTGGGCCCCTTGGTAATGCCATCTCTGGAGTGGTGTAAGGTTTCCGTACCTCCCTGGTATATGTAAAACATGTAAAACTGGGACAGGGGCATATTGCAATGTGTGTTGCTGTGGCCTTACCACTGCAACACCCATTGCAAGACCCTAACATGCAAATGGATGCATAGGATGCATAGGAAGGGTCCACAATAACAAGATGGTGTCAAGCCACCAAAAGGAAATAAATCACACCTAGTAAATATGATCCAGCCAATTGCACCACCTGAGCTTCCCTTTATGTGAAACTCAGGTGGGGCAAAGGGCTGATAGATTGCACCCATGATGCACAGGAACAATGTTTGGGCTGTAAGTTGTCACTGAACCTCCAATAGCAAGTCAGTGACATGACATGTCAACTGCCACAACATACAAAGAATGATTTTATACCATCTCATTGCAGAGGATGATGGCTCTCCTGCTGATCTGCCTGTCCTTGAATTCCCTGATGACCTGGATTACCAGCTAACAACCATCAGCCAAGAGACCCTCCAAGATGTCCTGGTATCCCTCCAGACACCACCTCCAGTTACAAGGAGGACAAATAATGTAGCAGCCATCCCAGATGCCCCACCCAGCACCCCAATAGTACAACCTGCCAGCACCACGACAGCTGAGGACTCTGAGGACCCAGGGACAAGCTTTGAGAGGACAGTGGTAGGAGTACAGCGGGAGCTGGCCAAGGAGGTGCGGTTGGGGATGGAGACTGTGGCAGCCAGCCTAGAGGGAACGCGCACATGCCTTGTGATGGCCAGTGAACATACAGCTGGCAAACAAGGCACACACTTCCCACTGCATGGAGTCCAGCAGTGTCTGAGGGGCATAGCTGCTGCCATTAGGGAAAGGCCACAACAACTGCCCTCACAAACTAGCAGCAGAGTGATTGAGAACAAGCTGGACTCCATGCAGCGGGAAGTACCCTCCATCGGGGGAGACGTGGCTGCCTTCCACCGGGATGTTGCTGCTATCCTGAAAAATCTGCAGCTCCTCCTTGCTGCAGTGCTGCCATATGTGGTTCCACAAATGGCAACTGCCAGGAATTGGGATACCACATCTTCAACCAATGAAGTGTGTGTGGCCCCCACTACCTCTCCACCACCACCATCAAGGGCCGAGGAGACACCACACACATCGGAGGATTAAGATGTGGATCAGATCAGTTTCAGTCATAAGAGTTCCTGGTAGCACCAGCCCATACCACATGAACAGTGTTCTCCTTTGCCCTGTGCTTGAGATAATGGCACTGTTAGTACAAGTGGATATGTGCACTCTTCATCCACACACTGTTGACTTATCTGCTAGGGACTGTCTTTGTCTCTCCTTACCAATTGGCAATTATTGTTCCTCTGCACTTAACAACACTTTTGCCAAGCATGTCCTATGACATGTCCCTTAACCCTGGATTTGTGTTGTGTCACAAATGTATGGATTTCACAAATGGGGTCAATGACTTGGAAGTTGTAAATATCTCACTACAACACTTCCACTTGCACATAAACACCTTCTACACAATCAGCATGTCTACGTGTATAGTGATCCATTGACTTAGCTAAATGATGGTAATGTGTGAATCCGTGTCATTGGTCACACAATATCAGTACAAGAGTGCAGGACTGTGGGGGCACAAAGCTACACACAGGGTCCCTAACATGACAAATGTATATGCTGGTCTCATCACCTACAAGAAATTCACTGAGCGTGTCACAAATGAAGAACACATGTATACTTCCCTTACAATACCCAGCAAGAATGGCTGTAAAGCATGTCTAGGACAATATCGTCAGCTGGGAGTACCGGTAGAACTCATTGGTGTGATACAGAGGTAGCTAACATCAATAGTGATTGCCACTGGTCGGTTTTGCAGGATAGAGTTCCAATTTAGGCTGTTGTCAGAGCCACAGTTCTCGACATTCCTACACAGGACCCCAACACTGACAGATGAAGTACCAGACCTACCTGTCCAATAAAAGGTAAACATAATCATCATGAGTGGTGTGTACACTGGATGGCAGATGCATGGACTAGTAGATGTGATGCTGCTGCCAATTGGGCAGCTCAGTTGTCAATAGGCGACACACATGTCAAGAGAGGTATTTGGAGGCAGGACGAATCCCTAGGCCAACCCTCAATTTAGCCAGTGCACTCATGGGAAGACCATAAGACTCAAGCATATAACACACATTGTATGGGAGAGTGCAAACACATTTATTAAAATTTCCAGTAACCTAAAATAAACTAAAACCTGACCTATCCTAAACTAACCTATTCTAACTATACTTATCCAACAACTAAATATATCTACCATATACTAAACTTAACATACCATTGAACACCACACTCTAAACATTGGTCTCCCCTTAAGTTACAAGACACATGCAGGACAACAAATACTAATACTACACATATACTAACTAATCATAAAAAATATATTTTTTTTTGTATTTTTTTTAATCTTTTCAATATTTTTTAAATAAAACACATAGAGACCCCAACATGACCCCCGACTCAACCTCCCACAAATAAACACATAAGAAGAAAAAAAAAACACCCCTCAACTACACTTATCCTAACTAATCTATAAACCTACACTAACCTAACATTAACCCTCTAAAACCCACAATGAAATATCTAAGAGAATTTTAAGGGAGGGGACTGAACCTGGAGGTGGCAAATCACATTGCAGTCACAGTTTTGCCTTTTTTAGTTTCTTTTTGATGTATTTTAACATCTTTTTGTTTCCCGCAATTTCCTCCTCCAATCTGTGCAAACGTTTGAGAAAGAGGGGAACGTCCCTCTGCAGATCCTGCAGTAGCTGTGTTGCAAAGGCAGCAGGTGATGTGGGCTGTTGCACTGGTGTGGTGACTGCTGCAGCCAAAGGTATTGGGGTGGTGCTATCTGTGCCCCCCTGCACTGCTGAGGAGCCTGAAGCTTGCAGAGCCTTTTTAGGCAGTGTGAGGGCCCCATGTGGGAATGCCTGCCATTCCCCTGTAGCCTTCTCTGCCCAGAAGTGGCAACCCATACGTCTGTACCCAAACTGTGCCAGGATGTGGCAGTACCTTACTGCCCTCTTCTAAAACTCACACCTCTCCACATTTGTCATGTTGGCAGGTGTAATATGGAGACAAGCAACCATCAGTGTCAGTATTGGGTGCAGTCTGTACAGATTACTAGCTTACACTGCCACCTCTAATTACACATGCACTCCAACTCACAATCCAGAAAAGTCAAAGGCCCTGATGAATGTAACATCAATGCCACCTTTGCATCAAATTTCTGATGCTAAAGCAACGCAAACTTACAAAATAAATTTATATTTTTACGTTTGTGTGGCTTTGGCATCACAAAATGACACAAAGGCGGTGCTAACTTTACATTGATAAGGCCCAAATTTCCTCCTCATCTGTGTCTATTTCCAGCCATACATCACCAGTAACTTGGACATGTCATTGGGAGGATGGGAAGCTGTTGGTAACCATAAGGGGTCAGAGATGATAGGAACACATGCAAGCCTGATCAACATAACTGTCACCTACACTGTGAACATCACATCTACCTAAAAATTTGGTATTCCTCTACTGAGCTTAAGTGGGGATGGCCATGCTGTCCATCATCTCAACAGTCCTGTTCATTAACCAAGGGCTGACCACTCATACATAGAGTCAAGGAGTGGACCACATGTTAGGAGGGCTGTAAACTAGGAAGCTGGTATCCATAGGTCAATCACATCTACATTTATGAGTCCAGGTGTAGACACCCATCAATACAAGATCTGCCAAAACTATTCCTTTCAAACACAGCTCCATGCCAGCACACATTGGGCCTTGACCTGCATGCAAGCCAATGACATTCCACAAAAGTGAAACATACATGGAGTGCAAAAAACGGAGTGCCATGGTAGGGGATGATTGCCAACCTAGTGGTCCACCTTCATGACAATATAGGGTTGCACCAAATTAGGATCAATAGGGCACACCCCTGTGTTGTCACCTATGCCTGGGCACATATTGTTAACATACAACAATCCAGGGAGCCGTGCCCCATGGTGCATAGTTGGCTGCATTGAGGAAGAGTTTGATTATGTGCCAAAAGGGACAGTAAATGAGAAAGAGGATATACATTAGATTGAAAGATCCAAATCGGAGGATAAATGAGAGTATTCATCCTTTTTGTGCATTGCTAAGGCCACCCACCTTGGGGTGCGTGCTGAATTTGGCACTGACTCTGGTGTGAACAAATCTGTTAATCTGGAACTGTGTCTAAATGCAATGGGTGTTACTGTGGTTGTGCCACAGCAACACCCATTGCAGCTTATCACGCTGCCCCAGACATTGAAGTCTTCTCACACCTCAGTCAGAGAAAATGTCAGTGGCAGCGATAGCATAGTGCAATGAGGAGAAAAGTTAGCATATTACCTTGGTTGTTGCTCTTTCTATGCATGCTGCACTCTGCAACACGCAGAGTAAGAGCAAATCACATATGGAGATACTATTTTGTGAAGGAGGGTGTCCCTCCTGCACGACAACTAACCCTCCTCTCAACGCAGCCATCTGGTCACCATGGCACAAGGGTGACTGCACTGGGGCTTGGCTGCAAATTTAGTAACAACACAGGAGACAACACAGAGGTGCACTGTATATGATTAAACACAGAGCATCCCTGTGCTGTGAAAATGACAGAGTGCTCAATGCCAATTTTCTTACAGCATTGCACTCTGTCATTCTTCGTTACCTATGGCCCTACATGTGGCTTGTCACCACCTTGTATACACAATGCTGGCCATTGCGCACCACAAGCCTCACAAGACGTGACCCTCTGGTGGAGCTTGGGGCTCTTTTAAATGGACCATTATATCACCATTCAGTCTACTATGATGTCTAATCATTGGACAGTTTATCACATCTGGCATTGCATTCAACACACATGACTCACTCACACCAAACCCTGGATTACTTCACAGGACACACATTCCCATAATTACTAGATGCATCAGGGTCTTCAAAACGCACCACTTCACCAATTGTGTAGGGGGCTGTTCCACCTGCAAGACATGAATGGTAAACTATGCTTATTGTCTAATCATAGTCACTGCAAGTGGACAACAAATTTCAATGTGAACTAGTTAAGAGGAGTGAGCTAGTCATCTTAGTGGAAATCAGTGCAACAGGCACACCACTATGATCACACAATGACACATACACTCAGGTGAGTTAGAGCCACACATCTGAACACTAGCACTGGGCCAGAGACTCCTGTGGGGCTACACCCTGAAACATTTATCTGTGGCATTGTCATGCAGCTATCTGTGGGCCAGACACCGCCATTGCCAAATGGGACTGTTTGATCATGTATTTTCCCTCTGAGGGCCATGCTATGGTTGTAGCATGGCAGGACCATTGTCACACCCATGGCATTTCTGCCTGCAACAGATGTAGGAAACAACTATGTCATCATCATAGCACACAGATATGCTACTATCCTGGGATTTTGTGGGTATTGCAAGATGTTGGGGATTTGCATTGCACACCCTGCAATGAACAGAGTTAAATGTGTGTGCAATCATGAGGCAGACACACTTAAGGAATTGCGATGGCTGTGGACTCATGTGCAGTTCATTTACCTACTTGCACATTGACTGCTTTGTGACATGTATGTATTGCAAATAGTGGGTGGCCTGCCATTGTTGCCATAGTACACAATTGTCAATCCAGTGAGGTAGAAGTACATGGGCATAGAAATAGGGCTCAACACAGACGCACATGATCTGTGGTCAGAGGACGCATCTGGAGTAGCAGGTTAGTGAGTGATGTGGCAGCAATGGAGCTGATGCAGTGCAGCCTCATGCTGTCAGTGAGGAGTTGTAGGCCAGTGGAACAGACTCTGCACATGTGTGTGGTATGGGGGCATTCGAGGCTGTCTGTGACAGAACATGAACTGGAACATGAACTGCCAGTATTGTCTTCCCAATTCATGTTCAATCTCCTTTACATGGCATTGCCTAATGACACAAAGGGGCCAATAGGACAACATTGGTGCATCACCAGGGACTTGAGTAATGAAGAGTGAGCTCCGCCGTTGTGTCATTTTCTGATGCAAAAGCAACGCTTAATTACAAAGCATATGTTTGAGGTTAAATTTGTGGTGCTAATGCATCACACAATGATGCAAGGGCGGTGCTAACCTCTCATGAATCCAGTCCATAGTGCTGCCCCACAAGATGTGTGCCCTTAGCACACCCCTGACAATACCATGTGGGCCATCTATACAAAACGTGCAAAATGGTGTAAGGGGGAGTTGTGTAATAAATACATGACACTACCCTGGCTCTTTGCCACATTTACAACTCAAGTACTTAAGCCAGTCCTGCAAGGCACCCAGAGGTGCTTAGTAATTAAAATGCGGCTTTATTGAAAGTCTGCAATGATCATGCATTGATTATTTCATGACTGATGTGGCAAAGTTGTCTCCTGGATTTAAATGCACCTTATTCATTGCCCCATTAAAGCTGGTAAGCCCCCCTTTGCAAACATAATGGCTGTGGCAGGGCTCATGTGCATGAAATGTTGACAAAGTTGCACTGTGCATGAATTGTGCCACTTTGTTGACACAATCCTGGGAAAAATGGTAGGCTGGCAGTGCCTTGCGTTACATACATGACACCATGCCGGTGCACAGGTGACGCTAAGGGCTCTGAAATGTATGCCTTCATCCTGGTTGTGCAGGACACTTCAGACATCTGACCTGCATTGGTATCATTGTTGGACATGTGAACTCCAGGCCTGAACTGGTGCAGATACTTTTCATACCGGTTCCATACAACCTGTTCACAAGCATTGCATGCAGCACTCCAACTTATCTGCTACTGTCATTCAGAAGCAGTAAACAGTCAATAGTATGCCAATGGTAGACTTACCAATAGTTGTTCCGATTTCGATCCCCAGGTGATCTAGCAGATCCTGCTCCATGGCCACCAGATCTGCCCAGCGATGTTTCAGCTGTTGGTCATTCTGGCCTGTTTGGTATACAGGTCTCAGGTGGTGGAGGACCTTGCCCCACCGCAGCTACCTGGCCTCTGTCTGGTAGCCGAGGATCACCCGGTCACCCATTTCCAGCATCATTGGTAGGTAGTGTGCAACCAGCCAAAGGAATCCTCTAAGTTCATCTGCTGACATTCTGGTCATCATCCTCTTGCCAGACATGTTGACAGATGTACACCCCAATAAATTATGATCCAAAATAATGGAAACTTAACCCCACTAACTTAACCCAAATATCCCAACTAATTAATAACCCTGGACAGACACCCCACAGTACAATTACAAAACTCGACAAAAACTATACAAAACCACAACTTCTAGGACAAAATGCACACAAATTTACACAGGACATGACACAAGGGACACCACAAACTTCCAATCACAACCAACAATTGACCACCAGCTCCAATACTCAACCACACACAGTCACAAAGGCACAGACTGTAAAGAGAAAGTGAAACTGCAATCACTATACCCTGCTTATAGACAGGATTTCCTATTACATCTCTTCCTGGGTGTGTGCGTCCTGTTTTTCAGTTATGCATGTTTTTATTTTACGCATTTTGCATATGCGTAGTTTATTTTAGATGCATAACGCAGGTGAGTCATTTACATTGACGCATGATGGTTATGAGTCGATTTCACAGAAGGCAGCATTACGAGGAGTGTGAACGTAGAATTCACGCTAAGGGCCCATGTGTCATTTTCTTAACGTTTGTGGATGTTTTTGATGCATTTACATCATATTTTTTGCCTCATTCCTTGATTGCGTGGTTTTTGCATTGTACTTGAGTGTACCCTGATTCACCATACATATGACATGGGCTGTGCTGCAATGTTGTATATGGGGTATAGCCACATGTGGAAGTTCATGCAGCAATGTGGTAAGTGTGTGATGGTTACTCCAATAGGTGTGTTACAGAGTCAACAGCATGTAATGATTTGCACGGTGTGCATATATATGCATGTGTAACAACAGTGTGTCCACATGTTTGGCACATGTGTGCTCTATGTGTAGATATGTGTAGGTATCTGAATGTGTGGGTGTACCACATAGTAAACTCTGTGACAATAGTGTTTAGACATCCCTATAACTGATGATATGAGATGGCCTGACTCCAAAACATGCTCTGTCATTTGTCAGCCATTTCAATTTGGACTCAGAGTATGCAGTGTACATGTCCTGCTTTAACATCACATTTCCACTGATGAGTTACATGCCATTGTGTGTTAACTATGTGGTTTGTAGTTGTATGTTCTGTCTTGTTGTTCAGGAACACGTGAGTCATGTGGTTACTCATGCATCTCAGTTGCTGGTGATGTCATGTACACCACTGTTTGCGATATATATGTGATGTGTCCTGTGTGTGTAGAAACAAGTGTAAGTGCATTTTGTTACACAAATGAGATTGGTGTCTGAAGGGGATGTTCAATGTCACATAACAATCTTACAGCATGGGCAGATATTATAATTTGACTGTTGCTTATGCAGTCACATCACTGGCTGCACAATATGTTTGTGGGTACATGTGTGGAGATCATATATGGATGTCACTGGTGTTTTGCTACCTATGCCATCATAGCACTGCTAGGTTGTTTACTGTCCTGAATCATGACATATTACAATTCCAGGTCCATTTTGGTTGAAAGTATGCAGTGATATGTTTATATGTGTGCTAGCCTCCAAATGGACTATCAGATTAATCTTCTTCATGTTTGTCATTATTGTCACATACTCTGCAGTACCACGGGGTACCACTGTTGCAGCGTGGCATAGTTTGCAGGGCTACTCTCCATCATCACTATGTGGGTATGAATGGCAACAGAAACACAACTTTGTTTGGGAGACTGAAAGTCCCTGGTGCTCCACTTTCTTCTTGCCCATGTGCAGCTATAAGAGGCACCCGACTATGTCATTTGTTGTTGTAGTCAGGAGAGTATTCTGTGGCTTAACAAAGCTGTGATCTCAGCCATTAACTCCTAGGGTGCCCAGGACGAGCTGGTCTCACCCTTGCCATCGGTTGCCCGGTGCCGAGGACGAGACCAGCTTGTCCTGCATTGGGACCCCAGGGGGAGCGCAAACGCTCCACCAGATAGCCAAGCTCCCCCCCTCCCCTAGGCAGGGATGGAAGGGGAATAGCTTCCCTTTCCACCCCTATCCCCCTAACCTCCCTGTGGCGTCTGATGACGTCAGCGCACTCTCGCACGGTGACCTCATCAGAGGCCTTTCCCTCCGTGCTGGAAGTTCAGCTTCCAGCGGTGATCGGAGGAGAAATGCAAAAGCATTTCTACACCGATTATGTGGAGGGAGCAAAGAGGCATAGGAGAGGAAAGGCCATTCCTCTCCTTTATTGTCTCTGAGAATTTCTGCTACCTGATTGCGAAGCAGAAATGTCCACTAGACACCAGGGTTTTTTTTGGGTGTGTTTATTATAATAGGGAGCGGCCCCTGGGGCAAGGTTGCTCCCCAGGGGGTCAATTTATTTTTAGCCTATTTCTGCCCCCCTGGGGGCAGATCGGCCTATTATAATTAGGCCGATCTGTCCCCGTGGGGGTAGAAACCACTAAACACCAGTGATTTTTTTTTTTTTTTTGTTTTAATGTGGGAAGCGACCCCTTAGGCAAGGGTCACTCCCCTGGGGGCAAAATTAATTCTAGGCCATTTCTGCCCCCCTTGGGGGCAGATAGGCCTATTTGTATTAGGCCAATCTGCCCCAAGGGGTGCAGAAACCACTAGACACCAGGGATTTTTTTTTTCAATTTCACATGAGGGGAGCGACCCCTTAGGCAAGGGTTGCTCCCCTGGGGGCAAAACTATCTTTAGGACATTTCTGCCACCCTTGGGGGCAGATCAGCCTATTTTTATTAGGCCCGATCCACACCCCGGGAGGGGGGGGGGGCAGAAAGTCCACTAAATGCAAGGGAATAAAAAAAAAAAAAAAATTGTGTTGTGATGACTACCAACCAGTATATGCAGGTTATGCCCCCACCCCAACTGAATGGGGTAAAAGTCTTTCAGCTCCCCCGTATACTAAAACATCGTATCCCATGGCAAGCAAGTGAACATTTGATTATTTGGGGTTTTGGTTTTACATTTGGGCCATAAGAGCTTGGCTAACTCTCAAAATTGTCCCACTTGGAATGGTGAGGGCTGCACTTTTTGGACTTTGGGACGCTGCGATGTAGAAAAATCCACAAGACCTAGACACATCTGTAAAGTAAACATCTGGGTGAGTCCAAAGTGGTGTGCTTCACATGCAGCCCGCACCGTTTTCTTACCCAAAATGCCCTGCAAACCTCCAACTTTGCTGGAAATCACAAATTTTTTCCCCATTTTTGTGACGGAACCTTCCGGAATCTGCAGGAATCCACAAAATTCCTACCACCCAGCATTGTCTCACTATACCGATAACAATTCTGCTGCACTTGTCAGCCTAAAAATGTTTTTTTTCAAACTGTCCTTTTGGACCCACTTTGGTTCCCCCTCAGTTTTGACATGTTTTTGGCTCTTCCCTGTTACAAGCACTTGGCCCACCAACACAAGTGAGGTATCATTTTTACCAGGAGACTGAGGGGAACGTTGGGTGGTAGAAAATTTGTACTGGTGCGGTGATCCCACACAGAAATGTGGGACAAATGTGATTTTTTAGCTAAATTTTAGGTTTGCTGAGGATTCTGGGTGAGAAAACATTGGGGGATCCACGCAAGTCACATCTCCCTGAACTCCCTCAGGTGTCTAGTTTTCAGAAATGTCTGGGTTTGGTAGGTTTCCCTAGATGGATGCTGAGCCCAGGACCAAAAACGCAGGTGCCCCCTGCAAAAACAGGTCATTTTATATTTGATAATAATTTTGATGTGTCCAGATAGTGTTTTTGGGCATTTCCTGTTGCAAGCACAAGGCCTACCCACACAAGTGAGGTATAATTTTTATCGGGGGACTTGGGCGAAAGCTGGGTGGAAGGAAATTTGCGGCTCCTCTGAGATTTCAGAACTTTCTGTCACCGAAATGTGAGGAAAAAGTGTTTTTGAGCCAACTTTCGAGGTTTGTAAAGGATTCTGGATAACAGAACCTGGTGAGAGCCCCACAAGTCACTCCATCTTGGATTCCCCTAGGTCTCTAGTTTTAAAAAAATGGATAGGTTTGTTAGGTTTCCCTAGGTGCCGACTGAGCTAGAGGCCAAATTCCACTGGTAGGCACTTTGCAAAAAACAGGTCTGTTTTCTTTGGAAAAATGTGATGTGTCCACATTGTGTTTTGGGGCATTTCCTGTCGCGGGCACAAGGCCTACCCACACAAGTGAGGTACCATTTTTATCGGAAGACTTGGGGAAACATAGAACACCAAAACAAGTGTTATTGCCCCTTGTCTTTCTCTACATTTTTTCCTTCCAAATATAAGACAGTGTGTAAAAAAGACGTCTATTTGAGAAATGCCTTGTAATTCACATGCTAGCATGGGCACCCCGGAATTCAGAGATGGGCAAATAACCACTGCTCCTCAACACCTAATCTTGTGACCATTTTGGAAATACTAAGTTTTTCTTGATACCTATTTTTCACTCTTTATATTTCACCAAATTAATTGCTGTATACCCAGTATAGAATGAAAACCCATTGCAAGGTGCAGCTCATTTATTGGCTCTGGGTACTAGGGTTCTTGATGAACCTATAAGCCCTATATATCCCCACAACCAGAAGAGTCTAGCAGACGTAACGGTATATTGCTTTAAAAAATCTGACATCACAGGAAAAAGTTACAGAGTAAAACGTAGAGAAAAATGGCTGTTTTTTTCACCTCAATTTCAATATGTTTTTAATTCAGTTGTTATTTTCTGTAGGAAACCCTTGTAGGATCTACACAAATTACCCATTGCTGAATTCAGAACTGTGTCTACTTTTCAGAAATGTTTAGGGATCCAGCATTGGTTTCACAACCATTTCTGTCACTGACTGGAAGGAGGCTGAAAGCACAAAAAATCATACAAAAATGGGGTATGTCCCAGTAGAATGCTAAAATTGTGTTGAAAAATCGGGTTTTCTGATTCAAATCTGCCTGTTCCTGAAAGGTGGGAAGCTGGTGATTTTAGCACCACAAACCCTTTGTTGATGCCATTTTCAGGGAAAAAAACACAAGCCTTCTTCTGCAGCCCTTTTTTCCATTTAAAAATAAATAAAAAACTTTTCACTGTATTTTGGCTAATTTCTTGGTCTCCTTCAGGGGAACCCAGAAAGTCTGGGTACCTCTGGAATCCCTAGGATGTTGGAAAAGAAGAATGCAAATTTGGCGTGGGTAGCTTATGTAGACAAAAAGTTATGAGGGCCTAAGCGCACCCTGCCCCAAAGAGCCAAAACAAGGCCTGGCACCTGAGGGGAAAAAGGCCTGGCACCGAATGGGTTAATGATTGGAACTCAGCAGCCTATGCTGACTCCCCAGTGGTTCTACACATGAACAAATGTGTTCATACAGACCAGGATGCGCTGCCTTGTGATGCAGCACTTAAGGTTAGGCCTTCCCCTCTCAGGTACAGTGCTCTGATGTTTGCACATTTAGGACATCTCATATTTATTGGACACTTCATCTGTTTCCATTTGCAGCATGTCTAGGGGTTGTATGAGTGTAGATGTCTCAACGATCAACTAATGGCATGGTAGATATGGTGTTGTATGTAAGATGATCATGCCATGGTGCCAGTTGTAGGCCAATTGTCATGTTATGGTAGTGCCAAAGATGTCTGGATCATATAAGTACCTGGCTAGCCTCAATATACATTTGGGAAGGATAGACCTGCAATCATTGATTTGTTGCACTGTCTGTTTTGGAGTATCTCTGTTCATTTCCCTATTATTTTCTGGCATTACTGTGAAGTTATGTATTATGTCCTCCATCACTCACAGATATTTGGCAGCTACTGCTTTGTTCGCATCTTCTACAACTACATTGTGTGGTGATCTGGGGACAGAATCCAAAATATGACTTGGGTGATGTGGGGATTTTGCCTCCTCCTCCTTCTGGCAACTTGTTAGTTCCTGCACCATTAGTGGTATTTGTGAGATGTAATGAGTGCCACGTACACATATCATGACTTATGGCACAGCACTTGTGTAGTCTCCAGGAGAAATGGAGTGTACTATTTTGAACTATTAGTGGGTATTTCCCAGCTGTCCATCCACACCCTCCTTGGAACATGGTCATGCAATCCTTCCAGCATCCCACAACATAGTTGACTCTAACCACGACTGTATGATGTAACGGTTAGAAATTATCTCAGGTCTGTATTCATCTCTTGGAACAACCTACCTACATGGCTAGGAGTACTCCGACTCAGTGTGATTTTGGATATCTGATCGTATTGGACATTGAAACACATAGTAGCCCACACACTCCAGGTTGTGCTTTTGGAGTCCATAACATGTATGGGACACACTTTCACATTTGTTATCATGCAATTGTTCTGTATTGAGATTGTGTATTGTGTTTTGGTATGTGATGTGTGATGTTGTCATACAGAGTATACTATTTAAAGCTGCATACACGGGTCAGGCATTGTTGATGATGGTCGAACTATTGCTACCTAGGAAATATAACCCAACATCTGTCTCCGTATTTAGATTTAGAGTTTCTGGAGACATGTGAAGACAGCATATTTGTCTGACCTGTACATCGTTGGTACATAGTGTGTATGACACACTCTGTCTACATTCCACCCAGAATACAGTTTGCTAACATTTTTGATTTAACTCATTGCATTTACCAATAGTTGTTGTTTTTGTATTGTTGACCTACAGCCCTACTTTCATATATTCTTATCCATACTAATGTGCATGCCACAGACGAGTCTGTGCAATGAGTGAGGTCCTGTTTACCCTGTGTCAAGGTTGTGCCCCATGACAGTGGCAGGACAGTTTATCATGGATAGACTGCGCAGGCTCAACTTCTTCGATTGGTTACTATCCTTGGGACAATCATGATAACCATAGTTACCAATGAAGTCCCCCCTCGTCACACATGTTCCATGCAACAATTGCAACTCTCACACTACGATGTGACAGTGTTCAGTTCCAAAATTACTTTATTTAAATCTTTTGACATCCCCTACCTCATGTGTGGGCCCCTTGCATACATCCGATTAGGACATGATGTAGTTGGCTGTGATGGGCTATTGATTAGCAAGTTGGCAACGTGAATGTACAAAATAGGTAGCTGTCTATGAATTATGTCTTTCAGGTGTCACATAACAGTGATAAGGCCATAAGTGATGTGTGTGATGGTGGCAGTATGATCTAACACATCACCTATGATGTTGCTACAATACTTGTCAGCTTAGTGTTTGTTACATGCTCCCTGAGGTTAGACTCACATTCCTATGGTATATGTAGTGGAGATTGAATAGACCAAAGCAGGATTGGTGGAAAAATGTGAACGGTTTATTTACAAATTTTACATGGTGATTTCTGTGGTTCTTATGTATAAAAGTTGTCAACAATATGTTGTCTCCGGCGTACCCCAGCAGCTGTGTTGTACTGTTCCCCCTCCATATCGTCAGCACCCTCCTCCTCCTCAGGCAGGTACAATGGCATGTTCATTCGCACATATATGTTGTGCAGGACGACAGGATTGCACATGTGAGGATTATTTACATACAATGGGTGGAACATGAAGGAGGCTGCTTCCTGTCAGGTCCAGGCACCTGAATCTGGATTTAAGGACACCAAATGTCCTTTCCACCACATTGCGTGTCGAACGGTGTCCCTCATTGTAGGGACGCTCTGCTGCTGTGTTAGGGTTTGCAAATAGGGTCATCACCCACAGCTGTATGCCGTAACCGTGATCCACTGCAAAGGTAAAAGATGTAAGTTGTTAAAGCTTGCAACAGGTTTAGTATTTAGCATGCATTTGTTAGTTGAAGTTGGCTGTGAGATGTTTGTGGTATTGGGTGAGTTCCTGACCTTCTGCTAAGTTTCACTAGCACTGTGTTGTTGAACATGATAATCTTGGGTATTGGCTTAAGGACCTGGGACATATAATTTGTATTCCTTACTGATGCTCAGTATGTATGCACCATGTGTTGTTTAGTGCATCTTTGTAGCAGTGTGTTATCACCAGAGGTGACAAGACACATCCTTGCAACACAATGGGGTCAGATGTAGTGACAACATGGTATACCTACAAAGCCTGGACATCCCAGTCATTTTGACATGTGCCAGTACAGATGAAGTGCAACACTTCGGCCCATTTTAAAGAGTACATTTTTACTATGCAGTAATGCACCATGTGTAATATGTTACAAGGCAACCCTGCGCTGGTGCCAAATATGCAGCCGTGCACCAACACTGCCAACCTTGTGTAGTGCTTTCCTCTTATCTAGTTTCTAAGCACTAACATAACACAACAGAAATGCACTTCTGAGGTCAAAGAAGACTTTTATTGTTGTTAATTCTTCCCCAACCACAATATTTATGAATGACGAATTAGTAGCTTTCAAGTCCGCGTTAATCAAACAAAATATATCAGTTTGCAATATACACAGCAGGTTATATTTATAAGATATTGAATGCAAAGCAAAACAAATACTTCACCGTGTGGTAAACTATCTACAGCTTCATCTTTCTAAGGTCTGCAAGCTGATGACCCCTGTCAGCCGCGAGAAAGAGATTCATCTACCCACACGGGATTGCTGGCAGCTGGCGCCAAGCTCCAGCACGAGGTCCGGCAGATTCGAATCTGACTCTCTGCAGCCTGTTACATTCGTTACAAAGGTGTGCCCCCTCCTCTCAGACCTGGGAAACTGAGCAAGCCTTTTGGAGACTGGCCAGGTCTCCAAGACTACTCCTGTTCCCAAGCTCAAGCGAAGAAAAACAACACCCATGTACCCTCTCTTATCAGGTCTAGTCTACTGTGAGAAAAACATCTTGGTTCTCTTGTGCAAAAACACAGCTTGGAAAAATACAGCTTGGATTCTCAACTGCAATGTCTAACTCCACTTTAAAGGCAATAGGCAGCTAACCTAGATATCAAATGCAATGTCATGTTAAAGGCAATAGGCAGCTAACCTAAATATCAAATGCAATGTCTAGTGTCATGTCAAAGCCAATAGGCAGCTGAGCTGAATACAAAATGCAATGTATAATATCATGTCAAAGCCCATAGGCAGCTGAGCTGAATATAAAATGCAATGTATAATATCATGTCAAAGCCAATAGGCAGCTGAGCTGAATACAAAATGCAATATATAATATCATGTCAAAGCCAATAGGCAGCTGAGCTGAATACAAAATGCAATGTCTAATATCATGTCAAAGCCAATAGGCAGCGGAGCTGAATACAAAATGTAATATATGATATCATGTCAAAGCCAATAGGCAGAATATCTAATAGCATGTCAAAGTCAATAGGCAGCTAAACTGAATACATCATGTCAAAGTCAATAGGCATGCAATGTCAAAGCCAATAGGCGGCTAGACTGGATACAGCATGTCAAAGCCAATAGGCAGAATACAGAATGTAATGACTAATGCAATGTCAAAGCCCATAGGCGGCTCAACTGAATACAGAAAGTAATGGCTAATGCCATGTCAAAGCCCATAGGCGGCTAAACTGAACAAAACATACAATGTGAACATTGAGCAACTAATATGCGCAGTGGTGAAACACAAAGTCATTGGTCAAAACAAAACTTATCAAATGGCAGTACATTCCGCCCTTTGACCAATGAATTTTTGTTTCACATATCTCTTGTTTCAAACAAAAACAAAAAACAAAAAACATCAGCACAAAAAAAAACATTATCAGCAAGTCAGATTTGAATGATCAAAGCAATCCCTGTAAAGCAATAGAAGTGGATTAACACATTGATTTCATAACCTTTCACATCAGATACATCTACACAGAAAAGACTGGGCAATTTTTATACTCTGAATGAGTCTCTAATTCAACAGTGTTAGCAATTTGATGTGGCATGAGTTCTACTCATGTAAAGGGGCACGGTCCACCTGAAAGGTTTGCTGGAAGATAAGCAAAAGTCAGAGTTCCATACGAGAAGGGAAAAAAAAAAAAAAAAACACAGCTTAGTTCCAGTGGAAGAATGCAATCAAACAAGTTGAACTTGAACTGAAGGCGCAGTTTGCGCAAAATGGATCCATGGTGCTGGCACTTTACTCAGCCAGGTTCAGGTTGGGGGTTCGGTCCCTTCCCCGACCCCACACGCACACACTGGAAAGGGGACCACACAGCACACTCAGGTACAGTGGCAAAACGTGGTAGGATCTGCAAAAGAAACAAGTATGACTTTTCTTGCAAATAACATTTTTCATTTAAACTGCACCCTTCCTCTTTCTTTCCCTGTTTCATAATCAGCAGGAAGTTTTTGGGGCCCTTTGTTATATTTTCTGAAGGTTCTGGAGGGTCATCTGGGGCTTCAACCCACACATCAGCACTGAGGTTTTTATCTGCTGCGCCACAGCTTCCCTTTTCTTGCACTGTCAGAAGGGCTGGGGCAGACTCATTCTTTACCAAACCTCCATTTACTGCATTTTTGTCAAGTTGGGCCATTCTGTCTCCAATTTGTATGAATGAATCAGATTCTTTTCTAGGTATCAGCATAATTTCGATTTTTCCTTGGTAATTTGCAGCAATCACTCTCCCTAAAACCTGATCAATTTGCCATTTCTGTCCTGGTAACTTTCCTCTCCCCAACTGCTCTGTGACTGCTTGCATGACAGATTGCTTTTGTGCGTGCTGCACAGTTTCTATCAAATCTAGGGGAATGTGCATCTCTCTCATCTCTGCCCACCTGTAAGTGGCTTTTTCTCTCAGCTGTTCACATTTCTGGGGCACCCACTTAGCCATCCCCACTAAGGCAGAATTCTGGGTGTACACTTCTCTCTCTGAATTTTTCTCATTAACATCTGCAAGGTAATTGAACCAGTTAGGTGCTAAAACATTAGCAATGAACCAAAAATCAGCGTAAAAATGACACATCTCACGTAGCTCTTGCTTTAAAATCTGACACACATTATACAACGCTGTTCCTTCTACTGTGCCAGAAAACAACATTTCAGTCAATGAATCATTAGTAAAACAAACATGCTTTTTATCTTCAGTGGACACGAATTCAAATGGTGCACACAATTTCATTGGTAACTCTTTTACCTGTGGTACTCTAGCCCTGTCTTGCAAGTACCAGATCCATTGTATGATTCTAGCTAGGGGCACTATTTTCTTTCCTTGTTCTTGAGTTACATGTACATAAGTATTTCCTTCTTGCACTGCGCAGAAACCTAAAGTCTGCATTATTTCATTTGACAAATCACAAGCGCGCAACTGCATATAAATTTTCACAGTGGCCATATACAAAAGTGTTAGGATTTCACTCAAATGAAGAATATTCTTTTTCCAAAAATCAAACAAGCTAATGAAAGTCGGCTCTTTCTCTAAAATCTTTGGTTTTACTTGTGCATTTTGCAACGGTAACTCGTAAATCACATTCTGGTCTCTCTCGTCCGTGTTATCAGTTAAGGAATGCATTTTGGCTGCCAAAAACCCTGGCTCACACGAAAACTCAGTGCAGCTCGGAGCTGTCTTAACCCCCTCATTACTGGAATGGGAAAAGAAAGAACCAACATTTTTATAACTTTCAGCATTATTTTGAATTATTGTATCCTGGCTAATTTGCTCACGTAAATTCCTATTTTCATGTTCCAACTTCCTACATTTCTCCTGCATTTCTTTGTAAGCAGATAAAGGTATCCAGACCTTTCTGTCATCATTACTTCCAAAAGACACATTTTCTACATATGTACAACAGAAATTATTTCTCAAAACACTATCTGTAATTCCCCAAACAGAAAACAATTCACAGTTTTTCCGAGCACCATCGGGCAGTTTACCAACACATGCATTCTCAGACATGGTCTGCCGTGCTACTGTGATTCTCCAAAAAAAACAATTTCTGTAATTCTCCAAACAACAAAATCAATTACACTTTTAAAGTGTGCACTTAGAAATTTACCAATTCGTCAATACCCTCTTAATCACCTCTTAATGACCGACCCCACTCCTGGTACCAATTGTAGTGCTTTCCTCTTATCTAGTTTCTAAGCACTAACATAACACAACAGAAATGCACTTCTGAGGTCAAAGAAGACTTTTATTGTTGTTAATTCTTCCCCAACCACAATATTTATGAATGACGAATTAGTAGCTTTCAAGTCTGCGTTAATCAAACAAAATATATCAGTTTGCAATATACACAGCAGGTTATATTTATAAGATATTGAATGCAAAGCAAAACAAATACTTCACCGTGTGGGAAACTATCTACAGCTTCATCTTTCTAAGGTCTGCAAGCTGATGACCCCTGTCAGCCGCGAGAAAGAGATTCATCTACCCACACGGGATTGCTGGCAGCTGGCGCCAAGCTCCAGCACGAGGTCCGGCAGATTCGAATCTGACTCTCTGCAGCCTGTTACATTCGTTACAAAGGTGTGCCCCCTCCTCTTAGACCTGGGAAACTGAGCAAGCCTTTTGGAGACTGGCCAGGTCTCCAAGACTACTCCTGTTCCCAAGCTCAAGCGAAGAAAAACAACACCCATGTACCCTCTCTTATCAGGTCTAGTCTACTGTGAGAAAAACATCTTGGTTCTCTTGTGCAAAAACACAGCTTGGAAAAATACAGCTTGGATTCTCAACTGCAATGTCTAACTCCACTTTAAAGGCAATAGGCAGCTAACCTAGATATCAAATGCAATGTCATGTTAAAGGCAATAGGCAGCTAACCTAAATATCAAATGCAATGTCTAGTGTCATGTCAAAGCCAATAGGCAGCTGAGCTGAATACAAAATGCAATGTATAATATCATGTCAAAGCCCATAGGCAGCTGAGCTGAATATAAAATGCAATGTATAATATCATGTCAAAGCCAATAGGCAGCTGAGCTGAATACAAAATGCAATATATAATATCATGTCAAAGCCAATAGGCAGCTGAGCTGAATACAAAATGCAATGTCTAATATCATGTCAAAGCCAATAGGCAGCGGAGCTGAATACAAAATGTAATATATGATATCATGTCAAAGCCAATAGGCAGAATATCTAATAGCATGTCAAAGTCAATAGGCAGCTAAACTGAATACATCATGTCAAAGTCAATAGGCATGCAATGTCAAAGCCAATAGGCGGCTAGACTGGATACAGCATGTCAAAGCCAATAGGCAGAATACAGAATGTAATGACTAATGCAATGTCAAAGCCCATAGGCGGCTCAACTGAATACAGAAAGTAATGGCTAATGCCATGTCAAAGCCCATAGGCGGCTAAACTGAACAAAACATACAATGTGAACATTGAGCAACTAATATGCGCAGTGGTGAAACACAAAGTCATTGGTCAAAACAAAACTTATCAAATGGCAGTACATTCCGCCCTTTGACCAATGAATTTTTGTTTCACATATCTCTTGTTTCAAACAAAAACAAAAAACAAAAAACATCAGCACAAAAAAAAACATTATCAGCAAGTCAGATTTGAATGATCAAAGCAATCCCTGTAAAGCAATAGAAGTGGATTAACACATTGATTTCATAACCTTTCACATCAGATACATCTACACAGAAAAGACTGGGCAATTTTTATACTCTGAATGAGTCTCTAATTCAACAGTGTTAGCAATTTGATGTGGCATGAGTTCTACTCATGTAAAGGGGCACGGTCCACCTGAAAGGTTTGCTGGAAGATAAGCAAAAGTCAGAGTTCCATACGAGAAGGGAAAAAAAAAAAAAAAAACACAGCTTAGTTCCAGTGGAAGAATGCAATCAAACAAGTTGAACTTGAACTGAAGGCGCAGTTTGCGCAAAATGGATCCATGGTGCTGGCACTTTACTCAGCCAGGTTCAGGTTGGGGGTTCGGTCCCTTCCCCGACCCCACACGCACACACTGGAAAGGGGACCACACAGCACACTCAGGTACAGTGGCAAAACGTGGTAGGATCTGCAAAAGAAACAAGTATGACTTTTCTTGCAAATAACATTTTTCATTTAAACTGCACCCTTCCTCTTTCTTTCCCTGTTTCATAATCAGCAGGACGTTTTTGGGGCCCTTTGTTATATTTTCTGAAGGTTCTGGAGGGTCATCTGGGGCTTCAACCCACACATCAGCACTGAGGTTTTTATCTGCTGCGCCACAGCTTCCCTTTTCTTGCACTGTCAGAAGGGCTGGGGCAGACTCATTCTTTACCAAACCTCCATTTACTGCATTTTTGTCAAGTTGGGCCATTCTGTCTCCAATTTGTATGAATGAATCAGATTCTTTTCTAGGTATCAGCATAATTTCGATTTTTCCTTGGTAATTTGCAGCAATCACTCTCCCTAAAACCTGATAAATTTGCCATTTCTGTCCTGGTAACTTTCCTCTCCCCAACTGCTCTGTGACTGCTTGCATGACAGATTGCTTTTGTGCGTGCTGCACAGTTTCTATCAAATCTAGGGGAATGTGCATCTCTCTCATCTCTGCCCACCTGTAAGTGGCTTTTTCTCTCAGCTGTTCACATTTCTGGGGCACCCACTTAGCCATCCCCACTAAGGCAGAATTCTGGGTGTACACTTCTCTCTCTGAATTTTTCTCATTAACATCTGCAAGGTAATTGAACCAGTTAGGTGCTAAAACATTAGCAATGAACCAAAAATCAGCGTAAAAATGACACATCTCACGTAGCTCTTGCTTTAAAATCTGACACACATTATACAACGCTGTTCCTTCTACTGTGCCAGAAAACAACATTTCAGTCAATGAATCATTAGTAAAACAAACATGCTTTTTATCTTCAGTGGACACGAATTCAAATGGTGCACACAATTTCATTGGTAACTCTTTTACCTGTGGTACTCTAGCCCTGTCTTGCAAGTACCAGATCCATTGTATGATTCTAGCTAGGGGCACTATTTTCTTTCCTTGTTCTTGAGTTACATGTACATAAGTATTTCCTTCTTGCACTGCGCAGAAACCTAAAGTCTGCATTATTTCATTTGACAAATCACAAGCGCGCAACTGCATATAAATTTTCACAGTGACCATATACAAAAGTGTTAGGATTTCACTCAAATGAAGGATATTCTTTTTCCAAAAATCAAACAAGCTAATGAAAGTCGGCTCTTTCTCTAAAATCTTTGGTTTTACTTGTGCATTTTGCAACGGTAACTCGTAAATCACATTCTGGTCTCTCTCGTCCGTGTTATCAGTTAAGGAATGCATTTTGGCTGCCAAAAACCCTGGCTCACACGAAAACTCAGTGCAGCTCGGAGCTGTCTTAACCCCCTCATTACTGGAATGGGAAAAGAAAGAACCAACATTTTTATAACTTTCAGCATTATTTTGAATTATTGTATCCTGGCTAATTTGCTCACGTAAATTCCTATTTTCATGTTCCAACTTCCTACATTTCTCCTGCATTTCTTTGTAAGCAGATAAAGGTATCCAGACCTTTCTGTCATCATTACTTCCAAAAGACACATTTTCTACATATGTACAACAGAAATTATTTCTCAAAACACTATCTGTAATTCCCCAAACAGAAAACAATTCACAGTTTTTCCGAGCACCATCGGGCAGTTTACCAACACATGCATTCTCAGACATGGTCTGCCATGCTACTGTGATTCTCCAAAAAAAACAATTTCTGTAATTCTCCAAACAACAAAAACAATTACACTTTTAAAGTGTGCACTTAGAAATTTACCAATTCGTCAATACCCTCTTAATCACCTCTTAATGACCGACCCCACTCCTGGTACCAATTGTAGTGCTTTCCTCTTATCTAGTTTCTAAGCACTAACATAACACAACAGAAATGCACTTCTGAGGTCAAAGAAGACTTTTATTGTTGTTAATTCTTCCCCAACCACAATATTTATGAATGACGAATTAGTAGCTTTCAAGTCCGCGTTAATCAAACAAAATATATCAGTTTGCAATATACACAGCAGGTTATATTTATAAGATATTGAATGCAAAGCAAAACAAATACTTCACCGTGTGGTAAACTATCTACAGCTTCATCTTTCTAAGGTCTGCAAGCTGATGACCCCTGTCAGCCGCGAGAAAGAGATTCATCTACCCACACGGGATTGCTGGCAGCTGGCGCCAAGCTCCAGCACGAGGTCCGGCAGATTCGAATCTGACTCTCTGCAGCCTGTTACATTCGTTACAAAGGTGTGCCCCCTCCTCTCAGACCTGGGAAACTGAGCAAGCCTTTTGGAGACTGGCCAGGTCTCCAAGACTACTCCTGTTCCCAAGCTCAAGTGAAGAAAAACAACACCCATGTACCCTCTCTTATCAGGTCTAGTCTACTGTGAGAAAAACATCTTGGTTCTCTTGTGCAAAAACACAGCTTGGAAAAATACAGCTTGGATTCTCAACTGCAATGTCTAACTCCACTTTAAAGGCAATAGGCAGCTAACCTAGATATCAAATGCAATGTCATGTTAAAGGCAATAGGCAGCTAACCTAAATATCAAATGCAATGTCTAGTGTCATGTCAAAGCCAATAGGCAGCTGAGCTGAATACAAAATGCAATGTATAATATCATGTCAAAGCCCATAGGCAGCTGAGCTGAATATAAAATGCAATGTATAATATCATGTCAAAGCCAATAGGCAGCTGAGCTGAATACAAAATGCAATATATAATATCATGTCAAAGCCAATAGGCAGCTGAGCTGAATACAAAATGCAATGTCTAATATCATGTCAAAGCCAATAGGCAGCGGAGCTGAATACAAAATGTAATATATGATATCATGTCAAAGCCAATAGGCAGAATATCTAATAGCATGTCAAAGTCAATAGGCAGCTAAACTGAATACATCATGTCAAAGTCAATAGGCATGCAATGTTAAAGCCAATAGGCGGCTAGACTGGATACAGCATGTCAAAGCCAATAGGCAGAATACAGAATGTAATGACTAATGCAATGTCAAAGCCCATAGGCGGCTCAACTGAATACAGAAAGTAATGGCTAATGCCATGTCAAAGCCCATAGGCGGCTAAACTGAACAAAACATACAATGTGAACATTGAGCAACTAATATGCGCAGTGGTGAAACACAAAGTCATTGGTCAAAACAAAACTTATCAAATGGCAGTACACCTTGCACCAGGGTGCTTGACTGTCTGCCCTGTGGAGGTGGATAAATCTGTGCAGGAAGGGACACTTTCCTATACAAATACTATTTTGGTTGGCAATTTGCTCTTTCTGTGTGCGCAGCAGTATGCAGCACACATAGGTGGCACATTTATATGAAGTCAAGTCACAGCCTATTTCCTTATTGCAACCTGCAAATGCAACCCATGGGGTGGTGCTTGATGTTGGCACTGCCTCAGGTTTTAGGTGACACCTACATCTGAGTCACCGTCATCATGCTATGTATTTTGCAGTGACACACCCTTGGCAACACATATTGCACGCCGCTTCCACACAAAGTACTGTGTGGGAGGGGGCCCTATTTACAATGTGGCATCAAGTAACAAAAGAGTGGTCATCCGCCAACTTGTACATACAGTGCAGGCCACGACGATGGCACTATGGGCTCTTACATATGTCCCTTAGGGATCTTGCGTGGCAGCTGATGTTAATGGCAGCTTTCAGGTGTCCAAGGATGTGTATCCCATTGTTTGAGGCTGATTCACATAACTACCAGTGTTTCTCCTATCTTCCAATACATGAATCAGCATTTATATTGTCAACACATGCACAGTGCAGGCTATGGGATGAGGCACAGCTACTTTACAAATGTGTCCCTTAGCATAGTGCATGTACGTTCAGTGATGTCCTAAATACTCCTACAGGGTCCCACGATAACATGCATGATCTGCACTGTCTAACAGTGACTCTGCCCCCATGGTGGGCCATTTATTGTTTAGGGTACAGACATGATGGTGTGTGGGTCAGTAAATGGTGTATGTGAGGTGGCACCACAGTAGGTGTGGTGCCATTTCTCACAAATCTGGCACATAGTATGTAATGTCCGTTAATTTGATATTCCCATGTGTGTGACCCAATGCATCAGGCAGATGTATACACACACTACAGGTAAGTCAGGTATATGCTGATGAGATGTAGTTGGTTTTGGCACCAGTTGTCCGGAATTTGATGTATGAGCTGCCACAGACTTGCAGAGCATAATTTAAGGGGTCTGTGCCTATGTGTGACTTTCATTACGTGACCATGGTGCATGCTGTAGGAGGCTGGCCTGGCTTATAGGGGGTACTTGATGGTAATTGCACCTTGTGCTAGGTCCAGTTATCCCTTATTAGTAGATTAGTAGTGTTCAAGGACCTTAGGCTGATAGAGGTAGCTATAGTACAGCAGCTTAGGCTGCATTAAGAGATATGCAAATCTCCTACCATACCCCTTATATCATATAGCACTATATCATAAGAATCACAATACTCAGAGTTACTAAAAATAAAGGTACTTTATTTTAGTGACAATGTGCCAAAAATATCTCAGGGGATGTACTCCCTTAGGAGGTAATTAAAATACACAAAATATACACACAAAACAAAATCAGGTAAGTAAACAGTTAGAAAAATAGTGCAAACACGGTAGAATACAACAGGATGCAGTAGGCCTAGGGTCTACAAAAACCATATACTAGGAAAGTGGAATGTGAACCACTTAGGGACCCCCGGCTTAGTGTAGTGTGTAGAAGGTCGCTGGGATTGTAGGGAAAGACTAAGGGTGTCCAAGAGACCCCACCCAAGACCCTGAAAAGTAGGAGTAAAGTTACTCCACTTCCCCAGAAACACACTAAAGTCGTGATAGGAGATTCTGCAAGGACCACAACTGACCTCAAAGCACTAAAGACGGATTCCTGGACCTGAGAACCTGTAAAGGAAGGGGACCAAGTCCAAGAGTCACGAAAGTGTCCAGAGGGGGCTGGAGCCCACTAAACCCGGATGAAGGTGCAAAATGGCTGCCTCCAGATGGAAGAGGCTGAAGATTCTGCAACAACAGAAGATGCCAGGAACTTCTCCTTTGCACAGAAGATGTCCCACAGCGTGTTGGAGGATGCAGAGTTGTTTCCACTCTGAAAGACCACAAACAAGCATTGCTAGCTGCAAGGGTCGCGGTTGAATAAAATGGGTGCTGCCTGAGGAGAAGACGGAGAGGGTGCTCAGCAATACAGAGAGCTCACACAGAAGCAGGCAGCACCCACAGAAGTACTTGAACACAGGTTCAAGAAAACTGAGCATGGTGGTCGTCTCAACACAACAAAGGAGGGTCCCACGAAGCCAGTGGTCAACTCAGTGAGTTGAGCAATGCAGAACAGAGTGCAGGGGACGTGGGCTGTGCTGTGCACAAAGGATTCTTTGCAAAAGTGCACAGAAGCCCTAGCAGCTGCAGTTCACACAGTACACAGGATTACTGTCTGGCGTGGGGGGGCAAGAACTTACCTCCACCAAATTTGGACAGATGGACCACTGGACTGTTGTGGTCACTTGGATCCAGCTCCTGTGTTCCAGGGACCAAGCTTGTCATGATGAGAGGGGACCCAGAGGACCGGTGAAGCAGAAGTTTGGTGCCTGCGTTAGCCGGGGGTAGATTCAGTCGACCCACAGGAGATTTCTTCTTGGCTTCCAGTGCAGGGTGAAGGCAGACAGCCCCCAGAGCATGCACCACCTGGAAACAGTCGAGAAAGCCGGTAGGATTAGGCACAACAATGTTGCTGGTAGTCTTCTTACTACTTTGTTGAGGTTTTGCAGGCGTCCTGGAGCAGTCAGCAGTCGACCCTTGGCAGAAGTCAAAGAGGGAGTGAATTCTTGCAAGTTGTTATCTGAAGAGAAGCCCACAGGAGAGACACTAAATAGCCCTCAGAGGAGGATTGGCCACCTAGTCAGGTAAGCACCTATCAGGAGGGGTCTCTGACAAGACAAACCCTTACACAGGCCTGCCATTGCAGCCTGCGTGAAATAACGCACACGTTATTTCACAGCCATTTTCCCTGCACTTAAGTAACTTATAAGTCACCTATATGTCTAACCTTCACTTGCTGAAGGTTAGCTGCAAAGTTGCTAAGTGTGAGGGCACCCTTGCACTAGCAAAGGTGCCCCACATAGATCAGGGCCATTTCCCCGGACTTTTTGAGTGCGTGGAAACCATTACACGTGTGCACTACATATAGGTCAATACCTATATGTAGTTACACAATGGTAACCCTGAATATGGCCATGTAACATGTCTAAGGTCATGGAATTGTACCCCCATTCCAAATCTGGTATTGGGGAGCCAATTCCATGCATCCTGGGAGCTCCACCATGGACCCCCAGTACTGCCAAACCAGCTCTCTGGGGCTTGCACTGCAGCTATAGCTGCTGCCACCTCACAGACAGGATTCTGCCCTCCTGGGGACTGGGCAGCCCAGTCCCAGGGAGGCAGAACAAAGCATTTCCTCTGAGGGCAGGGTGTTACTCCCTCTCCCTTTGTAAATAGGTGTTACAGGCTGGGGAGAGGTAGCCTCCCCCAGCCTCTGGAAATGCTCTGAAGGGCACAGATGGTGCCCTACTTGCATAAGCCAGTCTACGCCAGATCAGGGACCCCTTCTTCCCTGCTCTGGTGTGAAACTGGACAAAGGAAAGGGGAGTGACCACTCCCCTGTCCATCACCACTCTAGGGATGGTGCCCAGAGCTCCTCCAGTGTGTCCCAGACTTCAGCCACCTTGCTTTGCAAAGTGTGGGGCCACTCTGGAGGCCTTTGAGTGGATAGTGCCAGCAGTTGACGTCAGAGACCCCTCCTGATAGGCCTATACCTGATAAGGTAGCCAATCCCCCTCTCAGGGATATATAAGGTCTCTCCTGTTAGTTCTCTTCAGATTCTGCTTGCAGGTTTCTATCAGAAATCCTCTGCAACAACTTCAGCTTCCTCTGGCCTCGGATCAACCGCAGCCTGCTCCAAGAAACGCTGTAACTGCAACAAAGTATACACAAGAGATACTTTTCTTCAGCAACCTCAGCAACTGCAACAGTTTCCACGGTGTGCACGCTCCAAGGACCCCCTGTCTTCATCCTGCACCAGAAGGACCAAAGAAATCTCCAGTGGGGTGATGGAGTCACTCCCCTGCTCCAGCAGGCACTTTTCCAAGACGACGACTGGTACCTTTGGACTCCTCTCACATAGACGAGCATACTCCTAAGGACACAGAGGGTGGAAATCATCGACATAGACTGTACTGAGGTCCTGCTGACGCAATTTGGAGATAAGACCTTGCCTTCCCTGAGAGCAATGGTACACTTGTATACTGTGTCTTCTTCAGCACCTGAGGCCTCTGTGCACTAGTTGCAAAATTCCTTCATGCACAGCCTGGCCCAGATCCCCAGCACTCCATCCTGCGACACTCAACTCACTCAGTTGTTTTCCGGCGGCATGGGATTTTTCTTTGTTGTGCTGCATCAACCGCATTTTGCACCTCCTTTGTCCCCATGTCCTGGGACCTACGGGGGTGCTGGTTGGCATTGTGAGGGCTCTCTAAAGTGCTGAGAGCCCCCTCTTCCTCCTCACCCAGAGTTGAGGCCCCCAGGTCCCTCCTGGGTCCATCCAGTGCCATTTTGATGCAAAACGCACTTTTGTCGTAGCCAAGGCTTGTTGGTGACTTCCAACACGAGATTACATCTGCAACGATCTTCATGTCGTGAAACATCCTTTGCATCATGCAGGAACCCACTGGCATCCTCCTAGGGTGCATTTCTGCAGTCTTCAACTATCCATGAACTCTTCCTTTGCACCCTCTTCTGGGTTGGCAGGGGCTCCTGTCCTTCCTGGAACTTCATTCAACTTCTGGACTTGGTCCCCTTCCTTTGCAGGTCTTCATGTCAGGAATCCAGCAGTTGTTCTTTGCAGACTTAGTTGGCTGCTGCAAAATCCCAATCACAAGGTATAGTGTGTCCTAATTAAACTTGCAGTACATTACTCCTCCTTTTCTGGGCTCTGGGGTGGGGTAATTTACTTACATTTACTGTATTCTTACTCTCCCAGCGATTCTGCACACACTAAACTTGTCTAGGGGGGAATTTGTGATTCGCATTCCACTTTCTTAGTATATGGTTTGTGATGTCCCTAGATCTATTTTCTCCCATTGCAATTTATAGCATTTCCTATTGTTTGCATTGTTCTATGACTATTTACTTGCCTAATTTTGGTGTCTAGTGTATATATTGTGTATAATACTTACCTCCAGAAGGAGTATTGTCTCTAAGTTATTTTTGGTACTGTGTCACCCAAATAAATACCTTTATTTTTGGTAACACTGAGTATAGTCTTTACTTGTTTATAAGCATTGTGTAGCTATAAGTGTTATTGCAGGAGATTTGCATGTCTCCTAGTTCAGCCTAAGCTGCTCTGCTATAGCTACCCCTATCAGCCTAAGCTGCTGGAACACTACTACATTTCAGTAATAAGGGATAACTGGACCTGGTATAAGTTGTAAGAACCCAAGGTACCCTCTACAAACCAGGCCAGCCTCCTACACCAACCAGCTAACCCAACATGAAACTATTGAGGACAGGTAGGACACCGTAACCAGTGAGTAAATCAATGATCCCAAGTGCCTCAAGATGCAGAATGGTATTGGCAACAGACACAAACACAATGCTCTGACCACATGATGATTCCAGTCACATAAACAACAAAGTCATGGGTCTGCCTGTAGAACAATTAACTACGCCTCAAAATGGCCAAAGACATTTCTTGCCTAGCCGCTGTTTTGCTTGTACTGGTGACAAGATTAAATTTTCAGGCCATCCCACCAAGGGACAATGTTTTGCACATCTCGGCATCTGTTTCAGGCAAGGAGATTTGGCATGCTCCACAAATGTCATGCCAATAAAGCTTATACCATGTGTGCCTGCCACAACAGGAATGCCTACAAAATCAACTATGTACAAGGTCTTTGCAAAATATCACTGTAAACGTTTGGATGTAGCTTTCACAACATAACCAGTAACATTGTATGTTTCACATCAACAGTTCAAGATGCCACTGGCCACACAGAGGCCACAAAAGAGACTGCTACTACCCCTTGGATGAAGCCCTCAGTGATGAAGATACTCCTGGACATCTGGATGTGGAGGATGGTTCTGGCCCATGTGGACAACCTAGTCAGACACCAGCAGTGAGTCTCACTGTAGCCACTACATCACCTCCCAGCACGGTTGCCTCCACATCACAGGCAACCATGAGCTCCCCAACCTGTGTCCCTAGGACAGTGTCAACCGTCTTGTGCCCCCCCAGTCTAGGATCCTGAGTCGCAGCACAACTCTGACAATGATGGTCCAGCAGCCAGTGGGAGGGACACCCTTTGACAAGGGCACAGGACTGTGGGGATAGAGTGCATAGGAGGGGCGCTGTGGGCCAGCCGATTGAGGCCACTGAGACTGCTTCTGGCCAGGACATCATCAGCCAAGTCTTGGGGGTCTATCAGGAGTCCCAAGGCGTTTTAGGCCAGGTATTTGGTGAACTCTGGGAAGGGGAATGAAGCAGCCGCAGAGGGCATTCAATTGGGAAATGTGTGAACAATGAGAAGCTCACAATACCAACACAACCTTCCTAACAGGGGTGCTGAGGGACATTTACACCATACAGAAAACATTATGTGGAGCACACAAATATACAAGTAATTCATTGTCTGAATAGATGGATTCAAAGTATCTATAGTCAATTCAATAAAACAAATTTAAATTTGTACAATATAAACACAAAAATTAAATAAGTCATACAGCTAGTATGTGGCAAATATTCAATAAAAAAAATAACCTTTAGTATACATAAAACAATTATAATACAGGTTACCTCCCTTATAGACAACTCATTACTCAACGTTAAAAAGCCAACCTGTTTAAACTAAAAACTCCATATTTAAATCCTACACCACATGTACCAAATATAAAGAACCAAAATAAACAATTGAGTCCAAGGTAAGTTCATCCAAGAGCATTCATGCTTGTAACTGTGAAATTCAGTCAAATAAACAATTGAGTCCAAGGTGAGTCCATCCGAGAGCATTCATGCTTGTAACAGTGAAATTCAGCTGACATGTGTTTCGTCCTGATGCGGACTTCCTTAAGGCTGATTAACCTCTTCTGTGCCTTGGACGAGATGATCTCGTCCAAGGCTACAGTTCCCCTGTGCCTTGGACGAGATCATCTCGTCCATGGCACAGGGGAACTTGGGGGCGCGCTAGCGCGCCCCCCGTGCACCCCCCTCCCCCCCCAAGTCGGGGATGGAAGGGGAAGACCTTCCCCTCCACCCCCGACACCCCCCCCCCTGTGACGTCAGCGCGCGCGTGCGCGCTAATGTGTCACAGGGGCCTCCCTCGTCGCGCTGGAAGCTCTGCTTCCAGCGCGATTGAAAAAGAAATGCAAAAGCATTTCTTTTTCAATCACTTGGGAGGCCCGGAGGGACTTCAAAGGGAAGGAAAAGTATTTCCTTCCCTTTGAAGTCCCTCCGAGGATTTCAAAAGCCGGATTACTTGCAATCCGGCTTTTGAAACCCCACTAGACACCAGGGATTTTTTTTTTTTCATTGAAATTGACAAAAGGGAGTGACTCCTTGGGCAAGGGTCGCTCCCAGGGGGGGCATTTTTTTTAAAAGGCCTTTTCTGCCCCCCCTGGGGGCAGAAACCTCTAGGCACCAGGGACCATTTTTTTTTTGTTTCATTTTTTTTTATTGAGGTGGGGAGCGACCCCTTAGGCAAGGGTCGCTCCCCTTGGGGGAAAATTATATTTTGGCCATTTCTGCCCCCCTTGGGGGCAGATTGGCCTATTTTGATGAGGCCAATCTGCCCCCAAGGGGGGTAGAAACCACTAGACACCAGGGATTTTTTATTTTTTTTTATTGTTATTGACAAAAGGGAGCGACCCCTTGGGCAAGGGTCGCTCCCAGGGGGGGCATATTTTCGGGAAGGCCTTTTCTGCCTACTATTAGGCCGATCTGCCCCCAGGGGGGGCAGAAACCTCTAGGCACCAGGGACTTTTTTTTTTTTTCTTTTTTTTATGTTTCATTTTTTTTTTTTTTGTTGGTGGGGAGCGACCCCTTAGGCAAGGGTCGCTCCCCTTGGGGGAAAATTATATTTTGCCCATTTCTGCCCCCTTGGGGGCAGATTGGCCTATTTTGATGAGGCCAATCTGCCCCCAAAGGGGGTAGAAACCACTAGACACCAGGGAGTTTTTTCTTTGCGTGAATTTCACGCAAAGGGAGCGACCCCTTAGGCAAGGGTCGCTCCCTGGGGGGGAGGGCAATTTTTTTTTTGTGTTTTTTTTTTTTGTTGTTTCTTTTTTTAGAGATGGGGAGCAACCCATCAGGCAAAGGTCGCTCCCCTGGGGGGGGCAAATTGTATTTAGACCATTTCTGCCCCCCTGGGGGCAGATTGGCCAATTTTAGGTCAATCTGCCTCCAAGGGGGCAGAAACCACTAGGCACCGGGGATTTGTTTTTTGGCGCCAATGTCACGCAGGGGGAGCGACCCCGTAGGCAAGGGTCGCTCCCGGGGGGGGGGTGGGGGTTGGGGGGGGGCAAATTTATTTTAGGCCATTTCTGCCCCCCCGGGGGACAGATCGGCCTATTATTAGGCCGAACTGCCCCCGGGGGGGGGGGGGGCAGAACACTCTAGGCGCCAGGGCAATTTTTTTTTTGTGTTTTTTTTTTTTGTTGTTTCTTTTTTTAGAGATGGGGAGTGACCCATCAGGCAAGGGTCGCTCCCCTGGGGGGGCAAATTGTATTTAGACCATTTCTGCCCCCCTGGGGGCAGATTGGCCAATTTTAGGTCAATCTGCCCCCAAGGGGGCAGAAACCACTAGGCACTGGGGATTTGTTTTTTGGCGCCAATGTCACGCAGGGGGAGCGACCCCGTAGGCAAGGGTCGCTCCCGGGGGGGGGGTGGGGGTTGGGGGGGCAAATTTATTTTAGGCCATTTCTGCCCCCCCGGGGGACAGATCGGCCTATTATTAGGCCGAACTGCCCCCGGGGGGGGGGGGGCAGAACACTCTAGGCGCCAGGGCAATTTTTTTTTTGTGTTTTTTTTTTTGTTGTTTCTTTTTTTAGAGATGGGGAGCGACCCATCAGGCAAGGGTCGCTCCCCTGGGGGGGCAAATTGTATTTAGACCATTTCTGCCCCCCTGGGGGCAGATTGGCCAATTTTAGGTCAATCTGCCCCCAAGGGGGCAGAAACCACTAGGCACCGGGGATTTGTTTTTTGGCGCCAATGTCACGCAGGGGGAGCGACCCCGTAGGCAAGGGTCGCTCCCGGGGGGTGGGTGGGGGTTGGGGGGGCAAATTTATTTTAGGCCATTTCGGCCCCCCCGGGGGACAGATCGGCCTATTATTAGGCCGTACTGCCCCCGGGGGGGGGCAGAACACTCTAGGCGCCAGGGCAATTTTTTTTTGTGTTTTTTTTTGTTGTTGTTTCTTTTTTTAGAGATGGGGAGTGACCCATCAGGCAAGGGTCGCTCCCCTGGGGGGGCAAATTGTATTTAGACCATTTCTGCCCCCCTGGGGGCAGATTGGCCAATTTTAGGTCAATCTGCCCCCAAGGGGGCAGAAACCACTAGGCACTGGGGATTTGTTTTTTGGCGCCAATGTCACGCAGGGGGAGCGACCCCGTAGGCAAGGGTCGCTCCGTGTGGGGGGGCAAATTTATTTTAGGCCATTTCTGCCCCCCCGGGGGACAGATCGGCCTATTATTAGGCCGAACTGCCCCCGGGGGGGGGGGGCAGAACACTCTAGGCGCCAGGGCAATTTTTTTTTTGTGTTTTTTTTTTTGTTGTTTTTTTTTTTAGAGATGGGGAGCGACCCATCAGGCAAGGGTCGCTCCCCTGGGGGGGCAAATTGTATTTAGACCATTTCTGCCCCCCTGGGGGCAGATTGGCCAATTTTAGGTCAATCTGCCCCCAAGGGGGCAGAAACCACTAGGCACCGGGGATTTGTTTTTTGGCGCCAATGTCACGCAGGGGGAGCGACCCCGTAGGCAAGGGTCGCTCCCGGGGGGTGGGTGGGGGTTGGGGGGGCAAATTTATTTTAGGCCATTTCGGCCCCCCCGGGGGACAGATCGGCCTATTATTAGGCCGAACTGCCCCCGGGGGGGGGCAGAACACTCTAGGCGCCAGGGCAATTTTTTTTTGTGTTTTTTTTTGTTGTTGTTTCTTTTTTTAGAGATGGGGAGCGACCCATCAGGCAAGGGTCGCTCCCCTGGGGGGGCAAATTGTATTTAGACCATTTCTGCCCCCCTGGGGGCAGATTGGCCAATTTTAGGTCAATCTGCCCCCAAGGGGGCAGAAACCACTAGGCACCGGGGATTTGTTTTTTGGCGCCAATGTCACGCAGGGGGAGCGACCCCGTAGGCAAGGGTCGCTCCCGGGGGGTGGGTGGGGGTTCGGGGGCAAATTTATTTTAGGCCATTTCTGCCCCCCCGGGGGACAGATCGGCCTATTATTAGGCCGAACTGCCCCCGGGGGGGGGGGGGGCAGAACACTCTAGGCGCCAGGGCAATTTTTTTTTTGTGTTTTTTTTTTTGTTGTTTCTTTTTTTAGAGATGGGGAGCGACCCATCAGGCAAGGGTCGCTCCCCTGGGGGGGCAAATTGTATTTAGACCATTTCTGCCCCCCTGGGGGCAGATTGGCCAATTTTAGGTCAATCTGCCCCCAAGGGGGCAGAAACCACTAGGCACGGGGGATTTGTTTTTTGGCGCCAATGTCACGCAGGGGGAGCGACCCCGTAGGCAAGGGTCGCTCCCGGGGGGGGTGGGGGTTGGGGGGCCAAATTTATTTTAGGCCATTTCTGCCCCCCCGGGGGACAGATCGGCCTATTATTAGGCCGATCTGCCGCCGGGGGGGGGGGCAGAAACCTCTAGGCGCCAGGGGAATTTTTCTTTTTTTTCTTTGTTTTTTTTTTTAGAGATGGGGAGCGACCCATCAGGCAAAAGTCGCTCCCCTGGGGGACAAATTGTATTTAGGCCATTTCTGCCCCCCTTGGGGGCAGATTGGCTGAGTTTAGGTCAACCTGCCCCCAAGGGGGCAGAAACCACTAGGCACCGGGGATTTGTTTTTTGGTGCCAATGTCACGCAGGGGGAGCGACCCCGTAGGCAAGGGTCGCTCCCGGCGGGGGAGGGTGGGGGTTGGGGGGGCAAATTTATTTTAGGGCATTTCTGCCCCCCCCCCCGGGGCCGGCTGAGCTACAGGCCAAACACCACAGGTAGGCACCTTGCAAAAAACACCTCTGTTTTCTGTGAAAAAATATGTTGTGTCCACGTTGTGTTTTGGGCCATTTCCTTTTGTGGGCGCTAGGCCTACCCACAGAAGTGATGTACCATTTTTATCGAGAGACTTAGGGGAATGCTGGGTGGAAGGAAATTTGTGGCTCCTCTCAGATTCCAGAACTTTCTGTCACCGAAATGAGAGGAAAAAGTGTTTTTTGGGCCAAATTTTGATGTTTGCAAAGGATTCTGGGTAACATAACCTGGTCAGAGCCCCGCAAGTCACCCCATCTTGGATTCCCCTGGGTTTCTAGTTTTCAAAAATGCACTGGTTTGCTAGGTTTCCTCAGGTGTCGGCTGAGCTACAGGCCAAAATCCACAGGTAGGCACTGCTTTTTATAAAAAAATGTGATGTGTCCACATTGTGTTTTGGGCCCTTTCCTTTCGTGGGCGCTAGTCCTACCCACACAAGTGAGGTATCATTTTTATCGGGAGACTTGGGGGAACGCTGGGTAGAAGGAAATGTGTGGCTCCTCTCAGATTCCAGAACTTTCTGCCACAGAAATGTGAGGGACATGTGTTTTTTTAGCCAAATTTTGAGGTTTGCAAAGGATTCTGGGTAACAGAACCTGGTCCGAGCCCCGCAAGTCACCCCTCCTTGGATTCCCCTAGGTCTCTAGTTTTCAGAAATGCACAGGTTTGGTAGGTTTCCCTAGGTGCCGGCTGAGCTAGAGGCCAAAATCTACAGGTAGGCACTTCGCAAAAAACACCTCTGTTTTTTTCCAAAATTTAGGATGTGTCCACGTTGCGCTTTGGGGTGTTTCCTGTCCCCGGCGCTAGGCCTACCCACGCAAGTGAGGTATCATTTTTATCGGGAGACTTGGGGGAACGCTGGGTGGAAGGAAATTTGTAGCTCCTCTCAGATTCCAGAACTTTCTGCCACAGAAATGTGAGGGACATGTGTTTTTTTAGCCAAATTTTGAGGTTTGCAAAGGATTTTGGGTAACAGAACCTGGTCCGAGCCCCGCAAGTCACCCCTCCTTGGATTCCCCTAGGTCTCTAGTTTTCAGAAATGCACAGGTTTGGTAGGTTTCCCTAGGTGCCGGCTGAGCTAGAGGCCAAAATCTACAGGTAGGCACTTCGCAAAAAACACCTCTGTTTTTTTCCAAAATTTAGGATGTGTCCACGTTGCGCTTTGGGGTGTTTCCTGTCGCCGGCGCTAGGCCTACCCACGCAAGTGAGGTATCATTTTTATCGGGAGACTTGGGGGAACGCTGGGTGGAAGGACATTTGTAGCTCCTCTCAGATTCCAGAACTTTCTGCCACAGAAATGTGAGGGACATGTGTTTTTTTAGCCAAATTTTGAGGTTTGCAAAGGATTCTGGGTAACAGAACCTGGTCCGAGCCCCGCAAGTCACCCCTCCTTGGATTCCCCTAGGTCTCTAGTTTTCAGAAATGCACAGGTTTGGTAGGTTTCCCTAGGTGCCGGCTGAGCTAGAGGCCAAAATCTACAGGTAGGCACTTCGCAAAAAACACCTCTGTTTTTTTCCAAAATTTAGGATGTGTCCACGTTGCGCTTTGGGGTGTTTCCTGTCGCCGGCGCTAGGCCTACCCACGCAAGTGAGGTATCATTTTTATCGGGAGACTTGGGGGAACATAGATTAGTAAAACAAGTGCTATTGCCCCTTGTCTTTCTCTACATTTTTTCCTTCCAAATATAGGAGAGTGTGTAAAAAAAAAATCTATTTGAGAAATTCCCTATAATTCACATGCTTGTATGGTCACCCCGGAATTCAGAGATGTGCAAATAACCACTGCTCCTCAGCACCTTATCTTGTGCCCTTTTTGGAAATGCAAAGGTTTTCTTGATAGCAATTTTTTACTCTTTATATTTCATCAAATGAATTGCTGTATACCCAGTATAGAATGAAAACGCACTGCAGGGTGCAGCTCATTTATTGGCTCTGGGTTCCTCGGGTTCTTGATGAACCTACAAGCCCTATATATCCCCGCAACCAGAGGAGTCCAGCAGACGTAACGGTATATTGCTTTCCATAATCTGACATTGCAGGGAAAAGTTACAGAGTAAAACATAGAGAAAAATTGATGTTTTTTTCACCTCAATTTCAATATTTTTCTTTTTCAGCTGTTATTTTCTGTAGGAAACCCTTGTAGGATCTACACAAATGACCCCTTGCTGAATTCAGAATTTTGTCTACTTTTCAGAAATGGTTAGGTTTCTGGGATCCAGCATTGGTTTCAAGCCCATTCCTGTCACTGACTGGAAGGAGGCTGAAAGCACAAAAAATTGCAAAAATGGGGTATGCCCCAGTAAAATGCCAAAATTGTGTTGAAAAATTGGGTTTTCTGATTCAAGTCTGCCTGTTCCTGAAAGCTAGGAAGCTGCTGAGTTTAGCACTACAAACCCTTTGTTGATGCCATTTTCGGGGGGAAATCCACAAGCCTTCTTCTGCAGCCACTTTTTCCATTTTTTTTTAAAAAAAACGAAATTTTCACTGTATTTTGGCCAATTTCTTGGCCTCCTTCAGGGGAACCCACAAAGTCTGGGTACCTTTAGAATCCCTAGGATGTTGGAAAAAAAGGACGCAAATTTGGCTTGGTTAGCTTATGTGGACAAAAAGTTATGAGGGCCTAAGCGTGAACTGCCCCAAATAGGCAAAAAAAGGCCTGGCACAGGAGGGGGAAAAGGCCTGGCAGCGAAGGGGTTAAACAACAAAAAGCAATAACATTTTCTTATATATAACATAGTTATAAATTGTCAAACACCATGAACATACAATTTTCTCAATAAGTTGGTACACAATTGTGCCAATATAAAACTAAAATTAGTAACCATCGAGAAGTGTCCAAAAAAAGCAAGCCACACACTAGAACCATCACCAAAAAGTGTATATTCCACATGCCAACCAAAAATTATCCAACCACGAAATGACAAGTGAACTGAAGAAAAAGAAAGAAAGAAGAAGATGACCCAACATAGAAGGGAAGAGCATTAATAATCCCTAATGATAGAATTGTGAACAGAAGTACAATGTTGTAAATAGTAAAGACCCAAACTACCATGAATCTTTAGAGAAATATATTGACACCTCTTTGATAATGATTTAAATCCAAAAAGTTTCACAAGGGCACTGCAAATATACAAACACATATACTACTCTGTCACAAAATTCTAATAGCTTATAATACTCCCAAATACTCAACTCAATAGTACCACCAACCTACATATATAGACTTAGCTATATAGCAAATGTTCTCCATATCCATGCCCACAATTTTTCAATCATGAAGAAAGATAAGCTCTTCCAATAGTCCTCCAGTCTCTCAAATGAGACACACCTACAATGAATCAAACAGGAACCACATGAGTACACAGTATTGTACCTAAAGTACCACTCAAAAACATCCTTATGTAGCTATATATTGCCACTCAAATATTTCAATTGACGTTGATTGTTAAGTCCCATACTATATCAGTGATGGTAAAAACCTTAGTTAAATATCTGAACTACATTTACAGAAAAACGAGCATAAACGTCTATCTGCTTACCATGATAAGTTCCAAAGTCTCACAAAAAACCGCTGGCATGCCCAATAACTGCCAAACAGCTTGTGATTGCTGTAAAACGCACTCATATAGGAATTAGAAATGAAAAAAGGATGACACGATTACACGTATTCCTATACACGCGTCATTCAATATCCCATTCACCGTTATGCATGCTATCTTTAAATAGTTAGTGATGTTTTTTAGTAATAATTGTCGGCCATCAACTCTTATCCACAACATATTTAAAAATCTGTAAAGTTGTTCCAAACTATTTGAATTCCTCAGAAACCGACCTCCAAAAGGAAGAAACCTAATTGCATGCGCACAGGCAAGCGCATTGTCAGGACAACCGATTTATTATTGTATGTGCCGTCTTTCAATAATCATCAGCCTTCTTGGCACGATTCACTAACTCATCCTCCAACTGGCAGGAAGTCCCAACCCATACACAGCCGCTCCAATTACTCATGCACGACGCCATTACATGTATTCCTATACACGCGTTGTTCGATGTCCCATTCACCGTTATGCGCCCCACTTTTAAATAGTAAGTGATGTTTTTTAGTAATAGTTATTGACCATCAACTCATATCCACAACTTATTTAAGAATCTATAAGTTGTTCCAAAACATATCTGAATTCCTCAAAAACTGACCGATCATCCTCCAACTGGCAGGAAGTCACAACCTATACAAAACCGCTCCAATTACTCATACACGATGCGATTACATGTATTTCTATACACGTGTCGTTCAATGTCCCATTCACCGTTAAGTGCGTCCTCTTTAAATAGTTAGTGATGTTTATTAGTAATAGTTATCGGCCATCAACTCTTATCCACAACTTATTTAAGAATCTGTAAGTTGTTCCAAAACATATCTGAATTCCTCAAAAACCGACCTCCAAAAAGAAGCAACCTAATTGGTCAGAACCGTTCACCTCAATATAAGTGCCTGGTCTCGAGTGAGTTTCCCCATCTAAAAATCGGAAGTGGAAAATAGAACAAAGCGCTAACATAGATTTTATTGCAAACAAAGACTACTAAATAAACTACAAATTTAGTATTACAATTAATGAACATCAAAATCTTATATGTTTTACTACCATTAAAATTGAATTTAAAAGTTTTGTGTAGAGCTATACTACACACATTGCATTTGCTGCAATTGAAAAAAACGACCGGCTTCACAGGAAGCCACGTTTCCAGTGTCTCCCTAACTGGTGGTAAATAACTCCTACAAACTAAATTTCTAATGGTGGTACCCTTTTTATGGATCATTTTGGGTTTGGAAGTTAATATTTGTTTCAAGGTATCATCTGTGTGTAAGATCTTCCAATGTTCGGAAAGGATTCTGTAAATATTTTGACTATTCTGACTGTAAGGTGTAGAGAAAGAAATTATCCTTTGTGATGCCAAATTATTACTCCTATTTCATTTTTTTTAAAAGGGATGCTCTTGATACTTTATTGATTTTGTTTCACGCTGTCCTTAAAGTTTGTTCTGAGTAACCCCTTCGGATGAATCTGTTCTGCAAATGATCTAATTCTAATTCACAGCAATCTGCTTTACTACAATTTCTTTTTGTCCGAATCATTTCCCCCAAGGGGATGGCATTGATTTGGGTTTTGGGATGCAAACTTTTAGCATGCAGTAAAGCATTACAAGCAGTAGGTTTACGAAATAAGTTTGAATGGACTTGACCGTTTTCAGTGAATATTTCCAAATCTAAAAATTGTATTCGTTCTTTATTATATTCATATGTCATTTTTATGTTGAAATCATTGTTGTTAATGTAATTAAAAAATTCTAACAACAATGATTCAACTCCCGTCCAGATCATCAATATATCGTCGATATATCTTCCCCAAAAGAAGATATGTTCAGTTAAACTGGGGGGGCCATCCAACCAAATATGTGTCTTCTCAAAAAGGCCCATGTATAAGTTCGCATATGACGGTGAGAATTTTGAACCCATCGCTACTCCTTGAGCTTGTTTGAACCATTCTCCCTCATGTACAAAAACACTATTTTCAAATATGAAATCAATCATTTCCAGTAACATATCCGTATGTTCCATGTAGGAAGCTGATCGATTTGAAAGAAAATGTCGAGTGGCTTCCAGACCTTTTGTCTTAGGTATACAAGTATATAGGGAACTGACATCCATGGTGACTCAAATCATTTTGGGGGACCAAGTGACATCTTCTAATTTCACCAACACATCCCACTGAGTCTCACTGTAGCCACTACATCACCTCCCAGCACGGTTGCCTCCATATCACAGGCAACCATGAGCTCCCCAACCTGTGTCCCTAGGACAGTGTCAACCATCTTGTGCCCCCCCAGTCTAGGATCCTGATCGCAGCACAACTCTGACAATGATGGTCCAGGAGCCAGTGGGAGGGTCACCCTTTGACAAGGGCACAGGACTGTGGGGTTAGAGTGCATAGGAGGGACGCTGTGGGCCAGCCGGTTGAGGCCATTGGGACTGCTCCTGGCCAGAACATCATCAGCCAAGTCTTGGGGGTCTATCAGGAGTCCCAAGGCGTTTTAGGCCAGGTATTTAGTGAACTCTGGGAAGGGAAATGAAGCAGCTGCAGAGGGTATTCTATTGAGAAATACGTGCACAATGAGAAGCTCACAATACCAATACGACCTTCCTAACAGGGGTGCTGAGGGACATTTACACCACCCTGATCAGGGATCAACAACCTTTACCCCTTCTTTTTGGTGCATCCACACTAGGCCCCTCATCGGTGCCAGCCACTGGATGGGAGGCCCTGTCAGGGGAAGAACCAGCCCCAGACTCCCCTGCCTCCGTTCCAGCAGATCCCCCACCACGCAAGCAGAGACGACCAACAAATAATCCAGGAGCTGCAGATGGCAAGACAACCACCACTGCCAGAAATGACATCTTCCAAAATAACCTTCTTTGTGTGCCACATATTCACTCTATTTACTGTTCTTCAACCATTTCCCATTTCTAATGGAAGGAGTACACACGACTTCAGATTTCCAATGGTATGACTTTACTTTTCTTTTCCATCATGCCCTAATTTTATTTTCTGTACAAATTGTCAATAAATCCACCTATCACAAAGTCATTGTCTGTTTTCTTCTGTTCCACAGAGATGTGAGACTATGTGAAGCAAATGAGGAAGATACAAGATTTTAATGCAAGAGGGCATATGTTACAGGTTCAGTTTCCTGCTAAGGATTACTACCAACACATGCAAACACATTGCTACAAGTGTCTGGTCACGCCAAAGGTTCTATTGGACCGTACAGCACATAGGCTGCTGAAATGGCTGGACTGTCATGGCCAAGAATGGCTTACTCATACTGTGTCAAGGTACACATACCATGGCACAGCCCCCCAGACCAAGGAAGAAAGGGCCTTGTCAGACATTGTCCTATAAAATAGGCAAACAGAAAAGTGAATGGTGTCACCAGCCTGAACTCTATCAAATACTACACCAGAGTAATCCAACATCACATAAATCAAGTTACAGACAGAGGGGCAGTACACCACTCCATGATCACAGGTCCATCATAATCCAATGATCCGTCATATGGTGGTTTGACACAAACAGATGTCAGTTTTGTGGCACAGGCACGGTGGCCTGCAATGATGAAACACATCTACAGTTACATACAAGTCATACAAGAATAATGTTTAGACTTTGTGGAGGATGAATGCCTTGCTTGCAATTGATGACAACATATTTCATACCCACATGATCACACACATTATGCAATCGGCTCAACACAGCACACTAAACAAGTCCAATGTGCAATCCTGACCTTCCACTCAAACACTGTTCAAGCTGCCTTGGCTCAGGTCTCATACACCCCAAATCTGTGGCGTAAATTACCTCGAACAATCCATGTCCACTTCCTATGTCGGGACAGCATTAGAAACATGTCAATGTCACAACTCTGAAATGCAAGCATAAGGATGTCATGGTGAACCTGTACAAACACAAAACAAGAAGTATAGGCTTGAAAACATACCTATTACACAAATCACATAGCAAGCATGTGGAAGGGAAATTAAATTGTAATGAGACTGACAAAAACAAAGCGGCTTCATCAAGGTGGGGATATGTCAAAGGCTAACTCTTCAAGTACCCTTTGGCTGAACATTGCAGAGTATCAGCTCCTTAGTTGTTGCCAAAACACAACTCTGCACATTCTCAAAACTATGCATCTTCGTACAGTCACAGTCATTACATCACATGACATACTTACACTAATGAAAAGTAGCTATTGATAAGATCTTCCCGGGAGTCAGCTCCTTCCTCTTCACCAGAGTCATCCTCACTTGGCATTTGGCACTTGGGTCTCACCTGGTAGAACTGTAGACTCCCCCTCCTCAGGGATTTTACAGGATATTCCTCCCTGCAGGGCAAAGTTGTGGAGCATGTAGCATGCCACAGTGATCTGACACACTTGTCCGGGTGAGTAGAGAAGGGCTCCATCAGTCTAGTCCAGACACCTAATTCTGGCCTTCAGGAGCACAGAGGACCAGTTCACTACCCGGCTTTTTCTTCCTTGGGCCTCATTGAAGCAGATTTCCCCTGGTGTCGTTGGATTCCATATTGGCGTCAACAACCAAGGATGGTTTGGATATGTGGAGTTTCCTGTTAAGTAATGGGACATATGTGCATCAGTAAGTCACTCACTTCATGATTGTAGTACCTGACATTGCACACACAAACAGGACAGATGTGACTTACCAACCAGCCAGGCCCTCTCTGTGTACAGTGGTAACATCAGCTGGGGTATGGTGCTGTTCAGCATTATGAAGAAATCATGGGCTGAACACGGATAACAGGCACAGACCTGTGAAATTTAAAGATCTGCCAAACAGACAACTTGAACGTTGATGGAATGGAAATTATTTCTGTTGCTGTACAATTGTTCATAGGCCTGTGGTGGGACCAAGCCAACATGTGTGCCGTCAATGGCCCCTACCACATGTGAGATGCATGCAAAACCATAAAAGCCAGCTCTCACATGGGCTAAATCCTGACATTGTGGAAACTGGATGGAGCTGTCCAGGTGTTTCAACATTGCTGAGAGAACATCTTTCAACACCAGACTGAACATAGATTGGGACATGCCACCTGATAGGGCCAGTGTATGTTGGAAGGACCCTATGGCTAGGAAGTGCAATACTGACATGACTTGTACAAAATGTGGTATTCTGGTTGGATAACTAATAACTGGTATCAGATCTGGCTCCAACTGATGACATAAGTCCACTATTGTTTGCCCATTCAAACTGTACAGGATGATAATGTGTTGTTCTTCCATGATCTGAAGGTCTGGCAGTGGTCGGTAGACAGGAGGTTGTTGCATCCTCCCTTTCCCACAGTACCTATGTAAGACATGATTTCTAACATTAGTCAGTATGCCCCCAGCAACATGCATGATGTATGCCAATGATATCATGTGACAAGACAATAGATAGACATGTCAAACAGTACACATCACAGCTGCAAATAACACCCCATGGTTTTCCACACATGTGTCCACAAAATGTATATGGTCCAAACTCAAAGATGTGCAACACAATTGCATCCTCGAAATGTAACTGGATATCCCAACCAACAAAGTGACCGTTTGTGGAAGGGGGGAATTGTGCCTACTGTGAAATGCAATTTCTGCACTGCTACATACTACAATGGTGGTTGTACAGTAGGACCTACATGACAAGACAGGATAAGCATGTTTATGAGGTCAAAAATACATTTTGGGTGGTGTGATGCAGTTTATAAAGCCCAATACAGCATTTTAGGCAGCCAAAATGGCAGCTGCTCGATGTACTCCACTGGACATTAGGAATCGCCTGCTATCGCCAGCGGAAGTTGTCTTGGTGGTAGGCGGTTGCAACCGTGGTGGACACAGCCATAGGCTAACATTGCTGCCAGTGGCGGTCGCAGGCCTGTGACTGTGTCCACCGCATACATGGTGGATGTGACTGCCATGTTCTGCAGATTCATTCACTTGACTCCTGACACTGCTGCCAGCAAGACCTCCATGACGTGAGCTGTTGTGTACTGCCTCTGGGAGCAATCATGGCATGTCCAGAAGGTGATAGGGCTCCTTTCTTCTCTTCAGAGGAGCTGGAGAGGCTAGTTGATGAGGTCCTACCCATGTTGGGACAGCTCTATAGTTCACCAGAAGAGCAGGTTAGTACGTCATGTGCACAATTTTCTCTGTACGTCACCATCTTTTCCCTCCTCACAGGCAAGAATGTGCCCATGTGTGCCGGTGTGACTACTCATGTGCCTGTTGCTGCAGTCTGTGTGGCATCAGTGGGAGGGACAATGTGAAGGTATTAGTGGCCAGTGACATATGTTAAGTTCAGTCACATTGTGTTGTGTGAGGTTTTTGGGGTGGGTTCCTAGATCCTCCTTGTGTTAGATGCACTTAAATCGCTAAGAAGACTTCACTGCCACCCACTGACATCTCTTTCCTCATGACTGTTGCAGACATCAGACAACATGTATGTGCATGACAGCTTGAGACAAGTATGCCTGTTGTATGAGTCAGATGAGAGTACTGTGAGCAATGTGTATGGTACCACAGATATTTCTAAACACATCTGCCCTTCTAAACTTGTTTGTTTGGAAGGCATATCATGACTCACTGTGTACTTCAGGTTGCCACACACACCATATGCCAAATTGCTGTTGGCTACATGATGTACTGTTGTGCATGGAGGTGATGGGAATGGACTGCAGGGTGTAGGTTGTGTGAGCTCAGTCTGCAGAGACCAGGGCCTGTCAAATGTATTTCCCAGTATGGGACCAAGGGCCAGATGTATCATCACGGCCCTTTGCGATTCAGAAATAGCGATTTTTAAGAAATCGCTATTTCCGACTCGCAAAGTGCCATATATCACATTTGCGAATCGGTAATAGCGATTTCTTAAAAATCGCAAATGCTATTACCGAATCGCAAATTGCGATACCGTCCCCATTTGCAGCTATGGGCCTGTTGGCCCATATCTGTGAATTTTTTGCATTTCCAAAATTGCGATTTCTGAACTAGAAATCGCAATTTTGGAAATGCAAAACCCCAGGTGCTGGGGGGCTAAAGCCCCCTCTGCTGCACCCCAAAATATTTTTGGGGGACATGTAAGGTGCACATATGCCAAAAGGGCATGTGTGCTTTACATGTACAATTTAAAAATTCATTTTTACATTTTGCACATGGTTACCACCAAGTTCAACTTGGTGGTACTTTGCGATTCCTAAATGCCAATATCGTATTTAGGAATGGCTTCATACATGTGCTAAGAAATCGCAAATAAGGAATCCTTGTTTGCGATTTCTGATTTAGAGAGTCGCAATTTGCGACTCTCTAAACAGGGTCGCAATTTTAAGGAATCGCTATTTCATACATTCTGAAATGGCATTTTGCATTCGAAGATGGGCATTTGCACCTATCTGGCCCCTAGTTTAGACTGTGGGAGAGTCATTGAGGCTACGCAACTGTGGCACTGTGCCCACTCCATGTACCCCAGCAGAACCAGTCATGTGGCCAATATGAGGCTATGGTGGCAAATCCTGCCCAGAATGCCTCATTCTGCTGACAGTCCCTGAGGGCTGTGCCATAGTTAGGCAGGATAGGGCCTAGCAAAGGGAGGAGGGATAGAGCTGATTTACAAAAGCACCCTCACTTGCACATTTAAGGAGATGTAAATTGATGGCAGTAACCTTTAACTTACCTTTACGAACTCTGCTTCCTTAGCAGGTCTATTGATTTATCATCTCCCGGGACCTACCGTTCCCTTTATTGCTGCCTAACAGGACTTAGGCCCATATTTATACTTTTTTTTAGAACTGCATTTGCGCCACTTTTTGATGCAAAATTGACGCAAACGTACAAAATACAATTGTATTTTGTACGTTTGTGCCGCTTTTGCGTAAAAAAAATTATGCAAATGCGGCTCTAAAAAAGTATAAATATGGGCCTTAGTCACATCTGTAGCATTGCGGTACAACAATTGTGCAATTCTGGGAAATTTTAAACCTTCACTTTGAGGATGAAGCCTTTCACAACATTTTGGGGGTCATTATAACCCTGGCGGACGGTGTTAAAGCTGCGGTAATACCACTAACAGGCCGGCGAAAAAAAAAGGGAATTATGACCCTGGCAGAAACCGCCAACAAAGACAGCCACTTTAACACTCCGACCGCAACGGCGGTACAGACAAGCAGCGCGGCAGTCACCGCCAACAGACAGGCGGAAGACAATGTACCGCCCATAGTATCACAACCCGCCAATCCGCCACCTTTTTCCGGTGCGGATTCACCGTGGATAAAAACACGGCGGAAACAGCTTTTGCAATGGGAAATGCTCACCTCAACACATCCCACGAGGAACGAGGACTTCATGGAGCCGGAACTACAAATACTCCCTGCGCTTGTCTTTCTGCTCCTCTACGACTACCATCTACGTAGGCGCTGAAGACAACGGTGAGTACTGCACCTACGACATGGGGGTGGGGGGAGGCAAAAGTTAGGGGGACACCCACGAAACACCCCCACCCCCACCCCCACCCTCGCATATTACAACATACACACCAATGCATCCACAAAAATCACAGTAACAACCCACAATCCCCCCGGAAGAATGCAAAGACAAAGCGAAATCCGTTCAAACATTGTAATGTATCAATATACATGTCTTGCAAAAATATACAGATATATATAAAAATCAGGCAGAAATATATACATTACGAGAAGTAGTGCAGATATGTACTTATCAATGTCCGTGCACCACTAGTCCGAAAATGCATGGGCGAGGCCCACAAAAGATACCTGACCACAATCAGAGAGAACACTGCCGGGGCATCAGATGGAAATACTACAGGCACCTCAGGGGGAAGGGAAGGGGGGGCACCTCAGCCGGATGACTGCAAAGCCAGATCCACGACGGCGCTCCATGCCCACTGTGCCATCCTGGGGAGTGCAAAGCCACAGTCTCTCAAGTCTCTACAGTGGGTGGCTTGCCCACTGGACCATCCTGGGGAGTGCAAAGCCACAGTCTCTCAAGTCTCTACAGTGGGTGGCTTGCCCATTGGACCATCCTGGGGAGTGCAAAGCCACAGTCTCTCAAGTCTATACAGTGGGTGGCTTGCCCACTGGACCATCCTGGGGAGTGCAAAGCCACAGTCTCTCAAGTCTCTACAGTGGGTGGCTTGCCATGGCGGTCTTTGCCCTGTTCAGCGGTGCTTTGCCATGGCGGTTCTGGACTGTTCAGCGGTGCTTTGCCATGGCGGTCTTTGCCCTGTTCAGCGGCGCTTTGCCATGGCGGTTCTGGACTGTTCAGCGGTGCTTTGCCATGGCGGTATTTGCCCTGGCGGTCTTTGCCCTGTTCAGCGGTGCTTTGCCATGGCGGTTCTGGACTGTTCAGCGGTGCTTTGCCATGGCGGTCTTTGCCCTGTTCAGCGGTGCTTTGCCATGGAGGTTCTGGACTGTTCAGCAGTGCTTTGCCATGGCGGTTCTGGTACGGACATTGGTGTGTGGCATGACGTTCCCTAGACTGGGCATTGATGTGTGTCATGACGTTCCCTCATAGCCCACCTGGGCTGTGGCAGCCGGGGCCCTCCTGGGCACTGACTCCGGCGGTGGCGGTGGTCTCCTGACCAGTGACGATACTTGGGCCCTCCTGGGCTATGACTCTGGCGGTGGTCTCCTGACCAGTGACGATACTTGGGCCCTCCTGGGCTATGACTCTGCCGGTGGTCTCCTGACCAGTGACGATACTTGGGCCCTCCTGGGCTATGACTCGGCGGTGGTCTCCTGACCAGTGACGATACTTGAGCCCTCCTGGGCTATGACTCCGGCGGTGGTCTCCTGACCAGTGACGATACTTGGGCCCTCCTGGGCTATGACTCTGGCGGTGGTCTCCTGACCAGTGACGATACTTGGGCCCTCCTGGGCTATGACTCTGGCGGTGGTCTCCTGACCAGTGACGACGGTGCTGGCGGTGGCGTCCCGACCGCCGGGAATGATGCCACCCTTCTCTGCCGTGATACTCACAACAGGCTGGGCAGACTTCCTCTGGCCCTTCCCCACCTTTGGTGGAGTCACAGCTGACTCTCCAATCCCCTTGGAACCCATGTGTGTTGTTTTCCCACCAGGAGTCTTCACACGGTCCCGTCGTCCACTCTCCAATTTCAGAGCCTTTACAGGGGGTGGGCTGCCAGTGCCTTGGCTCCGGGTCACACTGCCTCTCCTGGTGGCCGGTGCACTCCACATACCTTGTACAGGCATCACTGGTATTGGAGGCTTTTTGGCTGAGGCGCTACGACGTGACTGATGAATTGGAGGTGGGTGGGGGCAAAAAGGTCAACTTTACAGAGGGACAGTTTCTGACAAACACTGGGATGGGTAGCTGGAGGGGGTCTGGGAGTGGAGGAAGAGGAGGTGGTTGTAGGAGGTGTCACTTTAGGTGTTTTGGGTGCAGGTGCAGGTACTGGAGGCTGTCGTGAGGTGGATGGATGTTGGGTATGTGGGTGCCCGCGTTTATGTACTTTGGGAGGGGGCATCACAGACACACTGGGAGAGGACACAGGGGACGTGTAAATGGTAGAGGGGGTGGTGCGTGCAGGTGAGCGGGATGTGGTGCTGGGTGTTCTGGTGCGAGTCCTAGTGCCTGTAGATGTACTGCATGCAGGTGAGAGTGTAGACGAGACTGGGAGGTCGGAGGGAGACGACGATGAGGGGGACAAAGTGGAGGCAGTGGATGTTGGTGTGTCTGCATGTGTGTGTTGCTTGCGTGAGTGCCTGTGGGATGTGTGGTGCCAATGTTTGCTTGAGCTACTTGTGTGTGCTGACTTGTGTGCATGCTGGTCTGTAGGTGTGCTTGGGATGGGCTGGGGTACAGGGGATTGGGTCTGGGTGGAGGAGGTTGGAGGGGGGAGGCTAGACACAGGGACAATGGCTGCCATCAGTGCTGAGGCCAGAGATTGCAGGGTTCGCTGAAGGACAGCCTGACCAGAATGAATGCCCTCCAGGAATGCATTACCGTGTTGCAACTCTCGTTCTACACCCTGGATGGCATTCACAATGGTAGACTGCCCAACAGTGAGTGACCTTTGGAGGACAATGGCCTCCTCACTGAGGGCAGCAGGGGTGACTGGGGCAGGGCCTGAGGTGCCTTTGGCGAAGGTGATGCCCACCCTCCTGGGTGAGCGGGCACGGGGCGAATGCTGAGGGGCTGCTGGGAGGGCGGTGCTGGTAGTGGAGGTGGCGGCTGTACCTGTAGAAGTGGGGCGCACAGATGGTACCGCCACCACAAGGGAGCCCCCATTGGCGGACGAGTCAGAGTCGCTGCTTGGTGATCCGGTGGCCGACGTGAAGCTCCCCTCGCCCTCCGTCCCACTGGTGCATTCTGAGTCCGTGGTGTGGCCCTCCATGGCCATGTGGGATGAAGCTCCCTCGTGCTCTGGTGCCACTGTACCTCTGCCTGATGATGCTGATGTACAAAAGAACAGGGAGAGCAGAAAAAGGGGGGGGACAGAAGAAAGACAGGTTGAGTGCATGGCATACCGCTACCGTTGGCGGACAAGACAGACACAGCAGCCCCCTGCATTACGCTGTGCTCCTGCCCTCTGCATATGCAATTTCTGGGATATGGCCTACATGGCAATGGTGGACATCTGCACACATGGATGCTACAGGGGCAACTATACCTCGACTTGGCACTATACTGAGGTGTGCTAGAGTGCTACATGGGCTGCATTACAGAGGGGCCTAGTCTTCGTGTTTCTGGCTGGCCTAGGTACACCCACAGGCCTCCTCCCACACCCAGACCCCTCTACTGCACGCAAAGTCTGCAGAATGAGGTTGTACTCACCCCCTTGTGTCTGCTGTGATGCCCTCAAACACCCATCCAACTCCGGGTAGGCCACCGCCAGGATCCGGAACATCAGGGGGGTCATGGTGCGATGGGCACCTCTCCCACGTTGGGAGGCCATCCCCAGCTGAGCCTCCGCCGTCTTCTTGCTGCAGCGGCGAATGTCCTCCCATCTTTTCCGGCAGTGAGTGCCCCGTCTCTGGTGGGCCCCCAGGGTCCGGACCTCCTTGGCGATGGCACGCCAAATGTCCCTCTTCTGGTGGGCGCTGACCTACATGACATGCACAAGGGAAGAGGAACAGTCATTACCAACTGCACCGTCGATGTGAGTGGCCCCCTCCCTACTCTGGCCATGTGGCCCATTCATTCACATGCATTAATGTTTTGTGAACTCTGCCCCCTTCCCTCTTCCAACCAGCCCTCTCCACCCAGGCCTAGCCCATACAACGTGGTCCCTGTGTACTAACCTGTTGGTCTGGAGGACCGTAGAGTAGCGTGTACTGGGGGAGGACCCCGTCTACCAGTTTCTCCAACTCCTGAGCAGTGAAGGCAGGGGCCCTTTCCCCAGACTCAGCAGCCATTGTCGCTTCCAGACCGAGGTCACAGCAGCACTTGCAGTGTAGGTCCTCTCCTGTCGAAGGTCAGGTATCTAATGATTGAACAGATAGAAAATGGCGGTGACGTCCGCGGCGGTGCGCATCATCACCGCCGGCGCACCTGTTCATTGGCTCCTGGGACCCATAGGGTCCAATGTTAACCAATGCAGCATTGCGCCGCGGTCTACGACCGCATACCGCGACGGAGTGCAACACCAGCGCTGTTACCCCACAATCCCATTGTCCCAGTTTAGAGGTCAGGCAGCCGCCATTTCAGGGGCCCACATGGCTTCAATTACCTCTGCGTCACACATAGCTAGGCCTACACTCAACACACATACAGGAAGGGTTTTGTGATTGGTGTAGTCTTGTGTGTAACTGTGGGTACATACCTGGAGGAAAAATTACTGATTCGTCGCTGTTGTCCTTCGTAGGCACCGTCAGCTGGGACATGTGGGAAGATGGCGGAATCCTCCAGTGTACCGACCGCTGGTGGACCTGTTGACAATGGAAGAGCGACATGTCATCGTCACCTACCGGTTTGGCTGTGCCACAATCCAGGAACTATGTACCCAATTGGAGCCAGACCTGATGTCACCAATCCGCCATCCCACTGGAATCCCCCCTGATGTGCAGGTGCTGTCAGTGCTCCATTTCCTTGCAAGTGGGTCATTCCAGACAACAGTGGCCATGGCATCAGGGATGTCCCAGCCTATGTTTTCCAACGTTTTATCCAGAGTGTTGTCTGCCCTGCTGAAACACGTAAGGAGATACATCATTTTCCCTGAGGTAGAAGATTTGCCTACAATTAAAGGTGACTTCTATGCCCTTGGACATATCCCCAACATCATAGGTGCCATTGATGGGACCCATGTAGCTCTGGTCCCCCCCCACAGGAGTGAACAGGTGTACAGAAACAGGAAGAGTTATCAATCCATAAATGTTCAGATCGTCTGTTTGGCAGACCAGTACATCTCCCAGGTAAATGCTATGTTCCCTGGCTCAGTGCATGACGCCTACATCTTGCGGAATAGCAGCATCCCTGATATGATGGCTCAACTCCAGAGGCACCGTGTATGGCTATTGGGGGACTCTGGTTACCCCAACCTGTCATGGCTATTGACCCCAGTGAGGAATCCCAGGACCAGGGCAGAGGAACGGTACAATGAGGCCCATGGGCGGACTAGCAGGGTGATTGAACGCACCTTCGGCCTCCTGAAGGCCAGGTTCAGGTGCCTCCATATGACTGGTGGTTCCATATTCTACTCACCGAAGAAGGTGTGCAAGATCATCATCACCTGCTCGATGCTTCATAATTTGGCTTTGCGATGCCAGGTGCCTTTTCTGCAGGAGGATGGTCCAGATGACGGTGTTTTGGCAGCTGTGGAGCCTGTGGACAGTGATGAGGAGGAAGCTGAGGAAGAAGACAACGACAACAGGGAGTCAGTCATACAGCAAAATTTCCAGTGAGACACAGGTGAGAACATTTTAATTTTTACCATTACATTAACTTTCACAAGTCTACCTCTATCCTGTCTGTCGATTTCAACCAGTATTTGGTTACTGAGTTGTACCTTTCCATTACGGTTTCACAGGTGTGGTTACCAACTTGTGTCATCTGCTTGCATCCTTCAAGGACTTGTGATGTGTGACATAGGTATGTTGGCTTTACAATGGGAAACACATTATGGCTCTGTCATTGATAATACATATTTACAATATCACAGGCTGACTCCAGATTGTTTTCTGTTTCAAGGGTGTTTATTGAAGTGCTCAGAAATGGGAGGGGGTTGTAAAACGAGGATGGGTGATGGCGGAGGAATGTCCATGGCAAACTCCAGTCTATTACTCTCACAGGTGCATTGCCCATCTGGGCATAGGAAGTGAAGCTGGGGCAGTTAAAGTATGGACAGGGTAACAAAGTGGGTCAGTGGGAGGACAATCAGGGTGGTCACATTTCCTGGCGGGGTCTTGCCATCTTGCTCTGTCCTGTTCCTGGCTCTCAGGGACCGCTTGCGTGGTGGTTGGAGTGCCACGGTGTCCCTCAGGGTCTGCTGTATGTCCTTCAGCACCCCTACGATGGTGCCCAGGGTGGAGCTGATGGTCCTGAGCTCCTCACTGAACCCCAAATACTAGTCCTCCTGCAGGCGCTGGGTCTCCTGAAACTTGGCCAGGACCGTCGCCATCGTCTTCTGGGAGTGGTGGTATGCTCCCATGATGGAGGATAGGGCCTTGTGGAGAGTGGGTTCCCTTGGCCTGTCCGCCCCCTGTCGCACAGCAGCCCTCCCAGTTCCCCTGTGTTCCTGTGCCTCCGTCCCCTGGACCGTGTGCCCACTACCACTGCCCCCAGGTCCCTGTTGTTGTTGGGGTGGTGGGTTATCCTGGGTTCCCTGTAGTGGTGGACACACCGCTGATTGACCTGTCCTGGGTAGGGAGGTTTGGGCCCGCTGGGTGGGTGCTGTGCTGGTGTTACCATAGGGTTGAAGGTCAATGTTGGGCTGTGCCTGTGCAAGGGGAACCGACTGTCCCGAGGCCCACAATGGTCCGGGCTGGTCATCAGGATCCAGTAGGGCAGAGCTGCTATCGTCACTGTGGGCCTCTTCTGGGGGTGGAGTGGTGTTGTCTGGACCCTCTGGTGTGGTGACCGTCCTTCGGGTTCCTGCAGGGGCATAAGAGCATGATTAATGCATTTGTGTGTGTGATGGTGTGCAATGGTTGTGTTTCTGTCTACCCCAGTGCAGGCATTCCTGTGTGGGGGCTTGTGTGATGATGGTTTAGGGGGTTGTTCTGGCTATGTGCAGTGGGCATGCTTTAGTGCTGGGTGTCCATGCTTAGTTGTGTCATGCATGGCTTGGTGTTGGGATGAGTGGTTTGTGTTATTAGTACATTAGTGAGGATTTTGGGTGATAGGGGAGGGGATGAGGGTGGGGGAGTGTGATGGCATGCAGGTAGGGTGGGGGATATGATAGTTAAGATTTGACTTACCGGTGTCCCATCCTCCACCGACTCCTGCGAGGCCCTCTGGATGCATGATGGTCAAGACTTGCTCCTCCCATGTTGTTAGTTGAGGGGGAGGAGGTGGGGGTCCGCCGCCAGTCCGCTGAACTGCTATGTTGTGCCTGGAGACCGTTGAACGCACCTTCCCCCGTACGTCGTTCCACCTCTTCTTGATGTCCTCCCTATTTCTTGGGTGCTGTCCCACAGCGTTGACCCTGTCCGCGATTCTTCGCCATAGCTCCATCTTCCTGGCTATGGAGGTGTGCTGTACCTGTGAGCCAAATAGCTGTGGCTTTACCCGGATGATTTCCTCCACCATGACCCTGAGCTCCTCCTCGGAGAAGCGGGGGTGTCTTTGGCGTGCCATGGGGTGGTGTGTGTGATGTGTGGGGCGGTGTGAGTGTTGATGCGTGTGGTGATGTATAGTGGTGTGTGGTGTTTTGTGCGTGGATGTGGTGTGGGCGATGGTGTTGTGTGCCTCTGTATGGTGGTGTTGTCTTGGCTGTGCTGTCTCTCTGGCCTTCGTCCGTGAATTTTTGTTGTAGGGTTTGTGGGTGATGTGGGTGTGTGTTTTATATTGTGTTGGGTGTGTGGGAGTGTTGTTTGTATGTGTATCAGGTGTGTGTATTTTGAATTGTCCGATGTGGCGGTGTTTTGGAGATGTGTGTGTATTTTGAGCGCGGCGGTGTGTACCGCCAATGGAATACCGCGGTTGAAAGACCGCCGCGTGGATTCGTGGGTCGTAATAGCATAGGCGTGTTTCTGTTGGCGTGGAGGTGGAGGTTTTGTTTTCACCACTTTAACTCTGACCTTTGGTGTGGCGGAGTTGTGTGGGTGTCTGTATTTCGGCGGATTCCGAGATGTGTGTCATAATAGCTGTGGCGGACTACCGCTGCGGCAACGGTGTATTGGCGGTCTTCTGCACGGCGGTAAGCGCCTTTTACCGCCAGGGTCGTAATGACCACCTTTATCCCTTTTGGAGGGTTTAGCATCATGCCATCCCTCCCAATTGCTACAGAGCCCTATTCGTAGACAGGGACAGATATTAGATCAGATTTTCGCCAATTCAGTGAAAATTCAGACAGCATCCCCGGTACCGGTGCTCCCTTTTCTGTTTGAACTATCACTGCAGAAGGCTCACACTCTGACAGAAGGTCAATGCTGAACACACAAATGGTACAGAGTGACGGCAATGTCTTTTGCTAGTTCCTTCTTTCGGTCCCCCTCGTAGTGATTATGTCGAGAAGGTGCCGTGCTCCTCTAGGTTGCAATGGGTCTAGGGGGAACACAAACCATATACTAAAATAGTGGAATGTAAAAATTGGTTTCCCACCTAGGCAAGTGTAGTGTTTAGAGGGGCGCTGGGAGTGTAAGAAAACACCAAAGGTAAGTAAAATACCCCAGCCCAGATCCCAGGAAAGCAGGACTAAAACACAGCAAGGTTTCTAAAACACACTAGAAGTCTAGATAATGCAAGAACGAGAAGAGACTGCAAGACACCAATGATGGTTTCCTGTACCTGAAGAGCTGTGGAAGAAGGGGACCACGTCCAAGAAGCACTGAAGAGTCCAGGGAGGACAGGAGCTTCTGCAATCCCGGATGAAGGTGCAAAAGAAGAACCACTGGTGGGACAACAAAATCAGTATTGCACCAAAGAAGACAGATGCGGGTTCCTGGTTGGAGCAGAAAATGCCCCGCGCTGGATGGATGAATGCAGGCTGGTTTGCATCACTGGATTCTGCCAACAAGCCTTGGCACATGCAAAGCTCACAGTTAGCGAAAAATGGCTCTGCCCGGGACCAGGAGGGACCTGGTGGCCTCTATCCAGGAGGGGGAGACAGAGGGAATTCCCAGCAAAACAGAGAGCTCTCAGAAGACCAAGCAGCACACACAGGAGTACCACAGCATGGGGACAAAGGAGGTGCAAATGGAGGCCCATGCAGCACGACACAAAGGTTTTCCACACCGCGGGAGAACCACTCAGGAAGCTGTGCATAGCAGGATGGAGTGCTGGGGGCCTAAGCTGTGTGGTGCAAGAAGAACCTCTTTGAGGGTCACACACAAGCCTTGACAACTGCAAGTCACGCTGTGCACAGGGGTACTGACTTGCGTGGGGAGGCAAGCTCTTACCTTCAACAAATTTGGACAGCTGGGCGTTGGATCCATGACTGTTGTCTAGAGAGGGGACCCAGCCAATCACTGCTGCAGAGAGGTGCCTGCTGATGCAGGGAAGTGACTCCGTCACTCCTCTGGAGATTCCTTCGGTTCTTCTGGTGCAGGCTGAAGACAAGCAGTCCTCGGAGGATGCATGACCTGGAAACTGTTGCAGTTGCTGGCAGGAGCTGAAGATACAATGTTGCAGAAGTCGTGTTACCTTCTTTGTTGCAGTTTTGTAGAGTTCCTGGAGCTGTCAGCGGTTGATCAGTCGGTATAAGATGAAGTAAAGCATGCAGAGGATTCCCTCTGGAGTCTTGCAATCCAAATCTGAAGAGGTACACAGAGGAGAGACCCTAAGTAGACCTGAGAGTGGGATTGGTCACCGGAACAGGTAAGCACCTATCAGGAGGGGTCTCTGACATCACCTGCTGGCCATAGCCACTCAGATGCTCCCAGATTGACTTGCCGCCTTGGAATCCAAGATGGCAAAACCCAGGGACACTCTGGAGGAGCTCTGGGCACCACCCCTGGGGTGGTGATGGACAGGGGAGTTGTCACTCCCCTTTCCTTTCTCCAGTTTTGTGCCAGAGCAGGGACTGGGGGTTCCCTAAACTGGTGTAGACTGGCTTATGCAAGGAGGGCACCATCTGTGCCCTTCAAACCATTTCCAGAGGCTGGGAGAGGCTACCCCTCCCAAGCCTTTTCCACCTATTGCCAAAGAGAGAGGGTGTAACACCCTGCTCTCAGAGGAAATGCTTTGTTCTGCCTTCCTCGGACTGGGATGCCCAGACCCCAGGAGGGCAGAACCATGTATGTGGGGTGGCAGCAGCGGTAGCTGCAAAGAAAACCCCAGAGAGCTGGTTTAGCAGTACCCGGGCTCCATAGTGGATCCCCCGGGGATGCATGGAATTAGGTCCCCAATACCAGATTTGGAATGGGGGACAATTCCATGATCTTAGGCGTTACATGGCCACATTCGGAGATACCATTGTGAAGCTACATATAGGTATTGACCTACATGTAGTGCACACATGTAATGGTTTCCCCGCACTCACAAAGTCTGGGGAAATGGCCCTGATCTATGTGGGGCACCTTTGCTAGTGCAAGGGTGCCCTCACACTTAGTAACTTTGCACCTAACCTTCAGCAAGAGAAGGTTAGACATATAGGTGACTTATAAGTTACTTAAGTGCAGTGAGAATGGCTGTGAAATAACATGTGCGTTATTTCACTCAGGCTGTAGTGGCAGTCCTGTGTAAAGATTTGTCAGTGCTACCTATGGGTGGCAAAAATGCTGCAGCCCATAGGGATTTTCTGGAACCCCAATACCCTGGGTACCTGGGTACCATATACTAGGGAATTTTAAGGGTGTTCCAGAGTGCCAATTGAAATTGGTAAAAGTGGTCACTAGCCTATAGTGACAAATTTAAAGGCAGAGAGAGCAGAAGCACTGAGGTTCTGGTTAGCAGAGCCTCAGTGACACAGTTAGTCAGTACACGGGTACACACATTCAGGCCACAAACTATGAGCACTGGGGTCTTGGCTAGCAGTATCCCAGTGAGACAGGCAAAAACTTACATACATGTAAAAATGGGGGTAACATGCCAGGCAAGATGGTACTTTCCTACAGAAGTCAATGTTCCGCCCACTGTATTATGAGACAGGAAACTGCCACCTTTTCCGGGGCAGTACCAATGACATCAAAAGCCTGGCAGAAACTGACCTCAAAAGAGAAATGACTCACCTATGGAGACTAAGGGAAGAACCATGCCACCATGGAGCTCTAGCTGCACATATTCCCAATGCTGTTCTACGTCCTGCTCCACCACGAACACCAACGACGGAAAAGATGACCACGGTGAGTACAGCTGCCTAGCACACAGGAGAGGGAGGGAGGGTGGAAAAAAAGAGTGACACACACATGCAACACCACCCACACCATACACACAAGCGGATGCAGTAATAAAACATATTTACCCTGTACCCCTCAGGAATAATGCAAGGACAACACCAATAGATCAAAGTGAGTGTAATAAGATAAATATAGTAATAATACGTGCATCCAAATCATAAAGTATATACATATGTACAAATGAATGGCACTGCCCAGTCCTCAATGCTCGTGGGCCACAGGGCCACATTACAAACTCCAAGGCCCCTCTTGACTCCTGCAACAACACAGAGAGAACACTGCAGGGGCATCAGGTCGAAAATAAGAAGGCACCTCATGGGGACGGGGAACGGGAGAGCACTTCAGCTGGCAGATGGAACAACACCACTGGTCCTGGAGGGGGCAACATGCCCATTACTCTGTCCTGGGGAGTGCAAGGCCACAGTCTCTCAAGTGGGTGACTTGCCCATGGAGGGGCAATTGTGCCAAGTGATGTTCATCCTGGGAGGATGGGGTTAGTGGATGGCTTCTCCACTGGTTCTGGGGGGGCATTGTGCCCTGTGATGCAGATCTTGGGGAGTGCAAGGTCACCGTCTCTCAGCTGGGTGTCATACCCACAAGATTTTCAGGGGGCAGACTATGGAGGCAGGTCTACAGAATGTCCGCCGGCAGTGACGGCTGCTCAGTGATGGTAGGGGTGGTGCTGCTGCTGCTGCTGCTGGTGATGGTTGTGGGGGGAAGCTCCAGCCCATCCCCTGCAGCCTCAGAGGATGCCCACTGCTGGTGGTGGTGCTGCTGGTAGTGGTGCTGGTGGCGGTGCTGGTGGCAGAGCTGGTGGTGCTGCTGGTGGTAGTGGTAGGGAGAGGCTCCAGCCCATCCCCTGCAGCCTCGGACGGCTGCCCACTGGTGCTGCGGCTGCTGGTGGTGGTGCTGGTGGCAGAGCTGGTAGTAGTGCTGCTGGTGGTGGTGGGGGAGGCTCCAGCCCACTCCCTGCAACCTCGGACGGCTGCACCCCCATGGTGGGTGGTGTGTGCTCCGACTGAGTCCCAGCACCAGGCCCCTTGTCCTTTCTGCCTTCCGGTGCAGGCCCTTCGCCCTTCCTGGCAGCAGCTGGGGATGGCTCCTTGCTCCTTTTGACAGCCGCTGGGGATGGCTCCTTCCTCCTTTTGACAGCAGTTGGGGATGGCTCTTTGTTCCTTTTGGCAGCAGCTTGGGATTGCACCTTGCCCTTACTTGCAGCAGATGGCATTGGCTCCTTGTCCTTCCTGGCAGCACTTAGTGCAGGCACCCTTTCCGTGTGGCTGCCTGGTTCCCGGGATCCTTTCCCACCATGAGTTGCTGTTGACACTACTGGGCCTGTGTGACTGGATGGCTGAGGTGCTTGCAAGGTTTTAACCACCCTGGCCTGACATGAAGGACGGTTGGAGGAGGGGTAGGGAAGAGGTCAGTGGTGGAGAGGAAAAGCTTCTAGGGGACATTGGGGTGGGAAGAGGCAGAAGGTTTGGGAGTGGAGCAAGAGGGAGTGATGGTAGGAGGTGTCTGTCTGCTGTGTTTGGGTGCTGGTGCATGGGCTGGATGCTGTTGTGAGGTGGATGGCTGTTGGGTGTCTGAATGCTTGCGTTTGTGTACTTTGGGAGGAGGGGGCACAGACACAGTGGGAGAGGACACAGGGGACATGTGCATGGATGTGGGGGTGGTGACTGGCAGTGAGGTGTGTGCTCTGATAGGTGTGCTGGTGATGGTGGTAGTGGATGAGGATGTAGTGCATACAGGCGTGAGTGTAGACTCAACTGGGAAGGAGGTGGACAAGGAGGAGGAGGGGGAAACAGTGGAGGCAGTGGATGTTGTTATGTCTGCATCTGGATGGTGTTTGTGTGAGTGCCTGTGGTATGAAGTGTGGTACCTGTGTTTGCCTGTGCCACTCTTGTGTGTTGTCCTGTGTGCATGTTCGTCTGCCTGTGTGCTTGGGATAGGTTGGGGTTGAGGGAAATGGGATTGGGTGGAGGAATGTGGAGAGGGGAGGGTGGATACAGGGACAATGGCTGTCATCAGAGAGGAGGCCAGAGCCTGGATTGATCTCTGTTGGGCTGCCAAGCCAGTGTGAATGCCCTAAAGAAATGCATTTGGGTGTTGCATTTGGGCTGCCAGCCCCTGGATGGCATTCACAATGGTTGACTGCCCAACAGAGATGGATCTCAGGAGGTCAATAGCCTCCTCACTTAGGGCAGCAGGGCTCACTGGGGCAGGGCCTGAGGTGCCTGGGGCGAAGGAGATGCACACCCTCCTGGGTGACCGGACACGGGCAACACGATGAGAGGCTGCTGGAAGGGCGGTGCTGGTACAGGGGTGGTGGCTGTACCTGTAGATGGGGTGGCCACAGAGGTGTCCTCCACCACCAGGAAGCTTCCATCGGAGGAGGTATCCATGTCTGAACTGTCCCATCCAGTCTCCACCGTGGTGCTCCCCTCTGTCCCACTGGTGCCCTCCCCATCATTGGGCTCTGCCTCCTGGGTCCTGTGGGATGCAGCTCCCTCCATCACCGGTGCCTCTACTCCTCTGCCAGATGATGCTAATGCACATAAGGACAGGGTGACAAAACAAAAAGGGGGGGAGATAAAGGATACACTTGGTCAATGGCTGCACCAACATCACCATTGGCATACTCACACAGGGAACAGCCCTACACACTAGGCAATGCACTCCTAGTAACATTGCTAGTCACCAGGGCATGGGGAGGGACACATACCACCTACTGCAGCATACCTGGGACCCACACAGCCCTTCCCAGTAGTAGAGGACTACTGGCTAGGTAGGAGGAATTTCACATCAGAACCCTGCTCAACAAGGGACCTACTCTGCAATGTCAGGCCTAGCCTAGTATCACCCACAGGCACACTTCCCCCACCCGGATACAACCCTACCAGGTGTAAGTAGTAATGATGGGCACTGTACTCACCCCCTTGTTGCTGCTGTGATGCCCCCAAGCGCCCATCCAGCTCAGGATAGGCCACCACCAGTATGCAGGCCATCAGGGGAGTCAGGGTTTGACGGGCACCCCTTCCACATTTGGAGGCCATCCCCAGCTAGGCCTCCGCTGTCTTCCGTGCCCCGTGTCCTCCCACTGTTTGTGACAGTTGGTGCTCCGCCTGCCATAGACCCCCAGGGTCCGCACGTCCATGGTGATAGCACGTCATATACCCTTCTTTTGATGGGCACTGACCTGCAGAGGAAATGTAAATAGGGAAATGTATTAGTCTGACCGTCCTGCCTGTTAAACTTATGGCCCACCATATCTTTTCCCATCCCCTTACGCACAGACATGGCCCAGCATTCATGCTGCATGCCGCCCAGGGCCCATCCACCAACTCCCACTACACGAGGCCTTCACACACACCACTCCATGCATTCGTGCCCCATGCATCGTGCTCACAGTTTTCTCACCTGTTGGTCTGGAGGCCCATACAGCAGTCGATACTGGGTTAGGACCCCATTCACCAGTCTCTCTAACTCCACTGAGGTGAAGGCAGGAGCCCTTTCCCCAGTCACAAGAACCATGGTTGGTTCCAGACACAGGTCACAGCAGCACATGCAGTGTAGGTCCTCTCTTGTTGAAGGTCAGGTAGCAAGTGAGTGAACAGTTAGAAAATGGAGGAGACGTCCGCGGCGGTGCATACCGTCACCGCAGGCGTACATCACCATTGCCCACTGTACCCCATAGGGGCCAATGATAACCAATGAGGATTTGCACTGCAGTTCCGTTACCACCTCCCGCAACGGCGCACCTCAGCAGATTTACATCACTTCCACCTGTCCCTCCATACAGGACAGGCAGACGCCATTTCAAGGGGGGGCAAGTCACGGATCCTAACTGAGCCACAGTTCACAATTGTACATTCAGGACATATGCCACCAATAAATTGTATAAATCACATCATACATTAAACTGTGATGGTTACAATGTACAGATTATCACTGGCTCCTCACTCTTTTGCCCCATAGATTACAACCGCTGCTGATGAATAGGAGATGGAGACGTAACCCCGTGTACAGACCCCTGGTGAACTTGGCAACAATTGAGGACAGGGACGTTATCCTCACCTATAGACTTGGCAGGGCCACAATCACAGAGCTGTGTGCCAAAATGGAGCATGACCTGATATCTGCTATCCGTCACCCCACTGGGATTCCCCCTCTTGTGCAAGTGCTATCAGTGCTCCATTTCATGGCAACTGGTTCTTTCCAAGTGACAGTAGGCTCGGCAGCAGGAATGTCACAACCAATGTTCTCAATAGTGCTGACCAGTGTTGTCTGTGCTGATTAAAGACATGTGCAGCCACATTGTTTTCCCCCAGGTGGAGAATTTGTCCACAGTGAATGCTGACTTCTATGCAATGGGACATATCCCCAACATTATTGGGGTTATTGATGAAACACATACTGCATTTGTCCCCCGGCAAAATGAACAGGTCTTCAGAAATCAAAAAAGTTTTCACTCCATGAATGTGCAGATGATGTGTTTGGCAGGCCAGTACATCTCCCATGTCAATTCTAAGTATCCAGGCTCAGTGAATGATGCCTTTATCCTGAGTAATAGTAGTATCCCAAATGTGATGGGCCAACTCCGAGGCACAGGGTGTGGCTAATAGGTGAGCCCTATTTCCCACTCAGTGGATGTTGGTGTATGGGTATGGTGTGGGCCATAATGGTTAGTGTGGGGCTAACAGTCGTCCCTCGATATTTGCAGGTGACTCTGGTCATCCCAACCTCTACTGACTTCTGACCCGTGTGAGGAATCCCAGGACAAGGGCAGAGGAACATTACAGTGAGGCACATGGGCAAAGAAGAAGGATGATTGAACGTACAATTGGCCTCCTGAAGGCCAGGTTTCGGTGCCTCTATCTAACAGGTGGATCCCTGTGCTACTCACCCAAGAAGGTCTGCCAGATCATCGTGGCATGTTGTATGTTGCACATCGTTGCCTTGAGACGCCATATGCCTTTTCTGCAGTAGGAGGAGGCTGAAGATGGCCGTGTGGCAGCAGTGTACCCTGTGGCTAGTGAGGATGAGGAGGCAGAGGATGAGGATGAGGACAACAGAAGTCCAGTGATTCGTCAATACTTCCAATGACACACAGGCAAGACAGTTTAACTGCACATTTCATTGACAGGTTAAGGTTTGACATTGTCACTGGCAGGCTGTGAATTCCTACTTCTATGCCCACTCACTCTACCCTTTGGCATCTCTTTTTGCAGATGTTGGTGCCCCACTATTGATCCTGGAGTGTATACTGAAGCCAAATATGGGTCTTTCCTATGTAAACATTACTGTACAGTTGAATTGCAATGTTTAAACTTTGTTACACATATACATACTTAAATCATTTGACATACTCCATACATGTATTTTGTAAAGTGTGTTTATTGCAGTGCTCTGCCGAAAAGGGGGAAGTGCAATGGGCTGGGGGGATGATGGAGGAAAGTCCAGGTTAGAGTCCAGTCTATTTATAGCACAGGTGCAATGTCAAAGGGGGCATAGGAAGGGGAGCAATGGCAGTTCAAGGTGGACAGGGTAACAGAGTGGGACACAAGGGTGACAATCAGGAGAGTCTCATTTTCTGGCTTGGTTTTGGCAATAGTCTCTGGCTTCTTCCTGGATTGCAGGGAACGTTTGTGGGGTTGTTCTCCTTCTGCAGGGGGAGGGGTGCTGGTGGCCTGTTGGTCCTGTGGCGGTGCCTCCTGTCCACTAGCGGCAGCGCAGGTGAAGGGCTGTTCAGTAGTCTAGCTAGTGGCAGGGGCCCCTGGTGTGACACTGCCTCCCTCATACTGTTGCTCATGTCTGCCAGCACCCCTGCAATGGAGACCAGGGTGGTGTTAATGGACTTCAATTCCTCCCTGATCCCCAGGTACTGTCCCTCCTGCAGCTGCATGTTCTCCTGCAACTTATCCAGGATCTGGCCCATTGTATCCTGGGAATGTTGGTATGCTCCCAGGATCGCAGTGAATGCCTCCTGGAGAGTCAATTCCCTGGGCCTGTCCTCCCCCTGGCGCACAGCACTCCTCCCAGTTTCCCTATTGTCCTGTGCCTCTGTCCCCTGAACCGTGTGCCCACTGACCCCAGGTCACTGATTGCCCTGGGTTTGTGGTATGCCCTGGGGTCCCTGTAGTGGTGGACACACTGCTGATTGACGTGTCCTGGCGACAGAGGTATAGGTACACTGGGTGGGTGATGTGCTGATGTTTCCTGAGGGGGGAGGCTCTGTGGTGATGTGAGACTGTGCCGGGGTAACCGACTGTCCGGAGGTCCATGATGGACCAGGTTTGTCATCCAAACCCAGGTGACCAGAGTCGCTGTCATCACTGTGGGCCTCTTCTGTGGGGGGACTGGATGTTGCTGGCACCTCTTATCCAGTGACATTGGCTGGGATACCTGTGGGGATGTAAATGTAGTGTTATTGTTTCTGTATGTGACATATTGTGCATGGGTGGGTTGCCCTCTATGGTTGTAATTGCCCTGGCAACTTTGCCTTGTGTGAGTTGTTATTTGGTGGGTTAGCTGATTGTCTCTAGTGTGCATGCTTTAGTGATGAGTGTCCATGCAGTGCTGCGAGGGGTATCCATACATTGATACAGCATGCAGTGCTTGGCATTGGAATGAGTGAGATGTGATGGTAGGGTATGTGGGATGGAATGGAGTGAGTGATGGGAGTGAGGGTGAGGGTATTTTATGGCATGCAGTTAGGGGGGTGAAAATATTAGAGAGCTGACTTACCAGAGTCCAGTCCTCCTCCTACTCCGGCCAGGCCCTCAGGATGCATGATTGCCAAGACTTGCTCCTTGTAGGAGGCTGGCCTGGTTTGTAGTGGGTACCTTGGGTACTTACACCTTATACCAGGTCCAGTTATCCCATATTAGTGAAGTAGTGGTGTTCTAGCAGCTTAGGCTGATAGAGGTAGCTATAGCAGAGCAGATTAGGCTGAACTAGGAGACATGCAAAGCTCATGCAATACCACTTATAGTTACTCAGTACCTATACACAAGTAAAGACAATACTCAGTGTTACCAAAAATAAAGGTAGTTTATTTGGGTGACACAGTGCCAAAAATACCTTAGAGGCAATACTTCTTCTGGAGGTAAGTATTATACACAATATATACACTAGACACCAAAATAAGGTAAGTAATTAGACATAGGATAGTGCAAACAATAGGAAATGCTGTTGAATATAATGGGAGAAAATAGGTCTAGGGGCAACACAAACCATATACTAAGAAAGTGGAATGCGAATCACAAATTCCCCCCTAGACAAGTGTAGTGTGTGCAGAATCGCTGGGAGAGTCAGAATACAGTAAAGGTAAGTAAAGTACCCCACCCCAGAGCCCAGAAAAGCAGGAGTAAAGTACTACAAGTTTCCTTAGAACACACTACACCTCGTGATTGGGATTTTGAAGTAACCGACCAAGTCTGCAAACAACACCTGCTAGATTCCTGGACCTGAAGACCTTCAAAAGAAGGGGACCAAGTCAAGAAGTCGGAAGAAGTTCCAGGAAGGGCAGGAGCCCCTGCCAACCCAGAAGAGGGTGCAAACGAAGAATCTCCGGTTCGTCGAAGACTGCAGGAAAGCACCCTAGGAAGATGCCAGCGGGTTCCTGCATGATACAAAGGATGGCCCACGACGTGAAGATGGATGCAGATGTGATTTTGTGTTGGAAGTCACCAACAAAGCCTTGGTTATGACAAAAGTGAGTTTTGTGTCAAAATGCCACTGGCTGGAACCAGGGGGGGCCTGGGGGCCTCAACTCTGTGTGAGGAGGCAGAGGGGGCTCTCAGCACTTTAGAGAGCCCTCACGATGCCAGGCAGCACCCGTGAGAGTCCCAGGACATGGGGACGAAGGAGGTGCAAAACCTGGTTGGTGCAGTACAACAAAGGAAGTTCCAACGCCGGCAGAGAACAACTCAGCGAGTTGAGCATTGGAGGATGGAGTGCTGGGGTCCTGGGCCAGGCTGTGCATAAAGGGATTTTGCAAATAGTGCACAGAGGCCTCAGGAGGTGAAGAAGACGCAGTACACCGGGGTACCATCGTTCTCAGGGAAGGCAAGGTCTTACCTCCTGCAAATTGCATCAGCAGGACCTCAGGACAGTCTATGTTGATGGGGTCCACCCTCCGTGTCCTTAGGAGCACGGTCATTGCTGTTAGAGGAGTCCAAGAATACCAGTTGTTGTCCTGGAAGGTGCCTGCGTAAGCAGGGGAGTGACTCCGTCACCCCACAGGAGAATTCTGTGGTCCTTCTGATGCAGGATGAGGACAGGGAGGCCCCAGAGTGTGCACACCATGGAAACTGTTACAGTTGCTGGCTGGAGCTGAAATTGCACAGGAAAAGGTTCCCTTGTGGATACTTTGTTGCTGTTACAGCAGTTCCTGGAGCAGGCTGCAGTTGATCCGAGGTCAGAGGATGAAGTAGTAGTTGCAGAGGATTCCTGAAGGAAACTTGCAAGCAGAATCTGAAAAGGACCCACAGGAGAGACCCTAATTGGCCCTGAAAGGTGGATTGGCTACCTTATCAGGTGAGGACCTATCAGGAGGGGTATCTGATGTCACCTGTTGGCACTGGCCACTCAGAGGCCTCCAGAGTGCCCCCACACCTTGCAAAGCAAGATGGCTGAAGTCTGGGACACACTGGAGGAGCTCTGGGCACCACCCCTAGGGTGGTGGTGAACAGGGGAGTTGTCACTCCCCTTTCCTTTGTCGAGTTTCAGTCAGAGCAGGGGACAAGGGGCCCCTGAACCGTTGTAGACTGGCCTCTGCAAAGAGGGCACCATCAGTGCCCTTCAAAGCATTTCGAGAGGCTGGGGGAGGCTACCCCTCCCCAGCCTGTAACACCTATTTCCAGAGGGAGAGGGTGTAACACCCTGCTCTCAGAGGAAATGCTTTGTTCTGCCTTCCTGGGACTGGGCTGCCCAGACCCCAGGAGGGCATAACCCTGTCTGTGAGGTGGCAGTAGCTGTAGCTGCAGTGCAAGCCTCAGAGAGCTAGTTTGGCAGTACTGAGGGTCCATAGTGGAGAACCCAGGATGCATGGAATTGGCTCCCCAATACCATATTTGGAATTGGGGGACGATTCCTTGATCTTAAACATGTTACATGGCCATATTTGGTGTTACCATTGTGAAGCTACATATAGGTATTGACTTATATGTAGTGCACGCATGTAATGGTGTCCCCGCACTCACAAAGTCTGGGGCAATGGCCCTGTACTATGTGGGGGCACCTTTGCTAGTGCAAGGGTGCCCTCACACTTAGTAACTTTGCACCTAACCTTCAGCAAGTGAAGGTTAGACATATAGGTGACTTATAAGTTACTTAAGTGCAGTGAAAATGCTGTGATATAATGTGTGCGGTTTTTCACGCAGAATGCAATGCCAGGCCTGTGCAAGGATTTGTCTGAGCCCCCTATGGGTGACAAAAGAAATGCTGCAGCCCATTTTTATCTCCTGGAACCCCAATGCCCTGGGTACCTAGGTACCATATACTAGGGACTTATAATAGGGGTCCAGTGTGCCAATTGAAATTGGTAAATGAAGTCACTAGCCTACAGTGACAAATATAAAAACAGAGAGAGCATAAGCACTGATGTTATGATTAGCAGAGCCTCAGTTACACAGTCAAGCACTATACAGACACAAACATTAGGCCATAAACTATGAGCACTGGGATCCTGACCAGCAGGATCCCAGTGAGACAGGTAAAAGCATACTGACATACAGGTAGAAAATGGGGGTAACATGCCAAGGAAGATGGTACTTTCCTACACAACCCTCCCCCCCAAACGAGGGACAATAAGGCTAACCTTCCCCATATGAGTCTTCATTGTCTAAGTGGAACTATCTGGAGAGCCCATCTGCATTGAAGTGGGTACTCCCAAGTCTATGTTCCACTGTATAGTCCATTCCCTGTAGGGAAATGGACCACCTCAACAAATTGGTGTTTTCACCTTTCATTTGTTTAAGCCATAATAGAGGTTTGTGGTCTGTCTGAACAATTAAGTGAGTCCCAAACAAGTAGGCTCTCAGCTTCTTTAGTGCCCAGACCACAGCAAAGGCCTCCTTCTCAATGGCAGACCAACACTTTTCTCCAGGGGCCAATCTCCTGCTAATAAAAGCAACAGGTTGATCCTGGCCCTCTAAGTTCAGTTGTGATAGTACAGCCCCTACCCCTAATTCAGAAGCATCTGTTTGAACAATTAATTTTTTGGAGTAGTTTGGGCTTTTTAAGACAGGTGCAGAGAACATTGCCTGCTTAAGCTCCTCAAAAGCTTTCTGACAGCTAGCTGTCCACAATACCTTTTTAGGCATTTTCTCACTGGTGAGGTCATTAAGAGGTGCTGCAATGGAGCCATAGTTCATAACGAACCCCCTGTAATACCTAGTGAACCTAAGTAGGCTCTTACCCGGATCTGAGTTGTATGGGGAGCCTAGTCCATAATGGTCTGAATCTTCAGCTGAAGTGGTGCAATCTGTTCTCCGCCTACCAGGTGGCCTAAATAAACCACTTTCCCCTGCCCTATCTGGCCCTTTGAAGCCTTGATATTTAGGCCTGCCTTTTGCAGGGCCACCAAACCTTTCCAGAGGTAGACCAGGTGATCATCCCAGGTAGAGCTAAAGACAGCAATATCATACAAATACGCTGCACTAAAAGCTTCCAAACCTTGGAGGACTGTATTCACCAGCCTCTGAAAAGTGGCAGGTACATTTTTCAAACCAAAGGGCAGAACTGTGAATTGATAGTGCTCTCCTATGGTAGAAAATGCAGTTTTTGCTTTAGCATCTTCTGACATTTTGATCTGCCAATACGCTGCAGTCAAATCAAAAGTGCTTAGATACTTGGCAGATGCCAGTGTATCTATTAGCTCATCTGCCCTGAGAAAAGGGTGAGCATCTGTTTTAGTTACTGTATTGAGACCCCATTAGTCCACACAAAACCAAATTTCTCTCTTTCCTTCTTTGCTATGCGATTTGGGGACAAGCACCACTGGACTGGACCAGGGGCTATCAGAAGGCTCAATAACTACAAGGTCTAAAATTTTCTGAACTTCAGCTTTTATGCAATCTCTGACATGGTCAGGTTGCCTGTAAATTTTACCTTTGACAGGTAAACTGTCTCCAGTGTCAATTGTATGTTCACACCAAGTAGTTGTACTAGGTGTGAGTGAGAAGAGTTCTGAAAACTGATCAAGTAGATTTTTACAGTCTTCCTTCTGCTCAGCAATAAGGCAGTCTGCTAGAACCACTCCTTCCACTAAGCCATGAGCTTCATTGTTGGAGAAGAGATCAGGGAGAGGGTCACTCTTCTTCCTGTCCTTCATCTGTAGCCATGAGCAGGGTTAAGTCAGCCCTGTCATAGTAAAGGCTTTAGGCGATTGACATGAAGTACCCTAAGGGGGATTCTGGAAGTGCCCAGGTCCACCAGGTAGGTGACCTCACCTTTTTTTTTCTACAATCAGATGGGGTCCACTCCATTTGTCCTAGAGTGCTCGTGGGGCCACATGCTCCAATACCCACACCTTCTGCCCTGGGTGGTACTCTGTCAGGACAGCCTTCTGGTCAAACCATTGCTTTTGGAGCTCTTGGTTGGCCTGAAGGTTTTTGATGGCCTTTTTCATGTACTCAACCATTCTACTTCTCAGGTCAAGTACTTAGTTCACAATGTCTTGTTTTGGAGCTTTTAATGGGTGTTCCCAACCCTCCCTAACAAGAGCAAGGGGACCCCTAACAGGGTGACCGAATAGGAGTTCAAAGGGGCTGTAGTCCACTCCTTTTTGGGGTATCTCCCTGTAGGCGAAAAGGAGGCGTGAATATAGGACATCCCATCTCCTTCTGAGTTTTTCAGAGAGTCCCATAATCATACTGAGTTCTATTAAACCTCTCAACCAGTCCATTAGTTTGTGGATGATAAGGGGTGGTGAACTTGAGGTAACACCACACTCCTTCCACATTGCTTTTATGTATTCAGACATTAAGTTACTACCTCTTTCTGACACCACTTCCTTAGGGAAGCCCACCCTGGAAAAGATTCCCAGGACGGCCTTTGCCACTGCAGGAGCTGTAGTGATCCGTAAGGGGATAACTTCTGGATACCTTGACGCATGGTCTACCACCACAAGGATAAACCTATTGCCAGAAGCTGTTGGAGGGTCAAGGGGGCCAACAATATCAACTCCCACCCTTTCAAAGGGCACCCCAACCACTGGCAGTGGGATCAAGGGGGCCTTTGGGGTGCCACCAGTCTTGCCACTGGCTTGGTAGGTGACACAGGAGTAACAAAACCCCTTTGTGTCTTCTGACATATGGGGCCAGTGAAAATGTGGAATAAGTCTGTCCCATGTTTTACTCTGGCCTAAATGCCCAGCTAAAGTGATGTCATGAGCCAAAGTTAGAAGGAATTCCCTGTACTGAAGGGGGGTGACAAGTCTTCTGGTAGCACCAGGTTTAGGGTCCCTTGCTTCAGTATAAAGGAGATTATTCTCCCAATAAACTCTATGTGTGTCAGTGACATCACCTTTTTGCTGCTTGACAGCTTGCTGGTTGAGGCCCTCCACTGTGAAACAGGTTTGCTCTGCCACACTCAGCTCTTCCCTGGCAGGCCCCACTGAACCCAAAAGCTCAGCTGTATCAGCTTCAAGGTCCTCTGGTGTTGGTTCTACACTGGGAGAGAATTTGTCTTCCTCAAAAGGGGACTCATCTGTGGAGGGTGGGATAGTGGACAAGGGTTTGCCCTTCTTACCCCTAGTTGTTGGGAGCACATGGTCCATTATTCCAGGATCCAATTTTCCCTGTCCTCTTTGTAACATTGCTGCAAGGGCCTCCAACTCCACTTCAGCCCAAGTTGAAGTCTCCAAATCATTGCCTAGCAGACATTCTACAGGTAAATCAGTGTCTACCACTACTTTTTTGGACCAGTACCTCCCCAGTTGAGATTCACAACAGCCATGGGGTAGCTTACAGTGTTGCTATGGGCTGGTGACCAAGTAGGTGCTGCTCAGGGGCAACCAGTTTTTCCATCACCACAGTGACACTGGCACCTGTGTCTCTGTAGGCCTCAAGCTGAACACCATTAATCGGGATAGCTGAATGTACTTATCCATATTAAGGGGACAAGCAACTAAAGTGGCTAGGTCACTGCCACCATCAGAGACTAAAACAGCCTCAGTGATCTCTCTAACTAGACCAACCCTAACTACATTACCAATGGTGAACTCAGCTACACCCTTTGATTGGCTATTACTAGTGTTTTTCCCACCAACACTGCTATTTCTAGGGCCACTAGTGGTTGCAGTTAGGGTTGTGGTAGTGGGAGGTTTGGTGTTTTTCTTTGGACAATGACTGTCAGTTGCCCAATGGCCTTTGGCTTTACACATATAACACCAAGGTTTCTTATTTTGTGAGAAGAGGATTTGGACCCTTCAACCCCAGAGGATTTTTGTCCTGCATCATCCTCTCTGACAATAAGGAGTCTGCCTCTCCCCTTGCCAGAGAAGGATAATCAAAGGATAGCAGCCCACTGTACATGAGGCACCATGTGAACTTTGCAGGCCCTCTCAAGTGCAGTAAACCACTTGCAGATGTCATCACCATCCTTGTTAGGAGGGACAACTTTGTGCAGATTTCTAGAATCAAATGAAGGTTCCCTAACATTTGTATTTCTGAAACTGCTGCTGCCACCATGGGGAACTAACCCCAAACCCTGCCTCTCTTTCTCCACAGCCATGGATTCCCTGTCTAAGGCCAACTGTTGCTGCATTAGCCTCAGTCTGGCCTCCTCTAACCTCAGATTTCTGAGTGCTTTATTTGGGGACTGGTCCTCAGGGTTAGAATTATGTGAAGCCTCTGAAACAGAGGTAATATGAAAGTGTGCAGAGACAGCTCTATCTCTGACAGGGGCCACTCTAGTGACCTGGCCTCTAGTGGTGAAGGGAGCCCTCCTTGTGTGTGAGACCTTCACACTACAATTTATACTAGGTGGGTTTTGACAGATAGATCTGTGGAAGGACCCTCCCCAGGATTGTCAGTTTGCTCCTCTGAGCCTTCCTGGTTGGAATCATCCTCTACCTCTTCCTACCTATGATCTGGACCAGTGCTGAGTCCCTGGTCATCCTGAAAAAGAAGATTTAAGAGGAATTCCTCACTGGGGTTCTTCCCAATCCCCAAACTTCTTTCAATACAGAGACCCCTCAAACTTTTAAAGTTAAGATTTTCATCTGTTGTTTTCACAACTCTATGGGTAGCATCTACAGAAGACATATTGAAAGAGAAACAAAAAGTTTGGGAAAGTGAATAAAAGGTTAGTAAAATAACAGAGCTAACATTTTAGAGAAAAGTAAAAAACAACTTTTCAAGACTTTGTAAAAATGTTTGCAAAGTTAAACAGAACCTTTAGAAAGTTGGAAAATTACTTCTAAGTATATATTATATATGCTCTAAGAATTGGAGCAAGTTTTTATTGTGAAAAGCACAGGTAACAAAGTGGTAAAGCTATTGGAAGTACTTATCCCACCGATGCCACCAATGTAGGAGGCTGGCCTGGTTTGTAGTTGGTACCTTGAGTACTTACACCTTATACCAGGTCCAGTTATCCCCTACTAGTGAAGTAGTAGTGTTCTAGCAGCTTAGGCTGATAGAGGTAGCTATAGCAGAGCAGCTTAGAGTGAACTAGGAGACATGCAAAGCCCATGCAATACCACTTATAGTTACACAGTACTTATACAGAAGTAAAGACAATACTCAGTGTTACCAAAAATAAAGGTAGTTTATTTGGGTGACAGAGCACCAAAAATATCTTAGAGACAAAACTCCTTCCGGAGGTAAGTATTATACACAATATATACACGAGACACCAGACACCAAAATAAAGTAAGTAATTAGACATAGGATAGTGCAAACAAAAGGAAATGCTATAGAATGCAATGGGAGAAAATAAGTCTAGGGGCAACACAAACCATATATTAAGAAAGTGGAATGCGAATCACAAATTCCCTCCTGGAAAAGTGTAGTGTGTGCAGAGTTTCTGGGAGAGTAAGAATACAGTAAAGGTAAGTAAATTACCCCACCCCAGAGCCCAGAAAAGAAGGAGTAAAGTACTACAAGTTTCCTTAGGACACACTACACCTCGTGATTGGGATTTTGCAGTAACTGACCAAGTCTGCAAACAACAACTGCTGGATTCCTGGACCTGAAGACCTGCAAAAGAAGGCGACCAAGTCCAGGAGTCAGAAGAAGTTCCAGGAAGGGCAGGAGCCCCTGCCAACCCAGAAGAGGGTGCAAAAGAAGAGTCCCCGGTTACTTGAGGACTGCAGGAATGCACCCAGGAAGATGCCAGCGGGTTCCTTCATGATGCAAACGATGTCCCACAACGTGAAGATGGATGCACACATGATTTTGTGTTGGAAGTCGCCAACAAGCCTTGGTTATGACAAAAGTGGCGCTGGCTGGACCCAGGAGGGGCCTGGAGGCCTCAACCCTGTGTGAGGAAGAAGAAGGGGCTCTCAGCACTTTAGAGAGTCCTCAGGATGCCAGGCAGCACGCATGGGAGTCCCAGGACACAGGGACAAAGAGGTGCAAAACATGGTTGACGCATCACAATAAAGGAAGGTCGCATGCAGCTGGAGAACAACTCAGTGAGATGAGTGTCTCAGGATGGCGAGCTGGGGACCTTGGCCAGGCTGTGCTTGAAGGAATTTTGCAAATAGTGCACAGAGGCCTCAGGAGGTGAAGAAGATGCAGTACACAGGGGTACCATCGCTCTCAGGGAAAGCAAGGTCTTACCTCCTCCAAATTGCGTCAGCTGGACCTCAGGACAGTCTATGTCGAAGGGGTCCACCCTCTGTGTCCTTAGGAACATGCTTGTTGCTGTGAGAGGAGCCCAAGGGTACCGGTCATCGTCTTGGAAGGTGCCTGCGTGAGCAGGGGAGTGACTCCATCACCCCACAGGAGATTTCTGTGGTGCTTCTGGTGCAGTTGCTGGCTGGAACTGAATTTGTAGAGGAAAATTATCCCTTGTGGATACTTTGCTGCTGTTACAGCGGTTCCTGGAGCAGGCTGCGGTTGATCCGAGGTCAGAGGATGAAGTAGTTGTTGCAGAATATTCCTGAAGGAAACTTGCAAGCAGAATCTGAAGAGAACCCACAGGAGAGACCCTAAATATCCCTGAGATGGGGATTGGCTACGTTATCATGTAAGGACCTATCAGGATGGGTCTCTGACGTCACCTGCTGGCACTGGCCACTCAGAGCCCTCTAGAGTGCCCACACACCTTGCAAAGCAAGATGGCTGAAGTCTGGGACACACCGGAGGGGCTCAGGGCACCACCCCTAGGGTGGTGATGGACAGGGGAGTGGTCACTCCCCTTTCCTTTGTCCAGTTTCACGCCAGAGTAGGGGACAAAGGGTCCATGAAATGGTGTAGACTGGCTTATGCAAGGAGGGCACCAGCTGTGCTCTTCAAAGAATTTCCAGAGGCTGGGGGAGGCTACCCCTCCCCAGGCTGTAACACCTATTTCCAAAGGGATACCTGGCTCTCAGAGGAAATGCTTTGTTCTGCCTTCCTGGGACTAGGCTGCCCAGACCCCAGGAGGGCAGAACCCTATGTGTGAGGCGGCAGCAGCTGTAGCTGCAGTACAAGCCTCGGAGAGCTGGTTTGACAGTACTGAGGGTCCATAGTGGAGCCCCCAGGATGAATGGAATTGGTTCCCCAATACTAAATTTGGAATGGGGGAACACTTCCATGATCTTAGACATATTACATGGCCATATTTGGAGTTACCATTGTGAAGTAACATATAAGTATTGACCTATATGTAGTGCATGCGTGTAATTGTGGCCCCGCACTCACAAAGTCTGGGGAAATGGCCCTGAACTATGTGGGGGCACTTTTGCTAGTGTAAGGGTGCCCTCACACTTAGTAACTTTGCACCTAACCTTCAGCAAGTGAAGGTTAGACATATAGGTGACTTAAAAGTTACTTAAGTGCAGTGAAAATGGATGTGAAATAACACGTGCGTTATTTCACGCAGGATGCAATGACAGGCCTGTGCAAGAACTTGTCTGAGCTCCCTATGGGTGGCAAAAGAAATGCTGCAGCCCATATGGATCTCTTGGAGCACCAATGCCCTGGGAACCTAGGTACCATATACTAGGGATTTATAAGGGGGGTCCAGTGTGCCAATTGGAATTGGTAAATGAAGTCACTAGCCTACAAGGCCAAATTTAAAAGCAGAGAGAGCGTAAGCACTGATGTTCTGATTAGCAGAGCCTCGGTGACACAATCAAGCATTATACAGACATAAATTAGGCCATAAACTATGAGCACTGGGGTCCTGGCCAGCAGGATCCCAGTGAGACAGGCAAAAACATACTGACATACCGGTACAAAATGGGGGTAACATGCCAAGGAAGGTACTTTCCTACACTCCTCCCATGTTGTTAGTTGTGGTGAGGAGTTGGGGGTTCACTGCCAGTCCTATGTACTGCGAGCTTGTGTCTTTGTGGAACGCACCTTCCCCCATAGGTCATTCCACCTCTTCCTGATGGCATCCGTTGTTCTGGGGTGCTGTCCCATAGCATTGACCCTGGCCACGATCCTCTGCCATAGCTCCTTCTTCCTAGCAATGGATATCTGCTGCACCTGTGATCGAAATAGCTGTGGCTCTACCCGGATGATTTCCTCCACCAGGACCCTTAGCTCTTCCTCAGAGAATCTGGGGTGTCGTTGTGGTGCCATGGGAGTAGTGTGAGTGGTGTGGGTGAGGGTGTGTAGGGTGATGTGTTGGGGTGTGTGATGTAAAGTGTGTGGGAGATGTATAGGTGATGGTGGTATGTGAAACTGGTTATGTGAGTGCTCTTGCTGTCTCTCTGTTGACAATTGTTTGTTGTTGTAAGGGGTTGTAGGTAATGTGGGTGTGTGTTTTATAGTGGTGTGGGTGTGGTGTGGTGTGTATATGTGTGTCAGGTGTGTGTAGTTTGAATTGACCAATGTGGTGTTGTTTTGTATGTGTGTGTGTATTTGAGTGCGGCGGTATGTACCGCCAATGGTTTACCGCCACTGAATGTCCGCCATGGTGATTCGTGGGTCATAATGTTGTGGGCGTAGTTCTGTTGGTGTAATGGTGTGGGTTTTGATACCGCTAGTTTATAACTGACCTTTGGTGTGTCAGATTTTTGTGTGTGACTGTATAGTGACGGATTGGTATGTGTGTGTCATAATACGGTAAACGGACAAACACCGCGGCGGCGGTATGTTGGCGGCAGTCAGCGCGGTGTTATGTGGAATTTACCGCCAATGTCATAATGAGGGCCACAGTGTCCATTTCCATGCCACATGTGTGGCTTATCTGAGCAACATTCACCTCCATTGCTCTAATGGGACAAATATCACTTGGTGAAGTGTGCATAGTGGAACTGCTTCCAGTGTGACATGAGTATTTCCATGTCACTTTCTCCAATCTATTTTACTTTTTGTTAGGAACAATGCAGGATTTTGGAGCATCATTTCTAATTGTGGAATCATTATCTATGTGACAAATAGATATGTGCATGACTGTAGGAAAGTATCATTTTTCTTGGCATGTTACCCCCAATTTTACATGCATGTAGGTATATTTTTGCCTGTCTCACTGGGATCCTGCTAGCCAGGACCCCAGTGATCATAGTTTGTGGCCTAATGGTTATGCCTGTGTAGTGCCTAACTGTGTCACTGAGGCTCTGCTAATCAGAACCTCAGTGCTCATGCTCTCTCTGCCTTTAAATTTAACACTATAGGCTAGTGACTACATTTACCAATTCTAATTGGCATTCTGGACCCCCCTTATAAGTCCCTAGTATATGGTACCTAGGTACCCAGGGCATTGGGGTTCCAGGAGATCCATATGGGCTGCAGCAATTTGTTTGCCACCCATAGGGAGCTCAGACCAACCCTTACACAGGACTGCCATTGCAGCCTGCATGAAATGAAGCACACGTTATGTCACAGCCATTTTCACTGCACATAAGTAACTTATAAGTCACCTATATGTCTAACCTTCACTTGCTGAAGGCTAGGTGCAAAGTTACTAAGTGTGAGGGCACTCTTGCACTAGCAAAGGTGCCCCCACATAGTTCAGGGCCATTTCCCTGGACTTTGTGAGTGCGGGGACACCATTATACGCGTGCAATACATATAGGTCAATACCTATTTGTAGCTTCACAATGGTAACTCCAAATATGGGGCCAGATGTACGAAAGTTTTGCGAGTCACAAATGGGTTGCAGCGATATTTGCGATCTCGCAAAAAGCGAAATGGTATGTTCCAATGCCATTTCGGAGTTCCAAATAGCGATGCGACCCATTACCGACTCACACAAAGTGCGACTTGAAATTGCGACTCGCAATTACTAAGTCGCAAATTGCGAGTTGCAAACCGAATGCACAAGGCAGTCGCAAAAAGGCCGTTTTGCATACCCAGATTAGCACTGATTCCGAACAGGTGGTAACCAGAACCAAAGTATGAAAGGAGACAACAAAGGCATCTGGGTTTCTCAAAATGGCTGCACTATACGTGATTGCATGGAGAAGGAGAATCCAGGCTGCCCAGCAGAGGAGGAGGAGGCAGAGACAGGAGAGGATATACCGAACCAGGCAGATACTATTTCAACAAACTGAGGATGAGATTTATGATAAATACAGACTGAGCAGCACAGTTATCCTAGAGATCATTGAACTGCTGAAACCTCAACTTGAACGCCAGACAAGGCGCAGCTCCTCCATCACCACACATGTGCAAGTGCTCTGCTGTAGGAGGCTGGGCTGGCTTATAGTGGGTACCTGATGGTACTTACACCTTGTGCCAGGTTCAGTTATCCCTTATTAGTAGATTAGAAGTGTACTAGCAGCTTAGGCTGAACTAGGAGACATGCAAAGCTCCTACTATCACAAGAAAACATAATACTCAGAGTTACAAAAAATAAAGGTACTTTATTTTAGTGACAATGGGGGTCATTACAACATTGGCGGTAAAAGGCACTTACCGCCGTGCAGAAGACCACCAATACACCGCCACGGCGGCGGCATTCCGCCACAGCTATTATGACCCACATCTTGGAATCCGCCGAAATTTAGACACCCACACAACACCGCCACACCAAAGGTCAGTGATAAACTGGCGGAAACAAAACCTCCACCTCCACGCCAACAGAAACACGCCCATGCTATTACGACCCACGAATCCACGCGACGGTCTTTCAACCGCGGTATTCCATTGGCGGTACACCCGCGCGCTCAAAATACACACACATCTATAAAACACCGCCACATTGGACAATTACAAATACACACACCTGATAGACATACAAACAACACTCCCACACACCCAATACAATATAAAACACACACCCACATCACCCACAAACCCCTACGACAAAAAATTAGACACGAAGGCGACAGAGAGAGAGCACAGAATAGACAACCCCACTACACAGAGGCACACAACACCATCACCCACACAACATCCACGCACAAAACACCACACACCACTACACTCACCACAACCATCACCACATACACCACCCCACACATCACACACACCACCCCATGTCACGCCAAAGACACCCCCGCTTCTCTGAGGAGGAGCTCAGGGTCATGGTGGAGGAAATCGTCCGGGTAGAGCCACAGCTATTTGGCTCACAGGTACAGCACACATCAATAGCCAGGAAGATGGAGTTATGGCGCAGAATAGTGGACAGGGTCAACGCCGTGGGACAGCACCCAAGAAATGGGGAGGACATCAGGAAGAGGTGGAACGACCTACAGGGGAAGATGTGTTCAACGGTCTCCAGGCACAACATCGCGGTACAGCAGACTGGCGGCGGACCCCCACCTCCTCCCCCACAACTAACAACATGGGAGGAGCAAGTCTTGACCATCTTGCATCCTGAGGGCCTCGCAGGAGTCGGTGGAGAATGGGACACTGGTAAGTCAATTCGTAACTATCATATCCCCCACCCTACCTGCATGCTATCACACACTCCCTCCCTCACCCCGTCCCCTATCCCTACAACTCCTCACTAATGTACCCATGACACCAACCACCCATCCCAACACCAAGCCCTGCATGACACAACTAAGCATGGACACCCCTCACTAAAGAATGCCCACTGCACATACGCAGTACCCCCCCAACCATCATCACAAAAACCCACACACCGGAATGCTTGCACTGGGGTACACAAACACCCACCCATTGCACACCATTACACACACACATGCAATAATCATGCTCTTATGCCCCTGCAGGCACCCGAAGGACCGTCACCACACCAGAGGGTCCAGACAACACCACTCCACCACCAGAAGAGGCCCACAGTGACGAGAGCAGCTCTGCCCTACTGGATCCTGATGACCAGCCCGGACTATCGTGGGCCTCGGGACAGTCGGTTCCCCTTGCACAGGCACAGCCCAACACTGACCTTCCACCCTCTGGTAACACCAGCACAGCACCCACCCAGAGGGCCCAAACCTCCCTACCCAGGACAGGTCAATCAGCGGTGTGTCCACCACTACAGGGCACCCAGGGTAACCCACCACCCCAACAACAACAGGGACCTGGGGGCAGTGGTAGTGGGCACACGGTCCAGGGGATGGAGGCACAGGAACACAGGGGAACTGGGAGGGCTGCTGTGCGACAGGGGGCGGACAGGCCAAGGGAACCCACTCTCCACGAGGCCCTATCCTCCATCATGGGAGCATACCACGACTCCCAGGAGACGATGGCGACGGTTCTGGACAAGTTGAAGGAGACCCTGCGCCTGCAGGACGAACTGTATTTGGGGTTCAGGGAGGAGCTCAGGACCATCAGTTCCGCCCTGGGCACCATCGTAGGGGTGCTGAAGGACATACAGACGAGGGGTGCTGAAGGACATACAGACGACCTTGAGGGACACCGTGGCACTCCAAGGGGCCCCTGACACTAGCCAGGACGATGAAATGCCCACCATCTCCGCCGGCGCTAGTGGACAGGACGCCCCGCCACAGGACCACCACACCAGCACCCCATCCCCTGCAGACGGACAACCACCACGCAAGCGGTCCCTGAGATCCAGGAACAGGACAGAGCAAGATGGCAAGACCCCCGCCAGGAAATGAGACCACCCTGATTGTCCCCCCACTGTCCCACTTTGTCACCCTGTCCATACTTTAACTGCCCCAGCTCCACTTCCTATGCCCAGATGGGCAGTGCACCTGTGAGACTAATATACTGGACTCTGCCATGGACATTCCTCCACCATCACCCATCACCATTTTCCAACCCCCTCCCATTTCTGAGCACTTTAATAAACACCCTTGAAACACAAAACAATCTGGAGTCAGTCTGTGATTTAGTAAAAATGTATTATCAATGATAGTGTCATAATGGGTGTACCACTCTAACGCTAACATACCTATGTCACACATCACAAGCCCTTGAAGGATGCAAGCAGTTGACACGTAGGTAACCACACCTGTGAAACCGTAATGGAAGGGTACAACTCAGTTACGAAATGTTGACTCAAATCGAAAAACAGGATAGAGTTAGACGTGTGTAAGTTAATGTAATGCTAAAAATGAAAATGTTCTCACCTGTGTCTCATTGGAAATATTGCTGTATGACTGACTCCCTGTTGTCGTTGTCTTCTTCATCAGCTGCATCCTCATCACTGTCCACAGGCTCCACAGGCTCCACAGCTGCTACAACACCGTCATCTGGATCATTCTCCTGCAGAAAAGGCACCTGGCGTCTCAAAGCCAAATTATGGAGCATGGAGTAGGCAATGATGATGTCGCACACCTTCTTCGGTGAGTAGAATAGGGATCCACCTGTCATATGGAGGCACCTGAACCTGGCCTTCAGGAGGCCGAAGGTGCGTTCGATCACCCTCCTAGTCCGCCCATGGGCCTCATTGTACCGTTCCTCTGCCCTGGTCCTGGGATTCCTCACTGGGATCAATAGCCAGGACAGGTTCGGGTAACCAGAGTCCCCCAATAGCCATACACGGTGCCTCTGGAGTTGACCCATCATATCAGGGATGCTGCTATTCCGCAGGATGTAGGCGTCATGCACTGAGCCAGGGAACATAGCATTTACCTGGGAGATGTACTGGTCTGCCAAGCAGACCATCTGTACATTCATGGAATGATAACTCTTCCGGTTCCTGTACACCTGTTCAATCCTGTGGGGGGGGGACCAGAGCTACATGGGTACCATCAATAGCACCTATGACGTTGGGGATGTGTCCAAGGGCATAGAAGTCACCTTTCACTGCAGGCAAATCCTCCACCTGAGGGAAAATGACGTATCTCCTTACGTGTTTCAGCAGGGCAGACAACACTCTGGACAAGATGTTGGAAAACATAGGCTGGGACATCCCTGATGCCATGGCCACAGTTGTCTGAAAAGACCCACTTGCAAGGAAATGGAGCACTGACAGCACCTGCACATCAGGGGGGATTCCAGTTGAATGGCGGATTGGTGAGATCAGGTCTGGCTCCAGCTGGGTACATAGTTCCTGGATTGTGGCACGGTCAAACCGGTAGGTTACGATGACATGTCTCTCTTCCATTGTCAACAGGTCCACCAGCGGTCGGTACACCGGAGGATTCCGCCATCTTCTCATATGTCACAGCAGACGGTGCCTACGAAGGACAACAGCAAAGAACCAGTCATAATTCATCCAGGTATGTACCCATAGTCACACACAAGACTACACCACTGACAAAACCCTTCCTGTATGTGTGTTGAGTGTAGGCCTAGTTATGTGTGACGCAGAAGGAAATGGAGCCATGTGGGCCCCTGAAATGGCAGCTGCCTGACCTCTAAAGTGGGACAATGGGATTTTGGGGTAACAGCGCTGGCGTCACAAACCGTCGCGGTAGGCGGTCGTAGACCGCGGCGCAATGCTGCATTGGTTAACATTGGATCCTATGGGTCCCAGGAGCCAATGAACAGGTGCGCTGGCGGTGATGATGCGCACCGCCCAGGACGTCACCGCCGCGGACGTGACTGCCATTTTCTATCTGTTCAATCACTAGATACCTGACCTTCGACAGGAGAGGACCTACACTGCAAGTGCTGCTGTGACCTCGGTCTGGAAGCGACAATGGCTGCTGCGTCTGGGGAAAGGGCCCCTGCCTTCACTGCACAGGAGTTGGAGAAACTGGTAGACGGGGTCCTCCCCCAGTACACGCTACTCTACGGTCCTCCAGACCAACAGGTTAGTACACAGGGAGCACGTTGTATGGGCTAGGCCTGGGTGGAGAGGGCTGGTTGGAAGATGGAAGGGGGCAGAGTCCATAGAACATTAATGCATGGGAATGTATGGGCCACATGGCCAGAGTAGGGAGGGGGCCACTCACAACGACGGTGCAGTTGGTAATGACTGTTCCTCTTTCCTTGTGCATGTCATGTAGGTCAGCGCCCACCAGAAGAGGGACATTTGGCGTGCCATCGCCAAGGAGGTCCGGTCCCTGGGGGCCCACCAGAGACGGGGCACCCACTGCCGTAAGAGATGGGAAGACATTCGCCGCTGCAGCAAGAAGACGGCGGAGGCTCAGCTGGGGATGGCCTCCCAACGTGGGAGGGGTGCCCGTCGCACCATGACCCCCCTGATGTTCTGGATCCTGGAGGTGGCCTACCCGGAGTTGGATGGGCGCTTGAAGGCATCACAGCAGACACAAGGGGGTGAGTACAACCTCATTCTGCGGACTTTGCGTGCAGTGGAGGTGTCTGGGTGGGAGAGGTGGGCTGTGGGTGTCCCTAGGCCAGGGCGAGTTCGGTAGGCAAGCCCCTCCGTAATGTAGGCCATGTGGCACTCTACCCCACCTCAGCAGAGTGCCAAGTCGAGGTATAGTTGCCCCTGTGGCATCCAAGTCCACCATTGCCATATAGGCCATATCCCAGAAATTGCATGTGCAGAGGCCAGGAGCACGGCGTAATGCAGGGGGCATCTGCGTTTGTCTTGTCCGCCAACGGTAGCGGTATGCCATGCACTAAAACCCTCTTTCTTCTGTCTTCCCCCCTTTGTCTGCTCTCCCTGTCCTTTTGTACATCAGCATCAACAGGCGGAGGTAGAGTGGCACTGGAGCACGAGGGAGCTTTATCCCGCATGGGCATGGAGGGCCACACCACGGACTCTGAATGCACCAGTGGGACGGAGGGCGAGGGGAGCTTCACGTCGGCCACCGGATCACCAAGCAGCGGCACGGACTCGTTCGACGATGTGGGCTCCCTTGTGGTGGCGGCACCATCTGTGCCCCCCACCTCTACAGGTACAGCCGCCACCTCCCCTACCAGCACCGCCCTCCCAGCAGCCCCTCAGCGTTCGCCCCGTGCCCGCTCACCCAGGAGGGTGGGCATCACCTTCGCCCCAGGCACCTCAGGCCCTGCCCCAGTCACCCCTGCTGCCCTCAGTGAGGAGTCCATTGACCTCCTCAGGTCACTCACTGTTGGGCAGTCTACCATTGTGAATGCCATCCAGGGTGCAGAATGAGAGTTGCAACACGGTAATGCATTCCTGGAGGGCATTCATTCTGGTCAGGCTGTCCTTCAGCGAACCCTGCAATCTTTGGCCTCAGCACTGATGGCAGCAATTGTCCCTGTGTCTAGCCTCCCCCCTCCAACTTCCTCCACCCAGACCCAATCTCCTGTACCCCAGCCTATCCCAAGCACACCTACAGACCAGCATGCACACAGGTCTACACACACAAGTAGCTCAAGCAAACATAGGCACCACACACACCACAAGCACTCACGCAAGCCTCAGCCACATACAGACACAACAACATCCACTGCCTCCACTGTGTCCCCCTCCTCCTCTTCTCCTTCCTCCCTCCCAGTGTCGTCTACGCACACACCTGCATGCACCACATCTACAGGCACCATGAATCGCACCAGGACACACAGCACCACAAGCCGCTCACCTGCACTCACCACCTCCACTGCCATTTACACTTCCCCTGTGTCCTCTCCCAGTGTGTCTGTGACGCCCCCTCCCAAAATACACAAACGCCGGCAATCACTCACCCAACATCCATCCACCTCACAACAGCCTCCAGTACCTGCACCTGCACCCAAAACACCTAAAGTGACACCTCTGACAACCACCTCCTCTTCCTCCACTCCCAGACCCCCTCCAGCTACCCATCCCAGTGTTCGTCAGAAACTGTCCCTCTGTAAAGTTGACCTTTTTGCCCCCACCCCCCCCCCCTCCAATTCATCAGTCCCGTCGTAGCGCCTCAGCCAAAAAGCCTCCAATACCAGTGGTGCCTGTTCAAGGTTTTTGGAGTGCACCGGCCACCAGGGCAGGCAGTAGGACCCGGAGCCAAGGCACTGGCAGCCCACCCCCTGTAAAGGCTCTAAAATTTGGACAGTGGACGACGGGACCGTGTTAAGACTCCTGGTGGGAAAACAACTGACATGGGTTCCAAGGGGATTGGAGAGTCATCTGTCATTCCACCAAAGGTGGGGAAGGGCCAGAGGAAGTCTGCCCAGCCTGTTGTGAGTGTCACGGCAGAGAAGTGCGCCATCATTTCCGGCGGTCGAGACACAACCGCCAGCACCGTCGTTACTGGTCCACAGACCACCGCCAGAGTCACAGCCCAGGAGGGCCCCACTATCGTCACTGGTCAGGAGACCACCGACAGAGTCACTGTCCAGGAGGGCCCGAGTATCGTCACTGGTCAGGAGACCACCGCCACCAACGGAGTCACAGCCCAGGAGGGCCCCACTATCGTCACTGGTCAGGAGACCACTGCCAGAGTCACAGCCCAGGAGGGCCCCACTATCGTCACTGGTCAGGAGACCACCACCAGAGTCACTGCCCAGGAGGGCCCGAGTATCGTCACTGGTCAGGAGACCACCGCCACCGCCGGAGACAGTGCCCAGGAGGGCCCCACTATCGTCACTGGTCAGGAGACCACCACCAGAGTCACAGCCCAGGAGGGGCCCACTATCGTCACTGGTCAGGAGACCACCGCCAGAGTCACAGCCCAGGAGGGCCCGAGTATCGTCACTGGTCAGGAGACCACCGCCCCCGCCGGAGTCAGTGTCCTGGATGGCCCCGGCTGCCACAGCCCTGCTGGGCAATGATGAAACGTCATGCCACACACTAATGTCCAGTGTAGAAGACGTCATGCCACACACCAATGTCCAGTGTAGAAGACGTCATGCCACACACCAATGTCCAGTGTATAGAACATCATGCCACACACCAATGTCCTTATCAGAACCGCCATGGCAAAGCACCGCTGAACAGTCCAAAGACCGCCATGGCAAAGCACCGCTGAACAGGGCAAAGACCCCCATGGCAAAGCACCGCTGAACAGTCCTGAACCGCCATGGCAAAGCACCGCTGAACAGGGCAAAGACCGCCATGGCAAAGCACCGCTGAACAGGGCAAAGACCGCCATGGCAAAGCAGCGCTGAATAGGGCAAAGACCGCCATGGCAAAGCACCGCTGAACAGTCCAGAGACCGCCATGGCAAAGCACCGCTGAACAGAGCAAAGACCGCCATGGCAAAGCACCGCTGAACAGGGCACAGACCGCCATGGCAAAGCACCGCTGAACAGTCCAGAGACTGCCATGGCAAAGCACCGCTGAACAGTCCAGAGACCGCCATGGCAAAGCACCGCTGAACAGGGCAAAGACCGCCATGGCAAAGCACCGCTGATCAGGGCAAAGACTGCCATGGCAAAGCACCGCTGAACAGTCCTGAACCGCCATGGCAAAGCACCGCTGAACAGTCCGGAGACCGCCATGGCAAAGCACCGCTGAACAGTCCAGAGACCGCCATGGCAAAGCACCGCTGAACAGGGCAAAGACCGCAATGGCAAAGCACCGCTGAACAGTCCAGAGACCGCCATGGCAAAGCAGCGCTGAACAGGGCAAAGACCGCCATGGCAAAGCACCGCTGAACAGTCCAGAGACCACCATGGCATAGCACCGCTGAACAGTCCAGAGACCGCCATGGTAGAGCATCGCGGAACAGGTCAAAGACCGCCATGGCAAAGTACCGCTGAACAGTCCAGAGACCGCCATGGCAAAGCAGCGCTGAACAGGGCAAAGACCGCCATGGCAAAGCACCGCCAAACAGGGCAAAGACCGCCATGGCAAAGCACCGCTGAACAGTCCAGAGACCGCCATGGCAAAGCACCGCTGAACAGGGCAAAGACCGCCATGGCAAAGCACCGCTGAACAGGGCAATGCACCGGGTAGGGAGTAATGGCCCGCCACATCAGGCATCCTTATCCCATGTGCACCTGGGACAGTGACAGGACACTACCTTTCACGGGGAGACTCATCCAGTCTGGGCACCAGTCCCCTCCCAGTACCAGTAGGGACCTGCATCAACTTGAGAGACTGTGGCTTTGCACTCCCCAGGATGGCACAGTGGGCAACCCACCCACTGGAGAGACTTGAGAGACTGTGGCTTTGCACTCCCCAGGATGGCACAGTGGGCAACCCACCCACTGGAGAGACTTGAGAGACTGTGGCTTTGCACTCCCCAGGATGGCACAGTGGGCAACCCACCCACTGTAGAGACTTGAGAGACTGTGGCTTTGCACTCCCCAGGATACATCAATGGGCATGGAGCCCCGTCGTGGATCTGGCTTTGCAGTCATCCGGCTGAGGTGCCCCCCCTTCCCTTCCCCCTGAGGTGCCTGTAGTATTTCTATCAGATGCCCTGGCAGTGTTCTCTCCGATTGTGGTCAGGTATCGTTTGTGGGCCTCGCCCATGTATTTTTGGACTGATGGTGCACAGACATTGTTATGTACATATCTGCACTACTTCTCGTATTGTATATAATTATGACTGATTTTCAAATAGATATCTGTATATTTTTGTATGACATGTGTATTGGCACATTACATTGTTTGAACGATTTTCGCTTTGTGTATTCATTCTTCCGGGGGGATTGTGGGTTGTTACTGTGATTTTTGTGAATGCATTGGTGTGTATGTTGTAATATGCGAGGGTGGGGGTGGGGGTGTTTGGTGGGTGTCCCCCTAACTTTTGCCTCCCCCTCCACCATGTCGTAGGTGCAGTACTGACCGTTGTCTGCGGCGCCTACGTAGCTGTTGGTTGTACAAGAGCAGAAACACAAGGCAGGGAGTATTTGTAGTTCCGGCTCCATGGATTCCTCGTTCCTCGTGGGATATGTTCAGGTGAGCGTTTTCCCATAGCAAAAGCTGTTTCCGCCGTGTTTTTATCCACAGTGAATCCGCCCCGGAAAAGGTGGCGGATTGGAGGGTTGTTATAGTGTGGGCGGTACATTGTCTTCCGCCTGTCTGTTGGCGGTTACCGCCCCGCTGCTTGTCTGTACCGCCGTGGCGGGCGAAGTGTTAAAGTGGCTGTCTTTGTTGGCGGTTTCCGCCAGGGTCATAATTCCCTTTTTTTGTCCGCCGGCCTGTTTGTGGTATTTCCACTGCTTTAACACCGTCCGCCAGGGTTGTAATGACCACCAATATGCCAAAAGTATCTCAGAGGATATACTCCCTTACGAGGTAAGTAAAATACACAAAATATACACACAAACCAAAATCAGGTAAGTAAACAGTTAGAAAAGTAGTACAAACACTGTAGAACACAATAGAATACAATAGGAGACAATAGGCCTAGGGGCAACACAAACCATATAATCCAAAAGTGGAATGCAAACCACAAATGGACCCCAGGACTAGTGTAGTCTGTAGAGGGTCGCTGGGAATGTAAGAAAACACTAAGGGTGTCCAAGATACCACACCCCAAGACCCTGAAAAGTAGGAGTAAAGTTACCCTACTACCCCAGATAGACAGTAAAGTCGAGATAGGGGATTCTGCAAAGACAACAACTGACTGCAAGGCACTGAAGACAGATTCCTGGACCTGAGGACCTGCAAAGGAAGAGGACCAAGTCCAAGAGTCACGCAAGTGTCCAGGGGGGGCAGGAGCCCACTAAACCCCGGATGAATGTGCAAAAGGGCTGCTTCCTGGTAGAAGAAGCCTGAAGATTCTGCAACAACGGAAGGTGCCAGGAACTTCTCCTTTGGTCAGAGGATGTCCCACGCTGTGCTGGAGGATGCAGAGTTGTTTCCACACAGAAAGATCGCAAACAAGCCTTGCTAGCTGCAAGAGTCACGATTAAGGATTTTGGGTGCTGCCAGGGCCCAGGAAGGACCGGGAGGTCGCCCCTTGGAGGAGGCGACAGAGGGGGTGCTCAGCAATACAGAGAGCCCACGCACAAGCAGGCAGCACCCACAGAAGCACCTGAACAGGCATTCAGAAGATCTGAGCATGGCGGTCATCTCAGCACAACAAAAGAGGGTCCCACGAAGTCGGAGGCCAACTCAGTTAGTTGGGCAATGCAGGACGGAGTGATGGGGACCTGGTCTAGACTGTGCACAAAGGAAGTCTTGCAAAAGTGCACAGAAGCCCTAGCAGCTGCAGTACACAGGATTACTGTCTGGCGTGGGGAGGCAAGGACTTACCTCCACCAAATTTGGACAAAGGGCCACTGGACTGTCGGGGACACTTGGATCCAGCTCCTATGTTCCAGGGACCACCCTCGTCAAGAAGAGAGGGGACCCAGAGGACCGGTGATGCAGAAGTTTGGTGCCTGCGTTGGCAGGGGGAAGATTCCATCGACCCACAGGATATTTCTTCTTGGCTTCCAGTGTAGGGTGAAGGCAGACAACCCTCAGAGCATGCACCACCAGGAAACAGTCGAGAAAGCCGGCAGGACGAGGCGCTACAATGTTGCTGGTAGTCTTCCTGCTACTTTGTTGTGGTTTTGCAGGCGTCCTGGAGCAGTCAGCGGTCGATCCTTGGCAGAAGTCGAAGAGGGAAGTGCAGAGGAGATCTGGTGGATTCTTGCAAGTCGCAATCTGAAGAGAAGCCCACAGGAGAGACCCTAAATAGCCCTGAGAGGAGGATTGGCTACCTACCCAGGTATGCACCTATCAGGAGGGGTCTCTGACGTCACCGACGGGCACTGGCCACTCAGAGGCCTCCAGAGTGTCCCCACACCTCTGAAAACAAGATGGCAGAGGTCTGAGACACACTGGAGGAGCTCTGGGCACCACCCCTGGGGTGGTGATGGACAGGGGAGTGGTCACTTCCCTTTACTTTGTCCAGTTTGGTGCCAGAGCAGGGAGTGGGGTTCCCTAAACCGGTGTAGACTGGCTTATGCAAGGAGGGCACCATCTGTGCCCTTCAAAGCATTTCCAGAGGCTGGGGGAGGCTACCCCACTCCAGCCAGTAACACCTATTTCCAAAGGGAGAGGGTGTAACACCCTGCTCTCAGAAGAAATGCTTTGTTCTGCCTTCCTGGGACTGGACTGCCCAGACCCCAGGAGGGCAGAACCCTGTCTATGAGGTGGCAGCAGCTGTAGCTGCAGTGCAAGCCTCAGAGAGCTGGTTTGGTAGTACTGTGGGTCCACAGTGGAGCCCCCAGGATGCATGGAATTGGCTCCCCAGAACCAGATTTGGAATGGGGGGACAATTCCATGATCTTAAACATGTGACATGGCCATGGGCCAGATGTAGGAAGAAAAATAATTGCAAGTCGTAAATACTCCTAAAATCGCTATTTCCAACTCGCAAAACAAGATGCATGAAAATATAGCAAAACCAAATTGCGATTTGATGCGGAGTCGCACTGCAATTTGCAAACTCGCAATTTGTGGGTTCAAATTTGCGAGGTTGGAAATTGCACAAGGGTGTGGTCCGGAGTCGCAAAATGCAACTGGCTCGCAAATTGCACGCAGGTGGAAAAAAAATAGTTAAAAACATACTTCCTGGTTCTGAGTGATGACATCAGAACCAGGAAGTACCCCCACAGAACAGGGAGGAGCCTATCCAGCACAAACAGCAGAGTCACACCCAGCTGAGAGGAGCTAATACAACAATGTCAGCTCAGGACAAGGAGACACCCAGTGCTGGGAGGAAAAGGAAACTTAAGTTTTCTGAAAAGGAGCTGGAGATCGTAACAGAGGAGGGCTGCCTGCGCCATGATGTCTTGTTTGGTAAGGCAGCAATGAGGGCCCCTGACACCCAAAAGAAGAGAATCTGGCAGGACATCCTTACCAAGATAAGTGCTATTGGTCTCAGCCATCGCACAATTGATGAGGTCTGCAAAAGGTGGTACGACCTCCGGTCCAGGACCAAGGAAAGGGTGGCCGAGCGGATGAGGGAGATGCATGGCACTGGAGGAGGACCAACAAAAGTACCACCCCTCCAGCCATAGAGACCATGGTGGAGACCACTCTGGAGGCGGAGGCTGTAATCGGAATTGGAGACCTTGACAGGTCTGCTCCGGGAACATCCAAAAGTAAGTACCAAAATTCACTTATTTATACCACTTAATACACCATGCACACAACCACAGTACACATAAGCATGCATTCTCCAGATTTGCTCCATGCTTATATTGCGACCTATAGAACAATGCATTATGGGCAATGTAGTACAGTAGCCCAACTTTTGAGAAATATTTATTCTGAGACATCAAACATATGTGAGGCACTAACAGTGTATCCCCTGTGTCCCACAGGTCTCCCACAAGGAACCACCAACAACCTTATTGTGGAGGGAGATGAACCAGCCACAAACACAGCAGATGAGGCAGCCACTGTAACTGCTGGGGAGTGCATGACTACACCACCAGTCCATCATGCACAAGAGAACATCGATGAGACTGATCCGGATCTTGAGGCAGGCAACCTGACACCGGTGCCACTGATGAGTGGGAGTCGACCACATAGGACAGCTGGGTCTGTGCGGAGACGGCAATGCCCAATATAGTCAGCCAGTGAGGAGGATGTCACCGATGACCAAATTTTAGGACTGGAAGCATCCTTACTGCAAAGTTACCAGTTGCAAAACAAACACATGCGGGTTATGAATAGATACCTGCACAGACTGCAGCAGACACTCTCCCAGGGTTTTGCCAATGTGGACAACCAATTCACTGCCATGAACACCAACATGGCAAACCTTACAAGCTCCATAAACAACTTGGTCAGGGAAATGGTGGCAGATAGGGCATTTTGCTGGTAATGTGGCAAGAGGACTAGGGCGCATCAGCCATGCAGTGGACCTGATAGAGACCAGCCAGGCAGCAAGGGGCATTGGCGATACCCCTCAGGATAGCGAGGAGATCTCCAGTTTCAGCAGTGTATCTGCCTCTGATGCACAGATCCTGCGGAGTAGCAGTGCCCAGAAAGGATCAGGGGACCAACCTGGATTGGGCCATGGTGGCCGTAGTCGGAGGAGGCTGTGAGCTACCTAATCTGTGTTTTGACTGAGGCACATGAACTTAATTTGTCAGACATTACGTTTTGCTTTTTTCGGGCAGTTGAGTTGACATTATTTTCTGCAATATATTCCTGAAATTAAAGGGATAATTTGTTGTACTACACAACCGGGCTATGTGTGTCTTACATTTGTGAGTGTTGTCACAGTTGCCACGTACCTGCCAAAGTAGTGGGATTCAATGTGGTTCTGTCTCTGTCTGCCCTCCATTTCGATGCTTCCATCCCCAGGTTGTCCGTTTGGTAGCTGTTGCTCCTCATCTTCTGAATGTGTGTTGTCGAGGGTGAGATATAGCCCATGTCTGGTGGCAATGTTGTGGAGGATGGATAAGTTGCAACGATCTTGCATGCAGTTTCTGGGGCATACTGGAGTGTCCCTCCACTTTTGTGCAGGCATTGGAAACGTGACTTCAACAAGCCAAACGTCCTCTCAGTGACAGCTCTGGTCCGCCGATGTCCTATGTTGTATCGCCTCTCATTCTGGTTGCCAGGTGTTAGGTATGGGGTGAGTATCCATGGTCTCAGGGCATATGCACTGTCACCTGTGTGACAAAAGAGCCAAAATTAGCAGGGCATCACAGGATTACACAGTGACATGTATTTAAGGCATCAGAGTGTACTCGACAGCACCTAATAAACATCCTTTGCCAAACTCCCCACGTTCTAGGCGTTGGTGTATCCCACTGTGCCTGAATGTGTATGCATCATGTGTACTCCCTGGATATTTAGCCACAATGTCAGTAATGACATTATGGGCATCACATACCACCTGGATGTTTAGTGAGTGGGTACATTTCCTATTGCTGAACAAATATTCCAGATTTGCTGGTGGGCAAATTGGTATATGTGTCCCGTCCACACACCCTATTACATGGGGGAAGTTAGCAATTCTGTAGAAGTCCAACTTGGTGCTGTTAATTTCCGACTCATTCCTGGGAAGGTATATATATCTGGACATGTGTGCGAGTATGGCATCTAGGAAACTTCTGAAGAATCGTGAGAGGGCACTTTGGGATACCCCACCTGCCACAGCAATCACCCCCTAATAGCTACCTGAGGCCAAGAGGTGCAGTGAGCAGATGTAGGAAAGTACCATCTTGCCTGGCATGTTACCCCCATTTTTACTTGTATGTATGTTTGTTTTTGCCTGTGTCACTGGGATCCTGCTGGCCAGGACCCCAGTGCTCATAAAGTGTGCCCTGTATGTGTTCCCTGTATGGTGCCTAACTGTATCACTGAAACTGTGCTAATCAGAACCTCAGTGTTTATGCTCTCTCTGCTTTTAAAATTGTCACTCCAAGCTAGTGACTAATTTTACCAATTCGGATTGGCATACTGGAACACCCTTATAATTCCCTAGTATGTGGTACCTAGGTACCCAAGGTATTGGGGTTCCAGGAGATCCCTATGGGCTGCAGCATTTATTTTGCCACCCATAAGGAGCTTAGACAATTCTTACACAGGACTGCCATTGCAACCTGAGTGAAATAACGTCCACGTTATTTCACAGCCATTTTTACACTGCACTTAAGTAACTTATAAGTCACCTATATGTCTAACCCTCACTTAGTGAAGGATAGGTGCAAAGTTACTTAGTGTGAGGACACCCTGGCACTATCCAAGGTGCCCCCACATGGTTCAGGGTGATTTCCCTGGACTTTGTGAGTGCGGGGACACCATTACACGCGTGCACTACATATAGGTCAATACCTATATGTAGCGTCACAATGGTAACTCTGAACATGGGCATGTAACATGTCTAGGATCATGGAATTGTCACCCCAATACAATTCCATCCATCCCCTGGGCTCCAGCATAGAGGCCGGGTACTGCCAAACTAACTCTCTGGGGTTTTCTCTGCAGCTACCGCTCAGGGGAGGGGGAGAGGGAGGGGGCACCCCAATCAGTGCCTACTGCCATGGATTTCGTGGCTGTACAAAACCCCACAAAATTCTGATACCGCCGGCGGTCTAGGGACGGCCACCGGGCTGGAGACCGAAGTCTCCAGCCCAGCGGTTGTTACCACCCTGGTGGTCGGTGTGTGAAAGTGGTGGTATTTCATGGCGGTAACCGCCATGGTCAAAATCCCATTCTGGCTTGCTGGAGTTATTACCGCCGCTTTCACACCGACCGCCAGGATTGTAATGAGGCCCTTAGTTTTTTATCACACTCCCAGTGACCCTCTACACACTACACTTGCCTTTGCCTGCATTCATGGTTAGCATTCCACTTATTTAGTATATGGTTTGTGTTGCCCCTAGGCCCATTGCATTCTATTGTGTTTTACAGTGTTTGCACTACTTTCTGACTGTTTTACTTACCTGATTTGGTTATATGTGTATATTTTGTGTATGTTACTTACTGCTAAGGGAGTATATCCTTTTGGCACATTGTCACTAAAATAAATTACCTTTATTTTTGGTAACTGCGAGTATTGTCTTTCTTATGATATAATACCTATATGATATAAGTGGTATTGCATGAGCTTTGCATGTCTCCTAGTTCAGCCTTGGCTGCTCTGCTATAGCTACCTCTATCAGCCTAAGCTGCTAGAACACTACTACACTCTATTAATAAGGGATAACTGGACCTGGTAAAAGGTGTAAGTACCACTGGTACCCACTACAAGCCAGGCCAGCCTCCCACAATGACGTTGTGTGGGATCTTTCGGAATGCATTTGCCATTGGCCTACTTCTGTGTGACAACATTTAATTGAGGTCTCCTGCATGGGAAAAGGCTTTGAGGGTGATGGGATCTCCTACTTGTTGAATGGTTATTGTGATTGCACAATTTCAACCATGCAGTTGTAGTTGTCTGAGATCCTGAATTTCCTGTGGGAAACTGTTGACAGTTCCGATAGCATGCATGCACATGGTGTGGCACATGTTTGGGCCACTTACGTGGAGTTTGTTGCTGGGGCCTACTTGATATCATGTTAATGTTTGCTAATCAAAGCTGTTGTTCAAATGTGATCATGGACGTGTGATGCAATGACCCTATTTCTCTTTGTATTTGCAGCATCAGCACCGGCAAGTGAAGGAGATGGGGCATAGCTGAGAAGAGAAGCATCTAGCCACAGAAGTTCAGGTCAAGACACCACCAACACAGAAGACCTGTGGCCTGGAGGGCTAGGGGAGTGCCATGGGGAGACTGGAACATCCTCTTAGTCATCAAATTCTTCCTCCAATGAACACTCCATAATGGTGGTGGATCTACTGGGGAATCCCCTGTACCATCTTTGTCTGCTACCCCTGTTCTATCACTGCCCTCTCTGTTGCTCCCAACCCAGTTGGCCGTGCCCGCTCATCAAAGAGGGTAAGCGTCTCCTTTGCCACAGACACTTCCAACCCAGCCCCTGTTACCCTTGCTGCCTTCAGTGAGGAGGCTATTGTCCTCCTGAGAAGTATGTCTGTGGGTCAGTCAGCCATTGTGAATGCCATCCAGGGATTTGTAACCCAGCTCCAACGAACAAATGCATTCCTGGAAGGCATTCATGGTGCGATGGCTGGTCTACAGAGATCTTTTCAGGCTCTGGCCTCCTCGCAGATGTCAGCCAGTCACGCCCCACCTTCAATGCCCCCTCCACCTCCCTCTTCCCATTCCAAATCCCCCTTCCCCTACCTACCCAAAGCACACAGACCGATCCACATGCATCTACCTTATCAAACAAGAGCAGCACACATAGGCACAAGCACCACAAAACATACCAGCATGCAGGCAAACAGCAGATGCTCACAGACTCAACAACAGTCACCACTTCCCTGACATCCCCACCACCCCCAGTATTACACACACAACATCAAGCATATCTACTTTCAGCATCAAAACAGTCAGTGACACACCTACCATTCCCAGCATACCTGAAGACACAAAACCCCAAACAGCATACCCGAAGTCACCATCCCAACAAACACATCCACCACTCTATCCTCAGCACCTCCACCTCACAGACCCCCAAGACACACAAATGCACACACTCACTCACCCACCAGACACCAACCAAACACAAGCATACCTCCTAGAAGCACGCACCCACAACAACCACACAAACTCTGCAGACAACTGCTCCCTTGACCTCCAAATCCCCACCCCTTCAGCTGACTGTCCCCAAGAACATTTTTTTGTTTGGCCTTAACTTTTTCCCCTGTTACCTCCACCACATCCCACACTCAAGAGGCCCTCACCCACCTCCCAGCCCCTTTCTTCCTTCCACTTCCAAGGCATCCCCTGCACCCACTGCAAGGACCCATACTTCTCCCCCAAGATAAAGGCAACCCCTCCCAAAAAGCAGACCACCCCTCCCATACCCAAGACCACCCCCCTCCAAAATCCAACCCCCCAAAATGATCTCTGAGGTACCTGCATTCCCACTTGATTTCCCTTGTGGAGGTTCCCTTGCAGTTAGGAGTCACGTGTGAGCAGAGTGATTTGCATTGCCCATTGAGTATGGACTGACCAATGGCCTTGGACATTTTGGCTTGGAAGTTAATAAACCTCAAAAGATTGCTTTGTGGGTATACAATAACCTGCAATTCCTTTTATGCCACAATATTGTTCATAAATAACTTGTCTGCCTACAGTTGTGTGTGATTCAGCCTTCTTGCTGATCCCTTTACTATTGTTTGCAGTATCTGACTTTGTAGGCAGTGCTGGTGTCCCCCACGACAACAGTATATGCTGAGTGTATGGATATGTGGGTGTGAATGCAATGGTGGTGTCATAGCATTGTGTACTGTTTGTTATGATAAGTATTTAATCTTGTGTTGTCTAATGTGAGCATGCATGGTGTTAGACTTGGCCCCCGATATGGATTATGTATTTATCTGATGTGTGTCAGCTTGGATTTTGAAGGTGCAGACCTGGAATGTACTCATTTGTGCTAGCTTTGTTTACATTAGACTGTGCATGTGTTCATTTAGGTGTGTATGCCTTGCAGCTACTTCATGCAGAGGTATGTCCCATGCAGTTGGAGTTGTATGTGCTTTGTTGACTTGCACTTCCACATTGTGCAGGTAGGCATGTCATTTGGGTCTAGTATTGTTTGTCCCAGAGATACCTGAAGGATCAGTTCCTGTGCAATAGTTGTTTTATAGGCAGTTGCAAGGTGATCTGTGTTCCAGAGCAACCTCCTTCCCTGGGTGTTCCCGCTGGGCCCATCCCAATTGTGCAGGTATTGTTTGCATAGTGAGGTTTGTATATTTGTCTTTGTGCATCCCTTTGTCCTTCCATTGTGTTGCAATGAGTGTGTCCATTGCAGGGCTGTTCACTGAGAGTGTTGTTTAAGTTCCATGCCACATCCATACATATGTGTGTTGAATGTGATGACAGCCCATGGAATGTAAGGAATGTGAGTTGTATTGGTAGATGTGATTTGGTGTGTTGTTGGTGTTATGTGGGACAATGTTGTGTACAGTTCACTGTCCCTGGGCCTGCGATAAGTGGATGTGTGTTTTTGTGTAGTGTTACAGTGCAGTGAGAGTGACCTGCCCAAAGTGAGCGTATTATGACTGTGAGTATGTCCTTATTTGTGTCTGATTTAGACCCAAGACACAATGACAAGGGTACTTTGTGCCCTTAGCGTGACCCCAATATGATGTTATTAACAGCACGACCATCTATTGTTAAACATAATGACTCAGGTATGTTTGTGTACTTACGGTCAGTTGCATCCATGGCGGTGTGGATTTTGTGCACCCTCGATGATCATCACCATCAGCAGTACATGTTTGATGGGCTCTAAAGTGGCACCAGATGTGTAATGCTGCCTTCAGGTGAGTATCTCCCTTTATAGTCCCTGTTTCCACCTGCTGGGACTTGATGGTTGGACCCCCACAGTCCCATTGGCGGTGTGCAACCTCATAATGTGTCCGGGGGAAACACATGCTCTGCCCGCCTGTTTATGCAGCCTCATGACCATGGCGGTCTGTGCTGCCTGGTACTGCCAGCAGGACCGCGACTGTCTTTGCTCCACAGGCCAGCATGAATAGTAATCTGGCAGTCCAACAGCCGACCTGATGGTGGTTGAACCGCCATCACATTGAAACCTCCTTTACAAGCTTTACACTTCCCTATTATTGCATATGGCTCATCCCTAAGGAAGCCCTAGCACCCCAGAGGGCAAGGCACTGTGTAATTAAAAGGTTAGACATGTACTAGTAGTGAGAAACTCCCAAATTCATTTTGTATTACTGTGAGGTCTACTCCTCCCATAGGATAACATTGGGGATTCCTTATTACATTTAATAAGCTGTAATTTCTAATTAGGAGATAGACATGTCATATTTGGCACCTATGTAATTGTAATGATAAACTCTCATTTAATGGTAAAGTTGGCTTTTGCATTACAATTTTGAAAATGTTTATATTACCCTCCCCTTAGCCATTTGTGCCTGTGGCCTGTCTTGGGTCACATGACTGGGCATAGCTGACATACTTGTCCCAGAATGCCACACAATAAGAGGGATTGGGTGTGCCTCAATGGGCCATCTGCTGGCAGGATGGCAGGATGAAGCTGAGCATAGCCACACTTACACCTGAATAGCCTGTGCTGTGTCTTCGCACTTAGGGCCTAACGTCCCTGTATTGTCACTGTAGCCAGCTTGGAGCGAGAGCAGGGGAGTAAGGAAATTTCATGCACTTCCAAGAACCTTTCCAGAAGCTTCTCCCACCTTCCTGAAGAAGGGCACTAGCGTATATAAATAGGACCCTAAGACCAACTGTTCAGTACACCTCTGGACTTGTAATTACTCTGCCAGAAAGGAGCTCTGCTGCTGCAAGGACTGCCACTCTGCTGGACTACTCCTCTGAAGGAACTGCTATCCTAATGTGCTTCCCTGCTGCCTGCAGTCCTTTTGTCTGGAGAAGAACTGGACCCACAAATTCATCTTGAACCCAGAATCCCAGAGTGGCTCTTAGGGCTAGTCTGCTGGTCTCCTGACGTGAGCCTCAGGGACATAAAAGGCTCTCCAAACATCTCCTAGACCCAGCTGCAGCATGTTTCCGGCCCCCAAGTGGTGCCTCTCAAGTCCTGGACATGTGGTGTGACTCACAGGTTCTTAAATCAAGCCTTTATGCTCTTCAAGACTGCAAATTAGCCTGTTCACATCAAGACCATGCTTCTCACAGCGAAAATCAGCACAAGCTGCCACCAGTCCGTCAGTCCCTCCCTTTGCACTGCAGCACTGGCCACTAGTGGGGGATGCCAATGTGAAGGTCCATCCTGCTCATTACTGACACCCAGCTTGCTCTTCGTGCCACCCTGACAGCCTCTTGCAATGCCCGCTTGCTCATTGTAGCCCTCTCCAACAAGAATGGACTAATTTGGGACTGTATCCGACCTGTACTCCATTGAGGTCGGCCTGACCTCTTGACCATAACCCGGTCCAGCATGACCAGATATTTCAAGTTGGTGCTTTATGCTTTTTGGCGCCTTTTTCACTTAAATCTTCTACTGATGGGACTTTTTTTTAATTTTGGTGTTGAATAATTTATGAAAATGTACTTTCTTTTTTTAAATTGGTTTGGGATTTTGTTTGTATTCTGTTTTTACTTTATTACTTTTTGTGTGCTGCATAAACACTTAAGACATTGGGCCAGATGTATGAAAGCATTTTGGATTCGCAAACGGTGCGAATGCCCATTTGGAATGCAAAATGCCATTTCAGAATGTATGAGATACATTCTGAACGCAATTTTAAGGAATCGCTAAAATAGTGATTCCTTATAATTGCGACCCTGTTTAGAGAGTCGCAAATTGCGACTCTCTAAATTAGAAATCGCAAATAAGGATTCCTTATTTGCGATTTCTTAGCACATGTATGAAGCCATTCCTAAATGCGATTTTGGCATTTAGGAATTGCTAATTACCACCAAGTTGAACTTGGTGGTAACCATGTGCAAAATTTAAAAATGCATTTAAAATGCATTTTAAATTGTACATGTAAAGCACACATGTGTTCACCTTACATGTTTCCCAAAAAACTTTTGGTGTGCAGCAGAGGGGGCCTTAGCCCACCCAGCACCCTGGGGTTTTGCATTTCCAAAATTGCAATTTCTGGTCCAGAATTCGCAATTTTGGAAATGCAAAAAATTTGCAGATATGGGCCAACAGGCCCATAGCTGCGAATGGGGCCAGTATCGCAATTTGCGAATCGTTAATAGCATTTGCGATTTTTAAGAAATCGCTATTACCGATTCGCAAATGTGATACATGACACTTTGCGAGTCGGAAATAGCAATTTCTTAAAAATCGCTATTTCTGAATCGCAAAGGCCCGTGATGATACATCTGGCCCATTGTCTCTAAATTAAGCCTGACCTCTTTTTGTGCCAAGATACCCAGGGTTAAGCACAGATTAATTTAGTTTGTTTTTTGGTTCACCTGCAAGGGACTGTTGCTGTTACTTGACTTGACTTTACATGGGTCACACCCCAGTCTACCAGTAACCCAATTTCTCACAATTCTGATACAATTTTAATAGAAGACACTGTAGAAACATTTATTCACAAAATAATGTAATAGAAAAGTAACTATAATTATTTTTTACAAAAAATATAGGAGTAATTAAATAAAGTCAAGCATATAACTATTTGGAAACATCACGCCATTCAGCTCTAGAAATGTTTGCACAATAGATCTTCTCCCATCAGTCTACATCCATAAAGACAGCTTCTGGTTTCCTGATGGCAAACATGTCATACCAAGTACTTGTGGGTGCCTCAATTAATGAATGAGCTGACATTTTGTGGACTCTGAAGGTTATAATTCAGCAGTAGTCTTTTGAACTTTTTTTGGAAGCATACTCGAGGTCACAAGAGATTAGGGACTCTTTTTCTTTTACCATCTGTCAGCATCTAACTACCTTGGTTAATTTTGGAAAGTAGATCCTTAGCCTTGCTTAATCCTGCTTCTTACAAAATGGTCAATGCAGGGTAAAATCAGATAAACCAGGAGGCAGTGCTGTACAGCATTTGTTATCACACGCTGTGAATAAGCCTTGTAAAACAAGTTGACCCCTTTACAACAACATTTCCTGGCAGACAAAGCAAGTCTAATAACTGTCATTTGGATTTCACGGAGCTAGTTGCGCGTAAGGTTCTTATGATGGAATCTATCAACTACTCATTGAAGTGCCTATGACATTTTCAATATGTATTAGCCAATCAGGATTAATTGAATATAGATATATGATCACAGTGCAAGACAACTTTGTTTTTCCATCTACTTCTCTTGACTGATTAAGGTCTTTCGGGTAATGCATCTATATCATTTTCAATGGATATTCCAGAAAGGTATGGTTTAGTGTGGTGGACAAACATCTGTTCATTACATAGTCCAGTCGATTTTAGAAAAATGGAAATTCCATTAATATGGAAAATACAGTGATACTCTGGAAGTCAATCCTAGTCTTCCCACATGGTTGAAAGCTCTAACTTTGTGCTCTGAATACAGATGGGGTGAGGCACTCTTTGTTGAAGATGAACTAAGTATATACTTGACTCTTTGTGCCCCTACAAAGGAGATTAACCGCCATTAACATTTTGTGGTTCCTACCATACCAATTCATATACATATTTTTAGGAACTGTTAAACTCTTACACACATTCATATGCACGTCATGTGTGCCACTGTCCTGTCATGCAAATTCTTTGTGTTATGTCACTGGATCTAACTGCAGCGAAATGCAACAATCTTTACAATCTTTTAACATTCAGAAGTATATGTTCAAAAACAGTTCAAAATTTGTTTTCTCAACATGACTTGATTTTTAGAACACTTCTAATGACTTTGAAAAAACTACTATTGAAGCATTAGTTGTTTTTAAAGGAAATCATGAATCCACATAGAAAGGTACTGACTGCAGCAGCATCGTATAAAAATTGCCTAGGAAAGACACCATGAAACACAAGGGGAGTTATACTCAATTTTACGAGATGACAGCCCCCTCTCAAAACGAGTTTAGGGAGTGCTGGGAAAATTTAGTTTCCCATCTAAGCACTATCAAATAGTGCATTCCCTACATTCATGAGACTCTCCACCAGACAGTGTGGCCACTCTATCAGTACCTGCAGGCTTTTCTTCTCTCAGGTGGGTTCTGCGTAACGGGCTTGGAGTATTGCTCCTCTGCACCTGTTGAGCCATAAGCAATAAGCCATATCTCTTGACATGACTCCTCCCAACCCACCATTCCCCCCAAAGACCAAAGTCTTAGTGGTGCAACTGCTGGCTAGTCAGGCTCCTCAACTAAAATTCTTCTAACAAACATGAGGCAAGAATATTAGAAGATGGTCCATATAAAGATTGTTCCTCAGGACCAAACCTCTTCAAATCCACCATTTAACAACTGCTTTATTTCAATTTGGCATCTAAATCCTTACATATCTCGTATTTATTTTCAGCATTCACATAAATTGACATAGGGTGCAGGGTAAGACTTGCTTTTGCAGAACAACATTTCATCAAAGGTACATGAAACACTGTCTGAGGTTTCACAGACTAAGGTACATTTAATGATACAGTGACTGAATTTACAGTCACATTAACTATAAATGGACCCAAAAACATAGGTAGTAATTTAGAATTTCTTCAGATACAAACTTTTTGAGAGTAACCATAATTTTCATCTATTAAATATTGAGGTGCTGAACTTTGCGTATGATGAGCATAGAATGTATAATTATCATTCACTTTTTCCAAGGTTTTCTATGCTGATGTCTGTATATCTATTAACTCAGTTAGATTTTCTTACACACAAAGTAAATGGATGTATACTGGAAATGATCAAAATGTATTATGTGGGGATGATGACCATAAATATAAACAAAAGTTGACATTCCATTGCGGGTGTCCAGTAATTTGTATTTTACCTCTGATAAACACAGTGTGTTACTCCAGTCATCCTCTTGTAACACAACCTGACAAAATACTGTTCAACCCATGGGGTCAACTCCTCTGTCTGTCCATATGTCTGAGAGTAGTAACTGGTGGAAAGAGAGACTTTGATACCTGGCTCTATGCATGTGGCAGTCCAGAATTCTGTAATAAATTGAGACCTTCCATCAGTAATCTGAACTTGTAGAACTGAATAATGTGTTGTGTAAAAGCATTTTAGAAGTGGGCAACCCAGGTAAGATTTGGTTGGCAGTCAGGTTACCTCCAGTCCAAGCAAGGACCCTTACTCTTGTCAAGGTAAGTAACACATAACCCAAATTATCCTGTGCCCACCCTCTGGTAGCTTGGCACCGATCAGTCAGGCTTAGCTTAGAAGTGATAGAAATGGGGCGTTTTGTTGGCAGTCAGTTTACCCCCGTCCAAGCAAAGACCCTCATTCTAGTCAGAGTAAAAGAGAATCACCCTCAGCTAACCCCTGCTTACCCCCTTGGTAGCTTGGCATGAGCAGTAGGCTTAACTTCAGAGTGCTAGGTGTAAAGTATTTGTACCAACACACACAGTAGCTTAATGAAAACACTGCAAAATGACACAACACAGGTTTGAAAAAAAAAGAATATTTATCTAAACAAAACAAGACCAAAACAACAAAAATCCACAATACACAAGAAATGAATAAAAAAGCAAAAGGAGTCTTCATGTAGTTTTAAACACACACTGACACTGTTAGTGTGAAAATGTACCATGGGTGCGTCAAAAATAACCCTGCAGGGGCGAGTATGCGTCAAAAAGGGCTTGCGATGCGTTGATTTTACTCACGAGCGAGACCTTGTGTCGTTTCTCCTTTCGTCGGTTCGTGGCGCATCGTTTCTTCTCTCTGCAGGAGAGCGATGCATTGATCCGGTCAGCACTCACGGGTCCGGGCAGGCCTTGCATTGTTTTTACATGCCCGGCGGTACTTGCGTCGGAAATCCAGCTGGCGGTGCGTCGATTTTTCATCAGCCGATCGTAGTGGCATCTATCTTTTCCCAGCACAATGTTCTGTGCGTGGATTTCTTCCTCTTAGGCTGCCAGCTTCTTTCAGGGTCCCAGGATCTGGATGGGCACCACAGGGCAGAGTTGGAGTCTCTCCAGAGACTCCAGGTGCCGGCAGAGAGAAGTGTTTACTGTCCCTGAGACTTCAAACAACAGGAGGCAAGCTCTAAATCAAGCCCTTGGAGATCTTCATCAGATGGAAGGCACACAAAGTCCAGTCTTTGCCCTCTTACTCTGGCAGAAGCAGCAACTGCAGGATAGCTCCACAAAGCACAGTCACAGGCAGGGCAGCTCTTGTTCCTCAGCTCTTCTCCAGGCAGAGGTTCCTCTTGGTTTTCAGAAGTGTTCTAAAGTCTGTGGCTTTGGGTGCCCTTCTTATACCCAATTTCTCCTTTGAAGTAGGCCTACTTCAAGCAAACTCTCTTGAATGTGAAACCCTGCCTTGCCCAGGCCAGGCCCCAGACACTCACCAGGGGGTTGGAGATTGCATTGTGTGAGGGCAGGCACAGCCCTTTCAGGTGTGAGTGACCACTCCTCCCCTCCCTCTTAGCACAGATGGCGCATCAGGAAATGCAGACTACACCCCAGCTCCTTTTGTGTCACTGTCAATTGTAAAACTGACCCAGAAAGGGAATCCTCAAACGGGAATGGTATCAGCAAGAAAATGCAAAGTGGCATTTTCAAACACACAATCTTAAAATCAACTTTACGAAAAGATGTTTATTTAAATTGTGCGCTCAGAGACCCCAAACTCCACATGTCCATCCGCTCCCGAAGGGAATCTACACTTTAATCAGATTTAAAGGTAGCCCACATGTTAACCTTTGAGAGGGACAGGCCTTGCAACAGTGAGAAACAAATTTAGCAATATTTTACTGTTAGGAGCTATAAAACGCATTACTATGGCGCTCATTACAACATTGGCGGGCGGCAACCGCCGCCGGGCAAGTTGTAACCGCCGTGCGGCCGCATTGGCCATTACGAGATCCCCGCTTGGCCGGCGGTCAGAAACCTAAGTTCCGGCCGCTGGCCCAGCGGGAATGTCAGCCGCAACACGGTAGCCAGCTCCAAATGGAGCCGGCAGTGTTGCGGCGGTGCGACGGGTGCAGTTGCACCCGTCGCGCTTTTCACTATCTGCTATGCAGACAGTGAAAAGCTCCATGGGGCTGTGGCAGGGGGCCCCTGCACTGCCCATGCCGGTTCCTACCGCCGTGAAAAGGCTGGCTGGAGGGGGACTCATAATCCCCTGGGCAGCGCCGCCCTGGGGGATTACAACTGCCGGGACCAGCGTGGCGGTAAACCGCCGGTCCCGGCGGTGTGACCGCTGCGCTTCCATCACGGTCATAATTAGCAGGATTGCACCGCCAGCCTGTTGCCGGTGCAATCGTCAGAACAGCCCTGGCGGTCTTTGACCACCAGGGTTGTAATGAGGGCCTATATGTCCTACCTTAACCATACACTGCACCCTGCCATTGGGGCTACCTAGGGCCTACCTTAGGGGTGTCTTACATGTAAGAAAAGGGAAGGTTTATGCCTGGCAAGTGGGCACACTTGCCAAGTCGAATTTACAGTTTAAAACTGCACACACAGATACTGCAGTGGCAGGTCTGAGACATGATTACAGAGCTACCTATGTGGGTGGCACAACCAGTGCTGCAGGCCTACTAGAAGCATTTGATTTACAGGCCCTGGGCACCTTTAGTGCACTGTACTAGGGACTTACTATTGAATCAAATATGCCAATCATGGATAAGCCAATTACATACACATTTTGGGAAGGAGCACTTACACGTTAGCAGTGGCAAAGTGCCCAGAGTAAGAAAAACAGCAAAATCAGAGTCCAGCACACATCAACAACCTGGGAAACAGAGGCAAAAAGTTAAGGGAGACCACACCAAGGATGAAAAGTCTAACAAGAAGGCAATGGGTAAAGTATTTGTGCAATAAATCATGCAACAACACAGTAGAACACCACATAAATATACCACACAGTGTTTAGAAAAATATATAATATTTATCTGATAAGATGCAGGTCAAAACGATTAAAATGCAATAAGTATATGTTGAGATATCACTGTAAAAATTATATAAAGTGTCTTTAGTCTCTTAAAAGCAATAAATGTCTCTTGCAAGCACAAAATACTTGTTTGAGTTCAAAATCTCCGCAAGGAACCGCAGAGGAGGAGATGTGTGGAAAACAGGGAGGTGTGCGTCGATTTCTCGGGATGCACACGGCAATGCGTCATTTATTTTTCATGCAGGGAAGGCTTTGCATCAATTTCCGGTGCTTGGTCTTGGATTCTCTTTGGGTTGCGGGGTTTTCAGACGCCCCGGGGAAGAAGCGTGGATTTCTGGCACTGACAGGACGAAGTCACAGAGGCTGCATTGATCCGGTGGGCGTTGCGTGGAAATTTCAACTGCACAGCAGGCGCTGTGTCAATTCATCTCTGGAATTCAGGCTGCGTCGTTCCTGCTCAGCTGTGTGTCGATTCAGTGGGACGTGCATCAAATTTCTGGTGGCTACACTGGCGCTGCGTCGATCTTCTTGTTGCAAAATCTGGGTGCATCATTCTGGTTGAGTGTGCGGCCAATTTTTCACTGCGATGCAGGCTGTGTGTCGTTTCTGGCAGTCTGTGAGTCGATTTTCGCCACACAAGCAGTCCTTCTTGTAGAGATGAAGTCTTTTTGGTCCTGAGACTTCAAGAAACAGGAGGCAAGCTCTATCCAAGCCCTTGGAGAGCAGTTCTCAGGAGAGCCAGAGAGAAGCAAGGCAGCAGGGCAACAGCAAGGCAACAGTCCTTCACATAAAGCAGTCCGGTGAGTCCTTTGGGCAGCCAGGCAGTTCTTCTTGGCAGGTACTGGTTCAGGTTCTCTTCTCCAGGAAGAGTTTGTGAAGTAGAAGTGTCTACCTCAGAAGAGTCTGAGTTGGTAGGGTCAGAGACCCTGCTTAAATACCCAAATGTGCCTTTGAAGTGGGGGGAGACTTCAAACTGTGGGTTAAAAGTGCACAAGGTCCCCTTTCAGTTCCATCCTGTCTGCCAGGGTCCCAATAGGGGATGTGGCAGTCCTTTGTGTGAGGGCAGGCTACTGTCCTTTGACATATAAGTGTCAAACCATCCACCCTCCCAGCCCAGGAAGACCCATTCAAAATGCAGATGTATGCAAGTGAGGCTGAGTATCCTGTGTTTGGGGTGTGTCTGAGTGAATGCACAAGGGAGCTGTCAACTAAATCTAGCCAGACGTGGATTAGAAGGCACAGAATGATTTAAGTGTAGAGAAATGCTCATTTTCTAAAAGTAGCATTTCTAGAATAGTAATATTAAATCCAACTTCACCATTAAGCAGGATTTTGTATCACCATTCTGGCAATACTAAATATGACCTGGCTACTCCTTTCAGATCAGAATCTACCACTCAAACAGTATATGAGGGTAGCCCTAATGCTATCCTACAAAAGGAGCAGGCCTCACAGCGGTATAAAAACAGATTTAGGAGTTTTACAGTACCAGGACATACAGAACACACATGTTCATGTCCTGCCTTTTACCTACATAGTACCCTGCCCTATGCACTACCTAGGGCCTACCTTAGGGGTGACTTATATGTAGAAAAAGGGGAGTTTAACGCTTGGCAAGTACTTTTAAATGCCAAGTCAAAGTGGCAGTGAAACTGAACACACAGGCACAGCAGAGGCAGGCCTGAGACATGGTTAGGGGGGTACTTATGTGGGTGGCACAACCAGTGATGCAGCCCACTAGTAGCATTTAATTTACAGGCCCTGGGCACAGGTAGTGCACTTGAATAGGGACTTACAACTAAATTAAATAAGAGGGTATGAACCAATGTAACCATGTTTTAAGGAGAAAGCATATGCACTTTAGCACTGGTTAGCAGTGGTAAAGTGTGCAGTGTCCTAAAGCCAGCAAAAATGAGGTAAAAAAATAGAAGGAGGAAGCCAAAAATGTTTGAGGGTGACCCTGCAGAAAGGCTATTTCCATCAGAACCCTTTTATTTAAATGGTTTGCAATCACTAGAATGAATGTAAATCTTTGTCGTTTGGATAATTCTACAATAAACCCATTGACACAGGTCTCAATTAACTGATGATTTTAATGTGGGACTTCTTAATCTGAGCACAAACAGAACAATATTCGCACATAACTCTTAACATTGACAAATGGACTTGTTCACCAAAAATGCCTGCTTACCTATAGTTTCTGTAACATTTTTGTCAAAATGATTCTATGTTGATTAAGGCAATGGATTGATCCTTTAAAATCGTCAGCAATAAAGCTAATGGATCACCTGTCAATTGACTCTCATGTTCAATTTGATCTGAGTCAGACAAGAGCAAGGTCCATCTGAGTTGCCTAGGAGTTTGTGATTTGACTGATTTCAGAAACGGTATATTCTATGGAGTGAACACTTTTGTATACTCTGTTTATCCCTTAAAAATTGAATATTCCATTCCTCAAAAGAAGACCTACCGGCTAGGAGATCCTTCTTACTGAATGTGTAATTTAACAGTGCAACTGAAAATATCTAAAAAAATAATAATCTTTATGGTGAGTCATTCCAGTGTCTGGATTTCTATTAGATAAAGCACTTCCCATGGCAGGATAGTGAATATCATTCCAAAGAATAAAAGGGTATTATACATTATGATATTGCAAAATAAGAGCGCTAGAAAAATATGCATTGACACATTGCTGAATGTGTCATTGCACAACAGTGACATTCATACTCCAGCTCAAGTGTGAATGTGCATAGATATTTTGGTGCGGGTAGGGGTTGGGAACACTAGGTATTATGTGATTTGGGAATACTTAGGCCCATATTTACTAATCATTCACGTAACACAGCAAATGAACTTGCTGCGCTAAATGAAAGGGAGAGTACAGAAATGCACCATATGCATTAAAATGCAGTGCACTTCTCCATTCTCCTTGCGCTGGCGCAATTGTATGTACGCGTTTAAACACTTTTCAGGTATTATTATCTTGAATGTGAACGTATAAATTGCAGAAGAATCCTCTCTATTTGTCCCTTTGACAATATTATCTAGGTGTATAAGGCAGGTGTCCCGACTCTCTTGCTTTAATAAACAGCTGGGAACGAGGATCCACAAAGTGAACCATGGAACTAAAAAGTCAAATATTGTTTCAAAAATATATTTAATTTCTGGACTGCACCTTTTACCTCTACAATAGTATTATGTCCAAACTTGTAAGGCAAAGCAGAACAGAAGAATTTGCAAAACACGATCAGAATATAATCAGAATATACGAGTGATAAAATACATATACTAAAATGAATGTGCAGTATGCAGCACTTATGAGATTGCTTCCAAGTTCCTTAACATCCAACTCGGTTTAGCATCTTGCACGAGAGTGCCGTTTGTGCTCTAATCTGAAGGACTATTTAAGTCTTTATTTACATTCTCTATTGCGCTTCTAAAATGAAAACATACCGGAATACTCGAATTCAATCTGCAAGAAATGATTACCGAAATTCATTCCGTAAACGAGTACCATTTGTTTTCCGCTTTTCTCGCCCCTTTAACATAATTGCTGCAACTGAAATTACAAATTAGGTTACCAAATTACAATAGATGTGCGGATGTGTAATTGACTTGTCAATTCTTTTTGACATTTTAACCGGTGGCACAACAATTAGGAGCCCTCTCACCTCTCTCCCTCAACATTCAAACGTGGCCCATAATTTAATGTCAACAATTTAAGTGGGATATTGTATTCTTCCACATTGATATTCAAATATTGTATTGTATGAAAGGAAACATGAAAGCAGTTCTTAGACAACTAAGTGATCATTTTGTCTATGTTTCTTTTCATCTCAGAGAATTCAGTTAACATGTAATCCCTTAATGAGAAGCAGATGTGCAACCAGCTACTCAAATGATAACTTCTAATTATCGAACCATTAGAAAAGGCCAGGCATTTCCCAACTGATTCAGTGTCTCCAGCAGAGTCCTACAGACCTGATTCCCTGGTTCCCGAGCATGTTTGTAATTCGTGCTTACTGCATCTCGCAGGAGGGTTTCTTACTCGATTATACGCGTTCCCCCATCAGAAGCCTTTTTTTGCGTGACCTCAGCTTCTCAGAAACTACGACGCGTTTCCTCTTTCTTTCTCTTTACGTTTTCTTTCTGAGGTTTTCAGAGCTTGCAATCCGGATAACTTACTCTACCGAGCGCCACGAATCAGCGCTGCACAACCTTCTTTAAGGGTCGTTTTCAGATGTCCTTTTAACTGATATGTTTAATAGAAAGCAAGGCACGCAGGACTTGACACTGGCTGGCCGCAGCACCGCTCTTTTTGCTGCTCTACTTTCTATACATTCCCTTTCTGAAATTCCTTTTCTGCCACTATCCCCCCAGCTCCATCTTTGCTCTTCTTCCTTCTTCCTTTATGAACGTCTGTGGCTTCTGCGCCCAGATTGGTAGGCATTCCAGAAATATCTTCCTATAGATTTACTCAGGATAGAATTTATAATAGAATATGAACTTTTGCTGCACCCACAAATAATGTCAGTAGCAGTTATGAATGTCTATGCCAGTAATATATTTTAGGCGTACCGATATGTGGAATATTTCGGGAAACATTCACAAGGAGTAATCCATTCATGTGTATTTACACGTAATTCTATGTGGAAAACCATGGTAGTTCGGAAAAGGGTTACGAATGCTGCAGGACATCCATCCACTTTTCTCACGTTTGTAGGCACGTGGTGTAATGTCGGGGAGGGGGCGAGGGGAGGCAGCAGCTTTTCACCACATCCTTCTAATCTTAAGAAATAATGGTCCGGAGTAAAAATAGATCTGCAGCCACTGTGAAACTGTAATAATCAATTTCTGTGAGGTCACAGCCTTTGAAAACTGGTGGCAAAAATGCCCTGGGCCTGATGAACAAAGGTAAACTTACACTTTTATGTAAGTTTACAATTTTTGTTGTATTAACAAACTGTAAGTTTAATTTTACTAGTAGTACTTTTACGACTGTGGAGACTCTGCACCTGTGGCAGAGACTCCCCACATAAAAAGATAGGTGTGTCCTATTTCTTTTTTACTGAGTCCTCCACCCGACTGTAGAGTCTCCGCACTCGTAAAATTAATATCAGTAAAATTGAACTCGTAATTGCGAACTTCAAAAAAGTAGTACACTTACCCAAAAGTGTAAGTTTACCTTTGTGAATCAGGTCCTCCGTTTTTATAATGGCTTCTTACTGAAGTCACATAGATAATGTATCTTTGCAACGACTGTTAGCCTAGTCAAATCAGGGTGAGGTGCTGAGTTTAACAGCAACCATACAGATATTGTGAGTTAAATACAGGCTGAATAAAATTGAATGATATGATAAAATAAAAAACATAACAGAAAAGGGAATTAATTCTTAGACAAACCTCACATCTGAAGAGATGAAGATAGTAATAGTAACTGAAGACAACAAGGTCAAGATTCACCAGAGGAGACAATCAATAAGCAATTGTAAATCTGGATAACTTATTGGCTCTTTATGAGAAGGGTAGATAGAGTGGCGGGCAAACTAGCCAACTCACAGTCATCATAATTTGTCAAAATTTTCAGTTTAGTCTGAAAATGCAATGTCTTCCATTATGTTTGACTGAACTTTATGAAAACGGTTTCCAATAGTTCTGGATAAAGATCAGTCAGAGTTTCCCAGGAGTAATTTCATCTGTCATGTTGACTCAAGCAGAATTTCAACTAAAAGGAAATGTTATACCTGTTGCAAAATTCTGCATTCAAATTCGATGCTGTCTCACATTTGCAGCTTTAACATTTTATTATGCGTGAAAGTATTTTTGGTCATAGATAAAATATTTAGCCTATTCTTTTATTAAATTTAGGAGTGTTCACTCATGAAATGCATATGTTATACCACTAAAGGAAGCATCTTCAATAATTTCCAGGGTTGGATTTCCCGAAAAACGTATGTGAATACAATCAAGCAAAAAAGTAAAGAGATTTTCACCCGCCTTACATTTAAAACCTTCTAGGAACACCCACAACCTGCAACTAATGGTATATTTGAGACTATGGAAATGCTGGATCACTGACACAATACCACAGTAAGCATTATTGTTGTCAAAAATATTGTGTGAAAAAAAATTGCTTACTACAATATCGTGCTCCTGTACTCATAATGGTAGGTAAAAAAATGTTTACAAAAAGGATCGTTGACACTAATGTAGTACAAACATGGACGAAATGTATCGAATTTTTAAATGTATTGCATAATGTAATGGATGTTAAATATTTTAATATAAAAATGTAATGTAATATAAATTAAATATATTCAACAAACATTTAATACTATAAATAAATACATACTGGTACAAACACACAAAAGCCTGTATATGTTTTTTTATATGTATATACATGTACATAATGTATACAATGTATACATTGTAACTTAATAACAATATTTACATTACATTATATTATTTTTTCAAATATTTTAAATGCATTAGTATATATATACATACTTATTTGTAGTAGTTAATTTAAAATATAAGTAAGATTAATGTAATGACAAATATATATTTTAATTGTTGCTATATATATATATATATATGGTGGTGTACGCTGGTGTTGCTGGGTGCTCCTTACTAGAGCTTCTCTCCACCTAAACGTGGGAACTACCTAGAGTTCTCTATTCTTTTTTGTATAATTTATGCGTCACTCTAATCCTGAAAGGGATTTGTTTTGACTTATACTGGATGCTTCCTTGTGTCTGGACTAAGTTAAACCTCTCTGATGAGCTCTAATGAGAGCGAAGCACGTGTCAGGGTTGCTTTTACTCATTCCAGGTTGGGTTGGATGGTACTTTACCAGTCCAAAGCTGTAATACTGTGCCTGGAGTGGTAAATGGCTTTTGTCATTTTACAGCTCAGCAAGGATGACACTGTGTCAAACCTATGCTTAAAGATTTTGCTGTACAAATGGCAAAAGACTTTGTCATTATCTAGCTTGGCGTGGATAGCACTGTGCTGATCCAATGCTTAAAAACTTTGCTAGATAAACAGACATTTGAGGTGAGCAAATCTAGAGTGCTGCTGGTGTTGCAGGGTGCTCCTTACTTAAGCTGCTCTCCACCTAAATGTGAGAACTACCCAGAGTTCTCTATTCTTTTTTGCATAATTTATGCGTCACTCTAATCCTGAAAGGGATTTGTTTTGACTTATACTGGGTGCTCCCTTGTGTCTGGACAAAGCTAAACCTCTCTGATGAGTTCTAATGAGAGCGAAAAACATGTCAGGGGTTGCTTTTACTCATTCCAGGTTGGCTTGGATGATGCTTTACCAGTCCAAGGCTGTAATACTGTGCCTGGAGTGGTAAATGGCTTTTGTCATTTTATACCTCAGCAAGGTTGACACTGTGTCAAACCTATGCTTAAAGACTTTGCTGTACAAATGGCAAAATACTTTGTCACTATCTAGCTCGGCATGGATAGCACTGTGCTGATCCAATGCTTTAAAACTTTGCTAGATAAACAGACATTTGAGGTGAGCAAATCTAGAGTGTCGCTGGCGTTGCAGGGTGCTCCTTACTAGAGCTGCTCTCCACCTAAAAGTGGGAACTACCCAGAGTTCTCTATTCTTTTTTGCATAGTTAATGCGTCACTCTAATCCTGAAAGGGATTTGTTTTTACTTATACTGGGTTCTCCCTTGTGTCTGGACAAAGCTAAACGTCTCTGATGAGCTCTAATTAGAGCGAAACACGTATCAGGGGTTGCTTTTAATCATTTCAGGTTGGCTTGGATGGTGCTTTACCAGTCCAAAGCTGTAATATTGTGTCTGGAGGTGTAAATGGCTTTTGTCATTTTATAACTCGGCAAGGTTGACACTGTGTCAAACCTATGCTTAAAGACTTTGCTGTACAAATGGCAAAATACTTTGTCACTATCTAGCTCGGCGTGGATAGCACTGTGCTGATCCAATGCTTAAAAACTTTGCTAGATAAACAGACATTTGAGGTGAGCAAATCTAGAGTGTCACTGGTGTTGCAGGGTGCTCCTTACTCGAGCTGCTCTCCACCTAAATGTGGGAACTACCCAGAGTTCTCTATTCTTTTTTGCATAATTTATGCGTCACTCTAATCCTGAAAGGGATTTGTTTGGACTTATACTGGGTGCTCCCTTGTGTCTGGACAAAGCAAAACCTCTCTGATGAGCTCTAATGAGAGCGAAACACATGCCAGGGGGTGCTTTTACTCATTCCAGGTTGGCTTGGATGGTACTTTACCAGTCCAAAGCTGTAATACTGTGCCTGGAGTGGTAAATGGCTTTTGTCATTTTATAGCTCTGCAAGGTTGACACTGTGTCAAACCTATGCTTAAAGACTTTGCTGTACAAATGGCAAAATACTTTGTCACTATCTAACTCGGCATGGATAGCACTGTGCAGATCCAATGCTTTAAAACTTTGCTAGATAAACAGACATTTGAGGTGAGCAAATCTAGAGTGTCGCTGGTGTTGTAGGGTGCTCCTTACTAGAGCTGCTCTCCACCTAAACGTGGGAACTACCCAGAGTTCTTTTTTTTTGTGTGCATAATTTATGCGTCACTCTAATCCTGAAAGGGATTTGTTTTGATTTATATATAGATATATAGCTATACATTACATACACAATAAAAACATAAAACTCTAAACAATTAAATTATAAAAAAACTATATAAATCAATGTAGACAATAAATACAATATTTTAAAAAATCACATTTACAAAGATTTCAATAACATTAAAATACATTAAAAATAACAATTTATAATATAAAAAATGTTATCTATTTAACTAATTCTAAGAATATTAAATATATTATTCCCACTCTAGGTAATGGAAGTTTTGGGGATAATGTTGGACTTCTGAGGAATCAGATTCCCTCTCAATACTCTAGTTTAGGGAGCAGTAAGGGAAAATGTTGGACTTTGGAGAGGTGAAATTTTAGAGAGGTGAAATTTACTATTCCCAGTCAAAACAGCACAACATTAGGGAAAGGGCAGAACTTCCCAAGGGTTAAATTTTCCATTCCTACTCCAGTCTGTGCAACAGTGGGTAAAGCATTGGATTTTGAAAGAGTGACATTTACTATTCTCATTCCAAAGAGGGGAAAGGTAGAGAATTCATTGGAGTTCAGAGGGGTAAAAATTACTAATCCCACTCCAAACGGCGCAACAGCACAACAGTAGAAAATGTGTTGGACTTTGAGTGGGTAAAATTTACTATTCCACCTTCAGTCTGTGAAACAATGGGGAAAGTGTTGGATTGCAGGGTGTGTGTGAAATGTACTACCCCCTCTCCAGTTAATGAGGCAGTAGATATGGTGTTGGACTTTAGAGGAGTAGAATTTACTATTTCCTATCCAATCTCTGCAATAGTAGGGAAAGTTTTGGATTTTGGAGGGGTAAAATTTACTATTCCCACTCCAAACAGAGCAGCATTAGAGAAAGTGTTGGACCTTGGATGAGTAAACTTTACTAGTCCTAATCCAGTCTGTGCAACAGTAGGGAAAATGGTGGATGTAGGAGGGTTGAAATGTACTATTCCCACTCCAGGGTAAACTTTAATATTTCCACTCCAATCTCTGTAATAGTAGGGAAAGTATTGGGTATTGGAGGGGTGAAATACTATTCCCACTCTAAATAGTGCAACAGTAGGGAAAAGATGGAACTGCAATAAGGTTAATGTTACTATTCCTACTGCAGCCTAAAGAAGAATAGGAAAATACTTCACACATCAAAACCATTACATTTATGAGTAACTGCATGAATGTAAAAAAAAATATTAAACTCTTAATTAAAAATAGTAACAATGTATATATAAATAATGCTCATTGGAACAAAATTATCAATTAATAAATAACTGTTATTCAATTATTAATTAATTAACTTACCACCCTCTATCTATTGAAACCTAGCTGCCCTATCCTAAAATATAACTAAAAACAACTATTTCATAACTTACATATTTAAAATAAATGAACAATTAATTAATAATTAACATTTAATTGTCAGTCAGTCAGTTAATACTCTCTATTTTGGCAGAATTGCCATAAAAGAACATATATGTCAATGAAATCACAATTAGTTAAAAACATTTAAAAAATACATGCGTTCTATAGGACAATTAATTATTATTAATAAAAGGATCAATTGTATATATGTATAGCTACAAAAAAAAGAAAAGAAAATCACAGGAGATTAGCTGACGATTTTCCTTCTCTAGCTCTCCAGCCACCATGGAAGATGATATGCCATTTGTAAGTGCAGATGCTGGTAAAGTAGCTCAGTCATGAAATGCTGGACAACTTGTAGTAGACTAGCACTCCATTTACATGGCAACATATGCACCTAATTAAGTATTCAGTTACACCCATAATGGTTCAACCTCATTTTCCCCTGTAGCCAGAATCAATGAAGCACGCTTTTGCTTAAGCCACCTGATTGATAGTAGTTACCTTGAAATGGGGAATACTATAAATTGATTATTGTCAAAATTCTACAACCATCCATATGCTGACAAGTTCTTAAGTACTTCCATATGGGGATTATCCACTTTGCACTAATATTATTGTATTTTGGGCAGAAGAAGAGCATATGTACCACTGTTTCTGTGGATGCCCCACAGAATGGGCAAGAACACTCAGAAGCTCCAGTAGGGCCACCCCAACTAGCAGTGTACGTGCTCAGTCGCAAAATACCATATCTGAACTACATATATAATTTTCAGGTCTGGGCGGGTTCTATTTCATCTAAGAACTGTTCTACTTTGTAGTTGTCATTGAACTACAGAAAATAATCTGTCAAGCAACCTGGGGTTGGCCAACTCACCAAAATACTTGAGTTGTGCTCTTTAACACTTCTTTTAAGGGTCGCTTTGGTAATGAGAGGAGAAACCCCCTCAGGATCATTTCACAGCCTATCATTTCCCATCTTCCTCAGGGTCTCTCTAACAATTTATGACCAGGGAAGATCACCTGATCTCAGGAGACTACGAATCTCTTCCAGCCCTTGTCGATATGAATGCAACTCAGGGTTAGCCCAGACTCTTCTCCAGTACAACATTGGTATAACAGCAATCTCCTCAAAGACTGGACTAAACCCCACATCCAGCCTTAAAGGAAGCAGAGGGATACTAACAGGAAGTCGGAACAACTGCTTCAAAAACTGGTTTTCTGAGATCTCCAGTGCATTAACATTCTTATGACCCCACAACTCTGCACCATATAGAGCAGTGCCTAATGCTTAGTGAGTATATATTTGAGTCACAGGGGAGATTGGTTTGAAGAAAGAACTCCTGTGAACTTTCGATAACCCCCAAACATGGTGCTCCAATTTAAGTGTGCGCTTAGATTTATGTGCTACCCAATCCATATGCTCACCAAGGGTAATCCCAAGAAATTCAAATGTTTGGACCCGTTCTAGGGGAACCCCTTTAAAGAGGGGTTAGGTTGTGTTGTGTGACAGGGATTAAACATCACGCACTTAGTTTTGGCTACATTAATTTCCAGCTTTCTAAGATTTTCTGAATCCCCATGGGTGTCTTAGACAGGAGGAGAGTGTCATCTGCAAATACGAGTGCTGGCACCATCATACTAGCTGGATTAGGGGTGTCATTCTCACACATATTCAAACGGGCAATCAAATCATTAACATTCAACTTGAAAAAAGTTAGGGCAAGAATACAGCTCTGTCTAACTCCTTGGTTAACAGGGAAGGGGTCAGCCACTTCCCCCAGCCGACCACATCTGACCTGGTCAAAATTGTGATTGTGAAGCCTCATTATGATTAAAAAAATGCACATTGGGACTCCCATTTCAAATAAGACTTTCCACAGCGTATGTCTAGGTACCGGGTCGAAGAGCAATCGTAAATCTACAAACACCACATACAGTTTTCCATTCTCTATGGCGAAATATTTTTCAAATTAATAATGGAAGCCTAAATACTTGGTCAATGTTTGATGTACACTCCTGAAATCCCACTTATGGGGGGTGAAAATATCAGTAGCCACAATCCTGCAGTCTTTCTAGAATGACCCTACTTAACACCTTTTGCATGGTGTCACTAAAGTTAATGGGCCTGTAGTTTGTTGGCAGGAGATGAGAACCCTTTTTATAGACAGGTATGGTTTTAGCCCCTTCCCAGGACAAGGGGAAAACGCATTCCTTTTTCAATAGTGTAATAAAATAAGGCAAAATAAGGACCTCAAATGTTCGGTTCTGCCAGGAACAGGTCTTCAGGAATCTTATGGATCAGAGGTGCTTTGTTAGGGTCAATCTTATGAGGAACCATCCTCACTTGGGGCTCGAGATTGTAGGGCACCTCTCACAGCCAGTGTCTTCCCTTAAGGCATGCATAATGGTGCTCCTCGCATCTGTTAGTAGAGGGTTAACTCTGCTTCAGGGAGTACAACCCAGAGAAATGTGATATCCATACATCAACTGTAATGATATTTTCAATTGGGGCACTTCCCTCCTTGTTCCCAGTGGCCACTAAATTCAAAAAGGTGTAGTGATTGCCCTCCTTTTCCTTTTTCTTGGTCCCAGTCCTTTTTTGGTTTACTAACAGCCTTTTGTTATATGCCACGCATATGTCTTTTGTCATTCTTCTATCCTGTAATTTAATTGAAGCTGTTAGAGCAAGCTTGGCAGTTTTTACAAGATCGATTAAATCAGGAGGGTGGACCTTTCTTGTTTCCTACAGATTTGCATTCTACAAAGAAATAATTCTTAAAACTCTCAAACAATTGCTTATTTATTTCCCCAGTCGTAGCCAGTTATCTGGACTGGTCCAGGGTGGGTCGAAGTTAAGTAAGTCTACCAGGGAGCCCTCAACCCGTTTATTTATTGACTCAACTCGCTCCTGAGAGTGGACCATTGCGCTCCATTTGATTGTTCGCCGATTAGATGTTAGTCGATGTCTATTGTCAAAGGGGTTGTTGTGACTAGCTGAGCCTTTACGGACTGGGGGTCAATGACAAGGGCTAGAGCATTATGATTGCTATCATGTCTAGGCATTACTGTCATATTGATGATGTGGGGCCATAATCTGACATCTACTAACATATGATCTAGCAAACTAGTGCTCTGTGCACAATTAAAGGTATGCCTCCCTCCCATGTCCAATGGGGTTCTGCCTTTACCTACCATAACCCTGTGGTTGAGGGGTCAGGGCATGTATTTCTAAAGCCAGTGGAGACCATTTCTTATTGGCGGAATTGTTAAATCTGGGATGGATCATACCTTATCTTCCTCCTGAGTACAATCATTAGTGCTAACATCCAGGGGCTTAAAGTGGCAATTAAAATCCCCACACCATGATTTTGCAGGTACATTCAGGCAAGCCAGCTGTAGGAAAGTACCCTCTTTCGTGGTATGGTTACCCCCATTATCAGCCTGTTGTCAGTGTGTTTGACTGTGTTCACTGGGATCCTGCTACCCAGGACCCCAGTGATTATGCTTTCTCCCTTCTAACTTGGACTGCACACCCCACATTTGGTACACTGGTGCCCCGATGTAAGCCCCTAGTATATGGTACCTAGGTACCCAGGGCATTAGGGTACCAGGGGATCCCCATGGGCTGCAGCATGTATTATGCCACCCATGGGGAGCACATACAAACCTTGCTGCAGGCCTGCCATTGCAGCCTGTGTGAAAGAGTGTACACACCCTTTTCACTACAGGTCACTGTACCAGGTCACTATAAGTCACCCCTATGGCAGGCCCTCCTAGCCCAGAGGGCAGGTTGCAAGTACCTGTGTGTGAGGACACCCCTGCACTAGCAGAGGTACCCCCCACAAACTCCAGCTCCATTTTCCTGGACTTTGTGAGTGTGGGGACACCATTGTATGCGTGTACTGGACATAGGTCACTACCTATGTCCAGCTACATAATGGTAACACTGAACCTTGGCATGTTTGGTATCAAACATGTTGGAATCATACCCCAATACTGCTGCCAGTTTTGGAAGTTTGGCCCCATGCACTCTGGTGGCACCTTTGAGGACCCCAAGCATTGCCACCACCAGTCTTCCAAGATTGTCCGGGCAGCCCAAGCTTCTGCCACCCCTCAGACTGGTTTCTGCCCTCCTGCTGCTTAATCTGATCAAGCTCAGGAAGGCAGAACAAAGGATTTCCTTTGGGAGAGGGAGGTAACAACCTCTCCCTTTGGAAATAGATGTGACTGGCCTGGGAGGGGTAGCCTCCCCAAGCCACTAGTATGCTTTGAAGAGCACATTTGATGCCCTCTGTGCATGAACCAGTCCACACCGTTCAGGGACCCTAGTCCCAGCTCTGATGTGAAACTAGACAATGGAAAGGGGAGTGACCACTCCTCTGTCCATCACCACCCCAGGGATGGTGCTCAGTGATCCTCCAGAGGGTCTATGTGTTCTACCATGCTGAATCCAAGATTGGCAGGGACCTTTGGGAGCATCTGAGTGCCAGACAGGTGACATCAGAGCCCCCTCCTGGATAGGTGACCAATCCCCCTTTCAGGGCCAATTAGGATCTCTCTCTGTGGTTGGTCCTCAGATTTGGCTTGTAAGATTCCAGCAGGATTCCTCTGCAACGTTCACTTCAACTACTGGCCTCCAGAACTGTGACTGGACCCTCCAGGACCTAACAATTGCCTCCAAGAAGAAGAACTCTTCTGCTACATTGTTTCTGGGGCTCCTGCCAGCAACTGCAACATTTCCACCAGCTGTGCAAACACTTAGGGTGGCATGTCTTCAGTCTGCAATAGAAGAAAGAAGGAATCTCTCTTGGAGTGAAGGAGTCACTCCCCTGCATCCACAGGCACCTGCTGCAATGACTACCGGCTGCATGGATCTCCCCTCTTCTGAACTGTGTGGATCCTGCTTCATGGGTGGTGGTCCGAAGTAGTCTTCTTGGTCCTCTCTGCCAGCTGTCCAACTTTGGTGGAGGTAAGCCCTTGTCTTCCCACACAGAATAGTACCCCCATGCACCGTGTCTCTTACAGCTGCCAAGGCTTGTTTGAATCTTCTCCGAAGGAACTTCAGGCGACATGTAGCTCAAGTCCAAAGCACTCCTTCCTGTGATGTACAGCCCTCTGTGTGGTTCTTGTGCGCTAAAGGACCCTTTCCTGTAGTGCTGTGTGGGCTCCTTCTGCGACTTCTAATTCCCTGTTCAGTGGGACTCCTGAGGGTGCTGCCTTTGCTCCTGTGAGCTTTCTATGTTGCTGAGGGTCCCCTATGTCTCTCCCTCCTTGGTTGAGTCCTCCTGGGCCTTTGTCGTTCCCGGCAGCACAACGTTTCCACTAACCATGAGTTTGCCTTTGTCAAGGCTTGTTGGTGGAATTCCTGCACTGACACCCATCTGCAATCTTCACTCCAGTGTGGAACATCTTCTGCATCCTTCAGGAACTCTTCTCCGGCTCCAGGGCTGCAGTGCTGACCTGATATTCATCACTGTCGGCCAACTCCTGCAAGTACACCTGGGTGGGTAGTAACTCCTACTCCTCCAGGACTCCACTGTGACTCTTGGACTTGGTCCCTTCTCTCCACATGTATTCCTCACCAGGAATCCACTGCTGGTTTCTTTCAGTCTTGTCTGGTGTCTTCTTTTCTTCTTTTTCCTCCTTTTGGGTGGTTTGGGGAAATTCCAGTGATTTACTCCTTCTTTCCTGGTTGCTTGGGGGAGGGTACTGTCTTACTTACCTCTGTGATTTTCTAGTACTCCCAGCTCCCCTCTACACATTCCACTTACCTAGGTAGGGGTCCTGGGTTCGAATTTCATTTTTTTAGCATATGATTTGGGCCCCCCTTAGGGTCACTATTGCTTATTGGTATTTGTACTGTTTTCTAACATTTCCTATGCCTATTGCTGTTTACTAGTGTATATATTTAGTGTATTACTTGCCTCCTATTTGAGGGTTGCCCTTCTAGTATCTTGTGGTATTGTGTGACCAAAAATAAAGTACATTTATTTTTGTACAACTGAGTGTTTTCTTTCATGTATGTAATTGATGTGTGATAACAGTGGTTTTGCATGAGCTTTGCATGTCTCCTAGATAATCCTTGGCTGCTTATCCACAGATACCTCTAGAGAACTTGGATTCTAGACACTGCCTACACTTCACTAAGAGGGGATACCTGAATCCGGTATAAGGTGTAAGTACCTTGGGTACCCACCACACACCAGGCCATCTTCCTACAATTGCCAAGAGGGAAGACAGTAGTTCAAGGGTAGGTGATTCTTGTCTCCCCCCTCCCTCCCCGGCCTCAAATTGACGTTATATAAATGGATGACTAAATTAGAAGGGAATGTAAAAATTGCACATAGCAAGTCTTCCAAAGCTATGTCAACCTCTTCTACCGTACACCCAATGACAGAGCTAACACATATTGCCAGGCCGCCTGAAGGTCTGCCCCTCACTCCTTCTTTTTTACCGAATATAGCATAAGCCAAGTCTCTTGAAAGAGCCAAAGGTCAAACAGGTCTATAAAATTGGCTCAGCCGGGGCAATCAACTTTAGCACCCAGTCCTGCAACATTCCACAAAAGTAGCCCAACAGGGGGTTGGGGCTTTACTTCACCTGACATTTCAGAATCCCTTTCTCTACTGTTTGCCTCCTTATCTGTCAGTGAGTCAAATTCAAAATTCTGGACACAAGCTTGTAATTCCCTTTCCAGATTTACTGCTATTTCTGGCACTGCGCATGCGTGGGGTCATTAATGGGATGGCGACTAGTTCGCCTATGTTTCTGGGTCCTCTGCTTTCCATGCATAACTTGGGACAGCCAGCACCCATGGGGGAACGGATTTGGCATTGTGAGACTTTTTCTAATATAGCACCCATCTCAGGTTCACCCGGGGACTCAGGGTAGTAGTTCACTGGGGGCACTTTTCTAATGGCCTAGTGGACTAGGTGTGTCCCTGTCCTTCTCCCTTCTTGGCATTTACTAGATTTTTGACTTCCCCTACTAATATTCAGTCAATCAACACCAAATCAATTCTGAATGGGAACGATGTATGCCACCCTTTGTTCTTGTGGACCAAATACGTTTTCTGTGGAAGGTTTGTATGTCGTCAGTGAAGAATTATACTTAACATAGGAGCTAGGTTTTTAAAAATATCACAGAGGTAAAAGAGCATTTTCAGTTCCCCCTTCCTGATTACTCGCATGATCAAAAAGAAACTTTCATACCAGATGTGGGTCTTTGAAGTTAATAATTATACAATCCCCTGGGCAATCCACTGGCTCTGCCCAAATCCACCCCACCCTACAGGTGAACATTATTTTGTTAGCCACGGAGGAGGAAAGTTCTTGTTTCAAACTAGCCACTTCAAAGTCTTGTTGGCGAGCTCATAATAAGATTCTCTCTGGTCTTCAAGCATCTGTCGAACTCCTGTCATAGTTGTCACATAGGGACATGAGGCAGGTGGTAAGTTTATCAAAGGGTGACTGCAACTTTAGGATGGGCCACAGAACACGAAGGGCGCATTACTGTTTCCTTTCTGAAAGGGTTGCCCCTCTCTGAGTCTCCCTTTAGATGAAGCATTTGGTGGTAGCAGGGAGGCACCAAACTGCACTGGGGTGGTGGTTTTGGGCCTGTGCCATTACAAATCCAATCAATACTTGGGAGAGGAATGTTAGAATTATTAGGCAAACTTTTCATTCATTTTAATCCTTGGCTAATCCGCATACCTGTTGAGGCAGTATTTTGGTAGTCTCATTCAGCACTTATTCCATCTCTTGAAGGTGCACCAATATTGGGGTGAGTTCATTGCACAGGATGGCCTTAATCTTGGTTGCTAGCTCCTCCACCATTTGGGCCAACTAGGGGGGCTGACAGTTGGTCACCTTTCCTGGTATGTAAGTAGGAAGCTGTGGATCCATTGGGCAAGACATTATGGGGTCAATTTGGGTGCCAAAGTCAATGTATTTATTCTGGACCATCCTCAGGGCCTCTTATCTACTTCAGAACGTTGATTGGACTCCATATGGCGCACCACAGGAAAGACCACTCCATTGGGTACAGAAATTAATTGATATACAGCCCCACCACTCTCACTGTGGCCGACTTTGGGAGCACTAATGGCAGTGGATGTATCCAAATTGGGGGTTGAGAGATGGGGACTCAACCTTTAGCCAAAGGACAACATTCTTTCAGTCAGTTCAGTCTCTGTTGTAATTACCCCCGTTGCCCTCTGCAATATTCTGTCTATCAATGTAGTTTTGTGGGGCAGAGAAATGGCCGTTGCCCCTCAGGCACATTTCCTCATGCCCAGGTTACCTGTACTGAATTGGTACTGTCACTCATAAGGGATTGAATGGATCCTGCACGCCACCAGTCCTGCAAGCCACCAGTGATAGATCCAACGGGACCAACCACTTCCCCAAGGTAGCTTCCTTTCGTGAGAGAGACTCTCCACACTGCCTGGAAGGTCATGGAAAACAGGTAGATAGAGGTAGTACACCCAGCCAGGTAGCATTGCACAGTTAGACTTAGAATTGTGTGCCTTCTTGAAGGGAGAAAATCAGCATGTTAGAACAGTAATAGAAGAATGCACTCACCCTAATTCCTGGGCATACGTTAAGGGTGTGGCCCAGCTCAGTCTTCTCTGACCTCTAACCGGTGCAGGTGGGTCTGCTCTTGGCCCAGTGTTGGCCCGGGCACGTGCCCAGGCTCATCCTGTATTACAAAGAGTGTGCAGCCTATTTATCTCACTGCTGCCGATAGGCGACACCTGTTATTGTCCAGCTGCAGTGTACCCTGAGCATTGTAGTCTGCCCTGCTGGACTGTGGCAGTATGCCCCGTTTTGAGAAGTGTTGTCATGCCCTTTTACTCCGCCACTGCCAATGTGCAGCACCTGTTTTTGTCCAGCTGCAGTGCACCTTGGGCATTGTAGCCCGCCCTGTTGGTCCTCGGCGGTGTGCCACTTTTTTGAGAAATGTTGTCAGGCTCTATTGGCCCCAAATAGTACCCCTGCAGTAGATGCACCAATGTCCGTACATGATCAAGCCCCCATGGAACTTAATTAATTAACTAACTTCCTGCCCGAGTACCCTACTGACCTAGCATCCCACAACTGAGGTAAAATGCATATAAATAAGTATTCCACAATCCACATATTTAGAATTCAATTAAATAATTTACAAATAATAATTAATAGTTATTTAATTATCGCTTAATTAACTTCCTATCAAATACTAAAATATAAGTAAAATAATTCAGTATGCCATATCTTACATAATTAAAAATCAGTTCATAATTAATTGGCAACTACTAATACTTTTTAATTTATTATTACGTAATTAACTTTCCACTCTACACCTCCACAAACCTAGCAGCCTGCAAATAAAATTTAAGTAAAATATATAAGTATTCCATGATTTACATAATTAAAAATGAACTAAATGATTAATTTATAATCAATTATTACCTAATTAACCTCCCACTTATCCCCCTACAAACCCAAGAACCTGCTATGACGCTATAAATTACTATTAAAAGGTAATAAAAAGTGCAAAATTCTCTGAGCTATATTTGAAAACTAATGAATAACATCTATTTAAACAATAGTAAAACATGAAATTAACATATCAACTGAAGAAATAAAATAATTAAACAACAATATTTTTAACCTATATATTAGTGAAAACGATATTAAAACATCAATATTATTTAAAACAATATTACTTCAAAAAACTATATTCTTGTCAACAATATTTGTGCATCATCATTTCTGTGTGTTACAATATTTAATTTTCAATATTCTTGTTGTCACAATATTTTTAATTCAGTACTTTGCCCAAACACCAGAAATGTTACCTTGCTGGTAGAACTCCGATTTTGGAAATTCCATTTGTGGGGTTAACTTCTGCCAATAAGTATTCTGATTTATTTAGATGCTAAAGTTCAACTTATATGCTTACAGATACCTTAGTGAATGAATCTGTATGTTTTAAAGCATTCCTTCCTAAACGTGCTTTACTTTGTTTGCCCTTCTGTGTAGTGGAATATAACCTGCCATATAATTAGGCAATCCGAAAAAAAGAAGAAGGGAAGCGGCCGTAAAAAGAAATCCCAGAAAATTTTGGGCTATAATCTCAGAGGGGTGCAGAAACTGTAAAACCTTAGCCGCCCCCTGATAGCGGAGGAAGATTGGAAATTGTATATTCAAGATCTTTACGCTGAAAACCATGGCATTGACCCGGGGATGGAGGTGTCAGCATTAAACAGAGGGGGAGGAATGGATATTACGGGGGCTCCAACAGTGGTAGAACTAGAAGGGATCAAAAAATCAATGCACCCTTCAGGTACTATGGGTCCTGACGAGGTCCCAATGACCCTAATTAAAAGAGAGCTTCTGCTCTGGGCAAAACTACTTCAACCAGTATTTGGCTCCTGCTATGCCCAAGGTAATATCCTGGAATCATGGACGGGTAGTATAATTCTTCCTCTATATAAAAAGGGAGATAGAGCAATACTGTCAAATTACAGACAAATCGCCTTATTAGATGCAACTTAAAAGATATTCGCAAAAAGCATTTATTACAATTGACTGATTGGGTGGAGGAAAATGGTAGTAGTAGTACAAACTTTATTCGTCTTTCAACAAGTCATAAAAGTATCAAATATTATACATTTCAGTATACAATAAATAAGATAAAATTTAGATAACTTACAATGATAAAAGGGTAGGTACATACAGACTATTTAAAATTTCTTTAAGAAAAATTCCCTAGTTATGAACCATTGGATAGACTAGATAAAATTACATCGCTACCCCCATACGCTTTCTTGTATTTAATACGGAGCATAAAAAGTTAGCCAAGGTTCCACACATCTCAATAGAGGATAGCACCTGGAGGCTGGCGTACGCGGTACGACAGTGGGGCAGATTAATTAACCTTAAAAGAGGGGCTACTAAGCGCTTTCTCTGCTTGGCATAGAATTTACAGAATAAGACCACATGAATTGTGGTTTGGGGTGCCTTTACATCACATGGACAGGCCTTCAGGGTGGTGCTCCAATCATTCATAGTTGGAAAGGTCACTAAACGATGAAATATATCTAGCCTCAGTCTGGTAAGAACAAAACGGTGGCGGGGGTTTACCACATTTGTCAAATAAGGCTGTATGGCCTCCGTCGACAGGATTATTTGATTGTAAATGACGGTGGGCTTTTTTGATTCAGCCTCCCATCGTGAATCTTCTAGATATTTTAATGCCAGGGCACTCAGGTCCTTCCTAGAGGTTTGTTCCAGCAAAGCTGGGTTTGTGTAATAAGCTTTGTTACCCATGTTTTCAAAGAAGGTCATAATGTATCTTAACCAGGGCACCCTTGCTGCGTATATAGACTCCATACAGTCAGTCAAGATGGCCTTATTTAGTTCAGTATATTCCGAAGTCCAAACTTTATGCCAGAACAATAAGGGTTGAATCTTTATCAAGTCTGTAATAAAGGGGAGCCCTAATTCTGAGTGGATAATGTATGATGATGTACCATTTGGTACCATCAGTAGATGTCTTATAAAATCATTTTCCACCGTCTGCACCAGGTTGCAGTTAGTATATCCCCAGATTCCAGACCCGTACATGACAGCCGGGGTGCACTTGGCTTTGTAAATTTTTATCATGTTCAGCGGGGTAATCCCCCCTATCCTTTTGGAAAAAAGCCTTAAGGCCACCGTTGTTTTAATAAGCTGGGCTTTTTTCGTTTTCTTACAATTAGCCCAGGAGCCCTGTTTGTCGAACATTATGCCCAGGTAAGAGAAGGTTCGCGCAATTTCTACCCACCCATCCGCGGTTGTCATATTATAGGTCTTGCCGCGTTTCACGCCACAGTTCATAATAAACGTTTTTGAGCGATTGACAGTGAGACCCAGTTGTGACATAAATGTGATACAAGTAGTTAAAAGTTTTTGCAAAGCTAATGGGGTCCTGGCCATTAAAACTGCATCGTCTGCATGGAGTAATACTGGAACAGCGCGATTACCTATTTGGGGTAGATCTTTGCAGTTACTAGCCAATACATTTTCTAAGTTATTTATGTACATTGAGAACAAGAACGGGGCAAGAACACAACCTTGGCGCACACCTCTATATAGGCCAAAAGGGCGAGTACATTCCCCTTTTAGCCCATACCTCACTCTTGCTCTACACCCTGTGTACATTTCTCGTATAAACTGAATTATGGCTGGTTCTACCCCCATGCTGCTTAGGATATCCCATAACTTGTCATGTAGTACACAGTCAAATGCTGATAATAGGTCAATTAAAGCCAGATGCAGGTTACCTTCTCTAATCCTTGTATACTTTCCAATAATAATACTTAAGTTCAGGCTTTGCTCCACTGTCCCAATTCCTTTCCGGAATCCATATTGGACAGGAGATAAAGCACTCTTTTCTTCCGCCCATATTTGCATCCTGTTCAAGATAATTCTCCCCGCTAGTTTAGCCGTTGTATTCAGCAAGGAGATTGGTCTGTAACAGGCTGGGTTAAGGCGATCACCTTTTTTATATATTGGAATTATATTGGAGTCTCGCCAAGATGGTAAGGGACCTCGTATACAAATGGCCCTCAATGTCTGCGTCAATACAGGCCCCCATAGCTGGATATTGGCCTTGTATATATCAATCGGAACGCCATTGGGGCCCAGAGCTTTCCCTGATTTACTTAGAGTTATGGCTTCCTCTACCTCCTCAAGGCTAAATTGTGGGGTTATGGACAGACGTGTACCTTCCTGGAGACCTTGGCTGTATACAGGAAATGTAGGCTTCAAATCGCTAGCCCGCGAGTATATTTTAGAAAAGTGTGCAATCCAGTCTTCTTCGGAGATCGCTATTTCCATCCTGGGGGAGTCTCTGTCCCCAAACATAGGAGAATTGATTGTTTTCCAGAAGAGGATATTATCTTTCGTTTGGCTAGCTGTGTGTAGAGTTTCCCACAGAGTTCTTTTTAATGTCAATTTCCTTTCCTTCATTGCTGCTTTATATTATTGCCTGCACTTACGTATCTCAGTTAAAGATCTTTTTGGGGCTCTTAGAGCCTTTTTCAATTTCCTATGTGCTTGTGAGCAGTTATAATCAAACCATCCAGTGGCCCTTTTTTTCCCTGAATTACCACCTCTGATAGTGAGGGCTTTCTTTATGGTTTGCATAATCAGTGTAAAGGCACTTAAACGTCAGCCTGGATCTGGATTCTCACTTAAACAGTCTGCAAAGGCATACTTGCAGTCGCATAATAACTGTTTCAACAGAGACTCAGGGTCAATCTGTGACCATTTCAGGGTATATCCATTACGCAGCATTAATTCGATGTCATCTATCAGAGTGGCCCTGTCATCTCTATCTGCTGTAAAGGGAGTTAGTAAGAGGTTCAGGCTCTGAGGATAATGGTCGCTAATTGCGATGTCATGCAAAGTATAATTCATAAGGTAGTGTGCAAAGTGGGTTGACATTAAGACATAATCGATCACGGTATTCGCACCCCTTCCATTATATGTTGGTTTAAACTGTGTTTCAACAGAGTATAATTAATTTACAAAGGATAAGTTATGGGTTTGAGCCAGTAGATTCATTGCGTCTCCTTGGGTGTTATGTGCAAAATGAAGTCTTAAGCCAACACCTTCAGGGTCCCAGCCACATACCTTATCTGATGTTTCTTTACAAGGGTGGACATTAAAGTCTCCGCCCCAGATCATAAAGGTCTCACGGTTATTATTTGCACTTATTTTTTTTAAAATCATTTCCCATCTCCATTAGAATATTAGAAAGCTCTCCTGGGGCTAAATTATTATAGAAGTTAATGAGGACTAGGTGGGTCTTATGATCCAAGTTATCCTCTATCATTTGATAGTACGAGCTCATAAATTTCATCTCTAGGTTTTGTACACGTAACTTGTTAGAAATATATGTGCATAGACCCCCTTTTGGTCTACCGTGCCTAGACTGAACGGCTGGTGAGTGAAATGTTTTATAGCCGTTAATATGGAGAGGACTTAATAGCCACGTCTCTTGGAGGCAGATGCATGAATATTCTTCTATAAAGTTCACCCAAGTCACATTGCCTATCATGTTGGTTAGACCTGCAATGTTCCAAAACAGTAAAGCTATCTCCGCTTTCTGTTTAGGAGTACCATACTGGTCCTTTGATGAACAGGGAGATAGAACATCGCCGGGTGGCTGGGATGTATTTCTGGGGGCGCTGCTCTGGTTTAGATGGGAAAATTGTACTCTACCAGTGGAACTGGCAGGTTTTCGAAAGGACCATAATACCTTATATTAGATAATATCCTGAGTATGCAAATTATAATTGATAAGTATGTCCAGTTAAGGGGAAGTGTACTGTATGCAGCAATAATCGATTACTCCACAGCATTTGATAGAGTGGATAGGGGAATACTGTGGAAGAAACTCCAAGATCTAAGGGTCCCTCCTGGCTTCCTGCGATTGGTGATTGCCCTACACTCTTCGACCTGGTGCAAGATTTTGATGGGTGGAGAGCAAGGATTATTTTCAAAGGGTTTGACAAAAAATGGCCTGAAACAAGGCTGTTTACTGGCCCCATTGTTTTTTCCCATTATATCCATGACCTTTCTATAAGTCTCAGGAACTCTCCTGGTGATGCCCCGGTGGTGGGGGGGCCGGCCATTCGCAAGCTTAATGTACACAGATGATATAGTAGTGTACAACCTTACCCCAACAAAGTCCCAGGTGGTTTGCTTTTCTGAGAAGAAAAACAGAAGGAAAGTTTCTTATCCTTGGGTTTTGGGTTAACATAAGTTGGAACACCAAGTTTCATACCAGTTTTTGGGTAAGATCTTTTCGGCTTCTACAAAGGATGAAGACCACATTGTCATAATACCAATAAGGCTATTTTACTTGCTCAAGGCCTGTCGGCTTTTTATAAGGCAAATGGTAAACGTCACTTCCTGCACTTACTTTCTGCCTACCAGGTCAAGATTCCAGCGACTCTCTCATACTCGATTTAATGTATTGATATAACCAAATGGGATTTTCTTGACAAGACAGAAGGCCACATTCTGAGACGCATGGTTTCCTGCAATCATGTAGTCTCAGGGGCAGCATTTTGTCTTGAATTTGGCATTAAGAATATCTTTGTGCAAGGCCTTATGGGAGTGATAAGAAGGGCGCATAACCTCATGCATAGTGAGGAATTCACATTGAGAAACCTGGCCTATAGTGAGATCTTTAACAACCTGAGAGAAAAGTCCGGGTTCTTTAGAAATTATATCAAAGCTATTCGGCTCTTAGAGCTAGACTTGGACCTCTGTCCTTCAATTTCTTATGTATTGTTAAAAAAAAACTTTGAAGGAAGTGACATGGTCCAAAGGCTTCCTGCTGGACCTGGATGTGTGCGGCCAAAGAAGAGGTCTAGAGAATTTAACTAACTCTGTAACTATGAAAATAGTGCAACCCTATCTGACTTAGAATCTATACCGTGGGGTGAGGCGATTGTATATCCTGCTTTGACCGAATAGAATGCCCCTGAGAGTTCTTACTTCTAGGTGGAATGACTCAACTAACATTTGTGATCTGTGTCAAGGCGGGATACAGACTCTTTGACACGTTCTGTTTGTCTGTCCTGCTTTAGCCCAACCAAGGAAACTATGTTTGAAACCTCTCTATTTGCGGCCTAGTCTCAGATCTCATAGAGAGGCCTTAGATTTATGTTATACCCTCCCAATGAAAGATTTTGTTACAGGATTTTTAAATTGTTTCAATTAATCTTGCAGTTATTTTGAATACTTGTGTTTTAAATTGTGTACTATTTTACTATGTATTTATATGCCCCGTCTTAGTAATGTGTATTATTTTATGGTGAGCTAATATGATTTTTGTATCACTACTCATGTGGATCTCTTAGGAGTTCCAAATCATGATAGTGAAATATTGATTGATTGTATAATTAGGCATGCGTGAAATCTTCCTTTATGCTAATGCATGAAAGGGCTGGAAGAAGCCCCTAGAATTTCTCAATTTCATCTCACTTTAACACATGACATAAAAAAATAAAAAAACCTCACCTCACCATGACAATATCCTGCAGAATGCCACTAAATGCTGTAGGCAGTTAGGACTGACAGTGCCATAACTTTCACCATAATGTTACACTAAAGCTATTTTCTTCACAGAAAAAAGCTCAGGGCAGTACAAATGTAGAAATCTTGCCTGCCAAGGTTGCACTCTCCTTGAAGTAACATCTGTAACTTGGTTCCCAAAAGGTCGGAAACATAAGCAAGCTAATATCTTTTGAAGTGAGTTACAGAAAATTTGCAACTCATCACTTACATTGTTTCTAGAATCTTGGGAGAGGCTCCTAGGTTCCAGGTCTTTCTCGCAGCCATGTCTAAAATGGCAGAAAATTCTCCCGCACATGATAGAGCCCTTCTTCAGACTCATGTGTCTTTTACAAGGTGTAGGGTTCAACAAACTGGCCCTTAAGCTACACCTCCAGACCCTGGAATCAAATAGAGAAAACAGGAGACACCTCACCTAGACTTCTTGTTAGGCTTCTTATTAGGCTTCCATAGAAGGAATCCTCTTTATTCTGATGTTTCTTCCAGGCCCATGGGTGCTCTGTGCAACAGGTGGTGAGATGTGATTTTTATCCAATGCTCTAACCCATGATTAATGATTACTCTGGGCCCATTCATTATAGAATGTCACCAAATGGCATCCCTATTTTCAGCACTTTCTGTCTTACTTCAATGGGAAGATTCTCAGAGGTCATCATTTAAGATGAGAGGTGCCAAGCTCTATTCTCAAAAGCTCCAAGTTCCCTTCAAGATCCAATTGTATGAAAAAGAGACACCACTTCCTCATCTGGAAACATGTTTCTCTCCTCCTCCGTATACAGACCAATGTCTAAGAGGATTCTCTGGATGAAAAGGCTTCTGTAATTGGAAACATCATGTATCATTTAATTGTCAATAGGCAGGCCTCTGCCTTGGTCATTAGTTTTCCTGTCCACTTTCAAATGGCCCATCTAAGCAAAGTATTCAGGACTGCCTACTGCAGTGTTAGCCTTAATATTTGTATCTATTGTTCCTCAGTCTAGAATATTTGCAGTCATAATCAGGGTGCAATTTATTGCCATTGGAGGGAATGAAAGTTAGTAGAATTTGTTTACTACTGCCATGCTTTCAGGGAGAACAAAGTGTGATTTATTACACTTATGTTTCTAATGTAGTTATCAACAATCTCTCTACACTATTGAACAACATTTTTGATAATCAGTTAAAAGATGTTTGAACAAAGTGCCTTCCATTTACCTGACTTAAATTGGAAAACAGTCTTTTATTCACAAATAGGCCTCTGCACAGAAAAATGTGTCTATTCAACACAATGAAAACTACATTTGGTAACTATTCACATGATTGGCATAGTTTTAATATCTAGCATTTCTCACTGATGTGTACTGCATTGTTCTAAAATGCAGACCACCATGCCCCAATAATGATCTTAGAGTCATACATTTTCAATCATATATGTGGATAGTGCAAATGTACCCTTCATCCACCTAACTTCCATGCTACTGGCATATTTCCTACACCAGCTTATGGCATAAATTAAAAGTTAAATTAGTCAATTGTGTGCAGTCTATATTACCTCAAACTACAGTCAAGCAACAGGGCACACATATTGTTTCACTAAATTTCACTAAATTTCACTAAATTGCAATGTCACAAAGCACAAAGTAATATAAAAAATCAGTATATAAGTAGTAAAATTCTAGTGACGCCACATAGAAAAGAAAACAATTGCTATACTTCTGTGGAAAGTTTTGCACACCCCTCTCAATGACAGGGAGCAATTCCAATAAAAAATAATTGAACTTTCTGCTCTTGACTGTGAAGAGGTACTTTTACGAGTCCTTTTGAATTCACGGTTCCAATTTTAATGATACAGCCCTGTTAAATGATTATTTTCTTTTCAGTAGGTTCCAATCCATCTCCCATGATTGCACCATAGACACACTTTCTTTCAACTTTTTGAAAGTTCTTTCCAAGATGTTGCTTAGCCCACATGGACGTGTTAACTGTTAATATCAATTTACTGATGGTTTCTTCCGTAGATATGTTTAAAAAATATTTTAACCCATGTAGTCATTTGGCTAGCCTCCTAGGGCTGAAAATACATTTTACAAATGTATTGTCCAGTACACATTAGAAGTATTCAGCAAATGTACTCTTATTGATCCTAAGCACTGATCTTTAGGTTCTTACCCCCATTAAGGAGGACCATAGAACATATTTGATGTAAATGAAAACTTTAAACTGGTGTCTATTTGAGTGCACCAAATCCATAAGTGGATGCATGGGAACTCCCATGCTCCACCCATTGCACACCTTCCAGCTTGAAAGGTGATCCAATGCAGAGCAAGTTGCTGCATTGCGCTACATTATTTTTCAATGCCACAGAAGGTGGTGCAAATGGCGCTTGAGTGGCTTTGTAAATTGTGCTTTAATCGTCTTGGTAATTCATGCAAATGAACACAAAAAGGATGAAGCTGTTGTTCATGGCACTTGTTGTTCTTGTGCTATTTTGTTTTAACACAATGCATCCTCATATGAATTTTGACCATAAATATAGTAGAAATTACCCGATTTACATTTCATAAAGCTTTAATCATTTTTTTTCCAAATTTCACACATTTATGCAAAGGAACATAGAGTGAATTTCACTCTCTACTTAGAACAAGATGCTCTGACGTGTAATCACAGCCTAAACTCTTTATCACACACTGTAGGGTTCTGGGAAAATCACTTAATCTAGCTGTGCCAAACATGGTAAATAAAGGTTTACAAGAATTTATTAAGACATATGACTGCTTCACCAAGTTTCATTACACTTCACGTATTATTACCTTCAAGGAATATAACTACAATTGGTTATGTAAAGATCGTGATTACACCTAAATATTGCACTACGCTAATAATGACATCAAATTGCTGCTATACTATCTGGTCGAAATAAAGCTTCGTTTAAAAAAGACTGGTTGCAAAAATGCCTGATGAGATAAAAGAAATTGAGGCCAATTTAGCAATAGGTGGAATAAATCAAATTTCACTTTCAGTTGATATACACATTTACTAACTTGCATTCAGCCAAAGTCTGGAGAGAAGCACCTCTAAATGTAATCAACGATTAAAGAGTTTCTCTTAAAGGGCCTCCTTTACAAGGCCCTAGCGGCATACTGAGTCACCGGAGCGTCATTTGTTTTTTACACTCCGGTGGCGGAGTGTGCCAGTCCATATTTACAGGGCCATGCAAAGCCACCTTGTGTGGCTCTTCCTGTCCTAATAAATATGGACCCCTTTCATGCATAATGCTGTGTGAAAGGGGTGCTCCATTAGTGTTACTTGAAATGTTACCACACAGCACCCATGAAACCCGAAGGAATCTGTCGGATTCCCAGATTCCCAAATCTGGGAATGCAATCTAATTCCTATTCCACCTCACGGGTGGCGTAAGAGTGGTGCAACATGCAAAAATATCTTTGTTTCCCTGTTTTTTCCTATTTCTATGTGTGCAGCCCTTCTACAACCAGTAGCAATTTTACCAAATGAAAAAACTCAGAGAAACAAAAAAATCTGAGACTGTGTCTGCGCAACATTTTCCATGACGTTCTGCCGAGTTCATACTCAAAGCTTGTATCCATGACTTAGGAAGCATCATTGTAGAGGTAAACTAGCAGAAACCACTAGCTCTGCCCATTTAAAGCAACTGGGATTTTTCCCACAAATTAACCCTACTACTTGAGAGGACCAGAGGCCTTCAAGCCAATGGAGATCATTAAAGGAATTTAGGAATCTAATATTTCCTGCAGCAACATTCTCCTCCCTGTATGAGGCTGGCCTGGTTTGTATTGGGTACCTTGGTACTTACACCTTACACCAGGTCCAGTTATTCCTTATTAGTGAAATGTAGTAGTGCTCTAGCAACTTAGGCTGATAGAGGTAGCTATAGCAGAGCAGCTTAGGCTGAACTAGGAGACATGCCAAGCTCCTGCAATACCATGTATAGTTCCATAGTACTTACACTCAAGTAAAGACAATACTTAGTGATGCCAAAAATAAAGGTAGTTTATTTGGGTGACACAAGGCCAAAAATGTCTTAGAGGCAATACTCCTTCTGGAGGTAAGTATTATACACAATATATACACTAGACACCAAAATAATGTAAGTAATTAGACATAGGATAGTGCAAACAATAGGGAATGCTACAGAATGCAATGGGAGAAAATAGGTCTAGGGGCAACACAAACCATATACTAAGAAAGTGGAATGCGAACCACAAATTCCCCCCTAGACAAGTGTAGTGTATAGAGAATCGCTGTGAGAGTAAGAATAAAGTAAAAGTAAGTAAATGACCACACCCAAGAGCCCAGGAAAGTAGGAGTAAAGTACTGGAAGTTTCTGAAGGACACACTACAAGTCGTGATTAGAGTTATTGCAAGAACCAAGCAAGACTGCAAGCAAAATATGGTGGATTCCTGGACCTGAAGACCTGCAAAGGAAGGAGACCAAGTCAAGAAGTCAGAAGAAGTTCCAGGAAGGACAGGAGCCCCTGCAAACCCAGAAGAGGGTGGAAAAGAAGAGTCCCTGGTTGGACAAAGACTGCAGAAATGCATCCAAGGAAGAGGTCAGCAGGTTCCTGCATGATGCAATGGATGTCTCACGAAGAGAAGTTGGACGCAGGTGACTTTTGGTGCTGGATTCTTCCAACAAGCCTTGGGTCCGGCAAAATGGCGCTATCTGGACCCAGGAGGAACCTGGTGGTCTCAACTCTGTGTGAGGACGAAGAGGCGCTCTCAGCACTTCAGCCCTCAGAACACCAGACAGCACCCATGGGAGTCCCAAGACACAAGGACAAAGGAGGTTCAAAACGCGGTTGGTGCAGCACTACAAAGGAAGGTCCCACACCGCCGGAGAACAACTCAGCGAGTTGAGCGTCACAGGATAGAGTGCTGAGGACCTGGGCCAGGCTGTGCACAAAGGAATTTTGCAAATAGTGCACAGAGGCCTCAGGAGGTGAAGAAGACGTGGTGCACAGGGGTACTGTCGTACTCAGGAAAGGCAAGGTCTTACGTCCTCCAAATTGCGACAGCAGGACCTCAGGACAGTCTGTGTTGAAGGGGTCCACCACCTGTGTTCCAAGGAGCAAGCTCATCACCAGAAGAGGAGTCCAAGAGAGCCGGCCATCTACTTAGAAAGTGCCGGCGTGAGCAGGGAAGAGACTCTGGGGGTCATTCTGACCCTGGCGGTCATGGACCGCCAGGGCCAACGACCACAGGAGCACCGCCAACAGGCTGCCGGTGCTCCCATGGGCATTCTGACCGCGGCGGTACAGCCACGGTCAGAAACGGGAAACCGTTGCCCATGGGAATCCTCCATGGATTCCGACCCCCTTACCGCCAGCCTGGTTCTGGCGGTTTTGACCGCCAGAACCTGGCTGGCGGTAAAGGGTGTCGCGGGCCCCTTGGGGACCCTGCAGTGCCCATGCCAATGGCATGGGCACTGCAGGGGCCCGCTAACAGGGCCCCACCAAGATTTTAAGTGTCTGCCACGCAGACACTGAAAATTGCGACGGGTTCAACTGCACCCATCGCACCCCTTCCACTCCGCCGGCTCCATTCGGAGCCGGCATCCTCATGGAAGGGGGTTTCCCGCTGGGCTGGCGGGCGGCCTTCTGGCGGTCGCCCGCCAGCCCAGCGGGAAACTCAGAATAACCGCGGCGGTCTTCTGACCGCGCAGCGGTATTCTGACGGCCGGACTTTTGCGGGCGGCCTCCGCCACCCGCCAAAGTCAGAATGACCGCCTCTGTCACTCCACGGGAGATTTCTTCAGGCATTCTGGTGCAGAGTGAAGACAGGGAATCCCCAGAGCATGCACACCGTGGAAAACTGTTGCAGTTGCTCGCTGTAGCTGAAGTTGCAGAGGAAAAGTAGCCCTTCTGGATACTTTGTTGCTGTTACAGCGGTTTCTGGAGCAGTCTGCGATCGATCGGAGGTCAGAGGATGAAGTAGTAGTTGCAGAGGATTCCTGCGGAAACTTGCTAGTAGAATCTGAAGAGAAACCCGCAAGAGAGACCTAAAATAGCCCTGAGAGGGGGATTGGCTACCTTATCAGGTAAGGTCCTATCAGGAGGGGTCTCTGACGTCACCTGCTGGCACTGGCCACTCAGAGGCCTCCACAGTGTCCCCACACCTTGGAAAACAAGATGGCTGAAGTCTGGGACACAGTGGAGGACCCTGGGGTTGCCTGAACCAGTGTAGACTGGCTTGTGCAAGGAGGGCACTGTCTGTGCCCTTCAAAGCATTTCCAGAGGATGGGGGAGGATACCCCTCCCAGCCTGTAACACCTATTTCCAAAGGGAGAGGGTGTAACACCCAGCTCCCAAAGGAAATGCTTTGTTCTGCCTTCCTGGGACTGATCTGCTCAGGCCCCAGGAGGGCACAACCCTGTCTGTGAGTGCAGCAGCTGTAGCTGCATTGCAAGCCTCGGAGAGGTGGTTTGGCAGGACTGGGGTCTATGGTGGAGCTCCCAGGATGCATGGAATTGGCTCCCCAATACCAGAACTGGAATGGGGGGACAATTCCATGATCTTAGACACCTTACATGGCATGTAATGGCGTCCCCGCACTCACACAGTCCCGGGAATTAGCCCTGAGCTATGTGGGGGCACCTTTGCTAGTTCAAGGATGCCCTTACACTTAGTAACTTTGCACCTAACCTTCAGTAAATGAAGTTTAGATATATAGGTGACTTATAAGTTACTTAAGTGCAGTGAAAAGGGCTGTGAAATAATGTGTGCACTATTTCACACAGGCTGCAGTGGCAATCCTGTGAAAGGGTTTGTCTGAGCTCCTTATGGGTGGCAAAAGAAATGCTGCAGCCCATATGGATCTCCTGGAATCCCAATGCCCTGGGTGCTTAGGTACCATATGCTAGGGACTTATAAGGGGGGTCCAGTGTGCCAATTGAAATTGGCAAATGAAGTCACTAGACTATATTGACAAATTTAAAAGCAGAGAGAGCATAAGCACTGAATTTCTGGTTAGCAGAGCCTCAGTGACACAGTCAACCACTACTGACACACACACATTAGGCCATAAATTATGAGCACTGGGCTCCTGACCAGCAAGATCCCAGTGAGACAAGCAAAACACACTGACATATGGGGGGGGTTTCACTATGAGCACTGGGGTCCTGGCTAGCAGGATCCTAGTGATACAGTAAAAACACACTGACACATACTCACAAACAGGCCAAAAGTGGGGGTAACGATGCTAGAAAGAGGCTACTTTCTCACACTCCCACTTTAAATTAGAGGAGAGTATCAGAACTAATTATTTATAGAAAGACACCAGTTAGAGTTTACAACCTAACTATTGTTGGCTTACATCGAATATATGTGTGACTGAGTACTTTCTGTATGTGCAATATAAACAATCAAAAGGTACAGTGTCCTCGCCTGTAATATCCTAGACAAAACTTCTTATCACACCCTGGTTTGTGTTCTCCACTGGCCACCGCACTTCAAACAATGTATGTATAGGCCCTTCATGTTTAAGATGTTCCTGATATAATGTTCTCTGCTGCATTGGAGTTAGGTCCACTCTCCAGGGAAAAAAAACTCAATCCGCTTGGCCAGGAGATAGGTAAATGGCATTTTGGATATTTTCGCTGTTGTAGTTCAGGATTCGCTGCCTTACACAGATAGTAGGCCTTACCATGTTGTTATTTCTGTTATTTAACACTTTGCTTTGAGCTCAGTGTGCGGTAAATTGTATGAAGCCAAATGTGGGGGTCTCAATTGTTGTACTATCAAGTATTCATCCTGAAGGAAGTTATTGTGAGCAGTGCCTAAAATCAAAACCTCTGTTGTCGACTCTGCTAGCCCTCTGTTAATTTCTACCTCAAGGGCTAATTATTACACTCTCCTGACTGGGGTAAATGTTAGCTGAACAATGGATCTCAAATTTTATTAGCAGATTATGGTCCATGTTTAAGAGGGACGTAAGGATCTCTTTAGATGTATGGGAGTTGTCATGGACACATCTGAAAACCTAAATGAAAATGAATACATCCTTTCCTCTGTTCATAGCCCCACATAGTGTACAATGTTCAAAACATCTGGGACAGAGACCACTGGCTAAAGTGTTTGTATGTAGCAGACAAAATCACTTACCATTTGTGATACATGGAGTCAGTAGTTCAAGAAACATCTGAAATCTTTAGGAGTGAGTGAGAACATGTTCAACAAAATATCGTCAAAAGTCCTGCCATTACTCCATCTTCTATATCTCTGCTTCTACTTCTGTTCTCTATTCATTGCTTCACCATCTACAATTCTGCATATTTGTTTCTAAAACCCCTATCACAGACCACTTATGGCAGAACCTTCAGGGAACAGTGGAGGCTTTAAAAGTGGGCTTTGAGGTTTAGGCATTGACCAGTCTGATGAGAACTAGTGACAAGTTATTCAGCTTGCTGCCTACTCTGGTCAATTCTATCATTCCACGTGCTTAGGAGTAAAATGAAAAAAATGGTTTATTCCATTTCTGAGATGGACAAAACAAGAGCTTATGTCTGGCCTCTGGTGTCTGCATAAAATTGCATCTTTTAAACCTTTGGATAATAAGCTCTCCTCTAATGTTTCCCAACTTGAAGAAGAGGCACAACAATTATAGAAACTAAGAAAGAGTGTTAAGGGGTATAGAGGAACAAAATCTTATAAAAATGCAAAACTCAAAATTCCAATTTTTTTTGTAAGTTCTTGAATGACTTTGAAAGTTCATTAAAATCCAATTGGTCTACTGTAGTTCTGAGGTGCTGTATGATTTATTCATCATATTAGATACTAACCTGTTAACCATTGGGCCCAAATCAGATTTGTTGCCCTCAGGTGTATGACAGGTCACTAGTCACTCTTAGATGCCCAGTCATTATAGTCCCTGGTCCAAATGGGATTCTGTTTTCTGTATTTAAAATAAAGTCAAGGGACTGAGCACCTTTTCTCTTTCTTCTCTATACGTCTGCATGCACAGCCTTTACAATTCCTGATTTTTGGTGTGTTTCAGTTTTCTTTCTGACTCTGAGCTGGGTAAAATTAGATTTTACCCCTCCTCACCATTAGCAAAAAGTTGTTAATTTGGAAAGGGGAAAGCAGCCCAAATTGTGGAACCTCCTACAGAGTGTTTCGAGTTCATTGAACTGGTGGCATGATTGGATCACCGCTTGAGTGAACGTAAGGGAGAAAAATTCCGGGTGACACATGCTTAGTGGTGCCAAAACTGAGAAAAAGGAGTCCACCATTCCCACTCATGATACACCTGAGCCCATACAAATAAACAGTGTGCGGGGCCCACAGTCTAAGGAAGAGAAAGAACGTAGGAAAAAATTTAAACTGTGTTTATACTGCGGTAAGGCAGGGCATTTTGCTCTGGAATGTCCTAACAAGCTTACTGCGACAAAGAAAGCCATCAAAGCAGTAACAGGGCCTGAATTCTCTCTTCCTGACCAGGCAGAAAACTAACTGGCTCGATAACTTCTGAGACCATTTTATCGAGCTTCACCATTCTTTCAATATGGTCTCACATCTTTTGGCTAATACCACCAGTCCAGTAGCTCGACATCTAACTCTTATTGTGACGTTAGTGTTGTCCCCTCAGGTTCGTAAGGTCATTCCCATATTGCTTGACTCTGGGGCTACCGGAAACTTTTTAGACTTGGGTTTGGCTAAAACCCTCAATATTACTACTGTCAGAAAAGATGTTCCTGAACCAGTCTGAGCCGTGGATGGCTCAGAATTGTCCTCTGGGCTTATTGTTTATCAAACAACACCCTTGTCCATGCTCTGTGCACACAACCATACAGAACAAATTCAGTTTGACCTCATAGATACCCCATTATTTGGAGCCATTTTGGGGATACCCTGGCTTCAGTTACACAATCTCAAAATCGACTGGGCAGCAAGGACAGTGACCTTAGACTCTAAACATTGCTGGCACTCCTGTTACTAAGACAAACCATTACTAGTGACACCCTTGCATTGTGGGTCCACACATAGTATGGCTATCAAGCCGGATGACACACTGGCCATTCCTGCACCATATAAAGACTTCCATGATGTCTTTAGTGAACAGAAGGCCACCCAGCTGCCGCCACATAGGTCATACGATTGTCGTATAGACTTGATTCCATGGGAAACGCTACCATGTAGTAGGATGCATGCTCTTTCTGAGCCTGAAAATCGATACCTGCGAGACTACCTGGATGATCTATTTGCTAAAGGTTTCATTTCATTTTTCATCAATGAAGTGCTACAGGAGTTTCTGATATCTGTGTAGTGGTATACATAGATGACATTTTGATCTATTTGTCTTCCACTGAGGAACATATAGGGCATGTAAGAGAGGTTTTACAATGGCTTTATGAGCATCATCTCTTTGCCAAGCTGGAATAATGTGTTTTTCATGCTACAACTGTAGAATTCCTGGGATAAGTGATCACTCCCGATGGAATTTCCATGCATAGGTCCAAGGTACAGGTCGTCCTGGATTGGGTAGCCCCAAGATCCATCATGAAAGTGCAACAGTTTTTGGGCTTCGTAAATTTTTATCTGTGATTTATACTCCACTTTTCTACTGTGGTATCTCCCATAACTCGTCTCCTACGAAAGGAGGTTAAGTTCCTCTGGCATGCAGAAGCTGAGAAAGCCTTCCAACATCTTAAAAACACATTAACTGAAGCACCCATTCGCCATCATCCCAACCCGGCTCAGCCATTTTTCGTGGAAGCAGTCACTTCCCAAATGGCAGTGGGTGGTGCCTTGTCCCAAGGAGATCCTGAGTCTGGGCATTTCCATCCAGTAGCTTACTTCTCAAAGAAATTGCTACCCGCAGAGCAAAATTACACGGTGGCGGAGTGGGAACTTCTGGCCATCAAGCTTGCCTTCCAGGAATGGCATCACCACCTACTAGGAGCTAGACACACCGTAACAATTTACACAGATCACCATAAGTTACAGTGTTTTCAAGTGACCAAGGTGCTGACACCTCATCAATTATGCTGGCTTCTATTCTTTAACAAGTTTGACTTCGTAATCACCTATAGGCCCGGTACTACACAACAAAAGGGAGACATGTTGTCTAGGATGGGTTTCTCCTCTGATATTGTGCTAGAACAGGTCAGAAGCATTATACCCCCAGAAAATATTGTGGCTGTGTGCACTTGCCAAGAGTTCCTTGAGAAAATATAGGTAGCCCAACACAAGGTTCCCTGTTTAACAGATGTGTATGAAAAAGAGGGTTTATTATACCATGCTGATCAGTTGTACATCCCTACCAAAGAATTACGGGATACAGAGTTAAGTTGGGGAAATGATTCTGTCCTCGCAGGTAACCCGGGTGAGAAAAAGATGTTAGATCTCTATCAAAGATGGTTTTGGTGGCCCACACTTGTGCAGGATGTCAGAAGCTACGTCCAGACTTGTTCCACCTGTGTTCGGGCTAAAACCCTACATACTCCAGGCACAGCATTGTTACTTCCCATGCCAATTCTGGTGGCCCAGTGGCATACCATAAGTATGAATTTTATTTCTGATCTCCCAGCTTCCAATGGACACACTGTCATATGAGTGGTTGTAGATTACCTAACTAAAATGGCTCATGTTGTTCCATTAAAATGCCTCCCTACGGCTTCCAAGCTCTCTGATTTGTTTGCCCAACACATTGTACGGCTTCATGGGTTGCCCACCACAATTGTTTCCGATTGTGGCCCCCAATTTATATCACGGTTTTGGCGTAGCTTCTTTTCCTCTGTCGGTATGGACGTCCGCTTGTCCTCTGCATATCATCCACAAACGGATGGGCAGACTGAACGTGCCAACCAAATGCTGGAGCAAATCCTGAGATGTTACTTTGACACATGGTCTACTGAGTGGGATAAGGCTTTACCTCTTGTTGAATTTGTATATAACAACATTTTCCACATGGCTACTGGAGTATCCCCATTTTACTGTTCGTTTGGTCTGCACCCAAGAATGCTACCTATAACAGGGTCCCAAATATCCACAAGAGTCCCATCAGTACAGAAACACCATAAAGAGTTACAGGATATTAAAAAAAAAAGTACAATACCATTTAAAACTCTACCAAGCTCAAGTAAAAAAACAAGCAGACAAAAGAAGGAGACCTGGTCCCTATTATTAGATAGGAGATCAGGTGTGGCTCTCATAAAAAAATCTCCATCTTGCAGGATCCAGAAAATTTAACCCCTGATTTCTAGGCCCCTTTCCTATTGCCAAAATCACCAATCCTGTGGTAGTAGAACTGACAGTGACAGATGATTTCAAGGTACACCCCGTGTTTCGTGTGTCGTTACTCCGCCCCTATTCCCCTGATACCCGCGATGCCCCTCCACCTCCCCCGGTAAAAGTACACAGGCAATGGGAATTTGAAGTGGCCGAAATTCTTGACTCCAGGCGAGTCCGTGGTGTTCTACACTATTTATTGGATTGGAAAGGCTATGGGCCTGAGGACAATTCCTGGGCACCCGCGTCCACAGTTCATGCTCCACGTCTTACTCCTGCACCCTTCCAAGCCCTGCCCTTTGAGAGGGTCCTTGGTGGGGAGGACTGTCAGGAATCCCCAAGGTGCCTCCTGCGTTATCCATCAGCATCTCCAGGGATTAGGGTTAAATCATATCTCTGTTCTTGGTTAAACCTTCATGTTTCTAAGTAAACATAATGTGCTGTGTTACACAATCGGTTTTATCAATGCTTGTTTTACCAATGCTTGTTTGCTAATGTGAGCAGGTGTATACATGTGCTTCTAATTGGGTGTGGTGTAGACAGGTGCTTCTATTTGGGTGTGGTGACTCACCCACATGTGGAAACTCAACTACTTTCCTGATTGGAAATAAATAGCAGAGTGAAACATGCCTCCCTGCTTGGCTTTGTTTTGCTTCTGATCTCAGCATCTGATTTGGCAGTCCAGCCCCTGCTATCATCCTCATATTCAGGACTTTTGAGGCAATTCTTTTCTTCGTTCCTGTACCAGCTGACACCAGGCATTCCTCCAGCACTCCGGAAAAGACTGCAGCTAAGTGTCTAATATTCTCCAGGGAGTTTGTTCTTTGAGGGCTGCACTTTCCTAGAACAGCTGGTGTACTTCAGACCTCGTATTTTGGCAGAGCGCTTATCTTGAAGAGACAAATGCATTTCTGAACATTCTATATCATTATTGTAGCTAGTTGCCTACATGTGCTTCAGGAAATCTGCTTGAGTTCAAGTACTACAAAAAGTGACAGTGCAATTTTTAAAAGAGCATCTACGTGACTTTTCTTTTTCTAATAACATAACTCTTGGATATAAATTGTGTCAATCATGCCTGTGTTTCAAGTTTGAGGTATTTGCTTTTAAAGAGTTTTGCACACACACAGTGAAACCAAACCAAACTGTGCCACCCTAACTGTTTAAACCCATAGTGGACATTTGTATTTCTTGGATTGTTTTTGTTCCTTTTTGTTTAACCCTATGCATGCAGGAAAGTTATATGTGATATAATGAATGCCCTTATTTGTCTTTCTTGTGCATGATAAGTGCAACCGCAGTTCTTATTGTGGTGTGCAACAGTGAATCTCTGTGAAGCCAGCCCTAGTGTCGCAGTACTTATTGTTATGGTACTCAGTTTGGGTTTTTGGTAATGCAGTGTTAGTAATTGTGCCAACAGTTCTTATTATCCAAGAAAAGTGCTGGAGCATCCCGGTGTTCTTCTCCAGCTCCCGTGCCCATATCAGAAAGAGAGATTCAGTTTCAAGGAACTTAAGAGCACTAACTCTACTATCACTCTGTCAATAACAACCTGCCCCCCGAAGATACAGGGTGCCTAGCTGGACTGGCAAGACATGGCAGTGTTTTGTCTCTTTCTCTTTCTCTTCTACTCCCCCTTTCCTTTTGGAACACCTGCCAGGGTTTCTGTGTCTACCAGGGAGTGCCGAGAGGTGTTCCAGGAGGTCGGAGGACATACCATCGCCCCTGCAGACATCCTGCTTTTCAGGTGAGTGGCCCCTTCTCGACAGGCAGGAAGTATGGCTTGAAGAGATCATTTATGTTGAATAAAAACATGATAGACCTTCAATATGGCATCTGACTTTATGGTGTTTTGGGAATGTGTGCACCCCTCCGGCCATGTGTCTTTTATTGGGGTCAATTGTCTTAGACCATTGTGTTGTTGTAACGCCTATGGGATTGATCTGAGATTCCTGTTTGCATGTTTGTCTGCCACCCCACCTGTGACCTGTCAATCAGTAACCTCAGGCCTAGCACTCAGAGCCTGCCTTAAAATGTAATCTAATCCTGTGTTGGGATTGATGGAGAGTTCATGACAGGTGAATTCAATAATAGTGATGCGATTTTATTCTTATATATGAATGTATCATTGTTTGCATCAACTTTTCCAGTATTAACAGTCCCATATCACAAAGCTTGGCGTACAAGAAGATTGCTAAAAATTCTAAGATGTGGTTGGTTTACAACGTTATTAAAACAAATAGGGGGTCATTACGACCCTGGCGGAACAAGTCCGCCAGGGCCGTGGGACGCGGTGGCACCGCCGACAGGCCGGCGGTGCCCCGCGGGGCATTCTGACCGCGGCGGCTCAGCCGCGGTCAGAGAAGGGAAACCGGTGGTCTCCCGCCGGTTTCCCGCTGCCCCAAAGGAATCCTCCAAGCCGGCGCAGCATGCTGCGCCGGCATGGGGATTCCGACTCCCCCTCCCGCCATCCAGTTCCTGGCGGTTCTCCCGCCGGGAACCGGATGGCGGGAGGGGGAGTCGCGGGGCCCCTGGGGGCCCCTGCCGTGCCCATGCCTATGGCATGGGCACGGCAGGGGCCCCCGTAAGAGGGCCCCTAAAAGTATTTCAGTGTCTGCAAAGCAGACACTGAAATACGCGACGGGTGCAACTGCACCCGTCGCACCTTCCCACTCCGCCGGCTCTATTACGAGCCGGCGTCATCGTGGGAAGGGAGTTTTCCCCTGGGCTGGCGGGCGGTCTTGTGAAGACCGCCCGCCAGCCCAGGGGAAAACTCGGAATACCCTCCGCGGTCTTACGACCGCGGAGCGGTATTTCGGAGGGGGGAAGCCTGGCGGGCGGCCTCCGCCGCCCGCCAGGCTCGGAATGAGGGGCATAGTCTACAAAATGTTTATTATTTAGGGTAACAAGTTTTACTTTATGCTACGATGACATGGATTCGGTATATGTAATATTGATGTTTTTTTTTTATTTTGAGCAAGAAAATTCAATTAATGCAAAGCAGTAGCGCTTAAACTTAGTTCCTGAAATGGTAAGTGAACTGAATAGCATTATTTAGCCTTTTTGAGTTCCTGTTTTGATAGCCAATCTAAAAATATATAAAATACACACGCTGAGACAATATTACAATTTCACTACATCCAATTATTTCAAACCCCTTGAAATCAGCAGTTATCATAGTGTTTATCTCTGCCTGACATCAACAGCAACTGTAGTCTGTAAATGCTGAGCACTATACCAGGATTATCCCATATGTTGAATATTGAATTAATTTGAGTGAGTTTCTTGACCAGGCTGTCAGTTGTGTGCTCTTGATCCTTTTACCCATCGCTCTTCACCATGTGGTACTGCGCAACCTTTCTCTCTGACCCCCTTAGAAAATACCCTCCACTGCTTGTGGTCCAGCTGTCCAGTCTCCTTTGAATTATTTTCCGGCTCTACTCTAAACTGCAATGTAGGTAAGTCTGGGCTGTACATTCAAAAACATACATAGAGGGATAAATATATACATACATTAATAAAATGTGTTATTTTAAACCGCCCTAGGTGGAAAAAAGAATCATCAGGCCCCTCTCACAGTTTTTTACCAATTATTATACTAAGTTGGCAATGTTTAAATATGTCTATACTTTTTTCAACATTGAAGTTACGTTCTGTTACCTTTCAATACATTATTTTCTGCTTAAAACAAAGCACTATTATCTGCATAATACATCTTTGGGACAGAGCCTGGCTCCCCCCTGGGATCACTTGAAGCACCCTTGGGAGGGCCCACACAGGGGGGACACCTCCAGTTTGAAGACCCCATCCCACAGTTTGAAGACCTCTGATAAAGAGTAATGTGTCATGTTTCTAGTTGTCAACACATATAATGAGGAGCTGCTGCCCAATAACAAATGTGTACCACAATTTAAAACACAAACCTCATCTCCGTCCACTTGAACCACGTCTTGTTCACTACCAAAAGCCTTGGATTTTTATTTTATTTTAAGAAACTTTGATCAACCAGATATGAGTTATGTGTGTTGGTTTTTAAGCTACCGATTTCAGTGAACAACTACATCACTACCCAAGCACAATCTGATCAATGAAACTCCTTTGTTTTCCTTGCTTGTACAACTTCCCTCAAACTCTCCTATAGCGGCCAATGTTTACATGCTCAATGTGAGCGTCATCAAATCCCATTCATTTTTTACCGTCATAAATTCTCTGTTCACCACTGGCTTATGCATTTCTAATTGACTAATCCTCAGCTTTGCACAATGCTTGCCTTTAGTGAATCATTGGTAGTGTTGAATATACAGCTTAAACCCATCTCTCTATAGGCACATGCATGTTGGTTCTTTATAATAGCTGTTCTAGTACTTTAAGGTCACACTTATGGTTCTGCTACTAGCTTATTAAGGCCCTAATTACAACATTGGCGGTAAAAGCCGCTTACCGCCGTGCAGAAGACCACCAATACACCGCCACGGCAGCTGAAATCTGCCACGGTCATTATGACCCACCGCTCGGAATCCGCCAAAATTTAGACACCCACACAAGTCCGCCACACCAAAGGTCAGTAATAAACTGGCGAAAACAAAACCTCCTCCGTCACGCCAACAGAAATACGCTCATACTATCTCGACCCACAAATCCATGTGGCGGTCTTTCAACCGCGGTATTTCATTGGCGGTACACACCGCCGCGCTCAAAATACACCCACATCTCCAAAACACAGCCACATTGGACAATTCGAAATACACACACCTGATACACATACACACACTACTCCCACACACCCAATAAAATATAAAACACCCACCCACATCACCCACAAACCCCATGACAAAAATCCCAAAAGAAGGCCATAGAGAGACAATACAAACTACAGCCAAGCATCCACAGACACACAATACCATCACCCACATAACTTTCACACACCTCACACAACACACCACTAAATATCACCCCACACATCACAACACACACCACCCCACACATCACCCACACCACCCCATGGCACGGCAAAGAAACCCCAGGTTCTATGAGGAGGAGCTCAGGGTCATGGTGGAGGAAATCATCCGGGTAGAGCCACAGCTATTCAGATCACAGGTGTAGCACCCCTCCATAGCTAGGAAGATGGAGCTATGGCAAAGAATCATGGACAGGGTCAACGCAGTAGGACAGCACCCAAGAAATAGGGATGACATCAGGAGGAGGTGGAACGACCTACGGGGGAAGGTGCGTTCCGTGGTATCAAGACACCACCTTGCGGTTCAGAGGACTGACGGCGGACCCCCACCTCCTCCCCCACAACTAACAACATGGGAGGAGCAAGTCTTGGCAATTCTGCATCCTGAGGCCCTCGCAGGAGTAGATGGAGGAATGGACTCTGGTAAGGCAAATCTTTACTACTATATCCCCCACCCTACCTGCATGCCATCACATACCCCCACCTTCGCCCTCACCCTCATCATTCCAACTCCTCACAAATGTCCCAATATCACAAACCACACATCCCAACACCAAGTCCTGCATGCAACAACAAAGCATGGACACCCATCATCAAAGCATGGCCACTGCACATACCCATACACCCCCCTAAACCATCATCACACAAGGTCCCACACAGGAATGCAAGCACTGGGGTACACGGTCACCCACCCATTGCACACCATGGCACACACAGATGCAATAATCATGCTTTTATACCCCTGCAGGACCCCTACCCAACGTCACCGCCCAGGAGGGTCCAGACATGTCCACACCACCAACAGAAGAGGCCCACAGTGATGACAGCAGCTCTGTCCAACTGGATCTAGGTGACCAGCCCGGCCCATCTGGGACCTCGGGACAGTTGGTTCCCCTGACACAGTCACAGGCCACCACAGAGCTTCCCCCCTCCGAAAACACCAGCACAGCACCCACCCATCGGGCCCATCCCTCTGTCCCCAGGACATGTCAATCAGCAGTGTGTCCACCACTACAGGGAACCCAGGCTAACCCACCACCCCAACAACAACAGGGACCTGGGGGCAGTGTCAGTGTGTACACGGTCCATGGGGACAGAGGCTCAGGGAAACAGGGCAACTGGGAGGGCTGCTGTGCGACAGGGGGAGGACAGGCCCTGGGAACCCACTCTCCACGAGGCCCTCTCCAACATCATGGGAGCGTACCATTATTCCCAGGAGACGAAGGCAACGGTACTGGCCAAGTTTCAGGAGACCCAGCGGCTGCAGGAAGAACAGTATTTGGGCTTCAGGGAGGAACTCAGATCCATCAATTCCATCAATTCCACCCTGGGCACCATCGTAGGGGTGCTGAAGGAAGTCCTCAACACCAGGAGGGACACTGTGGCACAACAAGGGGCCCCTGACACTAGCATGGATGATGAACTGCCCACCACCTCTGCCGGCGCTAGTTGACAGGAGGCGCCGCCACAGGACCACCACACAAGTACTCCACCCCCTGCAGAGGGAGAACCACCCCGCAAACGGTCCCTGAGATCCAGGACAAAGACAGAGAACAATGCCAAGACCACCCCCGCCAAGAAATAAGACTGCCCTGAATGTCATCCTTTTGTCCCACCTTGTCACCCTGTCCATCCTCAAACTGCCCCAGCTCCACTTTCTATGCCCCTTTGGACAATGCACCTGTGAGACTAATAGACTGGACTCTGCCATGAACATTCCTCCACCATCACCCCTCACCATTTTACAACCCCCTCCAATATTGAGCACATAAATAAACACCCTGAAAGCACAAAGCAATCTGGAGTCTGTCTGTGATTTCTACATGTTGTATTAGCAATTACAGTGACAAAATGCTCTTCCAATTGTAATGTCAACATACCTATGTCACACAGTTCTAGTCCATGAGGAAACAAAGCAGATGTCACACAGTGGGACCCACATCAGTGAAATCGTAAGGGAAAGTGAAAACTCAGTGACCATACACTGGGTGAAAAGGACAGACAGTAGAGAGGTAGTAGTGTTAAATTACATGTAGTAGGCAGGTTTGTCTTCTTACCTGTGTCTCACTGGAAATATTGCAGGATAACCGAGTTCCTGTTGTCGATGTCCTGCTTCCTCATCTTCACTGTCCACAGGCTACACAGCTGCCACAACACCTCCATCTGGACCATCCTCCTGCAGAAAAGGCACCTGTTGTCGCATAGCTAAGTTGTGAAGCATACAGCAGGCCATAATGATCTGGCATACCTTCTTTGGTGTGTAGAATAGGGAACAACCTGTCATATGGAGGCACCTGAACCTGTCCTTCAGGAGGCCGTAGGTACTCTCTGTAATCCTCCTAGTTCGCCCATGGGCCTCATTGTAGCCTTCCTCTGCCCTTGTCCTGAGATTCCTCACTGGGGTCAGTAGCCATGACAGGTTGAGGTAACCAGAGTCACCTGAAAAAGGCGAGGGACAACTGTTAGACACACACTAACCTGTAGGGATATCCCCAGACCCAGACAACTATTCCCACTGATTTGGTTCCAGGTGCTCACCTAATAGCCAAACACAATGCCTCTGGAGTTGCCCCATCACATAAGGGATGCTGCTATTCCACAGGATGTAAGAGTCATGTACTGAGCCAGGGAATTTGGCATTGACATGGGAGATGTACTGGTCTGCCAAACACACCATCTGCACATTCATAGAATGATAACTCTTCCGGTTTCTGTACACCTCTTCACTCCTGCGGGGGGACCAAGGCCACATGTGTCCCATCAATGCACCTATGATGTTGGGGATATGTCCCAGGGCATAGAAGTCACCTTTCACTGTAGGCAAACCCTCCACCTGAGGGAAAACGATGTAGCTCTGCATGTGTTTCAGCAGGGCAGACAACACTCTGGACAACATGTTGGAAAACATAGACTGGGAAATCCCTGATGCTATGGCCACTGTTGTTTGAAATGACCCACTTGCAAGGAAATGGAGTACTGACAGCACCTGCACTTGAGGGGGGATTCCTGTGGGATGGCGGATAGCTGACATCATGTCTGGCTCCAACTGGGCACACAGTTCCAGGATTGTGGCACGATCAAGCCTGTAGGTGATGATTACACGTCTTTCCTCCATTGTCGACAGGTCCACCAGTGGTCTGTACACCGGAGGATGCCACCATCTCCTCACATGTCCCAGTGGACGGTGCCTATGAAGGACAACAGCGAGCACAGGGTCAACCAACTCAGAGGTACGTACACACAGCTTACACAGAAAACGATTCATAATCCGAAATTAGCATGTATGAGTGTTGATGCAAGGCCTAGGTATGTGTGACGTAGTTAAAAATAGAGCCATGTGGGCCCCTGAAATGGCGGCTGCCTGACCTGTAAAGTGGGACAATGGGATATGAGGTAACTGCGCTGGCGTTGTACACCGTCGCGGTAGGTGGTCGAAGATCGCGGCACAATTCTGCATTGGTTAACATTGGACCCTATGGGTCCCAGGAGCCAATAACGATGTACGCCGGCTGTGATGGTACGCACCGCCGCGGAAGTGACCGCCATTTTCTATCTGTTCAATCACTCGATATCTGATCTTCGACAGGAGAGGACCTACACTGCAAGTGCTGGTGTGACCTCAGTCTGGAAGAGACAATGGCTCGTGCGTCTGGGGAAAGGGGGAACTGGAGCTGGAGAAACTCGTGGATGGGGTCCTCCCCCAGTACACGCTACTCTACGGTCCTCCAGACAAACAGGTAAGTACACTGGGAGCATGCTGTATGGGCTATGCCTGTGTGGAGTGGGATGGATGAAAGATGGGGGGGGGAGAATGAGGCATGCATGAAACGACGGTGAGTGCATGTGCCACATGGCAAGGGTAGTGATGCGGGCCAATGACTGTGAAGGTGCAGTTGGTAATAACGTCTCTTTTTCCCCTGTACAATTCCTGTAGGTCAGCTCCCACCAGAAGAAGGATATTTGGCGTGCCATCGTCAAGGACGTCCGGACCCTCAGGGTCTATCAAAGACGGATCACCCTCTGCCGTAAGAGATGGGAGGACATTCGCTGCTGGAGCAAGAAGACAGCGGAGGCCCAGCTGGGTATGGCCTCCCAATGTGGGAGGGGTGCCCGTCCCACCATGACCCCCCTGATGTTCAGGATCCTGGCGGTGGCGTACCCGGAGTTGGATGGGCGCTTGAGGGCATCACAGCAGCAACAATGGGGTGAGTACACTCTCATTCTGCTGATTCAGCGTGCAGTGGAGGTGTCTGGGTGGGGGAGGTGGGCTGTGGGTTCCCCTAGGCTAGGGCGAGTGTGCTAGTTAGGTCCACTTTTTCAGGCAGGCCCTGTGGCACCCCACCCCACCTGGGTACAGTGCCAACTACACCTAGTCAGGCTCCTGTGACATCCATGTGTGCGGATGTCGGCCATAGCCTTGTAGGCCATGTCCCAGGGATTGCATAGTGGACCCCAAGTGCGCGGCGTAGTGCAGGGGGCTTCTGTGTCTGTCGTGTCCGCCAACAGTATCGGTAATGCATGCACTCAACATGTCTTTCTTCTGTTGTCCCCCCCCCCTTTTTGTGGTCTCCCTGTTCTTGTGTGCATTAGCATCATCTGGCGGAGGAGCAGTGGCACCGGATCAGGAGGGAGCTGCATCCCACATGGCCCTGGAGGGCGAAACTACGGACTCTGATTTCACCAGTGGGACGGAGGGCGAGGGGAGCTCCACGGCTGGGACAGGAGCTGACACCAGTGATACGGACTCGTCCTCTGATGGGAGCTCCCTTGTGGTGGTGGCCCCATCTGTGCCCCCCACATTTATAGGTACAGCCGCCACCACCCCTTCCAGCACCCCCCTCCCAGCAGCCCCTCAGCCTTTGCCCAGTGCCTGCTCACCCAGGAGGGTGGGCATCTCCTTAGCCCCAGGCACCTCAGGCCCTGCCCCAGTCACCCCTGCTGCCATCAATTAGGAGGCCATTGACCTCCTCAGGTCCCTCACTTTTGGACAGTCTACCATTTTGAATGCCATCCAGGGTGTAGAGAGACAGTTGAAACAAACCAATGCATTCCTGGAGGGCATTCATTCTGGTCAGGCAGCCCTTCAGCGAGCTTTTCAGATTCTGGCCTCAGCTCTGATGGCAGCCATTGTCCCTGTCTCTGGCCTCCCCCCTCCAACTTCCTCCACCCAGACCCACACCCCTGTACCTCAGCCTACCCCAAGCACACCATCAGACCAGCATGCACACACCCCAACACACAAAGGAAGCTCAGGCAAACATAAGCACCACACATCCCACAGGCACTCATGCAAACATCACACACATGCAGACATAGCAACATCCACTGTATCCCCCTCCTCCTCGTCTCCCTCCTACCTTCCAGTCTCGTCTGCACTCACACCTGTATGCACTACATCTACAGTCACTACTTCCATCACTAGCACACACACCACCACACCCCGCTCACGTGCAGTCACCACCCCCACTACCATTCACACATCCCCTGTGTCCTCTCCCAGTGTGTCCGTGCCGCCACCTCCCAAGGTACACAATCGCAGGCACACACCCACCCAACAGCCATCCACCTCACGACAGCCTCCAGCGCATGCACCTTCACCCAAAGTCACCAAACGTACACCTCCTACAACCACAACCTCTTCCTCCACTCCCAAACCCCCTCCAGCTACCCGTCCCAGTGTTCCCAAGAAACTTTTCCTGTCCACCTTTGACCTCTTTCCCTCATCTCCCCCACCACGTCACTCTCCAGGTCCCAGCCTAGCACCTCAGCCACGACATCGGCGGGATCAGTTGTGCCAGTAGTCACCGGATTCTGGAGTGCACCAGGGCAGCCAGTGTGGCAAGGAGCCACAGCACGGACAGTCCGCCACCTGTCAAGCATAAAAAGTTGGACAGTGCCCAGCGGGAGAGGGGGAAGAGTCCAGCCACCAAAGCCGCTCCCAGGGGTACAGGTGGGTGTGTGGAGTCAGCTGCGACACCTTCCAAGGTGGGGAAGGGGCACAAGAAACCCGGCAAGTCTGGGAAGATCAGCACGGTGGAGAAGACCGCCATCAGCCCAGCTGCCCAGGAGGCGACTGCCATCAGCCACGCTGCCCAGGAGGCGACCGCATCAGCCCCGCTGTCCAAGAGGTGACCGCCATCACCCCCGCTGCCCAGGAGGCGACCACCATCAGCACTGTTGCCCAGGAGGCGACCGCCATCAGCCCCGCTGCCCAGGAGGCGACCGCCATCAGCACCGCCAGCAGCAGCCCCGCTGGCCCAGACAGGACCACCAGCCCCGCTGTCCCAGACAGGACCACCAGCAGCAGCCCCGCAGGCCCAGACAGGACCGCCAGCACCAGCCCCGCAGGCCCAGACAGGACCGCCAGCACCAGCCCCTCTGGCCCAGACAGGACCACCAGCAGCAGCCCCGCAGGCCCAGACAGGATAGCCAGCACCAGCCCCGCCGGCCCAGACAGGACCACCAGCACCAGCCCCGCTGGCCCAGACAGGACCGCCAGCAGCAGCCCGCAGGTCCAGACAGGACCGCCAGCACCAGCCCCGCTGGCCAAGACAGGACCGCCAGCAGCAGCCCCACTGGCCCAGACAGGACCACCAGCACCAGCCCCGCTGGCCAGGAGGCGACTGCCAGCAGCGGCCTGCAGGCCCAGACAGGACCGCCAGCACCAGCCCCACTGGCCCAGACAGGACCACCAACACCAGCCCCGCTGGCCAAGAGGTGACCGCCAGCAGCAGCCCCACAGGCCCAGACAGGACCGCCAGCACCAGCCCCGCAGGCCTAGACAGGACCGCCAGCAGCTGAGTCACTGCCAAGGACACCGCCGCCACAAGCACCGCTGCCAAGGACACCGCCGCCACAAGCACCGCTGCAAAGGACACCGCCGCCACAAGCACCGCTGCAAAGGACACCGCAGCCACAAGCACCGCTGAACAAGACACCACCGCCACAAGAATCGCTGGCCCATGAGCACCAAGAACACTGACGCTACTGAGTCCGCCACGAGCAGGATGAAGCACTCTGGGCACAAAGCCCCCTCCAGAACCAGTGGAGACTTACATCCACTACCGCTGTCCTTGGCAGGATGAAGCACTCTGGGCACAAAGCCCCCTCCAGAACCAGTGGAGATTTACAACCACTACCTCTGTCCTAGGCAGGATGAAGCACTCTGGGCACAAAGCCCCCTCCAGAACCAGTGGAGATTTACATCCACTACCTCTGTCCTTGGCAGGATGAAGCACTCTGGGCACAAAGCCCCCTCCAGAGCCAGTGGAGATTTACATCCACTACCTCTGTCCCTGGCAGGATAACGCACTCTGGGCACAAAGCCCCCTCCAGAATCAGTGTTGATTTACATCTCCTACCTCAGTCCTTGGCTGGATGAAGCACTCTTGGCACAAAGCCCCCTCCAGAACCAGTGGAGACTGTTATCCACTTGAGAGACTGTGGCTTTGCACTCCCCAGGATTCAACAGTGGGCAACCCACCCACTGTAGAGACTTGAGAGACTGTGGCTTTGCACTCCCCATGATTGAACATTGGGCAAACCACCCACTGTAGAGACTTAAGAGACTGTGGCTTTGCACTCCCCAGTATTGAACAGTGGGCAACCCACCCACTGTAGAGACTTGAGAGACTGTGGCTTTGCACTCCCCAGGATTGAACAGTGGGCAACCCACCCACTGTAGAGACTTGAGAGACGGTGGCTTTGCACTCCCCAGGATTGAACAGTGGGCATGTGGCCCCCTTGTGGATTTGGCGTTGTGCCCTCAACCGGCTGAGGTGCCCCCCCTTTCCCTTCCCCCTGAGGTGCCTGTTTTATTTCTATCTGATGCCACTGCAGTGTTCTCTCCGTCATATTCGGGTACCTTGTGTGGGCCTCGCCCATGCAGTGTGGGCCCAGCGTTCCACAGACTTAAATGGACCAATACCTGGACTTCTATTATTGATGTATGTATTTGTTAATAGTGTATATATATTTTTGCGTACTGGATTTCAATAGATTACAATGCTTACACTCATTTCCTTTTGTCTTTGCATTCTTCCGGGGGGGTTGGGAGGTGTAACTGTAATGTATCAACATGTACTTGTGTGTGTGTTGTAGTGGGTGAGGGTGGGGGTGGGGGGGTTGCGTGTGTGTGTCCCTATTTTTTCCCTCCCCTGTGTCGTAGGTGCAGTACTCACCGTGGTCTTGGTAGAGGAGCAAGAAGATAAAGGCTGGGAAAATGTGAAGCTCTGGCTCCATGGTGTCCTGGTTCCTCGTGGGGTGTGTAGAGGTGAGCGTTTCCCCTTCGAAGTCCAGTTTCCGCTGTGTTTTTGTTTGCGGTGAATTAAAGTGGCTGTCTTTGTTGGCGGTTTCCGCCACTGTCGTAATTCCAATTCTTTTACCTCCGGCCTGTTGGCGGTCTGACCCCGCTTTAACACCGACCGCCAGGGTTGTAATGACCACCTAAATGCTATAACATCTTCTGTACATTCTTGGGAGTCACACTGGCTTCTGATAGTATCACCAGCATAATTATTCCTTTACCTCTCAAACTGCTAAACTAAATTTGATTATTCAAATAGCAGTATTTGTTACAAGAAAAATCAGCCCAATATGTCCACGCTTATATTGCTTCTTTTCATGAAAATATAGGATCTTATACCGATCTATGATTATTAAACAATTTCCAATTTTTCTATTAATTTTTATTTCTTGTGGTAACATACACATGCATCAATACTATTTAATCTGTCATCATAAGCTTTATTCTGTTGAACTTAACCATAAAAGTACACAAAATAAAACATCCATTCAATAAATTAAGGTCAATATTTAAGAAAAATGTTGCACAACTGCGCTAGAGTGTGACGGAGCAGATATGCTAATTAAAGAAATTACTGATGATTAATGTGTGTTTATTAATGAGAAAAATGCATAGAGAAGTTAATTTTAGAAAATAATGTGTGCATTTGAAAATGTGCCTTCCGAGAGTGGTCACCATGTGTATTAACAGATGCAAAATAATGAAAAATTAATTAAAAAATGCACTAATATGTCATAACGAAATGTATAACCTATATTTTATGTTAATTCATATTCTTAAATTAGCCTGAGGAAAAGGCCTGGTTTCACTGGGCCTTGCATGCTCATAACGTGGAGACTCCGAATGCCTTGCAAGAACTGGTAACTGGAAGGAGAAAGCTTGACCCGCTCAGAGTTCAGACAGCTTAGCGTGAACATTTTGCAATGTACCGGCGAACAGGAGATGATGAAGACAATTTGGCACAATTGTGTGTAGTGTAGGCAAGATTTACTTTCCCGGGACTTGAACAATAGAGGCACTGACTGAAGAGATAGATGCAACAATTTTGTTACCTGAAAAGCCGGATGATGTTCTCATCGGAAGAAGGACCAATCAATTTTATGAGACACAAGACATATGCAAAATTAAAGATTTGGTAAACAAAAACTATAGGTGAGAGTCATAACTTCCAACAGACTGACCAATTAGCAATTAGTGGGATGGATTGGGAGACCCTAATAAAAAGTCATGACAAAGGGTGAGGAAACAGAACTGCGAGGAGAAAGTTGATGATGTCAGGAGACGCTGTACGAGGCACTGATATTGGGCTCATACTCTGTGAGCCTGATCTGTAGCTGACCATTGATGACCTTAAGACGAAGACTGACTTGTTGCTGATCCATCTTGGATAGGTAGCTATGAAAATGTGACTGACAATGTTGTGACTTTTCTTCTAGGTACCAACTGCGCTGTTTTGTAGAATGTCTCTCTTTTGAGTAGATTTTTCCAAATTAAATGTTTTTCTCTAAATTGTTTTCACATGAGGACCCACATACTAATGCTAATCTTAATTAGGTAGGCTGACAGGGGTGACATTGACAGTGACAAATGACTGACGAATTAATTTGCTGAATTACATCATTAATGCTGATATTCACTGACATATGATTTGCATTGCTGCTCATGTTTTCCTTAAAGAAAATTGTTTTTTCTTTTTATGAACTAATAAACATCGATTAATAAAGGCATAATTAACATTTGATGAGAATTGTAATCAATAGGAAATAAAAATTGTTAACCTTTTCCATGAGTGATGGTTATTTCTGATTAGGGTGTTTTTTCCTGTGGTACTTAAGGTGTTTTATCTTGTTCTATTGATGTTGATTATTGATTCAGTGATCACTGCATGACAAGGATAATCCATGCGATTCAAAAGATTCATCGACCTATACGCGTCCCCTTGTAAGTTTACTTACTAAGGACCAGGCGCACTAGCAGTTTTTGGTAGCAGCTTGTTGGTTAGTTTCCTTGGGGAACTAGTTATATGGTGATTACTGGTTATAGTAGAAGTTTAAGTTAGGCTTAGTTGTTCATATTTTATCAGGTTTGATTTTTTTTTTAAATGGCAATTGTAGCAAAGATGATGTCCCCTTATGTCCAGAAATGACTTTCCCAGATCTTGGATCCTGCTAGTAAAGTTGGGTATGTTCTTGGTGTGGTTGATGATAGTGTGAAAGTGGTAGGTTGCGCTTGCACAGGCTTAAGCAAATTGCAGGTGAATTGTGAGATATGTGAGGTAAAGTAGGGAGTCTGCGTACTCCAGTTGAGGTTAGTAGGGGTGTGCGTACTCCATAATATGAGAGTCGGGAAGTTGTCGAACTTCATATGTGTGTGGGGCTTTATGCTCAAATGTTTTCCACATGGTTGTTGGTGATGTACGGACCCTGCATGGTCTAAGATTCCAGAGTAAATTGACAAGTGTAGGAGACACTTGGTTACACGTCTGGTTTAGTAGGTTCGGGCGTGGTCAACAAGTCGGTGTGTGTGATAATTGGGTAAAATAAAATTTCAACTGAGATTTGGCGAGTTCTATGTGCACCAGGACAGACCCATTGATCAGTTGCGGGTAAAATCTGCGGGTTGAATTTTGCTTGCAAATGTGGGAGGCTGAGAAAGAGGAATAGTTATATGAGCCAAGAGAGCCATTAGTGAAAATCAGTAAGGTCTCTGAAGTGATTGTGTCCCTTCCTGTAGTAAACCAGCAGGTTTGTTTTAGTTATTGGGTTTTGGTAAGTGCTCGCAATAATTTGCATTAGTTGTGTGAATCTAGTCAAGGAGGACGAGCCGCAAGACTTTGTCAGCCGCTGTGTGTAAGTGTGACGTCACAGTGTGCTGTGCTGGGATAGGTCAGTTAGTGAGAAGAGCTGCAAGCGGATTGGCTGCTGTCCGTAAGTGGGTGAAGAGAATCTTGGGAGTAAAAGTAATTTCATATTTTGAATCGAAGGTAAACAAAGCAGGTAAAATGAAGTTTTTCAAGGCATTTAAGAGTGTGATGGGGGTGATACTTACATTAAGGCATCAGTGGGGGAGCCAGCCCCACCAGAAGACTCTACGGCTTATGTTGTGATGGCGGAGTGAGGTGTAGCATTGTGTTTATGTTTCAGCAATGGTGTAAGTTACCAAAAAAACAGGGGTCTGTAGCGTTTCCAGAGCATGGAACGTTTAATTTGAGAATTTTGGATCAGTTGCGAATGGCATTGTATGACATGAAGCCATTACCGAGACCAGCACAGTTTGAAGCCTTAGCGGTTTGGGAGCTAGTGGCCAGGCAGCAACAAGAGATGAAGTTCAAGAGGAGGATGAAGCAAGTAGAAAAATCATTCGCTGAAGATAGATGGGATTGGGAGCAAAAGAGATGGAGGATGGCAACATTACAGGAGGTCAAGCTATTTCCTGCTATTACAGAGGGAGACAAGGCAGAGAAGGAAGATAGTGCTAAAGAGGATGAAAGTGGAGGGAGCAAGAAAAAGAGAAAGTCTTATGTGGATGATGACGATTCTGATGTTGAGGATATCATTACGCAGCTGTTAAGAGATTGACCTCCACCTTTAACAACCTATGCGGGGGGTCCAGGCATTAATGCTACTGCCCCTACAGCAGTCTGGCACAAGCCCAAGGAGCTGAGGGAGCTGTACAGGAAGTAGGCGGACAAATGCCGGGGATAGTACAGAGTGCACCTAATGCAGGAACTACTACTGTAGTTCAAGCGCATATACATCTACCTTCGGTGCAGAGAATCTATCCAGCGGTGCAAGTGCTTGAGACAGTCTTGAATATAATGATGCTGAGGGAGCAAGTGCTTCCAAGCCAATGCTGATTCAGACAGATCCGACACCAATGGTATTGCCTTCAGCTCAAGCACGGGGTCTACCGAAGTTTACACCACTGACAGGAACACAGTCAGATGTCGAACCAGTTATGATTCAGGCAATGGGGGTAACATTCCCGCAAGGTGCAGGTGCTAGGGCAGCTCCAGATGCAATATTGTTACCAATTAGTGTTGGTCCAGCGGTGCCCTTATTTGCACAGAAGAAGTCAGATGCAGGGGAGCAGAATGAAATGTCACAGAGTCTCGTAAGGAGGGGAGTAAGCGATCCTGCGCAGCTAATGTCGTCTGCAGGACAAACTTTCAATGGAACTAGACCTTTAATGGATCTTAGTCCACTTGTAGCACTTCTAGATGCTGTAAATGGCCCGAATGTGAGTCAGAGTTTGAAACTTCTGACACCGCAAGCTTCAGGTGCAGTGGGGCAACAGTTACCAGTGCCAAATGTAAGTAACATTTCATTACAGGGATTGACAGCTCAACAATTAAGTGAGTGGTTAGATAGTCTAAACACACCTCATAATGCATCCAAGGGCGAGGATCAGATAAATCGAGTGAGGTTGAATATAGAAGCAACTGAATTAGTCGAGGGAACAATGGGTGTGAACCGATTAGAAAATTACACAGAAGAAGAGCTGAGGTATTTATGCACAAAGATTACAAGAGAAGTGAGTAAAGTACATCAAAAATTGGCAGAGTTAGCAGAAAAACATGACATTGACATTGAGAAAACTAAGCATTTGAAACGTAGCTACAGATTAGATTTTGAGGCAAAGGATTTCAAACACATGAGATCAGCAAGAATAAAGGCACACTTGAGATAACTGCTGCAGAATGCACAGATTTAGGGAACATTAGAGAAGTGGGAAGGTAGATGGATAAAGAAAAAAGATAAACGAAAACGGGATTCACAAGAAGGGGCTGAAGGTGTCGACAAGCGGGAATCAGTCAAGATGCTTCCAATGAGAGAAATACCAGGATTTCAGTTTGTTCATGTTCCATGGCACAGGAGTGACATACTGTCATTTACAAATGATTATCTAAAAATTGAGGGAGAAGCCGGTTGAGTGGTATCAACAGACAGAGAGATTTGTGAAGCTTTCCAAATGTTTGTTGGAAGACTTGGATAAGCTATTAGAGATAGTGGTGCAGGCAGACTTGTGGGTTGAGCGTAAGAGGGCTGTAGATTGGCCAACAAGTGAACCGGAAAGGGATAAAGTAATAGGTGCACCTTCACCTGAGGTAATGAAAAATTATTATAAAGTGATTGAGTTCCTGAAGACATGGATTTTTCCCCAAAATATTGATTGGCAGTGGATTGATAGAACAGTCCAAGAGTCTAAAGAGTCAATACATACTTACTATGAAAGATTGGCAAAAGCATTCAAAGAGTACAGTGGTAAAGAAGCAATTGAACCGAAAGACATGTTGCATTTCGTGTTCAGGTTTGTTGAATGTCTGAGGCCAGAGGTAGGGCAGATGATTAAGAGCGATTTGATTTGCTGACAAGCAAAGCCGATTGATGAGGTGTTGCAATATGCGAAATACTGAAGTGACGAAATTGAAATGAAACAGAAAAAGTTGAAAGAGAAAGCGATGTGATGCAAATAAAGGTAGCTCAAACAGGAGTGGAGGGAGCTATAGTACCGCCTGTGCTGCCGCAACAGAGAGCTGTTATGTTCCAACCTCAAGTGAGGGGTAGAGGGCGTGGAATGGACATGATGCGTGGTCCAGAATTGGGGACTGTGGTTGTTCAGAATGACATGCAAGGTATGAAAAAGATGTTACAGTTTCATTCGTGTGGAAACGTGGGAGACTGGAAGCTGGAGTGTCCGTTTATGGCGCAGGATGGTGTAGTTCAGCAAGGTGACGTCAGTACATTTCAAACTGTGAAAGTCCCAAGAATGAAAGGGTTCATTCCTAATGTTCAGAATCGAGGACAGAATGTCCTACCGGTGCAGCAAATGCAGGTGCCGCATGCACAATTTGCTCCATTACAGCCAGCACAGCATCAGGTCCCCATGGTACCTAGACAGCAAATGCAAATACCTCAAGCCCCGATGGAGCAGCAAAAGGTGATGCTTACTCAGCAGGTCACATGACAAAGACAAGACAGTAATAATAACACAGTGCATCAGTTTCCATTTTACAGTGAGGATGAAATAAACAAAGAATGGATGAGTGACAGTTCGGATGAAGGAGCTTGTATGCTTGCCGCTTCTCTAGAAGTAGTTCAGAGAGGGCCCTTTGTGAAGGGAAAGGTGATGGGTTACAAGGTTTCATTCTTGGTTGATACAGGAGCTGCGCACTCTGCAGTAAGAAGCATAGAAGTCCCAAATTTACCTCTTTCAGGCAGGAAAGTTCAAGTTGTAGGAGTGGAGAACAGACAGTTGACAAATCCAATCACGGAACCAGCGCAGGTTGAAATTGGAATTTACCAAGGATTTCATAGATTTGTGGTGTGTGATTCAAGTCCCGTATCCTTATGGGGTAGAGACTTACTGTGCAAGACCAAATGTTCCATCAATTGTTCAGACACAGGTATAGAAGTCCAGACAAATAGTCATGATGAAGAAGAGCAGGCGACTGCAATGATAGTTAGCAATGCCTATGAAGAATACCCAGTGATTGAATTCTTCCCAATGTTCACTGCGAAAGAATTGCATGCGGATTTACAGGGAACTGTGAAGGAAGAAGTCTGGGATCTGTCGGGAAAGGAAGTAAGTCTGATTAAGGGAGTGGAGCAGATTAAAATCACTTTTAGCCGAATGCAGTAGTCCTGCAGCTTCCACAGTATAACATGGCACAGGATGTTTTAATGTAAGTGGCACAAATAATTGGAGACTTTTTAAAACAAGGAGTGTGCAAAGAAGTGCTGAGCAGCCCATGTAATTCACCGATAATGGGTTTGAGAAAGCCATGTGGGAAAGTACGAGTTGTACAAGACTTGCGAAAAGTGAATGACATGGTGGTTAAACGTTGTCCGATAGTGCCCAATCCAATAGTGTTACTGTTTCAGATTCCTTGCGATGCAGAGTGGTTCACAGTGGTAGTTCTGTCATAAGCTTTTTTTCTGTGCCTCTTCATGAGGAAAGTCAGTTTCTTTTTAGTTTCAAATTCCTAAACAGAGTCTACAGCTGGTGTAGGCTTCCACAAGGGTATAAGGAGTCACAATCACTATTTAATCAGATCCTGAAAAAGAACCTGGAGTTGTTGGAATTGCCATGCCTCTTCTGCAGTATATTGATGATTTGCTAATCACATCCAGAACAAGGGACGAGTGTAAACATGACTCGATTGCCCTGTTGAATCATTTGGGAGAGTTTGGACATAAAGTCTCACCTGTGAAATTGCAGTATTTCCAAAAGTCAGTGAAATATTTGGGACACCAGATTGAGAAGGGATTGAGGAGAATTTCCAGGGAGAGGATTACTATGATTCTGTAGAGAAGTCCCCCAACTTCACAGAGAGATGTCAGAATGTTTTTGGGAATGGTGGGGTACTCTAGAAAATGGATTCCGAATTTTGCGGAAATTGTCGAACCCTTACAGCAATTGACCCATAAGGAGGTTACAGATCCCATTACCCTACATGGGGACCAGATGAAAGCATTCACCGAATTGAGAGAGAGTTTGTGCAGAGCTCCAGCATTGGGAATGCCTGATTGCACAAAGCCTTTCACCTTGTTTTGTCATAAACGTGATACTTGTTTTTTGTCTGTCTTGACACAGGTCCATGGAGGTGCTTATTGCCCAGTAGCTTATTTTTCATCTACCTTGGACCCAGTTGCAGCAGCTTTACCAGGTTGTCTGCGTGAAGTAGCCGGAGTTGGTCAAAGGGGGTCATTCTGACCCCGGCGGTCCGGGGTCGGCGGGAGCACCGCCAACAGGCTGGCGGTGCTCCGCAGGGCATTCTGACCACGGCGGTACAGCCACGGCCAGAAACGGAAAGTCGGCGGTGTACCGCCGACTTTCCGCTGCCCATGGGAATCCTCCATGGCGGCGCAGCTTGCTGCGGCGCCATGGGGATTCCGACCCCCTCACCGCCATCCTGTCCCTGGCGGTTTCGACCGCCAGGAACAGGATGGCGGTGATGGGTGTCGTGGGGCCCCTGGGGGCCCCTGCAGTGCCCATGCCGTAAGAGGGCCCCACTTTGAATTTCAGTGTCTGCTCAGCAGACACTGAAATTCGCGACGGGTGCTACTGCATTCGGAGCCGGCTTCATCGTGGAAGGGTGTTTCCCACTGGGCTGGTGGGCGGCCTTTTGGCGGTCGCCCACCAGCCCAGTGGGAAACCCAGAATGACCGCCGCGGTCTTTTGACCGTGGTACGGTCTTCTGGCGGTCCCAGCCAGGCCGGCAGCTACCGCCACCGGCCGGGGTCAGAATGACCCCCAAAGTCTTTACCCATGTGAGGAGGCAGTCATGGAATACCCTTTGATGGTAATGGTACCACACTCTGTTGAGATTTTACTGACAAGGATAAAAACACAATATTTGACGGGAGCAAGACTGACAAGATATGAGACGAGCATATTGGGTGCTCCAAATGTAACATTCAAAAGATGTACAATGCTGAATCCAGCAACATTACTTTCAAGTGACACTGTTGAAATTAAAAAGGAGAAGATATTAAGCATGATTGTCTTGAGGTAACTGAGCTATATACAAAACCGAGGCCTGACATTAGAGACACACGTTTCGAAGAAAATTACCAAATTATCTTTGTTGATGGTTTGTGCCTCAGAGATGGAACAGGCACATTGAGAGCAGGATATGCTGTGTGCACAATTACAGGCACATTAGAAGCTTCATGGCTTCCAGGTGTGTATTCTGCACAAGTAGCAGAACTAGTAGCTCTTACTAGCGCTTGCTATGTTTCTTCAAGGTTAAGAGTCACAATCTACACTAATAGTCAATATGGATTTGGAATTGATCATGATTTTGGCCAGTTGTGGTCACAGCGAGGTTTCATGACCTTTGCTGGAACACCAGTGAGAAATGGTGACCACATAAAAGAATTGTACGCAATTCAGTTACCTGAAGAAATTGCTGTGGTAAAATGCAGTACACATCAAAAGACACATGATTACATTTCTTTGAGAAATGGATATGCGGATCAAGTCACAAGGTTTTGCTCATTGAACTGTAGATCGTTTAAGGACAAGTGGGAACTAATGCCTGAAGAAGAAAATAATTGTGCAAGTTTTGCTTTGAAAATAATTGCCACACTAGAGAAATTGAAGACCCTGAAGGGAAATGCAGACAAGGAAGAGAAAAAGCTTTGGGTAAAATTTAAATGTATTCAAAGACCAGATGAGATTTGGGTTTCTGAGAAGGGCTAGATGGTACTGCCAAACAGTTTGTTGACCCAGATGGCCTGTTACTATCATGGCCAAGCGCATATTGGAAGAGATGCCATGGTTAGATTGTTCAAAGTTGATTGGTTTAATCCAAAGTTCAGACAAGCAGCAGAGGCAGTATGTCATAGATGTGTAATCTGTCAGCAACTAAATGTGGGAAAAGGGACAGTGGTGAATTTGAGCCACATTGGAAGAGCAGGAGGGCCATTCAGCAGAATGCAGTTAGATTTCATTGAGATGCCTGCATGAGGTGGATTGAAGTACATGCTGGTGATTGTGTGTGTGTTTAGTCATTGGATTGAAGCATACCCCACACGTAGGAATGATAGTCTCACAGTTGCAAAGCTGTTGCTTAGAGAGTAAAAACCACAGTTCGGATTTCCGATCTCTTTAGAATCAGATAGGGGAACACACTTCAATAAAGAAGTGATCAAACTCTTATGTGCAGCATTAAACATTGAGCAGAAGTTGCATTGCAGTTATCGCCCAGAAGCATCAGGACTTGTAGAGCAAATGAATGGCACACTGAAATCAAGAATTGTCACAATGTGTGCTGCAACAAATCTGAAATGGCCAGATGCATTTCCTTTGGTGTTGATGTCAATGCGAAATATACCTGACAGGAAGATAGGACTGTCACCCCACGAGATTCTCATGGGCAGAGCAATGAGGTTGCCAGCAATTCCAGCAAATGCTCTTGTCAATATTACAGATGATATGGTGTTGGACTACTGCAAAGGTCTGGCTGATGTGGTTCGATCTTTCTCTCAGCAGGTGCAGGCTGTTAGCCTGCCACCCATCCATGACCCAGGTCACAACCTGAGAGCTGGAGATTGGGTCATCATCAAAAAGCATGTTTGGAAGACTTGTCTAGAGCCACGCTGGAAGGGCCCATATCAGGTGGTGCTGACAACTACGACAGCTGTGAAGTATGCTGGACTACCGAACTGGATACATGCGAGCCATACCAAGAGATTGGTGAGTCCGCAAGATCATGAAGAAGTGTTGTTGATAGCACCAACAGCAGCTAAACAAGTGGCTCTTCCTGAGCCAGAACCGGAGCAAGCTGAGCCTTAAATTGACCCGGAGCTGGTGGAAGATGGGTCAATCACACCAGTGAGAGACGAAAGTGCAGAAGTACAAGAAGGTGAGCAAGAGTCTAACTTAACAGAGACAACCGGAGAACCAAGCACAGAAAGAGTTCTCCCAGAAGTAGATGGTGCTGAAGCACAAGCAGAGCAAGTGCCAGATCAAGAGAGGGAAAGAGTTGAGAAGGATCAAAGCCAAAGTGGTCCGACTCCTCCTGGACCTGTTGCAGGTCCATCAAGAGAAAGCACCATAGAAAGAGAAAAAGAGAAGAGTCCAATTTTGAAAAGAATATTGACAGAAGGATCAGGGAAAGGAAACAATTGGCCTGAATCGCAAATTGGAAAGAAGAAGGAATTGGTTATAAATGAGCCAATAGAGGAAGAAGTAGACACTACAGGAAAAGACGAACTAAGTGAAGGAGAGAAGCTGGAGAACAAAGGTTGAAAAGGAAAAGAGTAGCAAGTCGAAGATACGTAGGTCCTGAGTGGGCATATGCAGCAAGTGAGTGGCAAAACGAGTTCATGTCCTTTTGCTTTGACAGAGAAGTTCCAAATTAGTACTTTGATGCAACCTGAAGGGAATCAATAGACTGAGTTGTTGAGCTAATCTGAAGAAGAATTTAAAAAGAGTCTGTTGAAATAAACCCGGAAAAGACATTGATAACCTAATATGACCTTTGAAACCTGGATGTGACAAGCTGCTAACTGATTTTGATAAAGGAAAAAAAGGTTCTTGTGTGTGAAATTGAACTACGAGAAAGAAGCATTTTTTATTTTTTTATTTTTTTCTGTGCACTTTAACTAAGAGTTATTTCTACGTTCTGATTCTCTACAGATCATGGCTGAATTAAATAATTGTGTTCGAAATATTAGATATTGCAGATATTTGAGTGTTGGAGTGGCAATCATGTGTGGAATAATGTTTATATTAATGATTGTGGGAATGTCTATTCATGAGATGAAAGAGTCTGCTATTACTCCTGATCTTGAGACTACTACACTAACAGCTTCAGAGAGGTTCACGCTAGAGGAAAAATATTTGCATGACTATAATAATGCATGAGGAGAGTTTTCTTCTAATGTTTTCTATTGGTTGTTGAGTGAGTATGTGGAGACAATAGATGCAAAAAATTGTCTTGTGTGTACGCAAATCCCTTCCTCTGTGGAAGAAGGGGTTACGTATTATCATTTACCTTTGACATAAGGCATAACTTGTAGTTTGCTATTAACCAGATTCTATAACCAGGAGTATATTCAGTATTTCCACTCTAATCACGATTTAGTATTTTCTTTTGTACCCATTATTAGATATTTGAGCAAAATAGGTAAGGAGCATGATATATTATTAATGAGGCCCTTAGTCATTAGAGGAGGGACTGATGGAGCAGATATGCTAATTAAAGAAATTACTAATGATTAATGTGTGTTTATTAATGAGAAAAATGCATAGAGAAGTTACTTTCAGAAAATAATGTGCGCATTTGAAAATGTGCCCTCGGAGAGTGGTCAACATGTGTATTAACAGATGCAAAATAATGACAAATGAATAAGTAAATGCACTAAAATGTCATAACGAAATGTATAACTTATGTTTTATGTTAATTCATATTCTTAAAATAGCCGGACTAAAAGGCCTGGTTTCACTGGGTCTTGCTTGCTCATAACGTGGAGACTCCGAATGCCTTGCAAGGACTGGTAACTGGAAAGAGAAACCTTGAACCACTCAGAGTTCAGACGGCTTAGCTGGAACATTTTGCAATGCACCGAAGAACAGGAGGTGATGAAGACAATTTGATACAATTATGTGTAGTGTAGGCTAGATGTACTTTCCCAGGATTTGAACAATAGAGGTACTGACTGAAGAAATAGATGCAACAATTTTGTTACCTGAAAAGCCAGATGATGTTCTCATCAGAAGAAGGACCAATCAATTTTATGGGACACAAGACATATGCAAAATTAAAGATTTGGTAAACAAAAACTATAGGTTAGAGTCATAACTTCCGACAGACTGACCAATTAGCAATTAGTGGGATGGACTGGGAGACCCTAATAAAAAGTAATGACAAAGGGTGAGGAAACAGAACTGTGAGGAGAAAGTTGATGATGTCAGGAGACGCTGTCTGAGGCGCTGATATTGGGCTCATACTCTTTGAGCCTGATCTGTAGCTGACCATTGATGACCTGAAGACGAAGACTGATTTGTTGCTGATCCATCTTGGATAGGTAGCTATAAAATGTGACTGACAATTTTGTGCCTTTTCTTCTAGGTACCAATTGTGCTGTTTTGTAGAATTTCTCTCTTTTAGGTAGATTTTTCCAAATTGAATGTTTTTCACTAAATTGTTTTCGCATGAGGACCAACATGCTAATGCTAATCTTGGTTAGGTAGGCTGACAGGGGTGACGTTGACAGTGACAAATGACTGACAAATTAATTTGCTGAATTACATCATTAATGCTGATATCTACTGACTTCTGATTTGCATTGTTGCTCATGTTTTCCTTAAAGAAAAATGTTTTTCTTTTGAAGAACTAATAAAGATTGATTAATAAAGTCATAATTAACATTTGATTAGAATTGTAATCATTAGGGAATAACAATTGTTAACCTTTTCCATGAGTGATGGTTATTTCTGATTAGGGTGTTTTTTCCTGTGGTACTTAAGGTGTTTTATCTGTTCTATTGATGTTGATTATTGACTCAGTGATCTCTGCATGACTAGGATACTCCATGCGATTCAAAAAATTCATCGACCTATACGCGTCCCCTTGTAAGTTTACTTACTAAGGGCCAGGCGCTCTAGCAAATGCATCAAAAATATTACAGCGAGCTAACGCCATTTCCTATAGCCATATTTACAAAATGATGCACAATGAAGCTGAGGAAAGGTTAGCATTTAAAATAATTCTAACCACTGCAATATGCCATAAGAAAAAATTAGGCTAACGCTGCATAAGTGGAATTAGAACGTTTTGCTACACTTTTTTTTCACAAAACGTGTTAGCGCCATATTTAACAGCATTAGCGTAAAACAAAAAATGTTGTGGTAGAAATACATCTTGGGAAGACAAGCTGGAGAATGCAGGCCAGGAGAGACCCCAGGTAGATCCCAATAAAGGAAGTACCAGGCAGGACGGGTCAGCAAAGTCCAAGGAGAAGGAGAGGAGGAAACAGAAGTGTTGCTGTAGTGAGGAGGAGAATGACATTTTGATCACAGTGCATCAACACCAGCTCTTCATCACCTCCAAATTGCCAATAGGTAGGAGAGAGGCAGACAATAGTAGATAAAGTCAACTGCGTGGCAGAGGTGAAGAGGACTGTCACTGATTGCAAGATGTGCTGGCAAGATTGCAAGTGCAGAACTAAAGAGAAACTTGCCAGGAACGAAAAGGCAGCACTGCAGACTGGAGGTGGAAGTCCTGCACCCCAGGAGGACCTGGATGAGCTGTAGGAGATGGTGGTAAGGGGTCATGCTGGAGGAGTTGGTCACTGGAATCTCAGGATAGGACATCGCAGACTACCAAGAACTCTCACAAATGGCAGAAGAGGGAAGCACATAGGACACACTGAATGCATGCAAAAGTGTTGCAACGGGACACATAGGGCCAGAATCAAAAGGCCCCATCGCCATTCAAGCCTCATTTTTAGTGATGCTTTGGTGGCGCTATGCACTCCAACATATACACAACGTGGTCCTAAGCCACTTACTGTAGCTTAACACCACCTTGTAAATATGGCCCCTACACACGCAGCACTTTCCTGGAAGGGACATGCAGTCAGTGTGGCTGTGCCACAACAACACCCACTGCATATTGTTTGTTACCCAGATCCAAGACATCTTCACCAGAGACTGTGACGAATGTCAGCACCACCCAGAGTTGGTGTCAAGATGGCACAACAAGGCAAAATGCATTCCATCCTCCTCGTGTCATTGCCCTTCTCATGTGTGCTGCATCCATCCTGCAGCACACATAGAAATGCCACCATGCCATAATGGATTGTTTATGTGCAGGAAGGGACACCTTCCTGCAAAAAACAATCAATCCCCTCAACGCTGGCACCCTTGCACCATTGTGCAAGGATGCCTTCATTGGGGCAGGGAGAACAAATCTGTGAATGTGCTGGCTGAAACGCAGGGGTGTGCTGTATTCCCAGAAAACACAGCGCATCCCTGCATTTCAAAAGTGGTGCAGCATGGTGCACGTATTATTGCTGGTGCTGCGAGCTGCACCACTTAAGAAAAATAAAATCAGGGCCTCAGTGTGCAATGCAAAGGGTGGCCCAACAACAACTCTCACACATCTCCACGTGCCATTTGGGAATGGGCACACAAGTGAACTCATACAACATATGGGGCATGTCTGTGATTATTATTTGTGCTGCTGTACAAGTACCTTCAATTTCACCATGTAACAAGGCTGTCTGTGTTGTGTGAATAGTTGGTGTTGTGCATAAAGGGACACCTCCCTGCGTACTAACAGGCACAAGTGGCATCAATGTTGCACTAAGGGGCACCATGTCACTATCCCATAATGCAACTGTACCATCATACAAAGAGTTGCCTATGTGGATCCAATCTGCCCATTCCCTTCATACCACATTAACAAAGTCTCAAAATGCTGAATTGATCCACATTGTACATCCTTACACCAACATATGTCTGTGGCAGATATAATGTATGCAAGGAAATGTCCCTAATGCATGGAGGGACTAACTAATGGGGCTGACAATCCATAAAAGGTGCACCCTGCCATCCAATTAGCATAAGTCATCATTCATGGTGCCAAAAGAGTGACAACACTCATTACACTATTGTGGGAATTTCCACCATGGTGAAGAGGGAGGTAAATGATGTGCTACCATGGATAGTGGCTGGGGCAAGGGGCCTGCAAGGAATATGGTGGTGTGGGATCAATGCACAAAATACCCTGAAAAGTTGTCCCATGTGTGATGCACAATGCAACACATGATTAACAACTGCAACCTGGGGTCTGGAGCATGTCACTGAGCCTCCAGTAGCAAGTAAATGATGAGCCACGTCAACAGCCACTACAGTCAAAGATTGACATTTCACGATCTCATTGCAGAGGATGATGCCTTACCTCCTGCCGACCGGCCTATCCTGGATTTTACAGAAGATATGTGTGACTAACTGCAGACCATCATTGAAGAGACTCTCCAGGGGGTCCTAAGTTCCGTCCAGACACCACCTCCAGTTGCAGGGAGGACTCACAGCATTGCGGGGTCTCCACATGAACTACCCAACTAACAACACACAGCACCAACCAGTTCTGCCATAAGCCCTGGACTCCGAGGACCCAGACATCACCTTTCAGAGGACAGTGGTGGAAGATGGCCAAGCAGGTGTGGATGGGGATGGAGACCAGGTCAGGCAGCCTAGAGGGAGTGAAGAGGTGTATTAGTCAAAATAAGGACAGGTCAGCTGCCGTCAGAGACACCCACTCCCCACTACGTGGACTCCAGCAGTCGCTGGCTGACATAGCAGCTGTCATGGGGCAGAGGCTTCAACAATTACCATCCCAACGTGGCAGCAGCATGATAGATAACAGGCTGGGAGCTATACAAATTACCCTGGAGTCCATACAGTGGGAAGTGGCCTCCATCAGGGAAAACATGGCTACCTACCACCGTGATGTAGCTGCAGTGTTGAAAATTCAGCCGTTCCTCCTTGCTGCAGTGGTTCCTTATATTTTCCCACAAATGGCAGCTGCTGGGGCCTTTTATTTCACATCTCTATCTCCTAATGTGTGTGTGGCCCCTTCAACTTCAATAATAGTGCCACCCATGGCACAGGAGTCACCACACACTTTAGGATGAAGATGTGGAAGGAACAACATTCACACGGAAAACCACCTGGTAGAACCAGTCTGTGCCACATGGACAGTATCTCCTTAGTTTTGTGCTTAAGCTCATGCCAGTGTTGTGACAGCTGGCAATGTGCTTTCTTCACTCATCCACTATTGACTTATCTACTATAGACTGTGATTATCTCAATTCCTACCTATTGTCAATTTGGACACCTCCCCACCAATGCACACTTCTCCTACCCATGTCTCATGACATGTCCCTCACCCTCGGATTCTGAATGTACAACAAATGGCTCAGGATCTCTTCAGGGGTCTGTGAACTTGACATAGTATTGCGTTGAGAAAAACACTTGCACATGTAAATACATCTCCATATTCACATGTACTATGTTAACATTTACTGTGATCCATAAACTCATCTAAATGTATGAATTGTGTGAAGCTAGGTCAATGAGAACAGAAGCTAATTACATGTGTGGCATACTGTCAGACACAAAGCCACACACTACGACTCTAACATGAAAGAGGTTACTGATGGTGTTGTGGGCTGCAACCAACTTACAGAGCCTTAACAGCATGTACTGAACAGATATCCATGCAAGTTGACATATGGCATGTGCAGGCAGAACAAAGTGTCTGGAATTTTCCCTGATGAGAGCACCAGTACAACTAATATGTGTGTAACAGAATAGGCAAATTTGACCAGTGTCAGTGTGCCAGGATACATACCCCAAATAGGTTTAAGTAATATGTGCCACAGTTTACAGGAGTATATCTGAGAGACCTCAGTGATGACAGTTGAAGTTCCATACTTACCTGTCAAACATTCCATATACAAACACAATGTGAATGTCAGGACTGGGGATGACAAATGTTTTGAGTAGCTGATGTCATATTGCAGCCAATCTGACAGCTTCTAGGTCATAGTGGATACTCAAAGTCATACATGTAAATCAATACAGAAACCATACCCCAAGGCATTCTTCTAACTTGGCCAATGCACACATGAGAACACCCAAACACTCAATCAACATGGACACCTAATTGTCTAAAACAGGTTTTATTGAAACTCTAAAACAGCACCTTACGAAACCCTACCCTCAACACTATCCTACACTAAACTAACCTATACTAACTTACATAAATGTACCCCCAAATCTATCTATCCTAATCTAAACTCATCTTAAACATCTAACTTCACATACTAAACATTGTCCCCCGCCCCCTTAAGATACAAGTAGGTCAACATTAACTAAAACTACATGTATACTAACTTAACCAACAACCTAAACAAATGCATATTTTTATGTAAATGTTTTCATGTTTTTGTCTTTTGTTTTGTTTTTCTAAAAACATAGAACCCCATAATTCACCCCCACCCAACCCCCAAAACAAAAACAATACTAAAAACCACCCCCAACTATACTTACTGTTTCCTACAACTAACCTATCACTACCCACCTAAAATCCACTGAAACTGATAACAATATACAACAGGAGAAGGAAAGGAACTGGGAGGCTGTGCATTAACATGACTAAAGCTTCTTCAGCTTTTTTTGCCAAACTTTAGCAACTTATAATTTCAAGCATTATCTGCTCAAGTTGGTCCAAACTTGCCATTATGGCTGCCATGTCCCTATTCTTGTCCGCCACAAACTTTGAGGATGTGGCTGTTGGAGGTGGCTGTTGTGGTGGCTGAGTAGGCACAGGTGCTATTGATGTGAAGGGGGTTGGACCAACTGAGGGCCCCCTGACTCCTGATGTTGTGCCCGATGTGCCCTGCACAGTTGCAGCCTGTTTTGAAGGTACCCCATGTGGAAAGGTAAGCCAAGCTCCATACAATCTTTTCTGTTGATACCTCTTGGCCATCTTACGGTACCCTGCCTGTATCTCCAAGATGTGGCGGAAACACTCTGCCCGCATTTCAAAAGCACACTTCTATGCTGTGACCATAGTGGCAGCTAAAACATGAGTGGAACATGGACATCAAATACTGCATTGGGTAGAGGTAGAACAAACATGCAATGTACTCAGCATCCTCAGATGACACATGGTTTCTACCAGACATTCCACAACAAGGTCAATTGCCAATTCAAGACTAAACCTCCTACTAGCCATCTAAGGTATCATGTAAATGTCACTGGGTTAATGGTTATTGTAGGAGGCTGGCCTGGTTTGTAATGGGTACCTAAGGTACTTACATATTATTCCTGTTCCAGTAATCTCTTATTAGTGAAATGTAGGTAGTGTCTACAAGCCAGGCTCTCTAGGGTTAGCTGTAGCTAAGCAGCCAAAGCTTATCTAGGAGACATGCAAAGCTCATGCAATACCACTATAGTCACACAGTACTCACACACATTTAAGAAAATACTCTGGGGCATATTTATACTCTGTTTGCGCTGAATGTGCGTCAACATTTTGGCGCACATTTGGCACAAACCTTGCCCCATATTTAAAGTATGACGCCCCACCCAGCGGACGTAAAAAAACCTCTGTGTGCGTCATTTTTTGGATGCAGAAAACCGCCTTGCGTTAATGACATGCAAGGTAGGCATTCCCGTCCAAAAAGTGACTTTAAGGCCTGTGCGCCTTATTTATACTCCTGCGTCATTTTGACACACAGGAGGGGGTGGGCTTAAAAAACAGCGCACAGCCTGGTGTGCACTGTTTTTTAACACCTGGGTGAGGGCAGGCGTTAAGGGACCTGTGGGCTCACTTCCATGGTCACAGACCATGGAAGCAGTCAAGAGGTGCCCTTCCTTGCCTCCAGGGACACCCCTTGCCACCCTCTCCCACCCCAGGAGGACACCCATGGATGGTGGGACCCATCCCACGTAAGCACAGGTAAGTTGAGGTAAGTATTATTTTTTATTTTTTAAAGTGGCATACAGGGGTCTAATTTGGGCCCCCCTACATGCCACTGTGCCCAATGGCCATGCCCAGGGGACAGAAGTCCCCTGGGCATGGCCTTTGGGCAAGGGGGCATGACTCCTGTCTTTGCTAAGACAGGAGTCATGTCAATGGGGGTTGTGCGTCAAAAAATGGCGCAAGTCCGGTTTGAGCCATGATTTTTGACTCAAACCTGACTTGCACCATGTTTTGACGCACAACCCCCATTTTCCCCTACGTTGGCGCTGCCTGGTTTAAGTAATTTTTTTTTTACTCTGACCAGCCCGCAGCACCGACTAACGTCAATCCTTAAATAAGGCACCTGCATGGTGCGTAGGAATGGCGTTAGCCGGCGGTAAATTTCTTTACGCAAACCAGCGCCGGCGCTGGTTTGCATCAAAAAGTATAAATATGGGCCTCAGTGTTACAAAAATAAAGGTACTTTATTTTGGTGACACAAATGGCAAAAATACTATAGAGACCATAGAGACTATACTCCCTTAGAAGGTAAGTAATACACACATTTTATACACTAGTATGCAGAAATAGCTAAAACAGTTAGAAAACAGTGCAAATAGTGAAAATCACAATAGTTAGAAATGGGCCTGGGGGAACACAAACCATATTCTAAGAAAGTGGAATGCGAATGTTGGTTTCCCACCTAGGTAAGTGTAGTGTGTAGAGGGGTGCTGGGAGTATTAAGAAACACCAAAGGTAAGTGATAGAACCCACCCCAGAGCCCAGGAAAGCAAGAGTAAATAACAGTAACTTTCCTAGAACACACAAGAACCCAGAGAAAAGATTATGCAAGAACCAGAAGAGACTGCAAGACACCAATGATGGATTCCTGGACCTGAAGACCTGTGGAAGAAGGGGACCAAGTCCAAGAAGTACAGAAGAGTCCAGGGAGAACAGGGCTCCCAGCTAACCCGTCTGAATGTGCAAAACAAAAACCACCAGTAAAGAACAATAGTCAGTACTGCACCCAAGAAGACAGATGCAGGCTCCTAGTTGGTGCAGATGATGTCTCATGCCGGATGAATGATTGCAGTCTGGATTGCGTCACTGGATTCTGCGAATCTTAAGAACTACCCAAGAGAGAGACACTAAATAGCCCTGAAAGGGAGATTTGTCAGATAAACAGGTAAGCACCTATCAGGGGAGGGCTCTGATGTCACCTGCTGGCACTGGCCACTCAGATGCTCCCAGAGTGCCCTGCCAACTTGGAATCCAAGAAGGCAAAACCCAGGGACCCTCTAGAGGAGCTCTGAACACCACCCATGCGGTGGTGATTGACAGGGAAGTGGTCACTCCCCTTTCCTTAGTCCAGTTTGCACCAGAGCAGGGACTGGGGGTCCCTGAACTGGTGTAGACTAGATTATGCAAGGAGGACACCATCTGTGCCCTTCAAAGTATTTTCAGAGGCTTGGGGAGGCTACCCTTCCCAAGCCTATAACACCTATTTTCAAAGGGAGAGGGTGTAACCCCCCTCTCCCAAAGGAAAACCTTTGTTCTGCCTTCCTGGGCTTGAGATGCTCAAGCAACAGGAGGGCAGAAAACTGCCTGATAGGTGGCAGCAGCTGGGGCTGCCTGAAAAACCTCAGAAGGCTGGAATGGCAATACTGGGTGTCCTCCAAGGAGCCCCCAGAGTGCATAAAATCATACAACCAATGCTTGCAAAAGAATTGGGGTATGATTCCAACATGCTTGATACCAAAAATGCCTATGTTTGGAGTTTCCATTATGTAGCTGGACATAGGCAGTGACCTATGTCCAGTACAGGCTTAAAGTGGCGTCCCCACACTCATAAAGCCCGGGAAAATGGTCCTGGAGGCCGTGGGGGCACATCTGCTAGTGCAGGGGTGCCCTCACACACAGGTACTCTGCACCCTGCCCTCAGGGTTGAAGGGCCTGCTATCAGAGTGACTTATAAGTGACCTGGTGTAGTGCAAATGGCAGTGAAAGGGTTCATGCACTTTTTCCCGCAGGCTGTAATGTCAGTGTTGCAGAAGCCTTTGTATGGGCTCTCTATGGGTGGTAAAAGAAATGCTGCAGCCCATAGGGATCCCCCCAATGCCCTGGGTACCTAGGTACCATATCCTAAGGACATATAAGGGGGCACCAGTATGCCAATTTTGGGTAAAATACTGGGTTAGCAGTATGCAGTGACAAAATATAGAGGAGAGAGAGCATAATCACTGGGATCCTGGTTAGCAGGATCCCAGTGAACACAGTCAAGCACACTGACATCAGGCAGAAAATGGGGGTAACCTTGGCAAAAAGAGGGTACTTTCCTACAGCTGTCCATTGTTGACCATTTAGGCCCAGAGGTAAGTGGACTAGTGCCTCCTTGAGCTACATTTGTGTCATCATATTAGTGAGGATCAACTGGCCCAACAGTCCAAAATGCATGCTTTCCACCGCTTGCCCACTCCTTGTGCTACGTCAAGCATTGGCCAGGCATCATGGATGCAAGGTGGGATTCATCCAGTAGGGGGACAGGAAAAATTGCACCAGGAATTCTCAGGAATGCAAGTGCATCATTCATGTGTCCTTGGGTTAACACCTTCTCAGAGCAAGCATTACAAGGGTGCACACCATTGCTTTCAATGGGCCCCTATGCAAAGTTCAGGCTTAGTGCCCTTATAGTTTGCACTAGGCCTGAAAAGTACATCTATATTATCTACAGATTTTGTGCCTATTGTTCCCTACCCTGTGGTATGGTGCGCAAAATTCTTTACGCAGCACACACATAGTAGCTGTATGGGTGCCCTAAAGAGCACAGGAGTGTGGCAATGCACTGTGTGCAGTGACAGTATTCCTTCTTATTGAACTAAACTGTGCACATGCATGTTTAACATCTCCTAAGTACCAAGTATATACTCAGCATCCACTTTCTATACAAATGTGATGTGACCAACGTCACTTACAATTATCATGATGGGAAGATCATGCTGGTAAATCTGTACACATCTAGTTTGCTACAATCTGTAGACATATCCCACATCAATCTGGAGCAGAGTTGTACTGTCACTGTATACTCAAATGACTGTTGCCACGGCACAATAAGGCTCCTCCCACGCCCGCTGCCTCCCTTAACTTCTGAAGAGTAGTGAGGCACTGGTGGTGCAAGTGACTCCTTCATAAGCCCCCTAGAGACCTCAACACATGTACATCATCTGTACCATTTCCTGAGTAACTTAAAGCAGCATGTGGCACACAGTGCTATAACAAGTGCTGTGACAAATATGTTGGTAACAGGCATGATAAACAGACAAACAACACCTCTGACATGTATCTTGACTGACATCACTGTGTATGTGGGCATGCTTACCTTTTCTCTAACACTCACAGTTCTATAGCAGCATGGGTTGGCACTGTACAACAGTCAACTAAATCTACATCTTCAACATTGCATCAGACATGATGTCAATATCCTAACTCCGATGATGTCATCTCATTGGTCACGCAAGACATTTCAACATTGCATTGCATACATCATAACCTCTCACACAAAACCCTGGAAGGACACATGTGATGTACAAGGTGACACTCACTGGCTGCATCTGAGTCTTCAAACTGGGACACCGCTCCAATTGTGTAGGGTGGAGGCCTACCTGCAAGACATGACAGGAACACATAGCTTAGTGATTTTGAACTTTTATGTGCATGGACAACTGTTGCACATTCAACTTGTTAAGCTGAGTAATAAGCAAGTCAACTTTGTGTTAAAACTGAACAACTGCCAAACATTACAATTCTGTCTGTAAGACAAAGGGCCAGATTATAGAGGCCTTGGCACCACCAGAGCATCACTTTCCCTGGCGCTCCTGTGGTGCATTCATTGCACCATATGTTCAAGCATCTGTTATGCAGCTTTTTGTAGTGTAACGCTTCCATGCACATATGGGGCAGCATAACACAGTATTGTGCATCCGAGGGGCATGCAATGGTTGTTGCAGTGGCCGTCCCATTGTAACACCCATTGGTTTTGTCCCTGCCCCAGATGTTGAAGACATCTTACTTGTTGACAGTTACAAAAGTCTAACAACAGCCGAGGGGTGGTGGAAGCATAGCAAAGTGTTGCGAAATGCATTGATACCTCCTAGCTTCTTGCTTCATATATGTGTGCACAATTTGAAGGCACACACAGTAGAGGTACAATTCCATGGATGTTTGTTTATGTGCACGTAGGTGTCCCTTCCTGCACATTAACAAAATTACATAGTGGATATCTTGGCACTACTATGTGGGCTGCATTTTGCAGCACACATAGAAGTGGTATATCACCATTGTAGACTGTTTATGCCCAGGAAGGAATACATACCTGCACATTGACACTTCCCTCAACACAGACACACTTGCACTGTGGTCCAAGTATGCTTGCATTGATGCAGGCTGCTGAGTTATGTGCCAGTGCAGGTGCAGACGCAGGCCTGACCTGTACTCTTGGTAATACGGGGCAAGCCTGTGTTACAAATTCAGTGCAGCACAGTGCTACTGATGTTGGCACAGCACTTTACTGCACCTGTTTCACACATATGTGGCTCATAGTTATTACAAAAAAGCATGCACATATTTGGGTGGAAGACATATGTACATGCTTCGGATAGATATATATAACAAGATAGGGGAACAGGATACTGGCCATTGGCTAAAACATTGACTCTTGTAGTTGATCTATGTGACGAAGCAGCCAACCACTTAGATGCTTGCCTGTTTTCATTCACATAGCACCAACATATACCTCCATCATGCAAGTGCCATATGTAACATATGGCACACAATGGTGTATGTCAGGACATTGATGTTGGGAACCCTGTCAGTATGGTCGCACTTGGCATGTTTGGCACCATACATGAATATGCTACAAGTGCAAACTGGAAATTGGCTTCTTGATTACCAGGAAACAGTCATGAAATCAACCAGCCTTAGGCAGATATATAAGTTGACTCCAAAGAAGGAACAGTGTAACTAAGTTGATGTTGAGGCTATATTTTGTGAGTGCCACCTACAGCAGGAATACACAGCTTCCATTCCTCAGGCCTGGTCCTGCTGTCACGTGGTACAAGCCTTTCACGTTGCCACAATGCTTGCAGTTGTCAAATTGTTGACCTATAGTTAGGTAACAGTTGCCTCTTGTTAGAAATGGGGTTTCTGGTTGGCTAGGGTATGCACCTAAGCCAGGCAGAACCCACCCACTCTAGTCAGGGCAAGGGAGTTACACGTCCAAGAAAAACCCCTGCTCACCCCCTTGATAGCTTGACAGGATCATTCAGGCCTAACCTGGAGGCAATGTCTAAAGCATTTGCACAACACACACAACATGTGTGATGCAATAAATACACCACAAAAGGAACACCAAATTATATAAAAATAAACTGTATTGCTTAAAGCATCATTAGACCAAACTCAACATGGATCATAAAAATCCTGCTACACAAGCAGTTGCCAGAACTTTACTCAGGTACTATTACTCTGGGAAAACCAAAAGTAGTCATAATATAGCACATAGAATACTGGGTATTCTGCAACATAAGCAGTAGTCAGGTAAACACGTCACCAATAATGCACTAGGATTAGTATTACTGTACCCAGCAGACACTGGTCATAATAAACACATTACCAGAGATGTGAAGGTACCATCATGTATGTAGACTAAATAGGGCATTCCTATGTGGCACATGGCATTGGAACATTCACCACCCTGCAAGAAATTAATCACACCAACAAGGTGGCCAGGTGCGACCGCCCCTCTATTAGGGGGAACACAGTAGCGCCTTTCCTCTGTGGCAGGGTAGCCAGAGGGGAGCCTCCAGTAAGGACCATTCCCTACTCAGGTTTTAGGAGAGCAAGGCTCCTATTATGTCAAGTGGCCCCAGGAGAAAGAGGGGGGCTCATCTCACCACCACGGTGCAGGTTAACCTCTCAGGGTTCCCACTGCTCCGGTGAAGGATGTCCATCGTTGGCCCCTATATTACGGGGAATATGGTAATGGCCAATGTCTTCCCGTCTCCTGGGAAAATACCATTGGGGCCACGGTCCACACCCCAGGGAGTTCAGGAGGGGCATTAAGCCTCCAAAGTTGAGGCACGTATTTCACTGCCCCACCAGGCCAGCAGGACAGGGGCTCACCAGCGGGGACCTCAGCGTCTTCCTTCCACACACCCACAGGGTGAGGGTGCGATTGAGCAGCAGCCCGGGCTGTGACGGTGAGTGTTACAGAGAAAGCCGGTTATGGGCTGTCGCTCTTACCACCCGGCCCGCAGTGCACTGAGGGCAGTGTGCCTCGTCTCCACTGGAAGAGAGGTTGCCACCGGCTCCTCTCAGGATCTCCCCCAGCAGCACTTGAGACACACCGTGGATATTCCTGCAAAGCACTTGCCAGGTGCTACGTGAAGAAAGACGGAGCGCTCCCCAGGAGAGGAAAGAAAAGTGTCCTCCAGACACATCCACTCCAGCCCCGGAGGATTCAGCGCTGTCCTCGTGCTGGGCACAGTGTATCTGTGTGCTGAGAAGCCATTAGCAGCAAGGGCCACAGCACCCAGTCCCTGGAGACAGAAAGGGGGAGCACAGGGCTGCAGGACCCAGCAGATAGGCCAGCACAAGAGTGGCAGATCGTGACAGTTCCTCCTGGTGATCCAACAGGTCACAGGTGAGCACAACAGCAACAGTCCAAGGCGGATTCTGGTGAGTCTCTCCAGCAGCATTCCACTTCAATAGTCCATCCATGCCAGTCTTTTTGGGAAAGAATCCCCTGTATTTATACTCAGTTTTGCAAAGCATGTTCAATAAGAAGTAGAGGAGTTTCCAACCAGTTACAACTGGTTCTAGGAGTGTTCCCTCTCTCCTCCAGCAGAGGCTCCAGACATCAGTTGGGGGAACATCAGTTGGGGGTAAATGAACCCTTTGGGTGAGGCCAGGGCACAGCCTTCACAGATGCAAGTGTGCCCTGCCTCCCCTTCTCTCAGCCCAGGAAGACCATTCAATATGTAGATGCACCTCTGTGACACTTCAACCCTCCCTGTGTACAGGCTGTCTGAAAAGTATGCACAAAGCCCAGCTGTCACTCTGCCCTGATGTGGATTGGAGTCAAGCTGCAAAACACCAGAGTCATAAGCACAGAGAAATGTTCATTTTTAGAAGTGGCCTTTCTATAATGGTAATAAAAAATCCACCTACATCAGTAAGCAGCATTTCTCACTATCATTACAACCATACCAAACATGCCTATGCTACCTCTCATAAATCAGAAAATACCCCCAGACATATGGCAGGGCATTTACAATGCAATCCTATGAGAAGGCAGCACTCACAGCAGTGAGAAACCAAATAGGCTGTTTGTCACTACCAGGACAGACCACTCTACTAGGCAAATGTCCTGCCTTCTACACACTTAGCTCCCTGCCCATAGGTCTAGCTAGGGCCTAAATTAGGGGTGACTTACATGTAGTAAAAGGGGAATTCTGGGCCTGGTAAGTAGATTTAGATGCCAGGTCCCTGTGACAGCAAACTGCACAAGTAGATCCTGTGCTAGCAGACCTGAGGCTGTTTGAAAGGCTAATTTGTGGGTCAACAAGCAACAATCAAGGCCCACTAGTAGCATTTAATTTACAGGTCCAGGGTATAGGGATAACACTGTACAATGGACTTACAGATAAATTAAATGTGGTAATCAGGTATTAGCCAATCATACCAAGTTTACAAGGGAGGGCACCTGCACTTTACCACTATTTAGCAGTGATAAAGTGATGAGTGTTATAACGTCAGCCAAAAAGGGTCCGAAAAATTAGGAGGAGAAGGCAAAATTGGCAACATTACCTTAAAAATTAGACACATATGTAGCATCATGACACAACCACTCCTGCTTACATTTCTGTAAATGTCTTGTCAGTCTGCACATACATGACACTCAGCACACATGCACCCAGGACAAAGAATACTCCTTGTTGGAAAATGGGTTATTGGTAGGGCAGGTAGGTACCTACACCTAGCAACAAGCCACAAACCTCCACAAAAGTACAGTTAGGTCTCAGTAAATTAATCCCAGCTCTACCCTTGGTAGCTTGGCATCGAGCGTCAAGGCTTAACTTAGGAGACAAAGTGTAAAGCATTCAAATATCACAAAACAGTAATTAAATAAAACACAGGAAACAGTTTAAAAATCCAAAACCAATTTATAAAAATAGCTTATATTTTTATCTTTAAAATGACACAAAAACGATTAAAATCGGTTCAGGGGAACCGGAGATATGAATTTTTAAAGTATTATTATTTTCTAGCGCTTAGAAACAAAAAGCGCCAATCGGGTCATCTGGTTGCACCAGGACCGGGGCAAAGTCAAACTTTCAGGCCGACCGCGATGGAGCCCTGCTCGGCTACAGGTCGCGGGAGGCCTCGGTTAAAAAGTTACCTTCTGACTTAGTCTTTATTTTGAAGTTTTTCTTCACCGGGACGAACCTGCCAGTTGGATCCGACCTCCTGGAGCCCTTGTCCGGATACGCGAAGTCGGTTTCCTCGGTGGTGATTTCTACCTTCGGACTTAGTCGTTTTTTCGAGATGAAAATCCTTCGACCGGGGTAAACCTGGATCTTGATCCGACGTCCGTGGAGCCCTTCTCGGATACGATGGCTGGAAGGTCCCGGTCAACTTTTTACGTTCGGACTTAGTCTTTTTTTCGGATGTTTTTCTTTACCGGGACGAACCACGAAGTCAGGCCGGGTCGCGGTTGAGGCAAGCCGGCTAGAATTTCCGCGTCGGGTCGGTCACTTTATGGAGCTTTTTTCCAAAATTTCTCCAATCTTTTCCAAACTTCTGGGGCTTCACCCAGATGTTCTTTTAAGGTTCTTTTGGGGTCCACAGCTCACCCCAAGGGTCCAGAAGTTCTGTGATGGTCCTTGGGAAGTGCGGACTTCAACTCCCAGAATGCACCTGGCGCAAACTCTTTTTTGGCCACTGGACAGTGGTCAGCTGGTCGCTTTCTTTAGGAGTTGGTGCAGGGGACTCTGGTTAGCAATTTTTCACCTGTAGCAAACAGGGAGTCCCTCCTTGAACCAGTTGAAGCCAGGCAAAGTCCTTCTTGTGGTGAAGCCCAAGTGTGCAGCTGGTGCAGTCTTTCTGAGTGCAGGGTCCAGGTGCAGGCCAGGGGTCCAGCAGGGCAGTCCTTCTTCTTCTTTAGTTCCTTTCTTGTTGAATTCTGGAGGGGATCTGAGGCGTGGGTGCAGGTCTGCCAGTTTTATCCTTGCTCCTGGGTGAAAAGCAGGGGGGCCCTGGTCCTCCAATCAGGGACAGGGTCGTCCCCCTGTGATGACCACTTCCTGGGAAGTGTGGCAAAAATCCATCCCAGAAGGCAACAGTCTCTAAAAATCCAAAATGGATGAATCTGATTTTTAGAGGAGAGATCTGGCTGAGCCCACCCACTGGTGTGGCTAAAAATCATAAACACACCCCTCTCCTGCCCTCTCCTAATCTAATCAAGGGGGCACCTAGCTGTCTGGGGTTGCAGGATGTGGGGGTGTTGCTGGGTGCTCCAGATGTCCTTCTCTGCCTTTGAAGACCAGTTTGGCAGCCCTCCCCCTTCCTGCTTCCCCATCTGCTGAGGGGAGATTCTCTCCCCCAGGCACATTCCTTTGTGTGAAGTCAGGCCACTTCACACCTCATTAAAGTAGCCTGGCAGAAGCTGCTGCAGGCTGGCCAATCAGAGCACAGGCCCTGGGACTGGTTAGCAGTACCCAGGGCACCATCAGAGTCAGGAAAACACCAGCATAAAGTGGAAAATGGGGGCAAAAAGTAATGGGGCCTCTGCAATCAGCCCCAGTTTCTCACACAACCCCCCCCCAGCCCACACGCCCAGGAGACTCAGCCCAACCCTGGGAGAGTCTTCCTGGCTTGTTAGGCGAGGAAGACAGTGAAGAAAACTGGCTGTCCCTTTGCAGGGCCTACTCTGCCTTACATCCCCCTGTCAGGGTCACTCCCTCTGGGTAGTGAAGCCATCCCAACAGTAAAAGGACCCAACTCAAACTGAAACTTCCCTCTAGGGGGGTCTTCCTCCTCTCTCTCTGCCAACTTGGGTAGTGAGGTGCCCACCTCCCCTACTCCAAACTTTGCTAGGGCAACACCTAGCTTACCCAAAGAGGTCACCCAACACTTGAGCAACCCCACCATGACCAATAGGGTCAGGGGGCCTACTTTGCTATTGGCTCTGGGGTCTGCCTCCCAGGCCAAGTACAGTGCTGCCAGGAAGGCTAGCACCCAGCAGAGGCTACTGACAGCTGTCAGTACCCAGAACCACACCCTAAGCTCTCCACTGACAGGTGGCTGAGCTGCTTTAGGGGCATCTTTGGGGTCCTGGTACCCCTCTTGCTGTCTAGAGTGGGGGGCTACCACCTCCTGTGGCAGACACCCTCCTTCCACTCTCCCTTCTGTCAGTGCAGGGGCAACACCTTGCATCTGGACAGCTGCCTGACTACTCAGGACTTCCTTGGGGTCAGGTGAGGCCTCACCAGTGCCAACTCTGGGCTCCCCCCCTACTGGGGCAGAAGGCCTTTGGCTCCCTGGAACTCTCTTTAAGAGTGGCCTACCCTTCCTTTTCTTCTTTCCTTTTCTTGGGGACCCCTGTCTCCTAACTGTAGGGACTGACTCCCCAGGACTTTGGGTTGGGGGGGCGCCCTGGGCGACCACCCCATCTGTGACCAGACTCACCTCTGGGAGGTCATTGCCCAGGATACAATCTAGGGGAAGGTCAGCACTGACTACCACCCTAATCCAGTCAAGGATACCCTCCCTCTCTAGGGGCACTATGGCTACAGGTTTGGAGGTGACCTCCCCTGTGGCTATCCTGACTTTCTTTGTCTTTCCTGGGACATACATGTCTGGGGTCACTAACCGGTCACTCACTACAGTGTGACTGGCACAGGTGTCTCTCAGGCCAGTGGTAGGGATCCCATTCACTTGAATGTGGTGGAAGTGCCTACTCCCACCCTCAGGGATCACCAGCTTACCATCTGGTCCTGTCTCCCAGCACAATGTTAGGAGGACTTCATCATCTGAGGAATCCTCCTCTATGGCTACACTGGACAGCCCAGTGCTAACCACCTTCCTTGGACAGGCTGCATCTCCTCTGAAGTGACCTGTCTGCTGACAGTCAAAGCAAGCCCTACTGTCCAAGAGTTTTTTTAACCCTGGGTCTCCCTGTCTCTGCTTGTCAGAGTGGGAGTGGGATTTACTCTCCTCCTTCTTAGGGTTCTGGGGTACAGAGGGAGTCTCTGTGGTGGGCTTACCACCTCCCTCCTTAGGTTTTTGGGGACCTGTCCCCCCCTTCTTGGAGTCTCCCCCCTGGGACTTGACAACCACACTGGTTCTCAACCACTCATCAGCTGCCTCCCCTAGCTCTCTAGGGTTGGTCTGCTTAGAGTCCACTAGATGCTGGCGTAACCTTTCTTGGATACAATTGGTCAAGATGTGCTCTCTCATGATCAGATTGTATAACCCCTCATAAGTATCTACTTTGTTGCCAATAATCCAGCCCTCTAGTGCCTTTAGTGAGGTGTCCACAAAGTCAACCCAAGACTGGGTACTGACCTTCTGGGTGTCCCTGAACTTCATTCTATATTGCTCTGGGGTCAGACCAAACTTCTTGACTAAGCACCTCTTCATACTAGGGTATGAATCTGCCTCCTCCCCCCTTAAGGTCAGAAGCCTATCCCTCCCTGAGTTGGGGACCAACTCCCACAAAAGGGAACCCCAGTATTGAGGCCTAACCCTTCTCATTTGGAGTGCCCTCTCAAAGGCCCCTAGCCACTTATCTATGTCATCCCCCTCTACATAAGCAGGAACTACCCCCTTGGGTAATCTGGGGCAAACTCCCCCACCCATGGACACCTCAGCTTCTTTATCGCTGCTTCCATCTCTTTTCTCTTTGTATGCCCACTTTTTCTTTTCTAGGGCCAGCTTCTCTGCTTCCAAAGCTATGTATGCTAGCTGGGCCTCCAGCTCTCTTTCTCTGATGGATGGGTTCTCTCCTCCTGAAAGGACCCCCTTCCCACCACTAGCTTTGGGTCTGCCCCTAGTGACTGTATCTACTGAGGACCGTTCTTCCTCTTCCTCACTTAGGCTCAGATGCCTTCCCTCCCCTGAGTGGTTAGAGTTAGCATCTTCCCCTTTTTCTTCCCCCTCTGGAGCTTCCTCTGTGCCTAGCCCTTGGGCCTCAGCCCATGCTGTCAGGGATTTAATCAGGATTTGCTTCCTGAGATCAGTGGTTGCAGGCAACCCTCTCTCAATACACAACCCCCTAAGCTGGACTACTGTCAGTGTGGGTAGGCTAGCCAGATCAAGCTCCATGGTTCCCTAGTTTTGTGTCAACAAAAACTTTTTGCAAAAATTGGTAACAAGAATTTAGAAAAATTACAAAAATTCAATAATTGAAATTAATCCAAATTAATTAAAAAAAAATTAAAATTAAAAATTAAAAACAATTTTTGCACTAGGACAATTTAAAGGATTTTTAATTTGTTTTATCTAAAACTGTAACGTGATATTGAACACAAGTACAGGATCCCGTCGCTGCTTCCAATTATGTTGGAAAATGGGTTATTGGTAGGGCAGGTAGGTACCTACACCTAGCAACAAGCCACAAACCTCCACAAAAGTACAGTTAGGTCTCAGTAAATTAATCCCAGCTCTACCCTTGGTAGCTTGGCATCGAGCGTCAAGGCTTAACTTAGGAGACAAAGTGTAAAGCATTCAAATATCACAAAACAGTAATTAAATAAAACACAGGAAACAGTTTAAAAATCCAAAACCAATTTATAAAAATAGCTTATATTTTTATCTTTAAAATGACACAAAAACGATTAAAATCGGTTCAGGGGAACCGGAGATATGAATTTTTAAAGTATTATTATTTTCTAGCGCTTAGAAACAAAAAGCGCCAATCGGGTCATCTGGTTGCACCAGGACCGGGGCAAAGTCAAACTTTCAGGCCGACCGCGATGGAGCCCTGCTCGGCTACAGGTCGCGGGAGGCCTCGGTTAAAAAGTTACCTTCTGACTTAGTCTTTATTTTGAAGTTTTTCTTCACCGGGACGAACCTGCCAGTTGGATCCGACCTCCTGGAGCCCTTGTCCGGATACGCGAAGTCGGTTTCCTCGGTGGTGATTTCTACCTTCGGACTTAGTCGTTTTTTCGAGATGAAAATCCTTCGACCGGGGTAAACCTGGATCTTGATCCGACGTCCGTGGAGCCCTTCTCGGATACGATGGCTGGAAGGTCCCGGTCAACTTTTTACGTTCGGACTTAGTCTTTTTTTCGGATGTTTTTCTTTACCGGGACGAACCACGAAGTCAGGCCGGGTCGCGGTTGAGGCAAGCCGGCTAGAATTTCCGCGTCGGGTCGGTCACTTTATGGAGCTTTTTACCAAAATTTCTCCAATCTTTTCCAAACTTCTGGGGCTTCACCCAGATGTTCTTTTAAGGTTCTTTTGGGGTCCACAGCTCACCCCAAGGGTCCAGAAGTTCTGTGATGGTCCTTGGGAAGTGCGGACTTCAACTCCCAGAATGCACCTGGCGCAAACTCTTTTTTGGCCACTGGACAGTGGTCAGCTGGTCGCTTTCTTTAGGAGTTGGTGCAGGGGACTCTGGTTAGCAATTTTTCACCTGTAGCAAACAGGGAGTCCCTCCTTGAACCAGTTGAAGCCAGGCAAAGTCCTTCTTGTGGTGAAGCCCAAGTGTGCAGCTGGTGCAGTCTTTCTGAGTGCAGGGTCCAGGTGCAGGCCAGGGGTCCAGCAGGGCAGTCCTTCTTCTTCTTTAGTTCCTTTCTTGTTGAATTCTGGAGGGGATCTGAGGCGTGGGTGCAGGTCTGCCAGTTTTATCCTTGCTCCTGGGTGAAAAGCAGGGGGGCCCTGGTCCTCCAATCAGGGACAGGGTCGTCCCCCTGTGATGACCACTTCCTGGGAAGTGTGGCAAAAATCCATCCCAGAAGGCAACAGTCTCTAAAAATCCAAAATGGATGAATCTGATTTTTAGAGGAGAGATCTGGCTGAGCCCACCCACTGGTGTGGCTAAAAATCATAAACACACCCCTCTCCTGCCCTCTCCTAATCTAATCAAGGGGGCACCTAGCTGTCTGGGGTTGCAGGATGTGGGGGTGTTGCTGGGTGCTCCAGATGTCCTTCTCTGCCTTTGAAGACCAGTTTGGCAGCCCTCCCCCTTCCTGCTTCCCCATCTGCTGAGGGGAGATTCTCTCCCCCAGGCACATTCCTTTGTGTGAAGTCAGGCCACTTCACACCTCATTAAAGTAGCCTGGCAGAAGCTGCTGCAGGCTGGCCAATCAGAGCACAGGCCCTGGGACTGGTTAGCAGTACCCAGGGCACCATCAGAGTCAGGAAAACACCAGCATAAAGGGGAAAATGGGGGCAAAAAGTAATGGGGCCTCTGCAATCAGCCCCAGTTTCTCACACTCCTGCATCATGTTTCCCGTCACTTCAAATTTACTTACCCATTTATATAGTTGTAGTGACCAAGATGGACAAGTACGGTTGTGCTTATGAAACATGTACCCTTGCACCATCGCACATGTGTGTCTCTGATATTTGAAACTTTATGGGGTATATTTGATACACAATGTACACAAAGAGGAAAGTGCAAGTTGTCTGCACCCGGTGCATAGCTAAGCTCTCTTAATTGCTATTTGCTTAAGACACAAAACTTCGTGTCCTGACCCTTGACAAAACATGCTGTACTCAACCTTATGTCCCCCTGTCATGCACATGCAAATTAGGTTGTTCCAGTGCAAAAGGGGTACTTACCAACTGGTTAATCAATCCAAATCACCAGGTAATCCAGTATATCTCGCTCTTGTGCAATGAGATCTGCCCAATGTTATCTTATTTGGTGGTTGGTGCACACAACATCAAAGATCTGCCATAGGTGGTGGAGCACCTTGCCCCACCGCAGCTTCCGCACCTCTGTTAGCTAGTCCTGGATGAAACGGCCACCCATACTCAACATCATGGGGAGGTAGTCTTTGACCAGCCAGATGAACCCTCCCAGTTCATCTCCACTCATCCTTTGTGCTCTCCCCTTCCTTGACATATTGCAGTTTCCCTACACTGCAAATAAAATAGCCCCCCAAAAATGAAAACACTACCCCACCTATCCCCTACTACTCCAACAGACTATGCTCCCCCAAGACAAACACCCAACACTACAATTACTATGACAGGACAAAAACACTGCACAACACTCAGCAAAATAACAAAATGGACAGGACAGCAACAGGACACAGCACAAAACTTTCAAAAACCACCACTCCTCAACCAGCACCAGCTTCTCACACCCTCACACAATCACAGACAAAAAGACTGTAAACTAAAAGTGAAATCACTGTACCGTGTTTGCAACAAGGAAGTCCTGTTTCATCACTTCCTGGGTGTGTGCGTCACATTTTCTGATAGACGTTGTTTTTTTATGCATGACGGTCATGCGTGGGTTTTTCCCATTAAGGCTGACAAAGCCTGTCGTCTTGTGATTGACACGCAGGGGCCAGGCGTAATTTTGTTGATTAGCGAAGTATGGACTTTTGGTGTTTGCATGAATTTTTTTTATGCATGATGGTAATGCGTGGTATTTCTTCTCATGAAGGCTGATAAGGTCTGTCCACTTGTGAGTGACGTGCAGGGGCCAGGCATCATTTGTTTGATTAGCAAAGTATGGAGTATTGCAGTTTGCATCAAATGTTTTGATGCATAACAGGGATGCGTGGATTTTGTTGGAAAGGCTGACAGCGCACCTACGTTCACATTGCATGTGTGTCCACACTGTGGTTTGTTGTATGGGTCAGGGTTCATGATGCTATGCTACACGTGTAACTATGATGCAGTTACATACAATGGCATACAACTATGTAGCAGGGTTGCTGCCAGGCAGTGATGGCACCCTAGTCATCATTGCTCATGTGGCACTTTATGTGCCCACACAGACCCATGGTTGCATGTAATGATGCAGATTGATGGTACTCCACTCAGCTCAGTCCACTGTGCACAAGCATGAGGCCCCTGACTGTATCAAAAGTCAATGTAGCCTCAGCAGGGGAGTTAGAGGGTGTTGTGCGGGGAGCTATCCTCATCTTAAAAGCTTTTCAGCAGTGCAATTTACAGTCCCCTGCAGACACTAACCTTCACAAATGTGATCCTATTTGCCTGGCATTTCTTTTTTTCCTTTGGGGTACTTAATGTCAGGCTTGCCCTGTCATGTACAGGGGACTGGCTACTTGTTCGTGTAGGACATGTCTCATCATTTTGCATGGTCTGACCCAAATGGTTATACATTGTTTGTATATTCCATATGCAGCTTAGCTAGGGCATGGATCGCTAGGGTAACTTTTTTATGTTTTATAATCCAGGGGACAGAGGATGTCATCTGTCACTGCCTTCTGTCAGAATAGTATGTGATGGGCAACTACATCATTGTTATTGCAAACATGAATGGGTTATGTACTGACCTAGACACCCTCTATGAATATATGTTGGGTGATCACATGGTAACATTTCTGTGTTGCACAGTCAGTATTTATCCATGTGTGTACCTTCTCCAACATTACCGGCATATCTTGTTTGGAATTGATTTGTTCCTACATTGCTGGCATTCTTTAGGCTGCTTACCCTTTGTACAAATCTTCTACTGCAACATTGTCTGGTCATACATGGACAGGAAGCTACGTGTAACTTGTGTAATTAGAAGATGTACACATCTTCTTCTATTGGATACGTGATAGTATCCCACCCATTTTCAGGCTTTGCTAGATTACATGACTTCCACACGCATGACAGTACACCTGCCACAGCACTTGTGTAGTGTCCAAGTGATCTCCCATGTTGTATATCCAGTGTATGTGGTAGTGTCTGTGCTGTTCTTCCACATCCTTTGGTGCATATGGGCATGCACTTACATCTGCATTCCACCAACTATGTCACTTTCACCATGAGTGTATCTTGTGACTGAGTGGGGTCGTCTCAGCTATGATTATTTGATTTGCCACATGCAATATTTATGTCTCCTACTTCACCTATTCAATTTAGGATGGGTCTACGATATGTTTGGACATTACTATACTCACATCCCAAACCAGATTGGCATATAGGAGACCAAGACATTTTAGTGTATTGGTCCCAGAAGGTCACTTTCTTTTGGTCAGGCAAGTGTCAATGAGAGGTGTGTTTTCATATGTGGTGTGTGATGGTATCATAGCTACTATACTGGGCTAGCTTTCTAACACAAATCAACCATTCTAGGTAATTGCTAACCCTTTCTTTTTTAGGCCATACAATGGTATATCAGTCTTCACATGTATTTCCAGTTTAGCTGCATGCATATGTCAAGACAAAACAATTGTGTGACATGTGTAATAATGTACATAGGAAGTGCTACAGACTGTGCCTACATTCCATCCACACATTCAATGTATTGGTGCATTCTCCCATTTTATTGATCATCACTGATATACGGTGCAGGATTAGGGTCAAACTTTGGTCCATTACACTGACCAGTCCATGATGGTCCATTGATACCAATGTTGTTTCCCCTTGTCATACCAGTTCAATGTAGGCATTACAGCTACCCACCTAAGATATGACACAGTTTAGTTCCTTATTTTCAAGTACACCATTTTGATACAGCCCCTACTGTATGTACGCCCCCCCTTGCATACATCTTGCTTGGCATAGCCATGATGTGGTACAAGGGGTCGGAATTGGCGGTATGTCTACATTACACCACTTTGTATTTCTGGTGCTTGGTGGCCTTCAGGAGCCACATGAGCATGAGTTAGGTGACACTGATGTGCAGCATGGAGGCTATAGTCCCTCTTACATCACAATCTATGTTCCAACATTCTTTGTAACTTTTGAGGGTTTTTTCTGCTCTCTGAGGCATGAGCAACTTTCCAAAGGTATATGTAGCAGAGAATGAGTACACCATGGACAATCTGGTGCAAAGTGATTTAATGGTTGTTAGACTTGGCATCCTTGGTGTGGTCTGCCTTAACATTTTGCCTCTGTTTCTCAGGTTGTTGATGTGTGCTGGACTCAGTTTTTGCTGTGTTTGTTACTCTGCGCACTTTACCACTGCTATCGCGTACTGAAGTGCAAGTTCTTCTATGTCAAATGTATGAATAATTGGCTTTCCATGATGGCATATTTGATTTACTAGTAGGTCCCTTGTACAGTGCACTAGAGGTACCCATGGCCTGTAAATCAAATGCTACTAATGGGCCTGCAGCACTGGTTGTGCCACCCACATGAGTAGCCCTGTAAACAATGCTCAGACCTGCCACTGTAGTGTCTGTGTGTGCAGTTTTAAATTGCCAATTCGACTTGGCAGTGGACCCACTTGCCAGGCCTAAACCTTCCCTTTTTTTTTTTACATGTAAGATACCCCTAAAGTAGGCCATATGTAGCCCCATGGGCAGGGTGCAGTGTATGTTAAATGTAGGACATATTAATGTGTTTTATATGTCCTGACAGTGAAATACTGCTAAGTTTGGTTTTCACTGTGTAAGGCCTATCTCTTTCATAGATTAACATGGTGTAGGAAAGTACCATCTTGCCTGGCATGTTACCCCCATATTTCACTGTATATATGTTGCTTTAGTGTATGTGTCACTGGGACCCTGCCAGCCGGGGCCCCAGTGCTCATAAGTGTGCCCTGTATGTGTTCCCTGTGTGATGACTAACTGTCTCACTGAGGCTCTGCTAACCAGAACCTCAGTGGTTATGCTCTCTCTGCTTTCTAAATTGTCACTAACAGGCTAGTGACCAATTTCACCAATTCACATTGGCATACTGGAACACCCTTATAATTCCCTAGTATATGGTACTGAGGTACCCAGGGTATTGGGGTTCCAGGAGATTCCTATGGGCTGCAGCATTTTTTTTGCCACCGATAGGGAGCTCTGACAATTCTTACACAGGCCTGCCACTGCAGCCTGAGTGAAATAACGTCCACGTTATTTCACAGCCATTTATCACTGCACTTAAGTAACTTATAAGTCACCTTTATGTCTAACCTTCACCTGGTGAAGGTTGGGTGCTAAGTTACTTAGTGTGTGGGCACCCTGGCACTAGCTAAGGTGCCCCCACATTGTTCAGGGCAAATTCCCCGGACTTTGTGAGTGCGGGGACACCATTTCACGCGTGCACTATACATAGGTCACTACCTATGTATAGCGTCACAATGGTATCTCCGAACATGGCCATGTAACATTTCTAAGATCATGGAATTGTCACCCCAATGCCATTCTGGCATTGGGGAGACAATTCCATGATCCCCCGAGTCTCTAGCACAGACCCGGGTACTGCCAAACTACCTTTCCCGGGGTTTCACTGCAGCTGCTGCTGCTGCCAACCCCTAAAACAGGTTTCCGCCCTCCTGGGGTCCAGCCAGGCCTGGCCCAGGAAGGCAGAACAAAGGACTTCCTCAGAGAGAGGGTGTTACACCCTCTCTCTTTGGAAAAAGGTGTCAGGGCTGGGGAGGAGTAGCCTCCCCCAGCCTCTGGAAATGCTTTGATGGGCAAAGATGGTGCCCATCTCTGCATAAGCCAGTCTACACCGGTTCAGGGATCCCCCAGCCCTGCTCTGGCGCGAAACTGGACAAAGGAAAGGGGAGTGACCACTCCCCTGACCTGCACCTCCCAGGGAAGGTGCCCAGAGCTCCTCCAGCGTGCCCCAGACCTCTGCCATCTTGGATTCAGAGGTGTGCTGGCACACTGGACTGCTCTGAGTGGCCAGGGCCAACAGGTGACGTCAGAGACTCCTTCTGATAGGCTCTTACCCTTCTTACTAGCCCATCCTCCTTCCTAGGTAGCCAAACCTCCTTTTCTGGCTATTTAGGGTCTCTGCTTTGGGGAATTCTTCAGATACCGAATGCAAGAGCTCACCAGAGTTCCTCTGCACTTCTCTCTTCACCTTCTGCCAAAGGATCGACCGCTGACTGCTCAGGACGCCTGCAAAACCGCAACAAAGTAGCAAAGACGACTATTGCAACCTTGTATCGCTTCATCCTGCCGGCTCTCTCGACTTTTTCCTGGTGGTGCATGCTCTGGGGGTAGCCTGCCTCCTTCTTGCACCAGGAGCTCTGAAGAAATCTCCCATGGATTGACAGAATCTTCACCCTGCAACCGCAGGCAACAAAAGACTGCATCACCGGTCCTCTGGGTCCCCTCTCAGCATGACGAGCGTGGTCCCTGGAACTCAGCAACTCTGTCCAAGTGACTCCCACAGTCCAGTGACTCTTCAGTCCAAGTTTGGTGGAGGTAAGTCCTTGCCTCCTCACGCTAGACTGTATTGCTGGGTACCACGTGATTTGCAGCTGCTCCGGCTCCTGTGCACTCTTCCAGGATTTCCTTCATGCACAGCCAAGCCTGGGTCCTGACACTCTAACCTGCAGTGCACAACCTTCAGAGTTGTCCTCCGGCGTCGTGGGACTCCCTTTTCTGACTTCGGGTGGACTCCGGTTCACTCCTCTTCTAAGTGCCTGATCCGGTACTTCTGTGGGTGCTGCCTGCTTCTCTGAGGGCTCCCTGACTTGCTGGGCACCCCCTCTGTCTCCTCATCCAAGTGGCGACATCCTGGTCCCTCCTGGGCCACAGAAGCATCCAAAAACCTTAACCGCGACCCTTGCAGCTAGCAAGGCTTGTTTGTGGTCTTTCTGCGTGGGAATATCTCTGCAAACTTCTTCACAACGTGGGACATCCATCCTCCAAAGGGGAAGTTCCTAGTCCTCTTCGTTCTTGCAGAACACAAAGCTTCTTCCATCAGGTGGCAGCTTCCTTGCACCCTCAGCTGACATTTCCTGGGCATCTGGCCACTCTCGACACTGTTGCGACTCTTGGACTTGGTTCCCTTGTCTTACAGGTACTCAGGTCCGAAAATCCTCTGTTGTTGCATTGCTGGTGTTGGTTTTCCTTGCAGAATCCCCCTATCACGACTTCTGTGCTCTCTGGGGTTTGTAGGTGCACTTTACACCTACCTTACAGGGTTTTGGGGTGGGCTATTTTTCTAACCCTCACTGTTTTCTTACAGCCCCAGCGAACCTCTACAAGCTCACATAGGTTTGGGGTCCATTCATGGTTCGCATTCCACTTTTGGAGTATATGGTTTGTGTTGCCCCTATACCTATGTGCTCCTATTGCAATCTATTGTAACTTTCCACTGCTTGCATTACTTCCTTTTGCTATTACTGCATATTTTTTGTATTGTGTACATATATCTTGTGTATATTTGGCATCCTCATACTGAGGGTACTCACTGAGATACTTTTGGCATATTGTCATAAAAATAAAGTACCTTTATTTTTAGTATATCTGTGTATTGTGTTTTCTTATGATATTGTGCATATGACACCAGTGGTATAGTAGGAGCTTTGCATGTCTCCTAGTTCAACCCAAGCTGCTCTGCTATAGCTACCTTCTGTCAGCCTAAGCTGCTAGAAACACCTCTTCTACACTAATAAGGGATAACTGGACCTGGTACAGAGTGTAAGTACCCCTTGGTACCCACTACAAGCCAGGCCAGCCTCCTACACATGGGGGCTGGCTTTAAATATTATTAAAGTGCAGATTGCCTTTGGGAGCAGATAGAAATTTGGAGTTTTGGGTCTCTGAACTCACAATTTAAAGATACATCTTTTAGTAAAGTTTATTTTAAGACTGTGTGTTTGAAAATGACACTGTTAGAAAGTGGGCATTTTCTTGCTTAAACCAATCTGTTACTCTGCCTGTTTGTGGTTTCCCTGTCTGGGTCAGTTTGACAGTTGGGCTGTTTGCATCACTATAGATAGGGACACAAAGGGAGCTGGGGTGTGGCCTACATATCCTGATGAGCAATCTGTTCTTGGAGGGAGGGGAGGAGTGGTCACTCACACCTGGAAGGGCTGTGCCTGCCTTCACACAATGCAGTCTCCAACCCCCTGATGTGTGTCTGGGGCCTGGCCTGGGCAAGGCAGGATCTTACAAACAAGAGAGACTTTCCTTTGAAGATCGCCTACTTCAAAGGCAGCAAGGAGTATAATTAGTGGTCCCAAAACCCCTGAAAATTAGATCACTTCTGGATTCAAGAGGAATCTCTGCCAAGGAGAAGAGCTGAGGAGAAGAACTGCCCCTTCCTGTGACTGTGCTTTATTGGGCTACCCTGCAATTGCTGCTTCTGCCTGTGAAAGGGGACAAGATTGGACTTTGTTGTGCATTCCTGCTTGAGAAGAATCTCCAACGGCTTAAACTGAGCTTGCCTCCTGTTGTTGAAGTCTCAGGGCCATCAAGCACTTCCCCTGCCAGCACCTGGACTCTCTGCTGAGACTCCTGCCCTGACAATAGTGCCCTATCCAGTCCCAGGGCCCTTGAAAGGTGAAGCTGGCAGGCAAGAACTGAAAATCCTCACACAGAAAGCTGAAAGGGGAAATTTACCCCACACCTTCCGCAAAGTGGCGTCACTGGCTTTGCAGCTGAAATCGACCCTCCACCTGCATTGCGGCTGGGAGATTGACGCAACACAGCTGGATAACCAATGCTCAACACCCGCTTACAGAGGCTGATAATGATGCAAATCCCAGGCAGTGTGGTTTTCTAACACTGTCCGACAGGATTTTCCACGCATCTTCCCTGGGCATCACAGTCAACGCAACTCAGCGCGGACCTGAGGTGCCCCATCTGGAAATCGATACATCGCTCTCTTGTGAGGGAGAGAAACAACGCATTGCTGACCCGACTGGAGAAGGAAACAATGCATGGCCTTACTTGTAAGGCAGCTCTACCCTTTTCTGATGCACGCTCACCCATACTGATTTATTTCCGATGCTAACCACGTACTTTGTGTAACAACAACATTCTCACTGTTTTCTAAGGATTAAGGCCCTCATTACAACCCTGATGATCGGGGATAAAGTGGCGGTAATACCAACAGGCTGGCGGTAACTACCGCCAAATTATGACCATAGCTGAAAGATCTCGAATAGACAGGCACTTTACCACACTGACCAGGACGGAAACAACAGCCACCACGGAGGTAGCTGCCTACAGCCAGGCAGAAGTCGATGTTCCTCCTAGCATATTATGACCCCTGAAACCGCCACCTTTTCTGGGGCAGTCCCAACATCAAAAGCCTAGCGGAAACACTTCACAGAAGTCAAAGGACTTCAAAGGACTTTGGAGACACAGGGAAGAACCACAATGTCATGGAGCCCGAGCTGCAAATATTTCCCATGATATGTTATGTCCTGCTCCACCACGAACACCAACGATGGCAAAGACAACCATGGTGAGTACAGCTGCCTAGCACACAAGGGAGGAAAAAGAGAGTGACACACACATGCAACACACACACCTCCACCCCAACACCACACATTCAGATGCAGTAAGACAACATATTTACCCCGTACCCCTCAGGAAAAATGCAAGGACAACATGAATTGATGAAAGTGAATGTAATAATATAAATGCAGTAAAAAGACAAACATTTAATCCAAAAGTCAATATATATGTACAGTTCAAGGGACCCTGCCCATTCCTCAATGTGTGTGGGCCACAGGGCCACATGACAAAGTCCAAGTCCCCACTTGAATCCTACACCAACACAGAGAGAACACTGCAGGGGCATCAGTTGGAAAATAGGCAGGCACCTCAGGGGGACAGGAATCAGGGGGGCACCTCAGCCGGCAGATGGAACAAATCCACTGGTTCTGGAAGGGGCATTGTGCCCTGTGCTTCTGATCCTGGGGAGGATGGGGTTAGTGTGTAGCTTACCCACTGGTTCTGGAGGGCGCATCGTACCCTGTGCTTCGAATCCTGATGAGGATGGGGTGAGTGTGCGGCTTACCCACTGGTTCTGGAGGGGGCATCGTGCCCTGTGCTTCTGATCCTGGGGAGGATGGGGTGAGTGGGTGGCATACCCACTGGGTCTGGAGGGGGCATCGTGCCCTGTGCTTCTGATCCTGGGGAGGATGGGGTGAGTGGATGGCTTACCTACTGGTTCTGGACGGGGCATCGTGCCCTGTGCTACTGATCCTGGGTAGTGCAAGGTCACAGTCTCTCTGTTGGGTGTCATACCCACAGGATTTGCAGGGGCAGGCTGCACAACAGCCCATGGAGGCAGGACTACAGACCGTCCGCCGGCGGTGATGGCTGCACAGTGGTGGTAGTGGTGCTGCTGCAGCCGCTGGTCGGGGGGAAGCTCCTACCCATCCCCTGCAGCCTCGGACAGGCTGCCCACTGCTGGTTGTGGTGGTGGTGGTGCTGCTGCTGGTGGCGGTTGTGGGGGAAAGCTCCTGCCCATCCTCTGCAGCCTCAGACGGCTGCCCACTGCTGGTGGTGGTACTGCTGCTGCTGGTGGAGGTTGTGGGCGGAGCTCCTGCCCATGCCCTGCAACCTCAGATGGCTGCCCACTGCTGGTGGTGCTGCTGTTGCTGCTTCTGGTGGCAGTTGTGGGGGGAAGCGCCTGCCCTTCCCCTGCAGCCTCGGATGGCTGCACAACCATGGTTGGTGGTGGGGGCTCCGACTGAGTCCCAGCACCAGGCCCCTTGTCCTTCCTGCCTGCTGGTGCAGGCCCCTTGCTCTTCCTGGCAGCAGCTGGAGATTGCTCCTTGTTCTTCTTTGCAGCACTTGGGGCAGGCTCCTAGCCTTTCCTGCCAGCAACTGGGGAAGGCTCCTTGCCCTTCTTTGCAGCACTTGGGGCAAGCTCCTTGCCCTTCCGGGCAGCACTTGGGGATGGCATCACTTCCCTGAGGTTGCCTGGTCCCCAGGATCCTTTACCTCCATGAGTCATTGTGGACAATACTGTTACCGTGGACTGGGTGGCTGAGGTGCTTGCCTGGGTTTTTGCCACCCTGGCCAGACATGAAGGGCAGAGGGGGGAAGGGTAGGGAAGAGGTCAATGGTGGAGAGGAAAAGATGCTTAGGGACATTGGGGCGAGAAGAGGAAGAAGGTTTGGGAGTGGAGAAAGAAGGGGTGGTTATAGGAGGTGTCTGTCTGCTATGTTTGGGTGCAGGTGCATGGACTGGATGCTGTGGTGAGGTGGGTGTCTGAGTGCTTGCCTTTGTGTACCTTGGGAGGGGATGGGACAGACAAATCGGGAGAGGACACAGGGGACGTGTGCATGGCTGTTGTGGAGCTGTCTAGCAGTGAGGTGTGTGTTCTGCTAGGTGTGGTGGTGATGCTGATAGTGGATGAGGATGTAGTGCGTGCAGGAGTGAGTGTAGACACAACTGCGAGGGAGGTGGAGCAGGAGGAGGAGTGGGACACAGTGGAGGCAGTGGATGTTGGTATGTCTGCATCTGGATGGTGTTTGTGTGAGTGCCTGTGTTTGCCAGTGCCACTCTTGTGTGTTGTCCTGTGTGCATTTTCGCTGCCTTTGTGCTTGGGAGAGGGTGGGGTTGAGGGGAATGGGATTGGGAAGAGGAAGTTGGAGGGGGAGGGTGGAAACAGGGACAATGGCTGCCATCAGAGTGGAGGCCAGAGCCTGGATTGATCTCTGTTGGGCCGCCAAGCCAGTGTGAATGCCCTCCAGGAATGCATTTGTTTGTTACATTTGGGCTGCCAGCCCCTGAAAGCATTCACAATGGTTGACTGCCCAACAGAGATGGATCGCAGAAGGTCAATAGCCTCCTCACTCAGGGCAGCAGGGCTCACTGGGGCAGGACCTGAGGTGCCTGGGGCGAAGGAGATGTCCACTCTACTGAGCGGACACAGGCAGCTCGCTGAGGGGCTGCTGGGAGGGCTTTCCTGGCATGGGGTTGGCAGCTGTACCTGTAGCTGGGGTGGTCAGAGAAGTGTCTGGCAACACCAGGGAGCTTCCATCAGAGAAGGTATCTATGTCCAAACTGTCCCCTCCTGTGTCTGCTGTGACCCTCGCCCTCCGTCCCACTGGTGCCCTCAGCATCGGTGGACTCTGCCTCCTGGGTCCTGTGGGATGCAGCTCCTTCCATCGCCGGTGCCTCTGCTCCTCTGCCAGATGATGCTAATGCACATATGGACAGGATGACAAAACAAAAAGGGGGGGAGAGACAAAGGATACAAATGGTAAATGGCTGCACCAGCACCACTGTTGGCGTACATACACACTCACACAAAGGGAACAGGCCTACGCACTATGCAATTCACCACCAGTACCAATGCTAGCCACCAGGGCATGGGGAGGGACACATCCCGGCAATTGCAGCATACCTGGGACCCACACAGCCCTGCCCGGTAGAGGATGCCTACAAGCTAGGTAGGAGGATTATCACTTCAGAACGCTGCCCAACATGGGACATAGTCTGTAATATCAGGCCTGGTCTAGAGGCACCCACTGACACACATCCCCCACCCGGATACCCCCTACCAGGCATATGTTGTATTGATGGGCACTGTACTCACCTCCTTGTGGCTACTGTGATGCCCTCAAGCGCCCATCCAGCTCTAGATAAGCCACCGCCAGTATGCGGGCCATCAGGGGGGGTCAGGGTTCGACAGGCACCCCTTCCTCATTGGGAGGCCATCCCCAGATGGGCCTCTGCCATCTTCCGTGCCCAGCATCTCAGGTCCTCCCACCATTTCTGACAGTGGGTGCTCCACCTGCCATAGACCCCCAGGGTCTGCACATCCTTGGCGATGGCACGCCATATACCCTTCTTTTGATGGACGCTGACCTGCAGAGGCAATAGACACAGGGAAAGCTATTAGTCAGACCGTCCTGCCTGTTACTCTTATGGCCCACCATACCCCTTCACATGCCATTTGCACACACAGGGCCTAGCCCAAAAGCTGTACGCTGCCAAGGGGACATCCACCAACCCCCCTACACAAGCCCTTCACGCACACCACTCCAGTGCATTCATGCCCCATGCATCGTACTCACAGTGTACACACCTGTTGGTCTGGAGGCCCATACAGCAGTCAGTACTGGGGTAGGACCCCATCCACCAGTCTCTCCAACTCCTCCGAGGTGAAGGCAGGGGCCCTTTCCCCAGTCACATGCGCCATGGTAGGTCCCAGACACAGGTCACAGCAACACATGCTGTGTAGGTTCTCTCCTGTTGAATGTCAGGTAGCAAGTGAGAGAACAGATAGAAAATGGAGGTGACGTCCACGGCAGTGCATACCGTCACCACCGGCATACATCACCATTGGCCACTGTAACCCATAAAGCCCAATGTTATCCAATGAGGAGTTGCATGGAGGTTCCCGACCACCTCCCGCAGCAGCGCACAACGTCAGCGGAATTACCTTACTTCCACGTGTCCCTCCAACAGGACAGGTGGACGCCATTTCAGGGGGGAGAAAACACCATTTTATCCGGAAACATCTATGAAAACACTGGTACCTACTACTGAACAACCCTTCCATTAACAAACATATTTCTAATTTTCCACAAATAGGTTTCAGACGGGCTCCAAACTTAAGGGACAAATTATGTTTATCCTTCTTCCACGTCAAGCCACCCACCACATTTTTACCTTCAAAACTAAAACGTTTTTATACCTGCAGCAAATGCTCTATCTTTAAGTTGGGCCTTTCAAAATCTAGAACAATCACCATAAATGACCAATGTTATCATATCAATGACTTTATAAACTGTGAAAGCTCCAACGTTGTCTATGCAATATGGTGCCCCTGTCAACAAACTTATATAGGCAGCACTTCTCGCTCACTCAAAACTAGGATTCAAGAACACTACCGTAACATACAGAAACTGGATATGAAGGCACCATTAGTAGAACATTTTACTGAATTTCATTCTCATGAACGCGCATTTACTTTCAGTGGTCTTCGACGAATCACAGCATCCCCAAGAGGTGGCAATTTACTTGTACGACTGCGCCAGGGGGGGAGCCGACTGAAAATTCAATACGACACAGTGAATAATGGACTTAATAAAGATCATGAGTGGCATTATTGGATGATGTAAAGTGCCATTCATGTATTACCACCAATTGGTGATTACCAGTGTCAGACAGGATTACTCATTGTCTGCATGAATTTATTTTTATTGTTCTAAGTTTGTAGCCTAATGTTTATACCAACTTTTATTTTTCCTTTAACTATATTTGTATATTTTGTCCATTGAATTGCATCTGTTCTTTCAATAGTTTTCAATTCTTTGTTTTTTCTCTGGTAAGGGGGTTTTACAATGTCGACAATGAGCACAATAGGAGTTTATTGATTCCATCTCCTTTTCAAGTGGTTTTCCAAGGCATATTATCCTTTTACAAAACAAGTTTGTTTTAAGATCCCACTTTACCCCAAGTGGCAGCATCACCATTATTATTATTTTTATCATATTAAATCCCGCCTTGTATTTTCCCTTTTTTCTTTTTCTTCTCCCTTCGTCCGTTATTTTTGACGAAGGCGTCACCATTACAAGATGGCCCCGCTTCCCTTTTGAATCCAAGATGGCGCCGCATATACTGGTTATGGCATCTTAAGATGCCTGGTACCCTTAGTCCTTTTTCTGTGTCCGCACCTTACTAACAACATTGAGGTAGGACACACATATTTTTGGTAGATGGGTATAAGACGCGATGTCAAGCCGGCGCGTTCGACTTCATTTAAAATTATGGCGAAGGACGCGAACACTTGAATTTTAGACCGGCATCAACACCAAATCGGTGAGACTTGACAACATATTTACCCCGTACCCCTCAGGAAAAATGCAAGGACAACATGAATTGATGAAAGTGAATGTAATAATATAAATGCAGTAAAAAGACAAACATTTAATCCAAAAGTCAATATATATGTACAGTTCAAGGGACCCTGCCCATTCCTCAATGTGTGTGGGCCACAGGGCCACATGAAAAAGTCCAAGTCCCCACGTGTATCCTACACCAACACAGAGAGAACACTGCAGGGGCATCAGTTGGAAAATAGGCAGGCACCTCAGGGGGACGGGAATCAGGGGGGCACCTCAGCCGGCAGATGGAACAAATCCACTGGTTCTGGAGGGGGCATTGTGCCCTGTGCTTCTGATCCTGGGGAGGATGGGGTTAGTGTGTAGCTTACCCACTGGTTCTGGAGGGCGCATTGTACCCTGTGCTTCGGATCCTGATGAGGATGGGGTGAGTGTGCGGCTTACCCACTGGTTCTGGAGGGGGCATTGTGCCCTGTGCTTCTGATCCTTAGGAGGATGGGGTGAGTGGGTGGCATACCCACTGGTTCTGGAGGGGGTATTGTGCCCTGTGCTTCTGATCCTGGGGAGGATGGGGTGAGTGGGTGGCTTACCCACTGGTTCTGGAGGGGGCATTGTGCCCTGTGCTTCTGATCCTGGGGAGGATGGGGTGAGTGGGTGGCATACCCACTGGGTCTGGAGGGGGCATCGTGCCCTGTGCTTCTGATCCTGGGGAGGATGGGGTGAGTGGATGGCTTACCCACTGGTTCTGGAGGGGGCATCGTGCCCTGTGCTACTGATCCTGGGTAGTGCAAGGTCACAGTCTCTCTGTTGGGTGTCATACCCACAGGATTTGCAGGGGGCAGGCTGCACAACAGCCCATGGAGGCAGGACTACAGACCGTCCGCCGGCGGTGATGGCTGCACAGTGGTGGTAGTGGTGCTGCTGCAGCCGCTGGTCGGGGGGAAGCTCCTGCCCATCCCCTGCAGCCTCGGACAGGCTGCCCACTGCTGGTTGTGGTGGTGGTGGTGCTGCTGCTGGTGGCGGTTGTGGGGGAAAGCTCCTGCCCATCCTCTGCAGCCTCAGACGGCTGCCCACTGCTGGTGGTGGTGCTGCTGCTGCTGGTGGAGGTTGTGGGCGGAGCTCCTGCCCATGCCCTGCAACCTCAGATGGCTGCCCACTGCTGGTGGTGCTGCTGTTGCTGCTTCTGGTGGCAGTTGTGGGGGGAAGCGCCTGCCCATCCCCTGCAGCCTCGGATGGCTGCACAACCATGGTTGGTGGTGGAGGCTCCGACTGAGTCCCAGCACCAGGCCCCTTGTCCTTCCTGCCTGCTGGTACAGGCCCATTGCTCTTCCTGGCAGCAGCTGGAGATTGCTCCTTGTTCTTCTTTGCAGCACTTGGGGCAGGCTCCTTGCCTTTCCTGCCAGCAACTGGGGAAGGCTCCTTGCCCTTCTTTGCAGCACTTGTGGTAAGCTCCTTGCCCTTCCGGGCAGCACTTGGGGATGGCATCACTTCCCTGAGGTTGCCTGGTGCCCTGGATCCTTTACCTCCATGAGTCATTGTGGACACTACTGTTCCCGTGGACTGGGTGGCTGAGGTGCTTGCCTGGGTTTTTGCCACCCTGGCCAGACGTGAAGGGCAGAGGGGGGAAGGGTAGGGAAGAGGTCAATGGTGGAGAGGAAAAGATGCTTAGGGACATTGGGGCGAGAAGAGGAAGAAGGTTTGGGAGTGGAGGAAGAGGGGGTGGTTATAGGAGATGTCTGTCTGCTATGTTTGGGTGCAGGTGCATGGACTGGATGCTGTTGTGAGGTGGGTGTCTGAGTGCTTGCCTTTGTGTACCTTGGGAGGGGATGGGACAGACAAATTGGGAGAGGACACAGGGGACGTGTGCATGGCTGTTGTGGAGCTGTCTAGCAGTGAGGTGTGTGTTCTGCTAGGTGTGGTGGTGATGCTGGTAGTGGATGAGGATGTAGTGCATGCAGGAGTGAGTGTAGACACAACTGTGAGGGAGGTGGAGCAGGAGGAGGAGTGGGATACAGTGGAGGCAGTGGATGTTGGTATGTCTGCATCTGGATGGTGTTTGTGTGAGTGCCTGTGTTTGCCAGTGCCACTCTTGTGTGTTGTCCTGTGTGCATGCTCGCTGCCTGTGTGCTTGGGAGAGGGTGGGGTTGAGGGGAATGGGATTGGGAAGAGGAAGTTGGAGGGGGAGGGTGGAAACAGGGACAATGGCTGCCATCAGAGTGGAGGCCAGAGCCTGGATTGATCTCTGTTGGGCCGCCAAGCCAGTGTGAATGCCCTCCAGGAATGTATTTGTTTGTTACATTTGGGCTGCCAGCCCCTGAAAGCATTCACAATGGTTGACTGCCCAACAGAGATGGATCACGGAAGGTCAATAGCCTCCTCACTCAGGGCAGCAGGGCTCACTGGGGCAGGACCTGAGGTGCCTGGGGTGAAGGAGATGCCCACTCTACTGAGCGGGCACAGGCAACTCGCTGAGGGGCTGCTGGGAGGGCTTTGCTGGCACGGGGTTGGCGGCTGTACCTGTAGCTGGGGTGGTCAAAGAAGTGTCTGGCAACACCAGGGAGCTTCCATCAGAGGCGGTATCTGTGTCCGAACTGTCCCCTCCTGTCTCCGCTGTGACCCTCGCCCTCCGTCCCACTGGTGCCCTCAGCATCGGTGGACTCTGCCTTCTGGGTCCTGTGGGATGCAGCTCCCTCCATCGCCGGTGCCTCTGCTCCTCTGCCAGATGATGCTAATGCACATATGGACAGGATGACAAAACAAAAAGGGGGGGAGAGACAAAGGATATAAATGGTAAATGGCTGCACCAGCACCACTGTTGGCGTACATACACACTCACACAAAGGGAACAGGCCTACGCACTATGCAATTCACTACCAGTACCAATGTTAGCCACCAGGGCATGGGGAGGGACACATACCGGCAATTGCAGCATACCTGGGACCCACACAGCCCTGCCCGGTAGAGGATGCCTACAAGCTAGGTAGGAGGATTATCACTTCAGAACGCTGCCTAACATGGGACATACTCTGTAATGTCAGGCCTGGTCTAGGGGCACCCACTGACACACATCCCCCACCCGGATACCCCCTACCAGGCATAAGTTGTATTGATGGGCACTGTACTCACCTCCTTGTGGCTACTGTGATGCCCTCAAGCGCCCATCCAGCTCTAGATAGGCCACCGCAAGTATGCGGGCCATCGGGGGGGTCAGGGTTTGACAGGCACCCCTTCCTCATTGGGAGGCCATCCCCAGATGGGCCTCTGCCATCTTCCGTGCCCAGCATCTCAGGTCCTCCCACCATTTCTGACAGTGGGTGCTCCACCTGCCATAGACCCCCAGGGTCTGCACATCCTTGGCGATGGCACGCCATATACCCTTCTTTTGATGGACGCTGACCTGCAGAGGCAATAGACACAGGGAAAGCTATTAGTCAGACCGTCCTGCCTGTTACTCTTATGGCCCACCATACCCCTTCACATGCCATTTGCACACACAGGGCCTAGCCCAAAAGCTGTACGCCGCCAAGGGGACATCCACCAACCCCCCTACACAAGCCCTTCACGCACACCACTCCAGTGCATTCATGCCCCATGTATTGTACTCACAGTGTACACACCTGTTGGTCTGGAGGCCCATACAGCAGTCAGTACTGGGGTAGGACCCCATCCACCAGTCTCTCCAACTCCTCCGAGGTGAAGGCAGGGGCCCTTTCGCCAGTCACATGCGCCATGGTAGGTCCCATACACAGGTCACAGCAGCACATGCTGTGTAGGTCCTCTCCTGTTGAATGTCAGGTAGCAAGTGAGAGAACAGATAGAAAATGGAGGTGACGTCCACGGCAGTGCATACCGTCACCACCGGCATACATCACCAGTGGCCATTGTAACCCATAAAGCCCAATGTTATCCAATGAGGAGTTGCATGGAGGTTCCCGACCGCCTCCCGCAACAGCGCACAACGTCAGCGGAATTACCTTACTTCCACGTGTCCCTCCACACAGGACAGGTGGACGCCATTTCAAGGGGGAGAAAACACCATTTCATCCGGAAACATCTACGAAAACACTGGTACCTACTACTGAACAACCCTTCCATTAACAAACATATTTCTAATTTTCCACAAATAGGTTTCAGACGGGCTCCAAACTTAAGGGACAAATTATGTTTATCCTTCTTCCACGTCAAGCCACCCACCACATTTTTACCTTCAAAACTAAAAGGTTTTTATACCTGCAGCAAATGCTCTATCTGTAAGTTGGGCCTTTCAAAATCTAGGACAATCACCATAAATGACCAATGTTATCATATCAATGACTTTATAAACTGTGAAAGCTCCAACGTTGTCTATGCAATATGGTGCCCCTGTCAACAAACTTATATATGTAGCACTTCTCGCTCACTCAAAACTAGGATTCAAGAACACTACCGTAACATACAGAAACTGGATATGAAGGCACCATTAGTAGAACATTTTACTGAATTTCATCCTCATGAACGCGCATTTACTTTCAGTGGTCTTCGACGAATCACAGCATCCCCAAGAGGTGGCAATTTACTTGTACGACTGAGCCAGGGGGAGAGCCGACTGAAAATTCAATACGACACAGTGAATAATGGACTTAATAAAGATCATGAGTGGCATTATTGGCTGATGTAAAGTGCCATTCATGTATTACCACCAATTGGTGATTACCAGTGTCAGACAGGATTACTCATTGTCTGCATTAATTGTTTTTTATTGTTCTAAGTTTGTAGCCTAATGTTTATACCAACTTTTATTTTTCCTTTAACTATATTGGTATATTTTGTCCATTGAATTGCATCTGTTCTTTCAATAGTTTTCAATTCTTTGTTTTTTCTCTGGTAAGGGGGTTTTACAATGTCGACAATGAGCACAATAGGAGTTTATTGATTCCATCTCCTTTTCAAGTGGTTTTCAAAGGCATATTAGCCTTTTACAAAACAAGTTTGTTTTAAGATCCCACTTTACCCCAAGTGGCAGCATCACCATTATTATTATTTTTATCATATTAAGTCCCGCCTTGTATTTTCCCTTTTTTCTTTTTCTTCACCCTTCGTCCGTTATTTTTGATGAAGGCGTCACCATTACAAGATGGCGCCGCTTCCCTTTTGAATCCAAGATGGCGCCGCATATACTGGTTATGGCATCTTAAGATGCCTGGTACCCTTAGTCCCTTTTCTGTGTCCGCACCTTACTAACAACATTGAGGTAGGACACACATATTTTTGGTAGATGGATATAAGACGCGATGTCAAGCCGGCGCGTTCGCCTTCGTTTAAAATTATGGCGACGGACGCGAACTCTTGAATTTTAGACCGGCATCAACACCAAATCGGTGAGACTTGGGCCTTGTTTCAGTGTTTTTCTACTATGCTAAGTGCATTTAACATTAGCGTCAGGTCGAGTTTTTTTCACCCCAAAAAACAATCTTAAACGTATTGGCTACCTAATCCACCTTTTTGAGCACTTTATCTTCGCACTAGTTTTTAACAGGGATTTTTTACTTTGCTTGACTTCTTTATGGCAATAACATTTTTCCTTAACATTATTGGTTATGCAAAGTTTTGTCATTTTGCAAAGTATTTTCTCGTGTGAGGTTACCCATACCAAGGCTAATTACGTTTCTTGTTAAGTCTACTGTATTCCTTTCAAAAACAGATATAGTTTCTCAGCAAGCCATTTAATACGAGGCACCATTACTTTCATTGTTTCTTTCTTTCAATGCATTATCTTTTGGCTACTTATGGTACTTCCATTGCTATCAATATGTTATATGTCAATCATATATATTTATTTTGCAGACTATCTAATGAAATAGTGTTCATACAACTGATTGTCATTGCAAACTGAATATTGTCTACACAGTATGGTATGTTACACCTATTTGTCTTGTTACAAATCTACTTTTGATTATATTATCCTTTTTCCTGTGCAAATACTCATGAGCACAATTCTATAACCTTTCCATCTCTACTTCATTTTTTGCACTACCACTATCATTATTGTTCTAAGATCACTTAGTGCCGTATATTCTTTCTTTTTCCGGCTTCACCCTCTATAACAATTTTTAGGTGACTTCTGCACGTTCTTGTTATTTTTCATTCACTTTAATACACTTTTTTCAGCTTGCAATGTCTACACTTTTTCTTTTTATTAATTTTTTCATTTCCCTTTCTCTCGGATCACCAATTACTTGGAAAAAGCTTTTCCTGGAATGAAATTTTATGCTTTGCGTTGCACGATCTTCCTTACGGACCTTGGGTTCTCACACTTCGGTTTTGTTTTCTTTTCTCAACAACTTTTTGTCAATACAATCTGAATTATTTTTCCTCGTCGCATGTCGCTTCTCTCTTTCAGCCTTGAGAAAGCCCTGGCATACGTGCCTGTGGGGCGAAACACGTGTTGGCTGAGTTTCTGTTTTCTTGTGGGACCCATCCTGATGCATTTCAACCGGGAGCTACTTGTCTTCCAAAGTAAAACTTGATTTGGAGCAACTAAGGTTCTTTTCTCAGTTCCTTTCATGAATGTCACTGAATTCATGGCAATGAGACATTAATTATTTAATTCACCTAGTGGGACCTTACCTTCTTCTTACTAGCGAATTTCTCTTGGAGGACTAGGGTCCATGTCCTCTGGTTAAGCTCCCACGTTTACAAAAAGGCATCTTATACAGGAAGTTTGTGGCTTGGACCTCCTCCTTTTTGGAGCACATTCTGCCATTTCAGGGAGGGACAGGCCCTGGATTATAACTGCGTCACAGTTCACAATTGGACATACAGGACAAATGCCACTTATACATTCAAAATTGACATCATGCATTGTACTGTTGTGGCTCCAATGTACGGTTTGTGACTGGTTCCTTACTCTTTTGTCCCTTATACTGCAACCGCTGTGGATGAATAGGAAATGGAGACATACCCCGTGTACAGACCCCTGGTGGACTGGGCAACAATGGAGGACAAGCACATTAGCCTCACATACAGACATGAAAGGGCCATAATAACGGATCTGTGTGCCCAACTGGAGCCTGACCTGATATCTGCTATCCGTCACCCCACTGGGATACCCCCTCTTGTGCAAGTTCTATCTGTGCTCCATTTCTTGGCAACTGGTTCTTCCCAAATGACAGTGGGCTTGGCAGCAGGAATGTCACAGCCAATGTTCTCAATAGTGCTGACCAGAGTGTTGTCTGCCCGGATTAAACACATGTGCAGCTACATTGTTTTCCCCCAAGTGGATGATTTCGCCACAGTGAAGGCTGACTTCCATGCAATGGGACATATCCCCAACACCCCAACATCATTGAGGCAATTAATGGAACACATATTGCATTTGCCCCCCCCCTCCCCTGCAAACTGAACCGGTATTCCGAAATCGAAAGAGTTATCTTTCCATGAATGTGCAGATGGTGTGCCTGGCGGACCAGTACATCTCCCATGTCAATACTACGTATCCTGGATCTGTGCAGGATGCCTTTATCCTGAGGAATAGCAGCATCCCTAATGTGATGGCCCAACTACAGAGGCACAGGGTGTGGCTGATATGTGAGCCCTGGTTCCAACCCAGTGGATGTTGGTGTATGGGTATGGTGTAGGCCATGTGTGATGATGTGTGGCTAAATGTTGTCCCGCCATATTTGCAGATGACTTAGGTTACCCCAACCTATGATGGCTACTGACCCCTGTGAGGAATCCCAGGACAAGGGCAGAAAAATGTTACAATGAGGCACATGGTCATACAAGAAGGATTATAGAATGTACCTTTGGGCTCCCGAAGGCCAGGTTTTGGTGCCTCCATCTAACAGGTGGATCACTGTGCTACTCACCCAAGAACGTCTGCCAGATCACTGTGGCATGCTGTATGTTGCACAACCTTGTCCTTGAGACATCATGTGCCTTTCATGCAGGAGGAGGCTGGAGATGGCCGTGTGGCAGCAGTGGACCCTGTGGACAGTGAGGATGAGGAGGCAGGGGATGAAGATGAGGACAACAGGACAACAGAACTGCAGTGATCAGACAATTCTTCCAGTGACACACAGGTAGGACAGTGTTACTTCACATTTCATTGTCATTATTTAGATTATCTTTGTCACTGGCATGCTGGTATTTCCCACTTCTATGCCCACTCACTTTGGTACCCTTTGGTAACTCATTTTGCAGATGTTGGTGCCCCACTATCGATCCAAGTGTGATCACTGCAGCCGACTAAAGGTCTGCATTTAGTTGTCAACCAGTGGACACTTGTAGTAGTTTGGGCCCAGTTTCTGTATGCAAAGGAGACATAGCTCCATCAGTCCTTACGTGGTGTGCCAGTCAGGTTGTGGCTGTGTTATGTATATATGGGTGTATGTGTCTGTTATGTGCATTGAATGCGGTGTAGTATGGCATGTGGCATATGTGTTGTTGTCTGTACATCTGGGTTCCCCTGTCAATGTGTGTTTAGTGTGGTGTATGTATTGTTTGTCCTACAAGGTTGGTGTGTTGTCTGTGTAATGATTGGTATGCTGGATTACCTACGGGTAGGCCATCGCCATATTGTCCATCCTGAAACCATTCATTGATGGTGGAGTGCCAGAATGTGTAGGTATCATGGACGGTGCCGGGATATTTGGCTAGGATGTTTGTGAAGAGCCCACGGTGGTCCAAAATGGCCCGCACATTTATAGAATGGGTGTGTTTGCAGTTCCTGTAGAGGTGTTCCATAGAGGTGTTCCATTGCAGCAGGTGGCACAAGTTGGACATGGTTGAAGTCCATTGCACCCAGCACATTCTGAAATATACAATTTTGTAAAAAGCTTGCTTATCCCCTACTGCAGCTGCTGGGTGTTGGGGAAGCAGATATGGTGGGGTGTGAGGTGAATTATTGCGTCCAGAACCTTTGGAAGAAAGGCTGAGAAAGATGGCTGGGAGATACCACCCACTTGTGCGCAAGTTGTCTGGAATGATCTTGACAACAGTATATGGAGGACAGCCAGGAGTTTGGTCATGGGTGGAATAGTTGTTGGAGCTTCCACACTTGCAGTGATGTCTGGCGCAATGTGGTGCAGCGGGCGTACAAGGTGCCCTGCTTCAGACAGTAGGTCCTGATGACATCTTATTCCCTGAGCACAAGGGTGGTCATGCAGTGTCTTAATATCCTCTCCCATCTTCTGTTCTGCCTTTGTGGCTGCTATGGTGGGGTTTGGGGATGCTGCAGTGTTGTCATCACTGTCATCTGCAGCATGTAGCAAGCTGGAGCATTAACAGTTCCATGTTGTCCAGGGGGTTGTCAGTGCTCCTTCTGTATTAGTGTGTGGACCTCATTTCAATGTCTGGTCTGACCAGGCATTAAATTATGACAGTACTGGTTCCTTAATGTGCATTGTTTTTGCATTGGTCAGAAAATATGGTGCTGGGGGGCTAGCATCATTTTTCGGAAGGGAAAGCCTACCTTTCATATCATTGTCACTAAACGACGCAAGGTGGGGTAGTGCTCCCAAAAAATGATGCAAACTCTAATATTTTGTTGCTAGATGGGTCTAGTGACAAAATATAAATATGGAACTAGGTTAGCGCCGCTTTTGTGTCAAAATAAATGGCCCAAAGGAGGCTCTATGTTTCCCTAAATATCGGCCTAACTTTTTTAAAAAGGCGTAGCAATATGTGCATAGATTAAGAATTAACAAAGCAGGCTATGAAGTCAACCCATAAGCCAATACATCTTTAAAATACATCAAACAACATTTAAAAAATGATCATGTTAGAAAATCCATAGTGACCCATTTACACGCCATACGATTTCTGTAATTTGGTAGCAGCACTAGTACAATTTATAGCAGCAAAACACATCTCCAGAGATGCTGCAGATTGCAGATACCAGAAACCATCCAGATGCAACCTCAAGTGCTTAAGTGTTTGTGCTTTAAACTTGGACAGATAAACTGAGCCCTAAATGAAGTATACAAATTATGAAATAAAATAATGTGCACAGTGGATTGTGAGGAAACATTGTCACATTATAAATTACCTTTCACAAACCACAACCGAGTAATGACATGAGCATTATCTAATCTCAAGCAGTCTGATATCACGTTCTGGGAAAAAATAGCTCTGGTGATACTTCACAAATTAATTAAACAAACTAAAGTAGCCAGTGAGTCGGGTCATAAAACTTGCCGTACTTTGTGGCAATGCTAGGAGACAATATAAAAACGTATTCTCAACAGCCTGCAGCTTCCTTGGTGGGACACCCCCATTAAAGCTTTTAGTTTAGGTATTTTTAGGCCCACTAACCATAACAAAGGATTTCAGGTAATTAACTTTAAGCTTTCAGTTTATCATAAAATCATTAAAGCTATTTAATAGTTTTTTCAAGCTGCTAGCCATTAAACCCAATAAAAGGTAATCGCTGAGTACAATGAAATCAGTACTGCGCACCAACATGGGGCACATTATGGGTATGTGACTCTAAAAAGGTGCCTAAGGATATAATGTATAACAGAAATCGAAAGGGAGCCAAGATACACCCTACCTCACACCCTTAAAAACCCCAATAAACCTTGTACAGTCCTCTGAAAGTGTATAACAGACCTTAGTCAATGTGTCCGCATGGAGACACTTGACTAAATCCAGCAATGATTGAACTACTCCTGCCTAGCCTAATAAATCCCTAACAATCGTCTGGTCTGCTAGATCAAAAGCACAGAAGAGTTCCATAAATGCCATATGAAGAGAATATCTCCTGGCTTTTGCATATTTCCCCCACATAAGGTTCAAATTAAGAGCTTGCTTAACTGTCCCAAAGCAGGGTCTAAAACCCTACTGCAGTGGAGAAAAAAAGGAAGTTGATTCCGCCTCTAATTTATCTAAAATTAACCGTCCTAAGATCTTAGCTGTAGAATTTAATGTTCACTTTGGACGGTAAGAAAGGGTAGGTTTAGATTGCCCTTTTAGAAGATGGGGACTATAACAGACTCACACCACGAGTCCATGAGTTTTCCCTTGACCGCTGCCCTCAAGACAATAGTTACTGATGGGGCCCGAAAGTCTATATTATATTTATAAAGGTCTATTGGGACCCCATCTGGAACTGGGGCATTACCATTGGCAGCAAACTGAATTGCTTTCAAAACTGACGGATAGTCAACAAGTCAGCTAACCAATCCTCACTAACTGCCACAGGTAGTATCCCATTACCTCTCTCTTGATATAGGGGAAGTACTTCAAGATTAAAAACTGCAGTAAAGTAATCCATCCAATCCCACTCTATAATATGGCACTCAATCCCATCTGATGGGAGATCTGTAAAAAGAGGCTGATTGACAATGTCCTAGAAGAGTTTGTGATCTTTTAAAGACACTGCTCTTTCCAGATCATTCCAGGCCTTAATCCTAATTTCCTGTTTTCTCCTTTTTAGGCCATGTTTATAAGCCCATTTAGATCTTCTTATGTCAACCACATTACGAGGCTTTTGGGCTGTCCCTTTTTTAAGGGCTTAAAGTGCAACCGTGCACTGTTGGCTAAACCATGATTTCCAGTCAGCGCTCCTTAAAAGGTCTATCTGAAACTAAGTTATAAGACACAATCAAGCCAATTGTTTTAAATCATACAAAGATTTCTTCTGGAGGCCTTTCTGGTGATAAGCAGTGAACAATCTTATTAGCCTCATCTTTAACTAATTTTTTAAAAAGTTCTTCCAGGTTAATTTTGTTCCACTTCAAGTAAGCCCCTGTATTCAGGATATAACTAATAGGCAACCTAGCTACCTCTTCTTTACTAGAGCCTAAATTAAGATCCAACCTTAAATAGATTTGGTTATGGTCTCTAAAAGGAAAGAGGAGTATTTAAAAATCCCTCAAACTACACGCTAAATCAGGTGATAACAGTATAAAGGTAATTACACTACCTTTACCTCTACCTATAAAGCTGGGAAGGTTCTGGCTAATTATGTCCAATGCATCTATTACATTATAGGACAGAAATAGTTTATTTATAGCATTGCCATAGGGTGAGTGTGTAAAATGACCAATAACGTCCCCAAACACATCAATAAAGCCACAAGTACATTCTCCACCAAAACGGCATTTAACCATGTTAAAATCCCCAGCCCACATAATAGTAGTGGGAATTTTCCTTGATCTTGTGAAGGAAGCCAAAAGGCTCTTCTCTAATTCTTCAACTACATCCAGAGATTGAGAAGAAAAAGTCATTAAAATCATCTCTAATGCAGAAGCATTTTGCAGATATAGGGCCTCATTATGAGTTAGGCAAGCAGCGTAGGCCGCCTGTCCGCCAAACTCATAATGCCATTGCGGGTTAAACCCTGCAGGCCCTATTTTGAGTTTCCTGCTGGGGCCGCAGCAAACAGTGTTTTTGCCACCGGCCCAGCGGGAAACAGGCCCGTAACATTGCAGCTGGCTCTTAATTGAGCCAGCTGCAATGTGGTGGTGCAGCGTGTGCAGCAGCACCCGTCACACATTCCACTGCCCTTAATTCGGGCAGTGGAATGTGCAACCAGACTGTGCATGGGGGCAGTGTAAAATGCCATGGAAAGGCTGGCATATGGGGACTCATAATCCCCAGGGCAGCGCTGCTTGAAGTACTGCCCTGGCGGATTACAACCTCCGGGACAGCTAGGCTGCAGGCTGGCGGCAGCCTTGCAGTGTCGGTGATCAGACCACAGTTATAATGTGGTGGTTGGATCGGCACGACCGTAGTGGTCTGACCGCCACTGTGACCGCCAAACTCATAATGAGGCCCATAGTATCAAAAAATACGGGGACATCGCTACGATCTTATTCTTCAGATTGTCTATCATGCTGGATAGAAAAGTAACCAGTCCTCCCATTCCCCCTACTAGCCAACAATGATAATGCAGGTGAACAATAAGATATATATCTGTTTCATACATTAGAGTTGGAAACCCAAATTTCCTGGCAATATAAAGGGCCTCATTATGAGTTTGGCGGGCGGCAGAGGCTGCCCGCCAAACTCATGATGCCACTAGACCACCATTGCGGGCTAAACCCCGCTGGCCCTATTTTGAGTATCCTGCTGGGCTGGCAGGTGGAAACAGTGTTTACACCCATCGGCCCAGTGGGAAATAGGGCTGTAACATTGCAGCTGGCTCGTAATCGAGCCGCTGCAATGTGGTGGTGCAGTCCGGCGGGTGCACAAGCGCCCGCCGCGCATTCCACTGACCGTAATTCGGGCAGTGGAATGCTCGATGGGGTTGTGCATAGGTGCACCTGCACTGCCCATGCCAAGTGTATGGGTAGTGCAGGGGCCCCTCCAATGTCCCCATTCCGCCAGCCTTTCCATGGCGGTGTAAACCTCTATGGAAAAGCTGGCGGATGGGGACTCATAATGTCCTGGTGGATTACAACTGCCGGAACCCCCAGGCTGCAGGCTGGCGGCAGCCTGCCGGTTTTGACATTTGGACCGCTAGACTCATAATGTGGCCCATAATGTCTTAGTTATTTATGTAGTTATACAATCACCATTCACAAGTTTATCCCAGATCTCTGCGGTATTCCATCATAAAAACTGCAAACTAATGTTGTTATCCAAAGCCCTTATACCCACAGATGTTTCTCGGATGGCAGTACAATTTGTAAAGATGGGCTATTGAATACATTCTCTCTAAATCAGAAGGGCACTCTAATTCATGGATCAACGGCTGTACTAGGAATCAATCATTGTCTGAAAAACCTGATTAGCATTCAGGCTGACTACATTCAAATGTTTTCTCAGTTACTGATGTTTTAACCAAGTATCAGCCTGATCTGTGCCTTGTCAGCCTGAACAGCATGGGAGAAAATCTAAATAAGGAACTACCATTCCCATTCCTATCTCCCAATTTTCAGTTAAGCTTCAAATAGAATACGGATTTAGATGACCTCACGCAATCCAATCTGCAAAAAAGGTACAATAGGAGCCATTGGCTTTTATATGTGACATCACAGGATTTCCCATCATCCATTTGCTCAGGAAGTGACATCACAGTGTTACATATCATCCATATGCACATGAACTGGCATCAATGGATTTTCCATCATTCATATGTACAGTGAATTAAACTGGGCTTCTTTGCAGATGATCCCCCACCATTTCCCCTTTTTAGAACTAATAGATGCTGATTCAACTCTGACAATAGGACCTCAGTGCTCCTTCCTTAAATGTAAAGTATGTCTAATTGCTTACAATTGGCACAGGTCTTGAGCACCCATGTAGGTCCCTATAGAATGCTACCCCTGGCATCAGGGGTACTAAAGAGGGTCTCTATGGCCTGCAGCATATCTTGTGCCACCCTAAAGGACCCAAACACTCAGCCTGCCATCCCAGACAGAGTGCAGACATTAAGTGAAAACATGACAAGGCACACTCGTTGTGTGCTGTTCCAAAGTCACTGCATGTATTGCATGTAAGTCACCCCTACAGCAGACCTTGAGAGCCCAAAGGCAGAGGTACATTATAATACACGTGAGGGCATGTCTGCATGAGCAGATATACCCTTGCGATGTCTAATTTTATTACTCGACATTGCATGTGACCTGGCAGTCATCTTAGAACATGTACTGAGACTGATCATCAGAGAATGACCCAGCTACATGATTGCCCTATGGGAAATAATGGCGTTTGGTATTAAACATCTCGTCTTAATAAATCCATACTGATGCCCGTATTAGATTTATTATGGCATGCACCTGGGGGATCCTCAGAGGTGCCCTCTGAAATCTACTATTCCTCTAGTGTGCTGGCTGACTGGTTTTAACCAACCTGCCACCATAGATGAATTTCAGACCCCCTGGAGGGGAGAACATCTACTCTCCAAGGTCAGACACAATGCCTGCTCTGGCAGGAGGTGTTATCACTTCCACTAATGGGATGGCCAATAAATCTGTGTACAAGGGCCAAGAAATTCAAAGGCCCTGCTGCCTTTAGTGTGAGACCCATGCTTCCCCCAGACCTGGGATAGGCCACCCCCTGCTCTGGTTCCCACTTAGCACCAACATAGGTGGGAGAATTAGCTATGGAGGAGGTGTGTTGCACTGCCCACCTCGACACACCCCTTTAGGTGACCAGCCTGAAGTGATCACAAAATCAGGAATTCCACCATCATGTGTGTCGTGGAATTAGGAATTCTGTTACAGAGTGATGCCCACTCCCCACAGGAAGTGGTCATCTAGTGAAAGGTAAATATCCCATTGACTGCTACCCTTCATGCCCTTTAATGCCCCTAAATTGAGTATTTACCAGATCCCCTGATACTAGAGGATCTGGACCAAAGAAGAAAGACCCAAAGAGCTGTGAAAAGCAAGCACTGAGGAGCAGCAGCTGACGTGGCCCCCACCCCACTGGCCTACCTGCTGTCTTCAACAGTTGTAACAAAGATGACTCATCCTGCAGCTGTTCTGCCTCCAACAACCTGGGAGGACTGCTAGCACTTCATGAAGTAAATAAGACCTCCTGTGAAGTAGGGAATCTGCTTCTTGCACCACAAGAAGGCTCACGAGGACTCCAAACTAGCAACACCTGACACCGGACAGCACCACTACACATGTGACCCAGCCCAAATTGAAGTGGGCCAATGGTGCAAGGGTGGTCCCAAGCCCTCTAGTGCTAAAGTCCACCTTAAGTTTGCTAACAGTGGACTACCCAATGCTGCCTGCAGCCTCTTTCTGCAGGCCCCCTCCGACCACAAATATCCCCTGCACTGGAACCAAATGTCTTATGTGTCAGAGGATCTCAAGAGTCCAGCCACTCTGTTGGTTTCCCCAGACTGGCCCCCCAGTCTCAGCTTATAGCATCTTCCTGATCAGACTGTTCTCCATTCAAGTGAAAGGGACACCCGTCGCCGTAACACACCTCTGCACCCGATGCCCAAGAGCCTCCTGATGTGATCTATTGGTGTGGCTTTGGAGCTTGCCCCATACTCACCTTAAGTCCCAGATAACAGTTGTGTAAGTCTCTGTTAAATGCCTGAATGCAGTACATGTTTTTCATTGATAGGATTATATTGCCGCACCCAAAACTTGCAAAGTCAACTTTTGAAAACTGTAAAAATTCATAACTCAAAAAAGCTCTTTCCTGATTCCGCTGATCTTGGTATCTAAGTTCATATAAAAGTATGGCCCTCATCATGACACTAGTATTAAATACCGCTTACTGCCACGCTGACAGCCACCAACATACCGCCGCGGTGGCGAATATCCATTCTCCATATTATGACACACACACACCTATCCAACAGAATACAGCCACATACACAAATCTGCCAGACCAAAGGTCAGTGATAAAGTGTCGGTCTTAAAACCCATACCTTTATGCCATCAAAACAACACCCACCACAATATGACCAACGAATCACCACGGCAGACATTCAACAGTGGTAAACCATTGGCGGTACATACCGCTGCACTCAGAATGGACACCCACATACAAAACAACACCACATTGACCAAAACCAAAGACAGTCACCTGACACCCATAAACACACCACACCCACACTACTATAAAACACACACCCACATTACCCACAACCCCTTACGAACACCAGTTGACACCAGGAAGACTGTGAAAAAGAGCACAGAGACAACTAGACACCCACACCACTTACACCCATACACCACTCACACACTCCACATCACACATACCACCACATTACCCAACACACCCTAACCAACACAAATCACACACTCCCATGGCACCGCAAAGGCACCCCCGTTTCACTGAGGAGGAGTTAAGGGTCATGGTGGAGGACATTGTCAGGGTTGAGCCACAGCTGTTTGGAACACAGGTACAGCAGATATCTATAGCAAGAGAGATGGAGCTATGGCGGAGAATCATGGACAGGGTCAATGCCGTAGGACAGCATCCAAGAACAATGGACGACATCAGGAAGAGGTGGAAGGACCTACAGGGGAAGGTACGTTCCGTGGCAGCAAGGCACCAGCTTACCATACAGAGGACTGGAGCTTGACCCCACCTCCTTCCCCACAGCTCACAGCATGGAAGGAGCAAGTACTGGCAATACTTCATCCTGAGGGACTCGCTGGAGTAGCAGGAGGACTGGACACTGGTAAGTCAACATTTACTACTCATCACCCCCCCATACCTGCATGCCATCTCACACCCTCACTCCATCACTCCACTTCAACCCTCACACTGCACCTACACATTTCACTAACCTCAATGACAAGCTCTGCATGCCATACCAATGCATGGACACCCCTCCCAGCCCTGCATGGACACCCATCACTAAAGCATGCACAGCATAGGAAAACTAACATACCCACAATATACATCACCATACACAAGCAAAAGCTGGCAAGCCGACACCAACGATAGAGGGGAAGCCAGGGATGCACAATATCTCACAGACATGAAGCATAATATATCACTTACATCCACACAGGTACCCCCAGCCAATGTCAGTGGAGAGGAGGTGCCACCAATATCTAGTCCCCCAACAGAAAAGGCCCCCAGTGATGACAGTAACTCTGGACTTCAGGATCTGGAGGACTTACATGGCCCATCAGGTACCACTGGACAGCTGGTTACCCAAGCACAATCACAGACCACCACAGAGCCTCCACCATCAGGATCCAACAGTACAACACCCACCCAGTGTACCCAAACCTCTGTCCCCAGGACACGTCAATCAGCAGTGTGCTCACCTGTACAGGGACCCCAGGACACACCTCGCCCCCAAGACAATCAGGGACCTGGGGTCAGTGGCAGTGGGCACGCCATTCAGGGGACAGGGGCACAAGCCAACAGGGAAACTGGGAGGACTGCTGTACACCAGGGGGAGGGCAGGACCAGGGAACTGACTCTCCAGGAGGCACTGTTCGCGATCTTGGAAGCCTACCAACATTCCCAGGACACAATGGGCCAGATCCTTCACTACGTGCAGGAGAACAGGCGGCTGCAGGAGGGACAGTATCAGGGGATCAGGGAGGACATGCAGGCCATTAACAACACCCTAATCTCCATAGCAAGGGTGCTGGCAGACATGGCCAACATCATGAGGGAGGCAACAGAACAGCAGTGGGCCCCTACCACTAGCCAGTCAACTGAACAGCCCTCTACTTCCACTAGTGGGCAGGAAGCCCCACAACAGGACCCACAGGCCACCAGCACTCCTCCCCTTGCAGAAGGTAAACCACCCTGCAAACGTTCCCTGTGACCCAGACAGAAGCCAGAGACACTTGCCAAGACCATCACCAGGAAATGAGACTCTCCTGATTGTCCCCCTTGTGTCCCACACTGTCACCTTGTCCACCTTGAACTGCCACTGCCCCCCTACCTATGTCTCCTTGGACACTGCACCTGTGCTAAAAACAGACTGGATCAACACCCTGGACTTTCCTCCATCATCACCCCATTCCATTGCACTTTTCCCTCAATATACTAGCACCACAATAAACACCCTTAGACAAAACTCGACTACTAGTATTTAATGTATTGTAAATTTTTATTGATGTAAAAAGCTACATCCATTGCAAATGAACTGTAAATTGTGAGAGCAACGAAATAATGACTTGAAGCTGGCTGTAGTGATCACATCAGGACATTGTTGTCATATCACCAACATCTGTAAAATGATAATCCATAGGTGACAGTAAATAGAGGTAAGAAGTAGGTAATGCTATCATTCCACAACCACACAGAGCTCACCAATAGCCATAGAAATATGGGGTTGCACTGTCTCACATGTGTGTCAATGGAAATACTGACAGATAACTGATGTTCTGTTGTCCACATCCTCATCCTCTGCCTCCTCATCCTCACTGTCTTCAGGGTCCACTGCTGCCACAGGGGCATCTCCAGTCTCCTCCTCCTGCAGAAAAGGTACATGGTGTCTGAGGGCCAGGTTGTGCAACAACATGCAGCATTCCACTACTATCTGGCAGACCTTCTCGGGTGAGTAGCACAGGGATCCACCTGTCAGATGGAGGCACCTGAACCTGGCCTTCAGGAGGCTGAAGGTCCTCTCAACGATCCAGAGCCACCTGCAAATAGTGAGGGACAACATTTAGCCATACACCATCCCATGAGGTCAACATCAGTGGCATATACTAACATACACCCGGTGGGGACCAAGGCTCATCTATTAGCCACACCCTGTGCCTCAGTATTTGGGCCATCACATTTGGGATGCTGCTATTCCTCAGGACAAAGGCATCATCCACAGACCCAGGATATTTTGCATTGACCTGGGAGATGTACTGGTTCACCAGGCACACCATCTGCACATTCATGGAGTGGAAACTCTTACGATTCCTGTCTACCTGCTCATTCTGGCAGGGGGGGGACAAATGCAATACCTGTCCCCTCAATTGCCCCAATAATATTGGGGATATGTCCCATTTCATAGAATCCAGCCTTCACAGTGGCTAGATATCCCACCTGGGGAAACGTTATGTAGCTGCACATTTGTTTTACCAGGGCAGACAAGACTCTTGCCAGCACGATTGAGAACATTGGCTGTGACATTCTTGACGCCAAGCCCACTGTCACTTGGAAAGAACCAGTTGCCAGGAAATGGAGCACTGATAGCAGTTGCACATGAGGGGGGATCCCAGTTGTATGACGGATAGATGAGATCAGGTCAGGCTCCAACTGGGCACACAGTTCTGCGATTGTGGCCCAGTCCAGTCTATAGGTGAGGATAATGTGCCTGTCCTCCAGTGTAGCTAAGTCCACCTGGGGTCTGTACACAGGGGTATGTCTCCATCTCCTATTCATCTGCAGTGGTAGGTATCTAAGGTACATGATAGTGAGTAGGCTGTCAAAGTTGAACAACTAAACCACAACAGCAGTCCACACTGTGCAATTATGTATTGGGACAGTGTAAATTTCAACGTATGTGCCTTTTTATTCTGTGATGCAGCAATTATCGATAGGCGTGTTCACCCCCCCCCCAAAATGGTGACTGCCTGTCCTGTGTGGAGGGAGGAACAGGTGGAAGTGAGGTAATTCTGCCGACGTTGGTTGTGAACCACTGTGCAATTCCTCACTGGATAATATTGGGCCCTATAAAGTACAGTGGCCAAAGGGGATGTATGCCGGCAGTGATGGTGTTCACCGCTGCGGACGTAACCGTCATTTTCTAAATCATTCCTCACTTGTTTCCTCACCTTCAACAGGGAAAGACCTACACCGTATCTGCTGCTGTGACCTGTGTCTGGAACCTACCATGGCCCGTGTGCCTGGGAAAAGGGCCCCAGCCTTCACTTCGGAGGAGTTTAAGCAAATGGTGGATGGGGTCCTACCCCGGTACTGACTGCTGTATGGGCCACCAGACCAACAGGTAAGTACACTGTGGGCACAATGCATGTGGCTTGGATGCATAGAGATGTGTGTGAAGGCATTGTGTAAGGGGGGATTATCTGTTGGCAGTGTAGATGTTGTGCGCTGGGATGTGTGCCAATAATGATGGAAAAGGGTTTGGGGGGCCATGTGTGTGACAGGCTGGACTGTTAGTTTAATGGTGTTCTCCTGTCTTTATTGCCTCTGCAGGTCAGCACCCATTAAAAGAAGGGAAAACGGCATGCCATTGTCAAGGAGGTGTGGACCCTGGGGGTCCATAGCCGGCAGAGCACCCACTGTCAGGAACGGTGGGAGGACCTGAGTCGCTGGGCACAGAAGCCTGCGGAGGCCCAGCTGGGGATGGCCTCCCAATGAGGAAGAGGTGCCCGTTGGACCCTGACCCCACTGATGGCCCGCATACTGGGGTAGCAAACCCTGAGCTGAATGTGCGCTTGAGGGAATCACAGCAGCCACAAGGGGGCGAGTACAGTGGGTATCATTACATATTTTGGCTAGTGGGGAGGTATCCAGGTGGTGTTTTTGTGTTAGTGGATGCCCCTAAGGCCAGGCCAGACATTGCAGTGTGGGTCCTCTGAAGGATAATGGTTGCATGGCAAATACAGGTAACCTAGCTTGTTAGTAGTCACTCTCATGCAGGGCATCGTGGGTCTCAGGTGTGCTGCAGTTGGCGGTGTGTGCTCCTCATCATGCCTTGGTGACTAGCCATATCACTAGTAGTACAATGCATATTGCTTAGACCTATTCCCTGTGTGTGAGGGTGCTGTGTATGCCAACGGTGGTGTTGGTGCTGTGATTGACCCAGTGTTTTCTTTTTCTCTCTCCACCGTTCTTTGTTCTGTCATCCTGTCTCTGTGCATTAGCATCATCTGGCGGAGGAGCAGGTGCACCAGTGACAGAGGGAGCTGCATACCAAATGACCATAGGGGCAGAGTCCTCTGTTGCCGAGGGAACCAGTGGGACAGAGGGCATGGGGAGCACCACGGTGGAGACAGGAGGAGACAATACCGACTCAGATACCTCCTTCGATGGGAGCTCCCTGGTAGAGGCGGACACCTCTGTGACCAACCGAGCTGCAGGTACAGCTGCCACCCCGCACCAGCAAAGCCCTCCCAGTAGCCCCTCAGCGAGTTGCCCGTGTCCACTCACCCAGGAGGGTGGGCATCTCCTTGGCCCCAGGCACCTCAGGCCCTGCCCAGTGAGCTCTGCTGACCTGGGCAAGGAGGCTATTGACCTCCTGAGATCCACTCCTGTAGGGCAGTCAACCATTGTGAATGCCTTCCAGGGGCTGGCATCCCAAATGCAGCAATGCAATGCATTCCTGGAGGGCATTCACTGTGGATTTGCGGTCAAACAGAGATTGATTCAGGTTCTGGCCTCCTCTCTGATGGCAGCCATTGTCCCTGTTTCTACCATCCCCCCCAACTACTACTTCCCAGTCCCACTCCCCTCAACCCAAACCCATCCCTTGCACACATACAGATGGGCATGCAGACAAGGCAACACACAAGAGTGGCACAGGCAAACACAAGCACCACACCTCATCCCACAGACACTCCATACAGTTGCAGACACAAAAACATCCCCTGCCTCAACTGTCTCCCCCTCCTCCTTCTCCTCCACCTCCCTCTCAGTCACATCCACACTCACACCTGCATGCACTACATATACATCCACTATCAGCATCACCACACCCAGCAGAACACACACCTCACTGACAGACACCTCCACAACAACCATGCACGCGTCCGCTGTGTCCTCTCCCACTGTGTTTGTCCCCCCCTCCTAAGGGACACAAATGCAAGCATTCACACATCCAACAGCCACATACTACCCAGACACCTACACCCAAGTCCAGCAGACATACACCTCCACCAGCCACTTCCTCATGCTCCACTCCCATTATTCCTCCCTCATCCCATCCCACTGTCCCTAAAACGCTTTTCTTTTCCCAATTTGAACGCTTCCCTGCCTCCCCCCTTCCTGCACGTATGGGCAGGGTACCAAGGACACAGCTCAGAACCTCAGCCAGACTCCACGGGGACAGTGGTAGCCCCACCTTCTCATGGCGGTAAGGATACCAAACCTCCATTACAGAAGGGAAGGAGCCAGCACCACCAGCGAAGAAGGGGGAGGGGCCTGCACCACCAGGGAAGAGTGTGAAGAGTCCTTCACCACCAATGAAGAGTGTGAAGAGGGCTGTACCAGCTGTGAAGAAGGGGAAGGAGCCTGCACCAGCTGTGAAGAAGGGGAAGGGGCCTTCACAACCAGGTAAAGAGGGTAAGAGCCCATCCACCCCTGCCAGGAAGGGTAAGGAATCCACAACCCATGGTCAGGAGGAGACGAGGCACTCTGTGCCAGCGGAAGCTGTCAGGCTAACACCGCAACCACCACCAGCTGTCATGGGGCCCCCACAGCTATGGAAGTGCTGCCATCAGACAGTGCAGGGGCTGTCCAGGTGGCTCCTCCAACCACCACCACAGTGCAGCCATCAGACAGTACAGGGGCTGGCCAGGAGGCTCCTCCATCCACCCCCACAGTACAGCCATCAGACAGTGCAGAGGCTACCCAGGAGGCTCCTTCAACCACCACCACAGTACAGTCATCAGACAGTGCAGAGGCTGCCCAGGAGGTTCCCACAACCACGACTACAGTGCACTTGTCACCGCCAGCAGACGCCATGTTGGCCACCCCCCAGGGGCTGCTGTTCAGGTTGCCCCCTCCAGAACCAGTGGGCAAGTCACCCACTTGAGATACTGTGGCCTTGCACTCCCCAGGACAAAGCAATGGGCATGTTGACCCCTAGAGAACCAGTGGGCAAGTCACCCAATTTAGAGACTGTGGCCTTGCACTCCCCTAGACAAAGCAATTGGCATGTTGCCCCCTCCAGAACCAGTGGGCAAGTCACCCACTGAAGAGACTGTGGCCTTGCACTGCCCAGGACAAAGCAATGGGCATGAAGCCCCATCCAGAACCAGTGGGGATGTTCCGGTATTCGGCTGCGGTGCCCCCCATCTCCAGCTGTGTCAGGAAACAGGTTGGGCCTTGGACTGTGTCCTGTGGCCTTGTGTGCCCTCATGACTTTGGACTGGGCATAGGGCCTTTATGGACATTTGTATATATTTGGTTTGTGTGGTGGTTTTTGCTATGCTAGTACATTGTCGGTACTCCAGCATTGTAGTTCGTGTTTTATTATGCTTTGTGTTGTGTTGTGTGCCATTGGATTACGTGTGGAGCTGGTTGTCTGTCTGGTGTGTGTGTGTGTGTGTGAGTGTGTGTGTGTAGGGTTTGTTTTGTGCATGTGTGTGTCACTCGTGTTTTCCTCCCACCCTCCCTTGTGTGCTAGGCAGCTGTACTCACCATCATCATCTTCGTCAGCATTGGTGGTCCAGGTGGAGCATGACGTAGAAGATCATTGGGAAAACTTGCAGTTCGGGTTCTATGACAGCAAAGTTCTTCCCTATGTCTCCAATGGTGAGTCCTTTCACTTCTGAGCTCTGTTTCTGCCAGGCTTTTGTTGGCGATGGTACTGCCCTGGAAAAGGTGGCGGTTTTGTCTGTCTTAATATGGTGGGTGGTACTTTGTCTCCCACCTGGCTGTTGGCGGCTACCGCCGTGGTGACTGTTGCTTCTGCCCTGGCGGTTGGTGTGGTACATTGGCTGTCTATGGGAGATATCACTGCCATGGTTATAATTTGGTAGTACTTACCGCCAGCCTGTTGGTGATATTACCGCTACTTTATCACTCACTGAGGGCCAATGTGTTATTTTTCTAAACTGGTTTTGGATTTCATTATTGTGTTCGTGTGTGCAATGCATGCTAAGCACTACCCTCTGATAAGTCTAAGTGCTCGCCTACACGGCCACAAAAGGGAGCCTTTGGGATGTCATTTGTGCCTCTGTAATTCATTTGGGGTTAGCCTGAATTCATTACACAGTGAACCTCTTTTTGGTTTACTATATAAAGAGCCAACTTCCTGCATTGGTGGTACATTGGTGGGATATACGATTTTGCATTCACTGTACCACTATATCATTATAGTGATTCCACTAAAGAATCCACAATTGACAGGAGTTGCCAAAAATAGTATTCTATTTTACATTTTATGAATGTTTCCAAGGATTTCTAATCTGACCTAATAGGGTCTTGTGTTAAGTCCCCCAGTACTATTTTGTTTACAATTTAAAAAGCTTACTGGTTATGTCTTAAAAACTATTAGCATTTTTGTGTAAGTTCTAAAAAGGTCCCAACTAATCTAAAAAAAAACATACTCAGAAGATAGAGTGTAGGAGCTCAACCTCTTCCCTTACCTGCAACTTGGTTTGAAGCAGCTAAAGGAACTCTGTAAGGCTTGCAAAATTGTACCTGGGCCTTGACCATCAAAGCATAACTCTGGGAGATGCTTGCGGAGTTTGATAGGTGCCAGACACTCCAAAAAAAACCCTGATGACTGTCATGAAGATTACATAGTCAGTGAAGATGATCCTGACAACAGTGCTCATGGGGAGAATTTTCATTTCAACACTCCAGAGAGAGAGGAGAACAGCAGGAACCTCTACCCTCAAACTGTACCTGGAGGTAGGAAAGGCTCCTCTACACCCAGAGAAGTACTAGAGGATCCAGACTTAGAGCTGGAGAAACTAGCCAAAAGAGTAGCCCATGAGGCCAACCTGTTAGCCACAGAAAGAGAGAAGGATGAAATGGGTCTAGCACCCATGAATGGTGGCAGCAACAATACAAATAGGGACAGAGAGGAAATCTTTTACCACAAAATCTCCAAAGCGATTGCCCCCAAATATGTTGAGGGTGATGATATAACCAAGTGGTTCACTGCCTTTATGAGGGCATGTAGAATGAGGAGGTTAGGCCAGAAAAACTGAGACTCCCTAGTCTAGGAGCTTTTCTCATGGTAAGTGCAGGGATAGACTCCTGACACTTAGGCGGTGATTCTAACTGCGGCGGGCGGCGGTCGCCGCCCGCCATGCGGTTACCGCCAAATGACCGCACCGCGGTCACAAGACCGCGGCGGCCATTCTGGCTTTCCCGCTGTGCTGGCGGGCGACCGCCAAAAGGCCGCCCGCCAGCACAGCGGGAAAGACCCAGCAACGATGAAGTTTGAATGGAGCCGGCGGTGTTGCTGGAGTGCGACGGGTGCAGTAGCACCCGTCGCGAATTTCAGTGTCTGCTAGGCGGACACTGAAATTCTTTTTTTTCTTACGGGGGCCCCTGCAGTGCCCATGCCATTGGCATGGGCACTGCAGGGGCCCCCAGGGGCCCCGCGGCACCCCCTACCGCCATCCTGTTCTGGCGATAGGGGGTATCAGAATCCCCATGGCGGCGGAGCGCGCTCCGCCGCCATGGAGGATTCCCAAGGGCAGCGGAAAGTCGGCGGTACACCGCCGACTTTCCGTTTCTGGCCGCGGCTGAACCGCCGCGGTCAGAATGCCCAGCGGTGCACCGCCAGCCTGTTGGCGGTGCTACCGCGGTCATTCGCCCTGGCGGTTTTTACCGCCAGGGTTAGAATGACCCCCTTAGTGAGGAAGAACCTGAGTCGTATGACCTCATTAAGGAAAGCCTGATTGAGGGCTTTGGACTTACCACAGAGGAGTATAGAATTAAGTTCAGAGAGACTTACAAAACTTCATGCCAGACGTGGGTAGATTTAATTGACTTCTCAGTCAATGCACTAGGTGGCTGGTTAAAAGTTATCAGGGTGGAGTACTATGAAGGGCTCTATATTGTGATTATAGAGGATCAAACTTTGTCAAACTGTATATCATATATGTTACATCAGCACTTAGCAGATACACAGTTTACTAGTCCTATAGAGAGTTCAGAAAGCTGATGAATGGGTTAGGACAAGGATACCCAAAAAGCTACAGCAGGGATATCCCAAGAACAAGGGTTAGGCCAGCAGAAGGAAAAAGAAGGCGGTGTTAAGTCTTCCAAAGAAGTTCCTTCAAAGACCCAGGCCCCCACAAAAGAGGGTAGTACAGCCCACCCCACCTCTAGTGATAAAAATAGTAGTGGGGACCATACGCTTAAGAAAGTCATAGAAGGTAGGCCCTGATTTGACTGTCAGCAGGTTGGACACTACAGAGGGAATTCAGCTTGTCCCAAAAAAAGGTAGACACTGGGGTTGTCAGTTTAGCTTCCGAGTAGTGCTCCTCAGATGAGGAAATCCTTTTATCCTGTAACTGCAAAGTAGGGCCAGAAGCTGAGTTGTTTGTTTCGGAGGGAAGCAGATACTTCCATTACATCTAGGTGGATGGAATCCCAATCACTGCCCTAAGGGATAGTGTTAAGTTAAGTGCCCAAAAGCAGTATATGGTTTTCCCCGATAGTATAATATTACCGCACCCAAAAATTGCACTGTTAACTTTTGAAAACTGTAAAAATTCATAACTCAAAAAATGCTTACCTGAGTCCATTTATCTTGGTATCTAAATTTATACAAAAGTTTGTGTTATTTTTATAAATCGGTGTCTGATTTCTTTATTCAGTGTCTGTTTCACTTACTGTCTTTGTGTGTACAATAAATGTTTAGCACTACCCTCTGACTAGCCTAACTGCTTGACCACACAACCACAAAAGAGATCATTTGGGGTGCCATTTTTGCCTCTGTAATTCTTTTGGCAATTGCCTGGACTCTTCACACACTGTACCTCTTTTTGTTCCACTATATAAAGAGACAATTTCCTACACAAAGGAAGTGACATCACTGGATTTCCTGTCTTCCATCTACACAAGAAGTGACATCACTGGATTTCCCTTCATTCATTTGCACATTACGTTTCATCACTCCTCTTCCCACATTGTGGTGGCATGTCCACCAAAGTCAAGCCTGTCTGCGCCTGGATGACTGTACCCAGCACTAGGACCATGCTGCCACCCAATGTGCTGTGAACCCCGGCCACTACTCCACACTCTGATGCCTAGCAGCACCACAGAACACTGAGGAAGCACTCTCCTACACTTCCTGCAACTTTTCATGCACTTACCCACACTTAACACTCCCTGCATTGACAGCATCTAGCATCCAAATATCTGACACTCACACACTCCTGCAGCCACCCACATAACAATATACATTTGCATACATGCTTCTCAACACCCACTCACTCACCAAACATGCCACAGAGATCTAGGACCTGTTGTACCACAATGTCCTGACCAGCTTTTTCTCACAGAATCATGGCTCATCCCTGCACCAACACCTAACATTGCCACAGCCACCCCCTCGACTTCAAGATTGCCAGGCAAGACTGCCTTCACAAGCAGAGGCGAAATAGCCACCATCCACAAGAACATCATTAGCGGCACCACATACATGGACATGTCATCCTCTAACATGGAACACCTTTCAGGTCAAGCTTCACATCACAGCTACTTTGCCCTAAGCGGTACTCTCATCTACAGATCACCCAAAACGAGCACCAACTTCACCAACACCATCACAAACTTCGTTGCACCACACTCCCTCAATGCTCACAATTACATCCTTCTTTTAGGCCTGGATTTCCACCATGAAGAACACACCAACCCCAACTCAAGAGCACTCATTGGAGACCTTGGAAGCCTAGGTCTCACTTAAAGAGTAAAGGGACCTACGCACGTCGATGTCGACCTATTGGCCCCTATTTTTACAAATGTCAGTAATACTAAGCCCACAGTAGTTCCCTGAATGGACCAACCGTGCCCTCATCAAATTGAGCATACCCGTCCTGGTCCAACACACATGCACCATCAGCAAACCAGCCAGCTGAAACTGAAACAGCATCACTGGAAAGGACTGGAACACTACTTCCAACACCACACTGCTTTCAACACTACTGACCGGAACACATCAACAACTTCCCCAAATCCATCAAGAATTTCAACAGTTGGAATACCTCCTGCACTGAATCCCTGCCCTCCCCCCCAAACCTTAAAACAAGATTCAGAGCCCAGGCTAGTTGGTACACAGAGAAACTCAGACTGATGAAACATAACTGCAAATAACTGGTGTGCAAAAAGAGAATGAACCAGGACAATGCAGACAGAAGCACATTTAAATCCACCCTGAGATACTGTCACAAAATGATCCAGACCACCTAATGTGCTGCTCTGGTGCGCTACATTGATGTTAGAAACATCGGAAGCAAAGAAATACTCACCATTGTGAAAGATTTTACCTCACCATCGTCCGTCTCCAACTCAATCACTCCCTTGCGGGACTTCTGCAGCAGTTTCTCTCAATTCTTCAGCAACAAAATTACCATCATTTACAACCTCAACCTGCAACTGGATCTGACGGACCTTGCCAAATTATTTCCAATCTTATTCAAAGAACCAATACTAACCACATGCCCTGTAATCCCCCCAGAAGAAACTGCTGCCACCATGAACTCCATCCACTCAAGGGCCCCATCAGACCCCTGCCCCCACCATGCCTATACCAAAGGCCTCAACCCATCAGTATGTTCACACCCACTTTGAATGCATCCACCTCTTTCACGACCTTCCCAGATGCTTGCAAACATACAGCTGTCCGACTGTTGCTGAAGAAACCCTCTGCAGACCCTTCAACACTCCCCAACTCTAGGCAGATCTCCCTGCAACTATACCAGGCCAAGGTCTTAGAGAAAATCATCAACAGATACCTCACCCAGTGCCTCAATGACCCCCAACTCTTCAATACCACTCAGTCTAGTTTCAGACCCAACCATAGACAGAAACTGCCCTCATCACTGCCTCGGCTGACATCTTCATGACTCTGGATTGAGTATACAAAGCAGCCCTCATCCTTCAGAATCTCTCTGCAGCATTTGGATCCTCCCTCAGCCCAACCATCTTCAACGCATACATGATCCCTCTAGCCAGCATAATCTGATCCCACAACATCAACGTCCTCTCCTACACTGATGACTCTCATCTCATTCCCTCCCTTACCGACAAGACGCCCAGTACCCGGATCATGATCTATGCCCCCATGACTGAAATCACCCATTGGATGAAGTCCAACTGTCTAAAGCCAAACTTTGACAACAACAAAATCATGTCTTCAGGAAGAGGACATCATCACAGGACTGCACCAAGTGGCAACAGAGCTAGGACTGACTCCCACCACCCATGCCAAGAACATTGCAATTACCATCAACAGCTAAATCAACATGATTTCCCAAGTCAGTGCCATCACCACTTTATACTCCCATGCCCTGAGGATGCTAAGGAACCGTTTCTAAAGGTTCCCAATAGCACCTGAAATACTGTCATGCATGCCATATCACAAACAAGCTGGATTAGAGGGCCACCCTCCAACCAAGATCAAGAAAAACGTCACCAGAAGGCTGCAGACCATTAAGAACTTGGAAGCCAGGATCACTCTCAACCTCTCATGCCACAGTCATATCACACCACACCGGAAGGAGCATCACTTGCTCTCTATTCACACATAAGCACAATTCAAACTCCTCACCCATACTTTCAAGGCACTGTGTAATTCTTGCCCAGCATACTTCAGCAATCACATCCGCTTTTACAAACCTTTCAGTTGCCTCCACTTGTTCATGCTCCTACTCCTCAATAGATATGTGCAGTAGACAAAACATATGATCTCACCAGATAAACTGTAACATCTGCAGGATATGCACCATTTGAACAATGTGTAGTTTCTACCTCAGACATTACTTTGAGTTCTTTAAGACTTTATTTAAAGTTTGGCTTACGGGATACTCTGTTACAAATGTGATGGATGCTCCCTCTGCTGTATTAAAAGAAAGGGAGGGCTGATATTGGCGTGTGGATATTGGGAACTCTACACTACACCAAGTAACACAGAGTTCCTTAAACTCTGCTATTCACAGTGTAGCAGAATTCTTTGCTGTTAGCACACGCAAGACTTGATTTTGTGCAGGCCGCATACGAGTGTGCATTAGATTTCATCCCCGCTAGCAAGGTTTCTGGCTGCAACAGCACATTTCTCTTGCCACTGAAGAGAAACTACAGCTGCACCTTGAGTAGAGTCTCTAATCGAGAAACAGCTAAATCTGCTTGAAAATACATTTTTGACTGGCTATTCTACTCCAACTACCATTCAAGTTGTTAGTGAGAAAATCCTCTTTTTAAACTGTTTTTCCAACAGGAAGGAAGTGCTCCAGAGACTCCAACTTCCTGTTATTGTTCAACAGGCTCCTCCCAGTGTTTTTCCCATCTCCTCATCACTTTTTGCTTGGATTTTGAGATGGAAGGATCAATCTCTTTGTCTGCTGCATATATACTAAAGGATTTAAGGACTTTGGCCCTCATTATGACCCTGGCGGATGGCGGTACCTTTCCCCAAAATATGACATTGGCGGTTTGGCTCAAGCCAAACCCCCAATGTACCGTTCTGTCCGCCAGGGCGGTAACAGACGCTCGGCTGAAGACTTCGGTCTCCAGCAAGGTGGTCATCACAATCCCACTCTCGGGATTATGACCCTGCCTACCACCATGGTTTTCGTGGCAATCATACTGCCACGAAAACCATGTGGTAGGCACTATCAGTGCAGGGAATTCCTTTCTGGACACTGAAAGGGGTTTCCTTCATCCCCCACACCCTCCCCAGAGTCGTCCACCATCCTCCCCCTCCTCCTCCTGACCCCCACACAACATACACGCACATTCACGCACCAACATACACATGGATACAAACATGCATACCCACATCAATCCCATGCATTCATCCATTCATACACACACCGCAACACACACTAACATACATAAAAGCACACACACATTCACATGACACAACATACATGTCAACTCACACCCATTCATGCACCACACATTCCACATGCCTTACACACACATGCACACACACACAAAAACAGTCACCCCCCACACACATACAACACCCTCCACCCCATGACAGGACAGGACGCAGTACTGCTGCCAGCAGCAGCGTCCGCCAGCGGAACCCCACCAGGTCGCATCATGTGTCATGATACGGTCGGCAGCGTTCTACTGGCGTGGCGCTGCTACTGGCAGCAGCTCCACCTTAGCGCCGTCCACCGCCATAATCGTAGCTGGAATTCCGCCAGCCTTCTGGCAGAATTTCGGCTATGGTTATATTATGGTGGACGGTAGGTAGCCACGGCGACGGTTTTTTCGAGGCTGTCGCCGTGGCGGTAGGTGGGATTTACCACCAATGTCATAATGAGGGCCTTTGTTTTTGTGATATCACAAGTAAAATTTTTTGAGTGGGTGTTGTAGTTTGTTATGGCATGCACCACTATTTCCTTGTACTTTTTTTTGTTTTTACCTTTCATGGTGTAAGGTGTCCTGGTGTTTCAGGAGGGTCCTAGTTATTTTTTTGAATTTCATTTTTCATCTTTTGTAAAGGAAAAATTTTATTCAGTTTAGTTCCTTTTCTCTATGTTATATGATGTGGCCTAGTCTGCCAAATGGCCATCCAGCCAGCGGGCCCAGTAGTAGTCATTGGTGTACCTGCTTCTTTGGTATATGTTGTTTTGAATAAAACATAATTTAGGACATGGATGGCATTGGATTCAATAAAAAATGTGGGTTATTGTTTATATTTCATGTTTTTTCTTGAAAAAAGTATATGCATGGGGTAATATGTGATGCCATAGGAGTAAGTGTGTTGTAAAACATTTATAGCTCAGTTAATTTTTGTATTTTGCACTGCTGAGTTAATTGTACTATTTTCTTCAATGTCACCATGTATCCTTTGTCTGGCCAGTGTGTGTGTGAGAGTGTGTTTATCACAGGCCACTATTTGTCTGTCTTGTCCATGCCATGCAGCCAGGAGTCATTTTGTGTAGTCTGTGTCCATAAGCCTGAATGTGTTATTTGTTTTCCCTTCTTCTTTGCTTGTTGGTTGATCATGTGGCTGGTGGCCATTTTGAATAGCCAGCCATTGTGCTATTGCAATAGGCTTGCATGTGTTATTTGTTCTCAATGCCACCTTGCTTGCTGTTGTTGGTTTGACCATGTGGTCAGAAGCCATTTTGTGCAGTCAGCCAGTGTGATTTACCATAGGCTTGAATGTGTACTTTATTCTCCATGCCTCCTCGATTAGTGTTGTTGGTTTGATGACATGGCCAGAGGCCATTTTGTGTAGCCAGCCAGTGTACTTTGCCATAGGCTTCCATGTGTTCTTTGTTCTCCATGCCTCCCAGCTCGCTGTTATTGTTTGACCACGTGGTCAGTGACTATTTTGTGCAGCCTGCCAGAGTGCTTTTGCCATATGCTTGCATATGTTATTTATTTTTGATGCCTCCTTGCTTGCTGTTGTTGTTCGACCATGTAGCCAGAGGCCATTTTGTGCAGCCATCAGGTGTGTTTTGCCATAGGCTTGCATGTGTTCATTGTTCTCCATGCCTCCTCTCTCGCAGTTGTTCTTTGACCATGTGGCTGGTGGCCATTTGGTACAGCCAGACAATGTGCTTTTGCTATAGGCTTGCAAGTGTTCTTTGTTCTCTATGCTTCTTTGCTTACTGTTGGTTTGACCATGTGGTCAGTGTGCTTTTGCCATGGGCTTACATGCGTTCTTTGTCCTCAATGCCTCCTTGCTACCTGTTGTTGGTTGACCATGTGGCCAGCAGCCATTTTGTGCAGCTACCCTTTATTTATTTCAGTTTTCAAAGCTATTTTCTACTGAGATTTATAGGACCAGGACTATTGATTTTTGTTTTTTGTTCTTTTTTTTCCTTTTCCCTGATAGCTTCTATCCATCCATCCATGCCCTGACTGCCCTAGGTGCAGTGCCATATAACAGCATTAAGTTTTTTTAGGTATTGTTCCATTTCCTTCTGGACCGCCTACCTCACATAGGCACACACCAGCCTTGATTTTTAAGGATTATTCAATTTTCCCATGCACCTCCCCGACTGCCACAGGAGTCTTCCTCAGAATAGATGCACAGAGAGCAAAGAGGAACATTTGTATGCTGTTATCCTGGTTGGAAATTAAATGTTATATTATAGTAGTGTGGTTTGACTTTAAAATGATTGGATATATCATTGTTAATTATTTAGGATAATTACCAACCACACTAAATTCTATTGTCTTTGTCTACACTAATTCAAACTGCAACAATACCATGTTTCACTAATTCTTTTTTGTTTGCTTGTTTGCTTTTAGGTGCACAAGAGGCAAGACATCACCCACAGTAGTACCAGACAGAAGGCCTGTACAAACACCACACAATACATGACATCAGAACGCCAATCAATTATGCTTGTGTGCTCAGTGCCCCGCTAATTAACAGCTTTATGGTGGCTCCAAAGAAAGTTGCTGCAAAGAAAGTGGCCAATTAAAAATAGCAGCTTTCCACCACTTGCATGCCAACCACAAACTTTTTCTGGAAATGTGTGCCTGACACACTGGCCTACCAGGGCAATCCTGGGATTAACACTCCTGCATCAACAGCACAATACAAAACTAAGCCCATGTCCATGTCTGTCAGTGAGGCAGCCACTGTAATCATGGCAATGCTGACAAGCAGTGACATTAAATTTGCTTTGACCCTTTTGCAAAGTAGTACCCAATTGTTTCAGAAAACAGAGCAAAGTGGACAGTAACCAAAACCAGCAATAGTCAATCTCCCTGAAGTTGGAGTAGGACAGGGGCTGGCCTTCCTGCTGAGCAAGATCCTCATCTTTTCGAATCATTAGCTCCCAGATCTCCGACAAAAAAAAGGAAGGGTATTCGACCATCTTCTTCAAGCACCCTTTCTGATGACCTGCACATGGATTGGACTCAGAGGAGTCCGAAACACACCAGGAGAGACCAGGGGAAAGTGTCAGAGTCACCAGATCCTCGGGGTCTGTACACGTTCCCAGCACATCCCCCACTGAACAGCTCCAAGACTCTGATAGATAAATCACAGAGACTGAGAGAGTTCAAGAGGGGAAGAGGGGATTAGGAAGGGAACAGCTGAGAAGGAGACCTGTAGTAAGAAAAAGGTTAGAACACACAATATGAAAATTAAATCTCCTGAAATCAATACTAGACTATGATTCTAAGCCTAGTCACTCTGAAAACATGAACAATCTAAGAGTTAAGTTTAAAATGACTAAGTTTCAAGATGGCCGGATACCTGTAAGGGAATCAAGATGAATTAAATGAAAACTTTCTTATTCAAGTACTTTCCTTTACATGAGAATCAGAAAAAACATTCTGACTAAATTTTAAACCAGTCATATAAATCCTGTTTTGAGAATGTATACTAGGACCATACAATATTGCATCTAGAAACTCTGGCCTTCTGTGTACTGTTTCAACACAAATTGCGCATATTGCAGATATATATATATATATATATATATATATTAAACACCATAAAAGGATTGTGCACCATGAATAACAAAATATGGATTCAGGAAACAAATCACATAACTTGTCAACTCGAATATTACATAATAAATATCTTAGAATAGTGGCATACAATAAACAACATGAAATAAACTCGAGGAGAGAATCGTGCGTCTTGCCGATTTGAGTGTCACCATGTTAAATACCAAGAAATGGTAGCACGCAATGAATGTCCAAATCAAATCATCATTAATCAAATTGTGCGTCTTGCCGATTCGTAAAACACTATGTAAATGTCAAGAAATAACAGCTCACAATAAATAACAAGATCAAAGTACAATGAAACGAATCACGCTTCTTTTGCAGATTCTTAAGCCACCATTTAAATGTCAAGAAATGGTAGCGCACAATGAACAACAAAGTTAAATCCTCATGAAACGAGTTGCGCGTCTTGCCAATTCGTAAAACATCATGTAAATGTCAAGAAATAGTAGTGCGCAAGTAATCTGTTACTCATTTAAGAATTAAACCAAGAATACGAAAATTCTTAATAACGGTGTTGGAACAGTCCAACCACCGTCTTACCACCTGGAACAATGATCACCACTGAAGGATGAAGGGCAGAAGACTGGAAGATCTAAATAGGCCGCCGGGACAGGAGCTCAGGAAGAAGCTGCTGCTCTGCACCGGGACCTCTGAATAAGGAGCACTGGGAGTTGGGCTGGCTCTCTTTTATAGAGTCTTGGCCCAGCCCAGAACCACGCCCAGGCATGTTGCAGGGAAAGTCTCTGGAAGGCCCTGGAAAGGGGCCACACCCTAACACACTCTGAAAACCTGCAGCAATACATTGCAAAGGAATAGTATTTGTTAGCATATTAAAAAAATGTTTTCAGGATTGAACTCTGCAATGCAAAAGGTTAAACCACAACATATCAGCACAATGCATAAATTATGTTGTTTTGAGAGTGCTGGGTTTTTGCATTTTTGTTGCCAATAGAGCACGTACTGCTCTGGTTTTGACAGAAAGCAAAGTTCCTGAAAGCCTTAGCATTATGGAAGGGGATGATTAGGATGACAAGGAGTTAGTCATTGTTATAGAAGCTGGAAAAGAGGATATCTACATTATCCCCACCATTCAACCTGCTCCAAGAGATGTGACACAGGAACTAGTGCCAGCGGCAGCACCCATATTTGTAATGCCCCTGCTGGAACCTGCATCAACCCCTATCTCAGTAGAAGTATGCACTGCAAAGAGACAATCAACAACACACCCACCTACCTCCAGTTCTTCTTCAGGCATTGGCATTGGCACACTAAGAAAGTTCTCCTCCCCAGTTTGGGTATTTTTTACAATTAGTTAGCAGGAGAATAGCAGTGCAATATGCCCCATTTGCCACCCAAGCTTTTGTTGATGTAAGCCTGGTTCACACTATGGTACTGGAGCCCAAACAAGCCACATGAATTCACATCATGCAATCCGGTGGGAGGAACACCTTAAAAAAAATTGCTGCAAGTGGTGGTGGTGAAGGCGAGGAGAGCAAGGAATCATCAGTTCTAATCACGGTGGAAGCTGATGAGGAAGACAAGGGTGACATCTTTATGCAAAACAGCCTTGTCCCCAAAAGTGTGCTACTATCACCCACCTCAGCAAATTCAAAGTGGCACAAGAGTCAGATGGAGACACCACAGCATACAGTGACTGCCCCAAGATGCACATTGAGTCTACTACCTCCTAGTTGCCAGCTTCAGTGTCCCTAGAAAAGAAGAAAATCCAGCCTACTCTTTCGGAATTGTTTAGACTGGAGGCGTCCTTTGTCTGCAACCACCTAATGGCACATTTGTATAGTGTGAACCTGGCTAAACTGTTAGCGCCGGACATCCTCCCTTTTTTGTGGACGGAGTGGGATTTTTAAAATTTGTGGTGGCCATCTGCCTGAAATGGAAGGTTCCCAGGTGGACCTATTTTCTCAGAGTTGCTGTTCCAGAGCTCCATCACGATCTGCCTCAATTGGTTGGACAATCTTTGTAGCAAAGTGCTGCTCACACTATCCACCTGATGACAAACGTGTGGACCTGCTGTCAAGCAACTAATTACATGTGTATCACTGCACACAGGATCTCTTTTGTGGAGGTTTGGCAACAGCTACTGACATGTCTCAGTACTAAAGATACTTCAAAGGGTATTCGGTGGCATATAACAGTAGCCATGTTCGCCATTGAGAAATCCCATACAGCTGCAAGCATCTTGGAAGTTTTTAACAGCACAGTGTTTAAATGGCTGTTACCCAGAGGTCTCAGAATTTAATTTGTTGCCATGGACAAAGTCAGTAATATAGTCAAGGCCATGACAGATGGTGGCTATTTCAGGGTCTTGTGTTTGGTACATTGCAGCAACCTGCTTGTGCAGAACTTCCTCAAAAAAGAAGACTTAGGGCCTGATTTAGATGTCAGAAGAGGGAATACACCATCACAAACATGACGGATATCCCACACACTGTATTACGATCCCCATAGGATAGAATAGGATCATAATATTGTGAATGGGATATCTGTCACATTTGTGTATTCCCCTCCACCGCCTTCTAAATCAGACCGATAGTTAGCAATGTACTGACCACCCACAGAAGAATCTGCACACATTTCAGCCATTCTTTAAAGCCTAGAAGCAGTTGAGGATTGTTCAGCATGCCAACAGAGTACCTGGTCAAGTCCTCATGCAGGAGGTGCCAACACATTGGAACTCGACCGATACCACTTGCAATGTCTATTTGAGCAGTACAGACCAATTGATGACTTTGCCATAGAAAGAGGAGGGGATGCAACCGGAGAAAGCATGACAGTGGAAGTGGACAAATGGGACCAAGTCAAATGCCTGGCACAGATGTTACTTCCTTTTGAGGTTTTTCATATGGGAAGTCAGCAAGGAGGACACTGTGAGGGACCAAGCTATCCCATTGATTTATCTGCTACAGGACCAGTTAAAAAGAAGTTTGAGATGTTCACACTCACAGGTGAGAACGAAAATGTTGAAGCACATGCCTTGGTTGGGAGCTTAATACTTCACTTGGCAGTTAATTCAAGGCTGAAAAAAGACATCATGTTGTCCAAAGAGTACATCTGTGCCACATTACTTAAGCCACAGTACAAACAAACTCTGGCCATTCTCATTCCATTTTCTGAAGGGGATGTTTCAAAATACAAGATGTGGATTGTTGAGCAAGGCAGAGACATGGAAGAAGAATGGCTGGAAATTAGAATCCGACTCTGAAGTTCTGGGGTGCTGCCTTCAGCATCACGGAGGGCAGTCCTGTTGTCTCACAGCAGCCAACACCAGCAATATAAAAACCGGCAACAACAGGAATAGAAGAATTGGCCCCAACCTCTGAATTGGCTAGGTTTCAAGTGACAAGTCCTAAATCCAAGGAGGAGGCAAAGGCAAAAGAGGTGGTGCAAGTGGCAGCACCAATGACCAGTCAGAGGATGTTCCAGGAGTATCTGTATGGCCCTAAAGAGATCTATGTGGATCAAAACCCATTGGTCTGTTGGAAGATGCGCCAATGGTCGCCAGAACTTAGCAGGCTAGCAATAAAGTATCTGGCTTGTACGTTAGCTAGTGTGTCTGCTGAGTGTGTGTTCAGTCTAGCTGGTGCAGTTGTCACAGTGAGAGAGACCAGTCTCTCACTTCACAATGTGGAGAGATTCACCATGATCAAAATTCATCAATATTTCATGCCATACAATTAGACTGTTCCTGAAACAGCACAGGAGGAGGATGACTGGTCAGAATTAAGTGTGTTAGCTGACCAACTTCTGGGTGAACCACTTGAGTTTGAGGACAAATTCTACCTCTCTGACTGAGAATGCTGCCATAGTGCATTTTAATTATTTATCGTCAAGCTTCTTTCTTTGCCAAAAAAAGGATATAGCTAGTAGAACATTATGTCTGTGTCTGATGTATGCTGCTCCACCATGTTTAGGCACATGTATGGCTGGATTGGAGTTGGACCAGTGTGCAGTGAAAATGCCTCCCTATTCCCTTCAGGATCAGGACATTAGAGACAATACCAGCCTCCCTCCCATGCCTATCCTTTTTTTCCATCACCTAGTTGGGCTTCCCCTGAAGATTATTGATTTACAAGACTGCCAAAATCCAATATGTTGCTTGCATCGAAGAGGAGATACAATTGTGTACCTACCACCGTGCTTGGATTGGAAGAGGTAACTATTGCAGCAATGATTGACAATATATTTGTGAGTGATGCTTGCTGAGGTATGGGGTGGCAGACAGTGATGGAGGGTGTTCAACTAATTTGTAAAATTTATTTCAATGATTTGCAATGTTTGGGGCCTGATGGGTGATCATTTTTCCTGAAAGTGATTGGCCCTTTCAAGCTTAGTGAAGTGTACCTGTAGAGTTCACTTCTTTTTTCTGGTTCATCAGAGACCAGACCAGTCACTTTAATTAATAAACACAAATCTATTCAAGATAGTCCAATTCTGTTTCTGTACTTGTTCTTCAACAGCAGTGCACTAGAGGTCAATGTCGCTGAGGCTGGGAGTGGGACAGAGTTACTCTAAGTCAGGAGATAAATGGAAGGGCTTCGGGCAGGACTATCTCAAAAGCCAAAAGAAGGAAGTTATTGACTTCAAAGAGAAAACCATAATGATGATGATTCTGAAGCCTAGTTCTCTTCTCTGTGAAATGAAGAGAAGTGCCTTGATCTGCTGAGTGTGTGTGCTGCACCGCTGGCAAACTTGAAACCCCTCTTATATTCTTGCTCTGCCTCTGAGTCTTCCTCGTACATTACTCATGAAGCTTACCTTCTTTCTGTACTTCTTCTTGACTCTACAATACAGCACCACTCCTGCTCACCTCCCGGACTGGTTCAGCCAGGCAGCCAAGGGTGACAGGCATTCCAAGTAGAATGCAGATACAGTGCCTAATTTGTCAACACAGAATAATTTTCTTCCAAAAATCACAATGTTTAGAACTGGGTGGGTTCACTTCACTCCTCCATAAGTTGTATTTTTCAAACCTAGATTACAGAACATTTAGATATCCAGTGGGTCTCTGGGACTAATGCACCATTTACAATACATTTAACCAAACTGTATCATACTCATTTTTTCATTTCCTTTCACAACAGACTGATTATGATGTGCTGCTCATCACCCTGATGAATATTGTAGTTATGTTACATAGTGCTTCTCTTTGTCACATCTTTCCCCAAAACCCCTTTCCCATCCAGTCATCAAATCCTTAACCCTCTTCCCTTGGGCTGTGTGATTTATTGAGGTGTGACTTAATTTACTCCAAATTTATCACACACTTGGTTGGGCGGATGTGGTTACATGCAACACCAACTCACTGTGGGATCTTTTATTACCTGATCAATAGTCTACAACAGCTCTACTTCCTCAACCTAGCATAAAAGGAATCTATATATCTTATATGTAGAAGAACATCATTCATTAACATCATCATTCAGGCCTTGTGCTGTGTGCATGCTTAACCTTGTCCCCAGACTTTAAGAACACTTTACCTGACCTACAAGATTTCGTAACTTTAGTTTTCATTAAATTCCATGCTCCCCATTGCTCAGAATTCTTTACTCTTGCTAATTTCTGTCATAATATCTGGCATTCTTTGTTATGTCATGGTGGAAGTAGTCTGGTGTCAGTCTGTCTAAAACTATGATATAAATGTATAACCCACTAACTCTGCCTTTTTCTTTCAATTTAGTTGCCTGTGATGGATAATTCTTTTGATTAGTCCTACATTTAGAGCTCAACTAGGTGAGAGTTCGACCTCACTTGTGATACCTTCCCTGTTAGCACACTACCACCACCATTAAGAAGACACCTTGGGAAACCCTGCAGTAAGGAAGAGAGAAGGTAGCAGTCATCGCTTCATCTATTTAGACAAGAGAATTATGGAGTGAAGTGAACTTGTTTAGCTATTAAGTAAGCAACATCTACTGTAGATAAGTAGTATGTTCTTGTTTATCTAGGTTGTTGCAGGCAATTTAGCCAATGGCAGTATACCCCAATAATGGTCAATATAATTACATAGGGTAGTAGGACAAGGGTATAATTAACTATATGTAACTGGTATACACTTTGACAATCTGAAACATGCTGCGGCAGCAGTGCAAAGTAAAATTAAAACCACTCCAGGCATAATGTAGAAGAATAAGCCTTTGTCGACTTGAGTTTCATGAAAAGTAGAAAGGCCCCCTCCACACCCACAGCAGACCCACTCCTCTACCCCAACAAATCACCCCATACCCAACCAGTGTCCAAAAAACTAAAGTACCAAGAGTATACAATGTCCCTTCCCAATTCCCACCATCTCCACCCATAACAAAAGTCCCTTTCACCGAAACAAAAAATAAAAAAATGTTTAGCAGAGGACATTTTCTATGAGGGTCTGCAGTTCTTGTGCTGGGCCTTGAGGCATGCCATCTGACAGCCCAAGTGTGCCAGCTCACAAAGCACATGGCGTTACAGCAAGTGGTCTGAGCGGAGGGTGTGAGAAAGTAGCCTCTTTCTAGCCTTCTTACCCCCACTTTGGGCCTGTTTGTGAGTGTATGTCAGGGTATTTTCACTGTCTCACGGGGATCCTGCTAGCCAGGGCCCAGTGCTCATAGTGAAAACCCTATGTTTTCAGTATGTTTGTTATGTGTCACTGGGACCCTGCTAGCCAGGACCCCAGTGCTCATGAGGTTATGGCCTATATGTATGTGTTCCCTAACTGTCTCACTGAGGCTCTGCTAACCAGAACCTCAGTGGTTATGCTCTCTCATTTCTTTCAAATTGTCACTAACAGGCTAGTGACCAATTTTACCAATTTACATTGGCTTACTGGAACACCCTTATAATTCCCTAGTATATGGTACTGAGGTACCCAGGGTATTGGGGTTCCAGGAGATCCCTATGGGCTGCAGCATTTCTTTTGCCACCCATAGGGAGCTCTGACAATTCTTACACAGGCCTGCCACTGCAGCCTGAGTGAAATAACGTCCACGTTATTTCACAGCCATTTTACACTGCACTTAAGTAACTTATAAGTCACCTATATGTCTAACCTTTACCTGGTAAAGGTTGGGTGCTAAGTTACTTAGTGTGAGGGCACCCTGGCACTAGCCAAGGTGCCCCCACATTGTTCAGGGCAAATTCCCCGGACTTTGTGAGTGCGGGGACACCATTACACGCGTGCACTACATATAGGTCACTACCTATATGTAGCTTCACAATGGTAACTCCGAATATGGCCATGTAACATGTCTATGATCATGGAATTGCCCCCTCTATACCATCCTGGCATAGTTGGCACAATCCCATGATCCCAGTGGTCTGTAACACATACCCTGGTACTGCCAAACTGCCTTTCCTGGGGTTTCACTGCAGCTGCTGCTGCTGCCAACCCCTCAGACAGGCATCTGCCCTCCTGGGGTCCAGCCAGGCCTGGCCCAGGATGGCAGAACAAAGGACTTCCTCTGAGAGAGGGTGTTACACCCTCTCCCTTTGGAAAACGGTGTGAAGGCAGGGGAGGAGTAGCCTCCCCCAGCCTCTGGAAATGCTTTCATGGGCACATTTGGTGCCCATTTCTGCATAAGCCAGTCTACACCGGTTCAGGGACCCCTTAGCCCTGCTCTGGTGCGAAACTGTACAAAGGAAAGGGGAGTGACCACTCCCCTGACCTGTACCTCACCTGGGAGGTGCCCAGAACTCCTCCAGTGTGCTCCAGACCTCTGCCATCTTGGAAACAGAGGTGCTGCTGGCACACTGGACTGCTCTGAGTGGCCAGTGCCATCAGGTGACGTCAGAGACTCCTTCTGATAGGCTCCTTCAGGTGTTGCTAGCCTATCCTCTCTCCTAGGTAGCCAAACCCTCTTTTCTGGCTATTTAGGGTCTCTGTCTCTTGGGATTCCTGAGATAACGAATGCAAGAGCTCATCCGAGTTCCTCTGCATCTCTCTCTTCACCTTCTGCCAAGGAATCGACTGCTGACCGCGCTGGAAGCCTGCAAACCTGCAACATAGTAGCAAAGCCGACTACTGCAACTCTGTAACGCTGATCCTGCCGCCTTCTCGACTGTTTTCCTGGTGGTGCATGCTGTGGGGGTAGTCTGCCTCCTCTCTGCACTAGATGCTCCGAAGAAATCTCCCGTGGGTCGACGGAATCTTCCCCCTGCAACCGCAGGCACCAAAAAGCTGCATTACCAGTCCCTTGGGTCTCCTCTCAGCACAACAAGCGAGGTCCCTTGAATCCAGCAACTCTGTCCAAGTGACCCCCACAGTCCAGTGACTCTTCAGTCCAAGTTTGGTGGAGGTAAGTCCTTGCCTCACCTCGCTAGACTGCATTGCTGGGAACCGCGACTTTTGCAGCTACTACGGCCCCTGTGCACTTCCGGCGGAAATCCTTTGTGCACAGCCAAGCCTGGGTCCACGGCACTCTAACCTGCATTGCACAACTTTCTAAGTTGGTCTCCGGCGACGTGGGACTCCTTTGTGTGACTTCAAGTGAGCACCATTTCATGCATCCTTGTAGTGCCTGTTTCTGGCACTTCTCCGGGTGCTACCTGCTGCTAAGGGAGCTCCTTATCTTGCTCGACATCCCCTCTACCTTCTGGTCCAATTTGCGACCTCCTGGTCCCTCCTGGGCCACAGCAGCGTCCAAAAATGCTAACTGCACGATTTGCAGCTAGCAAGGCTTGTTGGCGTTTTTTCGGCGGGAAAACACTTTTGCACGACTCTCCACGGCGAGAGGGATCCGTCCACCAAAGGGGAAGTCTCTAGCCCTTTTCGTTACTGCAGAAACCTCAGCTTCTTCTGTCCAGTAGAAGCTTCTTTGCACCCACAGCTGGCATTTCCTGGGCATCTGCCCATCTCCGACTTGCTTGTGACTTTTGGGCTTGGTCCCCTTGTTCCACAGGTACCCTCGACTGGAAATCCATGGTTGTTGCATTGTTGGTTTGTGTCTTTCCTGCATTATTCCTCTATCACGACTTCTTTGTCCTTAGGGGAACTTTAGTGCACTTTGCACTCACTTTTCAGGGTCTTGGGGAGGGTTATTTTTCTAACTCTCACTATTTTCTAATAGTCCCAGCGACCCTCTACAAGGTCACATAGGTTTGGGGTCCATTCGTGGTTCGCATTCCACTTTTGGAGTATATGGTTTGTGTTGCCCCTATCCCTATGTGTCCCCATTGCATCCTATTGTAACTATACATTGTTTGCACTGTTTTCTAAGACTATACTGCATATTTTTGGTATTGTGTACATATATCTTGTGTACATTTCCTATCCTCTCACTGAGGGTACACTCTGAGATACTTTGGCATATTGTCATAAAAATAAAGTGCCTTTATTTTTAGTATAACTGTGTATTGTGTTTTCTTATGATATTGTGCATATGACACTAGGTGGTACTGTAGTAGCTTCACACGTCTCCTAGTTCAGCCTAAGCTGCTCTGCTAAGCTACCATTATCTATCAGCCTAACCTGCTAGACACCCTATACACTAATAAGGGATAACTGGACCTGGTGCAAGGTGCAAGTACCCCTTGGTACTCACTACAAGCCAGTCCAGCCTCCTACATTGGTTGTGCAGCGGTGGGATAAGTGCTTTGAGACTACTTACCACTCTTGTCATTGTACTTTTCATAAGAGAAAAATATACAAAACAAGTTCAGTGTGTGTACAGATAACTAAAACGTTTTGCATTTCCTCTTTTCACTCTTTTCTAAAGTGCTGAAAAGTACTTCTAAACTTTCAAAAAGTTCTTAAAAAGTTGTAAAAGTTTTTTTCTGTCTTTCTAAAAGCTCTAAAAACTTTTTCTCACTTTTTCTGTCACTTAAACTCTTTCTAAAATGTCTGGCACAGGCCAAAATGTTGATCTGTCCAAACTTGCATATGACCACCTTAGCTGGAAAGGAGCAAGGAGTCTCTGTAAGAAAGAGGTTTGAGTGTAGGGAAGAATCCTTCCTTGGAATTATTGCTTAACATGCTTAGAGAACAAGATAAGGCCACAAGGGCCCCATCTGTTGAAAAAGTAGCTAATGGTTCACAATCTGATCCAGGAACTCCCCTAGAAAAAGATTCAGGGAAGAAAATTCCTAGCCTGCCCATTAATAGACAGTCTAGCATAGTTGGTACTGATGTTGAGTCACACCATACATATAGTGTTGTCTCACATCATAGCAAGAGCATTCATTCTCACCACAGTAGAACTGATGTTTCTGTTAACCAAGCTGTTAGGGTGCCCTCTGTAAGGGACAGGTCTCCCTCTGTCCATTCTCACCATACTTCTGTTTCAAGACATGTCCCTCCCACCCACCCTGATGACAGATTGTTAGAAAGGGAGCTCAATAGATTGAGAGTGGAACAAACCAGACTGAAGCTCAAGAAGCAACAGCTGGATTTGGATAGACAGTCCTTAGAAGTAGAGAAGGAGAGACAGAAACTGGGTTTAGAAACCCATGGTGGCAGCAGCAGTATTCCAAATAGTCATCCTGCAAAAGAGCATGATTCTAGGAATCTGCACAAGATAGTTCCCCCTTATAAGGAGGGGGATGACATTAACAAGTGGTTTGCTGCACTTGAGAGGGCCTGTGTTGTACAGGATGTCCCTCAAAGGCAGCGGGCTGCTATCCTATGGCTATCATTTAGTGGAAAAGGTAGGGATAGGCTCCTTACTGTGAAAGAAAGTGATGCCAATAATTTTACAGTTCTTAAGAATGCACTCCTGGATGGTTATGGCTTAACCACTGAACAATACAGGATAAAGTTCAGAGAGACCAAAAAGGAGTCTTCACAAGACTGGGTTGATTTCATTGACCATTCAGTGAAGGCCTTGGAGGGGTGGTTACATGGCAGTAAAGTTACTGATTATGACAGCCTGTATAACTTGATCCTGAGGGAGCATATTCTTAATAATTGTGTGTCTGATTTGTTGCACGAGTACTTGGTGGACTCTGATCTGACCTTTCCCCAAGAATTGGGAAAGAAGGCAGACAAATGGGTCAGAACAAGGGTGAACAGAAAAGTTCATACAGGGGGTGACAAAGAGAACAATAAGAAGAAAGATGGTGAAAAATCTCAAGATAAGCATGGGGATAAGGGTAAAACCAAAGATCCCACTTCAAATCTTAAACACTCTTCAGGGGGTGGGGATAAAACAAATTCTTCCTCTTCTTCTCAACCTACACAATTTAAAAAGCCTTGGTGCTTTGTGTGTAAAAACAGAGGCCATAGGCCAGGGGATAAGTCCTGTCCAGGTAAACCCCCTGAGCCTACCACCACTAATACATCAAGCTCTAGTGCCCCTAGCAGTAGTGGTACTAGTGGTGGGACTGCTGGCAACAGTCAAGTTAAGGGTGTAGTTGGGTTCACTTATGGGTCCATAGTAGAAACTGGGGTAGTCACTCCCAAGACAGTTTCTGTCACACCTAGTGGCATTGGCCTTGCCACACTGGCTGCTTGTCCCCTTACAATGGATAAGTACAAGCAGACAGTTTCAATAAATGGTGTTGAGGCCTTGGCCTACAGGGACACAGGTGCCAGTATCACTTTGGTGACTGAAAACCTAGTGGCTCCTGAACAACACATCATTGGACAACAGTATAAAATTATTGATGTCCATAACTCCACTAAGTTTCTTCCCTTAGCTATAATTCAGTTTAGTTGGGGTGGAGTTACTGGCCCTAAGCAGGTGGTGGTATCACCTAGCTTACCTGTAGACTGTCTCTTAGGTAATGACCTAGAGGCCTCAGGTTGGGCTGATGTAGAGTTTTATGCCCATGCAGCCATGCTGGGCATCCCAGAGGAATTGTTCCCTCTCATTTCTACTGAAATGAAAAAGCAAAGGAGAGAAGGCCTGAAAACTCAGGATCCCTCTCCATCAACAGGTAAAAAGGGTATCACAGTATCCCCTAACCACCCTGCCATTCAGGATACCATTCCTGTGGTGGGATAAACCTCTGCTGGGGTGGCACCTGTTCCAAGGGAAGCATCAGCTGGCAAAGCTGTACTCCCTGAGGTAGAAGTACCTCTCTGTGGGATAACTAACATTGGTGACAAAAAGAGCACCATTTTAGTTAACATGGAGCATCCCTCCAACCCTCCCAGAGAAACTTTAGTGCAGAAACTCTGCACTGCCTCACAACACTTAGGACAGCATCCCTGCCCTAGTGTGGAGCTCATAGGTCAGCATCCCTGCCCTGCTCCAACCCAAGAGAAACAGCATCCCTGTTCTCTCTTCCAGCCATATGGACAAAGTTTTTGCCCAGCTATGGCTTTTCTGAGACAGCATCCCTGTCTGGCATTTCCATCACTACAAATAGGTTCAGTGGACAATTCCCACTGCTCTAAACTAAAATTTACTGATAGAAACTCTGAAAATACATCTTCACATTGTTGCTTAGCTAAAAAACTTCAAACAGGGTGGTTTACATCCCCAAAGGGAAGTAACCATATAGTGGATAATAAAGGGAGTAACCAGTCTATTGCAGAGCTACTCTCTACTTATCACCACTTAGACAATAAAGTCTCAGCTGGCCAAGGTTAGCCTTATTGTCCTTCGTTTGGGGGGGGGGAGGGTTGTGTGAGAAAGTAGCCTCTTTCTAGCCTTGTTACCCCCACTTTGGGCCTGTTTGTGAGTGTATGTCAGGGTATTTTCACTGTCTCACTGGGATCCTGCTAGCCAGGGCCCAGTGCTCATAGTGAAAACCCTATGTTTTCAGTATGTTTGTTATGTGTCACTGGGACCCTGCTAGCCAGGACCCCAGTGCTCATAAGGTTGTGGCCTATATGTATGTGTTCCCTGTGGAATGCCTAACTGTCTCACTGAGGCTCTGCTAACCAGAACCTCAGTGGTTATGCTCTCTCAATTCTTTCAAATTGTCACTAACAGGCTAGTGACCAATTTTACCAATTTACATTGGCTTACTGGAACACCCTTATAATTTCCTAGTATATGGTACTGAGGTACCCAGGGTATTGGGGTTCCAGGAGATCCCTATGGGCTGCAGCATTTCTTTTGCCACCCATAGGGAGCTCTGACAATTCTTACACAGGCCTGCCACTGCAGCCTGAGTGAAATAACGTCCACGTTATTTCACAGCCATTTTACACTGCACTTAAGTAACTTATAAGTCACCTATATGTCTAACCTTTACCTGGTAAATGTTGGGTGCTAAGTTACTTAGTGTGAGGGCACCCTGGCACTAGCCAAGGTGCCCCCACATTGTTCAGGGCGAATTCCCCGGACTTTGTGAGTGCGGGGACACCATTACACGCGTGCACTACATATAGGTCACTACCTATATGTAGCTTCACAATGGTAACTCCGAATATGGCCATGTAACATGTCTATGATCATGGAATTGCCCCCTCTATACCATCCTGGCATAGTTGGCACAATCCCATGATCCTAGTGGTCTGTAGCACAGACCCTGGTACTGCCAAACTGCCTTTCCCGGGGTTTCACTGCAGCTGCTGCTGCTGCCAACCCCTCAGACAGGCATCTGCCCTCCTGGGGTCCAGCCAGGCCTGGCCCAGGATGGCAGAACAAAGGACTTCCTCTGAGAGAGGGTGTTACACCCTCTCCCTTTGGAAAATGGTGTGAAGGCAGGGGAGGAGTAGCCTCCCCCAGCCTCTGGAAATGCTTTCATGGGCACATTTGGTGCCCATTTCTGCATAAGCCAGTCTACACCGGTTCAGGGACCCCTTAGCCCTGCTCTGGCGCGAAACTGGACAAAGGAAAGGGGAGTGACCACTCCCCTGACCTGTACCTCCCCTGGGAGGTGCCCAGAGCTCCTCCAGTGTGCTCCAGACCTCTGCCATCTTGGAAACAGAGGTGCTGCTGGCACACTGGACTGCTCTGAGTGGCCAGTGCCATCAGGTGACGTCAGAGACTCCTTCTGATAGGCTCCTTCAGGTGTTGCTAGCCTATCCTCTCTCCTAGGTAGCCAAACCCTCTTTTCTGGCTATTTAGGGTCTCTGTCTCTTGGGATTCCTGAGATAATGAATGCAAGAGCTCATCCGAGTTCCTCTGCATCTCTCTCTTCACCTTCTGCCAAGGAATCGACTGCTGACCGTGCTGGAAGCCTGCAAACCTGCAACATAGTAGCAAAGACGACTACTGCAACTCTGTAACGCTGATCCTGCCGCCTTCTCGACTGTTTTCCTGGTGGTGCATGCTGTGGGGGTAGTCTGCCTCCTCTCTGCACTAGAAGCTCTGAAGAAATCTCCCGTGGGTCGACGGAATCTTCCCCCTGCAACCGCAGGCACCAAAAAGCTGCATTACCGGTCCCTTGGGTCTCCTCTCAGCACGACGAGCGAGGTCCCTCGAATCCAGCAACTCTGTCCAGGTGACCCCCACAGTCCAGTGACTCTTCAGTCCAAGTTTGGTGGAGGTAAGTCCTTGCCTCACCTCGCTAGACTGCATTGCTGGGAACCGCGACTTTTGCAGCTACTCCGGCCCCTGTGCACTTCCTGCAGAAATCCTTTGTGCACAGCCAAGCCTGGGTCCACAGCACTCTAACCTGCATTGCACGACTTTCTAAGTTGGTCTCCGGCGACGTGGGACTCCTTTGTGTAACTTCGGGTGAGCACCGTTTCACGCATCCTCATAGTGCCTGTTTCTGGCACTTTTCCGGGTGCTACCTGCTGCTAAGAGAGCTCCTTGTCTTGCTTGATGTCCCCTCTACCTCCTGGTCCAATTTGCGACCTCCTGATCCCTCCTGGGCCACAGCAGCATCCAAAAACGCTAACTGCACGATTTGCAGCTAGCAAGGCTTGTTGGCGTTCTTTTGGCGAGAAAACACTTCTGCACGACTCTCCACGGCAAGCGGGATCCGTCCACCAAAGGGGAAGTCTCTAGCCCTTTTTGTTCCTGCAGAAACCTCAGCTTCTTCTGTCCAGTAGAAGCTTCTTTGCACCCACAGCTGGCATTTCCTGGGCATATGCCCATCTCCGACTTGCTTGTGACTTTTGGACTTGGTCCCCTTGTTCCAGAGGTACCCTCGACTGGAAATCTATGGTTGTTGCATTGTTGGTTTGTGTCTTTCCTGCATTATTCCTCTATCACAACTTCTTTGTCCTTAGGGGAACTTTAGTGCACTTTGCACTCACTTTTCAGGGTCTTGGGGAGGGTTATTTTTCTAACTCTCACTATTTTCTAATAGTCCCAGCGACCCTCTACAAGGTCACATAGGTTTGGGGTCCATTCGTGGTTCGCATTCCACTTTTGGAGTATATGGTTTGTGTTGCCCCAATCCCTATGTGTCCCCATTGCATCCTATTGTAACTATACATTGTTTGCACTGTTTTCTAAGACTATACTGCATATTTTTGGTATTGTGTACATATATCTTGTGTATATTTCCTATCCTCTCACTGAGGGTACACTCTGAGATACTTTGGCATATTGTCATAAAAATAAAGTACCTTTATTTTTAGTATAACTGTGTATTGTGTTTTCTTTTGATATTGTGCATATGACACTAGGTGGTACTGTAGTAGCTTCACACGTCTCCTAGTTCAGCCTAAGCTGCTCTGCTAAGCTACCATTATCTATCAGCCTAAGCTGCTAGACACCCTATACACTAATAAGGGATAACTGGGCCTGGTGCAAGGTGCAAGTACCCCTTGGTACTCATTACAAGCCAGTCCAGCCTCCTACAGAGGGCAACAGTGGTGGTATAGGTGCTGGCAGCTGCCAGCTGCTGGTGGTGCTGGCCTTGATGTGGTCTGGAGGATGGAGATTGTGGTGGCTAACTGGATGAATTGGCACCTTGTGCAGGGGCATGTGCTTCACATTACTCTTCCTCCACTTTGCCCTGGTACTCTGCCCGCGTGGGATCCACCCTGTGCCACTGCACTGCAACCTGGCTACTATTTCCTTTCAAGTCAGTGGCTTCCAATTTTTTATTTAACAAATAATACATCTGTAATATATCACTACAGTTCAGTTAGCAGTATCTTCTCTTCTTTCGAAAGTATCACTTTGGGCATTTTGTTGGTGGACAATGTTTGAAAAGCCAGGTAGTGTAGCCAACCAAAAATGTTTTGTACTGGACAGGCAGAGCTATGATTATTGTGAGCCATTTGAAGCACAATGAAGGAGTAGAATAAATTGGTCAAAGAAAGGCGTATGGATTTGGTTGACAAATGCAACGGTACAACCTTTATACTACTTTCCTGCCATGCTGCACTGTCATCAAAACTGTAGGTATCTGAGTAATAAATATATCAGAACATTGGAGGAGAGAGGTCGCCATTACAATGGACACTCTCTCATTTTACTGTTTGAGCAAGAATTGGAAAGTCTTCTGAACAGACAAGCATTTAATAGCTTGCTTGGGTCTGCAGTCTTCAAAGCAGAGTACCTAAAATATATTCTCTTAGACTCACAGAACCAGTCCACAGGATATATAGGGTAGGGGAAAGGGAAAACTTGATAACAAAGAAGAGGAAAGCATTGGTGCAGACAGGCGGAAATCAGCTACAGAAACATGAAATATGGAAAACGAATAATGCAGGGATAATAAGAATTAACAAACATTAAATAGAATGAAGCGGATTTGGAAAACAAATATTCACAGTATTAAAAAATAAGGAAAAAGTATTTTAAATGGGGAGAGGGAAAAGTTAGAGAAATAATATTAACCGGAGAACTTACTGGGGCCACCCGACCCATCAGCCGGGTATCTGGTGGTGGGAGAGCTACTTCCACATGCCATAGCACTGTGGTGTCAGCCTCAGACTGACTCTCTGATGCCCTCTTCTTTCCCTTGGGTGCTGATGTAAGAAATAAAGAAGATAACAAAAATCGATTAGAGGTACAGTTAATCTGTAAAGTTAAATGGAATGATTTAGAGTAGATTAATTAATAGTCCCAGCACCATGCACAGAACAGGCAAAACAAAATGGGTGGGAACGTATGCGACCACTTGGCGCCATTCGCACACGCTTTGCAGGAGCATTCTACTTGCACCCATCAGCTCACATGGGCAGCTGAGCACGTTTTTTAGACACAGTATAGAATTCCATGTAGCAGAACTCTGCAGGTTCCGCATAGGCCTAACTACAAGTGCATTATAGATTACAGCTCTTGTAATGAAGCAGATAGGATAGCCATCATGTTTTGATGGAGTAACCCCACTTACAAACTCTAAATAGGAACCGTAGGCTCAAGTTAAGAATATGTGGCTAATCCTGATTCCTGACCAAGCCCAGTGATTGGAGTCGTCAGGTGTGTGGTGAACACCATAGCCCTAATGTATGCAAGGTAATTTCAGCAGGTTAAAATTACTGAAACTTACTGCAGGTAAAATTTGCTGTGAAGCGCAAGAATCCCTCATATATTTCCTCATTTTTCTTGTGAATACTCAGAATAGGAGATGTTAATTGGAGTTTGAAAAACCTCACCCATGGATAATTGTATTTACCGGGTGCATTAACTACACCATTCCTTTCTGGCCCACTTGTAATCTTGGATCAAAGTGCTAGGCTTGCTACAACAGGTTCTGTCATTCCAAGTGTAAAGATTTGAAACTTGTTGAGAAAATCAACAGTTACTGTTCTGTTTTCGACAACCCATGTAATGCATTTGCTTGCCTAAATATTGTGAACGGTTGGGCATATTTAAGAAGCACCACTTTTCTTGTCCCCTTAGCGCCCCCTAACGCCACCATGTGAGCGCCTTATTTAACATACGGTGCAGCATGGCAGTAGTTAGGGGACTAGCGTCAGTATTTTTGACACTAGTCCGGAACTTTGCAGGATTAGCGTAAAAACGTTTGACGCTAATCCTGCAATGCTCATTGAGGCCTATTGTAATCAATGGCATGCCACCTTTTAACGCTCGATCTGAGCAGGTGTCAAAAGTGCTGAAAAAATGACGCAAATAAATCTCCTAGATGCGACAGTCTAGGAGATTTCTTTGCGCCATTTTGCGGCCCCCTTAACGGGGGATTGCCCCCTTTGTATACATTGTGCCTGGCGCAGGCATAATGTAACGCAAAGGGTTACAAAGTGACGCAATGCCTGCATTGCCCCACTTTGTATATATGGTGCAGGGATTTTGGCCACATTAACGTGAAATAAAATGATGCTAATTTGGCGAAAGGAGGCGCTAGAGGTTCTTAAATATGCCTCTTCGTTTTCTATACATAACCAAAGTACTGGTCTCAGATGCCTAAAATGGCACAGTCTGTGCTTAAGACAAACATTAGTAAAAATGGAAAATAATAAATATGCTAGTAAATAAATAAATAAAATAATTCACATTTTGTAAACAGTGTTCTATTGAACAGTGTGTGGAAAGACCATACTGGAATCGTAAAAAACAGGCCCCTGTTTTTTCACTTTGAATTGCTTCGTACCCAAAGGTTGAAATTCTTTGCATTCGGATTACTAAGCATCAGCACCCCAAAGCTGAGCGCCAGCTGTGAAGTTTCCAAGGCATTGCTTCATTCATCTACACAGCCATGTGTGAAATATTTGACTGTAGCTCCACACTGTAGGATGCATTTCTTTTTTTGTGATTAATAGTTTCACCATGTGAGTTGCGATTAAACCCTTTCTGATTCTCAGTGTCAGGCCTCGTACATTTCCAGTGGAAGGCTGCTCTGTTGGATTCAATCAGATTTAATTGTCCCTGAATCCTGCGATGGATTTTATTTTTACAATCGATAAAGTTCTTCAGAACTGCTCACGCCTCGGAAGCTAAATAAAGCCCTTTTATTGTATTGCCTTTTCTCCATCTGGGAGCCTGTAACTCCCTTGGCAAAACCAACGCGAGCCTTACTGCCTTACGAATTAAATATAAATGTAGTGTGGACGATCACCGGAGAGGCACTGTAACATGTTCATAGACGTGCAGATATTTTAAGTAAACTTTTCTCTTCTTTTTTGTGAAACGAACAGAGCTACAAGAATATGTTTTTTAAATATTTCATTGCGTTATCAATATGAAATGTTTTGGTGGCTGGTGAGTTTTCAAAGTGGTGGACATATATATTGAGCAGAACCATGCAAGAGGCATTGACACTGAATCCCCAATGGCAGGAGTAGCAGAAGTGGCATAACGGGCCCATTGAATAGTGATTAGGTCAAAAACGTGGCATCACATAACCACACACTTAGTGGTATTAAAGGAAATTATATCACGGGAACTTTGACCCTAATGTCTTCACAGGAAGTGATAATACCAACGTAAAATAAAGTACAATAAGTGCAAAATTAGTCAATGTGTAGAGGAGGTACAAGTCTTTTTTTAGTTATTAAACATATACAACAGGTCTGTAGCCATGAAGTACACATGAACAACCTTCATTTGCCAAATGACCATGCTAAGCTGCCCATACAAAATCATTTTATATGACGTATTATTTTTAAGACCATCTTCTAAGACTTTTATCTCACTTCTACAATGTACTTACTGTAATTTTTCCATCACAATCCTTACAAATAGATTCATGAGGCCATGCATGCAAAAGATTGGACTTGTGATTTCCAAATAGCAAATCCATAGAAATTGCTACTTGAGTTTCACAAAACGGTACGTATGAAACTGCTGATTCCACAAATAGTAATTCCAATGAATTTGCATTTGCAAATAGGGAATCACAAAATGGGAAATTACAAAATTGTGATTTCCTAATAGGAAATCGCAAAATACATTACTAAGTTTTATGGATGCAGAATGATGGCCTCAGACCAGGAAGTTTACAAATATAGGGTGTGGCCACAGCCCAGAGGCCTAGGCTGGGTGTAAGTAGTGCTCCTGCATTACCACTGCCACTGAATAACACCATCCGTGGAGAAGACATGGCTTCAGAAGATTGGAACCAGGACTCATGGAGCAGGAAGAGGAAGCTCAGATTTACTGAGAAGAAGATGGGGATGCTTACAGAGGAATCTGTGGCCCGTATTTAACCAACTGTTTGGGACAGCTTCCTTTTCCATGCCAGAGAGCCAAAAGAAATGGATCTGGATCAGCATTCTGGAAAAGGTTAACTCCCTAGGAGTCACCCAGAGGACCATTCCTGACATCCGAAAAAGGTGTTATCACCTGAGGTCTCGTACAAAGGACAAGGTGGCCAGCAGGATGGCTGAGGGACATGGAACAGGTGGATGACCCGCAAAAACACCCCCCTCCGATTTCCATGGAGACACTAATAGAGGAGACCCTGGAACCAGAGAGTGTTGTGGGAGTAGCTGATATCAACACATACAATCCAGCAGGCACCCTCCAGGGAATGTCATCTTCCCTTTACTTACCTAACAAAACCTAAGAAAATCAATATATCATACATCACAGCATGTATATCTCCATTGATATACTTCTCCCACCCTGGCAATGAATCCTGGGAGTTGTAGTATACATAATTTGCTTGCTGAACTGTGTGCTGATGACTGCACCAAGCATATCTGTACAACATAAAAATGGTACAAACACATGAAGCAGATTTGCAACAATAATGTGGGCAAACTTTAGCTATTAATTTACACTAACTATTTACATGTATTTACACAGATCCCATCACGGACATGTCAGGAACCATTGCAGCCGTAGTGCCTACCAACACTGATGTGGCCATTGAGAAAACAACACCACTATCCCCTGAGCCCATCACCTAAACTCCAACTGGCAGGAGAGCAACCATCTAACCACTGCCAGAGCTTGTGAACAGAGATGAGGGTCAATCACAGAGCAGGGACCCCACACCATCGAAGGCCAGGACGCATAGACAATGCAGAGGGCAAAGATTAGCAGGCTGTATCAAGAACGTGAGTACAGATAGACCAAGGCACACAGAGAGGTAAAAGTTATTCGATGTTTCTGGGACGTAAGTAAAGCCCAAGTATTGTAAATCCAGAGGTGAAGAGTAAAAGCGATGAATCCAAGTTGTTGATATGTTAGAGTCTTTATTCGCAGGTATAGGTTTGTGTCGTCTTTACAGGAAACAGCCAACACGTGTTTCGTCACGCAAGTGACTTTATCAAGGCTGTAAAGAAGTAATAGAAACATACCGATATGTACAATTGGTCTGAAGGTATGTACTAATTAAGTGTTAGAGACATAGTGGTGAACCCATAATCTGCTAAGGAAGGATGCATGTGCGATTGTAAACACGTGAGTAAGGTTTCATGCGACATGGCACAGTATATGTTGTCGTAAACGCTCAAGACCAAGTGCAAGTTACAACAAAGACTATAATCAGTGATTTAGGTGTAGAGAACGTCTATGGTGGATATTTGGTGAACCGAATATTGGTGAATTAGGTGCCAAAAGAGATAAAGAAGCAGTGGTGACAGTGCTGGTAGAGTAGGGTTGGTAAAGCCAGGTGAGTAGGTATACACGAGGTATCCCTTAAAAAGTGGTAAAGAAATGGATAGAAAGTTGGGTACCAGATAGGAATACAGTTAAGATAAGAGAGGAACGTGCTAGGGGGTAATGATGGAGCTTGTGCAGAGGTACTCAGTAGTGAGACCCTACCTGGGCCCGTCCGGCCAGGTGCAGAAGACAGCAGTGAGTTCAGAATGGCAAAAAATACGATGGTCAGTCCCGGGTGGGACTGCCGCGGGTGTGCGGTGATCCCAGTAGTCCAAAGGCTGGTGCTATCGAGGCCCTGATACGCCCGAAGTATTATTCCTGATTGGAGAAAACGTATGAATAAAGTTACTAAAAGTTGGGACCTCCAAGTAAGACTGCGTGTACAGCGAATCTAACGAGAGGTGTGACAACAGGGGAGGACCCATATCCCAAATGTAACTGATTATGGACAATGCACACAGGATCGCCGTCAGATGGGTTTCAAGGTGGCTGTAAGGTGATCCAGAAGAATGAGGCCGGGGCCCAATAGTGGCATTAATTACTAGCGTGTGCCGAGACCTAAGCGTGATAACGGGCACGTCCAACATAGTTAAAATGGAGCATGTCCAAGTTGGAGGCCAATGTGTAAATCGCCTCGAGCAATCATACAACGGTACTTAGTAATTTAAGTACAGGCGCACGCGAGAACCGCGTTTAAGCGGGAGCCGAGTGTTGGTTTATATGTCAATGATTGATATTAAGTGGCGACGGGCTTGACTGCTAACAAAAGGATAACGGTCCAACATTGGAAGATCCCCCGAACAGTGGAAAAATGTTGAAAAGGGTTCCCGAATACCTGAAATTCAGTAATGTAGCGTCCAGTCCATCACGCGAGGCGAGTCTGTATGCTCGATGTCGCGCGATCTATTTGAGCCGACTCTCGGTTAGAAAAAATAGAGGACGGACTGTTTTTTACAATGGTGTCGGGGTGGAAAGTAAAGAACACAGGAGAAAGACGGAAACTATGGCGGCCATATTAGAAAGAGAAAATTATTAAAGTCAGAGACAGTAAAAAAGTATGAGAGAAGATTGGGAAGAAGGAAAGGTAACAAGCGATCAAGAGCAAGTAGGTGAATATTAGGCCTTAAAATAATGGCAACTGTGTGGGGAAAGGTAGCGTATTAAGTGGGAGTTGGAAAGTGAAGAATGGGATTGATGTGGTGTGTAAAGACACCCAAGAGGGTTGTGCGACGTACTGGAAAAAACTGTAATAGAGCTAAGAATAATGGCCCGTTTATGCTAATCATCCTTAAAGGACACAAACTGTGATTCGGGCGTCACATTGTACAGGGTAGTGACTTAGCAGCACAACAGAAAAATATAGACAATGTAGAGGCGAAAGGCAGTAGAAGAGTTAAAAAACACATGGTACTGTATACATGTTAGGGAAAGCAACCAGATACTTGATAACAGCAATAATAGGATAACAACAAATTAGCGAGGTAACTTTGAGCTAGTGAGAACGTACGATACATAAGGAAAATACAGTCAGATGAAAGGTGGAGCTGATGCCAAAAATACATCCTAGGGCATTCTAAAACAAATTAGACAGAACAATGCAAATCAAATGAGAGAAAATAGACAGTGATGTATGTCAAAGAATACAGATATTTGTATCATTAGTTGTGAAAACATTTCATGCGAGGAAGTAATGTAATTCATGGTCGGTGTTAAGTCCAAATTCAACTGCACGGAGTTTGATAATCCATTTGGCCTCGCACTTGCGGAGGTCCCTGGTTCTATCACCCAGTCTGGGTGATCCTGTGACCTGAGCAATCCCGTGGAATTTGATGTTAAGTATGTCTCTTTCCCCATGTGTGGTGTTGAAATGAACAGCCAGCGGGTATGTATTGTTGTTGTTTCTGATAGCCCTAATGTGTTCCTGAATACGTTCTTTGAGTGGGCGTATGGTACTGCCAATATAGATGCGGCCACATGCACAGATGATACAGTACACAGTGTATCTAGTGTTACAGTTGATGAAGCTCCTAACAGTATATACCATCCTGGTGTTGTAAGAGAAAGAAGTGGTTTTGTTGAGAGCCATTTGGCATGAAATACAACCACCACATTTGAAGAATCCATTGGGTTTGGTAGGAATCCATATTGAAGGGCATGTTTGTGTGTGGGGCATGAGAAAGCTGGGGCATAGGATGTTCCTAAGGGTGCGTCCCCTGCTGTGAGTCATGGTAGGGGCGTTGTTGATGTAATTTCTAAGCCCTGAGTCAAGGAGTAGTAAATGCCAGTGTCGTTTGAGGATGTGGAGCACAGTTTTACTAGCAGGGCTGAATTGAGTGATGAAGGAAACAGGACGTTTGTTAGACGTTTTAGGCGTTTTTTTGGGGCCCCTGATGAGAAGCGAGTGTTGGTCAATAGAGGATACGCGTTTGGAAGCCGTTGATATAAGCTTGTCAGTGTACCCACGTGCTTGAAAGCGGCGTGTCAGATTCTTCAGTTCGTGTTTGAAGATGTCAGTGTCAGTGCAGTTTCGACGAATTCTGATCATTTCCCCATAGGGAATCGCTTTGATTTGTGTCAGTGGATGTATCAAGAACGTGTCAGATGACATGTTGGACAGTCCTCTTGTTTTTAGAGGGTTGGAGAGGTCAATCATCTCCATACAGTGCTTGCGGACAAAACAAATACAGATTGTTAGTAGGCAGCTGCAACGAATGTCTAAGTTGCTGTAGAATTGTGGAGGAGAGGCAGGACCGGTGACTTGTGAAAATGGAAAGGCAGCATTGTGTGGAGAGACAGGCATAGACAGTACCTGGCAAGGTTTGATTCATTCACCCAGTCCATCAACCGGACTGTGAACATTTAGACTGACATGGGGCACTGCTGTCAGGATGTTGCACGTAGGCTAGTGCAAGTGACCACAGCCCTCGTGAATATCTAAACCCACAATCTCTGTGTCCCCAATATCCTGCTCCCACCAGAGACCGAAGAGAGCTCTATCTTCAGTGGCACATCTATTCAGGAAGCATGCAGTACCAGGCCCTAACACAGACGCGCTTCTGGGACTGGCATGTCACGAGTCCCACAGCCCAATGGTGCTGACAAGCACCCAACCCCAGCGGCCGAAAGAAGTAAACCATTGTACACTCAGAGGAATGACTCACCTTTGTTTTGTTTGGCATTACTTTGCTTGTTGTTTACTTTCTAGCAATGTTACATCCACACAGATACTGTTGATTATTGAGTGAAACAATGTTTTGCTACCTGAAGAGGAGGTGGTTTCTCAGTTATGCACCAAGCATTACCATCATGTGTGATGTATCATTATTAGGTGTTCTAATTTATCTTACCTCGGATATAGTTTTTGGTGATTTCTGTGCATTATGCACATCCCTCTGCTGCACATGTGTCCTCCTACTGCTCCTGTAGTGGTGGTAAGTCATCATCAGAGTTGGAATCAGGCTCTATGGGGATGTTGTACAGACCCTCCTTCATTGCAACATTGTGGAGATTATCTTGCAGCATGTATTCGGTCTGTAGTGCTCCACCACTCTTGTGGAGGCAGTGAAAGTGGCACTTCAGGATCCCAAAGGTCCCCTCCACTACTGAAAACATTGTCCTGTGTGCCCTTTTGTATTGCCCCTAATTTCTAGGCCTTGGAGTCAGGTAAGGTGTGAGCAGCCAGGCATGTAAAGCATATGCACTGTCACCTTAGGAGCATGAAAAGGAAAACCATTAGTTCACATTACACACACTGTTCTGGTGTTGGAGAATGGGTTATTAGTAAGGGCAGATAAGTACCTACACTTAGCAATAAGCCACTAACCTCCAATTAGGTCTAGTTAGGTCTCATAAAACCCAGCTCAACCCTTGATAGTTTGGCAACAAATGACAAGGCTTAACTTAGCAGACAAAGCGTAAAGCATTCAAATATCACAAAACAGTAATTTAAATAAACAAAAGAAAACAGTTTAAAAATCCAAAATAAATGTATAAAAAAGGGAAATATTTTTAGATTTAAAATTACACCAAAATGAACAAAATCGGAAAAGGAAACCTGAGATTTGAATTTTTAAAGAATTAATGCTTTTTAGCACTTAGAAACTAATAGCGCCAATCTGGTCATCTGATCACACCTTGATGGTGGCAAAGCCTAAGTTTAAGGCCGACCATGATGGAGCCCTGCTCGGATACAGCCCGCTGGAGGCCCGTCAAATCTTTACCTTCAGACTTAGTAGTTTCCTTGAAGATTTTCTTCAGCGGGACCAAGTCACCAGTCCAATCTGACCTCCTAAAACTCTTCCTTGGATACGTGTCGTGGGAGATTTCTACCTCTGGTTGTTTTTTTTTAGATGAAAATCCTTCGACCAGGGCAAACCTGAATCTTGATCCAACATCCTTGGAGCCCTCTTCGGATACACTGCCACGGAGGTCCCGGTCAACTTTCTGCATTCGGACGTAGTCACTTTTTCAGAGATTTTCTTCACGGGGACAAACCTGCAAGTCAGGCCAGGTCTTGGTTGAGGCAAGCTGGCTAGAGTTGCCGCGGCGGGTCAGTCCCTTTATGGAGATTTTTTTAAAAAGATCTTCAAACTTCTGGACCTTCCCCCAGAAATTCTTTTAAGGTTCTTTTGAGGTCCACATCTCACCCCAAGGTTCCAGACGTGGAGTACAGCTCCCAGAATGCACCTGGCACAAACTCCAAATTGCCCACTGGACAGTGGTCAGCTGGTCAGTTTCTTCAGGAGTTGGTGCAGGGGACTCTGGTTAGCAAGTTTTCACCTTTTACCAAACAGGGAGTCCCTCCTTGAACCAGTTGAAGCCAGGAAAAGTCCTTCTTGGGGTGAAGCCCAAGTGTGCAGCTGGTGCAGTCCTCCAGAGTGCAGTGTCCAGGTGCAGGTCAGGGCTCCAGCAGGGCAGTCCTTCTTCTCCTGTAGTTCTTCCTTGTAGGGAACTAAGGTGTGGTTTCAGGTAAGCCAGTTGTATCCCCTCTCCTGGGTGAAAAACAGAGGGGTCCTGGTTCTCCAATCAGGTGCAGGGTCCTTCCTCCTGTGATGACCACTTCCTGTGACAAAAATCAATCCCAGGGAGCAACATTCCTCAAAAATCCATCATGGCTGAAACTGATTTTTGGAGGTTACATCTGGCTAACGCCTCTCCTGCCCTCTCCTAATCTAATCAAGGGGGCACCTAATTGTCTGGGTTTGCAGGATGTGAGGGAGGTACTGGGTTGCTCCAAATGTCCTTCCCTGCCTTTGAAAACCAGTTTGGAAGTCCTCCCCCTTCCTGTTTCTCCATCAGTAGTAGGAAGGGATACCTTTAATCATCATATTAAAAGTGACAGTTATCCCGCCCCCCGGAAATGACGTCATTTCCGGTGGCGGGGACTTCCGGTGTCCCTGAAAGCCCTCCCCGGAAGTGACGTGTGTGCATGGGGGTGTCAAGTGGGATGTGCCCTCATGGTGTCACGTGTTAGCCCTGTGTCTGGGTCCTAGCCCCTGGGTTTTGGCCTATGAGATGTGTAAAAAGTATGACTTAGTGATGTGCACGTGGTTTCAGAGCTTGAGAGGGACAGGTCTGGACATGTCAGACATTCATGCCCAAGTGGCTGTTAGGGTGCCTCTGCATAGGGCTGCAAAGTGGGCGGTCTGGTCAAACCTCCACACTGTTGGCTAATCCAAAAAGTGGGAATGGTCAAATTCTGCTTTTGTTAGAGCCAGCCTATCAATTTAGAGAAGTAAATCTAAAACAGCTGTGTGCCTATAGGGTTTCCCAGGGACACAGTGGGGTCTAAATTAGAAACTGGCCCAGTAATTAAAAGTTTGAAACACAACAGAGGATGAGGGGCATGGCAAATCTAAAACAGATGTGTGCCTACAGCCTTTCCCAGGGACACAGTGGGGTCTAAATTAGAAACAGGCCCAGTAATTAAAAGTTTGAAACACAACAGAGGATGAGGGGCATGGCAAATCTAAAACAGATGTGTGCCTACAGCCTTTCCCAGAGACACAGTGGGGTCTAAATTAGAAACTGACCCAGTAATTAAAAGTTTGAAACACAACAGAGGTTGTTGTGGCATGTCTAATCTAAAACAGAGGTGTGCCTACATTCTTTCCCTGGGACACAGTGGGGGCTAAATTAGAAACTGACCCAGTAATTAAACGTTTGAAACACAACAGAGGATGAGGGGCATGGCTAATCTAAAACAGAGGTGGGCCTACATTCTTTCCAGGGACACAGAGGGGGCTAAATTAGAAACTGACCCAGTAATTAAAAGTTTGAAACACAACAGAGGATGAGGGGCATGGCTAATCTAAAACAGAGGTGGGCCTACATTCTTTCCAGGGACACAGAGGGGGCTAAATTAGAAACTGACCCAGTAATTAAAAGTTTGAAACACAATAGAGGATGAGGGGCATGGCTAATCTAAAACAGAGATGGGCCTACATTCTTTCCAGGGGTCACAGAGGGGATTAAATTAGAAAACTGACCCAGTAATTAAAAGTTGAAACACAACAAAGGCCAAGTATTGCTAACCTATAACAGATGTCTATTTCCAGGTCCCACCAATCATAGAGCACAGGCATAATTACCACAGTGAGCATGGTATAAGAACCCCCCACCTTCACAGACCTCTTTTTTCTGAACTACATACTGACAGTTGTGGCAAGCAGGGCTGTATCAGGACATCATGGCTGGAAACATGAAGGGCAGAGCTCAGACTGGTGATGCTGAACATCTTCTACTTAAGGTATGTAACAGTGTGGTGTGTGTATGTGTTTTACTAAAGTTTAACAATGACTTTAGCCCCAACCTGTTTAACTATACATAGATATGTAAAATGCCTGCTTTTAAAAAATAAATAAAAACAAATACAAATTTAAAAGCTATTAGTGTATTTTTGAGATACTGTAATTACTTTATGGGTTGGTTTTGTTTAATTGGAACTTGTAGGGGCTTGTGCTATGTATTTGTAGGTATTTTTACGGGGGCGCACTTATTTTGGGGATTGTGTTGGTACTGCTTGATTTGTACATGCTGGTTCTGGGGTTGTGTATCTGTAGGTATTTTTTAAAGTCTGCACTTGTTTTATGGGTTGGGGTTGTTTAATTGGTACTTGTGGGGGTAATGTGCTATGTATAGGCATGTATTTCAGCGCGAGCGCACTTGCGATGTGGGGTGTATTGGGACTGCTTAATATGTACATGGTGGTTCTGGGGCTATGTATGGACATGTATTTTTGAGGGTATGCACTTATTTTGGGGGGCTGATGGCCATGCTTAATTTGTACTTATGGGTTCTGGGGTTATGCATTTGTATGTAGTTTTGAAGGGCTGCACTTGTTTTGTGGAGTGGTGCCATGGTTTAAATTGTACTTGATGTTTCAGGGGTTGTGTATCGGCGTGTATTTTTGGGGGTCAGCACTTATTTTGGGGGCTGCGGGCCATGCTTAATTGGTACTTGTGGTGTCTTGTGCTATGTCTGGGCCGGTATTTTTGTGGGGTTGCACTTATTTTGATGGCTGTATGGTGGGCTTATTGTGTACATCATGGTTCAGGGGTTGTGTAGCTAGTGGTATTAGTGGTGGGGCTGTATTTAATTTGTACAGGAATGTTATGGGGCTCTTTAGGTATTTTTTTATGTGTATTTTATTGTATGGGCCAGTATTATATGCTCCCACAACTAATGGCCACAATAGTGAGTTTAAGTGGTGAGCTTTTGGGGGTGGCATAGTTATTAATTGTAGAGCTCAGCGCCATGAGTTCCGGGGTGCAGAGCTCTAAAATTAATAACTATGCTCCAAGGAGTCAACCATAGCTCTGGGGGGGCCCATGCTATGAACTTTTCGGCGCGGCTCTCAAGAGACCGCGAGGCCTCTTGAGAGCCACGCCGAAATGTTCATAGCAAGGGTCCCCAGAGCCGGCCTGAGCTCTGGGGCCCTCGTGATTAACTTAGTAAAACTGCTCTCAGAGGCCACTAGGTCTCTGAAAGCTGCTTTGTTAAGTTAATCACGAGGGCCCCAGAGTCATACTGCGCTCTGGGGCCCGAGTTATTAACTCAGCAAAACTGCTCCCAGAGATCTCCAGGTCTCTGAAAGCAGCTTTGTTGTGTTAATAACGCTGGTCCCCAGAGCCGTCCTGTGCTCTGGGGACACGTGTTATTAACCTAGCAAAACTGCTTTCAGAGACCTCGAGGTCTCTGAAAGCAGCTTTGTTAAGTTAATAACGCGGGTCCCCAAAGCCGTCCTGTGCTCTGGGGACACGCGTTATTAACTTAGCAAAGCTGCTCCCAGAGACCTCGAGGTCTATGAAAGCAGCTTTGTTGTGTTAATAACGCGGGTCCCCAAAGCCGGCCTGTGCTCTGGGGACACGCATTATTAACCTAGCAAAACTGCTTTCAGAGACCTCGAGGTCTCTGGGAGCAGCTTTGTTAAGTTAATAACACAGGTCCCCAAAGCCGTCATGGGCTCTGGGGCCACGCGTTATTAACTTAACCACAGCTGCTCCCAGAGACCTCGAGGTCTCTGAAAGCAGCTTTGTTAAGTTAATAACACGGGTCCCCAAAGCCGCCCTGTGCTCTGGGGACCCGCGTTATAAACTTAGCAAAACTGCTCCCAGAGACCTCGAGGTCTCTGAAAGCAGCTTTGGTTAAGTTAATAACGCGTGTCCCCAGAGGCTGTAAACGCCCGGAGACAGCGTTATCATGTTAGGAGATCTCTTCTCGGAGGTCGCGCTGCCTCCGAGAAGAGATCTCCTAACTTGATAACGAGGTCTCCGAGCGCTTACAGCCTCGGAGACCTCTATAGGCAGTATTAACACCGCGGCTCTCAGAAGCCGCTGGGGAACACCCCAGCGGCTTCTGAGAGTCGCGTTGAAAGTTTAATTAGAGAGAATGCCGTGCGTGTTTCAGCGCGGCATTCTCTCTAATTAAACCTTCTGACCGGCTCACAGAGACCGCGGGGTGTTCCCTGGGGTCTCTGAGAGCCGATCGCTAGCCGCCAAAGTGCAGCAATAGTTTAAAAATGTTTAGTAATGGCGCGTGGGCGCCATTACTAAGCATTTTTAAATGCATTTTTAAAAAAAAAAAAAAAAAAAAGAAGAAGGATTAATGGTGCGTGGCCATGGTCTGTGGGGCCCTGACCACGCGCGCTAGGGCCCTAGGGGCCCGTACACATATATAAAATTTAAAAAATGAATAGCGTTTTGGGGGCCTTGGGATTGGGGCTCCCAGGGTCCCTTAGGGCAGCATTTAAAAAATAAAAAAAATACAAATAAAGTTTGGGTGGCCATGAGGGCCCTGAGCACCAGGCTCAGAGACCCAGGTCTCCATGGGGCATGCTTTAAAAAATATATATATATATATATATATATATATATATATATATATATATATATATATATATATATATATATATATATATATATATGGCAAGTGTGACCAGGGGTTTAGGAGACCCTGAAGTCTAGAACACATTGGGCTAGGCCGATGTGCGTGATTAAGCAGTCTTGCGACCGACAAAACAGCTTACACTTTGTGCAGTTCACTTTCTGAGCATTGTCATTGACACAACCGTCCCTCTGACACATTTTACAGTGAAATTCACACTGGTGTTTGGTCCGATTGTTGTATATATGATCGCAATGCTCGCACACATACTTGGCCCCTAGAAAACCCTTCAGGTTCAAGACACCGTAAAAGGGGTTTTCATGATGCAGCACACACACGGTCTTGTTTTTCACACCTTCATTGGTAGTGAAGTACTTCCAAGAACCGGCATGGTATAGAACTTTAACCGTCACGGCAAAGTGATTCTCAAAAAGGCCCAGATCCCCAAAACCGACCATTTTGTCAGTCGGTATCTGAAGTGCCTCATGTGCCGCTACAGCCATCGACATAATGACGGCATCTGGGGTAGAGCGGTCCATCAATAAGCCCGCAATGCTTGCGGCCAGACACATGTTGGTAGCTCCGGTATTAAAATCGAGCAACCACCGAGATTTCTTGCCTATGATTTTACTGTACCTAACGCTCTTTAAGGCTCTGGAAGCACCACCCTTGCGACCCCTAACAACGAGGGCGATGATTCTAAAGGACCCGTACACCAATAATTCAGCCTTGCTCTGTAAAAGTTTAGATAGGTTTTCTAAAAACGTTACAGCGTCAAACACATCCCGAGATGACCGTCTGGTGAACAGGGGACTATTGAGACCCTGTCCCTGAAAACGCATCTGAAAGAAATCATTAGGACCCACATCGTGTAACAATCGTTCGATTAGCGCTTGCACAGCCTGATGTATAGCTATAATGCCATGATCTGAGGAGTGTAGGCGATCTAGGTTAACAAACCTAAACTCCTCATAGTGCTCTGTAGCGTTAAACCGCTCTACAACTCGACTATACCGTCTCACACTTTCCATAAATACTGGTTCTGAAGCCTCAGTTTGAGAATTACTGGTTGTTGGAGAGCTCACAGGGGTATGGTTAGATGTAGATGTGTTTTTAGACCTTCTGGTAACGCAGAGTCTGGCTTTCTTTAACTTTTTTATTACAACCTTGCGTTTTCTAGAGCTACCAAGCCACTTTGGCTTCTTATAGGCCCATCTGGTTTTTGGTAACTGTCCCCCGCCGATCTGAACAATATTTGTGTTGTTTACAAATGGTGACACTGACCCTACACCTACTTCGGATGGGGCTCCTTCAGACTGCTTAAGGCTGAGACGGCTCGGACCGTCACCCCCACAGGGCCTGTAAAGACCATCAGCACCTCCTAACTCTATATTTTGAGGTCTTATGGGTGTTGGTTTTGGGGGTTGACATGACCTCTGACTATTGAACGCTCGTAAAACTCTTAGAGCTCTACTAAGTAGGTGCTGTGGCTTCTTTTCATATTTAGACCTACGGCCCATTGTACTGGTAAATGTACTTCTAACATTCCCCGTGTATGTACGCGCGCCTAGTCATGATGGTATGTTACCCATTGCTATAACTGTTGAAGCGCAAGTTTGGGCCATTGTGTTTCTACACCGAGCCATCAGCTGTTTTAAACCCTTTATGCTAGCTCTGGATGCCGCTATATTACCGCCGTTCTTACACAGTTTTAAAGTTTTTAGACGGAGCTGGCATTTTAATTGTCTGAACGACTGATGGATTTCTTTAATGTAGCTGTCTAGAACTCTAGTACGGTTTGAAAGGTTGGTTTCAAGGCCCGTACTTATGACATTAGAGGTATGATTGGCAACTCCCTGAGCCACCCCGGTTATAGGACAATGGCTGGCGTTATCACCCCCACTCACTGTTGATGGACCAGAGCGGGACGTAAAAACAGGGTTCCAGTGTGAACACCCAGGAGTTTGAGAGCTCTGATCATCGCTCGAGGGTGTTCCAAAACTCTGATTTTGCGTTCCGCTACACCCTATACTGCTGTCGGGGTATATTGATGAGGAGGGTGAAGACCACTGCGCACAGGCACTTGGCGAAGGACTGGTGGGGTCGTATGCCCCCGGGGGTGTATCGGGGGACATCAGACATGGGGAGGTTAAATGTTTATCGCAATAACGAATGGCCGCTGATGTAGAGGCAGTGTTGTGGCTGGGTGCTACTGATTGAGACCCTACTGATTGTAACCCTGAGGGGATCATCTTAGAAGTATCACAAGGGGATGCCAGGGCTTCAGAACTTTGGGTAGTACCAGCTAGAGCCTTAAGAAGTCCTATACAGTGGGAGTAAGGATCCTCTGCAGGGTGATCATTTTCCAATGACGAGTCATATAACACGGAGGGGATAGTTGTACACCCTGTAGGGGTTAGGGTGTGGCCTGACACCCCGGTATTAGAACTCTGGGGCCTAGGGGGAACCGGTTGTACCTTAACAACATTTTTAAAAGACAGGTCTAAAGGCCCAGATTGCAGCTCAGGGGTCTGGAACTTCTTCCTACGACTCTTTAAGGGCAACCGATTTATTTTAGGACTGCTCCACTGTTTTGGGGACCCTCCAGAGACCTCACACGGTACAAACAGTTGGGCGTTTGGTGTTGTACGATCGATAATGTCCGTTTGTCCATGCCCCATCCCCGGGATAGTTGTTGCAGAAGTGTTCGCTGTACTAGGTATTCCCTTTATGACGGATGGTGTGGTGCCGTTAAGAGTTGTACCTGGACCATGATCGGTGGCTGTAGAGGGGTTGCAGGGTGGGTCTTGATGTTCGGGTTGGTTCATGTGTACCGATGACGCGGTGGGGTTTTGAGCAGTCCCAGTGCAGACCTTTAAAGACGACATCCGCTGCACAGGCTGAGGGCCAGCGTCTCCGGAGCTCTGGGGTGATGATTCTAGGATGTAAAGATAGCAAAATACATATTAGGGTTGGTTATAGCTGCTATACCGGTGGGTGTGAAAGACGTTTAGACACACTAAGGACAGTATACATCAGACTCTACATTTTCTAAAAATCACCTTAGGTTTTTCGGCTTGAGGGGCCCTTCTTAATTAGGCGGGCCGTCCTTAGAACCAGGGGACTTCCTTTTGCGGGGCTGGCTTTTAAGCTTTGCATCCAAATTCCGGATCGCTTCATCCATAGGGACCCCTCGGGATAAAAAACATAAAAAATAATGTTACACATACAAGATAATACATAGACTATACGAACTCACTAAGATGACCAAATATAGGTCTGATTGTAGGGCTTGTTAGGTTTTCAGAGGGGTTACAAAAAGAACCCTAATATTTACCTGCAGAAACGTTATCCTGTGACAAGGTGTTTGACCCATCTTGAACATGAAGGATTTGTTGGAGAGAGGCAATCGCACACCTGAGTTCGGCATCATAACCTATGCAAACACATGGGTTCCCATTAGCAGTAAAATAAAAATAACATTCCTGACAACGTAGTTCAGAACGACCTATGGCCTGTAACTCACCTTGCTGCACGGTCTCCATTTCCTCATGGGATTCCCCAGACTCTTGACAGTCCTGTGTACAAGAGAGACAGATTTACCTTTAAGCACCCCACAATTCATCTTCTAGGTCAGAACCCTTCATAAAAGCACACCGAGTGTTGAAATTATTATTATTTTTTTTAAATTTGAGAAACAAAAAACAAAAAAAAACAAAAAAAAGTAATTCAACAAAAAATATATATATATACATATATATATATCAAGATTCAAATTGTTGAATCCCTATGTTCTGTAAGTATAAATACATATTGACATCTGTAAAACTTTTCTCAAAAACTATACACGGTTTAATAAACAAATTCCACATGGTGGCGGTCTTGCATAATACGAGCTCTAAGATTGTCTCTATAAGACATAGCCAGGAAACCGGATCCTAGGAGCCATGCCTGGTTTTCACCTTAGCTGAACAAGGCTGTGAACCATGTGTGGGGGCGGAGCTCAGTCTAAACTCCAAGCTGAGCCAATTCCAACACCACACAGTCTTTGTTTTAAAAAAAAAAAGAAAATGGCCGGATGTGGATGCAACATGTGTGAGGTCCTGGGTTTTTCAGGGCAACAAAATCAGATCCAATGCCATCCTGAACTACGGTGAGTGGTGTGGGGTACTTGAGGGGTCTGAGGCTCCCTACCAGGGATAGTTATTTTTTAATCATTATTATTTTTTATTTATTTCAACAGCTTTTATTTTTTTTTAATTTATGTGATTTTCTATTTTTAAAATGTTCTAGACTTCAGGGTCTCCTAAACCCCTGGTCACACTTGCCATATATATATATATATATATATATATATATATATATATATATATATATATATATTTTTTTTTTTTTTAAAGCATGCCCCATGGAGACCTGGGGTCTCTGAGCCTGGTGCTCAGGGCCCTCATGGCCACCCAAACTTTATTTGTATTTTTTTTTTTTTTAAATGCTGCCCTAAGGGACCCTGGGAGTCCCAATCCCAAGGCCCCCAAAACGCTATTCATTTTTTTTTTATTTTATATATGTGTACGGGCCCCTAGGGCCCTAGCGCGCGTGGCCATGGTCTGTGTAAATAAAATTTAAAAAATGAATAGCGTTTTGGGGGCCTTGGGATTGGGGCTCCCAGGGTCCCTTAGGGCAGCATTTAAAAAAAAAAAAAATACAAATAAAGTTTGGGTGGCCATGAGGGCCCTGAGCACCAGGCTCAGAGACCCCAGGTCTCCATGGGGCATGCTTAAAAAAATAAAATAAAATATATATATATATATATATATATATATATATATATATATATATGGCAAGTGTGACCAGGGGTTTAGGAGACCCTGAAGTCTAGAACATTTTAAAAATAGAAAATCACATAAATTAAAAAAAAAAAAAGGTTGTAATAAAAAAGTTAAAGAAAGCCAGACTCTGCGTTACCAGAAGGTCTAAAAACACATCTACATCTAACCATACCCCTGTGAGCTCTCCAACAACCAGTAATTCTCAAACTGAGGCTTCAGAACCAGTATTTATGGAAAGTGTGAGACGGTATAGTCGAGTTGTAGAGCGGTTTAACGCTACAGAGCACTATGAGGAGTTTAGGTTTGTTAACCTAGATCGCCTACACTCCTCAGATCATGGCATTATAGCTATACATCAGGCTGTGCAAGCGCTAATCGAACGATTGTTACACGATGTGGGTCCTAATGATTTCTTTCAGATGCGTTTTCAGGGACAGGGTCTCAATAGTCCCCTGTTCACCAGACGGTCATCTCGGGATGTGTTTGACGCTGTAACGTTTTTAGAAAACCTATCTAAACTTTTACAGAGCAAGGCTGAATTATTGGCGTACGGGTCCTTTAGAATCATCGCCCTCGTTGTTAGGGGTCGCGAGGGTGGTGCTTCCAGAGCCTTAAAGAGCGTTATGTACAGTAAAATCATTGGCAAGAAATCTCGGTGGTTGCTCGATTTTAATACCGGAGCTACCAACATGTGTCTGGCCGCAAGCATTGCGGGCTTATTGATGGACCGCTCTACCCCAGACGCCGTCATTATGTCGATGGCTGTAGCGGCACATGAGGCACTTCAGATACCAACTCACAAAATGGTCGGTTTTGGGGATCTGGGCCTTTTTGAGAATCACTTTGCCGGGACGGTTAAAGTTCTATACCATGCCGGTTCTTGGAAGTACTTCACTACCAATGAAGGTGTGAAAAACAAGACCGTGTATGTGCTGCATCATGAAAACCACTTTTACGGTGTCTTGAACCTGAAGGGTTTTCTAGGGGCCAAGTATGTGTGCGAGCATTGCGATCATATATACAACAATCGGACCAAACACCAGTGTGAATTTCACTGTAAAATGTGTCAGAGGGACGGTTGTGTCAATGACAATGCTCAGAAAGTGAACTGCACAAAGTGTAAGCTGTTTTGTCGGTCGCAAGACTGCTTAATCACGCACATCGGCCTAGCCCAATGTGTTCTAGACTTCAGGGCCTCCTAAACCCCTGGTCACACTTGCCATATATATATATATATATTTTTTTTTTTAAAAGCATGCCCCATGGAGACCTGGGGTCTCTGAGCCTGGTGCTCAGGGCCCTCATGGCCACCCAAACTTTATTTGTATTTTTTTTATTTTTTTAAATGCTGCCCTAAGGGACCCTGGGAGCCCCAATCCCAAGCCCCCAAAACGCTATTCATTTTTTAAATTTTATATATGTGTACGGGCCCCTAGGGCCCTAGCGCGCGTGGTCAGGGCCCCACAGACCATGGCCACGCGCCATTAATCCTTCTTCTTTTTTTTTTTTTTTTAAAAAAACAAATGCATTTAAAAATGCTTAGTAATGGCGCCCACGCGCCATTACTAAACATTTTTAAACTATTGCCGCACTTTGGCGGCTAGCGATCGGCTCTCAGAGACCCCAGGGAACACCCCGAGGTCTCTGTGAGCCGGTCAGAAGGTTTAATTAGAGAGAATGCCGCGCTGAAACACGCACGGCATTCTCTCTAATTAAACTTTCAACGCGACTCTCAGAAGCCGCTGGGGTGTTCCCCAGCGGCTTCTGAGAGCCGCGGTGTTAATACTGCCTATAGAGGTCTCCGAGGCTGTAAGCGCTCGGAGACCTCGTTATCAAGTTAGGAGATCTCTTCTCGGAGGCAGCGCGACCTCCGAGAAGAGATCTCCTAACATGATAACGCTGTCTCCGGGCGTTTACAGCCTCTGGGGACACGCGTTATTAACTTAACCAAAGCTGCTTTCAGAGACCTCGAGGTCTCTGGGAGCAGTTTTGCTAAGTTAATAACGCGGGTCCCCAGAGCACAGGGCGGCTTTGGGGACCCGTGTTATTAACTTAACAAAGCTGCTTTCAGAGACCTCGAGGTCTCTGGGAGCAGCTGTGGTTAAGTTAATAACGCGTGTCCCCAGAGCCCAGGCCGGCTTTGGGGACCTGTGTTATTAACTTAACAAAGCTGCTCCCAGAGACATCGAGGTCTCTGAAAGCAGTTTTGCTAGGTTAATAACGCGTGTCCCCAGAGCACAGGCCGGCTTTGGGGACCCGCGTTATTAACACAACAAAGCTGCTTTCAGAGACCTCGAGGTCTCTGGGAGCAGCTTTGCTAAGTTAATAACGCGTGTCCCCAGAGCACAGGACGGCTTTGGGGACCCGCGTTATTAACTTAACAAAGCTGCTTTCAGAGACCTCGAGGTCTCTGGGAGCAGTTTTGCTAGGTTAATAACGAGGGTCCCCAGAGCCCAGGACGGCTTTGGGGACCTATGTTATTAACTTAACAAAGCTGCTTTCAGAGACCTCGAGGTCTCTGAAAGCAGTTTTGCTAGGTTAATAACACGTGTCCCCAGAGCACAGGACGGCTCTGGGGACCAGCGTTATTAACACAACAAAGCTGCTTTCAGAGACCTGGAGATCTCTGGGAGCAGTTTTGCTGAGTTAATAACTCGGGCCCCAGAGCGCAGTATGACTCTGGGGCCCTCGTGATTAACTTAACAAAGCAGCTTTCAGAGACCTAGCGGCCTCTGAGAGCAGTTTTACTAAGTTAATCACGAGGGCCCCAGAGCTCAGGCCGGCTCTGGGGACCCTTGCTATGAACATTTCGGCGTGGCTCTCAAGAGGCCTCGCAGTCTCTTGAGAGCCGCGCCGAAAAGTTCATAGCATGGGCCCCCCAGAGCTATGGTTGACTCCTTGGAGCATAGTTATTAATTTTAGAGCTCTGCACCCCGGAACTCATGGCGCTGAGCTCTAAAATTAATAACTATGCCACCCCCAAAAGCTCACCACTTAAACTCACTATTGCGGCCATTAGTTGTGGGAGCATATAATACTGGCCCATACAATAAAATACACATAAAAAAATACCTAAAGAGCCCCATAACATTCCTGTACAAATTAAATACAGCCCCACCACTAATACCACTAGCTACACAACCCCTGAACCATGATGTACACAATAAGCCCACCATACAGCCATCAAAATAAGTGCAACCCCACAAAAATACCGGCCCAGACATAGCACAAGACACCACAAGTACCAATTAAGCATGGCCCGCAGCCCCCAAAATAAGTGCTGACCCCCAAAAATACACGCCCATACACAACCCCTGAAACATCAAGTACAATTTAAACCATGGCACCACTCCACAAAACAAGTGCAGCCCTTCAAAACTACATACAAATGCATAACCCCAGAACCTATAAGTACAAATTAAGCATGGCCATCAGCCCCCCAAAATAAGTGCATACCCTCAAAAATACATGTCCATACATAGCCCCAGAACCACCATGTACATATTAAGCAGTCCCAATACACCCCACATCGCAAGTGCGCTCGCGCTGAAATACATGCCTATACATAGCACATTACCCCCACAAGTACCAATTAAACAACCCCGACCCATAAAACAAGTGCAGACTTTAAAAAATACCTACAGATACACAACCCCAGAACCAGCATGTACAAATCAAGCAGTACCAACACAATCCCCAAAATAAGTGCGCCCCCGTAAAAATACCTACAAATACATAGCACAAGCCCCTACAAGTACCAATTAAACAAAACCAACCCATAAAGTAATTACAGTATCTCAAAAATACACTAATAGCTTTTAAATTTGTATTTGTTTTTATTTATTTTTTAAAAGCAGGCATTTTACATATCTATGTATAGTTAAACAGGTTGGGGCTAATGTCATTGTTAAACTTTAGTAAAACACATACACACACCACACTGTTACATACCTTAAGTAGAAGATGTTCAGCATCACCAGTCTGAGCTCTGCCCTTCATGTTTCCAGCCATGATGTCCTGATACAGCCCTGCTTGCCACAACTGTCAGTATGTAGTTCAGAAAAAAGAGGTCTGTGAAGGTGGGGGGTTCTTATACCATGCTCACTGTGGTAATTATGCCTGTGCTCTATGATTGGTGGGACCTGGAAATAGACATCTGTTATAGGTTAGCAATACTTGGCCTTTGCTGTGTTTCAACTTTTAATTACTGGGTCAGTTTTCTAATTTAATCCCCTCTGTGACCCCTGGAAAGAATGTATGCCCATCTCTGTTTTAGATTAGCCATGCCCCTCATCCTCTGTTGTGTTTCAAACTTTTAATTACTGGGTCAGTTTCTAATTTAGCCCCCTCTGTGTCCCTGGAAAGAATGTAGGCCCACCTCTGTTTTAGATTAGCCATGCCCCTCATCCTCTGTTGTGTTTCAAACTTTTAATTACTGGGTCAGTTTCTAATGTAGCCCCCTCTGTGTCCCTGGAAAGAATGTAGGCCCACCTCTGTTTTAGATTAGCCATGCCCCTCATCCTCTGTTGTGTTTCAAACGTTTAATTACTGGGTCAGTTTCTAATTTAGCCCCCACTGTGTCCCAGGGAAAGAATGTAGGCACACCTCTGTTTTAGATTAGACATGCCACAACAACCTCTGTTGTGTTTCAAACTTTTAATTACTGGGTCAGTTTCTAATTTAGACCCCACTGTGTCCCTGGGAAAGGCTGTAGGCACACATCTGTTTTAGATTTGCCATGCCCCTCATCCTCTGTTGTGTTTCAAACTTTTAATTACTGGGCCAGTTTTTAATTTAGACCCCACTGTGTCCCTGGGAAACCCTATAGGCACACAGCTGTTTTAGATTTACCTCTCTAAATTGATAGGCTGGCTCTAACAAAAGCAGCATTTGACCATTCCCACCTTTTGGATTAGCCAACAGTGTGGAGGTTTGACCAGACCGCCCACTTTGCAGCCCTATGCAGAGGCACCCTAACAGCCACTTGGGCATGAATGTCTGACATGTCCAGACCTGTCCCTCTCAAGCTCTGAAACCACGTGCACATCACTAGGTCATACTTTTTACACATCTCATAGGCCAAAACCCAGGGGCTAGGACCCAGACACAGGGCTAACACGTGACACCATGAGGGCACATCCCACTTGACACCCCCATGCACACACGTCACTTCCGGGGAGGGCTTTCAGGGACACCGGAAGTCCCAGCCACCGGAAATGACGTCATTTCCGGGGGGCGGGATAACTGTCACTTTTAATATGATGATTAAAGGTATCCCTTCCTACTACTTCCATCTGCTGAGGTAAGTTCTCCTCCCTGAGGCACATCTCTTTGTGTTCAACCCAGACTACTTCACACCTCATCAAGGCAGCCTAGCCAAGCTGCCAGAGGCTGGCCAATCAGAGAGGAACACTACAGGGCTGAAGTTTGCAATTTTTTAGGTAGAGTTTAAAACTCTTCACTTGAACAAGTTAAATTAAATCCAATAATTGTAAGTTGGGGGTTTGAGTATAACAATTAATTTGATACCAAGCGTGAGGTATCTGACACTGACGGGGACTTTATAAATTAAAATACTATTTTTAAAAGGTCCCTGCTTATATTTACATGACACCTAGCCCTAGGGGCACATAGGGCACACATTAGGTGGGACATATATGTATAAATAAGGTAGCTTAAGAATTTTGAAGTACTTTTATTTCCAAAGTCAAATTTGCGTGTAACTTTAGTTTAAAAGCAGCCAGCAAGGCTATGGGTGCACTACCTATCTTGGGGTCCCTAAACCTACATGGCCTACCATATACTAGGGACTTATAGGTAGGTTAATATTGCCAATTATAATTAGCCAAAATTGCATATCCACTTTACACCGAGCACTGGCCCTGGGACTGGTTAGCAGTGCCAAGGACACAGCCAAGAGTCAGTAACCACCAATATCTGCCCAAAGAGTTTAGGGGTGACCAGGGAAAAAAGGAGGACTTTTCCACATCTGGGCACTGTGATAACTGTGTCTGCGATTCTCTTACCTACTAGGAAACCAAAACCAAATTCACCCTGTGCCAGTCAGTTCTGCATTCCACTGTGTGGGAACATGAAGGCTAAACTCCTTAAACACAATCATATATATCCCATGCCCAATGGAAGCTGGTTTATGGGTCTCTATTGGCTATGTTGCAGATAATAGGCGATGTTCACAGCCTCAATTTAAATAAATTTCCTTGAACAATTCCACATCTTCTATCTGTGACCTGAAATCAGGGTCTCTTACTGCTCCCTGTCCCACTGATTTGCTTGTCAAGGTGGTGAATGTGATCAATCCCATTCTGAATAAGTTGCTAAATACTTCCCTCTCCATGGCCACAGTTCCTCAGTTTTAAAATTCCCTAATTGAATCCCCATCAAAAAAGGCCTTCTGCTCATCCTAGTATCCTGTCTAATTGCAAAACTATCTTGCTGTTTCTAGCATTCACCAGGATTTTGGAGAAATATTTAAATCAGAAGCTCTCTAATAATTTGGTGACTAATAAACTTCTGCACCCTAGTGAGTCTGGTTTTTGCGAAAAGTTTAGCAATGAAACTGCTCTACTGGAAGTGAACGAATACATACGCGTTCGTTAGACAATGACGTTAAGGTGGTGCTGCTAATATTATTGTTTCTCATTGCGCCATTTGATACTGTGTTGAACCCCCTACTTCTTCAATATCTGCAGGCCATTGGTCTGGAGGGACTAGTTGTAGATTGGTTGACATCCTTTTTGGAGAACAGAGATCAAGAGTTCTGGATTCCCCCTTTTCCCTTAGGTTTGGTGTCTCTTTCGATGGGTGTGCCACAGGAATCAGCATTGAGTCTCAGTCTTTATAATATTTACCTAGCCACTCTGGCACATCTCGTGGAGCCTTTTGTAGCAAATGTAATTTCTATGTGGATGATATGCAGCTTGTTTTCTCTTTGAACAATGGTGGAAATATTGACTTGGGTCTTCTTAAGTCCTATCTTATGGCGAATGGATGTGTCATAATCATCTTATGAGAAACACAGTCAAGACTAGAGTCCTTCCATTTGGGCCATTTCCTCCATGAAAGTGGTGTAACTGTTGGCTTGATAGCTCTGCCTCCACATTTCCAGTTGGAAGTGGTTAAACGTCTGGGAATTAAATTTGACAATCAGTTTTACTTCCAGCCACAAGTTTTGGATGTGGAAGGAACCTTCTTTGGGCTGCTTTTGACACTAATTGAATTCTTTCATTTTCTTTCTTTATCTGCAAGGGACACTGTTGTCCATACCTTAATTACCTCTAGGTTGAACCACACCAATGTTCTTTATTTGGGTATTCTGGCCTACCTAAATAAACACTCTAGAACGTGTAGAACATGGCAGCCAGGCTCAATATTAAACCCCCATTCAGAACAATATATCCCCATATTTGGCTCTCTTTGTTGACTCTCGGTTAAGATGCAGATTCTCTATGAAGTGCTGGTTCTGTCTCATGGAGTTATTTTCACACAATACCTCAATACCTGGAAGCCAGAATTTATTTCTATTCTCCAGCGATTGAGCGATTTCAGATGGTCTTTGCTGAGTTCCTGAGTGTAAGGTTCAGTCTTTCTTTTATTTTCCTGGCATCTCTAGCTTGGAAAAGGCTCCCTTATATGCTGCGCTCTGAAGCTTCAGAATCACTGTTTGAGAAAGGGCTTAAAACCTGGCTCTTTGTTCAGGCATAACCCTCTTAGGGGGTCATTACAACCTCGGCGGTCTTTTTTGAAGACCGCCGAAGTACCGCCGTGCGGAAGACCGCCAGTGGTGGCGGTTTTCCGCTCGGCCTATTATGACCGTTGGCAGCTTACCGTCCTTTTACCGACGGTGAGCCGCCGACAGCCATACTGGTGGGAGGCGGGGAAGTGGAGGTTGCTCCACCTCCACGCCAACAGAACACCGCCCAGCGAATCACGTCCTGTGATACGGCGTGGCGGTGTTCTGTTGGCAGTGTGGTGTCGGCGGAGCTGCCCCCATGGCTCCCGTCCCCTCCCGGAGGATCGACGGAACAGGTAAGTCGATCGTCCGTTAGGGGACGGGGGTGGGGGTTGTTGTGTGGGTGCATGGGGGTGTGCGTGTGTGTATGTAGAGGGGGTATGTGAGTGCGTGTATGCTTGCGGGGGTGTTGTGTGTATGTGAATGAGTGCGTGTATGGCTGTGGGTATGTCTGTATGGATGTGTGCGTGTATGTCTGAATGCGGGTGTGCGTGTCTGACTGTGTGTGTGGATGTTGGCATGTATGTCGGCGTGTGTGCATGTAAGGGTGTAGGTGGTGCCTGCGTGCGTGTCGGGTGTGTAAGGTAATGTCGGGGGTCGGGTGGGGAGGGGGGCCCTGCCACCTTTGGGGGGTGGCAGGGGTGGTGGGGGGTGTAGGGGAGGGAGTCGGGGTGGGGGTGGGGGGTGCTGGAGTCCCCTATCAGTGCCAGGGAAGGAATTCCCTGGCACTGATAGTGCTTACCGCCGTGGATTTCATGGCGGTTCAAACCGCCGGAAATCCACGGCGGTAAGCCGGGTCCAAATACCGCCAGCGGTATAGTGACGGCCGCCGGGCTGGAGACCCAGGTCTCCAGCCCAGTGGTCGTCTCCGCCCTGGCGGGCGGAACCGAAAACCGGCGGATGACCATGGCGGTAACCACCATGGTCATAATTCCCAAAAGTAAGACCGCCAGCCTGTTGGCGGTCTTCCCGCCGGTTTAACATCGACCGCCAGGGTTGTAATGACCCCGTTAGTCTTTAGCACCTGGATACTCGGATCAGTTGTCCTGCTATATATGTTCTTGTTCATTCATACATACTGTCTTTCATGCCACTGTATCACTGTCTCATGCTAGGGCTGTTAACAAAATGTCACAAATTACCTACATCATAGCAGGTCAATCAGTATATCAGGGAACAACATCACAGCAGATGCTCTTAATATGCCAAAAATGAACAGAATTGTGCCATGGCTACCACATTACCAGGTTTTAGAATCTCTATACAGTGGGTGACTACAACATGCCATCAATTACCATCTTTCTGCAGGCATAGCATTATACCTGGGATTGGACTATCATGACATGGATGTTCCATTAGTACTAGTTGGAGAGTTGACTGTGGTAGCCCAGATGGCTAATAAGGAGAACTTTTAGAATATATTGCTTTTGCCATTATAAGAAGGTGTTTTTTGCATAACCACACAAGTACCAATGCTTTATCAGTGCTGAGACTATATAAGAAAAAGCAACTCTCCAGACAGCTCATTGTGTTAAAAGCCTATAAAAAGAGCACACGAGGAGCAGCTTGATAAACGGTGAGAGAAAAGAAGCAAACAAATCTCTTCATTCATTTGAATCTAGAAATGGTCAAAAGCTTTGTGGTACAGTATTTCAGGAAGAGGTGTATGTAATAGGCTTAGAAACTGTTAGATAATCTGTTAATGTGTGAAGACCACTTATTTCAAAGTCACTCCCTTGTCTGAAGAGGTGCCAGAGATTTCTTCAGTGCAAGTGAGGCCTTGGTCTATCTTCATTACATTGTTGAAAAAAATATAATCAACACAAATATTGTGTCAAAAATATAGCAATGTTTAAAATATTTTTGGATGGAATAAAGACAGAAAGAATATCATGTTATGTCCTTTATACTGTTTTCTTAACTGCAGTTGTATATAATATCATTTTTTAATGGGGGAAAGGGCTAGTAGGCAAGCAGGGTGGGAAGTATCTTAAATATTCATATGGAATTGTTTTACATATATTAAAGCGGCGGTAATACCGCCAATAGGCCGGCGGTAAAAAAATGGAATTTTGACCACAGCGGACACAGCCAACATAGACAGCCTTTTTAACATGCCGACTGCCACAGCTGTAGCAACAAGCACCCCGGTGGTAACCGCCAACAGCCGGGCAGAAGACAATGTACCACCCACTGTATCATGAGAAGCCAATCCATCATATATTCCGGGGCGTTACTAATGCCATCAAAAGCACAGCAGAAACAGTACACAGTATGGAAACAACTCACCTCTCGACACTCAAGGAAGAACCATGATGCCATGGAGCCTGAGTTGCACATATTTCCCATGCTGGTCTACATCCTCCTACACCAGGAACACGAACGATGGCAAAGACGACCACGGTGAGTACCCCACCTAGCACACAAGGTGGGGGAGGAAAAAGAGAGTGACACGCTACACGCAACACGCAACACTCCCACCCCAACCCCCCACCAACACCATACACACAAACAGATGCAACAACATAACATATCCACCCTGTAACCGTCAGGATTAACTCAAGAACAAAACGATGTGAGTAAAGCCAGTGTAATAATAAACATTTAGATAAATATGTCCTTAAAGCACAAAACAGTATCTACAATATATAAAAATGGAGGGACAATGCCCAGTCCAAAATGTCCGTGGCCCACAGGGCCATAACACATAGGCAAAGGCCACACTTGACTCCTGCCTCAATACGGAGAGAACACTGCTGGGACATCAGGTCAAAGATACACAGGCACCTCAGGGGGAAGGGGAATGGGGAGCACCTCAGCCGGAAGATGGTACAATGCCACTACTCCTGGAGGGGGCTACATGCCCTCTGCTTGGTCCTAGGGAGTGCAAAGCCACAGTCTCTCTAGTGGGTGGTTTGCCCACTGCTTGGCCCTGGGGAGTGCAAAGCCACAGTCTCTTTAGTGGGTAGTTTGCCCACTGCTTGGTCCTGGGGAGTGCAAAGCCACAGTCTCTCTAGTGGGTGGGTTGCCCACTACTTGGTCCTGTGGAGTGCAAAGCCACAGTCTCTCAAGTGGGTGGGTTGCTCACTGCTTTGTCCTGTGGAGTGCAAAGCCACAGTCTCTCAAGTGGATGCCTTCTTCCACTGGTTATGGAGGGGGCCTTGTGCCCAGTGTGCTTCATCCTGGCAAGTAGGGGGTGAGTGGATGCCTTCTTCCACTGGTTCTGGAGGGGGCTTTGTGCTCAGTGTGCTTCATCCTGGCAAGGAAGGGGTGAGTGGATGCCTTCTTCCACTGGTTCTGGAGGGGGGCTTTTGCCCAGTGTGCTTCATCCTGGCAAGGAGCGGGGGAGAGGATGCCTTCTTCCACTGGTTCTGGAGGGGGCCTTGGGCCCAGTGTGCTTCATCCTGGCAAGGAGGGGGTGAGAGGATGCCTTCTTCCACTGGTTCTGGAGGGGGCTTTGTGCCCTGTGATGCAGATCCTGGATGGTGCAAGGTCACAGTCTCTCACCTGGGAATCACACCTACAGTTGTTGCAGGGGCCAGGACGCACTACAGCCCATGTAGTCACGACCACACATTGATCGCCGGCAGTGACGGCTGCTCAGTGGTGGCAGTTGGGGATGCTGGCGGCAGTGCTGTCATTGGTTGAGGGAGGCTCCAGCCCTTCCCCTGCAGCCTCGGATGGCTGCCCACTGGGGCTACTGCTGCTGGCAGTGGTGCAGGTGGCGTTGCTGGCGGCAGTGCAGGTGGCAGTGCTGCCGGGGGGGGGGGGAGGCTCCAGCCCTTCCCCTGCAGCCTCGAATGTCTAAAGTGCCATGGCTGGTGTTGTTTGCCCAGATGCTGCTCCAGCTCCAGGCACCAGATCCATCCTGCCTGCGGCGTCTGTGCCTTTTACACTGACCTTGGCAGTTGGTGTTCTCTTCCTGCCCTTGCTAGCTGGTGGTGCATCCTTGCTTCTGCCAGCTGGTGGTGCCTTCTTGCCCTTGCTAGCTGGTGGTGTCTCATTGCCCTTGCTAGCTGGTGATGCCTCCTTGCCCTTGCTACCTGGTGGTGTCTCCTTGCCCTTGCTAGCTGGTGGTGCCTCCTTGCCCTTGCTAGCTGGTGGTGCCTCCTTGCCCTTGCTGGCTGGTGTTCCCTTCCTGCCCTTGCTAGCTGGCAGACTCTTCTTGCCCTTGGCAGGTGGTGCAGGCACACTGGCAGTGCTGACGGGTGCCTCCTTGGAGCCTCTCACACATGCAGTAGCTGCAGAAACTACAGTGGCCGTGGACTGGGTGGCTGGCCTGGGTTCTGCCCACCCTGGCCCGAAGTGAAGGATGGGGGGAGGGGCAGGGAATAGGTCAAGGGTGGAGAGGAAAAGCCTTTTAGGGGCACTGGGGCTGGAAGAGGGTGAAGGTTTGGGAGTGAATGAAGAGAAGGTGGATGTAGAACGTGTCTGTATGCTGTGTTTGGGTGCATGTGCATGGGCTGGATGCTGTCGTGAGGTGGATGGGTGTCTGAGTGCTTGCGTTTGTGTACTTTGGGAGGAGGGGGCACAGACATAGTGGGAGAGGGGATGTGTGCATGGATGTGGAGGTGGTGACTGCCAGTGAGGGGCGTGTAGTGATAGGCGTGCTGGTGATGGAGGTAGTGGATGAGGATGTAGTGCATGCAGGTGTGAGAGGAGATGCTACTGGGAGGGAGGTGGATGATGAGGTGGAGGGAGACACAGTGGATGCAGTGGAAGTTGGTGTGTCTGCATCTGGATGGTGCTTGTGTGAGTGCCTGTGGGATGAAGTGTGGTGCTTGTGCCTCCCCCCGAAGAGGCCCACAGTGATGACAGCAGCTCTGCACACCTGGATCAGGATGACCAACCTGGCCCATCAGGGACCTCTGGACAGTCGGTGACCCAGGCACAGTCCCATGCCACCACAGACCCTCCCCCCTCAGGAAAAACCAGCACAGCACACACCAGTGGGCCCATCCCTCTGTCCTCAGGACACGTCAATCAGCAGTGTGCCCACCACTACAGGGACCCCAGGCAACCCCACAAAAAACAGGACAATCAGGGACCTGGGGTCAGTGGCAGTGGGCACACGGTTCAGGGGACAGAGGCACAGGACAACAGGGAAGCTGGAAGGACTGCTGTGTGATCGGGGAGGACAGGTCTTGTATTTGTTTAACAAGCTGTAAACATTGCAATTCAACTGTACAGTCATGTATACATAGGTATGACCTGTAGTTGGCAGCAGTCAACACACCAGGAGCCAGAGTGGGGCACAGATATCTAAAAATAGAGATGACAAAGGGTATAGTAAGTGGACATAGTAGTGGGAAAATCAGCCTGCCATGTACAATGTCTAACACAAAACTGTCAATGGAAGGTGAAGTTACAGTGTCTTACCGGTGTGACACTGGAAGTACTGTTGTATGATTGCTGTTCTGTTGTCCTCATCCTCTGCCTCCTCTGTGTCACTGTCCACAGGGTCCACTGCTGCCTCACGCCTATCTCCAGCCTCATCCTGATGCAGAAAAGGCACCTGACATCTCAAGGCAAGGTTATGCAACATACAGCATGTCACGATGATCTGGCAGACCTTCTTGGGTGAGTAGCACAGGGAACCACCTGTTAGATGGAGGCAATGAAACCTGGCCTTCAGGAGGCCGAATGTACTCTTGATTATTCTTCTTGTTCGCCCATGTACCTCATTGTAACGTTGCTCTGCCCTTGTCTTGGGATTCCTCTTTGGGGTCAATAACCATGAGAGTTTGGGGTAACCAGAGTCACAGGCAAATATCGATTGACACCTGGAAGCCAAACACTAACCCTTAGGGCCAACACCATACCCATACACCAACATATACTGAGTTGGAACCATGGGACCTCTATTAGCCACACCTGGTGCCTCTGGAGTTGAGCCATCACATTTAGGATGCTGCTATTACTCATGAAAAAGGCATCATTCACAGACCCAGGATACTTTGCATTGACATGGGAGATGTACTGGTCTGCCAGGCAGGCACACTATCTGCACATTCATAGAGTGAAAGCTCTCTCGATTTCTGAAAACCTGTTCACTTCTTCAGGGAAGGTACAAATGCAATATGTGAACATCAATAGCCCCAATAATGTTGGGGATATGACCCATTGCATAGAAGTCAGCTTTCATCGTGGCCAAATCATCAACCTGGGGGAAAACAATGTAGCTGCACATGTGTTTAATCAGGGCAGGCAACACTCTGGTCAGCACTATTGAGAACATTGGCTGAGACATTCCTGCTGCCAAGCCCAATGTCACTTGGAAAGAACCAGTTGACAAGAAATGGAGCACAGATAGAACATGCACAAGAGGGGGGATCCCAGTGGGGTAACGGATAGCAGAAATCAGGTCTGGCTCCAATTGGGCACACAGCTCTGTGATTGTGGCCCTGTCAAGTCTGTAGGTGAGGATAATGTGCCTGTCCTCCATTGTTGCCAAGTCCACCAGGGGTCTGTACACAGGGGGATGTCTCCATCCCCTATTCATCTGCAGCGGTTGTAATCTAGGGGGCAAAAGAGTGAGCAGCTGGTCAGTATTCCACATTTCCAAACTGTACACTGCATTGCGTGTTGTGACAGAAACAGTATGTTTTTGGATAGGCCCAAATGGTGCCTATGTGTACTGTGACGCAGTTAGGTGCCATGGCCTGCCCCCCCCCCCAAAATGGCACCTGCCTGTCCTCTGTGGATGGACATGTGAAAGTGAGGTAATGACGCTGATGTTGTGTGCTGTTGCAGGAGGCGGTCGAGTACCGCCGTGCAACTCCTCATTGGTTGTCATTGGGCCATATGGGTTACAGTGGCCAATGGTGAAGTACGCTGGCGGTGACGGTACACACCGCCACGGACGTGACCGCCATTTTCTATCTGTTCTCTCACTTGCTACCTGACGTTCAACAGGAGAGGACCTACACTGCAAGTGCTGCTGTGACCTGTGTCTGGAACCGATCATGGCTCAAGTCACTGGGGAAAGGGCCCCTGCCTTCACTGCTGTGGAGACTGGTGGATGCGGTCCTACCCCAGTACTGAATGCTGTATGGGCCTCCAGACCAACAGGTGAGTACACTGTGAGCGCGATGCATGGGGCATGAATGAATGTAGTGCTGTGTGTGAGGACCGCGTGTAAGCGGGTGTTGGTGGAAGGGTCCTCGGCAGTGTGCTGCATGTATAGTGGGCAATGTCTGTGCATGAGGGGATGTGAGGGCTATGGTGGGCCATGAGTGTAAGAGGCCGGACGGTATGGCTGATACCTTTTTCTATGTATATTTGTTTGCAGGTCAGAGCCCATCAGAAAAAGGGTATTCGCGTGCCATCGCCAAGGACGTGCGGACCGTGGGGGTCTACGGCAGGCAGAGCACCCACTGTGGCAAACGGTGGAAGGACCTGAGGCACTGGGCACGGAACACGCAGAGGCCCAGCTGGGGATGACCTCCCAATGAGGAAGGGGTGCCCATTGAACCCTGACCCTCGTAATGTTCCGCATACTGGCTGTGGCCTATCAGGAGCTGGATGGACTCTTGAAGGCATCACAGCAACCACAAGGGGGGAGTACAGTTTCAAAATCTACTACTTGGGCGTGGTGGGGTGGTCTCCGGGTGGGGGATGTGGGACTGTGGGTGCCCCTAGGCCAGGCCAGACATTTCAGGGTAGGTCTCTTGTTGGGCAGGGGCTGATGAACACCACCTCCTACAACGCTGGGATGCATCCACTACTGGGCAGGGGTCTGTGTGTGTCAGGTATGCTGCTATTGGCATTAGGTATTCCTGTCCTTGGGCTGGTGACTAGCATTGTGACTGGAAGTGCATTGTATAGTGCGTAGGCCTGTTCCCTGTGTGAGGGTACTGTGTACGCCAACTGTGGTGTTGGGGCAGCCACTGACCAAGTGTATCCTTTGTCTCTTCCCCCCAGTTTTTTTTGTCACCCTGTCCTTTTGTGCATTATCCACCAGCAACGCCACCAACACCACTGCCTGCAGCACTGCCAGCAGCAGCCCCAGTGGACAGCCATCTAAGGCTGCAGGGCAAGGGCTGGAGCCTCCCCCCACTACTGGCATTCCGGATACCAGCACTGCCACCAGCAACGCCACCAGCACCACTGCCTGTAGCACCACTGCCTGCAGCACTGCCAGTAGCAGCAGCCCCAGTGGGCAGCTGTCCAAGGCTGCAGGGGATGGGCTGGAGCCTCCCCCCACCACTGCCAGCACCGCCAGCAGCCCCAGTGGGCAGCCGTCTGAGGCTGCAGGGGATTGGCTGGATCTTCCCCCCTTCACACAAAAATAGGTACACTGTTCCGAACACATAGAAAAATTCACATAAGCGAACCAATTCAACAGGAGCAAGAACACTCATGCATCACAATGGATGACTAGCATCATCATTGGGAAAGCTCCTCATCAGGCTGGTGCTGCAATGCCTGACGGGTTCCCCAGAACGAGGTGCTCTTAACCACTTCGCTCAGATCGTAGCTGTGACAAAAAGGAGGATAATTATCACTAGGATACCCAATTTTAAGTACCCGAGCGAATATTGGAGAGAATCAAAAGTTAAAATTGGTTTACCATCAACAAACAAAAATCATGGTTTTAATCAATAGTAAATGTGATGGTAACCAAGATTAAAAACAAAATAAGGAGTAATGGGTGATTGTTAATGCTCACCTACTCTCACTTAAAAATGTGGAGGATATAACCAATTATGGTTCCTCACACTCACAAGTCTACATGTTTTGCGTCTATGCGGTCCAGCCGGATCCAATGACGCTTCATCAGGACAAAAACCTTCTCCAAAGAGTATAAATATCAATAAAGTATGGAAAGAACAAAGTCACTTACTTAGTCCTACTTGTTAATTCAAAGGTTGCCCTAAATAAAAGTAAGTAGAGAAACCAATGTCAAATATAGTAAAATAATAATACACTCGCGAATTGGTGCGCCTGTGAAATGAAAAAGTGATCAAGTGACACACTCGTGTGAAAGATAAAGTAAAAGAAAATCAAGCTTACCATCCCTAATTTCAGGATAGAGCCCAAAAGGATCGCTGGCCAGTATCAGAAACTAAAATTCTGTAATTACAAGTCATGCATCACAATAGATAAAAAGTTCACCGACATCATGAGTTAGACAGGTAATGAACTCACAATAATGCATATCTGGAAGTTCCAGGCATCAAGTGCAGTTGAATCACTTAAATATGTTACTACCATACATCCTAGGGACCCCTCTAGATGTCAAATTAGTCAGCCTCAATCCCAGACCAAAATCAGTCGGTATGGAAATAAACATCATCTTTAAATAGTAATAGTTGCATAAATATCGGCGGGAAATACACCTTAAATAATGATATAAAAGTAAATGGAAGCGTGATAGGCAGCCAAATAGACCTGCGGTTTATCTGCTCAAACTCGAGCAGCCTTAGAAGTGAAGTAAACACAATCGGATTAGGCGACACACTCGAATGGAAAAGTGTTCTCTTTAGAGAATCACGCGGTCTATCTGCTCAAACTAGAGCAGCCTTAGAAGTGAAGTAAACACAATCGGATTAGGCGACACACTCGAAAGAAAAGGTGTTCTCATTAGAGAATCGCGCAGAGACTTACATCAGTTCCTTGATAGTAGGCAAGTAAACCTACCCCACCGGCGCGCGTCCTCCAAAAACGATGGCACGGTGTTCACCGGGGTTTTTTATCCCGATCTACTCTTCCACACCCGGAAGAAACTGCCGGCTCACGTGGCCATAGGCAGTGAAGACAGACTGCCTTTTAGTGTAAGGAGCTACTTCCATAGCAATTTGTATTCAGATACTACAACGTAGTGTACATAACGTGATGCAGTAAATGACAGCTTGTCCGAAGGTTGGATAACCAAAGTCAAATATGAAACAGAAGAAAATAAAATAAAGAAGAGTACTGATCGCTAGCAATAAAGGCGATTAACGTAATAGTTAGAAATACCTCTCGATACTAGGATATAGATAAAACAGAGTTGTTTTTTCAACTTTCGGACTTATTCTGCCCGATGAATCGTCAATCAATCTAAATGGCCCAAAATAATCTCAAACATTAACAGCAAAGGAAGTCAGATGGAAAAAATTGAAAATTTTTGGGTAAAAATGGTCAGGTGCCAGAAAAATCACCAAGGGTTGTTAACCACAAAAGGATCATAAAACTCTCCAATGATGTGTCTTAAGGTGAGAGAGTAGTCCATGGGATGTCATCATTTAGTTCCCGTAGTGATGTTCCCAATTTAAAAATCCATCTTTGTTCAATTCTGAAGAGTGAAGAGGGACCATTTGGAAGAGTTTTCGGGGCTTCTAAGACAACCCATTTGAGGTCGTCCGGAGAGTGTGTAGCATCCAAAAAATGGGAACTCAATTTTGTGGTCATTCTGCGACATCTAATATTACTTCTATGGTCGTTTATACGAATCTTAACTGGTCATGTGGTCATCCCTACATATCGTAAACCACATGGACAGGTAATCATATAGATACAATTTTTAGAATTGCAGTTCGTATGCTTCTTTAAAAACCACCTACCAATAGGGTCTAAGTCTATAAATGTGACTTTGCTAGTTAATGAGCAAACGTTGCAATTGCCACAAGGAAAATGGCCTACGACAGGTGGAAGATCCCACAGTGTCTGTTGTGTCGGGACGTCCCGACCTCGTGGACGTGTATGGATCACTATATCCTTAATGTTAGGAGTGCGTCTAAAGGCAAAAATGGGTCTCGGTATAACATCTCCGCCACTCTCCAAAATTGGCCAACGTTTATTAATCACTTTTTTAATGGTGTTTGACAAAGGCGTGAATGTGGTGACGCAGGTTATACATGACTGAGGAATTTTCTCATTTTTAGCCAAAAGAGAATCCCTATGGTTGTTTTTAGCTCTTTTACGGGCCATGTTGATAGTCTTAGTTGGATAATGTCGGTCATGAAGTTTCATTTGTAGGATATCTGCTTGTTTATCAAATTCATGTATGGAGCTGCAATTGAGTCTCAATCGAAGAAATTGACCCACTGGTAAGTTGTCTCTAAGAGCTTTCGGATGGTGACTATCATATAAAAGGAGACTGTTACGGTCAGTAGGTTTGTGATAGGTGGTTGTACTTAAAGAACCGTTACTAATAGTGATCATCAGATCCAAAAAGGGTAGTTGAGTGGTAGAAACTGAAGCTGTGAATTTTAGATATGGATCAAGGGAGTTGATCCAAGTAATAAATTTGTCAGTTTGAGTTAATGGTCCTTGCCAAATAATCAAGATGTCATCTATGTAACGTTTCCATAGACTAATATCTCTCTCAAAGGGGTTAGTTGTTGTCAGAATATATTTCTTCTCAAAATCGTACATATAGAGGTAGGCTAGGCTAGGAGCAAAAGTACTGCCCATTGATGTGCCTCTGATTTGATGAAAAAATTGTTCCTCAAACAGAAAATAATTCTCTGTTAAGGCCAAAGAAGCGCATTGCATAATGAACGTAATGGGTGTGGAGGTAGTGGAAGAGCTATTCCGTAGTGCTGATTCTACTACTCTTAAAGTTGCAGCTTGAGGGATGTTCGTATAAAGTGCTTCGACATCCAGGGTAACTAGAGCTTGTACTTCCGTACCCAAATCAACCGATTCAATTAAGTTGAGGACATCCTTGGTGTCTTGAAGATAGGTAGAAGACTGTCTTACAAGGGGCTGAAGAAAGTGATCACATAATATTGACAATGGTTAAAAAATGGAACCAATCCCTGATACGATGGGTCGACCAGGTGGGGGTTGAACGCCCTTGTGAATTTTAGGTAAGCAGTAAAAATACGGTATTCTCGGGTGTGCTGTATCCAGGAATTCTGCTTCCTTTGGGGAGATCCATGAATTGCTTTTCGCTTCCTCCAGAATACTTCTAATTTGGATTTGGAGTCTCTCGGTGGGATCTCTGGTAATCCTCATGTAGTATGTAGTGTCGCTCAAGAGGCGTAAACACTCACGTCTGTACTCAACTGTGTCCATAACCACAATTGCTCCACCTTTATCGGCTTGTTTGATCACAATATTAGGATCACTAGCTAGCTGATGTAATGCATGTTTCTCTCGCTTAGGAATATTAATATAAGGATGTTTAGGACATAGATGCGAAACGTCCGTCAATACTGCCTTTTCAAAAGTCAATATTTCACTAGGCATTGACATTGTTGGTGGTAAAAATGTGGACGGTTTTCTTAAACCAGTGTCATGTGTTGGTTCGACTGGTTTATCTTTGAAGAACACATGTAGGCGAATTTTGCGAAACAGTTGGGCTAATTCAATATGTAGGCGAAAAAGATCTTCATCAGGAGTAGGGACAAAGCCCAGACCCCTATTGAGGACGTTAGTCTCGTCAGCTGAGAGATCTCTTCGGGACAGATTGACCACTAAGTTCTGGGTGTGGGATTATTTGTGTGGCTCCTGGTCACCATTTGTGGTTCTTCCTTGGACCATTGGACCTGTCTGCCTCTTCCTCTTCTTCTGCCTCTGCCTCCGCCCCGGCCGTGGCCTAAAAAAGGCGAATATGGCATAAAGGGGCAGGGTTGCAGAAATGGAAAAGGTGGTTGCCAAGGTATAGGTTGATTCATGGAATAGGGGGAGTAATTATAAAAAGGTTGTGGTGTGTTCTCATCAGAGCTCCACCCATCAGATGATGATCTTCCCCCCACCACTGCCAGCACCGACACCAGCATTGCCACTGCCACCACTGAGCAGCTGTCACCGCTAGCGGGCAGTGTGTAGTCCTGTCTCCATGCACTGTAGTCCGTCCTGGATCCTGCAAATCCTGTGGGTGTGACACCCAGGTGAGAGACTGTGACCTTGCACTCCCCAAGTGCTGTATCACAGGGCACAAAGCCCCCTCCAGAACCAGTGGAAGAAGCCATCCACTCACCCCCTCCTTGCCAGGATGAAGCACACTGGGCACAAGGCCCTCTCCAGAACCAGTGGAAGAAGCCATCCACTCACCCCCTCCTTGCCAGGATGAAGCACACTGGGCACAAGGCTCCCTTCAGAACCAGTGGAAGAAGCCATCCACTCACCCCCTCCTTGCCAGGATGAGGCACACTGGGCACAAAGCCTCCTCTAGAACCAGTGGAGGAGCCATCCACTTGAGAGACTGTAGCTCTGCACTCCCCAGGACCAAGCAGTGGGCAAACCACCCACTTGAGATACTGTAGCCTTGCACTCCCCAGGACCAAGCAGTGGGCAAACTACCCACTAGTCAGACTGTGGCTTTGCACTCCCCGGGACTAAGCAGTGGGCAGACCACCCACTAGTGAGACTATGGCTTTGCACTCCCTGGGACCAAGCAGTGGGCAGACCACCCACAAGAGAGACTGTGGCTTTGTACTCCCCAGGACCAAGCAGCGGGCAGACCACCCACTAGACAGACTGTGGCTTTGCTCTCCCCAGTACCAAGCAGTGGGCAGACCACCCACTAGAGAGACTGTGGCTTTGCACTCCCCAGGACCAAGCAGTGGGCACACCACCCACTTGAGAGACTGTGGCCTTTCACTCCCCAGGACATCGCACAGGGCATGTAGCCCCCATCAGTACCATCTTCCAGCTGAGGTGCCCCTCCTGTTCCCCGTTCCCCCGAGGTGCCTGTGTATTTTTTACCTGATGCCCCTGCGGCGTTCTCTCCATGTTGTTGCAGGAGTCAAGTGGGGCCTTGGCCTATGTGATGTGGCCCTGTGGCCCACAGACATTGTGGACTGGGATGTGTCCCTCCATTTGTATATATGTATATACTATTTTGATTATGAAGCATAAATTTCTACAATTTTATATTATTATACTCACTTTAATCAATTCCTTTTGTTGTCCTTGCATTATTCCTGAGGGGTAGGGGGTAGATATTTTTTATTGCTGCATCAGTTTATGTGTGTGGTGTTGGGGTGGGGGTGTTGTGTGTATCACTCTATTTTTTCTCCCCCTCCCCTGTGTGCTAGGTGGCAGTACTCACCGTGGTCGTCTTTGCCGGCATTGTTGTTCATAGTGTAGAAGGAGATAGACGAGAATGGGGAACACCTGCAACTCGGGCTCCATGGTGGCATGGTTCTTCCTTGTGTCTCCAGGGGTGACTCCTTTGGCTTCTGTGTTCTGCTTCTGCAGTGCTTTTGATGCCATTGGTACCACCCCGGAAAAGGTGGCAGATAGGTGTGTCATAATAGTGTGGGCGGTACATCGTCTTCTGCCTGGCTGTTGGCGGTTACCGCTGTGTTGCTTGTTGCTACCGCCATGGGGGTCAGTGTGTTAAAGTGGCTGTCTGTGAGCAGTTTCCACCATGGTCATAATTCCATTTTGGTTACCGCCAGCCTGTTGGCGATATTACTGCTGCTTTATCACCGACCGCTAGGGTTGTAATGAGGGCTATGGTGTGCCTTCTGAGTGCGCTGCCAGCACTGACAGTGTGGAGGCATTGGCCTCGACTCTCAGGGAGAGCTGAGGCCAATGCTGCCACACTGACGGTGCCGGCCAGCCCAGCGGGGAAGAAATAATGAGCGGTACGGAGTCCATCTCCTCCAATTCCTCCACCTCTAGTTCACCAATGTTTACCTCTCAGACCTCCCTCAATTTCAATAGGGAGTTGGGGGCATTGTTCAATAGCTTCCTGTATGCCAGTTTAATCACTTTCTCGTGAAGTGGCTCTGACAGCAGTCTATCCTCTAGTGGTGAGGCATCTTCCAGCAGCGTGCCCCACCCCGCAAGTACCGGTAGTACAAGATGCAGCAGGTGGTATTGAAAGATTTCTTTGGATGCCATCTCATATTCCCCCCACAGAGCCTCCTAGGATACTAGGTGCTCCCCTCTCCACTTGTCCCCCAATGTTCAAATGCTGAGCCTAAAAGGCCTCTGAGTTACCCAACCTCAGCCAGCATATCACAATTTTTCAGAGCGGGGTCATCATTGTGGGCCTCCCCAGCCAACCCTGGAATATTTCTGCCACACTCCAAATGGATGCTTTGACCCACATCAATGATGTGAGAGACATGCAACCTCTCCTGGAATATATAATGCACTTGGGTACCCAAGGACCCAGAGCCCTATGATCTGCCCTGAAAGAGGGCTCTGTCAGGGGAATGAAGGCCCACTCATTAATATTTATCAATTGGGAAGCCCAATAATACTTCTCTACTTCAGGAAGGGCAATGCCTCCATCATACCATCTCCTTGTGAGTTTTTTGAGTGCTATCCTGGCCTCCCCCCTATTCCATAAGAGCATTACAACTATCTGGTTGACCCTCTTAGGAAACTGGGTCGGATCTCAATACCACATTTTTTGTAGTACGTAAAGTTGTTTAGTCAGGGTAATCTTTTTGTACATTGCTGCTCTCCCAAGAAGCAAGAGTGGGAGTGTTCTCCAATGTTGCACATCCACCCTAAACTATGCCAGAATGGATAAGAGGTTGACTGCGATGAAAAGACCAGGACACTTAGGGCCTCATTAGGAATTTGGTGTCAGACTGAGCCAACTGCCAAAACCATAGGGAGGAGGCTGCCATCATACCGGTGGCTTCATCCATAGTCTTATTATGATGTTTCCACCAAGCCGACTGTCGTAAAAATTGTATAAATGCCATGGCATTGGCCGAGGTCAATTCTGTGGCACACCACCAGTCTGCAGTGCAGACAGTGTGCATTCCGAAGGTGCTGGAAGAGGAGCACCCGGACTGCCCACAGGCAGTGCAGAGTCCCCTCTAGTGGCCCCCAGCACTGGCTTTCTGCCAAGCTTTTGATGGCGGGACCCCTCCATGATCCTGCTGGTGATAGCAGTCTGAGCGCCAGGGTAGTAACCTGGCATTTGGACCACCAAAAGTGCGGTGGTCCGACCGCCACCACGGATTTGGCAGTCCTAGCACCACCAAACTTGTAATGAGGTCATTTGTAACATAGAGGCCAATATATTTTAAGCCCACTTCCTGTACCACCAATCTTCCGGGAGGCTCTGCCTCATGGTCCATCCACACAGGGGTAATGAGGAATTTTCCTCAAGTTATCGTGTATCCAAAAAATGTCCAGTAAAGATGGAAGAGTTATGTTCAGGAGGATATAATAGGCATGGTGGGAGATTGTATCCTCTCCTCCTGCTCCCCAGTCCAGACCACTGAATATGTGACAGAACAACTAGGTCCTAAACAACTATAGCCTAAACCACTACTGCTAAACAACTAAAAAGTCTCTACAACTAAGTACTGAACAACTACTGTCTAAACAACAATTGTGTCTGAATAACAATTGCCTGAACAACTAATATATATATATATTCTAAACAACTAATAAACCATAAAAACCAAAAGGAAAACCTTACCTTAAAATTAGTTGTTCAGGCAATTGTTATTCAGGCACAATTGTTGTTTAGACAGTAGTTGTTCAGTACTTAGTTGTAGAGACTTTTTAGTTGTTTAGCAGTAGTGGTTCAGGCAAGTAGTGGTTTAGCAAAAACAACAAGTGATGGACGGAATGCTAAACATTGTCAAACACTCACCCCCAGTCATAGATCTGGGTTTAATCCATCGTTCTTTTGCTCACCATGCCACCCCAGTTTGGACCCAGCCATATGCAAATCAGTCTTGACCCTGTTCCTCATGGGAACAGTCCAGACCGAACTGCCAAACCAGGTCCTCACTGGACCGGAAACAAGCATCCTGGGACCGGTTTCGGGGTTTCACCCCTCATCAGCCAGGCTAGCTTGAATCCAGTGGCATGGGAAGCACGGGACCCACGTCTGGGCATACCCTTCCCACTTAGGGTGACAAAGCAAAAACAACAAGTGATGGACGGAATGCTGAACATTGTCAAACACTCACCCCCAGTCATAGATCTGGGTTTAATCCATCGTTCTTTTGCTCACCATGCCACCCCAGTTTGGACCCAGCCATATGCAAATCAGTCTTGACCCTGTTCCTCATGGGAACAGTCCAGACCGAACTGCCAAGCCAGGTCCTCACTGGACCGGAAACAAGCATCCTGGGACCGGTTTCGGGGTTTCACCCCTCATCAGCCAAGCTAGCTTGAATCCAGTGGCATGGGAAGCACGGGACCCACGTCTGGGCATACCCTTCCCACTTAGGGTGACAAAGCAAAAACAACAAGTGATGGACGGAATGCTGAAAATTGTCAAACACTCACCCCCAGTCATAGATCTGGGTTTAATACATCGTTCTTTTGCTCACCATGCCACCCCAGTTTGGACCCAGCCATATGCAAATCAGTCTTGACCCTGTTCCTCATGGGAACAGTCCAGACCGAACTGCCAAGCCAGGTCCTCACTGGACCGGAAACAAGCATCCTGGGACCGGTTTCGGGGTTTCACCCCTCATCAGCCAGGCTAGCTTGAATCCAGTGGCATGGGAAGCACGGGACCCACGTCTGGGCATACCCTTCCCACTTAGGGTGACAAAGCAAAAACAACAAGTGATGGATGGAATGCTGAACATTGTCAAACACTCACCCCCAGTCATAGATCTGGGTTTAATCCATCGTTCTTTTGCTCACCATGCCACCCCAGTTTGGACCCAGCCATATGCAAATCAGTCTTGACCCTGTTCCTCATGGGAACAGTCCAGACCGAACTGCCAAGCCAGGTCCTCACTGGACCGGAAACAAGCATCCTGGGACCGGTTTCGGGGTTTCACCCCTCATCAGCCAGGCTAGCTTGAATCCAGTGGCATGGGGAAGCACGGGACCCACGTCTGGGCATACCCTTCCCACTTAGGGTGACAAAGCAAAAACAACAAGTGATGGACGGAATGCTGAACATTGTCAAACACTCACCCCCAGTCATAGATCTGGGTTTAATCCATCGTTCTTTTGCTCACCATGCCACCCCAGTTTGGACCCAGCCATATGCAAATCAGTCTTGACCCTGTTCCTCATGGGAACAGTCCAGACCGAACTGCCAAGCCAGGTCCTCACTGGACCGGAAACAAGCATCCTGGGACCGGTTTCGGGGTTTCACCCCTCATCAGCCAGGCTAGCTTGAATCCAGTGGCATGGGAAGCAGTAGTGGTTTAGACCTAGTTGTTCAGGATGTTTCCCCAGACCACTCACTAATGGATCATCATGAATTCAGCATACATGTGGTTCCAATACCAGGGAGAACAGCATCAGTGACAGTGGACAGCCTTGTCTAGTGCCCCAATGCAGAGGGAATGGACTAGATGGTACTCTGTTAAATCTCGTCTGCACTAACTATTTGCTGTATTGAAACTTAACCCATCTAAATAGTTAGGACCAAACCCCATCCTCTCCCACATATACTCCCACTGAAGAATGTAGAACGCCTTGGTCGCTTCTAGTGACAGGACCACTGCCATTTTGGTTTATGTCTTGGTACCCTTAGTGCAGAAGTATAACCATCTGAGATTTAACCACATCCCTTTATTTGGCATAAAGTAAGATTAATCAGGGTGTATTAACATCTGTATGACTCTTCTCAACTGGGTAGCCAAGAGTTTGGTGAGAATTTTACACTCCTTATTTAGGAGAGATATCGGCCTGTAGGAGGCACACATTTTATTGGGCTCCCCTTCCTTATTGATTGCTACAATGGTGGTCAACCTCCGGTCACACGGGAGGACACCCTGGCATCAAGCTTCTCTAATCATTTTTCTGAGATGCAGGACCAACCTGCATGCCAATTTCCTATAGCGCTCTGCCACTAGGCCATTCGGACCCTGTACTTTTCCCATCTGGATGCCCCAATAGCTAGTCTGATCTCCTCTTTGCCAATATCTGCCTCCACATCCTGTCTCACCTTGGCTGTGAGCCCCCGTACATTAAAATCTTTTAAAAACTCCTAATATACTTTTCAGATACCATGGTGGACTTGCTATACAGGGAATTGTAGTATTTCACAAATTCCTCTGCAATGCCCCATTTTCCTTGATCACTCCTCCTGTCTCTGTCTGCAGGTCATGGAATCAGCTTCTCTCCCTTGTACTCAACCAAGCCAGAAGCTGCCCTACCTTATCACCCACCTCATTGTGGGCAGCATTCTCTGACAGGTCTCTATATTCTTTTTGCTTAAATCGGAGCTTGCTGTGTCTCTCTGGCATAAGGGGCCCCCCTATTGACTTCCAGTTCTAATATGTTTCCCTCCAGGCAACCCACCTTTTCCTGTCTTCTCTTTTTTCACCCACTATTAGTGGCATGACACGGCCCCTCAGGATCATCTTATAGGGCTCCCACAGTCTGACCACTGACTCCACTGTACCCACATTTTCTTGAATTAAGTTTGGTGCCATCATTTCTGCTGTCCATATTGATTTCATTTTCTAGGTATCAAGGGTCCAATTACCCCATCACCCTAAGTACCTGAAAAAAGATTATGAGACTCCACCCAAAGAGTTGCCTGGTCTGACGTTCATCTGGCCATAATTCTGACGTTCCTGAAACCTGCCAGAGATGTATATGTAGTAAGGAAGTAATCTTTTTGTGTTAAAGTACGGTGGGACCCATAGTATGTGAATTGTTTTTTTTCCAAGGGTTGAGAGTCAGCCATAATTCTCCAGCTCTATTTACTCCAGAAAGGCTGACAATACCCATGTTGGGTACCAGTAGCCTATTGCCCCATAGATTCCCATTCTACTTCAGTATCAAGGATATGATTGAGGTAACCCACTAGAAAAAGAATCCTAACCAGGAACTGGAGCAGGACATCCCTTGTTTCTCCCAGTGTTTGTACTTTCTATGGAGATGGAATACACACACACACACACATTTAAGGTTATCCCATTTCATGTATCTGATTGGACTACGTATCTCCCCGACCATCAACCCAGGTGCAATGCGGAGTAAAAGGTGGTAGCTATCAAACATCTTAATCTCTGTCCCCTTCAGGTGAATTTTTTGCAGCAGTGCAATGTCTGGACTATGTCGGCCCAATCTTTGAATAACAATCCCTCTCTTAAATTTACTCCTCAGGTCATTCATGTTCCAAGACATAAATGTTAATTTACCCCCCTACTTACCCTCCCTACATTCCTATGGGAGTGCGGCTCTGTGAGATATTGACAGTAAAGCCTGTGTAGTCCTAGGTCATCCAGCCCCACTGTATCTCCTTACCGGAAGTAAGGCTATGAAACATAAGTGTCCAAATGACATGGTAACTATGACTTTGGAACACTCAGCACTGCATATGTGCCATCCTCTGGCTGATCTACTGTCATTGGACTGCCACCTCCAGTGCTTGCTTTAGGCTGTCTGTCCTGGTTCAATGCTCAAAAACTCTGCTAGAAAATAGACGTTTGGGATGGGCACCTTCTAAGTATCATTTGAGAAGTTCTTTGCCCACACATAACTTATGTAGCATTCTATGCTTGTAAGCTTTTGGTATAGAGATGCAACGTGTGCCTCCTTGTGACCAAATAATTAAAAAACTAACCCTTTGAAGGTTCAAGTTTGGTGTAATTCCTTTCACCATTTTTTCTGAAATGGAAAGCAAAATTTGCATTGTGCTTTACAGTGGGAAAACTGTTTTTTGACACCGTCACTCCTGTGGACAAATCTACATGAAACTTATAGGAATGAGACTGCTTGATTTTTGGGTGGCAGCACCACTCAGTATGGGAGTCTGAGGGGCTCATTACGACTTTGGCGGGTGGCGGAGGCCGCCTGCCAAAGTCCAGTGTCGGGAAGAACACCATTGTGGCCGTCCCTCTGTGGGCCCTATTACAAGTTTACCGCTGGCCCAGCAGGAAACTCACCACAACCTTGACGCTGGCTTATAATCGAGGCGGTAGCAATGTTGCAGTGCCTCGGGTGCCATAGCTCTTGTCTCGCTTTTCACTGCCCATAATTCGGCCAGTGAAAAGCATGATAGGGCTGTCCATGGGGGCTCCTGCACTACCCATGCCAAGTGAACATGTTGCATGGAACCCTTATAGGGCTAAGGTTGTGTAGTCGCTAGAACCACATCACAACAGTCAGTTCATTTTTACCTGGCCTGTGGCGTCTGGGTGCTCTGATGTCCTGGCTGTCTGTGGGGCTGAAGGGGACTCAAATTGAAGTCAATGGAAGGAAGCCATTGGTGACAAACGACCACTTAGAGGTTGAGCTGGGGGAACCCTTACACAATAAGGGTTGTGTGGGTCCAGTACTAAGCCAGAGCTGTCAATTTATTTCTACCGGTTCCATTGGGTCACGGTACAAAGTTGTTCTGGCTGTCCATAGTGCTGAACAGGGCTTGCCTTGTTTTTACCGCTTACTCAGTGGTGCTGACAAAGAGATGCCAAGTCTTAGCTGGCCCTGGGTTGCAGATGTCAGATGCAGGTTGCACATTGTGCCTTGCGCCTGGAGTGTCGAATGTGGAGGCTAGTTATCAGGCTGGCAACCAACAAGCCTTGGCAACTGTAAAGGTATTGAAATACTTTGGGACCTTCACAGGGTCCAGGGGAGCCGTGTAGCAGCCAGAAACTTGGAGGTAGTAGAACTCTCAGAAGACACTGAACTACCTGGCTTTTGTTGATCCCACAGTGTGCCCGATGTCCAGTGAAACTTCGGATCCTGTGAGCATTTTTACTGGTGCGGTCAGTCCAAGGGACTCTGAGGGTGCTTCTGGCTTCCACAAGGGTCCTTCTGGTCAGGAGTGATGAGTTTCAGCCAAGGATAAGGATTGTTCATGCAGTTCCCAGTCTTTTGCCTCAGTAACAGAGTATCCCTTCTTGGGCTTGGTACAGTGGGCAGAGTCCAGTTGTCAGTCATGCAGAGCTCCTCTTTGTCCTTCTTTGCAGTTGGTTGGTCAGGGCCAGGGTTCTGGTGTCAGGGGTGTCCCTTAATGCCTGTATTTTGGGGAGCTAGGAGTGTAGAGACTAGTGGTCAATAGTCAGCTAGCTCCTACAGCTAATCCACACCAGAGGTGACGACATCCAGTTGGCTATGTCACCTTTAGCTACCCAGAACCCTCTATTCTGCTCACCCTAGAGTTGAGGTCTAAAGTAGTGATAGCTATACTAAGCTATACTAAGATACATTCACAAAACCACATGTGTAATTTTCACACTGGTTTGCATTTGGGTAAGCTATTTGTCATGTGTTCTGTGTCAGATCTCATATTGCACATTAATGTGAGAAGTTGGGGTGGGGTCGCAAAACAGCCTGACTAAAGAATATAATTTAGGCAGATCCTAATTTGAGACCCTTTGAAAATGGCTGCAAATGCCAGCATAGTAACCTGTAAAGCACTGCAAATCATTTGTCTATCCATAAAATGTATAGGTGCTGCTTTTAAAATAATATTTCCTTTTAGGGACCACATCAGTGAAAGTATGCAGTGGTGCCCTCAAACGCTACTTGCTCCACCAAAAACTGTTTACCGTGATTGCCAAAGGGAAAGCTGTCCCAATTAAGGAATGCAAGAACAACAGACACAACTTTTTTTTAAACACACTTTATTGATCTTTATTCATAACATTAAAGGCACATTGGGAGTTCTGACTACTGTATGTCATGATTTTGTAACATGTGTATTTGTATTTTCAATTACAGTCTCTCATACCTGGGACACAAGTACACACATTACACACTAATCAATGCATACCTTTTAGGTATGATCTATGGTTATCTAATTATGTTTCCAGTGTTGATGTTACCCCTCTCCTCCTGCCATCTTTCAGTGTCAGTCCTCCCATTGCGATTGCCTATTCCTGTCCCCCAACCCCCCTTGTGCACCATGCAGCTCCGAATTGTCAATGTGTGCCTGATGTGCGTTGCTGTGTCAGGTGTCTCCGAGCGGGTTCTCCCCCACTCAGCTCTACTTCCCGCTATAAGGGTACTAGGTATTGAGGAATCATCTGTCAGGTATCTGAGGCAGTGACCTTCAAGGGGATGGAGGATCCTTCCGAGGAATGTCACCCAGATGTTCCGGGTCATATACTAGCATGCCCCATGCTTGGGCCCTTTATATCAGCCATTGACCCCGTTTAGCTTCTCCGTATCTCACTGTCTCCTCTGCTTTTGCCCAATTTCTGCAACTCTGATCTCCAAGTCACATTCTGGGTACCCCTTGTTGCTTTACAATTCTTCACTATTTCCCTCTCAGCCAGTAGAAGAGCTAAGTCTTGGAATTGGTTAGTCACTTTATGACGAGACGTGTGGGTGTAACTGCTGTGCAAACAGTGTCTGGGATCATAGGGAACCTTATGATCGATGATTCCCATTAATGTGTTGACAATGGAGCCCCAGAACTCCCCCAAAGTTGGACAAGCCCAGAACATATGCAACAATTCTTTTGCTTCCTCACCACATCTCAGATGTCTGACCTCTACCAGACTAAAATGCCTCCGAAGCCTGTTAGGCATCAAATATGCAATATGCAGGACGTATAAATTTATGAGCTTAAACCGAGCATTTCTAGAGACCTTAGGGAATCAGGTCAGTATGTCCCCCCAAGTTCCATAATTAAGGTGCCCAAGTCCTCTTCCCATTTTCGTTTGAGAGCCATGAGCGGATGGCATAGCGCTGCCCGTATTTTGCCACATAGGCATGTCACTGCTTTATGTGTATCAGTTGCACTCGTCAGATACTGACAGACACCTGAAAGGGGATTCTCTGAGCGTCTCCCTTCCATTGCCCGACGATCGCCTCAGTGATCGTTCCATGAAGAAGAAAGTGTCCTTGGGGCAGACTATATCTATATCATAATTCCTTGAAAGGTAAGAGGGAGTCAGCTCTATACAAGGCCCCCACGGAGGTCGCCCCCACCTCTATCCTGCTCAAAAGTCTTCTCCAATCACCCCCATGAGGCAGCACCGACAAACAATGTAATGGGGTCTCAGGAGCATAAGGTGTGACACACTTTGATCTGAAATGATATCGCAGCCAACAATTGCACATTACCTTCAACTCGATGGCGCTAGATGTAGCTGGGGGACTCAGACGGAGTTAAATTTTGTCTAATGACTGAAGGTCCGGAGTAAAGGGGGAGACCTTCCTGTCTGACATCATGCGATTGGCTATCCACTGGGTCAGCCACTGCAATTGTCCCACCCAAAAATATGCCTCAAAGTCAGGAAAGGTCAGCGCCCATACACCACCGGCCTCTGCAGCACAGTGAGTGCAAGATGCCAGAGCTCCACAGGAAGCCAATAATCAGTGAGTTCAACTCATTGAAGAAAGGTCTTGGGATCCATATTGAGAGAGTGATAACAAAATATAGTAAGCGGGTAGGGTGATCATTTTCAGCAGTGCAACCTACCCCGTTACTGGGTGGGGGGTAATGATTCCCAGAGGGACATGTAACTGAGGATCCCACATAGTGTCCGCCCCACAATCTCCTCCGTGAGATCAGTTTGATTATGATAAACATGCGCTCCCAAGTAAGCCAGGCAGCGCGGTTTCTACTGTAGGTTGCTAAGGTCTGGAGGGGGTTCCCAGCCCTCCATCACAGGGAATAAGCTAGACTTTCAGCAATTCACTCGGAGCCCGATATAGAGCTAAAACAGTCCAATAAGTGCCTCGCTCTTTAAAGGGCACCCTCTGCATCACCTAGAGATAGCAGAAAATCATATGCATATCGCTCAATATAATGGTTGCACTCCTCCACCCTCAGGCCTCTGTAAGCGTGTCCCTCTTGAGCAATGCATGCAAGTGGCTCAATAGCAAGGGCAAAAAGCAGGGGGGTCACGGACAGCCCTGCCTGGTCTCTCTCTCCACCGATGGTCTTCTGATATGGTTCCACTTGTGCGGACTCTGGCCTGTGGCATTGTGTAAAATAATTGAGCCCAGGTGACGAATTGTTTGCCAAGGCCAAAGTTACGTAACACTTCATACAGGTACTGCCATTCTAAGTTATCAAAAGCTTTCTAAAAATCTATAGCGAAGATCACTGCGCTATTCTTATCATAAGTGTCATCATCTAGTAAGGAAAATAGGTGGCATATGTAAAGGGCTATATGTCACCTGGGGATGAATCCTGCCTGATCTCTGTGGACCATGCATGGCACATGATGCAATAGGTAAGTGGCTAGCATTTTGCTTAGTATCTCCACTGACAGCATTGATAAAGGTTGGTAAGAAACTACATCAGTGGATGGTTTCTGATGGCTGCCCTCACCTCAGAAAGCATGATTGCTGCTGCCAAGGAGTCCGATTCTTGTTTCAAGACTGTTGGGAGGGTGAGATGTGATATGAAACCTTGGATGTCTGCCATAGATGGTCGAACTTTACTGGTGTAAAGGGCGAGGTCCGAGCAGAATTCCCAATTAATTGCAGAATTACACTGCCTGGCCCGAGGGCGTGCACAGTTTGAATATGACTGAACCTCTGTTTGCTAGGTTCGCCAGACACACCAGAAGGGAGCTTGCACGGTCACCCTCTGAATGTGTGTGTGCATATAAGCTTTATGATCGTAGCAGCGCAGCCTTTTGACCTCTACCGCCATTTTCTTTCGGGCTTCTGGAACTAATGCCTGAAAATCTGGGTCGTCCGGGCACCTCTACTCTAGCATTTGCAACTCTTGCTCCACCTTCTCTATGTCATGAAGTAATATGTTTCATTTCCCTTAGCCGCTGAAATGCAGCATCCTCTAATTACTGTTTAAAAGCATACCATTCTGTCAGTCTTGAGTCTGTCGATCCCCCATTTGCCTTAAAATAAGCTGTTATGTCAGAACAAATGGTGTCCTTAAAGCCCTGATCTTCTAGGAGGGTCGGGTGCGGGACCATCTAAGTCCCAACAATCAGAGATTATGGTCCAAAATTTTTCTGGTCAGGCATTTGGTCAGCTGTGCCAGCTCATGGGTGTCTGGTGAGCACAAGACGATATCTAAATGCACACATGTGGGCCATACAGTGGGGAGTAAAATGAGTAATCCCTCCCCTCTGGGTGATGAGCTCACCAAGAGTCAGTTATCCCTTATTCCCTCTGCCAGTTCCGTATAGTGCCAGAAGCTTGAGCAGTCAGGGAATGCTGCCGTGGGGTGTGTGGTCTATCTAAGTTGTGTCAGAGATGCAATTACAATCCCCATCTAGTAGTATAGGTCCCATGAAGTGTGTGGTCAGACATTCAGATGGGGACATCAGAAATCCTGAGTGGTCAGTGTTAGGGCCGTAGATGCTCCTGCTTTACTATGTCTCACCCATCTAACTTCCCAATTACTATGACATAGCATACCAGAAGGTCTATGATGGAAGCGGTGTGTTGATATGGAACCCCAGGTTTAATCCATAGAAGGGCCCCACTGCATAAGCAGAGTAAATGGTACAATAGACTTGACCTTTGCATCTTTGTTGGAGTGCATGCCACTCTATGGCATCCAAGTGGGTCTCCTGTAACAGAGCTATGTGGATACCTCGGCTACTGAGATGTGAAAATATCTTATGCCGTTTGACCATTGAGTGCATTCCCCTGACAGTCCATGTCAGAACCTTAACATTCAGGGTGGTATCTATAGAGTGTGTAAAGTGGAGCATACTGGGAGCTGCAGAGGTTTGGATTCCATCTCCAAGAGAACCCTTCTCACAGCAAGTCTGATGTGTAACAGGTGTAGGCATAACAAAACAGTCTCCTCTTTAACTAAAAAACACTCTTCTTAACTCTCAGTCCCCAGGACAAGAGGTGTAACAATCTTGTCCAAACTATCAAACAACCAATAATCAAACATGTTCATGCCTTATAACGTTCAGGCCAAGGTTTGCAGGTGGGGGGGTGATAGTTCAGGTGTTCTGCAATGCTTGGCTCCGGGCATCTCCGGCTCCCACCCAACCCCCCGGGGTAGACCATTTGGGCCCGGACGAGGTTGTAGTTCCATCTAGGACCATGCATCCTGAGGTGCAGAAACAATGTATACACCCGTCAGAGTTACCACTCGGAGTCATGCAGGAAACTGCATGGAACATTCTACCCCAAGTTCCCAAAGTTTCCTCTTCACATTGGTGAATGCAGTTGTCTGGCACTGCACTTCTCTGGAGAAATCTGGGAATATTGTTCTCCATCATCAGGTACCCTCGTAGTCTTGCTTGTTGTAGAATGTAATCCCAATCCTTGAAATGAAGAAGCCGCGCTACCACCTGCCTCAGTGGAGAGCGGGTGAAATGGCTGAGCCAACACTCTATGGGCCTTGCCCTTAGGGCAAAGAAGGTGGATAGATCCTCCGGGGATACCATGTTTCTGTACCAATCTTCCAGGTATTCTTCCATGCACCTTCTGAGATCCCTACCACTCTGATATTATTGTGTCATGCCCTGTTCTCTGCATCTCTTACTCTGCTCTAATGTGTAGTTAAGTGGGTTTCAACTGAGGTTATGTGGCCACCAGCCAGTGCCAATGCAGGGGTTGCCTCTGACAGTTCCCTTTCAGTCGTGGTGACCCTCTCTTCCAATCAACGATGTCTGTCCCATAAAAGTCCCAGATCAGGCTCATGGTGTCAATTTTGAACTCAAGGGCCACTCTGGACACAGCTATGGCCTGTAGGACGTCTTGGAGTGTAGGGCGCTATCATCATTGTCACTGGCGGCGTTTGCTCCGAGTCACAGCTGGCTGCTCTCAGCTACTGGGGCCCGCCAAGGGCCCTGTATCTTCTTTTCAGGGCTTTGCCCTTGGTGTTCTTTTGCGCCACCTACAACCAACCTCTGCAGTGTGGCATCCCTACGACAACCTAAGATGGGCAATGTCTTCTTCTAACATTTAACTCACGGGCAGGGTGAGTTGCACTTCCATCGGTCTGGGGTCCCCCAGCGCAGTCAGGTTCACTCTCCCAGGTGCTCATGGAGTAAAGGAGCAAGCTGCAATTGGGCGCTGGAAGCTGAGCTTCCAGTGCCTGAGGGAAGGCCTCTGGTGAGGTCAGTGCGCGAATGCGCGTTGTCATTAAACGCCACAGGGGGGTCACGGGGGCGAGGTGGAAGGGGAAGCGATTCCCCTTCCATCCCTGCCTAGGGGAGGGGTGTGCCTGGCCATCGGGGGTGAGCGGGGGCCCATAGCAGGACGAGGTGATCTTGTCCAAGGCTCCGGGGAACCGGCGCCTTGGATGAGATCACCTCGTCCTGGGCACAGTAGGGGTTAAGGGAAGCTACACCTGCTCAAGCAGATGACAACCCTCTTTTTCTAAATAAAGCACTTTTTCTGTTTAAGTAAGCAGATCATTCTGTCATCAAAAACAAGTAGAGCTTCACAGAACACACTTCTCCAGGGGTACAAATCTCACCATAGGCAGTAAGAACAAGATCAGTTGTGCAATTATTATTTTTTCTGGCTTTTAACACAGTTCTTGTTCCTTCTTCTTTACAAAGTGAACAATTATTGTGTTCCTCTTCCATATACTTTGTGACATGACACTTCTGTTCTTCAGAAATTCTATTGTCCATTTTCCACCTAGACAAAGACAAGAAAACCAAAAAATCTACTCTAAAGTTTTTTTTACATTTCTCACCACACTCATATAGATATATGCACTGCATCACTGTTTTCATATTATTTTCTCTTGAAGAATTCAACACGCTCAACCAGTGAATTTGTTTCACGATTAAATTATAACATGCCATCAAACTTGTTTCTGTAACAGTTTATTAAGTAATACATTCCACTAGACACATTTTTCCTGACAGTAAGTACAGTGTTTTACTCTAGAAATATCATTATCTTCACTCAAAAATCTCATTGGGATAAAATATTTGTACAGTAAGAGTCATAAAAACACTAGGCTTTATGTTAACAGATTGTAGATTCTTTGTTTTATAATTTCAGAAACATTGCCTCTTTTACATACAACTTCATACAGAGTGAACACTTCATTCTTTAACACAATATCCAATATTTGGTTTTCTCTCTACATTCTATACTCTAAAACTCAAAATATATATTAAAACATTTGCACCTCTCCAGATAGCTAAATCACCTAAACTTAGAGCAGTTTGTTTCTTATATGCAGCTGAATACACCAGTCCATCTCAGTTCCAAATTCATTCCCTTCTGTTGAGTATAACTCCATCAGTCTTCTTTCTCCTCCAAATCGTAAAGAACATTGTGAACTATCTCTGGACCCAATCACAACACAGCATTTATTTAACCATGCAATACAAATGGTAGCTGTTGGTTGAGCCTTGGGCTTTTTTTTTACTTCTTTCCATAACATCTTGCTGTACTCTCACAAGATCGTAATACATCTTGTGGCAAGCCTAGTAATTTTACATGCTGGACTTGCAAGAGGCTTGCAGTATCAAAAAACACCTTGTGGAATGGGAGTGAGTTACAATTACCTTAGGGCATGAGTTATACTTACTTGAGATAACGCTAACTATAACTGCTGAATTTCTATTGTTTCATGCGTGTAAAATGTGACCCTAACTATAACGTCCCTGTAACCTTTGGTTCTGTTAGCAAATTGTTCAGATTTTTTAACGTAAAGTAATATTCAATTACCATACATTAATCCAACTTCTGTCACACACAGACAGGCCCTTTGGCCTACCTACTGCATGCAGTCAACCCTACACCCTGCATGGCTGACCCTGTAGCTGACCCTTTACATGCAGCCTACAGGCATGCATGGGAGGAGGCCGGCAGTAGGGCCTGGCCTGTGACCATGCCCTGACGCCAATCACCTAAAAAGCAGTCAATGAAGGTGGGGGATATGCACCCCCCTTCTTAGGCCAATTGCAGCCTCCGGGACCCCTTCTCCCATGGCCTGACCACTACATAGAGGGTGCCCTGTAGCTCACCCAGGGCACCAAGTTACTGTTTGTTGGAGCCTGCGAGGGAAGCACCAGTGACCCTCAACCCCAGCTGGCTCCCTGCCTCCTGTGGGAGCCAGCATTGCTCCTGTCTGCAAGGAGCAGCTTATAATCGTACTCCTTGTGTGCAGGAGCAAGTTTTTCATCTTTTTCTCTGCTCGCTTTACACTGGAGGAAGGAAACAGATAAAAAATCAACTCCCAGCAGGCGGGAGCATTTTACATGTTCCCACCAGCTAGGAACAGACTTACTCTCTGCTCTTGCTTGACGGGAGCATTCAAAAAGACCCCACCAAGCATAAGCAAACAGCGGGTAGGGAAACTGCTATGTCAGGACATGGCAGGAGGCAGCTATTGGGGTGTGGCTCTCCCCAGGGTCATTAATGGCTCCAAGAAGGAGGGCCAGCATGGCCCAACTCCTTTTGAAAGTACACGTCCATGCCCCAAGGAGTGTCAGCCCCATGGTCGAACAGCCTGGGGATGGGGACCGCTTGGCCTCCCTTCTCATCCTCAAAATTGGCCTGGCTTTGGGGACGTGGTGATCCCCAGGGATGAATACAGCCCCGGAAGGGGTCACGTGGCCCTCCTCTGCCTTTTACCAATTTGCCTGACCCTGAGGAAGTGGCGGTCCCTGGGGTCAAAAATTGCCTAGGGACAGGGGCCACACATGATTCTCCTCCCACCATTATAGTATTAAATCCACCCATGGGAGCTGGCCTACCCAGGGGACAAATTAAAAAAACAAGTGATGATGCCATGAAAAATGTTTTTGGGCCCCAGCAGGGTCCTTCTGGGACCCCACCACCAGGCCTCGTGGTCAGAGTATTCCTGCCCTGCCCCTTTCTGTTTTTCTGAGTTTGAGTCCCAAGATGGCTAACACCATTTCATAGTTGAAGTAATGGCAATCAATCAGATCTCATTTTGAGTTCTCCAGGAATTTTCAAAACTAGTTTGCCACTCAATTCAGCTGCTGTCTTGAAAGTTTTGGGGTGATTCGTCAAGCGAGCCGAGTAAAAGGTGGGGGACCCAATTTTCCCCATTCACTTTCCCTTTGGAATATTAGGCACAGCGACAGCCTGAACCGCTGAACAGAATTACACCAAATTTGGCAGAAAGCTAGATCTTGGTAGGGAAAGATCTCTTTTGAGGATTTAGTGTAAATCTATTCAGTTGTTTTGGAATTATTGAAGAAAACAGATTTATGTATATCTAGGGATGTGAATCCTCTGTGGGTCCGACAGATCTCATGGTGAGATCTGATTGGCTGTCAACACTTCAACCAAGAAGTGATTACAGCAATCTTGGGACTTTGAATCAGCCGAGTCATAAGAAAAAACATTAAAAAAAGACAGGGGGCACAGTAGGAATACCCTGACCCTCTAGGCCTGGTGGTGGAGTGCCACAAGGACACTGTCAGGGACCAAAAATCTTTCTGTTATTTAAATTTTCCAGTGAATCGATGGAGAGTCTGTGGATTTGCAGTATAATTTGATTAAAAAGCAAGCATGGCTACCTGCACTTGCTTTTCGGGCTTTCCAGGCAGGTCAAGTCCAAGGGGTAATTTACTTATAATATCAAGGGGATGGGGTGCACATAGCCCACATCCCCAAGCAGATTACTACCCCAATTACCCCACACTCTAGGGCCTGGCCAAATGTGAAAACTGGAAGTGGGAACATGCTGCCCCCTCCCTGGCTGATTTCAGCCCTGGAGACCACCACCCACTAAGGCCACAAAAAGGGGAGGGGGTGCTTAGCTCACATGCTGGAGTCCTTAATGGCCCTGGTTACCACATCCCCCAGGGCTGGCTCCAGCTATGTTCCAGGGTGCCCACCCCCGGGACATAGTGGTTTCACTACTCGTATCGGTGCGATCAGGGAAACCTGTGTTTGCTCTTGCTTGGTGGAAAAAATGTCAAAGCTCCTGCCAAACGAGAGCAAACACTAAGGGCCTGATTCTGACCTTGGGGGAGGGATACTCCATCACAAAAGTGACAGATATCGATTACATCCTATGGAACTTGGAAAATGGCGGGTGGATGTCCTTAATGTTTGTGACCGAGTATCACATTCACCAAGGTCGTAATCACGTCCTCAGTCCACTCCAAGCTAGTCTGTTTCCCTACCCACACTGAAGTGGGCAGGGAAACAGACAAAAAAATTGCTTCCACCCACAGGGAGTAGCATTTTCAGCTCCTCCCCGCAGGCAGGAGCACTGGAGACTCGTGCTGGAGGTAGCAAACTAGCTGGAGCCATGGGGGCTCCCCCTGTGGCCCCCAACAAAGATGCAGTGGTTGCCCTGGGACGGCTCCAGGGTACCCACCCTTTACTGGCTAAACCCCAGGGGATAGGGTCTTCAGGGCCAAAATCGGCTCGGGAGGGGGACAATCACCCACTTGCATAATTAGCTGGGCCAAGGGAGATGGGATCCCCTGGGCTAAAGTTTGCCTGGGGAGAAGGGCTGTGCCCAGTATTATCGGAATAGGCCCTGGGAGATGGGGTTCTCAGGGCTAATTTTGGCCCGGCGAGGAGGGCTGCATGCCTCATTACCTTTTTTTTTATATAGCTGGGCCCTGGATGATGGAGTCCCTGGGGCCAGAAATCAGCCCAGGAGGGGGGCTCCATGCCCTCTACCCCATTTACAATATGGCTGGGCCACGGGATATGGGGTCCTCAGGCTGAAGTCACCATGCACTGCTAATTAAACCTTGCAATACATCACTCATAACATCTCTTATGACATCCTTGATGATGTCACTGCAATATTTGCAGAGAAATTGTTGATGAGAGAACTGTGCATGGCGGGGGCATGAGTTATAATTACTTTAGGGCATCAGCTATAGTTTATGGATATAGCTATAAATATAACTGCTTAATTTTTATGGTTTTGTGTGTCTGAACCTACGTATACCATCCCTGTAACCTTTGTTTTTTAGTGAATTTCTAAAGTTTTTTTAATTCCATTTCCTAACTATAATGTGCCTGTAATCTTTGTTTTTTTCAGTGAATATATATATATATATAATCGGAAAAAAGTGCTGTCTTAGTTAAGTGCTTTTAAAGTGCATGATGCATCTTCATAAACAAAGAAAACATACAATTCTGTTTTTTGTCATTCACATTTCACACTTCTAGGACATAATAAAACCTGTTACAAGACACTGAAGTTTAAATCATATATACATGTATCTTTTATTAAAAATAATAATTGATCAAAATGACACATATATCTAAAGTGCAACAATTTGTCTGTTTCACCATTAAAGTCTCCTTATGTTGCTCATTTACACTCCATCATGTCCAAGTGGGCATATTGTGCATGGCAATCACGCTTTTACTTTTTACCATTAAAGTTAAAATAGCATTTAAGGGGGAATACTTTATTAAAATATCATAAACCAATATCTGCATATTATTCACAGCTCAGACTAATATCTGCTATTGCACCTTAGCTGTTAGTTTTCACATATGTGTTCATCTCTTGAACTAAAGCCCTAGTAGGCAAATTTCACATACTTCATATACTTTGCAATTATCATTCATGTCCACAGTGCCTGTGCATTGAACGTTGCTATTCCTAGTATCTTTCCCTAAATTAAGTGACTTGTGCCTATCCAAGTGCTTCCATGCCATTGTGTTAAAAACATTTAAAAAAACATTACAGTTACTGCCAATTACTGCACTTTAAAAGAAAATACCGAAATGAAACTATCCATTAACAGAGGTATATTCATTTCCCAGGGTGTCTTGGTGCTCAGTTCTATTATATAACAAGATTCTAGTTGCATCAAGCTTTTTCCCTTCTGCCTCTTCTGATGGTCCTTGGTATGGAGTCAGCAACAAAATACACTAGACTGCTTGTTTCACTTTTGTGCTTCTCCTCAAAGTGACCTTTACGTATTCTTGATTGGCATTATATGCTGCAAAATCCTCTTGTGCACGAGTAGCGTAGTGATACCCATGTACAAAAGTTTGCAGGGGGACCTTAAGATGTAGATGACAAACTCTTTTACAATGTTAAGAGCCTTTCGTTTTCTTTGTTGTTTTTAAGAGCCTCAATTCTTACACTTTTATATTGACACCAGGTTGACATGCTTTGCCTTTTTCACACTTTTTAAAGCCCTTGCTGCCTTCAAACCAATTGTTTATTTGCCTCCGCTCTTCACCAGCTCATCTCTCATGCATCTTGCCTTTCTAAAAGTCAGACCTGGTCTCCTAGGAGCTTTTTTCCCTACTATGGGTCACTTTTAGTACCAATATTTCTGCACTACTCTGCAAATCGCTCCTTCCTGCTTGCTAAAGGTTGTAATTATTCTGAACTGTGATTAATCTGAACCTTTGTAATTTGTCTTTCTTTCCCTCGTTTTACCCTGCTCTCTCGTCTTCAGCTTTACTTTGTCTTTTCCTTCCTCTATGTTGCTACATGTGTATCCCCTTTCATGAAATCTTTGGGCCATATCCGTCAGAGACTTCGCCTCTTCTTGCTGTTCCCTACAAGTTCTCCTTACTATATTGCCATATAGGATGGTCATCAACAGAATTTGGGGATTCTGGGAATGCAAACCAGCTGTATGTAACCGTGTGTAACCAGCTGTTGTTTTTCCACACAGTCTCATTTCAAGTCTCCAAGCTTTCGCATACACAGTTACATCTAAGAAATTTACTAAATTTTTACTGACGGTGCTAGTGAAGTGAATATTCTCTACAAAAGCCTAGCACTTTCAATTAAGCCCCCTCCATATTTTAAACACATTATCTATAGATCTGCAACGAAATGCCACATTTTTTGCTTATTCAGTCAGACATTTATTTTGGAACACCTGCTTCTACTTCCAACCTAAATGCAAATTGGCATAGCTAGGGGGTGAAGCAGATACACATTGCTTTACCCCTGAACTCAAATACCAATTCCTTATTAAACAAGAAATAGTTGCTTTCCAAACATCTGTGGGTCATGGAAAGTAACATCTCAGTATGTTTCTACAGTTTTAAGGGTCATAACATTTACTTACATTAAACATTATTTGCATAGTAAATGCTAAATGAGTGGGAGTTTTAAATATTTTAATTAAATAAATTGTACATTAAATTACTATATTTTAAATATTAAATTATGTATTAGCAACTTTGTGTTGTGTTAACACGCTGTAACATTCTACTTCGCTAGTTCTAGGTTATTAGTTATGTTAAATGAATTTATATTTATTGTTTTCTCTATGATTTGCATTAGAAAGATCTCTGCCCATTTGGAACACACCTCCACCTATGACTGAAAAATTATAATTAGTAAGTTTACATTTGTAAATTCACTCCTGGATGTGTCCACTCCCTGGTTTTAGTTGGAAATGGTGAAGAGCAAAAACATGGAAATGAACGTGTAGGTTTAAGTGTAAAGTTTCTTCTGAGTACCTCTACATGTGTAACTTTACCTTTGTGAATAGGGCCCTATATATTTTATGCTCTTTAAATGTGACAGACCTCTCCCAAACAACATAAAAGCATCCTCTTGACTTCTTTATAGGATGTGCTTGGGCCCAACCTTTGTCTGACGTGGTTGAAATAGGACATGCATAGCACTATCTACAGGTAAGGAAAGATGTGTTGTATTTAAGTGTTTCACTTGACATGAACACTTTTGTGTAAGGGTTAGCAGAAAGGTTATTGTGGGTATATGTATAGGTTGTGTGTGCTTTGTATGTGTGTATTGTGTGTGTGTGTTTTTGCTGGCCAGTCTGTGCAGTAGGTGTGAGTGCTGTTTGCTTGTTTTTGTGTGCTTGTGTATGCCTATGTGCATATGTTGTGTATTGTTTCTGCTACAATTGTTTTCTCTTTGTATCACTGTATAGGCTCTTTAAATCCTGCATGACTAATTCATTGAAAACGTCTAGGGCATTATTTGGTAAAGGTGGCATAAATGTAGATCTAGTTTTGAAATCAGGAGGGCAGCCATCATATGCATCTAATCCTCCACATGTGATTACTGCTTCTCCTGTTACTATGCCATGGATCTCCAAGTCTTCATTCTACAATTCTTGTAGTTCTTCCATTAATTATATTTATGGTACCTTTAATTGATGTTGATTTTGATTTTTGTTACTCGTACTAACCTTAGCTTTAGAGTCAGGCTGCATCTTGAAGAACATTTTAGTTTCACAGATTTTACAAATTTGAAGAGGTCTGTCTTTGAAGAGGTCTATCTTTGCTTGTACATATTTCATATTTTGCTCCAGTCCCAGGGTCAAAATGTCTTCTTCCTCTTGGGATAATGTCAAATTTATAATTGTATTTTAATGACCCCTCATTATTTTCCTTTCCATTTTGTTTGTTTGCCACTTGGTTGTTTTTTTTCTTATTTCCAAATCCACCATTTCTTTTTCTCCTCTTCCACTTTGTGGTTTCTGGATTTGCTGCTACTCCTTTGGGCATAAGTTAAAGCGTCTGTCTATGCATAATAAATGTAGCTTGCCCAAAACAGTGAAGTGACCTCCACTTCCCCCTTCTTCAACATCAGTGTCTACTTCTGAGCTTAATTTAATATTCTGGTCTGTTTGCATGGCTTCCTGTCTCTGTCTATTAGTTTCAACTCTCTTAATCCACACAGATCTCCACCCATGATATAATGATAACATTTCACTGGCATGACGTTTCATAAAGAGGGAGGTTGGGAACCTGGAACAGTACAAAGAAAGGGATACATGCTGAACTGTTTTGTCAATTAAAGTACACCAGTGGTTTATGGTGAATGGAAGAGAGGTCAAAAGCACCCAGGAAGCCAAACTACGTTTTTCCAAAAAGGACTATTAGAGGGCAGACCAACATATTAAATAAAAATCGAGATCTAAAAGAAAAACTTAAATTACTTTTGAAATAAGCAAGAATGAAACTCTCCAAATGGTGGCAAGGTAACTCCTTTCAGACTTTTTTAGACACTGTTATAATTCGGAGAGGTTTGAGGTTTTATACAATGCCATCGTTTGAATCCCTCGACCCAAAGACATTAGAAGAATGGTCCAAAAACTCTGTAGAAAGTTCCAAAACCTAAATATTAAGGAAATAAATCAACTTCAGGATGAGCTGAAAAAGATCTGAAACAGATATGATTGCAAATGTTCCTTAAAGAAACAGAGGTATGATTGGAGAAATTAGAAGATGAAAACAACAGAAAAATATCAGAGATGTTCAAGATTAAAAATATGGAAGGATGTACACGTTCAGAAGAAAATATGACAGTGAATTTGGCACAAATAAATCCACATAGGATTTCTCTGACATGTATGAAACTGCAATTGAATAATAAGGATCAGAGACTGAGGAAAGGGATGTATGAGAAATCAGTAAGATAAACACATCAGAAGGGAAAGGGAGAATGAAACAAACAGTACCACCTCTTGAGAAAGGGGCAGACAACACACCAACACAACCACAATGGGCCCAGAGAGAGAGGGGCACAAGAAGACAAAATGTCAGAGGAAGAGGAAAAAGAAGACAAAGCAGTGCAAAGAAAGAGAATGGAAACAACGCAGATGTCCTGATGGGACAAACAAGGGGGTAATAAAAAAGAACCAATAATGGATGATGCTTTGGTAAATGACACTGTAATAAACCTTTCTCAGAGACAATTAACATGAAACAGACCCTCTGTGCTAGCCCTGGGCCTCCAATTCTGCCCTACTGCTGATTTTGATTGTGTACAATCAAATATTTATTTGCTCAAATTGAAATTTAAAAAATGCCATATGCTAAAAATAGGTATCAATGCAATTAGAAACTTCTCTAAAATTGATTGTTTCCAGACCTAGCGGTAAGTGATGCTGATATGCTAGTGGCATTACAGGAATTAGAACATGGTGATGATGCAAACAAATGTGAAAAGGATATGAAGTTTCTCTGAGATGAACTAGTAGTGTTTAGTAGAGCTTCTTCCACTTATTTTAGACCTACTTCCACATTCACTCCACAGGTGCTACATTACACAATAGATACCTTCCGTGAATAAGCCATAAGTGAGTTTAAGAAACTAAGACATAGACACCATAGAACATACAACTTCACATGAAAACTGAAACAAGCAATAGAAGAACTTGCTCTAAATCAAAGTATACTAATTCATCCTTTTGACAAAGTGGGTATCATTGTCATCATCCCCGGAGAAATGTATATTAATGGCATACACAGGGATGCAGAATGCCATATTCCTATATCTAGGGAGGAATATAGCCAAATTATTGTCTAGTTTTTTTTAAAACTGGATAATTGAAAATAGAAGGGATCACGGAATTGGAAGCGTGTGATTACTTGAGGAAAAGAAAGATTTTCCCTGTCCTCCTTCCCAAGATTCATAAAAATAGGAGCAATCTACCTGGCAGGCCCATTGTCTCTTCTAGGATAATACTTAGATAATACTTCCAGATACAGTTATATCTTTTTAAGAGACCTTCTATCTGCTCTGCCCCCATACATTTAGGATACAAAGGATTTCTTCCAGGAAATAGAAGGTATTGCCTGAGAAAATGGTTTTATCCTCATAACCCTAAATGGCTGCTCCCTGTACACAACCATATAAAACACACAGAGCCTATAAGCATGCAGATACCTTTTAAGAGCAAGATCTATCTGACATTTGCAACATACAGAAATGATCGTGGAGATGAATACTGCCTATGTAACAATATTAGCATATTCAATGGGGCCATCTATCACAACTCTGGGATGCTGCGATGGATACCTACTTCACCCCCTGCTATGTCAACTCTGGTATGGGGAGCAGATATCCTTGACAGATGACAACACCTATGATATTGAGAAGGCCATTCTTTTGTTACACTACATTGATGTCTTATTAATTGTAGGGAATGGAGTGACAAAATTTGCCATGTGGATACGTTAAGAAACAATACCATCAATCTTGATTTTAGTTCTAAAGCTCCAGCAAAATTGAATTCCTTGATGCGGTGGTAGAGATAATAGATGGTAAACTCACAACCAATCTCTTCCGTAAACTCACAGCAGGGAACAGCGTGCTACATGCTCTCAGGAGTCACCCAGAAACATTGACATGGAGTATACTATATGGGGAACTATTGAGGTCCCAAGGAAACTGTAGCTCCAATTAAACTTTTGCAATGGAACAGTAGATGATTCTCTCTAGATTCTGGGCTAGGGGATACCCTTCTTGGGTACTCAAAAGTGAGGTTGACAGGGTCGCTATGAAAGTTAAGGATAGCATTTTATTCCAACACATGCAGGAAGGAGAACACTGCAAGATGTTTAACAACCTATAACAGTTAACACAAGGAAGTGGAAAGAGTTCTTAGAAGAAATTGGCAGATGATTTTCAATTATCAAATCATAGGCCTAACCCTAGACTCCAGACTTAGTATCACATACTGGAAGACCAGATCTTTAAGAAATATATGAGCACACAGCAGAATCACCCCTAGAACTGATAATAACAGTAGTGACCTCATGGGCCTTTTTCCCTGTAAGAGGTCAAAATCTTGTAGATACAGGACAGTGAGTACTGAATATGAAATCCCATATGGCTACACACCTAGGAAGATAACAAAAACTCTCACTTGCAGTTCTCAGTGTGTTGTATATGTTCTGGAGTTACATTGGAAGCACAGGGCATCAGGCCAAGAGTGGGTCCTAGAACAAATGAGATCCATTGACATCAAGGATCCTCAGTATCCCTTGGCATGCCATTTTGGTGAAAAAACATCAAACAATGGCAGCAAGTTGGCACACCACATTTTAAATCAAGTTCCCAAGGTAATCAGAGATAGGAACAGAGTATTGAACCTCGGATGCTTGAAATTCGGATATATCATGGATTTGGAAACTAAAAGCCCACAGGGTTGAAATATTGAGGTGGAACGTGAGGACACTTACACCTGTGTGATGTATAATGTTTTTCCCTCTAGTTGTGTATTATACTATACTGCCTTCCACCTAGATAGGCTAGGTTTTACTAACTGATGTTTAATGTTTTATATTCAAAGGGGGAAAGTAAGGTAATGTCTTTGAGATGCAGTCCAGGCAGTTGTCAAGAGATCTCCACCTTTTTCTTGAAGACACAATAAGGGGATGGTGAATGTACAGATACGATTGTTTTGTGCAACATTCACTGCAAGCTTTATGTCGGGCAACATATGTGAAAGCCAAATTACTAGGAGATATACTTTTACTTCGAAGGAGATTGTTACAGATGGTTGTAGCGGCTGCCACTGAACAGGTGTGGTGGGGCAAGACAGGACGCGTACAGAGGGGTGCAGGGAGGTTAAAAAAAAGCAATAAAAAACCCACTTACCTTCTTAAGAAGATGTGTTTGTCCCCTCTTCGTCCTTGTCCTCTTACCAGCAGTACACAGCTCCTAGCCAATCACAACAGCAGCTTTGGGATTGGTCTGAGTGGCCTGCTTCGGCGCTCAGATGGAGAGTTGGAGCCTGTGCTTGTTCTCCACTTGGCTGTGCAATGCCGCCAGGTAGAGAACATTCAAAGTGCGCATGTCTGTTTGGTGTGCCCTATCACGGCTGGCCAAATTGACATGCGAACCTTATAGTGCACATACCCCTCCTCCAGCCCTCCCCAGCCCCTCCAGCCCCGCCTGGCTCCCTACCTCCCAGGCAAAATAAAATGATAATAGTATAGAGTTATTATCATTTTATTTTCCAATTTACAAAAATCCATCAGGACTACGCTCCTCCACCTTAGTGGAGGAGCCACCCCTTGCAGATGGTATCATACATTTTATCCCCTTTGATGCTGATCTGAATTGTGAAATTGTGATCTTTGAGAATACTACACACTTCGATACTGGAAGACAGATTTGTAGGTTGGTCTTGGAGGAGAATTTTCCACATAGGATAATGATTTCCCATTTTTTATTTTATTTCTAAACTGTCCTTATTGGTGGACTGATTCCAGTGTTACATACTGTTGATTTAATTATGCAGTATTTTTCACATTTGGTATCTCCACTGATATTTTTCCTTATCTTCACTTTTATTAGATTTATTTTCTTCCTTTTTCATGCCCTAAAGAGATTGCCTTTTTGAAGTCAATATTTACCATTCTTGTGTTGGGGTTTCTTAGAGGGAATATGATTAAGCCCATTTGGGCTTTGTCTGCCAAAATATTTCTCCTCTTATTTGTTGTTAGAAGTTAAACATATGTCATACATTTACACACATAGACACTTTGATCTTTGCCTGCCAGTGGTATGACCATGCACAGTAGGGTGTGATATTTGGAACAAGATACCTTTGTTATGTTCTTTGACATAAACTATTAAGTGTTAAATTTGATCATTATGTGCACACTTGGGAGAGATATATTAGAATCATGATTTATGTACGTGGAAGCACTAAGTATGTATTTACAACACATTGGGTGTTGATGTCTCCAATGTGGCACCTGTACCACTGTTATTGTTTTTGTCTGTTTTCATTATATCAAGACCTTTGACCACAATATGATCATGTGATTAATGTCCTTGTGCCCAAAACTCGTCTTGTGTGTTAACTTAGTAACTTAATGGTAAAAAATATATATTATAGCAAATACTATTTTATCCTAAATTATTTAATTCAACTTGTAATATTAATACCGATTTTTTAATACATTTCAATTATTTCTATACAATCTTTTTAGTAAAGTTTTTAAACTGTTTAAATAAAAATAAACATTTTGCTGTTGATGATTTTTAATAACTGTTTAAATAAATATGTATACATTAATTAAATATGTTTAAATCAGTTATTTTTCCTATATTTAAGATAATAGTGATGTAACATTTTTATTTTTCTAGGTTTAAAAATATATATCATTAGTTTACATTCATATTTAACATTAAAACATGTTCATTGATTTTTTTTTAAGTACAATAAAGTACTTTTCCATATACTTCATAATAGAGAGATCTCTGCCCCTGTGGCAGAGACTACTGCCTACTTGTGAAGAGTTCTGAGAAGTAAGTGAAATGAAGGGATGGAGGCTTGCAAGCCTACACTTTGGAGTAACTTTACACCTGGACAGGGGGAACAGACAAAAGGTGTAAAGTTACTACAAATTCTAAGAGTAAATTTACACAGGAGTAAATCTACACTTTCAAATTTAGCATTGATGGCCCAATGTTTTATTTCACAATATATGGCAGTTGTAAGTTAATTTACACTGCTGGTCAAAGATGAAATCAAATGAAATGGTCATTGGGTTAGTTCATATTGGAATAGCCAAAATACTGAATATAATCATGTCCCAATGAATATTTAACAGTGAGGAGCGCAATTAAATGGACCACAGTAAATTGACCCAGATTTTGGTGTCACACAGCGCAGTGCAGCAGCCAAAAAAGGTGTGCTACGCTTTGTGATAAGGAGAGAGCAGGTGAGCACCACATTCACATAGAAATGTCACTCTCCTCCCCTCTCCCTAGCACTGGTGCTGATTTAAGCTGCCGTGCACCACACACACACCTTAGCACCATAGTCCTAGGGTGTGTCCATGAGTCTAGCATAGGTTTTGGACAGGAAGGGTATACTTCCTGTGCCGAATACTATGGGGGTTATTCTAACTTTGGAGGAGGTGTTAATCCGTCCCAAAAGTGATGGAAAAGTGACGGATTTACCACCAGCCTTATTACGAGTCCATTATATCCTATGGAACTCGTAATACGGCTGGTGGTATATCCGTCACTTTACCGTCACTTTTGGGACGGATTAACACTCCTCCAAAGTTAGAATAACCCCCTATGTCTAGACAAGTGCAAATGCTTTTCCCCCTATGCTTTTAAAAGGCATTAATTTTTGGCTCTAAACCCTCTCTTCTGATCCTTCAGAATAGGGTTTTGCGTCAAAAAGCATGGTTGGTAGCACAGGTGCGCCCATTAACCGCCCATGTAAGGTCACCTTGATGCAAAATAACGCAAAGAAGCATTTTGCGCTGCTTTGCATTAGTTTGCCACACAAACCAGCGCAAATACCCATTGCGAAGGTTTATGAATGCCAAAAAACGTTTAGCGTCGGTTTAGTGTTGTAAAAGCAACGATAAACCGACGCTAAGCCTTTGAGAATCTGGGCCTTTCATTTTTGCAACTTCAATTTTCTATATGTTAATATTTATCTTGATTACATGATCAAACATGAAGCGAATTGTTAAGACAACAAAGTAATTGTTGTTGGGGCTGTTTTCCTTATTTCTTGCTAATCTATATCTGCTTCACAGAACAGAAGGTCCAAGCTTGCACATAAAAATAACGTACTCTTTAATAATGTGTGCACTTAGCGGCACCAGCAGAAAATGAGTAGATGTAACTATAAATCAAATTCTCTGAACCACAGCAAACCCCTATATCCATCATTTGGTTGTCTCTCGGGCCTCTGTAGGCTTCTCTGAAGTTTCTTTAGCAAATGCTATCAAAATAAACGGAAGCCAACATGAAAAATATGAGACAGAAAATAAATATTTTAATTTTGAAATTAGATAAGAATAACTGTGTTCGTAGTTCGATTCGATTAAAAGAGACTACGAGGGAGGCAGATTACTGAAAATGTAATATAACTATCCAAGTTCACTTCGTGAACTCCTGATGCATTTTTTATTTGTATATATTGCAATTTGCAGATGATTTTATATGTACTCTACAAAATTGCACATGTTAACATGTTGATAATCTGGGTGTAAACAATAGGACTGATTTAATTTTTTCTTAAACTGCACTTGATAAAGAAGTTGTTGTTTTTGCGAAGAATGTCCATCAACATTGAAATGTATGTGTTAAAAAATACCCGAATGAGTGTTTGTATATTCTGCAATGCCTTCACTAGCACCAGTGTGCCATTCGAGCCTCCCTTAACGGCACAGATAACATCACTTTTACTGATAGTGAGGTGAGCAGTGCAGCTGATTCATCTCACTAACCATTTTTCCAGTATTCATCGGGCAGATGCAATGCAGGATTCTCACACTCTCTCTGCCCCACCTCCGGCGGTGAGATAAATAGAGAAGAGAAGGAGATTTGAATAATCATTTGTGCTGTTGTTTTCCACTCAGTCGCTTCTATTCTCTCTCTCTGGAAACTGGCACATAATTTGCAATGTCCTGAACATAAGACACACTGTACATGGAATATAATGGTATTTGTTAGAAACTGTGTCTCTACTTGGCAGAGGTACAACTCTGTCCACCAAGTAGGGACAATAATCCAAGTCAGGGTAGGTCACTTTGTGCAACACTTGCAACAGCAAAACAGTGAAATCACCGCACAAAAGTAACCCACCCTAGGTTAGAAAAATAGAAGTTACTTTAAGGAACAATAGAAGACCATAACAACAAAAATCCAATAAATAGAAGTTGAGATATGCATTTTTAATTAATATCTGCAATAGTAGTGCTTAAAAGCTTAATGCACTAACCGGGGGTATCTTGTCACGCCAGTATGGGGTAAATCCAAAGTTTAGGCTGACTGTGATGGAACACAGACTTGCTACAAGAACCAACCAAGTTGAACTGAAACAGTACCCTGTGTGGAGGGTTGTGTCAATGTTGAAGATCCGGTGCAAAGAGCTGAGGAGATGATGCAGATGCAATTTGTTTGTTCCGATCTGTGCTGTTAGGGAATGCATTGCCATTGAACTGCGCTGTTGTCGATCTTTGAGCAGTGGTGCGGCGTTGAACTCCTTTGCGATGAAGGCAATGAATCGTCATTGAACCATACTGCCAGGAATGCGAAGGTGATGAGCCACGACTGATGGGGAGGCATTGATCCTGAGCCAATCAGTTGGCAATGCAAAGTCCTTATCCTCAGTGGCAGCGGTGATGCATTGGCATTGAGGAGGGATGCTGCAGTTCCAATTGACACAGAGACAGTGATGCATGGATTTTCATAAAACGCTTCTGCAGGACCCACGTCCAAGGTCCCAGGACTGTGTTGGCATCACATGGCTTGGTAGGGCTCACAGTTGGCAGAGTCCAGAAACTGTAGCAGAAGTGAGTGAAGTCTTTGACTTCAGAGCAAGAGGCAAGCCAGCAAGCCCTTGTAGTCACTTTTGTTTTGGAGATGTATATTCAGGTTCAGTCCTTCTCACTTCCAGGCAACAAGGGCAGACGACAACAGGGCAGGCACAATAAAGCAGGAGTCCAGCAAAGTCCAGCAGAGTTCCAGCAGAGGGACAGTCACTTTACCAGCATAGCAGTTCTTCTTCCTGTCCTCAGGTCCAGATGTGTACTGAAGTGGTGGTGTCTGAGGTGCAGTACTTATACGCAGTTGTGCCTTTAAAGTGAGACAAACTGTAAAGAGAGGCCTTTCAAGTGCACACATTCAGCTCTTTGTGTGGAGATAGACACAGCCCACCCAAGTGCAAGTGTCAGCTCCTCCCCCTCATCCTCCCAGGTGACCAGTCAGAATGTTAATGGCGCATCAGGTTGTGAACAGCCCATCAGGCACAACTAAGTTTTCTTTTTATGGCTCGAGGGAATGTACAACTGCCACCCAACCCAAACAGGTATTCAGAGACAGGCAGAACAAAATAGAGAGGTTAAAGCAAGAAAATGCCAACTTTGTAAAGTCCTATCTTTTCCCAAATAGAAATTACAGTTATAAAATGTAATACGGTGTTCCCAATGTTAACCTATGGGAGAGCTAGGACTTGCAGTAGTGAAAAGCTAATTTAAGAGTGTTTCCTTACCTGGACATTTAAACTTAAAAAATATATGTTCAACTTTTTAAATACACTGCACCCTGCCCTTTGGGCTGTCCAAAGCCTACATTAGGGGTGACTAATATATATTAAAAAGGAAAGGTTGGGCCTGGCAAGAGGGTTAACTTGCCAGATCGATATTAAAACTGCACCCACAGTCTCTGCTATGGTAGGCCCGAGCCATGTTTGAAGGACTACTAAAGTGTGTGGCACAAGCAGTGCTGCAGGCCCACCAGTAGCATTTAATTTGCAGGCTGGGCACATGAAGTGCACTTTACTTACAAGTAAATTAAATATGGCAATTGAGGATAAGTCAGTGTTACCATGTTTTAAGCAGAGAGCACATGCTCTTTAGGACTGGTTAGCAGTGGTAAAGTTCCCAGAGTCCTAAAGTCAACAAAAACAAAATTCAGCAAAAAGTGGAGGGAAAAGGCAAAACGTCTGAAGATGACCCTGCCAAAAGGGTAATTTCCAACAGTATTCACAATTATATCCTGCGGTGCTATCTATCATGCAGCACATGATTCTGAGTGTAGTTGTTTCTACTGAATGACTGAATGATCCTGAGTTACAGCATGAACGATGATTACTGTTGAAGCAAGTTTGCAGCTGGCCCTATTGCAAAGAAGTAATCCCCTCCTCCCAAAATCTCTGGATTGGTAGTAAAGGTCAGCTGTAATTGAGATGCAGTGGCCCATTCAAACTTTTGGGCTCTAGTGTCATTGCACATGCTGAATTATTGAAAGACAAACACACATTAGATGACTTACTGCTTGTGGAAATGCATAATTTCTTACTTCACTGACCGGCATAAATTGCTAAGGTTTGTAGTACTTCCACTACATATCATACATAAACAAATTTATACAAATTCATTCTGATAAATTCAACTCACTGTTCGGATCCTGCCAACCACAGAATCATTTTACAGGTGGAAAGGGGCATGCTTGAAGAGGTGGTGGGACCATGAAGAGTGATGCTTTGGATCAACTACACCAGCCACACCTACCCTCTCCCATAGCAAAGAGGAAGTCATCTAGATCCACCACCCATTTCCTGGAAAGGTGTTAAAGGAAGCTCAGCTGTGCAGATAATTCACAAATAAGCAGTTTGTGGTTGTGTCAATATATCGACCATCAAAACATAATTTTACCACAATACCACCAAACTATTAATTTTTACCAAATTATGAACACCTTCTACACAAACAAGAAATACAGAAATAGCGCCTTTATTAATATACAAAGGCCCATAGTTGTAATTTTTTAGCGCCACACAAACTTACAAAATACAATTGCATTTTGCATGTTTGCCCCGTTTTGCATAAAAAAATTACGCAAATGCAGCGCTAAAAAAGTATAAATATGGCCCAAAGTACATTAATATCAAGCACAAAAATAAAGTATAACCAAATATCCTTTAAACATGAATCATACTCAAAATTACAAAAATATTGAAAACATCAACACTGACTACAATAATATTGTGTAAATTAATAAAAAGTACCAATTTAATTTTAAGGAAATAAATACCATAAAAAGACAAAAATGATCTAAACACAAATAAAACATTTTAAAACATTCCAGTACCCAGATAAGCACAAACATATTAACATGTTTATATAATATTATACTTATGATATAAACAATTTAACAAAATATTCACAATTCCACGTACTTGAAAACAAAAATAAAATATAAACAAACATACATACCTAAAAGATTAACTAAAACATAGAATATGTATTAATATACTCTTAAAATAGATTGCCTTGCACATACACAGATATTTTGCGGTTAAACATAAACCTTAATTAGCATGCACTAAATAAGCAACAAATGACCAGAAAATTCAAACTAAACACAAAATAACCAATAGCATGAAAGTAAAACAAAGTAAACATTAGAACTCTTAAACTAATTAAATAAATACTATAAAAAGGAGTGGGAAAACCCAGAAGAAAGCCACTACACCTAGAAGAAACAAATACTACTGGATTCTACATCTAAATTCGAGCAGTTACTTTGCAGCACGTGGAAGATGTACATAAAAACATGAATAAATCAAACCCCTTAACTAAAAATTAATCCAAACTGTTTGGTTAACACTTAACTTAAAATAAAAAAATCAAATAAATCTTATTTAATTTTAACTCCACACTTTAGGTACCATTACAAGATTACGAACATAAACATCATCTTGGTCACCGGAACACCAACTTCCAAAATCACAAATTTAACAAACATACTGAAAATGTAATTAATATAATTTAACCTTACATACTTAAGAGCCTTGTATGTTATGAACATACAAACACCCTTAAAAGTAACACAACCATTGTTTAAATTTAAAACTAAAACAAACCTTTGCATTCAGCAGACAAAAAAAACACTACGCGAATAGGGGTTGGTGCAAATGGTGGAATTTGATTAAGCAGAGTTCTGCGGAATAACATTAATGTTCCACGAGATCCCACAGAATTCCTCTGTGATGAAGAGTGGGCTTTTGGGGCTGTTTTCTTAGCACAAAATGCACCCTTGCTTCCAAAAATTAATGTGAGGATGCATTTTGTTCTAAGAAAATAGTGCTGCCAGATGCCACTCAGCACCTTTACATAATCTGCAGTGAGTATGTAAGGAAATTGCCGCTGAGTGGTATGCAGTGGTTTCTGAACTTTGGAAACCATTGCATATCACTATAGCCGTCAGCCCTTACATACTCTGCAGTAGATACTGCAGAGATTATAAGGGTACCAAGGATTATGCACTGCAGTGATTTTTAAACAGGGGTAGAAGCGGGAGCAGTCCCTCTATGCTTAAGAGCCAATATAATGGAAAGATAGAGAGACTGCACACCCTCCGCAGTGCATACCCGTTGGCGCCCAGTCATAGTCCACAGTAATTGTTGCAGAATGTGTGATGGAACCAAGAGGTATGCAATGCAGTGGTTGTTTGTTTCTAAACAGGTCCGCAAGAGAGAGCAGTTCCTCTATTTTCAAAAAGCACTGCAGATTAAACTTTAATCAGCAGTGATTTTAATACATACAGGGACGGCTCCCAATTCCAGTCCTCTTAGAAACTAATGAATACTACAGACCAAGTCCACCGGCGGAGTGACACAATTTAAAAGTAATTCCTGTTACAAGAGTAACACAGAATTAACAAATCCCTCCAATTCTGCCAGTGGAAAAAAATATTCCACATAGGCCAATACCTGACCCACATCTTGACTAACTACAGCAAAGCAAAAAATGAGCAAGTGAAAAGGATATTAGATATGTAAATAGTGAAAGTTGATTTACAGCTGTTAACTGTAAATTACAAACAGTTCAAATGTAAACTAATAAATATATACTTCTAATATTTCTAGATATTGTCAGAAATAGCCACCTACATCACGTCCCAGAAAGTCAATAAATAAATATTGCATATGGGATATTCATACAGCCAGGAGAACACAAGCACCAATAACATGGACCTGTACTAAATATTATGCTAATGCTTGCTATGGGAGGGCTAAAACTAGAAATGGTGCTCTATTGAATGTTAGGGAACCAAAGCCATCCCGATATTCCACAGGTAGAAGTTAGACATGCTTTGTAAGACCTGAAAGAAGCAAGAAATAGCTCCTAGGAGCCCACAGCAGGAGTTTTTGTTTTAAATATCCCCTTCAAAGTTCCTTAACATGCCATAGGGTGAATGACAGTAATTATCAATTAAAAAAAGATTAACAGGATAAACTAAAACACCAATCACTGTAGCCTCCAGAAGATTTCAAGATATAGATATTCCTAAGGCAAACCCAAACATGGATGATGAATGGTATTTTGATATCATGGCTTCTGCCATTCACACAGATGTACACCATATTTGGTGAATATCATAACAGTAACACACTCATAGTTTAGGATCTGCTTCCCAACAAGCAAAGTGCTACCTACTACATACTATTAAGCCAAACTAAAACAATTACTACATCCAAACACCCATATTAGACTTTGAACAATCATTGATACAGATAATTATACAAATCTACACACAGACACCCATACAAGGCTGCTTTTACTATTTCAAACAAAGAATTTAGAAAGACCTTTAAAGTTCGGTGCTAAGTGTAGAATATGCAACATTCTATTTTCTCAAGAAATTAAAAAATAAAGGCCCTCATTACAACATTGGCGGTAAAAGCCGCTTACTGCTGTGCAGAAGACTGCCAACACACTGCCGTGGCTGCCGAATTCCTCCACAGCTATTATGACCCACAGCACGGAATCCACCAAAATTCAGACACCCACATAAGTCCGCCGCACCAAAGGTCAGTGATAAACTGGCGAAAACAAAACCTCCACTGTCACGCCAACAGAAATACGCCCACACTATCACGACACACTAATCCACGCGGCAGTCTTTCAACTGCGGTATTCCATTGGCGGTACACACCGCCGCGCTCAAAATACACACACACATACAAAACACAGCCACATTGGACAATTCCAAATACACACACTTGATACACAAACACACACCACTCCCACACACCCATTACAATATAAAACACACACCCACATCACCCACAAACCCCTACGACCAAAAATTCTGATAGAAGGCCAGAGAGAGACAGCACCAGCAAGAGCAACAGCATCCACAGGCACACAACACCATCACCCACAGAACTTCCACGCACCTCACACAACACAACACTACATATCAGCACACTTATCACCACACACTCCACCCCACACATCACCTACACCACCCCATGGCACGGCAAAGACACCCCAGGTTCTCAGAGGAGGAGCTCAGGGTCATGGTGGAGGAAATCGTCCGGGTAGAGCCACCGCTATTCGGAGCACACCTCTATTGCAAGGAAGATGGAGCTATGGCAAAGAATAGTGGACAGGGTCAACGCAGTGGGATAGCACCCAAGGAATCGGGAGGACATCAGGAAGAGGTGGAACGACCTACGGGGGAAGGTGAGTTCCGTGGTCTCAAGACACCACCTGGCGGTTCAGCGGACTGGCGTCGGACCCCCACCTTCTCCCCCACAACTAACAACATGGGAGGAGCAGGTCTTGGTGATTCTGCATCCTGAAGGCCTCGCAGGAATAGGTGGAGGAATGGACTCTGGTAAGACAAATCTTAACTATTACAACCCCCACCCTGCCTGCATGCCAGTACATACCCCCACCCTCACCCTCACCCCCAGCACTCCAACTCCTCACATATGTCCCACTATCACAACCCACCCATCCCAACACCAAGCCCTGCATGCTACAACAAAGCATGGACACCCATCACTAAAGCATGCCCACTGCACATACCCATACAACACCCTAAACCATCATCACACAAGGTCCCACACAGGAATGCAAGCACTGGGGTACACGGTCACCCACCTATTGCACACCATGACACACACAGATGTATTAACCATCCTTTTATACCCCTGCAGGACGCCTACCCAATGTCACCGGACAGGAGGGTCCACACATGTCCACACCACCAACAGAAGAGGCCCACAATGCAGCTCTGTCCAACTGCATCTAGATGACCAGCCCGGCCCATTGTGGACCTCGGGACAGTCAGTTGCCCTCACCCAGTCACAGGCCACCACAGACCTTCCCCCCTCTGGAAATACCAGCACAGCACCCACCCAGCGGGCCTATACCTCCATCCCCAGGACACGTCAAGCAGCTGTGTGTCCACCACTACAGCGAACCCAGGCTAACCCACCACCCCAACAACAACAGGGACCTGTGGGCAGTGGTAGTGGGCACACGGTCCAGGGGACAGAGGCCCAGGAACACAGGGGAACTGGGAGGGCTGCTGTGCGTCAGGGGGCGGACAGGCCAAGGGAACCCACTCTCCACGAGTCCCTCTCCTCCATCATGGGAGCCTACCACCACTCCCAGGAGTCGTTGGCAACAGTACTGGCCAAGTTTCAGGAGACCCAGCGCCTGCAGGAGGAACAGTATATGGGCTTCAGGGAGGAACTCAGAACCATCAGCTCCACCCTGGGTACCATCGTAGGGGTGCTGAAGGAACTCGTCAACACCAGGAGGGACACTGTGGCACTACCAGGGGCCCCTGACACTAGCATGGACGATGAACTGCCCACCACCTCCGCCGGCGCTAGTTGACAGGACGCCCCGCCACAGGACCACCACACCAGCACCTCACCCCCTGCAGAGGGAGAACCACCCCGCAAACGGTCCCTGAGATCCAGGAACAAGACAGAGCACAATGCCAAGACCCCCGCCAAGAAATCAGACCACCCTGATTGTCATCCTACTGTCCCACTTTGTCACCCTGTCCATACTTAAACTGCCCCAGCTCCACTTCCTATGCCCATATGGGCAATGCACCTGTGAGACTAATAGACTGGACTCTGCCATGGACCTTCCTCCACCATCACCCCTCACCATTTCACTACCCCCTCCAATAGTGAGCACTTAAATAAACACACTTAAAGCACAAAACAATCTGGAGTCTGTCTGTGATTTCAAAATAGTGTATTAGCAATTACTGTGGCAAAATGCTCTTTGAATTGTAATGTCAATATAACTATGTCACACAGCTCTAGTCCATGAGGAATCTAAGCAGATGTCACACAGTGGGAAACACATGTGTGAAATCGTAAGGGAAAGTGACAACTCAGTGACCATACACTGGGTGAAAACGACAGACAGTAGAGAGGTAGTAGTGCTAAAGTACATGTAGTAGGCTTGTCTGTACTCTTACCTGTGTCTCACTGGAAATATTGCTGGATCACTGAGTCCCTGTTGTTAATGTCTTCTTCCTCTGCTTCCTCGTCTTCACTGTCCATAGGCTCCATATCCTCCTTGCAGAAAAGGCACCTGTTGTCACAAAGCCAAGTTGTGAAGCATACAGCAGGCCACGATGATCTGGCACACCTTCTTTGGTGAGTAGAATAGGGATCTACCTGTTATATGGAGGCACCAGAACCTGGCCTTCAGGAGGCTGAAGGTCCGCTCGATCACCCTCCTAGTTCGCCCATTGGCCTCATTGTAGCGTTCCTCTGCCCTTGTCTTGGGATTCCTCGCTGGGGTCAGTAGCCATGACAGGTTGGGGTAACCAGAGTCACCTGCAAATGGTGAGGGACAACTGTTAGACTAACACTAACCTGTTGGGCTATCCCCAGACCTACACAACCATTCATACTGACTTGCTTCCAGGTGCTCACCTAATAGCCACACACAGTGCCTCTGGAGTTGACCCATCACATAAGGGATGCTGCTATTCCACAGGATGTAGGCGTCATGCACTGAGCCAGGGAACATGGCATTCACATGGGAGATGTACTGGTCTGCCAAACATACCATGTGTACATTCATAGAATGATAACTCTTCCGGTTTCTGTACACCTGTTCATTCCTGTGGGGGGGGGGGAACCAAAGCCACATGTGTCCCATCAATGGCACCTATGATGTTGGGGATGTGTCCCAGGGCATAGAAATCACCTTCCACTGTAGGCAAATCCTCCACCTGAGGAAAAACGATGTAGCTCCGCATGTGTTTCAGAAGGGCAGACAAAACTTTTGACAATATGTTGGAAAACATAGGCTGAGACATCCCTGATGCTATGGCCACTGTTGTTTGAAAAGACCCACTTTCAAGGAAATGGAGCACTGACAGCATCTGCTCTTGAGGAGGGATTCCTGTGGGATGGCGGATTGCTGACATCAGGTCTGGCTCCAACTGGGTACACAGTTCCTGGATTGTGGCACGGTCAAGCCTGTATGTGATAATCACATGTCGCTCCTCCATTGTCGACAGGTCCACCAACGGTCGGTACACCGGAGGATGCCGTCATCTCCTCACATGTCCCAGCGGACGGGGCCTATGAAGGACAACAGCGAGCACAGAGTCAAAAAACTCAGAGGTACGTACCCACAGTTTACACAGAACACCATTCATACACAAAAGGTGGCCTGTATGTGTGTTGAGTATAGGCCTAGGTATGTGTGACGCAGTTGAAAATGAAGCCATGTGGGCCCCTGAAATGGCGGCTGCCTGACCTGTAAAGTGGGACAATGGGATGTGAGGTAACTGCGCTGGCGTTGTACACCGTCGCGGTAGGTGGTCGAAGACGGCGGCGCAATGCTGCATTGGTTAACATTGGACCCTATGGGTCCCAGGAGCCAATGACAATGTACGCCGGCGGTAACGGTGCGCACCGCCGCAGACGTGACCGCCATTTTCTATCTGTTCAATCACTCGATACCTGATCTTCGACAGGAAAGGACCTACACTGCAAGTGCTGCTGTGACCTCGGTCTGGAAGAGACAATTGCTCGGGTGTCTGGGAAAAGGGCCCCTGCCTTCACATCGGAGGAGTTGGAGAAACTCGTGAATGGGGTCCTTCCCCAGTACACGCTACTCTACGGTCCTCCAGACCAACAGGTAAATACACAGGGAGCATGTTGTATGGGCTATGCCTGTGTGGAGAGGGCTGGATGTAAGAAGGAAGGGGGGAGAGTGCTGCGTGCATGAAAGACGGTGAATGCATGTGCCACATGGCAAGGGTAGGGATGGGGGCCAATAAGTTTGACGGTGCAGTTGGTAATAACTTCTCTTTTTCCCCTGTACATTTCAAGGAGGTCAGCGCCCACCAGAAAAAAGATATTTGGCGTGCCATCGCCAAGGACGTCCGGACCCTGGGGGTCTACCACAGACGGAGCACCCACTGCCGGAAAAGATGGGAGGACATTCGTCGCTGGAGCAAGAAGACGGCAGAGGCTCAGCTGGGGATGGCCTCCCACCGTGAGAGGGGTGCCCGTCGCACCATGACTCCCCTGACGTTCAGGATCCTGGCGGTGGCCTACCCGGAGCTGGATGGGCGCTTGAGGGCATCACAGCAGACACAAGGGGGTGAGTACACTCTCATTCTGCTGACTTTGCGCGCAGTGGAGGTGTCTGGGTGGGGGAGGTGGGCTGTGGGTTTCCCTAGGCCAGGACGAGTTACATAGGCAAGGCCCCTCCGTAAGGTAGGCCATGTGGCACCCCACCCCACCTCTGTAGAGTGACAACTACACCTAGTCATGCCCCTGTGTCATCTATGTGTGCAGATGTCGTCCATAGCCTTGTAGGCCATTTCCCAGGAATTGAACAGTGGAGCCCAAGAGCGCGGCGTAGTGCAGGGGGGTTCTGTGTCTGTCATGTCCACCAACGGTAGCGGTAATGCATGCACTCAACATGTCTTTCTTCTGCTGTACCCCCCCCTTTTTGTGGTCTCCCTGTTCTTGTGTGCATTAGCATCATCAGACGGAGGAGCAGTGGCACCAGAGCACCAGGGGGCTGCATCCCACATGACCCTGGAGGGCGAAACTACAGACTCAGAGTTCACCAGTGGGATGGAGGGCGAGGGGAGCTCCACGGCGGGGACAGGAGCTGAGACCAGTGACACGGACTCGTCCTCTGATGGGAGCTCCCTTGTGGTGGCGGCAACATCTGTGCCCCCCGTCTACAGGTACAGCCGCCACCCCCCCTTCCAGCACCGCCCTCCCAGCAGCCCCTCAGCCTTTGCCCCATGCCCGCTCACCCAGGGGGGTGGGCATCACCTTCACCCCAGCCACCACAGGCCCTGCCCCAGTCACCCCTGCTGCCCTCAGTGAGGAGGCCATTGACCTCCTCAGGTCCCTCACTGTTGGGCAGTCTACCATTTTGAATGCCATCCAGGGTGTAGAAAGGCAGTTGCAACAAACAAATGCATTCCTGGAGGGCAATCATTCTTCTCAGGCGGCCCTCAAGCAAGCTTTTCAGACTCTGGCCTCAGCACTGATGGCAGCCATTGTCCCTGTGTCTATCCTCCCCCCTCCAACTTCCTCCACCCTGACCCAATCCCCTGTACCTCAGCCTATCCCAAGCACACCTACAGACCAGCATGCACACACCTCAACACACAAGGGAAACTCAGGCAAACATAAGCACCACACATCCCACAGGCACTCACGCAAGCATCACACACATGCAGACACACCAACATCCACTGCCTCCACTGTGTCCCCCGCCACCTCGTCTCCCTCCTCCCTCCCAGTCTCGTCTACACTCACACCTGCATGCATTACCTCTAGAGCCACTACGTCCCTCTCCAGCACACCAACCACCACACCCAGCTCATGTGCAGTCACCACCCCCACTACCATTTACACGTCCACTGTGTCCTCTCCCGGTGTGTCTGTGATGCCCCCTCCCAAGATACACAAACGCAGGCACACACCCACCCAACAGCCATCCACCTCATGACAGCCTCCAGCGCATGCACCTTCACCCAAAGTCACCAAAAGTACATCTCCTACAACCACCACCTCTTCCTCCACTCCCAAACCCCCTCCAGCTACCCGTCCCAGTGTGTCCAAAAAACTTTTCCTGTCCAACCTTGACCTCTTTCCCACACCTCCCCCACCCCGTCCGTCTCATAGGTCCCGACCTAGCACCTCAGCCACAACATCTCCGGGACCAGTAGCACCTGTAGTCACCAGAAACTGGAGTGCACCGGCCACCAGGGCAGCCAGTGTGGCACGGAGCCACAGCACAGACAGTCCCCCACCTGTGAAGCATCAGAAGTTGGCCAGTGCCCGGCGGGGGAGGGGGAAGACTCCAGCCACCAAAGCCGCTCCCAGGGGTCCCGTGGGAGTGGGGAGTCAGCTGTGACACCTTCCAAGGTGGGGAAGGACCACAAGAAACCCGGCAAGTCTGGGAAGAGCAGCACGGCGGAGATGACAGCCATCATCCCCGCTGCCCAGGAGCCCACCTCCAGCACAAGCCCAGCTGCCCAGGACAGGCCCACCAGCACAAGCCCAGCTGCCCAGGACAGGACCGCCAGCACAAGCCCAGCTGCCCAGGACAGGACCGCCAGCACAAGCCCAGCTGCCCAGGACAGGACCACCAGCACAAGCCCAGGTGCCCAGGAGGGGCCCGCCAGCACAAGCCCAGCTGCTCAGGACAGGCCCACCAGCACAAGCCCAGCTGCCCAGGAGGGGCCCGCCAGCACAAGCCCGGCTGGGCCATGAAGGCCCGGCAGCAAAAGCCCCGCTGGGCCATGAAGGACTGCCAGCAAAAGCCCCGCTGGGCCATGAAGGACTGCCAGCAACGGAGACCGCTGCCTCAAGCACCGCTGAACAGGGCACCGCCATCTCAAACACCGCTGAACAGGGCACCGCCATCTCAAGCACCGCTGAACAGGGCACAGCCATCTCAAGCACCGCTGAACAGGGCACCCTCGTCTCAAGCACCGCTGAAAAGGGCACCGCCGTCTCAGGCACCGCTGAACAGGACACCGTTGTCTCAAGCACCGCTGGCCCATGAGCGGCAAGGGCAATGACGCAACTGAGTCCGTCACGGGTGAATGATGCACTCTGGTCACCATGCCCCCTCTAGAACCAGTGGAGACTGGTATTCACTACCTCTTTCCTTAGCAGGATGAAGCACTCTGGGCACCATGCCCCCTCCAGAACCAGTGGAGACTGTCATCCACTACCTCAGTACTTAGCAGGATGAAGCACTCTGGGCACCATGCCCCCTCCAGAACCAGTGGAGACTGTCATTCACTACCTCAGTCCTTAGCAGGATGAAGCACTCTGGCCACCATGCCACCTCCGGAACCAGTGGAGACTGTCATCCACTTGAGAGACTGTGGCTTTGCACTCCCCAGGATATGGCAGTGGGCAACCCACCCACTGTAGAGACTTGAGAGACTGTGGCTTTGCACTCCCCTGGATTGAACAGTGGGCAACCCACCCACTGTAGAGACTTGAGAGACTGTGGCTTTGCACTCCCCAGGATATGGCAGTGGGCATCCTACCCACTATAGAGACTTGAGAGACTGTGGCTTTGGACTCCCCAGGATTTAGCAGTGGGCAACCCACCCACTGTAGAGACTTGAGAGACTGTGGCTTTGCACTCCCCAGGATATGGCAGTGGGCAACCCACCCACTGTAAAGACTTGAGAAACTGTGGCTTTGCACTCCCCAGGATTGAACAGTGGGCAACCCACCCACTGTAGAGACTTGAGAGACTGTGGCTTTGCACTCCCCAGGATTGAACAGTGGGCATGTGGCCCCCTCGAGGATTTGGCGTTGTGCACTCAATCGGCTGAGGTGCCCCCCCTTTCCCTCCCCCTGAGGTGCCTGTTTAGTTGTTGTCTGATGCCCCTGCAGTGTTCTCTCCATCATGGTTGGGGATGTTGTGTGGGCCTCGCCCATACTGTGTGGTCCCAGTGTTCCACGGACTTTCTTAGAGTACTACCTGGACTACTATGCTTGGTATATATTTTGTACATGGTGTATATATATATTTCTGCCTACTTGCTTTTAATATATTACAGTGGTTAAACTCATTTTCTATTGTCTTTGCATTCTTCTGGGTGGTTTGGGGGTGTAACTGTTCTGTATTGATTTGCATTAGTGTACATTATCGCAGCTACAGTTCATTGCACAAAGTCATGACATCTCATGACATACTTACACTCCTGAGAAGAACCTGTTGATGAGATCTTCCCTCAAGTCAGTTCCTGCTTGTTCACCACTACCATCTTCATTTGGCATTTCAGGATTCTTACCACGTGGTACTGCAGACTCCCCCTACTCTGGGATGTAAGGGATATCCCTTTGCAGGGCAATCTTATGGATTATGCCACATGCCACAGTGATCTGACACATTTTCCTGGGTGAGTAGACGAGGGCTCTCCCAGTCCTGTCCAGACAGCAACATCTGGCCTTCAGGAGTCCAAAAGCCACTGCACTGCTCACTATAGTCCTCATTCCAACCCTGGCGGTTGGTAATAAAATGGCGGTAATACAGCCAATAGGCCGGCGGTAGCCAAAATGGAATTATGACCACGGCAGAAATCGCTCAGACAGACAGCCACTTTAACACACCGACCACCACAGCGGAATCAACAAGCACCACGGCGGTATCAGCCAACAGCAAGGCGGGTGACAATGTACCGCCCACATTTTTACGATCGGCCTATCTGTCACCTTTCGTGGGGCAGTACCAACGACATCAAAAACATGGCAGAAACACTGCACAGAAGTCAAAGGACTCACCTGTGGAGACTCAGGGAACAACCACAACGCCATGGAGCCGGAGCTGCACATATTTCCAATGCTCGTCTACCTTCTGCTGCATTATGAACATCAACGCCGGCGAAGAGGACCATGGTAAGTACTGATGCCTACCACACAAGATGGGGGGAGGAAAAGAGAGTAACACACACACGCAACACCCCCACCCCGAACACCATACACACAACCAGATGCACTAACATTACATATTCCCCCGTACCCCTCAGGAATAATGCAAGGACAAAAAGATGTGAAGAAAGTGAGTGTAATACGATAAAATAACATGAGTACGTGCATCAAAATACAAATGTGTATATATATATATATATATATATATATATATATATATATATATATATATATATATATATATTTACAAATGTAGGGACACTGCCCAATGTTCAATGTCCGTGGGCCACAGAGCCACAACACATAGGCCCAGTTCCCACCTAACTCCTGCAACAACATGGAAAGAACACTGCAGGGGCCTCAGGTCGAAAATACACAGGCACCTCAGGGGACGGGAAATGGGAGGCACCTCAGGCGGAAGATGGTACAACACCACTGGTCCTGGAGTGGGCAACATGCCCTCTGCGCTGTCCTGGGGAGTGCAAGCCCACAGTCTCTCAAGTGGGTGGTTTTCACACTGCTTGGTCCTGGGGAGTGCAAGGCCACAGTCTCTCTAGGGGGTGGTTTGCCCACTGCTTCAGTGTAAGGCCACAATCTCTCTAGTGGGTGGCTTCTCCACTGGTTCTGGAGGGGGCATTGTGCCCAGTGTGCTTCATCCTTGGATGGATGGGCTAAGTGCATGGCTTCTCCATTGGTTCTGAAGGGGGCATTGTGCCCAGTGTGTTTTATCCTGGGAAGGATGGGGTGAGTGGATGGCTTATTCCACTGGTTCTGGAGAGGGCATTGTGCCCTGTGATGCAGATCTTGGGGAGTGCAAGGTCACAGTCTCTCACCTGGGTGTCAGACCCATAGGATTTGCAGGCGCCAGGACGCACAACAGCCCATGGAGGCAGGACTACACACTGTCTGCCTATGGTGATGTCTGCTCAGTGGTGGCAATGGCGGTGCTGGTGCTGGGGGGTGGCTCCAGCCCATCCCCTGCAGCCTCAGACGGCTGCCCACTGGGGCTGCTGCTGCTGGCAGTGGTGCTGGTGGCGATGCTGGCAGTGGTGGGGGGAGGCTCCAGCCCATCCCCTGCAGCTTCGGACAGCTGACCACTTGGGCAGTGCTGTTGCTAGCAGTGGTGCTGGTGGCGGTGCTGACAATGGTGGGGCGAGGCTCCAGCCCATCCCTGCAGCCTCGGACGGCTGTCCACTGGGGCTGCTGCTGCTGGTGGCAGTGCTGGTGGCGGTGCTGGCTGTGGTGCTGCTGGCAATACTGGCGGCTGTGCAGGTGGCGGTGCTGGCAGTGGTGGGGGGAGGCTCCAGCCCTTCCCTTGCAGCCTTAGACGGCTGAACGACCATGGTTGGTGGTGGGGGCTCCAAATGTCCTTCCCTTCCTGTCAGCAGCGAGGGATTGCTCCTTGTCCTTCCCTGTCACAGCTGGTGATGCCTCCTTGCCCTTCCTAGATGCTGCTGGTGGTGCCTCCTTGCCCTTCCCTGTCGCAGCTGGTGGGGCCTCCTTGCCCTTCATTAAAGCACCTGGTGCAGGCACCCTTTCAGTGTTGCTGCCTGGTGCCCGGGATCCTCTCCCACCTGCAGTAGCTGTTGACACTACTGTGGCCGTGGACTGGGTGGCTGAGGTGCTCACCTGGGTTCTGACCACCATGGCCCGATGTGAAGGATGGGGGGTGGTAGAGAAGAGGTCAACGGTGGAGAGGAAAAGCTTCTTAGGGACATGGGGGTGGGAAGAGGGTGATGGTTTGGGAGTGGAGGAAGAGGAAGTGGTTGTAGGATGTGTCTGCTGTGTTTGAGTGCAGGTGCATGGGCTGGATGATTTTGTGAGGTGGATGGCTGTTGGGTTTTTGAGTGCTTGCATTTGTGTTCTTTGGGAGGAGGGGGCACAGACACAGTGGGAGAGGACACAGGGGACGTGTGCATGGATGTGGGGGTGGTGACTGCCAGTGAGGAGCATTTAGTGATAGGCGTGATGCTGATGGTGGGAGTGGATGAGGATGTAGTGCATGCAGATGTGTGTATAGACGCAACTGGGAGGGAGGTGGACGAGGAGGAGGAGGGGGACACAGTAGAGGCAGTGGATGCTGGTATGTCTGATTCTGTATGGTGTTTGTGTGAGTGCCTGTGGGATGATGTGTGGTCTTCTGTTTGCCTGAACCACTCCTGTGTGCTGTCTTGTGTGCATGCTGGTCTGCCTGTGTGCTTGGGATAGGTTAGGATTGAGGCAAATGGGATTGAGTAGAGGATTTTGGAGGGGGGAGGCTAGAAACAAGGACAATGGCTGCCATCAGGGAGAAGGCCAGAGCCTGGATTGATCTCTGTTGGGCTGCCATGCCAAAGTAAATGCCCTCCAGGATTGCATTTGTTTGTTGCAAATGGGCTGCCAGCCCCTGGATGGCATTCACAATGGTTGACTGCCCAACAGAAATGGATCGCAGGAGGTCAATAGCCTTCTCACGCAGGGCAGCAGGGCAAACTGGGGCAGGGCCTGAGGTGCCTGGGGCGAAGGAGAGGCCCACCCTCCTGGGTGAGGTGGCACGGGAAACATGCTGAGGGTCTGCTGGGTGGGCGGTGCTGGTACGGGGTGGAAGCTGAACCTGTTTTTGGGGTAGGCACAGAGGTGTCTGCCGTCACCAGGGAGCTTCCATCGGAGGAGGTATCACTGTCAGAACTGTCTCCTCCAGTCTCCGCCTTGGTGCTCCCCTCTCCCTCTGTCCCACTGGTGCCCTCTCCGTCAGTGGATTCGGCCTCCTGGGCCCTGTGGGATGCAGCTCTCCACGTCACCGGTGCCTCTGCTCCTCCGCCAGATGATGCTAATGCACGTAAGGGCAGAGTGGCAAAACGAAAGGGGGGTGGAGACAAAGGATCCCCATGGTCAATGGCGGCAACAACACCACCGCTGGCGTACATGACACACAAACACAGGGAACAGCAACAGACCTGTGCACTAGGCAATGCATTAGCAGTCACAATGCTAGTCTCCAGTGCATGGCCAGGGATACCTAACACCAATTGCAGCATACCTGAGACCCACAGACCCCTGCCCAGTAGTGAATGCCTACTACCTTGGTTGGAGGAGGTTTACATCAGACCCTGCCCAACAATGGACCTACCCTGCAATGTCCGGCCTGGCCTAGGGGCACCCACAGGCCCACATCCCCCACCCGGATGCCACCCCACCACACGCACGTAGTATATTGGGGCACTGTACTCACCCCCTTGTCGCTGCTGTGATGCCCCCAGGCACCCATCCAGCTCAGGATACGCCACTGCCAGTATGCGGGCAACCAGGGGGGTTAGGGTTCGATGTGCACCCCTTCCTCATTGGGAGGCCATCTTCAGCTGGACCTCCGCCGTCTTCTGTGCCCAGCGTCTCAGGTCCTCCCACCACTTCTGACAGTGGGTGCTACGCCTGCCGTAGACCCCCAGGGTCCGCACGTCCTTGGCGATGGCACGCCATATACCTTTTTTTGATGGGTGCTGACCTGCAGAGAAATACACATAGGAAAAGGTATCAGTCAGACCTTCCTGCCTGTTACACTCATGGCCTACAATAGCCCTCACATCCCCTTATGCACAGACATTGCCCACCATGCATGCAGCACGCTGCCCAGGGTCCTTCCACCAATCCCCCCCACATGAGGCCCTCACACACAGCACTCCATGCATTCACGCCCCATGCAGCATGCTCACAGTGTACTCACCTGTTGGTCTGGAGGTCCATATAGCATTCGGTACTGGGGTAGGACCCCATCCACCAGTCTCTCCATCTTCGCAGCAGTGAAGGCAGGGGCCCTTTCCCCAGTGACACGAGCCATGGTCGGTTCCAGACACAGGTCACAGCAGCACTTGCAGTGTAGGTCCTTTCGTGTTGAGGGTCAGATAGCAAGTTAGTGAACAGATAGAAAATGGCAGTCACGTCCACGGCGGTGCGTACCATTACTGCCGGCATACATCACCATTGGCCACTGTAACCCATGGGGCCCAATGGTATTCAATAAGGAGTTGCACAGCGGTTCTTGACCGCCTCCCGCAACAGCGCACAACATCAGCAGAATTACCTAATTTCCACATGTCCCTCCATACAGGACAGGCGGACGCCATTTAGGGGGTAGGCTATGGCACCTAACGGCATCACAGTACACATAGGCACCATTTGGGACTATCCTACAATATACTGTTACAGTCACAGCATGCAATGCAGTGTAGTGTTTGCAAAAATGGAATACTGACCAGCTGCTCACCGTTTTGCCCCTTAGATTGCAACCGATGTAGATGAATAGGAGACGTAGACATCCTCACATGTACAGGCCCCTGGTGGACTTGGCAACAATGGAGGACAGGCACATTATCCTCACCTATAGACTGGACAGGGCCACAATCACAGAGCTTTGGGCCCAATTAGAGCCTGACCTGATATCTGCTATCCGTCAGCCACCGGGATCCCCCCTCTTGTGCAAGTCCTATCTGTGCTCCATTTCCTGGCAAATGGCTCCTCCCAAGTGACTGTGGGCTTGGCAGCAGGAATGTCTCAGCCAATGTTCTTAATACAGCTGACCAGGGTGTTGTCTGTCCAGATTAAACACATGTGCAGCTACATTGTTTTCCCCCAGGTGGAGGATTTAGCCACAGTGAAAGCTGATTTCTATGCAATGGGACATATCCTTATCATTATTGGGGCTATTGGTGGTATACATATTGCATTTTTCCCCCCCGGAGAAATTAACAAGTGTTTAGAAATCGAAAGAGCTTTCACTCCATGAATGTGCAGATAGTGTGCGTGGCAGACCAGTACATCTCCCATGTCAATGTATGTGTTGGTGTATGGGTATGGTGTGGGCCCTAAGGGTTAGTGTGTCTAACAGTTGTCCCACAATATTTGCAGGTGACTCTGGCTAACCCAACCTCTCATGGCTACTGACCCCTGTGCGGAATGCCAGGACAGGGCAGAGGAATGTTACAATGAGGCACAATGAGAATCATAGAGAGGACATTCGGCCTCATGAAGGCCAGGTATCGTTGCCTCCATCTAACAAGTTGAGCCCTGTACTACTCACCGAAGAAGGTCTGCCAGCTCATCGTGGCATGCTGTATGTTGCACAACGTTGCTTTATGTCACCAGGTGCCTTTTCTGCAGGAGGATTAGGCTGGAGATGGGTGTGTGGCAGCAGTGGACCCTGTGGACAGGGAAGATGAGGAGGCAGAGGATGAGGATGAGGACAACAGAAGTGCAATAATACAATACTTCCAATGACACACAGTTAAGACACTGTAACTTGACTATTCATTGACAGTTTTGTGTTTGACATTGTCACTGGCAGGCTGATTTTCCCACTTCTATGGCCACTTACTGTACCCTTTGGCATATCTATTTTCAGATATTTGTGCCCCACTATCGCTCCTGGCGTGTTGACTGCAGGCAACTACAGGTCATTCCTACGTGTACATTACTGTACAGTTGTATTGCACTGTTCAAACCTTGTTAAACAAATACATAGTTCAATCATTTGCCAGACTCCATACTTGTATTTATTCAAATGGTGTTTATTTAAGTGCAAATAGGTAGAGGGGGGCGTGCAATGGGCTGGGGTGATGGTGGAGAAATGTCCAGGATAGGGTCCATTCTATGTGGATCACAGGTGCATTGTCCAAGGGGGCATAGGAAGTGGAGCAATGGCAGTTCAAGGTGGACAGGGTGACAGGGTGGGACACAAGGGTGACAATCAGGAGAGTCTTATTTCCTGGCAGGGGTCTTGGCAATAGTCTCTAGCTTTTACCTGGATCGCAGGGACCATTTGCGGGGTGGTTCTCCTTCTGCAGAGGGAGGGGTGCTGGTGGTCTGTTGGTCCTGTGGCGGGCCTCCTGTCCACTAGCAGCAGCGGAGGTGGAAGGCTGTTCATTGGTTTGGCTAGGGTCAGGGGCCCACTGGTGTGCCACTGCCTCCCTCATGATGTTGGCCATGTCTGCCAGCACCCCTGCAATGGTGTCCATGGTGGTGTTGATGTCCTTCAAGTCCTCCCTGATCCCCAGGTACGGTCCCTCCTGTAGCCGCTGGGTCTCCTGAAACTTGTCCAGTATCTGGCCCAGCGTCTCCTGGGAATGGTGGTATGCTCCCAGGATGTTGGTGAGTGCCTCCTGGAGAGTCGGTTCCCTGGGCCTGTCCTCCCCCTGTCACACAGCAGTCCTCCCAGCTTCCCTGTTGTCCCGTGCCTCTGTCCCCTGAACTGTGTGCCCACTGCCACTGACCCCAGGTACCTGATCGTCTTGTGTTTGTGGGGTTGCTTGGGGTCCCTGTAGTGGTGGACACACTGCTGATTGATGTGTCCTGGGGACAGTGGTATGGGCCCGCTGGAAGGGTACTGTGCTGGTGTTTCCAGAGGGGGGAGGCTCTATGGTGGTATGGGACTGTCCCTGGGTAACCGACTGTCCGGAGGTCCCTGATGGGCCAGGTTGGTCATCCAGATCCAGACGTCCAGAGCTGCTGTCATCACTGTGGGCCTCTTCTGGGGGGGTTACTGGATGTTGCAGGCACCTCCTCTCCACTGACGTTGGGTGGGGGACCTGTGGGGATCTAAATGCAGTGTTATTGTTTCTGCGTATGGGTGTTTTGGCCTCTATGGTTGTTATTGCCCTGGCAGCTTTGCCTTGTGTGAGTAGATATTTGGTGGGCTAGGTGATTCTCCTTAGTGTGCATGCTTTAATGATGGGTGTCCATGCAGGTCTGTGATGGGGGTCCGTGCATTGGTGTTACATGCAGGGCTTAGTATTGGGAGGGGTGGGTTGTGATGGTGAGGTGTGTGTGAGGTGGTAGAGTGATGGGAGTGTGGTAATGGTGGGAGTTTGTGATGGCATGCATATGGGGGGGGTGATAGTAATAGATATTTGACTTACCAGAGTCCAATCCTCCTCCTACTCCTGCCAGGCCCTCTGGATGCATGATTGCCAAGACTTGCTCCTCCCATGTTGTTAGTTATGGGGGAGGAGGTAGGGGTCCACTACCAGTCCTCTGCACAGCTAGTTGGTGTCTTGCTGCTGTGGAACGCACCTTCCCCTGTAGGTCGCTCCACCTATTCCTGATGTCATCCCTTGTTCTGGGATGCTGTCCCACTGCACAATTCGCTGCCATAGCTCCATCTTCCTTGCAATGGATGTCTGCTGCACCTGTGATCCAAATAGCTGTGGCTCTACACAGATGATTTCCTCCACTATGACCCCTAGCTCCTCCTCTGAGCTCTGAGCACCTGGAGTGTTGTGGTGCCATGGGTGTATTGTGAGTGGTGTGAAGGTGTGTGGGGTGATGTGTTGGGGTGTGTGATGTAAGGTGTGTTGATGGTGTATAGGTGATGGTGGTGTGTATCTATGGTCTTGTCTATGTCTTGCTATCTCTCTTGTGGCAATTGTTTTAGTCATAAAGGGTTGTGGGTAATGTGAGTGTGTGTTTTATAGTGCTGTGGGTGTGGTGTGTGCTATTCAAATTGTCCAACGTAGTGTTGTTTTGTATGTGTGTTTGTATTTTGAGCGTGGCGGTATGTACTGCCAATGGTTTAGTGCCATTGAATGTCCACTGCAGTGATTTATGGGTCATAATGCTGTGGGTGTGGTTCTGTAGGCGTAACGGTGTGGGTTTTGCTACAGCCAGTTTAACACTGACCTTTGGGGTGGCGGACTTGTGTGTGTGGCTGTACAGTGACAGATTGCTATGTGTGTGTCATAATATGGGTAGTGGTAATCTGCTGTGGCGGCGGTATGTTGGCGCAGTCAGCATGGCGGTAAGTGGTACTTACCGCCAATGTCATAATGAGGGCCTATGTTTTTCCATGGGCCTCATTGAAGCAGGCTTCTCCTGGCATAGTTGGATAACTCAGCGGAGGCCAATAACCAAGGACAGTTTGGATATGCTGAGTCTCCTGTGTAGGAATGAGACACAAATGCAACAATGAGTCACTCACTTCATGATTGCAGCACCTGACATTGCACACACAAAATCAGAACAGATATTACTTACCAACCAGCCAGGCCCTCTCTGGTTGTGACTGTGACCTCAGCTGGGATATGGTGCTGCTCTGCATTACAAAAGAATCAGATGCTGAACCTGGGAACCAGACACAGACATTTGAGATGTGGAGATCCGACAAGCAGACAACTTGCACTTTAATAGAATGGAAGTGCATCCTGTTGCAATAGACTTGTCTACTGACCTGCGGGGGCATCAAGGCAACATGTGTGCCATCAATGGCTCTCACCACATGTGGGAGTCGTGCAAAATCATAGAAGCCAGCCTTCACTTTGGTTAATTTCTCACATCTGGGAAACCTGATGTAGCTGTCAATGTGTTTCATCAATGCTGATAGGATGTCCTTTAACACACCACTGAACATAGGTTGGGACAAAATTCCAGATATGGCCACTGTATATTGAAAGTTTCCTATGGCCAGGAAATGTAAGATTGCCAGAGTTGAACAATGGGCGGTATGCATGTTGGATTTGTGTTTTCAGGCAACAGATCTGGCTCCAACTAATGACATAAATACACAATTGTTTGCCTAGTCAGACGGTACCGTTTGATGATGTGACATTCTTTGATGGTTTGAAGGTCTGGCAATGGGCAGTACACTGGAGATTGTTGCCCCCTCCCTCTCCTTTGGTAACTATTTGTGAAGTACATAGTTGGAGTATTAGTCACTGTTTCTATACCAACATACATACATGATGTATAGCAACACAATTCTGTGATAAGCATTTCTGACTGGAAATACATTACACACAGTACACATCGCAGCTGTCAACTGCACAAGGGTCATATATGACCCCCATGGTTGTCTGCACATGTGTCCACAACATGAATTTGGGGAACACCCAACTATATGCTCCTAAATACCCCTCAAAATTTAACAGTCTATTCAGATCGCCACAAATACCATCAGTGGCGGTGGACAATGCACCGCCGTAATATACCATCCGTGCCCAGCAACATACTACACTGTTTATTGTGTAGTAGAACCTACAAAACAAGGCTGCTTTAGAATGTTTGTGATGATCTGACACATATATTGGTGTTGTGACACATTTATCAGGGCCCAATACTGTATTTCCAACCGCAAAAATGGTGGATGCCTGACCTACATCACTGGACATTAGAAACCAACAATGGTGGACACACCAATAGACTAATGTTGTTGATTGTTGCGGGCCAATGGCCAGCCCATCAGTGGTGATTACTGTGTATATCGCGTACACATATGTAGCGTTTTGCAAATTCACTCACTTGGCTCCTGTCACTGCTGCCGTCAACACCTCTACTACTCCTGTGTGTAGTCTCTAGAAGCAATCATGCTGTGCCAAGCCGGTGAAATGGCCACTGCCTTCTCTCCTGATGAGTTGGAAAGGCTCGTTGAGGAGGTTTTTCCCCTGTGCGGTCAGCTCTGTGGCTCATCAGAGCAGCAGGTAAGAGCCTCAAAGGCATATTTGACTCTGTTCAACACCATCCTTTCCTTCCTCATAGAATATAGGGGGTGATTCCAACCCTGGCGGTCGGTGATAAAGCGGCGGCCAACCCGCCTACAGGCAGGCGGTCCAAAAAATTGAATTCTGACCCTGGCGGGAACCGCCAACACAGCCCGCCACTTTAACACTCCGGTCGCCACGGCGGGACAGATAAACAGCGCGGCGGTCACCGCCAACAGGCAGGCGGCAGACAATGTACCGCCCACCCTATCACAACTCACCAATCCGCCACCTTTTCCGGGGCGGTAGCCCCGCCGATAAAAACAGGGCGGAAACAGACTACGAACGGGAAAACGCTCACCTCTATGCACTCCACGAGGAATCTGGACAGCATGGAACCCGAATTAAACATCCTACCAGCTATTGTCTACCTGCTCATCTACCACGAGTACGAACGCCGGCGCACACGAAAACGGTGAGTACTGCACCTACGACACAGGGGAGGGGGGACGAGAAAAGGTTACGGCCACACACATACGCGACACACCCACCCCCCACCCCCCCAACTATCTACACACCAATGCAGAGCAACAAGTCAGAGTGACACCCCACAAACCCCCCGGAAGAATGCAAAGACATAATTAAAAAGAACTGTAAAAAATATGTAGAAAATAGGTCCATTGAAGTCATGGTAAACATGCTAAATGAAAAATACAAAAGAAATAATGAACATAGTGCAAAGTATAAACATAGTCAATAAGTCCTGCACAGTCCGTTAAATATCCATAGTCCGTGGGCCAATGTGTACAAACACATGGGCAAAGCCCACACAGGAGACCGGACACCATTGGAGGGAACACTGCAGGGGCATCAGATGATAAAACTACAGGCACCTCAGGGGGAAGGGAAAGGGGGGCACCTCAGCCACATGAGTCCACGACGCCAGATCCACGAGGGGCCTCCATGCCCACTGTACCATCCTGGGGAGTGCAAAGCCACAGTCTCACAAGTCTCTACAGTGGGTGGGTTGCCCACTGTGCCATCCTGGGGAGTGCAAAGCCACAGTCTCACAAGTCTCTACAGTGGGTGGGTTGCCCACTGTACCATCCTGGGGAGTGCAAAGCCACAGTCTCACAAGTCTCTACAGTGGGTGGGTTGCCCACTGTGCCATCCTGGGGAGTGCAAAGCCACAGTCTCACAAGTCACTACAGTGGGTGGGTTGCCCACTGTGCCATCCTGGGGAGTGCAAAGCCACAGTCTCACAAGTCTATACAGTGGGAGGGTTGCCCACTGTTCAATCCTGGGGAGTGCAAAGCCACAGTCCATCAGATGGATAACCGACTCCACTGGTATTGGAGGAGGCATGGTGCCCAGAGTGCTTCGTGAACACCTGCTCGACACAGAACCGACACTGTCAATGGACCAGCGGTGCTTGAGACGGCAGTGCCCAGCGGAGCGGTGCTTGAGATGAAGGGCCCAGCGGAGCGGTGCTTGACAGGAAGGGCCCAGCGGAGCGGTGCTTGAGATGAAGGGCCCAGCGGAGCGGTGCTTGACAGGAAGGGCCCAGCGGAGCGGTGTTTGACAGGAAGGGCCCAGCGGAGCGGTGCTTGAGACGGCAGTGCCCAGCGGAGCGGTGCTTGAGATGAAGGGCCCAGCGGAGCGGTGCTTGACAGGAAGGGCCCAGCGGAGCGGTGCTTGACAGAAGGGCCCAGCGGAGCGGTGCTTGACAGGAAGGGCCCAGCGGAGCGGTGCTTGACAGGAAGGGCCCAGCGGAGCGGTGCTTGAGACAGCGGTGGCCAGCGGAGCGGTGCTTGAGATGAAGGGCCCAGCGGAGCGGTGCTTGAGACGGCGGGGCCCTGTTCAGGGGTGCTCTTCACGGCGGGGCCCTGTTCAGCGGTGCTCTTCACGGCGGGGCCCTGTTCAGCGGTGCCTGTCTTGGCGGGGCCCTGTTCAGCGGTGCTCTTCACAGCGGGGCCCTGTTCAGCGGTGCTCTTCACGGCGGGGCCCTGTTCAGCGGTGCCTGTCTTGGTGGGGCCCTGTTCAGCGGTGCTCTTCACGGCGGGGCCCTGTTCAGCGGTGCTTGTCCTGTCTTTCAAGGGAGCCAGACCTGGCTAAGACTCCCCGCTTAGTCGCCCTCCGACCTTGTGGTTGCGGGGCCCTCCTGTGATGGAGTCTAGGGCCAGTGGGTGTCGTCCGTCACACCCGGAATGGGGCTGGTGGGGCCCTCCTGGTGCGCTCGCCTGCTGCATGTCTTCTCCGCCCTGCTGCCCTTGCCCTCCTTCGCTGCAGCTCTCTGGCCCTTGCCTCCCTTAGATGATGTGGCAGGTGACGGGGCAAGGCCACTCTCCTTGGTGGCAGGCTTCTCGCGCCGGCCCTTATTTTTTTTGGTCCTCTTCCCAGGGGGTGGGCTGGCTGTCCCCTTGCTGCTGGGCGATGTCCCTGCCCTAGGAGCTGGTGGACTCCAATAGCCCTGCACTATGGTCATACTAGATGCAGGGCTGGTGGTGGCTGAGGTGCTCTTTGGACTTACCAGATGGAGGGGGTGGGTCAGTGTTTGGAAAGAGGTCAAGGTTGGAAAGGAAAAGCAATTTGGAAAGACAGGGACGGGTAGGTGTAGTGGTTATGGGAGTGGAGGAAGAGGATGTGGTTGTAGGAGAGTCAAGTGTGCTGTCTTTGGGTGCAGGTGCTTGTGAAGTAGGCTGTCGTGAGGTGGATGGCTGTTGGGTGGGTGGCTGCCTGCGTTTGTGTGGTTTGGAAGAGGGGGTGACAGACACACTGGGAGAGGACACAGGGGACGTGTAACTGGCAGTGGGGGTGGTGACTGCACGTGTGCGGACTGTACTGGAGGGTGTGCTGGTGATGGAAGTACTGGCTGATGGTGGTGTGCATGCCGGTGTGAGTGGAGACGTCACAGGGAGGGAGGAGGGAGACGAGGAGAAGGGGGACACAGAGGTGGTAGTGACTGTTGCAATGTCTGCATCTGGATGTTGCTTGGGTGAATGCTTGTGGGATCTGTGGTGCTTATGTCTGGATGAGCTGCCCTTGGGTGTTGAAGTGTGTGCAGGCTGGTCTGATGGTGTGGATCGGATAGGCAGAGGAACAGGAGACTGGGAATGGGTGGAGGGAGTCAGAAGAGGGAGGCTGGAGACAGGGACAATGGCTGCCGTCAGTGCTGAGGCCAGAGCGTTGAACGATCGCTGATGGGCAGCCTGACCCGAATGAATGCCCTCCAGGTATGCATTGCTCCGATGCACCTCCCTTTCTACACCCTGGATGGCATTCAAAAGGGTAGACTGCCCAACAATGATGGTCCTCAGGAGGTCAATGACCTCCTCACTGAGGGCAGCAGGGGTAACTGGGGCAGGGCCTGAGGTGCCTGGGGCGAAGGATATGCCCGCCTTCCTGGGCGAGCGGGCACGGAGCGAAGGCTGAGGGGCTGCTGGGAGGGCAGGGCTGGTGCGCTGGGTGGCGGCTGTACCTGTTGTGGCGGTGGGCACGGATGTTGCCGCCACCGCAAGGGAGCTCCCTTCCGAGGCCGTGTCGGTGTCGCTGACGTCTCCACGGGTCCCCATTGTGGAGCTCCCCTCGCCCTCCGTCTCACTGGTGAACTCGGAGTCTGATGCATGGCCCTCCGGGGCCATGTGAGATGCAGCTCCCTCGTGCGCCGATGCCACTTCTCCTCCGCCTGATGATGCTAATGCACACATGCACAGGAAGACAAAGAAAATGGGGGGGGAGAAATAAAGACAGGTTGAGTGCATGCATTGGCAACACCGTTGGCGGAGAGGACAGAAACAGAAGCCCCCAGCACTACGCTGCGCAATCGGAGTACACTACGCAGTTGTTGTGACTAGGCCTACACGTCTATGGACGACAAATGCACACATGGGTGATGCAGGACCATGGATAGCTGTACTTGGCACCCTACAGAGGTGGCGGGCACGGGCACAGGATCATGCCTAACGGAGGGGCCTAGCCTACAGAAAGCGCCCTGGCCTAGAGTTACCCACAGCCCTCCTCCCCAACCCAGACACCTCCACTGTGCGCAAAGATAGCAGAATGTGCAGATACTCACCCCCTTGTGTCTGCTTTGATGTCCTCACGCGCCCATCCAAATCGGGGTATGCCACCGCCAGGATCCGGGACATCAGGGGGGTCAATTGGCAGCTGGCACCCCTCCTACGTTGGGAGGCCATCCCCAGCAGAGACTCGGCGGTCTTTCTGGTCCCGCAGCGGATGTCCTCCCACCTCTTTCGGCAGTGGGTGCCCCGTCTGTTGTGGACCCCCAGGGCCCGGACGTCCTTGATGATGGCACGCCAAATGTCGATCTTCTGATGGGCGCTCACCCATGTGACATGTACAGGGAGGGAAAGGAAATATCATCAGTTTTCTGCATGCTCGATGTGAGTGGGCCCCCCTCCCCAACCTTGCCATGTGGCACATGCTCTCATCTTTCGTGCGTTGCACTCCTCATTCGCTCCCCTCCCCACCCCACCATCTTACATCCACCCCACTCAACACAGGCATAGCCCATACTACGTGCTCCCAGTGTACTTACCTGTTGGTCTGGAGGACCGTAGAGTAGGTGCATACTGGGGGAGGACCCCATCAACAAGTTTCTCCAATTCCTCAGATGTGAAGGCAGGGGCCCTTTCCCCAGTCGCAGCAGCCATTGTCTCTTCCAGACCGAGGTCACAGCAGCACTTGCAGTATAGGTCCTCTCCTGTGGATGATCAGGTCTCGAGTGATTAAGCAGATAGAAAATGGCGGTCACGCCCGCGGCGGTGCGTACCGCGACCGCCGGCGCACATCGTCATTGGCTCATGAAACCCATAGGGTTCAATGTTAACCAATGCGGCTTGGCACCGCGGTCTTCGACCGCCTACCGCCACGGTGTGCCACGCCAGCGCATTGACCTCACATCCCACTGTCACACTTCACAGGTCAGGCAGCCGCCATTTCAAGGGCCCACATGGCATAATTTATACTGCGTCACACAGGCCTAGGCCGTGCATTGCCACTCATACAAGCCTTTCTATGCATTACGAATCTTTTACTGTGCAAGCTGTGTGAACGAACCTGTGGTTTGCTTGACTCTGTGCTCCATGTTGTCCTTCCTAGGCACCGTCCGCTGGGACTTGCGAGGAGAAGGATGAATCCTCCCGTGTACCGACCGCTGGTAGAAATGTCGACAATGGAAGAAAGACATATTTTACTTAGATACAGACTTGACCGAGCCACTATACAGGAACTGTGTGCCCAGCTGGAGCCAGACCTGATGTCCCCCATCCGCCAACCCACAGGGATTCCCCCTCTGGTGCAGGTTCTGTCAGTACTCCATTTTTTGGCAAGTGGGTCTTTTCAGACAACAGTGGCCATGTCATCAGGGATGTCTCAGCCTATGTTTTCTAAGGTTTTGTCCAGAGTGTTGTCTGCCCTGATGAAATACATGCGGAGCTACATTGTTTTCCCTGAGGTGGATGAATTGGCTACAGTGAAGGGTGATTTCTATGCCCTTGGACATATCCCCAACGTGGTTGGTGCCATTGATGGGACCCATGTGGCTTGGTTCCCCCCAAAGGAAGTGAACAGGTGTACAGAAACAGAAAAAGTTATCATTCGATGAATGTCCAGGTGGTCTGTTTGGCTGACCAGTACATCTCCCATGTAAATGCCAAGTTCCCTGGGTCAGTGCATGACGCGTATGTCATGCAAAATAGCAGCATCCCTTATGTGATGGAACAGCTACAGAGACACCGTGTGTGGTTATTAGGTGACTCTGGTTACCCCAACCTGTCGTGGCTACTGACCCCAGTGAGGAATCCCAGGACAAGGGCAGAGGAACGGTACAATGAGGCCCATGGGCGTACTAGGAGGATTATAGAAAGAACCTTCGGCCTCCTGAAGGCCAGGTTTAGGTGCCTGCATATGACAGGTGGATCCCTAATGTACTCACCAAAGAAGGTGTGCCATATCATCGTGGCCTGCTGTATGCTTCACAATCTTGCTTTGCGATGCCAGGTGCCTTTTCTGCAGGAGGATGGTCCAGATGGTGGTGTTGTAGCAGCTGTGGAGCCTGTGGAGAGTAAAGAGGAGGAAGACGACGGGGACGACACGGACAACAGGGATACAGTCATACAACAATATTTTCAGTAGCACACAGGTATGAATCACCCACGCCATTTCACAATTACTTAAGGCCTCCTGCGTCTCTACTGTCTGTGTATCCTCCCAGTTCCTTTTAACTGAGTTGTGACTTTCCCTTCCCTTTTCAGAGCTGTATGACCCACTGCGTGACTTCTGCTTTGTTTGCCCATGGACTACAGCTTATTGACCTTGGTATGTTGTCATCACAATGTAACTGAACATTATTACACCGTTATGTGTAATACATTTGTGAAAAATACAAGCAGACTCCTGTTATTTTAAGTGCAATAAGTGATTTATTTTAAGTGCTTCATATAGGTACATGATAGTAAAATGGTGATGGGTGGGGGTGGAGTAATGTCCATGGCAGAGTCCAGTTCTCAGTTTCACAGGTGCATTGTACATATGCCTGTGGAAGGATGGAGCAGGGGCAGTTTAAGGTTGGACAGGGTGACAATGTGGGACAGTGGGATGACATCAGGGGGTATCTTATGCTGGCGGGGGTCTTGCAATCCTACTCTGTCTTCTTGTGAGATCTCAGGTTCCGCTTGCGGGGTGGTTGTTCTTCAGCAGGAGGTGGGGTTCTGGTGGCCTGTCGTTGTGTGGGGGCCTCCTGTCCACTAGCGCCGGCGGAGGTGGTAGGCTGTTCCTGGTCCAGGCTAGTGACAGGGGCCCTTTGGGGTGCCACATGGTCCTGCAATGTGATGACTATCTGGTTAAGGGTCAGGACTATGGTCCCCATTGCGAAACCAATGTTCCTCAGTTCCTCTCTGAACCCCATGTACCGTTCCTCCTGCTGTGCCTGGATCTCCTGGAACCTGGCCAGTACCGTCGCCATCGTCTCCTGGGAGTGGTGGTATGCTCCCATGATGGTGGTGAGGGCCTCTTGGAGAGTGGGTTCCCTGGGCCTGTCCCCCCCCTGTCGCACAGCAGCCCTCCCAGTTCCCCTGTGTTCCTGGGCCTCTGTCTCCTGGACGGTGTGCCCACTACCACTGCCCCCAGGTCCCTGTTGTTGCTGGGGTGGTGGGTCAACCTGGGTGCCCTGTAGTGGCGGACACACCACTGATTGACGTGTCCTGGAGACAGAGGCATGGGCCCGCTGGGTGGGAGCTGTGCTGGTGTTACCAGAGAGGGTTAGGTCTGCTGTAGCCTGTGGCTGTGTGTGGGGAACTGACTGTCCAGAGGTCCCCGATGGTCCGGGCTGGTCATCTGGGTCCAGGTTGACAGAGCTGCTGTCATCGCTGGGGGCCTCTTCTGGGGGTGGGATGGACATCTCTGTACCCTCCGTGGCGGTGTGGTGGCGTTCGGGTCCTGCAGGGGTATAAGGGTATGGTTATTGCTTCTGTGTGTGGCATTTTGTGTGATGGGTGGGTGTCCGTGTACCCAAGTGCAGGCATTCCCTTGTGGGGGCTTTTGTGAGGGTGGCTTGTGGGGGTGATGTGTGTGTGCAGTGGCCGTGCTTTGGTGATGGGTGTCCATGCTTTGTGGTCGCATGCAGGGCTTGGTGTTGGGATGGGTGGGTTGTGATGGTGGGACATTTGCAAGGAGTTGTTGTGATGGGGGTGGGGGTGAGGGTAGGGGTATGTGCTGGCATGCAGGTGGGGTGGGGGTGGGAAGTAGTAGTTAGCATTGACTTACCAGAGTCCATTCCTCCAGATACTCCTGCGAGGCCTTCAGGATGCAGGATGTGCAAGACTTCCTCCTCCCATGCTGTAAATTCTGGGGGAGTAGGTGGGGGTCCGCCGCCAGTCTTCTGCACCGCGATGTTGTGCCTTGATACCATGGAACGCACCTTCCCCCGTAGGTCGTTCCATCGCTTCCTGATGTCATCCCGATTGCGTGGATGCTGTCCCACCGCGTTGACCCTGTCGACTATCCTTTGCCATAGCTCCATCTTCCTAGCAATTGTGGTGTGCTGCACCTGTGCCCCGAATAGCTGGGGCTCTACACGTACTATTTCCTCCACCATGACCCTGAGTTCTGCGTCAGAGAACCTGGGGTGTCTTTGGGGTGCCATAGGGTGGTGTGGATGAGGTGAGGGATGTTGTATGTGTTGTGGAGTGTGATGTGTGTGGTGGTGTATGGTGTTTTGTGCGTTGTAATTGTGTGGGTGATGTTGTGATTGGCCTCCGTGTGATGGTCTACTCTAAGCAGTGCTGTCTCTCTCTGTCCTTGATTCGCAATTGTGGTCGTAGGGGTTTGTGGGTGATGTGGGTTTGTGTTTTATATTGTCTTAGGTGTGTGGGAGTGGTGTGTATATGTGTATCAGGTGTGTGTAATTCAAATTGTCCAATGTGGTTGTGTTTTGTAAGGGTGTGTGTATTTTGACTGCGGCGGTGTGTACCGCCAATGGAATACCGCGGTTGAAAGACCGCCGCGTGGATTCGTGGGTCGTAATGGCATGGGCGTATTTGTGTTGGCGTGGCGGTGGAGGTTTGGTCACCGCCATTTTTTCCCTGACCTTTGCTGTGGCGGACTTTTGTGGATGTCGGGTTTTTGGAGGTTTTCAGGTAGCGGGTCAGAATGACCGTGGCGGTTTACCGTGACCGCGGCGGTGTTATGGCAGTCTTCTGACCGGCGGTAAGTGCCTTTTACCGCCAGGGTTGGAATGACCCCCATAATGTGGCTCTGTGTGCCAGTTAGTCTTTGTTGGATGCCTGTTGTCAAATTTTGTGTGCCATACATGGGATGTACACGATGCAGGTAGTGGAGTAAAGTACTCTATGTATTTCACATTAACATTGTGTTGTGTGATAAGGCCTAGATCCTCCTTGAGTTGCATTCATATATCTAGGCAAGGTGAATTTACAACTCTACACTGACATATCTTTGGAAATGATGGCTGTAAATGTCAAATTACATATCTGTGCATCACAGCATGGGCTGTGTATGTATACTGTTTGAGACATTTATGGATCTTGTAAGCAATGTGTATAGTGCCACAGAGCACTCTGCCCACATCTGACCTTGCCAAATGGTTGTATGAGGACTATATAAAGGTCACTGTGCCCTTCAGACTGCCACACAAGCCACAATCAACAGAGAGGATGGGCATGTGATGTACTTCATGTGGGGAAGTGTCTGAGTGTAATGTAGATTCTGTATGCTCAGCCTGCAGAGACCAGGGACTGTCAAATATATATTTCAGTATGGGATATAGGCAAGGCTGGGGTAGAGTTACTCTGGCTAGAACTACAGATTCTGGCATGTGGTCAAAATTAGTCTCCATTGGCAAGACATGGCCTGAAGGCCTTTGTCCTCTGACTAGATTAGGAATGGGTACTGAGGTAACTCCCTGACCTAGTACATGTGTATATTTTGCTTCATTGTCCCTGTGTGTCATTGATTTATGACAGGTCTCTTACTCTCACAGCTCTGTTGTCACCTTTACCTAAGTTATATTTGTCTAGTACAGGCGTATTGCAAAAGTGTCAAACCAACAGTGCAGATAGTTGATTAATACAGGGGAGGGCATGACATGTGACTCATTAGCTTGGTTACATGCATCCAATCAGACCAAACATACCTTAGTATGTTGGATGCCATTTCTGTAGGATTGCCACATATTGTAAAAGGTGTGTTCTGTGCTACAAATATATATCACACAAACTCACTCTGAGTTTACATTGGGTAGCCCACATGTCCACACATGCACAGGGAAGAGACTTTCTGTGCCACCTATGGCAACCCGTTAAGTCTTAGGGAGAAGTCTGTACTCTATTATTTGCCTGTAGGGATTACATGCATTGAATCAATGTGGCCGTATGTACATGTGTCTGTCTAGTCAGGCCCAAGGACTTTACCTTACAGAAGGCCATAATGGTGTGTTTCATTGTGTCTCACATCAAGTGCATGTTGCTTGGCTTGAGCTTGGACTACTTGATGTCAGTAGGCTTGCTTTGTCAGTATAAGCCATGAACAAGGTGATGGGGTAGTGTGCAGATGACTCCAAATGTTTGTAGTCATGTCACTGTATTTATCAGCATGTGTGCTTTACACTTTTAGTCTGTTGACAATTGCAAAATCTTTGTGCTTGGTATTTCTGTAATGGGTGTGACACAACCATTTGGCCCCAAAAAAGTAATTTGTAATCTTTTGGTTTGTCTCCTGAATCCGTACAGGTCAATGCCAATCAGAAGAAAGGGATTTGGAGAGCCATCGGCCAGTAGGTGCGGACCCTGGGGGTCCATAGCAACGTAGCACCCACTGTCGGAAGAGACGAGAGGACCTGGGACGCTAGGACCAAAAGATCACAGAGAGCCAGCTGGGGCTGTGTAGGAAAGTACCATCTTGCCTGGTATGTTACCCCCATGTTTTACTTGTGTGTATGTTTGTTTTTGCCTGTGTCACTGGGATCCTGCTAGCCAGGACCCCAGTTCTCATAAGTTGTGCCCTGTATGTGTTCCCTGTGTGGTGCCTAACTGTATCACTGAGGCTCTGCTAACCAGAACCTCAGTGTTTATGCTAGCTCTGCAGGCTAGTGACTAATTTTACCAATTCTGATTGACACACTGGAACACCTGTATAATTCGCTAGCATATGGTACCTAGGTATCCAGGGTATTGGGGTTCCAGGTGATCCCTATGGGCTGCAGCATTTCCTTTACCACCCATAGGGAGCTCAGACAATTCTTACACAGGACTGCCACCGCAGCCTGAGTGAAATAACGTCCACGTTATTTCACAGCCATTTTACACTGCCCTTAAGTAACTTATAAGTCACTTATATGTCTAACCCTCACTTAGTGAAGGTTAGGTGCAAAGTTACTAAGTGTGAGGGCACCCTGGCACTAGCCATGGTGCCCCCACATTGTTCAGGGCAATTTCCCTGGACTTTGTGAGTACGGGGACACCGTTACATGCGTGAACTACATATAGGTCAATACCTATGTGTAGCTTCACAATGGTAACTCCGAACATGGCCATTTAACATGGCTAAGATTATGGAATTGTACCCCCAAGCCAAATCTGGTATTGGGGTGCCAATCCCATGCATCCCCGGGGCTCCAGCATGGACCCCGGGTACTGCCAAACTAACTCTCTGGGGTTTTCTCTGCAGCTACTGCTGCTGCCAACCCTCAGACAAGTTTCTGCCCCCCTGGGGCCTGGGCAGCCCAGTCCCAGGAAGGCAGAACAAAGGATTTCCTCTGAGAGAGGGTGTTACACCCTCTCCCTTTGGAAATAGGTGTTAAGGGCCTGAGAGGAGTAGCCTCTCCTGCCCTCTGGGAATGCTTTGAAGGGCACAGATGGTGCCCTCCTTGCATAAACCAGTCTACACCGGTTCAGGAAGCCCCCAGGCCCTGCTCTGGTGTGAAACTGGACAAAGGAAAGGGGAGTGACCACTCCCCTGTGCATCACCACCCCAGGGGTGGTGCCCAGAGCTCCTCCAGTGTGTCCCAGACCTCTGCCATCTTGAATGCAGAGGTGTGAGGGCACAATGGAGACCTCTGAGTGGCCAGTGCCAGCAGGTGACGTCAGAGACCCCTCCTGATAGGCTCTTACCTGGTTAGGTAGCCAATCCGCCTCTGAGGGCTATTTAGAGTCTCTCCTGTGTGTTCCTCTTCAGATAACGAATACAAGAGCTCACCAGAGTTCCTCTGCACTTCTCTCTTCGACTTCTGCCAATGATCGACCGCTGCAGGACGCCTGCAAAACCGCAACAAAGTAGCAAAAAGACTACCAGCAACATTATAGCGCCTAAAACTGCCGGCTTTCTCAACTGTTTCCTGGTGGTGCATGCTCTGAGGGCTGTCTGCCTTCACCCTGCACTGGAAGCCAAGAAGAAATCTCCCGTGGGTCGACTGAATCTTCCCCCTGCTTCTGCAGGCACCAAACCTCTGCATCACCAGTCCTCTGTGTCCCCTCTCATCTTGACAATTGTGGTCCCTGGAACACAGGACCTGGATCCAAGTGACCCTGACAGTCCAGTGGCCTTTCTGTCCAAATTTGGTGGAGGTAAGTCCTTGCCTCCCCACACCAGACTGTAATCCTGTGTACTATGTGATCTGCAGCTGCTAGGGCTTCTGTTCACTTTTGCAAGACTTCCTTCATGCACAGCACAGCCCAGGTCCCCAGCACTCCGTCCTGCATTGCCCAACTTGCTGAGTTGACCTCCGACTTCGTGGGACCCTCTTTTGTTGTGCTGAGACGACCACTGTGCTCAGATTTCTTGAGCGCTTGTTCAGGTACTTCTGTGGGTTCTGTTTGCTTCTGCATGGGCTCCTTTTGTTGCTGAGTGCCCCCTCTGTCTCCTCCTCCAAGGGGCGACCTCCTGGTCCTTCCTGCGACTTTTGCAGCTAGCAAGGCTTGTTTGCAGTCTTTCTGCATGGAAACAACTCTGCATCCTCCAGCACGCCGTGGGACATCTTCTGACCAAAGGAGAAGTTCCTGGCCCCTTCTGTTGTTGCAGAATCTTTAGCTTCTTCCACCCAGAGGCAACCCTTTTGCACCTTTATCCGGTGCTTAGTGGGCTCCTGCCCCCCCTGGACACTTGCATGACTCTTGGACTTGGTCCCCTTCCTTTGCAGGTCCTCAGGTCCAGGAACCATCTTCAGTGCTTTGCAGGCAGTAGTTGTCCTTGCAGAATCCCCTATCTCGACTTTACTGTCTTTCTGCGGTAGTAGGGTAACTTTACTCCTACTTTTCAGGGTCTTGGGGTGGGGTATCTTGGACACCCTTAGTGTTTTCTTACACTCCCAGCGACCCTCTACACACTACACTAGGCCTGGGGTCCATTTGTGGTTCGCATTCCACTTTTGGAGTTTATGGTTTGTGTTGAGCCAGGCCTATTTTCTCCTATTGCAATCTATTGTGTTCTACAGTGTTTGAACTAGTTTTCTAAGTGTTTTACTTACCTAATTTTAGTTTGTGTGCATATGTTGTGTAGTGTACTTACCTCCTTAGGGAGTATATCCTCTGAGATACTTTTGGCATATTGTCACTAAAATAAAGTACCTGTATTGTGTTTTCCTATGATATAGGGGGTCATTACAACCCTGGCGGACGGTGTTAAAGGTGCGGTAATACCGCAAACAGGCCGGCGAAAAAAAAAAGGTAATTATGTCCGTGGCGGAAACCGCCAACATAGCCAGCCACTTTAACACTCCGACGCCACAGCGGTACAGACAAGCATTGCGGGGGTCACCGCCAACAGACAGGCGGAAGACAATGTACCGCCCATAGTATCACAACCCACCAATCCGCCACCTTTTCTGGGGCAGATTCACCGTGGATAAAAACACAGCGGAAACAGCTTTTGCAGTGGGAAAATGCTCACCTTAACACACTCCACGAGGAAGGAGGGCACCATGGAGCCGGAACTACAAATACTCCCTGCCCTTGTCTTCCTGCTTGTCTACGAACACCAGCAATGGCGCGCCGAAGACAACGGTGAGTACCGCACCTATGACATAGGGGAGGGTGGAGGCAAAAGCCAGGAGGACACGCACGCAACACCCCCACCCCCACCCGACCCTCGCACATTACAACACACACACCAATGCATTTCCAAACATCACAGTAACAACCCACAACCCCCCCGGAAGAATGCAAAGACAAAAGGAAATGAGTTCAACCATTGTAATGTATCAAAATAAAGTAACCAAATATATACAGATATAACTACACATTCTAGAATTTATACATTACGATTAGTAGTGCAAGTATGCAAATATCAATGTCCGTGGACCACTGGGCCCACAAAGCATGGGGGACACCCACACTAGATACCTGTCCACAAATGGAGAGAACACTGCAGGGGCATCAGATAGAAATACAACAGGCACCTCAGGGGGAAGGAAAGGGGGGGCACCTCAGCCGGATTACAGCAACCACGCCAGATCCACGACGGGGCTCCATGCCCATTGATGTATCCTGGGGAGTGCAAAGCCACAGTCTCTCAAGTCTCTACATTGGGTTGATTGCCCACTGTACCATCCTGGGGAGTGCAAAGCCACAGTCTCTCAAGTCTCTACGGTGGGTGGTTTGCCCACTGTTCCATCCTGGGGAGTGCAAAGCCACAGTCTCTCAAGTCTCTACAGTGGGTGGTTTGCCCACTGTACCATCCTGGGGAGTGCAAAGCCACAGTCTCTCAAGTCTCTACAGTGGGTGGTTTGCCCACTGTTCCATCCTGGGGAGTGCAAAGCCACAGTCTCTCAAGTCTGTACAGTGGGTGGTTTGCCCACTGTTCCATCCTGGGGAGTGCAAAGCCACAGTCTCTCAAGTCTCTACAGTTGGTGGGTTGCCCACTGTTCCATCCTGGGGAGTGCAAAGCCACAGTCTCTCAAGTCGATAACTTCTCCACTGGTTCTGGAGGGGGACTGGTGCCCAGAGTGCTTCATCCTGTGCAGGACAGAGGTAGTGGATGCATGTCTCCACTGGTTCTGGAGGGGGACTGGTGCCCAGAGTGCTTTATCCTGTGCAGGACTGAGGTAGTGGATGCATGACTCCACTGGCTCTGGAGGGGGGCTGGTGCCCAGAGTGCTTCATCCTGTGCAGGACAGAGGTAGTGGATGCATGTCTCCACTGGTTCTGGAGGGGGACTGGTGCCCAGAGTGCTTCATCCTGTGCAGGACAGAGGTAGTGGATGCATGTCTCAACTGGTTCTGGAGGGGGACTGGTGCCCAGAGTGCTTCATCCTGTGCAGGATAGAGGTAGTGGATGCATGTCTCCACTGGTTCTGGAGGGGGACTGGTGCCCAGAGTGCATCACGCTCCCCGTGACGGTCCAGTTCCATCACTGTCCCAGCTGCACATGGGCTAACGATGCTTGAGTTGGCGGTCTTTGCCCTGTTCAGCGGTGCTTGACTTTGCTGTCTCTGACCTGTTCAGCGGTGCTTTGCCATGGCGGTCTTTGCCCTGTTCAGCGGTCTTTACCATGGCAGACTTTGCCCTGTTCAGCGGTGCTTGACTTTGCTGTCTCTGACCTGTTCAGCGGTGCTTTGCCATGGCGGTCTTTTGCCCTGTCAGCGGTCTTTACCATGGCGGTCTTTGCCCTGTTCAGCGGTGCTTGAATTTGCTGTCTCTGACCTGTTCAGCGGTGCTTTGCCATGGCGGTCTTTGCCCTGTTCAGCGGTCTTTACCATGGCGGTCTCTGGCCTGTTCAGCGAGCTTGACTTTGCTGTCTCTGACCTGTGCATTGGTGTGTGGCATGACGGTCCCTCAGTGCCTAGTGGGGCTGTGGCTGTCGGTGCCCTCCAGGGCGCTGACTCTGGCGGTGGTCTCCGGACCAGTGACGATACTGGTGTCCTCCAGGGTGCTGACTCTGGCGGTGGTCTCCGGACCAGTGACGATACTGGTGCCCTCCAGGGCACTTACTCTGGCGGTGGTCTCCGGACCAGTGACGATAGTGCTGGCGGTGGCATCCTGGCCAGCGGGGAGGATGGCGGCCTTCCCCGCCGTGCTGCTCCTACCAGACTTTGGAGACTTCTTCTGCCCCTTCACCACCTTGGGAGGAATCCCAGCTGACTCAGCACTCCCTCTGAGACCCTTGTGAGCAGTTTTGTCGGCAGGAGTCTTCACCCCCTCCCGTCTGACACTGTCCAACTTAAGGTGATTTACAGGAGGTGGACTGGCAGTGCTTTGGCTCCATGTCACACTGGCTGCCCTGGTGGCCGGTGCACTCCACAGACCTCTAACACGCACCACTGGTACTGGACTTTTTTTGGCTGAGGTGCTGCTATGGGACATATGAATTGGAGGGGTGGGGGTGGTGGCCCAGAGGTCAACGTTGCTCAGGAAAAGTTTCTGACGAAGACTGGGATGGGTAGCTGGAGGGGGTCTGGGAGTGGAGGAAGAGGAGGTGGTTGTAGGAGGTGTAACTTTAGGTGATTTGGATGCAGGTGCAGGTACTGGAGGCTGTCATGAGGTGGATGGATGTTGGGTGTGTGGGTGCCCGCGTTTGTGTACTTTGGGAGGGGGCATCACAGACACACTGGGAGTGGACACAGGGGACGTGTAAATGATAGTGGGGGTGGTGAGTGCAGGTGAGCGGGGTGTGGTGCTGGGTGTTCTGGTGCGAGTCCTAGTGCCTGTAGATGTAGTGCATGCAGGTGAGAGTGTAGATGAAACTGGGAGGGATGAGGGAAACGACAAGGAGGGGGACACAGTGGAGGCAGTGGATGTTGTGTCTGTTTGTGGGTGATGCTTGTGTGAGTGCCTGTGGGTTGTGTGGTGCCTATGTTTGCCTGAGCTACTTTTGTGTGTTGAGGTGTGTGCATGCTTGTCTGATGGTGTGCTTGGGATAGGCTGGGGTACAGGGGATTGGGTCTGGGTGGAGGAAGTTGGAGGGGGGAGGCTAGACATGGGGACAATGGCTGCCCTCAATGCTGAGGCCAGAGATTGCAGGGTTCAATGATGGGCAGCCTGACCAGAATGAATGCCCTCCAGGAATGCATTAGTGTGTTGCAACTCCCTTTCTACACCCTGGATGGCATTCACAATGGTAGACTGCCCAACAGTGAGTGACCTGAGGAGGTCAATGGCCTCCTCCCTGAGGGCAGCAGGGGTGACTGGGGCAGGGGCTGAGGTGCCTGGGGCGAAGGTGATGCCTACCCTCCTGGGTGAGCGGGCACGGAGAGAAGGCTGAGGGGCTGCTGGGAGGGCGGTGCCGGTAGGGGGGGTGGCGGCTGTACCTGTAGAAGTGGGGGGCACAGATGGTGCCGCCACCACAAGGGAGCTCCCATCGGTGGACGAGTCCGTGTCGCTGTTTGCTGATCCGGTGACCGACGTGAAGCTCCCCTCGCCCTCCGTCCCACTGGTGTATTCAGAGTCCGTGGTGTGGCCCTCCATGGCTATGTGGGATGCAGCTCCCTCATGCTCCGGTGCCACTATACCTCCGCCTGATGATGCTGATGCACAAAAGAACAGGGAGAGCAGAAAAAGGGGGGGGGGGGGGAACAGAAGAAAGACAGGTTGAGTGCATGGCGTACCGCTACCGTTGGCGGACAATACAGACACAGCAGCCCCCTGCACTACGCCGTGCTCTTGGCCTCTACAGATGCAATTCCTGGGATATGGCCTACATGGCTATGGGTGTCATCTGCCCACATAGATGACACAGGGGCATGTCTACCTGTACTTGGCACTCTACAGAGGTGGGGTGGAGTGGCACATGGCCTGCATTAGGGAGGGGCCTAGCCTACGGAACTCGCCCTGGCCTAGGGAAACCCACAGCCCTCCTGCCCCACCCACACCCCTCTACTGCGCGCAAACTCCACAGAATGAGAGTGTACTCACCCCCTTTTGTCTGCTGTGCTGCCCTCAAGCGCCCATCCAACTCAGGGTAGGCCACCGCCAGGTTCCGGAACATCAGGGGGGTCATGGTGCGACGGGCACCCCTCCCACATTGGGAGGCCATCCCCAGCTGAACCTCCGCCGTCTTCTTGCTCCAGCGGCGAATGTCCTCCCTTATTTTCCGGCAGTGGGTGCCCCGCCTCTGGTGGACCCCCAGGGTCCGGACGTCCTTGGCGATGGCACGCCAAATGTCCTTCTTCTGGTGGGCGCTGACCTACATGACATGTACAGGGGAAGAAGAGAAGTCATTACCAACTGCACCGTCGAAGTGAGTGGCCCACATCCCTAACCTTGCCATGTGGCACATGCATTCACAGTCCTTCATGCTCGCAGAACTCTGCCCCCTTCCTTCTTACAACCAGCCCTCTCCACCCAGGCATAGCCCATACAACGTGCTCCCTGTGTACTTACCTGTTGGTCTGGAGGACCGTAGAGTAGCGTGTACTGGGGGAGGACCCCGTCCACGAGCTTCTCCAACTCCTGAGCAGTGAAGGCAGGGGCCCTTTTCCCAGACACAGCAGACATTGTCTTTTCCAGACCGAGGTCACAGCAGCACTTGCAGTATAGGTCCTCTCCTGTCGAAGATCAGGTATCGAGTGATTGAACAGATAGAAAATGGCGGTGACATCTGCGGCGGTAACGTCCGCGGCGGTGCGTATCATCACCGCCGGCTCACTTCATCATTGGCTCCTGGGACCCATAGGGTCCAATGTTAACCAATGCAGCATTGCGCCGCGGTCTACGACTGCCTACCGCGACGGTGTACAACGCCAGTGCAGTTACCTCACATCCCATTGTCCCAGTTTAGAGGTCAGGCAGCCGCCATTTCAGGGGCCCACATGGCTTCATTTACTACTGCGTCACACATACCTAGGCCTCCACTCAACACACATACAGGAAGAGTTTTGTATTTGGTGTTGTGTTCTGTGCAGTTGTGGATACATACCTGAGATTTTGTTGACTCTGTGATCGCTGTTGTCCTTCTTAGGCACCTTCAGCTGGGACATTTGAGGAGATGGCGGAATCCTCCGGTGTACCGACCGCTGGTGGACCTGTTAACAATGGAGGAGCGACATTTGATCATCACCTACAGGTTTGACCATGCCACAATCCAGGAACTGTGTACCCAGTTGGAGCCAGACCTGATGTCACCAATCCGCCATCCCACAGGAAGTCCCCCTGAAGTGCAGGTGCTGTCAGTGCTCCATTTCCTTGCAAGCGGGTCATTTCAAACAACAGTGGCCATGGCATCAGGGATGTCCCGGCCTATGTTTTCCAATGTGTTGTCCAAAGTGTTGTCTGCCCTACTGAAACACGTGAGGAGCTACATCGTTTTCCCTCAGGTGGAGGATTTGGCTACTGTTAAAGGTGACTTCTATGCCCTGGGACATATCCCCAACATCATAGGTGCTATTGATGGGACCCATGTAGCTCTGGTCCCCCCGCAGGAGTGAACAGGTGTACAGGAACCGGAAGAGTTATCATTCGATGAATGTACAGATGGTATGTTTGGCGGACCAGTACATCTCCCAGGTAAATGCAATGTTCCCTGGCTCAGTGCACGACGCCTACATCTTGCTGAATAGCAGCATCCCTTATGTGATGGGTCAACTCCAGAGGCACCAGGTGTGGCTATTAGGGCACTCTGGTTACCCCAACCTGTCATGGCTACTGACCCCAGGGAGGAATCCCAGGACCAGGGCAGAGGAACACTACAATGAGGCCCATGGGCGGACTAGGAGGGTGATCGAACACACCTTCGGCCTCCTGAAGGCCAGGTTCAGGTGCCTCCATATGACAGGTGGTTCCCTATTCTACTCACCAAGGAAGGTGTGCCAGATCATCATCGCCTGCTCGATGCTTCACAATCTTGCTTTGCGACGCCAGGTGCCTTTTCTGCAGGAGGATGGTCCAGATGACGGTGTTGTGGCAGCTGTGGAGCCTGTGGACAGTGATGAGGAGGAAGCTGAGGAAGAAGACATTGACAACAGGGAGTCAGTCATACAGCAATATTTCCAGTGACACACAGGTGAGAAAATGTGTTTACTATTATATTCACTTTCACACTTCTACCTCTATCCTGTCTGTCAATTTGAAGCAGTATTTGGTAACTGAGTTGTACATTTCTATTACGGTTTCACAGGTGTGGTTACCAACGTATGTCATCTGCTTGCTTCCTTCGTGGACTTGTGCTGTGTGACATAGGTATGTTGACATTAAAATTTCGAACGGATTTTGTCATAGTCATAGCTAATACACATTCTCAAAATCACAGACTGACTCCAGATTGTTTTGTGCTTCAAGGGTGTTTATTTAGGTGCTCAAAAATGGAGGGGGGTAGTAAAATGGTGATGGGTGATGGTGGAGGAATGTCCATGGCAGTGTCCAATCTATTCGTCTCACAGGTGCATTGCCCATATGGACATAGGAAGTGGAGCTGGGGCAGTTCCAATCTGGACAGGGTAAGAAAGTGGGACAGTTGGAGGACAATCAGGGTGGTCTAATTTGCTGGCGGGGGTCTTGCCATCTTGCTCTGTCCTGTTCCTGGATCTCAGGGACCGCTTGCGGGGTGGTTCTCCATCTGCAGGGGGTGGGGTGCTGGTGTCGTGGTCCTGTGGTGGGGCGTCCTGTCCACTAGCGCCGGCGGAGGTGGTGGGCAGTTCATCGTCCAGGCTAGTGTCAGGAGCCCCTTGGAGTGCCACGGTGTCCCTCATGGTCTTTTGTATGTCCTTCAGCACCCCTACGATGGTGCCCAGAGTGGAGCTGATGGTTCTGAGCTCCTTCCTGAACCCCAAATACTGTTCCTCCTGCATGCGCTGGGTCTCCTGAAACTTGGCCAGGACCACAGCCATTGTCTCCTGGGAGTGGTGGTATGCTCCCATGATGGAGGATAGGGCCTCGTGGAGAGTGGATTCCCTTGGCCTGTCCGCCCCTGTCGCACAGCAGATCTCCCAGTTCCCCTGTGTTCCTGTGCCTCCGTCCCCTGGACCGTGTGCCCACTACCACTGCCTCCAGGTCCCTGTTGTTGTTGGGGTGGTGGGTTATCCTGGGTTCCCTGTAGTGGTGGACAAACAGCTGATTGACGTGTCCTGGGTATGGAGGTAAGGGGCCCGCTGGGTGGGTGCTGTGCTGGTGTTACCAGAATGTTGGGCTGTGCCTCTGCAAGGGGAACCGACTGTCCCGAGGCCCACGATGGTCCTGGCTGGTCATCAGGATCCAGTTGGCCAGAGCTGCTGTCGTCACTGTGGGCCTCTTCTGTGGGTGGAGTGGAGATGTCTGGACCCTCCTGTCTGGTGACGTTACGTAGTGGTCCTGTAGGGGTATAAGAGCATGATTATTGCATGTGTGTGTGTCATGGTGTCCATGGTGCAAGCATTCCTGTGTGGGGGTTTATGTGATGATGGTTGGGGGGGTGTTATGGGTTTGTGCAGTGAGCATGCTTTAGTGAGGGGTGACCATGCTTAGTTGTGTCATGCAGGACTTGGTGTTAGGATGGGTGGTTTGTGTTATTAGTAAATTAGTGAGGAGTTGGAGTGATAGGGGAGGGGGTGGGGGTGTGTGATGGCATGTACGTAGGGTGGGGGATATGATAGTTAAGATTTGACTTACCAGTGTCCATTCCTCCACCGACTACTCCGAGGCCCTCTGGATGCATGATGGTCAAGACCTGCTCCTCCCATGTTGTTAGTTGTGGGGGAGGAGGTGGGGGTCTGCCGCCAGTCCGCTGAATCGCGATGTTGTGCCTGGAGACCACTGAACGCACCTTCCCCCGTAGGTCATTCCACCTCTTCCTGATGTCCTCCCGATTTCTTGGATGCTGTCCCACAGCGTTGACCCTGTCCATGATTCTTTGCCATAGCTCCATCTTCCTGGCTATGAAGGCGTGCTGCACCTGTGATCCAAATAGCTGTGGCTCTACCCGGGTGATTTCCTCCACCATAACCCTGAGCTCCTCCTCGGAAAACCTGGGGTGTCTTTGGCGTGACATGGGGTGGTGTAGGTGATGTGTGGGGTGGTGTATGTGTTGATAAGTGTGGTGATGTGTAGTGGTGTGTGGTGTTTTGTGCGTGGAATGTTGTATGGGTGATGGTGTTGTGTGCCTCTGTGTGGTGGGGTTGTCTATTGCTGTGCTCTCTGTCTGTCGCCTTCGTCTCTGATTTTGGGTCGTAGGGGTTTGTGGGTGATGTGGGTGTGTGTTTTATATAGTATTGATTGTGTGGGAGTGGTGTTTGTATGTGTATCAGGTGTGTGTATTTCAAATTATCCAATGTGGCGGTGTTTTGGAGATGTGTGTGTATTTTGAGCGTGGCGGTGTTTACTGCCAATGGAATACCGCGTTTGAAAGACCGCCGCGTGGATTAGTGGGTCGTGATCGCATGGGTGTGTTTCTGTTGGCGTGACGGTGTTGGTTTTGTTTTCGCCAGTTTAACACTGACCTTTGGTGTGGCGGACTTGTGTGGGTGTCTGAATTTCGGCGGATTCTGAGATGTGGGTCATAATAGCTGTGGCGGAATTCCACGGCCACGGCGATGTTTTGGCGGTCTTCTTCACGGCAGTAAGCGGCTTTTACCGCCAATGTTGTAATGACCCCCATAGTGCTATATGATATAAGTGGTATGGTAGGAGCTTTGCATGTCTCCTAGTTCAGCCTAAGCTGCTCTGCTATAGCTACCTCTATCAGCCTAAGCTGCTTGAACACTACTAATCTATTAATAAGGGATAACTGGACCTGGCACAAGGTGTAAGTACCATAGGCCAGACCAGCCTCCTACACTGTCTCCAAACGTGGGAAGTACACATGTTGGAGCCTATCCTCTCTAATGGCCTGCATTCTGGCTGTGCCATACCCTGAGCTTGATGTGTATTTGAGGGGAGTACAGCAGCTACAATGTGGTGAATAATGTGCATATTCCTGCCTGTCACATTGCCAAGTTGATGTCTTAGAGTCTGCTATCTCCTCCTGAAGATAAAAGATGGGCCATGTGTAACACACAAGATGAGTAATTGCTTTTGTAGGTATGGTAGTTAGTACATGTTAATGTGACTTGTCCATTGGCCTAGTGACCTAGTTCACAACAGAGTACAGCCTACAACCAATTAACTCTCCAGGGCTAAAACATGGCTGAGTACAGTGATCAATCAGGTCATGTTGTTTGTTGTTGTGGGTGTCATTTGTACCCAACAGTCCACTTGTCTTTAGTTCATCAGCCCAAACAATATCACGTAATAGATAACTGTACTCATCCATGTGTCTGCTCAAGTGAGTCTATTGGCACCTGTCCCCCACAGGCCACCTTTCTTCAGTGTGTGACAAGTGCTGGTGCCTCACTACTGTCTGTCATGTGAAAGTGGCCATCGTACCTGTGACAGAGCATACATTGCAGTTTCAGTGCAGTCACAGATCAATATTTCCCCTTGGTAAGTAATGATTGTCCAGTAACATGATTTTGTGACATCACTGTTGTTATCATTCCTTGGGCCTACATGTTAGCATGTGTACTTTTCACTTTTGCCACATCATTGTCACTGCTGTTTCATGTATGGTCTCACTGTTTTCATGGGATGATGTCCGCTTCAGTCGCATATGTGTGCATGCCAATATGTGTTTTGAATTCGACATATGTGATGGGGCTACGGTTCATGTGGTGCCACAGACAAGTGTGTGTTACCATTGATTGGTGACACACATACCCTCACCCATCATTCCATGTACTTTGGCATGTGGAATTGCAGAAGCAGTGAAGGACCTGACAGGTGGGATTACAGTTTTTACTCTCTATGAGCATTTACATGCCATTGATGTAGAATCATTTAGCAAAGTGCTTAGCACATGTTAAATGATGAAGGATCATTACCTAACTGTTGACATGCATCAAGGAGTGACTTGCATTAATGTGGTAGTCATATGTCGTTCTGCACATATATTTATCCAAGGGAATCTATGTTTGATGACAAAATAAGGCAGTGATGTGCCTCCCCATTGAGTCACATGTTAAGGGCCTTCTACCGGTACTTAAGTATCCCTGGGCCTCTACAATAGTCAAAGGTTTTTTTGCTTTTACTTATGTAATCTGAGAAGGGTATTCTCAGGAGTACCAATCAACAGAGGTGATTTCCCTGGGGATAGCTGAATCATTGTGGTGTGGAAATTTGTAGAGAAATCTCTCAGACATATTGCCCAATTTGTCTCCAATGTACATTTCTGTTCATGAAGTGTAATTTATCTGAGCAACGTTAGTACAACAACCTCCATGAGTCTATTTAGACAATGCACATATAGTGAAGTGACAATGGGTGATTTTTTTCCAATATGACACGGGTGTTTTCATGTCACCTTTTTTCGGCTACTGTTCTCCTTTCAACAATATGCCTATATTATTTGGCCATCATTTCATCATGTGGTGGTATTGGGTATAAGAAGAGTAGCTGAATGCATGACCTTGTGTGGGATCTGTGAGATTTAATTTGGCATTGCCATACTATTTTGAGACAACAGGTTACTGAGGGATGCTACATATGCCAAGCCTTTCAAGGTGATAAGGTCTCTTACTTGCTCCGTGGCTATTGTAATTACAAAACTCCACCCATGAAATTAGAGTTGGCTGTGATTCTGAATATCCTGTGGGAAACTGTTCACAACTTATATAGCATGCATGCATATGGTGTTGCAAAAGTTGGAGCCACTTTGCTGGAGCTTGGGGCTGGGGGCTACTGTACATTATGGTAAAGTTTGGTAATCACAGCTGTTGTTCAAGTGTGACCAAGCCCATGTAATGGCCCTATTTGACTTTGTAATTACAGCATCAGCACCGGCAAGTGAAGGAGATAGGGCTGAACCAAATGGGAAAGCAGCTGGCCAGGGTACCTCCAGTCATGAGACATCTGAGATGGAGGGATCCAGTGACCCAGAGGGTGCAGGAAGTGCCACAGAGGACACAGGATCTATATCATCATCTTCAGATTCTTCCTCCAGTGGCCACTCCCTAATGATGGTGGACCCATCAGGACCTGCTCCTGTTCTATCCTGGTCTGCCCCCCCCCCCCAGTGCCATCTCCAACCTCCCTGTTGCTCCCCACCCAGCTGGCTGTGCCTGCTCACTCAAAAGTGTGGGCGCCACCATTTCCCCTGGCACCTCACCCCCTGCCCTGTTACCCCTATTGTCCTGAGTGAGGATGCTATTGACCTTATGAGTACTATGGGGGTGATTCTAACCCTGGCGGTCGGTGATAAAGTGGCGGCCAACCCGCCAACAGGCTGGCGGTCCAAAAAATGGAATTCTGACCCTGGCGGGAACCGCCAACACAGCCCACCACATTAACACTCCGCCCGCCACGGCGGTACAGACAAAGAGCGCGGCGGTCACCGCCAACAGACAGGCGGCAGACAATGTACCGCCCACAGTATCATAACTCACCAATCTGCCACCTTTTCCGGGGCGGGAGCCCCGCCGATAAAAACACGGCGGAAACAGACTACGAACGGGAAAACGCTCACCTCTACGCACTCCACGAGGAAGGAGGACAGCATGGAACCCGAATTAAACATCCTACCTGCTCTCGTCTACCTGCTCATCTACCACGAGTACGAATGCCGGCGCAGACGACAACGGTGAGTACAGCACCTACGACACACGGGAGGGGGGAGGAGGAAAGCTTACGGCACACACATATGCGACCCCCACCCCCCCAAACTATGTACACACCAATGCAGAGCAACAAGTCACAGTGACACCACCCAAACCCCCCTGAAAAATGCAAAGACATAATTAAATTGTGAATAAAAATTTATGTACAAAATAGGCTCTGAAAAGTATTGGTCAACTAGCCAAAAAATCAATATCAAAATAAATCTATATACAGTGCAATGGATAACCGAGGCAATTAGTCCTGCACATCAAAAGAAAATCGAAGTGTCCGTGGGCCAAAGTGTAACAACACAAGGGCAAAGCCCACACAGGAGACCTGAGTCCTCTGGAGAGAACACTGCAGGGGCATCTGATGAAAAAACTACAGGCATCTCAGGGGGAAGGGAAGGGGGGTGCACCACAGCCACATGAGTCCACGACGCCAGATCCACGAAGGGGCCACCATGCCTACTGTGCCATCCTGGGGAGTGCAAAGCCACAGTCTCTCAAGTCTCTACAGTAGGTGGGTTGCCCCCTCCGACAGAATTTTTAGTTGAATTGGCCACATTGTGTTTGAAACATAACTTTTTCAAATATGATGATCAACTATATCGCCAAGTTAAAGGTGTGGCAATGGGCTGTAGTTTTGCCCCAGAGGTCGCAAACTTGGTAATGGATTTTTTCGAACAAAAATGGGTTTACCCACAAACTAACCCATTCAGAAAGCATATTAATCACTGGTTCCGCTATATTGATGACATTCTGATTATTTGGCAAGGGCCAGAAGAGACTTTAGATGCATTCCATGAATGGCTAAACCATCGCACAGTGGATTTCACTTTCACTATGAATAAGGATAAAGAAAAAATCAATTTCCTTGACCTATGGTTATGGAATAATGATGGCAATCTAGCCGTCAAGCTATATAAAAAACCTACTGATCGTAACACTCTCCTGCATTTCTCAAGTGGACATCCACGCTCACTTAAACAAAACCTACCTTTTGGACAATTCCTAAGGATCAGGAGAAATTGTACAGAAAAAACTGATTACTTGGAGAATGCAGATGAATTGATTAAGAAACTTACCGATAGGGGATACCCCAGGAAATTAGTTAAAAATGCAGCTAAAAGAGCTTGGTTTATACCGAGAGAAACATTGCTGGTCCCTAAAGAGAAATCAAAAAAGCTCCCGCTTACATGTGTGATCACATTTAGCCCTAAGGCAAATAAAATACGATCAATCATTGAACGTAATTGGAAAATCATTGGTGACTTGCGCATAGATCAACCACTGTTCTCATTCAAAAAGGCACGCAGCTTAAGAGATCAATGGGTCAAGGCAGAACAGCCTCAAACTGATAGAAAGAAAGATCTAAGGACGCTTTTACAACTGCCAGCGGTCCAAGGGCATTATAAATGTGGAAAATGTGTGGCTTGCCAGTTTACACAAGACACCAAAGAGGTTAAAATAAATGGGAAAACACATGTACAGAAAGATTTCACAAATTGTAATTCGAAAAATGTTATTTATTGCATTATGTGTCCATGTGAGAAAGCATATATTGGACAGACTTCACAAGTAGTCAAAACCAGAATTCTCCAACATCGGTCGAGAATCAAGTGTGGAGTCAAGGGAGCCCCTCTTGTGGAACACTTCCAAGAATGGTTGCATACAGCGGAAGATATCAGGTGGACAGTTCTACTGACAATACAACCCAACGGAGCATTGACAACTAAGAACCTTCTACGAATGGAAGCAAGATTGATAGAAAAATTTCAAACTGCAAAAACAGGACTTAATGATGCTGATGAAATATGGGCTCTAATTAAGTAAAAATGGTAACTATTGCCAGAAATTTATAAATTATGTTGGGGTTACTGCTTTATTAAAGAATGCGCAAATTGAGATATGTGATATCAGAGATATAAGCAGATCAATGGGCATACAGTTTAGTGTTTGCCGAGACAATTGGTTTAAATTTATGCTAGGCAGCTAGTTTGAAGAAGGATGAAATGCTCGTGTTTGACTAGAACATAAAAAGAGCAGTGTTAATCATATAAGTCCCCAATAATAGACCAGCTCAGACAACTTGGCAAATTCAGTCAATTATGACAAAATGAAACGTTTGAACAGCCATATAGATAGTCAAGCAGGTTCTCCACCTCATATCACTAAAAGATGCATTTTAGTTTCCTTCTGGGAGTTATAATCATTAGAAGATTTACGAGTTTAATAGTGTTAAGATGGCCGCCGGGATTTAGTTGTTTGTTAAGAAGGGTTAGAGTTCCCACAATTCTATGGGGTTGCCAAGGCAACCAGACAGTAAACGGAAAGACGCCAGTTAAGGACACGAGCAGCCGGCCGCCGAGTAGCGAGTGCTGCACGGAACACGGCTTCAAAATTGCACGTGTTCCTAAATGCGAGCGTTCCCAATTTAGACGCCGGTCACGGTAAGCTGACAGTCTTACAAATGAAGTGACTCTGATTTCGGTGATAGTTTTGAAATATAGCCATAGAAAATATACACTGACTAGACCACTCGTTTTTTCGCTAGAGAAAGGCGACTAGAAGCATCTTCAGTCGGCTCTTAACAGGAATTGATTTTAAACAAGTTCGGTACCCCAGATGTGGGCAACAAGAACTAAGGTAAATATGTGTTATATTTCATTGTGCAAACTAAGTAGAGATATATTTGAAATATAGAAATTATCCAGCAGAGATAATGTTAATAATTAGGGCTCTAGAATGTTTTTCAAAAAAATTTTCTGCAGTTAAGCCATTTAATTGACTCTCTGGGTGTAGTAGGACACACTACAAATACCTGGGCACTATCGATTTTAGATAGATCTTAAATAAGTTTTTAACACAAAATAAAAACATTTTGTAGATGTGATGTATATATGTATGATACACTTTTGGTGATTGGGTTATAAATGACATGTGGTAGGCACATTTGTAAGAATTCTTTTTGGTTTTCTTTTTTTAGAATTCCTTCTGCCCTTTTCCAGTCCTGATGAGGCCTTAAATTGAAAGGCCGAAACGCGTTGACTTTATAGAGTGCAAGAGCACTGGGTTTATTAAATACTTGATGAGAATATAAAGAGTGTAGGTACACTAGAATACACTAGTGTGAAAGCAATATTTAACACTAGATTAGTAAGTGTACGCAGAAGCCCAGTACCTTAGCATGCAGAAGTGGATTACATGTGAAATGTTAATGGTGACCACTATTTAAATGTATAGGGCTCATGTTTGTGTTTCTGTCCTCCTGTAATATCATTAATTGTGATTGTATAAGTCCTGTGTTTGTGTAGGTCGATTGTTATACCTAGTAAAGTACAATTTGTTATGTGTTTTCAGTCACTGTATTGTATACAAGCCTTTTCATTTTCCTAATTTCCCTATCGTTTTTTGACTATTATAATTGGTTTTGAAATAATTCTGAGTAAGAAATAAACTCAATAGTAACAGAATTCAAGACTGTGCTTATAACTTAGGTTAAATCTGTCTCTACCCGCCAATGCTTGTTTTGTTGATGACAGGAAGGGCCCAGCAGAGCGGTGCTTGAGACGGCGGGGCCCTCTTCAGCGGTGCTCTTATGCACGGAGGGGCCCTGTTCAGCGGTGCTCTTCTGCACGGCGGGGCCCTGTTCAGCGGTGCTCTTCTGCACGGCGGGGCCCTGTTCAGCGGTGCTCTTCTGCACGGCAGGGCCCTGTTCAGCGGTGCTCTTCTGCACGGCGGGGCCCTGTTCAGCGGTGCTATTCTGCACGGCGGGGCCCTGTTCAGCGGTGCTCTTCTGCACGGCGGGGCCCTCTTCAGCAGTGCTCGTCCAGTGAGTCAAGGGAGCCAGACCTGGCCTGGACTCCCTGCTCAGTCGCCCTCCGACCATGCTGTTGCTGGACCCTTCGGTGACGGAGTCCTGGGCCCTTTGGTGTCCTCCCTAACACCCGGGATGGGGCTTGTGGGCCCCTCCTGCTCCGCGCTCCTGCTGGCTGACTTCTCCGCCCTGCTGCCCTTTCGCTCCTTAGATGGGGCTCTCGGGCCCTTGCCTCCCCTAGATGTTGTGGCTGGTGAAGTGGGCGAACTTTGCTCCTTGGGGGCAGCCGTGTCAATCCTCTCACGGCGGCCCTTTAGTTTCCTGGTCCTCTTGCCTGGGGGGGGCTGGCTGTCCCCTTGCTGCTGATTGAAGTGTCACTGCTGGCAAAGGGTGGACTCCAGAACCCATGTACCACAGTGACACTCGAAGCTGGGCTGGTGGTGGCTGAGGTGCTCTTGGGACTCTTTGCAGATGGAGGGGGTGGGTCAGTGGAGGGAAAGAGGTTAAGATTAGCGAGGAAAAGTTTTTTAGGACCAAGGTAAAGGGTAGGAGAAGTGGTGATGGGAGTGGAGTAAGAGGATTTGGTTGTAGGAGAGTCAGGTGTGCTGTCTATGGGTGCAGGTGCTTGTGCTGGAGGCTGTCGTGAGGTGGATGGCTGTTGGGTGGGTGTCTGCCTGCGTTTGTGTGTCTTGGAAGAGGGGGTGACAGACACAGTGGGAGAGGACACAGGGGACGTGTAAATGGTAGTGGGGGTGGTGACTGCACGTGTGCGGACTGTACTGGAGGGTATGCTGGTGATGGAAGCACTGGCTGATGGTGGTGTGCATGCAGGTGTGAGTGTAGACGTCACAGGGAGGGAGGAGGGAGACGAGGAGGAGGGGGACACAGAGGTGGTAGTGACTGTTGGAATGTCTGCATCTGGGTGTTGCTTGCGTGAATGCTTGTGGGTTCTGTCGTGCTTGTGTCTGGATGAGCTGCCCTTGGGTGTTGAGGTGTGTGCAGGCTGGTCTGATGGTGTGGATGGGATAGGCTGAGGAACAGGAGACAGAGACAGGGTGGAGGCAGTCAGAAGAGGGAGGCTGGAAACTGGGACAATGGCTGCCGTCAGTGCTGAGGCCAGAGCATTGAACGATCGTTGATGGGCAGCCTGACCCGAATGAATGCCCTCCAGGTAGGCATTGCTCCGATGCACCTCCCTTTCTACCCCCTGGATGGCATTCAAAAGGGTAGTCTGCCCAACAATGATGGTCCTCAGGAGGTCAATGACCTCCTCACTGAGGGCAGCAGGGGTAACAGGGGCAGGGGCTGAGGTGCCTGGGGCGAAGGAGACGCCCGCCTTCCTGGGCGAGTGGGCACGGAGCGTAGGCTGAGGGGCTGCTGGGAGGGCGGGGCTGGTGTGCTGGGTGGCGGCTGTACCTGTAGAGGCGGGGGCCCGGATGTTGCCGCCACCGCTAGGGAGCTCCCATCCGAGGACGTGTCGGTGTCGCTGGTGTCACCACCGGTCCCCGTTGTGGTGCTCCCCTCGCCCTCCGGATCACTGGTGCCCTCGGTGTCTGTTCCTGGGCCCACCGGGGCCTTGTGACTTGCAGCTCCCTCGTGCTCCGATGCCAATTCTCCTCCGCCTGATGATGCTAATGCACACATGCACAAGAGCACAGGGCCATGCCTAAAGGAGAGGACTACACTACAGAAAGCGCCCTGGCCTAATGTCACCCACAACCCTCCTCCCCGACCCAGACGCCTCCACTGCGCAGAGAGATAGCAGAATGTGCTGATACTCACCCCCTTGTGTCTGCTGTGATGTCCTCAAGCGCCCATCCAAATCAGGGTAGGCCACCGCCAGGATCCGGGACATCAGGGGGGTCAGGGTACGACTGGCACCCCTCCTAGGTTGGGAGGCCATCCCCAGCAGTGACTCGGCGGTCTTCCTGGTCCTGCGGCGGATGTCCTCCCACCTCTTGTGGCAGTGGGTGCCCCGTCTGACGTGGACCCCCAGGGCCCGGACTTCCTTGGCGATGGCACGCCAAATGTCCACTTTCTGATGGGCACTGACCTATTTGACATGTACAGGGTGGGAAGGAAAAATTCATCAATTTTCTGCATGTTAGATGCGATTGGCCCCTCCTCCCCAACCTTGCCATGTGGCACATGCTCTCATCTGTCGTGCGTTGCACTCCTCATTCGCCCCCCACCCCACCAACTTACATCCACCCCACTCCACACAGGCATAGCCCATTCAATGTGCGCCCAGTGTACTTACCTGTTGGTCTGGAGGACCGTAGAGTAACGCATACTGGGGGAGGACCCCATCCACAAGTTTCTCCAACTCCTAGACGTGAAGGCAGGGGCCCTTTCCCCAGTCGCAGCAGCCATTGTCACTTCCAGACCGAGGTCACAGCAGCACTTGCAGTATAGGTCCTCTCCTGTGGATGATCAGGTCTCGAGTGATTAAGCAGATAGAAAATGGCGGTCACGCCCGCGGCGGTGCGTACCGCCGGCGCACCTCGTCATTGGCTCCTGAAACCCATAGGCATTCAATGTTAGCCAATGCGGCTTCATATAGCGGTATTCGACCGCCTACCGCCACGGTGTGCCACGCCAGCGCATTGACCTCACATCCCATTGTCCCACTTCACAGGTCAGGCAGCCGCCATTTCAAGGGCCCACATGGCATAATTTGTACTGCGTCACACAGGCCTAGGCCTTGCATTGCCACACATACACGCCTTTCAATACATAGATAATCGTGTGCTCGGCATGCTGTGGTGAACGTACCTGTGATTTGCTTGACTCTGTGCTCCATGTTGTCCTTCCTAGGCACCGTCCGCTGGGACTTGCGAGGAGAAGGATGAATCCTCGCGTGTACCGACCGCTGGTGGACCTGTCGACAATGGAAGAACGCCATATCATACTACGATACCGACTTGACCGAGCCACTATACATGAACTGTGTGCCCAGCTGGAGCCAGCCCTGATGTCCCCCATCCGCCAACCCACAGGAATTCCCCCTCTAGTGCAGGTTCTGTCAGTCCTCCATTTTTTGGCAAGTGGCTCATTCCAGACAACAGTGGCCATGTCATCTGGAATGTCTCAGCCTATGTTTTAAAAAATTTTGTCTAGAGTGTTGTCTGCCCTGACGAAACACATGCGGAGCTACATTGTATTCCCTGAGGAGGTTGATTTGGCCACTGTGAAGGGTGATTTTTAGGCCCTTGGACATATCCCCAACATAATTGGTGCCATTGATGGGACCCATGTGGCTTTAGTACCCCCAAAAGACGATGAGCAGGTGTACAGAAACAGGAAAAGTTATCATTCTATGAACGTCCAGGTGGTCTGTTTGGCTGACCAGTACATCTCCCATGTGAATGCCAAGTTCCCTGGGTCAGTGCATGACGCGTATGTGATGCGTAATAGCAGCATCCCTTATGTGATGGAACAGCTACAGAGACAACGTGTGTGGCTAATTGGTGACTCTGGTTACCCCAACCTGCCTTGGCTATTGACCCCAGTGAGGAATCCCCGGACCAGGGCAGAAGAACGGTACAATGAGGCCCATGGGCGAACTAGGAGGATCATAGAAAGAACCTTTGGCCTCCTGAAGGCCAGGTTTAGGTGCCTGCATATGACAGGGGGATCCCTGATGTACTCACCAAAGAAGGTGTGCCAGATCATCGTGGCCTGCTGTATGCTTCACAATCTGGCATTGCGACGTCAGGTGCCTTTCCTTCAGGAGGATGGTCCAGATGGTGGTGTTGAAGCAGCTGTGGAGCCTGCGGAGAGTGAAGAGGAGGAAGACGAAGAGGACGACCCAGACAACAGGGACAGAGTTATCCAACAGTATTTTCAGTAGCACACAGGTAAGAATCACCCACGCCATTTAACATTTACTGAAAGCCCCCTGCATCTTTACTTTGTGTATTTCCCCCCAGTTCTTTTAAACAGATGTTTGATTTTCCCTTCCCTTTTCAGTGCTGTATGACCCACTGCGTGACTTCTGCTTGGTTAGCCCATGGACTAATGCTTATTGACATCGGTATGTTGTCATCACAAAAATAACAGAACATTATTGATCAGTAATGTGTTATACATTTGTAAATAATACAGGCTGACTCCTGAATGATTTCAGTGCAATGAGTGATTTATTTATAGTGCTAGATATTAGTACATGATATTAAAACGGTGATGGGTGAGGGTGGAGTTATGTCCATGGCAGAGCCCAGTTCTCAGTTTCACAGGTGCATTTTCCATATGCCTGTGGAAGGATGGAGCAGGGGCAGTTCAAGGTTGGACAGGGTGACACTGTGGGTCAGTGGGATGACACCAGGGGGTATCTTATGCTGGCGGGGGTCTTGGCATCCTACTCTATCTTCCTGTGAGATCTCAGGTTCCTCTTGCGGGGTGGTTGTTCTTCAGCAGGAGGTGGGGTTCTGGTGGGCCGTCGTTCTGTGGGGGCCTCCTGATCACTAGCGCCGGCGGAGGTGGTAGGCTGTTCCTGGCTAGTGACAGGGGCCCTTTGTGGTGCCACATGGTCCCGCAATGTGGTTTCTATCCGGTAGAGGGCCTGGACTATGGTCCCCATAGCGGTAGCGATGTTCCTGAGTTCATTGCTGAACCCCATGTACCGTTCCTCTTGCTGTGCCTGGATCTCGGTGAACCTGGCCAGTACCATCGCCATCGTCTCCTGGGAGTGATGGTATGCTCCCATGATGGTGGTGAGGGCCTCTTGGAGAGTGGGTTCCCTGGGCCTGTCCTCCCCCCCCTGTCGCACAGCAGCCCTCCCAGTTGCCCTGTTTCCCCGGGCCTCTGTCCCCTGGACGGTGTGCCCACTACCACTGCCCCCAGGTCCCTGTTGTTGTTGGGGTGTTGGGTCAGCCTGGGTGCCCTGTAGTGGCGGACACACCGCTGATTGACGCGTCCGCGAGACAGAGGCATGGGCCCGCTGGGTGGGAGCTGTGCTGGTGTTCCCAGAGGGGGTTGGGTCTGCTGTGGCCTGTGTCTGTGTGTGGGGAACCGACTGTCCAGAGGTCCCCGATGGTCCGGGCTGGTCATCAGGTTCTAGGTCGACAGAGCTGCTGTCCTCACTGGGGGCCTGTTCTTGGGGTGGGATGGACAAATCTGGACCCTCCGTGGCGGTGTGTTGGCGTTCGGGCCCTGCAGGGGTAAAGGAGTATGGTTATTGTTTCTGTGTGTGCCATGGCGTGCATTTTGAGTGCCCTTGTCCCCCAGTGCTGGCATTCCCTTGTGGGAGGTGTTGTGAGGGTGGTGGGGGGGGGTGTATGGGTATGAGCAATGGTCATGCTTTGGTGGTGGCTGTCTATGGTTTGTGTTGGCATTCAGGGGTTGGTGTTGTTTAGGGTGGGCTGTGCTGGTGAGACATTGGCAGGGAGGTTGTGTGCTGGGGGTTGAGATTGGGGGTGGGGGGGGTTGGCATGCTGGTGGTTGGGGGGGGTGAAGTAGTTGAGATTCGACTTACCAGAGTCCATTCCTCCGTGTACTCCAGCGAGGCCATCAGGATGCAGGATGTTTACTACCTCTTGCTCCCATGCTGTGAATTGGGGTGGAGTGGGTGGGGGTCCTCCGCCAGTCTTCTGCACAGCGATGTTGTGTCACGACACCATCGAGCGCACCTTCCCCCGTAGGTCGTTCCACCGCTTTCTGATATCTTCCCGATTTCTGGGATGCTGTCCCACAGCGTTGACCCTGTCTACGATCCTTTGCCATAGCTCAGCCTTCCTTGCTATAGTGGTGTGCTGCACTTGTGTGCCGAAGAGCTGGGGCTCAACCCTTATCATTTCCTCCACCATGACCCTGAGTTCTTGGTCCGAGAACCTGGGGTGTCTTTGGGGTGCCATGGGGTGGTGTGGATGAGGTGTGGGGTGGTGTTTGTGGTGATGTGCATGGTGATATGTGGTGATGTGTGCGTAAATGTGGTGTGGGTGATGAAGTTGGGTTCCTGTGTGTGTTGGGGTTTTCGATTGCTGTGCTCGCTCTCTCTATCTCTATCTCTATCGCCTTCTCTCCGATTTCCAACTAGTGGGGGTTTGTGGGTGATGTGGGTGTGTGTTTTATAGTTGATTGGATGTGTGGGAGTGTTGGTTGTATGTGTGTCAGGTGTGTGTATTTCAAATTGTCCAATGTGGCTGTGTTTTGGAGCTGTGTGTGTATTTTGAGCGCGGCGGTGTGTACCGCCAATGGAATACCGCGGTTGAAAGACCGCCGCGTGGATTCATGGGTCAGAATGGCATGGGCGTGTTTGTGTTGGCGTGACGGTGGAGGTTTGGTCATCTCCAGTTTTCCGCGGCCCGCTGATGAGGAAGCCTTCCTTGGATGTCGGATTTTTGGCGGTTTCACAGTTGGTGGTCAGAATGACCGTGGCGGTTTACCGCGGCCGCGGCGGTAGGATGGCGAACTTCTGACCGGCGGTAAGGGCCTTTTAGCGCCGAGGTCAGAATGACCCCCTATGTCTGTAGTTTATGCACCCATTCTGAATGCAATCCAGGTGCAGGGCAGCCAGCTCCAGCAGATAGTTGCATACCTGGAAGGTATTCATAGTGCCAAATCTGGCCTACAAAGATCTCTTTAGGCTCTGGATTCCTCACTGACAGCAACCTTCCACCCCCTACAATCCTCCCCCACCACCAGCCGCATCCTCATCCAATTGTACTATTCTCCTACCTGTCCCAAGCATACAGACACATCTGCATCCACCCACCTCAACACACGCAAGCAGAACACATAAACACAAGCACAAGACACACATGCATGCATGCACTCATCAGTCACTCACACACATCACAACACCCACCATACCTACAGACACTGCCCCACCACCACCAAACCATACCTACAGATACCACCCCAACACCCACCAACCCACACATCACACAGACCATACCCCAGACACCACCCCAATACCCACAGACACAACCACAACACACACCATACCCCAGGCACCACCCAACACCCACAAACACAGCCACCAGTCCCACATTACCCATCACGTACACCTCACAGCCTTCAAGAAATGTAAACGTCCACATTCACACATGCGACAGACCCAACCCGAGCATTCCTCAGACATGCACAGACCAGCAGCATCAACACCCACAGCTTATATAACTAGTCCCTCAACCTCTCAACATCTGCCATTACTTTTGTGCTTTTTTGCTATTCTTGAGTAATTTTTGATGTATGCCCACAGTTGTGTATAATTTACCCTGATTGCTATTTCATTTGCTGTAATTGCCAAGATCTGATTTTGGGGGCAGTGCTGGTCTAAACCAGGTCAGAGGTAGATATTCACTGGGTGTATATGTGGGTGGTAATCCAATTGGGGTAGAATTGCATTGTGTTTTGGTTGATATAGTAAGTATTTCAACTTGGCTTGGCCATGTCTATATGTCGACAATCAATGGCATGTGTGCAAGTGAGGGAATCAGTTCAAATTGTAGGAAGTGATATTGATGTGGTTTTGCTGTTGTGTGACACAACGTAATGTACACTTCACTGTCCCTGAAACTAGGATGTGAAGACGTGTGGTTTTGTGGAGTGTGGCGGAGCAGTGTTGGTGACCTGCTCAAAGGGGGCCTCGTGTTGCTGTGATTGGGTCATACGTTGTGCTCTACTCTGATCCAGGACACACAAAGTCATACTAGGCTCACAGAGCACAGCCCCGATTCCAGTACGATGCCGGAATGTCGATTTGTTGTAGTGTTTGGGGACACAGGTAAGTGTTTTGTCTTACGATCGGTTTCATACAAGGCGGCATTGATTTTGGGCTCCATCTACCAGGAGCAGCAGCAGAACGTGAAGGATCAGGTTAATTGCAGCACAGGATGTGTGACACTGTTCACAGGTGACTTCCTGCCTTTTATGCCTTTGTTTCCACCAGCTGGGATGTGGTGGTTGGACCGCCATAGTCACATTGGCAGAAGATAACATCATAATCTGTCCGGCAGAAACAGTGGCTCCGACTGCCTCATCGGCCTGTCTTGTGGGGGTCTGCACTGGTGAATTTTCCATGTTTTTGTGTATTTAAAATGTGAGCATAACTATTACATCCCTGTAACCTTTGAATTTTTAAGTGAATCGCTATGGTTTTCGTAATTCTATTTCCTGACTATAATGTCCCTGTAGCCTGATTTTTTCAGTGAATTTCTATGGTTTTTAAAACGTAAAGCAATTCTCATTACTATATACTATATTAATTTCTATAAATGCTGAACTGCAGTCAAGCCACAGCAAACAGCTATGTCCTGGAGGTGGGCACCCCCAGGACATAGCACGATCTGGCCTTGGGGGATGGCGGTCCCCAAGGACATCAGTGGCTACAAGAGAGAGCCTGCATGCCCCCTCCAATGTGAAGATAGTCCCTGGGTCGGTGGTCCACGGGACTAATAGAGGTCCAAAGCAGACCCCTTTCCATTGTTTTCTATTTGCCCCAGGGGGTGGTGGTGCCCGGGGTGTGGGAGGCCATGGCCCCCCCACATATATCTATATAGAAGCCCCAGGGGTGGTGGTCCCGGGGTGCGGGAGTCCTCTAGGACCCCCTTTTTTTAAAATTGCCCTAGTGGGTGTGGTCCCCGGGGCACGGGGGCAGCAGGCCACCCCACATACATAAAAAGGAAAACCCTTGGAAGGTAGCAGTGCCAAGGGCACTGGGAGAGACGCAGGCCCGTTGCATTTTTATAAAAGGGGGGAGTCCCCAGGGCAGCGGGGCCGTGCCCCCGCATATTAAACAAGCATTTGAAATGCAATGGGTCTCGCGTTTGCTTGAGCTAGAGCAATTAGCATTGTAAACTCCTAACCGGACTTTTCTTGCCACGTAAATTGAAAATGAAAATAAAAAGTTTCACATAACTAAGTGGACTTTTCTTGCCATATAAACTGAAAATGAAAAGTTTCACATAAGCGAGCTGACGGCAGCCATCAGTGCAAAGCAGACACACAAACGGAAATAAAAGTTCACTTGTAGTGACACCTATTGCAAAAGTGCAGTTATCTACGTAACCGGCAAAAGTGCAACTAACTATGTAACAGTGTCGATGTCATGTAAAGCAATCAACTTCTTGCTAGTGAGATCGCACTGTGAAAAAGAGAAAAAGTAGTCCAGAAACCAGACGGAAAACATGGAGCCTCGTATGTTTTCAGTACTTGGTCGCTGCTCTCGAGGAGGGCTAAACACCAAAAAAGGCGTGACTTATGCATGCCTTTCACTAATGAAAGCAAGCAGATTTTGAAAGGCAAGCCCACGAACCAATGAAAGAGACTGACGTGACATGGGCGTGGTTTGAAGCCCAAAGAGAGATTACAACATGGGACGGAGCGCTTTGCGCTCGCTCCTTAAAAGGAGAGACTGTCATCATAGCCAAGTACACCAAGCAACAATGACATCATTAGAGCACCATCTCTCAGCCTCCTTTCATCTCGTCTACATATCGACCCCACCCCTTAGACACTAACTTGATAGAAAAGTCTTGGATCTCATCAAATGTATCCTCATTCAGAGCTACAATCAAATTCCAGAGGGGTTTCAACCTACGATCATAATGAAGGAATCCCTCTATTTTCTCCTCAACACTCTGGAAATCAAGGCGCACATCCTTGAGCAGTATCATATCAAAAGAAACAACAAAGTTCATCCAGTCAGCCTCTCCTACTAACCTCTTCAAAACCCAATACACCTGACAGCTCATTATGCAAACCCCTTCCAATACAACACCCGTACACCAAGACCAAAATAAAATTCATCATTCGGTTTCTTCAAAGTTATCCTCATCAGTGTCTTCTACAATTAACTCAACCTGTCCAAGGCATTCCAACCATATGAGTCAACACTCTCCGTCACACCTACAACACAACTCTGTAAAGTCTCTTGCAACTCTAAGTGAAATTCTGTAAAACAAAAATGCTTAGCAGTGTGGCACAAACCACTAACTTCTAGACAAGGTTGTCATACATAGACAAGAAAGGAAACGGTTATGACCAACCTCTGAAACAAACTTATCCAACTCAAAGCACTCCACTCCACAGGCAGCTATCTAAGGGGCAAAATGAAGGCCACCTACGTCAACAATACTGTCAAAGTGATTAAAAGAAGCTACTGACTTTAATGGTATCAAGCATTTAATTCTCAACTCAGTTAATCCCTCTACCAATTGATGAATGCTTTACAATGAATATCTTCACCTAGAAGATCAACAAAAAATGTGATCCTGTATTGACAGCACAATATTTTTTGATATCAACTATTCACCCATTGCTACCAAGTTGACTATCAACCTCTTCTCACACGTGGAACTATCCAATATCCCCAACTCTCTGCAAGTCACTTTCTATGAATACTACATTCTGTAATCATTCTTCATCAAACCTCTTAGAGGAGATACCAACACACCACTCAACATAATCAACCCTTCCATCAGTCAGTAATCCATACTGGGCACTCTCAAAACATACCAGATAATCTCCCTTGAGAAACCAGCCCACAGGTGCATATAGGGCCTGATTCTAACTTTGGAGGACGGTGTTAAACCGTCCCAAAAGTGGCGGATATACCACCTACCGTATTACGAGTTCCATAGGATATAATGGACTCGTAATACGGTAGGGGGTATATCCGCCACTTTTGGGACGGTTTAACACCGTCCTCCAAAGTTAGAATCAGGCCCATAATCTTGCCAACTTCCATCCCATCACCCATCTACCCTCTGTAATAAAACATTAGCGAAAAAGTAGTATCCACCCAGCCACAAGAGAAGAACAGCAAAAATCATTGTTCACAATATTACTAATTAAGATCCAGAGTATGGCGCAGCACACAGACAGATACTCTTAATCTGGTCCAAGACTACTTCTTCACCCTTGATGGGAAAATGCTGCACTATTTATCTGCAGCCATGCACAGTCTACTAAAGAACACTAACCTACAGACCTGCAAGTGTTCCAGACTAAAGAAACTGAAAACCTTTCATCCAGAAGTGGATTTCAGATGTGTGCAAGCTTTGTTTGGTCCTCTCCCACCTTGGAGGCAATACTCTACTCAGACACCACTGTGTAGCTCCTGAAAGCCATCCTACGTTCCAAGGAACATCCCATGGTCTAAAAAGGTTAGACCATGGTACCCACAGGCTGAAGGAAATGACATGGAAGGGTACTACGCTGGACCCCTCTAGTTAACAGTATTTTTGAAGGTCAGCTGCATCACCTACAAGCCTATTCGAAAGAACATGTGGTACATGTAGTGAAGAAATTATCCACTTGTGGCAGATGTCACCACACCAAGAGCCAGGACATCATTGTACTGAAGATAGAAAGGTGCAAGAAGGTGGCAATAAGAAAACAGGCATTTTCAGCCACGTACCCTGGATCTAGAATGATATCCCCCATTAAAATCAGACCTGAAATGGCCCACCTGTAATTCACAAAAGATTTCTTTGTATTACACTGCCCTCACCCCAAAAAACAAACAAATACATAGAAACACTCACTAGAACTACATGTTGGGTGCCTGTTGTAAATATTTTGATCGCTCCTAATGCTCTTTTTCTTGGTTGGTGCCTGTGCTACACAATTAGTGCTGTCTACACTTTTGTAGAAACCATCTCACTTTCCTCAGAGCATTCTAGTCACCCAATAATTTTTTAGTACAACAAAGCTCATATTTCCAATAACTCGGCATCCACCCATGTCCACATCTGCAGAGAGAGCATTTATTTCTAAATCTGAAACGCATGGTTTATGAGAGTGTTACCTCCAAAACAAATTTTCGAATCAGTTCTCATCAGACAGGCATGAATGGCTCAAGGAAAATTTCAAGTTATTTTTGTTATATACCACATGGAAATTAACCCAGCACCTCACTACAAATCTACACTAAATCTCAATACACCCACTGGGGATGTTCAATCTACAGATAAAATCTGATTCTGTAGTGATTCCTTTACTTCAATGGCACATGCTTACATAGTAGTGAGAGACAGCTAAGAAGGAGACACTTTATATCGCAGAAATATAATGGAGTTTGCTTTCTCGCCTGCCACCCCACCCCACCCAAGTTACTGTGATCAATGGGCTGTGTGTAGAAAGTGAAAATGGCTCGTCCTGTCTCACTTGGTTTGATGCTGGTGGTATACCTCCAGTAATTCTGTATAACATTGGTAGCGCCGTGCAGAGCTCGGCGACTGCCCGTAGACCAATGCAGCCCACTTACATGGAAAGTGGCGAGGGCAAATCAGTAATTCTTCAGGAAAAGCAAACCACCACTCACCTCCTTCAAAATCTACTATAAACTAATCACCGACTAGGGAAACTGATAGGCAGGACGTATATTCTTCTTTGGGGTTTCCATACAGTTAGTTTTTATGCAAACCCTCATTCATACATTTCCGACATAGTTAAGCAGCTAGTTTTAGGCCAAGATAGTCTCTCTCACGGGCTTGCTGCAGGTCTTGCAAGTGGTGCACTGAGGTGCAAGCACCACTGAGGCAAATGATGTTCAAAGTATAATCTGATACGGACACACAGAATTCAGAGAAGCACACAAAAACACTAGCTTGCAATGCAGATTTATCACCACATTAAGTGCAGAAAAGCAAACGAGTTAAGGCTCGTAAATATCTAATACAAGCAGTTTTCTTTTTTTTTTTAAGATTACTTAACTTGAATCTCAAGGCGCTTTGCTTTCAGAATGTTGTATTTTGCTTCTAAATAAAACGGTTATGCTGCTTACAAATTGAAAAGAAGAAGGTCAAAGCGCAAAGTCCTCGCAGAATTAATGATTTGCCAGAGTGGCTCTAATCTCGGGCGGTGACAACTGAGAGGAGACAAGTGAGATCGCGCTGCGAACAAAGATAAAAAGTAGTTCACAAACCGGACGGAAAACAGCGAGTCTCGCATGTTTTCAGTACTTGGTCGCTGCGCTCGAGGAGGTCTAACCACCGGAAAAGGCATGCCGTATTCATATCTTCCACAAATGAAAGCAAGCAGATTTTAACAGGTAAGCCCACGAACCAATGAAAGGCACTGATGTGACATGGACGGGACTCCGAGCCCTTTTCTAACTCCTAAAGCGTCTCGCAAGCGAAACACATGTGCAAGCGCATGCAACCCAGGCTCGACCCTAAAAATGAATCTCCAGGGAGGCAGTGGCCCCAAAAGCTGTGGAGTGCTGGGATGCCCTTCCCCACAGTAAATTATTTATGCCTCCAGGATCTGGCCCACCCGGGGACTATAAAAAAAACATAAGCACAGGAGCCCGCATTGTAATTTTTTTGCTGCAAATTCTTGAATCTCACAAACTTGTGACAAAAAACGAATTTAAAAAAAAAAGATTTTTTGCTCTGGGGGATCCCTCTGGGGCCCCCACCAGGGCTATGGGGTCAGGGTGTCCCTACCCTGGCCCGTTTTATTTTATTTTTACTCTTTTTCTGGGACTCAGCTCAAGCCTAGTTCCAAGATGGCTGCCAACACTTCCTGCAGTTTAGGATTAAGGGTTAGCTTCAGGGTTTTAGGTTTAGGGGTTAGATTTAGCAGTTCGAGTCCAGCTGGACTCATTTCATTTTTTTTTTTAAATATATGTTTTTGATTTTAAATTGGAAACAAATAACTCTTTCTAGATATAACAGACATCAAAGACTAAAAAATTCTCTCTCCCTCTCACTTTCTTTCGCTCTTTCTGTCTCACTTTCAATCAATTCTCCCACTCACACACCCATTCAGATATGTATGTACCCACTCACAGTCCCACCCAGACACTCACACACTCACTTAGACCCCCAGTTGGATGCTCACGCACCCGCTCAGATCCACTCAGATAGTTTCACACCCACTAACACTCACTCAGAGCATCACACACCCACTCACAAACCCACTGACACCCTGATGCAGACCCACACAGCCACTAAAACACTGTTGTATGCAGTCTCACACCCAGACAAACACTCTGACCGCCCCTCTTACCCAAAGGTAAAGCCTCTCACACCTATTCTCACACCAAGAGAGGCCAAGGACAAGTTCTGCAGTGCATGTGCAAAGGGCCGTGCACAGCATTGGGTTGGGTGGTTAGGGGGGTTGGCAGCAGGGACTGGCTGCTGTCAAGCCCCTCTAGGCAAATCCTGCTGTGCACAGGAGAAGGCTGTGCACGGTGCAAGGGTGGTTGGTTATAGGGAGTTGGTACCAGGGGTGGGGGAAATTGTGGCCAACTGCTGCTACGCACAGCTAAAGACTGTGCTCGACGGTGGTTGGATTCACCTATAGTAATGAAAATTATTATACGTTAAAAAAAACATAGAAATTCACTGAAAAAGCCAAATGTTAGAGGGACGTTATCATTAGGTTCTGAACTTAGTCGTACAAAACCATAGAACTTTTGCAGTTACACTAAGAATTCTTTTAAGTACCTCAAACTCGCACCCTAAGGCAACTATAACTTGGTCCTTCACCATGCACAGCTAATTACTCCACATTTTATATCATTGGTGACATATTCTATGCCATTTTTTATATTCTCACTGCAACATTTGAAATAAAATTATTGATGAGACAACTGAGCATGGTGAGGGCACGAGTTATAGTTATAAGGGCTAGATGCACGTACCTTTTTTCTTGTTGCAAACAACCTGATTCACAGAATTGGGCCACATGCAACAAGAAAAAAGCATTTTAGTATGCACAGACCCCATTTTGCGATTCAGTAATCTATTTACGCTACCATTTACCCTTTGTGAATAGTAGCAAAACATTTTTTTTCAGAGCAGGCAGTAGTCCCACGGACCACTGCCTGCTCTGAAAAAATCAAAAGAAAACTTTTCTTTTTTGTTTTTCAAAAGCATCCCATTTTCCTTTAAGGAAAATGGGTTGCATTTAAAAGGAGTCACAGACATGGTGGTCTGCTGTCCCCAGCAGGCCACCATCCCTGTGAGGGTGGCCATACCCAAAAGAGTCGCAAATTGTGACCTACCTCATTAATATTTATGAGGTAGGTCATTTGCGACCCCATTTTGAATCGCAAACAGTGTCATTGACACTGTTGTACATCAGGTTTTGCGACTTGCAAATTGTGAGTTGATAAGTAAATTCAGAACCTAACGATAACATCCCTGTAACCTTTGATTGTTTTCAGTGAATATACATATATATATATATATATATATATATATATTTTTTTTTTTTTAATAAGCAAAGATGTCGGTATTCACCGGGGCTGCTAACGCAGTGATTCTGGCTGCCATAACGATTATCAACACACCTTCCCAAGGAAAGCATTTCTCAAATCTCCTGTGCATGCAAAAATCGGTTCATTTTAGGCCTCTCCTGAACATAATTATATAAACATTGACAGGAATATGAATTAAGAGGTGAAAAGGGTCCTTTTTGGTATTTTATAGGAATTGCTTCAGTACATTATAAGGGTCAAAAAACATTGTCACATTCTGAGCCATAGTACAGTGCAGTAATTTCTTGGTATACCGTGAAACATGACAATGGCAAAACACAATATTATTGGCTGATGACCAAACTAAAAGGCTTGCATGGTGTAGAGTAGAGTGGGACAAACTGTCTACACTTAAGCTTGATCTTATCAAAACTGTCATACATGGGACCATTATGACAGAATATCTAAGAGCAAACATAGCCCCAAATGGTCTTCTTGTATCTAACATACCCAGGATCTTTTGTTCAGGACTTGGGGGGTTATTCTAACTTTGGAGGAGTGTTAATCCGTCCCAAAAGTGACGGTAAAGTGACGGATATACCACCAGCCGTATTACGAGTTCCATAGGATATAATGGACTCGTAATACGGCTGGTGGTAAATCCGTCACTTTTCCATCACTTTTGGGACGGATTAACACCTCCTCCAAAGTTAGAATAACCCCCTTGGTCTTTAGAAAAGACTGGGCCCAGATCGCCTGGAAGTGCACCAGGGATTGGCTGGTGCTTATCATAAACACATCCAAACGAATAGCACAATCTATCATGGTACAGATTAATCTCATGGAAGGTACATTTAAAACAACAGTTTCGCTCGCCGCTTTTAAGAGTCGGTTGCGGAAATTAATACCGAACTCAATGAGACAAAATAATTCTTGACCCAACAGAAAATTACTAAATTACAGAAGGATATCACGAGGTTCAGCAGAGAAAAAGTCTATCCCTATATTAAAGATGACTTTACTGCTGAGACGCAATCCTTCTCCTCAGATGAATCCTCCTCCTCAATCAGGAAACCTTGGAAATACAGTAACAGCTCTTCATCTGATGGGTGGAGTACGGATGATGATAGAGCACATCCCTTTTACCACTATCCTCAATACCCTCCTGGTCAACCCCTAGCATGGCAGCAGCCCTTCCCGTTTTACCAACCGCGCCCCATGTTACCATATTTGCCTTTTTTAGGCCGGGGCAGAGGAAGAGGCAGAAGGAGAGGAAGAGGCAGGAGGGTACACTGGGCTCAGGACGAACCACAAATGGTAACTCGCAGCCAAGGGAAGAACCCACCAAATCGGACCTAGTAGTAAACTTCTCATCAAGACCACTCTCCCCAGTCGAGACCCAGGTTTTGAATAAAGGTTTGGGCTTTGTACCCACACCAAAAGAAGATTTATTTTGTCTCCATTGTGAATTGTCCAGTTCTTCAGAAAAATCAGATTACGGTTTTTCTTTAATGATAGACCTAGTATAGAGCAGTCCCCTGACTCAGGTCTAAAGAGACCGTCTAAATTTATGCCTCCAGTCGCATCAATGCCGTGTGAAGTATTGACATTCGAAAAAGCAGTATTAAGTGACTTTGCTACACTGCAACCTAAACAGAGTTTCTTCAATACTTCCAATATTGAGAAGAGTGCCCTTAAGACTTTGGCATCCGACACAAGTATTGCAATCAAATCAGCAGACAAAGGTGGGGCCATAGTCGTGATGAATTCGGTTGACTACAAACAGGAATGTCTGCGTCTACTTGGGGTTTCTGCCTATCATACCCAGATTAGTAATGATCCCACTGAGAGACTACAAACTGAAATACGTGGGATGATAGAGGAGGCCCTGAGTAATTCATGGATCTCGCACAGAGAAGCAGTATTTCTGGACACTGTGAATCCTCATACCCCCTATTTCTATTGCCTTCCCAAAATTCATAAAGGCAAAGTGCCTCCACCAGGTCATCCAATAGTCTCTGGGATAGACTCTGTCCTTGAACCGTTGTCAACTTTCTGTGACCACTTTTTGCAACCTATTGTTCGGGAATCTGCTACTTATCTCAAAGATCCAAAAGATGTCCTCAATTTGATAGAGGCTATCAATTCTACGGTTCATTTTTACGCCTTGATTACCTTGGATGTCGAGGCTTTGTATACTAACATTCCACAAGAGGCTACATTGCAAGTAGTTGAAACTGCTCTTTTGTCTGCTAATTGGGAACTCACTACTCCGGTTCATTTTATAATGCACTGTGCTGCTTTAGCTATGAAAGAAAACTTTTTTCAATTTGAGGACCTTCTTTTCCACCAGATTCGCGGTACATCAATGGGAAGCACTTTTGCCCCTAGCTTCGTCTGTCTCTACATGTTTGACTTTGAGTCACGATTCATATTGCTGAATACTAATCCATTTCATGGCAACATCAAATTGTGGCGTTGGATATATTGATGACATCCTGATAGTTTGGCAAGGCACTCTTGCTGAGGTCGACCAATTTACGACTTGGATCAATGCTTTGGACCCTTTTTTGAATTTCACTTCTTCTGTATCTAGTACACAGATACCTTTTTTGGATCTTATGATCAGCATAGAGGGTGGCAAATTATACACGTGCACCTACCATAAAGCCACTGACCAAAACAGTCTTTTGTTATACGACAGCCAACACCCAAAAGCACTGAGAGATAATCTACCCTACGGTCAGTTTCTCCGACTACGTCGTAATTGCAGTAGTATGCACATGTTTAATTCCCAAGCAAGAGACCTGTCCAATAAACTCTGTAATCGCCACTACCCAAACTCGGTGGTGAACACAGCCTACAAGTGGGTGAAATTTTGCAGTAGAGATACTCTGTAATATACTATTCCGCGAACCTCAGACACTAAACTCACCTGTGTGTCCACTTTCACCCCTCTGTCTAATACTGTAAAGAAAGTTGTGAATAAGAGATGGGCCATATTATGCAGTGGAGGAGAACAGATTCCAAAACCCCTTTTCGCTTTCAAAAGAACAACTAACATTAAAGACTTATTAGTCCATACTAGACCTTGTCCTGTCTCTCTACCCCCTAGACAGAGAGTTCTTTGGGATATTCCACCCGTCACCGGCCATTTCCCATGTGGTAACTGCAACGCCTGTGCCTTAACAAAACGTTTAAAGTCTCTTGACCTTAAACCAATAGGTACCTGGCACCTATTAAAACATACCAATTGTAATACTCGCAACTGTGTATATTTGATTACATGCCCCTGCGGGTTGCACTACGTAGGGATGACCACACGAGCAGTGAAACTGCAAATTAATGAACATCGCAGCAACATCAAATGCGGTCGCACTACTACCAAATTGAGCATTCACTACTTAGAAGTTAAACACAGCCCAGATGACATGTGGTGGATGGTTTTACAGACTAACCCACACAATGACACCAGATCTCTTTTCGAACTAGAACAACGGTGGGTGTTTAAATTGGACACCCATGTTAATGGACTCAATTATGATTTTCCATGGACCAGTCTGGCTTATTAGTTCCTTCATGCCTGTGATTGGGTTGACCTATGTGTTCACAATCATTGCATTGATTATGACTAAATGTCACCCTTCTATTCCAAGCCTAGTTTTCCCATTCACACGTGTTCATTTTTTATATGATTACCCTTGCAATCATGGAGAGTCATCTGATTACTTATCCTTTACTGAATCCTTTATTGAATCTGGATACACAGATTCTTTGTGACATCTTTTTTAATCCATCCGAGTCCTTTTTTTGTTTCTATGTTTTTGACAACAAGGAGAGAGTCCTTTTTCTATGCCGACTCTCCTTGTGCGTAGTCCCGGGATACGTCGAGTCTGGTGACTAAGCAACGCGATCTGCTTTACATGGGAGCAGCTTCCAGCCCGCAGTTGCTTTTAATCCGAGCGAACTGCGCTGTTCCCCATTCATTCAGGAACACGTACCCGGGTAGGTTACCCGTTGATGGCAGGAGCGCGCAAAGTAAGTGATTATGGGGGTTATTCCAACTTTGGAGGAGGTGGTAATCCGTCCCAAATGTGACGGATTTACCACCAGCCGTATTACGAGTTCCATAGGATATAATGGACTCGTAATACGGCTGGTGGTATATCCGTCACTTTACCGTCACTTTTGGGACGGATTACCACTTCCTCCAAAGTTGGAATAACCCCCTATGACTTGCCTCTTCCATGTACTGACGGGCATTTAAATTTTTACCTGTAGTGAGATTCTGACCATCTCGAGCCACCTACTTACTACCGGCTCGCCTTATTTATATTTTTACGATCTTTATCTTGACAAAACAATCTCCCGATTTTATTATTTAGCACCTAGGGAGACTGACGTTTCCACTCCCTTGTAGCTTCACGTTTAACCCAGTATCATGGTTGACGTAGCCACTGCCTAATTCTGCTTTTCAAGGGCATTCCCCTTCTATATTTATCCAACAGATTACACACATTAATGGCATGTATTGGATGTCTGCTTGTTTCTGTTAACTTCTATTTACCACAAGACTTTTCTGTATGAAGGAATAGTTAATCCTTGTCTTACTGATTATTTTGACATGATTACCTACCATGCACACAATTATTACAGTTTGACAATGAATCCTGAACTTTATTTGGGATTAATGACATGAGCATTAAGATATGTATATTGCTACTGGGGCATAAATGTTTGATATATTTCCCCTATGTTTGACTAGACATTCCACTGCATACACAAATTAATTGTTTTACTGCTTTTTGATATTTTTTGTACCCCTGCTTTAGAGTAGTTTGCGCCCGACCACTGTCAGTGTGAGCCCATGAGGCGCGTTCCCTAATAGGGACGGTAAGCTGGTTTTCTTCCCCGTGCATGCATACTTGTACCACGTTTGACACTCTCACCGTGCTGTCCCACCGTCTGACACTGTCGTTTTATTATCTTATATTTATGACATCGTCACTATGTAAATACGTGTTGACTCTGCCTCCCTTGACTGACCTGTGTTTATTCAATTACAGGGCGACATTTAGGAATAGTACATCCATCATATTCCCCGACTAGTGTAAGTGACTGGATACATTGTAACTGAGAATTTAGGTTATAGTAATCCCTGCAATTTACAATTAGGAGAAAACATTTAGGGGGTTATTCTAACTTTGGAGGAGTGTTAATCCGTCCCAAAAGTGATGGTAAAGTGACGGATATACCACCAGCCGTATTACGAGTTCCATAGGATATAATGGACTCGTAATACGGCTGGTGGTAAATCCGTCACTTTTCCGTCACTTTTGGGACGGATTAACACCTCCTCCAAAGTTAGAATAACCCCCTTAGTCATTAGGTCCTGAAGAAGCCTTGCTGGGTCCGTGTGGACCACAGAGACGGGAAACATGTTTACCCTTTGATAGGGATGGTTTGGAAATTCCCCATCCTCACTTTTCTTGTGGTATAGAGTGATTGACCATTACCTCTGTTTCACTCTTGTGACTATTTTTTATCTTGGCCTCCATCCTCTGTATGGATTAATAAACTGATTACCCGGTGTTTAGGTTTGAGAGCCAATTTTAATCCCTAGCTTTATTCTCCTATATTTCTCCTTTTCATAATCACACTTGGGTTCTTGGCATCATCACAAAAAAGATCTCTGGCAAAGAGCCCCCCCTTTTGGGGTGGTGCCCGTCAGACATTGCAGTGCCGGTCTGATGAGGAGCAACTCCGATGATGAAGCATGACACCCATATGGGCGTGCGAGGTTCCTTGCTCCTAAAATTTAGGACCCCTTTGTATCCTTTCTCTCCTTCCCGTTGGAACAGTGTATTGTATTTATTAACATATTATCACTAATTGGGAGGTTATAGACTGGACCAGAATTCCTCCCCATCCCCCTGTTTATTATTCTAAAATTAAAAGGCAGCCATATTGTTTTTACCACACGTAGATTTTGGTGTGGGTTAAAATGCTAAATGTAGGTTATTGCCTTTTTTTAGAATATACATATACAAATAAGGCACTTAACAAACATCTGTGCAGTTAGAGAAAACTGTGGTAATAGTTTTATATGTTTTAAAACATTTTACTAGAATGCATAGAAATTGCTACAATAGTAATATAATGCTAATAAAAAATTACACTACTGCACTCTATGACACTGCACCATAATCTGCACCACTCTATGCCATTGTACTATGCGCCACTGCACTCTACTGTGCACAACTCTACTGTACACCGCTGTGCTTTACACCACTGTACTTTGCACCACTGCACTCTGTGCCACTCTACTCTTCATGGCTCTACTTTGCACTACTCTACTCTACTCCACTGTACTCTGTGCCACTGCACTCTATGCCACTGCACTCTACTCTACACCTATACACCACTGCACTCTAAGTCACTCTACTAAACTCTGCATCACTCTACTCTACCCCACTGGCCTGCATACAACTGTAGTCTTCCCTGTACCACTCTATACCACTACACTCTATGCCACTCTACTCTGAGCCACTCTACTGTATGCCACTGCACTCTACAGCGGTGTACTCCACTCTGTACCACTGCACTCTTCTCCACTACAGTCTATGTCACTGCATTGTATGCCACTACAATCTACTCTCCACTTCTGTACTCTGTGCCACTCTAGTACACTCTGAACCACTGACTGTAGGCCACTGCACTTTATGCACACCCTGCATCACTGCACAGTAGGCCACTGCACTCTATGCTGCTCTACTCATCTGCATCACTCTGCTGTATGTCACTTTATCTATGCCATGCCACTTCACTTCACGTGGTTTCAGTCTACACTACTCTCTAACTCTCCATCCCACACAATGCACTCTACTATACCCTTCCACATTCTATGCCACTTTACTTTATGCCACTCTACTCCACACTGTTCTAGTCTACACCACTCTAAGCCACTCTGCTCAACTGTACCCCACTCTACTGTACCCCGCTCTATCTGTTCCACTCCACTCTACACCATGCAAGCCACTCCAATTCACTCTCCACTCCTAACTTTAACTAATGTTTAATCTTTGTTTTTTCATTAAATATCTATCTATCTTTCTGTAGATATGGACATAGAAATACATATAGATTTAAAAATAGATAACGATATAGAGAGATATTTAAAGATATTTAAAATACCTCACTTTTTCCTCTATAAACTCTACATTCCTCTACTGAAAAAAAAAAAAACATAATCTAAATTCCAATAAACAATCATAACATTTCTAACATAATAAAATCAAAACTTTAATCATTCAAATATAATTCTCTTTCTGAAATAAATAAAAACATAAACAGTACCACACAGAAATATTACAATAAAACAAACACATACATTATAAAAACATCCAAAAATAGATATTACTTACAATGTCATTTTTAACAAACTCTTAAAAATACTAAAAAAGACATAATATTAGTGACAACATTTTCTACATCCCGATTTTGTTGCAATGGTATCCAGGTATTCCAACATTAAGAACTCACCATTTTGCCCAACACACCACAATTCACACCAGTACGATTCCACCCGTACAATCACACGTGAGCTGGAACCCTGCTAGATGAATGGGTTATCAATTCACCATGATACTCACTCTTCTCTGTGTGGGCATATTTTGATTGTTCACACAGCGGCCCTGGATGATTTGTCTGGCCTTGTGTTAGCTAGGTGATACATCGTCATCATTAATCTGCGTGCACGAATGTCAATTGCGACCTGGTTGTTCTGTTTTGTAGCCATTTTAGCTATAGTTTTATACACGTTATTTTAGCAAACTAGGCCTGCCGCTTTGTACTTTTACCTAGGTATGGTTTATTCATATCATTTTAACAGTAGCCACATTTTCAGTCTTGTTTTATTTTCTCTATCCAGCTGTTCTTCGTCTAGGCCAGCACTGCATTCTTAAACAAGACATTTTTTTCACTCTGTGCTTTTCTCAAGGCTGCAGTAAGATAGGTTGTCAGAAAAAGTGGTACTCTTTGTCTCTAATGTTCACAGAAACATACACACTCTTACGTGGGGATCCTTTCTTTGAACATCAGCTATTTTATTATAAAAACACTACTTTGACCCATGTACGTTAGAGAGAGATTCTAGCCAGATGACCACGACTGTATGCTGACTGCTGAGTGCTTCCCTGCAGCTGCTTATGTAGACTAGAGGCCTCTTGCTCAGGTATGAAGGATGATGTCTTCCCAGAGGAACCTGAATGGCAGAATTAGAGCTTAACATGCTGTGCTCTAACATAGTCTAGGTAGGAACTATTCTTAAAAATGTAGTGACAACATGGTAGCATTATTTTTGTGTTTTACTCTCCTTGTCACAATTTTAATCCTGTCATGCTTCATCATCCTAGTTATTACAATACATGCTTTTTTGCCTAAAATGCAGTTGCTTCAATAAAACCTTATTGAAATATACTCTGATTGTCTTTGCACATGTGAGACTAATGTAACTGAGAGAAACGGATGAGTTCTGAGTGACCACAGTTTCCCTGGGGAGTCATTTGTGTCATGCGCTTGGTTGCCCAATCATCCGTGCTCTCGAGTGGAAATGAGGCATTGCTAGATAACCGGAACAAAACCTGGATTAGGCCACTAGGTGTAACCTGGTATGGGATCAGTCTCAGTCCCCCGCAATACAAGTGATTCTGCAGCCCAAATCCAGTAGTCTCATTAGGATAATGAGACCCTACATGACATGGCACCTCCAGCGTTTGGTCAGGCACTAATTTTCGGGTCTTCCTGAGTATCTCTGTCTCACTACATGCAAAGAGACCTTAGTACTATGTATGTAGACGTCCGTGGTATTGAGGATTTTCCTCCTCAGCTAAGTAGGGAGTACCTATCTAATGCTGTAGGTTGTTCAAGCTTGAGCCCTAAAAGGATAATCCCCATTTGGTGTGCTTATCTCTGAACAAAGTTTGCCACTCATCATGGCAAACCTACAACGGGTAGCAATTGCAGTCAATATGCGACCACCCCTTACTGCACATTTATTGGAACATGGCCTAATGGCCCAGGGGGGTCCTGTTACATTTGTTGTTGAGGCTCATCCAGCATATAGAACAGAAAATTTCTATTCTTGGGTCACATTCCCAGCAGCTGACGGGAACACAAATATATTTCACCACTATACACCTGCAAACATACCTGCACAATATAGAGCATATGAATTTTTAGAAATACCTCTATCTTATCAAGACCATAATAATTGGCTTGATGGTGCCCTACCACATACGGTCCTCCATGTTAGGTTAAGTCCTCTAGGTAATGATGGTCTTACCTGGCCTTTATTGGCCACCTATACACTGCACCCTGATGGAGCAAACTTGACGGTAGCTGAAGTCTGTCACTTATACGCTGAACGCACGGCATTATATAGACTATTAGTACAGTTTATATTGCAAACATTAAATACAAACCCAGCACGTGCTGCCCCGGTGCAACAACATGCAGCGATGCCAGCCATTAATCCTGCGTCTGTACATTCGATTATGGGTAAGGTACCCGTCAAATGAGAAAAAATTCCATTTTGGTTAGCTCAAAAAATAAATGCACTGGTAGCATAGAAAATTAACAATGTGCTTCCCATTTGGGATGGTTCCCACAGTAGATAAGTGCAATACTTGGGGCACGGTATTTGCCACGCTCTATACTACCGCACATGGTACCCCAACACTTGCCAATGTTCTGGAAGTGTTCAAACAAATTCAAGATGAATACGGGGCTGGCCCGGCCCTAGACTTGGGGATGCAACTTATGGGAAATTTTGTCACTGTATCTTCCATTATACTGAGTAACCTTAAAGGGGAAGCAGTTCCACTAGCAGTGAGTATGCGGCTCCAGTACGTTCCTCCACAGGATCAAGAACGTGAGCTACCAAAGATTATCTCAGAGTCCTACTCTAGTATTCGTCGAGAGAGTCTGGGGGCCAGACCCATGAAACCACAGTTACAGGCTAAATCTAATAAAGATTCTACCAAGCAAGCTCCTGAGGGTTCTAAAAACTTCTGGGATAAAAAACAACAAACACCTAAAAAAGAAAGGAGAGAATTTCCGCATACAGAAACCCCACAGAATAGATATAATCTCAGAAATAGAGATAATATAAAAAAGCCTGACAGATATCAATATACTGATACACGCCAATCTTGTTCCTTTCAGTACTCCCCAGAAAAACACAGTGAAATAGGTGGGCGGCAAGAGCAAAGAACTGAGTACATGAAACGAGAAAGGAATCACAATGCTCTATTGAAGAACAAGAAGTGGGCACTAAGGCCCTCATTCTGACCCTGGCGGTCGGTGATAAAGCGGCGGCCAACCCGCCAACAGGCCGGCGGTCCAAAATATGCAATTCTGACCCTGGCGGGAACCGCCAACACAGCCCGCCGCATTAACACTCCGCCCGCCACGGCGGAACAAACAAACAGCGCGGCGGTCCCCGCCAACAGCCAGGCGGCAGACAATGTACCGCCCACCCTATCACGACCCACCAATCCGCCACCTTTTCCGGGGCGGGAGCACCGCCGATAAAAACACGGCGGAAACAGACTACGAACGGGAAAACGCTCACCTCCACATACAGCACGCGAGATTCCGGCAGTATGGAACCCGAGTTGCAGGTCATCCCCGCACTCCTATACCTGCTCCTGTACCAGGAGCATGCCCGGCGGCGCGGAAGACATTGGTGAGTACTGCACCTACGACACAGGGGAGGGCAAAGATTACCGGCACACACCCACCCACCCACACCCACTACAACACACACATCAATGCATTCCCACAGATCACTGTCACAACCCACAAACCCCCCCCTTCCGAAATAATGCAAAGACCAAAAGAAAAGATCTCAAACGGGCAGATATATTGAAAAATGGACAGCAGTAATCCAAATAAATAAATAAACTATGTACAAAATATATACAGCCACTAAATGTAGTCCAACCACTGTCCGTGGACCACAGGGGTCCTGAGCAAAGGGGCAAGGCCCAGTCCCACGACAAGAACTCCACGGAGAGAACACTGCAGGGGCATCAGAAAGAAAAAAGGACAGGCACCTCAGGGGGAAGGGAAGGGGGGGCACCTCAGCCACTTGAGTACACGACGCCAGATCCACGAGGGGACTCCATGACCACTGTCCCTTCCTGGGGAGAGCAAAGCCACAGTCCAAACAGTCCATACAGTGGGTGGCCTGCCCACTGGGCCATCCTGGGGAGAGCAAAGCCACAGTCCAAACAGTCCATACAGTGGGTGGCCTGCCCACTGGGCCATCCTGGGGAGAGCAAAGCCACAGTCCATACAGTCCATACAGTGGGTGGCCTGCCCACTGGGCCATCCTGGGGAGAGCAAAGCCACAGTCCAAACAGTCCATACAGTGGGTGGCCTGCCCACTGGGCCATCCTGGGGAGAGCAAAGCCACAGTCCAAACAGTCCATACAGTGGGTGGCCTGCCCACTGGGCCATCCTGGGGAGAGCAAAGCCACAGTCCAAACAGTCCATACAGTGGGTGGCCTGCCCACTGGGCCATCCTGGGGAGAGCAAAGCCACAGTCCAAACAGTCCATACAGTGGGTGGCCTGCCCACTGGGCCATCCTGGGGAGAGCAAAGCCACAGTCCATACAGTCCATACAGTGGGTGGCCTGCCCACTGGGCCATCCTGGGGAGAGCAAAGCCACAGTCCAAACAGTCCATACAGTGGGTGGCCTGCCCACTGGGCCATCCTGGGGAGAGCAAAGCCACAGTCCATACAGTGGGTGGCCTGCCCACTGGGCCATCCTGGGGAGAGCAAAGCCACAGTCCAAACAGTCCATAAAGTGGGTGGCCTGCCCACTGGGCCATCCTGGGGAGAGCAAAGCCACAGTCCATACAGTGGGTGGCCTGCCCACTGGGCCATCCTGGGGAGAGCAAAGCCACAGTCCAAGCAGTCCATAACAGACTCCACTGCCACTGGAGGAGGCATGTTGGCCAGAGGACATCCTGCAGCCCTGCCCGAGACAGATCCTGCCCTGCCACGTCTGCCAAAGGGCCAGCGGTTCCTGCCTTGAAGGGCCCAGTTCAGCGGTTCTTGCCTTGAAGGGCCCAGTTCAGCGGTTCTAGAGACGGCGGGCCCCAGCGGAGCGGTGCTGGAGACGGCGGGGCCCTGTTCAGCGGTTCTTGCCTTGAAGGGCCCAGTTCAGCGGTTCTTGAGACGGCGGGCCCCAGCGGAGCGGTGCTGGAGACGGCGGGGCCCAGTTCAGCGGTTCTTGCCTTGAAGGGCCCAGTTCAGCGGTTCTTGAGACGGCGGGCCCCAGCGGAGCGGTGCTGGAGACGGCGGGCCCTGTTCAGCGGTTCTTGCCTTGAAGGGCCCAGTTCAGCGGTTCTTGCCTTGAAGGGCCCAGTTCAGCGGTTCTTGCCTTGAAGGGCCCAGTTCAGCGGTTCTTGCCTTGAAGGGCCCAGTTCAGCGGTGCTGGAGACGGCGGGGCCCAGTTCAGCGGTTCTTGCCTTGAAGGGCCCAGTTCAGCAGTTCTTGCCGTGAAGGGCCCAGTTCAGCGGTTCTTGAGACGGCGGGCCCCAGCGGAGCGGTGCTGGAGACGGCGGGGCCCAGTTCAGCGGTTCTTGCCTTGAAGGGCCCAGTTCAGCGGTTCTTGCCTTGAAGGGCCCAGTTCAGCGGTTCTTGAGACGGCGGGCCCCAGCGGAGCGGTGCTGAAGACGGCGGGGCCCTGTTCAGCGGTTCTTGCCTTGAAGGGCCCAGTTCAGCGGTTCTTGAGACGGCGGGCCCCAGCGGAGCGGTGCTGGAGACGGCGGAGCCCAGTTCAGCGGTTCTTGCCTTGAAGGGCCCAGTTCAGCGGTTCTTGCCGTGAAGGGCCCAGTTCAGCGGTTCTTGAGACGGCGGGCCCCAGCGGAGCGGTGCTGGAGACGGCGGCCATTCTATGGCCAACTGCTCATTGCCTGGTGGTGCCCTCCTGGGCAGCGGGGATGGTGCTCCTTCAATGCCCACCTGGGCTGTGGGTGGTGGGGCCCTCCTGGCCAGCTGGGCTGGGTCCTCCCTGGGCAGCGGCTATGGGGGTGGTGGGCTCGCCCGGGGCAGCTGTGCCGGTTCCTCCCGGGGCAGCGGCTATGGGGGTTGCGGGCTCCTCCTGGGCAGCTGTGACGGGTCCTCCATGGGCAGCAGGCCTGCTGCCTGACTTCTCCGCCTTGCTGCCCTTGCCCTCCTTAGTCGGGAGTCTGTGGCCCTTTCCTCCCTTTGGAGTTGTGGCTGTTGACGGTGGCTGGCTAGTGTCCTGGGGGGATATCGAATCCGGGCTCCGGCGGCGGCCCTTCCGCCTTCTGCTCCTCTTCCCAGGGGGTGGGCTGGCTGTCCCCTTGCTGCTGGGCGAAGATCCAGACCTGCGGGCTGGTGGGCTCCAATACCCCTGCACCCTTGTCAAGGGGGCTGCAGGGCTGGTGGTGGCTGAGGTGCTCTTTTTACCCCGACGAGAAGGAGGGGGGGGCTCAGGGTCAGGAAAGAAGGTAGCAGTAGAGAGATAGATTTTCTTGGGACAATGGAGAGTGGTAGGTACAGTGGGTATGGGAGTGGAGGGGGAGGATGTGGTTGTAGGCGAGACAAGTTTGCTGTCTTTGGGTGCAGGTGCAGGAGCGGGAGGCTGTCGTGAGGGGATGGCTGTTGGGTGGGTGGGTGGCTGCGTTTGTGTGGTGTGGAAGAGGGGGTGACAGACACAGTGGGAGAGGACACAGGGGACGTGTAAATGGCAGTGGGGGTGGTGACTGCACGTGTGCGGACTGGAGTGGAGGGTATGCTGGTGATGGAAACACTGGCTGATGGTGAGGTGAATGAAGGTGTGAGTGTAGACGTCACAGGGAGGGAGGAGGGAGACGAGGAGGTGGGGGTCACAGAGGTGGTAGTGACTGTTGGCATGTCTGCATCGGAATGTTGCTTGTGTGAATGTCTGCGTGATCTGTGGTGCTTATGTTTGGATGAGCTGCTCTTGGGTGTTGAGGTGTGTGCAGGCTGGTCTGATGGTGTGGGTGGGACAGGCAGAGGAACAGGAGACTGGGAGGAGGGAGTTAGTAGAGGGAGGCAGGAGACAGGGACAATGGCTGCCGTCAGTGCTGAGGCCAGAGCCTGGAACGATCGCTGATGGGCAGCCTGACCCGAATGAATGCCCTCTAGGTACGCATTGCTGCGATGAACCTCCCTCTCCACCCCCTGGATGGCATTCAAAAGGGTAGTCTGCCCAACAATGAGCGTTCGGAGGAGGTCAATGACCTCCTCACTGAGGGCAGCGGGGGTAACAGGGGCAGGGCCTGAGGTGCCTGGGGCGAAGGAGATGCCCGGCTTCCTGGCACGGGGCGAACGCTGAGGGGCTGCTGGGAGGGCGGAGATGGTGCGCTGGGTGGCGGCTGTACCTGTAATGGCGGGGGGCACGGATGGTGCCACCCCCGCAAGGGAGCTCCCTTCTGAGGACATGTCCGTGTCGCTGCAGGGTCCAGTCGTCCCCGTCGTGGAGCTACCCTCGCCCTCCGTCTCACTGGTCCAGTCAGACTCTGTGGCATGGCCCTCCTGGGCCATGTGAGATGCAGCTCCCTCCTGCCCCGATGCCACTTCTCCTCCGCCTGATGATGCTGATGCACACAAGCACAGAAGGACAAACAAAAAGGGGGGGGAGAGAGAAATAAAGAGATTTTGAGTACATGGATCACCGGTACAGTTAGCGGACATGACAGACACAGATGCCCCCTGCACTAAGTTGCGCACTTGGGGTCCGCTACGCATTCCGTGGAACATGCCCTACACGCCTAGAGTTGACAACTGCACCCATGGATGACACGGCCCAGGGATGGCTGTACTGACACACCACTGAGGGTGGTGGCTGGGGACACAGGGGCTTACGGGGGTGCCCAGCCTACAGATATCGCCCTGGCCTAGGGGGACCCACAGCCCTCCTCCCCCACCCAGACACCTCCACTGCGCGACAACAGAGTAGATGATGCTTGTACTCACCCCCTTGTGTCTGCTGTGCTGCCCTCACGCGCCCATCCAAATCAGGGTAGGCCACCGCCAGGATCCGGAACATCAGGGGGGTCAGTTGACGGCAGGCACCCCGCCTACGTTGGGAGGCCATCCCCAGCAGAGACTCGGCGGTCTTCTTGGTCCCGCGGCGGATGTCCTCCCACCTCTTGCGGCAGTGGGTGCCCCGTCGATGGTGGACCCCCAGGGTCCGGACTTCCTTGGCGATGGCACGCCAAATCCCGATCTTCTCATGGGCGCGGACCTATGTGACACGTACAGGGAGGGAGAAATACCACGTTCAAGTTTGTCTGCATTATCGTTGCCAGTGGCCCAACGCCCCCCATCCCCGCCAGGCCCCCCGCCAGGCCCCCCGCCAGGCCCCCGCCAGGCCCAACGCCCCCCATCCCCGCCAGGCCCCCCGCCAGGCCCCCCGCCAGGCCCAACATGCCCCCCATCCCCGCCAGGCCCTCCGCCAGGCCCCCCGCCAGGCCCAACATGCCCCCCATCCCCGCCAGGCCCCCTGCCAGGCCCTCCGCCAGGCCCAACATGCCCCCCATCCCCGCCAGGCCCCCCGCCAGGCCCAACATGCCCCCCATCCCCACCAGGCCCCCCGCCAGGCCCAACATGCCCCCCATCCCCACCAGGCCCCCCACCAGGCCCCCCCGCCAGGCCCAACGCCCCCCATCCCCGCCAGGCCCAACATGCCCCCCATCCCCGCCAGGCCCCCCGCCAGGCCCCCCGCCAGGCCCCCCGCCAGGCCCAACATGCCCCCCATCCCCGCCAGGCCCCCCGCCAGGCCCTCCGCCAGGCCCAACATGCCCCCCATCCCCGCCAGGCCCCCCGCCAGGCCCAACATGCCCCCCATCCCCGCCAGGCCCCCCGCCAGGCCCCCCGCCAGGCCCAACATGCCCCCAGGGTCCGGACTTCCTTGGCGATGGCACGCCAAATCCCGATCTTCTCATGGGCGCGGACCTATGTGACACGTACAGGGAGGGAGAAATACCACGTTCAAGTTTGTCTGCATTATCGTTGCCAGTGGCCCAACGCCCCCCATCCCCGCCAGGCCCCCCGCCAGGCCCCCCGCCAGGCCCCCCGCCAGGCCCAACATGCCCCCCATCCCCGCCAGGCCCTCCGCCAGGCCCCCCGCCAGGCCCAACATGCCCCCCATCCCCGCCAGGCCCCCTGCCAGGCCCTCCGCCAGGCCCAACATGCCCCCCATCCCCGCCAGGCCCCCCGCCAGGCCCAACATGCCCCCCATCCCCGCCAGGCCCCCCGCCAGGCCCAACATGCCCCCCATCCCCACCAGGCCCCCCGCCAGGCCCCCCGCCAGGCCCAACGCCCCCCATCCCCGCCAGGCCCCCCGCCAGGCCCCCCGCCAGGCCCAACATGCCCCCCATCCCCGCCAGGCCCCCCGCCAGGCCCTCCGCCAGGCCCAACATGCCCCCCATCCCCGCCAGGCCCCCCGCCAGGCCCAACATGCTCCCCCATCCCCACCAGGCCCCCCGCCAGGCCCCCCGCCAGGCCCAACATGCCCCCCATCCCCGCCAGGCCCCCCGCCAAGCCCCCCGCCAGGCCCAACATGCCCCCCATCCCCGCCAGGCCCCCCGCCAGGCCCAACATGCTCCCCCATCCCCACCAGGCCCCCCGCCAGGCCCCCCGCCAGGCCCAACGCCCCCCATCCCCGCCAGGCCCCCCGCCAGGCCCCCCGCCAGGCCCAACATGCTCCCCCATCCCCACCAGGCCCCCCGCCAGGCCCCCCGCCAGGCCCAACATGCCCCCCATCCCCGCCAGGCCCCCCGCCAGGCCCAACATGCCCCCCATCCCCGCCAGGCCCCCCGCCAGGCCCTCCGCCAGGCCCAACATGCCCCCCATCCCCGCCAGGCCCCCCGCCAGGCCCAACATGCCCCCCATCCCCGCCAGGCCCCCCGCCAGGCCCAACATGCCCCCCATCCCCGCCAGGCCCCCCGCCAGGCCCCCCGCCAGGCCCAACATGCCCCCCATCCCCGCCAGGCCCCCCGCCAGGCCCTCCGCCAGGCCCAACATGCCCCCCATCCCCGCCAGGCCCCCCGCCAGGCCCAACATGCCCCCCATCCCCGCCAGGCCCCCCGCCAGGCCCAACATGCCCCCCATCCCCGCCAGGCCCCCCGCCAGGCCCCCAAGCCAGCCAGTGGCCCCAAATCCATATTGAATTAAACTCACTTGTTGGTCTGGAGGACCGTAGAGTAGCGCATACTGGGGGAGGACCCATCCACAAGTTTCTCCAACTCCTCTCCAGTGAAGGCAGGGGCCCTTTCCCCAGTCGCAGCAGCCATTGTCCCTTCCAGACCGAGGTCACAGCAACACTTGCAGTATAGGTCCTCTCCTGTGAAAGTTCAAGTCGCAAGTGGATAAGTAGATAGGAAATGGCGGTCACGTCCGCGGCGGTGCGTACCGCGGCGGTGCGTACCGCCACCCGCCAGCGCCCTTCGCCATTGGCTCCTGAAACCCATAGGCTTCAATGTTAACCAATGCGGCTTCGCGCCGCGGTCTTCGCCCGCCGACCGCCGCGGTGTGCCACGCCAGCGCATTGACCTCACATCCCATTGTCACACTTCACAGGTCAGGCAGCCGCCATTTCGAGGGTCCACATGGCTCAATTTCAACTGCGTCACACAGGCCTAGGCCTTGCATAGCCACTCAGACACGCCATTCACTGCATAGAGAATCGTTTACTGTGCAAGCTGTGAGTACGTTCCTGTGGGTTGCTTGACTCTGTGCTCCATGTTGTCCTTCCTAGGCACCGTCCGCTGGGTTTGGCGAGGAGACGGATGAATCCTCGCGTGTACCGACCGCTGGTGGACCTGTCGACAATGGAAGAACGCCACATTATCCTGACCTACCGGCTTGACCGTGCCACTATACATGAACTGTGTGCCCAGCTGGAGCCCGACCTGATGTCCCCCATCCGCCAACCCACAGGGATTCCCCCTCTGGTGCAGGTCCTGTCAGTACTCCATTTCCTGGCAAGTGGGTCATTTCAGACAACAGTGGGAATTGCTTCTGGGATGTCTCAGCCCATGTTTTCGAAGGTGTTATCCAGAGTGTTGTCTGCCCTGATGAAATACGTGAGGAGCTACATCATTTTCCCTGAGGTGGGCGAATTGGCTACAGTGAAGGGTGATTTCTACGCCCTTGGACATATTCCCAACGTCATTGGTGCCATTGATGGGACCCATGTGGCTTTGGTTCCCCCAAGAGACAGGGAGCAGGTGTACAGGAACAGAAAAAGTTACCATTCCATGAACATCCAGGTGGTGTGTTTGGCTGACCAGTACATCTCGCATGTAAATGCCAAGTTCCCTGGGTCAGTGCATGACGCCTTCATCCTGAGGAATAGCAGCATCCCTTACGTGATGGAACAGCTAGAGAGACACTGTGTATGGCTATTGGGGGACTCTGGGTACCCCAACCTGTCGTGGCTACTGACCCCAGTAAGGAATCCCCGGACCAGGGCAGAGGAACGGTACAATGAGGCCCATGGGCGTACTAGGAGGGTGATCGAACGCACCTTTGGCCTCCTAAAGGCCAGGTTTAGGTGCCTGCATATGACAGGTGGATCCCTAATGTACTCACCTAAGAAGGTGTGTCACATCATCGTGGCCTGCTGCATGCTTCACAACCTGGCTTTGCGCCGCCAGGTGCCTTTCCTGCAGGAGGATGGTCGAGACGGTGGTGTAGTGGCAGCTGTGGAACCTGTGGAGAGTGACGAGGAGGAAGACGACGGGGCTGAAACAGACAACAGGGACAGAATCATTGAACAGTACTTCCAATAGGACACAGGTAACAATTCAAACATAATTTAGTGAATGTGAACTACTCTCCTGCATCTCTGCTGCCTGTCTATTTGCCCCAGTGTATGATGACTGAGTTGTGGCTTTTCCCTCCCTATTTCAGATCTGGGGTCCCCACTACGAGTCCTGTGCTTCTTTTCCCCATGGACTACAGCTTTGTGGCAGCTGTTTGTTGACTTCACTATGTACAAGGACATATTTGCAATGTCATGTCAATTACAATATTTTGAAATCACAGCCAGACTCCAGATAGTTTTGTGCTAAATGGGTGTTTATTTAAGTGCTCAAAATGGGATGGGTGGTTTCAAGTGGGTGGGGGCTATGGTGAAGGAATGTCCATGGCAGAGTCCAGAGTAACAGTCACACAGGTGCATTGTCCAGAGGCCTGTGGAGAGATGGAGCATGGGCAGTTCAAGGATGGACAGGGTGACAATGTGGGACAGTGGGATGACATCAGGTGGTATCCTTTGCTGGCGGGGGTCTTGACATCCTACTCTGTCTTCTTGCGAGATCTCAGGGCCCTCTTGCGGGGTGGTTCTTCTCCTGCAGGAGGTGGGGGTCTGGTGGGCTGCTGTTGTGCGGGGGCCTCCTGACCACTAGTGCCGGCGGAGGTGGTTGGCTGTTCTTGGTCCAGGCTAGTGGCAGGGGCCCTTTGTTGGTGTTGAGTGTCCGTCCTGGTGTTGATGAGGTCCTGCAGCAGCCCGACCATGGTAACCAGGGTGGAGGTGAGGGCTCTGATGTCCTCCCTGTACCCCCGATAGTGTTCCTCCTGCAGTACCTGGATCTCCTGGAACCGGGCCAGTACCGTCGCCATCGTCTCCTGGGAGCGGTTGTATGCTCCCATGATGGTGGTGAGGGCCTCGTGGAGAGTGGGTTCCCTGGGCCCGTCCCCCCCCTGTCGCACAGCTGCCCTCCGAGTTGCCCTGTTTCCCTGTGCCTCTGCCCCCTGGCCGGTGTGCCCACTACCACTGCCCCCAGGTCCCTGTTGTTGTTGGGGTGGTGGGTTATCCTGGGTGCCCTGTAGTGGTAGACACACCGCAGATTGACGCGCCCTGGAGACAGAGGCATGGGCCCGCTGGGTGGGAGCTGTGCTGGTGTTCCCAGAGGGGTTTGGGTCTGTGGTGGCCTGTGGCTGTCTGAGGCGAACCGACTGTCCAGAGGTCCCCGATGGTCCGGGCTGGTCATCGGTGTCCAGGTCGACAGAGCTGCTGTCATCGCTGACGGCCTCTTGGGTGGGGGGTGTGGAGAATTCTGGGCCCTCCGTGGCGGTGTGTTGGCGGTCGGGTCCTGCAGGGGTATAGAGGTATGGTTATAGTTTCAATGTGTGGCATATGGGTGTATCTGTGGGTTCCCGTGTCCCCAAGTGCTGGCATTCGTGTGTGGGGGCTTTGGTGAGGGTGGCTTGTGGGGGGGATGTGTATATGCATTGGGCATGCTTTGGTGATGGGTGTCCATGCTTAGTGGACGCATGCAGGCCTAGGTTTTGGGATGTGTGGGTTGTGATGGTGAGACATTGGCAGGGAATAGGTGTGCTGGGGGTGGGGGTGAGGATGGTGGTGGGGGTGAGGGTGAGGGTGGGGGTGAGGATGGGGGTGGGGGTGAGGGTGGGGTTCGAGGATGGGGGTGAGGGTTGGGGTATGATTTGGCATGCAGGTGGGGGGGAAGCAGTAGTGAAGCTTCAACTTACCAGTGTCCATTCCTCCGCCGACTCCTGCGAGGCCGTCAGGATGCAGGATGTTCAAGACTTCCTCCTCCCATGTTGTAAATTGTGGGGGTTGAGGTGGGGGTCCTCCGCCAGTCTTCTGCACGGCGATGTTGTGCCGGGATACCATGGAACGCACCTTCCCCCGTAGGTCGTTCCATCGCTTCCTGATGTCTTCCCGATTTCTGGGGTGCTGTCCCACAGCGTTGACCCTGTCGACAATCCTCTGCCATAGCTCCGTCCTCCGGGCAATGCTGGTGTATTGGACCTGTGTGCCGAAGAGCTGGGGCTCTACCCGAACGATTTCCTCCACCATGACCCTGAGTTCTTCATCTGAGAAGCGGGGCTGTCTTTGGGGTGCCATGGAGTGGTGTGTATGATGTGTGGGGTGGAGTATGTGTAGTTAAGTGTGTTGAGTGTGGTGGTGTGTGTTGTTTTGTGTGTGGATATTGTGTGGGTGATGGTGTAGTGTGCCTCTGTGTGATGGTATTCTGTGTTCGATGATGTGTCTCTCGGTGCTTCTTTCGGAATTTTTTGTCGTAGGGGTTTGTGGGTGATGTGGGTGTGTGTTTTATATTGTATTGTGTGTGTGGGAGTGGTGTGTGTATGTGTATCAGGTGTGTGGAATTCAAATCGGCCAATGTGGCTGAGTTTTGTTCGTTTGTGTGTATTCTGACCGCGGCGGTGTGTACCGCCAATGGAAAACCGCGTTTGAATGACCGCCGCGTGGATTCGTGGGTCGTAATGGCATGGGCGTATTTCTGTTGGCGTGACGGTGGAGGTTTGGTCACCTCCACTTTTCCGCCGACCGCTGGTCTGGCGGTCTGTTGTGGCTGTTGGATTTTCGGAGGTTTGGCTGCTGCGGGTCAGAATGACCGTGGCGGGTTACCGCGACCGCAGCGGAATTATGGAGGATTTCTGACCAGCGGTAGGCGCCTTTTACCGCCGAGGTCAGAATGACCACCTAAGTCTGCTAGACAGCGCAGCAGCGGTCACAATAGTTCTCAGGAATCTTCAAAAGTATCTGGATTTGAAAGCATGTGATGACTTCTTACAAGTTGAAACTGCAGACATGCGTGTCTCCACACCTGACAGGGTGTACAAGTAACGTTACTGTTCGAAGGAGACACTGAATGCACAATTGACACAATCTTTTGGGATATGTGATATTTTACTGGCCAAAAAGGATTGGCCACCTGAATTTGTCCGTATTTGCCCATATGGGGAAGAGGTTATTAAATCTTCTTTCTTGTCCCTTGTTCCTGATGAGCTTGCAGAGTCCTATGCCATTGATTGGGCATTGGTGCAGGCACCCATGTTATATCGCAACCACGTAGGGTGGGATAAAGATTCCCCCTATCATGTAAATCCAATTAAGAATCAACCCCAACTTCAACCACAGTATCCAATAAAACATGATGCTAAAGCACCTGTGAGGGAAATCCTCACACAACTAGAGTACCAGGGCGTAAGCGAACCCTGTGTCTCACCAATGAATAACCCTTTATTCCCAGTAGCTAAACCGTACGATTTGTACAGAATAGTATTAGGCTACAGACACTTAAACAGTCATACATGCACATACACTATACAACACTCTTACAGCACAGCACTGATTAACAACATAGTGCGTAAAAATACACAACAACATTAGATATCTCTAATAGCTTCTTCTGACAAAATAGAGCACCTGCGAGTAGAGACTTAACAAGTTTCATCGCGCTAGGCTCCCAGAAAAATTCTGTTGTTTACCACAGGGGTACAAGAACAGTCCAGGACTGTTTGCTGCTCGTGTAACCTCAATATTGCACAACATTGACCCTGAAGCATTGTCCTATGTATGTGATATCTATCTTACGGATGACTAATTACTGCAACAGTTAAGTCGGGTACCCCGCATTGTTGTAGGATTTGCCGCTTTAAATTCAACATTAAAAAAACTAAAATAGCCTTCCTTAGTGTCCTGTTTCTGGGATAAGAATTATCAAGTGAGGGAAAGAGCCTAGCGCCACAATTCTTAGAAAAATGTGCACAGTTACAACCTCCAAATACTGTTAGAAATCTCCAAACTCTGTCGGGTTTTCTAAAATTTGGCAGAACCTACTTTCCAAATTATACATCGCACATCAAACCCATGATATGTCCTGACTTTTCCAGTAAATTTTGGACACTCAAACACACATGCATTCTCAGAGCTTTGCAAACAGACATGCTTGCAGCACGACACTTACACACAAGGGACAATAAAAAACATCTGGTCATCAGAATAATTGCTGGTGCAATTGGTTTCACCTATGGGACATTCAATGAGGGTTAGACAGTCCTGATAGCATGCAAATCACACTTGTACTCAGCAGCAGAACAACGTTTTGCTCCTACTGAGAAAATTCTCACTGCTGTTCAGATAGCTGTCATTAAAGAAATACCACTAGCCCAGGGGAAACGCATTATTGTTTTATCTCCAATCTCAGCCCTTGAGGCTGTTACCAAAGCCAGCATTCCAAACGCTAAAGCATTACTTCCACGTTGGATCCAATGGGCAACATCTATGACAGCCACTGATGTTGACTATATTTTTAACCCCAAGTTACAAACTCAAGAATTTTAGCAATATGAACTAGAATACCCAGTTCCGGCAAATACGCTGCCTATTGATCAGTATCAAAGTGTCATGTACACTGCTTGCACAGTCGTAAGCAGCTAGATGAGTGTAGTAAATTCTATCCACAACATACCTTTATGCAAACCCTAGGAGATAGGACTGCACAACTAGCAGAGCTAAAGGCTCTGGTGATGGCACTGGAACATACAGATCCTGCACAGCTAACACTAATTGTCTGTGATTCATACTACTGTGTCCAGTCCTTCAATGAATAGCTGCATTTCTAGCGCCAGAATGGGTTCAGAGATTCCAAAGGTAACACCATCAAACACAGACTTCTGTGGGGGAAAGTAGCGGATCTGAAGGAAACACTACCAAATGTACATGTTAAACATACACTTGGACACCAGCACGTTGGAATACATATTGCTGGAAATACACTGGCTGATGAAGCAGCCAAATCAGCAGTAGCTACAGCTTCTGTTGCTGCAGTAACTCATTCTAGAATGAAACCAGACAATGACATATGGGCTGCCACAAAAGCCACGGCTGAAGGCACTCCTTTACCAAAAGCATTTACTGCTAAATATTCCTACCAAATAGGAGGCTTCCTTGATGCTGAAGTAAAAATACCAGAGGTGGGAGTTAGAGTAATTCCCAATAAAGACATAAGACTAGAGTTGATCAAAGCAGCACATGAGGGAGTTGCTTTTGCCCTTGCTGGTGTGGTGGCTACAATATCATTATTGCAGGCTCGTTATTGGTGGCCAGGTCTATACAAACAGACCAAGCAGTATGTCCTTTGTTGTGACATCTGCCAACAAATGAAGGGGTCCACCGTCAAACGCCCACTGCAGACACCCCTCCTAATTTCAAACAAACCATTACAATGGTTGTACTTCGACCATTGCAGTCCCCTGACACCTGGCAGTGCATACAAATACATCCTAGTCATTGGTGACTCCTGCTCCAGATTTCTATGGGTGTGGCCACAATGCTCAGCTGACGCTCGGACTGTTATTAAAGATTTGCAAGTCTTTATCGGCACACATGCAGTTACGACTTTCCACTTGGAAGAGGGTCCTGTATTTGCCTCAAGGGTATACAGGGACGCCATGGCTTCGTTAGGGGTCCAATGACATTACTTGCCTCTATTTCATCCAGAGGGAAATAGTGTTCTGGAGTGACAAACCCAAACTGAGATTTAAAGCAATCCTTAACAGCCAGAGTGCTAGGTATGGGTTGTAGTTGGCTGAATCACCTGCATGGAGTCCAGAGTGCACTTAATAATCTGCCTAGAAGATCCCTGGGGAGGTCGTACTTTATACGAGTGCCAGTTTAGGACTTGAATGCATGTTCTGGATCATGATGGTCCTGGCGTTGAGGCAGCTGAAACACCTATTGAGATAAATGAACGTGTCACTGTCTTGCACGAATTACAATAGTTCCTTGATGACAACGCTTCTTCCAGTGCTGCCTCCTTAGCAATTAAGGATGTTCCAATAACACCTACCAGCTGGATTTCAAAGGTTGGGGATCCAGTACGTGAAAAAGTTGCTGTGAAAATGGAGTTTGGTCCTTCTTATAGTGCACCGGTCGCTGTCCTGGGAATACACGGTACCAGGGCTGTCATACTACCACCGCTGCCTGGTTATAAGGAAAACAGCTTTGTCTCCATCAAAAATGTCAAGTTATACCATGTGGCTGATCCTGCACAGCAGACCAAGAGGAACAACCGGTAGTACCCAAATCCCTCTCACTACTGGTCAAGATGTCCCTTTACAAGTTTTGAGCAGCAATGCTGACACCTCTCCGAGCTTGGGGAGGGTGAAAAAATTATCTTGCATTAGTTCCTCTAACAGCTATTAGAACAAGCAACATGGAAATAGCTGATCAATTTGATTTGACTTCTATACAAATGGATGGTGTCATTCACAGTGAACTACCGCAGGAGACCTCTACCAGTTCTCCTTCCTCAAATACAGCTCCAGTTTTTGCACAAACTTCTTCTGAATACTTTGCCAACATCAATGACACCTTTTCGGACTCATTTGCCTCTTCTACACTCGAACTGCCAAAAACACCTAAGATAATAAATTGGCTTAAAACAAATTACTTTATTTTCCCATGGAATTATTTGTGGCTTTCCTTGACTATATGAGCCTTTCTCCTTTGGATTGACTTTGTTATTACTTTTTTTCTATTAATACATGATCATTACCTTCCTGAATGATCAACAGTGGAACTAGTGGATAAGGTATGTATGTATGTATGTATGTATGTATTGCCTTTCATGAACATTTCTGCTATACACATTCCTGATGGGATTATTTGGGATAAAGTCACATTTGATGTATATGGCCAGATGGAGGTCATTCAAATACCATATGTGTTTAAACTTTCCATGAATGATGTAATAATACCCAGAGTTGTTTCTGATGCATGGGATGTGAAAACAGTTGATTCTATGATGACTGAGTTACAATATTTTACTGTATTTGAAAGTGAGGATCTTATCAATCCAAAGAAAATTACGGAGATATGTTCTGTTAGAATTATTTTGGACACCCTTTCATTCACAGAGCAAGTACCCCAAAGACTATTTTTAAGTATACACAATGGGAACATTGTCCAACTCCACCACAGGAAGTTTTAAAATACATTTTGGAAAATGTACAAATTTTTCTGGGCACAATGTTAAGAATGCTGAGTCATATTATTTCAAAATTGCCATTTACGGAAAATGTACATATATTATTGACAGATGCAAAATTAATTTATTCAGATTCCTTGGTTTCCTGGTTGACTATAGAAGGCTATGGATATTGGTTGAAGTCGATTTACTTAAAAAGAATGTGGGGAACAAAAAATTGGCAAATAAGCGGAAAGGAAGCTTTATTTAGAGCATGCCTGATACCTGTTCAAATGATATTTTCAAACGAAACTGTACACCAGAAAAGCTGATTAGGCTTAGCAAAAATTAAGGATTTGAATGCGCCCAGTATTCCTGCTCCTGCAAAATTTTACAAATGTCAAAAGTACATAAATGCAACTGAAGGTCAGCTTGATGAATGGGTCAAAAATGGCATGTCGTGGTGGGTGGTAATTGTTGCCAATGAACTCCATAGGGGTTTTAGAACAAGTAGGCCTGACCCTCGCTATGTGTCATCTGAACATGCAGCTTTAGTAACAACATACAGTGTAGGGAAACTATGCCAGCAATGGTTGAAGAGTTCCTCACTAGATGCTGTTAGAGAACACGTCAGTCTCCTGTCTGATGATTCTGACTTACAGGATTTCCTGTTAGGCCCCAGAAAACAACACAGAAAGCACTTCTTATATGCAGTTTATAATGAAATATGGACGCTTTCTCAACAAGAAGCTGCTGCTCGGTTAAGGCAAACAGACAGGAAAATTTACAGAAGGCATAAGCTGTTGTAGATAATGGAATTAACACACTGTCCAACCGAATATATACTTTAAACAACATTATTTCCACTGCAATTGACATAGTACACAGCGACATGCCCTCTTTACACCATGGACAAAGTCATCTAAGATCCATTATGCAGTTAGGTTGGACACTACAAACGCTGAAGGCAGGTTGCGTTCCCTGGTAACACATTAGTGCAAGGGACATATTTGCCACATTTAATTTAACACAATGACAACAACTAATGGCTAAGAAAGAAGCAAATTATGTCATGTTAAATATTGAAACATTAGAAAATTTCTTTTTACTGTGGCTGATATACCATCTGCTGAGTGTTTAATACGCTGGGACATTAATCTACCTAAATCAACACTTCAATTCACGTCCTGCTTAAAACACATTCTAGTGGGCAGATATGAAAGGCTAGGAGATAGTTACATCCATGAAGTGTGGGAGCTACCCTTCTTGTACAAATGTCTCAGTGGTGTGAAAGAGTTTGTTCTTAACAGTAGTGAATGTGAGACTTCTGTCAGCCTTTTGATGGTTTGTAAACAGCTGTCCTTGCACAGAGCGTGCAATGCTTTGGCAGTGAACTTGGCTTGTTATCTGAAGGGTGTCCCAGTCCCCTTGATTAGACCTGCATTCCAGGTGCTCTCGAATGGCAGCTGTGTCCTCCTCAATAGTGACAACTGTTGTGGGGATGCGAGCCAGAATAGTTTATGTCGTTTTGGTCTCTAAGATTGTTACATGCTGTGGGTAAGTACTTTTCCTCCTACACGACAGAGGGAAGAAGCTGAGATTTGGCACCATATCGCTATTTCAAATGTGAATTTTGACAAGTTGAGAAGACTCATGGCTTTATTGTTTCAAAAACATGTGGTGCTGACATCTGCACGTGAGACCTATGCGCTTCAGGTTGGGAGGTCATCTGTAGAGATACAGTCCCTTTTAAGTACTAACTTTCCGAGACACTTTGGTGAGCTCATGGGATGAATATTTCATGCGTCCAGTACTACTGGAATGGCAAAATTCTTGAAGACTGTTGGCTCTGGTATCATTCACACCTTCTACTCTATATTTGGTGTAAATCCTTTGGCCATCCACTCAATCTCCTCCAGTATTTTCGGGGGATTTCCGATAACTTTGGCTATAATAGGTGGCATTTTGCAATTGATACTTTTTCTGCGCAATGGCTGTCCTGTCACAACAAGTAGGACTGAAAGCGCTTTCACCAGCACAGCTGAGACATGATGCAGTACTTTGGAGCATCACTTCTGGAGCAATTGGAGTGTGACTGGTCTCTGCCATTCAGACCAGTTTTGCATGGTGTGCAGCCTGGGTTTCGGTGCCTCTGGGGCTCGTTCGAACATTCACTGAAAGGTTGTCTTTCTACGCAGCACTTGCTTTCATTGGACGCTGATCTGTTGATGTTCTCGCTGAGGGCTCATTATAAGACATGCGGGTTGAGGGTGTGCGTTTGCTACGGGAAGCTGCTTATGAGTTGCCCTTTGTGGATTATGCAGCTCTAAACCCACTGTTGGGCACACCATGCCATGCTGCTGCCCAGACTGGAGCTCAGGCTTTGGAACACAAATGTTTCTTGGTTTTCCGTGGCGATGAACTTCCTACTTTACCACCTGCCGAAGTGGAAGATTTCCTGTCTTCAATTCTCCCAATTTTAAAAGTGACCAAGACTTTTGAAATTCAGCCTTTCCTTGACGTCCCAATTAAAATTTTAAATTGTACTTATAACACATACTCAAGTGTCTTTAACTTTTCATTATTGACATTCTAATATATATGCCTTAGGTTGAATTTTAGTAGCTTTTATACATAATTAGACTTTGAACCACCTTTGAACCAGTAAGGGAAGGGTGTTGTGTAGCCATTTTAGCTATAGTTTTATACATGTTATTTCATCAAACTAGGCCTGCCGCTGTGCACTTTAATCTAGATATGTTTTATTCATATTATTTTAACAATAGCCACATTTGCGATCTTGTGTTATATTCTCTATCTAGCTGTTCTTCGCCTAGGCCAGCACTGCGTTCTTAAACAAGACATTTCTTTCACTCTGTGCTTTTCTCAAGGCTGCAGTAAGATAAGTTGCCGGCAAATGTGGTACGCTTTGTCTCTAACATTCACAGAAACATACACACTCTTACGTGGGAATCTTTTCTTGAAACATCAGCTGTTTCATTATATTCCATCCAGATGGCCACAACTGTATGCTGATTGCTGAGTGCTTTGCTGCAGCTGCTTATGTAGACTACAGGCCTCTTGCTCAGGTATGAAGGATGATGTCTTCCCAGTGGAACCTGAAGGGCAGAATTAGAGCTTAACATGCTGTGCTCTAACATAGTCTAAGTAGGAAATATTCTTTAAAAACATAGTGATAACATGGTAGCATTATTTTTGTGTTTTACTCTCATTGTCACAATTTTAATCCTGTCATGCTTCATCGTCCTAGTTATTGCAATACATACTTTATTGTCTAAGATGCAGTTTCTTCAATAAAACCTTAATGAAATATACTCTACCTCTGATTGTCCTTGCATATGTGAGACTAATGTAACTGAGAGAAACTGATGAGATCTGAGTGACCACGATTTCCCTGAAGAGTCCTTTGTGTCATGGGCTCGGTTGCCCAATCATCCCTGCTCTCAGATGGATATGAGGCACTGCTAGTTAGCCGGAACAAAACCCAGATCAGGCCAACAGGTGTCACCTGGTGCGTGATCAGACTCAGTCCCCCGCAATACAAGTGATTCTGCAGCTCAAATCCAGTAGTCTCATTAGGATAATGGGAGCCAATGCAATAGTTCTTTTAGCCTATTTACCACAATACCCCTGCTATTGCAAAGTACTGAGCAGAAGTCTTTAGCACAAGTGATTTATTGTGCTTTTGCTGTACTCTTAAGAGTCTGCTTCTTCTTTCTTCTCTCGTGACTTTCCAAAGCTTCACCCAAATACTACTGATCGCAAATATGGATGGATGATGTTCAGAAGTAGAGATGCACAATAAGAAGTTGGATGAGTAGAAGATGTAAAAAACAGGTCCTGCTTTAATGGAGGTGTGGAAAAACCTGCTAGAACTTAAATAGTGAGCTAGGCCTAGGATGTTCTCTGGTTTCTCTGGAATGGCAATTTTTACAACACCAGTGAAACTAATGATTCTCCTTGGTGTGATAACAAACATTATTTGTGGTTCTTGCCACAAGTCATAAGGCATCACGAGAGAAAATCCTCTGTTTCAGGGACAGCCTGTGACAAATACATATTTTTTTCTTCTGGGCATTAAGTAATCACTTGGGAACTTTGAAGAGCTCTAACAGAATTGACACAAATCTGATGGGGCTATTCTGATCTTGTCAATGAGCTAGACAGTCTTTACATAATTTCTGAACTGCAGCTTCAATACAGAATCCTCATGTGCAGCTCAATGATGTTCAAATCCCCAGAGCATTTGATGAAACAGTCTTTTGTTCCTTAAAGGTTTTGATCATGAGCCAGACATCATTCTGTTTAGTTGTTCTCTCAGATAGCTATATGTTGGGTGACCTTCAGAGGATTCAAAGTAGGGTCTGATGTTTGATATGTGATTTAAGGGTTGTTTGCAAACATAAACAAATATTTCTATTTCTATAACACACAAACTAGGACATGTCAATTTCAATGATTATGAAAACTAAGCTATGATAAATTCACCAAACCTGAAAATGTGGAAAACTATATTTGGGGTACAACTATCAATGTGGTTGCAAAATAATATAAGTAGGCAGTAATGTCTTTGCTGCCTGGGTGGAACAAAGGGCTGATTGATTCTAATCAGTTTTTTTCTGGAGTGATGTAGGCAGGTGTTCCTTGCCTAAAGGAAAGGTACTTCCATGGACCCCTCTATGGGGATGAAGTTCTCACTGAGAAATTATGCTCTCAGATGTTGTATACCATAGTATTAATTGAAACAAAAAAGCTTTTATCACAAATGAGCTTCCGCACTCAAACGGTGGGCAAAAATGAAAATTAGCATTGAAGACTGAACAGAACAACCTCAGTCTATGAATCACATATGACATCAGGGTAATTTTTTAGAAAGAGATATCTTCATAAAAGATTAAACAATTCAGATAATTCTCCACAGAAATCCCACTGTCAGTTACAAAATATTACATGCAGATGGTTTTCATCAATCAAACTTTAAGTGGAGCATCCAATGCGGTCGATTTATAAAAGATAGGTTTAGTTGGTCTGCTGAAGCAAAATTGCTAAAACATGGAATGGAAAAGAAACATAAAAAAGAATCAGAGCCAGAAATTACCATGATGACATAAATACAAATAGATTAGAGAGAGACAAAAACAGGAATCCCTTCTGAATGACAGTAGTAAAAAGAACACAATAAAGAACGAAATTGCGATTATTTAAATAGGAAATTGCAAATAGGGAATTCCTATGTGCGATTTCCAAAGCAATTCACAAATTGGGAAATGCAAAACCATTTACACCTATGGGCCTACAGGGCCATAAGGATGAATGCAGTCCCATTCCCTAATTGCGATTCAGTAATAGCGATTGCGAATTTTAAGAAATCGCTATTACGGACTCGCAAATTTCATACATCCCATTTTGCATTTCTTAAATAGCGATTTCTTAAAATTTGCTATTTGAGAAATGCAAATAGGGAGCTTGATACATCTGGCCCCAAGTCTGTTAATAATCTAAGGATATCTGCATTTCGTATAAGGAATCAGAAAACAGGGTTGTTTTTTGGCAAGAGCACAGAACTCATACGTTTCAGGTCTATCATGGCGGGGTGACGTGGATTGTTCGAACTATTGACTTTAGAACTAACAATTGTTTCCCTTTCACCAGACGTTTTCAAACATCTGTCAAAACAGTGCTTTAGAAGTTGTCTCAATTTGCGAAAGATCAATCTATTACGTTTAACGCAACAAAATATATCCAGACACAAACCTATAAATATTAGGAACACAATTCTTAATGAAAGCTGTAAAAAAAATAGAGTTGCCTGAACAATTTTCCTAGTTCTCTAAAGCTTTTTTTTATAATACAGGAGCACCGCATCGTGGTTATGTTGCATTTCCTAGAGTGATTGGTAGATATTAGAGTAATAGTTATACATCAACATAGTGCTTCAGAATGATTTCTCGGATGTAAATGCTAGAAAACATGGGGCGAGATTTTAGTCAGTAAAAGAAGCATACATTGGCAGCAAAGCATTGGTTTAGCAGATGTTTTCCAGGCTTTATTCGTCCTAACATTTCTGCTTATAAAATATTCATAAGGTATTAAACAGGTTGCTGATGGCATCTGTCTCACTGTTAGGTAAAGCCCAGCATAAGCATAGTTACAGAACAGTTCTGTCTGTGTCTTTTTCATAATCCAGACTCGTCAGATTAAACATGCATTTCTATGCGACTCTTTTGAATGAGCTTAACCAGGGTAGCTATCGAGCATGCTACAGTAAACAAATTCAAAATGTTAGAAAAGATAAGAACAAACATTTGTATGTCGCTGGCTGGCCTTATATGCAGGTGCTCGGATATGACAGATGTGCACCAACTGGGATTTAGGTAAATTTCTTTCACTGCCGCAATGTTTTGCCATTGGGTCATTGAAATTCTGTCACAGGTTACGAGGAACAGACACGAGATGGAAATAAAGTGCAAAAATGCCCAGTACAAGATGTACCTCCTTTTAATCCTATTTTTCGATGACTCAAATCACAAATTTGGCCTTAATGCGATGGGTTGGACCTATTATTACATCTGGTTATTTTACGTGCGCATGGGTAAACGTGTGTCACAACGAATAGTTGCACATCTGTAGGCTGCGTAGATGTGTGATTTTCCAGCCCATATTTGCACAGGTGTGGACGTGGGTGCGCATCTATTATGCAGAAAATACTTTGCAAGCAAAACTATTCAACTGTAAAAGTCTTTACCCTTTTTCAAATATTGGCTGATACGTAGTTCCATGCACTGTGTCTGTTCACTTGCTCCATTAGAAGTGACTATGGGGCAGATTTAAGAGGCCCTAGCGCCTTTATGTGTAGGTGGCGCTAAAGTGCCATTTTCCACTCGGCATGTTTACAAAGTTTACAATGCATGCATTGCGCCACTTTGTAAGCCCTTGCACCACATTATGCCTGTGACAGGTGGGGCATTCCCCCATTAAGAGGGCCAAAAAATGCCAGAAGGAAATCTAACAGGTTTCCTTGCTCCATTTTTTCAGCACTTTTAATGCCTGATCAGAGATTATTTATAATGGGCCCTTTTGTACTCTGCAGGAGCTGTGCCAACATTTTGGCGCAACTCCTGCAGAGTAGATCAATAACATAAAAAAATGACACTATTGCCTCCTACCCTGCCCCATGGTACGTTGTATTTTAAATACGGCGTAAACATGGTGGCGGTAGGGGGGTGCTAAGGGGTGCAAGGAAATTAGCACTGCACTAGGTGCAGCACCGCTTTTTTTAAATCTGCCCCTATGTTTGACTACTGTTTTGGAAAATCCCCATGATATCAAGTGATCTCAGTGCAAATCTGAGAGCTGTCACCCATTAATAGGAGTAGTAAATGAACTAAAGTGTGTGTAACTCAGATATGGGCTTTTTCCTTTTTGCGGCAATGTGATGGAACTTTTGACCATGTCCATGGATGCCAAGTGCAAGAAGAGGAGGAGCAATTTATTAGAAGAGGTAGCTGACTTTACAGTTCTACCATTGTGCATCATCATGGTGAGCTACTAGGCCTGCCTCTTCACAGCCATTTTGAAAATGAGAAGCAGATCATATGACGCCATCTCACTAATATGGTGATTGTCATGGGTTGGAGCAGTGCACTAGGAGCCAATAATACGTGACAAGCCGAAATGAAGTTTGCACCATCTACCATCAGGTGCTACATATCAGGGTTGGCTGAAATGAGTATTCGCATACAGTGACTTTGGTGCCATAGTCAGCCATTTACGTCAGCATAGAGTAGGGTTTCCACTAGTTTTTCCTGTTTTTCTAATCACCCTTTCCTAATGTTCCCCATATTCACCTGCCTCCCTGCATCAAATTTACTTCTTTTCTCTGCCCTCTGACCATAGCATTATATTTGAAAATAATAAAGTCTTATTTTCCATAGGAAGGAGCTAATTATGGCATGCTTAATATCAAATTAAAAGTTATAATACATCGAACAACTTGCCACTATTGAATTTAATCTAACTTGTACCTGGAAACTGTTTTAGAACTCTTCCTAAAAGTTACCAACTTCAGCCCTGTAGTGCCCTTCTCTGATTGGTCAGCTTCTGGCAGCCTGCATCAACTTCCTTGATGAGGTGTGAAGTGGCCTGGGCTGAAACAAAGGAAGCATCTAGTGGAAGGAGATCTGCCTCAGCAAATGATAGAACAGGATCGGGATAGAGCAGCCAAAATGGTCATCAAAGGAGGGAAGGACATTTGGGACAGCCACTGTACCGCTGCCATTTCATGCAAATGCAGACAGCCAGATTCCCCCTGATTAGATTAAGGAAGGGGGGTGTTAAGGGAAACTTAGCAACAACAGTGGGTGGGTTCAGCCAGACCTAAACTCAGTGAATGTATTTTTACCATCTTGGATTTTGGAGGAATGTTGCTCTCTGGGATTGATTTTTGCCACACTTCCCAGGAAGTGGTCACTCAAGAGGGTCGGGTCCTGCATTTGATTGGACAGAGGCCCCCTTGCTTTCCACCCCACACTATTTCATTCATACATGCACTGAGAGGCTCAGAGGCTTATGTGCCTACTCACCCCCCACTCAGACACTCATGCACCCACTCAGACCCACTCATAGACTCACACACCCACTTTAAGGCCCACTGAGACACTCACACACCCATTCACACATACATTGACATAGACAGGCCCTGTGGCCATCCAATGCTGTACACAGCCAAAGGCCATGCGTGGCGCAGGTTAGGTGGTCATAAGGGCTTGGCTGAAAGGTAAGGCCTTGCAACCAACCCCTGCGGTGCACAGCGGAAGGCCGTGGACAGCAGGGGTTGGAATAGCGTATAGTAATTAAAATTACTTTACTTTTTTAAATGCATAGAAATTTACTGAAAAAAAACAAAGGTTGCAGGAACATAATAGTTAGGTTGTGAATTTACTCATATAAAACCGTATAATTTCAGCAGTTATAGTTCTTTCAATCAACTATAACTCGCACCATAAGGTAACTTGCATCTTGACCATGCACAGGTAATTACTTCACATATTATGTCATTGATGAGATCTTGTATGGCATCTCTGATATCACTGCAATGTTTGCAATAACATTACTGATAAGAAAACTGTGCATGGCAAGGAGGCTAGTTATAGTTACCTCAGGGCGCGATTTATAATTACTTCATAGAACTGCTAAATTTCTGTGCTTTTGTATGAGTAAATTCAGAACATAACTATAATGTCATTGCAACCTTTGGGTTTTTCAGTGAATATATATGTAAATATATTCACTGACAAAAACAAAGCTTACAGGAACGTTATGGTTAGGCTGATATTTTAAGTGTACAAAACCATAGGAATTTATTTGTTCTAGTTAGAGTTACCTTAAGTAACTATAACTCATGCCTTAAGGTAACTATAACTCACGCCAGCCATACACAGTTTTTCTGTCAAAATGTTTCCTGCAAATATTACATTGATATTATCAGTGATGTTATCAAATATACCATGAGTGCATTAATTTGTGTGGTAATTAGCAGTGCATGGCTAAAGCGTGAGTTATAGTTACCTTAGGGCAGGAGTTATAATTACTTGAGATAACTCTAAGTATAACAGGTGAGAGTCTATGGTTTGGTACGTATAAAATGTCAGTCTAACTATAACGTCTCCGTAAACTTTGTTTTTTTAAAGTGGATTTTTATGGTTTTTAAATTCTATTTCCTTACTGTAACCTTCCTTTAACCTTTTGAATTTCTATGATTTTTCAAATGTAAATTAATTTTATTTACTATGGGCCTCATTACGATTTTGGTGGACGGAAAAGTCAGTTTGCTGAAATTCCGATGGGGAGGTTGCTGCCATTGTGGCTGCCTCCCTGCCGGGCCCATTAGGAAACGGCCTACTGCATTGTCTCTGGCTCATAACAGAGCTGGCGGCAATGCTGTAGTTCGCAAGGTGCAACAGCACCCTTGCAATGTTCAATGTCTGCAAAGCAAACAGTGGACATTTTGACTGTGCTGGCCAGGGTGGCCCCTGCACTGCCCATGTCAAGTGCATGGGCAGTACAGGGGCCCCCTTTGGCACCCTACACCCATTCTCCATCAGTCATTTCATGGCAGTGCTACCACCATAAAATTGCTGGCAAAGAAGTAAGTCAGAATCCCCAGGGCAGTGCTGCTTGCAGCACTGCCTTGGCGGATTAGGACCGTCATGACTGTCAGACCGCTGGGATGACTAATCCTGGCGGTACTGGTTGTCCGACCGCAGCCCCACTGCCATGGTTCAAATACGTCACTTGGACTGTTGCATTGGTCATGAGACTGCCAGGTTCGTAATGAGGGCCAAAATGTTTATCCAACCGCGGTTGTGCACAGCCTTTGGGTGTGCACAGCGGCAGATGGATGCAGGGCCAACCCCCTAACCACCGAACCCACATTACTGTGGGATATCATTGGTGATTGTTGTGACTGTGCAGAGTAGTTGCTGGTGATTCAAGCTTTTTCAGGCAAGTGAGCGGTATAGTTTTTGAGTTTACAACTCTTACTAATAAAGCTACACTTTATTACTTATCTGACACAGTGCTGGTTGTTGGTGGTGCATTTGTCCAGTTAATTTCAGTAGGAAAGATCATGGCTAGCCGCAGGATGACCGCTCAGCAGGTGGTTGGTATGCTTTTTGAGTCATTGTCTGATCATGATTATGAGACAGACTCTGCATCTGTGGCAGAGGAGGAAGTGAAGGATTCTGGCAGTGAAGTTTCTGTCGGAGAGGAATCTTCTGATGAGGAAGCCACACTCAGTGCAGATGAAGGGCCTGTTTCAGAGGAGGACACTGATGTGCCATCAGTGCAGCAACCTGGGGCTGAAAGGTTTCCTGTTAGAGACCTTGAGCTCTGGGTTGCCCCAAACATGGAGCAGCCAGAGTTGCCTGCCTTTACTGGTCTCCCGGAGTGTAGAGTCAATACTGAGAACTTTTTGACTGTCAATTTCTTTGAGTTATTTGTGGATGATGTGTTTTTGGAAGAGATTGTTGAGCAGACTAATTTGTATGCGGAGCAGTATTTGAGGGACAACGCTGCTAGACTTAGGCCGCATTCTAGAGCTGCCCAGTGGATTCCCACAAATTTGGAGGAGATGAAAAGGTTTTTAGGTTTGACTCTTTTGATGGGGTTGATAAGGAAGCCGTCACTGGCTTCCTAGTGGTCTACTAGTCCCTTGATGGCAACAGCTATAATTCCTGCAACAATGAGTCGTAATCGGTATTTGCTTCTTCTTAGGATGCTGCATTTTATTCACAATGCATTAGCCTTGCCACGAGATCACCCTGTTTCTGACCGTCTTTTTAAGATTAGGCCTGTCCTTGGTCATTTTGTAGATTGGTTTTCAGAGGTCTATGCCAGGCAAAGAAATAGCTGTGGACGAGTCGTTGGTCCTCTTCAAGGGTCGTTTGGTTTTTAGGCAGTACATTCCTAGTAACAGGGCACGATGTGGAATTAAATTGTATATGCTGTCTAAAAGTAGTACAGGATATGTGTTTAATTTCCGTGTCTACACTGGTAGGGATTTCAGTATTGACCCCCCTGGTTGTCCTCCCACTTTTGGAGTTACTGAGAAAATTGTGTGAGAACTTGGTAGACGACTGTTCAACAAAGGTCACCATTTGTATGTAGATAACTTTTACGCTGGAGTGCAGTTGTTCAAGGAATTGTTTAGCGTGGACACTGTTGCTTTGGGCACAATTCGTTGTAACCGGAAAGGCTATCCAAGGGTCCTTGTCTGTATAAAACTTGAGAGGGGACAGTGCAGTGCCTTGCGGAATGATGAGCTGCTAGCTTTGAAGTTTTCAGACAGGCGGGATGTCTATATGCTAAGTACCATCCATGATGAGAGTACTTCCCCCGTGACTGTTTGGGGCCAGGTTGCTGAAGTGCGCAGCCCTGTGTGCATTTTAGATTATAATAAGCACATGGGAGGTGTAGATAGAGTTGATCAAAGGTTGGAACCTTATACTGCTATTCGTAAGTCTTACGTTTGGAATAAGAAGTAAGCAATTCACCTCTTCCACTTAGCAACTTTTAATGCTTTTATTGTGTTTAAGGATAGGTCTCCAGAGTCAAAGATTACATTTGTGAAATTTCAGGAGTCAGTGATAGAGAGCCTTATTGTGGTGGAACAGGCCAGAGTTCCTAGAGAAGCAGTGGTGGAGGATGTGGCTAGATTGAAAGGTCCCCACTTTGCTGAGCACATTCCTCCCACACCCAAAAAAGACTTTCCAGCTAAGAAATGTAGAGTGTGTTTTCGAAGAGGTATCCGGAGAGAGACTCGAATGTGCTGTCCAGATTGTCCTTCAAAGCCTGGGCTGTGTGTGGGTGGTGTTTTAAGAATTACCACACCCAGAAGAATTACTGGGAACAACCATGAGTGTAAACTCATGTCTGTTTTGTATTTTCATGTGTTCAGTTTCATGGTTAGCATTTCTGTCATGTACTTAGTTAGTGCTTTTGTGTTTGTAGTTTTGTAATTATTTCTAATTAGTTCGGGGTTTCTTTGTTTAAAAAAAAAAAAAAAAGTGATGCCATTGTGTGTGGAATGGGGCTTGGCTGAGGGTGTACATAGTGTACATATTGACTTGCTGTTGTCTACTGCAACACACTGCCAGCCAAACACCAGTACACACACTCCCATCAGCTGGGTGGATTGTTGTATCAGGCATGTGGGTGTATGTAAGTGATGGGCCCTTGAGTGGCGCTGTCTGTCGATGTGAGTGTTGTAATGTGCTTGGCCCGTGGCTGGCGGTGTGAATGGTCTTGTGCGTGTCATGTATGAAAGGTGTGTGAATGGACTGTAAAGCGGTTGGTGCCTTGCCGTGGCTTTACAGCTCACGAGCTGTGAGCCATTGGTTCAGTTTTTTGGCCTTTCAGTTATTAACAGTGCATTTCATTTTTGTGAAATCTCTTGTTAATAAAATTTGATCCACTGAACCATCACTCACCCTCGTGCCGAATCCAACCAGTATGTGTGGTAAAATTGACAAAACCTGCTCCGCTATAATCAGGCGTCGCAGCACACCTGTGACACCCTAGGTGCCTCGGGTGGGACCCCGATGATAAAGCTTGCCACCACTGGGTTGGTGGGTGAGGGGTCTTTTTCACATAACCTAAGTGCGTTTCTTTTCAGAATTTTTGTGTTTGGCACATCACAGACATATGTGGACACTTCAAAATGATATATTACAAAAGTCCCTGTGTTTGGGGGGGAGTGGGGACATATGTTTTTGGTTCTGGGTGCTGCCTTCATCTAGGGAAACCTACCAAATCCAGACATTTTTAAAACTAGACACCCCAAGGAGTCCAGGGAGGTGTGGCTTGCGTGGATCCCCCAACATTTTCTTACCCAGACTCCTCTGCAAACCTCAACATTTGCTTAAAAAAGCATTTTTTCCTGACTTTCGTTTGTACGATCACAGCTCCAGCACAAAATTCCTACTCCCCAGCGTTCCCCTCAGTCTCCCAAGTAAAATGACACCTCACTTGTGTGGGTTCCCAAAGCAGAGTCAGCCTAAAGATGTATAAAAGAAGAATATGTCCTTATCAACTCGCTGTGCTATCCTCTCTATCTCTACAAGTTTTTGGCCTTATTCTGTTGCAGGCACCTGGCCCACCCACACAAGTGAAGTATCATTTTTACCGGGAAACTTGGGGGAACGCTGGGTGGAAGGAAATGTGTGGCTCCTCTCAGATTCCAGAACTTTCTGTTACCGAAATGTGAGGAAAATGAGTTTTTTTTGCTAGATTTTGAGGTTTGCAAAGGATTCTGGGTAACAGAACCTGGTCAGAGCCCCACAAGTCACTTCATCTTGGATTCCCCTTGGTCTCTAGTTTTAAAAAATGCACAGGTTTGGTAGGTTTCCCTAGGTGCCGGCTGAGCTAGAGGCCAAAATCTACAGATAGGCACTTTGCAAAAAACACCTCTGTTTTCTTTCAAAAAATGGGATGTGTCCACGTTGTCTTTTGGGGCATTTCCTGTCGCGGGCGCTAAGCCTACCCACACAAGTGAGGTATCATTTTTATCGGGAGACTTGGGGAAACGCTGGGTGGAAGGAAATTTGTGGCTCCTCTCAGATTCCAGAACTTTCTGTCACCGAAATGTGAGGAAAATGTGTTTTTTTAGCCAAATTTTGAGGTTTGCAAAGGATTCTGGGTAACAGAACCTGGTCAGAGCCCCACAAGTCACCCCATCTTGGATTCCCCTAGGTCTCTAGTTTTAAAAAATGCACAGGTTTGGTAGGTTTCCATACGGGCCAAAATCTACAGGTAGGCACTTTGCAAAAAACACCTCTGTGTTCTGTCAAAAAATGGGATGTGTCCATGTTCTGTTTTGGGGCATTTCTTGTCGCGAGCGCTAGGCCTACCCACACAAGTGAGGTATCATTTTTATCAGGAGACGAGGGGGAATGCTGGGTGGAAGGAAATTTGTGGCTCCTCTCAGATTCCAGAACTTTCTGTCACCGGAATGTGAGGAAAATGTTTTTTTTAGCCAAATTTTGAGGTTTGCAAAGGATTCGGGGTAACAGAACCTGGTCAGAGCCCCACAAGTCACCCCATCGTGGATTCCCCTAGGTCTCCAGCTTTAAAAAATGCACAGGTTCGGTAGGTTTCCCTAGGTGCCGGCTGAGCTAGAGGCCAAAATCTACACATAGGCACTTTGCAAAAAACACCTCTGTTTTCTGTCAAAAAATGGGATGTGTCCACGTTGTGTTTCGGGGCATATCCTGTCGCGGCCGCTAGGCCTACCCACACAAGTGAGGTACCATTTTTATCGGGAGACTTGGGGAAACATAGAATAGCAAAACAAGTGTTATTGCCCCTTGTCTTTCTCTACATTTTTTCCTTCCAAATATAAGAGAGTGTGTAAAAAAGACGTCTATTTGAGAAATGCCCTGTAATTCACGTGCTAGTATGGGCACCCCGGAATTCAGAGATGTGCAAATAACCACTGCTCCCCAACACCTTATTTTGTGCCCATTTTGGAAATACAAAGGTTTTCTTGATAGCTATTTTTTACTCTTTATATTTCAGCAAATGAATTGCTGTACACCCGGTATAGAATGAAAACCCATTGCAGGGTGCAGCTCATTTATTGGCTCTTCTTGATGAACCTACAAGTCCTATATATCCCAGCAACCAGAAGAGTCCAGCAGACGTAACAGTATATTGCTTTAAAATATCTGCCATTGCAGGAAAAAGTTACAGAGTAAAACGTAGAGAAAATCTTCAGTTTTTTAACCTCAATTTCAATATTTTTTATTCAGTTGTTATTTTCTGTAGGAAACCCTTGTAGGATCTACACAAATTACCCCTTGCTGAATTCAGAATTGTGTCTACTTTTCAGAAATGTTTCGGTTTCTGGGATCCAGCATTGGTTTCATGCCCATTTCTGTCACTGACTGGAAGGAGGCTGAAAGGACAAAAAATCGTAAAAATGGGGCATGTCCCAGTAAAATGCCAACATTGTGTTTAAAAATTGGGTTTTCTGATTCAAGTCTGCCTGTTCCTGAAAGCTGGGAAGCTGGTGATTTTAGCACCACAAACCCTTTGTTGATGCCATTTTCAGGGAAAAAACCACAAGCCTTCTTCTGCAGCCCCTTTTACCAATTTGTTTGAAAAAAACAAAATGTTCACTGCATTTTGGCTAATTTCTTGGCCTCCTTCTGGGGAACCCACAAAGTCTGGGTACCTCTAGAATCCCTAGGATGTTGGAAAAAAAAGGACACAAATTTGGCATGGGTAGCTTATGTGAACAAAATGTTATGAGGGCCTAAGCGCGAACTGCCCCAAATAGCCAAAAAAAGGTTCGGCACAGGAGGGGGAAAAGGCCCAGCAGCCAAGGGGTTATACCAAATCACAAAAAGGTCACTTTCTGGACCAGGCCCTAGCTTTCTGCCAAATTTGGTGTAACTACGTTCAGGGGTTTCTCGGTTATTGCTTTTAAAAAAAAAACATTTTGAAACCCCCCTTTTTCTCAACAGGTGCCAAAGATATAGTCAAGTAAAACAACACTTTTGCTATAAAAATTAGGTCCTAACTATAACTACCTATTGGCAACCGCCACTAACATCTATCTATCTATCTATCTATCTATCTATCTATCTATCTATCTATCTATCTATCTATCTATATATATATATACATATATATATATATATATATATGTATATATATATATATATATATTTATATTTATATATATACACCTACATTTGTTTGTGTTTACCATATTAATACTAAAGGCAAGGAAAATATTTCAGAAGCAGAACCAAAAAACAATTACATTCAAAATAAACAAGGTGAACAAATCTGAACAAACTTTCAATTAGGAAAACAGTAGAAGTGGAAGAAAAGTAAAAAAGTGAATCCATTAATGTGCCTGCAGCCTGAAAAATAGAGACTGAAGCCTGTCGCACTACCAGACAGTAAAAGCACTCTTTTGTTAAAAGAGTAAGCAAAAAAACTCAAAATGCTTTGATACCTACTCTATATTTTCAATATCTAACCTCAAAATAAAAGTTACCTGAACAGATTTGTTTATCCTTTGCCCTACTTCCACAACATAAACTGCAATATTGGATTACCTAGAAAATAAACCCTATAAGAAAAGAAAAAAGAACCACATCAGAAAACAGCCACATCTAATCAAGAATGCACCTGGGAGACACAACTTAGAAATCATAAATAGACAATAGTCTCTTGTAAGCTTAAAAGTTTTATAGATTTATATTTTACCTACTTGAGGTCACCATAACTACTATCATTACAAAGGAAAGGGAGGAGCAATAAGAGTAGGCTGAGGAGAAAAAACATGGTTACCCTTTCATGGAGATACAAATAAATGCATGACATAATAGAAAATAAAATAAAAAGGAATCCAACAAATTTAAACCTATCAGCCATGGATTGGTATGGCTTAGTTTTTGGACCTCAGCACCCAATTAAACCTCCCCATACTCTGACCCATTTCTTAAGTGAGTGGATACCCCTGACTCTAGGTAAAGCTAGTTCAGACTCATAAAGTTGTTGAATAACCACCCACTATTTAGCAACCTGTGGTGAAACCGAAGATACCCATGATCTAGTAATACAGAGGCTGGCAGACAAAAATTCAACAACTTTTTTCTTAACCCAAAATCATATTCCATTTGATATCCCATAATTATTTCCTTGGGGGTGAAGTGTGTAGCGAACCCAAGACATGCTGCTGTAACCTGAATAACACCTTCTCAAAACCCCTGCAGAGCAGGACATGTAACAAAAGTGGAGAATACAAGCTGCATACCTAGACAGCTAGGTGGTCGTTACAACCCTGGCGGACGGTGTTAAAGCTGCGGTAATACCGCAAACAGGCCGGCGAAAAAAAAAAGGGAATTATGACCGTGGCGGAAACCGCCAACATAGACAGCCACTTTAACACTCCGACCGCCACGGCGTACAGACAAGCAGCGCGGCGGTCACCGGCAACAGACAGGCAGAAGGCAATGTACTGCCTACAGTATCACAACCCGCCAATCCGCCACCTTTTCCGGGGCGGATTCACCGTGGATAAAAACACGGCAGAAACAGCTTTTGCAATGGGAAAATGTTCACCTTAACACACTCCACGAGGAAGGAGGACACCATGGAGCCAGAACTACAAATTCTACCTGCGCTTGTATTTCTGCTCCTCTACGATCACCATCTACGTAGGTGCCGAAGACAACGGTGAGTACTGCACCTATGACATAGGGGAGGCAATAGTCAGGGGGACACACATGCAACACCCCCGCCCCCAACCCGACCCTCACCCACTACAACACACACACCACTGCATGTCCAAACAGCACAGTAACAACCCCCCCCCCCCCCGGAAGAATGCAAAGACAAACGGAAATCAGTTCAAACATTGTAATGTATCAAAATACAGTAAGCTAATATATACAGATATATATACACATTCCATAATTGATACATTAGGATTAGTAGTGCAGGTATGCACATATCAATGTCTGTGCCCCACTGGGCCCAAAATGCATGGGCGAGGCCCACACTAGATACCTGTCCACAAACGGAGAGAACACTGCAGGGGCATCAGATAGAAATACATCAGGCACCTCAGGGGGAAGGGAAGGGGGGAACCTCAGCCAGATTACAGCACCACGCCAGATCCAAGACGGGGCTCCATGCCCCTTGATGTATCCTGGGTAGTGCAAAGCCACAGTCTCTCAAGTCTCTACAGTGGGTGGGTTGCCCACTGCATTATCCTGGGGAGTGCAAAGCCACAGTCTCTCAAGTCTCTACAGTGGGTGGGTTGCCCTCTGCTTTATCCTGGGGAGTGCAAAGCCACGTCTCTCAAGTCTCTACAGTGGGTGGGTTGCCCACTGCATTATCCTGGGGAGTGCAAAGCCACGGTCTCTCAAGTCTCTACAGTGGGTGGGTTGCCCACTGCTTTATCCTGGGGAGTGCAAAGCCACAGTCTCTCAAGTCTCTACAGTGGGTGGGTTGCCCACTGTACCATCCTGGGGAGTGCAAAGCCACAGTCTCTCAAGACTCTACAGTGGATGGGTTGCCCACTGCATTATCCTGGGGAGTGCAAAGCCACAGTCTCTCAAGTCGCTACAGTGGGTGGGTTGCCCACTGCTTTATCCTGGGGAGTGCAAAGCCACAGTCTCTCAAGTCTCTACAGTGGGTGGGCTGCCCACTGTACCATCCTGGGGAGTGCAAAGCCACAGTCTCTCAAGTCTCTACAGTGGGTGGGTTGCCCACTGTACCATCCTGGGGAGTGCAAAGCCACAGTCTCTCAAGTGGATAACAGTCTCCACTGGTTCTGGAGGGGGACTGGTGCCCAGACTGCATCAGGCTCCCCGTGACTTTTCCTGTTCCGTCACTGTCCCAGCTGCACATGGGCTAACGATGCTTGATTTGGCGGTCTTTTCCCTGTCCAGCAGTGCTTTGCCATGTCGGTCCTTGCCCTGTTCAGCGGTGCTTTGCCCTGTTCAGCGGTCTTCACCATGGTGGTCTTTTCCCTGTTCAGCAGTGCATTGCCATGGTGGTCTGTGCCCTGTTCAGCGGTGCTTGACTTTGCAGTTTCTGGCCTGTTCAGCGGTCTTCACCATGGCAGTCTTTTCCCTGTTCAGTGGTGCTTTGCCATGTCGGTCTTTGCCCTGTTCAGCGGTGCTTTGCCCTGTTCAGCGGTCTTTACCATGGTGGTCTTTTCCCTGTTCAGCGGTGCTTTGCCCTGTTCAGCGGTCTTCAGCATGGCGGTCTTTTCCCTGTTCAGCGGTGCATTGCCATGTCGGTCTGTGCCCTGTTCAGCGGTGCTTGACTTTGCAGTTTCTGACCTGTTCAGCGGTTCTTTGCCCTGTGCAGCGGTCTTCACCATGTCGGTCTTTTCCCTGTTCAGTGGTGCATTGCCATGGCGGTCTGTGCCCTGTTCAGCGGTGCTTGACTTTGTAGTTTCTGACCTGTTCAGCGGTGCTTTGCCCTGTTCAGCGGTCTTCACCATGGCGGTCTCTGACCTGTTCAGCGGTGCTTGCCTTTGCTGTCTGATCTGTGCATTGGTGTGTGGCATGACGGTTCCTCATTGCCCAGTGGGGCTGTTGCTGCCGGGGCCCTCCAGGGCACTGACGCTGGTGGTGCTCTCCGGACCAGTGACTACAGTGCTGCCCTCCTGGGCAATGACTCTGGCGGTGGTCTCCTGACCAGTGACGATTGTGCTGCCCTCCTGGGCAATTACTCTGGCAGTGGTCTCCGGACCAGTGACGATTGTGCTGCCCTCCTGGGCAATTACTCTGGCGGTGGTCTCCTGACCAGTGACGATTGTGCTGTCCTCCTGGGCACTGACTCTGGCAGTGGTCTCCTGACCAGTGATGATTGTGCTGCCCTCCTGGGCACTGACTCTGGCGGTGGTCTCCGGACCAGTGACGATTGTGCTGCCCTCCTGGGCAATGACTCTGGCGGTGGTTTCCTGACCATTGACGATTGTGCTGCCCTCCTGGGCAATGACTCTGGCGGTGGTCTCCAGACCAGTGACGACAGTGCTGGTGGTGGCGTCCCGGCCGCCGGGGAGGATGGTGCCCTTCTCCGCCGTGCTGCTCTTCCCAGACTGTGCAGACTTCTTCTGGCCCTTCACCACCTTTGGAGGAGTCACAGCTGACTCGGCACTCCCCCTGGGACCCTTGTGAGCAGTTTTACCGCCAGGAGTCTTCACCCTGTCCCGTCGGCCACTTTCCAACTTAAGGTGCTTTACAGGGGGTGGACTGGCAGTGCTTTGGCTCCGTGTCACACTGGCTGCCCTGGTGGCCGGTGCACTCCACACACCTTTAACACGCACCACTGGTACTGGACTTTTTTTGGCTGAGGTGCTACTACGGGACCTATGAATTGGAGGGGTGGGGGTGGTGTCAAAGAGGTCAACGTTGCTGAGGAAGAGTTGCTGACGAAGACTGGGATGGGTAGCTGGAGGGGGTCTCAGAGTGGAGGAAGAGGAGGTGGTTGTAGAAGGTGTAACTTTAGGTGATTTGGGTGCAGGTGCAGGTACTGGAGGCTGTCGTGAGGTGGATGGATGTTGGGTGTGTGGGTGCCCACATTTGTGTACTTTGGGAGGGGGCGTCAGAGACCCACTGGGAGTGGACACAGGGGACGTGTAAATGGTAGTGGGGGTGGTGAGTGCAGGTGAGCGGGGTGTGGTGCTGGGTTTTCTGGTGCGAGTCCTAGTGCCTGTAGATGTAGTGCATGCAGGTGAGAGTGTAGATGATACTAGGAGGGAGGAGGGAGACGACGAGGAGGGGACACAGTGGAGGCAGTGGATGTTGTTGTGTCTGTATGTGGGTGATGCTTGTTTGAGTGCCTGTGGGTTGTGTGGTGCTTATGTTTGCCTGAGCTACTTTTGTGTGTTGAGGTGTATGCATGCTTGTGTGATGGTGTGCTTGGGATAGGCTGGGGTACAGGGGACTGGGTCTGGGTGGAGGAAGTTGGAGTGGGGAGGCTAGACACAGGGACAATGGCTTCCATCAGTGGTGAGGCCAGAGATTGCAGGGTTCGATGAAGGGCAGCCTGACCAGAATGAATGCCCTCCAGGAATGCATTACCGTGTTGCAACTCCAATTCTACACCCTGGATGGCATTCACAAAGGTAGACTGCCCAACAGTGAGTGTCCTGAGGAGGTCAATGGCCTCCTCACTGAGGGCAGGAGGGGTGACAGGGGCAGGGGCTGAGGTGCCTGGGGCGAAGGTGATGCCCACCCTCCTGGGTGAGCGGGCACGGGGCGAAGGCTGAGGGGCTGCTGGGAGGGCGGTGCTGGTAGGGGAGGTGGCGGCTGTACCTGTAGAAGTGGGGGGCACAGATGGTGCCGCCACCACAAGGGAGCTCCCATCGGTGGACGAGTCCGTGTCGCTGTTTGGTGATCCGGTGACCGACGTGAAGCTCCCCTCGCCCTCCGTACCACTGGTGTATTCAGAGTTTGTGGTGTGGCCCTCCATGGCCATGTGGGATGCAGCTCCCTCGTGCTCCGGTGCCACTGTACTTCCGCCTGATGATGCTGATGCACACAAGAACAGGGAGAGCACAAAAGGGGGGGCGACAGAAGGAAGACAAGTTGAGTGCATGGCTTACCACTACCGTTGGCGGACAATACAGACACAGCAGCCCCCTGCACTATGCCGCGCTCTTGGCCTCTACAGATGCAATTCCTGGGATCTGCCCTACATGGCTATGGTGGTCATCTGCACACATAGATGACACAGGGGCATGTATACCTGTACTTGCCACTCTACAGAGGTGGGGTGGAGTGCCACATGGCCTGCATTACGGAGGGGCCTAGCCTACGGAACTCGCCCTGGCCTAGGGAAACCCACAGCCCTCCTCCCCCGCCCAGACCCCTCCACTGTGCGCAAAGTCCGCAGAATGAGAGTGTACTCACCCCCTTGTGTCTGCTGTGATGCCCTCAAGCGCCCATCCAACTCTGGGTAGGCCACCGCCAGGATCCTGAACATCAGGGGGGTCATGGTTCGACGGGCACCCCTTCCACGTTGGGAGGCCATCCCCAGCTGAGCCTCCGCCGTCTTCTTGCTCCAGCGGCAAATGTCCTCCCATCTTTTCCGGCAGTGGGTGCCCCGTCTCTGGTGGACCCCCAGGGTCCGGACGTCCTTGGCAATGGCACGCCAAATGTCCTTCTTCTGGTGGGCGCTGACCTACATGACATGTACAGTGGAAGAAGAGAAGTCATTACCAACTGCACCGTCGAAGTGGGTGGCCCCCATCCCTACCCTTACCATGTGGCACATGCATTCACAGTCCTTCATGTTCCCTGAACTCTGCCCACTTCCTACTGACATCCAGCCCTCTCCACCCAGGCATAGCCCATACAACGTGCTCCCTGTGTACTTACCTGTTGGTCTGGAGGACCATAGAGTAGCTTGTACCTGTGGGAGGACCCCGTCCACGAGCTTCTCCAACTCCTGAGCAGTGAAGGCAGGGGCCCTTTCCCCAGACGCAGCAGCCATTGTCTCTTCCAGACCGAGGTCACAGCAGCACTTGCAGTGTAGGTCCTCTCCTGTCGAAGATCAGGTATCGAGTGATTGAACAGATAGAAAATGACTGTCACGTCCGCGGCGGTGACGTCCGCTGCGGTGCGTCTCATCACCGCCGGCGCACTTCATCATTGGCTCCTGGGACCCATAGGGTCCAATGTTAACCAATGCAGCATTGTGCCGCAGTCTACGACCGCCTACCGCGACGGTGTACAACGCCAGCGCAGATACCTCACATCCCATTGTCCCAGTTTAGAGGTCAGGCAGCTGCCATTTCAGGGGCCCACATGGCTTCATTTACTACTGCGTCACACATACCTAGGCCTACACTCAACACACATACAGGAAGAGTTTTGTATTTGGTGTCGTGTTCTGTGTAGCTGTGGGTACATACCTGGGAATTTGTTGACTCTGTGGTCGCTGTTGTCCTTCCTAGGCACCGTCAGCTGGGACATGTGAGGAGATGGCGGAATCCTCCGGTGTTCCGACTGCTGGTGGACCTGTTGACAATGGAGGAGCGACATTTAATCATCACCTACAGGTTTGACCGTGCCACAATCCAGGAACTGTGTACCCAGTTGGAGCCAGACCTGATCTCACCAATCCGCCATCCCACAGGAATCCCCCCTGACGTGCAGGTGCTATCATTGCTCCATTTCCTTGGAAGTGGGTCTTTTCAGACGACAGTGGCCATGGCATCAGGGATGTCCCAGCCTATGTTTTCCAACGTGTTGTCCAGAGTGTTGTCTGCCCTGCTGAAACACGAAAGGAGCTACATCGTTTTCCCTCAGGTGGAGGATTTGGCTACAGTGAAAGGTTACTTCTATGCCCTTGGACATATCCCCAACATCATAGGTGCTATTGATGGGACCCATGTAGCTCTGGTCCCCCCGCAGGAGTGAACAGGTGCACAGGAACCGGAAGAGTTATCATTCCATGAATGTACAGATGGTATGTTTGGCAGACCAGTACATCTCCCAGGGAAATGCTATGTTGCCTGGCTCTGTGCATGACGCCTACATCCTGCGGAATAGCAGTATCCCGTATGTGATGGGTCAACTCCAGAGGCACCGGGTGTGGCTATTAGGGGACTCTGGTTACCCCAACCTGTCATGGCTATTGACCCCAGTGAGGAATCCCAGGACCAGGGCAGAGGAACGCTACAATGAGGCCCATGGGCGGACTAGGAGGGTGATCGAACGCACCTTCGGCCTCCTGAAGGCCAGGTTCAGGTGCCTCCATATGACAGGTGGTTCTACTACTATTCTATTCTACTCACCAAAGAAGGTGTGCCAGATCATCATCGCCTGCTCGATGCTTCACAATCTTGCTTTGCGACGCCAGGTGCCTTTTCTGCAGGAGGATGGTCTAGATGGCGGTGTTGTGGCAGCTGTGGAGCCTGTGGAGCCTGTGGACAGTGATGAGGAGGAAGCTGAGGAAGAAGACATAGACAGGAAGTCAGTCATACAGCAATATTTCCAGTGACACACAGGTGAGAACATTTTTTTTTACTATTACATTCACTTTCACACTTCTACCTCTATCCTGTCTGTCCTTTAGTAGCAGTATTTGGTAACTGAGTTGTACCTTTCCATTACGATTTCACAGGTGTGGTTACCAACGTGTGTCATCTGCTTGCATCCTTCAGGGACTTGTGATGTGTGACATAAGTATGTTGGCATTACAATTGAAAACGCATTTTGACACTGTCATTGATAATACAAATTTACCAAATCACAGACTGACTCCAGATTGTTTTGTGCTTCAAGGGTGTTTATTTAAGTGCTCAAAAATGTAGGGGGGTTGTAAAATGGTGATGGGGGATGGTGGAGGAATGTCCATGGCAGAGTCCAGTCTATTCGTCTTACAGGTGCTTTGCCCACATGGGCATAGGAAGTGGAGCTGGGGCAGTTCCAATCTGGACAGGGTAACAAAGTTGGACAGTGGGAGGACAATCAGGGTGCTCTCATTTCCTGGCAGGGGTCTTGCCATCTTGCTCTGTCCTGTTCCTGGATCTCAGGGACCGCTTGTGGGGTGGTTCTCCGTCTGCAGGGGGTGGGGTGCTGGTGTGGTGATCCTGTGGTGGGGCATGCTGTCCACTAGCGCCGGTGGAGGTGGTGGGCAGTTCATCGTCCATGCTAGTGTCAGGGGCCCCTTGGAGTGCCACGGTGTCCCTCATGGTCTTTTGTATATCCTTCAGCACCCCTACGATGGTGCCCAGGGCGGAGCTGATGGTTCTGAGCTCCTCTCTGAAACCCAAATACTGCTCCTCCTGCAGGCACTGGGTCTCCTGAAACTTGGCCAGGACCGTCGCCATCGTCTCCTGGGAGTGGTGGTATGCTCCCATGATGGAGGAGAGGGCCTTGTGGAGAGTGGGTTCCTTTGGCCTGTCCACCCACTGTCACACAGCAGCCCTCCCAGGTCCCCTGTGTTCCTGTGCCTCCGTCCCCTGGACCGTGTGCCCACTATCACTGCCCCCAGGTCCCTGTTGTTGTTGGGGTGGTGGGTTAGCCTGGGTTCCCTGTAGTGGTGGACACACCACTGATTGACGTGTCCTGGGTACGGATGTATGGGCCCGCTGGGTGGGTGCTGTGCTGGTGTTACCAGAGGGTGGAAGGTCAGTGTTGGGCTGTGCCTGTGCGAGGGGAACCGACTGTCCCGAGGCCCACGATGGTCCGGGCTGGTCATCTGGATCCAGTTGGCCAGAGCTGCTGTCGTCACTGTGGGCCTCTTTTGTGGGTAGAGTGGAGATGTCTGGACCCTCCTGTGTGGTGACGTTCCGTAGTGGTCCTGCAGGGGTATAAGAGCATGATTATTGCATGTGTGTGTGTCATGGTGTGCAATGGGTGGGTGTGCGTGTACCCCAGTGCAAGCATTCCTGTGTGTGGGTTTGTGTGATGATGGTTAGGGGGTTGTTATGGGTGTGTGCAGTGAGCATGCTTTAGTGAGGGGTGACCATGCTTAGTTGTGTCATGCAGGGCTTGGTGTTGGGATGGATGGTTTGTGTTATTAGTACATTATTGAGGAGTTGGAGTGATAGGGGAGGGGTTGAGGGTGGGGGTGTGTGATAGCATGCAGGTAGGGTGGGGGATATGATAGTTAAGATTTGACTTACCAGTGTCCATTCCTCCACCGACTCCTCCGAGGCCCTCTGGATGCATGATGGTCAAGACTTGCTCCTCCCATGTTGTTACTTGTGGGGGAGGAGGTGGGGGTCCGCCGCCAGTCCGCTGTACCGCAATGTTGTGCCTGGAGACCACAGAACGCACCTTCCCCCGTAGGTCGTTCCACCTCTTCCTGATGTCCTCCCGATTTCTTGGATGCTGTCCCACAGCGTTGACCCTGTTGACTATTCTGCGCCATAGCTCCATCTTCCTGGCTATGGAGGTGTGCTGCACCTGTGAGCCAAATAGCTGTGGCTCTACCCAGAGGATTTCCTCCACCATGACCCTGAGCTCCTCCTCGGAAAACCTGGGGTGTCTTTGGCGTGACATGGGGTGGTGTGGGTGATGTGTGGGGTGGTGTATGTGTTGATGTGTGTGGTGATGTGTAGTGGTGTGTGGTGTTTTGTGCGTGGAATGTTGTGTGCCTCTGTGTGGTGGGGTTCTCAATTGCTGTGCTCTCTGTCTCTCGGCTTCCTCAAAATTTCTGGTTGTGGGGGTTTGTGGGTGATGTGGGTGTGTGTTTTATATTGTGTTGGGTGTGTGGGAGTGGTGTTTGTATGTGTATCAGGTGTGTGTATTTTGAATTGTCTAATGTGGCGGTGTTTTGGAGATGTGTGTGTATTTTGACCGCCGCGTGGATTTGTGGGTCGTGATAGCATGGGCGTGTTTCTGTTGGCGTGATGGTGGAGGAATTTTTTTTGCTAGTTTAACACTGACCTTTAATGTGGCGGACTTGTGTGGGTGTCTGAATTTCGGCGGATTCCGAGATGTGTGTCATAATAGCTGTGGCTGAATTCCGCGGCCGCAGCAGTGTATTGGCTGTCTTCTGCAAGGCGGTAAGCGGCTTTTACCGCCAATGTTGTAATGACCCCGCTAGTTTTATCTGGCCAATAACTCCCACCCCATTTAGTTACTCTCTCTGGTGTATAAAATATCATGCAGATGGACTTAAACTGCTACAGATTTAGATTTATAGAGTGCACTGAGCCATGAACCGTCTCCAGGGCACTACTGATTTCTGATGGCAGGATCTCACACGAAAGCTCCAAACTCCATGTAGCTAACAAAAGCAAGCTATCACCGGTCTGAAACATACAGAACCCACGGTAGCATGTACTGATCAGAGATTTCCTACTTGTCCTGTGCATGCTGCTTTCGGAAATCATACAGACCTTAGAACCAGTTTGGAAATAATCTCTTAGCTGCAAATGCATAAGAACAGAATGGTGAGGAAGATCATAAGCAGCTTGAAGCCCCGCAAACAAGTGGAATCCATTCAAATCATAACGTTGCCCAACCGTTTCAACACCTGGGCCCTCATTACAATTTGACAGTACTTTGCCAAGACTACCGTGCTGGCGGCTGGCAAAAGACCGGAGGTGACGGCAGTACAGTGACCGCCGTATTATGAGTCATAAACTGAAGACCACCCAAATACAGTCACATATCCCAAACTGCCAGGCCGATTGAGGGAGAGAGAGAGACGGCCCCACCACCAGCACTGCCACGCCAACAACAGCCTGCCCTTCATATTACAACCCACAAATCAGGACGGCTGTCATTGCTCAGCAGAAAACCATTGGCAGTGGGAATTCGCCATGGCCAAAATATCACCTCCACCAGAACCTGACACCACATTGGATAGTCTGAATACCCCACACCTGACACACACTACACCCACTGTGTACCAAGACCATTTCTGCCCCCCTTGGCGACAGATCAGCCTATTATTTTTAGGCTGATCTGACCCCATGGGGGGCAGAAACCACTAGAACGGCAGGGATTTTTTAAAATATGTTTATTTATGTGGGTGCGTCCCCTTGGGCAAGGGGCACCCCCCAAGGGGGGCATTGAACTGTTGGCCATTTCTGTCCCCCTTGGGGGATATGGGCCTATTTTTTTGAGGCACATCTGCCCCCAAGGGGGGCAGAAGCCACATAGGCACCAGGGATAGTGTGTGTGTGTGGTTTGTTTTTTGTTTGGGGGTGGGCCCTTGGGGACACACTACTAAAGGTATTTTCTGCCCTCCTTGGGGCAGACAGGCCTATTTTTGTAGTAGGCCCATCTTCCCCTATGGCAGAATCCACTTAGGCACCAATTTCTAAATGTTTGATGGTGGGATGTTTGTCAACTGACGAAGTATTTGTATTTGTGATAATTTTTTTCCTCCTTTTTGTTCTAGTTCAAAGCTTTTGCTTTCTTTGCTGTGGCTCCTTGCGGTTTTGGCTGTGGTTGACCTGCGGTTTCCATAGTTGCATGTTTTAGGTAAGTAAAAACAATTTACTCCAAAGGAGTATTGTTGCCATGCATGAATCACATGTTTGTAGGTGGTGTACTAAATGCAGGTTTGTGTGAAATTGCCCTTGCATTTGTGCACAATGATATTTGTGTTGTCTTATTTCTAATTTGCTTTTCTTTCTTTCTTTTTAGTGGGATATCATTGGTGATTGTTGTGTCTGTGCAGAGTAGTTGCTGGTGATTCAAGCTTTTTCAGGCAAGTGAGCGGTATAGTTTTTGAGTTTATAACTCTTACTAATAAAGCTACACTTTATTACTTATCTGACACAGTGCTGGTTGTTGGTGGTGCATTTGTGCAGTTAATTTCAGTAGGAAAGATCATGGCTAGCCGCAGGATGACCGCTCAGCAGGTGGTTGGTATGCTTTTTGAGTCATTGTCTGATCATGATTATGAGACGGACTCTGCATCTGAGGCAGAGGAGGAAGTGAGGGATTCTGGCAGTGAAGTTTCTGTCAGAGAGGAATCTTCTGATGAGGAAGCCACACTCAGTACAGATGAAGGGCCTGTTTCAGAGGAGGACAGTGATGTGCCATTAGTGCAGCAACCTGGGGCTGAAAGGTTTCCTGTTAGAAGACCTGAACTCTGGGTTGCCCCAAACATGGAGCAGCCAGAGTTGGCTGCCTTTACTGGTCTCCCGGAGTGTAGAGTCAAAACTGAGAACTTTTTGCCTGTCAATTTCTTTGAGTTATTTGTGGATGATGTGATTTTGGAAGAGAGTGTTGAGCAGACTAATTTGTATGCCGAGCAATATTTGAGGGACAACGCTGCTAGACTTAGGCCGCAGTCTAGAGCTGCCCAGTGGATTCCCACAAATTTGGAGGAGATGAAAAGGTTTTTAGGTTTGACTCTTTGGATTGGGTTGATAAGGAAGCCGTCTCTGGCTTCTTATTGGTCTACTAGTCCCTTGATGGAAACAGCTATATTTCCTGCAACAATGAGTCATAATCGGTATTTGCTTCTTCTTAGGATACTGCATTTTATTGACAATGCATTAGCCTTGCCACAAGATCACCCTGATTCTGACCGTCTTTTTAAGATTAGGCCTGTCCTTGATCATTTTGTAGATCGGTTTTCAGAGGTCTACGTTCCAGGCAAAGAAATAGCTGTGGACGAGTCTTTGGTCCTCTTCAAGTGTCGTTTGGTTTTTAGGCAGTACATTCCTAGCAAGAGGGCACAATATGGAATTCAATTGTATATGCTGTCTGAAAGTAGTACAGGATATGTGTATAATTTCCATATCTTCACTGGTAGGGATTCCAGTATTGACCCCCCTGGTTGTCCTCCCACTTTTGGAGTTACTGAGAAAATTGTGTGAGAACTTGGTAGACGACTGTTCAACAAAGGTCACCATTTGTATGTAGATAACTTTTACACTGGAGTGCAGTTGTTCAAGGAATTGTTTAGAGTGGACACTGTTGCTTGTGGCACAATTCGTTGTAACCGGAAAGGCTATCCAAGGGAGCTTATCTGTAAAAAACTTGAGAGGGGACAGTGCAGTACCTTGCGGAATGATGAGCTGCTAGCTTTGAAGTTTTGAGACAGGCGGGATGTCTACATGCTAAGTACCATCCATGATGAGAGTACTTCCCCAGTGACTTTTTGGGGCCAGGTTGCTGAAGTGCGCAAGCCTGTGTGCATTTTAGATTATAATAAGCACATGGGAGGTGTAGATAGAGTTGATCAAAGGTTGGAACCTTATACTGCTATTCGTAAGTCTTACGTTTGGTATAAGAAGTTAGCAATTCACCTCTTCCACTTAGCAACTTTTAATGCTTTTATTGTGTTTAAGTATAGGTCTCCAGAGTCAAAGATGACATTTGTGAAATTTCAGGAGTCAGTGATAGAGAGCCTTATTGTGGTGGAACAGGCCAGAGTTCCTAGGGAAGCAGTGGTGGAGGATGTGGCTATATTGAAAGATCGCCACTTTGCTGAGCACATTCCTCCCACACCCAAAAAAGACTTTCCAGCTAAGAAATGTAGAGTGTGTTTTCAAAGAGGTATCCGGAGGGAGACTCGAATGTGCTGCCCAGATTGTCCTTCAAAGCCTGGGCTGTGTGTGGGTGGTTGTTTTAAGAATTACCACACCCAGAAGAATTACTGGGAACAACCATGAGTGTAATCTCATGTCTGTTTTGTATTTTCATTTGTTCATTTTCATGGTTAGAATTTGTGTCATGTACTTAGTTAGAGCTTTTGTGTTTGTAGTTTTGTAATTATTTCTAATTAGTTAGGGGTTTCTTTGTTTAAAAAAAAAAAAAAAAAGTGATGCCATTGTGTGTGGAATGGGGCTTGGCTGAGGGTGTACATAGTGTACATATTGACTTGCTGTTGTCTACTGCAACACACTGCCAGCCAAACACCAGTACACACACTCCCATCAGCTGGGTGGATTGTTGTATCAGGCATGTGGGTGTATGTAAGTGATGGGCCCTTGAGTGGCGCTGTCTGTGATGCCATTGTGTGTGGAGTGGGGCTTGGCTAAGGGTGTACATAGTGTACATACTGACTTGCTGTTGGCCACTGCAACACACTGCAGGCCAAACACCAGTCCACACACGCTCATCAGATGGTGTGATTGTTGTATCAGGCATGTAAGTGATGGGCCCTTGAGTGGTGCTGTCTGTCGATGTGAGTATTGTAATGTGCTGGGCCCGTAGCTGGTGGTGTGAATGGTCTTGTGCGTGTCATGTATGAAAGGTGTGTGAATGGACTGTAAAGCGGTTGTTGCCTTGCCGTGGCTTTACAGCTCACGAGCTGTGAGTCATTGGTTCAGTATTTTGGCCTTTCAGTTATTAACAGTGCATTTCATTTTTGTGAAATCTCTTGTTAATAAAATTTGATCCACTGAACCATCACTCACCCTCGTACCAAATCCAACCAGTATGTGTGGTAAAAATGACAAAACCTGCTCCGCTGTAATCAGACGTCGCAGCACACCTGTGACACGTTAGGTGCCTCGGGTGGGACCCCGATGATGAAGCATGGCACCAACTTGGTTGGTGGGTGAAGGGTCTTTTTCACATAACCTAATTGTGTATCGTTTCACAATTTTAGTGTTTGGCACATGACAGACGTATGTGGACACATCAAAATGATATATTACAACACTACCTGTGTTTGGGGGGAGGGGGCACCTATGTTTTTGATCCTGGGTGCGGCCTTCATCCAGGGAAACCTACCAAACCCAGACATTTTTTAAAACTAGACACCCCAAGGAGTCCAAGGAGGTGTGGCTTGCGTGGATCCCCCAACATTTTCTTACCCAGACTCCTCTGCAAACCTCAAAATTTGCTTAAAAAAGCATGTTTTCCTGACTTTCGTTTGTACGATCACCGCTCCAGCAAAAAAAATCCTACTCCCAGGGTTCCCCTCAGTCTCCCAAGTAAAATGACACCTCACCTGTGTGGGTCCCCAAAGCAGAGTCAGCCTAAAGATGTATAAAAGAAGAATATGTCCTTATCAACTCGCTGTGCTATCCTCCCTATCTCTACAAGTTTTTGGCCTTATTCTTTTGCAGGCACCTGGCCCACCCACACAAGTGAGGTATCATTTTTACCGGGAGACTTGGGGGAACGCTGGGTGGAAGGACATTTGTGGCTCCTCTCAGATTCCAGAACTTTCTGTCACCGAAATGTGAGGAAAATGTGTTTTTTTGCCAAATATTGAGGTTTGCAAAGGATTCTGGGTAACAGAACCTGGTCAGAGCCCCACAAGTCACACCATCTTGGATTCCCCTAGGGGTCTAGTTTTCAAAAATGCACAGGTTTGGTATGTTTCCCTAGGTGCCGGCTGAGCTAGAGGCCAAAATCTACAGGTAGGCACTTTGCAAAAAACAACTCTGTTTTCTGTCAAAAAATGGGATGTGTCCACGTTGTCTTTTGGGGCATTTCCTGTCGCGGGCGCTAAGCCTACCCACACAAGTGAGGTATCATTTTTATCGGGAGACTTGGGGAAACGCTGGGTGGAAGGAAATTTGTGGCTCCTCTCAGATTCCAGAACTTTCTGTCACCGAAATGTGAGGAAAATGTGTTTTTTTATCTGGAGACTTGGGGGAACATAGAATAGCAAAACAAGTGTTATTGCCCCTTGTCTTTCTCTACATTTTTTCCTTCCAAATATAAGAGAGTGTGTAAAAAAGACGTCTATTTGAGAAATGCCCTGTAATTCACATGCTAGTATAGGCACCCCGGAATTCAGAGATGTGCAAATAACCACTGCTCCTCAACACCTTATCTTGTGGCCATTTTGGAAATACAAAGGTTTTCTTGGTAGCTATTTTTTAATCTTTATTTTTCAGCAAATGAATTGCTGTATACCCGGTATAGAATGAAAACCCACTGCAGGGTGCAGCTCATTTATTGGCTCTGGGTACCTAGAGTTCTTGATGAACCTACAAGTCCTATATATCCTGCAACCAGAAGAGTCCAGCAGACGTAACAGTATATTGCTTTAAAAAATCTGACATTGCAGGAAAAAGTTACAGAGTAAAACGTAGAGAAAAATTGCTGTTTTTTTCACCTCAATTTCAATATTTCAATATTTCTTTTTCAGTTGTTATTTTCTGTAGGAAACCCTTGTAGGATCTACACAAATTACCCCTTGCTGAATTCAGAATGTTGTCTTCTTTTCAGAAATGTTTCGGTTTCTGGGATCCAGCATTGGTTTCATGCCTACTTCTGTCATTGACTGGAGGGAGGCTAAAAGCACAAAAAATCGTAAAAATGGGGTATGTCCCAGTAAAATGCCAAAATTGTGTTGAAAAATTGGGTTTTCTGATTCAAGTCTGCCTGATCCTGAAAGCTGGGAAGCTGGTGATTGTAGCACCATAAACTTTTTGTTGATGCTATTTTCAGGGGAAAAAACACAAGCCTTCTTCTGCAGCCCCTTTTTCCCATTTTTTTTCAAAAAAACAAAGTTTTCACTGTATTTTGGCTAATTTCTTGGCCTCCTTCTGGGGAACCCACAAAGTCTGGGTACCTCTATAATCCCTAGGATGTTGGAAAAAAAGGACGCAAATTTGGCGTGGGTAGCTTAAGTGAGCAAAAAGTTATGAGGGCCTAAGCGCGAACTGCACCAAATAGCCAAAAAAAGCCTTGACACAGGAGGGGGAAAAGGCCCTGCAGCGAAGGGGTTATACCAAATCACAAAAAGGTCACTTTCTGGACCAGGCCCTAGCTTTCTGCCAAATTTGGTGCAACTATATTCAGGGGTTTCTCGGTTATTGCTTTTAAAAAGAAAAACATTTTGAAACACCCCTTTTTCTCAACAGGTGCCAAAGATACAGTCAAGTAAAACAACACTTTAGCTATAAAAAATAGGTCCTAACTATAACTACCTAGTGGCAACCGCCACTAACATCTATCTATCTATCTATCTATCTATCTATCTATCTATCTATCTATCTATCTATCTATCTATATATATATATATATATATATATATATATATACACACACACCTACATTTGTTTGTGTTTACCATATTAATATTAAAGGCAAGGAAAATATTTCAGAAGCAGAACCAACAACCGATTACATTCAAAATAAACAAGGTTAACAAATCTGAACAAACTTTCAATTAGGAAAACAGTAGAAGTGGAAGAAAAGTAAAAAAGTGAATCCATTAACGTGCCTGCAGCCTGAAAAATAGAGACTGAAGCCCATGGTACTACCAGACAGTAAAAGCACTCTTTCGTTAAAAGAGTAAGAAAAAAACAAAAAATGCTTTGATACCTACTCTATATTTTCAATATCTAACCTCAAATTAAAAGTTACCTGAACAGATTTGTTTATCCTTTGCCGTACTTCCACAACATAAACTGCAATAATGGATTACCTAGAAAATAAACCCTATAAGAAAAGAAAAAAAGAACCACATCAGAAAACAGCAACATCTAATCAAGAAAGCACCTGGGAGACACAACTTAGAAACCATAACTAGACAATAGTCTCTTGTAAGCTTAACATTTTTATAGATGTATATTTAACCTACTTGAGGTCACCATAAGTAGTATCATTACAAAGGAAAGGGAGGAGCAATAAGAGAAGGCTGAGGGGAAAAAACATGGTTACTCTTTCATGGAGATACAAATAAATGCATGACATAATAGAAAATAAAATAGAAAGGAATATGACAAATTTAAACCTATCAGCCACGGATTGGTATGGGTTAGTTTTTAGACCTCAGCACCCATTTAAACCTCCCCATACCCTGACCCATTTCTTAAGTGAGTGGATACCCCTGACTCTAGGTAAAGCTAGTTCAGACTCATAAAGTTGTTGAATAACTGCCCACTATTCAGCAACCTGTGGTGAAGCCGAAGATACCCATGATCTAATAATACAGAGCCTGGCAGACAAAAATTCAACAACTGTTTTCTTATCCCAAAATCATATTCCATTTGATATCCCATAATTATTTCCTTGGGGGTGAAGTGTGTAGCAAACCCAAGACATGCTGCTGTCACCTGAATAACACCTTCTCAAAACCCCTGCAGAGCAGGACATGTAACAAAAGTGGAGAATACAAGTTGCAAAGCAGCCATACCTAGACAGCTAGTTTTATCTGGCCCGGGACTCCCATCCCATTTAGTTATTCTCTCTGGTGTATAAAATATCATGCAGATAGACTTAAACTGCTACAGATTTAGATTTATAGAGTGCACTGAGTCATCAACCGTCTCCAGGGCACTACGGATTTCTGATGGCAGGATCTCACACAAAAGCTCCAAACTCCATGTAGCTACCAAAAGCAAGCTATCATCGGTCCGAAACATACAGAACCCACGGTAGCATGTACTGATCAGAGATTTCCTACTTGTCCTGTGCATGCTTCTTTCTGTAATCATACAGACCTTAGAACCAGTTTGGAAATAATCCCTTAGCTGCAAATGCATAAGAACAGAATGGTGAGGAAGATCATAAACAGCTTGAAGCCCCGCAAACAAGTGAAATCCATTCAAATCATAACATTGCCCAACCATTTCAACACCTGGGCCCTCATTACAATTTGGCAGTACTCTGCCAAGACTGCCGTGCTGGCGGCTGGCAAAAGACCGGAGGTGACGGCAGTACAGTGACCGCCGTATTACGAGTCACAAACTGAAGACCACCCAAATACAGTCACATATCCCAAACTGCCAGGCCGATTGAGAGAGAGAGAGAGAGAGAGAGAGAGAGAGAGAGAGAGAGAAGGCCCCACCACCAGCACTGCCACGCCAACAGCAGCCTGCCCTTCATATTACAACCCACAAATCAGCACGGCTGTCATTGCTCAGCAGAAAACCATTGTCAGTGGGAATTCGCCATGGTCAAAATATCACCCCCACCAGAACCTGACACCACATTGGATAGTCTGAATACCCCACACAAGACACACACTACACCCACCTGCTAATTGCACTATATAACACATCCTCACCCTCCCAAATCCTTTGCAATCACAACTACCAAGAGAGAGACCGAGGAGCACACCAACGGAGGACATTGCACATCGATACCCTTCCCAATGCACAGATATCAATCACAAAGCCAAGCACCACAACTCCCACATTGCATCGCTCCCTACACATCAAAAATTCACAGTCCCACTTCACAGTGGAACACTTGCATGGAAAACCAAAGCACATGCCACACCAACTGGATGCTTCGTACCAACACATATCAATGTCAGCAATGTTATCCATAATCTTCAACCCTCAATGCTAAATTGAAACAATACCAAAATAACTCACATACAAGCAATGTCTGCAGTGCTGCAGCTGTCATTGCCATCACTGAGAAGCAAGTCAAGCTACCCCATGCATCAGATGATGATACAAAAAAGTACATCTCCACAATTTAACACCCTCCCTTTCCATCCACAGGTCCCGCTGCCACTGCCACTGCCACTGGCAGCCGATGCCAGAGATAGCCCTCCCCAGGATTAAGGCCCCAGTGGATGTATGGATATTGAAGACTTGCCTGGCCCCTCTTGGACAAATGGCCAGTCCTACACCACAAGCCTCACCCTGGACACATCGGAGTCCCCCACCCATGTGGCTACCACAGCACAGCTAACCCTACATCCCCACAGCTGTGTCCCAAGGACAGGTCAATCAGCAGGGTGCTCCACAGTACAGGGACCAGAGTCAAGGCCACACACACAAGACAATGAAGGCCCTGGTGCAACTGGGAGTGGGCACACTGTGCCAGGGGCACAGGCACAGGGGGCCAGGGCAGTGGAGGGTGAGCCAAAGGATGGGGCACCCACAACAAACGACTGGCCAGGAGGCCATCTCCCAAGTCCTGGGAGAATACCACCAGTCCTAAGACATTATGGGCAAGGTCCTAACCACTGTCCAAGAGAACCAGAAGCTGCAGAAGGAATACCGCCAGGATGCCATGCAGCAGTCGCAAACCCTCGATGCCTTCATGGCCTCCATTGCAGGGGTACTGAAGGAAGTGACCACCATCCTGCATGCGTCCTTCACCCACCAGCAGGCCCCTTCCACTATGCACATTCCAAAAGAGCCCTCCACTTCTGTGGCACCAAGTTGAATGGAGGTCCTGCCAGAAGACCTGCAGACCACCAGCACCCCTCCCTCTGTAGCTGAGGAACCCACACACAAGCGAGGACATCCATGCAGACATGCTGCAGGACCTGATGCCAAGACCACTGCCAGGAAGTGAGCCTCTCTTGAACATTCTACCTTGTCTGCCACTGACACACCCTGTTGACTGTCCACTGTAATTTCCATATTGCTCCTTGGATACTGGACCTGGACTACCTGGAGCGGGTGCAACTATTCTGATGATTACACCCACCATGGCCACACTCATCACCCATTGCACTTGTGAATAACATTAAACACTTTGAGCAAAGCTACTGCCTATGTGTCTTTATTGTAATGAGTAAGATTTCCAATTGAATAACATGTCATTACAGTAAAACCATTGTCCTGCAAATGTTTGTGAGATCGAAGTGGGAGCAATATGCAGCAACGTTGGTGGTACAGCAGACATATTCTGGATACATGTGTCAAGGGAGCCACCAGGCAAGGTGGGAACCAGAGTTGCACCACACAAATCCCCGGCAATTAGACCAAGATGGGGACAACTATCATGATAGGAGTCAGTGTAGGCCATTCAACACACATGCTGTACAATGTCTCAATCGCTAGTGTGATTTGCCAGGTGGAATCACTAACCATATGCCCATGTCAGTTCTACATTTCCAAGACATCCACACCCAATTGTCCTTTACTCTCAGCTGACAAATCTCAATAGTCAGTAACAGTTGGGTTACACATTCTCTCATTGTGGACTGTGAGGATGAATAACAATACTGATAACACCATTATCTTTGACACTACAATTGCAGTTGACAAAGCAGTACAGGGAACATAGCACATGGACAACAAATTGCATTAGTAATGCTACACAACAGTAGAGTGGAAATAGCACTCACATTTGAACTGTAACACCTCCTCTGATGGGCAAAATGTTCAACACCAAACCCACCCAGAGGGTGAGCTTCACTCAACACCTCCACTAATGACAGACACCAGGAGGAGCTGTGGCACAATGCAGACAGGAGTACAGGTAACGTACATAATACATGACCCATACCTGTTTCTAATGGGAAGTATTGTTGAAAGAGCTTTGCTCTAGAGTCAGCTGCATCCTCCTCATCTTCCTCCTCATCACTGACTGTGTCCCCTTCAGCAGCCACTGGTCCAGATTCCACCTCCTGACATCCAGCAATGGGATGTGATGCCTCAGGGCCAGATTGTGCAACATGCAGCAGGCAACAATGATCCAGCAGGCTTTAAGTGGTTCATAGAGTAGGGCACCTCTGGAGACATGTAGGGAGCTGAATCTAGACTTCAATAGGCCAAAGGTCCTCTCAGTGACACACCTCATCCTTTCGTGAGCCTCATTGAAATGGTTTTCGCCATCTGTTGTCGCATATCTCACAGTTGGCAGCAGCCAGGGAAGGTTAAGTTACCCAGAGTCACCTATGTGCAAAAAGGTAGGCCACATCTCAGTACCGGTTGGGACACAGGGCAGATTGTGAATAGAGGTGACATTACAGGGGCACACATCGTATTGAATGCGTATCAATGAGCAGGACCTGGTCCCTCTGTAGTTGTGCCATCATGTGTGGGACATTGATGTTCCACAGAATGTATGAGTCATGTACAGAACCAGGGAACTTGGCAGCAACCTGCAAGATATATTGGGCAGCGAGACACACCACCTGCATATTTATGGAACAAAAGTTTTCCTGGTTCCTATAGACTTGTTCAGTTCTCCTGGGTGGAACCAAAGCAATGTGGGTGCCATCTATGGCCCTTATCACATGAGGGACATGTGCCAAATTGTAGAAGGCAGTCTTGACAGTGGTCAAATCCTCCCGTTGAGGGAACATGATGTAACAGGGCAGATGTTAGAGCAAAGCACACAGTACATCCTTTAACACATTGCTGAACATCTGCTGTGACATCCCTGCTGCCAAGCCCACTGTCATCTGAAACAACCCTGAGGCAAGGAAGTGGAGAATTGACAACACCTGCACTAAGGAAAGGATGGCATAGGGATGACGCATGTCAGGCACCAGATCAGGGTCCAACTGGCTACACAGCTCCATGAGGGTCTGACAGTTCAGACAATGCGTCTGAATGACGTGCCTCTCTTCCAGGGTAGCCAGGTTAACTATGGGCCTCTACCCAGGGGCATGTCTCATCATCACCATAGCACCATATCTGGGAATAGGAGAGAGGAGAAGTCAAAATTTGATGCATGCAATGTGTCCATATTGTCAGTCTATGCAGCAGTCATTATATATCATCCATGACGCACATAAAATTAATCTACAATTCATTTATTGCATGTAAAATGGCAACTGCCTGGCCTGCAGGCACAGGACTGTTGGAAGTGACCTCATTCTGCCGGCGTTAGACATCATGGTGGCAGGCGGTCTAAACAGCTGAACAACTCCTCATTGGATAACATTGTTGCCTACGTGAGACTGGGGCCAATGGTGATCACAGACGGCGGTGATGATCATGTACGTGGCGGGCGTAACTGCCATTTACTGTGGTCAAGAAATGTGTCTGATGTGTGATGTCCACTGCTAACCCTGTAATCCAAATCTACATGACTTTGTCCTCCTGCCTGTGTCACCCATGCAGGTCAGCGCCCATCTGAAGAAGGGGATTTGGCCTGCCATCGCCAAGCAAGTGCGGACCCTGGGAGTCCATATCCGGCGGAGCACCCACTGTAGAAATCGGTGGGAGGACCTGAGATGCTGGGTCCAGAAGACCACAGAGGTCCAGCTGGGGGCGTCCTCCCAATGAGGGAGTGGTGTTTGTTTGACCCTGACTGCCCATAATGTCCCGCATTTTGGCAGTGGCCTACCCTGAGGTTGATGGTCACTTAAGGGCAGCTCAGCAGCCATAAGGGGGAAAGTACACACTGATACCTTGATGATGTTATGCCTGTGTGGCTTTGGGTTTACTACTAGTGGAAAGATGTAGCATAGGTCATTGTTAGTAGCACACTGACTATGGGTATCAGCCACCCTGGCAGGATTGATTCATAGATGTGTGCTCATACCATGCAGACAATGACTTATGAGGGCATTTACTTCCAATTTTAGATTTGTGTGGTCACCCTCAACAAGGATTGAGAGCCAAGCTCCAACCATAATGATGTTGTTACTCTGTGTGTATGCAGGATAGGTATTGACCCATTGCACCCTGTCTTTCTCTGCCACCCTCCCTCCCTCTCCACCTCTGTCTATGTGTGCGTCAGCATCATCAGGCGAAGGAGAAGGGGCACTGGGCAGTGGGGAAGCTGCAGCCCACAGGACCCAGCAGGCTGACACCAGCGGAGCCGAGGGGACCAGTGGGACAGAGAGCGAGGGCAGTGCCACGGGGGAGACAGGATCGTCAACTACATCTTCGGATTCCTCCACCAATGGATACTCCCTGGCGGACCCATCTGGGACCATCCCAGCACTATCCTTGTCTGCCACCCTCCTTACCAGCACTGCTCTCCCTGTAGCTCCCCACCTAGTTGCCTGTGCCCACTCACTCAGGAGGTTGGGCATCTCCTGCAGCGTAGGCACCTCTGCCCCTGCCTCAGTCAGCCCTTCTGCCCTCAATGAGGAGGCTATTGATCTCCTGTGGTCCATCTCCAAATGCCTACCTGAAAAGAATTCACAGTGCCCGGGCTGCCCTGTAGAGATCGTTTCTGGCCTCCTCATTGACCACTGCAAGTGTTCCTTCTTTTTCCGTCCCCCCTTCAACTACCTGTTCCCAATTCCACAACTCTCTTTCCCCTTACCCATCCTATGCACACCTTCATACCAAAATGTATCTGTTAGAAATGGGGTCTTTGGTTGGCAGTCAGGTTACCCCCTGTCCAAACAAGGACCCTCACTCTAGTCAGGGTAAGTCACACACATTCTAAATTATCCTGGGCCCACCCTCTGGTAGCTTTGCACTGAGCAGTCAGGCTTAATTTAGAAGGCAATGTGAAATGTATTTGTGCAATAAATCATACAATAACACCATATAGCACCACCAAAATACACCACACAGTGTTTAGAAAAATATATAATATTTATCTGATAAGATGCAGGTCAAAACGAGTAAAATGCAATAAGTATATGTTGAGATATCACTGAAAAGTGATATATGGGGCAAGATGTAGCAAACTTTTGCGAGTCGCAAATGGCCCAAATCGCAATTTGCGACCCAGCAAAATTGGAAATGGGATGCAAAAATCCCATTTCCGACTCGCAAAATGCGACGCGAGCCATTACCGACTCGCAAAAATAGTGACCCCATTTTGCGACCCGCAAATTGGAAGTCGCATTTTGCGAGTCGCAAACCAAATGCAATAGCCACTCGCAAATTACGACTAGTCGCAAAAAGCCCATTTTGCACTTCCAATTTACCACTAACTCAGAGCAGGTGGTAACCAGAACCAAAGTATAAAAGGAGACCCAGAAGGCATCTGGGTGACTCAAGATGGCGGAGATATATGTGATAGGAATGAGGAGGAGAGCCCACGCCGCCCAGCAGATGAGGAGGAGGAGCCAGAGACAGGAGAAGATATACAGAACCAGGCAGACACTTTTCCAACAAAAAGAGGAGGAGATTTATGATAAATATCGACTCAGCAGTGCAGCAATACTAGATGTAATAGATTTACTCAATCCACAGCTACAACTCCAGACTGTGCGCTGCTGTGCCATCCCTACGCATGGGCAAGTGCTATGCTTACTGCAGCTCTTGGCCTCGGGTAGCTATCAGGGGGTCATTGCTGTGGCAGGTGGGGTATCCCAAAGTGCCCTCTCAAGATTCTTCAGATGTTTCCTAGATGCCATACTCACACACATGTCCAGATACATATACCTACCCAGGAATGAGGTAGAAATCAACAGCACCAAGTTGGAATTCTACAGGATTGCCAACTTCCTCCATGTCATAGGGTGTGTGTAGATGGGACACATATACAAATATGCCCTCCTGCAAACCTGGAATATCTGTTCCGCAATAGGAAGTGTACCCACTCACTGAACATCCAGGTGGTATGTGACGCCATTATGTTATCACTGACATGGTTGCCAAATTTCCAGGGAGTACACATGACTCCTACATTTTTAGGCGCAGTGGGATACACCAATGCCTAGAACGTGGGGAGTTTGGAGTTGGATACCTCCTGGTATAGCTGAATACACCTTGCAGACATACACACAGGTCAATGTGGAACCCATCTATGCCCAGCTAATATTGTACATTTTGTGCCAAACAGGTGACAGTGCATATGCACTACGACCATGGATACTTACCCCGTACTTAACACCCAGCAATGAGACAGAGAGGCGATACAACAGTGCACATAGGAGGACCAGAAATATCATAGAAAGAACCTTTGGACTTCTGAAGGCAAGATTCAGATGCATCCACAGAAGTGGAAGTGCCCTCCAGTATACCTCATTAACAGCTTTCAAGATCGTTGTTGCATGCGCTATCCTGCACAACATTGCCACCAGACGTGGGCTACCTCTCACCCAAGAAGACCCAGATTTGGAGGATGAAGAGCAAGAGCTACCACATCGCCATCATGGGGATAGAAGCATTGCAAATCAAGGCAGACAGAGACGGGAACACATTGCAAACCAATACTTTGGAAGGTACGTGCTAACTGTCACCACACTCATTAATGTCACACACAAAGAGTCCAGGTGTGAAGTGGAACTAACAAGTGATTTAATTTGTGCACCAAAAAAAACTATATACATTGCCAACAGTTCAGGGGCTGTAAAAGTCCACCTGGCATGAGGACACATTGACCTCATGTGCCTCTACCCCAGGACAGTGTGGAGCTCATATTCTACGCCGGCCTTGGCCAGCATGGCTGGTACCAGGTGTGTCAGCAGTGCCCTGCCTTGCGCTTCCACTGCGCAACACCCTGGTGTCACTGGCAGAGACACTGCTGATGGTAGAGCACTCCTCGCTGTCCTGCGGCGTGTCAGCCGCACCCCTGGCCACCTGCCGTGCCTCCATGATATCTACAGCGTGGCTGAGATGTCCCAGTCCACATGCCACATCACTGGCAAAGTGGCCCATGTCTACGTGCGCCTTGAAAGGCCAGTAGTGTTCACAGCCAGCCTGACAATGGAGGCAGACATGCGGTCCAGCCGGTTAAGTAGCTGCCTGTCACGACGCCTTGCACCCTCTCTCTCAGTTATGAGTTCTGCCACAAGTTGTCTCATGGAGAGTGCAAGGTCGCCGACATGTGTGTTCAGTTGTTGCAACTCCGTGTGTACCAGCTGCATACCACTGCTTTGGTTTTGCTTCATGCGCCGCATTGCCCCTGAAATTCTCCGTATCTCTTGTGTTTGCAGGCGCTGACCCCGTAGGAGTGTGGCCTCAGCAGGCGACATGGAGGCATCCCCTGACTCTGCCTGCGGCTCTGGTGGTACATTTACACATCGCCTACGACGGAGTGGAGGCTCCGTGTCATCTACAGTGGCACTGTGGCTGGGAACAGGTGCTGGATCACACACCAGTATGGCAACTGGTGCATCATGAGGGGACTGTGTGTTGGTGGTGCAGGTCTCTGTGGTGGCTGGTCCTGACTCGTCTGCAGGCTGGTGGCTGACCTGTGGCCCCTGGATGCTTTGGTTGGCTGTGGTGTCGTGTGGGAGACCTGTGGGACATAGGGAACACACTGTCAGTATCTACCATCTGTTATCAACTTCCTAATAAACTGTTGCCTATCAACTGCCTACTTGACTACATTGCCCATAATGCACCATGAAGGTGGTTGCTACTCTGAAATGGAGCTATTTTGGTTGTGCATGCTACTGTGTACAAGGTGGGTGGGGGTATGGCATAATTGGGTGTACATGCATGTCTCATGGTACTCACCGGTTGATGGTCCTGGCTCTGAAGTATCCAGCTCTCCCATCCCGCACACTGCCTTTGGCTCCAGGGTCTCCTCAACAATTTCCTCCAGGGGTGTGGGTGGTGGTATTGTGGACGGTCCCCCTCCAGTGCCCCTCATCTCCCGGAGCCGCTCTGCCACCCTCTCCTTGGTCCGGGAGCGCAGGTCATACCACAGTTTTTTTAACTCTTCTATGCTACGGTGGCTGACACCCAGGGAGTTCACCTTGTCTTGGATGTCCGTCCAGATTCTTCTCTTCTCCACCTCTGGCACACTGAGGGCTGCCCTCCCAAAATGTTGGCCATGGTGCTGGCAGCACTCCTCTGTCAGCACCTCCAGCTCTTTCTCTGCAAATTTCAGTTTGCGCTTCCTTGGTGTCTCAGCCATGGTAACTGCTGTTCTCTCTGTTTGCAGTTCTGCAGTTTAAAATGGGTGTGGTCTTCCCTCCTCCCAGGTGTATTTGTAAACTTCCTGGCTGTGATGTCATCATCTAGAGCCAGGAAGTGTTTTCCAGAGTGTTCTGCTGCACCTGCATTCAATTTGCGGCACAGTCGCAATTTGCAACACCCACTCGCAAATTGCGTGTTCGTTTTTAGTGCGGTCGCAAATAGCGACCTCGCAAACAGCGGACTCGCAATCTGCGGTGCGACTTCATTTGCGAGTCGCAAATTGAAGTCGCGTTTTTTTCTTGGATACCATTTAGCGAGTCGGAAATTGCGAGTCGCAACGACTCGCAATTTCTGACTCGCTAAATTTTTCCTACCTACATCTGGCCCATAGGGGGTCATTCTGACCTTGGCGGTAAAAGGCCCATACCGCCGGTCAGAACTCCGCCATACTACCGCCGCGGCCGCGGTAAACCTCCACGGTCATTCTGACCACCAACTGTGAATCCGCCAAAAACCCGACATCCAAGGAAGGCCGCCTCATCAGCGGGCCGCGGAAAAATGGAGATGACCAAACCTCCACCGCCAACACAAACACGCCCATGCCATTCTGACCCACCAATCCACGCGGCGGTCTTTCAACCGCGGTATTCCATTGGTGGTACACACCGCCGCACTCAAAATACACACACACCTCCAAAACACTGCCACATTGGGCAATTTGAAATACACACACCTGACACACATACCAACAACACTCCCACACATCCATACAACTATAAAACACACACCCACATCACCCACAAACCCCTACGACCGAAGATCAGAGACGAAGGAGAGAGAGACACATCACAGAATAGAGAGCTACATCACACAGAGGCACACTACACCATCACACACACCACATAGAAGCACAAAGCACCACACACCAACACACTCATCACCATATACACCACCCCACACCTCATCCAGACCACCCCATGGCACCCCAAAGGCACCCACGCTTTTCGGACCAAGAACTCCGGGTCATGGTGGAGTAAATCATAAGAGTTGAACCGCAGCTCTTCGGCTCACAGGTGCAGCACACCACTATAGCCAGGAAGGCGGAGCTACGGCAGCGGATCGTGGACAGGGTCAACGCGGTGGGACAGCATCCCAGAAATCGAGACGACATCCGCAAACGCTGGAACGACTTAAGGGGAAAGGTGCGCTCGATGGTCTCGCGACACAACATCGCAGTGCAGAAGACTGGCGGGGGACCCCCACCCACTCCACCCGAATTCACAGCATGGGACCAAGAGGTACTAAACATCCTGCATCCTGATGGCCTCGCTGGAGTACACGGAGGAATGGACTCTGCTAAGTACAATCTCAACTACTTCACCCCCCCAGCATGCTAACCCCCACCACCACCCTCACCCCCAACCCCCCATCACACATCCTCCCTGAGAATGTCTCTCCAGCACAACCCACCCAACACCAACCCCTGCATGCCACCACAAACTATGGACACCCATCACCCAAGCATGACCACTGCACATACCCCCCCCCCCCCAAAACACCCCCACAACACCTCCCCCAAGGGAATGGCAGCACTGGGGGACAAGGGCACCAATCAATGGCACGTAATAGCACACACAGAAACAATAACCATACTCTCTTACCCCATGCAGGACCCGAAAGCCAACACACCGGCCAGGAGGGTCCAGAAATGTCCATCCCCCCCCGGAAGAGGCCGCCAGTGATGACAGCAGCTCTGTCGACCTGGAACCTGATGACCAGCCCGGACCATCGGGGACCTCTGGACAGTCGGTTCCCCACACACAGGCCACAGCAGACCCAACCCCCTCTGGGTCCAACAGCACAGCTCCCACCCAGCGGGCCCATGCCTCTGTCTCTAGGACAGGTCAATCAGCGGTGTGTCTGCCACTACAGGGCACCCAGGCTAACCCACCACCCCAACAACAACAGGGACCTGGGGGCAGTGGTAGTGGGCACACCGTCCAGGGGACAGAGGCCGGGGGAAACAGGGCAACTCGGAGGGCTGCTGTGCGACAGGGGGGGGGAGGAGAGGCCCAGGGAACCCACTCTCCAAGAGGCCCTCACCACCATCATGGCAGCCTACCACCACTCCCAAGAGACGATGGCGACGGTACTGGCCAGGTTCCAGGAGATCCAGGCACAGCAGGAGGAACGCTACATGGGGTTCACCAATCAACTCACCAACATCTCTACCGCTATGGGGAGCATAGTCCAGGCCCTCAACTGGATAGAAGACACGTTGCGGGACCATGTGGCACCACACAGGGCCCCTGTCACTAGCCAGGAACAGCCTACCACCTCCGCCAGCGCTAGTGGACAGGAGGCCCCACCACATCGACAGGCCACCAGAACCCCACCTCCTGCTGAAGAACAACCACCCCGCAAGAGGAGCCTGAGATCAAAAAAATCGACAGAGTAGGATGTCAAGACCCACACCAGCATGAGACACCCCCTGAACTCATCCAACTGTCCCACATTGCCACCCTGTCCAACCTTGAACTGCCCCTGCTCCATCCTTCCACAGGCATATGGACAATGCACCTGTGAGACTGAGAACTGGACTCTGCCATGGCCATTACTCCACCCCCACCCATCACCGTGTTTATATCATGTACCATTATCTAGCACAAAAAATAAATCACTCAATGCACTGAAATCAAACAGGAGTCAGGCTGTATTATTTACAAATGTATAACACATTACCGATCAATTATGTTCTGTTAACTTTGTGCTGAACACATACCGAGATCAATAAGCATTAGTCCATGGGCTAACCAAGCAGTAGTCACGGAGTGGGTCATGCAGCACTGAAAAGGGAAGGGAAAATCAAACATCAGTTTAAAAGAACTGGGGGGTCATAGACAAAGTTGAGAAGCAGGAGGTTTGCAGGAAAAGTAAAATGGCGTGGGTGATTCTTACCTGTGTGCTACTGAAAATACTGTTGGATAACTCTGTCCCTGTTGTCTGTGTCGTCCTCTGAGTCTTCCTCCTCTTCACTCTCCGCAGGCTCCACAGCTGCTTCAACACCACCATCTGGACCATCCTCCTGCAGGAAAGGCACCTGACGTCGCAATGCCAGATTGTGAAGCATACAGCAGGCCACGATGATCTGGCACACCTTCTTTGGTGAGTACATCAGGGATCCCCCTGTCATATGCAGGCACCTAAACCTGGCCTTCAGGAGCCCAAAGGTCCTTTCTATGATCCTCCTAGTTCGCCCATGGGCCTCATTGTACCGTTCCTCAGCCCTGGTCCGGGGATTCCTCACTGGGGTCAATAGCCAAGGCAGGTTGGGGTAACCAGAGTCACCTATTAGCCACACACGTTGTCTCTGTAGCTGTTCCATCACATAAGGGATGCTGCTATTACGCATCACATACGCGTCATGCACTGACCCAGGGAACATGGCATTCACATGGGAGATGTACTGGTCAGCCAAACAGACCACCTGGACGTTCATAGAATGGTAACTTTTCCTGTTTCTGTACACCTGCTCATCGTCTTTTGGGGGGACTAAGGCTACATGGGTCCCATCAATGGCACCAATGATGTTGGGAATATGTCCAAGGGCATAAAAATCACCCTTCACAGTGGCCAAATCAACCTCCTCAGGGAATATAATGTAACTCCGCATGTGTTTCGTCAGGGCAGACAACACTCTAGACAAAACTTTGGAAAACATAGGCTGAGACATTCCAGATGACATGGCCACTGTTGTCTGGAATGAGCCACTTGCAAGAAAATGGAGGACTGACAGAACCTGCACCAGAGGGGGAATTCCTGTGGGTTGGCGGATGGGGGACATCAGGGCTGGCTCCAGCTGGGCACACAGTTCATGGATAGTGGCACGGTCAAGTCGGTATCGTAGTATGATGTGGCGTTCTTCCATTGTCGACAGGTCCACCAGCGGTCGGTACACGCGAGGATTCATCCTTCTCCGCGCAAGTCCCAGCAGACGGTGCCTAGGAATGACAACATGGAGCACAGAGTCAAGCCAATCACTGGTACGTTCACCACAGCTTGCATAGCACACGGTTATCTATGTTTTGAAAGGCGTGTATGTGTGGCAATGCAAGGCCTAGGCCTGTGTGTCGCAGTAGAAATTATGCCATGTGGGCCCTTGAAATGGCGGCTGCCTGACCTGTGAAGTGGGACAATGGGATGTGAGGTCAATGCGCTGGCGGAGCACACCGTGGCGGTAGGCGGTCGAAGACCGCTACACGGAGCCGCATTGGTTAACATTGAAGCCTATGGATTTCAGGAGCCAATGACGAGGTGCGCCGGCGGTAGCGGTACGCACCGCCGCGGTACGCACCGCCGCGGGCGTGACTGCCATTTTCTATCTGCCTAATCACTCGAGACCTGATCATCCACAGGAGAGGACCTATACTGCAAGTGCTGCTGTGACCTCGGTCTGGAAGTGACAATGGCTGCTGCGACTGGGGAAAGGGCCCCTGCCTTCACGTCTGAAGAGTTGGAGAAGCTCGTGGATGGGGTCCTCCCCCAGTATGCGTTACTCTACGGTCCTCCAGACCAACAGGTAAGTACACCGGGTGCACATGGAATGGCCGATGCCTGTGTGGAGTGGGGTGGATGTAAGTTGGTGGGGTGGGGGTCGAATGAGGAGTGCAACGCACGACAGATGAGAGCATGTGCCATATGGCAAGGTTGGGGAGGGGGGGCCAATCACATCTAACATGCAGTAAGTTGATGAATGTTTCCTTCCCACCCTGTACATGTCACATAGGTCAGCGCCCATCAGAAAGTCGAGATTTGGCATGCCATCGCCAAGGAAGTCCGGGCCCTGGGGGTCCACATCAGACGGGGCACCCACTGCCGCAAGAGGTGGGAGGACATCCGCCGCGGAACCAGGAAGACCGCTGAGTCACTGCTGGGGATGGCCTCCCAACCTAGGAGGGGTGCCAGTCATACCCTGACCCCCCTGATGTCCCGGATCCTGGCAGTGGCCTACCCTGATTTGGATGGGCGCTTGAGAGCATCACAGCAGACACAAGGGGGTGAGTATCAGCACATTCTGCTATCTTTCTGCGCAGTGGAGGCGTCTGGGTGGGGGAGGAGGGTTGTGGGTGACATTAGGCCAGGGTGCTTTCTGTAGTGTAGTCCTCTCCCTTAGGCATGGCCCTGTGCTCCCGGCCCCCACCTCTGTAGGGTGACAAGTACAGCTATTGATGGTCCAGCCTCACACATCTGCGCGTTTGTCCTCTCTTGACCTGTTGTCTTAGTCAGAAGTACTGAGTAGTGTACCCCGAATGCGCGGCTTAGTGCATGAGGCTCCTGTGTCTGTCCTCTCCGCCAACGGTGTTGACATTGCATGCACTCAACCTGGTCTTCTTTTTTCTCCCCCCACCCTTCTTCTTCATCTTCTTGTGCATGTGTGCATTAGCATCATCAGGCGGAGGAGATTTGGCATCGGAGCACGAGGGAGCTGCAAGTCGCAAGGCCCCGGTGGGCCCAGGAACAGACACCGATGGCACCAGTGATCCGGAGGGCGAGGGGAGCACCACAACGGGGACCGGTGGTGAGAGCAGCGACACAGACACGTCCTCGGATGGGTGCTCCCTAGCGGTGGCGGAAACATCCGGGACCCCCGCCTCTACAGGTACAGCCGCCACCCAGCGCACCAGCCCCGCCCTCCCTGCAGCCCCTCAGCCTACGCTCCGTGCCCGCTCACCCAGGAAGGCGGGCGTCTCCTTCGCCCCAGGCACCTCAGCCCCTGCCCCTGTCACCCCTGCTGCCCTCAGTGCGGAGCTCATTGACCTTGTGAGGACGCTCATTGTTGGGCAGACTACCCTTTTGAATGCCATCCACGGGGTAGAAAGGGAGGTGCATCGGAGCAATGCCTACCTGGAGGGCATTCATTCGGGTCAGGCTGCCCATCAACGATCGTTCACTGCTCTGGCCTCAGCACTGACGGCAGCCATTGTCCCTGTTTCCAGCCTCCCTCTTCTGACTGCCTCCAGCCTGTCTTTGTCTCCTGTTCCTCAGCCTATCCCATCCACACCATCTGACCAGCCTGCACACACCTCAACACCCAAGGGCAGCTCATCCAGACACAAGCACCACAGATCCCACAAACACTCACCCAAGCAACACCCAGATGCAGACATTCCAACAGTCACTGCCACCCCTGTGTCCCCCTCCTCCTCGTCTCCCTCCTCCCTCCCTGTGACGTCTACACTCACACCTGCATGCACACCAACATCAGCCAGTGCTTCCATCACCACCACACCCTCCTGTACAGTCCGCACGCGTGCAGTCACCACCCCCACTGCCATTTACACGTCTCCTGTGTCCTCTCCCACTGTGTCTGTCACCCCCTCTTCCAAGACACACAAACGCAGGCAGCCACCCACCCAACAGACATCCACTTCACGACAGCCTACAGCACCAGCACCTTCACCCAATGACAGCACACCTGACTCTCCTACAACAACATCCTCTTCCTCCACTCCCATCACCACTTCTCCTACCCTTTACCTTGGCCCTAAAAAACTTTTCCTGGCTAATCTTGACCTCTTTCCCTCCGATGACCTACCCCCTCCATCTGCAAAGAGTCCCAAGAGCACCACAGCCACCACCAGCCCAGCTTCGGGTGTCACTGTTGTGCATGGGTTCTGGAGTCCACCCTTTGCCAGCAGTGACACCTCAATCAGCAGCAAGGACACATCCAGCCCTCCCGGCAAGAGGACCAGGAAACACAAGGGCCGCCGTGCAAGGACTGACACAGCTGCCCCAAGGAGCAAACTTCGCCCACTTCACCAGCCACATCATCTAGGGGAGGCAAGGGCCCGAGAGCCCCATCTAAGGAGCGTAAAGACAGCAGGGCGGAGAAGTCAGGCAGCAGGAGCGCGGAGCAGGTGGGCCCCACATGCCACATCCCAGCTGGAAAGGAGGACACCAAAGGGCCCAGGACTCCGTCCCCGAAGGGTCCCGAAGCATCACGGTCGGAGGGCGACTGAGCAGGGAGTCCAGGCCAGGTCTGTCTCCCTTGACCTACTGGATATGCACCGCTGAACAGGGCCCGCCGGGGAGAAGAGCACCGCTGAACAGGGCCCGCCGTGGAGAAGAGCACCGCTGAACAGGGCCCGCCGTGGAGAAGAGCACCGCTGAACAGGGCCCGCCGTGGAGAAGAGCACTGCTGAACAGGGCCCGCCGTGAAGATAGGCACTGCTGAACGGGGCCCCGCCGTGCAGAAGAGCACCGCTGAACAGGGCCTGCCGTGGAGAAGAGCACCGCTGAACAAGGCCCGCCGTGGAGAAGAGCACCGCTGAACAGGGCCCGCCGTGAAGATAGGCACCGCTGAACAGGGCCCCGCCGAGCAGAAGAGCACCGCTGAACAGGGCCCGCCGTGGAGAAGAGCACCGCTGAACAGGGCCCGCCGTGGAGAAGAGCACCGCTGAACAGGGCCCGCCGTGAAGATAGGCACCGCTGAATAGGGCCCGCCGTGAAGATAGGCACCGCTGAACAGGGCCCGCCGTGAAGATAGGCACCGCTGAACAGGGCCCGCCGTGAAGATAGGCACCGCTGAACAGGGCCCGCCGTGAAGATAGGCACCGCTGAACAGGGCCCCGCCGTGGAGAAGAGCACCGCTGAACAGGGCCCGCCGTGGAGAAGAGCACCGCTGAACAGGGCCCGCCGTAGAGAAGAGCACCGCTGAACAGGGCCCGCCGTGAAGATAGGCACCGCTGAACAGGGCCCGCCGTGAAGATAGGCACCGCTGAACAGGGCCCCGCCGTGCAGAAGAGCACAGCTGAACAGGGCCCGCCGTGGAGAAGAGCACCGCTGAACAGGGCCCGCCGTGAAGATAGGCACCGCTGAACAGGGCCCGCCATGAAGATAGGCCCCGCTTAACAGGGCCCGCCGTGAAGATAGGCACTGCTGAACAGGGCCCCGCCGTGGAGAAGAGCACCGCTGAACAGGGCCCGCCGTGGAGAAGAGCACCGCTGAACAGGGCCCGCCGTGGAGAAGAGCACCGCTGAACAGGGCCCGCCGTGAAGATAGGCACCGCTGAACAGGGCCCGCCGTGGAGAAGAGCACCGCTGAACAGGGCCCGCCGTGCAGAAGAGCACCGCTGAACAGGGCCCGCCGTGGAGAAGAACACCGCTCCGCTGGGCCCCGCCATCTCAAGCACCGCTCCGCTGGGCCCTTCCTCTCAAGCACCGCTCCGCTGGGCCCCGCCGTCTCAAGCACCGCTCCGCTGGGCCCTTCCTGTCAAGCACCGCTCCGCTGTGCCCTTCCTCTCAAGCACCGCTCCGCTGGGCCCCGCCGTCTCAAGCACCGCTCCGCTGGGCCCTTCCTCTCAAGCACCGCTCCGCTGGGCCCTTCCTCTCAAGCACCGCTCCGCTGGGCCCTGCCGTCTCAAGCACCGCTCCGCTGGGCCCTTCCTCTCAAGCACTGTTTATGGTTCACTGTGCCCACCATGCCTCCTCCTTGAGCAGTGGACACTGTCATCCACCAGATGGACTGTGGCTTTGCACTCCCCAGGATAAAGCAGTGGGCAAACCACCCACTGTAGAGACTTGAGAGACTGTGGCTTTGCACTCCCCAGGATGGTGAAGTGGGCAACCCACCCACTGTAGAGACTTGAGAGACTGTGGCTTTGCACTCCCCAGGATACATCAATGGGCATGGTGGCCCCTTCGTGGATCTGGCGTCGTGGACTCATGTGGCTGTGGTGCCTCCACCTTCCCTTACCCTGAGGTGCCTGTAATTTTTTCATCAGATGCCCCTGCAGTGTTCTCTCCAAAGGACTCAGGCCTCCTGTGTGGGCTTTGCCCTTGTGGCCCTACACTGTAGCCCACGGACTGTTCCATTTAACTTTCATGTACAGGACTAATTGCCTCGGTTCTCCATGGCAGTGTATATAGTATCATTTTGTTATGGATATTTTGCATAGTTGACCGCTCCATATCAGAGTCTATTTTTTATATAAATTTTTCATCCCAATTTATTTCTGTCTTTGCATTCTTAAGGGGGGTTTGGGTGGTGTCACTGTGCATTGTTGCTCTGCATTAGTGTGTACATAGTTTGGGGGGAGGGGGTCGCATATGTGTGTGCCGTAAGCTTCCCTCCTCCCCCCTCCCGTGTGTCGTAGGTGCAGTACTCACCGTTGTCGTCTGCGCCGGAGTTCGTACTCGTGGTAGATGAGAAGGTAGACGAGAGGAGGTAGGATGTTTAATTCGGGTTCCATGCTGTCCTCCTTCCTCGTGGAGTGTGTTTTGGTGCGAGTTTTCCCGTTCCTAGTCTGCTTCCGCCGTGTTTTTATCGGCGGGGCTCCCGCCCCAGAAAAGGTGGCGGATTGGTGAGTTGTGATAGTGTGGGCGGTACATTGTCTGCCGCCTGCCTGTTGGCGGTGACCGCCACGCTGTTTGTCTGCACCGCCGTGGCGGTCGGAGTGTTAATGTGGCGGGCTGTGTTGGCGGTTCCCGCCAGGGTTGGCGGGTTGGCCGCCGCTTTATCACCGACCGCCAGGGTTAGAATCACCCCCATAGTGTCTTAAGTCTTTGTAAAACAAATAGATGTCTCTTAAAAACAATAAAGGTCTCTTGCAAGCACAAAGTACCTGGTTCACGTTCAAAATCTCCGCAAAGGACCGCAGAGGAGGTGATGCGTGGAAAACGGGGAGGTGTGCGTTGGTCTTGCCCCTTCGCACACCGACTTGCGTCGTTATTTTCCATGCAGGGGAAGTCTTTGCATTGATATCCGGTGCGCGGACTTTGTTCCTTTTCGGGTTGCAGAGTTTTCAGGCGCCCCGGGGACTGTGCGTGGAATCCTGGGCTTGCAGAGTGAAGTCACAAGCACGGCGTCGATCCTGTGGGCGTTGCATGGAAATTTCTCCAGCACGGCAGTCGCTGCGTAAATTCCTCTCTGGAAGTCGGACTGCGTTGTTCCGGGTCGGCTGAGCATCGATCGGGTGGGCCGTGCGTCGAAGTTCCGGTCGCAACGCAGGCGCTGTGTAGATCTTCTCCTTGCGAAGTCGCGCTGTGTCATCTTGGTTCGCCGTGCGGTGAATTTCTCACTACGGGGTGGCTGCGCGTCGTTTTTACCAGGCTGTGCGTCAAATTTTCGCCACACAAGTTATCCAGTTGCAGGAGTGAAGTCTTTTTGATCCTGAGACTTCAGGGAACAAGAGGCAAGCTCTATCCAAGCCCTGGGAGAGCACTTCTCAGGACAGCCAGGGAGCAGCAAGGCAGCAGGGCAACAGCAAGGCAGCAGTCCTTGTCAGAAAAGCAGTCCCAGTGAGTCCTTTGAGCAGCCAGGCAGTTACTCTTGGCAGGTCTGGTTCAGGGATTCTTCACCAGCAGGTTTTTTGTCCAGACGTGTCTGTGAAGTGTCTAAAGTCTGTGGTTTTGGGTCCTCTTCTTATACCCATATTGGAAATCCTGCCTTGCTCAGGCAAGGCCTCAGACGCACACCAGGGGGTTGGAGTCTGCATTGTGTGAGGGCAGGCACAGCCCTTTCAGGTGCGAGTGACCACTCCTCCCCTCCCTCCTAGCACAGATGGCTCATCAGAATATTCAGGCTACACCCCAGCCCCCTTTGTGTCACTGTCTGGAGAGAGGTGCAAAGACTGTCAAACTAACCCAGACAGGGAATTCACAAAAAGACAGAGTCCAAAAATGTTTCAAGCAAGAAAATGCCCACTTTCTAAAAGTGGCATTTTCAAACACACAATCTCAACATTAACTTTACTAAAAGATGTATTTTTAAATTGTGAGTTTAGAGGTCCCAAACTCCACATGCCTATCTGCTCCCAAAGGGAATCTACGCTTTAATCATGTTTAAAGGCAGTTCCCAGGTTAACCTATGAGAGAGATAGGCCTTGCAACAGTGAAAACCGAATTTGGCAGTATTTCACTGCCAGGACATAGAAAACACAATAGTATATGCCCTACCTTAACCATACACTGCACCCTGCCCATGGGGCTACCTAGGGCCTACCTTAGGGGTGTCTTATATGTAGGAAAAGGGAAGGGTTAGGCCTGGCAAGTGGGTACACTTGCCAAGTGGAATTTGCAGTTTAAAACTGCACACACAGACACTGCAGTGGCCGGTCTGAGACATGCTAACAGGGCTACTTATGTGGGTGGCACAATCAGTGTTGCAGGCCCACTAGTAGCATTTGGTTTACAGGCCCTGGGCCCCTCTAGTGCACTTTACTAGGGACTTACCAGTAAATCAAATATGTCAATCATGGATAAACCAATTAAGAGTACAATTTACACAGAGAACATATGCACTTTAGCACTGGTTAGCAGTGGTAAAGCGCTCAGAGTTCAAAATCCAACAAAAACAGGTCAGGAAAAATAGGAGGAAGGAGGTTAAACGTGTAGGGATGACCCTTCAAAAAGGGACGGGTCCAACAGCGTCCACATCAACAAGGTACATAAAAGACATCACCGGCGTGCACATACACAACGGACACATGCAGACACCACAACATCTGCTCCCTACACGGACTCCTTCACCACCCCCCCTCACAGACACTATCCCACTCATTCCTGCAGTCACCACATCATCACTCCCAGATCCTGCCACAAGTTCACTCATTCCCACTGTCACCACAATCACAGATCCCCATGTATGCACCCCATTCACTGCATGGGCACTCAGCACAACTGTCAACACCCCACATGCAGCACATACACCCTACCTGTAGACACCACCATAACATACATTCACACATCTACCTTGATATCTCCCTGCATCTCTTCCCCCTCCTCCCACTACACCTAATCGCCCACAGTCGCACACCTAACAGTCACATAGCATACACATGACATCCACGCTCATACGTGCACCCAAAGCACCTTACCGTACACACCTCATAACTACTCCCTCTCCCTCCACTCCCAAACTCTTCTCCCATGTCCAACCTTGTGCTCCTAAAAAAAAATTCCTGCATGAGTTTTCCCTGTTCACTCCCACTGACCCAGTCCCTGTTCTCCTCAAGCACCCTGTTCTACTCCCCAAACCCCTGCCTTCCACCTCCCGGTCCTCTCATAGTCCACCTGGAACTAGCAATGCCCCTCCCCCACCTAAGGCATCTACCCCCACCAAGCTGAAGGTTAACATTCCCAAAGCAAAATCCAGGCCTCCTACTCCAAAATCAAAATCCAGACCTAAAGCCCCACCCCAACCCAAACCAAAGGACTCCCTCCAAACCCAAACCTAAAGAACCCCTCAAAACCCAAGCCCCCCCCACCAGCCTCCCCCATCATCCCCAAGGTGCCTGCATGCCCCATTGATGCCCCTGCCATGGGGAAGCCACTTTGCAGTCAGGAGACAAGTTGGGTGCCATGGACTTTGCCCTGTGTGTCTGGGGCACATGTTCTAGTTGGACTGGCCAGTAGGCCTCTGTTGTTTATGTTTTTAATATTTAATTAGTTTCTGTTCAATATATATACACCAGGGACCCCTTGGTGTTGAGTGTTACATACTTGTCCTGGCTTTCCTTCCACATGTATGTTTTGCATATGTAAGATTTGTTGTGTGTGGTTTATGTGTGAGTGTGTGTATATGTGTTTGTGTATTGGTACGGATGTCTCTTTGCGAATGTGCATGGCAGCCACTAGCCTTGCTATGTGTGTGTGTGTACTAATGGCCTTCCGTCCAGTGTGTGCTAGGCAGGTGTACTTACGGTTGGTGTCTTCGGCGCCATCGCTTGTTCTAGAGTTTTATGGCCAGCAGGAGCATTGGTAATACTTTGAGTTTGGGTTCCATGGCAGCTGCGGATGTGCCTGTGTTCCTGAAGGTGTGTGTCCCCTTCTATGTTAATTTCTTCCAGGTTTTTCGTGGTGGGGCAACCACAGCGGATATCCTGGTGGTGTGCAACCTTGTAATATGGTAGGAAGAAACATGCTCCCTGCCGGCCTGGAGATGCCTCCTGCCAGCCGCAGTGACCTACCGGCACTGGCAGTACTGGCGGTGACGTGGCTGTGTTCCAGTTGGAACACCGCCATGGTCATAATATGGCGGTCTGCTCTGCCGGGCCCGCAGCAGTGCAACCGCCACCTCCACTGCGGTGGTCCTCAGACCGCCAAACTTGTAATGAGTTCCCTAGTCTTTGCCAGCATACTGGGTTGTGAAATATTTCTGTGAATGCTGGATTGTCCCACAGTTGTTTGTCAGCGTATATTACATTTACAGAGTATACAGCACATATTTCCAAAGGAATCCAACAAAACCTTACCTAAATTCTTCCCCAATCTTCCAGCCACAGCAAAAGCAGCAATTGCCACATTGGTGCGGCTTGTGGTGTCCCTGTCTGGTATAAAACCATGCTGTTGCAGCGGCACTATATCTGGCAAAAGAGGAGCGAGCCAGGCAGCCAAAATCTTAATGAATATATTTGCATCTGCTTTGATCAGAGTCTTGGGTTGATAAGAACCCCTATTCTCGGACGGCTTACCATTTTTAAGAAACACTATAATATTAGTCATATTGCAGGTAGCAGGGACCTCGCCATTTTTATCAATATGTTGCTTGGCACTTAAAAGTGGAGGAACTATAATATCCTCAAACACCTTAAAAAATTCAAGTGAGATAGGTTCCTCTCCTGCTAGCTTACCCAATGGCAGAGCTTCTAGGGCAGCCTCAATTTTCCCAGCAGAGTTGTCTTCCTGCAATGCTAATGCCTGAGAGTAGCCTAAACATAAAAGTCTGCAGCCCTGAATATATGCGTTAAGTCCGGACAGCCTAATCTGCTGGGGTTGACTATATAGTTCTTGATAGAAAGCCGAGAACTGATCAGCAATCTCCTCGGGGGTGTATGCATTGTTCCATCATGACCTTTGATACACTGGATTTCACACTTCGCCTTCCTATCTGAGATGTAGTTTGCCAGAATCTCTCCCAATTGTCTATAAGCACTTTATTTTTAAGGTAGCTGGCTGCAACATTCTCTCTCAAATTCAGCCCAAGGAGACACATTTTATTAATTAGTTGAACATGAATAGTCTGTTTGTCGGGCCCCCAGTTCTTATTTGCCTGAATGTGTGATTTTTCCAGCTATAGAATTGCCTGTCTATTCTTACTACAGATAATCTGTGCTATGGCACCTCTAACAGAAGCCTTCATTTTATCCCACACCATCAATTGCATGGCTGTACCAATATTAATACTCAACATTTCACTAATGGAATCCAACATAAACTTACAATATTCTGGGTTCAAAAGAAGATGTTGGGGGAAGGTAAACTGCCTTGGCTCTCCCCTACGTGCAGAAGCATTCAGTGTCATCAGGATAGGATTGTGATCCGAAAAAACCTTGTGGCAGAGTTGCATTTCTATATTTTGCAGCAGATGACCTTTAGAAAAGAGCATATCTGTTGTGGAAAAAACATTATGCAGGGGCGGAGTAAAAGCTATATCTAGGCAGAGTAGGATAGAGTTGCACATCATTTTGTGTTGCTAGGATAGAGTGCCTGCCAGATATCTGTCAGGCTGTGTAAACGAGTGAATTCCAGAAAAGAAACTCTTGTTTTAACCATGCAGGGGGCGGCCAGTTGGTTAGTAGAATCAATGCTATAATCCATCACACATTTAAAGTCTCCCATTAACAACACCTCACCCGGACAATCAAGAAGTTCAAAACAGAGCATATTTAGGATCCCTGGTGTAAGAAAACAGGACTGATTGCAGAAGCCCCCACACTGTTTGCCCGCATTTGTAACTAATATTGGTCTTTTCTGACTCTGATGGTGTCCTGGGCACAGCAAAAGAGTCTCAGGGCCTGTGCTCTGATTAAAACACAATATGCAAATTAGGCATAAATATAATTGGCTGTAACAATCTACCTATAAGTTCCTAGTTTATGGTAGGGTATGTCTGTTTAGGGACTCCAGTGTAGTTAGTGCACCTATAGGTACACTGCTATAGTGTCCAGTGTCTTCTTAAAGGCAGGCCTGTTGCCTTGCTGACTGCTTTTAAGTTAAAGTTAACCCCAAGTTCGACTTTGGAATTAAAAGTACTTCAAAAGTCCTAAACTACCTTATTTTTAAATAAAAGTTACCTCTAATGTCTGCCCTAAGAGCCCCAAGGGTTGGGTGCAGTGTAAATATAAGCAGGGATGTCATAAAAGATGTTTTTTAAGCCCTGGTGAGGGAAAAACTGCCAAAGTCATTTTCCCCATTGCAATGCATTAGGTCCATAGGCTAACACTGGGAGACTTTATTGAAAATTAAGTCTAGAAATGAGCTTTATCTGTCAAGTTTGGCTTTAAATTAAATGTTAGAATAAATCCAACCACTTTCTAAGGTTGGGTTTATTCCAACTACTACAGAGAACGAGTTTTAGAACTCTTTCTGAAAGTTACCAAAATTAGCCCTGCAGTGCCGTTTCCTGATTGGTCAGTCTCTGGTAGCCTCAGCCAAGCTGCCTTAATGAGGTGTGAAGTGGCTTGGTCTGAAACAAAGGAAGCATCTGGTGGGAGGAGAACTGGTGAAGCAAATGGTAAAGCAGGATGGGGAAGAGTGGCCTAACTGGTTTTCAAAGGAGGGAAAGCCTCATGGGACAGAAAGTAGACCACCCCCATTTCCTGTTCCCCAGCCAGATGACAGCCCCAATAATTAGATCAGGACAGGGGCTGGAAGAGGTGTGTTGGGGAAGCTTGACCACACCGATGGGTGGGCTCAGCCAGATGTAACCCTCAAGGAGAGATTTCATCCATGTTGGATTTTAAAAGAATGTTTCTTTCTGGGACTGATTTTTGCCACACTTCACAGGAAGTGCTACCCTGCATCCCATTTGACAGTGGCATCCCCCTTCTTACAAACCCAGGAACAAGTATACATTTGGATAAATAGGGCATAGCTGCCCAACAATTCATATCCCTGGTGGAAGAAGATTCTGGAGAAGAAGGACTGACCTGCTGAACCCCTGGTCTACACCTGAAGAGCTGCACTCACAAGGACTGCAGCAGCTGCACACTTTGGGCTTCATCAAGAAAATGACATTCCCTTGCTTCTGCAAGCCCAGAAGTGGACTCCCTGTAAGCTACAGGTACAAAGAAGCTGACCACAGTCCCCTGCATGAAGACCTGCAAGAAGAGCCCAGCGGACCAGCGGACCAGCATCCAGGGGCCATATGAGGATTCTGACCTTGGATCAAGTTTTGGATGCTTAAAGGACCATAAAGGACCACTGGACGAAGTTTGGTGAAGTTGAAGAGGTGCATTTTGGGAGTTGTAGTCTCAGACCCCAGCCCCTAACTGCCAGTGGACCAAGCTAACAAGGGTTGAGCAAAGAGCACAGATCACATACGTCTGGCCATATAGTACTATCTGATCAATCATTCACCTCCCTCTAGAATCTGAAGTGACTATCAGCAACTTGAACTCCAAATTCTTAGCTATCATAATCGCCACACCCCAAATGGAGTCAGATATCGATGTACTTATGATCAAATTGTACCCAAGTTGCTTAAGCAGATGGCGACCCTTGTGAGCAAGATGGGTCTCAGTCAAAGAGAGCAGATGCAGACTACACATTTTAATCTCTTCTCATACTAACTGTTGTTTGCTGGGTGAGTTGAGGAGAGATACATTTCAGCACATGCACTTTAACTTAACCATTACAATAGCTCGTACAAAAGAGATCTAACCCATGCCTCAAACCCAAATCTATGAGTACTCTTAATGCAGTCATCCAACTTGAAGTAGTTGACCTTTCTGACTCATTTCACCCCATACAACAACCCACCCACCAGATGCAAAAACACTTGCAAGAATACTTAATATGCACCAACCAAGCGAAACCTCCTGCTGATCCACCGCTACCCTTCTGCAGACCCCCTGGTATCTAGCTAAATGAATCATCCCCATCCCCATGGTTGTCAATGGTAAAGACAGCTCTAAGAGCCTACCTCCCTTCGAGCACCACACTGCCAACCACCACTCTGCCCTGCACCTCTCTGGCCTACATAGAGAAAAAGAAATATACCACATCAAGAAAGAAAAAAAAAAAAAAAAAAAGTTGACAACCAGATAAAGCCCCAGGTCAAAGAAGAATTAGCAACAAGATAATAGCGAGATAAATGAAACTAAAGTGCAGTCCCCTTCAGGCTGCTGAAAACCTGTGCAGCATTTTGTTCCATAAAGCATGTCCAAGACCAACCATCTTTGATGATCTTGAGTTTGGCAGGTTCTTGAAAAAACACTTGAGCCGCAACAGCTTTCAAGGGATTGATTAGTTGGCAAAGCTTCCACAATCTAACCATTGTGGACTTTTGGGGATCTGACTAGACTGAAATAGACATGGAGTCATTAACCACAGGTGAGGCAAAGTGGGCTTTCAGTGAGATTGCCGGCCTCAACAGAAAATTACCAACATATATTGAAATAGATCAAAGATGCCCAGACTTGGTATTAGAGGTTGCTGCTTTGCTATTATGGTTTAAGGGAAGCCAATGCGCTGTTGTATTTGTGAGTCCTACAGATCCAGAAATGCCTTCCCTAACATCTACACAACAAACTGCCTGGGATCATCATCTTCTCTCCCATCCGGAATTCCAAAGTCCTGAAGATTGTTCCTCCTCTGAAGATTCTTCACATCTTGAATTTTGGATTTGATCAGTGCTAAGTAATGATTGTGACTCTCAACAGAGTTTGCAGTGACCCTAGTTTCACTGCATTTGCACTTTGCTGCTGTAATTTCAGGATTTCTGTAGAAAGGGCCACCACTTTACCAGAAACTTTGGCTGGGGACTGCTGGATTGACGTATTAGCTGCCCTAGCTTGGCCATAATGCTGTTGTGCCTCTGCCTGTTGAGCTTGAAGCAGCTGCAGTATTTTCAGCAGGGATGGCTCATGCGCTCCATCAACTAGAAAGGCATCTGAGGAAGCCGCTGGTGAATAGCAAGAGAGACAACCACTTGAAGAATTGGCACTGGTCTCAGGGGACACACAGCCATCAGAAGTAGAAGGAGATTGAGAAGATGGCTTCACTACCTGTTGCTTGTCTGCAGATGCTGATAGCTGATGTTCCATTTGAGCAGTGGAAAGCCAGAGTCTCGCAGTGGGCTTCCTTTAGTACCACTGCTTAATGCCCTACTTCTTGTCCACAAAGATTTAGCTTTATGAGGCTGAGGGCCTTTTTGATCTTGTTTCAGTTTCTTGACGTTGCCTCAACAACCTGCTGCCATCTGCCTGTCACTTTTTGCTAAAGATACTGGTGATGGGGGAGAGGCTTCTTCTGTTATATCCTGTTTCAAAGTCAGGGTGTCTATTTTATTGCTAAATACACCATTTATGCCTTATACACTGCAGCTTTGAGTGGGTAGGGGAAGATGTGAGGGAATCTAAATCCATAATCTGCTGAGTTGGTGCGATCACCGTCATCATTGGCCCAGTAGAGTGATTACTCGTAGTCCAGCCTAGCATCCACAATCGCCCCACCTTATCCCCCTCCCCTATCAGGTCAAATGAGTTGGCCCCCAACATGCTTAATGATATCATAGTAGAGCAAACACCAAAGCAGAGGACTCCAAGGAGCAGAGACTCCAAGCATGTCATACTGGAGATTTGCTAGAATGTAACAAAGAAACAGATTCTTTTGCCCCTGCTACAATGTTGTCTACTGGGGCTGCTGTGATTGCATGCCAATTTACTCCACCTCCAGGGCTGCATCCATTAAGACATCCTCTAGGGAGGGATGCTCTCCCAAAGATGTCATCTCCTTAGCGTATATCTGAAGCAAGCCAGCTGCTATGCCTGATTTAGGCAACTTCAATATCAGGAATTTTGAAGCGTGGTCGTCCATCACAGCCTGCAAGTGGCCAGACCCATTTGTTGCTGCCTCCATCAGGCTATCATCAATACGGGCATTAGCAGGGTTACCAGACTCTTGGCCACTTTGGAGCACATTAGAACATTTTGATCCCATACCACTACTAGTCTAAGCCTGGCTACCAGTAGGTAGGAAGCCAGAAACTGAGCACTGGATGCTTCGGAGCAGTGTAGCAAGCCCACGCTGTCTTCCCCTGCATAGCTGCAACATTTGTGGCCCCTGGGAGGCTCCGAGTGAAGTTTCTACATTCAGATTTAGGGCCTGATTTAGATTTCAGAAGACAAGTTACTCTTTCACAACGGTGATGGATATCCCGTCATCCAAAATAAAAATTCAAATTCTCAACATTTCCTATGAGATTTATAATTCAGCGGATGGGATATCCATCACCGTTGTGACGGAGTAACTTGCCCACCGAAATCTAAATCAGACCCTTAGTCACTTTGCCGAAATTCAATAATCTTCAGCGGGTTAACCCCTTCGCTGCCAGGCCTTTTCCCCCTCCTGTGCCGAGCCTTTTTTTGGCTATTTGGGGCAGTTCGCACTTAGGCCCTCATAACTTTTTGTTCACATAAGCTACCCATGCCAAATATGGGTCCTTTTTTTCCAATATCCTAGGGATTCTATAGGTACCCAGACTATGTGGGTTCCACTGAAGGAGACCAAGAAATTAGCCAAAATACAGTGAAAAATTTGTTTTTTTCAAAAAATGGGAAAAAGGGCTGCAGAAGGCAGCTTGTGGTTTTTCCCTGAAAATAGCACCAACAAGGGTTTGCGGTGGCAAGATCACCATCTTCCCAGCTTTCAGGAACAGGCAGACTTGAATTGGAAAACCCAATTTTTCAATACAATTTTGACATTTTACTGGGACATACCCCATTTTTACTATTTTTTGTGCTTTCAGCCTCCTTCCAGTTAGTGACCAAAATGGGTGAGAAACCAATGCTGGATCCCAGAAAGCTAAACATTTCAAAAAAGCAGACGGAATTCTGAATTCAGCAAGGGGTCATTTGTGTAGATCCTACAAGTGTTTCCTACAGAAAATAACAGCTGAAATAAAAAAATATTGAAATTGAGGTGAAAAAAACAGCAATTTTTCTCCACGTTTTACTCTGTAACTTTTCACTGCAATGTCAGATTATCGAAAGCAATATACCGTTACGTCTGCTGGACTCCGCTGGTTGTGGGGATATATAGGGCTTGTAGGTTCATCAAGAACCCGAGGAACCCAGAGCCAATAAATGAGCTGCACCCTGCAGTGCGTTTTCATTCTATACCGGGTATACAGCAATTCATTTGCTTTGTATTTTCAAAAAGGGCACAAGATAAGGTGTTGAGGAGCAGTGGTTATTTGCACATCTCTGAATTCCGGGGTGACCATACTAGCATGTGAATTACAGGGTATTTCTCAAATAGATGTCTTTTTTACACACTCGCCTATATTTGGAAGGAAAAAATGTAGAGAAAGACAAGGGGCAATAACACTTGTTTTGCTAATCTATGTTCCCCCAAGTGTCCCGATAAAAATGATACCTCACTTGTGTGGGTAGGCCTAGCGCCCGCGACAGGAAACGCCCCAAAACGCAACGTGGGCACATCCCATTTTTTTTAAAGAAAACAGAGGTGTTTTTTACAAAGTGCCTACCTGTACATTTTGGCCTCTAGCTCAGCCGGCACCTAGGGAAACCTACCAAACCTGTGCATTTCTGAAAACTAGAGACCTAGGGGAATCCAAAATGGGGTGACTTGTGGGGCTCGGACCAGGTTCTGTTACCCAGAATCCTTTGCAAACCTCAAAATTTGGCTAAAAAAACACGTTCCTCACATTTCTGTGGCAGAAAGTTCTGGAATCTGAGAGGAGCCACAAATTTCGTTGCACCCAGCGTTCCCCCAAGTCTCCTGATAAAAATGATACCTCACTTGTGTGGGTAGGCCTAGCGCCCGCAACAGGAAACGCCCCAAAGCGCAACGTGGACACATCCAATTTTTTGAAAGAAAATAAGGGTGATTTTTGCGAAGTGCCTACCTGTAGATTTTGGCCTCTAGCTCAGCCGGCACCTAGGGAAACCTACCAAACCTGTGCATTTCTGAAAACTAGAGAACTAGGGGAATCCAAGATGGGGTGACTTGTGGGGCTCGGACCAGGTTCTGTTACCCAGAATCCTTTGCAAACCCCAAAATTTGGCTAAAAAAACACATGTTTCTCACATTTCTGTGGCAGAAAGTTCTGGAATTTGAGAGGAGCCACAAATTTCCTTCCACCCAGCGTTCCCCCAAGTCTCCCGATAAAAATGATACCTCACTTGTGTGGGTAGGCCTAGCGCCCGCGACAGGACACGCCCCAAAGCGCAACGTGTACACATCCAATTTTTTGAAAGAAAACAGAGGTGTTTTTTGCAAAGTGCCTACCTGTAGATTTTGGCCTCTCGCTCAGCCGGCACCTAGGGAAACCTACCAAACCTGTGCATTTCTGAAAACTAGAGACCTAGGGGAATCCAAGATGGGGTGACTTGTGGGGCTCGGACCAGGTTCTGTTACCCAGAATCCTTTGCAAACCTCAAAATCTGGCTAAAAAAACACGTTCCTCACATTTCTGTGGCAGAAAGTTCTTGAATCTGAGAGGAGCCACAAATTTCCTTCCACCCAGCGTTCCCCGAAGTCTCCCAATAAAAATGATACCTCACTTGTGTGGGTAGGCCTAGTGCCCGCGACAGGAAACGCCCCAAAGCGCAACGTGGACACATCCAATTTTTTGAAAGAAAACAGAGGTGTTTTTTGCAAAGTGCTTACCTGTAGATTTTGGCCTCTCGCTCAGCCGGCACCTAGGGAAACCTACCAAACCTGTGCATTTCTGAAAACTAGAGACCAAGGGGAATCCATGATGGGGTGACTTGTGGGGCTCGGACCAGGTTCTGTTACCCAGAATCCTTTGCAAACCTCAAAATTTGGCTAAAAAAACACATGTTTCTCACATTTCTGTGGCAGAAAGTTCTGGAATTTGAGAGGAGCCACAAATTTCCTTCCACCCAGCGTTCCCCCAAGTCTCCCGATAAAAATGATACCTCACTTGTGTGGGTAGGCCTAGCGCCCGCGACAGGAAACACCCCAAAGCGCAACGTGGACACATCCAATTTTTTTAAAGAAAACAGAGGTGATTTTTGCGAAGTGCCTACCTGTAGATTTTGGCCTCTAGCTCAGCCAGCACCAAGGGAAACGTACCAAACCTGTGCATTTCTGAAAACTAGAGACCTAGCGGAATCCAAGATGGGGTGACTTGTGGGGCTCGGACCAGGTTCTGTTACCCAGAATCCTTTGCAAACCTCAAAATTTGGCTAAAAAAACACATGTTCCTCACATTTCTGTGGCAGAAAGTTCTGGAATCTGAGAGGAGCCACAAATTTCCTTCCACCCAGCGTTCACCCAAGTCTCCCAATAAAAATGATACCTCACTTGTGTGGGTAGGACTAGAGCCCACGAAAGGAAATGGCCCAAAACAGAACGTGGACACATCACATTTTTTCATAGAAAACAGTGCCTACCTGTGGATTTTGGCCTGTAGCTCAGCCGGCACCTAGGGAAACCTAGCAAACCAGCGCATTTTTGAAAACTAGAAACCCAGGGGAATCCAAGATGGGGTGACTTGCGGGGCTCTGACCAGGTTATGTTACCCAGAATCCTTTGCAAACATCAAGATTTGGCCAAAAAAACACTTTTTCCTCTCATTTCCGTGACAGAAAGTTCTGGAATATTTCCTTCCACCCAGCGTTCCCCTAAGTCTCTCGATAAAAATGGTACCTCACTTCTGTGGGTAGGCCTAGCGCCCACGAAAGGAAATGGCCCAAAACTCAACGTGGACACAACATATTTTTTCACAGAAAACAGAGGTGTTTTTTGCAAAGTGCCTACCTGTGGAGTTTGGCCTCTAGCTCAGCCGGCCCCAGGGGGGGGCAGAAATGGCCTAAAATAAATTTGCCCCCCCAACCCCCACCCATCCCCCGGGAGCAACCCTTGCCTACGGGGTCGCTCCCCCTGCGTGACATTGGCGCCAAAAAACAAATCCCAGGTGCCTATTGGTTTCTGCCCCCTTGGGGGCAGATTGACCTAAAATCGGCCAATCTGCCCCCATGGGGGGCAGAAATGGTCTAAATACAATTTGCCCCCAAGGGGAGCAACCCTTGCCTGATGGGTTGCTCCCCATCTCTAAAAAAAAAAAAAAAAAAAAAAAAACACAAAAAAAATTTGCCCTGGCGGCTAGAGGTTTCTGCCCCCGGGGGGGGCAGAAATGGCCTAAAAAAAAATTGCCCCCCCAACCCCCACCTCCCCCGGGAGCGACCCTTACCTACGGGGTCGCTCCCCCTGCGTGACATTGGCGCCAAAAAACAAATCCCCGGTGCCTAGTGGTTTCTGCCCCCTTGGGGGCAGATTGACCTAAAATCGGCCAATCTGCCCCCAAGGGGGGCAGAAATGGCCTAAATACAATTTGTCCCCCAGGGGAGCGACCCTTGCCTGATGGGTCGCTCCCCATCTCTAAAAAAACAAAAAACACAAAAAAACACAAAAAAAAATTTGCCCTGGCGCCTAGAGGTTTCTGCCCCCCCCGGGGGCAGAAATGGCCTAAAATAAATTTGCCCCCCCAACCCCCCCCCGGGAGCGACCCTTGCCTATGGGGTCGCTCCCCCTGCGTGACATTGGCGCCAAAAAACAAATCCCCGGTGCCTAGTGGTTTCTGCCCCCTTGGGGGCAGATTGACCTATAATTGGCCAATCTGCCCCCAAGGGGGGAAGAAATGGCCTAAATACAATTTGCCCCCCCAGGGGAGCAACCCTTGCCTGATGGGTCGCTCCCCATCTCTAAAAAAACAAAAAACAAAAAAAAAAACACAAAAAAAAATAATTCCCCTGGCGCCTAGAGATTTCTGCCCCCAGGTGGGGCAGAAATGGCCTAAAAAAAATTTGCCCCCTCAGGGAGCGACCCTTGCCTAAGGGGTCGCTCCCCTTGCGTGAAATTCACGCAAAGAAAAAACTCCCTGGTGTCTAGTGGTTTCTGCCCCCCTTGGGGGCAGATTGGCCTCATCAAAATAGGGCAGAAATGGCCTAAATATAATTTTCCCCCAAGGGGAGCGACCCTTGCCTAAGGGGTCGCTCCCCACCTAAAAAAATAAAATAAAACATTAAAAGACAAACAAAAAAAAATGGTCCCTGGTGCCTAGAGGTTTCTGCCCCCCCCGGGGCCAGATCGGCCTAATAATAGGCCGATCTGCCCCCAGGGGGGGCAGAAAAGGCCTTCCCGAAAAAATGCCCCTCCTGGGAGCGACCCTTGTCCAAGAGGTCGCTCCCTTATTTGAATTTCACAAAAAAAAAAAATCCCTGGTGTCTAGTGGGGTTTCAAAAGCCGGATTGCTAGCAATCCGGCTTTTGAAACCCTGGGAGAGACTTCAAAGGGAAGGAAATACATTTCCTTCCCTTTGAAGCCCCTCCGGGCCTCCCCCAGTGATTGAAAGAGAAAAGCTTTGCATTTCTCTTCTCTGCTTCCAGCGCGCGGAGGCCCCTGTGACAAATCAGCGCACGCTCGTGCGCTGACGTCACAAGGGGGGCCAGGGGGGCCGGGGGTGGAAGGGGAAAGTCTTCCCCTTCCATCACCACCTTGGGGGGGAGGAGGGTGCACGGGGGGCATGCTAGCGCTCCCCCAAGTTCCTCTGTGCCTTGGACGAGGTGACCTTGTCCAAGGCACAGGGGAACTGTAGCCTTGGACGAGGTCACCTCGTCCAAGGCTCAGAAGCGGTTAAAGGTTAAATATATAAATATATATATCTAGGGACGCTGATCATTCCTGTTTCCAACAGTACCCATGTTAATATCTGATTGGTTGCCAACAATTGAACCATGAAGTGTTGGCAGCTATTTTGGGACTCACATTCAGCTGAGTCAAAAAAAAAAAAAGATGTTATGGTAGAAATACCCTAATACCCTAGTCTTGGTCCAAGGGTCCCTCTGGGAACTCACGAGGACTCAAAAATATTTTTTTAAGAAATCTCAACAAAATCAGTGGCTGGATCCGCAGATTTTTCTGAGATATAAAGAAAAAAATGTGCAGTCTCCCCCACTCTTATTTCATTTTGCCCCAGGGGGATCAGGACCAGGGACTCCGACCACATCCTTGGGCTTCAACATCTCAATATCAAAGGGCCACGTGAATCCCTTGGGCCCCGGGGACCACCACCTCTCTGGGGTTCCAACAGTATAATATATAGGGGGCAGCATGGACCAACCCCGGGCCCTGTGGACCACCACCTCACAAGGGTTAAATTTACACACACTGTCATAAACATATATAGTTACAGGGACTTTATAGTTATGCTCACATTTTAAATGTACAAAACCAAAAAAATTGAAATTCACCTGTTATAGTTACAGTCATTTCAAGCCACTGTAACTTGCACCCTAAGGTAACTATAACTCGTGTCTGTCCCTGTAACCTTTGTTTTTTTAATTGAGCTTTTATGGCTTTTTTTATTCTATTTCCTAACTATATACTCCCTGTAACCTTTGTTTTTTTTCAGTGAATTTCGATGGTATTTTTAATATAAAGTAATTTTTATTACTATACATTAATCCAACTACCACCACGCATGGCCCCCTGCGGCCAACCCCAATAACCATCCAACCCCGCCCTGTGTATGATCTTTGGCCACGTGCAGTGGGAGTTGGACACAAAGGTTTGGCCTGTTGCCTGGACCTCTGGCCAACCCCTATAACTACCAAACCCGGTGGCGCTCATGGCCTTCGGACGTGCACACCAGGGGTTGGCCAAGGGGCCTGGCTGCAGGCAACCACCCAATCCCATGCTGTGCACAGCCCCTAGCCATGCACCCCACACTGCAGGCCAATCTGGGCCCCAGGGAACCTATCCCTGGGGCGGGCCTAAATATTAAATTTTTTGCGGGGGACTGCATGGCCCTCTTCCCCATGCCGATCTGAGCCCTGGGGGCCCCATGCCCTGGGGCCCAGCCTAAATATTGAATTTTTGTTGGCGAGGAGGGACCCATGCATTTAATACATGTTCCTATTTCGATCGGAAATGTATCAAATTTGTGGAAGGGACATGTTGTCTTATTTTACAATAAAGGGACAAAGTTGCCTACTCAAAGTTAATGACAAATATCACATTTAAATTCTACAGGAAAAATGTTGGAAAATGTCTATTAGAACACTTGGAAAAATGAGTGACTGAAGAGAATATTTTTTTCCTATACCTATAGCTAGAAAATGGAAGATGAAGAGTTGTAAAAGATGCCACATTTTGAACCTATCAGACTTAGGGTGGTCTTACCCCAAACCCATTGCTTTGCCCCCTGCTTTTTGCTAGAATTCATTTTGTTCAGACTTAGGACTCTGTGCACTATACCACTTGTAACCAGTGCTACAGTGCTTGTTCTCTCTCCCCTAAACATGATCAAATTGGCTTACACCTAATTGACATATTTAATTTACTGATAAATCTTTTGTACAGTGGTATACCATATGCAAGGGCCTGTAAACTAAATACTTCTATTGGGTCAGCAAAACGTATTGTGCCACCTACTTAGGTAGCCCCTTCAACCATGTCCCAGGCCTGCCATTACAGCCTGAATGCAGCTTTAAACTGCCAATTCAACTTGGCACAATAACCCCCTCGCCAAGCCTTAAACTCCCCTTTTAGTGCATATACACCACCCTAGGGTAGTCCCTAGGTAGCCCACAGGGCAGGGTGCATTGTAACTAAAACAATGGAAATATACCTGTCAGTTTTACATGTCCTTGTAGTGAAAAAATGCCTAAATTCATTTTTCATTACTGTGAAGCCTACTTTTCCCTTAGGATAACTTTGGGTTTGCCTTATTACATTTAATAAGTGCTAACTTTTGATTGGGAACAGGTAGGCATTTCATGTTTAGTGTCTGAGAAATTATAAATACAAATCCTCTTTAATGGGTAAGTCAGATTTTAATGTACAATCAATTTACAATTTTGAAAATGCCATTTTTTAGAAAGTTCAACGGTATATAAAATGATAGCCCCTACATGCATTTTGAATAGTATTTTTTCAAGCTATATAATTGATCTGTGCCTCTCAAACCCAACATTCATTGGAAATTCATTTGTAGGCATTATTCCTTATATCTATCCTCTCACTCCTTTGACTTTGGTTCTCAAATGACATATGCACCAAGACAAACATATGGCACACAAAAATATTATATAGATTTCTTGATCTGTTTCTTGAGCCAATACAAATCGTTATACCAAGACCAGACCTAATTAGTCACACAAATTACATAACTTTTTTTTTACATGTATTGACATTTTACACATGAGTTATCAACAACTCATTGGAGGTAAATGAATGCCCTCCAAGAAATCATTGGATAAAAAATTAGAGGAGGCATACCCTCCTAAACATTTGAAGATTAGATGAAGAGTATGCCCGACCACATAGGGCTCCATGGTATGTGGAAGACCATAGACTTGGAGGACATTAATTTACCTCCAACAAAAGGGAATCATTTTTTGTTAGACAAATTTTGTCTATTTGTCGATATATCAAGCAATGTATGTGTTAGATGCTAATGTTTGGAACAAAAATAGTGTAACATTTGTTGGACACTTTTGATTGTTGATCAATCACGTGTAAAATGTCAATACATGCCATGCTGCATGAGCCCTGTTACATCACTTGTACCCAGGACTACTAGAGAGACTCCAAAAGGCTAGTATGCTGGCCTCCTGTTCAGAGACTCAGAGGCAGAAAAGGCTCTCTTCATCTTGAACCAGCACCTGGACCCAGCCTGAGTGAGCACTAATCCTGCAAGTGGTGCCCTTTCAGTCCTGGACCCTTGATCTTGGTTCTAAAGGTGCCCCGATAGACAAAATCCAAAACTTGGGATTTGGAATTTTTGGGGCCAAAAACTATCCTGAGTTCTGAAACGAAGACAGAGACCAATCCGTTTGCCTATGCTCTTAAGGTGCATCACCGGTCCACCTGACTACCAAGCAGCTCCTGCTACATTCTTCTCAGCAGCACTAAATGCCATTCAGTGGTCCTTCACCAAAGGGGTATCCAGATTGGTTGAGTTCTCATTGGCTACAGCCTCCTGCCTCATCTAGCTGGAGATTTTCACGTTCCAAAAACAGTCTTAAAGCCTAATTTAGAAGTTGGCGGAGGGAATACTTCATCACATACTTGACAGATATCTCGTCCTCTGTATTACGATCCAAATAGATTAGAATGGGATTGTAATATGGTGGAGGGATATCCGTCACAATTGTGACAGACTATTTCTCTCTGCCAACTACTGAATCAGGCCCAGAGTCTGAATGTAGAACTATTTATCACAACTTCGTCCAGCAGCTTCCCGACAGTGACGCTTCCTTTTCAGACAGCGCCTGCAGCCTTGCCCCACTGAACTTTACCTTCACAGTAAATTTTGGGTGAGATTTCTTCAAAGTCAAAAGGTAAACTCTAACCATGCCTAATCCACTCTTTGTATCTGACCCATGCTCGATCGTGGTTGGCCATATTTTTTTTTACTTTAACCTGGTCTGGCATGACTAGATATTCGCGCTTGGCCCTTTGATCTTTTACATGGTCGTTTTTACCCTAACATTTTAAAATTTATAATTCTGGTTCTATTGATTTGATTTTTGTCATTTTGGTGTCAAATAATTTAATAAAATGTCCTCTATTTCTCTAAATTGGTGTGGGTATTTTCTTGTGTTGTCATTCCACTTTATTACTGTTTGCGTGCTGTATAAATAATTTGTGCATTTCCTCTAAGTTAAACCTGACTGCTTTTGTGACAAGCTACCTGAAGGTTAAGCACTCATTTATTTATTAACTTTTTATGGTTCAGATTGTCAGGAATTATTTCTGTTCCTTGACCAAGGCTAACATCCCAGTCAACCAATAACCCAATTTCTCACACCACAGTATGCAGACCTCCGGATGGTAGTCTCAAAATCCATCACAAATTAATTAAGTACATGGAAAGGTTTTGTCACAAGAAAAAGGACTACAGTCATTCCATAGATTATGTAGTAAAAGGAATTTGCTTTACCCTTGGCATGTATATACTGCAACGTTATCTTAAACTTTGGTCTATGGGGTCAAACATGTAGATATCTAGGTTCTGGCACTCATTAACTGGATTGAAGGTTACATTTAAAAAGTATCTACAATTTGTCTGTATTGGGACACTTTCTTGTGGATGTCGTCCCTGGTGCATGGATGGTCTCACTGCATTGACCTTTTTGACGATTGTCTGCCATAGCTCCATCTTCCTGGCGATGGGTGCGTGCTGGACCTGTGCCCTGAATAATTGTGGCTCGACCTTCAATATCTCATCCACCATGGTCCTTAGCTCCCTTTCTGTGAAGCGTGGGTGTTTGGGGGGTGCCATGGTGTGTTTTGTGAATGGTGTCTTGTGTGGATCTAGGCGAGGGTGCTCTTGTGTGGTTGGGTGTGTGAGTCGTGTGATGTGGCGCTCAGTGTCTGCCTGTAGTGTTATCCATCTGTCTTCTCCTATTGGCGATGCAAAGGATTGTGGGGTGTGTCTGTGAGTGTTCTATAGTGTTGTGGATGTTTGTCAGGTGTGAGGGCTTCAAACTTGCAATGTATGCATTTCTTACTGTTGGGTCCACCTGCCGCCCGTGGCGGTCTGTACCGCCAGTGGTCGTTCACCTTCCACTGACGCCACAGTGATTTGTGCTTCATTATTTGGTGGGTGGGGAGTTTGTGTGATCGGCGGTGGCGGGGTGGGAGGTCCAGCATTTCCGCCGACAAAAGTCCTGGCGGTGACTGGTGGCAGGGCGATTTTTTACAGTTTCTGATTTTTTCATCATTATATGGTGGGTTTCTGTTCACCGCCAATGGCATGCTTCTGTTTGCCGTCGCAACGGCGATCGACGGTGTTTACTGCTCTGTTCGCCGTCGCCATGGCAGTCGACGGTGTTTACTGCTGTGTTCATAATGAGGGCCATAGTGTTGAAGCAAGGATATCAGCAAACAGGGTTGATGGATCCCCTGGCTTCACAGATACTGTTCATGTTTATTAAGTGCCTGAGGTGGAGACTGGGTTGCAGACGTCTGGTAGACAGGGTGACTGCATTGAGAAATGTTCAGAACAATGCACCAAGCAGATGCGGGTAACATGCATTAAATATATGTGCCACAATAGCCTGTCATAATGTTGCAGTGTGGTATGTGTTTGTTGAACTAATCTGTCACCTAGTCCACATATCCAGATTGGCTTTACACTCCATCTCAGAGCAAGCTTTTAGCCCCAATTTGTAAGGACAATTAACTCGGCTCTTAAGACAAGACCAATAGACCATAATTTCAGAGGAACAGACAAGGACAGATTGTAACACAAAAACAGATGTTCATTGTATGTTGTGCTAAATATATCAGAATGATATGATATTAATTGAGAACAGAAATATTTAACATTGCAAGAATGCCACACTTCAAATGCTTGACATGTCTGTAATCAGATTTATTCCATATCTTATTCAATGCAGTGCTCCTGTATCTCATAAGAAATGTACATTAATTTTCTTCTTACTGTAAGATTATCCTTATTTGGGTATTTGGTAGATGCATTTTGTAGAAGAAAATATAGATCACAATTTCTAAAAAGTAATGAAAGATAACACTTTGTCAAATAACTGACCAGGTTACAAATGAATATCAATTAATAGTACTGAAGTATACTACCTCTTCATGTTTCTTTTTTCTTTTGAATGTATGGAGCTAAGAAGCTCAGTATGTCCTAAGGACTGGTGTTAAAATGGTGCATCTTCAGTGCATAGTATACCACTTCCATGTCCTTCCTTCCCATTCAAACATCTAGGATGGCTGTTTCTAGTTATAGACATCCAGAATTACCATACTATATTGTCAGTTGTGAGTTTTAAAGGTTGCAAGATAGAGCCACCTTATTATTCAAACCATTTGGTATTATTGCATTCAAATCATCCTTCCACCACACTACACACTCTGTAAATCCACACTCCATGACATATTTGAAATGTTACCAGGTTAGTGTGATGTTTTTCTCAAGGAAATGTGTGTAAGACAGAAATTAACATTTGTTTTGATGAGTGCTAAGTTTATGTATATTCAACTTCTCTGCAGTGATACTGATGGAATAGATAACTTATGACACTTCAAAAGTGGTAAAATCACACTTACTTTACTACCACTATGTAAATGTTGTATTTATTGGATGGGTAACACTGTTGCTGCAATGGTTACACAATAAACAGATACCAAGCTTTTTAGGTTTAGAATTTTTTATGAAATCATAAATGATACAATTGTATTAATTTATGTTGCAAGTCTCTTACATATGGCATTGAATCAAAAAAATGTCTATTGCTTCAATAATATTTTATCAGATTGATGCTATTCCAGGATTTTTCATCATTTCACTTCCTATTGTTTTGTGTTGAATCTCATCTTAGGTTGTGTGCATAACATGCTATTATGAAATGGAGCACTTTAGAGCACAGGGAATGCACCACAGTGTAACATAGCATTATAAAATAAAGTTTTAGTTATAAATAAAAAGGTGGATGTACTGATCATAGAGAATTAGTCCACTCAAAATAAGATACTAAACTATTCTAGTCAATTCCACATTAAGTAAAAAAACAAGTGAAAGACAAAATTAGACTGAGTTGTAAGTAGGGGGGAGTATGTGAGAGGTAGGGAGCAAATCTGAAATACATCATTCATTACATCATTCTCTATAGATGTAGACACCCACAATCCTTTTGATGGCAGTCTGCGAGAATACTTCACATCTGGAGGAGTTAGGGAGTGAAGATCAAGGGGGATAGATGAGCTAATGTGTATCTGTTACAATGTCATATTTTCTGAATGATCTTCAGATTTTCTTTACTTTTTATGGACTGTTTTGGATATTGTTACGAATCTGTGCACTGTGTCACTGCCCCCTTTAATGTTGCAGTGCTTCTACTCTATACTTGTGAAACCAATGTAACATTACTGATACCTAACTGGAAATATTTGATGTTTATTATGTCCATGGTAAGTTAGTCTAGGAAAGGCACCAGTACATTTGAATTAAATGACATGTGTGTTGAATGCAGTGCGCATTTATACTAGCTATGTTTATGACTGGAAATACAAAACTCCAGATTCATCATTATGACCTGTTTGGCTGTGACATGAAATGCTGCAGTAACATATGTCAGAGGAATGTGTTCTATCCTGTAGGAAAACTATGTTTATACATTAGATAAATCAACACAAAGTGTGCCTTGTATCCTACAAGGTTAGATAGCTATTGCATCAAAATGAGATATGTTAAATATTAAAGAAAATTATGTCCCTGTCCCCACAGTGAACAGCTACAAAAATGCTTTTATTGAATAGCTGAAGTGATATTTACCTAAGGCGCTAGTTGTAAATAAAAGTAATACTTTTTTAATGTCAGCTATGCAAATGTATTTAAGGTCCATATTATGATCTTGGTGGATACAATACTCCTTCACAAATGTGTCGGATATTCTGTCTGCCATATTTATAATGCAATTGCAATTTGGCAGACGGGATTTTCGTCACATGTGTGATGGAGTAACCCCATCTGCCAGGATCATAATCAGGCCCTAGAAGTTTCCTTTTAATAATATCAATATCTAGTTCAATGTTAAAAGGTATTTTTGATAATTATATTAGAAACATACTATGTGCCGCCAGAAGGACTGACTATAGTAAACTGGTTATATTGGTTTCTATTTGCTTGACTTGCAGCAATTAGCATCAGAATGATGTGTGAAAAGGTCTTCCTGCTAGACAATAATACTGTGAGCTCTATTAGCAGGGAGGCCAATAGAAGTAATTGCTGGCCTATTACAATAGGATAGGGAATTTCTGAGTGAACACAGACGCGGACCAGACATACGCCGGGGGCACATTCGAGTCCGTCCACACTGACCAGGAAGTAATGGGAGCTGCTGCAGCCAATCCCGGGAGGACGAACGCGGAAGCAGAACGGGTTTTAAACTTGTGCAGAATGAGTAAGGGGGGAGGGTGTTGTCTCCCGGAGGAGATGACATGGATGTGCTGGAGTGTCGGACCAGCGGACCAGAACAGACGCCAGGAAGAAGATGACTTTACGAAGAGACGCCAAGCAACCCTGGATAGAATTCGGAGGAAGGCGACAGGGAGGAGAGACGGAGCGAACAGACCGGCCACACTCTGGGAAGAGCGTGGCCCAGGCAGGTAGGGTCCTAAACCAAAGTGGGAAAAGGGGAAAACGGGAATTGGGTTTAAAGTCAGACAACAGAAGGAGGGAAGTGGGAAACTGTGGCATTTTAACCTGGGCATATTCACACTTCGATTTAGGTTTTAGTTGTACTTTTGGTTTCATTATATCACTCACTGATTCACGGGTAACTAGAGGGGATTATAAAAGAGAGAGTCTAAAAAGGGAAAATGAAGGAAAGGAAAGTTCATATATATAAAAGAAACTTAAAAAAAAAAGAGACCAGACTGGTAAAATTGGATAAAGAGACAGAAGGGTATTGAGAAGTTTTTGGAACCAATGAAAGAAAGAAAAGAAGACGGAGACACAGGGATAGAGAAAAGGCAGAAAATAGAAAGGAAGAATCTTAACGACCTAAGAACAGACATAACAGAGAGTAAAAGATAACCCCAAAACAAAGAAAAGAGAAGGACAGAAAACAGGAAAGAAAAGGGGCAGAGAAGACAGAGGGAGAGAGAAAAAGAAAGAGAGAGAGAGTAACACCAATAATACCTACCTCCTAAAACAATCATTCTGTTTTTCTTTCCTCCTATGTGCCTCCTGAGTCACCATCTGGAAAAGAAGACAGAACAAAGTGAAGAAGTTCAAGAATGAATGAGAGGAAAAAAAAGAAAAGAAAGAGAGATAAAAAGAAAGGAAAAAGAAACACTTGTATAACAAAAGACTCTATCATAACTATACAAAAAGAAATAAAAATCATAAACCACTGTAATGCCAATCAGCCTCCATTTCTCTGACTCTGTCACAGAGGCAAATGCCTTTCCTCAGGGGATTTCTCAGATATTGTCCCATCGTAGCAGATAATCTGTTCCCAGACCAGGAAGAGCGATGATACTTTCTGTTCACTGAGCAGGACCTGGGGCTAGGAACTCTGAAGAGAGAAGCTTTCCTCTTGCATATTAGACATGGGTATTAGGATATCTTGCAAGCAAACAAGACAGAAAGAGCTCTAAATATTTGATATCTGGTGGTTGGAATTCTACAGGGACTGGGCCTAAGAATGTACCCACTCAATTGCTAGTGCACTGGATAGAATGGTGCCATGGAACCATTCCATAAGTTCATCTGAACACTCCTGGACCTGGAAGACTCAGAAAAAGATGGAAGAATCCTGCCTGATCTACAAATGAAGATGTCTGAGGTGTCTCCAGCTAAAAACTTGAAATTTGAAACTGGGGACTGGTAGTGCTTTCCAAGTGGCATACTAAACCTGGCTTTTATAACACCAATGTTCTTTTTTCTTTTTGAGCTTGAACACTTTGAAAATGCAAAGCTGCGATTCATTATTTTAACCAATTTTATGTTATTTCTTTATTTATCTTTTCTTAACTGGTTTTGGGAACTTTATTGCATGTTTCTTTTTCAAGCTAACGTTGTGTGTTACTGCTTCAACCAATCACACTTTTTTCTGGTGAAAAGTCTGTTCCTTGGAGCAAGGGAAAGTCACTTTTTACATAGTCACCTCAGAATGTTTGGACTGATGGTGCTGATTTCATGGACTTTTTGAAGTGTATGTACATTGTTCCCTAAAAACTTGTAGAATTGTCTAAACCCTGATTAGCATATCTAACTTGCTTTTAAGTACCTAGTATACAGTACTCTGTGTATTCAGGACCTGTAAGATAAATGTCACTAGTGACCTGCAGCTCTTATTGTGCCACCACTGAATTGATGACTGAAAACATGACTCCAAGCCTGCCATTTCAGCCTTGCTGTGCAGTTTTAAAACTGAATAATCAACCTGGCAAAATAAATCTTTTGCCAGGCCTAAATCTTCCCTTTTAATACTTAGAATTTACTCTGAAGGTAGGGTTTAAGGGCTCATTGCGTAGGGTGAATGGGATTTAAAAGTAGGACATATATACAAAACTTTAATATTTCCTGGCAATCAACAAAGGCATTTTTTTACTGTATTACATTATAACAGCTCATAATGTATACCATCAGTTTGAGGATAGTTAGAACAGTGATTCAATGAGTTAATAATCCAACATGATGGCAAAGTCAGATTTCTATTAAAAGCACAGAAGATACCGTTAGACCTAGAAGGACAGGGTACATAATACTTTAAAACAACACAGTTCCTTCTAGGTATCATTTAGTAAATTATTCAAAAATAATTAATTACTGCCACTTATTTCAATCAAGCAAACAGTGTATGTAAAAATAGAATAACATACAATCATCCTTTATATACAGAGTCATCAAAAACAACAAATAACTCAGAATTCAAACATGTACAAAAGGATCCACATTAAGCAGTGCCTCTGTGCAAAGTGATCATACAGTGCAGGTGGGTGCAGTGATGAAGACAAAAATATGATAAAAAATGAGCTGGTAGACAATGTGATCGTCAGCTGAAGGGCTCATACATCAAATACTGCAGCTCCTAATTGACCATCTTCTTAGTAGACTGTGGCCCTCATTCTGACCTTGGCGGTCGGCGGAGAGGCGGCGGTCGGACCGCGAACAGACCGGCGGTCAGAAAAATGGCATTCTGACCGCGGCGGTCACCGCCGCGATCGACCGCCACTTCCCCACTCCGACCGCCACGGCGGTCATGACCGCCGGGCTGGAGTTTGCGCACTCCGGCCCGGCGGTCGTCCCAAGACCGCCAACGGTATCATGACCCTGCCTACCGCCGCGGTTTCTGGCGGTCGGGAACCGCCATGCGAACCATGGCGGTAAGCACTATCGGGGCCAGGGAATTCCTTCCCTGGCACTGATAGGGGTCTCCCCCACCCCCCACTACCCACCCGAGTCCTCCCCCACACCCTCCACCCCCCTGCCACCCCCAGAGGTGGTACGAACCCCTTCCCCACCCCCACCCCGACATGCACATACATGCACCCCGACATGCACACACCCCCAACATGCACATATACACACCCCCTACACACACATACACAACGGGGACACATACCCGCACACATACATGCAGACATGCGCACCTGCCGAACAGCACACATTACCAATAGACACAGCAGCACCCCCCGCCCGCATACACGCACTCACACACCCCCTCTACACACTCACACGCACACCCCCATGCACGCCCTCATCACACAACACCCCCCCTCCCCCTCCCCTCACGGACAGTCAACTTACCTTGTGCGTTGGTCCTCCGGGAGGCGACGGGAGCCATGGGGAGGTGACCGCCAACAGAACACCGCCACACAGATATGTGGGTCGTAATTCTGTGGGCGGTGTTCTGCTGGCGTGGCGGTGGAGGTTGACCAGTCTCCACTTTTCCGCCGACCGCCAGTGTGGCTGCTGGCGGTTTCCCGGCGGAACGCTCCCAGCGGTCGGAATGCGCACAGCGGCATACCGCCGCGGTCGGCGGTCTTCACCGCGGCGGTAACTCGGCGGTCTCGCGAAAAGACCGCCAAGGTCAGAATGAGGGCCTGTGTCTGTGCTCACTGATGCTGTTTGAACCCTTTGAAGAAAGTTAGATGGTTATCATGAGGATGAAGATTACTTGCAGAACTTAAGTAGATTTTCTAAAAGGAAAGGGTGTAGTCTTTAAAACTAAATTAACCACGAGGCATGTAAAAATAATCGAGACCTGCTAGGATGCTTATCATTATTCAAATCACTTGTGACAAAGTGTCCTTGCAACAAAACCATTAGGTGTTAGCAATCAGAATTTAGACTACAAAAAGGTGGGAAGGTGGTATAAGGTGTAGTGCAGAGCACATTCCATTCATCTTACAGAGGGAAGCAAAGGAAATGTCCTGAATGTGCAAAATTATATGGAAATTAAACAAGGGGTACTAATGTAAACGTTCAATAGAAAACTGGTGTTGTGAAGTGCCCTTTATGGATGGTCAACCCCATTACCCCCCAGTTTTTTGCTGCTTGATGCTGTCGTTTTTTATCAGAAAGTGTACTGAGCCCTGCTAATCAGACCTTAGTGCCAGTGCTCTCTCCCTTAAATTGCAGTATCATTTGGTAAACCCAATTGGCAAGGCCCTAGTAAATGGTACCGGTAGTACCGATGGCAGGGATGGTAAAGGGGTCACTTGGGCTGCAGCACTGATTGTGCCCCCCTGATTTACCTGAGCAAAAGCAAAGCCTATAGATCGGCCATGTCAGCCTACATGAGCAGTTTGCCTGCTCGAGTTTGATTTACCCATACCGGGTCCAGACAGTGCCCCTTCACTGCCCTTAGCAGAGGTCAGTCATCCCTAGAGGCAGGGTGTGCTGTGTTATGAGTGTGGACATATATGGCCCTGTGATAGCATTTAAAACTTAATGGTACCTCAAGTGACCAGCAGTCCCTAGGATAACATAGGCTGACACCCGGGCAGACCCCAGATGTCCTGCTCTATGATGGCCCAACCAAATTCCCCTATGGTTAGTGTCAAACACTGTGGTTTTTAACCCTGAACATGATTTATGTGCCCAGGTTTACCTAGCATGTACCTAGGTGGCATCCTCAGAGGACGTCCACTAAGTTTGCCATCTTTCTTGTGCGGTCTGCCCCCTGCTTGTTGTGCTAGCACTTCACCGGGATGGAGACAAAGGACGTGGGCGGGAAGGAGGTCACACCTATTCCCTTCAAGGATGGCTAGTGTTTACAGTATTCAAGGTGGAGAGCCTCAAAGGCTTTTCATCTTCCTTGATATGTGATATCTTGTCCCCTACTATGTTCAAGCTGACAGGCAGGAAAATTAGGTAGTCAGGAGGCATACGCACCCAGAAGGCTAGCCACACACCTAGGGGGAATTTGGAGGTCTGTACAGCTGAGGAATGTTTTTGTCATCATGGTAAACCCTGAATTAGAGGGTTCTGGGTAGAAAAGTTACCTACTCCCACAGGGAGTCATCACTACAGAGACGGGCTAGCCCCATGGATCAGTAGCCCTTTGGCCACAGCCCCCACATCATTAACACCTCCTAAATTAGAATTTAAGGAGCTCCCCTGGCACCAAAATCTCAGTCCTGACATTGAATTTGAGAAGAGGGACAGAGAAGATGCCATCATCAACAACAGGACTCTGGATTCTGCCCTAGAGCAAAGATAGGACATGTAAGTGCCTTGAAGGGACCATATACTGGAACTGTGTGTTCCACGTGTGCCCAAGGCAAACGTTCATTGCTCCCTGCAAGAAGGACTCCGGTGGATGCCAGAAACTTAAGCAGATCCCCTGATTGGTAGAACGAGTCACCTGCAACCTGCAGAAGAATCATTGATCTGTTTCACAAGAAGTGCAACCCATCAGGCTCCTGTTACGTGAGCCCAAACAAAGTGGGTGACCTGCACCCTGGGAGCTTAGTGAGGCTCACACCATGTTTCAAGCTTCTACACCACTCCAGTCGACCTCCAGCCAATGAAGTACCAGTGGATTAGTGTCGCCACCCTTCCTGGACATCATCAACTCCAAAGCTACTCCCAGCAATAGTGACCGACATCAGCAACAACCCCACTGCTGAGATCCTGCACCCTGAAGAAGGTTACTTTGGCTAAGTGGCAAAGCATCTGTGGCAGATCCCTCCCACAATTGACAGTTCCAAAGCTACCTCTGCACCTGGAGCCACCAGATATAGTAGTGAAGTTCTAGCTGTGGATTTCAGTTCCTGGGAGCCCAAAGGCCTCCACTGTCTGAAGGAGAGTATAAATCCACTGCCAAGTGTGCTTTTGTCAAGTATTGCAATTTTGACAGCACCCACGGATCCAGTCATCACCGAGGATAGCCAGAGCACATCTGCCCCTGGACTCCCTGGGCACAGTAATGAAATACTGAGACTTGGTCTAGGGATCTGCAAAACCTTAACCCCAGGTGGGTTCCAAGGAACTCACCTCACAAGTGACCAATTGCATACTGTTTTTTCTCACATTGACCGAAATAATAGATTTTCTCATTTCTGCAAAAGTATGATTTGTTTAGTTCTTCAAAATTGATGACTCTGGTTATCTGCAACTTGGTTTTGGTGTCTAAAATTATATACAAATGTGTTTTATTTTTTATAAAATGATGCCAAATTTCTTTCGAGTCATGTCAATTATGTATTGTCCATTTTGGTTCTGTGGCATGCTTAACACATGTTCTTCTAAGTAACCTGACTGCTCGTTGCCACTATACCAAGACTGAGCTAAGGTTTAGTGGTATGAATCTGAGGTCCACTTTGAGGTAACGTGCTAGTATCACAAGGTAAAACCCCCAGTTATGCCACATAATACTGCCACCTTGCTACAGCTGGAAATTCACTTACCTGGGGCAGTACACAGGGCCTCATTACGACCCTGGCGGGCGGCGGAGGCCGCCCGCCAGGATGCCGCCCTCCATAATACCGCTCCGCGGTCAGAAGACCGCGGAGGGTATTATGAGTTTTTCCCTGGGCTGGCGGGCGGTCTCCAAAAGACCGCCCGCCAGCCCAGGGAAAAACTCCCTTCCCACGAGGATGCCGGCTCGTAATCGAGCCGGCGGAGTGGGAAGGTGCGACGGGTGCATTTGCACCCGTCGCGTATTTCACTGTCTGCCAAGCAGACAGTGAAATACTTGTAGGGGCCCCCAGGGGCCCCGCGACTCCCCCTCCCGCCATCCGGTTCCCGGCGGGAGAACCGCCAGGAACTGGATGGCGGGAGGGGGAGTCGGAATCCCCAAGCCGGCGCAGCAAGCTGCGCCGGCTTGGAGGATTCCTGGGGGCAGCGGGAAACCGGCGGGAGACCGCCGGTTTCCCTTTACTGACCGCGGCTAAGCCGCCACGGTCAGAATGCCCCGCGGGGCACCGCCGGCCTGTCGGCGGTGCCACCGCGTCCCGCGGCCCTGGTTGGAGGAAATCCGCCAGGGTCGTAATGAGGCCCACAGTGTCTAGGCAAGGTGAATACAGGAATTGGTGACTCAGGAGTACTTACCAAACCAGAAGGAAGGAACCCACCAGCTCATTTGAGGGCAAATATAAGCCATGCCTGGGAGTTTAATCAACTTCAAAAGTTCAATGAAAAATAATCAGTCAGGCTGGGCATTAGATGAGGAAGAAATCCTAATGACAACGCATCCATATAGGAATGTAAGTGATACGGAGGTGGCAGTGGCTAAAAAAACTCTGAGTACCTCTGCATATTAAAGATAGAAAGGGAAAAATAGGATAAAGGGGGGGGTTAAAATGTAAGCCGCCACGTTGGAAAAGGGTATTTGGGAAATAGATGGCGGATAGTTGATGTGGTCACAATTTGTCACTCGCTGCTAAGCCCGCCACTTACTGAAGTTCATCAATGAGCCTGATTTGTTGAGACTCACTGTCCCACCTGTAATGGATGCAGCTGATCCTTCTGTTCACCTCCGGTATATACCACACCTCTCCCTGGAAGATACAGCTTCACTGATCAGTATCTGTTGCTGTGTAGGTGCCAGTCAAGCATGCAAGAGCCCACCCAACCCAAGGAGGCTGTGGGCGCAGTCCATGAATACCCCAGTACAGATTGCCTGCCATAGCTCAAAGAGAGAGGCAGGGAGGTGGTCAATGGAGGGCAATCTATCTCCAAATTCCTGGCACCTTAGACTGACAGCTCCCTGCTTTCTCAGGATTTGCTGGAGCTGGGTGTACTATCAGAAGAGACTACGCCTTTGGCTCAGGTTAATAGAAGCCCCATGGGGGAGGAATTTGCTCCATACATTCTGCCTTCATGTGAACGTCCTGGCTGAAGGCCATGCGGCATCTTTGTCTCAACCAGAAATCTAACTGACGCTACCTTGGAAGGTTACATTGTACCTCCTAGTGACTGTGCACTTTCTACTAATCATATTGAAACAGTTTCTGATGTATTGGGCACTATAGCAATTTTGTTGCCTGAAAGAGCTGAAGGGGCTGGTTCTAGCAATTCGTTTTTGAAAAATCCATTGGATGTGGCCAGGGAACTTGAAGGTTCTGATCTGCCAGATTTGTTTAATTCTGTTTCTGGTTTTAGTAACAATGGGGAAGATGGGGAATGCACTGCCCCCATATCTGAAAATGTTTATCTGGCCACCTTGATAAAAACAAAACAAGATGCCCAGATTGAACATATAGCATCTGATACAAGGGACGATCCCTCCCCCAAATCTATTACGGCTGGCTCCCAGAGCAGGAGTAAGGGAGGAGGTAACTGTCCTTCCAAAGGCACTGACAAAGGCAAGTCTAAGCAGAAGCCTCAAACTCTAGGGAACGTGACCCAACTGAGGCTCATCCTAAATCCAATCACCTACGGCAGTGGGTTATCCCCAACCCAAAGAAGAATATAATGCCCTCAGCAATGGGCAGCAGCATGGGTGGTTACCCAAAGGACATAAGTCAGCCATTTGGGAGTGGTATCAGTGAGCAGGAACCTGAACTCAAATCTAATTCTAGACCCAATCAATCTAGCTCACACATGTAGGACAAGCCCACTTGAAAATTCCAAGTAGCTCTGAGAGGGAGCCATTGACTGATTCTGCTGTACCTGAACAACCAATTAATAGCCTTTGGTCTCTCCTAATCAGTAAAAGCCCAGCAGCTATCTCGACTGGTAGTCTAGGTGATGTAAGCTCCGTAAACACTGACCTTGTAGCTACATTGACCACCGAACCCACATTATCAACAATATTGCAACCATTGCAGACCCAACGCTCTGAGGCAGTCCATCATTACGCTCAGGCACGAGTGGACAATCTCCAGCTACAACATTCATTGGCTGTAATTACAGCAAAGATTTCAACTCTTACCTCTCAGGTCACAGAGCTGCAATAGAGAGTGGCAATCATGGAAGAGGCCAGATCAGCCACTGCTAAAGATGTCAGAGAACATGATGGTCTGCTTACCAAGGTCCAATCTAAGGTTGAGGACCTGGAGAACCAACAGCATGGCAACAATCTTAAGGTCTTTGGGATCCCAGAAGGAAAGGAGGGGGATGACCCACAGCAATTCGTTGTGCAGCTGTTCACAAGAGGTTTCCCGAATTGTCAGATTGAGCTATAGACTCCTAAATCCAATGTGCTCATTAACTTCCACTGCATGTGGACTACCTCAAAAGTAACAAAAGCTCAACCTCAGCCAATCCTGATAGTCATAAGCATGTTTTACTTAGATAAGCAATTTATTTGAGGGCTCACCCTGCGGCCCTGATCTCAGCCAATTTTTTTCATATAGTCCAACATTTGGTCTTGTGTTATAATTGTCCATGTATTTGCTTAGTTTGAAACAATTTGATGGCTCTCACAAATACTACCACTTGGGGTAGTTATGCTAATACTTCTCTGTTGGGTTTCTGCTTTCTGCTTAAGGCTGGCCTGGGGAAAGAATGTTTTTTTCTGAGTACATTATGGGCTGTCATGGTGACCAGACAGGCCTTAAGGGTGGGATGATTTTTCTTCCACTGTCAAGGTTGTGGTTGCTGGTGTTGGGTTTAGGCACATTTTCTAGCTTTTTTGGGGGGGGGGTTTGAGAAAATGAGCAGCACTACTCACAGTCCTTTCCTTAATAAGCGTGTAATTTTTTAACATTATTTGACCTTTGCAGAATCCACAGCTGATGGTGATAGATGTTTCTGATGACACAATTTAGGGTAGTGTTTTGGAATGACGCTTGCCTTAACCGACAATTGAAGCACCAAATAGTTAAGGAAGAAATTGCTGCCTATATTCCCCATATAGTATATTGAACCGAGACACATCTCACTTACAATGATCGCTCCCTCTTGAGGCAGCTGGGGTAACACCAATCAAACTGTTTCTACCCACGGGGTCGCTATCCTACGTAGCAGCCACTTGGACTGTACTGTTCTTAAAGCATCCTCTGACTTTAAGGGTAAGTGGTTGATTGCCCAATTATTGGTCTTTGAGAAAAATTTGACTATATGGGCATTATATGGCCCTAATACAGATGACGCCAGGCTGTTCGATCAGCTGACTGACTTTAATTGCGTTATCAATTACTTGATTGATACTACTAATCATAAGACCTGCTATTGTGTGGTCAAAACCAGGGCTTCAATTCTTAAGATACTTCGGGTTCATGGTCTGGTAGATCTATGGAAGACTCTTTATCATGCGTGGCCAGGCTTCATATACTTTTCTGTACCTCACCCACAATACTCCAGAATGCATATGGTATTTTTGGACCAGCAGCTTATTCAATGTGCCTTAAAATTATCTCTGATCCCAGCCTAGTGCTGATATCAATGGAGTTACCAGCCATTAGTATAGAGGAACACTGTTTTACTCTTCCACACTAGTTTCTTTTTCACCCTAGTTTTATAACCCATATGACTGATTACTTAAAGGATTTTGTGGCAGTGAATCAGGACTTGGCCCCACCCCATCTTGTATAGGATGCAAAGAAGGCCTATGTCTGAGGGGCTCCTCTTCAGTTTATTGTGGAAGTAAATAAGCATGGTAAGGGGGTGTCCTCCAAGCTCTGGACACAAACATTGGTGGCAAAATCTCAGCATGGCCAAACTATCAGGGAGAGGAACCCTGATGAGTATTTGATCTATCTCCAGTTGGTCAATTTACACTCCCCACTAGATCATAATCTTTTTGAAAACGTGGCCGCTGACTATTATAATCATCGGACTCTTCAGTATGAATATGGGAGAATATTGGTTGGGTCCTATGTAAGAAGTTGGCTCTGTATGTGCTATTTCAAAGTAAGGAATAGCATGCACAGAGTCCAAGGGTTCCCCTTAGAGGTAAAATAGTGGTAAAAATAGATAATACTAATGCTCTATTTTGTGGTAGTGTGGTCGAGCAGTAGGCTTATCCAAGGAGTAGTGTTAAGCATTTGTTGTACATACACATAGACAATAAATGAGGTACACACACTCAGAGACAAATCCAGCCAATAGGTTTTGTTATAGAAAAATATCTTTTCTTAGTTTATTTTAAGAACCACAGGTTCAAATTCTACATGTAATATCTCATTTGAAAGGTATTGCAGGTAAGTACTTTAGGAACTTCAAATCATCAAAATTGCATGAATACTTTTCAAATTATTCACAAATAGCTGTTTTAAAAGCGGACACTTAGTGCAATTTTCACAGTTCCTAGGGGAGGTAAGTATTTGTTAGGTTAACCAGGTAAGTAAGACACTTACAGGGCTTAGTTCTTGGTCCAAGGTAGCCCACCGTTGGGGGTTCAGAGCAACCCCAAAGTCACCACACCAGCAGCTCAGGGCCGGTCAGGTGCAGAGTTCAAAGTGGTGCCCAAAACGCATAGGCTAGAATGGAGAGAAGGGGGTGCCCCGGTTCCGGTCTGCTTGCAGGTAAGTACCCGCGTCTTCGGAGGGCAGACCAGGGGGGTTTTGTAGGGCACCGGGGGGGACACAAGTCCACACAGAAATTTCACCCTCAGCGGCGCGGGGGCGGCCGGGTGCAGTGTAGAAACAAGCGTCGGGTTCGCAAGGTTAGTCTATGAGAGATCTCGGGATCTCTTCAGCGCTGCAGGCAGGCAAGGGGGGGATTCCTCGGGGAAACCTCCACTTGGGCAAGGGAGAGGGACTCCTGGGGGTCACTTCTCCAGTGAAAGTCCGGTCCTTCAGGTCCTGGGGGCTGCGGGTGCAGGGTCTCTCCCAGGCGTCGGGACTTTAGGTTCAAAGAGTCGCGGTCAGGGGAAGCCTCGGGATTCCCTCTGCAGGCGGCGCTGTGGGGGCTCAGGGGGGACAGGTTTTGGTACTCACAGTATCAGAGTAGTCCTGGGGTCCCTCCTGAGGTGTCGGATCTCCACCAGCCGAGTCGGGGTCGCCGGGTGCAGTGTTGCAAGTCTCACGCTTCTTGCGGGGAGCTTGCAGGGTTCTTTAAAGGCTGCTGGAAACAAAGTTGCAGCCTTTCTTGGAGCAGGTCCGCTGTCCTCGGGAGTTTCTTGTCTTTTCGAAGCAGGGGCAGTCCTCAGAGGATGTCGAGGTCGCTGGTCCCTTTGGAAGGCGTCGCTGGAGCAGGATCTTTGGAAGGCAGGAGACAGGCCGGTGAGTTTCTGGAGCCAAGGCAGTTGTCGTCTTCTGGTCTTCCTCTGCAGGGGTTTTCAGCTAGGCAGTCCTTCTTCTTGTAGTTGCAGGAATCTAATTTTCTAGGGTTCAGGGTAGCCCTTAAATACTAAATTTAAGGGCGTGTTTAGGTCTGGGGGGTTAGTAGCCAATGGCTACTAGCCCTGAGGGTGGGTACACCCTCTTTGTGCCTCCTCCCAAGGGGAGGGGGTCACAATCCTAACCCTATTGGGGGAATCCTCCATCTGCAAGATGGAGGATTTCTAAAAGTCAGAGTCACCTCAGCTCAGGACACCTTAGGGGCTGTCCTGACTGGCCAGTGACTCCTCCTTGTTGCTTTCTTTGTTCCCTCCAGCCTTGCCGCCAAAAGTGGGGGCCGTGGCCGGAGGGGGCGGGCAACTCCACTAAGCTGGAGTGCCCTGCTGGGCTGTGACAAAGGGGTGAGCCTTTGAGGCTCACCGCCAGGTGTCACAGCTCCTGCCTGGGGGAGGTGTTAGCATCTCCACCCAGTGCAGGCTTTGTTACTGGCCTCAGAGTGACAAAGGCACTCTCCCCATGGGGCCAGCAACATGTCTCTGGTGTGGCAGGCTGCTGGAACTAGTCAGCCTACACAGACAGTCGGTTAAGTTTCAGGGGGCACCTCTAAGGTGCCCTCTGTGGTGTATTTTACAATAAAATGTACACTGGCATCAGTGTGCATTTATTGTGCTGAGAAGTTTGATACCAAACTTCCCAGTTTTCAGTGTAGCCATTATGGTGCTGTGGAGTTCGTGTAAAACAGACTCCCAGACCATATACTCTTATGGCTACCCTGCACTTACAATGTCTAAGGTTTTGCTTAGACACTGTAGGGGCACAGTGCTCATGCACTGGTACCCTCTCCTATGGTATAGTGCACCCTGCCTTAGGGCTGTAAGGCCTGCTAGAGGGGTGTCTTACCTATACTGCATAGGCAGTGAGAGGCTGGCATGGCACCCTGAGGGGAGTGCCATGTCGACTTACTCATTTTGTTCTCACCAGCACACACAGGCTTGTAAGCAGTGTGTCTGTGCTGAGTGAGGGGTCTCTAGGGTGGCATAATACATGCTACAGCCCTTAGAGACCTTCCCTGGCATCAGGGCCCTTGGTACCAGAGGTACCAGTTACAAGGGACTTATCTGGATGCCAGGGTGTGCCAATTGTGGAAACAATGGTACATTTTAGGTGAAAGAACACTGGTGCTGGGGCCTGGTTAGCAGGGTCCCAGCACACTTCTTAGTCAAGTCAGCATCAGTATCAGGCAAAAAGTGGGGGGTAACTGCAACAGGGAGCCATTTCTTTACACAAGCCCCCCCCAGCCCACAGGCCAGGAGACTCAGCCAACGCTGGAAGAGTCTTCCTAGTCTGTCAGGCGAGGAAGAGTAGAGGAAATGGCTGGTTTGTTGCAGGGCCTACTCTGCCTTACATCCTCCTGTTCAGGTCATTCCCTCTGGGGAACTGACCCACTTCCACAGTGATAGGACCTAGTCTGAACTGCCTCTTGTCTGTGCTTTTTATGTCTTCACCCATTCTCTCTATTTTGAGGTCAGAGGTATCCACCTCTGCTAATCTTATCTTAGCCAGGGTCACCCCTAGCTTACCCAAAGAGGTTACCCAGAGCTGGAGTAACCCCACCATGACCAACAGGGTCAGGGGGCCTAACTTGTTATTTGGCATGGGGTCAGACCACCATGCCAAGGATAGTGCAGCCATAAAGGCTAACACCCAGCAGAGGCCACTGACAGCTGTTAGTGCCCAGAACCACACCTTTAGCTCTTCACCTACAAGGGAAGGGGCTAAGTTACAGGCTTCTTTGGGTTCAGGGTGCCTGTCTGCTGTATTAGAGTGGGGGGTTACCACATCTTGTAGTAAACACCCTTCTTCCACTCTTTCTTCTGTTAGCTGAGGAGCCACCCACTCAGGCTTAACAGTTGCCTGACTAGCCAGGACTTCTTGTGGGTCAGGTTGGACTTTATCAGAGCCATTTTTGGAGTTCTCCCCTACTGGAGCAGAATCTCCTTGGCTTGCTGGAACCTTGGCTAAAGGTTGTCCACCTTTCCTACTCTGTTTCCTTTTCTTTTTCCTCTGGGGCCTACTTGCATTTACTGCAGAGGCAGGCACTCCAGAATCCTTGGGAGAGGACTGGCCCTGGACCAGTTCTTCTCTTAGGCTCTGACTAACCTCTGGGTAGTCATTTCCAAGGAGACAATCAAGGGGGAGGTCTGTACTGACTACCACCCTTCTCCAGCTAAAAGTTCCACCCACTTCTATGGGCACAAGAGCCACAGGCCTATTAGTGACCCTGTCTGGGCTAACTCTTACTCTGGCCATCTCACCTGGGATGTACTGGTTTGAGAGCACCAGCCTGTCATGCACAATAGTGTGACTGGCACAAGTGTCTCTCAGGGCAGTGGCTGGGATTCCATTCACCTGTAGGTGGTGGAAGTGTCTACTTCCCTCTGGAATCTCCAACTCACCTGTTGGGCCCATTTTCCAGTTGAAAGCTATGAAGACCTCCTCATCTGAGGAGTCATCTCCAATGGCTACACTGGTTACCCCTGGAATTTTGTTCTGGGGTTTGTTTTTGGGACAAGAAGTGTCCTTGGTGTGGTGCCCAGACTGTTTACAGTTGTGGCACCATGCCTTAGTGGCATCCCAGTTCTTACCCTGGTACCCACCTTTGTTTTGGGTTGTGTCTTGGGGCCCACCCACCTGTTCTGGTTTTTGGGGGCCTACAGAGGACTCTTTTTCTTTGTTTCTAGTGTCACCCACTTTCTCCTGGGGAGTTTTTGTAACCCCTTTCTTTTGGTCACCCCCAGTGGAAGTTTTGGTTACCCTAGTCTTGACCCAGTGGTCTGCCTTCTTTCCCAATTCTTGGGGAGAAATTGGACCTAGGTCTACCAGATACTGATGCAACTTTTCATTGAAGCAGTTACTTAAAATGTGTTCTTTCATAAACAAATTATAAAGCCCAACATAGTCACACACTTCATTTCCAGTTAACCAACCATCTAGTGTTTTTACTGAGTAGTCTACAAAATCAACCCAGGTCTGGCTCGAGGATTTTTGAGCCCCCCTGAATCTAATTCTATACTCCTCAGTGGAGAATCCAAAGCCCTCAATCAGGGTACCCTTCATGAGGTCATAAGATTCTGCATCTTTTCCAGAGAGTGTGAGGAGTCTATCCCTACACTTTCCAGTGAACATTTCCCAAAGGAGAGCACCCCAGTGAGATCTGTTTACTTTTCTGGTTACACAAGCCCTCTCAAAAGCTGTGAACCATTTGGTGATGTCATCACCATCTTCATATTTTGTTACAATCCCTTTGGGGATTTTTAGGATGTCAGGAGAATCTCTGACCCTATTTAAGTTGCTGCCACCATCGATGGGTCCTAGGCCCATCTCTTGTCTTTCCCTCTCTATGGCTAGGATCTGTCTTTCCAAAGCCAATCTTTTGGCCATCCTGGCTAACTGGATGTCCTCTTCACTGGGGCTATCCTCAGTGATTTCAGAGGTGTTGGTCTCTCCTGTGAGGGAACCAGCATCTCTGACTATTATTTTTGGAGTCAGGGTTTGAGGGACCCTGTTCTCCCTAGATAGGATTGGTAGGGGGGAATTTTCCTCCAAGTCACTATCCTCTTCCTCTGAGTTGCCACCCTCAGAGGGGTTGGCCTTTTCAAACTCTGCCAAAAGCTCCTGGAGCTGTATTTTGGTAGGTTTGGGGCCCATTGTTATTTTCTTTATTTTACAGAGTGATCTTAGCTCCCTCATCTTAAGATGGAGGTAAGGTGTGGTGTCGAGTTCCACCACAGTCACATCTGTGCTAGACATTTTGCTTCTAAAAGTTGGAATACTTTTTAAGAATCTACAACTGGTTCTAGAATCTAATTCAAACTTTTACAAACTTTTAAACTCTAAAAGAAATGCTAAACAGGATCTAACACAAGGCCCTAGCAGGTCTTTTAAGAATTTAGAAAACTTTTCAAATTGCAAAAATCAATTTCTAATGACAATTTTGGAATTTGTCGTGTGATCAGGTATTGGCTGAGTAGTCCAGCAAATGCAAAGTCTTGTACCCCACCGCTGATCCACCAATGTAAGAAGTTGGCTCTGTATGTGCTATTTCAAAGTAAGGAATAGCATGCACAGAGTCCAAGGGTTCCCCTTAGAGGTAAAATAGTGGTAAAAATAGATAATACTAATGCTCTATTTTGTGGTAGTGTGGTCGAGCAGTAGGCTTATCCAAGGAGTAGTGTTAAGCATTTGTTGTACATACACATAGACAATAAATGAGGTACACACACTCAGAGACAAATCCAGCCAATAGGTTTTGTTATAGAAAAATATCTTTTCTTAGTTTATTTTAAGAACCACAGGTTCAAATTCTACATGTAATATCTCATTTGAAAGGTATTGCAGGTAAGTACTTTAGGAACTTCAAATCATCAAAATTGCATGTATACTTTTCAAATTATTCACAAATAGCTGTTTTAAAAGCGGACACAGTGCAATTTTCACAGTTCCTAGGGGAGGTAAGTATTTGTTAGGTTAACCAGGTAAGTAAGACACTTACAGGGCTTAGTTCTTGGTCCAAGGTAGCCCACCGTTGGGGGTTCAGAGCAACCCCAAAGTCACCACACCAGCAGCTCAGGGCCGGTCAGGTGCAGAGTTCAAAGTGGTGCCCAAAACGCATAGGCTAGAATGGAGAGAAGGGGGTGCCCCGGTTCCGGTCTGCTTGCAGGTAAGTACCCGCGTCTTCGGAGGGCAGACCAGGGGGGTTTTGTAGGGCACCGGGGGGGACACAAGTCCACACAGAAATTTCACCCTCAGCGGCGCGGGGGCGGCCGGGTGCAGTGTAGAAACAAGCGTCGGGTTCGCAAGGTTAGTCTATGAGAGATCTCGGGATCTCTTCAGCGCTGCAGGCAGGCAAGGGGGGGATTCCTCGGGGAAACCTCCACTTGGGCAAGGGAGAGGGACTCCTGGGGGTCACTTCTCCAGTGAAAGTCCGGTCCTTCAGGTCCTGGGGGCTGCGGGTGCAGGGTCTCTCCCAGGCGTCGGGACTTTAGGTTCAAAGAGTCGCGGTCAGGGGAAGCCTCGGGATTCCCTCTGCAGGCGGCGCTGTGGGGGCTCAGGGGGGACAGGTTTTGGTACTCACAGTATCAGAGTAGTCCTGGGGTCCCTCCTGAGGTGTCGGATCTCCACCAGCCGAGTCGGGGTCGCCGGGTGCAGTGTTGCAAGTCTCACGCTTCTTGCGGGGAGCTTGCAGGGTTCTTTAAAGGCTGCTGGAAACAAAGTTGCAGCCTTTCTTGGAGCAGGTCCGCTGTCCTCGGGAGTTTCTTGTCTTTTCGAAGCAGGGGCAGTCCTCAGAGGATGTCGAGGTCGCTGGTCCCTTTGGAAGGCGTCGCTGGAGCAGGATCTTTGGAAGGCAGGAGACAGGCCGGTGAGTTTCTGGAGCCAAGGCAGTTGTCGTCTTCTGGTCTTCCTCTGCAGGGGTTTTCAGCTAGGCAGTCCTTCTTCTTGTAGTTGCAGGAATCTAATTTTCTAGGGTTCAGGGTAGCCCTTAAATACTAAATTTAAGGGCGTGTTTAGGTCTGGGGGGTTAGTAGCCAATGGCTACTAGCCCTGAGGGTGGGTACACCCTCTTTGTGCCTCCTCCCAAGGGGAGGGGGTCACAATCCTAACCCTATTGGGGGAATCCTCCATCTGCAAGATGGAGGATTTCTAAAAGTCAGAGTCACCTCAGCTCAGGACACCTTAGGGGCTGTCCTGACTGGCCAGTGACTCCTCCTTGTTGCTTTCTTTGTTCCCTCCAGCCTTGCCGCCAAAAGTGGGGGCCGTGGCCGGAGGGGGCGGGCAACTCCACTAAGCTGGAGTGCCCTGCTGGGCTGTGACAAAGGGGTGAGCCTTTGAGGCTCACCGCCAGGTGTCACAGCTCCTGCCTGGGGGAGGTGTTAGCATCTCCACCCAGTGCAGGCTTTGTTACTGGCCTCAGAGTGACAAAGGCACTCTCCCCATGGGGCCAGCAACATGTCTCTGGTGTGGCAGGCTGCTGGAACTAGTCAGCCTACACAGACAGTCGGTTAAGTTTCAGGGGGCACCTCTAAGGTGCCCTCTGTGGTGTATTTTACAATAAAATGTACACTGGCATCAGTGTGCATTTATTGTGCTGAGAAGTTTGATACCAAACTTCCCAGTTTTCAGTGTAGCCATTATGGTGCTGTGGAGTTCGTGTAAAACAGACTCCCAGACCATATACTCTTATGGCTACCCTGCACTTACAATGTCTAAGGTTTTGCTTAGACACTGTAGGGGCACAGTGCTCATGCACTGGTACCCTCACCTATGGTATAGTGCACCCTGCCTTAGGGCTGTAAGGCCTGCTAGAGGGGTGTCTTACCTATACTGCATAGGCAGTGAGAGGCTGGCATGGCACCCTGAGGGGAGTGCCATGTCGACTTACTCATTTTGTTCTCACCAGCACACACAGGCTTGTAAGCAGTGTGTCTGTGCTGAGTGAGGGGTCTCTAGGGTGGCATAATACATGCTACAGCCCTTAGAGACCTTCCCTGGCATCAGGGCCCTTGGTACCAGAGGTACCAGTTACAAGGGACTTATCTGGATGCCAGGGTGTGCCAATTGTGGAAACAATGGTACATTTTAGGTGAAAGAACACTGGTGCTGGGGCCTGGTTAGCAGGGTCCCAGCACACTTCTTAGTCAAGTCAGCATCAGTATCAGGCAAAAAGTGGGGGGTAACTGCAACAGGGAGCCATTTCTTTACATCCTATCTTACCAGATCTCTGAAAAAAGGTGCAGGGATACTGATAAGTCTGTTAAAGATAAATATATCTGTACTCCCATGCAGCTCTAGTCAATCAACATCTGATTGATGAATATATACAGAGGGCGGATCTCCCTTGACTGGAGCAATTCCAAAGGCAAACATTAAAGGAGGATATTACTATTTGTGAACTAGAATCAGCTATTACCTCCCTGCCTTCAGAAAAGGCAGCTCGGGGAGGATGCTGTCCCCTTGGAGCTCAATGTGTTATTTAGTAAAAACACTCCTCCCCCTTTTTATGGTTTTGATGCTTCATTTCAAAGGTGGGGTGATGCTCCGGACTCCTTAAAGTTTACAAACATTATCATTTTTCTAGAAAGGGATAAACTTTCTGATGAGATCGGATCCTAATGGCCCATCCCCTTGCTTAACTCAGATGCCAAAATATTTGCAAAAATTCTTGCTGTTAGACTGGTCCCTCTGGTGCAGTACATTGTCTCCCTGCGTCAGCAAGGCTTTTTGCCTGGCAGGGACACTACCAGTCACACAAACACTACTGTGGCTTTGTTTGATGTGGCTAGATTCATGGGCAGTAGTGTCAGTATGATTTTACTGGACACAGAGAAGGTCTTTGACCTGGTCGTATGGCCCTTTCTTTGGTCAGTGCTGAAAGCTTTTGGCAGTGGTATCAGATTACTCGCTCTGGTTAAGTTTTTTATAAGAACCCTACAGCTAGTCTAATTCTAGTAGGGCATAGCTCCCCCCATTTGGTATCTGTAGAAGAACACGCCAGGACTGTCTGCTATCCCTCCTACTCTTTGCACTTTATATTGAACCTTATCTCTGGCTACTAATCTCTCACCCTCTGATTCGGCTGATAGTACCTAATGGGTTAGAACTGGAAATCAGTGCCTATGCAGATGATGTTGCCATCTATTTCTCGAGTCCCCTGTTGCTATTAATCAAATTGCGGCTGAGACGGAAAGGTTTGGGGCAGTCTCCAGCTATAAGCTCAATCTCTCTAAAACCTAGGTTCTGCTTAGCCAGCACATTGAGATTTCAGTTCCCGGAACCACCTAGGTAGCCACCTATTTCAAAGTTAAGATCTGTGCGAAACTGAATTTTATTCTTGATCTGAATTATGAGACCTTTTTACAATTAGTTTCCACAAAGCTGCGGTCATGGATCACCTCCCAATTAGTTTAATGAGCTGGTGTAACATTGTTAAGATGACCATCCTTCCCAAATTTCAATATTTATTCCAGGCAATTCTTCTCTGAGTGTCAGATTCATTTTTAGGTGCCTTGAGGGGGTTATTGACAATTTTATTTTGAGCTACAAAAGACCTATGTAGGCAATCGGCTGCTTGAAACTTTAAGGTGGTTTAAAACTCCCCAATTTTAAGATGTTTTCTGGGCTGCTTTTTGCCACCATATCTGGAATTTGCTTACGAGTCACAATCCAGATTTTTCAACACTGTGGTATCAAATTGTTCTTGGATATGAATTTAGGCTGTTTCTTAGGAGACGATCTGACATGAATCACTTTAAACAGTTCCGGGCTTAAGAACACCAAAAATATTTAGCAAATCTAGAGGCAAATTTACCTAATTTACATTGCTATATGGCATCCCTACTCTTCTGCCCTTATTTCATGATGCAGATGTTAAACATTGGTATAAACATGGCTTTAAAATCATGGGTCAGCTTTTTAACATTTCTGGGCTTTGCACCTTTTCCACACTTCAAATATATTATGGGCTCCCTCAACACTCATTTTTCAAATTCCTGCAGATTCAGGATTACGTTTATATTAACCAGCCATGTCTAGCGGTTGGGGGAATTCTTACGTTTTTGAGTACTTCTTTATCACAGCTAGTCCACTATGAATTAGCTCATTCTATAAGGTGTGGGTGCCTGGGAAGGAGGACAATAGGCCCACACTTGCGGCTAAGTGGAGCAGTAGCTTAGAAGAGACTATCTCAGTAGAAGACATTTCCAATACATTTCATATCATCAATTGCTCAGTTCTCTCTGCTAGTCTTAAATTACAACATTTTGAAACTACATGCAGGCTTTACTATACACCGGATAAAATTGGCAAATCAGCCATGAGTCATACTAATTGTAGGACCAGTTGTCATAAGTATTGTACATATTTTTGTGGGGTGCCCCCGAGTAAAAGCTTTTTGGTTGGGAATTGCAATGCATCTCCCTTACCACCTGTGATATGATACCGGCTGATCTGCTGAAGATATTAAGCTGGCCTATAAATGCGATGTCAACCCAAAAGACTCAGTGGTGAGCGCAGTTATTACCATCCGCCTGTGTATAGCCAAAGGTTGGATTGACCCAACCCCCTTTTCCCTAATTGGTGGCCAATGTTTTGTCAGATTTATGAACTGGAAGCACCAATCTCTAGAACCAAAAGTATTAAGGGCCAGCTGCACTTCAAACACACTTGGGCTAGATTCAATAGTAGTAGAAGGTTCGATTTCTATTTTCTTTCAAGCATACAGTGTTTTCTGCTATGCTTTGTGTTATGTTGTTGTATATTATGATACAATGAAAAGCTTTGTGAGTATTTGAGACTCTAGTAAAAAAATTTGTTTTAAAAGGAAAGGTATAATGCACTATGCAAAGGATACAAATGTAGGTTATGGTAGTGAAATCAGAAATGAGCAAAAATTAATAACATACCTGGTGCAACAAAATATAATTGAAAACTGATAGCATACGTTGTAGAAGATTAAAAACCATGGACCTATATTCAGATTGATTTAGGGGAAACTTACATGAGGAACACATGAAAAGTCTGTCTAAGGCTTTTCCATGTGGATGCGCTATCAACAACTAATGCTTAGTACAGAAAGTTTCAGGTAAAGAGTGATTAGGTGTGTTCTTCTCTGTAGGTTCCACATCATTATTTGAACTGGAACAAGTTAAACGAAAACATAGGTGGACTAATAATGGGAGAAAAATGAAAGAGCATTTATAGTCAATTACAACATATAATACAAAACAGTCGTACAGAGTTAAGTTTCCACAAATTTGTGAATTCCATTCATCCAAAGAGCTGAGCAAGAATAGCCGAACATTTCATTATCCGCTTGGATTCCCATTTATTTAGTAATATTTGTATGTTACCTCCACTTGATGTAATGTTATCTTGATTACACACTTATTACACAAAAGATGTTACTGAGTGAGACATGGTCATGCAGAGTACAACCATTGGAACAACTCTGGACCTGCCACTCAACACAACTTTTGTGTTGGATTATTCTCTCATCTATTTGGTGAGTAGTCTGTACTATATTGATATGGATGCAAGGACTATCTATGGCATAAACTATAACGTCTTGCAAATTTTATGACAGAAACCTTTTGGTCTCAAATGGACTCAGAGGAAGTATGATGCAGTTGTTAGAGCGTAACGCAATGAAAGCCTGATTTAAAATGTTGAGTTCTGGTGATAAGATAGAGGATAAGTATCCCCAAGAATGATTGTGCTCTCTCAGAGAGTTTGCTGTGATCCAAGCAAACTGCTTGTGCGTGCCACGTGTGTCGCTGTCGAAGCACACAATCAATGTTTCATGTACGTAGAGTCAAAGTTGTAAAGAATCTAAATGCCCTAGCCCGAGAACCTGCTGGTCAGGCCATACATAACCATACTGCGCTGCCATGCAATATAATATTGCACAATATACAGATATCTAACACTGAAGGCTGATACAACCATCTTTACGAAGCGCAGCCAAAGGTAATTATAACTTTCCAAAGAACGCTGCAAAGAGAAGTGCCAAAGAACTACTGGAGTCAAATATATAGAAGTGCTGGCTGACAGAACAAGTGAGAAGGAAGCATACTGTCATTACACTTACCAGAGTCTTAATTTGTGGAGCTTTATCACCCCAGCACTGGGTGAGAAGACCCAAAAAGAATCACAGGGGTTGTGCTTACTAAGCTTTCCAGAACCTGAAGTGGCACACCGCTAAACCTGCAAAGTGGTAGCGTAAAACATCTCCAGATGTCTTCAAAGTTAAAAGAGCTCCGATGCAAGAAGGAGGTCACAGCCCCACAGACTGTCCAGGATGACAAAGAGGCCGATCCATCGCACTGCCTCAGAGATGGGGCAGATGATGCAGGTCCTAGAGGACAGCAGAAAGTCAGCCACTCCGGTAAGTAGTTACCAAAATGCTACATTCCTGACACTGCCACCACCTTTTCATACTGCCAAAAAGTAAAATATTGGCGATAGATGAACTGTTCAGATAGAGACATTTGTGATTTAATTGATGAACTTGAAGAGACTGATAACAGAATGATTATCAAGTATCTCATAAATATTGCTGGTTATGGTATGAAAGATGTCATAAAGAAAATGCAGAGAAGTGACAAAGAAGTCACATACTGTCAGTTTAAAGAAGCGTTGAATCTCAAATTCAATCCAGTAGCAAACATTGATTACGAAGGATACAATTTCAGTCAAGAACGCGAAAAAGTTGGTGAAACCATCAATTAATTTGTAGAGACTCAATACACTCATAAAACACTGTAAGTTGAATCAATTTCTGATGAAGAGGCTAGTCCTCTTAGAGCTATTGACGGATGCCTGTCAGATTCAGTCAGATAACTAGTGATTAGAGAAACCCTTTGAGTGTTAATGGCTGGCAGAGCTGAAGAGCATGCTGAAAGACAGGCTGCTCACATGGAGGTCAAAAGTGCATAGAATGAATCACTGATGAGTGTGAAAAGTAAGCCAAAGCAGAATACTGAAGTACACAAAGTGATGTATACACTAATTTTCATTTCTACACAAAGGTAAATGTTTTGCCATTGGATAGATATGTAAAGGCTTTGGGAAAAAACTTTTTGTGACGGTTTGTAGAGAGAAGGAAAAGGTAAGTGCGTCGGGGTGCAAAGACAAAATGGCTGCCAGAATGTTCCAGAACCACTGCTCAACACACGCCCGCAAGGCCAAGGAGCAACATTGGTTGAGGCAAATGGACACTGAACAGAGATGATTGTCATCTAATTCATCGTCAAACAGTTCTTCCACCTCAATAGCAAGAGAAGATGAGGAAGATGGTTATGAAATGTCAATGTTTATCTCGGAGAAACAAGCGCATGTTGGACTGGCCTCATGTCAAAAAATATGTCAATAAAAGAAAAGTTGCTATGCCAAAGCACACCAAAATCATACAAACACTGTCCAAAGATTTAATTGAAAGTAAATGGTTGTTCAATACCTTTAATTACTGACAGTGGTGCATCAATAAACATAATGCCTGTAAAGAAATACAATGAAATAACTCTGTTACTGTGGCTTACACCATTAAACACCAAAGTATATACATGGGCTGCATTGATGCCCAGGTTTATTTGTAGCGACAATGAAACACAAGAAAACAAAGGTACAAGCACCCATCCATGTGCTTAAAGGTACAGTGTCAAGAGCCTATCTACTCTAGATATGGGACTGATTTCTGTGAATTGCTCATCAGGAAATAGTCAATCAATCATCTTTGTTGTTTCATGGTTTAGGAAAGCTAAGTCTATGGAGGTAAAGCTGCATATTAATGAGGATGTCTGTACTGTTGCTCAGAGACATAGATTAATTGCTTTTCACTTACAAGAAGCTGTAGAACAAGACCTTTAGTCGTTCCTTAAGCATAACATTATTGGGCCTCCTATTGGTCCAACCCCTGAGGTTTCTCCCATAGTGGTAGTACCCTAAAAGGACAGCGAAGGGCTATACTAATATATGTTGACAATATATGTTGACATGCCTCAGGCAAACAAGGCATTTGAACGAGAACGGCATCCAGGTCCACACATTGCTGACATGATAACACAATGAAATGGTCTCACCTTGATTTAAATAAAGGTTATCATCAGTTGGAACTCACAAAAAATTGTAGGTATATTACAACTTTTTCTGCACATGTTGGTCTCTTTTGATACAAAAGACTCAAGGCCTGATTTAAATCTAGGCAGAGGGGAAAACTCCATCACAAACATGATGGATATCCCACCTACCTTATTATGATCCCAGTAAATCCTATGGTGATAGTAACATGGCGGACAGGAAATCCGTCGTGTTTGTGAAGGGATATTCCCTCTGCCAAGATCTAAATCAGGCTCTCAGTTTGGTATGTCATAGGTTGCAGAACATTTCTAAGATGTCATTTGATGTCTCATACAGCCTGTTATGAATACTTTAAATTATAGTGATAATTATTTGTTTTCAGAGCTACACAGAAGAAGCGTGATAGAGCTCTCACACAGCAAGTAGGTTATTTACTTACTGAGGCAGGTTTGACTTAGAATGCAGACAAGTGTGAGTTCCATAAGACAAAGCTGACATTTTTTTACCACATCTTTTCTGATGAGGGTATGACACACAATACTGCGAAAGTACAACACTGTCAAATGCTGAAATGCCAAGATGTTTCTAAGGTACGTTCATTTCTTGGACTGGCCAATTACTGTTCAAGATGCATACCAGACTTTGCCGCTCTGAGTGTTCCATTTCAAGACATAACAAATAAAAATGCTTCATTTCAATGGTCACAACAATGTGAGAGAAGTTTCAAGAGAATCACACAAACCATTGAAATGCTGCTGAAATGGCATACTTTAATCTGAAGCTTTATACAGAGGTCGTTGTAAATCAGGCAATGCAACAAAAAACATGGCTTTGGCATTTAAAACACAATGTAAAGGCCATGGTATTGCCCCTTGATGCAAAGTACGGCAATGCAGCCACTTGTCCATCCTTGCCTCACTCCATATCTACAAAACCAGAAAAAGCCATGTGAAGTTGACCATTGTGGCTATGTAGAAATAAATCTGTGGCTTGCCCCTCTGGTGTGTACTGAAGTACTGGCACCGGAAGCTGCAGGAACATATGCCCCAACGACTGCAACAACACATTGGGCCAGATGTAGCAAAGTTTTGCGAGTCGCAAATGGCCCGAATCGCTATTTGCGACTGCGCAAAATCGGAAATGGGATGCAAAAATCCCATTTCCGACTCGCAAAAAGCGATGCGAGCCGTTGCCGACTTGCAAAAATTGCAACCCCATTTTGCGACCCGCAAATAGGAAGTCGCAATTTGCGAGTCACAAACCATATGCAATTGCAACTCGCAAATTGCGACTAGTCGCAAAAAGCCCAGTTTGCATGTCCCATTTACCACTAACTCAGAGCAGGTGGTAACCATTACCAAAGTATAAAAGGAGACCCAGAAGGCATCTGGGTTACTCAAGATGGCGGAGATATACCTGATAGCAGTGAGGAGGAGAGCCCACGCCGCACAGCAGAGGAGGAGGAGGAGCCAGAGACAGGAGAAGATTTAGAGAACAAGGCAGACTCTTTTTCAGCAAACTGAGGAAGAGATATATGACAAATACCGCCTTAGCAGCGCAGCCATACTAGAATTAATTGAATTACTAAAACCACAGCTAGAACGCCAGACTCTGCGCGGCTGCTTCATCCCTACCCATGTGCAAGTGCTATGCTCACTGCACCTCTTGGCCTCAGGGAGCTATCAGGGGGTCATTGCTGTGGCAGGTGGGGTATGTCAAAGTGCACTATCAAGGTTCCTCAGGGCATTCCTAGATGCCATACTCACACACATGTCTCACTTCATATACCTACCCAGGAATGAGGCAGAAATTGACAGCACCAAGTTGGAATTTTACCGGATTGCCAACTATCCCCATGTCATAGGGTGTGTAGATGGGACACATATTCAAATAGGCCCCCCTGCTAACCTGGAATATCTGTTCCGCAACAGAAAGTGTACCCACTCACTGAATATTCAGGTTGTTTGTGATGCTCATTATGTCATCACTGACATTGTTGCAAAATTTCCAGGCAGTACCCATGACTCATACATTTTTAGGCACAGTGGGATACACCAACGCCTGGAACGTGGGGAGTTTGGAGACGGATACCTCCTAGGTAGAGCTGCATACACCTCGTAGACATACACACAGATCAATCTGCACACCAACCAGGACTTTCTAACAGTGTAATGTTTGTGCCCAACAGGTGACAGTGCATATGCACTACGGCCATGGATAATGACTCCGTTCTTAACACCCAGCAATGATTCAGAGAGGCGATACAACAGTGCACATAAGAGGACCAGGAACATGATTGAACGCACCTTCGGATTGCTGAAAGCAAGGTTCAGATGCCTCCACCGCAGTGGAGGTGCCCTTCAGTATATCCCCATTACAGCATTCAAAATTGTTGTCGCATGCGCCATCCTGCACAATATTGCCACCCGACGTGGGCTACCTCTCACCCCTGCAGACCCTGATTCTGAGGATGAAGAGCAGGAGCAACCACATCGCCATCATGGGGATCGGAGCATCGCAAATCAAGGCAGACTGAGACGGGAACACATTGCAACCCAATACTTTGGAAGGTACTTCAACCATACTCACCTATTGACCAAAAACTCAATTTGTTAAGTGGAACAAAAAACTATTTAATATGTGCAGAAATTGAACTATTTACAATGACTAACTGTTCATGTACATCAAAAAGCAAACTATGCATGGGGCACATTGCTGTCATGTGCCCCAACATCAGGGACAGGGTTTTGTCTATGACCTACGGCGGCCTCTGCCAGCCTGGCTGGTCCCAGGTTGTTCTGCAGTGCTCTGCCTGGTACTCCCACTCCGGAGCACCCTAGTGTCACTGGCAGAGACACTGCTCACAGTGGAGCCCTCTTCGCTGTCCTGGGGGGTGTCCCCTGTCCCCCTGGACACATGCCGTGCCTCCATTAAATCGATCACATGTGTGATCCGGCCCAGGCCTCTTGCCACATCCCCTGCAAAGTGGCCCATTTCCACTTGGAGGCCAACTGTCCTTCTTGACAGGCCAGTGGTGTTGACTGCCAGTCTGCCAATTGATGAGGCCATCCTGTCCAGCCTCTGGAGCAGCTGGCGGTCCCTGCGCCGCCCACCCTCGCTCTGTGACAGTAGTCCTGCCACCAGTTCCCGCATGGACAGGGCTAGGTCCCCAGTGTTTGTGCCAATGACGTCCAATTGGGCATAGAGCTACTGCATGCTGGACTCATTGCTCCTCACAAAGCGGTGCAGAACCCCACTAATTCTCCCTAACATATTGTTCTGCAGGCACTGACCGCGGAGCAGTTGTGCCTCGGTGATGGTGGTCGATGGACGCCCGGACTCAGCCTGCAGCCCTGCTCTCCTCAACCTGCGTCGCCTGCGCAGCGGTGGATGCCCTGTGAGCTGTACCGTGGCACTCCTGGCTGTTGCTGGCGCAGCCTCCAGAACCACTGTTGCAGCAGGTATTGTCGTCAAGGGGATGGTGTTGGTGGTGCAGGTGGGAGTGGTGGCAGCTTCTGTGCTTTCCTCATGGGGCTGGCTGCTGTGGCTTGTGGTGGTGTCTTGTGGGAGACCTGTGGGACATGGGGAACAGACTGTCAGTGTCTACTATCTGTTGCACACTTCCTAATAATCATTTGCCTATTGACTGCCTACTTGACTACATTGCCCATAATGCATCATTCTGGTGTTTGCTACCCTGAAATGGAGCTATCCTGGTTGTGCATGCTCCTGTGTTCATGGTGGGTGGGGGTATGGCATTGATGGGGGTAAAGGCATATCACATGGTACTCACCGGTTGATGTAGTGGGCTCAGAGGTGTCCAGATCTCCAAATCCTATCACTGCCTCCTGCTCCAGGGTCTCCTCCACCCTTTCCTCCAGGGGTGTGGGTGGTGGTACGGATGATGGTCCCCCTCCTGTGCCTCTCATCTCCCGGAGCCTTTCTGCCACCCTCTCCTTGGTCCGGGAGCGGAGGTCATACCACCTCTTTTTGATCTCATCCACACTCCTGTGGCTGACCCCCAGGGAGTTCACTTTTTCCTGTATTTACAGCCAGAGTAGTTTTTTTGTTGAGTCTGGCACATTAAGGGCTGCCTTTCCAAAAAGATCATCATAGTGCTGACAGCATTCTTCTGTCAGCACCTCCAGCTCCTTCTCAGAAAATTTTAGTTTTCTCTTTCTGGGTGTTTCTGCCATTGTAGCTGCTGTTCCTCCTGTTGGCTGTTCAGCAGTTTAAAATGGGTGTGGTCCTCCCTCCTCCCAGGTGTATTAGTAAACTTCCTGGCTGTGATGTCATCATCATGTGCCAGGAAGTGTTTCCAGAGTGTTCTGGAGTGGTTTCTGAAGTGTTCTGCAGCACCTGCAATCAATTTACATGGTACTCGCAATTTGCGACACCCACTCGCAAATTGCGAGTCTGTTTTTTGCGCGGTCGCAAACAGCGACCTCGCAGACAGCGGACTCGCTATCTGCGTTGCGACTCCGGGTGCGAGTCGCAATTTGTACACGGACATTGTACCTGCATTCCTATTAGCGACACGCAATTTGCGAGTCGCACATGCTCGCAAATTGCGAGTCGCTAATTTTTTTGTACCTACATCTGGCCAATTATGTCTGGACACATTAACCCTGTACAACCTGATGAGAACAATGCAGGTCCCCTTGTGCCATGAGGCCACTGTGTCTGACATGGGACTATGAGCATAAACATGCATGGTAACGGAAGCCAGGGCATAGCAGGGAGGTCAGAATGGATATGTGTACTGCAAGGTAGCCAGACCTGTAGAAATGCGCTGATGTGTCTGACAGTGTCACGCTTGTGTTGCAGCTGGGAAGGGATGACATAGAAGAGCCCATTGGGGTACTACACCCTATATGTGATGTGGTCATGGGTAAAGATGTATCACCTGGCAGGAGGGAGTCTTGAAGAGAAAATGTATTACCATGCCACATATGCCTCAGTTGGAGGATGTGAAATAGGGACTCTGTTAAGAGACATTAAAATTAGTCTACCATCACAAAGTGCTGCAGTCAGCAATGTGTGGAGACTGAGATGGATGTGTCCAGGCATGTTTTAAAACTGGGAAGATACATGACAGCAAACAAAATACTACTATCATGTGGGGTACAGCCTGATCCATAGGCCTCAATAACAGCAAGACATGTCAGTGCTCTTGACATGGTTACACAGATTGTTGATGTTGTAGGCACATAAGAGTCAATGTATGATCTGGGTTACATCACTGTGAGGCAGTAAGTTGAGTCGGGAAGAGTCCAGCGGGAGATGATAGATGTAGTACGGAGGGAATAGAGACCATGGCAGGCACTCTAGAGGCAGTCCATAGGTACCTCAGCCTAAATAAAGACAACTTGTCCGCTATACAAGGCACATATACTTTGCTCTGCAGATTCCAACAGTATATGGATAATATCGCTGGTGTCATAAGACTGAGGCATGAACAACTGCCCTGCCAAAGTGGCACTAGCATGGTTGCCGAACAGCTGGGGAAAATACACAACATCCTGAAGTTCATGAAGTGGAAGCAAGACACATATGTCACCACTATGAGCGCCTACCACTGTGACATAGGTGCTAAGCAGGCAAACTGGCAGGCAAACTGGCAGGCCTTTCTCAGTGCAGTGCTGCTGCACTTTTTGACACAGACAAATGATGTTGTGGACAGGGATCCATATCTTCAGCTCATGTGTCCCTCCATTGCCTTGTGTACCTACAACACCCCCATCACAGTAAGCAGCACACACATCAGAGTAGAAAGATGTGGACTTAACCTCCTTCAAACTTAAAATGGCATCACTATGGGCCTCATTATGACCCTGGCGGGCGGCGGAGGCCGCCCGCCAGGATCCCGCCCTCCAAATTACCGCGCCGCGGTCAAAAGACCGCGGCGGGTATTACGAGTTTTCCCCTGGGCTGGCGGGCGGTTCCAGTAAAACCGCCCGCCAGCCCAGGGGAAAACGACCTTCCCACGAGGATGCCGGCTCGTAATCGAGCCGGCGGAGTGGGAAGGTGCGACGGGTGCAGTGGCACCCGTCGCGTATTTCAGTGTCTGCAAGGCAGACACTGAAATACTTTTCGGGGCCCTCTTACGGGGGCCCCGCGACCCCCCCCTACCGCCATCCTGTTCATGGCGGCTTTCCCGCCATGAACTGGATGGCGGTAGGGGGGGTCAGAATCCTCATGGCTGCGGAGCGCGCTCCGCAGCCATGGAGGATTCCAAAGAGCAGCGGAAAGTCAGCGGGAGACCGCTGACTTTCCGCTTCTGACCGCGGCTGAACCGCCGCGGTCAGAATGCTCATTGGAGCACCGCCAGCCTGTTGGCGGTGCTCCCGTGGTCGGTGGCCCTGGCGGCCACCGGCCGCCAGGGTCAGAATGACCCTCTATGTGCCAAATTGCCTGTTTCTCCTTTGCTTGGTGTTCATCCATTCCAGTGTACCTGACAAGTGCTACTGTCCTCATTTTCCTGTACCACCTGTTGACCGCAACCAATTTTGCATGGTCAATGTGGCTGAACTTCCCTATTGGCAATTCAGTCATTCTCTTCCTCACTGAAGCACTCCTTTCCCACATAGGTACAATGCAGTCTCCATTGGACTCTATCTGGACATTATATGGGTCTGATGAAATGTTGGGGTTGTTGAACCAAGGACTGCCACTTTCATCTTGCTCCTATGTCCACTTGTAAATAAAATCACTTCCATCATATAACTTGTTTTATGTCTATTAATAATAAGATGGAGTACACAATGTTAGTCATGCTGACCCTATACACTCTACATATTCACAAAATGAAAGTGTGTTCAATAGACAAATAACAAAATTAACACAGGGAAAGGGCAAAAGTGTATGTGAACCATATGTGCATCTGAACTAGTAAGTACCTACCCAAGGTCATATGTATGCGGTTTTACATCTATATGAAGTTATTATCTGCCATTTGTCAGGCCAAAATATGTGACTGTTCAGGAGGCAGATATTTTAATGGATTCTAGCCTACAATTGACCATGATGTGACAATTAATTGGTGCAAGGGAGACTGAGGAAGTTTATGGGAACAGTCTGTGAGCCAACACATCCTTGATAACTCACATTTGCATCAAGTATTTGGTGTTACATAACATGAAGCTCCACTTACAGCACACAGTACATCAGTTAGATGAAAATCTGTATGTGGCCCATTGTCCATCCACTGTAAGAATGTCACTTTATCTGCACAGCCACGTTGGATGATTCATTAAGTCATTCCATTGCAAACTTACCCGTCTATATTCCTTTGGTCCTTCACCCAGTCAACCATGTACACAACTACAGCAATGGAAGCACACATTATGGGCTTAATCCAGCAAAGGCATATATTTCAACTGCTACATTATGAATAAGGAAGCAGTACTGAAAGTCTATAACAGTCATTTATTATCCACACTACAGTCATAAGAAAATATAAAAGGAAATTAGTCTACACTACATTACAAACCTAAGATAACTATGCCTAATCTAACCTATGCTAACTAATCTACCCTACCTTAACCTAAACTACCTATCCTTAACTTATCAATATTTACACATAAAGCACATCAGACCTATTAAATATCGACCCCACCCACCTTAATACACAATAGGACCTTTTTTATACAGACTCTAAACATCAACCATCCACTAAATAATCTTCTGACCCATATGCACAACTAACTACAGTGAACTATTAGAAGATAGAATATACTTAAAAACTACCTAACCTAACACTAATCTCATCCCCATGCTAAACTATGCAAACATCATATATAAAAACAAACAAAAAAAGAAACAGGGGAGGGGCAGCAGGTCCTAATCCACTACAGTTGGGACAAAATCATATCCACTAATGTTTGGAGTTTGTCCATCTTAGTAAGAATAGTGGGAACCTGGAGTTCTAGGTCTGCCAGCCTCCACTAAATGTCATCATTGGTAGTGTTGGCCTGCGGGTCTGGCTTAGACTCCCTGTAGTGGCATGGGGGGTGGTGCAGTTAATGGCGGTGACCTTCAGGATCCTGCAGCCTTGCTTTCCTCAAACTTCAACCCCATTTTATGGAATTCCTCATGGAATGCCTTGCTCACATGACTATGTGGTGGTACTTCTCCAATCAGAAAAAAAATGTATTTTATTCTCTGGGTTTATGTTGTCTGTTGGGGAGGAACAACACATATCAGGCCAGGATGATGTAGTCCCTGTTGTCATCAATTACATGCATGAACATATATTAGCAAGGCATGGCATATCCAGCTATCAACTGACTCCTATGTATGGAATCATGAACAACTGTTGTAAGTAGCATGTTATTAGTCTAAAGATAGCTAATGTGCTAATATCTTGACCTTGTAAGGATCTGATAAGGCTCTGTCTGGTCCAAAAATGTGTACACAATTCATTCCTAACACATTATTTGGTTAATGATGTTTTATACACATGGAATTGTATATATAATATATCTAGGTACTCCCTGAAAGAGGATTTAATATAGGCCAATCATCTATGTGAACGTAGTCATGTTTTTCAAGTATACATGGCATGCATCAGCAAAGTGTCACTGTAATGGGAGAGACAGAAGCCCACACACATTGCAGCATTGACTGACTCTGTGCCAGGCATTTCTAACAAGGACAGAGTGTGGTTAGCCAACTCAAAATTAAAAGACCTGTTGGGCACTTCTCCATTACTGAATCAAGGACATTGCTAGATAAGTCTCACATAGATCACATAATGTAACCCAAACATCAGTATGTGTTTTTTCACATATCCAAGTGTCTGTCCATCCACACGTGTGTGCATAGTTGCCTTGATGCACATCAACTAATAATTAGTCCATATGAGGGGTGTGTGCATGCATTCTCTAGATATCAGATGTCTGAGTAGTCATTGCTCTACCTTGCACATAATTGTCTGATAAGGGTCAATGGTTCAAAACCTTTGGGAGACAGGGGCGCTGAATTCTACCTCGGCGATATGAAATACTCGGTCACAAATGTGACAAATAATAATACTACAATAATACTAGCCCAAGAAGATATAATGGGATTGTAAGAAAGAGGACAGAGTATCCATTATGGTTGCTACAAGTATTCCGCTCCGCAAAGTTCCTGATCTGGCCCAGTATGTGTAACAACAGCAGTAGGTGAAATAGGAAAATGCCTGCTTACCGACAACAATGTGCATACATGCCTGTGGGAATGATCACATTGGCATTATTCCTCTCAGAACACTGCAAAAGTAAGAAGATGTGTCTGTGGTAGGGCATTGTGTATATGGGGCATGAGTTGGGCACTTAACTGCATTAGCATTTGGGGACTGCTCACATGTCAAACATTGGCATATACATATTCTGTCTGTAGTCGTTAATTATTAAACACAGCCTGTGTAGAGCTGCCACACAAACTGGATATTACCATTGCCATGTGGATGACAACACTAGCAATATGCATTAGACAGGCTGATTGAAGATCATCCAACAAAATTGCAGTTTACCTCAGATTCCATAAAACATACTTTGTACAAAACTTCAATTTTGGCTATTGAACCTCAGACACCCTGTCTCACATATCACTGATATGCAGTACTCAAAGGGAGGCACAGATGCCCATGATGCTGGTAGCACAACTGCAACATATAATGATATGTGTGCTCAGTGGTGAAGCCAATTTTGTCATTGCTATGGACAATGGACATACTCACTCACTGCAACAAAGTGGGTATGTGATTTGCACACTGTTTCTGCAGTCATCAAGGACACGTGTTGACTATGCCACATCAGAAATACTTCAATAGCATCTGAACTAGTGAGGCATCAAGTTTAGGACTGCTGAGCCTGCTTGCATGCTTTGCCAGATACAATATAGTTCTAATGTGGTTTGGACTTTAAACCGCTGACACATGTAAGGCTCTCAGAACAAATAACATTTTTAGTTGCATGAATGTCTGACATGCCTTTACTCAATCAGACTGTACCATACAACAATTATGTCACAGTTTTTGGGTAACATGTTGCCACCTCCTGTCCATATTATGGGTAACATACTTCTAAAATAATGCACAGCTGTTAATATCAATGGCAGGTGATGGTGCATGTGTCATAAGCATCAACAACATAGCTGGCACAACATTAGCACATCAGGTTGTGATACATACATCAAGTGTGTTTGCCTACAGAGGAAATTGTACTACAATGCAAAGTGACCTTGTCTATTGTACATGCCACTTTGTCATAATACTGTTGTGATCAACATGTCAACAAAAGCTTGTTTCAGCTGACTTATGATACACAATACGCATTGCATGAAAAACAACACATGTGAACTCAGAGATTCTTTACCATGTACATAAGCAATCAAGATACACTCACTGGTAGCATTAGGATCCCGGAAGGTGTCCACTTCACCAGTGGTGTAGTGATCAGGTCCCCCTAAAAGACAAGAAAGGGTACAATGCTCTGTGAATGCTGAACATCTAAACTGTGTATATATGTAGCACAGTATACTGATGTCACTAATGCCTGGTGCAGCCAGTACATTGGACATGTAGCACAGGGCTAAGTTTGAAGGTACAGATAATGGTATCATGTTTTCCAGGTTGCAAGGTATTTAGACGGAACCTGGCACGTCATGTATCAGGTGCAGGAGACTGGGTGACAATGTTCCTTAAATAGTGCTAGATGTCTCACATAGCTCCTATGGTCCTAGCCTTCACAGCAAGGTGTGTTTTTGCAAATGTAATGCCACTGTGAACATACCCCTGTGGTGTGTTATGTTTATTTATCAGTCATACAGCGTATCATGGCATCCTAAACAAAATATATATATGAACCTTCCTGATGCATATTTAGCGTCTTATTTCTAAGCCCCTGTGGGGCGCACAAATGAAACATTTAATGATGGTCTGGTGGAGCACACTGCAGAGCCATATCTACAAGGCCACTTGAACCCACCAATCATAGCTTTTCATGGCCTTGTAGATATGAGGTAAGGGAATGCGGTGCAGGTGGCAGCATTGCCTCACACTGCAATAGGTAGCTGTGCCATGGCAATTAGGATGGCTGTTCCCACATAGCACCCATGGCAATTGAGAAATACCCCAATTTTCAACATGATGTACATCTGGGAGTGCATCAGAAGCCTAAACCTCCCTTAGGGAGACGCATTGAACCAAAAATTCAGGTGTCTCATCCTTTTACATAATTTTACGCATGCTGCAGTCAGCAACAAAATACAATGCTGAACTAAGCTCCATTGATTGTTTTTATGCAGGGAGGTCTCCCTTCCTGCACAAAAAAAACATACTTACAGCACAGACACCTTTGCAGCATGGTGCTAGGGTGCCTCCCTTTGCACATGGCAGCTATTGTCCGCAAGTGCTGATGAACCAGAAATCAAAGCTCTAAATCTTACAGATAAGGATTATTTCTGATCTTTTCTGTTGACGCAGGGCTGTGCTACATGAATGTTTGCAGCGCTGCCCTGCATCAGGAACTGTACATATACTCCTTAAATCTTTACATTTTTTATACATACACACAGCTGCAAACTCAGGTGATGTAGGAACTTTCCAGTAGGTCTACCAACTACGATCCCCAGGTAATCAATGAGATTCCCCTTTTCTGCTAACAATGTCTGCTCAACAATGTTTAAGTTGGTGGACACTCTGCTGTATGTCGAAAATCCTTGCCATCTGAAACTGGTCCTTTGCCCAGCGCTGTAGCCTTGCCGAGTTGGGTTTCCTTTGCTGATTTGTCCTTCAGTGCCTATCATGTTAGGCAAGTAGTCAACCAGCAACCACAGAAGGCCCCTAAACTTCTCCTCTACCATGTTTTTGGCTCTGGCCCTTCCAGACATATCTAAAGAAGAAATACCTCACTGTTAGAAATGGGGTCTTTGGTTGGGAGTCAGGTTACCCCCTGTCCAAGCAAGGACCCTCACTCTCGTCAGGGTAAAAGAGAATCACCCTCAGCTAACCCCTGCTTACCCCCTTGGTAGCTTGGCACAAGCAGTAGGCTTAACTTCAGAGTGCTAGGTGTAAAGTATTTGTACCAACACACAGAGTAACTTAATGAAAACACTGCAAAATAACACAGGTTTAGAAAAATAGAAAATATTTATCTAAACAAAACAAGACCAAAACGACAAAAATCTACAATACACAAGTCACTGAAAATGCAAAACGAGTCTTCATGTAGTTTTAAACACACACTAATGCTGTTAGTTTGAAAATGTACATTGGGTGTGTCAAAAATACCCCGCACGGGTGAGTGTGCATCAAAAAGGGCTTGCGATGCGTCGATTTCACTCACGAGCCAGACCTTTCGTCATTTCTCCTTTCATCAGGTCGGGCGCGCCGTTTCTTCTCTCTGCAGGAGAGTGATGGGTCGATCCGGTCAGCACTCTCGGATCCGGGCAGGCCTTGCATTGTTTTTAAACACCCAGCGGCACTTGCGTCGGAAATCCAGTTGTACGATGATCCGAAAACCACGCAGCGCAGGTTGTGATCTCACCAGCCTCTATCAGCGATGCTGCGTGTCGTTTCCCCAGGTCCGGGTGTCGATCTTCTGGTCACGTTGCAGGCGAGCGTTGATTTTCAGCCACAAAGCCGGCGGTTCGTTGATTTTTCAGCCGCAGATTGGAGTTGCGTCGATCTTTTCCCCGCACGCCATTCTGTGCGTGGATTTCTGCCTCTTAGGCTGCCAGCTTCTCCTTTCAGGGTCCCAGGAACTGGATGGGCACCACTTGGAAGGGTAGGAGTCTCTCCAGAGACTCCAGGTGCTGGCAGAGAGAAGTCTTTGCTGTCCCTGAGACTTCAAACAACAGGAAGTAAGCTCAAAATCAAGCCTTGGAGATCTTCATAAGATGGAAGGCACACAAAGTCCAGTCTTTGCCCTCTTACTTTGGCAGAAGCAGCAACTGCAGGATAGCTCCACAAAGCACAGTCACCGGCAGAGCAGCTGTTCTTCCTCAGCTCTTCTCTAGGCAGAGGTTCCTCTTGGTTTCCTGAAGTGTTCTAAAGTCTGTGGTTTTGGGTGCCCTTCTTATGCCCATTTCCTCCTTTGAAGTAGGCCTACTTCAAAGCAAAGTCTCTCTTGATTGGGAAATCCTGCCTTGCCCATGCCCAAGATACTCACCAGGGGGTTGGAGACTGCATTTTGTGAGGGCAGGCACAGCCCTTTCTGGTGTGAGTGACCACTCCTCCCCTCCCTCCTAGCGCAGATGGCTCATCAGGAAATGCAGACTACACCCCAGCTCCCTTTGTGTCACTGTCTAGTGTGAGGTGCAACCTGACCCAGACAGGGAATCCACAAACAGGCAGAGTCACAGAAATGGTATAAGCAAGAAAATGCTCACTTTCTAAAAGTGGCATTTTCAAACACACAATCTCAAAATCAACTTTACTAAAAGATACAGTTTTTAAATTGTGAGTTCAGAGACCCCAACCTCCACATGTCCATCTGCTCCCAAAGGGAATCTACACTTTAATCATATTTAAAGGTAGCTCCCATGTTAACCTATGAGAGGGACAGGCCTTGCAACTGTGAAAAACGAATTTAGCAATATTTCACTGTCAGGACATATAAAACACATGACTACGGGGGTCATTACAACCCTGGCGGACGGTGTTAAAGCGGCGGTCTTTTTTTGAGGATTATGACCATGGTGGTTACCGCGATGGTCATCCGCCGCTTCTCCGTTCCGCCCACCAGGGCGGAGACGACCGCTGGGCTGGAGACAGGACGTGATTCGCTGGGCGGTGTTCTGTTGGCGTGGCGGTGGAGGTGGAGCACCCTCCACTTCCCCGCCACCCGTCACTATGGCTGTTGGCGGCTCTCCATTAGAAAAACGATGTAGAGCTACCAACAGTCATAATACGCCGAGCGGAAAACCGCCCCCACTGGCGGTCTTCAGCACGGCGGTCCCTCGGCGGTCTTGTGAAAAGACCGCCGAGGTTGTAATGACCCCCTATATGTCCTACCTTAACCATACTCTGCAGTCTGCCCTTGGGGCTACCTAGGGCCTACCTTGGGGGTGCCTTACATGTAAGAAAAGAGAAGGTGTAGGCCTGGCAAGTGGGTACACTTACCAAGTTGAATTTACAGTTTGAAACTGCACACACAGACACTGCAGTGGCAGGTCTGAGACATGATTACAGAGCTACTTATGTGGGTGGCACAACCAGTGATGCATCCCACTAGTAGCATTTGGTTTACAGGCCCTGGGTACCTATAGTGCACTGTACTAGGGACTTACTAGTAAATTATATATGCCAATCATGGATAAACCAATCAACAATACAATTTACACAGAGAGCATATGCACTTTAGCACTGGTTAGTAGTGGTAAAGTACTCAGAGTTCGAAAACCAACAGTAACAGGTCCGAAAAAACAGGAGGCATGAGGTAAAAGATTGGGGATGACCTGGCAAAAGGGCAAAAGTCCAACACTCACCCTAAACCCACAACAAATGTATCCTTCCCTTTCTTCAAAAACTACAAAAACCCTTATAGACAGACACCCAACAATAGAGTGGACAATACAGGATAATATATGATTACAAGGCACAAATGATAGTACATTTAGACAACAAGGACAGCAGAAAGCACAACAGGACAAAAAGCACAACAGTTTCACAGAGCACACAGCAAACATCTCCACCAGCCAGCACAGAGACAAAAGGCCTGATTCACAAAGGTAAACTTAAACCAAAAGTCTAAGTTTAGACCTAAAGTCTAACTTTACTCACAGTAAAGGTAAACTTTTGGTCTAAGTTTAGACTTTTGGTATAAGTTTAGACCAAAAGACTAATTTAAGTCTAACCCCTTGGCATTCAAGCATTGCACCGACCACAGAAGGACATGCGTGAAGAGGGAGGTGCCCTTGAGCAGGAGTGGTACACAAACTAGTTCTCCTTGTTCCCCCCATTGCTGACTGGCCTGTGCACGTCATTGTTGCCCATTTTCATTGTGTCATTGTTTTTGTGTGGTTTCCTACAATTGGGGGTTCCCTGCTATAAAAACCCATTCCCCAAATTTGGTACAGTAGCACACATAGAGAGATAAGAACACCTCCATTAAATGTTTTGTGCAGGAAGAGGTCCTTTCCTGCACAAAGACAATCATGCCAACAATGCAGACACCCTTGCACCATGGTACTCATGTGCCTCTGTTGGCCCTAGGCACCAATTTGTGCACTGACACATGCAGAAAGGACAGGAATGTGCCTTATGTCATTGATATGGTGCATTCCTGCCCTTTATTTTGAACACAGGGTAGCACCTTTCGGCACTTCCCTGCACCAAAATGATGCAAATGATGCCCTCTGTGAGTTACCAGACACAGATGTGAACATTTGGGTCATTAAACATTTGCATTTGTAGGGTCAGTCCTATACTTCATATGTATATAACCAACCAGCATCATGCACACTCCCAGGATAATTGGCCAGGGTGTTGGTAAACAGACCACGATGACCCACAATGGCCTGGAAGTTTGTGGAGTGCAAGTGTTTCCTCTTCCAGTATGCGTGTACCCTAGGTGCTGGAGGAACAAGTTGCACATGTGTGCAGTTCATGGCACTTAGTACATATCGGAAGCCAGCAATGGGGTAGAATCCTTGCTTTGTCTCCAGCTGCATTTGTTGTGTGCTGAGGAAGAAGAGGTACTACGGTGTTAAGGATATGATGGCATCAGGGACAGTATTGAGGAATGCTGAGAATGATGGCTGAGGGGTATCAGCCACTCAGGTTGTGGTGATATGGAATGACCCTAATGCCAACATGTGGAGCACAGCCATGAGCTTCACCTGTGGTGGGATGTTCGTGACCCAGCCAGTTGCTGTTTGGATCCTAGGTGCTATTTGATGCAGTGATCGGACAATTGATTGCCTCCTTAGCCGGTAGTGTGTGATGACCTCATCCTCCCTTAGGTAAAGGTGGCTAATCCACTGCTGAGATACATACTCCCTTCTCCTGAACTGCGTTTCTGGTAAGGGTGTGGGTGGAGATGCATATTGTTGGGGTGGCAGGAATTGTGGCATCTTCCGTGCCACTCCCATCTGCAACATGATGAGCTCCATGTTGTACTTGAGCTTACCAGTCTGTTCTGTCTGACTTCTCTTTTTGTTTCACTGCCAGTGTGTTATTTCCTATGCCTGGGTTACCGATGCGCAGGAATTTTGACAAATTTGTACACTTGCGGTAAACTCCCATCTGATGCGTCACTTTTCACTTTCCTTGTAAATATCCATGCATTGGTTTTGTGGTGTAACTAATGCAGAAAATCCTACAATGCATAAATTAATACTTACATGACGCAGACGAATCAGGAACATTTTAATGCAGGACAGATAAAAGTGACCATTTGGCCTAGATGCAGCACTTTGTAAATAGGGAGTATTGACTGTGCCGCCAATGCGTCAACAATTTTGACGCATTGCCAGCGCAATTTCCTTGTAAATAAGCCCCTGTGTGACTGCTGCTACCTCTTCACTATCTTCAAACATTTCTGACACTGAAGATGACACCTCCCAAATGTTTCACTGCTAAGAGATCAGTTTGCAAATCTCAAAGAATATGTGTATGCTCATTCGTCCAAAATTTACTCTAAAGATTTGGGCGAATCAACTTGTATAATGGTTTTATACGTGTAGCGTAATCAGGAATGTAAGTTCTGCCAAAATTTAGAAACCCCAATAACGACTGGAGTTTCCGAACCGTATTAGGAGGTTGCAACTGAGCACATTTTTCCAAAAAGTGTGGCGCTAAGCTCTTGCCCTCATTCGACAACTCATATCCCAGGAAAATGACGCTGAGGAAGGCAATCTTTGATTTTTTTAAATTAAACTCGTAGCCAATTTCAGCAAATCCCACAACAATGCGCGCTACCCGCCTTAAATGTTGCAGTAACTCATCGTCTGTCAGATATATATCATCAACATATGATAAAGCTTCAGGGTCCAACTCGTGCAGAATTTCAGTCACATGAGCCGAAAATAGTCCTGGGCTATTCTTATACCCCTGAGGCAGACGACAAAACTTTTTTTGAGAGCCAAACGCACTAAAGCTTGTATAGTCCCTACTTTCGGGCGCTATATTTTGGCAGAAGAATCCATTCGAGATATCTAATGTTGTTTTGTATTTCTTATGCACAATATTATTCATGAGCGCTGCGCTATGTGAATTTTGTATTGCATATGTGCGTGTATGTCCATTTAAATGTCTGTAATCCACCACTATCCTACAAGAATGGTCCGGTTTAGCTACTGGAAATAAGGGATTATTCATCGGCGAGACACAGGGTTCCATTACTCCCTGGTACTCCAATTGTGTAAGAATTTTCCTTACCGATGCCCTCGCTTCAAATTTTATAGGATATTGCGGTTGCGGCTGTGGTTTGCCCTTTATCAGAATTACATGATAAGGTGAATTTCTATCCCACCCCACATTATTTCTATATAGGGCGGGAGCCTGTGCCAGAGCCCATGTTTTACTATAGGACTCTGCTAGTTCTCCCGGAACAAGCGGTGAGAATGAAGGTGTATTAACCTCCTCCCCAACTGGACAGTCTCGAACAAAGTCAGGTGGCCAATCCTGTTCTGCTAGCAGAACGTCATACAATTTGACCACACTGTCCCAAAAGATGGTGTTTATAGTGCGCTCAACATCCCCTTCTAATTATAAAGTTACTGTATAAACTCTATCGGGATCAGAGACACGCATATCTGCTGTTTCGACTTGTATGAAGTCATCAGTTGCTTTCACCTCCAGATGCTCTAGAAGACTCCGGCGAACTATTGTGACCTCTGCCGCGCTGTCTAACAGTGCTAACGCCCATGTCTTGTTCTTCAAGAGAACTCTCTTCTTGAGTGGCATGTGTAAGTGAGACCGCCGCCACTTTCTTCTTTTTAAATTGTTGCTTTTGTTGGATCGGTTTCTCTTCCTGTTTGACTGAAACCTCCGATGAGCGTTGTGACTCCTGTCTCGGTTTCACATACTCTGTTCTCTGCTCTGACCGCCCACCTCTCTCATTTCTCTTTTCCGAGGAGTCCTGAAAGGAACGAGATTGGCGTGTATCAGTATATTGATATCTATCAGGCGTCTTCAAATTATCCCTATTCCTGAGATTATACCTATTCTGCGGGGTCTACGGTTGCGGAGATTGTCCCCTATCTTTTTTAGGTGTCTGTTGTTTTTTCTCCAAGCGCTTTTTAGTACCCTCAGGTTGCTGTTGTTTAGTAGTATCCTTACTATTCTTACCCTGTAACTGGGGTTTTTGCAGTCTAGCACCAAGACTATCACGACCGATACTTGAATATGTTTCTGCGATTATTCTCAGCAGTTCCCGCTCCTGGTTACCTTGCGGGACGTCTCAAAGACGCATACGCACCGCTAGTGCCACTGCCTCCCCTTTGAGATTACTCAAAATAATAGAAGAAACCGCGGCAAAATTGCCCATCAGCTGCATCCCTAAATCTAAGGCTGGGGCAGCCCCATATTCATCCTGAATTTGTTTCAGTACTTCCGATAGATTAGCCAATGTTGGTGTACCGTGTGCTGTAGTGTAGAGCGCGGCAAACACCGTGCCCCAAGTATTACAATGGTCCACAATAGCAACCATTCCATACGGCAAACACATCGGCAATATTCTATGTTTATCCTGAGGTCCTGTATGGGGAAATACTGCTTCCAGCGTATTAATTTTTTGCGCCAGCCAAAATGGAGTTTCCTCTCGTTTTGCCGGGACTTTACCCATAACTGAGTGTACAGTGGCCGGATTGACACCCGGAACCACTGCATGTGGTTGCGCCGGAGCAGCACGCGCTGGGTTTGTGTTAAGTGTCTGCATCACAAATTGAACTAAACGTCTATATGTAGCCGTTAATTCCGTATATAAGCGACGAACTTCAGCCACTGCCAATTGAGCAACCGCAGGATGTGGTGTATATGTAGCCAATAAGGGCCAGGTAGGACCATCATTACTCAGTGGACCTAACCTAACAGGTACTATGGTGTGGGGTAGGGCGCCATCAAGCCAATTATTATGTTCTTGATAAGATAGAGGTATCTCTAAATATGCATATGCCCTGTATTGTCCAGGGACATTAGCAAGAGTGTATTCGCGAAAAGTGTTTGTACCCCCATCAACTGCTGGAAATACGACCCAAGAATAAAAAAGCTCTGTTCTATACGCTGCATGGGCGTCCACCACAAACGTGACTGGACTCCCCTGGTTCATTAGACCATGTGCTAACAGATGTCCTGTGAGCAGGTGTCGCATATTAAGTGCGATGTTTACTGCCTGGGGATTCGCCATTATGAAAACAGCGCTAGTTCAGAGAAGGCACACCAATATCGGGGTTTTCCTTTCAAAGTTCAAGCTTGAACAACCGACCACTAAGTAATAGGATGTACCTATCTCGTGGTGGCGGAAAACCTCAGCCCCACGGACGTCTCCGTTAACTGAACGAGGAGTCAATATATATATGAGACCGAGAGAGTCAGCCAGACCCGAAAATTAGAGCCAGACCAATCGTTGGTGACGCCATGTCGCATGGGCTCTCATTATCCTAAATGAGACTACTGGATTTCTAGGTTGCAGGATCGTTCACGGTGTGGGGGACTGAGTCTGACCCACTTGGAAGGACCTCTGTCACCCTAAATCCGGTTTTGCTCCGGCTAACTAGCAGTGCCTCATCTCTCCCAAGGGGAAGGGATGATTGGGCAGCCGAGCGCACAAAATCTTTGGAACTTCTCAGGGAAGTCGTGGTCACTCAGATCCAAACCAGCTCTCTCATTTACAGTATGATCTCATATACAAATGACAAAGGCAGTTTAAGTTGTATATATTGTTTTAATAAAACAACTGCATTTTAGATATTAAGGCGTGAGCCGCAATAACCAGAACCATACAACACAGTAGGATTGAAATAGTCACGAGGAGAGTGAAACATAAGAATAACGCTATCATGGTGTTAACAATTTCTACTCTCTCTCAGTTAGTTCTATTTCGAGCACAGCATGTTAAGCTTCTAACTTGCCTTTCAGATTCCCTGGGAAGATATCAACCCTCATACCTGAGCAAAGGCCTGTGATCTGGTTCAGCATCTGCAACGAGGCAGTCAGCGTCTAGATGTGGTTCCTTGGTCGTAATCTCCCTCTTGCATGTATTGGGACAAGGAAGTGTTTTTATAACTAACATGTCAGCGTGATCACAAAATGTCCCTACGCAAGAACGCCAAAGACTAAACTCCTACCACGTCTATCGGCAATGTACCAGACTGTTTCCTTGACTGAAGCACAGAGTGAACAGGAATGTGTTATGGAGAACTCCAGTGCTGAAGTAGGCTAAACAGTGTGATATAAAAAATAAAACAAGACCGTCAAACTGGTTATTTGAAAAATAACAGTACAAAGCCGAATAAAAAGCATTTAGAGCAAAGTGCACAGGGGCTCTAAGCTGCGAGCAAAGGGATAAAATACATCCAGGGCAAAGTGCACAAAGGCCTAAAGCCTGAAGCTAATGCGCAAAGGATACATAAAACTGACCACACTACAGCATGAATACATTTTAAGCCTCGCTTATGTTCAAGAATAATAAAATGACAGTCAGTTTAAAATATTTTCAATGATGTGTGCTGGCGATCAAACATACCAGTGATAATATTGGATGGGCCAAATTAAAAACACATAGTATAAAAAATGTGTTTAAAAAGTAAAAAAAGTTGGATAAAACAAAATGAAAAGGAAAAACCTTCTTTTAGTTCATGTCCCATGCAAGCTTTGTGACATGGATGGTGAGTTCAGTTCTCATCAAAGAAAATGGCGATATCATTAGGCGCATATGCAGCACATGGATGGTCTTCAAGAAAATCATAAAATTCATAATACATATGTCCATTGTCATTAATCCATACTGGATTAGCAATAGGTTGCACTTTTGAGGCACTCAATGGTAATTGTGGCTCTTCTCCAAGAGGCTAGAGAGATAATAATGAATCAAGCCATTCATTAACAGCTGTGTCAAAAAGTGCCACTGGTGACATTGCTCCATCGTAGGTAGAATCCTACAGAAGCTATGGATGCATTGCTCGGCATTAACTCTGGTGCTCATGTAAAGGCTGAATTATTGTTTCAATAGTGAGATTAGCTACTGGGGGATTTTCCAGCTGTAAATCCAGGATAATTTCAGTCGGACAGTTTATGCATCAGAACATTGGTTTCACTTATGTACCATACATTTTGCGAAAGGTGAGTATCCAGTGCTCGCTGAGTTCAGCTAACCAAGCATATCCCATATAATGTGCTAGAGTTTCTTTTGTTGAGCTCAATACCTGCACTCATGCTGTTAATTTCCTTGCTAGAAATGGAGAAGAATAATGATAACACATCTGATTAGCAGTATGATGAATGGGAATGCTCCAAAAAGGCTGGAGAAATAGAGTGGTCCTGGGGAGTGCAAAGCCACAGTCTCTCAAGTGGGTGGGTTGCCCACTGCTTGCTCCTGTGGAGTGCAATGCCACAGTCTCTCAAGTGGGTGGTTTGCCCACTGCTTGGTTCTGAGGAGTGCAAAGCCACAGTCTCTCAAGTGGGTGCTTTGCCCTCTGCTTGGTCCTTGGGAGTGCAAAGCCACAGTCTCTCAAGTGGATGCCTTCTTCCACTGGTTCTGGAGGGGGCTTTGTGCCCAGTCTATTTCATCCTGCCAAGGATAGGGTGAGTGGATGAATTTCTCCACTGGTTCTGGAGGGGGCTTTGTGCCCAGTGTGCTTCATCCTGCCAAGGATAGGATGAGTGGATGCATTTCTCCACTGGTTCTGGAGGGGGCTCTTTGCCCAGTCTGCTTCATCCTGCCAAGGATAGGGTGAATGGATGCATTTCTCCACTGGTTCTGGAGGGGGCTTTGTGCCCAGTGTGCTTCATCCCGTCAAGGATAGGGTGAGTGGATGCCTTTCTCCACTGGTTCTGGAGGGGGCTCAGTGCCCATTGATGCAACACTTGGGGTGTGGCAATTCACAGCCCTCACCTGGGTGTCTGAGGCACGAGATTTTCAGGGACCAGGTTGCATGATAGTCCATGGAGGCAGTGCTAGACTCCACCCGGCGATGGATACGGCTGCAAACTGGTGGTAGTGCCAGGGCTGTTGCGGGTGTTGGTAGCGGTGGAAGGAGGCTCCAGCCCTTCTCCTGCAGCCTCAGACAGCTGCCCACTGAGACTGCTGCCAGAGGTGCTACTGTCAGCAGTGCAGGTGGCGGTGCTTGCGGCAGGGCCGCAGCAGTGCTAGTGGCAGTGCAGGTGGCTGTGCTGGTTGTGGTGCAGGTGTCGGTGCTGCCAGTGGTAGAGGGAGGCTCCAGCCCTTTTCCTGCGGCCTCGGACAGCTGCCCACTGGGGCTGCTGCTGCTGACAGTAGTGGTGCTTGCGTTGGTGCAGGTGGCGGGGCTTGCGGTGGTGCTAGCGGCGGTGCTGCTGGCGGTGCTGGCCGCAGTGCAGGTGGTGGTGCTGGAGGTTGTGCTGGTATACACCCGGCCTTCACTTGCAGCCTCGGACGGCTGAAGTGCCTTGGCTGTTTTTTTCTGCCCCTTCCTCACCTTGGCAGATGGTGATGTGACCTTGGGTCTGGCTGCTGGAGTCTTTGAGGTGGCCTTGCTATGTGGTTGTGACTCCTTCCTCTTGCTGGATCCTGTCCCCTCTTCACCTTCCCAGGAGGCGGAATGGCGTTGGCCTTGGCAGGGGTTGGTGGTACACTGGCAGGGCTGACGGCTGCCCCCTTTGAGCCTTTGATAGCTGCAGGAACCACAGTGGACGACAATTGGTGGCTGAGGTGCTGAGATAGGTTCTGGCCACCCTGGCCCGAGGGGAAGGACGGGGGGAGGGGTAGGGAAGAGGTCAATGTTTGCCAGGAAAAGCTTCTTAGGGACACTGGGGCGGGAAGAGGGAGAGGGTTTGGGAGTGGAGGAAGAGGGAGTGGTTGTAGGAGGTGTTTGTCTGCTGAGTTTGGGTGCAGGTGCATGGGCTGGATGCTGTTGTGAGGCGGATCAGGTGGGTGGGTGCTTGCATTTGTGTACTTTGGGAGGAGGGGTCACAGACACACTGGGAGAGGACACAGGGGACGTGTGCATGGATGTGGGGGTGGTGACTGCCAGTGAGGGGTGTGTTGTGATGGGCGTACTGGTGATGGAGGTAGTGGATAAGGATGTAGTGCATGCATGTGTGAGTGGAGACGCTACTGGGAAGGAGGTGGACGAGGAGGAGAAGGGGGACACAGTGGAGGCAGTGGATGTCGGTGTGTCATTATGGGGATGGTGCTTGTCTGATGGTCTGAAAGTGTGCTTGCGATAGGTTGAGGGGATTGGGACTGGGTCAAGGAAGTTGGAGGAGCGAGGCTAGAGACAGGGACAATGGCTGCCATCAGTGCTAAGGCCAGAGCCTGAAATGCTCTCTGTTGGGCCGCCACACCAGAGTGAATGCCCTCCAGGTATGCATTTGTTTTTTGCAAATGCCCCTCGACACACTGGATGGCATTCAGTATGGCTGACTGCCCAACAGTGAGGGATCTCAGAAGGTCAATAGCCTCCTCATTGAGGGCAGCAGTGCTGACTGGGGCAGGGCCTGAGGTGCTTGGGGCGAAGGAGAAGCCCACCCTCCTGGGTGAACGGGCGTGGGAAACATGCTGAGGGGCTTCTGGGAGGGTGGTGCTGGTAGGGGGGGGTGGCGGCTGTACCTGTTGTTGGGGTGGGCACAGAGGTGTCCACCACTGCCAAGGAGCTTCCATCGGAGGAGGAGTCGCTGTTTGTGGTGTCCCCTCCTGTTCCCATCGTGGTGCTCCCCTCGCCCTCTGTCCCACTGGTGCCCTCACAATCAGTGGATTCGACCTCCAGGCCCATGAGGGATGCAGCTCCCTCCGTCGCCGGTGCCTCTGCTCCTCCGCCAGATGATGCTAATGCACACAAGGGCAGAGGGACAAAACAGAAAGGGGGGAGAGACAGAGGATACACTTGGTCAATGCCAGCAACAATACTACAGTTGACAAACACAACTCACAGGGAGCAGCCCTATGCATTAGGCCATGCACTACCAGTTACTAAGATAATCACCAGCCCACGGGGGACATTGCCTAACGCCATTAGCTGCACACCTGAAACCCACAGGACCCTGCCCAGTAGTAGATGAACACTAACACTATTGGGGGTGGAGTGCTTCAGAGCCTGCCCAACAAGGGACCTATCCTGCCATGTTCATCCCGGCTAGGGACACCCACAGCCCACATCACCACCCACATAAACCTTAATGCGTGCAAAGTCATGATTCTGAATCTGTACTCACCTCCTTGTGGCTGCTGTGATGCCTTCAAGTGCCCATCCAACTCCAGATAGGCCACCACCAGGATGCTGAACATCAGGGTACGAAAGGCACCCCTTCCTCGTTGGGAGACCAGCCCCAGCTTGGCCTCCACCGTCTTCCGTGCCCAGCGGCACAGGTCCTCCCACCGTTTGCGGCAGTCGGTGCCCCAGGGTCTGCACCCCCTTGACAATAGCACGTCAAATACCCTTTTTCTGATGGGCGCTGACCTGCATGGAAAAGACAGCAGACAAGGGCATTAGTTAACCATCCAGACCGTCATACCCATGGCCCACCAGATTCCTCCCATCCCCTGACACACATACATTGACCACCATACATGCAGCACTCTGGCCAGGATGCCTCAGCACTCCCCTACATGTGGCTTACACACACAGCAATCCATACATTCATGGCCCACGCATCATGCTCACAGTGTACTCACCTGTTTGTCTGGAGGACAGTACAGTAACCTGTACTAGGGTAGGACCCCATCCACCAGTTTCTCCAACTCCTCCGCAGTGAAGGCAGGGGCCCTTTCCCCAGACACATGAGCCATTGTCACTTCCAGACACAGGCCACAGCAGCACTTCCAGTGTAGGTCCTCTCCTGTTGAAGGTCAGGTAGCAAGTGAGTGAACAGATAGAAAATGGCGGTCATGTCTGCGGCGGTGCGTACCGTCACCACCAGCGTACATCGCCATTGGCTCATGGAACCAATGGGGCCCAATGATAACCAATGTGAAGTTGCGTGGCCGTTGTAGACCGCCTACCGCAATGGCGCACAACCGCCAGCAGAATTACCTAATTTCCACTTCTCCCTCCTCACAGGCCAGGCAGCCGCCATTTCAGGGGGGCACAGCCCATTGCACCTAACTGTGTCACAGCAGACATTGGCACAGCAACTGACTCTCGGATTCACATAGAGGGTCTGTAAAGTAAAAGATGCATCATTATTTCAATTGATGTGTGAATAAAACCCTCTGCTCACTGTTTTCCTCCATAGGCTTCTGCCGCTGAGCATGAATATGAGATGGCAACATCCTCCGGTGTACAGACCCCTGGTGGACCTTGTGACAATGGAGGACAGACACATTATCCTAAACTACCGACTTGATCGAGCCACAATCCAAGAACTGTGTGTCCAATTGGAGCCAGACCTGATGTCAGCTATCCGCCAGCCCACAGGTATCCCCCTCTAGTGCAGGTCCTGTCAGTGCTCCATTTCCTGGCAAGTGGTTCCTTCCAAACAACAGTGTCCATGGCATCAGGGATGTCTCAGCCAATGTTCTCCAACGTGTTGACCAGAGTATTGTCAGCCCTGCTGAAACACATGCACAGCTACATTGTATTCCCCCAGGTGGAGGATTTGGCCACAGTGAAAGCTGACTTTTATGGCCTGGGACATATCCCCAACATCATTGGTGCCATAGATGGTACACCTGTAGCATTTGCCCACCCCAGAGAAATGAACAAGTGTTCAGGAATAGAAAAAGCTATCACTCTATGAAGGTGCAGATGGTGTGTTTGGCAGACCAATACATCTCCCATGTGAATTCCAAGTTTCCTGGCTTTGTGCATGACGCTATTATCTTGAGGAATAGCAGCATCCCATATCTGATGGGCCAACTCCAGAGGCACCGGGTGTGGCTAATAGGTGAGCCCAAGGTCACCACCCAGTACAAGTTTGTGTCTGGGTGTATGGTTGTCCCAAAGGGTTAGTGTGTGTCTAACAGGTATCCCAAGATATTTGCAGGTGACTGTGGTTACTCCAACCTCTCATGGCTAATGACCCCAGTGAGGAATTCCAGGACAAGGGCAGAGGAACGTTACAATGAGGCATATGGGCGAACAAGGAGGATCATTGAAAGGACCTTTTGCCTCCTGAAGGCCAGGTTCCGGTGCCTCCATCTGACAGGTGGATCCCTGTACTACTCACCCAAGAAGCTGTCCCAGATTATTGTTGCATGTTGCATGTTGCACAACCTGGCCTTGAGACACCAGGTGCCTTTTCTGAGCCTGGAGATGGTCTTGTGGCAGCGGTGGAGCCTGTGCACAGTGAGGAAGAGGAGGAAGAAGATGTGGACAACAGAAGTAATATAATACAGCAGTACTTCCAGTGACACACAGGTAAGACACTGTAACTTCACTTTACGTTTCAGTTTTCTGTTGGACATTGTACATGGCAGCCTGTTTCCCTATGTCTATGGCCACTTACTGTACCCTTTGGCATCTCTATTTTCAGATCTCTGTGACCCACTCTGGCTCATGGTATGTTTACTGCTGCCCACTAAAGGTCATACCAATGTATAAATGACAGTATATATGACTTGCAAGGTTTTCAGAATGTTGCACTAATACATGATTCAATCATTTGACAGTTTCAAGATTCATATTTGTTCCAAGAGTGTTTATTTAAGTGCTCATACGTAGAGGGAGATGTGCAATGGGCTGGGGTGATGGTGATGGAATGTCCAGTTAGAGTCCAGTCTCTTTGCATCACAGGTGCATTGTCCAATGTGGCATAGGAAGGGGAGTAATGGCAGTTCAAGGGGGACAGGGTGACAGAGTGGGACAGAAGGGTGACAATCAGGAAAGTATTATTCCCTGGCAGGGGTCTTGGCAATGTTCCCTGGCTTCTGCCTGGATCGCAGAGAACGTTTGCCGGGTGGTTCTCCTTCTGCAGGGGGTGGGGTGCTGGTGGCCTGTTGGTCCTGTGGTGGGGCCTCCTGTCCACTAGCGCTGGTGGAGGTTGAGGGCTGTTCTTTGGTGTGGCTAGTGTCAGGGGCCCGTTGGTGTGCCACTGCCTCCCTCATGGTGTTGCCCATGTCTGCCAGCCCCCCTGCAATGGTGACCAGGATGGTGTAGATGTTTTTGAGGTCCTCCCTGATCCCCTGGTACTGTCCCTCCTGCAGCCGCTGGATCTCCTGCAACTTGTACAGTATCTGGCCCATGGTCTTCTGGTAATGGTGGTATGCTCCCAGGATGTTGGAGAGTGCCTTCTGGAGAGTGGGTTCCCTGAGCCTGCCCTCCCTCTGTCGCACAGCAGTCCTCCCAGTTTCCCTGTTGTCCTGTGCCTCTGTCCACTGAACCGTATGCCCACTGCCACTGACCCCAGGTCCCTGATCGTCCTGTGTCTGTGGGGTTGCCTGGGGTCCCTGTAGTGGTGGACACACTGCTGATTGACGTGTCCTGGGAATAGTGGCATGGGCCCGCTGGGTGGGTGCTGTGCTGGTGTTTCCTGAGGTTGGGAGGCTCTGTGGTGGGTTGGGACTGTGCCTGGATACCCGACTGTCCAGAGGTCCCTGATGGGCCAGGTTGATCATCGTGATCTAGGTGTGCAGAGCTGCTGTCATCACTGTGGGCCTCTTCTGGGGGGGGGGCGCTGGATGTTGGTGGCAACTCGTCTCCTGTGACATTGAGTAGGGGTCCTGTGGGGATGAAAATTCAGTGTTATTGTATCTGCATGTGCCATCTTGTGCATGGGTATGTTTAACTCTATGGTTGTTATTTGCAAGGCAGCTTTAGCTTGTGTGAGTTGTGCTTGGTTTGGCTAAGTGATTGTCAGTAGTGTGCATGCTGTGGTGATGGGTGTCCATGCAGGTCTGTGATGGGGGTCCATGGATTGGTGTGACATGCAGGGCTTGGTTTTGGGATGGGTGGGTTGTGATGGTGGGGTATATGTGAGGTGGTGGAGTGATGGGGTGAGGGTAGGGGTAGGAGTTTGTGATGGCATGCAGGTAGGGTGGGGGATATAGTAGTAAAGATTTGACTTACCAGAGTCCATACCTCCTGCTACTCTTGCGAGGCCCTCAGGATGCATTATTGCCAAGACTTGCTCCTCCCATGTTGTTAGTTGTGGGGGAGAAGGTGGGGGTCCACCATCAGTCCTTTGTACGGCTACCTGGTGTCTTGCAACCACGGAACGCACCTTTCCCCGTAGGTCGTTCCACCTCTTCCTGATGTCATCCCTTTGTTCTTGGGTGCTGTCCGACGGTGTTGACCCTGTCCACAACTCTCCGCCATAGCTCCTTCTTCCTAGCAATGGATGTCTGCTGCGCATGTGATCTGAATAGGTGTAGCTCCACCTGGATGATTTCCTCTACCATGACCCTTAGCTCCTCCTCTGAAAACCTGTGGTGTCTTTGGGGTGCCATGGATGTGGTGTGAGTGATATGTGTGAGGATGTGTGGGGTGATGTGTTGTGGTGTGTGGTGTGAGGTGCGTGGATGGTGTATGGGTGATGTTATTCTGTGGCTCAGATTGAGTGGGTGCTCCTGGCTTGTGTCTCTCTCTTTTGGCAATCTTTTTTTTTCGTGGAAAGGGTTGTGGGTTACGTGAGTGTGTATTTTATATTGGATTGGGTGTGTGGGTGTGGTGTGTGTATGTGTGTCAGGTGTGTGTAGTTTGAATCATCCAATGTGGTGTAGTTTTGTAAGTGTATTTGGATTTTGAGCACAGCAGGATGTACTGCCAATGGTTTACCGCAGTTGAAAGACCACCGTGGTGATTCGTGGGTCCTGATACTGTGGGAGTATTTCTGTTGGCGTAACGGTGTGGGTTTGGTACTGTCAATTTACCACTGACCTTTTGTCTGGTGGACTTGTGTGGGTATCTGTATAATGGTGGATTTCTCAGTGTGGGTCATAATATCTGTAGCAGAATACCGCCGTGGTCCCGGTATCTTGGTGGCCGTCAGCACGGCGGTAGGCGGCATTTACTGCCAGGGTTGAAATGAGGGCCAATATCTGGTCTAGGTTGGCAAAACAAATCTACACTGTATCTGCACTAGGCCAAGGGATGTTCCTGATTATGTTTCATGGTGGTGGATACAAGGTCCTTCTGCAACACTATGGGGGTCATTACGACCCTGGCGGCCAGCGGTAAGCTGGCGGTAACACCGCCAACAGGCTGGCGGTATTCCGCCAACTATTATGACCGTGGTGCAATAGCCACGGCCATACCGCCGGCCCCTCCAACATACCGCCAGGCTTCTGCCTGGCGGTCATAATCCCCAGGGCAGCGGTACAAGCACCGCTGCCCTGGGGATTATGAGTCCCCGACCGCCAGCCTGTCCGTGGCAGTAAACACCGCCATGGAAAGGCTGGTGGTAAGGGGACTTGGGTTGCCCCTGGGGGCCCCTGCACTGCCCATGCACTTTGCATGGGCAGTGTAGGGGCCCCCAGGCATAGCCCTGTCGCGTATTTCACTGCCCGAATTTCGGGCAGTGAAATGCGCGATGGGTGCTACTGCACCCGCTGCACATCAGCATTGCCGCCGACTGTATAACGAGCCAGCAGCAATGTTGATGTGACTTTTCCACTGGGCCAGCGGACGGTAACACTGTTACCGTCTGCTGGCCCTGCGGAAAAGTCATAAAAGGGAGCCAGGAATACCGCCGGCAATTGCGGTATTCTGGCTCCCGCAGCCTTGTCGGTCTTTTTGAAAGACCGCCGAGGTCGTACTGACCCCCTATATTTTTTGGGAATCTGTTATCAAGTATGGCTGGTCAGTTTCTCACCCATAGCAAGTAACATTTGTTAGGAATAAAGTGGAAACATTTTTCAAGTGTTCATGATGTGTGGAAATGGATGGCATGGGGAAAACAGATGGAACACAACTTAACCCTAGCATTATACACTACTCATTCCATCTAATGATATAGGGTAACACAGAGGGGGTGTCCAATGGGTTTTGTGAAATTTGCTGTGCTAATATATATAGGATTCTACTCATTTTCATTCAAACAGATGTGGGAAAAAGGAAGCTTCCATGAATGGAATAACTGTGAATTGTGCATTGTCTCATACCAACCAATAGATTTGTATTTTTGACAGTCATAAAAATGAAACATCGTAATGGGTAAAAAAAGATACCAAGTATTAATGAGGTGAAAGATGGAGTCTCACTAGCTGTAAACACACATCTTCAGTTTGTTGTACGCTCAATAGGGTGCATGTGGATTCTTCCTTTGCCATTGCTTTCTTAGTAAGTGTCTGTTTTATGGAGAAGTTGCCAAGACACAAAACCTGCTCAAACTGTTTGAAATGCCCAGTTTAATTTTTTCATAGCTCTTAATTCAACCTGCCAATGTTGTAATAAACCAAGGTCTCCTTTTATGAGAAATAGGGGTTAGGACATAATATGATTTAATAAATACACACTTTTAGAAAGTGTTTGCATCCCATTGTCCATAAGTTTAAAAACTGTCTGCAAGCTTTCTTGATCTATTTGCCTAATTCTTTCTGCAGCTTCTTTTTCTGAATATTTACTAAATTCATTATAAATGGCATATATTCCTGTTCCCAGGAACCTTTTACTTCTTTTAGGATGAGGCCCAAGAAGAAAGTCAGAAAAGTCCACGTTTTCATCAGTAAGGGGAAAATGTTCTTTTACTGCTGGAAGACTGGAATGTTCCAACCAGCAGTGGCATAGTTTACCTACACTGTGGTAACTACTACAGATATTTGTGTCTTATAATGTGCGGTGAGTGATTAGCCTTGGGGCGAGTTGTACTGGAAAGAAAATGATACATACATGTGTCAGATGTCCATAAGCTTAAATCTTCACTAGGGATCTAAGTAGAAATTTAAATTCAGTGTTGGATCCTTTCACTTATATCTGATTACGATATATTCATTTAAAAATTCAAATTATTGAACAAGGTCAAATTACCTTTTGGTATAGAGAGCTTCTTTAAGTCCTTCATTGTTCCAAATCCCAGACAGGTAATCTGTTGGATTGTTTTGTTCAGAAAAATGATTTCCTTTAATGTTATGCATGCTCGAAAGAAGGCTTCTTTGCCTTCGATTTGCTGAGATTTGGTCCCCAAAATACTTATCTCTTCAATGTTTGCTTTCCTATACTAATATCCTTGAATAGCTTAATTTTGACTAAACTCAGTTGAGTAAGTCAGCTTGTTAGTAGTGATCAGATTTTTCAGAAGCTATTAATAGAAATCTGAATAAATTAGGATGACTATCAGAAGGCAGCACCTCACAATGCTTGCACTGTATGTAATTGTGAATTTCTCTGGGATAGCTAGTCCAGCATATCTATTAATGTACAAAGTGATGATAACAATATGTTCCTTTGTAATTAGTTGAATTTATAGCTAGCTCTTAATTATTCAAAGAAGAAAATGCCTTTAAATCAGACATAATTGTTTTACAGTCTCATCCCAATTATCTGACATAAAACCAAGTATTACAACATCATTCATTGAACCATTTGTTACATATGGCAATGTGTCAGTAGGTCCCACAATCTGATATATATGACATGTTCCCATGCTATGGCTTCAGGCACAGGATAAGCTGTAATGTTTGCAGTGTAGAGGTCTCTTTGGACTCTGCGAGATGAAGTGTGGCTGTAGTTCATGTGCCACAGGTGATGTCATTGTTCTTGCAAGGATGAAATGTCTATTCAATAGCAGTAGAACAAGACATATTGTTGACAGCAACATAATGAAAGAAAAAGTTCCCAAGGTGATCCAGGCATAGGACCACAGATGAAGTAGATATATTGCATGAAACCACCGAAAGAAAGCATGAAGCAGCCTCTGACAATGAGTGACTGTAGAAAGGGTTGAAAAGTAATCTGTAAGGCATCCAGAATTGTTCTCAATGTCCTTGTTCTCTCTAGGCTCTCAAATCCACACCAGTTCCAATAACTTAGCTTCAGGTGGAATTTCATAATACACCATGGGGTTACTTTGGATAGTAGTCACTTTTGGAATGGCAGCATCAGGTGTGTTTGTAGAACTCAGGGCCATATTTATACTTTTTGACGCACAACTGCGCCAACGCAGTTGTGCGTCAAAAATTTTAACGCCGGCTAACGCCATTCCAAAGCGCCATGCGGGCGCCTTATTTATTGAATGACGTTAGCCGGCGGAGCTGACTGGTGTGCGTCAAAAAAAATGACTCACACCAGGCAGCGCCGGCGTAGGGGAAAATGGAGTTTGGGCGTCAAAAATGGGGCAAGTCAGGTCTGAGGCAAATTTTTTGCCTCAACCCGATTTGCGCCATTTTTTTCGACGCCCAACCCCCATTGAAATGACTCCTGTCTTAGCACAGACAGGAGTCATTCCCCCTTGCCCAATGGCCATGCCCAGGGGACTTATGTCCCCTGGGCATGGCCATTGGGCATAGTGGCATGTAGGGGGGCACAAATCAGGCCCCCCTATGCCAAAAAAAAAAAAAAACTACTTACCTGAACTTACCTTAAGTTCCCTGGGATGGGTCCCTCCATCCTTGGGCGTCCCCCCTGGGGTGGGCAAGGGTGGCAGGGGGTGTCCCTGGCGGCATGGGAGGGCACCTCTGGGTTCCTTCCGAGCCCACAGGTCCCTTAACGCCTGCCCTGACCAGGCGTTAAAAAATGACGCAAAAGCGGCTGGACGTCATTTTTTATGGCCTGCCCACTCCTGTGCGTCATTTTTGCACGGGAGTTTAAATAAGGTGCACATGCCTTAGAGTCATTTTTTCGAAGGGAACGCCTACCTTGCATATCATTAACGCAAGGTAGGTGTCCACGCTAAAAAATGACGCAAACTCCAAGATCTTTGGCGCTAGACGTGTCTAACGCCAAAGTATAAATATGGAGTAAAAACAAACGACGCAAATCCGGCGCAAACAGAGTATAAATATGCCCCTCAGTGTTCTGAATAGAGAGTTGTGGTAAAAAATCCCCAGTTGAAAACCTGAACTAGTAATGTTAATACTTGGTTCATGGGGTGAAAGGCACTACTCTGAACTTGGTGTTTCTAAGGGCCTCCAGTAGAGGACTAGCAACATAGGTCTTCTTTACACAATCAATAGACACCTATCTCTGTCTCCTTGAGCCAGACAAAGGGGATAGAATAACAGTTCTATTACCTTTTACCCCTAGAGCCATGATGGGTGGTCTGTAGGCTTGTATAAGAGCGTGCTTGTTGTGGATTTTTCCATGACCTAGGTCCCTAACTTTGGGAACCTATCCATCAGCAGCAGCAATAGCCTTCTCTTCACAGGTTGCGACGTCAAACCTTACTCTCCCCTTTTATTAAATATACATCACCCCTAAGGTAGGCTTTAAGTTGCCATTATAGCAGGGTGCCATTTTAGTAAAAGGTTGGACATATACTTTTAAGTTTTATATGTCCCCAGCGGGGATGAGGCCACAACATAGGAGCCGGCTCCTAATGGAGCCGGCGGTGTTGCGGCCGTGCGACGGGTGCAGTAGCACCCGTCGTGCTTTTCACTGTCTGCTATGCAGACAGTGAAAAGCTGGCCGGGGCCCTGTTAGGGGGCCCCTGCACTGCCCATGCCAGTGGCATGGGCAGTGCAGGGGCCCCAGGACACTCCTTACCGCCAGCCTCTTCCTGGCAGTGCAAACCGCCAGAAATAGGCTGGCGGTAGGGGTGTCACCTGGCGGATTATCACCGCCGGGGCTAAAACGGCTGGAAACCGCAAGCCCCGGCGGTGCGATCGCGACGCTACCGCCGTGGTCATAATAAGGGCCTCCCCACCGCCAGCCTGTTGGCGGTACGGACGCCACATTACCCCTGGCGGTCTCTGACCGCCAGGGTCGTAATGACCACCTATGTATTGTAACTGTAGCCAGCTTAGAGCTAAGGAAGGGGGGTCAGGAAGTCCCATGTATAACAAAGAACCTTTCCAAAAGCTTTTCCCACCTTCCTGAAAAAGGACACCAAGATATTAAAATAGGACCTTCACACCTACTCATCAGTTCATTACTGGAACTGTGGAAGAACTCCCAGATGACTGCCTGCTGCTGTGGCTTGCTGTGTACTCTGCCAGACTGGTGCTGTACCTGGAATGAATGTTTGCTGCCTGGACCCTGCCTTGAACCCTCAGAGGCTAGCACTACTGTTGAGCCCTGTATCTTCACCTACACTCAGGACTACCAGAAATGACTCCAAAGGCTAGTCTGCTGGGCTCCTGTCAGAGACATTGGGACATAAAAGGCTCCCACCACCATGAACCTGCAAGTGGACCTAAGGTCAGTGAGTCCTGAACCCATAAGAGGTGCCCCCCTGAGTCCTGGATGCTTGGTTATGGTGGTAAATGTGCCCATATGGGCAATTTCCAAAACTGATGTATTAGATAAAATTTGGAGAAAAATGCTCTTAGAACCAAGAGGCGACTGGGACCAACCTGCTCGCCTATCACCCTGAAGTGCATCACTGGTAGGGTTGACTTTGCAGTCTCTCCTGCTACGTTCTTCTCTGCAGCAGCAAATCCATTTTAGTGGTCCTTCCCCAAAGGGTCATCCGACCACATGGAACTCTTTGACTACAGCCTTCTGCTTCACCCCACTGGAGTTTTTTGACTTCCATTTTGGCAACTAAGTACAAATGTAAAAATCTTCACTGCAGCTTTGATGCAAGGCCATCCGACATGGACACTCTTTCCTTGCCTTGACCTGCTGAATTTTTGTAAGCCAGAAGGTAAGCTCTGACCAGGCCCAGTCAATTTTATTTATCTGAATTGAGCTCCATTGCTGTCAGCCTAAACCTTTGACTTTGGATGGGTCCCACATGACTAGATGACAGCCGTTATGGCTTTGAGCTTTAAGGCGCTAGATTATACTTAACCTTTTGAAAATGTATAACTTTGGGTCTACTGGATGGATATTTGTAATTTTAGTGTCAAATAGTTTATTAACAGTTACTCTAGCTTTCTACAATGGCTTGGGATTTTTCTTGTGTGGTGTTTTCACTTTAGTGCTGTTTGTGTACTGCATAAATACTTTACACATTGCTTCTAAGCTAAGCCTGATTGCCTTTTGTGCCAAGCTACCCAGAGTTAATGTTGGAAAATAGGTTATTGGTAAGGGCAGCTGAGTACCTACACTTAGCAATAGGCCACTAACCTCCACTTAGATCCAGTTAGGTCTCAGTAAATTAAACTTAGCTCAACCCTTGGAGCTTGGCAATGAGTGACAAGGCTTAACTTAGGAGACATATGTGTAAAACATTTAAAAATCACAAAACAGTGAATAAGTAAAACACCAAACACAATAAAAATTTAAGATAAGGGGAACCGGAGATATGAATTTTTAAAGAATTAATGCTTTTAGTGCTTAGAAACGAATAGTGCCAATCTGGTCGCACCTCGACCGGGGCAAAGTCAAAGTTTGAGGTCGACCGTGATGAAGCCCTTCTTGGCTACAGCTTGCGGGAGGCTTCAGTCAAAAGTTTAGATTCGGACATAGACTTTTTTCTGGAGATTTTCTTCAGCAGAACCAAGTCGCCAGTGCAATTGACCTCCTGGAACTCTTCCTTGGATATGCCTCGCAGTAGCCCTCGGTGGAGATTTTTACCTTCCGACCTAGTCTTTTTTTTTAGATGAAAATCCTTTGACTGGGGCTAACCTGATTCTTGATCTGACGTCCCTGGAGCCCTCTTCGGATGCAATGCCTGGGAGGTCCCGGTGAACTTCCTACATTCGGACATAGTCACTTTTTCAAAGATTTTCTTCACCCGGATGATCCTGCAAGTCAGGCCAGGTCACGGTTGAGGCAAGCCGGTTAGAATTACTGCGGCGGGTCGGTCCCTTTATGGAGATTTTTTCAAAAGTTCTCCAAACTTCTGGATCTTCTTCTAGATGTTCCTTTAAGGATCTTCTGGGGTCCATAGCGCACCCCAAGGTTCCAGAAGCTCTGAGATGCTCCTTGAGGGTGCGTACTATAGCTCCAAGAATGCACCTGGCGCAAACTCCTTTTTGGCCACTTGACAGTGGTCAGCTGGTCAGTTTCTTTAGGAGATGGTGCAGGGGACTATGGTTAGCAATTTTTCACCTGTAGCAAACAGGGAGTCCCTCCTTGAACCCGGAGATGCCAGGCAAAGTCCTTCTTGTGGTGAAGCCAAAGTGTGCAGCTGAAGCCAAAGTGCAGTGTCCAGGTGCAGGTCAGAGGTCTAGCAGGGAAGTCCTTCTTCTTCTGTAGTTCTTCCTGGTAGGGATCTGAGGTATGGGTGCAGGTCTGATAGTTTTATCCTTGCTCCTGGATGAAAAACAGGGGGGTCCTGGTCCTCCAATGAGGTGCAGGGTCCTTCCTTCTGTGATGACCACTTCCTGGGAAGTGTGGCAAAAATCAATCCCAGGGAGCAACATTTCTCAAAAATTCATCAGGGCTGAAAGTGGTTTTTGGAGGTTACATCTGGCTGAGCCCATTCACTGGTGTTGCTAAAAATCTTAAACACACCCTTCTCCTGCCCTCTCTTAATCTACTCATGGGGGAACCTAATTGTCTGGGTTTGCAGGATATGAGGGAGGTGCTATGTTGCTCCACATGTCCTTCACTGCCTTTGAAGACCAGTTTGGCAGCCCTCCCCCTTCCTGCCTCTCCATCTGCTGAGGGGAGATCTCCTCCCCCAGGCACATCTCTTTGTGTAGAGCCAGGCCACTTCACACCTCATCAAGGCAGCCTGGCCAGGCTGCCAGAGGCTAGCCAATCAGAGCAAAGCAGTAAAAACGCTGCAGGGCTGAAGTTGACAACTTTTCAGGTAAAGTTTAAAACTCTTTACCTGAACAAGTTATATTAAATCAAACAACTGGAAGTTGTAGGATCCATTATAACAATTCATTTGATAACAAACTTGAGGTATCTTTTACTTAAGGGGACTTTTAAATTAAAATAAAGTGTCCCCATTCTAACCTATGGAGGCCATTCACTACAATGAGGGGAAATCAAATTTGGCTTTTTTACCTCACCAGGGCTTAGAAAACTATTTTTATAAGGTCCCTACTTATAGTTACACGGCACCCAGCCCTAGGGGCACATGGGGCACACCTTAGGAGTGACTTATATGTAAAAATAAGGTCGTTTAAGACTTTGGAACTACTTTTAATTCCAAAGTCGAATTTGCATGTAACTTTAATTTAAAAGCTGCCACTGGGCACCTCAGCAGTGCACCTATGGGGGCACCACCTATGCTGGGGTCCCTGAACATACATGCCCTACCATTTAATAGGGAATTATAGGTAGGTTGACTTATAATTAGCCTAATTTGCATACTCATTTTATACAGAGCACAGGCCGTGGGACTGGTTATCAGTACCCAGTGCACCATAAGAGTCAGGAAAACACCAGCAAAAAGTGAAAAATGGGGGCAAAAAATTAGGGGGCCTCTGCAATCAGCCTTGTTTTCCCACAGTTAACCACAGGTTAATTTATTGACTTGTTATGGTTCACCCTGCAAGGAATTGTGTCTGTTTCTTGACTGGAGCTCACGTCACATTCAACCAACAATCCTATTTCTCAAACTAATCTTGAATTATTTAGGTGCAAGGCAAAAGAGTAGAGGGCATATTTAACAATCTGTTGCATCGCCGTTGCGCCACACAAGGGGGAGCAAGGATAACGCAGTAGTAAACTAAGATTTATTAAGCCACAGAAGGCCACCTTGTGTGTGAGTGGCTTGATAAATCTGAAGTAACGTAATGTGACGCAAATTGCTACATTGCATCACTCTGCCACAGGGAGTCAGTCCTTGGGTGGAGAGTGGGTGACACGATGCATCCTTGCATGGATTTTTTATGATTCCCAGAGTTACAGACACTGGTTACCCTGGAAATGCATCAAAATGCTACACCACCCCCGGAGTGGTGCAATGAGGAGGAACATCTTTATTTCTCCTCGATGTTTTCACCGGACTCCTTGACATCGCCAAATGGATGACAGCAAGCCACCTCAAACTAAAATCAAACAAAACGGAAATCATCATCTTCGGCCCCAACAAGACGGCGTGGAACGACTCCTGGTAGCCCACCCTCAGACCACCCCCAACACCCACCTCCCATGCACGCAACCTTGGCATCGTTATAGATTCAGCTCTCTCCATGACCCAGCACATCACGCCATATCATCCTCCTGCTTCAACACCCTTCGCATGCTACGCAAGACTTTCAAATGGATTCCTTTAGAAACAAGAAGAACAGTCACCCACACCCTCATCAGCAGCAGACTGGACTACGGCAACGCCCCTTACGCAGGGACCACAGCTAAGCTTCAAAGAAAACTCCAGCGAATTCAGAACACAGCCGCACGTCTAGTCCTCAACCTCACTCGCCACGTACACATATCCACCCACCTCAGATCCCTACACTGGCTGCCCATCAACAAAAGTATCATCTTGAAAGTCCTCGTCCATGCCCACAAAGCCCTGCACGACACGGGACCGGCCTACCTCAACGAACGAGTAAACTTCCACATACCAACTCGACAGCTCCGCTCCACCGACCTCGGCCTCGCTACAGTCCCCCGCATCCAATGCACCACCTCCGGCAGCATATCCTTCTCCCACCTTGCTGCCAAGACCTGGAACTCCCGCCCCCCAACCTATGCAAGGCCCAGGACATCCTAACCTTCAGAAAGCACCTTAACACATGGCTTTTTGAGCAGTAACCGGCAACCCCCCCGTTAGCGCCTTGAGACCCTAACGGGTGAGTAGTGCACTTAAGAAATTATTTGATTGATTGATTGATTCTGAGTGTGCACACTTAGAAAGTGGAAATGGTGCTCAAAAACAATCCTGGCCTATAACACAGGCACTCTTGTACCATGTGGAATTGTGCCTGCATTGGAGCTATGCTGCCAAAATGCACCAGCAGAAGGAAAGCACAAGAACACACCATAAAATGTTAAATACGGTATATTCCTGCCCTTTCCAAAGCCAAGGTTGTTTGCAGTGCTGCATGCAATAATGATAAATATGCCAATTAATGTGCAGAGTTCCAAAAGGGTCTGTACTAAGCCAAATATTATGTAATATATCAAGGGTCACTATTAGTATATATGCCATGGTTTGTGATAATGCTGTATGCGGGTGTTACACAAATCATGGTTTGTTTGCTAATAATTCAACAGAGATTAGAAAACGCTTTCAAGACTGTTTAAATGCAGAGGGGGGGGAAACTAATTTACCTAAATTCATTGAGGACATGGCAGAGTTATTGTTTTTAGGACGAGCTTTTATGACTTGGTCAGCAATATGATGGCCAAAGAAATTGGGGTCAGCTTCAACTATGAAGAAAGATCTACAAAATGGGAGCATCATAATGGACTCAACATTATCCTACACTAAGCAAATTAATGCCATCAGATCTACCTATTTGTATTATCTAAGGAGACTCTGCAAAGTGTGATCATTTTTACCTAAAAGCTCTCTTTGGATGGTGGTCTGCTTAATTATCTTATCACACATTGACTACTGTAATTCGCAGTACTTGGAGCTGTTGCAAAGTAGATTATTGGTAAGGGCAGGTAAGTACCTACACTTAGCAATAGACCTCTAACCCCCACTAGATAGGTCTCAATAAAGTTACCCCAGCTCAACCCTCGGTACCTTGGCAATGCGTAACAAGGCTTAACTTAGGAGACAAAGGGCCTCATAATGACTTTGGCAGTCTTTTGGGAAGACCACCATGGTAGTGGCTGCCAAAAGACCACCATGTTGGCTGTAATCCAGCCACCGTATTAAGAGTCACAGGTTGAAGACAGTCAGAAAACTGCCAAAAAGCTGACACTGCCAGGACACAGGAGAGTGGGAAAGAGACAGTCTTACATCCAGCACCGCCAGGCCGACAAAAATGCAGATTACGAGTCGCAAATCAGCACAGCGGTTCTTCCATGGCAGAAAACCATTGGTGGTCTGAACCATTCTGGTCTGAACCCACTACAGTCAGAACAGAACACTACATTGGGCAGTTTGAATGTCCCATACCTGACACACATACACACACCAGATACACCTACACACTGCATTGTATAACATACCTCCACACAACCTACAATCCTTTGCAAGGAAAATGACAATCACATACACCGAGAACAGGCAAAAATTGACAAATACCACCTTTACACTATAGGCACACATACACATCTTACTCAGCACACACCACACCACACAACTGCATTAACAACACAATACACACATAACAAGCACACACAAACACCACAAGCATCCATCACTCACAATGCAACACCCACACCCCATCCACCATCCAACACTGCACCCTTACACACACAACACCCCCATGGCAACACAACCACTGCCATGTCCCCACAAAAACGCCGACATTTCACAGACATCGAGTTGAGGTTCATGGTGAATTGAATTGTCAGGTTAGAGCCACAACTGTTCGGAGCACAGGTCCTGCAAACATTGGTTGCGGCAGAGAATAGTAAACAGGGTCAACTCAGTAGGCAACCATCCATGCACAAAGGAGGAAATCAGGAAGAGGTAGAAAGACCTACGGGGGAAGGCTTGTTCCATGGCATCATAACACCGGATCCATGTGCACATGACTGGCGGTGGGCCCCCACCTCCTCCCCCACAGTTCAAATCTTCGGAAGAGAAGGGCTTAGATATTCTGCATCCCGTGGGCCTCACTGGAATATCTGGGAACTGGACTCTGGTAAGTACCCACAACTTCCATGTCATACAATTGTTGTCTCCTGCATGCCTCCTCACCACCCAAATACTCCTCAATTCACTGTATGTCTCACTATACCTCCCACCTATTCACCTAATGCCCCTCTCCTGCATGGCACACCTCCACCCAGCCCACCTGCCCACACAGCCCTTGGCAAAGGCACGGATAGCATTGGCTAATACTATCATTACGACTACCACAATGCACTAGCCCATCTACGTGATAACCTGGAATGTGCATATCGCATCACATTTCTTGCTTGTGTAAATATTGCACTAGCTATACCAATAACATGGTACAACTGGGGACCACTATGTGACAATGACAGCAAAACAATGGCATCGCACAGTGGCAAACAAGGCTAAACACAGCAACAGCTCTGTGATGAATCCAAATGGCCACTAATCAAGAGCCTCAAGCCTGAAATTAACTGACTATGTTATGGAAAGTAAAATGGCAGACTCCATGCACATGTGCAAAATGCACAGACATAACATGTAAGCTTGCATACTCACGTGCTCACCTCCTACTGGGACATCATGGTGCAATGTCCAGGCATTTTGTGTGACATCTAGCAAGCCTGACTGGTCACTAGGTAGCAGTGCTGAACAGTCATGTGAACTATCAGACGGTACCTGAACGCATCCGCAGTGCTATATGTACCAACCCTGAATGACAGCACCTAACATGGAGTATGGTACACATGTCACAGACTACTGTGTACCACCAATGGAATGCTGTGCAGCATCTGTTATTATCATTGTTGGGAATCATGTTAAGCCACTTTATGCATAAAGAGATTACCAAACAAACTTACTATATTTAACTCTGTCTCCCACTCCATCCACAGGTACCCCTGTCAGTGCCCCCATGGAGAGGATACCAGAGACTCCCAGCCCTCCTCAGGATGAATGCCCCAGTGAAGACAAAACACCTGTATGTCTGGACACTGATGACCTACCTGGCCTATCTGGGACACCTTATCAGTCTTAGACTCTCTGCCTTACCCTGTCCAAATCAATCCCCCAACCCTGTGGCATCAACAGCACAGCCAATCCTTTGTCACCAAACCTGTGTCCCAAGGACTATTCAAACTACTGTGTGCCCCACAGTACAGGGACCTGAGTTGACCCCAGACAATGAAGCTCCTGTAGACACTAGGAGTGGGACACACCATGCCAGGGGCACAGGTATCTGGGGGCAGGGGGCGTGGGAGGGAAGCTGTGGGCCAGAGGATGGGGTCTCCAAAGGACTCAACTGACCAGGAAACCATATCCCAAGTCCTGGGAGCATACCAACAATCCCAGGACAGGATGGGCCACATTATCACCATTTTAGGAGAAAACCAAAGTCTGCAGAGGGAATACCACCAGGAGGTCATGCAGTAGTGGCAGGCCGACAGTGCTACCTTGGCCTCCATTGCAGGGGTACTGAGGGACATCAACATCACCCTGCATGTTTCTTCCACCCACCGTTAGGCCCCTTCCACTAGCAACTTAACATCAGCGGTAGCTAGTGGAATAGAGGCCCTGCCAGGGCAACCACAGGCCTCAGACACTCCTTCCTCTGAAGCTGAAGAAACCCCCCCCCCCCCACAAATGTGAGAAATCTGGCTGGAGCAGATGCCAAGACCAAACTCATTGCCAAGAAGTGAGCCTCTACTGATTTTTCTCCTGTGTGTATCACTCAGACACTTTGTTTACTGTTCAGAGACATTACTCTATTTTCCAAAGGCAAATGGACACTGGACCTGTGCAACCAGCTGATGTAGCACCTACTCTGATTCCATCTACCATGACCTCACTCATCACCATTTTTGTTCATATATGCACCTTTGTTTTGACTATCACTATCATGATATGCACAATAAACACCATGAAACGCAGCTACTGATATGTGTCTTTAATAAAACATCAGCAAATGTCATGGTTGCCTAATGTGGCCTGGTAATGCCCCTCCATCAAACAGGCAGCTCAATGGACAGCAGGAAGGAACTCTCAGCAGGAGATACAGTACAACAGATATATCCCAGGACAGATGTCAAAGGGGTTGAAATCTAGGGCCACACAAGAGTGTAGTCAGTATTCCAACATGCAAAAAGACCATGAAAGTGAGTACCATCAGGATGGAAGGCATGGTGCCACACAACCCACATAGGCAGGTCATAAATGTCATGTCCACTGTAGTATACCTCCTAGGCAGGGGCCACCCTTATGTAACATATACATCACCAGTCACAGATTATTCACACATATCACTTTACCAGCCAACTGTCATGTACTAAATGACTAATGACTATGAATGCCTCGATCCACAGGTAGCAGAGGCACAGATTAAGATACCACAGTCAGTGGGTGGAATGGCATGAGAACAGGAGAATGCAGCAAGCAGAGCTCAATACTGGTCTGTTCAATCGAGGAGTGAATGTAGAAAACTGCAGTGAGAATACATGCTAAAACTGAAACACTGTAACTGTGCACTTAACAATCTATCAGTCTGCTTCCACAACTTACACATTGGGAAAGGAACAAATGGCACCCCCAAAGATGACTCAAGTCAGGAAGAATATTGTCACCAATTATTGTGGACATGCAAGACTTAAAAAACCCCTCTCGACATGTATGTCCCTGGAAGTACTGATTGATGAGCTCACTCCTAGAATCAGTTGCACCTTCCGCCTCTGGTTCCTCATCACTTGCCATTTCAGCATTTCCAGCCACTGGTCCAGCTGCCTCACCCTCATCAGCTAGCAATGGTATCTGACGTCTTAGAGCTAGATCGTAGAGCATGCAGCAGGCAACCATAATTTGGCATACCTTTTGGGGCAAGCAAAGGAGGCCACCTCCAGATAGGTCCAGACACCTGAATCTGGCCTTCAGGAAGCCAAATGTTCACTTGATTACATGCCTTGTCCTCCCATGGGCCTCATTGGAGCAGAGTTCCCCTTCCATGGCAGGGTACCTCACTGCTGTCAACAGCCAAGGAAGGTTAGGATAGCCAGAGTCCACTGTGTGAACAAATGTAGGACCAGTGAAATAACAGGTTCAGCGACTGACCAGAATGTGATTGCAGTTGCCACAACAGTGAAACACCTTAATGTGCATACATAACAAAGAAGCCAGGCCCTCTCTGTGTGTAGTCATGTCATCATCTGTGGGACATTGCTGTTCCTCAAAATGTAGGAGTCCTGCACGGATCCTGGAAACTTGTCAATGACATGTGTGATGTACTGGCTTGCCAGACACACCACCTGAACATTTATGGAGTGGTAGCTCTTCTTGTTCCTATACACCTGTTCATTGACACTGGGAGTTACCAGGCCTACTTGGGTGCCATCAATGGCCCCTATTACCAAGGAATGTGTCCCATATCATAAAAGTCTGCCTTCACATAGTCCAATTCCACACATTGTCGGAACCTGATGTAGCTGTGCAGGTGCTTTAACAAAGCACATAGTACATCCTTCATCACAAGACTGAACATGGGCTGAGACATTCCTGCTGTTAAGGCCACTGTATTCTGAAAGGAGCCTGTGGAAAGAAAGTCTAGCACTGACAAGACTTGTACTGTGGGACAAATGTAATAGGGATTGCATATGGCTGTCAACAGATCTGGCTCCAACAGTGTACATTGATCCATGATGGTCTGACAATTCAGATGATAGGTCTGGATTACATGCCTGTCCTCCATGGTAGCAAGGTCAACTAGTGGATGGTACACTGGTGGTTGTCTCAAACTCCCACTGACAGGATATCTAGTTTGAGAGGAGAGCATGTACAATGAGTAAAGCAATAGGCACATGCAAGCAGCACATTATTAAATAGCACACACCGAACACTGTGGGGGATGCATTGCCCTGCTGATATATACAATAAGGACCATGCTGATGCGCATTGGACAACTTCAGTGCTGCACATTGGTGTACATGTAAGTCGTATAGGACATATGTAACATGTGTAATTGAACATATGTGGTTGACTGAGCTGTCCTGCACTAATTAGACAACAAGTATTGGAAAATACCAATATAGAGCCTTTGTCTATGTGCCTCCGAGTATCTTAACATGGCTATCAACAATGATACAGCCACATCATGTCATTGTGTCAAGAATGTCACAAATTGAATCACCACCATAATGGCACAACATAGGCTTACACCGCCATTTGGGCAAATATGTGCATGGTGCACTTATATTGGCACATCCATCATTTATATGTGCACAAAATGGCAGCTGCCTGTACTGCTCTAGGGGTCAGTTGGAAGTGACCTAAGTCCACAGACAAATGGCACTATGGTGGTAGGAGGTCGCAACCGTCATGCAACTTGTCATTGGTTAACTTTGCTGCCTGTGGCAGACTGGGGTCAATGGTGATGACTGCCTGAGGTGACGATCCTGTATGTGGTGGCCGGAACCACCGTTTGCTGCAGCCTTGCTCACTTCACTCCTGACATTGTTGCAGGAAAGACCTCCACGACCTGCGCTGCTTTGTACTGCATCTGAGAGCCATCATTCCACATCCTGCAGGTGATAGGGCCTCTGCCTTTACACCAGAAGAACTGAAAAAGTTAGTGGAGGAGGTCGATACTCATGTATGAACAGCTACATGGGGCACCAGAGAAGCAGGTGAGGCCAACACCATATTCGTGTGTGATAGGGATTGTGTGTGACGTTGATTTGGGCAAGTGTATTGGTGAGGGAGTTTATGCATGCAGGGGGCATAAAGTGAAGGTGTGTGAGCAGAGAGTGTGGGTATGAGTGGCACTTGCTGTGACATATGTATTGTCCACTCCTGTTGGTATGGTGTCTGTGTACATGACTTTCTCCTTTTGTCTGAATCATCCATGCAGATGAACGCTCATCAGAAGAAAGGGATCTGGTGTGCCATCGCCAAGCAAGTTCAGACCATGGGGGTCCACAGCCGGTGGAGCATCCATTGTTGCACGCGGTGGGAGGCCCTGGGGCGCTGGGTCTGAAAGACCATAGTGGCCCAGCAGAGTATGTCCTCCCAAAGCGGGAGGAGTGCCCATCTGACACTGACCCCCGCATTTTGGTGAAGGCCTACCCTGAGGTGGATGGGCGTTTGAGGGCAGCACAGAAGCCACAAGGGGGTGAGTACTTACTGTATCCTGGTACTTGGCTCTGGTTGTATGTTGTTTGCTGTCTCACTGTAACTTCTGTGACAATGTAGTAAGTGCAACATGAATGTAGACTAGTGGACCTGGGTACTTCCCACCCGGCCTGAGTATTAGTTGTAGATATGGCTTCATGGTTTGCTATCAGTAAATTAACATCTCCTGTATCCCGACATCTCCATGTCTGCATGTGCAGATGGTCAAATAAAATTGCCACGTGTGTGACTCCTTCCTGCCATTTCTATGGATGTGAGCATTTGAGCATTAGTGGCTCTGAGGTGACTGTCCACTACCATCTATATTGATCACCTGTATATGTACCAGGATGACTTTCATTTTTGATACAGGGACTATGGACATCTAATACTGGTACTGGTATGGATTCCATGTGAGGCAGCCATCTCATTTACAACACAGATACGGCCTGTGTAGGACTGTATTTATGGCTTGGTAGTTGTATCCCCATTGTCTGCTCATCTTCTAGCTATGAGATATGTGAAGGTAGCAACAGTAGGACAATTAGATTTGGGTGTCTGATTTGGTATAATTGGACTCATCATGCATGTCAATGTGCTTGACTTGTGGCGATATTACCTTGAGCCCAGTGGGATTGTACTAGAAGTGGTAACTGTCTAGGCAGATCTCACCTTTGACAAAATGTAATGTAAATGTTATGTATTCCAATCCCCTACCAATTACAGTACAACATTGCTTAATTGCAGCATACATCCTGTCACAATGGTCTATTGGGATCACATCTGATGGAGTGGGACAATGATTGCTACACTTGGCCTAGCTGATGTGGGTGATTTGGACAGGGTAAGGTTTTATATGACATAGGAAATGGTGATGTGAACTTTTAGTTGTTTCATCATAACAGAATCTGCCATATGTAGAAGTGGAATCTGTTGTCAGTGCAAAGGCAGTCGTGTAGGTCCATGTGTGCAGTATGCGTTCATGTCATTTCCGCCTGACGTGTGTTGTCTGGTCTTAGGTACAGGTTATCACATGCTAGTAATAGTGTGAGTGATGATGGTATTATTATGTTGTGAAGTGCAACTGCTGTAGCTGCATGCCATGTGGAATGAAATATCGTCTATGATGTGATTTGTGGGTTCCTGAAGATCATAAATTGTGACACTACTCTCGACTTTGGATGTGTGTGCTATTTAGGGCATTGTAGATGCCTGCTGCCAGCATGGAGGGAAGGAGGCACTGCACAAAAAATAAGTACAGCCATCTCCTCCTCACTAAAAATGGAACAAGGCTGCACCCCTTGACTGTGCCAATGCCGCAGGGTATGCTGTTCACCGCACCCCTTGCACTAGCACCACCATGTCCCCCAATGTCAGCCCTGGCGCTGGGGATGATATAAGAAAAAGACAGGGGGAAAAAAAAGAATAGAGAGAGAGCAATTAAGTTCGGAGAAGTTAGGGGAAAACAAATAAAGGGACAAAATGTTATAGAAAATAAAAAAAGAGGCAAAATCATAAAATACACAAACACAAATGTTCACACCAAGGAAATAAATGTGAAACAGGGGAGGATTAGTTGGATCAAGAAAGGATGGTATTGAAGAAAACCCAGCACCATGCACAGAATAGGAAAAACAAGATGCCTGCACATATAGGTGACTGTGTGGTGCCATTCGCCCTTGCAACGCTGAGCACTGGGCTTCCATCAAGCAGTGTGATTGGGCAGCAAGCACGACTCTGCCCTCTCATGCGGAGTTAGGGAGAGTTCGCACAGTCTTTACTCCTAAGAGTTCGATGTAGCTGAATTCCGCGAACTCCACTCAGACCTAACAATTATTTAACACAGCTCTGTAAAACAAATATTGAGCATGTGCTCCCTGAGAATCAAGTTGTGCAGGCCATTGAAATAATTTACCCTGCTGCCCCTCACTCAGCCATTCAGTGCCTTTGCATAGTAGTCCAGGAAATTCACCCAAGACTGATTGGAAAATCTGTGGCCGTTCCTGAACCTCTCGTTGTACTTTTCAGGGGGTCAGTGCATATTCAGCTGGAAGAATGGCTTGCATGGGGGTGTACCTCATTTGGTCCGATACTTATAGGGTCAGAAGTGTGACCTTCCCCACTGGAGGCATATGCTTCCACAGGCCACCCCCAGGTGCTCCCGTGGGATCTTGTGTACACTCTGGGTCAACTTATAGGCAGAAAACAGTTTCTCCCATGACATAACTGAGTTGGAGGTCTTTGGGTATGTGGACCTTCTTGTCTCCTTCAAACACTGAGTGTACGTTGCCACTACTGCTGTTAGACTCTATTTATCCAGCTTTAAGGTCCAGCTCTTTGAGGCTTCTCTCATGAGCCAATCTTTTCTCCTCTAGGGCCAGCTCCTCCTCCATTTTAAACTTAGCCATCTTTATCCTGAACCTCTTCTCTGTCTTCCTATCTGCCAGCTCCTCTGGGGACAGGCAATGTGAGGAGACACTGCTTCTTGCTCTGACAAGGAGTTCCAACTCAAAGAATGGGTCGCTCCCCCCATGAAGGCTGCATTTCAGGGACAATGTTCAAATCCTGCTCATCCACATCATCCTCATTATCCTGCTCCTCTGTAGCAGTCCTCAACTACTGGTCATCCGCCCAGACCCTCAAAGCTTTCTGAAGCTTCAACATTTTGGTGCCTTTCTTCATTTGCAGCCCCCTTTCCTTACAAAAGTGCATAAGCACTGCCACAGTGTAATTCTCCAAGTTAGCCAGATCAAACTCTATTGCTGCAGGTTTCAGACAGTCAGTGGCCATGAGAAGAGGTTTATGACAATCAAGGAGAATTGCAAAAAAATTTAAATGGTCTCAAATTATTTATATGAGATGGTAGTGTAACAGGAAATTACTGCGTGGCACTGTACAAACACAGCTTCAAATCCTTACTGCTGAACACCAGTGTAGGATATTGAATTACTGGTTCTAAGGGTGAAGTCACAAGTAAAGCCTTTTTTCGGTGTGCAACCTTTGAGTAGCTTGACACATAGCAGAGGCAATGTGTACAGCATAAATGCAAAACTTCAAATAGTAACACAGTGAAAGCTCAATGGAAAATTATCTCACACTTGATTGTAGAACAAAGTCATTTTTTTATAAATACAACATTCAACATGACATAAATCTAATCAGTAGAACCAGAGATATGCAATTTTAAAGATTTCAGTGAAAATAGTACCCAAAGGCATACAACACCAACCGTAGAAATGTAGTCTAGCTACACCAGGACAAAGTCACACTTTCAGGCTGACTGTGATGAAGTGTGAGCCAGCTACAGGGACCCAGTTAGGCCCTCTGAATGAGCATACCTTAAATCCAGGTTGCGGAGCATTGTGAGGTCCCGCACCGAGGATGCATTGCTCAGCTAAGGCAATGTGTCAGTTCTGAGGAGTTGCAATATTGTGATGTGAGGTCCTGTGTCATTGTTGAGGATCCTGTTGATGAGGGCTTGTAATGTGAAGTCTGTCATGGAGGATGTCTCATGCAGTTGAGGCAATGTATCGGTTCCGAAGAGCTGTGAGACTGCGATGAGGCAACCTACATTGTCATCAAGACTACTGTGAATGAGAGATTTATGATGTACGGGTCTGCATCAGGCAAGCTTCACACAAGTAGCTGTTCCAATGGGGTCTACGAGGTAAATGTGGAAACCTTGCTTCTGGAGAACCCTCAGAGCAGAGTCAATGTGTTGCTTTTGCCTAGAATTGCATTGCTCAGCAGAGAAGATGCGTCAGTTCTGCTGGTTCCACAGATGGGCTGTCAGAGAACCTTTTAAGTGTCACAATCCCTGCTACAGCATGACTACAAGCCTCCCATATGACACCCACCCTCATAACCCTCACAGGACTCCCAGCAGTGGGCCTTGGTTTCAGTTAATATTGGCCCCCCTCCTAGGGGTATTGTTTTGGCAATAAGCCTATCTTTTCCATCTGTTTATTTTGGTACACTGTTCAGACCACATGTCACTTTATGGTAATCATAAGAGAGACAAATTACAGATAATGTGCATTCATATTTACAGGATATGTTCAAGGACTTTCCTCATATTTTATTAGGTTTGAGCAGCATAAAAACAATGTTCAGTTTGTTGAAAGAAGGTCAAAGTGATAAAACTGGTTCTAATTATGTTTGTCCTTAATATGTAATCCTGAACTGCAAGCTAACATTCCTGGTGGCATGACAAAGACCAGGGGAAGAACCCAGACTCTAGAGTGAATTCAGTCACTTTCTCTCGCCCAACACCCTTTTGTTTTTAGAACTATTTCTGGTACTGTGCTCTACCACCTGTCACTGAGGATAGTTCTCGAATGGATCAGAGGTCCAATGTTGCCCTACCAGAGCCACTTGGAGTTCAGGTGTCTGGCTCCTTCGACAGAAGGTAAAGCCACAAAAATCAGCACTGCTTTTGGGCGACACGGAGACTCCTGATGAGGATATAGTGCAGTCCTTGATGGGCAAAATGCCTGGGGTGGTAGATATGGTGGCTTTTGTTATCTCTTGCCCGGGAGGGGTAGCAGCGAGCTGGTCTATTCTTCTGATAGGAACTAATGATCTCATTTTGTATAATTTCTCTGCCTTTGAGGCTACAATGAGGAAGTTATTTGCCAAATAAGTATTTTTTCAGTCTAGTGACAATGAACTGTTAAATTTAAAGCAAGGCTCAAAGGACCACCTCACTTATAGAACTAACTTCAGTTGTTTGATTGTTGAAACACACAGACAAGAGGAGAAAAGAACATCATATTTTACAAGGGATGATATCAAGGATTCCTTGTCCCATATCATGGATTTAACTGGTGACTGTGCTGAGTTCATTGACTTGATGGTCAAATAAGACCATCGGCTATGGGAATGTAAGGGAGAAAGATCTTTGCAGTGATACTAGGGTGTTAGTACTTGAGTCTGAAATAAAAGAAACAGTAGTGAAAGCAACTGATGTAGAGCCCATGCAGATAGAGACCATTAGAGGACCATTAACAGTAGAAGAAAAGGAACACAGATGAAAACTGAATATGTGTCTCTACTGTGGGTAATGGGGACATTTTGCTCAAGAGTGTTTGTCAAAACCAAAGAAAACTAAAACTGTGGCTGGTCTTGTGATGGTTGGCAATGGTCAAGAAAACTAGTGGTCTCAATGAGGGAGGAGATCACCTTGTCGAGAGTGAAGAAACTTCAGCTGTCTCAGTATGTAGCCAACACAGCTGGTAGAATACCACGCCATCTGACCTTATATGTTACAGTAGTACTATCCACACAAAAGAAAAAGGTACTTTCTATGTTAATCAAATAGGGAGTTACTGGGAATGTCTTTGATCTTTCCTTAGCCGCTAGGCTGGGAATCCCAAAGGTATCCAAGAAGGAACTTGAGCCAGTACGGGCAGTAGAATTTATGCCCTCACAGAACCTGACACTGAACATTTGAGAAAATATCTAGATGAATTATTAGTTAGGATTCATTCGACATTCTACCTCGCCTGTATCTTCGACACTATTTTTTGTTCCAAAAAAGAATGCGGAGTTACAGGCTTATATTGAATACAGTGCGGTGAACAAAAGCACCATTTAATATTGATACCCTCTTCCTCTAGTACCAGTCTTATTAGACCAAGTTTGTCATTCCACCACCTACCCAAAATTGGACCTACAAAGGGCTTATTATCTCATTCACATCAGGAAAGGCAACAAATTATAAACAACCTATCGGACAAAATTTGGATTGTTCGAATATACTGTTACGCCCTTCAGCTTATGCAATGCCCCATCTGAATTTCAGTATTTCATTAACAAAGTCCTTCTGCATTTTTTGACAGTTGTCTATATAGACGATATTCCAATCCATTTGAAAAATGAAAGAAACATGTTCAACAAATGTGAGATATCCTACAATGACTCAGAGAAAACAATTTCTCAAGTTGGAAAAATGTTTGTCCCGCATTAAGTCAGTTGATTTCCTAGGGGTTCCTCCTACTTCCTTCATGGACTATTATGGATTCCAAGAAAGTTGAAGCCATCCTGAATTGGCCAGTTTCTACTACAGTGAAAGAAATACAAAGATTCTTAGGCTTTGCAAATTTCTTCAGAAGATTTCTCACCCATTTTTCTGACATCGTAACTCCCATAGCCAAGGTACTTAGGAAGGGAAAGTGTTTCCAATGGTCGGAGCCACAGATCAAGTTTTTAAGACCTGAAAAGCAAAATTTACATCTTCCCCGGTGCTATAGCATCCTGAAACCAATCAACCCTTCTATGTAAAAATAGGTGATTCTCAGGTGTTGGTGGGTGGGGATTTATGCCAGAGAAATCCTGAGCCAAGCCATCTGCACCCCATAGCATTCTATTCCAGCAAGTTGTTTCCTGCAGTTCAAATGTACACCATTGCTGAGAGGGAATTCCTGGCTAATAAGCTAGTGCTCTTTGAATAGAGCCCTCACCTACTAGGAGCTAAACACACAGTCACTATCTATTCTGATCATAACAATCTGTAGTTTTTTAGTTCCGTTAAGACATTGCCTCCAAGACAGATACACTGGTTACACTTTTTTAGTGAATTTGATTTTGTCATTATTTACCTAAAAGGTTCTCAAACAGTTACAATCAGACGTTCTTCATCTCTGAAGTGAAAGAAGGGTTTAACAAGCTAGACTGTCGGGGTTGGATTTAAAATCCTACTCACTCTGTGGTGAATGATTTATTCTATCATGGGAAATGCCTTTTTGTCCCAAATGTGGAACTTGTTTGACAAGTAATTAAATGGAACAATCACACTGCTTTTGTAAGGTACCCCAGAACTCAGAAAACTCTAGAAAATTGTAAAAAGCAATTTTAGTGGAAATCACTGCTCAGAGATGTCCAGGAGTATGTTTTGACCTGTCCAAAGTGTGCCACAGCTAAAGCTTCCCATACAGAGCCTTTGGGACTTTTACAGCTCTTAACCATACCCCGTACCATGTCATACCATACGTCTAGACGTATTCACTGATTTTCCTCCAGACAATAAACATACAACTGCTTGTTTTGGTCATGGTGGATATATTGTCAAAAATGACTTTTTTCATACCCCTCACAGATCATCCTACCTCAACTGAACTGAGTCACATCATCATGCAACATGTTGTCTGATTACACAGTCTTCCATTCAAACTTATATCTGATCGTGAACCACAGTTCATGTCTTAATTTTAGAAGGCTCTCTGTACACCTCTAGACATTGAGGTAGCTCTGTCACCAGCCTACCACCCTCAAACTGATGGGCAAACAAAGCATGTAAGTGAATCCTTAGAAAAAAATTGTCATTGCCTATTAACATTTGTGACCAATCAATGGGATCAAGCTCTTCCTTTGGCTGAATTTGTCTACAGCAACAGTAATCACTCTGCTACTGGTATTTTCCCCCATTTATTGTATGTCTTTTTTATCATCCTTGATTTCTCCCCATGTTGGACGCTTGTCCCCCATCCAGGATACCTGCAGCTACAGATCGATTAAAAATACGACATCTGATTTAGGAAAAGCCAATAATGCCTTGCAAAAGTCAAGGAAACAATGAATGCACAGGGTGATATTCATTGGTTGCAAGAACCTGAAGTAAAGGGGGAGACCTGGTTTGGTTGTCACCAAGCCATGAGAGAGGATTTTAAATTACAATTCCAAAGACACAAAACGTCAACTGGTTATCTATTCCCATTTGTAAATCAGAGCTCATTAAATGTAATAAGGTAATTCTAAGGGCACCCTATGGGAGAGCTATGCATTGCAGTCGTGAAAAACAAACTTAAGAGTTTTTCAATACAAGGACATGTAAAGCTTAATAATGCATGCCCAACTTTTCAAATACATTGCACCCTGCTCTTGAGTCTGTTGAGGTCCTTCCCCAGGGATGTCATATAAGTATCAGAAAGCCAGGTTTGGGTCTGGCAAAGGTTTATTTTGCCAGGTCAAAATGGCAGTTTAAAACTTCACATACAGGCTGCAATGGTATGACTGAGTCATGTTTACAAGGCTACTTAAGTGAATGGCACAACGTGCTGCAGACCCACTAGTGGCATTTAATTTACACTCCCTGTGGGACATGTAGTCCACTTTACTAGGGACCTAAAAGTAAATTGATTATGCTAGTTGGGGATGTCTTTGTTACCACAAGTGATCACAGGCACTTTAGCACTGGTTAGCAGTGGTAAAGTGCACAGAGTCCTAAGGCCAGCAAAAACGAGATCCGAACAGAGGAGGAGGGATGAGAAAAAGTTTTAGGGAAGACCACCTTAAGTCTAACAGGTCTAACAACAGAAAACTATTCAGGGGTAAACTGCATAAAATGTGTAATGTCACAGAAATTACATTCTACAAGTGGAAATATTCAGCTTGCCTATTGTTTTTAGTATGTATATTTAGTGCTAGAATTTAACCCAAAGCCAGTTCCTATTACTTAAGTAGATCTGGATTTGTGTGAATTAATTTAGGTGCTTGTGAAGTTTACATTTGGTTATACCCCCTGTGCATAGATTTGGCTTGGTGTTATGCTTGAGTCAACATTAGACACAAACATTAATTTTGGCCACAAAAGTTGACTTCTGTGTTATTATCACCTCTTAGAATCTTGTCGACATCTGCTCAATTAATAGTAAATGTAGGCCTTTTAAATTTAGAAACTGATGGTTTCAGTCTGAAATTGTATTAACTGTTGTATTTCACAAAGAGCGCAGCTTTTATAGTTGGTAGCACTGTACAAAAAGTAGTAGCGAAGCTCAGACTGGGGCGTTTGTTCCTACCCCTAATAATGGGAATGATTTAGGATAAATGCCAATGTACAGCTTAGGAGCCATTTTGTTGCAAAAATACTTAATGGATTAGACAAGCAGAGGGATTGAACAGTTGTGTTCACAATGTGTGAAAGGCAAAATAACCGTGCCCTTTAGTCGCCAGTGTCAAGGTATAAGAATCCAAGATACTAGATTTAAATCATCATGCCAACATTCAAAATAATTAATTTCAGCAGAGAGATGTAAAGAAAAGCATTGACTACTGAGTTAGAACTGCCTTACCACTCCTTACATAATGGCAAATGAACAAAAAATGCTTTTGGAATACTGGTGGCAAATTGTGACCCATATTTTTGCAGTCAGTAAAGAATATTATAAACCAACCTCGTTACTAATAGGTCCTGTCATAAAATTTCAAATAAGAGTGCATTATAATCCGAACTACCTTATAACTAATAATGAGGTAGATCTCAAATTGCAACTCAATTCAACTGGAATCATCATAGCATTGGTGGCCTGGTAAGGTCAGCAGACCACCATTTCTGTGATTGCTGTTTTATAAAGCACATATTTTTTTAGAAAAATGCAGTCCAGTTTTCCATTAAACGGTGCTGCATTTAAAAAATGGAGTTTATGTTTTATTCAAAAGTTTGCTCGAGAGTTTGTCCCCAGACCACTGACACTCCCAACATCGAACTGCGACTCGCAATCCTATTTTGCGATTCAGTAAATAGATTACTGAATTACAATATAGGGTTAGTACATACCAAAGTGCTTTTTCTTGTCGCAAACGTCCCGATTCTGCGCATCGGTCCGCTTGCGACAAGAAAAAAGCTACGTACATCTGGCCTAAGTCACAAAATATTGCTGTACATCATAAAGATTGGTTATTTGGAAGAGAAAGCTAAAAGACGACTCTTGCAAAAACTGATTACTTTTGGGGTCGTAATCCTGTTGTCGTAGTTGGTAAAAGATAACAGACCCTTAAAATGGGATTCGTACATAAGGAAAAAAAAGCATTTTACCATCCCAAATGAGAATGGCAATATTTCCAATCTCTAAAATGCTGTAATTAATTCCTAAAATATTTCTAGCAATCAGCGGAAGCATACCTTCAAATAATCCTTTACAAACTCTTAGGGAAATTAACAATATTGTGTGAGGCTCTGAAAATTTAGAATGGGGTAGAGACTAAGGTGGTCATTACCACCCTAGCGGTCGGTGTTAAAGCAGCGGTAAAACTGCCAAAAGGCTGGTGTAAAAAAAATGGAATCACGACCATGTCGGAAACCGCCAACAAAGATAGCCACTTTAACACTCCGACCGCCACGGCGGTACAAACAAATGCCGCGGCGGTAACCGCCAACAGACAGGCAGAAGCCAATGTACCGCCCACAGTATTACAACAGGCCAATCCACCACCTTTTCCTGGGGTGAATTCACTGCAAACAAACACACGGCAGGAACAGGACTTGGAAGGGAAAACGCTCACCTCTACACACTCCACGAGGAACCAGGACGCCATGGAGCCAGAACTCCATATTCTCCCTGCCTTTGTCTTCATGCTCCTCGATCCAGGAGCACGAACGCCGGCGGCGAAGACCACGGTGAGTACTGCACCTATGACACAGGGGAGGGGGGGAGGGAAAAGAGAGTGACACACACACGCAACACCCTCACCCCCACCCCCACCCTCACCCACTAAAACACACACATTAATCCATGTTGATACATTACAGTTACACCCACCAACCCCTCCCGGAACAATGCAAAGACAAAATTAAATGACTTGAACGATTGTAATCTATTAAAATTCAGTACTCAAAAATATATATACACTATAACCAATAATACAAGTCCAGGTATTGCACCATTAAAGTTTGTGGACCACTGGGCCCAAAATGCATGGGCGAGGCCCACACTCGATACTAGATTACAACAGAGAGAACACTGCAGGGGCATCAGATAGAAATACAACAGGCATCTCAGGGGGAAGGGAAGGGGTGGCACCTCAGTCGGATGAGTGCACAACACCAGATCCACAAGGGTGCTCAATGTCCACTGTTCAATCCTGGGGAGTGCAAAGCCACAGTCTTTCAAGTCTCTCCATTGGGTGGTTTGCCCACTGCATTATCCTGGGGAGTGCAAAGCAACAGTCTCTCAAGTCTCTCCAGTGGGTGTTTTGCCCACTGCTTTATTCTGGGGAGTGCGAAGCCACAGTCTCTCAAGTCTCTCCAGTGGGTGGTTTGCCCACTGCTTTATCCTGGGGAGTGCAAAGCCACAGTCTCACAAGTGCATAACAGTCTCCACTGGTTCTGGAGGGGGACTGGTGCCCAGAGTGCTTCATCCTGTGAAGGACAGAGGTAGTGGATGCATGTCTCCACTGGTTCTGGAGGGGGACTGGTGCCCAGAGTGCTTCATCCTGTGAAGGACAGAGGTAGTGGATGCATGTCTCCACTGGTTCTGGAGGGGGACTGGTGACCAGAGTGCATCACTCACCCCGTGACGGACCCAGTTGCATCAGTGCCCCTGCCGCTCATGGGCTAGCGGTGCTTGATTTGGAGGTGCCCTGTTCAGCAGTGCTTGAGTTGGCGGTGCCCTGTTCAGCGGTGCTTGATTTGGCGGTGCCCTGCTCAGGGGTGCTTGTAGCGGCGGTGCCCTGTTCAGCGGTTCTTGAGCTGGCGGTGCCCTGTTCAGCAGTGCTTGATTTGGCGGTGCCCTGTTCAGCGGTGCTTGATTTGGCGGTGCCCTGTTCAGCGGTGCTTGTAGCGGCGGTGCCCTGTTCAGCGGTGCTTGAGTTGGCAGTGCCCTGTTCGGTGCTGCTTGATTTGGCGGTGGCTTGTTCAGCGGTGCTTGTAGCGGTGGTGCCCTGTTCAGCAGTGCTTGATTTGGTGGTCCCTCATGGCCCAGCGGGTCTTGAGTTGGCGGTCCTTCATGGCCCATCTGGGCTGGGGCTAGCAGTGGCCTCCTGGGCAGCTGGGCTGGGGCTGGCGGTGGCCTCCAGGGCAGCTGGGCTGGGGCTGGCGGTAGCCTCCTGGGCAGCTGGGGCTGGCAGTGGCCTCCTGGGCAGCGGGGATGATGACGGTCTTCTCCGCCGTGCTGCTCTGCCCAGACTTGCCGGGTTTCTTGTGGACCTTCCCCACCTTGGGAGGTGTCACAGCTGAGTCCACACCCCCACCGGGACCCCTGGGAGCGGCTTGGGTGGCTGGAGTCCTCCCCCCTCCCACCGGCCACTGGCCAACTTCTGATGCTTCACAGGGGGGGACTGGCTGTGCTGTGGCTCCGTGCCACACTGGCTGTCCTGGTGGCCGGTGCACTCCACATACCTGTGACTACAGGCACCACTGGTCCCGGAGATGTTGTTGCTGAGGTGCTAGTTTGGGACCTATGAGATGGACGGGGTGGGGGAGGGGTGGGAAAAAGGTCAAGGCTGGACAGGAAAAGTTTTTGGGACACACTGGGACCGGTAGCTGGAGGGGGTTTGGGAGTGGAGGAAGAGGTGGTGGTAGTAGGAGGTGCAGGTTTGGTGACTTTGGGTGCAGGTGCATGCACTGGAGGCTGTCGTGAGGTGGATGGCTGTTGGGTGGGTGTGTGCCTGCGTTTGTGTATCTTGGAAGGGGGCGTCACAGACACACTGGGAGAGGACACAGGAGACGTGTGAATGGTAGTGGGGGTGGTGACTGCACGTGAGCGGGGTGTTCTGGTGGGTGTGCTGGTGAGGGACGTAGTGGCTGTAGAGGTAGTGCATGCAGGTGTGTGTGTAGACGAGACTGGGATGGAGGAGGGAGACGACGAGGAGGGGGACACAGTGGAGGCAGTGGATGTTGGTGTGTTGCTTGCGTGAGTGCCTGTGGGATGTGTGGTGCTTATGTTTGCCTGAGCTTCCTGTGGTGAGGTCTGTGCAGGCTGGTCTGATGGTGTGCTTGGGATAGGCAGAGGTACAGGGGATTGGGTCTGGGTGGAGGAAGTTGGAGGGGGGAGGCTAGAGACAGGGACAATGGCTGCCATCAGTGCTGAGGCCAGAGTTTGAAAGACTCAGTGAAAGGCCGCCAGACCAGAATGAATGCCCTCCAGGAATGCATTAGTTTGTTGCAACTGCCTTTCTACACCCTGGATGGCATTCAAGATGGTAGGCTGCCCAACAGTGAGTGACCTGAGGAGGTCAATGGCCTCCTCACTGAGGGCAGCAGGGGTGACTGGGGCAGGGCCTGAGGTGCCTGGGGCGAAGGTGATGCCCACCCTCATGGGTGAGCGGGCACGGGGCGAAGACTGAGGGGCTGCTGGGAGGGCGGTGCTGGTAGGGGTGATGGCAGCTGTACCTGTAGATGCGGGGGCACAGATGTTGCTGCCACCACAAGGGAGCTCCCATCAGAGTACGTGTCCGTGTCGCTGGTGTCAGCTCCTGTCCCCGCCGTGGAGCCCCCCTTGCCATCCGTCCGACTGATGAATTCTGAGTCCATAGTGTGGCCCTCCATGGCCATGTGGGATGCAGCTCACTCGTGCTCCGGTGCCACTGCTCCTCCGTCTGATGATGCTAATGCACACAAGAACAGGGAAACCACAAAAAGGGGGGGGAACAGAATAAAGAGATGTTGAGTGCATGGATTACCGCTACCGTTGGCGGACAAGACAGACACAGAAGCCCCCTGCACTACGCCGCGCTCTTGGGCTCTACAGTGCAATTCCTGGGAAATGTCCTACAAGGCTATGGTTGACATCTGCACACATAAAAGACATGGGGGCATGAATTGATGTACTTGGCACTCTACAGAGGTGGGATGGGGGGTCACAGGGCCATGCCTTAAGGAGGGGCCTTGCCTACGGAACTCGCCCTGGCCTAGGGAAACCCACAGCCCTCCTCCCCCACCCAGACAACTCCACTGTGCGCAAAGTCAGCTGAATGAGAGTGTACTCACACCCTTGTGTCTGCTGTGATGCCCTCAAGCGCCCATCCAACTCCGGGTAAGCCACCGCCAGGATCCTGAACATAAGGGGGGTCATGGTTCGATGGGCAGCCATCCCATGCTGGGAGGCCATCCCCAGCTGAGCCTCTGCCGTCTTCTTACTCCAGCGGCGAATGTCCTCCCATCTTTTCCGGAAGTGGGTGCTCCGTCTGTGGTAGACCCCCAGGGTCCGGACGTCCCTGGTGATGGCACGCCAAATATCTTTCTTCTGATGGGCGCTGACATACATGAAATGTACAGGTGAAGAAGAGAAGTCATTACCAACTGCACCGTCAAAGTGAGTGGCCCCCATCCCTACCCTTGCCATGTGGCATATGCACCCACCGTCTTTCATGCACGCAGAACTCTGCCCCCTTCCTTCTTACATCCAGCCCTCTCCACACAGGCATAGCCCATACAACATGCTCCCTGTGTACTTACCTGTTGGTCTGGAGGACCGTAGATTAGGGTGTACTGGGGGAGGACCCCATCAATGAGCTTCTCCAACTCCTCCGATGTGAAGGCAGGGGCCCTTTCCCCAGACGCACGAGCCATTGTCTCTTCCAGACCGAGGTCACAGCAGCACTTGCAGTGCAGGTCCTCTCCTGTCGAAGATCAGGTATCGAGTGATTGAAGTGATAGAAAATGGCGGTCACGTCCACGGTGGTCACGTCCACGGCGGTGCGTACCATCACCGCCGGTGTACATCGTCATTGGCTCCTGGGACCCATAGGGTCCAATGTTAATCAATGCAGCACTGTGCCGCGGTCTCCGACCGCCTACAGCAGAGGTCTTCAAACTGGGGGGCGGGACCCCCTTGGGGGGCCTCAAGAGATCCCAGGGGGGGCGCCAAACTCTGGCCAAAAGAAATATTATACAGGTAACATGCCTTTGTTTTAAGTAGAAGCATGTTATTGTAGTTTTAAAACGGTAACAGTACTTAACTGCAATGTTTAAATAGGTTTAGACCTATTTAAACATTACCATCTTTCTAAAATGATTGTGAAAAATTCTGAGGGGCGGCCCAATGATTTTTATTTTTCAACTGGGGGGGCTCAGCATTAAAAAGTTTGAAGACCACTGGCCTACAGCGACATGTACAACACCAGCCCAGTTACCTCACATTCCATTGTCCCACTTTAGAGGTCAGGCAGCCGCCATTTCAGGGGCCCACATGGCCTCATTTTCAACTATGTCACACATACCTAGGCCTAGTCTCAAAACACATACAGGCCACTTTTCAGATTATGATTCGTGTTCTGTGTAAGCTGTGGGTACGTACCTCTGAGTTGTTTGACTCTGTGCTTGCTGTTGTCCTTCATAGGCACCGTCCGCTGGGACATTTGAGGAGATGGTGGAATCCTCCGGTGTACCGACCGCTGGTGGACCTGTCGACAATGGAGGAAAGAAGTTTGATCATCACCTACAGGTTTGACTGTGCCACAATCCAGGAACTGTGTACCCAGTTGGAGCCAGACCTGATGTCAGCAATCCGCCATCCCACAGGAATCACCCCTCAAGTGCAGGTGCTATCAGTGCTCCTATTTCCTCGCAAGTGGGTCATTTCAAACAACTGTGGCCATGGCATCAGGGATGTCCCAGCCTATGTTTTCCAACGTATTGTCCAGAGTGTTGTCTGCCCTGCTGAAACACATGCGGAGCTACATTGTTTTCCCTCAGGTGGAGGATTTGCCTACAGTGAAAGGTGACTCCTATGCTCTTGGACATATTCCCAACATCATAGGTGCCATTGATGGGACCCATGTGGCTTTGGTCCCCCCCCACAGGAGTGAACAGTTGTACAGAAACCGGAAGAGTTATCATTCCATGAATGTGCAGATGGTATGTTTTGCAGACCAGTACATCTCCCATGTGAATGCCATGTTCCTTGGCTCAGTGCATGACGCCTACATCCTGCGGAATAGCAGCATCCCTTATGTGATGGGGCAACTCCAGAGTCACGGTGTGTGGCTATTAGGTGAGCCCCTGGAAGCAAGACAGTGGGAATGGTTGTCTGGGGTTATCCCTACAGGTTAGTGTGTGTCTAACAGTTGTCCCTCGCAATTTGCAGGTGACTCTGGTTACCCCAACCTGTCATTGCTACTGACCCCAGTGAGGAATCCCAGGACCAGGGTAGAGGAACGCTACAATGAGGCCCATGGGTGAACTAGGAGGGTGATCCAGCGGACCTTCGGCCTCCAGAAGGCCAGGTCAGGTGCCTGCATATGACAGGTGGATCCCTATTCTACTCACCAAAGAAGGTGTGCTGGATCATCGTGGCCTGCTGTATGCTTCACAACTTGGCTTTGCGACGACAGGTGCCTTTTCTGCAGGAGGATGGTCCAGATGGCGGTGTTGTGGCAGCTGTGGAGCCTGTGGACTGTGATGAGGATGAAGCAGAGGAAGAAGACATGCAGAACAGGGACTCAGTGATCCAGCAATATTTCTAGTGCAACACAGGTGAGAATGCATTCCTTCCTACTACATGTACTTTTACACTGCTACCTCTCTACTGTCTGTCGTTTTCACCCAGTGTATGGTCACTGAGTTGTCACTTTCCCTTACGGTTTCACAGATGTGGGTCCCAACGTGTGTCATCTGCTTAGATTCCTCATGGACTAGAGGTGTGTGACATAGGTATGTTGACATTACTATTTCAAGAACATTTTGGCACTGTAATTGCAAATACACTATTTCAAAATAAAACTCCAGATTTTTTTGTGCTTTACGTGTGTTTATTTAAGTGCTCAATATTGGAGGGGGAAGTTAAATGGTGAGGGGTGATGGCGGAGGAGTGTCCATGGCAGAGTCCAGTCCATTGGTCTCACAGGTGCATTGCCCATATGGGCATAGGAAGTGGAGCTGGGGCAGTGTAATTATGGACAGGGTGACAAAGTGGGACAGTGGGATGACAATCAGGGTGGTCTCATTTCTTGGCGGCGGTCTTGGCATCATGTTCTGTCTTTGTCCTGGATCTCAGGGACCGTTTGCGGGGTGGTTCTCCCTCTGTGGGGGGTGGGGTGCTGGTGTGGTGGTCCTGTGGCGGGGCGTCCTGTCCACTAGCGCCGGCGGAGGTGGTGGGCAGTTCATCATCCATGCTAGTGTCAGGGGCCCCTTGGAGTGCCACAGTGTCCCTCCTGGTGTTAAGTAGTTCCTTCAGCACCCCTACAATGGTGCCCAGGGTGGAGCTGATGGTTCTGAGTTCCTCTCTGAAGCCCAAATACTGTTCCTCCTGCAGCCGCTGTTTCTCCTGAAACTTGCCCAGTACCGTTGCCATCGTCTCCTGAGAGCGGTGGTATGCTCCCATGATGGAGGAGAGGGCCTCGTGGAGAGTGGGTTCCCTTGGCCTGTCCGCCCCCTGTCGTACAGCAGCCCTCCCAGTTCCCCTGTGTTCCTGGGCCTCCGTCCCCTGTACCATGTGCCCACTGCCCCCAGGTCCCTGTTGTTGTTGGAGTGGTGGGTTATCCTGGGTTCCCCGTAGTGGTGGACACACTGCTGATTGACGTGTCCTGGGGACGGAGGTATGGGCCCGCTGGGTGGGTGCTGTGCTGGTGTTTTCAGAGGGGGGAAGGTCTGTGGTGGCCTGTGCCTGTGTGAGGGGAACCCACTGTCCTGAGGCCCCCGATGGTCCGGGCTGGTCATCTAGATCCAGTTGGACAGAGGTGCTGTCATCAGTGTGGGCCTCTTCTGTGGGTGGAGTGGACATGTCTGAACCCTCCTGTCTGGTGACGTAGGGTAGTGGTCCTGCAGGGATGGAAAGGCATGATTATTGCATCTGTGTGTGGCATGGTGTGCAATGGGTGGGTGACCATGTACCCCAGTGCTGGCATTCCTGTGTTGGAGCTTGTGTAATGATTGTTTAGGGGGGTGTATGGGTATGTGCAGTGGGCATGCTTTAGTGATGGGTGTCCATGCTTTGTTGTTGCATGCAGGGCTTGGTGTTGGGATGTGTGGTTTGTGATATTGGGACATTTGTGAGGAGTTGGAGTGATAGGGGTGAGGGCGAGGGTGGGGGTATGTGATAGCATGGAGGTAGGGTGGGGGATGTAATAGTTAAGATTTGACTTACCAGAGTCCATTCCTCCACCAACTCCTGCGAGGCCCTCAGGATGCAGAATCGCCAAGACCTGCTCCTCCCATGTTGTTAGTAGTGGGGGAGAAGATGGGAGTCCGCCGCCAGTCCGCTGAACCGCCTGGTGGTGTCTTGAGACCACGGAACGCACCTTCCCCCATAGGTCGTTCCACCTTTTCCTGACGTCCTCCAGATTTCTTGGGTGTTGTCCCACTGCATTGACCCTGTCGACTATTATTCGCCATAGCTCATCTTCCTTGCAATTGAGGTGTGCTGCACCTGTGATCCTAATAGCTGTGGCTCTACCCGGACGATTTCCTCCACCATGAACCTGAGCTCCTCCTCCGGAACCTGGGGTGTCTTTGCCGTGCCATGGGGTGGTGTAGGTGATGTGTGGGGTGGTGTGTGTGGTGATAAGTGTGGTGATATGTAGTGGTGTGGTGTGTGAGGTGTGTGGAAGTTGTGTGGGTGATGGTGTTATGTGCCTGTGGATGCTGTTGTACTTGCTGGTGGTGTCTCTCTCTGTTCTTCGTTCTCGATTTTTGGTAGTAGGGGTTTGTGGGTGATGTGGGTGTGTGTTTTATATTGTATTGGGTGTGTGGGAGTGGTGTGTGTATGTGTATCAGGTGTGTGTATTTCGAATTGTCAAATGTGGCTGTGTTTTGTAAGAGTGTGTGTATTTTGAGCGCAGCGGTGTGTACCGCCAATGGAATACCGTGGTTGAAAGACCGCCGCGTGGATTCGTGTGTCGTGATAGTGTGGGCGTATTTCTGCTGACGTGACGTGTCGGTTTTGTTTTCGCCAGTTTATCACTGACCTTTGGTGTGGCGGACTTGTGTGGGTGTCTGAATTTTGGCGGGTTCTGAGATGTGGGTCATAATAGCTGTGGTGGAATTCTGTGGCCGCGGCGGTGTGTTGGCGGCCTTCTGCACGGCGGTAAGCAGCTTTTACCGCCAATGTTGTAATGACCCCCAGTGATTCTTCAATACTTCCAGTGAGACACAGGTAAGAAGATATCATTGCCTGCTACATCTGATACACTTGATCTACCTCTCATCTGTCTGTCACTTTCACCCAGTGTATGGACCCTTATTTGTCATTTTCCCTTTCGATTTCACAGATGTGGGTCTCACTGTGTGACATGTGCTTTGTTTCCTCATGGACTAGAGCTGTGTGACATGGGTATGTTGACAATACAATGGATATATCATTTTTCCTCAGTTATTGCAAATGCACATTTTCGAAAGCACAGACTGACTCTAGATAGTTTTGTGATTTAAGGGTGTTTATTTAAGTGCTAAATAGTGAAGGGGGTTGTAAAATGGTCAGGGGTGATGGTGGAGGAATGTCCATGGCAGAGTCCAGTCTATTAGTCTCACAGGTGCATTGTTCAAAGGGGCATAGGAAGTGGAGCTGGGGCAGTTGATGGATGGACAGGGTGACAAAGTGGGACAAAAGGATGACAATCAGGGTGGTCTAATTTCTTGGAGGGTGTCTTGGCATTGTTCTCTGTCTTTGTCCTGGATCTCAAGGACCACTTGCGGGGTGGTTCTCCATCTCCAGGGGGTGGGGTGCTGGTGTCGTGGTCCTGTGGCTGTGCCTCCTGTCCACTAGCGCCGGCGGAGGTGGTGGGCAGTTCATCATCCAGGCTAGTGTCAGGGACCCCTTCTTGTGCTATAGTGTCCCTCCTGGTGTTGACGAGTTCCTTCAGCACCCCTTTAATGGTAACTAGGGTGGAATTGATGGCTTTGAGTTCCTCCCTGTACCCGAAATACTGTTCCTCCTGCAGCCGCTGGGTCTACTGAAACATGGCCAGTACAGTTGCCATTGTCTCCCGGGAATGGATGGTAGGCTCCCATGATGTTGGAGAGGGCCTCGTAGAGAGTGGGTTCCCTGGGCCTGTCCTCCCCCTGTCGCACAGCAGCCCTCCCAGTTCCCCTGTGTTCCTTGGCCTCTGTCCCCTGAACCGTGTGCCCACTGCCACTGCCCCCAGGTCCCTGCTGTTGTTGGGTTGGTGAGTTAGCCTGGGTTACCTGTAGTGGTGGACCCACTGCTGCTTGACGTGTCCTGGGGACAGAGGTATGGACCCGCTGGGTGGGTGCTGTGCTGGTGTTTCCAGAGTGGGGAGGCTCTGTTGTGGCTTGTGCCAGCATGAGGGGAACCGACTGTCCCGAGGTCCCAGATGGGCCGGTCTGGTCATCTAGATCCAGTTGGTCAGAGCTGCTGTCATCACTGTGGGCCTCTTCTGTGGGGGAAGTGGACATGTCTGGAACCTCCTGTCCGGTGACGTTGGGTAGGGGTCCTGCAGGGGTGTAAAGGCATAATTATTGCATCTGTGTGTGCCATGGTGTGCAATGGGTGGGTGACCCTGTACCCCAATGCTTGCATTCTTGTGTAGGACCTTGTGTGCTAATTGTTTAGGGGTGTGTGTGGGTATGTGCAGTGGCCATGCATTGGTGATGGGTGTCCATGCTTTGGTGTTGCATGCAGGGATTGGTGGGTTGTCATAGTGGGACATATGTGAGGAGTTGGAGTGATGGGGTGAGGGCGAGGGTGGGGACATGTGATAGCATGTAGGTAGGGTGGGGGATGAAGTAGTGAAAGATTTACCCTACCAGAGTCCATTCCTCCTGGTACTCCTGCGGGGCCCTCAGGATGCAGTATTACCAAGACCTGCTCCTCCCATGTTGTTAGTTGTGGGGGAGGAGGTGGGGGTCTGCCGCCAGTCCTCTGAACCACGATGTGGTGTCTTGAGACCACGGAACGTATCTTCCCCCGTAGGTCATTCCACCTCTTCCTGATGTCATCCCGTGTTCTTCGATGCTGTCCCACTGCGTTGACCCTGTCCACGATTCTGCGCCATAGCTCCATCTTCCTAGCTATGGTGGTGTGCTGCACCTGTGATCCGAATAGCTGTGGCTCCACCTGGATGATTTCCTCCACCATGACCCTGAGCTCCTCCTCAGAAAACCTGGGGTGTTTTTGGGGTTCCATGGGGTGGTGTGGGTGATGTGTGAGGTGGTGTGTGTTGTGCTGTGTGAGGGGATGTGTTTGTGTGTGTTGTGTGAGGTGCGTGGATGTTGTGTGAGTGATGCTGTTGAGTGCCTGTAGATGCTAGTTTGTTGATGGTGGTGTCTCTCTCTGGCCTTCTGTCGCAATTGTGGTCGTAGGGGTTTGTGGGTGATGTGGGTGTGTGTTTTATATTGTATTGAGTGTGTGGGAGTGGTGTGTGTATGTGTATCAGGTGTGTGTATTTTGATTTGTCCAATGTGGTAGTGTTTTGTAAATGTGTGTGTTTTTTGAGTGTGGCGGTGTGTACTGCCAATGGAATACCGCGGTTGAAAGACTGCCGCGTGGATTTGTGGGTCGTGATAGTGTGGGCGTATTCCTGTTGGAGTGACTATGGAGTTTTTATTATCGCCAGTTTGTCACTGACCTTTGGCGTGGCGGACTTGTGTGGGTGTCTGGATTTTGGCGGATTCCGAGCTGTGGTGGAATTCTGCTGCCGCGGCGGTGTGTTGGCGGTCTTCTGCACGCCGGTAAGCAGCATTTACCGCCAATGTTGTCATAAGGGCCTAAATCATTTTCTGCAATGGTCGACATGTCAGTTCATAAACATTAAAATACAGGACAACATGCATTCATTATTATCAGCAAACCTTAAGGCCCATATTTATACTTTTTTAGTGCTGCATTTGTGTACTTTTTTATGCAAAAGCGGTGCATACTCCCAAAATACAATTGTTTTTTTAAAGTTTAGCCGCTTTTGAGTCAAAAAGTGGCGCAAATGCGGCGCTAAAAAATTTATAAATATGGTCCTAAGACCCATATATATACTTTTTCAGCGCCACATTTGCACCGTTTTTTTACACAAAAGTGCCGCAAACTTGCAAAATACCATTGGCCCATATTTATACTTTTTGACGCAAAACTGTACCAACACAGTTTTGCATCACAAATATTACCACCGGCTAACGACATTTCTTTGCGATGTGCGGGTGTCAAATTTATACTTTGACGCACGGCAGCGCAAACCCCAGGTGTGTGTCATTGTTTTTGACGCACACCACAGCATCACATCGTAAAGGAAAATGACGTTAACACGGCGGAAATGACTGTGAGCCAGTTTACTACACCGCAAACCGGACATGTGGCGTTTTTTTATGCAATTGCGTCAAAACTCACCACAAACACAGCAATTTGTGCAGAGGAGAGCTAAAATGGATCCCAGATGCTTGCACAGACCCCAGGAAGATGACAACACACCAGGAACCAGCCAGGAGGACCCACACAAGACCCAGGAGAGGGAGAAAAAGAAAAGAAAGTGTTGCTTCAGTGCAGAGGAACAGAAAATTCTGGTGAAAGAGGTGACAGAACACCAGCACCAACTGTTTGTCACCTCAAAGTTACCAATCAGTAGGAGAGAGGCAATATGGCAACAAATTGTCGACAAGATCAACATTGTGGCAGAAGTACGCAGAACAGTCATTGAGTGCAAGAAACGCTGGCATGACTGCAAGCGCAGGACCAAGGAAAAGATGTCCAGGAAGAGGAAGGCAGCACTGCAGACTGGAGGTGGGAGTCCAGCACACCATGAGGCCCTGGACCACATGGAGGAGATGGTGGCAGTCGTCATCCCTGAGGAGATTGTCACAGGGATTCAAGGACAGGACAGTGTAGACTACTAGGAGAAAACACACATGCAGGGTAAGTCGCATGGGGAATTATAATGCACTAATGTCATCTGCAACAGGGAGTGTGGACATACCCACTACACAATGCATGTAAGTCATGGTATTCAGGGAGTGGCATGGGTAAAGGGGCACGGCACGGGGACATGGCGCGTTCTGAGGAAACCTGGGGCACACCACTACACAACACCAACAAACTTTGTATGGGGTATGCTGCTATGCCAAGGTTGTTGCAAAGGTATAGCCAGGCCAGGAGGGCAGGGCACAACGTAAAACTGGCAGCCCATCACACATCAGCCACTATACTCCCTACATTAACTAGGGCCCAATTAACAACCTCTGGCCATACCTACAAGTGGAATGTAACACTGACAACAGTTGCCACTATCGCCTCCGCTGTGTGTGCAGGTCAAGTAGCTAATGGCAGTAACGTCCCCATGGATCTAAAACACCCAAATTAGAGGGTTCAGGATGACAACGTTAACAATCCCCTGAAATCAAGACAAATGTTCCAGTCCTGTCAAATGTGAATGTCCATAGTTGCCGCAAACATCAGCCAATGTCATCAACATTAGGAGGTACACAGCACTAATGTCATACCCATGCTGCATATGTCTGGGTCACAATGCAACATCCCAAATGTCATACTGCTCAGACAACAGCATTGAGGGGAGGATACATGTAAATGGTCATTGAAATACACCTGCACAGTCAGAGGAGGAAATAGGACACTGCTACGACTATCAGGGCAATCCAATGTACCACACATTCCCCAACATCAGCAGTACACATTACCAATGCTGACATCCATATCGTGCCATAACAATGCTATACATAGTATATGCTACATCTCAACAACATATAGGTGGATGTGAAAGATCAGAGACTGGGGCAGGTCCAGATTGTTAAGTGTGGTGCTAGTGCTATCAGAGCACCCACAGCCAGTGAAAGGCCTCACCATGAGAATAGAAGTAGACGGAGGGTTGTGTAGGACAAGAATGTGGCAATTCACAATTTGGCCAGAACCAACACCTAGAGGATATGATGCTGACAAGTCCACAAACTGACCACAATACATGTGACATGCAGGTGGGGCATAGGCCTGGGAGAATGCCAATCTGAAAGACAAGAACAATGAACAGGAACCAAGATCACAATGTGAAAATAATCGGAAGGCAGGCATGTCACATTACAAAGGCCACAACACAGACACACTAATTGTACCGTATTTCATTGCAGAGGACGATGGATCTCCTGCGGATATGCCTGTCCAGGACTACCCTGATGACATGGATGACAAGCTGAAAAACATCAGACAGCAGACCCTCCAAGAGGTCCTTGAAACCCTCCAGACCCCACCTTCAGTCACAAGGAGGTGCAGAGAACTAGCAGCCATCACATAGGACCCACCCACAACACCAATTGTACGACCTGCCAGCTCCAACACAGCTGAGGACTCTGACGACACTGGCACCAGCTTTGAGCGAACTGTAGTTGGAGTACAGCAGGAGCTGGCCAAGGAGATGCGGGTGGGGATGCAAACTATAGCTGCCAGCCAAGAGGGGGTGCGTTTGTGCATGATGTCGACTGAAGAAGAGGCAGCAGCTATGCAAGGGCGAACAACTATCTTGCAGGAAGTAGAAAAAAGGTTGAAGGAAATCAGCACAGCCGTAATACAGTTGACCCAACACCTACAACAGCAGTCTTGTCAACGCGTGCACGAATGCAGCATTGAACCCCTCAGAGCCGACCTGGCTGCCTATCAACGTGATGTGGCTGCTATTCTTAAGAACCACCGGATCCTCCTTGCTGCAGTACTGCCCTTAAGACCCCAACACTTAGCAGCTACCGGGATGTCTGACTCCACGTCTTCACACACTGAGGTGTGTGTTGCCCCTTCACAACCACAACCACCAAGGGCAGAGGAGACTACACACACATCAGAAGATGAAGACCTGGAACAGATCACCTTCACACGTAAGAGTACCCGGTAGCACTAGTCCCTGCCACATGGCCACCTATTACCAAGGTCCGTGCTTTGTAACATGCCAGGCTTGCAACAACTGTACTCAAGCAGCACTGTTCTGCAACCCACTGTTTATCTTGTCAGCCTGCCCTGTGATTGTCTCTCACTGACTCATTGGCAAATCCTGTCCCTCTGCACTGTCTGACACTTCACCCCAGCATGTCCAATGACATGTCCTTTTGCACTTATGTAGGGTCACAATGGAAGATGTCACAATAATGGACTCACAATAATGGACAATGTACATTTAGCACTACAGCACTGTTAAAATAGATTGCACTTATACAACCACTTTTTCTCTGTCTAATGTGACACATCAACCGTGCGGTAGATCAGTGAAGTTTGCCTCCGGTCAATTATTATAGATTGTCAATACAACTGCCCTGAAATAATGAGGGCTTATAACTATGCACAGTGGCCTGGATTGTACCATCATCTGCCCTTCCTGAGGTTAATCGAGCCACCTCGCCAATGGTGTAGGGTGCCTGTCCACCTGTAAGGCATGGAAGGGAGAAATGTGCTCAATGGCTGTCCAAAGACAAATGCTATGTGTAAGATTAAATCAGAAAGTAAAGCCTCTCAAACATGATGATACTGCATTCTACACACCACTGCAAACATGTACAGATCTATACATATTTTGCATCAGATTTGTGTTGCTGTTTGACACAAATGCGGCGCTAACTTACTAAATACAAATGTATTTTGTAAGTTTGAGGCGCTCTTGCTTCCAAGCAGGTCCCAATTGCGGTGCTAACAAAGTAGAAATATGGCCCTGTATGTTTCACTAGCATTCCACAAGTTCAACAACATTGCCGGCAGATATTGTAAAAATCAGCTACTGTCACTATAGAGCATTTAAACGTGCACATTAACCTGATTTATACTCACCAACAGGGCCACCAATCACAATCCCCAAGTGGTCCAGCAGATCTTGCTCCCTGGATACAAGGTCAGCCCAGCGGTGCTTCAGCTGGTGGTCATTTCGTGGTGTGTTGTATACCCTCTGCAGATGATGCAACACTTTTGCCCACCGGAGCCTCCGTGCCTCTGCATGATACCCTTGGATCACACAACCACTTGCCTCAATCATCAGGGGTAGGAAATGGCACACCAGCCAAATGAACCCACCCAGCTCCTCCTCTCCCATCCTGCCAAGATGAGGCCTACCCAACATATTGGCACAAAAAAGAAAGAGGGGATAAAGTGGAACGAAGGAGAATAGGGGGAAAGTAGGACAGGAAAAATTTAACAAAAATACAAACACAGCCCAACTATACCCAAACTACCACTACCCACAACAGACTCCCAACACAACAAAGACAAATGTTGACAACACAAATGACCACAAAAACACTCAGACAGGATACCACAGACAGTTATTATACACAAAAAGACAATTTAAAGACCACACTGGAGACAAAATCACTAAATGCACAGAGAGACAATTCTAGACACAGCCACACAGTCAGGAAATATCACAGACTGCTAAGTGAAAGTGAAAGTACACCCACTGTACCAATTCTGTACACAGGATAGCCTATTACATCACTTCCTGCATAAAATGCGGTGCGTTTTTATTGTCATGCGTCAAAATATTATGACGCTGACACAAGAGTAGAATTAACCCTGCATCCATATGGTTCAACATTGTTTCAAACTTACCCAATTTCCCGGGGTACAGTGTGGGAAATACCGCTCAGGGCCAATGGATGTTTCAGGGCATTGTGCGCCATGTTTCGGGCATAAGTGTCATTTTTAGGCAACATTTCTGGCATTAACTGGGTTTGGGTCATTTTACCATTTAAATGGTACATGACAGTTGCGACAATACTGAGATAGGCTGATTGCACCCACTTTGGGCATGACGGTGTATGGGCGCATGTGACACATCATACTACTGCGGACCATGATCCGCTACTTGATGTACAGGATTTTCACTCTTAAATGATGCAATAGATGGCCAAATGTGTGGGCTACATATATGTATTACCCAAATTGGTCATGTTTGGCATCAGGAGAGGACAGCAAGGTGACGCACATAAGTACAATTACTCAATGCCTTTGGGTCAATGTGTGTGATTTGGCTACTACTATTGTTGTTGACCCACTGTGTGACCATCACAAGATGCATTATAGCAAATATGCTTGTATGCATGTGGAGTCAATGTGTCCAACCCTCAGATTCAAGTCAGTGTGGAAATGAGAGAGGACATGTGTAAGTCATACAGATAGCAACAACTGCTGTGCTCACTTCCTAGTTTTTGGGTAACATAAACACCACAAACGACAAAGCATGCACTGGATAGATAGCAGATGGTTGTTCATGTCAATGGTCCAAAACTTGGCGATCACCTGTCCTGGAATGTTGGATACTACTTACTAGGCACTTGTTGGTGAACCCACCATGAGTCAGGCACGGGTACATACTAAGTGGGTACCGTGTTTGTGACACAGAGACCCAAAGATAAACCACATTTGTTATGTTACGCCACAGTTGAGGTCATATAACTGAACCACAACTCTCCTGTGTCAGTGGAGGACCAGCAGACCAAGCAGCACGTGGCCACATATTTTTCCAGTGGTCAAATGCACAGAGGTGTCTGGTTCATGTGTGTGGGCCAATGTTTAGGCTGTATATTTTTAGGGGTCTTGTTGTCACAGTTACGTCCAGGTCTAGTCATGAGTCTGTGGTGGCTATTCCTGTATCTACTAAGTATCCTTCAGAGATCAATAGAAGTAAAGCCAATGAGGATTTGAGAACCCACATGGGGTTGGTCCAACCCTGTCACTGCAGACGTGTTATGAGACTGTCAACAGGGCAACCTTGGTGTGCTGAGTAATTTAATATCTCAGGATTCTTGTATCGGCAGGTGTCATCACAACATTTCTACACAGGTTGGCCTCTAAAATTCCCACTGCATCTGAGAACATCATAGCCTCTCTGCTGATTATTCTTGCAGCTATTCACCACACGTGCCCCATCAATATGTTGTGAGCAATGTGAATCAGCGTGTGGACTGTCAGGGTCCTAACATGTGTAGACATTTCATGCACATTATCTGACTTTGCTGGTTCTGCTGGAGGCATCACACCCAATCCCTGCATACGGCCATGGTACACTGTCACAATTTGTCACTCATGCATACATGAGACCCAGACAAGGGATAGGCCATGATTTGGGTATTTGGAGACAAGTTCCCAACAATGGTACGATAAATAAAAAGATTATGCTATACAATGTATTTGAGTATGCATTGTAGACCCACCTGACAAAATACCCCAGGAGGAATGTGAGGGTTGGGAAAGCAACTATGATACAAATGTAGCCACAAGGAACCTTTGGGGTAACGCACAGACAGGAGCCAGTCAGGCTAACAGTGGTCAGACTGAGACTGGTCAGAGGAGGAACAAGACAGTTGAAATAGAAAACTGTGTTTGTCCTGTGTTTTGGAAGGTGACACATTAACCCAAGGGCTGTGTTACACAGCAATGCATAACAGTGTTATCAATAAAATGGCAGCTTCTATGCTGTTCCAAGCATCTGCAAGGGCAGTGCAGGTTCAAATGGCTGGTCTCCATGGAGGTGCTCACAGGTGTGTGCAGCATCAGTCTCTCCCAAGTCCTGAATGTGAGATTCAAGGTCAAAGGGCCAACAGTACTGTTCACATGGGAATCACTGTTCAGGTGATAACAGGTCTTAGAAACTACAAGCCAGTGCATCATTTAACATGACCTCCATGCAGACAGAAGATCAATGACTATGGCATACCATACTAAAGGGGGAAGCACACTGGATTAAAATTGTGAGTCTGGGAGTGTGTAGAGGAGGGATTATCTGGCTACACATATTACCATTCCAGGGACCTCCGAAGACGGGTGGGGTGAGACCGGGAACATGGGTGTGTCAGGACTTAGGACATGGGCTGACATGTACATGGGATGTCATGTGAGCAATGCTTGTCATACCTGTGGCACTTGTGCTATCTATTTGCTGCTTATATGGAATTTTTGTCACCTGTAGTCCTTGCAAAGATAGGTGATGTAACAGTTACTGCTGTCAAGGATCTGGTCGTACATTCCTGTTATTAATGCAATAGCACATCCACTGCCTCATGTATGATGCTTTTGTTCCATTATTGACTGATGGTGTCTTAGTTGTGTACCATATGCTGCAATGAACCATGTTGCCAACATGTATGTGTGAAATAGGTGTGGTCCTCTGCTATTGCCCTTCAAATGTGAAATGCACAGGATATATGTAATTTACAGTGTGTGTGAATGTGACTGTAGATTCATACGCATCACAATAGCTTTGGAATTTTCTGTCTCCTGATTGGTATATCAGCAATGCTCCATGAAGCTACATTCTTATTCTGATAGTTAGAGATAATGTTATGCAAAAATGTTTACCCAGACCATGATATGGTGATTATTATAGGTGTTCATTTACATATGTTAAAAACAGTTAAAACAGTGGTGATGGTGAGTTGAGTCAAAAGAAATTGTGGACAATATGTTGGTGCCTACGCAATCCTGCAGCTGTGTTTGGTTGGTCTACCTCATGTTGATGGCCAGCATCCTCCTGTTCCTCCTCTTCAGGCATTTGTGGCTCTGGTTCAAATAGGGGAATGTTCCTTCGTACACATATGTTGTGCAGGATGGCACAGGTCAAAATGATCTTGCAGACCATTTCTGGTGAGTATAGGAGGCTGCCTACAGTGATGTTGAGGCACCTGAATCTTGACTTCAGGATGCCAAAGGTCCTCTCGACTATGGTGCGGGCCTCCTATGTGCCTCATTATAGTCACGCTCTGCTGCAGTGCGTGGGATGGCAAATGGGGTCATAATCCATGGCTGGATCCCATACCCCTGAGCAGCTGAAGGAGAAAATGATTGAGAACATGTTGATGTAGCTTACACCATAAATATCACCTTGCATGGCAGTAGTTCTCTTGTGTTGTCTGTGACTCATTGGTGTTTGTGTTATTGTGTCTATTCCTAGGCTTCTAGGATGTACCATCAGCATTGGGTTGTTTCCTTAGCTGAACAAGTGTTTGGCTGCTGACCGGATGTCAGCAGTATTTTGGGAGAGTTGCTGTACAGTGTGTACTCCCTTGCATTGTGACTTGTGATACAGGTGTCCCTGTGTCTTAACTGGGGGTGAGATGATAATTCCATACACAGAATCAAATCGACAGTGGTGGTAACACGTTTACATCTATGTACCCTGGACATCCCATACATTTTGACATATGAAATAGATTAATTTAACCATCAGTGAGACCCTTAGATTTTGCAAGGTGACAATTTGCCAAACTTCTCCGTACGTTGTGATCACTGACGTGTTAACATTTGACTGTACACTAATTTCACAAGTTCACTGCAGACCTATTTCTCTGCCCTTGCCATATTGACTCAGGTTGTAACGTGTACCTAGACTACTGCACATGTTCTAGTTCAGCTGGCTAACTTGGTTGTGAGGTTGTCATTTTGAGTTTCAGAAGGTCCGTTTGGCAGTACATCTGTTGTGTGTGTGTTAATTTGTCACAATGCTATGTGTAGGAATGTGCACTTTCCATATTGTCCCATCAAGATGTGTTCTTCGCACAGTCCACTTGCCTCTTGGTAGTGGGCAATGTGAGAGCAGGAGTGATGTGAGATATTGGAACGGCCTCAATGATTGCACGTGACCTTTATTGTAGTCATCATCATGCTATGTGTGTCATGGTGTTTGACCTACAGCAAAAAACATTCCACACCCCTTACACAGTACGTATTGATTTGAAGGGTGTTTGATTGAGTGTTATTGATGTGATATTGTAGTTTAATCTTCGCAGATGTACTGCCAGCTGGGGCCATGTGTTTGTCATTGTGATGTTTTACATTTTCCCCTTGTGTCTGTGGAGTGGCATCAGTTGTTATTTGGAACGGTCATTTGTTCCTAGGTGTGTCTCACATTGGCTGAAGATATCAAACATGCCTAGCGGTGTCACAACCTCAGTGTGTTCCTGTCCACATGTTGATGTCGTCGTGTATGTGTACTGTGTCCTAGATTGTTGCTGTGCAGTGTGTACATAAGTAGGTTTCTGTACTTACCAACAAGTAGTCCATTTCCATATCGTCCATCCTGGAAGTGTTGATTGATGGTGCAGTGACCGAAGATGAATGAATCATGGACACTCCCAGGATATTTTGCCACAATGTTGGTGATCGATCCCTGGTGATTGACAGTTGCCTGCACATTGATGGAGTGTTTGTGCTTTCTATTGCGGTATAGATGTTCAGTTGCAGCAGATGGCACACTGCGGACATGTGTGCAGTCAATGGCACCAAGGACATGTGGGAAGCCATTAATTAGGTAAAACCCCTGTTTTGTCTCCTGCTGTTTCTGCTGTGTGTTGGGGATACAGATGTGTCAGGTGTGAGTGAGATGATGGCATCCAGTACATTGGGGAGGAAGGTGGAGAATGATGGCTGTGAGATCCCAGCAACCAGGGCGCCAGTGGTTTGAAAGGAGCCACTTGCCAACATATATAGTACAGCTAGCAGCTTGGTTTCTGGTGGAATGGTGCGGGGTGTCTGCAAGCTGGGTGCCAACTGTGGCTCAATGTTGCGCAGCAGCTGCTGAATGGCTTGCCAGTTCAGCCTGTACCTCTGGATGATGTCATGTTCCCTGAGGCCATGAAGGATTGTCCTGGTGCGGAATATCCTCTCCTACCTTCTGCGTTGTCTTTGGGGTCCCTGCTGGTGTTGTGGAAGCTGCTGTTGCTGGTCCTGTGCTCTGCGTCTGCATGCACGCTGGATGAGAAGCACCTCCATCTCTTCCTTTTGGAGCTCCGCTGTTGCTTCTGTGTGTTTTCATCAAATACAGGTGTGTTTGCCCCATTTTAACGCCTGCCCTGACTCAGGTGTTAATTTTTGATGCAAATCGGGCTGTGCATCATTTTCCGCCTTCCGCCTCCCGGCCGTGTGTCATTTTTGCGCTGTAGCATAAATAAGGCGCACGGGTGTTTGAGTAATTTTTTGGACAGGAACGCCTAACTTGCATGTCATTAATGCAAGGCGGTTTCCCGCATCCAGAAAATGACGCACACGGCGGGATTTTGTCTTTCGTGGGCTCGTGCGTCAAAGTTTAAATATGGTGCACGGTTTGCGCTGAATGTGCACCAAATATTTTGATGCACAATCGGTGCAAACAGAGTATAAATATGCCCCATTGTATTTTGCAAGTTTGCACCACTTTTGTGTAAAAAAATTGCGCAAATGTGCCGCTAAAAAAGTATAAATATGGGCCCAAGTGTTTTTATTAACCATTGTAGCTTCAGGTCGTAGTGTGTATTCCCTTGTGGATAGTTATTAATATTATACGTGGGGAGCTGCGTTTGAAGACGTCTCAAAACAAACAGTCTCCGAAATGGGCTCCAGAGATGACACTTCATTAAATATCATGACAAATGGAAAGAAGAGTGTTGCATTTTCGCGCCCAGTATGTGATGGAAAATTTCTCATAAGAGTCGCGGTTTGGAATAGTGGATAACATGCGTTCGCTCCAAGAAAACGCCGAGTAATTCTGATCAAACTTGCACCATGCACACAGAAAGTATCCCAACAATGTTCGGTCCAAATACATATTAAAAAGGGAACATGATATGCAGAAAGGTGCGCATGAACAATGTTTGATCAGTGAACCTTCAAGCAGACAATTTAAATGATATTGTCATTGCATAGATTACGGGCATTTTTGTTCACCATTTGAATAACCAACAACATGTTTTTGCCTATTTATTTAAGCACATATATTAGGAATAAGACTTCATCACTAACGGCCAGTGAGAATCACAAATATGTTTTCTTGTCAAATAAATGGCAGCTATTGTGCACCAATATATGAGTACAGTCAGTTCCGGACTGACCGTTTATTCCACCGGGAATCTCCCAGGTGGCCTGGAGCATTTAGAGGCCGTTTTTTAAAGGTTAATGATGGCACATCTTCTACATTCTGCAGCTCCCTCAGGTTAATTGAACGAGAGAGAGACGAGGAAGGGAGCGTGGCTGGTTCAAACATGTTGGCAATGTTGTATATTTTTGGTTTCCTGAGTAAACTACTATTTCGATACTATAGTCTACTATAGCTTACGTCTGGCAATCAGACATATTTTATATGTGAACATCTGCTGAAGTATGTGTGAGTAGTCTGAATGCAGTTGATTTTGGAATGTTAAAATGTATGCATAAACAATGTTATATGTTTTTTGATATTGTGTGGTCATACCTACACGCTATAGCAAAAAAGGTAAATTCGAGAAATGCTATACAATATCTCGGGCATGCCATATGTAGGATGTTAACTATCTGAAGAGAAAGAGGTTTTCTTCGGAGAAAAAAAGATATGTATATATGCATTGTACAAAAAATTCCAGGTCCAAAGTGTACTACTTTTCGGGGATCCATAAGATGAATATGACACAGTAGGTATACAGGACTCTATTTTTCACAACACCAAACAACAACAATTTTATTACAAACACAGAGGCTCCTATTATGCTTTCTTCTATTGCTTTATTTTGAATAGCAGCCAAGACAAAAACTACAAATCCCAGTAAACCTAGCTGGGAAACTACAGAAATATGTCATACAGAGAATACCCAGTCAGGATAACAGGTGAGTATAAACATTGTGACTGAGAGCAACAAGTCCTCTTTTCTTGCTGCTCGCAGTCAAGATAAGTACTATCTTTATTGTGCATGTTATTCATAAGATTTTGTATGGTTATTGTCTTTTTTTACATCTTTATTCCTTCCTTCAGTACTGTCAATACGCTTCTAAGCATAATTATATCCGTTTGTTTCCATTCTGCCTAATGGCCGTGGAATAAATCTATTGTTAACTTCCCTGGCGTTCTAAGGCGAACACCCGCGACGAGCGCGCTATGCACGGCAGCGTTTGACAGCTCAAACGCTTGCCGGCACAGCGCGCACACTCTCAGCTCTTCAAATCCTCATCGCGGTCACGCTTATTCAAGCGCGACCGCTACTGAAGAAAAATACAAGACCGGTGAGCGCTTTCCGTTTTCTGAGGGGATCAGCTGATCCTTTTCAGCTGTTCCCATCGCGGTCACGCTTATTCAAGCGCGACCGCTACTGAAGTGAATTCAGCCCGGTGAGCGTTTTTCTTCCTCTATACTTGTCTGAGGGGATCAGCTGTTTCTTTTTCAGCTGTTTTCCTTTCGCGGTCGTGCTTTCTCAAGCGCGACCGTTTGTTTACTGATCACAGTGCCAGTTTTCTACCTATTATTCCCAATTACATTTTTTAATTACATTCTTATTTTAAATTTTACTTTTTTACTATTATTCAATTAATTACTTAAGGCTTTTTTTCCCACAATGGAAAACTATTCTGAGGATGAAGAGGCTCGCTCAACATTTTAAAGACGATTTGGATTCCTTTATTCAAGACTCTGTTCAAAAGGCCGTTTCCAACTCAATTTCTGATTTCTCTAAGACATTTGAAGCCTCCGTCAAAAAACTTTTGTCTTTGGATTCTGCATCTACTTCTTCCAAGTCCAGAAAAAGAAAAGCAGACATTATCGCCATAAATTCTGACTCCCCGTCAAAAAATATTCCTAACCAACCGTCCACTTCCTCCAATGCCACTTTCCCCATTCAGAGCACTAATTTGGGAGATACAGATGATGACATGGGTGATTCAGACACGGATAAGGATGATCCAGACACAATGATCTGGCCAGGGCCTGTGGAGAAGAGGCGTAAAACTTCTCTAAACTTACTGGGAGAGTCATCTAAATCTAAATCGAGTGAAAATAATTCCATATTGGATTTTGCGGGTCAACCGATGTTTGATCCGTCACTTACCCGTCACCCTAACTCCACCGAATGGACTCCATGTGATCATGTGGCAGAATATGTTTAAAAAAATCTACGCCAACCTTTAGACAAGATAGTGCGCAACAGGCTTAAATCTGAATGCCCTAGACCCTCCCTACCCAATAATATTACAGCCACTCCTGTTATCGATCCCGACATGTTAATGTTCTTTACCAGATTTGGGAAAGACCCCAAAAAAGGGGTAGACAGAGCCTGGACCAACTGCCAGGATAGATTACTGGATCTCTCTGGTCCTCTCACAAGAATTTTGGATTTGGCTGGAAAAGCCAAAAGTGAGGGCAAGAAGGTTGACCCGGTCATCCTGTCTAATTGGGCCCAAAGGGCGATTTGCCTCCTTGGCAACACAAACGCTTCCATGGCGCAGGAAAGACACAAAAGCCTTTTACTAAAAATTGACCCTAAACTCAACACTCTCGCCTCCAAAGAAATGGGTCCAGAAGCCAATGGCCTACTGTTTGGGGACTCCTTTATCAAGGAGCTTAGCAAATATGTTCAAACTTTTACTTCAATGGACAAAGCGCAATCTTCCATGCAAAAGATTTTTCACTCACGTGTTTTTGGAAGAGCCGGCAAAGGCAGGAGCCGCTTTGCCGGCCGATACACCCAGAGGGGTGCGGTCAACCAGGCCAGAGGCTCCACTTCCTATCAGCAGGAATTCAAGCCACAGTTTTACCCACAGAGGTATTGTTCCTTCAGACGTGGCTTCAGATCCAGAGGCTCACAAAGCTCAGGTAAGCGCTCCTGTTTGTGGTCCATTGTTGGTGGGAGGCCGCACAGCATTATTTCTGACAAACTGGCAAATTCTAACAACAGACCCATGGGTTCTGCAGACAGTTTCAGGTTATTGTATAGAACTCTATTCAACTCCATTCCAACATTGTATTCCAAAACCCTTAATGTTTTCCAAACAACAAGACTATCTGCTCTCTCAAGAGATTCATTCTCTCATTCTCAAACAAGCAATAGAACCATGTTCCCCTCACCCTTCAGGGTTCACCAGTACGCTATTTCTAGTTCAAAAAAAGAACAAAAAATGTCATCCAGTTATAAACCTCAAGTCTTTCAACAAATTTGTGGTTTATCACCACTTCAAGATGGAAACTATTCTCCATCTTCGGGATTCGCTATTGACAAACGATTGGATGGTTCGTTTGGACCTTCAATACGCTTATCTCTCCATCCCCATTCATCAGTCCTCCAGGATTTTTTTTCAGTTCCAATGGAAGGACCTATTTTTTCGTTTCACGTGTCTTCCTTTTGGTCTCTCTTCAGCTCCTTAGTGTTTCACCAAGGTATTAAAACCAGTAGTAACGCACATGAGAGCGCAGGGGATCAGGATTATAGTCTACCTAGACGATTTCCTCATTTTACATCAGGACAAATCCTTACTAATACAACACTTAAACTTGTTCGTTTCCCTCCTTCAGAGCCTAGGATTCCTCGTCAACAGAGACAAATCCGACCTTGTTCCGTCCCGTCAAATGGAGTTTTTAGGGTTTCTCATAGATTCCATCAAGGCTACTCTTCATCTTCCAGATCAAAAGATTTCCCATATAAAAAAGGAAATTCGGTCAGTTTTGAAAAAGTCACAACTTACAATCAAAGGTCTGTCCCGTATAATCGGTCTTCTAGCCTCATCTATTCAGGCCATATTTCCAGGCCCTCTTCATTATAGAGCGCTTCAGCGATTAAAAATTTGTCATCTTCACGAAGGTTTTGGATACGAGGATCTACTTTCCCTAGATCACGAGTCCCGGATCGAACTCCAATGGTGGCTCGACCACCTAGACGCTTGGAATGGCCGGGCAATATTCTCTACAGCACCAGATCTTGTCTTAGAATCCGATGCAAGTCGGACTGGTTGGGGCGCAAGATGTGCTCAGTTCTCGACTGGAGGTTTATGGTCAAGAGAGGAGTCATCTCTGCACATAAATTGTTTAGAGATTCTTGCAGGTTCCTTTGCGATCCAAACCTTCGCCAAAGACAGGGTAAGTTGTTCTATTCTCCTCCGGATGGACAATCTTTCAGCAGTTCACTATATAAATCACCTGGGAGGTACTCGGTCGAAACCCCTCGCCAAGCTAGCAAAAAGCCTGTGGGAATTTTGTCTACAAAATCAAATTTCCCTACGAGCAGAATATCTTCCAGGAAATATGAACACAATCGCAGATTGGTGCTCCAGGTACCTTCAGGACTCTAGCGATTGGCATCTTCACCCTTCTATCTTCAAGAATCTTTCTTCCATATTCGGTCCCTTCTCTGTCGATCTCTTTGCCTCTTGTTTAAACTCTCAAATCCCTCAATTCTACAGTTGGCGACCAGACCCTCAAGCTTTGGCTACCAACGCTTTCCAACAAGATTGGTCCAACCAAACGAATTATGCTTTCCCTCCTTTCATTATGATCTCCTGAGTTTTGGCGCAAGTTCGCCGTCAATCCACCAGAATCTTATTGATTACCCCCCTTTGGCATGGACAGCCTTGGTTCCCCTCAGCTCTCGAATTACTGACAGACTTCCCCGTTCTTCTTCCTCTCTTTCCCTCTCTTTTGTTGAATCCCCTAGGACAACCTCACGATCTGATACTCAACCATTCACTCCAGTTAATTGCTTGGATGGTTTTGGGTCTGCCTGGAGAACCCCAGGAATTTTGCAGGAAGCTGCTAGCTTCATACGTCAGGCCTGGGCTCCCGGCACAACTAAAGCTTACAAGTCAGCCTGGTCAGTCTGGCATAGTTGGTGTCTGGTCAGGGGTGCCGATCCCTCTTCAGCGGATGTAGTTCTTATTGTTAATTTCTTAGCCTCCCTGGCAGCCCAGGGCAAAGCATATAGAATGGTTAATATGTAGAGGTCCGCGATTTCCGCAGAACATGACCAAATAAACAACAAGCCAGTTGGTGAACATCCTCTAATTTGCCGACTGTTAAAGGGAGTACGTTTCGCCAAACCCCCTTTACCCAAGTATAATTCTATGTGGGATGTCAATGTGATCTTACAGTTTCTTCTTTCTCAACAATCTAATTCTCTTCTATCTCTAAAATTTCTTTCTGCTAAACTTACCATTCTTCTCTGTCTGGTTTCTCTCAAGCGCATTTCTGATGTTAGAGCCTTGGATGTAACTTCTGTACAATATACTCCTCAAGGAGTTTTCTTCCAGGTTCGAAGAAGGACAAAGACTAATCTAATGTCAGTTTTTTACCCATACTTTCCTGGTCATGCTAATTTATGCGTAGGAACTTGTTTGAAAGAATATATATCAAGAACACAAGATTTGAGAAGGCCTTCCGAAACTCAACTCCTCGTCTCCTTCAGGTCCCCTCACAATCCTGTCTCGTCCACTACTTTGGCCCGTTGAGTGAAATGGATTATGAACTTGGCTGGTATTGATATTTCCCTTTTTGGGGAACATTCCACTAGGGGAGCTATGGCTTCCAAGGCCTTTTGGGCAGGATTGAGTTTGGTCGACATTCTCAAATCGGCAGATTGGTCAAATGTCTCAACTTTTAGAACTTTTTATTGTAAGCCTGTTTCTCATGTGGCTAATTCAGTAATTTCCATGCTTTGAACTAGCATAATAGGAGCCTCCGTGTTTGTAATAAAATTGAGATTTTCTTAGCTTTAGTGAAAAAAAGTCTTGATTTTATTAAACACATGGAGGTGAGTATTATCCCACCACTTTTATTCCTGTGTATAACCCTCCCTTTGTCTCAGCAGGAACATCTACCTCTACCAACCAGACGTCTTAAGGTCCTTCCTTCACCACACCACGATGCTCCGGCTGGCATATTCTCTACTATAAAGAAGAAGGCTCTACTTCAGGACTTCCATCTTTCCCTTTTCCATCCAGACCTCGACGAAAAGACTATTAATATCGTTTATCGTCTTGAAGCCTTATTTTCGCTTCTGTTGGCATGTGTTATTTTACTTCTGATTGTTCCTTTATTCAGAGTGAATTAACTGCTCTGCAAGAAAAGAGGACTTGTTGCTCTCATTCACGATGTTTATACTCACCTGTTATCCTGATTGGTTATTCTCTTTATGACATATTTCTGTAGCTTTCCCAGCTAGGTTTACTGGGATTTGTAGTTTTTGTCTTGGCTGCTATTCAAAATAAAGCAAGAGAAGATAGCATAATACTCGCCTCCGTGTGTTTAATAAAATCAAGACTTTCTTTCATTAAAGCTAAGAAAATCTCCATTATCATAGCCAACTGAGCACAGAGAACCTTTAAGAATTTGATATCACCAAAATACAGGTTCCCCTAGTGGACTCAAGACCCAACTCAAGATCCGATCCTGTTTATAAATGATTCGACTGACCATTCATTACTTGTGACAGGCTAACAATGACTATGGGGGTCACTCTGACCCTGGCGGTCGGTGATAAAGCGGCGGCCAACCCGCAAACAGGGCGGCGGTCCAAAAAATGGTATTCTAACTCTGGCGGGAACCGCCAACACAGCCCGCCACATTAACACTCCGACCGCCACGGCGGGACCGACAAACAGCGCGGCGGTCACCGCCAACAGGCAGGCGGCAGACAATGTACCGCCCACCCTATCACAACTCACCAATCCACCACCTTTTCCGATAAAAACACGGCGGAAACAGACAACGAACGGGAAAACGCTCACCTATACACACTCCACGAGGAAGGAGGACAGCATGGAGCCTGAATTACACATCCTACCAGCTATTGTCTACCTGCTCATCTACCAGGAGTACGAACGCCGGCGCAGACGACAACGGTGAGTACTGCACCTACGACACAGGGGAGGGGGGAGGAGAAAATATTACGGGGACACACATGCGCCATACACCCACCCCCCCACCACAAATACCTACACCCCATTTCCGAGCAACAAGTCAGAGTGACACCACACAAACCCCCCGGAATAATGCAAAGACACAATTTAAATGTTCGAAAAAATATATGTATAAATAGCTCCATAGAAGGAATGGCAAATATGCCATATAAAAGATACAAAAATAAGGAATGAAGATAGTCAACAAGATATCCATAGGCAAAAAGTCCTGCACATTCCGTCAAAGTTCCATAGTCCGTGGGCCAATGTGCACAAACACATGGGCAAAGCCCACACAGGAGACCAGATACCATTGGAGAGAACACTGCAGGGGCATCGGATGATAAAAGTACAGGCACCTCAGGGGGAAAGGAAGGGGGGGCACCTCAGCCACATGAGTCCACGACGCCAGATCCACGAGGGGCCTCCATGCCCACTGTCCCATCCTGGGGGGTGCAAAGCCACAGTCCATCAGATGGATTACCGACTCCACTGTGATTGGAGGAGGCATGGTGCCCCGAGTGCTCCCTGAAGCCCTGCTCGACACTGAACCGGCACTGTCAATGGGCCAGCGGTGCTTGACAGGAAGGGCCCAGCGGAGCGGTGCTTGAGACGGCGGGGCCCAGCGGAGCGGTGCTTGAGACGGCGGGGCCCAGCGGAGCGGTGCTTGAGATGAAGGGCCCAGCGGAGCGGTGCTTGACAGGAAGGGCCCAGCGGAGCGGTGCTTGAGATGAAGGGCCCAGCGGAGCGGTGCTTGAGATGAAGGGCCCAGCAGAGCGGTGCTTGACAGGAAGGGCCCAGCGGAGCGGTGCTTGAGACGGCGGGGCCCAGCGGAGCGGTGTTTGAGATGAAGGGCCCAGCGGAGCGGTGCTTGACAGGAAGGTCCCAGCGGAGCGGTGCTTGAGACGGCGGGGCCCAGCGGAGCGGTGCTTGAGACGGCGGGGCCCAGCGGAGCGGTGCTTGAGATGAAGTGCCCAGCAGAGCGGTGCTTGAGACGGCGGGGCCCAGCGGAGCGGTGCTTGACAGGAAGGGCCCAGCGGAGCGGTGCTTGACAGGAAGGGCCCAGCGGAGCGGTGCTTGAGATGGCGGGGCCCGTTCAGCGGTTCTTGGCAGCAGGGGTAACTAGGGCAGGGCCTGAGGTGCCTGGGGCGAAGGAGATGCCCGCCTTCCTGGGCGAGCGGGCACGGAGCGAAGGCTGAGGGGCTGCTGGGAGGGCGGGGCTGGTGCGCTGGGTGGCGGCTGTACCTGTTGTGGCGGTGGGCACGGATGTTGCCACCACCGCTAGGGAGCTCCCTTCCGAGGACGTGTCGGTGTCGCTGACGTCTCCACGGGTCCCCGTTGTGGAGCTCTACTCGCCCTCCGTCTCACTGGTGTACTCGGAGTCTGTCGTATGGCCCTCCGGAGCCATGTGAGATGCAGCTCCCTCGTGCTCCAATGCCACTTCTCCTCCGCCAGATGATGCTAATGCACACATGAACAGGAAGACAAAGAAAATGGGGGGGGTGGAGAAATTAAGACAGGTTGAGTGCATGCATTGGCAACACCGTTGTCGGAGAGGACAGACACAGAAGCCCCCTGAAGTAGGCCGCGCAATGGGGGTACACTACTCAGTTATTGTGACTAGTCCTACGGGTCTATGGACGACAAATGCACACATGGGTGAGGCCGGACCATGGATAGCTGTACTTAGCACCCTACAGAGGTGGGGGGCGGGGGCACAGGGCCGTGTCTAACGGAGGGGCCTAGCCTACAGAATTCGCCCTGGCCTGGAGATAGCCACAGCCCTCCTCCCCCACCCAGACACCTTCCCTGTGCGCAAAGATAGCAGAATGTGCTGATACTCACCCCCTTGTGTCTGCTGTGATGTCCTCACTCGCCCATCCAAATCGGGGTAGGCCACCGCCAGGATCCGGGACATCAGGGGGGTCAATTGGCGGCTGGCACCCCTCCTATGTTGGGAGGCCATCCCCAGCAGAGACTCGGCGGTCTTTCTGGTCCCACGGCGGATGTCCTCCCACCTCTTTCGGCAGTGGGTGCCCCGTCTGTTGTGGACCCACAGGGCCCGGACGTCCTTGGCGATGGCACACCAAATGTCGATCTTCTGATGGGCGCTGACCTATGTGACATGTACAGGGTGGTAAACGAAATCGCATCAGTTTTCTGCCTGGTCAATGTGAGTGGCCCCCCCCTCCCCAACCTTGCCATGTGGCACATGCTCTCATCTTTCGTGCGTTGCACTCCTCATTCGCTCCCCTCCCCACCATCTTACATACACCCCACTCAACACAGGCATAGCCCATTCAACGTGCACCCTGTGTACTAACCTGTTGGTCTGGAGGACCGTAGAGTAGCGCATACTGGGGGAGGACCCCATCAACAAGTTTCTCCAATTCTTCGGAAGTGAAGGCAGGGGCCCTTTCCCCAGTCGCAGCAGCCATTGTATCTCCCAGACCGAGGTCACAGCAGCACTTGCAGTATGGGTCCTCTCCTGTGGATGATCAGGTCTCGAGTGATTAATCAGATAGAAAATGGCGGTCACGCCCGCGGCGGTGCGTACTGCGGCGGTGCGTACCGCGACCGCCGGCGCACATCGTCATTGGCTCCTGAGAGCCAGAGGGTTCAATGTTAACCAATGCTGCTTTGCGCCACGGTCTTCGACCGCCTACCGCCACGGTGTGCCACGCCAGCGCAGTGACCTCACATCCCACTGTCACACTTCACAGGTCAGGCAGCCGCCATTTCAAGGGCCCACATGGCATGATTTCTACTGCGTCACACAGGCCTAGGCCTTGCATTGCCACTCATACAAGCTATTCAATGCATAGCGATTCGTGTACTGTGCAAGCTGTGTGAACGAACCTGTGGGTTGCTTGACTCTGTGCTCCATGTTGTCCTTCCTAGGCACCTTCCGCTGGGACTTGCAAGGAGAAGGATGAATCCTCCCGTGTACCGGCCGCTGGTGGACCTGTCGACAATGGAAGAACGACATATCATACTTACATACCGGCTTGACAGAGCAACCATACATGAACTATGTGCCCAGCTGGAGCCAGACCTGATGTCCCCCATCCGCCAACCCACAGGGATTCCCCCTCTGGTGCAGGTTCTGCCAGTACTCCATTTTTTGGCAAGTGGGTCTTTTCAGACAACAGTGGCCATATCATCTGGGATGTCTCAGCCTATGTTTTCTAAGGTTTTGTCCAGAGTGTTGTCTGCCCTGATGAAATACATGCGGAGCTACATTATTTTCCCGGAGGTGGGCGAATTGGCTACAGTGAAGGGTGATTTCTATGCCCTTGGACATATCCCCAACATCATTGGTGCCATTGATGGGACCCATGTGGCTTTGGTTCCCCCCAGTGGAAGTGAGCAGGTGTACCGAAACAGAAAAAGTTATCATTCGATGAATGTCCAGGTGGTCTGTTTGGCTGACCAGTACATCTCCCATGTAAATGCCAAGTTCCCTGGGTCAGTGCATGACACGTATGTCATGCGAAATAGCAGCATACCTTATGTGATGGAACAGCTACAGAGACACCGTGTGTGGCTAATTGGTGACTCTGGTTACCCCAACCTGTCGTGGCTACTGACCCCAGTGAGGAATCCCCGGACCAGGGCAGAGGAACGGTACAATGAGGCCCATGGGCGAACTAGGAGGATCATAGAAAGGACCTTCGGGGTCCTGAAGGCCAGGTTTAGGTGCCTGCATATGACAGGGGGATCCCTCATGTACTCATCAAAGAAGGTGTGCCAGATCATCGTGGCCTGCTGTATGCTTCACAATCTTGCATTGTGACGCCAGGTGCCTTTTCTGCAGGAGGATGGTCCAGATGGTGGTGTTGCAGCAGCTGTGGAGCCTGTGGAGAGTGAAGAGGAGGAAGACGACGGGGACGACACGGACAACAGGGAGACAGTCATACAACAACACTTTCAGTAGCACCCAGGTAAGAATCAGCCACCCCATTTTACATTTACTGAAGGCCTCATGCGTCTCCACTGTCTGTGTTTCCCCCCAGTTCCTGTTAACTGATTTGTGACTTTCCCTTCCCTTTTCAGAGCTGTATGACCCACTGCCTGACATCAGCTTTGTTTGCCCATGGACTAAAGCTTATTGAGATTGGTATGTTGTCATCACAAAGTAACTGGACATTATTGCACCGTTATGTGTAATACATTTGTTGAAAATACTAGCAGACTCCTGTTTTTTTAAGTGCAATAAGTGATTTATTTTAAGTGCTACATATGGGTACATGATTGGGAAACGGTGATGGGTGGGGGTGGAGTAATGTCCATGGCAGAGTCCAGTTCTCAGTCGCACAGGTGCATTGCCCATATGCCTGGGGAAGGATGGAGCAGGGGCAGTTCAAAGTTGGACAGGGTGACAATGTGGGACAGTGGGATGACATCAGGGGGTATCTTAGGCTGGCGGGGGTCTTGCAATCCTACTCTGTCTTCTTGTGAGATCTCAGGTTCCGCTTGCGGGGTGGTTCTTCTTCTGCAGGAGGTGGGGTTCTGGTGGCCTGTCGTTGTGTGGGGGCCTCCTGTCCACTTGCGCCGGTGGAGGTGGTAGGCTGTTCCTGGCCTGGGCTAGTGACAGGGGCCCTTTGGGGTGCCACATGAGGCATGTTCCTCAGTTCCTCCCTGAACCCCATGTACCGTTCCTCCTGCAGTTCCTGGATCTCCTGGAACCGGGCAAGTACCGTCGCCATCGTCTCCTGGGAGCGGTGGTCTGCTCCCATGATGGAGGAGAGGGCCTCTTGGAGAGTGGGTTCCCCGGGCCTGTCCCCCCCCTGTCGCACAGCAGCCCTCCCAGTTCCCCTGTGTTCCTGGGCCTCTGTCCCCTGGACGGTGTGCCCACTACCACTGCCCCCAGGTCCCTGTTGTTGTTGGGGTGGTGGGTCAACCTGGGTGCCCTGTAGTGGTGGACACACCGCTGATTGACGTGTCCTGGAGACAGAGGCATGGGCCCGCTGGGTGGGAGCTGTGCTGGTGTTCCCAGAGGGGGTTGGGTCTGGTGTAGCCTGTGGCTGTCTGTGGGGAACCGACTGTCCGATGGGCCGGGCTGGTCATCTGGCTCCAGGGAGACAGAGCTGCTGTCATCGCTGGGGGCCTCTACTGGGGGTGGAATGGACATCTCGGGACCCTCCGTGGCGGTGTGGTGGCGTTCGGGTCCTGCAGGGGTATAAAGGTATGGTTATTGCTTCTGTGTGTGGCATTTCGTGTGATGGGTGGGTGTCCGTGTACCCAAGTGCAGGCATTCCCTTGTGGGGGCTTTTGTGAGGGTGGCTTGTGGGGGTAATGTGTGTGTGCAGTGGGCATGCTTTGGTGATGGGTGTCCATGCTTTGTGGTCGCATGCAGGGCTTGGTGTTGGGATGGGTGGGTTGTGATGGTGAGCCTTTTGCTAGGGGTTGGTGTGATGGGGGAGGGGGTGAGGGTGGGGGTATGATTTGGCATGCAGGTGGGGTGGCGGTGGGAAGCAGTAGTGAAGATTTGCCTTACCAGAGTCCATTCCTCCTCCTACTCCTGCGAGGCCCTCAGGATGCAGGATGTGCAAGACTTCCTCCTCCCACGCGGTAAATTCTGTGGGAGTAGGTGGGGGTCCGCCGCCAGTCTTCTGCACCGCAATGTTGTGTCTTGATACCATAGAACGCACCTTCCCCCATAGGTCGTTCCATCTCTTCCTGATGTCGGCCCGATTGCGTGGATGCTGTCCCACCGCGTTGACCCTGTCCACTATCCTTTGCCATAGCTCCATCTTCCTGGCAATTGTGGTGTGCTGCACCTGTGCCCCGAAGAGCTGGGGCTCTACACGGACTATTTCCTCCACCATGACCCTGAGTTCTGCGTCACTGAACCTGGGGTGTCTTTGGGGTGCCATGGGGTGGTGTGGTTGAGGTGTGGGGTGGCGTTTGCGGTGATGAGTGTGGTGCGTGTGGTGGTTTGTGGTGTTGTGTGCATCTGTGTTGTGGGATTGTCTATTCTGTGCTCTCTCTCTAGCCTTCGTCAATGATTCCGGGTCGTAGGGGCATGTGAGTGATGTGGGTGTGTGTTTTATATTGTGTTGGGTGTGTGGGAGTGGTGTTAGTATGTGTATCAGGTGTGTGTATTTCAAACTGACCAATGTGGCTGAGTTTTCTATGTGTGTGTGTATTTTGACCGCGGCGGTGTGTACCGCCAATGGAATACCGCGTTTGAAAGACCGCCGCGTGGATTTGTGGGTCGGAATGGTATGGGCGTATTTCTGTTGGCGTGACGGTGGAGGTTTGGTCTTCGCCATTTTTTCGCTGACCTTTGGTGTGGCGGACTTTTGTGGATGTCGGGTTTTTTGCGGTTTGCTAGTTGCGGGTCAGAATGACCGTGGCGGTTTACCGCGGCCGCTGCAGTGTTATGGCGGTCTTCTGACCGGCAATAAGCGCCTTTTACCGCCGAGGTCAGAATGACCGCCTATATTTCTTTTAGGAGTTTGCTAAACATTCCCAACATCGAATTAGCAGACAAATCAACAAAACAAATGTGAACTACAATAGATAAAGAACATATATTTAACAAATGACATCAAAATACATAACAATCAAAGGATTCAAAGATTTCAAAATGAGTCAGCAAAGACATAATTCATTGTATATGTATCAATCAGTCGGTCGCACCTAGGGTACTGAAAAATACCAGTTATTCAAAAGAGTCAATTATTCTTTTATGTCATAGTTGTTCCTGTGAACTTTACTCTCTCCTATTTCAAGAATAACTCATCAGAATGCTATTTTTCACGCATTGCTGGATCCTTAACTAGTGTTCATTCCTTACATAACATAAATATACCAAAGTTAAAAACTGAGGGCCTGCCAGTCATTGATAGTGATAAATAACTCTGTGCTCTCATGTTAATCCAAATTTACTCTAAACATTTCAGATCCATTAAGTCAATTATGTCAGAGGTTAGTCACTGTTTATTGAACACCAGAACAATGCAGGATGGGCTCAGATCTGGTTGCCTTTGATAGAACTTTCAAATTTACAGCAAAGGTGCTCTATATGCATTAACTATTAAATAAGAGGCAGAGAACACAGTTATTGTCTCTAAACAAAATTCCACAAGTTATCTTTCCCTCTAGGGCATTTTATTTAAACTTTGAAATAGGTCTTCCTCCTATGAAGTTTCCCACTTCAGTTTGCTGACCCTGGACCAGAAAAACTATCTGACATTCTTGGCCTCTTGGCAGGCCATGAAAGTGTGACTTTGAAAGATATTTTCTTCTTAGAGTTTTTCACCACACATGCTATACTGATCACTGTTTTCAAACATTTGATTACACCTACACTTTGCAGGTATTTTGTAATGGAGAAGGGCTAATTTACAAATCGTTAAAAATGTAACAGCACAACATCATTTACCTCAGAATTTATTAGTATATGTACCATACTCAAAACACATTTGAGGACACATGATTACACAAACACTGTGCAGAAGTTAAGTGTTTGCAACTTGCAGGTTTTTAAGAGTGTGAGAACATCTTTTTTTGTGTGTGATTACCCTAATGTTCTGCTGAACGGTATCACTGTTTTTTAACCCTGCGTACTGAGGTAGTGCTGTCCAGTTCCCAGTGTATGTGCTCTGACCCCCTAAGCAGAGTAAAATTGGCTAATTCCCAGTCAACACATTTAACTTTTCAGTAAGGCCATAGCATAAGTTGTAGAAAAACAAACCAATGGAATCGAAAGTCAAATATCACCTATGGACTGCAGAATTTTTTGTGCCGTCTGCTAGGTTGAAAAGGGAAAATATGGCTTCAGGCCTACAACCTAACTGCTGCTGCTTTTAAACCTGCAGGACATCCTGCAAAATAACTGTACGTCTATGAAAATGGGTAAGAACTTGCTTCTAATCTATCCATCTTACCACCAAAATCACTATGGAATAATTTACATGTAGGTCATTTTTGTCTAATTTAGAAGAAACTGTAGCAATACAGAAGACTTTGTGGCACACACCTGATTCCTTCATAGTAGACTGATGCAAAGAAAATACCCTAGAAAGGTGGAGTGGTGAGCATTTAGGAGCGCACACAATACACCTAGAGAGGCATTTATGGATTTCCACAGAAGATCTAAGGAGGAGTGGATTGATTTTGCTAACACATTTGATCCAATATCTAATGACATTACTAAGGTCATATGTAAAAATTGGTGCATAATTCAAACAGGAAAAGTCTCATTTCCAGTCCGAAGATTTTCATTAAAGGTGTGAAAAACCTTAGAGACATACAAGTGGACACAGGAGCTAATGATGCAATTGAACATATTTCTACCTTGTTGGGCCTTCCAAGACTGCCTGGTCATTTCCTGTATAGCACCATATGGAACAAAGTAAAGTTGTACACCTAAGGAATAGGCACATTGTGAACTAAGGAAATACACTATCCTTAAATAGGTTAACATTGTTTACAGATGAATGTGCCCATGAATGAGTAAACAATTTGAGAAGTTTAGGTAAGAATACAGATGCAAACCTGTGCTCTGCAACAGCAGACGTTAGCCATGCAATTGGAGACTCATTTCAAAGAGGGTCACCATCAGTCTAAGTATTTTAAATGGAAAGTCTTGGAACAAATACATGAAGATAGGGAAGATATAGAACTTATGTTGCACACTAACAGAATAAAGATGGATGTTTTCCAACGTATAGAGATCAAGGGGCTCAATTGGAAGTTGGATTTATTGATATTGATACATTGGCAAGATTTCCTTTGGCAATGATGAATACTTTATTGATGAAACATATATGCCATCTATGAATTCCATAGAGTACCTATAAATACTCCTCATTTGGTGATCACCAAATTTCTTCATCAGAATATGTAAAAATCAAGCATTACATGTAAAGCAAATTTCACAAATGTTCTCTTTTCACCTTCTCTTTCCTACTCCTTTTTAAAATGGCACCCAGATTCCTTTAAAAAACCTCTATGATGTCTGTGACTTTTAATATAAAGGAAAGGTTGTACTACATACATGAATAATCTCTTCATTAAAAGGGTTTCAGTGTTGATTTATTTGCATATGGATTTTTAACGTACAGTGATTTCCAATAGGGTTTTATTTTAAGTCCTGACCTCCAATATTTTCTATGGTCGGGTGTTTCAGTACCAGTAATTGGTCATGGGTGATGCTGGATTCATACCATTGTAGTGGTAGAGTGCATTTACAACTGTTCTGGATCTAATTTGGCTTTAGTAACTTTAGAAGTACAGGTTTTTAAGAGGAATGGGCTTACTATTTTGTGACTGGGTGCACAGCCTAAACCCTTCCTTGCTCCTCTCTTAAGGTCCCATTTTTTAGTAAGTATTCAATGTTTTCCAGCTAGTCCCCTCTGTCTTTACACATTTACTACTAAAACCTATACTAACATAATCTCGATCTCCCATTGGTAAAATAAAGTGAAAAATGTATTAAACTTTAAAACAATTATTCAAAATATGTTTATGTTACATATTTATGTAGGATTAATATATACATGTATTCTAAATGTAGAACAAATTAAATTAAATATTTTTGTATTTTTACATGATTATATATTACATAAATAATTATTTTAATTATAATTTAAGGTACATTTGTTAACATTATAATCCTTAAATAGTATCCCACTGTCACCAAAAATGTTATAATTATTTACTGTACACAAATTGCTTGTACTATGTAATATATCGAATAAATATAAAGTAAATGTATAAAATTGATAACAAATATTTTTTTGATGGTTGCCGTATGACAAATCTCCACAAAAGTTTCAAAACTAGTTTGCCAGTCACTTCAGCGGCTGTTAGGAAAGTTTTGGAGGGATTCGTCATGCGGGATCTGAAAAAGGGGGTGGGGGGATGCAAAAAAACACATTTTCCCCATGCAATTTCCCTGAGGGATTTTAGACACGACTAAATCTGTTCAGTAGTTTTTGAGCTATTACAATAAAAAGATGTATGTATATCTAGAGAGGCATAGTGTCTGTGGATCTGACTTATCTCAAACTGATTGGCTTCCACCACCTCACAGGTGGTAGCAGCCATCTTAGTACTCTGGACTCAGTCTCAAGTCTTAAAAAAACTTTTTAAAAAAGACACAAGGGGGCAGGATAGTAATGCCCTGACCTCCCAGGTTTAGGGCCGAAAACCTTAAAAAAAAAGAATTCCTGCAAATTCATGGAGGATCTGCAAATCTTTGGCAAAGTTTTAAAAAAATAAACAAGTGTGGTATCCCTCGCTATTTTTTTAAAACACCCCAGGTTGGCCAGGTCCCGGGGAGAAAAATATTTAATAACATTTTGGGGGGGCCATTTTTGCCTTGTGGACCCAAACCCCATTGTTGTGTTGTATAGGGAGAGGGGGCAGGTGCCCCTTCTCACACTGATTTGGTCCTGCAGATCTCATCCCCATGACCCCACCTTATTTGAAAAGGGAGAGGGGCACACTCCTGGCTGATTACGGCCCCAGAGATCTACTCCCCTGGGGCCTGGCCATAGGAGGAGGAGGTCATGCAGCCCCCTCCCCAGGCTAATTTCATCACCAGCGAACCCATCTCATGGGGCTCGCTCAAATGAGCAAAGGGGGAGGCCCCAGGGCCTAGCAGTATGTGCAAAGGGGAGAAGACCCCCTTCCTTAACCATTAATGGCTCTAGAAACCCCATCCACCCACCAGGGTCAGCTCAGGCTGTGTTGCAGGGAGTCATGGTCCTCAATGAAGTGAATTGTAGTTAATGGAAGATTCTGAGGGTTACAGAAATGATCACATATAAATGGTGATAATAGATTTTAGACACCACAAAAATCTTTTGATGGTTGAGTCATACTACGTTTAGGCATTTTGGTGTGTTCTTAGGTTATTGTCCTCAGTGAAAAATGGTGATCCTCTTCTTGGATTTGAGAGGAAACTATTTGTTCTCATGATTATCTCATAAGGGTTATAGCAAAGTGCTCCAGACACTAACATGAGATCTATCAAGTTTTACATGTCCACATTTTCTATACATTCAAACTATCTTACTATCTAATTAAGAATAAATTATTACCTTCTGAGTAAACAAGTACTTCGGATAGCAGCAGAAGCCTATCAGTTTAATCCTGAGTTTCCTAATACAGAATCCTATAGTGTTCTAATGAATGAGTGCTAATATTATGTATTTATGATAGTAGTGTGGCACAATTGAAGCCATCTTGAAAAACTAAAATGTGGAGAACTCAAAGCATTTGTATCAGATTTGATTACAATGATGGTGTTTGTTTTGTCATAGGAACTATGGCTAGTTCTCTTGAAAGCTAAAATGAGGACATATTTTCTACACATTCTAAAATGTATTTCTCAGCCATGTCAGTGGTCATGCAGATTGAAACATCAACTTTCAACCAGCAGCAGTCTGTCTGTTAACTCTCCTGTGTACTACTGCAGATTTCCACAGTGCACCTGTTAGACCTGTCAGCCTAAGGGTGATCTTCTCCCAAACTGTTTGCCTTCACCCTTCCTATTTTTGCACTTTTTGTTGGCCTTAAGTCTCTGTGCAATTTACCTCTGCTAACAAGTTCTAAAGTGATTGTGCTCACTCCCTTAAACATGGTGTGATTGGCTTACACCTGATTGGCATATTCAGTTTCCTCACAAGTTCCTAGAAAACTGACATACCATATGCCCAGCCTGGTAAATTAAGTACTGATACTTAGTGCGCCACCCACTTAAGTAGCCCCTTATTTCATGTCTCACGCCTGCCATTGCAGCGCAGCATATTAGCAGTTTTAAACTGTCAATTCTACTTCCTAAAATAGACTCCTTGATAAGCCTTAAACTCCCCTTTTCTAACATACAAGTCACCTCTATGGTAGGCCCTGAACAGTCCATAGGGCAGGGTGAATTGTAATAAAAAACCTGGACATGTAGATTTAAGTTTTACATGTCATGATAACATCCCTATCCTATTACATTGAATAGGTGCTAAGTTCTGATTGGGAGCAGGTAGGAAAGTCATACTTGGTGTCTGAGACATTTTAATTAAACATTCTCTTTAATGATAAACTTGGATTGTAACAATTTCACTGACTTCACAGCTTCTCCTCTACGTGCTTCTCCACATGTTCTGCTTTCCTTCTTATCTCGTATCAGAGCTTACAGAACATATCAAGAATGCACTTCTGAGTTCAAAGAAGACGTTTATTGTTGTTAATTCCTCCCCACTACAAGTTCTTGAGGGACGAATTAATAGATTTCAAGCACACGTCGCAGCAATGAAAACAAAATATATCACAGTACTTCTCAGTTGCAATGTACACAGCAGGTTATATTCATAAGATATTAAATGCAAAGCAAAACAAATACTTCACCGTGTGAGAAACTATTTACAGCTTCATCTTTCTGGGGTCTGCAAGTTGATGACTCCGGTCAACTGCGAGAAAGAGATTATCTACCCACACGGGAGACTGGCAACTGGCACCAAGTTCCAGCCCGAAGTCCAGCAGATTTCAATCTAATTCTCTGAAGCCCGAGTCATCCGTAACAAAAGCGTGCCCCCTCCTCTCAGACTCGGGAAAACTACACAAGCCTTTGGAGACTGGCCAGATCTCCTAGACTTCTCCTCTTCCCAAGCCTGAGCAGAAAGGAAAAACACCAAATGTACTCTCTCTTATCAGGTCTAGTCTGGTGTGAGAAAAACAGTTTGGTTCATCTTGTGGAAAAAACACAGCTTGGAAAAATACAGCTTGGATTCTCAACTGCAATGACTAACTGCACTTTAAAGGCAATAGGCAGCTAACCTAAATATCAAATGTAATGTCTAATGTCATGTCAAAGCCAATAGGCAGCTGAGCTGAATACAAAATGCAATGTCTAATATCATGTCAAAGCCAATAGGCAGCTGAGCTGAATACAGCATGTCAAAGCCAATAGGCAGAATACAGAATGTAATGGCTAATGCAATGTCAAAGCCAATAGGCAGCTAAGCTGAATACAGAAAATAATGGCTAATGCCATGTCAAAGCCAATAGGCGGCTAAACTGAACAAAACATATAGGGAGGCCGCCCGCCAAAGTAACCCCGTCGAAAGACCGCACCGCGGTCAAAAGACTGCGGGGGTCATTTCGACTTTCCCGCTGGGCCGGCGGGCGACCGCCAAAAGGGCGCCCGCCGGCCCAGCGGGAAAGACCCTGCAACAATGAAGCCGGCTCCGAATGGAGCCGGCGGAGTTGCAGGGGTGCGACGGGTGCAGTAGCACCCGTCGCGATTTTCACTGTCTGCAAAGCATCTTAATGGGGCCCTGTTAGCATGGGCAGTGCAGCGGCCCCCAGGGACCCCACGACACCCGTTCCCGCCAGCCTGGTTCTGGCGGTGTAAACCGCCAGAAACAGGCTGGCGGGAAGGGGGTCGGAATCCCCATGGCGGCGCTGCAAGCAGCGCCGCCATGGAGGATTCTCCGACCCAGGGGAAATCCGGCGGAAAACCGCCGGATCCCCTTTTCTGACCGCGGCTTTACCGCCGCAGTCAGAATGGCCCTGGAAGCACCGCCAGCCTGTTGGCGGTGCTTCCGTTGCCCTCCACCCTGGCGGTCATAGACTGCCAGGGTTGGAATGAGGGCCATAATGTGCTACTGGTGAACATTGAGCAACTAATATGCGCAGTGGTGAAACACAAAGTCATTGGTCAAACACAATATTAATAGCATCACACCACAGCAGCAAATGTTCAGTCTCCAGGAACTGTCATTGGCTACAGGCTTATGCCTTAACCCCTTCTGTGCCGAGGACGTAATGGTTACGTCCTGAGGCACAGTGCTCGTAACCATTACGTCCTGGGCCCAAAGCCCAGAGGGAGCGCTAGCGCTCCATCTGTGGGGTTCCCCCCAGCCCCCTAAGGCAGGGATGGCCCCCCGTGACGTTGTCACAGAAGGCCTCCTCCATCGCGCTGGAAGCTCAGCTTCCAAAGTGATCGAAAGAGAAATGCAAAGCATTTCTCTTTGGATCACGTGGAGGAGGCCCGGAGAGGCTTCAAAGGGAAGTTAATGTATTTCCTTCCCTTTGAAGTCTCTCTGAGCTTTTCAAAAGCCGGATTGCAAAGCAATCCGGCTTTTGAAATGCCCACTAGACACCAGGGATGTTTTTTTAGAAAAGGAAATTGGCATAAGGGAGCGACCCCATGGGCAAGGGTCGCTCCCGGGGGGCAGTTTTTTTAAAGGCCTTTTCTGCTCCCCCTGGGGATAGATCGGCCTATTATTAGGCCGATCTGCCCCCAAGGGGGGCAGAAACCTCTTGGCACCAGGGATCATTTTTCTTTTTCTTTTTTGTTTTGTTTTTGATTTTAGAGGTGGGGAGTGACCCCTTAGGCAAGGGTCGCTCCCATAGGAGGCAAATTATATTTAGGCCATTTCTGCACCCAAGGGGGGCAGATTGGCCTATTTTTATGAGGCCAATCTGCCCCTAAGGGGGACAGAAACCACTAGAAACCAGGGAGTTTTTTTTTTTTGTGTGAATTTCACGCAAGGGGAGCGACCCCTTAGGCAAGGGTCGTTCCCCTGGGGACAAATTTATTTTAGGCTATTTCTGCCCCCTTGTGGGGCAGATCAGCCTATTTTAATTAGGCTGATCTGCCCTCAAGGGGGGCAGAAACCACTAGGCACCGGGGATTTTTTTTTTGTTGTTTTACAGATGGGGAGCGACCCCTTAGGCAAGAGTCGCTCCCGTGGATGGGCAAATTGTACTTAGGCCATTTCTGCCCACTTTGGGGGCAGATCGTCCGATTTTAGGTCAATCTGTCCCCAAAGGGGGCGAAACCACTAGGCACCAGGGATCTTTTTGCGCCGTCACACAAGGGGACCGACCCCGTAGGCAAGGGTCGCTCCCCAGGGGGGTGGGAGGCAAATTTATTTTACGCTATTTCTTCCCACCCTCTGGGGGCAGATGGACCTATTGTTATTAGGCCAATCTGCCCCTGGGGGGGGGGCAGAAACCTCTAGGCGCCAGGGATAAAAAAAATTGCGCCAATGTCACGCCAGGGGAGCTACCCCGTACGGAAGGGTCAGTCCCCAGGGGCTTGGGGGGGCAAATTTGTTTTAGGCCATTTCTGCCCCCCCGGGGGCAGATCGGCCTATTGTTATTAGGCCGATCTGCTCCCAGAGGGGGCAGAAACCTCTAGGCGGCAGGGCAAATTTCTTTTTTGTGTTTTTTTTTTGTTTGTTTGTTTTTTTAGAGATGGGGAGCGACCCATTAGGCAAGGGTCGCTCCCCTGGGGGGCAAATTGTATTTAGACCATTTCTGCCCCCCTTGGGGCCAGCTGAGCTAGAGGCCAAAATCCACAGGCTAGAGCCCAAAATCCACAGGTAGGCACTTTGCAAAAAACACCTCTGTTTTCTGTGAAAAAATGTGATGTGTCCACATTGTGTTTTGGGCCATTTCCTTTCATGGGCGCTAGGCCTACCCAGATAAGTGAGGTACCATTTTTATTGGGAGACTTGGGGGAACGCTGGGTGGAAGGAAATTTGTGGCTCCTCTCAGATTACAGAACTTTCTGCCACCGAAATGAGAGGAAAAAGTATTTTTTTGGTCAAATTCTGAGGTTTGCAAAGGATTCTGGGTAACAGAACCTGGTCAGAGCCCCACAAGTCACCCCATATTGGATTCCCCTAGGTTTCTAGTTTTCAAAAATGTGCTGGTTTGCTAGGTTTCCCCAGGTGCCGGCTGAGCTAGAGGCCAAAATCCACAGGTAGTCACTGTTTTCTGTGAAAAAATTTGATGTGTCCACATTGTGTTTTGGGCCATTTCCTTTCGTGGGCGCTAGGCCTACCCACACAAGTGAGGTATCATTTTTATCAGGAGACTTGGGGGAACGCTGGGTGGAAGGACATTTGTGGCTCCTCTCAGATTCCAGAACTTTCTGTCACCGAAATGTGAGGAAAAAGTGTTTTTTTGGTCATATTTTGAGGTTTGTAAAGGATTCTGGGTAACAGAACCTGGTCAAATCCCCACAAGTCACCCCATCTTGGATTTCCCTAGGTGTCTAGTTTTAAAAAATGCGCTGGTTTGCTAGGTTTCCGCAGGTGCCGACTGAGCTAGAGGCCAAAATCCACAGGTAGGCACTTTGCAAAAAACACCTCTGTTTTCTGTGAAAAAAATTGATGTGTCCATGTTGTGTTTTGAGCCATTTCCTTTCGTGGGCGCTAGGCCTACCCACACAAGTGAGGCACAATTTTTATCGGGAGACTTGGGGGAACACAGAATAGCAAAACAAGTGTTATTGCCCTTGTCTTTCTCTACATTTTTTCCTTCCAAATGTAAGGCAGTGTGTAAAAAAGACGTCTATTTGAGAAATGCCCCGTAATTCACACGCAGGTATGGGCACTCCGGAATTCAGAGATGTGCAAATAACCACTGCTTCTTAACACCTTATCTTGTGGCCATTTTGGAAATACAAAGGTTTTCTTGATACCTATTTTTCACTTTTTATATTTCAGCAAAAGAATTGCTGTATACCCAGTATAGAATAAAAACCCATTGAAAGGTGCAGCCATTTATTGGCTCTGGGTACCTAGAGTTCTTGATGAACCTACAAGCCCTATATATCCTCGCAACCAGAAAAGTCCAGCTGACGTAACAGTATATTGCTTTAAACAATTTGATATCGCAGGAAAAAGTTACAGAGTAAAACGTGGAGAAAAATGGCTGTTTTTTTCAACACAATTTCAATATTTTTTTATTTCAGCTGTTATTTTCTGTAGGAAACACTTATAGGATCTACACAAATGACCCCTTGCTGAATTCAGAATTTCGTCTGCTTTTTAGAAATGTTTAGCTTTCTGGGATCCAGCATTGGTTTCTCACCCATTTTGGTCACTAACTGGAAGGAGGCTGAAAGCACAAAAAATAGTAAAAATGGGGTATGTCACAGTAAAATGTCAAAAATGTATTGAAAAATTGGGTTTTCCAATTCAAGTCTGCCTGTTCCTGAAAGCTGGGAAGATGGTGATCTTGCCACCGCAAACCCTTTGTTGGTGCTATTTTCAGGGAAAAACCACAAGCTGCCTTCTGCAGCCCTTTTTCCCATTTTTTGAAAAAAACAACATTTTCACTGTATTTTGGCTAATTTCTTGGTCTCCTTCAGTGGAACCCACATAGTCTGGGTACCTATAGAATCCCTAGGATATTGGAAAAAAAGGACGCATATTTGGCATGGGTAGCTTATGTGAACAAAAAGTTATGAGGGCCTAAGTGCGAACTGCCCCAAATAGCCAAAAAAAGGCTCTGCACAGGAGGGGGAAAAGGCCTGGCAGCGAAGGGGTTAACCCGCTGAAGATTATTGAATTTCAGCAAAGTGACTAAGGGTCTGATTTAGACTTCGGTGGGCAAGTTACTCCGTCACAACGGTGATGGATATCCCATCCGCTGAATTAGAAATCCCATAGGAAATGTTGAGATTTTTAATTTTTATTTTGAATGACGGGATATCCATCACCGTTGTGAAAGAGTAACTTGTCTTCTGAAATCTAAATCAGGCCCTAAATCTGAATGTAGAAACTTCACTGAGACTCCGTCCAGAAGCTCCCTGACTATGACACTCCTTCCTGGGACACCACCTGCAGCTGTGTGCCCCTGAACTTTACATTCTCAGAAATATTTTACCAGAATTTCTGCTTAGTCTCAACGTAAGCGCTAAATTCTTGTATCGAACCCACATGCTATCACAGTTGGCCATATTTATTGGCTTTGACCATATCTCACATGACTAGATGTCTCAGGTTGGCGTTTTGATCTTTTGTGCAGTAGTTTTTGCTAAAACCTTTAAAAAAATCATAATTCTGGGTTTACTGATTGGATTTTTGTTATTTTGGTGTCACATCGTTTATTAACCTTTATGCTATTTATCTCAATTGATGTGGGATTGTTCTTGTGTTGTGTTTTCACTTTATTGCTGTTTGAGTGCTGCATACTTAATTTATACATTGCCTCTAAGTGAAGCCTGTCTGCTTTTTGTACCAGTGTACCCAGGGTTAAGTACATGTTCATTTAGTGACTTTTTATGGTTCACTCTATCAGGGATTGTGGCTGTTGCTTGACCGGGGATCACACCCTAACAACCAACAACCCAATTTCTCAGAGGATGGAATAATTTATAGCAGGGGTCTTCAAACTGGGGAGCGGGCCTCAAGTGATCCCAGGGGGGGGCTTGAGGCTCTGCCAAAAGAAGCATTATGCACATAATAATGCTTTGTTTTAAGCAGAAAACATCTATTATATTTTTTAAAATGTCACAAAACTTAGCTGCAATGCTTAAATAGATCTAGACATATTGAAACATTGCAAACATAATAGAATAATTGTGAAAAAATCTAAGGGGAGCGATGATTTATTTTCACCACTGGTGGGGGCGGGCATTAAAAGTTTGAAAACCACTGCTTTAAAGGTTACTGACACTGAAATATAAACCATACTGACCTTTTAGAATGCACAGATTATACCCTGTGCTGGTCTATTCTGTATCATTTCTGCATCTCAATTTGTCAAACACACAAATTTCTCTAAACGTACTTTAGCATACCTATGTTGAACCAGTATAACACCATAAAAACATCTGTTGCAGTTTTTTTGTCATGTTGAAATAGATAGCACAATATCACAAGCACAGTATTGTACCACCTTCACTATATTCTGCACCCCTGCACCTCAATAGGTGAATAATACTTGAACAGTTCAGGTAGTGTCTTTTTGGTTGACTTTTCTCCTTGTATCTTTTTGTATATGTGCGACATGAGTTAGTTGCTGGGCTAATCGCCTGTATGCAGCCAACCCACCAGAGACACTCATGACACCTTTTTTTAAATGTGTTTCTGATCCTGCAGGACTTTCATTGGAGCCCCTTCTCTCTCGTGACACTCTACCTTGATCATTTATGCCTAATTTTCTTATATTTTCAGGACACAGGGACCACGTCATCCTGTTTTTTAAATGACCACAGCAACATTTCCCCTCATGCTCTCGCGAGACTCATTAGTTTCTCACTCCTGTGGGAGATGTTTAATAAGAAAAATGACCCTCTTGACCAATCAGATTGCTCTTTTATTTAAAGTTTGATGCTCGTGGAACTACCCCAAAAGTCCTGCAAACCCTATTGCCTGATAAAAACAGATTTTAAACACTAGGGGGGTCATTACAACATTGGCGGTAAAAGGCGCTTACCGCCGTGCAGAAGACCGCCAATACACCACCACGGCGGCGGCATTCCGCCACAGCTATCATGACCCACATCTTGGAATCCACAGAAATTCAGACACCCAGACAACACCGCCACACCAAAGGTCAGTGATAAACTGGTGGAAACAAATCCTCCACCGCCACGCCAACAGAAACACGCCCATGCTATTACGACCCACGAATCCACGCGGCGGTCTTTCAACCGCGGTATTCCATTGGCGGTACACACCTCCGCGCTCAAAATACACACACACTTACACATACACACACCACTCCCACACACCCAATACAATATAAAACACACACCCACATCACCCAGAAACCCCTACGCCCAAAAATTAGACACGAAGGCGACAGAGAGAGAGCACAGAATAGACAACACCACTACACAGAGGCACACAACACCATCACCCACACAACATCCACGCACAAAACACCACATACCACTACACTCACCACAACCATCACCACATACACCACCCCACACATCACACACACCACCCCATGGCACGCCAAAGACACCCCCGCTTCTCCGAGGAGGAGCTCAGGGTCATAGTGGAGGAAATCGTCCGGGTAGAGCCACAGCTATTTGGCTCACAGGTACAGCACACATCAATAGCCAGGAAGATGGAGTTATGGCGCAGAATAGTCGGCAGGGTGAACGCCGTGGGACAGCACCCAAGAAATAGGGAGGACATCAGGAAGAGGTGAAACGACCTACGGGGGAAGGTGCGTTCAACGGTCTCCAGGTACAACATCGCAGTACAGCGGACTGGCGGCGGACCCCCACCTCCTCCCCCACAACTAACAACATGGGAGGAGCAAGTCTTGACCATCTTGCATCCTGAGGGCCTTGCAGGAGTCGGTGGAGGATGGGACACTGGTAAGCCAATTCGTAACTATCAAATCCCCCACCCTACCTGCATGCTATCACACCCCCCCACCCTCATACCCTCCCCTATCACTACAACTCCTCACTAATGTACCCATGACACCAACCACCCATCCCAACCCCAAGCCCTGCATGACACTACTAAGCATGGACACCCCTCACTAAAGCATGCCCACTGCACATACCCAGTACACCCCCCCAACCATCACCACACAAACCCACACACCGGAATGCTTGCACTGGGGTACACAAACACCCACCCATTGCACACCATGACACACACACATGCAATAATCATGCTCTTATGCCCCTGCAGGAACACGAAGGACCGTCACCACACCAGAGGGTCCAGACAACACCACTCCACCCCCAGAAGAGGCCCACAGTGACGAGAGCAGCTCTGCCCTACTGGATCCTGATGACCAGCACGGACCATCGTGGGCCTCGGGACAGTCGGTTCCCCTTGCACAGGCACAGCCCAACACTGACCTTCCACCCTCTGGGAACACCAGCACAGCACCCACCCAGCGGGCCCAAACCTCCCTACCCAGGACAGGTCAATCAGCGTTGTGTCTACCACTATAGTGCACCCAGGGTAACCCACCACCCCAACAACAACAGGGACCTGGGGGCAGTGGTAGTGGGCACACGGTCCAGGGGACGGAGGCACAGGAACACAGGGGAGCTGGGTGGGCTGCTGTGCGACAGGGGGTGGACAGGCCAAGGGAACCCACTCTCCATGAGGCCCTATCCTCCATCATGGGAGCATACCACCACTCCCAGGAGACGATGGCGACGGTTCTGGACAAGTTGCAGGAGACCCTGCGCCTGCAGGACGAACTGTATTTGGGGTTCAGGGAGGATTTCAGGACCATCAGCTCTGCCCTGGGCACCATCGTAGGGGTGCTGAAGGACATACAGACGACCTTGAGGGGCACCGTGGCACTCCAAGGGGCCCCTGACACTAGCCAGGACGATGAAATGCCCACCACCTCCGCAGGAGCTAGTGGACAGGACGCCCAGCCACAGGACCACCACACCAGCACCCCACCCCCTGCAGACGGAGAACCACCACGCAAGCGGTCCCTGAGATCCAGGAACAGGACAGAGCAAGATGGCAAGACCCCGCCAGGAAATGAGACCACCCTGTTTGGCCCCCCACCGTCCCACTTTGTTACCCTGTCCATACTTAAACTGCACCAGTTCCACTTCCTATGCCCAGATGGGCAGTGCACCTGTGAGACTAATAGACTGGACTCTGCCATGGACATTCCTCCACCATCACCCATCCTCATTTTCCAACCCACTCCCATTTCTGAGCACTTCAATAAACACCCTTGAAACACAAAACAATCTGTAGTCAGTCTGTGATTCAGTAAACATTTATTATCAATGACAGTGTCATAATGGGTGTACCATTCTAAAGCTAACATACCTATGTCACACATCACAAGCCCTTGAAGGATGCAAGTAGTTGACACGTAGGTAACCACACCTGTGAAACCGTAATGGAAGAGTACAACTCAGTTACCAAATGTTGACTCAAATCGAAAAACAGGATAGAGGTAGACGTGTGAAAGTTAATGTAATGCTAAAAATGAAAATGTTCTCACCTATTGCTGTATGACTGACTCCCTGTTGTCATTGTCTTCTTCATCAGCTGCATCCTCATCACTGTCCACAGGCTCCACAGGCTCCACAGCTGCTACAACACCGTCATCTGGATCATCCTCCTGCAGAAAAGGCACCTGGTGTCCCAAAGCCAAATTATGGAGCATGGAGCAGGAGATGATGATGTCACACACCTTCCTTGGTGAGTAGAATAGGGATCCACCTGTCATATGGAGGCACCTGAACCTGGCCTTCAGGAGGCTGAAGGTGCGTTCAATCACCCTCCTAGTCCGCCCATGGGCCTCATTGTAGCGTTCCTCTGCCCTGGTCCTGGGATTCCTCACTGGGGTCAATAGCCACGAAAGGTTGGGGTAACCAGAGTCCCCCAATAGCCATACACGGTGCCTCTGGAGTTGACCCATCATATCAGGGATGCTGCTATTCCGCAGGATGTAGGCGTCATGCACTGAGCCAGGGAACATAGCATTTACCTGCGAGATGTACTGGTCTGCCAAACAGACCATCTGGACATTCATGGAATGATAACTCTTCCTGTTCCTGTACACCTGTTCACTCCTGTGGGGGGGGACCAGAGCTACATGGGTACCATCAATAGCACCTATGACTTTGGGGATATGTCCAAGGGCATAGAAGTCACCTTTCACTGTAGGCAAATCCTCCACCTCAGGGAAAATGATGTATCTCCTTACGTGTTTCAGCAGGGCAGACAACACTCTGGACAACACGTTGGAAAACATAGGCTGGGACATCCCTGATGCCATGGCCACAGTTGTCTGAAAAGACCCACTTGCAAGGAAATGGAGCACTGACAGCACCTGCACGTCAGGGGGGACTCCAGTCGGATGGCGGATTGGTGACATCAGGTCTGGCTCCAACTGGGTACATAGTTCCTGGATTGAGGCACGGTCAAACCGGTAGGTTACAATGACATGTCACTCTTCCATTGTCAACAGGTCCACGAGCGGTCGGTACACCGGAGGATTCCGCCATCTTCTCATATGTCCCAGCAGACGGTGCCTACGAAGGAAAACAGCGAAGAACCAGTCATTATTCATCCAGGTATGTTCCCACAGTCACACACAAGACTACACCACTCACAAAACCCTTCCTGTATGTGTGTTGAGTGTAGGCCTAGCTATGTGTGACGCAGAAGTAAATGGAGCCATGTGGGCCCCTCAAATGGCGGCTGCCTGACCTCTAAAGTGGGACAATGGGATTGTGGGGTAACAGCGCTGGCGTCACACACCGTCACAGTAGGCGGTCGTAGACCGCGGCGCAATGCTGCATTGGTTAACATTGGACCCTATGGGTCCAAGGAGCCAATGAACAGGTGCGCTGGCGGTGATGATGCGCACCGCCGTGGACGTCACCACCATTTTCTATCTCTTCAATCACTAGATACCTGACCTTCGACAGGAGAGGACCTACACTGCTAGTGCTGCTGTGACCTCAGTCTGGAAGCGACGATGGCTGCTGCGTCTGGGGAAAGGGCCCCTGACTTCACTGCACAGGAGTTGGAGAAACTGGTAGACGGGGTCCTCCCCCAGTACATGCTACTCTACGGTCCTCCAGACCAACAGGTTAGTACACAGGGAGCAGGTTGGATGGGCTAGGCCTGGGTAGAGATGGCTGGTTGGAAGAGGGAAGGGGGCAGAGTGCATAGAACATTAATGCATGGGAATGTATGGGCCACATGGCCAGAGTAGGGAGGGGGCCACTCACAACGACGGTGCAGTTGGTAATGACTGTTCCTCTTTCCTTGTGCATGTCATGTAGGTCAGCGCCCACCAGAAGAGGGACATTTGGTGTGCCATCGCCAAGGAGGTCCGGACCCTGGGGGCCCACCAGAGACGGGGCACCCACTGCCGTAAGAGATGGGAGGACATTCGCCGCTGCAGCAAGAAGACGGCGGAGGCTCAGCTGGGGATGGCCTCCCAACGTGGGAGGGGTGCCTCTCGCACCATGACCCCCCTGATGTTCCGGATCCTGGCGGTGGCCTACCCGGAGTTGGATGGGCGCTTGAGGGCATCACAGCAGACACAAGGGGGTGAGTACAACCTCATTCTGCGGACTTTGCGTGCAGTGGAGGTGTCTGGGTGGTGGAGGTGGGCTGTGGGTGTCCCTAGGCCAGGGCGAGTTCGGTAGGCAAGGCCCCTCCGTAACGTAGGCCATGTGGCACTCTACCCCACCTCAGCAGAGTGCCAAGTCGAGGTATAGTTGCCCCAGTGGCATCCATGTGCGCCGATGTCCACCATTGCCATATAGGCCATATCCCAGAAATTGCATGTGTAGAGGGCAGGAGCATGGCGTAATGCAGGGGGCTGCTGCGTTTGTCTTGTCCGCCAACGGTAGCAGTATGCCATGCACTAAAACCCTCTTTCTTCTGTTTCCCCCCCTTTGTCTGCTCTCCCTGTCCTTTTGTACATCAGCATCAACAGGCGGAGGTAGAGTGGCACCGGAGCACGAGGGAGCTGCATCCCACATGGCCATGGAGGGCCACACCACGGACTCTGAATGCACCAGTGGGACTGAGGGCGAGGGGAGCTTTACGTTGGCCACCGGATCACCAAGCAGCGACACAGACTCGTTTGACGATGTGGCCTCCCTTGTGGTGGCAGCACCATCTGTGCCCCCACCTCTACAGGTACAGCCGCCACCTCCTCTACCAGCACCGCCCTCCCAGCAGCCCCTCAGCCTTCGCCCCGTGCCCACTCACCCAGGAGGGTGGGCATCACCTTCGCCCCAGGCACCTCAGGCCCTGCCCCAGTCAACCCTGCTGCCCTCAGTGAGGAGGCCATTGACCTCCTCAGGTCACTCACTGTTGGGCAGTCTACCATTGTGAATGCCATCCAGGGTGAAGAACGAGAGTTGCAACACAGTAATGCATTCCTGGAGGGCATTCATTCTGGTCAGGCTGTCCTTCAGCGAACCCTGCAATCTTTGGCCTCAGCACTGATGGCAGCAATTGTCCCTGTGTCTAGCCTCCCCCCTCCAACTTCCTCCACCCAGATCCAATCTTCTGTACCCCAGCCCATCCCAAGCACACCTACAGACCAGCATGCACACAAGTCAACACACACAAGAAGCTCAATCAAACATAGGCACCACACACACCACAAGCACTCACGCAAGCCTCAGCCACATACAGACACAACAACATCCACTGCCTCCACTGTGTCCCCCTCCTCCTCTTCTCCCTCCTCCCTGCCAGTCTCGTCTACACACACACCTGCATGCACCACATCTACAGGCACCATGAATCGCACCAGGACACCCAGCACCACAAGCCGCTCACCTGCACTCACCACCTCCACTGCCATTTACATGTCCCCTGTGTCCTCTCCCAGTGTGTCTGTGATGCCCCCTCCCAAAGTACACAAACGCCGCCAATCACTCACCCAACATCCATCCACCTCACGACAGCCTCCACTACCTGCACCCAAAACACCTAAAGTGACACCTCCAACAACCACCTCCTCTTCCTCCACTCCCAGACCCCCTCCAGCTACCCATCCCAGTGTTCGTCAGAAACTGTCCCTCTGTAAAGTTTACCTTTTTGCCCCCACTCCCTCCTCCAATTCATCAGTCCCGTCGTAGCGCCTCAGACAAAAAGCCTCCAATACCAGTGGTGCCTGTTCAAGGTTTTTGGAGTGCACCGGCCACCAGGGCAGGCAGTAGGACCCGGAGCCAAGGCACTGGCAGCCCACCCCCTGTAAACGCTCCAAAATTGGAGAGTGGACGACGGGACCGTGTTAAGACTCCTGGTGGGAAAACAACTGACATGGGTTCCAAGGGGATTGGAGAGTCAGCTGTGACTCCACCAAAGGTGGGGAAGGGCCAGAGGAAGTCTGCCCAGCCTGTTGTGAGTGTCACGGCGGAGAAGTGCGCCATCATTTCCGGCGGTCGAGACACAACCGCCAGCACCGTCGTTACTGGTCCACAGACCACCGCCATAGTCACAGCCCAGGAGGGCCCAAGTATCGTCACTGGTCAGGAGACCACCGCCGGAGTCATTGCCCAGGAGGGCCCAGGTATCGTCACTGGTCAGGGGACCACCGCCGGAGTCAGTGCCCAGGAGGGCCCCACTATCGTCACTGGTCAGGAGACCACCGCCAGAGTCACAGCCCAGGAGGGCCCCACTATCGTCACTGGTCAGGAGACCACTGCCACCGCCGGAGTCAGTGCCCAGGAGGGCCCCACTATCATCACTGGTCAGGAGACCACCACCAGAGTCACAACCCAGGAGGGCCCCACTATCGTCACTGGTCAGGAGACCACCGCCAGAGTCACAGCCCAGGAGGGCCCCACTATCGTCACTGGTCAGGAGACCACCGCCGGAGTCAGTGCCCAGGAGGGCCACACTATCGTCACTGGTCAGGAGACCGCCGCCAGAGTCACAGCCCAGGAGGGCCCCACTATCGTCACTGGTCAGGAGACCACCGCCAGAGTCACAACCCAGGAGGGCCCCACTATTGTCACTGGTCAGGAGACCACCGCCAGAGTCACAGCCCAGGAGGGCCCAGGTATCGTCACTGGTCAGGGGACCACCGCCGGAGTCAGTGCCCAGGAGGGCCCCACTATCGTCACTGGTCAGGAGACCACCGCCAGAGTCACAGCCCAGGAGGGCCCCACTATCGTCACTGGTCAGGAGACCACCACCAGAGTCACAGCCCAGGAGGTCCCCACTATCGTCACTGGTCAGGAGACCACTGCCACCGCCGGAGTCAGTGCCCAGGAGGGCCCCACTATCATCACTGGTCAGGAGACCACCGCCAGAGTCACAACCCAGGAGGGCCCCACTATCGTCACTGGTCAGGAGACCACCGCCAGAGTCACAGCCCAGGAGGGCCCCACTATCGTCACTGGTCAGGAGACCACCGCCGGAGTCAGTGCCCAGGAGGGCCCCACTATCGTCAGTGGTCAGGAGACCGCTGCCAGAGTCACAGCCCAGGAGGGCCCCACTATCGTCACTGGTCAGGAGACCACTGCCACCGCCAGAGTCAGTGCCCAGGAGGACCCCACTATCGTCACTGGTCAGGAGACCGCCGCCAGAGTCAGAGCCCAGGAGGACCCCACTATCATCACTGGTCAGGAGACCACTGCCACCGCCTGAGTCAGTGCCCAGGAGGGCCCCACTATCGTCACTGGTCAGGAGACCACCGCCAGAGTCACAGCCCAGGAGGGCCCCACTATCGTCACTGGTCAGGACCCCACCGCCGGAGTCAGTGCCCTGGAGGGCCCCGGCTGCCACAGCCCCCTGGGCAATGATGAAACGTCATGCCACACACCAATGTCCAGTGTAGAAGACGTCATGCCACACACCAATGTCCAGTGTATAGAACGTCATACCACACACCAATGTCCTTATCAAAACCGCCATAGCAAAGCACCGCTGAACAGTCCAGAGACCGCCATGGCAAAGCACCGCTGAACAGGGCAAAGACCGCCATGGGAAAGCACCGCTGAACAGTCCAGAGACCGCCATGGCAAAGCACCGCTGAACAGGGCAAAGACCGCCATGGAAAAGCACCGCTGAACAGTCCAGAGACCGCCATGGCAAAGCACCGCTGAACAGGGCAAAGATCGCCATGGCAAAGCACCGCTGAACAGTCCAGAGACCGCCATGGCAAAGCACCGCTGAACAGGGCAAAGACCGCCATGGCAAAGCACCGCTGAACCGTCCAGAGACCGCCATGGCAAAGCACCGCTGAACAGGGCAATGCACCGGGTAGGAATGATTGGCCCACCACATCAGGCATCCTTATCCCATGTGCAGCTGGGACAGTGACAGGACACTACCTTTCACGGGGAGACTCATCCAGTCTGGGCACCAGTCCCCCCCAGTACCAGTAGGGACCTGCATCAACTTGAGAGACTGTGGCTTTGCACTCCCCAGGATGGCACAGTGGGCAACCCACCCACTGTAGAGACTTGAGAGACTGTGGCTTTGCACTCCCCAGGATACATCAATGGGCATGGAGCCCCGTCGTGGATCTGGCTTTGCAGTCATCCGGCTGAGGTGCCCCCCCTTCCCTTCCCCCTGAGGTGCCTGTAGTATTTCTATATGATGCCCCAGTAGAGTTCTCTCCGATTGTGGTCAGGTATCGTTTGTGGGCCTCGCCCATGTATTTTTGGACTGATGGTGCACAGACATTGTTATGTACATATCTGCACTACTTTTCGTATTGTATATAATTATGACTGATTTTCAAATATATATCTGTATATTTCTGTATGACATGTATATTGCCACATTACAAGGTTTGACCGAATTTCGCATTGTCTTTTCATTCTTCCGGGGGGATTGTGGGTTGTTACTGTGATTTTTGTGAATGCATTGGTGTGTATGTTGTAATATGCGAGGGTGGGGGTGGGGCTGTTTGGTGGGTGTCCCCCTAACTTTTGCCTTCCCCCTCCCCCATGTCGTAGGTGCAGTACTCACCGTTGTCTGCGGTGCCTACGTAGCTGTTGGTCGTAGAAGAGCAGAAACACAAGGGCAGGGAGTATTTGGAGTTCCGGCTCCATGGATTCCTCGTTCCTCGTGGGATATGTTAAGGTAGCGTTTTTCCATTGCAAAAGCTGTTTCTGCCGTGTTTTTATCCACGGTGAATCCGTCCCGGAAAAGGTGGCGGATTGGCGGGTTGTAATAGTGTGGGCGGTACATTGTCTTCCGCCTGTCTGTTGGCGGTTACCGCTGCGCTGCTTGTCTGTACCACCGTGGCGGGCGAAGTGTTAAAGTGGCTGTCTTTGTTGGCGGTTTCCGCCAGGGTCATAATTCCCTTTTTTTGTCCGCCGGCCTGTTTGCGGTATTTCCGCTGCTTTAACACCGTCCGCCAGGGTTGTAATGACGACCTAAGTTCCCAACCATTGTTGAAGAGATTTACACCAAACCACAAAATGTCCACTCTCCGGATAAACATCTAGGCCCTCATGTATCAAGCAATTTTACAGCTGTTAAGGATCCAGTTAGTAAAATAAGAGCTTTTCTGACTACACAATTGCATTTTTTGATTCACGAAACCCAAATGGCAATTCAGTAACAATAACTAAATTGTACCAAATCACTAATTGGGTTTGGAAATAAAACTAGGTTTGGTATTTACAAGGGATTTGTTAAGGGCATCCCTTCCAGATATGAAATCTTTAAGTTATGTATTAATGTTTTAAGACTGAAATCTGTTTGCAAAACATTCTAAACTCTCCCAAAGGAGGAGGTAAGCCATTTGAAAATACATTTTTATGAGCAGGCAGAGGTCCATGAGCAGTCTATAGTACAAGAACAAAGGTGGTCATCATGAACCCTAACAGGGTTCCATAATATTATGACAGTGTAGCACAGCAGGATATCAATTTCATGTTTCTTTTGCATTTCCTCCCAACCTTTTATTGCTTTCCTGATTCTTTCATAGTCATGTCCTGCCATTTTGGAAAAAAAATATTGTCTAGCATTATATGGTTAAATAATTGTTTCTTAAAATGTCAAGTAAACTTTTCAAAGTAAATCTTTGAATCAAAGAGATATAATCCAACATTAGAGAGGGCTTGTTTTTGTAGCTTGTGCAAACTAATGGGATGGTTATAGGTGTCTTTATATGTACATTATTTTTATTGTCTAAGAATGGAAATACTCCAGGTTCCTAAGAAGTGGAGAGCAGGGGAGACAATTTTGTGGAGAGGGAAGGAGTGGCTTATGGGACAAGTGATACATCATTTTCTTTTCTGAATGACAACTACTGCAATTGTTAAAGTATTCCTTCCTTTTTTCCAAGTCCATTTATACATTTTAAATGATCCATCTTGATATTTTTTGTCTCATTCTCTATACCTTTCTGTTCATAGAAGAAAAGGTGTGGTGACCTCTGCCCATTCACTTTTTATTTCTTCTATTCTTTCTGTCCCATTCAGCACACAAATTAGAATCACATCTCAGCATGTGCCACAGTTCTCACACTGTCTACCTAAGTGAGTATTTTCATGGCTTCCATTATGGTTCCATTGTCTGCCTTCCATTAACCACTCCACTAAGCTTACTAGTATAAAATACTCAACTAGTCCATAGCCAAACTTAAACCTAGCCCAAACCCTGATGTTTTCTTATAACTTAGCTTACCCTATGCTGTCATCTACTTGCCACATAGTTCAGAAAAAAGTATTTGTTGAACATTATTTAAGACAAAGGCTACAGTGTGGAACTCTGTCTGAATATAGGGCAGGAGTCAGGAGAGAGTACAAAGTAGAAGAGCTGCGTCATTGGAATTTATGATTGCATGCCATTAGCTATCCCAAAAAAACATGCAGCCCCACCAGGATGGCTCAATTAATGTTGCAAGTTTCATAGTCAAGTAAATTGAGCAGCATTAATGTTATGTGCCATACTAATCAATGGCAATACATTTCTATTTGGCAGCTCATTAATTTATTATCATTATTGGCACATGTTATGCATGTGTTGCAACTCTCTGATTAAGGTGGTTATCAAGGGATGATTTATACCTGACACTGATACTCCATTATGTGGAGTACATTAGGGAATAACCTGGCAGTGTGACCAAGATTTACATCACACAATTTCCAATAGCCCTAGGAGAACAGCAATTCTATGCTACTGTAGGACTATAAAAACAAGTGTTTACGTTGAGTACTACCAAGCATGTTCCTTGCTTCTTTCTTTGACCATCCAGCTACTCCTGCCACTGAGGTCCACTCTTAGTTGGAAATAGTCGCATGGCTTGTCGTCTGGGGGACCCTGGCAATGACCTTACCACTGCCACAGGCAGCAGAGGACCTCATCCAACAAAGCTAACCTCACAACCACCACCACTACAGACTCTTCCTTCCTGAGATAAATCACCTGGGTCCTGGAGGAAAGTAAGCAGAACCAGCAAGATATTATGTGGCAGATGGAGGCCATGGGGTCCTATTTTTTATAGGAAGGGTTTGGGACTGTTTGTCAAAGGTGAGGGTGGGAAGAACAGTACGGGCCACAATAATTTTGTATATTTGTTAGTTTGCAGTTTCCTTGAATATCCGACTTTGCCCCAGTAGTTAGTTTAGATTCACAGTTTATTAAACATGAAGAGCAACCAACACAGTGATAACACTGGCTGTCTGCCAATCCACAGCTATCCCATTAGAAAGCAATTGCCTTATTGGGTCCATCCCATTCCCCCTCTAGTCTTTTTCCTACCTGACATCCCATGCCATGTGTTATTAAGTAGTTTACTTACCTTACCTCTTACTGTACGGAACCTTATTGCAAACAATATTCTAAAACTAGCCTGAGAATGACCATACACAACTCCTCCCCATCCTTTCATGGCTTGATCAGGCTGAGCAGCACCCATCCTATGAACAGGGCTGTAGTAGTTGAATCACACTTACTTCCCTTGCCCTAACATCAGTAACTAGTGACTTCTAATGGTGTCTGTCGACATACAGCACAACCAACAATCCATCCTTCCTAAGAACCTGTTTTCCTACCTGAGAAGTTAAAGTGATGTCTATTACCTCTACTAACTAACCCATACCTTAATGCAGAGTTTTCTAAAGAGCCTTCTTAATGCTAGGGGTGGTGGCCAAACAGCACAAACAGGGAGAACATCCCAAATATGGTTCTTTTTATTCCAGATGATTATGATGAGGTCAACTAGTGCATCACAGGCAAGTAATCTAACAAATACACTGAATGACTGGGAAATCCAACACTGAGATGACCATGATAAAAACAACAACTAGCAACATATTTTTGGGTTACATACTAATGCAAGTATAATGATCTCCCTCAAGTCTGAAAGGTCGGGATTTCTCAGTAGATGGTTACTTCAGTAGAAAGCGATAGGCATAGATTGTTGAAAAAAGTGCTAAGTTCTATCCTGGGACAAACAACGTTATATTTAAGCCTCTGCACTGTGATTTCCCTTTCATGACTGGGTACGAGGGGTAGTGAGGGAAAATGCCTAAATTTTCATAACCACCTCCTGTAACAGTTGCTTTTGCATTATCCACTTCAACCCCACCAAGTGTGAGATCTGTTGATGGTGTGAAATTAAAACAGACCTAAAGCAATTATGCAATCTGGAGGAAGAGGGTTAGGAGTTTCATGAATAGATGGGTAAGAGGAATTTTTCAAAAGGGAGATATAAATAAAACAACATTCATGAAGACCATGAATACATCACATCTGTTGTGGAAGGAGATGACAGTTACCAAACACAAAGGGGGTCATTCCAACCCTGGCGGTCGGTGTTAAACGTGCGGCCAAACCGCAAACAGGCTGGCGGGGTAAAAAATGGAATTCCGACCCTGGCGGAAACCGCCAACAGAGACTGCCACATTACCACACCGGCCGCCACGGCGGCACAAACAAACAGCGCGGCGGTCACCGCCAACAGACAGGCGGGAGACAATGTACCGCCCACTCTATCACAACCTAACAATCCACCACCTTTTCCGGGGCGGTAGCCCCGCCGATAAAAACACGGCGGAAACAGCCATTTCGAAGGGAAAACGCCCACCTCCATATACCCCATGAGGAATCAGGACAGCGTGGAACCCGAACTCCACATACTCCCAGCGATAGTGTTCCTACTCCTCTCCCAGGAGCACGTATGCCGGCGCAGAAGACAACGGTGAGTACAGCACCTACGACACAGGGGAGGGGGGAGAAGAACATATTACGGGTACACACATACGCGACACACCCACCCTCACCCTCCCCCACTACAACACACACATCAATGCATAGCAACACATCAGAGTGACACCCCCCAAACCCCCTGGAAGAATGCAAATACAAAAGTAAATGATTCTAAACATTGGAATATATTGTATAACTGGCTTAAAAATATATCTACACATCAAAAAATCTTATATACATAAATGTACAAGTCCGAGCATTGTAGCATGCATTGTCCGTGGACCACTGGGCCCAAATCACATGGGCAAAGCCCACACAAGATACCTGACTCCAACGGAGAGAACACTGCAGGGGCATCAGATAGCAAAACTACAGGCACCTCAGGGGGAAGGGAAGGGGGGGCACCTCAGCCAGATGAGTGAACGACGCCAGATCCACGAGGGGCCTCCATGGCCACTGTTAAATCCTAGGGAGTGCAAAGCCACAGTCTCACAAGTCTCTGCAGTGGGTGGTTTGCCCACTGGACCATCCTGGGGAGTGCAAAGCCACAGTCTCACAAGTCTCTGCAGTGGGTGGTTTGCCCACTGGACCATCCTGGGGATTGCAAAGCCACAGTCTCACAAGTCTCTGCAGTGGGTGGTTTGCCCACTGGACCATCCTGGGGAGTGCAAAGCCACAGTCTCACAAGTCTCTGCAGTGGGTGGTTTGCCAACTGGACCATCCTGGGAAGTGCAAAGCCACAGTCTCACAAGTGGATAACAGTCTCCACTGGTTCTGGAGGGGCCTTCCTTGCTCGCCTGTGTCCCTTCCCCACCTTGGGCGGTGTGCCAGCTGTCTTCACACTTCCTGCCGGAGCCATGGTAGGGGTTTTAGTCCCTGCTGTTTTCACCCTCTCGCGCCGGCCACTGCCTATCTTTGGATGTTTCTCCAGGGGTGGGCTGCCCGTGCCTTGGCTCCGTACTGAACTTGCTGCCCTGGAGGGTGGGGGACTCCACAGTCCATGGCAGACTGTCATGACAGGGCCCGGTTTTGTCGTGGCTGAGGTGCTGACTATAGTCCTATGACATGGACGGGGTGGGGGAGTTGGTGGAAAGAGGTTGAGTTTGGACAGGAAAAGCTTCTTAGGAGCAGTGGGACGGGTAGGTGTAGTGGGTATGGGAGTGGAGGAAGAGGTTGTGGTTGTAGGAGTATGAAGTCTGGTGTCTTTGGGTGCAGGTGCTTGGGCTGGAGGCTGTCGTGAGGTGGATGGCTGTTGGGCGGGTGGCTGCCTGCGTTTGTGTATCTTGGAAGAGGGGGTCACAGACACACTGGGAGAGGACACAGGGGATGTGTAAATGGTAGTGGGGGTGGTGAGTGCACGTGTGCGGGGGTTCTGGTGTGTGTGCTGGTGATGGACGTAGTGGCTGAAGATGTTGTGCATGCAGGTGTGAGTGGAGACGTGACAGGGAGGGAGGAGGGAGACGAGGAGGAGGGGGACACAGTGGAGGCAGTGGGTGTTGGTATGTCTATATGTGGATGTTGCTTGGGTGAATGCCTGTGTGATGTGTGGTGCTTATGTCTGCCTGAGCTTCCCTTGGGTGTTGAGGTGTGTGCAGGCTGGTCTGATGGTGTGTCAGGGATAGGTAGAGGTACAGGTGATAGGGTCTGGGTGGAGGAAGTTGGGGGGGGAGGCTAGAGACAGGGACAATGGCTGCCATCAGTGCTGAGGCCAGAGTGTTGAACGATTGCTGTAGGGCAGCCTGACCAGAATGAATGCCCTCCAGGTATGCATTACTCTGCTGCACCGCTCTTTCTACACCCTGGATGGCATTCAAAATGGTAGACTGCCCAACAGTGAGCGTCCTCAGGAGGTCAATGACCTCCTCACTGAGGGCAGCAGGGGTGACTGGGGCAGGGCCTGAGGTGCCTGGGGCGAAGGAGATGCCCACCTTCCTGGGTGAGCGGGCACGGGGCAAACGCTGTGGGGCTGCTGGGAGGGCGGTGCTGGTGCAGTGGGTGGCGGCTGTACCTGTTGTTGCGGGGGGCACAGATGTTGCCGCCACCACAAGGGAGCTCCCTTCAGAGGACGAGTCCGTGTCGCTGATATTTGCTCGAGTCCCCGCTGTGGAGCTCCCCTCACCCTCCGTCCCACTGGTGAATTCGGAGTCCGTTGCATGGCCCTCCATGGCCATGTGGGATGCAGCTCCCTCGTGCTCGATGGCACTTCTCCTCCGCCTGATGATGCTAATGCACACATGAACAGGAAGACCACACAAAAGAGGGGGGTGGGGAGAAAATAAAGACATGTTGAGTGCATGCATTGGCGACACCGTTGGCGGACAGGACAGACACAGAAGCCCCCTGCACTACGCCGCGCACTTGGGGTCGACTACTCAATCCGTGGAACATGGCCTGCAAGCCTATGGACAACATCTGCACACATAGATGACACAGGGGCTTGATTAGCTGTACTTGGCACCCTACAGAGGTGGGGGGCGGGGGCACAGGGCCATGCCTTACGGAGGGGCCTAGCCTACAGAAATCGCCCTGGCCTAGGGATACCCACAGCCCTACTCCCCCACCCAGACACCTCCACTGCGCGCAAAGTCAACAGAATGAGAGTGTACTCACCCCCTTGTGTCTGCTGTGATGTCCTCACGCGCCCATTCAAATCGGGGTAGGCCAGTGCCAGGATCCGGGACATCATGGGGGTCAAAGTCCGACTGGCACCCCTCCCACGTTGGGAGGCCATCCCCAGCTGAGCCTCCACCGTCTTCCTGCTCCAGCGTCGGATGTCCTCCCATCTCTTCCGGCAGTGGGTGCCCCGTCTCTGGTGGACCCCCAGGGTCCAGACGTCCTTGGCGATGGCACGCCAAATATCGATCTTCTGGTGGGCGCTGACCTATGTGAAATGTACAGGGGGGGAAAAATAGTCATCACCATCTGCATGCTCAATGTGAGTGGCCCCCCATCCCTACCCTTGCCATGTGGCACATGCTCTCACCGTCGTTTGATGCATGCCTCAATCGCTCCCCTCCCCACCATCATTCATCCACCCCACTCAACACAGGCATTGCCCACAAAGCATGGTCCCAGTGTACTTACCTGTTGGTCTGGAGGACCGTAGAGTAGCGCCTACTGGGGGAGGACCCCATCCACAAGTTTCTCCTGAGCAGTGAAGGCAGGGGCCCTTTCCCCAGTTGCATGAGCCACAGCAGCACTTGCAGTGTAGGTCCTCTCCTGTCGAAGATCAGGTATCGAGTGATTAAGCTGATAGAAAATGGCGGTCACGCCCGTGGCGGTGCGTACCGCGGCAGTGCGTACCACGGCGGTGCGTACCGCGACCGCCGGCGCACATCTTCATTGGCTCCTGAGACCCATAGGGTTCAATGTTAACCAATGGTGCTTAGCGCCGCGGTCTTCGACCGCCTACCGCCACGGTGTGCCACGCCAGCGCATTTACCTCACATCCCATTGTCGCACTTCACAGGTCAGGCAGCCGCCATTTCAGGGGCCCACATGGCTTTCTTTCTACTGCGCCACACATACCTAGCCTTACATCAACACTCATACAAGCCATTCAATGCATTGGGAATCGTGTTATGTGCAAGCTGTGGTTACGTACCTGTGGGTTGATTGACTCTGTGCTCGCTGTTGTCCTTCATAGGCACCGTCCGCTGGGACATGCGAGGAGATGGGGGAATCTTCCTGTGTACAGACTGCTGGTCGACCTGTCGACAATGGAGGAAAGACATGTCATACTGACATACAGGCTTGACCGAGCCACTATCCATGAACTGTGTGCCCAGCTGGAGCCAGACCTGATGTCACCAATCCGCCAACCCACAGGGATCCCCCTCTAGTGCAGGTGCTGTCAGTGCTCCATTTCTTTGCAAGTGGGTCATTTCAAACAACAGTGGCCATATCATCAGGGATGTCTCAGCCTATGTTTTCCAAGGTGTTGTCCAGAGTGTTGTCTGCCCTGCTGAAACACATGCGCAGCTACATCGTTTTCCCTGAGGTGGGGGATTTGCCTACAGTGAAGGGTGATTTCTATGCCCTTGGACATATCCCCAACATCATAGGTGCCATTGATGGGACACATGTGGCTTTGGTACCCCCCAGCAGGAGTGAACAGGTGTACAGAAACAGGAAGAATTATCATTCGATGAATGTACAGATGGTGTGTTTGGCAGACCAGTACATCTTCCATGTGAATGCCAAGTTCCCTGGCTCAGTGCATGACGCGTACATCATGCGGAATAGCAGCATCCCTTACGTAATGGGTCAACTCCAGAGGCACTGTGTGTGGCTAATTGGTGACTCTGGTTACCCCAACCTGTCATGGCTACTGACCCCAGTGAGGAATCCCAGGACAAGGGCAGAGGAACGCTACAATGAGGCCCATGGGCGAACTAGGAGGGTGATTGAGCGGACCTTCAGCCTCCTGAAGGCCAGGTTCCGGTGCCTCCATATGACAGGTGGTTCTCTCTAATACTCACCAAAGAAGGTGTGCCAGATCATCGTGGCCTGCTGTATGCTTCACAACCTGGCTTTGCGACGCCAGGTGCCTTTTCTGCAGGAGGATGGTCCAGATGGTGGTATTGTAGCAGCTGTGGAGCCTGTGGAGAGTGAAGACGAGGAAGCAGAAGAGGACGACATAGACAACAGGAACACAGTAATACAGCAGTATTTTCAGTGACACACAGGTAAGAATCCACACCGGCATATTACATATACTTAACCACTACTACGTCTCTACTGTCTGTCCTTTCCCCCCGTGTATGGTAACTGAGTTGTGACTTTCCCTTCCGATTTCAGAGATGTGGGCCCCACTGAGTGACATCTGCTTTGTTTCCCCATGGACTACAGCTGTGTGACAGTGGTATGTTGGCATCACAATGTAAATATGCATTTTGGCACAGTAATCTCTAATACATTTGTACTAAATCACAGCCAGACTCCAGAATGTTTTGTGCAATAACTGTGTTTATTTCTGTGCTCTATATTGGTGGGTGGTTGCAAATCGGTGAGGGGTGATGGTGGAGGATTGTCCATGGCAGAGTATTAGCACAGGTGCATTGTCCAAATGTCTGTGGGAAGTGGAGCAGGGGCAGTTTAAGGATGGACAGGGTGACAATGTGGGTCAGTGGGATGACAATCAGGGAGGTATCCTTTGCTGGCGGGGGTCTTGGCATCTTACTCTGTCTTCTTCCTGGATCTCAGGGCCAGCTTGCGGGGTGGTTCTCCTTCTGCAGGGGGTGGGGTGCTGGTGGCCTGTTGGTCCTGTGGCGGGCCTCCTGTCCACTAGCGCCGGCAGAGGTGGTAGGCAGTTCTTGGTCCATGCTAGTGTCAGGGGCCCTTTGTGGTGCCACAGTGTCCCGCAATGTGGTGACGACCTGATTCAGAGCCCCTACAATGGTGCCCAGGGCGGAACTGATGGTTCGTAGTTCCTCCCTGAACCCCAAATACTGTTCCTCCTGCAGGAGCTGGATCTCCTGAAACCTGGCCAGGACCGTCGCCATCGTCTCCTGGGAATGATGGTAGGCTCCCATGATGGAGGAGAGGGCCTCGTGGAGAGTGGGTTCCCTGGGCCTGTCCGCCCCCTGTCGCACAGCAGCCCTCCCAGTTCCCCTGTTTCCCTGGGCCTCTGTCCCCTGGACCGTGTGCCCACTACCACTGCCCCCAGGTCCCTGTTGTTGTTGGGGTGGTGGGTTAACCTGGGTGCCCTGTAATGGTGGACACACCGCTGATTGACGTGTCCTGGGGACAGAGGTATGGGCCCGCTGGGTGGGTGCTGTGCTGGTGTTCCCAGAGAGGGGAAGGTCTGCTGTGGCCTGTGGCTGTCTGAGGGGAACCGACTGTCCCAAGGTCCCCGATGGGCCGGGCTGGTCCTCTAGATCCAGGTCGACAGAGGTGCTGTCATCACTGTGGGCCTCTTCTGGGGGTGGAGTGGACATTTGTGGACTCTCCTGCGCGGTGACGTGGCGTTTGGGTCCTGCAGGGGTATAAATGGATGGTTATTGCATCTGTGTGTGCCATAGTGTGCAATGGGTGGGTGCCCGTGTACCCCAGTGCTGGCATTCCTGTGTGGGGGCTTTTGTGACAGTGGTTTGGGGGGGATGGGGATGTGAGGTGGGCATGCTTTGGTGATGGGTGTCCATGCTTTGTGGTCGCATGCAGGGCTTGGGGTTGGGATGGGTGGGTTGTGATGGTGAGACATTTGCAAGGAGTAGGTGTGATGGGGGTGAGGGTGAGGGTGGGGGTATGAGTTGGCATGCTGGTGGGGTGGGGGGATGAAGTTGTGAAGATGAGACTTACCAGAGTCCATTCCTCCAGATACTCCTGCAAGGCCCTCAGGATGCAGGATCGCCAAGACCTGCTCCTCCTATGTTGTAAATTCTGGGGGAGGAGGTGGGGGTCCGCCGCCAGTCCGCTGCACCGCGATGTTGTGCCTGGATACCATTGAACACACCTTCCCCCGTAGGTCGTTCCACCGCTTCCTGATGTTGTCCCTATTTCTTGGGTGCTGTCCCACTGCATTTACCCTGTCGACTATTCTGCTCCATAGCTCCATCTTCCTGGCAATGGTGGTGTGCTGCACCTGTGTCCCGAAGAGCTGTGGCTCTACCCGTACAATTTCCTCCACCATGACCCTGAGTTCATCCTCAGAAAACCTGGGGTGTCTTTGCGGTGCCACGGGGTGGTGTGGGTTATGTGTGGGGTGGATTGTGTGGTGCTAAGTGTGGTGATGTGTATTGGTGTGTTGTGTGAAGTGCGTGGTAATATTGCAGGCTGAAAGTAAAATGCGCGTCTAGGTGCTCGGATCTCTCTTTCTCTGTGCGTGGTCCCGATTCTGGAGGAGTGGGGGTTTGAGGGTGTTGTGGGTGTGTGTTTTATATTGTCTTGGGTGTGTGGGAGTGGTGTTTGTATGTGTATCAGGTGTGTGTATTTTGATTTGTCCAATGTGGTTGTATTTTGTAAGTGTGTGTGTATTTTGAGCGCGGCGGTGTGTACCGCCAATAGAATACCGCGGTTGAAAGACCGCCGCGTGGATTTGTGTGTTGTGATAGTGTGGGCGTATTTCTGTTGGCGTGACGGTGGAGGTTTGGTCATCGCCAGTTTCTCGCTGGCCTTTGGTGTGGCGGACTTTTGTGGATGTCTGTATTTTGGCAGTTTGCATGTTGTGGGTCAGAATGGCCGTGGCGGTTTACCGCGGCCGCGGCGGTATGTTGGCGGTCTTCTGGCAGTGGTAAGCTGATTTTACCGCCAAGGTTGGAATGACCACCAAAAAGCCCTTAAGCCCAGATTCCCAAGCTATCTCATCTAATCGTTAGCTAAACTTGAATAATACAAAATTGGTTGGTCCCACACAGTTGAAAAAATAGTTATAGTTAACAAAAGAAAAATTATACTGTATATAAATGGACAATGTATTTGCATTCTTACAGCATTGTTTGTCTTGGATGCAGGGCTGAACCACAGAGCAGGAGTGCCACGGAACATCATGGAGAATTTGCATAAGAGAAGGCCTCTGAAATGCAAAAAAAATAATAATTCAATATTGGAGAGTCAAAGTAAGCATGGTTCGTAAGGAGCCGGGGTGGAGAAAATCTTGTGCCATGATCTGCTGTTTATTAAGAAGTGGGAAGAACCAATCTTGAACCACCAATTCCAGACAACTAACTGCACTTGGTCACTCTAGCAATAACAACATTTAGTTATGTTTATCTTCCAGACCACAACCACTTCAGATTCAGATTGAGGTTTATTTATGAATTGCATAATCACTTAAAACCTTTGCAATAAGATGCAGTGACTTAAAACACAAAGTACAATTTCTGTAATGCCTACTAGGGACCTCCTCAAATGAATTTGACTCAGCTAAAAGCCCCATGCATAGACGAACAGACCCCATATGTAAAACAAACAATAAAAAGTGTTAAATAATGTGCCTCAAAACCTTAATAATTCTGCTCTGCAGGTGTGCTCCACGAGCAGTAAGTTAAAATGGGTGGCCAGCCTTAAGCAGCCTATCAAACAAATTGAAGTTAAGCCTACTGGTGCAGCCAGAGTTGGCAGTCATTTGATCACAGTGGTGAGATGGCAAGAGACCAAAATTAGCCCTAAGTTAAAGTGCAAAGTGCAAAGATACAAAGGATGCACCTAGGGGGCCAACGGGGCATGAAAAGGGAAGGTAGACCACTAAGGGTCACCCTCTAATAGTGACCAAAGCTAAGCACATCTTTCCTCTCAATCGCAGCAAAACCGTGAACATGATTAGTTTGCTGCTGGACTTGGCAAGGCAGCCCCAGTGAGATAAGTCATCCTGCTCTTGCTTAAATTATTGCTGGCACCCACACAGCAGGGTAACTGGGTGTATGGTGAGGCATCTTTTTTCCCACCTTCAGCAAGAATTTAATATAACGGCAATTCAGCTGTGTGTACCCTGGATCAAAACAGACCAGCACGGCCTTCTTCCACATGTGTATGCTTTTATCATTAAAGGGGACTTTTAACAGCGATCTCCTTTCTACCAGCAGCATTTCGCAAGAGCAGACCACGTGGAGCAAGTCTCCCTTACCCAAGCCACATAATTGGAAAATGTGAGGAAGGCCCTCCTGCAGCCAGGGTTGAAGATGGAATTTTAAGGGCAGCAACCCCCAACTGGTACCTTAGAAACCGCTCCTCAACAAAGGCTGGGTACCCTTTTAGTTGTTTAGTATCATCCATCCATGGGCTCTGCATGCCGGTGAAGCCTTGTCTTCAGTGAGCAGCAGATTTGTAATGATTTGCAAACTATCTTTTTGAAGACCTGGTGGCTAGTTAGTGCATCCCAAAGCTGTTTGCACCCTGTGATTGCTGATGATACATGAAGATAAGCCCTTGCCTGTGACAATTCCTGATCCTGCATCTCCTTCCATTGGAGATAGTTCAGTGTGTTGCGCTCTGCTTTCCTGATTTTGTTTCAGCCTTCTAGGTAGCATTCCCACCTGGCCTCGCTAGGGTGTTTTTTAGCAGGCTAAACTCTAGCCAAATCTGTGCCCAAGAGGTGAAACATATAAGTGAAAACGTTATTCGATACAAGCATGCCCAGTGGCCAGGGGGGCACTTCTGGTGTCCGGACGGTTAACGTTTTCCATTAGAAACTTTACCCAATTGGCCTCTGTTATCCTAAAGAATTACTGCACCAGTTGCTTTTTGGATGGGCATTGATGAGGACCACATCAAGTTCTGCAATGTTGTCTGAGATAAAAAACTTGATCATTTTGAGTCCATGAGATTTGAAGTTCAGAGATGTGGTGATGGCTATGCTCGCTATAGAGACTTATGTTGCTAAGCCGCCCAGGAGGCCAATATTCCTCATGGACACTATGAACCTTTAAAGAAAAGTATCATCAGGAATACATTTCCCTTAATAAAGATTTGTCCCATTGATTAGAAGTTTTGGAAATTTGTGCTATCAATTATTGTGGAAATCGTAACTCGTGGAAGTACTTCTAATTATAAGAAAAATACTTAGGAGTGCTGAGTCGTAAGATAAATAAATGGATTTCCAGGATTTGTCCTGGTGTTTTGAGTACTAGGAGGGCTGGCCTTTAACACTCGTGCACCAAATACAGGGATGCAAATTGAACATATCTACTGTTGTGGAGAGATGCAGCAATTATTGCCTTGGCCCTTCTTCTCTTTTATAAGTTCTGGAATGTTGTCTGAGATGACAAACTTGATCATGTTGAGTCCATGAGATTTGAAGTTCAGAGCTGTGGCGGAGGATATGCTCGCTATATAGACTTATGTTGCCAAGCCACCCGGGAGGCCATATTTGGCCCCTTTCACGGCTGGAGCAAAAAAGTTCATAAAGCCTTGAATTTAGACAGATTTGGCAAGCAAGGTCTCCTGAAAGATAATGAAATTGAATGAATGAACAGAGTCTTGGAAATCTGGAAAATTTTATTTTCTAGAGAGGCCATTATTGTTTCAGGAGCACAAGCACTGGGAGCAGCATTTTGCTTTGTCTGATTGCCCCCCACAAAGCTTTATCACCTTCTTGTAGGTGAGAAAATTACTGTCCTCAGAGCCCACCTTGCACCACCATTCAATACCTCAGTTTCATTTCTTGCACGTTCCTGTTGGTCAGTGAAGACTACTGATTCCCTTGCCCCCATGAGCACTGAAAAGGGTGACTTGTGCACCTGGGACTTCCCTCTTGGTTGGCCAAAGGAGAGAAGGGGCAGAATATCCTGGATTGTAGCGTTGAAAATCTTTAAGCCCCACCTCTCAAAGGTAGACTGTTCTGAGAGGACTCTCTGGGTGATTTCAGTCGAGAACCAAGTGACCTTGATTGGTTCCCCTTCGGGCGCTTCATCTGCCCGCACAAACTCGATTGACACAAGATCCATTGATCTCAAGTTGTCTAATTCTGGGATTGATAGTAAAAGCCAATGAAAATTGCCCCCATTGAGGACATCATGATTTCCTCTGGAGATGTATTCTGTAATGAAGTTTAGCAGTTTGGTACTGACCCAGTGGTGGAGCTGAACATTGGAACAGTTTTTTATGTCCTCCAGGACATTGGTGAAATGATAATACTTTCTCTTGTTGAATCGATCCGATTCCATCTGTTCCAAGATCAATCCTAGATCCACTCCTCTGCCCTGTATAAACGGGGATAGAGGTTCGTACCCTGTGTATAGTTTTATTATGGGTTCAATGTCTCTTGTTGATAGGTTGGGCTCATTGCCCGTGCTCTGCGGTTGTTCGTCACTTGTTAATATGTTGTTTGCGGGGGTCGCCTCCATTGTTTTCCCATGTTTGCTCCTTTGAGACAAAGATGGAAGCTTGGTGTGGCAAGTGTTGGCAGTTGCCAGCACCCTTGGTAATTTCCTTGTGCTTCTGCAATGAATGTCAGCCGAGAGTGACAGTCTGGGTGATGTAGCTATAGGGATTGTTCTCTGGAGGCCCAGCACTGACATCTTCCATAGGCAGTTATTCAGCCACTAAAGGGTCTATTGAGGGGAACATTTGTTTTTGCTCTTGGTGGACTGGAGGGTTGTCCTATTTTATCTTGCTGCTATTTCTAATATGGGGTATATTCCCTCTTGGACAGCAAGATTTAAATTTCATCCCTTCCTCCTTTGTGACCGTTTATTTCTTATATTCGTGGCCGTATCCATGCAGGAGCGCAGGTGGGCTCTGCCTGTGCGCTGCTCCGAAGAAGCAGGATCCAATGCTTTTCCCATGTTGCTACTGCTATGTGGATTTGGGTTTAAAGTGCTTGAGTCCTCAGGCCATTCAGTGCATGCCCCTCCTGCACTACTAGACATTCCATTCCCACTGCACCCTTCATTGTTAAGAGGAGGGCATGTGTGGCCTTGGCAGGTTTGTGACTTAGAGTTTGTTGGTTGCAGCCCAGTTGACAAAGCCCCTTGTAATGTTGAGTTATCTTTGAAATCTGTTATAATGGTGCAGGTATTGTAGGAAGGGTTCATAACTTGTCTATGATATTGGTATAGGAGCAGTTTATTTAAGTAGATGTAGTGTCTGACTATACACATCTAATGAGAAGATGTAATTCCCCTGGTTTATTGTCTATGTCAGCCAAAAAAACAGCCAGAGTGTTAAGGAGTGAAAGCTGGAAGTCCATCTTGCTTGATTGGTACTACAGAGCCTCCACAGATAGTTGTACCATATTCAAGAGGGACACCCAGACACTCTTCAGGGGTGGTATTTTTTCCCCACTTGGCTCTGCCTCCTCGCCCTGAGCGGTGGGCGGCTTAGGGGCCTGGTGTGATCTTTGGAGGTCTTATGAGTAAGTTGCTAGCATTTCTTCCCATTTTGATGTTCTTAAGTATGAAAGTACCCCATGATCCTTTTCTCCTGTGTCTTCATGGGCGGCTGTGGCCTCGGCCCCTGAGCCTTCAAGGGGGCAGGAAGAGTTTTGATCATTTCCAGAGTTCTCTGTTTTGACGAGGTAGACTGAGCCCCAGGACGTCTTGGGGCCCTCCCCAGACAAGATCTGAGGCTCAGTAGGTCAAAGCAATCCTTACTCCCTGCTGTGCAGTTAAATACTGGGAGTGTTCCAGTTGTTCTAATTTCTGAGGACACAGGGACTATCAGATGGAAGCCCAAACACAGCTGGATGGGGCAGGTTGACATTTGCCCCCAGACCACCATTTGAGCAGTTTACTGGTGATTTGGGAGATGAATTATGCTCTGATAAAGGGGTTTAACGCGACGGCAGCTGTCCTGAAATCACATTGGTAATACTGCTAGTCACCGTTGATAGTAAGGGTGATAGGGAGTCTGCAAACCCATAAACCCATTGTTGCTCGAAAATAAGGTTGAGCTTGTACCCTTCAGAAAGCTGAACTTTTAATATATTTTGGGATCTTTTTTCAAGTGGCTAGCTTCTTAGGAGTAGGATGCATTGTGGCCTTGTTAAAGGAGGTCGAACAACTCTTTCTCTTCCCTTACTTCTCCTCTAGACCTAAGCCCGTAAGGTTTTTTAAGGGTTCTTCTGTAGATTGCAGTTTAGACTTACTCTTTGGTCTCACTCGTTTCTACTCCTGGCCAGGAGAGATGTTGTCTCTGGCTCATTTCCTCCCTGAAGGCACTTTGGGGACCATCCACCCAACTTTCCCCGATCTCATTGTCCATGTGGTTGCCCTGCTTTGATGGAGAAGGGGATCGAGTGTGCCTAAATTAGAAAAAAGCTGAGGGTGCATATGCCACCTCTAGCCTTCCAGAATGCTGAGTGGTGCATAAAGCTCACAACTGCAGTGCCTCACCAAGTTCCAGAATAGGAGTTGAACTCTATAGCCCTGTCTAAAGATTGTTTCAGATAGGGCTGCCTGATTGTCAGCCCCCCCTGCAGAAGAATAGATGGCTAAGTGTTGTGCTCTGTCTTCACAGTGCCTCTTCTCCCCTTCTGTGAATGTCCTTATTGCTTATGCCAGTAGTAGAAGAGGACACGAGCATGCTGCTGTGTCTGGTGTTAGCTGGCTGAATTGCAGAGTGTGTGACACAACCCCCACTTCACACCAGCTCCACTCTATGCTCTGCATCTGGAACTAAGGGGGTGACTCCTTGTGGGTTGAAGGGGTGGGAGCACACCTGGACGCAAGCTGCATCTGGGCCTGGCTGGGCTGCTCCTGTGACTCGGGGCTCAACCTACAGTGGTAGCTAACCTCATTGCACCCCTTTACCCTTCGTCTGGTCACTGAAACTTAGGTAAAGCAAGTAATTATATTTGATCACCAAAGACAAATGCACAACCACTTAGAATTGCCATTTGAGACACTTGTTTCCATTTTCCTAACTAATGCACCTTTCACCAGTGCTCAGTGATAGGCTGTTCTGGCTGTTGTCAATGGTACTTATAATTTCACACAAAAATACATTGACTTGGTGAACATGAAAATGAAAATAAGAACAGCATTAATTTAGTCTAGTTAAAAATTCTGATCTTAAAAGAAATTAGTGATGATGGACTTAGTTTAATGAAAGGACAGCCAGGTACAGTTAAATAGCTATGCCAGTATTGCCATGATCACCCAAATATTATTCATCAAGTTTAATTTACTAGACTCTCCCAGCTGCCACATTAATTATCTATCATATTTTGGTGTGTTGTCCATTTAATGTGGTGTCCCTCTTTGCCATGGAAACAATACATAACACTGTGGAGACTCTTCATTGGTAGTCCAGCATAAAAATGAAACAAACAATGGGGTTGAGAGAAATCTCCTTGTTCTTTTGTGAAATGGAGGGTTCCATTTCTGATAGACACTGATAGACACCATTGCTTATTTCAAATTTTACAAGTTGAACCTAAAGCTGAAATAGTCTTTCTCACCTCTCACCACTTAGTTACCCATGGCTAAACAATTGCTGTGTAGCCCTTGATTGACCTGTGCCATGCACACTGGTCCACTCAGTTTAAGTTTACTTACAATAGTAAGCATTTTTAGCACACCAGGGTGGTGTGTATTATTCAGGAATCTAGAGTTTGTCCTCAAATTCAGAGGGATTTTCTGGACGTTCTTGTCATGCTTCTGAGTCAGACCAATTGCCCTCATCATCTATGGTTGAGTTTTTAGGGTCACTGAAAATATTAAAGGGCCAGATGTAGGTAGGTTTCCTTTTGCGAGTTGCAAATTGCGAGTCCCAGCGACTCGCAATTTGCAACTCGCAAAAGGAAATGCAGAAAGGTGTCTCAGACACCTTCTGCGACTCGCTATGGGGTCGCAAAGGCCCACCTCATGAATATTTATGAGGTGGGTCACAGTTTGTGACCCCATAGCAAGTCTAGGCACTCACGGGGACGGTGGCCTGCTGGGGACAGCAGACCACCATGTCCGTGACTGCTTTCTTAATAAAGCAGTTTTTTTTTTTTTTTTGCAGCCAGTTTTCCTTAAAGGAAAACGAGCTGCAAACAGAAAAAAAAAATGAAACCATTTGTTTCGGTTTTTTCAGAGTATATTTTGTTTGCATTCACAAAGGGGAAGGGGTCCCATGGGGACCCCTTCCCGTTTGCGAATGAGTTACCATCCACTTCAAGTGGATGGTAACTGCGAGTTGATTTGGGACCGCTTTCGCGGTCACAAATCAACTCTACATCGCAATGCGGTTGCAAATAGGAAGGGAACACCCCTTCCTATTTGCGAGTCGGATTCACATTTTGCCAGTCGGTGCCGACTCGCAAAATGTGATTCTGCATCGCGAAAGGGCTTTTGAGCCTCGCAAACAGCGTTTTTCGCCGTTTCCGAGGCGCAAAAGCCTTCTACATCTGGCCCTAAGTGTTTGTTTATTTTGTGTCCTCAATCTCTCCATATTTTGAAGTGAGAGAATTAATCTTCGGACTTTGACAACTGCACCAGCTGCACTGAACAAGCATCCCAAAGACACACTAGTTACCCATCATGCTAGATAATTTTTAGCCAGCCTGCTGAACTTTGGCCAAAATGCCATCTTGCCACAATAATTAGTCAAGAGTTTATGATCCAGATACGTCGAGATTGTCTTGGGACACCTTCTGAATTGTCATTGGTGCTACCACTTGCTGTGCTTGCATTACCTGTGCCACAGCTCTTGACATAATCAATTGCATAAGAAACCAATCCATTGCAATTGCTCCTGTGAGGGGGAAGTTTGCAAGTGAAAATGCAAGTCAATATCACTGCTCTCTACGAGGTTGAAGGCTACACCTCAGAACGTCTGCCCTGGCTCACCATTTCCAGTAATTTGTCTTCTAGATCACCCACTTTCCTGATGATGCAAGCCTGTAAACTGAGACATCTAACTTTGATAAAGGAATGAATGTGGCCAGCACTTTTTTATACTCACATCCAGTATTATGGCACAGATGCACTCTTGGTAGGATGCATTTTTTTGCAGCATTTACTTAGTGATCAAGAATAAGAAGAAATTGTTCACCAAAGCAGCTGCTTCTTCATTGACATTATTAAAGTTTTGTTTCACCTAACATGAAAAATTGCAATTCTTCCTGTCTTTACTATTCTTAATCTACCCCTTCTTATTATGATGGCAGAAATCTTTCCCTCAACAATCTTGTACATATCCCTACTTCTATGCATACAGTACACAAATGAAGTCTTTGCCCATTGCTCAGAGTGACAAAACAGCAAAACCATTGAAGTGAACAGAGGAGAATTATCATTAATAGGAAACCACGGCTAACCACGGCTAATTGTGCTCTCTTCCTTGCTGATTTCCTGTCATAATCTTTAAAGAAAAAACATTTGGATCAGGCACTCCACTAGCCCCTATTTTTTATCTTTCTCCATGTTCCTGGATTTTAAAGTTGCATTCTTCCTTATTGAATTACATAATCAATGAAAGACTTTCATTGCTCAAACAGGCCTTGGAGGATGTAGTAGGTTGAATTCCAATGTGTTGGCACCTCCTGTGTGAGGGCTTTGCCAGGTAGTTTATTAGCATGTTGTATGATCCTCAACTGCTTCTGGTATGTGAATGATAGACTAGAATTAGTGCATATTCTTCGGCAGGTGACCAGTCATCTTCGTCTTTTTTTGTGGAAAGTTCTGTACAGAAAGGCTGATACAATGCACTAATCACAGGACTCCAAAATATCCACAGTCAGTGATGGCATTGACAGTATTACAGCCATTTTTGGCTTCAACAAGCCCAATACTGAGACCTCTGAGTTAAAGCGATTCATATACTTTGGTATTAAACTCATCCAAAATGTTGGCAGCTGTATGTAGTTTCTCTATGATGAACAATACAACTGTTGCATGCCTCCAAATGGCCTGAAAAGTATCATCAGCAGTAAGAATTAGCAGATAGCATTTGTTCAACTGCTGAAAAGAGATCCAGTGTGCAGTGATGTAGGTAATCTGTTGCATGAAAACTGGTCCAATAGGTCAGTAAGTGTAACAGTGCTCTGCTTGATAGATTTGCCAATCAATTGCAGTACTTCCTGATGCAGTGCTGATACAACAGGGGAAAAGTAGGTCTAGCTGGGAACCATTCATTTTGGGCAGAGGACCTACTCAAATTCCAGAAAGCCCTCTCCTTTCACAAAAGCAAAAAGGGAAGAGTTCAAGGTCTCATATTATAGTCAGATTTGCTTTGTATAAGCATATTTCCCTATGGGTACTATTGTACTGTGACTCAGTGGAAACTATAGCCTTAATAGTAGGCTGTTTTTGTTGTGCTGTTGTGCTGCTACTCTGTAAGTGACCTGTGGATACCAGTACAAGGTAGGTTGCCTTCGAGCTTTGGGGTGATAGTCAATGTGTTCTTCCGCCCCTTGTGCTATGCAAAGGTTGCTGCAAGTGATGATTGCACACTATAGGGGAAGCTTCTCATCACCAAATTCTCATATCACTTCAGATGCTGCTTCTCTTTTAGCACCAGCATGTATGCTTTTTAACATGCTCTTCATACATGATTTTTTTTTTTCCCGATTGGACTGTTGCCCTCTAGTAGTTTAGGGCCAGATGTATGAAGAAAGTCATTTGCGAGTCCCTAATAGCGAATTTTAAGAAATCGCTATTTCTGGCACGCAAAATGTGATATAACAAAATTGTGAGTCGGAAATAGCGATTTCTTAAAAATCGCTAATGCAATTTGCGAGGTACAAATACCGAATCGCAAAAATAATTGCGATTCGGTATTTGAAAATCGCAAATTGCGAAAACGGTCACCTGGAACAGCGTGATGACATCACAAGCAGGAAGTGAATCAGCCCATGCTGTTTCCAGGTACCACACCCACAGGAGCAGTCAGAGAGTCACAGACCAGCCCCAGGGAGCATGTTTGTGAGCAAGCCAGGACCTGACACCAACATGGCCAATGCTAGTAATGGGACGGAGAAGGGAGAGAGGAAGTGGAAGCTGAAATTCAGTGAGCAAGAATTGGAGGTGCTCACTGAGGAGGTGGTCAGGAGCCATGACCGGCTCTTTGGGTAGAGCTCACTCCAGGTACCAGAGAGTGAGAAGCGGAAACTTTGGGCTGACATCCAGACCAAAATCTGTGCAGGAGGGGTTGCGCAGCGCTCAGTGGAAGAGATACGCAAGAGGTGGTATGACCTGCATTCCCGTGCCAAGGAGAGGGTGGCCAGCAGGCTAAAGGAGGCAAGGAGCACAGGAGGCGGACCATCCACCCAGACACCCTCCACCCCCATGGAAGACATGGTGGAGTCAACACTGCTTCCATAAGCTGTCAGTTGGGTCACTGACATTGACACTTCCGGCACACCCCGCACCAGTAAAGTTAAGTCCAATAATGATATGTAACCCCATATGTGCATGTACAAATGCCCCTTAGGAAATAGCAACTAGTGCAAAGCATTGTGATAAGTAGTCCATTCCACATCTTACATTAGGCACAACAATGCCTTATGGGAGTGGTAGTCCACCACCCAGAGCTGTAAATAGCACATAGAATGCAATAAAGTAGAGCGACACCCAGAAGAACAAAACACCCAGTTCATTGTGACACGATGTAAGTGTACATTTATTACCATTGTGCCACATTTGGTGATACATACATAAATAACATGCTGCACATTGTCGTTGCAGATGGCTCAGGCCCAGCAGCAGCAGAATGTGCCAATGTGGGGGATGCAGAAACACAGCCTCTGTCCGACTCAAACACCAGCGAGTCATTGTATATAGCACCAATCAGACGCAGGGCAAGGGTGTTACCTCTCCATTATTTGAACCTGGACTCCGATGACATGCCGGTTGAAGGCCACACACCACCCCAAGAAGCTAGATCCACAGGAAGGCAGCAGTCCCTGCCCCAGCGTCACTCAACTCCCCGCAGGAGGCCTCATGATGTAGGCACTGTAGGAGGCTATCCTGGCTTGTAGTGGGTACCAGAGGTACTTACACCTTGTGCCAGGTCCAGTTATCCCTTATTAGTGTAGAAGAGGTGTTTCTAGCAGCTTAGGCTTATAGAAGGTAACTATGGCAAAGCAGCTTAGGCTGAACTAGGAGACATGTAAAGCTCCTACTATACCACTGGTGTCATATGTACAATATCATAAGAAAACAGAATACACAGAAGTACTAAAAATAAAGGTACTTTATTTTTACGACAATATGCCAAAAGTATCTCAGTGAGTACCCTCAGTATGAGGATAAGTTATATACACAAGATATATGTACACAAACCAAAATTATGCAAGTAATAGCAAAAGGAAGTAATGCAAGCAATGTAAAGTTACAGTAGATTGCAATAGGAGCACATAGGTATAAGGGCAACACAAACTATATACTCCAAAAGTGGAATGCGAACCACAAATGGACCCCAAACCTATGTGAGCTTCTAGAGGGTCACTGGGACTGTAAGAAAACAGTGAGGATTATAAAAATAGCCCACCCCAAGACCCTGTAAGGTAGGTGTAAAGTTCACCTACAAACCCCAGAGAGCACAGAAGTCGTGATGGGGGATTCTGCAAGGAAAACCAACACCAGCAATGCAACAACAGTGGATTTCCGGACCTGAGTACCTGTAAGACAAGGGGACCAAGTCCAAGAGTCGTGACAGTGTTGAGAGTGGGCAGGAGCCCAGGAAATGCCAGCTGAGGGTGCAAGGAAGCTGCCACTGGATGGAAGAAGCTTGGTGTTTTGCAAGAACGAAGAGGACTAGGAACTTCCCATTTGGAGGATGGATATCCCACATCGTGAAGAAGCTTGCAGAGATGTCCCCACGCAGAAAGACCGCAAACAAGTCTTGCTAGCTGGAAGGGTTGCGGTTAGGGTTTTTGGATGTTGCTGTGGCCCAAGAGGGACCAGGATGTCGCCACTTGGATGAGGAGACAGAGGGGGAGCCCAGCAAGTCAGGGAGCCCTCACAGAAGCAGGCAGCACCCGCAAAAGTACCGGAACAGGCACTTGGAAGATGAGTGATCCGGAGTCCATGCGAAGTCACAAAAGGGAGTCGCACAATGCCGGAGGACAACTCAGAAGGTTGTGCACTGCCGGTTAGAGTGTCGGGGACCCAGGCTTGGCTGTGCATGAAGGAAATCCTGGAAGAGTGCACAGGAGCCGGAGCAGCTGCAAATCACGTGGTACCCAGCAATGCAGTCTAGTGTAGAGAGGCAAGGACTTACCTCCACCAAACTTGGACTGAAGAGTCACTGGACTGTGGGAGTCACTTGGTCAGAGTTGCTGAGTTCCAGGGACCACGCTCATCGTGCTAAGAGGGGACCCAGAGGACCGGTGATGCAGACTTTTGTTGCCTGCGGTTGCTGGGGGAGGATTCCGTCGACCCACAGGAGATTTCTTCAGAGCTCCTGGTGCAAGAAGGAGGCAGGCTACCCCCAGAGCATGCACCACCTGGAAACAGTCGAGAAAGCCGGCAGGATGAAGCGATACAAGGTTGCTAGTAGTCGTCTGGCTACTTTGTTGCAGTTTTGCAGACGTCCTGAGCAGTCAGCGGTCGATCCTTTGGCAGAAGGTGAAGAGGGAGATGCAGAGGAACTCTGGTGAGCTCTTGCATTCGTTATCTGAAGAATTCCCCAAAGCAGAGACCCTAAATAGCCAGAAAAGGAGGTTTGGCTACCTAGGAAGGAGGATTGGCTACTAACAGAGGTAAGAGCCTATCAGAAGGAGCCTCTGACGTCACCTGCTGGCACTGGCCACTCAGAGCAGTCCAGTGTGCCCGCAACACCTCTGAATCCAAGATGGCAGAGGTCTGGGGCACACTGGAGGAGCTCTGGGCACCTACCCTGGGAGGTGCAGGTCAGGGGAGTGGTCACTCCCCTTTCCTTTGTCCAGTTTCACGCCAGAGCAGGGCTGGGGGATCCCTGAACCGGTGTAGACTGGCTTATGCTCAGATGGGCACCAGCTGTGCCCATCAAAGCATTTCCAGAGGCTGGGGGAGGCTATTCCTCCCAAGCCTTCACACCTATTTCCAAAGGGAGAGGGTGTTACACCCTCTCTCAGAGGAAATCCTTTGTTCTGCCTTCCTGGGCCAGGGCTGTCTGGACCCCAGGGGGGCAGAAACCTGTCTGAGGGTTTGGCAGCAGCAGCTGCAGTGGAAACCCCGGAAAGGCAGTTTGGCAGTACCCGGGTTATGTGCTAGAGACCCGGGGGATCATGGAATTGTCTCCCCAATTCCAGAATGGCATTAGGGTGACAATTCCATGATCTTAGACATGTTTCATGGCCATCTTCAGAGTTACCATTGTAATGCTATACATAGATAGTGACCTATGTATAGTACACGCGTGTAATGGTGTCCCCCCACTCACAAAGTCCGGGGAATTTGCCCTGAATAATGTGGGGAACCTTGGCTAGTGCCAGGGTGCCCACACACTAAGGGGGTTATTACAACTTTGGAGGAGGTGTCAATCCGTCCCAAAAGTGACGGTAAAGTGACGGATATACCACCAGCCGTATTATGAGTTCCATAGGATATAATGGACTCGTAATACGCCTGGTGGTATCTCCGTCACTTTACCGTCACTTTTGGGACGGATTAACACCTCCTCCAAAGTTGTAATAACCCTCTAAGTAACATTGCACCCAACCTTCACCAGGTGAAGGTTAGACATATAGGTGATTTATAAGTTACTTATGTGCAGTGTTAAATGGCTGTGAAATAACGTGGACGTTATTTCACTCAGGCTGCACTGGCAGGCCTTTGTAAGAATTGTCAGATCTCCCTATGGGTGGCAAAAGAAATGCTGCAGCCCATAGGGATCTCCTGGAACCCCAATACCCTGGGTACCTCAGTACCATATACTAGGGAATTATATGGGTGTACCAGTATGCCAATGTGAATTGGTGAAATTGGTCACTAGCCTGTTAGTGACAATTTGGAAAGCAGTGAGAGCATAACCACTGAGGTTCTGGTTAGCAGAGCCTCAGTGAGACAGTTAGTCATCACACAGGGAGCACATACAGGGCACATACTTATGAGCACTGCGGCCCTGTCTGGCAGAGTCCCAGTGACACATAGACTAAAACAACATATATACAGTGAAATATGGGGGTAACATGCCAGGCAAGATGGTACTTTCCTACAGGCACACAGCACACAGATGTAGATGAGGGTCCATCACTCTTTGGTGGCCTTGAAGCATCCATGCTCAAAGTGCAGCGCCTGCAATGCAAAAACATGAGGGCAATGCACAGGCAGTTGCAGTCACACAATGCTAATATGGGGGGGCTGCACATGCAGTTGGAGTGACTGAATGCAAACATCAGCAAGCTGCATGAGGGACATCAAACAGCTGCGGAGAACAGCAAGGAACTGACAAATATCATTAAGGAACTCTGTACTGAGATCAGGCATGAGCGAGTTAGCCACCGCAGGCGTGAAAGGCAATTCATGTGAATGTTCAATGGCTTTTGCAGATCTGTAAATCGTTTTGCTACATCTACTGCCCTGATATCACGGCGTGCTGTAGCCGCACATGTTGAGGCAGCACATAGCAGTCGGGATGTTGCCCAGGGATTGGTGCAAATTACCAACGTTCTGGATGCTATGCTGACAGCATGCAGTGCTACACCCAGCGAACTGGGAGTTGGGGATACTGAGGAGTCATCTAGCCTCAGCAGTCTTGCAGTGCTCGTGATGGATCCTAGGCGTCGCAGTGCCAGGCACAGTACTGCCTGTGAGCCTGATACAAGAGGTGCCGGCGAGCCCACTGTGCACTCAAGTGGAATGCGTGGTCGAAAGAAGTGACATTGACGGCTACAGGGGACTACCTTCACATGTAGCAATACATTAAACTATGATGACAATAGTGTGACACTGTTAATGGCTCATGTCTGACTCATGTGAATTGCTTTATCCTAGTGACACGTATGTTACCTGAAGTCAAGGTAATAAAGGTGCTAACTACCGGAATACATGTCAGTGAGGTTGTGTTGTCATTACTTACATCTGAAATGGTTGTGCCTGATGTCAGCACGCCTTTGCCTGCCCTCTGCTGCACTGGTCCTGTCTGCTGGCTGTAGGGGTGGTGTGGGATCATTATCCTCATCTGAGTCTGGCTCCGATATTTCCACAGGTATGCCCCTGATGGTAGCTATATTGTGCAATATTGCACATGTGGCTACTATTCTACAGGTCATGTCCTGCCTGTACTGTAGTGCCCCTCCATTGTGGATGCATCGGAAGTGACTCTTCAGCAGGCCAAAGGTGCGTTCCACAACATTGTGGGTTGCCCTGTGTGCTGAATTGTATCTCCACTCCGATGGTGTTGCAGGATTTAGATAGGGCATCTTCATGTAGGTGTGCACTGTGTAGGCACTGTCTCCTGGAAGGAACAGAAGGTATAATGAGTAGCTGTGCCATCTGACGTCACACTGCCATCAATGCACCATTGTAAAGTAGGAAATTACCTAGTAGATATCCTTCACCAAATTCCCCAGCTAGCAGTCTTGTGTGAATCCCGCCGTGGCGAAAGATGTACGAATCATGTGTGCTCTCTGGGTACCTGACCACGAGATCAGTTACGATGTAGGAGGAATTGCATTTCACCTGTATGATCATTGAATGTTGGTATTTACGGTTGCGGTACACATACTCTGTGGCCGAAGGTGGACAGATTGCAACATGTGTCCCATCTATGGCACCTAGGACATGGGGGAACTGTGCTATCTGGTAGAAACCTATTTTTGTCTGCTGTGTTTCCTGTGGGGTGTGGGGGAATCTGATGTACTGGTGTATCCTGCTCAGCATGGCATTTAGAAATGCATTGAAAAATCTAGAGAGGGCACTCTGTGATACCCCTCCAGCTGCTGCTATGACCCCCTAATAGCTCCCTGAGACAAGTAGGTGCAGGGAGCATAATACCTGCACATGGGTGAGTATGCTATTGGTCCTGTGTTGTGCGCTGCTGTATGGGTTGTGGCTCAGCTATCAGATCAAGTATCATGGCTGAGCTCAACCTTTACTTCTCAAATATTTCCTCCTCAGTCTGGTCACAAAATGTAAAGCGCACTCTGAAAATGCGCTCCTGTCTCCTCCTCCCTCTCCTCAAACCTGCCAAGATCCTCATTCTCCTCGCCATGACATAGAGTGCAGCCATTGTGGAAAAGAGGCTGAGGCATTTTGGGCCTCTTTATATAGGCTGCACCTGGTTACCACCTGGTTTCAATCCGTGGTAATTTGCATGTGCAAAAGGCCACTCTGCGAATATTCGCAATTTGCGATTTTTTGAACCATAGATTTGCGTCATGGTTTTACATGTCGCAATGTGCGTATCGCATTTTGTGATGTGAAATACCAAATCTGTATTTGTGAATCGCTATTCGGGCTCACAATCTGCGATATGCAAATAGCAATTCGGTATTTCATGTCGCAAAATGCGATACGCACATTGCGACACGCAAAACCATGTTGCTTTGCAAAAATTCACAATTTTTGCGATTCCTTTGTTTTTGGCCTGCGAATGCCTTTCATACATCGCAAATCACGTTTTTGCATTCACAAACGGACAATTTCTGTGAATCGCACCCTTTGCGAATGCAAAATCGTTTGATACATCTGGCCCGTAATGCCCACCTGACTTACCACAACAAACTTTCTTTTGTCAAATGGAACACCCTGCAATGTTGTCCTCATGCAGGATAAATGTAAAGAAGTGTCAAACTGGGGAAGAGAGTTTTCTTACTGTGCCAAAGGCTGAAGATCTAGCGGTGGAGCTAGGAGAGTTTGTTGTTTGCCTTTCTGCAGGGTGTGCTGCAACTGTTGTAGAGGTGGTGATAGTTGCAGGTTTCTTGTGTCTTGTAAATAGGGATGCATGCGGTATTGCTAAAGCCACGTGCCTCTGAGCAGATAGAATAGAGGTGTGCTGTACTTCCTCTTTGCTACTCACCAACCTATCACTAGCTCAACATCACCCCCATTTCTTACCTACAAGATTTTAAGGAAACTTGGGTCCTCTTGGACTTGGATGGGGTCCAATCCATGTACAGATCATCCAGAGAAGGGTGTGAACAAGAAGAAGGAGTGTTCTTACTTTTTGCTGCTGGAAATTGTGAAGCAGTTAGGAGAAGAACAGTCTCAGCAACATCTTGCTCAGTAGGAAGCTCAAATTCCTGGTCTTCCCCTACTTTAGGAAGATCTTTTGTAAGCTGTGACTCGTGTTACTCACTTTCCTGCAATGATTTGGTTTGCTGCTGAGAAAATTCAATTTCTGATTCACTGATCTCCAAGACTGCAGTGACTGCAGCAATGAGAGACTTGGCCATAGGATTTTATGATGGTGCCATTGATGCAGGAGTGATCCTCCAATCAACTTCACCCTCCCCAGATGAGGGAGTAGCAGGTATGTCATGTTTCCTGAAAAAAGGATGAGGGCTTGAAGCCAGTAGTGGCAGCCGGCTCACCTTTTTCTTCACTGGACACTTTCTTAGCAGGAATCTCCTTCTTTGTGGTCATTTTTTTAACACCAGTAGTTGACACTTAGCATGATCAAGAGTACTTAGCAGAGGATAACTCAGACATCACTGTCACCTAATTCTCAGATTTGTCTCCATATCTCTTCTATGTCTTGTGCACCTGCATTCAACCAAAAGTAAGAAAAAGAAAAAAGCCAGTGAAACTTGTGTTATCTGAATCTAGCCAATGTGATATAATTGAAGTCATCGTCACCACAACACTCAATAGAAGTGCATCCAAACCATGCATAAACTAAACATTTTTCTCAATGAATTACACATGAAAATGTTAGTTTGTGTCTATCCCAGGCCATTAGGTGCTTATCGGAGGCAGAAGGTGTAAAAGGCTGGCCTGGTTTGTAGTGGTACCTTGGGTACTTACACCTTATACCAGGTCCAGTTATCCATTATTAGTGAAGTAGTAGTGTTCTAGCAGCTTAGGCTGATAGAGATAACTATAGCAGAGCAGCTTAGGCTGAACTAGGAGACATGCAAAGCTCATGCAATACCACTTATAGTTACACAGTACTTATACACAAGTAAAGACAATACTTAGTGTTAAAAAATAAAGGTATTTATTTGGGTGACACAGTACCAAAAATATCTTACAGACAATACTCCTTTTGGAGGTAAGCATTATACATAATATATACACTAAACACCAAAATTAGACAAGTAAATAGTCATAGAACATTGCAAACAATACGAAATGCTATAGATTGAAATGGGAGAAAAATAGGTCTGGGGCAACACAAACCATAAACTAAGAAAGTGGAATGCGAATCACAAATTCCCCCTAGACAAGAGTAGTGTGTGCAGAAACACTGGGAGAGTAAGAATACAGTAAAGGTAAGTAAATTACCCCACCCCAGAGCCCAGAAAAGCAGGAGTAAAGTACTGCAAGTTTCCCTAGGACACACTACACCTCGTGATATGGATTATTACAGTAACCAACCAAGTCTGCAAACAACAACTGCTGGATTCCTGGACCTGAAGACTTGCAAAAGAAGGGGACCAAGTCCAGAAGTCGAAAGAAGTTCCAGGAAGGACATGAGCCCCTGCCAAACCAGAAGAGGGTGCAAAAGAAGAGTCCCTGGTTAGTCGAAGACTGCAGGAATGCACCCTAGGAAGATGCCAGCAGGTTCCTGTATGATGCAAAAGAAGTCCAACAATGTGGAGATGGATGCAGACGTGATTTTTTTTGGGAAGTTGCCAACAAACCTTGGTTACAACAAATATGTGTTTTGTGTCAAAATGTCTCTGGCTGGACCCAGGAGGGACCTGGAGGCCTCAACTCTGTGTGAGGAGGAAGAGGGGGCCATTAGCACTTTAGAGAGCCCTCATTGTGCCGGGCAGCACCCACAGGAGTCCCAGAATATGGAGACACAGGAGGTGTAAAACACAGTTGGTGCAGTACAACAAAGGAAGGTCCCTCACCACTGGAGAACATCTCAGTGAGTTGAGCGTCGTAGGATGGAGTACTGGGGAAATGGGCCAGGGTGTGCATGAAGGAATTTTGCAAATAGTGCACAGAGGCCTCAGGAGGTGAAGAAGATGCAGTACACAGGGGTACCATTGCTCTCAGGGAAGGCAAGGCCTTACCTCCTCCAAATTGCATCAGCAGGACAGTCTATGTCGATGGGGTCCACCCTTTGTGTCCTTAGGAGCAGGCTGGCCGCTGTGAGAGGAGTACAAGGGTACCGATCATCATCTTAAAAGGTGCCTGCTTGAGCAGATGAGTGACTCCGTCACCCCACAGGAGATTTCTTCAGTCCTTCTGGTGCAGGAAGAAAACAGGAAGTCCCTAGAGTGTGCACACCGTGGAAGCTGTTGCAGTTGCTGGCTGGGGCTGAAGTTGCAGATACTTTGTTGCTGTTACAGTGGTTCCTGGAGCAGGCTGCTGTTGATCCGAGGTCAGAGGATGAAGTAGTAGTTGCAGAGGATTCCTGAAGGAAGCTTGCAAGCAGGATCTGAAGAGAACCCACAGGAGAGACCCTAAATAGCCCTGAGAAGGGGATTGGCTACCTTGTCAGGTATGGACCTATCAGGAGCGGTCTATGACGTCACCTGTTGGTACTGGCCACTCAGAGCCCTCCAGGGTGCCCCCACACCTTGCAAAGCAAGATGGCTGAAGTCTGGGACACACTGGAGGAGCTCTGGGCACTCCCCTTTTCTTTGTCCAGTTTTGCACCAGATCAGGGGACAAGAGGTCCCTGGCTAAGACAAGGAGGGCACCATCTGTGCCCTTCAAAGCATTTCCAGAGGCTGGGGGAGGTGATCCCTCCGCAGCCTGTAACACCTATTTCCAAAGGGAGAGGGTTTAACACCCTGCTTTCAGAGGAAATGCTTTGTTCTGCCTTCCTGGGACTGACCTGCTCAGACCCCAGGAGGGCACAACCTTGTCTGTGAGGTGGCAGCACCTGTAGCTGAAGTGCAAGCCTCAGAGAGCTGGTTTGGCAGTTCTGTGGGTGCATGGTGGAGCCCCCAGGATGCATGGAATTGGCTCCCCAATACCAGATTTGGAATTAGGGGACAATTTCATGATCGTAGGCATGTTACATGGCCATATTCGGAGTTACCATTGTGACGCTACATATAGGTATTGACCTATATGTAGTGCACGTGTGTAATGGCGTCCCCAGACTCACAAAGTCCCAGGAAATGGCCCTGAACTATGTGGGGGCACCTTTGCTAGTGCATGGGTGCCCTCACACTTAGTAACTTTGCATCTAACCTTCAGCAAGTGAAGGTTAGATATATAGGTGACTTATAAATTACTTAAGTGCAGTGAAAATGGCTGTGAAATAATATGTGCGTTATTTCACGCAGGCTGCAATGGCAGGCCTGTTCAAGGGTTTGTTTGAGCTCCCTATGGGTGGCAAAAGAAATGCTGCAGCCCATATGGATCTCCTGGAACCCCAATGCCCTGGGTACCTAGGTACAATATGCTAGGGACTTATAAGGGGGGGTCCAGTGTGCCAATTGATATTGATAAATGAAGTCACTATCCTACAGTGACAAATTTGAAAGCATAAAGAGCATAAGCACTGAGGGTCTAATTAGCAGAGCTTCAGTGACACAGTCCAGCATTTTACAGACACACACATTAGGCCACAAACTATGAGCACTGGGGTCCTGACCAGCAGGATCCCAGTGAGACAGGCAAAAACATACTGACATACAGGTAAAAATGGGGGTAACATACCAAGGAAGAGGGTGCAACAAAAAATCAAATAAGTGAATAAAATCATTGTTGGTTTCCATCCAAGTCCCATGGTCCCCTATAGGAAGCAGGGGACTGCAAGGGAAATCTAATACATTAATTACATCATTGGATGTCCTTCCAAGACCCTTGGGAGGCAAGGGTGTGTAGAGAAAATTGAATAAATGATAAAAACTATTTCCGGTGTTTATTCAGGACCCTTGATACCCCAGTGTGATGCATGGGAATGCTGGGAAAAATCTAATAAATGACTAAAATTATTGTTGGTGCCCATGAAACCATGCAGTGCCAATGAGACCTCTATCAAAGGCAGGAGGTGCAGTTAAAAATCTAATTAATAAATTAAATACATTTGAAGTGTCCTTACAAAGCACTTTGGAAGCAGAAGGTGTGGTGAAGAATCACATAAATAAGTAAAATATAGCTGGTGTCCCTCAAGGACCGTTAAGGTATCAATGAAAGGCAGCAGTGCAATGAAAAAAACAAATATATGAATAAAATAATTGCTGGGATCCATCCAGAGCCCATGGGCCACAAATGGGAGGTAGGGGTGTACAGGGAAAAAGCTAGTAAATGAATGTATTAAATACTGGTGGCCATCTAAAGCACTTGAGAGGCAGGGTGTGCAGGGAATAATTTGTTACATACATTTAAAAACTGCTGGTGCCCTCCCCATGGCCAATGGGGACTCAATGAGAGGCGGGGATAAATCAAATAGATTAACAAAATAATTGCAGGGGTCCCTCCATGGCCCATAGTGACTCTAGGTGAGCGAACGGGGGAGGAAAAAGGTGAATACATAAATAAATTAAATGGTGGTGCCCCTCTAGGGGCTATGGGGACTATGAGAGGCAAGGAGAGCAGGCAAATATCAAATAAAATAATAAAAAACAACACTGTACTACAATCAGCGTCAAGCACAAATAAATATATCAGAAAAAAATGCAAAAATTAACAAAAATGTCATGCGGCTCTTCTATTAATATTTCTAGAAAATAGATTTTCCAAGTGGAATAAAATGATTGAAGCACACACTGACTGCACAGTATAATGGTAAATAGCTCATCCTCCACATGTCTACTGAAGAGAGAGTCATGGAAAACAAAGACAGACAAAATGGCCACCAAACACACATGCACCTTCCCTGGCTCCACAAAATGGTGCTTGACACATGGCCTGAAAAGAAGGAGACATAGAGAAAAAAGACAATATAGCTAACTCAATCATGCACTTACCTGCTGGAATAAAATGGCCAACGTCACCAAGCCAGCAAAGAAAGGGGCTTGGAGAACAAAGAATGTGGCTGGATACACGAAAAAGCACCACTGCATGGCCTGCAAAGAAGGGGGCATGAAGAACTTTCCCCCAAAAAGGCATATTGCCATATTTCCGTGAAAGGATTGCATAGATATATATTATTTAACCAAAATATGTCTGGATACACACATGAAACTGGACTTTACTCACCACCATTAAAATAGAAATGCTAAAAACACACATTAACTTTACTTAAAAAATTCACCATCCACAAAATGCCCAAGGCAATATCAATTACCCCTAAAAAACACGTTTACAAAAAAAGTAACATACAATGTATAAACTATGCCAAACATATAACAAATCACAAATAAAGATTGACAAACACAGGGGAAGGCGATTATGGAGAACAAAGGTTATATGGACCTGGTCTCCAGGAACAAGCCCAACTGTAGCCACAAAAAGGCACATAAGGACATAAAAATAACATACTTTTTGCAGTTAACTCAAGGCCAGCCACAAACTGCTAAATGTTTTAAAAACATAGCACAGAAGCAGTGAGAATGTTTAAATTATATCAAGAACTACACCAAGGCTCTGTACAAGAGGAAAAGTGTTACACCATTTTTAATTCAGGCTGAGAGGGGCACTGCAGAATTATTTGCAGTGGGACATACAGGGAATGCTGCAAAAGTAGTTAGGGTAACCCCCGGGAAGCTGTATTCCATTGGTGCTAGGACTTACCCTAACCCAAATATCATGGACAGGCCTTACACTCCCCCAATGCCCACAGTTTTCAAATTTCTAACCCCCTAGTGCAAAGAGTTAGTTCAATGCACCAACACAAATTAGAAAACTAGTGGGACTGTGCCTCATACACAATCTACTAAGCAATATTGTTTTTACAGTGTTCACGATTAGTCCCTCTAGATGATTTCAAGGACACATAAGAACTCCAAATTCTCTTTCACAAATGAGTAACACACTCAAAATAGAACTAAGAAATGTTTAAATGTTTATTTCCTAGTGTTGTAGAGTGGAGTAGCTATCCGGCCTTGTGGATTCCTCATCGGCTACAGACACTTTTTGTATTCGACTCACACTCCCTTGCAGTAGGCCATATTTTCTTACTTTGACGACTGTCCTGTCCTGTGCCTAACAGCACCAGGAAGAGGCAGGGCAGGGACACTCTCCTTGGTCCTGGCCTTTGATGCTGTTCTGTCCTGTCTCTTGTCCTTCTCTCTCCATGGTAAGCCCTTGTCCTGTGGGGTGTCGCCCATATTTGAGAGGATCTTCAGCTGACTACTGCCTGTTTGTTCGACTGCTTCATCTTAACCTCTCTTAATATCTACCATGTTTGCCCTCTTCCTCATCATGGGTAAGCGCAAAGCCTTCCTTAACCCCCAGAGTGCAGGAAAAGGGCCCAATTCTGCAAGATATCACACTGCTAAAAACTGTGCTCTTCACGTAATTGTCAACCTTATTGTTAAAATTGAGGGTATGATCAGCAGTGGGAGTTCGATTGCTGCTGCGTCTGCCGCTAGGAACGTGAAAAACAAGATCACCCAATTTTAAAAGGAAAAGATTGTTGCGCTGGAGGGCGGCTCCTGTGACATTGTTGTATCTAGTTCTGGTTAAGGTTCTGGGCCGAACTCAGTGACTTAACAAGGACGCATGAGTAGGTTCAATGCTTCTGTCCCTTCTACTACTATTCTTACATCAAGTGTTTTGCCAGTGAGGGCTTGCCTGTTCAGTCCCTCCAGGTTAACCGTTTCTCTCCTTCTTCTCATGTTCCCGTATTCACCATTTCACCAAGTGGTATTAGACAGCAGTGAGTCAGTTTGGAGGTTGGCATTACCCATTTTGATTGTTTCTCTGGACTACAAATCGCATTACACAGCTCAATACTGACCTAAAGCTTGTAAAGGATGTGGTGCTCTCTTTAAATACTAGAATGTTGGAACTTGTTAATACCAATAATGAGTTCCTGACCAACTTTAGAGATAGAGAGCCCTTTATTGCTTGTCCTCCTGCTTAGCACCCTCCTTGCTTAGCTGTTCCTTCTGTCTCTAGGGCTTCACATCTGGATGTTACAATCAGGGGACCCTTTTTTTAGCCACCCCTCCAAGGGTGGCCACTATGGCCTCTACAGATGCCTTGGGACAGGCCGTTGTTTCAAGGCCCAATAGACAAGAGGCCTATTAATTGTGTAGGCCTCCCAGTCTAGTAAACTCACAAACTGGCCCTTCAAATGCCCCTGCTGACACCCCTTCCATTGTAAGAGATCATTAGCCAAGGGAAAGCACTGAGGTCCATACAGTTGCTCAGGTGGTGAGTTGTCCAAGGCCTTTGTCCACAGGTCTGATTTTCTCAATCTTCTGCTCGATTGCACCCCATAAGTAGTGGTCTTAGTGAATGTGTCTCCAATTGCATCAGACACCTTGGAAGGGTTCCATCAGAAACCAGGCTAAGAGACAAGTTATAAAATTAAAGAATTGCAAATGAACTTTCAGGACCCATTTACACCACTGACTGGTCCTAGTACACTGAGAACCGCAGAAGCCTCAATAGTGGTCTTGAGCAATTTCAACATCCAGACTTGCTCTGGAACCTGCTTCATACTTCAGGACTCCTTGGTGGTTGATATGTCCCCCCATTTCCCATTTTGATAATTCCCCACAAGGAGAGCAGTTAAATATTTTAATTCATTCACAGAATGTGGTCATCCCTAGTACCCAGGCTGCCCTCACCTATGTGGGGAGAGCAGTAGAATCTACAGTTGATCATATTTTAATCTCTATATCGATTCTCTCTGCTTTGGTGGATTATTGTGTCAAATGGGTTGACTGGAGTGACAATAATCCACTTTTGTTAGTCTTATCAAATCAGAGTCAGTACATCTCCTCTTTAACCCTTGTTCCTAACCCTCTGACCTCTTCAGATCAGGAGAGACATATTAGGTGGGCCTAAATTGTATCTGATGATCTTTGTGGGTTCCTTTTTGATAAATTTAGCAGTGAGGTAGAGTGCTGTCACAACCCTGATATTTACCCTGGAGACATCCTTGCAGCCTTCTCGGTTCTTTGTGCTGGTGTTATGACTGCCCTTATTGCGCCAAGTACGTCTGTTCCTGCCAACAACAAGCCTCAGTAGATTAATCAGGAATGTTCTAAAGCATTTAGGCCCGTATTTATACTTTTTTAGTGCTGCATTTGTGCCACTTTTCTACGCAAAAGCGGTGCAAACTTACAAAATACAATTGTATTTTGTAAGTTTGCGGTGCTTTTGCATAAAAGAAATAACACAAATGTGGTGCTAAAAAAGTATAAATATGGGCCTAAATGCTCCAAGGTCAGTTCTTATAGGGAAGTGATACAGAGCTTGAGGACTCAATACAAGAGGGTGTTGAAGCAGCGCAAGGAGTCCACTAAGAATGACACCTGAGATGAGTTAGTTCGTGCCAGTAATACTGATGATTGCACAGTATTATGGAGAGTCCTCAACCACCCTTTCCTGATCACTTTTCACCAATCTAGTGTTCAGGTGATAGTAAGGGTTTTCCCACCGTCAAATCTTGCCCTCATGTGGCTAATCCTCCCAAGCTTTTCTTTACCATCTCGAAAGTCAGTGGTGCCATTAGACACCTGTCATGTCACAAGGTCCCCAGACCTGATGGCATGCTAGCTGCTTTTTTCTCAGGGTGACATAGCCATTTAGGCTCCCCTGTTGACCAACATCTTAAATGCTGCTGCCTCTTTTGCCCCCTTATACTCCTGGTCACAAGCTATTATAGTTCTAGTATTTAAGAAAAGGGATCGTGGGACCCAAAATGTTATGTGCCTATTTTGCTCATTGACACCACAGGCAAGGTTATGGGTCAGGTTCTCTTAAAAAGGCCGAAGGGTTGGACTGATGAGAGGGCATTATTACCAATGACTACTTAACCCAAACGGAGAGTAGAGAGGTTCTCAACAACCACATGTCCTCCCAATTCATCAGTCAAAAAACATAACAGGTAAAGTGGTATAATATGCTGTCAAGGTTAGTTCCTATCTAAGATCAAAAATTGTCAGATCCCAAGTTGGGGATTGCAAGGAAGAAGTGGTCTCACACACTCAATCATGTCATGCTCTCACTGACCACCTCTCCCACCCTGATAGGACCATGCTACCAAGGTGGACTCAACCTCTTGGTAATCCTAGATTAGAGGTAGTTCTTAGATAAGAAGCTACTGGATAGTACGTGGGACCTAGATATGTTAAAAATACCTCAGGGATTATCAGTAGATTTCACCTTTATTGGTGGTGTCCATAGGTATAATTAAAAACAATAGGATTGTAGTACTGAGGGTCATGGTTCAGACCGTCTTAAATTACTAACATGTTTCTGCCCTGACAATGAGCCTGTCTGGGTCTGGGGCATTCTTCAGGGCTCTGGATCCCTACTTACAGTGGTGTGCTAACACCATTTGCAAACTATAACAAACAAAAGCACCCAAGTCCTATTGGGTGAAAGAGTTTTTGTAAAAGCCCAATTGAAGAGAAAGCAAACATGTGTATAAAGAATATTCACATGTGCCTCTTGTCATTTATCATCCAACGTCACACACACATGTGAGAATGCAGCTGATAGTCACTGCAAATCAATCAATCAATCAATCACTGTATTTGTAAAGCGCGCTACATACCCGCGAGGGTCTCAAGGCGCTGGGGAGGGGGGGTGCTACTGGTCAAACAGCCAGGTCTTGAGGAGTCTTCTGAAGGCCAGCAGGTCCTGGGTCTGTCATAGGATGGTGGGGAGAGTGTCCCAGGTCTTGGCAGCGAGGTAGGAGAAGGATCTGCCGCCAGTGGTGGTTTTTCAGATGCGGGGGACTGTGGCAAGGGCAAGGTTGGCTGAGCGGAGGCTTCGGGTGGGGGTGTGGAAGCTGAGTCGGTTGTTGAGGTAGGTGGGTCCGGTGTTGTGCAGTGCTTTGTGTGCGTGGATCAGGAGCTTGAAGGTGATCCTTTTGTTGACGGGGAGCCAGTGCAGGCCTCTCAGGTGGAGTGTGATGTGGCTGCGGCGGGGGACATCGAGGATGAGTCGGGCCGAGGTGTTTTGGATGCGTTGGAGTCGTCTCAGGAGCTTGTTTGTAGTTCCTGAGTAGAGGGCGTTCCCGTAGTCGAGTCTGTTGGTGATGAGGGCCTGGGTAACGTTTTTTCTCGTATCGAGGGGGATCCATTTGAAGATCCTGAGGAGCATACGGAGTGTGTTGAAGCAGGACGCGGAGACGGCGTTGACTTGCCTGGTCATGGAGAGAGTGGAGTCGAGGATGACCCCCAGGTTGCGTGCGTGGTCCGTGGGTTCCGGGGCTGTGCCTAGTGACGTGGGCCACCAAGAGTCGTTCCAGGCTGATGGGGTGTTTCCGAGAATGAGGACCTCCGTCTTGTCTGAGTTCAGCTTCAGTCTGCTGTCCTTCATCCAGTCGGCTACGGCCTTCATTCCTCTGTGGAGGTTAGCTTTGGCGGTGTGGGATCTTCTGTGAGGGATATGATCAGCTGGGTGTCGTCGGCGTAGGAGATGATGTTGAGGTTGTGTTGTCGTGCGACGTGGGCGAGGGGGGCCATGTAGATATTGAACAGTGTCGGGCTGAGGGAGGATCCCTGTGGGACGCCGCAGATGATCTCGGTGGTTTTGGAGCAGAAGGGTGGGAGGCGGACCCTCTGGGTTCTGCCAGAGAGGAAGGATGTGGTCCAGGCCAGGGCCTTCTCTTGGATACCGGCGTCATGGACGCGTGCTGATAGGGTGCGGTGGCAGACCGTGTCAAAGGCTGCTGATAGGTCCAGGAGGATGAGGGCGGCTGTTTCTCCTTTGTCCATCAGGGTCCGGATGTCGTCAGTGGCAGCGATGAGGGCGGTCTCAGTGCTGTGGTTACTGCGAAAACCGGATTGGGAAGGGTCCAATATGTTGTTAACTTCGAGGTAGCGGGTCAGCTGTTTGTTGACAATCTTCTCGGTAACTTTTGCCGGGAAGGGGAGCAGGGAGATGGGACGGAAGTTCTTGAGTTCCTTGGGGTCCGCCTTGGGCTTCTCCAGAAGGGCGTTGATCTCGGCGTGCTTCCAGCTTTCTGGGAAGGTTGCTGTCTCGAAGGAACAGTTGATTGTTTTCCGGAGGTGGGGCACGATGGTTGCACTGGCTTTGTTGAAGACATGGTGAGGGCATGGGTCCGATGGGGATCCGAAGTGGATGGAGTTCATGGTTTTGATGGTGTCTTCGTTGTTGACGCTGGACCAGACGGTCAGGCGACTGGTGCGAGTGGTAGTCGCAGGGGTGGTAGACTCGGTGGTGGGTGCGGGGGGGTCGGAGTTGAAGCTGTCGTGGATGTCGGTGATCTTGCGGTGGAAGAAGGTGGCCAGGGAGTCGCACAGGTCTTGAGATGGCAGGATGTCGTTGGTGTTGGAGAGTTCTTTCACGATGCTGCAAATGACTGCAAAGTGCAAAAAAAGTGTCTAAAGTCATGCTTTCCTAATTGATACTACTAATAATTTCTGCTTGAAAATTGTGGAAAGAGAGTAATTGTAATTCTTTTCATAATTAAATACTTATCTAAATGGTCAAGTGAAGATCAATGTTAACAGAACAAGCATTAAGAAATTCCTAACCCTAAATTATAGGGACACGGATCCTGATCTGGGGCTAGGATGCTATCCCTTGTAGTCACACACTAAAAACCAAAGGCAGAACATTCAAAGAAAGTCACTATCGGAGTCCGCACTCAGATGCGCTAGACCATACCTGGGAAAGATGTGTTTGAAGGCAGGGAACCAAAAAAGGAATTATGAAATCAGGGTGGATTTATAACCCAGAAATTCATGTGCCTGAATAAACTAGGCATAGGTATTACAAGTGGTGGTAGAATAAAGATTGTATTTACATCATAAACATTATAGGTTCTATTCTACATCACCATCATTCCAAAGAAACATTAAGGTAGCAATCTTACTCCCCATATGCTCATTCTTCCTCAAATAATGTATTCACAAGATCCAATAGTGCAGGAGAATTCATCACAGTTCACACCATGAGCACTTTGCAACAGTGATAGTTGACCCCGGTACGCTTAGTCCTCCTCACAAAATGTATACATTAGTTCCAATAGACAAGGGACCACCATCACAAACATTGGTTATGTCTTTCTTTTAAGGTAGGAGTGTCACTTTCACTGTGATTATTGGAAAACATTATAGAACCCCCATTACTTTTCTGCTCTTATTCAAGCCTGGCCAAAGAGCCTGCAGCAGTCCTCAGACCGGAGATTGTGGCACTCTATGGTAGAGTGACAGTTAGGTTTTGTTGCAGGTTAGAAAATATGACTGTACAAATACTTATCTTCCTCTGGTTAGTACCCATTTGTCACCAGGTTCACCTGGCATTACTCTGCCCCTTCCTAAGTTTGGCAAAGTGACAATGGGATAAAAAAAGTGTGGGTGGAGAAAAAGATAAGTGAGTTAAAATCATATCATCCAATATTCACGTCAACTATAGGTACATCCTTCTCAGCACCTACTAGAGGCTGTTCCTAGACGCTCACACAATTCTACTATGGTGGGATCAAACAATGTAAGCCCCCAACAGTGTAGGAGATCCAGCAGCGGTGGCACAACATGGGAATTTTAGTTCCAGTACCAGACAGCAAAACAGGTGCATCCGGGCATCACACCGTGTCCCGGTTAAAACATGTAAAACCAGTGCTCCGCTAAAAAGACCCCACAGAGCTAATTGATATGCAGACCAAGAGACCTGGTTAATGTCATAATAGTGCATTATCACTGTGTTCACTGCTCTATAGACATATTGGACCATAAGTCATTCCCGATTAAAGGTGTTCAACTGCATAAGAGTAAATGTAGCGTGATGTACGAACTGGTTATGTGCCAATAACAGCTAGTTACCTGATCTAATTACAATTGTCCAGGGGAACTGGATTATTTGTGCTGGAAATTGAAAGAGACATTTTTCATGCAACAACAATTCTAGTGACCAAATGGAATAACGCAAATCATAAGGCAGCTAAAAAACAAGCTTCCTGACTAGCTTTTGACTCTACGGGAGCCAAAGTGTACTATGTAATAGCTGGTAATATGGGTTCTTGAAAAACCTAAGTCAGGTGGGGACATCATCTAGCTATATCTTAGCCATGGTGTATAGGCTTCTGAACTTAAGAAGATGGGGGCATTATCTGTTAATTGTAGCCCAGGGAACCTCGTCATTAAGACAGTGACAGTCAGTACGGAGTCTCCATATCTACCTCTGTTTAAGCCATAGTAATGATTGTGTTATAACTTGCTGTGTCTGTGTCAATGTTTCAATTACACACCAGGGACAGTTGATCATGCATATCATGTTCTTACTGATACAATTGGACAGAGTTCTCCATCTCCACAGGGTCTTCAGTCCAAGGTCTAGGACTATCATCTTTCTAGTGAACAGGCAAACACTGCAAGTAGAGCATAATGAATGGCCCGATGGTGGTGGAAAATTCCATAGTGTTAGTTGCCTGTTCTTTTCTGCCATTTTATTCAGATGTGTGTGAACAAGAATATCTTTGATGTTTATTTGAAAGAGTGCATGGACTTTTCTAATGCAAGGCCACCAGACACTAGGATTTTCCATTTATTCTTTATGATTTTCTGCAGGTGTTTAGAAATTGGACTGAATGTTGTCACACAATTCAGTCTGTCCATTGTAGACTTTTCAAAGGACTCTAGCAACTGCTCTGTGTTGTTATTGAGAGCTCTCTTGCAAGCACTCCATACCAGATGGAGGGGATAGTTATTTTCTGCTAGCCTTGAAGAAAGTTTCTTGGCATGTATGGTATAGTCTTTGTCATTTCAACAGTTTCATCTAAGACACAGGAATTGATGGTAAGTTTTCCCACAGGACTTGAGGATGAAGCTCTCATATTTTAGCAGGTAGTTTCGGTTACTAGGTTTGTAATACAACTGTGTTTGTAGGTGTCTATTTTTAGCATCAATCAAAAGATTAAGAATGGGTAATTCATTGCCACCAATTGTGATGGTGAACCTTAATAAGGGGTTCAAAGCATTCAACCAGTTTGCAAATTCTAATGCCTCATCCTTTGCGCCTTTCTAAATTAATAGAACATCGCCAATCCAACATTACCGTGGCCTGATATTATTTTGGAAAGGATTGGAAGAGTATAAAACAAATTCTGCTTCAAAGCAATCAACCTACAGGCATTCCAGGCTTGGAGGAAAAGTGCTTCCTATTGATGTCCCATGTACTTGGAGAAAGGTCTCACCTTCGAATTCAAAACAATTCTGGGCCTGAGCCAAATGTGCCAGATCCAGTACAAAATCAGGGGGGTGCCATGGACTCCCACTAAGTTTGGATCAGGATCTTTTCAATTACTTCTAGAGTGGCCTCCTCAGGGATACTTGTGTAAAGCAATTCAATGTCTAAGCTGATCAACAATTCTTTCTCAATATGAAAGGTCTATCTTTGTTAGCCTTTAGAAAGGTAGGCATCTTCTTAACCAACGGTCGGAAAAATGTGTCACAAAATTGGTATAGTGGTTCTAAGACCGAACCAATTCCTGAGATGATAGGTCTCCCTGGAGGTGGGAACTTTATTTTATGAATTTCAGGGAGGATGTAGAATTATGGCATTTTGGGTGTTTTATGGATCAGAAATTCAGCCTCACGCTTGGTGATCCATCCATTGTCTTGGACTTTGGATACCATAAAGTTGATCTCTTCCATTATCTTAGAGGTGGGATCTCTTGTTACATTCAATAGTCTGAGGCGCTTATCCCTGTACATCTGTGTTGCCATTATTACTATAGTACTGCACTCGTCCGTGCAGTTGATCACAATATTTTTGTCATTTGACAATCTGTTAATTTAATGGAGGGTTTGAATTTGTCTGTGGATACCTCAAATCCTTTATGATGGTGATGTGGGGTAAGACCTCTAAATTAACCTGTCATAATTGTCTTAAAGTCAGGATTACACAGGTTTGTTCCTTTACCTTCCTGGCTATCCTGTTTTATGACAATCCTCCTTGGTCCCTCCCTGCAATCAAAGAAGCTTGCCCTAGCCAGGCAGTGTGGCAGGGTTTTGGATTTTATCTCAAGGGTGGGGAGAAAACAGGTCAAGGCCTTGTCTCAGGTGTACAAAGCAAATTGTGCTTCTACCAGTAGTTAGGGTAGGGATCTCTGGGGGTATTAGGATTGTGGCCCGATACAGCTGGAGGAAAACAATTTTCTTAGATTTTGGGGTTTCCTTGGAGTTTGTCGATATTTGCCGTGCATGAGGAGCCCAGTATCAGCTATAAATCAGACTTTATAAAACTTAGGCCATTATTACATTGGCTAAATGTAAAGCATGCCACATAGGTGTCAACATGACGGAGTTCCAGGACTTCAAAAGCAAAAAAATAAGCATCAATGAAAGGATTATGGCGGTCATTCCAACCCTGGCGGTCTGAGACCGCCAGGGTTGGGGACCGCGGGAGCACCGCCAACAGGCTGGCGGTGCTCCCATGGGCATTCTGACCGCGGCGGTACAGCCGCGGTCAGAAACGGAAAACCTACGGTGTACCGCAGGTTTTCCGCTGCCCTGGGGAATCCTCCATGGCGGCGCAGCTTGCTGCGCCGCCATGGGGATTCCGACCCCCATACCGCCATCCTGTTCCTGGCGGTTTTGGCCGCCAGGAACAGGATGGCTGTATGGGGTGTCGTAGAGGCCCCTGGGGGCCCCTGCAGTGCCCATGCCAATGGCATAGGCACTGCAGGGGCCCCCGTAACAGGGCCCCACAGAGATTTTCAGTGTCTGCCATGCAGACACTGAAAATCGCGACGGGTGCAACTGCACCCGTCGCACCCCTTCCACTCCGCCGGCTCCATTCGGAGCCGGCATCCTCATGGAAGGGTGTTTCCCGCTGGGCTGGCGGGCGGCCTTCTGGCGGTCGCTCGCCAGCCCAGCGGGAAACCCAGAATAACCGCGGCGGTCTTCTGACCGCGCAGCGGTATTCTGGCGGCTCCCGCCGGCCCTGCGGTTACCGCGGCCGGCGGGAGTCAGAATGACCCCCTATATGTGATACTACATACGTGGTATATGTGAATGAATGCTATTGTGGATTGAGATATATAGGCAGTGCCCTATGTCCATTGAAGAAACAAATATTGGAACATATCAGAGCAGTACAAAAAAGAATACAAACTATGCCATGACAAAACATCTATTCACACACTCTGATAAAGATTGTTCAAACATGTGCCACTTTGGAATAGCGAGCATTGGTAAAAATGAGAGAGGGGAGACAGAGTGTTGAAACTTCTGGAGTCATGACTATTCATAAAGTTGAGAACTAAAATGCCCAATGGACTGAACGGGGACAAAGCACTGCATAGTGTTCTGTAAATGTGCAATCTGATATATCCTGTGATTATGAGGTGATATGCAGGAAGTATGATGTGATATAATCTAAGAACCCAGTGACATTATGAAAAAGGGACTAGTATAACATGTGAATAGTAATGATGCAGAGATGCTGTAATGATGAAAAATGAGATAGAGCTCTTCTCTCATAAGAAGTAGGACGTTAGAGAATATGTAAAGTAGAAAAGGATGCTTGAAGAGGAAGAATTGCTCTACACTGCTACTGAATGATACCTACTGTTTAATTGAATAGGGCACTCAGGCCCTCATAATGACATTGGTGGTAAGTACTGCTTACCACCATGCTGACTGCCGCCAACATATTGCTGCCTCAGCAGATAATCGCCAACCATATAATGACCCACACAGAGCAATTCATCAGCCACACATACAAGTCCTCCAGCCCAAAGGTCAGTGATAAACCAGTGGTAGTAAAATCCACACCGTTACGCCAGCAGAACAACGCCCACAGAATTATGACCCCCAAATCACCACGGCAGACATTCAATGGCACTAAACCATTGGCGGTTATACCACAGCACTCAAAATACATACAACCTAACAAAACAACAGAACATTGGACAATTCAAACTACAGACACCTGACACACATGCACACACCACACATCCACACCACTATAAAACACACACCCGCATTACCCACAACTCTTTACAATTAAAAACAATTTCCACAAAAGAGATAGCAAGACCACAGACAAGACCACAGACACACACCACTATCACCTATACACCATCCACGCACCTTACATCACACATCCCAACACATCACCCCACATACCCTCACCCCCACCACTCACACTACACCCATGGCACCACTACGACACCCCAGGTTCTCAGAGGAGGAGCTAAGGGCCATGGTGGAGGAAATCATCCCTGTAGAGCTACAGCTATTCGGATCACAGGTGCAGCAGACATCCATTGCAAGGAAGATGGAGCTATGGCAGAGAATCGTGGACAGGGTCAACGCCGTGGGACAGCACACCAGAACAAGGGATGACATCAGGAAGAGGTGGAGCGACCTACGGGTAAGGTGCATTCCACAGCAGCAACTAGCTGTACAGAGGACTGGCGGTCAACCCCAGCTCCTCCCCCACAACTAACAACATGGGAGGAGGAAGTCTTGGCAATCATGCATCCTGAGGGCGTGGCAGGCATAGGAGGGGGACTGGACTCTGGTAAGTCTAATCTTGATTCCTATCACCCCCCCACCTCCATGCCATTACAAACCCTCACCCTTACCCTCACTCCCATCACTCCACCACCTCACACACACCACACCATCACAACCCACCCCTCCCAATACCAAGCCCTTCATGTAACACCAATGCACGGACCCCCATCACAGATCTGAATGGATACCCAACACTAAAGCATGAACAATAGAGAGAATCACCGAGCCCACAAAATAACTACTCACACAAGTCAAAGCTGACAGAGATATAACAACCATAGAGGGCAGCACACCCATGCACATGATGACACACACTGAAACAATAACACTACATTTACATCTCCACAGGTCCCCGACCCAACGTCACCGGAGAGGAGGTGCCAGTAACATTCAGTCCCCCCCAGAAGAGGCCCACAGTGATGACAGCAGCTCTGGACGCCTGGATCAGGATGACCAACATGGCCCATCAGGGATCTCCGGACAGTTGGTAACCCAGGCACAGTCCCATACCACCACAGACCCTCCCCCTCAGGAAACACCAGCACAGTACCCACCCAGCAGGTACATATCTCTGTCCCCCGGACACTTCAATCAGCAATGTGTCCACCACTATACGGACCCCACCCCACAAACAAAGGACGATCAGGGACCTGGGGTCAGTGGCAGTGAGCACTCGGTTCAGGGGACAGAGGCACAGGACAACAGGAAAGCTGGGAGGACAGCTGTGTGACAGGGGGAGAATAGGCCCAGGGAACTGACTCTCCAGGAGGCACTCACCAACATCCTGGGAGCATACCACCATTCCCAGGAGACGATGGGTCAGATACTGGACAAGTTGCAGGAGACCCAGCGGCTGCAGGAGGGACAGTACCTGGATATCAGGGAGGACTTGAAAGACATCAACACCACCCTGGTCACCATCGCAGGGGTGCTGGCAGACATGGCCAAAACCATGACGGAGGCAGTGGCACACCAGCAGGCCCCTGACACTAGCCAAACCGATGAATAGCCTTCAACCTCCGCTGCCGCAAGTGGACAGGAGGCCCCGCCACAGGAACAACAGGCAACCAGCACCCTGCCCCTGCAGAAGGAGAACCACCCCACAAACGGTCCCTGCGATCCAGGCAGAAGCCAGAGACTATTGCCAAGACCCCTGCTAGGAAATAAGACTCTCCTGATTGTCACCCTTGTGTCCCACTCTGTCACCCTGTCCACCTTGAACTGCCATTGCTCCAAGTCCTATGCTGCCTTGGACAATGCACCTGTGATACAAATAGACTGGACTTTAAACTGGACTTTCCTCCACCATCACCCCAGAGCATTTCACATCCCCCTCTACTTATTAGCACTTAAATAAACACATTTTCAATAAATACAAGTATGGAGTATGTCAAATGATTGAACTATGTATTAATTTAACAAGCTTTAAACACTGCAATACATATATACAGTAATGTATACATAGGAATGACCTGTAGTTGGCTGCAGTTAACACACCAGGAGTGATAGTGGGGAGCAAATAGCTGAAAATAGAGATGCCAAAGGGTACAGTAAGTGTCCATAGAGGTGGGAAAATCAGCCTGCAGTGACAATGTGAAACACAACACTGCCAATGTAAAGTGAAATTACAGTGCGTTACCTGTGTGTCATTGGAAGTATTGGCGTATTATAGCACTTCTGTTGTCCTCATCCTCTGCTTCCTCATCTTCACTGTCCACAAGGCCACTGCTGCCAGACGCCTATCTCCAGCCTTATCCTCCTGCAGAAAAGGCACCTGGCGACGTAAGGCAAGGTTGTGCAACATACAGCATGCCGCGATGATCTGGCACACCTTCCTGGGTGAGTAGTACAGGGATCCACCTGTTAGATGGAGGCAACGAAAGCTGGCCTTCAGGAGGCCGAATGTCCTTTCTATTTTTCTTCTGGTTCACCCATGTGCCTCATTGTAACATTCCTCTGCCCTTGTCCTGGGATTCCTCACAGGGGTCAGCTCAGTAGTCATGAGAGGTTGGGGTAACCAGAGTCACCTGAAAATATCGAGCAACAATTGTTAGATATACACTAACCCTTAGGGCCCACACCATATGCATACACCAACACCCACTGGGTGGGAACCAGGGCCCACCTATTAGCTACACCCGGTGCCTCTGGAGTTGAGCCATCACCAATGGGATGCTGCTATTCTTCAGGATAAAGGCATCATGCACAGACCCAGGATACTTTGCATTGACATGGGAGATGTACAGGTCCACCAGGCACACTATCTGCACATTCATGGAGTGAAAGCTCTTTCGATTTCTGAACACTTGTTCATTTTGTCCAGGGGGGGACAAATGCAATATGTGTACCATCTATTGCCCCAATAATGTTGGGGATATGCTCCATTGCATAGAAATCTGCTTTCACTGTGGCCAAATCCTCCACTTGGGGGAAAACGATGTAGCTGTGCATGTGTTTAATCAGGGCAGACAACACTCTGGTCAGCACTATTGAGCACATTGGCAGAGAAATTCCTGCTGCCAAGCCCACTGTCTCTTGGAAGGAGCCAGTTGCCAGAAAATGGAGCACTGATAGCACTTGCACAAGAGGGGGGATCCGGGTGGGCTGACGGATAGCAGATAACAGGTCAGGTTCCAATTGGCCAGACAGCTCTGTGATTGTGGCCCTGTTCAGTCTATAGGTGAGGATAATATGCCTGTCCTCCATTGTTGCCAAGTCCACCAGGGGCCTGTACATGGGGTGGCTGTCTCCATCTCCTATTCATTGCGGTAGCAATCTAGGGGGCAAACTGTGAGCAGATAGTCAGTATTCCATATTTCCAAACACTACACTGCATTGCATGTTGTGACTGTAACAGTATCTTGTTGGATAGGCCCAAATGGTGCCTATGTGTTCTGTGACGCAGTTAGGTGCCATGGCCTGCCCCCCCCTGAAATGGCGCCCATCTGTCCTGTATGGAGGGACAGGTGGAAATGAGGTAATTCCGTTGATGCTGTGCTCCCTTGCGGGAGGCGGTCGAGAACAACTGTGCAACTCCTCATTGGATACGATTGGTCCCTATGGGTTACAGTGGCCAATAATGATGCACAACGGTGGTGACGGTATGCACTGCCGCGGACGTTACCCCCATTTCCTATCTGTTCACTCACTTCCTACCTGACCTCCAGATCAACAGGTGTGCATACTGTGAGCATGATGCATGAGGCATAAATGCATGGAGTGCTGTGTTTGAGGGCCTTGGGTGGGGGGGTTGGCATAAGGGCCATGGGCAGCGTGCTGCATGTATGGTGGGCAATGTCTGTGCATAAGGGGATGTGAAGGCTATGGTGGGCCATGAGTGTAACAGGATGGACGGTGTGACTGATACCTTTTCCTATGTGTATTTCTCTGCAGAACAGCGTCCATCAAAAAAAGGCATATGGTGTGCCATCGCCAAGGAAGTGCGGACCCTGGGGGTCTATTGCAGGTGGAGCACCCACTGTCGGAAACGGTGGGAGGACCTGAGATGCTAGGCATAGAAGACTGTGGAGGCCCAGCTGGGGATGGCCTCCCAACGAGGAAGGGGTGCCCTTCGAACCATGACCCCCCTGGTGGCCCGCATACTGGCGGTGGCCTATCCGAAGCTGGATGGGTGCTTGTGGGCATCACAGCAGCCACAAGGGGGTGAGTACAGTGCCCCAATATACTACTTGCATATGGTGGGGTGGCATCCTTGGTGGAGGATGTGGGCCTGTGGGTGCCGTGGGCCAGGCTGGACATTGCAGGGTAGGTCCCATGTTGGGCAGGGTCTGATGTACACCTCCTCCAACCAAGCTAGTAGGCATCCACCACTGGGCAGGGGTCTGTGGGCCTCAGCGATGCTGAAATTGGCATTAGGTATCCCTGTCAATGGGCTGGTGACTAGCATTGTGACTGTTAGTGCAATGCCTAGTGCGTAGGGCTGTTCCCTGTTTGTGTGCGTGTCGTGTACGCCAACAGTGGTGTTGTTGCCGCCATTGACTAAGGGTATCCTTTGTCTCTCCCCCCCTTTTTATTTTGTCACCCTGTCCTTATGTGCATGAGCATCATCTGGCGGAGGTGCAGAGGCACCGACGACAGGGAGAGCTGCATCCCACAGAGCCCAGGAGGCTGAATCCACCGACAGTGAGGGCACCAGTGGGACGGAGGGCGAGAGGAGCACCACGGCGGAGAATGGAGGGGACAGTTCTGACAGTGATACCTCCTCCAATGAAAGCTGCATGGTGGTGGCGGACACCTCTGTGCCAACTCCAATTACAGGTACAGTTGCCACCCTGTACCAGCACCACTCTCCCAGCAGCCCCTCAGCATGTTTCCCATGCCCGCTCACCCAGGAGGGTGGGCATTTCCTTCACCCCAGGAACCTCAGGCCCGGCCCCAGTGAGCCCTGCTACCCTGAGTGAGAAGGGTAATGACCTCCTGTGATCCATCTCTGTTGGGCAGCCAACCAATGTGAATGCCATCCAGGGGCTGGCAGGCCATTTGCAACAAACAAATGCATTCCTGGAGTGCATTCACTCTGGAATGGCAGCTCTGGCCTCCTCCCTGATGGCAGCCATTGTCCCTGTTTCCAGCCTCCCCCCTCCTACGTCCTCTGCCCAATCCCATTCCCCTTAACCCCAACATATTCCAAGCACACAGGCAGACCAGCATGCACCCAGGACAACACACAGGAGTGGTTCAGGCAAACACAAGCAGCACACATCATCCCACAGGCACTCACACAAACACCATACAGAATCAGACATACCAATCAGACCTCCACTGTGTCCCTCCTCGTCGTCCACCTCCCTCCCAATTGCATCTACACTCACACCTGCATGCACTACATCCTCAATCACTGCCACCATCATGCCTATCACTACACGCCCCTCATTGGCAGTCACTATCCCCACATCCATGCACACGTCCCCTGCGTCACTCCCACTGTGTCTGTGCCCCCTCCTCCCAAAGTACACAAGCACAAGCACTCAGACACCCAACAGCTATCCATGTCACAACAGCATCCAGCCCATGCGCCTGCACCCAAACACAGCAGACAGACACCTCCTACAACCTCTTCCTTTTCATCCACTCCCAAACCCTCACCCTCTTCCCACCAATATGTCCCTAAGAAGCTTTTCCTCACCACCTTTGATGTCTTCCCTACCACTCCTCCTGCGTCCTTCTCGTCGGGTCAGGGTCATCAGAACCCAGGCAAGCACCTCAGCCACCCAATCCACGGCCACAGTAGTGTCGACAGCTACTGCAGGTAGGAGAGGATCCCGGGCACCAGGCAGCAACACTGACAGTGTGCCTGCACCAGGTGCATCAAGGAAGGGCAAGGACGCACAACCAGCTGCGACAGGGAAGGGCAAGGGACATTCCTCGGCTGCTGACAGGAAGGGCAAGGGGCCTGCACCAGCAGGCAGGAAGGACATGAGGCCTGGTGCTGGGACTCATTCACTCTGCAGGGGAAGGCTGGAGCCTCCACCCACCACTGCCAACACCACCACTAGCACCACCACTAGCACTGCCACCAGCATCACTGCCAGCAGCAGCAGCCCCAGTGGGCAGCCATCTGAGGCTGCAGGGGATGGGCTGAAGCCTCCCCCTATCACTGCCAGCACTGCAACCAGCACCGCCACTACCACCACTGAGCAGCCGTCACTTACGGCGGAGAATGTGTAGTCCAGCCTCCATGGGCTGTTGCGTGTCCTTGCCCCTGCAAATCCAGTGGGTCTGACATCCAGGTGAGATACTGTGACCTTTTACTCCCTAAGACCTGCACAATGCCCCCTCCAGAACCAGTGGAAGAAGCCATCCACTCACCACATCCTTCCCAGGATAAAGCACACTAGGCGCAAGGCCCCCTCCAAAACCAGTGGAGAAGCCATCCACTAGAGAGATTGTGGCCTTGCACTCCCCATTGGACGCCCCAGGATCAAGCAGTGGGCAAAAAAAACACTTGAGAGACTGTGGCCTTGCACTCCCCAGGACCAAGCAGTGAGCAAACCACCCACTAGAGAGACTGTGGCCTTGCACTTCCCAGGACCAAGCAGTGGGCACACCACCCACTTGAGAGACTGGACCTTGCACTCCCCAGGACCAACCAGTGGGCAAACCACCCACTTGAGAGACTGTGGCCTTGCACTCCCCAGGACCAAGAAGTGGGCAAACCACCCACTTGAGAGACTGTGGCCTTGCACTCCCCAGGACCAAGCAGTGGGCAAACCTCCCACTTGAGAGACTGTGGCCTTACACTCTCCAGGACCAAGCAGTGGGCAAACCACCCACTTGTGAGACTGTGGCCTTGCACTCCCCAGGACATCACACAGGGTATATAGCCCCCTCCAGGACCAATGGTGTTGTATCATCTTCCGGCTGAGGTGCCCCCCATTCCCTGTCCCCCTGAGGTGCCTGTGTATTTTCAACCTGATGACCCTGCAGTGTTCTCTCCTTGTTGTTGCAGGGGTGAGGTGGGGCCTTGGCCTATGTGATGAGGGCCTGTGGCCCAAGGACATTGAGGACTGGGCAGTGTCCCTCCATTTGTAGATATGCATATACGTTTGTATTTTGATGCACTTATTCATGTTATTTTATCATATTACACTCACTTTCTTCCAATCATTTTGTCTTTGCATTATTCCTGAGGGCTACGGGGTGGATCTGTAATGTTTGTGCATCTGGTTGTATGCATGGTGTTGGGGTTGGGGGTGTTGCGTGTTGCATGTGTGTGTGTGTGTGTGGGTGTGTGTCACTCTCTTTTTCCTCCCCCTCCCTTTTGTGCCAGGCGGCAGTACTGACCGTTGTCATCTTCGCCGGCGTTGCTGCTCATAATGCAGGAAAAGGTAGATGAGCATGGGAAATATGTGCGGCTCAGGCTCCATGGCATTGTGGTTGTTCCCTGAGTGTCCAGAGGTGAGTCCTTTGACTAGTGTTTTGTTTCCGTTGTGCTTTTGATGTCGTTGGTACCACCCCGGAAAAGGTGGTGGATAGGCCTGTTGTAATATTGTGGGCGGTACATTGTTTTTCGCCTGGCTGTTGGTGGTTACCACCATGATGCTTGTTGATACCGTAGTGGTGGTTGGTGTGTTAAAGTGGCTGTCTGTGTGAGCAGTTTCCTGGTCATAATTCAATTTTTGTTACTGGCGACCTGTTGGTGGTATTACCGCCGCTTTATCACTGAATGCCAGGGTTGTAACGAGGGCCTCAGTGTTTAAGGAGTTGACATTTTATGAAGTGCTATGTCCCAGTTATAGATGTTGAGGAATCTGTATGATATATGTGACAAGGATCACTGAGACCTGACTAATGAATACACTAGTCGAAGAAAGTTGTAGGGAATCTAAAATAATAACAGAAATGCAAGTAAAAAGATATCATGAGTGATGACATGATTGTGACAAAAGATTTCTCCATGGAAGAATTACATATGCGATGATACAACATACAAATGAGAATCAATAACAGTGAAGACATAGACATATACATACCAAATACATATTTTAATTGTAAATTAAGAAATCTCTGACAACAATTGATTTGTTTTTTAAAATGTACTAACTCTTCTAGAATGCCATATAATGGGCATAAGGGGGATGGAGGAGAAGAACTAGCTCTTTCAAACTTTTCAAAAGTCTGCAAACATTTTGTTGACCAATGCTTGTTTGCAGTTGCATTTAAAAGTAATAATATATTAAAAAATCTTTATCTCTGGAACCCTCCAGTTGATTTTGCTCATCTAAGTTTCAAAAATGCATACAAATATGCTCTATTTTTATAAATTGGTATCCTGGTTCTTTCATATTGTGTGATTGATTTTGTTGTTTGGTACTGATAAATGCATTACACTTAGGGCCTGATGTATCAAAGATTTTTCCATTTGAAAAAGGTACGAATCGCAATATTTGGCCATTTGCACACTTGTTTTGGAGTCTGACGCAGGATGGGTGTCTGTCTCCCCTGCACTGGCACATGCTGTGGCTGCTGGGCCTGGCCCACCTGCAACGACAATATGCAGCATGTCAGTTATGTTTGTTACAATTAAGGTCACACAACGGTAATAAAGGTACAGGTACTTCTCTTCACTGTGTTGTGGGTGTTGTGTTCTTCTGTGTGTCGCTCTGTCTCTTACATTGTATGTTCTACTTTCAGCTCTGGGTTGTGGACTACCACTCCTATAAGGCATTGTTGTGCTGCTTCAAAGATGTGGAATGGACTACTTCTCACAATGTTTTACATTACTTGCTAATTCCTAAGGGGCTTTTGTGCATACACACATGGGATTACAATTCAATATTGCACTTACCTTTGCTGGTACTTGGTGTGCCGGAGGTATCAATCTCTGTGACCCCACTGACTGCTTCCGGGAGGAGTGTGGACTCCACTAGGTCCTCTATCGGGGTGGAGGGTGTCTCTGTGGGTGGTCCGCCTCCTGTGCTCCTGGCCTCTTGCAGTTGTCTTGCCACCGTCTCCTTGGCACGGGACCGCAGGTCATACCACCTCTTCTTAATTTCTTCTACAGAGTGCTGTGCCACTCCAACGGCGCAGATCTTTGTCTGGATATCTGCCCAGAGTCTGCGTTTTTCACTCTCAGGCACCTGGAGTGAGTTTTGCCAAACAACCGGTCATGGCTCCGGACCACCTCCTCTGTCAGCACCTCCAGCTCTTGCTCACTGAACTTCAGCTTGCGCTTCCTTTCTCCCTTCTCCTTTCCTTGGGCAGAGGTGTCCATGGTTGTTCTTGTGTGCTGCCTTCTTCAGAGTGTTGCTCAGGGTGGCTTGGCTGACTCTCTCTGAGTGCTGGTTTGGGTGTGGCACTTGAAACTGCCTGGGATGACTTACTTCCTGCTTATGATGTCACCAGGCTCCTCCAGGTGTGTGTTCTCACAATTTGCGATTTTCAATTACCGAATCACAATTTGCGAAAATGCAAATTGCGATTCAGTATTTGGGCCTCGCAAACCACAAAGAGCGATTTTTAAGAAATCGCTTATTCCGAATCGCAATTATGATACATGGCCTATTGCGACTCGGAAATAGCAATTTCTTAAAAATCGCTATTTGCGATTCGCAAGGCCATTTCATGATACATCTGGCCCTAAGTTCCTTTGTTAAGCCTTGCCACTTGAAGCCATCACTACCCAGGGTTGAGTTAAAGGTGATACAAAAAACCCTGACTGGACATACAGCAGAATTTCAGCATATACTCCAAGCTCAGACCCCTCAGCCATATTATATAATACACCCAAATACTTACAAATACTTTACAAATTGCCTCTAAGTTACGCCTGACTGCTTTTGAGCCAAGCTACCAGTAGATTAAGCTTGAATGTAGTGACTTTTGTAATTCACTGAGTGTGGCTATTGCCTGAGCAGGGTTAATACCCCACCTACCAACAACCAAATTTCTCATGAATTTGTTCTCTTTTGAACCAGACATAGAGGCAGGATTAAAGTTTATGTGCCTTCTGCCCCAAAAAATGTAATGGGTAGTTGGCAAGATGGTCAAACCACTTGTTTATCAGGGATAATACCTTCCTTGAACAAACTCAGTAACCTTGAGAAACTACCATTCAGCAGATTTAGGTACCTTATCTTTGCCAGTGGCAGGGTCTGATTGCAAAAAAATTACTTTACAAAACGTTATTGTGGCACTCCATGTCATAAAAGTGCAAAAAAAAGCTAAAATAGCATTTAGACAAATCAAATTGATATAGAGCCTTGCACAATATAAAATAAGCAGACATATCTAAAACCTTCCCGATAAAAAGCATCCGCTATTTAAATATGATGAGACATCAAGGTTTCCAAATAGGAGTGGTCATGTAATGCTGCGTTGACTGACAACTCCTAGGAAATTAATCTAAGCATGTTACAATACCAAGAGAATTTTTCTACAAACCCGGCTGTTGGAAATGGGATCTTTGGTCAGCAATCAGCTTAATCCCTGTCCAAGCAAGGACCCTCATTCTAGTCAGGGTAAAGGTGAATCACCCTCAGCTAACCCCCGCTCATCCCCTTGGTAGCTTGGCACAAGCAGGAAGGCTTAACTTGGGAGTGCTAGGTGTAAAGTATTTGTACCAAAACACACATTAACTTAATGAAAACACTATAAAATGACACAACACAGGTTTAGAAGAAAAGAAAATATTTATCTAAACAAAACAAGACTAAAACGACAAAATAATCCAACATACACAAGTCAAGTTATTAATTAAAAAGCAAAAAGAGTCTTAAAACCTTTTTGTAAACAAATAACTGACTGTTAGCATTGAAAAGTGCCTGGGACGCATCAAAATAACATGAATGTGTGTATCGAAAAAGGTAAGCGATGTGTCAATTCCTCACCGCAAGCAAGCTCGTGTGTCGTTTCTCCTTCTCCGGTCAGACCGGAGTGCGTCGTTATTCCTCCCTGCAGTGGAGTAATATGTCATTTTTCCATGCCCAGCAAGGTTTGCGTCAAAAATCCTGCCACATGGTGATAGCAAAACTGCGGTATGTGGGTTGTGATGTTACCAGCCTCCGTCAGGGATGCAGCACATTGTTCCTCCAGCCGCATGCGTCAATCTCCCAGCCGTGAAGCATCGCTTTTAGCCACTGAGCCAGCGGAGCATCGTTTCTTCAGCCGCTTTAGGAGGTTTCATCGGAAATTTCCCCGAACAGCGGTCTGTGCTTGGATTTTCAGGCTTGGTCTGCCAGCTTCACCTGTCAAGGCCTCAGGAACTGGACAGTGCACCACTTGGCAGGGCAGGTGTCTCAGCAGAGAGTCCAGGTGCTGGCAGGGGACGTCTTTGATGGCCCTGAGACTTCAACAACAGGAGGCAAACTCAGGACAAGCCTTTGGAGATTTCGTCACAAGCAGGAATGCACAACAATGTCCAGTCTTTACCCCTTTTCACCAGGCAGAAGCAGCAACTGCAGGATAGCTCCACAAAGCACAGTCACAAGCAGGGCAGCACTTCTCCTCAGCTCTTCAGCTATTCTCTAGGCGGATGTTCCACTTCATGTCCAGAAGTGATCTAAAGTCTGTGGTTTTGGGGGCCCTTCTTATACCCATGTTGCCCTTTGAAGTAGGCTTACTTCAAGGAAAAGTCTCTCTTGTTTGTGAAATCCTGCCTTGCCCAGGCGAAACCCCAGACACACACCAGGGAGCTTGAGAATGTATTCTGTGAGAGCAGGCACAGCCCTTTCAGGTGTAAGTGACCACTCCTCCCCTCCCTCCTAGCACAGATAGCTCATCGGGATATGCAGGCTACACCCCGGCTCCCTTTGTGTCACTGTCTAGAGAGAGGTGCAAACAGCCCAACTGTCAAACTGACCCAGACAGGGAATCCACAAACAGGCAGAGTCACTGAATGGTTTAAGCAAGAAAATGCTCACTTTCTAAAAGTGTCATTTTCAAACACACAATCTTAAAACCAACTTTACTAAAAGATGTATTTTTAAATTGTGAGCTCTATCCCTCCCAAAGAGAATCTACGCTTTAATCATATTTAAAAGCAGCCCTAATGTTAACCTATGGGAGGGATAGGCCTTGCAACAGAGAAAACTGAATTTGGCAGTATTTCACTGTTATGACATATAAAACACATTAGTATATGTCCTACCTTAACCATGCACTGCACCCCACCCATGCAGCTACCTAAGGCCTACCTTAGGGGTGTCTTACATGTAAGAAAAGGGAAAGTTTAGGCCTGGCAATTGGGTACATTTGCCAAGTCGAATTGGTAGTTTAAAACTGCACACACACACACACACACTGCAGTGGCAGGTCTGGGGCATGATTACAGGGCTACTAATGTGGATGGCACAACCAGTGCTGCAGGCCCACTAGTAGCATTTGATGTACAGGCCCTGGGCACCTCTAGTGCACTGTACTAGGGACTTACCAGTAAATCAAATATGCCAATCATGGATGAACCAATTACATACACATTTTGTATAGAAGCACTTGCACTTTAGCACTGGATAGTAGTGGTAAACTGGCCAGAGTAAAAAAAACAGCAAAAAAAGAGTCCAGCACACATCAACAACCTTGCAATCAGAGGCAAAAAGTTAAGGGAAACCACACCAAGGATACCAAGTCTAACACTGGCATTACAGCTCATTCTATAGCCAGAAGCATCATGCACCCACCACCATTATTAAATAACCAAATAATATGCGTAGCATAAAATCCGATAGCAATGTGCAACATACAACTTTGCTAGATAAAAAACAAAGGGCCACATGTAGCAAAGTTCCGATTTGCGAGTCGCAAATTGCGAGTCGCAAATCTGAATGTAGGATAGTGTCTTTGACACTATTTGCAACTCGCAAGGGGGTCGCAAATGCCCACCTCATGAATATTCATGAGGTAGGTCGCAATTTGCGACCCCCTTGGGAATGGCGGCTCTCACAGGGATGGTGGCCTGCTGGAGACAGCAGACCACCATGTCTGTGACTGCTTTAAAAAAAAAAAGCATTTTTTTTTTTTTTGTAATGCAGCCCGTTTTCCTTAAATGTTTTATTTTTTCAGAGACATTCACAAAGGGGAAGGGGTGTCAGGGGGACCCCCTCCTGTTTGCGAATGTGTTACCACCAGTGTGACACTGGTGGTAACTGCAATTGTTTTGCGACCGCATTTACCACAAAACAATCCTACATCACCCTGCGAGTCGCAATTAGGAAGGGAACACCCCTTCCTAATTGCGAGTCGCAATCCCGTTTTGTGATTCGGTAACAATGTTACTGAATCGCAAAACTGAGTTTGTGCATCGGGAAGTGCTTTTTGCAGCCAGATTCGCTGTTTGAGAGATGCAAAAAGCATTGTGCATGTGGCTCAAAATGTTGTACAAGTCATAACCAAACATATATCAGATCCATATCATCCCACCACCCTCTTCCTTATGCACCAGACCTTGAATAAATAACTAGAGACAGCTAAGACAATGGGCTGGTCAGTATTCATCCTCAAACCTTTTCATGCCTCAGAACAGCGAGTAAATCCAAATTGCAACAGGCTGGAATTACCAAGCAGATTTATACCTCCTATAGACTGGACAAAAAAAGAGAACATTTGCCTCTGTCTCTTCTCCCTGACCACATGATGGGCACTAGCTGTTCACCATCAACTGCCCCCTGACTCAACTTACTTGCGAAGGAACAAATTGGGAGGTTACCATGCCTAAATTGTAGATATAACTTAATTGTCAGAGCTGGCTGAATTACATCAAGGCATCTTTCCAAACAGTTAAAGTCCTTAAAACATAAGTTCCCTTGGGAATGCACCCTTAACAAGTTAGAAAACGTATAACCCCTGTAACACTTAGTAAGTTCAGCTTGTGAGATGGAATGACAGGCCTCTCCCGTATTGTCCCACAAATTGCTCTTCCTCACATATTACAAAGTGAACATGACATATCTCAACCAAGGTAATATGCTCACCCCGGCAATCCCTAGAACTTCCTCCAGATCAGATCTATAAGAAATTAACTCCAGAGTTGTCAACATTTTCCACCAAAAGCGTATAGGCCTAAGTCTAATGTTCACTACCAGAGGTCTCACACCCAAATCCAAACGAAGGGGCAACCGAGGGATACTGGCTAGAAGACTCAACTGCTGTGGCATAAGCCTATTGTCAATGCTTATAAGCTCTTCCAGTGGCTTATGTTCCAGTAGCTTGGCCCCATACATGGGTGCGCCTACAGCTTGCATTTTATATATCTCAATTGCGGGGCTTGAACAATGACCCCTTGTGCACCTTCGAGAGCCCACCCATGAACCGACCCACCCTCAATCTTTGTCTTTCCATATGGAAATGGCAGTACATCCGTTTACTGAGAATAATACCTAGATATTCAAAGATTGAGACCCTCTCTAATGGAATCCCGTTCAATGTGGGTTTTCAGCATGTAATCCTTGTGGGGTTCCGAATCATACATTTTGCCTTACTCCCATTGATTTCTAAACCCCTTTCCCTACAAAAAGGGTTGAAACTGTTGAGTACCTGTTGAATTCCCATAGAGGTCTATGAGAGTAGGAGGGTATCATCCACAAACACAAGAGCTGGTACCTTAACGTTTGCTAACTTAGGGGCATCATTGCTTGTGGCTGACAAGCATTCAACTAACCTGTTAACATACAAAGAGAATAACACAGGTGTCAGCACACAACCCTGTCAAACCCCTTTTTGAAATTGGGAGAGGATGTGAGAGCTCTCCTAGTCGGCCACAGTGAACCTGCGCAAAGTTCCCTTCATGGAATCATTGTAAAATATCACACTAATAGAGGGAAATCCCTAAGATGAACAAAAATGTGCCAAAGCTTGTCCCTAGGGGGCAAATCAAGGGCAGAGGGTAGATCAACAAAAATCAGATACAGACTACCTCGTTCCAGGACAACAGACTTCTGATAAAGTAGCTGTAGCCTAAACATTTGATCAATGGTCTAGGTGCGTTTGTGAAAGCCTGCTTGAAATGGACTAAGAACATTCAAGTCCTCCATTCAGTCTTGAAACCTCTTAAGAATCTCTCTAGAAAATATTTTTTTCATGATGTCAATCAGACTAATAGGCCTGTAATTACTGTGTAGCAAGGGGGGTCTTTTTTAAAAATAGGAATAATCTCCGCTCCTAACCATCTATGCAGAATAGGTATCCCTTCCATGATGGCATTAAACACAATGCCTAAATACGGACCCCAAACTTCAGGTGCAATGTGAAAAAGGCCTCGGAATTTCATCCATTCCTGGTGCCTTCCCAGGGGCAATTGAATTAATAAGCCTCTCAACTTCCTCAAGGGCTATAAAAATAAAATCCCCCCCGACCCTGGCATGGGAGGATCCCCCCATGTCTAACTGCTTCAATATCTCTTCCCCTCAATCTTCCAGCCCAATTCCCTCTCTATACAAGGAGCAAAAATGTTTTTTCCACATGTTCCCAAATATGTTGTTCTCAATACGAGGACACGACTTTGGTTGACCAGTGGCTACTATGCACCGAACTGCTTTAGCAGTAAACAGAGACTCCCACTTTTCATGTTCCCATTCTCTTCTGGGACAATTGACAGCATATTTGTAGGCTGTCCTAGCTAAACAGATCAAGCCACTATCTTTAGATCTTAAGACCTTTAAGAGAGAGAGCTTAGCTGCTTGACACTTGCTATTAAGTCAGGTCAAGTTGCTTTACCTCTGGTCCTGGGTCAAATCTCTGCAACAATAAAATTACCCAGAGTAGCTGTCAAGTTGTGATGAATGGCGGCCACTATTGCTCTTTGCCGTGGGTCATCTTCAATTCCAGTAACCTCACAGAATTCTTCATGCACAGCTCCAATTGTATTATACAATGCTTTGATAGTGTCAGATGATTACTCCAGTTCTCTCCATTTAACTCTCTGCTGATTTGGGACCAGTATAAGCCAATCATCCAACCAGGCAGATAGCACTCCTGTGGCCTTATTGAAAGGAAGCATTAACTCTAAGGCGAGGACATTGTGATCACTATCCTATCTGAATATAACCTCCATATCCACTGTGCAAGGTCACAACCCTATATCCGCCATAATATAATCTGTTAAGAAAGTCTGACCAGCACGTTTGTAAGTGTGGGTCCCCTGGTGGTCAGACTTAGTTTGCCCAATACAGGCATGTAGTGCAAAGTTTAGTGTAAGCACATTCATTTGTAAGGCTAGTGGAGTCCACTTTATAATTGGGAAATGAGTAGTCTTGAAATAGCACAGATCTTAACTTCCATACGCAATGTATGATCTCGCTCCCCAACCAAAGGCTCAAATTGGCAATTAAAATCGCCTGACACTACCCTCTATGCACTCTCTGATAGTGTAGAAAAAAATTATTCTAGCTGCTCCACCACACCTGATTTACAGTTCAAACTAACTGGTCTTGAATAGACATTAATCAAATACAATTCTAAGCTAGTGGAAAAAGTAATTAAAAGGCAAAGGATGTTTTTTTTGGAACAGACTTCCAGTGGATCAACCCTACAACTCAGCTGGGTAGCAACCCAAATTGAAAGACCCTCCCTTGCAGTCTTTCTTGCCTTCCCCCTACTGCTTCTTACTGAAAAACCACAAATCCTGGATGCATATGATTTTTCGTATGAAAGAAGGAATCCTGTAAAAGTATCTGCAGTTTGCAGGGCATGGTTTTCAACTACTCCAGAATACGTTTTCTTTTGAAAGTGAGTATAGTAGCTATAGCAAGGTAGTAGTATTATATGGTATGACTGGGGGTCTTACCATGTAATACTAGCATGTTTCCCTGAAGTGGACCTCTGATTCACACTAGTAAACCTTAGCTCAGTCCTGGTAGAGTGGCAAAGGGCAGTCAGGCTACTTAGAGGAACATGTGTTAAGCATGTCACAACATAAACATGGATGATAAGTAATTGACACAAATCAAAAATAATCTGACACCAATTTATAAAAATAAAGCAATTTTTTATATTTATTTAGACACTAAAATAAAGTTGATACATTGCAGGTAACTGGAGTTATTGATTTTAGAGTACTAAATATATCAGTACTTTGGAGAGCTGTCAAACTCTATCATTGTGGTCAATGAGAGAAAACACTGTATGCAATTGATCACTTAAGGAGTATGTTCTGTGGAACCCACTTGGTGTTAAGGTCTTGTGGGTCCCTAGACCAAGTCTCAACAGGCAATATTTTGTTACCTTGCAGAGGGAGTACAGGTGTAGAGGTGCTCTGGCTGTCCTTTGCACTGAGGGGATCCGCTGGAGCTGTAAAAATTGCAGCACTTGACAAAACCACACATGGAGATGTAGTTACACTCTAACCTCAGAGAGTAGAGGTCTTTGGGGTCCTAGGACCAAGGTTCAACAGCTGGATATCTTCAACCTGGCTCGGTCTTGCTTGGTGTCTCCAGATGCAGGGATAGCTAACAGCTGTCAATCACAAGGGGAGGTCGCTCCAAAGATGCTTTGCCACAAGATCAATCATACCTCTTCCAGGATGCTTGGGCACAATAGCTGGGTTATTGCTGATGTCAGTCGCTGTGAGTTGCTCTCAGACTGGAGATGTCACCAAATGGGTTGATCACCCTACTGGTGATCACCAAGCCTTGGCGTGGAAAATGTAGTCCACAGTTACTTCAGCGGCTGGAGTGCAACAGGAGTAGAGTAGCTTGGAAAAACCTCAGCTACCTCTCTGTGTTTGCAGGAGACTACTTCTCTTCAGGCTCACTCTTGACAGGCCCAGTGGTTCGCAAATGCTTGTCACATAGCACCTTGATTTTCCTGCAGCCAACAGGGGGCTCACCCCACCAGTCCAGGGGAGTCTGTTCCAGTTTCTTGCATCCACTGGAGTCCCGCCAGCTGGGTGCAATGAGCTTTTGCCATCTGTACTCGCCAAACACATGATTCCAGTATATTGCCTCCTACTTAACACTGAAACTCCTGTGTCATCCAAGTTTCTTGTAAAAAGCAAATATCATACTGTTCAATGAAGGTACCCCAATCAGGTCAGGCCAGCTTGTTCCTTAGGCCTGCAGCAGTCTATGAGGCTAGTTTGAAAGGCTTTGTAGGCTTTTTTCCTTATACAATTTATGACATTTCCCCCAGGGTAGACTTTTTCTCTATAAACCACTTATCTCCACCTGCCATTTTGAAGCCTGTAGTTGTTTAAGAAGCAGTTTCACAAAGATTAGGGCACCCAACTAAACCAGAAAGGCAGAATTAAGTGCTAATATAGGAATACCAGGACACTTCTGTGCCCTGCTCTGAGAGATAGGGCTCTTCCCAACATTATACTGATTAACCTCAGAGAAGGTCCAGCCTCTCTTTAAACCTGTCCAACTTAACACTTTTCTTCAACTTGTGGGAAAAAGGGGAGCTGATGCCTAAAGATCAATCCACCTCATCCAGGACGTCAATCTGAATAGAGGTAGATATCATATGTTTAGAATGGTCAATCTGTGTAGGGGGAGGGAAATTACCCCTGAGAACTCTCCTTTTGTGGGTGGCCCTATAAAAGTACCCCAAGCGAAGTGCACGAATGGAGGAACCTATCTCCTGTTTTCTTGGACTGAATGATAGAATATTATGGACCAGTCACGGATCTCTGAAATTTACAATTACACAATCATCGGGCCGGTCAACAGGACCCGGCCCAATCCAGCTGACTCTTCGGGTCATATTAATATTACTGGCCAGGTCCAATAGAAGGTAACTGGTCCTAACAAACCTATGTATGCATTTGTTGTATAGCTCTTGCTGTGACTCCCATTGACTCCCCTTCAATTTGGGAAACCCAGCCAGAACCACAACATAGGTACAAGAGGCTAACAGGAGGTTGATAGCAGGGAGAGTCATGCCACCCTCATTCTCGGGCTCCATTTGGATATCCACTGGCCTAGGCAAAACACCAACACTCTCCTGGCATGAGCCTTGCTCCCCTCTGATTATACCTGATTGTGAACTGAACAGCAAGCAACCAGAACCTCCCTCCTGCCCCTCCCCTTCACATTGCTATTCAGGGATTTAATCCCATCATTATTATTAGCACGTGTGAGATCTACCTCTGCCCCATGTCCTTTTTGCACCCCCCTCGAACAAGCAGAATTTATTGCAGTCCTATTAGCAGTCTCCAGTGACGACAACTGTTCCACCAATGGCAGTAGCTCAGCCGCCAAAACAGCCTTAATTGAGCCAAAAAGTCCCACCGAAGCACTGTTACCCATTGTGGCGGGTGGACCTCCCCTCTTCCTCACGGGCATTCAGACGTATGGAGTGATGTTGCTTGGGACCAATGCCTCCCTTTCTGCCTATCTTATGGGATAAGATGCCTTGAGCTTTTTTTTCCCACAGGACTCGGAACTGTGCTGAAAGCCTTTGGGAGACAGTCTGTAGCAGTATCCAGTCTTGGTGTGTCTGTAGCACTCTGAAGCACTTCCTGAGATTCCACCCTGTCCAAAATGGCCAGACTAGTAGAGGCAGGGAACTGGAGGCCAATGGATACACTACTCTCCTATTGGCTTAGGGACAAGCGTCTTACATTAAAACTTGGGAGGTTTTCCATGGGTGAAGCATGGGCATCCATCCACCCATGGATTTTGGCACATTCTAGATTTCTAAAGACTTGTAAACTTGGGAACGCTTGAAAAAAATCTAAGCCTTCCCAAGTCAGGCATAACAGAGAGCAATATCTTTATTTCTCCTCATTAGTTCCTCTTTCCGCATATACAGCATTCTGCAGCACGTATAGGAAGAGGAAAATGCTTCTAAGGAGCTTTGGCCATGGGTACCCGCCGAACACATGGTTCTAGTATATTGTCTCCTACGTAAGTGTCCTATCTTTGCACTGCGGTGGAGTCCAAAGTCCTGCTGTTGGTGACAATGTCTTCTCTCTGTGCCTCTTCTCATATTCGAAGTCAGAACTGAGGTTCTGGTGCCAGGGGAGACACTTAAATCCTAGTTTAGGGGGCATTAACAGTGTGAGGGACAGTGGCCAAAGGGCTACTGGTCCCTGTGCCTAGCCCACCCCTGTAGTGACAACATCCTGTGTGTGGATATCACTATGCTTCCCAGAATGCTCTATTTTAGGCTCTTCCAACATGGCAGAACCCTCCCTGGGCTGTACAGATGTCCTAGCCCACCTCAGTGGTGTGTCTAGCCTTTTGGGGGTGTATGCCTACTGAATATCTGATTTTTCCACCTGCCGGCTTGGACAGGGTGGGAAGGGCTTTGTACTTGAGTGGCGTACAAGAGATTACATATGAAGGGCAGTAAAAATCCTTTGAAGCTCACCACCTTGATTACTGTAATCACTAGCTATCCTGGGAGGGAGAAGGTGCAAGTCATTGCCAATTAGGTTTACCAATCACAGTACAATTTAAAGGAATGTGCACTGGCACTTAAGTCTGGCAAGCAGCAAAAAAAGTGGAGGGTGACCATCCAAAAAAGTCTAAACCTTTCTCTTGCTTCTTTACACCAACTTCAGCTTCACGTCTTTCACCTTTCCACTTGGTATACTCACCTGTTCTGTGGTACTCAGTGAGTCAATTTCTGTCTCCCCTATTACTGTCAGAGTCTTGAAAAGAACTGGAAGACTAGAATACCTATATGACCCAGCTTTTTTTATGTTGCGGTCCTGCAAACTGTAGTCACCTCAGTTTGACTCGTGAATAGATGGGGGTCCAGTCCTTTACTTTTACTCTCTGTTTCTTTAACTCTCCTGTACAGATTTTCTTTATCAGAACTCTCAGTCACATTTTTGTATTGAATTGCAGTATGATGACTCGTAATCCCAAAGTGTCATGGTCCACAGATGTACAATTTCAGAAATTATTTTAGGTGTTTCCTTTTTGGGTTCTTAAATGAGAACTGCTTCATATAATCTTCTTTTCTGTGGTATTTAGAGCATCCTCTTCTCTCTGCCATTTTTACTGTCAGAGTCCTGAAAAGAACTGGAATAACAGCTATCAAAATACTTGTACCAATTCAGCTTTTTTATGTTGCAATCTCTCAAACTATAATCCCCTCAGATGCACTCCTGAGGTGATGGAAGTCCAGTTCTTCTGTTTTACTCCAGGTTCCTTTTAAGTCTCTTTTACAGATTTTCTTTATCAGAACTCTCAGTCTCATTTTTTGTACTGAGATGCAGTTTGGTGGCTCATAATCCCAAGGCATAATGGCCTACAAATGTAGATGTGTCAGAAATTATTTTAGGTAATTACCATTTGAGTTCTTAAATTAGTACTGCTGCATCTCCTCTAAGTTTGCTCATAATGATTGAGGAAACTGTTTCAAAATGTCCCATTGTGTCATTCCTAAATCTAGATCTGGTGCAACACTGTGCCTATTTGTACTTGACTTAGTATACCAGGTAGTATCACCAATGAGGGTGTGCCATGCATACTAGTGTAGATATACACAAACATCCTTCGCCAGATGTTGCACTCCTCTATGGGTGACAGCTCCTGCATGTAGTGAAGTTCCTGCCGGATGTTCTCTGCCCACTATGCTCTGCAATACATGCTCCCCAAGTCACTTATATAGGCTATAAATTCTGTGGATTAGTAAAAGGTGTATACCTGGCCAGAACGGACCTGTGGACATTTTTGAGGGGGGCCAGTATGATATTCTGAGTTGTTTGAAGTAAGTGACCACCAAACAAGTTTTGGTGTTTTTGGTAGGTCAAGGGCGCAACTAGGTCATGATATGCTTTGTATTCTGTAGGAATGGCAGCAGATTTATGTGTGTGAAAACAGCCAGTGAAGGCATCTACAGGATAAGACTCCACCAATGAGCAAAACATTTAAAAGGCATGTGCAGCATGTGAATAAACCACAAACATTACTTCACTTCCTGCATGGGGGACACCTCACTCTTTGAGATGTTGTGTAAACGTTGCCCTACAATTAGCTCTATCATAACAGGAGATGCCATAATTAGTGAAATGATTCAATTAACATGAGATCCAAAAATAATCTAGAAAAATATGTGGGGGATACCCTTTTAAGATCTAAGCTTGGACAAAAACCTACAGAAATTAGGGGTTACATTTTTAATCTGAAAGAGGGTAACAGTATTAAAATGGATGTCTCCATATATTTGTAATAATTTGATTTTTTTGAGTTTTTAAATAAATACTTCTCAAGAAACCAGATAAGTTGAGCAATGCAGACATTACACACCAAATGCAATGATTTGCACATCCCTCCAGAGCTGAAAGGGTCAGAATTCTAAATCCCTGTTGCATGGTCTTAATTCACAGCACCAACATAAATTAAAAATCCAGTTGGTCTGCAATCCATACACAAGCCTTTGAGAAATACTGTGTTGGTATTTTATTTTGGTCATATTTATACCCTCTGAATATGTTCAGGGACACAGGGAAAATCCAATCCCTCTTTCATTATTGATAAACACACTCAAATTAGCACTAAGAAACATGTGATTAAACTTCTAAATCTCATCTAGTATATTAAATATTTATGATTACCACATAGAATACAAAAATAAATGAAAAGATGCAGAACTACATCATTACTCCATAATGTTTATTGATTGCACTCCATGTAAGGGACTACTGACCTAATGAAGGATTAATTGTCATATGGGCTGAAGGAAAATAAGGCATAATTAGAATTATAGAGGTGAAATAATTTTTGAAACAATATGTAAATTAATTTTAAAAAGTTCAGGTAGAATGGTATCTAAAGCCCTGAAAAACTCCTGTTGTTTCTCAGATGAAATGCAATGACTGTGTTTCCTATTATATTGCAATTACAAGAAGGAAATAAAGCCTATCTCCCCGTTCTCTGTGTTGTCTTCATAAAGCTGGACTGCAGTAATGTTCTTCTCGACACATGTGTAACTATAACAGGTGAATTTCTATGGTTTTGTGTGTTTAAATTGTGAGCCTAACTATAACGTCCCTGTAACTTTTGTTTTTTTAAGAGAATTTCTATGTTTTTCAATACTATTTCCTAACCATAACATCCCTGTAACCTTTTTTTTTAAGTGAAGTTCTATTTTTTTTAAACATATAGTTATTTTCATTAGTATCAGTTAAACCAACCTGCACCCAGGCCCTGAGGCCAAGACCCCTATAAGCACTTTGGCCATGCGTGGTGGGGGTGGCCTGCAAGGCCATGCCTGCAGCCAGACCCTGAGGCCATTCTTTCTATCCACCCAACCCCACACTGCACAAAGGCCTTTGGTCGTGCACAGCGGAAGTTAGTGGCCTGTATCTCTTGGTGTGAGAGGGTGCATCTGTGGGTGGGAGAGGCTGTAGCAGTGTTTGGGTGTGAGAGTGGGTGCATCAGTGTTTTAGTGGGTGTGTCAGTGTCTGTGTGGGTCTGTGAGTTGGTGTGTGAGGTTTTCAATGTGTCTATGAGTGGGTGGGTAAGAGTCTGAGTGGGTTTGTGAGTGGGTGTGTGAGTGTCTGAGTGGGTCTGTGAGTGGGTGCATGAGGGTCTGTGTGGGTTTGTGAGTGGTTGCATGAGTATCTGAGTGGGTGTGTGAATGGGCAAACAACAATGAAAAAGAGAAAGAGAGAGAAAGAGAGAGAGAGAAAAAAGAGTGAGAGGGAAACAAATATATTTTTAGTCTTTGATTAATGATATACTTAGAATGAGATATTTCTGGACAAATTGAAAAGAAAAATGTATTTGCCAATTAAAAAGAGTGAGATCCCCTTTCAGTATGAACCTTAAACTTTTGAAGTTTAAACGAAATTAAAGAAGGAAAATGACCACAGCACAACTGAAGTAGAACTCTCAACTTTCAGTGTGAGTGTCTGTGAACTTAACCTCCAAGCCACAGGTAACACCTTACTGTGATGCTTCCAGGCATACCTATGACAGTCAATTCATGCATGTGATTGGAAAAAAATGTGAATGTTCCATCACTGGGAGGTTCAACAATCAAAACACTAGTAAATAAACAAACACACTGCCAAGCGATACTAGTATTTGAATGTTCAGTCTACTGAGTGATAGCGCAAGACCTTGAGCTTTAGATCGGAAGTGACTATGTTCTGCTCTGCATCTCAAAGTAACTATAACATTTTTACCAAACATTTTGCTAGTCTGATTCTGTGCATGGAGAGACTGTTGCAATGACAATCTCTCTCTCTTTCTCTCTTCCAGACCTGGGGTCTGGGCACCCCGGGACATAGCAGGAGCTAGCCCTGGGGGTGGCTGGCCCCAGGGCCATCAATGGTTCCGCGAGGGGTTCCTTGCAGCCCCCTCCAGCATTCTATTTACCAGGGGGAAGTGGTGGTCCCCAGGGCTCAAGGGTCCACAACGGACCCACTTTCATTCTTTTCATTGTAGCTCCGGAGGTGGCGGATCATGGGGCTGTGAGGTGCCCATGCACCCCTGCATTACATTACATTTGAGCCACGGGGAGGTCGTTGTACCCTGTGCTGCATGGAGGCCATGTGGCCTCCACATTACATTTCATTTAACCGCTTGGGTTTTGCCAATCACCACGGCTGGCCCACCCAGGGACTTAAAAAACAAGTTCAGGAGGCTGTGCCTTTTTAAAAACATTTTTGATGCAAATTCATGGATTCCTTGCAAATTTACGGCAAAAGTGTAAACAAAATAGCTTCCACCAACTCAGGAGTACCTACCCTGTTCCATTTTCCTATTTGTATTTGTTGGGACTCGGCGGAAGCCAAATTCCAAGATGGCTCCCAATACTTCCTGGTTGAAGTGTTGGCAGTCAATCAGAGCTCTGCCTTTCCATGCTCATCATTAGTCGTGAAGTCATCACAGGCAGAGATATACACATTTGTATTTCCTTTATTTCTCAACAACTACTGAACAGATTTACAACAAATAAGTAAAAGCGTAATCTGTAAACCGAAAACTAGCTTTCTGCCAAATTTGGTGTAATTCCGTCCAGTGGTTTGGGCTGTAGGCTTGTTCAAAGGTTCCATGGGAATTCCCATGGGAAACACAACTTTTTTGCCCCTCCCCTTTTTCTCGGCCCCTGCTTGATGGATCACCCCTATACTTTCCGTGCTCAACAAGAATAACTGGGGCATGTTTTGGGGAAAATGTGATGAAGGTTGTAAAATTTCATGAAGATTGGTCAAATGGTGCCAAAGATATAGGCAAGTCAAATAACGCTCAATGCTACATTACACACATAGCAATGCACATGTTCATCCAGTATGCTAATGTGGCATGCATTGAAGCATAACATTTCTTTATGACACTAACTACTGAATATGTAATCACACATATAGGAAATATGTTTATTTCAAACACACAAACTCTAGGAACAACAAATAATTCTTAGAGAAGGAAAACAAGACATCCACGAGTAGCAATTATGGAACACCTCAAGGGGCTTGTTTTGATATATCTGTTAAACTCACATTTATCAGTCCTAAGTAAGATTCATCTGAGTGTATCCAGGGAGGACAGTCATCAAAACTGAAAACTTGGCTTAAGGTGTGACATTTTAGAAACAGACCCTCAAGTAACGTGAAACAGCGCTCAAAAATCTGTGTGGATGTAATAAAGTATTGACATTCAATGAGTCTTATAATATAATGTCATCATATAGCAAACTCAATTTATTTTGTTTACAGAATTTTTAAATAGGTTTCAACAACATGCCCAATTTGCCTTGCAATTTAAATGGGTGTCTTTAACAGCGTTTTTCTAGGTAGAGCTTTAATTACTTCTGGATTGTGAAAACATAGCACACAGGTTAAGAGCCATATATTCCGCAAAATGTAGGTCTTTTCACGAGCAAGCACAATATATTCCAGATAATGAGTGCCTCAGTTGAAGTATTCATTATTTATAACCCCCAATAAATTCTGATACCCCAGGGCTTGGTATTTTTCAAGGGTGACAAAGTATTCCAAGACTGAGTTAAGCCCCGCAAAACGGGTTTTAGTATGCTGATTGTAGTGGGGTTTTGCAGCTGAATGTGCATGTCTATTGATTTTCTGGACATTTTCCTTCAGTCTGCACACCTTGGGTTTTCCCTTGGTTGACATAGCCCGGTCAAACCTACTAATATTTAGCAGTGAAAGATAAATGCCTCTCCAAAAAGCAATAACAAAATGACAACTTTTCTGTATCACACTTTAGTGGGTACAGTGTTCTATAATTTGGCAGCAGCTAACAGAAAAGGAGTGGACCATCTGGCTTTCTGAAATCTTGGAATAGTCATTTTCCTAAGGGGAGATGATCTGAGATGTCATTTTGGGTTGTACAGGTAAAAAGCTGCTTTCAGAGGTTCACATCCTTTCTGGTGGAGGGCTAGAAATAAAATGCAGAGTGCCTATAATGTTACACGCTTTCTAACAGGAAGCCAGTGAAGGGAGCACATACCCTCCATAACTGAAAGATGCTTAGAAACATTCAGAACCAGACAAGCAGCCACATTCCGAATGAGCTGCAGTTTGTTAAGGAAGGACACATTGATATAAAGCATTGTAATAATCAAGGCACATTGCTATTAGAGCAATAACCACCGCTGCCGGAATAAGTGGGAAGCCTTTTTAGAGATTTTGATGATATAAACGCTGGAGCTTACAGTTCTATTGAGCTGAGGATCAAAGCTGAGGGAGTTGTCAAAAATGACACCTAAGCTTTTAGCCGAGGCCACAGGAGTAGGTAATGACCCACACATCTCAGGCCACCAGATTTCCAAGCATATTGATTGGTGTGCTCCAAGGAATAAGATCTCTGTCTTCTCAGTATTTAATTTCAGATAATTCTCCTTTATTCAGGTACTGGTGCTGACCATCCAGAGTTTAAACTTGTCCGCTATCCCAGGCAAATCATCAGTTAAGAAAACAATGATTTCTGTGTCATCTGCATAGGACAACGCCTGAAAGACAAAAAACGTCACTAGTCTAGATAAGGGAACAGCATATACGATAACAAGAGTCAGACTGAGAGAGGAACCCTATGGGACCTCGAAGGAAAGCTGGAATGGTTCTGCCCTGAGCTTGCCACAGTCTACTATATGAGTCCTGTTAGTCAGAAAGGACTCTAAGAGGTCCAGAGCCACATCCCTCACCCCTCCCTTATGCAATATTTGCACCAGGTGGGATAGGGATATCGTACCAAATACCACAGACAGATCCAGCATTATCAGAACATTGGCACCTCCCTGATTCACCTGGCAGCCTATAGAATCTGAAGCAGCTACCAATGCTGATGCCCACTGCAAACTTCATTTTGTGAGGGGTCCAGTATATCATGGACAATTATAAACTCAGCCACTTCCTGGTTTAAATATTTTTCTAAAAGGTTTGCTGGTGCAGGCAGCAGTGAAATGGGGTGCATATTTCTACGATCCTCTGCATCCCCATTAGACTTTCTTGGAGGGGGGTGACTACTGCCCCCTTCCATAGTTGAGGAAATACTCCAGTAGACAATATCTGAATAAAGATCTCACTAGAAAGGTCACAATCAGACCCTGAGCATGTTAGAGAATTCTAGGAGGACATGGATCATTAGGTGAGCCTGATTTCAAGCTCATAAGGAGATTTCCTACTCTAAGTGAGGAGGGGGGTCTTCCTCACATACATTGAATTTGGAAAAGATCTTCAAAATCTTTTCTGTGAAATATACTGCAAAATTATTGAAAAAATGTTGGGAGATTTCCCAGTATTGCTGACTGAAACATATCGAAAGCTCTTTGACATCAGCTCTAAGAAGAAACCATCAGTAACAAAAATACAAAATCATTCTGATGAGCATACATTTTCTTTTGAAAGAAAGAGTCCAGTCATATTTAACATACAATCTAACAGCTGAAATTTGGTGACACAGAAATATTTGCTAGGAGAGACATCAGAAAGAAGCAGCAGAAACGTGGTAGAAATTTAAAAATACTTGAGAAAACTACTGGATATAAAGACAATTTTAATTGTGCAAGGTAGGTGTCATTTCCTTCTGCCTGCACTCCTTCTACCAGAAGTAGTGTGAGAAGCATATTATAGTTATTCAGGCCATATTAGTAAGAAAAAAAGGTGCAAGCTTGAAGTATAAAAGAATAAATACAACTAAGTTTAAAGAAACAATTCAGAAAAAACAATTAGTGTCAGTCTGAAGACATCAGAGAACGAAGTCAAGGTGCAAATATAAAAAAACAATTATGTAGCCTATAGGGTGGATTTAGAAACCTAACAACAACTATCTAAATGTGACATCATTAGGAAAGTTGCTTTCTCTGCCAGAAGGGGCTTAAGAGAACGTTGATACAGAAAGATGGTCTCTCTACAGCAAGGAACTTGATAGCAAGAGTTGAAGAGGGGTGAAAGGGATAAAATAAAGCAATATAAAAACAAAAATAAGAATAGCACAATTATAAAGTTCCGTTTGAAGTGGGAATTGTATTTTAGATATATGAATGAGTTGCAATAAAATTTCATCTTCAAGCCATAAAAGAAATATAAGTCAAATCTACCTAGCTCCACCCTTCTCGAATGAGTCTTCTAAATTTTTTTATATATTATAGTTTCCATGATTACGTGCATATTCATTTTATCATTAAATATCAATGACTTAATTAATAAAAGCAGAGAAGATATACATATTTTTTTCAAACCCAAAATAGATCTATGCAGTTTTCTGGCGAGATACATTTTGAAATCTAGAAGAATGTCAACAGTGGGTTGTTGCTTTATAATAGAATAAAATTCATTTTCAAAGCAATTCTTTCCTAAAAGTGCAGGTACTATTGTGATGACACGAGAAAGCCGAATAATAATCAGGGAGTTTGCTGTTGACTCAAATGGAAGAACGGAAGCAGCTGCACCAAATGAGAAATTACCGGTGGTGGCCAGTAATTTTACTGGGGGGTCACTCATGCACGCATACACACTCAACCACATACATTCACACATGTGCACACACACACACACCCATTTACAACACTCACTCACAAAACACATACATTAATACATACACACATGTACCAAACATAAACAACACATAAAACTTACTTTCACTGTACAGAGGGAAGCCCCAGTGGTCCCAGGAAGGGAGCATAATACCTTCACCTGCATAAAAAAGTGTTGATGTTCATGCTGTGGACATTTTAATGGGTCATGTCCACACGTTTTTTGCCTCTCTCGTGCGAGGAAGGTTTTGGGCAGAGGTCTGTCTTTAAAACATAGTTGTGCTACGCCCTGGCATCCATCCAGTGCTTAATTTGTAATGGAATAATTGCCACTTTCCAAACCTCTGCTCTGAAACTAACGGTTGGTGCAATTTAATGTTGGTGCATGCAATACCAAAGCTGCGCAGGCTTGAATAAACTCCATGTCTCCATAATCAACAACCAGATACTCTCTGTCTCGTTATCTTACTCCTAGAGGCCCCTTCTTTCTCCCTTTGTGACAGGGTTTCCGTCTTTCTGTCTGGTGCAGAAAAATAAGTGCCGGGACCCACATTGGCAACCATCGGCTGAAATTAATTGCTGCTTCTATTAGATTTTTGCTGGGGGAACTCAGTTGTATCCCAACACAGCATGTTGTCATGTACAATGCTTCACATTCGACATGCTGCTTCTGCTATAAAATGTTCTCTCCTAAGTGTTCCTCTGCTCATTGAGCTAAGTACACAGTAAAACTCTTAATAATCACAGCCCCCCAAAAAATACATAATGTATATTATCATTATTAGCATCCATCGTCATTGTTGCATTACTAATAGTACAACACCTACTACTACTACTACTAACAATAATAATACTACACACTGGGAGTACTGAGCTCCCGAATGCAGAGAGCACATGAACCTAAGGCAGACAGCTGAACCTCACTACTGCCATTTCAGTAAAACCTGTAACATTGAGCAATTCTAAATCTCCTGCACTTTAACTCCACACAATTGAGGGAGGGATGACAGACGAATAATGGATGAGACTCCTTCGTTACTTATCGGACCTTATCTTTCCTGCCTTAGAATATTCTTTGCCAGAATCACAGCATACTAAAGAAAACAAAATGTGAAGTGCAGTGCTCTATCAAACGACCTAATAAGGATATGAATAACGAAATAGTGATGATCATACTAACACTTATGATAATATTATATATAATAGATTAGTAGTATGCCAGCGAGGATGAGAAAATCTCATGAGAGCTACTGAATAATTGCGCTTAAAGTAAACTAAGGAAATGCACGTACGGACAAGTAGCGAAGTTCAAGAAAAGCCAGATCACGATAAAAGTGCCTACAAGTGAGGACTAGTATGTCAAGCAAGCAAGGGAAAACGAGTCGTATCAAGAGGAGATGTCAAGTTGGTATTCAGAAATATTGCTTATTGAAAGGAACAGCTTCTCCACCGTAGGCTGCACAGGAGCAGGCTGGTGAAGCAAAGCTGGGCATGATATCCCTGAAGGAAGTAAAGTAACGTCTTGTACCATAAAAAACGTTTGCTACAAGAAGGATCATTTTTTTCACTTCAGAGAGTCTATTTCTTGTCCCTAAAGAAAAAAGCTTACACGGTTTGAAAGAGTGGATCTTAAAAGGTGGCAATCGTGCCACATAACCTGTTACTGGAATCCCAGAATATATATATTTTTAATTGCGTTTGGAAAAGATAAAATCAGAAAAAAATGAACAAAATAAATACTTATGACACTAGTCAGTGGTTTGGAGCGGACAGAAGTATCATGTTGCAATGTGGTGGCCCACTTTTTCGATTTTTGCTGAATTGACGTGTATCAAAGGTACCTGTTCTGTGTCTTCCATCAGTGTGGTGCAAGATATCAAACGACTCAGGCCTGATATAAGAAAAGTGCAGCACCACTTTTCTTGCTCCCCTTAGAGCACCCACGCCACCATGCGACGCCGTATCCAAGATATGGCACACCATGGCGGTAGTTAGGAATTTAGCATCACCATTTTTTACACTAGTTTGGAACTTTGCAGGATTAGCGGAAAAAAATGTACGCTAACCCTGCAAAGCTCATTGAGGCCCATTGTAAACAATGGTGTGCCTCTTTTTAACACCTGCTCTGAGCAGACATTAAAGATGCAGAAAAAAATGATGCACAGAAATCGCTTTTTTTTTTTCACTATTTGTTCGCCCCCCCCCCAACAGGAAAACATCCCCTTTGCATACATTATGCTTGACACAGGCATAATATAGCACAGAGGGTTACAAAGTGGTGCAACGCATGCATTGCACCACTTTCTAAATTTGGCATGAGGATTTTGTGCTTGTTGGGCCACATTAGTGTAAAAATAAATTACACTAATGTGGAGCAAGGAGGCACTAGGGGCTCTTGGATCTGCCCCTTAATTTTGGCAGGATAATGACTTGAAACCCTGTGTGAGACTTCTGAGACTGCTAAGACTTCTGAAACGTCTCTGACTGATTAATATCAGTGACCACTTCAAAAAGGAAAATGTAACACAAAGAGGAAGCTCATAAGTATCAAGTGGCCTGGCAGGATGTCCAAGAACTGACACTTTAAGCAAGAGCTGTCCAGTGGATCCTGTGAGAGGCCAGAATTTGTTAACATGGTAACTGTGATGGAGGATGTGTTGTACAAGAATTGCCCTGCACATTGCTTTTTTTTACTAACATATTTAATTTTAGAGGTACTTATGAGGAGGAATATGAAAATCCAAAGTGATTGGCCATGAGCTAGCAAGGAAGCAAGTCGAGATCGAAATCTTTTAGTTGGCATTGAGTTCTTTTTCAAGCCTCTAGAAACTAAGGGGGTCATTCTGACTCCCGCCGGCCGCGGTAACTGCAGGGCTGGCGGGAGCCGCCAGAATACCGCTGCGCGGTCAGAAGACTGCCGCGGTTATTCTGGGTTTCCCGCTGGGCTGGCGGGCGACCGCCAGAAGGCCGCCCGCCAGCCCAGCGGGAAACACCCTTCCACGAGGATGCCGGCTCCGAATGGAGCCGGCGGAGTGGAAGGGGTGCGACGGGTGCAGTTGCACCCGTCGCGATTTTCAGTGTCTGCATGGCAGACACTGAAAATCTTTGTGGGGCCCTGTTATTTATCTTGAAATGTCATTAATGCTGTTTGTATTGTATTGTTCATTTTCGAGCATATCCTGCAGCCTGGTTGGGTGTGGCATGTGGGCGGGGCTTGGGTCTATTTAAGGGACCCAGCCCAGCTCCACGTGCTCACCATTCAGAGGTCCCGGTGCAGAGCAGCAGCATTTTCCTGAACTCCTGTTCCGGCGGCCTACTTAGGCATTTACCTGGCCCTGACCTCATTCTTTTGCTGATCTTCAAGCAGGGCGGTAAGGCGGAGGTCGGGGTAGGCCCTCGACTCCGTTTCTAGAAACATTTGAGTTTTGGCCTTGTGATTTACAGTGTGCACGATTTTTTCTTGGCAATTAACCCTTGCAGTTTGGATCTACAGAATGAGCAATCATTTCGAGGCATTTTAATCTTGATGGTGGAATCGGCAACAGTGTGCGCGATTCATTCTTGGCAATTAACCCTTGCAGTTCGGATTGACAGAGTGCGCAATCATTTCGAGGCATTTGAATCTTGATGGTTGAATCGGCAACAGTGTGTGCAATTCATTCTTGGCATTTAACCCTTGGTAGTTCGGATCAGCAGAGTGCACGATCCTTTTGAGGCATTTGAATCTTGATGGTTGAATCGGAAACAGTGTGCGCGATTCATTCTTGGCAATTAATCCTTGGATTTCAGATCGGCAGAACGCTCGATCATTCCAGGTATTTGAGTCTTGATGCGCAGTCTGGCATTAAGGTGCGCAATCATTTCTGGGCAATTGAATCTTGAAAATCAGATCAAGCAGAGTGTGATCTTTCTAGAACAAAACAAGTTTAGTCAGTTTGCCTTTTCTACAGTATCATTCATGAATCCGATAGCAGTTAATTCTTTGGGAACAAATGTACTCTTTGATTCTTGTTATGACGTAATTGCTATTCTAAGGACTAAATTGAGAGAGTTCAATGTTCAGAGTATATGATTATAAAAAGGTCACGTTATTGAAAAGTTCTTGATCTCTCATGTTATTAAAGCATAGGTAATTAAAACAAAGTTCCTGAAGATTAATGTGAATAACCTTGCTATTGTGTTCTTAACTCTTTCTTTCACAGGTCTCCTTCCCCACTGTTCCCAACCTAAAACCACATCCCCCACTTGGCCATTCTTTAACTCTGTGCTATGATAGCTATTAGAGTTTGGAGCTGCCAAGAGGTGGACATATTGGGAACAGGCACAAACCCCGAGGATCCGGTCTCATTGACAAGCATGGGACGTGCCCGGGCACGGCCGGGGCGAAGACCAGGCCAATAGCGGGCCTGTCTGTTCCCGTCTTCGGCCAGATGAAGCCAGGTTGTGCCAGCTCTCTTGACCCATCTTTTATTCAGTGGAAGCTTGTTTGAGGACTGAATCCTTGGGTGGTCAAGATATAAGGTACAGCAAACTTTTACTGGACAATTTCAGGGGTGAGCCAGTTATTTATTTATAGCGTGCTGTAGGCCTGCTGACAGGGCACTGTTAACCCTTTTTGCCATTTTTGGAGCTGACGGTCCGGGGGGGTTCTCCTGCAATATTGTTAACCATGGGTAGGCGTAATATTGCATCAGCCCACCTTCCACTAATTCCACAGAGGATGGTTTCTTACAAAGGGCTGTGGGCGTACTCACCAGGGAAATTGAATTGGATGAGATACAGCTTTCACTTTCTTCACCACCACCTTGTGATCCAGCCTCAGCTCCATTTCTGGTACTGGTCCCAGGCTCATTGCAGGCGACGGACCCCTGGTGGGAAATACTAGCCTGCTTATGCAGGCCACCTCATTGATAGTTTCACCTTCGTCAGTTGATAGTGTGGGAATCCTTTGAAGGATAGTGATAAGTCTTCTACAATGCTGTCTCATGCTATTGAAGGGAGAATGACGCCTAACACAAAACGCAAGGCCACCATTGCAAAAAGGAAAATACTGTAGATAATTACAAGATCTAAAAAGCAGAAGATCGCTGTTCACAAGAACATTCTTAGCCCCAGTTTGGAGAAGCCCTCTGGAGTTTGCCAGCTGCTTGATGTAGGGATGTCATCTTCACAAGAAGATTTTATTTTGAACGTCGGTAAACTGATTAATGACACTCTGGCCCCAATATTGGCTTGCTTAGAGAAAATAGAGAAACAATTGGATCAGTTGTTAAATGTATCAAACAAACTCGTCCAGTTAAAGCTGATGGAGAGAAATGGTCAGGTCTCTACTGATGCCCCCACTAATAAACAGGAGGGCCAAGACCTTCCAGATCCCCAATTACCTGCTCTAATAGCCTCCGCTGTTAACCCGGCTAACACTTCATTACCTCCTACTGATTTAAGTGAAAGAGCAGGGATCTGTCCTATTTTGCAGAATGCACATCCAAATTGTTAAAATGGTTTGAATGGGGCTAAGCCTAATTTGAATGATTCACAGCTCACCCCCAGGGGTAAAAGAGCTCTTCCCTGGCCGCACTTGCCTCCTGAAAGTACTTTGTATACCCTGGTACTAGTTGGTGTTCCACCACTGTCTGTTGACTCCCTAGAGGATACTTGGAGTTTGATTAATAAAGCATGAAACTGGTGTAAGGAGAAAGCTAACTGCCATCAATCAGAGATTGATAATCATAATATGGCTTGTAGAGTCAGTTCAGTTGGCACCACAACAAAGTTTATTGTAGGGGATTGTGTTGTGTTAAATTTTAAGGATGTTAAGTGGCTTCACTTTTTTGCTGTCTCGTCTGAGTTGGTTAGATATAAATCTAAGTGGAATAATGGTCAGACTGTTATGCTTTTTTTATCCACCCCCAGTAGAGGTGCCCTGGAAGGAAGTTCATAATAGATCTTGTAAGCACAATAGACCAATCAAGAGGAACCACCATCCAGCATTATGCATTCATTCCAATCGCTTTGAAGCTGCCATTGTTCCTATTTTTTTTATATAGACCGGAGTTTGTCTATGTGTTATCATCTGATCTCCTTAATAGATTCTACAGTGAAGATTCTTGGGCAGGTAATTATGGACAAATTAGAGGCCTGGGCCTAATCTTCTGCCTTGTTTTTACTGCTACAATATGGTTTTACATCAACTTGGGGACATTGGAGTAGGCATTAAATTTGACCCTTTTCTGGGGGAAATATGCCCTTCATATGGCATTCATGGGCATCTCCTGTGCTTTTGACCTAGTTGGTCATTTTATGGGATCTAATGGATCAGGTAGGGATCAACCACACTCTTGTGGAATTACTGCTATGTTTGCACACAGGTACAACCATAAAGGTGTGCTTTACACTTTCAGGTGAATGTACAAAATCAATTGGGGTATACAGAAGTACCACACAGGGTTGTATTCTAGCCCCCTCTTTGTTGTTATTATGTATTAATTAATTAGGTTCCTTTTTAAAACCATATAGTCCAGACATCCCCGGAGCTAGTGCACAGGTGGTCCCACTCCTTCTCTATGCAGATGATGCCATCCTTTTGGCACACACTGCTAATGGTTTTCAAAATACGCTGAATGCGTTTTATAACTTTATGTCCAAATTAAAACTAAAGGAGAATTTCCAGAAATCATTTATTATGACCTGTGGCCCCAAAGCTACATAAAATAAGGCCTTCTTTACAGGAGGAACCAAAATAATAATGAAAGTTCCTTTCTTTCGGTACTTGGGTATTCTGTGTGATGCCCGTGGGTGTTGGGAGAGGCAGATTTCTCAACGAGTATTCAAAATAAGGGCATCCTCTGACACCCTATTTAGAGTTGCTAATCGGCTTGGGTGCAAACCTATTAGAGAATTGATTCAGGTGTATAGAAGTAAATGCTTCTCCCTTGGGGTGTATGGCGCCAGTGTGTGGGGCTGTGCATCACAGGGGTGAGTACAAACTGTTGAGAATAAATTCCTCTGTCGCTATTTAGCGTTACCACAAAGTACAGCAATTTTCATTCTCTACCTTGAATTAATCTTGACCTGAATGCACTTTTTGACTCTCTTGATAAGATCCTGACCCAGTTCAAAGAATGCCTCAAAAGACGCTATTTGACTGAAGAAGGGCGCATTGTAAGGGCCCTTAACTTGGTATCAGTGTTTTTATGCGGCTTGATAAAGTTTCAGTGGTAAACTTGTATTTGATATGGCTAAATAATCCCCAACATAGGTTTTACATGACAAGGTTGAGGCTTAATTTAACTCAGTATCTGGTCACTTTTCCAGTAGCAGGTTCAAGAGAAACGATTTGCACTCATTGTCCTTGTGATAGTGTTTCAACTCAATCTACGATGCACTTTATTGCCTTCTATAAATTGTACTCTGTGTTTCAGAGATATTTTCTTTGGCCTATTCTAAAACACATGCACTTCACGTCTCATATACATGGCTTGAGGTATTTGCAATCTGCAGCCACACCTGAAGTTTGCTATGCTGTTCTGAGTTTCATCAGGGCCGCTTTAAAATCACAGAACTTATATGGTAATGGGGTTTGAATGTTTAGACTGTTTTAATCACTTATGTTTAGGATAATGTTTTAACCAAATCTAGAATGTGTCTTAATGTTGTTTTTTGTAAATTTCTTTGATGGGTGTTATACCTTTTCTTATTATTCTTTCTTTACAAGTCTCATACAGCTTGAGACATTTATAACTTGCTGTTTATAATTTTTGGAGATGACACGTTTTTATGATTCAAATGATGGACCTATCGAAGTTTTATGACGATGATGATTGTTCTGGGCCTTTTCACTTTTAATAGGCAAAAATGTGACACATTTTAATGTAAGGTGACTTGCTCCTAATATGACTGTGTTTATAGGGGGGGGGGTCACTCATAAGCCGGTTCAGCTATGAAATATTTAGATGGCTCATACTTTCAATCAGTATGTATAAAATGTCTTCATTTAATGATATTCAGCTTTGTATTTAGACTTTAAACTTTTATGAATATGTTGATGTAATTTTTGTACTTTTATGGTGTAATTGGGACCAAATAAAGTTATTGACTGACTGATTGTGGATCGGGACACTCAAAAGCGAGTATTCTTAAATGTCCAAGTTTTTCCCGCTGTTTTTTAACAAGGGTTCCTTGATAAGCTAATGCTGTGGACGTCTGGGGCTACACTTCCCCCTTGGGAACTGCTTGTGTCCTCAGTTTATTATATACCCAGTTACCTGGATTATGGGTTATCACCCCTTTTTCTAAAAATAGAAGGACCTCTTTGTCGGAGGTTTTTTGGCCAGTATTAATGTCTGCAAAAAGGGCAAAGCACATTTGTGACTTCGAGGACCTTTTCCACTCCTGTAGGATGTGTTGAAAGTTTGACATTCCACATACCATAAGGTAGCCATTATATAAGAACAGCAAGAACAGTTTATATACAATAGTGTGTAATTTTTCTCATTAGTTAGGGACATTGGTGGCTTAGATAGTCATTACCTTTCATCTTCCACAGTTTAAGCATAAAAATAAGATAACATCATAAGTTAATGTGAAAGAAAGCTGCGCTGAGAGCCTCTCCTCTCCTTAAAATAACTCCTTGTTCTTCACTTCTTGTATTGAGTGTGCTTCGATGTTCTTACATAATGCAAATATGGGGCACACAATAAAGAGAACATGACTTGGCAAAACCAAACAACTTGGCCAAGTAAGTAAACCAAGATTACAATGAGGAGGTTCTCATTGGGCTTTTAACACACCTCTTGTCACACATTTTCTGCCAGTGTTTAGCATGGTTCCAAGTATCATTAGAAAGGAAAGCCGATATATAAAAGCTGCATCTCACTTCATATTTGCTGACTTCCCTACCACACAACAGTTATGATGTCCATATCTATGTTTGTATGAGGTGTTTCTGTGGCAGAAACCTAATCAAAAGAGAGCGACTCTCATGGTAAGTCCCATTGACTGTTCTTCCTAGGATGAGCCAATATGCTGGGATCCCTGTCCAGACTTTAATGCAGCATTTTTACTGACATATTTTGGAAAAGTAGAAAAGGTGTCAAATCTCACAGTTGCATGGCTAAATGTTTCCAACTGCATCACCTTGGAGTGGTTTTGCTAAGCTAATATTTGTACCTCTACCTGAAAATATATTAATTTCAAATGCTTCCAATGTTGCAAACAAGGAAATAAAGTCTGAGGGTGATTATGAAGACTGCTTTATGAGACCTCCTGGGACACAAGGAAATTATGGGACAGTTTCAATGATTGATACTGTTGTTTTCATCGGTGCCCTTTTCATGAATTACTACTTAATTAGTAATTAGTTCAAAGTCTAAATTACATTTTAAAATCAGTTTTATCCTTCTAACATGTGATTTAATTCAAACAGCACTTAAGTATAACTCTAAAATACAAGCAATTGCACATTTAAATTGTGTGCCAGTGCAGCTTTCTACCTTAGTTTTTCCCTCTTTTATTTTCATAAAATTAAACTGTCTCATCCTGATGACTTATGTGACATGAGGGACAGCACTAAATTTTAATCTCTTGGTTCTTCCTTTGATGGCAAAATAGCCATCACAAAAAGGCAAAATTCTCATTTCAATCAGACAGTTCAAAATGACAATGATTTATTCTTAGAAGGTCTGCTGTAGTCCTCCAATCTCTTGAGGTTACAGTAATGAGTGCTTCTTTGAGTCATTATTTCTCTCTTCTTTTTTTCCAAATCTTGTTTAGTTTGTTAAATCCAAGGATAACTATGACACACAAAGCCACAATCAACAGAGGTCTCACATTGGTTCCCACTATTCTCTTCCCCATGTCCCCAAACTAGTTACCAATGGCTGAGAAACTGCTTCCAAATTCTTCCCATGGACCAATGTCTGTCAGACTTATCAGGTCATTTTTTCAAGTCAGTCATGTTTGTCATATACTTTAATATCTCCTTACTATTGTCAGGAATGTACAGGCAACATCGTTGTGCATGTAACTTTTTACACACTCCATCTTCCTTTGCAAGCAATATGTCTAACGCAAGGTGATTTTGCAAAGCCATTGAACTCAAAGCAACCATCTCAATATCTATTAACATACTATTAACATAGCTCCTGCAGTGTCAGTAGATAGTTTGTCTACTATAGCTGATAACATCCTAATCTTGAAATCTTTCAAGAGTACCCCCACTGATGGAATTATAGCACCAAGAATATCTCTCACTGCCTATGATACACTTGCTTCTCTTTTAACCAAAGAGTTTGATTTCTCATCCCTGACTGGATCATTAATGTTGTCCATATGATAAATCTTTTGAAAGACAACTCCTAGGTAGCATGTTCCATACCAACCTTAGAGCAGTTTGTAATAGGCATTTTCCGATATAAGAAATAAACACCCCGTCGGGTGGGATCCTGCCCATTTAACATAAACGTCCATGTGCTTTTAAACACAAAGAATTGTCTACATTCACTAGTTCTTTCTGTCTTTGTGTTTGGGCTACGTACACATAATTTCCCCACATGTTGCCAATCTAAGGCTAAGAAGAATTTTCTCTTTTTCACTGTGAAATGTGTGGGGTCTTTCTGGGCTAAGTATGCAAGTCAAATTATTCCTATGGGAATATACTGTTTTAAAGTCAGGGTAGGTTCAAAGAATACTCCCATAGTGTCAATGTTTGTTACTTAGCTATTCTACTCAGTGCTTCATAATAGGTACAAAAGAAAATACTAAGGCCATCATTACAACCTTGGCGGTAAATGCCTCCTACCGCTGTGCTGATGGCCGCCAAGATACTGTGAGCGCATCACTATACCACTATGGGTATTACGACCCAGACAGAGAAATCTGCCACTATACAGACACCCACACAAGTCTGCCAGCCCAAAGGTCAGTGATAAATTGGCAGTACCAAAACCCACACCGTTACGCCAACAGGAATATGTCCACAGTATCACGACCCACTAATCACTGCGGCGGTCTTTCAACGGTGGTAAACCATTGGCAGTACACACCGCCACACTCAAAATACTCACACATTTACAAAACACCACCACATTGGACAATTCAAACTACACACACCTGACACACAAAGACACACCACACCCACACACTCAGACCACTATAAAACACACACCCACATTACCCACAACACTTTCAACGAGAAAAAAAAGATTGTGATCAGAGAGAGACACAAGCCAGGAGCACCCACTCAATCTGAACCACAGAACACCATCACCCATACACCATCCACATACCTCACAGCACACACCACAACACATCACCCCACACATCCTCATACATCCTCACACATATCACTCACACCACATCCATGGCACCCCAAAGACACCCCATGTTTTCAGAGGAGGAGCTTAGGGTCATGGTGGAGGAAATCATCCTGGTAGAGCCACAGCTACTCGGATCACAGGTGCAGCAGACGTCCATTGCTATGGCGGAGAATCGTGGACAGGGTCAACGCCGTGGGACAGCACCCCAGAACAAGGGATGACCTCCGGAAGAGGTGGAATGACCTACAGGGAAAGGAGCGTTTCGTGGTTGCAAGACACCAGGTAGCTGTACAGAGGACTGGTGATGGACCCCCACCTCCTCCCCCACAACTAACAACATGGGAGGAGCAAGTCTTGGCAATAATGCATCCTGAGGACCTCGCAGGAGTAGCAGGAGGACTGGACTCTGGTAAATCATATCTTTACTAATATATCCCCCACCCTACCTGCATACCATCACATACTCCTACCCCTACCCTCACCCCATCACTCCACCACCTCACATATACCCCACTATCACAACCCACCCATCCCAAAACCAAGCCCTGCATGAAACACCAATCCATGGACCCCAACACAGACCTGCATGGACACCCATCACTAAAGCATGCCCATTAGAGAGAATCACCTAGCCCACAAAATCACCACGCACACAAGGCAAAGCTGACAGGTCAATCACAACCATATAGGTAAACACACCTATGCAGAAGATGGCACACGCAGATACAATAACACTGCATTTTCATCCCCACAGAACCCCTACTCAATGTCACCGGAGAGGAGTTGCCAGCAACATCCAGTCCCCCCCAGAGTAGGCCCACAGTGATGACAGCAGCTCTGCACGCCTGAATCACGATGACCAACCTGGCCCATCAGGGACCTCTGGACAGTCGGTTACCCTGCCACAGTCCCAACCCACCACTGACCCTTCCCCCTCAGGAAACACCAGCACAGCACCCACCCAGCGGGCCCATGCCACTGTGCCCAGGACACGTCAATCAACAGTGTGTCCACCACTACAGGGATCCCAGGCAACCCCACAAACACAGGGCGAACAGGGACCTGGGGTCAGTGGCAGTGGGCACATGGTTCAGGGGACAGAGACACAGGACAACATGGAAGCTGGGAGGACTGCTGTGCGACAGGGGGAGGACAGGCCCAGGGAACCACCTCTCCAGAAGGCACTCACCAACATCCTGGGAGCATACCACCATTCCCAGGAGACCATGGGCCAGATACTGTACAAGTTGCAGGAGACCCAGCGGCTGCAGGAGGGACAGTACCTAGGGATCAGGGAGGACCTAAAAACAACTACACTATCCTTGTCAGCATTGAAGGGGGTGCTGGCTGACATGGGCAACACCATGAGGGAGGCAGTGGCACAACAACGGGCCCCTGACACTAGCCACACCTAAGAACAGCCCTCCAATTCCACCGGCACTATTGGACAGGAGGCCCCGCCACAGGACCAACAGGCCACCTGCACCCCACCCCCTGCAGAAGGAGAACCACCCTGCAAATGGTCCCTGCGATCCAAGCAGAACCAAAGAACATTGCCAGGACCCCCGCCAGGAAATATGAATCTCCTGATTTTCAACCTTCTGTCCCACTCTGTCACCCTGTCCACCTTGAACTGCCATTACTCCCCTTCCTATGCCCCATTGGACAATGCACCTTTGATACCAAGAGACTGGACTCTAACTGGACATTCCTCCACCCCACCCCAGCCCATTGCACATCCCCATCTACGTATGAGCACTTAAATAAACACCCTTGAAACAAATACAAATCTGGAGTCTGTCAAATGATTTAAATATGTACTAGTACAACATTGCAAGTCATATGTACAATTATATATACATTGGTATGACCTTTAGTGGGCAGCAGTAAACATACCAGGAGCCAGAGTGGGCAACAGATATCTGAAAATAGAAATGCCAACATGCAACATGCAACAATGATCTGGCACACCTTCTTGGGTGAGTAGTACAGGGATCCACCTGTCAGATGGAGGCACCACATCCTGGCCTTCAGGAGGCCGAAGGTTCTCTCAATTATCCTCCTTGTTCACCCATGTGCCTCATTGTAACGTTCCTCTGCCCTTTTCCTGGCATTCCTCACTGGGGTCAGTAGCCATGAGAGGTTGGGGTAAACAGAGTCGCCTGCAAATTTCGAGGGACAACTGTTAGACACACTCTAACCCTTAGGGACAACCCCGTACCCAGACACCAACATATACTGGGTGGGGACCTTGAGCTCACCTATTAGCCATGCCCGGTGACTCTGGAGTTGGCCCATCACATATGGGATGCTGCTATTCCTCAAGATAAAGGAGTCATGCACAGAGCCATGATACTGGCCATTCACATGGGAGATGTACTGGTCTGCTAAACACACCATCTGCACATTCATAGAGTGATAGCTTTTTCTATTCCTGAACACTTGTTCATTTCTCCGGGGAGGACAAATGCTACATGGGTACCATCTATGGCACCAATGATGTTGGGGATATGTCCCAGGGCACAAATATCAGCTTTTACTGTGGGCAGATCCTCCACTTGGGGGAATACAATGTAGCCGCACATGTGTTTAAGCAGGGCTGACAACACTCTGGTCACTGTTGTTTGGAAGGAACCACATACCAGGAAATGGAGCACTGACAAGACCTGCACTAGAGGGGGGATATCTGTGGGCTGGCGGATAGTTGACTTCAGGTCTGGCTCCAATTGGGCACACAATTCTTGGATTGTGGCTCGATCAAGTCTGTATGTTAACATAATGTGTCTGTCCTCCATTGTCACAAGGTCCATAGTGGTCTGTACACTGGAGGATGTCTCCATCTCATATTTATCCTCAACGGTTGAAGCCTAGGGAGGAAAACAGTGAGGAGAGGGTCATAATCAAACATCTAATGCAATAATGATGCTTTTCTACATTTACAGAACCAGTATGTGAATCCGAGAGTCAGTTGCTGTGCCAATGTCTGCTGTGACACAGTTAGGTGCCATGGCCTGTGCCCCCCTGAAATGGAGGTTGCCTGACCTGTGTGGAGGAACAAGTGGAAATTAGGTAATTCCGCTGGCGTTGTGCACCGTTGCGGTAGGCGGTCGATGACCGCCGCGCAACTTCGCATTGGTTATCATTGGGCCCTATCCAGGAGCCAATGGCGATGTACGCCGGCAGTGACGGTACGCATCCTCCTGGACATGACCTCCATTTTCTATCTATTCACTCACTTGCTACCTGACCTTCAACAGGAGGGGACCTACACTTCAAGTGCTGCTGTGACCTGTTTCTGGAAGCGACAATGGCTCATGTGTTTGGGGAAAGGGCCCCTTCCTTCACTGCGGAGGAGTTGAGAGACTGGTGGATGGGGTCCTACCCCAGTACACGTTACTCTACGGTCCTCCAGACATACAGGTGAATACACTGTGAGCATGATGCGTGGGCCATGAATGCATGGAGTGCTGTGTATGTAGGCCGCATGTGGGGGTGGCTGAGGCATCCTGGCCAGAGTGCTGCATGTACGGTGGTCAATGTTTGTGCGTCAGGTGAAGGGAGGGATATGGTGGGCCATGAGTGTGACAGTCCAGATGGTTAACTGATTCCCTTTTCTACTGTCTTTTTCCTGCAGGTCAGCGCCCATCAGAAAAAGGGTATTTGGCGTGCCATCGCCAAGGAGGTGTGCACCCTGGGTGTCTTTGACAGGCGGAGCACCCACTGCCGCAAACGGTGGGAGGACCTCCGCCACTGGGCAAGGAAGACGGCAGAGGCCCAGCTGGGGCAGGCCTCCCAACGAGAAAGAGGTGCCCATCGTACCCTGACCCCCTTGATAATCTGCATCCTGGTGGTGGCCTATCCAGAGTTAGATGGGCACTTGAGGGCATCACAGCAGCCACAAGGTGGTGAGTAAATATTCAGATTCATTACTTAGCACGCGTTAAGCTTTTACCTGGGTGGGGATGTGGACTGTGGGTGGCCCTAGGCCAGGGCGAACATGCCAGGGCAGAGTCTGAAGCACTCCACACCCAATAGTGTTAGTGGGCATCTACTACTGGTCCGGGCCCTGTTTGTTTCAGGTGTGCAGCTGATGGCATTAGGCATTGTATCCCACGGGCTGATGACTGGCATTGCAACTTTTAGTGCATGGCCTAGTGCATAGGGCTGTTCCCTGTGAGTTTTGTACGCCAACGGTAGTGTTGTTACTGGTATTGACCAAGTGTATCCTCTGTCTCTCCCCCCCTTTTTCTTTTGTCATCCTGTCCTTGTGTGCATTAGCATCATTTGGCAGAGGAGCAGAGGCACTGACAACAGAGAGAGCTGCATCCCACATGGGCCTGGAGGCCGAATCCACCGACGGTGAGGGCACCAGAGGGACGGAGGGCGAGAGGAGCACCATGACTGGGACAGGAGGGGACACCGCAGACAGCGACTCCTCCTCCGATGGAAGCTCTCTGGCAGTGGCGTACACCTCTGTGCCCACACCAACAACAGGTACAGCCATCACCCCCCCTACCAGCACCACCCTCCCAGAAGCCCCTAAGCGTGTTTCCTGTGCCCGCTTACCCAGGAGGGTGGGCATGTCCTTCACCCCAAGCACCTCAGGCCCTTCCCCAGTCGACCCTGCTGCCCTCAGTGAGGAGGCTATCGACCTCCTGAGATCCCTCACTGTTGGGCAGTCAACCATTCTGAATGCAATTGAGGGTGTTGAGAGGCATTTGCAACAAACAAATGCATACCTGGAGAACATTCACTCTGGCGTGGCGGCCCAACAGAGAGCATTTCAGGCTCTGGCCTTGCACTGATGGCAGCCATTTTCCCTGTCTCTAGCCTCCCCCTCCAACTTCCTCTACCCAGTCCCAATCCCCTCAACCCCAACCTATCCCAAACAAACCTTCAGACCAGAATTCACCTAAATCAACACACAAAAGTGTCTCAGGCAAACACAAGCACCATACTTCATTTCACAGGCCCTCACACAAGCACCATCTCCATGCAGACACACCAACATCTACTGCCTCCACTGTGTCCCCCTCCTCATCCTCGTCCACCTCCCTCCCAGTAGCTTCTCCACTCACACCTGCATGCACTACAGCCTCATCCACTACCTCCATCACCAGCACGGCCATCACTACATACCCCTCACTGGCAGTCACCACCCCCACATCCATGCACATGTCCTCTGTGTCCTCTCCCAGGGTATCTGTGACCCCCTCCTCCCAACGCAAGCACCCACCCACACAACAGCCATCCACCTCACAACAGCATCCAGCTCATACACCTGCACCCAAATTCAGCAGACAGACACCTCCTCCCTCTTCCTCCACTCCCAGACATTCTCCCTCTTCCTGCTCCAGTGTTCCTAAGAAGATTTTCCTGGCAAACATTGACTTCTTCCCTTCCCCTACCCCCCGTCCTTCCCCTTGGGCCAGGGTGGGCAAACCCCAGCCCAGCACCACAGCCACCAAGTCCACATCCGCTGTGGTTCCTGTAGCTGTCAGAGGATCAAAGGGGTTACCCGTCAGGCCAGCCAGTGTGCCACCAACCCCTGCCAAGGCAATACCCATTCCGCCACCTGGCAAGTTGAAGAAGGGGAGAGCATCCAACAAGGGGAAGGAGCCACATCCACCCAGCAAGGCCTCCTCCAAGATTCCAGCTGCCAGACCCAAGGTGACACCACCATCTGCAAGGTGAGGAAGGGGCACAAAACACCAGGCAAGGCACTTCAGCCATCTGAGGCTGCAGGTGAAGGTCTGGTGGCTACCAGCACAACCGCCAGCACCGCCACCTGCACCACAGCCAGCACCGCCAGCAGCCCTGCCGCTAGCCCCACCGCAATCCCTGCCACCTGCACTGCCACCTGCACTGCTGCAAGAAACACTAATGTCAGTAGCAGCAGCCTCAGTGGACAGCCGTCCGAGGCTGCAGGAGAAGGGCTTGAGCCTCCCCCCCACCACTGGCAGCACCGGCATCTGCACTGTGGCCACCACCGCCACCTACACTGCCGCAAGCACCACCCCAAGCCCTGCCGCAAGCACCAGCACCTGCACCGCTGACAGTAGCACCACTGTCAGCAGTAGCAGCCCCAGTGGGCAGCAGGTCAAGGCTGCAGGAGAGGGGTTGGAGCCTCCCTCCACCACTGGCAACACCCCCACCGGCACCAGCACTACCACCAGTGTGCAGCCGTAGCTGCCGCCGAATGGACTCTAGCCCTGCATCCATGGACTATCATGCATCCTGGTCACTGCAAATCTCGTGGCTCAGTCACCCAGGTGAGGGACAGTGAACTGCCACACCCCAAGTGTTGCATCCCTGGGCACAAAGCCCCCTCCAGAACCAGTGGACAAAGACATCCACTCACCCTATCCTTGGCAGGATGAAGCACACTGGGCACAAGGCCCCCTCCAGAACCAGTGGAGAAAGGCATTCCACTCACCCTATCCTTGGCAGGATGAAACAGACTGGGCACAAGGCCACCTCCAGAACCAGTGGAGAAAGGCATCCACTCACCCTATCCTTGGTGGGATGAAGCAGACTGGGCACAAGGCCCCCTCCAGAACCAGTGGAGAAAGGCATCCACTCACCCTATACTTGGCAGGATGAAGCAGACTGGGCACAGTGCCCCCCACATAACCAGTGGAGAAAGGCATCCACTTGAGAGACTGTGACTTTGCACTCCCCAGGACCACGCAGTGCACAAACCACCCACTTGAGAGACTGTGGCTTTGCACTCCCCAGGACCAGACAATGGGCAAATCACCCACTTGAGAGACTTGAGAGGCTGTGGCTTTGAACTCTCCAGGACCAGCAAGTGGGCAAACCAAACCACCCACTTGAGAGACTGTGGCTTTGCACTCCCCAGGACCAGGCAGTGGGCAAACCACCTACTTGAGAGACTTGAGAGACTGTGGCCTTGCACTCCCCAGGACATCGCTGGGGCATTGAGCCCCCTCCAGGAGCAGTGGCATTGTCCCATCTTCCGGCTGAGGTGCTCCCCCATCCCTGTCCCCCTGAGGTGCCTGTGTGTTTTTGACCTGATGCCCCTGCAGTGTTCTCTCCGTATTGAGGCAGGAGTCAAGTGTGGGCTTGGCCTATGTGATATGGCCCTGTGGCCCACGGACATTTTGAGTGGACTATGTACCGCCTTATGTACATATTGTAAATACTGTTTTTGAACATATATCTGACTATTTCTAATATGACATTCATTTGACTCAATTCCTTTTGTCCTTGCGTTCTTCAAGAGGGTTATTGGATGTATATGTAATGTTGTTGCAAGTGTTTGTGTGTATGGTGTTGGGGTGGGGGTGTTGCGTGTGTGTGTCACTCGCTTTTTCCTCCCCCCCTCCCCTGTCTGCTAGGTGCAGTACTCACCGTGGTCGTCGCCGCCGACGTTTGTACTCCTGGTAGATGAGAAGATACACCAACATCGTTAACACCTGTAGTTCGGACTCCATGGTGTCCTGGTTCTACGTTGAGTGTTGAGAAATGAGTGGTTTCCCTTCTGTGTACTGTTTCCGCCGTGCTTCTGATGGCGTTGGTACCGCCCTGGAAAAGCTGGCGGATGGGCGGGTTGTGATGTGGTGGGCGGTACATTGACCTCCGCCTGTCTGTTGGCGGTTACCGCTGCGGTGTTTGTTGCTACCGCAGTGGCAGTCAGAGTGTTAAAGTGGCTGTCTGTGTTGGCGGTTTCTGCTGTGGACGTGATTCTACTTTTTTTTACCACTGGCCTGTTGGTGGTATTACCACCGCTTTAACACCGACTGCCAGGGTTGTAATGAGGGCCTAAGTCATAATTTCAATAGAAGTATTGTACATACTTCTGCTACTACTTGTAGAGTTAGTTACAACTACAAGAAATTTAATATGTTAGTGGTACGATATGATAAGTGATTCCTCCCTGCACTGATGAAGGCATTTGTGTTCATACATAGCAGTTACAAACTTCTCATTTTTAATATTTTGTATAACAATTTGTAATACACATTTGGGGCCAGATGTATCAAAAAAGCCTTTCCCTCACCATTGGTGGACTGTGCCTCCTGGGTCCTGTGGGATGCAGCTCCCTCCGTTGCAGGTGCCTCTGCTTCTCTGCCAGATGATGCTAACGCACATAAGGACACGAAGACAAAACAAAAACAGGGGGAAGAGACAAAGGATACCCTTGGTCAATGGCTGCACAAACACCACAGTTGGTGTACCCCTCACCCTCACACACAGGGAACAGGCCTATGCAATATGCATTGCACTACCAGAGAAATTGTTCGCGACAAAGGTATGGGGAGGGGAACACACCACCAAATGCAGCACACCCAGACAGCCCTGACCAGTAGTGGATGCCTACGAGCTAGATTGCAATATTTTCCAATCTGAACCCTAACCACCAGGGGACCCCATGCTGCAATGTCAGGCCTGGCCTATGGGCACACACTGACACACATCCCCCACCCGGACACTACCCTACCATGCGTAAGTTGAACTTATGGACACTGCACTTAACCCCTTGTGACTGCTGTGATGCCCTCAAGCGCCCATCCAGTTCAGGATAGGCGACTGCCAGTATGCGGGCCATCAGGAGGGTCAAGGTTCGATGGGCACCCCTTCCTCATTGGGAGGCCATCCCCAGCTTGGCCTCTGCCGTCTTCCGTGTCCAGCATCTCAGGTTTCCCCACTGTTTGCATCAGTGGGTGCTCCACCTGCCAGAGACAGTCCGGGTCTGCACCTCCTTGGCAATGGCATGCTATGTACCCTTCTTTTGATGGGCGCTGACCTGCAGAGGCAATAGACACAGGAAAATAGATTTAGACAAACAGTCCTCCCTGTTACACATATGGCCCAGCATACCCGCTTCTATCACCATTTACACACACATTGCCCAGCACACAACCAGTATGCCGCCCAGAGGACATCCACCCACCCCCATTACACAAGACCTTCACACACACAACTCCATGCATTCATGTCACATGCATTGTGCTCACAGTGTACTCACCTGTTGGTCTGGAGGCCTATACAGCAGTCCGTACTGGGGTAGGACCCCATCCACCAGTCTCTCAAACTCCTCCGAAGTGAAGGCTGGGGCCCTTTCACCAGTCACACGGGCCATGGTAGGGTCCATACACAGGTGAGAGCAGCACATACAGTGTAGGTTCTCTCCTATGGAAGGTCAGTTAGCAAGTGAGGAATGAGATAGAAAATGGTGGTAACGTCCGTGGCTGTACATACCATCACCGCCAGCGTAGAACGCCATTTGCCACTGTAGCCCATAGGGTCCAATGTTAACCAATGAGGAGTTGCATGGCGGTTCCCGACCGCCTCCCGCAACGGTGCACAACGTCAGCAATTTACCTCACTTCCACCTGTCCCTCCACACAGGACAGGCGGATGCCATTTCAGGGGAAGGGGGAGAGGCCCTGGAACAATGCTGCGTCACATGATATATTAGAACATACTGGATAAATCACAATGACCCATTTTAAGTTCACAGGGTGCAAAGTTCTGTTGTCACTCCATTGTTCAGTTTGTGACAGCCTCCTCACTCTTATGTCCCTTAGTTTGCTACCACTGCAGATGAATATGAGATGGAGACATACACCAGTGTACAGACCCCTGGAGGACTTGGCAACCCCGGAGGACAGGCACATTATCCTCACCTATAGACTAGACAGGGCCACAATCACAGAGCTGTGTGCCCAATTAGAACCTGACCTGATATCAGCTATTCGTCACCCCACTGGGATCCCCCCTCTTGTGCAAGTGCTATCTGTACTTCATTTCCTGGCAACTGGTTCTTTCCAAGTGACAGTGGGCTTGGCAGCAGGAATGCCACAGCCAATGTTCTCAATTGTGCTAGCAAGAGTGCTGTCTGCCCTGATTAAACACATGTGTAGCTACATTGCTTTCCCACAGGTTGAGGATTTGGCCTCAGTGAATGCCGAGATCTATGCAATGTGACATATCCCCAACACAATTCCGGGTGATTGATGGAACACATATTGCATTTGTCCCCCCCAGCAGAACGAACAGATTTTCAGGAAATGTAAGAGTTTCCACTCTATGAATGTACAGATGGTCTCCCTTGCGGACCAGTACATCTCCCACGTCAATTCCGAGTATCCTGGTTCGGTGCATGATGCCTTTTTCCTGAGGAGTAACAATATCTAGAAATGGAGTGGTCAAATGGTAGGAAAAAATATGTGCATGAATTCCAACAATGATGCAATAAATCAATCAATGGGAGTGCAATTTAATTGCTTTTTAATTGAAACATCTCACCCGATCCCACCAATTAAGACAACTATTCAAATTGCAGCAGTCATTTTTCATACATTAATGGAAATACACCGAAAGTCTCTCGTATAAAGACTAATTAACATCTAAATCAGAAAACAATTACCATAAGACAACAATGATTCAGTCAGATAGTCCTCTCCTTATTCAGGGAGCCATGAGGTAACCATCAAGATATATTGAATACCCACATGTAAGAGATGGTTGCAAAATCGATACCAGACCTACAATGTCCTTATTTTCAAAGGGAAAACTGAAAAGGCCTGTAGTATGTAGTCCTTTTAAACATCTTTTAAATTGGTTGCAACCTCCCAAATGGTATACTGTCGACGTGTTTCGGCCCCTACAGCTCTGGCCTCCTCAGGACAAGTGGAGAGAACCACACCTGGTGAATATAATCATAGGTATAAACTGCATAACTAAACATCATTGAGATCTAATGTACTGCCACCACAACACCATCACATGTGCAAATCTTATATATAAGTGAAACAACAATAGAAAAGGAAAATAGTGCCAAATAAAACGTCAGAACTACCAATAATCATGTTTCTAGTGTTAGAGCATACTGTTTATGTAATAGAAGTCTTATTTTTATAGAAGTGCCCTACAGGTCTATATAAAGCACCCTTGTGTCACATGCCAAGAATAAATCTTTATGTTTAAAGTGACAACATTGCCCAAACTTGTTAGACTTAACCTACAATGTGGTTAAATGTTGGTTGATATGTATAGGGTCCTACATCACTTAGGTAAACTGAAAAAGATACAGAGCCATGGGATTCAATTGAAAAAAACAAAAAGGGTACAAATTGACAAAAATTTCATATGGCACCCTACCATTAACTCCCTTCATAGTACTCCTACTTACTTGGCCCAAAGTATCCTCTTGAATGCTGGCATTTTTTATTATTCAGAAGAGCTGCAGCTGAACCGGTGGGACCGGTTACGGTCGATCTCACATGAATTCAGGGTGCCCGGAAAGCCGGCTCATACCGCGATGGGCCCTTTAAACCTGGATGGCGGCCATCTTGAAGTGTGTTTAATGTCAGCCTAAAACTATTTATCATGAACTGGAAAGATCCAATCTGCTTCCGTTCCGCTTGTGGAATAGCTCAAACAAATGGAGGAAAAAGTAATAAAAATAAAGAAAAAGTATAAAGGCCAAACAGAAAATCACTGGCTGTGCTTTAAAAGAAGCCGGAAATCGGCAGCGTCTTAGAAATATGACCATGATCGGCCTGGAGAAACACACATTTTTATGTACATAGGGTGAACCCCTCAAATATGCTTAAAATCACATCTACCTTAATTGTTATTACTAGAAAGCTAGAACAAAAAGGGACAAAGGAAAGCAACCAAAATGTGTTTAGCCATACTCGTTAATGTTACTGGTGGCCATCTTAACATTTACTCTATATATGATTTGGCGGCCATCTTGGAGAGGTATCAGTTAGCCTTATTAAGTGATGTAGAATAATACAAACTATGGCACCCTTTTTATTATTTGAAACAAGGAGATATTAAAACAAAGAACAGGGGTTTACAAGAGTATATTTATACTCCCAAATATGCCCTTTAAAAAGTGAATCTTTAAAAGGCTGATTTAATACGTTAACTTAATCGGCATAAATAGTGACACAAGGGTGAGCCTGTGATTATTTCTGAATAAAGTACCTCCTTCGCTTTTTTTTATAATTCAAAAGCTAAATGTAATATCTATAACTCTTAAAGAATTCTCATAAAACAGGGACCAAACTGCCTTCTTCTCATTTGTGAATTTAAAAATGAAACAAAGTCCAAGATGAACTATAGCAATGCCCAAATTTAATCTTGATCATTCAAACTGTGTCTCGCTGTACCGAACTTCTCAATAAGACGCGCTTCCATTCTACTCAAATGTTGTGACATTGGTCTTCCATCTCCTTTCGGTTGAACCACCTCCAGTACAGTCCACCATATATCCTCCGATGAATGCTTCAGATCATTGTGTTCCACCAATGGTGCGCTCTTAATGGCGCATTTGATTCTGGAACGGTGTTGAAGTATCCTTGTTTTGACAGATTGCGATGTCTGCCATATGTAAATATTATCACACGGGCATTTAATGCGATAAATTAAATTTTTTGTGTTACAATTTGAGAAATTCACTTGTCGATGTACCAATCCGTTCAAAATAACCTCCTTTGATTCACTAGTGAATTGGCATGCTACACAGTTCTTACATTTATAGTGTCCCTATAAGGTGGGTAATTGTAACAAATCTCTAAGATCTTTTTTGTTTTTAGTTGGATAAGTAGCTTTGACCCAGTGCTCTCTTAAGTTGCGGGCTCTTTTAAACACAAATATATATATTTTTTTTATTTCTAATCCTGCCAGGATTCTCCAATTTCTTTCTATAATAGACTGTACCTTGTTGGCTTTCGGACTGTAAGTGATGACACATGTTAATGGATTCTCTTTTTGTCGTTGTTTGGGGATCAAAAGGGCTTCCATAGGGGTATACCACACTCTTTTTAGTGCTGCTTTAACACATTTTTTAGGGTATCCCCTATTCATTAATTTGGATACCAACTCTAATGCATTACTAAAATAGTCATCTTTACTACTACAGTTCCTTTGTATTCAGAGGAATTGCACATGGGGAAGATTTACTTTCCAAGTTCTAGGATGGCCACTTGTGAAGTACAACAGAGTGTTACGGTCCGTTGTTTTTTTTATACAAGCTTACTTGTAAGTGTCCTTCTTTAGAAATAATCCATAGATCCAGGAAATGTATCCTTTTGTTGTCAGCATGCATAGTGCACTTGAAGTCTGGCTAGCAATGGTTGAGCCATTCGTAAAAAGTGCTCAAAGATATCTGATCTACTTGCCAAATCATAAAGATATCATCTATGTGCCTGAACCATCTTAAATTTTTTTTTTTAAAGTGGTTACAGTTGTCATATACCAATTTCTTTTCATACACAGTCCATAACTAGGTTAGCTCCTTCTGGGGCAAAGCTGCAACCTATCGCCACTCATTTAATTTGTAGGAACATTGTCTCTTTGTATAAGAAGACATTTTTGTTAGGCATAAACTAGCCAAAGTAGTCAAAAAATCGGTCGGAGTATGAATAGGGGGAGACCTAGTATCAAGCACTTGTCTGATGACCTCTATTGCCTCTTCTTGGGGAATATTTGTATAAAGTGCTTCTATGTCAAAGGTCACCAAAATATGTATATTTTCATCGAATGGTAAATCTTCTATTTTATTTATTATGTCCATAGAGTCACGGACATATGCCTGTGTTTGCGCCACAAATGGTTTTTAAAAAGTATCGACATATTGGGCCAAAGGTTTTAAGATGGAACCACATGCTGACACAATCGGTCTACCCGGTGGGTATTCTGAATTTTTATGTATTTTAGGCAGGATATAAAAGCGGGGGATTCTCTCATCGCTTTGGTTAAAAAATTCATATTCTTTTTTGCAGATCCATTTATTTTCTAAGGCCTCTTTTGTGATGGATTCATTATAGAGTTTTAACATTCTAGATGGATCCTCATCAAGTGCACGATAGTGCTCCTGGTTATTAAGCTGTCTCATTACTTCTAAGTCATACCGGTCTTTGCTCCATATTATTTTTCCGCCTCCTTTATCAGCAGGCTTTATAAGAATCTCATGGTTATTATCCAAACTGCGAATTGCTGTTTTTTCTTGTTTCTTACAGTTGACCCTGAAATAAAATTTCTTGGTGTTTAACATATCAATTTCCCTTCATAATGAATCTTCAAATACTATTATTTCTAGGAGCATATCTTTCTTCTCGGGACAGAAAGATGATTTAGGTCTTAAAACGCCACTATTGAGGTCTTCTGCACTATTAGAATCTTGAAAAAATGATTTAAATCTAATTTTGCGCAGAAACCTAAGTACTTCCGTTTTAATTTTAACTGGATCTGGGTTTTGAAGTAGGACAAAGGACAACCCTTTGTTCAAGATTTGAATTTCTTTGGACATAGGGATGTATGATGACAAATTATAAATGGGGATGAGATCTTTGGAAGTATTCAACGTCTGTATGTCCTCCGTCTCATACGGAAAATCCCTTATTCCTAGTATTGGCCTCTCTGTGTCCTTCCGCCTCTGCGGCCCCCTCTGCCAAAAAAAAGTTGTGCCCCAGAAAATTGTGCAGTAGAGGGCGGTAACCCCTCATTACTTTGTTCAGAATCTGAGGACGTATCTGAGAATGTGATGAATTGTCTTCTTGAACGGGTTTGATATTGGAGGTTCAATATACTGGGATTGTTGTTTTTGTAGATTGTAGGTTGAGCTTCAGCTCTTCCGAATAATAAAAAATGGCAGCATTCAAGAGGATACTTTGGGACAGGTAAGTAGGAGTACTATGAAGGGAGTTAATGGTAGGGTGCCATATGAAATTTTTGTCAATTTTTGCCCTTTTAGGTTTTTTCAATTGAATCCCATGGCTCTGTACCTTTTTCAGTTTACCTAAGTGATGTAGGACCCTATACATATCAACCAACATTTAACCACATTGTAGGGTAAGTCTAACAAGTTTGGGCAATGTTGTCACTTTAAACATAAAGATTTCAACCTTGGCATGTGACACAAGGGTGCTTTATATAGACCTGTGGGGCACTTCTATAAAAATAAGACTTATATTACATAAACAGTATGCTCTAACACTAGAAACATGATTATTGGTAGTTCTGGCATTTTATTTGTTATTAGTTTTCTTTTCTATTGTTGTTTCACTTATATATAAGATTTGCACATGTGATGGTATTGTGGTGGCAGTACATTAGATCTCAGTGATGTATAGATATGCAGTTTACACCTATGTTTATATTCACCAGGTGTGGCTCTCTCCACTTGTCCTGAGGAGGCCCAGAGTTGTAGGGGCCAAAACGCGTCAACAGTATATAATTTGGGAGGTTGCAACCAATTTAAAAGTTGTTTTTTGTAAAGGACTACATACTACAGGCCTTTTCATTTTTCCCTTTGACAATAAGGACATTGTAGGTCTGGTATCGATTTTGCAACCATCCCTTACATGTGGATATTCAATATATCTTGATGGTTACCACATGTCTCCCTGAATAAGGAGAGGATTATCTAACTGAATCATTGTTGTGTGATGTTAATTGTTTTCTGTTTTAGATGTTAATTTGTCTATATTCGAGAGACTTTCGGTATATTTTTGTTAATGTATGAAAAATGACTGCTGCGATTTGAATAGTTGTCTTAGTGGGTGGGATGGGGTAAGCTGTTTCAATTAAAAAGAAATTAAATTGCATGCCCAATGATTGATTTATTGCATCATTGTTGGAATTTATGCACATATTTTTTCCTACTATTTGACCACTCCATTTCTAGATATTGTTCATTACCCAGGTTTTGTAGGGTTAAGTGGGTAAACCCCTATACTTATATTTGTCCTGAGGAATAGCAGCATCCCAAATGTGATGGGCCAACTACGGAGGCACAGGGTGCGGCTAATAGGTGAGCCCTGGTTCCCACCCAGTATATGTTGGTGTATGGGTATGGTGTGGGCCATATGGGATAGTGTGTGGCTAAATGTTGTCCCTCAATATTTGTAGGTGACTCTGGTTACCCAAACCTATCATGGTTGCTGACCCCTGTGAGGAATGCCAGAACAAGGGCAGAAGAACGTTATAATGAGGCCCATTGGTGAACCAGAAGAATAGCTGAAAGGACCTTTGGCCTCCTGAAGGCCAGGTTCCGGTGCCTCCATCTAACAGGTGGATCCCTGTGCTACTAACCCAAGAAGGTCTGCCAGATAGTGGTGGCATGCTGCATGTTACATAAACCTGACTGTCAAATGCCATGTCCCATTCCTGCAGGAAGAGGAAGCTGGAGATGCCCATGTGGCAGCAGTAGACCCTGTGGACAGTGAGGATGATGCGGATGAGGTCAACAGAACATCTGTGATCCAACAACACCTGCAATGACACACAGGTAGGACAGTGTTACTTTACATTTCAATGACTTTTGTTTGAATTTGTTTGGCAATCGCATGCTGATATTTCCCACTTTTATGCCCACTTACTGTTCCCTCTGGCAATTCATTTTGCAGATGTTGGTGACCTGACATATACTCCTGGTGTGATCACTGCAGCCAGCTACAGGTCATTCATCTATGCTCATGTTCTGTACAGTTGATTTGTAATGTTTGTACCTGTTTCAATGAATACATATTTGATATACATGATATACTCCCAAAATGTTTTTTTTACAAGGTGTTTATTGAAGTGCTAAAATATGGAGGGGCAAGTGCAATGGGATGTGGTGATGATGGAGGAAAGTCCAGGGTATTGTTCCAGTCTGTTTGTAGCACAGGTGCAGTGTCCATGGGGACATAGGAAGGGGAGCAATGGCAGTTCAAGGTGGACAAAGTGACAGGGTGGTACTCAAGGGTGACAATCAGGAGAGTCTCATTTCCTGGTGGGGGTCTTGGCAAGTGTCTCTGGCTTCTGTCTGGATTGGAGGGAACGTTTGTGTGGTGGTTCACCTTCTGCAGGAGGACGGTGCTGGTGGCCTGTGAGTCCTGTGGCGGGGCCTCCTGGCCACTAGCGTAGTGGAAGGCTGTTCAGATGTCTGACTAGTGGCAGGGGCCCACTGATGTGAGACTGCCTCCCTCATAATGTTGGCCATGTCTGCCAGCACCCCTGCTATGGAGATCAGGGTGTTGTTGATGGCCTGCAAGTCCATCCTGATCCCCTGGTACTGTCCCTCCTACAGTCACCTGTTCTCCTGCACGTTGTCCAGGATCTGGCCCATTGTGTCCTGGGAATGTTGATAAGCTCCCAGGATCTCTGCAAGAACCTCCTGAGAGTCAATTCCCTGGGCCTGTTCTTCCCCTGGCGCACAGCACTCCTCCCATTTTCCCTGTTGGCCTGTGCCTCTGTGCCCTGAACAATGTGCCCACTGCCACTGACCCCAAGTCCCTGATTGTCTGGGTATGAGGTGTGCCCTGGGGTCCCTGTAGAGGTGGACACACTGCTGATTGACTTGTCCTGGGGACAGAGGTGTGGGAAGGCTGGATGGGTGCTGCAGTGGTGTTTCCTGATGGGGGGGATCTGTGGTGGTGTGTTACTGGGCCTGAGTAACCGGCTGTCCAGTGGTCCCTGATGGGCCAGGTAGGTCATCCAGATCCTGAAGACCAGAGTTGCTGTCATCACTGTGGGCCTCCTCAGTTGGGGGACTGGATAGTGCTAGCACCTCCTCCCCGGTGACATTGGCTGGGGTACCTTTGGAGATGTAAATGATTTGTTGTGGTTTCTGTTTCTGACATATTGTGCATCCGTGGCTTGCCCTTTTTGGTTGGATTTGCCCTGGCAGCTTTCACTTGTGTATGTTGGTGTTTGGTGGGATAGTTAGTTCTCTATATTGTGCATGCTTTAGTGATGAGTGCCCATGCAGGGCTGTAAGTGGTGTCCATGCATTGGTAGAGCATGCAGGGCTTGGAATTGGGATGAGTGAGATGGGATGGTGGGGTGTGTGGGAAGTGGTGGAGTAATGGTAGTGAGAGTGAGGGTGGGATATGTAATGTCATGCAGCAAGGGGGGAGGGTAGTAGTAGAAGAGAGTTGACTTACCAGAGTCCATTCCTCCTCCTACTGCATCCAGGCCCTCAGGATGCAGGAATGCCAAGGCGTGCTTCTCTCATGCTGTGGGGGAGGAGGCGGGGTCAACTGCCAATCCTCTTTACATCAAGCTGGTGTCTTGTTGCTATGGAATGTATCTTCCCCTGTAGGTCATTCCACCTCTTCCTGATGTCATCCCTAGTTCTTGGGTGCTGTCCCACGGCGTTGACCCTGTCCACGATTCTCCGGTGTAGCTTCATCTTCGTAGCTATCGATATCTGCAGCACCTGTGCTCCGAATAACTGTGGCTCTACTCTGATAATTTCCTCCACCATGACCCTTAGCTCCTCTTCTGTGAAACGGGGGTGTCTTTGTTGTGCTGTGGGTGTTATTTGAGGTGTGTTTGTGAGGTTGTGTTGGGTAATGTGCTGGGGTGTGCGATGTGGGGTGCGTGAGTGGTGTATAGGTGTGAATAGTGTGTGACTTTAGTTGTGTCAGTGGTCTTGGTGTCACCCTGCTGTCAATGGTTTGGAATGGTAAAGGGTTGTGAGTAATGTGTGTGGGTGGGTATGTGTATGAGTGTCAGGTATGTGTTTGAATTGTCCAATGTGGTGTTGTTTTGTTTGTGTGTATCTATTTTGAGCGTGGTGATATGTACTGCCAATGGTTTACCGCCATTGAATGTCCGCCGTGGTGATTCATGGGTCATAATGTGGTGGGCATTGTTCAGTTGGCGTACCGGTGTGGGTTTTGATACCGCCAGTTTATCACCGACCTTTGGGGTGACGGATTTGTGTCTGTAGCTGTATACTGACGGATTGGTTTGTGTGTGTCATGATATGGTGAACGGATATCCGCCGCCGCAGCGGTAAGTTGGTGGCCGTCAGTGTGGCGGTAAGTGGAATTTACCGCCAATGTCATAATAAGGGCCCAAGTCCTAAGGTAACCTTTTGACTGAGGCCTTCCGCTTGCTGTAGCTGAGCAGGGCTTCATCACAGTTGGCCTTAAAGTTTGACTTTGCTCCAGTCAAGGTGTGACCAGATATTCTGAGCAGAGCTTTTAGTTTCCATGCACTAAAACGCATTTATTTGTTAAAAATTCATATCTCTGGTTCTCCTTATCTGGTTTTAATTATTGTGGTGTAAGTTTAAAGATAAAAATATAATCTATTTTTATAAAGTGGTGTTGGATTTTTATTGTGCTTTGCATTATACTTATTTACTGTTTTGTGATTTTTAAATGCTTTACACACTTGTCTCCTAAATTAAGCCTTGTCGCTCGTTGCCAAGCTACCAAGGGTTGAGCTGGGATTAATTATTGAGACAAATGGATCTAGTAGGGGTTAGTGGCCTACTGCTAATTGTAGGTACTTACCTGCCCTTACCATTAATCCACTTTCCAACACTGCTCTGACCCAACCCTGCTTTTTCTTTCTCTGCACTTCTTCATGCAATCTTTTAACTTCTTCCTGAGTATCAATGGCAGTCATAAAGAAGATTTGACTAATCTCATTCTCATTTCCATAGCTCCATTCGTCATCAAAGGAAGTGCAGTACAGGGCACAGTACCTGGCTACTTCTCCTGCATAGGTATTGTCCAAGGATACATAATCATTTGACTTTTGATCAGTTGCACATTTTACAACTGTAATTTTCATAGGTAACTGTAATTCTTTCAACAATTGACAAACATTGCCACTGTTTCAGACAGGTGATCCAGAAGGGACCATGAAACCTCTGTGGGTCTACAACTATCTAATGTCGTGGGTGACACCAAACCCATACTGGCTGTCAGTGAAAATGTCACTTTGAGCTGGTCAGAAATGCAGCATGATGTGGTAAGAGCAATCACTTTGAATACTTGGTCTGAAACTCTCCTCGAAGGTAGGAGGCTTCTATCACACCTGAGACAGTACAAACTTCATAATCTACTATCAGGGTACCAGCTGTGTCTCCTAAACAGGACCCATCAGCGAACGTGACATAGTAATTTTTGTCCTAGAGAAGATCTTGAATATCAGGTCTTGTTTTGGTGCACAATTCAGTCACATTGAGACAATCATGCTCAATCTCATCTTCGCGGTGACTTGCATTTTCAACTGAATTTGGCAAAAGAGTGGCTAAATTCAGTACATTACATCTTTTTATAGTGACACTTGGAGAACCCAATATAACTTGCTCATAAGGGGTAAAACATGCATTGGTCAGATATTGAGTCTTGGGGCGGGTTAACAAAATCTCCACTGAATGGGAGATACAAATATTCAGTGGATGGCCCATAACAATGCCTTTGTACTCTTCAAAGCAGATGCTGAGGGGGGCAACAGCTCCTAAACAACCGGGCAATGCTGCAGCTATAGGATCAAGTGTGGCTGAAAAATATGGCAAATAGGTCGTCGATATACTGCACTAAAACTGAATGATAGGGCATTTTACGGGTTTCCAAGTTATTCTTCAAAATCTGAATAAAAATTGATGGTGACTCTGTCTACCTTTGTGGAGTAAGACATCATGTTAGAGTATGACTGCCAAATTTAAAGGCAAAAAGAAGTTGCCTATCTTCATGTAGGGGAATCGAAAAGAAAACCTGATACAAGTCAATGACCGTAAACCATTCTGCTTCACACAGTATCTGAAACAATATCACTGCTGGATTTGCTACCATTAAACAACATGGAACGACAATCTTGTTCACTCTTCTCAGATCCTGCACTATGCTTTCTTGGGATTCCATAATCCTTAAAAAAGGGAATCACAAGGGCTTCCCCAAATTTCCTTCAGGACATATTGCTCAATCAAGCTATTAGTCAAGGGTGTTATACGTCCAATTGTCTCAGGAGTCATATTGTAAGTTGGTATCCCTGTATACAGTGTGTTTGGCTTTACTGTTATTTTGATTGGTTCAACTTCTTTTATGAGTCCTACATCCTTTCCTGAATAATCCCAAACCTTAGGAAAAACTGTCTTCTGGCAAATCATTACATATAATCACTGGATACAGTGAGGCAAGTGGGTACTGTTCTATAATTTTGACATCTTCTTCCTCATTTGATTGTGTTTCTATTCCTCAAGGTGTGCAGCTAATGGAACAGTTTAGCTTACACAACAGGTCACATCATAACAGGCTTACTGGACTTGAATCTTAGACCACAAATTGGTGCTTATCTTCAAATGAACCTATTTTTTCTGCCAAGTGTTCTGTAACAGTATTTGTCAACTGCTTATTTGATACTCCTACAACCTGAATTCTCCTTCACAATAGAGGCAAATTTTGCACTTCTGCAGCTCTGACAGTGGAACTTGTAGCTCCAGTCTCAACCAAAAATGACATATCATGTCCTATAATATGGCATTTACATAGGGTCCACGCTGATCTACTTCTAAGCATGCACCTAGCATTCAGTCCTCATCATCAGAACTATAACTGTGAAATGTCTCTAAGAATTCCTCATCACTCAAATCAATTAAAGTAAATGGAGATGCTACTGGACTCAGGGTTCTATTTGCCATCCAATTCATGTTTTGCTGAAGAATAATCACCTGCTGCTGTGTCATCGTGGCTTGTCATACCTGCATCTGTTGTCATAGAAACACACACACCTTTGGAATATGGGGTCTTTGAACTCTTTCAATTTGAACCTGATTATTACATTGAGTGTGAGCAACTAAAACATTCTGTACCAAATTATTCACATTATTATAGCAGAAACTGATCTCTCCATCTCCGATTTGTTTGAATGAACTAATCCCTGCATACCAATTGGTGATATCCCAATAGAAGCTGCTGGAATTCCAGAGACTGTTGAAGCATTTATTGAATGGGCATTACTTCCAGAATTTCCTGAAGCCTACAAGGGAACAACTGGACCTATAGTCACAGGAACCACTAGTGCATCAGGACCCATAGGATTTGTCTGATTATGTAAAATTAACATTCCAGCACTTTGACCTGTCAAAACAGTACTAAAAGTATGTCATGTTTGATTCTGGGGAGTATTTGACATTGTCTGCACTGGTGTAAACATATGCATAGGCTGATTCTGATTAAACTTCTGCACAGGCGTAGTCACACTTGGGCCCTCATTGCAACTTTTGTGGTCCAAGGACCGCCAATGTGGAGGTGGCGGTTGTACCGCCATGGGCCCAGTGAAGCGGGCCGCCATCTTATGAGCACAGGGATAGAACCAACACAACACAGCCAAGTCACTGCCTGAACAGCCACTGAGGACAGACCCCATAGACTGCGGCAGGCATGTTCAGTCCACCAGTGAGGCTGTTTCCCATGACCCTATTACAAGGCTGCACACTGCCAAGATTTCAGGGGTGGTCACACTGTCATGAATACCCTGGTGGAAATGATTCACTCAAAAGGGAACTCTCACCTTCAGGAACACAGGCACATCCGCAGGCGCCATGGCACGTGAATTGCAAGTCTTCCCAATGCTCCTGCTGGCAATTGAACTCCAGGACCAGCAACCAAGACACCAACCCGTAAGTACACCCACCTAGCGCACACTGGAGGGAAGGATATTAATACACACACAACACACACACATGGCACGGCAAGCCACACCCACACATACACGCAAACAAACAACGTACCAACACACACACACACATACAAACACTCACAGATGCCCAATTGCACATACACCACACATAAATGTGGAAGGAAAGCCAGGACCAGGTTGTTATATATATATATAAAACATTACAAGCAACATAATGAATTATGTACAATGGGGCCCAAAGCCCAGTCCATCAAGTCCATTGTACCCCTTGCACACTGGGCACAGAATGAGGGCCCAACTCGACTCCTGACTGCAAACTGCTGGCCTCCACTGAGCAGGGGCAACTATGGGACATGCAGGTACCTCAGGAGCTAGGGGGGGTCAGGGGAGGTGGTTTGGGTTTTGGGGGGGTCCTTAAGTTTGAGTTTGGAGGGGGTCCTTAGGCTTGGAAGGGGGGTTTGGGCTTGGAATTTTGGTAGAGTGGGTTTGGGTCTAGGCTTGGGAAGGTTGACTGTTGACTTGGTGGGGTGGAAGTCTTAGGTGGGGTGGGGCAGGGTGATGACAAGGCGAGGACTGGGAGGTGGAGGGCAGGGTAGTGGGGAGGGTAACAGGGTGCTTGGGGGGCAGTGGCAAGTTTTCTGGTGGGGAACAGGGAAAATTCTTGTAGGAAACATTTCTTAGGGGCACAGAGATGGTCATGGTTGTAAGGAATGGGATTAAAGGTAGAAGGAGTGGTTGAGAGGTGAGTACGTAAAGGTGATTTGGGTGCAGGTGTATACTTGGATGCCATGTGTGTTCTGCATGACTATTGGGTGTAGTGGGAGGAGGGGGAGGAGATGCAGGGAGATGGCAGGCGGGATGTGTGAATGTATGTTGTGGTGGTTCCTGCAGGTAGGGTGGGTGTGCTGCATGTGGGGGTGTTGAAAGTGGTGCTGAGGGCACATGTGGTGTATGGGGTCCATGTGTGTGGGTCTGATGTTGTGGTGACGGTGTCAGTGAGTGCAAATGTTGCAGGATCTAGGACTGATGAGGTGGTGACTGCAGGTATGAGTTGTGTATTGCTGGTGAGGGGGGTGGTAGTGGGCGAGTCGGTGTAGGGATTGGATGTTGCCATGTCTGCATCTGAATGTTGTGTGTGTGCATGGTGATGGTGGCATTTCTTGTGCTTATGTATGTCCTTGCTTTCCATGTCTGTTGATGTGGACGCATGTGGGTCAGAACAGGTGCCCTGAATGGGTGAGGGGAGTGTGATGTGGGAATGGGAACAGGTAGCTTGAGGGGGGATGGAGAAATCAGGGACATTGCTGCTCTCAATGAGGAGGCAAGAGCCTGAAACAATCTCTGCAGGCCAGCCAGGGCACCGTGAATGCCATCCAGGAATGCATTGGACTGCTGCATCTGTGATGCCAGTCCCTTGATGGCGTTCACAATGGTTGACTGTCCCACAAAGATGGATCTCAGGAGGTTAATAGCCTTCTCATTGAGGGCAGCAGGGCTGACTGTGGCATGGACAGAGGTGCCTGCGGCAAAGGAGATGCCCACCCTCCTGGGTGAGTGGGCACGGGCAACTGGGTGGGAGAACAACTACAGGGAAGGCAGTGCTGGAAAGGAGGGTTGCGGACAAGGATGTTACTGGAGGGGTCCCAGATGGGTCTGCCACCACCAGGGAGCTGCCATTGTAGAGGAATCTGAAGATGGTGTGGTCGATCCTGTCTCCCCCATGGCACTCCCCTCACCCTCAATCCCACTGGTCTCTTCGGCTCCACTGGATTCAGCCTTCTGGGTCCCGTGTGCTGCAGCTTCCCCACTTGCCAGAGCCTCTTCTGCTTCACCAGATGATGCTGATGCACACAAAGACAGAGGACGAGAGGGAGGGAAAGAGGCAGGAGCGACAGTGTGCAATGGCTCAATGCCAGCACCACAGTCACATAGTTTAACAACATCATCATCTGCAGCCATGCTATGCCACACCATGCCCTAACCTATACAAGCTACAACAGTGGGACACCATGGGGCATACTACAGCTATGCTGATCTGTACTGCTGTTAGAGCAACAATTGTACCCATGTACTTGATGTGAGTCACAATACTCACACATGCATCGGACTTGCCAACTCCACATGGCTGTTTAGGGGAAAAAAAAACTGTACACCTGTATCAACTGAATCTTGTATGGGTAGGTAGCTTGCGTTCTAAGCCAATGCCAACTACAACACTGACATCTTGCCCCACTCTGCCTGACTATGGATACAGTACAAGGCAGCATAATGAGGACACACTCATCTCTCCTGGCATATTGTTGGAAAAACACAGATGACAATGCCCTGACACATCAGGTGAACTAATGACGTTGGCAGGAGCTGGCTACCAAAACTTGGTTGAGGGTGACCACACATATTACACATTAGAAGTACTTGCCCACATAAGTCACTAACTGAATGCAATGGCCACACTTCTGTGATACAAATCCTGGCAGGGTGACAAAGAGCCATAGTGGACAGACATCAGTCTAGTGCCTATGCCACAGCTTCCCACTAATGGGCAACCCGAAAGCATCTAAGCAACATAATATTAATGCGAGAGCATGTACTTACCCCGTTGGGGCTGCTGTGCTGCTCTCAAGCACCCATCCACATCAGGGTATGCAACTGCCAAAATGTGGGCCATTGGGGGGCTCAGGGTCCAACGGGCACACCTCCCTCATTGGGAGGATATCCACAGCACTGCTGTCCTTGGGGCCCAGCATCTCAGGTCCTCCCATCTCTTTCTGCAGTGGTTACTCCACCGGCATGGACCCTCATGGTCCGCACTTGCTTAGTGATTGCCGACCATCTTCTAATGTGTACTGACCTGCATGGGTGACACATACAGAAGGACAAAGTCATGTAGAGTGGCATCATAATGACAGCAGTGGGCAGCACACATCTTATGGCAACACACACATGTCTACATGCCACTGAAGATCAGACTCCTCACCCATCTCCATGCATCCACTCTATCTGCCACTTCACAATGTCTTACTTCCACAAACACATCACTATCAGACAGGATGGTGACAATAGACTCACCTGCTGCTCTGGCACCCCGTACTACTGTCCATACAGGGGCAAGATCCTGTCCACAAGCTTCTCTATTTCCTCCTGGGAGAAGGCTGGGACCTTATCACCTACAGGACGTGCCATCTTGGCTAATAGAGTCAGAACACAGCAGCACACACAGTGGAGGTCTTGTGTTGAGGAGTGTCAGGAGTCAAGTGAGCATTGCCACATGAAATGGCGGTCACGTCCGCCGCGGACATCACTCTCAAGCCGGTGGCGATCATCATTGGCTCCAGTTTCCCATAAACAACCATGTTATCCAATGATGAGTTGCATGGCGGTTACGACTTAGCTACAGCCATGAGGTCTAACGCCAGTGGGATTAGGTCACTTCCATCTGTCCAGTGCATGGGAGACACAGTGCTGCCATTTTACGTGTATGTTGTGAATAGGGGCTGAATGTTAGCTGCAACATGGATGAAAATTGTAACTTTAACACAGCCTTCTTGTGTACACACAGTCAATTCAGCTTTTTCTGACTTCTCCACCTTCTATTCTCAAATATGGTGCAATGTTGAGGATGAGACATGCTTCTGTGTACTGGCCCCAGTCGACCTTGCCACCCTGGAACAGCGACACATCATACAGATGTATTGCCTGAACCGTCAGACCATCATGGAGTTGGTGACCCAGTTGGAGCCTGATCTGTTCCCTGTCACCCGTCATCCCAATGCCATCCCTCCCATAGTACAGCTGTTGTCAGTCCTCCACTTTCTTGCCACAGGGTTGTTCCAGATGACAGTGGGCTTGACAGCAGGTATGTCACAGCTGATGTTCAGTAACGTTTTGAGGAATGTACTGCTTGCCCTGTTAAGACATCTGCCCTGCTACATCAGGTTCCCCCAACGTGCTGATTTAGCCACTGTTAAAGGTAACTTCTATGATTTTGCACATGCCCCTCATGTGATAGGGGTCATAGATGGCACACACATTGACTTGATGCCACCCAGGAGAAATGAACAAGTGTTAAGGAACCATAAAAATGTCTATTCTATCAATGTGCAGGTGGTTTGTCTCGCTGACCAAAGTATCTCACAAGTGACTGCCAAGCTCCTTGGTTCTGTCCATGGCTCCTACATTCTGTGGAACAGCAACATCCCACACATGATGGCACCACTACAGAGGGACCGGGCCTGGCTCATCCGTGTGTATCCAATTGTATGTATGCCCCTGTACACTCTCTTCACACCCTGGCCTATCTCCCTCCTGGTCATGACATGGTTCCTACCTCTGTGCACACAGGTGACTCTAGATATCCCAACCTTTCCTGGCGACTGACACTTGTGAGACATCTGACTATAGATGCTGAAAACCATTTCAATGAGGCCCATGGTATGACACGGAGTGTGATCGAAAGAACCTTTGGGCTATTGAAGGCCAGATTCTGGTGTCTACACATCTCTGGGAGTGCCCTACTCTCCAAACCATAGAATGTGTGCCAGATCATGGTTACTTACTCTATGCTACATAATCTGGCTCTAATACATCACATCCCATTGCTGGATGCAGAGGAGGTGGCAGATGGACCAGTAGTTGATGAAGGGGACATGGGGAGTGAAGAGGATGATAAGCATGCAGCTGACCCTAGACCAGAGTTGATACGACAATACTTCCACTGAGCTGCAGGTATGTGTCAGAGGTCTGTTATGTGACCTGTACGCCTGACTGCCTTGTGACATTGATCCTCCTGGGGTCCGTCAGCACTGGTGTAATTGGGTTCAGCCCTGCCTCTGGGTGGGTTGGGGGTCACATTTCACCATCAGTGGGGTTGTTGCTATACACATTTCAGTTCAATGATCTCCCCGCTGTTGTGTTGCTTCACATGTGGCATGTATGTACTTCACCATTGTTCCCTGTACTGCCACTTCAACTGCAACATGTGTGCTACACATTGTGGTGTCCTCTAAAGAATACACATTGGGAGGCAGTGCAACATTACTGTATTGACTGTGGAACATGCCCTGAGTTTAGCTTGTGATAGAGGAACAATTAGGGATGGTTGCCTATGAAATGTGGGTTTCACATGGATACATGGCCACTGCTGACACTTGCCAATTCACCCTTGGCACTTTGTTATTGTGGTACATGTGTGTTGTGTGGGCATTTATGACTCCTATAGTAAATGTTGTTCCTGTCTTGTTCTACTTGCAAGGCATTGTGTGGTGCACTTTGGTTCCTGCATCACCTGTCACCTTCTTTGACACATGTGCTCAGCCCCGGCCTGCTCCACTATCATCCTTGCTGCATATTGGTCCCCCTTCTGTCACTTACACATACTTTGGCAGGATAATGGGTTGACAGATAAACATCCAATGCCCTGGTAAATTGTACTTCTTGCAATAAAGCACATAGACAGTAGCTGTGCTCAATAGTGTTTATTTGTGGCTGACATGTGCAAGGGGGATTGGTGGGGTCATGGTGGGAGGACTCATCAGAGTACTCTGGCCAGCTGTGTGTAGTTCGGGTCCAGTATAGGAGGCCATGGGAGAACGGAGAGATGACAGTGGACAGTCAACAGGGAGTCTATGTGGCACCAAAGGGAGGATGTTCAGGAGAGGGTCACTTCCTGGTGGTAGTCTTGGCATCAGTTCCTGCAGGATGTCTGGTTGGACATCCTCTCTTAAATAGGGGTCCCTCAGCTACAGGGGGTGTGGTGCTGGTGGTCTGCGGGTCCTCAGTTTCTTGATCACCCCTGCAATGGTGGCCATGGTGGCATTAAGGGCCTGCCACTGCTGCATGTCCTCCTAATGGTGTTCCTCCTGCAGCTTCTGGTTTTCCAGCACAGTGGTGAGTCTCTGGCCCAACATGTGCTGGGTTTGGTGATATGCACCTAGCACATGGGGGAGGGCCGCCTGGGCAGTCTGTTGTTGTGCCTGCCCTGTCCCTTGGACCAATTGTCCTCTCCCACTGCCCCTGGTGTTCCATGCCTGTGCCCCTGGATTAGTGTGCCCACTCCCATTAGTACCTGGACCTTCATTGTCTTGAGTGTAAGCCCTTGACTCTGGCTTCTGTACTGTGGTGCACACGTCTGATTGACCCACCCCTGGGGCACTGGTTTAGGGAGGTAAGCTGGGCTGAGGGGTAGCTGCTACATGGCGGAGGAGTCCAGTGTGTCCAGTGTGGGGCTGCTGGGTATGGACTGACCAGTTATCCCTGATGGGCCAGGCAAGTCCAGACATCCACTGAGGCCTTCATCCTGGGGAGGGCTGTCTGACCCTGGCATCTGTTGGCAGGTGGCAGCCGGACCTGTGGATGGGAAGGGAGTGAGTTAAATTTTGTATATGTCTTTGTTGGCCACATCATGTGATGCATGGTGTATCCTGACTTGCTTCCCAGTGATGGCAATGACAACTGCAGTGATGCCGATATTGTTTTGGGGATGCAAATTGTGTCTTTGTTTTCATGTGCCATTGAGCGTTGAGGATCGTGGATGGCATTGTTGTCTTTGCCATGTGTTGGAACACAGTCGAGGCTGCCAGTTGGTGCAGCAGGTGTTCCACTGTGAAGTGTGAATGTCTTCCTCTGATGTGTAGGGAGTGTTGCACTGTAGGAGTTGTAGTGCTTGGCATTTTGCTGGGTGTCCATGGATTTGGGGGTGACTGTGTGGGGATGGTGGCAGTGGGGTGGTGTGGCATGCAGTAAAAGGGCATGGGGTACCTGGGGATGCAGAGGTGTGGGATGGTGTGGATTGGGGAGTGATGGGTGGTGGGGACGCCTGCTAGGAAGGAGTGGCTGATACATGGGGCGTGTTGTTGACTTTCCAGAGTCGATCCCTCTCATGATTCCAGTCAGGCCCTCAGGATGCATGATGCCATGACGCCCTCCTCCCAGGATGTCAGCTCAAGGGGTGGAGGTGGGGGCCCACCGCCAGTCTTGATCAGGGCAATCTGCTGCCTGGATGCCATTGAACTCACCTTACCCCGTAGGTCGTTCCACCTCTTCCTGATGTCCCATGACTCTCTGCTATATCTATTTTCCTTGTCATCGATGTTTGCTGGACCTGGGCTCTGAAAATTTGTGGCTCTACCCTGACGATCTCATCTACCATGACCCGCAACTCATTGTCAGTGAAGTGTGGGTGCTTTGTGGTGCCATTTTGATGGGGTGGGGGTGTTTGGTTGTGGATGCAGGTGGGTTGTGGTGTTGGTATGTGGGTGTAATGTGTGCCTAGTGCAATACATGCAGTTGTATGGTGTGTGTTGTGTCTTCAATGTGAATATGCCTGTGGTGTACGGGTTCTGTGTAATTGGCTCGCCGCTATGTGTGCTGCTCATAGGTGTGTGAGGGGCTGATTTATAGTGCCTTGAGCAGGTGTGTGTGGTTTGTGTATGTGTCTCAGGTATGGGGTATTCAAACTGTACAATGTGGTGTTGCCTACTATTGGCGGTAACTTTTTTGAACTGCAGCAGTGCACACCGCCAATCATGTTCCTCATGGATGGTCCACTTGGCAGGGATCCGACACGTGATAGTGCGGACAGAATGGTGTCGGTGTGGCAGATCTAGTGGTCGGACAGTCATTCTTTCACCATCTGTCTACCTGGCGATGTTGCATTTCTGGCTATTTTGGGGCAGTTTTTACTTTGTGTCTCCTAATATGGCGGTCACTGTTTCCCCGGCACTGGCGGTATGGTGACGGTATTCTGCACGGCGGTCTTGCACGGATACCGCCAAAGTCGTAATGAGGTCCTAGGTGTCTGCATTGTCTGATTTACATTAGAACTTGACATTATCTGAGTCTTAACTGGGCTTGGTACTACTTGATTTACAACTGGACTTAAAATGGACTAAGCTGTATTAAAATTGGGAACTGGTGGATACTCTACAGGCACTTGTTTCACTGAATTAGCAGGTGTACTTGGAACTATTTGAATCTGGATTTGCTCAACTGGAGCAGTTGACACATTTGCAAATACATTCTGTACCGCTTCACTTCTCTTTCCTGTCTCAAATGAATGATACAGTGGGGGATGATTCATAAATAGCTGATTTATGAACTCAATTTCTGAATCACTTGCATATGTGACTGTCGTTTTACGCTCTTCTTCTGCTGTCTGCTCTACCTTTGCTGTCTGTTTCTTTCAAGTCTTAGGATTTGTACTCCCATCACCTTTCTTTGCAATAGCTGGACACATTATCACTCCATCTAATATGTCTGCTCTCCCCTTTTGTTGTTCTGCATCCCATCTAGCTACCACAACTGTCTTAATTACTGTCTGCCTCCTATTCTCTAATTTTGTTGTTGTTCTCTATCTAGTAATAGGGCCCCTAATACTAAGGGCTTACAATTGTGTAGGTCTTGGAGGCGGCTTTGACTCATACATGATTCTCCATAAATTATCTACTATTCTCAAATGAAATGTTCTATAACGAGGAAAAGCTGATGCACCCTCTTTTTCAGTCATTTTACACTACTGTTCAAGTCATATGCAAGCAGAAACTCATTTTAGCCATTCCACATGATAAGTTGGGGTTCCTTCGGGGAGGCTTCTACACCTTCTCTAACCTGAATAAGAACATCTCTTCTTAATGCTGTAAACATTTGCATTTTTTGCTCAAATTCAACTAACTACAATGATTTTCAATCAAATCTGGAAGTAATTTCAATCACAATACTTTCCACAAGCTGTTCTCAACCAATAGCAATGTGGTACTGTTCACCAGTACCAGTGCAACTTTACACTAACCTATAGCAGTGCAGCACAAAATGACATCCCACACACGTCTCTTACACAATTGCTGACGCACTCCCAATGCAAAATATTGCGAGGAAAAACTGCATCTTGTCTGCACACTACTGGTAAGAATTCAAACACTTTGAAAGCTGTAAACTTTAGATTGTAGCTTTCACAATTACACAACAAGTGAAACTTGACCAGCAGTTCTCACACTGGTTGATATAGATTCTCCATGTGCACTCATGATTCACTAAATTCCAACCAGCAACTCAACCGCACTCAAAGAAAAACTATTGGCACTGTCAATGATGTCTCATGACAAGTACCTCACTGCAGACAATAAATTAACCAAGTGTGATGAACACTTGTGTGCTAGCCCAAGATCTTAGGCTACAACGGACCCACCAACAACAACGTTTTTGAGCAAAAAGCACCACAATCATTTTGAGTACAATAACTCACATTGTCACACTTCACCACAATCTTCAGGCCAAAAAGCATTGCAAGTGCAAAATCCCATTAATACTCATGGAGCATGTGGCACAACACTAGAATGTCATAATTCTCTGGAACAGATTATGGTTGAATTACACGGTGGGCAATTTTTGGCCTGGGAAATAACATGGGGTCAATCATAACTCTCTACTCTAAATGAAATGTGGTTCTCCCCTCTTATGGGATAAAACCTGTAGTCTGCTACCTGGTCTATTTTAGCCTTTTCCATAATTCGCAGAAATCCAATGCTCACTAAGGTTGATGGACCTTTTGAGCCAGTAAGTAGTGTACTAGAATCATCAACAAAATGTCAACATCACCCCATACCATTTAAACACCATGACCAATGTGATCACATAAAGAAAACAGCATTCATAAGTAAAGTTAAGAGATGTATTACAAACACAAGCTCAAAGTCATAAAGACAATGCATGAAACCAAGTTTTAAAGGTACATAATCACCAAGGGTTGCCCAAGGCATTGGAATAAATTCAGATGAACTAACATTAATACATTCAAGATTAATAAGACATTACATCAATAAGAATATTTGGGACACCGAGATAAAATGTTGCTCAGAATTAACAATCACTGGTCAATTCAAATTCAGCAGTGTCTATAATCTTTGACTGGGCACAGGACAACCCAGAGAATACATGTGTGGGTATAAACACTTGCGGGCAAAATGCAAAAAGTACAAAAAGGGCAAAAATAATTTGAAAAAATAATCTCGGGCTGTGAGTCACTAACTAAGTTTGACAAAAAAGAAGTAAAAAGGGAAAGCGTCAGTATATCAGAATCTCAGTCACAAGTCTTCTGAAGAGGAAAATAAAATTAACTATAAGTCTAAAAAGGCATTTCAAAGGTAAGGACAAGTGGCAGAGAGGAAGAAACCTCTCCAAGGGATACAGCATCCAGGGAATCTTCATTCTCAAGACATCAGGATTAACAAGGCATTCACAAGCATCAGGAACTCTCTGGAAGCTTGTAGGAACTGCAGGAACTGCTCAAGACTGCTGCAGACTGCTCATGACTGACCAAAGTTCAGATGTCCATCAATATTTTAGACTTCATGAAACGTTCTGATCATCAAAGATATCAGTTCACATCACATTAAATAAGCACCGTCCTATAAGAAATAATCATATGACTCCAAATTGAAACAGTCCAATGTCTTCGAAACAAATGAATACAAACTCAGTCTATGTTCCTGCAGTGTACTATTTCCAAGGAGAAATGAATACACGTTTCCACATTTAAACAATGGGATCTATTACAAAAGATATCTGCTTCTCATGGTAACGAAACCTGAAAGAAGACTTCACTTCTGAAAAAATAATAGTTCAACAATTTTACAAGATTGAAAAATGCAAGCTCTGCAGGACTCACTTATGCTTATACAAAAAAATAATATAAAATGTGTTTATTACATTTTAATAAAACATATATTATATGCAAACTAAAAAATTTAACAACAATAATATTTCATTAATTAATATGATAAATACATGTCATATCAATGGAAAGGTATGTTACTGCATTTCATTAAGTACAACAGAGAAGTGCATTTTTCTCATGTTGCACATATTTTAAAACTCATTAATCATTTACTAATCACTAAATATTTAATATTGTTTCTATATGTACTGCTTGTCTACAGTCTAAATTGCATTTTAAAATCAGTTTTATCTTTCCAACATGTGATTTAATTCAAAAGGCACCTAAATCGAACTCTGAAATACAAGCAATTGCATATTTAAATTGAGTGTCAGTGCAGCTTTCTCCGTTAGTTTTTCACTCTGTTACTTTAATAAACCTAAACTGTCACATCCTGATGACTTTTGTGACACGAGGGAAAGCACTACATTTTAAGATCTATCAATACTAAAGTCGTGGTTTATCAAGTTTTCCAGAGAAATAACAAGAGCTGTGGTAGGTTCTGTCCTATCCTGTGTGACCTACGTTCTCTGTGTCATCCAATGGAAACAACATAGACGATAACCTGATAAAGCAAGATGAAGCCCATTGGGGATCACAAACTATGACAGGGCTGTTACAATGTCTTTGAAAGATGAAACTATACTTTTAGTCTAACAATATGATGTTTTATGAGAAAAACAATAAAGTGCAAAGCAAACAATCACTGTGTAAAGCAATCGTATCAAGAAAAAATATCTTTACAGCTTCTTGCTTGATCATTTCGTAGATAAAGCAGAGGTGTATAAAGTTATAAAGTCTGACACCACCCAATTCTGTACTGTGTATAAAAGAAAGATTGATAGCTTTCTTAATTACAAAGATGTCAATTTGAAGATAAATAAAAAGTCAAAAAGGGGTCCTGCACTGCAGAGAGAACATTCCCACTTACAAGCAAGATTGTGACCCAATCCTGCAAGTCAAATAGCGAGTTTTCTTGTATTGAAGAATGGCAATAACATAACTAAGGAGCTGCTCCTTTGTTTCCCTGCTGTGAATAGTAGGGAAACCCCAATGTTTAGTGCACCATTTCTTCAAACCAGTCGCAAAGTATAAAACCCATACATTTGACACTACCAAAATAGTCCTAAAGCCAGATGTACCATCCCTGTTTAGACATCCAGCTGCATATATAGGAGATAAAGTACCCACGCCATACATTATAAGGTCACAGATGAATTCCATAGCCATACAGAGGAACAAGGCAGAGGGCTGAGTTCATTTATAAGGTTATGGAACTCCAAGGTGTCTTGCAATATCCTTTTTATGTACATCAGGGGGTACTCTATCCCGAATAGTACTTGGTCACACCATCAGCTTTCCCACAAACTACCTAAAACCTTGATGCATTGCTCTTATATAATGATAGAGTGAACCTGTTTGAAAACATGAAGAATACAAACAAAACTGCTAGTGCAAAATTAACCCCTCAGGTGCCCAGGACGAGGTGGTTACATCCGCTGCCATGGTGCTAAGCCGCCAGGGACGTAACCACCTTGTCCAGCTACCGACCCTCAGGGGAAGCACTAGCGCTCCCCCCGAGGGCCTGGCACCCCCCTCCCCTGGGCAGGGATGGAAGGGGAATCGCTTCCCCGTACACCCCCGCCACACCTGCTCCGTCGTGGCATCTGATGACATCAGCGCACTGACCTCATCAGAGGCCTGCCCCTCCATTATGGAAACCTAGCTTCCAGTGCTGATCGGAGGAGAAACGCTTTTGCATTTTTCGTCTGATGACGTGGAAGGCGAGAAAGGCATCATTTCTGCTGCCCGATTGTGATGCGATTGGGCAGCAGAAATGCCCACTATACACCAGGGGGTTTGTTTTTTTGTAATTTATGTATAAGGGGAGTGGCCGCAAGGGCCGCACCCCAGGTGGGGCAAATTATTTTTAGGCCACAGATCATCCTAATATAATTAGGCCGATCTATCCCCGGGGGGGGACAGAATCCATTAGACACCAGGGATAATTGTTTTGGTTTATTATTTGTTTCATATGTAGGAAGTGACCCCTTAGGCAAGGGTCGCTCCCCGGGGGAAAAATTACTCTTAGGCCATTTCTGCCCCCCTTGGCTATTTTTATTAGGCCAATGAGCCCTCCAAGAGGGGCAGAAACCACTAGACACCAGGGTTTTTTTTTTTTTAGATTGAATGAGGGGAGTGGCCCCTTGGGCAAGGGCTGCTCCCCAGGGGGGGCAAAGTATTTTTAGGCCTTTTCTGCCCCCCCGGAAACCCCTAGACACCAGGATATTTTTTTTTGTTTACTTTATTTTTTTATATATGGGCCACTACCCCTTCGGCGAGGGTCGCTCCCCTGGTGGGTAAATTGTATTTAGGCCATTTCTGGTCCCCTTGGGGGAAGATCAGCCTATTTGTATTAGGTCAATCTGCCTCCTATGGGGGCAGAAACAATTAGACACTAGGGATTATAATTTTTTGGTGTCAATTTCGTGCAAGGGGAGTGACCCCTTAGGCAAGGGTCGTCCCCTGGGGAGCAAATTTATTTTAACCCATTTCTGCTCCCCTTGGGGGCAGATTGACCTATTTCTATTAGGCTGATCTGCCCCTGGGAGGCATAAACCACTTAGGCACCAGGGATTGGTGGGTGTGCATGTGTGTGTTTTGTTTGGGGGGAACAGCCCCTTGGGCAAGGGTCGCTCCCCATGGGGGCACATTACTATTGGCCATATGGCCATACCCCCACACCAAATAAATAGGGCCAAAGTTGTTCTGCCCACCAGTGGGCAGATGGGGCAATTACACCCGATCCACACCCGAGGGGGCAGAAAGTCTACTAGATGCCAGGGAAATAAAAAAATAAAAATAGTGTGGTTTGAGGTAACAGTCTTTCAGCTTTCCCTGCACACTAAAACAACTTATCCCATGACAAGCAAGAGGACATTTGATTATTTTGGATTTTGGTTTTACATTTGGGCCATGAGAGCTTGGCTAACTCTCAAAATCGTCCCACTTGGAATGGTGAGGGCTGCACTTTATGGACTTTGGGACATTGGTATGTAGAAAAATCCACAAGACCTAGACACATCTGAAAACTAAACATCTGGTTGAGTCCAGGCTGGTGTGCTTGACATGCACCCGCACCATTTTCTTACCCCCAATGCCCTGCAAACCTCCAACTTTGCTGGAAATCATACATTTCTCCAAATTTTTGTGATGAAACCTTCCAGAATCTGCAGGAGTCCACAAAATTCCTAAAACCCAGCATTGACTCTTCTATACCGATACAAATTCTGCCGCACTTATCAGCCTAAATAGTTTCTTTCCTAACTGCCCTTTTGGACCTGCTTTAGTTCCCCCTCAATTTTGACATGTTTTTGGCTCTTCCCTGTCACAGGCACTTAGCCCACACAAGTGAGGTATAATTTTTACCTGAGACTGAGGGGAATGTTGGGTGGTAGGAAATTTGTTTCGGTGAGGTGATCCCTTACAGAAATGTGGGAACATTTTGATTTTTCAGCGAAAGATGAGGTTCGTGAGGATTCTGGGTAAGAAAACACTGTGGGATCCATGCAAGTCACACCTCCCTGGACTCCTTCAGGTGTCTAGTTTTCAGAAATGTCTGGATTTGGTAGGTTTCCCTGTATGGCTGCTGAGCCCAGGACCAAAAACGCAGGTGCCCCCCCAAAAAAAAGGTAGATTTGCATTTGATCATTCTGATGTGTCCAGATAGTGTTTTGAGGCATTTCCTTTTGCGGGCACTAGGCCTACCCACACAAATGAGGTACCATTTGTATTGGGAGACTTGGGGGAACACTGGGGTGAAGGAAGTTTGTGGCTCCTCTCAGATTCCAGAAATATCTGTCACCAAAATGTGAGGAAAAAGTGTGTTTTGAACAAATTTTGAGGTTTGAAAAGGATTCTGGGTAACATAACCTGTTGAGAGCCCCACAGGACACCCCATCCTAGATTTCCCTAGGTGTCTAGTTTTAGAAAATGCACATGTTTGGTAGGTTTCCCTAGGTGCCGGCTGAGCTAGAGGCCAAATTCTACAGCTAGGCACTCTGTAAAAAACACATCAGATTTCAATGTAAAAAGGTGATGTCTCCATGTTGCCTTTCCTGTCACGAGCATTAGGCCTACCTACGCAATTGAGGTACAATTTTTATTGGTAGACTTGGGGAACACAGAATGGCAGAACAAGTGTTATTGCCCCTTGTCTTTCTCTATATCTTTTCCTTCCAAATGTAAGACAGTGTGTAAAAAAGAAATCTACTTGAGAAATGCCCTGTAATTCATATGCTGGTATGGGCACCCTGGAATTCAGAGATGTGCAAATAACCACTGCTTCTCAACACCTTATCTTGTACCCATTTTGGAAATACAAAGGTTTTCTTGATACCTATTTTTCACTCATTATATTTCAGCAAATGAATTGCTGTATACCCGGTATAGAATGAAAACCCATTGCAAGGTGCAGCTCATTTATTGGCTCTGCATACCTAGGGTTCTTGATGAACCTACAAGCCCTATGTATCCTCGCAACCAGAAGAGTCCAGCAGACATAATGGTATATTGCTTTCAAACATATGACATTGCAGGTAAAAGTTACAGAGTAAAACGTGGAGAAAAATTGCTGGTTTTTTTACCTTGATTTCAATATGTTTTATTTCAGCTGTTATTTTCTGTAAGTAAACCTTTTAGGATCTACACTAATTACCCCTTGCTGAATTCAGAATTTTCTCTACTTTTCAGAAATGTTTAGATGTCCAGGATCCAACATTTTTTACACACCCATTTCTGTCACTAACCGGAAGGAGACTAAAAGCACAAAAAATAGTAAAAATGGGGTATGTCCTAGTAAAATGCTAAAATTGTGTTGAAAAATGTGTTTTTCTGATTCAAGTCTGCCTGTTGCTGAAAGCTGGGAAGCTGGTGATTTGAGCACCGCAAACCCTTTGTTGATACCATTTTCAGGGGAAAAAACACTTTTTCTCCATTTTTATTTTAAAAACTGAATTTTTGCTGTATTATGGCTAATTTCTTGGTCTCCTTCAGGGGAACCCACAAACTCTGGGTACCTCTAGAATCCCTAGCATGTTGGAAAAAAGGGCGCAAATTTGGTGTGGGTAGCTTATGTGGACAAAAAGTTATGAGGGCCTAAGCGCGAACTGCTCCAAATAGCCAAAAAAAGGCCTGGCACCTGAGGAGGATAAGGCCTGGCAGAGAAGGGGTTAAAAACATTAAAAACCTGGATATTAGCAAGAGTTCAATACAAGCTTTTTAAACGAAAAGCTACAGTAGCTTGGAATTTGTAGAAACATGCAGAAAGCTTCTAGGTTCTATCTAATTAAGAAGGTTCTATCTAATTTAGAAGTGCCAAACATAAACATTTTCTTCTTTCTTGTCATTTTAAGAGAGAAAAATAGATCAGAATAAGGAAAAACTATTTTCAGGCCTTAATTATGACCCTGGCGGTCCACAGATCGCCAGGGCCACTGTGGCGGTCAAACTGCCACCAAATTGTCGGCACCACCACTTTTCAGCCATCCAATGGCCTGGTGGTGCTGGCCTGGGGATTATGATCCGCCTCTCTGCTGGCATTTACATGGCAGTTGCCCCACCATGTAAAGACTTGGCATGGGCAGTGCAGGCTCCCCCCGACCAGCCCCCTCATGCTTTTCACTGTCTGCCTTGCAGTCAGTAAAACGCGCAACGGGTGCTAGTGCACCCTAAGCACCACAACATTGTCGCCAGCTCAACTACGAGCCCACTTTATTGTTGTGAGTTGTTTCCCACTCGGTCAGCAGGAGAAAGACCCAGCAGGAGACTCTTAAAGGGGCCGCTGGAAAGGGACAACACTGGCAGTGCCCCGACCATGGGAGTTTGGCATGCGTCCTTTTCCACCCGCCAAACTCATAATGAGGGGCTCAGTTTTATTTGCTAAACAGCTGCCTCAATCATGCTCTGTGACCTGACCTGCCTCTCACCTCAGCTACTGGCGGCAGTGATTGTGATTCCAGACCATTACTGTAATAACGTATAATAGCCAATTCTAATGTATTTTCTTTATAATCAGCCACTGGGTACCTCAAAAGCTGTCAATTATAAAGAAATTCGAGGATATACAGGATTACAGAATCCCATGCATTATTTTGGGTATATTTGTATCTATAATAATAACTGAGGCAAATTGTGGAAACTGTACTTCTAAGTAAAACAGAAAAATTATCCATCATCCATGTCTAAGTGAACTAAATAGACATAAAAGGAGTACTTTTACAGAAAGTAAATTTGAGCCTTTATGGTGAGGGTTTACAAAGGTCGATACCTTTTTAAAAATATGGTAATATTTACTCGGGATATAGTGCAGCATATTTAATGTTGTTTCTTACTTACTTTTCAATATCTGATTTAATTTTGAAATCTTATTTTTGATAACTTAAGGTCCAAATTAAATCTATTACTAATGCACTTTGTACTGCCTGAGCCAAAACTGACCTGCAAACAGCTTTGCAAGTGAGCCCCGCGTGAGCTGGAATGCACATCTTATTCTGTGAGGTTTAACAATTCTGTCTCAGAGTACAATAGCTTGCCTCTGACCCAAGAATAGCAGAAAGTGTAGACTACTGACCACTTAGCATGGATTACCTACATGGTATTTGACAGCAACAGTTGGCAGAACGAAGAACAGATTTAATACAACCTTTTGACTTGGAAATTATAAATATGGCTTCTTCTATTCATTCCCAAGATACTTCGAGATAGCTAGACTCCAGTCACAGTAGGGGAGAGAACCAGTTGTGACACTGTCAGATGAGAGGAGAGCTCATCTAACAAGAGATGTGGCAACAAAGCAGACGACGTTCCTCTCTGATGGCTTAAAGGTTTTGCTGCATTGAAAAAAGCCCTCCTGAGTAGCCTTACAACAGGGGAAAAAGGTTGTGCTACAGAAGGAGTTGGAGACTGCAAGAGAATAATTCAGATTTGCGTGGTGATAATTCTCCATTCACTGGGTAATATACAGGATAAATCTAGCACCTAAGAATATTCCTGGACATGGAAAGGCACTATCTGAAAAAGACATTATATTCGTTGAGATTTAGATTTTGGCAGACAGGATATCCGTCACCACTGTGACAGAGTAACCCCAGACACTAAGCCCATGATTTATATTTTTTGATGCAAACCTGCATTAGCGCAGGTTTGCTACAAAAAGTTTACTGTTGGCTAGCGCCATTCCTGGATGCCAGCAGGGCGTCATATTTAAGGAATGACGCTATCCGGCAGTAAGGCCCGATTAGCGTCAAAATAAATGACACTAACCGGGTGTGGGAGGTGTAGGGGAAACAGGAGGTTGTGCGTCAAAGAATGGCGCTAGTCAGGTTAGAGTCAGAAAATTGACTCTAACCTGACTAGCGTCATTTTTTGATGCACAACCCCCATGGACATGACTCCTGTCTTAGTAAAGACAGGAGCCATGCCCCCCTGCCAAATGGCCATGCCCGGGGGACATATGTCCCCCAGGGATGGGCATTGGGCACAGTGGCATGTAGGGGGGCCCAAGTTAGGCCCCGCTATGGCACTTTGCAAAAAAAAAAAATACTTACCTGGACTTACCTGGGATGGGTGCCCCCATCCTTAGGTGTCCTTCAGGGGTGGGTGGGGGGGGGTGAGGATGTCCCTGGGTGCAGGGAAGGGCACCTGTGGGCTACTTCCATGGCCTCTGACCATGGAAAATGGCACACAGGCCCCCTAACGCCTGCACTGACCCAGGTGTTAAATAATGGCGCTAAACAGGCTTAGCGCCATTTCTTAAGGCCCTCCTCCTCCCGTGCATGATTTTTGCATGAGAGGATAAATAAGGCGCAAAGGCATTCGAGTCATTTTTTGACCGGGAACGCCTACCTTGCATCTCATTGACTCAAGGTAGTTTTCAGCAGATAAAAATGATGTTAACTCCAATATTTTTACGCTAGACGGGTCTAGCGTCAAAATATAAATATGGAGTTAAGTTTGCGCTGGATTTGCGTCAAATAAAATGAATCAAATCCGGCACAAACAAAGTATAAATATGCCCCCAAATGTGAAGTCCTGAAATCATGTTGTGGTCTTGGTCAATTGTGAAAAGTGACTTTTGATTGGTGCTTTACAGTTTCTTTGTGTCTTTTCCATTAAAAGTTTAAAATTAACTTTTCTGGTACACTTTAAACTAGCTTAATGATACTGCTTTCTTTTTCTCATTCATCTTTTCTTCATTTTTCTAAATTGGTTTGAGATTTCATTTTACTGTGTGTTTTACTTGAAATTGTTGGTATCGCTTGAACTGAACACACACTTCTCTGGGAATTGTCTGCTGCTTGGGCCTTAACTATCCCAGATTGAGCAACGTTTCTCTCAGAACTGTGCTTGAACTAACCAGTGTGGATTTATTAAATTGGCAGGAGTACCCACTCAAAATTATTAACTTAATTCCTTTTTATAAAGCCCAGATTAAATGAATAGTTTGTATGCATGATGATGTTTTTCATAATAGAATTATTATTGTTGTAGTTATTATTATTATCATTCTTTGGATTGTTAGGCCTGTCAGCCTTAGGTTGGTCTCCCCCCAATCTTTTTGTCTCTTTCCCTTTCTTTGTTGCTGATTTCGTTTTTGTTTGCCTTAGGACTCTTTGCACTGCTAACCAGTGCCGAAGTGCTTGTGCTGACTTCCCTAAACATGGTTTGATTGGCATATTTAATGTACTTATAAGTCCATTGTAGAGTGGTACACCATATACCTAAGGCCTCTACTTTAAAAGGTATTAGTGGACCTGCAGCACCTATTGGACCACCCCTTAAACAGTAGCTTAAAACATGTCACAGGTCTGCCATTGTAGCTTGCATGTAGTTGTAAACTTCCTATTTGATTGGGCAATGTAAGCCCCTTGCCAAGCCTTAAACTCCCCTTATATTACATATAAGTTACCATTAAGATAGGCCCTAGGTGGCCCCTAGGGCAGGGTGCATTGTGATTAAAAGGTTGGAATGTACTTTTTTCACGGCAAGGTAGAGAAAAGCTCCTAAATTCTTATTTCACTACTGTAAGGCTTTACTGTCCTACAGTATAACATTGGGTTGCTGTATTAATTTTAATAAGTGCTAATTCTCAATGGGGACAGATAAGCATTCCATAGTTGGTAGCTAAGAAATTGTAATAAAAAATCTTCTATAATGGTAAAGATGGATTTTTAATTACAATTTTGAAAATGCCACTTTTAGAAAGTTGTATTTTTTCTTGCCCTTAGCCATTTGGTACCTGCAGCCTCCATTGGGTCACATGACTGGGTGTTACTTATAGTTAAGACTTTGTGAATGCCTCCCAGATCGTCACACAGTAGACAGATTAGGTGTTCCTAAATGCTCCATCTGCTGGTGGGATGGGGGTGGAGATGGGCACAGCCCCACTTGCAACTGAATAGACTGTGCTCTGCCTTTATACAGAGGGCTTGTCATCTCTACATTATCTCTGTAGGCAGCTTGGTGCCAAGGCAGGAGAGTCAGAAAATTCCAAGCACTTCTGAGAGAAACCTCTAGAAACATCAGTCAACTTCAACAACTTCAAATAAGGCACCAGGTAGAAAATAGGGCCCTCACACCAAACCTTCGACCTGTGGAAGGACACTCAGAGGACTGCCTGCTGCTGTGGCCTGCAGTGTACTTCACAAGACTTCTGTTAGAAATTGAGTTGAAAATTGACTGGGTATAAACCTCAGTCAAGCAGTCAAGTGTACAATAATTCAAAGAGTAAAACTGTGAAAATAACATACAAAATAAATCCACACAAGTCTAGAAAAATAGAGTATGATTCAATAAATAAAATAAGATGAAAAGATAAAAAAAACTTGAGTTACGAATTTTTGAAGATTAAACTGTAAAACAGCGCTTAGAAGCAAGAAGTATCAAGCTGGGATATGTGATTGTGCTGGACCAGGACAAAGTCAAAGTTCAGGCTGACTGCAAAGGAGGGTTAGTAGGCTACAGGGATCCAGTTGGGCCTACTGAACAAAAGTACAATAAATCCTTGTTACAGAGAGTTGCACTGGTCCACAACCATGCCGATCAATCATCAATTTTCCTCATGCAGGAAAGGGGATGTATTTTTGTTCTCCTGCAGCAATGGTCATGCGCTGTTGCCGGAGTTCTGGTGCTGGTTCTGGCTATGAAGGATTGATGAACCCACCAAAATGTCTAATACCTGAAGGTCCGGTCTGATTCCATATGTTAGTTTGATATGTAGAGTTGACACATAGAGTCAAGAATAATCAATTCAAACATATTGTTTATTGATATACATATACACAAAAAGCCACTGTAAACCGACACGTGTTTCACCCCCTGTGGTGTGTCAACCTGTTTTTTTTTCAAGGCTGTAATGATAATAACATGGAAACCAGTTACTAAGGACTGTTGTAAAATGTGGTTTTATATAACTTGTGATGTCAGTGAAAAGGGAGAGGTCCCTCGATGTTCCTTGTGCATCCAGTGGAAAGTAGAAGAAAAAGCAAGGGAAAAAGTAAAGATAGGTGCAGTGTAACACCTCTCGTGAAACTTATAAAGAAATATATCTAGGTGTATGGGAAAATCCCTGAGTGAATTATTTCCCCAGAGTCATTGGTGGCACATACAGATTAAGAACCCACGAAAGGTGAAGCAGATACTGGCACAATGTGTAGATAGTCCAGGTAAGTAGCATTTCTTTCAATGGGTTTATTACCGCATGGCTGCGTCGAGGTGATGCATCAATTCCGAAGAGTACTGAGGCTGCAATGCGGAGTGTTGTCGTCATTGTCGAGGCTGCTGTCAAGAGGGATGTAGGAACTGTTTACAATGCCATGGGTGCATCATATTTACAATATGGTGCTCCATGGTGTAGGGTCCCAGGATGAGTCTGAAATACTGACGCATCCGAGGAAAGGATGTTGCAAGGCATCCACCCAAAAACTGAAGCATCCCTGAAGTTGGACCAATGTAAAAGACTGTAAAATGGTAGAATATCACTGTCTACACTTTTACATTGGTCCTGGATGTAAGAGGTAATGTATGAAGAGTGGGTTTGTGTCACATTACAGTGGGCATAGTCAACCTCTCTGTATGCAGAGATCTGAGTATGTGTTACATAGTGAGTGACAGTGTAATATAAGTGAATATGTTGGAATGTGAAGTAGAAATACCTGTGTTACCCAACTTATGTGTGTACCTACCAGTTGTCCTTTGAAGTACGCAGTCCTGGACTTGGGTACCCATGCCTCTTTGGAAAAGTGACAATCCTGGCCTGTCCCTTGCAAAAAGTACACAACAAGCATCAAAAGAGGAAAATCTTGTAAATACCACTGCGTCAGTTGTAAGTGACTTTTTCCGACGCAACACCCACTTTGCTGACATTAGAATGTATGTGAAGAAGCAGGATACTGCACAGGTTTCTTTTAACACAAGGAAAGGAAAAGTGACACATTTGGTCAAATGCGTCACTTTGTGAATATGGAGCTAGCACAGTGACACCGCTGCATTAAAAAAAATGACACAACAGTGGCCCAGGCTCCTTGTAAAGAAGCCCCTAAGGATTTGCTGTGCTTATTTTAACCTCACACATTTTGACAGTGTGCACAGTGCTCTGCAGTTTGTATGACATTCATCTTGATGGGGAGGAAACAAAATGTTATTTGCTAGTGCGCCGAGAATTTGAAAACTGAATTGATCGATCAGAAGGTAGTTATCTGTTTTGCAGTCAGTTCACATGTTATTTAGATGGTGAGAAAACTCCTTACATAGCTGCATTGCTTTCATTCATGAAACATATTTGTTCTGGCTGAAGAAAACCACCACAGTTAAATGCTGGGTTGGAATGGGACAGAAGGCACTCCATGACACCAAAATAAAAGTGGCCCACATTAGTGAATTAGATAATTAAAAAAGTGGTCCATATTTGTAAACTGGGGCAGTTTGGAACATGTAAAGAAGTTCTGTATTATATAAGTGTTTTTCAATTCATTGCAGGCATGCTAGAATCAAGGTTTGTTTAAATATTTTAAATATCAGGAAATTCAACAGTAACAACAATCCTAGAAGACCATATAAAAATCTCACAAACAGCCAAAAACCTGGCCCACACATTGACTCGTCAGACTGACCCTTCGGGCACTGCCTGATTGCCCTATAGGTCATCCAACCCTATTAAATGCTGCAATAGGTAGTTGTGAATGGCAGCAATGGGCAGTTTATAGATCTTTGTTTAGAGTTGCTGATTCTATGCAAGTGACGTTCCAAAGTTTTTTTTTCAAAGAGCACTTTTTACTTTAAGTTAGATGAAAATTTGATAACTGGGTCTGCTCACGCCTTGAAAATAATGGCAGTTGTAGGAATTATTTGGTATAAGGCATCAGGTATCGGTATTTGGTACTGTTCCAGGTACACATGAACCCAGATCAATTTGTTTAATAAGAACATTGGAATGTTGAGAGCACTTTGACGACAATGAGCTGGTCCAGGCTTATAATGGCTGGTATAAGCCTGGAGCTCCAACATTCCAATTTTTGCCATCATGTTTCTCACATAGTTCTACCTTTCTAATTTAGAAAATGGTACCCTTAGTGGGTGGATTCTAGTAGCCTTATAGCCATTCTGCCTTGGGCTATACCTGTTATCTAAGGTCCTTTCCCTTGTTATAAGCCTTTGCCTCTCAGGTTCATCGATTTCAACAACTTGTATTGTTGTTGGCAGTGGGTTGTACGGCTATAGTAAAAAGCTCTCATGAACAGATTCTGGTCACAATGCTGATTCTGTCACCCAGCAGTGATTTTAATTCAATAAAATGCCAAGAGATGGGACAGTGTCATCTTATGTGTTTTGGGACCCAACAAGACATATGTTGTGGCCCTTGGTTTAAAAAACTTTGAATTTGTACACATTTTTACTAAGTCAAGTCCTAGTGATGCCAAAAAGTATTGCATTATGTGTTAAAGATTTAGAAAGCGGGAGAGGCAAAACCAGAGGAAAGCTTGAACTGTCTGTGGTCCAAATGTCAAGCAATACTAAAGAAAAGCTTGATATAGTATTGAATAAGCCACTTCTTTTTGCTGAGAGATCTAGATTGTTTCTTCTGGCACCAACATTTCACGTGGAATTTGGTGTCTATCTAGTCTGTTACCTCCTTGTATTAGAGACAGCAAGGGCAACTTGGTGAACCAGTGCATATCTAACATACTCTCTTCAAACCCGTAGTTTTAATTGCCCAGTGTTGATAATCATAAATTCCCTTCAAAACTGGACTTCTTACTGCAGCAGTGACCTCAGAAGTACTGCTCTGACTCTTTTTAACATTGCAAAGACAAGTTGATGCTGCTTGAATTAATCTCAGCCACAGTCAATCGCTCTTGGAGGCACCCCAATCCATTAACTTTTGCCTACTATGCAACCTCAGTTTGGGCCCAGCCATATGCAATTCAGTCGTAACCCTTCTCCTCATGGGAAATGTCCTGCCAGAACTGCCAGACCATGTCCTTAAAGAACTGGAACACAAGCAACATTTCCATTCCATCAGGTGAAATTAGACATTTTTCTCCTTGATTCTCCTCCTTGTCTTGTCCCTGCTCTTCTTCCTTTCTGTATACTTCTCTAGCCAGTAGATACATTTGGCTGCATTAAGAGAAAAAGAAGAGGATCGGAGACAGAAGAAAGAGAGGTAAGGAGAACAGAACAGTGAGAGTGGTGAAATAGAGGGAAAAGGTCAATTGAGATAGAGAAGAGGGGGACAAATGGGGACGTTGGGAAGACAATTGTAAAAGTAAGGAAACCAGAAAAAATGGCAGAGGTAAAATGAGGTGGCAGTAGGTAGAGAAAGAGAGGATGAGACATAGGAAAGGTTGTACAGTGAGGTAGACAATTAGGGAGATAGGGACAGCAGATAGCTAAAGAAAGAGAAGAAGCTTAAGAGGTGTGTGGTAGTAAAGAGATTGCACTAGAGAGAAAATGTATCATGGAAAGAGAGGTGATTAGAGAGATCTAGAGGCCAATAGAGGCTGACAGTAGAATGGTGAACTAACTAGAGAAGCCTAGATGGGTGCAAGTTAGCAGACTTGGTGAGCTAGAGAGAGGGGCATAATAGGAACGGTGGCATAGAAAGACATTTTAGGTAAAGAGAGTAGTGAGGCACAGAGAAAGGTAGAGCAAGAATACTATGGGTAGAAATTAAAAAATTAGTTATAGAGAGAAACAAAGGGGTTGAAGGTTGATATAGTTTTAGAGAGAAAGAGTGAGGCCAAGAGGGTAAGACCAGGGGGGTGAGACAGATATCTAAAAAGATAAGTAGATAGAGAACTAAGGTAAAGCGGGTTAGTTGATATAAAGGACAGAAAGTTTGGTGAGAAAGGATAGAAAACTAATTGGTAAAGAAAGATAGCTGACAAGAAAGAAGTAAGGTAAAGAGAGATGAGAAAGATAAAAACAGAGGTAGAAAGATGGATGGAGAGGAGATTGAATGAAAAGGTAAATTCAGAGGTTGGGTACTGATATAAAAATAAATTCTGTAGTAATTGACGTGTGATGTAGAGGTTATGAAGCAAATTTAGAGCTAGCCACAGAGAGTGATGAGAAAAATATTGAGGCTTTAAGACAGGCTGAGAGAAGTGGGAGAGAGAGACATTTTTGAGAAAAAGAGGTGAGGTAGACAGATGTGAGGTAAAGAATGTTGGGGTAGAGAAAGATAGATTAGAAAACTCCAATTTAAGAGCTACGTAGAGAGAAGGGAAAGAGAGGGATGAGATAGAAAAGATCAGGTGAATTACCTGTAAAACCATCATCCGAATAGATAAGGCAGAGAAAGGGAAGTTGAAACACAGAGTGACCTTGTGGGAAACTTCACTTACAACGCTGTCAATGCAACACTATGCATTGACCACGCTGCCATTACCACGCATATGCTTTAATTATGCATGCGTTTACTGCATGGTAATGGCAGAGAAAGCGGACTAGGTGTCTGGGATGAACAGGAAGAAGCAGAGAGCAGAGGAGAGAGGTGAGTGGGGCTGGGTTTGGGGGGGTAAGGTTGGGTAGTTTTTAGGACAGGACGGGGAGGTTTTAGTGCTCAGGGTGGGGTGGGGAGGATTAGGTCTCAGAGTAAATGGTGGAAGGTGCAGTTTTGAGGGCTTGAGCAGGGTGGAGCATGGCATCAGATGTAAGGTGGCAGCTCAGGGGAAAATTTGCCACGGATGTTTCTTTACCAAACATGCTTTTACAATGAAATTTGTTGTAAAGGCATGCGTGGGTCATCAAATGGTGACCTTAAAAGGAGCAGTAAAATTGGCATCTGGCATGTTGACAAAGGCAATTCAGGCAGAAATGCATACTTGCTGGAAAAGCTGTAAATAAACTGTATGCCTTTCAAATGCCTGTGTTCAGGTAAGGAAAAGAAGGAAGTGTGCAATCTAGACACCATGACATGGAGTCATACAGGCATCACCGACGCTTTGGATGCTGACCAGCAGCACCGACATTTGAAGGTGAATATATATATATATGTAGCACAAAAAACACTGGATGAAATTAGACCAAATTTGGCAGAAAGATAACTCTTGGTCCAAAAGAGCCCATTTTGTTCTTTGATGTGAATCTGTTCAGTAGTTTCTGAGAAATTTAAAGAAATCCAAATTTGTATATATATATATATATATATATAGGGACGCAAAGGATATGCACCCTCTAACGATCTAATGCAGAGATCTGATTGTCTGATTACACTTCAACAACAGAAGTTTTGTCAGCCATCTTGGGACTTGGCTGAAGCCAACTTCCCCTAAAAAATATGAAAAAATACAAAAAGGGCCAGGGTACGAACACCGTGACCCCTTAGCTCTGGTGGTGGTGTCCCAAAGGGACGCCCTGAGGGCTAAAGAGCATTTTATTCTTATTTTACTGATGGATCCTGGGCAGATCCGCAGATCTGTCGTAAAATCCCCTCAAAAAAATGAAGGGCCGGCTCCCGCGCTTCCTTATCATGAAGCCTTCGAGTGAGCCAAGTCCATGGGGTATTTCTTTAGCCTTCTGGTCCCCTCCTACTGGCCTGGGGACCACCACCTTCCTGGGGTGGTTGACAAATAAAATGCAGGGGGGCTGTGGCCCCCCCACACCCTGGGGACCACCACCCCCCGGTGCAAATATAAAAAAAGAGCAAAGTGGTCTCTTTGGGACCCCCATTAGCCCCAGGGACCCCCCCCCCGGCTACAGTGAATTTTGTCCCGGGGGGAAATCCTTATGGACCACCACCTCCTCCCCCACGGCATCTACATACATATGTGCAGGTGGGCCAATGGCCTCCCCGTACCCTGGGGACTACCACCCCTGGGGCAAACAGTAACAAAATTGAAGGGGGGCCTGTTTCGGACCCCTACACCCTGGGGATCACCATCCCTGGAGCTATCTTCATGTTGGAGGGGGCACAGATGCACTGGGGACTGCCACTCCGCAGGACATAGCTATTTGCTGTAGCTTGGTTGCAGCGCTGCGGCTAAGCCAAGCAACAGCAAACAATCGGTTATTTGACAGCGGGACCTTTAAAGCAGGTCCCGCTGTCAAACAGCAGAGCTTTCATCTCTGTCCTCTGCACACATGCAGGGGACGGAGATGAAATGTTTCAGCAAGCATAGAGCTGCTGTCAGAGCATCTCCTTGCTTGCTGAAGCAATTGCACTGCAGGGGAGGCCTTAAGGCTTCCCCCACAGTGTCAGGTAGCCCGTAAGGGCTTTTATTATAAAATGTTTTTAAAAATATAAAGAAATAAAGAAGGAGAGACCACGGAGGAGCCCTTTAGGGCGCCATCACGGTTCCAGATAGCCCAGAAAGGGCTTACTTTTTTTTTCAAACACTAGGTCTAGATCTAGGGACCTTCACACTGAGCTTTGGGGATTCGAGTCCAGCTAGACCCATTACCATTTAAAAAAAAGAATATATATATATATATATATATATATATATATATATATATATATATATATATATATTTTATTTAAAATAATAATTAATTTTTTTTATTCTAAATTTAACACAAATATCTCATTCTGACTATATAGGATATGAGAGCCTATAAAAATTCTATATCTTTCCCTCTCACTTTCTTTCTCTCCTTCAATCAATTTCTCCCACTCAGACACTTACGCACCCACTCACACTCACTCAGACACTCACACACCCACTCACACACCCGCTCACACCCTCATGTACCCACTAACAGACCCACGCACACACTGAAGCACCCACTAAAACACTGATGTATGCATTCTCACACCAAGACAGACAATCTGGAAGACACTCTCATCCTAGATACACCTTCTCACATCTATTCTCACCCCCGTAGAGGCCTCGCCCATCTCGCGCTGCGCACAGCCATAGGACCGTGTACAGCATGGGGTTGAGTGGTTATCCGGAGTTTGGATGCAGGGCCTGGTCTTGTGGGCAACCTTCCCTGTGCACAGCTGAAGGCCGTGCACGGTGAAAGTTGGGGTGCTTATATGTGGGTGGTGTTGGTGTGTGAGTGTTTGTGTGGATGAGTTCATCAGTGATGTCATCACTGATGTCATTATAGATGCCATCAGTGATGTCATCAGTGATGTCACTGAGCATGTCATGAGTGATGTAAAATGTAAGACCATGAGCTGTACATTATGGGTGCGCAAATTATAGTTAGCTCAGTTAACTACAACTGCTGAATTTCACTGGTTTTGTAGGTTTGACGTGTTAACCTAACTATAACATCCATATAACCTTTGTTTTTTTCAGTGAATATATATATATATTTGTACATGTATATACATCTATATATAGGCACATGTATACACACATATATACATAAATACATATATGTACATAAATACACACACACACACAAACACACACACACTGGCGATAGCCAGTAGTTAGTTATAGTTAGGACCAAGTTTCCATAGGAAGAACATTTTTTTTTGTCTATAACATTAGCACCATTTGATGAATCTTGCAAAATTTTCAATACTAGCTTGCCACTCACTTCCGCTGCTGGTTGTGCGGTTGATTTGTCAAGCAGGGGCTGAAAAAAGGGAGTGTCCCCAAACACGTTTCCCCCATACAATTTCCCATAGGATTTCTGAACACAACTACAGCCCAAACCGCTGTGCAGAATCACAAACAATTTAGCAGAAAGCCAAATCTTGGGGAGAAAAGCAAGGCAGTTGGCCACAACCTGAGAGGAAAGTTAAGGCTGCCATTTTGTTTTTCACATCAGTCCGGGGGGGGGACAATCAGAAACAGTCATAAGGGGACAGGATATAGGTATTGTGACCCCATAGGATAGATGAAGGGGTCGCAGAGGGTCTCTGAGGGATCCCTCATGGGAAATAACTGCTTACTGTGGTACTCAGTGCAACCTCCAGTGAAAATCGGTCAGAGATTCGCAAATCCAGAACTCAATGTAAAACAAAATACACCCCCTCACACACCAAAACCCACTGCTCATGGCCAAAGGTCGAGTGTAGCATGGGGCTAATCCCCACCACACACGGTTGAAGTTACCATAGGCACGAGTTATAGGAACTTGAAATATCTCTAACTGTAACAGATGGATTTCTATGGTTTTGTACATTTGAAATGTAAGCCTAACTATAACGACCCTGCAACCGTAAAATGTATTTCTTTAAATTATCTTTCATAAGTATAATGTCCCTTTGTTTTTTTTTTAACCAATTTATGAAGCATAATATTGTATTTGATCTGTGATTCTGTAAAGGTGTGGTCCTTATCTGAATATTTAAGAACAAACGCGATATTAAAAAACAGGGTGTATTGAAAAAAATTCATTGCAATTATGGAGAAGAAACAACGTGTGCAGTACCATTCCACCCCTGTTTACAAGCAATATAGACTCCTGAGAGAGCCATCCCTGTATGTGCAAAGTGAGACCAAGTCTAAGGGGCTTTGAGAATCTTATCTTCTACAACATGCACAAATTAAGCAGTGATCCTCTCTTATGAGATGGCACCTACGTACATGCTCATCTTAGTCAATAAACAGAACTACGAAGGCAAGTTATATTTTCTGTTATATCATCAACACCGGCCGTGTCATTCACCTTAAGTCAAAACAGGTGGACACGTTCGGAAGGACATTTGTAAAAAATCTGGAAGCCATCGTACCATAATGAATTGCTTATACATTCCATGTCCACCTCTATCATGCCTTTATCCCACCAGTGCATACAATTAACATCAATGTGAAAACAAGTAAATGAGAAGGTAAGAAACAAAAATATTAAGGGCCTCATTACAAGTTCGGTAAACAGGAAGACCAGTCCGTTGAACTTCCGACGGGAAGGTTGCAGCCTTACTGGCATCCCCAGCACTGGCCTATTATGACTTTCCTGCTGGGCTGATGAGCAGAAACCAAGGTTTCAGCTCGCCAACCCTGTGGGAAAGTGGCAGCGGCATTGTCGCTGGCTTGTAATCTAGCCGGTAGCAATGCTGCCACCCGCAACCGGTGCCAGCATCCTCGTAATGCGCATTGTCTGCACAGAAGACTGTGCATTATGAGGGTGTTTAAAAGCAGACCTCTGCACAGCCGATGCCCTTGGCATGGACAGTTCAGGGCCCCCATTGCCCCCTGCACCTGGTCTTTGCCAGCCTTTTCATGGTGTTGATACCACCATGAAAAGGCTGGCAAAGAACCAGGTCGTAATCAGCAGGGTGGCACTGACTTCAGCACCACCCTGGCTGATTATGACCTCCACTACCGTCAGCCCATTAACAGCGGTCATTTGGTGCTCTGCCTGCCAAACTCTTAATTTGGTGGTCGGACTGCCAAAATGCTGGCTAACAAGACCGCCACCATGAGTCTGACAGTCTGTTGACTGCCAGACTTGTAATGGGCCCTTAATGACAAATAAGGACTTCATGAGTCTGATTTATTGCAACGTACAAACCCAGAACCTATATTAATTTTGTGAACTCAATGATATGAACAAGTGCTCCTCTCATACACTCAACAGTCTTTGTGTGGGTAGCAAATCTCAGTAGAAGCAAACAGCTGTACATTTTCAGCAGTGCTTGTGAAACATATGGTCAGACATATGAATTATCTATATTGATACCACACAGAAGAATGTCACTGTGGGTGTTCTGAAGATGCAATGGGCACTCTGGAAAAGCCACTTAACCCTCCCAGAGCTAATGGACTGATGATACAGACCAGATACTCTGGTGTCGCATTTGTAAAGTTCGGCCTGGTAATTGTCAGTAGTATTGCAATAAACTATGCACCACTGGGGCAATAAATTTAAAACAGAACTGGGCAGAGTAAAATCCTATGGTTGTGCATCCTGCGATGAAGGCTGAGATACATGTGACTCATGGACAGAGTCATCCTGCAGCACTGATGGCTTTCCTCTGTATAAAAATGTTTTGGGGAGAAGCAGAGAAATGCACAAAACAAGCCTAGACACCAAAGCAACTTTCTGTAAAGTTGACAAGGTCATTTTTGCCTGAAGATGAAGGTTGCGAAGTAGAAGATGAGTAGACAATAACACTGGCTGCTGCTCCAGTCCAAACAAGCAGCCACAGTAGCAGAACTACAGGGACAGTGGTTTGTTTGAAGGCAGCCATGGGGAAAAGGCTGCCTCTGCCATGCAATATAAGACTATTTCTCATTGATCAGTACTAAAGTTTCTTCTTTGGTTAGTTATTTCTGCTTGACAGACGTGGTGTTTCGGTCCGTGGAAATGGACAAATGTAACTGCACATATGACCAATTGATCTGGCCACACTGTCTTGCATCTCAGAATTTTTAAAGAAGCACCCCTATCTTCACTTATGTATTTTGCTAATAATTTCATGGGAGATGCTTGTTTTGTGAAGAAAGTAACGCTGGCATGTAGCCTCTCAAATATGAAAAAAATCACATTTAGTTTGTTGGTAAGGCACAAACGTCCCAATGCTTTTTCATGAGTATGTTTTGCCACACCATTTGGTGATTGTTGGAAAGTGAATTATTGGTAATGGCAGGTAAGTACCTACACCTAGCAATAGGCCACTAACCCCCACTTAGGTCCAGTTAAGTCTCAATAAATGTAACCCACTCAACCCTTGGTAGCTTGGCAACAAGTGAAAAGGTTTAACCTAGGAGACAAGTGTGTAAAGCATTTAAAAATCACCAAACAGTAAATAAGTAAAACACAAGACGCAATTAAAATGCAACACTTATTTACAAAAGTAGATTATATTTTTATCTTAAAAATAACACCAAAGTAATTAAAATCAGATAAAAGGAACCGGATATCTGAATTTTTAAAGAATCAATGCTTTCTAGCGCATAGAAGCAGCTAGCACTCAAAGAGCTACAAAAGGTCACACTGGACTGGGTCAAAGTCCAGAGTTCAGTCCACCTATGAGTTAACACTGTTACACGTACTTTTATAAGTGTTTCTTGATTCAGGAAAGTGGTCCACAGCACCTGCCAGGGTTCAAAAGCTCTGGTTTGTCTCTTGGGGTCTGGGACTACAACTCCCGCAATGCACCTCCTCAAATTATGGAGTTGCTCCAAACATATCCAAACTTCTGGATCTTTTTCCAGAGGTCCTTTTTGGGTCCTTGAAGTGTCCACAACTTGATCCAAGGTTCCAGAAGCTCTGGGTTGCTCCTTGGGAGTTGGGACTACAATTCTCTGAATGCACCTCGTCAGAATCCTCAAATGGCCACTGGACGCTGGTCAGCTGGGTGTTCCTTGCAGGACTTGATGCAGGGGACTCTAGGCAGCTCCTTTGTTACTGTAGCAAATGGGGAGTCCCTCTTTGAAGCAGTAGAAGACAGACAAAGTCCTTTTAGTGGTGAAGCCCAAGTGTGCAGCTGGTACAGTCCTTCAGATTGAAGTGTCCTGGTGCAGGTCAAGTATCCAGCAGGGCAGTCCTTCTTCTTCTTTCGCTTGTTCCTTGTAGGGATCTGAGGTATGGATGCAGCTCTGCCATATTTTTCCTGGTTCCTGGGGTGGAAAGCAGGGGGGCGTATTTGTCCAATCACAGACAGGCTCCTTTCCCCTTTGATGACCAGTTTCTGGGAAGTTTGGCAAGAATCAATCCCAGGGAACAACATTCTTCAAAAGTCCAACATGGCTGAAAGTGATTTTTGGAGGTTAGATCTGGCTGAGCCCACCAACTGGTGTGGCTAAAAATCCTAAACACACCTCTCTCATGCTCTCTCCTATTCTAATCAAGAGGGCACCTAATTGGCTGGGGTTGCAGAAAATGGGTGAGGTCCTGAGCTGCTCCAAACGTCTGCCCTGCCTTTGAAGACCAGTTTGGCTGCTCTCCTCCATCCTGTTTCACCATCTGCTGAGGCAGATCTCCTCCCCTAGGCACATCCTTTGTGTTCAGCCCAGGCCACTTCACACCTCAGGAAGCATGCACCCTGCAAGCAACAGCATTGCCACTGGCTTGATTACGAGCCAGAGACAATGCTGTAGCCTATTTCCTGCTAGGCCAGCGGGCTGACTGCTGACCTAGCAGGAAACCCATAATAGCTCTGCCAGGGAGGTCACCGCATAGGCGGTGGCCACCGTGTCGAGAGTCTGGAGGATGGAGTTTTCCTTCCAGCAAACTCATAATGGGGCCCAAATTCACAGAAACATGCTTTCTGGACCAAAAGGTAGCTTTCTGCCAAATTTGGTGTAATTCTTTCTAGCTGCAGTTGTGTGCAAAATCTGTATGAGAAACTGCATGGAGAAAACCTGTTTTGGGACGCCCTCTTTTTCTCAGCCCCTGGTTGACTAATAACAAACAAACTTTGAAGACAGTTGCTGAACCAACTGTGTCAAAGTTATTGGCAAGACAAAAAACACTTTGTCTATGGAAATTAGATCCTACTTATAACTACCTACTAGCGACCGACCATCAGTAGGTATTGTATGTCTGTATGTATGTATACATATATATATATATATATATATATACACACACGAATATATATATTCATGTATATATACATGTATATACATATATATATATATACACATATACACATATATACACATATATGCATAAATATATATATATATATATATATATATATATATACACACACCGCCTAGTGGGTAGTTTTAGGTAGCACCACGTTTCTTTACAAAAAGTGTTTTTTATTTGCCTATATCTTTGCCAATGCTTGACAAATCTTCACAAAATTTTCTAGAAAAATTTGCCAGTACCGTCAGTTGCTGCCTAGAAAGCTTCAAGGTGATTCGTCAAGGGGAGGCCAAGAAAAAAGGGGGTCCCAAAACATGTTTTCTCCATTCATATTTCCATAGGGATATTGAACAGTGATAGCACAAAAACTACTGGACAGAACTACTTCAAATTTGGCAGGAAGGTAGGTCCTGGTCCAGAAAAAGTGCTTTTTTGTTTTGGTGTAATTCTGTTCAGCAATTTTTTGAGAAACTGAGAGGAAAATAAATTTATATATCTAGGGACCCAAAGGATTTGTGACCCCTAACGATCTTATGCTGAGTTCTGATTGGCTGATAACATTTCAAAAACAGAAGCTGTTAAAGTGTTGTCAGACATATTGAGACTAAGCTGAAGTAAAAAAAAAAATATATATATGCCAGGGTATGCTTGCTGAAGCATTAGCACTCCACGGAAAGCCTTTAGGCTTCCCCCGCAGTGCCAGGTAGCCCATAAGGGCTTTTTAAAAAAAACAACAAAAAAAAAAGTAAGGACCACGGTGGAACCCCGGCAGTACCACATAGCCCGCAAAGGGCTTTTGATTTTTTTTTTTTTCTTAAATAATATTTAAATAAATAAACAAAATACATAGGGACCATGAGGGATTACTTAAGGGTTCCCTCATGGTCCCTCAAAGCCCATAAAAGGCAAAAAAAAAACATAACTCAGTGTGAAGGTCCAACTGGATTCTTCACCGTTTTCTTTTTAAATAAAAAAAGTTATACTTTAAAAAAAATATTAAATACATTTGTTTACTAAATCCAAAATCCAACAAAAATATCTTGTTCTAAGTATATGAGATATAACACCTCTCATATACTAAGATATTAAAACTCTTTCTCGCTCACGTTCTTTCTCCCACTCACACACCCACTTAGAGACTTATGCACCCACTCACAGACTCATTCAGACACTCATGCACCCACTCACAGACACACTGACTCCCTCATGACAGGCCCACTCTACTTTTCACTCAGTCTACTCACGCACCCACTCAGAGACCCACTGAAACTATCATGGAGCCATTCACAGACCGGCGCACAGACTGACACACTCACTAAAACATTGATGTTCGCACTCTCACACAAAGTCGGACAATCTGACAGCCACTCTCACTCCCAGATACACCCTCTCACACCTATTCTCACATTCAGAGAAGCTCCGGCTAACTCCCAGCATGCATGGTGAAAGGTTGTGCACAACGTAGGTTTGGGTGATTGGGGGTGTTGGCTACAGGGTCTGGCTGCAGGCCAGGTGTTATGGGCAACCTCCTCTTCACATAGGTGAAGGAGGTGCATGGCTGGGTGCTTACAGGGGGTTGGTCTCAGGGCCTGGCCAGAGGCCAGGCCTTGTGGCGTACCTCCGCCACGCGTGGTGGTGTTTGGATTAATGTACAGTAATTAAAATTACAATGTTAAGAAAACCATAAAAATTGACTGGAAAAAATAAAATGTTACAGGGATTATAGTTAGGAAATAGAATAAAACCTCAGAAATTCACAAAAAAAAAACCAAAGGTTACATGTCTTATAGTTAGGTTCTAAATTTACTCGTACAAAACCGTAGGAAAATTCACCAGTTATTGTTACCTGAACTAACTATGACTGGTGCTCCCGTAATGCACTGCTTATGACCTCACACATTACATCACTCATACTGTTCTGTTTTCTGTAATAGAAAATAATTATTATTGATTATTTATTGGATTTGCAATTATGTTACATGTTAATACACCTATTTGTTTGGTCCTAGTGATGTTTATTTTTTTAATTTGGGGTTTTGTGCTTGTTCTCCTTCAGGGGGTGTCAGTCGATTGATTATTTTCTCTGTTTCTGAGGTTAGTGAGTTGAACTTTTGTATGATTTTCAGTTCACATTCTATATTTCAAAATATTGACCTTTTTATCAGTTTTTCTGTTTTGCCCAGAAGGATGAGTTGCTGTATTTTTGTGCAAGAGGTTTTTCTCAAAAGTTTATTTATTTTGCTGTAATATATATTAAAAAAGGAAAAACATCATTTATTTGAATTCCCCAGTCACTGTCCAGCACCTGCCATGAGGTAAGCACTCAGCAGAATTAAAATAGAATTTTGCCCCTCCCCAGTCATTGTCCAGCACCTGCCCTGAGGTAGGGTTTTGGTGAGGTTGTTTAAAAAATATAAGATATTCTGACCATGGCACAATGTTTTTAGTTGAAATAAATTATAATGGAAGTGGCAGAAACTTGGAGGAGTTTAAATTTGAAGGCTCCATTATCACCAGTAATTTGGATCCCTCTGCCCAGGTGTTTAAGAAACACAAAGAGGTCCCTCCTACTACTGACTTCCTGAGGGTAAACAATCAAACTTACAGATGGTGAGAGCCATTCTGGATTATATTTGAATGGAACAAGCAGACATACCAAATTGAGGGCCTCATTATGAGTTTGGCAGTCGGACCGCCAGATCCCCATGGTGGCGGCTGCCAAAACACTGCCATGTTGTATTTTGTACGTTTGCGCCGCTTTTGCGTAAAAAATCGGTGCAAATGCGGCGCTAAAAACGTATAAATATGGGCCAGAGTTCGGCTCAAGTTACACATTTAAATCCCAAGCAACAAAAATAAAATGCAATGTTATATAATCTGACACCAAAGCATTCAACACCTGAATAGTTTTTGACAATTGATTAAAAGGACCTGGTCTATTGTAAACATTAACACACAACCAGGGGAAGCCTCGCTTTTGCTGAACAGATAAAGCCAGTATATCATCTGAGTCCACATAAATTTCTCTAATATTGCCCAGGTCTGAATTTCTTGTCCATATAATAAGATCCCCCGCCGCTCTCCCCGTCAGGGACGGTCTGGCTTCTTTGCAAAATGAGTTAAAGCCTTGTCTAAAAACATTAATAGTAGACCAAGTTTCCTGGAACAAGCAAATATCAAAATTGTCAATAAACTCCCCCCATTCTGGGTCATCTAATTTGTTGCGAATTCCAGCCAGGTTCCATGTCAGAAACTTTGGAGTTAGAGTCTCCCGGGTTATAGGGTCCTTAAGGAGGGATGACGTGATACAAGATCTAGCATGGTTCTTCCTAGGTGATAATTTGACTATAGGTGCATTGAGTGAATCAAATGCTGAAACCCTGCTCCTAGGGGAAAGGAACTCTGGATCTAAGACCCCTTCTACCTGCAAGTTAACAATATGAGAAGATCTACTACTATCCCGAGCAGTTGCAGACAAAGTCAGTCAATCAGTATCTGGAGCAACAGCTACTTGTACCAGCCTCCCTGAATTAGTTGTCACGTTCTGGCAAACACGTTCCTTCTTATTAGCTAAGACAGGGGTCTCCTCAGAAGTGGCTGGAGGTTTGTCTCGCTCAATTCGAAAGCTATGGTTCAGGGCGGGAGAATTCCTCCTCAATGAAGAATCATTTACAGGCCAACAGCTTTTTAAAAAAATATTTGAACCACTTTGCAGGGGGTTCTGCGTCTCCATGGATAATAAGCCAACTTACCAACTCAGGCGCAGACAGCACTAACGATATTATAACGGAACCACATTGTCTGGTGTGCCGTATCCAGTGAATAACCTTATTTATAAGTGAAGCACTAGCTTCATGTGCATTAGGCGCTAAAGGAGGGACTCTGCACATGAGAATTGGGTAACCACTACCCAAAGACTTGAGTGACGTTTGCACAGTAAACGGTTCCCATACCATTTTGGTGCGTGGTCGAGGAATCATTGGAGCACAGAGATTACTTTTTGTGCCAGAGGGACTAATACGACTGATCTGTGGGTCTCTAGTATCCCAGTCAAGACTGTTACTTGGGCGAGCAATGGTCTTCTTCCTAGCACCAAGTTCTTTTATAGAAGTGGAAATAGAATTTGACTCTGCCTTATGCACAGGAGCAATTTCCCTTGTCAAACTATTAGAACTAAGAAAGGTCAAAACCTCTGTCATTAATATCTTCAGTTCTTTTACCTCGCAGGGCGACGCAGCGCGCTATGAGCGCCCGCGATCGGAAGTCCGTCCCCCACAGCAGAAAAGATCCCTGGGACAGTAAGTCCCTCCAGGTGAAGTAAGGCATCTTAGATACTAAAGCATGTATTGCAATAACTAGGACGATGAAGCATGACAGGGTTAAAACCAAAAAATAAAAAAAAACTACGATGTTGTCACTAAGGTTTTTAAGAATAGTTCCTACCTAGACTATGTTAAAGCACAGCAGGTTAATTCTATCCTTCAGGTTCCCCTGGCAAGACATCATCCCTCATACCTGAGCAAGAGGCCTGTAGTCTACATAAGCAGCTGCAGCGAAGCACTCACTAATCAGCATACAGTTGTGGTCATCTGGCTGGAATCTCCCTCTAATGTACATGGGTCAAAGTAGTGTTTTATAATAAAACAGCTGATGTTCCAAGAAAGGATCCCCACATAAGAGTGTGTATGTTTCTGTGAACATTAGAGACAAAGTGTACCGCTTTTGCCGGCAACCTATCTTACTGCAGCCTCGAGAAAAGCACAGAGTGAAAGAAATGTCTTGTTTAAGAATGCAGTGCTGGCCTAGGCGAAGAACAGCTAAATAGAAAAAAATAAAACAAGACTGCAAATGTGACTATTGTTAAAATAATATGAATAAAATATATATCTAGGTTAAAGTGCACAGCGGCAAGCCTAGTTTACTGAAATAACGTGTATAAAACTATAGCTGTAATGGCTAAACAACAACCTCAGAGGACAGACAATGTAAACTGTGAGTTGTGATAAGAGTAACGTCTGAATAAATTCAAGGAGGACAAGGCAATGCAACTCCAAACACCGGGCCACTTTCCATCTGATATTGTGTCTCTGAACCAAGAATTAATATAATACACCTGGGAGGGACAAGGATACAGGTCATGGTACAACCTTTGATTTGGCAGCACACCCAGATCCATCTTGCCAAGCCATGATGAAAATCGAGTAGACAGGAAGTATAGCTCAAATTGTCTGGAAAGAACTTCCTACACAGATAAAAGGCTCCAAAATGTGTCTTCAGTATGGCTTTGGTAGCAGCCCCATCCACAATGCACTGACCACAAGATGACAACTATCACATATCATCCAAGGTTCTGACAATGCCTGTATGAAAAAGAAATAGCTTTCAAGATGATTCAAACATCCTGCCAAGCCAATGTCCTGCCTGCACTGCTGGCAAGATATAAGTCTATTACCAGCTAGGGATCCGGGACAGTCTGAGGCTAAGTCCCTGTACAGGAATTGGCATGTGGCTACAATGTCAATTGACTGCAAATGATAATATGTGTACCTGTCACATAAGGAAAATCAGAAAATACAATGTGAACATTGTCACTGTCAACTATTGGAGGTAGATGTCATAATACAACCACTTACATAGGCCCTCATTTCAACCCTGGCGGACGGTGATAGGGCCCCCTCCCCTGCCCCCCGAACTCCATGGGCCCCACACTCACACACGCAAACACCACTCACACACATTCATGCTCACACACATGCACACATGATACATCCCTCAACACACATCAGACCCCTGCATACATACACTAAGACACCCCCTCTAAATACTCACAATCACACCCCAATTCACACACACACCACACAACACCCCGCCACCCCCCGCCCCTGTTGGACGATCACCTTTCCTGCCTCGGTGGTAGTCCGGGAGGGAACAGGTTCCATGGGGCCTGCTCTGCTGCCAGCACCCCGTCACCAGAACACCACCACGCTGAATACTGAAACGTAATTTGGAGGGCAGTGTTCTGATGACGAGGCAGTGATGGAGGAGAAACCTCCACTGCACTGCCGACCGCCACTATGGCTGCTAGTAGCTCTCCACCCAAAATATGGCGGGGTCGCCAGCAGTCATAATATGGTTGGCAGAAGACCGCCTACACTGGCGGTCTTCGGTCTGGCGGGACCTCGACGGTCTTCTCTGAAGACCGCTGAGGTCATAATAAGGGCCATTGCCCCCCCCACATCAACAGGTTCTGCTACCACTCCAACTGGTACTGTAACTATCAACACCACAGAGGAGACTGCCACTACCCTACTACCCTCATGGACAAAGCCCTCAGTGAAACAAACACACCTGGACCTCTGGAAGTTGAGGATAGTTCTAGCCCATCTGGGCATCCTGGCCAGATGACACTGGTCAGCCTCAACCTGACCACATTGGCTCCTCCCAACCCCATGGTCTCAACATTGCAGGCAGCTAGTCGCCCCTAGATCTGCATCCCTACAACAATCTCCAAGATCTTGTGCCCCCAGTCCAGATTCCTGAGTCACAACCTGCCATCCCTGACAATGATCGACCTGGAACCAATGGAAGGGTGGTATGGTGCATTGGAGGGATGGTGTTGCTTAGTGGTAAGAGGCTGCTGGTGATGCCCCTGGCCAGAATACTATCAGCCAGGTCTTGGGTGCCTACCAACTTTCCCGAGCTGTGATAGGCCAGGTACTGAGTGAACTCAGGGAAATCAAGGTGCTACAGAGGGATTTACATTGTGAGATGCAGGAATAGTGGGAGGCCCACAATTCCAACATGGCCTCTCTAACAGGGGTGCTGAGGGACATTAACAGTACACTTATCAGGGATAGGCAACTACATCACACCCCTTCCTTTGGCGCATCCACACCGGGCCCTTCCTCGGTGTCAGCCACTGGAAGGGAGGCCCTGCCAGGGAAAAATCCCACCTCAGACACAACAGACACCCCTGCCTCTGTAGTTACTGAGCCCCCGCAAGAGGGGATGACCAGCCAAGCTTCTAGGAGATATGGGTAGCAAGACACTAACCACTGCCAGCAAGTGACCACTTCCTGATGTCACTCCTGTATGTGCCACGGACTCAGTCTGTTGACTGCTCCTTAACCACTTTCCATATTCAATTATAGTAGGACACTGGACCCCATATTTTATGAACTATACTCCATCAATTGCATCCACCATGACTGATCCCTTCACCTTTTGTATTTTGTTATCCACTATCACTATTGTTTTTGTTATAATGTAAATCAACTCCCCATCAATAAAACACTGCCTACTACCTCTCGTTTTCATCTGTCTGGAATGTTGAATGCTAATCACATGTAATGTACATGCTTAAGACATTAGAAGACAAGGGATGGAGGCATATGTCTGTGGTAATGTCATGCTGAGGATGACTAGCAACACAATGTCTCAAGTGTCCAGTCACATCAAACGTTTTATTGTACTGTATTGCACATAAGGTGTTAAGAATGTCTGCACAGTCATAGCCCAGAATGTCCTAGCCATATGGAGTCAGGCCAGATATCCTATTACTACCGTACACCAGATCATACCAGAAAGGGCCTGTAAGACCTTGTCCCGTAGATTAGGCAAAGAGAGTATGGATCTTGTCTCCAGTTTGACCCTTACCACATACCAAAACCATGCCTGCGAACTTAACATATGCCATTGCACAGACTCCTCAGGGCAGTACAACAGAGCTCAGGCCCTTTCCATAACAATGAGCAATCACCTGATGGAATGTCACAAACCTGTTTCAGTGTCGTGGCACAGGCACACTGGCCTGCAATTAGGAAACACATTGACAGCCACTAACAGATCACACAGGATCAATGTCAACACAATGTGAAGGTAGAAGGACTGGATTGCACAGGATGACATGTTACAAGGCCCCATGATCACACACACCAGACCATTGGACCAACATACCACAGCAACCAGGTTTATTATGTAGCTCAGATTCCTGCCCTCCCACTGTCCAGGCAGCATGGGCGTAGGCCTCATGCACTTTGAATCTGCAACAAACAGTACCTGGATCAATCCATGTCCACTTCAAAGGTCAGACCAGCAACAACCACCTGCCAGTGACACAACTCTGAAATTCCACTAGAGGATGGCATGGTAATGAGACCTGGAAGGAATAAGTGACAAATAAGGAGTTTAGGTAGGTAAAGGCATCCATAATATGCAGACCTCATTTCAAACTTCAGTTCTTTCAGTGACTGCCCTAAACAAAGTAATTCCTCAAGAGAGTCACATCTTCAAGTCTGATGTAGCCAGCAAACCTTGGATGCATGATGTATAGCATGAGAAGCCCTGACTCATGGTGACAGGGATACCCTTCACAACAAATCCTGACCCCTACAGTCCCAATGCAGTCACAGTAATCACAGAACATCACATACTTACACTCAAGTCAAGTACTGATTGATGAGATCTGCCTGCATATCTCCACCTTCATCCTAATCACTGTCATCATCACTTGGCACTTCCAGAGGCTCACCCAGTGGCACTGCCAGCTCTCCCTCATCAGGGATGTATGGGATGTTTCTACTCATGGCAAGGTTGTGGAGCATGTAGGAGGCCACAATGATCTTGCACACTTTTGTGGATAAGTCGAGGAGGGCTCCATCTGACTTGTCAATTGTGCTGAATCTTCCCTTCAGGAGCCTAAAAGCCCACTCCATGACATGTTGTGTCCATGTGCCTCGTCGAAGCGGACTTCCCCTGGTGTTTGTGGTTCCTCACCAGTGTCAACAACCAGGGATGGTGTGGGTATGCAGAGTCCTCTGTAAGGGAATTCGACATGTGTGCAACCATTGGTCCACAGCATTGTCTCACTAGCAGCAGACATAGCATAGAAACACACCTCACATATTACTTACCAATCAGCCAGGTCCTCTCTGGGTATAGTCATGTCATCATCTATGGAATAGCTCTCTGCTGCACGATGAAGGCGTCATAGACAGAACCCGGGTACCAGGTCCAACTTGGGAAATACAGAGGTCTGCCAAACAAACTACTTGGACATTGATGGAACAGAAGTTCTTTCTGTACCGATAGACCTGTTCATTGCCATGCAGTGGAACAAAGGCTACATGGGTACCATCAATGGCTCCCACAACATGTGGGATGTGTGCCAAACCATAGAACTCTGCCTTCACATGGGCAAAATTCTTACGTTGATTAAACCGGGTGTAGCTGTCCAGATGTTTCAACATTGCTGAGAGAACACTTTTCAAGACCAGACTGAACATAGGCTGGCAAATCCCAGCAGTTAGGGCCACTGTATTTTAGAAGAACCCTGTGGCCAGAAAGTGCAACACTGTCATGACTTGGGCAATGGGTGGTATGCTATTTGGATTAGTAATGGCTGGCATCAAATCTGGCTCCAACTGATGACAAAGATCCACAATTGTCTGCCTAACCAGGCATTATATCTGCATTATATGTCTGTACTCCATGGCCTGCAAGTCTGCTAGTGGACGGTACACAAGAGGTTGTCTGATCCTTCTCCTCCCAGGGTAACTATGTGGGACAAAAAGAAGATATGGCCACCATTCATTGTGTTCCTTGCAATTTACATAATACATGTCATATAAAAACTGTGGCATGGCATGTAGTCACTGAAAACATAATACAGAGCACACATCAAGACTAACAGTTACACATTTGTAGCACGTCACCCCCTTGATTTTCAACATATGTGTACACATCGTCTATCTGGACAGCTACAATATCAGCAACTGACTTGCAACTCTGATTGTGATTCAATGCCCCAAATCCTGGATTGCCCTTGGGGGAGAGGGTGGTGGCTGTGCCCCCTAATTATGTTGTCATATGCTGTACCTTGTATCAATATGATTACTAATACGATTGACCTACATGACAGGACAAGGTCAGCACTCAAGATTCACCAAGACAACATTTTCCAAATTTTGACCCATCAAAAAATAGTGTTTAATTACATTGTATGCCTCTAAAATGGCAGATGCCTGACCTACTCCACTGGATGTTAGGAAAGGTCCAACACCACCGGCGAGTCACCAATTTAGTTGCTATCTTTGCTATCCTAAAACTACTGCAAAGATAGCACTATATCATTGGTTTACTGCACACCATTGAAAATACAAGGCCCAACCTATGTTGGAAGAAATTAGCAAAGATGGGCCCATATCCTATATAACAAAGCACTGTATCATATATTCTCTAAAAATATCAGAACAATTCTAAAATAATTAAAAATATAATAATTTTAAAAAAAGCAGTGCAAAAAAAATATTAACAATGAAAAAAGTAATTAACAAGCATGTACACAATAACACATATCTGTAACTTCATTAAAAAATTTAAAATGTAATTTACAATGTGAACTAGAAATATAAATTATATATATAAATACTTACACACACAAACATATATATTAAAGACACCATCAAATTCAAAGCATGCAGACAGTTGGCACATGCCTGTTCAGCATCATAAACATTTTGCACTTGCTGTCATGGAATGCTTTCTTTCCTTTGGTCAGACGAAATGAGGAATTGTAGAAATATTTAGGCCCTCATTCAAGGGCAGTGGGCCATCGGAACATCACTTTAACTGACGTTCTGGTAGGGCAATTCCCTTCCCCATATTTTTAAAGCAGCGTTAAGCCACTTCTTATGTCTTAATAATGCTTTGTAAATACAGCCTCTTTACATGCATCACTTTGTGTCAAAGGGGCGTGCAATGGCTGTTTGCTGTGGGTGTTCCACTGCACACCCATTGCATTTTGATGCTGCCCCAGATTTACGAGGATTGGTAAACCTTAGGCAGCGCCAAAAACTAATGCCACCCCAGGGGTGGTGTAAGCATGGCACAACAATGAGAAATACTTTTATTTCTTCTTGTTTATGCTTTTCCTGTGTGTGCTGAATTCTGCAGCACACACCGAAGAGCAAAATGCCATTAATGATTGCTAATATGCAAGAAGGTGTCCCTTCCTGCAAAGAAACAATCATTAAATAATGACAATTGTATTACTCCCATGTGTGCAGCACACATAGGACCAGCAAATCATCATTATTGCATGTTTATGTGCAGGAAGGGACAATTCCTGCACATAAACAATCATACCCTGCAAGCTAGGCACCCTTGCACTATGGTTCAAGGGTGCCTGCTTTGGTGCTAGGGAGCTAGTTTTAGCACTAAGGCTAGGGAAAACACAGGGTTGCGCCATATTGTATTAAATACAGCTCATTCCTGTGTTTCTGAAGTGACGCAGCGTGGCACATCCAAATTTGGTGAATTGCTCTGCCACTTATTAGTAAATGAGGCCCTATTTAACCAGAATCTTCATTACTAGGAGTGCACCCCATTGTTGGGTCATAAAGATGAATGATTGGGCTTTGATGGATATTGGTAAGTGGAATCCTATTAAACAATATTTGAATACTTTTAAAACATACTTGAATTAACTAACATATATTACCACAAACATATAACAAACTTAGAAAAACATAATGCATTTTTAAAAAACATACTTTTTTATAAATAATAAAAACATTAAACAAAAAGAACAGTGAAAAATAAACAACAGTAGCTTAAGTGTTAGATTTCAAAGAAGTCATATGTACTATTCTAATGTAAGCAAAATTAAGGACAGTGCTGAACTTTGGAAGGGTTAGATTTACTTTCCTCGAACCAATGTAAGTCAGTTCAGTGAAAGTGTTGGACTTTGGAGGAGTTAGAATTACTATTCTCACTCCACTCTAAGCAACTTTAGAAAAAGTATTGGCATTTGAAGAAGTTAGATTAACTATTCCCAATCTGGTATAAGCATAATCAGTGGAAATGATGGACTTTGAAAAAGTTAGATTTACTATTCACACTCCAATCTAAGGAATAGAAGGGAAAGAGCTGAACATTGGAGGGGATGTATTTACTATTCCCACTCCCATATAAAAGCAAAATCAATGACATTACAGGGATTTAGACAAGTTAGATTTTCTATTCCCACTCTAATGCAAGCAATAGTAGGAAAAGTGTAAGACTTTGGATAGGTTAGAATAACTATTCACCCTCCAAAGTAAGTGAAAGCTTGGGAAGGTGTTGGACATTTGAAGGGTTCGATATACTATTCCAATTCCTAATCATTTAAAAAGCTAACAACATACAATGTTAAAACATATTTTAAATGAAGATATATTCATTATAAATAAATATCAATAAATATATTATCAAAATAGAATTTTATAATACAAATGATTTTAATAAATATAGAAATATATGTTTAAAAAAACATATAAATATATCTGCACTACCCAAAAAACAACAAAAAACTAATATTTTATAAATTAAACTTTAATAACATTAAAATAATACTGATGTAAAATAAATACAATTAAAACAAATATAAAACATGCACGGTTTCAAAATATCCTTAAATACCCTTCCCATATTAAATTATTAAGTGTTCTTTTATTTAACCTAGTCACTCATTAGAAATAAAAAGCATAAGTGATATTTTCAATCAGCTCTCACTCTAATCATCTACTACCCCAACAACCCACTACTAATTTGCAAACTAGTAATTTAACTGTGGAAAATTTTAATAACAGATTACAAATCACAAATGCTAATTAACTATTGAAAAATAGAACTAATTATTTACCAATTCATTATTTAATTATTATAAAATTGTATTTATAATTAAAAACAACTATTCATAATTTAAATATGTTCCCAAGCTATTCTCCTAAAAACTGAACAACTTGCTATCAAATGAAGAACTAGTAATTAAACTATAGAAAATCAAGGGATACATTAAAAATCTGAAATTCCATTTAAATACAGTTAGATAATTAAAATAGCAATTACTAAATTACATAATGTATTGCCAATCCAATATTTACTTATTTCAGATAATACTTTTTAATAAAAACACTAATGTATAATTTAAATAACTTTGTAATCTATTCCCCCACAAACTGAGCAACTTGCTTTTAAACTATGTTGCTTATTACATTTAAGAACATATAAGTACAATTATTATATTACAAGTAATACCTAAAAATAATATAACAAATCATACATATTAAATTAACTATAAAAAAATATGTGTTACATCTATGTAATAGTAATCAGTATTTTGTGGAATGATATTTAATAAAGCAAAAAACATAAAAAACATTTCCCTACCTTCCATATTCTATCAATATTGTTGACTTGACAATATTTCTGACACAATATTTGTTGCACCATGATATTTTTGAAACAATGTTTTGTCATTGTTTGTGACTAATTGCTTATGTTGATCTTATATGGAAAGCATGGCCTCTGAAGCCATGTCAAGAACTGGGCATGCAAGACCGACAGGCAAATACACATGCTTAGAAAAATGAGATATTTGGTACACTGGTTCAGTCACTTCTTCTATTTGGAACTGATGAGGACTTTAACATGATGGTGGATATCGCATACAGCATAACTCCTGTGTAAACAGAACAGCACAAGTATTCTGTGACACTCAGAAATGAGATCACATGTCTCCGTGTCTCAGATCTTTAGGCTGATATTACAGAAAACTGATGTATTTCTTGGAGCAGCCTGCATTACCTTAAAAGCCATACATCACACACCCCTGAATAGCTGGCATGAAATCTCATGATACTGAGAAGCAGAGCTAATTCAGAAACAAAGAAATGTGCAAACTTGAAAGCCCAACGAGAACCCATCACTAACTCCATTACTATACACATATCTCAGTAACACCTAGAGCAGTGGTTCCCAACCTTTTGACTTCTGTAGACCCCCACTTTATCGTTACTGGAACCCGGGTACCCCTACTGAATCATAATTCTGATCCAGAGACCCCCACTGAGTCATTACTGAAAGCTGGGGACCTAATCTATTAAGATTATTTGACTTTCAATGCAGTCACTGACCTCCTGAGGAGGCTTCGAGGTCCCCCAGGGGTCCCTAAAACAGGTTGAGAACCACTGACTTAGAGAGTATGGAGGATACTGACAGGTTCCTCAGACCACACCCTTACAAAAGAGAGTGCCCTTTAGCATAAATACATCTCATGCTTAACTAATCAGTGTCAAACACATTATTGTAAACTGTATATCAATGGTTGTCAAGCACATAAGAAAATATAAACCATAAACTGTAAATGCCAAATGGTAGAGGAGTGTATGCTATTGAAGAATGACATGTTATTACATCTAAAGGAATTACTGTTTGAAAATTGTTCCTTAACAATCTATGTCATATATTTTGTGGCCCTTCAGTTATGAAAAGAGCTCTGACATCTTAGTGTAAAGATGTCAAAACAGTACAATATAGGCATCCGGGAATATATTAAAACGTTTCTATAAACGCTCCAACCATCGTCCGCTGCTTCGATCTCCAACCGTCACCGTCTTCACCCTGTTGCTATGGTAAATGACTCCATTCGGTAATGGAATCATTTACCAAGAACACCACACATCTCCCTTTCACATTTGAAAAATACAAATATAAGTATTGAGTCCTAAGTAATCTAACAAGAATGCAAATTAATACAAAATCACAAGGCAGAAAAACAAATTCACAAACTCAAGCATGTAATACATAAATAAACATTGCACAGAAAAGCCTATTCCCACATTATCCCACCCAGAACATTCATTTGATCACCATTACTTCAATATGTAGTCTTTGAAATATCCAGGAGTAAACTTCCTTCTAATACTTTTCTTTCTTCATACACAACTTCTTTCGTGGGCCTACAATTTGACCCCACTGACAAATCATCTCCTATGCTACTCCTATTTTGTTCCTCCCCCAACATTTTCAGAGGAACAACTCTGTTGAAATTCCATATTTTCCCATCAGATGTCTTTATTGCATTTCTGAAGCATTTAAGTACCTTCAGTGGTCTAGTATACTTTGACCAATTCACACTACCAACAGGAGCTTTGAGCTTCACTGCATCACCCACTTTCACTACCACATCCTAAACCTTCTTTCTTAAATCAAAATCCTGTTTTCTTTTGATCATTGCATCTTCCTCCTTTCTTCTCCAGCTCATATCATCCACATTAAACTATCCTTTACCCATTCCATCCATCCTGGGCATTACTTTGTATTGGGTACTCTTCTTCTGAACAGTTCAAACAGGGACTTCCCAGTTGACATGTGTGGTGAAAATCGATAAGCTGTAATTCTTCTTGAAAGCTCTTTTCTCCAATCCATACAATTTTCCCTCGCCAACTGTCTGCTTTCCTTAATGTATCTATTGAACCTTTCCACAGCACCATTTGTTTCAGGATGATAAATTGCAGATTTTTTGTGTAATAAACCACAGTTTTTCAAATAAGTTTCAAACTCTTTGGAATACAATTGAGGTCCATTATCAGATAAAATGATTTTAGGGAAACCTTCCTTTCTAAACACATCTTCTAAAAATGTTATCATACTGGAAGATGAAATGTCACACACATTTTTAACCTCAACCCATCTGGAATACAAATCCATCAACACAATCAGACACGGAGTAAACTGTTCACATTGCAAAGGACCAACAATGTCAATTGCCACCTCATCCCACGGTTTGCTTGGTAATTTTCTACAAATCATAGGTATGTTGCGAGGTTTCAAAATTTGGTTCTGCATGAACATTGTACACACTCCCGAACCAACCTTTCAATCTCCAGATCCATCCCTGGCCAAAAAAAGTCTGTAAATTTTCTTTGATCTTAACTATACCAAGATGCCCATCATGAGCTTGATCCATAATCTTCTTTCTTAGGAAAATTGGTGGAATTAATCTTGTTCCCCTCAATAACAGTGACCTATCTACTGCCAATTCCTTTTTTATCAAGTTCCAATTTTTACTTAAGCCAGACAAACGTTCAACTTCTTATTGCTTCCATAATCTTGATCAATTCCTCATCAACCTCCAGGGTATTCTTCCATTCCTGTTCTGAAATGGCCCCAAAAGTAATTTCACTCACATCTTCATAAACTTCACACACATTCTCTTCTACCACAGGTATTTCCATATTTCCTCCACTCCTATTGACTTCTACCAATCTAGATAAACAATCTGCACTCACATTCGTAGCGCCAGGCACATACACAACTCTGAAATTAAATTCTTGTAAACTAATGATCGATCTTTTAATTCTAGCAGAAATGCAATTCAAACCTTTGCTGTCAAAAACCTCAACCAAAGGTTTATGATCAGAAAAAAGCACAAAGTCTATTCCCCAAAGGAAATGCCTATATTTTTTTAGTGCCCAGAAAATGGCTAAAGACTCTCTTTCAATGACAGAGTAATTTTGTTCTACTTCACTCAATGATTTCAATGCGCAGGCAATTAACACTTTCTTCTCATTGTCTTCTTGCAATAGTAAAGCCCCCAGACCCTTAGCAATGGCATCCGTGACAACAAATGTCTGCCTCCCAGGTTTAAACGCTTGTAAGCATGGCGCCTCACCCAATTCTTCCTTTATTTCCACAAACTCCTTCTCACACTGGACATCCCAACTGAACTCTCTCCCTTTTTTGAGCAAACTTCTTATGTTTACTGACCTTTCCGCCAAATTCTTTATGTATCTCCCATAATACTCTACCATCCCAAGGAAGGAACTCACCTCTTCCTTGGTCTGAGGAGACACCAAATTCCTAATAGTGTAAACTAAGTCTGGTGTGGGTCTCACCTCATCTCCTGAAATCAAATATCCCAGATGCTCAACTTCAGTGACACCAAAACAACATTTCCTCCTCTTAAGTGTAAGACCTGCCCGACTTAAGCATTCCAAAACCCTATTTACTCAATCCATATGTTCTTCTGCCGTATCACCAGAGATCTATACATCACCCTGATAAAATTTTACACCTTTTTCTCCCTTCAACACTTTACTCATTATACGTTGGAAAACCGACGCAGTTGACACTATTCCAAAAGGCATTCTTTTAAATTTGAACACCCCAAATGGCGTGATAAAGGCAGTGAGCTCTTGCAAACTTTCTTCTAACTCCACCTGGTGATAGGTGGATGCTAAATCCAGAGTGGAAAAATATTTCGCTCCATCTATCACAGAGACTATCTCCTCTATGTTAGGAAGATGAAACTTGTCTACTACAATCTCTCTATTCAAAGCTCTCAGATCCACACACAACATGATGTCACCATCACCCTTTCTTGCTACCACAATGGGGGCCAACCACTCTGTGGCCTCCATCTCCTCAATCACCCCTGACACTTCAAGTCTCTTAAGTTCCGCCTCTACTGACTACTGCACCGCCAACTGAATCTTCCACACCTTAGCCACCACTGGCACTGAATTTTCCTCCAGTCTTTTCTTGTGTATGTACCCTTTGAGACAACTCAAGACATCTGTAAATGCCTCTGGAAATTTCTCTACCAGATCACACTCCCAATTACCTACCTCTTGGACTTGTACTTGTGGCTGTGCATTTGGATTAAGTACCACACCCAACAACTTCTGATGTGTCCATTCCAACAGATCATCACCTTTACTCGAGACATATATTTTCCCCACTATGGCCCTCATTACAACCCTGGCAGTCGGTGTTAAAGCGGCGGTAACATCGCCAACAGGCCGGTGTTAAAAAAATGGAATCACGACCATGGCAGAAACCGCCAACACAGACAGCCAGTTTAACACTCCGACGGCCACGGCGGTAGCAACAAATACCATGGCAGTAACCGCCAACATACAGCCGGAAGTCAATGTTCTGCCCACCACATCACAACCCGCCCATCCGCCAGCTTTTCCAGGGCAGTACCAATGCCATCAAAAGCACGGAGGAAACAGTACACAGAAGGGAAACCACTCACCTCTCGACAGTCAGCGAAGAACTAGGACACCATGGAGCCCGAACTTCAGGTGTTACCGATGTTGGTGTATCTTCTCATCTGCCAGGAGTACGAACGGCGGTGGTGACGACTACGGTGAGTACTGCACCTAGCACACAGGGGAGGAGGGAGGAAAAAGAGAGTGACACACACACACTCGCAACACCCCCACCCCCACCCTCACCCCCAACACCATACACACAAACACATGCATCAACATTACATGTACACCCTGTAATCCTCTGGAATAACGCAAGGACAAAGGGAATTGAGTCAAATGAGTGCCATATTAGAAAGAGTCAGATATACGGTACAAATTTAAAAACAGTATTTACAATTTATACAATATGTACAAAGGCAGTACATTGTCCACTCATAATGTCTGTGGGCCACAGGGCCATATCGCATAGGCCAAGCCCACACTTGACTCCTGCCTCAATACGGAGAGAACACTGCAGGGGCATCAGGTCGAAAACACACAGGCACCTCAGGGGGATGGGGAAGGGGTGGCACCTCAGCCGGAAGATGGGACAATGCCACTGTTCCTGGAGGGGGCGCCATGTCCAGAGCAATGTCCTTGGGAGTGCAAGGCCACAGTCTCTCAAGTCTCTCAAGTGGGTGGTTTGTCCAGTGCCTGGTCCTGGAGAGTTCAAAGCCACAGTCTTTCAAGTCTCCCAAGTGGGTGGTTTGCCCACTGACTGGTCCTGGGGAGTTCAAAGCCACAGTCTCTCAAGTCTCCCAAGTTAGTGGTTTGCCCACTGCGTAGTCCTGGGGAGTTCAAAGCCACACTCTCTCAAGATGATGTCTTTCTCCACTGGTTCTGGAGGGGGCTTTGTGCCCAGTGTGCTTCATCCTGCCAAGGATAGGGTGAGTGGATGCGTTCTTCCACTGTTTCTGGTGGGGGCTCTGTGACCAGTAATGCAACACTTGGTGTGTGGCAGTTCACAGTCCCTCACCTGGGTGTCTGAGCCACGGGATTTGCAGTGACCAGGATGCATGATAGTCCATGGAGGCAGGGCTAGAGTCCATCCAGTGGCGGCTATGTCTGCACAGTGGTGGTAGTGCCGGAGCTGCTGGGGGTGCTGCCAGTGGTGGAGGGAGGCTCCAGCCCCTCTCCTGCAGCCTCGGACGGCTACCCACTGGGGCTTCTGCTGCTGGCAGTGATGCTACTGTCAGCGGTGCAGGTGGTGGGGCTTGCGGCAGTGCTTGCGGTGGTGCAGGTGGCTGTGCTGGCCGCAGTGCAGGTGCTGGTGCTGCCAGTGGTGGGGGGAAGCTCCAGCCCTTCTCCTGCAGCCTCGGACGGCTGCCCACTGGGGCTGCTGCTGCTGACAGTAGTGGTGCTTGCGACGGTGCAGGTGGCGGTACAGGTGGCAGTGCTTGCGGCAGTGCTAGCGGAGGGGCTGCTGGCGGTGCTGGCCACGGTGCAGGTGGTGGTGCTGGCAGTTGTGCTGGTAGCCACCAGGCCTTCACCTGCAGCCTCAGATGACTGAAGTGCCTTGTCTGGTGTTTTGTGCCCCTTCCTCACCTTGGCAGATGGTGGTGTCACCTAGGGTCTGGCAGCTGGAGTCTTTGAGATGGCCTTGCTGGGTGGTTGTGGCTCCTTCCCCTTGCTGGATGTTGTCCCCTTCTTCACCTTGCCAGGTGGTAGAATGGATTTTGCCTTGGCAGTGGTTGGTGGCACACTGGCTGGGTGGACGGGTACCCCCTTTGATCCTCTGACAGCTGCAGGAACCATAGCGGACGTGGACTTGGTGGCTAAGGTGCTGGGCTGGGTTTTGGCCACCCTGGCCCGAGGGGAAGGATGGGGAGGAGGGGTAGGGAAGAGGTTAATGTTTGCCAGGAAAATCTTCTTAGAGACACTGGGGCAGGAAGAGGGAGATGGTCTGACTACTGGGTTTGTGTACAGGTGCATGGGCTGAATGCTGTTGTGAGGTGGATGGCTGTTGGGTGGGTGGGTACTTGTATTTGTGCACTTTGGGAGGAGGGGTCACAGACACATTGGGACAGGGTACAGGGGACGTGTGCATGGATGTGGGGATGGTGACTGCCAGTAAGGGGTGTGTAGTAATGGGTGTGCTGGTGATGGAGGTAGTGGATGAGGATGTAGTGCATGCAGGTGTGAGTGGAGACGCTACTGAGAGGGAGGTGGACGACGAGGAGGAGGGGACACAGTTGAGGCTGTGGATGTTGGTGTGTCTGCTTGGGGATGGTGCTTGTGTAAGTGCCTGTGAGATGAAGTGTGGTGCTTGTGTTTGCCTGAACCACTTCTGTGTGTTGATTTGGGTGAATGATGGTCTGAAGGTGTGCTTGGGATAGGCTGGGGTTGAGGGGATTGGGACTGGGTAAAGGAAGTTGGAGGGGGGAGGCTGGATACAGGGACAACGGCTGCCATCAGTGCGGAGGCCAGAGCCTGAAATGCTCTCTGTTTGGCCGCCACGCCAGAGTGAATGCCCTCCAGGTATGCATTTGCTTGTTGCAAATGCCTCTCAGCACCCTGGATGGCATTCAGAATGGCTGACTGCCCAACAGTGAGGGATCTCAGGAGGTCAATAGCCTCCTCACTGAGGGCAGCAGGGCTAACTGGGACAGGGCCTGAGGTGCCTGGGGCGAAGGAGATGCCCACCCTCCTGGGTGAGCGGGCACAGGAAACACGCTGAGGGGCTGCTGGGAGGGCGATGCTGGTAGGGGGGGTGGCAGCTGTACCTATTGTTGGGGTGGGCACAGAGGTGTCCGCCACCGCCAGGGAACTTCCATCGGAGGAGGAGTCACTGTCTGTTGTGTCCCCTCCTGTCCCCTTCATGGTGCTCCCCTCGCCCTCTGTCCAGCTGGTGCCCTCACCGTTGGTAGATTCAGCCTCCAGGCCCATGTGGGATGCAGCTGCCTCTGTCACCGGTGCCTCTGCTCCTCCGCCAGATGATGCTAATGGACACAAGGACAGGGTGACAAAACAAAAAGGGGGGGAGAGACAGAGGATACACTTGGTCAATGCCAGCAACAACACTACTGTTAGGGTGCACACGTCACAGGGAACAGCCCTATGTACTATTCCATGCACTAACAGTTACAATGCCAGTCACCAGCCCATGGGGTACAATGCCTAACGCCATCAGCTGCACACCTAAAACAAACAGGGCCCTGACCAGTAGTAGATGCCCACTAACACTATTGGGTTTGGAGTGCTTTAGAGCCTGCCCAACAAGGGACCTACCCTGCCATGTTCACCCTGGCCTAGGGGCACCCTCAGTCCACATCCCCACCCAGGTTAAAGCTTAACGCGTACAAAGTACTGAATCAGAATTTGCACTCACCCCCTTGTGGCTCCTGTGATGCCCTCAAGTGCCCATCCAACTCCGGATAGGGCACCGCCAGGATGCGAACATCAGGGGGGTCAGAGTACGACGGGCACCCCTTCTTCTTTGGGAGGCCAGCCCCAGCTGAGCCTCCTCCGTCTTCATTGCCCGGCGGCGCAGGTCCTCCCACGATCTGCAGCAGTGGGTACTCCGCCTGTCAAAGACCCCCAGGGTCCACACCTCCTTGGCAACAGCACGCTAAAAACCTTTTTTCTGATGGGCGCTGACCTGCAGGAAAGAGAAAGCAGAAAAGGGAATTAGTTAACCATCCAGACTGTCACACTCATGGCCCACCATATCCCTGCCATCCCCTGACGCACATACATTGACCATCATACATGCAGCACTCCGGCCAGGATGCCTCAGCCCCCACTACATGTGGCTTACATACACAGCACTCCATACATTCATGGCCCATGCATCATGCTAACAGTGTACTCACCTGTTTGTCTGGATGACCGTAGAGTAACATGTACTTGGGTAGGACCCTATTCCACCAGTCTCTCCAACTCCTCCCCAGTGAAGGCAGGGCCCCTTTCCCCAGACACATGAGCCATTGTCGCCTCCAGACAAAGGTCACAGCAGTACTTGCAGTATAGGTCCTCTCCTGTTGAAGGTCAGGTAGCAAGTGAGTGACAAGATAGAAAACAGCGGTCACGTCCGTGGCGGTGTGCACCATCACCGATGGCGTACATCACCATTGGCTCCGGGAACGCATAGGGCCCAATGATAACCAATGCGAGGTTGCGCAGCAGTCAACGACCGCCTACCGCAACGGCGCACAACGCCAGCGGAATCACCTCATTTCCACTTGTCCCTCCTCACAGGTCAGACAGCTGCCATTTCAAGGGGGCACAGGCCATGGCACCTAACTGCGTCACAGCAGACATTGGCACAGCAACTGACTCTCTTATTCACATACTGGTTCTGTAAATGTAGAAATGCATCATTATTGCACTAGATGTGTGATTATGACCCTTTGCTCACCATTTTCCTCCCTTGGATTCAAACGCTGAGGATCAATATGAGATGGAGACATCCTCCTGAGTACAGACCCCTATGGACCTTGCGACAATGGAGGACAGACACATTATACTAACATACAGACTTGATCGGGCCACAATCCATGAACTGTGTGCCCAATTGGAGCCAGACCTGATGTCAGCTATCCGCCAGCCCACAGGTATCCCCCCTCTAGTGCAGGTCCTATCAGTGCTCCATTTCCTGGCAAGTGGCTCCTTCCAAACAACAGTGGCCATAGCATCAGGGATGTCTCAGCCAATGTTCTCCAACGTGTTGACCAGAGTGTTGTCAGCCCTGCTTAAATACATGCACAGCTACATTGTATTCCCCCAGGTGGAGGATCTGGCCACAGTGAAAGCTGACTTTTATGCCCTGGGACATTTCCCCAACATCATTTGTGCCATAGATGGTAGACATGTAGCATTTGTCCCCACCTGGAGAAATGAACAAGTGTTCAGGAATAGAAAAAGCTATCACTCTATGAATGTGCAGATGCTGTATTTGGCGGACCAGTACATCTCCCATGTGATACCAAGTATCCTGGCTCTGTGCATGATGCCTTTATCTTGAGGAATAGCAGCATCCATATGTGATGGGCCAATTGTATTTTGTAAGTTTGCGCCGCTTTGGCGTAAAAAAATGACGCAAATGCAGCGCTAAAAAGTATAAATATGGGCCCAAGTGTGGCTAATAGGTGAGCCGAATGTCCCCACCCAGTTTAAGTAGGTGTCTGGGTATGGGGTTGTCCCTAAGGGTTAATGTGTGTCTAACAGTTGTCCCTCAATATTTGCAGGTGACTCTGGTTACCCCAACCTCTCATGCCTACTGACCCTAGTGAGGAATGCCAGGACAAGGGCAGAGGAACGTTACAATGAGGCACGTGGACGAACAAGGAGGATATTTGAGAGAACCTTCGGCCTCCTGAAGGCCAGGTTCCGGTGCCTCCACCTGACAGATGGATCCCTGTAATACTCACCCAAGAAGGTGTGCCAGATCATCTTTGCATGTTGCATGTTGCACAACCTGGCCTTGAGATGCCAGGTGCCTTTTCTGCAGGAGGATGAGCCTGGAGATGGTCTTGTGGCAGTGGTGGAGCCTGTGGGCAGTGAGGAAGAGGAGGCAGAGGAAGAAGATGTGGACAACAGAAGTAATATCATACTGCAGTACTTCCAATGACACACAGGTAAAACACTGTAACTCAGTTTTGTGTTGGACATTTTACATGGCAGCCTGATTTCTCTATGTTTATGGCCACTTACTGTACGCTTTGGCATCTCTATTTTCAGATATCTGTGGCCCACTCTGGCTCCTAGTATGTTTACTGCGGCCCACTAAAGGTCATACCAATGTATATATAACTGTACATCTGACTTTCAATGTTCTCAGAATGTTGTACGAATACATAGTTCAATCATTTGACAGACTCCAGATTTGTATTTGGTCCAAGAGTGTTCATTTAAGTGCTCACACGTAGAGGGGCTGGGGTGATGGTGGAGGGATGTCCAGTTAGAGTCCAGTCTTTTGGTATCACAGGTGCATTGTCCAATGGGGCATAGGAAGGGGAATAATGGCAGTTCAAGGTGGACAGGGTGACAGAGTGGGACAGAAGGGTGACAATCAGGAAAGTCCTATTTCATGGTGGGGTCTTGGCAATCTTCTCTGGCTTCTGCCTGGATCGCAGGGACCGTTTGCGGGGTGGTTCTTCTTCTGCAGGGGGTGGGATGCTGGTGGCCTGTTGTTCCTGTGACGGGTCCTCCTGTTCACTAGCGCCGGCGGAGGTGGAGGGCTGTTCTTTAGTGTGACTAGTGTCAGGTGCCCGTTGTTGTGCCACTGCCTCCGTCATGGTGTTGCCCATGTCAGCCAGCACCCCTGCAATGGTGACCAGGATGGTATAGATGTTCTTGAGGTCCTCCCTGATCCCCAGGCACTGTCCTCCTGAAGCCCCTGGGTCTCTTGCAACTTGGCCAGTATCTGGCCCATCATCTCATAGGAATGGTGGTATGCTCCCATGATGTTGGTGAGTGCTTCCTGGAGAGTGGGTTCCCTGGGCCTGTCCTCCCCCTGTTGCACAGCAGTCCTCCCAGCTTCCCTGTTGTCCTGTGCCTCTGTCCCCTGAACCATGTGCCCACGGCCACTGACCCCAGGTCCCTGATTGTACTGTGTTTGTGGGGTTGCCTGGGGTCCCTGTAGTGGTGGACACACTGCTGATTGATGTGTCCTGGGGACAGTGGCATGGGCCCGCTGGGTGGGTGCTGTGCTGGTGTTTCCTGAGGAGGGAGGGTCTGTGGTGGTATGAGACTGTGGCAGGGTAACCGACTGTCCAGAGGTCCCTGATGGGCCAGGTTGGTCATCGTGATCCAGGCGTGCAGAGCTGCTGTCATCACTGTTGGCCTCCTCTGGGGGTACTGGATGTTGCTGGTCCTGTGGTGATGAAAATGCAGTGTTATTGTAACTGCGTGTGCCATCTTGTGTATGGGTGTGTTTCACTGCATGGTTGTGATTGCCCTGTCAGCTTTGTCTTGTGTGAATGGTGATTTTGTGGCCTAGGTAATTCTCTCTAATGGGCATACTGTAGTGATGGGTGTCCATGCAGGTCTGTGATAGGGGTCCATGGATTGGTGTGACATGCAGGGCTTGGTATTGGGATGGGTGGGTTGTGATAGTGGGGTACATGTGAGGTGGTGGAGTGATGGGGTGAGGGTAGGAGTAGGAGTTTGTGATGGCATGCAGATAGGGTGGGGATGCAGTAGTAAAGATTTGACTTACCAGAGTCCAGTCCCCTGCTACTCCTGCGAGGCCCTCAGGATGCATGATCACCAAGACTTGCTCCTCCCATGTTTTTTTGTTGTGGGGGAGGAGGTGGGGTACCACCGCCAGTCCTCTGTACACCTACCTGGTGTCTTGCAACCACGGAACACACCTTATCCTGTAGGTCATTCCAGCTCTTCCTGATGTCATCTCTTGTTCTGTGGTTCTGTCCCATGGTGTTGACCCTGTCCACGATTATCCGCCATAGCTCCATCTTCCTAGCAATGGACTTCTGCTGCACCTGTGATCCGAATAGATGTGGCTCTACCGGGATGATTTCCTCCACCATGACCCTTAGCTCCTCCTCTGAAAACCTGGGATGTCTTTAGGGTGCCATGGATGTGGTGTGAGTGAATTGTGTGAGGATGTGTGGGGTGATGTGTGGGGTGATGTGTTGTGGTGTGTGCTGTGAGGTGTGTGGATGGTGTATGGGTGATGGTGTTCTGTGGCTTAGATTGAGTGGGCGCTCCTGGCTTATGTCTCTCTCTTTTGGCAATCTTTTGTTTTTATTGAAAGGGTTGTGGATAATGTGGGTGTGTGTTTTGTAGTGGTCTGAGTGTGTGGGTGTGGTGTGTTTATGTGTGTCAGGTGTGTGTAGTTTGAATTGTCCAATGTGGTGGTGTTTTGTAAATGTGTGTGTATTTTGAGCGCAGCAGTGTGTATCGCCAATGGTTTACCGTGGTTGAAAGACCGCTGCAGTGATTCGTGGGTCTTGATACTGTGGGTGTATTCCTGTTGGCGTAACGGTGTGGGTTTTGGAACTGCCAATTTATCACTCACCTTTGGCCTGGCGGACTTGTGTGGGTGTCTGCATAGTGGCGGATTTCTCTGTGGGGGTCATAATACCCGTAGCGGTATACCACTGAGGTCACGGTATCTTGGCGGCTGTCAGCACTGCGGTAGGTGGCATTTACTGCCAGGGTTGTAATGAGGGCCTATGTGTCTTCCCCTCAACTCAAATGTCCTTCAAACAAACCTAACATCTTGATAGGTTGACCACCATATCCACCTGGACAGACATCCATTTTTTTAAATTTCCTCCTTACTGTACAAACAGCATCAAAATGGCATTTCGAAATGATAGTCAGATGTGAACAGGAATCAAAACTCATCAGCAATTTGATCCCATCCACCAGTACAATTTCACTAGGATGTTCACTTATGCAATTATGCATGTCCACCTGAAAGACAATCTCTTGTGACACTTCCTTTACTTCTCTTGTCATGGTAGTATTGTTCCCCTTCATTTTGTTGTGACAACACTTGTAAAAATGACCTTTCTTTCCACATCCATTGCACATCACACCTAGTGCCGGACAATTACTTGCATTCACTTTATGTCCACTATTTCCACACCGGAAACACTCCCCTTTGAATTTAACTAGCTCTTCTTTTTTTGCCCACTTACTGCTTCATTGGCTTTCACCTCACAAACCACCTCTTCAATTTTCCTATTCTCACACAACTCTTTATGTCCTACTGCACTCAATTCCCTGACACACTTCAACATATGTTCAACCCTTTTTGCCACCATAATGACCTCTTCCAATGGCGGCTCATCCTTCAACCACAACTCTTCCCTAATCTTGTCACTACTACACTTCAACACAAACTGATCACAAATTCTCTCATCCACCAAACTCCCAAACTTGCACGAGGCTGCCAACTTCCTCAAACTTGTTATGTACTCCTCAACTGACTCATGTTTACCTTGCTCTCTTTTTCCAAACTAATACCTTTCCATAATCGTACTCACGCTTGGCAGATAGTGCTTATCTAACTTCAAGATACACATTTCAAATTCATTTAAACTCCGCACCTGCTCACTTCCCAATTCCGGTAAATTCTCCAACACCTCCTGTCCTTCCCCACCAAAACAATACATTAGTAAAGCATGCTTCCTCTCTGCACTTAACGTGGGACCACGCACTCTAGCATAGTGCATAAACATCTTCTTGTATTTAGCCCAGCGAAAAACTGGTTCTCTTGGACTACTCAGGCAGAATGGTGGGGGAGTTACATTCTGCATTTCAACTAAAATTGTACACCCTTCTAAACCAAAACAAACCCAAATGTGGTACACTTCTAACAAAACGAGAATAATAAATAACAGTAAAACTGTCCTTAAAAGTCCAAAATCTGCCAACTTATAGCTCCAAAAACTCTATGCAACAACAGGCCAAAGTGTGCCTGTCACTGTGTTCTTTCCATCCTGTGGTTATATGTCCTCACACAACAACAGGTACAGGTGTGCCTATCACCGTTGTCTTTAAATCTCCACACCGCAACAGGCAAAGGTGTGCCTATCACCGTGCTTTCCACCATAGTCTTTATAAACTCCACTCCTTCCGTGCGCTGCTTCTTTAAGAGCAATCCTACACAACACTGCCCCTTTAAAGCTGCCTGCCCCTTTAATTGTCTTTTTAACAACACGAATGCGGAAATAGTCGACACTCGTAGTCCAAACACGCTCTGCTTCCTCCTTTCCCAACTTCCTGACCTCGTGAACAACGTAAAGATGTCAAAACAGTACAATATAGGCATCCGCAAATATGTAAAAATGTAGGTTTATTTCTATAAACGCCCCAACCATCGGCCGCCACTCCGATCTCCTAACATCACCGTCTTCACCCTGTTGCCATGGTAAATGACTACATTTGGTAATGGAATCATTTACCAAGAACACCACATTTAGGGCCAGATGTAGCAAACTTTTGCGAGTCGCAAATGGCCCGATTCGCAATTTGCGACCCCCCAAAATCGGAAATGGGATGCAAAAATCCCATTTCCGACTCGCAAAATGCGATGCGAGCCGTTACCGACTCGCAAAATTTGCGACTCCATTTTGTGACTCGCAAATAGGAAGTCGCAATTTGCGAGTCGCAAACCATATGCAATAGCAACTTGCAAATTGCAACTAGTCGCAAAAAGCCCATTTTGCACATCCAATTTACCACTAACTCAGAGCAGGTGGTAACCATTACCAAAGTATAAAAGGAGACCCAGAAGGCATCTGGGTTACTGAAGATGGCGGAGATATACCTGATAGCAGTGAGGAGGAGAGCCCACGCCGCCCAGCAGAGGAGGAGGAGGAGCCAGAGACAGGAGAAGATTTACAGAACAAGGCAGACACTCTTCCAGCAAACTGAGGAGGAAATTTAGGACAAATATAGACTTAGCAGCGCAGCTATACTAGATTTAATAGATTTACTCAAACCACAGCTATAACGCCAGACTGTGCGCGGCTGCGCCATCCCTACGCATGTGCAAGTGCTATGCTCACTGCCCCTCTTGGCCTCGGGTAGCCAGGGGGTCATTGATGTGGCAGGTGGGGTATCCCAAAGTGCACTATCACGGTTCTTTAGGGCATTCCTAGACGCCTTACTCACACACATGTCCCGATACATATACCTACCCAGGAATGAGGCAGAAATCAACACCACCAAGTTGGAATTTACAGGATTGCCAACTTCCCCCATGTCATAGGGTGTGTAGATGGGACACATATTTAAATATGCCCTCCTGCAAACTTGGAATATCTGTTCCGCAATAGGAAGTGTACCCACTCACTCAATATTCAGGTGGTATGTGACGCTCATTATATCATCACTGACATGGTTGCCAAATTTCCAGGCAGTACTCACGACTCCTACATTTTTAGGCACAGTGGGATACACCAACGCCTGGAACGTGGGGAGTTTGGAGACGGATACCTCCTAGGTAGAGCTGAATACACCTTGAAGACATGCACACAGGTCAATGTGCAAACCACCCATGCCTTGCTAACAGTGTACGTTTTGTGCCAAACAGGTGACAGTGCATATGCACTACGACCATGGATACTGACTCCGTACTTAACACCCAGCAATGATTGCGAGAGGCGATACAACAGTGCACATAAGAGGAACAGGAACCTGATAGAACGTACCTTCGGACTGCTGAAAGCAAGGTTCAGATGCCTCCACCGAAGTGGAGGTGCCCTCCAGTATACCCCAATAACGGTTTTCAAAATAGTTGTTGCATACGCTATCCTGCACAACATTGCCACCCGACGTGGGCTAGCTCTCACCCCTGAAGACCCAGATTCTGAAGATGAAGAGCAAGAGCAACCACATCGCCATCATGGGGATAGGAGCATAGCAAATCAAGGCAGACTGAGACGGGAACACATTGCAAACCAATACTTTGGAAGGTACGTGCAAACTTCTACCATACTCACCAATATAACAAAGAGTCCATGTGTTAAGTGGAAAGAACAAATGATTTAATAAGTGCAAATAACCAAACTATTTACATGAGAAACAGTTCTGGGGCTTCAATAGTCCACCTGGCATGGGACACATTGACATCATGTGCCCCAAACCCAAGGACAGTGTGGAGCTCACACCCTACGGCGGGGTCGGCCAGCCTGGCTGGTACAAAAGGGGGGTCAGCAGTGCTCTGCCTTGTGCTTCCACTACGTAGCACCCTGGTGTCACTGGCAGAGACACTGCTGACAGTGGAGCCCTCCTCACTGTCCTGTGGCGTGTCGCCTGTGCCCTGGCCACCTGCCGTGCCTCCATGAGGTCCATTGCATTGCTGAGACGGCCCAGTCCCTGTGCCACATCACCCGCAAAGTGGCCCATGTCCACCTGGAGGCTGACTGTGCGCCTAGAGAGCCCTGTTGTGTTGACAGCCAGCCTAACTATAGAGGAGGCCATCCTGTCCAGGCTTTGCAGCAGCTGGCGGTCCCTGCGCCGTGCACTGTCACTCTGTGTTAGCAGTCCTGCCACTAGTTGTAGCATAGACAGTGCAAGGTCACCCGTGTTGTTACCGATGACCTGCAATTCCGAATGCACCTGCTGCATACTGATGGCATGATTTCTTTCAAAGCGCTGCAATACCGCACTAATCCTCCTTAATTGTTGGTTTTGCAGGCGCTGACCCCGTAGCAGTTGGGCCTCTGTTGGTGATGTGGAGGCATGCCCTGACTCTGCCTGCTGCTCTGCTGTTGATCTCCTACGTCGCCTGCGAAGCGGTGGAGGCCCTGTATTGTCTGACGTGGCACTCTGGCTTGTACCTGGTGCAGGCTCGCACACCACTGTTGCAACAGGTGTTTCCAGAGAGGGCATGGTGTTGGTGGTGCAGGGAGCAGTGGTGGTGGCAAAAAGCGACCTCGCAAACAGCGGACTCGCTATCTGCGGTGCGACTCCGTGTGTGAGTCGCAAATTGTCCTGGCACTTTCTACCTGCATTGCAGTTAGCGACTCGCAAATTGCGAGTCGCAAATACTCGCAATTTGCGAGTCGCTAATTTTTACCTACCTACATCTGCCCCCAAGTGACAGATACCATGCGAGATTAAACAGCAAAAAAAGAATATATGCTGAAGCTACACGGGAAACGCTATTTTAAAATTTACCTTTGCTTCTTGCAGGATTATTGATATGTCACAGGCACCACTGTGCACCCTTATTAAGGTGGGAATGGAGTAAATTGGGTCCACTTGTCTAATAAAGCAATGATCAGCTTTAACCTGTGTACCACTGGTACAAACCATTATTCAGTGTTCTTTTCCATGGTGGCGCCTATTGCTACAACCTTTGCTGGCGCCGCCACCAAAAATATCCTTCTCCACGGATTCCCTCACTTCTACCCTGCACCAGCGCCTCTCATCGCTCCATAGCCCTTTTCTCACATGAATTTCATTTGTACGGTGTAGGGTCAGTGCACTTTACATCACACACGCGTTATACAGCGACAATAAATCATATGTGACAATGAGAATTACAAAGTGTAGAAGTCACTTAATACCAATAAAAGTAGGCAGCATTTTTAAGAGTGTTTGGTCTGGAAAAGCACAAACTAGGTATTTAAAACATATCACAGCGATTGGCTTTAGCAAGTGTTTCTACCTAAATGAACTCTTTTGAGCAACATTAAGTATAATGGAAGATTGTGATAAAAACATAACTTTCTAAGCTATACTATGCAGTTTGCATGCAGCTCTTTGATAACAGTTCATAGCTCACAGTGCTATATCAGGACTGTGTCTTACAAACTGCAAGTAATCACCAGTTACCTTGACATTTTTTTTGTTGCCTGAAAACTGTAGGGTGCACAAGGAACTCTGTTGCAGGTGCTTTTTAAACCTGTGTTATTTCTAAACAAGGTGCCTCCTGAAATCAGCACCAGGTGCAACTGCACCAGTCATACTGTCCCAGAGCCAGCCCTGCCCCCATGAGTGAGGGTGTAGTCAGTAAATACACTCTTATTAGAAGGGTTCTTCAGGGTTCCCCCCATAGTCAACTTGCGAACTCTACAAGCAGTAATATTGACAGACACACTCTTTAGGCCAATGCTTGCCCTGTGTGTTTGCCATTTTCCTTACAGGGGGTGCATCTTCAATCCCTCTGTTTCCATCCCTACCGTTCCCACGGGCACTTTACCACTTCCAACTGCAGTGCTGTTTAGTTAGGTACAATAATGCAGACAGTGAAATGTTCAGCAGCGAAAAAACTTGCAACACAATGTCTGCATATGAGAACAAGTCTGGTTAGACTATTTGCAAGTGCACACAAAACCCCCTCGTAGAGGACAAAGGAGCCACACTACAGCTTGGTGTGCAACATTATTAGGCCTCCTTTTAAAAAACTATTCGAAAACAAATGTACATTTAGAAGTGATGTGCTGTGGTCTGCAAAGACGTCTGTGCACTTAGATGACATTTTAGTGCGGTAAGAAGTAAATTTGCGAGCTCACATTCATGTTGTGAATCACACAATCACACAGCCAGGTCTTGCATACTTTTTTAAAGTCCCCAATGACATTTTGTGAGTACTGAAATTCTACGAAAGTGCAATTACAAATCTAGGATCACAGCAGGTTTTTTGGGCATCTGTAGGAGGTCTTAGAGTAAGAGTAAATGCTTGCCTATTTTTACTTTTAGGGGAATTTGAAAAATATATATTTTGCAAATCTACATATTCGTCACAATTCTTCGTAACAACAGTCGGATGAAGTTGGGAAAAGGTATTCTCTGTAAAGGACATTGCCTGTCTTGCTGATGCAAAGATTAGTTCGCCTGCCACAAACGACTATTTCCTGTCAGATGATATTCTGACAATTAAGGACAGGACACTTTGTAGCAGAAAATTGGTATCACCTTATTAGTGCATGTGTATGGAGGCAGCTTCAGAGACTGTAGGCAGCAGGGCATGAGTACTTCTGCTACTGCCCATGGCATTCCATGAATTCATTCACCACCAAAGTTCTGTGTTTTGCAATTTCCCAGCACCTGTGTCCTGCCTAAGGTGGGACTCTAAATAGTGGGAACGTGCAAAGAAAAACTAATAAGTGGCAGTGTGCGTGCCTTCACAGCCAATGACGGTCTAGAGTGCCAGGTGGAATGGTTACCAAATACCGAAAAAAAATCTACAACTGGCGTTTTTCCTTAAAATGTAGTAATTTTGTACATCATTGCACTTATCAAGTTAAGAAAAAAAAAGAAGTTCAATGTGAGCCGATTTTGAAACTTTGCAACATCTCATACCAGTAGATGAATTTTGGGATAGGAATTTCCTCTGCATTGTGTAACTTGTTTTACCCTGCCATGAGTGCCCACCTGCAGGTATCTGCCATTCTGTATTTTTTCATTATTTTAGCCCCAGCCACACTCTAATCTATCATGTTTGCACAGGCCTAGACCTGCCGCTTGACATGAGTGAGTTCCAGAACCTCTGCTGGACCTGGATTGTAGCGCCAAGTATGACCTCATGTATTTGACACTTCATTACAGTCCTTGTTATGGGTTTAACATATAGAGCGGTGCAACAGCTTTTTGTGACTTAGATTTGAAATGTTAAACTCTGTCACTGGAGTGGGGAAATAATGGTCCACTTATGTAAATATGTGCATCTATGTGCTTACCCAGGCACTGGTACTAACATCCCACATCTATGTTTGAGGTGTGGTATGTTTGTAGCCTACGTAGTGCATGCACTGTTTGTATGAGTAAAACTGAGTAATGGAGGCCTGTGGGTTCCATTTTGAAAGCCCCTGCCCTGTATATGTGCACAAGATGGAGATGAGGTTGTTTTTCCAGAAGGTGAAAGTGCATTACCGACATTCCTATTGATAGAAGGAGGAAAACTAGCCAGTGAAGTTGGGGAAAAAGTCAATATGGCTCCCATTAGAAAACGGATCTAGTCATTCTGCTGAGAAGAGCTTCTGATTAGTGTTCCTGAGGACAACCATTTTATAGCTGACACTACTGCAGTATCTGTTGTTCAGAGTGTGAGAGGTTCTTTGGGTGAAGCCAGCCTTCTGTCCCTCTCACTGACCAGTATGGCTGTTCATAACCATCTGCAGAAAGTTCACACTTCTCTGGGTCCCCTTTGGTGTATTGGAGGCTAGAGCCTGCCCTGCACTCAGGACCATCACGATGCTCAAATACGGTGCCTGGAGGACTGCATGAAGAGGATAAAAACTAAAATCTGCTCTGAAAGTTCAGACAGAAAGTCTAAATCTCCTGTCTTCTTTGAATGTGTAAAGGTTTGAGCTGCTTACCCTCTTGTTCAAGTTCCAAGTCCTATTTGAACAAGGAAGGGAATACTCAGAAGAAGAATGCTATGGCTCATAGGTGAGATGGCACAATCTGGAATCTGAACTGGAAGAAAGAAGCTGTCATTGGGTCCTGAAGTGCCTGGAAACCAATCTGCATGCTGGGAGAGGGAAGAAGCCTGCCAACTCTTCAGGGTGTATATTCATCCAGGGTAAAGCAGAAGCCGCTAACTCCAGAGCATGTCCCAAAAAGAAAGACAAGCATGATCTGTGTGATCCAAGATTAAATTTGTGCAAGAGTGGACTATGCTAGTGCGAAATCACGAAACTGTGAGTAAATGGATTGTGCTGCTACAATATTGTGAAGTGGGCCCGATCAGACCCTGCTGCTGCAACATTGCAAAGCTGTGTCTGAGAGAACTGTGCTGCTAAAACATCATGCCATTTTCCCTGAGTGAAATTCGGCATTGCAACACCATGAAGCTATGCTCAAGTGGACTGTGAAGTTGCATCAGCGTGAAGTTGTTCCCAAGGGGACAGTAACACTGTGACTTCAAATTGTGCCTGAGAGCAGGTTGCTGCAACCAAGATATAGTGTACTTGAGAAGACTGTGCTGCTATCCCTGCAACTATTGTCATGGTGATAAAATGCTGTTGGAAGAAGATTGCTTCATGGAGGTCCTGCGGGTTGTAACCTCACCTCACCTGATGCCCAGAAGCGGACTTGCAACCAGGCTGGAGATCTAAAGTGACACTGGAGCATGTAGACCTGCACAGATTCCAGGTGGCAGTCTCCACTGCTGCTTTCTGTAGTTGTAGCCTGCATGCAGAAGCACCCTCAGCCGGCATGCTGCCTCCTGGAAGAGGGAAACAGCTCAGCCTGTGTGTGGGTCACTGCCAGACATGCCTGAAGGATGGACATAACTCCCTTGTGGTGAGATGAGAATAGCTGGGGACTACTAGAAAAACTTGGTGGTAAATATACAGCTGTTCCTGATTCTGGGAGAATGGGAGAGTGAAGGAAGGATATGGAAAGAATTCCAGTGCATGAGTGCAGTTGCCTCACACCTCTGAAGTATCCTTGTCTTTTTCCTTTACAGTGTAGTGCTGAGTTTTCTGTGTGCATTAAAGCACTTTCATTTGGCAAAGACAAGCACTATATTGAGCTATTCATTTTTGTGCAGCCGTGTGATTGCTTAGGTTTGAGCTTGACGCACACCCCTACACTACCTCCCTGGGAATCTTGTGACTGCTTGCCATCAGTACCACTGAGAGTGAAGTGCTGAAGGGGCTGTCCTTGACCAAATCTGGAGAGCCATAATAGTATGAATTCCAGAACATCACCTCAGCCCCCACTCATGTGGCCCAGTAGCCATTGCTTGCCCTCTGGCTCCCCACACAGGGCAAGATATTGGAAATTCTGCCTTTGTAAATAGCAGGCATGTGAATAATCATGTAAGTACACAACTGAGTTAAGTATTCATATGTAAGCCTGCAAAAGTTTGAGAATCATATAAAAGTCAATTCAAACAAATGTTGTGAGTTTCCTACTGATGACAAGAAAGTAGTCTTGAAGAAAAAGAATTATGTTTTACCAAAGTTATGTTTTAATTCAAAACAATATCATAATGTATTGGTGCCTCTTTGACAATGCCCTGACTCTTAATCACCACTGCGGATCTTTCCCGCTAGGTAACGTTGACATATTTTGTGGTTTATCATAGCACATAGTGTTAACTCGGGGATGATCAAACACTCAATTTAAACGGAGCTAAACCCTATGGTAGCTATGGCACAGAGCAGGCAGGTTTAACTTTGTGCCAAAATATCTTTGCACAACTCAAACAGGAATATAGTCAAAGTACAACACAAGACAACTCCTGCACCATTTTGGAATATTAGAGCAATAACGTATAAATGACACCAAGATGCCAAAAATCCAATAAGTGGGACTGGAGCTATGAATGTTTGGAATGTAAGGTTAAAATAGCATTAAAAAGCATTGAATACCAACCACTGACATCTGTTTGCACCTAGGAGTGGAAAGGGTAAGTTTTAACCCTGAATGCAATGGAACACTGGTCAAATAGAGGGACCAGATTTATCTGGGTGGAAAGTTTTATCTTTGGAAATAGGGCTATATTTATCACCTGGTTTGTGTCGCTTTTGCACCACACAATGTGGTGCAAGAGTGATGCAAACCTTAAGTGAGATTTATGAAGCCACGCAAGGCCACCTTGTTTGGCCCTGCGTGGCTTCACAAATCTTGGGTAATGTAACACTGTGATGCTATTAATTGTGTTTGACCAATGACTTTGTGTTTCACCACTGCGCATATTAGTTGCTCAATGTTCACCAGTAGCACATTATATGTTTTATTCAGTTAGGCGCCTATTGGCTTTGACATGGCATTAGCCATTACTTTCTGTATTCAGTTTAGCCGCCTATTAGCTTTGACATGGCATTAGACATTACATTTTGTATTCAGTTCAGCTGCCTATTGGCTTTAACATGGAGTTAGCCATTACATTTTGTATTCAGTTCAGCTGCCTATTGGCTTTGATATGGCATTAGCAGTTTAGCTGCCTATTGGCTTTGACATGACATTAGACATTACATTTGATATTTAGGTTAGCTGCCTATTGGCTTTAACATGGAGTTAGACATTGCAGTTGAAACATTGCAGAGATGTCTGTGTTTTTCCAAGCTATGTTTTTCCACAAGATGAACCAAGCTGTTTTCTTCACACCAGACCTTAGCTGATAAGAGCACCTAGATTTTGTGTTTAACTCGCAATCCAGTCTGAGAGCGGAATGGCTCGGAGAACTGGCCATTCTCCAAGGTCGTTCAAGTCTCACACTGAGTTTGCTTTTAAGGATGACTCTGGGCTACAGTGAGTTGAATTCGAATCTGCTTGACTTTAGGCTGGAGCTAGACGTCAGTTGCCAGTCTCCCGTTTGGGAAGATAATCTCTTTCTCGCAGTTGACCGGAGTCATCAACTTGCAGACCCCAGAAAGATTAAGCTTAATATATAGGCCCTGCCGCCTTGCCCATACGGTGATGAATTTGACTTTTATGCTTTGCTTTGATACTATAATCATATATATATTTGCTGTGTACATTGCAACTGCGAAGTACTGTGATATATTTTGCTTTCATTGCTGCGACTACGTTGTGTGCTTGAAATCTACTAATTTTGTCTCTCAAGAACTTGTGGGTGGGGAAGAATTAACAACAATAAAGGTCTTCTTTGAACTCAGAAGTGCATTCCAGAGAGGTTCTGTAAGCTCCGATAGGAGATATGTAGGAAAGCAGAACAAACATTGTGGAAATGGCTGAGTTACATTACTCTGTGCCAAGGAGGCTTTTCCATGGGTGTTTCTTGGCTATTCGCAAGCAACATCCATGGGTTGTGATGCATCCTTAGGTTTACAAGAATTTGTAAACCTTGGAATGCACCAGAAATATACTCCTACCTAGGAGGGGTGTAAAGAGGAGCATGATGAGTATTTCTCCTCATTTTATTCTCTTTCTATGTGTACTGCTTTCGTAAAAAAAAAAGACTATCAGGATTATTTTTGTGCAGGAAGGTGCTTCTTCCTGCATAAAAACAACCCTGCATGTAATGCATTATGGTGCAAGGGGGACTGCATTTGGACTAGGCTGCCAAAAGGGTGCCAGCACGGGGGAGGAAGGACAGGAATGTGCTATTTTGGATAATTACAGCTCATTCCTGGCCTTTCCCTGTGACGCAGGGCAGCATAGCAAGATGTCTTGCTGGGCTTCCCTGTTCCACAAAGCCCAGGAATATGGGGCTTAGTATGTGGAATGGAAATCAAAATTCTTAGCAGGGCAGGTCAGCAGGCTGTGGGCGAAGTGGGCTCCATTTCATTGGATAGTCACAGGACAAGGTCTTGATGAAGCCCTGACTTTTGGCAGGAAAGCTCAGAGCGGAGAAATTTGAATTTCACATTCAGAGAAGGTCACTCACCAGCCAAATAGTTTTGCATGCCTTCACCAGGGGAAGATTTCTAGCTTCATACTTTGTCACTTTTTTGGATCTCAGATTCTTCAAATAGGGCAAGACGACACAATAGTAAAAGAGGGCTCCACAAGGCTAGATACCTTCTCTGTGAGTTTGTGCTGAACTTGATTTGCTGCTGCGGAGAAGAACCTGAAGGAAACAATCTGAATCTTTGGCCCAGTGACAACGCACCTTCATCTGATCAAATTGGCAGTTTGGTACTGGTCCCCCATTGGATCTCAGAGCAAAAAGTTGGCAAAGCCTTTGTCTCAGCTCTTGGATCAAATTCATAGCTCTTTAAGGGGGCTATCCAGCTCCTGGTTGACAGTTGGGAGGACATGCAAATGGACACCTAGAGGGATTAGGCAAGTAAGATATAACTTTTAAAAATATCTGTTCTAAATTATTTATTTCAAAGCCAACTTTACCAATGTATTGTGAACTTAATTGTTATTTTAAAAGTCTAAAATGAATTCTGTAGCTGTTTCCTAAGTGAGTAGAGCAATATTAATTTTAATACTGTACACCAGTAGTTTCCCATGGAATAGCTAACCCTGCTAGAGTCAAAATTCAAACTACAATTTTGGGCCTTTTCATTGTAGGGACATGTTTAACATTGATCTTCTACATGTCCTACTCTTAAATATCATACAACCAGCTTAATGGGCAAAAAGGCCTACTTACGGGTAAGTTATTGATATTTAAAAGTAGGGTTTGGCCTGTAAAAAAGCTTTTATTCTGGCCGACCTAATTTGATAGTAAAACCCATGCTGCCAGGGTACAGGTGAAAGGCCTGCAGTCATGTTTACAATGCAACTACAGTGGGTGGCACATTGAGTAATGCAGTCCACTGGTGACATTTAAGTTACAGGTATGGGCATACTTTAGTTACCATATACTAGGGACTTAGGGCCTCATACGAGTTTGGCAGTCCATGCACCATCATGGCGGTGGTGGAAGTCCGGCCACCATTGGCTTTGAGGTCAGAACACTGTATTACGAGTCATGTGGGCCTATTGAGCAAAGACTGCTGAAATCCTGCCGGTACTGCCAGGCAGCACAGACCGTCACAGGGCAGCACAAACAGGATGGCAGAGCCTGTGTTACCTCCAGAGACATTATGAGGTTGCACACCGCCAGTATGACCACCATGTCCCTGCAGGCGGAAATGGAGAGAAGAAAGGGAGCAACTCGCCTGCAGGCAGCATTACAAGTCTTATGATGTCATGGAGCCCATCACACACGTCTTGCTGCTGATCATCGAAGGACTACAAAATCCACACTACAACTGATAGTAAGTACACACACCTACCTGTGTCATTAAGCTCAACAACTGATCATTGTGCCGTCATCCACTTGATACGGGGCTCACACTACAGGTACCAAGTACACTTGTCATCATGTAGACAGTCGGAGTCATTTACAAAGAAAGAATCATTCACAGATGGAAAATGCCCCTTTTGAGCAGGTCACTCACACTGCACGCAACATTACACAAAAACACATGTCTGCATATCTTAGGCACTGGGACAGTGAAATGTACATAATAATACAAGTGACACCCTCACATTCCTTACATGTTATGAACTGTCATCAGATTCAAAACTCATATCTTTGAATGTGTCATGGAACACAAGCACCACTCCCATTAAACAGTCCTTCAATGGACCCACATGTCACCCACATTGCAACACAATGGAAGGACAATGGGATGCACAATAGTTTGAAATACAAATATATGAAGTTCTCTATGCAAACAATACCTGCACAATCGGTATGGCAGCATCAGGAGCACTCAGGAAAGGATGCTGCACTGGGACGCATATCACTTTTCACATGCCCCTAAAACAACATTTGCACAGGAACTGGCCCTTCAAGTATCTCAGGGACAAACAGTAGTAGAACCAAGTTACATGCCTATCTGCATAATGTGGAAGTGCAAGTCAAAAAAACACATACAAATGCAACAACATGGGCCATACATCTATATGAACTAGCTGCAAAGTACAGACACAGCAAAATGGGCACATGCTCAGCATTGGTCTGCTGATGTTGTCTGGCCAACCGCTGGATGGCATTCACAATGGCAGTCTGACCCACAGAGATACTTCTCAGGAGGCCAATAGCCTCTTCACACAGGGCAGCAGGGATTACAGGGGCTGGGGCAAAGGTGCCTGCGACAAAAGAGATGCCCACCCTCTTGGGTAAGTGGACATGACCAACTGGGTGGTGACCAACATGGAGGGTGGAGATAGAACTGGGGGTGGCAGACAAAGATGGTACAGGAGTACATCGTGATGGGTCCACCGCCACCAGGGAGTGTCCACTTGAGCCAGAATCTGATGATGATGATGTAGATCCATGTCCTCCATGGCACTCCCCTCATCCTCCTGGCCACTGGGTCCCTAGATGTCGGTTGTGTTTTGACCCAAGATCCCATGGCCAGATGCTTCTCCTCTTGGCTGCCTCCTGTCTTCTTTGCTTGCCTGGGCTGATGCTGCAAATACAAAGAGAAATAGGATCACCACATGTTCCTGATCACACTTGAACAACAGCTCTGATTAGCAAACATTATGATGATGTCAGGTAGGCCCCAGCAACAAACTTCACCAAAGTGATCCCTAATGTACCATACCACATGCAGCATGTGATCTGAACTGACAACAGTTGCCCACAGGAAAGTCAGGATCTCAGACAACTCCAATTGCACAATTGAAGTTGTGCAATTACAGCAACCATTGAACATGTTGGATACCACACCACCTTCATTGCTTTGCCTCATGGAGCATACCTTAGTTTCCTGTTGTCATACAATAGTAGACCAATACCAACTGCATTCCCACAGAACCCACACAAGATCATGCAGACATTTATTTGTCACATACAGGACCACACAACGATAAGAAATGATGCTTCCAGAACATACCATGTTGCTGACAACAGTATAGTAGTCTGGAGGAGGAGACATGGAAATACTCATATCACACTAGAAACATAGCCACAATGCACACTTCACCAAGTGAAATTTGTCCCAATGGAGTAATGGAGGTAGTACCAATGGTGCTCAGGTAGGCCACACATTTGGCATTGTAATGTACACTGTACATATCATGTGAAAATTGTCAGGGATATATGTCCCTAAAATCTACAACACAATGAATCAGCAAGCTCTAGGGAAATCACCACTAACATCTGGCACCCCTTAAAATGACATGCTCTGATTGAATCAGTAAAAGCCATTAGTCATTTGTATGTTGGAGAGACACAGAGATTAGCACATACTTGTGGAAAGTCCTCAACATGTTGCCTAATGGGAAGTTACATCGCTGTCTCCATTTTGACCCTGCAAACCAAGATGTCTGTGAATGAATGGTTGCACACAACCACATGTGATCACAATAAAACCGCAATTAATTCCATGATGCATGCAACAGTAAGGTAAAAAATCTTCCCCATTACACATGTGCAGTGCACTTTGCTACATGATGCCACATCAATGGCCTGGATATGCACATTGTAACTAAAAGAACTCTAGTCATACACATCTTGTCCCTCATTGCTACTGCAGTTCTACATGCCGAATGAAACGCAATGATGACTGAGGGCATGGGTGAGCCACAAATCGATGGTGAATCACACCTGTCTGTGGCACCATGCAAAATACACTCCCATTACAATTGTCCTATTCTACACACATGTTGTCATGCACATATATGTGAGGGTATACAAGAATCAGATCATGAACACAGGTAGACCATGCATGAAACAGAACGTACACATTTTGTCAAAAGAGAAAGTGACACATGCCAATATGTAGGAACAAGGAATGTTGGCAACAGTGATGGCACACAAATCATGTCCATAGACATTCCCCACTTACGAGGGGAAAGAATTGATCTGTAGCTACACCCAAAGCATAATGTATGCTTGGTCGAATGTATGATGGCCATCTTCAAATTACAGACAGTAGTGCTGTATCAGTATCAGTCACACACTGAAGACAAGTAGCCTCTGGGGTGCAGCTGCCAATATACTCATTTAACCAGACACAGGGCTGAGGACAGTGATCCATCACTCCCTTTCATTTGGACTATGACACTAAGGAGGAGTGGCCTGTTGCTAGAATTTACACCCACTACAACAACAAACAGAACTTGATTGATCAATATACCCAGCTATTTGTTGACCCTGAAGAACAATTTATTTGTGTATTGTACACAGTTGTGTCCTAGGTCCCTGGGCCAATAGTCAATGCACATCAGTTTGCACCACATTACATACCTACACAAACAGTCACTCATCTACTGTGTCACACATGGTACATCCCTAATCGTCAGGGCGAGATGTCAGAACCTAATACATTAACATGGCAATGTGACAGGCAGGATTATGACCTGTACTCATCCCCTTGTGGCTGCTGTGCTCCCATCAAACACCAATCAAGGTCTGAGTACGCTATCAACAGGATGCATGACATTAGGGGAGTCATGGTCTGACATGTGCCCCACCCATGTTGGGAGGACAGCCCCAGCTGCGCCTCTGTGATCTTCCGGGCCCAGCAACTCAGGGACTCCCACCTTTTGCAACAGTAGGTGCTCTGCCGGTGTGAACCCTCAGGGTCCACACCTTCCAGGTGATGGCTCTCTATGTCTCCTTCTGATGGGCGCTGACCCGCATGGATGCAAAAGACAAATCAAGAGATTACAGTTACAAATGTTGGCACAAAACGTTGAGTCACACACCTGTCAGAAACACTAAGCTAGAAAATTGTATTTGGTTAACACACCACAAGTGTAAAGCACACAAGCTCATATGTACAGGAACATAACTACTGACATATGTATCCATCTGCGGATTGACCCACTACTCTGTTCAGGGCCTACAATGACTAGGTAGGCCTATTGACATCAGGTAGCCCATGCACAAGCAACATATACTGTGATGTGCGATACAATGAAACACTACACACAAATGTGTGTTCTGAAGGGTGAACTCCTGAGGCCTAACTGGACCAAAATATTCACACTCATTGAGATTGAGTCGCTGCATAGAATCCCTACATGCAACTTCCACAGTACAGACTTCACCCTTACACTTGAGTGACAGTGAATTTGGTATAGAAAGTGTAGTCCTTGTGCATGTGTGGAAATGTGGCCTATCAAATGCAAATTCATGCGACTTCAGGGGGTAGGTTATGTGGTGTGTACCTGTACCACACAGTACTCCTTTGGACATATGTGTCTATCCTTCAGAGATGGCATCCAACATACAAAGGTATGCATTGTACAATTTCTGCAATGTGACCAAGCTACTGAGGCACATGTCATGGCCTCCCAGGAATCAACACTCTGTCTGCATAGTGCAATAAGCCTGCACAGAGCAAAGATGACTTATGAGAAGGTTTCAACAGAGCTGTGGGAATCAGGGTCCTGTCATGAGTCACAGACACACATTGTCAGTGATGCTAAATTTAGATATGGGCATTCAGGGCATGTTTTGCCACTAGAACCTCATATTGGCCACATGGCAGGATCTGCTGTTGCACAGGGAGTTGGCAAAGTGCCACAGTTGCATAACCACACTCTCCCACAACCTGGACTGTGTCCCATAGTAGGGGATAAATTCAACAGGCCCTGGTCTCTGCAGGCTGCATATACAGAACCTGCATGACACTCACATTTCCATCATTTCCATGCGTGACAGTACATCTTGTGGTCATCAGCAAATTGGCATGTGAGATGTGTGGCAACCTGAAGGGCAGAGTGAGTCCGGATATGCCTTCCAGACAACAGTTTGGCAAGGCCAGATGTGGAGTGAAAGATCTTTGGGACTATATACATTGCTTACAAGATCCTGAAATGACTGATACAAAATGCTTGCACAGCTCATAATGTCATGCACATACATGTTGTCTAGCATTTAAAAACATTGTAATGAAAAAGATATCATTGGATGGCAGTAAATTATCCTTACCTAGTTATGTGCATCCAACAAAAGGAGGATCTAGAACGCCAAAAACCACACACAACACAATGTGACTGAACTTAGCATATAGTACTGGCCACCAAGCCCTACACCATGTACATCTCATTGATGTCACACAGACTGCAACACCAGACACACAGGAAGTCTAATTGGCACACAGGAGCACATTGTAGCCTGTAAGGAGGGAAAAGAGGAAAAGATGGTGTTGAACAGTATCAATTGTGCCTGAGATACTCACCTGACCCTCTGGTGAGCCATAGAGCTGTACATATTGGGGTAGGACCTCATCAACAAGCCTCTTCAGCTTCTCGGGAAAGAATGCAGGGGCTCTGCAACCTGCTGGACATGGCATGATGGCTCCCATAGGGGTTAATGGCTGGCACTTACACAGTTGTCATTGCTGACAGGCACAGCCATTGGGCCATGACCGCCACAGGCAACAACGGTAGCCTGTGGCTGTGGCTGCCACAGTTGTAATCACCTATTGCCATTATGACTTCTGCTGGCAGTCGCAGGCGGTTCCTAATGTCCAGTGGAGTAGGTCAGGCATTTGCCATTTTGGTGGCCTGAAATGATTAGGCTTGTAAACTGCATCACACCCACAATATATGTATTGTTGCATCACAGACATCCCTATTCTGTCTTGTCATGTAGGTCCTCCTACTCAACCACCATTGCAGTTTATTGCAGGGCACAGAAGGCATTCAACAGCGGTGCACGGGCCACCACCGCCAATTATCTTTTTAGTGGTCGGAATACACAGTCACATATTGAGGTGCAATTGTGTAGCACATCTTTGAGTTTCATTCAAATACATGAGTTGAAAACCATGGGGGTCACATGTGACCCTGGTGTAGTTGCCAGCTGTGATGTGTACTGTGAAAAGTCTATTCAATCAGAAACGTTTTGTCACATATTGTTGGCATGCATCATGTATGTTGCTGTAGACACACTGACTAATGTTACAAATCATGTCTTGTCACACATAGGTACCCTGGTAGAGGGAGGATGTGACAACCTCCTGTCTACTGTCCACTCCCAGACCTTAAGACTATGGAGGAATGCCACATCATCCAGCTTTACAGTCTGAATAGACAAACAATAGTGGACTTCTGTCATCAGTTGGAGCCTGATCTGATGCCAGCTATTAGTTATCCAACCAGCATAACACCCATTGTACAAGTCATTTCAGTATTGCACTTCCTAGCCACAGGGTCCTTCGAACATTCAGTGGCCCTATCTGCTGGCATGTCCCAAACTATGTTCAGTATGGTGTTGAAGGATTTCCTCTCAGCAACGTTGAAACACATTGACAGCTATATCAGGTTCCGCTGACGTGAGTATTCAGCCAATGTGAAGGCTGACTTTTATGATTTTACATACCTCCCATATGTAGTGGGGGCCATTGATGGTACTCATGTTGTCTTGGTGCCACTGCAGGTCACTGAACAAATCTATCGCAATAGAAACAACTTCCATTTCATCAATGTGCAAGTTGTCTGTTTTGCAGATCTCTACATCTCACATGTCTTTGTCCATTAGCTGGGTTTAGGCCAACATTCCTTCACAATGCGAAAAAGCACCATACCCCAGCTGATGTCACAACTGCAACAGGGAGGGCCTGGCTAGTTGGTAAGTCATGTTTGTCCTAATTGTGCTTATGCAATATCAGGTGCTACAATCATGAAGTGGGTGACTGTTTGTTGCACTTATCTGCCATTTCTTGACAGGAGACTCAGCATATCCCTGGTTGTTGATGCAGCTAAGGAACCTAACTACGCCAGGGGAAGTCCACTTCAATGATGCCCATGGAAGAACATGGTAGCCAGTGAAGTGTTTTTTTTAGCTCTTTAAGGTCAGATTTCGCTATCTTGACCAGTCTGATGGAGCCCTCCTCTACTCATCCCAAAACGTGTGTCAGTGGTATGCTGCATGCTCCTAAACATTGCCCTGAGAATAAATATTGCGTGCATTCTGGAGGGAGGCGAGCCAGCAGTGCCTCTGGGTGAGATTCCTGAAATGCCAAGTGAGGATGACAGTGGTGAAGAGGAAGGAGCTGACTTGCGGGAAGATCTCATCAACAGTTACTTTCCATTAGTATAAATATTTCATGTGATGTCATGACTGTGACTGTGCGCTGAACTGCAATTGTGAGAATGTGTGTTAGAAACAGCTAGGGAGCTAGTGCTTGGCAATATTCAGCCAAAGGCTGCTTGATAAGATAGCTTTTTGACACATCCCCACCTTGATGATGTTGCTTTGTATGTGTCAGTTTCCTTGCAGTGCACTTTGTTTTCCAGTTGCTTGCTATGTGACTTGTATCATAGGTATGGCTTTAAGCCTATACTCCTGGTTGTGTACTTTGTACAGGTACCTTCACCATGGCATCTTCATGTGGGCCTTTCAGAGTTGTGACATTAGCAGGTATGTGATGCTGTTCTGATATACAAAGTGGGCATGGGCTGTTCCAGGTAATGTAGATTGCAGAGTTTGCATGTAAGAGACCTGTCCCAAGACAGTTTGCACAGTGTTCGGGTGAAGGGACAGAAGTGTCCATTGTAATTATTTGGTATGTTTTGTAGGGCTTGGTGCATGTGTGTCATCATGTGGTCATAAAATATGTAGTCCTAGCTTTTGACCACGTCATTTTTTTCTTCACATTGACTAAACACTTTTTTTTGTATGACCTGTATATAGCTGTAGATGTGTCTCATCAGTGCAGGCCACAGTGCCTGTGACACAACACTGACATATGTTTGTGTCATACCACTCGATAGATGCATGGGCATTGTATTATGATGAGCCTGTGATCTGGGGCTGTTTTACTGCCATCTGTCTGTATCTTGGATTATATGATGTTAGATTACTTTGGTGTAGTATGTGATAAGGCTCAAGCTGTTAACACTTTAATAATGTTTGCCTATTCTACAGGACAATGTGTGACAAAACCCTTCCTTCAGTGGACTTGGGGTCCGCACCTTGAAATGTGTACTTTGACTCAGTATGAGTCACACATTCCTGTTTCTAAAAGTCCAGACATATGGCCAGCCTATGTGCTGTACACTGGAATAAAAGTTTTGTTTTGACCAGGTGTGAGATCTGGCATTCTTGGCGTGGTCTCCCCTGTATTTTGTGCCTTTGCTCCCTATGTTTTGACTGTGCGCTGGACTTTGTTTTTGTTGTTGTTGGCACTCTGGGTATGTTACCACTGCTGACCAGTGCTAAAGTGCAAGTGTTCCCTGTGGAAATTGTATGTGGAATTTTCGTTTCCATGATTGGCAAATTTGATTTACTAGTAAGCCCCTTGTAAAGTGCACTAGAGGTACTCAGCGCCTGTAAATCAAATACTACTAGTGGGCCTGCAGCACTGGTTGTACCACCAACATGAGTAGCCCTGTAAACATGGATCAGGCCTGCCTCTGCAGTGTCTGTGTGTGCAGTTTTCAACTGCCAATTCAACCTGGCAAGTGTACCCATGTGCCAGACCAAAACCTTCCCTTTTTGTAGCTGTAAGGCACTGCTAGGGTAGACTCTAGGTAGCCCCATTGTCAGGGTGCAGTGTATGTTAAAGGTGAGACATATACTGATGTGCTTTACATGTGCTAACAATGAAATACTGCTAAATTCTGTTTTCACTGTTACAAAGCCTATTTCACTCATAGGGTAACATGGGGGCTGCCTTAAAAAAACTTTTAAGTGCAGTTTCTCTTTGGGAGCAGATAGAGATTTTGAGTTTGGGGTATTTTGATAAAGTTGTGTTTTAGATTGTCAGATTGAAAATGCCACTTTTAGAAACTGGGCATTTTCTTGCTTAAACCATTCTGTGACTCTACCTGCTTGTCTATTCCCTGTCTGGGTCAGACTGACAGTTGGGTTGTTTGTGAATCTCCACTAGAAAGTGACAGAAAGGGAGCTGGGGTGTAGCCTGAATAAACTGATGGGCCATCTGGGCCAGCGTGGATGGAGGAGTGGTCACTTGCACCTGAAAGGACTGTGCCTGCCCTCACACAATGTAGCCTCCAACCCCCCGGTGTGTGTCTGGGGCCAGGACTGGGCAAGGCAGGATCTTGTCAACAACAGAGACTTTCCTTTGATGTTTTTCTACTTCAAAGGCAGAAAAGTACTGGACACAAACCCCCAGTTTTTTAGGTTACTTCTGGATTCAAAAGGAACCTCTGCCAAGAGAAGAGCTGAAGACCTGAAGGATGAGTACTACCCCCTTGCCTGTAACTGTGCCTTGCTGGGTTGGCGGGCAGTTGCTGCTTCTGTCTGAAAGAGGACAACAACTGGACTTTGGGGATATATTACTGCTGGTGAAGTGTCTCCAAGGGCTTGGACTGAGCTTGCCTCCTGTTTTGCAGCCTCAGGGCTATCAAAGATTTCCTCTGTCAGCACCTGGACTCTGATGATACTCCTGCCCTGCCAAGTAGTTCCCTATCCAGTCCCTGGGCTCTTGAAAAGTGAAGCTAGTAGAATCAAGGTGAAAATCGATACACAAGGGCCATGTGGGGAAACCTTTGATGCACAACCTGCATTGCGGCTGGGAAATTGACGCATCGCCTACATTGCGGCTGGAGAAATGACGCAACACACGGTTGCGGCTGCTGAAAACAATGCAAACTCCATGCAGCATGGTTTTTCATCACACGTATCCTTACTGGTTAGCAAAAATCAATGTGGGCAGACCCGAGATGTCCCTTCTGGAAATCAACGCATCTCTCCCTGCGGGACAAAAAATTTACACATTGCTGACTTTTTTGATGCATGCTCAACCGTGCAGCTTTATTTTTGAAGCAAACCAGGGACTTTGTGTAACAACAACATTTCCATTGTTTTCTATGAGGTAAGATTCTATCATTTTGAAAATTAATAACTTTACTTGTTTATTTGGATTTTTGTCATTTTGGTCTTGTTTGATTTAAGTATATATGGACGATTTTCTAAACGTGAGTGGTATCCAATTTGTAGTGTTTTCACTGTATTACTATGTGACTGTGTGTTTTGGTACAAATACACTACACAATGCCTTTGGGGATAAGCCTGACTGCTTGTGCCAATCTACCAAGGGGGTGGGCAGGGGTTTTCAAAGTGATTACCTCCCTTGCTCTGACTAGAGTGAGGGTCCCTCCTTGGACAGAGTACAAACTGACTGCCAACCAGAGATCCCATTTCTAAAACCAGGCACATGTACTAATATGTTGGTGTATAATGGTTGTAATCCTGAGCTGGACACTGTGTACCTGTAACATATCCCTGCTTGCACAAGTAGCTTGTGTCTTCATCATATGGTTCATATGGCCTTAAATCTCTACATAGCAAAATTAAGCAAGCAGACAATGAGTTTGTGATAAGTGAATTTATTACAATGCTAATGTCAAAACTACACTTTAGACAGAAAGAAACAAAAGATGTAAAGTAAAGGGGCAGTCATGGTGAATGAATTCATTAGATGCCACACCATTGAGAGCCCAAAGTCCTAAGTACTCCTCCGATTGGAACTGGTAGGTGGTTGAGATCAGTCATCAGAGTGAATGTGTGGCACACAAAGGAGGTCCTTTAAGAAGAGGTCATTTGCTTGCAGTGGTAGGTGTCTTGCCATCTACACCTCCTGGATTCTTTCCTTGACATTCTCGCTTGAGTGGGGGGCTCTGCTGCTGCAGAGGCAGGTGTGTCTGGGCCTGGTTTTTCTTCTGGCAGGGCCTCCCTTCCAGTGGCTGGCACAGATGTTGATATGCCTGGTGTTGATGAACTAAAGGAAGGGGTAGACTGCCGTTGAAAAGCCCTGCTCAGGGTGGTGTAACTGTCCCTAAGCACCCTTTTAGGGAGGCCATGTTGGCATTGTGGGTCTCTATCTGTTCATGCATGTCTCTGTGCATGTCCCTCTAAATCTGCTTGATTTCCCAGAGTTCAGTCAACTCCTGGCACATCACGCCTCGGGAGTCCTGATAGACTCCCAAGATGTGGCTGATTGTGTCCTGGCGGAAAGCAGACCCAGTGGCCTCACCCCGCTGGCCCACAGAATCCCTCCCACGCACCGTAGCCCCACGGGCCTGTGCCCTTGCCACAGGGTGCCCTCTCCATCTTGTTCAGGGACCCCCATTGTCCAAAGTGCTGCGCTTCAATTCAGGATCCAGGACTTGGGGGCACGAGATGGTAGGCTCAGTTAAGTACACAGGGTTAAGGCGAATGATTGCCTATGATGTTGAGGCAATTTGGCTGGGAGGTGAAGTTGTGGGCACAGTGATAATCACTGTTGCCGTATGACCAGGTTGCCCAGATGGGCCAGAACTGTCCTCCATGTCCAGATATCCAGGAGTATCTTCTTCACTGAGGGCTTTATTTAGTGGGGTAGTGGAAGTATCTTCCCAGTGGGAGCTCAACATTTTGATGTAAAATGTACAATGTTACTAGTTGTATTGGGACATGGTTTAGAGTTACAGTAAGCAGAAACCTTGTACAAAGTTAAGTTGTAGTTAATACTATTGTGGTATGTAACCATGGTATTAAGTGTACTGACATGTCATGTGTGAGGCATGCAAATTCATTTTGACTCAAGCTGCTGTGGAAATGTGCAGATCATGAGCACTTGGGAGGATGGCCTGAAAATGAAATCTTGCCATCTGTGCAGGCAAAACAGTGGATAGGCAAGATGTGGCTTTGCCCATTAGGAGGCCTAGTTGAGTGTGATGCAGGCAGACCCATGACTTCATTGTATATGTGACTGGAGTCATCAGGTGCCTAGTGCAGTGTGTATTTGTCTGCTTAGAATACGGATCTGGTAATGCATGTTGAATCCTTATGAATTCTTGTTTTGTACACTAGGTAAGGTGTCATTCCTGTCTTCCAATATTTCATCTTAGGTTAGCAAGTCAGGATGGAGCTATGTTGATAGGTACATCTGTGATTTGGGCATGATCTGTGCTTGCTCAGTCCAGGATGAGTGTGCTTCATTTGAGAGTTGACAAACAAGGGTATTTGTACAAGGGGCCACTGTGCTGGTGGGTAGAATTAGAGTTACCAAACCTATTGGGCTTTGCAGTCATGTCACTCTCTTCACTTTCCAAAACTTAGCAAATACTATCCTCCCAGGTGAGTACTCTTCAATTGAGAGTTACCAAATAATGATATTTGGACAAGAGGACATGGGGCTGGTGAGTGGAGTAACAGGAACAGAGCCTCCTGGCCTCAGCAGTCAACACTCCCTGTACTACACACACTATACAAATGTGATTTCCCCAGGTGAGTACACTTCAATTGAGAGTTATCAAACAATGGTATTTGGACAAGAGAACACTAGGCTGGTGAGTAGAGTAATAGTAACAGAGCCTCTTGAACCTCCGCAGTTATGTCACTCCCTCTACTGCACACACTATACAAATGTGATCTCCCCAGATTAGTACACTTCATGTGACAGTTACCAAACATGAGTAGTCAGACTAGGGAAAACTGGTCTGGTATTTAGAGTTAGAAAAACAGTTCCTCCTGGGAGTTGTAGTCAGGTCACCCTCTCTACTACACATACTATAAAAATGTTATTTTCCCAAGTGAGTACACCTCAATTGAGAGTTACTAAATAGGTGTATTTGGGCAAGTATACACTGGGCTGGTAGTTGGAATTACAGAGGGCCTTCTTGGCCTTAGCAATCAGGTAATTTGCTTTATTTCCCACACTATACAAACCCTATCCTCCCAAGTGAGTAAACTTAAATTAAGATTTGCCAAACAGGGGTATGTGTACAAGTGAACACTGGACTAGTGTTTGGAGTTGCTGAAACATTGCCTCCTGGGAGTTGCAGTCAGGACACTCTCTCTACTGCACACACTAGACAAATAGTATTTTCCCAGGTTAGTGAAGTTCACTTGAGATTTGCCAAAAAAAGGTATGTGGACAAGTGAACACTAGTCTGGTGTTTTGAGTAACAGAAACAGTGCCTTCCGGGAGTTGCAGTCAGGTAACTCTCTGTACTACACACATTATACAAATGTAGTGTATTACATATCTGTATGCAGACTACATTTCGGTTCCACCTCTTTCTGAGGTCCTACTTTGTGTGCAGGGTGGTGCCTACAACATTCACTCTGTCGACTATCCTGTCCCACATTTCCATTTTCCTGCTGAGAAGAGAGTGCTGGACTTGTGCTCTAAACAAGTGTGGCTCTACTCATTGGATTTCATCCATCATGACTCTTAACTCATCTTCTCAAAAAACAGGAATTTTTCAAATGTGACATGGTGGAAACAAAATGGGTGACAGTGACTTGCAAACCAGGGGAAGTGCAAAAGGTTATGCATGGACAAAGGTGTGTGCAGGATGTTCTATGGGATGGTTAAAAAAGGGTACCTAATCTATGCAGTGTTTAGGAAATATGGTGCCCTGGCTTCTGTGTTTTGCATTGAATATGCAAAGGAATGCGGTCCTGTGAAGGGGTGTGTTTTATAGTGTCCTTTGCAGGTGTGTCCACTGTGGCAAGGTGTTGTCAGCTGTGTTGTTTTCAAATTCATCCACTGTGCAGTTGTTTATTACTTTGCTGACCGCGAACAGTTGTGGTGTAGACTGCCATTGGCTGACTGCCATGATGGGTCCGCCACAGCGACTATGTGCTTGTAATATGCGCAGTAGTTGCTCATTTTGCTGTCGGCGTTGGAGGTCAGAACGCCTATTTCCAGGCCGCTGCTCCGTGGGTGGTCTTCCATTTTTGCTTGGTGGTCAGAGGTCCTGACTGTATAACTCGTAATGGGGTGTCTGAAAGACCACCAGCATGGCTGTTTTTTCAGGACTGCCAACAGGGTTGTTTGGTGGTCCGACCACAAAACTCGTGATCAGGCCCTTAAAGCCTAAATGTAAGTTATGCATCCCAATTTGGGGTACACCAATTCCATCATGCTGAAAAAGAGACCATACCGCTGATTAGCAGAGGTAAACTGCACAGAGTTCTACAGCTAGCAAAATTAGTCAAGGCAAAAATGTGGGGGTACACCACACTAAAGATCGTCACTTCCAACAAAACAGTTGTCAGTGCTTTGAGAGATGAATAATTTGGTGTTGGGACAACTATTGAATAAAAAATATCATGACACATAAATGTAGTGTCAAGAGTATCGGGTTGTCAATAAAATCATTGACAGGAATATCATAGGTAAGAATATCTTTGTAACTGTTTTTTTTTTAAGTATTGTAAAAAATATTGATGTAGAAAATGCTGTTTTATTTAATATAGTTTGTAAGTATTGTTTTGTATGGAATATATTGTAGTGTGTTTGATGATATATGGTTGATGATTTTTTTTATTGATGTTTTTAGGAAAATAATTTATGAATGTTGTAGTTAGTATTTTTAGTTGTTTAAAAGTCAAAAAATAATTGATTTGTAATTCTTTAGCAGCATGACATTTGTTTTTATGGAGATAAAAGTGGAGAGAATATTAAAAAGTTGATATATTCCTTTAAATATAATGTGTACTAGTTTAATGATAAGCAAAATACATAAAATTTAAAACATAATAAAAACAGTTTATAATTATTTTAAATATCTACATTATATATGTCTTAATTATATTAAAATAAAATCATATTATTTAATTGTACATTTTACAATTATTAAAATTAGAACATATTTATGAGAAATAAAAATATATAAAAAAAGAAAAAAATAATAATGTGAAATATTTTTCATTTTTTACATACATTGTTAATGTGCGTTTTTAAAATACTAAATTTCATTTAAATTAAAATATTTACACATTTTTTCTGTTGAAAATTACTATGAAAATGTAAAAACGTTATTGAACAAATATTATTTTGAAATTTTCATTTTTTTAAATGTTTAAATATGAGAGAATAATATAAATATGTAATATCTATGTATGCATTTATATTTTGTTGTCTACTTCTATGTTATTTGTTCATTTATAGAAAAAAACTGTTAAATTATCAGTAATCCGATTTTTTAATATGTTGAATATTTGAATTTGATATGATGTTGGGAATATATTGTCCCAAAATTAAAGTAATTTCATTTTTTTCAAAAACATTTCTATGATTGTTAATTTGGAGGATGACATCTTTTTAAGTTAACATTTTAGGAACAGCAGTAATTCGGTTTTCAAATTTATTGATTATAAATAGAGATAAAAATGATCCACAATATGCAAATGTTTATAAATGAATATATAGGTTTGTATGTTGGGTTAGTGTTTTTGAAGTAATTTTAAGTTTATTTTGTAGGTAAAAAATTATGTGTGAGCATGGAGTATTGATTTTTACTGTTTAGCGCCTTTCATAAAATGTTTCATATTCTAATACAAATAATACATGTCACCCCTTTAGTGTCCAACACCTTCCCAAAATTGATTTGGATTGGAATGGCAATAGTAAAATCAGCCCTTTAGTGTCCAACCCCTTCCCCAAATTAATAAATATTGGAATGGGAGTATTAAATGTCACCTCTTTAATGTCCAACACCTAGCCCACATTGGTTTAGATTGGAGTGAGCATATTAAATGTCACCCATTTAGGGGCTGATTATGAGTTTGGCGGTCCTGTGACCTCCATGTTGACAGCAGAGTTCTTTCCGCCAACAGGCTGGTGGAGTGGACCTCAAAATTGTGAGTTTGGTGGTGGTGCACACTGAAGACCACCATCGATCCTCAGGCACTGTCAGCCAGTACAGACCATGGCGGTCATCTGGAGGCACAAACAGTCTGGCGGAGATCATGTTTCTGTCTGACCTATTTTGAGGTTACACACCGCCAATGTGACCCCCACGGTTCAACCACCATGCATCAGGAGGCGGAAACTAACACAATAAATGTAGACACTCACCTCCAGGAAGCCATACACATCCGGAGCCACAACTAGACATCATCCTGATGTGCCTGCTTGCTGAAAGACAACAAAATTATCACAGACGAGGACAACAACAACTGTAAGTACACACAATCTCATCTGTTACATTTGTACAGTTCCAAAACATACCATAGGGAGGGGGGTGCGAACGATTGTACTTACATGTAGCAGCATAGTGATACGTACACTCACATAGTGCATCAAGGACACCCACACATACACATCACTCACACTTCAGCCAGCACACACACACCAAGGGGGTCATTCTGACCTCCGCGGGCGGCGGAAGCCGCCCGCCTGGCGGGAACCGCCAGAAGACCGTACTGCGGTCGAAAGACCGCTGCAGTCATTCTGAGTTTCCCGCTGGGCTGGCGGGCGACTGCCAGAAGGCCGCCCGCCAGCCCAGCGGGAAACCCCCTTCCATGAGGATGCCGGCTCCGAATGGAGCCGGCGGAGTGGAAGGGGTGCGACGGGTGCAGTTGCACCCGTCGCGATTTTCAGTGTCTGCTTGGCAGACACTGAAAATCTTGGTGGGGCCCTGTTAGGGGGCCCCTGCAGTGCCCATGGCAATGGCATGGGCACTGCAGGGGCCCCCAGGGGCCCCACGACACCCGTTACCGCCAGCCAGGTTCTGGCGGTCAAAACCGCCAGAGCCAGGCTGGCGGTAAGGGGGTCGGAATCCCCATGGCGGCGCTGCCTGGGTCAGAATGACCCCCCAAATGTCAATACCATACATATACACATGACAGCACATCACAGGCCCAGGCTCACAGATTCCCATACAACATACACACTCATAACAACAGTACAACAACTGTACAAATACTAATACATGTCACACACTGTAGGAAAGTACCCTCTTTCTTGCATGGTTACCCCCTTTTTCAGCCTGATGTCAGTGTGTTTGACTGTGTTCACTGGGATCCTGCTAACCAGGACCCCAGTGATTATGTTCTCTCTCTCACAATACTCTTCATTTCACCCCACAATTGGCATACTGGTGCCTCCACTTAAGTCCCTAGTACATAGGTCTTGTAAGTGTGGGGTGCAACATCAACTCAGGGGAGGAGGGCGCGCATTCCCACCTGCCATTTCACCTTTCAATGTTGCTGCACATATTGCAGGCATAAATCTGCAAAATACTTTCAATTTGCTGCTGCCTTTTGCCTCCTGGTTGACGAGTTTCCCATGGTTGCTGCCCTTTGCCATGCTAATGAAGCCTTCCCCTCCGTGGTTATCCCAGTTTGTAACCTTACTGCTACTGACTTTCACTGCAAGGATTTGAAACAGGCTGCATTCCAGAAGGTTCCATTCACTGGCAGGCAAGCGGGAAAATCGTTTTTTAAAATAAAAATAAAGTCTTTGTCCTTTCCTTTTTGTCTCACTACTACTGGGAACGTAGAATGTTTCAACGAGGAGAGGATGTGGCTTTACTGCCACAGTGGCTGACTCTCTTCCTGAAAAAGCAAGGTTGAATCCCGGCATCTGATCATAATCCTGCGATCTTTGGCAAAGCACTTGATTTACTCGTGACTTAGGGACAGAAACTTTTAAAGTCATGGGTAAAGTGGGCTGTGACAACTGGGCCCCAGCCTTTCGGGGGCCCCCTGGTAGAGCCAGCTCTGTTCTGGAGTGAGTCTCCTCCTGATGACCTTGTATAATTCTTAAACAGATCATATAGGCCCTCATTACGACCTTGGCGGTCGGTGGTAAAGCGGCGGTAAGACCGCAAACAGGTCATCCGCCACTTCACCATTCCGACCGCCATGGTGGTGAGAACCGCTGGGCTGGAGAGTGCGGTCTCCAGCCCGGTGGTCATCACTAGACCGCCAACGGTATCAGGACCCTACATACCGCCATGGATCTCGGGTGGTTGGGAACCGCCATGAGATCCACGGCGGTAGGCACTATCAGTGCCAGGGAATTCCTTCCCTGGCACTGATAGGGGTCTCCCCCACCCCCACTACCCCACACGAATCCTCCCCCAAAACCCCCCACCCCCCTGCCACCCCCCAAAGGTGGCGCAACCCCCCCACTTGACCCGAACATGCACATATACAAACCCCTACACGCACACACCCCGAACATGCACATATACACACCCCTACACGCACACACCCCCAACATGCACATATACACACCCCTACACACACACACCCCCAACGTGCACATATACACACCCCTACACGCACACACCCCCAACATGCACATATACACACCCCTACACACACACATATACTCCGACAACACATACCCGCACACATACAAACAGACATGCACACCGTCCGACCCGCACTCATTTCCCATATACATGGCACCCCCCGCACGCATACACTCACTCACCCCCTCTAAACTCTCACACGCACACCCCCATGCATGCACACAACACACAACAACCCCCACCCCCTTCCCTAACGGACGATCAACTTACCTTGTCCGTTGATCCTCCGGGAGGGGACGGGATCCATGGGGGCAGCTCCGCCACCAGAACACAGTCACCAGAACACTGCCACACCGATTCAGTGGGCGGTGTTCTGTTGACGTGGCGGTGGAGGTTGAGCAACCTCCACTTTCCTGCCGTCCACCAGTATGGCTGCTGGCGGCTTTCCGTACGAAAAAGGACGGTGGCCTGCCAGCGGTCATAATACGTGGCGCGGAAGACCGCCACCACTGGCGGTCTTCAGCACAGCGGTACCTCGGCGGTCTTGTGAAAAGACCTCCGAGGTCGTAATGACCCCCATAGTGTTTTCCTTTAATTCATGTTTAATGTGGGTGATGTGTGAGAGTCTATTACAGACATTTTGCAGACAAATGTGTTTATGTCTCATGCAATAGATATAAAAAGGCTTCTATTAGATTAAAACAGGACCTCACATGGGAAACAGGACAGTGTCACAAAGATTATGCGCAGTAATATTAGTGAGTTGCTGCTGCATTGCAATATTCAAAACATACATCACGTTCCTGAATATGAGATGTAAACACATTTAGAATTTAGACCAGTGTGCCTGTGCACTGTCAGTGACCTGGCCAAAGATGGCATGAAATAGCTGAAACTGGCTCAGAAATTAAAATCTGTTCTGAGAAAGGGGCCTCCAAAATATGTTTGGCCCAGGGTTCCCAAAATCCTTAAGATGTCCCTACTTTGGGAGAACGTCACTGCCTGATATAACAAATGTTATGAAATATGCCATCTGTCATCACTTCTTCCGTAAGGCAGATATAAATGCTTTACTGTGCAGCTGTTTGTTAATTTATGGAAAGCAAACTTCAATAGAAGCCAATTATGTGCATAATGGAATGGCTCAATGTTAGAGAAGAAGGGTAAATATCCGATAGAATCACTTCTATCATGAATGTGTCTGATGTAGGTATGCTCTAGGCCTTCTTGACAAATTGTGGATAGCATCCTGGTGACACCTGGCCATACTTCACATATTCACAGATGTTTCACTTGTGTTAGAAAGCGTGTTTTGTGGGAGTTCTATTCCTGATATCTTGTCTGGGGCGAGGTAGTGGCAAACGACTAGAGCTGCCAACTTTGGAGTTTGGGAACCAGGCTTAGTTCTCAGTGTCATCTCAATAGCCTGTGATTCTGAGCAAATCACTTACGCCCTCATTACAACCCTGGCGGTCGGTGATAAAGCGGCGGTAATACCACCAACAGGCTGGTGGTAAATACCGCCAAATTATGACCATGGCAGAAACAGCTCAGACAGACAGCCACTTTACCACAACGACCACCAGGGCGGAATCAACAGATACCACGGCAGTAGCCGCCAACAGCCAGTCGGAAGACAATGTTCTATCCACTGTATTAAAACACACCAATCCGCCACCTTTTCTTGGGCGTTACCAACAACATCAAAAGCCTGGCAGAAACACTGCACAGAAGGGAAACAAATCACCTCTGGAGACTCAGGGAAGAACCACGCCACCATGGTGCCCGAACTGCATATATTTCCAATGCTGTTCTACGTCCTGTTCCACCAAGAGCACCAACAACAGCGAAGACGACCAAGGTGAGTACAGCCGCCTAGCACACATGGGAGGGAGGGAGGAAACAGAGAATGACACACACACATGCAACACCCCCATCCCAACACCGTACACACAAGCAGATGCAGTAACATAACTTATTGAACCCGTACCCCTCAGGAATAATGCAAGGACAACACCAATAGATTAAAGTGAGTGTAATAAGATAAATACAGTAGTAACACGTGCAATCCAATCTAAAAGTATATACTTATTTACAAAATCAAGGGACACTGCCCAGTCCTCAATGTTTGTGGGCCACAGGTCCACATTGCAAAGTCCATGGCCCCACTTGACTCCTGCAACAACACGGAGAGAACACTGCAGAGGCATCAGTTCGCAAATAGGCAGGCACCTCAGGGAGGACGGGAACGGGGGCACCTCAGCCGGCAGATGGAACAACACCACTGGTCCTGGATGAAGCAACATGCCCTGTGCACTGTCTTGTGGAGTGCAAGACCACACTCTTTCAAGTGAGTGACTTGCTCACTGCTTAGTCCTGGGGAGTGCAAGGCCACAATCTCTCAAGTGGGTGACTTGCCCACTGCTTGGTCCTGGGGAGTGCAAGGCCACGGCCTCTCAAGTGGGTGACTTGCCCACTGGCTCTGGAGGGGGCAACATGCCCTGTGCTTGGTCCTAGGGAGTACAAGGCCACTGTCGCTCAAGGGGATGACTTGCCCACTGGCTCTGGAGGGGGCAACATGCCCTGTGCTTGGTCCTGGGGAGCACAAGGCCACAGTCTCTCAAGTGGGTGACTTTCCCACTGGTTCTGGAGGGGGCATCATGCCCTGTGATCTGCATCTCGGAGAGGATTGGGTGAGTGGATGGCTTCTCCACTGGTTCTAGAGGGGGCATCGTGCCCTGTGATCCACGTCTTGGGGAGTGCAAGGTCACAGTCTCTCAGCTGGGTGTCATAGCCACAGGATTTGCAGGGGCAGGCCACACAACAACCCATGGAAGCAGGACTACACACTGTCCGCCAGCAGTGATGGCTGCTCAGCGGTGGTGATGCTGTTGCTGCCGCTTGTGGTGGGGGAAGCTCCAGCCTATCCCCTGCAGCCTCGGACAGCTGCCCACTGGCGCTGCTGCTGCTGGTGGCGGTGCTGCTAGTGGAGCTGGTGGTGGTTGTGGGGGGGAAGCTCCTGCCCATCCCACGCAGCTTCGGACGGCTGCACCACCATGGTTGGTGGTGTGGGCTCCGACTGAGTCCCAACACTATGCCCCTTGTCCTTTCTGCTTGCTGGTGCAGGCTCCTTACCCTTTCTGGCAGCAGCTGGGGATGGCTCCTTGTTCTTCTTGCCAGCAGCTGGGGGTGGCTCCTTGGTCCTCTTGAAAGCAGCTGGGGATGGCTCCTTTGTTCTCTTGCCAGCAGCTGGGGGTGGCTCATTGTTCATCTTGGCAGCAGCTGGAGTGGATCCTTGCTCCTCTTGGCAGCAGCTGGGGGTGGCACCTTGACCTTCCTGGCAGCACTTGGGGTAGGCACCCTTTCAGTGTGGCTGCCTGGTGCCTGGGATCCTTTGCCACCACGAGTTGCTGTGGACACTATTGGGCCCGTGGACTAGTTGGCTGAGGTGCTTGCCTGGGTTTTAGTCACCCTGGCCAGACGTGAAGGACGGGTGAAGGGGTAGGGAAGAGATCAATGGTGACAGGAAACGATTCTTAGGGACATTGGGACTGGAAGAGGGAGTGGGTTTGGGAGTGGAGGAAGAGGGAGTGGTTGTAGGAGGTGTCTGCTGTGTTTGTGTGCAGGTGCATGGGCTGGATGATGTTGTGAGTTGGATGGCTGTTGGGTGTCTGAGTGCTTGTGTTTGTGTACTTTGGGAGGAGAGGCACATACACAGTGGGAGAGGACACAGGGGACGTGTGCATGGATATTGGAGTGGTGACTGCCAGTGAGGTATGTGTTATGATAGGTGATGGAGGTAGTGGATGCAGGTTTGAGTGTAGACACAACTGAGAGGGAGGTGCAGCACGAGGAGGAGGGAGACACAGTGAAGGCAATGGATGTTGGTATGTCTGCATCTGGATGGTGTTTGTGTGAGTGCCTGTGGGAAGATGTTTGGTACCTGTGTTTGTGTGTGCCACTTTTGTATGTTGTCCTGTGTGCATGCTCGCCTGCTGGTGTGCTTGGAATAGGTTGGGGTTGAGGGGAATGGGATTGGGAAGAGGAAGTTGGAGGGGTGAGGGTGGAAACAGGGACAACGGCTGCCATCAGAGAGGAGGCCAGAGCCTGGATTGATCTCTGTTGGGCCACCAAGCCAGTGTGAATGCCCTCCAGAAAAGCATTGGTCTGTTGCATTTGGGCTGCCAGCCCCTGGATGGCATTCACAATGGTTGACTGCCCAACAGAAAGGGATCGCAGGAGGTCAATAGTCTCCTCATTCAGGGCAGCAGGGCTAACTGGGGCAGGGCCTGAGGTGCCTGGGGCAAAGGAAATGGCCACCCTCCTGGGTGAGCGGGCACAGGCAACTCGCTGAGGGGCTGCTGGGAGGATGAGAGGCTGTACCTGTAGCTGGGGTGGGCACAGAGATTTCCGCCACCACCAGGGAGCTTCCATCGGAGGAGATATCCGTGTCCGAACTGTCCCCTCCAGTCTCTGCTGTGGTGCTCCCCTCGCCCTCCATCCCACTGGTGCCCTCACCGTCAGGTAACTCTGCCTGCTGGCTCCTGTGGGATGCAGCTCCCTCCGTCACCGGTGCCTCTGCTCCTCCACCAGATGATGCTAATGCACATAAGGACAGGGTGACAACACAAAAAGGGGGAGGGAGAGACAAAGGATACACTTGGTCAATTGCTGCACCAACACCATCGTTGGTGTACAAACTCACACACAGGGAACAGCCCTACGCACTGGGCAATGCACTACCAATAACAATGCTAGTCACCAGGGCATGGGGAGGGACACATTCCACCAACTGCAGCATACCTGGGACCCAAACACCCCTGCCCAGTAGTGGAAGCCTACTAGCTAAGCTGGAGAAATTTCACATTAGAACCCTGCCCAAACATGTGACCTACTCTTCAATGTCAGGCCTGGCCTAGTGGCACCCACAGGCACACATCCCCCACCCAGGCGTAAGTAGTAATTATGGGCACTGTACTCACTCCCTTGTTGCTGCTGTGATGCCCCCAAGCGGCCATCCAGCTCCGGATAGGCCACCGCCAGTATGCAGGTCATCGGGGGGTCAGGGTTCGACGGGCACCCCTTCCTCGTTGGGAGGCCATGCCAAGCTGGGCCTCCAACGTCTTCCGTGGCCAGCGTCTCAAGTCATCCCACTGTTTACGACAGTGGATGCTACGCCTGTCGTAGACCCCCAGGTTTTGCACGTCCTTGGCGATGGCAAGCCATATACCCTTTTTTTAATGGGCGCTGTCCTGCAGAGGAAATATACACAGGGAAAGGTAATATTCAGACTGTTCTGCCTGTTATAGTCATTGCCTTCCCATCCCCTTATGTGCAGACACGGCCCAGCATACATGCTGCACACTGCCCAGGGCCCATCCACCAACCCCTCCCACACAAGGCCTTCACACACACCACTCCATGCATTTATGCCCCATGCATCGTGCTCACAGTGTACTCACCTGTTGGTCTGGATGCCCATACAGTAGTCCGTACTGGGGTAGGACCCCATCCACCAGTCTCTCCAACTCCGCCGAGGTGAAGGCAGGGGCCCTTTTTCCAGTCACACGAGCCATGGTAGGTTCCAGACAGAGGTCACAGCAGCACATGCAGTGTAGGTCCTCTCCTGTTGAAGGTCAGGTAGCAAGTGAGTGAACAGATAGAAAATGGCAGTGAAGTCCACGGCAGTGCATACCGTCACTGCCGGCGTACATGACCATTGGACACTGTACCCCATAGGGCCCAATGATAACCAATGAGGAGTTGCACGGCGGTTTCCGACCACCTCCAAAACAGCGCACAACGTCAGCGGAATTCCCTCACTTCCATCTGCCCCTCTATATAGGACAGGCGGATGCCACTTCAGGGGGGGTGGGCAGACCATGGATCTTAACTGTGTCACAGTTCATAATTGTACATTCAGGACATATGCGACTAATACATTTAAAAAATCACATCATGCATTGAACTGTAGTGGTTACAATGTATAGATTATTACTGGCTCCTCACTCTTTTGCCGCATAGATTGCAACCGCTGTGGATGAATAGGAGATGGAGACATTCCCCCATACAGACCCCTGGTGGACTTGGCAACAATGGAGGACAGGCACATCATACTCACCTACAGATTTCATAGGGCCACAATCACAGATCTGAGTGCCCAGTTGGAGCCTGACCTGATATCTGCTATCCGTCACTCCACTGGGATACCCCCTCTTGTGCAAGTGCTATCTGTGCTCCATTTCATGGCAACTGGTTCTTTCCAAGTGACAGTGGGCTTGGCAGCAGGAATGTCACAGCCATTGTTCTCAACAGTGCTGATAAGAGTGTTTGTTGCCCTGATTACACACATGTGCAGCTACATCGTTTTCCCCCAGGTGGAGGATTTGGCCACAGTGAAGGCTGACATCTATGAAATGGGACATATCCCCAACATTATTGAGGCTATTGGTGGAACACATATTGTACTTGTCCCCCCCCCGGCAAAATTAACAGGTCTTCAGAAATCGAAAAAGTTTTCACTCGATGAATGTGCACATGGTGTGTTTGGCGGACTAGTACATCTCTCATGTCAATTCTAATTATCATGGCTCAGTACGTGATGCTTTTATCCTGAGGAATAGCAGCATCCCAAATGTGATGGCCCAACTCCAGAGGCACAGGGTGGGGCTAATAGGTGAGCCCTGGTTCCCACCCTGTGGACGTTAGTGTATGGGTATGGTGTGGGCCATAAGGGTTAGTGTGTGGCTAACAGTTGTCCCTCGATATTTGCAGGTGACTCTGGTTACCCCAACCTTTCATGGCTACTGTCCCCTGTGAGGAATCCCAGGACAAGGGCAGAGGAAGGTTACAATGAGGCACATGGGCGAACAAGAAGGATAATTGAACGTACATTTGGCCTGCTGAAGGCCAGGTTTCAGTGCCTCCATCTAACAGGTGGATCCCTGTGCTACTCACCCAAGAAGGTCCCCCAGATCTTCGTGGCATGCTGCATGTTGCATAACCTTGCCTTGAGATGCCATGTGCCTTTTCTGCAGGAGGAAACGGAGGCTGGAGATGGCCGTGTGGCAGCAGTGGACCCTGTGGACAGTGAAGATGAGGATGAGGACAACAGAACTGCAGTGATCCATAAATACTTCCAATGACACACAGGTAAGACAGTGTAACTTCACATTTCATTGACAGTTTAATGTTTGACATTGTCACTAGCAGGCTGTGAATTCCTACTTCTATGCCCACTCACTGTACCCTTTGGCATTTCTTTTTGCAGATGTTGATGCACCAATATCGCTCCTGGTGTGTTCACTGCAGCCAACTACAGGTCTTTCCTATGTAAACATTATTGTAAAGTTGATTTACAATGTTTAAACCGTGTTAAACTAATACATATTTAAATCATTTGACATACTCCATACTTGTATTTTTTTAAAGCGTGTTTATTGCAGTGCTCTGACGAAAAGGGGGAAGTGTAATGGGCTGTGGGGATGAGGAGGGAAATTCCAGGCTCGAGTCCAGTGTATTTGTAGCACAGGTGCATTGTCCAAGGGGGCATAGGAAGGGGAGGATTGGCAGTTCAAGGTGGAATGTGTGACAGAGTGGAACACAAGGGTGACAATCAGGAGAGTCTCATTTCCTGGTGGGGGTCTTAGCAATAATCTCTGGCTTCTGCCTGGATCACAGGGAACGTTTGCAGGGTGGTTCTCCTTCTGAAGGGGGCGGGGTGCTGGTTGCCTGTTGGTCCTGTGGCGGGGTCTCCTGTCCACTAGCGGCAGAGGAGGTGGAGGGCTGTTCAGTAGTCTGCCTAGTGGCATGGGTCCGCTGGTGTGACACTGCCTCCCTCATGATGTTGGCCATGTCTGCCAGCACCCCTGCAATAGAGGCCAGGGTGGTGTTAATGGATTTCAAGTCCTCCCTGATCCCCAGGTACTGTCCCTCCTAAAGCCGCATATTCTAATGAACTTGTCCAGGATCTGGCCCAGTGTATCCTGGGAATGTTGGTATGCTCCCAGGATCGTGGTTAGTGCCTCCTGGAGAGTCGGTTCCCTGGGCCTGTCGTCCCCCTGGTACACAGTAGTCCTCCCAGCTTCCCTGTTGTCCTGTGCCTCTGCCCCCTGAATGATGTGCCCACTGCCACTGACCCCAGGTCTGTGATTGTCCTGCGTTTGTGGGGTGGTCTGGGGTCCCTCTAGTGGTGGACACACTGCTGATTGACATGTCCTGGGGACAGAGGTATTGGTACGCTGGGTGGGTGCTGTTGTGGTGTTTCCTGAGGGGGAGGCTCTGTGGTGGTGTGAGACTGTGCCTGGGTAACCGACTGTCCAGAGGTCCCTGATGGGCCAGATTGGTCATCCTGATCCAGGCGACCAGAGCTGCTGTCATCACTGTGGGCCTCTTCTTGGGGGGGACTGGAAATCGCTGGCACCTCTTCTCCAGTGACATTGGCTAGGATACCTGTGGGGATGTAAATGCAGTGTTATTGTTTTTGTGTGTGACATATTGTGCATGGGTAGTGTTAGAAATGGGGTCTTTGGTTGGCAGTTAGGTTACCCTCTGTCCAAGTGAGGGCCCTTACTCCAGTCAGGGTAAGTCACACACAATCCAAATTGTCCTGTACCCACCCTCTGGTAGCTTGGCACTGAGTAGTCAGGCATAACTTAGAAGGCAATGTGTAGAGTATTTGTGCAATAAATCATACAATCCCACAATATAGCACCACAAAAATACACCACACAGTGTTTAGAAAAATATATAATATTTATCAGGATAAATGCAGGTCAAAACAATCAAAGATGCAATAAGTAAATGTAGAGATATCACTGAAAAGTGATATAAGTGTCTTAGGTCTTTTAAAAGCAAACAAAGGGGGTTATTCTAACTTTGGAGGAGGTGTTAATCCGTCCCAAAAGTGACGGAAAAGTGACGGATTTACCACCAGCCGTATTACGAGTCCATTATATCCTATGGAACTCGTAATACGGCTGGTGGTATATCCGTCACTTTACCGTCACTTTTGGGACGGATTAACACTCCTCCAAAGTTAGAATAACCCCCAAAGTCTCTTTCACGCACAAAGTGCCTGGATCTCTGCAAAGGGCCACAGAGGAGGAGATGCGTGGAAACAAAAGGGTGCGTTTTGATTTCTCGGACCACACACAGCGATGAGTTGTTTTGTTTTCACGGAGGGACGGCTGTGTGTTGATTTCCGGCACTCGGATGTGGATCCTCTTCGGGTTGCAGGGTTTTCAGATGCCCCGGGGATGATGCGTGGATTTCCACTGCTGCTGCGCTGCTAGGAAGAAGTCACCGGAGCTGTGTGGATCCGGTAGGCATTGCGTGAAATTTTCTACCGCACGGAAGGTGCTGCGTTGATTCCTCTATGGAAGTCGGGCTGCGTCGTTCTGGCTCGGCTGTGCGTCGATCCGGTGAGACCATGCGTTCAATTTCCGGTCGCTACGCTGGTGCTGCGTTGATCTTCTCATTGCCAAGTCGTGCTGCGTCGTTCCAGTTTGGCGTGAGGTGAAATTTTCACCCTGGTGCAGGCTGTACATCGTTTCTGGCAGGCTGTGCGTCGATTTTTGCTGCACAAGGAGTCCTTCTTGCAGAGATGAAGTCTTTTTGGTCCTGAGACTTCAGGGAACAGGAGGCAAGCTCTATCCAAGCCCTTAGAGAGCACTTCTTCACCACAGCCAGAGAGCAGCAAGGCAGCAGGGCAACAGCAAGGCAGCAGTTCTTCACAGAAAGCAGGCAGGTGCGTCCTTTGAGCAGCCAAGCAGGTCTTCTTGGCAGGATGCAGATTCTGGTTCAGGTTCTCTTCTCCAGGAAGTGTCTGAGTCGGTAGGGGCAGAGGCCCTGTTTTTACACCTAAATGTGCCTTTGAAGTGGGGGAGACTTCAAAGAGTGTCTTAGAAGTGCACCAGGTCCCTTTCCAGTTCAATCCTGTCTGCCAGGGCCCCAGTAGGGGGTGTGGCAGTCCTTTGTGTGCGAGCAGGCTCTCCACCCTCCCAGCCCAGAAAGACCCATTCAAAATGCAGATATATGCAAGTGAGGCTGAGTATCCTGTGTTTGGGGTGTGTCTGAGTGAATGCACAAGGTAGCAGTTAACTAAGCCCATCCAGTCGTGGATTGTAAGGCACAGAAATATTTAGTGCACAGAAATGCTCACTTTCTAAAAGTGGCATTTGTAAAATAGTAATATTAAATCCATCTCCACCAGTCAGCAGGATTTTGTATTAGCATTCTTGCCATATTAAATATATCCTTCCTACTCCTTTCAGATCAGCAGCTACCACTCAAACAATGTATGAGGGCAGCCCCAATGTTAGCCTATGAAGGGAGCAGGCCTCACAGCAGTGTAAAAACACGTTTAAGAGTTTTACACTACCAGGACATGTAAACTACATAGGTACATGTCCTGCCTTTTACCTACACAACACCCTGCCCTAGGGGTTATGTAGAAAAAGGGGAGTTTTAGGCTTGGCAAGTACTTTTGATGCCAAGTCACATTGGCAGTGAAACTGCACTCACCTGCCTTGCAATGGCAGGCCTGAGACAAGGTTAAAGGGCTACTGTAGTGGGTGGTGCAATCAGTGATGCAGGCCCACCAGTAGCATCTAATTTACAGGTCCTGGGTACATTTAGTACACTCTAGCAGGGACTTACAAGTAAATCAAATAGCCCAATTGGGTATGATCCAATGTTATCAATGTTTAAAGGGAGAGAGCATATGCACTTTAGTACTGGTTAGCAGTGGTAAAGTGTGCAGAATCTAAAAACCATCAAAAACAGTATCTCAAAAGTGGAGGGAGGCAGGCAAACAGCTAGGGGTGACCACCCTAAGGCTGTCAAGTCTAACAGGTGGGTTGCCCTTTATGGTTGTAATTGCCTTGGCAGCTTTGCCTTGTGTGAGTTGTTATTTGGTGGGCTTGCTGAATGTCTCTAGTGTGCATGCTTTATTGATAGGTGTCCATGCAGGTCTGTGAGTGGTGTCCATGCATTGGTGGTACATGCAGGGCTAGGCATTTGGATGGGTGGGTTGTGATGGTAGGGTGGAGTGATGGGAGTGAGGGTAGGGTTGGGGGTATGTTATGGCATGCAGGTAGGGGGATGATAGTAGTATAGAGTTGACTTACCAGAGTCCATTCCTCCTCCTACTCCAGCCAGGCCCTCAGGATGCATGATTGCCAAGACTTGCTCCTCCCATGTTGTTAGTTGTGGGGGAGGAGGTGGGGGACCACCGCCAGTCCTCTGTACAGCGAGCTGGTGGCTTGCTGCAATGGAACGCACCTTCGCCCGTAGGTCGTTCCACCTCTCCCTGATGTCATCCCTTGTTCTTGGGTGCTGTCCCACAGCGTTGACCCTGTCCAGGATCCTCCACCAAAGCTCCATCTTCTTAGCAATGGATATCTGCTGCACCTGTGATCCAAATAGCTGTGTCTCTACCCGGACGATTTTCTCCACCATGACCCTTAGCTCCTCCTCAGAGAATCTGGGGTGTTGTTGTGGTGCCATGGGTGTAGTGTGAGTGGTGTGGGTGAGGGTGTGTAGGGTGATGTGTTGAGGTGTGTGATGTAAGGTGAGTGGGTGGTGTACAGGTGATGGTGGTATGTGGCTCTGGTTGTGTGGGTGCTCTTGCTGTCTCTCTCTGTTGGCAATTGTTTATAGTCATGAAGGGTTGTGGGTAATGTGGGTGTGTGTTCTGTAGTGGTGTGGGTGTGTGGGTGTGGTGTGTGTATGGGTGTCAGGTGTGTGTGGATGAATCGTCCAATGTGGTGTTGTTTTGTACGTGTGTGTGCATTTTGAGCACGGCGGTATGTACCGCCAATGGTTTACCGCCATTAAATGTCCGCTGTGGTGTTCATGGGTCATAATATTGTGGGCCTTGTTCTGTTAGCATAACGGTGTGGGTTTTGCTACTACCAGTTTATCAGTGACCTTTGGGCTGGCGGACTTGTGTGTGTGGCTGTATAGTGACGGACTGGTATGTGTGTGTCATAATATGGTGAGCGAATATCCACCGCGGCAGTGGTATGTTTGCGGCAGTCAGCATGGCAGTAAGTGGGATTTACAGCCAATGTCATAATGAGGGCCTTAATCTCCCTGTACTTATAAAAAATAAATATGTCATTGTGTAATGTAAAAGGTGCTCCTGTACAGCACTCCAATAACTTTGGGTTATATTAGCGCTATATAAAAATTCAAAAATTATATATTTAAAAATTGCGAGCACTCAGGTTTCTTTGCTGTTGTCTCTATGAAACAGGCAAATTACAAACTGGTCTATTAAAAACCTGCTGCAAGTCTTGCCCTTCTGCTCACCATCCTCTGATGTTTCTTTTGTTCAATAATCTTACTGATCCAGTTTCCTAAATAGAATTTATGAGTCTGCAACTGTCTGTGACAAGTCTGTCTGCCTGATATAGTTAGTGTTTTTATTAATCCATACCAAATTGTGGGGGTCATTATGACCCTGGCGATCGGAGATATTGTGGCGGTAGTACCACCAACAGGCTGGTGGTACTTACCACCACATTATGACATTGAGGGGTTGGCTGAGGCCAATTCGCCAATGTACCACTCCAACTGCCATGGCGGTAGCAGCCGCTGGGCTGGAGATAACAATCTCCAGGCCGGCGGCTGCTATTGTGCCGCCAGGCGATATCATGACCATGTCTACCTCCATGGTTTCCATGGTGTTCGTAACGCCACAAAAATCCATGGCGATAGGCCCTATCAATGACAGTGAATTCTTTCCCTGTCACTTATAGGAGGCCCACTCCCCCAACACTCCCCCAGACACCCCCACCCCACTCCTTCAACCACGCTCCCACCTTCTAATCTCCCCCGATATACACACACACACACACATGCAGACACACACTCATCTACACAGACATACACGCATACATACACACATGCATTCATTCATTCACGCACACATCCGCACCCACATCCAAACTTACACGCAGACACGCATTCACATTTCCATTCATACACACACTCACACACATTCATAAACACACTCACAAACCTTCATACACTCACAGACATTCATACATGCACGCAAACAAGACTAAACACAAACTCGCATGCATGCACACACTCACACATACATGCACACACCCCCACATACACACAACACCCGCCACCCTCTTCCCTTATCAGAAACCCAACTTACCTGTATCCAGAGGTTCTTCCGGCAAGGAACGGGATGGGGCGCTGCTCCCGCCAGCAGTGCCCACCAGCAGAACACCACCAGGCCGTATTATTTCACATAATACGGCTGGCGGCGGTCTACTTGCGGGGCGCTGCTACCACCTTACCACCATCCTCCACTATGACCACAGCCGGATTTCTGCCCTTCTTGTGGCAGAAATCCGCCTTTGGTCCTAATTCGGTGAACGGGTATTAGCTGAGGCGACGGTCTTTTGCCTGCTGTGGCCTTGGCGGTAGGCGTTTTTTACCGCCATTGTCATAATGAGGGCCTTTGTGCTTTATGTGAAAAATAAAGCAGGATTGTAATATTTTTGTGCAAAATTTTTCTTCGAGACTTTTCATTTGAACTTTGTAATAAGCATCTGTCACTTAACCACAGGCACTGCAAAGGCTTCTGTTTACGAAGCACTCATATGTTACTTAATATTATTTTCCATATATGACCAGGACTCTGCAGATGACAATGTTTGTTGTTGATCAGGGTACCAGCTTCCAGCATTTTTTGTTGTCGGTTGGTGGGGGGCCTCGACATCTAAATAAGTTTACAAGGGGACTCAGCCTAAAGAAGTTTGAAGATTTCTGCCATAGTATATGGTACCCAGGTACTCAGGGCATTGGGTTTCCAGGGGATCCCTACGGGCTGCAGCAGTTATTCTGCCACCCATAGGGAGCCCATGCAAAGGGTTCTACAGTCCTGCAACTACAGTCTGGTGTGAACCTGGTGCATGCACCCATTTTCACTACAGGTCACTGCACCCGGTGACTATAACTCACCCCTATGGTAGGCCCTCTCAGCCCAGAGGACATGGTGCAGATACATGTGTGTGAGGGCACCCGTGCAATAGCAGAGGTACCACAAACTCCAGAGCCATTTTCCTAGACTTTGTGAGTGTGGGGACACCATTTTACACATGTACTGGACATAGGTCACTACCTATGTCCAGCTACATAATGGTAACTCCAAACCTAAGCAGGTTTGGTATCAAACATTTTAAAATCATACCCCAATACTTTAGAAATATTGGTTGTATGATTCCATGCACTCCGGGGTCTCCTTAGAGGACCCCCAGCATTGCTCCTACAGCCTTCTGAGGTTTTCCAGGCAGCCCAAGCTGCTGCCACCTCACAGACAGGTTTTTGCCTTCCTGTTGCTTGAGCAGCTCAAGCCCAGGAAGGCAGAAAAAAGGATTTTCTTTAGGAGAGGTGTGTTAGACCCTTTCCCTCCGGAAATAGATTTTACTGGACTTGGGAAGGGTAGCCTTCCCAGGCCACTGGTATACTTTGAAAGGCACATTTGGTGCCCTCAGTGCATAAACCAGTCTACACAGGTCCGGGGACATCCAGTCCTTGCTCTGCTGTGAAACTGAACAATGAAAAAGGGAGTGACCACTCTCCTGTCCATCACCACCCCAAGGGTGTTTCCCAGAGCTACTCCAGAGGGTACCTGTGTTTTGCCATCTTGAATCCAAGGTTGGCAGGGAACTCAGGGACAGTCTGAGTGGCCATGTCAAGCAGGTCACGTTAGAGCCCCCTCCTGATAGGTGGCCACCCGGCTAGGTGACCAATACCCATTTCAGGGCTATTTAGGGTCTCCCTTTTGGGTTCCTCAGATTCGGATTGCAAGATTACAGCAGGATTCCTCTGCAACCTCCATTTCGACTTCTGTCCGAAGAAACTACATTTGGACTCTCCAGGGCCGGACAATCAGCAACAATAATGAAGACTGTACCTGCAAAATTGTTTCCATGGCTCCTTCCAGCTTTTGACATTTTTTCCCATTTGTGCATCCTCTGAGGATAGCCCGTCTTCAGTCTGCACAGGAAAGAAGAAGGAACCTCCCTTTGAGTGAAGGAGTCACTTCCCTGCGTCTGCAGGCACCAACAGCAATGACGACCGGCTGCATGGATCTCCTCTCCTGCTTAGCTGCATGAATCCTGTATCACGGGTGGTGGTCAGAAGTGGTTCAGTCAGTGCTCTCTATAGCTATCTTACTTGGATGGAGGTAAGCCCTTATCTTCCCACGCACAACAGTACCCCTGTGCACAGCGTAGTTTGCAGCTGCCAAGGCTTGTTGGCACTTCTTCCAAGGGGTCTTCATCATGTAGCTCCAGCCCCCAGCACTCCTTCACGTGATGCTCAGCTCCCTGAGAGGCCCTCCTGTGGCATGGGACTCCCCGTAGTGCTTCATGGGATCCATTTGCAACTTTTGTGTCCCCGTCCTGTGGGACTCCTGTGTGTGCTGCCTGTGCTTCTGGGGGCTCTTTGTGATGCTGTGGGCCCTCTGTCTCCCCCATCCTGGGTTAAGTCCTCATGGGCCTTGCTGGCCCCTGGCAGCACCACTTTCCACCAACTGCAACTTTTGCCTGTGCCAAGGCTTGTTAATGGAATCTGAACACAAAAACCCGACTACAATCTTTCTTCCGGCGTTGGACATCACCTGCATCCTTCAGGATCTTGACTCCGACTCCAGGGCTTTATTGCTGACTCCCTTTCTTACAGTCAACCAACTCCTGTATCCTCAGCTTGGTGGGTAGGGGCTCCTCCCCCACTGGACTCTGCTGTGTATTCGGGACTTGGTCACCTCTTTCCAGAGGTCTTCCTCTTCAGGAATTCACCGTTGTCTTCTTGCAGTCATCTCTGGGTTTTGCAATTCTCTTCTTTTCTTCTAAGTGGGTTTTTGGGGGAAATTCTAGTGATTTGCTCCTGCTTTACTGGTTGCTGGGGTGTGTTGTGGTACTTACCTTTGTGCTTTCCTGGTACCCCCAGCATCCATCTACATACTCCACTTACCTAAGTGGGGCTCCAACTCTCGATGGGAGCAGCAAAACCATACATGGAAGGAAGCCATACTGGGACACACCTCATGTTGAACAAGTCCCACCAAAACATGCCCACATGGACAGGCCCCACTCAGATCTCATGGACAAGCAATACTAACAACAAATGTAATGCACAGTAACAAATATGGGTGAAGAGCAAAGCTAAAAAGCATACGCTACTCCAAACACATACAAGACACCAGCCACCTCTGAGGGGCACACATCTAAGTAGTCACATGCACACAAAAGCAAAGAAAACTTGCATGAATCAACACACTCAGGCCCTCATTTTGAGTCTGGCGGTCCTTGGACCACCAGACTCGCGTTGGTGGTCTTACTGCCTCCAGACCGGCGGTAAAGACACCCATATTGCAACTTCGGGGGTTTGGCTGAAGCCAAACTGCAGAAACGCCACCTGTACTGCTAGGGCTGTCGGATTACCAGGCTGGAAGTAAGCACCTCCGGCCCAGCGGCATCTGTTATACTGCCATTGGCATTATGACTTTGCAGACTGCCAGCATTTTTGTGGGGTTCGCACTGCCACAAAAATGCTGGCTGTCATGGACCCAGCGACAGGAATCTCCATTCCTGTCAGGGACAGACATATCCCCCCATATGACCACACACCTACATTCATGCACCCCGACTCACCCATGCATTCGCTAACATATACCCCCACCCACTTGCACCAAAACACGCTCTCAGATACATCCATTCACTTGCACAAACACAACCATTCACCCGCACACAAGCACACAAACACACCCATTCAGTCACACACACACACACGAACACACCCATTCACTCACACACATGCACACGAACACACCCATTCAGACACACACAGGCACATGAACACACCCATTCACTCGCAAACATCCATTCATGCGCACATACTCAGACACATACACTCATATACACACGCTCAAACTGACACCCTATTCCCCCTGCATTCACACAAACATACACGCACTCTCACACACAACACCCCCTCCCCTACTCTACATACACACACTCACTCCTACAATACCCCCCTTAACATCCATGCAATTACAATCGTACACACAGATTACCACCCTCCCATTCATACACACATGCAGACTCCACAAACATTCACACAACACCCTCCCTCCCAGGCCCCCCTCCCTTTCGGACAATCATCTTACCTGCTTCGGCGAGGTGGCCATCCGGGAGGGGATGGGTCCCGGTGCATTCCAACACCGGCACCGCACCACCGTGTAGGACCCTGCCATGCTGTATTACAGATCGTAAAACAGCAGGCGGTGTCCTGTTGGTGTGGTGGTGCCAGCAATGGAAACAGCCTCTATTATGACGTCGGCCAGGCCAACGGTGACAGATTTCCGGCAGAAATCTGGTGGAAATTGGCACACCATCATAATATGGCGGTCTCTAGTCTTTTCTATAACTGTCTTTTGGTGGCCTTGGCTTCGGCGGTCTTTCTCAAGGACAGTCAAAGTCAAAATGAGCACCTCAATGTATGCACTGAAAAATCTCCAGAACATACACTACTTGTACACAAAAGCCACATCAGGGGACAAGCCATACACAATAGAGGACCATATCACACATCACTACAATAAACACATATCACTACAAACACAACACAATTCCATGACACCAACATTTCAGCTACATACACATACCTTTCACTCAACACACACCATACCACTGGGGGACAACAGCACTGCACACAAACTCACATACTGCTAAAACAAAACATGAAGCAGCAAGCAGCACACGCACACAAAATTCTGGCACACAACCAATATCAGTCAGGAACAATCGAAACATAGGAAAGGAAATGCAGGACAAAGATGTAACCGAAAAACCAACAACCAGTGGCTTTAATATTTGAAAAAAGTGCAACAATATGAAATTCCAAGGCCATTGCCCAGTACATAAGTCTTATTTTTGCACCAAAGGTACATTATGGTGTCTCTGCTTGACTGCTGACTGCCATTTAACCTCCACAGGGTAGAGGCATTAAAGGGGAGGCTGGCACCTCAGACAGTATTGGGGAGTGGAGGGGAAATTGGGTTGGGCTTGGGGTTGGGAGGGGTGGGGTTTGGCTTTGGTTTGGGAGGGGGGAACCTTCTTGGGAGGGGTGGACCTCTTCTTGACAGTGGTTTGGGCATGGGTGCTGGCAGGGGAGGCCTTAGAGGTGGAAGGGATGACTATGACAAGGGTAACAGCTCTTTTGGTTGAAGTGAATCCTAGTTTGTTTTAATGGGATGAAAGGAGTTACCTTAGCCTCTGGCTTGTAGACTCGTGCCCCCGTCACCTAGTGACTTTTAACCTACTTAGCTTGCTCTCTCTTAGCCAATTTAATTATTTATTTCTTCTAAGATGGCTGCCTTGTTTATAGTTAGGCCACTTGTTATGAGTTACATTATCAGTGTCACCACGCCAAGGCGTCAAGATCAAGCACCAAAGACAAACAAACAGTAGGTGTTCACACTTAGGGATTTTCCCTCTCTATACTTTCGAAGGATTGTTGATTTTAATTGCAGTCCCAAGCATGCCTGTTATCTATTGTTTAGGAATACACCTATGTCAGGGGACCTTGTAAATCTGTATAAATATATCACACTTTAGACAGATAATCAGAGGGATTCCGACCAGAGGGCATCCCCACCATCGCTGATACTGATACTGCAGTCATCTTGACGCTGACCCAGTCTTCGTGTCCCAGCGGAGTCTGAGATAGAGACCTCATTCCAAGGTAACGAGGGTTGGGGGCTCCTCTCATGGACATGGCTTTGGCAGATTAGGTTTAACAAACCCAGCTCTCCTTTAGGTAGGAGGTTAGGCCTATTCACATTAGGGTATTAGAGCATATTCCATCTTATATATCTTTTTCATGCATTGCAAAATGGTGGGGGTCTTCATAACAATGACTCTCTTCTTCACAATACTGTTACTTGCTATATTCATTATCCTAATCATTGCAGTCCATGCAACTTATCGCAAATTGCAGTTATATTAAATACAAACTATTATAACTTCACTGCATCTGTGTTATTGCCTTTGTTTGTATGAGGCATAATATATCTGTGAGAAAAGGGTAATCTCCGTTTAACCACGACACTCCCTGAGATATCTTATTTTCAAGTCCATGTGTAAACGGCTGCCATAAATCACCTTTTACTATTGCGTTTCTGGTGAGGTGCTGCTAGTGAGCCGGTAAGGTTGGGACAACAGTTGCGACTTGTTGTAGGAAATGACGTAGTCACCTACAAACAAAAGTACTGTCATCCTTAAACCAGCAGTCTTGCTCAGAGCAAGAGTCCAAACTACGACATGGTGGTGTCACAGGGGACAAGTAGAGAAAAGGTTAAAAAGGAAAACTGTTTTAGACACAAGGATCATCAGAAGGGGTTTGGGAGTGGAGGATGAAGGAGTGGTTGTCTAATGTGTCGGTGTGGATGTCTTAGATGTGTGATTGAAGGAGGTGTGCGTGTGTGTGATGCATGTCTTTTGGGTGTGTGAGTGAGGGCATTTATGTTTCTTGGGCTGAGGGAGATTGGAAGTGCTTTGGATGCCGTGGGTGGCTATCGATGTAGGCTCAAGTCGATGCACCTTAGTAGTGAGGCATGAATTTTAACCTTCACATGCTGCCTTTGGATTTGTTTATGGATGTAGGGTGTGGCTACAGGCTCGCCCTTGCAGTGCAAACTCTATTCAATAACAATCCAAAAGGCAATATTTACAGAAAGTGGCAATAGGAAAGGCAACTTTCTCTGCAGGAAGACCACACAATTCACAGATAACACCATGTCCCAAAAAGTTAGGTGCATCACAATACTTCATGTGCCCCATACACAATTGCCAATGGTTATCATTGTGCAGAACTTAGGGCAATAGAGTGCCATTAGCTAGATTCACTACAACACTATAACGATGCCAGATGTGGCCACAGATGCATGTGCAGGTACAGAAAGGACACAAGTATGGTGACAAACTGACAAACAACATGCATCAACACCTCCTGCTTTCATGTTACCACATATGAGCAAACATCAAGCACATCTGATGATAGGATTTACCTGGTGATGGCTGTCATGACACATCAGCTAACCATGTGCAACAATCACAAGGTAGGTCAGTCAATACTCATTGCACACTCTCCACAATGTCTCAGGACTCTAAACATGTTACTTCACATAGGTACATGCCCAGGAACTCAACCATTTAAGCCCACAGATAGCACCTGCAGGGCTTCAGGAGCACATTCTGACATATTGTCCAAAAGCCTAGGCTAACTAAATCAAAGCTTAATAGAGCTACAGAAACATATGTGCACATGGTGCTCTTACCTGCTCCTCTGGTGCACCATGGAGCTGGCCATACACGGTAAGGACCTCCTTCACAAGCTTTACCAACTCTTCCCATGAGAAGGCAGGGGCCCTATTACCTGTTGGACGTGGCATGATTGCTCCAAGAGGCAGTACACTGCAGCTCAGGTTGTGGAGGTCTTGCTGGCAGCAGTGTCAGGAGTCAAGTGAGAGATTAAGCAGGAGATGGCTGTCACATCCACCACATACTCAACCGTCACCACCAGTGGACACTGCCATTGGCCCAAGACTGCCACAGGCAGCAATGATATCCAGTGGTAATGTTTGCCGCAGTAGTAACCGCCTACCGCCGACTCCCGCCGGCTGTCGTGGTTCTTCCTATTGTCCTGTGTAGTAGGTCCGCCAATCACCATTTTAAAGCCTTTCAAAGTTCGGAGAAGTTAATTTGTGATGCATCACAATGTAGGAAACATTTCTACAGCATCATCTTTTTGTCCTGATTAAAGAATGAGGCTGTCATGTTGTCCTGCTAAGATTCGGAAATCTTTGGTGGCACAGTCACCATCCTCTCAGCCATGTGCAAAATTGTTTTCTGGGCTTTTAATCACAGACTTTGTTTGATGTTCGTACCACACAGTCTCACTGATGTATCAGTTAATATATACATATCTTACTGGAGCCAATGGGATGACATGTAACTAATGTGCCACTTTTACCATTGGTATGTGCATTGTATCATGTTTTCACTGTATCAAATGGCATGTTTTTATGTGACATATGTCATGTCACTTGCAAGAGACATAGTGAGTGATACATATACTTTCTTATTTTCTATCACATAGTTACCCTGGACCAAGAAGGGTCAGATAACCTCATGTGTACCGTCCACTAGCAGTCTTGCAGACCATGGAGAATAGACCTTCCATACAAATTTGCTGCCTGGATAGGCAGACAATCAAGGATCTCTGTCGTCAGTTAGAGCCAGATATGATGCCTGCCATCAGTCATCCAAATAGCATACCACCCATTGTTCAAGTCATGTTAGTGCTGCACTTCCTGGCCACAGGCTCCCTCCAAAATAAAGTGACCCTAACTGCAGAGACGTCCAAGCCTATATTCAGTCTGGTCTTGGAAGATGTACTCTCTGCAATGTTGAAAAACCTGGACAGCTATATCCGATTTCAACAACGTGAAGACTTTTCCCATGTGAAAGCAGAGTTTTATGGTTTGGCACACATCCCACATATAGTAGCAGCCATTGATGCTACCCATGTAGCCTTGGTTTCCCCACATACCAATGAACAGGTCTATTGGAACAGGAAGAACTCCCACTCCATAAATGTCTAAGTAGTTTGTTTGTCAGACCTCTACATTTCCCAAGTATGTGCACGGTACCCAGGTTCAGTCCATGATACCTTCATCATGTGGAACAGCATTATCCCACAGCTGATGACACAGCTGTACCCAGAGAGGGCATGGCTAGTTGGTACTTTACATAAGTCATGTGTGTTGGAATGCCCTGTTTGCTGCCAAATGTGATGACGCCCTGGACTCATATTTGCACATGTCACAATTCTTTACAGGAGACTCTGCCTACCCAAACCATCCCTGGTTATTTGACACCAGTGAGGAACCCAACCATACCAGAGGTAGTCCACTTCAACAAGGCCCATAGAAGGACATGGCATGCCGGGCAGCAGACTTTTGGGCCCCTAAACTCAAAATTCTGCAGCATTGATAAGTCTGGTGTAGCCCTCCTCTACTCACTAGCTAAAGTATGTCAGATCATTGTGGCCTGCTACATGGTCCACAATCTTGCCCTAAGTAGACAGATCTGATACATTCTAGATGAGGGGGAGTTAGCAGTTCCACTGGGTGAGAATGCAGAAATGCCATGTGAGGATGACAGTGATGAGGATGAAGGTGGAGACATGCTGGCAGATGTCATCAATCAGTACTTCACCTGAGTGTAAGTATGTGATGTTCTGTCATTTCATGGACTCCGTGGGGTAGTGTGGGGATCACGATTGGTTGAGAAGGGTCTCTGTGTGACCCTCAGACAGGTCACACAGCTCAGGTTTCCAGGCAAGTTTAGACTTGGAGTTGTGACTCTCCTGAGGATCTCCTTCATTTGGGGCAGTCAAAATGCACAATCTGAGAAACAACAATTTGGAAATGATTTTTCCAGCTCATTTAAGTCTTTACCTGCCTAAACTCCTTGTTTACAACTTTTACCTTCTAGGTCTCTTCACAATGCCATCCTCATGTGGACATTTCTGAGTTGTGTCAATGGCAGATGGCTTTAGCTAGTCTGACATTTGAAGTGGGCATGGGTTGATCCAGGAACTGTGTTACATATGCTTGGGGTGTATACGTCCCATGCCTAAGCTGTCAGGACAGTGGCATATCAGAGATCTGAGCTACATTATAAACCTCTTTGCCATAGTATGTGCGTCCAATAGTGTCATGTGCGTGATCATGTGTCTTTGACACGTCATCCTGTGCAATCCATTCACTCAACCTTCACATTGTATTGACAATGATCCTGTTTGACTTATATGTAGCTATCATTGTGTTCCCTCATTGCATACCACTGTGCATGTGTGTCAACACTGATATAGGTGAGTAACATGCCTATAGATGCCTGACCATTGTAAGTGGAGCTTTCTCTGACCAGAAACTGTTGAACTGTCCTCTGTCTGTATAATGGGATATGTTGATTTGGTAGGCATGGTATAGATATGTGATAAGGATTAAACTGATGACAATTGTTACCAATCTGTTTGGTGGGACACAGTCTGCCATGTCCCATACTTCAGTGGTCAGTGGGATGTTACTTACTGACAGCTAGGCAGGAGAAATACATGATTAGACACCCTTGACTATAACAGTCCTGGCATTTGGTCAGCCTATGTTATGTGCAGTATAATAAATATAGATTGGTCATTGTCCACTTATGTCATTGTATTGGTAGTGATCCCCAGCATGACACTATCTATGACATGTCCCTCCTCACATTTTCTTCTTATAAGTCAATCATGAAATATATTTCAGATTAAACTACTCACATAGATCAAAAATGACTATCATACTTAGTGCATTAGGTGTGTTTTTTCATGAGCACAGGAGATTGGGATGAATGTGTGCTTAGAAATAATGTTCAAACAGTGAAGGGATCAGTCATGGAGACTGTTATCATTTGAGTAGCTGCCACACCATTTGAAGACCCAGGTCCAGTGTCTTACTATCCTGGAAAATTGGAAAGTGGTTGAAGAAAAGTCAACAGGGTGTATCGGAGGCACAAAAAAGGGAATCTTTCATTTGGGGATTACTTCCTGGCAGTAGGGAGAGTCATTCAGCTACAGAGGCAGGGGTATCTGAGGCATGTCCTTCCCCGGGCAGGGCCTCCATTCCACTGGCTGCCACAGATGTTGAAGGGGCTGGTGTAACTTGGCCAAAGGAAGGGGACTGGTGTTGTAGATGTTCCCTGCTCAAGGTGGTGTTGAAGTTTCTCAGCACCACTGTTAGGGAGACCATGTGAGCATTGTGGGCCTCCCACTGTTGCATGACTCCTGATGGTTGTCCCTCTGAAACTGCTTGATCTACCCCATCATTGCAACTACCTGGCCCATCACACCTTGGGATTGTTGCTAGGCTCCCAAGACTTACGAGTTGGTGTGTTGGCCATAAATATCCTTAGCAGCATCATGCTGCTGGCCCACACCATCCCTTCCACGCAGCCTACCCCCACTTGCCTGCACCCTTGGCACAGTTTGCCCACTGCCACCGGTGCCAGGTCCATCATTGTGAGGGTTTTCGAGTTGTGACTCCGGTACTTGGACTGTGGGCACATTATGGTTGTTACTGTCCTTGGGACACAGGTTTGGGGGGAACTGGTTGCCTGGGATATACATGCAACAGGGCTGGGAGAAGTCGATGTGGGCAGGGTGAGGCTGACAGTTGTTGTCTGACCAAGTTGGCCAAACGGGCCAGAGCCGTCCCCCAAGTCCACACATCCAGGAGTGCTCTCCTCACTGAGGACATTATCCAGGGGGGAAGTGGCTGTCTCAGGAGTGCTTTCCATGGTCCAAGTGGCAGGTAGACTTGTTGCAGATGTGAAACAGGCAGTTACAGGTTGTAATGCGACATGTAGCACCAATGTCAACAGGTAGATATGCTTTGGGCCATATACAGATTAGCTTTGCTTGATCCCCTTATGTGAAAGTGAAACCTGCTTTTGAAGACCTGAAATTTGGGTTACAGATAATTCCTTTTAAGTCACCTTGCTAGACGATGTCAGAGTATCTTGGCACTTGGATGTCTGTTCATTGACTAATATCTTGGCAGTAGTGTAGCGTTATATGTTTTGTGGTACCTCACAGTTAGCAATACTTTATTGTTGAGTTAAAGGACCGCTGTACGTCCTTTTTGAAGGTTGGAAAGGAGTCATCCTGCTGGAAAAACCTTTAACTTCTTAGTTGTCCCCCCCCCCAGTGCTGAGCCCTTTTTTGACTATTTGGGGAAGTTTGTGCTTAAGTCTCCATAACAATTTATCCACATAAGCTATCCATGCTCAATTTGTGTACTATTTTTCCAACACCCTGGGTTTTCTTAAGCCACCCAGGGTTTGCTGATTCCCCTGGAGGGGACTGAGAAATTAGCCAAAATAAAGCTACAATTTTGTTTTTTGGGACAAACTGTAAAAAAGTGCCACAGAAGAAACTGTCTGTTTTTTTTTCCCTGAGAGTGGCATCAATATCAGTGCTAAAATCACCATCTTCCCAGCTATCAGGAACAGACTTGATTCAGAAAACCAATTTTTTTACCACAGTTTTGGCATTTTACTGGGAGATGGTCCATTTTTCCTGTTTGTTCGCTTTTAACCAGTTTCCTGTTTGTGATGGAAATAGATGTGAAACATAACTTGGATCCCGGAAAGATATGTATTTCTGAAAACTAGACAAACTTCTGACTTCAGCAATTGGTCAGGTCATTTGTGTAGATTCTTCAAGGTTTTCCTATAAAACTTAAGGGACTGTTTACAAGTTTGGCAGTCGGCGGTCAGACCGGCAGACCTCCATGTTGGCAGTTCCGAAAAGACCGCTACAACTGTGGTCTCCTAGACGACTGTATTACAAGATATAAAGGCACGAATGCCAAGCAAAAATGTAGACTGCCAGCAGCGTGGCAGTCTGAGCTCCAGCGCTGACAGCACCACAGCCAATCACCAAGCATATTACAATCACACATCCACCATGGCAGTCCCCTTGTGGAGGTCAGCCAATGGCGGTCGACCATGGTGGTTCACAGTCAGTAAAGTGTCAGACAACTCCACATTGGATGCATTCAAAGACAACACAGCTGACATACAGTGGCCAAATGGACACACCTGCAAAGCACACTATAAAACACACCCCTTCACAGACCACAATCCATTTCATTTACACTGCAAGACAAAGAAACTAGAGCACCTTTTTTGTAGAATACATAGATTAGGCACCCTTTTTTTCACCGTCCCATTGAACACCCCGCACACACTTTTGTCGATCCTCACCCTATTGCACTTCCCTTGTTAAGTAAGTCCCTGCCACTCTTATTTTGTACCACGTTATGTTCTAAAACATCCCCTTTTTTTCAAAGATGAGTTAAGAGTCATGGTAGGTGAAATCATAAGAGAAGAGTTACAAATGTCTGGAGCACAAGTTCAGCACACTCCTCTCAGTAGGAAAATGGAAATGTGGGACAGGATCATCAACAGAGTGAATGCTGTAGGCACCACCCTGCACACAATGGAGGACACTATGAACAGGTGGAATGACCTCAGGGACAAGGTCCATTCCCTGGTTTTCAGGCACCAGTTGCAGGTCAAGAAGACTGGCAATGGCCCTTCCAGATCCCCATTAATACTCTTTCTCTGGGAGGAGAAGGTCTTGTCCATCCTGCATCTTGAGGACTTGACAGGAATACCTGGGGGAGTAGAGTCTGGTAAGTCACAACACAAAAATGTCACCTAAATGGAATGTCATGCATGCTCACAGCTCAGCTTTGCCCACTGTGTTGTTCATGTACCTCACCAATATTCAATACCCAAGTATCTGCAGTCAGACACTGTCAATATGTATCATTTGACCCAACATCACATTTACTAAGGCCCATCACATGCCATAGGTCCAAATGGAGCGTAGAAATCTCACAATATCAGAAACACATTCTAGGATCCATGGTATGTCCAAAATGAAAATGTATGCTTAAACATAAATGCAGCCTGCATCCGGATGTGTAATATACAACAATTGTCAAGTGTTGGGGAGTAGAGGGGGTGTCTGACTGTAACTCCCAGCAGACCCTGTTTCTGTTCCTTCAACTACCAGCACACTGGTCACATGCCCCAATACATCTGTCTCTCAACTCTCAAATGAAGTTTACTCACCTGGGGGAATAACATTGGTCACGTGTGTGTAGGAGAGAGAGTGACCTGACCTCAACTCCCAGCAGGTCCTTTTTATGGAACTCCAACCACCAACACAGTCGTCACATGCCCCTAGACATCTGTTTGTCACCTCTCAAATGAGGTTTAGTCACCTGGGGAGTTAACATTTGTCAAATGTATGTAGGAGAGAGAGTGACCTGGCTGCAACTCCCAGCAGGCCCTGTTTCTGTAAATCAAACCACCAGTGCAGTGGTCACACACTCCAATATATCTGTTTGTGAACTCTCAAATTCAGTTCACTCACCTGGGGGGATAAAATTGGTTAAGTGTGTGTATTAAAGGGAGTGGCCTGACTGCCACTCCCAGCAGGCCCTGTTTGTTTGACTCCAACCACCAGTGGTCACATGCCCCAATACATCTGTTAGTGAACTCTCAAATTAAGTTTACTCAATCTAGGGGATAAGATTGGTCAAGTGTGTGTAGTAGAGAGAGTGATTTGACTGCAACTCCCACTAAGCCCTGTTTCTGTACCTCCAACCACCAGCCCAGTGTTCTTTTGTGCACTGTTTGTCAACTCCCAAATTAAGTTAACTCACCTGGGGGAAAACATTTGTCAAGTAGAGGAGAGTAAGGAGAGTGACCAACTAGCAGCCCAGTGTTTTCTTGTCCAAAAACCCTGGTTTGTCAATTCCCAAATTAATTTTACTCACCTGGGGGATAACATTTGTCAAGTATTGGGAAGTAGTGAAAGTGATATGACTACATCTCCCAGGAGGCACTGTTTCAGTAACTCCAACAACCACCCCAGTGTTCTTTTGTCCAAAGACCTCTGTTTCTTAACTCTCAATTGAAGTGAACTCACCTGAAAGGATAACATTTGTGTAGTCTGTGTAGTACAGGGATTGACATGACTGCAACACCCAGCAGGCCCTGCTTCTATGCCTCCAACCACCAGAACAGTTTTCACATGCCCCAGTACATCTGTTAGTATACTTCCAAATGATGCTTACTCACCTGGGGCGATAACAATTTTCAAGTGTATGAAGTAAAGAGAGTGACTTGATTGCAACTCCCAGCAGACCCTGTTTCTGTTACTCCAAACACTAGCCAAGTGTTCCCTTGTTCATAATCCCCTGTTTATCAACTCACAAATGAAGTGTACTCAACTGGGAGTGATCAAGCACAGATCATGCTGAAATTAGAGACATGTCTGTCTACCTAGCTCTATCTTGACTTGCTAACCCAAGATTAAAGTATTGAGGAAAAAGAATGATACCTTACCCAGTGTGTACAACAAGTATTCATAAGACCTCAAGATGCATCACCAGATTGACAGCAGCAGCAGATACATTGACACTCCACTTTGTGCATGATGACTCCAGACACATATTCAACAAAGTACTGGGTCAGCATGCATCCCACTTAACTAGGCCTCAAAATGGTCAAAGACATATCCTGCCTCTGTGTTGGTTGCACTGGTGGTATGATATCATTTTCAGGCCAACCTCCAAAGTACAACTGAGCTGCACTTCTCAGTATCTGCTTGAGTCAAAATGAGTTGATATGCTTCAAACATGTCATGTGAAATCACCCAATACCATGGTTACTTGCCACAATTAGATTAACTACAACTTAACTTTGTACAAGGTCTGCTTACTGAAACTCTAAAACTTTGGAAGCAGATGTCACAATACTACCAGTAACATTGTACATTGTATATCAAAAGATGGATGTGCCAATGGGCACACAGTGGCCTTGGAACAGACTGCCACTCCCCCCTAGAAGGAGCCCTCAGTGATGGTGACACTCCTGGAAATCTGGACGTGGAGGATGGTTCTGGCCCATCTGGGCAATCTGATCAGGAGGGAACAGTGAGTTTCACTTTGCCCAAAATGTCACCTCCCAACCCAGTTGCTTCAACATCCCAGGCAGACATCCCTCCCAACCTGTGTCCCAACACTGTGTCCACCATCTCATGACTTCCAGTCTGGATCCTGAGTTGCAGCACAACACTTCAGGCAATGAGGGTTCAGGAACAGGTTAGAGAGTACACACTGTGGTAAGGGCACAGGCCTGTGGAGGGAGGGTGCATGGGAGGGATGCTGTGGGTCAGCAGGGTGAGGACACTGGGGCTGTTCTTGGCAGATACACCATCAGCCACGTCTTGGGTGTCTAGCAGACATCTTAAGCCATGATGGGCCAGGTGTTGACCAAACTCCAGGAAATAAAACAGCTACAGAGGGACATGCATTGGGACATGCGAGAACAGCTGGAGGCCCACAATACCAACCTGGCCTCCCTAACAGGGTTGTTGACGGATATACACACCACCATGAGCAGGGCTTTTCAACAACAGTCTACCCCTTCCTTTGGCTCATCAGCACCAGTCCCATCAACATCGGTGCCAACCACTGGAAGGGGGCCCTACAAGAGGAACAACAAGCCACAGACACCCTTGCCTCTGCAGCAGCAGATACCCTCACGCAAGCAGAGATATCCAGCAAAGAATCCAGTAGGTGCAGATGGCAAGACACCCCACACTGCTAGTAAAAACCCTCTTCCTGAAGGACCTCCTTGACTCACTTCTTCACATTTGTTTTTTTGTTGAGTCATTTCACGTATATTTTCTGTTAGTGATAGCTGTATAATAAAGTCACCCTTCACTAACTATGTCTGCTGATTTTTATTTTATATATTTAACAATGTAGCTATGTCAGACCCGGTGAACCACACAATGATGATCCAAGCTACTTGTTCAAGGTGGAATATGTTGCATGTTCACAGTGTCCAGCTCAGGATTAAAACCCTCCTACACAAACACACAAATACAAGTGTCAGCTCAAACTAAAACTTTTGTTACAGTGTTCAGTACATAGTCTATCAATATGTCTGAACTATTGGAAATCAAAAATGACTGTCTCATACTGAGTAAATAAACATATTGACAGGTGCCGACCCTCAGACCACAGAAGGAAGGGATTAGTCAGGCATTGTCCCGTAGAAAAGGTAACATTGATGTGGTGTAGTTGATATAAGCAGCTAGAGTCTTATCACATACCACTTCAAAGTAATTCAACATCACATAATCCCAGATAAAGACAGATGGCAGTACAACAGTGCCTGATCACTGGGCCATCATTATCTAATACCCATGCATCTGGTGGCATGACACAAACATATGTCAGTAGTGTGGCACCGGCACAGTGGCCTATGATGAAACACATCTACAGCTACATGCAGTTCATAAAAACAGTGTTTAGCCAATGTGAAGGAAGAAATTGTTGGTCGTGAGCTAGGAATACATATTTGATGATCACATGATGACACACATGATGCATCACTCCAACCACAGCACACAAAACATGTGCAATGGGCACTTCTGAGCCTCCACCCAAACACTGTGCAAACAAGGTCTCATACACACAAACTCTGTGACCTACATTACCTGGAACAAGCCATATTTACTTTGAATGTCAGAATAACTTCAGAAACCTGCCAATGTCACAACTCTGAAATGCCCACATGAAAATGTCATGGTGAAGGATCCTGTGCAAGGAACAAAACTGTTGTTGTAGTGGGTGTAAATTCCATGCTACAGACCACTCCTCAGATGCTTGAAACCATACATATGACACAAGTCACATGGCAAGCATCTTGAAAACAAAGTACATTGTAAGGAAACTGACACAAACAAAGCAACATCATGAAGGTGGGGATATGTCAAAGGCTATCTTATAAAGCAGCCTTTGGCTGAATATTGCAGAGTATCAGCTCCCCAGCTATTTTTAAAAGCACTCAACTCCACACATTCTCAGAAATATAGTTAATTGTACAGTTCACAGTGAGAACATCACGTGAGATACCTACACTCATGAGAAGTAGCTGTGGATGAGTTATTCTCATAAGTCAGCTCCTTCCTCCTCACCACTGTCATCCTCAGTTGGCATTTCAGGATTCTCATCCGGTGGCACTGCAGCTTTGCCTTCCTCTGGGATGTATGGGATGAATGGGATATTCCTCCACAGGGAAATGTTGTGGAGCATGCAGCATGCCACAGTGATCTGACACACTTTTTCCAGGTGAGTAGAGGAGGGTTCCATCAGTACTGTCCAAAGAGTGAATTCTGGCCTTCAGGAGCGAAAAAAGCCTGCTCAACTGCCTGCCGTGTTCTTCCATGGGCCTCATTAAAGTGAACGTCCCCTTGCATAGTTGGGTTCCTCAGCGGTGTCGACAACCAAGTACAGTTTGGATATGCTGAATCTCCTGATAAGGAATGGGACATAAGTGCAACAATCAGTCACTCACTTCATGACTGTAGCACCTGTAATTGCACCCACACAATCAGGACAGATGTGACATGCCAACCAGCCAGGCCTTCTCTGGGTGTAATTGTGATATCAGCTGGGGTATGGTGCTGTTCTGCATTATGAAGGAATCATGGGCTGATCCAGGATAATATGCACAACCATTTGAGATGTAGAGATCCACCAAACAGACAACTGGCACGTTGATGGAATATAAGTTGTTTCTGTTGCGATAGACTTGTTCAGTGGCCTGCGGTGTCACCAACCCAACATGTGTACCATCAATGACCCCCACCACATCAGGGAGGCCGGCAAAACCATAAAAGTCTGCCTACACATTGGCTAAATCCTTACATCAAGGGAACCTGATATAGCTGTCTATGTGTTTTGCCATTTCTGAGAGGAGATGCGTCAACACCAGACTGAACATCGGTTGGGACATACCGGCAGATAGGGCCACTGTATGTTGGAAGGACCCTGTGGCCAGGAAGTGCAATACTGACATGACTTGTACAATGGGTGGTATGCAGGTTGGATTACTGTTATCTGGCAGCAGATCTGGCTTGAACCGATGGCATGAGTCCACAATTGTCCACCTATTCAGATGGTATGACTGTATGGCATGGTGTTCTTCCATGTTCTGAAAGTTTGGCAGTGGACAGTAGAAAGGAGGTTATTGAATCCTCCCTCTCCCAGTGTACCTTTGTGTGACAAGACATGATCTGTAGGCAGTGTGTCCACAGCAACATACATGATGCATGCCAACAATATCATGTGACAAAGCATTACTGACTGGATAGACGAAAACACAGTACACATCCCTGCTGGCAAGTACACAAAGGTCATGTGACCCCCATAGTTGTCAACACCTGTCCATAAAATTGATTCAGGCTAAACCCAACGATCTGCTACACAATTGCCCCTCAAAATGTGACTATTTTGCGGCCACCAAAAACAACATCGGTGGTGGTGGTGGCCTGTGCACCACCGTCATACACCATCTGTGCACTGCAAGACACTACACTAGTGTTTATGTAGTTGGCACATTACAAGACAGTAAGTGTGACACAGTTTACAGAGCCATATACAGTGTTTCCAACCACCAAAATGGCAGATGCCTGACCTGCTCCATTGAACATTAGGAACCGCTCAAGACCGCAGAAGTCATTTGTATGGTAGGTAGTCCCAACCACGGTGGGTACAGCCATAGACTAATGTTGCCTGTGGTAGTCGCTGTGTCCGTTGGCTGTGATGTCCGCCTACATAGAGTACATCTGCCATGTTCTGCAAAATCATCACTTGACTCCTAACACTGCTGTCAACATCACCTCCACTACTTCAGCTGCTATGTGCCGCCTCTGGGAGCAATCATGCCACGTCCAGCAGGTGAAGAGGCCCCTGCTTTCTCTCCAGTGAAGCTGGAGAGGTTTCTGAATGAGGTCCTTCCCCTGTATGGACAGCTTAATGGCTCACCAGAGGAGCAGGTTAGTACCTCATGTGCACAATTGACTCTGTTCAACACCATCCTGTCCCTTCTCACAATTTACAATGTGCCCCTGTGGGCCTGTTAGACTTCTTGTCTGATTGTTGTTGCGGTCCGTGTGGCATCAGTGGGATGCACATGACGCAGGTATTAGTGACCAGTACTATAATTTATGTTCATTCACTTTTGTTTTATAATTTTTTGGGGGGTTCTAGATCCTCTTTGTGTTGGATGCATATAAGTAGACAAGGAGACTTTACTGCCATAAAATGGCCTTTCTTTATGATGGTTGTAAATGTCAGACAACATGTATGTACATGACAGCATGAGCTGTGCATGCATCTTGTCTGAGTCATTTGGGGATCTTGTAAGCAATGTGAATGGTACCACAGACCATTCACCCCACCTCTCACCTTGATAAACTGTTGTTTGGAAGGCATATCATGACTTATGCCCTTCAGATTGCCACACAAGCCACAAGTCACATTGCTGATGGTCACATTATGTACTATCATGCATGAAAGTGATGGAAATGTGAGTGTCATGTATATTCTGTATGCTAAGCATGCAGCAACCAGGGCCTGTCAAATGTATCCTCCAGTAAGGGACATAGTCCAGGCTGTGGGAGAGTCACTATTGCTATGCAACTGTGGCACTTTGCCCACTCCCTGTACACAAGAAGATCCTGTCATGTAGCCGATATAGGGTTCTAGTTACAACATTGGCCCTTGAATCCATTGAACAGATTAGGAATGGATACTGGGTTAAATCCGTGAACCAGTCCATTTGTGCATTTTGCACCATTGTCAATATGGGTTCCTGACTCATGACAGGGCGTTTACTCCCTCAGCTCTGTTGTCACCTTCACAGACATCCTATTTGTCCTGTACAGGCTTATTGCACAAATGATAGACCCAAAGTGCAGACAGTGTGTAGATTCCTGGGAGACCATGACGTGTGACTTTGTAGCTTGGTCACATAGCAGAAATTGTACAATGCATACCGTTTAATATTGGATATTATCGCTGTAGTTTAGACACATATGTTGAAAGGAGTGTTCTGTGGGACAGGTACATACCACAGCCCCCCTGCCCCCAACCCCCCAAAGTGGCATGAGTCTGCATTTGGTAGGCCACATGTCCACATATACACAGATAAAACACTTTTTGTACCCACTATGCCAGTCCCTTCATCGCCACTCAAGTATAACAGTAAAGTCTGTACTATGGTAGTTGCCTGTAGGGACTGTATCTAGTGAATCAATCTTGCAGAGTGTAAATGTTTTGGTTCAATCAGGACTACAGGCTTAAGGAGTTTACCCTTCAGAAGCCACATACGTGTGTAGTGTTTGTTGTGACTCTCATCACAGTACATGTTGCTAGAGCATGGGCTACCTGATGCCAGTAGGCTTGCTTAGTCATTGTAGGCCATGAGCAGGGTGGTGGATTACACTACAGATGGATACAAAACTGTGTAGAGTTGTCCCCCTACTTATTAGCATGTGTGCTTTGCAATTGTGTGTTTAAGAATTTGCTTGGTGTTTCTGATCTGTGGGACACAACCATTTTGTCAAAATGATTGTAATTGCTCAATTTACCTCCTGCATCAATACAGGTAAACACCCATCTAAAGAAGGAGATATGGTGAGCCATCGTCCGGAAGATGTGGACCCAGACCTTGATGAGCATTTGATGGGAACACAGCAGCCACAAGGGGGTGAATACAGGGCAGATTATTGCCTGTCATAATGCCAAGTTAATGTTAGGTTCTGACATCTCCCCTGATGATTAGGGATGAGCCATGAGTGACTCAGTAGATGAGTAACTGTATGTGTAGATACGTGATGTGGTGCATACTGATGTGCCTTGGCTATTGTCCCAGTGACCTAGGACACATATGTGTACAATTTACAAGCAATTTGCTCTCCAAGGACAACAAATGGCTGTATACATTGATAAATCAAGTAATGTTTGTTGTAGTAGTGGGTGTAAATTATACGCTACAGACCACTACTCCTCATTGTTATAGGCCAAAGAAAAAAGTGATGGATCACTGTCCCCAACCATGTGTTTGGTCAAATGAGTAAATTGGCATCTGTCCCCCAGCGGCCATTTGTTTTCAGTGTGTGATGAGTGCTGGTGCCTCACTAATGTCTGTAATGTGAAAATTACCATCATATATGTGGTAGGGCATACATTGTTGTTTGTGTGCATCTACAGATCAATACTTTCCCTTGGTGAGTGGGGAATGTTTATTGACATGATTTATAGGCCATCACTGTTGCCAGCATTCCTTATGCCAACATGTTAGCATGTGGCCATTTCTCTTTTGACAAACTTTGTACACTGCTGTTTCATGCATGGTCTACCTGTGTTGATAGGATGATTCTGTATTCCATCACATATATAGATGCATATTTGGCACATACAACTGCAGTAGCAATGAGGGACATGACAGGTACGAAAAGTTTTTTACACACAATGTGCATTCCTATGCCATTGATGTGGCATCATGTGCGCAAGTGCCTTGCACATATGTAATGGGGAAGTTTTGCATCCTGACTGTTGGCATGCATCATAGAGTGACTTGCAGTTATGTTGGAATAACATATGGTTGGGGACAACCATTCATTCACAGACATCTGGGTTTGCAGGACCAAAATGGAGACAGTGATGTAGCTTTCCACTGGCCAACAGGTTAAGGGCCTTCTACAAGTACCTGCAAATCTCTGGGCCTCTCCAACATAAAAAGGGCTAAAGGTGTCTACTGATACAATCATAATATTTAATTGTAAGGGAAGCCAGACATTAGTGGTGATTTCTCTGTGGCTTGTCACAACATATCTCCCTGACAATTTGCACATTTTGTCTACAGTGTCCATTTCCATGCCAAATGTGTAGCATATCTGAGCAGCAATAGTACTACCTCCATGACTCCATTAAGACAAATTGCACATGGTGAAGTGTGCATTTCTGTTATGTTTGCAATGTGATATGAGTTTTCTATGTTACCTTCCGAAAGTCTCTGGTACTGCTGTCAGCAAAATGGCAGGTTTTAGGATTATCATTTCTAATTGTTGTGTTATTGTATATGCGGCAAATATATGTCTGCATGACCTTGTGTGACATCTGTGGGAATGAAGCTGGCATTGGCCTACTAATGTGTGACAACAGGTAACTGAGCTATGCTCGATGAGGGAAAGCCTTGAGAGTGTTGTGGTCTCCTACTTGTTCATTGGTTAGTGTGATTGCACAACTTCAGGCAAGCAATTGTAGTTGTCTGAGATCCTGATTTTCCTGTGGGCAACTGTTGCCAGTTCAGATGTCACGCATGCATATGGTATGATACATGAGGAGGCATGTTAATGTAGTTTGTTGCTGAGGCCTATTTGACGTCATTGTAGTGTTTGCTAATCACAGCGGTTGTTCAAGAGTGATCAGGAACTTGTGGTGTCCCTTTTCCTCTTTGTATTTGCAGCATCAGCCCAGGCAAGTGAGGGAGACAGGGTACAATCAAGTGGGGAAGGATTTGGCCATGGGTCCCCCAGTCATGACACCACCAACATGGAGGGGCCCAGTGGCCTAGAGGGTGAGGGAAGTGCCATGGAGGAGACAGGATCAACATCATCATCATCCGGTTCTACCTCCAGTGGCCACTCACTTGTAGTAGTGGACCCATCAGGACCTTGTTCTGTACCATCTTTGTCCAACACTCTTACTTCTATCACCACCCTTCCTCTTGCTCCCCACCCAGTTGTTCATGCCCACTCACCCAAGAGAGTGGGCATCTCCTTTGCCACAGGCACTTCAGCCCCTGCTCCAGTTACCCCCTGTTGCACTGATTGAGGAGGCTATTGACCTCCTGAGGAGCATCTCTGTGGGGCAGCATGCCATTGTGAATGACATCCAGGGGTTGGCCAGCCAACGTCAGCAGAACTAAGCTTTCTTGGAAGGCATTCAAAGTGTCATGTGTGGCCTCCAGAGATAGTTTTAGGCTCTGGTCTCCTCACTGATCACAGCGAGGCAATCCCCCACATTTCTCTCCCCACCTCCCTCTTCCCAAATCAAATCCCCAATTCCCCTACCTCAACACACAAGCAGCACACATCGATACAAATACCACAAGACACTCTGGCATGAAGGCACTCAACATACACCCACAAACACCACATCAGCTACCACTTCACGGACACCCCACCACCCCCACCCTCTCTCCCACTGACATACACATCTCATCCAGCATATCCACAGACACCACCACAACAGTCAGTGACATTTCCACCACACCCACCATATACCCAGACACAGCACAACACTCACAGATACATCCACCACATTAACCATACCCACAGACACCAATCCCAGCACACACAGACACATCCACCATATGTGCAGACACCACCCCAACACACACAGACATATCTACCACATCCACCATATTTGCAGACACCACTCCAACAGACACATAAACATCAAGAGGTTTTTACCTCTTGTCACTTTTGATATTCGAGCACTGGAGCACTAGTTTGTTGGTGGTTGTGTCACCCCAATATGACTCCAGATACCCTTTGAAGCCATTATGTAGCCAATTAGACAAGGATAGTGACTAACAGATAGCACTAGATGCCCTGAGTTGACTATGCCTCCGATCTATTGCTTTGAGTCCTTGTTTTATTCTGTCATACATGTACCCATGACCAGATGACATTGTCTTGACTATATTCAAACTGATTTGGAGTTCTACGAATGTTTGGTCTTCCCATTTGTTCTGATATTAGTAGTGACCGTCTAAGGCCTGTTCCTTCCCAAAGAGCCCTTCCTACGACTGGGGACGGTAAGCATATTACTTTGCTCACACCATTGCATATGGGTTGACACCCTGTGTTTCCACTGGTTTAGCCGGGGTGACGTTGACACAAATTATGTGTATTTTAATTCATGATTTATTTTCTTAGGGCGTCCTTTTTGTTCTTTTTTGATTGATTGACATTATACTCCAATGTAAGTGCCTGTTTGTTAATACGTATAAAAAGTATTTCTATGTATTTGGTAAAACCTATTAGTGTCTTTACTAACTATGGGTCAGGAGAAGTCCCTTTGTTATGATGGTCCTGAAGAAGCATCATAGGATCTGTTTAGACCGCTGGACGCAAAACATGTTGACCAGTGTTTAGGGGATACGTGATAATTTCCACGGGCCCATTCACCCAAGAAAGTGTTTGAGCATTATTTCTCAATTTACCACTTTCACTGTGTTTTTAATCTTGGTCTAACCCCTTTCCTTGATACAATAAACAGTGCTGGTTTTCGGGGTTTAGACCCAATTTTAGCCTCTTGCTCTCCTGACAGAAATAGTGCCTGATCGTAGCATTCTCCTGAGAAACTTTCCATCACGGCAGTCACTACTAAAAAGATCTCCGGCAAAGAGCCCCTAATGGGGAGCCCGTCAGACATTGCAGTGCCTGTCTGACGAGGAGCACCCCGATGATGAAGCATGACATCCGTTAGGATGTGTGAGGGCTCTTGCTCCTGAACTTGAAGGTTCCCTTAGACTAATTCTCCCTTGGAACAGTGTACATTTTTTTGTATAATTAATAAGTTGGGAGATCGTACATTGGACCATCAACCTCCCTGTCCCTCTTTTGATGTTGACATAAGCATCAACTACATCCAGCATACCTGTAGACACGACCCCAACAGACACACAAACATCGACCACACCCTGAACACCCACAGACACCACCCAAACACACACCCTACCACTCCCACATCACCAGCATCTTCCAGCCCCCAAAATATACAAATGCCCACACTCACCCATGCAACAGACACCACCCAAACAAAAGCATACGTCACACAAGCACATACCCAAGGCATCTACACCCACACACAAGCGAACCACTCCCTAAACCTCCAAATCTCCAACCCGTTCTGTAGACTGTCTCTGTTTTCCCAAGGAGAGTTTCCTTTTAGAGCTTGGCCTTTGCCCTGTACCCTCCACCCTCCCTTCCAAACCTAAGAGGCCCCCACCCACATACCAACATATCCCTTCCACATTGAAGTCCTCCCCTGTCACACCTGCCTCCCCCGCAAGCACCCATATCCCTCCTCCCCCAAAAAAGCACACACCTCTAAAGAAAAATACCCCCTCCTAAACTTGCCCATCCCAAATCAGACCCCACCCCACACAAGGGTGATCGCTGAGGTACCTGCCTATGCACTTGATGCTCCATCCTGTGAAGATACCTGGTGATGATAGGAGTTAAGTATGGTCACAGTAATGTACATGGACATTCTAATTAGAGTGGCCAATAGGCTTTGCTCTGAATAGGTTTGAGTTAATAAACACTAAATTATTTTTTTGCTACACATTTGTCCTGTAATTACTTTCTACCTTTAAGTTGCTCCTGAGTAACTTATGTTGCATGCCTACAGTTGTGTGTGTTTCACCCTGCTTGCTGATCCATTTGCTGTTGTCTGCAATATCTGACTTTGGGGACAGTGCTGGCGTCAAGAAAGATAAAGGTAGATGTTGACTGTATCGATATGTGGGTGTTAATCTAAATGGGGTGTCAGAGCATTGTGTTATGTTTGGTTTGGTAAGTATTTTATCTTCTGGTGTCAGCATGTATGGTGTTAAACTTGACCCCCTGGTGTGGACTGTACATTTGTCTTATATGTGGGAGCTTCCGTTTTGTTTGTCCACACATGGAGGGCATTCAATTGTGCTAGCTTCCTTTGCATTTGACTGGGCATGTGCACATTTTGATGTATGTATCTTGCAGCTACGTCATCTAGATGTATGGCTCATGCTGTTGCAGTTGTATGTGCTTTCTTGACTTGCACTTCCACATTATGCAGATAGGCATGTCACTTGATTCTACTATTGTTTGTCTCTGAGACACCTGAAGGGCCAGTTCCTGTGCAAATGTTGTTTTAGCTGCATGTGCATAGTGTAATGTGTCCCAGGGCAGAATCCTTTCATGAGTGCTCCTGATGCACCCATCCCTATTGTGCAGGTATTGTTTGAATAATGAGCTTTGAATATATGTCTCTCAAACTATTGTACATCCCATTGACCTTCCATTGTGTTTCACTGTCCATGATGTATGGGTTGATTGCAGGGCTGTTTCGTGGGAGGGGTGTTTGTGTTCTATGACACATCCATACATATGTGTGTTCAATTTGACAACAGTCCATGGTATGTGTGCAATGTGAGGGCGTCTGTTTAATTGACAGATGTGATATTGCTGTGGTGTTGCTTTTGTATGACATGTTGGGTACATTTCACTGTCCCTGTGCCTGAGATGGTCGGACGTGCTTTTGCGGAGTGTCGCCATGGCGTGTCAGTGACGTTCTCAAAGGGGTAATTTTGTGGCTGTGACTGTGTCATTCTTTGTGAATGACTCTGACTGTGGACACAATAACATGTATTTGGTGCCTATATGTTGACCCCCATATCATGTGGATGGTGTGTGATGCTCTGTTGTTGAGTTTAACGGCACAGCAATGTGTGTGTGTACTTTATGTCAGTTACATCCATCGCTGTATAGATTTTGGGTACCTTCGAAATGCAGCAGAAGTGGCAGGACGTGTGTGATGGTCTCCAAGGTGGCACAGGACGTGTAAGCTGTCTGTGAGTGAGTTGCTCCCTTTATACTCTCCATTTCCACCTGCTGATACGTGGTGGTTGGATCACCACAGTCACATTGGCAGTGTGCAACATCTTAATGTGTCGGAGGCAACACTGGCTGAATCAGCCTATTTGTCCTGCCTCATCACCATAGCAATCTGCTCTGCCTGGTGGTGCTGATGGGGCCACAGCGGCCTTTGCTGTATGGGGAATCCAACATCATAATACAGTGGTCCAACTGACAAGCTCATGGTGGTTGGGCTGCCGCTATGGTGGTGCATGGACCACCAAACTTGCAATGAGGCCCTAAGTGTTGAAAAAAAATATTGAACATTAGTAGGAAAAATCCAAGCATTTGTGACTACGTTTTCATTTGTAACTTGTCAACATGATCACCTATTTACAAAAGCAATCTGCCATTACATCTGCCAGACCCTTCTGGTTGTGGGGATATGGAGGGTTTGTGAGTTTTTCATGAACTTGAGGTATCGAGAGCCAATGACTGAGCAGCATCTTGCAATAGTTTGTCATTGCCAACCGGGTATAGAGCAAATCAAAAGGTAAAATATAAATAGTGAAAAATAGGTATCAAGGAAATCTACACAAGATCTAGAGTTTAGAACCATGGGTTTATTTACACAGGTCTGAATTTGTGTGTACCCATACACGCATGCGAATTAGAGGGCATTTGTCAAAATTACTTCTTTCTTACACACTGTCTTACAGTTGGAAAGAGCAAATGCACAGAAATAGAATGGGTAATAACACTTGTTCCACTATCTGTGTTACCCTACGTCTTCTGATAAAAATGGTACCTCATTTGTGTGGATAGGCCAAGTTTCACTGACAGGAAATGGCCCCAAACAAGACATGGACACATAACATTTTTCCACTCAAAAATGACCCTTTTTTGCAAAGTTATCAGCTGTGGATTTTGGGCCCCAGTATAGCCTATATCTATGTAAACCTAGCAAACCTGTACATTTTCGAATACTAGACACCTATGGGAATCCGGGATGGGTTGACTTGCATGGTTCTCACCAGGTTGTGATACCCAAACTCCCTTGCAACTCTCAAACTTTGACTAACAAAACATATTTTCCTCACATATCTGTAATGGAAAGTTCTGGAATTTGCAAGAAGAAACAAACTTCCTTCCAACAAGTATTTCCCAACATTTCCTGGAAAAATAATGGTGCCTCACTTATGTGGGTAGGCCAAGTGTCCGCAACAGGAAATGGCTCAAAGCACAACATGGACACATCATATTTTTCCTCTCAAAACTGACCTGTTTTTTGCAAAGTGGGCAACTATGGATTTGGACTCCAGCTCAGCCGACACCAAGGAAAACCTAGCAAACCTATACATTTCTAAAAACCTGACAGCTAGGGGAATCCAGGGTGGGGTGATTTATGTGGCTCTCATCAGGTTGTGCTATCCAGAATCTCTTGCAAAGCTCAGATTTTGACTAAAAACACATTTTCCTCAAACATCTGTGACAAAATGTTCTGGAATCTGTGGGGAGCCACAAACTTCCTCCCACCCAGCATTCCCCGTAGTCTTCTGATAAAAATGTTATCACACTTGTGTGGGTAGTCCATGTGACCGTGACAGGAAATAGCCCAAAATGCAACATTGACACATCACATTTTTCTACTCAAAACTGACCCTTTTTTTTGCAATATGGCTAGCGGAGGATTTTGGGCCCTTGTTTAGCTGACACCTAGGAAAATCTGGCAAATCTGTATATTTCTGAAAACTAGACACCTACGGAAATCCAGGATGGGGTCACTTAAGTGTCTCTCACGAGGTTGCTTTATCCAGAATCCCTTGCAAACTTCAAACTTTGACTAAGAAACACATTTTCATCACATTACTGTGACAGAAATCTGGGATCTGTGGAGAGCCACAAACCTCCTTCCATACATCATTTCACTAAGTCTTCTGATAAAAAGTGTACCTCAATTGTGTGGGTAGAACTACGAGTCCGCAAAATTAAACTGCACAAATGCAACACGGACACATCATATTTTTCCACTCAAAACTGACCCGTTTTTTGCAATGTGCCTGGCTGAAGATTTTGGGACCTAGCTCTGCTGGCACCTTGGGAAACCTAGCAAACCTGCACATTTTTTAAAACTGGACCTGTAGGGGAATGCAGGATTGGGTGACTTGTGTGGATCCCAGTAGGGTTTTCTTTCCTACCATGCCCTGTAATCTTTACACTTTTCCTGAAATCACTCATTTCCCTTCCATTTCTTTGCTGGAGTCTTCTGGGATCCGCAGTAATCCACAAAATTCCTACCACCCAGCATTGCTTCACCTGTGCCAATGAAAATGCTGCTCTACTTGTGTGGCTGGGCCTAATGCCCACAGAGAGAATGAATCAAACCAAGGACAATGGGAGTTGGATCCGTTCCTGGTGGTGGGACTTGGCCCAACCACACAATTGGCACAACATTTTTATCAGTGTAGATTACTGCAGAGTCTGAAAGTTTCTATCACAGAAATATAGGGGAAAATTTGTGACTTCAGGCAAAGTTGAAGGTTTGCAAGACATTGTGGATGAGAAACACTTATGGGATTCACACAAGGCACACAACCCTGGAATCCCCTGGTTGTCTATTTTTATAAATGTTTGTGGTTGGTAGGTTTCCATGGGTGACAGCCACATATTGTTACAAATCCCACAGCTGCACCTATTGCTGATCTCTCGACATAGAATATTAGGGCCCTTTGTGTCAAGTTCTCTTGCCCCACTCACACAAGTGAGGTACCATTTTTATCACAAGACTTGGGTGAATGGTGTGTGGTAGGAAATTTGAGGCTCCCCACAGATTCCAGAAGTGTTCTTCATAGAAATCTTTTTAATCTTTTAATCATTGTTTGAGATTTGCAGGGCATTCTGGGTAAGAAAATGGTATGGCGTGTATGTAAAGCACACCACCTTGGACTCCCCCAGATGTCTCGTTCTCTGAACTGCCAGGACAGGTAGACTCTTCCAGGGGGTAGCCTAACTAATCCCAAAATGAATAGCTGTTCACCATTGCGAGTGGGACGATTTGAGGAGTTACCAAGCTCTCCCTGCCCATACGTAAAATCAGCACTGAAAAGAATAGATGCTTTAGTCCATAGAGAGAACAGAAAGACTGTTCCCTCCTTCAGTTTGGGTGGGGACATAACTATGATCACGGTGGGCAGCTCCCACCTCTGTAGCTTTTTTTCTATTTCCCTGGCATCTAGTGGGCTTTCTGAACCCTGGGTGCAGATCGGGGTTAATTACCCCATCTGCACCAGAGGGGCAAAAGACTGTTTCCCCATTTATTTGAGTTGGGAGCATGGCCATATACATGCCCATGGTGGGCAGCCCCACCCCTCTTTCCATACAAAAATAATTCCCAGGTGCTCAATTGGATTTCTGCCCCCCTGAGGTCAGATTGGAGATACTTACCCCCATCTGCCCCCACAGGGGGGGCAGAAATATTATGCCCCCATTTATTTGGGATGGGGCTCAGCCATACACATGGTGGGCAGCCACCACCACTCTTTAAAAAAAAAAAAATTCCTTGGTATCTGGTAAGCTATATCCCCCCAAGCGGTAGATTGGGAGGGGGTTAATAAAGACTTCTGCACCCATTGATATAGGGTGGGGGCATGGCCATACCTATGGTGGGCAGCTCCCCTCCTCTTTTTATAAAAAAAACAATTCCATTTTGGGGGATGGGAGCATTGTCATGCCCATGATGGGCAGTCCCCACCCCTATAGATTACTTTAATAAAATATCACTGGTGTCTAGTGGGCTTTCTGACCCCTCAGGGGGCAGATTGGGGGCTATTGCCCCCATTTACCCCCTGGGGAGCAGAAAGACTCATGTTATACAAAAAGCCATGGGAAGCACAAACCCTTTCCCAAGAGGATGCTCTCCATCCCCGGTGGGTAGTGGGTAAAACCTGCTTCAGGATTGCTTTCTTGTTGTGATCCCCAAGCAGAGATTCAATGAGGAAAGGTACTTTCACTTTTACTACAGTGAGGTAAGTGTGTCCTGCGCTCTGATCATCATTGTAGGAAAAACAAAAAAAGGATCAGACTGTTTGGGAAGCTCTTCCCGAGCAGCCTGATCAAAAAATAAATAAAGGACTCCTTCTAGTGCTGAGCACCAGAGGGGCCTTCATGTGCCTCTCTGATTTCGGACAATGGCCAATGGACGTACCGGCGAGTGTGTGTGGGTGTTAGCCATTGGCAAAAACACCTGCACCTAAGTTGTTAAGTCTTTGCTTTCTGTAAGTAAATTAAATGCTAAAGAGGTGCAGAAATTCATGTAACTCACCTTATGTAGAATAAGCAACATCAGATTTGGTTTTAATGTAATTAAGATACTATTAATTCTTATAATAGCCTATTTTATGCCAATCTTTTATATGTGCTTCATCAAAAAATATGTTAATTTGGAGGATCAGGCGTACTTTGGTTGGCAAAGAGACCGCATGAAGGGAGAATTAATTTATAATATGTCACAATTAACTAAGAGGATTGTCTTTATGTAAGACCCACATAACCACACCTTGAAGTTTCTCTCTCTGTTTTTCCTGCACATATCATCAGGCAGCAAACTGCATTTACTTCATCGGCTATTCGCAATGAGTATCAGCCAGATGCAAATAAGATGTTATTTGCTCACCTAGGGCCACAGCGTACACGAATATACGTCAATGGTGCTGAAACAATTTCCAGAGTGGGGGTGCTGCAATCAATGTTACAACTCCCAAGTCACCCAAGCACACGAGTAGTATGTAACCAACTGGTATGCATTTTGAAGCACACTGTCACACATATATTACTAAAGCATGGTGTGGTAGTGCACTGTAATTTACAGAAAACACACTTTTCATCGAAATTACTACTAAATGTGCTGGTAAAACTATGCCAATGCATGGATATTAGGTTTCAGCAAATATTTATCATTTACACATCACTAATTAAAGTGTCTTGATTTGTTTTGACCACATTAAAATGTCAGTTTCCATCACACTTCAGAATCACAAAAGAAGGGCTTCATTTGTGCTTCAGTGCTTATATTTGTTTAAGTATTTGTACAGTCCATTTGAAGATATTTACACATCGTTGTTTCAGAAAAAAGTGACATTCTACACCCTTTACTTTCAAACACTCTGTACTATGGCAAGATTGTCACATAGTTCACTTAAAAAATTATTTCACTTTGTATTCAGAATTAAAGTAAGCACTAATCTCCATGATAAACAAATAAGCACCATCCTCTTAGAAGATATCACCTGACATTTGTTTTTTGTTTTTAAATGTGCAGGGAATGTGGTAAGTTAAGACAAAATTTAAAGGCATCTTTGATGCTCATTCATAGCCAGAGCTGCAGCATTCTTAATTCTGGGGATTTTGCAACACCCTATGCCCCTCTTCAGAGTGAGAGGTAGGGTATATTTTTTAACACGGAGGGCAGACATGGATTTTCATGTCAGTTTGGTTTTCAGATCAGTTTTCAATTTGATTTTCAGACTTCTTTTCATTTTGGTTAATCATTCACCCTTGTATGCACCCTAATGTCTTCTTTTGTGGGGCCTGTTCAGCCCATATGGCTTCTGAGTTCTCCATACTCCGCTCCAGCTACAGGCAATGGAACTTCCAACCAATGTCCTGGTGTCCCATGCTGATGCTCCCTGGCTACCAGCATTTTATCCTCAGGCTATGTCTCAGTGGAGACTTGTTCACATGTCATCTTACATCACCATATTATAGGTGACACAGTGTCTTTCCAGACTAGAGCAGAACCAGGTCAAGGCAATGACACTTTTATATTTTTTGATGAGCTCACTTATTAAGTATTTAGAATGTATACAGTTGTATCTCTAAAGATGGCCCTGTGCTCCTCACCTCAACTGTGGTCTCTATTTTACTCTCTAATTTTATGACAGAGCTCCCTTTTGCATGTTCAAAGTCACTTCAATCTTGAGACAGTCAGTTCAGGGCCTGTGATTTCATAAGTAGTCTATTTACAGAGCTCTGCTTCTGCTGCTGCTGTGAAAGGATGGAGGCCAATGGTGCTGGAACAATTTTCGGAGTGGGAGTTTCTCCATCAATGTTAAATCACTGAAGTCATTAGGATTATGAAAAATCTAAGCATTACACAAAGAGCAAGTATAGCAAATGAGCCATGCTAAATCAGCAGGAGAGTATTAAGGATGTGGAATGCAGCCAGAGGTGCATTTTGGAACACACTGTCACAAATACATTACTAATACATGATGTGGTGTGGTAGCACTCTGTCATTTGCAAAGAGGACATTCCCAATGTAATGTCAACAATATATGCACCGACACACCTTAATAGTGCACAAAGAATATTGTGCGGAAATTGAGTTTCAGCAAATATTTATCATTTGCACATCACCATGTAAAGTGTCTGGATTTGCTATGATCTATTAAACTCTTTGTTTCCACCACACTTCAGAATTGCACTAAAGTACTTCATTTGTGCATACCTAAATGCTAATATCCTACACAGTGATGTTAGTAAAATGATGAAGCTCCTGTGCAGAATGTAAAGAGGGGTCCCTTAGTCTCAATACTCCCAAATATTTATAGACCTTGGGCAGAATGGGACCCTCTGAAAGGTTTCGGGACCCCTGAAGGGTTGCAGTACCCCTGCCCTGCAGGGACATCAGAGGCCTGTTTTACACCTCTGATCCATCAGCCTCTCCTTACATACTCCCTGTGTCCCAGTAAGTTTGTTTGATAGTTTGGTTTACAAAATGCTCTAACTTTGCAGTTAGAAAAAGAAAGGTAAACACCAATCTACATGCTAAATTTACAGCGATTTGTCAGAAGACATAGGGGGTCATTCCAACCCTGGCGGTCGGTGTTAAAGCGGCGGCCAACCCGCCAACAGGCAGGTGGTAAAAAAAATGGAATTCTGACCCTGGCGGGAACCGCCAACACAGCCCGCCACTTTAACACTCCGACCGCCACGGTGGGACAAACAAACAGCGTGGCGGTCACCGTCAACAGACAGGCGGCAGACAATGTACCGCCCACACTATCACGACCCACCAATCCGCCCCCTTTTCCGGGGCGGGAGCCCCGCCGATAAAAACATGGCGGAAACAGACTACGAACGGGAAAACGCTCACCTCTATACACTCCACGAGGAATCTGGACAGCATGGAACCCGAATTAAACATCCTACCAGCTATTGTCTACCTGCTCCTCTACCAGGAGCACGAACGCCGGCGCAGACGACAACGGTGAGTACTGCACCTACGACACAGGGGAGGGGGGAGGAGAAAAGGTTACGGGCACACACATACGCAACACACCCACCCCCCCACCCCCCCCAAATCCCTACACACCAATGCAGAGCAACAAGTCAGAGTGACACCCCCCAAACCCCCCAGAAGAATGCAAAGACAAAGTAAATTGATCATTAAAATTGAAGTATATTATAGCATATTTGAAGTTAAGTGAAATATGAAATATCTAAATAAAATATATTACAACATGAACAATATATACATAGCCCAAAAGTCCGGCACATATTGGCTACCTTCCATTGTTTGTGGGCCAATGTGCATAAACACATGGGCAAAGCCCACACACGAGACCCGATTCCATTGGAGAGAACACTGCTGGGGCATCAGATAATAAAACTACAGGCACCTCAGGGGGAAGGGAAGGGGGGGCACCTCAGCCACATGAGTCCACGACGCCAGATCTACGAGGGGCCTCCATGCCCACTGTACCATCCTGGGGAGTGCAAAGCCACAGTCTCTCAAGTCTCTACAGTGGGTGGATTGCCCACTGTACCATCCTGGGGAGTGCAAAGCCACAGTCTCTCAAGTCTCTACAGTGGGTGGGTTGACCACTGTCACATCCTGGGAAGTGCAAAGCCACAGTCCATCAGGTGGATTACAGACTCCACTGGTTATGGAGGAGGCATGTTGGCCAGAGTGCTTCGTGAAGCCCTGCCCGACACAGATCCGGCCCTGCCAATGGGCCAGCGGTGCTTGAGATGAAGGGCCCAGCGGAGCGGTGCTTGACAGGAAGGGCCCAGTGGAGCGGTGCTTGACAGGAAGGGCCCAGCGGAGCAGTTCAGAGACGGCGGTGCCCAGCGGAGCGGTGCTTGAGATGAAGGGCCCAGCGGAGCGGTGCTTGACAGGAAGGGCCCAGCGGAGCGGTGCTTGAGATGAAGGGCCCAGCAGAGCGGTGCTTGACAGGAAGGGCCCAGCGGAGCAGTTCAGAGACGGCGGTGCCCAGCGGAGCGGTGCTTGACAGGAAGGGCCCAGCGGAGCGGTGCTTGACAGGAAGGGCCCAGCGGAGCAGTTCAGAGACGGTGGTGCCCAGCGAAGCGGTGCTTGAGATGAAAGGCCCAGCGGAGCAGTGCTTGACAGGAAGGGCCCAGCGGAGCAGTTCAGAGACGGCGGTGCCCAGCGGAGCGGTGCTTGAGATGAAGGGCCCAGCGGAGCGGTGCTTGAGATGAAGGGCCCTGTTCAGCAGTGCTTGTCACGGCGGAGCCCTGTTCAGCGGTGCTTGTCACGGTGGGGGCCTGTTCAGCGGTGCTTGTCACGGCGGGGCCCTGTTCAGTGGTGCTTGTCACGGCGGGCCCTGTTCAGCGGTGCTTGTCTTGGCGGGGCCCTGTTCAGCGGTGCTTCTCACGGCGGGGCCCTGTTCAGCGGTGCTTGTCACGGCGGGGCCCTGTTCAGCGGTGCTTCTCACGGCGGGGCCCTGTTCAGCGGTGCTTGTCTTGGTGGGGCCCTGTTCAGGGGTGCTTGTCTTGGCGGGGCCCTGTTCAGCGGTGCTTGTCTTGTGTTCCTAGGGAACCAGATCTGGCCAATAATTCCCGCTCAGTCACCATCCGACCTTTCGCTAGCGGGGCCCTCCTGTGCTGGAGTCCTGGGCCCGTGGGTGTCCTCCGTCACACCCAAAATGGGGCTGGTGGGGCCCTCCTGGGCAGCTCGCCTGCTGCCGGACTTGTCCGCCCTGCTGCCCTTGCCCTCCTTCGCCGAATCTCTGGGGCCCTTGCCTCCCTTTGTGGATGTGCCAGGTGACAGTGCAAGGGTAGTGTCCTTGGGGGCAGCCGTCTCAGGCCTGTCGCGCCGGCCCTTCCCTTTTTTGGTTCTTTTCCCAGGGGGTGGGCTGGCTGTCCCCTTGCTGCTGGCCGATGTTCCAGCCCTAGGAGCTGGTGGACTCCAATAGCCCTGAACTATGGTCCTAGTAGGTGCAGGGCTTGTGGTGGCTGAGGTTCTGTTTGGACTCTTACGAGATGGAGGGGGTGGGTGAGGTGATGCAAAGAGGTTAATTTTGGAGAGGAAAAACTTTTTAGGAGCAATGGGAAGGGTAGGTGCAGTGGGTATGGGAGTGGAGGAAGAGGATGTGGTTGTAGGAGAGTCAAGTGTGCTGTCTTTGGGTGCAGGTGCTTGTGATGGAGGCTGTCGTGAGGTGGATGGCTGTTGGGTGGGTGGCTGCCTGCGTTTGTGTGGTTTGGAAGAGGGGGTGACAGACACACTGGGAGAGGACACAGGGGACGTGTAAATGGCAGTAGGGGTGGTGATTGCACATGTGCGGAGTGCTCTGGTGGGTGTGCTGGTGATGGACGTACTGGCTGATGGTGGTGTGCATGCAGGTGTGAGTGGAGACGTCACAGGGAGGGAGGACGGAGACGAGGAGGAGGGGGACACAGAGGAGGCAGTGGCTGTTGGCATGTCTGCATGTGGATGTTGCTTGTGTGAATGCTTGTGTGATCTGTGGTGCTTTTGTCTGGATGAGCTGCCCTTGGGTGTTGATGTGTGTGCAGGCTGGTTTGTAGGTGTGTCTGGGATAGGCAGAGGAACAGGGGAGTGGGACTGGGTGGAGGGAGTTGAAGGAGGGAGGCTGGAGACAGGGACAATGGCTGCCGTCAGTGCTGAGGCCAGAGCGTTGAACGATCGCTGATGGGCAGCCTGACCCGAATGAATGCCCTCCAGGTATGCATTGCTCCGATGCACCTCCCTTTCTACCCCCTGGATGGCATTCAAAAGGGTAGACTGCCCAACAATGAGCGTCTGGAGGAGGTCAATGATCTCCGCACTGAGGGCAGCAGGGGTAACTGGGGCAGGGCCTGAGGTGCCTGGGGCGAAGGAGATGCCCGGCTTCCTGGCCGAGCAGGCACGGGGCGAACGCTGAGGGGCTGCTGGGAGGGCGGAGCTGGTGCACTGGGTGGCGGCTGTACCTGTTGTTGCGGTGGGCACGGATGTTGCCGCCACCACAAGGGAGCTCCCTTCCGAGGACGTGTCGGTGTCGCTGACGTCTCCACGGGTCCCCGTTGTGGAGCTCCCCTCGCCCTCCGTCTCACTGGTGAACTCGGAGTCGGTTGCAGGTCCCTCCGGGGCCATGTGATATGCAGCTCCCTCGTGCGCCGATGCCACTTCTCCTCCGCCTGATGATGCTAATGCACACATGAACAGGAAAACCAAAAAAAGGGGGGGGAGAAGAAAGAAAGACATGTTGAGTGCATGCATTGGCGGCACCGTTGGCGGAGAGGACAGACACAGAAGCCCCCTGCACTACGCCGCGCACTCGGGGTACACTACTCAATTATTGTGACTTGGCCTACAAGTCTATGGAGGACAACTGCACACATAGGTGAGCCCGGGCCATGGATAGCTGTACTTAGCACCCTACAGAGGTGGGGGGCGGGGGCACAGGGCTATGCCTAACGGAGGGGCCTAGCCTACAGAAACCGCCCTGGCCTAGAGATAGCCACAGCCCTCCTCCCCCACCCAGACACCTCCACTGTGCGCTAATATAGCAGAATGTGCTGAGACTCACCCCCTTGTGTCTGCTGTGATGTCCTCACGCTCCCATCCAAATCGGGGTAGGCCACCGCCAGGATCCGGGACATCAGGGGGGTCAATTGCCGTGTGGCACCCCTCCTGGGTTGGGAGGCCATCCCCAGCAGAGCCTCGGTGGTCTTTCTGCTCCCGCGGCGGATGTCCTCCCACCTCTTGCGGCAGTGGGTGCCCATCTGTTGTGGACCCCCAGGGCCCGGACGTCCTTGGCGATGGCACGCTAAATGTAGATCTTCTGATGGGCGCTGACCTATGTGACATGTACAGGGTAGGAAAAGAAATATCATCACTTTTCTGCATGGTCGATGTGAGTGGCCCCCCCCCCCCAACCTTGCCATGTGGCACATGCTCTCATCTGTCGTGCGTTGCATTCCTCATTCGCTCCCCTCCCCACCATCTTACATCCACCCCACTCAACACAGGCATAGCCCATACAACGTGCTCCCTGTGTACTTACCTGTTGGTCTGGAGGACCGTAGAGTAGCGCATACTGGGGGAGGACCCCATCAACAAGTTTCTCCAATTCCTCAGATCTGAAGGCAGGGACCCTTTCCCCAGTCGCAGCAGCCATTGTCTCTTCCAGACCGAGGTCACAGCAGCACTTGCAGTATAGGTCCTCTCCTGTGGATGATCAGGTCTCGAGTGATTAAGCAGATAGAAAATGGCGGTCACGCCCGCAGCGGTGCGTACCGCGACCGCCGGCACACATCGTCATTGGCTCATGAGACCCATAGGGTTCAATGTTAACCAATGCTGCTTTGCGCCGCGATCTTCGACCGCCTACCGCCACGGTGTGCCACGCCAGCGCATTGACCTCACATCCCATTGTCTCACTTCACAGGTCAGGCAGCTGCCATTTCAAGGGCCCACATGGCTTAATTTCTACAGCGTCACACAGGCCTAGGCCTTGCATTGCCAATCATACAAGCCATTCAATGCATAGCGAATCGTGTACTGTGCAAGCTGTGGTTACGTACCTGTGGGTTGCTTGACTCTGTGCTCCATGTTGTCCTTCCTAGGCACCGTCCGCTGGGACTTGCGAGGAGATGGAGGAATCCTCCTGTGTACAGACCGCTGGTGGACCTGTCGACAATGGAAGAAAGACATGTCATACTGGCATACGGACTTGACCGAGCCACTATACAGGAACTGTGTGCCCAGCTGGAGCCAGACCTGATGTCCCCCATTCGCCAACCCACAGGGATTCCCCCTCTGGTGCAGGTTCTGTCAATACTCCATTTTTTGGCAAGTGGATCATTCCAAACAACAGTGGCCATATCATCAGGGATGTCTCAGCCTATGTGTTCTAAGGTTTTGTCCAGAGTGTTGTCTGCCCTGCTGAAATACATGCGGAGCTACATTGTTTTCCCTGAGGTGGGCGATTTGGCTGCAGTGAAGGGTGATTTCTATGCCCTTGGACATATCCCCAACATCATTGGTGCCATTGATGGGACTCATGTGGCTTTGGTTCCCCCCAGTGGAAGTGAGCAGGTATACAGGAACAGAAAAAGTTATCATTCGATGAATGTCCAGGTGGTCTGTTTGGCTGACCAGTACATCTCCCATGTAAATGCCAAGTTCCCTGGGTCAGTGCATGACGCGTACATCATGCGAAATAGCAGCATCCCTTATGTGATGGAACAGCTACAGAGACACCGTGTGTGGCTAATAGGTGACTCTGGTTACCCCAACCTGTTGTGGCTACTTACCCCAGTGAGGAATCCCAGGACAAGGGCAGAGGAACGCTACAATGAGGCCCATGGGCGAACTAGGAGGATTATAGAAAGAACCTTCGGCCTCCTGAAGGCCAGGTTTAGGTGCCTGCATATGACAGGTGGATCCCTAATGTACTCACCAAAGAAGGTGTGCCATATCATCGTGGCCTGCTGTATGCTTCACAACTTGGCTTTGCGACGCCAGGTGCCTTTCCTGCAGGAGGATGGTCCAGATGGTGGTGTTGTAGCAGCTGTGGAGCCTGTGGAGAGTGAAGAGGAGGAAGACGACGGGGACGACACAGACAACAGGGACACAGTGATACAACAGTATTTTCAGTAGCACACAGGTACGAATCAACCACGCCATTTTACATTTACTTAAAGTCTCCTGCCTCTCTACTGTCTGAGTTTCCCCCCAGTTCCTGTTAACTGAGTTGTGACTTTCCCTTCCGTTTTCAGAGCTGTGGGCCCCACTGTGTGACCTCTGCTTTGTTTGCCCATGGACTACAGCTGTGTGAGAGTGGTATGTTGTCATCACAATGTAACTGAACATTTTTGCACCGTTATGTCTAATACATTTGTTCAAAATACAAGCAGACTCCAGATTTTTTAAGTGCAATAAGTGATTTTATTAAAGTGCTACATGATTGGAAAACGGTGATGGGTGATGGTGGAGTAATGTCCATGGCAGAGTCCAGTTTTCAGTCTCACAGGTGCATTGTCCATATGCCTGTGGAAGGATGGAGCAGGGGCAGTTCAAGGTTGGACAGGGTGACAATGTGGGACAGTGGGATGACATCAGGGGGTATCCTTTGCTGGCGGGGGTCTTGGCATCCTACTCTGTCTTCTTGTGAGATCTCAGGGCCCGCTTGCGGGTGGTTCTTCTTCTGCAGGAGGTGGGGTTCTGGTGGCCTGTCGTTGTGTGGGGGCCTCCTGTCCACTAGCGCCGGCGGAGGTGGTAGGCTGTTCCTGGTCCATGCTGGTGACAGGGGCCCTTTGTGGTGCCACATGGTCCCGCAATGTGGTGACTATCTGGTTAAGGGCCACGACGATGGTCCCCATTGCGGAACTAATGTTTCTCAGTTCCTCTCTGAACCCCATGTACTGTTCCTCCTGCAGTACCTGGATCTCCTGGAACCTGGCCAGTACCGTAGCCATCGTCTCCTGGGAGTGGTGGTATGCTCCCATGATGGAGGAGAGGGCCTCTTGGAGAGTCGGTTCCCTGGGCCTGTCCCCCCCCTGTCGCACAGCAGCCCTCCCAGTTCCCCTGTTTCCCTCGGCCTCTGTCCCCTGGACGGTGTCCCCACTACCACTGCCCCCAGGTCCCTGTTGTTGTTGGGGTGGTGGGTCAACCTGGGTGCCCTGTAGTGGTGGACACACCGCTGATTGACGTGTCCTGGAGACAGAGGCATGGGCCCGCTGGGTGGGAGCTGTGCTGGTGTTCCCAGAGGGGGTTAGGTTTGGTGTAGCCTGTGGCTGTCTGTGGGGAACCGACTGTCCTGAGGTCCCCGATGGGCCGGGCTGGTCATCTGGGTCCAGGGAGACAGAGCTGCTGTCATCACTGGGGGCCTCTTCTGGGGGTGGGATGGACATCTCTGGACCCTCCGTGGCGGTGTGGTGGCGTTCGGGTCCTGCAGGGGTATAAGAGTATGGTTATTGCTTCTGTGTGTGGCATTTCGTGTAATGGTAGGTGGCCGTGTACCCCACTGCTGGCATTCCCTTGTGGGGGCTTTTGTGACGGTGGCTTGTGGGGGTGATGGGTGTTTGCAGTGGGCATGCTTTGGTGATGGGTGTCCATGCTTTGGGGACGCATGCAGGGCTAGGTTTTGGGATGGGTGGGTTGTGATGGTGAGCCATTTGCAAGGAGTTGGTGTGATGGGGGTGGGGGTGAGGGTGGGGGTATGATTTGGCATGCAGGTGGGGTGGGGGGAATGAAGTAGTGGAGATTTGACTTACCAGAGTCCATTCCTCCGCCTACTCCTGCGAGGCCCTCAGAATGCAGGATGTGCAAGACTTCCTCCTCCCATGCTGTGAATTCTGGGGGAGTAGGTGGGGGTCCGCCGCCAGTCCACTGTACCGCGATGTTGTGCCTTGATACCATGGAACGCACCTTCCCCCGTAGGTCGTTCCACCGCTTCCTGATGTCGTCCCGATTGCGTGGATGCTGTCCCACAGCGTTGACCCTGTCCACTATTCTGCTCCATAGCTCCATCTTCCTGGCAATGGTGGTGTGCTGCACCTGTGCCCCGAAGAGCTGGGGCTCTACACGAACTATTTCCTCCACCATGACCCTGAGTTCTGCGTCAGAGAGCCTGCGGTGTCTTTGGGGTGCCATGGGGTGGTGTGGATGAGGTGAGGGGTGGTGTATGTGTTGTAGAGTGTGGTGAGTGTGGTGGTGTATGGTGTTTTGTGCGTGGAAATTGTGTGGGTGATGTTGTGATTTGCCTCTGTGTGATGGTCTACTCTATGCTGTGCTGTCTCTCTCTGTCCTTCAGTCGCAATTGTGGTCGTAAGGGTTTGTGGGTGATGTGGGTGTGTGTTTTATATTTAATTGGGTGTGTGGGAGTGGTGTGTGTATGTGTCTCAGGTGTGTGTATTTTGATTTGTCCAATGTGGTAGTGTTTTGTAAAGGTGTGTGTATTTTGAGCGCGGCGGTGTGTACCGCCAATGGAATACCGCGGTTGAAAGACCGCTGCGGGGATTTGTGGGTCGGAATGGCATGGGCGTATTTCTGTTGCCGTGACGGTGGAGGTTTGGTCATCGCCAGTTTTGCGCAGGCCGTTGCTGTGGCGGACTTTTGTTGATATTGGGTTTTTGGCGGTTTGCCAGTTGCGGGTCAGAATTACCGTGGCGGTTTACCGCGACCGCTGCGGTGTTATGGCGGTCTTCTGACCGGCGGTAAGCGCCTTTTACCGCCGAGGTCAGAATGACCCCCATAGTCTGACATTTTACCTTGGTCTGAAGGAATAGCAAATGTGTCAAGATAAAAAATAATAATAATTAAGGCATTTTATTGCTGACCTTCTAAATTCAGCATGATACTTTGAAGGTGCTGTAGCACCCCTTGCCCCCAAAATTACAGCGCTTATGGCATGTGTGAGGCAAAGTTTTGTAGATTTATAACTGATTATATTTCTGCCCTTTCTTCACTCTCCCTGTTCTTTGTTGAAAAGCAAGTTTTTCAGGCATAAATCATCATGGGCCTCATTGATTTGCTAACTTGGCCATATGACTTAAATTTTGTTTGATTGATGTATGTTGGAAAATGGGTTATTAGTAAGAGCAGGTACCTACATACACTTTGTAATAACAACACCATAATCACATATAAGGTCCAGTCAGTATCTCAGTAAATTAACCCTTGCTAAACCCTTGGTAGCTTGAATCATGAGCAGTCAGAATTAACTTAGGAGACAGATGTGTTAAGCATTTAATACCAACACACAATAACACTCGAATACCAATTTATACAGATAGGAAATATTTTTATCTTTAAAATAACACCAAATTGACAAAAGTCAAATTTAGGGAACTGGTTATATGAAATTTTAAAGTGCCTAAAAGTAAAAAGTGCCAGCCACCCATCTGGTCATGCCAGACCGCGTCAAAGTCAAAGTTTGAGGCTGACCGCAATGGAGCCTGGGTTGGATACACTGAGCGGTAGGCCTTGATCAAAATGTTATCTTTGCATTTAGTTCATTTTTAACTTTCTTTTTCTCTCATTATCAAGTGAGGCTCCTCATCAGGCTGTGTTGCGAGTGGTCGTTGTCAGCTTGGCTCAGCTTGAGGCCTTGGTTCTGGTTGTTGACGGGCAGCATTACGGAGCTTTTAGCTGGACGAACCTGAATTTTGCTGTTCGACGCCATGGACTTCACTCTCATCAACAGGTCAGCCTACTTATTGAGCTTTTTCATAACATTTCTCGAAGGGCCTTATTATGAGTCTGGTGGTCCCATGACGGGATCACCAAACTCACTAAGAGGATGCCACTGCTATGGTGGACGTACCTCCCATGAGCATATTACAATTTTCCCACCGGGCAGAGCGGCAAGAACATTGTAGTAAGGAGTTCCTGCCGGGTTGCCCGGTGGGAACTGTGCTACGATATTGGTCTTGGCTCCCTCAAGGAAGCCAAAATCAATACCACAGCACACAGCACCCTTAGAATGGGCACTGTCTGCAAAGCAGACAGTGCCCATTCCGATGGTGCTGGGCAGGGGGCCCCAACACTGGCTTTCCTCCTTCCTTCTCATGGCAGGGACCTCACCATGAGAAGGCTGGCAGAAAGCTGAGTTTTAATCAGCCAGGTGTCACTGAACTTAGTGCCGCCCTGGCTGAGTACAACTCAGACCATCATCAGACCATCAGGAACCATGTTCCTGGTGGAGATGATGGTCCTCTGGTTGTCCACCCGCTAGGGTTGTAATACGGCAGTCCGACCGTCCTGCAAAGCTGGCGGTCCTTGGACCGCCAGCCTCGTAATGAGGCCCTATATGTCTCCAAACTTCTAGATCTTCCTCCAGAAGGTCCTTTAGGGGTCTTGAAGTGTTCACAACATCAGTCAAGGTTCCCGAAGCTCAAAGTTGCTTCTTGGAGACCGGGCTCTTCTTGCAGGAGTTGATGCAGGGGGCTCTTGGTAGCTCCTTTGAACCTGTTGCTTACAGGGAATCCACTCCTCAGTCCTTTAGAAGCCAGACAAAGTTTTCTTTTGTGAAGCCCAGATGGTGCAGCAGGTGCAGTCCTTCAGAGCACAGTCTTTCTTGGTACAGACCAGGGGTTCTGCAGGACAGTTCTTCATCTTCCGATTTCTTTTAAAGGGAACCTTAGTTGCTGGGCAGCTCTCCCACATTTATACAGGTTTCTGGGCTGGCAAGCGGGGGCACTCCTGACCAGTGGGGTAGAGGGTGCCACCCTCTGTGATGAGGCTCTGTTTCTCAAAAATCTAAGATGGAGAAAATCTCTCCAGGAGTTTCTGATCTGTCTAAGCCCACCCGCAGATGTGGCTATCTTTTGCCTACAATGCCCTTCCAGCCCCTCTCTTAATTCATTTGCAGGGACTCCCATCTGGCTGAGGATATAGAAAGTGGGGGTGGGTCTGGGTCCTGTACTATCTGTCCTTCTCCCTTTGAAGACCAGTTTGGCTACCCAGCCCCCTTCCTGTAACCGCATCTGATGCTATGGATTTCCTTCCACTAGATATCTCCTTTGTCTTAGCTCAGGCCACTTCACACCTCATCAGACTAGCTTGGCTCAGCCTGTCAAAGGATGACCAACCAGAAGAGGCTGCTACAGGACTGATTTAGGATAACTTTAGGAGAGAGTTCTAAAACTTTTTTCCTTCAATAGTTATAATACAGCTATCCTTGGCAAGTTTTGGGATTTATTTTAACTATTAATATGACACTTTGCATGACTATTCTACCTCACTCCTGTCAAACATTAGACTTTATTAAAGTTTAAGAAAGACTTCCCATGTTAGCATATGGAGCTGGCACTGCTACTTTGGGGAAAACAACAGTGGCAGTTTTCACTAACCAGAACATATAAGACATTATTATAGTGTCCCTGTTTATTATTAGAATGCACCCTACCATTGGGGCACCTAGTGTAGACCTCAAGGGTGACTTATATGTCAAAATAAGTTAGTTTAAGATTTTAGATGTACTTTTAATTCCAAAGTCGAATTTGGATATAGTTGTATAGTTTGAACAGCCTGCAACAGGCAAGACAGTAGTGCACACTTGAGAGCATTAAATCCACTAGACCTCTATACCTACATGCCCTACCATATATTAGGAACTTACATGTAAGTTGTCAGAGCAAGTTGTAATTATGCCTAATTACCATGTACCTTTTAAACTTTTAAACTCCCTGGGCATGGTTAGCAGAGCCCATGGCCTAGTCAGTCAGTAACCACCAGTGTCAGTCAAAAAATGGATGTGATCAAGGCAAAAAGGAGGACCTTCTCACAATGTGAATAGTAAAAAATTATGCTGAGTGGAATGTTATCTAACAGTATGGAAGGAAAATGGGAACACAAGTACTAATGTGGAGAAGGGGACAGTCATATCTCATATCAAGATGCTAGGCTGTTTATTTCCCTCCTTCTTACTCTGAGCTTAAAGCCTTGCATCAAGGAGTCTCTCAGGGCTCCTTGCTTAGCCCCATGCTTTGCAACACTAAATTTTATGCATTGGGATATTTGATTCATTCTTCTAGTGCAGGTGTCTTGAACCAAATGTCACCAGTAGATCGTAGGTACACTTTAAGTAGAAGAAAGTAAAGGGAAAAAGACACTTTTTAAATAGAACACACCAAGGCTTGAGTTTCTTGCTCATGGTCTTCACACTGTGCCTTTCTCATGCCTGCATACTCCAGCTGGTTTTCTTCACACTGACTAATACACTGTCAGCTACTCAGGGGTGGGTCATGTTGCTTGGGCCCAGCATGTGAGGTGCTGTATTAGGCTCTGCCCTGCCATTTTGCAAAAGCATGCTCCCAGCCCTTCCAGCCTCATTCCTTGCTCTAACTGTTGAAATGAGGAGTGAATTTTTGCCTTGGCAGCAGGCTATTATTCTTATAATTCTAAAGTACTCAAATGACTAACCTCCATGAGAATGACAGAACGAGTCAGAGGGGCTCTATTTATGATAGCCTTCTACCACTTTATAATGAGCAACAAATGTTGCAGAAACACCTTAGCTGCCCCTTTCTTCATATCTTGCAACCTTTGTTTTCTTGTAACTATTGTAAGTAAGGTGCGATTAAGTACATGTGAAGGGCGATCTGAGTACAATCAATGGAAATAGGTGTTTGAAGGTTGGAGAAGGTTTTCACTCTGGGTGAGACAAAGCTGCATGACATTTCAAAATTTTGGGTAAGCCTAATGTGACTTTTCAATTTTTAAGTGTAGTTGTGTATGACATTTCAATGTTTCACATTACAGTTAAAGGGACACATATAATGAGCAGCAATGTCAAAAATTACAATGTCATTGTCTGAAAACCCACTGTTCAGTTCACTTTCTGGACCTGAAGAAGGACTCTCATAAGACTGCCTGCTTCTGTGGTGTGCTGTATGCTCCAAAACACTGTTTTGCTACACCTGGAAGGACTGTTTTGCTCCGTGGAGCCTGCCTTGAACCCTCAGAGGTCAATCCTGTTGCTTGAGCCCTGTTTCATCACTTGAACCCAGAAGTACCAGAGTGACGCTAAGGTCTAGTTGACTGGCCTCCTGATCAGAGCCTAATGGACAGAAAAACTACTAACCATATTGAACCCGAACATGACCCAGGCGGAGTGAGTCCTGTACCCTCAACTGGTGCCTCTCCAGTTCCCAGATAGACAAAATTAAAAATTTAGTACTTAGGAAATGTTTGGCAAAAAATTGCTCTAAGAACCGAGGGAAGACGTGGACCAACCCGCTCGTCTATCTGCCTAAGGTGCATCGCCAGTCAGTCTGACTTTGTAGTAGCTCCATCTATGTTATTCTCTGTAGCAGCAAATCCTGTTCAGCAGTCCTTCGTCAAAGTAATATCCTGCTTCCTGGAACTCTCATCAGTTACAGCCTTCTCCATCATTGCGCTGAAGATGTTCGACTTCCAAGAAAGGGACTAACCAAATGTAGAAATATTCACTGCAAATTTGCCCAGTGGCTCCCTGAGGTTGAAACATCCTCATTGGACATCACCTGAAGCCTTGCCCTGCTGAACTTCTACCTCCTTAGAACATTTTCCCCAAAACTTCTAAGCCCAAGGGCAAGCGCAGACTGGGTATAATTCACTTCTTGTATGCAACTGGCGCTCCATCATGTTCAGCCGTACTTTTCTAATTAACCCTGGTTCTACTGACTAGATTTGTATTGTTTTGTGTCAAATATTGTATTAAAATTTACTCTGTTTTCCTAAATTGATGGGGGATTTTTCTTGTGTTATGTTTTCACTTTATTACTGTTTATGTGCTGCATAAATACCTTTCACGTTGCTTCTAAGATAAGTTTGGCTCCAGAAGATAAAGCACATGCTAATTTAGTGACTTTTGTGGTTCACCCTGGCAGTAATTGTTCTGTTGCTTAACAAAGGTTAAAACCCCAGTGAACAAACAACCCAATTTCTCGCAACCATTGACAAGTGCACATTTATATTTCCATGCTATACAAAAGAACACGTTTTGTAGGGATCTTTTGCATTTTTGCATTGGCATGTTCCATTGTCATCCCAGTTTGAAGAGCACATTTGCATCCACTATATAAAAGATAATTTGTGATGCATGCAGTATCTTCTCTCATTAAGTACCGCACCATGTATGCACAGTTTTTGCACTTTCCTCTGTGAGCTCTCTTTCCTGATCAGGATTTCCCCATTGGCAGGAAGAGGCTGTGACTCTTAAAGTAGTATAGGGAATCCTATGAGCATACACTGTGTGCTCACCCTTTTTTGGGATATTTTGCTTAATGTACTCATGATTCATGCACATGACTAGCAGAGTGGTAAATAGCACATGTGCTGTGAAGTCAAAGCAGCGCTTCATAGGTAGTTGTTATAATTGCAACTGTGATGCTTTTTGATGTGTTAATTCTGCAAGAGGATAGGACGGGAACCCACAGACCCGCTTCATCAGTGGGCAAGGACTGCAGTAGGAATGTACATCCTTAGGTTAGTTGATAGAGAATTCACCCCTGAAGTAAACATTCAACTTCAACCTCCAACCCACAAGAGGTTAGTCTGGTCCCAACTGCAACTGAGTATAGGCCTGAAAATCAAAAGCGTAACAACAGATTGCTGATTTGGGGTATTTGACTTTGTGCAGTGAATCCATCACAGGCTATTATGTGAACTGATGTACAATTTACATGTTCTGGTGAATGCAACACAAAGTGGCCAAAACACAAAATGGTACTATTTGCACTATTTCATGGCCTTGTTGGTAAGTAAGGCAATGGTTGGTGCAAACACCTTTTAAGAACTTATTATCGAAGCAAATTTCTAGAGGTGGTAATGTATGACAAGAATGTTAGTTAATAGTTGTTGGCTGGCATTTTGTTGTTATGGTGCCTATTGTGTTGTTTTTTGTGTTCTTGTGTCCTTATCCCTTTGTGCTTTATTATTCGTATGATGCTTTTCAGTTCTACTGTTGGTTTTGTTTTGCATTCAGGTTTTTTTTTATTTATTTTCTTTTATTGTTAATAATACAGTATGGTACAAGGGCATTTGGGATCGAGGTCCCGGCATTTAGAAATAGTTATACATCAAAGATATTAGAAAATTAGAGAAATTGAGAAACGTATAAGACATTAAAATTTTGTCGTTCGTATTTCAAAAAACCTGAGGTACTGTTCCATTCCAGCATATAGTAGGAGAAGGGGGTTAAAGGAAATGAAGATAAGGGTAGAGGGTGGATTGTAACTGTTCAAACGGGAAGACAGGGAATTGTGTCATTGATCACCCAGGTAATAGGTGAGAAAGAGAAGGAGAGGAAATCAGATAAGTTGGCTAGTCAAACAGCAAGGGTTTTGGGCACGGGGTCACCTGATTCCCTGAGGGCACTAAGTAAGATTCTCGCTGCATCGGTGACCGAATTGGGACCAGGTCAGAGAGCGGTTGCTAGTGAGCTTTCGGCCAGGGTTTTTCACCTTGGGAAGAACACGGTGTCGCAGAGGGAGTGGTGGTTCTGGGTGGGGTGCTATCGTCCCCTTGAAAGGAAGGGAGCCCATACCTACATGAATATTTGAGCTTGATCTTGTAAGTTATAGATGATTCTTTCGTGTGCGGCAGTGCGGGTCCTGGCTATGATCCATTCCTCTGGGGTTGGAGGGGTCTCTGACTGCCAGTGGCGGAGTATGCAGATTTTTGCAGTGGCTAGTGCTGTGTGCAACAGTCTTTTGTGTGGTCTGGAGAGATCTGGTAGGGAGGTCGTATCTTGTAAAAGTATGAGGGCGGGGTGAGTGGTGATGGAAGTGACATTGATTCGGCCAAAGTGAAGCTCACAACATCCCAAAGTGGTTGAACTGTTGGACAGTCTGTCAGGATATGTTTTAAGTCACAAGATGTCTCTGGGCACCGCCAGCAGTTCGCGTGTGGGATGAGTCCTGTCCTATGTAATTTCGCTGGGAACCAATGCCAGTCATGTAAGACTTTAAGGAGGCAGAATTTCAAGCGTGCCTCCCGGGTGCCTCTGTCTAATGCCTCTAGGATGGCTTCCCAGTCATCTGAATCTAGGTCCTGTTGCAGACGGGTTTGCCACTGTAAGCGCAGTTTGTCCGAGAGAGGCTGGGAGTAGAGTCGTCGAATAATTAGATCATAAAGACCCGATATTACTCCCTTAGGTTGCCCCCATTGCTGCAAGTAAGCCACTATAGGTGAGGGCAGGGACCCCCGGAGGGAAGTTATATTCCCCCGGGAGATGCAATGCTTGAGTTGTAGATATCTCCATTCCTGATTCGGGTGGAGGCCGAACTCCTCCTGTAGCCTGGGGAAGGGTTTGAGCACGTCATTTTCCAGAACCTGAGAGTTCAGCGGCCAGTTGAGTACCTCGCCACCTATTCGGAGTCCACTGTTGCGCCATAAGGGCGCTTGAGCGTGTATGAGGGGGTGGACCCCAAACAGTCGGTGGGCCCTTCGCCAGGCTGCCCTTGTCGCCTTCAAAATAGGGTTCACCGAATTGGTGGATGGGAAGTCTTCACGGTAGGGTCCCCGAGTCCTTTGTTCGCCGACAGAAGTCATCTTTCCACTGCTATCCACAAGGGAGGGTCTGGTGTGTTTGATAGTGTGTTGGACAGTTGGGAAATTTGTAGAGCTAGAGAGTAGTGCTCCACCGATGGGAGTCCCATGTCCCCGTAAGAGCGTTGGGCTAGAAGTTTAGCTGGTGATAGCTGCGGTCGCATGGTGCCCACACAAATGATCTAATTAGTGCATCGATGCCTCGTAGTGTGGAAAGGGGCACTTGTAAGGGGAGAAAACCCAGGCTATAGGTGAAACGGGGCACTGTCACCATTCTAACCGCTTGCACTCGGCCCCACATGGAGAGGCTCAACTGGGTCCATTTTGCAAAGTCCATTTTCACCCGCATAATGAGGGGGTCAATATTGTCCGCCACCATGTGTGTCAGGCCTGGATTGACAAGCACTCCCAGGTATTTAAGGCGTTTTGGTGTCCAGTGGAATGGATAGCCTAGGAGTGCTGCCTTTGTGGTTACTCGTGATAGTGGGAGTGCCTCGCTTTTGTCCCAATTAATGCGGTACCCTGAAAGGGCTGCAAAGTCCTCGATTACCTCTAGCGAGGCCGGTATGGATTGTTCTAAGTCCGTGAGTGTTAAGAGGACGTCGTCAGCGTATAAGTATATTTTGGAGGTACCTTCGGATAATGGAAGGCCGGTTATGGAGGGGGAGGACCGAATAGCTGCAGCCAAGGGCTCCATTGCCAGCAAGAACAGGAGAGGTGAGAGGGGGCAACCCTGTCGTGTGCCCCTCCGGATAGGAAAAGGATCCGAGAGGAAACCCCTACAGTTGGCTCTGGCCGCAGGCTGGTCGTAGAGCAGTCGCACCATAGAGATAAATTTGCTGCCCAAACCAAATCTCTTCAGGGCCACAAACAGGTAGGGCCATTCTATGCGATCAAACGTCTTTTCGGCGTCTAAGGACAGGGCCAGCGCCGTCTCCGGTGAGTCCCTGGTAGTCCATAAGGTGTGACATAGGGTACGTAGATGGTTCCTAGAGGTGCGGGCCGGCACAAACCCCACCTGTTTATAGTGTATTAAGGACGGGATTACTTTGCATAGCCTGTTTGCCAGGACACTTGCTAGGATTTTGATATCCCCGTTTAGGAGAGAGATGGGTCGGTAGCTGCCACATAGTAAGGGGTCTCTCCCAGGCTTCGGTATGACGGCTATCGTAGCATTATTGGATATGGCCCCTAGTGTCTGCGTTTCGCTGGCTTCATTTAGGGCTTCGCATAGGATATCAATCGCCTCTTTCCCTACCCATTTGTAAAATTTTGCCGGGTATCCATCCTCCCCAGGTGATTTGTGATAAGGAAGGTCGGAGATGACTTTATCTATCTCCTGCCTACTTATTTCCCCTTCTAGTAAGCTACGACCCTCGTATGATAGGAAGGGAAGGTCGAGCTTCTCTTAGAAGGTGGCAGTCTGCGCCGGGCTAGTTGTTGTTTCCGGCGTGTAGAGGCACCTATAGAACAGGGCAAATTTGTTTCCAATTGCCTATGGATGAGTCAGTATTTCCACGGAGGGGGAGTGAATAGCCGGGATGGCTAAATTGGCTGTTCTTTGGCGGAGTTGGGCTGCCAGCATTCGTCCCGCCTTCTTGCCCTGTTTGTAGTGTCTCCCTTGGAGCCTCTGTAGTGCGTATTCAGCCTGAGTGGTGTACAGCTCATTAAGGGCCATTTGGGCACGCTCTAGGTTTCGGCGGCCTAGGAGGGAGGGGTGTACTGTGTATTGCCTGGTTAATCGGCGTATGTCGAGTTCTAGTGCCGCCTGTTGCTCTTTTCTTTCTTTATTCGCTAGTGCAGCATCTCGCATGAGCTGTCCCCGTATTGAGGCCTTGGCTGCGGCCCACATAATTCGACTTGAATCAACAGTGCCTAGATTGTCTTGGACGGAAGTGGTTGCATGATCTTGCAACTGCAACTTACCTTGGGGGGATCGGTAGCGATGGATCGCTTATCTCCAGGGTTTGCGGCCCGGAGATGCCAGGCCTAACTGGATGGCTACAGTGACTGGAGAGTGATCTGAAAGGCCTCCCTCGAGTATACCGTCCTCAAGGGTATGGGCCAGAAGATTGTGGGATAGGAGGAAGTAATCAATCTGGGATTGGGTACCATGCACCGGCGAGAGAAAGGTAAATTCTCTGTCTGCCGGGTGGGTCAGCCTCCAATGGTCGACTAGGCCATTGTCCGCGAGTATGTCAGTCTGTAAGGCTCTATCTGCATTGTTGCTTGTGTCCAGGGGCCCTGTTCTGTCCAGTGCTGCGTCTCTGGCTAGGTTCCAATCTCCTACTTTAACGTAACGGGATGCTTCCATCTCGGTCAGGAGCCGTTTAAGCTGTAGGAAAAAGAGGCGTTTGGGACCTGTTGGTGCAAAGACGGATCCCACACACAGTGTTGAGTCTCCGATCTTCAGTTTGGCAAATGCGTAGCGGCCCTCACGGTCAGTCCACGATCTGACGACCGTGAAAGGGAGGGTTTTACGTAAGAGGATCGCCACCCCGCATTTTCTTGGGGCATTCTCCGTACTGGATGAGGGTGGATTGCAACTAAACAGGACGGTACCCACCCAGTCACGCCACAGTTTATCAAATTCAAGACTATCTAGATGTCTCTCTTGTAATAGGGTGATGTCCGTCTGTTTAGAATTAAGGTAGGATAGGACTTTTTTCCATTTGATGAAGTGGGTGAGGCCGTTTACATTCCATGAGATAACCCGAAGAGGTACTACCAATGCTCCAGTCGGGTTGGGCATCCTTGCTTCCTGTATCAGCCCACCCGGGGGTATGAGAATGGGGAGGGTGGGATAGACTCTATTAACTGGGAAGGAGGGAACAACAGGTATGTAGAGTAATAAGGAGAATTAAAAAAAGAAAAAGGAAATAGCAAGTCAGTGGAGAGGAGAGAGGTTAGAGTAGAAAATAAAGGAAGGAGAATGGGACTCGAGTACCGGTATACGCGAACTTTAACCGGCGGGTCTAAAACCTAGGCCGAATGAGCATCGACACCTGTCCAGCGGGCCCTGCGCCGGGGAGGGAGGCGCCCACACGGCGCCCAGGCCCCCCACGTAGACGTCTCCAGTCATGCACGGGGAAGGTATGTTTGGGGGGGTAGGGCCACGCTGAGGGTACACGCTGCTCTCATGACAGTTTAAATCTGGAGGCGGAAATTTGTTGCACCTTCGAAGAGGGGGTGGGGGGAAGAGGGGGTAGTGGAGGGAGTGGGGGACAAAAAAGGTGCATGGCAAGTGTCTGTGAAGGTTTTTTTTTTTCTTTTGTTATTGGTTTTGTTTTTGTTTTTTTCGAGAAAGAGAGAGAGAAGAAGAAGCAAGGGCCGCATTTTAGCTGTATCCAGAGGAGGGGTAGGGGGGCAGGGAAAGATGCTGCTATCACAAGGATCTCACGCCATAGGTTGTTCTGAAGGGTTGCGGCATAATTTTACCCTGGGTCTTAGCACCTGTGGTCTACTCTGCTCTGCACCAACTCCCACTGTGGGCCCTCTACAACATCTATTGACAGACCAGAACCCAGAGCCCAAACCCAGTTCGAAATCTTCGAGCCCCACCCCAACTAGGACAAGCCAGTTATAAATGGGAGTATTGTGGCAATTCCCACTTTTCCTAGAGGGTATACTAGGCTGTGTATCCAGGTGGGGTCAGTGATATGGGATGGGTTGGTGTTACCAGAAAAGAGGGGAGGGGGGGAGGGGAGGAGCAAGAGCGGTCGGGAGCAATCAAAAACAATCACACAATCCAAACAGTTTAAGGCGGTCGAGGCCTACTAGAGGCAATGATTCTCAACGTTATAATGTCTTAAGGGTGTATGTGAAAACAGGTACTCATCTCTTCTCTTCATCTGGTCTCCTTCGCCATAAAGTTCCTGCAACGCCTCTACGACAGTCTATGGTTCATGACATCAAAGACCTATAGGGGAGCAGTGTCCGTCTTGGTTTCAGATAGAGGGCACCTAGGGTTTCAGAGGAGATCGGGATTTATCTCTGTCTGAAAGCTGTGTGTGCATCGCCACCGCCTGTAGTACTTGGCCCCTGTCGTCAAAGCTTTTTGTTAGTCTCTCCAAGTCTCTACCCCTGGCTTGGGAGTCTGTGGTTGATCTTCCATCAGTGTCCAGAACAGTTTCCGGTTGGCCCACTCCCCGGGTTTGGCTCTGTGTGTCTTGGGGGGATTGGACTGCTGATTCCATGGGTTGTGTCGGGTCATGTAGACCCTCTAGGAATGTTTTCAGGTCCTCTGGGTCGTAGAATATTCGTGACTCTCCGTTCTTGCTGATCCTCATCCTGGCTGGCTCGAATAGGCCACATTTCACATCCAGGTGGCGAAGGCGAGGGCAGAGAGAGAGAAAGGCTCTTCTTCGGTCTGCTGTTTCTTTGGAGAAATAAGCCGAGAGGCGGATTTCAAGGGAGCCTAACCGGAGTGGACCTTGCGTTCAAGATGTCTGTAACAGTTGGCGGGCCTGCCCATGTCGCAGGAAGCAGGCTATGATTGGGCGGGGGCGGTCTTTTCTGTTTTGTCTCTTGAGGCCAAGCCTATGCGATCTTTGAAATTCCAATGGGGGGTCAAATGTTGTGTCGGCTAGTTTGGGGAGCGTGTCCTGCAGGTAAGAGAGAATGTCTGTACCCTCAATGCCTTCCAGAAATCCGAGGAAGCGAACGTTATTTCTGCGGCTTCTGTCCTCTAGGTCGGTTAGCTTGCTGCGGAGGTGGAGGAGATCCTGATCTCTGTCAGTCTGTAAGGCCACTTGGCTTTCCACTGCCGCTACTCGATGGTCCAGTCCGGAGATTTGCGACTGGAAACCCGCTATCTCCAGGCGCTTAGATCTCGTCTCCAATGGTTAGCGCCACCATAGCATTGTCCATACATTCCAGTTTGCGTTCTACTGCCGATATCTCCTGCAGTAGGCGATCCATTGACACTCCTTGTGCGTCTTCTGACATGATGGCATGCAGGGGAGGTGGAGGGTTCGCGGTGGGGGAGTGTTTCTGTTGGCGCAGGGCTTCAGAGAAGAGTAGTTGACGGGCTGGCTTGCCCGATGCTTTACCCGCCGTCTTGCCTCTGGGCATTTCAGGTTTCCCCGTGCTGATGAAGGTCCGGAGGGTGTCCGTCTGTGTCTCAGTTAGGGCGACGAGCGTGGATGTGAGGGCAGCAGAGGGGGAAGGGTGGTGGGGGGGAGAGGGAAGGACTCTGATTAATCAGTAGATTCAAGCGGGTACCAATTGACCTCTTAGAGTGACCTCAGGGAGCAGGCGGCTCAAAATGTGAGCAGGGTGAAGATCTTGGTACTGACTCTGTGACAGGCGAAGTCCCACTGGGCCATGTCAGGACCCTGTGAGGGTGAGGCTTCCTGCTGCTCTCTAGCCCCCATGTTGGCTTGGGGCTCCGTGGATCCATGGAGAAAGAGGAGGGGTAAGGGGGGGAGAGGATGGGGTGCGCCGTCCCGGGCTGGCTTCCTGGCTGCTTGAAGGCACTAGTGTGGGTATCTCCAGGTATCCTCTCTTCTCTCCTACTCCCCCTCTGTCTATCACTCCCCTCTCCCTCTTATACTTTATTGTTCCTGTGTCACTACTATTGTCTTTGGTTACTCCCCACCTTTTTTGCATTGTTACCTGAGTCCATTGCGACTCTTGGGCATCCTTGCGCTCTGTGCCTTAGTGATTCTAACTTTGGCGGGGTTCTTAATGTCTTTTCACTTTTATTTTTAATGTATTATTGTTCCTTTTTTTTTTTGTCTCTTTTCCTATTTGGTTTTGTTTTCTTTTTTGTTTTTTGTCTTTTCTTCCTCTGATCCACTCCCCGCCGTTTTCCCTCCTTCACTGTTCATTACTGTGCTTCTCTTCTTCTCCTCCCCCTCGTCCTCCTCCTCGTTTACTCACCTCCCTCACCTACTTGTGCTCCCCCTCCTCACCGGCTCTGTCTCCGTTGACCTCGTGCCTCTGCCCTCCGTGGGGCTTCTGCCGCCCCCGGGGGCCTCCTTCGCTGGGTATAGAGGTAGGGGGTGGGGGCAGCTGTCCTCGTAGCTCTGAAGGTGGGGCCCCCAGTTTCCAGCCCAGCAGGGGAAGGGTGTCGGGGGGCTCCCTGCGCTCCGTCGCCCCCAAGGGGAAGGGGGGCACCGGGAGATGTGACACCAACGCCGGGCCTCCGCTTGTTTTAGCCTACGGCGCTAGTTAGTCCCACTCTCCCCCTCCGGCACTGATCGGCAAAGAAGGAAGGGTGGGTGGGGCCCCGGCTGCTCTTCGGCCTCAGAGACCGCGGCAGTGCCGTCGCGGAGGCGCAAACGTGAACGGAGGGGCGCGTCTCTCGCCCATGGTCCCCTCAGGAGGACGCGCCTCTCCGCGTCAGGGTATCTCTGCACTTGAGGCCGTGGCTTGAAATCCTGCTGCAGGCCTCAGTCTCATCCTCCTCGCTCCGCTCGGTGTCCTTGGGGAGGGCACGCCCTCGTGCCGCGAGCGCCGGTCTGCCGCCATCCCTGACCACCTTACGGATACCAGCTGTATTCGGGGGCCCTCTGGTGCGCCCCCAGCGCCGCCGCCCTTGTCGCACGGCCCGCCGCCGCACGGAGATCGGCTCATAGGCGGCCATCATGGATCGCGGCCAGACCACGCCCCCTTGCATTCAGGATTTGAATGTTTTGTTGGGTTGTGCTTGTTGAGTTTTACCTGTGTTGCTATTTTGCATTGTGTACGTTCCTGTGTTAATGTTTGTTGTTTACTTAAGTGATGCAAACAACTGCTTTTACTTTTCCAGCAAATGCACCACATGCCTTTAAAGTTCCTGCTACAAGCAGCCATTTACCCCTCTCTAAGGTGATAGTAGTGTTCCAGTTCTCTAACTATTTAACGCAAGAATCAGCCCAAACCTGTGGCAGAACTTGTCTTCTTTTAGCACTTCCATTGCTCACTTTATGTGATGTAGTTGAAACCTGTTAGTTTCCTCACTTGTCTTGTGGGTATGTAACCCATGGCTGTGGCAGCTCAGAAATTCCTCACTCTAGGCTTGATTCACAAAGGTAAACCTACAATTCTGTGTAAGTTTAATATTTTTTTGCTATTTACAAACCATGAGTTAACGTCTTAGCTGCTGGGCCTTTTTTGGTTATTTGGGGTGGTTCGCGCTTAGGCCTTCATAACTTATTGTCCACCTAAGCTATCAACGCCAAATTTGTGTCCATTTTTTCCAACATCCTAAGGATTCCAGAGTTTGTGGGTTCCCCTGGAGGAGACCAAGAAATTAGCCAAAATACACTTTTTCCTCACATTTCAGAGACAGAAAGTTCTGGAATCTGAGAGGAGCCACAAATTTCCTTCCACCCAGCAAAATGGCCCCAAGGGAAACCCTACAACTACTAAAAAAAGTATTGCCGCCACAGGGGGTCGCCCTGCCCACGGGCGACACCCTGTCAATTTCTTTATTTTCCTTGTTTAAAAATAAAAAATTAGCCCGTGGGAGGGCACGATCGAGCGCAATTTCCGAGGGGGCCGATCCCCCCCAAGTGAAATCCCTGGTGTCTAGTGGTGCTTCCTGGCCCGCAATCGCAGCTGAGTCTCCCCTTTCATCCGAAGCCTTCCCGACCGTCGGGAAGGCTGTTTAGGGCCGTTTTCCACATTGGCCACTTCCTGCTCCAGTGGGGAAAACAACAATGTTCCCTTTGTGTCACTGTCTAGTGTGAGGTGCAACCAGCCCAACTGTCAAACTGACCAGGGAATACACAAACAGGCAGAGTGACAGAAATTGCAAAAGCATGAAAATGCTCACTTTTTAAAAGTGGCATTTTCAAACACACAATCTCAAAGTCAACTTTACTAAAAGATGTATTTTTAAAGTGTGAGCTCAGAGACCCCAAACTCCACATGTCCATCTGCTCCCAAAGGGAATCTTCACTTTAATCAGATTTAAAGGTAGCTCCCTTGTTAACCTATGAGAGGGACAGGCCTTGCAACAGTGAAAAACAAACTTAACAATATTTCACTGTCAGGAAATATAAATCACATTACTATATGTCCTACCTTAACCATACACTGCACCCTGCCCTTGGGGCTACCTAGGGCATAGCTTATGGGTGTCTGACATGTAAGAAAAGGGAAGGTTTAGGCATGGCAAGTGGGTACACTTGCCAAGTCGAATTTACAGTTAAAACTGCACACACAGAAACTGCAATGGCAGGTCTGAGACATGAAAACAGAGCTACTTATGTGGGTGGGACAACCAGTGCTGCAGGCCCATTAGTAGCATTTGATTTACAGGCCCTGGCACCTCTAGTGCACTTTGCTAGGGACTTACTATTGAATCAAATATGCCAATCATGGAGAAGCCAATTACATACACATTTTTAAAAGGAGCACTTGCACTTTAGCACTGGTTAGCAGTGGTAAAGTGCCCAGAGTAACAAAAACAGCAAAATCAGAGTCTAGCACACATCAACAACCTGGGGAATAGAGGCAAAAATTTAAGGGAGACCACGCCAAGGATGAAAAGTCTAACATGTGCCCCCCCCCAGCTGAAAGTGGGGAGCAACTACCCAACCTCATGGGAGTTCTCATCACTAAGGCGGAAGAACCTGGAGAGACCATCAGCATTGGCGTGCTCTGTACCAGACAGTGTTCCACCGTAAAGTCCATCCCCTGTAGGGAAATGGACAACCTCAACAGTTTTGGATTCTCCCACCTCATCTGCATTAACCATCTGAGGGGCCTGTGGTCGGTCTGAATTCAGAAGTGAGTCCCAAACAAATAGGCCCTCATTCTGACCCTGGCGGTCAAAGACCGCCAGGGCGGAGGACCGCGGGAGCACCGCCGACAGGCCGGCGGTGCTCCAATGGGGATTCCGACCGCGGCGGTAAAGCCGCGGTCGGACCGGCACCACTGGCGGGCTCCCGCCAGTGTACCGCCGCCCCATTGAATCCTCCACGGCGGCGCAGCTTGCTGCACCGCCGCGGGGATTCCGACCCCCCCTACCGCCATCCAGATCCCGGCGGTCCGACCGCCGGGATCCGGATGGCGGTAGGGGGGGTCGCGGGGCCCCTGGGGGCCCCTGCAGTGCCCATGCCACTGGCATGGGCATTGCAGGGGCCCCCGTAAGAGGGCCCCTACATGTATTTCACTGTCTGCTGCGCAGACAGTGAAATACGCGACGGGTGCAACTGCACCCGTCGCACAGCTTCCACTCCGCCGGCTCGATTCCGAGCCGGCTTCATCGTGGAAGCCTCTTTCCCGCTGGGCTGGCGGGCGGTCTGAAGGCGACCGCCCGCCAGCCCAGCGGGAAAGTCAGAATTACCGCCGCGGTCTTTCGACCGCGGAACGGTAACCTGACGGCGGGACTTTGGCGGGCGGCCTCCGCCGCCCGCCAAGGTCAGAATGAGGGCCATAGTGTCTTAGCTTTTTCAGTGTCCAGACCACAGAAAACGCTTCACATCCTATGGCACTCCACCTACGTTCCCTGGGTAGGAACCCCCTACTAATGAAGGCAGCGGGTTGATCTAGGCCCTCTTCATTAAGCTGTGAGAGTACTGCTCCAATACCATGCTCTGAGGCATCTGTTTGCACAATAAACTCCTTGTAGTAGTCAGGTGCCTTCAGCACAGGTGCTGTGCACATGGCAGCCTTCAGGGCATCAAAAGCATTCTGGCAAGCCTCTGTCCAGATCACTTTCCTGGGTTGCTTCTGAGAAGTCAACTCAGTTAAGGGGGTAACAATGGTACCATATCCCTTAACAAACCTCCTGTAATATCCTGTGAGACCTAAAAAGGCTCTCACTTCGGTCTGGGTTTTGGGAGGCTCCCAAGCCAGAATTGTATCAATCTTAGGCTGTAGGGGTGCCACCTGGCCACTCCCCACCTGGTGTCCTAAGTACACCACCGAACCCTGCCCTATTTGCACTTTCTCACCTTAATAGTGAGGCCTGCCTTCTGCAGGGCCTCTAACACTCTCCAGAGGTGTTGCATGTGGAACTAAACACAGAAATTTCATCCAGGTAGGCGGCACTGAACTCATCCAGTCCTGCCAGCACCTGGTTGACCAACCTCTGAAAGGTGGCAGGGGCATTCTTCACCTCAAATGGCATCACTTTAAATTGAAAGTGCCCATCTGGTGTAGAGAATGCTGACCTCACGTTGGCCCCCTCAGTTGAGGCAATCTGCCAGTACCCAGATGTTAAATTCAAATGTACAGAGGTACTTGGCAGCTCCCAACCGATCAATGAGCTCATCAGCTCGGGGAATGGGGTGTGCGTCAGTCTTGCTGACCGCATTGAGTCCCCGGTAGTCTACACAGAACCTGAGTTCTGGAGTGGCACCAGGTGCAGCAGCTTTGGGGACCAATACCACCGGGCTGGCCCAAGGACTACTGGAGTGCTCAATAACCCCTAGGGTAAGCATTTTGGACACCTCATCCTTAATGCATGCCCTGACCCTGTCAGTCACCCTGTAAAATTTCTGTTTAATAGGTGTACTGTCCCCAGTGTCCACATCATGTGTGCACAAGTGTGTGACTCTTGGGATCAGGGAAAACAGTGAGGAAAACTGCCCCAACACGTGGCGACAGTCACCTTGCTGCTCCTCAGTCAGGGAGGGGGAGAGGCTCACTCCCTCCACTGACCCATCTTTTTCTCCTGCAGACAGGAGGTCAGGAAGAGGCTCGCTCTCCTCCTCCACCCCATCATCTGTCGCAAGGAGCATTGACAGCTCAGTCCGCTCAAAGTGTGGCTTGAGGTGGTTGACATGCAGCACCCTTAAAGGGTTCCTTGGAGACCGCAGGTCCACCAGGTAGGTGACTTTGCTCTTGCGCTCCACCACCTCAAATGGCCCAGTCCACTTATCTTGGAGCGCCCTAGGCTCCACTGGAACCATCACCCTCTCTTTCTGACCAAGTTGAAACTCAACCAGAGTGGCGTTCCGGTCCTATAACCGTTTCATATCCTCCTGGCTTGCTTCTAGGTTCTCCTGAGCGAGACTCCTGGAGCGGGCAGTCTGGTTTCTTAAAGCCAGCATGTAGCTAAATACATCCTGGGGTGGTTTACAGGAGCTTTCTCCAAAGCTTCCTTCACCAGACTCAAAGGTCCCCTCACAGGGTGGCCATAGATGAGCTCAAAGGGGCTAAAGCCAAGTCCCTTTTGAGGAACCTCCCTGTAAGCGAACAGAAGGCATGGCAAGAGGACGTCCCACTTCCGCCTCAAGGCCTCTGGCATGCCCATGATCATGCCTTTCAAGGTGCGGTTGAATCTCTCAACCAGACCATTACCTTGGGGGTGGTAAGGGGTGGTGAACTTGTAAGTTACACCACACACCTTCCACAGAGACTTCATATATGTAGATATGAAGTTGTTACCCTTATCAGATACCACTTCCTTGGGGAACCCCATGCGGGTGAAAAACCCCCATCAAGGCACGGCCTACCACAGGGGCAGTGACGGTCCTTAGAGGAATGGCTTCTGATACCTGTTGGCATGGTCCACCAAGACCAGGATGAACCTGCTGCCCTTGGCTGTCTTGGGATCCAGAGGCCCCACAATGTCAATACCAACCCTTTCAAAGGGGTTACTAACTACCGGAAAGGGTTGGAGGGGCGTCTTACATTTCCCCCCACTCTTGCCACTTGCCTGACAAGTTTGGCAAGACCTACAGTAGGTATCAGAGTGCTTTCGCATTTGGGGCCAATGAAAATGGGTGACAAGCCTGTCAAAGGTCTTGCCCTGCCCCAAGTGTCCAGCTAAAGGCACATCATGAGCAAGACTCAGTAGGAAGGCCCTAAAGGACTGGTGTACCACCAGCACACGGGCTGACCCAGTCTCAGGAACCTTAGGATCGTTATACAGGAGGCCATCCTCCCACTAGATTAGGTGTGATCCTGGCTCCTCGCCAGCCGCCTGGGCTGCAGCCTGCTGCCGCAGCCCCTCTAGAGTAGGACATGCCTTCTGTGCCTCACAGAATGCCTCTCTGGTGGGCCCCCCTTCCTGCTGCCACTGCAACAGCTCAGGGACCTCCCCCAGTTCAGCCACATGTTCCCCTGTAGGCTCTGGGGCATCACCCTCAGGTTCTGCCTCCTCCCGGACTGTGGAAACTTCAGGGGCCGGTTTCCCGTGCCCCGTGCCCCCTGCCCTTCTTCTTCTTGGCGGTCCCCTAGGCCACTGTTTCAGGCTCCAGGGGCTCTTGATCAGCCTGACGGGCTGCCATTGACCGGGTGGTTACGCATACCCACCCAGGCAGACCCAACATCTCCAAGTGAGACCTGTGTTCCACCTCCTTCCAAGGGGAATCCTCCAGGTCATTGCCTAGCAAACAATCAACAGGCATGATTGGACTCACAACTACTTTCAAGGAACCTGAGACCCCACCCCATTCAAAGGGAACCTGCACCACTCTGCACAGGCGCTCTGAGTTGTCCACTGCAACTACTTGGTGAAGTACCTGGGGATCTATCTGCTCTTCAGACACCAGCTGACTCCTCACTGTAGTCACACTGGCTCCTGTGTCTCTCAGAGCCTCCACCCTCAGTCCATTAATGGTCACTCACTGCCTATACTTCTTAGTGTTTTCAGGCACTAGGGTTCTCTGGACCATCTCACTGTCCCCTAGTGAGACAAGAGTCATTTCAGCTGGTTCCCACCCACCTGAAACCAACTTCTCCCCAAGCGCTATACTGGCCAAACGCTGGGACGGTGCACCAGTGAGTGCCGGTGTACTTTTGGGGCATTTGGGGCCCCCCTCACATGACCCACCTGGTCACATGCATAGCAATTACGTGGGGACCACCTGCCACTGGCTTCCCGTTGGAAAACCATGGTTTCTTCTCACTCGGGGGTTGGGAATCCTTACCCTAGGAATCAGTTTGGGGCCCTTTAGAGAAGTCACCCCCTTTCTTCTGAGAGGGACCCTGCCCACCCTTGGCATGGTCTCCCCCATACCGCCTTTGGACCCTGGTGCTCTCCCAGCAGCCCGCTTCCTGCGCAAGCTTCCTAGGATCAGTCAGCTTGCTGTCAATCAGGTGCTGGCGCAGCTCTGGAAAACATAAACTGTACAAGTGCTCCCAAGCAATCAGATTCTAAAGCCCCTTATACGTAGTTATGTTTACTGCCCTTCACCCAACCATCCAGTGACCTGCAAAAATAATCTACACATTCCAACCATGTTTGGGATTCCTTTTTTTGTAGGATCTAAACTTATCCTTATACTGCTCAGGGGTGAGACCATACCTTGTGAGTAGGGCATCCTTCATGATAGCGTAGGTGAGATCCTGAGCATCCCCTAAGGCTGTCAGTGTATCCCTCCCCTCTACCTCAAAATGCTTCCACAGAGCCGCCCCCCAATGAGCTTCAGGGACCAGATTCATGTGGAGAGCAGACTCATACCCCTTGAACCACGAGTATATGTCATCCTCCCTCTTGTAATCTTTCACAAGATCATTTGGTATGTGTACTCTTCTTTCAGGCTGCACTGTAGTAATGCTGCCACCATCTCTACTAAACTGGCTCCTATGATCTAACTCCTTTAAGTTAAGCTCATGAGCCAGCTGCATCTTCTTCTCCTCAAGGGCTGCTTGCCTCTCCTCCCTCTCCCTTTCCCACTCCATCTTTAGGCTGAGCTTTTTCAGCTCCAACTGGTACTCCCTCTCTGCCTGTCTGTCTTGTAACTCTTCAGGGGTCACACCCTTGCAGGACACACTGCTACCTGCCCTAGAGACTCTCTCCCTGGGTATAACAGGTCCACCCACTATACCATTGTTAATGGATTGCCCCTCTCCCTCCTCATCTTCCTCCTCCTCTGTGTGCTCCTCAGCTTCTGTGGCTGTCACCCAGGCCCTCAGCGCCTTTTGCAGCTCCTCCTTCTTGGATGAGCTCTTAATGGGACAGTCAAAACTTTTACAAAACTGCTTCAACTGAGCCTTTGTATGGCTCTTTAATTTCTCTAGGTCAAAAGCAGCTTCAACTGGTGCATCTCCAGATTGAGACATGAGGAGAGGTTTAAGCGCAAAGTTCCAAAGGCAGAAAAACAAGTTCCCAAATGAAGTTCAAGAAAAGTAAATCAAGGGATCCGCAAAAATGGAAGTAGAACAAAAGCAGTCCCAAAGAGAATAAGCAAAAATCACAAGACAAGCAGTATGTGGTCACGCAGTGGTCTGAGATCAGAACAGTAGTGTACACTTAATCACTGTTTGTCAAGTACAAATACAAGTCCAAATCCCAACCGCTGATCACCAATGTTAGAAATGGGGTCTTTAATTGACAGTCAGGTTACCCCCTGTTCAAGCAAGGACCCTCACTCTAGTCAGGGTAAAAGAGAATCACCCTCAGCTAACCCCTGCTTACCCCCTTGGTAGCTTGGCAGAGCAGTAGCCTTAACGTCAGAGTGCTAGGTGTAAAGTATTTGTACCAACACACACAGTAACTCAATGAAAACACTACAAAATGACACAACACCAGTTGTGAAAAATAGGAAATATTTATCTAAACAAAACAAGACCCAAACGACAAAAATCCGACATACACAAGTCAAGTTATGAATTTTTAAAGATGAAACTAAAAAATAGCGCTTAGAAACACAAAATGCTTAGATGAGGTGTTAACACGGCCTCGTGACAGAGTTGTTCCCAACAAGCCGACACCAGCGGCGCCGGACACAGAGTCACGTAGACCCCCAAGTACAGTACCTTTGGTGAAGAGTGAAAACGAGTCGATGCACAAAGTTGGGGATCGCGGCGTCGGTGCGAAATGTTGAATCCTTGCACTTCGAGCGGCGTCGTTCACGACGTGGTGCGGCAACTTCCACGGAGTCGCGGTCTTCAGTGGGGCTGCAGCGGCGTCGGGCCTGTGAAGATCATCACGTTCCAGCGAAGATCACGGAGTTGGTTGCAGGCGACGTCACCGGATTCGGCAGCGGCATCGGTCCGAATTCGTCCAAAGTCAATTTTCTTGGATTTCCCCCAGCTTTCCTTCCCAGGGCCCGGGAACTGGATAGGGCACCACTTGTCAGAGCAGGAGTCTCTCCAGAGACTCCAGGTGCTGGCAGAGAGAAGTCTTTGCTGTCCATGAGATTTCAAACAACAGGAGGCAAGCTCTAAATCAAGCCCTTGGAGATTTCTTCACAAGATGGAAGGCACACAAAGTCCAGTCCTTGCCCTCTTACTCTGGCAGAAGCAGCAACTGCAGGATAGCTCCACAAAGCACAGGCAGGGCAGCACTTCTCCTCATCTCTTCAGCTCTTCTCCAGGCAGAGGTTCCTCTTGTTTCCAGAAGTGTTCTTTAGTCTGTGGTTTTGGGTGCCCTTCTTATACCCAATTTCTCCTTTGAAGTAGGCCTACTTCAAAGTAAAGTCTCTTTGGAATGTGAAATCCTGCCTTGCCCAGGCCAGGCCCCAGACACTCACCAGGGGGTCGGAGACTGCATTGTATGATGACAGGCACAGCCCTTTGAGGTGTAAGTGACCACTCTTCCCCTCCCTCCTATCACAGATGGCTCATCAGGAAATGCAGACTACCCCCCAGCTCCCTTTGTGTCAGTGTCTAGTGTGAAGTGCAACCAACCCAATTGTCAAACCGACCCAGAAAGGTAATCCACAAACAGGCAGAGTCACAGAAATGGTTTAAGCATGAAAATGCTCACTTTCTAAAAGTGGCATTTTCAAGCACACAATCTTAAAATCAACTTTACTAAAAGATGTATTCTTAAATTGTGAGCTCAGAGACCCCAAACTCCACATGTCCATCCACTCCCAAAGAGAATCTACACTTTAATCAGATTTAAAGGTAGCCCCCATGTTAACCTATTAAGGGACATGCCTTGCGACAGTGAAAAACTAATTTAGCAATATTTCACTGTCAGTCAGGACATATATAACATATTACTATATGTCCTACCTTAACCATATACTGCACCCTGCCCTTAGGGCTACCTAGGGCCTACCTTAGGGGTGCCTTATATGTAAGAAAAGGGAAGGTTTAGGCCTGGCAAGTCGGGACACTTGCCAAGTCGAATTTACAGTTAAAACTGCACACACAGACACTGCAATGGCAGGTCTGAGACATGATTACAGAGCTACTTATGTGGGTGGCACAACCAGTGCTGCAGGCCCACTAGTAGCATTTGATTTACATGCCCTGACACCTCTAGTGCACTTTACTAGGGACTTACTAGTAAATCAAATATCCCAATCATGGATAAGCCAATTACATACACATTTTGTAAAGGACCACTTGCACTTTAGCACTGGTTAGCAGTGGTAAAGTTCCCAGAGGAACAAAAACAGCAAAATCAGAGTCCAGCACACATCAACAACCTGGGGAACAGAGGCAAAAAGTTAAGGGAGACCACGCCAAGGATGAAAAGTCTAACACTTACTAGTAAATCAAATATGCTAATCATGGAAAACCAATCATCACCAATACAATTTGCGCAGTGGTAAAGTGCGCAGAGGCAATGAACCAGCAAAAACAGAGTCCAGCATACCATAACAACAGGAAGTCAGAAGGCAAAAAGACAGAGGAAACATGCCAAAGGATGCCAACATCCTTCAAATAATGGTCGTCACATAATTGTTATTCCTAGTGGTCAATCCCTTAAACAAGTCTTGTGGCGGCTTGATATAGCAATGGGATTGTAAATGTTGGTATATTCAGTTTTGCATTCAGCTTTCTGGAAAAAGTACCTTGTGCAGCAGTTGCACTGCCAGGTTGAATGCTGCTTTTGGGATTCTTCTGGTTTTTCCTAGTGGCCCATCATAGTTGCTTTTTGTGCTTGCTTGTGAGGGCATGTCGAGCCTTGTATTTTTCTGATATTTTATTTAGAAGGTGACACGTATAGGGTAACCATCAATTCTCCTTACAGGTTGACACAAACCTTTGTCTCAGATAGGAGTGTGATAATGTCTTAACAAACAACATTAACAATATTAAATCAAAAAACATCGATTTTAAATTTGGAGTCAGTAATTTATAAGTACCAGGACCAATGTGGCCATGGATCACCACAGTAATTTAGTAAAATTCAAACATTTATTGCCCTTTAGATTAACAGAGCTAAGATCACGTAAGTCAAACGCAAGACCAAGTGATAAAAGTACAAAAGTCACACAGGCTGACCAAATCTTCGGAAGAATCTTAACCTAGGGTGAATATTTATCATTAAACATTCAAGAACCACAATGCAGAATAACAACAAAAATAGATGAATGATAGAAATGGAATACATTTAGTTATTGCAGATGAATTATTGACAGTCAAATTACATAAAACAGTCGAAATTAGATTTTGTCATCCCTGATTATTACTCTAATTCGATAAGCATGTTTCGGCTCCATGCAAAAAGAAAAAAAAAGACAGAAATGAATTTAGAAAACATCTGACTGTGGTGCAAACCAAAATTAGTGGTTGGATTTTCTGAAGAGAGAAAACATAAAAGTCTGCAAGGAAAACAAATGCACATTTGGTTATACTGCTCCTTAATGAATCAGCAAGCAGCGATGTCTTCATCAGTGGAGCATCTTCTGGTCTTCATAGGCCAATGGCATAACAGGGAATAGTTCAGCAATATTTGAACTTAATGCATCTGAACTGACAGAATTATAGACAAGGACAGAAAACGCATCTAAACAGCGCTGAGGTTAAAGAACTTCTACATACTGCTAAGAGCTGAAAGGAACTGAATTTACATCATCTAAACTTTGCTATATTAAAATCCTAGAAAGCAACTAGCTAAGTTTATACCCATCAGACTATGGGGTGTTTTAGTGTTCAACCAATACATTTTAATCCACGTTTCAGAAGTATCTTTCTTCATTTTCTGCACCCACGATTGGCTCATCTTCTGTTGCTTCTGATCACCAGTTTCATCTCACAAATTACATTCAAACAGTGGAGAAAAACATTACATGAGCTTCCTGCCAAAAAACTAAAACTCAAGCAAGTGCAAGTAATGAAACATGAAATACAGCATTGAGCACTGAAGTCTGTTGTTTAGTTTGTACATTATTATCTCATCACAGGAAACAAATGCTGCAAGCAAAGAGCACAACTTTTCCACAGTGTGCAAGCCGCATAGGATGCTTGACGAAAACATTATTTTGCAGTATTAACACTTTTAAAACATTGTCTCCGGAAAATTACTAAAATGTGAGGCCTTTTAAAACCAATGCTAAAACTTGAAGAATAAAACATGTCTTAATATTTAAACTATTAATCCTTTTACTACATATTAGTATTCATTTTAGGACGTTTAAATGTTATTAAACAAAATACATTTTCATTAGACATTATACTCTCATGTTAATAAACATTGTTTATGGTGTCCATAATATCAGTTACACATTTTTATTTTACTAATACATGATTTCAGTTGCGCCTTTTAATACATGTAATTTCATTATGTTTAAGTGACACAATTTTTATTAATAATGTTTTCACTCTAACACTTGTTTGTGGGTCTCTACAGAATTCTGCTCCTGACACTTCGTTCTCTTGGCTGTGCAATTTTTTTCTTTTGACTTCTTCTGTTTTTGAGGTACATTATTGCCTCCCATATTAGATGGGTTATTTTATTATTACAGTTAGAATTTTGGTGTGGAGTTTTGCTTTTGCTCGCATAGCTCTCAGGTTATGCTGTACATATGAGTGAGGGTTTTGGAGATAGATTACAATGGCTGGGAACCTTACCATAATGGACTGAAGGTCTGCTTTCCCAAGTTGCATATTGCCCCTTTTGTTCTGTGTAGATGACTGGTTGTCATGAAATTGTCTGATTATGGTTCCCTGGTGCCTTTGTGAGATTATTGACTTCTGATCCAAGAATTATTACCCTGATGGCTGCTTGGGGATGATAGATTGTTTGGTCAGTCTCCATCTTTCCAAGATTGCTTGAATCTTTGAAATTAGGTCCTTTTCCATTTTCTCTTGCTGAACTGGCCTGAGATCTCTTTGAAATACGCCTTGCCTTTTTCTCCTTGTGGTGGTACATACTGTGGTATTGATTGCTGGTAGTGTTTTAATGTTACAGAGGACATGCCCTTTTATTCATTGCTGTTATTTCCCTGGGACAGCTCTACTGTCTAGGATAGTCCCATCTGAGACTTACTGTTGTGTCCCAGGTTCCACATACTTCTGGAGCCGTCACAGGGTACCTCTTTGTGTATTTCTCCTCTGTAGATATGTCATTCTTTGAGACCTGACGTTTCACCTGGATCGAGCTTACTTCATGCCTTTCCATTGCGGTATGTTGTACTTGTATCCTTGCTGTGGTGCTGTGTATTTGGTTGTCAAGTGTTGATATTTTTCTGTTATGGCACATTTCAAATTTGTATTTATTAGGGTTTCCGGTGATACTTTCTGTTGTGTGCAAGTGGTTGAGCATGGTGGACTGGAATAGAACTCTCTCAGTTTGGTCAGTCCGTACTGTCCCATTGCAGCTTGCTGCCTATTGGTTTTAATTCTTTCCTTCAAATCAAATCATAAATATTTATAAAGCGCGCTACTCACCCGTGCGGGTCTCAGGGCGCTAGGGGGAAGGGGTTACTGCTGCTCGAAGAGCCAGGTCTTGAGTAGTCTCCGGAAAGCGGAGTGGTCTTGGGTGGTCCTGAGGATGGTGGGGAGGGAGTTCCATGTCTTGGCCGCCAGGTAGGAGAAGGACCTCCCACCCGCCGTGGTGCGGCGGATGCGAGGGACGGCGGCGAGAGCGAGGTTGGCGGAGCAAAGAGGACGGGTGGGTGTGTAGAAGCTGAGGCGGCAGTTGAGGTATTCGGGTCCCTTGTTGTGGAGGGCTTTGTGTGCGTGGGTGAGGAGTCGGAAGTCGATCCTCTTGTTGACGGGAAGCCAGTGCAGGTGTCTCAGGTGGGCGGAGATGAGGCTGTTGCGGGGTATGTTGAGGATGAGGCGGGCGGAGGCGTTTTGAATTCGTTGCAGACGTTTCTGGAGTTTAGCGGTGGTTCCTGCGTATAGGGTGTTGCCGTAGTCCAGGCGGCTCGTGACGAGGGCGTGGGTCACGGTCTTTCTGGTTTCCTTTCACCTTTTAGCTTTGCTCTGCACCAGTCGGAAGAGATTGCTGATGGAGGGAGCTGGCATTGCTTTGTAGAGACTGTGATTCACTATTTCATTTTCCTTTCCAGTTAGTCTTGAATTGTTTTTGACTGTCTGACCGAGTCAATTCTAACCATTGAATTATTTTTGTAAATTGCCTATGCATTTTTCACTGCCTTTGCCAAATTTTGCTTATTTTCCGCTATGTGGCCCCCGTTACTGATACAACTCGTTTTGGAATCACAAATTGCGAGTCGCAAAACAAAATGTAAAACAAGGTAAAGCACACTGCTTGCGATTCCCAGTGGGTTAGCAAAGTCCTACCTCATCAATATTCCATGAGGTGTGTCACAATTTACGACCCCATTGGGAAAGGCTGCACTCACAGGGATGGTGGCCTGCTGAGGACAGAAGACCACTTTGTCTGTGACTGCTTTTTCAATAAAGCATGTTTTTTTTTTAATGCATCTTGTTTTCCTTAAAGAAATTTGGGATGCATTACAAAAAAAAAAGAAAAGTTTTTTCTTTTCATTTTTTTAGAGTAGGCAGTGGTCCATGAGACCACTGCGTGGTCTGAAAAATGTTGTGCCCCCATTCCCAAAGAGGAAGGGGTCCCTTGGGGATCCATTCCAGTTTGCAAATGGTTACCACCAACTTGAATGTTGTGTGACTGCCTTCATGGTTGCAAAACAATTGTACATACCATTCAGATTCAGTATTTGACGGGATGCCTTGAACATGCCCCTTCCTCATACTGACTCGCAAAAGAAAAGTGCGGGGCCAGATGTATGACCTTTTGTTTTGCAACTCACAATTTGCGATCTGTTTCGGAATCTCAAATTGTGGGTCGCAAAACAAAATGTACAACAGTGCTAAGTACACTGTTTGCGATTCCCAATGGGGTCGCAAATGACCTACCTCATCAGTATTCATGAGGTAGGGCACAATTTGAGACCCCATTTGGAATGGCCACACTCACAGAGATGGTGGCCTTATGGGGATAGCAGACCACCAGGTCTGTGACTGTTTTTAAAATAAAACAGTGTATTTTTTTTCAAAGCAGCCCGTTTTCCTTAAAGGAAACCAGGATGCATTTGAATCAAAAAAATTAAATGTTTTCTTTTCATTGTTTCAGAGTAGGCAGTGGACCTTGGGGACCCCTTCCCGTTTGAGAATGGGTTAACACCACTTTGAAACTGGTGTTAACTGTGATTGTTTTGCGACTGCATTCACAGTCGCTAGACAATCATACATACCATTCCGATTCGGTATTCGGAAGGGACGCCCTTAAAACATCGCTTCCTAATATCGAACTGCAAAACCCAAGTTACCAACTCGCAATTTGGGCTTTGTACATCCCAAAAAAACATGCACAAACGAGCAGATTGTGCAAACTGGCCCATTTGCGACTAGAAAAATCCTTTGTACATGTGACCCGTGATTCAGTAACAAGTTAATGAATCACATTTTGCCTTCTGTACATGGCAAAATGCATTTTATAGGTCGCAAACTGGAACAAATGGTTCCTACATCTGACCCTTAGAGTAGAGAGAACAACCCCACAACTGTGTATGAACTGCTTGACAGTTTGATAACCTCTGTGTCATTATCATTGTATTTGATATGGTCAAAGTAATGCTATGCTCATTTAACTTACTCTGTTCATTATATTTATTTTGCCCCTTAATCCTTACAGTGTTTTGGGCACTATCATGGATCCCCATAAAATGCTGCATTTATAACCACCTTCTCCTACTCCTGTTGTGACCTTCCTCGATCTGGCTGCATGGTGACCGGGTGAGTCAGACCTCCGCACACAACCTGTACCTTTTACACACCCTACAAGGCTATTCTCTGCTTGAGGTAAGATTGCTTTCAAGTTTGTTGAAGTTGTTAATTTTATTGAGTGAATTTTGCTTGGTGACTTTGCCTGCCTTGTATCAGGGGACCTTAGACAGTGTGAAGGGTCACTGAGGACACAGAATGGGCTCTTTGCTGGTACTGTCCCTTTTGTCAGCATCAATGTCTGGTGCTTTTGGAACCTGTGATATCTCTCTTAGGGGCGTATTTATACTTGTTTGCACCGAATTTGTGTCATTTTTTTACGCAAATTTGGTGAAAAACTAACTCCATATTTATGCTTTGGCGCAAGACCCGTCTAGCGCCACATTTATGGAGTTAAAGTCATTTTTTGGGACGTGGAAACCTACTTTGCATCAATGAGATGCAAAGTAGGCATTCCCCTGCAAAATATGACTGTACGGCGTTAGTGCCATATTGATCCCCCATGCACAGGTGGAGGAGGAGTAAAATAATGGTGCAAAGTTTGCTTTGCACCATTATTTAACACCTGGGTCAGGGCAGGCGTTGCAGGACCTGTGGGCCTATTTCTATGGTAGAACACCATGGAATGAGCCCCCAGGTGCCCTTCCCAGGCCCCATGGACACCCCACCCTAACCAAAGGGACAGCGGAGGATGGGGGACCCCATCCCAGGTAAGTATGGTAAATACAGGTAAGTAGTTTTCATTTTTCTTAGAGTGCCATTGGAGGCCCTGAAGTGGGCCCCCTACATGGCACTGGGTGCAATGGTCATGCCCAGGGGATCCTGGTCGCCTGTGCTGGCCATTGGAATAGTCATGTGGTATGGATGGTTTCGCGTCAGAAAATGACGCTAGGCTGGTTAAAGTCTTTTTTTTCTTTTACTCTAACCTGCCTAACATCATTTTTTGCTGCAAAACCCCCTTCTTCTATACCGCCAACCCCACCCAGCTAACCTAATTTTGTTTTATACTAGCCTGCCCTTTGCACCGGCTTGCACCATTCCATAAATATGGTGCCCGGCTGGTGCTCAGACATGGTGCAAGCCAGTGCTAAACGTTTTGGTACAAAACCGTATTTGTGCAGTTTTGCACCAAAAAGTATAAATCAGGGCCTTCGTGCGCATTTATGAAATGCCTAGATTATTGTGTGAGGCCTTAAGACTCATGACTAAAGGTGGTCTTCCTCCCTGCTGTGTCAGGTTTACGTATGTGTGATTTGTAAGCCAGTTTGAGACCCAGTAGAGACCTTGGCTCCCTATTAGCAATAAAATGGTTCCTAGAAGGGTTTCTAACATGAGGGATTAAAGGGGTATCTTGCTCCCAGACCTGAACCAGGCTAGTTCACCGCCTCTGTTCTCTCCTTTGTTTTCCTTTTTTTGCTCATCTTTCCCAGCATATTCTTTCCTACTTTTGCTCTCCCGGTTAATTGTTACTAGTTCCCATTTGCTGTATTTTTTCACATTTGCTGCATTTTTTCTCTACTGTAAATTAACTCGACTGGGCATATGATTAGTGGATATCAAAATTAATAGCAAAGCAACAAATAAGGAGCAAATATGGCAGTGACAGGAAAGAAAGATGCAGCAGACTGTAGTTTGCATACTGGAGGAAAATTAATGCCACCTTCTTGAATTTGGAGGTAGGTAGCCTCAACTGATGAAATGTAGTCCATAGCTCCTCAGCGCCTGCTTGGAAGGCTCATCAAAACATCCAGCAATGTATCGGTGCTGATCAAGCTTGTGCAGGAAAAGGATGTTTACCTGCATGTGGACCCTTTGAACATGGGAGCAAGAGCTCAAAGACGTTCCAGCAATAAAGTTTCCATTCCATGATAGAAACTCATTGCATAAGCTACATAACAGAATCAGCTTCGGCGTCCAGTAGCTAGCCCCATTGACCTTGTGCGCATGCTTGTGTGTGAAACAAGCACACATCAGTTAGCTGCTTCTGTCTGGAGCAAGTTTTTTTTTCTGAATGGCTGGCCTGCTCTTAACTAGTGCTTTCCTTCTCCACCTATACCCACGAATATCTAAGCACATTTTATCTATGTCCCAAATAAAATGTGGCAGTTGCGGCTGGTTGTCCACGTCAATATGTTGCTGCTTTCTGTAGTAGCCTGTAGGAGCTTAAACAGATATATTATGGTGCATCTTAAAATATTCATTTTAAGTCATACAGGGGCATATTTATACTCCGTTTGCGCCAAATTTGCGTCGTTTTTTTCGACGCAAATTCGGCGCAAAACTAACGCCATATTTATACTTTGGCGTTAGACGCGTCTAGCGCCAAAGTATGAGTAAAGAGCGTCATTTTTTTGCGTGAACGCCTTCCTTGCGTTAATGAGATGCAAGGTAGGCGTTCCCGTCCCAAAAAATGACTGCGACGCAAATGCGTCGTATTTATACTCCCGGGCAAAAATCACGCCCGGGAGTGGTCGGGTCAAAAAACCCCGCATTTGCGCCTCTTTTTAACGCCTGGGTCAGGGCAGGCGTTAAGGGACCTGTGGGCTCAAACTGAGCCCACAGCTGCCCTCCCATGCCCCCAGGGACCCCCCCTGCCACCCTTGCCCACCCCAGGAGGACACCCAAGGATGGAGGGACCCACCCCAGGGACATTCAGGTAAGTTCAGGTAAGTATAAATTTGTTTTTTTTTAATATATTTTTTTTGGCATAGGGGGGCCTGATTTGTGCCCCCCTACATGCCACAATGCCCAATGACCATGCCCAGGGGACATAAGTCCCCTGGGCATGGCCATTGGGCAAGGGGGCATGACTCCTGTCTTTACTAAGACAGGAGTCATGTAAATGGCGTCTGGGCGCCGTTAAAAATGGCGCAAATCGGGTGGAGGCGATTTTTTAGCGTCAACCTGACTTGCACCATTTTTAAGACGCCCTAACGCCATTTTCCACGCCGGCGCTGCCTGGTGTACGTGGTTTTTTTCCACGCACACCAGGCAGCGCCGGTCTGCTAGCGCCGGCTAACGCCATTCAATAAATACGGCGCCCGCATGGCGCTTCAGAATGGCGTTAGCCGGCGCTAAACTTTTTGACGCTAAACTGCGTTAGCGCAGTTTAGCGTCAAAAAGTATAAATACGGCCCACAATTCCTAACGAATTTCAAAAGATACATTGATATGTGGTTGCATTTCAAATGGCGTTTGTATTCTTCCAAAAATTGTGCCAATAGCCATGTGCTGCGGTGTTGCCTGGAACAGCCAGGCCTTGTACTCAAAACTTTGTGGTGGGCAACCTCCTCCGTCCAAGGCCCTGACATTCGTTGTGCTGTGTTGGGTAATGGCGGCGCAGCAGACATTTCAGTCGGATACACAAATCCACAATTGACAACAGAACAATGGTGTGTCTCTATGTTTTTTAATCCCATTTACAAATCCTCTGTTGGTCCTTGAATCACAGAGGATCCATGGATTAGCGGTTCCAGACATCTTTAAAAATTGTCCTCCTTATTCCCATGAAAGAGCACTTTTTAAACATTAATTTCTCAAATATTACTGAACAGTTTTATACCAAACCAAAAGAACGTATTTCCTTCAGTACAGTTCTACTTACATAGCTAATTTAGTATAATTCGTATCAACGCACATACTCTTATGGGAGTTAAAATGTGAGTCCCCCCCGCACCACATTTTTTGTCCCCTTTTGATAGATATGCAGGAAACTTGACATGAAGAACCCGAAGTGAGTGGCCTTTTTAAAGTTTTGTGCGGATTCGTACACCACAATTAATACCAAATTTCCCTTTCAATGGAAAGATTGGCCTGATCATAGCTGTACAGTCACTACATGTGTAGCAAAAACTGTCCTCAGTGTGTTGCCACTCAGAGGGGAAAATAACATTTGTACCCCCTCCTTTTCGCAAACTATTCTTTAAAACGTCCGCAATTGTTTACTAATCATTTCAATATTTATAGTGGGTACTTCTGGAATTACTTTCCAATACTCCTTTTGTGATGGTGACATAAGAAAATTCAGTTAGTTTCACAACTTTCCAAGTCAGTTCTACTTTATCATAGTCCCTTGAATTATTAAAGTTAGTTGCTAATCCGCATACGTATTTCCTGCATACTTTTTACATAAATTACTGCTCGTACGCGGAAGAGGAAGAACACATCCTTTGAATGTTAATGCAACTTTACAACAAAATCACTTGCGCAGCAGTGCTGTCTGGGGGAAGTGGAGAGCAGATTAATGGGGTTCGATTGAGGATTAAACTGCAGTTTCTCAGAATCTAATCGTTTACAGTTATTATATTTCATTTTACCCACTCATCTTTTTAATTGCAAAAGCATGGGGGGTTGTACTTTCGAACATGAAACGCACAGGTGCTTTCTGCTATTCGCGTTCTGCTTTCCATTTCAAGAGACGAGCTAGAATCATTCACAGAGGATAAAAATTCCTTTGGAAAATGAGACGATTTATCAGTTTTATGCAGCTAGTCCTGATGTTTTATGTGATATAAGCGCAATAAAAAGATAATCCAAATGATGGTCCTTCTGCGGAAAAATGATCTGCATAAGTCTTGGATTCACAAATTGTATTCACTTTTGGTCTGGAAACACGTTTCAATATAAAACGCCTGTCCATGTTGTGTAGAATCTCCAACATCCAAGACTGGTTGCTTGAATTAAACTTTAGTCATACTAATAATGCCAAAGGCCCATGCAGCGAGTTTACATTGTAAGTGCACTGGACCTATGTAAAACAAGGGAACCTGTTTGATATGATTCGTATACAAAAATGATGAAAATGCATGGGTTGGTTGCTTTAATCTACATAAAGATTAATGGCTTTGGTTCAGATATAGGACTGCATCCTATGAATCCCATTGTTCATCACTCCTGCACTATGAATCCCATTGTTCATCACTCCTGCACAACACAAAGGAGGACAGTGGGCGATAAGGCCAGGAGCGCTCTGCGACTACTGCAAACCGCAGCCCTCTTTGCAAAACAAACCTTTTAACTTAATTATTGTGTCCGTAAGTTCTTGCAATTATGTGACTGGAGAGACATGTGTCTACTGCAGAGTGTGATGTGCTTATCACATACGCCAATGACTAAAAGTCTCTTCGGTGAAATGTCGTTTACACCACCAATAAATGCATGAAAATGCAAACGTACTCCAAGGTTTGCGAACAGAATGAGCAGTAGTCCGCGGGGCATAAAAAAACTAACCCCCTTCCTAATTTGTGTCTGTTCCAGTGTCATCTTCCAAACAAATGCACCGAACGTCAGGGCCTTGGAACTTGAGGGCATGCTTTTTCTAACTGGGGACAAGCACATACAAGGGTAAGCCACCTAATTGCCATTATCCAGGATATAACGGGGAACCAACAACAGCCCTGGAAAAAAAGTGTAATGCTACGACCACATTGGGTATGTAACCAAATAGAGGGATGAAGCCAAAGGCCAGCTTTTTCACCTAAACTGCTGGCTCCCGCAGCAGGCATTGTGACCTCAGAAGGAACTTGACTGTAATAACTTATAATAATCGAGTTTTGATGTTGTTTCTTTTCAATTGATGTCTAGGTGTGTCTATATATATATTATTATTTTTTTTCACTGAAAAAAACAAGATTACCGGCATGTTATGGTTAGGTTCAAATTTTACACCCACAAAACTATAGAAATTCAGCAGTTCTAGTTATGCATTTACAATAAAATTATTGATGAGAAAACTATGCATGGCAGGGGCGCAAATTATAGTTACCTTAGGGCACAAGTTATCGTTTCTGGAGATACATATATAACTATAACTGGTGAATTTCTATGGTTTTGAGCTGAATTTCTATGGTCTTGTGTGTGTGAAATCTGAACCTATCTATAACGTCCCATTGATGTCACTGACCATGTCATGAGTGATGTAATATGTGAGATCCTAAGCAGTGCATTGTGGGGACATAAGATATAGTTACCTGAGGTAACTATAACTGTTGACCTTCTATGAATTTCTGTGGCTTTGTGTGTAAAATCTGTACCTAACTATGAAGTCTATGTAACATTTTTTTTTTTTTTCAGTAAATGTTCAAGGTCTTCCTAAATCTATTTCCTACCTATAAGGTCCCTGTTCCCTTTGATTTTTTTTCAGTGAATTTCGATGGTTTTTTAAATGTTATTTCCTAACTATAATGTCCACGTAACCTTTGATTTTTATAGTGAATTTTTAAGGGTTTTAAATGCTATTTCATAACTACAATGCCCTTGTAATCTTTGTTTTTTCAATTAATTTCTATGTTTTTTAATGGTATTATCGAACTATAACATGGTTATAACATTTGTTTTTTGGAGTGAATGTCTTTGCTTTTTTTTTCTATTAATAAAACATGTATTGTTGAAAGACTTCCAACTGTCACCAGAGCCAATCTACTCATGCAGCAGGCAAGGTCCAAATAATGGGGCAGGGTTGAGTAAATTATGCAGAAAGAAAAGGCAAAACATGCAGCATAATGCACCACATTTTGTTATATTACTTAATTGTGTCATAATTTCTAAACTTGGTAACACTGTATGGGCATTGGTTGCACCTCATTAGTACTAGTTTAACATCAAATATATCAATAACCAACAGAAAGGTGTTGTTAGCAGGTCACGAATAAAGAAAGACAGGATTCAGTTTGGCAAGTAATATGAGCATTTATGAATAACGGCCGGGAGGACAGCACAGCTCTAAGTCTGAAACTGCCCTCAAAATCATCAACTCAAGCAGCCCTTTTTATATACTTTTGCTACCTTGAATGCATCTTATCACTTTGTAGGAAAGTACCATCTTGCCTGGCATGTTACCCCCATTTTTCACTGTATATATGTTGTTTTAGTTGTATGTGTCACTGGGACCCTGGTAACCCAGGGCCCCAGTGCTCATAAGTGTGCCTGAATGTGTTACCTGTGTAGTGACTAACTGTCTCACTGAGGCTCTGCTAATCAGAACCTCAGTGGTTATGCTCTCTCATTTCTTTCCAAATTGTCACTAACAGGCTAGTGACAATTTTTACCAATTTACATTGGCTTACTGGAACACCCTTATAATTCCCTAGTATTTGGTACTGAGGTACCCAGGGTATTGGGGTTCCAGGAGATCCCTATGGGCTGCAGCATTTCTTTTGCCACCCATAGGGAGCTCTGACAATTCTTACACAGGCCTGCCACTGCAGCCTGAGTGAAATAACATCCACGTTATTTCACAGCCATTTTACACTGCACTTAAGTAACTTATAAGTCACCTATATGTCTAACCTTTACCTGGTAAAGGTTAGGTGCAAAGTTACTTAGTGTGAGGGCACCCTGGCACTAGCCAAGGTGCCCCCACATTGTTCAGAGCCAATTCCCTGAACTTTGTGAGTGCGGGGACACCATTACACGCGTGCACTACATGTAGGTCACTACCTATATGTGGCTTCACAATGGTAACTCCGAATATGGCTATGTAACATGTCTATGATCATGGAATTGCCCCCTCTATGCCATCCTGGCATAGTTGGCACAATCCCATGATCCCAGTGGTCTGTAGCACAGACCCTGGTACTGCCAAACTGCCCTTCCTGGGGTTTCACTGCAGCTGCTGCTGCTGCCAACCCCTCAGACAGGCATCTGCCCTCCTGGGGTCCAGCCAGGCCTGGCCCAGGATGGCAGAACAAAGGACTTCCTCTGAGAGAGGGTGTTACACCCTCTCCCTTTGGAAAATGGTGTGAAGGCAGGGGAGGAGTAGCCTCCCCCAGCCTCTGGAAATGCTTTGTTGGGCACAGATGTGCCCAATTCTGCAAAAGCCAGTCTACACCGGTTCAGGGGACCCCTTAGCCCTGCTCTGGCACGAAACTGGACAAAGGAAAGGGGAGTGACCACTCCCCTGACCTGCACCTCCCCTGGGAGGTGTCCAGAGCTCCTCCAGTGTGCTCCAGACCTCTGCCATCTTGGAAACAGAGGTGCTGCTGGCACACTGGACTGCTCTGAGTGGCCAGTGCCACCAGGTGACGTCAGAGACTCCTTCTGATAGGCTCCTTCAGGTGTTAGTAGCCTATCCTCTCTCCTAGGTAGCCAAACCCTCTTTTCTGGCTATTTAGGGTCTCTGTCTCTGGGGAAACTTTAGATAACGAATGCAAGAGCTCATCCGAGTTCCTCTGCATCTCTCTCTTCACCTTCTGCCAAGGAATCGACTGCTGACCGCGCTGGAAGCCTGCAAACCTGCAACATAGTAGCAAAGACGACTACTGCAACTCTGTAACGCTGATCCTGCCGCCTTCTCGACTGTTTTCCTGCTTGTGCATGCTGTGGGGGTAGTCTGCCTCCTCTCTGCACCAGAAGCTCCGAAGAAATCTCCCGTGGGTCGACGGAATCTTCCCCCTGCAACCGCAGGCACCAAAAAGCTGCATTACCGGTCCCTTGGGTCTCCTCTCAGCATGACGAGCGAGGTCCCTCGAATCCAGCGACTCTGTCCAAGTGACCCCCACAGTCCAGTGACTCTTCAGTCCAAGTTTAGTGGAGGTAAGTCCTTGCCTCACCTCGCTGGGCTGCATTGCTGGGAACCGCGACTTTTGCAGGTACTCCGGCCCCTGTGCACTTCCGGCGGGAATCCTTCGTGCACAGCCAAGCCTGGGTCCACGGCACTCTAACCTGCATTGCACGACTTTCTAAGTTAGTCTCCGGCGACGTGGGACTCCTTTGTGTAACTTCGGGTGAGCACCGTTTCACGCATCCTTTTAGTGCCTGTTTCTGGCACTTTTCCGGGTGCTACCTGCTGCTGAGAGGGCTCCTTGTCTTGCTCCACGTCCCCTCTCTCTCCTGGTCCAATTTACGACCTCCTGGTCCCTCCTGGGCTACAGCAGCGTCCAAAAACACTAACTGCATGATTTGCAGCTAGCAAGGTTTGTTGGCATTCTTTCGGCGGGAAAACACTTCTGCACGACTCTCCACGGCAAGAGGGATCCGTCCACTAAAGGGGAAGTCTCTAGCCCTTTTTGTTCCTGCAGAAACCGCAGCTTCTTCTGTCCAGTAGAAGCTTCTTTTCACCCGCAGCTGGCATTTCCTGGGCATATGCCCATCTCCGACTTTCTTGTGACTTTTGGACTTGGTCCCCTTGTTCCACAGGTACCCTAGATTCGAAATCCACAGTTGTTGCATTGTTGGTTTGTGTCTTTCCTGCATTATTCCTCTAACACGACTTCTTTGTCCTTAGGGGAACTTTAGTGCACTTTGCACTCACTTTTCAGGGTCTTGGGGAGGGTTATTTTTCTAACTCTCACTATTTTCTAATAGTCCCAGCGACCCTCTACAAGGTCACATAGGTTTGGGGTCCATTCGTGGTTCGCATTCCACTTTTGGAGTATATGGTTTGTGTTGCCCCTATCCCTATGTTTCCCCATTGCATCCTATTGTAACTATACATTGTTTGCACTGTTTTCTAAGACTATACTGCATATTTTTGCTATTGTGTATATATATCTTGTGTATATTTCCTATCCTCTCACTGAGGGTACACTCTAAGATACTTTGGCATATTGTCATAAAAATAAAGTACCTTTATTTTTAGTATAACTGTGTATTGTGTTTTCTTATGATATTGTGCATATGACACTAAGTGGTCCTGTAGTAGCTTCACCCATCTCCTAGTTCAGCCTAAGCTGCTCTGCTAAGCTACCATTATCTATCAGCCTAAGCTGCTAGACACCCTATACACTAATAAGGGATAACTGGGCCTGGTGCAAGGTGCAAGTACCCCTTGGTACTCACTACAAGCCAGTCCAGCCTCCTACACACTTGTCATGCATTTTGATTTAAGTGCTCACGTGGTACATTGTGTCATTCCTTTCGTCAGCATAAAGCAGCATTTCTCAAGAGAAAGCGTCTAATTACACATTTGCAGAAAAGCGAAGGTTACATATCTATCACGTGCACATTTACTGAAAAACAGCAATACCTTTATCTCACATTCTAAAGGCTGTCTGTAGCTCCTCCTTTCCTAACTCCAGGCTTGGAGCCCTCCCCAGACTGTCTGGCCTCCCTCACACAGCTGCTGACCTTCTAGCATCAAAGCTTTTACATTCCTGTCCAGAAACTCCCTTTCCTCATTAACGTGGATTTGAAATGCGTGCCTTTCCTGTAACTATATTATCGAGTTATGATTCAAGCTTCCAGGCCTTTCTACGTGTAGGTGCTTTGTGGATAACTATGCCTTTGTCTCTCTTCTCTGTCTCCTGCACTGGCCTTTTACTTGGATGCCATGAGCACTGGGGGCCTGTATTTCTCTCTGAGCATATATGATTCTGCACGTTTTCCTCCCAACTCTTGCTTTAGCAAAAATGGGCCTTCTCTTTCTATATTTTCAATAACATTCCCCCCTTTAGTTGAACTTTCAACTACTATTACACCCTCTCTACTACATTCATTCATTTGGATATATACGTGATCCTCATCCTCCTTTACGTCCCTGGCTGCCCCAATAATGAACATTCCACCTATCTTCTGGCTAACCTTCTTGAAGCATCCTACCACTAACTGAAAGGTACAGAACATTAATAACATCACCACAAGTATCGGGAATAACCCCTTAATCAGTCCTGATAACCAGGATGGTATCCATGCAAACCATCCTGAAAACCATCCATCGGGGGTACCCCCTTCGTCTGCCATCTTCTTCCGCAAGTTATGTAGAGTCTGTATGGCCTCTGTGATTGTTCCATTGTCTGCATCGTTGGCATGTAAAACAGGCAGTTCTGATCTTGGCACAGACCCCACCCTCCATGGCCGTCATCAAGTCTAGCACATACCTATGTTGCATAAGCATCACTCTCACAGCCCGCATCTCTTCCTTGACTGCATTGAATCCATCTTCAGTTGCATTAATTGTCTTCATCAGTTCCCATCGTGTTATCTGCAGCCAGCGGGCCGTGGCCTTTGTTGGAACAAAGGGAAAGATGCTCCCAAAGAACATTTGGGCATCATTAAACAACCTGTGCTCTTGTGGAATGTCTTCCCAGGTTGTAGCACCCATATACTCTGCATACCTCTTTTTCCGATGACGCAATAAATTTGTTGGACGGCTCATGGGGTGATCATATAACTTTGAGATGTCCACCCCTGGAATCACCAGTGAGGGGGTGTGCACAGTTACTAAGGAACAGAGACCTTTCCATCCGGAAGGAAGTCGCGAATGCAGCCATTCTCCGCATTGCCAATAATAGTCCATCAGACTGGAGGTGACCCATTGCATATCAGCATTGTACTCTGTGGTGATGCAATTGATGTTCCTTCCCACAGGGACTGTTCCATTCCCTCTGAAACATAAAAAGAAAACAATTGGTGTTCTGCCTGCTCGGAGAGTTGTTGGTGTTTCCACCCAAGTTAATCTAGATATATTTTCATCCCATATAGCCTGACACTTCTTCTGGGTGCTATTATCAGTCTGATTTCCCTTCCAGAGAGAGAGAGCTCTACATCCAAATGTTGCACCGTGGTACAACTGACCATGAACACACACTGATCCATTTACTCGAAAATATGGTCTTTCCTGACAATCTTGGGACATGGGTGAAGCTGAATAATTCTTACAGAAAAGTGTAGATCTTGATATTCCCAGGAATCCCTGTTCTATTATTTTATTCTTCCAATTCCTACTTTTATATGTCAGTATTCCCGTCTCAGCCATCCTCCCTAATTTCACCACTAATTCCTTGCGATCTGTCAAGACATCTGTTATATTGGCTAATTCCTCTTCATATTGTGTGGTGTTTACTAGAAATGCTCCCTGTCTTATCTGTAAGGGCTGCATTCGTGCTCTCATCCTACAAAGGTACAAGTGCAATAAACATAGAGTAATATTTGGAAATACTTCTTTTGATGAATGTAGCCTATCTGTGTCACTAGCATGTGGAATCAAAGAACAAACGAAACATGATTCATTAGTAGTCTGCATGCCTATCTCTGTCATGTGCTGATACCATACATTGTCTAATAAGCTAGTATGAATATTGTGAGATATATTTTCATATTTATATACTTCTCTCTGTAAGCGCTTAGTATACTGACACATTGCCATGCGTGGACTAAGATACCATTGAAAGGTAATTGCTAACATAACAAAGCATGAACAGTAAAACAAAATCAAAATACATAACTGTCCACTAGTAGTGTCGAGTAGAAGTTCTACTGGCCTCTTTAGGAAGGACGCTGTCCTTCGTCTTTGTCTTTGTCTTTGTCTTGCTGTAAATGTTCCTGTGAAGATGGTGATGTATGACATGAAGCCGGGGACAATCGAATGTCTGATAGGTGTATCCATGGCTTCCTGCCCTCCACATTCACCGCTGTGGGGGTGCTCTGGGTCACTAAGTAAGGGCCCTCGAACTTGCTGTCTTTCCATCGTCACACAAAATTGCGGATGTACACTTGCTGGCCCACGGATATTGGACTGGTCTGCTGGGCTGCGTTGGTGCACTTCTCTTGTCGTGCCACCTGTTTAGAGAAGAACTTGACAGACTTCAATAACTGAGATAGATAGCTACTCATTTCCTGTCCTAGGACCTCAGCTGTCTTTTGAGCATCTGTTCGATGTCGAGCTATTGTTAAGGGAGTTGGCATATGCCATCCTTTTCGTAATCATTTCAGATAACTGCGGAATGAACCAGTCTGTCTGTAATGTGGCAAGAAGGTATTCTTTGGCAGTGTGTGCAGGGAGGTATAGTTGTTCAAGGGCAATATACAGCAGGGCTTGAGGCATCACTGGCTTGCCTGTACTTTCTTGCCTATAGATAAAATCTGTTGGTGACTGTATACACCCTCGCTGCTCCCACAGCTCCCTTTCATAAGGTAGTGCTTGTTCTTGCAATTCGCGTAAATGCAATCGTGCCCCATAGATGTCTTTTGAGTCAGTACTGCTGTCATTGTTATTCCATTACAATGACAAAAGAGGTAGAAAGTTTTTTTGTAATCAGGTGTAGCTAACACTGGAGCATTTGTAATTGCTTCTTTTAGCTCCAGGAAGGCTGTTTCCCTGTCATCGGTTCAGTCTACTTTATTTGCGTTTGCGTAGGACTCTTTTAAGGCAGTGAGAAGTGGTGCAATTAGGGTGGCATAATCAAATATCCACTGTCTCACATAATTGCAGAGTCCTAAAAACTTCTGCATCTGTTTAGTGGTTGTGGGCTTAGACATATTCCTAATACTCTGTACTCTGTCTGGTGTCAGTTCTGCCCTCTTTTTGACTGTTGACGGTCTTATTGTGACTGAGACACCTCTGGCTGTCATTACTAATTCTCGTTTGAGGGCGCGGACGAAAATGATATAACCTTCTATTAACTCCTTGCTCATGTGCACCCCTATTAAACCCATTGTCCCATTCCTCATCCTCTTCTGCCCACCCTATGCCTTGTGAGCCCTCTGGAGGCTCCTCATATGATGGCGTGTGTACATCTCCTCCCCGCTCCTCTTCTTCCTCCATCCATGTAGGAGGCTGGACTGGCTTGTAGTGAGTACCAAGGGGTACTTGCACCTTGCACCAGGCCCAGTTATCCCTTATTAGTGTATAGGGTGTCTAGCAGCTTAGGCTGATAGATAATGGTAGCTTAGCAGAGCAGCTTAGGCTGAACTAGGAGACGTGTGAAGCTACTACAGTACCACTTAGTGTCATATGCACAATATCATAAGAAAACACAATACACAGTTATACTAAAAATAAAGGTACTTTATTTTTATGACAATATGCCAAAGTATCTTAGAGTGTACCCTCAGTGAGAGGATAGGAAATATACACAAGATATATATATACACAATAGCAAAAATATGCAGTATAGTCTTAGAAAACAGTGCAAACAATGTATAGTTACAATAGGATGCAATGGGGAAACATAGGAATAGGGGCAACACAAACCATATACTCCAAAAGTGGAATGCGAACCACGAATGGACCCCAAACCTATGTGACCTTGTAGAGGGTCGCTGGGACTATTAGAAAATAGTGAGAGTTAGAAAAATAACCCTCCCCAAGACCCTGAAAAGTGAGTGCAAAGTGTACTAAAGTTCCCCTAAGGACAAAGAAGTTGTGTTAGAGGAATAATGCAGGAAAGACACAAACCAGCAATGCAACAACTGTGGATTTCCAATCTAGGGTACCTGTGGAAAAGTCAGAAGCAAGTCGGAGATGGGCAGATGCCCAGGAAATGCCAGCTGCGGGTGCAAAGAAGCTTCTACTGGACAGAAGAAGCTGAGGTTTCTGCAGGAACGAAAAGGGCTAGAGACTTCCCCTTTGGTGGATGGATCCCTCTCGCCTTGGAGAGTCGTGCAGAAGTGTTTTTCCGCCGAAAGGATGCCAACAAGCCTTGCTAGTCGCAAATCGTGCATTTGGCGTTTTTGGACGCTGCTGGGACTCAGGAGGGACCAGGAGGTCGCAAATTGGACCTGAAGAGAGAGGGAATGTCGAGCAAGACATAGAGCCCTCACTGAAGCAGGTAGCACCCGGAGAAGTGCCAGAAATAGGCACTACAAGGATGCGTGAAACGGTGCTCGCCGAAGTTGCACAAAGGAGTCCCACGTCGCCGGAGACCAACTTAGAAAGTCGTGCAATGCAGGTTAGAGTGCCGTGGACCCAGGCTTGGCTGTGCACAAAGGATTTCTGCCGGAAGTGCACAGGGGCCGGAGTAGCTGCAAAAGTCGCGGTTCCCAGCAATGCAGCCCAGCGAGGTGAGGCAAGGACTTACCTCCACCAAACTTGGACTGAAGAGTCACTGGACTGTGGGGGTCACTTGGACAGAGTCACTGGATTCGAGGGACCTCGCTCGTCGTGCTGAGAGGAGACCCAAGGGACCGGTAATGCAGCTTTTTGGTGCCTGCGGTTGCAGGGGGAAGATTCCGTCGACCCACGGGAGATTTCTTCGGAGCTTCTGGTGCAGAGAGGAGGCAGACTACCCCCACAGCATGCACAAGCAGGAAAACAGTCGAGAAGGCGGTAGGATCAGCGTTACAGAGTTGCAGTAGTTGTCTTTGCTACTATGTTGCAGGTTTGCAGGCTTCCAGCGCGGTCAGCAGTCGATTCCTTATCAGAAGGTGAAGAGAGATATGCAGAGGAACTCGGATGAGCTCTTGCATTCGTTATCTAAAGTTTCCCCAGAGACAGAGACCCTAAATAGCCAGAAAAGAGGGTTTGGCTACCTAGGAGAGAGGATAGGCTACTAACACCTGAAGGAGCCTATCAGCAGGAGTCTCTGACGTCACCTGGTGGCACTGGCCACTCAGAGCAGTCCAGTGTGCCAGCAGCACATCTGTTTCCAAGATGGCAGAGGTCTGGAGCACACTGGAGGAGCTCTGGACACCTCCCAGGGGAGGTGCAGGTCAGGGGAGTGGTCACTCCCCTTTCCTTTGTCCAGTTTCGCGCCAGAGCAGGGGCTAAGGAGTCCCTGAACCGGTGTAGACTGGCTTATGCAGAATTGGGCACATCTGTGCCCAAGAAAGCATTTCCAGAGGCTGGGGGAGGCTACTCCTCCCCTGCCTTCACACCATTTTCCAAAGGGAGAGGGTGTCACACCCTCTCTCAGAGGAAGTTCTTTGTTCTGCCATCCTGGGCCAGGCCTGGCTGGACCCCAGGAGGGCATATGCCTGTCTGAGGGGTTGGCAGCAGCAGCAGCTGCAGTGAAACCCCAGGAAGGGCAGTTTGGCAGTACCAGGGTCTGTGCTACAGACCACTGGGATCATGGGATTGTGCCAACTATGCCAGGATGGCATAGAGGGGGCAATTCCATGATCATAGACATGTTACATGGCCATATTCGGAGTTACCATGGTGAAGCTACATATAGGTAGTGACCTATATGTAGTGCACGCTTGTAATGGTGTCCCGGCACTCACAAAGTTCAGGGAATTGGCTCTGAACAATGTGGGGGCACCTTGGCTAGTGCCAGGGTGCCCTCACACTAAGTAACTTTGCACCTAACCTTTACCAGGTATAGGTTAGACATATAGGTGACTTATAAGTTACTTAAGTGCAGTGTAAAATGGCTGTGAAATAACGTGGACGTTATTTCACTCAGGCTGCAGTGGCATTCCTGTGTAAGAATTGTCAGAGCTCCCTATGGGTGGCAAAAGAAATGCTGCAGCCCATAGGGATCTCCTGGAACCCCAATACCCTGGGTACCTCAGTACCATATACTAGGGAATTATATGGGTGTTCCAGTAAGCCAATGTAAATTGGTAAAATTGGTCACTAGCCTGTTAGTGACAATTTGAAAGTAATGAGAGAGCATAACCACTGAGGTTCTGGTTAGCAGAGCCTCAGTGAGACAGTTAGGCACCACACAGGGAACATATACATGCACACCTATGAGCACTGGGGCCCTGTGTGACAGGGTCCCAGTGACACATACATATAGGCCACAAACCTATGAGCACTGGGGTCCTGACCAGCAGGATCCCAGTGACACATAACAAACATACTGAAAACATAGTGTTTTCACTATGAGCACTGAGGCCTGGCTATCAGGATCCCAGTGAGACAGTGAAAACATTTACAAACACCCTGACATACACTCACAAACAGGCCAAAAGTGGGGGTAACAAGGCTAGAAAGAGGCTACCTTCTCACACAACCCCCCCCCCCCCAAACGAAGGACAATAAGGCTAACCTTGGCCAGTTGAGACTTTATTGTCTAAGTGGTGATAAGTAGAGAGTAGCTCTGCAATAGACTGGTTACTCCCTTTATCATCCACTATATGGTTACTTCCCTGTGGGGATGTAAACCACCCTGTTTGAAGTTTTTTAGCTAAGCAACAATGTGAAGATGTATTTTCAGAGTTTCTATCAGTAAGTTTTAGTTTAGAGCAGTGGGAATTGTCCACTGAACCTATTTGTAGTGATGGAAATGCCAGACAGGGATGCTGTCTCAGAAAAGCCATAGCTGGGCAAAAACTTTGTCCATCTGGCTGGAAGAGAGAACAGGGATGCTGTTTCTCTTGAGTTGGAGCAGGGCAGGGATGCTGTCCTATGAGCTCCACACTAGGGCAGGGATGCTGCCCTAAGTGTTGTGAGGTAGTGCAGGGTTTCTGCACTAAAGTTTCTCTGGGAGGGTTGGAGGGATGCTCCATGTTAACTAAAATGGTGCTGTTTTTCTCACCAATGTTAGTTATCCCACAGAGAGGTACTTCCACCTCAGGGAGTCCAGCTTTGCCAGCTGATGATTCCCTTGGAACAGGTGCCACCCCAGGAGAGGTTTCTCCCACCACAGGAATAGTATCCTGAATGGTAGGGTGGTTAGGGGATACTGTGATACCCTTTTTACCTGTTGATGGAGAGGGATCCTGAGTTTTCAGGCCTTCTCTCCTTTGCTTTTTCATTTCACTTGAAATGAGAGGGAACAATTCCTCAGATATGCCCAGCATGGCTGCATGGGCATAAAACTCTACATCAGCCCAACCTGAGGCCTATAGGTCATTACCTAAGAGACAGTCTACAGGTAAGCTAGGTGATACCACCACCTGCTTAGGGCCAGTAACTCCACCCCAACTAAACTGAATTATAGCTAAGGGAAGAAACTTAGTGGAGTTATGGACATCAATAATCTTATACTGTTGTCCAATGATGTGTTGTTCAGGAGGCACTAGGTTTTCAGTCACCAAAGTGAAACTGGCACCTGTGTCCCTGTAGGCCAAGGCCTCAACACCATTTATTGAAACTGTCTGCCTGTACTTATCCATTGTAAGGGGACAAGCAGCCAGTGTGGCAAGGCCAGTGCCACTAGGTGTGACAGAAACTGTCTTGGGACTGACTCCCCCAGTTTCTACTATGGACCCATAAGTGAACCCAACTACACCCTTTGCTTGACTGTTGCCAGCAGTCCCACCACTAGTACCACTACTGCTAGGGGCACTAGAGCTTGATGTATTAGTGGTGGTAGGCTCAGGGGGTTTACCTGGACAGGACTTATCCCCTGGCCTATGGCCTCTATTTTTACACACAAAGCACCAAGGCTTTTTAATGTGTGCAGGTTGGGAAGAAGAGGAAGAATTTGTTTTATCCCCACCCTCTGAAGAGTGTTTAAGATTTGAAGTGGGATCTTTGGTTTTACCCTTATCCCCATGCTTATCTTGAGATTTTTCACCATCTTTCTTCTTATTGTCATCTTTGTCACCCCCTGTATGAACTTTTCTGTTCACCCTTGTTCTGACCCATTTGTCTGCCTTCTTTCCCAATTCTTGGGGAGAGTTCAGATCAGAGTCTACCAGGTACTGGTGCAACAAATCAGACACACAATTATTAAGTATATGCTCTCTCAGGATTGTGTTATACAGGCTTTCATAATCAGTAACTCTACTGCCATGTAACCACCCCTCCAAGGCCTTCACTGCCTGGTCAATGAAATCAACCCAGTCTTGTGAAGACTCCTTTTTGGTCTCTCTGAACTTTATCCTGTACTGTTCAGTGGTTAAGCCATAACCATCCAGGAGTGCATTCTTAATAACTTGGAAATTATTAGCATCATTTTCTTTCACAGTAAGGAGCCTATCCCTACCTTTTCCACTAAATGATAGCCATAGGATAGCAGCCCACTGCCTTTGAGGGACATCCTGTACAACACAGGCCCTCTCAAGTGCAGCAAACCACTTGTTAATGTCATCCCCCTCCTTATAAGGGGGAACTATCTTGTGCAGATTCCTGGAATCATGCTCTTTTGCAGGATGACTATGGGGAATACTGCTGCTGCCACCATGGGTATCTAAACCCAACTTCTGTCTTTCCTTCTCTAATTCAAAAGACTGTCTATCCAAATCCAGCTGTTGCTTTTTAAGCTTCAGTCTGGTTTGTTCCACCCTCAACTTATTGAGTTCCCTCTCTAACATTCTGTCATCAGGGTTGGTGGGAGGGACTTTCCTAGATACAGAGGTATGATGGGAATGAACAGAAGGAGACCTGTCCCTTACAGAAGCCACCCTAACAGCTTGGTTAACAGAAACATTACTACCAGTATGGTGAGAATAAATGCTTTTGCTATGATGTGAGACAACACTATTTGTATGGTGTGGCTCATCATCATTCCCAACTATGCTAGACTGTCTAGTAATGGGCAGGCTAGGGAGTTTCTTTCCTGAATCTTTTCCTGGGGGAGTCCCTGAACCAGATTGAGAACTATTAGGTACTTTTTCAACAGATGGGGCACCTATGGCCTTATCCTGTTCTCTAAGCATGTTAAGTAACAGTTCCAAGGAAGGATTCTTCCCTACACTCAAACCTCTCTCTATACAGAGACTCCTTGCTCTTTTCCAGCTAAGGTTGTCATATGCAAGTTTGGACAGATCACCATTTTGGCCTGTGCCAGACATTTTTAGAGAGAGTTAAAGTGATAGAAAAAGAGAAAAAAGTTTTCAGAACTTTTTGGAAAGACAGAAAAAAATCTTTGTAAACTTTTAAGAACTTTTTGAAAGTTTAGAGGTACTTTTCAGCACTTAGAAAAGAGTGAAAAGAGGAAATGCAAAACTTTTTGGCTATGTGTATATACACTGACCTTGTTTTGTATATTTTTCTCTTATGAAAAGTACAATGACAAGAGTGGTAAGTAGTCTCAAGCACTTATCCCACCACTGCACAACCAATGTAGGAGGCTGGACTGGCTTGTAGTGAGTACCAAGGGGTACTTGCACCTTGCACCAGGCCCAGTTATCCCTTATTAGTGTATAGGGTGTCTAGCAGCTTAGGCTGATAGATAATGGTAGCTTAGCAGAGCAGCTTAGGCTGAACTAGGAGACGTGTGAAGCTACTACAGTACCACTTAGTGTCATATGCACAATATCATAAGAAAACACAATACACAGTTATACTAAAAATAAAGGTACTTTATTTTTATGACAATATGCCAAAGTATCTTAGAGTGTACCCTCAGTGAGAGGATAGGAAATATACACAAGATATACATACACAATAGCAAAAATATGCAGTATAGTCTTAGAACACAGTGCAAACAATGTATAGTTACAATAGGATGCAATGGGGAAACATAGGGATAGGGGCAACACAAACCATATACTCCAAAAGTGGAATGCGAACCACGAATGGACCCCAAACCTATGTGACCTTGTAGAGGGTCGCTGGGACTATTAGAAAATAGTGAGAGTTAGAAAAATAACCCTCCCCAAGACCCTGAAAAGTGAGTGCAAAGTGCACTAAAGTTCCCCTAAGGACAAAGAAGTCGTGTTAGAGGAATAATGCAGGAAAGACACAAACCAGCAATGCAACAACTGTGGATTTCCAATCTAGGGTACCTGTGGAACAAGGGGACCAAGTCCAAAAGTCACAAGCAAGTCGGAGATGGGCAGATGCCCAGGAAATGCCAGCTGCGGGTGCAAAGAAGCTTCTACTGGACAGAAGAAGCTGAGGTTTCTGCAGGAACGAAAAGGGCTAGAGACTTCCCCTTTGTTGGACTGATCCCTCTCGCCTTGGAGAGTCGTGCAGAAGTGTTTTCCCGCCGAAAGAATGCCAACAAGCCTTGCTAGTTGCAAATCGTGCGTTTGGCGTTTTTGGACGCTGCTGGGACCCAGGAGGGACCAGGAGGTCGCAAATTGGACCTGAAGAGAGAGGAAATGTCAAGCAAGACAAAGAGCCCTCACTGAAGCAGGTAGCACCCGGAGAAGTGCCAGAAACAGGCACTACAAGGATGCGTGAAATGGTGCTCGCCGAAGTTGCACAAAGGAGTCCCACGTCGCCGGAGACCAACTTAGAAAGTCGTGCAATGCAGGTTAGAGTGCCATGGAACCAGGCTTGGCTGTGCACAAAGGATTTCCGCCGGAAGTGCACAGGGGCCGGAGTAGCTGCAAAAGTCGCGGTTCCCAGCAATGCAGCCCAGCGAGGTGAGGCAAGGACTTACCTCCACCAAACTTGGACTGAAGAGTCACTGGACTGTGGGGGTCACTTGGACAGAGTCGCTGGATTCGAGGGACCTCGCTCGTCGTGCTGAGAGGAGACCCAAGGGACCGGTAATGCAGCTTTTTGGTGCCTGCGGTTGCAGGGGGAAGATTCCGTCGACCCACGGGAGATTTCTTCGGAGCTTCTGGTGCAGAGAGGAGGCAGACTACCCCCACAGCATGCACAAGCAGGAAAACAGTCGAGAAGGCGGTAGGATCAGCGTTACAGAGTTGCAGTAGTTGTCTTTGCTACTATGTTGCAGGTTTGCAGGCTTCCAGCGCGGTCAGCAGTCGATTCCTTATCAGAAGGTGAAGAGAGAGATGCAGAGGAACTCGGATGAGCTCTTGCATTCGTTATCTAAAGTTTCCCCAGAGACAGAGACCCTAAATAGCCAGAAAAGAGGGTTTGGCTACCTAGGAGAGAGGATAGGCTACTAACACCTGAAGGAGCCTATCAGCAGGAGTCTCTGACGTCACCTGGTGGCACTGGCCACTCAGAGCAGTCCAGTGTGCCAGCAGCACCTCTGTTTCCAAGATGGCAGAGGTCTGGAGCACACTGGAGGAGCTCTGGACACCTCCCAGGGGAGGTGCAGGTCAGGGGAGTGGTCACTCCCCTTTCCTTTGTCCAGTTTCGCACCAGAGCAGGGGCTAACGGGTCCCTGAACCGGTGTAGACTGGCTTATGCAGAATTGGGCACATCTGTGCTCAAGAAAGCATTTCCAGAGGCTGGGGGAGGCTACTCCTCCCCTGCCTTCACACCATTTTCCAAAGGGAGAGGGTGTCACAACCTCTCTCAGAGGAAGTTCTTTGTTCTGCCATCCTGGGCCAGGCCTGGCTGGACCCCAGGAGGGCAGATGCCTGTCTGAGGGGTTGGCAGCAGCAGCAGCTGCAGTGAAACCCCAGGAAGGGCAGTTTGGCAGTACCAGGGTCTGTGCTACAGACCACTGGGATCATGGGATTGTGCCAACTATGCCAGGATGGCATAGAGGGGGCAATTCCATGATCATAGACATGTTACATGGCCATATTCGGAGTTACCATGGTGAAGCTACATATAGGTAGTGACCTATATGTAGTGCACGCGTGTAATGGTGTCCCCGCACTCACAAAGTTCAGGGAATTGGCTCTGAACAATGTGGGGGCACCTTGGCTAGTGCCAGGGTGCCCTCACACTAAGTAACTTTGCACCTAACCTTTACCAGGTAAAGGTTAGACATAGGTGACTTATAAGTTACTTAAGTGCAGTGTAAAATGGCTGTGAAATAACGTGGACGTTATTTCACTCAGGCTGCAGTGGCATTCCTGTGTAAGAATTGTCAGAGCTCCCTATGGGTGGCAAAAGAAATGCTGCAGCCCATAGGGATCTCCTGGAACCCCAATACCCTGGGTACCTCAGTACCATATACTAGGGAATTATAAGGGTGTTCCAGTAAGCCAATGTAAATTGGTAAAATTGGTCACTAGCCTGTTAGTGACAATTTGAAAGTAATGAGAGAGCATAACCACTGAGGTTCTGGTTAGCAGAGCCTCAGTGAGACAGTTAGGCACCACACAGGGAACATATACATGCACACCTATGAGCACTGGGGCCCTGTGTGACAGGGTCCCAGTGACACATACATACAGGCCACAAACCTATGCGCACTGGGGTCCTGACCAGCAGGATCCCAGTGACACATAACAAACATACTGAAAACATAGTGTTTTCACTATGAGCACTGAGGCCTGGCTATCAGGATCCCAGTGAGACAGTGAAAACAGTGACAAACACCCTGACATACACTCACAAACAGGCCAAAAGTGGGGGTAACAAGGCTAGAAAGAGGCTACCTTCTCACAATCCAGTCCTCTGCTGCCTCTCTTAGTGTCTCTGCAGATGTGTCACCAAGCCTGAGAATAACATGCCCTGTAGTCCAGTGTCCCCGAAGGGGTTGCTCTGCCTGTCTCAGTGTGTGTTGCAATTCACTTACTAGCCTGTCTCTCCCACTCAACTCTGGGTCAGCTAGAGGGGCTGAAGGGACAGGAGCAGGGGTTGCTTCAGTTCCTTGTGCCTCTAACCTCTCCTCCTTAGGCTCAACCCGGACGGGATCTTGATACCCTGCAGCTGGCAGGATAGGGTACAACCCATAAGGTGGGGGTTCCTGTAGCGAATTCCCTGGGGACTCTGTTTGAGTTTGTTCCACTTCTTGTATGGGTGTCACTGCCTCTTCAGGTGTGGTAGACTTGTCTCTTTTTTTCTCATGACAGAATACTCGCCACAGTGATAGAATAGCTTCCCTCTTCTGCCTTTTCTTTTTCTTGTATGTTGAACGAATGTAAGTCAATGTGTGTTCAACTATATCATGGTCAAATGTCCCATCTTTTGGCCATGGTTGAGAGTGGCCCTCAGTGCCTTTATGCCACTGTTTGCAATATTTTTGTATTCTTCCCTTGTCTGAAGGGAAAGTTTTCATCAAATGGTCCAAAGGGGTATCCATGATCCCCATAGGACGAATGTTTTCCTATGCGTACCTCTAGCAGCGTAACTGATGCACTCTTTTTTTCCCTGTCTGTTATCTTGTGAGTATTTTAATTATGCCACTGTCTCTAACTCACAACAGTATTGTCTAAAGTCAGTCCTACTCAGGATTACCAGACTTCACATATATTGTTGTAAGACCGTATCTGTGGACATCAGCCATGCTTATCGCTAGTCTGTATAACACTTCTTCTATGGTGATGTCTGGGGCAGGTGAATTGATGGGTGGTCTAAGTGGATTAGTAGCTGAAGCAATGCGTGTTATCACGTTGTCATGTATGTAGATGAGTATTTGTGGTGCTCGGGGTGCGTTGAGCCATTCATTATTTAAAGTAGTGAAGGCACGAATATCTGTGAGGAATGCATCAAGAAGAGCCTCTAATACAAGGGGTGATTGAGTTATTATTTCAAACCTCGGGGTGTTGCATGGGCATGGGGGTTGACCGTGAGCCCACTTAAATACTAATTTTAGCTCAAGTGTATCTGTTTCTTGCCACAGAGAATTATTAGCCTCACTCATAGGGATTTATTATCAAGTTTTACTTGCTTTGGTGTTATTTATTCGGGCCTCCTGCGTTTTATTTTCACTAATTACTGCCCCTTCACAGAACTCTTTAAGGGTGTCTATTGGGATGTCAAAAATATGGCAGAGATCTCGCACCCTCTCCTCTTCACTTATATCTGACTGCGTGACAACTGGAGGGGACACCTGCCACTTCGCTATAACCTGACCTTTATGATTGTATAACACAGTATTATTTTTATTCTCTTTTTTACTCATTACTCATAAAACGCATTCACTAGTCCCTATTGCGCTTTGCAGGTCTGCAACCAGGGGTCTGACTGTACTCAGACTCTCACTAATATTTCAGCCCTGGTCGCTTCCCCTCAAAGACGCCTTCCAGAGGTTAGTAAATCTGGGAATCTGGTGAACCGGGCGTGTGACTCAATCAGAGCAAAATGTGCACACTTGTTACTCGGTCCACTTCACTATTTCCTACTCTAACCCCTCTTTTCTAACCGGAATATCTGTTAGGCATTCCCAAATGAATGTCTCTTCCAGGGGCTGTCCCCTAGGTAATACACTACTGTCTTCCAGGGGCTACCCCCCTAGGTAATACTCTAATGTCTTCCAGGGGCTAACCCCCTGGGTAATACTCTAATGTCTTCCAGGGGCTACCCCCCTGGGTAATACTTTAATGTCTTCCAGGGGCTACCCCCCCTGGGTAATACTCTAATGTCTTCCAGGGGCTACCCCCCCGGGTAATACTCTAATGTCTTCCAGGGGCTACCCCCCTGGGTAATACTCTAAAAGTCTTCCAGGGGCTACCCCCCTGGGTAATACTCTATAATGTCTTCCAGGGGCTACCCCCCTGGGTAATACTCTATAATGTCTTCCAGGGGCTACCCCCCTGGGTAATACTCTAAAGACTTCCAGGGGCTACCCCCCTGGGTAATACTCTAAATGTTTTCCAGGGGCTACCCCCCTGGGTAATACTCTAAGTCTTCCAGGGGCTACCCCCCTGGGTAATACTCTAAAAGTCTTCCAGGGGCGTAATACTCTAAAAGTCTTCCAGGGGCTACCCCCCTGGGTAATACTCTAAGTCTTCCAGGGGCTACCCCCCTGGGTAATACTCTAAGTCTTCCAGGGGCTACACCCCTGGGTAATACTCTAAATGTCTTCCAGGGGCTACCCCCCTGGGTAATACTCTAAGTCTTCCAGGGGCTACCCCCCTGGGTAATACTCTAAAAGTCTTCCAGGGGCTACCCCCCTGGGTAATACTCTAAAAGTCTTCCAGGGGCTACCCCCCCTGGGTAATACTCTAAGTCTTCCAGGGGCTACCCCCCTGGGTAATACTCTAAAAGTCTTCCAGGGGCTACCCCCCTGGGTAATACTCTAAATGTCTTCCAGGGGCTACCCCCCTGGGTAATACTCTAAGTCTTCCAGGGGCTACGCCCCTGGGTAATACTCTAAATGTCTTCCAGGGGCTACCCCCCTGGGTAATACTCTAAGTCTTCCAGGGGCTACCCCCCTGGGTAATACTCTAAAAGTCTTCCAGGGGCTACCCCCCTGGGTAATACTCTAAAAGTCTTCCAGGGGCTACCCCCCTGGGTAATACTCTAAAGTCTTCCAGGGGCTACCCCCCTTGGTAATACTCTAAAAGTCTTCCAGGGGCTACCCCCCTGGGTAATGCAGTACTATCTATTACACCAGCTAGTCTTCTGGTCTGACCAGGGAATCACAGTGTAGTAATAACATACCATCAAAACATTGCTTTAACCCCCTAGCTAGTCTTCCAGTCTAACCGGGAAATCACAATTTATTTTTTAGCACACAGCATAATATTGCATTAAAACATTTAAACCCCACATAAATCATGTATGCATTTTGTCATATTATAGTTGCCAAAAAGAATCATGCAATTAAAAATAATAAGGTACAAGCCCGACCTCTCTTTACCCCTTTAGGACTGCAACATCTGGAATCCCCGACTGCCTGGTTGAATAGGCAGGTGTAATCTCACCTGTTTATGTTGCGCGCAGTGTTCTATTCAAGCAGTACAGACAGATTTTCCTTCAGCTGCGTCCGGAGAAAAGAAGGAGGGCTCCTGGCTCGGCTGCGCCAAATGTTGTTAGCAGGTCACGAATAAAGAAAGACAGGATTCAGTTTGGCAAGTAATATGAGCATTTATGAATAACGGCCGGGAGGACAGCACAGCTCTAAGTCTGAAACTGCCCTCAAAATCATCAACTCAAGCAGCCCTTTTTACATACTTTTGCTACCTTGAATGCATCTTATCACTTGTCATGCATTTTGATTTAAGCGCTCACGTGGTACATTTTGTCATTCCTTTCGTCAGCATAAAGCAGCATTTCTCAAGAGATAGCGTCTAATTACACATTTGCAGAAAAGCGAAGGTTACATATCTATCACGTGCACATTTACTGAAAAACAGCAATACCTTTATCTCACGTTCTAAAGGCTGTCTGTAGCTCCTCCTTTCCTAACTCCAGGCTTGGAGCCCTCCCCAGACTGTCTGGCCTCCCTCACACAGCTGCTGACCTTCTAGCATCAAAGCTTTTACATTCCTGTCCAGAAACTCCCTTTCCTCATTCACGTGGATTTGAAATGCGTGCCTTTCCTGTAACTATATTATCGAGTTATGATTCAAGCTTCCAGGCCTTTCTACGTGTAGGTGCTTTGTGGATAACTATGCCTTTGTCTCTCTTCTCTGTCTCCTGCACTGGCCTTTTACTTGGATGCCATGAGCACTGGGGGCCTGTATTTCTCTCTGAGCATAAATGATTCTGCACGTTTTCCTCCCAACTCTTGCTTTAGCAAAAATGGGCCTTCTCTTTCTATATTTTCAATAACAAAGGTAACCAGTACAGTTTTGTAAAGGGCCTTCCAATACACAGCAACACGTATCACTGTATTGTTAGTAACTGTTGAGGTGTTTGAGCTAGAAACATTGTAAATTAATAAATATGTGAAAATCGCTGTGGCTAAACAATCGCATAATTCCAGTGGCCTTCACTGTAACATTACTTTATTCTGAAGTATTTTAGGTTATTTTCATCTTGAAATGTTTTAGGGAGAAAAACATGTAAAAATATTAATTTACATAAATTAAATCGTTCTAAAAACAAAAATAGTGTTTTTTTTTCAATGCTTTTGGGATTTGTAAATCTGCCACAAGCCTAACCCATGTATACTTCCTGTTCCAGCCTCTGCGGGGATATGTGGATCTGAAGTAATTTTTAACAACCGTTACTAACATAAATGAACACAATAAAATTGATGTTTGAGGTGAGTGATTTAGTAACAACACACAGAAACTTTGGGCCAGATGTACTAAAATGCAGTTTTGCATTTCCTAAATGACTTCATAGAAATCGCTATTTAGGAAATGCAAAATGCTATGTACAGAGATACCAATTTCCTAAAGTAGGAATTGCTATTAGGAAATAGCAAATAAGGGATCCCATTGCATTTGTGTCAATGGGCTGGTTTTGCATCTCCCAAATAGTGATTTCCTATTGAAAAATCATTATTTGGGAAATGCAAAACCAAGGATGGCAACGGGCAAAAGACTCTCCTTGGTGCAACCCACAAATAGTGGTGCACATGTAAAGCACACATATACCCAAGCTGTGGTCTATTGCAATTTAAAAAAAGCATTTTGGGGTGCTTTTTTAAAATTGCACATGGTTACCATCGACTTCAAGTCAATGATAATTGCATTTCCTAAATGCCCAAATCGCATTTAGGGAATGCTTTGTACATCATAATAGGAATTGCATCCAAAAGCATTTTGAGGTTCCTTTTTCAAATTGCACATGGTTACCATTAACTTCAAGTCGATGGTAATTGTATTCCCTAAGTGCCCAAATCACATCTAGGAAACGCTTTGTACATCAGAATAGGAATCGCAAATAGGTAATACCAATTTGCTCATTCGTATCTTGGGGATCACAAATTGCGATGTCTACGGGGTACGCAATTTGTGATTTCCTAAAGGCCTTTGTACTTCTGAAAAGGCAGTTTTGCATTTTGTAACAGCCCAAAATACCAATTCGGAGCGGTAAGAAATGCACAATGGCTTTGTACATCTGGCCCTTATATTCTAAACAGTAATTCTAGCTTACAAGGGTGTTTTAATAAATATTTCCAGATTCACGATGATGTTGCAGCACCGCCAGGTACCTCAATGGATCCTAGAATTCCATATGACACAGCAACAAATACATTTGATTGGTTAGCACACCTACCAACCTCTTCTACAGGAAGTTCTTTCTGATTCCTTCTTCTATGGGTGTGTCTCCTCATTCTTGACACCTCTGCAGCACTGATGGAACTCCTTATTTTACTTTGGTTTTTTTTGTGATGACATTTGTAAAATGGCATCAGGAGGAGAAAAATACTAAAAGAGCAGGAGTGAGAAGTGTAGAGAGAAGAAATAGAGTTGCAACCTTTGTAAAAATCAGTCCAAAGGGACTGATAAAACATATTCACATGGAACTAGCAACATTTTGAAGCACCTATGGACCATCCACCCCGTCGCCTTGCTAGAGCAGAAATTGAGAGGGAAGCAGCACAGCCATCAACATCATCTACTGCAGTGTGTGTGGCTCTTGGGCAATGTCCTTCTCAGTGTATTCTGGGGCAGCCTTCTCTGGCACCCCATTGACCTCCTCTGCTCCTCTGGGAGATAAACAGGGGCTGGTTTCCTGCAGCTGTTGCAGCTAATATTCCTTCTAATCTTCCACAGATGATAAAAGTTGCATCCTATTGCACAGTGTGCAATACAATTATTTCTGTTGGCAAACAGTCCATGCCAGCCTTTGTGCATTGCTTGACAAAACTCCTCCCTGGTGGGTCCCACCTCTGCTTGCCATCCAGCAAGCTCGGGCAGGTGACCACAGGAGGCAATGCTCTCCTCCATGGATTCTGGGGCATCCTCTTCTGACGCTCCATCCACCTCATCAGGAAGACAAACAGGGGCTGGCTTCCCATGCCTCCTGCCCTTCTCTCTCCTAACAGTTGTCTGGGTCATTTTTCCAAGCTCCAGACCCTTTTGACTTCCCTTCTTCGCACTCATGGACCTGATGGTCACACAGACCCACTCAGGCAACCCTAACATTCCCAGGTGGGACGTGAGCTCCACTTCCTTCCAGGCAGTGTGCTCCGATTTTATTTGTGTAGTTGATATACATGAGAGATATTCACATTCATGGTGCCACAAGTAACTTAATTCAAACTAACTCATTAACAGGTATCTCTTCTTCTAAAACAGCAAACATCACAGTTAAAAACTCCTGTGCATCCTCTTGAGCAGTTTGAGTAAACTGTACAAATCCAGTGCATATATCTATATTGTTTTAAATTACTGATGCAGAATGTATTTTCATTCTCTCAGTACAAAGACAGGTCAACCACCTACACAGTGCAGAACACAACTCCTTTTGCTGTTTCTTTTGAATTGCATCTACAACACAAGGTAATGCAAACAAAACATTGATCACAACATTAGCATAGCAGTTCCCAACAGAGGGGATTCACATTTGATAATTAACAATATCTCCATTGTTTTCGATTTTTTGTTTTTTAAAAATGTCCTTCTATTCTTTTATTCATTGCAACACTATCCCTACACTCCTTTGAAACCTTTCACTTTGGACAAACAGAGCATTAGTCATTAACAGTCATTAACTGGATACTGTCATAAATTGGAAACATAAAGACTTCTTAATGGGCTGTATTCTTTCACACATTTTGAGTCTACATTCCCTCTGCTTTCATCAAATGCAATAGTATTGGAGGGCCCTGGGTTCCACTGGCTCCATCACCCACACTGTCTGCCCATGCTGGAATTCCACAGAGGTAGCCTTCTAGTTGTACCACTGCTTCATCACCTCCTGGCTTGCCTCCAAGTTCTCAGAAGTCTTCTTCCAGAACTTGGCCATCAGAGTTAGCAGGTAGCTAGCCACACCCTTGGGTGCTTGCTCTCAACCCTCCTTAACCAGACTGAGAGGTCCCCTTGCAGGATGACCATACAGAAGTTCAAAGGGACTGAATTCAATGGTGGGTCCCCGTACTGCTTGCCATCCAGCAAGCTCAGGCATGTCCTGGGTTCTGGGGTAACCTCATCTGGTGCCCCATCCATCTCTTGTGGGAGACAAACAGGGGCTATTTTCCCTTGCCCCCTGCCCTTCTCTCTTTGACAGTTGTTGGGCTCATTTTCACAGGCTCCTTTTGACTTTCTTTCTGGACAGTCATGGCCCTGGTGGTCACACAGACCCACTCAGGCAACCCCAACATTCCCAAGTGGGTCGTGAGCTCTTCCAGGCAGTGTGCTACAGGTATTTTCTAGTAGATAATTTACAGGCATGGAAGGGCTCACAGCAACTTTCAGAAGTTCTGAGACTTCCCCACTCAAAGGGAACTAGAGGCAGAGGATTGTGACTCTCTTGGTTCTATGTACTACAACCAGGTGGAATGTACTGAGAATGACTTGCTCTGAGAACACCAGTTGATACCTTACTATAGACATGATGGCTCCTGTGTCCCTCAGAGCCTCCACCCTCTTCTTGTTGATGGTGACCCACTGCCTATACTTTTGAGTATTGGAAGGCATGTGGGTTTTGGATCTCTCCATCACCCAGGGACACTAGGGTAAGCTCACTGACTTCCCCCCTACGAACTGAGGCCATCTCCCTCCCAAGTACTTGTTTTGCTTCACTAATGACCGAGCTGAAACCTGCCCTTGGGGCTACCTAGGGACTACTTTAGGGGTGTCTGACATGTAACAAAAGGGTAGGTTTAGGCCTGGCAAGTGGGTACACTTGCCAAGTTGAATTTACAGTTAAAAACTGCACACACAGACACTGCAATGGCAGGTCTGAGACATGATTACAGAGCTGCTTATGTGGGTGGTACAACCAGTGGTGCAGGCCCACTAGTAGCATTTGATATACAGGCCATGGGCACCTCTAGTGCACTGTACTAGGGACTTACTAATAAATCATATATGCCAATCATGCATAAACCACTGGTTAGCAGTGGTAAAGTGCCAAGAGTAACAAAAACAGCAAAATCAAAGTCCAACACACATCAACAACCTAGGAAACATAGGCAGAAATTTAAGGGAGATCACGCCAAGGATGGAAAGTCTAATACCGGTTATCTTTATTCTCTGCCTGGGGGCAGGGATGTTCCTCCTGAAGTCCTTGGTTCTCCAGGGGGCTTTGGTCCTCTTCCTCATCCAATCCTAGTTACCCTCCTGGATCAACCTCCTCTGTTGCTGTTTGCAGCTTCTTGACTGCCTCATAGGCCCGGAGGGCTAGCTGTCGGTCCACCTTGGGAGACTTCTTGGCCACTTTTACCCCTTCACCTTGCAGAGCATTTGCAGCTCAGCCTTTTTGAGGATGTCAACATTGATGGAAACTAAGGAGCATTTAAAAAGTCAGTCCTGATGCCAAGTTATTTATCAGGGATTTTTATGTAAATCCAATCACTATATGGTACTGCATAAACACATGTCCTGATCCACACCATTGAACACCAGTGTGAGAAATTGAGTTGTTGATTGACTGGGATGTGAATTCTGGTCAAGCAACAGCCACAATCCTTTGCAGGGTGAACCACAAAAAGTCACTAAAATAACCTGTGCTTAACTCCGGGTAGCTAGGCACAAAAAGCAGTCAGGCTAAACTTAGAGGCAATGTGTTAAATATTTATGAAGTACACAAACATTAACACAGTGAAAACACAATACAATAAAACTCCCAAACCAATCTAGAAAAATTAAGAAAAGTTTAATAAATTATTTGATACCAAAACCATCAAATCCAATCAGTAAAACTGGAGGTATGAATTTTTAAAGTTTATGGATCAAAATAGCAAGTCCTCAGTTATAGAAAATGGCCACCTGGGCACCTTTAGCACCACAACCAAGGGTCCAGGAGTGGAGGGAGGCCTCTTGGGGCACTCAGGCTAGGATCAGGTGCAGGTTTAAGATGGTGGGACCCTGTTATGTGACTTTGGATCAAAAAAGGAGACCAGCTGAACTAGCCCTTGCAGTCACTTCTGGAGTCCTGGGTGTAGTTGGTGATGCAGGGCTCTGCAGCAGGGCAGGTCTCTTAAGGTCTCAAGCAGGCTCCAAGTGCAAAAGCAGTCCTTCTAGGTATATCAGCAGTCTGGCAGAGTGCACTGCAGGTCACAGCAGCAGGCAGTCCTCTGAGAGTCCTTCCATAGGCCCAATAGAGAACTGAGGAGCAGGTCTGAGAGTGCTCTTTTTTATACCGTAGTGGCCTGCCCGTAGAAGATGGGAGAAGTTTCCAGAAGGGTTCTCTGAAGTTCCAGGAATTTCCTGCCTCATCTGCCCTGGCTCCTAGCTGGCTGCACTGACAATACAAGGTGAGTAAGCCTATTGTGTGGTGGTAGAGCCAAGCCTATTAAGTTGCAAGTGTGGCTGTTCTTAGCTCTGTCCCCTATCAAGTCAGCTAATGGTCCATTCAGGCTCTGCTAATCCCCCTATCATGTGACTGTCTTGGGTGAATTCACAAAGTCCCAACTGTCATGTTTTTCCAGACACAGAGGGCTATGGGCAGGAAAATGCCAACTATATAAAAGTGGCATTTTCAAACTTGTCATGGTAAATGTGACTTTTCCATTAAAGAGGGTGTATCATTACAGTTTCTTAGTGTTGGGAAATTGGTTATTGGTAAGGGCAGGTAAGTACCTACACTTAGCAATAGGCCACTAACCTCCACTTAGGTCCAGTTAGGTCTCAGTAAATTAAACCCAGCTCAACCCTTGGTAGCTTGGCAACAAGCGACAAGGCTTAACTTAGGAGACAGAGTGTAAAGCATTCAAATATCACAAAACAGTAATCAAATAAAAAACTGGAAACAGTTTAAAAATCCAAAACCAATTTATAACAATAGATTATGGGGGTCATTACAACCTCGGCGGTCTTTTAACAAGACTGCCGAGGGACCGCCGTGCGGAAGACCGCCAGTAGTGGCGGTTTGCCACTCGGCGTATTATGACTGTTGGCTGCTCTCCGTCCTTTTCAGGACGGAGAGCCGCCAACAGCCATACTGGCGGGCGGCGGGGAAGTGGAGGTTGCTCCACCGCCACGCCAACTGAACACCGCCCAGCGAATCACGTCCTGTGATTCGGCGCGGTGGTGTTCTGTTGGCGGTGTGGGGTCGGCGGAGCAGCCTCCATGGCTCCCGTCCCCTCCCGGAGGATCGACAGAACAGGTAAGTCGAACGTCCGTTAGGGGAGGGGGGTGAGGGGGTGTTGTGTGGGTGCATGGGGGTGTGCGTCTGTGTATGTAGAGGGGGTGTGTGAGTGCGTGTATGCTTGCGGGTGTGTTGCGTGTTTTGGGAATGAGTGCGTGTATGTCTGTATGTATGTCTGTATGGATGTGTGCGTGTATGTCTGTATATGGGTGTGCGTGTCTGACTGAGTGTGTGGATGTAGGCATGTATGTCGGTGTGTGTGCGTGTGTGTGTTGGTGGTGCCTGCGTGTGTGTTGTGTGTGTGTGAGTAATGTGATGTTGGGGGTCGCGGTGGGGAGGGGGTCCCTGCCACCTTTGGGGGGTGGCAGGGGTGGTGGGGGGTGTAGGGAAGGGAGTCGGGGTGGGGGGTGGCTGAGACCCCTATCAGTGCCAGGGAAGGAATTCCCTGGCACTGATAGTGCTTACCGCCATGGATTTCATGGCAGTTCCTACCGCTGGAAATCCATGGCGGTAAGCTGGGTCAAAGTACCGGCAGTGGTATTGTGACGACGGCCGGGCTGGAGACCCAGGTCTCCAGCCCAGCGGTCGTCTCCGCCCTGACGGGCGGGACGGTGAAGCGGCGGATGACCATGGCAGTAACCGCCATGGTCATAATACTAAAAAAAAAGACCGCCAGCCTGTTGGTGGTCCTACTGCCTCTTTAACACTGTCCGCCAGGGTTGTAATGACCCCCTATATTTTTATCTTTAAAATGACACAAAAACGAATAAAATCGGATAAGGGGAACCGGAGATATGAATTTTTAAAGAATTATTGTTTTCTAGTGCCTAGAAACAAAAAGCGCCAACCAGGTCATCTGGTCGCACCTTGCCTGGGGCAAAGCCAAAATTTAAGGCCGACCGCGATGGAGCCCTGCCAGCGGGAGGCCTCGGTCAAAAGTTTACCTTCGGACTTAGTTTCTTTTCTGAAGATTTTCTTCAGGGGGACGAACCTGCTAGTCCAATCTGACCTCCTGGAACTCTTCTCCGGATACGCATCACGGGAGCCCTCGGTGGAGATTTTCACCTTCGGACCAGGACAAACCTGGATCTTGATCGGACGTCCTTGGAGCCCTCCTCGGATACGCTGACTGGGTGTTCCTGGTCAACTTTCTACGTTCAGACTTAGGGGGTCATTACAACCCTGGCGGACGGTGTTAAAGGTGCGGTAATACCACAAACAGGCCGGCGGACAAAAAAAGGGAATCATGACCGTGGCGGAAACCGCCAACATAGACAGCTACTTTAACACTCTGACCGCCACGGCGGTACAGACAAGCAGCGGGGCGGTCACCGCCAACAGACAGGCGGCAGACAATGTACTGCCCACAGTATCACAACCCGCCAATCTGCCACCTTTTCTGGGGCGGATTCACCGTGGATAAAAACATGGCGGAAACAGCTTTTTCAATGGGAAAACGCTCACCTTCTACACATCCCACGAGGAAGGAGGACACCATGGAGCCGGAATCACAAATCCTACCTGCCCTTGTCTTCCTGCTCATTTACGAACACCAACAATGGCGGCGGCGAAGACTACGGTGAGTACTGCACCTACGACATAGGGGAGGGGTGAGGCAAAACTCAGGGACACACACACGAAACACCCCCACCACCACCCTCACCCTCGCACATTATAACACACACACCAATGCATGTCAAAACATCACAGTAACAACCCACAACCCCCCCGGAAGAATGCAAAGACCATAGGAAATCAGTCAAAAAATTGTAATGTATCAAAATACAGTTACCAAATATATATATATACACATTCAAAAGTATATACATTACGAGAAGCAGTGCAGGTATGCACATATCAATGTCCGTGCACCACTGGTCCAAAAATGCATTGGCGAGGCCCACAATAGATACCTGTCCACAAACGGAGATAACACTGATGGGGCATCAGATAGAAATACAACAGGCACCTCAGGGGGAAGGGAAGGGGGGGCACCTCAGCCGGATTACAGCACCACGCCAGATCCATGAGGGGGCTATATGCTCACTGTTTCATCCTGGGGAGTGCAAAGCCACAGTCTCTCAAGTCTCTGCAGTGGTTGGTTTGCCCACTGTTCAATCCTGGGGAGTGCAAAGCCACAGTCTCTCAAGTCTCTGCAGTGGTTGGTTTGCCCACTGTTCAATCCTGGGGAGTGCAACGCCACAGTCTCTCAAGTCTCTGCAGTGGTTGGTTTGCCCACTGTTCAATCCTGGGGAGTGCAAAGCCACAGTCTCTCAAGTCTCTGCAGTGGTTGGTTTGCCCACTGTTCAATCCTGGGGAGTGCAAAGCCACAGTCTCTCAAGTCTCTACAGTGGGTGGGTTGCCCACTGTTCAATCCTGGGGAGTGCAAAGCCACAGTCTCTCAAGTCTCTACAGTGGGTGGGTTGCCCACTGTTCAATCCTGGGGAGTGCAAAGCCACAGTCTCTCAAGTCTTTGCAGTGGTTGGTTTGCCCAATGTTCAACTGTTCAATACTGGGGAGTGCAAAGCCACAGTCTCTCAAGTCTCTACAGTGGGTGGGTTGCCCACTGTTCCATCCTAGGGAGTGCAAAGCCACAGTCTCTCAAGTGGATAACAGTCTCCACTGGTTCTGGAGGGGGAATGGTGCCCACCCTGCATTAGGCTCCCCATGACGGTTCCTGTTCCGTCACAGTCCCAGTTGTACATGGGATAACGATGCTTGATGTGGCGGTGTTCCCTTGTTCAGCGGTGCTTTGCTATGGCAGTCTCTGATCTGTTTAGCGGTTCTCCGCCCTGTTCAGTGGTGCTTTGCCCTGTTCAGCGGTCTTCATCATGACGGTGATACTGTTGTTCAGCGGCTCTATGCCCTGTTCAGCGGTGCTGTGCCCTGTTCAGCGGTCTTCACCACGGCGGTGATTCCCTTGTTCAGCGGTGCTTTGCCATGGCGGTCTCTGACCTGTGCATTGGTGTGTGGCATGACGGTCCCTCATTGCCCAGCGGGGCTGTGGCAGCCGGGGCCCTCCTGACTCCGGCTGTGGTCTCCTGACCAGTGACGATACTCCTGCCCTCCTGGGCAATGACTCCAGCGGTGGTCTCCTGACCAGTGACGATACTCCTGCCCTCCTGGGCACTGACTCCGGCAGTGGTCTCCTGACCAGTGACGATACTCCTGCCCTCCTGGTCAATGACTCCGGCGGTGGTCTCCTGGCCAGTGACGATACTCCTGCCCTCCTGGGCACTGACTCCGGTGGTGGTCTCCTGACCAGTGACGATACTCCTGCCCTCCTGGGCAATGACTCTGGCGGTGGTCTCCTGACCAGTGACGATACTCCTGCCCTCCTGGGCACTGACTCCGGCCGTGGTCTCCTGACCAGTGACGATAGTCCTGCCCTCCTGGGCACTGACTCCGGCGGTGGTCTCCTGACCAGTGACGACGGTGCTGGCGGTGCCGTCCCGGCCGCCGGGGAGGATGGCGCCCTTCTCCACCATGCTGCTCTCACCAGACTGTGCAGATTTCTTCTGGCCCTTCACCACCTTTGAAGGAGTCACAGCTGACTCTGCAATCCCCCTGGGAACCTTGTGAGCAGTTTTGCCACCAGGAGTCTTCACCCTGTCCCATCGGCCACTTTCCAACTTGAGATGCTTTACAGGGGGTGGACTGGCAGTGCTTTGGCTCCGTGTCACACTGCCTGCCCTGGTGGCCGGTGCAATCCACACACCTGTAACACGCACCACTGGTACAGGAGTCTTTTTGGCTGAGGCTCTACTACGGGACTTATGAATTGGAGGGGTGGGGATGGGGGGCAAGGAGGTCAACGTTGCTGAGGGAGAGTTTATGACGAACACTCGGATGGGTAGCTGGAGGGGGTCTGGGAGTGGAGGAAGAGGAGGTGGTTGTAGGAGGTGTCACTTTAGGTGTTTTGGGTGCAAGTGCAGGTACTGGAGGATGTCGTGAGGTGGATGGATGTTGGGTGTGTGGGTGCCCGCGTTTGTGTACTTAGGGAGGGGGTGTCACAGACACACTGGGAGAGGACACAGGGGACGTGTAAATGGGAGTGGGGGTGGTGAGTGCAGGTGAGAGGGGTGTGGTGCTGGGTGTTCTGGTGCGAGTCCTAGTGCCTGTAGATGTAGTGCATGCAGGTGAGAGTGTAGACGACACTGGGAGGGAGGAGGGAGACGATGAGGAGGGGACACAGTGGAGGTAGTGGATGTTGCTGTGTCTGTATGTGGGTGATGCTTGTGTGAGTGCCTGTGGGATGTGTGGTGCCTATGGTTGCCTGAGCTACTTTTGTGTGTTGAGGTGAGTGCATGATTGTCTGATGGTGTGCTTGGGATGGGCTGGGGTACAGGGGATTGGGTCTGGGTGGAGGAAGTTGGAGGGGGGAGGCTAGACACAGGGACAATGGCTGCCATCAGTGCTGATGCCAAAGATTGCAGGGGTCGATGAAGGACAGGCTGACCAGAATGAATGCCCTCCAGGAATGCATTACTGTGTTGCAACTCCCTTTCTACACCCTGGATGGCATTCACAATGGTAGACTGCCCAACAGTAAGTGACCTGAGGAGGTCAATGGCCTCCTCACTGAGGGCTGCAGGGGTGACAGGGGCAGGGGCTGAGGTGCCAGTGGCGAAGGTGATGCCCACCCTCCTGGGTGAGCAGGCACGGGACGAAGGCTGAGGGGCTGCTGGGAGGGGGGTGCTGGTAGGGGAGGTGGCGGCTGTACCTGTAGAAGTGTGGGGCACAGATGGTGCCACCACCACAAGGGATCTCCCATCGGCGGACGAGTCTGTGTCGCTGGTTGGTGATCCGGTGACCGACGTGAAGCTCCCCTCGCCCTCCATCCCACTGGTGCATTCTGAGTCCATGGTGTGGCCCTCCATGGCCATGTGGGATGCAGCTCCCTCGTGCTCCGGTGCCACTGTACCTCCGCCTGATGATGCTGATGCACAAAAGAAGCAGATAAGGGGGGGGGGGCGACAGAAGAAAGACAGGTTGAGTGCATGGCTTACCGCTACCGTTGGCGGACAATACAGACACAGCAGCCCCCTGCACTACGCCGTGCTCCTGGCCTCTACAGATGCAATTCATGGGATATGGCCTACATCGCTATGGTGGACATCTGCACACATGGATGCCACGGGGGCATGTATACCTGTACTTGTCAATCTACTGCGGTGGGGTGGAGTGCCACCTGGCCTGCATTACGGAGGGGTCTAGCCTATGGAAGTCGCCCTGGCCTAGGGAAACCCACAGCCCTCCTCCCACACCCAGACCCCTCAACTGCGCGCAAAGTCCCCAGAATGAGGGTGTACTCACCCCCTTGTGTCTGCTGTGATGCCCTCAAGCGCCCATCCAACTCAGGGTAGGCCACCGCCAGGATCCGGAACATCAGGGGGGTCATGGGGCGACAGGCACCCCTCCCACATTCGGAGTCCATCCCCAGCTGAGCCTCCGCTGTCTTCTTGCTCCAGCGGCGAATGTCCTCCCATCTTTTCCGGCAGTGGGTGCCCGTCTCTGGTGGACCCCCAGGGTTCGTACGTCCTTGGCGATGGCACGCCAAATGTCCTTCTGGTGGGCGCTGACCTATATGACATGCACAGGGTAAGAAGAGAAGTCATTAGCAAGAGCACCGTCGAAGTGAGTGGCCCACATCCCTGCCCTTGCCATGTGGCACATGCATTCACAGTCCTTCATGTTCACTTCACTCTGCCCCCTTCCCTCTTACAACCAGCCCTCTCCATCCAGGCATAGCCCATACAACGTGCTCCCTGTGTACTTACCTGTTGGTCTGGAGGACCGTAGAGTAGCGTGTACTGGGGGAGGACCCCATCACGAGCTTCTCCAACTCCTGAGCAGTGAAGGCACGGGCCCTTTCCCCAGACGCAGCAGCCATTGTCTCTTCCAGACCGAGGTCACAGCAGCACTTGCAGTGTAGGTCCTCTCCTGTCGGAGATCAGGTATCAAGTGATTGAGCAGAGAGAAAATGGCGGTCACGTCCACGGCGGTGACGTCCAGCGGCGGTGCGTATCATCACCGCTGGCGCACTTCATCATTGGCTCCTGGGACCCATAGAGTACAATGTTAACCAATGCAGCTTTGCGCCGCGGTCTTCGACCGCCTACCGCGACGGTGTACAACGCCAGCACAGTTACCTCACATCCCATTGTCCCAGTTTAGAGGTCAGGCAGCCGCCATTTCAGGGGCCCACATGGCTTCATTTGCAACTGCGTCACACATACCTAGGCCTACACTCAACACACATACAGGAAGATTTTTTTCTTTGCTGTCATGTTCTGTGTATCTGTGGGTACATACCTGGGATTTTGTTGACTCGGTGGTCGCTGTTGTCCTTCCTAGGCACCGTCAGCTTGGACATTTGAGAAGATGGCGGAATCCTCCGGTGTACCGACCGCTGGTGAACCTGTTGACAATGGAGGAGCGACATTTACTCATCACCTACAGGTTTGACCGTGCCACTATCCAGGAACTATGTACCCAGTTGGAGCAAGACCTGATGTCACCAATCTGCCATCCCACAGGAATCCTCCTTCCTTTCCTTGGAAGTGGATCGTTTCAGACAACAGTGGCCATGTCATCAGGGATGTCCCAGCCTATGTTTTCCAACGTGTTGTCTAGAGTGTTGTCTGCCCTGCTGAAACATGTAAGGAGCTACATCGTTTTCCCTCAGGTGGAGGATTTGGCTACAGTGAAAGGTGACTTCTATGCCCTTGGACATATCCCCAACATCATAGGTGCTATTGATGGGACCCATGTAGCTCTGGTCCCCCCCCACAGGAGTGAACAGGTGTACAGGAACCGGAAGAGTTATCATTCGATGAATGTACAGATGGTATGTTTGGTAGACCAGTACATCTCGCAGGTAAATGCTATGTTCCCTGGCTCTTGTGCATGACGCCTACATCCTGCGCAATAGCAGCATCCCTTATATGATGGGTCAACTCCAGAGGCACCGGGTGTGGCTATTTGGGGACTCTGGTTACCCCAACCTGTCCTGGCTATTGACCCCAGTGAGGAGTCCCAGGACCAGGGCAGAGGAACGCTACAATGAGGCCCATGGGCGGACTAGGAGGGTGATCGAACGCACCTTCGGCCTCCTGAAGGCCAGGTCCAGGTGTCTGCATATGACAGGTGGTTCCCTATTGTACTCACCGAAGAAGGTGTGCCAGATCATCATCGCATGCTCGATGCTTCACAATCTTGCTTTGCGACGCCAGGTGCCTTTTCTGCAGGAGGATGGTCCAGATGGTAGTGTTGTGGCAGCTGTGGAGCCTCTGGAGCCTGTGGACAGTGATGAGGAGGACGCTGAGGAAGAAGACATAGACAACAGGGAGTCAGTCATACAGCAATATTTCCAGTGACACACAGGTGAGAACAGTTTTCTTTTTACCATTACATTCACTTTCACACTTCTACCTCTATCCTTTCTGTCATTTAGCAGCAGTATTTGGTAACTGAGTTGTACCTTTCCATTACGGTTTCACAGGTGTGGTTAGCAACGTGTGTCATCTGCTTGCATCCTTTAAGGACTTGTGATGTGTGACATAGGTATGTTGGCTTTACAATTGGAAACGCATGTTGACACTGTCATTGATTATACATATTTACCAAATCACAGACTGACTCCAGATTGTTTTGTGGTTGAAGGGTTCAAGGGTGTTTATTTCAGTGCTCAAAAATGGAGGGGGGTAGTAATATGGTGATGGGGGACGGTGGAGGAATGTCCATGGCAGAGTCCAGTCCATTAGTCACACAGGTGCACTGCCCATATGGGCATAGGAAGTGGAGCTGGGGCAGTTCCAATCGGGCCAGGGTAACAAAGTGAGACAGTGGGAGGACAATCAGGGTGGTCTCATTTCCTGGTGGGGGTCTTGCCATCTTGCTCTGTCCTGTTCCTGGATCTCAGGGACCGCTTGCGGGGTGGTTCTCCGTCTGCAGGGGGTGGGGTGCTGGTGTGGTGGTCCTGTGGCGGGGCGTCCTGTCCACTAGCGCCGGCGGAGGTGGTGGGCAGTTCATCGTCCACGCTAGTGTCAGGGGACCCTTGGAGTGCCACGGTGTCCCTCATGGTCTTTTGTATATCCTTCAGCACCCCTACGATGGTGCCCAGGGCGGAGCTGATGGTCCTCAGCTCCCTCCTGAACCCCAAATACAGTTCGTCCTGCCGGCGCTGGGTCTCCTGAAACTTGGCCAGGACCGTCGCCATCGTCTCCTGGGAGTGATGGTATGCTCCCATGATGGAGGAGAGGGCCTCTTGGAGAGTGGGTTCCCTTGGCCTGTCCGCCCCCTGTCGCACAGCAGCCCTCCAAGTTCCCCTGTGTTCCTGTGCCTCCGTCCCCTGGACCGTGTGCCCACTACCACTGCCCCAAGGTCCTTGTTGTTGTTGGGGTGGTGGGTTACCCTGGGTTCCCTGTAGTGGTGGACACACCGCCGATTGACGTGTCCTGGGTCTGGAGGTATGGGCCCGCCGGGTAGGTGCTGTGCTGGTGTTACCAGAGGGTGGAAGGTCAGTGTTGGGCTGTGCCTGTGCAAGGGGAACCGACTGTCCCTAGGCCCACGATGGTCCGGGCTGGTCATCAGGATCCAGTAGGGCAGAGCTGCTGTCGTCACTGTGGGCCTCTTCTGTGGGTGGAGTGGAGTTGTCTGGACCCTCCGGTGTGATGACATTCCGTAGTGGTCCTGCAGGGATATAAGAGCATGATTAGTGCATGTGTGTGTGTAATGGTGTGCAATGGGTGGGTGTTTGTGTACCCCAGTGCAAGCATTCCTGTGTGGGTTTGTGTGATGATGGTTAGGGGGTTGTTATGGGTATGTGCAGTGAGCATGCTTTGGTGAGGGGTGACCATGCTTTATTTTTGCATGCGAGGATTGGTGTTGGGATGTGTGGTTTGTGTTATGAGTACATTAGTGAGGAGTTGGAGTGATAGGGGAGGGGATGAGGGTGGGGGTGTGTGATGGAATGCAGGTAGGGTGGGGGATATGATAGTTGAGATTTAACTTACCAGTGCCCATTCCTCCACCGACTCCTCCGAGGCCATCTGGATGCATGATGGTCAAGACTTGCTCCTCCCATGTTGTTAGTTGTGGGGGAGGAGGTGGGAGTCCGCCGCCAGTCCGCTGTACCGCGATGTTGTGCCTGGAGACCACAGAACACACCTTTCCCCGTAGGTCGTTCCACCTCTTCCTGATGTCCTCCCGATTTCTTGGATGCTGTCCCACACCCTGTCCATGATTCTTTGCCATAGCTCCATCTTCCTGGCTATGGATGTGTGCTGCACCTTTGAGCCAAATAGCTGTGGCTCTACCCGTAGGATTTCCTTCACCATGACCCTGAGCTCCTCCTCGGAAAACCGGGGGTGTCTTTGGCGTGACATGAGGTGGTGTGGGTGATGTGTGGGGTGGAGTAAGTGTTGATGTGTGTGGTGATGTGTAGTGGTGTGTGGTGGTTTGTGCGTGTAATGTTGTATGGGTGATGGTGTTGTGTGCCTCTGTGTGGTGGGGTTCTCAGTTGCTGTGCTCTCTGTCTATCTGGCCTTCATTCGTGAATTATGGTCGTAGGGGTTTGTGGGTGATGTGGGTGTGTGTTTTATATTGTTTGGGGTGTCTGGGAGTGGTGTGCGTATGTGTATCAGGTGTGTGTATTTTGAATTGTCCAATGTGGCGGTGTTTTGGAGATGTGTGTGTATTTTGAGCGCGGCGGTGTGTACCGCCAATGGAATACCGCGGTTGAAAGACCGCCGCGTGGATTCGTGTGTCGTGATAGCATGGGCGTGTTTCTGTTGGCGTGACGGTGGAGGTTTTGTTTTCGCCAGTTTATCACTGACCTTTGGTGTGGCGGTCTTGTGAAGGGTGTCTGAATTTCGGCGGATTCCGAGATGTGTGTCATAATAGCTGTGGTGGAATTCCGCGGCCGCGGCGGTGTTTTAGCGGTCTTCTGCACGGCGGTAAGCGCCTTTTACCGCCAATGTTGTAATGATGGCCTTAGTCTCTTTTTGGGAGATTTTCTTCACCGGGACGAACCTGCAATTCAGGCCGGGTCGCGGTTCAGGCAAGCCGGCTAGAGTTGCCGCGGCGGGTCAGTCCCTCTATGGAGCTTTTTTTCAAAAGTTCTCCAAGCTTCTCCAAACTTCTGGATCTTCTTCCAGATGTTCCTTTAAGGTTCTTTTTGGGTCCACAGCTCACCCCAAGGTTCCAGAAGCTCTGAGATGATCCTTGGGGGTGTGGACTACAACTTCCAGAATGCACCTGGCGCAAATTCCTTTTTGGCCACTGGACAGTGGTCAGCTGGTTGATTTCTTCATGAGCTGGTGCAGGGGACTCTGGTTAGCAAGTTTTCACCTGTAGCAAACAGGGAGTCCCTCCTTGAACCAGTTGAAGCCAGGCAAAGTCCTTCTTGTGGTGACGCCCAAGTGTGCAGATGGTGCAGTCCTTTAGAGTGCAGTGTCCAGGTGCAGGTCAGGGGTCCAGCAGGGCAGTCCTTCTTCTTCTGTAGTTCTTCCTGGTAGGGATCTGGTAGGGAACTGAGGTGTGGGTACAGGTGTGCCAGTTTTATCCCTGCTCCTGGGTGAAAAACAGGGGGGTCCTAGTTCTCCAATCAGGTGCAGGTTCCTTCCCCCTGTAATGAACACTTCCTGGGAAGTGTGGCAAAAATCAATCCCAAGGAGCAACATTCCTAAAAAATCCATCATGGCTGAAAGTGATTTTTGGAGGTTACATCTGGCTGAGCCCACCCACTGGTGTGGCTAAAAATCATAAACACACCCCTCTCCTGCCCTCTGGGTTTTCAGGATGTGGGGGTGTTGCTGGCTTGCTCCAAATGACCTTCTCTGCCTTTGAAGACCAGTTTGGCAGCCCTCCCCCTTCCTGCCTCACCATCTGCTGAGGGGATATTCCCTCCCACAGGCACATCTCTTTGTGTGAAGCCAGGCCACTTTACACCTCATCAAGGCAGCCTGGCCAGGCTGCCAGAGGCTACTCAATCGGAGCACAGCAGCAAAAACAATGCAGGGCTGAAATTGGCAACTTTTCAGGTAAAGTTTAAAACTCTTTACCCGAACGAGTTATATTAAATCCAACAACTGGAAGTTGTGGGGTTTATTATAACAAATAATTTGATACTAAACTCTTTGTATCTGTCACTTAAGGGGACTTTTAAAATTAAAATAAAGTCTCCCCATTCTAGCATATGAAGGCCATTCACTACAATGAGGGAAAAATCAATTTGACTGTTTTGACCTCACCAGGGCTTATAAAACTACTTTTATAAGGTCCCTGCTTATAGTTACATGGCACCCAGCCCTAGGGGCACATAGGTCACACCTCAGGGGTGAGTTATATGTAACAATATGGTAGTTTATGACTCTGGAACTACTTTTAATTCAAAAGTCGAATTTGCATATAACTTTAATTTAAAAACAGTCAGCAAGGCAGGCCTGCCTTAATAATGACACTGGGCACCTAAGCAGTGCACTACCTATGCTGTGGTCCCTAAACCTACATGCCCTACCATATTCTAGGGACATATAGGTAGGTTGACTTAGCCAATTATAATTAGCCTAATTTGCATACTAATTTTACACAGAGGACAGGCCCTGGGACTGGTTAGCAGTACCCAGGGCACCATCAGAATCAGGAAAACACCAGCCAAAAGTGGAAAATGGGGGCAAAAAGTTAGGGGGCCTCTGCAATCAGCCCTGTTTTCTCACACATAGGTACCAAACATGACATATCTACCACTTTTGGTTTAGGAATTGCAACTTGTTTATTTTAATAAGGAATCCCCAATGTTACCCTGTGGGAGGGGTAGACCTCTCAGTAGTGAGAAAACAAATCTGGGAGTTTTCACTACTAGGACATGTAAAACTAAAATGTACATGTCCTGCATCTTGATCTCTGCCTTATGGGCTACTGAGGACCTGCCTTAGAGATGACTTATATATAACAAAAGGGAAGTTTAAGGCTTTGAAAGGGGTTTTAAATGCCAAGTCAACATAGTGGGATACTACCTTCAGGCTGCAATGGCAGGCCTGGGACAAGTGTTAAGGTGCCACGTAAGTGAGTTGCACAATAAGTGCTGCAGGCCCACTGGTACCATTTAATTACAGGCCCTGGCTATGTGGTATACCACTCTAGAAGGAGTTTACATGTAAATTAAATATGCCAATCAGTGGTATGCCACTCAAACGATGTTTAGGGGAGTGAGCACATGCACTTTAGCATTGGTTAGACTAACAGGGCAAAAGTCCAAACAAGATGGAGGCAAGCAGATAAAAAGTTTTGGGGAAGGCCACTGTAAGGCTCACATGTCTAACAATATTGAATTTCTGGAAAATATTTCAAAACTCTTTTTTGAGTTGATGCAAGGCCTAAAGTCTCCCAAACAATTCCCATTGACTGTGAATATACACTCAACTGTTCATATCATTCATAGGATCTGATTTCTCTTTGGGAAAGCAATTACAAACTGAACCTATACAAATTTTTTTGTTAGAGACTTTTCAGCAGAAATATTTACCCACACATCTTTCATCTTCATCTTCTCAGATTTTGTTATGTATTAAGTGACATAATGAACTACAACCATAGAGTTGTTTGCCACAAATTGAATATCCATATTGGCATTCCACATTTTCAAAATGACAGAATTGTATTCATTATTATATTACAAAGCCATACTTCTTATGAGGTTGTAGATGATTTTTGTGATTTACAAGCAGGTGTATGTCTCAGTGCAGTTCTAAAACTGTTCACTCTTCCATTTGAAATGAGAGATCCTAGAAATCTAAAACAAAGTGTTGTGTAAAATGTTCCTTTTCCTCTGTATTTCAGTTGACAGTTCTTCCCATATAAATGTGATTGGGATGTACTTGCTACTTTATGCCTTTTTCCTCAGTGTCTTTTGGAATGCTACATGTAATATACTGTTCTATGAAAGAAAGTGCAGACTCATCTGTGTATGTTTCAAATGTAGGTGCATCTTTTACTCACAACAGCAAATGAATATGAAGAACACCTCATGCTTGCTATTTTTCTCATCAAATGAAATCAGTAATTTCTCCAAGAGGTGGATTTTTCTGTTGCAACAAGTGGTTCTTCCAAATCTCTCCACACCCACAGTTTCAATATGCATTTAAAATCTGAAGGTGAATACACAACTCTACCTTTATGCCCTTTCTGAGGTTCAGTGGGTGGTAGTTTCCCAGTCTTTGGTTCCAAACCAACCATTGCCTGAAAAGGGTGTATTGATTGTGTTAGTATTGTTTCATAAACATTCAGCTGTAGAAGGCAGGTATTTTGTTGTCCTCTAATTTGTCATGGCAATGCTCACATGTGATTTAGCTTTTGAAAAATCAAAAAATCAAAAAGTTCATCTGCAAATAAATATACTGCAATTTCTAGCCACTTGTCTCTGTTTTCTTCTTCAGTTTTAAAGCACACATCAATATTATTTATTTGGCTTTTATAGTGAGTGCGCTGACAATAAATACAAACATAGGCTGTCATTACGAGGCTGGCGATCATGAGCTTCAGCCTGCCGGTGGGATTATGAGGCTGTAAACCACCATGCTTTCTGTGACGGTCACCCCAGCATGAAACCCTGGCGGTCACTTACCCAGTGACAGGAATCTCCATTCCTGTCACTGGCACACATGTCCCTACACATGCACACATCCCCCTCACCCATCCACACACCCACAAACAACCCCCACCCCTTCACGCATGCATGCATTCACAAACACACCCATTCAGCATATGCCTACATCCAAACGGACACCCCTACTCACTTGCAAACATGTACTCAGACACCCCACTCACTCGCAAACATGCACTCAGACACCCCCACTCACTCGCATTCATCCACACAGACACCCCCATACATGCATACATACACACACACACACACATTCAGATTCACTCACATACACACATGTATTCACCACCTCCTCCACACACACAGATGCACCTAAACACACAGGCACCCTCCCCTCCTTTCGGATGCCCACTTGCATCACCAGCACCACCACACCAGCAGAATTCTGCCAAGCCGAATTACAGCTTGTAATATGGAGGGCAGAGTCCTGTGCTGTGGCGGTGCTGGCGATGCCCTGCCACTTCGTAGTCAGACTGCCATTCAGGAATGGGTGGAAGTCTGCCAAGGACTCCTAATATAGCGGGGAAAAGACCGCAAGTGCTGGGTCTTTTGCCTGCAGTGGCTTTGGCGGTCCTGGAAAAAGACCACTGAAGTCGTAAAAGCCCCAAAGTTTGGTTTCTCTGTACTAACTGCATTAAACTTTGCTACTTCTCATCTAAAGTTATCAATACTAATATCTGTGTTTTGTTCCTCTGTACCTGAGCCTAACTACTCATTTTGGCCAGACTGCACTTTAGGATCAACGAAATGTTAATGAGTATCTTTACAAACATTTTCAGCCTGTGATACTGTACCATTCAGAAGGGCTTTGTTGATTTCTCCCAAACACAATGCAGGACTTTTTTACAAAGTAAAGTCTTCTAACTAAATTACGCATTTTTTATTGATTGACAAACCAACATTAAACCAACACTAAAAAATTATGAAATGCACTTTTGCTCACTTTTCTGTGTAGACACGCCAATGAGTACTTATTATTTAGAATATTTCTTAACTTTGAATGTGTCTAATGTTTGTAATATTGCAATTTTGTGCTTCACACCTTTAGATGGAAAATGATGGAAAAGATCAATTGATTTCGGGTGAATACGTTAAATACTACTCTCATTATATAAAGGGGCATGTCCATGCCTTCCGTGTACCGCTATAGCTATCTCTTCCTCTACATTTCTTCAGAACCATCTCCTTTGCATGGGAGTACCATTTTTTACCTCATAGCGTATACCAGTTGTTTCAACTGCATGCACTAATATTTTCTGTTGTCAGTAGCTTTCACCATTAAAAAAAGCCTCAGTCCTGGATATATGCTTCCATTCTTCTTTGAAGATTTTACAGAAATTACTTTTATTAATATGCTTTTATTGGTTTCTTTTCTTCATAGATAACACAATTTTACCCAGTGCTCTCATTCTGTTTAGTATCAAAATAAATAGTTAAAATTTCAGTACAGACACTTTATCAACCACACACTCAATATATTGTTTTTGTTTCAGTGCTGCACTTCCACTCTTTTACACTTTCATGTTTCAAACCAAATTTTGTATTTCTGCCTCCTTGACAAATTAGGGCCCATATTTATACTTTTTGACGCAAAACTGCGCCAACGCAGTTTTGCGTCAAAAAAATTAGCGCCGGCTAACGCCATTCTGAAGCGCCAAGCGGGCGCCGTATTTATTGAATGACGTTAGCCGGCATTAGCCGCCGGCGCCGTCTGGTGTGCGTTAAAAAAAACGACGTACACCAGGCAGCGCCGGCGTAGCGGGATATGGAGCTTGGGTGTCAAGAAATGGGGCAAGTCAGGTTGAGGCAATTTTTTCGCCTCAACCCGATTTGCGCCATTTTTTTTCACTCCCAACTCCCATAGAAATGACTCCTGTCTTAGCAAAGACAGGAGTCATGCCCCCTTGCCCAATGGCCATGCCCAGGGGACTTCTGTCCCCTGGGCATGGTCATTGGTCATAGTGGCATGTAGGGGGGCACAAATCAGGCCCCCCTATGCCACAAAAAATATTTAAAAAAAACACTTACCTGAACTTACCTTAATGTCCCTGGGATGGGTCCCTCCAGCCTTGGGTGTCCTCCTGGGGTGGGCATGGGTGACAGGGGGTGTCCCTGGGGGCATGGGGGGGCACCTCTGGGCTCCTTCAGAGTTCACAGGTCCCTTAACGCCTGCCTTTTGCAGGCGCTAAAAAACGGCGCAAAAGCGGGCGTTCGTCATTTTTTTTGACCCGCCCACTCCCGGGCGTGATTTTTGCCCGGGAGTATAAATCCCACGCACATGCCTCGGAGTCGATTTTTTAGACGGGAACGCCTACCTTGCATATAATTAACGCAAAGTAGGTGTCCACGCTAAAAAATGACGCTAACTCCATGGACTTTGGCGCTAGACGCGTCTAACGCCAAAGTATAAATATGGAGTTAGTTTTGCGTCGAAATTGCGTAAAAAAAAACAACGCAATTTCGGCGCAAACAGAGTATAAATATGCCCCTAGGTGTTTTAATAGCATTTGCCACTTTCTATTTTACCTACACTTTCTCCATTGTGAATCAATTATAAACCTCACTTATTATTTGAAGCTTCTTCAGCTTTTTCCATTTTCCCACGTACTGTTTCTTAGTTCTTTTACCAGCAGTTCTTTTTTGCTGTGTATTCTCTACATCATGTCCTTATTCACTCTCAATTTTGAGTAGATAATACTGTTTCCTCAGTTTGTTTTCTCATTTGTATCTTTCTTGGCATTGTAAGTCTTGCTCTTTAAACAGAAGTAAATACCTGAAAATCAAATATAGGATACATTTAACTTTGCAATATTCTACTAGATTACATACTATAAGCAAATCAGTAGCTACATAAGTGCTTATGTCTGTGTGGAACAGGAAGTCTATGTGTCTAAAAATAGGTGTATACATGGGTATATAGTGTGTTGTACGGGTAGGTGACTGGGTGTGTGAGTAGTTGACTGTGTGGTGAATCCAATTTAGTTCTTATTGTGACTTAGAAGTATAGTTTAGCTTTTTGGCTTGCAGACCTGTGCCCCATCACCTAATGACTTTTAACAATTTATTTATTTATTTATTTTAAGATGGCTACCTTTGTTTATAGTTACAAAGATGTTTTGATTTGCATTATCAGTGCCACTCTGAGAAGGCGTCATTATCAGAGTCATGATCATATGATGTATGTGGGCATTGTTATCATGTCCCTTTCTCACTCACATGCCATAGGAACATAATGTACACTTGTTGGTGATTTTTTATATAATTGCTGTCACACATCTGCCTCCTTATCAGTTGTTTGGGAACATACCTGCATCAGGGGTCCCACATGATCTATATAAATACACCTCACACAGACAAGGCCATGAGAGGGGTTCTTTCCAGACGCCATTGTCACCTTGCTGCAGAACACAGCCTTTGTGTCACCATGGAGTCTGCCAAAGAGACCTCATTCCATGGTAACAAGGGTTGAGGGGTACTTCTTATATACATGGTACTGGCAGATTAGGTTTATTATACCAAGCTCTCATTACGTCAGAGATTATGTTCTCTTTGCTAGGAATTTTATTTCTCATGTTTATTGTAAGATGGTGGGTTTTTATATACACAGCTCTCAACTTCAACATTATGCTTCCTTTACTGTTTATTATCCTAATTCTTACAACACATGCATTTTATTGTATATCACAGTCTTTTCAATAAATATATTGAAAACTCTCCCGCATCTCCTTGATTGCTGTGTGTGATTGACACTTGTTGCTAATGTGAGAAAAGGGTCATTTCCGTTCCACACCACTTTCCCTGAGAGTTTTTATCTAGAGTCTATGTGTCAGGCTGCCAGAAATAACCTTTGCGTTCTGAGTTTTGGTGAGGTACTGCTTGTGAGGTGGGAGGGTTGGACCGAAAGTAGCAACTTGTAGGAATGGCTTAGTCGCCTACAAACAAAAGTACTCTCTCACCTAAACCAGCACTCTCGCCTAGGAGCTAGAGTCCAACTAAGACATGGCTCCACCAATGATGGTGTTTTGGCACTAATTTATGGATATCCTAAGCATCTCTGTCTCACACACAGCAGGTACCCTAATATTATACAGAGAGATCCTTTGTCTTAGGGATAATCCTTGTCAGCTGAATAGGGAGTACCTAACTAGGCTGTAGGTTGTTCAAGCTTGAGCTCTTAAAATTACTTTCTCCCCATCTGGTGTTCCTTCTCTGTATGCATCATTCATAATGACTAACTCCTTAGACATTTCAGAAAATGTCAGACACACATTAAAATAGCTCTTGAGGGTGCTCATGATGCTTACCTTATAGAAACATTCTATTCCTGGGTCACCTTTCCAAAGGAAGGTAATAGAACACATACCTTTCACACATATAAGATAGCGAACGTACAAAAGTGGTACCAAGCTGACTGATATTTAGAGATACTACTTTGCTATCAAGGACATCAAAATGTAAAACTTTTACACCCGTAGGAGCTCCCGTCATGCTCCGAAGCTAATGTCGAGATGTCTGAGCCATTGGAGGAAGCAGCACACTGTTAGAGGACACGAATGGGAGCTGTCCTGCTGTTTGGCTACGGAGCTGGAATTTCCACTCCAAGACACAGGCGCAATGCAGGGCAGTAGAACGTGAAGGTTTCCATGAATCTGCTTCACTTCTTAGAGGAGCCCATTAACCTCCCTCTCCCCCCCTCAGAATCAGAACCTATCGTTGACTCGGAATCTTAATTGGTAACCCAGGAAAGCAGCCTGAACTCCAATGACAGATCAGGCTGGGGTGAGTGAACTGCGAAAAATGAAAAAGTGACATAGTAGTTGTTAGAAATTGGGTTTTTGGTTGGCAGTTAGGTTGCCCTCTGTCCAAGCAAGAACCCTCACTCTAGTCAGGGTAAGTCACACACAATCCCAAATCAGCCTGTGCTCACCCTCCGGTAGCTTGGCACGAGCAGTCAGGCTTAACTTAGAAGGCAATGTGTAAAGCATTTGTGCAATAAATCATACAACACCATAGCATAACACCACAAAAATACACCACACAGTGTTTAGAAAAATATATAATATTTATCTGGGTATCTTCAGGTCAAAACGATCAAAGTTGCAATATGAATTTGTAAAGATATCACTGAAAAGTGATATAAAGTGTCTTAAGTCTTTAGAAAGTAAACAAAGTCTCTTTCAAACACAAAGTAGCTGGTTTCTGGTGGAAAATCTCCTCAGAGGGCCACAGGAGAAGAGGTACGTGGAAAACTGGTGTGTGCGTCGATTTCTCCTCAGCAAACACGGACTTGCGTCGTTATTTTCCACGTGGGGAGTCGTGCGTCATTTTCCGGCGCGAGGACAGTCTCTTTCTGTGGTTCGCGGGGAGTACCAGATGTCCCGGGTCTGTGCGTGGATTTTCCTGCTTGTTTTCCGGCTGCGCGTCGTTCTGCGGGGCTGCGCGTCGAAGTTTCGATCTCACGGCAGGCGTCACGTCGATTTCTCCTGGGGAGTCGGGCGGCGTTGTCCTTGCGAGGCCGTGCGTCAAAGTTTTGATCTCACAGCAGGCGTTGCGTCGATTTCTCCTGGGAAGTCGGGCGGCGTTGTCCTTGCGAGGCCGTGCGTCAAAGTTTCGATCTCACGGCAGGCGTCGCGTCAATTTCTCCTGGGAAGTCGGGCGGCGTTGTCCTTGCGAGGCCGTGCGTCAAAGTTTCGGTTGTTCCGAAGGCGTTGCGTCGATCAGCGTCGGTGTGCGGCGTTTTTCTTGCCGCGGAACAAGCTGTGCGTCGAAAATTTCGGCGCACGGAGCGTCCAAGAGGAAGAGAGAAGTCTTTTTGGTCCTGAGACCTCAGGGAACAGGAGGCAAGCTCTATCCAAGCCCTTGGAGAGCACTTTTACAGCCAGACAAGAGTTCAGCAAGGCTGCAGGCCAACAGCAAGGCAGCAGTCCTTTGTAGAAAAGCAGACAGGTGAGTCCTTTGAGCAGCCAGGCAGTTCTTCTTGGCAGGATGTAGTTTCTGGTTCAGGTTTCTTCTCCAGCAAGTGTCTGATGAGGTAGGGCAGAGGCCCTGTTTTATACTAAGTTGTGCCTTTGAAGTGGGGGTGACTTCAAAGAGTGTCTAAGAAATGCACCAAGCCCCCTTTCAGTTCAATCCTGTCTACCAGAGTCCCAGTAGGGGGTGTGGCAGTCCTTTGTGTGAGGGCAGGCCCTCCACCCTCCCAGCCCAGGAAGACCCATTCAAAATGCAGATGTATGCAAATGAGGCTGAGTACCCTGTGTTTGGGGTGTGTCTGAGTGAATGCACAAGGAGCTGTCAACTAAACCTAGCCAGACATGGATTGAAGGGCACAACACGATTTTAGTGCAAAGAAAGGCTCACTTTCTAAAAGTGGCATTTCTAGAATAGTAATATTAAATCCGACTTCACCAGTCAGCAGGACTTTATATTACCATTCTGGCCATACTAAATAAGACCTTCCTGCTCCTTTCAGATCAGCAGCTGCCCCAATGTTAGCCTATGAAGGGAGCAGGCCTCACAGTAGTGTAAAAACGAATTTAGGAGTTTTACACTACCAGGACATATAACTACCCAGGTACATGTCCTGCCTTTTACCTACACAGCACCCTGCTCTAGGGGTTACCTAGGGCACACATTAGGGATGACTTATATGTAGAAAAAGGGGAGTTCTAGGCTTGGCAAGTACTTTTAAATGCCAAGTCGAAGTGGCAGTGAAACTGCACACACAGGCCTTGCAATGGCAGGCCTGAGACAGGGTTAAGGGGCTACTGAAGTGGGTGGCACAACCAGTGCTGCAGGCCCACTAGCAGCATTTAATCTACAGGCCCTAGGCACATATAGTGCACTCTACTAGGGACTTATAAGTAAATTAAATAGCCAATCATGGATAAACCAATCAATAGTACAATTTACACAGAGAGCATATGCACTTTAGCACTGGTTAGCAGTGGTAAAGTGCCCAGCGGTCAAAAGCCAACAACAACAGGTCAGAACAAATAGGAGGAAGGAGGCAAAAAGTTTGGGGATGACCCTGTCAAAAAGCCAGGTCCAACAGTAGTGAAGCAGAGAGGGGGGGAGTCACCACAAAAGACACCTGGATTAACCCCTCCCCGAGAGACTGGAACTAGGCTTTCAGGGTTAGCGCCAGCTTGGCGCACTGCGGAAGCGGCCCACATAGGTATGGGCGTAGCTTGGAGCATCTAAGCTGGCGCAAATGAATAAGGTGAGGACTTTCTTATATTTTGAGGAGAGTGATACCCAGCATAATTAAAAGGATCGCTCATGAATTCCAGCCAAAGGCACTCCATACTGGTAAAAACATGAAGGTGGCACACAAACGCCCTTCTTCATTGGATACAACCTCCAGTCCAGGGTCAACCTTCGCAGTACGGCAACCCCTTTCTCAAACTCCACTCACTCCACTCACCTACTTCACTTCTCAAGCTACTCCTAAAGTAAAACGCATGATTATGGAATCTGAGAGCAAAGAACTCATAACTAGTAGCCAGATAGGGGCTAACTTGCAGATCCTCAACAATAACCTTAGCCTGCCATAAGACTTGTATCTTTTTGAACAGACGAAACATGACCTGGCAGGCACTCAACAAAATAAGAATGGGCAACTACAGTTGTACCCACTATTTACCTGGACCGGATCCAAAGAGGTCAAGGGACCTCCAATGGAGCCCTCATTGGGAGAGGGCCAGGTCAGATGCAACTCAGTACCTATTTTGCACTCTCCATCTCCTTTACAGCGATGCTCAGACACTTATATTTCTGCTGGATCAATGGATACTTCATCTATCTCAGACTCAATGGAAAGGGGGGCCACAACAGAGCATCAGGAAGTAGCTAAAATAGCGGAGAATATGGGCTCTTCGTCTTGTCCAGGTTTTGGGTTTCTCGGTTGTCCTTTCACAATAAGATGGGAGCTGAACAAGTGGAAGTAGGTTCTTCAGCTACAGACTGTCTGCTTCTTCAGATCCTCAGTGAACTCAAGGCTCTAAAATTGTCACAGGAAGAGGCAAATCAAAAGATGGAAACTGAGTTAAGCCTCATAAACAGCATGCAGCAATTGAGTACTTGTGTTAAGGAAGTCGAACAACGGGTATCGGACTTAAAAGATGGTGGTTCGCACATGGAAGCATCAATTGCAGATACCAAGCAGAACTGGCTGATTTGCAGATTTGGGTAGACAATGCTGAGAATCGTTCTTGTCGCTCTAATTTAAGGTTCACAGGGATACCAGAAGGGGAGAGAATGGTCAAATAGTCATTAAATTAATCACAGATCTGATAAAATAGTGGGTTTTAACAGAACCAGCTGACAGTAGGACAGATCCTACCATCAAACATGCCCATCGAATTCCAGCAGTCCAGTCCCCAAATGCAAAATATCCAAGAATGATAATGGTCAACTTTGGGGACAATCGTATTAAAGAAAGAATCCTTTCACTGGCCATTAAAGCAAGGGCCTTCTCGACTCCTGGGGATTACTCTTTTAAAATCTTCTCTGACATGTCTGGACTTGCAGCACGCAGACGCCAAGAGTTTAAAGAGCTTTTTCCGGTGTTTCAGAAAATGGGGGGACAGGCCAGTCTGGTCCAAAAATCTAAATTGAAAGTTTTATATAAAGGACTGGCTAATATACTCCATACGGTAAAGGTGGCAAAAGCTCTTCTGCATTGTATACGGAGCACAGATGGGAGGGAATAGTAGAATCATTACATTAGGGGATTTAGGGCCAGATGTAGGAAGCCGGCAAATTGCGACTTGCAATTTGCGAGTCCGAGCGACTCGCAAATTGCAACTCGCAATTTGCTATGCAGAGCGGTGTCTCAGACACCGTCTGCCAGTCGCTATGGGGTCGCAAAGACCCACCTCATTAATATTAATGAGGTGGGTCGCAATTTGCGCCCCCATAGCGACTATGGGCACTCACAGGGATGGAGGCCTGCTGGGAACAGCAGACCTCCATGTCCGTGACTGCTTTTAAATAAAGCAGTTTTTTTTTTCCAAGTGTAGCCCGTTTTCCTTAAAGGATCCCTTGGACCACTGCCTGCTCTGAAAAAATATTTTTGGGTCCACTCACAAAGGGGAAGGGGTCCCATAGGGACCCCTTCCAGTTTGCGAGTGGGTTACCATCCACTTCAAGTGGATGGTAACTGCGACTAAATTTGCGACCGCGTACGGAATTGCATACAACTGCGAGTCGCAAATAGGAAGGGAACACCCCTTCCTATTTGCGAGTCGGTTCCGAATCGCAAAATGCATTTCTGCATAGCAAACACACGTTTCCGACTCGCAAACTGTTTGCTACATCTGGCCCTTAATGTATAAGTTAGCAGGTACCTACCTGTTAGTGAGGTGTTTGGTGGGTCTGGAAAATGCTTTTGGGGTGACATTGAGGGAACATTTCTTAATGGTCTGTGACTCTAGGATTTTGAGTTGTAACATACTGATGAGGGGAAATCACCACAAAAAATGTTGAAAATTTGCTGGCGTCCAAAAGGGGAAAGACTATGATGCCTTCCTGATGTCTTTGCATCAACGGTGCCATGTCAAGGCACCACTTTAGGGGTAGTAGGGTGGAGCAGCTCAACAGGCCAGTAGAGCCAAGCCAGGATCACTGGGTGGAATCAAGGGAGGGGAGTGCTCGGAGAGCCCCTAGATTGGAGGGTCTCCATCCCAAATACTCAGGGAGGGATGGGGGTGGGGCCAGGTTTGGATATCACTCAGGGAGGGAGTGAAGGTATGGGGGTGGTATCAGGGTTTGAGTGAGGGGCTGCAACTGGTGGGGGATTAAAAGGTTGAGACAAGTCAGTTTTTTTCACAAAGTAGCAGGCACTAGGTATTGCTGGGAAAAGGCTACTGTCAAGCTAACTAAAAGATATGGTGAACCTTAAAATTATTTCCTGGAATGCAAATGGAATCTCAAATAGGCAGAAATATAAGGCAATGTTAAAATGGCTGATATCATTCAACCCTGAAGACATTTATGTTTAAGAAACCCATCTAAAAAGTAATAAACCCAAAGTATATATCCCAAAATAGTACTCAGCGGCTCTATTCACTTAATCTGAGCTGTCAGTAAGAGGGGTGGCAATATACTTGAGTAACAGAGTTGATTGGATTATAAAAGAGGTTATTACAGAGCCTAAGGGGAGATGGTTCTAGCTAAAGTTCATACTATCTCAGGAATTCAAATTAATCTGGTCAATTACTATGGGCCACTCATGGATGAAGTACAGCCACTAGTATAACTCTATAATATAGCAATGACTGCCATGGGCCCCTTTATTACTGGAGGGATTTTAACTATATTCAAGATGTTATATTAGATACCTCTAACCAGGGGAAAAGACAACTAAACCTAAAACGAAGAGAATTTTGAATACAATAAAAAGTGATTTTCAGATAATGGACCTCTGGTGAGAACACCCAGCAGCCACTCAAATTTACTTGCTTTTTTACATCATTATAAAATAGCCTCACGGATATATTTTTTTCTAGTTTCTGATACATTGGAGGAGGTTAACTCACATATATGGACAAACGCTTTTTCTGACCATTCAGCGGTCAGGGTAACGACAGAACTAGAGGCAGTTAGCAAGGAGAGACCTAGATGGCAGTTCGTTAGATCCTTACTTAGCAATCAAGAGTGAGTCTCAGATATGAGAAAATTCATACAGGAGTTCTTTCAGCTGAATCAAAATTCTGCATCTTAGTTTAATGTATGGGAGGCATTTAAAGCTACAGCTAGGGGTCAGATTATTTCCTTCAAAGCATTGCAGACTCGACAGCGAGAGCTTGAAATTAAAAAACTTCAAGTGGCTATAGATAAGGCTACATCTGATTATATGAAAACAGGGGGGCAGAAAGCGGCAAGGGCTAATCTCACTCTAACAAAAGCAAAGTTAAAAGATTTCTTTATTTTTGAAGAAGTAGCTAGCTCGAGGGCCACCAGCCGCAGGTTTGTGAAGAAATTCAACAAATAGGTAAATACTTGGCTTGGACCACCCGTGTTAAACATGAAAGGCAGACAATACATCAAATTCAGGATCCCGAGACAAGCACAATCGTTACTCATGAGAAGGATATTGCTTGAGTATTTATGTTACATTGCTGTAGAATTTATGAGATTAATTATGTAGTTTCACTTGCACAGATGGACCAGTGTTATTAGCTAATCACGTGACCAAAGATTCCGGTAAATGCTCAGAACTACATAGCACAGAAGATTATGCCCTCTGAGATTAAGGGAGCTATCCGGAAAATGGCAAGTGCAAAAGCTTGTGGCAGAGATGGCTTTCCAATAGAATTCTACAAAACCTTCCGTGAGGAGCTAGTACCATTCCTAACGGATTTATGCATGCAATATTTGAGGGCACAATAATACTGCTAACATTCAAAGAATCAACAATAGTCAGTTTCTTAAAAAAAAAAAAAAATTGTTGAAACCAGATGCATACAGCCCAATCAGTCTGCTTAGTGAAGATTATAAAATCTTAACAAAGGTCTGGGCTACCAGGATCACACTGGTTGTGTAACAATTAATACATAAAGACCAAAACGGCTTTGTAGCCAGCAGACTGATGGCATCTAATACAATTTTTTTGATACAGGCAGTCAAGTATTTTTTGGTAAATTCAATCCCTGTATTAATGATAATGTTAGATGTAGAGAAAGCCTTTGATCTAGTGAACTGGGAAGCCTTGACCAAATTTAGCTTCCCCTCACAATTTACGTTGATGATAAGGCAGTTGTATCAGGTTGCCCATGCTAGACTTGTTATCAATTCAAAAGTCAGGTGCACAATTCAGATTAAAAGGCAAAAGACAAGGTTGTCCTCTTTCCCCTATACTGTTTGCCTTTTTTATCAAACCTCTGGCCCATATAATACACAGCTTGAGCAAAATTATGTCACCAATAGCAGTAATGCCAAAAATAAGGCTCTTTGCTGACTACATCATTTTATATTTAAAACCAGAGATTGACAAAGTCCAAAGAGTGCTTGATAGAATCAAAGAGTTTATGCCAATAGGGGGCTATAAGATTAACGAAAGTAAAACTGAGGTTCTCCTATTTATCGCAGGAACAGAGAATGTTCCATCTGGTTTGCAGCAGCAAGCAAATTCATCTGAACCCATTAGTTATTTGGGAATATATGTCACAAGGATTATGGTCATTTGTTTAAACTAAAGTATGCCAGGATGCTTGAAAAAGCACAAGCACTTTTGAACAGATGGATGGTTCTCCCATTGACTCTTATTTTTATTCAATGATGTGCCACTAAGAATGAATAGCTCCTATTTTCGTGAAGTGGATTCCATGATATAAAGTTTTATATGGAGGAAAAAAACTCCAAGGGTGAAGCTCTCAGTCGTGCAGCTCAACAAAAAACAAGGGGGCTTAGTACTTCCTAATTTTCAAGTTTATTATCAGTCTGCATTGCAGGATACATTGGCACAATATCTGGACAGCAGAGAAACCCTGGAAAAAATTTTGGTAGAATGATCACAGAATCAGCAATAAGTCTCCAAGCATTTACTAAAACCAATAAATCCGCAAGTCGAAGTAACAGCTGCTCATTAATATTATGTTAATTCTATATAAAATGATGGAAACCTGATGTGTCTATATATCGGGAAGTGATTAAGGCAGTCATTCTGACTCTGGCGGTAAAAACCGCCAGGGCCGTGGTCCGCGGGAGTACCGCCAACAGGCTGGCGGTGCTCCATTGGGCATTCTGACCGCTGCGGTACAGCCGCGGCCAGAAACGGAAAGTCGGCGGTCTCCCGCCGGCTTTCCGCTGCCCAGGGGAATCCTCCATGGCAGCGCAGCTTGCTGCACCGCCATGGGATTCCGACCCCCATACCGCCATCCTGTTCCTGGCTGTTTCGGCCGCCAGGAACAGGATGGCGGTATGGGGTGTCGTGGGGCCCCTGGGGGCCCCTGCAGTGCCCATGCCAATGGCATGGGCACTGAAGGGGCCCCCGTAAGAGGGCCCCACTTAGAATTTCAGTGTCTGCTTAGCAGAAACTGAAATTCGCGACGGGTGCTACTGCACCCGTCGCACCCCTTCCACTCCGCCGGCTCCATTCGGAGCCGGCTTCCTCGTGGAAGGGTGTTTCCCGCTGGGCTGGCGGGCGGCCTTTTGGCGGTCGCCCGCCAGCCCAGTGGGAAACCCAGAATGACCGCCGCGGTCTTTTGACCGCGGTATGGTCTTCTGGCGGTTCCCGCTTGGCGGGCGGCGGGAATCACCCCCTAAATGTTTTTTCTGAGTGTTTTTCTGATTCTACAATCAAGACAAAAATAGCAAATATTTTGTACAAGTACAACTAATCGACCAATATGAAGGGACTAGAGGAGGTCATGGTGATGCGACCAGCCATAGTAAACAAATTATTATTGCTGAATGCTACTTATGTATAGTTCCTGTTTTATTTTTGTAATATTTATACCTGAAATGAAAAAAAAAAAAAAAAAAAAAGAGCATCAAAATTGATTAAATGACACCCTAACACATAGAAAACAACCTGCGAGATTAGGTCATTTAAGTAATGACGGCACAACTTGGCCAATGCTTGCCACATGCAAACCACATCCTGGCATACAGGCAATGCAAATAGCTGACATACACACACTTTATAATGAGCTAGTCCAACTTTACAGACGACTGGTACAATTGACTATGCAGACATTGAATACTGCTCCAGCATGAGCTGCAGCAGCTGGTCACCAATTGGCCATTACTGGGATTAACCCACAAACAGAACATTCTATCATGGGCAAGGCGCCCACGGAACATGAGGATATTCTGTTCTGCTTAGCACAAAAAACAAACCAGCTGGAAGCAGTGTTTCCCCATATGGGAGCCAAAGATAAACATAGAATTCTCACAATGTGCTTGCCATTCAAAATGGTTCCCTCAGTGGATGACTGCTCGACATGGGGTCAAGTTTTTGCTGCAATTTAAACTACCACGCATAGTACCCCGACACTTGCCAACTTACCGAAAGTGTTAAAGCAAATTTAAAATGGGCACGAGTTGCTCCAGCCCCAGATTTGGGGATGAAACTGTAGGAGCCTGGCCTTGTTTGTAGTGGGTGCCACAGGTACTTACACCTTATACCAGGTCCAGTTATCCCTTATTAGTAAAATGTAGTCAGTTTCTAGAAACAAGGTTGTCTAGAGGTAGCTGTGGGCAGAGCAGCCAAGGCTGAACTAGGAAACATGCAAAGCTCTTGAACTACCACTGTACTCACACAGTATTCACACACATGAAACACAAAACTCAGGGTTACCAAAAATAAAGGTACTTTATTTTAGCGACACAAGGCCAAAAATACTTTGGAGGCTATACTTCCTTAGGGTTAAGTAAATTACACAATATGTACACTAGTAACCAAAAACAGGCAAGTAAACAGTCAGAAAATAGTGCAAATAGTGAAAATCACAATAGGTTGCAATGGGCTTAGGGGGAATACAAACCATATACTAAAATAGTGGAAGGCGAAAATCTGTTTCTCACTTAGGCAAGTGTAGTGTGTATAGGGGTGCTGGGAGTGTAAGAAACCACAAAAGGTAAGTAAAATACCCAACCTCGGAGCCCAGGAAAGCAGGAGTAAAACACCTCAATTTTCTTAAAACACACTAGAAGTCGTGGTAGAAGACAGTGCAAGAACCAGAAGAGACTGCAAGACACCAATGTTGGATTCCTGGACCTGAAGACCTGTGGATGAAGGGGACCAATTCCAAGAAGCACTGTAGAGTTCAGGGAGAATAGGAGCCCCTGCTAACCGAGATGAAGATACAAAAGGAGAACCACCGGCAAGAAGACAAAATCAGTATTGCACCAAAGAAGATAGATTCGGGTTCCTGGTTGGTGCAGAAGATGTCCAACGCTAGATGGATGAAAGCAGTCTGTTTTGCATCACTGGATTCTGCCAACAAGCCTTGGTAAATGCAAAACTTTTGTTTCACAAATAATGGCACTGCTTGGGCCCAGGAAGGACCAGGTCAAATCTACCCAGGAGGAGGAGACAGAGGGGGCTCTCAGAAACTCAGAGAGCCCTCAAAAGACCAGGAAGGATGCACAGGAGTCCCACAGCATGGGGACAAAGGAGTTGAAAATGGCAGTTGTTGCGGCACCACACAAAGGGATCCCACACCACCAGAGAAAAACTCAGGGGATGTGGGCTAGGATGTGCACAAAGGAAATCTTGGGAAAGCGCACAGAAGCACTAGGAGCTACAAAAAACACAGTGCACAGGGGTACTGTCTGGCACGGGAAGCAAGCTCTTACCTCCACCAAGTTTGGACAGCTGGACCATTGGACAGTCAGGGCCTCTTTAGTCCACCACCTGTGTTCCAGGATCCATGCTCGTCATCAAGAGAGGGGACCCAGAATACCGGTCATCGCAGCATAGAGGTGCCTGCTGAAGCAGGGAAGTGACTCCGTCATTTCACTGGGGATTCCTTTGGTTCTTCTTCAGCAGTCCTTGGAGCATGCACAACCTGGAAAGTGTTGCAGTTGCTGGCAGGAGCTGAAGATACAAGGTTGCAGAAATCATCTTTGCTTCTTTTTTGCAGTTATGTAGAGTTCCTAGAGCAGTAAGCGGTTGATCCGTCGGTAGAAGATGAAGTAAAGGATGCAGAGGATTCCTACCGTAATCTTGCAATCCGAATCTGTAGAAACACCCAGAGGAGAGACACTAAATAGCACTCACAGGGGGATTGGCTACCTAACCATGTATGGACCGATCAGGAGCGGGCTCTGACGTCACCTGCTGGCACTGGCCACTCAGATGCTCCCAGAGGTACCTGACCATCCTGAAAACAAGATGGCAGAACCCAGGGACACTCTGGATAATCTCTGGGCACCACCCCTGGGGTGGTGAGGGACAGGGTAGTGGTCACTCCCCTTTCCTTTGTCTAGTTTCACTCCAGAGCAGGGACTGGGGGTCTCTGAACCCATGTCGACCAGATTATGCAAGGAGGGCACTGTCTGTGCCCTTCAAATCATTTCCAGAGGGTCTGGGAGGATACCCCTCCCATACCTGTAATACCTATTTCCAAATGGAGAGCATTTAACACCCCTCTTCTAAAGGAAATGTATTGTTCTGTCTTCTTGGGATTGAGCTGCTCAAGCCCCAGGAGGGCAGAAGCCTGTCTGTGAGGTGGCAGCAGCTGTGGCTGCAGTAAAATCCTCAGAAGACTGTGGAAGCAATGCTGGGATTTCCCTAAGGAGCCCCCAGAGTGCATGGAAGCATACAAGTAATACTTGCAAAAGTATTGGGGTATGATTCCAACGTGTTTGATACCAAACATGCCTAGGTTCGGAGTTACCATTATGGTGCTGGACATAGGTAGTGACCTATGTCCAGTACTTGCATAAAATGGCATCCCCGCGCTCTCAAAGTCCAGGAATTTGGATCTGGAGTTTGTGCACTAGCAGAGGTGCCTTCACACACAGGTACCTGCACCCTGCCCTCTGCGCTGAGAGGGCCTACTATAGGGGTGACCTATAGTGACCTGTTACAGTGACCTGTAGTGAAAATGGGCGTATGAACCCGGTTCACGCAGACTGCAAAGGCAGGCCTACAGGACCCTTTGCATGGGCTACCTATTGGTGGCAGAATAACTGCAACAGGCCACAGGGTTCCCCTGGAACCCCAATGCCCTGGGTACTTGGGTACCATTTACTAGGGGCTTACATGGGGCCACCAGTATGCCAATTGTATTACACCCTCTCCTTTTTAAAATATGTGTTACTGGACTTGGGAGGAGTAGACTCCCAAGCCACTGGTAAGCTTTGAAAGGGGACATTTGGTGCCCTCTGTGCATAAACCTGTCTACACCGGTTCTGGCATGAAAATGTACAATGGAAAGGGAAGTGGCGACTCCCCTGTCCATCACCTCCCCAGCGGTGTTGCCCAGAGCTGCTCCAAAGGGTCCCTGGGTTTTGCCATCTTGAGTCCAAGGTTAACAGGGAAGTCTGAGGGCATCTGAGTAGCCAGGTCAGGCACGTGACTTCAGAGCCCTCTCCTGATAGTTGGTCTCCTGCTGAGCTGCGTGGTTCCTGCAACACGGTGGTAGTCAGAAGTGGTTCCAGACAGTCCTCTCTACCAACTGTCCAACGTGGGTGGAGGTTAGCCCTTGCCTTCCCACGCAGGACAGTACCCCCGTCTTTTGCAGCTGCCAAGTCTTGTTGGCACTTCTTCCAAGGGGTCTTCAGTCTTCATGGATCTCCAGCCCCCAGCACTCCTTCCTGTGATGCACAGCTCCCTGAGTGACTCTCATGTGGAGTGGGACTCCTTTTCGTAGTGCTGCATGGACTCCATTTGCACCTTCTGTGTCCCCGTCCTGTGGGACTCCTGTGCATCCTGCCTGTGCTTCTGTGGGCTCTCTGTGACACTGAGGGCCTCCTCTGACTCCCCCTCCTGGGATGAATCCCACTGGGCCTTGCTGGTCCCCGGCAGCACCACTTTCTGCCAACCATGAGTTGTGCCTGTGCCAAGGCTTTTTGGTGGAATCCGAACACGCTAACCCAACTGCAGTCTTCCTTCTGGCGTGGGACATCACCTGCATCCTCCAGGAACTCAACTCCAACTCCAGGACTACAGTGCTGACCCTTCTTCCTCACTGTTGACCAAATCCTGCTATTCTCAGCTTGGTGGGTAGGGGTACTGCCCCCATTGGACTCTGCTGTGACTTCTGGAATTGGTCCCCTCTTTCTACAGGTCTTCCTCTTCAGGAATCCACCATTGCTTTTTTATAATCGTCTTTGCGTTTTGCAGTTCTCTTTGTTTCTTCTAAATGGGTGAAATTCTATTAATTTACTCCTGCTTTCCAGGTTGCTGGGGGTTGTTGTGGTACTTATCTTTCTGCTTTCCTGGTACCCCCAGCGACCCTCTACACACTCAACATGCCTGGGTGGGTAAGACACTCTCACATTCCATTTTGTTTAGTATATGGTTTGTGGTCCCCCTTGCTCCATTATTTTCTACTGTGTTTTACACTATTTGCACTATTTTCTAACTATTCTAAAGCCTATCTCTGAAAACTAGTGTATATAACTTGTGTATTATTTACCTCCTAAGGGAGTTTTGCCTCTATAGTAATTTTGGTGTTCTGTTACCATACTAAAGTACCTATATTTTTGTAACACTGAGTGTATTATTTAATGTGTGTAAGTGCTGTGTGACTACACTGGTATTGCATGAGCTTTGCATGTCTCCTAGATAATCCTTGGCTGCTCATCCACAGCTATCTCTGGAGAGCCTGGCTTCTAGACACTGCCTACACTACACTAATAGGGTCTACCTGGACCTGGTATAAGGTGTAAGTATCGTAGGTACCCACTGCACACCAGGCCAGCTTCCTACAGTAGTGAATAATGTGTCATCTACCTTAGGGTGGCTACAGCCACTAAGTGACCACTGGCTTATTTACAAGCCCCTTGCGCTGTCGTAGCGTAATTTTTGTTTGGTGCTGCTGTGGTGCAGAAGAGTCCTCCACCTGTACCACATTTACAAACTGATGCAATGAGATAATTGCACCAGTTTGTAAACCCTTATGCCATGTTATACCTGTATCAGGTATACTAAATGCAGGAAAGGCATTCCCCCTCTAGGAGGCCTGCAGGAATAGCACAGTGAAATCTACAAGACTCCACTTCATCATTCTAGCATCAATTTTTAACACTTACTCAGGACAGGCATTAAAGTGATGCTGTGCTGTTTTCAGTGCCCCACCTCCCCCAGTATTGCTAGTGCAGAAATGCTATGATTTAGCTCCACAACCACATCAGAATTTCTGATTCAGCTGTGGACACTGTGCACCTTGGAGCACTGTACTGTAAATACAGCACTCACATGGCATTGTTAGGGGGGTGGCGCAGGACAGCACAAGAAAACTGGTGCATCGATCACGTTGCATCAGTTTCTTCTAAATGAGGCCCTAAATTCCTCCAGATACTCAAGCCCTGTTACATAACTAATAATCTACTATGGACAGTCTTTATCTATATTGATCCCTTGATAGTGACTGAAGCTACATTGAGTAGAAAAGTGAATAGAAAAGTGGATACTGTTAACACTGTTTACTCTATGGTTTACTTTGTACTATACTGTTTGAGGCTGTGTAGCTCTTATGAGAAATACACTACAGAGTATTAAACAAAATATATATTAAGGGCAGTGTACATTTTGTGCAAAACTTGTGGAAAGATCACCTATTCACTTAAAATATCTAAGGTCTGAAGGTGCTAAAGATTATCCTGCCTACAACTTTTATATTGTGGTGAAAGCTTTACAGGTAAACCATCTTCTGAAGCAAAACAGGTATGTGTATATAAGTTAGTACCTGAAGCACACAGTTGTCTTTATTGAGTAGAAATTGTCATGCTGAGATGATTCTAATTACTCAGCGATGTTTACAGTACTTAATGGGCCCGATGTACGACTTTTTGGGTCTCAAGGGACCTGCCTCCTTAATTTTCATGAGGCAGGTCACAATTTGGACCCATTTGGGAATGGCCGCAATCACAGGAATGGTGGTCTGCTGGGCTTTGCTGACCACCACGTCTGTGACTGTTTTTGAATAAAAACGTTTTCTTTTTAAATACAGACTGTTTTCCTTAAAGTAAAACAGGATGTTTTTCAAAAAGAAAAATTTAACATTTTCTTTTCATTATTTTCAGAGTAGGCAGTGGTCCGTGGGATCACTGCCCTACCTGAAGAAATATTTTTTTAATACATTCTCAAATGATGAGCGGTCCAGTGGGGACCCGTCCCATTTGCGAATCGGTTAACACCAATTTGAAATTGGTGTTAACTGCAATTGTTTTGCAACCGCATTCACAGACACAAAACAATCATATATACCACTGAGACTCGCACATTAGAAAGGAACGCCCTTGGTAACCCCTTCCTAATTGCAAGTCACACTCCCTATTTTGTGAGCCGGTAACTGCATACATCGTACCTGGCCACTTTGTGGTTGCAAATGGCGATTTTCACCTTTTACAACCGCAAAAAGTCATCGTACATCAGCCCAATCTGTTTTATGTACATTTTAACACAAGTTGTCAAATGACACCTGCACACAGATATAGTCTTCAGTTCAAAGATTTATAACATCTTCAATAGCTCTGTACTCCTAAGATGCATTAGAAGCACATGCGTTTTATAAACACTTTCTCCCATTAGTTGGACACAGGCTGTACAAAATTTGGTAGAAAAATAATAATATGGCAGTTACCTTCCACTATGTAAACTATAAAAAAAAAAAAAACTAGAAAACTTCTTGAATGATGTCATCAGTGATGGCATCAATTATGTCATTTGAGATGCCTTCACCAATGTCATAAATTATGTCATAGAAAATGTCATGAGTAATATGCTACTCTATGCCACTCAGCAGCACTAAGAGCCTAGGCACACTCCACTCAACCAAACTGTACCACATTCTACTCTATTCCACACCACTCCATTGTAGAACACTTTAATCAACTCTGTGAAATTCTATTCTGCTCATATGATACTTCCTGACACTCTAAAACACTCTAGTCCACTCCACTGTACCACATACCACTCCACTCTATAACACTGTTTTCAACTCCATGCTAAACCACTCAAATCCATTCCACACTGCTCCACTGCACAACACTTTACCCTACTCTATCGTACTGTACAACACTCCAATCTACACCCCTCCACTCAATCCAGTCTATGCACTGCTTTGATTGATCTTTAAATAGCTATTTAACATTAAATAGTTTCTTGCTAACTTCATCATCAATATACTAAAACGCCACATCAGCATAATGTGCACCAATATTAAACCTCTAACAGGTAAGTTAATTATAGTTTTTTTGGTCTTGATCCTGGCATCCCTTTGATTGTTCTCCTCTTCACAGCATAGGAACTATTATCCAACATTTGCATTCATGGGCTAACCAAAGCAGTTTGAAAATGTAATTGACTTACCTATTAGAGGTTTAATATTACTGCACATTATGCTGATATGGTGTTTTCTCCATATTTAAAGGTGAATGACTATTTAATGAGCAATCAATGCAGTGCATAGATTGGATTAAGAAAGACTGGGAGGTCAGCCTACTACTGCGGGGAAGCCTGAAGGCCCCCCGTTCCCAGCCAGCTCTCAAGCTCCTACAGAAGCCGGCATTTCTTTTGCATACAGGGAGCTGCTAAAGATTCAGTTCCCTTTCGACAAAAGCAATTATTTCCTCTGTTTCCCTGCCTGTATGTCTGCGGGCAGGGAAACATAGGAAATCTACACTCCCAACAAGCGAGAACTGTTTGACAGCTCTTGCTTGCTGGAACCGGAGTGTCAAAGCTCCCACCAAGTCAGAGCAAACAGGCATGTCCCGGGAGTGGACACCGTGGGACATAGCAGGAGCCGTCCTTGGGGGATGGCAGTCCCCAGGACCATTATTGGATCTTCAAGGGGTGCCACGCAGTTCCCCTCCAACATTTCAAATTTGTCTCTGGACGTGGTGATCCGGGGGGCCAGGGGTCTGCAGTGGACCCCCTTTCTTACCTTTTTTTCAGCCCCGGGAAGGTGGCAGTCCCCAGGGCTGCGGGGAAACATGAAGGCCCCATCACATTCTGATTTCATTTTGCGCTGGGGAGTGTCGATCTCTGGGGCTCTGGGGAAGGCCATAAGGGCCTCCCACATATCAATTTTTTCTTTTCTCTGGGGAGGTGGTTGTCGCTGGGGCGCGAGGGGCCATGTGACCTCTCTGCATTTTTGTCTCTGACTGCCCCAGTAAGCTGGAAGTCTTTGGGGCTAATACAAGCCCTAGGAGGTGGGACTTGTGTGCCCCTCTCCTTTATAAAGCCCCCAATGCATCTGGGACCTGGGCCACCTGGGGACAAAATGAAGAAAATACAGCAGAGACCATCCTTTTTTTAAATATCGGAAACATCTGTGGATCCGGATGCAGTTTAGCCTTGGCTACGGGGCTCAGGGTAACCCTAACACGGCCCCTTTTCATTTCTTTCACTTTTTAAGTGTTGTAGCCAACCAGATATCAGCACGGGGACATTTGGATCTGCAGAGGATGCACGTCCCTAGATAACTATATTTTAATAAACTCTAATATCTTCAAAACTACTGAAGGCATATAAAGCAAATCACAAAAAGCGTGCTTTCTGGACCAAGAACTAGCTTTCTGCCAAATTTGGTGTAATTCCGTTCAGCAGTTCGGGCAGTAGTTGGGCTGTAGTCATGTTCAAAAATTCTAAAAATCCCATGTTCCTAAAATGAGAAAAAAGTGTTTTGAGACCCCCTTTTTCTTTGTCTTCGATCACCCCAAAACTTTTAACACAGCAGCTGAACCAACTAAAGTATACGTTTTGGCAAATTCACAAACATTCATGAAGCAGCGCTAAGGTTATTGGCAAAAACAAAAAACGCTCCGTCTATGGAAAGAAATGGTCCTATCTATAAATTCCTACCAGCGACTGTCAGTATGTGTTATATATCTTTATCTATCTATCTATCTATCTATCTATCTATCTATCTATCTATCTATCTATCTATCTATCTATCTCTATATACATAAGAGCTATCTCTTTCACTCCCTCTCCTTATATACATAAAGATGTAAAGAGAGATCACTTTTTAATATGTGTGGTTTCCCTATATCTGTATGTATTTATATATTTATATGTGGGGCCTACTGGGATTCCTGATCATGGATCTCACTGCCCCGCGATCAATGATCGGGAATCTGTTTTTGAGATGCTTTGCTGGAAATGGAAGTGTGAGAAAGGGCCTCTTTTGACCCTGTAGCCCACCTCCCCCACGTTTTGCATGGAAAATGATGTGGTTTCAAACTGTAAGTGCCCTGGCCCCTGCTAAACAGATTCCCAAGACCAGATTCACAACTGTACTCTGTTTGGCACTTCAGCCACTATTGTAAGTCCCTAGTAAATGGCACCCCTGGTACCTAGGGTATAGGTACTGAAGAGGGTCCCCGAGAGCTGCAGGAAAAATTGTGGAACTCTGAGAGGCCCCACACCAGCCTCATGTAGACTGTCTTCACAAGTGCGTGACATGGTGAGTCTAAAGTTACAAACCTGACATGACCCTCACCCAGAGTGCCATGCCACTAACACTGCATGTAATATAGTTAAGTCACCCTCTGGCAGGCCTAACAGCCCTAAGGCTGAGTGCACTATCATGCATATGAGGGCATATGTGTCAGTGAGCAAACATGCTCTTACTGTGCCTTTATTAAACTTTAAGACATTGTAAGTGTATAGTGGAGCCATAGAAAATGCATGTGCTGGACATTGGTCATTACAAGTTCCCAAGCCACATGATGACCTTTCCGAAGCCTGGGTTGTTTGGTACCAAACAATTCTGAATAATAAACTCACACTGATGCCAGTGTTGGATTTAATATAAAATGTACACACGGGGCACCTTAGGGGTGCCCCTTGTAAAACCTAACAGACCTAGCATGGTTGCTGACTGGTCTTAACCAGCCTGCCACCTCTAGACATGATTCTGGACTCCTAGGGTCAGAGACTTTTGGTTTTGGGAGCCAGAGCACAATTCATTCTTGGATGAAAGTGTCACACCTCCTCCCCCAGGCCGGCGCCCTGAACCAGAAGTCAGCTTCAAAGGCTTCACCGCCTTTGAAACCTGACCTTTGCCTCTGATGCTAGCAGCAGATGGCTGCCAAATGCTTTAACCTCCACTTTGGGTAGGAAAACCAGTGGGAAAACTAGCCAGAATAGGAGGAGTGTCCATCCCCAGGCTGTACCATTCCTCAGGTGTGGCACGCAAGGTTACCACTGCATTTTATTTTCCTCCATTTTGGATGGCAGGAAAATAGCCAATCAGGGTTAGGGATGTGACCCCTTCCCACAGAAAGTGGTCACTTATTGGGTGTAGCTACCCTAAGGTAGGTAGCACATTTGCTACTACAAAGTACTCCCTATAACGCCACCTAAATTCAGTATTTAGTGGGCATCCCTAGACCAACAGATCAGATTCAATGGACAAAGGAAGACGAGGAGCAAAGAAGACCCAAGGTATGAGAACATAAGTCCTGCTGCACAAAGAAAAAGGCTCCAAATCGTGCCTGCCAAGGACTCAACAATCACAGCTGAGTTGTCGCCTGGAAACCTGAAGGACTCTACAAAACCCCAGAGCACCTCCAACCTTTTGAAAATCACCAAAAGCCTCTCCCAGAATGAAAGTATCACTCTCCTGCACCCTGCAGGTAAGGAACCATTTCAATGACCTAGACATAAAAATAGAAGGTGACACTTGTGAGAGCATTGCCTGATTGTTATGCATTTTTAAACATTTTCCCATTCATTCCTATGGTGTGTAATAACACACAAAAACAGAAACATTTCTAAACTTTGAAAAATCATAACTGAAAAAATAATTAGCATAAATTGATGATCTTGGTCTTAAAAATGTTATAAAAATCTGAAGTATTTTTGTAAATTGGTCTTGAGTTATTTATTGATACCGTGAGTACAACAAATGTTTAGCACATCTCCAAGATAAGCCTAACTGTTCGCCCACACTACCACAAAAACAGAGCATTAGGTGGTCTGCTTTTTACCTATGGATACCAATGTGGGTTTGTCTGGACTCTCTGCACAATGCATGTCATTTTTGTAAACTATATGGAGAGTCAGCCTCCTACATTTGATGAATCAGAGGTGGGATATAAGAATTTGTATTTTCTGATACCACTTTTTCACTAAGTGATCACAGGAATAACTCTAAACATTGTCTTTAGCCTAGTTGTATTTTACAATTGGGATATTTTTGGAAAGTTCAAAATTAATTACTAGGGCACCTGTTGGGTCCCTGAAACAGTGATTAGAATTTAAAAGTCTTTACTATAGTTAGGCCTTAAAAAAGTTTTCAAATGTATGAAAAAGTTTTTACAACTTTTTCCACAACTTACAAAGTTCCCAACTTTAGTGAGAAAAGTGTCTGATGCAGCAAACCTGACTCAGGAGCTTGACCTGACCCTTTGAATGGGAATGAAGGACCCCAGACTAAAGTCTCTCTACAAAGGATGCTAAATTGACACTGGTGTGCATACCACCACATAATTCTTAGGAGGCTTGTGGCAGAATATGGGACTGAACACTCAGAAAAAGAAAATCAAGACAACTCAGAAGAAGCTGAGGAGGACAAGGTAGGATCACATGTCTAAAAAGTAGGAGCCCCTCAGAGAAGGATGTGGCTTTGGCTAGGTTGATCAAAAGGCTGTATTTAGAAGATCAACTTTTGGAAATAGAGATAACAAGAAAAGAGTTGGACCTAGGACCTATCTCTGGTGGCAGCATACAAGTAACTAGAGAGAAAGAAAACCCTTTTTAACCTAAAACTCCCAAAAGGAGTTGTTCCCCCTTTACAGAAGATGATGATGTCATCAAAATGTTTTATGCATATGAGAGAGCCTGCATAACAGGGAACTAGATAGGAATCATTGGGGCTCTCTATTGTGGGAACTGTTCTCAGGCAAGTGCAGGGATAAGCTCCGGACCTTGAATGAGGCAGATGCCAAGTCCTATGACCTCATGAAGTCTAAACCGATTGAGGGCTTTGGGCTAACAACTGAAGAATACAGAATTAAATTCAGGGGGCGACTCGAAAAACTCAGTCAGTCGGGGGTTGAATTCATGGACTATTCAGTAAAAATACTAGGTGGCTGGTTAGAAAGTAACAAGGTACAACATTTGATGGGCTTTATAATTTACTTATGAGGATTCTCTCTGAGTAATTTTTACATTGAGAAACTACATCAGTTCATGGTAGCCCTCGGTCCACTTTCCCCTCTAGAGTTGGGGAAGAAGGCAGACCACTAGGTCAAGACAAGGGTAACCAAAACTGCCACTGGTGCTACCTCAGCAGCAATCATTTCTTCTTGTTTATCTCCTCATTTAACATTGGTAAATAGTTTGTGAAAACGGAACATTGAATAGTATCTCTGACAGCATTAAAATAATCTTCATAGCAGTTATAGTCTCCAAGTAATTCCAAAACTCTATGCCAAGGCTTGAACAGCTGAAGATGAGCTAAACAGTAAAACCCTCTTCTGTCAGGAGTTTAACAGCTAGGCTTTAGGTGGTTAATTAGATTTTCTTTGGCAAGTTTGATTAAAGAACGGTCACATTCACGTACTGAATATTTCCCTTCTGTGTTTTCATTTATATTGCTTCTATATTTGTAGTTTGGGAGAATTTCAGAAAGGCACTTGTCTTCTAGATGTGGACTTCTTCTTGGATATTATGTATTCAACGTATTTAATTTCACAATGCATGTACTTTGTGGTTCAAACTCTGTCAGGTACTGAATTTCTGGGAAAGATTTTAACACTCTGTGTCATGTACTAGCTAGATTAAAACTTACCCAAACAATTATTTTTAATTTTGAGTACACACTTGCCAAACTCAACCTGTCACAGGCTTGTTAGGATCCCATGTCCCTATGGAAAGCATTTTCAAGCTGAAGGAATACAGTTCCTTGCTAAGTGTCTTCTCTGCAGAAATCTCCTCCCACATCTCCATTATCTCTGTCTTTTCAGATTTTTTAATGTCACATAGTGAACGACAGCAATGGAGTTGTTTGCGACAAACTGTGTGCCTATGTTAGCATTAGACAATTAAAAAATTACAGGATTATAGTCATTAGAATCCTTGGAAGCCTTTGTTCTTCTTAGGTTATATGTGTTCTTTGGTAATTTCAGTGTGAGTGTATGTTTGACTGAAGACAAAAAGCTGTTCACTCTTACTTTTGAAATGACAGGTCGTGGAAATCCAAATTGATATCTTGTGTAAAAGTTTCCTTTAAGTCTATATTTACGACGGCAGAACTTTCCACATCTATGTGTTTAGAAACACAAAACATATTCTCTGAGACCACTTTCACCAGTTTGTTTTGGTATGGTACATGTCACAAACTTCTATGAAAGATAGTACAGACTCATCAGTGTCTGCTCCAAATTTGAGTGCATCTTTTATCCATAGCAGCATGTGATTATGAGGAAAGCCTTTTGGCTGGTACTCTTTCTGACAAAGGAAATCAGTAACTTTTGTTGCAGATAAAAGCCAGCATAGCTTGGAAACTGTGGTTGAAATATCTACAAACATTAGCAGGACCTAATGAGCAAATTTCTCTAGCTTTTAATATTCTTTTTAAAGTCTAATGGCAAATACACTACTCCTCATTTAAGGCTGTTCTGTAACTCTGTTGAATGCAATTTACCTGTTTTTGGATCTAATCGTATATAATTGCTTGAAATGGATGTAAGTATTGTATAAGGAGGGATTCATACACATCAATAAATAAATCAATCAATATTCTCTTTATTCGAGTGCTTTATGCCACCACAAAAGACAACAGCAAATGCATACAATAAATACCATGTTCAAAATAGTAAATGATGAAACTTATAATTACAATAAATACCCAATGCCCAGACAGCACATAAATACTGGTCTGACTTGTCTAAAACCATTGTCCTTCAGCAGAGGGACTAAATAAAGGGATCTGGTAGCCTGATAAAATTTCCAAAGCATCACAAAATGCATAGTCTCCTTAGTTGACTTATTATTAGATCAACAGGTCCCTAACAAATTAGAATCGTGACATTTCTGTTGCACATCTAACATAAGAAGCAACAAATTTAGCCTAAAATGAGTCAACAACCCTTTGTCCCTATTATTTTTTACAGTCATTAAGTAAGGTTCTCGCTCCCATGTAGTAGTTATTATAACATATTGAAAAACTGTGGGCTTCACCAACTGCCCGTTTTAGGATCAAAAGTTCTCTAAAAACATCTTTGATGTGCTTCTTGTCCCTCTTTGTGATACCCTCTGGTTTAGGATAAACCTCCTTTCTACCCAGACTTGTAAACATATCTTTGAAAAAAAACAAAGCCAAGGTATTCTTAGGGCATGGTCTATCTGCTTACAATCTCTCATGATCAGGTGATTTAGGGACAACTCCTCTCTAGACCATGTCCTGATACGTAACAATAATTGGTGCACCACTATGAGGTCACTTAGATACTTAATCCCGAGTTCTTCATGTACAGCATGGGTTAAAGTATTCTGAGGAACACAAAGCACCCTCCTTAAGAATCTATTCTCCTAAATATGAATGGAAGGTACACACAAATTTCACCCCACTAGGTATCTTTAGAGATGCATTTTACTTCATAGATTTTCATTATGGCTTATAAAGGTCTGCTTCCCAACCTTGACCCAAAGCTAAAAACAGCCCATATAGCCTTTCTAAACTCCAATTTCCTAACCTCCATCAGTGACTTCCAACTCAGACTAGAATCAAACTGTACCCCCAAATAAGGGAAACTCTCTACTTTAAGCAGGGGGTTGTGATTCAGGGTAAAGGTTTTGGGCTTTGAAGGTTTAGTCCATTGCACCATGATGTAAGATTTTGACAAGTTGACTGCAAGATCCAACTGTTTCATAAAACTATCAAAAGCATTCAATACGTTTTGGAGTCCATTTGCATTTCTTGCCATCAGAACCACATCATCAGCATAGAGAAGTATAGGCAGGGAGCGAGAACCTACTTTGGGACAATCAGCCTTGATGTCCACTAGGGCCTTATCCAGGCCATTTAGGTATAACATGAACAAAAATGGGGCAAGTATACATCCCTGTCTTGCTCCCAGCCTCGTTCTAAAGATCTCCAAACAGACCAAGTCTACCGAGAACCTAACAACTGCCACAATTTGACCTCGTTAACCACGGGCAAGGAACCATATATTTGCTACAAATCATAAAAAAGTTAAGACATTGGTCAATAGTCGACCAGCCCTGTTGAAACCCATATTGGCAACTCAAACTATGTTCTATCCAATATAACCCTGTCTATAATCTTTACTGTAGAGTTGAGTAGGGAAATGGGCCTATAACACTCAGGCTTGCTCTTATCACCTTTTGTCTACACTGGTATTATTATAGATCTAGACCAAGAAGACAGACTACCCACCCTTACCACAGCATTCCAGACCGACTATATTAGCGGGTGCACAAGCCTCCACAGAGTATAGAAATCGATCTGGTGGAATCCCGTCTGGCCCCGGGGCCCCATCTCTTGGAAGGCCCAATATTCCTTGCTCCACATCTTCTAAAGTAAATACTAAAGTATACTTTTTCCCTCCCCTTTACCTCTAAGTGCAAAGAACCCTGAACAGAGCAATTACACATCTTCACAAAGTGGTCCACCCATTCCTCCGCTGGTATATGATGGCATATACTAGGGATGTTCTCCTGCACAAAGCGAGGGAGATTTATGATACTTCAAAACCTGGTACTGTTTCTGAGGATACTAACCTCTACCAAATCCTCCCAAGCCCTTCCGCCTAGATACCCCTTCCTTCTCTTTAATTCTTCTTCATATAGATGCGTACACTTGGTTGCCCATTCCCTGTCTCTAGGAGAAGATTTCAATGTGCTCTTTAGATTCAGCAGAGTTCTAGGACTTCCTGCATCAAACCATTTCGGAGAGAGTTAAGGGGGCTTGCTACAATCTATAGAAAGAAGGGATTTAAGCTTGGTTGAAATAACTGTAAATGCCTCTAAATGATCCTCATCTGACGATGGCGATTCTAGACAAATGGCCAATTCTGTATGACAGCTTTGAAATAAAACAGTTGCAAAATGATCAGGCATCACAAGAGACCATTTTAACCATATCCCCTGACTCTCGGTTTGAATCTGTAGGGCTGGTTGCTGGCAGGGAACTTTACTTACAGTTGGTCTAGGACCCCTGAAACTTCAGCAAAGGGTTATACTCACTCAAAGTATGACTAATAACTTAAAAGTTAATAATTACAGGGAGCATACTGACAGAAGCAAAAATATGATCAATGACCAAAGCACAACCCCTTCCTTGATATGTTGGGACCGGTATCCCCTTCTCTGGCACAAAAAACATACCCCATGCGGGCACTAATATCAGATCACTCAACATCATAGTAAATGCACTACCTTCTCGTCTCTTCATGGACCAACCACCTCGCCATCTCCCTAACATTTTCATAGACATGACGAAACTCTGTGCACTAGAAGTTTCCAAAATTTAGGTTTTGGCATTATAAATATTCACCAACACCATACTTTATGACCATTCAAATGTGATCTTTAATCTTTGAATACAACCAGATGCAGATAATAACTCTCTTACCCTCCCATTTATAGTATTTGAGACAAAAATTACTATACCCCTTTTAGCATGATCTATTGATGATTGGATAGTAGACTTAAAATATGTCTGCATACGACAGATGGCACTACATCTCTTCACAAACCCTCTCCAATCCTGCTCCTTAAATTTAGAGGAGAGCCCGCTATATTCCAATTAAGTATATTTATATCATCCCTGTTGTCTAGGGGCATAGTACCTACAGCAGGAATAGCCTCCTCCCTGTAGTGCTCCACCCCAAATACACTAGAGACTCACGTCAATCATGTAAATCTACGTGGGACACGGGAACAAATTTATTATTGCATGGCACTTGAGAGCAGAAAAATTGCCACAATGTTTGAGACCTTGTACAGGGTATCATTAGAGGCACTAAAGATAAAGGATCAACAACCAGTATAGAGAAATAGCCCAGAGGAGGAGCCTGGATGGCAGAGGCTAAACTTCCCCTAATAGCACTTCCCCTTACCAGCACTCTTTCAGCCATCTGGGCTCTAATAAAATTATCAATAATAATGTGGTCCCTCTACGACCTTTGGTCCTTTCCCCAACCAGTTAAACTCTTTGTACCATATTAATACAGTTAAAAATTGCTACATTAAGATTCAATTGGGAACCCAGCCAATGCACCACTTTATTAATTATCTCCCTATTCATTTCTATGGAATTGATACCTAAAGGAGGAACATTACCCAGCACTACCACACACAGGGTGGCTTCAGGGGGTAGATCAGTCCTAGGCAACGACAAAGTCACCCTGCTCCCTAGATCTCCGAGGATCTACCATAACAGGGACCTTAGCTGGTGCCCCGTTTCTGTTACTATTGCTATTTTTACCCCCTCTACATGTTCACCTGCACTCCCATCTAGAGTCAATGTAGGTTTGATTGTCTCAGAGTTACTTTCTACAACTGGGTAGGACCCTTCCCTTCTGTCAGCAATAAGGCTGCTCCCCTGCACATTCAACCGGTGTTCTGATGTTAAATTATGCAACTCCCCCACAACATGTCTACAGTTTGTGGACTGAACTACTTGCTCAATGTTTTTACACTGAGTGACAAGCGGATCCACTAGGCTTTTTATGAAATGTTCGAGCCTGGTGTCTATGGCCCCTTCCTTTCCTGGATTCCGTCTTTCTCTTTTCTTACATTCCTGTGCTGGGAATTGTGAATCTTTTCCTGGATCAGATCCAGAGATACCTAGGATTAAATCTTCAGCAGAAGCCAAGTTTCCCTGATGAACCTGGCTGATACCTTAACAGAGTTTTTGGTTATCCTACTGGTTACAGACCTTGAGCCAAGCAAAACACAAACGCTGTGGAATAGCGTAACTGGATGGACGGAATGCGGAACCAATCAAACATTCACCCCCAGTCACAGATTTGGGTTTAATCCATCCATTATTTTGCTCACCATGCCACCCCAGTTTGAACTCAGCCATATGCAAATCAGTCTTGACCCTGTTCCTCATGGGAACAGTCCAGCCCGAACTGCCAGGCCATGTTCTCCCTGGACCGGAAACAAGCATCCTGGGACCGGTTTCGGGGTTTCACCCCTCAGCAGCCAGGCTAGCTTGAATCCAGTGGCACAGTGAGCCCGGGACACACGTCTGGGCATACCCGGCGCACTTAGGGCGGCTAAAGCAAAGCAAAACACAAACGCTGTGGGATAGCGTAACTGGATGGACGGAATGCGGAACCAATCAAACATTCACCCCCAGTCACAGATTTGGGTTTAATCTATCCATTATTTTGCTCACCATGCCACCCCAGTTTGAACCCAGCCATATGCAAATCAGTCTTGACCCTGTTCCTCATGGGAACAGTCCAGCCCGAACTGCCAGGCCATGTTCTCCCTGGACCGGAAACAAGCATCCTGGGACCGGTTTCGGGGTTTCACCCCTCATCAGCCAGGCTAGCTTGAATCCAGTGGCACAGTGAGCCCGGGACCCACGTCTGGGCATACCCGGCGCACTTAGGGCGGCTAAAGCAAAGCAAAACACAAACGCTGTGGGATAGCGTAACTGGATGGACGGAATGCGGAACCAATCAAACATTCACCCCCAGTCACAGATTTGGGTTTAATCCATCCATTATTTTGCTCACCATGCCACCCCAGTTTGAACCCAGCCATATGCAAATCAGTCTTGACCCTGTTCCTCATGGGAACAGTCCAGCCCGAACTGCCAGGCCATGTTCTTCCTGGACCGGAAACAAGCATCCTGGGACCGGTTTCGGGGTTTCACCCCTCATCAGCCAGGCTAGCTTGAATCCAGTGGCACAGTGAGCCCGGGACCCACGTCTAGGCATACCCGGCGCACTTAGGGCGGCTAAGGCAAAGCAAAACACAAACGCTGTGGGATAGCGTAACTGGATGGACGGAATGCAGAACCAATCAAACATTCACCCCCAGTCACAGATTTGGGTTTAATCCATCCATTATTTTGCTCACATGCCACCCCAGTTTGAACCCAGCCATATGCAAATCAGTCTTGACCCTGTTCCTCATGGGAACAGTCCAGCCCGAACTGCCAGGCCATGTTCTCCCTGGACCGGAAACAAGCATCCTGGGACCGGTTTCGGGGTTTCACCCCTCATCAGCCAGGCTAGCTTGAATCCAGTGGCACAGTGAGCCCGGGACCCACGTCTGGGCATACCCGGCGCACTTAGGGCGGCTAAAGCAAAGCAAAACACAAACGCTGTGGGATAGCGTAACTGGATGGACTATAGGAGACACAAAATCCCCTCCATGTGATGTTAGTTCATCCTCCACATTAACAATTTATTTTTCCAGCAGCCCACGGCTGAGGACAAATATGTTGTACTCGAATTCTCCTTATGTGGTTTTAATATGGTAGATACCACCTCTGTCATTCTACCTGCCACCTTGTGTTTTACCAGCAGCATACAAACAATTTAGCACTTGCAAGACTTCCTTATGCTGATTTGGGTTGTCATAGCAGAGCAAAAAAGAACCTTCTCAATAGAAATATCGTTATAGTTTACCTATTCACCAACCAAAACAACCTGGAACCTCTCAAACTTAGCTGGATCTTTTTCACCCGATGTAATTGCTGACCTCATCGCATAAACAATCCTGGCCTCGCAGTTTGTCGATTCAAGGCCACCTGCGAACAGCCTGAACCAAGGAGGCTAGTCCAGCTCAACCACAGTCAGGCGCAGACGCGTGCAGATGGGCTCACCCTTGGCCCAGACTTTGCCCAGGCACATCCAGCGCAGTGGGTCATTTTCCCAACTCTATAGCACCTCTTGGCATGGTTGAGCCCTCGTTGGTGGCTCCTGCAGCAAGGGAAGCTGAAAGTAGTGGTTTGGGCAGTCCCCTCTTACCAACACTGTCACTCGTTCTGGCAGGTAATTTTCCCCACTTAAAGCGCCTCCTGGTGCAGTCGGGCTGTCGTTGGTGCTCCTGCTCTGAGGGAAGATGAAAGTTGTGGTTTGGGCAGACCCCTCTTACCAACACTGTCACTCATTCTGGCCAGTTGTTTTCTTCACTTTATACCACCTCCTTGCGCAGTCAGGTCCTCGTTGGCATCTCCTGCCGCAAGGGAAGATGGAGGTCAAATACATTTATGTCTCAGAGTTATTCTGGAATAGTCACTATTTCGAACTTGTTACGTGCTGCTCTAGCTGGAGTATTATGATCCTCTAACTTATCATAGCAGTACTTACATATAACTTGCTGCACGGGCAAGTCAAACTGCTCCTCTACAAATAAATAAGCAGCAAAATCTTGCCACTTTATTTTCCCTTTCAGTTTTGGACAATAATCTACATTTTGAATTTGACTTTTGTAGTGAGTGTGTCAACAACAAATACAAACGCAGTTTGGTTTCCCAGAACAGCTGTGTTAAACTTTATAATCTCTTGTTCAAACTTCTCAGTACTAATACCTGTGCTCTGTTCCTCAGCACCTGTACCTACAATTTCCTCATTCTTCCTCTGCTCCTCTGCAGAACCATAGAAACCAAAGAAACAAAATTGCGTGTCCTCACAAACTTTTTCCACCACTCCTACTGAACAATGCAAAAGTATTCCATTCATTTCTCCTAAACATAAGTGTTAGAAAAGGGATCTCCAGTTGGCAGAAGTATACACCCTTGTTCAAGTAGGGACCACAATCCCAGTCCGGGTAAGTCACACACAATCGAAATTATCCTGAGCCACCCTCTGGTAGCTTGGCACTGAGCAGTCAGGCTTAACTTAGAAGGCAATATGTAAAGTATTTGTGCAATAAATCATACAGTAGCACGGTGAAGATACTACAAAAATACACTACACAGGTTTAGCAAAATAGATGATATTTATCTGAATAAAATAAGGTCAAAACTATAAAGATTCAATAAGCACGAGTTGAAGTATCACTTTTGCAGGTTTAAAAAGAGTCTTAAGTCTTAGAAATCAAAAGTTGTCTCTTGATTACACAAAGTACCTGGTTTGAGTAAAAAATAACATGCACGGAGACTGCAGAGTAGGAGATGTGTGGAAAAAGAAGGGGTGCGTCGAATTTTACAAAGCAGCACAGACGTTGCATTGCATTGTTTCTTTCTACACTGCAAGGTTCTTGTGTCGATTTTTGGTGTGCAGTCTTGGTTCCTCACTGAGATGGGGGATCTTTTTGACGCCCAGGGACAATGCGGGGAAATCCTGGGCGTACTGGAAGAAGTGACAGGCATTGCATCGATCTGGTAGGGCGATGCATCACATTTTCTGTCACACGGCAGGGCTTACATCAACTATCAACTTGGAGAATTGGCTGCATCATTCTGGTTCAGCTGTGCATTGATCTGGTAGGGTGGTGCATTGAATGTTCTGTTGTAAGGCAGGCGATGCATTGAATTTCCCATCGGGAATTCGGGCTGTGCCATTCCAGTTTGGCTGTGCAGTGATTTCTTGGTCTCAAGGCAAGTTGTGCATCTTTTCTGGCTGGCTGTGTGTTGATTTTTGGTGCATAAAGAGTTTCCTGAAGAGATGAAGACTTTTTGGCCCTGAGACTTCAGAAAACAGGAGGCAAGCTCAATCCAAAGCCTTGGAGAGCACCTCCCGGCAAAGAAAGAGGTCATCAGGGCAACAGCAGGGCAGCAGTACTTCTCAGCAAAGCAGTCCGGATTAGTCCTTGAGGCAGCAAGGCAGTTCCTCTTGACAGGTTGCAAGTTCAGGTCCAGAAGTGTCTGAGTTGGTGGGGTCAGAGACCCATTTTATATACCCAAAAATGCTTTGAAGTGGAGGAGACTTCAAAGAGTGAATTTGAAGTGCACAAGTTCCCCTTTCAGTACACGTGTGTCTGCTAGGGTACCAGTAGGGGGTTTGGCAGTCCATTTTGTGAGGGCAGGCCACTAGCCTTTGATATGTAAGTGTCAGGCCCTCCACCCTTCCAGCCCAGGAAGACACATTCAGTATGCAGACGAGTGCAGGTGTGACTGAGTGTCATGTATTTGTAGTTGTCTGGGTGAAATGCACAAGGAAGCTGTCAACCAGCCCAGCCCAGACGTTGAGTGGAGATAGGCTGTAAGGCACAGATTGATTTTAAGTGCAGAGAAATTCTCACTTTCTAAAAGTGGCATTTCAGAAATAGTAATATAAAGTTCAACCTCACCAACAAGCAGGATTTTTTATTACCATTCAGGCCATACTAAATATGACCTGGTTACTCCTTTCTGATCAGAATCTACCACTCAAGCAGTATATGAGGGTAGTACCAATGCTATCCTATGGAAGGAGCAGGCCTCACAGTATTGGAAAGTGAATTTAGGACTTTTTCACTAGCAGGACATATAAAATACACATGTACATGTCATACCTTTTACCTACATAACACCCTGCCCTATGGGTTACCTAGGGCGTAACCTAGAGATGACTTATATCTCAAAGAAGGGAGTTTAAGACATGGCAAGTACCTTTAAATGCCAACTCAAAGTGGCAGTGAAACTGCTCACACAGGTCTTGCAATGGCAGGCATGAGACATGGTTAAGGGGCTACTTATGTGGGTGGCACAGCCAGTGTTTCGGGTCCACTGGTAGCATTCAATTTACAGGGCCTGGGCAAATGTAGTGCAATTTACTATGGACTTTATCAAGTTATGAAGTTTATCAAATATGCCAATTGGGAATGAACCAATGTTACCATGCTTATGGGAGAGAGCAAATGCACCTTAGCACTAGCTAGCAGTGGTAAAGTGTGCAGAGTCCTAAAACCAGCAAAAACAGTGTCATAAAAGTGGAAGGAGGCAGGCAAAAATTTGGGGGATGTCCACCCTAAGGCTGTCAGGTTTAGCAAGAAGGCTGGAGTCTTCACATAATAAAGTCTCATAACTACATTTCGTACTTGTGAGTGGTGAAAAGCCAACATTTTAAAGTGGTGAAAGGTGCTTTGGCACACTTTCTTTGATAGACATATTGGACATTCTATTGAATGTCCTTGTAAATTACTATATGTTCTTACTTTGCATAGATCTAATCCTTGCAAAACTTAATTTTTTTGTTTCAGACTTCTGCATGAAAACTCATGTACAAAACGTCGTAAATTAATTGATTTCTGCTGAATACTACAATACTTCTACTGTTCCACTTGTAAACTGGGACCTGTGTATGCTTTCCCTGAATCTCTTCAGCTACTACCTCTTCTACGTTTCTAAGAACAATCTCTTCTTTCTCAATGGGACTCCCATCCATGATCTTGTAACATCAACCAGTTGAATAAACTGCATGAACTGATGTGTTCTATTGCAAATAATGTTCTTCATTAAAGAAAGGTTCTGTACGGGGGTATGCTTCCACTCACTACTAAATATTTCACCATCATTACTTTATTAACAAGTCTTTTCTTTTGGCTGCATCTCCTCATACACAACATTGTTTATCCAGTGTTCTCATTCTAGTGAGAATCAAAATAAAAACTTCCTCTTTAAGGCAAATGCCTTATCAACTACAGGCTCAACATGTTCTTTTTGTTTACCTACTTCTCTTCTCGTTTTATACTGCTTCATAGTCCTAATACGATTCTGAATTACTCTGGTCTAATTTTTTTGACCTGATGCTGCCTCCTGGTTTAGCTATCTGCTTTTTTCAATGATGTTTTACTCTTCATCTAACATGATTTTAATCCTTTCTTGGCTGATTTCAAACTTTCCTTTTTATTTACTTGCTTTTACAGACTTTGCAATTTCCCACACACCATTGTGAGAATTGTTTTGTTTCTCAGACCAGCAGCTCTTTTCTCTTTAACCATATTCTCCTCATATCATCGTTTCTCTGTTGTAAGTAGGTAGTATGCTTTCCACAGTTTCTTTTGTCTTTCAGTTTTTTTTGGTATCTTTAATGACTGTTTTTAATACAAATAGTTGTCTGGAAAAAAACATATTTGCAATTTCATTATATAGTGTTCACCTACATATCTTAAGCATGTAATTCTAATAAAACAGTCACATCACTATACTGTAGGCACTCTACATCTATTACTTTTGATGTTGAAAGCGGAGTATCCATGCTTCTATTATCATAGGCATCAGTGACTAACTCAGTTTTGCACTGTATGCATCATTCTGTACTTCAGTGTGTCATTGTATGTATTAGTGTGTGTTTTTGTATCTTGTCACATGCATTAGGTTGTTTCTCAATATGGTAGTGCATGCATTAATATGAGGTGGGGTGTGTCAAAATATGCATCCATCTATTCCTGGGTGTGTCACTGTATGCCTACCTCTGTACCTGGTTGTGTTAGTCTATGCATAAGTATGTGACTGTGTAGTAACAACCTGATCTAATACATCCTGGGACTCTTGTACTGATCTCAAGACTCATTCTATGAGTGGTCTGGCTGATGAAGACACCAGTGGCCTCACTTTCCTGGCCCACTGATTCCCTTTTACAATGCTTACCCTCACTACCCTGTGCCCTGGAGGCAGTGTGCCCGTTCCCACTGGGTCCTGGCACAACTGGAGGTGGTGTTGGTATTGTTTCAACAGCAGTCAGTACTGAGGGGCACAAGACCGTGATGATGTTCCATTGGACACAGGAAGTGGAGGTTTCCTGAGGCTGGGGTGTTGTTGCAGCTGGGGTTGAGAAGTATAGGTGTGGGCCGAGTATGAGTCACTGGAGCTGTCTGGCCAGACAGACCAATGAACCAGGCTGCTCCTGATCGTCTGGACTTGCAGGTGTGGAGTCCTTACTGAAGGCTTGATCCTGGTCTGGAGTGCAGGTGTCATGCGTGGTAGAGGGTGGTACACTGGTCCGGGGAGTTAGACATGAGAAGAAAGCATACAGGCCCTCATTATGACATTGGGAGTAAATCCCGCTTACCACTGCGGTGACAGCCGTCAACATACCGCCGCGGAGGCGAACATCCGTTCTCCATTTTATGACACACAGACACTAAACTGACAGAATACTGCCACAAACACATATTTTCCAGACCAAAGGTAAGTGGTAAAGTGTTGGTAGGAACACCAATACCGTCACACTAACAAAACAACGCCCTCCACAATATGACCCCTGAATCACCACAAGATTCAATGGCAGTAAACCATTGGCAGTACAAACCTGCGCGGTCAGAATGACCACCCAAATACAAAACAACACAACATTGGCCAATGCCAAAAACACATACCTGACACTAATACACACACCACACCCACCCACCCACAGCCCTATAAAACACACACCCACATTACCCACAACTCTTTACGAACATGAAAAATAGCATAGAAATAACAAACACAACTACACACACCACAAACACCCATCCATCATGCACCCCACACCACACCACATTATTCAACACCCACTACACAATGACACCACACAACACCCATGTCCCCATGAAGGCACCCCTGTTTCACAGATGAGGAGTTGCAGGTCATGGTGGAGGAAATAGTCAGGGTAGAGCCACAGCTGTTTGGAGCACAGGTACAGCAAATATCCATTGCAAGGGAGACAGAGCTTTGGCGGAGAACTGTGGACTGGGTGAACACTGTGGGACAGCACCCAAGAACAAGGGACGACATCAGGAAATGGTGGAACAACCTACGGGGGAAGGTATGTTTCATGGAAGCAAGGCACCAGCTCGCGATCCAGAGAACAGGTGGTGGACTCCCACCTCCTCCCCCACAGCTGACAGCATGAGAGGAGCAAGTCTTGACAATACTGCATCCTGAGGGACTCACTGGAGTAGTCGGAGGACTGGACACTGGTGAGTCAATAATTGCCACCTACCACATGCATGCCATCTCACCCCCTCACCCTGACACCCATTTCTCCACTCCATCCCACACAGTGCACCTACACATTTGACTAACCCCAATGCCAAGCCCTGCATGCCATACCCACTGCATGTACAGCCCTCCCAGCCCTGCATGTACACCCACCACCAGTGCATGCACAGCATGGAGAACTAACAATCACACAATACATCACCATACATTAACAAAGGAGGCATGGCAACAGCAACGATAAGGGAAACTAGGGATATAGAATATGTCACTGACATGAAGCATAATACATCACTCACATCCCTGCAGGGGCTACAGCCAATCCCAATGGTGAGGAGGTGCCAGGGCTATCCATTCCCCCAACAGAAGATGCCCCCACTGATGACAGTAACTCTGGACATCTGGATCTGGATGAACTTCCTGGCCCATCACGGACCACTGGTCAGTCGGCCACCCTTGCCCACTACAAGTCTACCACAGAGCCTCCCCCCTCAGTATCCAACACCACAGCACCCACCCAATGTCCCAACACGTCTGTCCCCAGGACATGTCAATCAGCAGTGTGCCCACCTGTACAGGGACCCCAGTCCACACCTCACAGCCAAGACAACGAGGGTCCTGGGGGCAGTGGCAGTAAGCACACCATTCAGGGGACACTGGAAGGATAGCTGTGCACCAGGAGGAGGACAGCCCCAGGGAACCGACTGTCCTGGAGGCACTCACTAATGTCCTGGGGGCTTACCAACAATCCCAGGACAAGATGGGCCATATTCTGACATCATGCAGGAGAACCAGCGGCTGCAGGAGGTACACCATCAGGAGATCAGGAAAAATGTGCAGGCCCTCAACACCACCATGGTCTCTATAGCAGGGGTGCTGGCTGATATGGCCAAAATAATGACGGAATATACAGCACGCCAGCAGGCCTCTTCCACGAGCCAGTCAACTGAACAGCCCACCACATCTGCTGCAGCTAGTTGTTAGGAGGCCCTGCCACAAGACCCACAGGCCGCCAGCATCCCTCCCCCTGCAGAAGGTGAACCACCCTGCAAATGTTCTCTGTGACCCAGACAGAAGCCAGAGACACTTGCCAAGACCAAGACCACTGCCAGGAAATGAGACCTTCCTGAATGTCCCCCTTGTGCCCCACTCTGTCACCTTGTCCACTTTGAACTGCCTTTTCTCCCCTTCCTATGGTCCATTGGACACTGAAGCTGTGCTACAAACAGACTGGACTAATACCCTGGACTTACCTATACCATCACCCCATTCCATTGCACTATTCTGTCTATAAATTACACTACAATAAACATCCTTGGACACAACATGAGTGATATTGCTTTATGTGATGAAACTGTGCAATTATGGTAACAGGCACATCTGGTGCAATTGACCTTAACTCTGTGATAGCATACAAATAATGAACTGTAGCTGCCAGTAGTCATCCCAGCAGTACACAGTTGTTAGAACACCAACATCTGCAAAATGAGAAGGCATAGATGACATTCAGTTGAGATGTAAAGGAAGTGACTGCCATCCTGCTACAGCAACACTGAAAAGATAAATAATCAGAGGAATGGTCAGTTCCACTGTCTCACCTGTGTGTCATTGGAAGTACTGCCTTATAACTGATGTTCTGTTGCCCACATCCACATCCTTATCCTCTGCCTCCTCATCCTCACTGTCCTCAGGGTCCAGTGCTGCTACTGAGGCATTTCCAATCTCCTCCTCCTGAAGATAAGGCACATGTCGTCTGATGGCCAGGTTGTGTAACATGCAGCTTGCTATAACTATCTGGCAAACCTTCTCAGGGAATTAGCAGAGGAATTCACCTGTCAGATGAAGACCACCACTATGAGGTCACTTAGATACTTAATCCCGAGTTCTTCATGTACAGCATGGGTTAAAGTATTCTGAGGAACACAAAGCACCCTCCTTAAGAATCTATTCTCCTAAATATGAATGGAAGGTACACACAAATTTCACCCCACTAGGTATCTTTAGAGATGCATTTTACTTCATAGATTTTCATTATGGCTTATAAAGGTCTGCTTCCCAACCTTGACCCAAAGCTAAAAACAGCCCATATAGCCTTTCTAAACTCCAATTTCCTAACCTCCATCAGTGACTTCCAACTCAGACTAGAATCAAACTGTACCCCCAAATAAGGGAAACTCTCTACTTTAAGCAGGGGGTTGTGATTCAGGGTAGAGGTTTTGGGCTTTGAAGGTTTAGTCCATTGCACCATGATGTAAGATTTTGACAAGTTGACTGCACGATCCAACTGTTTCATAAAACTATCAAAAGCATTCAATACGTTTTGGAGTCCATTTGCATTTCTTGCCATCAGAACCACATCATCAGCATAGAGAAGTATAGGCAGGGAGCGAGAACCTACTTTGGGACAATCAGCCTTGATGTCCACTAGGGCCTTATCCAGGCCATTTAGGTATAACATGAACAAAAATGGGGCAAGTATACATCCCTGTCTTGCTCCCAGCCTCGTTCTAAAGATCTCCAAACAGACCAAGTCTACCGAGAACCTAACAACTGCCACAATTTGACCTCGTTAACCACGGGCAAGGAACCATATATTTGCTACAAATCATAAAAAAGTTAAGACATTGGTCAATAGTCGACCAGCCCTGTTGAAACCCATATTGGCAACTCAAACTATGTTCTATCCAATATAACCCTGTCTATAATCTTTACTGTAGAGTTGAGTAGGGAAATGGGCCTATAACACTCAGGCTTGCTCTTATCACCTTTTGTCTACACTGGTATTATTATAGATCTAGACCAAGAAGACAGACTACCCACCCTTACCACAGCATTCCAGACCGACTATATTAGCGGGTGCACAAGCCTCCACAGAGTATAGAAATCGATCTGGTGGAATCCCGTCTGGCCCCGGGGCCCCATCTCTTGGAAGGCCCAATATTCCTTGCTCCACATCTTCTAAAGTAAATACTAAAGTATACTTTTTCCCTCCCCTTTACCTCTAAGTGCAAAGAACCCTGAACAGAGCAATTACACATCTTCACAAAGTGGTCCACCCATTCCTCCGCTGGTATATGATGGCATATACTAGGGATGTTCTCCTGCACAAAGCGAGGGAGATTTATGATACTTCAAAACCTGGTACTGTTTCTGAGGATACTAACCTCTACCAAATCCTCCCAAGCCCTTCCGCCTAGATACCCCTTCCTTCTCTTTAATTCTTCTTCATATAGATGCGTACACTTGGTTGCCCATTCCCTGTCTCTAGGAGAAGATTTCAATGTGCTCTTTAGATTCAGCAGAGTTCTAGGACTTCCTGCATCAAACCATTTCGGAGAGAGTTAAGGGGGCTTGCTACAATCTATAGAAAGAAGGGATTTAAGCTTGGTTGAAATAACTGTAAATGCCTCTAAATGATCCTCATCTGACGATGGCGATTCTAGACAAATGGCCAATTCTGTCTGACAGCTTTGAAATAAAACAGTTGCAAAATGATCAGGCATCACAAGAGACCATTTTAACCATATCCCCTGACTCTCGGTTTGAATCTGTAGGGCTGGTTGCTGGCAGGGAACTTTACTTACAGTTGGTCTAGGACCCCTGAAACTTCAGCAAAGGGTTATACTCACTCAAAGTATGACTAATAACTTAAAAGTTAATAATTACAGGGAGCATACTGACAGAAGCAAAAATATGATCAATGACCAAAGCACAACCCCTTCCTTGATATGTTGGGACCGGTATCCCCTTCTCTGGCACAAAAAACATACCCCATGCGGGCACTAATATCAGATCACTCAACATCATAGTAAATGCACTACCTTCTCGTCTCTTCATGGACCGACCACCTCGCCATCTCCCTAACATTTTCATAGACATGACGAAACTCTGTGCACTAGAAGTTTCCAAAATTTAGGTTTTGGCATTATAAATATTCACCAACACCATACTTTATGACCATTCAAATGTGATCTTTAATCTTTGAATACAACCAGATGCAGATAATAACTCTCTTACCCTCCCATTTATAGTATTTGAGACAAAAATTACTATACCCCTTTTAGCATGATCTATTGATGATTGGATAGTAGACTTAAAATATGTCTGCATACGACAGATGGCACTACATCTCTTCACAAACCCTCTCCAATCCTGCTCCTTAAATTTAGAGGAGAGCCCGCTATATTCCAATTAAGTATATTTATATCATCCCTGTTGTCTAGGGGCATAGTACCTACAGCAGGAATAGCCTCCTCCCTGTAGTGCTCCACCCCAAATACACTAGAGACTCACGTCAATCATGTAAATCTACGTGGGACACGGGAACAAATTTATTATTGCATGGCACTTGAGAGCAGAAAAATTGCCACAATGTTTGAGACCTTGTACAGGGTATCATTAGAGGCACTAAAGATAAAGGATCAACAACCAGTATAGAGAAATAGCCCAGAGGAGGAGCCTGGATCGCAGAGGCTAAACTTCCCCTAATAGCACTTCCCCTTACCAGCACTCTTTCAGCCATCTGGGCTCTAATAAAATTATCAATAATAATGTGGTCCCTCTACGACCTTTGGTCCTTTCCCCAACCAGTTAAACTCTTTGTACCATATTAATACAGTTAAAAATTGCTACATTAAGATTCAATTGGGAACCCAGCCAATGCACCACTTTATTAATTATCTCCCTATTCATTTCTATGGAATTGATACCTAAAGGAGGAACATTACCCAGCACTACCACACACAGGGTGGCTTCAGGGGGTAGATCAGTCCTAGGCAACGACAAAGTCACCCTGCTCCCTAGATCTCCGAGGATCTACCATAACAGGGACCTTAGCTGGTGCCCCGTTTCTGTTACTATTGCTATTTTTACCCCCTCTACATGTTCACCTGCACTCCCATCTAGAGTCAATGTAGGTTTGATTGTCTCAGAGTTACTTTCTACAACTGGGTAGGACCCTTCCCTTCTGTCAGCAATAAGGCTGCTCCCCTGCACATTCAACCGGTGTTCTGATGTTAAATTATGCAACTCCCCCACAACATGTCTACAGTTTGTGGACTGAACTACTTGCTCAATGTTTTTACACTGAGTGACAAGCGGATCCACTAGGCTTTTTATGAAATGTTCGAGCCTGGTGTCTATGGCCCCTTCCTTTCCTGGATTCCGTCTTTCTCTTTTCTTACATTCCTGTGCTGGGAATTGTGAATCTTTTCCTGGATCAGATCCAGAGATACCTAGGATTAAATCTTCAGCAGAAGCCAAGTTTCCCTGATGAACCTGGCTGATACCTTAACAGAGTTTTTGGTTATCCTACTGGTTACAGACCTTGAGCCAAGCAAAACACAAACGCTGTGGAATAGCGTAACTGGATGGACGGAATGCGGAACCAATCAAACATTCACCCCAGTCACAGATTTGGGTTTAATCCATCCATTATTTTGCTCACCATGCCACCCCAGTTTGAACTCAGCCATATGCAAATCAGTCTTGACCCTGTTCCTCATGGGAACAGTCCAGCCCGAACTGCCAGGCCATGTTCTCCCTGGACCGGAAACAAGCATCCTGGGACCGGTTTCGGGGTTTCACCCCTCAGCAGCCAGGCTAGCTTGAATCCAGTGGCACAGTGAGCCCGGGACACACGTCTGGGCATACCCGGCGCACTTAGGGCGGCTAAAGCAAAGCAAAACACAAACGCTGTGGGATAGCGTAACTGGATGGACGGAATGCGGAACCAATCAAACATTCACCCCCAGTCACAGATTTGGGTTTAATCTATCCATTATTTTGCTCACCATGCCACCCCAGTTTGAACCCAGCCATATGCAAATCAGTCTTGACCCTGTTCCTCATGGGAACAGTCCAGCCCGAACTGCCAGGCCATGTTCTCCCTGGACCGGAAACAAGCATCCTGGGACCGGTTTCGGGGTTTCACCCCTCATCAGCCAGGCTAGCTTGAATCCAGTGGCACAGTGAGCCCGGGACCCACGTCTGGGCATACCCGGCGCACTTAGGGCGGCTAAAGCAAAGCAAAACACAAACGCTGTGGGATAGCGTAACTGGATGGACTGAATGCGGAACCAATCAAACATTCACCCCCAGTCACAGATTTGGGTTTAATCCATCCATTATTTTGCTCACCATGCCACCCCAGTTTGAACCCAGCCATATGCAAATCAGTCTTGACCCTGTTCCTCATGGGAACAGTCCAGCCCGAACTGCCAGGCCATGTTCTTCCTGGACCGGAAACAAGCATCCTGGGACCGGTTTCGGGGTTTCACCCCTCATCAGCCAGGCTAGCTTGAATCCAGTGGCACAGTGAGCCCGGGACCCACGTCTAGGCATACCCGGCGCACTTAGGGCGGCTAAGGCAAAGCAAAACACAAACGCTGTGGGATAGCGTAACTGGATGGACGGAATGCAGAACCAATCAAACATTCACCCCCAGTCACAGATTTGGGTTTAATCCATCCATTATTTTGCTCACCATGCCACCCCAGTTTGAACCCAGCCATATGCAAATCAGTCTTGACCCTGTTCCTCATGGGAACAGTCCAGCCCGAACTGCCAGGCCATGTTCTCCCTGGACCGGAAACAAGCATCCTGGGACCGGTTTCGGGGTTTCACCCCTCATCAGCCAGGCTAGCTTGAATCCAGTGGCACAGTGAGCCCGGGACCCACGTCTGGGCATACCCGGCGCACTTAGGGCGGCTAAAGCAAAGCAAAACACAAACGCTGTGGGATAGCGTAACTGGATGGACTATAGGAGACACAAAATCCCCTCCATGTGATGTTAGTTCATCCTCCACATTAACAATTTATTTTTCCAGCAGCCCACGGCTGAGGACAAATATGTTGTACTCGAATTCTCCTTATGTGGTTTTAATATGGTAGATACCACCTCTGTCATTCTACCTGACACCTTGTGTTTTACCAGCAGCATACAAACAATTTAGCACTTGCAAGACTTCCTTATGCTGATTTGGGTTGTCATAGCAGAGCAAAAAAGAACCTTCTCAATAGAAATATCGTTATAGTTTACCTATTCACCAACCAAAACAACCTGGAACCTCTCAAACTTAGCTGGATCTTTTTCACCCGATGTAATTGCTGACCTCATCGCATAAACAATCCTGGCCTCGCAGTTTGTCGATTCAAGGCCACCTGCGAACAGCCTGAACCAAGGAGGCTAGTCCAGCTCAACCACAGTCAGGCGCAGACGCGTGCAGATGGGCTCACCCTTGGCCCAGACTTTGCCCAGGCACATCCAGCGCAGTGGGTCATTTTCCCAACTTTATAGCACCTCTTGGCATGGTTGAGCCCTCGTTGGTGGCTCCTGCAGCAAGGGAAGCTGAAAGTAGTGGTTTGGGCAGTCCCCTCTTACCAACACTGTCACTCGTTCTGGCAGGTAATTTTCCCCACTTAAAGCGCCTCCTGGTGCAGTCGGGCTGTCGTTGGTGCTCCTGCTCTGAGGGAAGATGAAAGTTGTGGTTTGGGCAGACCCCTCTTACCAACACTGTCACTCATTCTGGCCAGTTGTTTTCTTCACTTTATACCACCTCCTTGCGCAGTCAGGTCCTCGTTGGCATCTCCTGCCGCAAGGGAAGATGGAGGTCAAATACATTTATGTCTCAGAGTTATTCTGGAATAGTCACTATTTCGAACTTGTTACGTGCTGCTCTAGCTGGAGTATTATGATCCTCTAACTTATCATAGCAGTACTTACATATAACTTGCTGCACGGGCAAGTCAAACTGCTCCTCTACAAATAAATAAGCAGCAAAATCTTGCCACTTTATTTTCCCTTTCAGTTTTGGACAATAATCTACATTTTGAATTTGACTTTTGTAGTGAGTGTGTCAACAACAAATACAAACGCAGTTTGGTTTCCCAGAACAGCTGTGTTAAACTTTATAATCTCTTGTTCAAACTTCTCAGTACTAATACCTGTGCTCTGTTCCTCAGCACCTGTACCTACAATTTCCTCATTCTTCCTCTGCTCCTCTGCAGAACCATAGAAACCAAAGAAACAAAATTGCGTGTCCTCACAAACTTTTTCCACCACTCCTACTGAACAATGCAAAAGTATTCCATTCATTTCTCCTAAACATAAGTGTTAGAAAAGGGATCTCCAGTTGGCAGAAGTATACACCCTTGTTCAAGTAGGGACCACAATCCCAGTCCGGGTAAGTCACACACAATCGAAATTATCCTGAGCCACCCTCTGGTAGCTTGGCACTGAGCAGTCAGGCTTAACTTAGAAGGCAATATGTAAAGTATTTGTGCAATAAATCATACAGTAGCACGGTGAAGATACTACAAAAATACACTACACAGGTTTAGCAAAATAGATGATATTTATCTGAATAAAATAAGGTCAAAACTATAAAGATTCAATAAGCACGAGTTGAAGTATCACTTTTGCAGGTTTAAAAAGAGTCTTAAGCCTTAGAAATCAAAAGTTGTCTCTTGATTACACAAAGTACCTGGTTTGAGTAAAAAATAACATGCACGGAGACTGCAGAGTAGGAGATGTGTGGAAAAAGAAGGTGTGCGTCGAATTTTACAAAGCAGCACAGACGTTGCATTGCATTGTTTCTTTCTACACTGCAAGGTTCTTGTGTCGATTTTTGGTGTGCAGTCTTGGTTCCTCACTGAGATGGGGGATCTTTTTGACGCCCAGGGACAATGCGGGGAAATCCTGGGCGTACTGGAAGAAGTGACAGGCATTGCATCGATCTGGTAGGGCGATGCATCACATTTTCTGTCACACGGCAGGGCTTACATCAACTATCAACTTGGAGAATTGGCTGCATCATTCTGGTTCAGCTGTGCATTGATCTGGTAGGGTGGTGCATTGAATGTTCTGTTGTAAGGCAGGCGATGCATTGAATTTCCCCTCGGGAATTCGGGCTGTGCCATTCCAGTTTGGCTGTGCAGTGATTTCTTGGTCTCAAGGCAAGTTGTGCATCTTTTCTGGCTGGCTGTGTGTTGATTTTTGGTGCATAAAGAGTTTCCTGAAGAGATGAAGACTTTTTGGCCCTGAGACTTCAGAAAACAGGAGGCAAGCTCAATCCAAAGCCTTGGAGAGCACCTCCCGGCAAAGAAAGAGGTCATCAGGGCAACAGCAGGGCAGCAGTACTTCTCAGCAAAGCAGTCCGGATTAGTCCTTGAGGCAGCAAGGCAGTTCCTCTTGACAGGTTGCAAGTTCAGGTCCAGAAGTGTCTGAGTTGGTGGGGTCAGAGACCCATTTTATATACCCAAAAATGCTTTGAAGTGGAGGAGACTTCAAAGAGTGAATTTGAAGTGCACAAGTTCCCCTTTCAGTACACGTGTGTCTGCTAGGGTACCAGTAGGGGGTTTGGCAGTCCATTTTGTGAGGGCAGGCCACTAGCCTTTGATATGTAAGTGTCAGGCCCTCCACCCTTCCAGCCCAGGAAGACACATTCAGTATGCAGACGAGTGCAGGTGTGACTGAGTGTCATGTATTTGTAGTTGTCTGGGTGAAATGCACAAGGAAGCTGTCAACCAGCCCAGCCCAGACGTTGAGTGGAGATAGGCTGTAAGGCACAGATTGATTTTAAGTGCAGAGAAATTCTCACTTTCTAAAAGTGGCATTTCAGAAATAGTAATATAAAGTTCAACCTCACCAACAAGCAGGATTTTTTATTACCATTCAGGCCATACTAAATATGACCTGGTTACTCCTTTCTGATCAGAATCTACCACTCAAGCAGTATATGAGGGTAGTACCAATGCTATCCTATGGAAGGAGCAGGCCTCACAGTATTGGAAAGTGAATTTAGGACTTTTTCACTAGCAGGACATATAAAATACACATGTACATGTCATACCTTTTACCTACATAACACCCTGCCCTATGGGTTACCTAGGGCGTAACCTAGAGATGACTTATATCTCAAAGAAGGGAGTTTAAGACATGGCAAGTACCTTTAAATGCCAACTCAAAGTGGCAGTGAAACTGCTCACACAGGTCTTGCAATGGCAGGCATGAGACATGGTTAAGGGGCTACTTATGTGGGTGGCACAGCCAGTGTTTCGGGTCCACTGGTAGCATTCAATTTACAGGGCCTGGGCAAATGTAGTGCAATTTACTATGGACTTTATCAAGTTATGAAGTTTATCAAATATGCCAATTGGGAATGAACCAATGTTACCATGCTTATGGGAGAGAGCAAATGCACCTTAGCACTAGCTAGCAGTGGTAAAGTGTGCAGAGTCCTAAAACCAGCAAAAACAGTGTCATAAAAGTGGAAGGAGGCAGGCAAAAATTTGGGGGATGTCCACCCTAAGGCTGTCAGGTTTAGCAAGAAGGCTGGAGTCTTCACATAATAAAGTCTCATAACTACATTTCGTACTTGTGAGTGGTGAAAAGCCAACATTTTAAAGTGGTGAAAGGTGCTTTGGCACACTTTCTTTGATAGACATATTGGACATTCTATTGAATGTCCTTGTAAATTACTATATGTTCTTACTTTGCATAGATCTAATCCTTGCAAAACTTAATTTTTTTGTTTCAGACTTCTGCATGAAAACTCATGTACAAAACGTCGTAAATTAATTGATTTCTGCTGAATACTACAATACTTCTACTGTTCCACTTGTAAACTGGGACCTGTGTATGCTTTCCCTGAATCTCTTCAGCTACTACCTCTTCTACGTTTCTAAGAACAATCTCTTCTTTCTCAATGGGACTCCCATCCATGATCTTGTAACATCAACCAGTTGAATAAACTGCATGAACTGATGTGTTCTATTGCAAATAATGTTCTTCATTAAAGAAAGGTTCTGTACGGGGGTATGCTTCCACTCACTACTAAATATTTCACCATCATTACTTTATTAACAAGTCTTTTCTTTTGGCTGCATCTCCTCATACACAACATTGTTTATCCAGTGTTCTCATTCTAGTGAGAATCAAAATAAAAACTTCCTCTTTAAGGCAAATGCCTTATCAACTACAGGCTCAACATGTTCTTTTTGTTTACCTACTTCTCTTCTCGTTTTATACTGCTTCATAGTCCTAATACGATTCTGAATTACTCTGGTCTAATTTTTTTGACCTGATGCTGCCTCCTGGTTTAGCTATCTGCTTTTTTCAATGATGTTTTATTCTTCATCTAACATGATTTTAATCCTTTCTTGGCTGATTTCAAACTTTCCTTTTTATTTACTTGCTTTTACAGACTTTGCAATTTCCCACACACCATTGTGAGAATTGTTTTGTTTCTCAGACCAGCAGCTCTTTTCTCTTTAACCATATTCTCCTCATATCATCGTTTCTCTGTTGTAAGTAGGTAGTATGCTTTCCACAGTTTCTTTTGTCTTTCAGTTTTTTTTGGTATCTTTAATGACTGTTTTTAATACAAATAGTTGTCTGGAAAAAAACATATTTGCAATTTCATTATATAGTGTTCACCTACATATCTTAAGCATGTAATTCTAATAAAACAGTCACATCACTATACTGTAGGCACTCTACATCTATTACTTTTGATGTTGAAAGCGGAGTATCCATGCTTCTATTATCATAGGCATCAGTGACTAACTCAGTTTTGCACTGTATGCATCATTCTGTACTTCAGTGTGTCATTGTATGTATTAGTGTGTGTTTTTGTATCTTGTCACATGCATTAGGTTGTTTCTCAATATGGTAGTGCATGCATTAATATGAGGTGGGGTGTGTCAAAATATGCATCCATCTATTCCTGGGTGTGTCACTGTATGCCTACCTCTGTACCTGGTTGTGTTAGTCTATGCATAAGTATGTGACTGTGTAGTAACAACCTGATCTAATACATCCTGGGACTCTTGTACTGATCTCAAGACTCATTCTATGAGTGGTCTGGCTGATGAAGACACCAGTGGCCTCACTTTCCTGGCCCACTGATTCCCTTTTACAATGCTTACCCTCACTACCCTGTGCCCTGGAGGCAGTGTGCCCGTTCCCACTGGGTCCTGGCACAACTGGAGGTGGTGTTGGTATTGTTTCAACAGCAGTCAGTACTGAGGGGCACAAGACCGTGATGATGTTCCATTGGACACAGGAAGTGGAGGTTTCCTGAGGCTGGGGTGTTGTTGCAGCTGGGGTTGAGAAGTATAGGTGTGGGCCGAGTATGAGTCACTGGAGCTGTCTGGCCAGACAGACCAATGAACCAGGCTGCTCCTGATCGTCTGGACTTGCAGGTGTGGAGTCCTTACTGAAGGCTTGATCCTGGTCTGGAGTGCAGGTGTCATGCGTGGTAGAGGGTGGTACACTGGTCCGGGGAGTTAGACATGAGAAGAAAGCATACAGGCCCTCATTATGACATTGGGAGTAAATCCCGCTTACCACTGCGGTGACAGCCGTCAACATACCGCCGCGGAGGCGAACATCCGTTCTCCATTTTATGGCACACAGACACTAAACTGACAGAATACTGCCACAAACACATATTTTCCAGACCAAAAGTAAGTGGTAAAGTGTTGGTAGGAACACCAATACCGTCACACTAACAAAACAACGCCCTCCACAATATGACCCCTGAATCACCACAAGATTCAATGGCAGTAAACCATTGGCAGTACAAACCTGCGCGGTCAGAATGACCACCCAAATACAAAACAACACAACATTGGCCAATGCCAAAAACACATACCTGACACTAATACACACACCACACCCACCCACCCACAGCCCTATAAAACACACACCCACATTACCCACAACTCTTTACGAACATGAAAAATAGCATAGAAATAACAAACACAACTACACACACCACAAACACCCATCCATCATGCACCCCACACCACACCACATTATTCAACACCCACTACACAATGACACCACACAACACCCATGTCCCCATGAAGGCACCCCTGTTTCACAGATGAGGAGTTGCAGGTCATGGTGGAGGAAATAGTCAGGGTAGAGCCACAGCTGTTTGGAGCACAGGTACAGCAAATATCCATTGCAAGGGAGACAGAGCTTTGGCGGAGAACTGTGGACTGGGTGAACACTGTGGGACAGCACCCAAGAACAAGGGACGACATCAGGAAATGGTGGAACAACCTACGGGGGAAGGTATGTTTCATGGAAGCAAGGCACCAGCTCGCGATCCAGAGAACAGGTGGTGGACTCCCACCTCCTCCCCCACAGCTGACAGCATGAGAGGAGCAAGTCTTGACAATACTGCATCCTGAGGGACTCACTGGAGTAGTCGGAGGACTGGACACTGGTGAGTCAATAATTGCCACCTACCACATGCATGCCATCTCACCCCCTCACCCTGACACCCATTTCTCCACTCCATCCCACACAGTGCACCTACACATTTGACTAACCCCAATGCCAAGCCCTGCATGCCATACCCACTGCATGTACAGCCCTCCCAGCCCTGCATGTACACCCACCACCAGTGCATGCACAGCATGGAGAACTAACAATCACACAATACATCACCATACATTAACAAAGGAGGCATGGCAACAGCAACGATAAGGGAAACTAGGGATATAGAATATGTCACTGACATGAAGCATAATACATCACTCACATCCCTGCAGGGGCTACAGCCAATCCCAATGGTGAGGAGGTGCCAGGGCTATCCATTCCCCCAACAGAAGATGCCCCCACTGATGACAGTAACTCTGGACATCTGGATCTGGATGAACTTCCTGGCCCATCACGGACCACTGGTCAGTCGGCCACCCTTGCCCACTACAAGTCTACCACAGAGCCTCCCCCCTCAGTATCCAACACCACAGCACCCACCCAATGTCCCAACACGTCTGTCCCCAGGACATGTCAATCAGCAGTGTGCCCACCTGTACAGGGACCCCAGTCCACACCTCACAGCCAAGACAACGAGGGTCCTGGGGGCAGTGGCAGTAAGCACACCATTCAGGGGACACTGGAAGGATAGCTGTGCACCAGGAGGAGGACAGCCCCAGGGAACCGACTGTCCTGGAGGCACTCACTAATGTCCTGGGGGCTTACCAACAATCCCAGGACAAGATGGGCCATATTCTGACATCATGCAGGAGAACCAGCGGCTGCAGGAGGTACACCATCAGGAGATCAGGAAAAATTTGCAGGCCCTCAACACCACCATGGTCTCTATAGCAGGGGTGCTGGCTGATATGGCCAAAATAATGACGGAATATACAGCACGCCAGCAGGCCTCTTCCACGAGCCAGTCAACTGAACAGCCCACCACATCTGCTGCAGCTAGTTGTTAGGAGGCCCTGCCACAAGACCCACAGGCCGCCAGCATCCCTCCCCCTGCAGAAGGTGAACCACCCTGCAAATGTTCTCTGTGACCCAGACAGAAGCCAGAGACACTTGCCAAGACCAAGACCACTGCCAGGAAATGAGACCTTCCTGAATGTCCCCCTTGTGCCCCACTCTGTCACCTTGTCCACTTTGAACTGCCTTTTCTCCCCTTCCTATGGTCCATTGGACACTGAAGCTGTGCTACAAACAGACTGGACTAATACCCTGGACTTACCTATACCATCACCCCATTCCATTGCACTATTCTGTCTATAAATTACACTACAATAAACATCCTTGGACACAACATGAGTGATATTGCTTTATGTGATGAAACTGTGCAATTATGGTAACAGGCACATCTGGTGCAATTGACCTTAACTCTGTGATAGCATACAAATAATGAACTGTAGCTGCCAGTAGTCATCCCAGCAGTACACAGTTGTTAGAACACCAACATCTGCAAAATGAGAAGGCATAGATGACATTCAGTTGAGATGTAAAGGAAGTGACTGCCATCCTGCTACAGCAACACTGAAAAGATAAATAATCAGAGGAATGGTCAGTTCCACTGTCTCACCTGTGTGTCATTGGAAGTACTGCCTTATAACTGATGTTCTGTTGCCCACATCCACATCCTTATCCTCTGCCTCCTCATCCTCACTGTCCTCAGGGTCCAGTGCTGCTACTGAGGCATTTCCAATCTCCTCCTCCTGAAGATAAGGCACATGTCGTCTGATGGCCAGGTTGTGTAACATGCAGCTTGCTATAACTATCTGGCAAACCTTCTCAGGGAATTAGCAGAGGAATTCACCTGTCAGATGAAGACATCTGAACCTGGCCTTCGGGAGGCCGAAGGTGCATTCTATTATCCGCCTGGTTCATTCATGTGCATCATTATACTGATTCTCAGCCCTGTCCTGGCATTCCTCACAGGGGTCAAGAGCCACGACAGGTTTTGGTAGCCAGAGTCACCAGCAAAAATTGAGGGACAAACATTAGCCTTACACAATGGTATTGGGGATGACTCCTGAAGGCATACACTGACATAGATTGGGTGGGGACTCAGGCTCACCTATTAGCCACACCCTGTGCCTCTGTAGTTCTGCCATCACATTTGGGATGCTGCTATTCCTCAGGACAAAAGTGTCATGCACCGACCCAGGCAGTGATGAGGAAGATGTACTGGTCCGCCAGCACACCATTTGCACATTGAGAGAGTAGAAACTCTTCTGATTCCTGAACACCTGTTCTTTGTGCCAGGGGGGACAACAAATGCAATATGTGTTCCGTCAATCGCCTCACTAATATTAGGAATACGTCCCATTGCATAGAATCCAGACTTCACAGTGGCCAAATCTCCCACCTGGAGGAAAGCGATGTAGCTGCACATGTGTTTGACCAAGGCAGATAAAATCCTTGCCAGCACAATTGAGAACATTGGTTGTGACATTCCTGCTGCCAAGCCCACTGTTACTTGGAAAGAACCAGTTGCCAGGAAAAGAAGCACTGATAGAACTTGCATAAGAGGGGGGGGGATCCCAGTGGGATGATGGATAGCTGATATCATATCAGACTCCAATTGAGTACATGGCTCTGTGATTGTGGCCCTGTCCAGTCTATAGGTCAGTATAATGTGCCTGACCTCCAGTGTAGCCAAGTCCATAAGGGGTCTGAACACGGGGTCTTGTCTTCTCCTATTCCTCTGCAGTGGTAGGTGTCTAAGGGACACAAGAGTAAGTAGGGTGTCAAAAACTGAACAATGGAACCACTACCTCAGTGTACATAGAGCATGTATGTAACTGGACAGTGTGAATGCCAATGTATGTGCAATTTACAGCAATTTCCAATTTCTGAATGTTGTTCACCTCCATAAAATGGTGACCGCCTGTCTTGTAAGTATGGACAGGTGGAAGTGATGTAACTCCGCCGGTGTTGAGCGTCATGGCGGAAGGCAGAGTTGCGCTGCTGTGCTATTCCTCATTGGGTATAATGGGGCTCTATGGAGTACAGTGTCTAATGAGGATCACCGGCAGCGGTGACGATGTACACTGCTGTGGAAGTGACTGCCATTTTCTGTCTAAAACCTAATTTGATTCCTGACTTTCCACAGGACAACACCTCTAGTTCATGTGCTACTGTGACCTGTGTCTGGATCCTGACATGGTCCATGTGACAGGGGATAGGGCCCCTGCCTTCATTTCGGAAGAGTTAGAGCACCCGGTGGATGGGGTCCTACCCCTGTTTGGACAGCTGTATGGGCCTCCTGACCGACAGGTGAGTACACCATGGGCACAATGCATGCGACAAGGTTGCATTGCGATGTGTGTGCTAGCAGTGAGTCATTTGGGTGGGGGGGGTGTCTGGTGGTAGTGTACATGCAGTGTTCCGGGTGATGTGTGTGCCAATGGAGATGTAAATGGTATTTGTGGGCCACATGTGTGACAGACTGGATTGTATGGTTAATGGTGTCCTCCTGTCTGTATTACCTGTGCAGGTCAGCTCCCATCAGAAGAATGGATTGTGGGGTGCCAAGGATGTGCGGACCCTGGGAGTCTATAGCAGGCAGAGCACCCACTGTAGGAATAGAAGGGAGGACCTGAGACGCTGGGCCCGGAAGACCATGGAGGCCCAGCTGGGGATGGTCTCTCAAAGAGGGTGGGGTGCCCGTCAGAACCTAACCCCTCTGATGGCCAGCAAACTCTCAGGGGCCTACCCAGAGCTTGATGGGCCACTGAGGGCAGCACAGTAGCCACAAGGGGGTGAGTACAGAGACCGTGACAACCATTTTTATTCGGTGGCATGGGATCCTGGTGGTGGGTTTCAGTTAGTGGGTGCCCCTTAATGCCAGCTCAGCCATTGTCGCATGATCAAGCTCTAGGTAAATGGGTGTATAGCAAAATCTAGTAACGTAGCTAGGTTGCATTCCATGTCAGACAGGGCTTAGTGGGTCCCAGGAGGGGAGCAGTTGGTGGTGGTTGGCTCTCATCTTACTGTGGTACCTAGCCTATGGAATGCCAGTGTGATGCATAGTGTGCAGTCCTGATCCCTGTGTGTGATGGTAATGTGTATGCCAATGGCATAACATGACATGGTGACTGTCAAATGTACATGTTTTTGAGATGTGTGAACATATGGCAGTAAAGGAAGGTAGACTCTCTGACTGTCAGAAAAATATGTCAGTTCAGGACAATCATACGAACCTACAAAGACGTCCACAAACTGGTTCATCCTACATTAACTACTGACTGAACTCCCATCTTCCCTCGAGACACCTGTGCTCTTCTTCACTTGACCTCACATAAGTCCTCCGCATCTATCGCACCCACAGCAGGGGCAGAGATTTCTCCTTCATCCCTGCCAAAGCCTGGAATGACCTCCCCCTCCACTTCCGACTGGCACCCTCCCTGGCAATCTTCAGAAGGCAATGCAAGACCTGGATTTACAATGTGCAATAGCACATCAGATCCCAACATACCTCTAGGGTAGATAGTGTGCAATTTACAAATGACTGATTGACTGATTGACTATACTGAATGGGTTCCACAACAGACTCCCACTGTCATGAGGCCACCTCCAGCACATCTAAATATGCTCTGCGGGATCCCACCATCAAAAGACGCTGACGTTGGTGTATTCATCAGCATTGTAGTCTGTCGCGTCGGCTGCAGGATGCAGCTGGTGCAACGGAGTACACTCTGTTGTGGTGGTCTTCGGCACAGTTGCAATACATATAAATACAGCAGGTGGAAGACCGCTGACATGACGGCTTTTTTGGGTCCACTGCTGAAACAACTTGGGTGTAAGACCATCAAGATCTGAATCAGACCCTATGTCCTCTGCCCTAAATCTCACCATCTCTAGGCAGGCCCTCTCCACTCTACAGGAACTAGTGTCATTCCAATGGGCCTCCCACATAATTAAGGCCCTCATAATGAACACAGCGGTCTTTACCGCCGTGTTCAGGCTGGCGGTCATTTCACTGACCGCCAGCTCCCATGGGACCCCGCCGGCCACATAAAGAACATTCTGCTTGGCCGGCCGACGGAAACATTGTTTCTGCCCACTGGCCCAGCAGAATGCCTGGCCGGGACATTGCCTGCGGCTCCACATGGAGCCGCCATCAATGCCTCTGTGCGGCGCGTGCAGCTGCACCCGTCGCGCAGATCACTGCCCGTAAATCAGGCAGTAACTTGCACGAAGGGGCACTGGACAGGGCCCCCTGCACTGCCCATTCCAAGTGCATGGGCAGTGTAGGGCCCGGAGCACCCCTTCTGCCAGCCTTTCCCTGGTGGGGGAACCCGTCAGGGAAAGGCTTTGGTGGCTGTAGGGATTATTATCCGAGGGGCAGCAGCGCTGCCCTGTCGGATGATGATTCCTTCTACCAGTCGGAGGCAGCCTGGCGGTGGAGGAGGGACGCCTATGGTGGCCCTCCATGTGTACATTATATGGCGGTTCAGCCCGCCATGCCGTTGGAGGTCTTTCTAATCGCTGCCAGTATAGCGGGTTGAACCGCCGGGGATGATAATGACCCCCTAAGTATCTAGACCTCAATCTGACCTCCACATTGACCTCCTGGATGCAGGTTAACTGGCAGACTCTCAGGTGTAATATCTGGAAGACCTCCAAAGTTGGAGACCCCTTTATATCTCCTGGCTGGGACTCATCAACATTATAAAAATTGATGTTTTCCCATGGGTTTTATACCTCTTTCAATCCGTTCCTACTCCTATCATCCAGGAAGACATTATGTGCTTGTAGCATGACATACACACCTGTATCTGGGGTGGTAAATGACCTAGAATATCTAATTATTTGCTAATTCAGCCCAGGGACAGGGGTTACCTATTGTGCCCCCAACCTCCTCAAGTATTACTAAGCAGCTCACTTGTACTGCATTTCTGAGTGGGTGGACTATGAGAGTGATATGCATTTGTTCCACAAGGACCAGGCCGTGGCCTGTTACCCTCTTTGGGACCTGGCTTGACTCCTCAAACATGCCAGGATGTGCAGTGTCTAGCTAACCACCCCCATCAGGATGGTGCTTGGGATATAGGACAAGATCACTCTCAAGAAGGGCTTGACAACCTTCCCCTTCCCCAAGATGCCAATCACTCACAACCCTGATTTCACCTATGTGCTTGATCTACGCATTTCCTAGTTGCAAAACAGGGGAATGTAGGACACTGAGGGAACATTTTGCAGGGGACATGCTGATTACCACCTCCCTGAATCATCACAGATGTAGGATTACTAGGTCTTCTACTTGTGCTCTACCCCCCAGTAGTCAGGGGGCACTTGAGCTTATACCCCCTTTGAAAAGCTAGTCAGGTCATACACTGGCTTTAGGGGACTGATATCCAATACCTATCAGTCTCTACAGCACTCTATGCCCCCCTCACCCACACTTTACGAACCTGCTGGCAGAATAGCAATACAGAGGATATATCATCAAAATAGTGGGAGTGTCTCTGGTGGAACATCCCCCAGACATAGAGGAGAACCTTCCAGAGGGAAACGGCCTATAAATTCATGGTCCACTGGTCCTATACCCTGTTTGCCTATCTGCCATATATGCTGCCACCTCTCCCCTCTGCTGGCCCTGTGGGAAGGAACCTGGGGACGTCTGCCCCATCTGGTAGTCTTGCTCTCTCATAACCATGTATTGGAAAGAGATCTTGGCTCACATCCAGGACACAGTTGGATATCCGCTCCCCGCCTCATGCATCACAGTTATATTAGGCATTCGGCCCTCACTAGGAAGAAATGACACATACCAATTGAAGACTTATCAGTCACATGCTCAGTGCTGTGTGCCAGCTCACTGCCCTGGCCTGGAAAAAGGCAGTGGCACCCCCCCAAGCCCGTTCGTTCACCCATCTTTGGTATGTGATGGTGATGGAGAAGCATCTTCACAACTTGGCCTAGACTGAATCCACGTTTCCCCACGTATGGTGCCCACTACTTGACTACTTCACTCGCCTGGAGTTCACCTGCTTTACCCCTCCAAGGCTTAAGGCACTACAGCTCTTTGACTAAACTGCCTCTTGTTGGCCATCCTCCTCCCTGCTCTCACCCCTGTTTTTGTCAATGGACATCTTTGACACACTTGGTGCTAACCCTGGCTAGAGTTCCATGACATACATATTGAGCTGGGAGTGTTGCTTATTGTTATGTCATCATGCAGGCAATTTCCCTGCTTGGGATGGCTTGAATCTCATTTGTTTACTATTGTGAGGCATTATTTGTGCCGTGTTCTCTGTAAGTGCAATGCAATGCCTAGCTTCATGTGATACTGAGATGTCTTTCTATTGATATTTTAATATACTCTCTCAATAAAAATATTTCAAGTAAAAAAAAAAATCTATGTCTCTCAGTGCTGCAGTGATTGACATTGTGGCTGACACTTGTGAATCAGAATTAAAATCATTCCAGCAAACAGAATCTTCCCGTCAAACAGAACAGTAATAAGAGTCCACTTCACCTGACATTTCTGAGGTAGCAGCAGAGCAGGAAGTTGAGCTTGCTGCACAGCAAGATATTGTGCTTGCTGCACACAATGTTCTACCTGCTCTTTCATTATGCACACAGTGTGTTCCTTCAAAACAAAGATCATCCCCTCACCCAGCTTCTTCAGGGACCCCTTCATATGAAGGCATTATCAACTGCAGCAATGCTGTTAGAGACAAGACAAAAAAAAGCTTCCAGTGTCATTGTTCATGATGATAGTAGCACTGAAGAAATGCAACTCACTTCTGTTCAACTTCCTCCTTTATATCTGCTACTTAACCCCATGTACTCAAAATCTAAAAACAGGAGCAACACTCCCTACCATAGTCCAAGGCCACTCTAAGTAAAAGCATGCCTAATATTGCTGAGGTACAGGGTCGACAATTGGTTCTGTGAAGATATGGCCCTCCCAGTTTGGGATTTCCTAATAGGTAGGGTGAATGAAGAACACATTTCAGATTACACAGTTTACCACAAATCTGTGTACTGTGGGAAGTCAGGAAGACACCTTTGTACTTCTTAGTTCATATGGGATATAAATATGCAGTCAAACATGATCAGCAACTAAGTAATGTGGATATTGCTGATACAGAAGGACATGAACTAATAGAAGACGAAGATAGTGATAATGATGATGAAGATGCTGTTGTTAAGACAATAAGGCCTGTAAAACATAGTTGTATTCAACAGAAGCAACAGCCACTGTCTGGCACAAGGAAAAGGGGCACATCATGGTTACCCCAAAGTGTCCAACTGTCCTACCTTCATGAAAGTCACTTCAGGCGGAAAGGTCAAAACCAAAACAGAGGAGTATCAAAAAAAGCAGCAAGGAAACAACACACCTCCAAAACCATAACCTGATCCTTTTGCATGATAGGAAACTGGTGAAATTGTTGGCATGTCGTGCCTTCTTGTTTTGTTTTGGTGAAAAATAGGTGTAACTGTGCCAGAGCTGCAAGGTCAAGTGCTAAGATTGGTTCCTAAAACTTTCAAGTGCTGTGCAATCTATCTATCTCATACAGACATATGGGCCAGTAAGCAAGCTATAGACTGTGGACCTATACAAAAAAGGATTTTTGAGTATGGAAAAGTAATGCTCCAGCATTACTACTTTACATACTCATAAATGCTAGGCAAAATCTCTGGTCTGAATTCTCCTCCCATGTCTGTCCCATCCCACACTGTTCTCTTCCATGAGTGCACAAGTATTTGCATACAGAGATAGCCACTTTGTATTAAATATGGGTAGAACAGAGGTAAATGGTTGGAAGTTATGGAATAACTACTACTAAATCAGCAGGTCCAATGGACATTTACTAAGGAATTTAGTTAGGCTCACGAAAATGCTAAAACACACCCAAAATGTCTAAGATCATTGCTATTTAGAGATGTTACACCTACATCAAGTACAGTGGCTCAAATCTACTCCAGCAAAGCCTTAGAATAAGTCCAACACCACACATGGCCATTCAGTGGCAGTACAACAAACTGTCATAGAAATCATTGAAAGAAAGGAACAACATTAACATCACATAGTCGAAAACAGGCATATAATTTGAACAGTATTTTAAATGTCTAAAAAATATTTGTATTAAGTTTCTGTTGTTTTATGTATCAATTAATCATTCTAAGTTAAAAAAAAGTATTAATGTTAGTCTCAAACTGCATACAAACACATATTAAAACATGACTTCAGACACATGAACACACCTGGTACTGCAAGGTGGGAGGGAGTTACCAGCCATATCTCTGCCACACCCATTATCAATTGCAACTCACTACAACATCAACCAATTAAACACAGTCGGTCTATATAAGCAAGACAGAGACAAAAATATTTTTCACACTATGTTGGTGAATACTTTTGTTGCTTTGTGCCTCATTTGGGTGACAATTGAGGAGGAGAGAGGGGATTTAACAGCAGAGGTTCAACATCTTTGATATCATCAGGGAAGAAGTCATTGCTAGATATCACTTCTCTGCTGACATAATCCTTGAAATGGTTGCAGATGGGGAGTAGTAGCTCAATTCACCTACAGCCCTTTCCCATACCATACTAGCACATGTCCAAATAATGTCTTTACTCCATTTACTGTCTACTGGATCCTTCCAGAGGGTCAGCAGAGACCGTGTGGTCATGTCACAGGCAAGCTAGCCTAAAATTTTGTGAGAGGTACTGAAATACATCAGTAGTGCACCACTTTATTACACTGTCACCATATGAAACCCTCCTGCTCCAGCTGCAGCTAACAAAGTACTAGATATTGGGACTGCAAGTCAGAAATGTAGTTTGTTGCGAACAATGTTAATAGTTTATTCTCTGGAAAGGGTGTGTTAGTGTTTGTGTAGAAGGGACATGTGTGTGATGTCTACCAATCTGTGGAATGGGAAACAGGAAGTCATCTGTGCGGTGATACAAGAACTAGTTTTGAGAGAGGGCTGTTGCATACATACCTGGCCTTATGTTGGGGGTTTCCTCTGTGAGATATGCAATATAGCCGAATTAGATTCTGAATAATGAGCATAGCATCCCCATCAACTTTTTCTTAATAGCCACAATTGTTTGTGTGCCTATCACCAATGCAATGCTTTGACATACACAGTCAACATCTTACATCTGGCAATGTTGTTTCCTTGTAATGATCAACTACAGAGGTAACTTCTCCTTCTCAGTGAAGTTCCTCCTCCTCTTGGGTAGGGCTGGGTAGTTTTTGAATGTGTAGCTGTGGTGTCCTGTCAGTCCAAGAGAAAGAGGGCAAAGTCGAGTGAATGAGTTGTATGCATGTGATTGCAGGGCTAATGTGTATCAGGTGTGTGTGTGATCTATGTAATGTGCATGTTGTTTTTGAATTCCCTTCTATTTGGAATTCTCTACTCAGGTGTAGAAATCTACGCAACTTGGCGGAGTACCTCCCTACCAAGTGTATTTTAAAATATAAACATAAAGGCCCTCATTACAACATTGGCGGTAAAAGGAGCTTACCGCCGTGCAGAAGACCGACAACACACCGCCACGGCCACAGAATTCCGCCACAGCTATTATGACCCACATCTCGGAATCTGGCAAAAGTCAGACACCCACACAAGTCTGCCACACCAAAGGTCAGTGATAAACTGGCGAAAACAAAACCTCCACCGTCACGCCAACAGAAATACGCCCACACTATCACGACACACGAATCCACGTGGCGGTCTTTCAACCGCAGTATTCCATTGGCGGTACACACCGCCGCACTCAAAATACACACACATTTACAAAACACAGCCACATTGGACAATTCCAAATACACACACCTGATACACATACACACACCACTCCCACACACCCATTAAAACATAAAACACACACCCACATCACCCACAAACCCTTACAACCACAAATTCCGAAAGAAGGCCAGAGAGAGACAGCACCAGCAAGAACAACAGCATCCACAGGCACACAACACCATCACCCACACAACTTCCAAGCACCTCACACAACACACCACTGCATATCACCACACTTATCACCACACACTCCACCACACACATCACCTACACCACCCCATGGCACGGCAAAGACACCCCAGGTTCTCTGTGGAGGAGCTCAGGGTCATGGTGGAGGAAATCGTCCGGGTAAAGCCACAGCTATTCGAATCACAGGTGCAGCACACCTCCATAGCTAGGAAGATGGAGCTATGGCGAAGAATAGTGGACAGGGTCAACGCAGTGGGACAACGCCCAAGAAATCGGGATGACATCAGGAAGAGGTGACACGACCTACGGGGGAAGGTGCGTTCCGTGGTCTCAAGACACCACCTGGCGGTTCAGCGGACTGGCGGCGGATCCCCACCTCCTCACCCACAACTAACAACATGGGAGGAGCAGGTCTTGGCGAATCTGCATCCTGAGGGCCTCGCAGGAGTAGGTGGAGGAATGGACTCTGGTAAGACAAAGCTTTACTATTACATCCCCCACCCTACCTGCATGCTATCACATACCCCCACCCTCACCCTCACCCCCAGCATGCCAAATCCTCACATATGTCCCAACATCACAAACCACACATCCCAACACCAAGCCCTGCATGCAACAACAAAGCATGGACACCCATCACCAAAGCATGCCCACTGCACATACCCATACACCCCCCTAAACCATCATCACACAAGCTCCCACACAGGAATGCTAGCACTGGGGTACACGGTCACCCACCCATTGCACACCATTACACACACAGATTTAATAAACATCCTTTTATACCCCTGCAGAACCCCTACCCAACGTCACCGGACAGGAGGATCCACACATGTCCACACCACCAACAGAAGAGGCCCACAGTGATGACAGCACCTCTGACCAACTGGATCTAGATGACCAGCCCGGACCATCGGGGACCTCTGGACAGTCGGTTCCCCTCACACAGGCACAGGCCACCACAGACCTTCCCCCTCTGGAAACACCAGCACAGCACCCACCCAGCGGGCCCATACCTCCGTCCCCAGGACACGTCAATCAGCTGTGTGTCCACCACTACAGGGAACCCAGGATAATCCACTACCCCAACAGCAACAGGGACCTGGAGTCAGTGGTAGTGGGCACACGGTCCAGGGGACGGAGGCCCAGGAACACAGGGGAACTGGGAGGGCTTCTGTGCGACATGGGGAGGACAGGCCAAGGGAACCCACTCTCCACGAGGCCCTCTCCTCCATCATGGGAGCCTACCACCACTCCCAGGAGACAATGGCAATGGTACTGGCCAAGTTTCAGGAGACCCAGCGTGTGCAGGAGGAACAGTATATGGGCTTCAGGGAGGAACTCAGAACCATCAGCTCCACCCTGGGCACCATCATAGGGGTGCTGAAGGAACTACTCAACACCAGGAGGGACACTGTGGCACTACAAGGGGCCCCTGACACTAGCATGGACGATGAACTGCCCACCACCTCCGCTGGCACTAGTGGACAGGACGCCCCACCACAGGACCACCACACCAGCACCCCAACCCCTGCAGAGGGAGAACCACCCCGCAAACGGTCCCTGAGATCCAGGACAAAGACAGAGCACGATGCCAAGACCCCCGCCAAGAAATGAGACCACCCTGATTGTCATCCTACTGTCCCACTTTGTCACCCTGTCCATAATTAAACTGCCCCAGCTCCGCTTCCTATGCCCATATGGGCAATGCACCTGTGAGACTAATAGACTGGACTCTGCCATGGACACTCCTCCACCATCACCCCTCACCATTTCACTACCCCCTCCAATATTGAGCATTTAAATAAACACACCTAAAGCACAAAATGATCTGGAGTCTGTCTGTGATTTCGAAATAGTGTATTAGCAATTACAGTGACAAAATGTTTTTTAAATAGTAATGTCAACATACCTATGTCACACAGCTCTAGTCCATGAGGAATCTAAGCAGATGTCACACAGTGGGACCCACATCTGTGAAATCGTAAGGGAAAGTGACAACTCAGTGACCATACACTGGGTGAAAACGACAGACAGGAGAGAGGTAGTATTGTCAAATACATGTAGTAGGCAGGTTTGTATTCCTACCTGTGTCTCACTGGAAATATTGCAGGATCACTGAGTCCCAGTTGTGCATGTCTTCTTCCTCTGCTTCCTCCTCATCACTGTCCACAGGCTCCACAGCTGCAACAACACCGCCATCTGGACCATCCTCCTGCAGAAAAGGCATCTGGCGTCGCAAAGCCAAGCTGTGAAGCATACAGCAGGCCACGATGATCTGGCACACCTTCTTTGGTGAGTAGAATAGGGATCCACCTGTCAGATGGAGGCACCTGAACCTGGCCTTCAGGAGGCTGAAGGTCCGCTCGATCACCCTCCTAGTTCGCCCATGGCCTTCATTGTAGCGTTCCTCTGCCCTTGTCCTGGGATTCCTCACTGGGGTCAGTAGCCATGACAGGTTGGGGTAACCAGAGTCACCTGCAAATGGTGAGGGACAACTGTTAGACACACACTAACCTGTAGGGATATCCCCAGACCTACACAACCATTCCCACTGACTAGCTTCCAGGTGCTCACCTAATAGCCACACCCGGTGCCTCTGGAGTTGACCCATCACATAAGGGACGCAGGATGTAGGCGTCATGCACTGAGCCAGGGAACATGGCATTCACATGGGAGATGTACTGGTCTGCCAAACATATCATCTGTACATTCATAGAATGATAACTCTTCCGGTTTCTGTACACCTGTTCACTAGGTGGGGGGGAGGAACAAAGCCACATGGGTCCCATCATTGGCACCTATGATGTTGGGGATATGTCCCGGGGCATAGAATTCACCTTTCACTGTAGTCAAATCCTCCACCTGAGGGAAAACGATGTAGCTCTGCATGTGTTTCAGAAGGGCAGACAACACTCTGGACAATACGTTGGAAAACATAGGCTGGGACATCCCTGATGCCATGGCCACAGTTGTTTGAAATGACCCACTTGCAAGGAAATGGAGCACTGAGAGCACCTGCGCTTGAGGGGGGATTCCTGTGGGATGGCGGATTGCTGACATCAGGTCTGGCTCCAACTGGGTACACAGTTCCTGGATTGTGGCACGGTCAAGCCTGTAGGTGATTATCAAATGTCGCTCCTCCATTGTCGACAGGTCCACCAACGGTCGGTACACCGGAGGATGCCGCCATCTCCTCACATGTCCCAGCGGACGGTGCCTATGAAGGACAACAGCGAGCACAGAGTCAAACAACTCAGAGGTACGTACCCACAGTTTACCCAGAACACCAATCATACACAAAAGGTGGCCTATATGTGTGTTGAGTCTAGGCCTAGGTATGTGTGAAGCAGTTGAAAATGTAGCCATGTGGGCCCCCTGAAATGGCAGCTGCCTGACCTCTAAAGTGGGACAATGGGATGTGAGGTAACTGCGCTGGTGTTGTACACCGTCGCGGTAGGCGGCCGAAGACCGCAGCGCAATGCTGCATTGGTTAACATTGGACCCTATGGGTCCCAGGAGCCAATGACGATGTACGCCGGCGGTGACGGTACGCACCGCCGCGGACGTGACCACCATTTTCTATCTTTTCAATCACTCAATACCTGATCTTCGACAGGAGAGGACCTACACTGCAAGTGCTGCTGTGACCTCGGTCTGGAAGAGACAATGGCTTGTGCGTCTGAGGAAAGGGCCCCTGCCTTCACATGGGAGGAGTTGGAGAAGCTCGTGGATGGGGTCCTCCCCCAGTACACGCTACTCTACGGTCCTCCAGACAAACAGGTAAGTACACAGGGAGCATGTTGTATGGGCTATGCCTATGTGGAGAGGGCTGGATGTAAGAAGGAAGGGGTCAGAGTGCTGCGTGCATGAAAGACGGTGAATGCATGTGCCACATGGCAAGGGTAGGGATGGGAGCCAATCACTTTGACGGTGCAGTTGGTAATGACTTCTCTTCTTCCCCATGTACATTTCATGTAGGTCAGCGCCCACCAGAAGAAAGATATTTGGCGTGTCATCGCCAAGGACGTCTGGACCCTGGGGGTCTACCACAGATGGAAAAGATGGGAGGACATTCACCGCTGGAGCAAGAAGACGGCGGAGGCTCAGCTGGGGATGGCCTCACAATGTGGGAGGGGTGCCCATCGCAACATGACCCCCCTGATGTTCAGGATCCTGGCGGTGGCCTACCCGGATTTGGATGGGCGCTTGAGGGCATCACAGCAGACACAAGGGGGTGAGTACACTCTCATTCTGCTGACTTTGCGCGCAGTGGAGTTGTCTGGGTGAGGGAGGAGGGCTCTGGGTTTCCCTAGGCCAGGGTGAGTTCCGTAGGCAAGGCCCCTCCGTAAGGCTGGCCATGTGGCACCCCAGCCCACCTCTGTAGAGTGCCAAGTACAGCTATTCATGCCCCTGTGTAATCCATGTGTGCAGATGTCATCCATAGCCTTGTAGGCCATTTCCCAGGCATTGAACAGTGGAGCCCAAGAGCGCGGCGTAGTGCAGGGGGCTTCTTTGCCTGTCGTGTCCGCCAACGGTAGCGGTAATCCATGCACTCAACATGTCTTTCTTCTGTCGTCGTCCCCCTTTTTGTGGTCTCCCTGTTCTTGTGTGCATTAGCCTCTTCAGGCGGAGGAGCAGTGGTACCAGAGCAGGAGGGAGCTGCATCCCACATGGCCCTGGAGGGTGAGACTACGGACTCGAAATTCACCAGTGGGACGGAGGGCGAGGGAAGCTCCACGGCAGGGACAGGAGCTGACACCAGCGACACGGACTCGTCCTCTGATGGGAGCTCCCTTGTGGTGGCGGCAACATCTGTGCCCCCGCATCTACAGGTACAGCCGCCACCCCCCTACCAGCACCGCCCTCCCAGCAGCCCCTCAGCCTTCGCCCTGTGCCCGCTTACCCAGGAGGGTGGGCATTACCTTCGCCCCAGGCACCTCAGGCCCTGCCCAAGTCACCCCTGCTGCCCTCAGTGAGGAGGCCATTGACCTCCTCAGGTCCCTCACTGTTGGGCAGTCAACCATTTTGAATGCCATCCAGGGTGTAGAAAGGCAGTTGCAACAAACTAATGCATTCCTGGAGGGCATTCATTCTGGTCAGGCGGCCCTTCACCGTGCTTTTCAAACTCTGGCCTCAGCACTGATGGCAGCCATTGTCCCCGTCTCTAGCCTCCCCCCTCAACTTCCTCCACCCAGACCCAATCCCCTGTACCTCTGCCTATCCCAAGCACACCATCAGACCAGCCTGCACACACCTCAACACACAAGGGAAGCTCAGGCAAACATAAGCACCACACATCCCACAGGCACTCACGCAAGCAACACACACATGCAGACACACCAACATCCACTGCCTCCACTGTGTCCCCCTCCTCATCGTCTCCCTCCTCCCTCCCAGTCTCGTCTACACTCACACCTGCATGCACTACCTCTACGGTCACTACGTCCCTCACAAGCACACCCACCAGCACACCCCGCTCATGTTCAGTCACCACCCCCACTACCATTCACACGTCCCCTATGTCCTCTCCCAGTGTGTCTGTGATGCCCCCTCCCAAGATACACAACCGCGGCACACACCCACCCAACAGCCATTCACCTCATGACAGCCTCCAGCGCATGTACCTTCACCCAAAGTCACTAAACATACACCTCCTACTACCACCACCTCTTCCTCCACTCCCAAACCCCCTCCAGCTACTCGTCCCAGTGTGTCCCAAAAACGTTTTCTGTCCACCCTTGACCTTTTTCCCACACCTCCCCCACCCCATCCATCTCATAGGTCCCGAAGTAGCACCTCAGCCAAAACATCTCCGGGACCAGTGGTGCCTGTAGTCACTGGTATGTGGAGTGCACCAGCCACCAGGACAGCCAGTGTGGCACGGAGCCACAGCACAGACAGTCCCCCACCTGTGAAGCATCAGAAGTTGGCCAGTGCCTGGCGGGAGAGGGGGAAGACTCCAGCCACCAAAGCCACTCCCAGGGGTCCCGTTGGGAGTGTGGAGCCAGCTGTGACACCTTCCAAGGTGGGGAAGGGCCACATGAAACCCGGCAAGTCTGGGAAGGGCTGCACAGCGGAGAAGACCGCCATCATCCCCGCTGCCCAGGAGGACACCGCCAGCCCCAGCCCAGCTGCCCAGGAGGCCACCGCCAGCCCCAGCCGATCTGCCCAGGAGGCCACCGCCAGCCCCAGCCCAGCTGCCCAGGAGGCCAACGCCAGTCCCAGCCCAGCTGCCCAGGAGGCCACCGCCAGCCCCAGCCCAGCTGCCCAGGAGGCCACCGCCAGCCCCAACCCAGCTGCCCAGGAGGCCACCGCCAGCCCCAGCCCAGCTCCCCAGGAGGCCACCGCCAGCCCCAGCCCAGCTGCCCAGGAGGCCACCGCCAGCCCCAGCCCAGCTGCTCAGGAGGCCACCGCCAGCACCAGCTGGGCCGTGAAGGACCGCCAGCAAAAGCCCCGCTGGGCCCTGAAGGACCGCCAGCACCAGCCCCGTTGGGCCATGAAGGACCGCCAGCAAAAGCCCCTCTGGGCCATGAAGGACCGCCAGCAAAAGCCCCGCTGGGCCATGGAGGACCGCCAGCAAAAGCCCCGCTGGGCCATGTAGGACCGTCAGCAAAAGCCCCGCTGGGCCATGAAGGACCGCCAGCACAAGCCCCGCTGAACAGGGCACCACCAACTCAAGCACCACTGATCAGGGCACCGCCAACTCAAGCCCCGCTGAACAGGGCACCGCCAACTCAAGCACCGCTGAACAGGGCACCGCCAACTCAAGCCCCGCTGAACAGGGCACCGCCAACTCAAGCACCGCTGAACAGGGCACCGCCAACTCAAGCCCCGCTGAACAGGGCACCGCCAACTCAAGCCCCGCTGAACAGAGCACCGCCAACTCAAGCACTGCTGAACACGGCACCACCAACTCAAGCACTGCTAGCCCATGAGCGGCAGGGGCACTGACGCAACTGGGTCCGTCACGGGGTGAGTGATACACTCTGGGCACCAGTCCCCCTCCAGAACCAGTGGAGAGATCCATCTACTACCTCTGTCCTTCACAGGATGAAGCACTCTGGGCACCATGCCCCCTCCAGAACCAGTGGAGACTGTTATCCACTTGAGAGACTGTGGCTTTGCACTCCCCAGGATATGGCAGTGGGCCACCCACCCACTGTAGAGACTTGAGAGACTGTGGCTTTGCACTCCCCAGAATTGAACAGTGGGCAACCCACCCACTGTAGAGACTTGAGAGACTGTGGCTTTGCACTCCCCAGGATTGAACAGTGGGCAAACCACCCACTGTAGAGACTTGAGAGACTGTGGCTTTGCACTCCCCAGGATTGAACAGTGGGCAACCCACCCACTTGTGAGACTTGAGAGACTGTGACTTTGCACTCCCCAGGATGGAACAGTGGGCATGTGGCCCCTTCGTGGATTTGTCATCGTGCACTCGAGCGGCTGAGGTGCCCCCCCTTTCCCTCCCCCTGAGGTGCCTGTTTAGTTGCTCTCTGATGCCCCTGCAGTGTTCTCTCCATCATGGTCGGGGATCTTGTGTGGGCCTCGCCCATACCATGTTGTCCCAGTGTTCCACGGACTTTCTTTGTGCAGTACCTGGACTACTATGCCTGGTATATATTTTGTACATGGTGTATATATATATATATATTTCTGCCTACTTGTTAGTAATATATTCCGATGGTTACACTCATTTTCTTTGGTCTTTGCATTCTTCCGGGGGGGCTTGGGGGTTGTAACTGTGATGTATTGATATGCATTAGTGTGTGTGTTGTAGTGGGTGAGGGTGGGGGTGTTACGTGTGTGTGTCCCTGTTTTTTGCCCCCCCCTTCCCTGTGTCATAGGTGCAGTACTCACCGTGGTCTTCGCCGCCGGCGTTCCTTCTGCTGGTAGAGGAGCAGGAAGACTATCGCAGGTAGGATTTGGAGTTCCAGTTCCATGGTGTCCTTGTTCTTTGTGGAGTGTGTAGAGGTGAGCGTTTTCCCTTCGGGATTCCTGTTTCCGCCGTGTTTTTATCCGCGGTGAATCTGCCCGGAAAAGGTAGCGGATTGGCCTGTCATAATAGTGTGGGTGGTACATTGTCTCCCGTCTGTCGGTTGGCGGTGACCGCCGCGCTGTTTGTTTGTACCGCCGTGGCGGTCGGAGTGTTAAAGTGGCTGTCTTTGTTGGTGGTTTACGCCACGTCGTAATTGCTATTTTTTTACCGCCGGCCTGTTGGCGGTCTTACTGCCGCTTTAACACCGTCCGTCAGGGTTGTGATGACCACCAAAGTTCCTAATACCCCATTTCTAACAGTAACTTACTGGCATAGTTCCTTTTGTAAGAGGCTCAGCCTTTTTGAGTTAAGGGGTGGAAACCCTTGGATTCTATAACTAGGTACAGATTTATGCCTGGAGTTAGTTACTACTTTCCAAGAAGAAATCTCTGCCTATATGTAGGCAGAAATATATTTGTGCAGAGAATTCCACACTTAGATTTCCCTGTGGGAATTAGGTACTAAAGGTGCATGTTAGACCTGGCATCCTTAGTGTTGTCCCCCCTGTCCTTTTATGCGTCTGCTTCCCATGTTTTGACTATGTGCTGTTTTTGGTACTCTGGGAACTTTCCCACTGCTGACCAGTGCTAAAGATCAGGTACTCCCTGTGTAAATTGTATGTGTAATTGGCTTTTCCATGATTGGCCTATTTGATTTACTAGTAAGTCCCTAGTAAAGTGCACTAGAGGTGCCCAGGGCCTGTAAATCAAATGCTACCAGTGGGACTGCAGCACTGGTTGTGCCACCAACATGGGTAGCCCTGTAAGCATGTCTCAGAAGTGCTACTGCAATGTCTGTGTGTGCAGTTTTGCACTGTCAATTCAGCCTGGCAAGTGCACCTACTTGCCAGGCTGTGTTGCTTCACCCTTCAAAATAACAGAACTATGCACTTCAGGATAGTTTAGAGCACAAGGTGAAACGATCACGCTTACACACCTTAGTAGGTAGAATAATTAGGTTTATTTATGAGGCAAGCTCTCGTATAGCAAAACTGACCACACTAATATATCATGGAAAATAACATGAGAATAAACACTCTATGATATCATGAAGAATAACACGAAAATGGCTGCAAGAATAAGTGCATATTACACACGCACACACACAATATGCTTCAGTGCTCATAAATTGAAAAGCTTCACCGAAAAGAGAGTCTGCATCCCTCTGCCGTACACAAAGCCGGGGAACCCAAATCGGCTGGCACAGGGAGCCTCCTTCGGGACAATCAGTCCTCCTGGCGTTGCGTCCAACCCAGAAGAGAGTTCCTAAACCAGTCCATCCAGGCTCCTGACCTTTATAGTATTTACTAACGCCCAGGAGTCTTTTCTAGAAAAAGACCCCCTCCTTTACAAATTGTGCAATCAGCGGTACCTTGTTCACCCTTCGAGACGTCTCCTTGGAACGGGCCAAGTTCCCAGAAGAGGGCTCCAAGGTGAAGCTTGCATTCCTCCTTTAGTACATGCGCATCCCCCTGTTGTCCTAACTGATAGCTCATGGAATGTAAATAGTACTCTTCGTATCAGGCAGATGGAGCGAAGTTGAGCAGAAAAACACCCCACCCTGCAGCTTGCCGAAGCTTGTGGAAAAACACAGAACAGTGCCTTACGCACAGAACCAGACTCGACAAAATGGAGTCGTGAACCAAAATGGAAGCAGATGCCAATAGAAGCAGAGGCCAATGGTCCACACCCTGCACCACTGTTTACCTTGCATGTAGTGCATGTAACAATACATTCCACCCTTGGACCATTTGGCCAACTTGCAACTAAGTATATCCTATAAGCTGAAATGGCAATGCTCTTGGACGACACTGAGATAGAAGGTTAGGCACACATTGAATACAACAACATAACGAAATTAAAATAACTGTTATGATAATTATTACACCAAGGATATAACGCAGTTGGCCTAAATTAGGCAGACATCCAAAAGCCCAATCCCACCACCCCTTGTCAACATCCTGCTGCACCCCCTTCACTAAGTTATGCAGGGCCTCTATGTGGGAGTTGATTGATATGGAGTGGTCGGATAAATTGAAACAACACAACCCTTCAAAATCACTGCAGCCATGGTTGTGTTTAGGCAGTAAATAATCAATAGCAGGTCGATTCTGCAAAGCAGCTTTTCTAGTTCCCTGCACATCTAATAACAGCTCAGCTAAAGCAGCTGATGTATAATTAATATTCTTTACTACTAAACATGCAAGTTTATTAATAACTCTGGTATTATGCACTGCGAATCCTGGCACCCCTACGATAGAACCAGCTAAACTGACATATTCTGTTTTGGAAAGCAATGAAATTTCAGAATCACAATCTGTAGGTAATTGAATAGTGTCTCTAGTATAGCGAGGGTGTAGAGCAGTATCCATAGGAAACATGAGAAAGCCTAAGCGTGACCAGGCACAAGGCCCTCCGGTTAGATTGGCCGGAATAGAGGTAAAAGAAATGTTACCACATGAAAAGAGCCAACCTTTAGGCAACTTAACATTTTGAATGTGGCTGGCAGCAGGCACCACATTCTGGCAGAACATTGAATTATTTACATTCAAACAGGTCAGGTCATTTCGTGAGTGGCACAATGTCTGTTGTGCAGCAGTTACGTTTTTGTCTCTTTTCTCCAATTTGAGCTGAGCACATTTACCTATTTTCATAGGATCACAAGTCAATGAATAGCACACATCCCCATTTGAGATGTTAAACGTGAGTATGGATGTCATGTTCCTCCACAACCGCCTGCCCACCTCCGGGCAATGACGGCAGTACTCATAGAGTGACAGATGGGAGCGAACGTCACTCACATCCACCATTCCATCCAGGTTTGTATTGTTAAAGATGTGTAGTAATACCGCAGCAGGAGTGGGCACCGCCACTAGACAAGTGGTAATCAAATCTTGAACGCTTTGCATGTTACTCATACAGAAGTGAGATATATTCAGCACCTCCTGCGCCAGATGAATCCAAACATTGTTCGGTTGATGAAGTAGCATAGGCATCTGCGGCTGACGATTGAATTTTTGGTCTATGAGCCCCTCCCGCTCCCCGGTGGAGTCTCCCGAAAGGGCTCCATACACCACACTCATTGCACAGGCACTCCACAGGATGATCTGAAAAGAACAAAAGACAAAACACGTATTATCATTCTCGCAAATAGCATTTGTCAGCGGGAACATGTTCCCATTTGTCTTGACCAGGTCGCATAACTACCAGAACATTGTCTGGTCCAGTGGCGATGACATCAGCGGGTTGAGGAGGGTTATTTGGGGATTCAATCCACACTTTGGCCCCTGGGTTCTTGTCAGTAGAGCCAAACCCTCCTTTGCCTCTTACAGTGAGAAGGGCTGGGGCACTCCTCTTCTTAACAACACCTCCATAAACCGGCATGATGACAATTTGGGCATCGCGATCACCGGGTTGCACCACTAGGTCTGTGTCACCACTGTTCAAGAGAATGACTTTTAACTCGCCTTGGTAGTCTGCATCTATCACGCCTCCTAAAACTTGAATGCCTCTCAGGGCAAGCCCAGATCGAGGGGCGATCAGACCGTAATGCTCAGGGGGAATCTGAATTCCCACCCCTGTTTCAATCAGAGTGATGTCTCTAGGCTTCAATCGATGCCTGTGTAAAGCATGCAGGTCAAGTCCTGCAGATTCTGGTGTAGCTCGATATGGGGCCAAAGCTCCTGGAGCTGTTTCCCAATACACAATGGTATTGCTTGCTGTAAACTGATTAATCTGTAAAGCAGGTGGGAGCATTCTCATGTGAGGTGTCTCGGCATTCATAAGGGGTCGGTTGTTTAAAATTTGCAAAGCATCGTACAAATTATCCCTCCACCCTTTCAGTGTCCCATCAGACAATTTGCGTAATTTCTCTTTCAACAAACCATTCATTCTCTCAATCAGTCCCGCTGCTTGTGGGTAGTAAGGTATGTGAAAAATCCACTCAATGTTATGTTGTGCACAATAGTCCTGCACTAGTCTGCCCTTGAAGTGGCTGGCGTTATCACTTTGAATCTGGAGCATCACCCCATAGTACAGAATCAACAGATCTAATGTTTTCAGGGTGTTCTGCTGAGTTGCGCGCTTGCAGGGAAAGGCTATGAGGTAACCAGAGTAAGTGTCTACCACTGTGCAGGCATACTGACACCCTCTGCTCACTGGCATTGGTCCAATGTAATCAATCTGCCATATTTGTCCTGGCAATTTACCTCTGCCTAGCTGGCCTCTCACCACCTGTGGGACCGGTCTGTGCTGTGTATGCTGACAAATGGGACATTCAATGATTACTGTTTTAATTAAATCTAGGGGAAGATGCATCCCTCTAATCTCTGCCCACATGTGAGTAGCCTTTTCTCCAAGATGTCCGCATTTCTTGTGTGCCCATTTAGCCATTCCCACCAAATCAGAATTCTGCGCCTCCACTTCAGCCTCTTGAATCTTGGCTCGATCGTCTGCAAGACAATTGAACCATTGGTCTAATGAATCAGTTGGACAATGAGCGTCCACATGATAGACAGTCACGGTGCTTTGAGGTAACATCTCCCAGATCTCCTGCCATAACTCCTTCCCCCATACCTCTTTGTTATGGATTTTGTACTGATGTGCATGCCACGTGGGAAGCCAAGTAGCTAACCCATTGGCGGTAGACCAGGAATCTGTATAAATGTGACATTTTCCGGGTAGCTCTTGTTTCAAAGCTTGATTCACGACATAAAGCTCTGCAAACTGGCTACTTCTTCCCTGTCCTGTAGTTGTTAAAAGCTTCTTTGTAACAGGATTATAGGACACTGCTTTCCAGTGCCTTTTCGCTCCAACATATTTTGCTGAGCCATCTGTGAACCACACATGTTTTTTGTCATCTGCAGACAAGTCTGCGAACGGCTGGCCCCACCCTACCGGGGATTCACACACCGGAAGTACATCGTGCAACATTTCTCAATTCTCCACTGGAGCCTGCGCTACCTGCTCATGCAAAACGGCGGTTCCCTTTGGACCCGCTCGTGTCCTGTCTTGGACATACCATTTCCATTTTATAATGCTGGCTTCCTGCGCATGCCCAATTCTATGAGTCTTAGGAGAACTCATCACCCACTGCATGATGGGGATCTCAGTCCTTAAAATCACATAATGTACCAATTTAATTTGCTCGGTATCGACCAGAGCCCAATAGTAAGCCAACAGCTGCTTCTCAAAGGGAGTGTACCGCTCTCCTGCCTCAGGTAACTTCTTTGTCCAAAATCCCAGGGGCACCCTCTTTCTTCCTTGTTTTTGCCATAAACTCCAATTAGCATGCAGCCCCTGGACTGTCACATTCAGCTCGATGTCTCCCTCCCGAATTGGCCACAAATCCAAAGCATGCTGAATGGCGTATTTCGTCAACTCAAACGCGCGCTGCTCCTACTCTCCCCATTCAAACGCATTCTTCTTACGTGTAACTTTGTACAATGGGGCCAAAATCTGAGACAAATGGGGTATATGCTGTCTCCAATACCCAAATAGTCCAATAAACCTCTGGGCTTCCTTCCGGTTTCGCGGCACTGCAAATTCTTTAATTTTTTGTTTCACTTTTGGCAACACTTCTCTGTGTCCCTGATTCCACTGAATGTCCAAAAATTTCATGCTCTGAGATGGTCCCTGTGCTTTCTCGGGGTTAATCTCCCACCCTTTACTCTGCAAATGTTCCACCACCCTGTCCAGCTGAATCTGCACCTGTTCTTGTGTCTCTCCCTGCATCATCACATCATCTATGTAGTGGGAAATTTGCACTCCGGGAACCACTGGTACTTCATCCAAATGCTCTGCCACCAGCCGGTGACAGATAGTGGGGCTATGTAAATACCCCAAGGGCAATCTACAGAAGGTGTACTGGCGCCCCGTCCACTGGAATGCCAGCTGAGGCTGGCTCTCAGTAGCTATTGGTATCGTGAAGAACGCATTGGCAATGTCAATTGTGGCATACCAAGTCCCACTGTGTTTCTGTATGTTTTCAATCAAGGTAACAGTGTCTGGGACCGCCGCCGTCAAAGGAGGGGTATATTTATTCAACTGGCGATAATCAATGCAAATTCTCCAACTGTTATCACTTTTGCGGACAGGCCATAGGGCATTATTCCACGCAGTAGTGATGGGAATTATTACCCCGGCTTCCAGTAAGTCATGTATAGTCTGGCTAATCTCTTCATGTCCTCCCGGTATTCTGTACTGTTTCATTTGAATCACCTTAGTGGCTTGGGGAAGTGTTACTGGAGGAATCTTCAACAGCCCCACCCTCGCGGCGGCTATTGATATAAATCTTTTGGAACCAAATTGATAACATCCATCTTCCAAATGTAGGGTCATCCCTTTCAGAATATCAATCCCAATAATGTACTCGGGAATGGGCACAATCGAGACAGTGTATTCTCTCTTTGGGAGTGCCCCTATTTTCATGGGAACCACTATCTGAACTGCTGGGGTTTCTTTTCTGCCCAATCCCGTAATGGTGAAGTACTGTCCCTTGAATTTTCTTGGGTTTCCATGAATTAAAGAGGCCTCCGCTCCGGTGTCAACAAGGGCTCGAACTTTGTGAACATTTCCACGTTTCCAATAAAATTCTACTTTGACATGTGGTCTGTTATCTTTGCGAGCCCATCCCTGCACCGGAGTTTGACCTGTTTCCTAGTCTATTTTTACTCTGCGCACATCGGAGTCTGCCCAAGTCAGATCTGGATACAGTCTGCGATAATTTTCAGGGAACTCCTCCTCCCTGTCTCTGCTTCGCAACCTTTCTGAGCTTACCAGCTCCCTTTCCCACTCCCTGCCTCGAGTTTTCTCTGGACCTGTCTGTTCCCGGTCTCTCTCTCTGCTCTGGGTTCCCTCTGAGCCTCGGTGCTCTTGCTCCCAATCTCCATTATCTGGGGATCTCTCTCTACTGTGGGGCTCTCTCTCTCTCCCTGTTCATCCTCGCGCTCCTCCCATCCTGCCTTTCTCTGGTTCAACAGTTTGTTATCTTTCTTGTTCCCCTTCCTGCTCCCTTCCTTTTTATCCAAACCGCGTTTGAGGTACATCTCCCACATGTCCTTGGTGGTTATCCCATCAATTTCATCCCTGGCCACCCCATCTCGCAGCAAGGCCTGAAACATGTCCCGCCTTGTCACCCTGTTGTTATCAGTACGATTCTCAGACCGTGAATTCCTCTCTGGCTTAGCCCACTCCCCTAAATCACCTAACTCCCGCACCGCTTCTACCACCTGAGACAGTGGGTTACCAGTCTGATTAATCAACAAAGTCATGATAACATGCTTGTATGCAGGAGGAGCGGACCTAATCAGCCGGTTTCGCACAGACACATTTAACATTCCATTCATCAAATTATGAGCATTACCTAGAAAGATAGCTGTTTTCATCCCTTCCTCCTTCAATCTCTGTACTGCATCTCTCAAAGTATATCAAGGTTTATCATTAGGTGGCCAATCTGACTCTGTCGGATACTTCTGAGCAAACCCTTGCGCCGCTAACTCCAACAGATTGGTCATGGGACCATTCCCTGGATAAGTCCTAAACTCATTTTGAATAACCGGGTCCGTACTTAACATACAAAGCCTCGGGGCGCCACCGTGATCTAATTGGACCCCCTGACCCCCCATATCATGCACTCGCACCATCCACGTAAGCAGTGTTTCCCCAGACCTCTGTCGAAATCTGTCTATCACATCACTTACTTCTTGCTGTATGTAATCCTCCAGAGCATCCAGCATCACCCCTCCAGGGTTAGCTGGACTATGCTGTAACTTTCGCCGATATATTGGCTGTGCACGTAAAACATTCCTGCGCTCTATCTTTTCCTGTCTCACATCTTGACAGTTATCACCCCCGACTCATCTGAAAAATTAGACGTATCCCAGATGTTTCCATCCCAAAATTCAGAGTCAAAGGCTAATCCTGCCTGAGAGATAGCTAAGTGTACCTTCTTTTTATTAACTTTCCCTCTTCGTTTCTTGTGTTTATATTGAGCGACGCTAACGGCCGTTCTCTCTGCAACCAGCTGGTACATTTCAAGCTTATCACTTAACAATTTATTTTGACAAGCTAACATGGTAGAGGAATTTCGGGCTTCTACTAACTCCCTCTCCAGCTGCTCGTGGTCTTTCTGTAACTGTAAACATTTTTCATGCAACTTTCTGTATGCAGAGAGCAAGATCCAGCCTCGCCTCCCTAACGTACAAATCTCTTTTCCCTTGTCAATTGACACTTTCTGTAAACATGTAAGAACATCTTCAGGTTCTGCATTCAACATTCACGCATTCCAATTTTCACACAAACCAGCACAACGTGACCATTCCTGAGCTAAAAGTTTATACGGGGCAGTTTCCCACCCGGTATTTCTATGTCAGGATTTGATACATGAGAACTTGCCTTGGAACTCGCTTTGATCTTATGAAACATTTGACTTTCTTCTCTTTTTTTTTTTTTTTAATCCCGCTGACTACGCCAATTTGTGTTGCTTCACCCTTCAAAATAACAGAACTATGCACTTCAGGATAGTTTAGAGCACAAGGTGAAACAATCACGCTTACACACCTTAGTAGGTAGAATAATTAGGTTTATTTATGAGGCAAGCTCTCATATAGCAAAACTGACTACACTAATATATCATGGAAAATAACATGAGAATAAACACTCTATGATATCATGAAGAATAACACGAAAAAATGGCTGCAAGAATAAGTGCATATTACACACGCACACACACAATATGCTTCAGTGCTCATAAATTGAAAAACTTCACCGAAAAGAGAGTCTGCATCCCTCCGCCATACACAAAGCCGGGGAACCCAAATCGGCTGGCACAGGGAGTCTCCTTCGGGACAATCAGTCCTCCTGGCGTTGCGTCCAACCCAGAAGAGAGTTCCTAAACCAGTCCATCCAGGCCCCTGACCTTTATAGTATTTATTAACGCCCAGGAGTCTTTTCTAGAAAAAGACCCCCTCCTTTACAAATTGTGCAATCGGCGGTACCTTGTTCACCCTTCGTGACGTCTCCTTGGAACGGGCCAAATTCCCAGAAGAGGGCTCCAAGGTGAAGCTTGCATTCCTCCTTGAGTACAGGCGCATCCCCCTTTTGTCCTAACTGATAACTCGTGGAATGTAAATAGTACTCTTCATATCAGGCAGATGGAGTGAAGTTGAGCAGAAAAACACCCTACCCTGCAGCTTGCCGAAGCTTGTGGAAAAACACAGAACAGTGCCTTACGCACAGAACCAGACTCGACAAAATGGAGTTGTGAACCAAAATGGAAGCAGAGGCCAATAGAAGCAGAGGCCAATGGTCCACACCCTGCACCACTGTTTACCTTGCACATAGTGCATGTAGCAATACACAGGCCCAAACCTTTCCTTTTTATACCCATAAGGCACCTCTAAGTTAGGCCCTAGGTAGCCCCTTGGGCAGGGTGCAGTGAGTGTTAAAGGTGGCACATGTACTGATGTATTTTACATGTCCTAACAGTGAAATACTGCCAAATTCAGTTTTCACTGTTGCAAGGCCTATCTCTCTCATAGGTTAACATGGGGGCTGCCTTTAATTATCTTTTAAGTGCAGTTTCCCCTTGGGAGCGGATCGAAATATGGAGTTTCATGTCCCTGAACTCACAATTTATAGATACATCTTTTGGTAAAGCTGGTTTTTCGATTGTCAGTTTAAAAATGCCACTTTTAGAAAGTGGGAATTTTTGTTGCTTAAACCAATCTGTGACTCTGCCCGCTTATGTATTCCCAGTCTGTGTCAGACTGACAGTTGGGCTGTTTGTGAGTCCCCTCTATACAGTGAGAGTAAGGGAGCTGGTGTGTAGCATCCATATCCTGATTGGCCATCTGAGCTAGAGTAGAGGGAGGAGTGGTCACTTACACCTGAATGGGCTGCACCTGCCCTCACACAATGCAGTCTCAAAACCCCTAGTGTGCGTCTAGAGCCAGGCCTGGGCAAGGCAGAATCTTATGAACAACAGAGACTTTCCTTTGAAGTTTGCATACTTTAAAGGGAGAAAGGGGTATAAGTAGGGGACCTAAAACCCCAGATTTTTAGATTATTTCTGGAACCAAGAGGAACCTCTACCACAGACAAGAGCTAAAGAGCTGGAGGAGAACTGCTGCCCCTTTGCCTGTGACTGTGCTTTGCTGAGTTAGCCTGCAGTTGCTGCTTCTCCCTGAGAGAGGACAAAGACTGGGGTTTGTGGAATATTCCAGCTTGTGAAGAATCTCCAAGGGCTTGGACTGAGCTTGCCTCTTGCTTTAGAGTCCCAGGGCCCTCAAAAACTTCCTCTGTCAGCACCTGGACTCTCTGCTGAGACTCCTGCTCTGCCAAGTGGAACCCTATCCAGTCCCTGGGCCCTTGAAAGGTGAAGCTGGTAGAAAATGGACTGAAATCCAAACACAGGACACCGTGTGGGGAAAGTTTCGACTAACCACCCGCAAAGCAGCTGTAAAAACAATGCGCCCCCACCTCGTGGCTGAAATCGATGCACCCCTTGCATTGCGGCTGGGAAATGAACACATCACCTGCCTTGTGGCTGGAGAAACAACACAAAACCTGCTTGTGGATGCTACAAATGACGCAAACCCCACATAGCATGGTTTTTGCATCACCATGTGGCCGGATTTCTCACGCATCATCGATGGGCATCAAAATCAACGTGAACCTGCGCAGCACTGAGGTGCCTGGTCTGGAAATCGACACATCGCTCTCTTGCGGGAGAATAAAACGACACATCGCCTACCCGACTGGAGAAGAAACGACTCAAGGCCTCACTTGCAAATAATAAATCCACACATCACTGAATTTTCCAACGCAGCTTGCAGCTTTATTTTTTATGCAAACCAGGTACTTTGTGCAACAACCACGTTTCCATTGTTTTCTATGGAGTAAAACTCTTTTTACTATAAAAATTCATATCTTAACTTGTGTATATTGGATTTTTATTGTTTTGGTCTTGTTTGATGTATATATATATATATATATATATATATATGTATATACATATGGCTACGCTTCAAAACTGGTGTTGGATCCGTTTTGTAGTGCTTTTACTGTCTTACTATGTGTGTTGGTACAAATACTTTACACATTGCAATGGAGACAAGCCTGACTGCTTGTGCCAAGGTACCAAGTGGGCGAGCATGGGTTATCTTAAGTGTGTATCTCCATTGCCATAACTAGAGTGAGGGTCCCTGCTTGGACAGAGTGCAAACTGACTGTCAACGAGAGACCCCATTTCTAATAGTGCATCATTGCACATTTTATCACCTTCAAAGGGTTTAGGAAAAGACTATCTGCAGGTATCACCAGTTAACTAAACCCTGAAACAATTCAAGGTCAAAGCCTCTTATGGCTTGTACTCTGGGGTCATGGTAATTGACTTACAGCCACTGACAATGGCAATAATTTTTTTCTATGACATGGAATATAATTCTGAATGTTCTGTTTAGCCCCTTGCTTCAACCTAATTGTTCAAGACTTCTTCTTTATGGAAGAAATAGTCCAGAACATACAGGTCACTTGTCACATGACTAAAGCTGTAGCTTTAATGTCTGTTAGAGCAAGTGAGCTATTTGTCCCCATAAGATCTTCAAAAGGAGGATCCACCCCTTTGGCATGGTGCATTTATGGATGTTGTAATGTCTGTCTGAGCAGTATAAGTCTATAATAGTGATACAAAGGTGAGAAGGGCATATGCCACAGTGGTTATCAAATAGTAGCAAATAGATTGCCTGACCTTAATGATTACACCTTTGAGGGTTTGGACACAGAACATAAACAAGGAAAATTGTACCATGGGCCAAGGCATTCCATTCTTGTATTGGGTGCAGACCCATTTATGTAAGGTGTGCACGAAAGTACCTACCTACCTACCTACCATCTTTCTTAGCATGTTACCCCCATTTTTACCTGTATGTCAGTATGTTTTTGCCTGTCTCACTGGGATCCTGCTGGTCAGGACCCCAGCACTCATAATTTATGGCCTAATGTGTGTGTTGTCAGTAGTGCTTAACTGTGTCACTGAGGCTCTGCTAACAAGATCCTCAGTGCTTATGCTCCCTCTGCTTTTAAATGTGTCACTATAGGCTAGTGACTTCATTTACCAATTTCATTTGGCACACTGGACCCCCCTTATAAGTCCCTAGTATATGGTACCTAAGTACCCATGGCATTGGGGTTCCAGGAGATCCTTAAGGCCTGCAGCATTTCTTTTGCCATCCATAAGGAGCTCAGACAAACCCTTCCACAGTCCTGCCATTGCAGCCTGCGTGAAATAGTGCACACACAATTTCAGAGCCATTTTCTCTGCAATGAAGTGACTTATAAGTCACCTATATGTCTAACCTTCATTTACTGAAGGTTAGGTGCAAAGTTACTAAGCGTGAGGGCACCCTTGGGCTAGCAAAGGTGTCCCCCCCATAGTTCAGGACCAATTTCCGGGACTTTGTGAGTACAGGGACACCATTACACGCATGCACTACATATAGGTCAATACCTATATGTAGCTTCACAATGGTAACTCCGAATATGGCCATGTAAGGTGTCTAAGATCATGGAATTGCCACCCCCCAATTCCAAATCTGCTATTGGGGAGCCAATTCCATGCATCCCGAGGGCTCAACTGTGGACCCCTAGTACTGCCAAACCAGCACTCTGAGGCTTGCACTGCAGCTACAGCTGCTGCCACCTCACAGACAGGGTTCTGCCCTCCTGGGGTCTGAGCAGCTCAGTCCCAGGAAGGCAGAACAAAGAATTTGCTTTGGGAGGAGGGTGTTACACACTCTCCCCTGGAAATAGGTGTCACAGGCTGGGGAGGGGTAGTCTCCCCAGCCTCAGGAAATGCTTTGAAGCACACACATGGTGCCCTTCTTGCATAAGCCAGTCTACACTGGTTCAGGGACCCCCAGTCTCTGCTCTGGCATGAAACTGGACAAAGGAAAGGGGAGTGACCACTCTCCTGTCCATCACCACCCCAGGGTGGTGCCCAGAGTGCCTCCAGTGTCCCAGACTTCAGCCATCTTGTTTTCCAAGGTGTGGGGACACTTTGGAAATCTCTGATTGGCCAGTGCCATCAGGGGACATCAGAGACCCCTTCTGATAGGTCCATATCTGATAAGGTAGCCAATCCCCCTCTCAGGGCTATTTAGGGTCTCTTCTGTGGGTTTCTCTTCAGATTCTGCTTGCAAGTTTCCATCAGGAATCCTCTGTCACTACTACTTCATCCTCCGACCTCGGATTGACCACAGACTGCTCCAGGAACTGCTGTAACAGCAACAAAGTAGCCAGAAAGGCTACATTTCCCCTGCAACTTCAGCTTCAGCCAGCAACTGCAACAGTTTCCACAGTGTGTATGCTCTGGGACTCCCTGTCTTCACCCTGCACCGGAAGAACCGAATAAATCTCCAGTGGAGTAACGGAGTCACTTCCTTGCTCATGCAGGCAACTTCTAAGTTCACAGACTCCTCTTCTGGTGATGAGCGTGCTCCTTGGAACACAGGTGGTGGACCCCTTCGACACAGACTGTCCTGAGGTCCTGCTGTCCCAATATGGAGGAGGTAAGAGCTTGCCTTCCCCGAGTATGACTGTACCCCTGTGAACTGCATCTCCTTCACCTCCTGAGGCCTCTGTGCACTTTTTGCAAAATTCCTCTGTGCACAGCCTGGCCCAGTCCCACTCACTGAGTTGTCCTCCGGCGGCGTGGGACCTTACTTTGTAGTGCTGCCCCAAACGCATTTTGCACCTCCTTTGTCCCGTGTCCTGGGACTCCTGTGGGTGCTATCTGGCATTCTGAAGGCTCTCTGAAGTGCTGAGAGCCCCCTGTTCCTCCTCATGCAGAGTTGAGGGCCCCAGGTCCCTCTTGGGTCCAAACAGAACCTCTTTGAAGGTGGATGTAATAAATGCAGAAATGTGGTGCTCATACACAAGTGAAATATGTCATGGTTGGCATTTCGAAGTAGAATTATAGCAGGTCACATTTCGTCTCTAAATGTAAACTTGGGTGGAAGAACAGCAAAATATCTAAAGCTTCACTAGTTTGTCTGAAGAGGCATAGCATCTAGTTTCTGCAGGCTCAAACCTCATTGCTGGAGAATGTTACCATGTCAATGTGGTGAACAATTGCCTCTTGCTTCATCTCAGGTAAAATGTTCTTTGCATCATCACACCTTTAGGGACATTCTAACACATTCAGAATGTACTAAGGATTAAAATAATACACACAGTGAGTACTTACACATAGCAATCTCTCTGGCATAGTACTCTGGAAATCCCCCATGTTCACTGTTTAATAGAAAACCCTTCCTTCCAGAATGAATGAGTACATTATGCTGGAGCAACTCCCTGTGGCAAGATATTTTACACTCTCATCCTGAGTGACAGATTTTCTGGAATTAACTGAACCAGGTAGGCAATAGAACTAACATCTGCACCCTACCATCTATTGACCTCTACCCTGAACACATCTCCTAGGCATTACAGTAGATATGTGTAGCAAGTGCATAGCTTTTGACCTGTGCCAGACATGCAATTATGACATTTATGTGGAATTCACAATGTATTCCCATTCTATGATACATTTGAGAGTCTCTGGTGCTCGTTGAATGTCATTTATCTGGTCATGTCTCTGCATTAAAGGCTTTCTGACTAGGTAATAATTTATTGGTATTTGATCTTTATCTGTCCCCTATCCAGCTTAGCTAAACCTAGTATTAGATCATCATGCAGACACAATCATCATGCAGACACAATCACATGAGGCTTTCTGGAGAGCTCTACACACTTGGCTGTAATGGTAGTGCAGTTTGGTATGAGACTTTGGGGGTTAATACAACTCTGGAGGAGGTGTTAATCTGTCCCAAATGTGACAGATATACCACCAGCCGTATTACGAGTTCCATAGGATATAATGGACTTGTAATACGGCTGGTGGTATATCCGTCACTTTACCGTCACTTTTGGGACGGATTAACACCTCTTCCAAAGTTGTAATAACCCCCATTATCTTCCTTACAGGGAATTAATCTTTGATAAGTTTGAGCAACTAGCCAATTGCTGCCTGTCTGATTCCCATGGCTTTTTTGAGTGCAGCCTGGTTCTCAGGGCCCTTTTCTGTGTGGTCACTTTTTTGACTTTGTCATATGGTTCCTACAAATTAAGTAGGACTGTGGCCCTCATTATGACTTTGGCGGTCTCTAAGAGAGACTACCAAAGCCACAGGCGCCAGAAGACCGACAGTGCTGGTGGTCTTCCGTCTGTAATATAATTGATACTTCTGTATTTCTGCCACACTGTGGGTGGAAATCTGACAGTAGCCATGCTGGCAGAAGGTGCCTCCACTGGCGTTGCTACCACCTGCACCACCCCACCAGAAGGATGCCGCCGGCTGTATTAAGACCATTAATACAACCTGGCAGTGTCCTCCTGGTGGAGCGTTACCGGCAGTGGCACTTCCCCTTCCCTGCCAGACGACCTCCTCACCGGACAAGGTAAGTCGGGCATCCAACAGGGGAGGGGGTGGGAAGGTGGGGTTGTTGTGTGTAAGTGTGTGATGTCTGCGTGTGTGTATGAATGTGTATGCATGTGTGAATGCGACTGTGAGTGTTGTGGTGTATGCGTGGTCGTATGCATGTGAGTGAATGCGTGTGTGAATGTTGAAGTGAGTGCGTGTCTGCATGTCAGTGTGTATGCGTGTGAGGATGCATGTTTGGATGTTTGTGTGTATGCATACCTGAATTTGTGTGAGTATGTGTAAGTGAATGGGTGTATGCATGGTGTGTGTGGGTGTATGAGTGCATGTATGCGGGGAGGGGTTATAGGGTGGGGGCATCATGTAAGTAGGATGGTGGGAGTGCTGTGACTGTAGAGGGTGGGGCTGCTGTGACTTTAGGGGGTACTGTGACTTTAGAGGTGTGGGGTGCTATCTGTGTAGGGGGTGGGGAGGGTCAGGTGCTTGCAGGAGGGGGTGGAGGAGCCATCTACCGGTAACACGGAAATAATTTCCTGTCACCGGTAGCCCTACCTCCATAGTTTTCATGGCGGTGCTACCGCCGCAGAAAACAAGGCGGTAGGCCGGCTCATAATGCTTCCGGCGGTCTGCTATGGACCGCCTGGTTGGAGATGTGTATCAAGTCAACATAAACTTCAGGTTATTAGGACTCAGTCCATCTATACCATCAGGAAATGTTGGCACAATTCATAGCTAGCTCACTGTGCAACATCTGAAACCCTAAACTTACCAAGGTACAGATGGTATTTGCAACCTTCGACATGACTATTCAGATTCCCAAGGAAATTATGAAACAAATCTACACTTTCGTTGTCACTCTGCATACCCAAGATAGAATACAAGAAGGATACAATAATGTTTTTTCAAACATTTATTGCAGCTAAATTATTCTCACATAAAAGACATGAGCTGAGGTTATTACACAGATTAAACAAAGCATGGCAACTAGCATTACAAATTTCAACCATGATAATGTTACTGTGTTGGTACGCTCCTATCTGTTACTACCTACACTATTGAGAGCATAGTGAGTTTACTCTCTGGCAGATCAATTAGGATAGCTTACCCTCCCATACCTGAGAAAGATATACCAGGAAGATGGTCTGGTGTAGTGCTGGCTATTGTCCCTTGCAGGATGGAGGTCAGAGTCAAAAGGGGGCATCTCGGTCACAGTCCACTACAATCCAGGATAAGCCCTGGCAGAAGTGTTATTCTGCCAACTGGAGCACAGAGGTAGCACTGTTCATATTGCAATGTGTCAGAGGCACAGAACTGATGTGATGCTATGTCTGCATGTACTGAGCTGTCTCTGATGTACATTCAGGCTGCAAGGTTATCACGTTCTGTGTGCCTAGCCTTGGATGGGTGTACAGACTGCATGGCAGCAACACTTACAAGGAAAAGGCTGCATGTACAGTGTTTTGTCAGTACATTATTACATGAGTGAAAAACCATATCAAGAGTCGCCATCAGAAAGAAACGCTAATTTTAAATATTGAATCTGAAATGGAAGCCCTATGTTGGCACTGTCATGCTTTAACATACCCTCCGCTTGGCCGTGGGAGAGTTGGTTGAAATTAAATTAAAATATGAATATTAAATTAAAACATTTGTAAAATGTAAATGCACTTTAATAATAAAACGAAATGAAAGCTGCATTGAAAATATGCCAATCAAAAAAGCCAATAAAATGAATAAACAAATTTCTTCAAAAAGGAGCCAAATCAAAATACTAGGAGGCTCCTGAAATGTTTCCGTGCCCAAAGTCAGTGAGTTCCAGGATAGAACTTGCATCTGCAGACAACATATTCACACTGTTCCAATGAACAATCATGGTCAAATCCAGCCCACACATTAGATGCTGCAATCATGACAGCCAGTAGTGTAACCATAATTTTAGAGCCAGATGCCAGAAATCCAGGAGCTGAAGCTTTCATATCTACTGAAAGTGGTGGCTCATAGTACACATCCAGCAGCAATGGCAGCCTCATAGGACATCACTGAAGGTGGGTCCTCAACAAGCTCACATTAAGATCCAGATCCATAGAATGAACCACTTGCATAGCCAGACACAAGTCCAGTGTACACTCGAAAGGGCACAGCAGACAGTGAAACACAGGATGTACACATTGTAACCACACAGTTTTAAAGGACAAAGACCAGTTTTAGTTCAGTTCCAGGAGCAAATATGCTCCAAAGTACTGTATCATGCTTTTATGACACAGCAGGATGTGCGGCAGATTCATCACCATTTGGCCATGAGGTGGAACATTCATTGTGGCACAACAAAAATAGGAGCAAAATAGCAGTAACTAGTAATAACACAATCTGTATGCCTACAAAAAAACTTGAAACCAAAGAGTGCAGAAAAGGTGTGATCACCCTGAAAAGTCCGGAACGTGCTCACAAAGACAAACCAAATTGTGTTAAAAAAGTGGACCACTCCAACAGTACTTGAAGCATTAAATATTCAGTGAACAAGTTCAACAAACTGCTCTGGCAAGATTGTGCACAATAGTGATTGAACTTCAGAGGAAGTCCTCACAACTTGGTGACCAAATGTCTCTTAGGCGGACATTGAAACAAAATTCTTCTGAAACAATAAGGCTCTCAGTTGGCTTAGCTAATCAGTTAATTGAAAATAGGAATGGAAGGCCATATGGTAATTTCCCTAACCATGTGTGTGGGAGGAAATAACACATTGTTACAGAAAGTTACAACTCTGGAGACATTCACCACAATCGGACACCTGGTTTCATCCTGCAACAAGGGTGGTTGTTTAGGACAGATAAATCACATTCAAGAGTAATTTGAATACTGGCCGAATCAAAGAGACTGGTGCACTTTCAGAAAACACAACAAATTGGCCATGGACCCATTGTATGTGCTAGGCAGTGTCACCTCTTTACAAAGTAATGAATGGCCAAAATAAGTTTCACATTCATTTCCGCTAAGGAAGATTTCCGTTTTACCACTCACACATTTGTAATCAAAAGGTAAAACCCATGAATCATGAATAAAACTATCCCCCATATCTTCTTATCTGCCCACTTGAAAATGTTTCAGCCAAATGTGAATTGAAATGTAGAGAATACCAACAAGATAAAACTGTGGATCAACCACAGGAGTAGACGGTTTCTCAGCTACTGGAAAGGGTAATTTCTCTAAAAACTGAACGTTCAACACTGTATAACCTGCATCTTTTTTCATCATCAGTTCTGTATGCATGTTAAATTATATGGCAACAACAACTCTGTTGGGTTTAGACATTTCCATGGCACACGGTTTGATTTTAAAACCTTTAATGTCTAATTCAGTTGCATAATTAATCTCAACTGATTTTGCCAATACTACAAGAGACACATGTCATCCTGCATAATATTGAATGCAGATGAAACAATGTTATTCAAAGAATAAATACGAGTCTACATCAAAGTCATGCCTTTGCCCACAACAGCCAATACTTTTTCCAAATTCTCCCTGTCAATTTGTCTTAATCGTTCAGCAGAGTCTCGCTGAGAAATTTTCTAAATCCCATTATAATTGTTGTATAGGAAGCTTTTGGAAGGTGGTGATTGTCAGGAATCCCCAAGGTGCCTCCTAAATTATCTGTCAGCATCCCCAGGGATTAGGGTTAAATCATATCTCTGTTCTTGGTTAAACCTTTATGTTTCTAAGTAAACATAATGTGCTGTGTTACACAATTGGTTTTATCAATGTTTGTTTTTACCAATGCTTGTTTGTTAACGTGAGCAGGTGTAGACATGTGCTTCTAATTGGGTGTGGTGTAGACATGTGCTTCTAATTGGGGGTAGTGACTCATCCACTTGTGGAAACTAAACTGCTTTCCTGATTGGCTATAAATAGCAGAGTAAAGCATGCCTCCCTGCTTGCCTTTGTTTTGCTTCCTGATCTGGCAGTCCAGCCCCCGCTGTCATCCTCGTATTCAGGACTTTTGAGGCAATTCTTTTCTTCGTTCCTGTACCAGCTGACACCAGGCATTCCTCTAGCACTCCGGAAAAGACTGCAGTTAAGTGACTAGTATTCTCCGGGGAGTTTGTTCTTTGAGCACCGCGCTTTCCTAGAACAGCTGGTGTATTTCAAACCTCGTATTTTGGCGGCAGAGTGCTTATCTTGCAGAGAAAAATGCATTTCTGAACATTCTACATTATTATTGTAGTTACTTGCCTAAATGTGCTTTAGGAAATCTGCTTCGAGCTCAAGTATTACAAAAAGTGACAGTGCAATTTTAAAAGAGTATTTACGTGACTTTGCTTTCTCTAATAGCATAACTCTGGGATTTAAATTGTGTCATTCATGCCTGTGTTTCAGGTTTTAGGAATTTGCTTTTGAAGGGTTTTCACATACACAGTGAAACCAAACCAAACCAAACTGTGCCACCCTAGCTGTTTAAACCCAGAGCGGACATTTGTATTACTTGGAATGTTTTTGTTCATTTTAGTTTAACCCTATGCATGCAGGAAAGTTATATGTGATATAATTAATGCCTTGTTTGTCTTTCTTGTGAATGATAAGTGCAACCACAGTTCTAATTGTAGTGTGCAACAGTGAATCTCTGTGAAGACAGCCCTAGTGTTTAAGTCCTTATTTTTGTGGTAGTTAGTTTGGGTTTTTGGTAATGCAGTGTTAGTAATTGTGCCAACAGTTATTATTATCCAAGAAAAGTGCTGGAGCATACCAGTGTTCTTCTACCGCTCCCGTGCCCATATCAAGAGAGATTCAGTTTCAAGGAAGTTGAGTGCACTAACTCTACTATCAATCTGTCAACAACGACCTGCCCCCCGAAGATACAGGGTGCCTGGCTGGACCAGCAAGAAGTGGCAGTGTTTTGTCTCTTTCTCTTCCACTCCCCCTTTCATTTTGGGACACCTGCTGGGGATTCTGTGTCTACCAGGAAGTGCAGAGAGGTGTTCCAGGAGGTCGAGAGCATACCATTGCCCCTGCCGACATCCTGCTTTTCAGGTGAGTGGCCCGTCTCAACAGTGATCTAGGACCTATCAAGGAATCTTGTGAATCCATGTCATCCATGTCATTGAAAAGGAGGGATGGGTGTTCCTTAACTGCAGCTAATTGCTAGCATAATTTCTCTACTCTATAAGTGGTAATTACCCCTGAGTATTGTGACTGCAAGTACCGGGGGTCTGGTCTCCTAGCTTTAAAACCCATAGAGGAGTTTAAAAAACGTGCATGACAACCATTAATGATGACTGGCAACACTAACTACTCATTGTGGACCTGACATAATATGTACCATTCTGAATCATGTTGTTCAGTTGCTTTTCTGTAAAGTTTGCAAAATGTTGCCAATTAACAAAATGTGCAATTGAGGGAATTATAGGTATATTCATTTCTTTATTTTTAACCAGACCCATGTACTTTGTTTGTTGCACTGTTTTGTTCAGAAAAATAATTTGTCTAGGAATGAGACAGGATTTCAACAAAGCACCAATGCCTTGGGGTTACCAATAGTGTAATCCTCAAATTGACTTCAAATCAATATTCTCTTTCCAATACTCATACTGTAGTCTTAAAGGGTCAGTTGGGATAGATATGAGTCTTGATTAATCTATTTATTTTGGATTGGAATTTTTTTTTTCACTGATTAAGGAGTCAAATTATAATAAGAAGAATTCTGGTCTACGGGGTTGTGTCCTGATAAATATGTAAACTTTCTCAAATATGTTTTGAACTACCCACTGGTGATGTCAAAAAATGTTCTCATTGTGTATAATGTAATTAAAAACTGCAAATGGAGAACTAGCTCTTTGTATATAGTGATGAGCATAGTTAGGATAGCAAAACATTGCACCATAATTAGCAGAATTCAAATACAAATCTTCGGTTTCAAATACAGTGTAAATTTTCAATTCAGAAAGTATGGTTCTTACAGTCTCTAAATCCAAGTCATCAGAGATGGCACCAGGAGCAATTATGTCACCCATAGCTACTTTAAATAGATATGGTATGTATAGTGTTTTGGTAGGAACAAAAATATCAAATAGAACATTTTCTTAAACAATTCCATCACAGACGGAGAATGAAGGAATTATCATGAGAGACAGGTCTCTTTGTACCCTATGTGAAGAAGAATGAGACTTCCACCTCAGCTACAGGTTCGGGAGTAGTGTGTACTGGAAGTTAATGAATCAAGATGAAGACTATAAACAAATTTATTTCAAAAGAAGAGGAAAAACAATGAAATGGTAAACAAAATATAGGACCAAGGAGGAATCAGATTAGTCTGTTTCAGCCACAGAATAAATGCAAAGACTAGATACAATGCAATGCAGTGATGTTTGGGAAGAGTTTAAAAAAAATTATTCGTCAGCAAAATAACCACAGGGGTCTGTGTGAAAACAGTAACTTCACATGTTAGAGAAAAACTGGTAGGGTCTTCCACAGGTGGTTGGTAATAAACAATTTCATTATTAAAAGCAGTAGTTAAACAGTAAGCAGGAGTTAAAAACTGTAGGCTCAGATCTGGAGGATCTTCTGTATTAGCAGTAGCCATGGGAACTAGTAGAAATTCAGCACCTGAGGTCCCTAGCCAGGAAGACACACTACTTGTATTCAATTCAAGCAAGCTTTATTCGGTCTGAATAACCATCAAAGCAATAACTTACAACAATAAAATCATGATCTACACATAATAAATATATAACAACAAATTTAAAAAGTAGGTAATAAGAATAAGATAAAAATACTGTAAAATGAGGGATCTGCGAGTATACAAAAGGAAAAAAAAAAAAAAAGAAAAATTGAATACATCTTCACATATATATCCCGTCCTATAAGTAAGGGGGAAGTATCAAAGATCCTATTGTTGGCTACTTTTAACTTCCTCATCGATAATTTATAAGAAATTCAATGAATAAAACAATTGAATAGAGTAAGGTAAAATCAGAGATCAATTAATATGAAATCACTATAATCCTTTTTAAAAAAAATATGTACGTATATGCCAAGCGGACGCAAGGAACTTGCTGACCGCACAAGTTAGAATAGAGGAGCAATCTCTCAACATCAGCCTGAGGGCATCTCTACACGTTCTCAACCCCATGTTTCTACAAACGGGCCGAAGCCATTTCCGCCGGGCAATGCCATGGGCAGGACAAATAAACATAAAGTGCACTACAGTTTCCACAGACCCATTACAGCAGGGGCATTTATCGGATAACAGAGTGGAGCTCCATGAACTAGAAAAGGACTTCAGAGGGAGGCATCCATACCTAAATCGAGCATACAAACTCTTACTTAGTTGATCGGTAATTAAGTCCAGAAAGGGTTTGAAGTGGGGAAACCACTTATAATCAAGGAAAAGAGACGTCAGCCTACCATGAGAAGTACAGAGCAGATATTTTTCCCTAACATGGGACAAATAAGCAGATTTCAGGTGGTCCTTGTGAGCCCTCCTTAAATGATTGGGCTGGCTCCAAAAGTGACTGAGTCCCAAGGTATGAAACCAATCTGAAATGTGCTTGAACCAGGGGATAGAGAGTACGTTTGGTCTATCCAATAGGTCTTGCAAAGATTCCTTGTATGTGACTAGTTCAGGGATAGTCCAAATACGAACCCAAAAAATTAAAGGCCTTAAAGCTATTACATCAGAAATGCGAGGGAACCCTAGATCCAAAAACACTGGAACCAGGGGCGTACTACGAGGACATGCCAAGAGTGATCTTGCAAAATTATTTTCCCCCACGGATAACTTGCTAGATTTAGAGCAACCCCAGACCTCAGCGCCATAAACCGCGGCACTCTGAGCCTTGGCTAGATACATTTTAATAGCTGGGGAAATAGCTTTCTCAATATTAGACATTTGAAAACGCAAAATTGCCCCTGACCTGTGTGCTAGGAGGGCTGAGCTTTTCCCTACCTGGGCCTGCCAGTTCATATCGTTGCTGATTCCCACCCCTAAATAATCAATAGAGCATACCTTGCTCAAGGGAACCTCATTATACAGAATGTTACATCGTTTTGAGCTACGAGGACCAAAGATCATAAGTTTTGTTTTACTAGAGTTAAGTTCCAATCCATGATCTGCAGAAAACACACTAAACCTATCCAGGAGGGCCTGTAGGCCCATAGGTGTTTTGGAGATCAAGAGAGAATCCTCAGTAAATAAGAGAATTGGAACTTTTGAATTATTCAAAGAAGGGGCATCGTTTTGACAATCAGTTACTGTAGGAAAGTACCATCTTGCCTGGCATGTTACCCCCATTTTTCACTGTATATATGTTGTTTTAGTTGTATGTGTCACTGGGACCCTGGTAACCCAGGGCCCCAGTGCTCATAAGTGTGCCTGAATGTGTTACCTGTGTAGTGACTAACTGTCTCACTGAGGCTCTGCTAACCAGAACCTCAGTGGTTATGCTCTCTCATTTCTTTCCAAATTGTCACTGACAGGCTAGTGACCATTTTTACCAATTTACATTGGCTTACTGGAACACCCTTATAATTCCCTAGTATATGGTACTGAGGTACCCAGGGTATTGGGGTTCCAGGAGATCCCTATGGGCTGCAGCATTTCTTTTGCCACCCATAGGGAGCTCTGACAATTCTTACACAGGCCTGCCACTGCAGCCTGAGTGAAATAACGTCCACGTTATTTCACAGCCATTTTACACTGCACTTAAGTAACTTATAAGTCACCTATATGTCTAACCTTTACTAGCCAAGGTGCCCCCACATTGTTCAGAGCCAATTCCCTGAACTTTGTGAGTGCGGGGACACCATTACACGCGTGCACTACATATAGGTCACTACCTATATGTAGCTTCACAATGGTAACTCCGAATATGGCCATGTAACATGTCTATGATCATGGAATTGCCCCCTCTATGCCATCCTGGCATAGTTGGCCCAATCCCATGATCCCAGTGGTGTGTAGCACAGACCCTGGTACTGCCAAACTGCCCTTCCTGGGGTTTCACTGCAGCTGCTGCTGCTGCCAACCCCTCAGACAGGCATCTGCCCTCCTGGGGTCCAGCCAGGCCTGGCCCAGGATGGCAGAACAAAGAACTTCCTCTGAGAGAGGGTGTGACACCCTCTCCCTTTGGAAAATGGTGTGAAGGCAGGGGAGGAGTCGCCTCCCCCAGCCTCTGGAAATGCTTTCTTGGGCACAGATGTGCCCAATTCTGCATAAGCCAGTCTACACCGGTTCAGGGACCCCTTAGCCCCTGCTCTGGCGCGAAACTGGACAAAGGAAAGGGGAGTGACCACTCCCCTGACCTGCACCTCCCCTGGGAGGTGTCCAGAGCTCCTCCAGTGTGCTCCAGACCTCTGCCATCTTGGAAACAGAGGTGCTGCTGGCACACTGGACTGCTCTGAGTGGCCAGTGCCACCAGGTGACGTCAGAGACTCCTGCTGATAGGCTCCTTCAGGTGTTAGTAGCCTATCCTCTCTCCTAAGTAGCCATACCCTCTTTTCTGGCTCTTTAGGGTCTCTGTCTCTGGGGAAACTTTAGATAACGAATGCATGAGCTCAGCCGAGTTCCTCTGCATCTCTCTCTTCACCTTCTGATAAGGAAACGACTGCTGACCGCGCTGGAAGCCTGCAAACCTGCAACATAGTAGCAAAGACGACTACTGCAACTCTGTAACGCTGATCCTGCCGCCTTCTCGACTGTTTTCCTGCTTGTGCATGCTGTGGGGGTAGCCTGCCTCCTCTCTGCACCAGAAGCTCCGAAGAAATCTCCCGTGGGTCGACGGAATCTTCCCCCTGCAACCGCAGGCACCAAAAAGCTGCATTACCGGTCCCTTGGGTCTCCTCTCAGCATGACGAGCGAGGTCCCTCGAATCCAGCGACTCTGTCCAAGTGACCCCCACAGTCCAGTGACTCTACAGTCCAAGTTTGGTGGAGGTAAGTCCTTGCCTCACCTCGCTGGGCTGCATTGCTGGGAACCGCGACTTTGCAGCTACTCCGGCCCCTGTGCACTTCCGGCGGAAATCCTTTGTGCACAGCCAAGCCTGGGTCCACAGCACTCTAACCTGCATTGCACGACTTTCTAAGTCGGTCTCCGGCGACGTGGGACTCCTTTGTGCAACTTCGGCGAGCACTGTTTCACACATCCTCGTAGTGCCTTTTTCTGGCACTTCTCCGGGTGCTACCTGCTTCAGTGAGGGCTCTTTGTCTTGCTCGACGTCCCCTCTCTCTACAGGTCCAATTAGCGACCTCCTGGTCCCTCCTGGGCCCCGGCAGCGTCCAAAAACGCCAAACGCACAATTTGCGACTAGCAAGGCTTGTTGGCATCCTTCCGGCGGGAAAGCACTTCTGCACGACTTTCCAAGGCGAGAGGGATCCGTCCACCAAAGGGGAAGTCTCTAGCCCTTTTCGTTCCTGCAGAAACCTCAGCTTCTTCTGTCCAGTCGAAGCTTTTTTGCACCCGCAGCTGGCATTTCCTGGGCATCTGCCCATCTCCGACTTGCTTGTGACTTTTGGACTTGGTCCCCTTGTTCCACAGGTACCCTAGATTGGAAATCCACAGTTGTTGCATTGCTGGTTTGTGTCTTTCCTGCATTATTCCTCTAACACGACTTCTTTGTCCTTAGGGGAACTTTAGTGCACTTTGCACTCACTTTTCAGGGTCTTGGGGAGGGTTATTTTTCTAACTCTCACTATTTTCTAATAGTCCCAGCGACCCTCTACAAGGTCACATAGGTTTGGGGTCCATTCGTGGTTCGCATTCCACTTTTGGAGTATATGGTTTGTGTTGCCCCTATACCTATGTTTCCCCATTGCATCCTATTGTAACTATACATTGTTTGCACTGTTTTCTAAGACTACACTGCATATTTTTGCTATTGTGTATATATATCTTGTGTATATTTCCTATCCTCTCACTGAGGGTACACTCTAAGATACTTTGGCATATTGTCATAAAAATAAAGTACCTTTATTTTTAGTATAACTGTGTATTGTGTTTTCTTATGATATTGTGCATATGACACTAAGTGGTACTGTAGTAGCTTCACACGTCTCCTAGTTCAGCCTAAGCTGCTCTGCTAAGCTACCATTATCTATCAGCCTAAGCTGCTAGACACCCTATACACTAATAAGGGATAACTGGGCCTGGTGCAAGGTGCAAGTACCCCTTGGTACTCACTACAAGCCAGTCCAGCCTCCTACAGTTACAACTTGCACTACTTCATTAATAAACAATGAAAAGAGAGTAGGTGCCAGGACACAGCCCTGATTTACTCCCCGCCTGATGTTAATACGATCAGTAAGTTCCCCCTGGCTGCCCCATCTTACTCGAGCATAGGTGTTCTTGTGTAATCTTTGAATTAGATGCACCAAGTTCATTGGGACGCCAATTTTCTTTAGGACTTCCCACAATTTCTGCCTTGGAACCAGATCAAACGCGGACTTAAGGTCAACAAAAGCAACATACAAGTTTTGTTTGGCCAAGGTAACGTATTTCCAAAGTAACAAAAAAAATCTAAAAACTTGGTCCATAGTGCTAATTTTAGAACGGAACCCAGCCTGAAAGGGAGATAGAACCTGGTTAGCTTGGACCCAGTCCATTAGCCTGTCTAGGACTTGCTTAGAAAAAATCTTTTGACATATTATCAATGAGGCTAATTGGGCGGTAATTAGCTGGCAGTCCCACATCTCCTTTTTTGAAAATAGGGATAATTTCGGCTCCGAGCCACGAGTCTGGATTGGGGCTACCTGCAGCGATGGCATTTGATAAAGTATTAATGTGCCACCCCCAAATAACGGGTTCCGACTTAAACAGGTCCCATGGTATCTTATCGGGACCAGGAGCCTTCGCGGGTTTCAAAGAATTTATAGCTGCCGTGGTTTCAACAATTGTAAAAACAATGTCCTCCATGGGACCCTCAATGAGAGGTCTACATTTGCCACCCGTGTAGGCCTTGTGATGCTGTTGCACAGATGAGGCATAAATCTCGGAAAAATGAGCCACCCATCTTTCGGGCTGGATGTGAAAATTAGAAATAACAGTACCCTCTCTTTGCCTGTGAGTAAACAACCTCCAAAAAGAACCCTCGTCTCGATTTTCGACTGCCTCCAGCAGCTTCTGCCAGATCTCAAATTCCCAGTTTTTCTTCGCTAGATTCAGGGTCTTAGTATAGCTAACTCTAGCGGTCCTGATCTCCTCCTGTGAGTGCTTGCGAAGGGCCAATTTAAGATTGAGCCTAGCAAGGACGAAGTCATTGTTGAACCATTCCCAGGATCGAATAGCATCTAGAGTATGTCTCACAGTGGTTTCTTTATAAAAAACATTCTGTAGAAAATTTATCAATTCAACATGAATTTTCATGATTGGAAGACTATCAACCACTTGCTTTTCAAGACCGGAGAACAGCTGTAGAAAGGAAGAATAAATTTGTTTAACCAGAAGTGGGTTAGATATAACCTTTGGCCAGCTAACACGAGTTTGCCTGGAATTTAGGGAAGGGAGCGGAACATCAGTGATCTCTAGATGTTAAGTTCTCCCAAATGCTTTGTTGAATAGAGTAAGACATAGAGGGTAGTGATCGCTGTCATGACGGAGTTCAACCTTCATGTCCAGAAGATGTGACCAAAGCCTGATGTCAACAAAAAAATAATCAATAGTGCTGGACGAACACCCCCGCTTAAAAGTGGGGGCACGATTAAGATCAGATCTAGTCCGACCGTTACATTCCCTGAGTCCATAGCGTAGGCAAAGAGAAGCCATCTGTGTAGCGGCACAAGAACCAATACTAAGAGAATCATCCTTCACTTGGGGAATACCCCAGGAGTCGTCTTCTTCAGATGTTAAATTACCTACGAGGTTCTTGAGTACAAAAGAACAATTTATATCGCCCCCTATCACCAGATGGTTAGAAGGATGCAAAGATTCCATATGCTCAACTAACTGGGCAAGTACCCTTGATTCCATATTGGGGGGGACGAACCTCGCATACACGTTGACCAAGGTCACTGTGAAACCAGGGTGAAATATAAGTCTGACACCCAATAGATCTAATGAGTTCAGGGGAAAAACAGAGTGGTCTCATTGCAGTTTCTTATTCACTAAGATCGTGAGCCCACCCATAGGCCTACCAAAGCCTCCAGAGGCAGGCTGAGCTGCGATCGAATAAGTTGTAAACCCCTCAACATATATTAATTCTTCCGCCCAGGTTTCCTGAAAAAGGCATAAGTCTTTCTTAGAGATGAAGTTAACCCATTCAGGATCTCCCATCTTTTTCCTTATTCCAGCCACATTCCAAGATACAATATTAAGTGCAGAAGGCACAGGTGTGGGTCTAGCTCTCGGAGATATGATTGTGTTCAGGACCCTTGGTCGTTTACCTCTATAAACCATAGCATCTGAGGTGGGGAGCACTGAGGGAGAAACATCGTTTAGTCAATCTAAATCAGATAGCCGGGGGGAGCGAATCTTAGTCAAAGCTGATCGATTGCTATTGAGTGGACCCTGAGCCCTTCCCTCAAGAGTATTGGAAGGTCTATCGGTCCTTTGTGCCTCCCCCCCGGAGAATACATGCAGAGGTCAATTCCGATATCTCTAACAGATGTCAGAGTATGAGTCCGTAGGTTGAAAGCCATGAGGTTATCAACCATAGAGGTGTCAAAGAAGAGGATTGAAATATAATCAAAATCTGAGTCTGGTTGAGCATGTCTACGTGCCTCCCAAATATCAGAACGAATAACGACAGACATTTCCTCTGAATGCGAAACCAATAGACAACTTTATTAATGAGAGAATCATAAGACTCTCTCTGCCCAGCAAATAACCTGGGGACCCCTGTCATGTAGATGTGTGCATCCTTCCTACTCTGATCATTTCTCCCCTTTGGAACTGTCACCTGAATGAATTTGGATTGCCCTTGGCATGGGACTCTGGATGGACTTGCGGGCACCCGTGCACCCTTCCCAACCATAGCTCCAATAGACAGGGGATTTATACAGGGAGGACGTGGTCGTTGTTTGTTGGAGCGAGAGTAAGCATGCGACCGGAGTCGGTGGGGTTGCCATCAGATAGAGAAAGGCAACTCCCCTTTTTATTTGGTGCCATACTCATAGACTTAGCCCCCAGCTTTGGACATTTGGGGTAAGAAGCTGAATTGTCCCCAGTGTCTAATGTAGCTAGCGTGTTGGGCCCTCCAATCAACTCAGGAAGGAGGTCATTCGTGCTTAGCGATTTACAATTACACAATACCTCCGTCTCAGATAGTCCAGAAATGTTACCCAAAATAACCATTACCAAGGATTTTAAATTGTCTAGCTTCAGGGAAACATTTTCCAGTTGAAGTGACATCTTGCGTTGAGCCTGCCAGACCAGTTCCTCTGTATCAGGTTCAACAGAGGTTAAGGGCGGAGAACGACCGGGGGTCTCGCAAGTGGATAGGATTTGAAATCTATTGGAGCAGAGAATATCACTAGAAACTACAGACTTGGAAGCCAAATGCAGAGAGTCCCTACATTCTGCAACTTCAACACTTGAAGTAGGCCTCATTGGCGGTGAGGAAATTGCGGCCTCAGGTATAGGAGGGGGATGGAGGTCCGCTTCCACAGACAAAAAAGGTGTCCGTAGTTTTTGGATAAATAGATCCGGGATCTTCCTGATAGTCGAAGTAGCAGGAGTGGAAGGAGCGATAATAGATGGACTCCTCAATATTGCCTCTACTTCCTCAAACAAGGAGTCAATAGCTTGAAATTGATTCTTAATGGGCTTAGGAGGGTCAGCAATTTTCCGACCAGCTAGTTTCTTGTGTTTTTTGGCGCCAGAAGGTGGCGCAGGGACATCATCTGCTTTGCGCTTCCCCATTATTTACTACGGCGTGTCCGAGCCAAGGGCTGGGGCCCCCAAGAACGAAAACAAAAGGAAAATTGAATAATGATGACCCAGCCCACACGGATCCCCTAGGTGTAGAAAGAGAATAAGGGTACCTGGGACTGGAGGTCCCACCAGGCACTGACCAGGCACTGGCGAGCCTGCTACTACCACAGTGCGGATGAAAGAGGGGGGGCCCAGCCCAGCCTCCTCCGGTCTCTGACGGGCACAGGACGGGCCCGCCCTTGGCCCGGGCTTTGCCCGGGAACGCCCGGGCGCATCCCGAGTCGCGGGAGCGCGAGCAAGTTATTTAAAGGGCTCCTGCCCCGGCAAGTGTCAGACCGCCTCCTCCTCCTCCTCCTTTTGGAAATCGCGCTTTCCGCGGTAGCGGGAGTGCGAGCAAGTTATTTAAAGGGCTCCTGCCCAGGCAAGTGTCAAACCGCCTCCTCCTCCTTTTGGAGCGCAAGCAAGTTATTTAAAGGGCTCCTGCCCCGGCAAGTGTCACACCGCCTCCTCCTCCTTTTGGAAATCGCGCTTCCCGCCTACTTGTATTACTCATTACTTGTAGATGGATCATCTACAAGGTAGTGAGAAGAAGCAGGAAACTACCCAGGAGCCCTCATGCCCTCATGCCCTGCTCTGTAGGACTAGGCACATGGTGTAGATTTAGTAGGTCAAGTGAAACAAATTGTTTGCTTTTAAAACCAGCAAGTAGAGGCAAAATCACAGTTCTGGTGCCTTGAATGCCAATTACTTGCACCAGAGCTCAATATGTTGGGACAAATTCTTTCTTGTCCATAATCTTCTCTTGAACTAAATCCTTGGCTTTAGGAATCCAGCCCGAAGATGATGGTTACTCCTCTACTTTGCCAGTGGCAGAATGTTTGGTAATTTAATTTGAGCTGTCATCTCAGAAGCCTTGTAATTCCTTTAAGAAAGCAAAACATTCATTGATGTCAAAAGACATGTCTGCCGCCACTGTGCCAAGATAATTGAGATCTGCAACATACATATGGACCCCAAATAAGACCTCATAGGTGGTCCTGCCTCCCAAAGATCTTCTACGCAGATTATTTAAAGGTCTTTGGACTCCATACAGAAGATGGATCCAATTGCGACCTGAGCCTAATATCCTAGCTGTTAAGGAGTTCTTTAAGTCACAGTTCTATCTTTCCACTTTCAAATTTCCCTCAGGGTGATAAGGAGAGGAATAAAGCACAGCAACACCTAGGATTCCCATGGTGTCCAGGTAGGCAAATGCAGGTCCCTGATCCAAGTGGAATGCTGTTACTGTACATGTTGGAAAGTGGATTGTTAGCAAGGGCAGGAAGGTACCTACACTTAGTAACAGGCCACAATCCCACACTAGGCCCAGTCAAGGCCTGAATAAGTTAATCCTTGATCAGCTGCTGGTAGCTTGGTCCATAAGCAGTTAGGATTAACTTAGACAAAGGTGTGTAAAGCATTTAATATCAACAAAACTGTAAATAAGTAAAACACAACACACAATAAAATCCAACAAAATTAGGAAATATTGTTATCTTGAAAATGACACCAAAATGACAAAAATCCAATGTGAGGAAAAGGAGATATACATTTTTAAAGATTAAATGTAAAATAATACTTCGAAGTGCCTAAAAACAAAAGGTGCCAACTGGGGACATCTGGCCACGCTTGACCAAAACAAGGTCAACAGTTGAGGCCAACTACGCTGGAGCCTTTCACAGGTACACTGAGCGGGAGAGCTTGGTCAAAGTTTTATCTTTGCACTTAGACATTTTTCTGGAGCATTTCTTCGTTGACGTTGTGCGGTCCTCTCCAGCAAGCAAATTTTGATGTAACATCATCAGATAGCCTTTCCGCCAGACCCCTGTCAAACCCTGGAAGTTGGGAGCTCTGGGCCTTTCAGTGGGATTAACTTGAAAGTCAGGCTGGGTCACAGTTAAAGGTAGACGATTTGACTCACGACGTCAGGTCAGTCCACTTATGGAGCTTTTATACAAAGTTTCTCCAAACTTCTCAAAATTTCTGGATCTTCTTCGAGAAGTTCTTTTTGGTTCCTTGAAATGCCCACAACTTGATCAAAGGTTCTAGAAGCTTTGGGTTGCTCCTTGGGAGCTGCGACTAAAGTTCCCAGAATACACCTGGTCGGAATCATCAAATGGCCACTGGACGCTGGTCAGCTGGGCTCTTCTTACAGGACATGATGCAGAGGATTCTATTCAGCCCCTTTGTACCTGTAAATTACAGGAAGTCCACTTCTCCAGTTACAGAAGGAATGAAAGGTCCTTCTTGTGGAGAAGCCCAGAGTGTGCAGCTGGTGTAGTTATTGTGGGTGTAATCCGTGTTCAGCCTGCTAGTCCTTCTCCAGTATCTTCTTCCAGCAGGGTGTGAATTGTTGTGCAGATCTGCCATATTTATCCTTGCTCCTGGGTTGGCAAGCAGGGGGGCACCCATGATGAATGGGGTACAGGTTGCCACCCTCTGGGGTGACCACTTCCTGCAAAGTGTGGCAAAAATCAATCCCAGAAAGCAACATACTTTAAAAATCGAGCATGGAGTAAATCTCTCCTTGAAGTTTACATCTCGCTGAGCCCACCCACTGGTGTGGCTACATTTCCCTAGCACACCCCTTCCAGACCCTCTCCTACTCTAATTATCTGGCCGGGGGAGCAAGAGATGTAGGAAGTCCAGTTTCTGTCCCAGGTAGCTTTCCCTCCTGTGAAAACCAGTTTGGCCACTCCCATACTGCTCTGCCATCTGCAATAGCAGTTCTCCTCTCACCAGATGCTTCCTTTGTTTCAGGCCAGGCCAATTCACACCTCATTAAGGTATCCTTGCTCAGGCTGCCAGACACTGACCAATCAGGAAAGGGCACTACAGGGCTGATGATGGTAAGATTCAGAAAGGGTTCTAAAACGTTTTCTTTGTACTATTTATAATGACTCCAATATTGGCAAGATATTGGATTTATTCAGACTTTTAATTTGGTACGAAACTTGACAGATTGACTTCTTTTCAGGTGGAAATGAGACTATTATTTTTTAAAGAAAGCTTCCCTATTTTAGCCTATAGAGCTAATGTACTATGATGGGGAACATCTTTTATAAACTCCATGTTTATAGTTACACTGCACCCAACCTTTGGGGCAACTATGGTAGACCTTAGGGGTGACTTATATGTAGAAAATAGAACTTTGGAAGTACTTTCAATTCCAAACTCGAATTTGGGGTTAACGTTAACTTAAAAGCAGCCTGCAAGGCAGGCCTACTTTCAAAATGACACCTGAGACCACAGCAGTGCACACATGGGTGTCCTGACCATACTGGGTCCCCAAACCTAAATGCCCTCCCATATGCTAGGGACTCATAGGTAGGCTGTCATAGCCAACTACAATTATGCCTAGTTTGCAAATACTATTTGAAACAAAGCAATGGCTCTGGGGCTGGCTAGCAGTGCCCAGTGCATAATCAGAGTCAGAAAACACCAGTATCAGTTAAAAATGGGGGCAAAAAGTGAGGGGACTTCTGCAGTGAGACCAGTTTTCTCAGAGCATTTGTCCCGACAAAGACTTGCAAATCTTTAATACCAGTTCAAGCATTAGGTGATCACTGTGGTCACGTCCATAGAAATCTAGAACATGAATCTACAGCCAGTAGAATACATTTCAATGTAGCATCTGATTTCAGAAGTCCAAAATGATCCAATTGCACACATTGGAGAGGTTTGTTGGGAACTAAGATGAGTGTCTGTGGTGGGCATGCTGTGGGGGAACCTTTTATTTGTTGACGAATGTCACAAATGAGGAGATACTGTTTTATCTGCTTGTAACAACCATGCTAACAGCCTTACTGGCCAAAGAAACTGTAGCCGCCACACCAACATGGGCAGATACCAACCCCTCATATGCAGCAATTATTCATTCTAGCCCACGGTCTTGGTTGGGTATCACTCAATCACCCACCCCAGGAATGCGAGCAAAAGGAATGTTTTGGGCACTCAACAGATTGGAATGTTTTACTGGATACTTTTTACATAATTGGGTGCCGCTGCATGAAGCAGTGATGACAGCCATGATATCATCATCCATCCTTGTGTTTGAATTAGTAATCACAGCTACTATAGCATTCTGGAAAGCTGCTTTGGTGCTTCATCAGCCAGTGAATTCCTTACAACGTGTATTCCAACATGTTAAGGACTCATGGTATGAATTACATGCACACGTGGCGGGCAATCCTTAAGATGCTCCACTTTCCTGCAATGCAATGTATGCTTGATAGTATTCCCTTTGGAGATTTGGAATAGATTCAGGTGCCAATAATGTAAATTTTCATTATAAGACTGGACACAATTATACAAATCACACACTGTGATTATGGGGAATTCAGGATCCATATATTCCAGTGCCTGAATCAGTGCTTTCAGTTCAGCCAGATGGGCAGTACATTCCCTTTAGGACTGTGTAATGTTTTTTTGTGCATGAACTACTCCATCTTCCTTGACACTACATACTGCTGCACATGCAGCAGAACGTTAAAAGTTTTGTTCCAACCAGGGGCTAAACTGAACCACCAGCATGTATTATGTAGTCATACTGATCAAGAGACAAAATGTCACTGGGCACAAAGTATTCTTGTTCATGCTGAAGGAATTCTTGAGCCTGCAAAATGGGTTCAAAGTCATGGAGGCCGATTTGGAGTTTGGCTGATGGTGTTACTCTGTCACAAACAGGTCAGATATCCCATCTGCCATATTACAATTCCATTATATCCTACGGACATCATAATACGGCAAACAAGATACTTTATGTTTGTGATGGAGTAACCCATCTGCCAACCTCTAAATCAGGCCCATAGTCTACATCAGTAGCTGTCAAGGAAGTGGCCCACTGTATCCATCTTGGACATAAGACTTTCACATTTGGAATGATTGCCTGGGTGACAGGCTCCAAGGCTGGAATTGGGGTTACAACAATTATGCGTTTCCCCTGAGCTAATGGTCTTTCCTTCATGACCTCGATCTGAAGCTGCAGTCAGCATTTTTTTCAGTGGATGCAAAGCACATTTTTAAGCATTGCAATATAAATTGGATTTATATGTAATTGGCACTCTGCCACCCTCATTGAAGCTAGCGGATCCCATAATTATGAGGATCACTAAATTAGTTCTGTTGACAAAAGTATGTGAATGTCTGGATGCAAGCATGTCAGTTTGTAGTGACGAGTATTCGTGCATGTTCTGATGACCAATGTGTACTGGAAAAACCTCGGTGAATTTAATCATGCAACATTTTAACCCATTGTGCATAATCTGATGTTTGCTCTCCCAAAGTTCAGAGAGCCTAAAAGTGACTGAAGCTTTTTTATAGTGTTTGGTGGTTGTAAAAAGCACATTTCTCCAAGAAATATGGCACAAGGCATTTGCCTTTATTAGACAGCTTGTATCCCAAACACATGACACTGAGAAAAGCAATATTTGATTTTTGATAATTTAATTTATAGCCATAATTGGCAAAATCTCAATGATATGAGATACACTCTACTTAAATGTGTATTCAAGTCATTGCCCTTCAGATATATGTCTTCCACATAGAACAATGCTTCTGGGTCAATTTCTTGTAAAAGATGCACAGGACTATTGTTACACTCTTGAGGAAGTCAACAGAAACATTCTCTGACTTCACAGGGTACTAAAAGCAGTAACACCTCTGCCTTGAGGCACTATAATTTGGCAGGAAACCCATTGGAAAAGTTTATTGTTGTTTTGTGTTTTTTTTTACAAACTATATTGTTCATTAAAGCCAAACTATGTGAGTATTGACTTGCAAAGGTATGTGGGTGACCATTTAAATGTCTGTAGTCTAAGACTATGTGATAGGAACGATCTGATTTCATTAATGTAAAAAGAGGATTATTCATAGGAGACCCACAGGGTTGAATTACACCCTGGTACTCTAGTTGTGAGAGAATTTCCCTCATGGGAACTTTGGCTTCATGTTTAATTGGATTGTTAGAAACGGGGTCTCTGGTTGGCAGTCAGTTTGCACTATTTTGAAGCAGGAACCCTCACTCTAATCTGGGAAAGGGAGTTACACTCCTAAGACAACCCCTGTTCACCCCCTTGGTAGCTTGGCATAAGAAGTCAGGCTTATCTCAAAGGCAATGTCTAAAGTATTTAAACCAACACACACAGTAACACAGTGAAAACACAAAAAAAAGGACAATACACCAGTTTAGAAAAATAGCCAATATGTATCTAAATCAAACAAGACCAAAACAACAAAAATCCAACATAGACAATCAAATGGAATCATTGTTTTTAAACAAAGTACCTGCATCAAAAATAAAGCCGGACGGGCGAGCATGCTTTGGAAATGTTAGCGTTTCATTGATTCCTTACTCATAAGTGAGGCCATGCTACGTTTCTTCTCCAGTGGCATAGGTGATGCATCGTTTTTCTCTCCTGCAGAAGAGTGATTTGTCAATTTACGGATGGGCAACCCCGGGTCAGCTCATATTCACTGTGGTTTTGATGGCCAGCGATGATGAATGTTAAATTCCGGTGCACAGTGGTGACGATCCTCTCTGTGTGGGTGATGCATCAATTTCGGCACCTGCAAGTGGGTCGATTTTCCAGCCGCAATGCAGGTGGAGTGTCAATTTTTCAGCCTCGAAGCAGGTGCTGCATCAATTTTTCTCCTGCATGGCTCCTGTGCATGGACTTCAGTCTTGGTTCCTCCAGCTTAGCCGTTCCAGGGCGCAGGGACTGGATTAGGCACCACATGGCAGGGTAGATGTCTCAGCAAGAAAGTCCAGATGCTGGCAGAGGAAGTCTTTTATAGCCCAGAGACTTCAGAACAGGGGACAAGCTCAATCCAAGTTCTTGGAGACACTTCACAAGCAGGAAGACCCAGCAATGTCCAGTCTTTGTCCTCTCAAAGGCAGAATCAACAACTGCAGGCCAACCCAGCAAAGCACACTCAAAGGCAAAGGAGCAGCGCTCCTCCTTCAGTTCTTCAGCTGTTATCCTTGGCAGAGGTTCCTCTTAATCCCGAAGTAATCTAAAAGTTTGGGGTTTTGGGTCCACTACTTATACTCCTTTCAGCCTTTGAAGTAGGCAAACTTCAAACGAAAGGCTTTGTTGTTCACATCATCCTGCCTTGCCCAGGCCTGGCCCAGACAAACACCAGCTGGTTGGAGACTGCATTGTGTGAGGACAGACATAGCCCATTCAGTTGTATGTGTCAGCTTCTTCCTCCCCACCCTAGCCCAGGGGACTCATCAGGATATGCAGGCTACATCCAAGCTCCCTTTGTGTCACTGTCTAGAAAGAAATCACAAACAGCCCAACTGATAGTCTGACCCAGACATGGATTCCACAGGCAGGAAGAGGCACAGAATGTTTAAGCAATAAAAGGCCAACTTTCTAAAAGTGGCATTTTCAAACTGACAATCTCAAAATCAACTTTGTCAAATGGTGTATTTTTAAATTGTGAGTTCAGAGACCCCAAACTCCACATCTCTATCTACTCCCAGTGGGAAACTGCACCTAAAACATATATAAAGGCAGCCCAACGTGGCCCCATGTTAACCAATGAGAGAGATAGACCTTGCAACAGTGAAAAACAAATTTGGCAGTATTTCACTGTCAGAACATGTAAAATACACCCTACCTTTAGCCTACATTCCACCTTGCACATGGAACTACCTAGCGCCTAAATTGGGGGTGCCTTACATGTACAAAAAGGGATGTTTGTGGCCTCGCAAGTGGTTACACTTTCCAGGTTGAATTGCAGTTTAAAACTGCACACACAGACACTGCAATGGCAGGTCTCAGCCATGTTTACAGGGCTACTCATGTGGGTGGCAAAATAGGTGGGGCAGGCCACTAGTAAAATTTGATTTACAGGCCTTGGGCACCTCTTGTGCCCTTTACTAGGGACTTACTAGTAAATCAAATATGCCAATTATGGAGAAGCCATTAACACATGCAGTTTATCAGAGAGCATTGGTAGCAGTGGTAAAATGCCCAGAGTATCAAAAGTGAGCAAAAACAAAGTCCAGCACACAGTCAAAACATAGGAAGCAGAGGCAAAAAGACAGGGAAGCCTACAACAAGGGTGCCAGGTCTAACATGGATATTGTGGTTGAACTTGTGGGCTAGAGCCTATGGGTACTAAATAATAAGGGGAACCCTTATTTTAACCTACACATGTGTGCTTTTATATTGGGGCATGTGCAAGAGCATACTCTTGTTTAACTACTTCAGGGACAAGATCAGAGAAGGAAGGTAACATAGAATTTTCCTTGTAGGACTTTTCTCACAAAATTAGGTGGGCAATGTACCTCAGACAGGAGAATATCGTAAGTAGGTGTTAATTTTTCCCAGAAAATTGCTTTAATAGAACGTGGTATGTCACCCTCAGTTTGGATATCCAAATCATAAAGGCCCTCATTATGAACATGGCGGTAATGACCTGCATGCCTGTGGTAGCTGTCATTACCGCCAACGCCATGGATATTCTGAACACAGTAGTGAACTGGCTGCAAAGTCCACTACTACCCACCGCCAGGCCAGAATCGACCGCCGTACCGACAGTAGACACTTTCGACCCGGTGGTGGAGGCCGGACCGGTGGTGGGATTATGATCCCTTTTCCACCAGGGATTTCCTGAAGGTAATCCCTGGCAGAAAGCATAGAGGTGACAGGAATTCTCATTCCTGTCCCCTGTATATGACACGCACGGCCCCCCCTTGCCACTACCCCACCCACCCCTCAAGCCCCTAGAACCGTCCCCACCCCAGAACCCTGAAAACGATCTTCCATCCCTTCTCCCCCAAATCTTCCTGTAGGCCTCCCAGCTACCCCTTCACCATTCCCCACGTACAGGTCCCCCCAAACCCCAACCCCCCCACATCCTCATGCACCCATACACCTACATGCACACACGCATTCTTACACTCAGACACAAATCCCCCCTTCACTCATGCACACCATCATGCACTCAGTAGATTGATACCTATGTGGATGTTTCAGTGTATCACAGTTACATAGATTGTAATACTTCTTGATTGGCTCTGGTTGTGGAGATTCAGCCTGTGTTTTGATTTTATCTTTATTTTTTTGTTTGTCCCAGCATTTTTAGAAGACTTAAGTGACTTGGAATTATCTGTTTCAGATTTGCCTTTAAGTTGTGGCTTATTAGACCTGGCTCCAAAATTATCTTGACCTAACGATGTATAAGTGTCTGACCATACTGGGTCCCCAAACCTAAATGCCCTCCCATATGCTAGGGACTTATAGGTAGGTTGTCATAGTTGCCAATTAATTTCATCCCTAAATCCAGGGCTGGGGCAGCCCTACATTCATTTTGAATCTGTTTTAGCCCCTCAGGTTAAGCAACTATTGAGAGTGTACAGTGTGTTATGGTATGTATAGCAGCAAAGGCAGTGCACCAGGTGACCCAAACTTTAATAGTAAGAACAATATCAAGTAGGAGGGACATTTTGAGAATTCTGTGTTTGCCTTAGGGTCTATAATGCTATATGTATTTAACCACCACCTCCATCCTGACCACTGACTCCATTTTGTTCTTAGCTTTACACACAGTCACATTGGCGGTGCAAGTATTTTTCATGAATAGCTTGTGCAACGTTTTCACTCTTTCTCACCGAGGATCGGTACATAACATGGGGGAGTCTTTGTGCATGAATCAGAGATAAAATATACCAGGCTTAGAATGTTTATGGTAAGGCTGGGAACAGCTCGGTCTTGGAAAAACACAGTGAAAGTTGGTCAGTTTCAAGGGTGTCCTTTCCAACACTAACCTAGTGCAGCAAGCATTTGAACGACAAATGACAAATGGGAGGCATAGTTTCTAGAATTTTTCTCTCCAGTTTGTTTAAATTTTAAAAGGGAAGGAAGCTTGACAACAGTGTTAGAAGAAAATCATTCTGAAGGGGGAAGTCTTGCTCAGAACTAATCCCATTGTGGGTGGTCTCCTTTTCTCCGGTTGTCTTGGGTCCAACAACCTGATGCTGGCAGACAAAATGATGAAGTCAATGTCAAGCCCCATGGAGATGCATTCCTAATTTTTATTTTTAGCTTTGCGTTGTGCCTGCATAGCTATATAGTCACTAAATATATAATAATATAATAATATATAATAATACATATATGTATATATATATATATATATATATATATATATATATATATATATATAATATATATATATTATCCATTGTTGAAGGATTACATCTTCTTTGTTTCTATGATCATTATTATCCTACTTCTGTGATTATTTTGAGAATTGCACGTGTTGTTGTATTTGAAATAAAGCTTACATTCTTGTTTTCCTGTATGAACCTGAGGAAGTGTCTTTATAAATTTATCACTCAGACTAAGAGTGCTACATTCTTGGCATCCCTTTCATTTTCTCTCCTGACGGTCTGAAGTAGAGCAGAACAGGGTCACGTATGGGAAAACACTGCTTCAAGATGGTTTGTTTTTTGTGCAATTCAGATTGAAATCTCTTCACATCTGATTGGAGCCTTACCCATAATTGTGTTAATAGTGAATAGACTAATTGCAGTTGCAGTTAACTGCAGCTGCACAACTTGAATAGCTCTTGCTGGGGCATTTGTTATTAAGTGCACAACAAACTGCTTTAAATATTTATATAGTCTAACTAGACTGTGTAAAGGGTACTGAGTTCACCAGCAATTGTGGCACATTTGGGTATCGAGTGTAGTCGGTTAGAACTGGACAGGTTGCTTCATTATTGCTGAGGGGACTTTTTCAGTGCGTGTGGAAGGGCACCTTTGATGTTCCTAAAATGTTAGTGGTATTTCTAACTGGAATGTTAGTTGTTTTCGCCATTTTAAAAACCTGGATCCAGAGCGGAAATAATATAGTTGGGTGATGCTTTTAAAGATTCAAGCTTAACAACCTTCAGGCTAAAATATAGGTTTCCTACTAAGCTGAGGAGGATTAATACCTAACACCACAGATGTATTCTTATAAAGGTAAAAAGGGGGTCCTGGGCACAAGTAACATCTACTTAGGAGACACATTAAATAAGTACCTGACCTTGGACCTTGGGTGCCATGTTATTCAGTAGGACTTTGTATTAGGTCAACATAAACTTGAGGTTAAAGAGCCTCCGTCCAGCTATACCATCAGGGAATGTTGACACAGTTCCTACCAAGCTCACAGTGCCCCATTGGAACCCCTCAACTGACCAGGGTACCAGATGGTATTTGCAACCTCAAACATGACTATTCTGATTCCCAAGGAAATCATTGAAACAGATTTACCCTTTATTTGTCTGCATAACCAAGAAAGGACACAAAAATGTATTTTCAAACATTTATTGCAATTATCATATTCTTGCTTAAAAGACTGAGCTGCAATTATTAGGCTGATGAAACAAAGCATGACAACCAGCATTACAAATATGTTGCAAAAATAAACAGTTCAATGATGCTAATATTACTGTGTTGGTACACTCCCATCTATTGGTATCTACACTATTGAGACCATAGCGGGAGTACCCTCTGCCAGATTAAGTGATATGGCCTAACCCCCCATACCGGAGTAAGTACGAGGAAGCCAGCCTGTTGTAGTAAAAGGTGCCTCTCCTTGCAGGATGGAGGTCAGCGTCTTACCAGGATAATTCCAGCAGTAGTGCTCCTCTGTCAAGTGTAGCACAAAGGCAGTTTTTATAATGATATCCATGTGCATATTGCACTGTGTCAGAAGCACAGACATGATGTGCTGATATCATGTGCGCAAGTACAGAGCTGTCTCTGATGGACAATCAGAATACAAGGGCATTGTGTTCTGTGTGTCTAGCCTTGGATGGGGGATACAGACTGCATGGCAGTAACACTTAGAAAGAAAAGGCTGTATACATAGTGTCTTCTCAGTACATTATTGCATGAGTGCTAAAATGTGTAAAACTCACCATCAGAAAGAAATTCTAAGTGAAAATATGCAATCTAAAATGGAGGCTCCTAGCAGGCCCTGACATGCTTTGCCACAATGTGTTGTCACAGTGTGTAAAGCTGGTCTCTCTCATGGTGTTCTCTATGGCCAGTACAGTACCTGCTGCATTTTTAAGTCTGTTTGACAGATAACCTTCAGGTTTTACTTTGTGTAGAAGCTGTGGGAGGCATCAGGGATACTGTGATGGTTGATAGCTTCTGGAATCAGTAGCACCACTGAAGGTATGCAGTTTCCGGAGATAGTTACATAGCACAAAGAGCTTCTATCGGCTATACATGGTACAGATGCATTAAGAATACTGATTTTCCTGCTAGTGTTCTTTTCTTCTGGGTTAAATGAGGCCTGCAATCTTTGATAGCTTCAGATTATTGGGTAGCTTGGACTACCATGTATACCCAACTATAGAAGGGACCACACAAGCGTCTCTGGCCCTTTCTAGAAAAAGAAAGTGCCACAAAGGGTGCAAAAGATGAGTGGAAATTCTTGTTGTACCCCAATGACCTTTCTCTGATATAGTCCTGTGAATCAATATGTTTACCAGCAGGTATGTGGCCACTGGAATTCAAATGAATTATTGTACCATTTTTTACCTCTTCTTGCTTCTCCTCTAACCTATTAGCATGATGAATTCATGTTAGTCGTTCAACTCTGGTCTGTCTGTCTATGTGTGCCTCAGATGATGGGGATGAGATGCTAAGGGGGTTACATGCATTTCTTCAAACTATTTTTGTGATTACATATTCCTGATGTGAAAATGTATTAATTATGTGTGCTGAAAGGTAATTAAGTTTTGGCTGCTTGGTCAAATATGGAATGCAACTTGCAGCTGTTGCTGGGCTGGGAGCATTTCGAGTGTTGGCTGTTCACTTCAACACCTTACATGGTGAGAGAGACATCCTCAACATTAAATTCCACGGGATTGCTCAGGTCACAGGATCACCCAGACTAGGTGACAGAACCAGGGACCTCCGCAAGTGCGAGGCCAAATGGATTCTCAAACTCCGTGCAGTTGAATTTGGTCTCAACACCGACCACGAACTGCATTTTTTCCTCACATGAAATGCACTTACCATTGATGTTACAATTATCTGTATTGTTAAGTATACATCACTGTACATTTCCTCTCACTTGATATACATTGCTCTATCCTTTTCCTGACTTAGACTGCCTTAGACATTACATGTGGTACTCGCTCCACGCGATAATTGACTGTATTTGCATGTATGTTGTACTTCATGTTTTTACTAGCTCGAAGAAACCTCGCCGTTTTCCAAGTATCTCAATATTGCTGTATATTACCAACTCTGTTACCGAGCATCTGGATTGCTTTCCTTAACATTTCTAGATTACTATGTGTTATTTAATTTTTCCACTGCTTTTCGCATTTGCACTGTTTACACTTTTCTGTGTCTTCTACCAAGCTACCACCCTCTACGCTGTGACGCCTAGATCAGAGTATGTGTCCTACAGAGATTAGTAGCACTCACGGGCTCTTAATCCCACTTAACACGCTACCTTTCCCCACACTGCTGCCTCTATCAAGTACTTACACCGACCTGCTCGTTCTCAATCTTTCCTTACCTTCCCTCTTTCAAATCATCTCCAATACTTTTCTACTATTTCTTACTCGGACTTATCCTTTCCAATATGGCCGCTATTTTTTTCTTCCTTTCCCTGGGATTTCAACCACCCACCCCCATACCACTGAAAAGCATAGTCCCTCTTCTATTTTACCCGATTTGGAGCTAGTTTAAAACGAACGCGCGACGCCGAGCACACTGACTCGCTTCGCTTGATGGACTGGACGCTCCCGGACTGACTTCCAGGTATTCGGGACCCCTTTAACGTGGTTTACACTGCTCGGGGGACCCTCTATTTGTTGGACTTTTATCTTTATGATTACCAGCAGCCAAGCCCGTCGCCCTATATAACAAACCATTGATTTGTAAATCGACACTCCGCTCACGCTCCAACGCGGTTCTCGAGTGCTTTCATATACAAACCAATAAGCGTCTTTCTATTGCTGTTCGAGGTGGTTTATACACTTTCCTGCAGCGTAGGCATGCTCCACTCTAAATATATTTCTGCCCGATTTTACGCTTAGGTCTATGGACACACTGATACTTGATGCCATTGACTGGCTCCGCCCCCATACTTTTAGATCATCTGTAATGCTACCTCGTAACCCACTCATCGGCGGTTCCATGCACACTGCCCATAATCGGTTACTTTCGGGGTCTGGGTCCTCCCCTGGTTTCACACCTCTCGTTAGATTCTCTATGTACGTAGTCTCTCTTGGAGGTCCTAACCCCTATAGCATTTACTTACATTAATTCTTTTTATCCAACTAGGGTCATAAATTCGGGCTTATCAGGGCTCTTATATTACCCTCTATTTGACCACTGGAATCATCGAACACCCACGGCAGTCCTACCCAGGACTGATTATCGTCTCTTTTTCACTTACTGAACTTACTGCTTTCTTCTGCCCCTGGCCGGACGGGCCCAGGTATGTTCTCACTATGACTTACCTCTACATTAGCTCCTACATCACCCCATAGCACGTCTCTTTTTCTCTCAACTAAATTCCTTTCTGGTACTTAACCTTTTTCTTTTTACTATCTCTGAGGTGTGCCTCTTGTAAACCTACTCACCTGGCGTTATTAATCCTATTCCACCAGCACAATCACTACTGTAATTTTACCTCCTTTGCACTTATTTCACTAGTATTCGGTATACTAGGTATACAAAATAGACGCTCTCTGCACCCAACTCACTGGACATAGTCTCTGCTGTAACTCGCACTAGGTTTTGGTTTTACACGACAACATCTATTTTGCCATGCCGCATGACTTCTTACTCACTTGCATGTAATCGCACATGCATCTTTCCGAAGCGGATTACGGGTTCACCGTAACATTGTTAACATTTAATAACTTTATATCTTCAGGCCAACTGTACATATCGGTATGTTTTTATTACTCCTTTACAGCCTTGATAAAGTCACTTGTGTGACGAAACACGTGTTGGCTGTTTCCTGTAAGACGACACAAACCTACACCTGTGAATAAAGACTCTACCAAAACACCAACCCGGAATCATCGCTTTACTCTTCGCTTTTGGATTCACATTACTTGGGCTATACTTTTGTCCCAGAAACATTGATGAACTCTTACCTCTCTGTGTGCCTTGGTCTACCTGCAAGCATTTCGAGTGTGTTCACATCGCCACATAAAGAGGGTTGATTTAGGAAAAACTTTTATTTGTGCAAGTCTATCTGAGTCAAAAGGAAACAGATTTTTCATGATTTGTTTTGGCATACTGTGTTCAGGTGTGTGCACCTTTCTCTTGTGTTATGTCAGATGTTAATTATAGAAGTTATTTTCTAATGAGGTCCCATCATGTTGGTGTAAGTACTGTGGAAGGGCAAGCTTTTCTGTACTTCACAGAGTTTTTGTAACAGGGTGGTTTGCTGAACTCTACCTTATGTTTGTGAAGATCAATTTTGCTATGAATGGAATATTTTGACTGCTACGAACAGGCCCAAGGCACTTTTATAAGTTACTGACGTTATAAAAGTTGTCATGAATGCTGTAATATCTGGGATAATTAGCAGTGCATGGTGAGGGTGTGAGTTATAGTTACCTTAAGGCACGAGTTATAGTTTCTTGAAATAGCACTAACTATAACTGCTGAATTTCTATGGTTTCGGCAGTAACTATAACCAGTGCACTAAGATAACTATAACTTGTGCCCTCCCCATGCAGTTTTCTCATCAAAAGTTTTACTGCAGTTGTTACAGTGATATTATCAAAGATATCATAGAAGATGTCATGAGTGATGTAATATCTAGAGTAATTAGCAGTGCATGGTGAGGGATTGAGTTATACATACCTTAGACTACGAGTTATAGTTACTTGAATAACATCTAAACCTAAATATAACTCCCCTGTAACCTTTGTTTTTTTTCAGTGAACTTCTAGGGTTTTTGTGATGTTCAGTAAAATTCCCATCACAATGCACAATGCTTCCCAAAAAGGCTAGAAATGTACATTTTCCATGGCTTTCTTTAACAAGTCACCTACAGTTGATTATCTCCTGCAATGTGCAAGTCTACAGCAGATACTGTCTGCAGAACATGAAAAGTGTAAAAATAAACTATTATCCATATCTCCGTTGTCTAACCAGTCCTCATAAAGGATCGAAGAGCCCTCCATCTCAATGTCTTTAATTAACTCAATACGAACATGCAGACAAGCCCTAATTGAAGTCTTGAACCCCAAAAACTGTTATTAAATATTTATTTTGTTAAGCTCTTTGCTTTATTTGAGAGTTCATTGCTTTTTGCAGCCTGACTGCTAAAATAAACCCAGCCTTTTAGTCTGCTCTTATTTATATTTTGTAATAAGATGTTCTTTATGATGTTTTATTACATTGTCCTACTGCTTTAAACATCTTTCTTTTGTACATATATACATGCACTGATTTTAAGCACATTTGATATCAGGCTCAAAATAGCTGCACATTTAGACACCACTGCATAAACTATAAACTATTTCACTTTTTCAAACAAGATAGTCACTGCTGGGGCTTCCTCAGATTGACATTTTGCGCTACCAGTGACAAAGCAATCAGAACACCCCCAAAATGTTTTTCATTAACACTAAACATGGATGAAGATTCTCATATGTGACTTAAAAATGCTATGCAAACGTAGCGCTCTCTCTAATGTGTGCAATGCGTGAAAACAAAGTCTTGCCCCTTGTCTGAAAAGTACAGAATTTGAAAGCATGCTCAGCTACTATGGCAATACTTCAAGAACTAGTCTAAACCTACGGACTTTGATATGTGTTTAACTATCAGATTGCATATTGAACTAACTTCTGCTTTGCCTTTTTACGAAGCAAAGTGTGTTATTTTTTTAATGTGATTCTACGTGGGCTTCAGAGTTGTCTTTTTCAGTCACAATGTTCATCCATCACATATTCCAAACCAATTTACAACTGCCTTCCAAACTAACGATGTATTCTCTTCTATCTTTTTAGTAAAACATTTATCCGCACGCATATTTCCAACAATTGATGAAGGATTTGCTTCAGAGAAGACAAAACCAGCCTTAAGATAAAATGCTCCTCTTCAAAATTACAAAACCTTTTCCTTCCTTCCTTTGATTAGTACGTTCCGGAGCTTTAGGGAAATATACATGTGTTTTTGCAAAAAGAAAATTCAACATGCGTTTGTTTTACACTTATCACCTCAATCTCAGGATTGTGAAATTACTTTGAAGCTGTTTAAGGAAGCTGCATCTAAGGGAGATTGTAATGCTCTGCTATTTCTCGTCCTTGCTTGATTGTTTCCACTTTTATTAAATGTGTATTATTTCACAGCGCATCTTTTCTTTTGTCTTTCCTTTAGAAAGAAACAACAAATGGAAATCTGTGTGTTCATTTTTATAGTGTAGCGTACCAAGACAAACGTCTTAAATATGCTGGACAACGCAGAGTAGTCAACCTTTAAGATCAACTGCTGCGTCATGTGAAATACAACCCACCATAAAACGAACAGAAGGTCTAATTAACCATTGCCAGGACCATGCCATGTAGAAGTCAACTAATCTGTCCACTAATATTCATTAAAGTACCTAATGATGCTATTGACTATGCTACAGCGTTTTTATATTAAAATTCAAAATTATTTCCCAGATATGCCTCTCTGGCTAACTTATAGACAACATTGTGCAATCTTGACTAAAAAGGATGAACATGTTTGTTTCACAATGCAGGAGTTTAAAGCTCAATTCATGTAGTGATTCATTTCTATAATGTATTTACCTTTGTTAATATTTCCTTTTCGCAACACCTTCTCCTTTACCCTGCTTCATAGTGTGCATGCTAGCTGTGCCAGGTAATTTACCTTTTTCAATATAATTGCACCTCTTTGGGCCACATTGTACAACAGTGTGACTCTCACAGTGGCCTTGTGTTTTCTCTAAAAAGCGGTCAATTAAATAATAGGAAAACAACCAGCAATATTGCAATTGGCAAAAAAAGATGGCCTACTGTTTTTTTTAAATTTGTGCAACTGTTGGGATTACCTTGCCCTTTGGCTTATAATGCACATATAAAGCTATTACTTTTATAGCCTGCTCTTTTCATAACTATCTTCTATGGACCTTGATGATCACTGATTTACAACAGATGGACAATGAAATATACAATCGATCAGGCACCCCCAAATCCACATTCACAAAGTGCTATTTTTTTTCTTTTACTCGCAAAATCAATCCATTCAGCCAGGCACGAAACCGAGCTATCCTCACCGAAAGATTTTACTTAGACCTGCCAGTCCTACTGCCTGATTTAGAGTTTGGCAGATGGGGTTATGAAGAGAAGTCTCAACTCGGTAAGTTGTGAATTCAAGTTTATTTATCGTGACAGCAGATAAAGACAGCTCACCTCTCGTTCTTAACTCCACCCCTCCAAACCCCACAGATAGAATCCTCCCCTGTCCACATTCTCAAAACACATCACAAACCCGATGCAAGAGATGCCTCGTGCACGCATCAAGATACAACCCAACACATCATACCCCTTTATAATTGAACATATCTATATGCTAAAGAATACTCATAAACCTACTATGACACATAACAAGGCTACACAAATCTACATTCCATACATCAACCTTACATTGATTAATATAAAATTAATGCATAACCTTTCAGGCGATCGAATGACTATGGTGGAGAACTTGCACGTGACTTGATCTTCCCCTCCCACTTTTGCATTTGTAACTTTCCCAGGACCATGAATTCTGGATAATGACATTTTGTCTTTATTCCTCCATTTTCCATCTTCCAGTTTCACAACACTGTCTCTCATCTGCACAATTTTTCTCCTTTCCGAAAATTTTGATTGTCCCTTGGGAATAATTCTCAGGCATTTCACTCTCACCTCATCCCCTTCCTTCCAACTGAATCTCCGGTTTCCTATCAAGCAGTGAGCGTGGACATACTTCTTTTGTGCACACTCCCTTTTCGTCATCACATCATCAACCTTATCCCTTGGTAACTCAAATTGACCCATCAATTCTCTTGCTAACTTGGAAGAAGGAATACGATCATACAGTAATACAAAAGGTGAAACCTGTGTGTCAGCATTTGTTGTAGTACCCACAGCCCACAACAGTTTCTCAATTTCAGATTTGCTATTTAACTTACTCACTTTAGACAACTGTACATTTTATTTTATAACTCTGTTCAGCACTCAACAAGACCATTACTTCTAGGATGGTACAAAGATACAAAGACATCTTGGTATGTTTAATGCCCAAAAATACTAAACATTTCTCAATCGCCCCCAAAGAAAACCACACAGCTATAAATGATGAAGAGCAATTTTGCTGGGTTGTAGTGAGGGAATCCAAGGGGCGCCACCAGCGCTAAAGGTCAGGATGATGGGTATGTGGCAAGGTGAAGTAATAGTGTGTCTTTTTGTTTTTTTCAGTGTCTTTATAGAACCTGCTGATTGAGGGAAGAAGCGAAGGTAAGGTGACTGACATTTACTGTTGCACACATCACGCACACCCACTAGCAATTTTGTCACCATATCTGCTACGTACGTAGGCTAGTGTTTTAGAGGGTTGGATGACTGCTGCTGAAGCTTTAACTCGGGTTATGGTGTACAGGTGTGCGGCAGTTTCAGAGACTAAGACAGCACATACTGAGACAGCATCTGAGGGAGAGGACAGTGCAGTAGAATCTGGGAATGATTTTTCAGTCAACGGAGTCCCATCCGAGGACAACTTCTCCAGTGATTCTGAGGGAGATGATGAAGACAGTTGTGCTGTCTCTTCGCTAGCACAGTCTGTGCAGCGGGACAGTAGCAGGTTAGCCCAAACTAGAGAGAAAGTGCGCACAGCAGCAAGCACAGACAGCATGCTCTCTTGGCAGCCCCCCAATTTAGTTCAGCCCCAAATTTCACCTTTTACTGGTGACGCTGGATGTATAGTCAATAAGGCCAACTTTTTGCCACTAGACTATGCCCAACTCTTTTTGGATGTTGATTTCTTTCAGAAAATTGTGCAGCAGACAAATTTACGTGCAAAACTATTTCTGAGGGAGCATAGAGGCACTCCAGTGCCCTGTTCAAGGGCACGCCAGTGAACTCCCACTTCTCTGGTAGAGTTGAAGACGGTTTTGGGCCTTACGCTCAAAATGGGGTTAGTGCAGAAACCCACCTTGCAGTCTGGCTGTACGACTTGCCCGGTTTCGGTAACCCCTCATTTTCACACAGGACCACAACAGGGAAGGTCCCAAATCATATTGTGGAGGCATCAAAATTATCTATCACAAAACAACCTGTTTTTGTAAGGCAAGCACCTGCGTTTTGAGTCCTGGGTTCGGCAGCCATATGGGGAAACCCACCAAATCCAGACATTCCCAAAAACTAGACACCTGGGTGAGTCCATGGATGTGTGGCTTGTGTGGATTCCACAAAGTTTTCTTACGTAGTATACCCAGCAAAGGTGAAATGTTGAATACAAGCTGTATTTTTACTAGCATTTCTGTCACACAAACCACAGGAATATGCAGGGATCCAAAAAATTCCTACCACCCAGCAGTTCCCCACTTGTCCTGCTAAAAACGCTACACTACTTAAATGCCTGTGCTTAGTGCCTCTGCCAGGAATGGATCACCCCACGGGGAAAACAGTAGCCCTTGTATAAGGACTACGATTGACCGTTGTGTGATCTATTCCTAACACGTCACTTAGCCCAAGCTTTTTTTAGGACAAGTTGGGGAACGCTGGGGGTTAAACACTTTGTGGATCACTGCATATTCCTGTAGTGTACACCACAGAAATACAAGGAAAAATAGTTTTACCTTTGCATGGCATTCTGGGGAAAAAACTTTGGGGAATCCTCACAAGCCATACCTCCCTGGACTTCCCTTGAAGTCTACTTTTCAGATATGTCTGGGTTTGATAGGTTTCCCTAAATGGTTCCTGATCCCATCACTAATTAGTACACTCACCTTAGTTATCATTATTGCCACAATACATTTTGGGACCTTCCCTGTTGCGGGTACTTGGCCTACTCACACAAGTGAGGTACCATTTGTATCAGGATACTTGGGAAAGTACTGGGTGGAAGGAAGTTTGTGGCTTCCAACAGATTCCAGACCTTTGCATCACTGAAATGTGTTAGATACATTTTGAGGTTTGCAAAGGATTCTGGGTGACAGAACCTGGTGAGAGCCCCACAAGTCACCCCATTCTAGATTTCCCTACTTGTTTAGTTTTTAAAAATATAAAGGTTTTCTAGGTTTCCCTATGTGCCGGGTGAGCTACAGCCCAAAATCCACAGCTAGGCATTTTGAAAAAAAAGAGTCAGTTTTCATTGGAAAAATGTTATGTGTCTACGTAGTGTTTTGGGGCATTTCCTGTTATGTCATTACCAATTGTCTTTCTCTACATTTGTGCCTTCCAATTGTAAGACAGTGTGTAAGAAAGGAGTCATTTAAAGAAATGCCCTGTAATTCACATGCTAATATGGGTACCTCCAAATTCAGAGATGTGCAAATAACCACTGCTTCTAAACTCCATATCCTGTGCCTATTTTGGAAATAACTAGATTTCCTTGATATCTATTTTCACTCTTTATATTTTACCAAATGAAGTGCTGTATGCCTGGTATACAATGAAAACCCATTGCAAGGTGCAGCTCATTTATTGGCTCCGGGTACCTTGGGTTCTTGATGAAACTACAAGCCCTATATCTCCTCACAATCAAAAGGGTCCAGCAGATGTAATTTTGTATTGCTTTCAAAAATCTGCCATAGTTGGAAACAATTATGGAAGAAAACGTAGACAGAAATGGCTGTTTTTTTTCAACTCAATTTCAATATTTTTATATTTCAACTGTTACTTTCTAGGTAAAAACCTTGAAGGATATACACATGTCCCCTTACTGAATTTAGAATTTTGTCTACGTTTCAGAAATGTTTAGCTGTCCTGGATCCATCATTGGTTTCACACCCATTTCTGTCACTAACTGGAAGGAGACTGAAAGCACATTAACTAAAAATAAATGGGGTCTGTCCCAGTAAAATGCCAAAACTGTGCTACAAAATTATTTTTTTCCTGATTCAAGTGTGTCTGTTCTTGAAAGCTGAGATGATGGTGATTTTATCACCACAATCCCTTTGCGTGGAAAAAACAGGTGCTTTCTTCTGGAGCACTTTTTTTCAAATTTGCCCCCAAAACATTTTTAACTGTATTTTGGCTAATTTATCAGTCTCCTCTAGGGGAACCCACAAACTCTCTGTACCTTTAGAATCCCTATGATGTTGGAAAAAAGGACGCCAATTTGATGTGGATAGCTTATGTGGACAAAAAGGTTTGGGGGCCTTGGATCAAACTACCCCAAATAGCCGAAAAGGGCTCAGCACAGGGGTGGAAAAGACCCAGAAGCTCAGCGGTTAAACATGTCTCAGGTATGTCACTGCAGCCTGTGTGTGTAGTTTTAAACTGCCATTTTCACTTAGCAAAATACACTTTTTGTGAAGACCAAACCTTCCTTTTGAATTCATAGAAGTCACATCTAGTAGACCCTGGACTGTCTGGAGGGCAGGGTGCAGTGTATTTAGAAGGTAGGACATATACTTTTAAGTTGTATATGTTCTGGTAGTGAAACTTCTTACCTTCATTTCTCACTAATGCAAGGCCTACCTCTTGCACAGGATAACATTGGAGTTTCCTTACTACATGTATAAAGGTGTAATTTTTCAAATGGGAGCAGGTACTCAAAATATGTTTACTGTCTTTTGAATTGTAATGAAGAATCTTCTATTAAGGTAAAGTTTGATTTTAATTTAGAATTTTAAAAATGGCACTTTTAGAAAGTTGCCATTTTCTGCCTTAACCATTTAGAGCCTGTAGCCTGTCCCTGGGTCACCTGAATGGGTGTAGCTGACAGTTGGGCTTTGTGTATCCCTCCTAGACAACCACACAGATTGGAGACCTCGATGGGCCATTACTGGCAGTATAGGAGACCAGAGTTGGGAACAGCCTTAATTATACTTGAATAGACTATATCCTGCCTCCACACAAAGGGTTGTAAGCCCCTGGTAATTATTCTTTAATGACTTTGGAAACAGGAAAGCGAAGACTGGATGCCTGAGGACTTCGGAGGTAAACCTCTCTAAGCTCCACCCCCACTTTAAAGGCATAATTGGATATAAATCAGGTCCAGGCTGAATTATAATTCTGCTTGAAGAACTGGCAGAATTTAGTAACTTTGCTTTATGCTTGTAATACAGAGTCCCTGCCAAATTGTGCCAATCAATGTGTGGTGGAATTATTATGCTGTTCGATCAGCATGATGTTCATGGAAACAACGTGAAGCTCCATCATATTTAGTAGTCAGTGTTTTTTTGCCATAGTCCTGCTGGTGGTCTTTGCTGTCCATCCCTTCCTGCTTGTTGATGACTTCTTTTATATTATATTCTGCACAAATCTCTTTTATTATTTGTTTCTAATGGCTGCTATTCGAATTTGATTTGAGCCAAATTTGATTAAAATAATTTTTAATCTGTATAGTAGTTTTAAGTCTGGTTTGAGGGAGTTCGATGTTGTGGTGGAGTACTTAATTTGTTCTGCAGGGCATTGTTTTCATCCATACATGCTGATCGTGGAGACATTTTTTCTCCTGTCTTGAAAGACACCATCTTTGTGAGGCAGCAGTCTAGCTATTATGAAGGAGACCTCCCTATCCCTTATAAGAGAAGCTGATGCACAGATGCTCTTTTAGGACTGCTTTTATGCTTTATTCTGCACACATCTGTTTTATTATTTGTTTCTACTAGCTGATGCGTGAATTTCATTTGAGCTGAATTTGATTTAGGTGAATTTTGAGGGATCTTAATTGGTATATTTGTTTTAAGTCTAACTTGAGTGATCATGTTGTTGTGTTCGGACACTAAGGCCCATATTTATACTTTTTTAGCGCCACATTTGCATCATTTTTTGACGCAGAAGAGGCGCCAACTTAAAAAATACAACTGTATTTTGTAAGTTTGCACCGCTTTTGCATTAGAAAGCTGCACAAATGCGGTGCTAAAAAGTATAAATATGGGCCTAAATTTGTTCTACACTATGCTTTTTCCATCTGTGCATACTGATCCTGGAGAATTTTTTTTCCTCCTGTCTCTGAAGCTATCATTTTGTTTTGAGGCAGCATTGTAGCTGGTGAGAAGGGGATGTTCCTATTACTTAAAAGAGAAGCGGATTTGCAGATGTGCCTCTGGTGCTCCAGAGGCATGCATAAGGCAAGTCTATCTGTGCCTGTCTGTGCTTGGCCCGCACCCAGCACCAGCCATGCTGCTCATTTTGGAGCAGCTCAAAGCTCTACAATCAGATATTCCTCTAAAGAATTATGTCTTCTTCAATCTAGGACCAATTGTAGAGGTGTGCCCTTGAAAATAATTGACATCTTGCAACACATCTGTGATCACTGCACAGCTAATCTCCTTTAGGAGGATAATGCTGGTGTGAGCACTCACTCAAGCTTTTCAGAGTAAAAAGGTAGAGAGGTTTGTAGATGAAGAGGCAACTCTTTTGGATGTGTGGTAGCTACATGAAAATGTACTTCATATATTTGAATTACTTTAAAAGGAATAGTTGGATGTTTTATTTCTAATGGAGACCTGGATCTCTGAATTTTCCGCGTCAGATCAAACACTTGCCATACAAGGGGTCTATGGTATATTAAATTTAGATAGAGTTGGCAAGAGGGGTGGGGTGTGGCTAATGCTTTTAAGAGTGTTTTAAATTTGTTCACATTTCAGTTGTCCAAGCTGCAGGGTCCAGAGGTTCGTGGCCTTTGCTTTATGGTATCAGATCAATTTTCCCTATCAGGGATTTTGACTTATTGGTCCAAAGGGTGTGGGGATGGAATGTTGTCCAATTAGCTCCTCTGATTCTCTAATTTGATGGTTTTCGGCGATTTCTATACTCATCTGGATATGGCAGCAGACTCACAAAGTAGGATGCTGATGGAAAAGCTGGCTTCCTGTAATTTAAAGTCATTTATTAGTCACCCTTCATATGCAGGTGGCCACATTCCAAATCAAATATTTTGTATTTGTAAGATCAAATTGAAAGACATAAAACTATTGGCTGGTCTGATAATTTTACTATATACTTTGCCTGGGGTGCCAAGCATGAAGCCCTCCGGGAGATAGGCAAAGATGCCTACCTCATATAGAAATTATCCTAAAGTCAGTGGGTCTAACATCAAGGTGGTCAGTACAACCCTGGCGGTCGGTGTTAAAGCGGCGGGAAGACCGCCAACAGGCGTAATTTTGCAATTACGACCGTGGCGGAAACTGCCAACATAGACAGCCACTTTAACACTATGACTGCCACGGCGGTACAAACAGTGCAGCGGTCACCGCCAACAGACAGGTGGAGGACAAAGTACGGCCCACAGTATCACAACAGGCCAATCCGCCACCTTTTCGGGGGCGGATTCCCTGCGGTTAAAAACACGGTGGAAACAGGATTCCGAAGGGAAAATGCTCACCTCTACACACCCCACGAGGAACTAGGACACCATGGAGCTGGAACTCCAAATTCTCCCTGCGATAGTCTTCCTGCTCCTCTACCAGGAGCACGAACGCCAGCGGCGAAGACCACGTTGAGTACTGCACCTACCACACAGGGGAGGGAGGAGGGAAAAACAGGGACACACACATGCAACACCCCCACTCCCACCCCCACCCTCACCCACCACAACACACACACTAATCCATATTGTTAAATAACAGTTACACCCCCCAACTCACCCGGAAGAATGCAAAGACAAAAGAAATTGAGTGTAACCATTGTAATCTATTAAAATCAAGTAGGCAAAAATACATATATACACCATTAACAAAATATACACCAAGCATAGTAGTCCAGGTAGTGCTCCAATTAAGTCCGTGGAACACTGGGCCCACACGGTATGAGCGAGGCCCACACAAGATCCCCAACCATGACGGAGAGAACACTGCAGGGGCATCAGAGAGCAAGAAAACAGGCACCTCAGGGGGAGGGAAAGGGGGGCCACCTCAGCCGGTTGAGTGCACGACGCCAAATCCACGAGGGGGCCACATGCCCACTGTTCAATCCTGGGGAGTGCAAAGCCACAGTCTCTCAAGTCTCTACAGTGGGTGGGTTGCCCACTGTTCAATCCTGGGGAGTGCAAAGCCACAGTCTCTCAAGTCTCTACAGTGGGTGGGTTGCCCACTGTTCAATCCTGGGGAGTGCAAAGCCACAGTCTCTCAAGTATCTACAGTGGGTGGGTTGCCCACTGTTCAATCCTGGGGAGTGCAAAGCCACAGTCTCTCAAGTCTATACAGTGGGTGGGTTGCCCACTGCTATATCCTGGGGAGTGTAAAACCACAGACTCTCAAGTCTCTACAGAGGGTGGGTTGCCCACTGTTCAATCCTGGGGAGTGCAAAGCCACAGTCTCTCAAGTCTATACAGTGGGTGGGTTGCCCACTGCTATATCCTGGGGAGTGCAAAACCACAGACTCTCAAGTCTCTACAGTGGGTGGGTTGCTCACTGCTATATCCTGGGGAGTGCAAAGCCACAGTCTCTCAAGTGGATGACAGTCTACACTGGTTCTGGAGGGGGCATGGTGCCCAGAGTGCTTCATCCTGTTAAGAACAGAGGTTGCGGATGGATCTCTCCACTGGCTCTGGAGGGGGCATGGTGCCCAGAGTGCTTCATCCTGCTAAGGACTGAGGTAGTGGATGGATCTCTCCACTGGTTCTGGAGGGGGCATGGTGCCCAGAGTGCTTCATCCTGCTAAGGACAGAGGTAGTGGACGGATCTCTCCACTGGTTCTGGGGGGGGCATGGTGCCCAGAGTGCTTCATCCTGCTAAGGACAAGGGTAGTGGATGGATCTCTCTACTGGTTCTGGAGGGGGCATGTTGCCCAGAGTGCTTCATCCTGCTAAGCACAGAGGTAGTGGATGGATCTCTCAACTGGTTCTGGAGGGGGCATGGTGCCCAGAATGCTTCATTCTGCCCGTGACGGACTCAGTAGCGTCAGTGCCCTTGGCGCTCATGGGCCAGCATTGCTTGAGATGGCGGTGCCCTGTTCAGCGGTGCTTGAGACGGCGGTGCCCTGTTCAGCGGTGCTTTGCAGTGACTCAGCTGCTGGCGGTCCTTCATGGCCCAGCGGGGCTTGTGCTGGCAGTCCTTCATGGCCCAGCGCGGCTTGTGCTGGCGGTCCTTCATGGGCCAGCGGGGCTTGTGCTGACGGTCCTCTCTAGCCCAGCTGAGCTTGTGCTGGCGGTCCTCTCTAGCCCAGCAGGGATGACGGCTGTGGCCTCGTGGGCAGCAGGGCTTGTGCTGGCTGTCCTCTCTAGCCCAGCGGGGCTTGTGCAGGCGGTCCTCTCTAGCCCAGCGGATCTTGTGCTTGGGGTTCTCTCTAGCCCAGCGGGGCTTGTGCTGGCGGTCCTCTCTAGCCCAGCGGGGATGATGGCTGTGGCCTCCTGGGCAGCAGGGCTTGTGCTGGTGGTCCTCTCTAGCCCAGCGGGGCTTTTGATGGCAGTCCTTCATGGCCCAGCGGGGCTTGTGCTGGGGGTCCTCTCTAGCCCAGCGGGGATGACGGCTGTGGCCTCCTGGGCAGCAGGGCTTATGCTGGTGGTTCTCTCTAGCCCAGCGGGGCTTGTGCTGGCGGTCCTTCATGGCCCAGCGGGGCTTGTGCTGGTGGTCCTCTCTAGCCGAGCGGGGATGACGGCTGTGGCCTCCTGGGCAGCAGGGCTTGTGCTGGCAGTCCTCTCTAGCCCACAGGGCTTGTGCTGGTGGTCCTCTCTGTCCCAGAGGGGATGACGGCTGTGGCCTCCTGGGCAGCAGGGCTGGGGCTGGCCGTGCCCTCCTGGGCTGCAGGGCTGGTGCTGGCAGTGGCCTCCTGGGCAGCACGGCTGGTGGCGGTGGCCTCCTGGGCAGCTGGGCTGGTGCTGGTGCTGGCGGTGGCCTCCTGGGCAGCTGCGCTGGTGCTGGCGGTGGCCTCCTGGGCAGCTGGGCTGGTGCTGGTGGTGTCCTCCCGGGCAGCGGGGATGATGGCGGTGGCCTCCTGGGCAGCTGGGCTGGTGCTGGCGGTGGCCTCCTGGGCAGCTGGGCTGGTGCTGGCGTTACTTCCTGGGCAGCAGGAATGATGGCGGTCTTCTCCGCTGTGCTGCTCTTCCCAGACTTGCTGAGTTTCTTGTGCCCCTTCCCCACCTTGGAAGCTGTCGCAGCTGACTCCACACTCCCACCTGTACCCTTGGGAGCGGCTTTGGTGGCTGGAGTCTTCCCCCTCTCCTGCTGGGCACTGGCCAACTTCTGATGCTTGACAGGTGGGGGACTGTCTGTGCTGTGGCTCCGTGCCACACTGGCTGCCCTGGTGGCCGGTGCACTCCAGATTCCGGTGACTACAGGCACCACTGGTCCCGGAGATGTTGTGGCTGAGGTGCTAGTTTGGGACCTAGGAGACTGACGGGGTGGGGGAGGTGTGGGAAAGAGATCAAGGTTGGACAGGAAAAGTTTCTTGGAGACACTGTGATGGGTATCTGGAGGGGGTTTGGGAGTGGAGGAAGAGGTTGTGGTTGTAGGAGGTGTTCGTTTGCTGACTTTGGGTGAAGGTGCATGCGCTGGAGGCTGTTGTGAGGTGGATGGCTGTTGGGTGGGTGTGTGCCTGCGTTTGTGTATCTTGGGAGGGGGTGTCACAGACACACTGGGAGAGGACACAGGGGATGTGTGAATGGTAGTGGGGGTGGTGACTGCACGTGAGCGGGGTGTGGTGGTGGGTGTGCTGGTGATGGTAGTAGTGGCTGTAGAGGTAGTGCATGCAGGTGTAAGTGTAGACGAGACTGGGAGGGAGGAGGAAGACGAGGAGGAGGGGGACACAAGGAGGCAGTGGATGTTGGTGTGTCTGCATGTGTGATGCTTGCGTGAGTGCCTGTGGGATGTGTGGTGCTTATGTTTGCCTGAGCTTCCCTTGTGTGTTGACATATGTGCATGCTGGTGTGAAGGTGTGCTTGGGATAGGCTGGGGTACAGGGGATTGGGTCTGGGTGGAGGAAGTTGGAGGGGGGAGGCTAGAGACAGGGACAACGCCTGCCATCAGTGCTGAGGCCAGAGTCTGAAAAGCTCGCTGAAGGGCCACCTGACCAGAATGAATGCCCTTCAGGAATGCATTGGTTTGTTGCAACTGCCTTTCTACACCATGGATGGCATTCAAAATGGTAGACGGCCCAACAGTGAGGGACCTGAGGAGGTCAATGGCCTCCTCACTGAGGGCAGCAGGGTTGACTGGGGCAGGGCCTGTGGTGCCTGGGGCGAAGGTGATGCCCACCCTCCCAGGTCAGCGGGCATGGGGCAAAGGCTGAGGGGCTGCTAGGAGGGCGGTGCTGGAAGGGGGGGGTGGCAGCTGTACCTATAGATGGGGGGGCACAGATGTTGCCATCAGAGGACAAGTCCGTGTCACTGGTCTCAGCTCCTGCCCCTGCTGTGGAGCTCCCCTAGCCCTCCGTCCCACTGGTGAAGTCCGATTCCGTAGTGTGGCCCTCCGTGGCCATGTGGGATGCAGCCCCCTCGTGCTCTGGTACCACTGTCCTCCGCCTGATATTGCTAATGCACACAAGAACAGGGAGACCACAAAGAGGGGGGGACGTCAGAAGAAAGACATGCTGAGTGCATGCATTACCGCTACCGTTGGCGGACACGACAGACACACAAGCCCCCTGCACTACGCCGCGCTCTTGGGCTCCACTGTTCAATTCCTGGGAAATGGCCTACTAGCTATGGATGACATCTGCACACATGGCTGACACAGGGGCATGACTAGGTGTAGTTGGCACTCTACAGAGGTGGGGTGCCGCATGGTCTGCCTTACGGAGGGACCTTGCCTGCGGAACTCGCCCTGGCCTAGGCTAACCTACAGCCCACCCCTCCCACCCAGACCCCTCCACTGCACGGAAAATCAGCAGAATGAGAGTGTACTCACCCCCTTGTGGCTGCTGTGATGCCCTCAAGTGCTCATCCAACTCCGGGTACACCAGGATCCTGAACATCAGGGATGTCATGGTGCGACGGGCACCCATCCCCAGCTGAGCCTCCACCGTCATCTTGCTCCAGCGGCGAATGTCCTCCCATCTTTTCCGGCAGTGGGTGCTCCGTCTGTGGTAGACACCCAGGGTCCGTACGTCCTTGGCGATGGCACGCCAAATATATTTTTTCTGGTGGGCGCTGACCTACATGATTTGTACGGGGGGAAGAGAAACTTATTACCAACTGCACCGTCACAGTCATTGGCCCCCATCCCTACCCTTGGCATGTGGCACATGCACTCATCATAATTTCATGCACGCCGCACTCTCCCCCCTTCCTTCTTACATCCACCCCTCTCCACACAGGCATAGCCCATACAGCATGCTCCCAGTGTACTTACCTGTTTGTCTGGAGGACCGTAGAGTAGCGTGTGCTGGGGGAGGACCCCATCCACGAGTTTCTCCAACTCCTCTGATGTGAAGGCAGGGGCCCTTTCCCCAGACACCCGAGCCATTGTCTCTTCCAGACCGAGGTCACAGCAGCACTTGCAGTGTAGATCCTCTCCTGTCAAAGATCGGGTATCGAGTGATTGAAGTGATAAAAAATGGCGGTCAGGTCCGCAGTGGTGGGTACTGTCACCGCTGGCGTACATCGTCATTGGCTCCTGGGACCCAATGTTAACCAATGCAGCATTGTGCCGCGGTCTTCAACCGCCTACCGCGACGGTGTACAACGCCAGCGCAGTTAACTCACATCCCATTGCCCCACTTTAGAGGTCAGGCAGCCGCCATTTCAGGGACCCACATGGCTTCATTTTCAACTGTGTCACACATACCTAGGCCTAGACTCAACACACATACAGGCCACTTTTTAGATTATGATTGGTGTTCTGTGTAAGCTGGGGGTAGGAACCTCTGAGTAGTTTGACTCTGTGCTCGCTGTTGTCCTTCATAGGCACCGTCCGCTGAGACATGTGAGGAGATGGCGGCATCCTCTGACGTACCTACCGTTGGTGGACCTGTCGACAATGGGGGAACGATATGTGATCATCACATACAGGCTTGACCGTGCCACAATCCAGGAACTGTGTACCCAGTTGGACCCAGACCTGATGTCAACTATCCGCCATCCCACAGGAATCCCCCCTCAAGTGCAGGTGCTGTCAGTGCTCCATTTCCTTGCAAATGGGTCATTTCAAGCAACAGTGGCCATAGCATCTGGGATTTCCCAGCCTATGTTTTCCAATGTGTTGTCAAGAGTGTTGTCTGCCCTGCTGAAACACATGCAGAGCTACATCATTTTCCCTCAGGTGAAGGATTTGCCTACAGTGAAAGGTGATTTCTATGCCCTGGGACATATCTTCAACATCATAGGTGCCATTGATGGGACACATGTGGCTTTGGTCCCCCCCAACAGGAGTGAACAGGTGTACAGAAACTGGAAGAGTCATCATTCGATGAATGTACAGATGGTATGTTTGGCCGACCAGTACATCTCCCATGTGAATGCCAAGTTCCCTGGCTCAGTGCATGACGTCTACATCCTGCCGAATAGCAGCATCCCTTATGTGATGGGTCAACTCCAGAGGCACCGTGTGTGGCTATTAGGTGAGCACCTGGAAGCTAGTCAGTGAGCATGGTTGTCTGGGTCTGGGGATATCCCTTCAGGTTAGTGTGTGTCTAACAGTTGTCCCTCGCCATTTGCAGGTGACTCTGGTTACCCCAACCTGTCATGGCTACTGACCCCAGTAAGGAATCCCAGGACAAGGGCAGAAGAACGTTACAATGAGGCCCATGGGCGAACTAAGAGGGTGATCGAGCGGACCTTCGGCCTCCTGAAGGCCAGGTTCAGGTGCCTCCATATGACAGGTGGATCCCTATTCTACTCACCAAAGAAGGTGTGCCAGATCATTGTGGCCTGCTGTCTGCTTCACAACTTGGCTTTGCGACGACAGTTGCCTTTTCTGCAGGAGGATGGTCCAGATGGCGGTGTTGTTGCAGCTGTGGAGCCTGTGGACAGTGAAGATGAGGAAGCAGAAGAAGAACACATGGACAACAGGGACTCAGTGATCCAGCACTATTTCCAGTGAAACACAGGGAAGAATACTAACCGGCCTACTGCATGTACTTAAACACTACTACCTCTCTACTGTCTGTCGTCTTCACCCTGCATATGGTCACTGAGTTGTCACTTTCCCTTACGATTTCAAAGATGTGGGTACCACTGTGTGACATCTGCTTTGATTCCTCATGGACTAGAGCTGTGACATAGGTATGTTGACATCACAAATGAAAGAGCTTTTTGCCACAGTAATTGCTAATACAGTATTCCGAAATCACAGACTGACTCCAGATTGTTTTGTGCTTTAAGGGTGTTTATTTTAGTGCTCAAATTGGAGGGGGTAGCACAATGGTGAGGGGTGATGGCGGAGGAATGTCCATGGCAGAGTCCAGTCTATTAGTCTCACAGGTGAATTGCCCAAATGGGCATTGGAAGTGGAGCTAAGGCAGTTTAAGGATGGACAGGGTGACAAAGTGGGACAGTAGGATGACAATCAGGGTGGTCTCATTTCTTGGCGGGGTCCTGGCATCATTCTCTGTCTTTGTCCTGGATCTCAGGGACCGCTTGCGGGGTGGTTCTCCCTCTGCACGGGGTGGGGTGCTGGTGTGGTGGTCCTGTGGCGGTGTCTCCTGTCTACTAGCGCCGGAAGAGGTGGTGGGCAGTTCATCGTCCAGGCTAGTGTCAGGGGCCCCTTATGAGGGTGGTGGTATGTGCTGGCATGCAGGTAGGGTGGGGGATGTAATAGTTAAGATTTGACTTACCAGATTCCATTCCGCCACCTAACCCTGCGAGGCCATCAGGATGCAGAATCCCAAGACCTGCTCCTCCCATGTTGTTAGTTGTGGGGGAGGAGGTGGGGGTACGCCACCAGTCCGCTGAACCGCCAGGTGGTGTCTTGAGACCACGGAACACACCTTCCCCCGTAGGTCGTTCCACCTCTTCCTGATGTACTCCCGATTTCTTGGGTGCTGTCCCACTGTGTTGACCCTGTCCACTATTCTTCGCCATAGCTCCATCTTCCTTGCCATTGAGGTGTCCTGCACCTGTGATCCGAATAGCTGTGGCTCTACCCGGACGATTTCCTCCACCATGACCCTGAGCTTCTCCTTCGAGAACCTGGGGTGTCTTTGCTGTGCCATGGGGTGGTGTAGGTGATGTGTGGGGTGGTGTGTGGGGTGATAAGTGTGCTGATATGTAGTGGTGTGTAGTGTGAGGTGCATGGAAGTTATGTGGGTGATGGTGTTGTGTGCCTGTGGATGCTGGTATTGTTGATGGTGGTGTCTCTCTCTGGCCTTCGTTCGTGATTTTTTGTTGTAGGGGTTTGTGGGTGATGTGGGTGTGTGTGGGTGTGTGTTTTATATTGTATTGGGTGTGTGGGAGTGGTGTGCGTATGTGTATCAGTTATGTGTATATCGAATTGTCCAATGTGGCTGTGTTTTGTAAGTGTGTGTGTATTTTGAGCGCGGCGGTGTGTACCGCCAATGGAATACTGCGGTTGAAAGACTGCCACGTGGATTCGTGTGTTGTGATAGTGTGGGCGTGTTTCTGTTGGAGTGATGGTGGAGGTTTTGTTTTCGCCAGTTCATCACTGACCTTTGGTGTGGCGGACTTGTGTGGGTGTCTGAATTTTGGTGGATTCCGTGCTGTGGGTCATAATAGCTGTGGTGGTTTTCCGCGGCCGCGGCGGTGTGTTGGCGGTCTTCTGCACGGCGGTAAGCAGCTTTTACCGCCAATGTTGTAATGACCGCCCAAGTCTTTTTTAGGAAGTTCTATGCCCTTCCTCAGCAGGGAGACAGAGGCAGATGCTGTATCAGTCAATTCTTGGTTAATAATTATGACGAGCACGTATGGTCCGATGAAGAAGGAAGTCTGGCACCTCTGTCAGATGACTTTCATCTGCCAATAGGTTTAATTTCAAGCTAAAAGATGTATATAAACATCGTAAAAAACTGGAGAAGTTAAGTACAAGTTTCTATCGTATTGAGAACAAAGAACTCTGTAAAAAGACACTGAACAAAAGATCGAGAAAACTCAAGTGACTTTTTCTGCCGAGTGTATCACAGGCTCTAACAAAATCCTAGAGAAATTTTTAAATCCTAAATCATTTTCTTCCCCCATGCTCTCTCTTTGTTTCTAGATGCTTCTGCCAGACTATGTGAGAAGTTGTCTTAGGAATTCTGGTGTGTGTAGATGCTGCAAGAGATTCCTAATACTCCCCTGATGAATCATCTTTGATAGTTTGCTACTATTTCTCATGGAAGACTCAGAACAAGCAATTCAATAGTGTAAAACTGAATCACCAGGTGATCCATGCCCCCTAGAAATTTGATCACCATTTCTAAGACTGTCAAACCATTTTTTAACCATTTATTCAATAGCTATATCCAATACGACATCGTACCAACCAGGTGGAAAAGGGCTAGATTAGTTCCTCTATCAAAAAAGCCTTCAGCAGATCGAACTATGCTGAACAAATTTAGGCCCATTTCATAGTACCAGCCTTGTAGAAGATGTTGCAGGAACTAATTAATAAGCAGATTTCCAAATATTTGGAACAAGGTCAGTTGTTGCATTAATCTCAATCAGGCTACCGTCCATGAATCAGTACCGAATCAGCATGAGTAGAAGTGATTGATTCCATCAAACTGGTTGTGGATCAAGGTAAAGAGGCCAGGTTAATATTATTCAACATATCCGTGGCCTTTGACATGGTGTCCCAATCAATCCTACTTACTGCACTCAACCGAAGATGGATCACGATTCAGGACATAGAAATCAGGAATAGAATACTTGGTCTTGAGAAAGTGTGATGTTGAATTCTGAAGAAACATTTATAGATTTTTATCATTGAGCTGCTTATGAGAACACTGACAATTGGACAATTAGTTTGAAAAATGAAGAAACAGCACATCTTTTAGGTTATATGACGTGCAATGGTGAAAAAGCCAATGGACATGATGTTACATTGGTGTCTATTCAATGAGCCCCGAAGAAGTCCTCTTGGGCAAAATGCATTGGCTACATCACAATGGGCTACATTAAAAGTAAAGAAGAAAAAAGAATAGTTTTAAATGGAAGTACTATGAAATAATGGAACCAAAGTATTGACAAATCATGGTGGGAGTCTGTGCATTACAATGTTTCATTTTGAATGGGCATTTGTTTCTCAATTGAAATATTAATAGTTTTTTGGTGCTGAGCCATATCTTCATCTTAAATTAATGCATGCAGGGGGCGCATATGTCCCCCAGCCTCGGGTACCCATATCTCCCCAGGACTAAACATAAAATTAATGTGGGGGCCCACATGGCCCCCTGGCAGCTCTAGGGACCGTTACCTTCTCAGGGCATAAATAAATCAATGTAGGGGTTTGTCGCAGACCCACGGCCCCAGGGACCACTGCCTCCCGGGGCTAAAAGTACTACAATGGAGCGTCCCCCTTCATGGTACAATTTAATGACCTAGGGACCTGCACTCCCCCAGAGCCGGCTCCTGCCACCTCCCAAGGTGCTCACCCTTGGGAGGTAGCTGTTTGCTTTTGCTTGGTGGGAGCTGACAGCTTCCATCAAGCAAATACAAACATAACTCTGCTTTCTGCAAGCAGGAACTGTCAAACTGCTCCTGCTTGCAAAAAGCAGAGTTTTTATCTGTTTCGCTGCATTCAAACATGTGTGCAGGGAATCCAAGCAGGGAGCTTCTATATAAAGCAGCTCCCTGCTTGTGGGAGCAGTGCTGGCTCCTGCAGGACAAAAGGAGCCAGTTAGGATGAGGGGGGCCTTCAGAATCCCCCTGTGGTCATGTCACTCCCTCTTTCAAGGGTGTCTCCATACAAAAACTTCAAAGTGTCACACTAGCAAGATGTTTTGTCCAAACATTATAGTTAAGTTTTGTAAAAAAAAAAAAACTGAGTCACTTCTGACCTAAAGGTAAAGCTATTGGACTGTCACTCAGTAGGGCGATGGTTCAAATCCTGGTATCTCATGCAGTATGTCTATTTATTTACTAGTGTCTTGACTGTTCCTAGTGAAGGAATAGTTACATCTTTTTGCCATTAAAATGTTTGTATAGAATGGCATATGTATGTCTGGAAAGTACATGTGTCCTAGAGGTTAAGGTCTCAGGCCCTCACGCTGAAGGTTGAGGGTTCCATTATAGGTGTGTCAATAGTCACATTCCTTCCTTAATTTCTTTCCAAATATTTAAGATATATACCAAAATATAATCATACTCTTTTCACTTGACAAATATATTTTTCTTTTCAATTTGTCCTAAAATATCTTATTCTAGGCATATCATTCATCAAAGTCTAGAAAAACTTTCTGGGTAGTTTAAGGAGGTTGTCTGCAAGGCCTGCGGCCAACCTCTGCCACAAGCGGTCCAAGGCCGTGTGTGGCTTGGGGTTGCATTGTTAAAGGGGGTTGGCTGCAAGACCTGGCTGAAGGCCACGACCTTTGCCAACTCCTGCCACGCATGGCCAAAGGCTGCGCACAGTGCTGGGTTGTGTTGTTATATGGACTCGGCCGCAGAGCCTGGTCACAGGGCAGGCCCTGTGCCCAACCCCCACTGCATATGGCCAAAGGCCGAGCGTGGCACAGAATTGGGTGGTTCTAGTGGGTTGGCCACAGGGCCTGGGCAGGCAGTGCTGTGCTGTGGTTGGGTTAACATATAGTAATAAAAATTAGTTTAAGATAAAAAAATACAATAAATCCCCCGAAAAAACATGTTACAGGGACGCTATGTTACAAAATCAATTTACAACAAAACGTAGAAATTCTGTTAAAAAACAAGGTTACAGGGACGTTATAGTTAGGTTTTGTATTTACTGGTGCTCAACTCTAGAAATTCAGCAGTTATAGTTAGAGATATTTCAAGTAACAATAACTCACGCCCGAAGGTAACTATAACTCATTCCTTATTAAAAAAGTATGGTATACCTGTCCTCATCTTGATTAGGTCTGGTTGGAGTTTTTGGAGTAGTGCTATGTGAAACTCCACGGAGTGCCAGAAAAACTATTTCGTGTTAAGCAGAGTTCCGTGAGTAGCTGAGTTTGGGTAAGTCACACTGTTCATGCTGATTTTCAGTTCCAGGAGTTTCTCCCATGCTGTAAAATCAGCACGAATGGCATCATGCGGATAGCCAGAGGGCACTAACATTTTCTGCATCAGTAGTTTTTCTACTTGAGCGGCAGCTTCCTCAATGTGAGAGGTTGTTTTCTCAACGTGGGCCATAGCAACTTGCTGCGACTGCCCATCTTCAGAAATCCCACTCATTCTCGCCAACATAGCGATTTGTTTCACTCCTACTCAACAACTTAACGTTGGCAAGCCAAGTGAGAGAAATAACTCCGCTCTGCATCGCATTGTGGAGTTTTTTGACACTCCACTCGCGCAGAGTGGGCAAAACTCTGTGAACTCTGCCAGTGGAGCAGCATTTTTCACACACCCCTAGTATTGATGCAATCAAAACTGTAATACCTAAATAATTTCCTTTAGAAATTATAAAAATGAGAGGGATATTATCATAGAAATTATGGTTAGTGCTCTAAAAATCTAAAATGAGGACATATTTTCTGAGTTCTCAAACAGTGACAAAGCATTTTTAAATCACTTGCTATCTTTATGTTTTATTTATCCAGTAGATCACTTAATAATTTGTTACACTGAGTGGAGAGGATGTGACATAATGGCCAGAGGCGCAGACTTCGCAACTAGGGAACCAGGTTTATGTTTCGGCATCAGCTCGGTATTCTGTGATTCTGGGCAAATCACTTTACCTCCCAATGCCAACAACCAAAATAAATGTTCCCTTGTGTAATGCCATCATTACACATGGAGAGAGGAAGAGGGAGGAGGGGGGATAACTATGGAGGAACACTCCGTACTTAGCTCCCTATAATTCAAAGTACACACGAAAGTACGGGGTTCTCTAGAAGCGGACGTCGCAGATATTAGCGTAGTCCTAGGTTGTATGTATTCCTATTTGGAAGGGTAAAGTCAGTGGAATGTCAGTTGGAAATTACCGAGTGGAACAGCGAGGGGTGGGAGGATGGGAATTTCCTTTTACGGACTAGGTGGTCTCACACACTATATAGTGTCATGCTTCATCATTTGACCACCTAGACCCACCCAGGTAGGACAGTGCCACCTGGGCGGACTCAACCTCACTGTTAAAGGAATAGGAGGGAGTGCGTAAATAAACTTGTTTCTGGAAAGATCGGGATCCAGCTAATCTACTGAAAAACTAAAAACACCTAAGCAGACACCTGTGAAGAGCAACAAATTTAATGGTGGTGTCTGTCTGGTGTAGTTAAAAAGGGGGGTTGGGACACCTCTGTGAGGACAAGGACTCACAGGGTCACCTAACTAATTACTAGCCAACATGTTTCTGCCCTCAAAAGTGAGCCAATGAAGGTCTCGGGGCATTCGTCAGGGCCTAGGATCCCTACGTCTCACGTTGGAGGAAAATACTCTATGGGGAAATCAAAGAGTGAGAAAATGAAAAGAGAATGATCTACATTACCCAAGGAATTACCTTGAGGCGGCCCTTTTCTTAGAGGCAGCTAGCCTCTGGCATCCAGGAGGGGGAGTGTCCCCTTATAGTCACACATACATCAAAGGGGACGCTCGCCGTGCGCCTACTTCGTCCTCTCCTTGGACCGCTTGTGACCCTTGTGTAATGCACCTGATGCTCCTGTAAGGCATTCCAATACCTTCAGATCAAGTCTGTGTTATATACAACTGCAAAAAAACTAAAAATTCAGTGTTTTGCACACTTCTGTCATTAGGCTATACTTGGGCTATATGTGGAATACTTGTGCTACATTTGGGCTTTTTTTCTGTTTCTCTCTGGCCATCTTAGAGGCTTCTTTGTTATGAAGCTCCCTAATTTCCTTATTTACTGTAGTATCCTCAGAAGAAAATGTTTTCAGTTTTCACTTCGATTCCATCAAGATGGCATTCAGATGTGCCACATTTTTGGCATAAATTCAGAATGTTAGCACTATAGTTGCTCATTAGAACACTGTAAGCTGCTGATCACCAGGGAGTTAACTGGCGGTCTGCTGCTAGTGTTGAAAGTGCATGTTTCATTCTGCATGTCATAATGTTTTAATGAAATAGAAGAGATAGGAATTTGAATAATGGAAAACTCACCTAAAACATGTCATCATTTTTCTTTCTACAGCATTAACCACAATTTCTATAACAAAATGAACCCCCTCCATCTGTTTCTTTCTAAATTAAATGTTTTAAGTTTTACCAGTTTGATTCAATTAAGATGGCTTCAGGTGTGCCACACATTTTGTCATAAATAAGACTGTTCGTGCACAAGTTGTTCTTTAGAGCACTATGGAAGGCTGCAGTAGAACTCAAGGGAATCAACTGACTGGCTGCTCCTGTTGGAAGTACATGGTTTACTAAGAATGTCAGAGTTTATTACCATACGGCTGAGAAGGATAGTGGGAATTTGCAGAAAACATGCTCTTGGTTTAGCTTCTGGAGCACCTTACATTGCCTCCATGGGAAAATCATGAGAAAACAGTTTTCTCTCAAACATGATTATTCAAATCCCAGCAGAAGGCTTTTTCACAGGGTAAATGTACCTAAGAACACACCACAAGTACCTTCAGCATATGATTTATATTGGAAGAAAAATGTGTTATCACTCCTTTTTGTGACCCTCAAAACATGCCATTCACTACAATGCACTACAGTGCATTTCAATGGGGTTCTATCATGCACATTGGTCCCAAGATGGCTGTCAGCACTTCCTGGTTAAAGTGCTGGCAGCCAATCAGATCTCACCATGAGATCTGTGCTTAGGCCCTGCCCAGGCATGCAAACTGGCTTTCTTGAAATATCTCAAAAACTACTGAATGGATTTACACCAAATAACAACAGGGCATTTCCTGGACCAAGAGCTCCCTTTCTGCTACGTTTGGTGTAATTCTGTTCAGCGGTTTGGGCTACATTTATGTCTAAAAGCGCTATAGGTATGAACGTGGGATACAAAAAATTTTTCACTTGATGAATCACCATGCACAACAAGACCTAAGTTGACACTTTTTTTGAAAAAGTTTCATGAAGATTCTTTAAATGGTGCCAAAGATATAACAAGGTCAAAAAAAGGCTTGGCTTTTCCTTTGAAAACTAGATCTAAAGGCTGTGTGTGGTGCGTAGTTGGGTGGTGGCCAGGCTCTGTGGCTAACCGCCTCTGCGCATAGCAGAAGGTTGTGATGGTGCAGGGTTGGGTGGCTATAGTGGGTTGGGTGGCTATAGGGGGTTGGCCACAGGGCCTGGCCATAGACAAGGCCCTGCAGCCAACCTCCGCTGTGCCATGTGGTCCCCCTACAGCCCCAGGGATCACCATCTCACTGGGGAAAATAGAATAGAAGGGGGGGTGCTCAGCCCCCCTCCTGGAGCAATTTAGAGCCCTGGGAACCGCCACCACTCTGGACCGGCTTCTCCTACCTCCCGAGGTGCCCACCCTAGGGAGGTAACTGTTTGCTTTTGCTTGGTGGGAGTTGACAGCTCCCATCAAGCAAAGCAAACATAACTCTGCTTTCAGCAAAGCTGGAGATATCAAATAGCTCCTGCTTGCTGAAAGCGGAGTTTTCATCTCTTACCCTGCCTGCTGTCGTGAGGGCAGGGCAAGAGAAGAGAACATTGCTCCCACAAGCAGTGAGATGCTGTTCAAAGCAGCTCATTGCATGCAGGAAAAATGGCATCTCCTACAGTAGATGGGAGCTGGCTAGGAGCACAGGGGCCTTGCGGCTCCCCCCGTTCTCAAGAAGATAAATATAAAAATATATTTTCTTTTGGTCTGCTGTTCGAATATCTTACAGGTGAGAGACATGTGACTATTAATCCCAGAATGCAATATAAATAGTGTGATGGCAGGAAGGAACAGACGATACCACTTGAGAAAGACATGGTTGTCGAAACGTGTTGTGGGGTCTGAAAATCTGTCTGAATAAATGAAGCTGTCATGGAGCCCCCAGGAGTGCAGTGCCTTTTTTGTGTGATGAAATTAAGCCTATTTGGGGTAAATTTGTCCAGTACTTTTGGAGATAATAAGAAGCTTGTGCAGTGAAATGCACAGCTCTGATTGGCTGCCAACACTTCAAACCATGAAGTGTTGGCAGCCATTTTGGGACACAGCTTTAGGAGAGTCCCACTAAAAAAGTAGACTCACCTTGAACCCTTAGATCTAGTGCTGGGGTCCCAGAGTAACCCCCTGGAGCTAAAAAGGAGTTAAAAAAAAAGTTCACCATTATTCAGAGCGTTTCTGGTGAATTTGTTTAAAAAAAATGAAATGTGGGCCCCCCAGCTTCTTTATTCTGAAGCCCCTGGTGGCCCAAGTACCAGGGGCATTGCTGATTTAATGTGGAGGGGCAGCCCAGCCCTCCAGCAGCCCTAAGGACCATTACCTCCCTGATCTTTATAAAAATATTATGTGGGAGCCACATGCCCCCCCCCATAGCCCCAGGGACCACCAAATCCCCAGGGCTTCAGAAAAATATTGTACGGGGGCTGTGTAGCTCTCCCACAGCCCCGGGGGCCACCACCTACTGGAGCTTTAGGGATATATGGTACGGGACCCCCATGCAGGCCGGGGACCACCACCTTCCTGGAGCTATAAGAAAAGGAATGAAGGGGGTCCATTTCAGACCCAAAAGCCCTGGGGACCACCACCACCCCAGGGCTGTGTAACATTGGAGTGGGGCACCCTCTAGGATCCAATAATGGCCCTGGGGATCATCACCTCCCAGGGCCAGGTCCTGCTATGTCCCAGGGTGCCCATCCTCGAGACATAGATGTTTGCTTTTGCTTGGTGGGTGCTGATAGCTCCCACCAAGCAAAAGCAAGCAAAGTCTGCTTTCTGACAGCGGGGTTTTCATCTGTCTTTCCTGCATGCCAATATGTGTTCAGACAAGACAAATAAAAACATTGTTATTAAAAGCAGCTCCCTGCTTCTGGGAGCAATGCCTGCTCTAGAAGGATGTGAGGAGCTGGCTAGGACAGTGGGGGCCTTGAGGCCCCCCCATAGTTTTGTCAATCTCTCTCTCTCTTCCATCCCATAATTGGATGGGAAAGAGAGAGAGATTGCCATTGCATGGTCTCTCCATGCAATGACTTCAAAGGTGTGTGGTATGAATGTTATAGTTACATTTTTAAGCAAAGCAGGACAGAATCTCCTCTAACCTACTGGTAAAGCTCTTGGACTGTTGCTCAGTAGGTTGGCAGTTCAAAACCTAGTATCTCAAGGTAGTGGGTCAGTTTATTTATTAGTGTTTAGACTGTTAAATCTTCCTAGTAATGGATCATTCATGTCTCTTTCCTCTTTAAGTGTGTAGGCTGGTTAAGTTCTCAGACCCTCCCACTGACAGATAAGGGTTCTACTCCGAAATGCATCCGTGATAATTTCCCTTCTTTACTTACTTTTAAACTTCAGAAGGGTAATGTTCATACTGAAAGGTGATCTCATTTTTTTTAATTGACAAATACATTATTATTTTCAATTTGTAGAGAAATATCTCATTCTAAGTATATCATCCATCAAAGTCTTAAAATCTCCCTAACTCTCTCCCTCTATTTCTCTCTCTCTCTCTATTTCAATCTCTTTCTCCCACTCAAACACACGCTCAGTCCATTATATACCCACTCATAGACTCACTCAGACACTGATGCACCCACTCGTAGACCCACTCAGACTCTCACACACCCACTCACAGATCCACTGACATCCTCATGTACCCACTCAGCAACCTGCTCACACAAAAATGCCCCCACTAAGACACTGATGCACACACTGTCACACCCAGACAGAGACTCTCACAAATACTCTCATCCACAGATACACCCTCTCACGCCTATTCTTATAACCAGAGAGTCAGGCTGCGGCCAAGTTCCATTGCGCATGGCAAAACGGCCATGAGCAGTGTAGGGTTGGGTGCTTAGGGTGGGGCTGGACACAATGACTGGCTGCAGGCCAGGCCTTGCGGGCAAGCCCTGCTGCACATAGGTGAAGGCTGTTTATGGTGCAAACTTGGGTAATCACTGTGTTTGCCAGTGGTTAGAATAATGTAAAGTAATGAAAATTACTATACATTAAAAAAAAACATAGAAACTTACTGAAAAAAACATAGGTTACAGGGATGTTGTAGTTAGGAAATAGAATTTTTGAACAAAAAATAGAAATTCACTGAAAAAAACAAAAGTTACAGGGACGTTATGTTTAGGTTCACATTTTAAGCGTACAAAACCATACAAATTCACCTGTCATAGTTCGAGTTATCCCAAGTAACTATAACTTGTGACACAAGATAACTATAACTCACACCCTCACCATACACTGCTAGTTACCAATGTATAAATATGTTTTTTCGCCTTTCAACGTTTCAGGAAAGATACCAACATCACGTAAAAGAGCAACAGGATACTCTGGACACTCTGTAACCCTTCTCAGAAAAAACTTGTTCCACCAAAAGAACCCATCTGATGCGTTTTGGCTGTCCAGCAGCCTTGCTCACTAATCAGATACGATCTGGGAGGAAGAGTGAATATTATATAGAGTTTGCTATCTCTGTTCAGGTCAATATACCCTTCGTTCTGGCGTGCAACGGATGCCAGCGACTTTGAATAGAATATATACATGTATCTATAATTTTTCACTGAAAAAAACAAAGGTTACAGTTTGGTTCAGATTTTGCACACACAAAGCCATAGCAATTCAGCAGTTAGTTTTAGTTAGCTCAAGTAACTATAACTAGTGCCCTAACTATAACTCATGCCCCCATAATGCACAGTTTTGTCATCAATAATTTTACAGCAAATTTTGCAGTGATATTGTCAATGATGTCATAGAAGATGTCATGAGGGATGCAATATTTGGGCTAATTAACAGTGCATGGGAAGTGAGTGATAGTTACTTTAGGGCACAGTTATAGTTACTTGAGTTAACCATTACTATAACTGCTGAACCACCAGTCCACCAACCTTTAGCCCGGCAACATGAATGGGGACTACCTTTCTCAAAACTGAGCCACAGGATTTATTGGAGATGGCTGAAAGTATCTTAATTTGTTGAATATTTTCCTTAGCTTTAATCTGTAATGCAGAGGCAGAGTGGTTATGTTCTGTGGTTCTTTTTACACTGTTTCCCTGACTTTGCAGTGGGAAGAAAGATGCCCAGCACACCTCCAATATCTCTTGGGCTCAGTTAGTTTCTCTTTACATTAAATGTAGCCACCAAACTTTAACAGACAGTTCCCATGTGTTGATTGAATGTAGCTTGCTGGTTTTGGATTGTTCATGCTTCATTTATCTGTTGGGAAAAAAAGAAAAAATATGTGTATCATGTACTAAAACTGTGATCTATTGTTGTTGAGGAAACTCTGTCTGCCAAGGAAAAAAAATGGTATGGTTAATTGTTGCAGTTTGTTGAGGTGAAAAAATATTTAGTAATCCTGTTGAAAAAGAGAGAAAGTTAAATGTTTGTTTGGGTTATATTCTGTGGAAAGAAAGTTGTTAGGATTGTCAAAATATATTTATTGAAAACACATCACCTGATGAGTTGGTATTCTGTTACTATATGGTCCCAAACATCATGTGTAGAATTGTACAGGTGTTTGGGTGTTTTGGCCTTCTTCTTTGTTGGATATCTATTTAAGGCTAGAAATAAATTGGTGAAATATTTTCTGCTTTTTGTGTTTCTGTTTTCTTTGTAGTTAGTACTTTTTTGAATTACCTACATATGTACTGATTTACTGCCAATGATAGTCCTTTTTTTGTACTGTTTGTGTTTTCTCTATGGAAATTCTTCCCTCTCACAAGGTATTTATTTTGCTCTTTTATGGTCTAAGGGAAAGAAAAAGAGGTAAGGCAGAGTTAGAATAGTAATTTTGCCTCCAGGTTCTGTTCAGCACCTGCCCTGAGGTAAGTACTCTACGGAGTTAGATTAGTAATTTTGCATCCCAGTCTATGACTAGTGCCTTTCCAGAGGTAAGTACTCAGCAAAATTAGAATAGTAATATTTCCTCGCAGTCACTGTCCAGCACCTTTCCCAAGGTAAGTACTGGAGTTATAATAGTAGGTTCCCCCCCCCCCCAGTAGCCAACCGGCACCTTTCCTAAGTAGGTCATATGATTCAATTAATTCATAATTTTGCTATAATTTTTTTTGGGAAGAAAAAAGTTTGAATGCTAACTTAAATTGTTAGAACAGTAGTAAATGTACCCGAACTGTTGACCTTGAAAATGTCAAAAAAATAAAAAATATTTTTGCATATATATTTGTTCCAGTGATATCATAAGCAAATTAGTAGGGTTTTTAATGTTATGGTTATACTTACTTGTGTAGGTAGACAGCAGTATATGGAAATGGGTGTGCTGAACTCTGCCGGTCTCAGGGGTACACGTGGTCATGTCAGAAGACAGTGTTTGACTGAATACAAAATGGGGGACAGCTGTTTTACATGTCTTTAGAGGGTAGTCAAAAGTTCAAAGTGAAACAAGCATTGAAAAGTACTTTTTCAAGAAATTAAATGGTGACTAAATGCATATTTTATTTATTTGTGAAAAAAAGTGTTTTTAGCCTTTCTCACTGCATGCAACAGACATCTTGGTTGAGGACAAGGGTCATTGCTTATTTTGAAACAAAAGAAAAACAAATGTTTTTATGTTAAAAATGTCAAGTTGCGCTATAAAATGTTGGTACTATGTTGACATGTGTTTTTTATTTTTTATTTAATTTTTGGAAATGTGAAAAGAGTCTGTAAAGGCCTGGCATATTTAGCATTGTGTGCATTGATGTATACTGATATTTTAATGATTTGTGAAATCTTGTGTTAATTTGCATTGGGTTGTGTTGCCGTATTGTGTTAAAAATGTTTGTGTAGGGCTGCAATGCATTACATGCTTTGTGTTGAGTTGTGTTTGGTTGCGTGGAGATGTGGCACACAAAATAATTTTACTTATAGGAATGTTTTAAAAATAGGGTAAAAAAATATGATGAATATGATTTTATCAAAATCATATTGTTTTATATATATGTTATTTTATTATTGTTGTATAAATAATTATTGCAAGTTTTTCTTAGCCTTTTTAAAATCTTGATCATAGATAGATAATTGATATCTATTAGCATTTTTTTATAGCAATAATATTGCGCAGTAAAGGCTTCTGTAGAAATAATATGCATAGCAATGGTATGTGTAGTAATGGTACTTATAACGTACCCTTATGTAAGTTTGTGGTAAAGACATACATGGTAAAGGTGTATATGCTAATGGTATATGCATGGCAAAGACTACATCGTAAAAGCATGTGTGGTAAATGCATGCATGGTTGTGTGATGTAACCAAAGGGGGCTATGCCTTTTTTTACTAATTATTTCACTTGTTCCCTATCAGTTTAGTGTGCTTGATGATATTTGTAGGATGAATGTACAATGTTATGTTATGATTATATATGCATTTTTTCCATTTCCCCAAACCTCCTTGCCTCCTGAAGAATTTTTTCATAGTCCCTAGTGAGGCACCAGCAATTACCTTTTTACATTATTCAACTTTTCCCTGCACCTTCTGTCTACCATAAGTCTCTTAGGCAATTGGCACACACCAGCATTCATTCTTTAAGGATTATTCCATCATTTCCTGCACCTCCTGCATGCCATAGGCCATAGACGCACACCAGCATTAATATTTTAAGGATTATTTCATTTCCCCTGCACTCCTTGCCTGCCATAGGCACACACCAGCATACATTTTTGAAGTATTAATCCTTTTCCCCTGCACCCCTGCCTTAGGCATATACCAGCATTATTATTTTTTAAGGATTATTCAAACTGCCCCTGCACTCCCCGCCTGCCATAGTTCTCTTAGGCCATAGGTACACCCAAGCAAAACATTTTAAGGATTATTCAATTTTCCCTTGCACCCCCTGCCTGCAACAGGTGTCTAGAGGCGCATAAACCTTTAAATGTGTATGTTGTTATTGAAATATTATGTTATAGTTTGGATTGGATTGGAAAGGATACACTATTATTAATTATCTGTGATAAACTCACTAAATTATATTGTTTCTATGGATAATTCAAACTGCAAAAAATGCCATGTTTCACTGAGTGTTTTTCTTGCTTATTTGCTTTGGGTACACAAGAGACATCAGTCACAGTACTACCAGACAGAGGCAAGCCCAAAGTGACACCATACCACCTGAGTCCTCCCACTGCTTTCCCTTGAGCAGCTGCCAATTGACATAGCTTGAAGATGGCACCAAAGAAAGGTTTTCCTGCAAAGAAAGTGGCTAGTGAGCAGGAGAAGAAGGAGCTTGCCACCACTGGCCTGCCATCCTCAACCTTTTTCAGGTAATGTGATGTGCCTGTTGCACTGTCCTCTGGGGAGCAAAAAACTGGGAGCAGCATTCACAAATCAACGGCACCACCCCAACCTAAGCCCAAGTCTATCTCTCTCAGCGACACAGCCACTACAGTCACAGTGATGAGCAGTGAGTCTGAATTGGACTTGCCTCAGCTACAAACTGCCCATTTGTCGCAGGAAACTGAGCAAAGTGGACAAGAGGAGCCGCAGTCAGCAACAGTTCTCCCGAAAGTAAAAGCAGAACAGGAGGTTGAACTTTCTGTTGAGCAAGATATAGCTCTCAAACCACTGACTTCACAATCTCTAGCAAGATAAAGAAATGCTACTCCACCATTTTCTCCAAGGCCCCTCGTGATGATCTGGACATGGATTGCACCCTGGCTGAGTCTGTGACCTGCCACGAGAGACAAGAGTCTAAAAACTGTATAATGTTTTTTATAGTCACACCAACCACTAGCAGAGCCAGCTCAAGTTCCGATGCTGGACCAGATGGAAGAGAGGGATAAGGGGTGGCAGGTCCACATTGCTTGCTTATTGACAATTACTATTACTCACTAGCTACTAGAGCATTGTCATGATTGTGAAACCCCCCCCATGTTACAGCTACACCAGTGGTGGGGTTACTTACGGCATCTTCTATCTGCAACTCAGCAAAAGAACAAATAGGCCCTCATTACAACCCTGGCGGTCGGTGATAAAGTGGCAGTAATACCACCAACAGGCCGGCGGTAATTATCGTCAAATTATGACCATGGTGGTCAGAACTCAGATACACAGCCACTTTACCACACCGACCGCCAGGGCGGATACAATAGCCACCACGGCGGTAGCCGGCAACAGCCACGTGGAAGTCAATGTTCCGCCCACCATATTAAGACCCTGGAAACTGCCACCTTTTCCCGGGCGGTACCAACAACAGCAAAAGCCTGGCAGAAACACTGTACAGAAGGGAAAGGAGTCACCTTTGGAGACACAGGGAAGAACCACGCTGCCATGGAGCCTGAACTTCACATATTCCCGATGATTTTCTACGTCCTGCTCCACCACGAACACCAACAACGGCGAAGATGAACAGGTTGAGTACAGCCACCTAGCACACATGTGAGGGAGGAAGGAAAAACAGAGTGACACATACACACACAACACACACCCCCATCCCCAACACCATATACACAATCAGCTGCATTACTAAAACATATTTACCCCGTACCCCTGAGGAATAATGCAAGGACAACAGGAATATATTAAAGTGAGTGTAATAATAACAACACAGTAGAAATATGAACATGCAATGTAATGGTATATCCATATGTACAGTTCAAGGGACACTGCCCAGTCCATATTGTGGATGGGCCACAGGACCACAGGCCAAAGTCCAAGGCCCCACTTGTCACCTGCACCAACACGGAGAGAACACTGCAGGGGCATCAGTTGAAAAACAGGCAGGCACCTCAGGGGGATGGGGAACGGGGGGGCACCTCAGCCTGCAGATGGAACAACACCACTGGTTCTGGAACGTCAACATGCCCTGTGCTTGGTCCTGGGGAGTGCAAGGCCACAGTCTCTCAAGTGGGTGACTTGCCCACTGGCTCTGGAGGGGGCAACATGCCCTGTGCTTGGTCCTGGTAAGTGCAAGGCCACAGTCTCTCAAGTGGGTGCCTTGCCCTCTGGCTCTGGAGAGGGCATCAGGCCCTGCCTCTGATCCTGGCGAGGCTGGGGTTGGTGGGTGTCTTACCCTCTGGTTATGGAGGGGGCATCGCGCCCTATGCTTCTGATCCTGGGGAGGTTGGGGTTGGTGGGTGTCTTACCCACTGGTTTTGGAGGGGGCATCATGCCCTGTGCTTCTGATCCTGGGGAGGCCGGTGTTGGTGGGTGTCTTACCCACTTGTTCTGAAGGGGGCATCGTGCCCAGTGCTCCTGATCCTGGAGAGTGCAAGGTCACAGTCTTTCAGCTGGGTGTCATACCCACAGGATTTGCAGAGTGCAGGCCGCACAGCAACCCATGGAGGCAGGACTACAGGTGGTGACGGCTGCTCAGTGGTGGTGGTGCTGCTGCTGCAGCCGCTGGTGGAGGGAGGCTCCAGCCCATCCCCTGCAGCCTCAGATGGCTGCCCACTGGTTGTGGTGGTGCTGCTGCTTGTGGGGGGAGGCTTCAGCCCATCCCCTGCAGCTTTGGACAGCTGCCCACTGGTGGTGGTGCTGCTGCTGCAGCCGCTGGTGGTGGTGGGGGGAGGGTGCAGCCCATCCCCTGCAGCCTCGGATGGCTGCCCACTGCTGGTGGTGCTGCTGCTGGTGGTGGTGGTGGGGGGCTCCAGGCCATCCCTTGCAGCCTCAGACGGCTGCCCACTGGTGGTGCTACTGGTGGTGGGGGGAAGCTCCAGCCCATCCCCTGCAGCCGCGGATGACTGCAGAACCAAGGTTAGTGGTGGGTGCTCCGTCTGTGTCCCTGCATCAGGCCCCTTGTCCTTCCTGCCTGCTGGTGCTGGCTCCTTGTTTTTCCTGGCAACAGCTAGGACAGGCACCTGGCCCTTCCGGGCAGCAGCTGGGGATGGCTCCTTGCCCTTCCGGGCAGCAGGTGGGACAGGCACCCCTTCCTTGAGGCTGCCTGGTGCCCTGGAACTTTACCCACCATGAATGGGTGTGGAGACTACTGGGCCCATGGACTGGGTGGCTGAGGTGCTTGCCTGGGTTTTTGCCACCATGGCCAGACGTGAACGATGGGGGAAGGGATAGGGAAGAGGTCAATGCTGGAGAGGAAAAGGTTCTTAGGGACATTGGGGCGGGAAGAGGGAGATGGTTTGGGAGTGGAGGAAGAGGGAGAGGTTGTAGGAGGTGTCAGCCTGCTGTGTTTGGGTACAGGTGCATGGGCAGGATGCTGTTGTGAGGTGGATGGCTGTTGGGTGTTTGAGTGCTTGTGTTTGTGTACTTTGGGAGGAGGGGGCACAGACATATTGGGAGAGGACACAGGCGACATGTGTATTGATGTCGGGTGGTGACTGCCAGTGAGGGGTGTGTACCGATAGGTGTGCTGGTGATGGTGGTAGTGGATGAGGATGTAGTGCATGCAGGTGTGAGTAGAGATGCATCTGGGAGGGAGGTGGACAACGAGGAGGGGGCCACAGTGGAGGCAGTAGATGTTGGTATGTCTGCATCTGGATGGTGTTTGTGTGAGTGCCTGTGGGATGAAGTGTGGTGCTTGTGCTTGCCATGTCCACTCTTGGATGTTGTCCTGGGTGCCTGCTCGTCTGCCTGTGTGCTTGGGATAGGTTGGGGATGAGGGGAATGGGATTGGGTGGAAGAAGTTGGAGGGGGGATGGTGGAAACAAGGACAATGGCTGCCATCAGAGAGGAGGCCAGATCCTCAATCGATCTCTGTTGGGGCGCTAAGCCAGTGTGAATGCCCTCCAGAAATGCATTAGTTTATTGCATTTGGGCTGCCAGCCCCTGGATGGCATTCACAATGGTTGATTGCCCTACAGAGATGGATCTCAGGAGGTCAATAGCATCCTCACTCAGGGCATGAGGGCTCACTGGGGCAGGGCCTGAGGTGCCTGGGGCGAAGGGGATGCCCACCCTCCTGGGTAAGCGGGCACGGGCAACTCGATGAGGGGCTGCTGGGAGGGTGGTGCTGGTAGGGGGGGGCATATGTACCTGTAGCTGGGGTGGTCACTGAGGTGTCCACCACCACCAGGGCGCTTCCATCTGAAGAGGTATCAGAGTCTGAACTGTCCCCTCCAGTCTCCGCTGTGGTGCTCCCCTCGCCGTCCCTCCCACTGGTGCTCTCAGAAGCAGTGGACTCTGCCTCCTGGGTCCTGTGGGATGCAGCTCCCTCCGTCGCCGGTGCCTCTATTCCTCCGCCAGATGATGCTAATGCACATAGGGAAAGGGTGACAAAACAAAAAGGGAGAAGAGACAAAGATACACTGGGTCAATGGCTGCTCCATCACCACTGTTGGGGTACACAGCACACTCACAACCAGGGAACAACCCTACACACTATGCATTGCACTACCAGTTATAATGCTAGCCACCAAAACACGGGGAGGGGCACATACCGCCAAATGCAGCACACCTGGGACCCACACAGCCCAGACCAGTTCTGGATGCCTAAGAGCGAGGAAGCAGGATGATCACTACAGAACCCTGGCCAACATGGGACCTACTCTGCAATGTCAGCCCTGGCCTAGGGGCACCCACTGGCACACAATCCCCACCCGGATACCACCCTACCATGCATAAGTTGTAATGATGGGCCCACCATACCCCTTCACATCACGATTTACACACACATGCCCGAGCACACAAGCTGTACGCCGCCCAGGGGACATCCACCCACCCCACCTACACGAGGCCTTCACACACACCACTCCATGCATTCATGCCACATGCATCGTGCTCACAGTGTACTCACCTGTTGGTATGGAGGCCCGTACAGCAGTCCGTACTGGGGTAGGACCCCATCCACCAGTTACTACAACTCCGCTGAGGTAAAGGCATGGGCCCTTTCCCCAGTCACATGAGCCATGGTAGGTTCCAGACACAGATCACAGCAGCACTTGCTGTGTAGGTTCTCTCCTATGGAAGGTCAGGTAGCAAATGAGTTATCAGACAGAAAATGGCGGTCACATCTGCGTCACCGCCGGCGTACATCACCATTGACCACTGTACCCCATAGTGCCCAATATTAACCAATGAGGAGTTGCACGGCAGTTCCCGACCGCCTACCGCAACGGCGCACAACGTCAGCGGCTTTACCTCACTTTCACCTGCCCTCCACACAAGACAGGCGGACACCATTTCAGAGGGGGGCAGGGCCTGGATAATACCTGGGTCACAGTTAAAAATTGGATATACAGGAAAAAAACACTTACCCATTACAAATTAACATCATGCATTGTACTGTTGTGGTTCTGATGTTCAGTTTGTGACCCGCTCCTCACTCTTTTGTCCCTTAGATTGCAACCGCTGTGGATGACTAGGAGATGGAGACACACCCCTGTGTAGAGACCCCTGGTGGACTTGGCAACAATGGAGGACAGGCACATTATCCTCACCTATAAACTGGACAGGACCACAATCACAGAGCTGTGTGCCCAAGTGGAGCCTGACCTGATATCTGCTATCCGTCACCCCACTGGGATCCCCCTCTTGTGCAAGTCCTATCTGTGCTCCATTTCCTGGCAACTTTCCAAGTGACAGTAGGCTTGGAAGCAGGAATGTCACAGCCAATGTTCTCAATAGTGCTGACAAGAGTCTTGTCTGCCCTGCTTAAACACATGTGCAGCTACATTGTATTCCCCCAGGTGGAGGTTTTGGCCACAGTGAAGGCTGACTTTTATACATTGGGACATATCCCCAACATAATTGGGGCAATTGATGGAACACATAGTGCATTTGCCCCCCCCTAGACAAAATGAACAGGTGTACAGAAATCGAAAGAGTTTCCACTCCATAAATGTCCAGGTGGTGTGCTTGGCAGACCAGTACATCTCTCACGTCAATGCTAAGTATCCTGGGTCGGTGCATGATGTCTTTATCCTGAGAAATAGCAGCATCCCAAATGTGATGGCCCACCTACAGAAGCACTGTGTGTGGCTAATAGGTGAGCCCTGGTTCCTACCCAGTAGATGTTGGTGTATGGGTATGGGATGGGCCATATAGGATAGTGTGTGGCTAAATGTTGTCCCTCGATATTTGCAGGTGACTCAGGTTACCCCAGCCTATCATGGCTACTGACCCCTTTGAGGAATGCCATGACAAGGGCAGAAGAACGTTATAAAGAGGCACATGGGCGAACAAGAAGGATAATCGAATGGACCTTTGGCCTCCTGAAGGCCAGGTTCGGGTGCCTCCATCTAACTGGGGGATCCCTGTGCTACTCACCCAAGAACGTATTCCAGATAATCGGGACATGCTGCATGTTGCACAACCTTGCCTTGAGACACCATGTGCCTTTTCTGCAGGAGGAGGAGGCTGGAGATGGCTGAGTGGCAGCAGTGGATCCTGTGGACACTGAGAATGAGGAGGCAGAGGATGAGGATGAGGACCACAGAACTGCATTGATTTGACAATACTTCCAATGACACACAGGTAAGACAGTGTTACACATTTCATTGTCATTATTTATATTATCTTTGGCACTGTCATGCTGTTATTTCCCACTTCTATGCCCACTCACTGTACCCTTTGGCAACTCATTTTGCCCCACTATCACTCCAGGTGTGATCACTGCAGCCAACTACAGGTCTTTCCTATTTGAACATTACTGTATATTTGAATTGCAATGTTTGAACCTGGTTTAACTAATATATACTAAAATACGTTTGACATACTCCATACTTATATTTTTTTAAAGGGTGTTTATTTAAGTGCTAAGAAGTAGAGGGGCAAGTTCATTGGGACGGGGTAGTGATGGAGGAAAGTCTAGGGTATTGTTCCAGTCTATTGGTAGCACAATTGCATTGTCCATTGGGACATAGGAAGGAGAGCAATTGCAGTTCAAGGAGGACAGGGTGACAGAGTGGGACACAACGGAGACAATCAGAAGAGTCTCATTTCCAGGCGGGGTTCTTGGCAATAGTCTCTGGCTTCTGCCTGTATCACAGGGAACGTTTGCGGGTTGGTTCACCTTCTGCAGGTGGAAGGGTGCTGGTGGTCTGTTGGTCCTGCGGTGTGGCCTCCTGTCCACTAGCGGCAGCGGAGGTGGAAGGCAGTTCAGATGTCTGGCTAGTGGCAGGGGCCCGCTGTTGTGAGGCTGCCTCCCTCATAATGTTGGCGATGTCTGCCATCACCCCTGCTATGGAGACCAGGGTGTTGCTGATGGCCTGAAAGTCCTCCCTGATCCCCTGGTAGCGTCCCTCCTGCAGCCACCTGTTCTCCTGCACGTTGTCCAGGATCTGGCCCAGCGTATCCTGGGAATGTTGGTATGCTCCCAGGATCTCTGCAAGTGCCTCCTGGAGAGTCGGTTCCCTGGGCCTGTCCTCCCTCTGGTGCACATCAGTCCTCCCAGTTTCCCTGTTGTCCTGTGCCTCTGTCCCCTGAACCGTGTGCCCACTGCAATTGACCCCAGGTCCCTGATTGTCTTGGGTATGAGGTGTGCCCTGGGGTCTCTGTAGTGGTGGACACACTGCTGATTGACGTGTCCTGGGGACAGATGTATGGGTACTCTGGGTGGGTGTTGTGGTGGTGTTTCCTGATGGGGTAGGCTCTGTGGTGGTGTGTGACTGGGCCTGGGTAACCAACTGTCCAGAGGTCCCTGTTGGGCAAGGTTGGTCATCCAGATCGAGGCGACCAGAGTTGCTGTCATCACTGTGGGCCTCTTCAGTTGGGGGACTGGATATTGATGGCACCTCTTTGCCGCTGACATTGGCCGGGATAACTTTGGGGATGTAAATGCAGTGTTATTGGTTCTGTGTGTGACATATTGTGCATCAGTGGGTTGCCCTCTTTGTTTGTATTTGCCCTGGCAGCTTTCACTTGTGTACGTTGGTGTATGTTGGGATGATTAGTTCTCTCTAGTGAGCATGCTTTAGTGATAGGTGTCCATGCAGGTCTGTGAGTGGTATTGGGAGGAGTGAGATATGATGGTGGGGGATGTGGGAGGTGGTGGAGTGATGGGAGTGAGGGTGAGGGTAGGCGTATGTGATGGCATGCAGGTAGGGTGGTGATAGTAGTAAAGAGTTGACTTACCAGAGTCCAGTACTTCTGCTACTCCAGCCAGGCCCTCCCTGCCCATGACATTTCGCCAACCATGAACAAAGAAATGCACTATGGTTCAATTTGTACCTGCAGTGTTGGTTGTGCAATGTGTGGCTGCTTCAGTTAATGTAGAGTTTACAAAGTTTCCAATGCTTTGCAAGCCAAACACTCAATGGCCCTCATTTGCACCTTGCGGTAAAAACCACCTACCGCTGCAGTGACGGCCATAATATGACCACAGCTGGATTTCCACAAGAAGAATGGTGGAAATCTGGCTGTGACAATGCCGGAGGATGACGGTACGGTGGCGCTGCTGCCAGCCAGTAGACCATCGCCGGCCATATTATGAGAAATAATATAGCCTGGCGGTGTTCTGCTGGGTGCCGGAGGACCCCCTGGACACAGGCAAGTGGGTGTTCCGACAGGGGAGGGGGTGGGGGTGTTGTGTGTATGTGTGGTTGTGTGTGTATATGTGTGTGTGCGTGCGTGTATGCAGGTGTGTGTTGCGTGTTGTATGTGTGTGCATGTCTGGGGGTGTTGAGGCATGTATGTTGAGTTGTGTGACTGCGTGTCTGCATGTATGTATGAAGGTGTGTAGGAAAGTACCATCTTGCCTGGCATGTTACCTCCGTTTTTACTTGTGTGTCAGTTTGTTTTTGCCTGTCTTACTGGGATCCTGCTAGCCAGGATCCCAGTGCTCATAGTTTGTGGCCTAAATGTATTCCCTGTGTGGTGCCTAACTGTGTCACTGAGACTCTGCTAACCAGAATCGCAGTGCTTATGCTCTCTCTGTCTTTAAAATTGTCACTGCAGGCTATTGACCATTTTTACCAATTCTGATTAAGACACTGGAACACCCTTATAATTCCTAGCATATGGTAAATAGGTACCCAGGGAATTGGGGTTCCAGGAGATCCCTACGGGCTACAGCATTTCTTTTGCCACCCATAGGGAGCTCAAACCATTCTTACACAGAACTGCCACTGCAGCCTCAGTGAAATAACATCCACGTTACTTCACAGCCATTTTACACTGCACTTAAGTAACTTATAAGTCACCTATATGTCTAACCCTCACTTGGTGAAGGTTAGGTGCAAAGCTACTAAGTGTGAGGGCACCCTGGCACTAGCCAAGGTGCCCCCACATAGTTCAGGGCAATATACCTGGACCTTGTGAGTGCAGGGACACCATTACACACGTGCACTACATATAGGTCAATACCTGTATGTAGCTTCACAATGGTAACTCCGAATATGACCATGTAACATGTCTAAGATCATGGAATTGTCCCCCCATGCCAAAACTGGTATTGGGGTGCCAATCCCATGCATCCCCGGGGCTCCAGCATGGACTCCGGGTACTGCCAAACTAGCTCTCTGGGGTTTTCACTGCAGCTACAGCTGCTGCCAACCCACAGACAGGCTTCTGCCCTCCTGGGGTCTGGGCAGCCCAGTCCCAGGAAGGCAGAACAAAGGATTTCCTCTGAGAGAGCGTGTTACACCCTCTCCCTTTGGAAATAGGTGTTAAGGCCTGGGGAAGAGTAGCCTCCCCAAGCCTCTGGAAATGCTTTGAAGGGCAGAGATGGTGCCCTCCTTGCATAAGGTTCAGGGCTCCCCCAGCCCCTGCTCTGGTGTGAAACTGGACAAAGGAAAAGCCCTATCCATCACCACCCCAGGGGTGGTGCCCAGAGATCCTCCAGTGTGTCCCAGACCTCTGCCATCTTGAATGCAGAGGTGTGAGGGCACAATGTAGGCCTCTGAGTGGCCAGTGCCAGCAGATGACATCAGAGACCCCTCCTGATAGATACTTACCTGGTTAGGTGGCCAATCCTCCTCTGAGGGCTATTTAGGGTCTCTCCTGTGGGTTTCTCATCAGATAACGAATGCAAGAGCTCACCAGAGTTCCTCTGCATCTCCCTCTTCAACTTCTGCCAAGGATCGACCACTGACTGCTCCAGGACGCCTGCAAAACCGCAACAAAGTAGCAAGAGAGCTACCAGCAACATTGTAGCGCCTAAACCTGCCAGATTTCTCGACTGTTTCCTGGTGGTGCATGCTCTGAGGGCTGTCTACCTTCACCCTGCACTGGAAGCCAAGAAGAAATCTCCTGTGGGTCAACGGAATCTTCCCCCTGCTAACGCAGGCACTAAACTTCTGCATCACCGTTCCTATGGGTCCCCTCTCATCTTGACGAGCATGGTCCCTGGAACACAGGAGCTAGATCCAAGTGACCCCGACAGTCCAGTGGTCCTTGTGTCCAAATTTGGTGGAGGTAAGTCCTTGCCTCCCCACGACAGAAAGTAATCCTGTGTTCTGCGTGATCTGCAGCTGCTAGGGCTTTTGTGCACTTTTGCAAGGAATCCTTCATGCACAAAATAGCCCAGGACCCCAGCACTCCGTCCTGCACTGCTCAACTCGCTGAGTTAACCACCAACTTTGTGGGACCATCTTTTGTAGTGTGGAGATGACTGTCATGCTCAGATTTCTTCAATGCCTGTTCAAGTGTTTCCGCGGGTGCTGCCTGCTTCTGCGTGGGCTCTCTGTACTGCTGAGCGCCCCCTCTGTCTCCTCCTCCAAGGGGCGACCTCCTGGTCCTTCCTGGGCCCGGGCAGCACCCATTTTCTTCAACAGTGACCTTTGCAGCTAGCAAAGCTTATTTGCAGTCTTTCTGTGTGGAAACATCTCTGCATCCTCCAGCACGCCGTGGGACATCTTCTGTGCAAAGGAGAAGTTCCTTGCGTCTTCCGTTGTTGCAGAATCTTCAGCTTCTTCTACCCACAGGCAGCCCTTTTGCATCTTCATCCATGGTTTAGTGGGCTCTTGCCCCCCCGGACACTTTTGTGACTCTTGGTCTTGGTCTCCTTCCTTTACAGGTCCCCAGGTCCAGGAATCCGTCTTCAGTGCTTTGCAGTCAGTTGTTGTCTTTGCAGAATCTCCTATCACGACTTTAGTGTGTTTCTGGGGAAGTAAGGTAACTTTACTCCTACTTTTCAGGGTCTTGGGGTGGGGTATCTTGGGCACCCTTAGTGTTTTCTTACACCCCCAGTGACCCTCCACACACTACAATAGGCCTGGGGTCCCTAAGTGGTTCGCATTCCATTTTTATAGTATATGGTTTGTGTTGCCCCTAGGCCTTTTGCATCCTACTGTATTCTACAGTGTTTGCACTACTTTTCTAACTGTTTACTTACCTGATTTTGGTTTGTGTTTATATTTTGTGTATTTTACTAACCTCCTGAGGGAGTATATCCTCTGAGATATTTTTGGCACATTGTCACTAAAATAAACTACCTTTATTTTTACTAACTCTGAGCATTGTGATTCTTATGAAATAGTGCTATATGATATAAGTGGTATAGTAGGAGCTTTGCATGTCTCCTAGTTCAGCCAAAGCTGCTCCTCTATAGCTACCTTTATCAGCCTAAGCTGCTAGAACACTACTAATAAGGGATAACTGGACCGGGCACAAGGTGTAAGTACCATCAGGTACCCACTATAAGCCAGGGCAGCCTCCTACAAGGTGTGTGCGGATGTGTGTGTGAATGGATGTATGCATGCGTGGATGAATCTGGGAAATGGTGTGTGTATGCGTGTGTGCAGGTGTGAAGGGAGGGGTGTGTATGGGGGGGGCCTGGAGAGGAAGGGGGTGGGGGAGGGTCTTTGAACGGGGATGTGGGTGGGTAACACCCCTATCAGTGACAGGGAAGGGATTCCCTGTCACTGATAGTCTCTACCACCATGGTTTTCGTGGCAGTAAGGATTGATGTCTTCAGCCCGGCGGCCATTACCGCCATGGCAGTCGAGGTGCCAAACTACCAATGTCACATTAAAGAGGAAACTACAGCCAGCCTGTTGGCAGTATTTTCCTCCATATTACCGCTGACGGCTGGGGTCATAATGACCCCCAATGTGTGTTGTTTTCCCTTCACCCACTCAGTCAGCAGTCACTCCTTTATTCTTTCCTAAGTGCTTCTGTCCCAGCCTACCAAACAAATTGAAATTGGCATGTGACACATTTTTATGGCTATGTGAAGTGTTTTCAAAATATATTTCCTGGGTTCCCATAACATCTATTCAGATATTTGCCTTTAGACTTTCATCTACAATGTGACTGAATAAGCCAATTCTTAGGCACATGATAAATTGATGATCATTGACACCCCTCTATTTTAAAGCAAAAGCTCTACCTATCTGCCTAACCCCTCTGCCTTACTCTGCTTACTCTGCTTTCTTTACTGCCCGGTGAGTGAATTTGTGGAAAGAGTTTGTGGGCGAGGCCAGTGAGTAAATTGGGACTAGTATGTGCCTGATATGATTTTAAGTTTGATGTAAGGGATACTCTTTGAGAAACATGTTAAATACAATCTACATAGCCTGTTCCTTTCCCTGTAGTACAGTGCATCATTTTCCCCACTGTCCACTCAGGGTAGATAGGGTAAATAATATATCCACATTTTATACATGACGTGTGACATACCTTATTTATTCATCTGCCTCTTTGGAGTCAGTTAGAATCCAGGTGAAAGGCATTTGGGAAAGAGCAGGATCATTGGAAAGGAAGGTAGATAATTGTCAACTTCAGCTGCCCTAGCTACAGACAGTAGTAAAATACTCGAAGTACTGTCTAGCATGACTCCTTTACTTTGGCGCAACCACTTGTACTCCATAATGCATAATGTCTTACTCCTAAATTAGAGGTAATTCATTTTTATTTTTCCACCAAAAGTGTCTGTTGAGTTAGTGGGAAAGCCTTTAAAAAAATTACAGTTTTTTAGGTCGAGCCTATGCAGTGCAAGCGCTGTCTCGGTGAGACATGGTGTAATCAGTACAGCGGCTTAAACCTTGCCCATACACTTGTGATAGGTGGGTTCCATTGTCACTCTCGCTATCTTGTTTTTTATTTGTTTATGGCATGGATTTGGCATGCCTCCTTTTGTGTTTATCCCTCCCCGAGCGCAGCGACCTAGTACAATATCCCTCCACTGGTTAGTAGTATAGCATGAGTTTGTGGAACTTCTTTTTTGTTGTTGTTGTGAAAGGGATTAATATGCTTGTGCGTTTTCGTTTGTGTTTTCTTTTCAGTTTGTGTTTTTAAATTTTTTATTTGTGTTACGGTGTGCGTAAATGTATTTGTACAAGCACACGATCACTCGTGACTCTGCTCATGCTTGTTGTTAGGTTGCATTTGTTTTGTTTATTTGGCTGTTGCACCAAAATGTTGTTTCTAACTTCGAGCTCTGTTTTGTTTTCTTTTTTAGTAGCCCGTCCCGTATTTAATTTGCTCCATACATTATTGGATGCATTGGGAAGGGGGGGGACAATGGGTCACAGCTGCAGTGTGGTTTTGCCGTGGTACTTTGTCTCATGCTATTTTTGTTTCAATACACATAAAAGAAAAACCAAAAGAAACAGGGAATGCTGTGTCAGTCCTGCCTGATCTTGGTCTTTCCTTGTGTCCGTGGCTACTAGTCAATTGTCTAAGCAAAGAACTGGTGGCTCTGTGCTTTAAACAGCATGGCGCCAATCAGACAAAGGTCAGACAATGGTTTTTGAGGGCACCTGCAGCCCTGCGGGTCACTCTGAGGTAAACTTGATGCTGTCTATATACACCAGGCAGAGGACGCAAGGGCAGCTGTGTGTCCACTGCCAGAGTCGGGATCCACTGCAAAGGTAGGACACCCCACTGTCAGTCTGATGGTGTGCTTCTGCTTTTCTGCCTACAACTGTAAGCTTCAAACATGCACCTGTCTTTTTCATGTAAACAGTTTGTTCTCCTACAGGAAAAGCTGAGTGCGAATGCATATCGACATCAAAACAAGACTTTTGGGATCTTTCTTTTATGTTAGATTTTTAAAAAGCAGCAGAGCGTGGTGCATTTACCGCTGGAGCTTACCACAGAACGAGGTCCTTGCTGTTTATTTTACAATATCTGATTTGCTTGGATCCGGAAATGCAAATGAGATTATGTGTGGGATACATTTAAATACAGGGCCACAGGCAGGCAAAATCAATTGTAACTTTTGAAGACAATGTTGCTGTTTGTGTTGCGTTTTTTTCTATTTTTTTTTGTCTAGCAGCATGCTTTTGTTTCAAGAGGAGTCTGCATGTTAGAGACTGCATGTGACTCTCCTGATTAAGGCCTGACATACTGCCAGTCACTCTTATTAAATAACTGTACCTTAAGGGTACCTAGATGAGCATGGGGCCTACGAACAACCTGCATTTTATACTCTGGCTGCCTGGCAAGAAGGAAGACTTAGCGTGTCCAATGTGTGTTTTCTCCTTGAACATCAAAGTGTTGTTCTGAGCCTTTAATGATTTGTGATTTGTCACATACAAAATTGCTTTCTCACCCCTTACATTAATATGCTCTTTTTGAAACCCATTGCATGTGTTGAAAAAAGGCTCTGGAGACAAAAAACACAAATTAATAGATTCAAGAGTTTGGCCAAGTGGTTGGGATGCCTGGGATTAAGCAGCATCGTGTCGCAAATACATGAGTTTACTTCCCAGACATGTCACTGGTCTCAAAATGTAAAGTTACACATGTTTGCATAATCCAGAGGTAGCTTCTGTGCATCCTTCTGAGGCAGGCTGCCCCAGTGTTTACAATCAGGGCCACTGGAATTTTGCGATTGTGCAGCTGTGGTGATTTTCGCATATTTAGAGATTTGCCTCTTTTGCCACATAATCCATAATGTGATGCATAATCTGCAGATTTTAACAAAAAAATTGTTTCTAGCTCAAACGGTTCAAAAGTTAATAAAAACGTACTGTTGCATGGCAGAAGGCCCATCACAAAGCTAGACAGGTTACCTTTCTGTTGCATATTGTTATATTTCAGTATTAAATTGGAACTAATGAGGTGCAATCAAGGCTCAGACAGTGTTGCCAAGTTTTAAAATGACTAAATAATGTAGTAATGCTATATCAATATATGCCACATTATGCTGCATAATCTGCTTTTTCTTAATGCATAATTTATTCAGCCCTGTTGCATAATTTGGCCCTCTTGGTCCGCATGATTCCGGTGGGCCTGGTTATTATTCCACCCTTTGCATGAAACTGGCTATTCAGATTCTATCCTCGCAAGGCTTGTTACACGCACACCACATGCTTACTATGAACGCACACAACATATTTCTACATCATACTACAAAAAATACCAGCACGCCACAATAGACTCCATAGCATGCCACTGCACACACTACCATGCCACATATTTACACATTCTTAACCATGTAACACACATTCTCACAGTACATAATTCCAATACAATAAATACAATTTATTTACTACCCACACAGTTCCGCACCACACATTTCCACAACAAATAATACAAATGCAACACATATCTCACTTTCCCCTCTACCAACACTGTCATCTCCTTCCCACACACCAACTTGCCCCCTCTTATCTCCCTCTCACAATGCCACAATACAATAACTCCTCTCATCCGTTCATCACATTATCTATCTCCTATATACTACCCCCTAGCACATACATCCTTCCTATACCTCCTAATGCTGTGCACTGATCCTCCTCTCACACCCCCACTCCTTCCATAAGCCCCTTCCACTTCTCCCTCTATCTCTCTCTTATACTCTCCCTTACCCATCTATCTCGCTCTCTCATTCACTGTCCCCACCTCACAAATATGGTAAACTTCAGACCTTCCCGCACTGTTTCTTTTCTGTCCCTTTTCAATGTTTCCATCCCTCAAACACATACTTTCCTACTCTTCTAAGGGTGTCTTCTACAAACACAAAAGCTACCTCTTTAAGCATCTGTGTCCTGCTCTCCTCTTCTTTCTCTCTTTCTCACACACTATCTCTGTTCATCTCTCTCAATGTCAATAACAACTACCTGCACCAACTACCTATACCACTAATTCTTCCATTCTATCTATTCTCTACAGCGCTCACCACTATCTATTCACTATGCCACATAATTCTACGACACAAATACACTACACAACCCACAATTACAAACCACACAAACAAACAACTTACAATTTCAGTTCAACACACATAATTCCACTGCACTCCGCATACATCCACTACATCACAAAGCACATAGGTAAAGGAAGACATCATTTACAATTCCAATAGCTATAACTCTCACAAAAGCGAGACCTATTGCACTGCAAATGCTTGTTTAATTTGGTGTTATTCTGCCTTAATTCTTTTCTACCAGACAGTTAGTGGTTTTTATGTGGAGCATGTGCGGGGAAATCAACATAATTGGCCATGTAACTCTCCTAATCATAATCACATCAAATTGCAATGTCCCCAGGGCACCAGCAATGTAGTGCTACTGTGCCACCCACTATTACTTTTGAAAAAGTGTTTGTTCAGAGCATTGTTTACAGTTTGACTTTTTTATATGTGTTTTTTTTAATATAGCTACTCCTGCTGGATGACCTCAGACTAAGCAGGAGATGGTGGTCCATCTGTGGTGGCAGAGGCTGGAAAATATCCAGGCCGAATCCCAGCAGCTGGTGATGTTGGAGGAGGAAGAGGGTGAACTGGCTGCCTTGGAATCAGGACTCAGCTCAGCAGCATGACAAGCACCAGCACCAGCCTCCAGCCTCCTGTCCACTATCTTGCCAGCACTGCCACCAGCAGTCAGGGTCCCTGACTACCACTGCTGCCATCCCTTCCTGCTCAGTCAGGATATTCAAGGTTCGTCTCCTGCAGCGGCTCAACCACATTGAAAGCTGGCTAGGGTGCATAGAGCAGCGCCTGGACCAGCTCCATACCTGTATGGCAACGTCTTCTTCTAAGACCTTTTTTGTTTTATTTTATGTTTTGGTCAGAGGGACTTGTTATGGGTGGAGAGGCTGGGGAGGGCGTTGGGACCAGGCTTCAATTTGGACCTTAGTTTGACTTTTTGGGGATGGGCTCTTTGTTTGGGGAGAGGGGTATGCCTGTTGTGGATGGAAGAATGGGTTTTTGTATTTGTTAAAAATAAAAGCGGGATAATATATTTTACTTGATTTATGCCTCAAATGTTTATTTTGGTGTTTTCGTTTACACTGTTCTCTTTTAGTACAGTCTGTTTTCTAAATCTGCTAAAAAGTGTATGTCATTTACTTATACCATTGCACTACTGTCCTCTGCTACTATATATATATTGACCACTGGAGGGTGATTGTCATTTCCTATTTTGCCAAAAAAAAAACTTAGACAACCACAGACATCTTCTTCAGTAGGAGTTATTACGAACTAAACAAGTTAGTTAACTTAAATCCATAGTTCTTCTCTTACCTGAATAGATGAGGTGAGGGAATCGTCTTACTGTAGGGTTTTTCCCAAGGTAGCATCTGAAGGGGGTGGTAGGTAATCGAGTAGCAGGCAAGCACATTAACAGGGAAGAAAGAAAGTGCCACTCCCACCTAGGCGAACTCTAACTGCAGGATTAATCAAAATGTTATCCATCACTGTCAATTAGATAGAAAGAAAACAGTGAGTTATTTGGTCATATTATATCATAACTTTAAAAAGACTAAGACCAGACTACCACAATGACAGTATTTGACACACAACCAAGAAGCAATGATATGATAATAAAAACTAGCAATATCAACTGCTTTTGAGCAATGGTGCAGAGCAAATATTTAAAAACTAAATTTAGCAAATTAGATCATGGAGTCAGGAGAAGCTGTCTCAGAGTCAAGAGTGGTTGGACAAGAATAAGCATTTACGCAACAAACAACACAACTTGCCTTAATGATGATGTTGATGGGGCCGGTGTGGAATATTGTTCATGTAATACAAGTTAATGCAGTGAGTTGGTGTCACTTTCACCACATCCGCACCAGCAAGTGTGTGACACATTTATGATGTAAAATTAAGTCACGCCTCAATAAAGCAGACAGTCCAGGGGAAGAGGGTTAGGAGGCTTGATGGATGGGAAAGGGGATTTGGGGAAAGGTGTGGCAAAGACAAACACTGTGCAAAGAAACCATGACAATATATATCAAGGAGCCAAGCAGCACATCATCATCAATCTGTTGTGGAGGAAACGACGAAGGGATGAGTATGACATAGTTCAGTTAAATGCATTTCAAACAGTCCTTCTACCCCAGAGAGACCCAAGACAGGCTGGTGGAGAAAACTGCCAAATTATGTCCATGGTGGTATTCACAACAGAATACAGTCCATTCCCTACCAACACCGCCAATGCAGTCAGACCACCACAGATGGTGGGAGGCACCTTCAGGCCAGCAGAGACCATGTTCCTGCCAGACAGATTACAAAGTTGCACGTTGCCAAGGTTTTCACTGTGGTCACACCACCACAGAAACCCTGCTGGAAGTATAAGTTGAGACACCCACCTTCAGAAAGCCACACCAATCTGGAGCCACCATGGAACCTGAACTGCACCCCCCCACTGTTCCTGCTCACCCAGCGACTCTTGAACCAGCAATGACAACAACAGCAGCAACCGTGAGTACATACACTTACCTGTCACTGTTGCATAATGGCAAGGTCACGACGCACACACAACATACACATCCTGAATGGGCGGTGAGGGTGACATATACATGTACTCCTACACTGACATGCACATTCACACAAAGCCATATACACACATGCACAGAACCAGGACTCACACCACTGCCAACACACACTACCAAAACCCATACTGAGCCGCAGACACACAGCACCGGCACTGTCAAACGTAACAACACCTACACAACAACCGCAAAACCTCAAACACACTGTAAAAAAGCCACAACTCACACCCTCGTCTGACAATACATATATACAACACAATGTAACAGCACCATTGTACCAAAACATACAATTACACAACCATACGTCACAACACGCAAACACACCACCCAGGAGTTGGGACATATCAATCACCACACACATGAACACACAGTACAACCACACAAGGGCACACCACACTCCAAATCACAACAGCCAACGCAATCAATCCACAGAAATTAACCAAATAGTATGTCCCACATACATACATGCACAACATACCATACCCAGCCATCACTGCAGAAGAAATGCAAAGTATACACTGACACAAGTAGCTCAGACACAAGAGGTAGCACAACCACCACATACACATAACACACTCACACACAATATGAAGCAGACCATAACAACAATGATGAATGAAAGGAAGGACAAAGATAAGAACATTGGAACCAAAAACTGGCTGGCACAGATTTGTGTATAAATAATTTTGAAATTATTTTAGTGTGTATTATGTACAAATATAAAAGACCATAGTGCAGTCTCAAAGTCAAAAGTGCAACATGCACAGCTTGCATGTCAGGCTGTCCCCACCTGGACCCTGACTGCTATGTTACTTCCACGGGTAGGGGCATGAAGAAGGCAGGCAGGCACCTGAGGGACTAGGGGGGAGGTAGTGGGGGTTTGGACCTAGGTTTGGGAAGGGGGCTCTTTAGGTTTGGGAGGTGGCTTAGCGGAGGGCTGGGCCCTTGATTTAGGAGGGGTCGACTTCTTGGCAGGGGGATGGCCATGGATACTTGCAGTGGTCCAGGGGAGGACTTGGAGGCAGTAGAGCTGGACTTGGGGAGGGACATGGGATTGGAGAGGAGCAGGATAAAGGTTAAACTCTGAGAGGAAAAACATCTTAGACACACAGAGACGGTCAAGGCAAAAGGGTTTGGGAGTGGAGGGAGATGGAGTGCTTATAGGAGGTGTTTTGGTGAATGTTTTGGGTGTAGGTGCATGAGATCAATGCTCGTGTGTGCTGGGTGTCTATTGGGTGGGTGAGTGTGGGTGTTTATGTATCTTGGGAGGAGGGGTGGAGAAGCTGGGAGATGCTGTGCTGGATCGGTGACTGTCTGTTGGGGTGGTGACTGCAGGTATGATGGATGTGTTGCATGTGAGTGTGTTGGTGGTTGTGGTGCCTGCGATTGTGGTGACTTAGGCAGATGTCTGTAGGTCTGCTATTGGGTTGACTGTGGGTAGGAGTTGTGGCTGGATCTGTGAATGTTGGAGTGGTGCCTGCTGGTATCTCGAGTGAAGTGTTTGTAAAGGTGGGGGTGGTGGGAGAGTCTGTGCAGGTAGTGGCTGTTGGTGTATCTGCAGGCGGGTGTTGTCTGTGTGCATGCCGGTGGTGGGTCTTGTGGTGCTTGTATTTGACTGTGGTATCCTTGTCTGTTAAGGCGATTGCATGCCTTGTGCTCTGGCTGGGACATAGAAGAGGGGTGGGGGATTGGGTAAAGGAAGATGAGGGGGGACAGAAGACAAAGGGTGACTGGCTGCCATCAGTGTGGAGGCTAGCGCCTGAAAGGATCTCTGTAGGCCAGCCAGTGCACTGCAAATGCCCTCCAGGAACATATTCCTCTGTTGGACTTGACCTGCAAGTCCCTGGATGGGATTCACAATGGTCTACTGACCCACGGAGAGCAGCAGAGCTGACTGGAGCAGGGGCAGAGGTGCCTGAGGTGAAGGAAGCGCCCACTATCCTGGGTTAGTAGGCACAGACAACTGGGTAGGGAGCTACAAGGAGGGCGGTGGTAGTAAGGGGGTGGCAGATAAAGATGGTGCTGGGTTTGTCCCAGATTGGTCCGCCACCACCAGGGAGAGTCCACTGGAGAAGGATTCCGAGGATGATGATGTTCAGGTCCGCCCCGTGGCACTCCCTTTGCCCCTTGGGCCACTGGGTCCCTTGCTGTTGCTGGTCACAAAACTCCAGGTTCCATGCCAGCAGCATCCTCACTCTCCTGTTCCCCATCTACTTCACCTGCCAATTCTGATGCACAAAAATAGAGAGAGAGCGGGAGGGAGGGATAGAGAGGGAGAGAAAGGGTTATGACATTCATCACACACACATATGTAAACTTGCACAATTGTTGGTAAACATCTGCAGGCTAGGCTATCTCTGTTGGCATTACACATATCCTACATCATGCCACATATTGTTAATACTATCCACCCCTTCAGGTCATCTCTCGCACCCACATCAAATTTTGTGTGAGTTTGCACAACTGGATCAATCCATCTGTACTTCTGTAAAGTCATGTATACATGCTACTTGTAGAAGCAGATATATCATGCATATTCTAGATACTATCTCTCCATACTCCTATCACCAATTGGAAGAGCAGGTGAGTGATCCCAAAACATTGGGCATGTCCTGAAACTGCACCTGACCAGTCCATCTCAAATACTAATGTCCCTTGAAAGTGTAGACTACCCAATTCACATCCCACACAGCACATCCCATACATATCACATTGCTGGCTGAACACAAAATATAAATGCCAACAGGGGTACCTGAACTGATCAAGCAACAACAAGTGGCACTCCCAATCAGGTGACAACTGATGTGTAGAACATATATACCTGCAGAACAGCCATGGCATGGCACTCAAACAACCACAGAGGAATATCAGCAAACACCAAACATAGATTCACCACATCACATCATTATTGCATGTCCAGCTACAATGGCCTACATATCACCCATTACATATTAATAGCTAATCACTGAGTGTAGTGTCACAACAACTACACAACAGGCAGCCACTGTAGACATTATAGGCCACCTATCATCCCACCTGACATACAGTCAAAGTTCCTTGACTTGGCAACGTGAGTACACCTACATCAGTCACACCATACCTGACATGTGGTTACATGTTCCTAACTCCAGACTACACAAATGTCACAAGGAAATTACATGTACACATGATTTATACGTGGCCTAACACCGACTGTCAGTGCAGAAAATACATCTTCCATTACACCACATACCTGCTTCTACATAGTGGTACAACCAGAACATCACTTCATGAACACATAAGTGATGCAATACACATTGCTCACCTAACTGGACACATCAGCTAGGCCAAGGGTAGCATCAATTGTCATAATCCACATGGTGTGCCCTCAATTAACCACTGACACATGATGTAGCAGCATATTACTAAGGTCACAAAGGAATTATTAGGCCATTTCAATACATACCGTTGACAACACATATTGTATAATGCTGGCTCTGGCAAATCACTTACATTCTCTATTGTCCACCCACTGGGTCAGAGATGAAATGCCCACATGTCAATCACATGGAAAAGCAATTGTATTACGAATACCCAAAGCATACCCCCAAAGTAGAATGTCCATTAATTGCTAAATCCATATACCCCATTGAATGGAGATACATGGACAACAGAGTTATAACTACAAACACAGATATGTACTGGCCTAGACAGGCCATATCTGTGTTGTACATAAGATGGCAGAGTCACATGGAGTCTAGACCTTTAGCAGTAAAAAGGTAATGTTGGGAGCCTGTACCAAATAAGTTACTCAACCTGTTGCTACAACGGGTGATCAGCACAAATTGGAGTGGTCAGACTCCGTAGAGTCACTGACGGACATATGTAGAGTGATGGTCCGGGATAGGCTAAAAGGGTATGTTGAAAAACTAGCCCACATGCATAGGAAGGGCAGGATGTGCAACACATGTGCCATTGACATTTCCACATGCAGTCAGAATGATGTCATGATACATGGCTTACCCCCCTGCCAGCAGCAACCACTGCAAATCCTTTCACAAGGAAAGGATAATAAACTCCTCAGAGCGCATGTGTGTTTGGCTGGTCGTCTCGGGCCAGGCTGGCCAAACACACATGCGCAGTGGGCTCTCTTTAGCCCGGCACTGCGTTGACTTAGGTCACTTTCAACTGTCCAGAACAGTAGGCCAGGATCCTGACATTTTGGGCTCATGTACTCGATGCATGCTCTTTAATAAGTGCATCATACACCTGATCGACCAGAAATCTATGTCACCCAATGTAGTGTGTAAATGATAGTGCAACATAATGGGACAAACATGAAAAAATGTGGTATTAAGTCTGTATATACGTGGATAGGTCTGTGTAGCTACTCTGAGGTACATAGGCATCTGAAAATAATAGTTACATTTAGTGACATATGTATCATCAGTGCAGTACTGTACAGTAACCCATATATGTTCACATATATATGTGTCACAACTCCCATCCGACAAACATTCCAGCCAATGTGCTGCAATGACAGTGTCTGATGTGCAGTTCAATGGTCTGTGATGTTTACGTCAGCACTGTTCCGCATCCCCTACACATATTGAGGTGTCTGCAAGTATAAAATGTGCTGCTGTCGTTTGCCAACAACATGACTTAGTGTACTTTTCCTCCTCTTAAATTAGATATCCTGTCATGAGGGAAATGAGACAACCACCAGTGTACGGTCCACTTATAGACGTGGCAACCATGCAGAATAGGCATATCATCCAGACCTATCATATGAATCGGCAGACCATCATGGATCTATGTAGACAGTTAGAGCAAGATCTGATTCCAGCCAATCGCAATCCCTATTCAATACCAGCCATCGTACGAGTGTTGTCAGTGCTGCAGTTCTGGCCCACTGGCTCATTCCAGCATACTGTCACCTTAACAGCAGGAATGTCTCAGCCCATGTTCAGTCAGGTTTCGAGGGAATGTACTGTGTGCTTTCTTGCAACACCTGGACAGGTACATCAGATTTCCCCAAAGTGTCGATATGGCCAATGTGAAGGCTGACCTTTATCAGATGGGACTGATTCCTCATGTGGTAGAGGCCACTGATGGCACCTGTATATCCCTGGTCCCTCCCACTATCAATGAACAGGTGTATAGGAACAAGTAGAACTACCACTCAATCAATGTGCATATGGTGTGTCTTGCAGACCAGTATATTTCCCAAGTGACTGCCAAGTTTTCTGGATCAGTGCATGACTCCTATATTATACGGAACAGCAATGTCCCAAACATGATGGCACGACTACACACCAAGAAGGCCTGGCTGGTTGGTGAGTATGCATTGTTATCATTCTAACGATCATGCGATCTGTCATCACAATCTGCACAATCGCAGTACCTCAATTGGTTTTGTTCTACCATTGTGTTCACAGGTGACTCTGGCTAACCAAACCTTCCTTGGCTGTTGACACCTGTGAGGTACCCAGCCACGCCAGGGGAACTCCATTTCAGTGAGGCCCACGGGAGGACAAGGCTTGTAATAGAGCGTATTTTCGGCCTCCTGAAGGCAAGATTCAGGTACCTTGACCTATCTGGAGATGCCCTCCTATACTCACCCCACAAGGTTTGCTAAATCATCATTGCCTGCTGCATGCTACACAATCTAGCCCTGAGTTGTCGGATACCACTGCTAGCTGATGAGGGTGAGGGAGAGGTACCTGTGCCTGCAAATGGTGATTTGGAAAGTGCTGAAAAGCCAGAGGATGAAGGAGCTGCTGACTGTAGGATGAGCTCATCAAACAGTACTTCCAGTGACAGACAGGTATGTGAGGTGGACCCTTTCATGTCTTTTCAGTGCACATTTAGAAGTGGATTGCTGCCATTGCACCTCCTGACCTTTGGGAAATGTAACGATGTCTAGTGCCTGTGTGTAAGTTGTTGTAGCAGACAGTAGGAATGTTGGTAAAACAGTATTAGTAGTTCTGCCCTAACATGTGCTCTAACAACTGAATCAGACATTCACTTCTCTCATGGACTGACCAGTTTCGAGCTGTTATCATGTATTCTCCTATTGCCAGCTCCTTCCACCCACAGGATGTGGATATCATCTATGGGTCTGCTACTAGGGCCTTCGGGTATACATAGTCAGTAGTCAATTGTTAGAGAGTACAGTTCTGAGAGGTGTTCAGGACAGATAGCTTGTTAACATGATATTAGAAAGGCCCAGAACCTTGTGTTGTGTAGGTCCTATTTAGATGCCCATGATTTGGAGTCAGTCTACAGTAGGCACACAGTTGATTACCTGTACATGTGATTACTGTGTACTCATGCCTTTCATCCTGATGGAACTCTCTGTCTTGCTCTAATTGCAGATGCCTCACCAGTCTATACACTGGTGTCATTTTGGATTTCAAACTCATACTGTGACATCTGTCCAGTGACATAACTGTTGTCATGTGTGTCCTGATGAAGGGGCCTCTGTCTGATGGCCATTACATTGCCGGTTGGAATCAGGGGGCCAATACCAGACTACATTTGGGTTGAAAGACATATGTTGTGGTACTATTAAACACACATATATACTAGCTGTGGCTGAAAGTGATTTATAGTGCATATCAGTTTTGGGAGTAGTCAAATCAAAGTGTACAACACAATAAACAGGTGATGAGTGAAGTCGTGGGAGATGGATTGATCAGAGTAGCTACTACAACAGTTGGTCACACAGGTCTTGAGTCGTTGTCCCATGGGAAAATGGAGTAAGGAGTCAGAACAGTCAACAGGGTGTCTCAAAGGCACAAAAAGATGACAAATCAGGAAAGGTTCACTTTCCAGCAGTGAGTTTGGCCTTGGCATCTGCTGTAGCCGGATATCTGGATGGGCATCCATGTTTTCAAGGGGTTCTTCTGCTACAGAGGGAGGGGTGTCTGAGGCTTGAGGCTCCCCTGACAGGGCCTCCAGTCCACTAGCTGCTGCAGAAGTAGAGGGAAAACATATAACATTGCTAGTGGAAGGGGTCTGATGGTGGGAAGCTATATTGCACAGGGTGGTGTTGATGTCCCTCAGCACCCCTGCTATGAAGGCCATTGTGGCATTGCATGTCTGCCACTGCTGCATGGCCTACTGGTGGTATTCCCTCTGCAGCCTTTGATTTTCTCACAACATGGTGATGGTCTGGCCCATCCTGTCCTGGGAAGATTGGTATGCTCCCAGGACTTAGGAGATGGTATCCTGGTCAGTGGAGCCCCTTGGCTTCCCCATCCTCTGTCCCACAGCATCCCTACCACACCCCCTGGGCCAGAGTGTGCCAACTCCCAGTGTTACTAGGCCCATCATTGTCTGGGGTGTCGAGGTCAAACTCAGAATCCTATACTGTGAGGCACACAACAGTTTGATGAGACCTTGGGAGACAGGTTTAGGGGCTCCTGCTTAGCTGTGATGTCTGAGCAACTGTGGTAGGGGGCTGATGTGGGTAGGGAGAGGCTGGGGGTCGTCAACTGACTAGATGTCCCAGATGGGCCAGGTAGGTCATCACTGTCCAGACATCCAGGGGTGTTGTCCTCACTGGGGCCTTCATCCTGTGGAGGACGGGCAGTGTCTGGTATCCTCACTAGTGTAGCAATGGCAGGGTTACCTGTAGATGGAGTGAGACACAGAGTACTGTTAAGAAAGTATGTTTGGTACCCTCTTTGTGTGATACAGACAATGGCTTAGCATGATTCCCAGCAATGACAATGACAGTTGCTGCACAGCATAGCTTGGTTGTACATAGGAGTCTGTGAAAGGAGTGCCATACTCCATGTTGTGTGCTGTCATCCATGTTTGGTACACATGACACTATAGATGGGTTATTGTGACTATCTGATTCTTGACATGATAAATAGACTGATATCTGGTGTGTAGTCAGGCTTGGTAATAGTGTCATATAATGGCTGAACATTGCCCCATGATGTTCCATAGGGCACAGAGTATGTGGGTATGCAAGGCTCATACTCTTGTCTCTGGATCGTGTTTGCATGCATGGAGTCTGGCATCTCACTTTCCAACCCATGGTCAGTCCATTACAGGCTTGGGGATATGGATCAGTGTCCGTTTTGTGTAGTTACAGGGCTGTTGCTGTGTTTTGCCTTACTTGCCATTGTGGTTGGCCATTGCAATGCTATCATTGCCATATACTGGTCCTCAGTCGTACACTCTAGATGGTGTAGGTTGTTCATTAGTCATGCATGCATGAAATGTGACCTGTGTGCACATGGCAAGTTTTAGCATTAATGGTTTGGTGTATTGTGGGAGTTGTAGTGATAGGATTAGGCTGTGGTATCCCTGCCCTTGCCAAGGGCTGTGTGGGCAGTAGGGCTATGTGGGGTAGTGGCATGCAGGAGAGGGGCATTGGGTGATTAGCAGGTAGGTGCAGTGGGTAAATCAGTGAATTATGGGATATTTGGGTGGTGAGGTAGCATGAAGGACACAACAATTGTGTTACATTGATGACAATGTGCCAAAAATATCTCAGAGGATATACTCCCTTAGTAGGTAAGTAAAATACACAAAATATACACAACAGACCAAATCAGGTAAGTAAAACAGTTGTGCAAACACTGTAGAATACAATAGGACACAACAGGCCTAGGGGCAACACAAACCATATACTAAGAAAGTAGAATGCAGCGAATGGACCCCTAGGCTAGTCTAGTGTGTAGAGGGTCGCTGGGAGTGTAAGAAAACACCAAGGGTGCCCAAGATACCCCACCCCAAGACCCTAGAAAGTAGGAGTAAAGTCTACTATTTCCCCAGAAACACACTAAAGTCATGATAAGGGACTTGCAAAGACCACAACAGACTGCAAAGCACTGAAGACGGATTCCTGGACCTGAGGACCTGCAAAGGAAGGAGACAAAGTCCAAGAGTTGCGAAAGTGTCCGGGGGCGGGGGGCAGGAGCCCACTAAACCCCAGATGAAGGTGCAAAATGGCTGCCTCTGGATGGAAGAAGCTGAAGATTCTGCAACAATGAAAAGAGTTAGGAACTTCTCCTTTGTGCAAAAGATGACCCACAGCGTGCTGGAGGATGCAGAGTTGTTTCCTTGGCAAAATACCACAAACAAGCCTTGCTAGCTGCAAGAGTTGCTGTTAGCAAAAAGGGCGCTGCCCGTCCAGGAAGGACCAGGATGTTGCCACTTTGGAGAGGAGACAGAGGTGGCCCTCAGCAATGTAGAGAGCCCATGCACCAGCAGGACGCACCTGCAGAAGTCCTTGAACACAGGTTCAAGAAGTCTGAACACGCCGGTTGTATGAACACTCCAAAAAGAGAACCCATGACACAGGAGATCAACTCAGGGAGCTGAGCATCGCAGGACAGAGTGATGGGGACCTAGTCTCAATTGTGCATGCAGGATCTAGTGGAAATGTGCACCGAAGCCCTTGTAGCTGCAGTTCATGCGGTGCACAGGATTACTGTCTGGCTAGGGGAGTCAAGGACTTACCTCCTCCAAATTTGGACAGTTGGACCCCTGGACAGTCTGGGTCACTTGGGTCTACCACCTGTGTTCCAGGGCCCACGCTCATCAGGATGAGAGGAGTCCCAGAGTACCAGTGAAGCTGAAGTTTGGTGCTTGTTGAAGCAGAGGGAAGATTCCGTCGACCCAAAGGAGATTTCTTTGTGGCTTCCAGTACAGGGTGAAGGCAGACAGCCCCCAGAGCATGCACCACCAGGAAACAGTCAAGAAAGCCAGCAGGATTAGGCACTACAATGTCGCTGGTAGTCTTCTGGCTACTTTGTTGGAGTTTTGCTGGTGTCCTGGAGCAGTCAGCGGTTGATATTTGCAGGAGTCAAAGAGAGAGGTGCAGAGGAACTCTGGTGAATTCTTGCAAGTCATTATCTGAGGAAAAGCCCACTGGAGAGACCCTAAATAGCCCTCAGAGAAGAATTGGCCACCTAGTCAGGTAAGCACCTATCAGGAGGGATCTCTGACGTCACCTACTGGCATTGGCCACTCAGAGGCCTCCAGAGTGCCCTCACACCTCTGTAAACAAGATGGCAGAGGTCTGGGACACAATGGAAGAGCTATGGGCCACCACCCCAGGTGATGGACAGGTGATGGACAGGGGAGTGGTCACTCCCCTTTCCTTTGTTCAGTTTCACACCAGAGCAGGGACTAGGGGTTCCCTAAACCGGTGTAGACTGGCTTATGCAAGGAAAGCGCCATCTGTGCCCTTCAAAGCATATCCAGAGGCTGGGAGAAGCTACCCCTCCCCAGCCTTTAACACCTATTTCCAAAGAGAGAGGGTGTAACACCCTGCTCTCAGAGAAATGCTTTGTTCTGCCTTCCTGGGACTGGGCTGCCCAGACCTCAGGATGGCAGAACCCTGTCTGTGGGGTGGCAGCAGCGGTAGCTGCAGAGAAAACCCCAGAGAGCTGGGGGTCCATAGTGGAGCCACAGGGATGCATGGAATTGGTCTTCCAATACCAGATTTGGAATGGGGAGATAATTCCATGATCTGAGACATGTTACATTGCCATATTCGTAGTTACCATTGTGAAGCTACATATAGGTATTGACCTATATGTAGTGCACACATGTAATGGTGTCCCCTCACTCACAAATTCCGGGGAAATGGCCCTGAACTATGTGGGGGAACTGTTGCTAGTGCAAGGGTGACCTCACACTTAGTAACTTTGCACCTAACCTTCAGCAAGTGAAGGTTAGACATGTAGGTGACTTATAAGTTACTTAAGTGCAGTGAAAAATGGCAGTGAAATAATGTATGCGTTATTTCACTCAGGCTGCAATGGAAGTCCTGTGTAAAGGTTTGTCTGAGCTCCCTATGGGTGGCAAAAGAAATGCTGCCGCCCATAGGGATCTCTTGGAACCCCAATACCCTGGGTACCTAGGTACCATATTCTAGGGAATTATAAGGGTGTTCCACTATGCCAATTGGAATTGGTAAAAGTGGTCACTAGCCTCTAGTGACACATTTAAAGGCAGAGAGAGCAAAAGCACAGAGGTTCTGATTAGCAGAGCCTCACTGACACAGTTAGGCACTACACAGGCATACCCATTTAGGCCACAAACTATAAGCACTGGGATCCTGGCTAGCAGGGTCTTAGTGAGACAGAAAAAACACACTGACAAATATAGTTTTCACTATGAGCACTGTGGTCCTTGCTAGCAGGATCCCAGTGAGACAGTAAAAACACACTGACATATACTCACAAACAGGCCACAAGTGGGGGTAACAATGCTAGAAAGAGGCTTCCTTCTCACACACCTGTACTCCAAACAGTTGTGGCTCTATCCTGACAATTTCATTCACTATGACTCTCAGCTCATCATCTGTGAATCTTGGGTGCTTTTGGGTGGACATGTTTGTGATTGCGTTTATGGTGTGGGGAGCTGTTGTGTATGAAAGGGTGAAGTGTTGGGTGAATGCTGGGGTATGGGCTGTACGTTGTGTGGGATGGAGGGTTGTAGCAGAATGTTTGTGGTGGTTATGTGTGTATTGTGTTTGTTTATTAGATGTTTGATGCATGTGATGTGTGTGTGCCTATAGTTTCAGGGTGCTCTCTCTTTGTATGTGCCTGCTCTCAGTGTCTCTATCTGGTGTTTTGTTTTCAAAGGATTGTGTGTTCTGTGGGGGTGTGTTCTATAGTGCAGTGTATATGTGTGTCGGATATGTGGATGTGTGTCAGGTGTGTGGTATTCAAACTGTCCAATGTGGAGTTGTATTCTGTCAGTGATGATTTCTGACCATGGTAGCTCGCACCGCCAATGTTTTTCTGCCATGGAAGTACTGCGGTGCTGATTTGAGGATCGTAATCTGGTGGGCGTATTTGGTCAGGCTCAAGGGGCTGGTGTTGGTACAGCCTCTTTAACGTCTTCCAGAATTTCAGAGTTCTGGCTGTTTTTGGCAATCTTCACGGTGTGGGTCGTAATACGGTGGTTGGATGTTTGCCAACATGGCAGTCTTTTGGTGGCCACCACCACGGCGGTCTTGCCTAAAGACTGCCAAGATCGTAATGAGGCCCTATATCTCTAAATGCTATGTCTTCTAAGTTGATGAAATGCAAATTATGGAGGAATTAAGTTAACCCACCGAGTTCTAAAAATTATGATTGTTTAAAGGAAAATGGAAATATATTTCCAAATTGGATGGTGCATCTCTATCCCTGTTTGAATGTCCATCACTCTTGGGTGCCTGACAGAACGCATCCAGTAGGTAAGCTGGAATGTTGAGCTTTCACCAAGTTTTGCTCTTGCAGGAGAGGACTCGGAGAAGGCAAGCTTGTTGAAAAACAGTAGCTGTGTTCCAGAGTAAAGGTGAAGGACAAAAGGAAGCAAGGTAAGCTTCATGAAGAGTCAGGAGTATACCAAGAAGGCTCAGAGCAAGAACATAAAGAGGAGTTTCACCTTTGAGCCAGCAATGCGGCAAATGCAAACTCAGCAGCATTTCCGAAATCACTGCTGCACCTCTCTGCAGTCCACAGAGCTAAGTGAATACTAGGTCTTAGAGTCTTCGCCATCATCATGGTTTCTCTTCATTGTTAATAACTTTCTCCTTCTAGCTGTTAAGGTAGTCCTGCCCTGAGTCCTTCAATTCTCCTCCTCTTGATTTTGAGGAAATCCGTTCCAGTCCCAAACAGAGCCAGGTAGGCCTGGAAAGTAAAATGCACTGCTTTTGAAGAACATATAGAGAAACAGAGTATTTTGTGTAGATTTGTATTTGGTATCTAAAGTGACTGGTCAGGTCTGAGGAAACAGATAAAAGGAGTGGACAATGCAGGTAAATTTCACTAAGTTTGAAAGTCCAATCAGTTTCAGGAAATAATTTCACCCATCAGTCCCCACACATTGCAAATCATCAGAATCAAGTTTACAAATTTGTTGAACTCCCTCCCTTACTCTCAGCCACCATTTTTTATGATGTTAATGTCAAATTCACTGTGCCATTTACAAAGTGGCACAATGCATCCATTGCAAACCCTTGCATACATTATGCCTGCACCAAGTCTAATGTATGGGTGGGCATTCCCCCTTTGGGAGGACCACAAAAATGGCACAATGGAATCTAAGAGATTCTACTGCACCATTTTTAGTGGCTATTTTTAATGCCTGCACGGATCAAAGGGGGCACACCATTGTTTTCAAAGGGCCCCTATGTGCTTTGCAGGATTAGTGCCAACATTTTGGCGCTAATCCTGCACAGTACATCAATAGGGTAAAAAATGTTTATGCTATTGCCCTTACCCTGCGCCAGGGTGCGCCATATAATAAATGCAGCGCACACATGGTGGCACAAGAAAAGTGGCGCTGCATTAGATGCAGCGCCACTCTTCTTAAATTCGGGCCTTGGTTTTTACCTTGTCCGGTCCAAGCATGTGGTTCAACAAAATAATATCTCCTCCAGTGGTAGCAAGGAGCAACACATTGGAATTTGGCATTGGCACTCTTTTGAGCAATGATCTTCGGGGGCAGTCCTGCTACGTGATTTAAAAAAAAAAAGGATAGGCAATTGCATCTGAGGGAGGCAGGCATTGTCTCCAATTTCCTTGAGGGAATGTGGGGGCTTCTTCACTGCACACAGGTCTAACTCCAATCTGGCCATGCAATAATATGTGACTGAAAAGTGGTGGGGCAGTATAAATGTAACAAAACATAATGTTCCACTAGTAACTTTGTTTTGGAAGGAAAGAAAGAGAAAAAGAAAGAAAGGAAGAAAGAAAGAAAGAAAGAAGTTCAATGAGAAACAATTAAAAAGTTTTGTGGTGGCATACTCAATCCGGGAAGTAGAGTTCTTCCTCAAACTCAGGTGCTTCACCCAGAAGCTGGTCAGCATACACACTTGATTCTGACCAATCATCCTTTTCGTCCTCCTTTGGTGTTTCAGGAACAGTGCAATCAAGTGGTATAAAATGCTGGTTCATTTTGATCATGGTAATTCTCTCCATGTTTTGAGACAAGAGACTGGTCGTTCACACTGTAACAACTGCACCAGCTGCTCTGAACACAGGGTCAGCAGACACACAAGCTACAGAACAAGCCAGATACTTCATTGACAGCCTGCTGAGCTTTGGCCATTGGCGGATCTTCCCATACAAATACACCAATGGGTTTTAATCAACATACAACACTTTGGGTTATCAAGATACTCCTGGAACATCCTCTAAATTGTTATTGGTGCTGCCACTTGCTCGACCTCTTTTGCCTTCACCTCTGCAATGGTCTTAAGACCTGCTACTTGAAACCAAGCCAATGCAGAGGGTGGGTCTGATTCTTCTGATGCTGTTGTTGCCGGTGTTCTTATTGCTGGTGTTGGCTGCTGTGAGACAAGACTGCCCTCTCTGGAAGTTGAAGGTGGCACCCCAGAACTTCAGAGTGGGGCTCTAAGTTCCAGCCATTCTTTTCCTAGTTCCCCAGCGTTCTCAACAATCCACCACCTATATTGCGAAACATCCCCTTCAGAAAAAGGAATGAAAGACTAAAGACTTTTTTTGTAGCATGGATCAAGTAGGGTGGCACAGATGTACTGTTTGGACAAGATAGTGTCATTTTGCAGCCTTGTATTACAAATCAAGCGATAGCTTAGGCTCTCAACCAAGGCATGCACTTCTGGGTTTTTATTCAGACCTCCGAGTATGAACCTTTCATACACCTTTTTTAGCTGGTCCTGTAGCAGATGCAACAACAGAATAGCTTGGCCCATCGCACTGTCCTCTTTACTAACTTCCCGCGTGAAAACCTCAAAAAGACATTTGACTAGGCCCCATTTTTTCCGCATCCATGGTCATAGCTTTCCCAATTGCATCCCCCCTCTTAGAATGACATGGTCATTGATCTGCTTGTACTGCTCAAACAGACATTTCAACGTATAATAGGTTGAATATCAACGTTTTGGCACCTCCAGTATTAGGCCATTAACTGGTACTCTGTTACAATGCTGAATAATTCACAGCTGCTTCCGGACTTTAAAAGTATGGCTGAAATGAGTGCAGATTTGTTTGCAGGTGGCCCATGTGTTGCTGATTATGGCCCTCATTATGACATTATGACATAAATCCCACTTACCGCCACACTGATGCCCCCAACTTACCGCCGCGCTGGCGAATATCCGTTCACCATATTATGACACACACATACCAATCCGACAGAATACAGCCACATACACAAATCCGCCAGACCGAAGGTCAGTGATAAACTGACAGTCCCATAACCCACACTGTTACGCCGAAAAACCAACGCCCATCACATTATGACCCACCAATCACCACAGCAGACATTGAATGGCGGTAAACCATTGGCGGTACATACCGCCACACTCAGAATGGACACAATATACAAAACAACACTACATTGGACAGTACAAAAGACACACACCTTACACTCATGGACACATCACACCCACACCACTATAAAACACCCACATTACCCACAACCTCTTATGTACAACAATTGCCACCAGGAGACTGAGAAGGAGAACACAGAGACAAAAAGACACATACACCACATACACCCATACGCCCCTCACGCACTCCACATCACACACCCGACCACATTACCCAACACACCCTCACCAACACACATCACACAACACCCAAGCCACCACAAAGGCACCCCTATTTCACTGAGGAGGAGTTAAGGGTCTTGGTGGAGGAAATCGTCAGGGTAGAGCCACAGCTCTTTGGAACACAGGTGCAGCAAATATCTATAGAAAGGAAGATGGAGCCATGGAGGAGGATTGTGGACAGGGTCAACGTTGTGGGACAGCACGCAAGAACAAGGGACGACATCAGGTAAGGTACGTTCCAAAGCAGCAAGACACCAGCTTGCCATACAGAGGACTGGCGGTGGACCCCAACTTCCTCCCCAACAACTCACAGCACAGGAGGAGCAGGTACCTGCAATACTGCATCCTGAGGGACTCGCCGGGGTTGGTGGAGGACTGGACACTGGTAAGTCATCTTTCAACAGTTATCACCCCCATACCTGCACGCCATCACACACCCTCACCCTCACTCCCACCACTTCACCACATCCCACGCACTCCACCAACACATCTCACTAATCCCAATGCCAGGCCCTGCATGCTATACCAATGCATGGACACCCCTCCCAGCCCTGCATGGACACTCATCACTAAAGCATGCACAGCATAGGGAATTCAATCCCATAATACACCAACATACATAAGCAAAAGCTGGCAGGGCAACATGAACCATAGCGGGGACGCTACAGAAGTACAAATGTCATACACTTGAAGCATAATACATCATATACATCCCCACATGTAGCCCAGCCAATGTCACTGGAGAGGAGGTGCCACCACTATCCAGTCTCTCAACAGAAGAGCCCCCTCCCCACGGATGACAGTAACTCTGGACTTCAGGATCTGGATGACCTACCTGGCCCATCAGGGACCACTGGACAGCCAGTCATCCAAGCCCACTCACAGACCACCACAGAGCCTTCCCCATCAGGAACCAACACCACAGCACCCACCCAGGACACGTCAATCAGCAGTGTGCCCACCTGTACAGGGACCTCAGGCTACACCTCGCACACAGGACAATCAGGGACCTGGGTCAGTGGCAGTGGGCACGTGGTTCAGGGGACAGAGGCTCAGGCCAACAGGGACAGTGGCAGGACTGCTGTACGCCACGGGGAGGACAGGACCAGGGAACCGACTCCCCAGAAGGCACAGTCTAGGAGATCCTGAGAGCCTATCAACATTCCCAGGACACGATGGGCCAGATCCTAGACAATGTGCAGGAGAACAGGCGGCTGGGGGAGGCACAGTATGAGGGGATCAGGGAGGACTTGCAGGCCATTAACAATACTCTGATCTCCGTAGCAAGGGTGCTTTAGACATGGCCAACATCATGAGAGAAGCAATAGCACACCAGCGGGCCCCTACCACTAGCCAGTCATCTGAACAGCCCTCCACTTCCATTGCCGCTAGTGGCCAGATGGCACCGCCACAGAACTCACAGGCCACCAGCACCCCTCCCCCTGCAGAAGGTGAACCACCCCACAAACGTTCCCTGCAACCCAGGCAGAAGCCAGAGACACTTGCCAAGACCACCGCCAGGAAATGAGACTCTCCTGATTGTCCCCCTTGTGTCCCACTCTGTCACCTTGTCCACCTTGAACTGCCATTGCTCCCCCTCTTATGTCCCCATGGACACTGCACCTGTGCTCCAAACAGACTCGAACAATACCCTGGACTTTCCTCCATCATCACCACATTCAATTGCACTTCCCACCTATATTTTAGCACAACAATAAACACCCTTGGATAAATCTCGACTACTAGTATTTCATATATTGAAAATTTGTATTCATTGAAACATCTGCAATCATTGCAAATGAACTGTACATGGAATGAGCATAGAATGAATGACGTGCTGCTGGCTGTTGTGGTCACATCAGGACAATGTTGTTATATCACCAACATCTGTAAAATGAATATCCATAGGTAACAGTAATTAGGGGAAAGAAGTGGGCAATGCGAGCATGCTAATGCCACACAGGATACAATAGTCATAGAAATGTAAAGTTGCACTGTCTCACCTGTGTCTCATTGGAAGTACTGACTTATTACCAATGTTCTGTTGTCCACATCCTCATCCTCTGCCTCCTCATCCTCACTGTCCTCACGGTCCACTGCTGCCACAGGGGCATCTCCAGTCTCTTCCTCCTCCAGAAAAGGCACATTGCGTCTGAGGGCCAGGTTGTGCAACATGCAGCATGCCACTACTATCTGGCAGACCTTCACGGGTGAGTAGCACAGGGATCCACATGTCAGATGGAGGCACCTGAACATGGCCTTCAGGAGGCCAAAGGCCTCAATTATCCTTCTGGTATGCCCATGTGCCTCATTATAACGTTCTTCGGACCTTGTCCTGGGATTCCTTACAGGGGTCGGCACCCATGATAGATTTGGGTAACTAGAGTCACCTGCAAATATTGAGGGACAACATTTAGCCACACAATATCCCATATGGCAAACAGCATAGGCATACACCAACATATACTGGGTGGGAACCAAGGCTCACCTATTAGCCACCACCTGTGCTTCTGTAGTTGGGACATCACATTTGGGATGCTGCTATTCCTTAGGACAAAGGCATCAGGCACCGAACCAGGATACTTAGCAGTGACGTGGGAGATGTACTGGTCCGCCAGACACACCATCTGCACATTCATGGAGTGTAAACTCTTACGATTCCTGAACACCTGTTCATTTTGCCCAGGGGTGAAGGGGGTCAAATGCAATATGTGTTCTATCAATCGCTATCAATAATTATATTGGAGATATGTCCCAATGCATAAAACCCTGCCTTCACAGTGGCCAAATCCTCCACATGTGTTTTATCAGGGCAGACAAGACTCTTGCCAGCATGATTGAGAGCATTGGCTGTCACATTCCTGCTGCCAAGCCCACTATCACTTGGAAAGAACCAGTTGCCAGGAAATGGAGCACTGACAGAACTTGCACAAGAGGGGGGATCCCAGTCAGATGACGGATAGCTGAGATCAGGTCAGGTTCCAACTGGGCACACAGCTCTGTGATTGTGGCCCTGTCTAGTCTATAGGTGAGGATAATGTGCCTGTCCTCCAGTGTAGCCAAGTCCACCAGGGGTCTGTATACAGGGGTATGTCTCCATCTCCTATTCATCCACAGCGGTAGGTTTCTAAAGGACACTGGAGTGACAGGCTGTCACATTTTGAACAACTATACCACAACAGCAGTCCACATCATGCAAACATGTTTGGGGACAGTGTATTTTAAAAGTATGTGCCTGTATATCCTGTGATGCATGAATAATCAATGGGCCTGTTCACCCCCTCTGAAATGGTGACCGCCTGTCCTGTGTGGAGGGACAGGTGGAAGTGAGGTAATACCGCCAATGTTGTGCACCGTGGCAGTAGGCAGTTGTGAACCACCGTGCAATTCCTCATTGGTTTATATTGGGCCTTATGGGGTACAGTGGCCAATGGGAATCTACGCCAATGGTGATGGTATGCACTGCTGCGGATGTGACTGCCATATTTCTATCTCAATCATCACTTGTTTCCTGACCTCCCATAGGAGAGGACCTACGCTGCATGTGCTGCTGTGACCTGTGTCTGGAACCTACCATGGCCCATGTGACCAGAGAAATGGCCTCAGCCTTCACTTCGGAGGAGTTGAAGCCACTGGTGGATGGGGTCCTAACCCAGTACGGACTGCTGAATGGGCCTCCAGACCAACAGGTAAGTACACGGTGGGCATGAAGCATGTGGCATGCTTGCATGGAGTTGTGTGTGAAGGCATCATGTAAGGGGGTGGGTGGAAGTCATCTTGACGGTGTACATGTTGTGCACTGGGCTATATGTGTGCCAATGGTGATGGAATCGGGTATGATGGACCATTTGCGTGACAGGCTGGAATGTTTGTCAAATGGTGTTCTCCTGTCTGTATTGCCTCTGCAGGTCAGCGCCCATCAAAAGAAGGGGAGGTGAGGACCCCTGGGGTCTATGGCAGGTGGAGCACCCACTGTCATAAACGGTGGGAGGACATGAGACGCTGGGCATGGAAGACTGCGGGGGCCCAGCTGGGGATGTCCTCCCAATGAGGAAGATGTGCCCGTTGGATCCTGACCCTCCTGATGGCCCGCATACTGCCAGTGGCCTACCCTGAGCTTGAGGGCATCACAGCAGCCTCAAGGGGGTGAGTACAGTGGCTATCATTACAACTTACGGCTGGTGGGGTGGTATCCGGGTGGTGATTGTGTGTCCTTGGATGCTCCTAGGCCAGGCCAGACATAGCAGCGTCGGTCCTCTGGTGGCTAAGGGTTTGAATGTAAATGCCTACATAGCTTTTTAGTATTAACTTATGGGTAGGGCTGTGGGGGTCCCAGGTGTACTGCAGTTGGCGGTGTGTGCCCCTCCTCATTCCTTAATGACTAGCCATTTCAGTGGTAGTGCAATGCATAGTGCATAGGCCTCTTCCCTGTGTGTGAAGGTGCTGTGTGTGCCAATGGTGGTGTTGGGGCAGTCATTGACCCAGTGTATCCTTTGTCTCTCTCCCCCACGTTCTTGTTTTGTCATCCTGCCTTATGTGCATTAGCATCATCTGGCTGAGGAGCAGAGGCACCGGTGACAGAGGGGGCTGCATCCCACATGACCCTGGAGTCCACTGACGCTGAGGGAACCAGTGGGAGAGAGGGCGAGGGGAGCACCACGGCGGAGACAGGAGGGTACCACACTGACTCTGATACCTCCTCTGATGGGAGCTCCCTGGTAGTGGCGGACACCTCTGTGACCACCCCAGCTGCAGGTACAGCCGCCACCCCCATACCAGCACCGCCTTCCCAGTAGCCCGTCAGCGAGTTGCCCATGCCCGCTTACCCAGGAGGGTGGGCATCTCCTTCACTCCAGGCACCTCAGGCCCTGCCCCAGTGAGCCCTGCTGCCCTGAGTGAGGAGGCTATTGACCCCCTGAGATCCATCTCTGGAGGGCAATCAACCATAGTGAATGCCATCTAGGGGCTGGCATCCCAGATGCAGCAATGCAATGCATTCCTGGAGGGCATTCACAGTGGTTTGGCAGCCAAACAGAGATCGATTCAGGCTCTGGCCTCCTCTCTGATGGCAGCCATTGTCTCTGTTTCTATCGCCCACCTCCAACTTCCACTTCCCAGTCCCATTCTCCTCAATCCCAACCCATCCCAAGCACACAGACAGACGAGCATGCACACAAGACAACACACAAGAGTGGCACAGGCAAACACAAGCACCACACTTCACCCACAGGCACTCACACAAACACCATTCAGTTGCAGAAATGACAGCATCCACTGTCTCCACTGTCTCCCCCTCCTTCTCCTCCTCGACCTCACACCTAGTTATGTCCACACTCACACCTGCATGCATTACATCACTATCCACTACCAGCATCATCACCACACCAAGCAGAACACACACCTCACTGGCAGACACCTCCACAACATCCATGCACGCGTTCCCTGTGTCCTCCCCCACTGTGTCTGTCCTGCCCCCTCCTAAAGGACACAAATGTAAGCACTCAGACTCCCAAACGCCATCCACCTCACAACAGCACACACCCCATGCACCTGCACCCAAAACCAGCAGTCATACACCTCCGACGACCAGTCCCTCATCCTCCACTTCCCTACCCCTCCCCTGTCCTGTATGTATGGGCAGGGTAGCAAGGACACAGCCCAGCACTTCAGCCAAACAATCCACAGGGACAGTGGTAGCACCACCTACTCGTAGTGGTAGGGATACCAGACCAACAACCCTGAAGGGTAAGGAGGCAGCACAACCTGGGATGAAAGCGAAGAGTCCAGCATCAGCTGTGTGGAAGGGGAAGGAGCCTGCACCAGCTGGGGAGAAGGGGAAGGAGCCTGCACCAGCTGTGAAGAAGTGGAAGGAGCCTGCACCAGCTGGAAAGAAGGGGGAGGAGCCTGCAGCACCAGGCAGAGGGGGGAAGAGCCCATCCACCCCTGCCAGGAAGGGTAAGGGATCCCCAACCCATGACCAGGAGGAGAAGAGGCCAGTGGAAGTTGCCAGACAAACACTGCCACCACCAGCAGCTGTCACAGGGCCCCCACTGCCAGCCGTGGATGTGCTGCCATCACAGATTTGCAGGGGCTGCCCAGGAGCCTCCCCCAACCACCACCAGCATGCAGCCATCACAGAGTGCAGGGGCTGTCCAGGAGCCTTCCCCAACCATCACCAGCATGCAGCCATCACAGAGTGCAGGGGCTATCCAGGAGACCCCTCAAACCACCAGCAGTGTGCAGCCATCAAAGAGTGCAGGGGCTGTCCAGGAGCCTCCCCTAACCACCATCAGCATGCCAGCGGATGCCATGTAGTCCACCCTCCAGGGGCTACTGTGCAGGCTGCCCCCTCAAAACCAGTGGGTAAGTCACCCAATCGAGAGACTGTGGCATTGCACTCCCCAGGACAAAGCACAGGTCATGTTGCCCCCTCCAAAACCAGTGGGCAAGACACCCACTCGAGAGACTGTGGCTTGCACTCCCTAGGACAAAGCACAGGGCATGTTGCCCCTTCCAGAACCAGTGGGCCTGTTTCTGCATCTGGCTGAGGTGCCCCTCCTTAGGTGCCTGACAAGTGATGCCCCTGCAGTGTTCTATCCGGATTAGTGTAGGATTTGAGTTGGACCTTGAACTATGCCCTGTGGCCATGTGGGCCCTTTGAACTAAGGACTGGGCAGTGTGACTTTTTAATACAAGTGTACATATCTGTTTCATGGCCAAATCGGATTATTAATTTTGATACTGAACTGATTACAGTCACTTTTGTAAATTCCTGTTGTCCTTGCATTATTCTGCAGATTTTCGGGGTCAAATTGTTTTTGTAATGCAGCTGGTTGTGTGTATGGTTTGTGTGTGTCGGGTGTGTGTTGTGCACGTGTGTGTCACTCTCTTTTTCCTCCCACCCTCCCTTGTGTGCTAGGTGGCTGTACTCACTGTCGTTGGCTTTGCCGGAGTTGGTGTTCCACGTGGAGCATAACGTAGAAGATCATCGGGAAACTTGCACCGTGTGTCCTTTCACATTTGTGCTCTTTTTCCGCTCGGCTGTTGTTGGCGTTGGTACCACTCCAGAAAAGGTGGCGGTTTACAGGGTCTTTCTATGGTGGATGGAACTTTGGCTTCCGCCTGGCTGTCGCCAGCTACCGTCGTGATGACTGTTGTTTCTGCCATGGTGTTTGAAGTGGTACATTGGCAGTCTATCTGAGATATTACTGCCATAATCATAATTTGGCAGTAGTTACTGCCAGTCTGTTGGCAATATTACCGCAACTTTATCACCCACCGCCAGGGTCGTAATGACGGCCTATGTCTTCTTTTTTTAGAAAGTCTTGCACAACCAGGCTGATGCAGTGTGCCAAACACAGGATCCTGAAATAGCCGCTGTCTGCCATGGCCTTGACTATGTTACTGCCATTGCCGTTGGCAACAAATTCAATTTGGGCAACGTCCATTCAGACACCTTGCTATTAATTACGTCCAAGATGTTTGCAGCTGTGTGTGATTTCTCCATGGTGAACATGGCTACTGTTGCATGCCGCTGAATGCTCTTAAAACTTTCTTCAGGGCCAAGACCTGTAGATAGCTTTTGCTTTACCCTCACAAAAGAGATCTAGTGCACATGTAACACGTCGCCTGACAACTGGTCCGCCTGTCTGTCATCAGGTGCATAGTGTGGACAACACTTTGGTGCAAAGCTTGTCCAACCAATAGCAGCACATTGTGATGCAGAGCTGGTACAGCAACTCTTGCAAAATATATCCAACATGGAACCTTCATTTTGGGCAGATGGCTGCAACAAACTGGCTGATTCTGGAGCATTGCTGGGGACGGGGCTGCTTTGAGTGAGGATGTCACCCTCTTCTTCCTCACCTTCCACCATGATTTGAACAGTTGTAGCTGATGTTTCCTAGCTCTCCTCACGTTCACCACTGCAACCACGTTCAGCAATTTTTTTAAGGTGTTCCTCCCAGCAGACTGCGTGGTATTTTTTCACATGGGTTGCCTCAAGTCTAGTACTATCATGTGAACCAGGCTTACCTCGAAGAACACATATCCCAATGTTCTCCTGTTTGCTAATCATAAAATAGTCCCAAACTGGTGATAAGTACTTTCTTATTGGGCCACTGCCAATGCCTGAAGAAGAACTGGAGGTATGTGAGTGTGCCAATTGCCTCTCTGCAATGCATACTTCTACTGAGGTATGGGTTGGTGCAGGTCTCTGATGGTAACTTACAAATATGGGAGCTGGCGGTGCTGACTGAGCCAATACCCTCGGAGCAGGTTTGATAGTAATGTCAGACTCCTCTGTGACAGCTTCCAAAATGACTGGCTCGTAGTCATTCTCCTCCTCATCATCATCCTCACCCATGATTCTAAGGATTTATGCAACTTTTCTTTGCCCTAGCTTCTCCTGGTGTCTCCCGGATGCTGCCTGGGTCCACGCCATGTCCCTATCGTTGTCATCAGAAGTGGTGCTTGGACAAGATAGTGGTGTAAAATCCTTTCTTTTTCTTGCTGGAGATCTTGGAACCATTGATTCTAAAAGAGGATGTTCTTGTTCGGCAGGAAGCTCGATCCCCTGTTCTGATCCAACTTTGGGACGATCTACCATTACTGACTGCAGATGCTGTCCACTTTACTCTGTTTCCTGAAATGATTCGGTACTGCTTTGAGAAAGGGACAAATCCAATTCAACGCCACTGCTCTCTGGCATCGCCATGATTGCAGTGGCTGCCTCACTGACAGATATGGTCTTGGGCTCGGGTTGGGGTTGTCCTATTGATGAGGGAGTGCTGCCCCCAGGTTCTTTCCCAGAGGCCGGTGTGGCAGGCAATTGTCTCCTGAAAAAGGTTGAAATTGGCATGGCACTGGTAGAAAGCTGCTTTTCTCCCAGGCCACTTTCTTGGGAGCAACTTTCTTTGGGGCCCTCATAAGCTCTAAGTTGGCAGTGGCACTAAGATGCATAAGCAGAAGAGTTTGTTGGACCGAAGTAACTGTGAGGCTTTCTCTTTGGCAGTACTGCAGGTGATGTGATGTCTCTGCTCTTGTGCACCTAAAAGCAACCAAGCAAGAAAAACATATACTTTGTGAAACATGGAATTGTTGCAGGTTGAAATAGTACAAACAAATGCAATTTTAGTATGGTTGGTTACTAATGTAATACATACCAATTTAATCAAACACTGTAAAGTAAACCCGCTCCACAACCCCATAAAATGGTATTTCAAATTGGGCAGCATGCCATGCAGATATAGCTCTTTGCTTTAACTCAATCTGTTTTTTAATTTTTTTGAATTTAAAGGGGACACCTATAAAGAGAGGTCCATGGATAAATGGAATAATCCTTTAAAAAAACCTATTGTGGCAAAGTGGTCCAGGGTAAATGGAATAATCATTAAAAAAATTAATTATGATGATGATTTGTCTGCAGTACTCTACAGCCAGAGTGCCCAGGATGGAAATTGAATTATTATTCACCTAAAGAAACTGAATGCAGTAGTTTGTGCATCTTTGGTGGATAGACGGAGGAATAGATGTGGATGGATGGATTGAGGCAAAATTCAGAATTAAATACAATTAAAATTAAAAATTAAAAATATAAAACAAAATTAATAAAATAAAATTAAAATTAAAATTAAAAAGCAAGAAATTAAAAAAAAATAAAAACTGAAAATTAAAAAATAAAAATAAAAAACTAAAATAAAAAAACTCAACATTAAACAATAATAGAAGAAAAATGTGAAATAAAAATTTCAAATAGAAAATGAAAATAAAATATAACGATAGAAGAAACTTAAAATAAACAAATGATTAATAATTAACTATGTTTGCATGTAGGCCTATGGCAAAGATGGTAGCCAACCACATGTTCAAACATCAGCAAGTAGCAAGGAGTCATGGGAAACAAACAACACATGGAAGCCTAAGGCAAAGGGACACTGGCTGCATGCACAAAATGGCTGTCGGCCACATGGTCAAACAACAGCAAGGGGGCATGCCAAACAAAGAACAATGGCAAGCTGATGGCAAAGGAACACTGGCTGCATGCACAAAATGACTGCCAGCCATATAATCAAACAAAAACAACAAGGTGTAAGGAGGAATGGGAAACAAAGAAAGGACACATGCAAGCCTATGGCAAAGGAACACTGGCTGCATTAAAAAAAAGGCTGCCAGCCACATAGTCAAACAACAACAATAATGAGCAAGGAGAACAAAGAACACCTGGAAGCCTATGACAAGGACACACTGGCTGGATGCAGAAAATGGCCCCCAGCCACGTCGTCAAACAACAACTGCTAACAAGGAGGCAAGGAGAACAAAGAACACATGCAAGCCTATGGACAAAAACTACACAAAACGGCCCCTGGCCGCACAGCATGGGGAAGAAAAACACATGGTGGACAATGCCAAACACACACACACACACATTGGCAATAAGGAGGCATGGTGGCAACACTGAAGAAAACACTAGCTTTCATTCAGCAATCCAACACACAAAAATTAACTGAGGCATAAAATGTTCACATTAACAGTACACACATCCTCCTATGCCACCAAATATTATTTACCACTAAATAAATACACTTTTTGCAAAAAAATAGACAACATTTTTAATTTAGTCTAATGTCATCCCTGCCCTAAATGAAGTTTTAAAATCATATAATCTTACATATTTATTTCATTCACAGATGACTATTAATACTGGGCCTACTGACTAGATGGCCCTTTGGATGCCTAGGCCACATAGTAAAATAATATTGCAAATGTTACAAACATGTGGAACAATTTTCCGTTACAAAAGATGACAAATCAATGAACTGCAACATAAATAATTACTAGGCCCATAATTAAACTCAAGTCCACCAACCACAATAGCATTTTTAAAATCAAATTAAAGCACAATGAAACACTGGTGCATGCCCAAGCAAACTAAAAACACCTGTATTCAATAGTTTTTTTAACTTACTTATGTGATTTCACAAAAAACAAAGGCCCATATTTACACTTTTTGATGTAAAAACTGCGCAAATGCAGTTTTGGGTCAATACGTATATTGCCGGCTCTCATCATTCCAGAGCGGAAGCTGGGCACCAAATTTATGAAATCCTGCAAGCCGGCGCAAAGGGTGGGCTAGCGTATAATTTTTTTTACGTTAGCCGGGTGTTGGTGGCGGTATGGAAGAAGGGGGTTTTGCACCAAAAAATGACACTAGGCGGGTCAGAGGCAAAAAAATGCCTTTAACCGGCGTAGCTTCATTTGCTGATGCAAAACCATCCATACCACATGAGTCATGCCCACCACCCCAATGGCCAGCACAGGGGACAAGGGTCCCCCGGGCATGGCCACTGCACCCAGTGCCATGTAGGGGGGCTCTTTTCAGAGGCCCCAATAGCACTTTAAAAAGGTTTTTAAAATACTTACCTCTACTTACTCTACTTACCTGGGATGGGGTCCTCCATCCTCTGCTGTCCCTCTGGTGGGGATAGGGGTGTTCCTGGGACTTGAGGAGGGCACCTGTAGACCTATTCCATGGTGTCTGACTGTGGAAATGGGTCCACAGGTCCCCTAACGCCTGGTGTGACCCAGGCATTAACTAATGGCGTAAAGCGAGCTTTACACCATTATTTGGCCCCTTCTCGGACCCATGCACCATTTTAGCATGGGGGATAAATATGGAGCTATGAGGATAGCACAATTATTTTTGATGGGATCACCTACCTTGCATCTCATTGACACAAGGTAGGTTCACACATCTAAAAAATGGTGCAAACTCCAATATTTTGACATTAGGCATGCCTAACGTCCAAATATAAATATGGAGTTAAGTTTGTGCTGCATTCGCGTAAAAAAATTAGGCTAGTGGGCCAAAATCCTTAAATCAAATGGTATATACAGGAGTCAAAGAGAGTGATCCCTACACCTTGAAAACCTGGCGAAAAGTGACCAGGAGATGGACAAAGCACTGGGAGGAGGCTGCTGGAAGAAACAGGAAGTAGGAATCTCTGAGGCACTTCCTTCCTGTTTGAAAAAAAAAGGCTTCTCAATCTAAAAAACAACTTGAATGATCCATTTGAACAACTTGAAGGGTCAATATGAGAAGAAAATCCACTCAAAATCACTTTTTGACTAGATTTAGATGTATCTGGAGTAGAAAATCTACTCCAGGTGCATTCACAGTCATGAGCACGACTGCTTTGGCCTCGTCTCGGCCAGAGGCACCACGAGTAAACTTAAAGTCTTGCACGCGCGCAGCCATAAACAGCACAATCAAACGCAAACTCTCACTTGCACTCGCTAGTCGCCCGGGAGTATTGTGGCACTCATGAGAGAGTGTCAAAACCCAACCTTGCGCATGCAAACAAATTCCGCTCCACACTGGATTGCAGAATTCAGGAACTTGTCGCTTCTACATGTAATGCAAATTACCTGAATTCTGCAAACTGTTGCTGGAGCAGATTTGTACGGGCCTAGTGGTGACAGTCCCTTCACCCTCTGATGCCCTTTTTCCCTTGGGTGCTGATGTAAGAAATAAAGAAGATAAAAAAAAAAAAATGAGTGGTACTCTCTAAAAATAATTTGACAACAGGTTTCTTAAACCTAAAATTACATTTTGGACTACTCATGTATTGCAGCAAATGATGTTTGCTTTTTTACCCATTTGATGGGTTAAGTCAGTCTCCATTTGCAATACATACGATTCATCAGGAAGTTGTGACTGTATGAGCTACATAAGACACAGAAAATAATGCTAACCCCCTGATATACTACTATATTAACAGTGACAGGACAGAAGTTGGCATGACTTCATAAATCAGTGCAAGTGAATGGGAGCTCCAAGATAGCTTATGCTGGAACTGTATCCAGTCAGTATCATTCATTTGATGACTACTCCACTCCTACGGTGCAACACCTTCCCTGTCAGGCACCACTACTTCAAGACGCCGATTTATCAAGTTTCTTTTGTTTTTGTTGGCCTTGCCCATAAGGACAGTTCATGTTCAAGGAGGTGTCCACCTGCAGGCAAAAACGATTCTGGGGGCGGTAATGTATATGGCACCCTTTCACCGTGGCACAAGGGTGCCTGCATTGGTGAGATTGACAGCACTTGGTTGCACCAGTGTAGTGCAAGAGCAGGAATGCGATATAGCCTCGAACATTAATAAATATGTTGCATGCATATATGATTGTATGTACATACATATATATATATATATATAACACAAAATTCACAATATTCACAAACTTTTCCCAAAAAATACAACCCTCACGTCAGCTGCTGTATGGAAAGTTTTGGAGTTATCTGTCAAGCGGGGGAGTAGAAAAAGGGGGGGGGGCAAAATGTGTTTTCTCCATGCAAATTTCCGTAGCCAGAAAGAGCCCTTTTTGTTATTTGGTGTAAATCCATTCAGTAGTTTTTGAAATAATGAAGAAAAGACAAAATCATATGTGTAGGAATGCGAAGGTTCCGCAAACCCTCCCGATCTTGTGCTGAGATCTGATTGACTGCCAGCACTTCAACAAGCCAGCATCTTGGGACTCAGCTTCAGCTGAGTCCCAGAAAAAACAATAAAAAGTGAGAGAAATGGCCAGGGTAGGGACAGCCCCCCAAGGCAAAAAGTACTTGTTTTTATAAATTTGTATAGCAAATTTGGGACTGGGTCGCATATCCATTATACATTAAAAAACAAGTACGGTCTCTCGTATTTGTTTGATGAAAGCTCCCAGATAGGACAGGTCCCTAGTGCATATTAAAAATAAAGGAGAAAGAGCACATGGCCCTTTCCTGGGTTTATTTATGCCACAGGGACTGCCACTTGTCCAGGGCCTAATTTATATAGGATGAAGAGGGGCCACATGGACCCCCAGCAGCACCAAGGACCGTCACCTTCCTGGGGCTAAACAAATAATGAATGCGGGCACCGGGCCCCCCCGCAGCACCGGGGATCATCAACCCCCCAGTGCTTTGATGAAAATGAATGCGCAGCCCCCCCTGCAACCCATGGGGATGCAGCTCCACAGGGCTAAACAAATAATGAGTGGGAGGGGCCCACGTGGTTTCCTCCCTCAGACCTGGCGGTTGCCAACTCTCTGAGGTGAAACAAATAATGAATGCGGGGGTCCGCAGCTCCGCCCGCATTCCCAGGGGCCATCACCACCCTGGGGCCAAAGAAATAGTGAATGTGTGAGGGCCGTGTGGGCTCCCCCATAGCCCGGGGATCACCACACCCCTTGGGCTAAACAAATAATGAATGTAGGGGACACTGTGTCCCCTTGTAGTACCAGAGACTGCTATCTCCCCTGGGCTTTGATGAAAATTAATGCCGGGGACTGCACAGCCCCCCTTCAGACCTGGGGACTGCCAACACCCCGGGGCTAAACAAATAATGAATGCAGGGGTCTGCATTTATTATTCCCTGGGCTAAACAATAATAAATGTGGGGGGCTGTGTGGTCTTCCCTGTAGCCCCTTGGCTGCCACCGCCCGAGGCTAAACAAATAATGAATGTGGGGGGACGCTGCCCCCTCACATCCCTTGGGACCGCCACCTTCCTGGGGCTAAAACAATAATGAATGCAGGAGGGCTGTGTACTTTTTCCCTCAAACCTGGGGATGGCCACCTCCCCTTGGCTTTAATGAAAATGAATGCAGGGGGCTGTGTGGCCCCCCTGCATCCCTGGGGCCTGCCATCTCCCTGGGGCTTAACAAATGATGAATGCTGCATTCATTATTCCCTGCTTCCCCGGGGCCTGCCACCTCCCCGGGTCTAAACAAATAATGAATGTGGGGGGCCACAGGGTCCCCTGCAGCCCCAGGGACTGCCTCCGCCTCGGTGCTAAAGAATGAATTAATGCAGGGGGACTGCATGTTCCCACTCCTCCCGGGGGCTAAAATAAAAGAATGAGAGTGGTCTGTTGCTAGCCTCCAGTACCATTGGGCTTGCATTGTTTGAGGGGGCCTGCTCCTGCTATGTCCTGGGGTACCCCCTGGGACATAGATGTTTGCTCTGACTTGGTGGGAGCTTTGATAGCTCCTGCCAAGTCAGAGCAAACACTCCGGTTCTAGCAAGTAAGAGCTGTCATACAGCTTTGGCTTGCTCAAAGGGGAGGTTTGCTCTGTTTCCTTGTCTGCAGAGATGGGGGCAGGGAACAGAGGAAACAATTGCTCTCACAGAGAATCAGCTGTATATTTAGGAGCTCCCTGTCTGTGACAGCAATGCTAGCTCCCACAGAAGGTGAGTAGCCAGATGGGACCTCGGTGGCCTTCAGGCTCCCTGCAGTCCCATAGAACACAGGGTGCCCTGTGGCGCACCCAGGAGAGATGGCCGGACCCTGGAGGATTGGGTCCCTGGAGTCGAGATGGGTCGGGGGTGCGCCGCCCCCTTTGCAAAAACATTAAAAATGTAGAAGACCGGGCCCTGGGGATGGGGTCCCGGGTCTGAAATCGGCCTGGGCAGGAGGCCGGGCAGCCCCCTTCCCCAAAAATATAAAAAATGAAGAAAGCCAGACACCAGAGGATGGGGACACAGGAGTCAGAATCGGCAAGGGGAGGGGTACTGTGTGCCCCCCCACATGGAATTGTAATAGGCCCCAGGGAATAGGATCCCCGAGACCAAACTCAGCCTGGGAGTAGGGCCTTGTGATCCCCCGCACTGCACATTTCCCCAACAAGGTAGCACTTACTAATTAACCAGTAGAATGTGCTCCAGTTGGATAGACATTTTGTGCAAACTGTGGACTCTTCTTGCATAATTGAGCAAGTTAGATTCCCTTCTGGACATGATGTTGGTGTTGAGGTTCCACTTTTGGATTGGACAAATGATCCTAACTCCTGGGCTGACGAAGGCAAAGCAAGGGTGTTTACTCCGTGATTCCATGTTGAAAAATGATCTGAAATCCTTTGTGGACGTGAATCCATCTTTCATCTGTTGCAGCACAATCAGACACTTTCATATCCATATAGACCTTCTCACACCTACTCTCACTCCCAGGCAGATACTCTCACAGCCGCTCTCACTCCCAAAGACACCCTCCCACACCTATTTTCACACCCAGAGGGACAGGGCCTGTGGCCAAATCATGCTGCACATGTTCAAAGGCCATGTGTAGCATGGGGATGGGTGGTTAAGGGGGTTGGTGGTAGGCCAGGCCCTGTGGCCAACCTCTGTTGTGCACATGGAATGGGGTTGGGTGATTGTAGTGGGTTGCCCACACAGCCTACCCTCATGGTGCATGGCCAAAGGCCATACATGGCAGTGGTTAGATTAACATATAGCATGGATCACCCTGAAACTTTCAAGACGGCAGTTGAACTGACTGTCATATTAGTTTTAAAGGTTTTGTGAAGATTCATCAAACGGTGTCAAAGTTATTGGCAAAACAAAAAATATTTTTCCTATGGAAACTAGATCCTAACTATAACTACTGTTACCGTACTGGCGTTTTGCCAGAAGGTAGTTATAGTTAGGATCTAGTTTCTATAGGAAAATCATATGTATAACTGTTATCATGCTGGGCAGCAACTGTAAAAGCAAGTGGACTATCAAGTATTGGATACCTAATGCACACAAGAACATTTATATGGTGAACTGAAGTGCCTGTGACGCTATTGCAGCTATATGGAAATTAAGCGCTCCAGTTCAGGAAGTTATTGATATGGAACAGTGCATTATGGGAGTTGGAGTTTGGTTATTGAAGTCACATGACTGTGTATTTAAAAAGCACTGGCTCACTCACACCTGCTCTTACTTACCTGTGAACAAGGCATGCTGTTGCCGAAACGCGTCAGGATTTTCTGTCTTGCTGCTCAGAAATGCTATTAAATGCTTGGATTTTAACATGGACTGGTGCCTGGGCTTTTCGTTTTTTTGGAGATATTTTCTGTGGGATACTTCGCCTCAGTAACCCAGGCCGCCCTGCAGGGTCTGTGGCCCCATTCGGAGCAGGAGGTGTCAATGATAGTTTTATGGAAGGGGCCCGACCGGCTCTCCTTCATGCAAACAAGGCATTTATCCGAGAAATATATTGTGATGGAGGTGAGCAAGGGATAGGAGGGAGACAGTGTGCCTCTCCTCTTACTTTTCATGTATTCCTTGTATAGCTGTTATCATGCTGGGCAGCAACTGTAAAAGCAAGTGGACTATCAAGTATTGGATACCTAATGCACACAAGAACATTTATATGGTGAACTGAAGTGCCTGTGACGCTATTGCAGCTATATGGAAATTAAGCGCTCCAGTTCAGGAAGTTATTTATATGGAACAGTGCATTATTGGAGTTGGAGTTTGGTTAGTGAAGTCACATGACTGTGTATTTAAAAAGCACTGGCTCACTCTCACATGCTCTTACTTACCTGTGAACAAGGCATGCTGTTGCCGAAACGCGTCAGGATTTTCTGTCTTGCTGCTCAGAAATGCTATTAAACGCTTGGATTTTAACATGGACTGGTGCCTGGGCTTTTCGTTTTTTTGGAGATATTTTCTGTGGGATGCTTCGCCCCAGTAACCCAGGCCGCCCTGCAGGGTCTGTGGCCCCATTCGGAGCAGGAGGTGTCAATGATAGTTTTATGGAAGGGGCCCGACCCGCTCTCCTTCATGCAAACAAAGGCATTTATCCGAGAAATATATAGTGATGGAGGTGAGCAAGGGATAGGAGGGAGACAGTGTGCCTCTCCTCTTACTTTTCATGTATTCCTTGTATAGCTGTTATCATGCTGGGCAGCAACTGTACAAGCAAGTGGACTATCAAGTATTGGATACCTAATGCACACAAGAACATTTATATGGTGAACTGAAGTGCCTGTGACGCTATTGCAGCTATATGGAAATTAAGCGCTCCAGTTCAGGAAGTTATTTATATGGAACAGTGCATTATGGGAGTTGGAGTTTGGTTATTGAAGTCACATGACTGTGTATTTAAAAAGCACTGGCTCACTCACACCTGCTCTTACTTACCTGTGAACAAGGCATGCTGTTGCCGAAACACGTCAGGATTTTCTGTCTTGCTGCTCAGAAATGCTATTAAATGCTTGGATTTTAACATGGACTGGTGCCTGGGCTTTTCGTTTTTTTGGACATATATATATATATATATATATACATATATTACCTAGTTTTAGTCAAGACCTAGTTTCTATATAAAAAGTGTTTTTGTATTTGCTAATATCTTTGGGATCGTTTGACAAATCTTCAGAAAACTTTCCCAAAATATATGCCAGTCACATCAGCTGCTGTCTGGAAAGTTTTAGTGTGGTCTGTCCGGAGGGCTTGAGAAAAAGGCGGGGGTCCCGAAACACTTTTCCCCCATTCATTTCACCATAGGGATTTTGAGCAGCGTTAGCCCCAGGGCTAAAAAGCATTTTTTAATTTTACGGATGGAGTAGCAGTGGCTTTGTGTATCCGCCGTAAAATTTAAAAAACCATAGTGGGGGCTGACACGCTCTGTTATTATAAAACCCCCGGTGGGCCAAGTCCCAGTGTCACATTTTTTAAAATGTGGGGGACCACCTACCCCGGGGCTTGTGATTCATATGTGGAGGGCCATGTGCCCCCCTACAGCCCAGGTACCACCACCTCCCCAGGGCAGTGAATAAATATGCAGGGGGTCGCATGTCCCCCTTCAGCCCTGGGGACCACCACTTCCCCAGGAGTTTACAGTAAGAATATGCGTGGCCATCTGGACCCCTCCCACTGCATCAGGAACCACCACCTTCCTGGGGCGATCAATGTGATTTATGCAGGGGGGCCCTCTGCCCTGGCGTCCACCACCTCCGGGACATAATGTAATTGATTTGTGACCCCCCCATTTCCCTGGGGATCACCATCTCCGTTTGGGACCCCCAAACCCCAGGGGCCACACCTCACACACATATATATATTGATATATGTATAAATATAGTATATCACATCACACAAACCTAACTTGCATACTTACATGTGAGTGTGAGCATCCTGATTGAAAAACATGTTCTAAGTTTTAGGAAACAAAAAGAAATATTACTCACAGAACCCCTTAATCTCGACACCTAGCAGATCTAGCCAGTCCAGCTACCTGTCTATTATATTGCCCCAGTGGTGCATCAGCTGCTGTTGTGTATGCTGCACTCCTGTGCTGTGGCACATGAACTACCACACTCCCCCTTACAGCAGCAGATGCTCCTGCATGGCATAACCTTTGCTGGGCTTGCTCTCTTCTGTTAACATGCAGGGGACATGGTGTTGTACCCAAAAGATTATTGCAGCATGTGGGTGGCACTGGCACCCCTGCTGCCTGCTTCTGCCATAGCAGAAAAATTAACATGAGGAAGAGGACAGAAGGAAATGACAACAAAAAACAAATTAGAAGCAAGTTATGAAAAACGCAGACAGAAATGTAAATACTCACTCAAAAACACAAACAGTGATAAAACTAAATAAATGGCAGGTGGGATTAAGATTGGGGTAATCAGATAAGGAAGATTTGGTAGGATTAGAAAAGTGATAAGCAGGCAGGGAGGAGACGTGGTAGCTGGTAAAGCACAATGGCTGCACTCATGCACACTCTGTGGTGGGCTGTTTGGGCTGAATGTTCTACCGGCATGAACAAAACAGTGTGAATGGCAAGAATAGCATTTTTCCATTAGTTGGCAGAATTCCGTGAAATCTCACAGATTTTTTGGGTAACTCCGTAGACTTTCCTGGAGTGAAGTTCTTGCAAGTTCTGCCTATTCTTCGTAAAAATACTGGACCTCAGACACCAACTCTTCAGTCCACTTCTAGGACTATGGAAACTCGCACAGGAAAAATGGTTGTGCAGCTGAAATGACTACTTCTCTGCTGGACTGCTGCTCTGAACAACCTTCAACCCAGCATCTGTACTCTGCCATCTGTGGGTCTTCCCTGTCCAGTTGTGTCACCCCACCCTAGACTCTTGGAAGTGGGTCAAAGGCACTCTGACAACCTCTGTGGATCCAGATAACCAACACTTTTCCCTCTGCTATGGGGTGGAATGAGCAGAAACAAAGCATTACTGGTGTTCTGTGAAGCAGAACCGTTGCAAAGTCCTGCATCACGTCAGAGAGCGTCAGCTCATCAGAGCCACCACTGAGCGATGCATTCTTGGCACAGGTCTTCGCATCCCTCATTGGTGGCAGCCTCAATGACAATGCCGGACTCTGCATCGCACCCTTGCAGCACTTTGGAACTGACCTATTGCTCGGACTGTGCAATGCATCCTTGAAGCTATAGTTCACATCGTAAGCCCTTGCCGTTGGGATCCTCAACAATGATGTAGGACCACTCACCGCCGCCTCGCTTTATCTCAGAACCAATGCATCACTTTGGCTGCATGACACATCTTTGACTCAGTCCTGCATAATGCTCTTCAAACCAGGATTTAAGGTACTTTGTTCAGCTGGACTAACTGGGTCCCTGTAGTCGGCCCATGCTTCATTGCATTCAGCCTGAACATGGGACTTTTGTGGCATGACCTGATGTTCACAGTTGGTGCTTTGTGCTTTTTATCACTATTTCTAGAAAAATCTTCAATACTGTATGTCTCCAGTTCTACTGATTGAATTTTTTTTTGTATTGTTTCATTTATTAAAAATTACCCTACCCTCTAAATCTGTTGAGAGATCCTTTTGTTGTGTTTTTTCACTATGTTACTGCTGAAAGTGTTGTACAAATGCTTTACACATTGCCTCTGTGTTATGCCTGACTGCTCTCTGGCAAGCTACCCCAGTGTTGAGCACAGGTTAATTTAGGGTAGCTTGTGAGTTCATCCTGAGAATTGTGTTTACTGCTTGAGAATGGTTTCACCTTCCTCAAACGATAACCCAATATCTTGCGGTTATGGGAAGAATTTTTATCTCACAAACATTTGCATTTTCGTGAGTTTGGTAAAGTCAGTGGTAGTTACTCAGGCCATACCCCAGTCCATCATTATTTTGCACACCATCCCATCTCAGTTTGAACTCAGCCATGTGCATGAGTCCTGCTTTAATGTGAACAGTCCAGCCCATTGCAGTAGGTTCAAGCGTAAATATCAGTGGCTGATATTAATTCAGGCACTTCAGCTACTTGGAGTCGGAGATGGGAGGTATTTTCAGTCCTTACCTACAACCTGCTCATAAACCTAAAGCAAGAAACTGGACATTCACAATTTCTTACACAGGGCCAAATGTAGGCCAGTGCCCTACATTTAGTGCAGCCAGTTTCAAATTGACTTTATCTGCGCAACACAAGCCATCACAATTACTATAATATTTTGAAAAAAAAACATTAATAAATGTGACTTTACCATACATTTACTATACATTTCACCTTTGGAGGGAGACTAAGGGAGTTAGGGCCTGAGTTAGGGGTTTCACTGAGGGGTTACTCTATCACAAACGTGACGGATATCCAGTCCGCTGTATTACAAGTTCTATAGGCTATAATTGAATTGTAATATGGTGGACAGGATAACCGTCACATTTGTGACGGAGTAACCCCCTCTGCCAAACTCTAAATCAGGGCCTATCTTAGAAGAGTGGGTACCTAGACAGTTACCAAAAAGTGGCACCTTTCACTTCTGCATGATTCTCATGTCCCTGCCTCATTTTGACTACAGGGGTAGACTTTCATGGAGTGAAGTTCTTGCAAGTTCTGCCTATTCTTCATAAAAATAGTGGACCTCAGACACCAACTCTTCAGTCCACTTCTAGGACTATGGAAACTCGCGCAGGAAAAATGGTTGTGCAGCTGAAAGGACTACCTCTCTGCTGGACTGCTGTTCTGAACAACCTTTAACCCAGCATCTGTACTCTGCCATCTGTGGGTCTTCCCTGTCCAGTTGTGTCACCCCAGCCCTAGACTCTTGGAAGTTGGTCGAAGGCACTCTGACACCCTCTGTGGATCCAGATAACCAACACCTTTCCCTCTGCTATGGGGTGGAATGAGCAGAAACAAAGCATCACTGCTACTCTGTGAAGCAGAACCGTTGCAAAGTCCTGCAACACATCAGAGAGTGTCAGCTTATCAGAGCCACCACTGAGCGATGCATTCTTGGCACAGGTCTTCGCATCCCTCATCGGTGGCAGCCTCAATGACAATGCCGGACTCTGCACGCACCCTTGGAGCACTTTGGAACTGACTTATTGCTCAGACTGTGCAATGCATCCTTGAAGCCATACTTCACATCGCAAGCCCTTGCCGATGGGATACTCAACAATGATGTAGGACCTCTCACCGCCGCCTCGCTTTATCTCAGAACCAATGCATCACTTTGGCTGCATGAAACATCTTTGACTCAGTCCTGCGTAATGCTCTTCAAACCAGGATTTAAGGTACTTTGTTCAGCTGGACTAACTGGGTCCCTGTAGCCGGCCCATGCTTCATTGCATTCAGCCTGAACTTGGGACTTTTGTGGCATGCCCTGATGTTCATAGTTCGTGCTTTGTGCTTTTTATCACTATTTCTAGTAAAATCTTCAATACTGTATACCTCCAGTTCTACTGATTGAATTCTTTTTTGTATTGTTTCATTTATTAAAAATTACTCTACCCTCTACATCTGTTGAGAGATCCTTTTGTTGTGTTTTTTCACTATGTTACTGCTGAAAGTTTTGTACAAATGCTTTACACATTGCCTCTGTGTTATGCCTGACTGCTCTCTGGCAAGCTACCCCAGTGTTGAACACAGGTTAATTTAGGGTAGATTGTGAGTTCATCCTGAGAATTGTGTTTACTGCTTGATAATGATTTCATCATCCTCAAACGATAACCCAATATCTTGCAGTTAAGGGAAGCATTTTTGTCTCACAAACATTTACATTTTCATGAGTTTGGTAAAGTCAATGGTAGTTACTCAGGCCATACCTGAGTCCATCATTATTTTGCACACCATCCCATCTCAGTTTGAACTCCGCCATGTGCACATGAGTCCTGATTTAATGTGAACAGTCCAGCCCATTGGAGTAGGTTCAAACGGAAATATCAGTGGCTGATATTAATTCAGGCACTTCAGCTACTTGGAGTCGGAGATGGAAGGTATTTTCAGTCCTTACCTACAACCTGCTCATAAACCTAAAGCAAGAAACTGGACATTCACAATTTCTTACACAGGGCCCAATGTAGGCCATTGCCCTACATTTAGTGCAGCCAGTTTCAAATTGACTTTATCTGCACAACACAAGCCATCACAATTACTATAATATTTTGAAAACAAACATGAATAAATGTGACTTACTATACATTTACTATACATTTCACCTTTGGAGGGAGACTAAGGGAGTTAGGGCCTGAGTTAGGGGTTTCACTGAGTGGTTACTCTATCACAAAGGTGACGGATATCCAGTCCGCTGTATTACAAGTTCTATAGGCTATCATTGAATTGTAACATGGTGGACAGGATAACCGTCACATTTGTGATGGAGTAAACCCCTCTGCCAAACTCTAAATCAGGCCCTATCTTAGAAGAGTGGGTACCTAGACAGTTCCCAAAAAGTGGCACCTTTCACTTCTGCATGATTCTGATGTCCCTGCCTCATTTTGACTACAGGGGTAGACTTTCATGGAGTGAAGTTCTTGCAAGTTCTGCCTATTCTTCGTATAAATACTGGACCTCAGACACCAACCTTCTAGGACTATGGAAACTAGCGCAGGAAAAATGGTTGTGCAGCTGAAAGGACTACCACTCTGCTGGACTGCTGTTCTGAACAACCTTTAACCCAGCATCTGTACTCTGCCATCTGTGGGTCTTCCCTGTCCAGTTGTGTCACCCCAGCCCTAGACTCTTGGAAGTGGGTCGAAGGCACTCTGACAGCCTCTGTGGATCCAGATAACCAACACTTTTCCCTCTGCTATGGGGTGGAATGAGCAGAAACAAAGCATCACTGCTACTCTGTGAAGCAGAACCGTTGCAAAGTCCTGCAACACATCAGAGAGTGTCAGCTTATCGGAGCCACCACTGAGCGATGCATTCTTGGCACAGGTCTTCGCATCCCTCATCGGTGGCAGCCTCAATGACAATGCCGGACTCTGCATCGCACCCTTGGAGCACTTTGGAACTGACTTATTGCTCAGACTGTGCAATGCATCCTTGAAGCCATACTTCACATCGCAAGCCCTTGCCGATGGGATACTCAACAATGATGTAGGACCTCTCACCGCCGCCTCGCTTTATCTCAGAACCAATGCATCTCTTTGGCTGCATGAAACATCTTTGACTCAGTCCTGCGTAATGCTCTTCAAACCAGGATTTAAGGTACTTTGTTCAGCTGGACTAACTGGGTCCCTGTAGCCGGCCCATGCTTCATTGCATTCAGCCTGAACTTGGGACTTTTGTGGCATGCCCTGATGTTCATAGTTCGTGCTTTGTGCTTTTTATCACTATTTCTAGTAAAATCTTCAATACTGTATACCTCCAGTTCTACTGATTGAATTCTTTTTTGTATTGTTTCATTTATTAAAAATTACTCTACCCTCTACATCTGTTGAGAGATCCTTTTGTTGTGTTTTTTCACTATGTTACTGCTGAAAGTTTTGTACAAATGCTTTACACATTGCCTCTGTGTTATGCCTGACTGCTCTCTGGCAAGCTACCCCAGTGTTGAACACAGGTTAATTTAGGGTAGATTGTGAGTTCATCCTGAGAATTGTGTTTACTGCTTGATAATGATTTCATCATCCTCAAACGATAACCCAATATCTTGCAGTTAAGGAAAGCATTTTTGTCTCACAAACATTTACATTTTCATGAGTTTGGTAAAGTCAATGGTAGTTACTCAGGCCATACCTGAGTCCATCATTATTTTGCACACCATCCCATCTCAGTTTGAACTCCGCCATGTGCACATGAGTCCTGATTTAATGTGAACAGTCCAGCCCATTGGAGTAGGTTCAAACGGAAATATCAGTGGCTGATATTAATTCAGGCACTTCAGCTACTTGGAGTCGGAGATGGAAGGTATTTTCAGTCCTTACCTACAACCTGATCATAAACCTAAAGCAAGAAACTGGACATTCACAATTTCTTCCCCAGGCCCAATGTAGGCCATTGCCCTACATTTAGTGCAGCCAGTTTCAAATTGACTTTATCTGCACAACACAAGCCATCACAATTACTATAATATTTTGAAAACAAACATGAATAAATGTGACTTACTATACATTTACTATACATTTCACCTTTGGAGGGAGACTAAGGGAGTTAGGGCCTGAGTTAGGGGTTTCACTGAGTGGTTACTCTATCACAAAGGTGACGGATATCCAGTCCGCTGTATTACAAGTTCTATAGGCTATCATTGAATTGTAACATGGTGGACAGGATAACCGTCACATTTGTGACGGAGTAAACCCCTCTGCCAAACTCTAAATCAGGCCCTATCTTAGAAGAGTGGGTACCTAGACAGTTCCCAAAAAGTGGCACCTTTCACTTCTGCATGATTCTGATGTCCCTGCCTCATTTTGACTACAGGGGTAGACTTTCATGGAGTGAAGTTCTTGCAAGTTCTGCCTATTCTTCGTATAAATACTGGACCTCAGACACCAACCTTCTAGGACTATGGAAACTAGCGCAGGAAAAATGGTTGTGCAGCTGAAAGGACTACCTCTCTGCTGGACTGCTGTTCTGAACAACCTTTAACCCAGCATCTGTACTCTGCCATCTGTGGGTCTTCCCTGTCCAGTTGTGTCACCCCAGCCCTAGACTCTTGGAAGTGGGTCGAAGGCACTCTGACACCCTCTGTGGATCCAGATAACAACACTTTTCCCTCTGCTATGGGGTGGAATGAGCAGAAACAAAGCATCACTGGTGCTCTGTGAAGCAGAACCGTTGCAAAGTCCTGCATCACGTCAGAGAGTGTCAGCTTATCGGAGCCACCACTGAGCGATGCATTCTTGGCACAGGTCTTCGCATCCCTCATAGGTGGCAGCCTCAATGACAATGCCGGACTCTGCATCGCACCCTTGCAGCACTTTGGAACTGACTTATTGCTCAGACTGTGCAATGCATCCTTGAAGCCATACTTCACATCGCAAGCCCTTGCCGATGGGATCCTCAACAATGATGTACGACCTCTCACCGCCGCCTCACTTTATCTCAGAACCAATGCATCACTTTGGCTGTATGACACATCTTTGACTCAGTCCTGCGTAATGCTCTTCAAACCACGATTTAAGGTACTTTGTTCAGCTGGATTAACTGGGTCCCTGTAGCCGGCCCATGCTTCCTTGCATTCAGCCTGAACTTGGCACTTTTGTGGCATGACCTGATGTTCATAGTTGGTGCTTTGTGCTTTTTATCACTATTTCGAGTAAAATCTTCAATACTGTATATCTCCAGTTCTACTGATTGAATTTTTTTTTGTATTGTTTCACTTATTAAAAATTACTCCACCCTCTAAATCTGTTGAGAGATCCTTTTGTTGTGTTTTTTTCACTATGTTACTGCTGAAAGTGTTGTACAAATGCTTTACACATTGCCTCTGTGTTATGCCTGACTGCTCTCTGGCAAGCTACCCCAGTGTTGAGCCCAGGTTAATTTAGGGTAGCTTGTGAGTTCATCCTGAGAATTGTGTTTACTGCTTGAGAATGGTTTCACCTTCCTCAAACGATAACCCAATATCTTGCGGTTAAGGAAAGCATTTTTATCTCACAAACATTTACATTTTCGTGAGTTTGGTAAAGTCAATGGTAGTTACTCAGGCCATACCCGAGTCCATCATTATTTTGCACACCATCCCATCTCAGTTTGAATTCAGCCATGTGCACATGAGTCCTGCTTTAATGTGAACAGTCCAGCCCATTGGAGTAGGTTCAAACGGAAATATCAGTGGCTGATATTAATTCAGGCACTCCAGCTACTTGGAGTCATAGATGGAAGGTATTTTCAGTCCTTACCTACAACCTGCTCATAAACCTAAAGCAAGAAACTGGACATTCACAATTTCTTACACAGGGCCAAATGTAGGCCAGTGCCCTACATTTAGTGCAGCCAGTTTCAAAAGGACTTTATCTGCACAACACAAGCCATCACAATTACTATAATATTTTGAAAAAAACATTAATAAATGTGACTTACTATACATTTCACCTTTGGAGGGAGACTAAGGGTAGTTAGGGCCTGAGTTAGGGGTTTCACTGAGGGGTTACTCTATCACAAACGTGACGGATATTCAGTCCGCTGTATTACAAGTTCTATAGGCTATAATTGAATTGTAATATGGTGGACAGAATAACCGTCACATTTGTGACAGAGTAACCCCCTCTGCCAAACTCTAAATCAGGAGCTATATTAGAAGAGTGGGTACCTAGACAGTTACCAAAAAGTGGCACCTTTCACTTCTGCATGATTCTCATGTCTCTGCCTCATTTTGACTACAGGGGAATGTGCTATCCCAGAGAGTAGAAACCTCATGAGCCCTGCAGCTGAAACAAATCTCTATACAGTGCAACTTCTGGTAGAAAAGATACTGGTGTGTCCATCTATTTACGGAAGATCTACCAAGGACACCAAGATGGTCCGAGAACATAAAATACACAAATTTTCCTCACAAACTAAAGAATATTCTCAGCACATCAAGGTTCATTATGTTTTTGTTTTTCAAAGATAGATTATTAGGCCAAATGATGAATGAGAAATGTTGGTGTCCAGCCTTTTGGACTATAAAGTGGATAGGGTATCAGTCAGGTTTTGACAGAGTAGTCCATCTGCCAAACAGTAAACATAAGGCCCTCAGTTTATTTATTAAATGTTATACCACTTACAACATATACCTTGTGAGAAAATGCCCTTTTGTGTGATCACCCCCACACACCCACGTTTTGCCAGATTTTATTAATAGTCCATGGACTCTTAACACTAGGGCACTGACATCCATGCCCAGTGTATGTGGAACTGGATAGTTGCTGATTGCCATATTTAACTTCCCTATAAGTCCCTAGTATATGGCTTTGTGAACCTAGGGCCTAAAACTTAAATGTCACTAGTTGACTGCAGTAGCTATAGTGCCAGCACTAAAATGGCCAGGCAAAATATGCATTCAGGCCTGCCCCTGCAACCTTGGTGTGCGATTTTTAAACAACAAATTGGACTTGACATAACAAACCTTTTGCCAGGCCTAAATCTTCCCTTTTAATACAGGTAGGTCACCCCTGTGACATTAAAAGCCATTAGGGCAGAGTGCATGGTATTTAAAAAGTAGGACATATGTTCTTATGTTGTATAGGTCCTGGCAGTGAAAAATCTCAGAAATTGTACTTCACTGTGGCATGGTTGGCCCATAGAAAAGCTCTGTGTTACATCACAACATTTTATAATGCATAAATTAGGTTAGGGGATACGAGGAAGCATGGTTCAAGGACTCAAATTAGGAGGGATTTAAAATCTAATCTGATGACCAAGTAGAATTTTAAACTACTGTTTTAAAAATTACACTTTTAGAATGTTGCCATTTTCCTTCCCAGTCTTGAGTAGCCCTTCCAGAGTTAATAGCAAACTTTCACCTAGTCGTCTGCTAGTAGGAGTGCATTTCTCTCAAGAAAAGGAATTTTGGCAGGGTGGAGATGTTACTTCCTCCTGACAAGATTGTCTGGGGAAGTTCCCATCAGCTGCACATTTCCTGTCATAAGCAGATCTAGCTCACACCTATGCCTGCCTCTGCCACTATCCAAGTATCCAAATATCCAGAATGGAACCAAACCCAGTGAGAGGGAGCTGTTCAGAAATGGTTTGTTTGAGGGATTTCCTCATTTCCCTAGATATACCTCAGGGGTGTTTCCAGAACTCTGACCAAGAGAAGAAAGATTCTGTCATGTTGGATTTTGGAAGAACAGGGCACTGAGATATTGTTTGTGGCCAAATCCTCAGGAAATGATGTAAAGTAGGTTAATTTACCCCTGGATTTTTTCAGAATATTTTGAGAGTCACCCTCACCCACAAGTTGTGCTAGGCATAAATGTGGCACTCCTGGCTACCATTCTTAGAATACATTTGGACCTGTGGAAGATAGAAGATTGATTGCACATGCTGACTCTTGACTTTACTGCTCCTACTGTAATCTGTAGAGAGAGACCCAAAGGAAGGGAACTGCACCAACTCCTACCCAGCACTGAGGAATTTTCTCCAAGACCTAGTTGACTATTTTCCTGTTTTTCTGTTGTTTTGGTGTCTGCTTGCTCATTATAATTGTCTCTATTTTTATAAATTGGAGTAGGATTTTTTATTGTGTTGTCTACTACTTTTAACTGTGTTGTCACTGATAAATGTTTTACACAATTCAAGCCTGTTCTGCACTACAGCTAAAAAGTATTGATCTCAGTTTAATATATTGGTACCAAACTGGCTATACGGGCTGATTACGAGTTTGGCGGTCCGAGGACTGCCACGTTGGCGGTCTGACCACCTACAGGCTGGAGAAGCAGTCCACAAAATTATGAGTTTGGTGGTGGTACAAACAGAAGACCGCCAAAAGTCCATTACCATCACCAGACAGCATAGACTGCGGTGATTGACTGGAGGCACAAACAGTCTGATGGAGACCATGTTTCCACCGGACCTACTAGGAAGTTGCACACCACCAATGTGACTGCCGTGGTCCAACCATCATGCATCAGGAGGCAGAAACGGACATGACAAAGGGAGACACTCACCTCCAAGAAGCCATACATGTCCGGAGCCGCCATACAACCACAAGTAGACATCATTCCACTGCTCCTGCTCACTGGAAGATAACAAAATAATCGCCGGCAAGGACGACAACAACCGTTAGCACACACTCACCTATTTTTTTTTTGTAAAATGTAGTATTTTGTACCATTACAAAATATACCATAGGGAGGGAGACGCGAAGAGCTGCACTTACACGTAACAGCATAGTGACACACACTCACAAACTGCATCAAGGACACCCACACATACAAATTATGCAGACTTCGGGCAGAACACACACATTCCACACATCAATACTACTATATACGCACTGCAACACAGCATAGACCCAGGGTCGCAGAACCCCACAACATACAAACTTGTTATAACAACACAACAACTGCTAAATACAAATACATTTCACACACTCACACCCAACACTGGCCAGTGACTGGACATACATACAACACACATGTACATCCATGTGTAATGGAACACACACAACACCACCATCAAACAACCCAGCAATTGACACACATCACACACACACAGCACATGCAGCCTATTATGCCGTGCACAAAACACGCAGACACAAACAGTCAAAACACACAAAGCGACACATCACAACAAGACCGGCAAAGAAGCAATGGGAGCAGCAAAACCATACATGGAAATAAGCCATACTGGGGCACATCTCATGTTGAACAAGGCCCACAAGAACATGAACAGGTTCCATTTAGATCTCATGGACAAGCAATACCAACAACAAATGGGTGAAGGGCAAGGCTACAAAGCATACACTACTCCAGACACCATACAAGACAACAGCCAGCTCTGAGGGACACACACCTGAATAGTCATATCCACACAAGAGCAAAGCAAACTTGCATAACTCGACACAATCCATGTCTGCACTGAAAAAACTCCAGAACACACACTGCATGCACACAATAGCCAAATCAGGGGACAAGGCATGCACCATACAGGACCACATTGCACATCACTTCAACAAACACATATCACTACAAACACAACACAATACCATGACACCAAAATTTCAGTTATGTGTACATACCTTTCATACAACACACACCCTACCCTTGTATGGAGAACAGCACTGCATACTAATTCACATACTGCTAAAACAAAACATGAAGCAACAAGCAGCACACACACACACAAATACTAGAACACAACCAGTGCTAGCCAGGACAACAGAAATCTAGGAAAGGAAATGCAGGACAAAGACGCAACCAAAAAACTAACAACTGGTTGGCTTTAATTATGTAAAAGTACAAACAATATGAAAGTCCAATGCCATAGGCCAGTCCAAAGGATGGTCATGAGAAGGGGGTTTGGGTGTGGAGGGTGAGGAACTGGGTGTTTGATGTTTAGGTGTTCGATGTCTTAGGTGCGTGTTTGGGGGAGGTGTGCTTGTGTGTGTCTGTTGGGTGGGTGAGTGAAGGCATTTATGTGTTGTGGGCTGAGGGGAGTGGAGGTGCTGGGGGATGCCGTGATAAGTGCATGGCTGTCTGGTGAGGTGGTGACTGCAGGTATGGTAGATGTGCTGCATGTAGGGGTTAGGTGGTTGTGGTCTCTGCAGGTATGGTGACTGGGGTGGATGTCTGAGGATCTGCTGGGTTGGTGTCTGCGGGGAGGCTAGGTGTGGTGGCTTGATCAGTGGATTTTGGTATGGTGTCTATAGGTATGCCAGGTGTAGTGTCTGTGATGCTATGGGTGGTGGGGGTGTCAGGATAATTGTTGACTGTTGCTGTGTCTGCAGGTGAATGGTGATTGTATGGGTGCCAGTGGTGTGTCTTGTGGTGCTCATGTTGGTGTACGATTTCCTTGTCTGTTGAGGTGGATGCATGTTAGTCTGTTTGTGTGCTTTGGCTAGGTCCGGGAAGGGAAGATTTGGACTAGGAAGATGAAGGTGGAGTGGGGACGGTAGACAAGTGGTTACTGGCTGACGTCACTGTGGAGGCCAGAGCCTGAAAAGGTCTCTGTAGGCCAGCCACTGCACCGTGAACACTCTCCAGGAACACATTGCTTTGCCAGGCCCTGGATGCATTTACAATGTTAGACTGACCCACAGAGATGCTTCGCAGGAGGTAAAAAGCCTCCTCACTGAGGGCAGCAGGGCTAACAGGGTTCTGGGGAAGAGGTGCAGCAAAGGAGACGCCCCCCTCTTGGGTGAGCAGGCATGGGCAACTCGTTGGGGAGATACAGGGATGATGGTGATAGAATGGGGATAGCAGACAGTGATGGGACTAGAGGGATTCCCAATAGGTCCAAAGATAATGTTGTAGATCCAGTCTCCCTCCGTAACACTTCCCTCGCCCTCCAGGAAATGCGTCCCTCAGTGTCTGTGGAGTTGTGTTCAAAGGTCCTGTGCCCAGACGTTTTCCCACTTGGCTGTGCCCTGTCTTATTCATCTGATGGTGCTGAAAATAGATAGCGAAGTTTGGTCCTAACATACATATGATAACACTTCTATGACAAATCAGAAAGAAATGACATACCATCATGTCAACCGACCCCCCACAGGAAGTGCCAGCAAAGTGTCAACATCATGTAACAACACAATACAATGTGTGTTTCTCAAATTCTCAAATGTAACACACCAGCAAAGCAAGCTATCTGAAAACGACAATAGAAGGAATGAAGTTGAGCAAGCACATAAACTATACCATGACTAGATGATTATTCCGCCCAATACAGGTGCCACATTCTGCACAACATAGTCAAGCAGTAGAGAAGCAATGATTCTCATTTTAAGGTACATTGGAAAATACACAGACCCAATCCTTACCTCACAAATTCCTTACCCATATGCCATTTATCAGGCAATTACATATATTGGCAGGTAAAGGCAGGCAACCCTAGTACAAACAATCCACATCTTCATCAAGTGACATTGAATCACCCATATCGCTATGGACACATACCATCATATGACATATCAACATGTAAAATAGGCCAAATGTTAGGAAAGGAGGTAGGACACAGTTTACACACACATGCCCCAATTGTATTGTAGCAAGGAGTAACAATAGACTCAGGTCTAAAATATTTAGGATAAATGTCTCTGGAATACAAACAATAATAATCATGTAAGGACCAAGTAAGCTCACACCAACATCCCATGCACATTTAAATGTTAATGTTTTGAGTATGTATCAAATAGACTACTGAACTCTGCAGGAAGGAGGGAGACAGATCTTGCAATCACTAACATGAGTAAACCAGTTTTATGCAGAATGAGAAGCAACCTCGCTACCCACATATCCAACATCACAAGCATGGCATGTGTCTGTGGAGGAAACCCATAGGTAAAGCTTAAGTGATGCTAACATCACTGCTACACCATCCATGATGCAACCCAAAAGTCAGATCCCACTTCCTAACCTTCACACAGGTGTATAGGAACTACCACAACAGTACCAAATAAGTTTATCTTCAAACATTAAGTAGCCAAGCACCCTGGTTTTGTGTCAAATCCTTCATAGCCACAGCAAGTACACATCATAAAATACAAACAGTGAGGCATGGAGTTTGATGTCAGATTGCACATGATGTTGACACAGTACTGTCTGGGCCATAGCTGTGAGCTGGCAACCATTGCCTATGCATCATATCTACAAAAGTATCCCACGGATAAAAATTTGATAACTTTCTGCCATCAGGACATCAGCATGGCTATCAAATGCTTACATCTGATACATATGTGTCCTGGTGGAAATATAACACATGCACACAGGTATCCAACATGCATGTTGTCAACTCTGTTGAGACATCACACATGGCAATGTACATTCCTCACTTACCACTGGGAATTACCGTGCAACAGGTGTCAAAATGTTATCTATGTAAGTCATGTCACGTGTATGATGGACACCCATACGTCACAGAATACTGCGCCTCATCAGAAACCAACATACACTGGATATGACTTGCCCCTGCCTGAATTAAAATCACATATAGACTTCTCCCCTGATGCAAAGCAGAGGACAGAGAGCAACAACCTACCTACCTTTCTAATGTAACATAAGGGAGGAGTGATCTGTTGGTGGGAACTAACACCCACCAGGGTAGTAAAAGCAGATCACTGGAACAGAAAACACAGTCATATGTGTTCCATTCTGTGCTATAGGACTGAGGGGCCCTATAGTAGCGTACCAGGTCCCAAACCCAAATTAATGTGCATACCTGTTGGCAATACATAACCCGTGTACACCAATGTGAGCACAGAAGATCAGTGAAACATAACTCTTCCCACATTGTCAGAGCTGGTATTTTGTCCCTCAATCAATCACCTGGTAAAGGGTCAAACATGAATCAGGTCTGTACTTACCCTCTTGTGACTGCTGTGCTGCCCTCAAACGCCCGTCCAACTCTGGGTAGGCCAACTTCAAAAATGCGGCCAATTAGGGAGGGTCATTGTCCAATGGACATCCCTTCCTCGTTGGGAGGACAGCCCCAGCTGGGCCTCTGTGATCTTCCTGGCCCAGTGTTTCATGTCCTCCAACCTCTTTCAACAGTGGGTGCTCCACTGGCTGTGAACCCCCAGGGTCCGCACCTTCTTGGCGATTGCTCACAAAATCCCCTTCTTCTGATGGGCGTTGACTTGCATGGATGCAAAAGACAAGACAGAAAATCATGTCAACAAGTCTCACTGAAGAACAGGCAGAGTTAAGTACAAGTCAGTCGAGCAAGCCAACAATAACCTGTCTTGAACATCCTGTCCACTTGCGGCACATAGCAGTCATTGTATGGGGGATATTACTGCAAACACTCCACATGAGGATACCCATCACAACCACCGGCTCCGCACCTGCACTGACCAGTTAGTAAAGCAGTGTGTTTTGTGTGACATGAGCAACCCACATGACATTGACCAGGAACACGATACAACCTTTCACACCAAATGTCAAGTGCCTTGTGACACCAAATAGCAACCATTGTACACAAACAACCACAACTCCAGCATATGGTCCCCACAGGTCACAGCCAGGCTACAGATAGGGCCATATTGCTAGGACAACATACAAGGGAGTCACATGCAAAGATACAAGCCTTTACATATGTGCTCCTATGCATATACACAGGCACCCACATGCTACTTCAGGGTGTGGGGTTGTCTGTATAAGTCCAAAAAATGTTAAACATACTTCCAAAACATGTGTCAGAGTAAGATACACCTAGCCTTGCATTGTGCATCACACATGTCCAAAACACAGGCTCATGTGTCAGGGAACATCAGTGCACAATACACTGTTTGCAGATGTTCAACACCCAAATAATTAGGAGCATGCACAATACTCATCAGAGCTGGGCAGTGTGATCATGTGACCCATCAAAGATATGTAACATAAAAGGTCAGAGATGATCTGAGCACATTTGTCACAGCTCTCCACCATGCCCTCAATGCAATGACAATAGTAATCACTGGGCATAGTCTCAAGTCGATGAACCTTATTGGCGAGGCATGATTTTCAACCTTCACATGCTGTTTATGGATTCAGGGTGTGGCTACAGGCCCACACTTTCAGTGCAAAAGCTTTTCAATAACAGCCCAGATGGCAATATTTATAGAAAGTGGCAATTGAAAAAAGGGAACTTTCTCTAAAGGGCAGATCACACAAATCAACTCATAATATCATGCCCCAAAAGGTTAGCTGCATCACAATACCTAATGTATCCCACAGCCAATAACCAATGGCTGTCATTGTGCAGAGCATAGGGCCATAGAGTGTTATTATCTGGCTTCATTACAACACTACAACAAGACCAGATGTGGCCACAGATGTATGTGCAGATACAGAAAGTCCACAGGTATGGGGCAAAGCTGCAAACAGCATGGATCAACACCTCCTGCTGTCATGATACCACATATGACCACACATCAAGCACATCTAATGATAGGATTTACCTGGTGATGGCTCTCATGACACCTCAGCTAACCATGTGCATGAATCACAAGGTGGCTCAGGGAACATTCATTGCACTCTCTCCACAATGTCTCAGGACTCTAAACCTCTCACTTCACCTAGGTACGTCCCCAGGAACTCAACAATTTAAGCACACCAATTGAACTTGCAGGGGTTTAAGGACACATACTGACATTTTGCCCATAAGCCTAGGCTAACTAAGAAAAAGTTTAGTAGAGCAACAGAAACATCTGTGCACATGGTGCTCTTACCTGCTCCTCTGGCACACCATAGAACAGTCCATACAGAGGTAGGACCTCCTTCACAAGCTTCTCCAGCTCTGCTGGTGAGAAGGCAGGGGCCCTATCTCTTGTATGATGCAGCATGATTGCTCCCGGAGGCAATACACAGCAGCTCAGGTCGTGGATGTCTTGCCGGCAGCAGTGTCAGGAGTCAAGTGAGAGATTAAGCAGGAGAGGGTGGTCACGTCCGCCACGTACGCGACCGTCACTGCCGGCGGACACTGCCATTGGCCAAAGACTACCACAGGCAGCAATGTGATCCAATGGCAATGTCCACTGCCGTAGCATCAGCCTACCGAAATGACGACTTCCGTTCGCGTTCGTGGTAATTTCCTGTTGTCTAGTGGAATAGGTCAGGCAGTCACCATTTTAAAACCTTTTGATGTACATTTGTCCTGATTGAAGGATCATGTTGCCATGTTGTTCTGCTAATTTCAACATATTAGTTTATATGTACATATCTTATTTGAGGCAAGGGGATGACATGTAACTACAGATCCACTTTTACTATTGGTATTACCTTATAAGGGACACAATGAGTGATTGACATACCTTCTTATTTTCTCTCCTATAGTCGCCCTGTGATCAGTGTAGGGAAAGGTGCGAAAGACATTGCGATGCGAAGGGTTAATTAGTCTGAGCAATGTAGATGAGCGTGATGCCTGCAGAAACCTGAACCATACGTGGAAAAGTCCACGATGTCGCTTTCAAGCTTGTTTTCCAACATTCCATAGATAAAATTATCAGCAGCCTGCATGTACAAGAAGCAGGAAGTGTGGGAGAGGGACGCGAAGGTCACTCTAACCCTGAGAAAGGGAGTCCAGGAAAAGGCCAGAAAAATAATGGCTAGTGAACAACAGGGCAGCCAAGTGACGTGTGCTGATAACAAAGCTAGAAAATGCGAGAAAGGGATAGAGTCCAAGCTTCAGGTTATTTAAGCACCGAAGTGCGGGTGAGGGGATTGAAGCTCGCAGATGGAGTTGTGCAAGCTGCCATTGCCTACATCGCTGCCTCCCTGGCTGTGCTGTTCTTAGACTGTGACGCTCGAAGAGGAGAGAGGTTCGAGCAAGCGGGAGTGGGCTTCCCAGCAATGTGGATAAAGTTAAGTTCCACCCATGGATGAAAGGCCTTTGTTTCTCTGCCTTATTCTGATTGATTAAACCCTTCGCTGCCAGGCCTTTTCCCCCTCCTGTGCCGAGCCTTTTTTTGGCTATTTGGGGCAGTTCGCGCTTAGGCCCTCATAACATTTTGTTCACATAAGCTACCCACGCCAAATTTGCGTCCTTTTTGTTCCAACATCCTAGGGATTCTAGAGGTACCCAGACTTTGTGGGTTCCCCAGAAGGAGGCTTTTTTAAAAAATGGGAAAAAGGGGCTGCAGAAGAAGGCTTGTGGTTTTTTCCCTGAAAATTGCATCAACAAAGGGTTTGCGGTGCTAAAAGCACCAGCTTCCCAGCTTTCAGGAACAGACAGACTTGAATCAGAAAACCCAATTTTCCAACACAATTTTGCCATTTTACTGGGACATGCCCCATTTTTACGATTTTTTGTGCTTTCAGCCTCCTTCCAGAACCTACCAAACCAGCACATTTTTGAAAACTAGGGACCTAGGGAAATCCAAGATGGGGTGACTTGTGGGGCTCTGACTAGGTTCTGTTACCCAGAATCCTTTGCAAACCTCAAAATGTGGCTTAAAAAACACATTGTCCTTACATTTCGGACATGAAGTTCTGGAATCTGAGAGGAGCCACAAATTTCCTTCCACCCAGCGTTCCCCCAAGTCTCCCGATACAAATGGTACCTCACTTGTGTGGGTAGGCCTAGCGCCCACTAAAGGTAATGGCCCAAAACACAACGTGGACACATCCCATTTTGTTTACAGAAAACAGAAGTGTTTTTTGCAAAGTGTCTACCTGTAGATTTTGGCCCCTAGCTCAGCCGGCACCTAGGCAAACCTACCAAACCAGTGCATTTTTGAAAACTAAAGACCTAGGGGAATCAATGATGGGGTGACTTGTGGGGCTCTGACCAAGTTCTGTTACCCAGAATCCTTTGCAAACCTCAAAATTTGGCTACAAAAACACATTTTCCTCACATTTCGGTGACAGAAAGTTCTGGAATCTGAGAGGGGCCACAAATGTCCTTCCACCCAGCATTCCCCCAAGTCTCCCGATAAAAATGGTACCTCACTTGTGTGGGTAGGCCTAGCGCCCACGAAAGGAAATGGACCAAAACACAACGTGGACACATCCAATTTTTTTTACAGAAAACAGAGGTGTTTTTTGCAAAGTGCCTACCTGTAGATTTTGGCCCCTAGCTCAGTTGGCACCTAGGGAAACCTACCAAACCTGTGGATTTTTGAAAACTAGAGACCTAGGGGAATCAAAGATGGGGTGACTTGTGGGGCTCTGACCAGGTTCTGTTACCCAGAATCCTTTGCAAACCTCAAAATTTGGCTAAAAAAACACATTTTCCTCACATTTCGGTGACAGAAAGTTCTGGAATCTGAGAGGAGCCACAAATTTCCTTCCACCCAGCGTTCCCTCAAGTCTCCCAATAAAAATGGTACCTCACTTGTGTGGGTAGTATAAGGTCTCCTTCTCATCCAAAATCACTGAATACCGATCCAAACGTTGCATCTTTATTTAGTACGATGTATATACAGCCGGCTCAGAGATCAGTCCTCAGCAACTGTCACTTCGCCCATCTACATTCCATTCCCCCATTCTAATTGTCATGGCAACTTCGTGAACACTGTAACTTGAGTATATAATATACAACATATCTCCCTTATTAACAACATAAAACATAACGGTATCACAAAAATGGTACACTAACTATTTACATGTTATAATAACACAATGTTTAAATTCATTCTCTATATCTCCCTGGAATTCTCCTTTGACGACTGCTCCTCCGTAACATTACTCCTTCATAACTTTTCCCTTTATATTCCATAACATCTTTATTTACATCTGTTTGTTTTGTTATTAATTCATGATTGTTTTTTACAAACTTGTCTGTTTCTAAATCGCTACATTTCACAACATTCCTTAGATTCCATTTCTTCCCATCATCCAGAATCACTGAATATTTCATTACTTTCCGAACTTTCTTAGGATCAGACCATTTTGATTCACACTTCTTATAATCCTGGAATCTTCTAACTTTTACTACATCACCTATGTTCCAACGTAAATTTTCATTATGTTCTTTTCCCTTTGAACAATATTTTTGTTGTTTTATTTCAACACCCTTTCTCATGTTTTCTTCATCCACTCTTACTACTTTGTCTTTATTCATCCAAGCTGGAACAGCTATGGTGCAAGCCTTCCTACCCCTCAACAAGACAAACGGAGTTTCACCAGTCAAAGAATTTGGAGTTGTGCGATAATTCCACACCATTTTCTTCATTTCTTCCTTCCAATCCAATTTGCATTTCACAGCCAATTGTATATTTTCCCCCAAAACTCTGTTAAACCTCTCGACAAGACCATTCTCACATGGATGATATACAGCAGTTCTTCTGTGCAAAATTCCACTATGTTTTAGAAATTCCTCAAATTCTCTTGCTTCAAATTGTGGACCATTATCAGTAACCAAAATCTCCGGATATCCTTCTCTCCTGAACACTTCTTTACAAAATTCTATAATTGCTTTTGTTTTTACTTCTCTAATAAAAGTAACTTCTGGCCATTTGGAATAGTAGTCCATCAACACCACAGCACACCTACTCTCACTACCTAATATATCAAAATGTCCACACACATCTATACCCAATCTCTGCCATGGACATTCAGGATAATCCATAGCTATTATCGGCGTATTAACTGGACTGTGAGACTTATCACTATGCGCACATGCAACACATTCCCTCACAAATCTTTCCACATCATGATCTAAACCTGGCCACCAAAAATCCAATCGAACTTTGCGTTTAATAGCAGACATCCCACCATGACCCTCATGAAGTGCAGTTAATATTCTACACCGTAATGATTTTGGCACTAATAACCGATCACCACGTCCTAAAATTCCATTAATGCATGACAATTCTGTCCAAATAGACGTATAATTGGAGATCTCATCTGATTTGTTCCATTCCCACTTCCAACGCTTTGGCAACAAATTTATTAATGCATGACAAATTTCATCCTCCTCTATTGCAAGTCTCCATTCTTGTTCTGATATTGCTTTGAAACTTGCATTTACTATATCTGCCACTAAGATATCATCTTCCTCCACATGGTTCATTTAATCTAATGGACATCAAGATAAAAAATCTGCATTGACATTTTTTATTCCAGGAATATATTTTGTTGCGAATGTATATTCCTGTAATCTGAATAGCCATTTTGCTACGCGTGGAGTATCTCTTCCTGAACCTTTTGTTGTAAAAACGTCAATTAATGGCTTATGGTCAGTCCAAAGTTCAAAATCGACACCCCATACAAAATTTCTAAAGTGTTGAATACCCCACCAACATGCCATAGTTTCCTTCTCAATAGTTGAATAATTTAATTCTGCACCTTTTAGGGTCCTTGAAGCAAATGCAATTATTCTTTCACAGCCATATTTATTCTTCTGCATAAGAACAGCACCTAGACCATACATGCTCGCATCAGTTGCAATAATTAGTTTGTCACCTGGTTTATATGGTGCTAAGGCTATTGCATTTATAATACAATCCTTTATATTCTTAAAGGCTTTTTCACATTCTGTTGACCATACAAACTTACAACCCTTTCTCATCAATTCTCTCAAAGGTCTAACTTTATCCGCAAAATGGTCTACAAACTTTGAATAAAATTCAGCCAGACCTAGAAATGATCATAGCTGATCCTTATCCAATGGATTTGGAGCCATTTCAATAGCCTCCTTTAATTTATGTTTGGGTTTAATACCCTGTTCCGACAATGTATGACCTAAGTATTCTACTTCTCAAATAGCAAATTTGCATTTATTCAATTCAACAGTTACACCAGCTTTATCAAGAATGCACAACACATCATATAAAATTCTGTCATGGTCTTGTTTGTCAACACCCCAAATCAAACTATCATCCTGAAAAAATCTTACTTGTTTTACATCACCCAACAATTTTTGCATCACACGCTGAAAAACAGCTGAGGCAGATGCCAATCCAAATGGCATTCTTTTAAAACGAAATGCACCTTCTGGCATAACAAATGATGTCAAATGACGAGAATCTTCATGTAACATAATTTGATGGTAAGCATTTGACAGGTCAATCGATGAAAAATATCTTCCTTCAGACACACCTGAGAACAATTCTGCAATATTTGGTAAAGGATGGCTATCAATCCATATGCACTTGTTTAAATCCCTCAAGTCCACACACATCCTTATCTTTCCATTCGGTTTCCGTACTAAAACAATTGGACTTAACCAATCAGACGCTTCAATAGGTTCAATTATATCGAGTTTACACAATCTCTCTAATTCCTCCTTTAAAGGACCTCTCAACACCAAAGGTACACTTCTAACTTTGTGAGCTATTGGAGTAATATTTTCCTTCAATATAATTTTGTGTACAAATTTTTGTAAACAACCCAAATTTGTACTAAATAACGTTGGAAATGTCTGTGCCTATGTGGTTATATTATCAGAAGCTTTTGATAATACTTGATCTTCCCTATTAAGATCTAATGTAATACCTAAATCACGTTGATCTCTCCATCCTAACAACAACTTTCCTTTTTCAACAACATAAACCATACATTTAGCACTTCTGTCCTTAAATGATATTTTGGTTTCAAAACATCCAATTATCGGTATTTTACCTCCACCATAACCTTCAGGCTGAATGCGTGTCTCTTGTAGCTCCATGCCCCCCAAGTCATACCATACATCCTTACTAACTAGTGTATAAGGGGAACAAGAATCCGCCCACATACATATTTCTTTCCCACATATCTTTACAGAACACTTTGGAGGGTGATATTCTGTATCATAGGATTCTAGTTTTAAAATTTCTTCACCGTCCTGAACCATCAACACTTCTACCTCATCTTCCGAGTCTGACTTTTCTTCCTCCTACATTTTATTGATTTTTCCTTGGTCAGTTACACAATTCACTTTAGTAATATTCCCTTCACTTCTACAGACTTTAGCAAGATGACCTATTCTTTTGCACTTGTAACACTTCATTTTTATTGCAGGACAATTTCTAGCTGATGCTAAATGTTTCACACTCCCACAACGATAACATGTTCTTTTATAATTCTCATTCATTGTTAAGTTTCTTTTTTCTTCTTCCTTGAATTTATTTCTAGAATTCGTCTCTCTTATTTTGAAAACACTGTCACGATGATGTAATTCATTTACATGCTTAGATGTATTTTCTACTCTTTTAGCCACAATAATAGCTTTTTCTAATGTTGGTTCTTTCATCCCTAATAACTTTTCTTGAATTTTGACATTACTCGTTCTATTAATTAATTGATCTCGAATAATTTCATCTTGCAGACCTTTAAATTTACATGTAATGGCTAAATTACATAAGGCAGCCACAAATTGATCAATGGATTCATCTACACCTTGTGTACGAGAATAAAATTTGTGTCTCTCCACAACTACACTTACTTTCCTCACGAAGTGTTCTTCCAATGCTCCTATCGCAACATCAGATTCATCTAGTAACACCTCTTCCATATCTGAATTCTCAATATTGCTTTGATCTGTACCTATAATACCTGGTAATGTTTTTAAAACTTTTCTACCTTCAACACCCAAGTTGTGTTTCAATATGGCCAATTTCCTTCTAGCAGTGAAAGCACACCCATCCATTGCTTCTAGATAAGTTTCAAATGCTTCACACCAATCTTCCCATTGCATAATTGGGTTCCCAAGGCCTTCCAAAAATGTAGGTGTTGGTAAAATGTATTGGATTTTTTTATTTTTTTATGTATGAGTATGTATGTATAAGTAAATTGTTTATTTTATCTATGAACATTTTTAAATATGTATGTGTCTATGTATGTATGTATAAGTAAATTGTTTATTTTATCTATGAAAATTTTTCCACCAAAATAATAACTAACACAACAAACTTGACAACATTGTCTGCATTTTCAACACTTTACATGAATAAGTCTTTTTTCCTTTTCTATGGCACACTGAGCAGAAGTACTTCTTCACTTTCAGTTCATTTATCGGCATAGGGTGCTAGCGTCAGCACCGACAGAACACCAGGAACGAGCCACATGAACTCTCCGCGACGTTCTCCTCCTCTCACAAACAAGTGAGTGCCAAGCCTTCTTCTGTACATGCGCTCAGTGTGTACTTTCAAGTTTTCTACAGTTCTCGTCGAATCAGACAGCAACATTGTGTGCCCCTCCGTGATCGCGCTCCCCGTGTTTGCTTTTCACACGCCTCAATTAACTTGTAACACGTTCTCGAAATAAACGTGTGTTTTCCCCACACGCTCTGACAATGGCGCTACGTCTTCCTAAGACTTCTTCCGCAATGTTGACAAACACATGTACACTGCTCCACAAATTTAATCGGTTATGCAGCAGCTGTAGCCCAGTCAAACATGCGTCGCCTATTTAGCCAAAACACCAGTAAACACGCAGATGCCACCATGCCTTCTCTGTTCCTCCTCACCGTACGCCAAGACTTATTCACGAAACCCACTAAACAATAGTGCTAATTGACACAATGCATACCATTGTTTACTGAGCTGGTTGTCATCAGTTGATCCCGTCCCTCGTCGCCACTATAACGTCTCCTTCTCATCCAAAATCACTGAATACCGATCCAAACGGTACATCTTTATTTAGTACGATGTATATACAGCCGGCTACATTCCATTCCCCCCATTCTAATTGTCATGGCAACTTCGTGAACACTGTAACTTGAGTATATAATATACAACAGGTAGGCCTAGCGCCCACGAAAGGAAATGGCCCAAAACACAACGTGGACACATCCCAATTTTTTTACAGAAAACAGAGGTGTTTTTTGCAAAGTGCCTACCTGTAGATTTTGGCCCCTAGCTCAGCCGGCACCTAGGGAAACCTACCACACCTGTGCATTTTTTAAAACTAGAGACCTAGGGGAATACAAGATGGGGTGACTTGTGGGGCTCTGACCAGGTTCTGTTACCCAGAATCCTTTGCAAACCTCAAAATTTAGCTAAAAAAACACATTTTCCTCACATTTCGGTGACAGAAAGTTCTGGAATCTAAAAGGAGCCACAAATGTCCTTCCACTGAGCGTTCCCCCAAGTCTCCCGATAAAAAAATGGTACTTCACTTGTGTGGGTGGGCCTAGCGCCCACGAAAGGAAATTGCCCAAAACACAACGTGGACACATCACATTTTTTCACAGAAAACAGAGGTGTTTTTTGCAAAGTGCCTACCTGTGGATTTTGGCCTCCGGCTCAGCTGGCCCCAGAGGGGGGGCAGAAATGGCCTAAAATAAATCCCCCCCCCGGGGAGCGACCCTTGCCACGGGGTCACTCCCCTTGCGTGACGGCGCATAAAAAAAGATCCCCAGTGCCTAGTGGTTTCTGCCCCCCTTGGGGACAGATTCACCTAAAATCGGCCGATTTGCCCCCAAGGGGGGGCAGAAATAGTCTAAATACAATTTGCCCCTCCAGGGGAGCGACCCTTGCCTAAGGGGTCGCTCTCCATCTCTTAAAAAACAAACAAACCCAAAAAAAAACACAACAAAAATTGCCCTGGCGCCTAGAGGTTTCTGCCCGGGGGGGGGGGGCAGAAATGGCCTAAAATAAATTTGCCCCTTCACCCCCCCGGGGAGCGACCCTTGCCTACAAGGTCGCTCCCCTTGCATGACGGCGCAAAAAAAAGATCCCTGGTGCCTAGTGGTTTCTGCCCCCTTGGGGGAAGATTGACCTAAAATAGGCCGATTTGCACCCAAGGCGGGCAGAAATGGCCTAAATACAATTTGCCCCTCCAGGGTTCGTTCCCCATCTCAAAAAAAAAAAAAAAAAAATTGCCCAGGCGCCTAGAGGTTTCTGCCCCCCCGGGGCAGATCGGCCTAATACCAATAGGCTGATCTGCCCCCGGGGGGGGCAGAAATGGCATAAAATAAATTTGCCCCACCAACCCCCGGGGAGCGACCCTTGCCTACAAGGTCGTTCCCCTTGCGTGACGGCGCAAAAAAAAGATCCCTGGTCCCCAGTGGTTTCTGCCCCCCTTGGAGGCAGATTGACCTAAAATCGGCCGATCTGCCCCCAAAGAAGGCAGACATGGCCTAAATACAATTTGCCCCTCCAGGGGAGCGACCCTTGCCTAAGGGGTCGCTCCCCATCTCTAAAAAAACAAACAAACAAAAAAAAAAACTCATTTTTTTTTAGCCCTGGTGCCTAGAGGTTTCTGCCCCCCCGGGGGCAGATCGGCCTAGTAACAATAGGCCGATCTGCCCCCAAGGGGGGCTGAAATGGTCTAAAGTATATGTGCCCCCCCCCCAGGGAGCGACCCTTGCCTACGGGGTCACTCCCCTTGCCTGACGGTGCCCCAAAAAAAAGATCCCTGGTGCCTAGTGGTTTCTGCCCCCCTTGGGGGCAGAGTGACCTCAAATCAGCCGATCTGCCCCCAAAGTGGGCAGAAATGGCCTAAATACAATTTGCCCCTCCAGGGGAGCGACCCTTGCCTAAGGGGTCGCTCCCCATCTGTAAAACAACAACAGCAACAAAAATCCCCGGTGCCTAGTGGTTTCTGCCACCCTTGGGGGCAGATCAGCCTAATTAAAATAGGCTGATCTGCCCCCCTGGGGGGCAGAAATGGCCTAAAATAAATTTGCCCCCCAGGGGAACGACCCTTGCCTAAGGGGTCGCTCCCCTTAAGTGAAATTCACAAACAAAAAAAAAACTCACTGGTGTCTAGTGGTTTCTGCCCCCCTTGGGGGCAGATTGGCCTCATAAAAATAGGCCAATCTGCCCCCAAGGGGGGCAGAAATTGCCTAAATATAATTTCCCCCCTATGGGAGCGACCCTTGCCTAAGGGGTCGCTCCCCTTACGTGAAATTCACGAACAAAAAAAAAACTCACTGGTGTCTAGTGGTTTCTGCCCCCCTTGGGGGCAGATTGGCCTCATAAAAATAGGCCAATCTGCCCCCAAGGGGGGCAGAAATTGCCTAAATATAATTTCCCCCTTATGGGAGCGACCCTTGCCTAAGGGGTCGCTCCCCACACCTAAAAACAAAAAAATAAACAAAAACAAAACAAAACAACTTTTTTTATCCCTGGTGCCTAGAGGTTTCTGCCCCACCTGGTGGCAGATCGGCCTAATAAAAGGCCGATCTGCCCCCAGGGGGGGCAGAAAAGGCCTTAAAAAAAAATGCCCCCCCGGGAGCGACCCTTGCCCAAGGGGTCGCTCCCTTATGTCAGTTTCCTTTTAAAAAAGACATCCCTGGTGTCTAGTGGGAGTTTTGACAGCCGGATTGGTTTCAATCCGGCTGCCAAAACGCAGAGAGAGACTTCCAAGGGAAGGAAATACATTTCCTTCTCTTTGAAGCCTCTCTGCCTCCTCCACGTGATCGGAAGAGAAATGCAAAGCATTTCTCTTCCGATCATCGCGCTGGAGGCTCAGCTTCCAGCGCGAAGGAGGAGGCATTGTGACAATCAGCGCGCGCTCACGCGCTGACGTCACGGGGGGGTGGGGGGGTCAGGGGTGGAAGGGGAAGAGTAGGCAGAAGCCTAAAATACCCTCGGCTGTGCAAGTGAGTGCATTGATACGTAAAGAAAACTGGGATCCCTTTACTTGGGATGGGACAGTCTCGGATAACGATGATGATTGGAATTGGGAGGAAGAGGTGGAAGTATGTGTAGCAGAACTAGGTGAAGTTGAAGGTGAAAAGGAAAGTGTAGTGGTGGCTCGCCCACTTGTGCAAAACAAATCAAAGGGAGTAAATGGTGGGCAAATACAGAATTCTCATTTAGTAAGAGATTATACACAAAGTGAACTGTTGGAAATAACCCGTAAGTTTAGACAAATGTCTGCGAAGCCTTTGTTTAAATGGTTAGTGAGATTGTGGGACACTGGAGCAGATGGTACATTTTTATCACCAACTGAACTTTTGAAAATGGGGTCAGTAACTACACATGCCATGTTAGGGCAACGGTTATGAGGTGCATAGGGGCAACAAGCTTTTTCTTTGATGGATTGGTTGATGGAAGGAGTGAAGCAATTGTATCCAACTGCTGTAGATGTGGAAGAGAGTTGGGGCCCTTGGCACACAATTTCAGAGGCAAATGAACAACTACGAAAAATGGGGATGCAGAACGCAGTGTATTTCCAACAATTTGCAGGGCCTGATGTTGAACCTGTGACAGCAGGGATCAGAGCACGACTGATTAGGAATGCCCTTCCACATATGAAAGGTGCCCTGTTAGCTCTTCTAGGACCCGCTCAGGGAAGACCCGTGGGGGATTTGGTATTATTAATGGCACAATTGGAAAGGCTTGACAGGCAAAAATCAGCAAGAGCTTTGGGGAAAGACAATAAATATAAGGGAGGAGAGTCTACAATAAAAGTGACCAGACGACAGATGTGGATAGATTTATTGAATGCTGGGGTGATGAAAGAGGAAATAGACGGGAAACCTACCCCTTATCTGCTTAATAAATGGAAAGCATTGCAGCGCAGACAGAAAGAAAATGAGGCATTCGATGAAAAGCAGCCTTCAGCACCACCAATTGAAGAGGCTGAGAATGAAAAAGAAGAGTCAGGGAAAAATAGGAAGGTGATGTCTCAAATCTATATCCTGACTTGTCCAGCGATGGCTGGGAAGTCCCAGACCCTTTTTATGAAGGTCAGGCCAAACCCCGGGAATCAGAGCAGTGCAAGAGGTAAACCCTGGGGACATGCGGCCATATGTACCTCTTATTATTTATTGACAAAAAGGAACACAACATGTTATGCCACTGCTTGATGCAGGTGCGGAAATAACTGATAAATGGGAAACCTAAGAGGCTGCCAGAGAAAAGTGTGATCATTAATGGTTATGGGGGTGCTGAGACAGAGGCTAAACCCGTTAAACTCAAATTGTCAATTGGTAATAGACCCCCGTTCATTATTATTCGGTATTAATGGCTGAAGTTCCAGAATACATTATTGGTATTGATTTGTTACTAGGCAAAACTATTGAAACGCAATAGGGAACATTCACTTTTAGTGTGAGGAGCGTACATATAAAGAAATCTATGACAATTCTGATTGGGCATGCAAAGTGGAGCCCATTACATGTGCCTCCTCCAAATGAGCCAGTGTGTATCAAACAGTACCGCATACCTGGAGGTCCCAAAGAGATTTCAAAAACCATTCAAGGGCTATTAGATGCAGTTGTGCTTAGGCCGGCCGTGAGCCCATTTAACTCCCCTATATGGCCTGTAAGGAAACCAGATGATACATATCGAATGACTGTTGATTATCGATGACTGAAAAAAGTGGCCCGCCCTTGGCAGCCACAGTCCCAGACATCATCACGCTAGTTAAACAGTTGAGCAAAGATGTGGGAGAATGGCATTCTGTAATTGATTTAGCAAATGCCTTCTTCTCGATTGACATTGATGAGGCAAGCCAAGATCAATTTGCAATAAGCTGGCAGAACACGCAGTTCACATTCAGAAAGTTGCCCCAGGGGTATGTACATAGCCCCACCCTGTGCCATGGACTAATAGCCAGCGATTTAGCCAACTTCTCGGCAGGGAACACCCGACTTGCACATTACATTGATGAGATCATGATCACTGGGGAAACCAAAGAACAGGTCAAAGACACACTGGAGAGGTTAATTGAGTACTTACAGCAGATGGGATGGGCTATTGACCCAAAAAAGGTCCAAGGCCCTGCACAAGAGGTCAAATTCCTGGGCGCTATTTGGTCAGGGCCAGTAAAAAGAATACCACAGAAATTGATTGATACGGTACAGCAGCTAAAGGTCCCTACAACAAAGGCAGAAGCACAACGATTTATTGGTTTGATGGGATTTTGGAGACAACATATTCCTCACTTAGGATTAATACTGAGACCATTATATCAAGTCGCACGAAAAAAGCACGCTTTTCAATGGGGAACTGAACAGCAAGAGGCCTTTAAGGGGGCAAAAGATGCATTACAGAACTATTTTGCGTTAGGTGCTATCACAGAAGGAGACCCGTTTGAGCTGGAAATGATAGTACAGGATGATGTAGTGGTGTGGAGTCTATGGCAGAGGCAAGGGAAAAAGAGGGTATCACAAGGATTTTGGTCAAAGAGATTAACACCATCCATGAACAATTACACCCGTTAGAGAAAGAACTAGCAGGAGCATATTGGGCATTAGTGGAAATGGAACGCATAACTGGTGACCGGCTGGTTACCTTAAGAACAAGGGTCCCTTTACTAGGCTGGATAAGAGAAAGAGGGGCTGGTGCTAAAATAGGCAGGGCACAGGAGTCTAGCATCGTAAAGTGGAAATGGTACCATCAAGGAAAAAGACAATGGCAAACAGTTGCATTCCAGCCTGCTACAGAAACACTGTTGTTGAGAGGAGGAGATAATGGATCAAGCCAGCTTGCAGAACTGCAGGGGGTAGCAGCAGTATCCGAACAGGCCCCCATCGGAGAGAAAACATTTGTGTACACTGACAGTTTGGCCACTTACAAAGGACTAGTAAGCTGGGCCCCGACTTGGTGCAAAGATGGATGGAAAATTAAAGGTACCCCCATCTGGAGCAGCGAGCAGCTGTGGGAAGAGATGTGGGAGAAAGGGCAAAGGTGTCAAATCTATGTGGGACATGTGGATGCCCACTGCCTATCGGACACCTCTCTTGCATCTCTGTTCAACAATACTGCAGATCAGATGGCCAAAACACGAACAGTGGTCATCAATGAGGAAGCTGAGGCTGCTTTAGCAAACTGGGCCCATGCAACATCCAGACATCTAGGATAAAATGGCACTTATGCATGGGCACAGCAACAACAAATTCCAGTTACTAAAGAAAAAGTGCAAGAAGCAGTAAAGAAGTGCCCCACATGCAACCTAATTAGACAAATGCCCCTGCAAAAGAAGCCTAGCGGACATATCAAAAGAGGAACTGCAGCTGCCACGGTGTGGCAATTGGACTATATCAGGCCACTACCAAAAGAAGGAGGAAAAAGCTATGTATTGACCATGGTGGACACCTTCTCTGGCCTTATGTTGGGTATGCCTTGTAAGTCTGCAGACCAGAAGTCCTATCAGGGCTAAACTACCTGATAAAACATTATTGGGTACCTGATGAGATCCAAACAGATAGAGGCACACACTTTTCAGGGAAAGTAGTACAGGACTGGGCCCAGAAACAGGGAATTAGGTGGATTTTACGCCTTAGCTATTACCCACAAGCTGCAGGCATGATTGAGAGATATAATGGATTGTTGAAAGAACAGCTAAAAAAGTTAGCAGCACATCAGACCATAAAAGGTTGGAGTAGTAATTTAGACAAAGCCTTATTTGAATTGAACAACAGACCAGTTGGGCAGCAGACTCCTTTCATTCGGATGACAGGGCATGATTAAACGAACCCTCAAGCTCGATTATCTTTGCAGGCTACTCCTGGCAGTATAAGACTGGATCGGGATAAGACGCCCTCGAATGAGAAGGGTCAGACAAACGTTTGTGTACTGTACACTAGCAGACTTGCAGACCATAGAGAATAGACATGTCATACAAATTTACCCCTTGGATAGGCAGACAATCAAGGATCTCTGTTGTCTTTTGGAGCCAGTCTTCCAAATAGCATACCACCAATTGCTCAAGTCATGTCAGTGCTGCACTTCCTGGCCACAGCCTCCTTCCAAAATACAGTGGCCCTAACTGCAGCGATGCCTCAGCCTATGTTCAGTTTGGTCTTGAAGAATGTACTCTCTGCGATGTTGAAAAACCTGGAGAGCTACATACAATTTCCACAATGTGAGGATTTTGCCCTTGTGTAGGCAGAGTTCCATAGTTTAAAACATATTCCACATGTAGTGGGAACGATTGATGATACACATGTAGCCTTTGTTTCCCCACATGCAAATGAACAGGTCTATCGGAAAAGAATGAACTTCCACTCCATAAATGTCCAAGTAGTTTGTTTAGCCGACCTCTACATTTCCCAAGTATGTGCATGGTATCCATGTTCAGTCCATGATGCATAAATCATGTAGAACAGTGCTTTCCCACAGCTAATGACACATCAGTACCCAGAAAGGGTCTAGCTGATTGGTACATTGCATATGTCATATGTGTTTGTAAGCTATGTCTGCAGCCAAATTTGACGATGTCCAGGGCTAATGTTTGCACACGTGTCACAATTCCTTACAGGAGACTCTGCCTACCACAAGCATCCCTGGTTATTGACACCAGGGAGGAACCCAACCACACTAGTGGAAGCCCGCTTCAACAACGCCCATGGAAGGACATGGCGTGTCATAGAGCAGGTTTTTGAGCTCCTGAATGCAAGATTCCACAGCATTGCCTGAGGTGACAGATTCCATACATCCCAGATGAGGCAGTTCCACCAGGTGAGAATGCAGAAACGCCAAGTGAGGATGACAGTGATGAGGATGAATGTGGAGACATGCGGGCAGATCTCATCAACCAGTACTTCACTTGAGTGTAAGTATGTAATGCTCTGTAATTTCACTGACTCCTAGGGGTACTGTAGGGATCACGATTAGTTGAGAAGGTTCTCTGTGTGACTATCAGACAGGCCATTTGATGCTATGCAGCATGCAGCTCAGGTTTTCATGCAAGTTTAGGCTTGGAGTTTGTTTGGGGCAGTCAAAATGCACAGTCAAACAAACAACAATATTTGGAACACAATTTTCTATATCATGTAAGTCTTCACCTGCCTAAACGCCTTGTTTATCACTTTTTCCTTCCAGGTCTCTTCATGATGCCATCTTCATGTGGATATTTCTGAGTTGTGTGAATGGCAGGAGTCTTTGGTCTGACATGTCAACTGGGCATAAATTTATCCAGGCTCCGTGTTACATTTTTTGGTGTGTATGAGTCCCATGCCCAGACTGCCAGGACAGTGGGATAATAGAGGTCTGTGCAACACAATGGACCTGTTTGCCATTGTATATGGGTCTAATGTGTGTGGTCGTGTGGCTTTGACACATGTCATCCTGTGCAATCCATTCCTTCAACCATCGCACTGTGTTGACAATGATCCTGTTTGACTTGTATGTAACTGTTATTGTGTTCCGTCATTGCAGGCCACAGTGCATGTATGTCAACACTAACATGGGTGAGTAACATGCCTACAGATGCATGAGCATTGTAAGAGGAAGGTTCTCTGGCTAAGGACTGTTGTATTATCCGCTGTCTGTATTATGGGATGTGTTGATTTGGTAGGCATGATATTGGTATGTGACAAGGGCCAAACCAATGATAATTTCTACCAATCTGTTAGCCTAATCTGAGGGACACAGTTTGACATGTCCCATACATCAGTGGCCAGTGGGATGTTATTTACTGACATCTAGGCAGAAGCAAAACATCTTTAGACATACTTGACAATGACCATCCTGACATTTAGCAGCCTATGTGCTGTACAGTGTAGTAAAAAAAGAGTTTGGTAACTGTCCACTTGTGTCATTGTGTTAGTGGTGATCCTATGCATGACACTACCCCGGAAATGTCCCTACCCACATTTCCTTCTTATGAGTTAATCATAAGCATGAAATAAAGTTCACATTCAACAACTCACAGTGATGAAAAATGATTATGATTATAATACATAGATAGTGCATGAGTTGTGCTTGTTTTCATGTACACAGGAGATTAAGATGAATGTGAGGAAAGACATGATGTTCAAACAGTGTAGGGATCAGTAATGGTAGATGTTATCATTAGAGTAGCTGTTACAACATTTGAAGTCCCAAGTCCAGTGTCCTACTATCCTGGAAAATTAGAAAGGGGTTGTAGAAAAGTTAACAGGGTGCATCTGAAGCACACAAAGGGAATCTATCAGTTAGAGGTTACTTCCCGGCAGTGGTTGTTGTCTTGCCATCTGCACCTCCTAGTTGTTTGGGTGGATGTTCACACTTGGTGGGGTTCTTCATCTACAGAGACAGGGGTGTCTGGGGCAGGTCTTTCCTTCCAGGTTCCCAAGATTTGAGAGACAGTGTCCTGGCAAAAACTATCCCTAGCAGCTTCAAAGCGCTGGCTCATACCATCTCTCCCATGTACCCTACCCCCACATGCCTACACTCTTTGCACAGTTTGCCCACTGCCACTAGTGCCAGGTCCATCAGTCAGGGTTTTCGAGTTGTGACTCCGGTGCCTGGACTTGGAGCACATAATGGTTGTTACTGTCCTTGGGACACAGATTTGGTGGCGGCGGGTTGCCTGGGATGTAGATGCAACAGGTCTGGGAGGAGTCAATGTGGGCAGTGTGAGGCTGAAAGTTGTCGTCTGACCAGGCTCCCCAGATGGCCAGGGTCGTCCGCAATGACAACACATTCAGGAGTACTCTCCTCACTTCAGTCAGGTGGGAAGTGGCAGTCTCAGGAGTGCTTTCCATGGTCCCAGTGTCAGAAAGACCTGTTGAAGATGAGGAACAGAAATATACAGGTTGTATTGTGACATGTAACACCAATTTGTACAGGTAGATATGCCTTGGGCCATATACAGATTGGCTTTGCTTGATCCCCTTATGACAGTGACACCTGCTTTCAATAATATAGACCTGCAGTTTGGGGTACAGACATTTTTTTAAGTCACCTTGCTACAGGATGTCTGAGTATCTTGGCACTTGGATGTCTGTTCATAGACTGTTAATATCTTGGTAGCAGTTGAGCATTACAAAACATCATTAAGTTAACAGACAACTGCACAATATCATGTGGTTACTGACCTGGCCATCATATTTGGAGTAACCATTCTACCTGGCTATATAGCAGGTTACACCAACTACAGTACACTGCATATATGTAAGATACCCTAATGTGAGTGGAGTCCAATAGCTGATGAGAGTTAGAAGGGACAGAGCAGCAGAGGGCACAGTTGTAGCTGTGTATGATAGAAGTATACCGATGGCAGCTGTCTTTACCATTCCTGTCAATAGCTGTCCTATGCCAACAGACTATACAATTGTATGTATGTATGTATGTATGTATTGAGTATTTATAAAGCGCATTCCGGCCCAAGGGCATCGAAGTGCTAACTGGGGTTAGGCTGTGTCCGCTAAAGGGGAGACTCTGAATCTTATCGCGGGAAGAGCCAGGTCTTAACCAGTCTTCTAAACGTCAGATAATTGTGTTCTTTCCTTAGTTCCAGTGGAAGTGAGTTCCAGGCTTTAGCAGCTGCAATAGTAAAAGCTCTGTCGCCCCACTTCGCCTTTTTGGTACAGGGAGTTTGAATTCGATGGGCGGTGGCAGAGCGCAACAACCTTTTAGGTCTATACCATTGCAGTTTAGTGGTCAAGGCCTTAGGCCCAATCCCATGGACGGCTTTGTGAGTAATGCAGAGGGCATTGAAAGAGATCCGTTGGATCACCGGAAACCAGTGTAGATTTTTGAGGCACTTTTTAGCAGAGGCCGCGCGAGGCAGCTTCAATAGTAGCCTAGCAGCGGTGTTCTGCATCAGCTGTAGCTTATTTAGCGATCCTTTATCCAGGTTGAGAAGAAGCGCATTCCTGTAGTCCAATCTGGAAATGACCAGAGTCAGAGTAGCAGTAGTTCTCCAAGGTTGTGGGATAAAAGGAAAGACTTTCTTTAATTTCTTCAGAGTCCACATGCAAGTTTTAATTATCCGATTAACCTGGGGTTTAAAGGACAGTTGATCGTCGAACAGTAATCCTAAGTTCCTAGAGGTAGACTCTGGCACAGGGAGAGTGCCACACTCTTTGGGCCACCAAATGGAGGACCAATATTCCCTCTTGATCCCAAAGCACAGGATCTCCGTTTTTTCGCAGTTCAATTTTAGCCAATTGGCCTTCATCCAGCTGTTCATCGCTATCATGCAGGCTTTAAAGCGGGTCGCCACTTCCTCCATATCTTTGTTATTCGGGATGATAAGCTGGGTATCATCTGCATAGGAGGTCGGGATAAAACCGAAAGAGCGAATTAGTTCTGCCAGCGGTGCCACGTACACGTTAAATAGCGTTGGGCTAAGAGAAGAGCCCTGAGGGACCCCGCACAGCAGAAGGTAGGCAGGGGATCTAAAGTCACCACTGCTGACTGTGGCCCATCTATCAGATAGAAAGGATTCAATAAGCTTGAGAGCTTGGCCTCTAATGCCTACCTGATGGAAACGTACTAGCAGGATGTGTGGGGCAATGGTGTTAAATGCTGCCGACAGGTCCAGTAGCACCAGGAAGACCCCCTGACCCTTATCAACCAGTCTGCGTATGGTATCGGATGAAGCAATGAGAGCTGATTCCGTACTATGGGATTTCCGGAAACCGTGTTGCGAGCTGTCTAGGCCCCCTGAGTCTAACAGGAAATCGACCAGTTCTTTATTACTGTATTTTTCCAGAATTTTGGCCATGTAGGGGAGCAGAGCTATTGGGCGTAGATTAGTCAGATCATCAGGTTTACCAGTTTCCTTCTTTTTTAGAGGAATAATGATGGTTTCTTTCCATGCCCTAGGATATAGGCTAGTCGTAAGGACCTCCTGAAAAATAGGGACCAGCGTGGATGCCACCAACTCCGGGACCAGTTGAAGGATGGCGGGGGGACAAGGATCTAATGGGGAACCTGATTTGCATTCAAGAAGCAGCTTGCAAATAATCTCTTGAGATGGCGTTTTAAACCTAGAAAGTAAACATGGCTTATCCGGAGCCCCATTGGAAGCCACCACAGGGAGCAATGGCAAAGCTGTCCAGGGAGAAGAATTCACCTGCTCCTTGTCAGGGGTGAAACTAGAATAGATGTTCAGAATTTCACTTTCAAAGAATTTGGCTATTTTGTTACAGAAAACTTGGGAGTTCTCCACTTTAGGTGTGCCTAAGGGAGTAGTAAGAACATTAATAGTTCTAAATAGCTCTCTGGAGGAGTTAGCTGCCTCCCTGATTCTAAGTGTAAAATATTCCGATTTGGCTACAAAACAAGCTTCTTTATAAGTATTTAAGGCTAATTTTAAATCGTCTCTCTCATTGTTCCTAGGATTCAGTTTCCATCAGCGCTCCTTCTGTCGGTATTTCCTCTGTAATATTTTGAGGTCCCAAGAGAACCATGGTTGGCTGGGTTTTTTCCCAGTGCGTGGAGCAATGGCCCTAGCCGGCGCTAATGAGTCCATTGCCAGAGTGATGCCCTGATTGAACCTGGCAAGCGGTGACAGAGTAGACACCTTAGGATCTTTCCAACTCGGTATTAATGCCGTTTCCAAAGGTTCTGCCTTAATACTTTTCCAAGATCTTAGTAGTTTTTTCGGGGGAATGGGCGTCGGAAGAGGCTGTCTAACCAAAAATGTAAACGTCAGGAGCGAGTTGTCAGTCCACTCTAACGGGGTAGTTGAAAGATTAAGGGGGTGATTTTAACCTTGGCGGACGGCGGAGGCCGTCCGCCAAGGTACCGCCGTGAAATGACCGCACCGCGGTCAAAAGACCGCGGCGGCCATTTAAACATTTCCTCTGGGCCGGCGGGCGCTCTCCGAAAGAGCGCCCGCCGGCCCAGAGGAAATGCCCCTGCAACGAGGACGCCGGCTCAGAATTGAGCCGGCGTAGTTGCAGGGGTGCGACGGGTGCAGTTGCACCCGTCGCGTATTTCAGTGTCTGCAAGGCAGACACTGAAATACTTTGCGGGGCCCTCTTACGGGGGCCCCTGCCGTGCCCATGCCGTTGGCATGGGCACGGCAGGGGCCCCCAGGGGCCCCGCGGCACCCCCTACCGCCATCCTGTTCATGGCGGGTTTCCCGCCATGAACAGGATGGCGGTAGGGGCTGTCAGAATCCTCATGGCGGCGGAGCGCGCTCCGCCGCCATGAAGGATTCCCCCGAGCAGCGGTAAGTCGGCGGGAGCCCGCCGACTTGCCGCTTCTGACCGCGGCTGAACCGCCGCGGTCAGAATGCTCGTGGGAGCACCGCCAGCCTGTTGGCGGTGCTCCCGTGGTCGGTGGCCCTGGCGGCCACCGGCCGCCAGGGTCAGAATGACCCCCTATGTTCCTCCTCAGGACGGGTAAAAATCCCATCAAGGGTATGGCCTGCACTGTGAGTGGCCAACCCATCCATTAAAACCAAGTCCAAAGCCGCAATGAGGTTCAGAAATTCAGTAACCAGCGGGTCGCTCGTATCATCAAAGTGAATATTAAAGTCTCCTAAAATTATTGCTTTAGGGGCCAAGATAAGGGGTTCCAACAGGAAAGTCCATGTAGAGAGGAACTTGGGGAGGGGACCGGGGGGGGCGATAAATTAGCAAGCCTTCTGAGACCAAGGAATTGCCATAAAAAAGTTTGAAGGCCATAGTTTCACAGGCCTCTGACGTGCAGCTTGTGCTGCTCCAGATGCAGATGAGGTCGGACCTGCAGATAATAGCTAGGCCTCCTCCTCTGCCCGTGGTTCTGTCTACCCTATGGAAAGAGAAGCCGACGGGAGCTGCCTCAATGAAGTCGGGATCCGAGTCCAGCCTCGCCCAGGTTTCTGTTAAGAAGAGACAGTCTATATTAAAGGTGGAAATAAGTTCACTAATTTCAAATTTGTGTTTGGGGAGGGATCTGGCATTAATGAGGGCAAAGGAACCCACAACTCTAAAATCCCTTATGCCTCCACCAGGAGCATGTTCTGGCTTGTTTCCTCCTTCTCCCCGGGCTCCCCGGGTTCTCTGTTCTTCCACCGTAAGTGGCATAGGCGCCGTCCAGTTGCACTGCGCACACCTCCAGGCATAGGAAATGCCAGGAATAAGTGTGTGCGTGCACCGAGGGCCCGCGAATCTCCTAAGTTCAGAGAAGGCATACCTATTCCTTCTAGAGCGAGATGTAAGGTCCCTGGCCCTCAAGCCCGGTCTGGCACGGACGGGTGCTGATGGACTTGCCTTTGGCGCGCCTTTTTGCGCACCCGCTGCGCGCGTCCGCTGCGCGGCCGTGTTACTGCCCTCCTTTATCCCCCCCTCGATCAAATGAAGGCAGATCAACTAGACCGCTAACCGCGGTCCCTGCCGGGGAAACCGGAAGTGGGCTCTAACAGGCCCAGACTTCCTGAAAACGGGTCCAAAAAACTAAAAGGACCCCCGGCGACAATGTGCTCCCCAACAGCCTCAGGAAAGCATCAGCAAGGTAAGAAAAGTGCCTAATAAAATGTTTAGCTAAAGTGTAGAGTGCACATGAGAGTAAAAGGTATCTGTCTAAATAAGAGTCTAAAAATCGGCCCCTCAGTACTTTAAAAATGAGTAGGGCACAGATTCAATTCTAACAGTAATTACAATTGCGTAATAAAGCAAATGTTAGATAAAATTGATAAAAGCAGCAGTAAAAACACGGACACGCGCTCACCTCGTTGTTATCCCCCTAGGTGAATACAGTTCTATAGGTGATGGAAGGAAGAAGGGACAGAGTAGCAAAGGACACATTTGTACAATATACAATTATGAACCATTGTGAAACAGGTGAGTATAATCCATTGTTTAGTTTACATGCAAGGCTATTTTCAATATGGTATACTGTTCTGGTTTTCTTAATGGTAGAAAAATGACTGTTGGGAGTTTTAGTGCTGTCAGTCCCTGTACTACCCACACCATACACAGATACTGTGCCCCCTAGGTGAGTTAACTGCACATGTGAGATGCCAGACAAGAGTATTCAGACATTTGGACACGGGGTGATGAGTGGTATGACTGTGAAGGTGGCAAAAGGTGATCAGTGAGCAAGAATGACAATTCATTTTGGTGAGATTATTGGTGTTGTGACTCACCTGACTCCACTCACCCTGCTATTCCTATCAAGCCCTGAGGATGCAGGATTGCTAAGACCTTCTCCTTGTAGGAAAGTACCACCTTTCTTGGCATATTACCTCAGATTGTACCTGTATGGCAGTATGATTTTGCCTGACTCACTGGGATCCTGCTTGTCAGGATCCCAGTGCTAATAGTTTATGGCCTAATGTGTGTGGTGTGTATAGTGTTTGACTGTGTCACTGAAGCTCTGCTAATCAGAACCTCAGTGCTTATGCTCTCCCTGCTTTTACATTTGTCATTGTAGCCTAGTGACTTCATTTACCAATTTCAATTGGCACACTGGACCCCCCTAATAAGTCTCTAGTATATGGTACCTAGGTATCCAGGGCACTGGGGTTCCAGGAGATCCTTATGGCCTGCAGCATTTCCTTTGCCACCCATGAGGAGCTCAAACAAACCCTTTCTTCAGGACTGCCATTGCAGCCTGTGTGAAATAGTGCACACATTAATTTACAGCTATTTTCACTGCACTTAAGTAACTTTTAAGTCACCTATATGTCTAACCTTCATTTATTGAAGGCTAGGGGCAAAGTTACTAAGTGTGAGAACACCCTTGCACAAGCAAAGGTGCCCCCACATAGTTCACTGCCAATTCCCAGGACTTTGTGAGTCGGGGACACCATTACACTCATGCACTACATATACATCGATACCTATATGTAGCTTCGCAATGGTAACTCCCAATATTGCCATGTAAGGTGTCTAAGATCATAGAATTCTCCCTCCATTCCAAATGTGTTATTGGGGAGCCAATGCCATGAATCCTGGGGGCTCCACCATGGACCTCCAGTACAGCCACCCAGCTCTCTGAGGCTTGCAATGCAGCTACAGCTGCTGCCACCTCACATACAGGGTTCTGCCCTCCTAGTGTCTGAGCAGCTCAGTCCCAGGAAGGCAGAACAAAGCATTTCCTTTAGGTGCAGGGTGTTACACCCTCTTCCTTTGGAAATAGGTGTTAGAGGCTGGGGAGGGGTAGCCTCCCCCAGCCTCTGGAAATTGATGGTGCCCTCCTTGTATAAGCCAGTCTACACCGGTTCAAAGACCCCTTGTCCCCTGCTCTGGCATGAAACTGGACAAAGGAAAGGGGAGTGACCATTCCCCTGTCCATCACCACCATAGGGGTGGTGCCCAGAGCTCCTCTAGTGTGTCCCAGACCTCAGCCATCTTGCTTAGCAAGGTGTGGGGGCACTCTGGAGGGCTCTGGGTGGCCAGTGCTAGCAGGTGACATCAGAGACCCCTCCTGTTAGGTCCATACCTGATAAGGTAGCCAATCCCCCTCTCAGTGCTATTTAGGGTCTCTCCTGTGGGTTCTCGTCAGATTTTACTGGCAAGTTTCCAGCAGGAATCCTCTACAGCTACTACTTCATCCTCTGACCTCTGATCAACAGCAACCTGCTCCAGGAACCGCTGTAACAGCAACAAAGTATCCACAAGGGATACTTTTCTTCTGCAACTTCAGCTCCAGCCAGCAACTGCAACATTTTCCATGGTGTGCACGCTCTGAGGACTCCCTGTCTTCACCCTGCACCAGAAGGACCGAAGAAATCTCCAGTGGGGTGACTGTGTTACTCCCCTGCTCATACCGGCACCTTCTAAGTCAATGACCGGTTCTCTTGGACTCCACTCCTGGCAATGACCATGCTCCTTGGAACACAGAGGGTTGACCTCGTCAACAGAGGCTGTCCTGTGGTCCTGCTGTCCCAATTTGGAAGAGGTAAGACCTTGCCTTCCCCCAGAACGACAGTAGCCCTGTGCACTGCGTCTTCTTCACCTCCTGAGGCCTCTGTGCACTATTTGTAAAACTACTTTGTGCACAGCTTGGCCCAGGTCCCCAGCACTCTAACCTGCCATTCTCAACTCTCTAAGGTGATCTCCAGCAGCATGGGACCTTCCTTTGTAGTGCTGCACCAACCATATTTTGCACCTCCTTTGTCCCCGTGTTCTGGGACAACCGTGGGTGCTTTCTGGTGCTCGGAGGGTTCTCTGAAGTGCTAAAAGCCCCATCTTCCTCCTTACACAGAGATGAGGCCCCCAGGTCATTCCTGGGTTCAAATAGTGCCTAGTTGATGCAAAACAAGTCTTTGCCGGAACCAAGGCTTGGTGGAGGAATCCAGTGCCAAAACTCACCTACATCCAACTTCACAACGTGGGACATCCTTTGCATCATGCAGGAACCTGCTGGAATCCTCCTAGGGTGCATTTCTGCAGTCTTCGTCCAACTGGGGACTCTTCTTTTGCACCCTCTTCTGGGTTGGCAGGGGCTCCAGTCCTTCCTGGAACTTCTGGACTTAGTCTCCTTCTTTTTCAGGTCTTCAGGTCCAGGAATCCACTGTTTGTTGGTTGCAGACTTGGTTGGTTCTTGCAATAATTCCAATCACGAGGTGTCGTGATTGGAATTATTGCAAGAACCAACCAAGTCGTGTTGTGTCTCCTAAGGAAACTTGCAGTACTTTACTCCTGCTTTTCTGGGCTCTGGGGCTGGGTGATTTACTTAGCTTTACTGTATTCTTACTCTCCCAGTGATTCTGCACACACTACACATGTCTAGGGGGAATTCGTCATTCACATTCCACTTTCTTAGTATATGGTTGGTGTTGCCCCAGACCTATTTTCTCCCATTGCATTCTATAGCATTTCCCAATGTTTGCACTATCCTATGTCTAATTACTTGCCTTAATTTGGTGCCTAGTGTATATATTGTGTATAATACTTACCTCCAGAAGGAGTATTGCCTCTAAGATATTTTTGGTACTGTGTCACCCAAGTAAACTACCTTTATTTTTAGTAACACTGAATATTGTCTTTACTTGTGTATAAGTACTGTGTAACTATAAGTGGTATTGCAGAAGCTTTGCATGTCTCCTAGTTCAGCCTAAGCTGCTCTGCTACAGCTACCTCTATCAGCCTAAGCTGCTAGAACACTACTACATTTCACTAATAAGGACCTAACTAACTGGACCTAGTATAAGGTGTAAGTACCCAAGGTACCCACTACAAACCAGGCCAGCCTCCTACACTCCTCCCATAATGTGAACTGTGGGGGTGGAGGTGGGGGACCACCGCCAGTCTTGAGGGCTGCCAGCTGGTGCCTGGAGGACATGGAACACACCGCCCCCTAAGGTCATTCCACCTCTTCCTGATATCCTCCCTTGTGCGAGGGTAGCTGCCTATAGAATTCATCCTAGCAACTATTCTTAGCCACATTTCCATTTTCCTCGCAATTCTAGTCTGCTGGACTTGAGCTCTAAACAAGTGTGGCTCTACTCTGATAATTTTATCCACCATGACTCTTAACCTCTCATCTATGAAACAGGGATGTTTTTGTGGTGACATGGTTGTGGCAGGCAACACAAAAAAAGGATGATCGGGTGTAGGTGCTGTGTGGTGAGGTGGTAACGGTAAGTAAATGATGTGCAGAGGTGCAATTATGTGTGGTCGGTGTGTTGTGTGTGTGTGGGATAAGTGCTATGTGAAAGTTGGAGGGGTGCCCAATCTATGGTACTGTGTCTCTGATTTTGGGCTCTAGCTTCTAAGTGTGGTGTTGTTGATGCAAAAGATTGTGGTGTGTGAAGGGGAGTGTTTTATAATGAAGTTTGTAGGTGTCAGGTGTATAAATATGTGTCAGCTGTGTGGATTTTCAATCCAACCAATGTGGTGTTTTACTGTGGGAAGTGCTGAATGCCGCACTTCACTCCGCCATTGGAAGACCGCCATTGAAGAACCACCATTGTGATTTTTGAGTCATAATACGGTCAGTGGTTGGTTGATGGGCTGGCGGTGCTGGTGGTTGGACCGACTTTTTCCCGCCCTCCAGAGTCCTTGTGGTGTCGTTTTTTTGGCTGTGTTTTGGTGGTCCTTGTTGTTCAACTTGTAATACGACAATCAGTGTGACTGCCAACATGACAGTCTTTTGGCTGTTGCCACCATGGTAGTCAGACCCCCAAACTCCTAATGAGGCCCGTAGTATGGAAAAGTGCCAATATAAAGTAATACCATCAACTTCAAATAAAAATGCATTTTCTCATATTGGTGTTCAGCGGTGATATCCAGAACTTATGTTTAGCAGTACCACTTAGCTATTAAGCTAAACAATTAAAAGTCCCTAAATGTATTGAATGAAAGCATTGTTTTTATTTTTAATTTGGTTTCAGTCTTGAATTGGGTCAGTTTTGATGTTTTCTAAATTATTCTTTGATTCCAAAGTTGGCACCTTTTAAAAGTCTAAAGGAAACATGGAGTTGGATCTGGCTATCTTAGGAGGCCTCCCAGTGTGTGAAATGAAGACCACACGCCAGAAGAGAAAATCTAAGTTTTGCCACAATGTCAAGAAGTCAGCTTGAGAAAAGGCCCCAAGGGACTGGGAAGAAGCTTGCTTATTCCAGAGCACCTCTGAAACAGACAGAATTCTTGAGAATGATGAAGATGAAACTACTCTCAAAAGTGAAGATGAAAGGGATTCAGCAAACTCTCCAGGCCTGCCCTTCTGCAAAAGAGAGCTAGAGGCCCAGCTGACAGTCATACCCCTGGAAGAGAAAAAACTTGCTATTGAGGAGAGGAAACTAGCCTTGGAGGAGAAAAAGGGACAAATGTGCCTGACGGCCAGTAACAATGGGCAACAATCAAAAGATATCTGCAGGGGTGCCCAATGGCATTATACCTTGCTTTGTAGTAATGAACGGCATGGATCAATGGAGTGCCTCTTTTAAGAGGACTTCCAGAATGTGCAAGACAGGTCCACAACACTGGGACTTTGTACTATAGGAGTTAGTGCCTAGGTTGGGTAGACATTGTCTCCTATCCTTAGAAGAAGGGGTAGCTGAATCCTATAAATACATAACTGAAGCCTTAGTGAAAAAGTCTGGGCTCACAGCAGACCAGTATCGTAAAAGATTCAGAGATACCCATGAATATGCACAGCTAACCCCACAGAACTGGGTAAGTCAGTTGATAAGTGGGTATGCACCCATGTATCCAAAAGGTCTCCGGGGTGATCCTAAGAAATGGGTCATACTCCCCCTTAACAATGGACAGAGGGAAGCAATGAAGATCAAAATTAGTTCTCTCTACTGCCCCAAAAACCTGTTCAAAAGGGGGAGTCCCAGGTATCTGCCAGAAGTATGAGGATGAGCGTGTAAGTGGAAGAAACCTTTTGACCCTGTGAATGTTTGGTAGTACTTAAGTGCCATCAGCCAGAACATCAAATAGGAAGCTCTGTGTGTTCCAAAAAGCCTCCCCCTCTGATGGGCAGTTCCCAGGGATTGCAAAAGAATTAGGGTAGAAGGTTGTACAAGGAAAACCAGGGTGTATATGGAAGCCACTTTAATCTCTGTTGGTTGGGTGGATGTTGAAACCCTGGCCATCTTATTCCCTACCATGCTGAAGTACTGTCAATGGCGTGACATCAACGGGACCAAAGTCTAGGAAAGTACCATCATTCTTGGCATGTTACCTCTAATTTCTGCCTGTTTGTCAGTGTGTTTTTACTGTCTCACTGGGATCTTGCTAGTCAGCACCCCAGTGCTCATAATTTATCACCTATATGTCAGTATGTTTTACTGTATTGTCAGTATGCTTGACTGTGTCACTGGAGTCCTGCTAACCAAAACTCCAGTGCTCATGCTCTCTCTGTTTCTAAATTTGTCACTCTAATCTAGTGACTCCATTTTCCACTCCAGATTGGCATTGGGGCTTGAACAGCTCAATCCTAGGAAGGCAGAACAATGCATTTCCTTTAGGAGAGGGGTGTTACACCCTCTCCCTTTGGGAATAGGTGTTACAGGAATGGGAGGGGTATCATCCCAGAGCCTCTTGAAACAAACGGTGCCCTCCTTGCATATTCCAGTCTATACCGATTCAGGGACCCCCAGTCCTTGCTCTGGCACGAAATTGGACAAAGGAAAGGGGAGTGACTACTCCCCTGTCCATCACCACCCCAGGGGTGGTGCCTGGAGCTCCTCCAGAGTGTCCCTGGGTTCTGCAATCTTGTTTTCAGGATGGTCAGGGAACTCTGGGAGCATCTGGATGGCCAGTACCAGCAGGTGACGTCAGAGACTCCTCCTGATAGGTGCTTACCTGTTTAGTTGACCAATCCCCCTCTATGGCTATTTAGGCTCTTTCTTCTGGGTGTTTCCTCAGATTCGGTTTTGCAAGATTCCAGCAGAACCCCTCTGCAACCTCTGCTTCACCTTCTACCATCGGATCAACTGCAGAACTGCTCCAGGAACTCTATAACTGCAACAAAGTATCCAAGAAGGCTACTGCAACTCTGTAACTTCAGCTCCTGCCAGCAACTGCAAAGGGTTCCAGGTTGTGCACGCTCTGAGGACTGCCTGTCTTCACCCTGCACGAGAAGAACCGAAGGAATCTCCCATAGAGTGATGGAGACATTTCTCTGCTTCAGCAGGCACCTCCCTGCTGCGACAACCGGTACTCTAGGAACCCCTATCCTGATGACGAACGTGGATCCTGGAACACAGGTGGTGAAATGAAGTGACCTGGACTGTCCGAAGGTCCAACTGTCCAGATTTGGTGGAGGTGAGAGCTTGCCTCCCGAGCCAGACAGTACCCCAGTGCATCACATGTTTTGCATCTCCTAGGGCTTCTGTGCGCTCTTCCAAGGAATCCTTCTTGCACAGCATAGCCCAGGTCTCCAGGACTCTATCCTGTGACGCTCAGCTCCCTGTGTTGTTCTCTGGCGGCGTGGGATCCCTTTGTGGAGTGCTGCGATGACTGTGATTTGCAACTCCTTTGTCCCTGTGTCCTGGGACTCCTGTGGGTGCTGCTTGGTCTTCTGAGGTCTCTCTGAAGTGCTGACAGCCCCTCTGTCTCCTCAGTCTGAGTTGAGAACCCCAGGTCCCTCCTGGGTCCAGATAGCACCTTTTCCCACCAACCATGACGTTTTCATGAGCCAAGGCTTCAACAACGAAAAGCAGCCTGCATTCTTCTACTCAATGTGGGACATCTCTTGCACCAGCTGTCTTCTTTGGTGTATTTCAAAATTTTTATTCTAACTGGAGAATCTACTTTTCCACCTTCATCCGGGTTAGCAGGGGCTCCTGTTCTTCCTGGTTTCTTCATCTGTTCTTGGACTTGGTCTCCTCTCTCCACCGGTCTTCAGGTTCAGGAATCCATTGTTGGTGTCTTGAAGTCAAGCTTGTTTTTTTGAATAATCCTTTACCACAACTCCTAGTGTGTTCTGAGGAAACTTGCTGTACTTTACTCCTGTTGTCCTGGGCTCTGGGGTGGGGTACTTTACTTACCTTTGGTGTTTTCTTACACTCCCAGCGTCCCTCTACACACTACTCTTGCCTGGCAGGGAACCGACTTTCGCATTCCACTATTTTATTATATGGTTTGTATTGCCCCTAGGCCCATTCTAGCCCATGGTGATTTTCACTATTTGCACTATTTCATGACTGTGTACTTACCTAATTTTGGTTACTAGTGTATATTTTGTGTGTATTACTTACCTCCTAAGGGAGTATAGTCTCTAAGATATTTTTGACTTTGTGTCACTAAAATAAAGTACCTTTATTTTTGATAACACTGAGTATTGTCTTTCTTGTGCGTGAGTACTGTGTGACTACAGTGATATTGCAAGAGCTTTGCATGTCTCCTAGTTTATCCTTGGCTGCTTTGCCTACAGCTACCTCTGGCTTCTAGACACTGTCTACATTTCATTAATAAGGGATAACTGGACCTGGTATGAGGTGTAAGTACCATAGGTACCCACTATAAACCAGGCCAGCCTCCTACAGTCACAATGTGGAATGGAAGACCCATAAAAAAATGCTGGGTCTCCCTGAGTGGGTGTGTGTAGCCAAAAGGCCCTGATTACCACATCAGAGGAGTGAGTCAGCCTGAAGTCTGGAAAAATGGCCCACACAACCAAAGGAATGGGAAACAGGTGATGAAAACAGCACCAAAAGATCCCATGGCCCAAAAGGAATCTGACCACCAAGAGGAGTATCTGGGACCTAAAGAATAAGAAAGCTCCCTGAGGGACCAGCCAGAGCTTGCGGAACTGCAGCAGGCAGGAGGACCCTTGTGGTAAGAATTATGTCAAGGGCAGAAATCATGCCCTACTCTTGAAGGACTGCAGTGCCAAGCTGAAGCCCATGTTTAATGGGATACCAGCAGAACCTATACAATCTACTGGGAGGAATGCATCCTGTACAGTAAAGCTAGGGACTCAAAACCTATGACATTCCAGCAATTGGTGTTTCCCCAACAGTATAGGGCCTTCATCCTGAATTTGGTTAATGAAATCCTTTTTGCTGGACATTAGCGACAGGTCCCGATCTGGGACAGGCTGGTCAACTACTTTTAGTGACCCCATATGTCTGAGAAGATGAAGGAGTACTCTAATTTCGTATCACTTGTCAAGCCAGTGGCAAGACAGGAAGGCCACCCAGAGATCCGTTAATTTCACTTCCTGTGGTTGGGACGCCTTTTGAGAGTATAGGGATTGACATAGTTTGTTTCCTGGACTGCCCAACTGCTTCAGGAAACAGGTTCATTTAGTGGTGGTCGATCGTGCCACAAGGTATCCTGAAGCAATATCTTTGAGGACAGTGATTACACCCTTAGTCACCAATACCCTGCTTTGTATCTTCCCCAGAGTAGGGTCCCAAAAGAGCTCATATTTGAGACACACATTTTATGTCTGCGTACTTGAAGGTGATGTGGGACAAGTTCAGCATCCCTTTTCATCCCCAAAGAAATACAGTTGTAGACAGTTTCAACAAGACCTTTAATCGCATGATTATAAGTTCAAAGAGGATCTCCAATGTAAATTGGATGCCTTACTCCCATGCTATTAGACATGGCCCAATCTGCAGGTCACCCCTAAACTTTTTTGCATTCATACCTTCTCTTTTGTTGAAATCATTTTTGTTTGCTTTAGGAATCTATGCGCTTTACCCCTGCTAACCAATACTAAAGTGCTTGTGCCCTTTCCCTTAAACATGGTACACTTGGCATACACCTAATTGGCATTTTTAATTTACTTATACATCCCTAGTAAACGGTTCCCTGTGTACCCATGGCCTGTAAATTAAATGCTACTAGTGGGCCTGCAGCACTCATTGTGCCACCCACCAAAGTAGCTTTTTAAAGCAGGGTACTGCAGCCTTGAGTTCAATTTTAAGCTGTCTTTTCAGCCTGGTAAAGTAAACCTTTTTCAAGGCCTTAACCTTCCTTTTCAATGCTTATGTCACCCTTTAGGTCATCCCCTAAGTGCTCACAGGGCAGACACATTGTATTTAAAATGTAGGACACATGGATTCACGTTTTGAATATCCTGGTAATGAAAAACTAAATTAGTTTTTCCCTATTGTAAGGCCTATCTCTCCCATAGGAAATTGGCATCCCTTATTTCACTAAATAAGTGATGACTTAATTTCGAGTGTAGATAGAGAAATTATGTTTACACTGAAATGAATTGTAATTAAAAACTCTCTTAAAGCTCTGTTGAACTTGACTCTTCACACTACAGCGACCACCAACAATGACAAGCAACTCAAGATCTACATTTTGTACTACAGCAACCACAGCCCGTAGTGACCACTAAGGCGAAGCTCCAACGGCTGCCATCCATGACACCTGATTGTTTCACGTGCTATGGCGATGACCATCCACTATACCAGTCCTGCTCTTCATGTTACAGGTCTGACCATTCACATAGTTCTCCCTGCCCCTTGTTGCCTCCTTCACCACAAACTGGACTCTTCATGCCAGACTTGAGAATGTAACTTTTTCACCTGAACTAAACTGGTCTCTACATCCAGTCCATGCTTCATCATTGTAGGAGGCTGGCCTGGTTTGTAGTGGGTACCTAAGGTACTTATACCTTATATCAGGTCCAGTTATCCCTTATTAGTGAAATGTAGGCAGTGTTCTAGCAGCTTAGGCTGTTTAGAGGTAGCTGTAGCAGACTAGCTTAGGCTGACTAGGAGACATGCAAAGCTTCTTCATTACCACTATAGTTACACAGTACTTATACACAATAAAAGACAATGCTCAGTGTTACCAAAAATAACAGTACTTTATTTTAGTGACACAAGGCCAAAAATATCTCAGAGGCAATACTCCTTCTGGAGGTAAGTATTAGACACAATATATACACTAGAGGCCAAAATCAGGTAAGTAGATAGTCATAGAATAGTATAAAAAAATATATATAAAATACAATAGAATGCAATAGGCCTAGGGCAACACAAACCATATACTAAGAAAATGGAATGCGAATCACTGATTCCCCCCTAGGCAAGTGTAGTGTGTAAAGGGGCGCTGGGAGTGTAATAAAACACCAAAGGTAAGTAAAATACCCCACACCAGAGCCCAGGAAAGTAGGAGTAAAGTACTGCAAGTTTCCCCAGGACACACCTCAAATCGTGATGAAAGATATTGCAAGAACAAAGCAAGACTGCAATCAACAAATAGTTGATTCCTGGACCTGAAGACCTATGAAGAGAGGAGACCAAGTTCAGAAGTCGCAGAAGATTCCAGGAAGGACAGGAGCCCCTGCCAACCTAGAAGATGGTACAAAAGAGGATTCTCTGGTTAGAAGAAGTTTGCAGAAGAGCACCAAAGAAGATGTCTGCGGGTTCCTGCATGATGTCCCACGTTGAGATGTTGGACGCAGGCTGTTTACGTCGCTGGATTCATCCAAAAAGCCTTGGTTCAAGTAAGGTCACGGTTTGAGTCAAATGGCGCTGCCTGAACCAGGAGGGATCTGGGGGTCTCAACACAGACTGAGGAAGCAGAGGGGGCACCAAACACTGGAGAGAGCCCACAGATGAGCAGGCAGCGCCCACGGGAGTCCCAGGACACGGGGATAAAGGAGTTGCAAAATGCGGTTGGTGAAGCACAAAAAAAGAGGGTCCCAACTCAGTAAGTTGTGCATCACAGGATGGAGTGCTGAGGAACTGGGATAAACTGTGCACAAAGGATTCTTGGAAGAAGTGTGCAGAAGCTCAAGAAGATGGACATGACCCAGTGCATAGGGGTACTGTCGTAAACCGGGAAGGCAAGCTCTTACCTCAACCAAACTTGGACAGCTGGACCTTAGGACAGTCTGATTTGTGTTGGTCCACCACCTGTGTGCCAGGGAGCACGATCGTTGTCATGAGAGGAGTCCCAGAGAACCGGTCGCTGTCTTGGAAGGTGCCTGCAGGAGCAAGGAAGTGAACACCATCACTCCACGGGAGATTCCTTTGGTTCTTCTGGTGCAGGGTGAAGACAGGGAGTCCTCAGAGTGTGCAGACCTTGGAAACTGTTGCAGTTGCTGGCTGGAGCTGAAGTTGCAGGTCACAAGAATCGTCCTGGATACTTTGTTGCAGTTACAGCAGTTCCTGGAGCAGTCTGCGGTTGATACGATGGTCAGAAACTGAAGCAGAGGATGCAGAGGATTCCTGGAGGAGTCTTGAAACCTGAATCTGAAGTGAAGAGACACCCACAGGAGAGACCCTAAATAGCCCTGAGAGGGGGATTGGCTACCTACCCAGGTGTGCACCTATCAGGAGGGGTCTCTGATGTCACCTGCTGGGACTGAGCACTCAGAGGTCTCCAGAGTGTCCCACATCTTGGACAACACGATGGCTAATGCCAGGGACACACTAGAGGAGCTCTGGGCACCACCCCTGGGGTGGTGATGGACAGGGGAGTGGTCACTCCCCTTTCCTTTGTCCAGTTTCACGCCAGAGCAGGGACTGGGGGTCCCTGAACCGGTGTAGACTGGCCTATGGAAGGAGGGCACCTTCTGTGCCCTTGAAAGCATTTCCAGAGGCTCTGGGAGGCTACCCCTCCCAAGTCTGTAAGACCTAGTTAACAAAGGGAAAGGGTGTAACACCCTCCTCCCAAAGGAAATGCATTGTTCTGCCTTCCTGGGAATGACTTGCTCAGACACCAGGAGGACCGAAACCCATCAGTGAGGTGGCAGCAGCTGTAGCTGAAGTGGAAACCTCAGAGAGCTGGCTTGGCAGTACTGGGGGACCATGGTGGAGCCCCCAGGATGAAGGGATTGCCCCCCAATACCAAATTTGGAACAATTCCATGATCTTAGATACCTCACATGGCCATATTCAGAGTTACCATTGTGAAGCTACATATAGGAATTGACCTATAAGTAGTGCACATGTGTTATGGTATCCCCGCACTCACGAAGTCTGGGGAATTGGCCCTGGACAGTGTGGGGGCACCTTTTCTAGTGCAAAGGTGCCCTTGCACTTAGTAACTTTGCACCTAGCCTTCAGTAAATGAAGGTTAGAAACACAGGTGACTTATAAGTTACTTAAGTGCAGTGAAAATGGCTGTGAAATAGTGTGGACACTATTTCACGCAGGCTGCAGTGGCAGTCCTGAAGAAAGGTTTGTCTGAGTTCTCTATGAGTGGCAAACAAAATGCTGCAGCCCATAAGGATCTCCTGGAACCCCAATACCTGGGTACTAGATACCATATACTAGAGACTCATAAGGGGGATCCAGTGTGCCAATTGGAATTGGAATATAAAGTCACTAAACTATAGTGACAAATTTGGAAGTAGAGAGAGCATAAACACTGGAGTTCTGGTTAGCAGAACTTCAGTGACACAGTTAAGCACTACTGACAACATACACATTAGGCCACGAACTATGAGGACTGGGGTCCTGGCGAGCAGGATCCCAGTGAGACAGGCAAAACACACTGACAAATAGTGTTTTATCTATGAGCACTGGGGTCCTGGCTAGCAGGGTCCCAGTGAGACAGTAAAAAAACACTGACACACACTTACAAACAGGCCAAAAGTGGGGGTAACAATGCTAGAAAGAGGCTACTTTCTCACAACCGTAAGTTGAGTTTTGTGCTTTTAACCGCTATACTTACTAAAACCTTTGAAATTGCTCATCACCAGTTCTACTCATTAGATTTTTGTCATTCTGATCTCATTTTATTTTTTTAAATGTGTTCTATTTTTCTAAATTGTTATAGGGTTTTCCTTGTGTGGTGTTTTCAATGTATTATTGTTTGTGTGCTGCATAAATACTTAGCACATTGCCACTAAGTTAACCCTGACTGTTTTTGTGCCAACCTACCAGAGAGATAAGCACAGGTTAATGTAGTGACTTTTGTGGTTCACTCTGACAGGGATTTTGGTTTTAGCTTGAGAAGAATATTAACCCCCCTCAGTCAAAGACATGATTTCTAACACACATCTTTTATTTGCTTATAGAGAGGTACCACAAAAGGGTGGGAGACATTTCTTGATGAACCCAAACAGGAGATGGTCACCTATGTGTTAAGCTTGCTTTCCCACATGGCAGAGTGCATGAAAACGGTTAATCAAAACCTAGAGTCCAGCTAGGAGTTTGTGAATCACTTGTATAACCAAAAGGTTTCCTTGGTGGTATCTTAACAAGGTGAAAATGTATAAGCTCCCCACTATTACATGGAACATATGACCATGCTCATGATGACTGATGGAAGAGAGGAAGAGAGCAGGGGAGGGGCCACTTCCAGAACTCTTATCCACTGAGGACAAGTGGGAGAGTGGAGGGAGTAGTCCCCTCTCCTACCGTGTCTCAATAATAGCAAAAGAGCTGCTGACAGTTGCTGTATCAGGATGCTTGACTGTTATTTCTAACTACTGCCCAGAACTAGTAGTGTGTCCATGAGATAGGCACTGGTGACAGTTTATCTATCAAAAACAATATCATAGTTTGTCAGGTGATGTCAGGGCCTTTAAGACAGAAAAGGCTAAGATGTTGAGCCTGTGGATGATTGAACCCTTCAGTAGTCCTTGGGGCAGCCCTGTGGGGCTGGTGCCCAAGACCAACCTAAAAGTCGGGGGCATGGACGCAGACTCTATATAGATTACAAGGGAATCAGTGCTATCACCAAGACTGATGCACACCTCATGGCAAACTGGGGGCTGCCAAATATGCTAGAACAGTTCATCTCACTTCTGAGTACTGGCGAATTACCCTGAATGAACAAAGGACAGATTAGCATTCTGTACTCCTACAAGGGACTTTCAGTTTGAAGGGTTGCTCCTTTGTCTGAAGGATGTCCCTTCTGCCTTCCAGAGCCTGTTGAACAGAGTACTGTCTGGGATGGAGAACTTTAGTGCAGCATCTTTTATTGGTATAGCTCTCTTTAGCTCAGGTAAGTGCTTCATGCACTGTAGCAATCAGGCATGTGTCAGATAAGGCAAGGAGATTTCCTGTACCTGGCCATTTTGTTGGTAGATGAAATGTGCAACCTCTCTAATCCAAGATCCAAATCATCATGGCTTGTAAGTCTCACAAAACAAAGACCCAGGGCAGAGCCTTTCTGGGTGTGACTAGGTAGCACAGGAGATTTGTAAAGGGGTATGGTACTGTTGTTGCCCCGCTGACAGAGCTCACCTCAAAGAAAAAGCATAAGAAAGTATTTTGGACTGACGAGTGCCAGAAGGCCTTAGACACCCTAAACGAAGCCTTGTAGCAGCACCCATACTCAAAGCACCTGACTTTAGGAGAGAGTGTAGTTTAAACAGATGATTCAAAACATGGAATTTGTGTACTATTGTCACAACTGAATGATGAGTGCCAGGATGGACCAACTGGCTCTATTAGTAGGCAGCTGATCCCCTGACAGCAGCACTGGAGTGCCATTAAGATGGAATTATTTGCTGTAGTTTGGTCTCTGAAGAAGCTGAGACTGTTGGAGACTCACTTTAAGGTCCAACTGACCATAGGATTTTTAGATGGCTTATGCAGATGAAAAGGGTAAAACCTCAAAACATTGAGGTAGTCCTTCTCTTAACTGAGACTGGACTTTACAATGGAACACAGACCTGGGACTGATTAAGCCAATGCACATGGTGTTTCTAGTTATTTTTTTTTGGATGCTGAGACCTACCAAGGGGATGGTTGTGTTGCTCTTCAGCTTTCATATGATGGGGACATATAAACAAATGCTTCTTTTTGCATGTTCATGCCCATTTTTAAAAAAAAACAGATGCTGTTGGTTTTAGATTCTGTATATTGTAAACAGATTCTGAGTCTGTAAGTTACATATCACTGCAGACAGCAGCATCTATTGTGCCACCACTAAATTGACCATGCAAAGCATGTCTCCAAGCCTGCCCCTGTAGCATGCATGTGCAGTTTCTCCCTGTTGCAATAAACCTTTTTACTCGGCCAAAGCCTTCATTTTTAATGCTTATACAATACTCGTAAATTAGGCCCTAAATGACCACATGACAGGGTCTGTGGTATTTAAAAACTAGGATATGAGTACTTACATTCATGGGTCCTGGTAGTAAAAAAAAATAAGTTATTATTCACTGTGGCAAGAAAAGGTCTCACATAGAAAAGTACCTTATAATGTATAACTTCAGTTTGGGGATAGCTAGAATCATGATTCAGGAACTCAAATTAATAGTACTTTACAATTTGAAAGTACCTTTCAGCAAGTGTTCTGTGGCATTTAACTGTAAATGCCTCTCCTGTGGTGAGCTGTGTATTGCTCCCAGTTAGTGGACAAAGGCCTTCAGTGTGAGAAGAGGTTTCCCCTACTAACAGCATGGGCATCTAGGCTGCACCCAGGAACTTAATTAAACTTCAAAAACTACCTACTGTGCCACAAGCAGCTACAACCTATACTTGGGTATGAACTTTCATTATCCTGATAGCCAACTGGGCAGGCATTCGTTTCAAGGAGGGGTTGCACTCAGAACTGGTTGAGAGTGGCCACAAGGGAGGGTTTGCCCATTATGCTAGCCAACATCTGGGTGGGCCCAGGGTGCTCTGCTCAAGTGGAGAAAGGTTTGGCCATATTGGCTTTAGGCAGATATGGGCATGGTGGGATAGTTTACAATACAACACACAAGAAATGCTGCAAAAGTAGGTAGGGGGCACCCTTGGGAACTTTTACCCCATTGGCTAGGGAGTGGCCTGGAATTTATCCCACCCCCAGGCTAGCACTGGGCATAAAAGTGGCACCCTCAGTATTCTTTTCAGAACAACTCTGGACTGGTGAAAGACAAAAGAAGCACTGCACTTGCTGTTAAGCCTGTGGGGAAAAACCCCAAGGGCTGGACTTGCTCCCCAATTGTACCCGGGGAAGAAGAATGAATTCCAAGGGCTGGTTGGATAGCCTCCTGTTTAGCTCTGGGGAAAAAAAGATGCAAGAAGCCCAAATCTCTTATGACCCAAGCTTACCAGTACAACTGCTTTTTCCCTGGACTCTTTCAGTGACTTCTATGCCCCAATCCCCAAATGGTGCCCAACAGGTCCTAGACCTTTGGCTACTTTCACTAATAAAGTGCACTCCTTCCCCCTTCACAATTTCAGAGGACACTCAGGAACTTTTTCGGAACATTTTACAAAATGAACCAGAGGCTACCACTGGCTGCTGCCGAACCGAAGCTGCTGACATCAAACTGTCAGCTGGACTCAACTTGCCTGTTTGCTCTGGTGAAGGATCCTGACTTTTATTAAAGTTTATGTCTGAATGGAAAGGGTTCACCCAGACCAACACCGAGTATCAACCCGATGACAATGATGCCTTCTTTTGCCCTGACTTTGGACTTCACCCACACTAAGCTTTCCCGCTGAGCCTCAAACTTTCCGCCAGAACGAAGGCACTCACTGAGGCCCTATGTTTCAAATAGTTGCTATCAACAAGTCCCACTTCAAATGCAGCTGGCATCCCGACCCGTAGACGACCTTCTGGCAATTACTTTTCCCCAGAAAAACCCAGTAAATTTAATACCTGATCAAAACCTGGCCTCAATATCTGACTTGCTGTCCATCGCAGTCAGTTTTAACTTTTGACTTTGACTCGGTCTAGCCACCAAGCACCTGGTGTAGGGCACTTTGTGCTTTTTGGCACCAGAAACATAAATCTTTGAAAAATCATATTGTCTGTTCCCTTTATCAGATTTCTGTTGTTTGTAAATGCATTTTCTACTTTTACCTGTGTTGTTACTGATAAATGCTTTACACATTTTTCCTAAGTTAAGCCTGTCTACTTGTGCTACAGCTAACAAGAGTGGAGCTCAGGTTTAAATTATTGAGCCTAGACTGGACCTAGTAAGGAATATTGTGGTTATTACTTGAAGAAAACTACCATCCAATTCAACTAGTAATCCACTTTCTTACAGGTAGGGGAAAACATATTTCTTTACATTGAAAAGCTCAGAAATACATTAAGAAAACAAAAGCTAAAGTGATAATACAGGTAGATGGAAATGCAACCTAAAATGTAACATTTTAAACTCAAAAAAGCACTGAAATTCACCAGTTATAGTTCAATGAGATAATTATAACTTGCACAGTCTCCATGAGCTGGATATGCTTTCATAAGACCTCACATATTACATCACACACAGCATGTTCTATAATATTATTGGTAACATTACTGATGAAATCTAAATCACGTAAATTACATCACTGTGAAGGACTGTCACAGGGGGTTGAGCTGAGATTTTCTCAGAAGAATTGTGTTTTGACCTCCCCACACTGAGTCTACTATGTTAGTGCTACCCATATTGTGATTATTATGTTAGTAGGGTCAACCTCTCCCAAAGTAAATAACCCATTTTGTGACAAAATATAGTGGGTGAAACTGGATGAGGCAGATTTCCTTTTTAATATTAAACATTTCTGGTTTTGTATTGGATTTGGAACAAGCAGCAACATGAAGAATGTTGGACTCATTCGTTGTTGAAAATAGTGCTAATTCATAAGGGCATGTAGGAGTATGTAAAAGCGCTCTACAGGAAAACTACTTTGCTTACACCAAAATGCCTTAGCGAATAGACATTGCTATTAGTAAAAGAGCAAAGAGGGCATAATCCTATACATTTGCATTATTTATATATGAATAGTCCCCACATATTCTGGGGCTTTTCCACAGAGGCATTTATGAATATGTGAAAAGTACTCCTGTAGTACTACTTCTGATACTCCTATATAGGTATGTGAATTGTCTCCCCAATTTTACTCCCCTTTAAAATATTTCAGGAGAATTTACAAATGCATGTAAGAGTACATGAAAAGGGTTCTACGGAAGTATTACTTTAAGTACTCAATAATGCCTTACAGAATATGTGCCTTTGTGAATTGGCCCCATAGTATTCCTAATCCAAGATCTAGTAAACTTGGACTTTAAAGATTGGTCATGATCAAATAATAGTAGGTCCATGGGTAACATAAAGAAAGATGCAATAAAGTAGAAAAGTAGAAAATATGAAGAAAGAATTAGTTACATAAAAGAAAAGTAGTTGTTTCTGTGGAAGTGTTTGAGTTTTAATGTTTTTCAAGCATTAATGTTAAAAGCCTACACATTAATACAGTGCCTGAAAATATTATAAATCCATGGTTGCTTAGGGAAATAATACTTGCAGTAGGACTCGATATACCTAACAAACAAGTTCCATGCAAAATTTATATCACGCTTTCAAGATAAGATGTGGTTCTTGTACCTATACAATTGCTTGCCATTTCTTATACAATGATCTTTTGAATCATCATACAAGGTCTCTCACACCTGTATTATTTCTGATGCCGCATTTTGTTGTATTGTTTTCTGTCAGGTAGTGGCTTCTTTAGATCTTTGACGTTTTATTACTTTCTTTTAAAATTCATTGGGATGTTTGGAGAAGAGTGGCTTCTTCATACTTGATGCTTCAAATTTACAATGTCCTTGATGCTTCAGTCTGAAATCAGGACAACAACATTCACATTTAGTTTCTACAAAGATACATGTAAAGAACATGCACACACTGGACTCAGATTGTGTCTCCTCAATGATGGTGACATTGTCATCTTGTTCACTTTTCTAAAGATGTACACCATCTGATAATTCAACAGTTAACTCAGGAAAAAGGATTTTATCATGCCCTTCAACTACTTCTATAGTGTTCTAATGAAATAGAGGATGTGAGTCCCACTCTGTATTAGCACAGAAGGATGTGAAAGCAGCAATGGGAGGAACCTTCAAAGCTAAGGGTCTTTTTATTCAGTAGATGTTTTTTTTAACATTTTTGTCAAATACAATGGCCCACATTTAAGAGGGTGTAGCGCCTCCTTGCACCACATTAATATCATTTGGTTTACGCTAATGTGGCCCAAAGAGACTCAAAGAGGCCATGCCAGATTTACAAAGTGGTGCACTGCATACACTGTGCCACTTTGTAACCATTTGCGCCAAATTATGCCTGTGCCAGGCATTATGTATGCAAGAGGCGTGTTCCTCCATTGGGTGGGTCCGAAACAATGGTGCAAAAAAATAGAAAAAAATTATTTGAGCCATTTTTGCGCTATTTTTAACACCAGCTCAGAGCAGGCATTAAAAGGGGGCACACCATTATTTATAATGGGCCCCTATGTACTGTTCAGGGTTAGCACCAAAACGTTAGCGCTAACCCTAAACAGTACATCAATAGCATCAAAAATGTTGACGCTATTGCCCCCGATCCTGTGCCATGGTGCGCTGTATTTTAAATACAACACACACAAGTGGCGGTTGGGGGTAACTAAGGGGGGGGACAAGAAAAGTGGCGCTGCACTGGGTGAGTGCCACTTTTCTTAAATCTGCCCCAATGTTTCATTTTTTATTCTTTGAAACTGTCCAAGGATGTATTAAAGGATTCTTGCACTTCTGCAGAGAGCATGTAATGGGTAATCACAAAGGTAAAAAAATGTCAGTGCCCAGGCAGCATCCATTAGACCGTCTCACATATGAATAGATGTGAGCTTTTTATAATTGTTAACTCCACAAAGCTTTCCCCCATTTCTGTGGTGAGGACCTCCAATTTTGGGTAACACTGTATGTATATTTACAAAGGAAGTCCCACATTAACCTAGGACATAAACCACTTCTTTCCAGTATGAATCCGCACTCTTTTCAATAGGTGTAAGGAAATGCCTCCTTGGCATGGTTACCCCCTGACTTTTTGCCTTTGCTGATGCCAAGTTATGATTTGAAAGTGTGCTGGGACCCCGCTAACCAGGCCCCAACACCAGTGTTCTTTCCCTAAACTGTACCTTTGTCTCCACAATTGGCACAAACCCTGGCACCCAGATAAGTCCCTTGTAAATGGTACCCCTGGTACCAAGGGCCCTGATGCCAGGGAAAGTCTCTAAGGGCTGCAGCATGTCTTATGCCACCCTGGGGATCCCGCACTCAGCACATACACACTGCTTTCCAGCTTGTGTGTGCTGGTGGGGAGAAAATGACTTAGTCGACATGGCACTCCCCTCAGAGTGCCATGCCAACCTCACACTGCCTGTGGCATAGGTAAGTCTCTCCTCTAGCAGGCCTTACAGCCCTAAGGCAGGGTGCACTATACCACAGGTGAGGGCATATGTGCATGAGCACTATGCCCCTACATTGTCTAAGCAAAACCTTAGACATTGTAAGTGCAGGGTAGCCATAAGAGTATATGGTCTGGGAGTCTGTCAAACACTAACTCCACAGCACCATAATGGCTACACTGAAGACTGGGAAGTTTGGTATCAAACTTCTCAGCACAATAAATGCACACTGATGCCAGTGTGCACTTTATTGTAAAATACACCCAGAGGGCATCTAGCTTTTGCCAGCCTGCCACACACCAGACATGTTGCTGGCCACATGGGGAGAGTGCCTTTGTCACTCTGTGGCCAGGAACAAAGCCTGTACTGGGTGGAGGTGCTTCTCACCTCCCACTGCAGGAACTGTAACACCTGGCGATGAGCCTCAAGGGCTCACCCCCTTTGTTATAGCACCACAGGGCATCCCAGCTAGTGGAGATGCCCGCCCCTCCGGCCACTGCCCCCACCTTCGGTGGCAAGGCTGGAGAAGATAATGAGAAAAACAAGGAGGAGTCACCCCCCAGTCATGACAGCCACTGAGGTGTCCTGAGCTGAAGTGACTCTTACTTTTAGAAATCCTCCATCTTGTAGAAGGAGGATTTCCCCAATAGGATTAGGGATGTGCCCCCCTCTCCACAGGGAGGAAGCACAAAGAGGGTGTAGCCACCCTCAAGGACAGTAGCCATTGGATACTGCCCTCCCAGACCTAAACACCCCCCTAAATTCAGTATTTAGGGGCTCCCAGAACCAAGGAAGATAGATTCCTGCAACCTAAAGAAGAAGAAGGACTGCTGACCTGAAGCCCTGCAGTGAAGACGGAGACGACAACTGATTTGACCCCAGCCCCACCGGACTGTCTCCCTACTTCGAAGAAAACTGCAACAGCGACGCATCCAACAGGGTCCAGCGACCTCTGAAGCCTCAGAGGACTACCCTGCATCTAAAGGACCAAAAAGCTCCTGAGAACAGCGGCCCTGTTCAAGAAATTGCAACTTTCTGCTACAAAGAAGCAACATTTAAAGACCACATGTTTCCCGCCGGAGGCGTGAGACTTTCCACTCTGCACCGACACCCCCGGCTCGACCTGCGGAAAACTAAAACTAAAGGGAGGACTCCCCAGAGACTGCGAGCCCGTGATTAGCCAGAGTTGACCCCCCTGAGCCACCACAGCGACGCCTGCAGAGGAAATCCAGAGGCTCCCCCTGACTGCGACTGTCTGTAAAAAGGAACCAGACGCCTGGAACCAGCACTGCACCCGCAGCCCCCAGGACCTGAAGGAACAGAACTCCAGTGCAGGAGTGACTCCCAGGCGACCCTCGCTCAGGTGGTGGCTACCCCGAGGAGCCCCCCCGGTGCCTGCCTGCATTGTTGAAGAGACCCCCGGGTCTCCCCATTGATTCCTATCTGAAACCCGATGCCTGTTTGCACTCTGCACCCGGCGCCCCTGTGCCGTTGAGGGTGTACTTTCTGTGCCTGCTTGTGTCCTCCCCGGTGCCCTACAAAACCCCCCTGGTCTGCCCTCCGAGGACGCGGGTACTTACCTGCTGGCAGACTGGAACCGGGGCACCCCTGTTTCCATTGAAGCCTATGTGTTTTGGACACCTCTTTGACCCCTGCACCTGACTGGCCCTGAGCTGCTGGTGTGGTAACTTTGGGGTTGCCTTGAACCCCCAAAGGTGGGCTACTTTGGACCCAACTTTTAACCCTGTAAGTGTTTTACTTACCTGTGAACATAACATTTACTTACCTCCCCCAGGAACTGTTGATTTTTGCAGTGTCCACTTTTAAAATAGCTTATTGCCATTTTTGTCAAAAATTTACATGCTATTGTGATTATTCAAAGTTCCTAGAATACCTGAGTGAAATACCTTTAATTTGAAGTATTACTTGTAAATCTTGAACCTGTGGTTCTTAAAAAAAGAAAATATATTTTTCTATATAAAAACCTATTGGCCTGGAGTACGTCTTTGAATGTGTGTTCCTCATTTACTGCCTGTGTGTGTACAACAAATGCTTAACACTACCCTCTGATAAGCCTACTGCTCGACCACACTAACACAAAATAGAGCATTAGAATTATCTCTTTTTGCCACTATCTTACCTCTAAGAGGGACCCTTGGACTCTGTGCACACTATTTCTTACTTTGAAATAGTATATACAGAGCCAACTTCCTAAAATAGGACTGAGTAGAATTACTTGTTGCAGATCTGTGGGACTCCAAGGTATGTTTGTGGATCCCTAACATATTTTCACTATGATTATATATTTTAAATACCAGTAAGACGACAAACATCTCCTTAATGCAACAGTTGTTATATACACTAAAATCTACGTTATTCTGTTTAATTCAACAAATGTGAATTCTATGACAGAAAGTCCTCTCCAAACCTTTGTGGGAACCAACTAGTTTTCCAAAAATAATCTGTGTTTTTGTCATATAGTTGGATTTCCTGTTTCGGAACTGTAGACATCCAGGTAGGTTTGAAGACCCTTGTATTACTTTAACAGCTAATTTTACTACTCTCAGGACACAGCAATCAGCTGCCATCTCATGGGGCTCCTGTCTTGCAGGATTATGATGCTGTGGGTATTTGCTCTATAAGCGCTTAGATGCAGATTGGCATTTGGCATGGTTGTGGTGTGTATGCAAGTCAGTATGGGCTTTTTTTTAGGATGGTTTGTACTTCAGGACTCCATGGTCCAGAAATCTTACTGTGGCAGCCATTTTGGCCCACTCATTTGTATCAAAGGGAACCACGCTCATTGACAACTGCTCAGTGTTCCAGATACTGAAGTATGAGAGGAGATTCAGTATGCTTCAAATTCAGCAACTTGACCAGAAGGATGACAATAGGATTGATCATCTTAGTTTGTTTACAAATTCATGACTGAAACTGGTGTCAGGTGAGACTTTGTTTATGGACCTTGAGTGAGGCTTAGTTTATGGAACAAATTAGAGTCTTTGCTTGAAGCTGCTGTGTGACACTTTTGTTAAGAAAAAAAAAACTACTTGCAAATAGATCCCAAAATATAATGGTGGTAGCTTTATATTAACTTATCCACCTCTACAGCAGAAAGATAATTTGGGTTCCTTTTGGGTGGAGAAACAATTTCATAAGCATTATCAGAAACATTATCTAATTGGATTGGATGTCACAAAAATATATGAAAAAATAAAAAAGTGACTGATGGAATGGTTAAAATAATATAAGCCACTGGTAATTACTCGGGCTGTATGCCAGTCCATCATTATTGTTCACACCATGCCACCTCCATCAAGTCAAGTCAGATCCTACCTGAACTGGAACACAAACAACCCAAGATCAGTTTCACTTTATTTAGTACTTATCTGCCAGGAGTAGCTTGGTTTCAGTGGCACAGTGTGCACAGGAACCACGTCTGGGCATACAAGTCCTGTCTAGTTTGACACACCAAAGTATACAAAAATTGATCAATAGAATACTTGAATTAATCTCAGTCACTGGTAATTACCGAGGCTGCATCCCAGTCCATCTTTATTTTACACTGCATGCTACCTCAGTTTGAACCCAGCCATATTCAAATCAGTTTCAATCCTGCTCCAATGGGAACATTCCAGCCCAAACTGCCAGGCCAGGTAACCCTAGAACAGGATTAACCGAGTTTCGGGCTCACCACCCAGGTATATCTTTGTGTCTTCTTCCTGCTGCTCCCTTTCTAATCATCTTTCCCTTACCTGGACACATTAATACAGTGTTTCTCTTTTAAGTCAAAGTTGGTGGTGTCTGGTTGTGGGCTCTAATGAGCATGTGCGACTCTGGATGACGACGTGGGACCTTCACTACAATAAACACACATCATTAGAAACACAGGCAACTTCTAAACAGCAGTTGTAAAGCGCAATTTATTTTCATACGTCAGGTGTTTCAGCTTTTGATAAAAGTCTCCAAAGGACAGGATTTTCAAAGAAATGTAAAAGAAAGAAGAGAAAGTCACAGCTGTCTACCATCACTGTGGCTTCTTTGCTCTGTCGGTTGGTTGTTTTGTGCAAAGAATATTAAATACTAAAGAAGAAAAATGTGGAAACCTGAACCCACATTATCGTTACATGATATGTTAAGTAATGCTATTCTAAAATGTTATAAGCTGTAGTGAGCAGTACCCTGCTCCTGAAAGCCAACATCAACATTTGTAAACCTTAAATGTTATCATCCTCTATTCCTTCATTCAATTTCCTTTCCTTTGTTACTGATGACTTTCTAGTCTATGATGTCTGAACTAACATTCTACAGCATGTGGTTGTTATCATGTAAATACATGTATTGTGGTTTCTCTTCTACTATGATGTATTTATTCCTTTTATTTTGACCTATGTTTATCTAAGCTTCTGCAAACCACATATTAATCTGTAATGTGATTGCCCTTTATGCTATTCTACACTTTCGCATTTCTTGCTACACTTTCTTACTTCTACATTTTCACACATGACATGGGAACCCAGGCACCTGTGTTTTTACAAATTTGTACCTCACGTCAGACGTATGTTGTTCTGGAAACAAGAAAAGGTGAAACTCTTTATCTACGTAGCTGATCCAAAAGACTTTCAAATGATTTTTGTGGAATGCTCATGAGAATCTGTGCCTAATGCCTGGAGTAAAATACCCCAATTGCACATTTAGCAAGCCTGCGCAGCTGCTTACTATTCATGTTCTGTTGCATTTAGCGCTATTTCTTAGCACTAATGAAATATTCACATCAATTTTTGACGTGATGAGGCATTTGTCCTGGTAAGCAAATACCTCTAAATGTAGAATTACTCATCTCATGTAATTCTTCATAATCTCGAAGAATTTTTATGGAATTCTGTGTGTTTATGCTACATGGGATCACACGAGTTATACCCAACCCTACTCCTCACCAAGGATTGCACAAGTGTATAAGGCGATGCTACACTTCTCATTACAGTAGGCTTGAATTGAGGTTTCCTGTAAGGCTGAAACGACAATGTTTGGTGAGCTTATATTATTCACTTTTTTTAATGTTTGCTTTTGCAAATGTAATACAATTATTACAATGATTATGTTGCAACGTTTCTTCTCAATGATAACCTATAATAAAGAACTGTTGACACAAGATCGTGTGAATATTTACATGGGGGTCTGATGAGTGGGTCCTATAAAAAATACCATCATTGTCACTTGACAGGTCTGATTGTGTTCCTCCATACGGATCCTACTTGTGATGCAGCTTGTGGGAGGGCCCATGAGAAAATTCCTGTTCACTCTGCAAGGCAGGTTTCATAATCAATAACCATGGGCCCTGGAAGCATAGATAGATCTACAGGGTATGACCAACACTGTGGCACACATCATCTCCAAATTACCATAAGTTATTTTGTTCCCCCCAAATTTTAAGGGCATTTTTCTTTTTATGAACCTTAGAAAAAATATTTTAAAAAAACATCTTTTTGAAGCTCCCTTAATTGTTCAAAACGTACTGTATATTTTATTTCCCTTTTTGCAATTAGAAAACATGAGTTTGCACCCATCTCTAGTTTCTTTAATACTTTTGACAATGGCTTTTCTACGGATGTCGTACTCGGGAAATAACATTATCCAACATCTACCTAAAGTATGTGGCTAGAATTAACACACTTTGGCAGAGGCCACTGCCTATAATGCAATATAAGCAGACCACCACTTGGTGTATGTGTCTGAAATGTAATTCATACAACCTGCATGACCACCAGTCCCTTTAGTTTGCCCATAATATCAGTCCTTATCTAAATGTGGCTAAGGAAAAGTTGGCCACAGCCTGAGTCTTTCAGTTTACAGACGGAGCCAGTAACAGAACCAGACATTAAGGGGCAAATTTACAAGAAAGTGGAGCATCAGCTCTGATGCACCACTTTTCTTGTGTCGCCCTGCATCCCCTAATGTCACCATGGTAGCACTGTATTTACTATACAGAGTGAACACAAATTATGACGCTATTGTGGAGCTTTGTTGGATTAGCGCCATAAATTATGCCTTTAGTCCAGCAAAGAACAGGCAGGCCCATAGGTTATTATGGAAGCATTACTTTAACGCATGCAGTGAGGTAGCCAGACTCTGTGCTCAGCTGTTGTGCCTTTTCAAATTCATACAAATAACTTACAGTCTAATATAGCTGGTGGTGGTGGTGGTTCAAGATAAGTGAGCTAGTGAGGTCACTTTCCCTTACCAAATACTAGTATTCAGCCCAGGTGACCTCAGATAGCAAGGTTAGGAGTTGGTGCAGTGGCGGCCTCAAATCAGAATCATGTATCCTTTACTACTGATGCAGACATGGGCCTGTGACAATTATCAGTACAGGCGGAATATTAAACATCTTCTTGTCCAATTAATTTTTACATTAGCTGTGCGTATGACACAAGAAAAGGCTATTATAATTTTGTGGAAAGTGCATAATGTACATTCAGACATTGTATTCCTCTATGACTGCGCGATAACAGGCAGAGGAGGTATGCTCTCTGATGCTATGTCCTTCACTGTATGAGACAGATGTGCCATCGATCTGCTACTGTTTCTATAAGCTGGTTCTTTGCTTTTGTTTCTTGTTCGATGAAAGGCAGGGGAAGAAAACACGCACACCCCAAGAGGACATGAGTCTAAAAATGGTAAAACAAAGGGAGAATTATTTAAATCCACATCTGGATAATCCTTCGGCACAGAGTGAACAATCTCTGTATATATTCCAATGAACTGAAAAAGAAAAGGCAAGAAGGCGTACATACAACGTCTGGAGACACATTTAGCAGTCTTATACAGACTTATCTGAATCTCACTCTGCACTGTTTCAACGATTATTTAGTTGTGGTACTTCTCAGTGAATAGACGCATTAATAATTTCCATGTGTAAGCCAAAGCAGCACTGTTTGGGTGGCACTGTGAATTTGACGTAATGTTCACATGTTTACATCTCTTAATAGGCCTGTTGGTTTTGTTTTTCATATCATAGAACTGCACAACGCTGCTCATATATGACCATTATTTCAGCTTAGACAATTGGGGTGGACTGACCATGAAGACATACACATGGGGGCCTATTCACAAACTGCACTCTAATATGTTTAATGGTGCCAAAATAGTACCCCTCGTGTACTACCAAATGCCATCATCAAACTTGTGTGCAGAGACCTCCCCCTCTCTTTTCTATGTGAGGATATCCTCCCTGATCTCTTGGTAGTAAATGTGGGAGGAACCTGGGACAGTGACAGGAAAATGGCAAATACTTACTACTGAATGGAAGGGCATTGGGAGGAGTTAGGAGGGCTTGGGGGGTCATGAAAAAACAGACACCCATCCACAAAAGATTAAACCAATTGCTACTCACAAACTTCACCACAGTTATAGCCAATAAGTCCATAAACAGTCATAAATGTATTCCAACCAAAGATTTGGAAAAAGGTCCAGCATCACACAGAGGAACACACATTGCAATACAATTAAAATAACACCACAGGAATTAATGTTAAAATAGCACACATGCATACACCCATGCACATTTTTTCTACCAAGTATGCCATATGATGCAGTCAACATACTTGGTAAAGGTGTAACTAAATAATGGAAAAAATTGATATAAAAGAAACAGTCTAATTTCCATAATCTAACACATCTACACCAAAAGACTCTTAAAGAACTATTAAATAATAACCAAATAGTCATCAACCATTCAGACAAACATGGTAATACAGTAGTTTTTTCTAAAGAAGAATATTTAAGAGAGAGTTACAGGCAACTGGGAGATACATCTGGTAATACAAATGGATACAGTAACTATCAATCAGGCTAATAATACTTATTGGGACAAATTAATAAATTATGGAAAGCAGGAACCCCTGGAATGGGAAGAATACTCCTATCTCAGATGCAGTTACCCAAAGTTCTCCATTCTCTACCTTTTGCCCACTTTGAAAACACATCCCAATAATCCCCCAAGTAGGCCTACAGTTTTATCAATAGAGTGTCTACTTGAAAACACTTTATGACATTTTGGTTTTATCTTACATCCATTTGAAGGGAGTCTGCCCTCTTATCTAAAAGACAGCAGGGCATTTTGAGAATCATAGGAGGAACATCTTGGGAAGAGGACTATCTCCTAATAAGCTTGGATTTCAATAGTCACTACAGCTTCACTCCACACAATCTGGGCATACAAGCCGGTTGCCACTTCCTTATGGAGAGGTCAATGTTATTTTTCTAGCATACTGAAATGTGAAATGAAAATATATGGTTTTGTCTCACTAACAACTTCTTTATTTTTGACAAATTTTACTAGGCAAACCAAAAGCACAACAATCAGACTTGTTTTGCTCCCAGTTACACCAGCCTCTATATGGCTGGTGGGAAGAACAAATTATTAGTAACACCAACTTATATAATGACCAGGTTGTGCTGGATGCACTATATTGATGTTCTTTTTTTCATATGAAAGGGTTTGGAACATCTTGCTCAAGGCTTTGCCTGATTACTCAATGTAATCAATTTAAATCTTAGTTTCGCAAGTCACTTAGACAAACACACTACTGAGTAACTAGATCTGAGAATTGAAGTCAAGGATGCCAATTTAGAGACCAAATTGTTTTGCAAGAAAACTGCATGCAACCAGTAATCATCCCAGGAATTTCAATTGCAGCATTCCCTGTGGGGAACTTCTATGAGCCAGGAAAAAATTTAGCAATAAGGACACTTTCCAAACAGAAAAATAAATCATGCTCAAGAGGTTTTGTGAAAGATTAGCAAAACAGTCTATTACTAAAGGGAGTAGAAAGAGAAAACAATACCAACAGGAAGGTTCTACTTATTACATAAAAGATTTAAAAGCAGATCCAGAAACTATCAGATTAATCACCACCTATAGCAATAAAGCAAATAAAAGCAGACCTATCTGTCACAAACACTGGTGCATTCTTCAAACAGACAATGTACTTTCTAAAAATCTTAATAACCATCCTCAAATAAAATTTAGGAAGAGTACATCACTAAAGGACACTCTGTGCAAAAACAATTTGGTCATGAGCAAAAAAGACAATACTGTTGTGTAGGCTCTTATTATTCTAATGAGGCTACTGGATTTTGAGTGGCAGAATCGCCTGCGGTGTGGGAGACTGGGTCTTACCCACTACAGGTGACGCCTGTCACCCTAATCTGGGTTTTGCTCCAGGTAACTAGCAGTGCCTCATCTCTACCCAAGGGCAGGGATGATTGGGCAGCTGAGCGCATGACATAGTTGATTTCTCATGGAAATCGTGGTCACTCAGGTCTTATCCGTTTCTCTCAGTTACATTAGTCTCACATACACAATGACAAACAGAGGCAGTATATGTTTCAACAAGGTTTTAATGAAGCGACTGCATCTTAGATAGCAAAGCATGTACTGCAATAATCAGGATAATACAGCATGACAAGATTAGAATTGTGACAAGGAGAGTGAAGCATAGAAATAACGCTACCATATTGCCACTACAGTCAATAGACTAATTCCTACCTAGGCTATAACAGAGCACAGCATGTTAAGCTCTGATTCTGTTCTTCAGGTTCCCCTGGGAAGACATCATCCCCAGACCTGAGCAAAGGCCTGAAGTCTGCATAAGCAGCTGTAGCGTAGCGTTCAGCAATCAGCAAACAGTTGTGGTTCTCTGGCTGGAATCTCCCTCTAACATGTAAGGGACAAGGAAGTGTTTTTATAATAAAACAGCTGATGTTCTAAGAAAATGTCCCTACGCAAGGATGTGTGTTTTTCTATGAATGTCAGAGACAAAACTTTTACCAGGTCCACCAGCAACCTATCTTATTGCAGCCTTGAAAGAAGTACAGCGTGAACACAAATGTCTTGTTTAAGAATGTAGTGCTGGCCTAAGCAAAAACAGCTAGATAGAAATAAATAAAACAAGCCAGCAAAAGTGGCTATTGTAGGAATAATAAACAAAGCTGAATAAAATATATCTAGGTTAAAGTGCACAGCGGCAGGCCTAGTATGCTAAAAAATTGTGCATGGAGCTATTATAGAAATGGCTACAGAACAATACAAAAAAACACAGTTTTCAGAGTTTTTCAAGTGTGATAATGAGTGTAGATTTACCATTAATGTCAAGAAACTTTCCATTCCAGGGAGCTACCTTGAATTCTTTATATCAAAATATCTTTTAATTTGGGATTTTGAGTGTATGGTTTAAAGTGCACTTGTAAATATAAACAGGTAGCTTGATCCACAAAAGAAAAAAACATTGCAATGATACATCAGGTTTTTCAATATCCTGAGGCATGTAAGTTGAAGGAATTTCACTCTGGTGATAACAGCTAATTACAATTCAGGGTAATTGATAGAGGAGCACCCAATATCAGTGGTGGTAACATAGATTAGAAACACAACATATTATTGATTTCAACTCTCTGGCCTTGTCGTGTTTAAATTTGGATGAGGAATTATCAGTAAAGTTAGGATGAAGATTAAAAGATATTTTTTTCTTAAGGTTTTTGTTGCATATTAGTTGAAATTTAACCAGATGAAAGTAGAAATAGATGTTCAGCATTTTCTTTTAGTTGGGAAGAGAGAGCCACTTCAGTTTTAATTAGGGATGGTTGGAATTCGCAGAGGGAGATTCTGTGGAGTTTCGTGGGCAACAGTATTAAAGTCCGCCCATACACATACACGCTCTAAATCCAAACTCTGTGTTGAAGACAGTACTCCTAAATGTATTCAGAGCACAGAGGGTGGTAGTTTCTAGCCTCAGCAATAGCAAATGTAAACCAAAGCCAAAGATTCTTTGAACTATATGAACATTCGCAGTTTGCCTAATAGGAAATGGTAAAAGCGGCAAGGCAGGTCTTCCAAAAGCGATATCCAGCACGATCAACACAAGTTGCCTGGGAGCGCATTGAGCACTATGGCCCTGATTTATACTTTTTGGTGCAAAACACCGCTAAAATAGTTTTGCTCCAAAATGTTTAGCACTGGCTTCCACCATTTCTGAGCACCAGCCGGGCACCATATTTATGGAATGGTGCAAGCCAGTGCAAAGGGTAGGGTAGCGTAAAAAAAAAAAGACAGTAGCCGTTTGGGGCTGACTGTATGGAAGAAGAGGGTTTTGCACCAAAAAATGACGTTAGGCAGGTTAGGGTAAAAAAAAAAAATACTCGAAACCAGCCTAGCATCTTTTTCTGATGCAGAACCATGCATACCACATGACTCCTGTCTTAAAAAAGACAGGAGTCATACCCACCACCCCATTGGCCAGCACAGGGGACCAGGGTCCCTTGGGAATGGCCAGAGCACCCAATGTCATGTAGGTGGGCCCATTTCAGGGCCCCCAATGGCACTTTAAATTAAAATAAAAAAAGTACTTACCTTTACTTACCTATAATTACCTGGGATGGGGTCCCCCATCCTCCCCTGTCCCTCTGGTGTGGGTAGGGGTGTCCCTGGGGGCCTGGGGAGGGCACCTGTGGGATTATCACATAGTGTTCCACCATGGAAATAGGCCCACAGGTCCCCCTAACACTTGCCCTGACCCAGGCGTTAAATAATGGTGCAAAGCAAACCCCTTCTCCCCTGTAAGAGATTCTAGCACAAGGTGATATATATGGAGCTAAGGCCATAGAGTAATTTTTGCATGGGAACACCTACTCTGCATCTCATTGACGCAAAGTAGGTTTCCACGTCCAAAAAATGACTTTAACGCCATAAATTTGGTGCTAGATGTGTCTAGCGCCAACGTATAAATATGGAGTTAGTTTTGCAAAGAAGTTGCGTCAAAATAAATGATGCAAATTTGGCACAAAACAAGTATAAATATGCCCCTATGAGTGCAGAGTGAAGGCTCCGCTTGGCTGCCTGACAGGACAGAAGTTGGCTGTGTTATTGCTGCAATCAGCCCTCGCTTACATTGTCTTTGAGAAGGGTTCTTCCTTAGTGAATCCTCTGCACTTGTCTCTAAGAAGTCAGTGCCCTTTCTTCTCTGCAGGTGTAGGCGGCAGCAGCAGGCATGCCTCGTTGTCCTACAGCCCAATTGCACTGCATCAATCACCCAGTTGTCATCCTGTGCAAGAAAATGAGCATGTCCCTTGCCCTTCAACAAATGAGGGAGTCCAGGCCTCTGGAACAAAGCAAGAGGAAGGCTCCTTTGAAGATTTGCTGGGGAAAGCCCTGAGGTGATGCTAGTTTGAGGTGGAGCTGAGACCCCAGGAGACCACGTGGCAATTGACATCTGGGTGACACCATTTTGAGCTATCCTAGAAGGCTGTCCTGGAGGTTGGGACAGAGGCATAGAGATGATGTGACTCATCAGGATAGGTCAGAGGCACAGCCCTGCTGGACACTCTTGCCTCCACTTGAAAGGTCCTGTGCCAGAGAGAGAGAGAGCTCTTGGTTGTGCTTTTCTGTGAAATACTGGATTCAGAGGCAGCTGCCAGAGACAAGTGGAAAGAGGAACCTCCTGACTGCCATCTGGCCCCAGGAATCTGACTTTGATGGACACTAGGACAAGTGAGGCAACCCTTAAGACTAGAAAAGCTGGTCCCTTTAAGCCCCCTGAGGACCAGTTGGGGGAATGACTTGGCTTCTGTGCAAGGAAGGAGTGAAAGACTGGCGCATGGAAACAGTGAAGTCTTCTTTCTACAAAGTTAGTGCCTTGGAGGCCAGGGGGCCTAAAGAAAGTGCTCCAAGTGGTTAAGGCTCGTAACCAGTAGCATAAAGAGACCAAGATCTGTCCTTGTGAAGTTTTGGCTGACCTTTTACATAGGGGCTCGGACGCCATACGTGATTTCTGACTCTGGGGTAGTCCAGGGCCCTTAGGCCCCCATCATGCTTCCCCCACACGGCATAAGGATGTGGCCCAGGACTAGGCCTGTGTGGAGTTCTTGATATTTCTCCTACGTGGAATTCTACAAAGTGCTGAAAAACTCTGCTGCTCTATGTGGTGTTCCGCAAGCAGCGGAGTTTGGGTAAGCTCGCTGTTTGCACTGCTTTTCAGTGCGAGAGTTTCTCCTGCTGCTGTAAAATTAACACAAATGGCATTATGCAGAGCGACAGCTTTCTCATAGTGAGCGGTCACTGCCTACTGCAACTGCTCACATTCAGAAATCTCACTTGCGCTCGCCAACTTATAAATTTCTCTACTTCATTTTAAGCGACTTAAGTTGGTAAGGGCAAGTGAGAGAACAAATTCCACTCTGCATCACTTTGCAGAGTTTTTGGGAAATCTGTGAAGAGCATGACATGGGGAAAACTCTGTGATCTATTCCAGTGGAGCAGAATTCTTCACCCACCCTTACCCAGGACCTCATCCCTGGCCCCACAGCAATTTTGAGAGAGTGTCCTGCTCCACTAATTCCTGAAAAGGGACCAAGGACCCCACCCCTGAACCCTGTGCAGCAGCCGCCAGTGAGGGAGTCTGTTGCACCCTCCCACGATTCCCAGAATGGGTCCATGACTCCATCCCTGGGCTCCAGGAGAAGATAAAGCCATGGGGGAATGCTGTTGTGCTTCCCCCACTTGTGTGTTAAGGGCCTGAGGACCCCATTTCTGGGCCCTTGAAGGTGAAGAGGAGGAAGGAAAATACAGCTGCACTCCTCTGAGCTATGCAGCACAGAAACAAACCCACATCAACAGACGGGGAAAGAGCAAACACCCACTCCTGTGGCCACACAGAGGAGTGCAAGCCGTGCCACCCCCCATAGAAAAGGGAACCAAAATGAAAAAGAAATCCATGCAGCGTGATGCTATGCAGCAAAGCTGCTGCTATTAAATTCAGAAAGAAGAGGAAGGAGCACCCTAAAATGCCCAGCAGGGCCTAGCCGCATTGCTTGAAAAAAATTTGTCATTTTCAGCTTATGCTGGCCCCAGGAGTATGGGGTCACCAGCAAAATGTTTCTAAAGTGTAGTGGGAGCTGAAAGAGTAGCATAGCCTCCCCCCAAAAGAAGTGCCAAAGGTGGGTGCTACTCTAAAATGATAACCCCTCAAGGGTTTTTTAAGGATTGCCAACCACTCCCCAGGCTGGAGCTTTAGCTCTAAAGCTGGTAGTGCTGCGCTCTCTGGTGACTGGCTGCAATCCTTGCAGATTGGAGTGTTCCTAGATAGCTATTCATGTTTGCAGATAGCCTCTAAGGGTGAAATATGGTAAATGCACATGGGCCATGGTTACAAAGTGATGCCCTTAAGAGGCTATATAGAATTGCCCTATGTTATTGTAAAGATTATTTCAAATGTATACTACAAACACTCCCTAGGGGTGAAGCGATATAACTGCACCAGTTGCAATTATAAATGTGATGTTTGGATTGTGTTGTTCACGTTTAAAAGTAATGTTGTACTCAGTAATCCCCTATACATGCTTAGACCGTTTCACTTGTGAATGTTTTAATGAAGTGATAACATTGACAATAATTTATGCCCAAAGTATGCATGTGCTTTGATAGGGCTAAGTGTGTTCCTTCAAATTTATATTCCATCATGGCATTTTATTGCAAGTAAAGGTTTTGACATATGGTTGTTGACATATACTTTCCCATTTTGAGGGGACAAGGGTGATTATGCAATGTTACCAAGAAGCATTTCCATTTGCCTATGTATATTGTTGCATAGTATTGAGTAGTGCGTGTAATAAATGTAAATTTTCCTTTTTCAAAATAAAAAGCACAGACTGAATAATGTACCTGTAAATGAGGATTGCTAGCCTACACCACACCCCTTAAGTAGGCCTTGGACTGCTTTGCTTCCTTAACCTTAGAAGGTTCCCAGTAGAGGGCAAATGTTGACCGATTACTTGTGCAGGCCACACAACTAATTTACTATTTTCTTACATTTGCAATACCATGTTCTGGCTGTAACATGGTCTTGTTCACATATGGAGGCTGTCATGATTATTCTTACATTTAAAGGGTTTCATGTGCTTGTAGAGTAAACATAGAAGAAATACTACACCACTACATCAGTGCATGCCATATTTCTGTACATTAACACTTAAACTTGTTAAAGAAAACCTTGTGATCAAGGCAGCAGGGGCAGCTAAACACGTGTTTTGCATTAAAGCTTGCCACTTTCATTTCATTTCATGGATGTCCTGAGTGCGTATTTACTTGTTTACTTTTGCTATATATATATATATATATATCTATATATCTCTCTCTCTCTCTCTATATGTATATATATATGTATGTATATATATATATATATATATATATATGGCTATGGCTGAAACGCGTTGGGAGGAAGACAGTTTCTGTTAATATATTTGTGCAACTGTCCTTTTGTGTCTTGACTTTTTTCTTTATACCGGACAAGAAAATACGTGTAGCATGTTAATGGGATTCCCGTTCCCATGTCAAGATCGCTACGTTTGAGCCTCGATATTTCGGGGTTTTTGGTGGACATATATGTATATATATATATATATATATATAACATTCACTTAAAAAACAAAGGTTATATTTAGGTTCTGAATTTACTCGCACAAACCAGAGAAATTCACCAGTTATAGTCAGAGTTATTTCTAGTAGCTATAACTCGCAGCCTAAGTTAACTATAACTTGCACCGTCACCATGCACACTTTTTTCTTCAATAATTTGATTGCTAATGTTTCATTGATATTTTTATTGACATTATAAAAGTTGTCATGAATACTGTAATATCTGTGGTAAACAGCAGTGCATGGCGAGAGCATGAGTTATAGATATCTTTGGCTTCAAGTGAGCTAAATCTATAACTGCTGAATTTCTCTGGTTTTGTGCGAGTAAATTCAGAACCTAAGTATAATGTGCCGTAACCTTTGTTTTTTAAAGAGAATTTCTAATGTTTTTTAATTCTATTTCCTAACTATAACATCCCTGCAACCCTTGTTTTTTTCAGTGAATGTCTATTTTGTTAATGCAAAGAAATTTTCATTACTGTACGTTAATACAACCACTTCCTGGCTGCCATCTAACCCCAGCCGCAGGGCCTGTCTCTGTGGGTGTGAGAATAGGTGTGAGAGGGTGTCTGGGTGTGAGAGTAGCTGTCAGAGTGTCTGCCTGGGTGTGAGAATGGGTGTGAGAGGGTCCATTTTGGTGTGAGTTTGTCTAATTGTGATCCAAAGATACATTCACCTCCACAAAGGATTTCAGATTGTTTTTCAATATGGAATATTGGATTAAGCACGCTTGCTTTCCTTCACTAAGCCCAGGAGTTAGGATCATTTGTCCTTTCCAGAAGTGGACTTTCAACCGGAGCACTAGATACATTTATATTTGTAAGTGCTTACTGTTGAGGTTTAATTTCTGTGAAAGGAGTAGCATTGCCAGAACGGCCAAATAATATATTATTTTTGGGGGGCCGGAGAGCCATGTAGCCTTCCTCCCCCGGGCAGATTTGAGCCCAGGGAACCTCATCCCCGGCACCCTGCCTTTTCGTCTTCATTTTTATTTTTTAGGAGTGGGGCCATGTGGAATCCTACTCAACCAGTTTTGGCCCCAGGGGCTCCATCCCTGGGGCCTGATCATCAATCCTGGTTACTGCACACCCATTGGGAATTGAGGACCTGGGGGAGAGCCTGATGGCCCCATGGTCCCAGCTGGCTCCCCGCCTCCTGCTAAACATACAGCTCCCTCGCTGTGAGAGCAGTTTTTCTGTCTGTTTCCTGGCACACGGGCAAGGAAGCAGAGGAAACCTCCACTCACAGCAAGTGACAGCTGTTTGACAGCTCTCACCTGCTGGGAGTGGAGCGTTTGATGTCATTTTGTGGCAACTGTCAAAGTTCCTGCCAAGCCTCAGTAAACAGTTATGTCATTCGACTGGGCACCCTGGGACATAGCAGGAGCTGGCCCTGGGGGCTGGTGGTCCCCAGGGCCATTTGTGGCTCCACAATGGGGACAGTGTGGCCCCCTTCCAATGTTCAATTTGCCCCAGGGTGGTAGTAGTCCCTGGGGCCCCACAATGGAACCCTTTCATTCTTTTAATAGAGCCCGATGGAGATGGCAGTCCCTGGCGCTGCAGGAGTGGCAACTGACCCTCCTTATTTTAAGTAAATTGCCCCAGATAGGGGGCGATCCACATTGCTGTGGAGGGGCCACGGGCCCCCCGCACAAACTTCTTAAAAACATTATTTTGCCAGTGTATTGAGTATGATGTTATGCTCTTTAAAGCTAGAGCTATCACAAGTTACTATAACTCATGCCCTAAGGTATAAATTGCAACCTCAACATACACTACTAATTACCCCACGAATTATGGCACGCATGACATCTTTGATTACATCATTGATAATATCAAAGTAGTATTTGCAGTAAAAGTTTGGATTAAAAAACTGTGAATGGCGGGATGCGAGTTATAGTTACCTTAGGGCTCAAGTTATAGTAACTTGAGATTACTCTCACTATAACCGGTGAATTCCTATGGTTTGGTACGTTTAGAATTTGAGCCTAACTAACCTCCCTGTAACCTTTGTTTTTTTAAGTGAATGTATATAATGGATAAGCCTTCATTAAAACACTTGTGAGCAGCCTCTGCTGTGTCCAGGCATATATGTAATTATTGGATACTGTGCGTTGATAAGACTTGGCATCCTTGGGGTGGTCTCCCCTAACTTCTTGCCTCTGTTTCCCAGGCTGTTGATGTGTGCTGGAATCTGTTTTTGCTGTTTTTCTTACTCTGGGCACTTTACCACTGATATCTAATGCTAAAGTGCAAGTGCTCCTATGTAAAATGTAAAATGTACCCAGGGCCCGTAAATCAAATGCTACTTATGTATGTTTAAGGTAGGACATATACTAATGTGTTTCATATGTCCTGACAGTTAAATACTGCCAAATTCGGTTTTCACTGTTGCAAGGCCTATCTCTCTCATCGGTTAACATGGGGGCTGCCTTTAAATTTGATTAATGCGTAGATTCCCTTTGGGAGCAGATAGACATGCGGGGTTTGGAACCTCTGAACTCACAATTTAAAAATACATCTGTGTGTTTGAAAATGCCACTTTTAGAAAGTAGGCATTTTTTTGCTTGAACCATTCTGTGGGATGTTTGCACCTCTCTCTCTAGACAGTGACACAAAGGGAGCTGGGGTGTAGCCTGCATATCCTGATGAGCCATCTGTGCTAGGAGGGATGGGAGGAGTGGTCACTCACACCTCAAAGGGCTGTGCCTGCCCTCACAAAATGTAGTCTCCAACACCCTGGTGTGTGTCTCGGTCCTGGCCTCGGCAAGGCAGGATTTCACCAACAAGAGAGACTTTTCTTTGAAGTAAGCCTACTTCAAAGGGCAAAATGGGTATAAGAATGGCACTCAAAACCACAGACTTTAGATCACTTCTGGAATCAAGAGGTACCTCTGCCAAGGAGAATAGCTGAAGAGCTGAGGAGAAGTGCTGCCCTGCCTGTGGCTGTGCTTTGTGGAGCTATCCTGCAGTTGTTGCTTCTGCCTGTGAAAGGGGACAAAGACTTGACGTTGTTGTGCATTCCTGCTTGTGAAAAATCTCCAAGAGCTCGAACTGAGCTTGCCTCCTGTTGTTGAATTCTCAGGGCCATCAGAGACTTCCCCTGCCAGGACCTGGACTCCCTGCTGAGACTCCTGCCCTTCCAAGTGGTGTCCTATCCAGTTCCTGGGCCCTTGAAAGGTGAAGCTGGCAGACCAAGACTGAAAATCCAGGCACCAACCACAGTGCGGGGAAATTTTTGACGCACCTTCCGTGACACGGCTGAGAAACGACGCGCCGCCATCTTCGTGGCTGAAATCAACTCTCCACCTGCATTGCAGCTGGAAGATCGACGCAACACAGCTAGAAAAATGACACGCAACACCGGCTAACGGAGGCTGATAACGACGCAAACCCCACGCAGTGCAGTTGTGTGATACCGTGCAACTGGATCTTCAAAGCAATGTCGCTGAGCGAGAAGAAACAACGCAAAGCCTGCCCGGACCCGGGGGCCAGACCAGATCAACGCATTGCTTTCCTTCGGGAGAGGAGAAATGACATGCGGTGTTATTTTAATGCTACCCAGGTACTATTGTACGTTAACAGTGTTCTCACTGTTTTCTAAAGGATTTAAGACTTTTATTCTTTAAAAATGTATAACTTGACTTATGTATGTTGGATTTTTTTTTGGTCTTGTTTTGTTTAGATAAATATTATCTATTTTTCTAAACCTGTGTTGTGTCATTTTATAGAGTTTTCACTGAGTTTCTGTGTGTGCTGGTACAAATACTTTACACCTTGCTTCTAAAGTTAGGCCTGTCTGCTTGTGCCAAGATACCAAGAGGGTGAGCGGGGCTTAACTGAGGGTGATTCTCCTTTACCCTGACTAGAGTGAGGATCCTTGCTTGCACAGGGGGTAACATGCCTGCCAACCAAAGACCCAATTTCTAACATTGGTGATCAGCGGTTGGGATTGGACTTGTGTTTGTACCTGACATACAGTGATTAAGTGTACATTGCTGTTTTCAGTACAGACCACTACGTGACCACATACTACTTGCCTTGTGATTTTTGCTTTTTCTCTTTTGGGACTCTTTTTGTTTTACTTCCATATTTTGCTGATCCCCTGAGTGACTTTGTTGAAACTCCATTAGGAGCTTTTTTACCTACCTTTGGAACTTTGCACTTTTAACTCTTCATCATGTCTCAGTCTGGAGATGCATCAGCTAGAGCTGCGTTTGATTTAGAAAAACTGGAGAGCTATACAGTTGCCCAGTTAAAGCAGTTATGCAAAAACCTTGCTTGTCCCATTAAAGGCTCTACCAGGAAGGAGGAGCTGCAAAAGACGCTGAGGGCCTGGGTAACATCCAAGGAAGTCGAGGGGCAAACAGAGGAGGAGGAGGATGAGGAGGAGAAGGTGCAATCCATTCACAATGGTATAGTGGGTGGGCCTGTTATGTCCAGGGAGAGGGTCTCCAGGGCAAGAAGCAGTGTGACATCCAAGGTTCTGACTCCTGAAGAGTTACAGGACAGACAGGCAGAGAGTGTTCGCAAGCTGGAGTTTTAAAAGTATAGGAAGCAAAGGGAGATGAAAGAAAAGAGGATGGCCATAGAGGAGAAGAAGATACTGCTGGCCCGTGAGCTCAGCTTTTTGGAGCTGGATCAGAGGAGCCAGTCTAGTAGAGATGGTTGAAGCAATATCACAGTGCAGCCTGAGAGGAGGGTGCACATTCCTAAAGATCTTGTGAAGGATTACAAAAGGGAGGATGACATATTCTTGTGGTTCAAGGGGTATGCGTCTACTCTCCATATGAATCTGGTCCATGAAGCTCATTGGGGGGCAGGTCTGTGGAAGCACTTTGAGGTAGATGGAAGGGATACTCTGACATCCTTAGCGGATCCTCAAGGGCTCACCTACTCTATCGTGACGGATGCCCTAATCACAAGGTATGGCTTCACCCCTGAGCAGTATAAGGAAAAGTTCAGGTCCTAAAAGAGGAAGGAATACCAAACATGGTTGGAATGTGTCGATTCATTCTGCAGGTCACTGGATGGTTGGGTGAAGGGCAATGAGGTGACAACATATGAGTGGCTTTATAATTTGATTATTTGGGAGCACTTGTACAGTTTATGTATTCCAGAGCTGTGCCAGCACCTAATTGAGAGCAAGCTGACTGACCCCAGGAAGCTTGCATAGGAAGCAGACCACTGGGAGAGCACCAGGTTCCAGAAGAGGTATCAGGGAAGGCCACGCCAAGGGTGGGCAGGGTTCCTCTCAGAAGAAAGGGGGGGTAAGGTTAAAGAGGGGGAGTTCTCTAAAGGGCCCCAACTTATTTCCCAGGGTAAGGATTCCCAGCCCCCCAGTGAAAAGAGCCATGGTTCCCCAAAGGGAAACCTGTAGAGGGGGGTCCCTTGCGTACGTTTTATGCATGTGACCAGGTGGATCATGAGAAGGGAGGCCCCAAGAGTCCACCAACACCGCCAGTGCGCAGTCCCAGGGTTTGGCTAATGTATCGCTTGGGGAGGAGCTGGTTCCAGGTGGGTGGGAGCCAGCTGAGATTACCCTTGTCTCACTAGGGGGCAGTGAGATGGTCCAGAGAACCCTGGTGCCTGAGAACACTAAAAAGTACATGATGTGGGTGACCATCAATTGACAGAGGGTGGAGGCTCTGAGGGACACAGGAGACAGTGTGACTACAGTGAGGAGTCATCTGGTGTCTGAAGAGCAGATAGATATCTGGGTATTTCACCAAGTAGTTGCAGTGGACAACTCAGAGCTCCTGTGCAGAGTTGCGCAGGTTCCCTTTGAATTAGGGAAGGTCTCAGGTTCCTTGAAGGTAGCTGTGAGTCCAACCATGCCTGTGGATTGTTTGCTTAGCAATGAACTGGAGGATTCCCCTTGGAAGGAGGCGGAACACAGCTCACACTTGGAGATGTTGTGTGTGCCTGGGTGGGTATAAGTATCCAACAGGTCAATGGCAGCCCGTTAGCGTGGTCAGGAGCCCCTGGAGCCTGAAACAGTGGACCAGGGGACCGCCCAAAAGAGGAAGGGCAGGGAGCGTGGGAAACAGGCCCCAGAAGTTCCCACAGTCTGGGAAGAGGAAGAGCCTGAGGGTGACGCTCCGAAGCCTACAGGGGAACAGGTGGCTGAAATGGAGGAGGTCCCTGAGCTGTCACAGTGGCAGCTGGAAGGAGGACCCACCTGGGTGGCATTCTGGGAGGCACAGAAGACATGCCCTACTCTAGTGGGTTTGCAGCAGCAGGCTGCAGAACAGGTGGCTGGCAAGGAGCCAAGATCTCACCTGATTTATTGGTAGGATGATCTCAACAACATCTGTAAAATGACAAGCCATAGGTGACAGTAAGTTGAGACGCAATAGAAGTTAATGCCATCATGCTACAGCCACACAGAAAACATAAATAGTCAGAGGAATGGTCAGTTGCACTGTCTCACCTGTGTGTCATTGAAAGTATTGCCATACAACTGATGTTGTGCTGTTCTCGTCCTCTGCCTCCTCATCCTCACTGTCCTCAGGGTCCACTGCTGCCACAGGGGCATCTCCAGTCTCCTACTCCTGCAGGAAAGGTACATGCCGTTTGAGGCCAGGTTGTGCAACATTTAGTATGCCACTACTATCTGACAGACCTTCCCGGGTGAGTAGCACAAGGGTCCATTTGTCAGATGGAGGCACCTTAACCTGGCGTTCAGGAGCCCAAAGGTCCTCTCAATAATCTTTCTGGTTCGTCCATGTGCCTCATTAGAACATTTCTCAGCCCCTGTCCTGGCATTCCTCACAGGGGTCAGCAGCCACAATAGGTTTGGGTAGCCAGAGTCACCTGCAAGTATTGAAGGCTAACATTTAGCCTCACACAATGATTTGGGGACGACACCTGAAGGCATATTCTAACATACAGTGGGTGTGCTCACCTATTAGCCACACCCTGTGCCTCTGTTGTTGGGCCATCACATTTGGGATGCTTCTATTCCTCAGAACAAAGGCATCATGCACCAACCCAGTATACTTAGCATTGACGTGGGAGATGTACTGGTCCGCTGGGCACACCAATTGCACTTTCAGCGAGTGGAAACTCTTCCTATTCCGGAACAACTGTACATTCTGGCAGGGAGGGACTAACGCAATGTGTGTCCCATCAGTGGCCCAACAATATTGGGTATATGTCCCATTGCATAGAATCCAGCCTTCACAGTTGCCAGATCTTCCATCAGGGGGAAAGCTATGTAGCTGCACATGTGTTTCACCAAGGCAGACAACAAAACTCTTGCCAACATAATTGAGAACATTGGCTGTGACATTCCTGCTGCCAAGCCCAATGTCACTTGGAAAGAACCAGTTGCCAGGAAATGGAGCACTGATACCACTTGCACAAGAGGGGGGATCCTAGTCAGATGACAGATAGCAGATGTCAGGTCAGGCTCCAATTGGGCACACAGCTCAGTGATTGTGACCCTGTCCAGTCTATAGATGAGTATAATGTGCCTGTCCTCCAGTGTAGCCAAGTCCACAAGGGGTCTGTATACGGGGCTATGTCTCCTCCTCCTATTTATCTGCAGCGGTAGGTATCTAAGGGACACATGAATGAGTAGGCTGTCACAATTTGAACAATGCAACCCCAACCTCAGTGTACATAGTACAGTTATGTGATGGGACAGTAGGAATTGCGGGGTATGTGCCAATCTATGCTGTGATGCAGTCAAAGGTTGATATGACCTTTGTCCACCACCATGAAATGGTGACTGCCTGTTCTGTATGTAGGGATAGGTGGAAGTGAGGTAACTCTGCCGATGTTGGGCGTCGTGGCGGAAGGTGGTCTTGCACCGCCGTGCAATTCCTCATTGGATAATATGGGGCTCTGTGGAGTACAGTGACCAATGGGGATCTGCGCTGGCGGTGACGATGTGCATCGCCGAGGACCTGACCGCCATTTTCTATCTGATTCCTCACTTGCTTCCTGACCGTCAACAGGAAAACACCTACACTGCATGTGCTGCTATGACATATGTCTGGAACCTAACATGAACCATGTGACCGGGGCGAGGGTCCCTGTCTTCACTTTGGAGGAGTTGGAGCGTTTGGTGGATGGGGTCCTACCCCAGTATGGACTGCTGTATTGGTCTCCAGACCAACAGGTGAGTACACCTTGGGCACGATGCATGTGGGAAGGATGCATGGAGATGTGTGTACATGCATTGTGTCATCGGGGGGGGAATGTCTTGTGGTGGTGTACATGGTGTGCGCCGGCCAATGTGTGAGCCAATGGTGACAGAAAGTGGATCGGTGGGCCATATATGTGACAGGCTGGACTGAATGCATAATGTTGTCCTCTTGTCTGTATTACCTCTGCTGTTCATAGCCCATCAAAAGAAGGGATTGCCGGCTCGAAGGATGTGCGGACCCTGCGGGTCTATGGCAGGCTGAGCACCCACTGTCAGAAACGGTGGGAGGACCTGAGACGCTGGGCACGGAAGACCACGGAGGCCCATCTGGAGATGGCCTCCCAACGAGGAAGGGGTTCCCATTGGAACCTGACCCCCCTGATGGCCAGCACCAGAACCAGTGAGAAAATCACCCACCTGAGAGACTGAAGAAGTTAAGACTCTACTTGTTTGGGAATCACTTCACAGGTTCAGACCGACCACAGGCCCCTCAGATGGTTAATGCAGATGAAGGGTGAGAATCCAAAACTGTTGAGGTGGTCCATTTCCCTACAGGGGGTGGACTTTACGGTGGAACACCGCCCCAGTACAGAACACGCTAATGCTGATGGCCTGTCCAGATTCTTCCGCCTTATGGGGAGAAGTCCCAAGAGGTTGGGTAGTTGCTCACCACTTTCCGCTGAGGGGGACATGTGTTAGACTTAGCATCCTTGTCTTGGTATCCCCTAACTTTTTGCCTATGTTTCCCAGGTTGTTGATGTGTGCTGGACTCTGTTTTTGCTGTTTTTTTTACTCTGGGCACTTTACAACTGCTATCCAATGCTAATGCTCAAGTGCTCCAATGTAAAATGTATGTGTAATTGGATTTCCATGATTGGTATATTTGATTTACTGGTAAGTCCCTAGTACAGTGCACTAGAGGTGCCCAGGGCCTGTAATTCAAATGCTACTAGTGGGCCTGCAGCAATGGTTGTGCCACCCACATTAGTAGCCCTTCAAACATGGCTCAGACCTGCCATTGCTGTGTCTGTAGGTGCAGTTTTAAACTGCCAATTTGACTTGGAAAGTATACTCACTTTTCTTACATGTGGGACACCTCTAAGGTATACCCTAAGTAGCCCCTTGGGCAGGGCCCAGTGTATGTTTAAGGTAGGACATATACTAATGTGTTTTATATGTCCTGACATTGAAATACTGACAAATTCAGTTTTCACTGTCACAAGGCGTATCTTTCTCATAGGTTAACATGGGGGCTGCCTTTAAATATGATTAAATTGTAGATTCCTTTTGGGAGCAGATAGACATATGGAGTTTGGGATCTCTGAACTCACAATTTAAAAATACATCTTTTATTAAAATTGGCTTTGAGATTGTGTGTTTGAAAATGGCACTTTTAGAAAGTAGTAATTTTTTGCTTAAACCTCTCTGTGACTCTGCCTGTTTGTGGATTCCCTGCCTGGGTTAGTGTGACAGTTGGGCTGTTTGCACCTCTCTCTAGACAGTGACATAAAGGGAGCTGGGGTATAGCCTGCATATTCTGATGAGTCATCTGTGCTAGGAGGGAGAGGAGGAGTGGTCACTCTCACCTCAAAGGGCTGTGTCTGCTCTCACACAATGTAGTCTTCACCCCCCACCCGGTGTGTGTCTGGGGCCTGGTCTCAGCAAGGCAGGATCTCACAAACAAGAGAGACTTTCCTTTGAAGTAGGCCTACTTCAAAGGCAAAAAGGGGTAGAAGAAGAGCACCCAAAACCCCTGAAAATTAGATCACTTCTGGAATCAAGAGGAACCTCTGCCAAGGAGAAGAGTTGAAGAGCTGAGGAGAAATCCCACCCTGGCTGTGACAATACTTTGTGAAGCTATCTTACAGTTGCTGTTTCTGCCTGTGCAAGGGGACAAAGACTAGACTTTGTTGTGCATTCCTGCTTGTAAAGAATCTCCAAGGGCTTGAACTGAACTTGCCTTTGATGGTCTCAGGACCATCAAAGACTTCCCCTGCCAGCACCTGGACTCTCTGCTGAGACTTCTGCTCTGCCAAGTCGTACCCTATCCAGTTCCTGGGCCCTTGAATGGTGAAGCTGACAGACCAAGAAAGAAAATCCACGCACAAACCGCTGTGCTGGGACATTTTTGACGCATCTTCCATGATGAAAAACAATGCGCCGCCAGCTTTGCAGCTGAAATCAATGCTCCACCTGCTTTGCGGCTGGAAGATCGACGCAATGTGGCTGGAGAAACCACATGCAACACCCGCTAACGGAGGCTGACAACGATGCAAACCCCACGCAGCGCAGTTTTGTGAAACTGTGTGACCGGATCTTCAACGCAACATCGCTGGGAGCAGAGAAACAACACAAAGCCTGCCCGGACCCAAGGTGCCTGGTCGTATCGACGCATCGCTCTCTTGTGGGAGAGGAGAAACGACTCACGCCGATCCGACTGGAGGAGGAACGACGCACGGTCTCGCTTACGAGTGAGAAATTGATGCATCGATGGCCTTTTCCTAGGTACACTAGCCCGTGCGGTGTTATTTTGACACTACACAGGTACTTCTGTATGCTAATAGTGTTCTCACTGTTTTCTAAAGGATTTTAGGGCCAGATGTAGAAAGCATTTCGCATGGTGCAAACTGCGAAAATCGCAGTTTGTGCCATGCAAGATGCCTTTTGCGATGCACATTCAAAATTTGCGAGTCGGTACCGACTCGCAAATTGTGAATGCGACTCGCAAATAGGAAGGGGTGTTCCCTTCCTATTTGTGACTCGCATCGCTATGCTAAATTGCGTGGGGACCGCGAATGCGGTCGCAAAGCAATTCACAGTTACCACCAGTGTCACACGGGTGGTAACCCATTAGCAAGAGGGAAGGGGTGCCCATGGGACCCCTTCCCCTTTGTGAATGTTGCCAAAAAGGGTTTTTCAGAGCAGGCAGTGGTCCAGTGGACCACTGCCTACTCTGAAAAACCGAAACCAAATGGTTTTGGTATTTTTTTATTTTGAAACTCGTTTTCCTTTAAGGAAAACAGGCTGAAAAATAAAAAATAAAACTGCTTTATATAAAAAAGCAGTCACAGAAATGGAGGTCTGCTGAATTCAGCAGGCCACCATCCCTGTGAGTGCAGGGACTCGCTATGGGGTCGCAAAATGCGACCCACCTCATTAATATTAATGAGGCGGGTCTTTGCGACCCCATAGCGACTCGCAGTCGGTGTCTGAGACACCGTACTGCATCCGATTTTGCGAATCGGAAATTGCGAGTCGCATCGACTCGCAATTTCCTAATTTGCAAAATCGGACTTTGCTATATCTGGCCCTTAGACTTTTATTCTTTAAAAATTCATAACTTGACTTTTGTATGTTGGATTTTTGTCATTTTGGTCTTGTTTTGTTTAGATAAATATCTGTTTTTCTAAATCTGTGTTGTGCCATTTTGTAGTGTTTTCACTGAGTTACTGTGTGTGTTGGTACAAATAATTTACACCTTGCTTCTGAAGTAAAGATGCCTGCTTGTGCCAAGCTACCAAGGGGGTCAGTGGGGCTTAACTGAGGGTGAGTCTACTTTACCCTGACTAGAGTAAGAGTCCTTGCTTTGAAGGGGGTAACCTGACTGCCAACCAAAGGCCACATTCCATATACATAAATACCAATGATGACATCAGTGATGCATGAATTATGTCATAGAAGATATCATGAGTGATGCCATATGCAAGGTCATAAGCAGTACATGGCGAGGTGCAAGTTAATAGTTAGTGTTGCTAACTATGACAGCTGAATTTTTGTGGTTGTTTTTGTTCAAAATGTTAACAATTGTCATTGAGAAATTCAATTAATTATAAAGTTACTTTCTATATCTATATTTAAAAGACTCCTCATGAAAGCCTCCTAATGACCCTAATTATAATTATGCATGTGTGCGTGTTTGGAGCCAGAATACAGACAAGCCAGCCAACTTCCTTCTGTGCTAGGAACACTTTCTAATGAGCTGATGCCAAAACATCTTTATTCAAAATGAGACGTGATAGTTGAGCATCAGCAACACCCAAGGTGTTTTCTTTCACCCCAAAAATTTAAAATACAAAAAAACTAAAAAATATATTACTACTAAATGTTTGTTTTAGAACCAACTTCAATGATAGTAAGTGCGTGTGATGTACATGAAACAAATGGATGAATGAAACTGTGCCTTACAGAGCAAGACTGTTTTCCAAGGAGTTCCTGCAGAACCTGGTTTCCAGCCAGGCTCTGTATACAACCTACCATTGGCTGACAATTCTTAAAGCACATGACCTGTTGCCAGGTTCAGAAGATGTTGACCAGTCAGGACCAGCGTTCACCCAGCCACCATGCGGATAACCCCAGCATCAGTATTTGGCAGCAAGGATAGACCTCTCTCCTGACCTTGCAGGCAACCTGTCCTGTGTACACTTTCTGCAATATGAAGCAGTAGTTGGCCACAAGGTTTGGCCTGCACAGTTTTCGGCTGTGTGCAGTGTGGGTGTGTTCTTGAAGAAATCACATTTTCAGGCAGCCATCTCTTGCTGTGTATACCCTATGGCCATGTACAGTAGGAATTGGCAATACAACCTGGTCTCCTCCAGGCTCTAGGTCCCACTGACAGACTACAATATTTTGAACAGGTGCAGCACTAAAGCTGGGATTGCACAAATCCTGGTACATATGCATCCAAAATGTTATGGAAGATGTTGACATGTAGATGTGTTGCTGCTGATGTGGAAAACCAGAGAAGCTTCATAAACTGAATGTCACCAAGTGACAAGAGCATAACCTTCAGAATGCAGATGTGAAATATATAATCGATGCAAGAATTATATCAGAACTTGCATTTCTCTAACTCACCCACCTAAACATTCCTCTTAGTGACTTAAGTACCCTCTTCAGATATCTGTCTGTAATATACCTGTCACTCATGCCTTACCTGTAAATATTCTGAGAGTGAGGAAAGCTAGTTTAAGTCTGTCCTGCTGGATTTGTTCTGCAGAGAAAGGTAGACTGTACTTGATGTCTTCTGAGAGAAAGGGAATCTTGCTGTGCTACTCTCCTGCTGTCCATGTTCTGTGAGGAAGCATAGCTTGCACTGCTGCTATTTGATTTCTACCTATCCTGTGGTAGGAAAATATTGTTCTCCTTCTGCTCTAGCTGTATCTGTCTTCAAAGTAGGAACGCTTTGTGGTTTCTGCATATGGTGTAATTGATCTCTTAAGAAATTTAATTTCCACTGCTGTTGCCGTATGTTGTGAAAAAGCAAAGAGTATTTTGAATGCACTTGTATAACATGCTCATGTGAGTCAGAAGCTTTAATACGACCCAGGCAAAAACTAATGGTGGGGCCCTGACCCAGATACCTTGGTTTAAATCCCAGCTTGACCAAACTGTGTGTTCAAAAGTTATTATTTTTCTTCACTGTGTCTCCATTGCCCACTGTTCAATCCTGGGGAGTGCAAAGCCACAGTCTCTCAAGTCTGTACAGTGGGTGGTTTGCCCACTGTTCAATCCTGGAGAGTGCAAAGCCACAGTCTCTCATGTCTATACAGTAGGTGGGTTGCCCACTGTTCCATCCTGGGGAGTGCAAAGCCACAGTCTCTCAAGTGGATAACAGTCTCCACTGGTTCTGGAGGGGGCCTTGTGCCCAGAGTGTTTCATCCTGCCAAGGACAGAGGTAGTGGATGTAGCTCTCCACTGGTTCTGGAGGGGGCCTTGTGCGCAGAGTGCTTCATCCTGCCAAGGACAGAGGTAGTGGATGGATCTCTCCACTGGTTCTGGAGGGGCCTTGTGCCCAGAGTGCTTCATCCTGCCCGTGGCAGACTCAGTAGCGTCGGAATCATTTGCGCTGACTGGCCTGCGGGGCTGCTGGCGGCGGTGTCCTGGGCAGCGGTTCAGCTGCTGGCAGTCTTGTCCTGGCCTGTGGGGCTACTGGTGGCGGTGTCCTGGGCAGCGGTTCAGCTGCTGGCTGTCCTGTCTGTGGCAGCGGGGCTGCTGGCGATCGCTTCCTGTGCAGTGTGGCTGCTGGCAGTCGCTTCCTGGGCAGCGGGGCTGCTGCTGGCGGCCACTTCCTGGGCAGCAGGGCTGCTGCTGGCGATCCTGTCTGTGGCAGCAGGGCTGCTGGCTGTCGCCTCCTGGGCAACGGGGCTGCTGCTGGCGGTCCTATCTGTGGCAGCGGGGCTGCTGGCGGTCGCTTCCTGGGCAGCGGAGCAGCTGCTGGCGGTCCTGTCTGTGGGAGCGGGGCTGCTGGCAGTCACTTCCTGGGCAGCGGGGCTGCTGCTGTCGGTCACTTCCTGGGCAGTGCGGCTGCTGGTGGTCACTTCCTGGGCAGTGTGGCTGCTGACGGTCGCTTCCTGGGCAGTGTGGCTGCTGGCGGTCGCTTCCTGGGCAGTGTGGCTGCTGGCGGTCGCTTGCTGGGCAGTATGGCTGCTGGCGGTCGCTTCCTGGGCAGTGTGGCTGCTAGCGGTCGCCTCCTGTGCAGTGTGGCTGGTGGCAGTCTTGTCCGCCGTGCTGATCTTCCCAGACTTGCCGGTTTTACTGTGCCCCTTTCCCACCTTGGATGGTGTCGCAGCTGTCTCCACACTCCCAACTGTACCCCTGGGAGCGGCTTTGGTGGCTGGTTTCTTTCCCCTCTCCTGCCGGGCACTGGCCAACTTTTTATGCTTGACAGGTGGGGGACTGTCCGTGCTCTGGCTTCTTGCCACACTGCCTGCCCTGCTGCCTGGTGCACTCCATAATCCGGTGACCACTGGCACCACTGGTCCCGCAGATGTTGTGGCTGAGGTGCTAGGTCTGGACCTGGAGAGTCGGGCCCTAGGAGACTGATGGGGTGGGGGAGGTGAGGGAAAGAGGTCAAGGCTGGCCAGGAAAAGTTTCTTAGGAACACTGGGACGGGTAGCTGTAGGGGTTTGGGAGTGGAGGAAGAAGTTGTGGTTGTAGGAGGTGTACGTTTGGTGACTTTGGGTGAAGGTGCATGGGCTGGAGGCTGTCGTGAGGTGGATGGCTGTTGGGTGGGATTGTGGCTGCGTTTGTGTACCTTGGGAGGTGGCCTCACAGACACACTGGGAGAGGACACAGGGGATGTCTGAATGGTAGTGGGGGTGGTGACTGTACGTGAGCAGGGTGTGGTGGTGGGTGTGCTGGTGATGGACGTAGTGGCTGAGGATGTAGTGCATGCAGGTGTGAGTGGAGACGAGACAGGGAGGGAGGAGGGAGACGAGGAGGAGGGGGACACAGTGGAGGCAGTGGATGTTGGTGTGTCTGCATGTGTGTGATGCATGCTTGAGTGCCTGTGGGATATGTGGTGCTTATGTTTGCCAGAGCTTCCCTTGTGTGTTGAGGTGTGTGCATGCTGGTCTGATGGTGTGCTTGGGATAGGCTGAGGTACAGGGGTGTGGGTCTGGGTGGAGGAAGTTGGAGTGGGGAGGCTAGAGACAGGGACATCAGTGCTGAGCCAGAGTCTGAAAAGCTTGCTGAAGGGCTGCCTGACCAGAGTGAATGCCCTCCAGGAATGCATTGGTTTATTGCAACTGTCTCTCTACACCCTGGATGGCATTTAAAATGGTAGACTGCCCAACAGTGAGGGACCTGAGGAGGTCAATGGCCTCCTCACTGAGGGCCGCAGGAGTGACAGGGGCTGAGATGCCTGGGGCGAAGGTAATACCCACCCTCCTCGGTGAGCGGGCTCGGGGCAAAGGCTGAGGGGCTGCTGGGAGGGTGGTTCTGGTAGGGGGTGTGGTGGCTGTACCTGTAGATGGGGATGGCACAGATGGGGCTGCCACCACAAGGGAGCTCCCATCAGAGGAGGAGTCTGTCTCGCTGGTGTCAGCTCCTGTCCCCGCCATGGAGCTCCCCTCACCCTCCATCCCACTGGTGAATTTGAAGTCCGTAGTGTCTCCCTCCAGGGCCATGTGGGATGCAGCTCCCTCCTGCTCCGGTGCCACTGCTCCTCCGCCTGATGATGCTAATGCACACAAGTACAGGGAGACCACAAAAAGGGGGGGAGACAGAAGAAAGACATGCTCAGTGCATGCAACACTGCTACAGTTGGCGGACACGACAGACACGAAGCCTCCTGCACTACGCTGCGCAATTGGGGTCCACTATTCAATGCCTGGGACTTGGCTTACAAGGCTATGGACGATTTCTGCACACTTGGATGTCACAGGAGCCTGACTAGGTTTAGTTGGCACTGTACACAGGTGGGGTGGGGTGCCACAGGGCCTGTCTGAAGAAGGTAACTTAACTAGCAAACTTGCCCTGGCCTGGGGGAACCCACAGCCCACCTCCCCCACCCAGCCACCTAAAATGCACGCTGAATCACCAGAATGAGAGTGTACTCACCCCTTGTGGCTGCTGTGATGCCCTCAAGCGCCCATCCAAATCTGGATACGCCACCGCCAGGATCCTGAACATCAGGGGGGTCATGGTGCGACTGGCACCCATCCCACGTTGGGAGGCCATCCCCAGCTGGGCCTCCGCCGTCTTCTTGCTCCAGCGGCGAACTTCCTCCCATCTTTTCCGGCAGTGGGTGCTCCGTCTGTGGTAGACCCCCAGGGTCCGGACTTCCTTGGCGATGGCACGCCAGATGTCCTTCTTCTGATGGGCGCTGACCTACTGGAATTGTACAGGGGAAAAGAGAAGTAATTACCAACTGCACCGTCACAGTCATTGGCCCGCATCCCTACCCTTGCCATGATGCACATGCACTCGCCATCGTTTCATGCACGCCTCATTCTCACCTCCTCCCTATCTTTCATCCACCTCACTCCACACAGGCATTGCCCATACAGCATGCTCACAGTGTACTTACTTGTTTGTCTGGAGGACCATGGAGTAGTGTGTACTGGGGGAGGACCCCATCCACGAGTTTCTCCAACTCCTCCGTGCTAAAGGCAGGGGACCTTTCCCCAGACACACGAGCCATTGTCTCTTCCAGACTGAGGTCACAGCAGCACTTGCAGTGTAGGTCCTCTCCTGTCAAAGATCAGGTATCGAGTGATTGAACAGATAGAAAATGGCAGTCACGTCTGCGGCGGTGTGTACCATCACCGCCGGCATACATCGTCATTGGCTCCTGGGACCCATAGGGTCCAATGTTAACCAATGCAGAATTGCGCTGCTGTCTTCGACTGCCTACCGCACGGTGTACAATGCCAGAGCAGTTACCTCATATCCCCTTGTCCCACCTTACAGGTCAGGCAGCCGCCATTTCAGGGGCCCACATGGCTTTATTTTTGACTGCGTCACATATACCTAGGCCTTGCCTAACCACTCATACGGCAAATTTCGAATTATGTAGATTTTCAGAGTAAGCTGTGTTTACGTACCTCAGAGTTGGTTGACTCTCTGCTCTCCTCCATAGGCACTGTCCGCTGGGGCATGTGAGGAGATGGCGGCATCCTCCGGTGTACAGACTGCTGGTGGACCTATCGGCAATGGAGGAAATACATGTGATCATCACCTACAGGCTTGATCGTGCCACAATCCAGGAACTGTGTGCCCAGTTGGAGCCAGACCTGATGTCAGCTATCCGCCATCCCACAGGAATACCCCCTCAAGTGCAGGTGCTGTCAGTACTCCATTTCCTAGCAAGTGGGTCATTTCAAACAACGGTGGGCAAAGCATCAGGGATGTCCCAGACTATGTTTTCCAACTTGTTGTCCAGAGTGTTGTCTACCCTGCTGAAACACATGCGCAGCTACATCGTTTTCCCTCAGGTGGAGGATTTGCCTACAGTGGAAGGTGACTTCTATGCCCTGGGACATATCCCCAACATCATAGGTGCCATTGATGGGACACGTGTGTCCTTGGTCCCCCCACGCAGGAGTGAACAGGTGTACAGAAACCGGAAGAGTTACCATTCGGTGAATGTACAGATGGTGTGTTTGGCAGACCAGTACATCTCCCATGTTAATGCAAAAATCCCTGACTCAATGCATGACGCTTACATCCTGTGGAATAGCAGCATCCCTCATGTGATGGGGCAACTCCAGAGGCACCGGGTGTGGCTATTAGGTGAGCACCTGGACCCAAATCAGTGGGAATAGTTGTCTGGGTCTGTGGATGTCCCTATGAGTCAGTGTGTGTCTAACAATTGTCCCTTGCCATTTGCAGGTGAATCTGGTTACCCCAACCTGTCATGGCTACTGATCGCAGTGAGGAATCCCAGGACAAGGGCAGAGGAATGCTACAATGAGGCCCATGGGTGAACTAGGAGGATTATAGAGCAGACCTTCGGCCTCCTGAAGGCCAGGTTCCTGTGCCTCCATATGACAGGTGGTTCCCTATTCTACTCATCAAAGGTGTGCCAGATCATCGTGGCCTGCGGTATGCTTCACAACTTGGCTTTGCAACGACAGGTGCCTTTTCTGCAGGAGGATTGTCCAGATGGAGGTCTTGTGGCAGCTGTGGAGCCTGTGGACAGTGAAGACGAGGAAGCAGAAGAAGAGGACATCGACAGCAGGAACACGGTGATCCTGCAATACTTCCAGTGAGACACAGGTAAGAAGACAACACTGCATGCTACATCTGATTTTAATCTACTACCTCTCTACTGTCTGTCATTTTCACCCAGTGTATGGTCACTGAGTTTTCACTTTCCCTTACGATTTCACAGACGACGGGGCCCACTGTGTGACATCTGCTTTGTTTCCTCATGGACTAGAGCTGTGTGACATAGGTATGTTGACATTACATTTGAAAGAGCATTTTGCCACTGTAATTGCTAATACACTATTTCGAAATCACAAACAGACTCCTGATTGTTTTGTGCTTTAAGGGTGTTTATTTAAGTGCTCAATATTGGAGGGGGTTGTAAAATGGTGAGGGGTGATGGTGGAGGAATGTCCATGGCAGAGACCAGTCTATATGTCTCACAGGTGCATTGTCCAAAGGGGTATAGGAAGTGGAGCTGGGGCAGTTTAAGGATGGACAGGGTGACAAGGTGGGACAAAAGGATGACAATCAGGGTGGTCCCATTTCTTGGCGGGGTCTTGGCATCATTCTCTGTCTTTGTCCTGGATCTCAGGGACCGTTTGCGGGGTGGTTCTCCCTCTGCAGGGGGTGGGGTGCTGGTGTGGTGGTCCTGTGGCCGTGCCTCCTGTCCACTAGCGCCGGCGAAGGTGGTGGGCAGTTCATCGTCCAGGCAAGTGTCAGGGGCCCCTGGTTGTGCCACAGTGTTCCTTCTGGAGTTGACGAGTTCCTTCAGCACCCCTACAAGGGTGCCCAGGGTGGAATTGATGGATTTGAGTTCCTCCGTGAAGCCCCAATACTGTTCCTCCTGAAGCCGCTGGGCCAGTACTGTTGCCACCGTCTCCTTGGAATCGTGGTAGGCTCCCATGATGTTGGAGAGGGCTTAGTGGAGAGTGGGTTCCCTGGGCCTGTCCTCCCCCGTCGCACAGCAGCCCTCCTAGTTCCCCTGTGTTCCTGAGCATCTGTCCCCTGAACTGTGTGCCCACTGCCACTGCCTCCAGGTCCCTGTTGTTGTTGGGGTGGTGGTTTAGCCTGGGTTCCCTGTAGTGGTGGACACACTGCTGATTGACGTGTCCTGGTGACAGAGGTATGGGCCCGCTGGGTGGGTGCTGCGCTGGTGATTCCAGAGGGGGCAAGCCCTGTAGTGGCCTGTGCCAGTGTGAGGGGAACCGACTGTCCTGAGGTCCTAGATGGGCCGGGCTGGTCATCTACATCCAATTGGACAGAGCTGCTGTCATCACTGTGGCCTCTTATGTGGGTGGAGTGGACATATCTGGACCCTCCTGTCCAGTGACGTTGGGTAGGGGTCCTGCAGGGGTGTAAAGGCATGATTATTGCATCTGTATGTGCCATGGTGTGCAATGGGTGGGTGACTATGGTCCCCTAGTGCTTGCATTCTTGTGTAGGATCTTGTGTCATGATGGTTTAGGGGGGTGTATGGGTATGTACAGTAGCCATGCTTTTGTGATGGATGCCCATGCTTTGGTGTTGCATGCAGGGCTTGGTATTGGGATGGGTGGTTTGTGATATTGGGACATGTGTGAGGAGTAGGAGTGATGGGGTGAGGGTGAGGGAGGGGGAATGTGATGGCATGCAGGTAGGGTGGGGGATGTAATAGTAAAGATTTGACTTACCAGAGTCCATTCCTCCAGCTACTCCTGCGAGGCCCTCAGGATGCAGAATAGCCAAGACCTGCTTCTCCCATGTTGTTAGTTGTGGAGGAGGAGGTGGGGGTCCGCCGCCAGTCCTTTGTACCGCAATGTGGTGTCTTGAGACCACGGAATGCACCTTCCCCCGTAGGTCATTCCACCTCTTCCTGATGTCATCCCTATTTCTTGGGTGCTGTCCCACTGCGTTGACCCTGTCCACGATTCTTTGCCATAGCTCCATCTTCCTAGCTATGGAGGTATGCTGCACCTGTGCTCCGAATAGCTGTGGCTCTACCAGGATGATTTCCTCCACCATGACTCTGAGCTCCTCCTCAGAGAACCTGGGGTGTCTTTGCCGTGACATGGGGTGGTGTGGGTGATGTGTGGGGTGGTGTGTGTTGTGATGTGTGGGGGTGATATTTAGTGGTGTGTTGTGTGAGGTGCGTGGATATTATGTGGGTTATAGTATTGAGTGCCTGTGGATGCTCGTTTGTAGATGGTGGTGTCTCTCTGTGGCCTTCAGTCGCAATTCTGGTCCTAAGGGTTTGTGGGTGTGTGTTTTATATTATATTGGGTGTGTGGGAGTGGTGTGTGTATGAGTATCAGGTGTGTGTATTTCGAATTGTCCAATGTGGATGTGTTTTGTATATGTGTGTGTATTTTGAGCGCGGCGGTGTATACCGCCAATGGAATACCGCGGTTGAAAGACCACCGTGTGAATTTGTGGGTCCTGATAGTGTGGGCGTATTCCTGCTGGTGTGACGGTGGAGGATTTGTTATCGCCAGTTTATCACTGACCTTTGGTGTGGTGGACCTGTGTGGGTGTCTAGATTTTGGCGGATTCCGGGCTTTGGGTCATAATGACCATGGCGGAATTCCGCGGCCGCGGCGGTGTGTTGGCGGTCTTCTGCACAGTGGTAAGCGGCTTTTACCCCCAATGTTGTAATGACCCCCAATGTCTCTATTGTGGGCGCAAGGGTCATTTTGCCAAAGAATGTCCAATCAAACCAAAGAGCAAAACGAGGTCCAGTTCAGAAGGCTGCAGCCAATGCACAAGTCGAGTCGGAAAACTAAAGCACCCAAGATGCAGAGAAGGGTTGCTCTTGGGTGTCACGTGGACCCTTCACAATCTAGACATCTCAAACTGGGTATAAAAGTTCAGGTAAAGAAAAATACCTATTTCAAGAAGGTTCTAGTCGATTCTGGGGCTACCGGGAACTTTGTTGATGCCCACTAGGTTTGTGCATGGGGGATCCCATGTATTGAAAAAAAGACCCCAGAAATCATCCAGGCAGTTGATGGAAAACTCTTGACTGGAGGTCTGTTAACTCTTCAGACTGTCCCCTTGTCTGTGATTTGTGAAGATAAGAATCAAAGAAAGAAACATAAAGAGAAACTCATCCTTGACGTGAACCATGCTCCCCAGAAGGGAATTATCCTTGGCTTACCATGGTTAACTCATCACAATCCAGAGATTAATTGGGCAGAACGAAAGGTCGTGTTCTCATCTGCGCTATGTAAAGAACAATGCCTCCAAAAGTTTCAAGTATCAAAAGTTTGAAACTCTTACATAGCCACTGCTGCGGAGAAAGAAGTTAAACTGCCCAAACAGTATTTATCTTACGAAGATGTATTTGATGAGAAAGAAGCAGAAAACTTACCCCCTCATAGATCTTATGACTGTCAAATTGATCTAGTTTCAGGTGCGATACTTCCCAACTGTTGTGTATATGCCCTGTCAGAACATGAAAATCTATGAAACAATAAAGAGGGACTGGGAGAGTTCTGGTCCATTGTACGGTCTCCCAAGAACATGGAAATCAACATTTACGAAAGTATTTAGACCAATTCTTGGAGAATAGTTTAATTCGCCCTTCTAAGTCTCCTGCAGCTTCTCCTTTGTTTTTTGTTCCGAAGGCGAATGGAGAACTTCGAACTTGTATCGACTATAGGGGATTGAACAAAGTCACCATCAAGAATAAATATCCTTTGCCCCTAATTCGGGTCTTGCTGGAACAAGTAAAGAAAGCAAAAATCTACGACAAGCTTGATCTTCGAGGTGCTTATCATTTGGACAGAATGAGAGAGGGCGACAAATGGAAAACAGCATTCAAGACAAGATATGGCCTCTTTGAATACACCGTCATGCTTTTTGGTCTGTGTAATGCTGCAGCAGCATTTCAATTTTTCTTGAATGACGTTCTTAGAGAGTACCTCTACATATTTGCCATAGTCTACATCGATGACATTTTGATCTACTCAGACAATGAAAATGAACATGTCCAACATGTCAAGAAAATTCTTGCAGCCCTTCGAAAGCACCATTTATATTGCAAACTAACCAAGTGTGAGTTTCATATTACCACAGTTGAGGTTTTGGGGGTTATCCTTACCCCTCAAGGTATGGTGATGGCAGAAAAGAAACTAAAGGCTGTATCTGATTGGCCCACCCCAAAGACTGTTCATGATGTACAATGTTTCCTAGGGTTTGCAAATTTTTACCAGAGGTTCATAAATCATTTCTCCCAGACAGTGGCTTCAATCACTAAGCTATTAAGAAAGAAGGAGAAATGTGTATGGTCCCCAGCAGCTGACCAAGCCTTTTCAACTTTGAAGGAAGCTTTCTCCACTGCCCCAGTCTTGACTCATCCTGACACGGATCGACCCTTCAGAGTGGAAGCTGATGCTTCTGATGTGGCAATAGGAGCAGTCTTGTCGCAACGAAACAAGGACACTGGTCAACTTCATCCTGTAGCTTACATGTCTCGGAAGTTGAACGAAGCCGAACAGAACTCTGTCATTGCTGAAAAAGAGCTTATGGCGATTCATGACGCCTTTAAAGAATGGAGACATCATTTGTTGGGTGCCAAATACACTGTCACGGTATATACTGATCATCGCAATCTTCAGTTCATGAGTTCCACCAGATTTTTGACTCCTCAGCAATTACGCTGGATGCTGTTTTTTGCAGAATTTGATTTTGTGGTAACCTTCCGGCCTGGTAAAGACAATCGCAAAGCTGACGCCTTGTCCCGCCAAGAGTCTACCACGTTACCTGCAGTTCAAACCTCCAGAGCTATCATTGCTCCAGACAAAGTCCTATGTATCATAAAAACTGAAGATTTCTTTGAAGACATCCGCAATTCTTTCACTGTTGAGAAATGGCAGACATGGGCCCAAGCAGATCCCAAAAGGTCAATCAAGCAAGGATTACCTTTTTATGAGGCTCGTTTGTTCGTGCCCACTACCAAACTTCGCAAAATAGTGTTTCATTGGTTGCATATTATACCTAAGGCAGGTCATCCAGGTACTCCTAAAACTCTTGAATTAATCGAACGCTATTTTTGGTGGCCTACCCTAACAAAAGATGTAAAAGCGATGGTAAACAACTGCGAAGTCTGTGCTCGCACTAAAACAAGTCATTCAAAACCGAAAGGGTTGTTGCATCCACTCCCAACTCCAAGTCGTCCTTGGGAGCACATTTCTTAAGACTTTATTACCGGTCTGCCAGTGGTTCAACAACATTCAGTAATTCTGGTGGTAGTAGATAGTATCACGAAATATGGACATTTCATTGTCTGTAAGAAATTGCCCACCTCCAGTGAACTGGCAACTATTTTACTGAATTGAGTGGTTCGTTATCATGGACTGCCGAAAATGATCCTCTCCAATCGGGGGTCCCAATTTGCCTCCAATTTCTGGAAGACCTGGTGTAAAACACTCCAAGTGACATCTACACTATCTACTAGCTACCATCCTGAAACAGATGGTCAAACGGAGAGACTAAATCAGACTTTGAAGCAATACCTATGTGCTTACATTGAAAAAACACTTCATTCTTGGACATCAATGCTCTGGTTTTCTGAGTTAGCCTACTATAACTCATTTCACACTTCTACTGGTGTTACAACATTTTTTGGCTTGTTTGGCTATCATCCTGACACCTTGCCCATCACAATCCCTAAAGAAAGTTCTCTTACTCTAGCTGTGTCAGAAACCATTCAACATTTGCATCAAACCCAGAAATTGATTCAACAGCATTTAGAAAAGGCCAAACAAAAATACAAAAAGCATTATGCCAAAAAACATTGTGAGGGACCGTAGTATCAACCAGGTGATAAAATGTGGCTTTCCACAAAACACATAGGGGGTCATTACGACCCTGGCGGCCGGCGGTATGTTGGCGGTAACACCGCCAACAGGCTGGCGGTGTTCCGCCAGCAATTATGACCGTGGCGGAATTGCCACGGCCATGCCGCCGGCCCCTCCATTTTCCCGCCAGGATTTCGCCTGGCGGTCATAATCCCCAGGGCAGCGGTGCAAGCACCGCTGCCCTGGGGATTATGAGTCCCCGACCGCCGGCCTGTCCGTGGCGGTACACACCGCCATTAAAGGCCGCGGTAAGGGGACTTGGGGTGCCCCTGGGGGCCCCTGCACTGCCCATGCACTTGGCATGGGTAGTGCAGGGGCCCCCAGGCATAGCCCCGTCGCGCATTTCACTGCCCGAATTTCAGGCAGTGAAATGCGCGACGGGTGCTACTGCACCCGCTACACATCAGCATTGCCGCCGGCTCTATTACGAGCCGGCTGCAATGTTGATGTGACATTTCCGCTGGGCCAGCGGAAATGTCATAATAGGGAGACAGGAATACCGCCGGCAATGACAGTATTCTATCTCCAGTAGCCTCGGCGGTCTTTTCAAAAGACCGCCGAGGTCGTAATGACCCCCATAGACTTCAAGAAGAAGCACATGTTCAAATTCATAGGTCCTCACACTGCCCTTGAGCAAATCAATCCTTTGACCTATAAACTGCAATTGCCAAGAGCATTACGGATTCATCCAGTGTTCCACACTTCCCTCTTGAAAAAGACAGTCCAGAAGGAATGCCCTCATCCAGCTCCAATTCTAGTACAGGGGGAAGTAGAATGCAAAGTCAAGAAAGTGTTGGATTCTAAACTGAGAGGGCGTAACCTATGGTACTTAATCTCATGAAAGGTTATGGCCCTGAAAGTAACTCATGGGTTTCCGCATCTGATATCCATGCTCCAGAACTTGTGAGGCGTTTTCATCGTCTCAATCCAGACAAACCAGGCCATAGAGCGCGCCTGGGAGAGGGGAGTACTGTCAACATCAGGGCAGTGCATGCTCTACGGGCCACTAGAATGCAAAAACCTAACAATTTCAAGCTAACATAACTTATGATAAGTGGTATAGTAGGAGCTTTGAATGTCTCCTAGTTCAGCCTAAGCTGCTCTGCTATTGCTACCTCTATCAGCCTAAGCTGCTATTATACATCTAATCTACTAATAAGGGATAACTGGATCTGGCACAAGGTGTAAGTACCATCAGGTACCCACTATAAGCCAGGCCAGCCTCCTACAGGTAGTCAGTCCTAAGACAGTTTCTGTCACACCTGGTGGCATTGGCCTTGCCACACTGGCTGCTTGTCCACTTACAATGGATGAGTACAGGCAGACAGTTTCAATAAATGGTGTTGAGGCTCAGACCTACAGGGACACAGGTGCCAGTATCACTTTGGTGACTGAAAGCCTAGTGTCTCCTGCACAACACATCATTGGACAACAGTACAAGATTATTGATGTCCATACCTCCACTAAGTTCCTTCCCTTAGCTATAATTCAGTTTAGTTGGGGTGGAGTTACTGACCCTAAGCAGGTGGTAGTATCACCTAGCTTACCTGTAGACTGTCTCTTAGGTAATGACCTAGAGACATCAGGTTGGGCTGGGGTAGAGTTTAATACCCATGCAGCCATGCTGGGTATCCCTGAGGAATGGCTTCCTCTCATTTCAGCTGAAGTGAAAAAGCAAAGGGGAGAAAAAGGCTTGAAAACTCAGGATCCTTCTCCCACAACAGGTAAAAAAGGCATCAAAGTATCCCCTACCCACCCTGCTACTCAGGATACCATTCCTGTGGTGGGAGACACCTCTCCTGGGGTGACACCTGTACCAAGGGAATCATCCTCTAACACAGCTATACTCCCTGAGGTAGAAGTACCTCTATGTGGGATAACTAATATTGGTGAGAAAAAGTGCACCATTTTAGTTGACATGGAGCATCCCTCCAACCCTCCCAGAGGAACTTTAGTGCAGCAACCCTGCACTGCCTCACAACACTTAGGACAGCAGCCCTGCCCTAGTGTGGAGCTCATAGGACAACAACTCCTGCCCTGCTCCAACTCAAGAGAGACAGCATCCCTGTCTGGCATTCTCATCACTTGATATAGGCCCAGTGGACAATTCCCACTTGTCTAAACTAAAACATACTAATAGGAACTCTAAGAATATACCTTCACATTGGTGGCTAGCTAGAAAACTCCAAACAGGGTGGTTTACATCCCCACAGGGAAGTAACCATACATTGGATGATAAAGGGAGTAACCAATCTATTACAGAGCTACTCTCCACTTATCACCACTTAGACAATAAAGACTCAACTGGCCAAGGTTAGCCTTATTGTCCTTCATTTGGGGGTGTGTGTGTAGGAAGGTAGCCTCTTTCTAGCCTTGTTACCCCCACTTTTGGCCTGTTTGTTAGTATATATCAGGGTGTTTTTACTGTCTCACTAGGATCCTGCTAGCCAGGACCCCAGTGCTCATAGTGGAAACTCTATGCTTTCAGTGTGTTTGATATGTATCACTGGGATCCTGCTAGCCAGGACTCCAGTGCTAATAGTTTGTGGCCTATATGTGTTCCCTGTGTGGTGCCTAACTGTATCACTGAGGCTCTGCTAACCAGAACCTCAGTGTTTATGCTCTCTCTGCTTTTAAAATTGTCATTGCAGGCTAGTGACCATTTTCACCAATTCTGATTGGCACATTGGAACACCCTTATAATTCCCTAGTATATGGTACCTAGGTACCCAGGGTATTGGGGTACCAGGAGGTCCCTATGGGCTGCAGCATTTCTTTTACCACCCATAGGGAGCTCAGACAATTCTTACACAGGACTGCCACTGCAGCCTGAGTGAAATAACTTCAAGTTATTTCGCAGCCATTTTACACTGCACTTAAGTAACTTATAAGCCACCCATATGTCTAACCCTCACTTCCTGAAGGTTAGGTGCAAAGTTCCTAAGTGTGAGGGCACCCTGGCAGTAGCCAAGGTGCCCCTACATTGTTCAGGGCAATTGCTCCGTACTTTGTGAGTACGGGGACACCATTACACGCATGCACTACATATAGGTCAATACCTATATGTAGCTTCACAATGGTAACTCCAAATATGGACATGTAACATGACTAAGATCATGGAATTGTCGCCCATGCCAAATCTGGTGTTGGGGTGCCAATCCCATGCATCCCCAGGGCTCCAGCATGGACTCTGGGTTCTGCCAAACTAACTCTCTGGGGTTTTCACTGCAGCTACCGCTGCTGCCAACCCACAGACAGGCTTCTGCCCTCCTGGGGTCTGGGCAGCCCAGTCCCAGGAAGGCAGAACAAAGGATTTCCTCTCAGAGAAGGTGTTACACCCTCTCCCTTTGGAAATAGGGGCTAAGGGCTGGGGAGGAGTAGCCTCCCTCAGCCTCTGGAAATGCTTTGAAGGGCACAGACGGTGCCCTCCTTGCATAAGCTAGTCTACACCGGTTCAGGGATCCCCCAGCCCCTACTCTGGTGCAAAACTGGACAAAGGAAAGAGGAATGACCAATCCAGAGCTCAACTAGTGTGTCCCAGACCTCTGCCATCTTGAATGCAGAGGTGTGAGGGCACAGTGGAGGCCTCTGAGTGGCCAGTGCCAGCAGGTGACACCAGAGACCCCTCCTGATAGGTGGTTACCTGGTTAGGTGGCCAATCCTCCTCTGAGGGTTATTTAGGGTCTCTCCTGTGGGTTTCTCTTCAGATAACGAATGCAAGAGCTCACCAGAGTTTCTCTGCATCTCTCTCTTCAACTTCTGCCAAGGATCGACTGCTGCCTGCTCCAGGACGCCTGCAAAACCGCAACAAAGTAGCAAGAAGACTACCAGCAACATTGGAGCGCCTAATCCTGCCGGCTTTCTCAACTGTTTTCTGGTGGTGCATGCTCTGAGGGCTTTCTGCTTTCACCCTGCACTGAAAGCCAAGACGGAATCTCCCGTGGGACGACGGAATCTTCCCCCTGCTAACGCAGGCACCAAACCTCTGCATCACAGGTCCTCTGGGTCCCCTCTCATCTTGACGAGCGTGGTCCATGGAACAGAGGAGCTGGATCCAAGTGACCCCGACAGTCCAGTGGTCCTTCTGTCCAAATTTGGTGGAGGTTAGTCCTTGCCTCCCCACGCCAGACAGTAATACTCTATACAGTGTGATCTGCAGCTGCTAGTGCTTCTATGCACTTTTGCGAGGATTCCATTGTGCACAGCACAGCCCAGGTCCCCAGCACTCGGTCCTGCATTGCTCAACTCGCTGAGTTGACCACCGGCTTCGTGGGACCCTGTTTTATTGTGTTGAGACGACCGCCGTGCTCAGATATCTTGAATGACTGTTCAAGTGCTTCTGTGGATGCTGCATGCTTCTGCGTGGGTTCTCTCTCTTGCTGAGTGCCCCTCTGTCTCCTCCTCCAAGGGGCGACCTCCTGGTCCTTCCTGGGCCCTGGCAGCACCCATTATCTTCAACCGTGACTCTTGCAGCTAGCAAGGCTTGTTTGCGGTCTTTCTGTGTGGAAAGAACTCTGCATCCTCCAGCACGCTGTGGGACATCTTCTGTGCAAAGGAGAAATTCCTGGCATCTTCGGTTGTTGCAGAATCTTCAGCTTCTTCCACCCAGAGGCAGCCCTTTTGCACCTTCCTCCGGGGTTTAGTGGGCTCCTGCCCCCCTAGACACTTGCTTGACTCTTGGACTTAGTCCCCTTCCTTTACAGGTCCTCGGGTCCAGGAATTCGTCTTCAGTGCTTTGCAGTCAGTTGTTGCCTTTGCAGAATCCCCTTTCTCGACTTTACTGTCTTTCTGGGGTAGTAGGGTAACTTTACACCTACTTTTCAGGGTCTTGGGGTGGGGTATCTTGGACACCCTTAGTGTTTCCTTACACTCCCAGCGACCCTCTACACACTAACCTAGGTCTGGGGTCCATTGTGGTTCGCATTCCACTTTTGGAGTATATGGTATGTGTTGCCCCTAGACCTATTGTCTCCTATTGCATTCTATTGTGATCTACAGTGTTTGCACTACTTTTCTAAGTGTTTACGTACCTGATTTTGGTTTGTTTGTATATTTTGTGTATTTTACTTACCTCCTAAGGGAGTATAACCTCTGAGATATTTTTGGCATATTGTCACTAAAATAAAGTACCTTTATTTTTAGTAACTCTGAATATTGTGTTTCTTATGATATAGTGCTTTATAAGTGGTATAGTAGGAGCTTTGCATGTCTCCTAGTTCAGCCTAAGCAGCTCTGCTATAGCTACCTCTATCAGCCTAAGCTGCTAGAACACTACTCATCTACTAATAAGAGATAACTGGACCTGGCACAAGGTGTAAGTACCATCAGGTACCCACTATGAGCCAAGCCTCCTACACCAAGCCTCCCACCCTGAGCATAACATTATGGAAAGGGAACTCAGAAAGCTAAGGTTGGAAGAGGCCAGGATGAAGCTAAAACAGCAGCAGCTGGCCTTAGACAGTGAATCTCTGGATGTAGAGAGGGAAAGACAGAGGTTGGGGTTAGTTCTCCATGGTGGCAGCAGCAGTGTTTTTTGATAGCAATCCTGTGAGAAACAAGATTGCAGAAACCTGCATAAGATAGTCCCCCCTTATAAGGAGGGGGATGACATTAACAAGTGGTTTGCTGCACATGAGAGGGCCTGTAAGGTACAGTTGGTCCCTCAAAGGCAGTGGGCTCCTATCTTGTGTCTATATTTCACTGGTAATGGTAGGGATAGGCTCCTTACTGTCAGAGAAAGTGATTCTAATAACTACAAAGTTTTGAAAGATGCACTCTTGGATGGATTTGGCTTAACAACTGAACAATACAGGATTAAGTTCAGAGACACCAGAAAAGAGTCCTCTCAAGACAGGACAGACTTTGTAGACTGTTCAGTGAAGGCCTTGGAGGGTTGGTTACATGGCAGTAAGGTGACTAACTATGAAAGCCTGTATAATCCAATCCTGAGAGAGCATATTTTGAGCAATTGTGTGTCTGATTTGTTGCACCAGTACTTGGTAGACTCAGATCCGACCTCTCCCCAAGGATTGGGAAAGAAGGCAGACAAATGGGTCAGAACAAGAGTGAACAGAAAATTTCATACAGGAGGTGACAAGGATGGCAAGAAGAAGGATGGTAAGTCTTCTGACAAGGGTGGGGACAAAGATAAAAAACATTCTGCGTCTTCATCAGGCCGACATAATTCCTCGGGGGTGGTGGTCCAAATCCTCTTCTCACAATCAAAATAGGCCATGATGTTATTTATGTAAAGTAAAAGGCCATTGGGCAAATGATCCCACTTGTCCAAAGAAATAAAACAAGGCTCCCACTACCACAACCCCAACTGCAACCTCTAGTGCCCCTAGCAATAGCAGTGGTGGTGGGAAGTCTACTACAAATAGCCCATCAAAGGGTGTATCTGGGCTCACCATTGGTAGTGTAGTTGGGGTTGGTCTTGTTAAGGAGACCACAGAGGCTGTTTTAGTCTCTGATGGTGGCATTGACTTTGCCACCTTGGTTGCATGTCCTCTTAATATGGGTAAGTACAAGCAACGTCCCCTAATAAATGGTGTTGAGGTTGAGGCCTACAGGGACACAGGACCCACTGTAACTATGGTAATAGAGAAACTGGTTCACCCTGATCAACACCTACTTGGTCAACAGTACCAAGTGATTTATGCTTACAATAACACACTTAGCCACCCCATGTCTGTTGTGAATCTCAACTGGGGGGGGGGGTGGCGGGGGTTACTGGTCCAAAGAAAGTTGTGGTAGCCACTGAATTACCTGTAGATTGCTTACTAGGCAATGATTTGGAGACATCAGCTTGGGATGAAGTGGATTTGGAGGTTCATGCAGCAATGCTGGGCATTCCTGGGCATATTTTTGCTTTGACAAGGGCTCAGGCCAAAAACCAAAAAGGACAGGGAAACTTGGATCTTGGAACAATGGACCAAGTGCTCCCAAAAGCTTGGGGTAGTAACGGTAAATGCTTGCCCACTATCCCTCCCTCTCCAGGAGATTCCCCTTTTGAGGAAAAGGAATCCTCTCCCTGTACAGATCCTACACCAGAGGAGCTGGCAGCAGACACTGCTGAGCTTTTGGGTGCAGGGGGCCTGCTAGGGAAGAGCTGAGTGTGGCACAGCAGACCTGTCCCACACTAGAGGGTTTGAGACAGCAAGCTGTCAAACAGCAGAATGGGAATGTCAGTGATAGCCATAAGGTGTATTGGGAAGACAACCTCCTGTATACTGAGTCAAGGGACCCTAAACCTGGAACTGCCAGGAGATTGGTCATCCCTTCACAATATAGGGAGTTACTTCTAACCTTGGCACATTACATTCCTTTAGCTGGGCATTTGGGCCAGAGTAAAATTTGGGAGAGGCTTGTTCCATTGTTTCACTGGCCTCATATGTCAGAGGACACTAAAGAGTGTTGTCGCTCCTGTGTGACCTGCAAAGCCAGTGGCAAGACTGGTGGCACACCAAAGGCCCCCTTAATTCCACTTCCTGTGGTGTGAAGTGCCCTTTGAAAGGGTAGGGGTTGACATAGTTAGCCCCCTTGACCCTCCAACAGCTTCAGGCAATAGGTTTATCCTGGTGGTAGTGGACCATGCCACTAGGTATCCTGAAGCAATTCCCTTAAGGACCACTACAGCTCCTGCAGTGGCAAAGGCCCTTGTGGGAATCTTTTCCAGAGTTGGCTTCTCTAAGGAAGTGATGTCAGACAGAGGTAGTAACTTAATGTCTGCATACCTCAAAGCTATGTGGAAGGAGTGGTGTAAATTACAAGTTCACTACTCCTTATCATCCACAAACAAATGTTCTGGTTGAGAGGTTTAATAAAACTGTCAAAGGTATGATTATGGGACTCCCTGAAAAACTCAGAAGGAGATGGGATGTCCTTTTGCCATGCCTCCTTTTTGCTTACAGCGTGGTACTCCAAAGAGGATTGGGCTTTAGCCTCTTTGAACTCCTCTTTGGACACCCTGTGAGAGGTCCCCTTGCACTTGTGAAGGAGGGTTGGGAACAACCTTTAAAAGCTCCTAATCAAGACATGGTGGACTATGTACTTCGCCTAAGATCACGAATGGCTGAGTACATGAAAAAGGCCAGTAAAAACCTTCAGGCCAGCCAAGAGCTCCAAAAGCAATGGCATGACCAGAAGGCTGTCCTGACCCATTACCACCCAGGACAGAAGGTGTGGGTATTGGAGCCTGTGGCCCCAAAAGCACTCCAGGACAAATGGAGTGGACCCCATCTAATTGTTGAGAAAAAGGGTGAGGTTACCTACTTGGTAGACCTGGGCACTGCCAGGAGGGGAAACGCCCTGAACGCCGACTCCTAAACAACGAAGTCCTGGTTAACGAAAGCAGAACAACGCTTTCCTTAACCACGACTTTGTTGTTTTGTGCCTTACCCACGCTTGTGCTGAACAACGTACATGCGTGGTTAAGGCACAAACAAGGATGTCGGCTGAGGAGGACCATGCAGACGACGAGGCGACGACTCAGGTAAGTGGGGCGGGGTGGGGGTCGGGTGTTTTAGGTTTTGGGGCGGGGGTGGGGGGTCGGGGTGTTTTAGGTTTTGGGGCTGGGGTGGGGGTTGGGGTGTTTTAGATTTTGGGGCGAAGGTGGGGGGTCGGGGTGTTTTAGGTTTTGGGGCGGGATGGGAGGTCGGGGTGTTTTAGGTTATGGGACGGGTGGGGGGTCGGGGTGTTTTAGGTTTTGGGGCGGGCGTGGGGGGTCAGCGTGTTTTAGGTTTTGGTGCGGGGTGGGGGGTCAGGGTGTTTCAAGTTTTGGGGTGGGGGGGAGGTCAGGGTGTTTTAGGTTTTGGGGCGGGGGTGGGGGGTCGGGGTGTTTCAGGTTTTGGGGCGGGGTGGGGGTCGGGGTGCTTCAGGTTTTGGGGCGGGGGAACGCATTCCTTAACCACAACATCGTTGTTTTGTATTGACTACAGAGGTCTCAATCAAGTAACAAAAAACTGATGCTCACCCTATACCCAGGGCAGAGGAACTAATAGATACACTGGCTTCTGCCAAGTATCTAAGCACTTTTGCTTTAACTGCAGGGTATTGGCAGATTAAACTATCAGAAGATGGTAAACCTAAAACTGCATTTTCTACCATTGGAGGGCACTATCAGTTCACTGTGATGCCCTTTGGTCTGAAGAATGCACCAGCCACTTTTCAAAGGTTGGTGAACACAGTCCTGCAAGGGTTGGAAGCTTTTAGTGCAGCATATCTGGATGATATAGCTGTCTTTAGCTCCATCTGGGATGATCACCTGGTCCACCTGTGGAAAGTTGTGGAGGCCCTGCAAAAGGCAGGCCTCACTATCAAGGCCTCAAAGTCCCAGATAGGGCAGGGGAAAGTGGTTTATCTGGATCACTTGGTAGGTGGGGAACAGATTGCACCACTGCAGGGGAATATCCAGACCATTATGGAATGGGCTCCCCCTACAATTCAAACCCAGGAGAGGGCATTTTTAGGCCTCACAGGGTACTATCGGGGGTTCCTCAAGAATTATGGCTCCATTGCAGCTCCTCTTAATGACCTCACTAGTAAAAAGATGCCTTAGAAGGTATTGTGGACAGCTAGCTGTCAAAAAGCTTTTGATGAGCTCAAACAGGCCATGTGTTCTGCACCTGTCCTAAAAAGCCCTTGCTACTCCAAAATGTTCATAGTCCAGACTGATGCTTCTGAATTGGGGATCGGGGCAGTGCTATCACAGCTTAATACTGAGGACCAGGATCAACCTGTTGCTTTCATCAGCAGGAGGTTGACCCCTAGAGAAAAGCGTTGGTCTGCCATAGAGAGGGAGGCCTTTGCTGTGGTCTGGGCACTGAAAAAGTTGAGACCATACCTGTTTGGTACTCACTTTATTGTTCAGACAGACCACAAAACCCTATTATGGCTAAAACAAATGAAAGGTGAAAACCCTAAAATGTTGAGGTGGTCTATCTCCCTACAGGGAATGGACTATACAGTGAAACATAGACCTGGGAGTACCCACTCCAATGCCGATGGGCTCTCCAGATATTTCCACTTAGACAATGAGGACTCATCTGGGCAAGGTTAGCCTTATTGTTCCTCTTTTGTGGGGGGTTGTATAGGAAAGTACCATCTTGCCTGGCATGTTACCCCCATTTTTGCTTGTGTGTTAGTTTGTTTTTGCCTGTGTTACTGGGATCCTGCTAGCCAGGGCCCCAGTGCTCATAGTTTGTGGCCTATATGTGTTCCCTGTGTGGTGCCTAACTGTGTCACTGATACTCTGCTAACCAGAATCTCAGTGCTTATGCTCTCTCTGCTTTTAATATTGTCACTGCAGGCTAGTGACCATTTTTACCAACTCTGATTGGCACACTGGAACACCCTTATAATTCCCTAGTATATTGTACCTAGGTACCCAGGGTATTGGGGTTTCAGGAGATCCCTATGGGCTGCAGCATTTCTTTTGCCACCCATAGGGAGTTCAGACAAATCTTACACAGAGCTGCCACTGCAGCCTGAGTGAAATAACGTTCATGTTATTTCACAGCCATTTTACACTGCACTTAAGTAACTTATAAGTCACCTATATGTCTATCCCTCACTTAGTGAAGGTTAGGTGCAAAGTTACTAAGTGTGAGGGTACCCAGACAATAGCCATAGTGCCCCCACATTGTTTAGGGCAATTTCCCCGAACTTTGTGAGTACGGGGACACCATTACACGCGTGCACTACATATAGGTCAATACCTATATGTAGCTTCACAATGGTAACTCCGAATATGGCCATGTAACATGTCTAAGATCATGGAATTGTCCCCCATGCCAAATCTGGTATTGGGGTGCCAATCCCATACATCCCCGGGGCTCCAGCATGGACCCCGGGTACTGCCAAACTAGCTCTCTGGGGTTTTCACTGTAGCTACCGCTGCTGCCAACCCACAGACAGGCTTCTGCCCTCCTGGGGTCTGGGCAGCCCAGTCCCAGGAAGGCAGAACAAAGAATTTCCTCTGAGAGAGGGTGTTACAACCTCTTCCTTTCGAAATAGGTGTTAAGGGCTGGGGAGTAGTAGCCTCCCCAGCCTCTGGAAATGCTTTGAAGGCACAGATGGTGCCCTCCTTGCATATGCTGGTCTACACCAGTTCAGGGATCCCCCAGCCCCTCCTCTGGTGCGAAACTAGACAAAGGAAAGAGGAGTGACCACTCCCCTGTCCATCACCACCCCAGGGGTGCTGCCCAGAGCTCCTCCAGTTTGTCCCAGACCTCTGCCATATTGAATGCAGAGGTGTGAGGGCACAATGGAGGCCTCTGAATTGCCAGTGCCAGCAAGTGACATCAGAGACCCCTCCTGATAGGTGCTTAACCTGGTTAGGTGGCCAATCCTCCTCTGAGGGCTATTTAGGGTCACTCCTGTGGGTTTCTCATCAGATAACAAATGCAAGAGCTCACCAGAGTTCCTCTGCATCTCTCTCTTCAACTTCTGCCAAGGATTGACCGCTGACTGCTCCAAGACGCCTGCAAAACTGCAACAAAGTAGCAAGATGACTACCAGCAACATTGTAGCGCCTAATCCTGCCGGCTTTCTCGACTGTTTCCTGGTGGTGCATGCTCTGAGGGCTGTCTGCCTTCACTCTGCACTGGATGCCAAGAAGAAATCTCCTGTGGGTCGATGGAATCTTCCCCCTGTTAAGGCAGGCATCAAACTTCTGCATCACTGGTCCTCTGGGTCCCCTCTCATGTTGACGGGCCTGGTCGCTGGAACATAGGAGCTGGATCCAAGTGACCCCGACAGTCCAATGGTCCTTCTGTCCAAATTTGGTGGAGGTAAGTCCTTGCCTCCCCATGCCAGACAGTAGTCCTGTGTACTGCGTGATCTCCAGCTGCTAGGGCTTCTGTGTACTTTTGCAAGGAATCCTTCATGCACAGAACTGCCCAGGTCCCCAGCACTCAATCCTGCATTGCTCAACTCGCTGAGTTGACCACCGACTTCATGGGACTCTCTTTTGTAGTGCTGAGATGACCACTGTGCTCAGATTTCTTGAAGGCCTGTTCAAGTACTTCTGCGGGTGCTGCCTGCTTCTGCATGGGCTCTCTGTACTGCTGAATTCCCCCTCTGTCTCCTCCTCCAAGGGGCGACCTCCTGGTCCTTCCTGGTCCCAGGCAGCACCCATTTTCTTCAACTGTGATTCTTGCAGCTAGCTAGGCTTGTTTGCCGTCTTTCTGCATGGAAACAACTCTGCATCCTCCAGCACACCATGGGACATCTTCTGTGCAAAGGAGAAGTTCCTGGCATCTTCCATTGTTGCAGAATCTTCAGCTTCTTTCACCCAGAGGTAGCCCTTTTGCACCTTCATCCGGGGTTTAGTGGGCTCCTGCCCCCCCTGGAAACTTGTGTGACTCCTGGACTTGGTCACCTTCCTTTACAGGTCCTCAGGTCCAGGAATCAGTCTTCAGTGCTTTGCAGTCAGTTGTTGTCTTTGCAGAATCTCCTATCACGACTTTAGTGTGTTTCTGGGGAAGTAGGGTAACTTTACTCCTACTTTCCAGGGTCTTGGGGTGGGGTATCTTGGACACCCTTAGTGTTTTCTTACACTCCCAGCTACCCTCTACACACTACACTAGGCCTGGGGTCCATTTATGGTTCGCATTCCACATTTAGACTATATGGTTTGTATTGCCCCTAGGCCTATTGCATCCTATTGTGATCTACAGTGTTTGCACTACTTTTCTAACTGTTTACTTACCTGATTTAGGTTTGTGTGTATATTGTGTGTATTTTACTTACCTCCTAAGGGAGTATATCCTCTGAGATATTTCTGACACATTGTCACTAAAATAAAGTACCTTTATTTTTAGTAACTCTGAGTATTGTGTTTCTTATGATATATAGCTATATGATATAAGTGGTAAAGTAGGAGCTTTGCATCTCTCCTAGTTCAACCTAAGCTGCTCTGCTATAGCTACTTCTATCAGCCTAAGCTGCTAGAACACTACTAATCTACTAATAAGGGATAACTGGACCTGGCACAAGGTGTAAGTACCATCAAGTACCCACTATAAGCCAGGCCAGCCTCCCAAAGCCTGCGGTTGATCCGAGGTCAGAGGATGAAGTAGTAGTTGGAGATGATTACTGAAGGAAACTTACATGAAGAATCTGAAGAGAAAGGACAGGAGAGTCCTTAAATAGCCCTGAGAGAGGGATTGGCTACCTTATCAGATAAGGACCTATCAGGAGGAGTCTCTGACGTCTTCTCCTGGCACTGACCACTCAGAGCCCTCCAGAGTGCCAACAACCCTTGCAAAGCAAGATGACTGAAGACTGTAACACACTGGAAGAGCTCTGGGCACCACCCCAAGGGTGGTGATGGACAGGGGAGTGGTCACTCCCCTTTCCTTTGTCCAGTTTCACGCCAGAGCAGGGGACAAGGGGTCCCTGAACCAGTGTAGACTGGCTTATGCAAGGAGGGCACCATCTGTGCCCTTCAAAGCATTTCCAGAGGTTGGGGGAGGCTACCCCTCCCCAGCGTGTAACACCTATTTCCAAAGGGAGTGGGTGGAACACCCTGCTCTCAGAGGAAGTGCTTTGTTCTGCCTTCCTGGTACTGAGCTGCTCAGACCCCAGGAGGGCAGAACACTGTCTGTGAGGTGGCAGCAGCTGTAGCTGCAGTGCAAACCTCAGAGAGCTGGTTTGGCAGTACTGGGGGTGCATGCTGGAGCCCCCAGGATGTATGGAATTGTCTCCTCAATACCAGATTTGGAATGGGGGGACAATTCCATGATCTTAGACATGTTACATGGCCACATTCGCAGTTACCATTGTGAAGCTACATATAGGTATTGCCCTATATGTAGTGCACGTGTGCAGTGGCGTCCCCGCCCTCACAAAGTCCTGGGAAATGGCCCTGAACTATGTGGGGGCACCTTTGCTCATGCAAGGGTGCCCTCACACTTAGTAACTTTGCAACTAAAATTCAGCAAGTGAGGTTAGATATATAGGTGACTTATAAGTTACTTAAGTGCAGTGAAAATGGCTGTGAAATAGTCTGTGCACTATTTCACGCAGGCTGCAATGGCAGGCATGTGGAAGAGTTTGTCTGAGCTCCTTATGGGTGGCAAAATAAATGCTGCAGCCCACATGGATCTCCTGGAACCCCAATGCCCTGGGTATCTAGGTACCACATACTAGGGACTTATAAGGGGGGTCCAGTTTGCCAATTTAAATTGGTAAATGAAGTCACTGACACAGTCAAGCACTACTGACAACACACACATTAGACCACAAACTATGAGCACTGGGGCCCTGGCTAGCAGGATCCCAGTGACACAGTAAAAACACACTGACACACACTCACAAACAGGCCAAAAGTGGGAGTAACCATGCTAGAAAGAGGCTACTTTCTCACACATACTCTGTATTTTGTTATTCACTAAGCACTGCTGGAGCAGTTGTGCGCAAACATCAAATGACATAATATATGTAACTTTGCATCATACTTCACTTTCAATTTAACATTCTTCTAACATTCTTCTTTGTCCCTCAAAGCATCTTTTCTTATCTCCATGATGCTTACTTGTATTGATAATTTGGGAAAGAAGTTCATAGTTTCAATGTTCAAAGTATCAGTGCCATTTAATGGTCCTATTCGAAGTAAGAGTGATCCTGTGGGAAATCAGCAGACACCATAAGAAGTACACAAAGAAAACCACTAGTGCCCATGGCCATTTCTTGGTCAGACTTGAAGAGGAGTCAGACATCGTTGCCTTATTGAATTTCAAAAGAGTCCGTCAAAATTATTAATTTCCCATACCATATATTTTGCCCCAGAGGTCACCAGTACTTGAGGCAAAAAGGTATTGTAGAAAGGAGGCCAGGTACTCTAGAACTGAATGTTTCGTGAGGTCTATCAGCCAGAACTGCAGGAGATGAAGGTTGTGAAGTTGAAGTTGACAGTTGGTGGGTTCCCTAGTCCTCACAGTTATACCCTTTGGCGGAGATGTAGAGATCCTCACGTATTGCAGTTGTACAGATCCCGTTTTTCTGGAGCCAACAGCCTGTGGTCACAGTACCATGGAACAGTAATCAGTTGTGGCCACAGTCAGTGGTACTCCTTCAGTGTGGCATCAAAGGATAACCAGAACTTAATGCTCACTTGGGTACCTTGTATAAGAACCAAACAGGGCCCATGAAATGGATTCATTAGCCAGTTTCCACAACATCATCTAATGTGGTGAAGTAAAACAATAATAAACACACATTGGTTTTATTTTAAAGTTTGGGGCTCAAGTTTAATTAAAGTATCAGTCTGAAACACCTGCAGCAGTGTGGGAGGCCCAGGCTCAATTAGGAGCTGTTCTCCTCAGCATCCGCTAGGCTGCCTTTCCAGGCAAGATGGAATACAGACAGGACTGTTGTGATCTATGTTACCTGGGCACTACTGCCTCACTACCATTGTCTTCTTTGTTCTTGTAGGGAGGGAGGAAGTAGTCAGTCTTATGGATTAACAAGGACTATGCATGACTGCCACCAAAACAGATGCAGCTGTGAGTGTGGAATTGCAATGTGAGCATGGCCTATTTCATAGAACAGGCTTCATTACAATGATTTACCCTCTGAAGAAGGATATAAGTGCCAACAGCTTCACAATAGTACACGTGGAGCTTGGGGAAATTTACCCCATTGTCCCACCACATTCTGATGCTGATATACCTGACATAAGGACCAGGAACTGTTTTACAGTATTTGAGGTACAATACTTACATTCCTGAGGTAGATACCTGATCCCATTGTGGCAATATTGGGCTACCAAAACATGTCAATGGAAAAGAAAAGCAGGGTCTGTTGCTCAACTATCCTCTTTTTAATCTTTAGGTAAGGAGATACAAGAAGCAAACGAGTTGTGCTCACCACACAGCACAGCAGTCTGACAGTTTAGCAAACAGAGAAGATAAAATGGAAATCAGATGTTACCACTAGTACATTTACAATGTGGTATATTACAGTGTGTTCACTGTAACAAATGCATTTACAATGCATTATAGTCTACCACAATGTAAATCACATTTAAATGCAGACACAGATTTGTTTCAACAAAACATATTTTTATATATGTGTGTGTGTGTGTATGTGTGTTGAAATATATGAATCCAGTCCCCAAACAGTGTAATCACTTTCACCAATTTGACATTGGCGCCAAGCTATGGGTCTGAGGCCCATCATGTGGCAATATTTCACATTCAGCACAAATGCACTCTGGCACTTCAGGAAAGTATTTGTGAGTCCTTTATTCATACAGCTGAGGATTAGTTTTAGCCATAGCCTTTCTCAAGCCACACAATTGTCTTGCAGCATCATGAAGGAAAACATTGTAGCACCCATTATAGGACACAGGGACTCAGTCCCTGTGTCCTGAACTTAAAGTAAATAAATGGCAAAAATGTGGTATAAGGGTCTGTACAGGTTTGGCCGTCTCTAGGCGGTTGGCCAGGCACAGGGTAATAGGCCTTTGGCTAATCCTCTCCCACACATAACAAAAGGAAGGCTGTGGCCAGGCTCTGCAGCCAACCCACTGCAGGCAGCCAAGCACCTGCCATGTGTGGCCAAATGTTGTGCTCTGTAGGGAAGTTGGGTAAGTGTTGCTTCTTTAAAATGCTTTGTGATTGGTACTGGACTCCTGTCAAGCTGAGTGCAGCGGGTCTCTTAATCTATGCCAAGTCCTGGCGTTGCCCTCATGCCTACTGCAACCTGGTGCATATCATCTGTGGCTGCCCTTCTATCACGTGTTAGCTCCCTAGTTGTCTTTCTTCAAAGAGATTCCTGGGACATGGTTGAGCCTACCCGTACCTTTAGGAGTCTGGGTGAACCCAGTGATGAAGCATTCCTCTATTATAGTGAGTGAGGGTTATATATAAAAATAAAAAATATTTTCCCTTTTACACTTCTTTAGAAGTAGTGTATTGGTGTGGTATGTACATTTCCCCTTGGAAAAATGCTTCTTGCTGTTGAGTGAAACTATGGTGTTAGAAACTTTTTTGACCTTCCATTTTCTCCTGACCCCGGCTTAACAGAGGCCATATCACACATATGGTGTGTTTTCCTTGTTTGCGCTGTATGCACCTTTTCAAAGATGCGCTCAGCACAAACAAGGAAAATGCACTGCATTAGCATGAATCTCCTGTCCCCTGGGCAGCTGCAAACTCGCACTGCTCTGGAGCAGCGCAGTCATGTGAAAAATAGAGTGGCCGCTTTAAAGCAGCTCTGTTTTTCACTGTGCCGGTGGCAACGCTCCAGCACTTTTAAGGGGGATTAGAGATCCTCTTGCATGCTACTGCAGTGAGTAATTGCACTTCCTGCAAGGGGTTGTATGGGGGTCCATGAAATCTCCTTTCCTCCCTCCAGAGGGCTTCCATCAGAGGGTGCACTGACAGTGCACCACCTTTTAGGTGGTGCACTGTCAGTGCACCTCCTGACAGCTTCTTTGCCACTGTGTCTGTGTCTATAATACAGTGTGGGCACAGAGAGAAAGGGATTCCCACGTTTGCATGGGGCCACGCGCCCTTGAAAATGAGGAACACCCTCTGGTGATAGCACTGGCATTATATGTGAGCCAGCACCCTCAATATTACAAAAGGGGTCCCAGAAGCATCTGTGACCCCTTCTATAATATCAAAGAGCCCCAGTGGTGTGCAAAGCCTGTAGTGAACAAAACTGGCTGTGTCAAACATTAAGTGGGTGATCTATTCTGTTGGAAGGTTTTGACCAGATTTGTCAAAGACCGAACTTAAAAAGCCTTTTTGCTGAAAGCACTTACCTAACCATAGCAACAGAGGCACTATTGCTGCTTCTGTTATGTGTCTGGGCATGTGTGCGCATGTGTGTGTGAGAGAGAGAGAGAGAAAGAGAGAGAGAGAGAGTGTGTGTGTGTGTGTGTGTGTGAAACATCATTCTTCTATTCTTCAATCTCTACCTCTATATGACAATATTGAGGTCCATCATTGCATTACCGGACAAGTGTTGCAAAGGCCCAACATCTGCCAAGGAGGGGGGGGGGCAGTCATTAATGTAGTTCACGCAGAACTATTTATGTAAAATGTATGCTATAATCCTTACCCATTTGAGAATAATTGCCTGCAGGCCTACATGGTTATTGAGCAATAAATAGTATTCTATGTTCTTGGTGGCATGTGACGTTAACGTTTTTTATTGGACATAGTTTGATTGAAAGTCCCCCGCCTAACTTGCAAACCTTTCAATTACTGTGATGTTACCAGTGCTTAATTTGTAAGAAAAAGAGTGCTGGAGCCCTTGCCTTACTCAGAAGCCCATGGCCAGTGCAATTCAACCTCAACACGCTGAATAGAATGGCTGCATATCCCAAATGCATGCCGGGCCTTTTTTGTCCAGTGCCAGGTACGCCATTCACCTTTGGCTTGCTCATAGAGGTCACTGTTTTCTTTCTTTATGCCACTTTTCCATCTTTCTCTGCACCCTTTTTCTCCTTGAGTTTTCATTCTTTTGTTCTCTGGAAATGTCTGATCAGGAAAAATAAGTGCCAATGCTCAAAAATATAAGCTGGTGGACCCCACTTGCAACCACTGGCTCAAATTAAGCATTAGATGTTACATTTCTCCAGAAAAAACAATTAACAGTAACACTTTCTAACAGAAAATCCATCTCTAATTTGCTCGACACACGCTTTATGAAAGTAAAATAGACTAGTTAATTGGATCAATAGTCAGCTTTACATATAGGCCCTTATTACAACTTTGATGGTCTTCACAGAAGACTGCCAAAGCCGAGGGCACCAGAAGACCTCCAGTGCTAGCTGCCTCCCACCCACCATATCATGGGTACTACTGGATTTCTGCCACACTTTGGGTGGAAATCCAGCAGTAGCCATGCTGGTGGGCGGAGGCGCTTGGGCGGTTCCACCACCAGCCCCGCCCCACCAGTATGACTCCACCAGCCATATTATGGAAAGTAATATGGCCTGGTGGTGTCCTGCTTGTGGGGCGCTGCCAGTGGTGGAAGCGCCCCTTTCCGTTCCCTGCCGGACAACCCTCTCCCCGGACCAGGTAAATTGATCGACTGACGAAGGGATTGGGAGGGTGAGGGGTGTGGTGTTTGTGCATGTGTGAGTGTGTGGTGTCTGCGTGTGTGCATGAATGTCTGTATGCATGGTTGTATGCGTGTATGAATGCAGTAGTGAGTGCGTGTATGAATGTAAGTGTGTATGTGTTTGTGTATGCATGGCTGTATGCATGTCTGGATGTTGAAGTTCAGTGTGTATGCATGTACGTCTGTATGCATGTGTGTATGCGAGTGTGAGTGTTGTGGTGAATGTGTGTTTGCGTGTTTGACTGTGTGAGTATGCATGTTTTGATGGGTGTGAGTGAATGCATGCATGTAAGTGTAGGTGAATGAGTGTATTCGTGGTGACTGGGTGTGTCTGTGTACGTGTGCATGTATGCAGGGGGGGGATGCTGTGTCAGAAGGGAGGTGGGGAGAGTGGAGGGGGTGCTGTGTCAGAAGGGGGATGGGGAGGGGGCTGCTGTGGCTGAAGGGGAGGTCTAGTGCTTGCTGGGGGGAGTTGTCTACCAGTGACAGGGATGAAATTCCCTTTCATCAGTAGCCTTTCCACCATGGTTTTTGTGGCTGTGCTAACGCCTCAGAAACCGTGGCGGGAAGGCGGCTCTTAATACTGCTGGTGGTCTTCTATGCATCGCCGGGTCAGAAATAATCATCTCCGGCGTGGCGTTCCGACTGCCATGGCGGTATGAGTGGAGATGTGACAGGTTGGCAGAAGCCAACCTGCCACACTCATAATGTGGTGGTCTGTACTACCAGCCTGTTGGCAGTGGGACTGCCACATTTACCCTGGCGGTCAGAAGACCACCAAGGTCAAAATGACCACCATAATCTTTAAACGACTGTCATCCTTCTAGATGTAATACAACACAATGTAGAGAGAGAAGCTTGAACATAGAATGAATGTGAAATAAGTATATTTATGACAAACTAAATGAATCACTAATGTAGTTTGAAAAGGCCATTCAGGCTAATCATGTACTTTTAGAGACAGTGAAAAATATACAAATATGTCACAGAATTTTAATAAAAAAGTGCTGTGTATTATGTCTACCATCACCATCACTGTGATGGCATCCAATTGGAGTAGGTTGCAGTTTGTGACCTACCTCATGAATTGTATTGAGGTATATAGGATTGCGACCACTCTGAATCCTAATTTTGTGCACTGATGCATTAATTTATTCGTTGGTTTGCAAAAATAATTTAGTGGTCACCAAAGCGCTGGTCACAAAGAACTAGTATCTTGCAACCACATCAGTGACATCTGGTCCCAGGTTCTCAATTGGCTTTTCTATACTGTTCTGTTTGCAGACTGTATGGATTCTCCAATTTATTTTCATTCATTATCCTCATATAAGCTTGTAGAGGGAACCTTGTGCTTCAAATGTTCAACTTCAATAAAGCATGGTAAAGTGTATTTTTACATATTATACAATACAATACACTGAAATTGTTAAGCCTGTGGATACCCAGAATCGGGCTTCCCAGCAATAGCGGAGAACAATGAGAGACAGGCACAACCCATTAGGGGAAGAGATAGGTTTTTAGCTGTTTCCTAAAGTGCAGCTAATTGTTTTCACCTTTCAGCTTGAGGGGAAGATAGTTCCACAGCTTAAGAGTAAGTTATGAAGATGATCGACCGCCACACCTAGATCTCTTCCTCCTGAATGTAACTGGAAGATCCAGTGTGCAGGATCTCAGGGCCTTGCTGGGTTAGTAATGTTTGATCAATTGTTGGAGAATTTTAGGGCCATACTTGTGTTGGGCACGATGAACTGTTGTGCCTTAAACTGAACTCTTGGGCACCGTGAACTGAAGTAGCTTAAACTGAACTCTCCTGCCCATAGGCAGCCAGCAAAGAGTTCTAAGTGCTTCACTCATTGATTGTGATTGTGGAATCCCCAGAAGAGTCTGCGCTGCAGTGTTCCTGATGATTTGAAGTTTCATTATTGCCACCTAAGGGCTACTTAAATAAAGTGAATTACCATAGTTCATGAATGGTAGAATTAACCCCTGGATCACAATTCTTTGGAATCCACCAAGAGCCACTTCAAGGTTTTTTTCAATGCTCTGAATAGTAAGCCCTATTCCTTCCAGGCATTGCAGTAGAATAGCATAGGATACTGTGTCCAAAGCGGCACTCAGGTCAAGGAGTATGAGTGACACAGATTCACCTTGATTAAGGACCAGTTTGAGGTCTTCTGTTACCCTCAGAAGTGCAGTTTTTGTGCTGTGGTCTGTCCGGAAACCTGTCTGGGTTGAGTGGAGGATGTTATTAGATTCCAGAAAAGCTGACAAATTCCTGTTAATAATCTTATTCAAAATCTTGCTCTGCCCAGAGAACAAGGATGTAGTCATGTAGCTCTCCTCTGCTTCCTGATCTAATGAGGCTTTCTTAAGTAGGAGGCAAATAATTGCAGGTTTCTATTCAGATGGTACCTGTCTGGTCTTCAGTGATAGATCGTAGAGATCTATCAATGCGGACAGCATGCATCACCACCCTTCATTAAGAAATCTATGGGTATTGGATCTTATGGCGAGTCTGATGTAATCGATCTCACCACACATGCTACCTCCTCTCTGTTTAATTGCAGAAACCTTGAGATTCTGACTCCCTGACTTTTGATGCCATGCTCCCCTTCCAGATTGTCCTTCAAACTGGATTCCAGAGAGGCATAAATGTTGCTTATTTTCACAGAGAAAGGAGTCACTAATAGCTGACAGCGCTCTTCTGAGGGTGGCGCACCCACCTCAGTGGTGATTGCTTCTAAAAAAGATTTTACAATATTGTAAACTTCTTTCATAGAGTTTGAGGATGAGAAGTTGTTTATCCAAGCTTTTCGAATGGCATGTTGATATCTTTATACAGAGACTTTATAATTGTGTTTCTTGGCCATGCCATAATTACTTCTCCATTTCCTTTCCTTGACCTTACAGTCTATTTTTTTAGTTGTTTCTCAGAGAACCAGTCCAGCTTATCCATTGGTCTATTTTGCTTATTTTAAAGGATAACTTCATCTAGTGCTTTGTTGACCCAATTTTTTAACTCATCATAGGACAGCGAAACATCATTTTGCTCTGTTAACTCAGTTAGATAAGGAGCTGAGTTGTGTGAGGCCTGTTCCCAGCTGGCTACATTTATTTTGGACCATTGGTGGGATTTACATGTGACACTAACCTTGTGTGGTGCTTCTGATGGTTTTGGAACGGAAAATGGAATAAGATTATGGTCCGTCCATACTGTTTGTACAGGAGACTCGACTACTATGTGCTCCGAATTTGTAAAGATCAGAACTAAGATATGGCCCTTATCATGTGTGGGGGAGCTACCTAACTAGATTAGTTTAAGCGCCAACAAGTCTTGCAAACATTTGGAAGCTAATTGGGAGGTGACGTCCTTCAAAAGAATGTTTAAGTCACCCAACAAAGTGGAACTGGCTGCTTGAAGACCAAAGGCCTGATTTGGAGTTTGGCGGAAGGGTTACTCTGTCACAAATGAGATGGATATCCCATCCGCAATGTCACAAGTTCCATAAGCTATAATGGAATTGTAATACAGCAGACGAATATCTGTCAGGTTTGTGTTAGAGTAACCCCACCGTAAAACTCTAAATAAGACCCTCAGTGTCACCAATATGCCCGGTAAGGTTCTCACAAATTCTAATGTTGGGCCTGGTGAACAATAGATCAATACTCCAGTAAAGGTAAAGGTGTGGGAAAGTTTATTAGAAAATAATAGGCTATCACATCCTGAAATTATACTAGGAGTACATTTACATTCTGTGGTTTGTTTGGTTATAATTGCCATTCCTCATACTACTTTCCTAACGCAATTGCACCTATATATGTTACATCCTAAAGACAGTCGAATAGCAATGTCAGACTCACTGCCCTCCTTCAGCCATGTTTCTGTGAGGAAAAGTGCATCCAGTTGAGTATCCTCTAACAGAGTAAACATATCCAATTTGTGCTTAGAAAGAGACCTGCAGTTAAATAGTTACACCCGCCATCTCCTAGTAGGCTTATTTTGTACTTGCTATCAGCTGTCTTCAACTTGAGGGGGCATCCTTGCACTAGGAGCTGCGGTACTTGAAATAATTGAACTGTTACATGAGGGCCACTCAACTAATAGTCTGTCTGGAGTCAAAGAATGGCAGCAGTTAGTTCTCAATGGTTTGATAAGAATGCATAGCTCTGCTGAGGTGTATATGTGACTCTCTGTTGAGAAACGGGCAGTGACTGGCCCATGGCCCTGGCCGGATGTGGACGGACACAGATGGGCTTGCCTTTGGCATGCCAGTGGCACACCCACTGCACACATCTGCACACCAGCCGCCATGAAATAATGGAAGATGGTAGACTAGATCACTAACCATGGTTGTAGCAATGGAGGAAGTACTTTGGGCACTGAACACAGACATGAGTCCCACTGTCAGGAATTTCCAGTACTCTCCCTAAATATGGCGTAATAAAGCCAAGCTCGAGGTAAGCTACATTATCAGCCTTAAATGTTTTCCCCAGTCGTGCTGAATCTGATTCCCAGCGAAGCTTAAAGGTAGGCTGAATAGCCTGTCCTATGCATTTTTCTCCGCAGTGCCAAAATCGAAGACAGTGCAATGCGCTTTCCAGTTAAAACCGATCTATCATTGGATAACGCAAAAAACATAATAAACAGCATTACAAGTTCAAAATATAATCAGATTAAAAATCGTGAGCTTGAGGAATTTACTGCTGTCGCTTTTTCCTTAATACCATATTAGCATTTTTAATATAATGCCGTATGCTTCTTTCTGCTTACAGTAGCTGTCATACTAACTTATTTCCTCTCAATCTAGTTAGAACTACATGTTATCTCTATTTGCCACTTTTAATCCTTCTAACCAGTATTATATGATTATCATATAGGAAAGATTCTGCTATCTCATGCTACTTCTTAGTTATCACTATCAAATCACCATGGGCATCACCATTTGAGGTTTTTAAATTAATAGTTTACTATTCTTGGTGATATTGAAGTAATCACATTATTAGGAATTTGAATAATGAACTTTAATTATAATTGTCCACATTTATTTTTTCTTCAAGCCTTTTTATTTGTGTTAGAAAGTTATGCACAGCAAATTATGCAAAACGGCGATGTTGTGTGTCTCATAGAAGCAACTATCAAATTGTTTAAGTTTTGAAAACAAGTGTAAGCAGAGAGGCAAAAAACCTGGACTTGTGTTACGTAGTAGGAAATGCCTTTTTGCTCGGCAAATATAATGAAAAACATTCACTGACCATTGCTTAAAACTCTAGTATGCCTCTATTTGTTTTTTAGTATTATTTTTTTATGGAAAGCATCAGGAAAGAGATGCTACCCATGGCAGCGCAGTGAATAGCAGTCTGTTATTTGTATTCACCTCCCCATTATAATATCACTTATAGTCACAAAAGTGTGAAATATAAGTAAAACTCAAGTTTACCACTGAAAGAGAGAGAAAGTAATCAATTAAAGACACAAACGCCAGAGTATTAAACGTGCCGAAGATCGAGCGCCACAGGTAATTGCACTAGTTTTGGCTTAATTGTGGGGTTGTTGAAGCTGCAGCTATTTGTATGGCTTCGGTAATTGTGTGTAGATGCTAAATTAACACCTCTGTTATGACATCCAGTCATGGCCCCCGTAAAATCAGGGCATCTTTTTAAAAATATACTGAGACATGACCCAGATCAAAATGGGCATAGAGAGATGTCCTGAAGAGATGTCTGCCAAGAAGTAGCAAACATTTTGCCTGTCCATTCAAGCAGTGGACCAGCAAGAGTACCCTCATTCCTCATAAGAGCAAAGAAAATAAGCCCATCATGCCGTGGTTCAAAAGAAAAAAACTGTAGTGTTGTAGGCCCCTTTTACTCCTGGGCCCTGGTGTCCCTGAAGTTGTGCCACTCTGCCTCCAAGTGCCCTGTAAGAGGGAAAGTAGAGCAGCAGTGGTTGCTCCATGAGAGAGGAGGAGCTTTGCCCCACTGCACTGCTGGGCAAAAAGTGTAAAAAATAAAAATGGAAATAAAATTATTTTATTACCATTTTATTTTTTAAACTTTCTGACAGCAAACAGAGTGTGAGGGCAGGGCGGGGCCAGTGTGTCACTGCTGCCAACGACTAGCACCAGTGAGGAGTGTCCACTTCAGTTTGAAGTGCGCATGTAGGTTTGACCAGCTACCTTTCTACAGCCAAACTGACATGCACAATTCAAACCTTTCCAAACTTGCTGTTTTGGACAGCTGAGTTAGAGAGCAGGCATATAGTACCTTTTGGAGCATCGAATGGCCCACTCCAGCCAATCAAGACAATTTTTTCAAGCTGCTTAACAGCATGAAAACAGCACCTTGATTGGATGAGGGAGTTGGCTGTGGGCTTTACGCTCGGTGGACGTGCTGCAGAAGAACGGGGACGCGCTGACGAACATCGAGTAAGTTAAGTGTTTTAAAAAAAATATTTATATTGGTGTGTATGTATATGCGTATGTTATGTGTCATGTTGTGTGTGTATGTTATGTGTGTATTCTTTGTGTGTGTGTTTTGCGCCCCTCCAATGTATTTTGCTACCAACCACCACTGAAGTAGATTATCCCCGGATCTTGATGCCCTCTCTCAAAAGGAAGGCCAGAGGTGCCTTAATGTAGATACTGAAGGCCGGATGTATGAAAGGATTGCATTGCTCTTGCATCACTCAAGGTCAAGTAAGGGCAACACAAGCCGTAGGTGAGATTAACTATGCCATAGAGCCACCTTGCATGGCTCAGAGTGGCACAATAAATCTGCAGTGATGCAAGGCAGCGCAAGTCACTGTTTTATGTTACATTGTCATGGGAGTCATGGGAAGGTGTTCCATGGATGGAGAGTGAGTGCTCTCATGTATCCACCCATGGATTTTAGTATATTCCCAGATTTACTATCAGTAGTGAACCTAGGAATGTGTCAGAAAAGTATGCCTTCCCGTGGGAGTCACAACAAGGAGAAATAACTTTGATTCTCCTTGTTTGTTCCTTTCTCCAACTGTGCTGCCTTCAGCAGCACTTATAGAAACAGGAAAGGGCATCTGAGCATTTCTTTTTAATTTGATTCAAACCTGTTTTATTATCTCAAATACTCTCTCCTACATCCGCTGCCTGGTGGGGCTGATAAAGCTGCCATGAGTTGAGGGGGAAGGAGAAACGGAAGGGGGATTGGGACTCATCAGAGGGTCATCAGAAAACAAGGACAACATTAAGAAAAACAAACTTTTCCATACTCTCTAGGGAAAGCATGAAAGGTAGAATATTAGCTAGCCTGCACATACTTGGTCAAAGGCCCCCACACAGCACTGTGCCTTATCCAAATCTGTAAGGGGTAGTATCCCAGGATTGTTTTTATGCAGAGAAATGTCCCATCCTGCACGAAACCAATCATGCCTGCAGTGCAGGCACCCTTGCAACATGGTGAAAGGGTGCCTGTATTGACCAACGCTGGGCTGCGCTGTGTGTCGCAGTACAGGGGAAAAGCAGGAATGTGTCATATCTTGTTAGATATGGTGCATTCCTGTCTCATCCATGTGAGGCAGTGCAGCAAGTTGTTTGCTGCATTGCGTTGCATCGCAACTTCGTAAATCTGGCCCCTGATAACATTGCAGGAGCAATACTATCAATATATATTTAGGTGAGTAAAGTTTTTGAATGAAACCACACTCCTGGGAAAATCAATGGCTCTCTTTAACAGGTGGGCATTAATTTTTAAACAGCAATACACTTGAGGATGGCCCAACACTCTGTGCATGTGTCCTGCACTGCTTCCAGCAAGGGCACTAAGGGCCCCAGTCACAAATATTCGGCATTGACTAGAATCAACTTTATGTTGCAGTATGCCTAGCTTACTCCTGAATTTCAAAATATTTAATTATTTTTACTACTTGTACAATAGATGAATATAGGTAGATTAAATATTAAAACATTTATTACACTTTCAAAGTATTTTTTATATTTCGTTCATCTCATTTATATTCTTTTTTACTATTGTACAATGTAATGAATAATGATATCTCAAATTTCTAAAGTAACATGGAAATGTTTTTCTTATTTTAGATATTGTGCTTGTGGGTACAGTACTATTCCCTGTTTTGAATGATTTGTGTAATGTCCTTGTAGTACAAATGAGTGGCCTTGTGTGGTAGATGACCTATTCCAAGGCTTGGCTGAAGTAGATTTAAGGCTGTTAAGGCTGTAGCAATACTGGAGTAAATGTGGGTGTAAGTTTAATTAATTCCACTCATGTATCCCTCTATAGTTCTCTTGGCTTATAAATTTCCACCTATATGTTAGTGAATTTCATTTTATAATACATGAAATAGTAATACTGGAGTATTAATAGCATTTGAATAAATATTAATAAAATGCTACTTCACATGCATTCGCAAAATGACCACTAATTGTTTGGTAAATACATATCATTTGTTAGGGCTAATTCAGAAAGGCATTTATGAGTATGTGAAGTGGTTCTGCTGTGGCACTTCTTCTTGTTCTATTAAATGCTTGTGGGAATTAGTCACAAAACATCTGAAATGGGAAGACAAGGGGGGAATTTTGTGCATATTTATCAACAATTAGAACAATTAGCAAATCCTGTGCCCTCTTTGCAAGTAAATTTATTCAAAAACAGGGTATCTTTGGGGCCAACTTACAGTAGGATTTATGAGCATATGAAGTAGTATATCTGTGGCATAACTTCACACAAACATTCATGGCTCTGGAAATCACCTTTATCGTGTTTCGTGGGAGAGTACGAGGTACAGAACATGGACAGTAACATTTAGGCCTATAGTTATACTTTTTTAGCACCACATTTGCGTCATTGTTTTATGCAAAAGCGGCGCAAACTTACAAAATGCAATTGTATTTTGTAAGTTTGCGCTGCTTTTACATGAAAAAATGACGCAAATGCAGCGCTAAAAAAGTATAAATATGGCCCTTACTGTCATAGTGTTTGTAGTCAGTGAACAGAAAATTACTTGTTATGTACAATCAACCTGTAGGGTGTGTTTTTGTAGCACCATGGAGTGAGAAGCATCAGCAAGCTGCTCAGGCTCAGCTCAAGCAGAAACAAGAATTTAGCTTCCCCAGTGACTCGGCACTGAACGTCTGGGGGATTCAGGGGTGCATGATAACTCAGGGTGTAGCTAATACACCCATGTAAGAAACATCACACAGGCAATCGGTGTGGAGAGACTGATCCTCAAAAGACTGGTCCAGGTGTCTTTGGTGGCTCGGGAATGAAAAGGTGAAGTCTCTGCAGGGCTCTGAGATAGAGTAGAGCTGAATAGGAGTTGTGCTCTGTTGGGTTGTCTCTCTGTTCTTATGTCAAGTCTTGTAAGGATTCGAGAACCTTGTCTCGAGACTCAACATAGGAGTGGAGAAAACGGTTGGAAGGGCGACGGTGGCGGAGCTATGAATTGCTGTTCTGCATATTGTAGATCATACTGAAAATAAATAATACTTACCAGAAACGAAGACTTTTCATTGGCGACGAGGGACTGCAGGACAGCTGGACCTATGTGTGCACCTTGTGAGGAGTTCATCGCGCGGCGTCTTCAACCGGCCTTCAGTGTTTAGACCCTGCTGAGGGGAGTCTTTGCAGCTCCGTTCGTCTAGGAGCCTGCAACCTGTTTTTCATCTTTTATCGATTTTTGGGCTGTTTTGGGGCAGTTTAACACAGGAGGTTTCTGTGCGTGTCGGATCAGCGCGCGCGTCCTCCTGTTGTTATTCTCGTGTCCCGCTACGCAACGAAGACGCCGAATACGCGTCTTATGAGTTACTTCATTTCCTGGCAACGGAGACGCCAGGAAACAAGTGAATCGATCCAGCTACGCAACGAAGACGCTGAATGCGCGTCTTATGAGTTACTTCGTTTCTTGGCAACGGAGATGCCAGGAAACGAGTGAATCTGACATTTATTTAAAATATTTGGAGCAGCACAGCCGAGGTATAGCTGACTAGTCCAATAATACTTCAAGTGCACTTCTACTCGCTTCCTTCATTCGTTGGGTCAAGTATTCATCAGTCATCAACGAGTGGAAAGAAGATATGTTTTCCAAGCATTTCAAACAGTATTGTTCTCCTTCAACCTGTTTTCTGCGGTGACACGCACACCTTGAGCAGTGTGTCTTGAAAAATTAAGAGGACACGCATATCATTAACATTTATTGTGGTTACATTTAAAATGCAGCAATCCATTCTTCCTCCTCCTGTATTCTCTCCGGATCCTGTTTCATCAGAAGCGGATTGGGATTCCTGGAAAGAAGGTTTCGAGGCATATTTAGATGCCATTGACGGTGACTCCTTTACTCATAGGAAAAAGTTTGCTGTTTTACGTCATTGTTTAGGTCCAGAGGGCCGCAAAATTTTAAAACACATTCCACAGATATCTGTTGCATTAGATGTGGGTGAAGGTGATGGCGGTATTGATGAATATGCTTCTGCCATTAAGTCCCTTGATAACAGATTTAGATCGAGTAAAAATGTTATTATGGAAAGACACAAATTTTATAAAAGGGTGCAAGTTCCTGGTGAACCAGTAGCTAACTATGTGGGAGCTTTAAGGATGTTAGCGGTTTCTTGTGATTACAAGGCATGTGAGGATGAAATGATTATAGATCAACTTGTCGAGAAAACCAGTAATAAGAAAGTTCAAGAGACACTATTGTCTACACCAAATTTAACATTAGAAAAGGCTTTAGAGATAGCCACTAGAATCGAGAATACAACAACGTATATGCAACAGATGAGTATAATTAGTCAGAAAGATTCTCATCAGAAAGTAGCTATAATCAAACAGAAATTTAACAAATCTCAAGCAATTACCAGAGCTGAAACATCAGTTAGGAAGGATAATTACAAGAAAAGGGAATGTTTTAGGTGTGGTAGTTCCACCCATTTAGGTAAAGCAAGTAATTGCCCTGCAGTAGGTAAAACATGTTCAAAATGCTCCAAAGTTGGGCATTTTGCCAGAGTGTGTAGGGCTGTTAACATGTCAAGTTCCAGTTCTAGGGACAAGGTTTTTAAGTTATACAATGACAATTTGGATGGATCTAATTCTTGCTCTAATGAGGATGACGAAATTCTTACTGTTGTATGTTATTCTAATGAGGGTGATGTTGTTATGCTTAACAACACTAAAAGGCCTACCTGTAAATTGTCAATTAATGGCCGTGAAATAATTGTTGTAGCCGATTCTGGGTCACCTTATACACTTGTGAGTCAAAAGGTGTGGAAGGAATATTTCAGCCATGTTGGGCTCAGGAAGTCGAGCATCAAGCCTGTGGGATATGGTGGCAAACCAGTGGAAGTTTTAGGGGAGTGTGAAGTTGTGTTGAGTTTCCAAGGTAATGTGACTAAGGGAATAGTGTACGTAGCTAATGATGATACATGTCTTTTAGGTTGGGAAGATCAAAGAATGTTAGGTATTTTGTTAGATCCAAATAACCCATAACAAGTTATACTGAGCAAGAATTATAACCAGGTGTTATCTATTAGTTCTATGTGGGTCGATGCATTTCCAGGTGTTTTTAAAGAAGGAATTGGTGTGTTCAAGGGATTTGCACACAAGATAAAGTTAAAGGAGAATGCAGTTCCCAAGGTTCATAAAGTACGTAGAGTACCTTTAGCGTTGAGAGCAGAGTTGAAAAAGGAGCTAGACAGATTATGTGATCAATGCATAATTGAGAGGGTGGATGCATCAGATTGGGTGGCCCCCATAGTAATTGCTCGTAAAGCCAATAACTCTATTCGCATGTGTGTCGATTTACGTGACCTTAATGCACAAATTTGGGTGGATTGCCATCCATTGCCTAACATTGTTGAAATACTATCCATTTTAGATGAGGCCAGCGTGTTTAGTTTGTTGGACATGACATCGGCTTATCATCAAATTAATCTGCATCCTGAGTCAAGACATTTGACAGATTTTGTTACTCCAGAAGGTTTGTTCCAATTTAGACGCATGCCATTTGGTTTAGCTTCAGCTTCTGCGGTATTCCAAAGGGTGGTGGATAGTTTATTTGGAAGTATGGAAGGTGTAATTGCTTTCCAGGATGACATTCTAGTCTTTGGCAAGAATCAAGCACAGCATGATGAAAGAATGGAACAGGTATTATCTTTGTTGACTAAAAAAGGGATTGTACTAGGGGCAAACAAATGTAAATTTAGTGTGTCTAGTATTGATTATCTAGGGTATAAAATTTCTAAATGTGGAGTGGAACCAAAGAAAAAGCTGGTTGAAGCTATTGAAGATTTTCAGTCTCCTAGTAATAAAGACCAAGTCAGATCCTTCATGGGTCTGATTGAATTTTATTCAAGGTTCATTCCTAACTGTGCAAGCAAAATTCATAAAATTAGGTCTCTTTTAAAGAAAAATTTCAAATTTGACTGGTGTCTGGAGTGTGAACAGGAGTTTACAGCCATTAAGAAAGAAGTAGCAATGGCAGTTCCGTTGAAGTCTTTTAACACAAGGGACGAAATAGTAATAATGACGGATGCCAGTCAACTTGGATTAGGTGCTGTTTTAATGCAGAAGAGAAATGGTAGGGATGAAGTGGTAGCCTTTGCTTCGCGTAGTCTGAGAGGTGCCGAAGAAACTTACTCAACTATTGAAAGGGAAGCCCTTGCATGTTGGTGGGGCATTGTACATTTCAAACCGTATTTGTGGGGTGTGCACTTTACAGTCAGGATGGATCACAAACCCTTAGTGCAATTGTTTTCTACCTCTGGTGCGCATCGAGCCACTCCCAGAATAGCTAAGTGGCAGTACAGATTACAAATGTATAACTTTCATGTGGAATATGTTCCGGGTGCAAGGAATACACTTGCTGATTCCCTTTCCCGTCTTCCTTGCAAGAATGGGCCAGATGAGGAGGAACCAGAAGAAGATGATGTCCTGGTATGCTCTATAGAGTTTCAATTGGGTGGTGCGGTGACGGAAGATGAGTGGAGGCAAGCGTGTGGAAATGATGATCAATTGAAGGAGGTCAGGAAGGGCATAGCACAGGGATGGTCTGTATGCAAGTCTGAACAGTGTGAAGTGTACAAACATGTTTTTGGGGAGTTATCAATTGTAAATAACGTGTTAATGCGTGCGGATGCAATGGTTGTACCTAAGGATTTAAGATACAAAGTATTATCCTTGGGACATGAAGGACACATAGGTATGCGGGCTATGAAAAGGAGAATAAGAGAGGATTTCTGGTGGCCTGGACTGGACAGAGATGTAGAACACTTTGTGAGAGATTGTTTGGCCTGTGCTATCAGTGACAAGTCTCAGGTTGTCCTGCCACCCCCTGTTGAAGCTATTGAAGTGCCTGGGAAAGCCTGGAGTAAGGTTGCAATGGATTTGATTGGACCTGTCAATTTGCTCAATGGGCAAGTAGAGTATGGTATAGTGTTAATAGACTTTTATAGTCGTTGGCCGAGTTTAAGTTTGTGAAAGTACCTAATTCGCATAAGATCATTGAATTTTTGGAATCTGTGTTTCTCAGAGAGGGTATTCCTGATGAGATACTTACCGACAACGGAAGTCAATTCACATCTTCTCAGTTTTCTGATTTTTTAGTGCTCATGGGCATTAAACATGTTAAGACTTCACTTTATCATCCTAGGAGTAATGGTCTTGTTGAGCGCTTTAACAGAGTGATTAAAGAGAATATGCAGTTGGCCAAAGCTGGAGGGTTAAATTGTAAGGGTGAACTAAAAAAGTTGTTGTGGGCTGTGCGGACCACACCCAATGCAGATACTGGTGTGTCTCCTTTTGTATTATTGAAGGGAAGAGTTCCAGGAACTAAGTTGAAAAGGAAGTGGATGGGTGAAAGTGGAGTTGATGAGGGATTGATTGAGAAAGTGAGTGAAAAAAGGATTTCTGCTCAGAATAAATACAAAGGTGATCCTAGAAAAACAATTTGTGTGAAGTTGGGTGATTATGTCAAAATCAAGAGTGCCCGCATTGTTCAGAAAGGTGAATCAAGATTTTCTTATCCAAAGAAAGTCAGCAAAATTTGTAAAAATGCTGTTAAATTGGAAGATGGTAATTGGTGGAATAAGGAGAGGTTGTCCTTGGCTCGTGATGTGGAACTTTTGAACAAATCTTTGAAGGAGTCCACCAAAGTAAATCAAGAAGCAAGAATGGACCCACGGAAGGACGAGGTTTTGGAAGGTCCTATTAAGAAGGAATGTGAGTCGATGGACATAAAAAGAAAATCCTCAACTAGGAATAAGAGGCTTCCTACGAAGTTTCGTGATTTTGTACTTTCAGTTTAACAAAATGTGTTTTGTGTTTTTGTGAAGGTTTGGATGTAACTTTGTATGTTTTAAGGGGAAGGATATGTTGGGTTGTCTCTCTGTTCTTATGTCGAGTCTTGTAAGGATTCGAGAACCTTGTCTCGAGACTCGACATAGGAGAGGAGAAAACGGTTGGAAGGGCGACTGTGGCGGAGCTATGAATTGCTGTTCTGCATATTGTAGATCATACTGAAAATAAATAATACTTACCAGAAACAAAGACTTTTCATGCTCCAGGCTAGGAGGCCTGGACCTGCAAGATCAATGACATGCTAGGGTAATGAATGACACACTGAAAACATTGGTGTCAGGAGTACCATCCATGGTTGATCTAGAAACCAGAATTCATTAAAAAAAAAAGGTTAGACAACAGAGTGATCTAGGCATCTAACTTGAGGAGCACTCTACAGTAATTGGTAACAGCGCTCCAGATAGCCACATAATTGCAACCTACAAAATTGATTGGCTGAGAGGACCCTGTCTCTCAGAACCTCTGATTTTGTTACCCCAGGCATAATTGCAATTACACCTGAAGGAGTAATATTATGAGCTCCAGATGCCAATAAAAATAGTTTTAAGGCATAGGGCCACTGTGTCCTCATGAAAGGGATGCAATGGTGAACCTGTAAATCCGGAAGACCTGGATGAGATACAAGGACCCCAAACCACTATTTGTGGGGCATTGGAGGTGGAAAGTGCCCTTTAGTCAGTGGAACAAACACTGGCAGGATACAATGGTTAACGTGAATCTGAAGCAATCAAATATACAAACAAATATACAAAGATGGCTCTAGAGCCTAAGGGCCTGATTTAGATTTTGACGGGCAGGTTACTCCTTCACAACAGTAACAGATATCCCATACATCCAAATATAAATCCCAAAGGAAACAATGGGATTTATATTTCAGAGGACAGGTTATTCATTGCCATTGTGACAGAGTAACCCGTCCAATGAAATCTAAATCTGGCCCTAAAATATAATATTGATGCCATGTGTTCTTATGGCAGATCAGAGTAAATTGGCTAACATGTTTGCAACTAATAAATCCAATACACTTTGGGGGTCATTCCGAACCCGGCGGGCGGCGGGCGCAGCCCGCCGGGCGGAGACCGCCAGACGACCGCACCGCGGTCAAATGACCGCGGCGGTCATTCTGACTTTCCCGCTGGGCGGGCCGGCGACCGCCCGCCCGCCCAGCGGGAAAGCCCCAGCAACGATGAAGCCGGCTCCGAATGGAGCCGGCGGAGTTGCTGGTGTGCGACGGGTGCAGTGGCACCCGTCGCGATTTTCAGTGTCTGCTTTGCAGACACTGAAAATCAGAATGGGGCCCTGTTAGGGGGCCCCTGCAGTGCCCATGCCAGTTGCATGGGCACTGCAGGGGCCCCCAGGGGCCCCACGACACCCGTTCCCGCCAGCCTCTTCCTGGCGGTGTAAACTGCCAGGAACAGGCTGGCGGGAAGGGGGTCGGAATCTCTTGCAGCGCCGCCATGGAGGATTCCCTGGGGCAGGGGAAAACCGCCGGGAAACCGCTGGTTCCCCTTTTCTGACCGCGGCTTTACCGCCGCGGTCAGAATTGCCCCAGAAGCACCGCCAGCCTGTTGGTGGTGCTTCCTCCGTCTCCGGCCCTGGCGGTCCATGACCGCCAGGGTCGGAATGAGGCCCTTTGTCATCGATCTACCACACAGTGTACAATTTACAAAAACAAATGAAAAATATAGTCAGGTAAACATGGACATTGAGAAATAGAGTGGAAGATGCAGAAGGAAGCTTGGCATAGACCAGTGTGCAACTAATTTGAGTCCCAGAGAATATAGAGGGCTGTAGCACTGAAGAGTTCAGAAAAATATGGCTCACACAGAATGTTTTTAATGGAACACCATTACAACACTTTGTATATGTGAAAGTGCATAGAGTACCAGGCTATCTAGAATATCAGGCTGTAGTTCTATTCCAGGGCATTCCCCAAACCATTGATAATAGGACTGATAAATATTTGGGAGTGTGACCAAATACTGAAGGTAGCCAGAGTACATGGGCCATTGCAGCTTAAGAATATTAAAATGTACATCTTCCCTGAGTACACTGTGCTGGTACAACAACAATGGTCTTTCCTTGATGTCAAGCAATCCTTCCACAAACATGACCTATGTTTCACTCTTCTGTATCCAGCAAGGATGCAAATTGATGCCAATGAGGGGTTGAACCTTCTGTGGAAGCGTGGTTCTCAATGGAAAGTAATGGAATAGCCCACACCATTGCTGAAAGTACACCAGCAAAGCGCAGATGCAGGGCACAAAGACAAACATCAAAAAGTTAACCCACAGTGAAACAAATTGCTGCAGAGAGAGCCAGGTTGATGGAGGATGTGGTAGCATATTGATATCACCGCTCATATGTGTGGCAATCAGAGAATGGTGAAACCAGCATGGAAGAAGATACAGATGGACCTTCAAATTCAAATGCTTGGGGTACAGGGTCCAGACCTGACACTTATGACTGCAGACTTCTTGTAATGATCTGGTACATTGAGTAAGGGTGGTTTGGTTAGGAAGAAACATGAACTGGTGTGAATTAGAAGCACATGAAACAGGTATAAGGAGGGCTATCAGACAGATGCCACAGAATATGCACCTCCATAAAGTGATCGGGGAAATATCAGGCTTGGCTGGGTAGTTCTACACATTTCAGACAGGTGGTGGTACATAGCAACATTACAAAGGATAATTCAAGAGTAAACAGCTCAAATCACTAATTCAAACTAGAACATATGGCCAGAGAAAGGCAATCATATATAACCTGCCAAAATTGTGCTGAGTAGTGTGGACTCCGAAGAGGGTGTATCACATATATATTGAAATACACAAGAAGGTTCATTAAAGAGCTTGTAGATTCAGCATACACCTCTCTGAATGAGTGTTGGGATGACTTGCATTACATGGAATGTTAGAGGCCTAGGAGCTTTGGCTAAAAAAGGCCTTCCATACATGAAACATACAGTCGTGCAGGAGATGTTCCTGCAAGAGACCCATTTGACAACATTTACATTGGCTAAATAATGGAAAAATGGTCAGCCATTTATTACCACTTACTTGGCCTACTCCAGATGGGTGTTGATTTGGTTGTCTTCAGGTCTGTCATAGGAAGTGAAATCCACGTACAAGAATGCAGAAGGTCATTAGGTGGCATTAGAGGATGTGATGGAGGGCAAAGTTTTGGTATTGATGTATGTTTATGCACCCAATGTGAACTATTCACAATTTTTGTCCTATCGCAACTGCAGTATGTTCTTAGAGATACATACTGTATTTTAGGTGGGGAATTCAATATTATGATGGATATAGTGAAGGAAAGAACAATGCCACCTTTACAAGGCTCTCTCTATAAATTGCTTTCTCTGAATTTCTGGAGTTTAGGAAATGATGGAACTTGATAGAATCATGGAGGGAGGCGCACCCAGATGTGATTAAGTTTTCCTTCCAAACTCAGCAATACATGATGTTCACACTAAATTCAACTTGTTTCTTGTTCAACTGGGGGACATGGGAAACATAGGCCCTCATTTTAACATTGGCGGTAAATCCTGGTTACCGCCATGGTGACGGCCAGCAACATAATGCTGCGGTGGCGAATATCCATTCCTCATATTATGACACACACACACATCAATCCGACAGAATACTGCCACACACACAAATCCGCCAGCCCAAAGGACAGTGTTAAACTGATGGTACTAACACCCATACCATTATGCCAACAAAACAATGTCCACCACATCATGACCCACGAATCACCACGGCGGACATTCAATGGCGGTAAACTATTGGCGGTACATACTGCCGCGCTCAGAATGGACACCCAAATACAAAACAACACTACATTGTCCAATACCTAAAACCGACACCTGACACTCATACACCCACCACACCCACCCACCCACAGCACTATAAAAACACCCACCCACATTACCCACAACCCTTCACGAACAACAATTACTGCCAGGGGATTGACACAAAGAGCTCAGAGACAACTAGACACACACACCACATACATCCCTCACGCACCACACATCACACACCCCGCCACATTACTCAACACACTCTCACCAATACACACCACAAAACACCCATGTCCCCACTAAGGCACCCCTCTTTCACTGATGAGGAGTTAAGGGTCATGGTGGAGGAAATAGTCAGGGTAGAGCCACAGCTGTTTGGAGCACAGGTACAGCAGATATCCATTGCAAGGAAGATGGAGCTATGGCGGAGAATCGTGGACAGGGTGAATGCCGTGGGACAGTACCCAAGAACAAGGGACAACATCAGGAAGTGGTGGAACGACCTACGGGGGAAGGTGCATTCTGTGGCAGCAAGGCAACAGCTCGCCATACGAGGACTGGTGGTGGACCCCCACCTCCTCCCCCAGAGCTCACAGCATGGGAGGAGCAAGTCTTGGCATTACTGCATCCTGAGGGACTCGCTGGAGTAGCTGGTGGAATGAACACTGGTAAGTCAACATTTACCACTTATCACCCCATACCTGCATGCCATCACACCCCCTCACCCTCACTCCCATCACTCCACTACATCTCGCACACTGCACCTACACATCTGACTAACCCCAATACTGAATCCTGCATGCCATACCAATGCATGGGCAGCCCTCCCAGCCCTGCATGGACACCCATCACTAAAGCATGCACAGCATAGGGAAACTAACAATCCCACAATACATCATCATACACAAACAAAGGTGACAGGACAACAGCAATGACAGACGGGAAGCCAAGGATGTACAATGTGTCACAGACATGAAGCATAATACATCACATACATCCCCTCAGGTGCCCCAGTCAATGTCAGCAGAGAGGAGGTGCCACGACTATCCAGTCCCCCAACGGAAGATGCCCCCAGTGATGACAGTAACTCTGGACTTCAGGATCTGGATCAACAACCTGGCCCATCAGGGAACACAGGACAGTCGGTCACTCCAGCCCACTCCCAGTCCACCCCAGAGCCTCCCTCCTCAGTATCCAACACCACAGCACCCACAGAGCGTACCCACACCTCTGTCCCCAGGACACGTCAATCAGCAGTGTGCCCACCTGTACAGGGACTTCAGTCCACACCTCGCCCCCAAGACAATCAGGGACCTGGGGTCAGTGACAGTGGAAACATCGTTCAGGGGACAGAGGCACAGGGCAACAGGGACACTGGGAGGACTGTTGTGTGCCAGGGGGAGGACAGGCCCAGGAGGCACTCATCGAGATCCTGGGAGCCTACCAAGATTCCCAGGACATGATGGGACAGATCCTTGACAAAGTGCAGGAGAACAGGCAGCTGTAGGGGGAACAGTATCAGGGGATCAGGGAGGACTTGCAGGCCATGAACACCACCTTGATCTCCATAGCAGGGGTGCTGGCAGACATGACTAACATCAAGAGGGAAGCAACAGCACAGCAGCGGGCCTCTACAACTAGCCAGTCCATTGACCGGCCCTCCACTTCCGCTGCAGCTCGTGGGCAGGAGGCCCTGCCACAGGATCCACAGGCCACCAGCACCACTCCCCCTGCAGAAGGTGAACCACCCTGCAAATGTTCCCTGCGGCCTAGACAGAAGCCAGAGACACTTGCCAAGACCACCGCCAGGAAATGAGACTCTCCTGATGGTACCCCTTCGGTCCCACCCTGTCACCTTGTCCACTTTGAACTGCCTTTTCTCCCCTTTCTATGTCCCCCTGGACACTGGACCTGTACTACAAACAAACTGGAACAATACCCTGGACTTAACTCTACTATCACTCCATTCCATTGCACTTTTCCCTCAGTTTCAGAGCACTACAATAAACACCCTTAAACACAACTTGACTACTAGTATTTTATGTGTTGAAAATGTGCATTTATGGAACCAGTCACATCTAGTGCAAATGATCTGAACACTGTGAGAGCATAGAAATAATGACCTGTAGCTGTCTGTAGTCATCACAACAGGACACTGTTGTCATATCACCAACATCTGTAAAATGACAAGCCATAGGTGACATTAAGTTGGGAATGCAATGGAAGTTAATGCCATCATGCTACAGCCACACAGAAAACATTGATAGTCAGAGGAATGGTCAGTTGCCCTGTCTCACCTGTGTGTCATTAGAAGTACTGACGTATAACTGATTTTCTCTTGTCCTCATCCTCATCCTCTGCCTCCTCATCCACACCGTCCTCAGGGTCCACTGCTGCCACAGGGGCATCTCCAGTCTCCTCTTCCTGCAGAAAAGGTACATGCCATCTGAGGGCCAGGCTGTGCAACATGCAGAATGCCACTACTATCTGGCAGACCTTCCCAGGTGAATAGCACAGTGAATCACCTGTCGTATGGAGGCACTTAACCTGGCCTTCAGGAGCCCGAAGGTCCTCTCGATGATCCTTCTGGTTTGCCCGTTTGCCTCACTATAACATTCCTCAGCCCCTGTCCTGGCATTCCTCACAGGGTCAGCAGCCACGATAGGTTTGGGTAGCTGGTATTGAGAGACAACATTTAGCATCACACAATGCTATGGGGATGACACCTGAAGGCATACACTAACATACAGTGGGTGGGGACCCTGGCTCACCTATTAGCCACACCCTATGCCTCTGTAGTTGGGCAATTACATTTGGGATGCTGCTATTCCTCAGGACAAAGATGTCATGCACTCACCCAGGATACTTGGCAGTGACGTGGAAGATGTACTAGTCCGCCAAGCACACCATATGCACATTCATTGAGTAGAAACTCTTACGATTCTTGAACACATGTTCATTCTGGTGGGGGAGACAAATGCTATATGTGTCCCGTCAATCACCCCAACAATATTGGGGATATGTCCCATTGCACAGAATCTGGCCTTCACATTGCCCAAATCTTCCATCTGGGGAAGCTATGTAGCTGCACATGTGTTTCACCAGGGTAGACAAAACTCTTGCCAGAATGATTGAAAACATTGGCTGTGACATTCCTGCTGCCAAGCCCACTGTCACTTGGAAAGAACCAGTGCCAGGAAATGAAGCACTGATAACACTTGCACAAGAGGGGGATCCCAGTCGGATGACAGATAGCTGAGATCAGGTCAGGCTCCAATTGGGCACACAGCTCTGTGTTTGTGGCCCTGTCCAGTCTATAGGTGAGTATAATATGCCTGTGCTCCAGTGTAGCCAAGTCCACAAGGGTCTGTACTCGGGATGTTGTCTCCTCCTCCTATTCATCCGCAGCGGTAGGTATCTAAGGGACACAAGAGCGAGTAGGCTGTCACAATTTGAACAATGGAACCACCACCTCAGTGTACATAGTGCATTTATGTGATGGAACAATGGGAATGATGAGGTATGTGCAAACCTAGGCAGTGACGCAGTTAAGGTTGATATGATCATTGTCCACCACCATGAAATGGCGACCGCCTGTCCTGTATGTAGGGACAGGTGGAAGTGAGGTAACTTCGCCAACGCTGGGCGTCATGGCAGAAGGCGGTCTTGCACCCCCATGCAATTTTTCATTGGATAATATGGGGCTCTATGGAGTACAGTGGCCAATGGGGATCAGCGCTGGTGGTGACGGTGTACACCGTCGTGGACATGACCACATTTTTCCATCAGATTCCTCACTTGTTTCCTGACCTTCAACAGGAGAACACCTACACTGAGTGTGCTGCTGAAATCTGTGTCTGGAACTTACCATGGCCTATGTGACCTGGGAAAGGGCCCCTGTCTTCACTGCAGAGGAGTTGAAGGGATTGGAGGATGGGGTCCTACCCCAGTATGGACTGCTGTATGGGCCTCCAGACAAAGAGGTGAGTACACCTTGGGCACGATGCATGTGTGAAGGATACATGGAGATGTGTGTACAAGCATCATATCATCGGGAGGGATGTCTTGTGGTGGTGCACATAGTGTGCACCGGGCGATGTGTGTGCCAATGGTGATGGAAACAAGATTGGTGGGCCATATGTGTGACAGGCTGGATTGTATGTCTAATGGTGTCCTGCTTTCTCTATTACCTCTGCAGGTCAGAGCCCACCAATTGGTCTATGGCAGGCAGAGAACCCACTGTCGGAAACGGTGGGAGGACCGGAGACACTGGGCATGGCAGACCTCGGAGGCCCATCTGGGGATATCCTCCCAAGAAGGAAGGGGTGCCTGTCTCAACCTGACCCCCTGATGGCCAGCATAGTGGCGGTGGCCTACCCAATGCTGGATGGGTGCTTGAGGGCATCACAGCAGCCACAAGGGGATGAGTACAGTGGGCGTTACAACTAAAATTGTTAGGTGGAATGGGATCTGGGTGGTGGTTGTGAGTTAGTGGATGCCCCTTAATGCCAGATCAGACATTGCAGTGTGATCCAGCTCAAAGGTAATGGGTGTATGGCAAATACAGGTAACCTAGCTTGTTAGCATTCCATGTCAGTCAGGGCTTTGTGGGTCCCAGGAGGGGTGCAGTTGGCAGTGTTTGGCCCTCATCTTGCCGTGGCATCTAACAAAATCAATGGCAGTGCAATGCATGCTACTCAATCCTGATCCCTGTGTGTGATGGTGCTGTGTATGCCAACTGTGGTGTTGGTGCAGTAATTGACCCAGTGTTTCCTTTCTCTCCCCCTTTTTTTGTCTGTCATCCTGTCCATGTGTCAATTAGCATCATCTGGCAGAGGAGCAGGGGCACTGGTGACAGAGGGAGCTGCATCCTACAGGACCCAGGAGGAAGAGTCCACCAATGCCAAGGGAACCAGTGGGACGGAGGGCAAGGAGAGCACCACAGCAGAGACAGGAGTTGACAACACAGACTCAGATACCTCCTACGATGGAATCTCCCCGGTGGTGGTGCACACGTATGTGACCACCCCAGCTTCAGGTACAGCCACCACCCCCCATACCAGCACCACTCTCCCAGTAGCCCCTCAGTGAGTTGCCCGTGCCCGCTCACCCAGGAGGGTGGGAATCTCCTTCGTCCCAGAAACCTCAGGCCCTGCCCCAGTGAGCCCCTCTGTCCTGAGTGAGGAGGCTATTGACCTCCTGAGATCCATTTCTGCAGGGCAGTCAACCATTGTGAAAGCCATCCAGGGGCTGGCATTCCAGATGCAGCAATGCAATGCATTCCTGGAGGGCATCCACAGTGGATTAGCAGCCCATCAGAGATCGATTCAGGCTCTGGCCTCCTCTCTGATGGCAGCCATTGTCCCTGTCCCTACTGTCCCCCCTCAACTACCCCTTCCCAGTCCCAGTCTCCTCAACCCCAACCCATCCCATGTACACATACAGACGAGCATGCACACAAGACAACACATATGAGTGGCACAGTCAAACACAGACACCACACTTCATCCCACAAGCACTCATGCAAATACCAGACAGTTGCAGACACCACCACATCCACTGCATTCCAATGTCTCCCCTCCTTCTCCTTGTCCACCTTCCTCCGAGTCATGTCCACACTCACACCTGCATGCACTGCATCAACAGCCACCACCAGCATCACCATACCACACTAGCAGACACCTCCACTACATCCATCCACGTGTCTCCAATGTCCTCTCCCACTCTGTCTGCCCCGCTCCTAAAGGACACAAATGCAAGCACTCAGACACCTAACAGCCATCTACCTCACATCAGCACACTGCCCATGCACCTGCCCCGAAGCCCAGCAGACATACACCTCCAACAACCACTCCCTCAACCTCCACTCCCATCCCTCCTCCCTCATCCCGCCCCATGTCCTTAAGAAGTTTTTCTTTGCCCAACTTGACCTCTTCCCTCCCCCCATCCTTCCTGTAAGACAGGGTTTCAATGATCCAGCCCAGCACCTCAGCCAAACAGTCCACGCGGACAGTGGAGGCACCTCCTAGTCATGGAGGCAAGGCAGTGAAGGATCCCACTCCACCAGCCAGGACGGGTAAGGATCCCACACCTCCTGCTGTGAAGGGGAAGGAGCCCTCAACTCCTGCCATGAAAGGGAAGGAGCCCACACCTCCTGCCATGAAGGGGAAGAAGCCCTCAACTCCTGCCAGGAAGGGTAAGGAGCCCACACCTCCTGCCATGAGGGGGAAGAAGCCCTCAACCCCCGCCAGGAAGGGTAAAGATCCCACACCTCCTGCCATGAAGGGAAAGAAGCCCTCGACTCCAGCAGAGGCTGTCAGGGTGACACCACCACCACCACCAGTGGTCACAGAGCCCTCACCGCCACCTGAGTCAGTGGAGTCCACCCCTCCTGCAGAGACTGCCCAGGAAGCACCTTCACCTGCTGAGACAGTGCAGCCCTTACCTCCAGCAGAGGCTGCCCAGGAGGCATCTTCACCTGCTGACACAGTACAGCACTCACAGCCAGCAGAGGCTGTCAGGGTGACACCAACACCACCAGTGGTCACTGAGCCCTCATCCACCAGCTGAGCCAGTGCAGCCCACTCCTCCTGCAGAGGCTGTCCAGGAGGCACCTTCACCTGCTGAGACAGTGCAGCCCTCACCTCCAGCGGAGGCTGCCCAGGAGGCACCTTCACCTCCTGAGACAGTGCAGCCCTCACCTCCAGATGAGACAGTGCAGCCCTAACCACCAGCAGAGGGCATGTAGGCCACTCTCCAGGGACTGCTGTACAAGCCTCCCCCAGAAGCAGTGGGCACATTCCCCACATGAGAGACTGTGACCTTGCACTCCCCAGCTGGGAGAAATGGGCATGAAGCCCGCTCCAGAACCAGTAAGCATGTTCCCGCATTCGGTTGAGGTGCCCCCCACCCGCCTGAGGAGCCTGCCCCTGCAGAGTTCTATCCAGATGATGTCAGAAGTTGAGTTGCGCCTTGGACTGTGCCCTGTGGCCATGTGGGCCGTTAGTACTTTGGACTGGGCATTGGCCCTTTGTGTACATTTGTACAAATCTATTTTTCATACAATTGGTTCATTTAGTGGCTGTTCACATCAAATACATTCTCATTACTGCCTTCTTGTTGTCCTTGCATTATTATGCAGTGTGTTGTGTGCCATTGTTTGACATCTGCAGCTGGTTGTGTGTATGGTGTGTGTGTGTGTGTGTGTAAGCTGTGTGTTGTGCGTGTATGTGTCACTCTCCTTTTCCTCCCTTCCTCCCTTGTGTTGTAGGTGGCTGCACTCACCGTCGTCATCTTCATTGGTGTTGGTGTTCCAGGTGGAGCATGGCGTAGATGAGCATGGGGATGACTTGCAATTCCGGTTCCATGGCGGCTTTCTCCTTCTCTGTGTCTCCAATGGTGAGTCTTTGGTCTTCTGTGTTCGGTTTCCGCCAGGCTTTTGATGGCGTTGGTACCACCCCAGAAATGGCGGTTTCCTGTGTGATGATATGGTGGGCGGTACTTTGTCTTCCGCTTGGCTGTTGATGGCTACAGCCGTGGCGAGTGTTGTTAATGCCCTGGCAGTTGGTGTGGTATATTGGCTGTCTATGGGAGTTTTTTACCACTATGGTCATAATTTGGCGGTAATCACCATCAGCCTGTTGTTGGTATTACCTGCACTTTAACAGTTATCACTAATGTCATAATGAGGGCCATAGTGCCCACATAATTTCTGAGTCATATGATTTCAGACCATATTTCCTTGATGTCGATTAGCCTTGGTAGACATAGATTGCAGACACCCACTAGGAGGCTTCAAAGTGAGGCATTGGTAGACTCAGTCTTTTTTTCAGAAATGGGAGCACATATAGAAGAATATTTAGAAGAAAATGAGGGCTCTGTGGAGGATGCAACTTTTATGTGGGATATATTCAAGAAGGTAAGGAGGGGTGTTTGTATAAAATTAGCCAATAGGGTTAAGAAAAGTAGCAACCACCAAACTTTGGAGAATGAAATTAAGTTATAAGAACTAGAAAACAATGCAAAATTCATGCCGTGGTGGCAGAATACCCTAAAAGTCCAGACAATGAAGGAATACAATGAATTGGTAGATAGATTCTGAGGGGCTCACTACAAAAAATTATGTAGCAGGCAGCACAAGGGGGTAGGTCAGGACAACTGTGAGGGAGTAGGCTCTTTCTAGCATGAATAACCTCATTTTTGCCTGTTTGTGAGTGTGTTTTTACTGTCTCACTGGGATCCTGCTAGCCAGGACCCCAGTGCCCATAGTTAAAACCCTATTTGTCAGTGTGTTTTGTCTGTCTCACTGGGACCCTGCTAGCCAGGATCCCAGTGCTCATAGTTTGTGGCCTATGTGTGTGTTGTCAGTATGCTTAACTGTGTCATGGAAGGTCTGCTAACCAGAACTCTAGTGCTTATGTTCTCTCTACTAACCAAATTTGTCACTATAGTCTATTGACTCCATATTCCAATTCTAATTGGCACACTGGACCCCTCTCTGAAGTCCCTAGTATATGGTACCTAGGTACCCAGGGCATTGGGGTTCCAGGAGATCCTTATGGGCTACAGCATTTATTTTGCCACCCATTAGGAGCTCAGACAAACCTTTCTTCAGGACTGTTACTGCAGCCTGAGAGAAATAGTGCACACACTATTTCACAACCATTTTCACTGCACTTAAGTAACTTATAAGTCACCTATATGTTTAACCTTCATTTACTGAAGGCTAGGTGCAAAGTTACTAAGTGTGAGGGCACGCTTGCATTAGCAAAGGAGCCCCTACATAGTTCAGGGCCAATTCCAGGGACTTTGTGAGTGTGGGAATACCATTACACGTATGCACTACATATATGTCAATACATATACGTAACTTCAAAATGGTAACTCCAAATATGGCCATCTGAGGTGTTTAAGATCATGGAATTGTCCCACGATTCCAAATCTGGCCAATCCCATGCACCCTGGGGCCTCCACCATGGACCCCCAGTACTGCCAAACCAACGCTCGGATGTTTCCACTGTAGCCCGCTGCTGACACCTCACAGACGGTTTGTGGCCTCCTAGGAACTGAGCAGCTTAATCCCAGGAAAGCAGAACAATGCATTTCCTTTGGGAGGAGGGTGTTACGCCCTCTCCCTTTGAAAAAAAGTGTTACAGGCTTGGGAGGGGTAGCCTCCTAGACCCTCTGGAAATGCTTTGAAGGGGACAGGTGGTGCCCTCATTGCATAAGCCAGTCTACACTGGTTCAGGGACCCCCAGTCTCTACTCTGGCACGCACCTGGACAAAGGAAAGGGGAGTGACGACTCCCCTATCCATTACCACCCCAAGGGGTGGTCCCCAGAGCTCCTCCAGAGTGTCACTGGCATTAACCATTTTGGATTCCAAGGTGTGGGGACCCTCTGGAGACTCCTAAGTGGCCAGTGCCAGCAGGTGACTTCAGAGACCCCTCCTGATAGGTGCATACCTGGGTAGGTAGCCAATCTCCCTCTCTGGGCTATTTAGGGACTCTCCTCTGGGTGTTTCCCCAGATGGAGCTTGTAAGACTCCTCCAGGAAAGGTCTGCATCATCTGCTTCAGCTTCTGACTGTCGTATCAACAACAGACTGCTCCAGGAACCACTGTAACTATCCAGGACAACTCCTGAGACCTGCAACTTCAGCTCCAGCCAGCATTTGCAACAGTTTCCAAGGTGTGCATGCTCTGAGGACTGCCTGTCTTCACCGTACACCAGAAGAACTGAAAGAATCTCCTGTGGAGTGATGAGTCACTTCCCTACTTCTGCACGCACCCTTCTGCGATAATGACTGGTACTCTGGGACTCCTCTCCTGACGATGCGCATGCTCCTTGGAACACAGGTGGTGGACTGAAGTGACCCAGACTGTCCAAAGGTCCAGCTGTCCCAATTTGGTGAAGGTAAGTGCTTGCCTACCCTTGCTGCGACAATACCCCTGTGCACCACGTCTTCTCCAGCTCCTTGTCTTCTGTGCACTTCTTCCAAGAATTCTTCATGCACAGTGTAGCACAGGTCCCCAGCACTCCATCCTGTGACGCATAGCTCCCTGAGTTGTTCTCCGGCGGCGTGTGACCTTCCAGTGTAGTGCTGCAATGACCGCACTTTGCATTTACTTTGTCCCCATGTTCTGGGACTCCTGTGGGTGCTTAATGCACAATGGGGTAACCCCAAAAAAATACAAAAAACAACAGGTTGTATAATTAACACACAAATGGTTATACAATTCAGTCCATGATGCAACCAGTATCTCTTCAAATTGATGAATTCAGTAAAATTTGACCAGTCCAAAGTTTATTGCGTATGAGTAATCAGCAATCCACAGAATATTGAATTCCAGGTTTCAAGCCAATTTCTGATTTCAAGCCTATTAAATTCCAGGTTTCAAGCCAATTTCTGATTTCAAGCCAACACGTGTTTCGTCTTTGGGAATAATTAACATCCCTATACGACTTCTTCAGGGCTAGAAATCACAAACAACACACATGAGTAATGACCAATATGCTCAATCATCATATTAACACCAAATTTGTGTTCAAAAATCCAAAGGAAGGTAGAAATTGAAGAGTGCACCCCAAAATTGGTAAAATAAGATTGAATAGAATGAGGCAATCCTCACGAAGAATCCACATACCAATGTCCTTACACTTTAAACAAATAGAGGAAACTTATGTGTAACAGATACGTGACCAAACATTAAGCCCTTGCTTAAATCAACAAACATGCAACCCACAGTGTTACACAAAAAGGAGGAAAAGAACCACAAAAAAACAGCAAACAATACATATATATTATAAAACACAATACCTTACAAATCCAATATCGTTCAAAACACTAAATAGTAGTGTCAGGGTAATCCAAGACCAACATATTATAATGTGGGATTTCTCCGAATGAAAATTCAAAAACACTGTCAATAAAAAAAGTAAATATCACTAGAAAGTAGGGGTACCACATGTTCACCCCCAAGTTACAGCAACTTATCATAATAAATATCCTCACCATATTAGGAGTAGCCTAGTACACATAAGTACCATAACCAAATAAATGTAAAAGCATTCATGCCTTTCATAATGATTATTAATCCTAACTATGTCTCCCGCAACAGTATTCATTAAACTATAGTAAGTTACGAACAAACAGGGTTACACGCCTGCATCCCCATAACCTCACTCACCGGTTATTATCACGTATTAGTGCCGAAAAACAGTCAACAGTGTCTCCGCATTCAGACGCTTAGCGAGTACGCTAGCGCCGCGTATCTAATCCCGGAAGTTATATGTACTTCCGGGTTGCTATCTCACAGTCTAGTGACAAGAGAATAAAAATAGAGAACGGACACGCGATCCGTTCGGCAAATACAAATACGTATAGCTAATGCATGCATCAATCGCAAATTATATCAAACAACCGCTAGTGCATAACAATTATATTAGTCCAGAACGGAAGTCAAGTACACATTTAAATTGGACCCAACTACACCAAATTGTCACATTATTCTAACTCTAAATGTACTAAGGAAACTCACGCTAGATCAAAGCTGTTGATTACCGCACCATACAATAGCAGGAGCACACAAAATAGAGAAAGATCATAGCGAGACCCCCACTATTATTTTGGTTAATGACGTTTGAGAATCTTGGCACAAAACTCGTATACACAGATAGGACATATTATATTAGAGAGGATTATATCCGGATATAACCTTCCAAGCACATATATCAGATTTACACAATTAATGAAATTAATGAATACATGGTGATACACATAAAATCTGAAATTAGTCCCCCCAAAAAAATTCCAATTCCCTATCTGTATTTAAACCAGTTTCTACAGCTCTAAGTCTCATGATCCATAGTGCTTCCTGTCTGCTTAAACGTAATTCCCTATTGCCGCCCCTTGGGTCACGGGGGATATATTCAAGTCCAAAAAATTCAAAACTTTTATAGGTTGGTTGTGCAACACCGGAAACCATATGTGCTACCAGGGGGTATCTCATATCTTCATTCTTGAGTGCCCGCATATGTTCTCCTATTCTAATTTTGAGTGGTCGTATAGTACTACCCACATAAATTTTAGAGCACTTGCAACATATTATATAGACAACAAAATTAGAATTGCAATCCATGGTAGAACGAATTGAGTATAATTTACCCTCATGAGAGCATTCTTTGAGCTTATCACAAGCCCAGCGACAGACTCCACATGAACCACTTTTAGAGAAGCCAACCCCTCTTTGGGATAACCAAGTTTTATTAGAGGAGATGGTGGTAAAGCTAGGACTTAAACAAGTTCTAAGGGTTTTACCTCTACGAAATGATGTCACTATTTGTCCTGATACAATATCCTTGAGTGATGCATCTTGCAAAAGTAAATTCCAGTGTTTAGTAATAAAAAAATTTAATATCAAGGACGCATCATTATGATCAGTAATGAGCCTCACTACATTAGATGCTAATACAGTCTCCTTACGTTCTTTAAGTTTTAATGTTACACTTCTGTCTAAATATTTTGCTTTATGTCGTGCTTTCTTTAGAATTTTTCTTGAGTAGCCACGAGTTGCAAATCTCATCTCCATGTCGTTTATTTGGGCCAAAAATTCATCGTCTATACTACAATTGCGTCGTGCTCTCAAGAACTCACCAAACGGGATTGATGCAACTTGATGTCTGGGATGAGCACTTTTGGCATGTAAGATGGAATTACAGGCAGTTGTTTTTCGAAACAGTCGACTGTGAATTTTGTGATCAACAATAAAAAGTTCAACATCTAAGAATTCAATCTTCACATCACTATATTGATATGTGAATCTAACATTCATATGGTTGGAGTTTATAAAATTGCAGAATTCAACAAGTTTTTCTTTACCACCAGTCCAAATCATTAGACAGTCGTCTATGTAGCGACCCCAGAAAAGAATAAACGTTTGCCAGGCAATATGTGTTAATATGATGATTGAGCATATTGGTCATTACTCATGTGTGTTGTTTGTGATTTCTAGCCCTGAAGAAGTCGTATAGGGATGTTAATTATTCCCAAAGACGAAACACGTGTTGGCTTGAAATCAGAAATTGGCTTGAAACCTGGAATTTAATAGGCTTGAAATCAGAAATTGGCTTGAAACCTGGAATTCAATATTCTGTGGATTGCTGATTACTCATACGCAATAAACTTTGGACTGGTCAAATTTTACTGAATTCATCAATTTGAAGAGATACTGGTTGCATCATGGACTGAATTGTATAACCATTTGTGTGTTAATTATACAACCTGTTGTTTTTTGTATTTTTTTGGGGTTACCCCATTGTGCATTATGTTTGGAATTTGAGGTTTCTGACCTCTGAGGGTTGGGTGTTTCCCCTGTGGGGCTCCCCGGTATTTACTCTATTTTACTGGTACCGTGAGCGCCATATTTCCTCGTATCACACCCCGTTCTTTCATTTCTGTATATCAAGAGGAGGCTGCTCAGGTGCAACTGATTAGTATAATTTATTTCTTGATTATGGATAGAAGTAAAGTAGCAGAAGAATTATTCGAAAATTTAGCAAAGGGAGGTATCTTTCATCATAGGTCTGATGGTAACCCACAAAAGGAAGGCCTCAGGAATAAATTCATAAAATTAGAGAGGATCAAGAAAAACGAATTATCTAAATGGTGGGATGGGACAACGTTAAAACAATATAAAAAACTTAATCATATCCCCCGAGGCCTACGGTCTCAGATATTTCCCACTTACGATGATTTGGATGAAGATTTACTGACATTATGGGAAAAGTAACTCACAGCTAGTTCTATGAAACTTATGGATATTTTGATAATTAACTCTGAGAGAAAGGTTAGTCAATTACAAACTGAAATTGGTATTTTAGAAAAGGAAATTGAATGTTTAAACCTCAGAGAAGCCACCGAGAAAAACTATAAAATTCTGGAAGAAATATTAATCAAACATCAAGAAGAAATAATGCAGAGAAAAGCACGTAAATTGAAGCGGGACGAGAGAGACTACTTGACAGGTAGAATCTTTACTTTCGCTAACAAATATGATCACCTGTTTCACAAGGGGGGGCACCCCAGTGGTTCAGGTGTGTCAAAATTTTCTGACTCAACCTCTATAAGTACTTCATTAACGAGTGATAGTGAAGTGAAGGATGGTGCCAGCACTTCGGCCCAAGCAACTCCAAGTGGGAATAATTTTTTAGTAGAACTGATGCGGATGAGGCGAGGCAGAAATGCTCCAAACAGAGAGTTGGCATATACATAAAAACCAGGAGAGGTAGGAGAGGTACAGGGCAATATCACAAAGGGGGTGGAAGGGGTCAAAACAAGATCCCGAGACAGAAAAGAGTAAACTTTGAGGATGACTCACCAATTAACATAGTCAATCTATCAAGTGTAGTGTTGACAACAGGCATAAAAAGTCTTTTGTCCAAAGGTCTTAATTACTGTCCTAGCAACTTTGGGGATCCATGTAGATCGAAAACTGATCTATTTAAGTTTGTACGTAAACTTAAACTCAAACCGCATTTTCAAAACAATTCAAGTAGGGTTATCTATTCTGAGGCTATTGATTCTTCCTATAGCACTTTATCTATTGAGGATGTCCATGACACAGCAGTCCTATTATCTTTAGCCGAACGAGATGAAGATCCTGATATTACATCGAGAATATTACAAGATCTAGATGTTGTCCCAAATAGAATGGTATCAAGTGGTCTTAAAATGAAATCAAGGTGGACTCCAAGGTCTTTAGTCTCTAACTCTTTAGACAAGTTTTTTGATGTGGTATGTCAAGATTACGACAACTATCTAGCTAAGAATAAATTTCAACATCCATCTAGTAATTTAGACACAGAAGAACTGGCTGCTTTACAAGAATTGAGACGTAATAAAGACATCCTTATAAGACCAGCAGACAAAGGTGGAAATGTGGTCATTATGAATAAGGTTGATTATGATAATGAAATTATGTCACAACTTAATGATGTGTCCTGCTACGAGAAGATTGCATATAATCCTATCCCTTGCCTTACACTTATGATTAATAAGAATCTAATGGTATGGCAACAGCAGGGGTTATTAAACAAAGATGAATACTCATATCTGAAGGTGCACCATCCACGATATCCATGTATATATACTTTACCTAAAATACATAAGGGGTTACCTTTCCCACCAGGAAGACCCATTGTTTCGGGTATACTTGGTCCCACGGAAAGGCTTTCAGAATATGTTGACTGTTTTTTGCAACCTTTGGTACATAATCTTCCCTCTTATATTCGAGATACCACACATATTCTGAGTATTTTAAGTGATGTGGAGTGGGATAGTAACATGCTTTTGGTGACTTTAGATGTTGTATCACTGTACACGTGCATTAATCATGATTTAGGCCTAGCAGCTTTGAAATATTTTCTCAACAAAAGATCAGCAGATCTCTGGGACCATACCAAGATGATATTAGATATGATCAATCTGATTACTAAGAATAATTTATTTTTGTTCAATAATATGTGGTTTCGACAAAAACAAGGTGTAGCCATGGTCTCCAAGTTCTCGCCATCCTATGCGAATTTATTTATGGGATGGTTTGAACACACATGGATTTGGGGTCCTGATGCTGTTGCCTGGCAAACGTTTATTCTTTTCTGGGGTCGCTACATAGACGACTGTCTAATGATTTGGACTGGTGGTAAAGAAAAACTTGTTGAATTCTGCAATTTTATAAACTCCAACCATATGAATGTTAGATTCACATATCAATATAGTGATGTGAAGATTGAATTCTTAGATGTTGAACTTTTTATTGTTGATCACAAAATTCACAGTCGACTGTTTCGAAAAACAACTGCCTGTAATTCCATCTTACATGCCAAAAGTGCTCATCCCAGACATCAAGTTGCATCAATCCCGTTTGGTGAGTTCTTGAGAGCACAACGCAATTGTAGTATAGACGATGAATTTTTGGCCCAAATAAACGACATGGAGATGAGATTTGCAACTCGTGGCTACTCAAGAAAAATTCTAAAGAAAGCACGACATAAAGCAAAATATTTAGACAGAAGTGTAACATTAAAACTTAAAGAACGTAAGGAGACTGTATTAGCATCTAATGTAGTGAGGCTTATTACTGATCATAATGATGCGTCCTTGATATTAAATTTTTTTATTACTAAACACTGGAATTTACTTTTGCAAGATGCATCACTCAAGGATATTGTATCAGGACAAATAGTGACATCATTTCGTAGAGGTAAAACCCTTAGAACTTGTTTAAGTCCTAGCTTTACCAGCATCTCCTCTAATAAAACTTGGTTATCCCAAAGAGGGGTTGGCTTCTCTAAATGTGGTTCATGTGGAGTCTGTCGCTGGGCTTGTGATAAGCTCAAAAAATGCTCTCATGAGGGTAAATTATACTCAATTCGTTCTACCATGGATTGCAATTCTAATTTTGTTGTCTATATAATAGGTTGCAAGTGCTCTAAAATTTATGTGGGTAGTACTATACGACCACTCAAAATTAGAATAGGAGAACATATGCGGGCACTCACGAATGAAGATATGAGATACCCCCTGGTAGCACATATGGTTTCCTGTGTTGCACAACCAACCTATAAAAGTTTTGAATTTTTTGGACTTGAATATATCCCCCGTGACCCAAGGGGCGGCAATAGGGAATTACGTTTACGCAGACAGGAAGCATTATGGATCATGAGACTTAGAGCTGTAGGAACTGGTTTAAATACAGATAGGGAATTGGAAAAAATTTTGGGGGGACTAATTTCAGATTTTATGTGTATCACCATGTATTCATTAATTTCATTAATTGTGTAAATCTGATATATGTGCTTGGAAGGTTATATCCGGATATAATCCTCTCTAATATAATATGTCCTATCTGTGTATACGAGTTTTGTGCCAAGATTCTCAAACGTCATTAACCAAAATAATAGTGGGGGTCTCGCTATGATCTTTCTCTATTTTGTGTGCTCCTGCTATTGTATGGTGCGGTAATCAACAGCTTTGATCTAGCGTGAGTTTCCTTAGTACATTTAGAGTTAGAATAATGTGACAATTTGATGTAGTTGGGTCCAATTTAAATGTGTACTTGACTTCCGTTCTGGACTAATATAATTGTTATGCACTAGCGGTTGTTTGATATAATTTGCAATTGATATATGCATTAGCTATACGTATTTGTATTTGCCGAACGGATCGCGTGTCCGTTCTCTATTTTTATTCTCTTGTCACTAGACTGTGAGATAGCAACCCGGAAGTCCATATAACTTCCAGGATTAGATACGCGGCGCTAGCGTACTCGCTAAGCGTCTGAATGCGGAGACACTGCTGACTGTTTTTTGGCACTAATACGTGATAATAACCGATGAGTGAGGTTATGGGGATGCAGGCGTGTAACCCTGTTTGTTCGTAACTTACTATAGTTTAATGAATACTGTTGTGGGAGACATAGCTAGGATTAATAATCATTATGAAAGGCATGAATGCTTTTACATTTATTTGGTTATGGTACTTATGTGTTCTAGGCTACTCCTAATATGGTGAGGATATTTATTATGATAAGTTGCTGTAACTTGGGGGTGAACATGTGGTACCCCTACTTTCTAGTGATATTTACTTTTTTTATTGACAGTGTTTTTGAATTTTCATTCGGAGAAATCCCACATTATAATATGTTGGTCTTGGATTACCCTGACACTACTATTTAGTGTTTTGAACGATATTGGATTTGTAAGGTATTGTGTTTTATAATATATATGTATTGTTTGCTGTTTTTTTGTGGTTCTTTTCCTCCTTTTTGTGTAACACTGTGGGTTACATGTTTGTTGATTTAAGCAAGGGCTTAATGTTTGGTCACGTATCTGTTACACATAAGTTTCCTCTATTTGTTTAAAGTGTAAGGACATTGGTATGTGGATTCTTCGTGAGGATTGCCTCATTCTATTCAATCTTATTTTACCAATTTTGGGGTGCACTCTTCAATTTCTACCTTCCTTTGGATTTTTTAACACAAATTTGGTGTTAATATGACGATTGAGCATATTGGTCATTACTCATGTGTGTTGTTTGTGATTTCTAGCCCTGAAGAAGTCGTATAGGGATGTTAATTATTCCCAAAGACGAAACACGTGTTGGCTTGAAATCAGAAATTGGCTTGAAACCTGGAATTTAATAGGCTTGAAATCAGAAATTGGCTTGAAACCTGGAATTCAATATTCTGTGGATTGCTGATTACTCATACGCAATAAACTTTGGACTGGTCAAATTTTACTGAATTCATCAATTTGAAGAGATACTGGTTGCATCATGGACTGAATTGTATAACCATTTGTGTGTTAATTATACAACCTGTTGTTTTTTGTATTTTTTTGGGGTTACCCCATTGTGCATTATGTTTGGAATTTGGAGGTTTTCTGACCTCTGAGGGTTGGGTGTTTCCCCTGTGGGGCTCCCCGGTATTTACTCTATTTTACTGGTACCGTGAGCGCCATATTTCCTCGTATCACACCCCGTTCTTTCATTCCTGTGGGTGCTGCCTGGTCTTCTGAGGGCTCGTTGAAGTGCTGAGAGCCCCCTCTGTCTCCTCAGTCCGCCAGGTCCCTCCTGGGTCTAAGCAGCTCCTCTTTGATTTATATTGTATATATTTCCTGCAAATGAAGGGAGCCAGCGCATGATACTGCTGCTGTGGTATGTACATATGTACATATGTACATACCACAGCAGCGGTATCATGCGCTGGCTCCCTTCATTTATATCGTATATATTTCCTTTCTCTCGGATTCTGGATGAGTACAGGCTGGGTCCCATTAGACCTACATATCAGGGTTTTTTTGCATTACGGATACACATCACAGTACATTTCCTCAACTTTGGAAACCTACCCTTTCCTGCTTCACAAGGGCCTACTGTACATATCACTGGACTAGTCAACAAACTTTGATATAATACTACAAGCGAGGCTTAACAGAAGTACTTTCTATACTGGTCTTCCTCAACCTTAGCATTTGAGCCTTGAAAAAGTCCGTGAGGACGAAACACGTGTTGGCTGTTTCTGAACTTTCACATGCCTTCATATGGATATGAAATATCTTTGAGCATTATTTTGTCTTCTCCAACACAAGGGATTAAAATATTTTATGCAACTGTACGCATCTTGGACTTATTATTTTTGGAGTGCCCTGGTTGCTCTTTTGTTATTACACCAATATCTTGTCGACTCAGATACGACCTCTCCCCAAGAACTAGGGAAGAAGGCAGACAAATGGTTCAGAACAAGGGTGAGCAGAAAAGCTCATACAGGGAGTGGCAAGGACAGCAAGAAAAAGGATGGTAAATCACATGACAAGGATGGGGACAAAGATAAAAAATCATCAGAGTCTTCATCAGGCCCACACAAATCCTCTGGGTATGGTGTGTCCAAATCCTCTTCTAATCATCAGAAAAAGCCTTGGTGTTATTTGTGTAAGAACAAAGTCCATTGGGCAGGTGACCCCACTTGTCCCAAGAGCAATACCAAGCCACCACCTCAACCCCTACTGTTTACACTAGTGCCCATATTAATAGCAGTGGTGGTGGGACAAACTCTACAAATAGCTAGACAAAGGGTGTAGCTGGGCTCACTTTTGGTAATGTAGTGGGGATTGGTCTAGTTAGGGAGACCACTGAGGCTGTTTTAGTCTCTGGTGGTGGCACCTTAGTTGCTTGTCCCCTTAATATTGATAAGTACAAGCAACTACCCCTAATAAATGGTGTTCAGGTTGTGGCCTAGAGGGACACAAGTTCCATTGTCACTATGGTGATGGAGAAACTGGTTGCCCCGGAGCAACACCTACTTGGTCATCATTACCAAGTTACTGATGCATAGAACAACACTCTTAGCCACCCCATGGCTGTTGTGAATCTCAAATGGGGGGGTTACTGGTCCTAAAAAGGTTGTGGTATCCACTGACTTACCTGTAGAGGGTCTATTGGGCAATGATCTGGAAACTTCAGCTTGGGCTGAAGTGGAGTTGGAGGCCCATGCAGCCATGCTGGGCAATCCAGGGCATTTGCTTTTACCAGGGCTCAGGCCAAGAAGCAAAGAGGACAAGGAAACCTGGATCCTGGAACAATGGACCAAGTGTTCCAATAAACTTGGGGTAGAAAGGGCAAACCCATGTCCACTATCCCTCCCCTTTTGATGAGTAGGAGTTAATCCCTGTGTAGAACCTACACCAGAGGAGCTTCAAGCTGACACAACTGAGATCTTGGGTGCAAGGGGGCCTGCCAGCAGACCTGTCCCACACTAGAGTGTCTAAGACAGCAAGCTGTCAAACAGCAAAATGGGGATATCAGTCACTCACACAGAGTTTACTGGGAGAACAATCTCATTTATACTGAGGCAAGGGACCCTAAACCTGGTGCTACCAGGAGACTGGCCATTCCCTCCTTGCAGTATAGAGAATTCCCCCTAACTCTGTCACATGATATTCCCTTGGCTGGACATCTGGGGCAAGGCAAAACCTGGGACAGACTTGTCCCTTACTTTCATTGGCCTCATATGTCAGAAGACTCGAAAGAGTTTTGTCGCTCTTGTGTGACTTGCCAAGCCAGTGGCAAGACTGGTGGCACCCAAAAGGCCCCCTTAATCCCACTACCAGTGGTTGGGGTGCCTTTTGAAAGGGTAGTGGTTGACATTGTTGGCCCCCTTGACCCTCCAACTGCTTCTGGTAAAAGGATCATCTTGGTGGTAGTGGACTATGCCACAAGATATCCTTAAGCCATCCCCTTAAGGACCACTACAGCACCTGCAGTGGCAAAGTCCCTCCCAGGAATATTTTCCGGGATGGGCTTCCCTAAAGAGATAGTATCAGACAGGGGTAGTAACTTCATGTCTGTATACTTGAAAGCTATATAGAAGGACTGTGGTGTAACCTACAAATTCACCACACCCTATCATCTACAAACAAATGGACTGGTTGAGAGATTTAACAAAACTCATAATCATGGGACTCTCTGAAAAACTCAGAAGGAGATGGGATGTCCTCCTGCCATGCCTCCTTTTTGCCTACAGGGAGGTACCCCAGAAAGGAATGGCTCCAGCCCCTTTAAACTCCTCTTTGGTCACCCTTTTAGGGGACGCGTTGCTCTTGTGAAAGATGGGTGGGAGCAACCATCAAAGCCCCGTAAACAAGACTTTGTGGACTATGTACTTGGCCTAAGATCAAGGATGGCTGAGTATATGAAGAAGACCACTAAGAACCTTCAGGCTAGCCAAGAGCTTCAAAAGAATTGGTATGACCAGAAGGCTGTCCTGACTGAGTCCCACCCAGGACAGAAGGTGTGGGTTTTGGAGCCTCTGGCACCAGGAGCATTCCAGGACAAATGGAGTGGACCTCATCTCATTGTGGATAAATTAGATGAGGTCACCTATTTGGTAGACCTTGGCACTGCCAGAAGTCCCCTTAGGGTACTTCATGTCAACCACCTTAAACCTTACTATGATAGGGCAGATGTAACCCTACTCCTGGCCTCAGATGAGGGGCAGGAGGAAGAGAGTGACCCCCTCCCTAACCCTTTCTCCAACACTGAAGCTAATGGCTTAGTGGAAGGAGTTTTGCTTGCAGATTGCCTCACAGCAGAGCAGAGGGAGGACTGAAAGAACTTACTAGGCCATTTGTCTGACCTCTTTTGACTCACACCTCACACCTTGTACTACTACTTGGTTTGAACATACCATAGATACTGGAGACAGTTTACCTGTCAAAAGTAAGATTTATAGGCAGCCTGAGGTGCAGAAAATGTTGGACCAAGGGGTTATTGAGCACTCAGACAACCCCTGGGCTAGCCCAGTGGTGCTTGTCCCCAAACCTCATAGCAAAGAAGGAAAGAAAGAAATGTGTTTTTGTGTGGACTATTGAGGGCTCAATGCTGTAACTAAAACATATGTTCACCCTATACCCAGGGCAGATGAGCTCATAGATACACTGGCCCCTTCCAAGTATCCAAGCACCTTTGATTTGCCTGCAGGATATTGTCAGATCAAGTTTTCAGAGGATTCTAAGCCAAAAACTGCATTTTCAACCATTGGAGGGCATTATCAGTTTACAGTTATGCCCTTTGGTTTGAAAAATGCACCTGACACTTTCAAGAGGCTGGTGAACACAGTCCTCCAAGGCCTGAAAGCTTTAGTGCAGCATTCTTAGATGAAATTGCTGTATTTACCTCCACCTGGGATGACCACCTGGTCCACCTGTGGAAAGTTTTGGAGGCCCTGAAAAAGGCAGGCCTCACTATCAAGGCTTCAAAATGCCAGATAGTGCAGGGGAAAGTGGTTTATCTGGGCCACCTGGTAGGTGGAAAACAGATTGAACCACTACAGGGGAAGATCCAGACAATTTTAGACTGGGCTCCCCCTACTACCCAGACTCAGGTCAGTGCCTTTCTTTGTCTCACTGGTTATTACAGGAGGTTCATTAAGAACTATGGCTCCATTGTTGCCCCTCTTAATGACCTCACTGCTAAAAAGATTTCTACAAAGGTATTGTGAACAGCCAGATGTCAAGGAGCTTTTGAGGAGCTTAAGCAGGCTATGTGTACTTCACCTGTCCTTAAAAGCCCCCCAAATTACTCTAAAAAATTAATTGTCCACGCAGATGCATCTGAACTGGGGGTTGGGGCAGTGCTATTACAACTGAACTCAGAGGGCCAGGATCAACCTGTTGATTTTATCAGTAGGAGTTTGACCCCTAGATAAAAGTGTTGGTCAGCCATAGAGAGGCAGGCCTTTGCTGTGGTCTGGGCCCTGAAGAAGTTGAGACCATACTTAGTTGGCACTCACTTCATTGTTCAGGCAGACCGCAAACCACTCTTATGGTTAAAACAGATGAAAGGAGAAACCCCTAAATTGTTGAGGTGGTTCATTTTCCTACACGGAATGGACTTTACAGTGGAACATAGACCTGGAAGTAACTACTCCAATGCAGATGGACTCTCCAGTTATTTCCACTTAGACAATGAAGACTCATCTGGGCAAGGTTGGCCTCATTGTCCCTCGTTTGTATTGGGGGGTTGTGTAGGAAAATACTATCTTTCTTGGCATGTTACCCCCAATTTCTGCCTGGTTGTCAGTATGTTTTGCCTGTCTCACTGGGATGCTCCTAGCCTGGACCCCAGTGCTCTGCGTTTGTGGGCTATGTGTATGTTGTTAGTATACTTAACTGTGTCACTGAAGTTCTGCTAACCAGGTATAAGGTGTGAGTACTTTAGGTACCCATTACAAACCAGGCCAGCCTCCTACAGTGGCAACAATGGAAGAAACATCGATCTAGGAGCTACAAGAACTTGACAAACGATGGACAATGTTAACATTCTTAAAAATGTAAAGTTATTTCAAGATGGCCAGATATTGTTATTTATTCTCTCTTTATTAGACAGCAACCAATTTACCAAGCAAGGTGTTTGGAACTGGGGTGGGCCAAGCTTGTGAAGTTCTACTCCTTGCAATTCTGTGGCATTATCTAAAAACTCTGTGAAATTCCATGGAGATCTGTGTGCGGAACAATGCCGCACAGTCCTATGGACACACTTCCCTTCACCAACTGCCCTCCTTCACAGTCTTGTTACAGATGGCCAAGCACACCCCATGTCTTGCAACAGCCTTGCAATTGCTTCTTTTGCACTTGCAAACAGCTCAGACTCCCCTTCTTAAGGGCTCTGCACTAGCAATAGCAAACCAGCTCACCACCAGCAGCCAGGCATTTTCTCAAAGTGCCTAGCCTTGCTTCCCTCGGGGCTCTAAGGCACTCTCTCATGCCACACACATCTCTATGTGGCTGCTGGACTACCACTCAGCAGCTCATGCTCACGCGGTCTCCAGCTCTCCCTCCTGGCCTCAGCACTGCAGCCCATTACACCACTTCCTTTCTCAGGGAGTCTGGGGAGACAGGTTCTTTTCCATGGAGCTCTGACTGCAAGTTTCCTTTTTTCCAAGCACACATTCCCCTCATTTGCAAATGATGACCAGGCCCCTTGCCCCCCCACATGTGCACATAGAAGAGACAAGAGTCTGAGTGCTGTCTGGGTCCATTGGCTGCCAGTGGCCTGATCTCTGCCACCCCATGCCCCTGCTTCTGGGCTGCTGAGGACAGTGAAAGAAGGGAGGACCGGAAACGGAGCTGATGCCGGTGGAGCCTCTCAGCAGCAGCTTGCAACAGCAGCTCAACGCCGACTGGCAGGGAGCAAAGCTTTAGGCAGAGAAACCCTTGGCTGTCGTAGTACAAATGGTGTCTTTATTTTGGGCTGAGTGTAAAGTGCAGACCAGTTTTCAGTTTTCGTTTAGAAAGTCATGTGCTTCTTGCATTTAATTTTGATGTCATTGACGTTTTTTAATGTATTTTTGTCGGAAAGGAAAAAAGAGTAGAAGAAATAAAAAACAAAAAGTGAAATCAGTGAGGAAGTTTCGCAACTGAACTATGGAAGAGCACCATCTACTGTCAGAGAGATGCAACATGCCTACAGCACCTGGGTGGATGAGCAGAGAGATGATAGACAGCTTACCCTGGTTGATGGTTAGCACCATGCAGACTCAGAAGACCCCCAGGCAAAGAACAGCAGCAGTGCATCCCAGGCATCAGGAGGGCCATCTCTGCCTCTCGACTGGTCCTGCAGCCAGGTGGGAAAGAGCAGCCGCTACAAGAGAGTCTCTCCTGGAAACTGCACTTTCTGGGTCCCATGGAGTGTTTTTCTATTTTCCCCGCTACTTGCAGTCTGGGAGGTGTGTCCTGGGGCTGAAATATTGGACGCATCTAGTGCTGTCGCCCAGTGATGACATCACAGTTCTACACCTGAATCTGTCTCGTCACTCTTGCAAATCTAACATGGGTGGACTCAGTTGCTATGGGTTTGTTTTGAACTTTGGTTCTGAGTGGCTAAGGATGGGTGAGTGGCGCACTGGTGAACTCCGCTCTGCCTTTTTTTTCTGAACTCCACGCTACGCTTGGAGCGCAGAGTTCCAAAACTCTGTGAACTCCACCAGTGGAGCTGAGGTCACCTCCCTCTCTTAGTTCTCATGAATAAGTGGTTGCAGGCGAGCCATCTCCTAAAAAAACAGTCGAAAAAGAAGAAAGTGTAGATGTCAAACAACCAATGAACAGGAGGAATCATGACGAGGAAGGACTATAAATGAGGCGTGGGTAGTCTTCCTATCAGTCAGTAGTGCTTTAAGTAAATCATAGAATCATGCTTCAGAGGAGATTATAAAAGACAATGAAAGATATCTTTTGAGTGAGGTCCACAAAAACAGCACAGTACAATTAGTTTTTAATACAATTTCATAACACTTTAAAAAAAAAAATATGTTTTAAAACAATACATTTCATTCACAGGTACAACTAACTACACAAGGTGGAGGATCTAAATAAGAACACATGTTTTTTATTAAATATTTGTACAGGGGAAAATGATGTTGAAAACCATATTAGAAGTACAGACACATTACATATGTTATAAATAGAAACATGACAGAGTAATTCAAACGCATTTAGACTTTCACATGGTTTAATACTAACAAAACGTAAAAATCTCAGATTCATAAAGCATTTTTGTGATAAGTTGTTATTAGTTGCTAATTAAGGAAACATTTCCAAGAGTAAGGGATGCTTATTCACGGAAAAAATAAAGTTTAGTTAATGACAGGTAAGCCTTGACTTGTGTGGATCTGTGGTCCTGCAAACCAGACTTTTAATAAAATGGCAATAGACAGTGTCAACAAAAGGGCACGATGATATGTACTAGTTTATTAGATGTTGTGTAGGCATTCCCTAAATCAGGGGATTGAGGGGCATATTTATACTCCGTTTGCGCCGAAATTGCGTCGGTTTTTTTTACGCAATTTCGACGCAAAACTAACTCCATATTTATACTTTGGCGTTAGACGCGTCTAGCGCCAAAATCCATGGAGTTAGCGTCATTTTTTAGCGTGGACACCTACTTTGCGTTAATTATATGCAAGGTAGGCGTTCCCGTCTAAAAAATCGACTCCGAGGCATGTGCGTCGGATTTATACTCCCGGGCAAAAATCACGCCCGGGAGTGGGCGGGTCCAAAAAAATGACGTACGGCCGCTTTTGCGCCGTTTTTTAGCGCCTGCAAAAGGCAGGCGTTAAGGGACCTGTGGGCTCTGAAGGAGCCCAGAGGTGCCCTCCCATGCCCCCAGGGACACCCCCTGTCACCCATGCCCACCCCAGGAGGACACCCAAGGCTGGAGGGACCCATCCCAGGGACATTTAGGTAAGTTCAGGTAAGTGTTTTTTTGTTTTTTTTTGTGGCATAGGGGGGCATGGTTTGTGCCCCCTCAACATGCCACTATGCCCAATGACCATGCCCAGGGGACAGGAGTCCCCTGGGCATGGCCATTGGGCAAGGGGGCATGACTCCTGTCTTTGCTAAGACAGGAGTAATTTCTATGGGGGTTGGGAGTGAAAAAAAATGGCGCAAATCGGGTTGAGGCGAAAAAATTGCCTCAACCTGACTTGCCCCATTTCTTGACGCCCAAGCCCCATATCCCCCTACGCCGGCGCTGCCTGGTGTACGTTGTTTTTTTTAACGCACACCAGACGGCGCTGGCGGCTAACGCCGGCTAACGTCATTCAATAAATACGGCGTCCGCATGGCGCTTCAGAATGGCGTTAGCCGGCGCTAATTTTTTTGACGCAAAACTGCGTTGGCGCAGTTTTGCGTCAAAAAGTATAAATATGGGCCTGAATCTGTTAGACCTCTGATCTATAAGCACTCTACTTACAGGGTGCAATTCAAGTTATAATAATTGGACAATTCTTGAGGAGATTATGCAGTGCCATGCCAGGGTGTAATAATTTTGTTATGTGTTGTACAACTTTCTAAGTTTCTATTAGGTCTGCTCCCTGCACGTGGATTGTTAGTGTGTGGGTGATACTGCTGATTTGTTCTGATTTGTTGTACAAGAGCAAATAATTATTCTTAAGTATTTGTATTTTAATACAAATTTGCTTCTTTTTTCTATGCACACCATCCATGTAATAGTCGTAGATCAGCATTTATTTTATTTTACATCATTTTGTATTATTTTACTTATGACTTTAGCACAGCACTAAAACTGCCAATCACTTTATTTCAGAGCAAGAGGATGGGAAACGAACTGGGCGAATATAGAACGGAGAATTCAATAAACGTTTAGTCCATATGCTTGACAGAAGCTTTACGTTTTCTAGCAGTTATACTGTTTGAAGGCTGCCTGGTGGTGAATAGGCAAAATAAGAGGATCCAGCCCATGCAAGTCCAGAGCTATCTTTAAATCGTGATAAAGCAGACTCCCTCTAAGCACAATCAAATCCTTTGCTCTTTCAAATACCCCTATCAGCTCCCCAAGCTGACTGCTGACAACAGGAAAATGGCGCAGGTATGTGCGGGTGGCAGGGAATTACAAACAGCGAAAAAAAGAGCCAGCCTCAAATCCTATTTTTACCTTGTTTGCAGATTTCAGACGAACATTGGATAGGGCGTGTATGTACTATATTCATGCATACTTCAGCGGAATGTGAAATGTGCGGAGTCCAGACAGATACAAATCAAGACAAAGAAGAACGATCAAATATATTCCATTCACACGTGATCCCAGGGCGTAAGGTGCTACAGTGCTTTGATGCTAAATAAAAGCCAATAAATATTTAATGAATATATCACAGTCACTCTTCAGTTCTATGCCGTACATTGCTTCCATCCACTCAGCTCTGTAAAATACACTGAATTTAGAAGCCGTTCATTCCAATAGTGCGAGGCTTTCATGTATCTGTGGAATCAGCTCGGAAATGTTCTCCCAGTAGACTTGACAAAAAGCATACCCATAAATAAGCTTCTTCCTAAGACAACGCGCCTCAGTAAAGCAGCTACTGAATGCACATAGCATTCATTATGCTTGGTCAAATCGATGCTCCCTGCTGGAACCATCCACATTAAAGTGCGTCCAAACGGGCCCCTGAATGCCACTGTTCTTGCAATCTTGAACAAATCAAACGTAAAATCAATGAACAAATATCAAACATGAAAGTCACTGAGCGCTCTGCACGGGGCCGCCTATTATACGCGCAGTGGATGGTCCCCTCTTCCAGCAGTCTATAAGTGGTTGCCATAGGTCGAAGTGATTATTTTCTGAATCACCTAAGTTCCACTTAAATGAAAAACAGGCTGTGCGTGTCATTGATTGACTCCATTTAGATTAAGACAGTACAAATAGTAATAATAATGAATTCAGCAACAAAGAAAGGGAAAGAGGCAAGAAGTTTGGAGGGAGACCACCCTAAGGCTGACAGGTCCAACAATCGAAATAATAATAATAATAATAATAATAATAATATAAATATCATGCTTTTATAAAGAAATAATACAGTTTTACTATTGGCACAAAAATGTCATGGTACTGGGAAAGAAGAAAGACTGACTAGGCCCTTCCAGGATTCGGACACTTCACCCAGAGGTGGAGCAGTGATGTCAGTATTGTTCAAACTGTGGGATCAGGAGAGATGCATTATAGGTTACTCGGGAGGCCACATTTAGATCACGAAGAGGGTCAGAAGCCAAATTCTGCCCTGCAAGTAATTCACATCTAAGGTGAGATATTTGTAGCAAGCACAGAGGAAGCAAAGATGTAATCTGCGATGTAACTTTAAGGTTGATCGATTAGGTAAACCGAATTGTGACAGGTTTCTACTTTAGGATGGTTCAAAAAGATCATTTTCAAAATAATTGCATAAAGTGTGTGTGGTATCAGATTTATAAGAAGCAACAACTGTTACATTAAATCCTGCCTTAGTTAAGTCATGGAAATAGCATCATGCATGCAGGTTTACTTGTTTAGGTAAATGAACAATGTCGATTTTCATACTACAGAAAAAAAACAATGTTTTAGCACTCAATAATATAACTACCCAACTTATTGGCATTTGGCATACTAAGAACTCAAGTTTTATTTACCCATGCAAGCTGTGTCAAGTTGGTCCCATTTTGCTATGTGCAGCAGGTACATCTATCTAGCAGGGATAGCTTCCCATTTGGGAAACAGACACCAACCCACCATGGATGTCAGTCTCATCAATGGTTTTCAACCACTAATGCAGTAAAAAAAACTATTGACTGTACTTTATCTGTAAAAGGTTGTAAATGCCAGGGCCCAGTGTTTTGCTCAGAAGCACACGGCAGATACTATTGAGTGTCAGGGTTTCAAATACCAAAATTGCGCACTCTTGATTCCACCTAATGCCTCGTTAATCCACCACCAGACAATCCCTGGCCCATCACCTCACTCTTGCAGGTTCTTTCCATCCATGCGTTTTCCTTTTACCCGTTTTTTCCACAGTTCTCTTTTTTGTTCTAACCCCATGTGTGTTTCTTTCTGTTGCTCTGAACAAAGATCTGTTAATGAAAAATAAGTGCTGCCCTCCAAAAGTGAGTGCCTGTGACAGCCACCTGCAACCACCAGCTCAAATTAAGCAACACATTTGATACATGTCACAGTGAATCAGATTAGGTGGGTGACAAGAAGCTTGTTTAAAAAATATTGAGTTGCATCAATATCATGTCAAAAATATCGACCATATAAAAATATCGAGACACATAACATCAGAGGTAGGCATACTGTTTTCTTTCAAACTAGAACTGTTTGTAATATTGTTTACTTGAATACAGTTGTATCATATAACATATATAAAGTTAATTTACTATATATCAGTTATATTAATTTTAGGTGTTACTGTTTAATTTTGATATTTTACATGTTATTGCATGTTGTAATGTTTAATGTGTAATTAACATATTTATGTTTTAATTCATAATTTATAATTTAGTAGCAGGTTGTTGGGTTTGATTGGGAATTGAGTAGTACATATTTCAAATGATAACCAGTTTTTTTCAATTTATTTTCTATGTTAATTAAATATGTAATCGGTACATCTTGACACTTGCATTTAATTCTTTTTTGTGATTTTTATGCATGGCTGTGCCATAAATATATATTTCCAATGTTTAAAAGATTACATTTTATCCACCTGAGGCCGGTCCTGATTCACTTGCAATTGTTAACTTCAGACCATATATATTTTTATATTGCTGTTTCTTTTTAAATGACAATTTATAAAAATAAAAAAAAGGTCTAAAATGGCAACTAATTGTTGTTTCTACTGCCTTTATGTGTTTTACTTCATCCTTTATGGTTGTTTTTCAACCAATAAAAATAATGATGATGATGATTTAATTGGTAGTTGATTATGTCTATCAATTGATTTACTGTTATGTAAATTATTGCATTTTTATTATTTGTCAATTTAGTTATAGGTGTATTTATTGGTACACTTTTAGAATGCATGTTACATTCATTATTAGTTTTAATTGTATTTGTTCATTTAATTACTATTTTAATGTTAGTATTGTTATATTTGAAGTGTATTTTATTTTGTTTTTGTTTGTAGATATTGGGAAGTAGGAAGGGAAGTGTATTTATTTTATTTTATTTATATTTTTATTCTTATTAATTAAAATATTTTTGTATAGTTTTGAATTCCATTTGACTCTACCTATTTATAAAGCATATAGGCCCTCATTACAACCCTGGCGGACAGTGGTAAAGCAGTGGTAATACCGCTAAAAGGCCGGTGAACAAAAAAAAATTGAATCACGACCATGGCGGAGACCGCCAACATGGACAGCCACTTTAACACTCCGACCACCACGGCGGTAGAAACAAACACAGCGGCGGTAACCGCCAACAGACAGGCGGAGGACAAAGTACTGCCTACCATATAACAACAGGCCTATCCGCCACCTTTTCCGGGGTGGAACCAACGCTATCAAAAGCACGGCGGAAACAGTACACAGAAGGGAATCCACTCACCTCTCGACACCTAACGAGGAACCAGGACGCCATGGAGCCCAAACTACACGTCCTGCCCATGCTGGTCCTCCTCCTGCTCTATCAGGAGCAGGACAGACGCCGTCGATGACCACAGTAAGTACTGCACCTACAACACAGGGGGGGAAGAGAGTGACAAACACACACAACACGCAATACCCCCACCCCAACCCTCACCCACAACACCATACACACAAATACATGCAGCAACATTACATATACATCCCCCACCCCCTGGAAGAGCGCAAGGACAAAATTAAATGATTGTAACAATTGTAATTATGAAAAATCTGATAGTGAAAGTTCAAAATTCAGCATATACAAATATGTACACCAACTACACAAGTCCGAATAGTGTACCAATTCTTGTCCGTGGACCACTGGTCCCAAAATGCATGGATGAAGCCCACACAAGATACCTGACTCGAAACGGAGAGAACACTGCAGGGGCATCAAATCGAAAATAAACAGGCACGTCAGGGGGAAGGGAATGGGGGCACCTCAGCCGGATGAATGCACAACGCCACTGCTGCACGAGGGGGCTCCATGCCCATTGCTGTATCCTGGGGAGTGCAAAGCCACAGTCTCTTAAGTCTTTCCAGTGGGTGGTTTGCCCACTGCTTTATCCTGGGGAGTGCAAAGCCACAGTCTCACAAGTCTTTACAGTGGGTGGTTTGCCCACTGCTTTATCCTGGGGAGTGCAAAGCCACAGTCTCTCAAGTCTTTCCAGTGGGTGGTTTGCCCACTGCTGTATCTTGAGGAGTGCAAAGCCACAGTCTCACAAGTCTTTACAGTGGGTGGTTTGCCCACTGCTTTATCCTGGCGGAGTGCAAAGCCACAGTCTCTCAAGTATTTCCAGTGGGTGGTTTGCCCACTGTTTTATCCTGGGGAGTGCAAAGCCATAGTCTCTTAAGTGGATAACAGTCTCCACTGGTTCTGGAGGGGGCATTGTGCCCAGAGTGCTTCATCCTGCCAAGGACTGAGGTAGTGGATGCCTTTCTCCACTGGTTCTGGAGGGAGCATTGTGCCTAGAGTGCTTCATCCTTCCAAGGACTGAGGTAGTGAATGTGACTCTCCACTGGTTCTGGAGCGGGCCTTGTGCCCAGAGTGCTTCATCCTGCCAAGGACTTAGGTAATGGATGCCTTTCTCCACTGGTTTTGGAGGGGGCGTTGTGCCCTGAGTGCTTCATCCTGCGAAGGACTGAGGCAGTGGATTTGATTCTCCACTGGTTCTGGAGGGGGCCTTATGCCCAGAGTGCTTCATCCTGCCAAGGACTGAGGTAGTGGATGCCTTTCTCCACTGGTTCTGGAGGGGGCATTGTGCCCAGAGTGCGTCATCCTGCCAAGGACTGAGGTAGTGGATGTGATTCTCCACTGGTTCTGGAGGGGGCATTTTGCCCAGAGTGCTTCATCCTGCCAAGGACTGAGGTAGCGGATGCCTTTCTCCACTGTTTCTGTAGGGGGCATTGTGCCCAGAGTGCTTCATCCTCCCAAGGACTGAGGTAGTGGATGTGATTCTCCACTGGTCCTGGAGGGGGCATTGTGCCCAGAGTGCTCCACATGCAGTGTGGCCGGTCCCATTCCCTCACCTGGGTGTGTGTACCACGAGATTGCCTAGGAACAGGTAGCATGATACGCCATGGAGGCAGAGACATACCCCACACTGCTGCAGCTTCGCCTTCCGCCTGCAGGTGCAAACAGTGATGGAAGTCATGGCTCATGGAAGTTGGGCAGTGTCCAGGAAATCTCCTCCAGCCTCGGGCGACTGACCACTGGGGATGGTAGCCATGTCAGCTGTGGTGCCACTGTCCGAGCACGTCGCGGGGCTGGTGGCGGTGCTTGCGACGGTGTCTGTGGTGGCGGTGGTGGTGCATGTGTCAGCACCTGTTGAGGGACACAGCAGGACGTCTCCTGCAGCCTCGGACGGCTGCCCACTGGGGAAGATGTTGGGACTGTTGCTGAGGCTGCAGACGTGCCGTGGTGGTGCAGGTGGCGGTGCTGGTGGCGGTGCAGGTGGCAGTGCTGGTGGCGGTGCAAGTGGCGGTGCAGGTGGCGGTGCAGGTGGCGGTGCTGGTGGCGGGGCAGGTGGCGGGGCAGGTTGCGGTGGCGGTGCTGGTGGCGATGCAGGTGGCAGTGCTGGTAGCGGTGCAGGTGGCGGTGCTGGTGACGGGGCAGGTGGCGGGGCAGGTGGCGATGTTCGTGGCCGTACAAGTTGGTGTAGTCGTGGACAGGACGGGTGACACTAGTCCTTCAGTCGGTGCCACCGTGCCCTGTCCTGACCTGCACTTCTGCTTTTGTCCCTTCCCCACCTTTGATGGTGCCACAGGTGTCTTGCCACTGTCCCCTTTTGTTTTGGCAGAGCCCTTGGTGGCTGGTAGGTGCGGCTTCTCCCTTCGGGATGTGGGCACCTTCTTCACCTTGGCAGGTGGCGGAATGTCCTTGCCCTCGCTACGTGGCACACTGGCAGCCCTGATGGGTGGCGCACTCGATTCGATGACCCCGCAGTGGCTGGCACCACTGTGCCTGGGGATTTGGTGGCTGAAGTGCTGGGCTGGGACCTGGAATGCCTGGCCCTAGGGGAAGGACGTGGGGGGGAGGTGAAGGGAAGAGGTCAAAGTTTGCCAGGAAAAGTTTTTTAGACACACTAGGACGGGAAGATGGAGGGGGTTTGGGAGTGGAGGAAGAGGTAGTGGTTGTAGGAGGTGTACGTTTGCTGAATTTGGGTGAAGGTGCATGGTCCGGAGGCTATTGTGAGGTGGATAGCTGTTGGGTGAGTGTGTGCCTGCGTTTGGGTACTTTGGGAGGAAGGCTCACAGACACACTGGGAGAGGACACTGGGGATGTGTGAATGGTAGTGGGGGTGGTGATTGCACGTGAGCGGTGTGTGGTGATGGGCGTGCTGGTGATGGAGGTAGTAGCTGAGGATGTAGTGCTTGCAGGTGTGAGTGGAGACGAGACAGGGAGGGAGGAGGAGGATGTGGAGGAGGGGGACACAGTGGAGGCAGTGAATGTTGCTGTGTCTGCATGGGTATGGTGCTTGTGTGAGTGCTTGTGGGATGTGTGGTGCTTATGTTTGCCATGTCCACTCTTGTGTGTTGATGAGTTTGCATGCTGGTCTGATGGTGTGCTTGGGATAGGCTGAGGTACAGGGGATTGGGTCTGGGTGGAGGAAGTTGGAGGGGAGAGGCTGGACACTGGGACAATGGCTGCCATCAGTGCTGAGGTCAGAGCCTGAAATGCTCTCTGTTGGGCCGCCTGCCCAGAATGAATGCCCTCCAGGTATGCATTTGTTTGTTGCAAATGCCTCTCAACACCCTGGATGGCATTCAAAATGGTGGATTGCCCAACAGTGAGGGATGTCAGGAGGTCAATAGCCTCCTCACTGAGGGCAGCAGGGCTGACTGGGGCAGGGTCTGAGGTGCCTGGGGTGAAGGAGATGCCCACCCTCCTGGGTGAGCGGGCACGGGACACACGCTGAGGGCTGCTGGGAGGGCGGTGCTGGTAGGGGGGTGGCGGCTGTACCTCTTGATGCGGTGGGTACAGAGGTGCCCGCCACCGCAAGGGAGCTCCCATCAGAGGAGGAGTCGCTGTCACTGGTGTATGCTCCTGTCCCCGTTGAGGAGCTCCCCTCGCCCTCCATCCCACTGGTGGCTTCAGACTCTGTTGCTTTACCCTCCAGGGCCAAGTGGGTTGCAGCTCCCTCCTGCTCCGGTGCCACTGCTCCTCTGCCAGATGATGCTATTGCACACAAGAACAAGGAGACAAAACAAAAAGGGGGGAAAGACAGAAGGAAATCATGTTCAGTGCATGCAACACCACTACCGTTGGGGGACACAATACACAGGGAGCAGCCCTCTGCACTAAGCCATGCACTAACAGTTCCTAGCAAATTTGCATGCCCATGGGGTACGAGCCCTAAGCCCAATTGCTAAACACCTGGAAGTCACAGGAGCCTGACTAGGTGTAGATGGCTATTACCACTAGTGGGGTTGGGGTGCCACAGAGCATGCCTAACAAGGGACCTTGCCTACTAAGTTTGCCCTGGCCTAGGGGAACCCACAGCCCACCTACCCCACCCAGACACCTCATAATGCACGCAGAGTCAGCTGAATCAGAGTGTACTCACCCCCTTTTGGCTGTTGTGATGCCCTCAAGTGCCCATCCAACTCCGGATAGGCCACCGCCAGGATCCAGTACACCAGGGGGGTCATGGTGCGATGGGCACCCCTTCCACATTGAGAGGCCATCCCCAGCTGGGCCTCCGCTGTCTTCTTGCCCCAGCGGCGCAGGTACTCCCATCTTTTACGGCAGTGGGTGCTCCGTCTGTGGTAGACCCCCATGGTCTGTATGTCCTCAGCGATGGCACAGCAAATACCCATCTTCTGGTGGGCGCTGACCTAGAGGAAAGGTACAGGAGGAAAGGAAATTACTCACCCGTCCGGACCGTCATACTCATTGCCCCCAGTTCCCACCCATGCCCTGACGCACATACACCCACCATCCTCACATGCATGTCTCAGCCCCCCCACATGTATCTTCCATCCACACCACTCAAAACAGGCATTGCCCACGCAGCATGCTCACAGTGTACTCACCTGTTTGTCTGGAGGACCGTACAGTTGCGTGTACTGGGGGAGGACCCCATCCACCAGTTTCTTCAACTCCTCCGAAGTGAAGGCAGGGGCCCTTTCCCCAGACACTGTAGCTATCGTCGCTTCCAGGCACAGGTCACAGCAGCACTTGCAGTGTAGGTCCTCTCCTGTTGAACTTCAGGTGTCAAGTGAGGGAACAGTAAGAAAATGGCGGTCACGTCTGCGGTGGTGCGTACCTCACCGCTGGCGTCCATCGTCATTGGCTTCTGGGACCCATAGGGCCCAATGTGAACCAATACTGAATTGCGCTGCGGTCTTCGACCGCCCACCACGGCGGTGTACAAGGCCAGTGCAGTTACCTCATTTCCCCTTGTCCCACCTTACAGGTCAGGCAGCCGCCATTTCGGGGGGCCACATGGGAGGGATAAAAACTGCATCACACCCCTCTAGGCTGGGAATACAGACAGATACCGGCACATTGCGATTTACCAACGTTCCAGCAAATAACACATTGTGATACCTCAGTGTTGGATGACCCTCTGCTTGCTGTTCTCCTCCATAGGGCACGTCTGCTGGGGCAGGTGATGAGATGGCGGCATCCTCCGGTGTACAGACCCCTGGTGGACCTGTCGACAATGGAAGAGAGACACATCATAATCACTTACAGACTTGATTGTGCAACAATCCCGAAACTGTGTGCCCAGTTGGAGCCAGACCTGATTTCAGCTATCAGCCATCCCACAGGAATCCCCCCTCTAGTGCAGGTTCTGTCTGTACTCCATTTTCTGGCCAGTGGGTCTTTTCAAACAACAGTGGCCATGGCATCAATCAATCAATCAATCACTGCATTTCTAAAGCGCGCTACATAACCGTGAGGGTTTCAAGGCCCTGGGGGTGGTGAGGGGGGGCCGCTACTGATCGAAGAGCCAGGTCTTGAGAAATCTTCTGAAGGCCAGCAGGTCCTGAGTCTGTCTTAGGTTGGTAGGGATAGTGTTCCAGGTCTTGACGGCGAGGTAGGAGAAGGATCTCCCATCGGTGGTGGTTTTCCGGATACAGGGAATTGTGGCGAGGGCGAGGTTGGCTGAGCGGAGGCTTCGGTGGGGGTGTGGAAGCTGAGTCAGTTGTTGAGGTATGTAGGTCCATTGTTGTGTAGTGCTTTGTGTGCATGGGTGAGGAGTTTGAAGGTGATCCTCTTGTTGACGGGGAGCCAGTGCAGGCCTCTTAGGTGGGGTGTGATGTGGCTGCGTCAGGGGACATCGAGGATTAGTCGTGCCGAGGCGTTCTGGATTCATTGTAGTCGTCTCAGGAGCTTGGTTGTTGTTCCTGAGTAGAGGGCGTTCCCGTAGTCGAGTCTGCTGGTGAAGAGGGCCTGGATTACGGTTTTCCTCGTGTCAGGGGGAATCCATTTGAAGATCCTGCGGAGCATCCGCAGGGTGTTGAAGCAGGACGCGGAGACGACGTTGACTTGCCTGGTCATGGAGAGGGTGGAGTCGAGGATGACCCCCAGGTTGCGAGCGTGGTCCGTGGGTTCCGGGGCTGTGCCTAGCGATGTGGGCCACCAAGAGTCGTCCCAGGCTGATGGGGTGGGTCTGAGAATGAGGACCTCCGTTTTGTCTGAGTTCAGCTTCAGTCTGCTGTCCTTCATCCAGTCGGCTATGGCCTTCATTCCTCTGTGGAGGTTGGCTTTGGCGGTGTGGGGGTCTTCAGTGAGGGATATGATCAGTTGGGTGTCATCGGCATAGGAGATTATGTTGAGGTTATGTTGTCGTGCGACGTGGGCGAGCGGTGCCATGTAGATATTGAACAACGTTGGGCTGAGGGAGGATCCCTGTGGGATGCCGCAGATGATCTTGGTGGTTTTTGAGCGGAAGGGTGGGAGGCGGACGCTCTGGGTTCTTCCGGAGAGGAAGGATGTGGTCCAGGCCAGGGCCTTCTCTTGAATTCCGGCGTCATGGAGGCGTGCTGATAGGGTGCGGTGGCAGACTGTGTCAAAGGCTGCTGATAGGTCCAGGAGGATGAGGGTGGCTGGTTCTCCTTTGTCCATCAGGATCCTGATGTTGTCAGTGGCGGCGATGAGTGCTGTGGTTGCTGCGAAAGCCGGATTGGTAAGGGTCCAGGATGTTGTTGTCTTCGAGGTAGCGGATTAGCTGTTTGTTGACAATCTTCTCTGTCACTTTTGCCGGGAACGAGAGCAGGGAGATGGGCCGGAAGTTCTTGAGGTCTTTGGGGTCTGCCTTGGGCTTCTTCAGAAGGGCGTTAATCTCGGCGTGCTTCCAGCTTTCCGGGAAGGTTGCTGTCTCGAAGGAACTGTTGATTGTTTTCCGGAGGTGGCACGCAATGGTTGTGCTGGCTTTGTTGAAGACGTGGTGAGGGCAGGGTCGGATGGGGATCCGGAGTGGATGGAGTTCATGGTTTTGATGGTGTCTTCGTCGCTGACATAGGACTAGGCGGTCAGGCGGCTGGTGCGGGTGGTGGTCGCAGGGGTGGTGGTCTCGGTGGTGGGTGCGGGGGTGTAGGAGTTGAAGCTGTCGTGGATGTCGGTGATCTTGCTGTGAAAGAAGGTGGCCAGGGAGTTGCACAGGTCTTGTGATGGTGGGATGTCGTTGGTGTTGGAGGTGGGGTTGGAGAGTTCTTTCACGATGCTGAAGAGCTCTTTGGTGTTGTGTGTGTTGTTGTCTAAGCGGTCCTTGAAGGCGGTCCTCTTGGCGGTCCTGCTGAGTTGGTGGTGTCTGCGGGTGGCGCTCTTGTGGGCTGTGTGGCTGTCTGGTGTTCGGTCGTGGAGCCATTTCTTCTCCAGTTTCCGACAGGTGCACTTGGAGATCCGGAGGTCTTCGGTGAACCAGGTGGCTTTCTTGTTGGTGTGGTTGGTTGTGGAGGTCTTGAGAGGGGCAAGGGTGTCGGTGCAGTCGTTGATCCACTGTTTGAGGTTAGTCGCAGCGGTGTCTGGGTCGGTGGGGTTGGCGGGTGGTCTCAGGGCGAGGGTGGTAGTCAGTTGGTCTTTGGTGATCTTTCCCCAGCAGCGGGGTGGTAGCTGTTGGGTGCGGTGGTGTGTGGTGGGTTTCCTGAAGGTGAAGTGGACGCATCTGTGGTCGGTCCAGTGGGGTTCAGTGGTGTGGCTGAAGGACACATGGGGGCTTGTAGAGAAGATGGGGTCCAGCGTGTGTCCAGCGGCGTGGGTGGGTGTTGTCACAAGCTGTTTGGGTCTGAGGTTGGCGAGGTTGTCGATCAGGGCGGTGGAGTTGGCGTCGTTGTTGTTCTCGAGGTGGAAGTTCAGGTCCCTGAGGAGGATGTAGTCTGTGGAGGCGAGGGCAGGGTGCTGACGAGGTCGGCGATGGTGTAGCTGAACTGTGGACGTGGTCCGGGTGGTCTGTAGACAAGTGTTCCTCTGAGGGTGGTGTTGGGGTTGGTGTGGATCTGGAAGTGCATGTGCTCGGTGGTGGTGAGGGTGTCGAGACTCGGAGGGTGTCCTTGTGGATGATGGCGATGCCCCCTCCCACTCCGTTGGTGCGGTCTCTGCGGGAGATCTTGTAGCCGTGTGGGATGGCTATGGCGATGTCTGGTACTGAGGTGGCGTTCAGCCAGGTCTCCGTCGGGAAGGCGACGACGGGGGTGGTTGTTTCTAGGAGGTCCCAGAGTTCGATGGCGTTCTTATGAGCGGAGCGGGTGTTGAGGAGGATGCAGTGCAGGTGGTTGGGTTCTCTGGTTGGTAGTTTGGTGGGCTGGATGCTGGTGAATCTGCAGTTCCGGCAGGCGAAGGGCCCTTGGGTGTGCTTCGTGGTGGCCCGGTAGCAGGGGTGGTCTCATCCAGTGTTGAGTGCGTGGAGGGTGCTGGAGTCGTAGTGTAGTCTGTCGTTGCGGGGTGTGGGGTCCAGGGGTCCTGGCGCTGGGCGCGGTCCAGGCGCGGACGGGCGTAGACGGGCTTGCCTTTGGTGCACCAGCTGCGGCGACCTCCATAAAAGGCGAAGTGGGAGGGAGGAGCACCTGGAAGGCGGGAGGGGGCGGCCAATGGGCGAGGGCACGGGAGACAGAAGATAAAAGGGGGCGGGCTGCAGGAAAGCAGCGGCGGGGAAGTGGGGGACGGGGGCACAGAGGGCAGTGGCGCAAAAGGAGCGCCTAGCAGAGAGACAAAGATGAGAGACAAAAAGCAAAAGCAGAATGCCAAAATATGAACAACAAGTTACAAGACAATTTAGGACAAAAAAAGATTAGCAGTACAACCAACAGTCACCAGGGGCGGTGAACCCTCGGCAGCAGCGGGAGTGAGACACGGGCACCCAGGAGGAGACGTGCGGCGTGGGGAGCGACCCGAGGTCAGGCCGCACTCACTGCGCGCGGCGACCCCCATAAGAGGCGAAGTGGGAGGGAGGAGCAGCTGGGCAGCTAATGGACGAGGGCACGGGAGACAGAAGGTAAAAGAGGGCGGGCTGCAGGGGAGCAGCAGCGGGAAGTGGGGGGTGAGGGGGCACAGAGGGCAGTGGCGCAAAGGGAGCGCCTAGCAGAGAGACAAAAATGAGAGTCAAAAAGCAAAAGCAGAATGCCAAAATATAAACAACAAGTTACAAGACAATTTGGGAGAAAAAAAGATTAACAGTACAACCAACAGTCACCAGGGGCGACGAATCCTCGGCAGCAGCGGGAGTGAGACACGGGCACCCAGGAGGAGCCGTGCATGTGGGGAGCGACCCGAGGTCAGGTCACACTCAATGCCGCGCAGCGACCTCCATAAGAGGCGAAGTGGGAGGGAGGAGCAGCTGGGAGGCGGGAGCGGGCCTGGCCAATGGGCGAGGGCACGGGAGACAGAAGGTAAAAGGGGGCGGGGCCGCAGGGGAGCAGCGGCGGGAAGTTGGGGGCGGGGGGCATAGAGGGCAGTGATGCAAAGGGAGCGCGTAGCAGAGAGACAAAAATGAGAGACAAAAAGCAAAAGCAGAATGCCAAAATATAAACAACAAGTTACAAGACAATTTGGGAGAAAAAAAGATTAGCAGCACAACCAACAGTCACCGGGGCGGGGAACCCTCGGCAGCAGCGGGAGTGAGACACGGGCACCCAGGAGGAGCCGTGCGGCATGGGGAGCGACCGGAGGACATCAGGGATCTCCCAGCCAATGTTCTCTAACATGTTGTCCAGAGTGTTATCTGCCCTGCTGAAACACATGCGCAGCTACACTGTTTTCCCTCAATTGGAGAATTTGCCCTCAGTGAAAGGTGACTTCTGTGCCCTGGGACATATCCCCAACATCATTGGTGCCATTCGATGAATGTGCAGATGGTGTGTTTGGCAGTCCAGTACATCTCTCATGTGAATGCCAAGTATCCTGGCTCAGTGCATGACGCTTACATTTTGAGGAATAGCAGCATCCCTTATGTGATGGGGCAACTCCTGAGGCACTGTGTGTAGCTAATAGGTAAGGCCAAGGTCCCAACACAGTTGACATAGGTTTATGGGTATGGGGTTGTCCCTCAGGGTTAGTGTGTGTCTAACAGTTGTCCCTCGACATTTGCAGGTGACTCTGGTTACCCCAACCTGTCATGGCTGCTGATCCCAGTGAGGAATCTCAGGACAGGGGCAGAGGAATGCTACAATGAGGCACATGGGTGTACTAGGAGGATTATAGAATGCACCTTCGGCATCCTGAAGGACAAATTCCGGTGCCTCCCTCTGACAGGTGGCTCCCTATACTACTCACGAAGAAGGTGTGCCAGATAATCGTGGCCTGCTGTATGCTGCACAACCTGGCTTTGCGATGCCCAGTGCCTTTTCTGCAGGCGGATGGGCCAGATGGTGGTCTTGTGGCAGCTGTGGAGCCTGTGGACAGTGAAGAAGAGGAGTCAGAAGAAGAAGATGTCGAAAACTGAAACAACATCATCATGCAATACTTCCAGTGAGACACAGGTAAGAAGATGTAACTGCTTCCCACATCTCACACTATTGTTGGAACTAGCATGAGTATGTCATTTTCACTCAGTGTATGGACCCTGACTTGTTACTTTGCCTTTCCATTTCACAGATCTGGGTCCCACGTTGTGCCCTCTGCTATGTTTACTGCTGCCCTACAGCTGTGTTATATTGGTATGTGAACAAGTACATTGACATTGCTATATTCCAGCAGTTTTGCAATTACAAATTTGTGAAAGCACAGACAGACTTCAGATTGTTTTGTGATTGAAGTGTGTTTATTTCTGTGCACATAAATGGAGGGGAGTGTGAAATGGGCTGAGGTGATGGTGGAGGAATGTCCATGGCAGAGTCCAGTCTATTTGTTTCACAGGTGCATTGTCCAATGGGGCATAGGAAGTGGAGCAATGGCAGTTTAAAGTGGACAGGGTGACAAAGTGGGACAGAAGGGTGACATTCAGGGGGATCTTATTTCCTGGAGGGGGTCTTGGCAATGTTCTCTGTCTTGTTCCTGGACCTCAGGGACCGTTTGCTGGGTAGTTCTCCATCTGCATGGGGTGGGGTGCCGGTGGCCTGTTGTTTCTGTTACAGTGCCTCCTGTCCACTAGCGCCGGCAGAGGTGGAGGGCTGTTCATCGTCCAAGCTAGTGTCAGGGGCCCGTTGGTGTGCCACTGTGTCCCTCCTGGTGTTGAGAAGGTATGCCAGCACCCCTGCAATGGTGCCCAGGGTGGTGTTGGTGGACTTCAAGTGCTCCCTGATCCCCAGGTAGTATTCCCCCTGCAGCCGCTGGATGTCCTGAAACTTGGCCAGTACCGTGCCCATGGTCTCCTGGGAATGGTGGTAAGCTTCCATGATGTTGGAGAGTGCCTCGTGGAGAGTGGGTTCCCTGGGCCTGTCCTCCCCCTGTTGCACAGCAGTTCTCCCAGCTTCCCTGTTGTCCTGTGCCTCTGTATCCTGAACTGTGTGCCCACTGCCACTGCCCCCAGGTCCCCGATCATCCTGTGTTAGTGGGGTTGCCTGGGTTCCCTGTAGTGGTAGACACACTGCTGATTGACGTGTCCTGGGAACGGAGGGATGGGCCCGCTGGGTGCTGTGGTGGTGTTTCCTGAGGGGGGAGGTTCAGGGGTGGTTTGTGACTGTGTCAGGGGAACCGACTGTCCCGAGGTCCCTGATGGGCCGGGCTGGTCATCTTGATCCAGGCGTGCAGAGCTGCTGTTGTCACTGTGGGTCTCTTCTGTGGAGGGACTGGATATGGCTGGCATCTCCTGTCCGGTGACGTTGGGTAGGGGTCCTGTTGGGTTGTAAATGCATTGTTATTGTATCTGTGTGTGCCATCTTGTGCAATGGGTGAGTGACCATCTACTCCTGTGCTTGCATTATTGCCGTGGCCCTTGTGTGATTGGTGATATTGGGGCATGAGTGAGTCTCTCTACTGGAAGAGCTTTGGTGATGGGTGTCCATGCATTGGTGTTACATGCAGGGCTTGATTTCAGGATGTGTGGGTTGTGTTAGTGGGGTATCTGTGAGTTGTTGGGGTGATGGGTGTGGGGGTGGGAGTATGTGATGGCATGCAGGTGGGGTGAGGGGATAAAGTAGTAAAGATTTGCCTTACCAGAGTCCAGTCTTCCTACTACTCCTGCAAGACCCTCAGGAGGCATGATCGCCAAGACTTGCTCCTCCCATGTTGTTAGTTGTGGGGGGGTGGAGGTGGGGGTCCACCGCCAGTCCTCTGTACTGCTCCCTGGTGTCTGGATACCACGGAACGCACCTTCCCCTGTAGGTCGTTCCACCCCTTCCTGATGTGATCCCGTGTTCTTGGATGCTGTCCCACTGCATTAACCCTGTCGACAATTCTGAGCCATAGCTCCATCTTCCTTGCAATGGATGTCTGCTGCACCTGTGATCCGAATAGCTGTGGCTCTACCCGGACGATTTCCTCCACCATGACCCTGAGCTACTCCTCAGAGAACCAGGGGTGTCTTTGAGGTGCCATGATGTGGTGTGGGTGATGTGTGAGGTGGTGTCTGTTGTGATGTGTGAGGGGATGTGTTGGTGTGTGTTGTTTGAGGTGCGTGGATGTTGTATGAGTGATGGTGTTGTGTGTCTGTGGATGCTGGTGTTGTATTAGGTAGTCTCTCTCTCTGGCCTTCTTTCTGAATTTTGGTTGTAAGGGTTTGTGGGTGAAGTGGCTGTGTGTTTTATAATGGATTGGGTGTGTGGGTGTGTGGGTGTGGTGTGTGTATGTGTATCAGGTGTGTGTATTTTGAATTGTCCAATGTGGTTGTGTTTTGTAAATGTGTGTGTATTTTGAGCACGGCGGTGTGTACCGCCAATGGATTACCGCCGTTGAAAGACCGCCGCGTTGATTCGTGGGTCATGATAGTGTGGGCGTATTCCTGTTGGTGTGATGGTGTAGGTTTTGGTATCACCAGTTTATCACTGACCTTTGGTGTGGCAGACTTGTGTGAGTGTCTGTATTGTGGCGGATTCCGAGCTGTGAGTCGTAATACCTGTAGAGGAATTCCGCTGCCGCAACAGTATGTTGGCGGTCTTCTGCACGGCGGAAAGCTGGATTTACCACCAGGGTTGTAATGAGGGCCATAACGTTTATTTTGAATATGTTTTAATAATGTTGTTAGATATTTAATTTTTTGTAAAGAAAGATTAGCACTGGAATGGTATATCTAAACCCTGCTAACACCAACACTTTCATGGCTTTTGCTGCTTTAAAGTAGGAACAGTAAATCTGAACCCTCCAAAGTTCTTCTGTTGATTAGATTGGAGTGAAAATAGTAAATTTAACTCCTACAAAGTCGGACACCTTCCCTACTGTTGCTCAGACTGGAGTGGGAATAGTAAATATAACCCCTTCAAACACTAACACTCACTCTACTATTGCTTACATTGGATTGAGAATAGTAAGTTTATACCCTTCAAACTCCAACACTTTGCATGATTTGGCTTACACAGGAGTCAGATTAGTAACTCTAGGCCCTACAATATCCAAGACTTTCCCTATAGTTGTTTAGGTTTGAGTGAGAATAGTAAATTTAGTCCCTTCAAATTTCACCACTTTCCATGATTTGTCTTGCATTGGAGTGGGAATAGCGGAGTGGGAATAGCAAATCTAATGCCTCCAAAGTCCAGCACTTTCCCTGATGTTGCTTACATGGAGAAGCACTATCTAACCTTTTCACATTCCAAAACTTTCCTTACTGTTGTTTAGCTTGGAGTGTGAATAGTAAATCTAACCCCTCCAAATGCTGACACTTTCCCTACTTTTGTTTACGTTGAAGAATTGTATGTTTACCTTGGGAATCTGGCCACCTAAGATTTATGTGTTCAGTAGCAGAACATATGGCCACCTGCTCCTTCCACAAGCACATGAACAATTTTGCAATTTTGGGAAAAGCAGGTGACCATAGCCATTTCTGATGTTAGTAGCGCTGGTCCACAAAGAGGTTGTTGTTAAGGCAAAAATCAATCACACCAGGAAAATTAGATTGTGATCATACAATGAAAGTGGTCTACCCTTAAAGAAAAGTGCACAGACTAATAGATCACGTTCATATTTTATACTGGTGTACAGTGTTGGTAAACCATTGATCCAAGCAAGTTTAATTTGCATGTGAATAAAAATAAAACACTTCTCAAAGTTGTGTAATTAGGGTTAATGTCTGGACAGAAAGATAGTCCTAGTTCCCAAAGGGAGTCTTTGCCTCTGGGATTGTGTGTCACAACAGTTTCATAACAATTCATTTATTCTCACAACTGGTATATTTCGTTCTGTTTTATCCTGTTTCTATTTTTCTAAATTGGTTTGGGATTCTATTGGTGCTGTGTTTTCACTTTATTCTTGTTTTTGTGCTGCATAAGTAGTTTACAAATTGCCTTTAAGTTAAGCCTAACTGCTTTTTGCCAAGTGTTTGTTTAGTGGTGTTTGTAGTTCACACTGAAAGGGGCTGTGTTCATTTGAGTAGGACTTCCACCCCTCTCAAATAATAAGCCAGTTTCTTACAGTTACACAGCATGCACCCAGGCTATGTGTCCATCTCTCTACTGATAGGTGGCCTTGTTAATGCCAAAAAAAGTGTGGCTGACAAAACTTTCTGTTTGGTAAGTGCCTTTACCGTAAGTGATTGTGGAGCAAATATACTGGACCAGCTCTGTAACCCCAAATCGAGTACATATGAAAAAACATAACATGTAAAATACTTAAAATGTTCTTATAATTACTAAAATATTAGGAATTAGAAGAGTCAATTTTTTTTAAAAAAAGGAAAAGGGTCACAAAAACAAAAATTGTAGGTTTTTTCTATGTCTACTGCAACCCAAAAGGAAACAAAAGAAGAAGCCAGGACTGAAAGAAGAAATACTAAAAAAAAAGAGGAAAAAGAAGACAGGTTAAATGAATAGAAGAAGTGAAGAAAAAAGGTAGTGTTTGACAGGTGAGCAGAAATCAGAAAAAAAGGAAAAGCAAGGGTCTCACACACAATGCAGGGAGAATGTAGGGGTAGAAAATGAGGAATGGGTAGGGTTTGGGGGGTGATAGAAAGAATGTAAATAGGAAATAAAAGAAAGGGGATACAAATGGGATTACAGGGGGGTGTCCTTGTTAGAAAAAAAGAAAAATAAGTGTTATGGGGTCAGGACAGGGGAGAGTTAGAAGGAGCAAAGGAGAGTTCCGGAGGGAACCCCCTGAGAAAAAAGAGAGTGCAAATGGTTTCCAAGCATCAGACAATTATAAAAAATATACTCCATACTCAAACAGGTTGAGAATTTTCCACAGAGGGTTAATCAACCTGGTGAATTCAGTTTAAGGTGGAAAATATGTGAAAAGCAGTTCAGCAAAAAGAGTTCTTCTAAACTGGTGTTAGCAAGTTTAAATTTTTGTCCAATACATGCATAGCTTGGTGGTGTTGGGAAGTGGATTATTGGTAAGGGCAGGTAAGTACCAACACATAGCAATAGGCCACAAACCACCACTGGGCCCAGTCAGGGTCTCACAAAATTATCCTAGTTCAAGCCTTGGTAACTTGGTAACGAGCATTTAGGTTTAACTTCAGAGACATGTGTGTAAAGCATTTAAAAGTCACAAAACAGTAAACAAGTAAAACACAAAACACAATAAAAATCTAACACCAAATTATACATATAGATTGCATTTTGTATCTTTAAAATGACACTAAAACAAAAAAAATATGATACAGGGAACCAGAGATATAAAATTTAAAATAATAAATGTTTTTTAAGCACATAGAAACTAAAAGCGCCTATTTGGACATTTGATCGCACTTGACGGCATGAAACTGGACAAAGGAAAGGGGAGTGACCACTCCGCTGTCCATCATCACCCCAGGGGTGGTGCCCAGAGCTCCTCCAGAGTGTCCCTGGTGTCTACCATCTTGTTTTTAGGATGGTCTGGGAACTTTGGGAGCATCTGAGTGGCCAGTGCCAGCAGGTGACATCAGAGACCCCTCCTGATAGGTCCATACCTGGTTAGGTGACCAATCCCCCTCTGAGGGCTATTTAGGGTCTCTCTTCTGGGTGTTTCTTCAGATTCGATTTGCAAGACTCCACCAGGACTCCTCTGTATCCTCTGCTTCAGCTTCTGACCGTCAGCTCAACTGCAGACTGCTCCAAGACAGCTGTAACTGCAACAAACTATCCAGGAAGACTATTGTGACCCTGCAACTTCAGCTCCAGCCAGCAACTGCAACAATTACCAGGTTGTGCACACTCTGAGGACTGCCTGTCTTCATTCTGCACCAGAAGGACCCAAGGAATCCCCTGTGGAGTGATGGAGTCACTTCCCTACTTCAGCAGGCACCTCTCTGCAATGACAACTGGTACTCTGGGACTCCTCTCCTGTCAAGCAGTGTGATCCCTGGAACACAGGTGTGGGACTGAAGCAATCCTGACTGTCCAATGGTCCAGCTGTCCAAATATGGTGGAGGAAAGAGCTTGCCTCCCTGTATCAGACAGTACCCCTGTGCACTGCATGTTCTGCAGCTCCTTGGGCTTCTGTGCACTTCTTCCAAAAGTCCTTCATGCACAGTGTAGCCCAGGTCCCCAGCACTCTATCCTGTGAATCTCAGCTCCATGAATTGTTCTCCGGCGGTGTGGGATCCTTTTGTGTAGTGCTGCGATGACTGCCATTTTCAACTCCTTTGTCCCCATGCTGTGGGACTCCTGTGCATGCTGCCTGGCCTCCTGAGGGCTCTCTAAGTTGCAGAGAGCCTCCTCTGTCATCCCCTCCTGGGCAGAGTCGATCTGGTCCTTCCTGGGCTTAGGCAGTGCCATTTTTCACGAAACACAAGCTTTGCGTTTACCAAGGCTTGTTGGCGGAATCCTGCAAAGCAAATCAGACTGCATTCATCCATTCGGCATGCAACATCTTCTGCACCAACCAGGAACCCGTCTGACTTCTTTGGTCCAATACTGACTTTGTCTTCTCACCAGTGGTTCGTCTTTTGCACCTACATCTGGGTTAGCAGGGGCTCCTATTCTGCCTGGACTCTTCAGAGCTTCTTGGACCTGGTCCCCATCTTCCACAGGTCTTCAGGTCCAGGAATCCATCATTTGTGTCTTGCAGTCTCTTCTGGTTCTTCCATTATCTTCTAACATGACTTCTAGTGTGTTTTAGGAAACTTGCAGTGTTTCACTCCTGCTTTCCGGGGTTCTGGGGTGGGGTAATTTACTTACCTTTGGTGTTTTCTTACACTCCCAGCGCCCCTCTACACATTACACCTGCCTAGGTAGGAAACCGACTTTCACATTCCACTATTTTAGTATATGGTATGTGTTTACCCTAGACCCATTGCAACCTATTGTGATTTTCACTACTTGCACTATTTTCTGACTGTGTACCTACATGATTTTGGTTACTAGTGTATATTTTATGTGTATTACTTACCTCCTAAGGGAGAATAGCCTCTAAAATATTTTTGGCCTTGTGTCACTAAAATAAAGTACCTTTATTTTTGGTAACACTAAGGGGGTCATTACGACCCTTGCGGACGGCGGAGAAGCGGCGGTAAGAAAGCCAACAGGCTGGCGGTCAATTTTTTGCAATTATGACCATGGCGGTTACTGCCATGGTCATCCGCCGCTTCTCCGTTCCGCCTGCAAGGGCGGAGACGACCGCTGGGCTGGAGACCTGGGTCTCCAGCCCGGCGGTCATCACTATACCGCCGGCGGTATTTGGACCCGGCTGACCGCCATGGATTTCATGCGATTTTGGAACCGCCATGAAACCCATGGCGGTAAGCACTATCAGTGCCAGGGAATTACTTCCCTGGCACTGATAGGGGTCTCCCCCATCCCCCACCCCCACCCCAACTCCCTCCCCTACACCCCCCATCACCCCTGCCACCCACCAAAGGTGGCAGGACCCCCTCCCCACCCCAACCCCCAACATCACATCACTCATTCACACACGACACACACGCAGGCACCACCAACACACATACACGCACACACACCGACATACATGTCAACATCCACACACACAGTCAGACACGCACACCCACATTCAAACATACACGCACACATCCATACAGACATACCTACAGACGTACACACACTAATTCCCAAACACACATCACCCCTGCAAGCATACACGCACTCACACATCCCCTCTACATACACACATGCACACCCCCATGCACACACACAACACACAACACCCCCCTCCCCTAACGGACGATCGACTTACCTGGTCCGTCGATCCTCTGGGAGGGGACGGGATCCATGGGGGCTGCTCCGCCGACACCACACCGTCAACAGAACACCGCCACGCCGAATCACAGGACGTGATTCGGGGGTCGGTGTTCTGTTGACGTGGCGGTGGAGCAACCTCCACTTCACCGCCAACCGCCAGTATGGCTGTTGGCGGCTCTCCGTCCAAAAAAGGACAGAGAGCTGCCAACAGTCATAATACGCCGAGCGGAAAACCGCCACCACTGGCTGTCTTCAGCACGGCGGTCCCTCGGTGGTCTTGACAAAAGACCGCCGAGGTCAAAATGACCACCTATGTATTGTCTTTCTTGAGTGTAAGTACTGTGTGACTACAATGGTATTGCAAGAGCTTTGCATGTCTCCTAGTTCAGCCTTGGCTGCTCTGCTACAGCTACCTCTAGACAGCCTGGCTTCTAGACACTGCCTACATTTCACTAATAAGGGATAACTGGACCTGGTATAAGGTGTAAGTACCTTAGGTACCCACTACACACCCGGCCAGCCTCCAACAGCCTCCTACAGCTAGTGACTAAGGCATTCTGCGATAGTCTGCTGGGATCCATCTGAAGATTTTTCAAAGTTTGTGGAGTGTGTGCCAGCAGGAGGAGGGAACAGAGTTTACCTGGCGGGTCATGGATTGGGAGGACACAAGGATGATTCCTAAGTTGCAGGCGTGCTTAGTCAGTGCAAGGGGGCGCTGAGGGATGTGGACCACCAGCAGTCGTACCAAGCTGAGGTGGTATTTCCAAAGATGATGAGCTCAGTCTTTTATGTAGTCCCTGCTTATGGCTACACTGCACCCAACTCTGGAGACACCAAGAGCACACTTTAGAGGTGACATGTGTAAAAAAAGAATGTAGCTTAAGACTTTGGAAATACTTTTAATTCCAAAGTCGAATTTGGGGTTAACATTAACGTAAAAGCAGCCAGCAAGGCAGGCCTGCCTTTAAAATGGCATGGGAGACCACAGCCGTGCAACCTTTAGGTGCACTGCCAATGCTGAGGTCCCTAAACCTATATGCCCTACCACATACTAAGGACTTATAGGTAAGTTGATACAGTCAATTATAATTAGCCTAATTTGAATAATCCATTTTACACAGCACTGGCCATGTGACTGGTTGCCAATACCCAAGGCACAGTCAAGAGTCAGTAACCATCAGTATCTGTCCAGTGACCAGGGCAAAAAGGAGAACTCTCTTACAGGTGGTGTAGTGGCACCCAATAGTCCATGTATCAAAACAGACATCTTTGTAACGGATGCCATTTACACCAATTTACTGTGCCATTTTTAAAGGGTAAGCTGTGCTAATCAGAATAAACAACTGCTTTAAGGGAACAGAGTACATGCAATGGGAGGCATTCAGCAGCTTCCAAGTGTCCAGAGTCAAAGTCGGCCAATCTCATGAAAGCAGACATTCTGAGGAAACCATGTAGAAAGTCACATTTGCCTCCCATTCCCATTCTTTTACCTCATTTAAAATAGAGGCGTCCCAGGCAGAAAAAGATGCAGCAATAAAAAGAAAGAGAGAAGAAGTTTCTGAATGTTTTGTATATCCATCTTGAATGAAGACTATTTTATGGCAACACATCTGTTACACAATATAATGTGTATAGATTTGTAACATTTCAGCTTTTACAATACCAGATAGGTTCACAAAGCCTGACTATTTCACAAACCTTCCACAAACTCTCTATTTTAGTTCACTTGTGAATTTTCATAAAAAATTTATGAAGCTGTGACAAGGCTTTTTCATATGTCTTGCAGTTCACGTAAATAAAATCCAGCAGAAGACTTGGACAAGGGGAAAATGTTCCTGGGTGAGAAGGAATACACTCCACTGGGTCATCAGAGAAAGATATCATGGGGGAAATGACCCCAGCATGGGCTAATGCTCCCACCATTGCCCAGTACCAAGACAGTTTTGTGCTACATAAGGGCAGATTTTGGTGTTTACTGTCAATATGCCTGCCCCAAGGGGATAGAAAGCCCACTGGACACAAGGGAATTTTTTTAATTGAATGGTTTTGGCATTGGACTGGCCTCATACCATCTGACCACTAGAGAGTCTTTCTCACCCTCTGTGAAGGTTTAGGCCCAATCTACCTGCCCCAGAGGCACAGAAAGCTCACTAGGTGCCAGGGTAATTCTTACAAAACTGTGAGTTGGAGACCACCCTATTTGTAATCAGGCTGCCCCTCTACCTCTGAACCAGAGGCAGTCTTTCTGAACCCCTGTGCGGGAAGATTGCGGGGTTACCCCAACTCTTTCTGATGTAGGGGATAGAAAGCCCTTTAGACAACAGGGAAATGCTTAAAAAGAGAGAAGGGTAACATCCAGCCCATCTGACATCAGGCTGGCCACACATTCTTGACCCCTAGACCGACTTTCTGGCCCCATGAGGGAGCATATTGCAAGATTTACTTCCATTCTGCCCTCCATGGTGGAGCAGAAAGGCAACTAAACACCCTTTGGCAATATTTCAAAAGACAAAAAACAGAATGGACAGAGGCCAGACTGTCCTGACATGAGTCACCCTCCCACTCACATGCCCTATGTAGTGTTTCTGCCACCATTGGGTAAATTTGGGGGTCTACCCCTGATCTGCCTCCCAGGGGAACCATCTTTCAACTGGACAGTGGGGAAATATATTTGATTTAGAAAAGGTAATGCATCAGTGCCAGACCATCTAGGATCTAGTTGTCTCTCACAACCTTGTGTCTTTCTAGCCCCCTGTGGAGCAGTTTGGGGGGTTTACCTTAAGCTACCTCCATCAATGAATAAGAAGTCCATTAGATACCAATGAAAATACTTATATAATGGAGGCTATCATGTCCTGGCATCTGACTGCAATCCTCACCCCTGGGTGCCAGACAACCTGGTGCCTGGGGTGGAGCCAGATGCCAAGAATTGTCAGTCCTCCACCACTTTCCTTTTTTGGACACATTTCTTTTCTGGTGCCTAGTTCACTTTCTGACCCCTGGCTAGCTGATTTGACACTTTCACTTCTTTGATCTAAGTTTGGCAACATGGTCACTCATTCAGATATTGGCTGTAATGTACTACATTTTCTGTCACACAAATGTGAGGAAATTCAATTCATCACCTATATTTTGACATTTATAGGGCATTTGTGGCAAGGAAATATGGACACCAGGGTCACTCATTCAAATATGAGCAGATCCACTCAGGTTTGTTATTGGCTGGCTGCAAGGTCCTACATTTATTGTCACACTAATTTGAGGAAATTTGATTTGTCACCTGCACACTAACAATGTTAGGGCTTTTGTGGGAAGATATATGGAAATCCAAGCTAAGCACACCATTCTGGACTCAGCTAGTTAACTACTTTTCAGAAATGTCTGGGGTTTGTAGTTTTTCCTTAGTGCCAGTTGACCCCAGGACCAATGTTGAAGCCATCACATAGGAGAAGCTTAGGATGGCTCTAGCTGTGACATTTTGTGGGCACTCAGGGTAAGAACATCGACTAGAATCAATGTAATCCTTACAACATTGGATTGTCCTTGGTCTATAGATTTCAGGAACATGCAGGTTTAAAAGGGTTCCATGGTGCCACAAGTCCTGAAGCCGTCATTCATGAACAGTGAGAGGAATTTGGGTATTTTTAGGAATTGATGTGATGTTTGAAAGTTATTTTTCATAGAAAATATTTTGTGGCGCATGTAAGCAACACCACCTGAGTGGAGTAGTTTTCAGAAATGAGTAGGGTAGGTACTTTTCCCTGGGTGCCTGCTGACACAAAGCCCAAATACCACATGTTGGAAATGGCCTTTCTGCAGGGTCACTCCCAAACTTGTTGTCTTCCTCCTTCTCTTTTTCTGACCTCATTTTTGCTGGCTTTAGGACTCTGCGCACTTTACCACTGCTAATCAGTGCTAAAGTGCACATGCTCTCTCCTTAAAACATGGTGACATTGGCTCATACCCAATTGGCTTAATTAATTTACTTGTAAGTCCCTAGTCAAGAGCACTACATGTGCCCAGGGCCTGTAAACTAAATGCTACCAGTGGGCTGCAGCACTGGTTGTGCCACCTACATAAGAAGCCCACTAACAATGTCTTAGGCCTGCACCTACAGTGCCTGTGTGTGCAGTTTCAGTGCCACTTCAACTTGGCATTTAAAAGTACTTGCCAAGCCTTAAACTCACCTTTTTCTACATATAAGTCACCCCTAAGGTAGGCCCTAGGTAGCCCATAGGACCGGGTGCTATGTTGGTAAAAGGTAAGACATGAACATATGTCCTGGTAGTGTAAAACTCCTAAATTTGTTGTACACTGCTGTGGGGCCAGCTCCTTTCATAGGATAGCATTAGGGCTACCCTTATATACTGTTTGAGTGGTAGATCCTAATCTGAAAGGAGAAAGGCAGGTCATATTTAGTATGGCCAGAATGGTGATACAAGATCCTGCTTAATGGTGAAGTTGGATTTTATATTACTATTTTAGAAATGCTACTTTTAGAAAGTGAGCATTTCTCTACACTTAAATCCTTCTGTGCCTTCCAATCCACATTTAGCTAGGTTTAGTTGACAGCTCCCATGTGCATTCACTCAGACAACCCGAAACACAGGATGCTCAGTCACACTTGCACACCTCTGCATATTGAATGGGTCTTCCTAGGCTGCGATGGTGGAGGGCCTGACACTTACATGTCAAAGGACAGTAGCCTTCCTCACACAAAGGACTTCCACACCCCCTACTGGGACCCTGGCAGTCCGTATGGAACTGAAAGGGAACCTTGTGCACTTCTAAGCCTCGCTTTAAAGTCTCCCCCACTTCAAAGGCACATTTGGGTTTTTAAGCAGGGTCTCTGACCCTACCAACTCAGACACTTCTGAGGTAGACACTTCTACTTCAACAGACACTTCCTGGAGAAGAAAACTAAAACCAGAACCTGCAACCTGCCAAGAAGAACTGCCTGGCTTCCCAAAGGATTCATTTGGACTGCTTTTCTGAGAGGGACTGCTGCCTCGCTGTTGCCCTGCTGCCATGCTACTCTCTGGCTGTGCTGAGAAGTGCTCTCCAAGGGCTTAGAAAGAACTTGCCTCCTGTTCCCTGAAGTCTCAGGACCAAAAAGACTTCATCTCTACAAGAAGGACTCCTTGTGCGGCAAAATTCGACTCATAGGCTGCTAGAAATGACGCACAGTAGAGTAAGCTCTACTGCAGACATGATAGAAAAGGTTTAGGACAGAGAGAGAAAAATGTTTTTGGGACTTTTTAAAGAACAGAGAATAACTTTTTCAAACTTTTGAAAACTTTAAAAAGTTTTCAGACACTTTTTAGAAAGTTTTAGATAAGGAAAGTTAAACTGTTTAGGTTACTGTATATATTCTGAAGTATTTGGTATATATTTTTCTTATGAAAAGCACCAATGACAAAGTGGTAAAGCAGTTACAAGTACTTATACCACCACTGCACCACCAATGTAGGAGGCTGGCCTGACTTATAGTGGGTACCTGATGGTACTTACACCTTGTGCCAGGTCCAGTTATCCCTTATTAGTAGATTAGTAGTGTTCTAGCAGCTTAGGCTGATAGAGGTAGCTATAACAGAGCAGCTTAGGCTGAACTAGGAGACATACAAAGCTCCTACTATACCACTTATATCATATAGCACTATATCATAAGAAACATAGGTGGTCATTACAACCCTGGCGGTCGGTCGATGTTAAAGCGGTGGTAAAACCGCAAACAGGCCGGTGGAAAAAAATAAATGGAATCACAACCATGGTGGAAACCGCCAACAAACACAGCCACTTTAGCACACCTGACCGCCACGGCGGTACAAACAAACAGCGCGGCGGTCACCGCCAACAGACAGGCGGAGGACAATGTACTGCCCACAGTATCACAACCTACCAATCCGCCACCTTTTCCGGGGCGGATTCCCTGCAAACAAAAACACGGCAGAAACAGGACTTCGAAGGAAAAACGCTCACCTCTACACACCCCTCGAGGAATCAGGACGCCATGGAACCCGATCTCCAGATCCTGCCAGCCCTTATCTTCTTGCTCCTCTACCAGGAGCACGAACGCCGGCAGCGAAGACCATGATGAGTATTGCACCTACAGCACGGGGGAGTGAAAAAACAGGGACACACACACGCAGTACGCAACACCCCTCAACCCCCCCCGGAAGAATGCAAAGACAAAAGGAAATGAGTGTAACCATTGTAATATGTTAAAATCCATGACGCAAAACTATATATATACACTATAAACAAAATATACACCAAGAATAGTAGTCCAGGTAGTGCTCCATTGAAGTCCGTGGAACACTGGGCCCACACGGTATGGGCGAGGCCCACACTCAATCCCCGAACATGACAGAGAGAACACTGCAGGGGCATCAGATAGCAATAAAACAGGCACCTCAGGGGGAAGGGACAGGAGGGGCACCTCAGCCGGTTGAGTGCACCCGCCAAATCCACGAGGGGGCCACATGTCCACTGTTCCATCCTGGGGAGTGCAAAGCCACAGTCTCTCAAGTCTCACAAGTGGGTGGTTTGCCCACTGCTTTATCCTGGGGAGTGCAAAGCCACAGTCTCTCAAGTCTCTACAGTGGGTGGTTTGCCCACTGTTCCATTCTGGGGAGTGCAAAGCCACGGTCTCTCAAGTCTCTACAGTGGGTGGGTTGCCCACTGTTCCATCCTGGGGAGTGCAAAGCCACAGTCTCTCAAGTCTCAACAGTGGGTGGTTTGCCCACTGTTTCATCCTGGGGAGAGCAAAGCAACAGTCTCTCAAGTGGATGCCTTTCTCCACTGGTTCTGGATGGGGCTTTGTGTCCAGAGTGCTTCATCCTGCCAAGGACAGAGGTAGTGGATGTGAAACTCCACTGGTTCTGGAGGGGGCTTTGTTCCCAGAGTGCTTCATCCTGCCAAGGACAGAGGTAGTGGATGGGATACTCCACTGGTTCTGGAGGGGGCTTTGTGCCCAGAGTGCTTCATCCTGCCAAGGACAGAGGTAGTGGATGTGAATCTCCACTGGTTCTGGAGGGGGCTTTGTGCCCAGAGTGCTTCATCCTGCCAAGAACAGAGGTAGTGGATGGGAATATCCACTGGTTCTGGTTCTGGAGGGGGCTTTGTCCCCAGAGTGCTTCATTCTGTCAATGACAGAGGTAGTGGATGGGAATCTCCACTGGCTCTGGAGGGGGCTTTTTGCCCAGAGTGCATCATCCTGCCAAGGACAGAGGTAGTGGACGAGAATATCCACTGGTTCTGGAGGGGGCTTTGTGCCCAGAGTGCTTCATACTGCCAAGGACAGAGGTAGTAGATGTGATACTCCACTGGTTCTGGAGTGGGCTTTGTGCCCAGAGTGCTTCATCCTACCAAGGACATAGGTAGTGGATGGGAATATCCACTGGTTCTGGAGGGGGCTTTGTGCCTAGAGTGCTTCATCCTGCCAAGGACAGAGGTAGTGGATGTGAATCTCCACTGGTTCTGGAGGGGGTTTGGTGCCCAGAGTGCTTCATCCGGCTCGTGACGGACTCAGTAACATCAGTGCCCCTGGCGCTCATGGGCCAGCGGTGCTAGTGGTGGCGGTGCCCTCTTCAGTGGTGCTTGTGGTGGCAGTGCCCTGTTCAGCGGTGCTTGTGGCGGTGGTGCCCTGTTCAGCGGTGCTTGTTGCGGCGGTGCCCTGTTCATCGGTGCTTGTGGCGGTTGTGCCCTGTTCAGCGGTGCTTGTTGCGGCGGGGTCCTTTGCAGTGACTCAGCTGCTGGCGGTCCTGTCTGGCCCAGCGGGGCTGGTGCTGGCGGTCCTGTCTGGCTCAGCGGGGCTGGTGCTGGCGGTCCTGTCTGGCCCAGCGGGGCTGGTGCTGGCGGTCCTGTCTGGTCTAGCGGGGCAGGTGCTGGCGTTCCTGTCTGGCCCAGCGGGGCTGGTGCTGGCGTTCCTGTCTGGACCAGCGGGGCTGGTGCTGGTGGAGACCTCCTGGGCAGCTGTGCTGGTGGTGTTGGCCTCCTGGGTAGCAGTGCTGGTGGTGGTCGCCTCCTGGGCAGCAGGGCTGGTGCTGGTGGTGGCCTCCTGGGCAGCGGGGATGATGGCGGTGGCCTCCTGGGCAGCAGGGCTGGTGGCGGTCGCATCCTGGGCAGCAGGGCTGTTGTTGGCGGTGGCCTCCTGGGCAGCGGGGATGATGGCGGTCTTCTCCGCCGTGCTCCTCTTCCCAGCCTTGCTGACTTTCTTGTGGCCCTTCGCCACCTTGGAAGGTGTCGCAGCTGAATCCACCTTCCCACCTGTACCCCTGGGAGCGGCTTTGGTGGCTGGAGACTTCCCCCTCTCCCGCCGGGCACTGGCCAACTTTTGATGCTTGACAGGTGGGGGACTGTCCGTGCTGTAGCTCCATGCCACACTGGGTGCCCTGGTGGCCGGTGTACTCCAGATTCCAGTGACTACAGGCACCACTGGTCCCGGAGATGTTGTGGCTGAGGTGCTAGGTTGGGACCTGGAGAGTCGGGCCCTAGGAGATGGATGGGGTTGGGGAGGTGTGGGAAAGAGGTCAAGGTTGGACAGGAAAAGTTTTTGGGGAACACTTGGATGGGTAGCTGGAGGGGGTTTGGGAGTGGAGGAAGAGGTTGTGGTTGTAGGAGGTGTTCGTTTGGTGACTTTGGGTGAAGGTGCATGCCGGGAGGCTGTCGTGAGGTGGATGACTGTTGGGTGGGTGTGTGCCTGTGTTTGTGTATCTTGGGAGGGTGCGTCACAGACACACTGGGAGAGGACACAGGGGACGTGTGAATGGCAGTGGGGGTGGTGACTGCACATCAGCGGGGTGTGGTGGTGGGTGTGCTGGTGATGGAAGTAGTGGCTGTAGATGTAGTGCATGCAGGTGTGAGTGTAGATGAGACAGGGAGGGAGGAGGGAGACGAGGAGGAAGGGGACACAGTGGAGGCAGTGGATGTTGGTGTGTCTGCATGTGTGTGATGCTTGAGTGAGTGCCTGTGGGATGTGTGGTGCTTGTTTGCCAGAGCTTCCCTTTTGTGTTGACGTGTGTGCATGCTGGTCTGAAGGTGTGCTTGGAATAGGCTGAGGTATAGAGGAATGGGTCTGGATGGAGGAAGTTGGAGGGGGGAGGGTAGAGACAGGGACAATGGCTGCCATCAGTGCCGAGACCAGAGTCTGAAAAGCTTGCTGAATGGCCGCCTGACCAGAATGAATGTCCTCCAGGAATGCATTTGTTTGTTGCAACTGCCTTTCTACACCCTGGATGGCATTCAAAATGGTAGACTGCCCAACAGTGAGGGACCTGAGGAGGTCAATGGCCTCCTCACTGAGGGCAGCAGGGGTGACTGGGGCAGGGGCTGAGGTGCCTGGGACTAAGGTGATGCCCATCCTCCTGGGTGAGCGGGCACGGGGCAATGGATGAGGGGCTGCTGGGAGGGAGGTGCTGGTAGGGGGTGGCGGCTGTACCTGTAGATGCGGGGGCACAGATGTTGCCGCCACCACAAGGGAGCTCCTATCAGTGGACGAGTCCGTGTCACTGGAGTCAGCTCCTGTCCCCGCCGTGGAGCTCCCATCGCCCTCCGTCCCACTGGTGAACTCCGAGTCCGTAGTGTCGCCCTCCAGGGCCATGTGGGATGCAGCTCCCTCCTACTCCGGTGCCACTGCTCCTCCGCCTGATGATGCTAATGCACACAAGAACAGGGAGACCACAAAAAGGGGGTGAACGACAGAAGAAAGACATGTTGAGTGCATGCATTACCGCTACCGTTGGCGGACACGACAGACACAGAAACCCCCTGCACTACGCCGCGGACTTGGCCTCCACTGTTCAATCCCTGGGACATGGCCTACAAGGCTATGGACGACATTTGCACACATGGATGACACAGGAGCCTGACTAGGTGTACTTGGCACTGTACATAGGTGGGTTTGGGGTGCCACAGGGTCTGCCAGAAGAAGGGGACCTAACTAGCACACTCGCCCTGGCCTAGGGAAACCCACAGCCCACCTCCCCCACCCAGACACCTCCACTGTGTGTTAAATTAGCAGAATGAGAGTGTACTCACCCCCTTGTGGCTGCTGTGATGCCCTCAAGTGCCCATCCAACTCCGGGTACGCCACCGCCAGGATCCTGAACATCAGGGGGGTCATGGTGCGACAGGCACCCCTCTCACATTGGGAGGCCATCCCCAGCTGGGCCTCCGCCGTCTTCTTGCTCCAGCGGCGAATGTCCTCCCATCTCTTACGGCAGTGGGTGCTCCATCTGTGGTAGACCCCCAGGGTCCAGACGTCCTTGGCGATGGCACGCCAAATATCTTTTTTCTGGTGGGCGCTGACCTACATGAATTGTACAGGAGGAAAAGAAAAGTTATTACCAAATGCACCATCACAGTCATTGGCCCCCCATCCCTACCCTTGCCATGATGCACAGGCACTCACCGTCATTTCATGCACGCCTCAATCTCCCTCCCACCCATCTTTCATCCACCCCACTCCACACAGGCATAGCCCATACAGCATGCTCCCAGTGTATTTACCAGTTTGTCTGGAGGAACATAGAGTACCATGTACTGGGGGAGGACCCCATCCACGAGTTTCTCCAACTCCTCCGATGTGAAGGCAGGGGCCCTTTCCCCAGACGCACGAGCCATTGTCTCTTCCAGACCAAGGTCACAGCAGCACTTGCATTGTAGGTCCTCTCCTGTCAAAGATCAGGTATCGGGTGACTGCACAGATAGAAAATGGCGGTCACGTCCATGGCGGTGCGTACCGTCACCGCTGGCGTACATCGTCATTGGCTCCTGGGACCCATAGGGTCCAATGTTAACCAATGCAGAATTGTGCGCGGACTTCGACCACCTACCGCGACGGTGTACAACGCCAGCGCAGTTACCTCACATCCGATTGTCCCACTTTACAGGTCAGGTAGCCGCCATTTCAGGGGCCCACATGGCTTAATTTTGAACTGCGTCACACATACCTAGGCCTTGCCTCAACACTCATACAGGCCAAATATCGGATTATGATTTGTGTTCTGTATAAGCTGTGGGTACGTACCTCTGAGTTGGTTGACTCTGTGCTCGCTGTTGTCCTTCATAGGCACCGTCCGCTGGGACATGTGAGGAGATGGCGGCATCCTCCGGTGTACAGACCGCTGGTGGACCTGTCGACAATGGAGAAAAGACATGTGATCATCACCTACAGGCTTGACCGTGCCACAATCCTGGAACTGTGTACCCAGTTGGAGCCAGACCTGATATCAGCTATCCGTCATCTCACAGGAATACCCCCTCAAGTGCAGGTGCTGTCAGTACTCCATTTCCTTGCAACTGGGTCATTTCAAACAACAGTGGCCATAGCATCAGGGATGTCCCAACCTATGTTTTCCAACATGTTGTCCAGAGTGTTGTCTGCCATGCTGAAACACATGCGGAGCTACATTGTTTTCCCTCAGGTGGAGGATTTGCCTACAGTGAAAGGAGACTTCTATGCCCTGGGACATATCCCCAACATCATAGGTGCCATTGATGGGACCCATGTTGCTTTGGTACCCCCCGCAGGAGTAAACAGGTGTATAGAAACCTGAAGAGTTATCATTCCATGAATGTGCAGATGGTGTGTTTGGCAGACCAGTACATCTTCCATGTTAATGCCAAGTTCCCTGGCTCAGTGCATGACGCTTACATCCTGCGGAATAGCAGCATCCCTTATGTGATGGGTCAACTCCAGAGGCACCGTGTGTGGCTATTAGGTGAGCACCTGGAAGCAAGTCTGTGGGAATGGTTGTCTGGGTCTGGTGATATCCCTACAGGTTAGTGCGTGTCTAACAGTTGTCCCTCGCCATTTGCAGGTGACTCTGGTTACCCCAACCTGTCATGGCTACTGACCCCAGTGAGGAATCCCAGGACAAAGGCAGAGGAATGCTACAATGAGGCCCATGGGCGAACTTGGCGGATAATAGAGCGGACCTTCTGCCTCCTGAAGGCCAGGTTCAGGTGCCTCCATATGACAGGTGGATCCATATTCTACTCACCAAAGAAGGTGTGCCAGATCATCGTGGCCTGCTGTATGCTTCACAACTTAGCTTTGCGACAACAGGTGCCTTTTCTGCAGGAGGATGGTCCATATGGCAGTGTTGTTGCAGCTGTGGAGCCTGTGGACAGTGAAGACGAGGAAGCAGAAGAAGAGGACTTCGACAACAGTAACTCAGTGATCCTGCAATATTTCCAGTGAGACACAGGTAAGAATACAAACCTGCCTACTACATGTACTTTAACACTACTACCTCTCTACTGTCTGTCGTTTTCAGCCAGTGTATGGTCACTGAGTTGTCACTTTCCCTTACGATTTCACAAATGTGGGTCCCACTGTGTGACATCTGCTTTGTTTCCTCATGGACTAGAGCTGTGTGACATAGGCATGTTGACATTACATATGAAAGAGCATTTTGACACTGTAATTGCTAATACACTATTTCGAAATCACAGACTGACTCCAGATTGTTTTGTGCTTCAAGGGTGTTTATTTAAGTGCTCAATATTGGAGGTGGTTGCAAAATGGTGAGGGGTGATGGTGGAGGAATGTCCATGGCAGAGTCCAGTCCATTAATCTCACAGGTGCATTGCCCAAATGGGCATGGGAAGTGGAGCTGGGGCAGCTTGAGGATGGACAGGGTGACAAAGTGGGACAACAGATGACATTCAGGGTGGTCTCATTTCTTGGCGGGGGTCTTGGCATCGTTATCTGTTTTTGTCCTCGATCTCAGGGACCGCTTGCGGGGTGGTTCTCCCTCTGCAGGGGGTGGGGTGCTGGTGTGGTGGTCTTGTTGCGGTGGTCCTGTTGCGGTGCCTCCTGTCCACTAGCGCCGGCGGAGGTGGTGGGCAGTTCATCGTCCAGGCTAGTGTTGTGCCACAGTGTCCCTCCTGGTGTTGAGTAATTCCTTCAGCACCCCTACGATGGTGCCCAGGGTGGAATTGATGGCTCTGAGTTCCTCCCTGAACCCCAAATACTGTTCCTCCTGCAAGCGCTGGGCCTCTTGAAACTGGACCGTGTGCCCATTACCACTGCCCCCAGGTCCCTGGTGTTGTTGGGGTGGTGGGTTAGCGGTGGACACACTGCTGATTGACGTGTCCTCGGGACAGAGGTATGGGCCCGCTGGGTGGGTGCTGTGCTGGTGTTTCCAGATGGGGGAAGCTCTGTGGTGACCTGTGACTGTGTGAGGGGGAACCGACTGTCCCGAGGTCCCCGATGGGCCGGGCTGGTCATCTAGATCCAGTTGGACAGAGCTGCTGTCCTCACTGTGGGCCTCTTCTGTTGGTGGTGTGGACATGTGTGGACCCTCCTGTCTGGTGATGTTGGGTAGGGGTCCTGCAGGGTTATAAAAGGATGTTTATTACATCTGTGTGTGCCATGGTGTGCAATAGGTGGGTGACCTTGTACCCCAATGCTTGCATTCCTGTGTGGGACCTTGTGTGATTGTGGTTTAGGGGGGTGTATGGGTATGTGCAGTGGCCATGCTTTGGTGATGGGTGTCCATGCTTTGTTGTTGCATGCAGGGCTTGGTGTTGAGATGGGTGGTTTGTGATGTTGGGACATTTGTGAGGAGTTGGAGTGATGGGGGTGAGGGTGAGGGTGGGGGTATGTGATGGCATGCAGGTAGGGTGGGGGATGTAATAGTTAAGAGTTGACTTACCAGAGTCCATTCCTCCATCTACTCCTGCGAGGCCCTCAGGACGCAGAATCGACAAGACCTGCTCCTCCCATGTTGTTAGTTGTGGGGGAGGAGGTGGGGGTCCGCCGCCAGTCCTCTGAACCGCAAGGTGGTGTCTTGAGACCACGGAACGCACCTTCCCCCGTAGGTCGTTCCACCTCTTCCTGATGTCATCCTGCTTTCTTGGGTGCTGTACCACTGCGTTGACCCTGTCCACTATTCTGCATCATAGCTCCATCTTCCTAGCTATGGAGGTGTGCTGCACCTGTGATCCAAATAGCTGTGGCTCTACCCGGACGATTTCCTCCACCATGACCCTGAGCTCCTCCTCAGAGAACCTGGGGTGTCTTTGCCGTGCCATGGGGTGGTGTGGGTGATGTGTGGGGTAGTGTGTGTAGTGATAAGTGGGGTGATATTTAGTGGTGTGTTGTGTGAGGTGCGTGGAAGTTCTGTGAGTGATGGTATTGTGTGCCTGTGGATGCTTGGTAGTTGTTTGTGGTGTCTCTCTCTGGCCTTCTCTCTGTAATTGTGGTTGTAGGGGTTTGTGGATGATGTGGGTTTGTGCTTTATATTGGATTGGGTGTGTGGGTGTGGTGTGTGTATGTGTGTCAGGTGTGTGTATTTTGAATTGTCCAATGTGGTTGTGTTTTGTAAATGTGTGTGTATTTTGAGCGCAGCCGTGTGTACCGCCAATGGAATACCGCGGTTAAAAGACCGCTGCGTGGATTCGTGTGTTGTGATAGTGTGGGCTTATTTCTGTTGGCGTGACGGTGGAAGTTTTGTTTTTGCCAGTTTATCACTGACCTTTGGTGTGGCGGACTTGTGTGGGTGTCTGAATTTTGGCGGATTCCGAGCTGTGGGTCATAATAGCTGTGGCGGATTTCTGTGGCCGCGGCGGTGTGTTGGTGGTCTTCTGCACGGCGGTAAGTGGCTTTTACCGCCAATGTTGTAATGAGGGCCATAATACTCAGAGTAACTAAAAATACAGGTACTTTATTTTAGTGACAATATGCCAAAAGTATATCAGAGGATATACTCCCTTAGGAGGTAAGTAAAATACACAAAATATACACACAAACCAAAATCAGATAAGTAAACAGTTAGAAAAGTAGTGCAAACAATGTAGAACACAATTGAATGCAATAGGAGACAACAGGCCTAGGGGAACACAAACCATATACTCCAAAAGTGAAAAGCGAAAGACGAATGGACCCCAGACCTAGTGTAGTGTGTAGAAGGTCGCTGGGAGTGTAAGAAAACACTAAGGGTTTCCAAGATAACCCAAGACCCTGAAAAGTAGGAGTAAAGTTACCCTTCTTCCCCAGAAACACACTAAAGTCGTGATAGGAGATTCTGCAAAGACATTAACTGACTGCAAAGCACTGAAGACGGATTCCTGGACCTGGGGACCTGTAAAGGAAGGGGACCAAGTCCAAGAGTCACGAAAGTGTCCAGGGGGGGCAGGAGCCCACTAAACCCCGGATGAAGGTGCAAAAGGGCTGCCTCTGGGTGGAAGAAGCTGATGATTCTGAAACAACGGAAGATGCCAGGAATTTCTCCTTTGCACAGAAGATGTAATACGGCGTGCTAGAGGATGCAGAGTTGTTTCCACGCAGAAAGAACGCAAACAAGTCTTGCTAGCTGCAAAGGTCGCAGATAAAGAAAATGGGTGCTGCCCGGGTCCAGGAAGGACCAGGAGGTCATTCCATGGAGAAGGTGACAGAGGGTGCACTCAGCAGTACAGAGATCCCACACAGAAGCAGGCAGCACCCACAAAAGTACTCAAACAGGCGTTCAAGAAATCTGAGCACAGTGGTTGTCTCAATACTACAAAAGAGGGTCCCACGAAGTTGGTGGTCAACTCAGTGAGCTGAGCAATGCAGGACAGAGTGCTGGGGACCTGGGCTATTCTGTGCACAAAGGATTCCTTGCAAAAGTGCACAGAAGCCCTAGCAGCTGCAGATCACGCAGTACACAGGAATACTGTCTGGCGTGGGGAGGCAAGGACTTACCTCCACCAAATTTGGACAGAAGGGCCACTGGACTGTTGGGGTCACTTGGATCTAGCTCCTGTGTTCCAGGGACCACGCTCGTCAGATGAGAAGGGACCCAGAGGACCTGTGATGCAGAAGTTTGGTGCCTGCGTTAGCAGGGGGAAGATTCCATCGACCCACAGGAGATTTCTTCTTGGCTTCCAGTGCAGGGTGAAGGCAGACAGCTCTCAGAGCATGCACCACCAGGAAACAGTCAAGAAAGCCGCCAGATTAGGCGCTACAATGTTGCTGGTAGTTGTCTTGCTACTTGGTTGCGGTTTTGCAGCCGTCCTGGAGCAGTCAGCGGTCGATCCTTGGCAGAAGTCAAAGAGGGTGATGCAGAGGAACTCTGGTGAGCTCTTGCATTCTTTATCTCAAGAGAAACCCACAGGAGAAACCCTAAATAGCCCTCAGAGGAGGATTGGCTACCTAACCAGGTAAGAGCCTATCAGCAGTGGTCTCTGACTTCACCTGCTGACACTGGCCACTCAGAGGTGTCCATTGTGCCCTCACACCTGTGCATTCAAGATGGCAGAGGTCTGGGACACACTGGAGGAGCTCTGGGCACGACTCCTGGGGTGGTGATGGACAGGGGAGTGGTCATGCCCTTTCTTTTGTCCAGTTTCATGCCAGAGCAGGGGTTGGGGAATCCCTGAACCAGTGTAGACTGGCTTATGCAAGGAGGGCACCATATGTTCCCTTCAAAGCATTTCTAGAGGCTGGGGGAGGCTACTACTCCCCAGCCCTTAACACCTATTTCCAAAGGGAGAGGGTGTAACACCCTCTCTCAGAGGAAATCCTTTGTTCTGCCTTCCTGGGACTGGGCTGCCCAGACCCCAGGAGGGAAAAACCTGTCTGAGGGTTGGCAGCAGCGGTAGCTACAGAGAAAACCCCAGAGAGCTAGTTTGGCAGTACCCGGGGTCCATTCTGGAGCGCCGAGGATGCATAGGATTGGCACCCCAATACCAGATTTGGCTTGGGGGGACAATTCCATGATCTGAGACATGTTACATTGCCATGTTCAGAGTCACCATTGTGAAGCTACATATAGGTATTGACCTATATGTAGTTCACGCGTGTAATGGTGTCCCCGCACTCACAAAGTCTGGGGAAATTGCTCGGAACAATGTGGGGGCACCTTGGCTAGTGCCAGGATGCCCTCACACTTAATAACTTTGCACCTAACCTTCACCAAGTGAGGGTTGGACATATAGATGACTTATAAGTTACTTAAGTGCAGTGTAAAATGGCTGTGAAATAACGTGGACGTTATTTCACTCAGGCTGCAGTGTCAGTCCTGTGTAAGAATTGTATGAGCTCCCTATGGGCGGCAAAAGAAATGCTGCAGCCCATAGGGATCTCCTGGAACCCCAATACCCTGGGTACCTAGGTACCATATACTAGGGGATTATAAGGGTGTTCCAGTGTGCCAATCAGAATTGGTGTAAATGGTCACTAGCCTGCAGTGACAATTTTAAAAGAAGAGAGAGCATAAATACTGAGGTTCTGGTTAGCAGAGCCTCAGTGATACAGTTAGGCACCACACAGGGAACACATATAGGCCACAAACTATGAGCACTGGGGTCCTGGCTAGCAGGATCCCAGTGACACATGCAAAAACAATCTGACACACAAGTAAAAATGGGGGTAACATGCCAGGCAAGATAGTACTTTCCTACAGTGTTGCTCTTCCTAGCCACAGGGTCCTTCCAATATACATTACCCCAAGCTGGTAGAATGTCCCAAACTATGTTCATTCTGGTGTTCAGTCTGGTGTTAAAGGATGTCCTCTCAGAAATGTTGAAACACATGGATAGCTACATCCAGTTTCCCTGATGTGAGCACTTAACCCATGTGAAGGCTGAGTTTTATGGTTTTGCATTTGATGGGGGCAATTGAAGGCACAAATGTTGGCTTGGTCCCACCACATGCCAATGAGCAAGTGTATCGCAACCGAAAGAACTTCCATTCCATCATTGTCCAAGTTGTCTATTTGGCAAATCTCTACATCTCCCAATTCTGTGCTGCTATCTGGGTTCGGTCCATACTGCCGTAATATGCAGAACAAATCTATCCCCCCGGCTGATGTCACAATTGTTCCCAGATAAGGCCTGGCTGGTTGGTAAGCCACCTCTTTTGTGTTTACTTGTTTGCTTGTGTGCAATTTCTGGTGCAATAAGTGGGACTCATAATTGCACTTCTGTCCCATTCCTTAGCAGAAGACTCCACATATCAAAACCGTCCTTGGTTGTTGACGACACTAAGGAATCAAACTATGCCAGGGGAAGTCTGCTTCAATGAGGTCCAGGGAAGAACAAGGTGGGTAGTGTAGTGGGCTTTTGGGCTCCTGAAGGCCAGATTTAGGTGTCTTGATCGCACAGGTGGAGCCCTCCTCTACTCACCCGTAAAAGTGTATAAGATCATTGTGGCCTGCTGCACGCTCAACAACATTGCCCTGCAGAAGAATAGTCCATACATCCCAGAGGAGGAGGAGCCTGCAGTGCCACCGAGTGTGCCTCCTGCAATGCCAAGTGAAGATAATAATGGTGAAGAGGAAGGAGTCGACTTGTGGCAAGATCTCATCATTAACTATTTTTCTTGAGTATAAATGTGTCATGTGATGTAATCACTGTGAATGTACAAAGAACTGTCATTGTCCGACTGTGTGGAGTAGAACGATTTTTTCAAGACAAAGAGGGGCTAATCGTATCCAACATTCATCCAAAGTGTGTTTGAAAAGTTAGCCCTTGACATATCCCCATTTTTGTGTAGCTTCTTTGTCATTAAAATCTAACCTAATTTCCAGATGCCTCCTATGTGGTTTGTGGTGTAGGCATGTTATCAAGTCTATACTCCTTGTTTTGTCTTTGTACAGGTACCTTCACCCTGACCTTCTCATGTGGGCATTTGAGAGTTGTGACATTGGCCAGTTCCAGGTAATGTAGGTAACAGATTTAGGGTGTATCAGAGCTGTTCCAAGGCAGACTGACCAGTGTTTGGGTTTATGGTCTGGAGTTCACAGTGTACTTGATTTTCTGGGCTGTGTGGGCCAATTGCATAATGTGTGTGAATATATGGGCTTGAGATATGTTGTCATCAATTGCAAGCCAGGATTTCACATAGGAAAAATACTCTACTTGATGATTTGAATGTATCTGTAGATTTGTTTCATTGTTGTAGGACTAGTGCCTGTGCCACAAACACTGACATAAGTTTGTGTCATACCTCCAGATGCATGGTCATTGGAGTATGATGGACCTGTGCTCAGGGACTGTTCTACTGCCCTCTGTCTGTACCTTGGTTAATGTGATGTTGGATTACTTTGATGTGGTGAGTGACAATGCTCAGGCTGGTGACATTAACCAATTCTCTGTTTGCCTATTCTACAGGACAAGGTCTCACAAAGCCCTTCTTTCTGTGGTCTGGAGGACTTAATCTTGGTATGTCTACCTTGACACAACATGACTAAGCCATTCTTGGCTTTGACAGCCTTAGTGCTGTACAGTGAAATAAAATGTTTGATGTGACCAGACACATGTAACAATGTGTTTATGTGTGGTGTTAGTAATCCTTAGCAAGACAGTGTATCAGTTGCACATCCCTCCTTGCACTAGTAATGTCTGTCTTCCTCATTTGCTTCACATGGTCTTACATCTCTACCCAGCAATGTTTTTAACAGAAGCAAGCAGACACAAACTTTGTGATAGGTGGTATTTGTTGTGAATTAGTGCATAGGATGAAAATAAGGGACATGATGGAACAGAAAAGTCAGGGGGCTCAGTTATGGTTGATGAAATCACTGTATTAGAAGCCACAGCATTAGAAGTCCAAAGTCCATTGTACTCCTCCTATAGGAAATGGTTGGTTGTTGAAGGATAGTCAACAGAGTGGTCATGTGGCACACAAATGAGTTCATTTAGGAAGAGGTTACTTGCTGGCAGTGGTGGGCGTCTTGAAATCTGCATCTCCTGCATTCTTGGCTGGATGTTCCTGTTTCCGTGGGGTGGGAGCTGCTGCTACAGAGGCAGGGATGTCTGTTGCAGGTTCTTCCCCTGACAGGTCCTTTCTTTCAGTGGCTGGTACGTATCATAAAGGGCCTGGATTTGCCTGGCCAAAGGAAGTGGAATGGTGTTGCTCACAATCCCTGATCAGGGTACTGCTAACCTCCCTGAACACTCCTGTTAGGGAGGCCATGATGGTATTGGTGGCCCCCCACTTTTGAAGCATTTCCTTAAGCACGTCCACCTGCAGCTGCTTGATCTCCCATGGTTTGGCATCTACCTGGCCCATCACGCCTTGGGACTCTTGATAGACCCCAAAGACTTGGCTCATCACTGAGGGCTTCATCCCTTTGGGGTTGTGGCAGTCTCTTCAGTGGCCTCTGTGTGCTCAGTGCCAGTTTGATCTGTTGATGTGGAAGTATAATGTTACTGGTTGTATTGTGACATGTGCCTCCTGAAGTTTACAGTGATATTTAGCAAAGACCTTGTAGTTAGCAGTTTTGTAGGTTACCCTATTGTGACAGGTACCCATGGTAATGGTTGCCTTGACCTGACATTTGTAAAACATGCCTATTGCAATGACTTTAAGCAACTGCTGAATTTGGGAGTTCATTGTCACTTGGGAGGATGGGCAGAGAATGCCATCTTGCCACGAATGCAGGCAAAACAGAGGCTGGGCAAGATGTGGCTATGAGCATTTTTAGGCCTAGCTAATTGGTATGCAAGTGATTGGAGACATCATGTGGTCATTGCATTGTGAATGTGTCTGCTGCCAATACCATTATGGTGATGCATCTTGAGACCTTGTTGATCATTTATATTGCGCACTGGGTAAGGTGTCCTTCCTGTCCTCAATAGTTTAATCTTGGCTTAGCAGTTCAAGATGGAGCTAGGTGGCCAGCCACATCTCTGAGTTGATCATGACCTGTATATTGACTCACCCAGGTGAGTACATGTCATTTGAAAGTGGTCAAGCAAGTGTTTTTGGACAAGTGACCGTTGTTCAGCTATTTGGAGTCACTTGAACAGTGTCTCCAGTGAGCTGCTGTCAGGTCACTCCCTCTACTTCCCAACACTAGCCACATGTTATCTTCCAAGGTGAGTAAACTTCCTTTGGGAGTTCACTTATAGATGCATTAGGGTAAGTGGAAACTAGGCTAGTGATTGTTGTTAGCAATATAGGGCCCAGTGGGGTTCATTCAGGTCACTCCCTCTAGTTCCCAACAGAGACAAATGTTATCCTCCAGGTGAGTGGACCTCATTTGGGAATTGAAATCCAGTGGTGTTTGGGAGAGGACACTGCAGATATTTGTAGTTACAAATACAGTGCCTGCTGGTAGTCGCAGTTATAACACTCACTCTAGTACACACACTTGACCAATGTTCTCCCACTAGCAGGCACACTTCAATTGAGATTTGACTGACAGATGTATTTGGATAAGCGCACACTGTCCTGTTTTTTTTAATTACATACACAGGCCCTCCTGGCCTTAGCAGTTCTGTCAGGTCCTGTACTACACACACTTGACAAATGTTATCTTTCCAGGTGAGCAAACTTCAATTGGGACTAACCAAAGAGGGGTATTTTGAACAACTGTACACTAGGCTGGTGTTTGGAATTACATACACAGGCGCCCCTGGCCTTAGCAGTCCTGCAAGTCCCTGTTTTACACACACTTGACACATGTTATCCTCCCACATGAGTACATTTCAACTGGGACTGACAAAACAGGGGTATTTGGACAATTGTACATTAGGCTGGTGTTTCAAATTACATACAAATACCCTCCTGGCCTTAGCAGTCATGTCAGTCCCTGTACTACACACACCATACAAATGTTTCCCTCACAGGTGTGCACACTTCAACTGAGAGATTACAAACAGAAGTATTTGGAGAAGACCGCGGCTGCTGGGAATTGTATTTTTGTCAGTCCCTGTACTACACACATTATACACAATTGTTATCCTCCCAGGTGGGTCTGCTAGAATTGTGAAATGCCAGACGGGTCTTTGGACACAGGACACTGAGCTGGTGTTTGACGTTACAGACGGAAGACCTCCTGGGAGTTGCAATCTTGTTACTGCCTGTACTACACACAGTACACAAAAGTAATCCTCCCAGCTGAGTGAACTTCACTTGAGAGTTAAGACACACAGGTATTTAGGCATGAGAACACTGGGCATGTGTTTGAATTTGGTGTCTTCTGGCCTTAGTCGTCAAATAACCCCCTCTACTTTATGCACTTGCTAAATGTCATCTCTCCAGGTGTATGATTTCTCAACCATGGGTGTTTGAAGAAGAGGACACTGGGCTGGTCGTCAGAGTGACAGTATGAGATCCTCCAGTAATTGTAGTTATGTAACTCCCTGTAGTACATACACTTTACATATGGTATCCTCTCAGGTGAGTAACATGCAATAAAGAGTTGGGACACATATGTATATTGGAGGTAGGACACTGGTCTGGTGGTTGAGGTTGGCGGAACAGTGCCTGCTGGGAGTTGCAGTCCTGTCAATCCTTGTACTACTCAAACTTGAGAAATGTCATTGTGAGTGAATTACAATTGGGACTGTCCACACAGGTGTTTGGAAAAGTGTCCGCTGAGCTTGTGTTTTGGAATTACATTCACAAGGCCTCTTGACTTTAGCAGTCCTGTCAGCCCCTATACTACACACACCATACATTTGTTTTCATCACAGGTGACTACACTACAATTAGTAGTTACCAAACAAGAGTATTTGGAGGAGAATACACTGTGCAGGTGGCTTCAGTGTCAGCAACAGTGCCTTCTGGGAGTTGTAGTCATGTCAGTCCCTGTACAACACACTATACAAATGTCATCTCCCCAAACGAGTACACTTAGAGCTCTTTTGACCGGTGGACACTGCGCTGGTGAGTGGAGTCACAGTAAAAGTGCAAAAGATGTGCTGTGTGCATGCGTGGTGACATTATTAGTGTTGTGACTTAGCAGACTCCACTCGCCCAGGTATTCCTTTTAAGCCCTCAGTATGCAGGATGGCCAAGGCCTTCTCCTCCCATATAGTGAGTTGTAAGGGGACACTGGGAGGGCCACCGCCAGTCTTCTTGTCTTGTAGCTTGTGGCTGGAGACCATGGAATGCACTTTACCCCTGAGGTCATGCCACCTCTTCTTATGTCCTCCTTTGGGGCAGGCTGGTTCCCATAGCATTAAGTCTGTTGCTTAACCTCTGCCACAATTTCATTTTCCTACTGAGAGAAGTGTGGTGGACTTGTACTCCAAACAATTGTAGTTCTACTCTTATGATTTCATCCACCATGATTTCTAACTCATCGTTAGTTAAACATGGATTTTTCATAGGTGACATGGTGGTAATAAAAATAAATTGAGACTGGTAACAGTTGACAGTGTCTTTCTACACAGGGGAAGTGCAAAAGTATGTCACTTGGAAAAGTGTGTGCAGGGTGTGTAATGTGCATTGTGGGAAATGTAGGTGTGCCTGTTTTTCTTTTTAATCAATACACTCTGGGTTCAGTGTTTTTGCATGGTAGATGCAGAGCAATGTGGTCCTTGGAGGGGTATGTTTTATAATGTCCTTTACAGGTGTGTCAAGTGTGGCAATGTGTGTCAGCTGTGTTGTTTTCAAATCTATCCAAAGGATTGTTGTGCATTACTTTGGTGACTGTGAACCACCGTGGTTCGTGGTCACCAAAGTAATGCACAGTGGCGGTCACACATGGGTGTCTGCCACTGTGACTTTGTACTTGTTATAGGGTCAGTGGTTGTTTGCTTGGCTGTCTGTGCTGGATGTCAGACTGCCTAGTTCCAGACCTCTGTGCCACTGACAGTCTGCCTTTGTTGGTTGGCAGTCGGCGGTCCTGCCTGTGTAACTCGTAATACTGCCACCTGAAAGACCGCCATCATGGCCGTCTTTGTGGACCACCAACATGGGTTATTTTTGACACCGCCAACATGGTGGTCTGGCGGTCCAACCACCAAACTCATAATGAAGCTCTTAGTGTTTGCTCCAGGATTTGAAAATGCCACTGCCAGACAGGAGCAAGCACATATTTACCTGCCATGCTAGTGCAAGGAGGGAAACTACTGTGTAATGTGGGTGGGCTCCCTGGGACTAAGTAAGTGAGCCTGCCTGAGGGTTTGGGGTCTCCCTGGGGCTGCCTCCCTTTCAATTAAACTGAGAGCCCCAGGGGATGGGGTCCCAAGAGCCTCTTCAAGGCTTAGGGATGGGGACTATGCGGCCCTGGACAACTTAATAAATTCATTGGACGAAGTGGGATGGGTTCCTTAGGTCTGAAAATTGCTCAGGGAGGGGGGTTGCATATCCCCTCCCCTTCATGAGTACATTTGGCCCTGGGGGATTGGGTCTCTTGGGCTGAAAATAGCTCAGGGTGGGAGGGTGCATGACCCCCCTCCCCACTTAATAAAAGCATTGGGCCCCAGGTGATGGGATCCCCAGAATCAAACATGGCTCAGAGAGAGGGGCTGCTTCCCTTCCTCCCCTATACCCAGCCCTAGGGGATGGAGTCCCTGAAGGTCATAAGTGAGCTTGGGAGGGGGGGCATACTCATGCTTCCCTCCCCATATATAAATAATAAAAAGTACAGGACCATTTTTCCACAATCCTGCAGGACTCCTGATGGACTGTGCAAAATTCATTTTTTATTTTTTATTTTGACCACGGAGGTTCCCTTTGTGTCCACCACATGGGGCATGGGGGGCAGCACATTCCTACCCTCCCCTACTATATGATTTATTTTTAAATCTTCAGGACAGGTGTATGAGGCTGGCCTGGTTTGTAGTGAGTACCTTAGTACTCACACCTTATACCAGGTCCAGTTATCCCTTATTAGTGAAATGTAGTTAGTGTTTAGAAGTCAGGCTCTCTAGGGGTAGTGCGGATGAGCAGCCAAGGCCTAACTAAGAGACATGCAAAGCTCATGCAACACCACTGTAGTCACATGGTACTCACACATTAAAGAAAATACTCAGGCCCTCATTTCAACATTGATGGTAAAAGCCGCCAACCACCACAGCGACGGCCACCAAAAGACCGTCGCCGTGGCTACCATCCAGTCGCCAAATTATGACCACAGCTGGATTTCTGCCACAAGAAGGGCTGAAATCCGGCTGTGGCCATACTGGCGGATGGAGATCCAGCAGCGCTGCGCCAGTAGACCGCCATCAGCCATATCATGACACTTGATACGGCATGGCGGTGTTCTTCTGGAGGGCAGCGCCCTGTCCCGTTCCCTGCCAGAAGTCCCACTGGATCCAGGTAAGTTGGGCTTCTGATAGCTGAGAGGGGTAGGGAGGTGTTGTGTGTGTGTGGGGGGGGTTGCTGTGCATGAAAGTGTGAGTGTGAATACATCTGTGTGTGTAGTGTTGTTTGCGTGGGTGTATGCATGAGAATGCGTGTGAGTATGGAAATATGAATGCATGTCTGCGTGTCAGTGTGAATGCGTGTACGGATGCGTGCGAGAATGAATGGATGCATGAATGAATTAATGCGTGTATGCCAGTTTGAGTTTGTGTGTGTGTGTGTGTGTGTGTGTATGTATGTGCGGTGCGTGTCTTTGACTGTGTGTGAAGGTGGAGTGGGGGATCTAAAGGGGGAGCGTGGATGGAGGGGGTGGAGGATCGGAAGGGGGAGCGTGGATGGAGAGGGGTTGGGGGGCATCTGGGGAGTGTTTGGGGGTGCTTCCAACCAGTGACAGGGAAGAAATTCCCTGTTACTGGTAGGGCGTACTGCCGCGGTTTTTGTGGTGTTGCGAACACCACGAAAACCATGGCAGTAGGCAGGCTTATAATGGAATGGTAAATTGGTGGGTTGGCTGCAGCCAACCGGCCAATGTCATAATGTGGCGGTATGTACCGTCAGCCTGTTGGCGGTACTACCACCACATTAGAACCTACCGCCGGGGTCATAATGACCTTCTCAGTGTTAAAAAAAAATAAAGGTACTTTATTTTGGTGACACACATGCCAAAAATACCTAAGAGACTATACTCCCTTAGGAGGTGAGTAACACACAGTATATACACTAGAATGCAATAATTGCTATATAAAACAGTTAGAAAATAGTGCAAATAGTGAAAAGCACAATAGATAGAACTGGGCCTGGGGGAACACAAACCATATACTAAAACAGTGGAATGGGATAGTCAGTTTCCCCACCGAGGCAAGTGTAGTGTGTAGAGGGATGCTGGGAGTGTAAGAAAACACCAAAGGTAAGTAATAGATCCCATCCTAGATCCCAGGAAAGCAGAAGTAAATCCCAGTAAGTTTCCCAGAACACACAAGAACACGTGAAAGAACGAACCAAAAGAGACTGCAAGACTCCAACGATGGATTCCTGGATCTGAAGACCTATAGAAGAATGGGACCAAGTACAAGAAGCACTGAAGAGTCCAAGGAGCACAGGAGCCCCTTCTAACCCAGATGAAGGTGCAAAAGAAGAACCACTAGTGAAGAAGAACAGTTAGTACTATACCCAAGAAGATGGATACATGTTCCTGGTTGGTGCAGATGATGTCTCACGCTGGAAGGATTATTGCAGTCTGGTTTGCGTCACTGGATTCTACCAACAAGCCTTGCCACACACAAAGCACACGGTTAACGGAAAATGGTGCTGCCCGGGAGCTGGTGACCTCTACCCAGGAAGGGAAGACATAGGGGGTTCTCAGCAACTCAGAGAGCCCACAGAAGACCAGGCAGCACTCACAGGAGGCCAACAGCACGGGACAAAGAAGGTGAAATAGGAGGCCGATGTAGCACTACACAGGGAAATATCACGCTGCTGGAGAACCACTCAAAAAAGCTGTGCGTCGTATGATAGAGTGCTGGGGGTAGAAGCTTTGTGAAATGATGGCAACAAGCCTTGGCAACTGAAAAACATGTGGTACATGGGGGTACTGTCTTGTGTGGGGATGCAAGCTCTTACCTCCACCAAAGTTGGACAGCTGGACCTTAGGACCATGGAGACCACTTCAGTCTACCACCTGTGTTGCTGGATCCATGCACTTCTTCATGAGAGGGGACCCAAGCCACTGGTTGTCGCTTCAGAGGGGTGCCTGCTGAAGCAGGGAAGCGCCTTCTTCACTTCAAGGGAGATTCCTTTTTTCTTCTGGTGCAGGATGAAGACAGGCAGTCCTTGGAGGATGCAGGACCTGGAAACAGTTGCAGTTGCTGGCAGGAGCTGAAGATACAATGTTGCAGAAGTTGTCTTTGCTTCTTTGTTGCAATTTGTACAGTTCCTGGAGGGTCCAGGTGCAGTTTCATCAGTAGAAGGTAAAGTAAAGGATGCAGAGGATTCCTGATGGAGTCTTGCAATCCGAATCTGTGGAAACACCCAGAGGAGAAACTCTAAAGAGCCCTGAAAGGTGGATTGGTCAGCTACATAGGTAAGTACCTATCAGGGGAGGGCTCTGACGTCACCTGTTGGCACTGCCCACTAGGATGCTGTCAGAGTGCCCCACCACCTTGGAATCCAAGATGGCAAAACCCAAGGACACTCTGGAGGAGCTCTGGGCTCCACCCCTGAAGGTGGTGATGGACAGGGGAGTGGTATTGAGCTATGTCCAGTTCACACATAAAATGGCGTCCCCGCACTCACGAAGTCCAGGAAAATGGTCCTGGATGACTTGGGAGCACCTCTGCTAGTGGAGGGGTGCCTCACAAACAAATACTTTGAACCTAGCCTTCAAGGTTGGAAGGCCTGACATATAAGTAACTTATAAGTGACCTGGTGCAGTGTAAATGGCCGTGAAGGGGTGCATGCACCATTTCACACAGGCTACAATGGCAGTCCTGTAGAAGACATTGCTTGGTCTCCCTAGGGGTAGCAAATGTAATGCCTCAGCCCATAGGGATCCCCTGGAATCCCAATGCCCTGGTACCAAAGTACCATATACTAAGGACTTATAAGAGGTGATCAGCATGCCAATTTGGGATGAAATACTGGGTTACCAGTATGCAGTGACAACACTGAGAGGAGAGAGCGCATAAGCACTGGGGTTCTGGTTCGCAGGGTCCCAGTGACAGAGTCAAACACACTGATATCAGACAGAAATTGAGGGTAACATGCAAAAAGAGGGTACTTTCCTACATAACCCCCCGCACATGAGGGACAATAGTGCTAACCTTGCCCAGATGGTTCTTCATTGTCTAAGTGGAAATATCTGGAGAGTCCATCTGCTTTAGAGTGGTTACTCTCAGGTCTATGTTCCACTGTAAAGTCCATCCCCTGAAGGGAAATGGACCAACTCAACAAATTAGGGTTTTCACCTTTCATTAGTTTTAACCATAACAGAGGCTTGTGGTCTGTCTGAACTATGAAGTGTGTACCAAAGAGGTATTGTCTCAGCTTCTTCAGGCCCAAGAGCACAGCAAGGCCTCCCTCTACATGGATGACCAATGCTTTTCACTAGGGGTTAACCTTTTACTAATAAGAGAAACAGGTTGATCCTGGCCCTCTGAATTGAGTTGTGATAGCACTGCCCCACCCCTCCACCTGAAGCATCTGTCTGGTCAATAAACTTCTTTGAGTAGTTTCGGCTTTTTAGGAAAGATGCAGTACACATAGCCTGCTTAAGATCATCAAAAGGTTTCTGACAGCTAACTGCCCACAATACCTTCTTAGGCATTTTCTTAGAATTGAGGTCATTAAGAGGGGCAACAATGGAGCCATAATTCTTAATAAACCTCCTGTAGTACCCAGTGAGACCAAGAAAGGGTCTGACATGGGTCTGTGTTGTAGGGGGAGACCAGTCTAAAATAGTCTGAATATTCCCCTGTAGTGGTTCAGTCTGTTCCCCACCAACAAGGTGCCCCGGTTAAACCATCTTCCCCTGCCCTACCTGGCACTTTGAAGCCTTGATAGTGAGGTCTGCCTTTTGCTGGGTCTCCAAAACTTTCCATAGGGGGAATAGGTGGTCATCCCAGGTGGAGCAGAATACAGCAACATCATCAAGACATGCTGCACTGAAAGCTTCCAGACCTTGGATGTCTTTGTTCACCAGCCTCTGGAAAGTGGCAGGTGCATTCTTCAAACCAAAGGGCATAACAGTAAACTGGTAATGCCCTCCAATGGTAGAGAAAGCAGTTTTTGGTTTTGCATCTTCTGATAGCTTGATCTGCCAATACCCTGCAGTCCATTCAAAAGTGCTAAGAAACTTGGAAGATGCCAGTGTATCTATATGCTCATATGCCTTGGGTATAGGGTGAGCATCAATCTTTGTGACTGTATTGAGCCCTCTATAATCAATACAAAGCCTAATCTACTTTTTCCCATTCTGAGAATGAGGCGTGGGTACCAGCACCACTGGGCTGGCCCAGGGGCTATCTGAGTCCAACATCTTCTGAACTTCAGACTTAATGGAGTCCTTGACATGGTCAGGCTGTCTATACTCTTTCTTTTGACAGGTAGGCTGTCTCCAGTATCTGTGGTGCTCACACCAAGTGGTCTGACCAGGTGTCAGAGAGAAACGTTCAGAGAATTGGCCTAGGAGGTTCCTGCAAACTTCCTTCTGCTCCTCAGAGAGACAATCTGCAAGAACCTCACCTTTTTTCCACTATCAGATGAGGGCCACTCCATTTGTCCTGGAGTGCTCTGGGTGCCACAGGCTCCAGTACCCACACCTTCTGTCCTGGGTGATACTCAGTCAGGACAGCCTTCTGGTCATGCCTTTGTTTTTGCAATTCTTGGCTTACCTGAAGGTTTTTGGTGACATTTTTCATGTACTCGTCCATTCTAGATCTTAGGCCAGGTACATAATCCACTATTTCCTGTTTGGGGAGCTTTAAGGGTTGTTCCCACCCATCCTTCACAAGAGCTAATGTACCCCTAACAGGGTGACCAAAAAGGAGTTCAATTGAGCTGTAGCCCAATCCATTCTGGGGTACCTCCCTGTAGGCAAAAAGGAGGCATGGCAATAGGACATCCCATCTCCTTCTGAGCTTTTCCGATAGTCCCATAATCATACCTTTGAGAGTTTTTTTAAGACTCTCAACCAACCCATTTGTCTGGGGATGATAAGTTGTGGTGAACTTGAAGGTTACCCCACACTCTTTTCACATTGCTTTTAGGTATGCAGACATGAAGTTATTACCTCTGTCTGACACCACCTCTTTTGGGAATCCCACCCTGGAAAAGATTCCCAGCAGGGCCTTTGCCGCTGCAGGAGCTGTAGTGGTCCTCAGAGTGATTGCTTCTGGATATCTAGTGGCATGGCCCACTACCACCAAGATACACCTATTACCAGAAGCAGTAGGAGTGTCAAGAGGGCCAACTATATCAACTCCTACCCTTTCAAAGGGAACCCCAACCACTGGCAGTGGGATTAATGGGGCCTTTGGGGTGCCACCAGTATTACCACTGGCTTGGCAAGTGAAACAAGAGCGACAGAACTCTTTTGTGTCTTCCGACATATGAGGCCAGTGAAAGTGAGGAACTAGTCTGTCTCAGGTCTTGCTGTGCACCAAATGTCCAGCAAGGGGAATGTCATGTGCTAGTGACAGAAGAAACTCCCTATACTGCAAGGGAATGACCAGTCTCCTGGTAGAACCAGGTTTTGGGTCCCATGCCTCTGTATAAAGGAGATTATTTTCCCAGTACACTCTGTGGGAGTCACTGACAACCCCTGCTTCCTATTTGACAACTTACTGTCTCAAGTCCTCTAGTGTGGGACAGGTCTGCTGTGCCACACTGAACTCCTCCTTGACAGGGCCCCTGTACCCATAAACTCAGCTGTGTCAGCCCGGAACTTCTCTGGTATAGGTTCTGCACAGGGGTTGACTCCTCCTCATCAAAAGAGAAATCTTCAGTGGTGGCAGGGATAGTGGATAAGGTTTTACACTTTCTACCCCTAGTTTTTGGGAGCACTTGGTCTATTGTTCCAGGATTCAAGGTTCCCTGTCCCCTTTGCTTCTTGTCTGGAGCCCTTGTCGAAGCAAAGATATGCCCATGAATACCTAGCATTGCTGCATGAGTCTCCAATTCCACTTCAGCCCAAGCTGAAGTCTCCAAATCATTGACCAGTAGACACTCTACAGGTAGGTCAGTGGATACCACAACTTTTTTTGGACCAATAACACCCTCCCTAGTTGAGATTCACAACAGCCATGGGGTGGTTAACAGTGTTCTTGTGGGCATCTTTCACTTAGTACTGATAACCAAGTAGATGTTGCTCAGAGGCTACCAGTTTTTCCATCACCATGGTGACACTGGCACCTGTGTCCCTGTAGGCCTCAATCTAAACACCATTTATTAGAGGTTGTTGCTTGTACTTATCCATGGTGCTTTCTGGGATTGATTTTTGCCACCTCCTCAGACAGTAGTCACCCGATGGGTGGCACCCTGATCCCCATTGGTCAGAGGTGCCCCCCAGGTTGCCAACCCAGAGGTAAGGATAAATATGGCAGAGCTGTCCAGCAATTCAGCTATCTGCTGGAAGAAGGTACTGGAGAACATGGATTTCCTTACTGAACCCCTTGTCTGCACCCACAAGGATTACAACAGCTGCATACTTTGGGCTTTACAAGGAAAAGGACTTTACCTTGCTTCTGCAACTCCAGGAGTGGACTCTCTGTAAGCTACAGGTACAAAGGAGCGGACCAGAGTCCCCTGCAACAAGCCCTGCAAGAAAAGCCCAGCTGACCAGTGCCCAGTGGCCTTTTGAAGGTTCTGACCAGGTGCATACTGGAAACGGTAGTCCCAACTTCAAAGGAGCAACAAAGAGCTTCTGGAACCTTAGATCAAGTTTATGGACACTTCAAGCATCCAGAAAATAACTTCTGGAAGAAGAAACAGAGGTTTATAGAAGTTTGGAGCAACTTTGTAAAAAAGCTCCATATGTGGACCGATCTGACATCATGAGCCGTCATGAACCTTCAACTGTGACCCGGCCTAACTTTCAGGTTCATCCCAGTGAAAGTTCCGGAGTGCCGGACTTCGAGGATTTGACCATGGGCTCGCGGAAAGGCAATCCAACAACATTGCATTGAAATTGGCTTGCTGGAGAGAACCGTACAAGATCGAGAAAGAAAAGCTAAAAAAAAGTTTCTAAGTGTGAAGGCAAAACTTTGACTGAGGCATCCTGCTCAGTATATCTGAGCAAGGCTCCATTGCAGTCAGCCACAATTTTTTACTTTTCCCTGGTCAAGCATGACCAGATGTCCCCGGTTGGTGCTTTTAGTTTTTGGGCACTATAAACCATTTTGTTTTTACATTTAATGTTTAAAAATTCCTATGTCTAGTGCCCTACATTGGATTTTTGGCATTTGTATGTCATTTTAAAGATTAAAATATTTCCTATTTTCCTATTTTCACAAATTGGTGTCGGATTTGTATTGTGTGTTGTGTTTTACTTATTTACTGTTTTGTTGATATTAAGGGCCAGATGTAGGTAGGTATCCGATTGCGACTTGCAATTTGCGAGTCATAGCGACTCGCAAATTGCAACTTGCAATCCGAGATGCAGAAAGGTGTCTCAGACACCTTCTGCGACTCGCTATGGGGTTGCAACGACCCACCTCATGAATATTCATGAGGTGGGTCGCAGTTTGCGACCCCATAGCGAGTCTAGGCACTCACGGGGATGGTGGCCTGCTGGAGACAGCAGACCACCATGTCCGTGACTGCTTTTTTAATAAAGCAGTTTTTTTTTTCTCTTTGCAGCCCGTTTTCCTTAAAGGAAAACGAGCTGCAAAAAGAAAAAATTCCGAAACCATTTGGTTTCGTTTTTTTCAGAGTAGGCAGTGGTCCATAGGACCACTGCCTGCTCTGAAAAAATATTTTTGTGGGCATTCACAAAGAGGAAGGGGTCCCATGGGGACCCCTTCCCTTTTGTGAATTAGTTACCATCCACTTCAAGTGGATGGTAACTGCGTGTTGGTTTGCGACCGCTTTCGCGGTCACAAAGCAACTCTACATCGCGATGTGGTCGCAAATAGGAAGGGAACACCCCTTCCTATTTGCGAGTCGGAATCACATTTTGCGAGTCGGTACCGACTCGCAAAATGTGATTCTGCATCGCGTTCAGCCTTTTGCGCCTCGCAAACTGCGCTTTTCCCCGTTTGCGAGGCGCAAAAGGCTTCCTACCTCTGGCCCTAAATGCTTTACACACCTCTCTCCTAATTTAAGCCTAACTGCTTGTGGCCCAAGCTACCAAGGGTTGAGCAAGAAGTATTTTTTGAGACCTTATCTGGACTTAGTGGGGGATTGTGACCTATTGCCATTGGTACAAACCTACTTGCCTTTACCAATGACCCATTTTCCAACATCAGTGAAAATGTGTCAATTCGCCAAATGGTGACAAAGTTATTAGCAAATCAAAAAATCATAACTACAACTAGCCAGTAGTAGTTATAAATAGGAATCCCAGAGTTAAGAAGTCTTCAGATTGCTAATAACTTTGTCATTGTTTCATGAATCTACTATAAGCTTTGCAAACCTAATCTTTTTTCTCCATTTGCTCACATTCCAAACTTATGTGGGGATTAGTTAAGGGGATGCATAAGAATAAAGGTCCCAAAACACAGAGGTTTTAAACAGATGCATTGTGAAAATGGCTAAACAGATTTATGTGAAATTTGGCCGGACTATAAATTAGGTTGTGGAATGGGGTACTTTTTGCTGTTATTTGATATGGACTTGTGCAGTTGTTTTCAGTTTTTCAGTAACAGGAAACAAAAACCTAGTGATATATTGAACCTTACTATACTTGTGAGAAAACTGGGCTGATTGCAGAAGCCCACAAACGTTTGCCCCCATTTTTCACTTTTTCCTGGTGTTTTCCTGACTCTGATGGTGACCTGGGTACGCTAACCAGTCCCAGGGCCGGTGATCTGATTAAAATGTGTATGTACATTTGGCCAATTATAATTGTCTACCTGTAAGTCCCTAGAATATGGTAGTGCATGTAGTTTTAGTGACCCCAGCATAGGCAGTGCACCCATAGGTGCACTGCCGAGGTGCCCAGGCCCATTTTAAAGGCAGGCCTGCCTTGCTGGCTGCTTTGAAATTAAAGTTTTATGCAAATTCGACTTTCAAATTAAAAGCACTTCGAAAATCTTAAACTACCTTATTTCTACATACAAGTCCCCCTAAGGTGTAACCAAATTAGTTTTTCCATCATTATAGTGAATAGGCTCCATAGGCTAAAATGAGGAGTCTTTATTTTAATTGATAAAGTCCCTAAAGGAGCTAGACCTGTCAAGTTTGGTATCAGCCTTAGGTCCTCATTACAACCCTGGCAGTCAGTGTTAAAGCAGCGGTAATACCGCCAACAAGCCGTCGAAAAAAAAAATGGAATCACGACCATGGCGGAAACCGCCAACACAGACAGCCACTTTAACACACCGACTGCCACGGCAGTAGAAACAAACACCGCAGCGGTAACCACCAACAGACAGGCAGGCGGAAGACAATGTACCACCCAATGTATTACGAGGCACCAATTTGCCAGCTTTTCCAGGGCGGTACCAACGCCAACAAAAGCACGGCAGAAACAGTACTTGGAACGGAAACCACTCCCCTCTCGACACCCAACGAGGAACCAGGACGCCATGGAGCCCGAACAACAGGTGTTACCAATGTTGGCTTACCTCCTCTTCTACCAGGAACATCAAAGACAGCAGCAACAACCACGGTGAGTACTGCACCTAGCACACAGGGGGGGGGAAGAGAGTGACACACAGATGCAACACGCAACACCTCCACCCTCACCCCAAACACCATACACACAAATACATGCATCAACATTACATATACATCCCGTAACCCTCTGTAAGAACGCAAGGACCAAATGAAATGATTGTAACAAGTGTTCTCATCGAAAATCCAGATAGGGCAACAGGTCTGTAAAAGATCAATATATACAAATATGTACAGCAACTACACAAGTCAGGATAGTGTTCCATTCATTGTCCAGTGGTCCCAAAATGCATGGGTGAAGCCCACACATGATACCTGCCTCAAAACAGAGAGAACACTGCAGGGGCATCAGGTCGAAAAAAAACAGGCACGTCAGGGGGAATGGGGGGGGGGCACCTCAGCCGGATGATGGGACAACTCCACTGCTCCACGAGGGGGCTCCATGCCCACTGCTTGCTCCTGGGGAGTGCAAAGCTACAGTCTCACAAGTCTCTCAATTAGGTAGTTTGCCCACTGATTGGTCCTGGGGAGTGCAAAGCCACAGTCTCTCAAGACTCTCAAGTGGGTGGTTTGCCCAGTGATTGTTCCTGGGAGTGCAATGCCACAGTCTCTCAAGTCTCTCAAGTGGGTGGTTTGCCCACTGATTGGTCCTGGGGAGTGCAAAGCCACAGTCTCTCAAGTGGGTGGTTTGCCCACTGATTGTTCCTGGGGAGTGCAATGCCACAGTCTCTCAAGTCTCTCAAGTTGGTGGTTTGCCCACTGATTGGTCCTAGGGAGTGCAAGGCCACAGTCTCTCTAGTGGATGCTTTTCTAGTGGATGCTTTTGTCCACTGGTTCTGGAGGAGGCTTGGTGCCCAGAGTGCTTCATCCCATTTCAGGGGGCCAAATGGCAGGGCAACTAACTGTGTCACATCACTTTTGTGCAGGAATACTGACAGACAACGCAACACACCGATTACATCACAATTGTTCAAAACACCCTTGTGAAACCTATGTGGTGTATGACCCTTTGCTCACCCTTCTCCTCCATAGGGCACGTTCGCTGGGGAAGATGATGAGATGGCGTCATCCTCCGGTATACAGGCCCCTGGTGGACCTGTCGACAATGGAAGACAGACACATCATTATCACCTACAGACTTGATCGTGCCACAATCCATGAACTGTATGCCCAGTTGGAGCCAGACCTGATGTCAGCTATCCGCCATCCGACAGAAATCCCCCCTCTAGTGCAGGTCCTGTCAGTGCTCCATTTCCTGGCCAGTGGGTTCTTTCAAACAACAGTGGCCATGGCATCAGGGATGTCCCAGCCAATGTTCTCTAACGCGTTGTCCAGAGTGTTGTCTGCCCTGCTGGAACACAAGCACAGCTACATCTTTTTCCCTCAGGTGGAGGATTTGCCCACAGTGAAAGGTGTCTTCTATGCCCTGGGACATATCCCCAGCATCATTGGTTCAACTGATGGTACACATGTGGCATTTGTCCCCCCACGCAGGAATGAACGGGTGTACAGAAACCGCAAAAGCTACCATTCCATGAATGTGAAGATGCATAGTATCCTGGCTCTGTGCATGATGCATTTCGAGGAATAGCAGCATCCCTTATGTGATGGGGCAACTCCAGAGGCACCGGGTGTGGCTAAGAGGTGAGCCCAAGTTCCCCACACAGTTTACATAGGTGTCTGGGTATGGGAGAGTCCCTTAGGGTTTGTGTGTGTCTAACAGTTGTCCCTCGATATTCGCAGGTGACTCTGGTTACCCCAGCCTGTCACGGCTACTGACCCCAGTGAGGAATCCCAGGACAAGGGCAGAGGAATGCTACAATGAGGCACATGGGCGAACTAGGAGGATAATAGAGCTGACTTTCTGCCTCCTGAACACCAGGTTCTGGTGCCTCCATCTGGCCGGTAGCTCCCTATACTACTCACCGAAGAAGGTGTGCCAGATCGTCTCGGCATGCTGTATGTTGCCCAACCTGGCTTTGCAAAGCCATGTCCCTTTTCTGCAGGAGGATCAGCCTGATGTTGGTCTTGTGGCAGCTGTGGAGCCTGTGGTCAGTGAAGAAGAGGAGGCAGAAGAAGAAGATATAGACAACCGAAACATGATCATGCAATACTTCCAGTGAGACATAGGTAAGAGAGTGGCACTGCTCCTCTCATGTCAGACTGCAGTAGGACATTGCATGATTCTGCCTTTTTACCTCTGTGTATGGACCCTGACAGTTTACTTTGGCTTTCCATTTCACAGATCTGGGTACCACTTTCTGCCTTCTTCTATGTTTACTGCTGCCCAACAACTGTCGAACATTGGAATGTGAAAATGAACATTGACATTGCTATTTTTCTGAGAGGTTGCAATAACACATTTGTGAAAGTACAGACTGACTCCAGATTGATTTGTGATTCAAGGGTGTTTATTGCTGTGCTAATAAGTGGAGGGGGCTGTGCAATTAGCTGGGGTGATGGTGGAGAAATATCCATGGTGGGGACAAGTCTATTGGTATCACAGGTGCATTGTCCAAGGGGGCATAGGAAGTGGAGTAATGGCTGTTCAAGGTTGTCAGGGTCACATAGTGGGACAGAAGGGTGACAATCAGGAGAGTCTTATTTCCTGGTGGGTGTCTTGGCAATGTTGTCTGTCTTGTTCCTAGATCTCAGGGACCGTTTGCAGGCTGGTTCTCCTTCTGAGGGGGTGGGGTGCTGGTGGCCTGTTGGTCCTGTGGCAGGACCTCCTGTCTACTAGCGCTGGCAGAGGTGGAGGACTGTTCATCGCTCAGGCTAGTGTCAGGGGCCCGTTGGTGTGCCACTGTGTCCCTCATGGTGTTGGCCATGTCTGCCAGCACCCCTGCAATTGTGACCAGGGTGGTGTTAATGGACTTCAAGTCCTCCCTGATCCCCAGCTACTGTTCCTCCTGCAGCCGCTGGGTCTCCTGAATCTTGGCCAGTACCGTCCCCATGGTCTCCTGGGAATGGTGGTATGTTCCCATGATGTTGGAGAGTGCCTTTGGGAGAGTGGGTTCCCTGGGCCTGTCCTCCCCCTGTCGCACAGCAGTCCTCCCAGCTTCCCTGTTATCCTGTGCCTCTGTCCCCTGAACCGTGTGCCCACTGACCCCAGGTCCCTGATTGTCTTGGGTTAGTGGGTTTGCCTGGGGTCCCTGTAGTGGTGGACACACTGCTGATTGACGTGTCCTGGGGACAGAGAGATGGGCCTGCTGGATGGGTGCTGTGGTGGTGTTTCCTGAGGGGGGAGGTTCAGTGGTGGTTTGTGACAGTGGCAGGGGAACCGACTGTCCAGAGGTCCCTGATGGGCCAGGCTGGTCATCTTGATCCAGGTGTGCAGAGCTGCTGTCATCACTGTGGGCCTCTTCTGTGGGGGAACTGGATATGTCTGGCGCCTCCTTTCCGGTGATGTTGGGTAGGGGTCCTGTTGGGGTGTAAATGCATAGTTTTTGTATCTGTGTGTGCCATCTTGTGCAATGTGTATGTTACCCTCTACTCCTATGATTGGCTTATTGTCTTTGCCATTGAGTGATTGGTGATTTTGGGGCCTGGGTGAGTATCTGTACTGGACATGCTTTGGTGATGGGTGTCCATGCAGTGGTGTAACATGCAGGCCTTGGTTTTGGGATGTGTGGATTGTGATAGTGGGGTATCTGTGGGGTGTTGGGGTGATGGGTGTGAGGGTTGGGCTAGGAGTTTGTGATGACATGCAGGTTGGGTGGGGGATATAGTAGTAAAGATATGACTTACCAGAGTCCAGTCCTCCTGCTAATCCTGCGAGACCCTCAGGATGCATGATCGCCAAGACTTGCTCCTCCCATGTTGTTAGTTGTGGGGGGTGGAGGTGGGGGTCCACCGCCAGTCCTCTGTACTGCTACCTGGTGTCTGGATACCACAGAATGCACCTTCCCCTGTAGTTCATTCCACCTCTTCCTGATGTCATCCCGTGTTCTTTGATGCTGTCCCACTGAGTTGACCCTGTCGACAATTCTCCACCATGGCTCCATCTTCCTTGCAATGGATGTCTGCTGCACCTGTGATCCGAATATCTGTGGTTCTACCCGGATGATTTCCTCCACCATGGACCTGAGCTCCTCCTCAGAAAACCTGGGGTGTCTTTGAGGTGCCGTAATGTGGTGTGGGTGATGTTTGAGGTGATGTTTGTTGTGCTGTGGGATGTGTTGTGTTGGTGTGTGTTCTTTGAGGTGCGTGGATGTTGTATAAATGCTGGTGTTGTTTTTGCTATTCTCTCACTCGCTGCTTCTTCCAAACACTTCGGTGTAAGGGGTTGTGGGTAATGTGGGTATGTGTTTTATAGTGGTGTGAGTGTGTGGGTGTGGTGTGTGTATGTGTATCAGGTGTGTGTATTTTGAATTGTCCAATGTGGTTGTGTTTTGTAAATGTGTGTGTATTTTGAGCGTGGCGGTGTGTACCGGCAATGGATTACCGCGGTTGAATAACCGCCGTGTTGATTCGTGGGTCGTGATAGTGTGGGCGTATTCCTGTTGGTGTGACGGTGTAGGTTTTGCAGTTTATCACTGACCTTTGGTGTGGCGGACTTGTGTGGGTGTCTGTATTGAGGCGGATTACAAGATATGGGTCGTAATACCTGTAGCGGATTTCCACCATGGCCAAGGTATCTTGGCGGCCGTCAGCACGGCGATAAGTGGGATTTACCACCAAGGTTGTAATGGGGTCCTTAATGTTATAATAAATACAACAACTTGCCACGGTTGAATTTAATATAACTTTCACAGAGAAGGAATTTTAGAACTTTTTAAAAGTTACCTGTTTAAGCTCTGTAGTTACCTTCTCTGATTGGCCTGCATTGAAGAGGTGGGAAGTGGCCTGGGCTGAACAAAAAGGAAGTGCCTGTGGGAGGGGATCTGCCTCAACAGATGGTGAACCAGGATGGGGGAAAGTAGCCAAACTGGTGTTCAAAGAAGGGAGCAAGGATACATTTAGCAGAGCTGCACCCATACCTCAGATCCCTGCTGGAAGAAGAGACTGGATAAGAAGGACTGCCCTGCTGGATCCCTGGCCTGCAACTGGACAACTGCACTCAGAAGGACTGCACTAGCTGCACACTTTGGGCTTCAACATGAAAATTACTTTGTCTTGCTTATGTGACTCCAGGAGTGGACTCCATGTAAGCTACATATAAAAAGTAGCTGCCCAAAAGTGCTCTGTATCAAGTCTTGCAAGAAATGCCCAGCCGACCAAAGTCCAGTGGCCACTTGAGGATTCTGACCAGGTACAATCAGGGAACTGTAGTCTCAACACCCAAGGAGCAACTCAGAGCTTCTGGAACCTTGGATCAAGTTGTGGACACTTCAAAGCCTGAAAAAGGGCATCTGAAAGAAGATCCAGAAGTGTGTAGACATTTGGAGCAACTGTTGTAAACAGCTCCATGAGTTGAAGAGGTGCACTGTGGGAATTGTAGTCCCAGACCCCAAGAGGCAAACCAGATCCTCTGAAACCCTTTGGCTGGTGCTGTGAACCGCTTTCCTGTATCAAGAAACACTCCTGATACTAATTGTAACAGTGTTACATCGTGGGTGGCCTGAACTCTGGACCTTATCCCTGTCCAGTTCGACCTTTTTTAACCCTTTGAGCGCTATTTGCTTCTAAGTGCTAGAATTACGTTTAATTCATATCTCTGGTTCCCTGCATTTGATTTTTGTCATTTTAAATATACAAATATATAATCTATCTTTAGAAACTGGTGTTGGATTTTTATTATGGTTTTAGGATTATAAAATGCTCTACATATCTTTCTCCTAAATTAAGCCTTGACACTTGTTACCAAGCTACCAAGAGTTGAGCGGGGATTAATTTATTGAGACCTGACTGGACCTAGTGGGAGTTCATGGCCCATTGTTAAGTGTAGGTACTTACCTGCCCTTACCCGTAACCATTTTCCAACATTTTTGGTGCACAGTGTAGGATCCAGTACTTGAGTGATATAATTAAGAAAATACTCTAAATTGACCTAATGTTTTAATTACTTCATTTTTGATTTTCCTAAATCACTCTGACTAATTGGTGCAAAGGTTTTTGTAAGTGACACAAAATTTAAGGAAGACCATGGAGTTTGATCTAGCTAGCTTACCCACACTCATTGCATCTGAGCTTAGGGTGTTGTAAAGAAAGAGGGGATTACCTTCTGCTAACAACCTTAGGAAGGCTGTGATGATCAAGTCCCTTGAAGGATGGGAAGTGCAGAGGGAGGCAGAGAAAGCCTCAGAGGTAGGAAGGGAGAGGAAAGACATCCTCTCCAGCCTCTAGGAGGAGGAGGATGATCAACTGTTGGTGAAATTAGTAGTTAGGGCCCACGTCAGAGCTGGTAGGAGGGGAGGGTCTGTGGCATTGTGAGAAAGTAGCTTCTTTCTATCATGGTTACCCCCATTTTTGGCCTGTTTGTTTGTGTGTTTTGACTGTGCTTATGGTTTGTGCCCTACATGTCAGTATAATTCACTGTTTATGTCAGTATGCTTGACTGTGTCACTGGAGTCCTGCGAATCAGAACTCCAGTGCTTATGCTCTCTCTACTTCCAAATTTGAACATACACACTGATAACCCAGTATTCCACTCCAAATTAGTATACTGGACCCCCCTTAAAAGTCCCTAGTATATAGTACCTAGGTACCCAGGGCATTGGACTTCCAGGAGATCCGTATGGGCTGCAGCATTTCTTTTGCCACCCATAAGGAGCTCATACAAACACTTCTTCAGGACTGCCATTGCAGCCTGAGTGAAATAGTGTAAGCACAGCCATTTGCTCTGTACCAGGTCACTTATAAGTCACCTATATGTCTAACCCTCAGACCCTAAAGGCTAGGTGTAAAGTAACTCTGTGTGAGGGCACTCCTGCACCAGCAGAGATGCCCCCAAATTGTTCAGACCCGTTAAAAGTGTGCACTACTTATATGTCAGTACATATCTGTAGCTTCACAATGGTAACCCCAAATATGGCCATGTAAGGTGTCTAAGGTTGAGAAATTGAACCCCCAATCTAATTCTGGTATACAGGGGGCTAATTCCATGAACCCTGGGGGCTCCACCATGGACCCCCAGTACTGCCATACCAGTCTTCTGAGGTTTTCACTGCAGCCCCAGCTTCTGCCACCTCACAGACAGGCTTCTGCCCTCCTGGGGCTTGAGCAGCTGAATCCCAGGAAGGCAGAACAATGCATTTCCTTTAGGAGAGCGATGTTACACCCTCTACCTTTGGAATTAGGTGTTACAGGCATGGGTGGGTTCCTCCCAGAGCCTCTGGAAGTGCTTTGAAGGGCCCAGATGGTGTCCTCCTTGCATAATCCAGTCTACACTGGTTCATGGACCCCCGGTCCCTGCTCAGGCACAAAATGGACAAAGGTAAGGGGAGTGACTACTCCCCTGTCAATCACCACCCCAGAGGTGTTGCCCAGAGCTCCTCCAGAGTATTCCTGGGCTTTGCCATCTTGGATTCCAAGGTGATGTGGCACTCTGGGAGTATCTGAGTGGCCAGTGCCAACAGGTGATGTCAGATACTACTCCTGATAGTTGCTTACCTGGTTAGGTGACCAATCCCCCTCTCAGGGCTATTTAGGGTCTCTCATCTGAGTGTTTCTTCAGATTCAGATTGCAAGACTCCAGCAGGAATCCTCTGCATCCTTTACTTCATCTTCTACAGAAGGCTCAATTGCTGACTGCTCCGGGAAGTCTACAAAACTGCAACAAAAATGCTAAGATGAATTCTGCAACATTGTATCTTCAGCTCCTGTTAGTAACTGCAACAGTATCCAGGTCGTGCATCCTCCATGGAATGCCTGTCTTCAGCCTGCACCAGAAGAACCAAAGGAATCTCTTGTGGAGTGACAGAGTCACATCCCTGCTTAAGCAGGCACCTCTCTGCAGCAACGACCGGTGGCTTGGACCCCCTGTTCAGATGACAGGCATGGATCCAGCAACATGGGTGGTGGACTAAAGTGACTCTGGCAGTCAAACTGTCCAGCTATCCAACTTTGGTGGAGGAAACGGCTTGCCTCCCCACTCAAGACAGTACCCCATGCACCGGGTGACTTGCAGTAGCTAAGGCTTGTTTGCGACCTTCCAAGAAGTTGTTCTAGCACCACACACCTTAAGGCCCAACACTCCATCCTGTGACACACAGCTTCCTGAGTGGTTCTCCGGCGGTGTGGGAATCCTTTGTGTTGTGCTGTATGGGCCTCAATTTGCACCTTCTTTTTCCCTGTGCTGTGGGACTCCTGTGCATGCTGCCTGGTCTTCTGAGGGCTCTCTGAGTTGCTGAAAGTCCCCTCTGTCTCCCACTCTAGGGTAGAGGCCACCACGTCCCCCCTGGACCTGGGCAGCGTCATTTTCCACTAAGCATGAGCTTTGCATGTGCCAAGGCTTATTGGCGGAATCCAGTGATGCAAACAAGACTGCATTCATTCATCCGGCATGGGACATCTAATGCACCCACCAGGAACCCGCATCTGTCTTCTTTGGGGCAATACTGACTTTGTCTTCACACCAGTGGTTCTTCTTCTGCACCTTCATGCTGGTTAGCAGGGGCTCCTGTTCTACCTGGACTCTTCAGTTCTTCATGGACTTGGTCCCCTTCTTCCACAGGTCTTTAGGTCCAGGAATCCATTGTTGGTATCTAGCAGTCTCTTCTGATACTTGCATTATCTTCTATCATGACATCTAGTGTATTTTAGGAAACTTGCTGTGTTCTACTACTGCTTTCCTGGGCTCTGTGGTGGGGTGGATTACTTACCTTTGGTGGTTTCTTACACTCCCAGCACCCCTCTACACACTACACTTGCCCACTACACTTGCCTAGATGGGAAACTGACTTTCGCATTCCTCTATTTTGGAATATGGTTTGTGTCCCCCCAGGCTCATTAGAAACCTATTGTGATTTTCACTATTTGCACTGTTACTACTGTGTTTTTACCTGTTTCTGGTTACTAATGTGTATATTTTGTTATTTACTTACCTCCTAAGGGACTATAGCCTACAAAGTTTTTTTGGCATTGTGTGACTAAAATAAAGTACCTTTATTTTTGGTAACACTGAGTATCGTCTTTCATGTGTGTGATTACTGTGTGACTACAGTGGTATTGCAACAGCTTTGTATGTCTCCTAGTTCAGCCTTGGCTGCTCTGCCTACAACTACCTCTAGACAGCCTGGCTTATAGACACTGACTACATTTTACTAATAAGGGATAACTGGACCGGGTATAAGGTGTAAGTACCTTTGGTGCCCACTAGAAACCAGGCCAGCCTCCTACAGGCATCAGCCTAAGAAAAAGCAGACCTGGAACTCAGAGAAAGGGAATTTGAGGCCAAGATAGTCCGCATAGCTTTAAAGGAGAAGAAGAAGTGGGCAAAGATTGTACAGAGAGATGGTGGCAGTGACAGAGAAGTTGAGGTGTCCATGGGTGTGGTGTTCTGCCCCCGGTTATCCAAGTCGGTTGTTCCTGCTTAAGTAGAGGAGGATGAAATAGACAAGTGGTGGGAGGCATTTAATAGAGCTCTTCAAATGGGAAGGGTTAAGCCCCAATACTGGGAGGGATAGGCTCCTGACCCTGGGGGAGGTGCAAAGGCAGATTTCTATCCGAGTAGGAAGATGAAGAGGTATTTAACCAAGAGGTTTGGTCTTACCCCAGAGCAGTACAGAATGAAGTTCAGGGACATCCAGAATATCAATACGCAGTCTTTGTTTGACTTTGTAGACACCTCATTTGAGGCACTAGAGGACTGTGTACATGGTAAGAAAGTGAATACTTATCAGGGGTTATACAATTTTTTATCATGAGGAACACATCTTGACCTACTGTATCCAAGAGAGGTTACACCAGCATTTAGTGGGCTCAAAGCAGAACAACCCCAGAGAGCTGGGAGGTAGTTGAGGAGTCACTGAGAACCAGGGTGGTTGTGAAGTCCCAGAAGAGAAACTCCAGGAAGGAGAATCAGGTTTCTAAAAACCTAAAGAGGGAGGTGGTAAGCCCACCACAGAGTCTGCCTCTGTAACTCAGAACCCTAAGATGGAGGATAGTAAGTCCCACTCCCACTCTGGCAAGCAGAGGCAGAGAGATCCAGGGTTAAAGAAGCTCTTGGACAACAGGGCCTGCTTTGACTGACAGCAGACAGGTCACTTCAAGGGAGATGCAGCCTGTCCAAGGACGTTGGTTAGCATTGGGCTGTCCAGTGTAGCCATAGAGGAAGACTTCTCAGATGATGAGGTCCTCAAAGCATTGGGCTGGGACACAGGACCAGATGGTAAGCTGGTGATCCCTGAGGGTGTGAGTAGGCACTTTCACCTCATTCAGGACCACTGGCCTGAGAGATACATGTGCCAGTCACACTATAGTGAGTGACTGGTTGGTGACCCCGGACATGTATATCCCAGGGGAGACCAGGAAAGTCAGGATAGCCACAGGTGAGATCACCAAAAAAACTTGTAGCCATAGGTCCCTAGAGAGGGAGGGTATCCTTCACTGATTTATTGTGGTGGTTAGTGCTGACCTCCCATTAGATCGCGTCCTGGGCAATGACCTCCCAGAGGTGAGTCTGGTCCCAGAGGGGGTGTTCACCCAGGGCAATCCCCCAACCCAAATTCCTGGGGAGCCAGTCCCTGCAGTGAGAGACAGGGGTCCCCAAGAAAAGGGTAAAAGAAAAAGAAGGGTAGGGCACTCTTAAAGAGAGTTCCAGTGAGCCCAATGCCTTCTGCCCCAGTAGTGGGGAAGCCCAGAGTTGAACACTGGTGAGGCTATCAAAGTGAATAACGATAAAGTGGGGATGGTCGCAGTTACTAACAGGGAAAGTAGAGGGAGTAAATGATTCCAATTCAAACCTTTCAGCAACTTATGTCAGTTCCACTCGTTTTACACCTAAATCATTTTCAAAAACTAATTTCTTAACATGCCATCTAGCCCAGAAAAATTAATCTGTGCTGAATAAAACCAAACCCTAACCGTCTTTCACATATACTGACATATAAGAATAAGGAACACAGAGGCAGGTGAACAAATATATAAAAGGTTACTTGATTATCCACTAGGAAACTACATCATACCAACAACTTCATTTTGAAAGGAGAACTTGAATACAACTTGTGCTACTAATGCAGCACAATATTACCAAAACCCAAAATAAGGTAAGAAAATAAACTAGTCTGCAGCAATAATGTTTAACAACTGTTAGAAATGGATTTGAAACACACGTTTTGGGTCATATTACAATGAAAATGAATAGAAAACTGGATAAGAAATACAATAAAGAAGCATTTGCAATGCAACTGGTCTCACATTTTCCGGGTTAGAGCTCTTAGAGTTGTAAACTCCTAACCGGACTTTTCTCACCACAGATCGGAGCCCTTTACCAGGGAATCCTAAGTGTGCAGGGGTGCGATGTCTTTAGAGCACCCATTGCATAATGACACATTTTGTCTTCCTTGTACAATGTGTTGAAGAGTATCTAAGGATGAATGGGGGGCCTTCTGGAGGATGCGGATTCTCCTTCACCACTGGGACTGCAGGAACCTACCTTACTTCCCCACATTTTATATACACCTTATGTGTGGGGGTGACTGCAGCTTCCTGGGTTAGTGGTGATGAACAGCACATTGGACCCAGACTTTCTAAGTTCTCACAGAGCCTCAGCAGCAAAGCTGCAAAAGGCATTCGGAGACACGTAACACATACTTCTTGTCAGAACAAAAGCAGAATATAGACACGGGAATGGAGATGTTATTTTCCTTCTGTCTTAAGGACCAGTTAAAGTCGGATGCTATCACCCTTCACCCCCAATCCAGCGCTCGCTTTTAAAGAGTAAAGAGGGCGAAAAAGTCAAGTTAAGGGGATGAAAACATCAACAAGAAGCGACGCTGTTAGCGTTGTAAACTCCTAACTGGACTGTTCTAGCCACATTAAATGGGAAAGAAAAAACAAGCGCGAAACACAGCGCCATTGCGCTGCGAAATAAAGAGAAAAAGTAGTCCAGGAACCATACAGAAAACATGGAGCCTCGTATGTTTCCAGTAGTTGGTTGGTACGCTCGAGCAGGGCTAAACATGGGAAAAGGCACGACATATGCATGCCTTTCTCTAATAAAAGCAAACGGATTTTAAAACGCGAGCCCACAAACCAATGTAAGGGACTGACGTGACATGGGTGTGGTTAGAATCCCAAAGAAGAGATTACAACAGGGGACGGAGCGCCTTACGCTCCCCATAAAAAACAACCCATTTTGTGATTCGTTACTAACACAAACTGAGCTTTAAACACAGCCAGTTTTACTGGAAAGCACTAGAATTGTCTTGCTTCTTCAAAAACGTATGAGAAATTAAAAAGTATACCTCATCATCTCCTCTTATAAATTTTGACATAACACAGGTACATTTCTATGTGAAGTACTTTTTGAAAAAAGATACACAAACATAAATGAAAAAGTAAACTCCTGCAATAGGGCAATTAATACTATCCAATTATTTTGTGTCTTTTTCAAAACAGATTTGCCCACATTGAACACAATGCCTAAAAACAATACTTGAACAATCAAAAAAAGGAAATTGTACCATAGAGAGTGGAGAAAACATGATTGAACAGAGAAAGGAGATGCCCAAAGAAAATCAATAGTACTGATAAGACTACTGTTCATTTTGCTACAGTTTAAACATACCCTAAAACACAGTAGTGCATTTCTAAGCTGGGTATCAGGTCACACACAAAGTTTAGTATACATGGCTTTGAACCCCTCACAGATTGTGTTTAATTCTGTTTCAGAAAAAGATAGGACTTTAGCCATATTGGGGGGCAAGATTTGGCAAAGGAGCAGCAGGATGGAGGAAAGTGCTTCTTTGTGAACAGGATGGCTCAGACTGAAAACAAAATAACAGCTGACTTTCTGTTCCTATGTATCATGTATGTATGCTCCAGTTTATTAATGGTAGACAGATATCTCCACCCCGAGTGCAAAGTTTCCACACAGCGCGTGGAGGGTAACCTCTACACACATGGCAGATATTCCACATGTACATGTGGGAGGAAGACAAGCAACATGCACCAAAATAAACCCTGATGTGAAACAGTGACACATTCACAACTGGGAAGGTTAATTTACCTATAATGTGTTAATGTATGCTTTTTGTATTTTTTCCCTAAAACATCTATCTAGTAAGATAGTTGCATGTTCTAGGGATAAGTTTGACAATGCTGGAGAAAAATGTAGCCATCTTGTTCTAATTTTGAGCATAGCATGTTAGTTGACAACAGTATGCAAAGTAAACATAGAGCCTCATGACGAGTTTAGTGGTCCGTGGACCACCATGGAGGAATTGGTGGTCTGCTCGCCATTGGGTTGGAGGTCGGACCTCCGTATTACAAGTCATGCTGGCCTATAGAGCAAAGATTGCTGCTGTCCTGCCGGTACCGCCAGGCAGCACAGACCGCCACAGTCACAAGGCAGAACAAATAGGCCAGCAGAACCAGTGTTTCTGCCAGACACATTATAGGTTGCACACGGCTAATGTGACCATAGTGGTCCAACTATCATCTCTCAGCAGGCAGAAATGGAGAGTATAAGGAGAGGCGCTCACCTGCAGGCAGCCTTACAGGTTTGTGCCCCCATGAAGCCCATCACACACGTCCTGTCACTGCTGCTGGTCATTGAAGGATCCCAAAATCCATGTCGCTGTGCGTGCAACCGACAGTAAGTACACACATCTACCTGTGTTAATAACTGTACCAACAGATCATTGTACCCTTTCCCATATGATATGAGAGGCAGTCTACAGGCACCAAGTACATGTGTCACTGTGTCTTGGTTCTGAATCATGCACAAAAAAGGACACATACACAGTCACAATATGTCCCGTTTAGGCAGGTCACTCACACTGCAGCACAACACTATACAAAAACACAAATCCACTTAACTCAGGCACAGGGAGAGTGAAGTGTACACACCAGTGTCGCACACATCAACAACACGCCAACATCACATCTACAAATACAACTCACACACTCACATTCCTCACATGCCATGGACTGTCATCACATTCAACACGCATATGTATAGATGGGTCACATATCACAAACTACACTCCCAGTAAACAGATCTGCAAAGGACTCACACTTCACCCACATTGCAACACAATGGAAGGAAAATGGGTTTCACAATAGTCAGAAAGATAAATATACAAACCTCACTATGGAAATAATACCAGCACAATAGGGATGGGGCCAGCAGGAACACCCAGGGAAGGAGGTTGCACAGAGACACATAAAACAACATTTGCACAGGTACCGGCCCTTTAGATATCTCTGGGACAAACAATACCAGACCCAAATGACATGCCTATCTGCACAATGTGGCAGTGTAAGTCAACAAAGCACATCCAACTCAAACTGCATGGGACATACCTCTACATGAACTAGCTGTAAGGTACACACAGCTAAATGGACACCTACACAGTCTAATGCAAACAAAGGTAGCACAAGTGAACACACTCCATGTCAGCACACACAAAATTGAAGCTGACACACATCAAATGAATACCTAATCCATATCAGGGGACAAGTCTAACAACATACATGCTCACATTGGACAATGAAAGATTAAATACCATACCAAACAGTACACAATGCCATTACACCACAATTGCATTTACACCCACATATCCATACAGTCAACATATACCCTTGTATTGAGGGACTCCAGCATTGCCCACACACTCAGATACTGCAAACAACAGCAAATGGATCAGCAAGCAGGTGGAAACACATGCACAGGCACACAACCAAGTTATTCAGGAACAATATAAATGTAGAAAAGGACCATGTGTGTTGGAACAGGCACATTGTGGTGCAGCCAATTGACTCCTAACTACCAGAGAACATCCACAGGAAGGTGCATGAAGTGGGCAGGCAGGCACCTCAGAGATCATTCTTGAGGTGTCCGATTTAGGGGGGATTGATCTTGGGTTTGTGAGGGGTGGACTGCTTTTTTGGGAGTGGTGGGTTTCTTCTTGGGGGGACTGGTAATGGTGCCTGCAGGGGGCAGGAGAGGCCTTGAAGGTGGATGGAACGGGCTAGGAGGTGGGTGGTTGCCTCTTGGTTTTGTGACGGGATGCAGGGAAGAGGGTAAAGGGCAAGGTCAAACAAAAAAACTCTTAGGGACATGGGCACGGTCATCAGAAGGTTGTGGTGATTTGGAGGTTGAGTGAATGGTTGTCTGCTGTGTTGTGTGGATGTTGTGGGAGCATGCTTCTGGATGATCTCTATTGCATGGATGAGTGTTTGTAAGACTTGGGGGGCTGGGAGGGGGAGGTGGAGGTGCTGTGGGATAGAGTGGTAGGTACGTGTGTCTGTTGGGGTGGTGTCTTTGTGTATGCTGGGTGTGGTGGGTGTGTCTCTGACTGTTGTGGTGGTGCCTGTGGGTATGCTTGATGTTGTGTATGTTATGCTGGGGTGATGGAGGTGTCTGGGGAAGTGGTGACTGTTGTGTCTGTGGGTGTTTGTTGTTTGTTTGCATGCTGGTGTGTTTTGTGCTGCTTGTGTCTGTGTGCTGCTCTTGCGTATTGAGATGGATGCATGAGGATTGGTCTGTGTGTTTTGGGTAGGTAGGGGAAGGAGGGATTTGGATTGGGTAGAGGAAGTTGGAGGAGAGACTGAAGGTGGGGGTGACTGGCTGCTGCCAGTGTGGAGGCCAGAGCCTTGAAAGGTCTCTGTAGGCCTGACATTGCACCATGTGCCTTCCAGGAATGCATTCATTTGTTGGGGTTTGATTGCCAATCCCTGGATGGCATTCACAATTGCTGAATGGCAACCAGGAGGGTGCTGATAGAAAGGGGACGGTGGACCAAGATGGTACAGGGGGATGCCCTGATGGGTTCGCCACCACTAGGGAAGGTCCACTGGAAGAAAAAAACAATGATGAAGTGGATGTCTCAGTCTCCCTCGTGGCACTCCCCTCACCTTCCAGGCCACTTGGTCCCTCTGTGTTGGTGATGTCTTAGCCCGAAGTCCCATGGTCAGATGCTTCCCACTCAGCTGTGCCTTGTCTCCTTCACTTGCTGGTGCTGATGCTGAAAATTTAAGAGAAATAGGGTCATCACATGTCCATGATCACACTTGAACAACAGTTCTGATTAGCAAATATTACCATGATATCAAGTAGGCCCCAATAACAAAGTCCATGTAGGGGACCCATGCATGTGCCATACCATATGCATGCATGCCATATGAACTGTCAGCACTTGCCCACAGTAAAAGCAGGATCTCACACAACTAGAATTGCATAGCTGAAGCCATTCAACAGGTAGGAGACCTCATCACCCTCAAAGTTCTGCCCCATGGAGCAGACCTCAGTTACCTGTTGTCATAAAATAGTAGGCCAATGCCAAACGCATTTGCACAGATCCCACACAAGGTCATGCAGACATCTATTTGACACATACATAATGACCCAACAATAAGAATTGATGCTCCAAAATCCTACCATGTTGATGACAAAAGTACATTAGCTTGGAGAAGGTGACATGGAAATATGCATGTCACACTGGAAGCATAACAAAAATGCACACTTCACTAATGTCTGGCACCCCTTACAATGAAATACTCTGAGTGTATCTGTGAGAAAATAGCCTCTTTCTAGCATGGTTACCCCCATATTTGGCCTGTTTGTGAGTGTTTGTCAGTGTATATTTGCTGTCTCACTGGGATCCTGCTAGCCAGGACCCCAGTGCTCATAGTTTAAAACCCAATTTGTCAGTGTGTTTTGCCTGTCCCACTAGGGTCCTGCTAGCCAGGACCCCAGTGCTCAAAGTTTGTGGCCTATGTGTGTTGTTAGTATGCCTAACTGTGTCACTGAAGTTCTGCTAACCAGAACTCCAATGCTTATGCTCTCTATACTTACCAAATTTGTCACAACAGTTTAGTGACTCCATATTCCAATTCTGATTGGCACATTGGACCCCCCTTATAAGTCCCTAGTATAGGGTATATAGGTACCCAGGGCATTGGGGTTCCAGGAGATCCTTATGGGCTGCAGCATTTCTTTTGCCACCCATAAGGAGCTCATACAAGCCTTTTTTCAGGACTATCACTGCAGCCTGAGTGAAATAGTGCACACACTATTTCACAGCCATTTTAAGTAACTTAGAAGTCACCTATATGTCTAACCTTCATTTACTGAAGGCTAGGTGTGAAGTTACTGTATGTGAGGGCATCCTTGCACTAGCAAATGTGCTCCCACGTCATCCAGGGCTAATTGTGAGTGCGGGGATACCATTATAAGAGTGCATTACATATAGTTCAATACATATACGTAGTTTCACAATGTTAACTCCGAAAATGGCCATGTGAGGTGTCTAAGATCCTGGAATTGACCCCCCAATCCAAATCTGGTATTAGGGACATAATCCCATGCACACTGGGGGCTCCACCATGGACACCAAGTACTGCCAAACCAGCTCTCTGAAGTTTCCACTGCAGCCCAGCTGCTGCCACCTCACAAACAGGGTTCTGCCCTCCTGGGGATTGAGCATCTTAATCCCAGGAAGGCAGAACAATATATTTCCTTTAGGAGAGGGGTGTTACACCCTCTCCCATTGGAAACTGGTCTGACAGGCAAGGGAGGGGTATCTTCCAAGAGCCTCTGGAAATGCTTTGAAGGGCACAAACTGTGCCCTCCTAGCATAATCCAGTCTACACTGGTTCAGGGACCCCCAGTCCCTGCTCTGGCGTGAAACTGGACAAAGGAAAGGGGAGTGACCACCCCCTTGTCCATCACCATCCTAAGGGTGGTGCCCAGAGCTCCTCCAGAGTGTCCCTGGCATTAGCCATCTTGGATTCCAAGGTGTGGGGACCCTCTGGAGACTCCTGAGTGGCCAGAGTCTGCAGGTGACGTCAGAGACCCCTCCTGATAGGTTCATACCTGGGTAGGTAGCAAATCCCCCTCTTAGGGCTATTTAGGGTCTTTCCTCTGGGTGTTTCCTCGTATTCGGTTTGCAAGATTCCTCCAGGACACCTTTGCATCCTCTGCTTCAGCTTCTGACCGTCAGATCAACCGCAGATTGCTCCCAGAACCGCTGTAATTGCAACAAATTATCCAGGACGATTCCTGTGACCTGCAACTCCAGATTCAGCCAGCTTTTGCAACAGTTTATAGGGTGTGCACACTCTGAGGACTGCCTGTCTTCACCCTGCACCAGAAGAACCAAAGGAATCTCATGTGGAGTGGTGGAGTCACTTCCGTGCTTCTGCAGGTACCCTTTTGCAATGGTAACCAGTACTCTGGGACTCCTCTCCTTACGATGAGTGTGCTAGCATGCTCCCTGAAGCACAGGTGGTGGACCGAAGTGACCCAGACTGTCCAAAAGTCCAGCTGTGCAAATTTGGTGGAGGTAAGAGCTTGCATCCCCGTTCTGCGACAGTACCCCCGTGCTCCGCGTCTTCTGCAGCTCCTTGGGCTTCTGTGCACTTTTTCCAAGAATCCTTCTTGTACAGCGTAGCCGAGGTCCCCAACACTCCATCCTGCGACGCACAGCTCCCTGAGTTGTTCTCCGACGGCATGGGACCTTCCAGTTTAGTGCTTGTAGGAGGCTGACCTGGCTTATAGTGGGTACCTTGTGGTACTTACACCTTGTGCCAGGTCCAGTTATCCCTTATTAGTAGATTAGAAGTGTTCTAACAGCTTAGGCTGATAGAGGTAGCTATGGAAGAGCAGCTTAGGCTGGACTAGGAGACATGCAAAGCTCCTACTATACAACTTATATCACTTAACACTATATCATAAGAAACACGATACTGAGTGATTAAAAATAAAGGTACTTTATTTTAGTGACAATATGCCAAAAGTATCTCAGAGGATATACTCCCTTAGGAGGTAAGTAATATACACAAAATATACACACAAACCAAAATCAGGTAAGTAAACAAATAGAAAAGTAGTGCAAACACTGCAGAATGCAATATAATGCAATAGGAGACAATAGGCCTAGGGGCAACACAAACCATATACTCCAAAAGTGGAATGCGAACCACGAATGGACCCCAGACCTAGTGTAGTGTGTAGAGGGTCACTGAGAGTGTAAGAAAACACTATGGGTGTCCAAGATACCCACCCCCAGACCCTGAAAAGTAAGAGTAAAGTTACCCTACCTCCCCAGAAAGACAGTAAAGTCGAGATAGGGGATTCTGCAAGGACAACAACTGACTGCAAAGCACTGAAGACGGATTCCTGGACCTGAGGACCTGTAAAGGAAGGGGACCAAGTCCAAGAGTCACACAAGTGTCCGGGGAGGCAGTAGCCCACTAAACCCCGGATGAAGGTCAAAAGGGCTGCCTCCGGGTGGAAGAAGCCGAAGATTCTGCAACAATGGAAGGTGCCAGGAACTTCTCCTCTGGTCAGAAGATGTCCCATGCGTGCTGGAGGATTTCCATGCAGAAAGACTGCAAACAAGCCTTGCTAGCTGCAAGAGTCACGGTTGAAGGTTTTGGGTGCTGCCAGGGCCCAGGAAGGACCAGGGGGTAACCCCTTGGGGGAGGAGACAGAGGGCGCTCAGCAACACAGAGAACCCACGCAGAAGCAGGCAGCACCTGCAGAAGCACCTGAACAGGCGTTCAGAAGATCTGAGCACGACGGTCGACTCAGCACAACAAAAGAGGGTCCCACGAAGTCCGAGTCCAACTCAGCGAGTTGGGCAATGCACGACGGAGTGCTGGTGACCTGGGCTAGGCTGTGCACGAAGGAAGTCTTACAAAAGTGCACAGAAGTCCTAGCAGCTGCAGTTCACACAGTACACAGGATTACTGTCTGGCGTGGGGAGGCAAAGACTTACCTCCATCAAATTTGGACAGAAGAGCCACTAGACTGTCGGGGACACTTGGATCCAGCCCCTGTGTTCCGGGGACCACGCTTGTCAAGATGAGAGGGGACCCAGAGGACTGGTGATGCAGAAGTTTGGTGCCTGCGTTAGCAGTGGGAAGATTCCGTTGACCCACGGGAGATTTCTTCTTGGCTTCCCGTGCAGGGAGAAGGCAGACAGCCCTCAGAGCATGCACCACCAGGAAACAGTCGAGAAAGCTGGCAGGATGAGGTGCTACAATGTTGCTGGTAGTCTTCTTGCTACTTTGTCACGGTTTTGCAGGCGTCCTGGAGCAGTCAGCTGTCGATCCTTGGCTGAAGTCGAAGAGGGAAGTGCAGAGGAACTCTGGTGAGCTCTTGCATTCGTTATCTGATGAGATACCCACAGGAGAGACCCTAAATAGCCCTCAGAGGAGGATTGGCTACAGAGAAAGGTAAGCACCTATCAGGAGGGGTCTCTGACATCACCTGCTGGCACTGGCCACTCAGAGGTGTCCATTGTGCCCTCACACCTCTGCATCCAAGATGGCAGAGGTCTAGGACACACTAGAGGAGTTCTGGGCACCTCCCTTTGGGAGGTGCTGGTCAGGGGAGTAGTCACTCCTCTTTCCTTTGTCCAGTTTCGCACCAGAGCAGGGCTGGGGGGATCCCTGAACAGATGTAGACTGGCTTATGCAAGGAGGGCACCATCTGTGCCCTCCAAAGCATTTCCAGAGGCCAGGAGAGGCTACTCCTCTCAGGCCCTTCAAACCTATTTCCAAAGGAAGAGGGTGTGACACCCTCTCTTGGAGGAAATCCTTTGTTCTGCCTTCTTGGGACTGGGATGCCCAGGCCCCAGGGGGGCAGAAACCTGTCTGAGGGTTGGCAGGAGCGGTAGCTGCAGAGAAATCCCCGGAAAGTTAGTTTGGCAGTACCCGGGCTCTATGCTGGAGTCCCAGGGATGCATGGAATTGTCCCCCGATAACAGAATGGTATTGAGGTGACAATTCCATGATCCTAGACATGTTACATGGTCATGTTCGGAGTTACCATGGTGACGCTACATATAGGTATTGTAATGGTGTCCCCACACTCACAAAGTGAGGAAATTGCCCTGAACAATGGGGGGGCACCTTGGCTAGTGCCAGGGTGCCCTCACACTAAGTAACTTTGCACCTAACCTTCACTAAGTGAGGGTTAGACATATAGGTGACTTATAAGTTACTTAAGTGCAGTGTAAAATGGTTGTGAAATAACGTGGACGTTATTACACTCAGGCTGCCGTGGCAGTCCTGTGTAAGAATTGTCTGAGCTCCCTATGGAGGGCAAAAGAAATGCTGCAGCCCATAGGGATCTCCTGGAATCCCAATACCCTGGGTACCTAGGTACCATATACTAGGGAATTATAAGGGTGTTCCGGTGTGCCAATCAGAATTGGTAAAATTAGTCAATAGCCTGCAGTGACAATTCAAAAAGCAGAGAGAACATAAACACTGAGGTTCTGGTTAGCAGAGCCTCAGTGATACAGTTAGGCACCACACAGGGAACACATACAGGGCATACTTTATGAGCACTGGGGTCCTGGCTAGCAGGATCCCAGTGACACAGGCAAAAACAAACATACATACAAGTAAAATTGGGGGTAACATGCCAGGCAAGATGGTATTTTCCTACAACCCCCCCCCCCCAAATGAGGGACAATCAGGCTAACCTGGCCCGCATGAGTCTTCATTGTCTAAGTGGAAATATCTGGAGAGTCCATTTGCATTGGAGTGGGTACTCCCAGGCCTATGTTCCACTGTATAGTCCATTCCCTGTAGGGATATGGACCACCTCAACAATTTAGGGTTTTCACCTTTCATTTGTTTTAGCCAAAGTAGAGGTTTGTGGTCTGTCTGAACAATAAAGTAAGTACCAAACAGGTATGGTCTCAACTTTTTCAGTGCCCAGACCACAGCAAAGGCCCCCCTCTCTATGGCAGACCAACACTTTTCTCTAAGGGTCATCCTCCTGCTGATAAAAGCAACAGGTTGATCCTGGCCCACAGTATTAATCTGTGATAGCACTGCCCCAACCCCCAATTCAGAAGCATCAGTCTGGACTATGAACTTTTTGGAGTAGCAAGGGCTTTTTAGGACAGGTGCAGAGCACATGGCCTGTTTGAGCTCGTCAAAAGCTTTTTGACAGCTGGCCGTCCACAATACCTTTATAGGCATCTTTTTACTAGTGAGGTCATTAAGAGGAGCTGCAATGGAGCCATAATTCTTAATAAACCTCCATAGTACCCTGTGAGGCCTAAAAAGGCTCTCACCTGGGTTTGAGTTGTAGGGGGAGCCATTTCATAATGGTCTGGACCTTCCCCTGCAGTGGAGAAATCTGTTCCCCACCTACCAGGTGGCCCAGATAAACCACTTTCCCCTGCCCTATCTGGCACTTTGAGGCCTTGATAGTGAGGCCTGCCTTTTGCAGGGCCTCCAAAACCTTCCACAGGTGGACCAGGTGCTCATGCCAGGTGGAGCTAAATACAGCTATATCATCTACATATGCTGCACTAAAAGCTTCCACCCCTTGCAGGACTGTGCTGACCAACCTTTGACAAGTGGCAGGTGCATTCTTCAGACCAAAGGGCATCACAGTGAATAGATAGTGCCCTCCAGTGGTTGAGAATGCAGTTTTAGGTTTTGCATCTTCTGATAATTTAATCTGCCAATACCCTGCAGTTAAATCAAAAGTGCTCAGATACTTGGCAGAAGCCAGTCTATCAATCAGCTCATCTGCCCTGGGTATAGGGTGAGCATATGTCTTGGTTACTTGGTTGAGCCCTCCATAGTCAACACAAAACCTCATCTCTCTTTTACCATCCTTACTGTGAGGTTTAGGAACAAGCACCACCGAGCTAGCCCATGGGCTTTCTGAAGGCTCAATCACTCCTAAGTCTAACAATTTCTGAACCTCTTGTTAAATGCAGCCCTGACATGGTCAGGCTGCCTATAAATCTTACGTTTGACAGGTAGACTGTCTCCAGTATTGATTGTATGCTCACACCAAGTAGTGGTACCTGGTATCAATGAGAAGAGTTCAGAAAACTGACTTAAAAGATTTATACAGTTATTTTTCTGATCAGCAGTAAGACAATCTGCCAGTACTACTCCCTCCACTAAGCCATCAGCTTCAGTAGTGGAGAAGAGATCAGGGAGAGGGTCACTCTCTTCTTTCTGTCCCTCATCAGATGCCATGAGCAGGGTGAGATCAGCCCTTTCATAGTAGGGTTTTAGGCGGTTGACATGGAGCACCCTAAGGGGACTCCTGGCAGTGCCCAGGTCTACCAAGTAGGTAACCTTACCCTTTTTCTCTTCAATTAGAATGGGTCCATTCCATTTGTCCGGGAGTGCTCTTGGGGCCACAGGCTCCAATACCCACACCTTCTGTCCTGGGTGGTACTGTGTCAGGATAGCCTTCTGGTCATGCCATTGCTTTTGCAGCTCCTGGCTGGCCTGAAGGTTTTTACTGGCCTTTTTCATGTACTCAGCCATTCTTGATATTAGGCCAAGTACATAGTCCACAATGTCCTATTTAGGAGCTTTTAAAAGTTGTTCCCAACCCTCCTTCACAAGTGCAAGGGGACTTCTCACAGGGTGCCCAAAGAGGAGTTCAAAGGGGCTAAATCCCACTCCTTTTTGTGGTACCTCCCTGTAAGCAAAAAGGAGGCAAGGTAACAGTTCATCCCATCTCCTTCTGAGTTTTTCAGGGAGTCCCATTATCATACCTTTGAGAGTTTTATTAAACCTCTCAACCAGCCCATTTGTTTGTGGATGATAAGGAGTAGTGAACTTGTATGTTACACCACACTCCTTCCACATTGCTTTGAGGCATGCACACATGAAGTTACTACCTCTGTCTGACACCATTTCCTTAGGGAAGCCCACTCTGAAAAAGATCCCCAGGAGGGCCTTTGCTACTGCAGGAGCTGTAGTGGTCCTTAACGGGATGGCTTCAGGATACCTAGTGGCATGGTCCACAACCACCAGGATAAACCTATTGCCTGAAGCTGTTGGAGTGTCAAGGGGGCAAACATGTCAACCCCTACCCTTTCAAAGGCAACCCCAACCACAGGACGTGGTATTAAGGTGGCCTTTGGAGTGCCACCAGTCTTGCCACTGGCTTGGCAGGTCACACAAGAGAGACAAAACTCTTTGGTGTCTTCTGACTTATAAGACCAGTGAAACAGGGGAACAAGCCTGTCCCAAGTTTTACTTTGGCCCAAATGCCCAGCCAAGGGAATGTCATGTGCCAAGGTAAGAAGAAACTCTCTGTATTGCAAAGGGATGACCAATCTCCTGGCAGCTCCAGGTTTAGGATCCCTTGACTCAGTATACAGGAGGTTGTATTCCCAAAACACCTTATAGCTATCAATGACATCCCCATTCTGCTGTTTGACAGCTTGCTGTCTCACCCTCTAGTATGGGACAGGTCTGCTGTACCACACTCAGCTTGTCCTTTGCAGGCCCCCATGCACCCAAAAGCTACGCTGTGTCTGCTGCTGGCTCATCTGGTTTAGGGTCTGCACAGGGAGAGGATTCCTCTTCCTCAAAAGGGGAACTTCTGGTGAGGGAGGGATAGTGGGCAAGGATTTACCCTTCCTACGCCTAGCTTTTGGGAGCACTTGGTCCATTGTTCCAGGATCCAAGTTTCCCTGTCCTTTTTGCTTTTTGTCCTGAGCCCTTGTCAAAGCAAAAATATGCCCAGGAACACCCAGCATTGCTGCATGATCCTCCATCTCCACTTCAGCCTAAGCTGATATCTCCAAATCATTTCCTAGTAAGCAATCTACAGGTAATTCAGTGGCTACCACAACTTTCTTTGGACCAGTACCCCCCAGTTGAGATTCACAACAGCCATGGGGTGGCTAAGGGCCAGATGTACGAAAGGATTTTACCCATTCTGTGTCTATGGGAAAAAGCTTTCGTACATATGGCCCTAAGTGTGTTATTGTGAGCATCAGTCACTTGGTACTGCTGACCGAGTAGGTGTTGATCAGGGTGCACCAGTTTCTCTATAACCATAGTTACACTGGCTCCTGTGTCCCTGTAGGCCTCAACCTCAACACCGTTAAATAGGGGTAGTTGCTCGTACTTACCCATACTAAGGGGAGAAGCAACCAAGGCGGCAAAGTCAATGCCACCATCAGAGACAAAAACAGCCTCTGTGGTCTCCCTAATAAGACCAACCCCAACTACACTGCCAATAGTGAGCCCAGCTACACCTTTGGATTGGCTATTTGTAGTAGACTTCGCACTACCACTGCTTTTACTAGGAGCACTAGAATTTGCAGTTGGGGCTGTGGTGGTGGGAGGTTTGGTGTTTTTCTGTGGACAAGTGGCATCACTTGCCCAATGGCCTTTTACTTTACATAAATAACACCAAGCCCTTTTCTGATTGTGAGAAGAGGATTTGGACCCACCACCCCCAGATGATTTTTGTGGGCCTGACGAAGACTCAGAATGTATTTTTATCTTTGTCCTCACCCTTACCATCCTTCTTCTTGTCATCCTTGTCACCCCCTGTATGAACTTTTCTGTTCACTCTTGTTCTGACCCATTTGTCTGCCTTCTTTCCCAATTCTTGGGGAGAGGTCAAATCTGAGTCTACCAAGTACTGGTGCAACAAATCAGACACACAATTGTTCAAAATATGATCTCTCAGGATTAGATTATACAGGCTTTCATAGTCAATCACCTTACTGCCATGTAACCAACCCTCCAAGGCCTTCAATGAACAATCCACAAAGTCTGTCCAGTCTTGAGAGGACTCTTTTCTGGTGTCTCTGAACTTAATCCTGTATTGTTCAGTGGTTAAGCCAAATCCATCCAAGAGTGCATCCTTCAAAACTTTGTAGTTATTAGCATCACTTTCTCTGACAGTAAGGAGCCTATCTCTACCCTTACCAGTGAAAGATAGCCACAAGATAGCAGCCCACTGCCTTTGAGGGACCAACTGTACCATACATGCCCTCTCATGTGCAGCAAACCACTTGTGAATGTCATACCCCTCCTTGTAATGGGGGACTATCTTATGCAGGTTTCTGGAATCTTGCTCTCTAACAGGATTACTATCAAAAACACTGCTGCTGCCACCATTGGGAACTAACCCCAACCTCTGCCTTTCCCTTTCTATATCCAGAGATTCCCTGTCTAAGGCCAGCTGCTGCTGTTTAAGCTTCAGCCTGGCCTCTTCCAACCTCAGCTTTCTGAGTTCCCTTTCCATTAATTTATCCCCAGGGTGGGTGGCTTGGGAATTCTGAGACACAGAAGTTATGTGGGAATTGGCAGGGTTCGACCTGTCCCTAACTGACTGGACTCTAGTAACCTGGCCTTTAGGAGTGAAAGGTGCCCTATTAATGTGTGACCCCCACCCACTACCAGTGTCACTAGATGGCCTGTTAGCTGACAGGTCCTTGGACGAACCCTCCCCAGCAACCTCAGGGGACTCCTCCGAGTCTGACTGGGTACCCCACTCCTCCAGACTGCTTCTGGTCACTTTCTAGGAGAAGGCTAAGGAGAAGATCTTTTGTAGGATTCTTACCAATTCCTAAAACTCTTTCAATGCAGAGACTCCTCAAACTTTTTAAAGTTTAGATTCCCATATGTTGCCTGGACAACTGTGGGAGTAAGCTCTACTGCAGACATGACAGAAAATGTTTAGGACAAAGAGAGAAAAACATTTTTAGAACTTTTGAAAGAACTGAGAAAAACATTTTCAAACTTTTGAAACTTAAAAGTTTTCAGAACTTTTCAGAAACTTTTTAGAAAGTTTTAGAGAAGGAAAGTTGAACTGTTTAGGTTACTGTGTATATTCTGAAGTATTTGGTATATGTTTTTCTTATGAAAGCACCAATGACAAAGTGGTAAAGCAGTTACAAGTACTTATCCCACTGCTGCACCACCAATGTAGGAGGCTGGCCTGGCTTATAGTGGGTACCTTGTGGTACTTACACCTTGGGCCAGGTCCAGTTATACCTTCTTAGTAGATTAGAAGTGTTCTAGCAGATTAGGCTGATAGAGGTAGCTATAGCAGAGCAGTTTAGGCTAGACTAGGAGACATGCAAAGCTCCTACTATACCACTTATATCACTTGGCACTATATCATAAGAAACACAATACTCAGAGTTACTAAAAATAAAGGTATTTTATTTTAGTGACAATATGCCAAAAGTGTCTCAGAGGATATACTCCCTTAGAAGGTAAGTAATATACACAAAATGTACACACAAACAAGGTGCTTGCCAGGTCGGCGATGGCGTTGCTGAAAGGTGACCTGGGTCCTGGGGGACTATAGATGAGTGTTCCTCTGAGCGTGGTGTTGGGGTCAGTGCGGACTTGGAAGTGAAGGAGTTCGGCGGCGCTGAAGGAGTGGTCCAGGGTGGTTTTGACTTCGAGGGTGTCTTTGTGGACGATGGCTATGCCTCCCCTGTTTCTGTTGGTGTGGTCTCGGCGAGCAAATTTGTATCTGTTCGGGATGGCTATCGCGATGTCGGGTGCTGAGGAGTCGTTCCACCAAGTTTAGGTTAGAAAGGCCACGTCCGGGAGGTGGAGTCGAGCAGGTCCCAGACTTCGATGACGTGCTTGCGTGCTGAGCGGGTGTTGAGGAGTATGCAACTGAGGTGGTTGGTCTTGATCCTAGGAGGTTTGTGGGCTCAGTTTCAGGGCATCTTTCAGCAATGCCATCGCCGACCTGGCCAGCACCCACGCACTCGCCTCCACGGACTACATTCTCCTCGGGGACCTGAACTTTCACCTCGAAAACAACAATGACACCAACTCCACCACCCTGACCGAAAACCTCGCCAACCTCGGCTTCCCACAGCTCGTCTACACACCCACCCACACAGCTGGTCACACCCTTGACCCAATCTTCTCCACAAGCAACCACGTCACCTTTAACCATACCACCGAACTCTACTGGACCAACCACCACTGCATCCACTTCACCTTCAAGAAACAGACGAAACTCCACCTCACCGAACAACCACCAGGCCGCCCATTGGGCAAAGTCACAGAATTTCAACTAACCAACGCCCTAGCCCAGAAACCACCCGTCAACCCCACCGACACTGACATCGCGGCACACAACCTCAAGCTATGGATCAACGACTGCGCCGACCGCCTTGCTCCACTCAGAAAACCCTCCAACAACCAAATCAACAAAAAAGCCACCTGGTTCACTGACGACCTCCAAGCCTCCAAACGCCACTGCCGAAAACTCAAGCAAATATGGCTACTCGAACACACTTCAGACAACCACACGGCACTCAAGGATGCCACACGCAAACACCACCAACTCATCAGGCTAGCAAAAAGATCCTCCTTCAAAACCCGCCTAGAAAACAACACCCATGACTGCAAAGAACTTTTCAGCATTGTAAAAGAACTCCCCAACCCAAATGCCACCGTAAAACGACATCGCCCCCTCCCAAGAACTATGCGACGCCCTAGCAACCGCCTTCCACCAAAAAATCACGGACATCCTTCAACTCCCCTCACACTCTGGACGCTCCTACCCCACCCACCACGAACTCCACCCGCTCCAGCCGACTGACCTCCTGGATCAACATCAGCGACGACGAAACCCGCAAGACCATGAACTCCATCAACTCCGGATCACCATCAGAACCCTGCCCACACCACATCTTCAACAAAGCAGACACAGCCATCGCACCACACCTACGGAAAGCCATCAACATCTCCTTTAAAACTGCAAGATTCCCGGAAAGCTGGAAACACACCGAAATCAACGCCCTTCTCAAGAAACCAAAGGCAGACCCCAAGGACCTGAAAAACGTCCGGCCCATCTCTCTGCTCCCTTTCCCGGCGAAGGTCATCGAGAAAATCATCAACACACAGCTCACTCGGTACCTCGAAGACAACAACATCCTCGACCCCTCCCAGTCCTGCTTCAGACGCAACCACAGCACCAAAACTACCCTCCTCGCTGCCACAGACAACATCAGAAGCCACCTCGACAATGGAGAAACATCAGCCCTCATCCTGCTTGACCTATCAGCCGCCATTGACACTGTCTGTCACCACACCCTAAAATCCCACCTCCACGCAGCAGGAATACAGGACCAGGTCCTCGAATGGACTGCATCCTTCCTCGCCGGCAGAACCCAAAGAGTCCGCCTCCCCCTGTACCAATCCAAAGCCTTCAACATCATCTGCGGCGTACCCCAGGGCTCATCCCTCAGCCCGATGCTGTTTAACATCTACATGGCCCCCCTCGCATAAGTGGCCCATCAGCACAACCTCAACATCATCTCCTACGCCGACGACACCCAACTCATCCTCACCCTCACCAAGGACCCGCACACCACCAAAACCAACCGCCACGAGGGACTAAAAGCCATGGCTGACTGGATGAGAGACAGCCGGCTAAAACTGAACTAGGACAAAACAGAGGTCCTCATCCTTTGGCGCACCCCCTCCGTATGGGTCAACTCATGGTGGCCGTCCACGCTGGGTCCCCCACCGACACCCACCGACAGTGCACAAAACCTCGGCTTCACCCTCAACTCTTCACTCTCCATGTCAAAGCAGGTCAGCGCCATCTCCTCCTCCTGCTACAACACCCTCTGCATGCTTCACAGAGTTTACAAATGGATCCCAAAAGAAGCAGTAACCCAGGCCCTCGTCAGCAGCAGACTCGACTACGGCAACGCCCTCTACACTGGCATCCCATCCAAACTGCTCCAACATCTCCAACGCATCCAAAACGCCTCCGCCCGACTCATCCTCAACATCCCTCGCCACTGCCACATCACCTTCAAGCTCCTCACCCACGCACACAAGGCACTCCACAACACCGGACCATCATACCTGAACAACAGACTCAGCTTCTACACCCCCACCCGGCATCTCCGCTCCGCTAACCTCGCCCTCGCCTCCATCTCCTGCATCCGACGCAAATCTTCCGGCGGTAGATCATTTTTGTACCTCGCCGCCAAGACCTGGAACACCTTCCCGCCGGATCTACGACAGACCCAGGACCTTCTTTCCTTCAGAAAACTCCTCAAGACTTGGCTCTTCGAGCAGTAGCAGCACCCTCCCCCACAGCGCCTTGAAACCCCCACGGGTATGTAGCGCGCTTTACAAATTGATTGATTGATTGATTGACAAACCAAAATCAGGTAATTAAACAGTCAGAAAAGTAGTGCAAACACTGTAGAACACAATAGAATGCAATAGGAGACAATAGGCCTAGGGGCAACACAAACCATATACTCCAAAAGTGGAATGTGAACCACAAATGGACCCCAGGCCTAGTGTAGTGTGTAGAGGGTCACTGGGAGTGTAAGAAAACACTAAGGGTGTCCAAGATACCCCACCCCAAGACCCTGAAAAGTAGGAGTAAAGTTACCCTACTACCCCATAAAGACAGTAAAGTCGAGATAGGGGATTCTGCAAGGACAACAACTGACTGCAAAGCACTGAATACGGATTCCTGGATCTGAGGACCTGTAAAGGAAGGGGATCAAGTCCAGGAGTCACGCAAGTGTCCGGGGGGGCAGGAGCCCACAAAACCCCGGATGAAGGTGCAAAAGGGCTGCCTCTGGGTGGAAGAAGCCAAAGATTCTGCAACAACGGAAGGTGTCAGGAACTTCTCCTTTGGTCAAAAGATGTCCCACGGTATGCTGGAGGATGCAGAGTTATTTTCATGCAGAAAGACCACAAACAAGCCTTGCTAGCTGCAAGAGTTGCAGTTGAAGGTTTTGGTGCTGCCAGGGCCCAGGAACGACCAGGGGGTCACCCCTTGGAGGAGGAGACAGAGGGGGTGCTCAGCAATACAGAGAATCCATGCAGAAGCAGGCAGCACCCACAGAAGCACCTGAACAAGCATTCAGAATATCAGAGCTTGATGGTCGACTCAGCACAACAAAAGAGGGTCCCACGAAGTCGGAGTCCAACTCAGCGAGTTGGGTGATGCAGGACGGAGTGCTGGGGACCTGGGTAGGCTGTGCACAAAGGAAGTCTTGTAAAAGTGCACAGAAGCCCTAGCAGCTGCAGTTCACCCAGTACAGAGGATAACTGTCTGGCGTGGGGAGGCAAGGACTTACCTCCACCAAATTTGGACAGAAGGGCCACTAGACTGTCGTGGACACTCTAGATCCAGCTCCTGTGTTCCGGGGACCACGCTCGTCAAGATGAGAGGGGACCCAGAGGACCGGTGATGCAGAAGTTTGGTGTCTGCGTTAGCAGGGGGAAAGATTCAGTCGACCCACTGGAGCTTTCTTCTTGGCTTCCAGTGCAGGGTGAAGGCAGACATCCCTCAGAGCATGCACCACCAGTAAACAGTCAAGAAAGCCGGCAGGAAGAGGTGCTACAATGTTGCTGGTAGTCTTCTTGCTACTTTTTCGCTGTTTTGCAGGCGTCCTGGAGCAGTCAGCGGTCAATTCTTGGCAGAAGTCGAAGAGGGAAGTGCAGAGGAACTCTTGTATTCGTTATCTGATGAGATACCCACAGGAGAGACCCTAAATAGCCCTCAGAGGAGGATTGGCTACAGAGAAAGGTAAGCACCTATCAGGAGGGGTCTCTGACATCACCTGCTGGCACTGGCCGCTCAGAGGTGTCTATTGTGCCCTCAGACCTCTGCATCCAAGATGGCAGAGGTCTGAGACACACTGGAGGAGCTCTGGGCACCTCCCCTTGGGAGGTGCTGGTCAGGGGAGTGGTCACTCCCCTTTCCTTTGTCCAGTTTCACGCCAGAGCAGGGTTGGGGGGATCCCTGAACCGGTGTAGACTGGCTTATGCAAGGAGGGCACCATCTGTGCCCTTCAAAGCATTTCCAGAGGCCAGGAGAGGCTAATCCTCTGATGCCCTTCACACCTATTTCCAAAGGGAGAGGGTGTAACACCCCCTCTCAGAGGAAATCCTTTGTTCTGCCTTCCTGGGACTGGGCTGCCCAGGCCCCATGGGGGCAGAAACCTGTCTGAGGGTTGGCAGCAGTGGTAGCTGCAGAGAAAACCCTGGAAAGTTAGTTTGGCAGTACCTGGGCTCTATGCTGGAGCCACGGGATGCATGGAATTGTCCCCCCAATACCAGAATGGTGTTGGGGTGACATTTCCATGATCCTAGACATGTTACATAGCCATGTTCTGAGTTACTATGGTGACGCTACATATAGGTATTGACCTATATTTAGTGCACGCATGTAATGGTGTCCCCGCACTCACAAAGTCAGGGTAAATTGCCCTGAACAATGTGGGAGCACCTAGGCTAGTGCCAGGATGCCCTCACACTAAGTAACTTTGCACCTAACCTTCACTAAGTGAGGGTTAGACATATCGGTGACTTATAAGTTACTTAAGTGCAATGTAAAATGGACGTTATTTCACTCAGACGGCAGTGGCAGTCCTGTGTAAGAATTGTCTGAGCTCCCTATGGGTGGCAAAAAAAATGCTGCAGCCCATTGGGATCTCCTGGAACCCCAATACCCTGGGTACCTACGTCCCATGTACTAGGGAATTATAAGGGTGTTCCAGTGTGCCAATCAGAATTGGTAAAATTAGTCACTAGCCTGCAGTGACAATTTTAAAAGCAGAGAGAGCATAAACACTGAGGTTCTGGTTAGCCAAGCCTCAGTAATACAGTTAGGCACCACACAGGGAACACATACAGAGCATACTTTATGAGCACTGGGGTCCTGGCTAGCAGGATCGCAGTGACACAGGCAAAAACAAACATACATACAAGTAAAAATGGGGGTAACATGCCAGGCAAGATGGTACTTTCCTACACTGCTGCAATGACTGCACTTTGCATCTTCTTTGTCCCCATTCTGGGATTCCTGTGGGTGCTGTCTGGTCTTCTGAAGGCTCTCTGAAGTGGTGAGAGCTCCATCTGTCTCCTCAGTCTGAGTTGAGACCCCCAGATTCCTCCTGGGTCCAGGCAGCTCCTTTTTGACGCAAACTGCGTACTTGCTTGAATCTAGGCTTGTTGGCAGAATCCAGTGACACAAACAGTCTGCATCTAAGAACTCGACGTGGGACATCACCTGCACCAAGCAAGAACCCACAGCCATCTTCTCTGGTGCTCTTCTTCTGACCGGAGAATCCACTTTTGCACCTTCTTCTAGGTTGGCAGGAATTACTGTCCTTCCTGGACTCTTCTTTGACTTCTGGACTTGGTTTCCTCTCTCCACAGGTCTCCAGGTCCAGGAATCCATCATTTATTGCTTACAGTCTTGCTTGGTTCTTGCAAAATCCTTTATCACGACTTGTAGTGTGTTTTGAGGAAACTTACTGTACTTTACTCCTGCTTTCCAGGGCTGTGGGATGGGGTACTTTACTTACCTTTGGTGTTTTCCTACACTCTCAGATCCCCTCTACACACTACACTTGCCTAGGGGAGAATTCAACACTTGCATTCCACTATTTTAGTGTATGGTTTGTGTTGCCCCCAGGTCATTTGCAATCTATTGTATTTTCTACTTTTTGCATTATTCTATGACTGTTTACTTACCTGATTTTGGTTACTAGTGTATTTATTGTGCTTAATACTTACCTCTGCGGTGGTATTGCAGGAGCTTTGCATGTCTCCTAGTTCAACCTAAGCTGCTCTAATACACCTAACTCTAGAAAGCCTAAGCTGCTAGAACACTGCCTACATTTCACTAATAAGGGATAACCGGACCTGGTATAAGGTGTAAGTACCTTAGGTACCCACTACAAACCAGGCCAGCCTCCTACAATATCAGTTGATGCCATTAGTCCCCTGGATGGTGGAAAGTCCCAGAGATTTGCAAATACTTGTTGAAGGCCTCAACATGTTGCCCATTTGGAAGCTACTTCATCATATCCATTATGGTCATACAGACCCAGATGTCTGTCTGTGAACCCAGATGTCTGTCTGTGGATGAATGCTTGTAACCAAACACATGCCAACAGTCCGGTCATAAACCTTACCCATTACAGATCAAAGGCATAAAATACACACTGTGTCTCAAAACTCTAGGCCTACCTGTCATGTCCCTCATTGTTACTGCAGTTGTCTATGCCAAATGACGTTATGACACATGAGGGAATGTGTCAGTCAATAATCAATGATGACACACTCCTGTATGTGGCACAACATAAAATGTACCCCCATTGTAAATTGCTTAGTCTGCACACAGTTTGCCATGAACATATATGTGAGGAAAAACAGACATCAAACCATCAACACAGGTGGACCATGCATGATACAGCAGCTTATGTTTTCCAAAAGAGAAAGGGACACACGCTGACATCTAGGCACAAGGAATGTTGGCTACAGTGATGGCACATGAATCATGTCAATGGGCAATCCCCAATTACCAAGGGAAAGTATAGATTGGTAGCTGCCCCCAAAGTAGAATGTAGGCTCTGTCACATGTGTGATGGCCATTTCCACATTACAGACTGCAATGAGGCACCAGCACCCATCATACGCTGAAGACAACTAGCCTCTCAGTGGCAGTTGACAATATACTCATTTACCCTGACACATGGCTGAGGCCAGTGATCCATCACTTACTTTCCTTTTGTCTGTAACATTGAGGAGTACTGGTCTTTTACATAGATTTTACATACACTACAACAGCAAACAGTACTTGATAGTTCAATGTAGACAGCCATATGTTGACCCCGGAAAGAAAGTGGTTTGTGGATTATACACAGTTATGTCCTAGGTCCCTTGGGGAATAGGCAAGCCACATCAGTATACAACACATGACATGTCTACACAAACAATCACTCATCTACTGTGTTACACATGGCTCATCCCTAATTGTCACGGGGAACTGTTAGAACAGGAATACATTCACTTGGCAATGTGACAGGCAGGAATATGCCCGTTACTCACCCTCTTTTTGCTGCTGTGCTGTCCTCTGATGCTCATAAAAGCTCTGGATAGGCCTCCGCAGGCCTATCTGGGGGGATCATGGTCCGATGGGCACCCTGCCCACATTGGGAGGACATCGCCAGCTGGACTTCAATGTTTTTCCCGGCTCAGCATCCCAGGTCTTCACAACGTTTCCTGCAGTGCGTGTTCCGCCAGCTGTGGACCCCCAGGGTCTGCACCTTTCGGGTGATGGCTCTCCATAGTGCCTTCTTTTGATGGACATTGACCTGCATGGATGCACAAGACAAATCCAGAGCTCATGATCACAAGTTTCATCACACATGGTTGAGTCACACATGTCAGTTACATCAAGGTTCGGAGCTTTCTATTTGTCAGTACTCCCCAACTGTGAAACACACAAGTCAATAAGTACAGGGACATGACTACACACATACATATATATATAGTTCCATCTGCAGAGTAACCCAGTACCCTGCTTGTAGCCTGAAAAGACTTAGCAAGCTTACTAACATCAGGTAGCCCATGCTCTAGCAACCTGTACTGTGATGTGATCCACCATGAAACACCACAAACCTATGTGGCTTCTGAAGGGTAAACTCCTTACCCATGAATGGACCAACACATTCACCCTCTGTGAGAATGTCTCACTGAATGCAGTCCCAACAAGCAACTTCCAGAATGCAAAATCAAACATTACAAATGAGTAACAGTGAAAGGGCTAGCATGGTTGGTACAGAAAGTGTATTCCCTGTGCATCTATGGACATGTAGAATAACAGATGCAGACTCATGCCACTTCATGGGGTGGGTTTCTGTGGTATGTATCTGTACCACAGAACACTATTTTGGCCATATGTGTGTATCCTACAGAAATGACATCCAACAAAGGCATGCATTGTACAATTTCTCTTATGTGACCAAGCTACTGAGTCACATCTCATGGCCTCCCAGGAATTAATACACAGTTTGCACTGTGGGACTGTCAGCCATGCAATGCACTTGTACAGGACAAATGTGACCTGTGGGAAAGTGACAACAGAGCTGTTGAAGTAAGGGACCTATCATGAGTAGGAGACACACAATGACAATAATGCTAAGTGCACATATGGACTTGATCAACGTTTAAAATCTGTACACATTCCTAATCTAGTCTAAGGAATGAAGCATTCAAGGCAGGTTTTGCCATCAGAGCCTCATATTGGCCACATGACATGATCTGCTGGGGTATAGGGAGTAGGCAAAGTACCACAGTTGAATAGCCACAGTGACTCTCCCACAGCCTGGACTACATCCTACACTGGGAGATACATGTGACACGCCCTGTTCTCTGCAGGCTGAGTTGACAGAACCTACATGGCACTCCATTTCCAGCACTTCTATGCTTGACAGTACATCATGTACTCAACAGCAATTTGGAATGTGGTGTATGTGGCAACATGAAGATGAGTCATGATATGCCTTTCAAACAACACTCTAGCAAAGGCAGATGTGGTTTGCGATATCTGTGACACTCTACACATTGCTCTTATGACTCTCACCTGACTCATACAACATGCATACACAGCTCATGCTGTCACACACTTACATGTTGCCTCACATTTACAACAATCATCAGGAAAGATATATCAGTGGATAGCAGTCATATCTCCTCATGTAGCTATGTGCATCCAACACAAGGAGGATCTAGCACCCCAAAAACCTCATATGACACAATGTGACTGAACGTAACATATGGCACTGGCCACCAATACCTGCACATAGGTCCTCCCATTGATGCCACACAGACTGCAACAACAGGCGCATGAGTAATCAAACTGGCACACACAGGCACATTCTAGCCTGTGAGGAGGGAAAGGATGGTGCAGTACAGACACAATTGTGCACTTGATGGGCTTACCTGCACCTCTGGTGAGTTATAGAGCTGTTCATACAGGGACAGGACCTCACTCACTAGCCTCTGCAGCTCCTCTGGAGTAAAGGCAGAGGCCTTATCGCCTGCTGGACATGGCATGATTGCTCCCAGAGGTGGCACAACTCAGGTCATGGAGGTGTTGTTGGCAGCAGTGTCAGGAGTTAAGTAAGTGAATCTGCAGAACATGGCGGTCATGCCTGCTATGTACATGGTTCTCACCACCGGCAGACACAGTTATTGGCCCACGCCCACTACTGGCAAACAACATTAGCCTATGGCTGTGCCTGCCACGATTGCAACCGCCTACCGCAATGACGACTTCGGTCTGCGGTCACGTGCAATTCCTGATGTCCAGTGGAGTAGATCAGGCGGCTGCCTTTTTGGCAGCCTGAAATGGTGTATTGGGCTATATAAACTGTGTCACACCTGTGAAAGTGTATTTTTTACCTTACAAATAGGCTTATCCTTTCTTGTCATGTAGGTCCTACTATTCAGACAACAATGTAGCATGTTGCAGAGCACAGATGCCATTTAACAGTGGGGCACAGTCCACCACCGCCGATGGTTATTTCTGCAGTAGGAATGTCCAGTCACATTTGGAGGGGCAATTGTGTTGCAGGTTTGAGGTTGTTCTATATCCATGTTGTGACCACATATGTGGAAAACCATGCTGGCCACTGGAGACCCTTGTATTATTTGCAGCTGTGATGTGTACTGGTTTCTGTGTCTATCCATTCTGAAATGCCTTCTCACATGATATCATTGACATGCCTCATACATGTTGTTGTGAGCTCACTGACGAATGTTAGAAATCATACCTTGTCATATATAGGTACCCATGGAGAGGGATAATTCGACAACCTCTTGTCTACCCTCCTCTGCCAGACCTTCAGACCATGGAAGAAAGCTACATATTCCTGCTCTGCCCTCTCAAAAGGCAAACAACAGTTGACTTATGTCATCAGTTGGAGCCAGATCTGATGTCAGCTATTAGTTATCTAACCAGCATACCATCCACTGCACAAGTCATGACAGTATTGCACTTCCTAGCCACAGGGTCCTTCCAACACACAGTGGCCCTATCAGTTGGCATGTCCCAACCTCTGTTAAGTCTGGTGTTAAAGGATGTCCTCTCAGCAATGTTGAAACACCTGGAGAGCGATATTCAGTTTCCCCGACTTGAGGATTTAGCCAATGGGAAGGCTGACTTTTATGATTTTCCACGCATCCTACTTGTGGTGGGGGCCATTGGTGGCACAGATGTTCGCTTGGTCCCATCGCAGGCCAATGAATAAGTATACTGCAATAGAGAGAACTTCCATTCCATCAACATGTAAGTTGTCTGTTTGATGGATCTATACATTTCACAGGTCTGTGCATGTAATCTGGGTTCAGTCAATGATTCCTTCATAATGCAGAACAGCACCATACCCCAGCTGATGTCACAACTGTACCCAAAGATGGCCTGGTTGTTTGGTAAGTAACATCTGTCCTTATAGTGTGTTTGCAAAGTCTGGTGCTACAATCATGAAGTGAGTGAATCATTGTTGTACATATGTTCCATTACTTAACAGGAAACTCCACATATCCAAACCACCCTTGGTTGTTGACACCAATTAGGAATCAAACTACACCAGGGGAAGCCCTTGGAAGAAAAAGGCAGGCAGTAGATCAGGCTTTTAGGCTCCTGAAGGCCAGATTTCACTGTCTGGACAGGACTGGTGGAGCCCCCACCTATTCACCTGGAAAGTGCCTCAGATCACTGCGTGCCGCATGCTCCACAGTCTCACCCTGAGGAGGAATATCACATACAACCCAGAGCAGGGAGAGCCTGCAGTGCCACTGAGTGAGACTCCTGATAGCCCAAATAAACATGGAAGTGGTGAAGAGGAAGGAGCTGACTTGAAGGAAGATCTCATCAACAGCTACTTTTCATGAGTGTAAGTATGTCATTTGATGTAATGACTGTGCACAATGTACTGTAGGTCTGCAAAACATGTGATGGTGAGTGTTTTGGCAACAGCTAGAGGAGCTGACAATCAACAATACTTAGCTAAAGTCTGCTTGAAGAGATAGCTTTTGGCATATCTCCACCTTAATGATGCTGCTTTTGTGTGTCAGTCTTGTTGCAATGCAATTTTCTTTCCAGATGCTTGCTATGTGATTCGTGTAATAGGTATGTTTTTAACCCTATACTACTTGTTTTGTCTTTGTACAGGTTCTTTCACCATGACATTTTCATTTGGGCATTTCAGAGTTTTGACATTGGCAGCTATCTGATGCTGTTATGACATACAGAGTTGACATGGATTGTTCCAGGTAATGTAGGTCATGGATTTGGGATGTATGAAACTTGCGCCAAGGCAGCTTGCACAGTGTTTGGGTGGAAGGTCTGCATTGCAGGTTGGACTTGCTTTGTTTGCTCTGTTGGGCCAATTGCATCATGTGTGTCAGCATGTGGACATGAAATATGTAGTCATCAATTTTGAGCAAAGCATTCACCCTTCACATTGGCTAAACACTATTCTTGTATGACCTGTATATAGCTGTAGATGTGTTTCTTCATTGCAGACCATAGTGCCTGTGCCAAATTACTGACATATGATTGTGTCATACCACCAGATGCATTGTCATAGGATAATGATGGGCCTGTGATCAGGGACTATTGTACTGTCCTTTGTCTGTACCTTGGTTTATATGATGGTGGATTACTCTGGTGTGGTATGTGATAAGGATCAAGCTGGTGACACCATCCACTTTTCTGTTTGCCTATACTACCAGACAATGTCGGGCAAGGCCCTTCTGTCATGGTTTTGGGCAGATCTTATCAGGACTCTGGTTGTGACACCTCTTGAGGTCACAGAATATCCCAAAGAGGTAGTGTACTGGGGCAGAAGAGCAGCTAAAGACATACACGGGAAAGCACAGCTATGGACAGTCACAGGAAACAGGAAAGTAAAGGCAGAGCAACCTTAGTGTGAACAAACAGGAAACGGATTACTAATGGACAAACACACTAGGGTTACCACTAAGGTTATACACTCGGTAGGGCTCAGAACCTCCTACAACAAAAAGGAATGTCAATGCCTCTATGCAGTTTTCTCTTACAGATAGTCATCCCTCAAGCCCCATAGAAAGGAGGCAGCAGAAGTGATTCTGTCTCTGGACCCTTAGAGCACAAACAAGGATAGTACTTACATACACAAGACAAGCTCTTGTAGGTCCAGCTGGAAACACAGTGGCAATTCCTGGAAAAACATCAATAGCACACTGTCACTGTTAGGCACTAAAGACTACGTGTAACACTAGACAAAGGATGGGGGCTGGAATTGCCTCCTGGAACCCAGGAGCCAACCCCAGAACAAAGGAAAACACTTATACACTGGTGACGACTGATAGAACACTTACCAGATGCAAATACCCAAGAGGAAATGGAAACAGAAGGAACAAACTAGGAGGCAGGGGAAGGAACTGGGAACAGGCTCAGGCTGAAGCAGAGGCAGTAATAGGACTGGAAAACAGAGCACAAGCTTCTGGCTGGAACAAACGGAAACAGGATTGGGAAACAGGGAGCAGGCACTGGCTGGAACAAGCAAGGACATGGCTCGAATACAGGGAGAAGGAATAAGCAGTAGACAGGACTTGAAAACAGAGAGCAGATTAAGGCTGAATCAGGACAGGAACAGGACTGAGAAACAAGGAGTAGGCTCTGAAAGAAACAAACAGGTACAAGGCTAAGAGATTGGGAGCAGACTCTGGCTGTAACAATCAGGAAGAGGGCAGAGAAACATGTAACATGTTCAAGCTGAAACAGAACCGGAACAAGACTGGAACACCATCCAATAAGGGGTCTGTAACACAAAGGAATCGGACTCCAGTGCACGACGAGGATCTTGAGGAAATGGTTGCTTATAAGCAGTTCCAAGCTGCAGCAAACCCCAGGTGTAATCACATGACTGGGCTGCACTGGAGAGGTCTCAGGTGTGTGTAGCTTCAGACACTCACAAGTCCTGGAGGAGAGGTGTAGGAGGATGGTCTGGTTTGTAGAGGGTAACTTGGGCACTTACACCTTATACCAGGTCCAATTATCCCTTCTTAGTGAAGTAGTAGTGTTCTAGCAGCTTAGGCTGATAGAGATAGACATGGCAGAGCAGCTTAGGCTGAACTAGGAGACGTGCAAAGCTCATGCAATACCACTTATAGTTACACAGTACTTATACACAAGTAAAGACAACACTCAGGGGGTCATTCTGACCCGGGCGGGCGGCGGAAGCCGCCCGCCTGGCGGGAACCGCCAAATGGCCGCTCCGCGGTCAGAAGACTGCGGAGGCCATTCTGACTTTCCCGCTGGGCCGGCGGGCGCCCGCCAAGGGAGCGCCCGCCGGCCCAGCGGGAAAGGCCCTGCAACACAGAGGCCGGCTCCGAATGGAGCCGGCGGTGTTGCAGGGGTGCGACGGGTGCGGTTGCACCCGTCGCGATTTTCACTGTCTGCTATGCAGACAGTGAAAATCATGCTGGGGCCCTGTTAGGGGCCCCCTGCACTGCCCATGTCAGTGGCATGGGCAGTGCAGGGGCCCCCAGGGGCCCCACGTCATCCGTTCCCTCCATCCTGCTCCTGGCGGTCAAAACCGCCAGAAACAGGGTGGCGGGAAGGGGGTCGGAATCTCCATGGCGGCGCTGCTTGCATGGAGGTTCTGCCCAGCCAGGGGAAATTCGGCGGGAAACCGCCGGATCCCCTTTTCTGACAGCGGCTTTACCGCTGCGGTCAGAATGGGCACTGAAGCACCGCCAGCCTGTTGGTTTAGGACCGCCAGGGTCAGAATGAGGCCCTCAGTGTTACCAAAAATAAAGATATTTATTTGGGTGACACAGTACCAAAAATATCTTATAGACAATACTCCTTCTGGAGGTAAGTACTATACACAATATATACCCTAGTCACCAACATTAGACAAGTAAATAGTCATAGAACAATGCAAACAGTAGGAAATCCCATAGAATGCAATAGAAGAAAATAGGTCTAGGTCTAACACAAACCATATACTAAAAAAGTGGAATGTGAATCACAAATTGCCCCCTCGACAAGTGTAGTGTGTGCAGAATCATTGGGAGATTAATAATACAGTAAAGGTAAGTAAATTACTCCACCCCAGAGCCCAGAAAAGCAGGAGTAAAGTAGTGAAAGTTTCCTTAGGACACACTACACCTCGTTTTGGGGTTTTTGCAGCAGCCAATCAAGTGTCCAAAGAACAACTGCTGGATTATTGCACCTGAAGACCTGCAAAGGAAGGGACCAAGTCCAGAAGTCCAAAGAAGTTCCAGGAAGGACAGGAGCCCCTGCCAACCCAGAAGACGGTGCAAAAGAAGAGTCCCCGATTGGACGAAGCCTGCAGGAATGCACCCTAGGAAGATGCCAGTGGGTTCCTGCATGATGCAAAGGATGTCCCATGATGTGAAGATGGATACAGATGTGATTTCGTGTTGGAAGTCGGCAACAAGCTTTGGTTACAACAAAGTTGCGTTTTGCGTCTAAAATGGCGCTGGCTGGACCCAGGAAGGACCTGGGGGCCTCAACTCTGTGTGAAGAGGAAGAGCAACACTCTCAGAAGCTGCAGGATCAGGGTTCAAAGGAGGTACAAAACAAGGTTGTTGCAGCACAACAAAAGAAGGACTCACACCGCCGGAGAACAACTCAGCAAGTTGAGCGTCACAGGGTGGAGTGCTGGGGAACTGGGCCAGGCTGTGAACAAATACGTTTTGCAAAGAGTGCACAGAGGCCTCAGGAAGTGAAGAAGACACAATACACAGGGGTACTATCGTTCTCGGGGAAGACAAGGTCTTACCTCCTCCAAATTGCGTAAGCAGGACCTCAGGACAGTCTATGTTGATGATTTCCATCCTCTGTGTCCTTAGGTGCACGCTTGTCGCCGTGAAAGGAGTCCCAGGGTAATGTTCATCGCCTTGGGAGGTGTCTGCTTGGAGCAGGGGAGTGATTCTGTCACTCAACGGGAGATTTCTTTGGCCCTTCTGGTGTAGGATGAAGACTGGGAGTCCCCAGAGCATGCACACCATGAAAACTATTGCAGTTGCTGACTTGGAGCTGAGGTTGCTGAAGAAAAGTGTATCTTGTAGACACTTTGTTGCAGTTACAGCGTTTCTTGGAGCAGGCTGCAGTCGATCCGAGGTCAGAAGTGTCTGAATTTGCTGCAGAGGATTTCTAAATGAAACTTGTAAGCAGAATCTGAAGAGAACCCACAGGAGAGACCCTAAAGAGCCCTGAGAGGGGGATTGGATACCTTATTAGGTATGGACCTATCAGGAGGGGTCTCTGACATCACCTGCTGGCACTGGCCACTCAGAGGCCACTAGAGTGCCCCTACACCTTGCAAAGCGAGATGGCTGAAGTCTGGGACACACTGGAGGAGCTCTGGGCACCGCAACTGGGTTGGTGATGGACAGGGGAGTGGTCACTCCCCTTTCCTTTGTCCAGTTTCCCACTAGAGCAGGGGAGAAGGGGTTCCTGAACTGGTGTAGACTGGTTTATGAACGGAGGGTACATCTGGCTACCCGTCCCCAGCCTGTAACACCTATTTCCAAAGGGAGAGGGTCTAACACCCTGCTCTCAGAGGAAATGATTTGTTATGCCTTCTTGGGACTGGGCTGCCCAGAACCCAGGAGGGCAAAACCCTGCCTGTGAGATGGAAGCAGCTGTAGCTGCAGTGCAAGCCTCAGAGAGCTGGTTTGGAAGTACTCGGGGTCTATGATGGAGCCCCCAGGATGCATGGAATTGGCTCCTCAATACCAGATTTGGAATGGGGGTACAATTCCATGATCTTAGACATGTTACATGGCCATATTCAGAGTTACCATTGTGGAGCTACATCTAGGTATTGACCTATATGTAGTGCACATGTGTAATGGTGTCCCTCCACTCACAAAGTCTGGGGAAATGTCCCTGAACTATGTGGGGGCACCTTTGCTAGTGTAAGGGTGCCCTCACACTTAGTAAGGATTTGTCTGAGCTACCTATGGGTGGCAAAATAAATGCTGCAGCCCACATGGATCTCCTGGAACCCCAATGCCCTGGGTACCTAGGTACCATATACTTATAAGGGGGGTCCAGTATGCCAATTGAAATTGGTAAATGAAGTCACTGTCCTACAGTGACAAATTTAAAAGCAGAGAGAGCATAAGCACTGAGGTTCTGGTTAGCAGAGCCTCAGTGACACAGTTAGGCACTACACAAGCATACACATTAGGCCACAAACTATGAGCACTGGGGTCCTGGATATCAGGGTCCCAGTGAGACAGGCAAAACACACTGACATATAGGTTTTTATTTATGAGCACTGGGGTCCTGGCTAGCAGGATCCCAGTGACACAGTAAAAACACACTGACACACACTCACAAACAGGCCAAAAGTGGGGGTAACCATGCTAGAAAGAGGCTACTTTCCTACAAGAGGATCCGATAAAAAGGAGCAACTGGAATTCTCCCATAGGAAACAATGTATAACAGAATCCAGGTTTTCTTGACTACCAGGCTGTGCATTATGGGATTTACAGTCCCAGGAAGCAAATGTAATTCTACAAAAGCATTCCAAACGGGAGTCAGCAAGGGACTCTAGATAAGTGTTCAATGTGATTCCCAGGCTACTGACAGTCCCTTTACAGCGGCCCCTAGAAATGGGACGACAGAGTCATAACACTTTCCTTCTGTGGTCTCAATACTCAATATGAGTTAGCCATTCTTGGCTTTGACTATCCAGACATTTCAACAGCCTATTTGCTGTACAGTGCAATAAAATATTTGGTGTGACCAGATACTTGTAGCAGTGTGTTTGTGTGTGTTGATAGTAATCCTTAGCAGGGCACTGTACCCCTACTTGCAATAGTATATTGTGTCTTCCTCATTTGCTTCACACACTTGACAAATTTCATCCTGCGAGGTGTGTAGAGTTAATTTGGGATTTCTCTACTAGATGGATTTGTGCAAATGAAACTGGTTTTGTTGTTGGAGTTGGGAAACAGGGCCAAATGGGCTTTGCATTCTGGTCACTCCTTCTACTTCTCACCATTTTGCATATGGTATCCTCCCAGGTAAGTATACATTATTTGTGAATTGCCAAACAGGGGGCATTGGACAAGTGAGCACTGTGCTAGTATTTTAAGTTACTGGAATAGGGCCTATCATGCTTTGCATTTAGATCACATTGCACTAGTAGTTGGGGTAACAGTAACAGAGCTTCCTGGTAGCTGCATTCATGTCAGTCCCTTTACTACACTCACACCATCCATGTGTTTTCTTCCCAGGTGAGTACACTTCATTTATGAGTTGCCAAACAGGGGTCTTTGGACAAGGGAATACTATGCTGGTGTTTGGAGTTACTAGAACAGGGTATATTGTGCTTTGCATTCAGATCACACTCTCTACTACACACACCGTACATATGTCAACCCCCCAGATGAACAAACGTCATTTATGAGTTATCAAACCAGGGTATTTTGAGAGGAGGACACTGTGCCGCTGTTTGGGGTAATAGTATCAGAGCCTCCTGGGAGCTATATTCATGTAATTTCCTTTACAACACACCCCATACATATGTTGTCCCTTCCAGGTGGGTGCATTTCATTTGTGAGTTGCCAAACAAGGGTCATGGGACAATGGAACACTGTGCTGGTGTTTGGAGTTACTGGAACAGGGCCTATTGTGCTCTGCATTCAGATCACTCTCTCTACCTACACACGTTATATATATGTCACCCCCCCCAGGTGAGTATACTTTATTTGTGAGTTACCAAGCAAGGGTATTTTGAGAGAAGGACACTGTACTGGTTGTTGGGGTAACAGTATCAGAGCATCTGGAGAGTTGCATTCATGTCTGTCCCTTTACTACACACCCCATCCATATGTTGTCCCCCTAAGCGAGTACACTTCATTTGTGAGTTGACAAACAAGGGTATTTGGAGAAAGAAATACTGGGATGGTGGTTTGAGTCACAGTAACAGTGCCTCTTGAGAGTTGCAGTCATGTCACTTCTTCTACTTCCCAACAGTTAGCCCATTGTATCCTCCCAGGTGAGTACACTTTATTTGTGAGTTGACAAACAGGAATTGTTGAAGAAGAGGACACTGTTCTGGTGGCTGGACTATTTAAACAGTGCCTCCTGGGAGCTGCAATCATGTTAGTCCCTGTACTGTGCACCCAATACAAATGTCAACCCCCCAGGAGAAGGGGGAGTTTACGAACAAGGGTTTTTGGAAAAGGAAACACTGGGCTGGGGTTTTGACTTGGAATAACAGTGCTTATTGGGATTTGCAGTCAGGTCACTCCCTCTAGATCCCAACATTTGAGAAAATTTCTACCAGGTGACTGAAGGTCATTGGAGAGATGACTAACAGGGATATATGGGCAAGTGTATGCTGGGCTGCTGTTTGGTTTTGGAGAAACAATGACTATTGGGCTTTACCGTCATGTCACTCCTTCTACTTCCCAACAGTTAGCCCCTGGTATCCTTCCAGGTGAGTACACTTCATTTGTGAGTTAACAAACAAGGGTATTTTGAGAAAGAAACACTGGGATGGTGGTTTGAGTAATGGCAACTGTGCCTCCTGGGAGTTATAGTCATGTCACTCCATGTACTACATACACTTGGCAAATTCCCCCCCCAGGTGTGGACACTTCAATTGGGAGTTCACAAATAGGGAACTTTGGACAGGTGAACACTGGGCTGGTGAATGGATGACAGTAGATGTGGCAAAAGGTGAGATATGGGCAAGCATGACATAGCACTTTTGTGTCACTTTTATCTGAGGTAACTTACGAGACTCCACTACCTCATGTATTCCTGTCAAGTCCTCAGGATGCAGGATAGCCAATACCTTCTCCTCCCATGAAAAGAGATATAATGGAGCACTGGGAGGGCCACCACCAATCTTCTTGGCCTGCAGCTGGTGCCTTATGACCATGGAATGGACCTTGCCCCTGAATACATTTCACCTCTTCCTAATGCCCTCCATTGTGTGCCTATAGCATTCACTCTGTCAACTATCCTGTCCACGCGTTAATTTTCCTCATGAGAGGAGTGTGCTGGACATGTGCTCCAAACAATTGTGTCTCTGCACTTATGATTTCATCCATCATCTTCTGAAAAATGGGTATTTTTTCAAGTGGCATATTGTGGGAAAAATACTTAGTAAACAGGGGAAGGGTAATATGGTGTGAATGGAGTGAAGTTTTTGCAGGGTGTTGTATAGGATATTGAAAAAGGAGTTCCTAATTTATGGTGTGTGTATATCAGTACATTTGATCTGTCTTGCTGGGTCTTGCTGTGAAAATGCAAAGGATTGTGGTTTGTGCAGGGATGTGTTTTATAGAATTGTTTGCAGATGTGTTCAGTGTGGCAATGTGTGTTAGCTGTGTTGTTTTCAAATCCATCCAGTGTATTGCTGTTTATTTCTTTGCTGACTGTGGACCGCTGTGGTTTGCAGGGCCGTTGACTGACCACCATGGGTGTCTGCCACAGTGACATTGAGCTAGTAATACGGTCAGTGGTTCATCGCTGTGTTGTTGGCGTTGAAGGTCGGACCGCCTATTTCTAGGCCTCCGCACCGCTGACATCTGCCTTTTTTGTTTGGCAGATGGTTATCCTGCCAGTGTAACATGTAACAAGGTGGTCTGTAGGACTGCCAACATGGCAGTCTTTTTTGGACTGCCAACATGGCGGTCTGGCAGTCCAACCGCCAAACTCATAATGAGGTCCGAAGTTGTTGCAGGATGGTGCTTATGGATGGTATATTGTCCAACCTTTCAACATTGACAACAGATTGTCCAAACACAAAATTCAGTAACCAAAATGAGTTGACCATCTGATCCTACACCTGCAGACCCTGACTTCTGTTCTGTACCCAACTCCTGTGACCTGGTTGCGGGTGCTGATCAGATCTAAGATCTATGTGTAAGCCTCACTGTGTGGAAATGTTGTGCGACACACTACAGGCTTTAACAATCTTGTGAATCTGTAGGTCAAGGCATCTAAATCACAACTTGAAGAGACTTGAAGAGACCTAAAGCATTTTTAGTAAATGCTCATGTATGGTACATGTACCCTATTGTATCTCTGTTAAGATACTGTGGTTTCACATCTGTAAGGTGTAATGAGATATGAAGAGACAGGATATCCAGCATCGCTTACAAAAAAGAAATGTGAGTTTTCAATAAAGGGCTCTCTCTTTAAAGTGTACTACATTATCCATGCCTACCTACATGCCGTGTGTGTCAGTGTCATGCCTGTTTATTATGATTATTGATTAGTGTTCAAATGGTGCTTTCTGCTATAAATGCAGTCCCAGTGTGATGTGTAGTTACATACCAGTAAGCCGAAGATCACCAAAATCACCAGCAACCAAACAACATGCAAGAAGTAACTGTTGGAAAATGAACTCTGGTATGTGCTTCCAGGAAAGACAATGTACACATCATTGAAGCAGCACTTGGCATGTCAGACAACCTGTATGCTGTACCAGAGGTGTCTGTTGCAGAAAAGTTGTGCTGTTTGGTGAGATGCCTGAAGTGTTACATTGCTGCAGTCAATGGCACCTAGCACATGAGGTAAGTGGGCAAGGGACGTAGGCCCTGATTTATACTTTTTTGCACCTCATTTGCGTCATTTTTTTATGCAAAAGCAGTGCAAACTTACAAAATTCAATTGTATTTTGTAAGTTTGTGCCGCTTTTGCATAAAAAAATTATGCAAATGCGGCACAAAAAAGTATAGATCAGGGCCTCAGCCGTCCCGCCAGTGAGTGTGGCATGGCAATTATCTAGTGCATTTTCTTCTGTTGATACATCACAGGACTTGATGCATGCATCAGAAATGGCATGCCTGAAAGATGTAATAATTGTCACAGGAAACGCTCCAGAAAGATCCAGTAGCCATAACATGAAGTGAAGCTAGTATTTTGGCATAGGTTTTGATATCCTGTGAAATGCTGAATCCAGCTCCTGCTCCCAGTCAGCAACCTTGTTCATGTTCACATCAGGTGGGAAGCTGTACCTGGAAATTACAGCTTCTATGGGCATAACAAATATGTTAATTCTTTGAATCTTAACCCTTTCTTTCTTCCTCAAATCATCCTTCCTCAAAAGAAAAGAGAAACCTACAAACACATTGACTGACAAAATGAAAGCAGGAAAAAAGGTTTGGTGTGTGGGTTGCTTTCTTTTGTGTTTTTTATGTGTAGAGCCTTGCTGCAATCACTTTATCTAATGCCATAGAGAATTCTACATAACACAGAATTTCTACAATTTGCATACTGGACATCTCCGCTTTGAATCCAATTTGTATGTTAAGTAAACATTTATGCCCTTCTTTCATGCAATCAGTAGAAATTTTGGAAGATGGTCTGAAAATTGATAAAAGACAAAAACAGTCAATAGTTTTAATTCTGTGAGTAGAAAGTATACTTAGAACACTGAAATGTTGGGAGCTCCTTTGAAAACAATGGAGTAGCTCTGGGCTTCTTATGACTGTTAAAAGCTCTGAGTTCCAACATTCCAATGCGATGGGGAAAACTGCCCCAAACGGCCTTTCCAACGTTCGGGAAGGCCTTGTATGAAAGGGGAGACTCTCCCCTTTGATACAAGACCTTCCTGAACGCGTTTCCTGGCCCTCGATCACAGACAGGAAATGCCACTAGACACCAGGGATTGCACTTGGGGGGGTCGGCCACCCTCGGAAAACGGGACCCACATATAAAAGTGATCTATATATATATATATATATATATGATATATATATATATATATATATATATATATATATATATATATACACACATATATATGTAATAATAATATATATCATATTTATTTATATGTATATATATATATAAATTCCACCAGTTGTCTTGCAGTTGCAGCTTGCGTCTTCAAAGCAATGCACATACTTTAACTGACACATTTTAGCTGTAGTTTCTAGGCAGCAATAAAAAAGTCAAGTAAGTTTGTGATTATGTTTCTGCTACAAAAGGATCAGACTTTTGTCTAGTGGCAGTTTTAGTGCCATAAAGAAGCGCAGAAAGTTTATATGCCTACTGCAAAGAGCAAATCTGTATTTTATGTAAATAGCTGAGTACATTAGTAAAGTCAGCCACTACCTGCTCTATAATACAAATGAAATGTATGTGCAGGGTGGGGGGTGGCTATGGAGAGAAGAAGAGCACTTTTGATGGGTGATAATGAGAGAATCAGAGGAGGAGGACATGGGAGTAGGAGCACCAATAATGATTGTTGGACTGGGTGCAGGAGGTGCTAAAGACTGTGACAAATGGTATGTGATAAGGTGTTTGAGTGTCTTGAAAGAACGTGCTGATTGAGGGAAGAAGTGCAGGTAAGGTGGCCTCTACTGTTGCAGGTATCACACACACACACCAGCAATTTTGTGACTGTCTATGGAGGCTAGTGTTTTAGAGCAACAGTTTAGCCAATAGCAGAGATGGCATCTTGATGGATGACTGCTGCTGACGTCGTCACTCGGGTTATAGAGGACAGCTCTGACATAGGATCAGAGACTGAGACTGCAGATACTGAGACAGCATCTGAGAGATGGGACAATGGCGCAGACTCTGAGAGTCATTTTTCAGTTTGAGGAGTCCCATTGGATAACTCCTTCCAGTAAATTGTGAGGGAGGTGATGAGGGCAATCCTGTTGTACCTTCGCAAGCACAGTCTGTGCAAAGGGGGCAATAGTGTGTTAGCCCAACCCAGAGAGCAGGTGAATGCAGCGGCAAGCACAGTGAGGGTGCTCTCTTGGGAGCTCCCCAATTTAGTTCAGACCCAAATTCCACTGCCCAAATTGTATTGTGGAGACATCAAAATCATCTATCACAAAACAAACTGGTTTTGTAAGGCAGGCACCAGTTTTTTTGGTTCTGGGTTCGGCGGCCATATAGGGAAACATACTAAACCCAAATATTTCTGGAACCTAGACATCCAGGGAAGTCCACAGAGGTGTGATTTGTGTGGATTCCCCAAAGTTTTCTTACCCAGAATACCCTGCAAAGCTGATATGTTGAATAAAAACTCTTTCTTGCATTTTTTCACACAAACTACAGGAATATGCTGCAATCCACAAAATTCCTACCACCCAGTGATTCCTCACCTGTCCTGATAAAAACACTACCCCATGTGAGTGCCTATACCTAGTGCCTGTGTAAGGAATGGATCATCCCAGGGTCAACAGTTGCCTCATGTAAGTACCAACATTGACCGTTGTGTGATCTATTCCTGTCGCGGGCACTAGGCCTACCCACACAAGTGAGGTACCATTTTTATCTGGAGACTTGGGGGAATGCTGGGTGGGAGGAGATTTGTGGCTCCACTCAGATTCCAGAGCTTTCTATCACCGAAATGTGAGGAAAATATGTTTTTTTCCCAAATATTGAGGTTAGCAAAGGATTCTGGGTTACAGAACCTGATCAGAGCCACACAAGTCACCCCATCTTGGATTCCCCTAGGTGTCTAGTTTTCAAAACTGTGCAGGTTTGCTAGGTTTCCCTAGGTGCCGGCTGAGCTAGAGGCCAAAATCCACAGCTAGGCACTTAGCAGAAAACAGCTCTGTTTTCTTTGTGAAAATGTGATGTGTCCACGTTGTGTTTTGGGGCATTTCCTGTCACGGGCACTAGGCCTACTCCCACAAGTGAGGTATCATTTTTATCGGGAGACTTGGGGGAACGCTGGGTGGAAGGAAATTTGTGGCTCCTCTCAGATTCCAGAACTTTCTGTCACCGAAATTTGAGGAAAAAGTATTTTTTGGGCCACATTTTGAGGTTTGCAAAGGATTCTGGGTAACAGAACCTGGTCAGAGCCCCACAAGTCAGCCCATCCTGGATTCCCCTAGGTGTCTAGTTTTCAATACTGTGCAGGTTTGGTAGGTTTCCCTAGGTGCCGGCTGAGCTAGAGGCCAAAATCCACAGCTAGGCACTTTGCAAAAAACAGCTCTGTTTTCTTTCTGAAAATGTGATGTGTCCACGTTGTGCTTTGTGGCATTTCCTGTTGCGGGCACTAGGCCTACCCACACAAGAGAGGTATCATTTTTTTCGTGAGTCTTGTGGGTGCGCTGGGTGGAAGGAAATTTGTGGCTCCTCTCAGATTCCAGACCTTTCTGTCACTGAAATGTGAGGAAAAAGTGTTTTTTTGGCCACATTTTGAGGTTCACAAAGGATTCTGGGTAACAGAACCTGTTCAGAGCCCCGCAAGTCAGCCCATCCTGGATTGCCCTGGGTGTCTAGTTTTAAAAAATGTGCAGGTTTGGTAGGTTTCCATAGGTGCCGGCTGAGCTAGGTGCCAAAATCTACAGCTAGGCACTTTGCAAAAAACACATCAGATTTCAATGTAAAAATGTGATGTGTCCATGTTGCCTTTCCTGTCGCGAGCATTAGGCCTACCCACGCAAGTGAGGTACCATTTTTATCGGGAGACTTGGGAACACAGAATAGCACAACAAGTGTTATTGCCCCTTATCTTTCTCGACATTTTTTCCTTCCAAATGTAAGACAGTGTGTAAAAAATTTGTCTATTTGAGAAATGGCCTGTAATTCACATGCTAGTATGGGCACCCCGGAATTCAGAGATGAGCAAATAACCACTGCTTCTCAATACCTTATCTTATGCCTATTTTGGAAATACAAAGGTTTTCTTGATACCTGTTTTTCACTCTTTATATTTCAGCAAATGAATTGATGCATACCCGGTATAGAATGAAAACCCATTGCAAGGTGCAGCTCATTTATTGGCTCTGGATACCTAGGGATCTTGATGAACCTACAAGCCCTATATATCCCTGCAACCAGAATAGTCCAGCACACGTAACGGTATATTGCTTAAAAAAAACTGACATTGCAGGGAAAAGTTACAGAGTAAAACGTGGAGACAAATGGCTGTTTTTTTCAGCTCAATTTCAATATTTTTTTTATTTCAGCTGTTATTTTCTGTAGGAAAACCTTGTAGGATGTACACAAATGGCCCCTTGATGAATTCAGAATTTTGTCTTCTTTTCAAAAATACATAGCTTTCCAGGATTCAGTGTTGGTTTCACACCCATTCCTGTCACTAACTGGAAGGAGGATGAAAGCACCAAAAATAGTAAAAATGAAGTATGTCCCAGTTAAATGCCAAAATTGTGTTGACAAATGTGGTTTTCTGATTCAACTCTGCCTGTTCCTGAAAGCTGGGAAGATGGTGATTTTAGCACTGCAAACCCTTTGTTGGTGCCATTTTCAGGGGAAAAACCACAAGCCTTCTTTGGCAGCCCATTTTTCCATTTTTTTTGAAAAAAACTAAATTTTAGGTGTATTTTGGCTAATTTCTTGGTATCCTCCAGGGGAACACAGAAACTCTGGGTACCTTTAGAATTCCTCGGATATTGGAAAAAAAGGACAAATTTGGTGTGGATAGCTTATGTGGACAAAAACCTATGAAGGCCTAAGGGTGAACTAACCCAAATAGCCAAAAAAGGGCTCGGCACTGGGGGGGAAAAGGCCCAGCAGCTAAGAGGTTAACGAATAAAACCACAAATATCAAAAACACAAACGTAGTTGTTAAAAATATAGATATTAACTTATATCTAAAACAAGTATTTTGGCAACAAACAATATCACCAACTTTACTTAAACATAAAACATGTCAAAAATATGAATACACACAATATCAACTATAATAATATCATCAACATAATTACATTTTCACGAATACATATAAAAAAGCACGTTTAGGTAAAAAATGTTTTTTAAATAAATGTAAAGCATTTTAGACACATATTTAAATTGAAAATAAATATGCTAAACCACCAAATTATTTACAATTCTCCCCAAATAAAATATATAACTAAAATCATAGTAATATAACCAGAGAGAAATTGGCATTAACTACACACATTTGGACAACAATCTAAAAATTAATAAATATAAATATATAAATAAAATAGGATTCAAAACTATCAAACTATGTATCATATATTATAAATCAAACCTAAAATAGCGTTTACCATACAAGGAAATAATTGATTAAAAAGTTCAAACTAAAACCAAACTAACTAATAAAATCAAACTATAAACAACCTTAGCTAATAAAATCAGACAAACAAGTAAATCAAAAGTATAAAATGCGCACTCATTTTCTCAACTAAATACTTTAAAAATGAAAAATGCTGCAAAACAAGGAAGTTCTGCCGGATTCTCTGACCACAACCTTAAAAATTAAACGTATACATCTCAACAGCTACCCAACCAATGAGTAAATCTTATATTCAAACTAAAACGTACTTGTAAATAAGCATAAAAATGTAAAAGGGTAAATAATTCACAAAACAATCTCTCTTTACATGTACTTATTGAAAGAAACCATTATGACTTCAAAAAGTGCCAGATAAAAATAGCTATCACAAACCAACAAAAAGATATAACAAAGTAACTAAATCACCAATAGCAAGTAAAAATAAACCTGGCAAACTCAAACTCTTCAAAATACCCACAATAAACATTTGAAATGAAACTGACACTTTTTTTCTTCCAACAGAAAAGAAAGCAGATGCTCCACATTAGAACACCACTAAAGTGGCTTAAAACATATAAAAAGAACATATAGGTTTAGAAATAATATCCAAAATCATATTCTAATATAAATGTTACCCTACAAAAGTCCTAAAAACTGTCACAAAATTTAAAGAAACATAACAAATCATTATTTGTATAAATAATAAACATAGTATGGTATTACATCAGTCTAAACATTAAATAAAACTCTGAAAATAATATATACATTATTTACAAGAATAATGTAAACATCACCAGCCAAAAAGTCAAAACAAAAAAATACAACCCATCATGTAAAATAAATACAATGTATAAACCACAGAATTACAAATAACAATCATATATTATTTATACAAACAATAACATATAACATATCCTACCTAAAAGGAAGGAGAGAAGTATGACTTACTGTTCTTTAGCTGCAGATCTTCCCCTGTATCCACATAATCAAAAATAACAATCCACCAAAATTGATAAAAATATTGTCCAAGAAGCCCAAAAAACTCAAAATTAAATCAAATCCAATAGACATACCTCAAAGCAATCCAGCTTATCTAGAAACCAGAAAAAAAACAAAATGTGGTCAAAAGAACTTGAAATGTGAAAAAAGGAAATCAAAGTAAAAAATCCTGGTTTACTACAAACCAAAAGTGATTTCCTTTGAAAAAAATAAAAGGCACTCCCAATGCCCATAGGACACGTTAGTAGACAAAAATCTGTAAAGTAAGCAAGAAAACTCACCCACAAAACATATTACATTCCCAAAACAACATAAGCATTATACTTAATCATCATTTAATAAATAACAACCACAGTGTGACACAACATTATATGTATTACTAACACAATACAAGAAAACCAAAAACGATAAACTAGTGAAAAAAACTACTATTAATACAACAAAATCTACAAAAAAATACAAAGAACACTATGGGCCTGATTACGAGTTTGGCAGTCCTGTGACAGCCATGTTAACAGTGGCAATCTGACTGCCAAAAGGCTGGCGGAGCAGACCGCCATGTAAAGGTGGCCAAGGAAACAGAAGACCACCAGTGCACCGCCGCCATTGCCAAGCAGCACACACCCCTGCGGTCTTCTGGAGGCATAAAGAGGCCGGTATAGACCATGTTTCCACCGGACCTATTACGAGGTTGCACACCACCAATGTGACTGCCACAGTTCAACCACCACGTGCCAGAAGAAGGGAATGAGCAGTTCCAAGGAAGGCACTCACCTGCCAACAGTAAAACACTTCTGGAGCCACCATGAAGTCAGTCCTGAACATCATGCCACTTCTCCAGCTCACCGAAAGACAAGGGGTAGGACAATGATGTGGACGACACCAACCATAAGTACACACACCTACATGTATTAATAACATCTAAACATTGGTGGGGGACACCAAGGCCAGCGGCTAAACCTATCTTTCCAGACACACACACTCGCATACTGCAACTCAAACACACACACATTCACAACACACAATTAAGCTAGAACACACACACACTGCACGATAATACTACATATTTACAAACGGATATACAACACAGGCTTTGAGACATAGAAGGCCAAAAACAGTCACACACACAACAACAACAACAATACAACCAATGCACAAATAAAAAATCATTCCACTAACTCATATCCAACACTGGCCAGGGACTGCCCACAGACAGAACATACACATAAATCCATTTGCCATGGCACACATACAAAACTAACATCAAACAACCCTGCTATCGACAAACACATCACACACACATTCAACAATGGACCACACACACATACAACAATGGACCAATAATGCCATGCTCAGTGCACACAGAGAAAATTTGACAAAAGACACAAATCGCACAACCACAACAACACCAGCACAGGTGATGGGAGCAGCAGGAGCGTATCTGGAAGGAGGCTGCTTTGGTACACAAATCATGCTGAACAAGGCACCAAACAACATGTGCACAGCAGTTGCACACAATTAAATATCAGGGACAAGCAATATCAATTTCAATTGACTTGCACAGTCATACAGTAGGGCAATGGCACAACAACAAAGCACACACAACTCACTCTCCATGGGACATACCTCTACACCAACCAGCTGCAAGGGTCACACACCTACATGGGCCCATGTGCACTCGAATGAAAAGCAACCTACCACAACTCAACACACTCCAGGTCTGCACTGACAAAACCCAAGAACACACACACGACAGGTAGACATTAGCCATATCAAGGGACAAGTCATTCATCATACATCCCCACATTGCACAATGCAAAAAGATACACATGCCACTACTCACACAACACAATGCCATTATACCAACATTGCAGGAACATACACATACTGATCACACAACACACACCCTTCCCTTGGTAGACAACAGCACTGCACACAAACTCACATACTGTAAAAAACACCTCATGGAGCACAAAGCAGCCCAACACGCACAACTACAGGCACACAACCAATGTCAGCCAGGAAGAACAGAAACTTAGGGAAGGAAAAGCAGGACAAAGGTATAGCCAAAACACCAACAACTGGTTGGATTATTAAGACAATCTTCTAGTAGTCCAAGGCCATTGGCCAGTCAAAAATTGTCTGCCCAAAAGGCGCTGTGTTGGGCCCCTACTTGACTCCTGACTGACATGTAACCTCCACTGGGAGGGACATCAAGGCCCTTATTTATACTTATTTAGCACTGCATTTGTGTTGTTTTGTGATGCAAAATTGGTGCAAACTTACAAAATACAATTGTATTTTGTAAGTTTGTACTGCTTTTGCGTCAAAAAATGATGCAAAAGCAGCACTAAAAAAGTATAATTATGGGCCCAAGGGTGCAGGCAGGCAACTCACGGATTATCGGGAGGGGGTGAGTGAGGGGGTTTGGGTTTCTGCTTGGGGGGGGAGGTTTGGGTTTGGAGGGGGGGTTTGAGCTTGTGAGGGTTTTTTGGGGGGCTTGTGAGGGGGTAACTGTCTCGGGAGGGGTCAACTTCTTCTTGGTGGGGGAAGGGCATGGGTGCTTGCCGGGGGCAGGGGAGGCCTTGGAGGTGAAAGGGATGGCCTTGGGGAGGGAAACAAACCTTTTGGGGATATTATGGGGGTGGAAAGAACAGGGGTAAGGTCAAGCTCACAGAAGAAACGTTTCTTTGACACACAGGAATGGTCTTCAGAAGAGGGTTGGGATTTGGAGGTTGAAGGAGTAGTTGTCTGACGTGTAGGTGTGGCTGTTTTGGGTGCGTGTTTGTAGGAAGTGTGCTTGTGTGTGGTGGGTGTCAGTTGGGTGGGTGAATGAGGGAGTTGATGTATTTGAGGCCAAGGGGGGTGGAGGTGCTCTTAGATGCCATGGTGTGTGTGCGTCTGTTGGGATGGTGACTGCAGGTATGGTGGATATGCTGCATGTAGGTGTGTCTATGGTTGTGATTTCTGCAGGTGTGGTGACTGGGGTGGATGTCTGAGGGTCTGCTGGTGTGGTGTCTGTGGATATGATAGGTGTGGTGGCTGGATCAGTGGCTGGTGATGCGGTGTCTGTAGGTGTGCCTGAGGTTATGTGTGTGGTGCTGGTGGTGGGAGGGGCATCAGGAGAAGTTGTGACTGTTGCTGTGTCTGCAGATGAATGTTGTATGTGTGTGCTGGCGGTGTGTCTTGTAGCACTGTGAATGCCCTCCAGGAATGCATTGCCTTGCTGGACCTGGCATGTTAGCCCCTGGATGACATTCACAATGGCCGTCTGACCCACAGAGATTGACATCAGTGTGTCAATAGCTTCCTCACTGAGGGCAGCATGGCTAACAGGGGCTGGGACAGAGGTGCCTGTGGCAAAGGAGATGACCACCCTCTTGGTTGAGCATACATGGCCAACTGGGTGGGGACCAACAGGGAGGTTGGTGATAGAAAGGGGGGTGCTGGACAAAGATTGCACTGGGGTAGTCCTTCATGGGTGTGCTACCACTAGGGAGTGGCCACTGGAGGTGTAATCCGATGATGCTGAATCAGATCCGGCCTCCCCCATGGCACTCCCCTCGCCATCCAGGCCACTGGGTCCCTTGTTGTAGGTGGTCTTGTGACCTAAGGTCCCATGTCCAGATGCTTCCCTACTTGGCTCGTCCTGTCTCTTTCACCTGCCGGTGCTGCCAAAAGAAGATGATGTAAGTTCATAACATGTAGATCATGACACAGCAATCACATCTCTGGGAGACAAAACATACCATTATGTCAAGTGGCACACCACATAAAGTGACAGCAAAGTGGCACCATAATTGTGCCAATACAAGACCATGCATCACATCTGGAATCACAAAGGTGACACCTGAGCTAATCTTGGTCACAGATAACTACAATAGCATGGATGAGATGTAACTACCACACTAAGGGTCAGATGTAGCAAAGGCTTTTACCCATTCTGTGTCTATGGGAAAATGTGTTAGTACATATGGCCCTAACTATTATGCAACTAGGTGACCACTCCACATCAAACCTGTGTCAAATGCAGCCCTCCCTATTGGACCAGAAGCCAGCAATTGGATACCATTGTTAGGTACTCTACCAATTGTATTCACACAAACCTTTGCAGACATCTACCTTCCAGCAATATGATGTCTCAAAAATAATTGATGTTGGCAAGGAAAGGCAGAAAACACTTGTACTAACTTGCCATGCCTGGATTAGGTGACATGGAACCAGCCATGTAACAATGGACCCCCCCACAACATGTACAGTTCCACAAGTCATACCTTTCAAACATTAGTCAAGGAGGTAGTAGCAAGGTCACCCTGATGCGCACCATATGCGGTCTTGCATGTAACAACAATGAAGTCAGGTCCCAAAACTCATGGTGAGATGTCTCCAGATTATGCATAAGAATGGCCCTGGTAGGCACAGGATATCCCCACCAATGTCTCACACTCATTTCCATGTTTACTTCTGAGGGTTGGTGTAGTAGACAACAGAACCATACAGGAATGAGGGGCACAGACCTAGCTATCACTATCAGGAGGAAACCAAATTGTTGTATAATGACAATCTACATCACTACCCCCATATCAGCATGACATCTGTATATGAAAGATTCCCTGAGCTCTAACACATGTCATGCCAACATCACTGCAAGAAATCCATGATTCATCCATACAGTCAAGGCACAATTCCCAAACAACACACAGGTGCTGTGGACCAGCAACCATCATACCACATCAAGAATACAAATTGTCATCATGTGGATCAGTAACCTGCCCCTACCAGTGATGTCCTTCCTAACTACTGCAGTTTCACATGGCTTAAGACATACTATGAGGCATTAATGTTCCTGTCTGACTACATGCCGTGGTGACACATTCCTGTCTGGGGAATCACAGCAACTGGACAATCTTTGTAGATATGACAAAATGACAACAGGACTCCATGAACACACATGTAAGAGTTTCACAGCACCATCCTATATGCATGGCTAGCACATGCCATACATCTACTGTACATATATTTATTCTAGTGGGAATGGAGCACATGCAGACACGTTGGCACAAGGTATGTGTACTTCACTATTACACATCAACCATGGCAATGCACATTCCCCACTTAGCAAGGGAAAGTAGTATGCTACAACTTCCAAAATATCAACATGAAAGTCATGTCACATGAATGATGGACACCCATGCATCACAGACTGCTCTGGGACACCAGCACCAAGTATACAATGAAGAAAACTTAAATCTTGTTTGAAGATGTCAACCTACACATATCCCCAGACACATGACATGGGACAATGACCCATAGACTACTTACCTTTGGACTGTATCATTTGTCAGGAGTGATCTGTTGGTGGAAAGTAACAACCAACAGGGCAGTCAGAACAAGATATCGGAACAATAAACACAGTCATATAGGCTCCATGCAAGGAATTTCGACTGAGGGCTCACCATAGTTTATTTCTACATCCCAGCTTCAAAATGGATGAGCACACCAGTGTGAAATACGTGGCATGTCCACACCAGTTTGATCCCAGAAGATATTCGACACATGACACATGCTACATTGGCAGGAGGAGCAGTCTATCCCTCACTCAATCACCTGTAGAAGGTTCAATCATGATCATTCAATGTACTCACCCCCTTGTGGCTGCTGTGCTGGCCTAAAATGCCCATCCAAGGCCAGATAGGATACCACCTAAATGAGGACCATCAGGGGTGTCATGACCCAACGGGCACCCAGTCCTCAGTGGGAGGAGATCCCCAGCTGGGCCTCTGCGGTCTTCAAGGCCCAGAGTCTCAGGTCCTCCCACCTCTTCTGCCAGTGGGTCCTCCGCTGGTGGTATACCCCCAGGTTCCACACCTTCTTGGTGATGGCACAGCAGATCCCCTTCTTCTGATGGGAGTTTACCTGCATGGATGCAAATGACAAGAAAGAATATTATGTTCATAAGTCCCATACAAAATGGCTCAGTCACATACATGTCGATGTACTGAGTTAATTCCCTCCTGCCCTGATCATCCTCTCCTCCTGTGGTACACAGCATGCATTGGACTCAGTGACATGACTGGAAACACTTGAAATTAGGGAACACAATACACATTCTCCAGCTCAGGGCCTGCACTGACCAGGTAGACAATCAGTGGCTTGGATGGGGCATGAGATAATCACATGGCATCAACCAATAACACGATGGAACACATCTCACAATGTGGCAGTTGACAGGTAAAACACACTGCAAACTATGCACAAATACATCCACTACCATTAAATGTCACTTGTTGCATACAGTCCTAACATGTCGCAGCAAGCCTACATACAGACCCATTGTGCTTGGACCAGATTTAAGGACGTGACATGTTAAGCACACAAAGAGGCAAGCCTGTCCACGTGTCGATATGTACAGCTACAGATGCAGGCACCTGCTAGTTCTGGTTGTAGTGGTCTGTGTGTCACATCAACATTTAGGGACAAACATCCACACATGTGTGTTCACAAAACCCATACTACTGAAAGAGAAGCTTGGCCCTGCATTGTACACGGTCAGCCTCATATCTATAACAGCAGAGTTCAATATCATGGCACAGCCCTCTACGGCACATTACATGCAGACGTACAATGTCCAAAATATTATGCACATGCAATGAACACATCAGAGCCGGATGAAAGAGACAACAGGGTAGTGGTATCAAGGGATAGGTCAAGGCTATGGGACATACATTGTCAGATATGATATGAGAACATCAGTTACAGAAGATGACCCTGCCTACAATGCAAATCACGTTGTAATCAGTGGACATGGCCTCAAGAAGCTGCATATTGGCTATGAGGCATGATTTGGCCCCATCACATGCTGCCAGGGATTCAGGGAGTGGGTACTGTGTCAGACTTGTTGTGGAATTGGGAATCACTACCAGCCCAAATGTCCATGTACGGAGTGACTGACAATACACAGGCCCCTTCTCTGCAGGCTCTGCAGACATATCCACATAATATGCCATGACCAAAAACATCACATGCATCACAGTATATCATGTAGCCCACAGCCAATTTACATTGGATGCCTATGTGCAGAGCTGAGGGGCAGAGTGAGTCATTATGTGGCTTCAGAACAACAGTCCAACAAGGTCATTTGTGGCCAGAGATCACTGTGCAAACACAGAAGGAGTAGAAATAGTGGTCAACCAACACATGCAACATGCATTCACTCTACAGCTGTCATCCAACCACATGTGACTACACAATACAGACATCTAGTGGCAAGATTAGGCTGGGGATGGCTGTCAGAACACCTCACGCAGACATGTGCAACAAATGCAGATTGATTCAGGGAACCTTAATGCACACTCACCACTTTGTCTCAGGACTGCAAACCTGTCAATTGACATAGATCCATGCCCATTGACTCAACCATTTATGCACACTGACCGCACCTACAGGGCTTTGCAGACAAAGTCATGCAAATTTGGCTGAAGCCAGGATGATGAAATAAGTAGGGGTACATATAAAAGTGTGCACATGGTGCACTCACCTGTTCCTCTGGTGCACAATAAAACTGTCCATACAGGGGTAGGGCCTCCTCCACCAGCTTCTCCAGCTCTTTCGGTGGGAAGGCAGGGGCTCTATCACCTGAAAGACGCGGCATGATTGCTCCCAGTGGCGGTACACAGCAGCTCAGGTTGTGGAGGTCTTGCTGGCTACAGTGTCAGGAGTCAAGTGATAGAATCAATAGCAATTAGAGGTCACGTCCACCACGCACGTGACCATCACCACCAGCGAATGCTACCATTGGGCCAAGACCACCACAGGCAGCAATGCTATCCTATAACAGTGTCCGCCTTGTTGACACCTTGGTGGCGTCCGCCTACCCATTGATGACTTTCACTTGTGGTATCAGGCAGTTCCTAATGTCCAGGGGATTAGGTCAAGCAGCCGCCATTTTAGAGGTATACAATGCAATTACAACATTTATTTTGATGTGTCACAGGCATAAAAATGGTGTGCTAGCAAATATTGTGTGCTGGGCTTGTCCTGTCATGTAGGTCAATTGTTTCAGTTAAAATGTAGGTATGTGGTCCTGCAGATGTGACACCATTATTGGGGCTACATCCACCACCCTCTCCCACACATGTAAACCATGGTTTGGGGCATTGAAGAACAGGCAGTTCACAAATAGGCAAGTGTCATCCCTTGGTGTGTGTGGTGTATCATCTTTACAGTCACTCACATGACATGACACATTTCATGTCTGACATATATGATGTAATTTGTTGGGGACACATTGAGTGACTGCCTTTTTTTTTTTTTGGCCCACATAGCTACTCTGTGAGAAGAAGAATCAGACATCCTCCTGTGTACCATCCACTAGCAGACTTGCAGACCATGGAGAATAGAGATGTGATACCGTTGTACCGCCTGGATAGGCAGACAATCATGGATCTCTGTCTTTAGTTGGAGACAGATCTGATGCCAGCCATATGTCATCCAAATAGCATATCACCCATATTACAAATCATTTAAGTGTTGCACTTCCGGGCCACAGGGTCATTTCAAAACACAGTGACCCTATCTGCTGGGATGCACCAGCCTATGTTCAGTTCTGTATTGAAGGATGTTCTCTCAGCAATATTGAAACACCTGGACAACTACATTAGATTCCCTCAACGTGAGGATTTTGCCCATATTAAAGCAGAGTTCTATGGTTTGGCATACATTCCACATGCTGTAGGAACCATTGATGATACCCATGTAGCTCTACTTGCACCACATGGGAATGGCTAGGTCTATTGGAACAAGAAGAACTTCCATTCCATCAATGTCCAAGTAGTGTGTTTGGCAGACCTCTACTTTTCTCAAGTGTATGCCCGGTACCCAGGTTCAGTCCATGCAGAACAGTGCTAATCCCCAGCTGATGACACGATTTTACACAGAGAGGGCCTGGCTAGTTGTTAAGTCACATATGTCATGTATGGATGGATGTATGGATATATCACCACACTCGTGGTACATCGGTGGGCAGCACCTTTGCCACAAGTTTGGCATGTTTAAATATATACAACTTCGAGCAACGTTTCATTCTTAACACAAATAACCCTTTTTGTGAGAACATTAGAGTTTGGCGAAGGTAGATTGATGATATCCTAATCATCTGGCAGGGTGACACTTGACTGGTCTCTTCCTTAACTGACTGGATCAATAGTCTTGACTCTTTTCGGAAATTCACTTGTACCGTATCTACGGAGAGCATTTAATTTCTACATTTGACCATTTCAGCCACCGGTGGTAAACTACGATCCTGTACTTACCACAAGGAGACTGATCGGAATAGGCTGCTCCTTTATGAGAGCTACCACCTGAAAGCTCTGTGAGATAATTTGCCATTTGGACAATTCTTAAGATTACATCGGAATTGCAGCAATGTTTCTATGTTTGAACAACAAGCGGATGACTTGTCACAAGAACTATCACAGAGACACTATCTGACCAGAATTATCATTGCAGCATGCAAACGAGCTCGCAACAATAACAGAGGAATTTTGCTCTCGTCAACTCAGAGAAATACTGCGTCTCGTCTCACTTGTGTCTCAACTTTTTCCCCCATTGATAATTCTCTTAAAAAATGTATTAAAAAACATTAGTCGATCCTTACCAGTGGAGGAACCATGATACCTAGACCACTGTTTGCCTTTAAAAGAACACCCAATATAAAAGATTCAGTAGTACACAGTAGACCATCTTCAAAGAATAAGACCATCGACCAAAATCAGTTGTGGTCCTTACCACCGGTCAAAGGACACTTTCCCTGTGGTAACTGTAATGTCTGTTCCCTGACTGAACGTACAAAAACGATTACATTAGAACCCATTGGCCTGTGGTGGCTGAAAAAACATACTAATTGCAACACATCAAACTGTATTTATATGATCCGTTGTCCATGTGGATTACACTACATAGGGATGGCGACAAGAGCAGTCAAGATTAGGATTAACAAACACAGAAGCAACATCAGATGTGGTCGTCTCACAACAAAATTGAGCATCCACTACCTTGATGTTAAGCATACCCCTGATGATCTGTGGTGGATCGTTTTGGAAGTCGTGCAATCACCTGCAAAATCACTTTTAGAGGTTGAACAACGCTGGGTATTTAAACTAGGTACACACATTCTGGGGCTCAATGATGAGAGACTCTGGTTGAGTGTCGCGGGGGCCAAAGATGATTGTAATCTATTCAGGTTAATCAAATATAATCTTTAGATTTGTTTTGTCACCTGGCAAAAAATGATTACTCTCCCCCTTTTTTCAGTACAATTGTATTTGTTTTTCCACCCTCGAGGTTATCTTTGAGTTATCTACTTCTTAAGATAATATCACATTTCTCTTTGGTGATTACTGTGACTGCATGGTTTAATGTAGGGATCAGGATTTGTGGAGATGGGTATCTCTATTACCTTGAAACAGGACATATCATTCTATGCATTATATAGGCCAGATGTGCTGGCTACATCAGACTTGATGATGTGCCTCTCTTGAGGATCTCCTGTGTTTGGGGTAGTCACAATGCACTGTGAGGGAAAAACAAAAGTTTAAAATGGCTTTTATGTCTCATGTATGCCTTTGCCTACCTAAACTCCTTGTCTGTCACTCCTTCCTTCAAGGTCTCTTCACCATGCCATCCACATTTGGGCATTTCAGAGTTGTATTGTATTGTATTGTAATAGTATTTATATAGCGCTTACTACCACTGACAAGGCATCAAAGTGTTTTTCGGCGAGTAGCACGCTACTCCGGAACCCAACAAGGGTGGATTAGTATAGGGAAATATGAGTACAGTTTTAGTATTAATATGAGTTAATTTGAGCTGGTGATATGAGAGTTTGTTAGTTAGATTGATTGGAGTAATGGAGTGGTGGAGGAGGAAAAAAATCCAGAAGTGTTAATTGGGAGTATATCCCTCATTTACTCATCCCAAAGGCTTGGGATGAGTAAAGGAGGAGGGAGGAGTCTGTGGAAGGGTTAGGGAGATCATAGTAGCAGGGTGAGGTAAATGAGGGATAATTTAGTAGGGTTGTTTGGGAGGTCATGGTAGTAGAGTGAGGTTTGGTGAGTTAGATGTGGAAGCGGAGGGAAGAGCTTAGGCAGAGTTATTTAGGAGATTAAAGTAGTAGAATGGATTTGGGATGAGTCAGAGTGGGAATGGAGGCTAGCTTGATAAAGACATGACATATGATGATGGGTAGATAAGTGTGATAAGATGAGAGCAGGGATTCATAGATATCTAGTATAACAACCCACCCAGGAGCCATGCAATGGCCGACGAACATGCCAAGCACAGAACAACATACACACATACATACATATTTATATATATATGCATATATAAATAGACATACACACACACACACACACACATACATACACACATATATGTACACACAATACGTAATTAGAACCATGGGTAAATATACTTAGTCAAACAGGTTTAAAGAGTGTGTGTGTATTTTATTGTTATGACATAGTAGTGATACATATTTTCTAAAGAACTATACATAACTAGAAATAGACACATAATCAGAAAAAATATTTATCTACATAGGCATATGCAGTCCATAGTTGTTTGAATATGGTGGTTATGAAGAGCCAACTCTTGAGTAGTTTTCCGAAGACAAGAAAGTTATCTGTGGCTCTTATAGTTGGGGGTAATGAATTCCATAGTTTGGCTGCTTGAACGGAGAAGGATGTACCACCTATAATCTTTTCCTGTATGGTGGTGTTCTAAGGCGGGGTGCCAATCTTGAGCAGAGGTTTCTTTGTTGGATGTATTTGGTTATTTTGTTTCTGATAAAAAGCAGTCCTGTTCCATGTATAGCTTTGTGGGCGATACAAAGCAACTTGAAAGTGCATCTTCTGGCAACGGGTAAACAGTGTAGTGCTCTCAAGGCAGGGGAGATGTGGGCTTGCGGCTTTACAAGTAATAGTAGCCTGGCTGCGGAGTTCTGAATACGTTGTAGTTTTTTCATAATAGATAGAGATGATCCATGGTAGAGGCCATTGGCATAATCCAGTTTGGATAGTACAAGTGAGATCGTAGCTTGCTCCTTGTGTGGAAATCCACGGTGGGGGGAGATACGTCGTAGAGTCTTCAGGGTGATGAAGCTTGTTCGTGCTAATTTGTCCACTTGGGCATTCATAGTTAACTTGGAATCCATGGTGATTCCAAGGTTTTTAACTTCCTTGGATAATTGAAGAGGTGGTCCGAGATCATCAGGCCAGCTGCACAGATGGTCATAACTTTTCCAGTCACCACAAATGAGTATTTCTGTTTCGGAGGTGTTTAGTTTGAGATGGCTACAGGTCATCCACTGATCAATGGCTCTGAGGCGACTGAAGATTTCTGAGTTTTCAATGTTTTTTGGGCATTCTAATTTAAGTAGTAATTGTGTGTCATCTGCATAGTTGTAGCATGTGAGATGGAAATCATTGATCAGTTCTGGTAATTATATCATGTAGATGTTGAAAAGCAAAGGTGAGATGATTGATCCTTGGGGGACCCCTGCTTTTATGAGGTAGGGTTTGGACGAGAATGGGGGCGAGTAGATGATATTAGATCTTTTTTGAAGATAGAAGTAATCCAGTCGAGAGCAGTCCCTTATATGCCGGCTTCAGGGAGTCTTTGAATTAGGGTGTCATGGTCAACCGTATCAAAGGCAGCTGAGAGGTCCAAGAGAAGTAGTGCAGCAACTCCATTGTGGTCAACTGTGTTTTTAAGATCATCCCAGATTGCTATGAGTGCCGATTCAGTGCCTCTTCCTGGGCGGAATCCAGTTTGGAAGTCTGAAAGTATAGAATTGTCTTCAATGAATTGTGACATCTGGGCGAATGCTGCTCTTTCTATCAATCTGCCCAGGAAAGGTCCATTTGTGATTGGTCTGTAGTTGTAGGGGTCTTGTGGGTCTAGGTTTGTTTTCTTCAATAATGGTCATATGTATGCCTTTTTCAGGTCTACAGGAAAAGTTCCTGTAGTTAAAGAGTTGTTGATGATTCTTCTTACAGGTGTGGCAGCAGAAGTAGCTGTTCTTGAAGATTTGCGGTGGGCAAGGGTCAGAGGGGCAACCGGAAGGTCTGCTTGCTTTGACCAAATCCATAAATCCACATTGGGATATTTGTTGGAAGGACTGTAGAGGCTGGGTTAGTTTATTCTTAGAGGGTATTTTAGGAAAGGGGTTGGTGCTGATGGTTTTCTTCTGTTTTAAATAGGAGTCTAATGTGTCTGCCTTGGTTGTGTAGTGAGTTGCCAATTTGTTTGCAAAATCTTGAGTAGTGGGATGACTTCCATTCCATGCATGTAGGTTTTCTAAATTAATTGAGAATTTTATAAAATTCCTTGGTTGTAGATTTAGCATTTTGAATTCTGTCTGAGTATATACCCTTTTGTAGCTTTTTTGATTGATGATTTCTATATTCTGTTATGTTTGTGTACCTGCAGTTTGTCTTGACTGTTGTTTGTTTTGAGCCAGGTCCGCTGTAACTTTCTGATTTGTTGCTTTATCTTTTTGTTTTTCTCCAAGGTGTTGGTTTTCTTTTGTCGTGTTTAGTTTTTCTGAGTGGTATTAGGATATCAAAAGCTTCCTGTAGCCACTCATAAAGTTTTGGCACAGAATTAATTGTATCTAGATCTGTGTTGGCTGTTAGTTGTGTTTCTAAGTCATCGAAATTGAGTTTGCTCCATGTTCGATAGGTGCATGTATGTAAGTAGTTGTGGGGTGTGTTGATTTGTGGAGTTTTATGTCGGAAAGTTATCAAATGGTGGTCTGACCAAGTGATTGGCGTGATGCTATGAACGGTAACTAGTTCAGGCTTTGCAAAAATGACATCTAGGATGTGTCCAGCGATGTGTGTGGGATTGTGTACACTCTGATGTAGGTTCAATGCGACTAGGCCAGTGGTGATAGCTTTTGGATGGGGCATATTGGGTTTGTCAAACCAAATGTTTAGATTCCTAAGAATGCATAGGTTGGAGTATAGTGTAATAAGGTTTGAGATTGTATCTAAAAAAGCATCTGGGAATGTGGAGTTTTTAGGTGGAGGTCTGTAAAGGAGGAGAAAGTTACAGGAGGAAGTTGGAGTAGGGTGGCATCTGGTGAGGAGGGCTTCACAACCTTGTATGGAAATGTTGTCTGCTTTTCTGAGGTTTATTGCCTGTTTGAATATAATAGCCAGTCCACCTCCTCTCTTGCCTATACGGTTTTGTGTGATGGTTTGATAGCCCGGGGGAAGGGCTTTGTGCAACACTGGGGCCATGTCATCTCCCAACCAGGATTCCGTTATGAATAGTAAGTCAGGTTGTGTGTCTGTGAGCAGGTCGTAGATGTGGTGCTTGTTTTTTTAGAGTGATTGAGCATTTATGAGCTGGCAGTTTAGAATAGGTGTGTTAGTGGTAGTGTTGTTTTGTTTAGGAGAAGGGTAAGTAATATAATATGAGCTTGAAGCAGGAGTGTTGTTAGTTGTGATAACTGTGTGAGGCTCACCATAGTCTTGCTTTTCAATATAGTGTTCCTCTTCCAGAAGGTTAAGGAGGCATTTTGTTGGGTCTGTGTGTGTGGGTGGTGGACTTGGTGGCAGAGAGAGAAATGAAGAGTATACCTTTTTTGTAGGGTAGTTTTATTATGTAATAGACAAGGGGATGCGAGGTTGTTCAAAGTGGCATGTTGTTTATTTTGTTTGCGTCTGTTTAGTGTGGATGGAGTATGGGTTAGGGGTGGTGGAGGAGCATGTGGATCATGATGTAAGGCTCTAAATTGTGCAATGGAGGAGAGGCGAGTGAATGAAAGTTGCTGGGTTGGGGTGGTTGTGGTAGGTGTTTGTGAAGAATGAGAAAGTAGGGGTAAAGATAGGATGGGACTTGTATTATTTGTGTAGTCCTGAAGGTGAGATTGGGTGTGACAATAAGTGTAATGAAAGTTTGTGTTGATTTGATGTGCTGGTGTGTGTGGTCTGTATTGCTTTTGTGGAATAGTGAGAGGTGATATTGATGTCATTGTTTTTGGTGAGGGATTTGTATGTGAGATAGTGCTGGTGAGGGGAATTAGAGTGTTAGATGGGGTGTTGACGTGTTTTGAAGATGAATGTGCGAGGTGTGTAAGAGGCGATGGATGTGTGTCAGGGGAGTAAGTGTTAGTTGTGATGACTGGAAGAGGTAATACGTGTGGTGGAGTGAAGTGTGGGGATTGTATGGTTGTGTGTAATTGGTGAAGGGAGGGGAAGGGTGTTTGTAGATGGTGTGTTGGAAGGCTGGGTTTGGGCATTGTTATGATAAAAGGTGGTCTGTGTGGAGCAAACAGAGGATACTGTTGTTGGTTAGTATGAACAGGGAGTGTGTATCTGTAAGGTTGAGACTGGGAGAAATGTATAGTGTGGTTTTGTGTTGTGTGGGTGATGGCAGGTTGTGTTAGTGTGAGTGGAAAGAGTAGTGTTTGTTGTGAGAATGCAGGTGTTTGACTGTTGTAGTTCTGGAGGATATGTGTATATGTGTTGTATAATGGGTATTGTGTTGGGTGATGGTACATTGCAATCCGCCTGTGGTAAGTTTGTGATACATGAGTTGGATGTCTTTGCAGATAATGTGTTTGCATGTTGATTGATGTGTAGGGACTGAAATCAATCCTGGTCCATAGTGAATTGGGCAGCATTTCTGGCCCTAGTCCCTACCTGTCCTGAACAGGCCCAAACAGGCAACTGCCATTGTCCTCTCCGCCCTTTGCCTCGACGCCCGGGCTGAGATGCCCTGAGTCCTAGGCTTAAATAGCCCTACTGGCCAATAGGAACCTGGTCCTAACCCTAACCAATCCAATTTCTAACCCTGATTCAAACAACTAATGGGAGACCCAGCCCTTATCACCAATCATACCCCTAATCCTGACCACCAATCACAGCTGCAGCCCTAGAACCAGCAACCAATCAGATTCTCAGCCCTATCCACCAATCACAGCCCTAGAACCAACAACCAATCAGAATCTCAGCCCTATCCACCAATCGCAGCCCTAGAACCAACAGCCAATCAGATCATCAGCCCTATCCACCAATCACAGCCCTAGAATCATCCGCCAATCAGATTCTCAGCCCTATCTACCAATCACAGCCAGCAGCCAATGAAAAGACCAGCTCCCAACAACCTATCACAACAACATATGCAACAACCAATATGAACTCATATAAGGAGCAAGTTATCTGAAGTCCAGTCCCTGTGGCCAGGGAGGAGGCAGCTGCTGCTCTATTCGGAATCTCCTTGGATACAGACAGGCTGAATCCACACTTCCAAGCTAGCAGAGTCTACTTTCCAGGTAAGGGAGAGGTTGTTTAAAAAACAAACACTGGAATACTGCTGGTCGCGCACTCAGAAACGTTACCTTTTTGTAAGGCAAGAAACAGGGGGAGCAGACAGTTTCTAAACACAATTTAATTCACAGAAACAGATTAAAACAGTCCCCTAAAACACACTCTGCAAGATGTATGTAGCATTTTTACTTAGAAAAAGAGGTGGGTGGGAGGTTATGAAGTCATGTGCGACAAACTAGCAAGGTAATTCACACAGCCACGGCAAAAACAAAATTTAAAAAATCACCACTTTAAAAAGGCCAAGCTGCCTGAAACACAGAGAGTCCACAGTAAAGCAGTAACAAGTAGCTGAAATAAACACTTTTGAACAAATAATACTATTTACGCAGAAAAGTCTGGGGGCTCCTTACCTAGGTCTTTTAGCAATCCTTGAACACTGGGCTGTATTAGGACACAGGGAAGATGCTGAGGCTCACAAAATGGAGATGGCGGTCTTGGGCTTCCCTCCAGAAACTTAGGGGGCCAGAGCAGGTTTTGGGGGGGGGGCTCAGGTTGCCAGGGACTCAAAGAGCCAGTCAGCTAAGTCCAGTCCCTGTGGCCAAGGAGGAGGCAGCTGCTGCTCTATTCAGAATCTCCTTGGATACAGACAGGCTGTATCCACACTTCCAAGCTAGCAGAGACTACATTCCAGGTAAGGGAGAGATTGTTTAAAAAACAAACACTGGAATACTGCTGGTCGCACGCTCAGAAAAGTGGCTTTTTCAAAGGCAAAAAAACAGGGGGAGCAGACAGTTTCTAAACATAATATAAATCAGGTGGCTGTAGCTGGTCTGATATGTGAAGGGGACATGGAATTGATCCAGGTACTGTTTGTCGCATATTTAGGTTGTTTAAGTTCCATGTCTAGAATGCCTGGAGAGTGGGAGGGCAGTTATCTGAGCTGCAGAATAGACCTGCTTGCCTTGGTATGTTGGTCCATTGGTTTCATGTATGACCTTGTAACATGTCATCCTGTGCGATCCATCCATTCCCCCTCCACATTGTATTGATAATGATCCTGTATGCCCTGTACGTAGATGTCAATGTGTTTCTTGATTGCAGGCCATAGTGCTTGTGCCACAGCACTGTTATAGGTGTGGAACATGCCACTAGATGCCTAACCACTGTCATGGAATGGCCTCTGACTAGGAACTGTTGTACTGGGCTCTGTCTGTGTCCTGAGGTATGTTAATTTGGATAGATCTGGTTTTGGTATGTGCTAAGGGTTAAGCTGGTGAAAATATCCATCAATATGTTTGCCATTACTACAGGATAGGGTCTGATGTAGCCTGGGCGGAGGGATGGTGCTGTGGTACTTTGATATATGCAGACAGAGGGAACAATGTTTAATCATTATTGGCAAAGACTGTTCAGACATATTAGCAGCCTATGGGGTGTACAGTGTACATGAAAAATGTGGTGTGATTGACCACTTGTGTTATTGTGTTGCTAGTAATTCTTAGCCTGACACTGCCTTGCCATATCCCTCCTTCTTAAGAGTCTCTCATTTGCATCACATGAATTTCACATTGTACATCCCACAATGATGACAAATCACTATTAGTCATTGATTGTTTGCTAGTTGAGTTTATTCACATGTGCTCTGAACATAGAGATGGATTTTGATTAAACTAAAAACGCAAATAGTGAATGAATCAGACACAGTGGTTGTAATCATTGGAGTAGCTGCCACAACCTTGGAAGTCCAAAGTCCAGTGTCTTACCATCCTAGAAAATGAATAGTGTGTGAAGAACAGTCAAAAGTATGATTCTGTGGCACACAAAGTGGCTCTATCAGTAAGGGATCACTTCCTGGCAATGGATTAGGTCTTGTCATCTGTACCTCCTGGTTGTTTGGGTGGATGTCCCCACTGGCGGGGGGGTTTCAGCTACAGAGGCAGGGGTGTCTGAGGCAGGTCCTTCCACTGGCAGGTTCTCCCTTCCACTGGCTGCCACCATGGTCAAAGGGACAGAGGTTACTAGGGCAATGTGAGGGGTTTGGTGTTGTCCTTGATCCCTGCTCATGGTGGTGCTCATCTCCCTTAGCACCCCTGTTAGGGAGACCAAGGTGGCATTGTGAGCGTCCCACTGTCCAATATTTCCTGGTGGTAATCCCTTTGCAGCTGCTTGATCTCCCTGAGTTCGGTGAGTACCTGGCCCATTACACTTTGGATTGTTGGTAGGCTCACAAAACTCATGTGATGGTGTCCTGGCCAAACCCATCCCCAACAACCTCATTCTGGTGGCCCACACCATCCCTCCCATGCACCCTACCTCCACGTTCCTGTGCCCTTGGCAGAGTTTGGCCCCTACCACTGGGCCCAGGTCCATCATTGACAGAGCTGTCTAGTTGTAATACAGGTACCTGGAATGTGGGGTATAAGATTGTGGAATCAGTCCTCTGGACCCAGGTTGGGGGGCGACTATTTGCTGAGATTTTGATGCAACAGGGCTGGGAGGAGTCGATATGGTCAGGGTGAGGCTGCCTGGTGTCACCTGACCAGGTTTCCCAGATGGGCCAGACCTGTCCTCAACGTCCACAAGTCCAGGAGTTGATCCACGGGGGTAGCAGCAGTGTCTTGATAGGTATCAGTGTACCCAGTAGCAGGTAGACCTGAGAGACTGTATATTTCAGTTGGGAGTGTGACATGTACCACCAAACGTTTTCAGTGACATTTGACTAAGGCCATGAACTTATTGATTTTGCATTTTTTCCTTATGTGAGAGGCAAACCTGTTATTAAGTACATACCTGACATTTGGGGAACCGTCCAATTGCATTTCAACTCACCTTGCTATAGGATGTGTGAGTATCTTAACACTTGGATGTCTGTTCAAGGACTCCTACCTTTCCAGCAGTGCTGTCAAAACAATGGATGTTCATGATGTGGCTTAGGTCATCCCAAGACCTAGTAGACTGTTATGTGGGGAGACCTCATTGCACATCTTAGTTGTCATCATGTGGGCAGTACACTGTGAATATGTATCCTGCCACAATCATTTAGATGAGGCATCTTGGTACCTTTGAGTTGTCCTACATTCATTGGGCAAATTTATTGTGCCATCCTTCTTGTCCACATTATTGACATCTTGGCTTATCCGCTCAAGATGGATCTAGTTGATTAGGCAGATCACAGAGATCATGATCTGCATGTTGGTCCCTCCCTGGTAGGTCACCTGCATTTTGATTTAACGGACAGCAGCATAATGTCATTGTGGACAGTGTCCTGGTCATTGGAGTTAGAGGTACTGTTCCTCCTTGGATTGCAGCCATGTTATACCAAGTTCTATACACATCATACATAAGTCATCCTCTCAGGTAACTAGACTTTCATAGCGAATTGATGTACATGGATGTTAAGACAGGTGCACAGTTAACATGTCTTCTTTACATTGAGTAGACAGTGCCTGCTGACCTTGGCATTGCTGGCTTGGCCTGTCCTAACCACACCCTATCCAGTTAAAATATCCATGGCTGAGTACATGGCAAAGGCTGAGTAGAGGGGGAATGGTCCTAGTAGCAGTGAACACAGTATTGGCCAAGTGGAGTGACATTACCAGTACCTGCTGACCTTGGCATTGCTATCTCATCCTGTCCTAGCTACACCCTATGCAGTTAATATCCCCATTGTTGAATGCATGGCAAATTCTGAGCAGAGGGGGATGGTCCTAGTAGCAGTGCACATGGTATTGGCTGTGTGGAGTGACATTACCAGTGCCGGCGGACATTGGAATTGCTATCTTGGCCTGCCCTAGCCACACCCTATCCAGTTAATGACCCAAGTGGGTAAGTACAAGGCAAAATCTGAGTAGAGTGGGGATGGTCCTAGTAGCAGTGCACACAGTATTGGCTGAGTGGAGTGACATTGCCAGTGCCTGCTGAACTTGGCATTGATGTCTTGTCCTGTCCTAGCCACACACTGTACAGTTTGAATCCTCTCAGGTGGGTATACTCCAATGTGGAGTTGACAAAGGTAATGATTTGGATGGGCTACACTGTTCTGGTCTTAGTGATAGTGGAACAGTGCCTGCTGGGAGATGTAGTGCCATCAGTCCCTGTACTACACCCACTATAGAGAGATGTTTTTCCCCCAGGTGGGTGTGATTGGCATGTAGTAGGTAAGAAAGGGGATTATATTATGGACACTGGACTGTTGTGTGGTGTGACATTGTAGGTGGGGAAAGGTGATCAGTGAGCATGCATGCCCATCCTTTCAACTCCCCAAGGCATTCCTGTCAAACCCTGAGGATGCAGGATGGCCAAGACCTTCTCCTCCCATGATGTGAACTGTGAGGGAAGAGGTGAGGAACCACCACCAGTCTTGTGGACCACCAGCTGGTGCCTGGTGGACATGGAGCATACCTTCCCCCTCAGGTCATCTCACCTCTTTCTGATATCTTCATTTGTGCACGGGTAGCTGCCTACAGAATTCACCCTGTCGACTATCCTGTGCCACATTTCCATTTTCTAAGTGATAGTGGTCTGCTGGACTTGGGATCCAAAGATATGTGGCTCTACTGTAATGATTTCATCCACCATGACTCTCAACTCATCATGTGTGAAACTGGGATGTTTTTGTGGTGACATGGTGATGGTTAAGAAGGGATGAATAAAATAATTTGTAGGTGCTGTGTGAAGAGGGAGATAGGGGGCAAATAGTGTTATGAGGTGAAAATATGTGTGTTGGGGTGTTGTGAGGATGTGTGATATGTGCTTTGTGTGAGATGGTGGGGTGCCTAATTTATAGTTTGGGTTGCTCTGATATTGCTCTGGCTTCTGTGTTTGGGGTGCGAGATGCAAAGGATTGTGGTGTGTGGAAGGGTGTGTTTTATAGTGTGGTTGATAGGTATTTCACATGTGTGAATGTGTGTCACTTGTGTTGTTTTCAAATCTATCCAATGTGAAGGGGTGTATTACTGTGGGGAGCGGTGACCTCTGCGGTTTGCACTGCCATTGGAAGATAGCCATGGCAAGATCATCATGGCAATTTTCAACTTGTAATAGGTTCGGTGGTTGTTTGTCGGGCTGGTGGTGCTGGTAGTCGGACCGCCTCTTTCTCACCCTCCAGAGTCCTGGCGGTGTCAGGATTTTGTTCGTCTTTTGGTGGGATGACTGTGTAACTCATAATACTGCTGTATGCATAGCCACCAACATGGCGGTCTTTTGTCTGACGCCACCATGGTGGTCTGGCGGTTAGACCGCCAAACTCATAATGAGCACCTACATCTAATCTCTAGAACTCACCCGTATACCCTCACAACGTTTAAGAAAACTTAAAAAAAGACTTACCCATTCCAACACACAGCAGCACCTTACAGTGACCGGGATCTTGGAAAATAGACTAAAAATGACACAAATAGACTACAAAATAGAAGGTAAATAAAAAATGGCTGAAAAATGTAACTAAATAAAGACTTTCTCCCCATTGAAATGAATGTGAAATAATACAAACATGTTGAATCAATGTATTAAAAAATATTTACAATTATTGAAAAAAATTCAAAAATTTAGAAAATGTTAAACGATTGTAACATGAATTATATAATAGTATAACATATATACAATTATTTAATATGTATGGAAAGCAACTTATGATAAAATGATGTTGAAAATATATGCAGAAACAAATGTTAGAAATGTTAAAATATGTCAAACAATGGAATACATGGAAAATTTACTACATGCAGTGCTATTTACAAAATAATTTACATTTGTTATTTAATGAAAAATATATCAAAACATGTTTATTTATTTAACAAGAAAAAAATGAATTTTGTTTAAAGTTGAAATATATGTTTAACATGTAAAGGTATACATTAAACATACTGAAAACATATTTTTTTAGAAAAATGTGATAACTTCTTTATTTTATATAAGTGTGTCATTAATAACAGTATTATTACAAACACAACTATGTTTATTATATTTCTAAACAATACCAATACTAATCAATTAAAGCAAACTAAATCTATCAGCTTACAAAGACACTAAAAGGGTGATATTTACTATTCCCAGTCCAACCTATACCAATCTGGGGAAGGTGTTGTACATGGAAAATGTGACATTTACTATTCCAACAGCAATGTAACCCAATTTGGAAAAGCTGTTGGACAGTAAAGGGATGACATTTACTAATCCCACCCCTATCTATAACAATTTAGGCAAGGTATTTTAGCTACTAAAAGGGTGATATTTAATATTCCTACTCAAATCTCACCAAATTCATGGAGGGTGATTGATAGATAGTAAAGGGATGACATTTACTATTTCCACTCCAGTCAATACAAATTTGGAGAAGGTGTTGGACACTAAAGGGATGACATCTGCTATTCCCACTCCAATGTAACTCCAATTGGTAAAAAGTGGTCGACACTAAAAGGGTTACACCTTCCTCAAATTGGTTAGGATTTAATATTCCTACTCCAATCTAAGACATTTTGGAGAAAGTGTTGGACACTAAAAGGATGAAAGTTTTTATTTCCACTGCAATCTAAAACACTTTATGCAAGGTACTAAAGACTAAAATGTTTACATACACAATCAATACTCCATATTCACATATAATATTTGATATATAAAATAAAATAAACTTTAATTAAAAATGCGCTAGCAAAAACTACAAACTTATATATTTGTATTTAAAGATGAAGATATAAAAAAATCACTATTATTATTTCATATATTTTTTAAATATTTACTACCATTCGTAAACTTTGAGCAATAAAATTAATAATAAAATCATAATAACAATTTAACAATCATAAAATTAAAAAAATATAAAACCAAGAACATGTGTTTTCACAACATTATAATTTTTAAAATAAATAAAAATATATGTAATCATGGTTTTCTTTCACAAAAATAAAAAACACATTTTATACAAAATTGTCAAATTATTTTGCATTATTCCATTTAATTTTCAGATGTTTTTATTTGTTTAAATAAATGTGTAATGCAAATAGCCATTACATTAATTTAATATTATAATTATTTTTACATCTAATATAATTAAAATATAGTTTAATTAATTATAGATTATAATTCATAAAATGTATTATTGTAAGAACATACATGTAAAACATTTACACTATCAATTTACGTATCATTGGCTTCCTAATCATCAGTTGCTAACCCTCAACTAGGTGACTGGCATTTTGAGAATGGAGGCTGAAGGAAAAGCAGCTTGGAGCTCAGAGGAAAGGCAACCCCAGGTAAGTGACACTTAAAGCCTGCAGCTGCAGCCTTCATTCAAAGTTTTGTGAGACACAGGAACCATAGGACAACACAAGGTACAGTGGTTCTTGGGTTCCCAGGCAGCCGAGGCACAGTAGTGCAACACCCATTCAACGAATTTCAGTCTGCACATGCTGATGAGCTTGCACACAGTGGGAGCAATCTTCGAATATTTGTTTTAATTATCACAAAATCATTCAACGATGTGCACATGTTGGCTAAACATGTGCAAGTACCTGTAACTAGTCTTTAACATTTTTATAATAAGGATTTTGAAAACAGTTAAAACGCACTTACAAGCCAATAGGCTTTCTGCCGATATCAGACCTATTAGTTTTGCCAGTGTTTGCTCTTGTTTCCCTGACAATATTTTACTCTCCTTTCTGTATCATTGTATTTTTTCCACGAGGATTTAGCATGGAAATAGTTAATCGAGATATATTATCATTCGTATGTTTTGAGTGGCTTAGATTTGTTCTGATTTCATAAAATTGAAACTTTTTAATAAACTGATCTATTCAGATTTGAATACAAAGAAATTGAGAGCTGGTAGCAGCAAATTTCACCATGTTACGTGTTAATAATTAACGATATTAGCAGCCTCAAAAAATCATTATTACTTTATACCTGTACATTTTCTTAGTGTTGTCACGAAAATCCTCTAATAACAGCACATGTTGTTCCGGAACGTATAACGTAGCCGTATTTATTTTACATCATTTTGAGTTAAATTTAAAAATCTTTCTGAATCCCTACCCTAGTCCTTCCCGATTACCGTTACAAACTACTCCACTCATATTTGCACAATTCATCAGAATCATTCAAAGAAATGCCACGCGTTTGAGATGTCTGTGAAAGCAGTCATTGTTGCCTAATTAAACATGCACCATCGCAGATGTGTCCCGAGTGCTTAGATTCCCTCATGCTTAGTGTAATTGAATGTAATTTCTAAAGGTCAAAAAGAGAGGCTGTTGGAGCATTCAAGCGTATGCGATTTTGTCTCTCAAAACTGTACCATCAATCTTTCTTTATCAATAAAATATAAGTATTTATTTTTTACAGTTCCTCAAGGTATACCACACATAATTTTAGGTTGTAGAAGGAATTAATGTATTTACTTTAACATTTTGTCATCAATACTTTGGGACAAGCTGGACTCAGGGCTATGCTATCAGAAATCTTCACATTTCGTTGGTTAAGAAAAGGTGTGAAATGAGGTCACATGTATATTTGAATGAAGAACAAATAGAGCAGATGCTGTCTCGATTTATTGCATCTTTGGTCTTTATGACTTTGTTTATACCAGTTTGATTGTATTTGCTCAGTGTATCTTTTGATTTTTGCACTTTTATTTAAAACACACATTTTAAATACTGCCACCATATTGTCACATTCAAAATTGACAAAAGGGGAAAGTGCATCAAAATTGACTTATTGAGAGCAACCATGAAAAAGTCTGTGATTAAGGAGAGCCTAATCCCAAAAGACCATAACTATCATTTGGAACATTAGGATACAAACGTTCCAATAGGATTATACCATAAGTTAAGGTGAAAGATTGTGGTATGAAAAAACAAACTACTGTCAAACGATAATATTACAGTCAACTGAGAAAACAACTAGTGATAATTGGTCACTTGCAGGTCGAGTCCAGTGGAAACCACTAGTGGTTAAGGGGAGATGGATCCCTGGACCAGGGTTCCACAGTCAGTACAATTTTGCCTCACTCTTACAGCTTAGGTGCAGAGTGGTCATGGCTGTCCATGGTGCTGAACATGGGAGCTGCGGCTGCTAGTTTAACCACTTAGACGACGCTGGTGAGGACCCAGATGCAAAGATTCGACAATAGACCCAATGGCTGGAGGTGATGCAGTGTTCCCTCAAGTTGCAGCATCAACCAAAGACAGTGATAGCCTGGCTGTCCCTCAATAATGCAAGACAGTGCCAAACACGGCATGCAGTTACTTTAATGTCCTGGAGTCAGGAAACAGTAGTCACCTGAAACATGCTGGAGGTCAGGACTACATTTCCCACAATGCACTAGTCCACTTACTTTTGGGTGATCTCCTGGCAGACTTGATGACCAGTGATTTACTGGTTCCAAGAGTGTGCTGTCCTGAGGACTGTAGGGGACTAGTACCTCTAGTCCAATGAAGTTCTGGAGCTGCCTTTGATGTTCAGAGAAGTTCCTCCTGCCTTTGGAACTGGTGACTGGTGCAGGACGAATTGAAGTTGTGCAATTTCAAGGTGGTTGCCACAGGTGCAGAAAATCGCACCTTTGGTTTGTGCGGATCCTGGAGTTGCAGATTCAGGTCTTTTCTTTGTCCTGGGTTGCAAGATTAATCTGATCTGAGCTTCAGGTTCCAGGGGTACATCCCAGATTTAGGGGTGTTAGAGGTGTGGCTGTAATTGGCCAATGGGCTACTACCCCAGCGGCAAATTCACCCCTGAGTTGACCGCATCTGGGACTGTGTGTAACCTTTTCTATCCAAAACCCTCTTTTTTGCCACTTTTTTTACTGGCAGAACCCTTCCTCGACTGTACAGACCAGGTAGCCCACCCTAGAGGTGTGGCTAGCCTTCTGGGGGTGTAGTCCTCCTGCCTAACTAATTTTCCCAGCTGCCCAGGAGCAACTGTGTCTGGGGCAGGAGGCAGCTTTGTCCTCCTCTGGGGGACAATCTACTTGCATATCAGAGGTGGTGTGGGTTTTGGAGCTCACAACCTTGATGTGCCACTTTACTAGCCATCCTGCCAGAGAGGGAGGTGAGACCTTTGTTTCTGACTGCTGGGAGTGCTCACTTCTCCTGGCAGGGGGCCAGATTCCTATCTTGGTGGCAGCAGCTGCAGACTTTCAGCCGTGGCACAGGAACTGCTCGGGCAACCTGGTGGGCAAACCCTAAGGTAGACACTTGGGTGCGTGCATGTCACATTAAATGTGACTGCTGGATCAAATCAGGTTTAATGAGGCAAGTTGTTTTCCACCAAACATGACAAACTTCAGTGCAGCCATAATGGAGTTGGCCACTTCGGGATACCCAAGTGGTAGCCCATGTTAGCCTATGACCTCTGACCACTTTCAGAAGCTCTTAATGGATAGAGACTACTATAAGGGCAAATACGCTTGCAATTATATGTCCACATTTTTAATATAATGCACCCAGCCTCCTGGGCTTAGGAGGCCTTCCTTAGGGTGACTGGCATATATTAAAAGCAGTACTTTGACCTTGCCACATATGGTGAGTGTAAAGTCGAATTGTAGCAGTTTGCACTGTTCCCCCAGTCTGCAATGGCAGGCTGGCTGTCATATATTTATTTGGGTCTCTCAGGGTGGCACAAATAGTGCATCAGGCCCTAGTGAACCTCTTCATCCCATGCCCTGGGTACTACTTTTACCATTTACTAGTGACTTATAAGGGGGTAAAGTCCTTGGGTCATGGTTTGCAGGCTCCAGTGCACCTTTGAAGTAATAAACATCAGCACTGGGGCAAAAAGTGTGGGGGCACCACACAAATAGGGCACTTTCCCACAGAAAACTTCCAGTGAACTGAGCCTTGTCCTTTATCCAGCCCACCCACACATTGGCTGGCTTGACCTCGCCCCAATCCAGTGAGAACGTATACCCGCAGGTAGTACTTCACGTATTTTGGTGCAATTTTTACCTAAAAAAAAAAACTCATAACCATAGTTCTACTGATCAGATATCTGTTGTTTTAGTATCATTTTTTTTTTATTTACTCTATTTTTCTAAATAAGTTTGAAGTTTTTACTTTATTACTCTTTGAGTGCCTCTAAGTTAAGCCTGTCTGCTTTTGGGTTAAGCACAGGCTGTTTAGTGACTTTTTTTGGCTCCCACTGACAAGGACTGTAATTCTAATTTGAATAATGCTATTTTTTACAGATGTATTTTTACACAACAACAAAATGGAACTGGAGAAAGATACAATTGAACCTGATTGGTCACCCTGAAAGGTTCAAGTGCTTAACCAGCTCTGAGCAGCTGCTTAGGCTGACCTAAACCTGTATTACTTTTGAGTATATGCTGTTCCTTTGAACAAGGTATTCCTATTTACCTTTTTCTTGGAGTAAAATTAAGTACAGTAACAAGGGTAAAACTACTATATTAAAATGTGTGAAATAGAAGTTATAAAACATTCTGCAGAAAACAATCACAACTGAAAATCCCCATTATGTCACTAAGGTGAAGGTGGCTGGGACCAACCTTAAGTTGAGGTTGTATACAGGCTCTTATTTTGTGCCAATCAAGTTTAAAGGAGGTTTGAGACATTGGCTTCCTTTCAAATCAGGGATGGAGAAAATTATGCAAAGGTTGGTGTAAGTATCCTTATGCATCAAGCATTTGTTCTCATTGGAGTGACAGTGATAGCTGAAAAAGTGTTCCATAATTTTGGCAATATTTCACAGCATTTCTTGAAAACAACAGCACCTTTGCACAGTCATGGATTGTGTTATCAAGTATCAAGGATGTGAAATATGTCTGGGGTAGGGCATTTAGTATGTGGATGTGAGGTTTTGCAGCATGTATGGCTGTTTTTTGTTTAATGTTATGCATATCAGCATTGATTTTTTAAATGAAATATTTATTATTATATATTTTTGGGCAAAGAATGAGGAAAAAAGTAATGAAAGTTGGCTCAAGCAGAATTGTTCTACTTTGACTAATGGTTCACTTGGGAAGTTAGCAATGAGGAAGGTTATTAACACTCATTTTAAAACAAGAGACTGTCATGATGTCTACCAAAATTTAGAGGGCATAGTTCAGCATGAGGAAAAGTACGTCATGGGTCAAGGGCTTAGAAAGAGGGAGTGAGGTAACTGTTTGAATAACAATGTCTAAGAAAATTAGCATTTTTAAACAATGTGTTAGGTTTTCCTTTGAGTAGGGGTAAAACAGTAGTAATATAAATAAAAACTGACACGTTTTCTATCAGTCTAGCTGGATACTGTATTAGCATTTTAGGGAAGGCATGTCAGGGATAACAAATTCAAGCTTCTTGTCTTTTCAAAGTGTTGGAACCTTAATATGAGATGTCCATTGAACATTGATGTTGATGCTCAGAAAGGAATATTTCAAAGCTTTAGCAGTGTCACCCACTGGCATATTCAAATTACCAAGTGATGTTTTATTAGACTGAAAGAGAGAGGCAGAAGAGATGAAATCATTAAAGTCAACAACAAAAGTTGCTAATTTATGCTTAGGTTATATAAATGGCATGAAATGTTTTAGAAAAGATGGGTGTGATGGTTTGTGCAAAATTCAGTTGTTGAATGAGTGGAGTGTTCAGCTTGCTCAATCAATAGCCACAATCCCTGTCAGGGTGAACCACTAAAGAGGTTAAATTGACCTGTGCTTAACCTGCTGGCAGCTTGACACAAAAGCAGTCAGGCTTAATTTAAAGACAGTGTAAGGTATTTATGCCCCACACAAATATTAATAAAATGAAAACAAAACACATAAAAAAATCACACACTGGATTGGAAAAAATGAATACATTGTAATAAAGTATTTGACACCAAAACAACAAACATCGGAGAGCGAGTTGGATACAAAAGGTGGGTTGGGCCCATTTGGCACTTACCAAATGCAATGTCTTGAGATAGTAGACATTTAGTAGGTCAAGGCTGCAGCCAGAGTCCGAGGAGAAGTCATCACTGTCAGGGAGCCACTGGATGAAGCCTTGGTGAAAAGTTCTCCATTTAGAAGTAATATATTTTTTGGAAGTCAAGAATCTTCAGTGGGATAAAACTGGAGGTTGTAGATGACAAGGTCCCCACAAGGCTGGATACCCCTTCTGTGAAGGACCACTGAACAGGATTTACTACTATTGAAAGAACCTGGCAGGAGCTGCCATGAGGTCAGGCGGACTATTGAAACATCTTGGGTGGATAGATGAGCAGATAGGTCCTGGTCTCCTCTCAGTTCTCAGAGCACGTTTTAGTCACAAATATGGACTTCAGCTATTTGGGCACCTTTAGCGCCACTCTCAAGGGTCCAGGGCTAGAGAGCCACCACTGGGATGATGAGAAGCTGGGTCCAGATGTGAGTTCAGGAAGGAGGGAGCCTTATCTGTCTCTGAGGCTCTGATCAGGAGGCCAGGTAAAGAGCCCTTGGAATCACTGCTTCAGGTATGAGTTCAAGCAGTGGAACAGGGCTCAAGCAACAGGGCAGGCCTCTGAGGGTTCAGAGCAGGCTTCAGGCAGCAGAGCAGTCCTTCCAGGTGCAGCAAAGCAGTCCTCTGATATACACAGCAGGCCACACCAGCAGCAGTCCTCGGAGAGTCCTTCTGTAGGTCCATAAAGTGAGCAAAGAGTGGGTCTGAGGATTCTATTTTTATACGTGGTTCCTTCTTTGAAGTAGGACAAGTTTATTTAGAATTTAGTTTGAAATGCTTAGAGTTTCCTACCTTCCCTACCCTGGCTCCAGACGGGCTGTCTGTAAAATGAGTTAGAGTAATGTACTTTGTGTGAATGCAGGGCACAACCTATTGACTTGTAATTGGGGCTGTGCTCAGCTTTGACCCCCCCCAGCATGTCAGTGATGGCCTATCCAGGCACGTCTAATCCCCCTAATTTGTGAGTTTTTCACTACCAGGACACGGAAAACTTAAAATTACACACCCAACCTTTTATTTAAATTCACCTTTCCCTTTAAGGTAGCTTGGACATACCTTAGGGGTGACATATATAATAAAGGAGGATTTAAGGCTTGGCAAGGGTTTTATTATAGCAAGTTGAATTGGTGGTTTAAAACTGCATTCAGACTGCAATGGCAGGTCTGAGATTTATTTTAAGGTGCTACCTAAGTGGATGGCACAAAATGTGCTGCAGGCTCAATAGTAGCATTTAATTTACAGCCCCCCAGATATATGGTATACCCGTGACTACAATTTTTTTTCAAATAGTGCGAGTCCATGTTCGTGGGAAGAAGGGTAGGAAATTCCCCTAGATTATCATAAATGCATATATCCCTCCTGAAAAGGAATTTTACATTATCCTTCAATAGATGCTTAAGCAAGTTTTTGCTTTAGGAAAATTTGTTGACTTAATTATAATGGCGGAATTAAATTGTAAAATTTCAAATTCCACTTTCCACATCTATTGTGATCCAGAGAGGGACAAAGCGTTGAATATCCCACCCATCCTATTTCCTCCCAGAATCAGAACTGATAAAAGAGGATTTATCTTATTGAAAGGTCTGAGGTCCTTTAGTGGTATTATGCTGAATGGGCATTTCTGTTCGGACTCGCCCGCAGCTTACACCCATAAGTACCCTATGAGTAGTTTTATTATAGACTATATCTACACCTCGTATAATAGCGCTCAAAGAGTTGAGGATATGGTGATAATGGATACCACGTATAGTGGCCACATGATTCTAAAACTCACTTTAAAAATCCAGCTAGTTGTGGTTGATCCTTGGTCTATAAAAGGCGTAAGACCTAGCATTAATGGGAAAAATAGGAAAATGTATTGGTCGACAGCTAAAATAATATCGTTGAAGCCACTGTTGGATAATATTGTGGGAAATATGAAGGTTTGGGGGAAGGACACCTTAATATATTTTCCTAAATTAATGAGAAGCGTAGCAGACCTGGAAATAAAAAAGCTCAGCTACCCATTGTGAATCAGAATAGAGAAATTAACAAACTGGTAAGGTGACAATTGGAGTGCAAGTCTATGGAAAGGAGTAGGAAAATATTGCTACTCCAGAGAAGAAGATCGCGGGTGAAACTGTCCATCTGCAGGAAAGAAGCGGATCATAGGTGGATTGCACTGAGGGAAGCAGCTGCAATGAGAAACCCTAGTAAATTTTGGGTTATTATCTCCGAGGGGTGCGGAAATCACAAATCCTCTTTTGCCCCACCCGATAGCAGAGGATGACTGGAGGCTGTATGTTCGGGTTCTTTATGCCGAAAACCGGGTTGTGGACCCTGGGAAAGAGGTGACAGCATTTAATGGGGAGGGGGTAATGGACAATATGGGCCCACCCACCGTGTCTGAGCTAGAAAGGATTATAAATTCAATGCGCTCATTGGGTGTCATGGGCCCTTATGATATTCCGATGACACTAATTAAAAGGGAGTCTTCGCTTTGGGCAAGACTTCTTCACCCAGTAGTCTGCGCCTGCTACTCTTAAGGTAATATTCCGGAATCTTGGACAGGTAGTAGTGTACTTCCCTTATACAAAAATGGGAGATAGAACAGTACCGTTAAACTATCGACAAATTGCCTTGTTAGACGCAACGGGCAAGAGTTTTGCAAAAAGTATCCTAACGTAATTAACTGAGTGGGTAGTGGGAAATGATATTCTTCCGGTTGAACAGGCAGGCTTTAGAAAGGCCCATAATACCTTCGACAATATCCTAATAATGCAAACAATAATTGACAAATATGTCCATACTAGGGGTGGAGTAGTGTCCACAGCATTTGATAGGGTAGATAGGAAAATCCTGTGTAGGAAACTTCAGGAGATAGGGGTTCCGCCTTGCCTGTTGTAATTGGTGATAGCTCTGCACTTTTTGACTTGGTTTAATATCCTTATGGGTGGAGAGCAGGGCTCGTCTTCAAAACTTTTAACCAAAAATGGCCTGAAACAGGGCTGTTTATTGGCCACACTGCTATTTTCCCTATACATCTATGACCTCCCCAAAATCCTTAGGAGTGCAAATGGTTATGCCCCTGCGGTGGGTGGCCGACCAATCGCCTTCCTATTATACGCAGGTGATATAGTTGTTTTTTATCTCACCCCAAAGGGCCTAAATCAACGTCTGGCAGCTCTAAATTTTTACTCTATGAAGTACTACTTGAGAATTAATACATCTAAGTCTCAGGTTGTGTGCTTCACGGGGAAATAAAACGGAAGGAAAATGCATTCCTCCTGGGTTTTGGGTCAACATAAGTTGGAACGGTAGATGCATATCGGTTTCTAGGAAAATTCCGCTATAAATGATCAAGATCACATTCGTAATAAAATTAGTAAGGCTCTCTCACATGCTCAAGGTTTGGCGGCTTTCTTCAGTGCAAATGGTAAACGCCATTTTTCACATCTATTGTCTGCCTATCAGGTAAAGATCCCAGCTACTCTTCTGTACACAATAGAATGTATAGATATAGATAAATGGGACTTTCTTGAAAGGACAGAAGGCCGGATCCTAAGACACCTGGCTTCCTGCAATAACTCAGCTCCGGGGGCAGGCTTGATTTCGGCATCAAGAATATCTTTGTGGAGGGGCTTGCAGCCATGATCAGAAGGGCACAATGCCTCATACACAGTGAGGAATCTACACTGAGAAACCTGCCTTTTATTGAAATTTTTAACAATTTGAGAGAAAAAATCAGTTTTTTTTAGAAATTACACTCATGCTATTCAGCTTTTAGAGCTGGACCCGGACCTCACTACTTCAATACCCCTTATAATGCTAAAAAAAATCTTGAAGGAAGCGGCATGGTCCAAAGGCTTCCGATGGATCTTGTGTCGTGCCGCTCTAAAAGAGGACTCGAGAATCTAACCAAGTCAGTGTCTATGAAAGTGGTTCAACCTTACCTGACTTGGAATCTTCCACACGGTGTGAGGTGATTGTTTATATTGATTAGACTTGATAGAGTACTTCTTAGGGTTCTAATTTCCAAATGGGATGGTGCTACTAATTCTTGTGACTTGTGTCAAGGTGGGGTACAGAATATTAAACACATTTTATTTGTCTGTCCAGTTTTAGCCGCTCAGTGGAAATTATGGTTGAAACTCCTCTACTTGCGGTTAAATGTTAGATCTTATAGAGAGGCACTAGATTCATGTTATAACCCTCCTAATGAAAGATTTTGTTACAGGATTTTAAACATTTTTCAAACCTTCTTGCAGTTATATTGATCTTCTGTGATTAGATCACCTCTTGGGCCCTGGCGTGGAAATTAAATTAAATATAGGGATTGTAGGGGTTTTTTCAGGGGCTTTGAGGGAGGTTGGGCCTCTCGTTTGCTTATGAAATTTTACGCCATCCATTTTAAAGAGAGATTCTCTGGAAGAAAGAAGAGAGGGGCACATCCCTCAATTACGTTGAACGGGGACTCTTTGAATTTATGAATCTGTGTCTGTAGTCTGAGGTAAACTTTATATCACATTGAGGTTAAATATTGCCATTTATTGGTAGTTCTTGTAATGTGTGAAGCATGTAGGAACGAATTGACGGTTTGGAGTTTTATTTATTTTAGAAAGTGCATTAATTTATTATGTATTTATATGGTTTTGTATCGTTATACATGTAGATCTCTTGAGAGTTCCAAATCATGATAACAAAATAAATTGAAATGTATATGGTATACAACTCTACAGACGGGCCTATCAGTAAATTCGATATTCCAATTAGACGTAAGCCAATTTGATCATGTTTTAGGAAGTGACAAGCACGTTAGCACTGGTTAGCAGTGGTAAAGTGCATAGAGCCCTAAGGCCAGCAAAAACAAACTCAGAAAAATGGGAGGGTGAAGGCAAAACGTTTGGCTAAAGATTACCCTAAGGCTGACAAGTTTAACAAGGTTATCCTGAAAGAAAAGGGGTAGATGCAGGTGTAAAACAGCTGTCTTAGATGACAAGAATATTAAACTTTTTATGGACTATTATGTTGGCATTGTCAGATCCATGACTTTGGGAAGTGTTTATGAGAATTTTGGAGCGGTGGCATACGTGTGACAAAAGTATTGATGCAGATGTGATTTGTTTAAAGATGTAGTGGGGCGTGAGATTGAGAGGATACAAAGGTTTTATTTTGGGGCAGGAATAAGGACAGGCATGTTTGGAGAGGATGTAGGCATATGATGATATAAATAAAATGTAGAGCAGTGAAAGAAGGAGTATGGGCAACACTCTGACCTTGTGTTAATCAGTCAAAGAAGAGGATTTGCTGCAGGAGTTTTTCTTTGTAACGTTGGCCCTTTGCTATGAAGTCTGGGCAGGGCACCCTGAGTATGGAGAAATTAAATGATTAATTAATATTGACCTGGTATATCAAAATATATTGTAGGATAGTAGCACCACAGGAGAACAAAATACTGTAAGTTTGCAAGTAAAAGTATGATAAATATATTGGCAGATTGGGCAGAATTGTCCCTGTTCTTAAAACGACCAGGTGTATATTACAAAATGTATTCACATGTAGGTTACTCCCAGCATTTTAAATATATTTTGTATCCTTTCAGAATTAGCAGAGTTTTGGGAGTGCACAGGTGAAACTCTGGCTGTCACAGATTTCTAGCAGTACTCGTACCTATTCATTTAGATGCAAGGACGTGTATATGTCCATATTTCAAAAGATAAGGCCCAATTCATTAAGTATAGCTCTCCACTTTTGTGCTATTTACCATTTCCGAGTGGAGATTTACCCGTAGGTGTAAATTAACATGATTCATGACTCCGTTTTGTGCCCTATGTGTTGTGGGTTATAATCAGCTGGCTCATATCACTCTTCTCTTGTGGTGCTTCTCTGTACTGAGCACTCCAAGCCATATTTCAATTTTGACGCCTTCCTGTCTCAAGCGCTCCACAGTTCCCCTCCCAGGAAACCTGAACTATTGACCCTCCAATTATGTTGTCATGCAAGTTTGGTCCATTATGCACTTGCAGGTATCATGTGTCTTTCTGGAACACTCTTTTCTTCAAGTACAAATGCCCCCTTAACCTGTATCAGTGCTTGGCCTCATTCCAGTTCTGCACAAGCAATGCCCCTGCACTCACCTCCTCAGTCACCCAAAACATCTAGCACCCAGTGCTTTCCTTCATTAGCTACGATTCCACCTCCTCTTGAGCGTCTTGCAACAAGTCTTCTGTTGTCTTCGGGCTCAAGTTCAAATACTGTCTTGGTTTACTACCTTCCCCTCAGGCGCACTGAACCATAGGTTAGCAAAAAAGTCATAGACTTTTACCTTTGAAGGCATGAACATGTTTTTGGATATTGGACATTGTTTGAGCATTCACCGTCATGAGGCCCAGTGCTCGGGACTATTTCATTGCACTGCTCTGAACTCTATTGTACCAAAACTGAAACTTTCCCTCTATGTTTCTTGACAAGTTGTAGCTAGTATTTTGGGAGAAACTGATAGAGATTGAAGTTATATTCGAGTTTTGAATCAGAACCATGTATGTTCTGGAGTGCCAGAAATCTCCAGTTTATTCTTGAAAATGGTTTCTGTTCTCTCTCATGCAATATTTATGATGAAGTCTGTAAGTGTACAGATAGTGTAAATAATTAATAGATCATTTTGAGTTGGGAACCTTTGTTTATCATTGCCTCTTGTTCTTTTTAGTGTGTCACACTTGCATTGACGATACAAGATCCAAGGAGTCCCAATCTGACTAGGCAGTGTACGAGACAGAAGAGCAGTTCCCTTGGTCATGCAAGATCAGCCTTTCTTATTTTATCCCACCCCTCTTCCCCTCTGAGGTCAGTGTTTGGAACCAGGCAGTTGTTATTTGTTTCATTTAGCTCTCCCAGGTGGTTTTGGAGGTCCAGCATTGTCTCCACAGTTTGACCAGGTGAGTATGTGACAACTTGTTTCCAAATGGAGGAATTTAGACACCCACAACAGAATTAAAAAATGTGAAGTTACTATTACCAACCAAGATGGAGATCTCTCAATGGGGCGGGGGTGCATGGGTCACCTACTAAAGCGTTTTATGGCCACAGGGGATGAGCCCCTCCCCATGAACTGCTAATTACCTTCCATATTACATGACTTAGAGCATGCTGAATACCATCATTGAAAACATCACTGCAACATCTGAAATTACACCTTTGACTGTGTATGGCAGGGGAGCCTGTTATACTTTTCTTATGGCACGAGTTATAGTTACTAGAGTAGTAGATGTATTTCAGTGTTTGTATTAGATTAAAATGTTACGTTGGCACTGACATTTTTACCTAACAATAATATTGCTTTCAGTGAATACATAGAGAGATATATATTTCCTACGGGTAACCGGTAGTTATATTTAGGACCTAGTTTCCATAGAAAAAGTGTTTTTGACTTGCCTATATCTTTGGCACTGTTGGACGAATAAACACAAAATTTGAACATGGGAAGTTTTGCAGTGATTCATCAACTAGGGGCTGAGAAAAAGAGGAGTCAAACAAAGTGCATTTCCCATGTTAATTTCCATAAAGTCTTTAAAGACGTCTGCAGCCTGAACTACTGGAAAGAATTGCAACAAATTTGGCAGAAAGGTATCACATCACTAAAATAATGCAGGGGGCATGCAAACACTCTCCAGGCCCCAGGGACCACCACCTCCCTGGGGCTACAACTGTAAAATGATGTAGGGGCAGCGCAGCCCCCCCGGCTCTGGGAGCCAAAACCTCTCCAGTGCTACAACAACAAAATGATCCTGGGGGCACACAGTATCCCCGGACCCTGGGGACCCTCACCTCACTGGGGTTTCAGCAGTAAAATTATGAGGGGCCTCACGGACCCCCCTTGCCCATGGGGATCACCACCTCCTTGGGGCAACAGATGTAAAATGTTGCAGGGAATCTGCACAGACATGCAGGCAGGGAAACAAATAGAAGTATTGCTCCTGGAAGCAGGGAGCTGCATTTCAACCAGCTCCCAGTATGCAGATACAATGTCAGCTCCCACAGGAGGGGGGAAGCAGGCTGGCACTGCGGGAGACTTGAGGCTCCCCCCAGTCCCCAGTGAATCCTGCCCTGCATATTTATGATAAATAACTATGCAGGGTAGGACTTATTCTGGCACAAAGCTCATTTCACAAAAACTGAAACTGCAACGGGAAGCAGTTATAGGAAAAAAACTAAATAAGTGTCCAAATTGAAGCTCCACTTCTGAAATGTACTAATTATCCTACCTTTGTGTGCATTTCCACTCTGAAAAGTTATCTATAAACTTTGAAGGTGTTATTTGTATCCTTTCTTTTTTGAGCGCTATATCTCATGATGTGACTGTGACAAGTGGGTTCTTTTTTGTCATCTGTTGCTGAGACTAGAACTCTTGTTATACCTTTTAAAAAATACAAGTATGTAAAAAGACCTAGAAGCCCTTCCCTTTTGTCGCTGTCCCTTATACATACAACGTCTTCCCCCCATTTTCAAAGGATAATGGATAGCTTATAAAAGGACCCCCTTGATCCCATTTCCCAACAATATTGGAGATGTGTTCCTGATGCACAGAAATATGATCACAGCTCCATCAAACAAAGAAGCACTTCATGAGTGCTGTGGGGTAGGTTCAAGCATGGGGTTGGGTGATTATAGGCCAATCCCCTACACGTGGGCTCCAAACTGTTTTTTGGCTCTACTCCCATACTTTCAGCCTCCATGATAGACATATTTGTTTTATTTCCGCATTTTTTATTCACATTTCCATTGTTTGTTTCATGCTAGTAAATGGTATGGGCTCAGACTACTAGATTGTTGTACTTTTTCTGGCCTTCCATTTGTCATGTCTGTCTTCCACCATCAAATTTTTTAATGACAAGGAGGTAAAGTGTTATCTGTTTTTTTCAAAGGAAACAAACCCAAATCATTATGTATTTGGAACGTACACATGATGGCAACAAGTCCTTGATGAAAAGATTTCTGGGTTTCAATAACCAGGCCTAACCTCAATAGTCTGTGCCATTCAGGGTTATACGCTTCACAACCTTGACACCATGGAGGAAAGGGAATACTTGAGGGGATCTAATCAAATAGGCAAACTTTCACTGATACATGACCTCAGTTGGAGCCATACATCCCTCTCTCACAATAGGAATCATAGATAAATAACACCAATAGTCTACATCATGGCAGTAGCAATATTTGAGGCCACATGACCAATACGGGACACTGTGGCAGTATCTGATGAAATGACACATTCACCACCCAGTGGTGTGACAACAGAAAGCTCTATCAACGATGAGGAGACCTATCAAGAGCTACCTCCACTGTCCACACATTGAAGATGTAGTCAATGTGAAGAAAAAAACAGTACGCTAGGGCTAGACATACACATGTGGCTTGAGCAAGTGAAGTGGCACACATTGTCAGATCTGATACAGCCTTCTGAACTTCCATACTATCATAGTGCAAGTCGTCTCTCCACGAGATTTGTCCATCCCAAGTCGGTGTCTGTCCCAGGATCAAAACACATTCACTTTGTACTTTCCAACAGCAACATATCCCTGCAAATGTCACAACTTTGAAATGTTCAAATGAAGATGACATGGTGAAGGACCCTGAAACAGAATAACAAGGATAAGTAATTATCTCACATATTCAACCTGATTCAAATGACAAGTTATGAGGACACAAATACCTAGCACAAGCAAATTACAGACCTGACAATGACCACAGTCCTCAATGTAGGGATTCACTAAAATCTGTGCCTTGGATTTTCCAGCTCTGAACATTCCTACCAAATTACCATTGCAGACTAATATGTTCCATATATCACAAGCTGTTCTGACACTGGAGGTTACAATTTGTAGAGGTAAACGTACGCTCAGGTGAAGAAGTGGTCAATTACATCTTGACGTAAGTCAACTCCTTCTTCTTTACCACTGTCATCTCCATTGGACATTTCAAAATCCTCACCCGGGACCACATCCTGGTCTCCCTCCTCTACAATTACAGGGATGTTCCTCCGCAGAGCGATGTTATGAAGAATGCAGACGGCAACCGTGATTTGGCTCACCTTATTGAGTGAGTAGAGGAAGGTTCCACCCGCTCCAATGGCCTCCGTGTTCTTCCATGTGCCTCATTGAAGCGGACTTCCCCTGGTGTTGTTGGATTCCTCAGAAGTGCCAATAACCATTGTCGGCTAAGATACTCTTCTACATGGAAGCAGCACATCAACAGATTACTTACTTATCCAGCCATTGACCCTTCCTAAACTAGGATTCAGGAAAAAGATCCTCAAGTCATATTGTACTTACGAACAAGCCAGCCCCTCTCTGGTCCAAGCTGTGACATCTGCTTAGGTATGGTGCTGTTCCGTAGTACAAATGGATCATGTGTTGACCCAGGGAAGCGGACACGCTGACTTGAAATCTGGTAAGCAGACAAGTTGCACATTGATGGAATGGAAGTTCTTCTGATTGCAGTAGACATGTTTCCTTGTGTGTGGTGGCACCAAGGCAATACTTATGCTATCTATTGCTCCTATCACATGTGGTAGCCCACCCAAAGCATATAAATCTCTCTTCACAGTGGCTAAATCCTATGGAGATGGGAATCAGATGTAGCTGTTGATGTGTCTTATCAAGCAAGAAAGGACTTCCTTTAGCATACCACTGGAAGTTGGTCAGGACATACCCCTAGATACTGCAATTGTATATTGAAAAGGTACCAGTGGCCTCAAAATGCAGTACTGCCATGTGGTTCACTATTGGTCTTATGTCTGTTGGGTTTATATTGTGAGGCAGGAGATCAGGCTCAAACTGATGGTAGAAATCCAGGATAGTTTGCCTATTTAGCAGAAATTTCTTGATGATATCCCTTTCTTCCATGATGGCAAGGTCTAGAAAGGGCCAGAACATCTGAGGCTGTTGTCTCCTACCTATGACTGGGTTCATACATCTGAAGGTATGGAAAAAAAAGTATGAGCTGAAATGGTCACACCATGGTTTTCACATCAACACATATCTTCAGTCTTGGTGACAATAGGAAAGTTCTAGTGAAATACATGTACACACATTGGGGGTGATTCTGACCGCGGCGGTAATTACCGCCATGGCGGAGGTTGGCGGTAGCACCGCCAACAGGCTGGCGGTGCACCGCCGGGCTTTCTGACCGTGGCGGTACAGCCGCGGCCAGAAGCGGAAAGCCGGCGGGGTACCGCCGACTTTCCGCTGCCCATGGGAATCCGCCATGGCGGCGCAGCTTGCTGCGCCGCCATGGGGATTCTGACACCGCTTACCGCCATCCTGTTCCTGGCGGTTCGCCCGCCATGAACAGGATGGCGGTATGGGGTGCCGTGGGGCCCCTGGGGGCCCCTGCAGTGCCCATGCCAATGGCATGGGCACTGCAGGGGCCCCCGTAAGAGGGCCCCACAAAGAATTTCAGTGTCTGCTTTGCAGACACTGAAATTCGCGACGGGTGCAACTGCACCCGTCGCACCTTCCCACTCCGCCGGCTCCATTCTGAGCCGGCTTCCTCGTGGGAAGGGTGTTTCCCGCTGGGCTGGCGGGCGGACTTTCGGCGGTCGCCCGCCAGCCCAGTGGGAAAGCCAGAATGACCGCCGCGGTCTTTTGACCGCGGAGCGGTCTTTCGGCGGGAACCGCTTGGCGGGCGGCGACCGCCGTCCGCCGCGGTCAGAATCACCCCCATTGTTCTCTAACTTTCGGAAGTTCAAAAAACTATTTTACTTTTCATGTATTATTTTGCATTGTGTACAAATAATACATTTAAAATGTAGTATTTGCCCATATTCTTTTAAAAAAAAATGTTTTTGAAATACCATCAAAGGAGATATTAGTTCCCCCGCGGACCTATCAATGTGACACGCAGTCAAAGTTCACAATTTATTGTTTCATATCTTGACAAGAACAGTGTCATTCATATCAAACATTTAGAAATACACTGGTCTCTATTTTGAATTATGGTGATGCCTTAACAATTGTAAAATGCCCAGTCTCACACCGTAACATGGCAGATGTTTGACCTCGCCATCATGACATTGGCTACCCAACGGCCGTCAGCAGATGTGGACCGCGTAGTAAGTGGGAACCTCCATGACGGTACCTGCCATAGGTTAATTTATGACCATCTCCATTATGGATTGCATCGTCTAGTTACTTGTACACGGCCTATTGCAAAAAAAATCACTTTCCTCCTATAACTGCTGCCAACCATACTTCTTTGTGTTTTGCTGCTGTTTGCGATCTCTAGGAGCCAGGATGCCTGGCAAAGCAGGTGACAATGCCCCTGCTTTCAGCATGGAGGAGCTCTTTTCCAGGGAGGTCCTGTGACTGTACAGCCAGCTCTGTGGGAGCCTAGAGGAACAAATACATGTCTGTTTGGGGAATGTCTGACTGAGTAACTACTTCTTTTTAATCCACAGGCAGATTTGGCATTTTCGGTTAATGGGGGAAGTGTAATAATTTGGGTTAACTGAATGATGTAGCTGGGACATGTTGTTTGCCACTGTCTGAAATGTTTGTGCTTGGCAATGTTAAGTCTCCTGAAAGTAGAAATGGTAATGTGTGTCCATGTAAAACATAAATCCTATTTCATCACACAACCTGCAGAACACTGACTACCAGTGGCCAGCAGACAATGTACCAGTAGTACGACTGACAACATACAGCCCATGCTTAATGATAGTAATGTTGATGGAAAAATGTGGATGGTCTAGTGTTGTCTGATGCTGTACTGCTAAGTGGATTGTCTAGCCCATTATGTGTATTAGGCTGCTGTGTATGGTTTCAACCTGTCATGGAGCCACATATAAAGGTATTTCATATGCAGCAAGTTCAGATGACACTGGTTCACAATCATCCATCCCAGTTTGTCCCATTCCAACACACAAGTGTTCATATTTCCCACAAATGCCTGCTCTCACTGACACATAGCAGCCCTTCTATAATTATCTTTGACAATGTATGTGATGCAGACCGTGGGTTCTGACTCTTGGGAGTTTAGGCAGGAAACCAATGTAGCTGTGCGTGGGATTATGTGCAAGGATAGTACAATTGGTTTGCCCTTTAGTAGCTCACCATGATTGTGAGTGATCAGGGGTAGCTCTCACAAAAGGATAAGTTGCATAGCTCTGACCAAGATGTTGCTGCAGGCCTGATTGGGTAACATGATGAGCTAGCAAGTCTTGTTGGTGCTTATGAGATTACTGATAATCAATATTACCTAGCTACCTTTAAATTTTTGGGGGAAACAATGGAGTCACAGTTTGGTGAATGTATGTGTGAATATCCAAAATATAATGTCACAGCAGTACTTCCAAACAGTAGCACTCTAATATATTCTCTTGTTCTATTCTATCATCCATACAGGTCAATGCCCATCAAAAGTGGGAGATTTGGAAGGTCATCATAAAAAAGGAGCAGACCCTGGGCATCCACAAGCGGCACAGCCTGCACTGTAGGAAGAGGTGGAAGGACCTACTTCATGCAACGTGAAAGTCTGCAGAGAGCCAAATTGTGCAGTCCTCCCAGCAATCCAGGTGGGTACGCTGCACCCTGCCCCCCCTACTGGCCTGCATCCTTGCTGTGGTTTACCCAGAGCTTGATGAGCAGTTGTGGGTCCAATACAGCAACAAGAGGGTAAGTTTTTGTGGGTAGATTTGTATGTGTTTTCAACTCTTTACTTTCTATCTCTGTTGTATGCCATCAACATTGAGCTTGACACACATCTAAAGCCCATGAGGATTGCTGGAGATGTAAATTGATCAGACAGTGTGTGCTGCTGTGTGTGGTGTTTTGTGCTGAAGGTCGCCACTGGATTTCTCCTCACAAGGTAGGTACTGTTGTGGGCAGACACATGGCTGCATGCAAACATAGGGGTTTTCAGCATTTTCTCAATGATATGAGGGACAGTTTCACAAAACATGCCCCATGTCATGATTGGGTCAGATCGGATGGTATATCTTAAATGTGAGTAGTGAATCTAGGTCCTATTACTGGTAATTTTGGTAAACTGCACACTCATAATATATCTAATATATCAGATTTGACAATGGTAAGTTGGTGCTATGGCAAAATGAGAATGTGCATCTGCACCAAATGTTTTAGGATTCTGTATACAGTGGCATCATTCCTCACCCGACACATGTTTGAAAGCAATTTGTCCAGGAAACCTCTAGTAAGCTCATGTGCACAGTAGAAGGTTGCCCTCAGTCCTTAGTCCTTCACAAATGTGCATATAAGCCAGTCTGTGATTACCATCATGAATTTCTCAGTCAAACTATATTGATTGTAACAGACAGCAATGTGTCCACATTGATAAGAGAGTTGTGCATCCCACAGACAACATTTTCCTTAGTTCTGCCCAGAGGAAAAAATGATGACAGAGAGCAATGTGATACTAAAAGGGACATCTGCATATGGAAGGTTACATCATATTGATGTTGTGGTGTCCCATCTTGAGCAGTCAATTTCCATCCCAACACATTGCCCTCTGGGAAAAGTGAGTCAATTGTTGCTCTCTATTGCAGTATTTCAGAGGTGTCTCCAGCCCTATGTGTTTACTCATTCTGTTTGAACTCTTTGTCATGAAAGGGACTATTGTCATGGAGGTGACTACAAGTGAATAAGTGGCAAAGTCATACATAATATGGGAGCCGGGTTTGAGGATTACTGTACTCTACACAAATATTGTGTGATGTACATTGATGTCCAATTGTATTTTCACAGATACCTTTAAACTGTGGTTCTGTGTTTTCAGCATCAACTGGGCAAGGTGAAGGTGACTGCTGACACATCGGCGGGGCTGAAGCGGGCCACTGGGAATTTGGTGTGTGCACATTATTGACGTAGAGGGACCCAGTGGACCAGAGGGGGAGTGCACTGGCCAGCAGGCCATAAGTGGTTTGACATCTTCTTCGGAGGCCACCACTGAAGACCAGTCGCTAGTGGGGGCGGACCCTGGAGCGACAGTGACACTTGCATTGTTGTCCGCCCCCATTCCAACCTCCACCTTTCCTCTTGCTCCCCCCACAGTTGGCCATAACCACTCACCAAAAAGGGGCAACATCACATTTGCTGCAGGAACCCCTGACCCTGCCCTAGTGCCCCAGGCTGTGCTCAGTCAGGAAGCTGTTGACCTTTAGCAGATGATTTCTGTCAGCCACACTGTACTTCTGAATGCCATCCAGGGGCTAGCTAGCCATAACACAAAGACGTTGGCTTACCTGGATGGCATTCACCGTGCCCTGTCTGGCCTACAGTGGTCATTCCAGGGTCTAGCCCCCTCCTTTCGTGCAGTGTCCCACCCACCCCAACCTCATGCTCACACTTGTACCCCTTCCCCATCCCAAATCCCTCAACTCTGCCCTATCAAAAACACACACAAACATAAGCATGCACACACTACCACAGCCACAATCAGCACATCCTCACAGCGACACAATAAAAAAATACAGACACACACATGCAGGCACACCCCCCCACAACCCCAAGCTTCTGCACAGGCACAACACCCACCACTACACCCACACCCCCATATGCCACTAGCACCCCCCCAGCCTGCACATCTACCACTACAGAAACACCCACAGACACCACTAGCACACCCACAATCAGCACACCCTCCACAACAAAAACACTCACACTCACCACAAGCACACCCCAAATCACTGTACTCATCAGCAACACTGACAAACTCCACCAGCACATCCACAATAAGTGCTCTCACCATGACACAAACATGCACACGCCCCCAGTTAGCAAACCCAGCCAGACAGCCTGACAATGGCGGAGTCCTCAAACCGACAGGGCAGCGCGGTAAGCAGCGCTGCCCTCCAAATAAAGAACCCGTGTTCCTCCAGCCTTTCCCTGACGGTTTCCCCCACCAGGGAAAGTCTGGCAGAAGGGGTGCTCTGGGGCCCTCATGGGGGCCCCTGCACTGCCTATGCACTTGGCATGGGCAGTGCAGGGGCCCCCGTGCACAGCCCCATTGCGCAGGTCACTGCCCAATTTACGGGCAGTGATATGGACGACGGGTGCTTCTGCACCCGCCGCACTGCGGCATTAATGACAGCTCCATGTGGAGCCATCGGGAATGTCCAGGCCCAGCATTCCACTGGGCCGGCTGGCGGAAACACTGTTTCCGCCTGCCGGCCCAGCAGAAAGTTGGTTATACAGCCAGCGGGGTCATCAACGGGCTGGTGGTCTGTGTTCAGACCGCAAGCATGAACATGGCAGGGATTCCCGCCGTGTTCACAATGTGCCCCAAAGTGTGTAAAGCATTCTTGAATCTCAAACCAGTAATAAAATAAAACACAGGAGACAATTTAAAAAACCACAACCAATTTATATAAATAAAATATATTTTAATCTTTAATTTGACACCAAAACGAATAAAATCGGATATGGGGATTCGAAGATATGAATTTTTAAAGAATTAAGGTTTTTAGCCCTTAGAAACTAAAAATGCCACTCAGGATATCTGGTTGCACCTCGACTGGGACAAAGTCAAAGTTTCAGGCCAACCACGATGGAGACCTGCTCGGCTACAGCAAGCGGGAGGCCTCAGTCAAAAAGTTTACCTTCAGATTTGGTGCCAGATTTATCATCATCCCGGTTTGCATTTCCTAAAAAGCGATTTTTAGGAAATAGCTATTTAAGAAATGCAAAATGGAGTGCATGAAAATTGCGATTCGGTAATAGCGATTTCTTAAAAGTCACAATCGGTATTACCGAATCGCAATTAGGGAATGAGACTCCATTCATCCCTATGGGCCTGTAGGTCCATAGGTGCGAATGGTTTTGCATTACCTAATTTGCGAATTCCTGTTAGGAATTTGCAAATTAGGTAACGCAAACCGCAGCGTGCTGGGGGCCTAAGGCCCCCTTTGATGCACCCCAAGATAATATTTGTGGACATGTAAAGCGCACACATGCACAAGGGGCATGTGTGCACTACATGTCATTATTAAAAATGCATTTGTAATACATTTTTAAAAATTGCACATGCTTACCACCAAACTTGAATTTGTGGTAATTGCATTTCCTAAATGCCAAATTTGCATTTAGGAAATGCATGATACTTGTGAATAGGTAAGCGCAAATAGGTATTCTCTAATCGGAGTCAGAATCGCTATGTTTGAGATTCCTTAAAATTGCACTGCAAATTCCTTTCAAAAATCATGAAAGGCGATTTTGCATTAGCAAATGGTGGAATTTTGTGATGCGCACCGTTTGCCAATGTAAAATCCTTTGATACATCTGGCCCTCAGTCTTTTTCTTGAATATTTCCTTCAGCTGACAAAGTCACCAATTCGTTTTGACCTCCCTGGAACCCTCTTTGGATACGGGTTGCAGGAGACATCAGTGAAGAATTCTACTTTCGGACATAGATGATTTTTCAGGATGGAAATCTTCTTCTGGTTCAAAGCTGAATCTTGATCTGGCGTCCCTGGAGCCCTCTTCGGATATGCTGCGTGGAAAGTTCCGATCAACTTTTTACATTCGGACTTTGTCACTTTTTGGACCTTTTTCTGTCTGATGTCGGACAACCCTCTACAGCGAGCTGATTTCGAGTCCACGTCATCGGATTGCCATTTCCAGGAGCCCCAGGTGAAATCATGGAAGTCTGGAGCTCTGGAGCTTTTTAGAGGGAAAAGCCTGCAAGTCAGGCTGGATCGCAGTCTATGTAAGCTGGCTTGACTCTTAACTGCGGGTCGGTCCCTTTATCCAGCTCTTACCAAAAGTTCTCCAATCTTCTCCAAACATCTGGATCTTCTTCCAGAGGGTCTTTGAATGTCCTTAAGGAGTCCACAGCACACCTAAGGTTCCAGAAGCTCTGAGTTGTTCCTTGAGGACTAGGACTCCAACTCCCAGAATACACCTGGCTCAAACTCCAGAATGACCACTGCACAGTGGTCAGCTGGTTAGTTTCTTCAGGATTTGATGCAGGGGTCTCTGGTAGCTAGTTTTCACCTGCAACAAGCAGGGAGTCCCTTCTTGAACAAGTTGAAGACAGGAACAGTTATTTTTGTGGTGAAGCCATTGTGTACAGCTGGTGCAGTCCTCACAGTGCAGTATCCAGGTGCAAGTCAGGGTTACAGCAGACCAGTCCTTCTTCTTCTGATGAGGTGTGGGTGCAGCTCTGCCAAATTTATCCTTGCTCCTGGGGTTAAAAGGTGGGGAGCCGAATGTCCAGTCACAGGCAGACTTCTACCCCTTTGGATGACCATTTCCTAGGAAGTTTGGCAAAACTCAATCCCAGGGAGCAACATTCCTTAAAAATCCAACATAGCTGAAACTGAATTTTGGAGGTTAGGGCTGGCTGAGCCCACCCACTGGTGTTACTAAAAATCCTTAACACACCCCTCTCCTGCCTTCTCCTAATCTAATCAAGAAGGCACCTAATTGTCTGGGGTTGCAGGAAACAGGGGAGGTCCTGAGATGCTCCAAACGTCCTTCCCTCCTTCGAAGTCCAGTTTGGTTGCTCTCCCCCATTCTGTTTTACCAACTGCTGAGACAGATCTCTTCCCCCAGCCCCTTCCTTTGTGTTCATCACAGGCCACTTCACACCTAATCAAGGTAGCCTGACCAGGCCGCCAGGTGCTGGCCAATCAGAGAAGTTGGCAAATTTCAGGTAGAGTTTTAAATGTCTTTCCCTTAACTATTTATATAAAATCCACCAATGGTAAGTGGTGGTATTTATTATAACAATTAGTTTAATACCAAACTCGAAATATCAGGTTCCTACAGAAATTCTATTAATAATTATTTATAAATTATTAATCCCCATTTTAGCCTATGGAGCCCATTGACTGCAATGAGAGAAAAACAACATTGGCTAATTTACCTCACCAGGTCATAAAACAAGGGCCAAGCACCCCCCCTTCCCTGGGCAGGGATGAAAGCGGAATCGCTTCACCTTCCATCCCCACCCCCCGATCACCTCTGTGGCATCTGATGAGGTCAGGGCGTTAGGCAAAGGTCGCTGCCCTGGTGGCAAAATTAACTCTAGGCCATTTCTGTCCCACTTGGGGGCAGATCAGCCTATTTTTATTAGTACAATCTGCCCCAAGGGGTGCAGAAACCACTAGACACCAAGGATTGTTTTTTTTTTGTCTGTTTCCCTTGAGGGGAGCAACCCCTTAGGAAAAGGTCACTCCCGGGGGGGGATTTGTTCTAGGCTATTTCTGCCCCCCTTGGGCGCAGATTGGCCTATTGTAGTTAGGCCGATCTGCCCCCAGGGCAGGCAGAAACCTCTAGGCACCAGGGATTATTATTATTTTTTTTATATGTGAGGAGCGACCCTTTAGGCAAGGGTCGCTGACCTGGGTGCAAAATTATCCTTGGGCCATTTCTGTCCCCCTTGGGGGCAGATTGGCCTATTTTTATTAGGCCAATCTGCCCACAAGGGGGGGGGGGGGGCAGGAACCACTAGACACCAGGGATTTTTATTTTTTGTGTCAATTTCATGCAAGGGGAGCAACCCCTTAGGCAAGGCTCGTTCCCCTGGGGGGCAAATATAATTTTAGGCCATTTATGCCCTCCTTGGGGGGTAGATCTGACTATGTTTATTAGGCCGATCTGCCCCCGGGGGGGGAGCTGAAACCACTAGACACCAGGGATTTATTATTGCATCGATTTCACACAAGGGGAGCGATCCCTTAGGCAAAGGTCGCACCTCTGGGGGGGGCAAATCTATTTTAGGTCATTTATGTTTCCCTTGGGGGCAGATCTGCCTATTTCGATTTGGCCGATCTGCCCCTGGGGAGGCAGAATCCACCTAGGAACTAGGGATTGAAGTGTGTGTTTTGTTTGGGGGGGCAGCACATAGACAAGTGTCGCACCCCATGGGGGCACATTACTATTGGCCATATTGGCCTATTTTTGGAAGGCCCATCTGTAGGAAAGTACCATCTTGCCTGGCATGTTACCCCCATATGTCACTGTATATATGTTGTTTTAGTGTATGTGTCACTGGGACCCTGCCAGCCAGGGCCCCAGTGCTCATAAGTGTGCCCTGTATGTGTTCCCTGAGTGATGACTAACTGTCTCACTGAGGCTCTGCTAATCAGAACCTCAGTGGTTATGCTCTCTCTGCTTTCCAAATTGTCACTAACAGGCTAGTGACCAATTTCACCAATTCACATTGGCATACTGGAACACCCTTATAATTCCTTAGTATATGGTACTGAGGTACCCAGGGTATTGGGGTTCCAGGAGATCCCTATGGGCTGCAGCATTTCTTTTGCCACCCATAGGGAGCTCTGACAATTCTTACACAGGCCTGCCACTGCAGCCTGAGTGAAATAACGTCCAAATTATTTCACAGCCATTTACCACTGCTCTTAAGTAACCTATAATTCACCTATATGTCTAACCTTCACCTGGTGAAGGTTGGTTGCAAAGTTACTTAGTGTGTGGGCACCTTAGCACTAGCCAAGGTGCCCCCACATCGTATAGGGTAAATGCCCCAGACTTTGTGAGTGCGGGGACACCATTTCACGCGTGCACTATACATAGGTCACTACCTATGTATAGCATCACAATGGAAACTCTGAACATGGCCATGTAACATGTCTAAGATCATGGAATTGTCACCCCAATGCCATTCTGGCATTGGGGAGACAATTCCATGATCCCCTGAGTCTCTAGCACAGACCCGGGTACTGCCAAACTGCCTTTCCTGGGGTTTCACTGCAGCTGCTGCTGCTGCCAACCCCTTAGACAGGTTTCTGCCCTCTTGGGGACCAGCCAGGCCTGGCCCAGGAAGGCAGAACAAAGGACTTCCTCAGAGAGAGGGTATTACACCCTCTCCCTTTGGAAAAAGGTGTCAGGGCTGGGGAGGAGTAGCCTCCCCCAGCCTCTGGAAATGCTTTGATGGGCACAGATGGTGCCCATCTCTGCATACGCCAGTCTACACCGGTTCAGGGATCCCCCAGCCCTGCTCTGGCGCGAAACTGGAAAAAGGAAAGGGGAGTGACCACTCCCCTGACCTGCACCTACCAGGGGAGGTGCCCAGAGCTCCTCCAGCGTGCCCCAGACCTCTGCCATCTTGGATTCAGAGGTGTTCTGGCACACTGGACTGCTCTGAGTGGCCAGGGCCATCAGGTGACGTAAGAGACTCCTTCTGATAGGCTCTTACCTTTCTTACTAGCCTATCCTCCTTCCTAGGTAGTCAAACCTCCTTTTCTGGCTATTCAGGGTCTCTGGTTTGAGGAATTCTTCAGATACCGAATGCAGGAGCTCATCAGAGTTCCTCTGCCTCTCCCTCTTAACCCTCTGCCATAGGATTGACCGCTGACTGCTCAAGACGTCTGCAAAACCGCAACAAAGTAGCAAAGATGACTACTGCAACCTTGTATCGCTTCTTCCTGCCGGCTTTCTCGACTGTTTCCTGGTGGTGCATGCTCTGGGGGTAGCCTGCCTCCTTCTTGCACCAGGACCTCTGAAGAAATCTCCTGTGGGTCGACGGAATCTTCCCCCTGCAACCGCAGGCAACAAAAGACTGCATCAAAGGTCCTCTGGGTCCCCTCTCAGCACAACGAGCGTGGTCCCTGGAACTCAGCAACTCTGTCCAAGTGACTCCCACAGTCCAGTGACTCTTCAGTGCAAGTTTGGTGGAGGTAAGTCCTTGCCTCCCCACGCTAGACTGCATTTCTGGGTACCACTTGATTTGCAGCTGCTCTGGCTCCTGTGCACTCTTCCAGGATTTCCTTCATGCACAGCCAAGCCTGGGTCCCCGACACTCTAACCTGCAGTGCACATCCTTCTGAGTTGTCCTCCGGCATCGTGGGACTCCCTTTTGTGACTTCGGGTGGACTCCAGTTCACTCCTCTTCTAAGTGCCTGTTCCAGTACTTCTGCAGGTGCTGCCTGCTTCTGTCAGGGCTCCCTGACTTGCTGGGTGCCCCCTCTGTCTCCTCATCCAAGTGGCGACATCTTGGTCCCTCCTGGGCCACAGCAGCATCCAAAAATCCTTACCGCGACCCTTGCAGCTAGCAAGGCTTGTTTGCGGTCTTTCTGCATGGGAACACCTCTGCAAGCTTTTTCACGACGTGGGACATCCATCCTCCAAAGGGGAAGTTCCTAGTCCTCTTCGTTCTTGCAGAACACAAAGCTTCTTCCATCCAGTGGCAGCTTCTATGCACCCTCAGCTGGCATTTCCTGGGCATCTGCCCACTCTCGACACTGTCGCGACTCTTGGACTTGGTCCCCTTGTCTTACAGGTACTCAGGTCCGGAAATCCACTGTTGTTGCATTGCTGGTGTTGGTCTTCCTTGCAGAATCCCCCTAGCACGACTTCTGTGCTCTCTGGGGGTTGTAGGTGCACTTTACACCTACCTTGCAGGGTCTTGGGGTGGGCTATTTTTCTAACCCTCACTGTTTTCTTACAGTCCCAGCGACCCTCTACAAGCTCACATAGGTTTGGGGTCCATTCGTGGTTCGCATTCCACTTTTGGAGTGTATGGTTTGTGTTGCCCCTATACCAACGTGCTCCTATTGCAATCTATTGTAACTTTACACTGCTTGCATTACTTCCTTTTGCTATTACTGCATATTTTTGGTATTGTGTACATATAACTTGTGTATATTTGGTATCCTCTTTCTGAGGGTACTCACTGAGTTACTTTTGGCATATTGTCATAAAAATAAAGTACCTTCATTTTTAGTATATCTGTGTATTGTGTTTTCTTATGATATTGTGCATATGACACCAGTGGTATAGTAGGAGCTTTGCATGTCTCCTAGTTCAGCCTAAGCTGCTCTGCTATAACTACCTTCTATCAGCCTAAGCTGCTAGAAACACCTCTTCAACACTAATAAGGGATAACTGGACCTGGCACACTACAAGCAAGGCCAGCCTCCTACATTGGTTGTGCAGCGGTGGGATGAGTACTTGCAACTACTTACCACTTTGTCATTTTGTACTTTTCATAAGAGAATAATATACAAAACAAGTTCAGTGTATGTACACCTAACCAAAAAGTTTTGCTTTTCTCCTCTTACACTATTTGCTAAGTGCTGAAAAGTACTTCTAAACTTTCAAAAAGTTTGAAAAATATTTTTTTTTCTGTTCTTTAAAAAGTCCTGAAACTTTTTCTCTCTTCTGTCTGTCCCTAAACCTTCTTCTATCATGTCTGATGTAGGAACTTCTCTTAAAATGGTCAATACAACATATGACAATCTTAACTTTAAGAGCCTAACGAGTCTCTGCATTGATAGAGGTTTAGTCGTAGGAAAGAATCCCTCTAGAGAATTTCTGTCTAACATGCTTATTGAGAATGATAAGGCCCAGGGTGGCACCTCATCTGAGAAGTTGATAGATAGCTCACACTCTGACTCAGGGGAGACCCTTGAGGGAGTGGGACAGGGTTCTCCTGCTAATCTGACCCTTAGCAGACCACCTAGCATTGCTGGTAGTAATAGAAGCTCCCATCATAGTAGGGATGTTTTTGTTCCTGAAAGCCAGGTTGTTGGAGTGCAAGCTGTTTGAGGCAGGTCTCCCTTAGTTGAATCCAATATTTCTTCTGTATCCAAGCATTCCCAACCCACCCACCCTCAAGACAAATTGTTAGAAAGGGAACTCAATAAGTTGAGAGTGGAAGAGACCAGACTGAAGCTTAAACAGCAACAGCTGGCTCTAGACAGGGAATCTCTAGATCTGGAGAAGGAGAGACAGAGGTTGGAGTTTGGACCCCACGGTGGCAGCAGCAGTATTCCTGATAGTAATCCTGTTAGAGAGCATGATTCCAGAAATCTGCACAAGATAGTTCCCCCTTACCAGGAGGGGGATGACATTAACAAGTGGTTTGCTGCACTTGAGAGGGCCTGTATGGTACAGGGGGTCCCTCAAAGGCAGTGGGCTGCTATCCTATGGATATCTTTCAGTGGAAAGGGTAGGGATAGGTTCCTTACTGTTAGAGAAAGTGAGGTCAATAATTTTACAGTTTTGAAGGATGCACTCTTGGATGGATTTGGCTTAACCACTGAACGATACAGGATTAAGTTCAGAGAAACCAGAAAAGAGTCCTCACAAGACTGGGTAGACTTTGTTGACTATTCAGTGAAGGCCTTGGAGGGGTGGTTACATGGCAGTAAAGTTTCTGACTAAAAAAAGCCTGTACAATCTAATCCCGAGAGAGCATATTCTGAATAACTGTGTGTCTGATTTGTTACACCAATATCTAGTGGACTCAGATCTGACCTCTCCCTAAGAATTGGGAAAGAAGGCAGACAAATGGATCAGAACAAGAGTGAACAGAAAAGTTCATACAGGGGGTGACAAGGATGGCAAGAAGAAGGATGGTAAGTCTTCAGACAAGGGTGGGGACAAATCTAAAAACGAGTCTTCATCAGGCCCACAAAAATACTCTCGTGGGGGTGGTGGGAACTAAATCCTCTTCTAATCAAGTAAAAAAGCCTTGGTGATATTTATGTAAAGTAAATGGTCATTGGACAACTGATGCCAGTTGTCCAAAGAAAAGCACCAAACCTCCCACTACCACAACCCCTACTGCAACCTCTAGTGCCCCTAGTAATAGCAGTGGTGGTGGGGCGCAAAACTACTAATAGCCAATCCAAGGGAGTAGCTGGGCTCACTTTTGGTAATTTAGTTGGGGTTGGTCTGGTTAGGGAGACCACAGAGGCTGTGCTAGTCTCTGAAGGTGCCATTGATTTGGCCACCTTGGTTGCTTTTCCCCTTAATATGGATAAGTACAAGCAACTTCCCCTAATCAATGGTGTTGAGGTTCAGGCCTACAGGGACACAGGTGCCAGTGTTACCATGGTAATAGAGAAACTGGTACACCCTGAACTACACCTACTTGGTCACCAGTACCAAGTGACAGACGCTCATAACAACACTCTTAGCCATCCCATGGCTGTTGTGAATCTCAACTGGGGGGGGGTTACTGGTCCAAAGAAAGTTGTGGTTGCCTCAGATTTACCTGTAGACTGTCTACTAGGGAACGATTTAGAGACATCAGCTTGGGCAGAAGTGGAGTTGGAGGCTCATGCAGCAATGCTGGGCATTCCTGGGCATATTTTTGCTTTGACAAGGGCTCAGGCCAAAAAGCAAAAAAGGATAGGGTGGATTGGATCCTGGAACAATGGACCAAGTGCTCCCTAAAGCTAGGGTTAGTAAGGGTAAATCCCTACCCACCATCCCTCCTTCTACAGATGATTCAACTTCTGAGGAAGAAGAATTTCCCCCCTGTGCAGAACCTTCACCAGAGGCGCTGGCAGAAGACACTGCTGAGCTTTTGTGTGGAGGGGGGCCTGCCAGGGAGGAGCTGAGTGTGGCACAGCAATCCTGTCCCACATTAGAGGGTCTCAGACAGCAAGCTGTCAAACAGCAAAATGGGGATGTCAGTGACTCACATAGAGTTTACTGGGAGGACAACCTCTTGTACACAGAGGCAAGGGACCCAAAACCTGGAGCAGCCAGGAGATTGGTAATTCCCCTGCAGTACAGAGAGTTCCTCATAACTCTGGCACATGACATTCCTTTGGCTGGACATTTGGGTCAGATTAAAACATGGGAAAGGCGTGTCCCCCTGTTTCACTGGCCTCTGATGTCATAGGACACAAAAGACTTTTGTAAATCTTGCGTGACCTGCCAAGCCAGTGGCAAGACTGGTGGCACTCCAAAGGCTCCCCTTATTCCACTACCTGTGGTTTGGGCTCCCTTTGAAAGGGTAAAGGTTGACATAGTTGGCCCCCTTGACCCTCCTACTGCTTCAGGCAATAGGTTTATCTTGATGGTAGTGGACCATGCCAAAAGATATCCTGAAGCAATTCCTCTAAGGACCACTACAGCACCTGCAGTGGCAAAAGCCCTCCTGGGAATCTTTTCCAGGGTGGGCTTTCCAAAAGAGGTTTACATCAGACAGGGGTAGCAACTTTATGTCCGCATACTTGAAGGCCATGTGGAAGGAATGTGGCGTAACATACAAATTCACCACACCTTATCATCCACAAACAAATGGACTGGTAGAGAGGTTTATTAAAACTCTCAAAGTAATGATAATGGGACTCCCTGAAAAACTCAGGAGGAGATTGGATGTCCTGTTACCTTGCCTCCTTTTTGCTTACAGGAAGGTACCCCAGAAAGGAGTGGGCTTCAGCCCCTTTGAACTCCTATTTGGGCACCCTGTAAGAGGTCCCCTAACACTTGTGAAGGAGGGTTGGGAACAACCTTTAAAAGCTCCTAAGCAAGATATAGTGGACTATGTACTTGGCCTCAGATCCAGAATGGCGGAGTACATGCAAAAGGCCAGTAAAAACCTTCAGGCCAGCCAAGAGCTCCAAAAGCAATGGCATGACCAGAAGGCTGTTCTGATTCAGTACCAACCAGGACAGAAGGTGTGGGTATTGGAGCCTGTGGCCCCGAGAGCACTCCAAGACAAATGGAGTGGACCCCATCTCATTGTTGAAAAGAAGGGCGAGGTCACCTACTTGGTTGACCTGGGCACTGCCAGGAGTCCCCTTAGGGTGCTCCATGTCAATCGCCTAAAACCCTACTATGACAGGGCTGTTCTCACCCTGCTCATGGCAACAGATGAGGGACAGGAAGAAGAGAGTGACCCTCTCCCTGATCTCTTCTCTTCCACAGAACAGGATGCTCTAGTGGAAGGTGTAGTTTTGGCAGACTGTCTTACTGCTGAGCAAAAAGACAACTGCATAAATCTCCTAGGTCAGTTTTCGGAAATCTTTTCAACTTTGCCAGGCACCACATTTTGGTGTGAGCACACAATAGATACTGGAGACAGCATGCCTGTCAAAAGTAAAATCTATGGGCAGCCTGACCATGTCAGGGACTGCATAAAACAAGAAGTTCAGAAAATGCTTGAACTAGGAGTGGTTGAACATTCTGAAAGCCCATGGGCCTCTCCTGTGGTGCTTGTACCAAAGCCTCGCTCAAAAGATGGGAAAAGAGAGATGAGGTTTTGTGTAGATTACAGAGGTCTCAACCAGGTAACAAAAACTGATGCTCACCCTATACCCAGGGCAGATGAGCTCATAGATACACTGGCATCTGCCAAGTATCTAAGCACCTTTGATCTGACTGCAGGGTATTGGCAGATCAAGTTATCAGAGGATGCAAAAGCAAAAACTGCATTTTCGACTATTGGAGGACACTACCAATTCACAGTAATGCCCTTTGGTTTGAAAAATGCACCTGCCACTTTTCAGAGGTTGGTAAATACAGTCCTGCAAGGGTTGGAGGCTTTTAGTGCAGCATATCTGGACGATATAGCTGTCTTTAGCTCCACCTGGGATGATCACCTGGTCCACCTGTGGGAAGTTTTGGAGGCCTTGCAGAAGGCAGGCCTCACTATCAAGGCTTCAAAGTGCCAGATAGGGCAGGGGAAAGTGGTTTATCTGGGACACCTGGTAGGTGAGAACAGATTGCACCACTTCAGGGGAAAATCCAAACTATTATGGATTGGGTTCCTCCTACAACTCAGACCCAGGTGAGAGCCTTCTTAGGCCTCACTGGGTATTACAGGAGATTCATTAAAAACTATGGCTCCATTGCAGCCCCATTTAATGATCACACTTCCAAGAAGATGCCTAAAAAGGTATTGTGGACAGCTAGCTGTCAGAAAGCTTTTGAGGAGCTCAAACAGGCCATGTGCACTGCACCTGCCTAAAAATCCCATGTTACTCCAAGAAATTCATTGTTCAAACTGATGCATCTGAATTAGGGGTAGGGGCAGTCTTATCACAACTCAATTCTGAGGGCCAGGATCAACCTGTTGCTTTTATCAGCAGGAGGTTGACCCCTAGAGAAAAGCGTTGGTCTGCCATAGAGAGGGAGGCTTTTGCTGTGGTCTGGGCACTGAAGAAGTTGAGGCCATACCTGTTTGGCACTCACTTCATTGTTCAGACAGACCACAAACCTCTACTTTGGCTAAAACAAATGAAAGGTGAAAACCCTAAATTGTTGAGGTGGTCCATATCTCTACAAGGAATGGACTATACAGTGGAACATAGACCTGGGAGTACCCACTCCAATGCAGATGGACTCTCCAGATATTTCCACTTTGACATTGAAGACTCATCAGGTCATGGCTAGTCTTATTGTCCTTCATTTGGGGGGGGTTGTGTAGGAAAGTACCATCTTGCCTGGCATGTTACCCCCATATTTCAATGTATATATGTTGTTTTAGTGTATGTGTCACTGGGACCCTGCCAGCCAGGGCCCCAGTGCTCACAAGTGTGCCCTGTACGTGTTCCCTGTGTGATGACTAACTGTCTCACTGAGGGTCTGCTAATCAGAACCTCAGTGGTTATGCTCTCTCTGCTTTCCAAATTGTCACTAACAGGCTAGTGACCAATTTCACCAATTCACATTGGCATACTGGAACACCCTTATAATTCCCTAGTATATGGTACTGAGGTACCCAGGGTTTTGGGGTTTCAGGAGATCCCTATGGGCTGCAGCATTTCTTTTGCCACCCATAGGGAGCTCTGACGACAATTCTTACACAGGCCTGCCACTGCAGCCTGAGTGAAATAATGTCCACGTTATTTCACAGCCATTTACCACGGCACTTAAGTGACTTATAAGTCACCTATATGTCTAACCTTCTCCTGGTGAAGGTTGGGTGCAAAGTTAGTTAGTGTGTGGGCACCCTGGCACTAGCCAAGGTGCCCCCACATCGTTCAGGGCAAATTCCCCTGACTTTGTGAGTGCGGTGACACCATTTCACGCGTGCACTATATATAGGTCACTACCTATGTATAGCATCACAATGGTAACTCCGAACATGGCCATGTCACATGTCTAAGATCATGGAATTGTCACCCCAATGCCATTCTGGCAATGGGGAGGCAATTCCATGATCCCCCGAGTCTCTAGCACAGACCCGGGTACTGCCAAACTGCCTTTCCTGGGGTTTCACTGCAGCTGCTGCACCTGCCAACCCCTCTGACAGGTTTCTGCCCTCCTGGGGTCCAGCCAGGCCTAGCCCAGGAAGGCAGAACAAAGGACTTCCTCAGAGAGAGGGTGTTACACCCTCTCCCTTTGGAAAAAGGTGTCAGGGCTGGGGAGGAGTAGCCTCCCCAGTCTCTGGAAATGCTTTGATGGGTACAGATGGTGCCCATCTCTGCATAAGCCAGTCTACACCGGTTCAGGGATCCCCCAGCCCTGCTCTGGTGCGAAACTGGACAAAGGAAAGGGGAGTGACCACTCCCCTGACCTGCATCTCCCAGGGGAGGTGCCCAGAGCTCCTCCAGCATGCCCCAGACCTCTGCCATCTTGGATTCAGAGGTGTGCTGGCACACTGGACTGCTCTGAGTGGCCAGGGCCAGCAGGTGACTTCAGAGACTCCTTCTGATAGGCTCTTACCTTTCTTACTAGCCTATCCTCCTTCCTAGGTAGCCAAACCTCCTTTTCTGGCTATTTAGGGTCTCTGCTTTGGGGAATTCTTCAGATACCGAATGCAAGAGCTCATCAGAGTTCCTCTGCCTGTCCCTCTTCACCTTTTGCCAAAGGATCAACCGCTGACTGCTCTGGACGCTTGCAAAACTGCAACAAAGTAGCAAAGACGACTACTGCAACTTTGTATCGCTTCATCCTGACGGCTTTCTTGACTGTTTCCTGGTGGTGCATGCTCTGGGGTAGCCTGCCTCCTTCTTGCACCAGGAGCTCTGAAGAAATCTCCTGTGGGCTGACGGAATCTTCCCCCTGCAACCGCAGGCAACAAAAGACTGCATCACCGGTTCTCTGGGTCCCCTCTCAGCACGACAAGCGTGGTCCCTGGAACTCAGCAACTCTGTCCAAGTGACTCCCCAGTCCAGTGACTCTTCAGTCCAAGTTTGGTGGAGGTTTCCAGGATTTCCTTTGTGCACAGCCAAGCCTGGATCCCCGACACTCTAACCTGCAGTGCACAACCTTCTGAGTTGTCCTCCGGCATCGTGGGCCTTCCTTTTGTGACTTCGGGTGGACTCCAATTCACTCCTCTTCTAAGTGCCTGTTCCGGTACTTCTGCGGGTGCTGCCTGCTTCTGTGAGGGCTCCCTGACTTGCTGGGCGCCCCCTCTGTCTCCTCATCCAAGTGGCGACATCCTGGTCCCTCCTGGGCCACAGCAGCATCCAAAAACCCTAACTGTGACCCTTGCAGCTAGCAAGTCTTGTTTGTAGTCTTTCTGCATGGGAACACCTCTGCAAGCTTCTTCATGACGTTGGGCATCCATCCTCCAAAGGGGAAGTTCCTAGTCCTCTTCGTTCTTGCAGAACACAAAGCTTCTCCCATCCAGTGGCAGCTTCTTTGCACCCTCAGCTGGCATTTACTGGGCATCTGCCCACTGTCGACACTGTCGCGACTCTTGGACTTGGTCCCCTTGTCTTACAGGTACTCAGGTCCAGAAATCCACTGTTGTTGCATTGCTGGTGTTGGTCTTCCTTGCAGAATCCCCCTAGCACGACTTCTGTGCTCTCTGGGGGTTGTAGGTGCACTTTACACCTACCTTACAGGGTCTTGGGGTGGGCTATTTTTCTTACCCTCACTGTTTTCTTACAGTCCCAGTGACCCTCTACAAGCTCACATAGGTTTGGGGTCGTTTCGTGGTTCGCATTCCACTTTTGGAGTATATGGTTTGTGTTGCCCCTATACCTATGTGCTCCTATTGCAATCTATTGTAACTTCACACTGCTTGCATTACTTCCTTTTGCTATTACTGCATATTTTTGGTATTGTGTACATATAGCTTGTGTATATTTGGTATCCTCATTCTGAGGGTACTCACTGAGATACTTTTGGCATATTGTCATAAAAATAAAGTACCTTTATTTTTAGTATATCTGTGTATTGTGTTTTCTTATGATATTGTGCATATGACACCAGTGGTATAGTAGGAGCTTTGCATGTCTCCTAGTTCAGCCTAAGCTGCTCTGCTATAGCTACCTTCTATCAGCCTAAGCTGCTAGAAACACCTCTTCTACACTAATAAGGGATAACTGGACCTGGCACAAGGTGTAAGTACCTCTGGTGCCCACTACAAGCCAGGCCAGCCTCCTACACCATCTGCCCCCAAGGGGGGGAAATAGTCCACCAGAGACCAGAGAAGATTTTTTTTTTTACAAAATAAGAGGGTGGGGGTATAGCCACACCCCCACCTCAAATAAAAGGGGCCAAAGTTAATCTGCCTACGATTGGGCTGATGGGGCAAATACCCCTGATCCACACCGTGGGTGGCAGAAAGTCTACTAGATGCCAGGGAATTAAAAACAAAACAAACAAATAGTGTGGTGGTGGCTACAAACCAGCATGGGCTTGGATATGCCCCTAATTGAAGGGGGTAACAGTCTTTCAGCTCTCCCCCACCACACTAAAACATCTTATCCCACGACAAGCAAGAGGACAGTTGATTATTTTGGGTTTTGGTTTTACATTAGGGCCATGTGAGCTTGGCTAACTCTAAATATCATCCCACTTGGAATGGTGAGGGCTGCACTTTTTGGACTTTAGGACGCTGCGATGTAGAAAAACCCACAAGATCTAGACCCATCTGAAAACTAAACATCTGGGTGAGTCCAAGGTGGTGTGCTTCCCATGCACCCCATACTATTTTCTTACCCACAATGTCCTGCAAACATCCAACTTTGCTGGTAATCACAAATTTGTCCCCCATTTTTGTGATGGAAACTTCCCGAATCTGCAGGAATCCACAAAATTCCTACCACCCAGCAATGTCGCATCTATACCAATAAAAATGCTGCCCCACTTGTCAGTATAAAAATGTTTTTTTTCAAACTGCCCTTTGGGAATCGCTTTGGTTCCCCCTCAATTTTGACATGTTTTGGGCTCTTCCCTGTCACAGGCACTTGGCCCACCTACACAAGTGAGGTATCATTCTTACCGGGAGACTGAGGGGAACGTAAGGTGGTAGGAAATGTGTCCTGGTGCAGTGATCCCACACAGAAATGTAGGAAAAATATGATTATTTAGCTAAAATTGAGGTTTGCTGAGGATTCTGGGTAAGAAAACACTGGGGGATCCACACAAGTCACACCTCCCTGGATTCCCTCAACTGTCTAATTTTCAGAAATGTTTGGGTTTTTTAGGCTTCCCTTTATGGCTGCTGAGCCCAAGACCAAAAACGCAGGTGCCCCCCTGCAAAAGCAGTTTAATATTTGATCATTTTGATGTGTACACACAGGCCCTCATTACAACCCTGGCGGTAAATGCCACCTACCGCCGTGCTGACGGCTGCCAACATATCGTGACCGCGGCGGTAATCTACCATGGGTATTATGACCCACCCATAGAATTCCGCCACTAGACAGACACCCACACAAGTCCGCCAGACCAAAGGTCAGCGATAAACTGGCGGTACCAAACCCACACCGTTACGCTAACAGGAATACGCCCACAGTATCACGACCCACGAATCACCGCTGCGGTCTTTCAATCACGGTAAACCATTGGCGGTACATACCGAAGTGCTCAAAATACACACACACTTACAAAACTATACCACATTGGACAATTCAAACTACACACACCTGACACACATACACACACCGCACCAACACACCCAATCCAATATAAAACATACACCCAAAATACCCACAACCCCTTTCAGCAAAAAAAAAGATAGCAAGCAGAGAGAGACAAGCAGTGAGCACCCACTCAATCAGAGGCACAGAACACCCTCACCCACACACCATTCACGCACATCACAGCATACACCACAACACATCACTCCACACATCACCCCACACATCCCCACACATATCACTCACACCACATCCATGGCACTCCAAAGACACCCAAGGTTTTCAGAGGAGGAGCTAAGGGTAATGGTGTAGGAAATCATCCGGGTAGAGCCACAGCTATTTGGATCACAGTTGCAGCAGTCGTCCATTGCTAGGAATATGGAGCTATGGCGGAGGATCGTGGACAGGGTCAACGCCGTCGGACAGCACCCAAGAACTAGGGATGACATCAGGAAGAGGTGGAATGACCTACGGGGGAAGGTGCGCTCCGTGGGTGCAAGACACCAGATTGCTGTACAGAGGACTGGCAGTGGACCCCCACCTCCTCCCCCACAACTAACAACATGGGGGAGCAAGTCTTGGCGATCATGCATCCTGAGGGCCTCGCAGGAGTAGCAGGAGGACTGGACTCTGGTAAGTCAAATCTTTACTACTATATCCCCCACCATACCTGCATGCAATCACATACTCCCACCCTTGCCCTCACTCCCATCACTCCATCACCTCAAATATACCCCACCATCACAACCCACCGATCCCAATGCCAAGCCCTGCATGCAGCACCAATGCATGGACACCCATCACAGACCTGCATGGACACCCATCACCAAAGCATGTCCATTAGGGAGAGTAACCCAGCCAACAAAATCACCACTCACACAAGGCCAAGCTGACAGGGAAAGCCCAATCATACAGGGAAACACACCCATGTACAAGATGGCACACGCAGATACATTAACAATGCATTTGCATCCCAACAGGACCCCTACTCAACGTCACCGAAGAGGAGGTGGCAGCTACATCCAGTCCCTCCCCCTGAAGAGGCCCACAGTGACGACAGCAGCTCTGCACGCCTGGATCAGGATGACAAACCTGATCCATCAGGGGCCTCTGGACAGTCGGTTCCCCTGCCACAGTCCCAACCCACCACAGAGCCGCCCCCCTCACCAGCACAGCACCCACCCAGCGGGCCCATGCCACTGTCCCCCGGACACATCAATCAGCAGCATGTCCACCGCTACAGCGACCCCAGGCAACCCCACAAACACACGACGATCAGGGACCTGGGGTCAGTGGCAGTGGGCACACGGTTCAGGGGACAGAGGCACAGGACAACAGGGAAGCTGGGAGGACTGCTGTGCGACAGGGGGAGGACAGGTCCAGGGAACCCACTCTCCACAAAGCCCTCTCCAACATCCTGGGAGCATACCACCATTCCCAGGAGACCATGGGCCAGATACTGGCCAAGTTGCAGGAGACCCAGCGGCTGCGGGATGGACAGTACCTGGGGATCAGGGATGACCTAACAAAAATATACACCACCATGGTCACCATTGCAGGGGTGCTGGCTAACATGGGCAAGACCATGAGGGAGGCAGTGGCACAACAAAGGGCGCCTGACACTAGCCAAACCGAGGAACAGGAGGCATCCCTACAGGACCAACAGGCCACCAGCACCCCACCCCCTGCAGAAGGAGAACCACCCCGCAAATGGTTCCTGCGATCCAGGCAGAAGACATAGAACATTGCCAAGACCCCCGTCAGGAAATAGGACTCTCTTGATAGTCACCCTTCTGTCCCACTCTATTACCCAGTCCACCTTGAACTGCTATTGCTCCCCTTCCTATGCCCCCTTGGACAATGCACATGTGATACCAAGAGACTGGACTCTTACTGGACCATCCTCCACCATCACCCCAGCCCCTTGCACATATCCCTATACTTATTTGCACATAAATAAACACCCTTGAAACAAATACCAATCTGGAGTCAGTGTAATGAATCACAAATGTATTAGTACAACATTCTCAAAGCATTGCAACGTACATGTACAGTGAAATATACTACAGAATGACCTTTGGTGGGCAGCAGTATAAATAGCAGGAGCCAGAATGGGGCACAGAGATCTGAAAATAGAGAATCCAAAGGGAACAGTCAGTGGCCGTAGACATAGGGAAAGAGGCAGCCTTGTACAATGTCCAACAGATAACTGAAATGTTAAGTGAAGTTACAGTGTCTTACCTGTGTGTCACTGGAAGTACTGCTGTATTATATTTGCTCTGTTGTCAACATCTTCTTCCTCTGCCTCCTCTTCGTCACTGTCCACAGGCTCCACCACTGCCACAAGACCATCTCCAGGCACATCCTGCTGCAGAAAAGGCACCTGGCGTCTCAAGGCCAGGTTGTGCAACATGCACCATGCAACAATGATCTGGCACACCTTCTTGGGTGAGTAGTACAGGGATCCACCTGCCAGATGGAGGCACCGGAACCTGGCCTTCAGGAGGCCAAAGGTTCTTTCTATAATCCTCCTTGTACGCCCATGTGCCTCATTGTAACGTTCCTCTGCCCTTGTCTTGGTATTCCTCACTGGGGTCAGTAGCCATGAGAGGTTAGGGTAACCAGAGTCACCTGTAAATATATGGTGACAACTGTTAGACACACACTAAGCCTTAGGGGCAATCCCATACCCAGATATCAACATATACTCGATGGGGACCTTTGGCTCACCTACTAGCCACACCCGGTGGCTCTGGAGTTGGCTCATCACATATGGGATGCTGCAATTCCTCAATATGAATGCGTCATGCACAGAGCCAGGATATTTGGCTCGAGAGTCAGTTGATGGCAATGTCTGCTATGACGCAGCTAGGTGCCATGCCCTGTGCCACCCTGAAATGGCGGCTGCCTGACCTGTGAGGAGGGACAAGTGGAAATGAGGTAAGTGCGCTGGCACTGTTCAGTCACTTGCTACCTGACCGTCAACAGGAGAGGACCTACACTGAAAGTACTGCTGTGACCTGTGTCTGGATGCGACAATGGCTCGAGTGTCTGGGAAAAGGGCCCCTGACTTCACTGCAGAGTTGGAGAAATTAGTGGATGGGGTCCTACCCAACTACACATTACTCTACGGTCCTCCAGACAAACAGGTGAGTGCACTGTGAGCATGATGCGTGGGCCATGACAGAGGGCGAGGGGAGCACCACGACTGAAGGGGAGATCACTGACAGTGACTGCTCCTCCAATGGAAGCTCCCTGGTGGTGGTGGACACCTCTGTGTCTACCCCAACTACAGGTACAGACGCCACCCCCCTACCAGCACCACCCTCCCAGCAGCCCCTCAGCGTGTTTCCCGTTCCCGCTCACCCAGGAGGGTGGACATCTCCTTCACCCCAGGCACAATAGGCACCTCAGGCCCTGCCCCAGTCAGCCCTGCTGCCCTCAGTGAGGAGGCTACTAACTTCCTCTCTGTTAGGCAGTCAACCATTCTGAATGCCATCCAGGGTGTCGAGAGGCATTTGCAACAAACAAATGCATACCTAGAGGGCATCCACTCTGGCGTGGCAGCCCAACAGAGAGCATTTCAGGCTCTGGCCTCAGCACTGATGGCAGACCTTGTCCCTGTGTCCAGCCTTCCCCCTCCAAATTCCACTACCCAGACCCAATCCCCTCAACCTCAGCCTATCCCAAGCACACCTTCAGACCAGCATGCACCCAAATCACCACACAAAAGTGGCTCAGGCAAACATAAGCACCACACTTCATCTCACAGGCACTCACACAAGCACCATGCCCCGCACACACACCAACATCCACTGCCTCCACTGTGTGCCCTCCTCCTCGTCTACCTCCCTCCCCGTAGCGTCTACACTCACACCTGCATGCAGTACATCTTCATCCACTACATCTATCATCAGCACGCCCGTCACAACCTAGCCCTCACGAGCAGTCACCACCCCCACATCCATGCACACATCCCCTGTGTCCTCTCCCAGTGTGTCTGTGACCCCTCCTCCCAAGGTTCACAAGCGCAAGCACTCACCCACCCAACAGCCATCCACCTCACAACAGCATCCAGCCCATGCACCTGCACCCAAACTCAGCATACGTATACCTCCTACAACCACTCCCTCTTCCTCCACTCCCAAACGCTCTCCATCTTCTCGTCCCAGTGTGTCTAAAAAGCTTTTCCTGGCAAACATTGACCTGTTCCCTACGCCTCACCCCGTCCTTCACCTTGGGCCAGGGTGTCCAGGTCCCAGGCCAGCACCTCAGCCACCAAGTCGGCGGACGCTGGGGTACCAGCAAGTCCCAGAGGATCAAGGGGGGCACCCGTCAGGGCAGCCAGTGTGCCACGACCCCTGCAAAGGACCAACCCATTCCACCACCTGCCAAGGTGAAGAAGGGGACAGCATGCAGCACGACCCACCCAGCAAGGCCTCCTCCAAAAACTCAAACTGCCAGTGCCAATGTTCCAGCAGCATCTGCCAGGGTGAGGAAGGGGCAGAAAAGCCAAGGCATGGCACTTCAGGCCTCGGAGGCTCCAGGTGAGGGCCTGGTGCCCACCATCAGAACCGACAGCCCCGCCACCTGTACCGCGGCAAGCACTGCCGCAGGCACCGCCCCAAGCACCGCCACCTGCACCGCCATCTGCACCGCCACCTGCCCCACCGCTGCCACAACAACTGTCACCAGCAGCATTCCCAGTAGGCAGCCGTCCGAGGCTGCAGAAGACGGGCTGGACCCTCCCACTGCCACTGGAAGCTCCCCCACCAGCACCGCCACTTCTACCAGTTTGCTGCCTTAGTCGCCGCAGGATGGAATTTGGTCCTGCCTCCATGGAGTATCATGCTACCTGTTCCCTGCAAATCTCCTGCCTCAAACACCCAGGTGAGGAACTGTGACCTGGCACCCCCCAAGTGCTGCATCACTGGGCACAAGGCCCCGTCAAGAACCAGTGGAGAAATGCATCCACTAACCCAATCCTAGGCAGGATGAAGCAGACTGGGTACAAGGCCCCCTCCAGAACCAGTGGAGAAATGCATCCACTATCCCTATCCTTGGCAGGATGAAGCAGACTGGGTACAAGGCCCCTTCCAGGACCACTGGAAGAAGCCATCCACTTGAGATACTGTGGCTTTTCACTCCTTGAGACCAAGCAATGGGCAACCCACCCACTTGTGAGACTGTGGCTTTGCACTCCCCAGGACCAACCAGTGGAGAAGCCATACACTTGAGAGACTTGAGAGACTGCGACTTTGCATTCCCCAGGACCAAACAGTGGAGAAGCCATCCACTTGAGAGACTAGAGAGATTGTGGCTTTGCACTCCCCAGGACCAAACAGTGGAGAAGACATCCACTTGAGAGACTTGAGAGACTGTGGCTTTGCACTCCCCAGGACCAAACAGTGAGCAAACCACCCACTTGAGAGACTTGAGAGACTGTGGCTTTGCACTCCCCAGGACCAAACAGTGGAGAAGCCATCCACTTGAGAGACTGTTGCTTTACACCCCACAGGACCAATCATTGGCACACCACCCATTTGAGAGACTTGAGAGACTGTGGCTTTGCCATCGCTGTGGGCACGTAGCCCCCTCCAGGAGCAGTGAAGTAGTACCATCTTCCGGCTGAGGTGCCCCCCTTCCTCTTCCCCCTGAGGTGCCTGTGCGTTTAAGACCTGATGCCCCTGCAGTGTTCTCTAGGTATTGAGGCAGGAGTCAAGTGTGAGCTTGGCCCATGATTTTTGGCCCATCGGGCCACGGACATTTGCAAAGGACAGTGTACGGCCTTCTGTACATATTGTAAATATTTGTAGATAATGTTTTTCTATTCGTTAAGTATATCTGCATATTTCAAAATATCACAGTTTAAATCAATTCCTTTTGTCCTTGCATTCTTCCAGGGGGTAACAGGGTGTAAATGTTCTGTTGCTGCAAGTGTTTGTGTGTATGGTGTTGTGAGTGAGGGTGGGGTGGGGGTGTTGCATGTTGCGTGTGTGTGTGTCACTCTCTTTTTTCTCCCCCCTCCCCTGTGTGCTAGGTAGAGTACTCACTGTGGTCGTCGCCACCGCCTTTGATGTTCGTCGTGTATGAGGAGGTAGACCAGCATTGGCAGAACCTGCAGCTCGGGCACCATGGCGTCCAGGTTCTTCGTTAAGTGTCGAGAGGTGAGTAGTTTCCCTTCCAAGTCCTGTTTCCGCCGTGCTTTTTATGGTGTTGGTACCGCCCCAGAAAAGCTGGCAGATTGGTGGGTTGTGATAGGGTGGGCGGTACATTGTCTTCCGCTTGTCTGTTGGCGGTGACCGCTACTGTGTTTGTTGCTACCGCTATGGCGGTCGGAGTGTTAAAGTGGTTGTCTATGTTGGTGGTTTCTGCCGTGGTCGTGATCCCATTTATTTTACCGCCGGTCTGTTGGCGGTATTACCGCCGCTATAACACCAACCGCCAGGGATGTAATGAGAGCCATAGTGTTTTGGAGAATTTCCTTTCACAGGCACTAGGCCTACCCACACACGTGATGTATCAATTTTATCGGGAGACTTGTGACAATGCTGGGTGGAAGGAAATTTGTGGCTCCTCTCAGATTCCAGAACTTTCTGTCACCGAAATGTGAGGAAAAAGTGAGGTTTGCAAAGGATTTGGGGTAAAAGAACCTGGTTAGAGACCCATAAATCACCCCATTCTGAATTCCCCTAGATGTCTAATTTTCACAAATGTATAGGTTTGCTAGGTTTCCATAGGTGCTGGCTGAGTTGGAGGCCAAGCACCACAGCTAGGCACTTTGTAAAAACAGGTTTGTTTTCTTTGGGAAAATGTGATGTGTCCATGTTGTGTTTTGGGGCATTTCCTGTCACGGGCACTAGGCCTACCCACACAAGTGAGGTACCATTTGTATCGGGAAACTTGGGGAAATGCTGAGTGGAAGGAAGATCTTGACTCCTCTCAGTTTCCAGAACTTTGCAGCACCGCAATCTGAGGAAGAAGTATTTTTTTGCCAAATTTGGAGGTTTGCGAATACTTCTGGGTAACAGAACCTAGTGAGAGTCATCCCATTATAAATTCCCCTGTGTGTCTTGTTTCTAAAAATATATAGGTTTTCTAGTTTTCCCTAGGTGCCAGCTGAGCTAGAGGCCAAAATCCACTTAGCTAGGCACTTTGCAAAAAATAAGTCCGGTTTCATTGGAAAAATGTGATGTGTCCATGTTGTGTTTTGGGGCATTTCCTGTCACGGGCACTTGGCTTACCCACACTAGTGAGGTACCATTTTTATCGGGAGACTTGGGGGAATGCTGGGTGGAAGGATGTTTGTGGCTCCTCTCATATTCCAGAACTTTCCAGCACCAAAATGTGAGGGAAAAGTATTTTATTTGCCAAATTTTGAAGTTTGCATAGGTTTCTGGGTAACAGAACGTGGTGAGAGCCCCACAAGTCACATCATCCTCGATTCCCCTAGGTGTCTAGTTTTAAAAAATGCACAGGTTTGGTAGGTTTCCCTAGGTGCCGGCTGAGCTAGAGGCCAAAGACCACAGCAAGGCACTTTCTAAAAAACACGTCAGATTTCAATGTAAAAAAGTGATGCGTCCATGTTACATTTCCTGCCACGGGCAGAAGGCCTACCCACACAAGTGAGGCACCATTTTTATCGGGAGTCTTGGGGGAGCACAGAATAGCAGAACAAATGTTACTGCCCCTTGTCTTTCTCTACATGTTGCCCTTCCAAATGTAAGACTGTGTAAAAAAGAAGTCTATTTCAGAAAAACCTGTAATTCACATGCTAGTATGCGGACCCCGGAATTCAGAGATGTGCAAAAAAACACTGCTTCTCAACACCTTACCTTATGCCCATCTTGGAAATACAAAGGTATACTTGATACCTATTTTTCAGTCATTATATTTCACCAAATTAATTGTTGTATACCCAGCATACAATGAAAACCCATTGCAAGGTGCAGCTCATTTATTGGCTCTGCGTACCTAGTGTTCTTGATGAACCTCCAAGCCCTTACATATCCCCGCAACCAGAAGAGTCCAGCAGATGTAACGGTATATTGCTTTAAAAAATCTGCCATAGCTGGAAAAAGTTATAGAAGAAAACATGGTTGGAAATGGCCCTTTTTTCACCTCAATTTCAATATATTTTTTATTTTAGCTGTTACTTTCTATTGGGAAAACCTTGAATGGTCTACACAAATGACCCCTTGCTGAATTCAGAATTGTGTCTATGTTTCAAAAATGTTTAACTGTCTGGGATCCAGCATTGGTTTCACACCCATTTCTGTCACTAACTGGAAGGAGGCTGAAAGCACAAAAAATAGTAAAACTGGGGTGTGTTCCTGTAAAATGCCAAAATTCTGTTGAAAAATGTGTTTTTCTGATTCAGGTCTGCCTGTTCCTGAAAGCTGGGAAGATAGTGATTTTAGCACCGCAAATCCTTTGTTGATGCCGTTTGCAGGTAAAAACCACATGCTTTCTTCAGCGACCCTTTTTCCTATTTTTCTGTAAAAAACGAAAATGTGGCTGTCTTTTGGCTAATTTCTTGGTCTCCTTCAGGGGAACCCTCAAAATCTGTGTACCTTTAGAATCTGTAGGATGTTGAAAACAAGGACACAAATTTGGCATGGATAGCTTACGTGGATAGAAAGTTATGAAGGCCTAAGCGGGAACTATCCCAAATAGCCAAAAAGGGGCTCAGCAGTGGCAGGGGGGAGGGAGAGAAAGCCCAGCAGCTGTGTATCATCACATCCTTCCTTTCCTAAACTCTTCCTTTAGTTTACCTAAACACCTCCTACTTTTGAGTAATTGTTCCCCATTTTCCCAACACTCCAACCTCTCCCCATGGTCGCTTCCACGTTTATTCCTAAAATGTAAACCTAAATGTGTGGAGATCACCACCACTATGAAGGAGTTCTTCACAAAGAAAATATTGTAAAATTGATTAAAACTTATGGCTCAGTTTCAAAATGTGCACCAATGACATCCACATTATGATAAACCTCTTTTGTATTTTAATTATTGTCAAAGTTTCTGGACATCACATTAATTAATTTGCTTTCTGGAAATATAGGTTCAAACAATAATTTTAGAGACCAACTTCCTAACTAAAACATTACAAAACATTGCAATAAAAAGTGCATTTGTCATTGCATTAGAAAGTGGTGGAAAAGGTGCATTTTCTGATACTTTCCTTCTAAAATTAAATCCACACATTTTTCAAGCAAAATCATAATTCAGCATAAAGAAAAATGAAATGAAAAATGTGCTTATACACAGTGCCCTTAGTTCTCCCACCCAAAAATGCTTTGCATATATTGAATGAACTATTGCCAAACTTTAAAAAAAAACTTTGACCTCTCCGTACCCTCTTGGCATATAAATAGTCTTTGTTATAATCAAAAACAGCTCATTAAACCATACTTGAAACCATACTTGAAAGTCAGGTGGACCCCTTGATTTCCAGTGATTTCTTATAACTGACCAAGCTATTAACATTGATATTTACCACCAAACTTGCATGTTCCTAGTCTTTCTACTCACCTCCCTAAAAGAATATATTTTGCAGCTGGTACAGGAAACGATCCCAGATCCTTCTGAACATATGTTAAAACCTTTACCCGGAATCTAAATACTTTCTGACAGTGCTAAATCATATGTTCCCATGTACTCTTTAAGCTACATCTAGGACATCTGTTCAGGATATTTACATGCCCCTCATTTACTTTCTTAGGCGCATAGCATACTAACAATGATGAGTACATCTGCATCTGTTTGAAGTTAGCTCCCCTCAACAACTAGGTATCAGAGACTGACATTTCTGGCCAGTCCCAGTCAGCCACATTCACACCACCATCCTTCCTCCACTTTTCTTGAGCTTCAGGGAACATATTATTAGCTTCTTTGTGACAAATATGAAGCCCAAGGCTTTTGGGTATGTTTATGATTATATATCTCTTTCTTTCCCTTGATTCCTTTATCTAAAGCAGGAGGAATTTCTTGAGTACACATTGTACTTGAAGATTCTACAGCATATTTGAGACCTGGGCTGAGGGAGATATTGCCTACCTTTCTTCCTAGGACATTATTTCATTATTATTACAAATAAATCAATCTCCAACTCTTCCAAAATTAGGTCTTTTCCACTTTCTTACTATAACTCAAAGGGGCATAAGAATTAGCAAAGAGCGCTGTATGAATCTTCAGAATGCCAAGATATTACTTTGTTCTAAATTTTGCAAGTTGGGTGCGAAGGAACACTAGGGGGTTTGGGATAGTTAAAGAGGATTAGATTCATGGCAGATTTGAGGGTGGCTCGTTAGAAGTTTGGGATTATTGTATGTGGATGGTGGTCACCGCCATTGGGTGTTATGTCTTGTTGACTCTGTTCTTCTTTACTCTAACATGTTTCTGTTTTCACTACTCAGAAGTAGGTTTTCTGTGAAGAAGGGATTCAGGTCTTCTTGCCAGCATGGCTCATTGGGGGAAGTAGGCCAGTGGGCCACTGAAGGTGGCTAGAGTGGGTGGCTTGAGGCAAGAGAGGGCAGAGGTGGGTAGTGGATGGTCTGTTCTTTCTCTTGCTTGCTGGGGGGCATCTGGTTCTTACTGTTCTCACAGGCCAGTCCTACTGACCTCTCTGTTATAATGACTTGTAACTACAGCTACCAAGTGGGGGGGCTGTTAGATGGCTTGGGCTTAGTTCGGGGGGGAGTGCGGGACATTTTGTGGCTTGGGTTGGAGGTGGTGGTTGCATGGGGGCAGGGAGATTGGTGGGTCTTTTCTCTCTGTCTACTTTGATCATCTATGTGGCTGGGTTTTGGGGAGGGGTTTTGCAAAAAGAAAATAAGGTTCAAGTGTTTTCTGCTCAGTAAGTTAAGGTGCCAGCAAAGGTGATTTTTCCCGTTTAATAGAGTGCGCTTGATGTATATATAAGTATGCCAGAGGCTAGCCAGGGGAGTGGCCCTGACCAGCACATACATATCATCTCTTGGAATATCAATGGGTTGAAGTCCCTTCATAAGTGTAAGCTCTTGAAAGAGGAATTATGGTATCTGCATTTAGTAAGGCTACAGGAAACCCATCCCCACCCCACACAGAATTCCCTTCTAGATAACTTGGGGTAGAGCTGGAGATTGATAGATCATCAGATTGACATGGGTGGAAGATGGCTTAATAGTAATGTTTGTAGGAGACAACTTGGTCTTACTATTTTTGTGTCTTGTATGGAGCTAATGTAGATGATCCAGGGGTCTTTAACAGTTTATTGTTGGAGTTACATATATGGCCTGAGCCACTGATGATATGCGGCTATTTCAACCATACTTTAAATCCAAGAGTAGACTCCTCTTAGGAATGTATGCAGGACATATCCCATCCAACAAAACTTTATAGGTCCAGGAAAATGGCTAGAGCTGCCCTTTTTCAGCTAATGGAATCTCATGCATTGGTCGATGTCCAGTGTTATCATCGGACAAGTGAGCATGGCTTTATGCATTACCCTGCCTCTTGGAAGACTTTTTCTTGGATTGACATGTTTCTCTTTAGTCGCATGTTCTTGTTTTATCTTAGCATTTTTTAATCCAAGGGTGATTACAGATTATAATTCTCTGTTTCTTTTTATCTGGATGGAGGGAGTATAATTAAACTCTAAATCTCGATTGTGAACATTCAATAGGAAACTCCTCTTGGATGAAGAATATATCCATTCTATTATTCAATAGGCCAGGCTTTTTTCAAACTTAAAAAGGGTTCAGCTTTTAGCCCTGTAGTAAGGGATGAATTTAAGGCTTACTGTAGGGGCCACAACTTAAAGTTTGCCACTTTCAGAACGAAACAGATGTCATTGGTAGTGACCAATATTCGGCGTACCCTACCCATCTGGATATACTGATGGTCAACAAGGCAATAGCTCATGACTGGCATTTCTTTGCATCTCTGAGGGATCAGTTTTTAATAACTCAATCCTCTCTCAGAGAACTCATACTTGCTAATCATATGAAGATGGCTCAGGACAAACACTTAATCAAACAGCAAAGAATAGGGCCAGGTGTTATAATTTTGAGTTTGGGATAGGGCCAAATTGCATGTTATCTAGGAGATTTAGCACTTGTGTCGGGATGTTGTGACAGATCTGGCTCTTATTAGGGAGGAGTTTTGCTGTTTCTGCCAGAATCTTTATGATGACACAGTATTTTCATCTACGGAGTCATTTGACCGGTACCTCCAACTCTATCACCTTTGGGAATTGTCTTCTGAGCAGCAGCTCAAACTTAAAAGACTGATGTCAACCCTGGAAGTGGAAGGTGCTGTTGGTCAGCTACCACGTGGCAAGACCTGTGGTCCAGCTCAACATTGGAATTTGATTACAGATTGATGCATCTTATAGTCCTGGTCTTGTGCGCTCTATACAACTCGTTCAAAAAGCTAGTATGATTTCTCCATCATGGACTGAGACCAGTGGTGTGACGAAACACGTGTTGGCTGTCTTGGAAAGACGCTTTCTGTCTTACTGAACGCTACTTCGCTTTGAATAAATGAACTTTTCCCTGAAGACAAGACTTGAATACCGATATGTTTGATTGTTTCATTCAACCTACTACATAACGACAAAATGTCTCAATCCCGTTTGTGTTTGACCATTGCATATTGTGTGCTGTGATCTCTTTTGTGGAATGAGACCAATATAGTCACCTTCCCCAAAAAGGGAAGGACCCATTATTCTGTACTTCATTTTAGCCAATATCTCTAATCAATGCTGTTTCAAAAAAATATAGATTTGGATTCTTGCTAACATGCTTGCTACCATTATCAGTGACCTTGTTGACAAGGACCATCATGATTTTGTTCCAGGGCGGCATACCTGTGTGCATGTTAACTCAATTATCACAGCTTTGGAGGTAGGGTCTTTCCAGCACAGCACAGTCGGAGTAATAATGTTGGATGCTGAAAAGGCTTTTGAGTGGGTATCATTGCCATTTTTATGGGCGGTTACGGCCAACTCAGGATTCAGCCCACGCTTTATTGCTAGGGTCCAGCAGCTCTATTCAAATATCACAGCCAATATATTATGTCTTGTGTCCTTCAGACTTAACTTGGATTAATCGTGGTACCAGTCAAGGATGCCCTCTCTCCCCTTTATTTTTTGCGCTCCCTATAGACCCCTGTATCCAAGCATTTAAGTGTTACCATGATATCACTTCTCTGCTCTGCAGATTAATCTTCTTAAACTCAAAGTTCTTGCTTTTGCAGATGATATTACCATCTTGACTTCCTCCCCCAAGGAGCCTTTGGGGGCTATCCAGCAAGGAGCTAATGGATTTTAGGTTATCTCTGGTTATAAACTCAACCTAGATAAAATGTTGGTTTTAGCTATTGTCAAGCCTGCTAGTGAAAGTAGGTACTGGGTTAAGGCTGCAACATATCTGGGGTGGAACTCTCTATAAGGATGAGTGGCATAATTTAATCTAGCTATGAGACACTCTTGAGACAGATGATCAATATATTTAGCAAATTGAATTGTCTACATATAGGTCTAATAGGTTGTTGTAACATAATCAAGATGATTATTCTCCCACTGTACCTAAACCTCTTCCAGTGTATACCTTTGTATTTACTTAAATCTTTTTTTTAAATTGGTCGAAGTGGCATGGCAAAGGTTTATATGGGGATATAAGAAGCCTTGGGCTAATATTTGAAAGTTGCAGTGGCTTAGAAGTGAAGGTGGACTCTCGTTATCTGACCTTCACACATATTTATTTGTGGCATTTATGTCTAGGCTGATCAAAGTACTCAAGAGCAAACCATGGAGGCTTGGACATTCATTTGAGAAATATCTCCCTTGGGGCAGGGAAGTTGCCCCACCCATTGGGATTACAGACACTATTTACTTTAAGTGTATTAGATTCAAAACCTTGAGGGTATTCAATTTGATCTTGACCTCTCTGAAAAGAAGGATTGTCAGGATTACATATTTTAACAAGTATTTGTTTCTTGGGTACACTCCTGATTTTCCACTCTCATTCCATGGCATCTTAATTGATTGCTGGCAGGCTGCTGGTGTATGTTCATTGGGTTCTTTTATTGAATGGGATAGTTTTCTCTTGTTTGAGATGTGGTCCCAGCGATTCCCGCTTCCCCGCTCAGGCTTCTTCCGGTGCCTTTAAATTTGCCATTTTATACAGAGCTTAAAGGGGGCTGAGATCTATTGTTCCAACAATATATTTCTGTAATTTTGCGGAAGGGATCCCCCCAAAAATCCATTAGACGGTGTTAGAAATCGGGTCTCTAGTTGGCAGAGGTATACACCTTTGTCCAAATAGGGATCACAATCCTAGTCAGGGTAAGTCACACACAATCCAAATTATCCTGTGCCCACCCCCTTGTAGCTTGGCACTGAACATTCAGGCTTAACTTAAAAGGCAATGTGTAAAGTATTTGTGCAATAATTCATGCAATAACACAATGAGAACACCACAAAAAGGACACCACACAGGTTTAGAAAAATATAAGATATTTATCTGATTAAGATAAGGTCAAATGATCAAAATTTGAGAATCACAAGTGGAAATATCACTTTTGTAATGATAAGAAGAGTCTCTGGTTCTTAAAAGCAACATTTGTCTCCTGCAAGCACAAAGTAACTGCTTTGCGTAATAATTACACGCACGGGGGCCACAGAGGAGGAGATGAGTGGAAAAAGATAGGTGTGCGTTGGATTTCCGGGTGCACACAGCCAATGCGTCGATTCTTTTCCACGTGCCAAAGGCTTTACATGGAATTCTGGCATGCAGGCTTGAATCTTATTTTGCAATGTGGAGTCTTTTGACACCCAGGGGTGATGCATGGCAATCCTAGGGGTGCTGGGTGAAGTCACAGGTGCTGTGTCGATCCGGTGGGCGAAGCGTTGGAGTTTTTCCACATGGCAGGCACTGCGTCGATTCCTCATGCAGGAAGACGGGCTACGTCTAATTTCTGGTCACAATGCTGGCACTGCATTGATCTCCACTCTGGGAGCTGGGCTGTGTCATTCTGGTTCAGCGATGCAGTGATTTCCTCACTGCTGGTCAGGCTGGGCATCAATTCCAGCAGGCTGTGCATCAGTTTTCGCTGCACAAGGAGTTTCTTTGCAGAGATGAAGTCTTTTTGGCCCTGAGACTTCAGGAAACAGGAGGCAAGCTCAATCCAAGCCCTTGGGGAACACTTCTCAGCAGAGTCGGAGGCAAGCTAGGCAGCAGGGCAACAGCAAAGGCAGCAGTCCTTTACAACAAAGCAGTCCAGGTGAGTCCTTTCGGCAGCCAGGCAGCTTCTCTTTGCAGGTTCTGGTGCAGAGTGCCTGTCCCAAGAAGTGTCTAGTTTGGTAGGATCAGGGACCCAGTTTATATACCCAGAAGTGCCTTTGAAGACGGGGAGACTTCAAAGAGTGGTTTTGAAGTGCATAAGGTCCCCTTTCAGTGCAACCCTGTCTGCCAGGGTCCAGTAGGGGGTTTGGTACTCCTTTGTGTGAGGGCAGGCCACTGTCCTTTGAAATGTAAGTGTCAGGCCCTTCACCCTTCCAGCCCAGGAAGACCCATTCAGTATGCAGATGTGTGCAGGTGTGACTGAGCATCCTGTGTTTGTGGTTGTCTGGGTGAAATGCACAAGGGAGCTGTCAACCAGCCCAGCCCAGATATGGATTGGAGACAGGTTGTAAGGCACAGAAGTATTTAAGTGCAAAGAAATGTTCACTTTCTAAAAGTAGCATTTCTAAAATAGTAATATAAAATCCAACCTCACCAGTCAGCAGGATTTTGTATTATTATTCTGGCCATGCTAAATATGACCAGTTTACTCATTTTTAATCAGAATTTACCATTCAAATAGTTTATGAGGGTAGCCTTAATGTTAGCCTATGAAAGAAGCAGGGGCCATATGTACGAACACTTTTTCCCATAACACAGAATGGGTAAAAACCTTTGCTACATCTGGCCCCAGGCCTCACTGCAGTGGAAAACAAATTTAGGAGTTTTCTACTACCAGGACATATAAACACACAGATGTATGTCTTGCCTTTTACCCACACAGCACACTGCCCTCTGGGCTACCTAGGGCCTAGATCGGGGGTGACTAATAAGTAGAAAAAGGGGAGTTTAAGGCTTGGCAACTACTTTTAAATGCCAAGTCGAAGTGGCAGTGAAACTACACACACAGGCCCTGCAATGGCAGACCTGAGACATGATTAAGGGGCTACTTATGTGGGTGGCACAACCAGTGCTACAGGCCCACTAGTAGCATTCAATCTAAAGGTCCAGAGCACCTGTAGTGCACTTTACTAGGGACTTACAAGTAGATCAAATATTCCATTTGGGTAAGAATCAATAATCCCATGTTTTAAGGGATAGAGCATATGCACTTTAGCACTGGATAGCAGTGGTAAACTGTGAAGAGCCCTAAAACCAGCAAAAACAGTGTCAAAAAGTGGAGGGAGGCAGGCAAAAAGTTGGGGGTGACCACCCTAAGGCTATTAGTTCGAACAAACGGCCTATCAAGTTATTTGCAAGGCAGAGGGCCAACAAAGGGTAGACATTTTAAAAACTTTAGCCGTTAAATGGAACCAACACCTCGGTGTCCTAGCTACTCCCGAGGATTTGAAGCGTACTAATCTTTGATCTCATACTGTCTTGAACATTTCCTGGGTAATAATCATCAGTTCAAATTTATCTACGGTTTCTATTACACTTCTTACCGGGTTTGGGCTATGTATCTGAGTGGCGATTCCCTTTGTGTATTTTTTGTCATTTCCTGTCCCACCGGATAGTCCCACTTACAAGTTTGGTTCCTGTTAGACTTTTCATCCTTGGCGTGGTCTCCCTTAACTTTTTGCTTCTGTTCCCCAGGTTGTTGATGTGTGCTGGACTCTGATTTTACTGTTTTTGTTACTCTGGGCACTTTGCCACTGCTAACCAGTGCTAAAGTGCAAGTGCTCTTTTACAAAATGTGTATGTAATTGGCTTATCCATGATTGGCATATTTGATTTATTAGTAAGTCCCACTTGCCAGGCCTAAGCCTTCCCTTTTCTTACATGTCAGACACCCCTAAGGTAGTCCCTAGGTAGCCCCCAGGGCAGGGTGCAGTATATGGTTAAGGTAGGACACATAGGCCCTCATTACAACATTGGCGGTAAAAGCCGCTTACCGCCGTGCAGAAGACCGCCAACACACCGCCGCGGCAGCGGAATTCTGCCACTGTCATTATGACCCACAGCTAGGAATCTGCCAAAATTTAGACACCCACAGTCCGCTACACCAAAGGTCAGTGATAAACTGGCGAATACAAAACCTCCGCCGTCACGCCAGCAGAAATACGCTCACACTATCACAACCCACGAATCCACGTGGCGGTCTTTCAACCGCGGTATTAAATTGGCTCAAAATACACACACATTTACAAAACACTACCACATTGGACAATTACAAATACACCCACCTGATACACATACACACACCACTACCACACACCCAATACAATATAAAACACACACCCACATCACCCACAAACCCCTACAACCAAAATCCCGAAAGAAGGCCAGAGAGAGACACTACAAACTACAACCAAGCATCCACAGTCACACAATACCATCACCCACATACCTTCGACCCACCTCATACAACACACCACTAAATATCACCCCACACATCACAACACACACCACCCCACACATCACCCACACCACCCCATGGCACGGCAAGCTATTCGGATCACAGGTGCAGCACATCTCCATTGCTAGGAAGATGGAGCTATGGCGAAGAATAGTGGATAGGCTCAACGCAGTGGGACAGCACCCAAGAAATGGGGATGACATCAGGAAGAGGTGGAATGACCTACAGGGGAAGGTACGTTCCGTGGTATCAAGAAACCACCTTGCGGTTCAGAGGACTGGCGGCGGACCCCCGCCTCCTCCCCCACAACTAACAACATGGGAGGAGCAAGTCTTGGCTATTCTGCATCCTGAGGGCCTCGCAGGAGTAGATAGAGGAATGGACTCTGGTAAGGCAATTCTTTACTACTATATCCCCCACCCTACCTGCATGCCATCACATACCCCCACCTTTGCCCTCACCCCCATCACTCCAACTCCTCACAAATGTCCCAATATCACAAACCACACATCCCAATGCCAAGCCCTGCATGCAACAACAAAGCATGGACATCCATCACCAAAGCATGGCCACTGCACATACCCATACACCCCCCTAAACCATCATCACACAAGGTCCCACACAGGAATACACGCACTGGGGTACACGGTGACCCACCCATGGCACACCATGGCACACAGAGATGCAATAATCATGCTTTTATAACCCTGCAGAACCCCTACCCAACGTCACCGCACAGGAGGGTCCAGACATACCACCAACAAAAGAGGCCCACAGCGATGACAGCAGCTCTGTCCAACTGGATCTAGATGACCAGCCCGGCCCATCTGGGACCTCGGGACAGTTGGTTCCCCTGACACAGTCACAGGCCACCACAGAGCTTCCCCCCTCTGGAAACACCAGCACAGCACCCACCCAGCGGGCCCATACCTCTGTCCCCAGGACACGTCAATCAGCAGTGTGTCCACCACTACAGGGAACCCAGGCTAACCCACCACCCCAACAACAACAGGGACCTGGGGGCAGTGGCAGTGGGCACACAGTCCAGGGGACAGAGGCCCAGGGAAACAGGGGAACTAGGAGGCCCTCTCCAACATCATGGCAGCCTTCCACCATTCCCAGGAGACGATGACAACAGTACTGGCCAAGTTTCAGGAGACTCAGCGGCTGCAGGAGGAACAGTATTTGGGCTTCAGGGAGGAGCTCAGATCCATCAATTCCACCCTGGGCACCATCGTAGGGGTGCTCAAGGATGTCCTCAACACCAGGAGGGACACTGTGGCACAACAAAGGGCCCCTGAAACTAGCATGGACGATGAACTGCCCTCCACCTCCGCCGGCGCTAGTGGACAGGAGGCACCACCACAGGACCACCACACCAGCACCCCACCCCCTGCAGAGGGAGCACCACCCTGCAAAGGGTCCCTGAGACCCAGGACAAAGGCAGAGAACAATGCCAAGACCCCCGCCAAGAAATGAGACCACCCTGAATGTCATCCTATTGTCCCACCTTGTCACCCTGCGCATCCTCAATCTGCCCCAGCTCTACTTCCTATGCCCCTTTGGACAATGCACCTGTGAGACTAATAGACTGGACTCGGCCATGGACATTCCTCCACCATCACCCCTGACCATTTTACAACCCCCTCCACTATTTAACACTTAAATAAACACCCTGAAAGCACAAAACAATCTGGATTCTGTCTGTGATTTTGAAATGTTGTATTAGCAATTACAGTGACAAAATGCTCTTTCAATTGTAATGTCAACATACCTATGTCACACAACTCTAGTCCATGAGGAAACAGAGCAGATGTCACACAGTGGGACCCACAGCTGTGAAATTGTAAGGGAAAGTGACAACTCAGTGACCATACACTGGGTGAAAAGGACAGACAGTAGAGAGGTAGTAGTGTTAAAGTACATGTAGTAGGCAGGTTTGTATTCTTACCTGTGTCTCACTGGAAGTATTGCAAAATCACTGAGTCCCTGTTGTCAACGTCCTCTTCTTCTGCTTTCTCGTCTTCACTGTCCACAGGATCCACAGCTGCCACAACACCTCCATCTGGACCATCCTCCTGCAGAAAAGGCACCTGTCGTCGCAAAGCTAAGTTGTGAAGCATACAGCAGGCCACGATAATCTGGCACACCTTCTTTGGTGAGTAGAATAGGGAACCACCTGTCATATGGAGGCACCTGAACCTGGCCTTCAGAAGGCCGAAGGTCCGCTCTATAATCCTCCTAGTTCGCCCATGGGCCTCACTGTAGCGTTCCTCTGCCCTTGTCCTGGGATTCCTCACTGGGGTCAGTAGCCATGACAGGATGGGGTAACCAGAGTCACCTGCAAATAGCAAGGGACAACTGTTAGACACACACTAACCTGTAGGGATGTCCCCAGACCCAGACAACTATTCCCAATGATTTGGTTCCAGGTGCTCACCTAATAGCCACACACTGTGCCTCTGGGGATGCTGCTATTCCGCAGGATGTAAGCGTCATGCACTGAGCCAGGGAATTTGGCATTAACATGGGAGATGTACTGGTCGGCCAAACATGCCATCTGCACATTCATCGAATGGTAACTCTTCCGGTTTCTGTACACCTGTTCACTCCTGCGGGGAGGGACCAAGGCCACATGTGTCCCATCAATGGCACCTATGATGTTGGGGATATGTCCAAGGGCATAGAAGTCACCTTTCACTGTAGGCAAATCCTCCACCTGAGGGAACACAATGTAGCTCTGCATGTGTTTCAGCAGGGCAGACAACACTCTGGACAACACATTGGAAAACATAGGCTGGGACATCCCTGATGCTATGGCCACTGTAGTTTGAAATGACCCACTTGCAAGGAAATGGAGTACTGACAGCACCTGCACTTGAGGGGGGATTCCTGTGGGATGGCGGATAGCTGACATCAGGACTGGCTCCAACTGGGCTCACAGTTCCAGGATTGTGGCACAATCAAGCCTGTAGGTGATGATTACATGTCTTTCCTCCATTGTCGACAGGTCCACCAGCGGTCTGTACACCGGAGGATGCCACCATCTCCTCACATGTCCAAGCGGAAGGTGCCTATGAAGGACAACAGCGAGCACAAAGTCAACCAACTCAGAGGTACGTAAACACAGCTTACTCAGAAAACCATTCATAACCCGAATTTTGCCTGTATGAGTGTTGAGCCAAGGCCTAGGTATGTTTGACGCAGTTATAAATCAAGCCATGTGGGCCCCTGAAATGGCAGCTGCCTGACCTGTAAAGTGGGACAATGGGATGTGAGGTAACTGTGCTGGCGTTGTACACCATCGCCTTAGGCGGTTGAAGACCGTGGCGCAATTCTGAATTCGTTAACATTGGACCCTATGGGTCCCAGGAGCCAATGACGATGTACACCGGCGGTGACGGTACACACCGCCACCGACGAGACCGCCATTTGCTATCTGTTCAATCACTTGATACCTGATCTTCGACAGGAGAGGACCTACATTGCAAGTGCTGCTGTGACCTCAGTCTGGAAGAGACAATGGCTCGTGCGTCTGGGGAAAGGGCCCCTGCCTTCACCACGGAGGAGTTGGAGAAACTTGTGGATGGGGTCCTCCCCCAGTACACGCTACTCTACGGTCCTCCAGACAAACAGGTAAGTACACTGGGAGCATGCTGTATGGGCAATGCCTGTGTGGAGTGTGGTGGATGAAAGAGAGGGGGGGGTGAATGAGGCGTGCATGAACCAATGGTGAGTGCATGTGCCACATGGCAAGGGTAGGGATGCGGGCCAATGACTGTGACGGTGCAATTGGTAATAACTTCTCTTTTTCCCCTGTACAATTCCTGTAGGTCAGCGCCCACCAGAAGAATGATATTTGGCGTGCCATCGCCAAGGACGTCCGGACCCTGGGGGTCTATCACAGACGGCGCACCCACTGCCGTAAAATATCGGAGGACATTCGCCGCTGGAGCAAGAAGACGGCGGAGGCCCAGCTGGGGATGGCCTCCCAACATGGGAGGGGTGCCCGTCACACCATGACCCCCCAGATGTTCAGGATCCTGGCGGTGGCGTACCTGGAGTTGGATGGGCGCTTGAGGGCATCACAGCAGCAACAAGGGGGTGAGTACACTCTCATTCTGCTGATTCAGCGCGCAGTGGAGATGTCTGGGTGGGGGAGGTGGGCTGTGGGTTTCCCTAGGCCAGGGCAAGTGTGCTAGTTAAGTCCCCTTTTTTAGGCAGACCCTGTGGCACCTTTCCCACCTGGGTACAGTGCCAACTACACCTAGTCTGGCTCCTGTGACATCCATGTGTGCAGATATCAGCCATAGCCTTGTAGGCCATTTACCAGGCATTGAATAGTGGACCCCAAGTGCGCGGCGTAATGCAGGGGGCTTCTGTGTCTGTCGTGTCAGCCAAAGGTAGCGGTAATATATGTACTCAACTTGTCTTTCTTCTGTCTCCACCCCCCCTTTTTGTGGTCTCCCTGTACATGTGTGCATTAGCATCATCAGGCGGAGGAGCAGTGGCACTGGAGCAGGAGGGAGCTGCATCCCACATGGCCCTGGAGGGCGACACTACGGACTCTGATTTCAGCAGTGGGACGGAGGGGGGCGAGGGGAGCTCCACGGCAGGGACAGGAGCTGACACCAGCTATACAGACTCGTCCTCTGATGGGAGCTCCCTTGTGGTGGTGGCCCCATCTGTGCCCCCTCATCTACAGGTACAGCCCCCACCCCCCACTCCAGCACCGCCCTCCCAGCAGCCCCTCACCCTTTGCCCCGTGCCCGCTCACCCAGGAGGGTGGGCATCTCCTTCACCCCAGGCACCTCAGCCCCTGCCCTAGTCACCCCGGCTGCCCTCAGTGAGGAGGCCATTGACCTCCTCAGGTCCCTTAATGTTGGGCAGTCTACCATTTTTAATTCCATCCAGGGTGTAGAGAGACAGTTGCAACAAACCAATGCATTCCTGAAGGGCATTCATTATGGTCAGGCAGCCCTTCAGCGAGCTTTTCAGACTCTGGCCTCAGCATTGATGGCAGCCATTGTCCCTGTCTCTAGCCTCCCCCTCCAACTTCCTCCACCCAGACCCAAACCCCTGTACCTCAGCCAACCCCAAGCACACCATCAGACCAGCATGCACACATCTCAGCACACAAGGGAAGCCCATGCAAACATAAGCACCACACATCCCACAGGTACTCATGCAAACATCACACTCATGCAGACATACCAACATCCACTGCCTCCACTGTGTCCCCCTCCTCCTCGTCTCCTTCCTCCCTCCCAGTCTCGTCTCCACTCACACATGCATGCACTACATCTACAGCCACTACGTACATCTCCAGCACACCCAATACCACACCCCGCTCACGTGCAGTCACCACCCCCTCTACCATTCACACATCCCCTGTGTCCTCTCCCAGTGTGTCTGTGACACCACCTCCCAAGGTACACAAATGCAGGCACACACCCACCCAACAGCCATCCACCTCACGACAGCCTCCAGCGCATGCACCTTCACCCAAAGTCACCAAACGTACACCTCCTATAACCACAACCTCTTCCTCCACTCCCAAACCCCCTCCAGCTACCCGTCCCAGTGTTCCTAAGAAACTTTTCTTGGCCACCCTTGACCTCTTTCCCTCACCTCCCCCACCCCGTCAGTCTCCTAGGGCCCGACTCTCCAGGTCCTAACCTAGCACCTCAGCCACAACATCTACGGGACCAGTAGTGCCTGTAGTCACCGGAATCTGGAGTGCACCGGGCAGCAGGGCAGCCAGTGTGGCACGGAGCCACAGCACAGACAGTCCCCCACCTGTGAAGCATCAAAAGTTGGCCAGTGCCCTGCGGGAGAGGGGGAAGACTCCAGCCACCAAAGCCGCCCCCAGGGCACAGGTGGGAGTGTGGAGTCAGCTGCGACACCTTCCAAGGTGGGGAAGGGGCACAAGAAACCCAGCAAGTCTGGAAAGATCACCACGACAGAGAAGACTGCCAGCTGCCCCGCTGGCCCAGACAGAACCGCCAGCATCAGCCTCGCTGGCCCAGAGAGGACCACCAGCATCAGCCCGCTGGTCCAGACAGAACCGTCAGCAGCCCCGCTGGCCCATAGAGGACCGCCAGCAGCAGCCCCGCTGGTCCAGAGAGGACCGCCAGCAGCAGCCCCGCTGGTCTAGAGAGTACCGCCAGCAGCCCCACTGGTCAAGACAGAACCGCCAGCTGCCCCGCTGGCCCAGAGAGGACCGCCAGCAGCAGCCCCGCTGCCTAGGAGGCAACCGCCAGCAGCCCCGCTGGGCCAGAGAGGACCGACGGCATCAGCCCCGCTGGTCCAGACAGAACTGCCAGCAGCCCCGCTTGCCCAGAGAGGACCGCCAGCAGAAGCCCCGCTGCCCAGGAGGCAACCGCCAGCAGCCCCGCTGGCCCAGAGAGGACCGCCAGCAGCAGCCCCGCTGCCCAGGAGGCAACCACCAGCAGCCCCGCTGGCCCAGACAGGACCGCCAGCAGCTGAACCGCTGCCCAAGACAGGACCGCCAAAAGCACCGCTGCCAAAGACAAGTCCGCCACAAGCACCGCAGGCCCATGAGTGCCAAATGCACTGACGCTACTGAGGCCGCCACGAGCAGGATGAAGCACTCTGGGCACCAAGCCCCCTCCAGAACCAGTGGAGTATCACATCCACTACCTCAGTCCTTGGCAGGATGAAGCACTCTGGGCACCAAGCCCCCTGCAGAACCAGTGGAGTATCACATCCACTACCTCAGTCCTTGGCAGGATGAAGCACTCTGGGCACCAAGCCCCCTCCAGAACCAGTGGAGAGTTACATCCACTACCTCTGTCCTTGACAGGATGAAGCACTCTGGGCACCAAGCCCCCTCCAGAACCAGTGGAGACTGTTATCCACTTGAGAGACTGTGGCTTTGCACTCCCCAGGATTGAACAGTGGGCAAACCACCCACTGTAGAGACTTGAGAGACTGTGGCTTTGCACTCCCCAGGATATAGCAGTGGGCAAACCACCCACTGTAGAGACTTGAGAGACTGTGGGTTTGCACTCCCCAGGATTGAACAGTGGGCAAACCACCCACTGTAGAGACTTGAGAGACTGTGGCTTTGCACTCCCCAGGATTGAACAGTGGGCAAACCACCCACTGTAGAGACTTGAGAGACTGTGGCTTTTCACTCCCCAGGATTGAACAGTGGGCATGTGCCCCCCCTCGTGGATTTGGCGTTGTGCACTCAACCGGCTGAGATGCCCCCCCTTTCCCTTCCCCCTTAGGTGCCTGTTTTATTTCTATCTGATGCCCCTGCAGTGTTCTCTCCGTCACATTCGGATATCTTGTGTGGGCCTCGCCCATGCAGTGTGGGCCCAGTGGTCCACGGACTTTAAGGGTGGAATACCCTGGACTAATATTCTTGGTGTATATATTTGTAAATAGTGTATGTATATTATTTGACTACTGAATTTTAATATATTACAATTGTTCAGCTAATTTCCTTTTGTCTTTGCATTCTTCCAGGGGGGTTGGGGATGTAACAGTAATGTATCATGCTGTATTGGTGTGTGTGTTGTAGTGGTTGAGGGTGGGGGTGGAGGTGTTGCGTTTGTGTGTGTCACTGTTTTTTTCCTCCCTCCTCCCCTGTGTCGTAGGTGCAGTACTCACTGTGGTCTTTGCCGCCAGCGTTCGTGCTCCTGGTAGAGGAGCAAGAAGATGAAGGCTGGTAAAATGTGGAGCTCTTGTTCCATGGCGTCCTGGTTCCTCGTGGGGTGTGCAGAGGTGAGCGTTTTCCCTTCAGAGTCCTGTTTCCGCCGTATTTTTGTTCTCGGTTAATCCGCCCTAGAAAAGGTGGCGGATTGCTAGGTTGTGATACTGTGGGCGGTACATTGTCTCCCACCTGTCTGTTGGCGGTGACCGCCGTGCTGTTTGTTTGTACCGCCATGGCGGTCAGAGTGTTAAAGTGGCTGTCTTTGTTGGCGGTTTCCGCCACGATCGTAATTCCATTTTTTTTCCGCCGGCCTGTTGGCGGTCTTACCGCCGCTTTAACACTGACCGCCAGGGTTGTAATGACCACCATAGTAATGTGTTTTATATGTCCTGACAGTGAAATATTGCTAAATTCGTTTTTCACTGTTGCAAGGCCTGCCCCTCTCATAGGTTAACATGGGGGCTACCTTTAAATCTGATTAAAGTGTAGATTCCCTTTGAGAGTGGATGGACATGTGGAGTTTTGGGGTCTCTGAGCTCACAATTTAAAAATACGTCTTTTAGTAAAGTTGATTTTGAGATTGTGTGTTTGAAAATGCCACTTTTAGAAGGTTGGCATTTTCTTGCTTATACCATTTCTGTGACTCTGCCTTTTTCTGGATTCCCTGTCTGGGTCAGTTTGACAGTTGGGCTGGTTGCACCTCACACTAGACAGTGGCACAAGGGAGCTGGGGTGTAGCCTCCATTTCCTGATGAACCATCTGTGCTAGCAGGGAGAGGAGGAGTGGCTACTCACACCTGAAAGGGCTGTACCTGCCCTCACACAATGCAGTCTCCAACCTCCCAGTGAGTGTCTGGGGCCTGGCCTGGGCAAGGCAGGATTTCACATTCAAAAGAGAGTTCACTTTGAAGTAGGCCTACTTCAAAGGAGAAATTGGGTATAAGAAGGGCACCCAAAACCACAGACTTTAGGAACACTTCTGGAAGCAAGAGGAACCTCTGCCTGAGAAAGAGCTGGAGAGCTGAGGAAGTAGAACTGCCCTGCCTGTGACTGTGCTTTGTCGAGCTATCCTGCAGTTGCTGCTTCTGCCAGAGTAAGAGGGCAAAGACTGTGCCTTCCATCTTGTAAAGAAACCTCCAAGGGCTTGATTTAGAGCTTGCCTCCTGTTGTTTGAAGTCTCAGGGACAGCAAAGACTTCTCTCTGCCAGCCCCTGGAGTCTCTGGAGAGACTCCTGCTCTGACAAGTGGTGCCCTATCCAGTCCCAGGGCCCCTGGAAGGAAAGCTGGTGTAAACTCAAGGAAATCGACTTTGGACGACTTCGGACCGATGCCGCTGCTGAATCCGGTGACGCCGCATGCACCCAACTCTGTGATCTTCGTTGGAACGCGATGACCTTCGCAGGACTGACATCGCTTCAGCCCCGCCGAAGTCCGCAACTCCGTGGAAGTCGCTGCACCACGTCGTGACCGACGCTGCTCGAAGTGCGCGGATTCAACTTTTCGCACAGACGCCGCGTTCCCCGACTTTGCGAATTGGCTTGTTTTAATTTCTTCACCAAGGTACTGTACCTGGGGATCTACGCAACTCTGTGTCCGGCGCCGCTGGTGTTGGATTGTTGGGAACGACTCCGTTACGATGCCATGTTAACACCTCATCGAAGCATTTTGTGTTTCTAAGCGCTATTTTTTTGTTTAATCTTTAAAAATGCATAACTTGCCTTGTGTATGTTGGATTTTTGTTGTTTTGGTCTTGTTTTGTTTAGATAAATATAATTTTTTTCTAAACCTGTGTTGTGACATTTTGTAGTGTTTTCATTAAGTTACTGTGTGTGTTAGTACAAATACTTTACACCTACCACTCTGAAGTTAAGCCTACTGCTCTGCCAAGTTACCAAAGGGGTAAGCTGGGGTTAGCTGAGGGTGATTCTCTTTTACCTTGACTAGAGTGAGGGTCCTTGCTTGAACAGGGGGTAACCTGACTGTCAACCAAAGACCCTATTTCTAACAGTTCCTTTATTACCAAGAGAAGTGTGAGTATACAGAACTTCTGCCTCAAGCATTTCCTGCGAGCAAAAGACACATATAGGAAAGATGGAGGAAGAGAAAAAAACGAAAAAAGAGTCACAAAGGGAGAAAGCAGAAAGCTGCAAGAGTGAGCTGAAGGCACAGGGAGTGGCTGAAAATGAATTAAAAAGGCACAAGATGGCTTCAGGATTTCGCTGCCTCATTATTCCGTGCTCGCAAATTTAAATGCAGCAGCCTCTAGTTTCAGAGGAGGGATTTGGGGCCCGTATGTTTATATTTACATATTAAGCACTGAGAACAGTAGAAAATGTTTATTGATGGCTTTGGGTATGTTGTGTTTTTGGACAACAAACTCTGTGACCAGAAGACACAGTAGATCAGCCATCAGGACAAATAATAAAAGAAATCATTTTCACCTACTCCTTTTTTGCCCTGCATAGTGTGAGAACACCATGAGCGAGCTACAAATAACCCCTTGCTGAATTCTAATTTTGGCCTACTTTTCAGAAATAAATAGCTTTCTATGATTCTCTTTTCCCCACTTACTGTAAGTAATTTGAAGTTGCAAAATAGTAAGTATTGACCAACATTAACATAATTCCCTAAACTGTGGTGAAAACATGTTTTGATTTTAGTATTCTCTGTATTTCTGTAAGTTGGGAAGAGAGCAATCGATGCACAGTAAACCGTTTGTTAATTACATTTTTAGAAAAAAAAACAGGTACGTTAAATGCCCTCACTCCTTTCTCATATTTCCGAAAAAATAGTTTTGTCACATTTTGGCTATTTTCTCAGATCATTTTAGGATACTCAGAAACCTTTAGAATTCCCACCATGTAGGAGTAAAATATTATAAATATTGCCTGGATATATTTTGTAGACACAACTTACCAAGGCTTAAGCACAAAATGCCCTAATATCAAAAGAGTGCTCTGCACTTGAGGTGAGAAGGATTAGTAGTTAAGGGGTTAAGGCATCATTGTTGCTTAACTTCGATATTTCACCTCACACCTCATAATATACTATAAAAACGTATTTTACTCTCTTCTTGGAGTTGTAATTTTTCAGAGTACAGATCTCAGAGCTTCTGCTTCTTCGAAAATGCTTTTCTAAGTCCGCAAAATCTTAGTTAAAGCCCACACTTCAGCTGTCCGTGTTGTGTTGGCCTCCTTACCAGTTATAACTTTCTATTTGTCTATACTCCTGTTAAGTTATGGGTAAATGAAATGGTTTGCTCTTTCTTTTGATGCTGTTAAGCCTCATTTAAGAAGTAATGGCGACCTTTTCAACATTAATTGGGTGCTGAGGGACGGAAATTGATACTCAAGCAACCATTCCCACTGGAATCAAATCTGGAACCTTGCCAATGCAGGATCAAAAGTAGCGGTGACATTTCAAAATGTCATCTAACAACTTTACTCTTTCGCTTCGATTACAGTAAAAATAGATGTGCGCATCCATGTTGCAAAAATAGTTGGGGTTTAAGGAAAACAAAAATCTAGGGGTTTAGCTTGGTCATTTAGATTTGTAGAGTGTGAAACAGAGATTTCTCAGCCATCACTGCCATTGCAATAGCAGTGAGAGAGTATAATGCACTTATAAATCAATATGTTTTCACACATGTACATTCAAAGTTGTAGATTTTTTATATGGGGTATTTAAAAGAGTTGGCCCCAGTCCAGAAGAACTGCAGAGCACTACACAACGCATTTTTCTATGTCAGCAGGAGCATCTAAAACTCTAGGTGCAGTACATAGGGCAGATTCTGCATGTAGTCTGTGTTTCAAACCAGACCACAAAAAAGACAGAACATGAAGAGAAGGTATCTGATAAAACGATTTGTGTGTGTGTAATTAAACTACTCTCCTTGTTCATATCGATTTTTTTGTCACTTCCTGTGAGCCCGAAGCATCTCATGGAAAATAAACTGTACATTTTTGGAGAAGGAGTCCTGTCATGCTTAGTACCTATGAAATTGTAATGATATATCCTCTCATATTTAACTATAACCATTTTGAAAATGCCACTTTTAGAAAGTTGTCATGTTCCTGCTCTTAACTCTGTATGTCTGCAGCCTGTCTCCAACAAACGTCCGAGTTTGGTGACAGCTGGTTTTCTGCATTCCCTCTAGACAGCCTCGCACAAAAGAAGGGTAGGTGTGACTGCGTGGTCATCTGCATTTTGACATGCCATCCTGGGCAGGATGGAGAGAGGAGCTGACACCTACACCTGAATAGGCAGTGTCCTGCTCCTCCACAAAGGCCTGCTTAACCCCCTATAGTGAGTCTGGAGCCAGGGCAGCAGGGAGGGCCTCTGTGGTCTCTGAGGACCCCTCCTTGTAGTCACCCCCTTCAAATGCACAACTAGGTGTAAAAACTGGACATCTGACCCTACCAAATCAATACAGTTCTGGAGTCTGTGGATACTTTGCCAGGAAGAAGAACTGCTGTGCTGCTGAAGGACTGCTACACTGCTGGATTGCTGTGCTGGGAGAATTGCTTTTCTGCTGTGCTGACCTTCCTGCTGCCCGCTGCCCTCTTTCAGAGTTACTCCAAGGGCTGGTCGTTTGCCTCCTGTTCTAAAGTCTCAGGGACATTAAGGATTTCAGCAACTCTACAATAGCAACTGGACTCTGCCAACTGTGAGCCCTCCCTGACAAGTGGTGCCATTTAAGTTCTGGGCCTTTGGAAGTGGGTTTCCTTGTGCTGAACTAGAAAGTCCCATGCGTTGTTGCAGTTGAACCCATTGGAACCAATGCATTTCCTTCAACACTGCTGCATCGCTGCTTGAGGATTTTGCATTGCCAGCTGTGCAGCTTGATGATGACGTGTATTCATTGCCAAAGGACTAACCGACGACGCATCCTGACTGTGTAGCTCAGAACCAGTGCATTGTCTGTGCATCATCTCCTCTGCTCCTTGTATCAGGTCTTGACCCATCCTCCATTCAAAGGTACTTTTTCAGTGGGACAAGGTTGGTCCCTGCATCTGACCCATACTCTATTGTGGTCGGCTTGACTTTTCAGATTTGGCCTTGTCTGGCTCTACCAGATAGCCACAGTTAGGATTTTATTCTTCTATGCAGTATTTTTGCAGATAAAAATTCGTATCTGGACTTCTACTTTTTGGATTTGTGTACTTTTGGTCTTGTTTTACTCATAACAATATAATCTATTCTTATAACGTGGCTGGGAGTCTTTTTGTGGTGTTTTCCCTGTGTTAGTGTTTTAAGTATTGCAAAAACACTTTACACATTTCCTCCTAAATTCAGCCTGCCTGCTCTGTGCCAAACTACCTGAGGGTGAGCACTGGTTAATTTATGGTGTATTATCGACTTACCCTGGATTGTGGTTCCTACTTTGACAGGGTGCATACACACTGCCAACTAGAGACACAATTTCTAACATCATGGCTTTACATTTATTTTATTTATGTCTTTAAATTATTTCATGTGGCATATACTTATGATAAACATCTTATAGAGAAAAAAAACACAAAACAATGCCAATTTCATGTACTGTTCTGTCAAAAAGAAAACAACAATCAAATAATAAAAACACACTAAATAGGAAATGACTGAGGTAACAAAGATAGAATAAATATAATTTAGAGCTTTTTTTTGTAAGGTTCAATTACTGACTGAGACTAGTTTCTGTCGGGAAAGATATCCATGCATTAAGTGCTACTGCAGAGAATACTTATTTAGCCTGTTTAAACCAGTGAAATCAAGCCTCGTCAGTCATTGAACATCCTATCTGTGGGTGGTAAGTGATCCTCCCTGAGATGCACAAGCTTTCCAACACATACATCAATTAGAATGACCTTCTGTGTAACAACACATCTTTAAAAGAAATTAGTAGTCCTAAGGCAACCAATAAAAGTATTGCAACATAGGAGTTAAGTTCTTCAAAAGGTGCCAGTGAAAAGACCCACAACTGATCGTAAAATTACCTTGAGCAGTGACTAAAAGGGTGCTAGAATAGCACTTTCAGAATAAACAAGACATCTAAAAGGTAAAAATAAGACCCAAAGAAATTCCAGTGACTTAACTGGGGAAACAAGAGAAAGGAGGGTATCTAAAACAGTTAAACAAGAAACTAACCTCAGGATAAAATAAAAAGTTCAGTTTAAAGGGTGATATCTTATATAGGACTCCTATACTCCAGCGTCATTTTGACGCACAAGAGGAGGCGGGCCTTAAAAAATGGCGCACAGCTTGATGTGTGCTGTTTTTTAACCCCTGGGTCAGGGCAGGTGTTAAGGGACCTGTGGGCTCACTTCCATGGTCTCTGACCATTGGAAGCTGTCCAGAGGTGCCCTTTCCTGCCCCCAGGGACACCCCCTGGCACCCTCGCCCACCCCTGGAGGACACCCATGGTTGGGGGGACCCATCCCAGGTAAGTACAGGTAAGTTGAGGTAAGTATTATTATTTATTTTTTTTAAGTGGCATGGGGGGGCCTAATTTGGGCCCCCCTACATGCCACTGTGCCCAATGTCCAAGCCCAGGGGACTTCCATTGGGCAAGGGGGCATGACTCCTGTCTTTGCTAGGACAGGAGTCATTTGAATGGGGGTTGTGCGTCAAAAATGGCACAAGTCCGGTTTGAGCCATGAGTTTTGACTCAAACCTGACTTACACCATTTTTTGACGCACAACCCCCATTTTCACCTACGCCGGCGCTGCCTGGTTTGAATCCTTTTTTTTTACTCAGACCAGTCCGCATCGCCGGCTAATGTCAATCCTTAAATAAGACGCCCGCATGGCGCGTAGGAATGGCGTTAGACGGCGGTAAATTTTTTTACGCAAACCAGCGCTGGCACTGGTTTGCGTCAAAAAGTATAAATATGGGCCTTGTTTCTTGATTACAGCAAGACAGTCCTTTAAATGGTGGAAATAGTTCTAGGGTGAACCCTAACATATATACTAGTGCCATTCGCATTATCTTTGATATTCATGCATGTTGTTGACACCATTTTGACCATGTTGACCATGCTGATACTAGAAGCAGGATTTTCTTTTTTCAAAATAAAGAAAAAGCTCCCATCACCATAGAAGCCCTCTGCAATGGTTAGTGGGAGCCCTTAGCTGTGTTACTGCCCCTTAAAGCCAGGGTTTTCCTGGTGGTGACAGACAGTAAAAACTCAACTTTAATTCAGCCTATCTAAATTAGATGGGCTGAACTAGAGGTATGACTCTGATGGCACCTAATATGTAAGACTGTCAGAGGGTTTTCATCACAGTGGATAAGGAGTATTCTCTGCCATAATTAAACCTAAGATCTGTCAGCATCTAAATTTGGTGGGAGGACCATTGACTTGGATGTTGCGATGAGTATCTATAAAGCCAAGATATAAATTGGACCATAAGTTTGTTCTGAGTGGTGATAGTCATTGTTCAGTTTCCATTGTAAATGCATTGTTTGATTCTCCTAAGCATTTTGACCTTGTGGATGGCTATGTACCAAATGTGGCAATCTCTTTGGACAGTCTGCTGAGGTCCGCCATACAAATTTTGTGCAAATTAGTGTAGAGGCAAAAAGTTAAGGGAGTGAAAAAGATGCGTTTTGATGTTTTGTTACCCCTAGGTCATTTTGCTCATGCCTACAACCAAAACAACTCTACAGATTCTACCAGAGAACGAGTTTGAATGTCTCTTCTTTTTTATTCTGATTGCAACTTTTACTTTGAAAAAGAAAATTCTACAGCATCGGGAAGACTCAGCAATAAGTCACTTAACCCAGACCAGATGTGGGGAGGACCCAGGGTAGTGGGAAAAGAAAAAAGAATAACAACAGTCAACATTCTACGTAGCAAAAACAGACAATCATTTTGTTTTGAGGCACAATGAATGGTTGAAATATGACTTTGAAAGAGAGCCAAAAACACCAAAACACACAGGGACTCACACACATAGTCATTCACAAATATTCTCACACCAACATTAAATCACATACCCTCTCCATATACAAAGAGGCACACTCAGACACAGAGGCACATGCAGAGGAGCATTTTTGCAATGCACCATTAGCACTCATACATGTTTACACACTTGTAGATGCTAGGCAGATATTGGGACTTTCTTTAACAATGTCATTGACACAGATAAGTACTCCTGCACATGTTAGTGCAAACTAACACTTGAAGGCACAAAGAAAGGCACATATTTGCACACTGTTAGAAACGGGTTATTGGTTAATAGAGGTATGAACCCTGGTCAATCAGAAACTCCAGTCCTAGTCAGGGTAAGTGCCAGAAAAACCCTAAGTTAAGATGTGATCACCTTTTGGTAGCTTGGCACCGAGATGTCAAGCTTAACTTAGAAGCAATGTGTAAAATATTTGTGCAATGCTTCAAACAGTAAAACAGTGAAAACACCACACAAAAAGATTCCACAACAGGTTAGAAAAATAACTCTGATTTCAATAAATAACATAAGATTAAAATGACAAAAATCCAACAAGTGGAACTTGAGTTATGAATTTTTAAAGATTAGAACTGTGAAATAGTGCTTTGAAGAAAGAAGTGCCAATCAAGGAAATCTGGTTGCATCGGACCTGGACAAAGTCAACTGTTCAGGCCAACAGCGATGATGGATAGGCCATCTACAGGGATACAGTTAGGCCTACTGAACCAATGTGTGCCAGTTCTGCAGTGTCGTGAGGCTACTGTGGGAGTTCCTATTTTGTCGATGTCAAGGATTCAGTGTTGAGGATGCATAAGTCAGTTGAGGTGATGCATCAGTCCCAATGAGCACAGAGGCTGTGATGCGGAGTTTTGACATCAACAATGAGCCTGTTTTCGATGGGAACGTGAGGACATTGCACTAAGAAAAGGATTGCAGTGGCGTTTCCGAAAGTCGATGTGCCAGTCCCAAGATGTGAGGTACAGCAGTGATTTGAGTCTGATTGCATCGGTTCCGACCCACTCAGTAGTGGTGATGCAATGGTCCTGTTCCTTGCAACAGTGGGGATGAGTTGATTCTGCACCAGCATCAGAAGATTAATCAGTTCCACTGGAACATACACTTTAATTCCACTTCCAAGGGCCCAGGACTTGGACAGCAACACTTAGCAGGGCAGACTCACAAATGACAAAGTCTAGGTGAAGGAGCAGGGTGGTTGGAAGACTTTGAGGCCCCTGAGACTATAGATCAGAAGGCCAGCCAACTAGCCCTTGGAGTCACTCTGGGTTCAAATGATGCTGGTCCAGTTCTTCTCACCCAGGCAAGGGAACAACAGACAGCAGGGCAGCTCAGAAGGCAGGAGTCCATAAAGCAGCAGTACAGCAGAGTGGCAGTAGTTCAGCAGCACAGCAGTGCTTTCTCCTGCAGAGTAGTCATAGGTCCAGAAGTTTACTCAGTTAGTGGTGTCAAAGGTTCAGTACTAAGACCCAGTAAGGCCTTTGAAGTGCAGCAGTCTTCAAAGTCAGGTATTTGAAGTGCATAGAGGTCCTGATCCTCCTGCCCTAGCTCCAGTCTCACTATAGGGGGTTATGTAGTCCATTATGTGGGGACAGGACACAGCCTATTCAGATGTAAATGAGTCTGTCCCCAGCTTCTCCCTGCCATCCTCCCAGGATGGCCCATCAAGTCACACATAAGCTTCCATTGCGTGTGGCTGTCTAGGGAGAAAACACAAATCCCAGCTGTCACCCATCACAGACTGATGATCAGACACAGGCAGTAGCCACCAAATTACTAAAGTCAGAAAATGACAACTTTCTAAAAGTAGCAATTTCTGAATTGCAATTTAAAATCTGACTTCATCATAAGTTGTGATTTTAAATTGTGATTTCAGAGACACCAAACTCCACAAGTTTACCTCTTCCAGATTGCAAATCACACTTATAAGAGGTGATAATGTAATCCCAGTGTTATCCTGTAGGAGAGATAGGCCTTGCTTTAGTGAAAAATTACTTTGGGAGTTTTTCACTATCAGGACATGAGGAAAGAAAAAGTACATGTCCTGTTTTTCAAATACATTGCATCTGGCCATCTGAGTGGTCCAGGGCCTATCTTAGGGGGGAACATTTATATATAAAGGGAAGATTCGGGACTGGCAACACACAGGCTCTGCAATGGTAGGCCTGGGACATGGCTAAAGGGCTACTTAAGTGGATGGCACAATAAGGGCTGCAGGCCCACAAGTAGCATTTAATTTGCAGACTATTGGAACATGTAGTGCACTGTAATAGGGACCTAGGAGTAAACTAACCTAATGGCAGTTGGGGATAAGCCAATATCACCATGATTAAGGGAGAGAGCACAAGCACTTTAACACTGGATAGCAGAGGTGAAGTGACCAGTGTCTTAATCCAGCAAAAACTAGGTCAGAAAGTGGAGGAGGTAAGCAAAAAGTTGGAGGGAAGACCACCCTAAGGCTGTTAGGTCTTACACTTATCATCTGTGCATCATGTGTGTACTTACTGAAGGCTTTTTCCAAACAATTAAAAGCCAACTTCACAATTTTGTGTTTATTACTGTGAACAAAATGTTTTTTTTTTAATTAGTCGTTTGTGTTCAACATTGCGCCTTCTTCTTCTCTACTTGGCCCAGACGCAAAATGCAGTATTATACAGCGTAGACATAAACAGTAAGTTGAATATTACAATAAAACAAATGCTCATCAATGTTGCTGCATAGTAAGCAATCACAATTCTCAAGGAAGGAAGTATGCTTCTTGGATCAGTAGCAAAAAAATAAACCGAGTCATGTTACAATGAGAAATGGATTTGATTGGAGCTTGCATGGAAGTAAAAGAGTAATATTATTAAATCTGTTCAGAGTCTAGTGGTGCTGAATATAAAAGTGCACCACCTTGGCATAGGCCCCCTTCTCCATTAATTTGACACACTTTTCTTACCTCAATATCTTTTCAATTCTCACAATCATGACATCTCTCTTTCCTCATTATTTCTACTTAGTGCTATCACTTGGACTCCTTCCCTTTCTGTTGTCATAAACCTCCCTTCTTTTAACTCTCTTAGTTTCTCTCTTTGAGTTCGACACTCAGCTGTTTGTACTGCCTGATTTTCAATTGCTTTCTCTCTCTCACATTCACTTTTGTATCCGTATTTCGAAAAGCCTGAGACAATCTGTCCAACAAAGTATTTTTTAGTAAATGAATGTCTGCATTTATTGATCAGTTCTTATAGCCATCTTTCTGTGGAAATGTCTTCGCACTACCCCTGTCTTTGCTTCTGGAACTATCAGAAACAGTATTTCTCTGGCTTTCCGACTCTGTAGCTCTGTCTTCTTTAGTCTCCTTTGATCTTTCTCCAGCCTTTGGCATCTCTGTCACTCAATCCTTTACTCCCCCACTCACTTTCTGTTCATTGGAATTTCTTTTGATCTCTGTTTTTCTCTTGTGATACTGTTTCCTTTCCATATTTACCTCCATTGCACAATCTATTTCCTATGTGTCAATCCCTTTTTCTAACTGTCATCAGATATATCTCTTTGTGTCTTCAACTTTTTCTTTGGTTATCACTGCAATATATTCCATTTAACCATATATTCTTGTCTTATTTTGTAACATTCTAACATTCCAACTCTCATTCTCAATATCCTCAACATTTCCTCTTTGTATCACATGAATGCTAGACTCTGTGCAATATGGAATTTAAAAAAAACACGCATAAGGAAAAAGAAAAAAATAAGTCGTTATAAACTGTAAACCTTAAAACTATTGAAACTTATACATGAATCATCATGGCAAAACATATGAAAGTTAGATTGAGAAATAAAGTTAATTATGTAGTAGTGTAAATAATTACATTTTACCAGCTCAATTACAAAAAGAAATTAAAATGCAAAAAACAATAATAAAATGGAGGCAGCAGCCTCTAAGAAGATATTCAACAGAAAAAAAAGAGGAAAACACAAGAAAAAATAAAGACAGAAGCATAACCACAAGCTCAATACAATGAGGAATAATGAAGAAGTACATGACACAAACTTACTAGTGAGGAGTAAAAAGAAATCAAAATCGCCAGGAGACAACCATGATGGGATGCCAGAACAACAAACAGTAACAGAAAGAAAGAAGAAAAGCAGGAGACAACAGTCATTAATTGGTCATTCAAATTTCAAATTTAGGACTAAAATTCAACAAATGAAGGTCAAGCTACTCAAGTTAAGAGAAGTGAAGAACCCACACAGATGCAAAAAGAAAATGGGGCGTAAAGGACAGCAACTGAAACAAAAGTGGTAACTAGAATGAATAGTTAAAGAAGCTTTTGTAACAAACAAAAAGAAAGATGTTCATAATGATGAACAGAATGAAAGCATTGTCACGGTCTTAATAAAGGACAAGGAAAGCAATAAGAGAAGAAGCAAAAACTCGTGGTCTTACTTTTGGAGTAAAATGGAAACATACCTCTAATAATGGAACATTATGAAAACGAAACTTATAGAGATGGATGCAGTCTGTATGCTGTTGCTGTAGACGATCAACAAGAAAGTTCGTTCTTGTGGAAAAAAATGTGGAAGCTCAAACAATGATGACTCCAGGATGTCCCTGGAAACCGGTGTATCAATGCAAATGTTTTGCGTTGTGCAATGTGAGATTAAAAGTATTTAAAACATTTTTTAAAAGAATACAGATTGAAAAACATCAAACATAAAAATCACACTTTGCAGAGATTAGACCACAGCAAAGAAAATTGCAGGGTCATTCACTAGCATGTTTATTTGACGGAATGTGTGGCAGCACATTCCATAATATCCAAATAACTTCTGTTCATCAGAAACACATATGTTTTTGGCGTCTTAACTGTACCCTGCAAAGAGTCCAGTCCCATTTCTTGAACAACGAAATGAAACACTCATAAATGGAAGTATTGTTAATATAGAAATGTTGTGTATTTTGATAGGCTGCAAGCCAATGAAAACGCATTATGGAACTCAGAACAGAAGACGCAGAATATTATAGTGCTCGTTCAGTTGAGCCCAAGTCTCAAAATCTCATTGTTAATGTAAAAATAAAAGTGCAGCAAAGTCCACATATGCCGTGTATGTTGTAATCTATCACGGTACAAAAACAAACCAAAAATAGATCTCATAAAAAGATGCAAAATAAAGAGAATAGTCAGTGGTTTGAATTAGTATTGTAATATGTAGCAAAAGATAGGTTTAATACAAGGGACTTGGAAGTATTATGGAGCTACTGTATGAGAAAATTAAAGGACAGTAGTAGGCCTGCAAGAGTTATCCTAAATAGAATGTACATTCTGCCAAAGAGATTATAGAACTGAGGGGTATATTTTCAAATGTAATGCAAAACAATGCAAAATCTTTTTGCAGCTAGACTAAATAGTTGCTCCCACATCCTTCTGAGCAACGATAGCAACTACCTTTGACCAGGGGCATTCAAACAACCATGACCTTTATTTTTAGGCCAGGCTTGTCTGAACACTTCTTTTCCCTTAATAGGAAGTTCCTTAAGTATCATAGTCAGAATGTCAAGCATGTGGTCACAGTACAGTTTTGTTTTTTCAAGCAAATTCATAAATAAGAAAGGTATTTGCTCTAAATAATTAAGTGATTTTAGCGAACTGAACATATTTCCAAGGTAGATGGAATGGCATGTTCACATTCAGAGAAGGATACCTCACCTTATTTAAGGCAGAGTCTGAGGATGAGAAATTTCTAGGAGTGCTACAGATTCGAAACGTAGGTATTTTCGTAGTTGGTGGAGTCTCGACTACAAAAGAAGGTGGGTCATTTGCTACACTAGCAATGTCAGAAAGTGACTTGAATTGATGTTCAATTCGATTCAGTAAACGTTATTCGGAAATCTTTATAAAATCCATAAAAGTATACAAATACATTAAAAACAATAATTTAAATGATATAGACCTACGGAGTCGAGCAATAGACCTTAAAAAGCCCAACATGAAAAATCCAAGAACAAGTGTGCGTTAACCAACATCATGACAGTATTTATTTAAAAGTAGAGTTAAAAAAACGTTTTCTGCACCTGTTATAAAATCTACAAAAAAACATAAACTGCAACAAAGATTGGCTGGATAAATCATCACACAGGCAGGGCTTCAGATAATATCATGTACAAACCCCAGGGGAAAACAAAGCATATATTGCACAGTGCCAGACCTAAAATGAAAAAGCATGGAACGCTCCAAGCGCGTAAGGGGTGCCTGATATAATCAGTCGAACAGTTTATTTCTCTCAGACACAGATATTGGTCCACACTTGGGTTTCTCACCCATGTCCCTAAGACACCTTAATTCCTCATGATCATAAAGGACTTTAGCTACTGCTTTCTTATTTACACCTGAGCATAAGGATGGGTCAGTAAACAAAGATTGCATTCCTATTTTAGTATGCTCGCCTTTTACAAACACAAGCCAAGGAATATGCAACCCATTATCCAGAGACAAGCAATCCAGTATTACCTCTCTAATCAGAACAACCTCTGAATTATGCCACATGGGAAGCCATACCATAATTGCCCAAACTCTTTTCAGATCTGCAATATATTGAAGCCCCAGTTCACTATGGTAAATAAAATGGGAAGCACAAATAGGAAAAGATAAAAGCCTCCTGCAAATTATATTCTCTTTTCGCTGTATGGCCAAGCAGTTAGCAATCCTCCATTCCTCAGCTCCATACATAGCTATAGAGACACACTGGGAGCTGTATATTTCTAACGATGGGGCCGCAAAGCCCCCGCCCTTAGGCTGAGAAAGACTACAAAAGTAACCCATTGGCTGAAGAAAATTTGATAGCACGCTAAGCAATATTAGATGACCATGAACCCTGGGCAGAAAAAGTAACACCTGGGTAAGAAAAATTATTAATGCTACTCAGATGTGGTTTACAAAATGACATACTGGACAGGGAAGAGCACTGAGGGCCACAAGCCATAATATGGGATTTACTAAAATTGGTTTGAAGATCCAAAGAGGTCATAAAGTCAACAAACACATTAACAAGGTGCCACAAAGCCCAGAAGTACATGCAAAGAGCACAGTGCCATTGGCGTACAATAATGTGGGAAGTGGCTTACCATGTAAAATTGAGACATCAGGGGTAGCCTGTGTCACAAATGGATGTAGATCTTTAATGTAAAGAATAAACAAAAGAGGAGCCAAAATACATCCCTTCATCACTCCTCAATAAATCTGAATGTCCCCAGACACATGACCCTGCATATTGATACAGACATGCGCCCTCATATCCTTGTGCAAATATGCAAGGAAATGAACTAGGACTATGTCCAGACCTTTCATCACAAGTCGGTGCCACAGTTTGGCACGATTCACACAGTCAAATGCAGATGAGAGGACCATAAATGCCAAGAGGAACGGCCATGGTTTTACAACTATGTGTTTGCCTATGACCAAATTAAGAATGAGACATTTCTCAATGGTTCCAATTTCAATCTTAAACCCATATTGAGAGCGGTGCAGGACAGACTCCTCCGAGGCCCAAACCTTAATCCTGTTATAAATGATATGCCCTAATATCCTAACAGTTTTATCAATTAATGATATTGGCCGATAACAGGCCAGCGAGAAGCGATCACCGTTCTTAAAGAAAAAAATGGGTACAATTGTTCAAGTACCCCAGCTAACACGAAAGGAACAATAAGATAAGTTATCAAAAACATTAGTAAGTAACTGTGCCCAAAGAAGAATGTTACATTTAATAAGATCAATGGATACCCCATCAGGGCCGGAAGCCTTTCCACCCACGCTTTGATTATGAGCCTCCTCAACTTCTTCTAAAGTTACCTGAACACTAGCTACCAGATCATAATCTATAGAAAAAGAATCAGGGGTAGGGGAACTGCATAAATAAAACCAAAATGCTCATCCAAAGCAATTGCAACAATGTAACATGAAGTAGTGGTGGGTGGCTCATTGATGTGCTTAACATCAGAAACAGCAGCCAATAACAGTGCATTATTACCCTTATTAGAAGTCTGTTAAAACTTACTACTGGGTGGGCACAAGCTCTTGCCTGCACTTATGTGTAATCAATTTGTATTGCTTGCGCCAGAAGATCACTAAAACTGGGTCCCTTGGATTGGTACCGAGTGCCGACTCAAGGGCCCAGTTACCACCAGAACATTCATTGTTAAACCATCTTAGGTTGTCAGCCAAGGGCTTAACTGGTTTCAAAAGAAACTTCCTGACTCCAGTGCAGAAACTGGAAAAAGCTTCAACCACTCGTTGAACTGAGGATTCTTGTGCTAGGCAGACATTAAGCAACTCAAAGTTACCTTTAACAACCTCATTCAAGGTTTAGACAGGATCTGTCAATCTCCAAGTCAATCTTAAGTTGTCAGTGCTAGGTTTCAAACAACGTGCTCCAACATCCTGCCTATACTTCCCCTCAAAACGCACTTGCAATACGGCCTTGATCAGGTTATGGTCACTGTAACTAGACTGGATAACACTGCCATGTCTAATTAGATCCTCCAGGCTACGGGTGAAAAATACATGATCTATAGTTGACAGCCTACCATGCACCTTGAATGTGGGAACATTACTATCAAATGGGACTCTGAAAGCCAGCGCATTAACCATGTACAAGTGATGAGGAAAGAAACAAACTTAGCACTGCAAGGGTCTCAGTCAGGGTAGGGTTCCAACAAAAAATCTTCATGGTGGATCAGCAAGTGCACATTAAAGTCACCTGCCAAACAAAGATACAACATGTGCCAAGAAGAAACCACATCTTCAACCAGGTCAGCAATAAATTTAAACAAAGGAAGAAATCTAGGATTAGGAATGATGTTAAAATCATTGTTATAAAAACAATGTAATTACTGTGACTTGAAAACTACTGTCACTACAGTTCACAATAGTAATAGTGCCATCTAATAGAGTGCTAAACCAAATTGCCAACCAGCCTGAGGCCCGCCCACTATGTGAGGGAGATGCAGGGGCACTAAAGAAATGAAAGCCATTTACCGCTAGGGACGTTGTATCTCAGGTTTCTTGTAACATAATTATATCATAACCCTGTACAAAGGATATCCAATCTGTCAGGGCAATCCTTAATCCAAGACCAGCCACATTCCAGCTTAGAATTCCAAGAGAATCAATATCTCTTCTAATAGAATTGTTAATAATTTGTTCAAGGTCCCAAGGAATGACATTATCCACTATAATGGCTGGGGCCAAATTAAATACATCGGATGAAGGCTGCCCCACTGCCCCTTGCTCAACATCCACCTCTTTAGGGGGGCACAACTAGCGAGAACATCCAAAGACTCCCAACCCTCAAGCTGCACTGGGACAATAAGGAGCGGGCGTTTACTAAGCCAATTTACCTGCTCCAGGTCACACAGGACCGAAAGCATATTGGAACAGGGAGTGCACCCTTGTACTTGTATTCAAGAGATGGGCTTTGTTAGACCTGACAGCTTTAGGGTGGCCATCTCCCAACGTTTTGCCTGCCTTTTTCTACTTTTCTGACACTGAGTTTGCTGTTTGTAAGCCTCTGCACACTTTAGCACTGCTAATTAGTGCAAAAGGGCAGATGCTCTCTCCCTTATACATGGTAACATTGGTTTACCCCCAATTGGTATAGTTGATTTACTTATAAGGCCCTAATAATGTACACACAAGTGGCCAGGGCCTGCAGTGGCAGGTCGGAGCCATGGTTACAGGGCTACTAATGTGGGTGGCACAGCCATTGCTGCATGCCCATTAGTAGCATTTGGTTTACAGGTCCTAGGCACCTCTAGTGCACTTTACTAGGGACTTACTAGTAAATCAAATATGTCTATCATGAAAAGCCAATTACATATACATTTTATATAGGAACACTTTCACTTTAGCACTGAATAACAGTAGTAACGTGCCCAGAGTAACAAAAACAGCAAAAACAGAGTCCAGCACACATCAACAACCTGGGAAACAGGCAAAAGGTTAGGGGAGACCACGCCAAGGATGCCAAGTCTAACACCAAGCCTTAAACTCCCTTTTTTCCACATATAGGTCACCCCTAAGGTAAGCCCTAGGTAACCCATAGGACAGGGTGCTATGTAGGTAAAAGGCATGACATGCACATATGTGTTTTATATGTCCTGGTAGTGGGAAACTCCTAAATTCGTGTTCCACTACTGCAAGGCCTGCTCCTCATATACTTTTTGAGTGGTAGATTCTGATCTGAAAGGGGTAATCAGGTCATATTTAGTATGGCCAGAATGTTAATAGAAAACCCTGCTTATTAGTGAGGTGGGATTTAATATTACTGTCTTAGAAATGCCACTTTTAGAAAGTGAGCATTTCTCTGCACTTCAAACCATCTGTGCCTTACAGCCTGTCTCCAATCAATGTATGGTCTGAGCTGGCTGAGAGCTCCCTTGTGTATTATACCTAGACTACCACAAACACAGGACACTCAGTCACATCTGCATTCATCTGCATACTGACCTGACACATTTCAAAGGCCAGAGGCCTGCTCTCACATAATAGACTGATAAAACCCCACTGGGACCATGGCAGACAGGACTATACTGAAAGGGGAACTTCGGCATTTCGGGTATATAAACTGGGTCTCTCACCCCACCAACTCAGACACTTCTGGACCTACACCTGCACCCTGCCAGAGGAGCTGCCTGGCTGCCAAAAGGACTCATCTGGACTACTTTGCTGTGAAGGACTTCTGCCCATTTATTACCCTGCTGCCCTGCTGGCCTTTGACTTTGCTGGAAGGACTCTGCCTTCCCGCAAAAGTGCTCTCCAAGGGCTTGGATTGAGCTTGCCTCCTGTTTCTAAAGTCTAAGGGCCAACAAAGACATAATTGCCTCAAGAAATTCTTTGTGCATCAGAAATCAACGCAATGCCTGCCAAAAATGATGTGAAGCCTGCCTTAAGACTGAGAAATCGCCTCACAGCTGATCGGAACAACGCAACCTGACGCTGCACCTACCGGATCGACGCAGTGCCCATACCTTCTTCCAGCATGTCAAGGATTTTCATGCATCGTCCCTGGGTGTCAAAATATCCCTGCATCGCAGTGAGGAACCAAGACTGCACACCAAAAAATGATGCAGACCACTTGCAGCGTAGAAAGAAGCAATGCATTATCTGTGCTGTGTCAGAAAATCTGACGCCACACCTTATTTTTCCCTGCATCTCCTCCTCTGCGTTCTCCGTGCATCGTTATTTTTGATGCATACCAGGTACTGTGTGTAACAAAGAGACAACTGTTTATTTTTAAGGTTTGAGATTCTTTTAAATATTTTAAAAGTGATATTTCAACTTGTGCTTATTGGATCTTTAGTTTTGATCTTATTTTAATCAGATCAATCTTAGCTATTTTTCTAAACCTGTGTGGTGTATTTTTGTGGTGTTTTCACTGTGTTACAGTATGATTTATTGCACAAATACTTTATACATTGCCTTCTACGTTAAGCCTGACTGCTCAGTGCCAAGCTAATAGAGGGTGGGCACAGGATAATTTGTATTGTGTGTGACTTACCCTGGCTAGGATTGTGGTCTCTTCTTGGACAAGGGGTGAATACCTCTGCCAACTAGAAACAGCATTTATAACAGGGATGACATGTAGCAAGTGGCTGTCTGTAGAAATATCACAGAGGGAGAGTAACAACTTCAGTTCCAGTTAAATTGGAAGATTATTTATTGGTTAGCATTGCCCAGACATAAGCAGGTCTTTGAAAATTTACAACAATACAGTCCCCCTTAATGTTTTTAGCAGAGTGACCAAGCCAACCTACTCGTCTCACCATGGTTATTTCATTAGGTCTCCAGGCACTAAAACGTCTATGCACATGTAACCATTGGGTGACCTTGTTCCTAAGTTGTTCCCATGACACCTGCTGATCAGGTGTAAGTGGTGATACCCCTGCCAGAATTAAAACGTAGAGGGAGTATGTGGACAGAAGACCTACATTTATTTCAGAAGCGGAAGCTATATGAAAGTCCTTAGGTATGGTAATTAAATCTGATAGAATGGAATTACAAGCTTTATTTAGCTGCCTATTCACACTGGTAGATGCCCCAACCTGCCCCTCTGTTTTTGCTATTGGAAAGGTGCCCATTACTATCCATATTAGACACATATACACCACCATTGCTACGCTGAGGAACTGTCAGATTAGCGTTACTCTCATGCTGCTGCTCGACTACTGGCAGAGTGTTAGATCTACCACTGGGCTCCACTGCAAGGATGCAGTTAGAATTAATAAATAACCAACCTTCAAGGTGATCCAAATGCTCCATTAGTGGTTTGAGTCTCTCATCAAGAAAATTGCTAACTCTCACACTCAATAGCTCGACTAATGACTTATCTGAGGACAAGGTCTCATTAGTCTGAGATGCCACAGTCTGCTTTAACGGGCCAAAATTCAAACAAGAGTCACTTGATATACTTGCTGGAGGCTGGACCCAGGAAAATAAATATTTCTTATTTGGCAGAGATTGTGAAGGCTTCTTATACTTCCCCATCACAGATTTGCCCAGCACCCATTTATGCTTCCTAACAGCAGGAGGAACTTACTGCTGTACAAGGTGTGTATTACCCAGTCTGGTAGCAGATTCAACATCATTGTTCAATTTGGAGTCAATCAAATTATCCCCAGGCATATAAGAAAAATTAGAGTATTCATTGTTGCTGCATTAACATCCATAATCAGAGTTACAAGTGTAGCTGGGCTGAATGTTTGATTTGTTCCACATTTTGTCCTTCATTTATTTTGTTTGCTTTTGTTGCTCCAATTGCAATAGGTATGCCCAGACGTAGGTCCCGGGCTCACTATGCCACTGGATTCAAATTAGCCTGGCTGATGAGGGGTGATACCCCAGAACCAGTCTGAGGATGCTTGTTTACGGCCCAGGGAGGACCTGAACAGGCAGTTCAGGCTAGGGTCTGTCCAAGGGGAACAGGCTCAAGACTGATTTGCATGTGGCTGGGTGCAGACTGGGTTGTTGTGGTAAGCAAAAGAATGAATCAAACCCATATCTGTTACTGGGGGTGAATGTTTGATTTCTTATGCATTCTGGCCATCATTTGGTTTGTTTGCTTTTGTCACCCAAAAGAAAAACATGCCATCCATGGCTATCTGATTGCGCTACACTGGGTCAAATTCAAAAGTTCAGACCAACCGTGATGGAGCACAGGTTGGATACAATCCCAGTTTATTCCCACTGAAGGTTCACCTTCTCCGGTTTTGTGCCAAGAGTTCCGTTTGCATTGGAGAGGGTCATGGGAGTAAGAAGAGGGTCACAGGCAGTTGTGGGCATGGTGCAAAAAGTAGGTCAGGCATTGCAGGTGGGCAGGCTGGAGCTTTGTGTTCATAGTCCCCTCCAGGCTATTGATGCTCCTGTGTGAAGACATGACTGGCAGCAGCTCACTCTGATTTTTGGTGCAAGCGGCACAGGCTTGATGTTGACTGCTGATGCTGCGAAGAGCCCAAAAGCTTGATAAAGAGCCTGTGAGCCACACCGAGGATCTAGGTCCTGAAAGGTATCTCTTAGGATTAGGAACTTGCTGCAGCTGGGCTCAGGAGCTCATTACAGATTCTTTTATGTCCTTAAGGCACGGATCAGGGGACCAGCAGACTAGCCCTTGGAGTCATTCTGGGTTACAGGTTCAAGATGAAGTTGCAGGTCCATTTCTTATTCAACAGAGCATCAGGCATTAGGTCAACTCAGCAGAGCAGCAGTTTCTTTAGATCAGCAGTCCAACAGAGTGGCAGTCCTTGTAGCAGCACAACAGTCCTTCTTCCAGGCAGAGTATCCACATGTACAGAAGTGTAGTGAAGTATTGGCATCTGAGGTGGTGCCTACAGCCCTTGGTGACCTGGTTCGATAAGCTGGCGGTAAGCTTTTAGACAGTGCCTTTGAAGTACATGGAATTTCGTGCCTCCTCTGGCTCCAAGCTGACTGAAGTGACAACGCAGGGTTTTTAGGCCCTTTGTGTGAAGGCAGGGCACAGGTTATTCAGCTGTAAGTGGGATTCTGTCCTGTTCTGTCCCCTATCCTGTCAGTAGATGGCCCCTTCTGGTACCCCTAATCCCTCAAATAGGTGATTGTCTAAGAGAAATTCAAAAAGTCTGATTATCAGTTACACTGTAGACCCAAGACAGGCTACAGGCAAATACGGGCTAAGGACAGGTAAATGCCAACTTTATAAAAGTGGCATTTTTGAAAATGTAATAAAAATCCAACTTTGCTATTATCGAGGATTCATCATTATAATTTTATAGACACCAAACATGACATAGCCACCAGCTCCCAATTGGAAATTACAGCATATTAAATGTAAACACCAATGCTATCCTGTGGAAGGGGTAGGCTTCACAGTAGAGAAAAATGAATTTAGAAGATTTTTACAATCAGGGCATGTAAAACTTAAAAGGACACGTTCACACCTTTAATTACACAGCACCCTGTCTTATGGGAACCGAGGGCCTAGGGTGGCTTATATATAATAAAAGTGGAGTTAAAGGCTTGGCAAGGGGGTTTTAGTGTCAAATCGACTTAGCAGTTTAGAACTGCATTCAGGTCGTAAAGGCAGGCCTGTGACAATAAGTGCTGAAGGTCCACTGGAAGCATTGAATTTGCAGGCCCTGGATATATTATATACTACTCTGCACAGGATTTACAAATACATTAAATATGCCAATTAGGTATAAGCCAATTTAACATTTTTTTAGGGGAGATAGCAGAAGCACTTTAGCACTGGTTAGCAGTGCACATAGCCCTAAGGCCAACAAAATTAAGTTCAGCAAAATGGAGGAAGAGAGGCAACAGGTTTAGGGAAAGACTATTGTTGGAAAGTGGATTATTGGTAAGGGCAGGTAAGTACTTACACTTAGCAATAGGCCACTAACCCCCAGTAGACTCATTTAGGTCTCAATAAATTAACCCCAGCTCAACCCTTGGTACCTTGACAGCGGGCAACAAAGCTTAACTTAGGAGACAAAGGCCCTCATTTCGATCCTGGTGGTCGGTGATAAAGTGGTGGTAAAACTGACAACAGGCTGGTGGTAAGTACCGCCAAATTATGACCATGGCGGTGATATCTCCGATAGACGGCCAATGTACCACACCGACCGCCAGGGCGGAAACAACAGCCACCACAGCGATAGCGGGCTACAGCCAGACAGAAGTCAATGTTCCGCCGACTATACTTAGACCCTCGAAAGCATCACCTTTTCTGGGGTTGTACCAACGACATCAAGAGCATGGTGGAAACTGAGCTCAGAAGGGAAAGGACTCACCATTGGAGACACAGGGAAGAACTGAGCTGCCATGGAACCTGAACTGCATGTCTTCCCGATGATCTTCTATGTTCTGCTCCACCACAAAAACCAACACCGGTAAAGACGAGGACGGTGAGTACAGCCGCATAGCACACAAAGGGAGGGAGGGAAATGAGAGTGACACACACACGCAGAACACACCCCATTCACACACACACACCATACACACAACCAGATGCATTATAAAAACAATTTTACCCCGTCACTCGGCTGAATGATGCAAGGACAAAACAATTTCTCAAAAGTGAACATAATGAGATCAACACAGAATGAAAAATAAGTTAGACAAGATAATAGATATATACATATGTACAGACAAAGGGACACATTCCAGTCCACAATGTTCGTAGGCCTCATGGCCACATGCCAAAGTTCAAGGCCACACATGTCACCTGCTTCAACATGGAGAGAACACAGCAGGGGCATCAGTTGGTAAATAGGGAGGCACCTCAGGGGGACAGGGACGGGGGCACCTCAGCCGTGAGATGTAACAAGACCACTGGTTCTCGACGGGGCAACATGCCCTGTGCTTGATCCTGGGGAGTGATGGGCCACAGTCTCTGAGGTGGGTGTCATACCCACTGGTTCTTGAGGGGGCGACATGCCCAGAGCTTGATCCTGGGGTGTGATGGTCCACTAGCTCTCAGGTGGGTGTCATACCCACTGGTTCTGGAGTGGGCAACATGCCCTGTGCTTGATCCTGGGGAGTGATGGGCCACAGTCACTCAGATGGGTGTCATACCCACTGGTTCTGGAGGGGTGCAACATGCCCTATGCATGGTCCTTGGGAGTGATGGGCAACAGTCTCTCAGGGGGTGTCATACCTACTGGCTTTGGAGGGGGCAGGCCGCACAGCAGCCCATGGAGGCAGGATTACATACCGTCTGCTGGTGGTGATGGCTGCACAGTGGTGGTGCTGTTGGTGGAGGGAGGATCCTGCCCATCACCTGTAACCTCGGATGGCTGCACAGCGGTGGTGCTGCTGGTGGGGGGAGGCTCCTGCCCATCCCCTGCGACCTCAAACGGCTGCACAGTGGTGGTGCTGCTGGTGGGGGAAGGCTCCTGCCCATCCCCTGCCACCTTGGATGGCTGCACACCATGGTTGGTGGTGGGGGCTCCATCACATTCCTGGCCCAGGCTCCTTGTTCTTCCTGCCTGCTGGTGCAGGCTTGTTTCCCTTCTTGCCTGTTGGTGCAGACTCCTTGGTCTTCCTGGCTGCTGGGGCAGGCTCCTTTCCCTTCTTGCCTGCTGGTGCAGGCTCCTTGGTCTTCCTACCTGCTGGTGCAGGTTCCTTTCCCTTTAGCCTGCCTGATGCAGGCTACTTCCCCTTCAGGACATGTGGCCTGAACCCCTTCCCCCCACAAGTGGGTGTGGTGACAACTGGGCCCATGGACTGTGTGGCTGAGGTACTTGGCTGGGTTCTTCCTACCCTGCCCATACGTGCAGGGTGGGGGGAAGGGTAGTTGAAGAGGTCAGTGGTGGATAGGATAATTTTTTAGGGACATTGGGTTGGGAAGTGGAAGAAGGAATGGGAATGGAGGATGAGGGAGTGGTTGATGGAGATGTCTGTCTGCTGCTTTTGGTTACAGGTGCATGGGCTGTGTGCTGTTGTGAGGTGGATGGCTGTTGGGTGTCTGAGTGCTTGCATTTGTGTACTTTAGGAAGGAGGACTGACACAGGGGGAGAGGACACATGGGATGTGTGCATGGCTATTGTGGAGGTGTCTGCTAGTGAGGTGTGTGTTCTGCTTGGTGTGGTGATCCTGGTAGTGGATGATGATGTTTTGCATGCAGGTGTGAGTGTGGACGGAACTGGGTGGGAGGTGGTGGAGGAGGGGGAGACAGTGGAAATAGTGGATCTTGTTTAGTCTGCAACTGGATGGTGTTTGTATGAGTGCCTGCTGGATGAAGTGTGGTGCTTGGGTTTGCCTGTGACACCCTTGGGTGTTGTCTTGTGTGCATGCTTGTCTGCCTGTGTGCTTGGGATGGGTTGGGGTTGAGCAGAATGGGACTGGGAAGTGGAAGTTGGAGGCGGGACTGTAAAAACAGGGACAATGGCTGCCATCAGAGAGGAGGCGTGAGCCTGAATCGATCTCTGTTTGGCCGCCAATCCAGTGTGAATGCCCTCCAGGAATGTATTAGATTGTTGCATCTGGGCTGCCAGCCCCTGGATGGCACTCACAATTGTTTACTGCCCTACAGAGATGGATCTCAGGAGGTCATTAGCCTCCTCACTCAGGGCAGCAGGGCTAACTGGGGCAGGGCCTGAGGTGCCTGGGGTGAAGGAGATGCCCACTGATCAATGGCTGCACCAACACCACCGTTGGCAAACACAGCACCCTCTCACACAAGGAACGGGCCTATGCAATATGCCATTGCATTGCCAGAGAAATAGTTAGCGGCGAAGGCATGGGGAGGGGCGAAACACCACCAAATGCAGCACACCTGGGACCCACACAGCCCTGTCCCGTAGGGGATGCCTACGAGCTAAGTTGCAAGATTTTCCCTTCTGAACCCTAACCAACAGGGGACATATGCTGCAATGTCAGGCCTGGCCTAGGGGCACCCACTGACACACATCCACCACACGGACACCACCCTACCATGCGTAAGTTATAATGATGGGCACTGTACTCACTCCTTTGTGGCTGCTGCGAAAGCCTCAAGCTGCCATCCAGCTAAGGATAGGCCACCGCCAGTATGTGGGCCATCAGGTGGGGTCAGGGTTCGATGGCACCCTTTCCACGTTAGGAAGCCGACCCAGCTGTGACTCCACCATCTTCTGTGCCCAGCATCTCAGTTCCTCTCACCGTTTGCAACAGTGGGTGCTCCGCCTGCCATAGACCCCCACGGTCCTCACGTCCTTGGCGATGGCATGCTATATACCCTGCATTTGATGGGCGCTGACCGGCAGAGGCAATGCCCGAAGGGAAATAGATTTAGACAAACAGTCCTGCCTGTTAAACATATGGCCCATCATACCCGTTTCCATCACCATTTACACACTCATGGCCCAGCACACAATCTGTATGTCTCCCGGAGGACATCCACCCCCCTTACACAAGGCCTTCACACACACCACTACATGCATTCATGCCACATGCATTGTGCCCACGGTGTACTCACCTGTTGGTCTGGAGGCCCATACAGCAGTCATACTGGGGTAGGACCCCATCCACCAGTCTCTCCACCTCCTCTGAAGTGAAGGCTGGGGCCCTTTCCCCGGTCACATGGGCCATGGTAGTTTCCAGACACAGGTCACAGCAGCACATGCAGTGTAGGTAATCTCCTGTGGAAGATCAGGTAGCAAGTGAGGAATCAAATAGAAAATGGCGGTCACGCCCGCAGTGGTGCATACCGTAACCACCGGTGTAGATCACCATTGTCCACTGTACCCAATAGGGCCCAATTATATCCAATGAGGAGTTGCACAGCAGTTCCCGACTGCTTCCCGCAAAGGAGCACAACATCAGTGGAATTACCTCACTTCCACCTGTCCCTCCATACAGGAGAGGCGGACTCTATTTCAGGGTGGGGCAGGCCCTTGAAAAATGCTGCGTCACTGGTGATATTAGGACATACTAGACAAATCACACTGACTGTAGGAAAGTACCATCTTGCCTGGCATGTTACCCACGTTTTTTACTGGTATGTATGTTTGTTTTTGCCTGTGTCACTGGGATCCTGCTAGCCATGACCCAAGTGCTCATAAAGTGTGCCCTGTATGTGTTCCCTGTGTGGTGCCTAACTGTATCACTGAGGTTCTGCTAACCAGAAGCTCAGTGTTTATGCTCTCTCTGCTTTTAAAATTGTCACTGCAGGCTAGTGATGAATCTTATCAATTCTGATTTGGCACACTAGACCACCCTTATAATTCCCTAGTATATGGTACCTAGGTGCCACCCATAATGAGCTCAGACAAACCCTTACACAGGCCTGCCATAGCAGCCTGCGTGAAATAACGCTCACGTTATTTCACAGCCATTTTCACTGCACTTAAGTAATTTATAAGTCACCTATATGTCTAACCTTAACTTGCTGAAGGTTTGGTGCAAAGTTACTAAGTGCGAGGGCACCTATGCACTAGCAAAGATGCCCCTACATAGTTCAGGGCCATTTCCCAGGACTTTGTGAGTGTGAAGCCGCCATTGCAGGCGTGCACTACATATAGGTCAATACCTATATGTAGCTTCACAATGGTAACTCCGAATATGGCCATGTAACATGCCTAAGATCATGGAATTGTCCCCCGATTCCAAATCTGGTATTGGGGAGCCAATTCCATGCATCCTGGGTGCTCCACTATGGACCACCAGTCCTGCTAAACCAGCTCTCTGAGGCTTGCACTGCAGCTACAGCTGCTGCCACCTCACAGACAGGGTTATGCCCCCCTGGGGTCTGGGCAGCCCAGTCCGAGGAAGGCAGAACAAAGCATTTACTCTGAGAGCAGGGTGTTATACCCTCTCAATTTGGAAATAGATGTTACAAGCTGGGGAGAGGTAGCCGCTCCCAGCCTCTGGAAATGCTTTGAAGGCCACAGAAGGTGCCCTCCTTGCATAAACCAGTCTACACTGTTTCAGGGACCCCTTGTCCCCTGCTCTGGCATGAAATCGGACAAAGAAAGGAGAGTGACCACTCCCCTGTCCATCACCACCCCAGGGGTTGTGCCCAGAGCTCCTACAGTGTGTCCCAGACTTCAGCCATCTTGCTTTGCAAGGTGTGGGGGCACTCTGGAGGGCTCTGAGTGACCAGTACCAGTAGGTGACATCAGAGACCCCTCCTGATAGGTCCTTACCTGATAATGTAGCCAATCCCCCTCTCAGGGCTATTTAGGGTCTCTCCTGTGGGTTCTCTTCAGGTTCTACTTGCAAGTTTCCAGCAGGAATCCTCTGCACCTACTACATCATCCTCTGACCTCGGATCAACCGCAGCCTGCTCCAGGAACCGCTGTAACAGCAAAAAAGTATCCAAGAAGTTGCAACTTCAGCTCCAGCCATCCATTGCAACAGTTTCCATGGTGTACCCGCTCTGGGGACTCCCTGTCTTCTTCCTGCACCCAAAGGACCGAAGAAATCTCCCGTGGGGTGACAGAACCACTCCCCTGCTCCAGCAGGCACCTTCTAAGATGCCGACCGGTACCCTTGGACTCCTCTCACAGCGAAGAGCATGCTCCTAAGGACACAGAGGTTGGACCCCATCAACATAGACTGTCCTGAGGTCCTGCTGACGCAATTTGGATGAGGTAAGACCTTGCCTTCCCTGAGAGCAATGGTACCCCTCTGCACCACTTCCTCTTAACCTCCTAAGGCCTCTCTGCACTATTTGCAGAATTCTTTTGTGCACAACCTGGCCCAGGTCCCCAGCACTCCATCCTGTGTTGTGAGTTGACATACCGCTGTGTGAGACCCTTCCTTTTAGTGCTGCACCAACCATGTTTTGCACCTCATTTGTCCCCGTGTCCTGGGACTCCCATGGGTGCTGTCTGGCATCCTGAGAGCTCTCTAAAGTGCTGAGAGACCCCTCATCCTCCTCACAGATTTGAGGCCCCCAGGTCCCTCCTGGGTCCAGCCAGCGCCATTATGACGCAAAACCCAACTTTGTTGTAACCAAAGCTTGTTGGCGACTTCGAACACAAAATCACATCTTCATCCATCTTCATCCATCTTCACATCGTGGGACATCCTTTGCATCATGCAGGAACCCGCTGGCATCTTCCTAGGGTGCATTCCTGCAGTCTTCGTCCAACCAGGGACTCTTCTTTTGCACCGTCATCTGGGTTGGCAGGGCCTCCTGTCCTCCTGTCCTTCCTGGGAATTCTTTCGACTTCTGGACTTCTGGACTTGGTCCCCTTCTTTTGCGGGTCTTCAGGTGCAGGAATCAAGCAGTTGTTGTTTGCAGACTTGGTTGGTTACTTCAATAATCCATATCAAGAGCTGTAGAGTGTCATAAAGAAACTTGCAGTACTTTACTCCTGCATTTCTGGGCGCTGTGGTGGGGTAATTTACTTACCTTTTCTGTATTCTTACTCTCCCAGCAATTCTGCATACACTACACTTGTCTAGGGGGAATTTGTGATTCACATTCCACTTTCTTAGTCTACAGTTTGTGTTGCCCCTAAACCTATTTTCTCCCATTTCATTCTATAGCATTTCCTATTGTTTGCACTATCCTATGTCTAATTATTTACCTTATTTTGGTGTCTAGTGTATATTTTGTGTATAATACTTACCTCCAGAAGGAGTGTTGCCTCTAAGATATTTTTGGTACTGTGTCACCCAAATAAACTACCTTTATTTTTGGTAACACTGAGTATTGTCTTTACTTGTGTATAAGTACTGTGTGACTTTAAGTTGTATTGCATGAGCTTTGCATGTCTCCTAGTTCAGCCTATGCTGCTCTTCTATAGCCTAAGCTGCTAGAACATTACTACTTCACTAATAAGGGATAACTGGACCTGGTAGAAGGTGTATGTGCCCAAGGTGCCCACTACAAACCATGCCAGCCTCCTACATTCAGCAGCCATGATAGGTTGGTATAACCAGAGTCACCTGAAATATTGAGGGACAACATTTAGCCACACACTATCCGATATATCCCACACCATACCCATACACCAACCAATACTTGGTGGGGACCATGGCTCACCTATTAGCCACACCCTGTTCCTCTGTTGTTGGGCCATCACATTTGGGATGCTGCTATTCCTCAGGACAAAGGCATCATGCACCGTCCCAGGATACTTAGGGCCTGATTACAACTTTGGAGGAGGTGTTAATCCGTCCCAAAAGTGACGGTAAAGTGACGGATATACCACCAGCCGTATTACGAGTTCCATATGATATAATGGACTCGTAATACGGCTGGTGGTATATCCGTCACTTTACCGTCACTTTTGGGACGGATTAACACCTCCTCCAAAGTTGTAATCAGGCCCTAAGTGTTGATGTGGGAGACGTACTGGTCCGCAAGGCACAACATCTGTACATTCATAGAGTGATCCTGAACACCTGTTTATTCTTGTGGGTGGGGGGACAAATGCAATATGTGTTCCATCAATCGCCCCAATTATGTTAGGGATATGCCCATTTCATAGAACTTGGCCTTCACTGTGGCCAAATCTTCAATGTGGGGGAAAACAATGTAGCTGCACATGTGTTTATTCAGGGCAGACAACACTCTTGTCAGCACTATTGAGAACATTGGCTGTGACATTCCTCCTGCCAAACCCACTGTCACTTGGGAAAAATCAATTGCCAGGAAATGGAGCACTGACAAGAAGGGGGGTCCCAGTGGGGTGACGGATAGCAGATATCAGGTCAGTCTCCAAATTGGGCACACAGCTCTGTGACTGTGGCCCTATCCAGTCTAAAGGTGAGGATAATGTGCCTGTCCTCCAGTGTTGCCAAGTCTACCAAGGGTCTGTACACGGGGTATGTATCCATCTCCTATTCATCCACAGTGGTAGGAATCTACGGGACACAAGAGTGAGGAGCCGGTCACAAACTGAACAATGGAGCTACAACAGAACTTCGCATCCTGTAAACTTGTAATGGGTCAGTGTAGGAGGCTAGCCTGGCTTATAGTGGAAACCTTGTGGTACTTACACCTTGTGCCAGGTCCAGTATCCCTTATTAGTAGATTAGAGGTGTTCTAGCAGCTTAGGCTGATAGAGGTAGCTATAGCAGAGCAGCTTAGGCTGAACTAGGAGACATGCAAAGCTCATACTATACAAGTAATATCATATAGCACTATATCACAAGAAACACAATATTCAGTTACTAAAAATAAAGGTACTTTATTTTAGTGACAATATGCCAAAAGGATCTCAGAGGATATACTCCCTTGGGAGGTAAGTAATATACACAAAATATACACACAAACCAAAATCAGGTAAGTAAAAAACTTAGAAAAGTAGTGCAAACATGTAGAACACAATAGAATGCAGTAGGAGACAATAGGCCTAGGCCCAACACAAACCATATACTCCAAAAGTAGAATGCGAAACACAAATGGACCCCAGGCCTAGTGTAGTGTGTAGAATGTCAGTGGGAGTGTAAAAAAACACTAAGGATGTCCAGGATACCCCACCCCAAGACTCTGAAAATTAGGAGTGAATTTACCCTACTTCCCCAGAAAGACAGTAAAGTTGAGGTAGGGGATTCTGCAAAAACAACAACTGACTGCAAAGCACTGAAGACGGATTCCTGAACCTGAGGACCTGGAAAGGAAGGGGACCAAGTCTGCAGAAAGGTTTGTAAATGCTCATTATGGGTGGGATAAGAAAAGCTGCAGCCCATAAGGATCTCCTGGAACCTCAATGTCCTGGGTACCTAGGTACTGTATACTAGGGACTTATAAGGGGAGTTCAGCGTGCCAATCAGAATTGGAATATGGATTCACTGAACTGTAGTGACAAATTTGGTGAGTAAAGAGAGCATAAGCACTGGAGATCTGGTTAGCAGAACTTCAGTGACCCAGTCAAGCATACTGACAACACATATAGGACACAAACTATGAGCACTGGGATCCTAGCTACAGGCTCCCAGTGAGACGGGCAAAACACACTGACAAATAGGTTTTAAACTATGTGCACTGGGGTCCTAGCTAGCAGGATCCCAGTGAGACAGCAAAAACATATTGACAAACACTCACAAACAGGCAAAAAATGGGGCTAAGCATGCTAGAAAGGGTCTACTTTCTCACAGGTCAGATCATACTTTTTAGTTAAGCTTCTTTTCATACTGAGGTATGAATCTGCCTCCTTCTGACTTAAGGTCAGAAACTATCCCTCCCAGAGTTCTGGACCAACTCCCATAGGAGTGAACCCAAATATTGAGGCTTAAATCTCCTCATCTGGAAGGCCCCGTCAAAGGCTCCTAGCCATTTATCTATATCATCCCCCTCTATATAGGCAGGAACTACCCCCTTTGGTAGTCTGGGACAAAACCCTTCACCCATGGACATCTCAGCTTCTCTGTCACTGCCACCATCTCTTTTCTCTTTCCTTGTCCACTTTTTCTTTTCCAGGGCCAGCTTCTCTGCCTCCAAAGCTATATACGCCAACTAGGCTTCCAACTCTCTTTTTCTAAGTGAAAGGCTTACTCATGCTAAAGGGACCCCTTTCCCCAACTAGCTTTGTGTACGGCCCTCCTAACTATGCGCAGTGAGGACTCGCCTTCCACATCCTCACCAAGGTTCAGATGCCCTCCTTCCCCTGATTGTTTGGAGCTAGCATCGTCCTCTAATTCTTCCTCCCATGGAGCTTCCTCTGTGCCTACTTCTTGGGCCTCAGCCCAGGCTGTCAGGGATTTAACCAAAACATTTTCCTGAGGTTTGAGGCTGCAGGCAACCCCCTCTCAGTATACAACCCCCTAAGCTGGACTACTGTCATTGTGGGTATGCTAACCAGATCAAGCGCCATGGTTCCCTAGTTTTGTGTCAACAAAAACATTTTGCAAAAATTGGAATTAAGAATTTCGAAAAATCACAAAAATGCAATAATTGAAATGAACCCAAATTAAAAATAAAAAACAATTTTTGCACTATAACAATTTGAAGGATTTTTAATTTGCTTTACTTAAAACTGTAGTGTGATATTAAGCACAAGTACTGAATCCAATGAATCCCACCACTGCGCACCAAAAATGTTGCACGTGGATTATTGGTAAAGGCAGGTAAGTACCTATAGTTAGTAATAGGCCATAAACCCCCACTAGGCTCAGTTAGGTCTCAATAAATTTTACCCCAGCTCAACCCGTGATAGCTTGGTAAAGATCAAAAAGGCTTAACTTAGGAGACAAAGGCCCTCATTTTGACTTTGGTGGTCTTTTTCAAAGACCCGCAAAGCTGAGGGTGCCAGAAGACCGCCAGAGCTGGTGGTTTTCCACCCACCATATTACAAGTACTGTTAGATTTCTGCTAAATTTCTTGTGGAAATTCAGCTGTAGTTGTGCTGGCGGGCAGAGGCACATGGGCGGTTCCACCACCGGCCCTGCCCCACCAAAAAGGACTCTGCCAGCCGTATTGCAACCTCTAATACGGCCTGGCGGTGTCCTGATGGCAGGGCACTGCCGGTAGTGGAAGAGCCCATTCCCGTTCCCAGCCAGACGACCTCCTCACCGGATAAGGTAAGTTGGGTGTCGGACAGAGGAGGCGGGGGGAGGGTGGGGGGTGTTGTGTGTACATGTGTGAGTGGGTATTTGTCTGCATATGTATATGCGAGTATGAATGTTGAAGTGAATGCATATATGAGTGCTGAAGTGAATGCATGTATGAATGTTGAAGTGAATGCGTGTATGAGTGTTGCAGTGAATGCATTTATGGATGCATGTGAGTGAATGCATGTATGTCAGTGAATGAGTGTTTGCGGGGTGCGTGTGGGTGTCTGTTTGCATGTGCATGTATGCAGCGGGGTTGTGAGGGCACTGAACCTGGAGGGGCGAATGAAGGGGTGGGGGGAGGGGGTGCTTTACGTGGAGGGGAGGGCATTGTGCTTGCTGGGGGTTGGGGGAGCCATCTGCCAGTGACAGGGAAGAAAGTCCGTGTCACCAGTAGCCTTTCTGTCAGGGTTTTCATGGCAGTGCTACTGCCTCAGAAAACCTGCTGGAAAGACGGGTCAAAATACTGCCATTGGACTTCTCATCTCCGGTCAGGCGGCTCCAACCTCCCTGGTGGTATGAGTGGCGGTCTTCACTGCCAGCCTGTTGGCGGTGAATTCGCAACAGTGGCCCTAGTGGTCAGAAGACCACCTGGGTCATAATGAAGGCCAAATTGGGTAAAGCATTCAAGTATCACAAAACAGTAATGCAATAAAACACAGGAAGACGTTTAAAATTAAAAAACAGTTTATAAAAAAGGAAATATGTTTATCTTTAATTTGACGCCAAATTGAACAAAAATTGGATAAGGGGAAACAGGGATTAGAATTTTTGAAGAATTAATGTTTTCTAGCACGTAGAAACTAAAAGCGCAAATCTGGGCATCTGGTTGCACCTCGACTGGACCAAAGTCAAAGTTTCAGGCTGACCGCAATTGGAGCCCTGCTCGGCTACAGTAAGCGTGAGGCCTCGGTCAAAAGTTTACCTTCGGACATAGTAGTTTTCGTGAAGATTTTCTTCAGCTGGACAAAGTCACCAATATCATCTGACCTCCCTACAGACCTCTTTGGATATGCATCGCAGGAGACCTCGGTAAAGATTTCTACATTCAGACTTAGACGATTATTCAGGGCGAAAATCAGCATCCGGGCTGAAGCTGAATCTTGATCCGTCTCTGGAGTCCTCCTCAGATACGCTAAGCGGGAAGACCCGGTCAACTTTTCACCTTCGGACTTTGTCCCTTTTTTGGAACTTTTTCTCTCTGACGTTGGATGACCCTCCACAGCGCACTGATTTTGAGTCAATATCATCGGTTTGCTTTTCCAGGAGCCCCCTGAAAAATCCTAGAAGTCTGGGACTCCAGAGCTTTTCAGCAGGATGAACGTGCATGTCAGGCTGGGTCGTGGTCGAAGTAAGCTGCCTTTACACGTGACAGCGGGTGAGTCCCTTTATGGAGCTTTTTTCCAAACATTCTCCAAACTTCTCCAAACTTTTGGATCTTCTTCCAGAAGATCTTTGAAGGTCCTTTAGGAGTCCACAGCTCATCCCAAGGTTCAAAAAGCTCTGAGTTGCTCCTTGAGGGTCAGGACTCCAACTCCCAGAATGCACCTGGCTCAAACTCCAAAACCACCACTGGACAGTGGTCAGCTGGTCAGTTTCTTCAGGATTTAATACAGGGGACTCTGGTTAGCTAGTTTTCACCAGTAGCAAGCAGAGAGTTCCTTCTTGAACCAGTTGAACCTAGGCAAAGTTCTTTTAGCTGTGACAGCTAGTGTAGTCCTTCAGAGTGCAGTGACCAGGTGCAGGTCAGGGGTCCAGCACAACAGTCCTTCTTCTTCTGATGTTCTTCCTTGTAGGGGTCTGAGGTGTGGGTGCAACTCTGCCATATTTATCCTTGCTCCTAGGGTGAAAAGCAGGGGTGGCAACTATCCAATCACAGGCAGGCCACTTCCCCTTTGGATGATCACTTCCTGGAAGTGGGGTGCAAATCAATCCCAGGTAGCAACATGCTTCAAAAATCCAATATGGGCAAAATTTATTTTTAGAGGTTACATCTGGCTGAGCCCACCCACTGGTGTGGCTAAAAATCCTAAACACATCCCTCTCCTGCCCTCTCCTAATCTAATCAAGAGGGCACCTACTTGTCTGGGGTTGCAGGGAATGCGGGAGGTCCTGAGCTGTTCCAAATGTCCTTCTCTGCCTTTGAAGACCAGTTTAGCTGCTCTTCCCCATTCTATTTCACCATCTGCTGAGGCAGATCTCCTCCCATAGGCACTTCCTTTGTTTTCATCCCAGGCTTCTTCGCACCTCATCAAGGCAGCCTGGCCAGGCTGCCACAGGCTAGCCAATCAGAAAAGTGTACGACAGAGCTGAAGTTGGCAACTTTCAGGTAGAGTTTTAAAGCTCTTTACCTGAACTGGTTATATTAAATCCAAACTCAAGATATTTGACACTTATGGGGACTTTGTTAATTAAAATAAAGTGTCTCCATTTTTGCCTATAAAGGCCATTCAGTACAGTGAGGGAAAATAAATTTGGCTTTTTGACCTCACCAGGGCTTATAAAACAATTTCCATAAGGCCCCTGCCTATAGTTACATGGCACCCACCATAGGGGCACTTAGGGCACACCTTAGGGTTGACATATGTCTACAAATAAGGACATTTAAAACTTTGGAAGTACTTTTAATACCAAAGTCGAATTTGCATATAATGTTAGCTTAAAAGTAGCCAGCAAGGCAGGCCTGCCTTTATTATGATACTGGGCACCTCAGCAGTACACCTATGGGTGCATTACCTATCCTGGAGTCCTTAAACCTACATGCCCTACCATGTACTAGGGACTCATAGGTAGGTTGATACTGCCAACTATAATTAGCCTAATTTGCATATCCACTTTACACAGAACCCTGGCCCTGGAACTCGTAAGCTGTACCCAGGGCACAGTCAAGAGTCAGTAACCATCAGTATCTGTCCAAAATGTTTGGGGGTGACCAGGGCAAAAAGGAGGACTTTCTTACAGCTACCCTAAGGTTGACAGATCTAATATGTTTGATCTTGATTTTTGGCAGAATCTGACAGAGATTATCTTTTTTCAGTGATAAAAGAAACCCCTACAACATGGGCCAATTACTAACCTCTGCTCGTGACCCTTATTAAGGCCTTGATGGGAAAATTGGCAGATCAAGAGCCAAAGGGACAGGCCTCGTAACCGAAACAAACAATAAATGCTGTTGAGTATGCTAGCACACTCCACCAGGCCAAAGCCGCATCCTCACTCTACTGACCGTCGAGTCCAAAGAGGTTTAGTGGGTGGCGAGTGAGTGGGAGAGTGAGTGGATGGGTGAGTGGGTGGGCTCAAATTCAGGCAAGTGGTGGTAGGCAGGGGTGGCAGTGGACATGGACATGATGGCTTCTCTCTCTGTGATCCACGCTCTAGATCTTGGAGAGCTTCGTGCTCAGCACACTGGATCTCCAAGGCTCCGAAGCTTCAATGTAATCAAATTACCCCCCGCTGCCCACTGAGCAACCTATATCCAGAATAATCACTCTCCTCTACTAGGTGGCTAAAAAAGGCTTATTGGCCTCACTCTAGAGTACTGATGCTCTGGACGGCAAAGTGGAACCAACAAAAAAGTTGTTGTGGAAGGCAAGGATATCCTTTTCAATGATTTTGGGGGAGACTGTGGAGGGCCATGGGCCCAGGCCATACCAGCTCATAGGCTATCTTCCCCCATGCTCCACTCAACTCACTCCTCTCCATTATAGCAGGTGACTAGCATGCCACTCCCTGAGCTCAAGCCCTGCAACAAAAGTCCCAAACAACAGTCAAACTGCTGAGGAACAGATGATGGAGGAAAGCGGGCAGGCAACTGAGAGCAGGGGCCACAAGAACAGGAAGGATACGTTGACCCTTAATCCTATGCTGTTTCCTTCTGGTGCTTATGGGGACCTCTCTTTAATCCTACCTCTTCAGCCCTGGGCCAGGCTTATCTCACCTCTGCTTATCTCTGCTTTCCTCCTTTTCTGCTCTCTCCTTCTCACACAAAGCAGCAGAGCCTTTTTGGGTGCTGCTCTGCGTTGTGTGAGCATTTAGTAAATGGACTTCTGAATGTCTAATAAAGCATAATAAAACGGACATTATACCCTTCTCAAGCAATTGTCTGTATATAACCAAGGCCCTCAAAGCTGCACCCAAATAAACTATTGAAGGGACTCAACAGTCAGGTTTTCTACTTGCTATTAGAGTTGGAAGAAAACATAGAAAATTAGGCATTGGATGCCAGGTACCTGAGCCAAATGTTGTTATTATGAATGATGTGCTTACAAAAAAAATCAAGAGTTAGTCTAGAAAAAGTAAAAGTAGCTCTCCAATGCCTGAAGGAAAAATAGATATGATGCAACTATGGAGTATGTTATCTCAAGGTGCACAAGAAATGCACAAGAAGTGACAACCAGAATGCGAACTAAGAACTGTGTGGGCGAAAAAGCATGGAGGGCAGGTGCGCCTCCATAATTTTATTTTGTGGACTATGTAGGTGATAAGGTGATTGTTCATCATAGTATCTCCATCAGAATACAGAGTAAGCCAGTTATATTCTGAAGAAATAGCTTACAGAGAGAACATGGGATATACACTTTAGAAACATTTATGCCACTGACCTATTCCAACAAATACGCAATAAGGAAGAAATTCCTGAATCAAGATTCATTAAGATTTTTAATGAGTGACAAAAGAATATTGATAGTGCACACCAAGCGATGTCAAGTGCATCTTTGAGACTTGGGTGCACCAACATGCTCAGTATGCTTAAGATGGTCTTCATGATTTTCACAGGAAAGCAAATTCAATCATTTGAGGCGTAGGCATGAAAACTGTTACTGAACTTTGCTCAATTGACCCTACAAATCTTAGAAGACAAATTTACTGAAGATTTCTTGCCATGTTGCACTCCATATCCATCTAAAAATCCATGACTGGGAGAGATTGTGGATTTCTTCTAAAGAAAGTAGTTTCAAACAAGAGGAACCTCACATCTACATGAAGGATGCTGTTCTATTTTAATAAGATTCTAATGAAGCTACAATGGATATAATTGAATCATATTTGACATAAGGACACATTTTGCAGTGAAAGGATGGCATGAAAAGCACAAGCGGTCTAAGTTATAGCTGTGCATGTTCTTGCCATTCACATTATTCTTGTGTGCTTGCAGTAAAATATTGCTGCAAATGGTTCATAATTAGACAAAGTAACATAATGGCTTAATTTCAGGAAATTTACATAACAAACCTACTTTCTATTTCACCTGGGGCTAATTTTTAGTATATTGATTGTTAAAATAGATGTGGATGTGCAGTTTTTTGCAGATACCTTGGCAGCAGTTGCACAATATATGAAGTTATAGGTCAATAAGGCAGAACAAACAGAAATGAGGGATTTCTAGTACTGAATATCATCCATAAGATTCTCGCAAAGAAACTATGTAGCTTCAGCATGGACATGTTGTCAATTTAGGAATGTGAAGTATATGAGCTGTGTAACCAACCAGACAAGTATAGGGAAACCAAAACAAATGTTTGCCTTAATCTGGGGCCAACCACGAAATGCCAACAGGTTTGGAAATCTTTCCAAGAAAAGCGGTAATTTTGGATCCAGAGAATACAGACATTGTCTTGTCAAAATAAACATGATTGAAACATACAAAACATTAAGAGGTTCAGCACAAGCAAATTTCTGTTTATCTGAAGTGGTACAACACTACTCAAATCAGCAAGGAGCAGAACTGAATGAAGAAACCATGCACTACCGTATTACAGGCTGTGGAGGGTGCTTGATGAAATATTCCAAATCAAGATAAATCATTGTTACCTCACCAGTGACACATCAGAGAAAAAAAAGTGTCATTACAGGTATAAATAATGGAATATTAAAAAGTAGGAGCTCTATTACGCCCTGTGGAAAATGAAGGTGTTGATCATAGATGAAGTAAGCCTGGGGTCCAGTTTAGTGCTTGATTTCAAAAGTCTGTATCAAAGTCCCACCAGGATTGTGAATGTGATAATAAGGTACCCAGCAGGGTGTACTAAGACAGTAGTCTTCCTAATGAAGCTGGCCTGTTTATGTGGTTGTGAATGGCATTGATAAGTGTTATGCTGTTCATAATATGGCTTTCAAGTGCGTAAGCTAGATGAAAAGGAAGAAAGGGTTAGGGGCTGTCTTGTGGAGTACGATACATCTCATAGGAGGAATATCACCCTGAATCTAAAGGATACAGAGAGGGAAAAGTACTATCACATAAAGGCAGCTCTTACTCTAAGTTTAGCCTCATTCCTGAGAATTATCCTAGAAACTTAAGGGACATTCTAAAGGAAACACAGTGGTATTGGGGTGATTCTGTGGGTGTGGCAGAAAAAACATTTATTATAATAGACTGTATCATTTGGTTGTGAGAGAGCTCATTTTAAGTCACTGTTTTGCTGAACTGCCCCGCACATACTAGTTTCCATGTTCACTGTTCCCAGGAAGCTTTGGAAGGAAGCTAACTACTGACTCAGAACTAAGGGAGTCAATGAAAAAACAAGCAAGTCCACATTAAATCTGATGCAAACCTCCAATAGAAGACTAATACTGAGAATTGCATCGGACCGCAAACTTCAGAAAAAAGAAATGCCTCATTTCACTGTAGGGAGCGGTCAAATATTGACTTTTATCAGACAGGGAACAAGTAGGCATCTTCATTGTGCACCAAGAACAGACTCACTAGAGGGCATTCCCCTGGGATAGCTAGTGATCAGCCCCTTCCTACAGCCACGTCCTATTATGCCGGAAAGCCCTATACAGATTCCTGCACCCAGAGGCCAGTCCTTCACCACACTCAAACTTCATGACATGGGCATGCTTCTACAATGCACAGGCTTCAACCTTTACAGAGCCTACATGAAGAGGCCAGTCCATCATCAAAAGCTCATACTACACAGCCTTGGCCTTGCACAAAGCTCTTCATGCATGGGCTAGTCCCTCACCACATCCAAGCACTGTTATATGGTCAAGGGCCTATAATGGACAGCCTACACTCTATGCAGAGCTTTACATTGAGAGGCCAGACTCTCACCACACCTAACCTCTTTTACGTGGGCAACGCTTTACTACACACAGTACTCACCCTGTACAAAGCTCTGTGTGCAGTGTTTAGTCCCTCATAACACCCATGTCCCATTACGTGCACAGCCCCTACTTCATACAGTCTTTGTCCTTTATAGAGCTCTTCAAGAAAAGGTCAGTCCATCAGCACATGCTCCTCTTACACACATCCATTGTCCTGTACAGAGCTCTTCATACAGTGTTGAGTTCCTTCCAACACCCAAAACCCATTACATGGCCAAGTCCCTATTATGCACAGCCTTCATCCTGTATAGAGTTCTTCATGCAGAGGCCAATTTTACACCACACTCAATTGTCATTTTTTTGGGCAAGCCCTAACAACTCATAGGCTTTGGTATGTACAGAGCCCTTCATGGACAGATGAATTAATCATCCCAAACCCCTACTGCACACAGCCTTAGCCTTGCACACAGCTCCTAACACGGAGCTCAGTACCACACTACACCAAACCCCATTGCATTGCCTACCCTGATTAGGCTCAACCTTCACCATGTACAGAGCTCTTCATGCAGAGGCCAGTTTCCCATGTTAAGCTTCTACTGCACACAGCCTGAGTTCTGCCCAGAACTCCTCACATGGAGGGCAGTTCCTCAACACACCTAAGCCCCATTATGTGAGCAAGCCCCTATTATGATAGCCTCTGATCTCTATAGCGCTCTTCATGCCAAGGCTTGTCTTTCATCAACCTCAAGCTCAAGTACGTTTGTAAGCTCCTATTACACGAAGAGAACTCTTCATACATAGGTATTTCCTTCACCACACCCAAGCCCCATTTTCTTCATGTGAGCCTCAAATAGGTAAAAACTTTGTTTCAAATCCATGTCAACATAGGAATGTAGATATGGGTCTGCATTACATTCCACTGATGGATGGATGGCAAACCTCATACAACATGCAAGGAACTTCCTTTTGATGCAAACTAAGGCAAGACAGCCCATTCTTTTCCACTGAATTACTAGTAATTATAAACCAACAGAACAAAATATTTCACATGGTTTATAAGTAACAACCTACATTTCGAGTCAGGTCTGCAATTTACAATAATGCAGACCTGATACAAAATCTTTATAAATGTAATACAAATCTAATGTTAGAAGTGTTCGGGTTTTTATTTACAGATTATAGCAATATACTTACACTTTATCATAAAAAATAGTCTGTTGTAGTAGATTATTTTGATATATTAACAAAAAGAAAATTGCATGACCAATAACATCCTTTTTTCCATTTTAAAATAAGTATCCATGGCTTGCTGCTTCCTGGGCTTCTGTGTCAAGACCTTAGATGAAACTTTGCTTGACTTTTCTGAAGCGTCTCTTTGTTCCCTTGTTAGTTTCGGTGCATGTGCCTTGAGCATTTGCTTTTTCTGCCATTTTTAATGACATAACAAGAAACTCTCTCCTACATACAGTAAACCAAAAAGACATGTGAAAGACAAAGCTGGGTAAAGAAGACCAACACCGAAAATGAGGGAGCACTTTGAGGAACTGCTAAACCAGCCTGTGCTGCGGTCTCCACCAGAAATACAGTCAGCTGACAAGGACTTGCCAATCGACTGCAGCAAACCAGACATGGAAGAAATGCGCCAAGCCATCAAACATCTGAGAAATGGGAAGGCAGCAGGACCTTGCAGAGACACTGAATGCAGACATTGAAACATCAGTAGACATGTTCTACCCCAAGTTTGTAAGGATCTGGGAAGAACAAAAGATGCCATCAGACTGGAAGAAGGGATAGCTCATCAAGATCCCCAAGAAAGGTGACCTAAGTAACAGCGCAAAGTACAAAGGGATATGCTGGGCAAATTGTTCAGGAGAGTTATCCTGAACAAAATAAAGCAACAAGTCAAGGTTCTGATGTAAGACCAGAAAGCTGGCTTCTGCAAAGATAGATCCTGCACAGACCAGATTGCAACATTGCGCATCATCATTGAGCAGTTCATGGCATGAAACTCACCCCTCTATGTCAACTTCATAGACTATGAGAAGGCCTTTAACAGCATAGACAGAGAAACCCTTTGGAAACACATCTGCCACTACTGTATGCAAGAAAAACTCATAAGAATCATACTATCAAACTATTATGAAGGAATGACCTGTAAGATAGTCCTTGGAAGGCAACTCATAGAAGTAATTGAATGAGTCTCTCTGTTACCGTGCTGATAAGGTTCTCCTCTTTCCTTCATAACAGATCTCAGTGCATCCCAATCAACTTAAAACCCTCTCTGATCAGTCACCAGGGCTGCTACATTTACCTCAAGGTTTTACTCTCTTCCAAACATTGTTTAATCTACTTAACTGAATTATTTAAACTAGCCCACATTTCCTGCCACATGTACATAGATGACACACAACTTTACTTAAAAATCACTTCTCCTGAAGACATCAATATCCTCAACAACACCCTGTGTAAAACACATTAGCTGACTCATGCTTACCTCAAACTCAATGCCCTTAAAGCAGAATTCTTATAGATTTTACCTCCCACAATCACTCCTAGTGTCAGAGACTGGTGTCCACATCTTACTGTCTTGAACTGTATGCCACACACCATTATCTCTGTGAAAGTTCAAGGAATAATCTTGGACAATGCACTCTCCATGGAAAAGCATATCAGTACCTCCACCAGAGGAAACATCATTCAATTATATGCACTAAAGAAACTAAAACCATTTCTCCCCATGGCAGACTTAAAAATAGCGGTCCAAGCTCTTGTTTTATCAAAATTAGACTATATTAGCATTATCTTAGTGGACCCCCAAAAATCACACTTGCACAGTTAAAAGCTACTCTGAATGTGGCAGCAAGGGTTATCACTGTATCAAAGACAAGTGATCACATCACCCAGGACCACCAAGCTCTGAAACAGCTATGCTATTAGGCTAGAGTCCATCTTCAAATTGCATGTATGAACCATAAAGCACTGCACCACAATATATTTTGTACCTGACCCAGAAACTGACCCTATTAGGTGGAAACAGATCCTACAGAAGCACAAACTCTCTACTTTTTAAACCACAAAAATTCCAGAAAAACAAAAGCTACAACAGGTCTTTCTATGGAATTGCCCCCAAAATATAGAACTCACTCCTGCCTGAGATCAGATGCAACCTATCCACATCCTTCTTCAGGGAAGAAGTAAACATTCTACTAATCAACAAATCCCTCACACTAAAGACAGACTTTCCACTCCTCATGAGTGATTCCTTCCTGCTGGCCTGTCGTTGCTTTCTGCTGACGCCTTCACACACCTCAGATAACCATGCTCTCTTCCTACGCTTCCCAGCCTTCTTCAAACATTCTGATGCCCAATAGACTCTGCTTATGCTCGTTCGCAAAATCATTCTTTTATTCCAGTCTCTCAGCGTACCTTTTTGCTCTTGTAAATATTGATGTCATATCATACTACATTTAGGCCCTCATTACAACCCTGGAGGTCGGTGTTAAAGCGGCGGTAAAACCGTCAACAGGCCGGCAGTAAAAAAAAATGGAATCACGACCGTGGCGGAAACCACCAACGTAGACAGACACTTTAACACTCTGACCGCCACGGCGGTACAATCAAACACCACGGCGGTAACCGCCAACAGAAAGGCGGAGGACAATGTACCGCCCACTGTATTACAACAGGCCAATCCGCCACCTTATCCGGGGTGGATTCACCGCGAACAAAAACACGGCGGAAATAGGACTTGGAAGGGAGAACACTCACCTCTACACACCCCACGAGGAACCAGGGCGCCATGGAACCGGATCTCCAGATTCTCCCTGCCTTTGTCTTCCTGCTCCTCTACCAGGAGCACGAACGCCGGTGGCGAAGACCATGGTGAGTACTGCACCTATGACACAGGGTAGGGGGGAGGTTAAACAGAGCGACACACACACGCAACACACAACACCCCCACCCCCAACCTCACCCACTACAACACACACACCAATACAGATTGATACATTACAGTTACACCCCCCAATCCCCCCCGGAAGAATGCAAAGACAAAAGGAAATGATTTGAACGTTAGTAATCTAATAAAATCCAGTACTCAAAAATATATATATATACACACTATAAACAATTATATACACCAAGAATCCAAGTCCAAAGTATTCCACCATTAAAGTCCGTGGACCACTGGGCCCAAAATGCATGAGCGAGGCCCACACAAGATACCCGATCTAAACAGAGAGAACACTGCTGGGGCATGAGATAGAAATACAACAGGCACCTCAGGGGGAAGGGAAGAGGGGGCACCTCAGCCGGATGAGTGCACAATGCCAGATCCACGAGAGGGCTCCATGCCCACTGCTGTATCCTGGGGAGTGCCAAGCCACAGTCTCACAAGTATTTACAGTGGGTGGTTTGCCCACTGCTGTATCCTGGGGAGTGCAAAGCCACAGGCTCACAAGTCTCTCCAGTGGGTGGTTTGCCCACTGTTGTATCCTGGGGAGTGCAAAGCCACAGTCTCACAAGTCTCTCCAGTGGGTGGTTTGCCCACTGCTGTATCCTGGGGAACACAAAGCCACAGTCTCACAAGTCTTTACAGTGGGTGGTTTGCCCACTGCTTTATCCTGGGGAGTGCAAAGCCACAGTCTCTCAAGTCTATCCAGTGGGTGGTTTGCCCACTGCTTCATCCTGGGGAGTGCAATGCCACAGTCTCACAAGTCTATCCAGTGGGTGGGTTGCCCACTGCTTCATCCTGGGAAGTGCAAAGCCACAGTCTCACAAGTCTTTACAGTGGGTGGTTTGCCCACTGCTTTATCCTGGGGAGTGCAAAGCCACAGTCTCTCAAGTGGATAACAGTCTCCACTGATTCTGGAGGGGGCTTTGTGCCCAGAGTGCTTCATCCTGCCAAGGACTGAGGTAGTGGATGCCTTTCTCCACTAGTTCTGGAGGGGGCTTTGTGTCCAGAGTGCTTAATCCTGCCAAGGATTGGGTGAGTGGATGCCTTTCTCCACTGGTTCTGGAGGGGGCTTTGTGCCTAGAGTGCTTCATCCTGTTCGTGGTGGCCTCAGTAGCTTCAGAGCTTTTGGCGCTCATTGGCCTGCTGTGCTGGTGGCAGCGGTGTCCTGTGAAGCGGTGCTGGTGGCTGCGGTGTCCTGTGAAGCAGTGCTGGTGGCGGCGGTGTCCTGTGAAGTGGTGCTTGGGGCGGCGGTGTCCTTGACAGCGGTGCTTGTGGCGGCGGTGTCCTTGGCAGCGGTGCTGGTGGCGGCGGTGTCCTTGGCAGCGGTGCTTGTGGCGGCGGTGTCCTTGGCAGCGGTGCTTGGGGCGGCGGTGTCCTTGGCAGCGGTGCTTGTGGCGGTGGTGTCCTTGGCAGCGGTGCTTGGGGCGGCGGTGTCCTTGGCAGCGGTGCTTGTGGTGGTCTTGTCTGCCGTGCAGGTTTTTGCCGACTTGCCTGTCTTTCTGTGCCCCTCCGCCCCCTTGGATGGTGGCGCAGCTGTCTTCCAACCCCAAACTGTACTCCTGGGAGGGGCTTTGGTGGTAGATGTTTTGCCTTTCTCCCGCCGGCCACTGGTCAACCTTTTATGCTTTTGAGGTGGGGGACTGTCTGTGCTTTGGCTCCTTGGCACACTGGCTGCCATGCTGCTTGGCGCACTCCAGAAGCCGGTTACTGCTGGCACCACTGTTCCCGCCGATGTTGTGGCTGAGGTGCTGGGTTGGGACCTGGAAAGGCGGGCCCTAGGGGACTGAAGGGGTGGGGGAGTTGAGGGGAAGAGGTCAAGGTTGAACAGGAAAAGTTTTTTGGACACACTGGGATGGGTAGATGGAGGGGGTTTGGGAGTGGAGGAAGAGGTAGTGGTTGTAGAAGGTGTACGTTTGCTGACTTTGCGTGAAGGTGCATGGTCTGGAGGCTGTCGTGAGTTGGATGGCTGTTGGGTGGGTGTGTGGCTGCGTTTGTGTACCTTGGGAGGTGGGCTCACAGACACACTGGGAGAGGACACAGGGGATGTGTGAATGGTAGTGGGGGTGATGAGTGCAAGTGAGCGGGGTGTGGTGATGGGTGTGCTGGTGATGGACGTAGTGGCTGAAGATGTAGTGCATGCAGGTGTGAGTGGAGACGAGACAGGGAGGGAGGAGGGAGACGAGGAGGAGGGGGACACAGTGGAGGCAGTAGATGTTAGTATGTGTGCATGGGTATGATGCTTGTGTGAGTGCCTGTGGGATGTGTGGTGCTTATGTGTGTTGGGGTGTGTGCATGCTGGTCTGATGGTGTGCTTGGGATAGTCTGAGGTACAGGGGTTTGGGTCTAGGTGGAGGAAGTTGGAGGGGGGAGGCTGGACACAGGGACAATGGCAGCCATCAGTGCTGAGGCCAGAGACTGAAGAGCTTGCTGTTGGGCTGCCTGACCAGAATGAATGCCCTCCAGGTATGCATTGGTCTGTTGCAACTGCCTCTCTACACCCTGGATGGCATTCAAAATGGTAGACTGCCCAACAGTGAGGGACCTGAGGAGGTCAATGGCCTCCTCACTCAGGGCAGCAGGGCTGACTGGGGGAGGGGCTGAGGTGCCTGGGGCGAAGGAGATGCCAACCCTCCTGAGTGAGCGGCCATGGGGCACATGCTGAGGGGCTGCTGGGAGGGCGGTGCAGGTAGGGGGGGATGGAAGCTGTACCTGTAGATGCAGTGGGCACAGAGGGGCCCACCACCCCAAGGGAGCTCCCATCAGAGGAGGAGTCTGTCGCTGGTCTCTGCTCCTGTCCCCGCAGTGGAGCTCCCCTCGCCCTCCGTCCCACTGGTGGCTTCAGACTCCGTTGTCTCTTCCTCCATGTGGGATGCAGCTCCCTCCTGCTCCGGTGCCACTGCTCCTCCGCCTGATGATGCTAATGCACACAAGTACAGGGAGACCACAAAAAAGGGGGGGGAGACAGAAGAAAGACATGTTGAGTGCATGCAATACCGCTACCGTTGGCGGACACTACAGACACATAAGCCCCCTACACTACGCCGTGCACTTCGAGTTCCCTAATTAATACCCAGGACATGGGGTACAAGGCCTATGCCCGATTGCTGCACACATGGAAGTCACAGGAGCCTGACTCTGTGTAGTTGGCTCTGAATACTGGTGGGATGGGGTGCCACATGGCCTGCCTTACGAAGGGACCTTGCATACTAAACTCGCCCTGGCCTAGGGGAACCCACAGCCCACCTCCCCACCCAGACACATCCAATGCGCGCAGAATCAGCTGAATGAGAGTGTACTCACCCCCTTGTGGCTGCTGTGATGCTCTCAAGCGCCCATCCAACTCCGGATAGGTGACCACCAGGATCCAGAACATCAGGGGGGTCATGGTGCGACAGCCACCCCTTCCACATTGGGAGGCCATCCCCAGCTGGGCCTTCACCATCTTCTACTCCAGCGGTGAATGTCCTCCCATCTTTTCCGGCAGTGGGTGCTCCGTCTGTGGTGGACCCCCAGGGTCCGGACTTCCTTGGTGATGGCACACCAAATATCCTTCTTCTGGTGGGTGCTGACCTACATGAATAGTACAGGGGAAAAGGAGAAGATATAACCGTTTGCACCGTCAGTCATTGGCCCGCATCCCTACCCTTGCCATGACGCACATGCACTCACCGTCATTTCATGCACGCCTCATTCTCCACCCCACCATCTTCCATCCACACCACTCCACACAGGCATTGCCCATTCGGCATGCTCACAGTGTACTTACCTGTTTGTCTGGAGGACCGTAGAGTAGCGTGTACTGGGGGAGGACCCCATCCACTAGTTTCTCCACCTTCTCCATGCTGAAGGCAGGGTCCCTTTCCCCAGACACATGAGCCATTGTCTCTTCCAGATTGAGGTCACAGCAGCACTTGCAGTGTAGATCCTCTCCTGTCAAAGATTAGGTATCAAGTGAGTGAACAGTAAGAAAATGGCAGTCACGTCCGTGGCGGTGCGTACCGTCACTGCCACCGTACATCGTCATTGGCTCCTGGGACCCAGAGGGTCCAATGTTAACCAAAGCAGGATTGCGCGGCGGTCTTCGACCGCCTACTGCGACAGTGTACAACGCCAGCGCAGTTACCTCATATCCCCTTGTCCCACATAACAGGTCAGGCAGCTGCCATTTCAGGGGGCCACATGGCATTAATTTTAAATGCTTCACACATATCTAGGCCTTGCATACACACTAAGACATGCATATAGCGGTTTTAGAAAATTGTGGAATAAAGTTGTGTTTACGTACCTCAGTGTTGGCTGACTCTCTGCTCGCTGTTCTCCTCCATCGAGCACGTCCACTGGGGCAGGTGAGGAGATGGCGGCATCCTCCTGTGTACAGACCGCTGGTGGACCTGTCGACAATGGAGGAGCAACATGTAATTCTAAACTACAGACTTAATTGTGCCACAATCCTGGAACTGTGTGCCCAGTTGGAGCCAGACCTGATGTCAGCTATCTGCCATCCCGCAGCAATCCCCCCTCTAGTGCAGGTGCTGTCAGTACTCCATTTCCTGGCAAGTGGGTCTTTTCAAACTACAGTGGCCATAGCATCAGGGATGTCCCAGCCTATGTTTTCCAACGTGTTGTCCAAAGTGTTGTCTGCCCTGCTGAAACACATCCGGAGCAACATCTTTTTCCCTCAGGTAGAGGATTTGCCTACAGTGAAAGGTGACTTCTATGCTCTGGGACATATCCCCAACATCATAGGTGCCATTGATGGGACACATGTGGCCTTTGTACCCCAACCCCTGCAGGAGTGAACAGGTGTACAGAAACCGTAAGAGTTACCATTCTATGAATGTGCAGATGGTGTGTTTGGCCGACCAGTACATCTCCCATGTGAATGCCAAGTTTCCTGACTCAGTGCATGAGGAATAGCATCATCCCTTATGTGGTGGGGCAACTCCAGAGGCACCGTATGTGGCTATTAGGTGAGAACATTGACCCTATACGGTGTGACTAGGTGTCTGGGTCTATGGATGTCCCTAAGAGTTAGTGTGTGTCTAACAGTTGTCCCTCGACATTTGCAGGTGACTCTGGTTACCCCAACCTGTCATGGCTACAGACCCCAGTGAGGAATCCCAGGACAAGGGCAGAGGAACGCTACAATGAGGCCCATGGGCGAACTAGGAGGGTTATAGAGAAGACCTTCGGATGCCTGAAGGCTAGGTTCCGGTGCCTCCATATGACAGGTGGTTCCCTATTCTACTCACCAAAGAAGGTTTGCCAGATCATCGTGGCCTGCTGTATGCTTCACAACTCGGTTTTGCGACGACAGGTGCCTTTTCTGCTGGAGGATGGTCCAGATGGAGGTGCTGTGGCAGCTGTGGAGCCTGTGGACAGTGAAGACGAGGAAGCAGAAGAAGAGGACATCGACAACAGAAACACAGTGATTCATCAATACTTCCAATGAGACACAGGTAAGAAGACATCACTGCCTGCTACATCTAATATAATTGTTCGACCTCTCATCTGTCTGTCACTTTCACCCAGTGTATGGACCCTGAGTTGTCACTTTCCCTTTCTATTTCACAGATGTGGGTCCCACTGTGTGACATCTGCTTTGTTTCCGCATGGACTAGAGCTGTGTGACATAGGTATGTTGACAATACAATGGAAATAGCATTTTTACACAGTTATTGCAAATACACATTTTCGAAAGCACATATTGACTCCAGATTGTTTTGTGCTTTAAGGGTGTTTATTTAAGTGCAAAATATTGGAGGGTGTTGTAAAATGGTGAGGGGTGATGGTGGAGGAATGTCCATGGCAGAGTCCAGTCTATTAGTCTCACAGGTGCATTGTCCAAAGGGGCATAGGAAGTGGAGCTGGGGCAGTTTAAGGATGGACAGGGTGACAAAGTGGGACAGAAGGATGACAATCAGGGTGGCCATTTCTTGGCGGGGGTCTTGGCATGGCTCTCTGTCTTTGTCCTGGATCTCAGGGACCGTTTAGTGGGTGGTTCTCCATCTGCAGGGGGTGGGGTGCTGGTGTCGTGGTCCCGTGGTGGTGCCTCCTGTCCACTAGCGCCGGCGGAGGTGGTGGGCAGTTCATCGTCCAGGCTAGTGTCAAGGGCCCCTTGTTGTGCCACAGTGTCCCTCCTGGTGTTGACGAGATCCTTCAGCACCCCTACAATGGTGCCCAGGGTGGAATTGATGGCTTTGAGTTCCTCCCTGAACCCCAAATACTGTTCCTCCTGCAGCCGATGGGTCTCCTGAAACTTGGCCAGTACCGTTGCCAATCGTCTCCTGGGAATGGTGGTAGGTTCCCATGATGTTGGAGAGGGCCTTGTGGAGAGTGGGTTCCAGAGCCTGTCCTCCCCCTGTCGTACAGCAGCCCGCTCAGTTCCCCTGTGTTCCTGGGCCTCTGTCCCCTCAACCGTGTGCCCACTACAACTGCCCCCAGGTCCCTGGTGTTGTTGGGGTGGTGGGTTGGCCTGGGTTCCCTGTAGTGGTGGACACACTGCTGCTTGACGTGTCCTAGGGACAGAGGTATGGGCCCGCTGGGTGGGTGCTGTGCTGGTGTTTCCAGAGGGGGGAGGCTCTGTTGTGGCTTGTGCCAGTGTGAGGGGAACCGACTGTCCTGAGGTCCCAGATGGGCCGGGCTGGTCATCTAGATCCAGTTGGACAGAGCTGCTTACATCACTGTGTGCCTCTTCTGTGGGTGGAGTGGACATGTCTGGAACCTCCTGTCCGGTGACGTTGGGTGGGGGTCCTGCAGGGGTGTAAAGGCATGATTATTGCATCTGTGTGTGCCAAGGTGTGCAATGGGTGGGTGACCCTGTACCCCAGTGCTTGCATTCTTGTGTTGGACCTTGTGTGATAATTGTTTAGGGGGGTGTGTGGGTATGTGCAGTGGCCATGCATTGGTGATGGGTGTCCATGCTTTGGTGTTGCATGCAGGGCTTGGTGTTGGGATGGGCGGTTTGTGATAGTGGGACATCTGTGAGGAGTTGGAGTGATTGGGGTGAGGGCGAGGGTGGGGGTATGTGATAGCATGCAGGCAGGGTGGGGGATGAAGTAGTGAAAGCTTTGCCTTACCAGAGTCCATTACTCCAGCTACTCCTGCGAGGCCCTCAGGATGCAGTATAGCCAAGACCTGCTCCTCCGATGTAGTTAGTTGTGGGGGAGGAGGTTGGGGTCCACCGCCAGTCCTCTGAACTGCAATCTGGTGTCTTGAGACCACGGAACGTACCTTCCCCCGTAGGTCGTTCCACCTCTTCCTGATGTCATCCCGTGTTCTTGGGTGCTGTCCCACTGCGTTGAACCTGTCCACGATTCTGAGCCATAGCTCCATCTTCCTATCTATGGTGGTGTGCTGCACCTGTGATCCGAATAGCTGTGGTTCGACCCGGATGATTTCCTCCACCATGACCCTGAGCTCCTCCTCAGAGAACCTGGGGTGTCTTTACGGTGCCATGGGGTGGTGTGGGTGATGTGTGGGGTGGTGTGTGTTGCGATGTGTGGGGTGATGTTTAGGGGTGTGTGGTGTTTTGTGCGTGGATGTTGTGTGAGTGATGGTGTTGAGTGCCTGTGGATTCTAGTTTGTAGATGGTGGTGTCTCTCTCTGGCCTTCAGTCACAATTGTGGTCGTAAGGGTTTGTGGGTGATGTGGGTGTGTGTTTTATATTGTATTGAGTGTGTGGGAGTGGTGTGTGTATGTGTATCAGGTGTGTGTATTTCGATTTGTCCAATGTGGATGTGTTTTGTAGATGTGTGTGTATTTTGAGCGCAGCAGTGTGTATCGCCAATGGAATACCGCGGTTGAAATACCGCTGCGTGGATTCGTGGGTCATGATAGTTTGGGCGTATTCCTGTTGGGGTGACGGTGGAGGTTTTATTTTCGCCAGTTTATCACTGACCTTTGGTGTGGCGGACTTGTGTGGGTGTCTAAATTTTGGCGGATTCCGAGCTGTGGGTCATAATAGCTGTGGCGGAATTCCGTGGCTGCGGCGGTGTGTTGGCGGACTTCTGGACGGCGGTAAGCGGGATTTACTGCCAATGTTGTAATGAGGGCCTTAATGTTTCTGTTTAATGCTTACTGCTATGTATTCATAGGCTCGCACCATTTCACACTCATCAAGCTATACCTAGGCCAATTCTTTTAATTGACTATGGGGGTGATTCTAACCCTGGCGGTCGGTGATAAAGCGGCGGCCAACCCGCCAACAGGCCGGCGGTCCAAAAAATGGAATTCTGACCCTGGCGGGAACCGCCAACACAGGCCGCCACGTTAACACTCCGACCGCCACGGCGGGACCGACAAACAGCGCGGCGGTCACCGCCAACAGACAGGCGGCAGACAATGTACCGCCCCCACTATTATGACCGGCCAATCCGCCACCTTTTCCGGGGCGGGAGCACCGCCGATAAAAACACGGCGGAAACAGACTACGAACGGGAAAACGCGCACCTCTACGCACTCCACGAGGAAGGAGGACAGCATGGAACCCGAATTAAACATCCTACCTGCTCTCGTCTACCTGCTCATCTACCACGAGTACGAACGCCGGCGCAGACGACAACGGTGAGTACTGCACCTACGACACAGGGGAGGGGGGAGGAGGAAAGGTTACGTGCACACACATACGCGATACACCCACCCCCCCAAACCATGTACACACCAATGCAGAGCAACAAGTCACAGTGAAACCACCCACACCCCCGTAAAAAAAGCAAGGACATAATTAAATTGTGACTCGAAATTTATGGGAAATAAAAACCACTGATAAGTCACGGTCAAAGAGCAACAACAATTCAAAAATACCAATTCAATATCCAGTGCATACGATAAACCGAGGCAATAAGTCCTGCACATCTAAAGATATTCCAAGTGTCCGTGGGCCAAAGTGTATCAACACAAGGGCAAAGCCCACACAGGAGACATGAGTCCTTTGGAGAGAACGCTGCAGGGGCATCTGCTGAAAAAACTACAGGCACCTCAGGGGGAAGGGAAGGGGGGGGCACCACAGCCACATGAGTCCACGACGCCAGATCCACGAAGGGGCCACCATGCCCACTGTGCCATCCTGGGGAGTGCAAAGCCACAGTCTCTCAAGTCTCTACAGTGGGTGGCTTGCCCACTCGGCCATCCTGGGGAGTGCAAAGCCACAGTCTCTCAAGTCTCTACAGTGGGTGGCTTGCCCACTCGGCCATCCTGGGGAGTGCAAAGCCACAGTCCATCAGGTGGATAACAGTCTCCACCGGTCAAGGAGGAGGCATGGTGGGCACAGTGAACCGTGAACAGTAGCTCGAGACAGATCCGGCACTGTCATTGTGCCAGTGGTGCTTGAGACGGCGGGGCCCAGCGGAGCGGTGCTTGACAGGAAGGGCCCAGCGGAGCGGTGCTTGAGACGGCGGGGCCCAGCGGAGCGGTGCTTGACAGGAAGGGCCCAGCGGAGCGGTGCTTGAGACGTCGGGGCCCAGCGGAGCGGTGCTTGACAGGAAGGGCCCAGCGGAGCGGTGCTTGAGACGTCGGGGCCCAGCGGAGCGGTGCTTGACAGGAAGGGCCCAGCGGAGCAGTGCTTGAGATGGCGGGGCCCAGCGGAGCGGTGCTTGACAGGAAGGGCCCAGCGGAGCGGTGCTTGAGACGGCGGGGCCCAGCGGAGCGGTGCTTGAGACGGCGGGGCCCAGCGGAGCGGTGCTTGAGACGGCGGGGCCCAGCTGAGCAGTGCTTGACAGGAAGGGCCCAGCGGAGCGGTGCTTGAGATGAAGGGCCCAGCGGAGCGGTGCTTGAGATGGCAGGGCCCAGCGGAGTGGTGCTTGAGATGGCGGGGCCCAGCGGAGCGGTGCTTGAGACGGCGGGCCCAGCGGAGCGGTGCTTGAGATGAAGGGCCCAGCGGAGCGGTGCTTGACAGGAAGGGCCCAGCGGAGCGGTGCTTGACAGGAAGGGCCCAGCGGAGCGGTGCTTGAGACGGCGGGGCCCAGCGGAGCGGTGCTTGAGATGAAGGGCCCAGCGGAGCGGTGCTTGAGACGGCGGGCCCTGTTCAGCGGTGCTTGACAGGAAGGGCCCAGCGGAGCGGTGCTTGAGACGGCGGGTCCCAGCGGAGCGGTGCTTGAGATGAAGGGCCCAGCGGAGCGGTGCTTGACAGGAAGGGCCCAGCGGAGCGGTGCTTGAGACGGCGGGGCCCAGCGGAGCGGTGCTTGAGATGGCGTGGCCCAGCGGAGCGGTGCTTGAGACGGCTGGGCCCTGTTCAGCGGTGCTCTTCTGCACGGCGGGGCCCTGTTCAGCGGTGCTCTTCTGCACGGCGGGGCCCTGTTCAGCGGTGCTCTTCTCCACGGCGGGGCCCTGTTCAGCGGTGCTCTTCTGCACAGCGGGGCCCTGTTCAGCGGTGCTCTTCTGCACGGCGGGGCCCTGTTCAGCGGTGCTCTCCTCCACGGCGGGGCCCTGTTCAGCGGTGCTCTTCTGCACGGCGGGGCCCTGTTCAGCAGTGCTCTTCTGCACGGCGGGGCCCTGTTCAGCGGTGCTCTTCTCCACGGCGGGGCCCTGTTCAGCGGTGCTCTTCTGCACGGCGGGGCCCTGTTCAGCGGTGCTCTTCTGCACGGCGGGGCCCTGTTCAGCGGTGCTCTCCTCCACGGCGGGGCCCTGTTCAGCGGTGCTCTTCTGCACGGCGGGGCCCTGTTCAGCAGTGCTCTTCTGCACGGCGGGGCCCTGTTCAGCGGTGCTCTTCTCCAGGGCGGGGCCCTGTTCAGCGGTGCTCTTCTGCACGGCGGGGCCCTGTTCAGCGGTGCTCTTCTGCACGGCGGGGCCCTGTTCAGCGGTGCTCTCCTCCACGGCGGGGCCCTGTTCAGCGGTGCTCTTCTGCACGGCGGGGCCCTGTTCAGCAGTGCTCTTCTGCACGGCGGGGCCCTGTTCAGCGGTGCTCTCCTCCACGGCGGGGCCCTGTTCAGCGGTGCTCGTCCAGTAGGTCAAGGGAGCCAGACCTGGCCTGGACTCCCTGCTCAGTCGCCCTCCGACCGTGCTGTTGCTGGACCCTTCGGTGACGGAGTCCTGGGCCCTTTGGTGTTCTTCCTAACACCCGGGATGGGGCTTGTGGGCCCCTCCTGCTCCGCGCTCCTGCTGGCTGACTTTTCCGCCCTGCTGCCCTTTCGCTCCTTAGATGGGGCTCTCGGGCCCTTGCCTCCCCTAGATGTTGTGGCTGGTGAAGTGGGCGAACTTTGCTCCTTGGGGGCAGCCGTGTCAGTCCTCTCACGGCGGCCCTTTAGCTTCCTGGTCTTCTTGCCTGGTGGGGGGCTGGCTGTCCCCTTGCTGCTGATTGAAGTGTCACTGCTGGCAAAGGGTGGGCTCCAGAACCCATGCACCACAGTGACACTCGAAGCTGGGCTGGTGGTGGCTGAGGTGCTCTTGGGACTCTTTGCAGATGGAGGGGGTGGGTCAGTGGAGGGAAAGAGGTCAAGATTAGCAAGGAAAACTTTCTTAGGACCAAGGTAAAAGGTAGGAGAAGTGGTGATGGAAGTGGAGGAAGAGGATGTGGTTGTAGGAGAGTCAGGTGTGCTGTCTTTGGGTGCAGGTGCTTGTGCTGGAGGCTGTCGTGAGGTGGATGGCTGTTGGGTGGGTGTCTGCCTGCGTTTGTGTGTCTTGGAAGAGGGGGTGACAGACACAGTGGGAGAGGACACAGGGGACGTGTAAATGGTAGTGGGGGTGGTGACTGCACGTGTGCGGACAGGACTGGAGGGTGTGCTGGTGATGGAAGCACTGGCTGATGGTGGTGTGCATGCAGGTGTGAGTGTAGACGTCACAGGGAGGGAGGAGGGAGACGAGGAGGAGGGGGACACAGAGGTGGTAGTGACTGTTGGAATGTCTGCATCTGGGTGTTGCTTGCGTGAATGCTTGTGGGTTCTGTGGTGCTTGTGCCTGGATGAGCTGCCCTTGGGTGTTGAGGTGTGTGCAGGCTGGTCTGATGGTGTGGATGGGATAGGCTGAGGAACAGGAGACAGAGACAGGCTGGAGGCAGTCAGAAGAGGGAGGCTGGAAACAGGGACAATGGCTGCGTCAGTGCTGAGGCCAGAGCATTGAACGATCGTTGATGGGCAGCCTGACCCGAATGAATGCCCTCCAGGTAGGCATTGCTCCGATGCACCTCCCTTTCTACCCCGTGGATGGCATTCAAAAGGGTAGTCTGCCCAACAATGATGGTCCTGAGGAGGTCAATGACCTCCTCACTGAGGGCAGCAGGGGTAGCAGGGGCTGAGGTGCCTGGGGCGAAGGAGACGCCCGCCTTCCTGGGCGAGCGGGCACGGAGCGTAGGCTGAGGGGCTGCTGGGAGGGCGGGGCTGGTGCGCTGGGTGGCACCGAGGACGTGTCGCTGTCACTGGTGTCACCACCGGTCCCCGTTGTGGTGCTCCCCTCGCCCTCCGGATCACTGGTGCCCTCGGTGTCTGTTCCTGGTCCCACCGGGGCCTTGTGACTTGCAGCTCCCTTGTGCTCCGATGCCAATTCTCCTCCGCCTGATGATGCTAATGCACAGATGCACAAGAAGACGAAGAAGAAGGGTGGGGGAGAAAAACGAAGACCAGGTTGAGTGCATGCAATGTCAACACCGTTGGCGGAGAGGACAGACACAGGAGCCTCATGCACTAAGCCGCGCATTCGGGGTACACTACTCAGTACTTCGGACTAGGACAACAGGTCTAGAGACGACAAAGGCGCACATGTGTGATGCTGGACCATCGATAGCTGTACTTGTCACCCTACAGAGGTGGGGGCCGGGAGCACAGGGCCATGCCTAAAGGAGAGGACTACACTACAGAAAGCGCCCTGGCCTAATGTCACCCCCAACCCTCCTCCCCCACCCAGACGCCTCCACTGCGCAGAGAGATAGCAGAATGTGCTGATACTCACCCCCTTGTGTCTGCTGTGATGTCCTCAAGCGCCCATCCAAATCAGGGTAGGCCACCGACAGGATCCGGGACATCAGGGGGGTCAGGGTACGACTGGCACCCCTCCTAGGTTGGGAGGCCATCCCCAGCAGTGACTCGGCGGTCTTCCTGGTCCCGCGGTGGATGTCCTCCCACCTCTTGCGGCAGTGGGTGCCCGTCTGACCTGGACCCCCAGGGCCCGGACTTCCTTGGCGATGGCACGCCAAATGTCCACTTTCTGATGGGCGCTGACCTATTTGACATGTACAGGGTGGGAAGGAAAAATCATAATTTTTCTGCATGTTAGATGCGATTGGCCCCCCCTCCCCAACCTTGCCATATGGCACATGCTCTCATCTGTCGTGCCTTGCACTCCTCATTCGCCCCCCACCCCATCAACTTAGCATCCACCCCACTCCACACAGGCATAGCCCATTCAATGTGCACCCAGTGTACTTACCTTTTGGTCTGGAGGACCGTAGAGTAACGCATACTGGGGGAGGACCCCATCCACAAGTTTCTCCAACTCCTCAGACGTGAAGGCAGGGGCCCTTTCCCCAGTCGCAGCAGCCATTGTCACTTCCAGACCGAGGTCACAGCAGCACTTGCAGTATAGGTCCTCTCCTGTGGATTATCAGGTCTCGAGTGATTAAGCAGATAGAAAATGGCGGTCACGCCCGCGGCGGTGCGTACCGCGGCGGTGCGTACCGCGACCGCCGGTGCACCTCGTCATTGGCTCCTGAAACCCATAGGCCTCAATGTTAGCCAATGCGGCTTCGTATAGCGGTCTTCGACCGCCTACCGCCACGGTATGCCATGCCAGCGCATTGACCTCACATCCCGTTGTCCCACTTCACAGGTCAGGCAGCCGCCATTTCAAGGGCCCACATGGCATAATTTGTACTGCATCACACAGGCCTAGGCCTTGCATTGCCACACATACACGCCTTTCAATACATAGATAATCGTGTGCTATGCATGCAGTGGTGAACGTACCTGTGATTTGCTTGACTCTGTGCGCCATGTTGTCCTTCCTAGGCACCGTCCGCTGGGACTTGCGAGGAGAAGGATGAATCCTCGCGTGTATCGACCGCTGGTGGACCTGTCGACAATGGAAGAACGCCACATCATACTACGATACCGACTTGACCGAGCCACTATACATGAACTGAGTGCCCAGCTGGAGCCAGCCCTGATGTCCCCCATCCGCCAACCCACAGGAATTCCCCCTCTAGTGCAGGTTCTGTCAGTCCTCCATTTTTTGGCAAGTGGCTCATTCCAGACAACAGTGGCCATGTCATCTGGAATGTCTCAGCCTATGTTTTCAAAAATCTTGTCCAGAGTGTTGTCTGCCCTGACGAAACACATGCAGCGCTACATTGTATTCCCTGAGGAGGTTGATTTGGCCACTGTGAAGGGTGATTTTTACGCCCTTGGACATATCCCCAACATAATTGGTGCCATTGATGGGACCCATGTGGCTTTAGTACCCCCAAAAGACGATGAGCAGGTGTACAGAAACAGGAAAAGTTACCATTCGATGAACGTCCAGGTGGTCTGTTTGGCTGACCAGTACATCTCCCATGTGAATGCCATGTTCCCTGGGTCAGTGCATGACGTGTATGTGATGCGAAATAGCAGCATCCCTTATGTGATGGAACAGCTACCGAGACAACGTGTGTGGCTAATTGGTGACTCTGGTTACCCCAACCTGCCTTGGCTATTGACACCAGTGAGGAATCCCCGGACCAGGGCAGAGGAACGGTACAATGAGGCCCATGGGCGAACGAGGAGGATCATTGAAAGAACCTTTGGCCTCCTGAAGGCCAGGTTTAGGTGCCTGCATATGACAGGGGGATCCCTGATGTACTCACCAAAGAAGGTGTGCCAGATCATCGTGGCCTGCTGCATGCTTCACAATCTGGCATTGCGACGTCAGGTGCCCTTCCTGCAGGAGGATGGTCCAGATGGTGGTGTTGAAGCAGCTGTGGAGCCTGCGGAGAGTGAAGAGGAGGAAGACGAAGAGGACGACCCAGACAACAGGGACAGAGTTATCCAACAGTATTTTCAGTAGCACACAGGTAGGAATCACCCACGCCATTTAACATTTACTGAAAGCCCCCTGCATCTTTACTTTGTGTATTTCCCCCCAGTTCTTTTAAACTGAAGTTTGATTTTCCCTTCCCTTTTCAGTGCTGTATGACCCACTGCGTGACTTCTGCTTGGTTAGCCCATGGACTAATGCTTATTGACATCGGTATGTTGTCCACACATAAATAACAGAACATTATTGATAAGTAATGTGTTATACATTTGTAAATAATACAGGCTGACTCCAGAATGATTTCTGTGCAATGAGTGATTTATTTTTAGTGCTATATATTGGTACATGATATTAAAACGGTGATGGGTGAGGGTGGAGTTATGTCCATGGCAGAGTCCAGTTCTCGGTCGCACAGGTGCATTGTCCATATGCCTGTGGAAGGATGGAGCAGGGGCAGTTCAAGGTTGGACAGGGTGACACTGTGGGAGAGTGGAATGACATCCGGGGGGATATTAGGCTGGCGGGGGGCTTGGCATCCTACTCTGTCTTCCTTTGAGATCTCAGGTTCCTCTTGCAGGGTGGTTGTTCTTCAGCAGGAGGTGGGGTTCTGGTGGCCCGTCGTTCTGTGGGGGCCTCCTGACCACTAGCGCCGGCGGAGGTGGTAGGCTGTTCCTGGCTAGTGACAGGGGCCCTTTGCAGTGCCACATGGTCCCGCAAATGTGGTTTCTATCCGGTTCAGGGCCTGGACTATGGTCCCCATAGCGGTAGCGATGTTCCGGAGTTCATTGCTGAACCCCATGTACCGTTCCTCCTGCTGTGCCTGGATCTCGGTGAACCTGGCCAGTACCGTCGCCATCGTCTCCTGGGAGTGATGATATGCTCCCATGATGGTGGTGAGGGCCTCTTGGAGAGTCGGTTCCCTGGGCCTGTCCTCCCCCCCATGTCGCACAGCAGCCCTCCCAGTTGCCCTGTTTCCCCGGGTCTCTGTCCCCTGGACGGTGTGCCCACTACCACTGCCCCCAGGTCCCTGTTGTTGTTGGGGTGTTGGGTCAGCCTGGGTGCCCTGTAGTGGCAGACACACCGCTGATTGACGCGTCCGCGAGACAGGGGCATGGGCCCGCTGGGTGGGAGCTGTGCTGGTGTTCCCAGAGGGGTTTGGGTCTGCTGTGGCCTGTGTTTGTGTGTGGGGAACCGACTGTCCAGAGGTCCCCGATGGTCCGGGCTGGTCGTCAGGTTCTAGGTCGACAGAGCTGCTGTCCTCGCTGGGGGCCTGTTCTGGGGGTGGGATGGACAAATCTGGACCCTCCGTGGCGGTGTGTTGGCGTTCGGGCCCTGCAGGGGTAAAGGAGTATGGTTATTGTTTCTGTGTGTGCCATGGGGTGCATTTTGAGTGCCCTTGTCCCCCAGTGCTGGCATTCCCTTGTGGGAGGTGTTGTGAGGGTTGGGGGGGGGTGTATGGGTATGTGCAATGGTCATGCTTTGGTGGTGGCTGTCTATGGTTTGTGTTGGCATTCAGGGGTTGGTGTTGTTTAGGGTGGGTTGTGCTGGTGAAACATTGGCAGGGAGGTTGTGTGCTGGGGGGTTGAGATTGGGGGCGTGGGGGGGGGGTCGGCATGCTGGTGGTTGGGGGGGGTGAAGTAGTTGAGATTCGACTTACCAGAGTCTATTCCTCCGTGTACTCCAGCGAGGCCATCAGGATGCAGGATGTTTACCACCTCTTGCTCCCATGCTGTGAATTGGGGTGGAGTGGGTGGGGGTCCGCCGCCAGTCTTCTGCACAGCGATGTTGTGCCTGGAGATCATCGAGCGCACCTTCCCCCGTAGGTCGTTCCATCGCTTTCTGATATCTTCCCGATTTCTGGGATGCTGTCCCACAGCGTTGACCCTGTCTACGATCCTTTGCCATAGCTCAGCCTTCCTTGCTATGGTAGTGTGCTGCAACTGTGTGCCGAAGAGCTGGGGCTCAACCCTCATGATTTCCTCCACCATGACCCGGAGTTCTTGGTCCGAAAACCTTGGGTGTCTTTGGGGTGCCATGGGGTGGTATGGATGAGGTGTGGGGTGGTGTTTGTGGTGATGTGCGTGGTGATATGTGGTGATGTGTGCGTAGATGTGGTGTGGGTGATGAAGTTGGGTTCCTGTGTGTGTTGGGGTTTTCTATTGCTGTGCTCGCTCTCTCTATCTCTATCTCTCTCGCTCTCGCCTTCGCTCCGATTTCCAACTAGTGGGGGTTTGTGGGTGATGTGGGTGTGTGTTTTATAGTTGATTGGATGTGTGGGTGTGTTGTTTGTATGTGTCTCAGGTGTGCGTATTTCAAAATGTCCAATGTGGCTGTGTTTTGGAGCTGTGTGTGTATTTTGAGCGCGGCGGTGTGTACCGCCAATGGAATACCGCGGTTGAAAGACCGCCGCGTGGATTCGTGGGTCAGAATGGCATGGGCGTGTTTGTGTTGGCGTGACGGTGGAGGTTTGGTCATCTCCAGTTTTCCGCAGCCCGCTGATGAGGCGGCCTTCCTTGGATGTCGGATTTTTGGCGGTTTCACAGTTGGTGGTCAGAATGACCGTGGCGGTAGAATGGCGGACTTCTGACCGGCGGTAAGGGCCTTTTACCGCCGAGGTCAGAATGACCCCCTATATGTTCTTATCTCTCTTGCTCCTGCAAGTATTTCCCTCTTGCCTTATACCACGTTTTAGTAAAAAGCTTACTTTTTTTATCTTACCTTCCTTGTTATTCTTGTAAAGTGCTCTGTCACCCAATTGAGTCTTCTTCATTCTATATAAAACTAAAAAATTAAATTAATTAATAAATACATAAAAAAAATATGTGCTTATATAAAACATTCATACTGTAGCCCAGTCTGTTTAGACAAACCCATTAGGTGGCCAAGTACCTAACATGCACATCCTTTTACCAAATATGCACATCCTTTCACCATGTTCACAAGAAGAGTCTACTAATTCCAGTCATCCAAGACTCCTGATGGGGCTCAAGTCCCTACTACCCATAGCCTACACTATGTAAAAACATCTTCAGGGAGCGACCACTCCCTGCAGATACCCACATCCAATTAGGTGGTTGAAATACTATTTACAGCCTTCACCCTATACACAATTCTTCATGAAGAGCCCACTCCCTCCAGACAACCATTGCCTCATTTGGTGGGCAAATCTCTATTATGCATAGCCTCCACCATTCATTGAGAGGTCACTTCTTCCAGACACCTAACCCTCTTAAGGTTGTGAAGCCCCTACTATGCAAAGTCATCACTATGTGCAGAACCTTTCTCACAGAGAACATTATGTGCAGCTCTCTCAGTTATATGGTCAAGTCCTTCCTATGCAGAGTCTTTGTTTTGTCAACAACTCCTCATGCGGGAGCCATGCCCTCCAAACATGCAAGCCCCATTAGGAGGCCAAACATATAGCAAAACCTTATATTCAGTAGCAGTTTAGAAGCTTTAGAACATTTGCTATAGATGTACCTCATTAAATACCTTTTACTGTTTAAAAAGTAATGTTAGGAGTGACTTGGTCACCTAACTATAGCATCTCTATAACTTTTGTTTTTTCTGAATGAGTTTCACAACTTTTTTTTAAAGTAATTTAAATTCTTGTTTTCATACCAAACTATAGCATCACTTTACCCTTTGTTCTTTTCAGTGAATTTCTGAGGGGTTTAAAAAAATATAAAGCAAGATCTTATTGCCATGTCCAACTATAACATTACTTGAACCTTTAATTATTTCAGTTAATTTTTAGGGTCTTTTTTTAAATAAAGTAAGATTTAGTACCATACCTAGCTGTAACATCTGTTTAATCTTCTCTTTTCTATGAATGTTTGGTATTTTTCTAACATACAGATTGCATTACCATTTCTAACTTTGTCAGTATAACATTATTTTCAGTGAATTTTGAGGAATTTTTAGCATGAAGTACAATCTTATTAGCATACTGTAACATGAATTTTAGATTTAATTTTCTTAGTTGATTTTTAATTGTGCCTTGAAATAGTACCTCAGGAGTCTCATGTGGAGATTGCTTCCTTCTGCATGTCCCATGAGAGCACCACAGGACCCATAAAACATTTAAAAAAGTTGTGTTGAATATCTAAGAGTGATTTTCATTTTACTTTGAGCCTAGAGGTTCTCTCATATGTACAATTAAGGAATAAGGGGGTCATTCTAACCCTGGCGGTCCGCGACCGCCAGGGCTAAAATGACGGAAGCACCGCCAACAGGCTGGCGAGCTTCCCTGCCCATTCTGACCGCGGCGTTAAAGCCGCGGTCAGAAAAGGGGATCCGGCGGTTTCCCGCCGGATTTCCCCTGTCTGGGCTGAATCTCCATGGCGGCGCTGCAAGCAGCGCCGCCATGGAGATTCCTACCCCCTTCCCGCCACCCTGTTTCTGGTGGTTTTTACCGCCAGGAACAGGATGGCAGGAACAGGTGTTGTGGGGCCCCTGGGGGCCCCTGCACTGCCCATGCCACTGGCATGGGCAATACAGGGGCCCCCTAACAGGGCCCCAGCATGATTTTCACTGTCTGCTTAGCAGACAGTGAAAATCGTGACGGGTGCAACTGCACCCGTCGCACCCCTGCAACACCGCCGGGTCCATTTGGAGCCGGCTTCTGGGTTGCAGGGCCTTTCCCGCTGGGCCGGCGGGCGCTCCCTTGGCGGGCGCCCGCCGGCCCAGCGGGAAAGCCAGAATGGCCTCCGCGGTCTTTTGACCGCGGAGCGGCCAAGTGGCGGTTCCCGCTTGGCGGGCGGAGACCGCCGCCCGCCAATGTACGAATGACCCCCTAAGTCTAGTGTTTTTTGTTACGTTTCTGATTATTGAGGTGTGTTGGTACTGTAGTACCTGAAGATGGTATTGTGGTACCTATGACAGAAAGGAAAGGTTTCTGATTGATTTTTAGAAGTGTCTTGCTACATTTACAGAATATTTCCACCATTTCATCTCCATTTGTCATTAGCACTTGGGTATGTCTAAATTGTGTGCAGTGTCATAGCCTTCTTTGGAGAGCTGCCTTTTTTTGAAAATTCAACCTAAAACACATGGCATTTTATGAGGGGAGACCAGAGGGTCTTGAGGAATAGCAGGAAGAAGTAATCACAACTGCATAGGAGTCCATTGTATAGCAGATCTATACTCTGCAGGAGAAAAAAAGGTATCTAACAGGGTTCAGCTATGCAAGAAGAAATTTAGAAGTGGTACTTCTAAAGATTTCTTTTAAGAAGTACTTTTTCAGAATATGTGTAGGAAATTGGGCTATTAATATTGTAGGATATAAATTGTAGTAATAGACACACTATTGTCTCATCACTGGGAAACAAGCACTCCACTGAAGCGCTTGGCTCATTTGACTCTTTTAGGGTAGCAAAGCAGAGAAATCCAAGGCCTACTCAGGAAGGGTACCAGACAGAGCATCACAATATAGGAGGGTATCACTTTACATAACACATGCTTATTGGCTTTGTCAATGGGTCATCACAGCAACATATAAGACAAGCCTTTTGGCATTGTCAAGAGGTCACCACAATACAAGCTCAATAATCACATGTTAAATTCACCATTATATCACTGAAATCAAGAGCCATGTTTAAATACAGCAAATGCTGTCAATAAAGCATTGCAATGTTTGTTAAAACCACTGTCAACAATATACTGTCAATAAGGCATTTAAAATGAAGATAATACTTGTCTGAGTATTTCTTATACATCTTTAGGCCACATAAAATGCAGCCATAGAACAAACCACTAGAGGTAGTTGCACTCCCAGGTTATATGACAAAAGCTCAAGCCACGGAAAAACTAGAAAAAAAGGGTTTAATGTGTCCCCAGGTAATGCATTCTGTGATTTGTAAGATATAGGGTTCATTTTGAAATCAATCCTGGTGAGATGGTGCTGCTGCATTCCTTGCAGCCGCACCATGCTTGACATTTATTCTGGTGGCACCCTTGTCCTCCTGGGGTCACCACAAGCAGAGAAAAACATATGCATATTAAACCCTGCAGAATATTATGAGGCATTACGTCTGTGGAGCAATGAATATTATGGTAGAGTCTCCTGTCATTGTGTTTTCACTCATGCCATGCACTTTCTTTTTTTTCTAGGTCTCAGTTGTTTTTGCCCACCAGACACTCAGATGCTTGTTACACTGGGGGCAGCAAGAGGGGCTCACTCTCAGCTGCCCCACTTGGCTCCCCGCCTAGCTGGCACTGCTGGTTACCGGCTTGAGGGCCGGCATTCACTTTTTATCTACTTCCTCCATGCTGTCAGGGTGCTAGCTTGGCAGTGGCTACCTAGGTCCCCCAGAAACAGGCTTGGGGAGGGGGATGAGCCGACCTTTACTCAGGGGGCATGACAGCAATCCCCATCCTCTATCTCCACTTTAGGATCTGGGATGGGGTTCAAGCCATCAGTATTCTCGGAAGAACGGGGCCCTCAAAGGCAAGGATAAGACTGGAGAAGGGGTTCTCACCCTGGGCAAGTGTATAAAAAGTGTTGTGTCATCTCCTGGGAGATTGTTCCTCCCTGTGGGAATTTACAAGGAGTTACACCGAAGCCCCTCATGCTCGTCGGCCCAAGTAGGCATAGTTAAATAACTCGGGCCCTGATGGGCCAATTCTGGTTAATATGGGTTTGTTTGAATCCTGGTGGTGAGCTTTAGTCCCCGGTAGCAGATCTAATAGGCTTTCTATCATCCAGAAGGTATACTTTATAAGGAGATAGTTTCACTGGCTCCCTGGGCCAGCTTTTCTACTTTACCTGGTCTGTGGTACTCCTCTACTCCTGCTAAGGCACAGAACTTCAGGTCTTTCCCCAACTATTCCTCAGGTAGTGTAAAGGGGGCAGCATCACTGACCCTGGAGATACCTGCTAGTACTGGGGTCAGATCTAGAAACAGTCCTCCGTCTGCCATGGGACTTACCCTTCTAGCAGTCCATGGTGTTGCAGTCATCACAGCCAGGTCCAGAGTCCTGCTCTCCTTTATGCCACCTACATGCCTGTCAAGCCTATCAGTAGGACTCAACCCTTTGTCTGACTCTAACACTTGTTCTGATCAGTTCTTCCCTCTTTCCTGCAGTTGGCTCATGCCTGGCTAGTGACATAAATGGCTGGTGTTAGGACTTTTTGCGTGTACTGGGGAAAGTCCCTTTGATGTGTTATCAGGACAAGGCCCAACTATTCCAAGGAAGTCCCAGCCATCCTGTCAGAAAGACCCATTTCCCTCTACACACAGACTACTTTGTACATTGTCTGGCTCCAATACATATTTCCCAGGGCAAAAACTATCACCACCCCAGGCAACTCTACTCCCAGAAACCTTAGGCAGGAAAATGCAAACCTGCTAAAAGTGGTATTTCTAAAACAATAATTTTAGATCCAACCCTTCCATTAAAGAGCACTTAAAATTACAATTCAAAAGAGTATCAGAAGTATGTTTGTAGCTGCTACCAATCCAATTTTACCACTTAACAATGTAACAAAGTAGCCTAATGATTCTCTATAGCAGATATTTCACTGTAAGGACATGTTCAACACTCTTCTCTACATGCCCTATTTTTAAATACCAGGCACCCTACCTTTATGGGCAATAAGGCCTACTTACATGTGTCTAATTATTATTCAAAAGGAAGGGTGCGCTGCTAGACCTCCCCCTCCCTCACTGCTGAACTCTTTTTTGGCTATTTGAAGAAGGTTGCATTTAGATCCCCATTACGTTTTGTCCACTTAAGGTATCCATGCCACATTTGTGTACTTTTTTTAAACATACTGGGGATTCTAAAGTTACCAAGAGTTTGTGGATTCCCCTGGAGGGGACTGAGAAAATGGGCAAAATACAGCTAAATTTTGAGTTTTGGGGGAAAATGGGATGAAAGTGCTGCAAAAGAAAGTGTTTTTTCCCTGAAAATAGCATCAGCAAAGGTTTTCTGGTGCTAAAGTCACTATCTTCCCAGCTTTCAGAAACTGTCACTCGTGAATCAAAAAATCACAGTATTTGTATTTCACTGGGACAAAGACCATTTTTCCTATTTTTTTGCTTTCAGGCTCCTTCCAGTTAGTGGTAGAAATGTATATGAAACCACTGGTGGATCTGGGAAAGCTATACATTTCTGAAAAGTAATTAAAATTCTGAATTCAGCAAGGGGTAATTTTTGAGGTTCCTCCAAGATTTTCTTACAGAAAGTTGAAACAGTTGAAATAAAAAAATATTGAAATTGAGTTGACTAAACAACCATTTGTGTCTACGTTTAATCTGTAACTTCTAACTATGGTAGATTTTCAAAAGCAATATACGGTTATGTACACTTGAGCCTTCTGGTTGCTGGGATTTATAGAGCTTGTAGGTTCATCAAGAACCCTAGGAACCCAGAGCCAATAACTAAGCTGCATACGGGTATACAGACATTCTTTTGGTAAAATATAAAGAGTGAAAAATAGGTTTCGAGGAGACCTATGTATTTCTGAAATGGGCACAAGATATAGAATTTTTATGCAGTGGTTATTTGCACATCTCTGAGTTTGTGGGAACCCATATTAACATGTGAATGTTGTCAAAATGCCTTCTTTCTTACACACTGTCTTATATTTGAAAGGTGTTAATGCAGAGAAAGACAATGGCAATAATACTTTTTCTTTTATTCTGTTTCCCTAAGTATTCAGATAAAAATGGTACCTCAATTGTATGGGTAGGCTTAGTACCTGTGTCAGGAAACAGCCGAAAATCGAAGCATGGGCACATCACATTTTTCCATCCAAAACTGACCCTTTTTTGCAATGTGCCTAGCTGTCGATTTTGTGCCCTATCTCAGCCAGTAGCTATGTAAACCTAGCAAATCTGAATAGTTTTGATAACTAGATACAAAGAGGAATGCAGAACGGGGTGACTTCTATGGCTCTCACCAGGTTCTGTTCTACAGAACCTCGTATAAACCTTAAAAGTTGTCTAAAAACACATTTACCTCATATTTCTGTGATGGAAATCTCTGTAATCTGAGGGATGCCACCAAATTCCTTTCAGCCAGCACTCCCATTAAAAATGGTACCTCATCTGTGTGGGTATGCCCAGTGCCCACAACAGGAAACGGCCCAAACCCAGTGTGGACACATCACATTTTCCAGCTAAAACTGAAACCATTTTTACAATGTACAAAGGATTATGGGCTTAGCTAGGCTGGCACCTTGGGAAATCTAGCAAACGTGTGCATTTTTTAAAACTAGAAACCGAGGGGAATCCAGGAGTGGTTGATTTGTGTGACTCTCACTAGGTTCTCTTACCCAGAAACCCATGCAAATCTCAAAATCTGTTTAAAACACATTTCCATCACATTTCTGCAAAGGAAAGATCTAGAATCTGAGGGGAGCTACAAATTTCCTACCACTCAGCATTCCCCCATGTCTCCTGATAAATCTGCTACAACATGTGTTGGTGGACCAAGTGTCAACCACAGGCCCACAACTTTTTGTGGACACATCAAAATAATCTATCACAAAATTACCTGTTTTTGCAAGAGTTACATCTGCATTTTTGGTCCCAGGATCAGTGGCCATCTAGGGAGACCTGCCAACCCAGACATTTACAAAAGCAAGACTTCCGGGGGAGTCCAGGGAAGATTTTTTGGGGGTAGGAGCATTGCCATGCCTGTAATGGGCAGCCCCCACTCCTACACTAATAAAAAAAATAGTCCCTGGTGCAAAGGGCCTTTCTCCCCCCTCGGGGGAGGCAGATCAGGACTATTGTCTGAAAGGGGTAGAAAGACAGTGCCCATTTTTGGAGGGGGTGGGGATGTTGTCATGCCCATTCTGGGTTCCCACCACCCCTACAGTAATAGAAAGGTGGGGCACATCAGAGGCTATTGCTGACCGTGCCAATTTTCTTTGAGATTGGTGACATTGTTGTGCCCATACTTGACAGTCCCCACAGCTACAGTAATTAAAATAAATCATCTTTGATGCCAAGTGAGCTTTCTTTCCTCTGGGGACAGTTCAGTGACTATTTCCCCCATCTGATCCCCAAGGGGGGGGGCAGAAAAAATATGCTAATTTCCTAGGGGGGTGTGGCATTGTCATGCCCATTTTGGGCAGGCCCCACCCCTAAACTAATAAAAAAAAATCACTGGTGCCTAGTAAGCTTTATGCCCCCATGGGAGGGGCAGATTGGGGGCTATAGTCCCCATGTTCCTCCCAAGGAGTGGCAGAAATACTTTGCCCATTTTTTTGGGGGGAGGTCATTGATAAGCCCATCATGGGAATTCCCCACCCCTACACTAAGTACAAAAAATATTCACTGCTGTGCTAGTAAGCACCCTGGGCGGGTGGCAGATCAAGGGTTATCGCCTCCATCTGCCCCCGGGGGTGGGCAGAAAGATTGAAAGGTTCCGAAAATAATAGGGGGAGCCTTTGCCCAAGAGTTGCTCCTTCTCCCTGGTGTCATGTGGAGTTTATCCCTGTTTGGTGACAGCCTTCCTTGGGTGATCCCCAAGCAGGGATCCCCTTGGGAAAGGTACCATTGGGAAGTGGAAAAAATGATACCTTTCCCGTCTGGATCAGTGCTCGGGAGGGCTGAGATAGCCCCACAAGCACTGAATCAGAGAAAGTGAAATGAGCCTTTTGGCTCATTTCACTTTCATTTTCCTACAAATGACGTCAGCGTGCCATACACACTGATCGTCATTTCCCTGAAAACAAAAAAAACTGCCTCTCTAGCTCCTGAGACTCTTTTTTTGCAGGAGAAAATCTCTCTGGTGACTGCACCAGGGGTATTTCCAGTGCTGTGTGCATGGACTGCCGGGAGCCATCCAATACACACGAAGACTGTGACTTTGGATTGTCCCCGGCCATCCAACGCATGAAAGAGGTTAAGGGTATTTTAACATGTTGAATTTGTAGTTTAAAACTGCCAGTCAGGTTACCTGTGTGCAGCTACCAAACTGTAGTCTCTCACCTGCAGCCTCCACCCTTGCATACATGTGTGCATACATAAACACACATGTTTGCATGTGATCAGCTCAGTGCCCCCTACCTTAGCTGTGTCACATCAGCTTGATCTTAAAAGGCAACCACTGGCTGTAAACATGCACAGTCCAATTCACAACAAAACTATCAGGAATGAGATTCAAATAAGAAGACTCATCCACAATAACGGTTCAAAACGAGGTGATTGAATAGCAAAGAAATATGGGCATGCTAAATAAGCAGAACCCATTGGCAACAATCTGGGATAACAAAAGGAACTCGGCTTGGCACAGTAGACAACTAGCTTTTGCAGAGCAAAAGCAAGGTGAGGAGGAGGAGTCAGCATCTGTCACTCGCTCATCTGTGTAACCAGGAGACGCTGTGCCATTCATTCTAGGTGTTGCAAAGACTGACTGGTGGAAATCCTTCATATACAGTATGGTAATTTGCTTCAGCAAGCACTCCAAGATTATTCTTGTGGGAGAACAATGTGCCTCAATTAGAGGCAAATTGGTGTGTGACTATCAATGCCAGCACTATGCTTAATCCCCCCAAAAATGTAAAAAAAAGTTTACAAACAGAACAACAGTTACTTTTTAGAAACCCTTTATTGGTTGAAAACATTATGTTGTTTCTCAAAACTGTCAGTTAACCCCTTCGCTGCCAGGCCTTTACCCCCTCAGGTGCAAAGCCTTATTTTGGCTATTTGGGGCAGTTCACACTTAGGCCCTCATAACGTTTTGTTCACATAAGCTACCCACACCAAATTTTTGTCCTTTTTTTCCAACAACCTAAGAATTCTAGAGGTACCCAGAGTTTGTGGGTTCCCCAGGAGGAGACCAAGAAATTAGCCAAAATTCAGTGAAAATTTCATTTTTTCCCAAAAAAATGGAAAAAAGGCTGCAGAAGAAGGCTTGTGATTTTTTCACTGAAAATGGCATCAGCAAAGTGGTTGCAGTGCTAAAATCTCCATCTTCCCAGCCTTTAGGAACAGGCAGACTTGAATCTGAAAACTACATTTTTCAACACACCCCATTTTTACTATTTTTTGTGCATTTGGCCTCCTTCCAGTTAGTGACATGGATGTGGAAGCAATGCTGGATTCCGGAAAGCTAAACAACTCTGAAAAATAGAAAAAAATTGAATTCACCATGGGGTTTTTTGTGTAGATCCTATAAGGTTTTCCTACAGAAAATAACAGCTAAAATAAAGAAATGTTGAAATTGAGGTAAAAAAACAGCCATTTCTCTCCACGTTTTACTCTGTAACATTTTGATGCCATGTCAGATTTTTGAAAGAAATATACCGTTACATCTGCTGGACTCTTCTGGTTGCAAGGCTATATAGGGCTTGTGGGTTCATGAAGAACTCTAGGTACCCAGAGCCAATAAATGAGCTTCACCTTGCAATGGGTTTTCATTCTCTGCTGAGTATACAGCAATTAATTTGCTGAAATATAAAGAGTGAAACATAGGTATCAAGGAAAGCTTTGTATTTCCAAAATGGGCACAAGATAAGGTGTTGAGATGCAGTGGTTATTTTCACATCTCTGAATTCCGGGGTCCCCATACTAGCATGTGAATTACAGGGCATTTCTCTAATTGACGTATTTTTTACATACTGTCTTACATTTCGAAGGAAAAATGTAGAGAAAGACAAGCGGCAATAACACTTGGACTTGTTCTGCTATTCTGTGCTCCCCCAAGTCTCTTGATAAAAATAATACCTCACTTGTGTGTGTAGGCATAATGCCCGCAACAGGAAACGCAACATGAACACATCACATTTTTACATTGAAATCTGACGTGTTTTTTGGAAAGTGCCTAGCTGTGGATTTTGATCTCTAGCTCAGCCGGCACCTAGAGAAACCTACCATACCTGTGCATTTTATAAAACTAGACACCTAGGGGAATCCAAGATGGGGTGACTTGTGGGGCTCTTACCAGGTTATGTTACCTAGAATCCTTTGCAAACCTCAAAATTTGGCCAAAAAACACTTTTTCCTCATATTTTGGTGACAGAAAGCTCTGGAATCTGAGAGGAGCCACAACTGTCCTTCCACCCAGCGTTCCCCCAAGTCTCCTGGTAAAAATGGCACCTCACTTGTGTGTGTAGGCCTAGTGGTCGCAACAGGAAATGCCCCAAAACACAACATGGACACATCACATTTTCCCAAAGAAAACAGAGCTGTTTTTTGGGAAGTGCATAGCTGTGGATTTTGGCCTCTAGCTCAGCTGGCACCTAAGGAAATGTACCAAACCTGTGCATTTTTGAAAACTAGACACTTAGGGGAATCCAGGATGGGGTGACTTGTGAGGCCCTCACCAGGTTCTGTTACCCAGAATCCTCTGCAAACCTCAAAATTTGGCCAAAAAAACACTTTTTTCTCACATTTCAGTGACAGAAAGTTCTGGAATGTGAGAGGAGCCACAAATGTCCTTCCACCCAGCGTTCCCCCAAGTCTCCCAATAAAAATGGTACCTCACTTGTGTGGGTAGGCCTAGTGCCCGCGAAAGGAAATGCCCCAAAATATTATCTGGACACATCAAAATTATCAAATACAAAACTGTTTTTGAGGGGGTGCACCTGCGTTTTTGTCCTGGGCTCAGCAGCTATACAGTGAAACCTACCAAACCCAGACATTTCTGAAAACTAGACACCGGAGGGAGTCCAGGGAGGTGTGACTTGCTTTGATCCCCCAGTGTTTTCTTACCCAGAATCCTCAGCAAACCTCCAATTTACCTAATAAAAAATATTTTCCTACAATTCTGTGTGGGATCACCACCCCAGGACAAATTTCCTGCCACCCAACGTTCTCCCTAGTCTCCCGTTAAAAATGATATCTCACTTGTGTAGGTGGGCCATGTGCCTGTGACAGGGAAGAGCCAAAAACATGTTGAAATTGAGGGGGAACCAAATGGGGTGCAAAAGGGCAGTTTGGAAAAAAAAACATTTTTAGGCTGACAAGTGGGGCAGAATTTTTTTATCTGCATAGATGAGACAATGCTGGATGGTAGGAATTTTGTGGATTTCTGCAGGTTCCGGATGGTCCATCACAAAAATGGGGAAAAAAAAGTGTGATTTCCAGCAAAGTAGGAGGTTTGCATGGCATTGTGGGTAAGAAAATGGTGCAGGGTGCATGTGAAGCACACCACCCTGCACTCACCCAGATGGTTAGTTTTCAGATGTGTCTAGGTCTTTTGGATTTTTTTGCATGGCAGCGTTCCAAAGTCCAAAAAGTGCAGCCCTCACCATTCCAAGTGGGGCAATTTTGAGAGTTAGCCAAGTTCTCATGGCAAAATATAAAACCAGACCCCCACATAATCAAATGTCCTTTTGTGCAGGGGAGAGCTGAAAGACTGTTACCCCCTTCAGTTGGGGTGGGGGCATAACAATGCCCATACTGGTTTGTAGCCACCACCACACTATTTTTTGTTATTTTTTTAATTCCCTGGAATCTAGTAGAGTTTCTGCCCCCAGGGGTGTGGACTAGGAGTAATTGTCCCATCTGCACACTGGTGGGCAGAGCAAATTTGGCCCAATTTATTTGGGGTGTGGGTATGGCCATAACCCCATCCTCTTATTTTGAAAAAAAACATCTTCCTTGGTCTCTGTTGGGCTTTCTGCCACCCTTGGGGGCAGATGGGCCTTCTAAAAATAGGCCGATCTGCCACAAGGGGGGCAAATATGGCCAACAGTAATGTGCCCCCATCGGGAGCCGACCCTTGCCCAAGGGGCTGCCCCCCCAAACAAAACACACACATACACACATACCAATCCCTGGTGCCTATGTGGTTTCTGCCTCACCCCCGGGGGGGCAGAAATGTCCTAAAAACAATTTGCCCTCCCCCCGGGAGCGACCCTTATCAATATAAATAAACATTTTAAAAAATCCCTGGTGTCTAGTGGCTTCTGTTCCCCTGGGGCAGATGGACCTAATTAGTATTGGCCAATCTGCCCCCAGGGGGTCAGAAAAAGCCTAATAAAAAAATTGTCCCCCGGGGAGAGACCCTTGCCTTACGGGTCACTCCTCTTATCAATATAAATGAAACATTGAACAAAACAAATCCTTGGTGCCTAATGGCTTCTTCGGCCTAATTAATATAGGCTTATCTGCCACCAGGGGAGCAGAAAAGGCCTAATAAAAAAATTGGCCCCCGGGCGAGCGGCCCTTGCCTAAGAAGTCGTTCCCCTTATCAATATAAAAAAAAGAAACATCCCTGGTGCCTAATGGCTTAGGCCGATCTGCCTCCGGGGGGGCCGAAATGGCCTTTAATAAAATGCTTATGAGGAGTGGCCCTTGCCCAAGGGGCAGCTCCCCTTATGACAATTTCCACAAAAAAAATCCCTGATGTATAGTAGCTTCCTGCTATGCGATTGTGCTGCAGGAATGCACAGAGATACATGAAAAGGGAAGGAAAACCCTTCCCTTCCCTTTCATGTCTCTCTGCCTCCCCTGCCCCCGTACCGAGGAGAAACTAATCAGTTTCTCCTCTGTCACGCTGGAAGCATTGCTTCCAGGGCAACAAGAGTTAACCTCTAATGAGGTCAGCACACGTTGGCACGCTGACGTCATTAGACGTCATTGGGGGGGTCGGGTGGAAGGGGAAGGGGAATCAATTCCCCTTCCAGCCCTGCCCTGATGGGGTCGGGGGAGGCCCTCGGGGTAGGTGCCAGCGCTTCCCTGAGGGCCTGTCCCAGGACGTAATGGTTACGTCCGTGACGCCTGAGTGCTGCAGCCACGGATGTAACCATTACGTCCATGGTGGGGAAGGGGTTAAAGTTACCAGATCATTATAATCTGCTATACCAGCCTATATATAACAATGAAAGTTTAGCCTTCGGTTATAAGTGTAAGTAAAAGGAAAGTACAAATAACAATAGATTTGAACTTTAAAACTTATAATAGTATACTGCAGCAAACTAGAAATATATAGAATCATTCTGATCTGTGATGACAGAATGCACTTAAATATCCTTGTAATCTACTATAGCACAATATTTTGGTCATACAAATAACACTCTAGGGTAACAAGCCCATGTCAAAAATGAGAGCTTAGTACAAGGGAGTGGGCCCTTAATGCCTGGTACATGACACTATTGTAGTACATAAAACTATTAGAACATTCCACACTTTTAAAGTAGAATGCTCTAATTTTGCTATAATAGAGGCATCCAGAGTCAGGGAAATGTTGGAGGTTGCATCTCCCAAGGCTTGGGTAGCTTACCCAGCTTTTCTTGTGTGTGTGGTAGTTGGTAGCAAATACACTCAAAAAACAGCTGTGGAAATGATCAGCAATCACCCCATGTATGCTTTAGCTGTGTTAAAATATATGCCATCATTTTGGCACAGCCAAAGGAGCTAAAATCTGCACATAATTCCTATATAGTTCCTTCCAGATAACACTGTGGAGGTTTTATCACCTAAGGGAGCTTCACAGTCTCCAAAGAGTTTGTTCTCCTTAAGGGGTTGTCTTAGAGATCTTAGACTGTATGCATCAGAGGCCTGCACCTGTGGGCAGTTGATTGCCTGCAAAAGGTTATTTTCCACAAAGGGTATCAAGGAGAGCAAAAGTTAAACATAGCAGATGTGTGGCCATCCAAGGGGACTACTTAGGCCCCCATTATGAGTTTGGCGGCTTTTAGGCAAGAACGCCCTGCAAAATGGCACCACAATACTGGCAGTGGTGACTCTATAGCGACCGCCGGATTATGAGTCACAAAACACAAACTGCTCAAATACAGACAAAAAACCAACACTGCCAGGCCAACTCACGGCGAAAGAGTGACTGATCAACCACTGGCCCCGCCACGCCGGACCGTCATATTATAAGGCAACCTCCAGCACAGCGGAACATGCAAAGCAGAAACCGTTGGCTATTTCAAATATCCCACACCTGACCACGCCACCATATAACAGCCCTGCACACCAACAATCCCTTGCAACAAATACAAGCAGCCACAGCCACACTCGAGACAAAGCACACCCGAAACAGAGCAAACAAATATCACACTGCAAACAGTGCACAAATCAATACCACAGCTACCAACACACACAGCCAAACACCCCCACATCACCACACTCCCTGCACTGCACCCGACATGCACAACACATACCCACCCCACAACAAGTCACACCAAAAGGACCCACGGTTCACTGACAATGAGTTGCAGGTTAAGGTGGGCGAGATCATCAGAGTCAAGCCACAGCTCATAGTAGTCCAGGTACAGCAAACATCCATAGCCAAAAAGACACTTGTTAGAGGATTGTCAACAGGGTCAATGCAGTCGACACATACCCACGCACAAGGGAAGACATCAGAAAGAGGTGGAACAACCTCAGGGGACGGGCCGATCCATGGCATCCAGGCAGAGGATAGCTAGAAACAAGACCGGCGGTGGGCCCCTATCTCTTTCCCTTCAGATGATATCCTAGGAGGAGAAGCTCCTGGACATCTTGCATCCTAAGGGTCTGACTGGCATCAGCTGAGGGCTTGACTCTGGTAAGTCAGCAATACCCCCCAAACACCAAACACCCATGCCCAGCATGGCTCCCCACCACTCTCCAACCACTGCAACCCACCCGAATGCCCCTGTCCCAAACACCCCACACCCCTCCTCTGCATGTCACCCAACCCCATCCCCACTATCCCTACTCACACACTCCTAATGCACAGATGTCAACCACAATGTGAGTAACCCACAGCTCCCACAATCCAAAACAAATCAATGTCTCTAGCACACCCAGGACTTAGTGGCCCATATCCTCCCTACTGTGCAAGACACCCAGTGGCTGCAGGGGCAATGCCATCAGGAGGACATGCAACAGTGGCAGGCCCACAATCCCACCATGGCCTCCATAGTAGGGGTTCACAGGGACCTGACCACTGTCATGCGTGAGTCCACCACCCACCAGTATGCCCCTACCACTGGCCACATCCCATCACAGCCCTCCATGTCAGATGCAGCCAGTGGCATGGAGGCTCCACCACAGGACTCTCAAGACACCAGTACCCAACCCCCGTAGCTGAGGAACACCCACACAAGTAAGGATGTTCAAGTAGACACCCAGCCAGAGATGATGGCCAGACTACGACCACCGCCAGGAAGTGACTCTCTTCTGAACATTCTCCCTTGTGTGTGACTGTGACACCCTGTTGACTGTCCACTCCCATATCTCCATCTACCCATAGCCAGCAGACTAGACCTGTACTACCTATAGCTGGCCTCACCACACTGATGATCTCCGCCACGATGACCCCACTCATCACCCCTTACACTTGTACATCCCAAATAAATGACAATTGAGCACAGTTCATGTCTACCCATTTATTTGTCATGAGTACCAATGGAACTGCCAATACGTGCACAACTGGTAACCCATCGCCCAGCACATTCATGGGAGGGTGACAGAGGGGGGAGCAAAATCCCAGGAGGTCGATCATATAGCAGGCAGTGGTTGGACATATGTGTCAATGGAAGACAGGCAGGGACCAGAGAACACCACAAAATTGTCCTGAAAGTAGAGGAAGACAGGGACAACAATCACTGTAGGAGTCACAGATGCCAACTCAAAACAAATGCACTGTAGGAATAGGAATCCAAGGCAGATATTCCAGTCAGGTCCACAACCATATGGCCAATACCAACACACAAAAACAACATATACCAACTCAATGGTCTAACCCACACAGCACCCAGTGCCAGACCTGATCCTATACCCACTGCCATCAACAACAACGTAGCACTGCCACCCAATGTCGACTCCCAGGATACATGCTGTACAGATGCAACAACCCTGTGTGGCACATACATAGCACTAAAACTGGCAGCTCAGGGAACATTCTACATACACATTGATGTAACTAGTGCACCAGTACTACAGCTGCCTGACTATAGGCATGAACTGTATACTGTGACTACCTAAGTCATGGGAACATATGGTACCCCTCCAACTCACCCAGAGTCAGAGGTGCAACCAATAGCGTCAGTGGTCACAGACAACAGGTGGCATCAGAGACAAGGCAGGCAGTTGTAGAAGACACATACCACACAGTTTACACATACCTGCATCTCAACCTAAGTAATGTTGAATCAGCTCTGCCTGGAGTCACCTGCATCCTCATCATCCTCCTCTTTATCATTCCTCATGTCCCCTTCATCAGCCACTGACACAGCTACCCCCTCCTCTGCATCCAGCAATGGGGTATGATGCCTCAGGGCCAGATTGTGCAGCACACCTTCTGTAGGTTATAGTGCAGGGCACCCCCGGAGATATGCAAACACCATAACCTGGCCTTCAGAAGGCTGAAGCATCTCTCAATGACCCATCTGGTATGACCGTGGGCCTCATATAATGGTCCATTGCAGCTGAGGTTGGATGCCTCATGGGTGTCATGAGCCAGGGCAGCTTGGGATAGCCAGAGTCACATGTGTGCATAGATGGATGAGGCATGTCAAGACTAGGAGGGCAATGGGACAGGGACACAGGAGTGCAGATTGCTGAGGGGCACACATGTGGGGGCACATCCCGACGGGTCAGGCCCGGTCCCTCTGAAGTTGTGACATCATGTGTGGAACGCTGCTGTTCCGCAGGATGTAGGAATTATGCACAGAGCCTGGGTATCTGGCCGTCACCTGGGAGAGGTACTGGTCCGCTAGACACTCCACCTGCACATTGACAGAATGAACATTTTTACAGTTTCTGTACACCTGTTCATTCCTACTGGGTGGCACCAGGGCAATTTGGGTGGCATCAGGGGCCCCAATCACATGTGGAATGTGTGCCACTTGGTAGAACGCAGTTTTGACAGTGGGCAATTCTGCACATCGGGGAACCGGATGTAGCAAGACATATGTTTTTTCAGGGCACACAGTACATCCCTCAGGATGTTACTGAACATGTGCTGTGATATCCCAGCTGCGAGGACCACTGTGACCTGGAAGGAGCCTGAGACAAGGTAGTGGAGGACTGACAACACTTGCACTGTGGGAGGGATGGCATTGGGATGGCCAATGGCACGCAAAAGATGCGGCTCCATCTGGGCCTCCATTTCCATTATTGTCACATGATTCCGTCGATAGGACTGGATGATGTGACGCTCCTCCAGGGTGGTAAGGTCGACTAGGGGCCTGTGCACCAGTGCATTCCTCATCTGAAACCATGCACCATAGACTGTGTTGACAGTGTTGATGTGGCCGCAGGCATATATCACCCATGACACACTAACATTCACACATTACACATTAGACATGTAAAATGGTAGCCACCTGTCTGCATGATTGGGACAGGTGGACGTGAGATCATCCCGCCAGCATAACACGTCATGTCGATAGGTAGTCATGACCGCCGTGCAACTCAATATTGGTTCACACTGTTGCCAGTGGGAGGCAGAGGCCAATGGTGATTGCTGTCGGTGGTGATGTCCGCAGCAGCCGTGACCGCCTTTTCATGTGCTCATGCTCACTTGACTCCTGAACCTCGTGCACTGAAGACCTTCACTGCATGGGCTACTGTGTTCTGACTCTGGTAGCCAAGATGCCACGTCCTGCAGGAGACAGGGCCCCAGCCTTCACCCAGGAAGAGTTAGAGCGGCTCATGGATGGGGTTATGCCCCTGCATGGACAGTTGTGTGGTGCACCAGAGCAGCAGGTGAGCTCAGTGTCATTGTCCTGCATGTGATTTTTGCTCATGGGGACGGGGGCCTTCTTAGTTGGCAGTGTATATAAAGCATGGACATGGGTGAGGGGCCAAAGGCTACATTGGCTGACTACGTGTGGGTGTGGAAGTGTGATGTGTGCTGTCCACTACTGTCCCAGGGATGCCACTGTACATGATTGTGTCCTTCTGTCTGTGTCAACCATGCAGGATAGCGCCCATCAGAAGAAGTGGATTTGGTGTGCCATTGGCAAGCAAGTGTTGACCTTGGGGGTCCATGCCTGGCAGAGCACCCACTGCAGAAAGCAGTGGGAGTACCTGAGATGCTGGGCCTGGAACTCTGTGGTGGCCCAGCTGGGTACATTCTCCCAATGAGGGAGGGGTGCCTGTCAGACCCTGATCCCCCTAATGGCCCGAATATTGGCTGTAGCCTACCCTCAGGTTGATGGGCGCTTGAGGGTAGCACAGCAGCAACATAGTGGTAAGTACTCACTCTCACTCGCAACATGTGTTGGCATGGTGGCTCTGGATGGGCACCATTGGGTAGCTGTGGCGTGGGTGCTAGGTACAATGATGTCCACTATGGGTTGTGTCCATCTGGACTGGATTGACATCACAGGGGTAGGTAATGCCATGCAGTCAGTGGTAGCAGGGCAGACTCCTCCAATGCTGAAACTGTGTGGCCACCTACTAGCTAGATGTGCTTGCCAGCTCATGGCAACAGGATCATTAGAACTGGGGTGTCAGGGCATTGTGATTGATCCTGGCCAACCACTGTGCCAGAGGTGGATCCATGACCTCATTCAGCTGGCAGGCATTGTATGTGTAGTGGGGTGGGTGGACCAAGTGGTGACAGTGCTACTTGACAATAGCCAAGTAGGCCTGCCAGCTAGCAATACACGATTCTGTTGGGTGTGTAGTCCTTTACATGCCTGTCTCAATGGGCAAGGGTAGTGGGCAGGTACTGGACAGGTATGGTGGATCTGACACTCCTTATGTACATGTTTGCATCAGTCAGACCATCAACGGTTGACGTGCATTTTTGCGGTTCCCCCCATGGTGTTCTCAAGTTGTAGGATGTTCAGAGGTGGGCATAGTGTTGCATGACATAGCATCAAATGCTGATGTTCTTCCCTGTGTGACTGTTGTGCTGGCATTGACCCATTGCACCTGTCTCTCTCTCTCTCTCCCTCTCTCCCGCTCTCTCTCTGTGTCCTCCTCTGTCTTTGTGTGCATCATCTGGTGAAGGAGAAGGTCACTGGTGAGTGGTGAAGATGATGCCTACGGGACTCAGGAGGCTGACACCAGCGGAGCTGAGGGGACCAGTGGGACGGAGGGCGAGGGGAGTGCCACGAGGGACATCAGAATGACCACTGCATCTTCAGATTCCTCCTCCGATGGCAGCTTCCTGGTGGCGGTGGACCCATCTGTCTTCCACCCCCCTTACCAGCACCACCCTCCCTGTAACTCCCCACCCAGTTGCCTGTGCCTGTTCACACAAGAGGATGGGCATCTTCTTGCTGCAGGCACCGCTGCCCCTGCCCCAGTCAGCCTTCCTACCCTCAGTAAGGAGGATATTGACCTCCTGAGGTCCATCTCTGTGGGGCAGACAACTATTGTGAATGACATCCAGGGACTGGCATCCCGGGTGCAACAGTACAGTGCATTCCTGGAAGGCATTCACAGTGCCTTGTCTGGCCTACAGAGATCGTTTTAGGCTCTGACATCCTTCTTGACAGCAGCCAGTGTCCCTTCTACTACTGTCCCTCCTCCAGCTACCTGTTCCCATACCCACTTCCCGCTCCCCTCACCCATCCAAGGCACACCTACTTTCAACAGACAGGGTACACAAGGACAGACATACACACCACAGACGCCACCATCGCCATGCCAACACTCAATAGACACATGCAGACATGACAACATCCACATCCTGCATTGACTCCCCAACCATCTCCCCCCTCACAGTTGATACACCACTTACACCTACAGTCAGCATCACATCAGTCACTGATCCTGCCACATGGGCTCTCCCTGCCACAGTAACCACAAGCTCTGACCTCATTCATGCACCCCATTCACCACTGGCACAGACACCACGACTGTCAGCACATCCACCTTACCTGCAGATACCACCCCAGCATACACTTGCACGGCCCCCTGCCATCTCCCTGCATCTCCTCCCGTTACATCTAAACACCTGCACTCACCCACCCAACAGTCCCCCAGCACACACATATCATCCACCCACACACCTGCCCCCAAGGCACCAACATGCAATCACCTCACAACCATACCCACTCCCTCCACTCCCAAACGTCTTTCCATTGGCCTCCTAGGTGTCCCCAAAAATGTTTCCTATGAGAGTTTTCCCTGTTCCTCACCACTGACCCAGTCCCTGTTCCCCCAAGCTCCCTGCTACCCTTCCAATGCCCCTGCCTTCTACCTCCCAGTCTGCCACTGCCCCTGCCCATGCCCCTCCACCACGTGCCACTTCTGTCTCTACCACTGCTCCTGTTGCCAAACCCAAGCCTAAGCCCACTCTCTCCACTTCCCAGGCCAAGCCCACTACCTCCACTTCCAAGGCCAAGCCCAAAACCCCCTGGCTAATCCCTCCCTCCAAGGGCAAACCCAAGGACACCCCATCCAAGTCCACCCCTAAGGTCCCCCTCTCCAGGCCCAGACGGAAGGACCCCCTCCAAACCTAAGGCCCCCACCCCACCCCCCCTCCTCTGAGGTGCCTGCATTCCCCATTGATGCCCCTGCCCTGTGGAGGCCTGCACTTTGCAGCCAGGAGTCAAGTTGGGACGTCAGCTTGTACCGAGTGTGCTCGCGCACTGTGGAATTTTGGACTGGCCCTTGGCCCTGTATGTTCATTGTTTCATGCACAGTGTTATCCGTTATTTTATTTATGCAGCACAACACCGTTGGTGTAGATCGTACATACCAAGTCTTAGCTTTCCTTCCACATGTATGTGTGGTGGTTGTGGGTATTAGTGTGTATACGTGTGTGTATGAGTGTGTGTGTGTTTGTAAGGGTGTTTGTTTGCATGTGTGTGTGGGCATGGCTTCTCGTGTTGTGTGTGTGTTTTGTGTGTGTGTACTAATGTTGTTCCCTCCAGTGTGTGCAAAGCTCTTTTACTTATGGTTGGTGTTGTGGTCGTCATCACTGGTCTGGGAGTTGCAGGACCAGGTGGAAGATTGGGAGGAGGTGCTATTTGCGTGCCATGGCACCTACGGATGTGCCTGTGTTCCCGAAGGTAGGTGTTCCCATTTATATTGTTCGGTTCTGCCAGGCTTTTGGTGGCGGTTGTTCCACCCTGGAAATCCTGGCGGTGTGCAACCTTGTAAGATGGTCGTGGCATACTGTCTGACTGCCAGGCTAAAGATGGCTGCTACCTGGTGCGCAAGCCCTTCAGCTGTGGGGTGCTGATCAGTTACTTGGCTGTGCTCTGCAGATACCTTCCCAGGACTTGTGATATGGCGGTCTTCATCTCCACTTCAGCGGTAAGCTGACCGTCAAACTCATAATGAGGGCCATAGTGTCTAATGTATAAAACAGTAATTGCTTGCCCCAAAGCTTTTCTCAAACACGTCCAGTGGTTCTGTTGAATATCAGGGGTACCAAATATCAAGGCTATGTAGTTTTCATTCCATCTCAGGCCTCTTCCATCCATCACCAGAAAGTCTCTGCCTCTTTATCTCACTCTTTTGCAATCCTTTCAATACTTGTTTTATTCCCAGTTTTTCTGTTGGTCTCCCACTGTTTCATTCTTCCTTTTGTGCTTTTATCTCTCTTGCTCTGTGTTGTAGCCCTGTGAGGTAAAATAAGTGCCAATCCCCAACAGTGAGTACGGTGGTGCCCACCTGCAAACACTGCCTCAAATTAAGTACTGGCACTACTTTGCCTGAAGGGACTGCTCTCCATGATGGGTTTTGCATTGGGTTTACCCATCAGTTTGAGATTGGTTGCCCACAAGGACTTAGCTCTCCACAAAGGATTTTGTAGCAGGGCAAAAATAGCGCATTACAGGAGTTAGGCCACCTAAGAAGAATTGGATGTCTAAAAGGAGTAGGTTCTTCATGATGAGTTGTGAATGTAACAAAGACCATGCACAGCAGGGGCTTGCTCACCTGTGTGCAATTAGTTGCCCAGCATTTCTGTCTGTGCATAAATGGTTCAAAACAAGGCAAAAACCATTTGTAGAAGAGGTCTGAGCGTAACAGTAATTACTCCCACATAATGGGCATAATTTGGCAATTCCATGCTGCTCTTGTTACCCGAAATTTCTAATTGTCATGACGCCACATTGTGTAACTGATTCTCTGGTTCAGGGAAAATCAGACTATCAGGATGGGGAGATGCACTGAAACAATGCAAGAACACAAACAAACTCATCACTTAGATAATACGAGCAGCAATACTTTAAAATGGGTGTTCACGGGGAAGCAGTTTGAGTAGATTTTGGTTTGAGCGGTTAAAAAATCAACTTGAAATGCGTTTTGAAACCAAAGTTTTTCATAAATGGATCATATGGGTATTTTTATAATCACCAAATGAACCTTTTTTAAATCCAAAAAAGGATGGAATTGCTCTAGATACTGGGATGCTATTGTAAACACAGTAGCAACTTCTTCTTCCTGTCCTGAAGACTCATCTCTCTGCTTTGCAGAGGCCTTGGTCACTTTTGATTTGGATTTTTGAAGGAAAGCATCACACTCTCTCTTTGTCTGCAATCCCTGCTGTATCCATACTATTAGAATCTTAACAGTTTGGGAGAAATCAACTAAGATCATGCAGGAATCAGGAACAAAGTTTGCTGTTTGAGGGAGAGCATGAACCAGTATTTTTGTTAATTTTTATGTTTTTTATTTTGTATCTCTGTTGGTGGGTGGCCTAAAGTTTGGGTTGCAGTATGATGGCCCACATGGGAGTAATCTTTTTTAAAGGGAAATAGAAACATTTGCACTTTTGTGATGTTGGGGCCTATAGTTAAATTAAATATAGATTTTCTCACTGTTTGCGTTTTTTTATTACTGATTTGTTTGCCACTGTTTAGCAGTTTACTCTGATGTTGTTTTAGTGTTTTGAGCCTAGCCCCCACCTGCCTTGGGTGTATTCTTGATGTATGCCATGCTTTACATTCTCACTGCTGAGGCGCTATATACTCTTCAAAACATTTATTGGCTGTCCAATAAATGCAAATGCACAAGCTATAAGATGTTTTTTCTCTCTGGGGGTGTTCTGCGTTCCTACTTATCTCCTATCAGAGCTTACAGAACCTCTCTGAAATGCACTTCTGAGTTCAAAGAAGACCTTTATTGTTGTTAATTCTTCCCCACCCACAAGTTCTTGAGAGACGAATTAATAGATTTCAAGCACAAAAGTAGTCGCAGCAAGAAAACAAAATATATCACAGTACTTCTCAGTTGCAATGTACACAGCAGATTATATTAGCAAAGCATAAAAATCAAAATTCATCACCGTATGAGCAAGTAGAACCTATCTTCAGCTTCATCTTTCTGGGGTCTGCAAGTTGATGACTCCGTTCAACTGCGAGAAAGAGATTATCTACCCACACAGGAGACTGGCAACTGGCGCCTAGTTCCAGCCTGAAGTCAAGCAGATTCGAATCTAACTCACTGTAGCCCCGAGTCATCCTTACAAAAGCGTTCCCCCTCCTCTCAGACTCGGGAAAACTATGCAAGCCTTTGGAGATTGGCCAGATCTCCTAGACTTCTCCTCTTCCCAAGCCTGAGGAGAAAGGAAAACACCAAATGTACTCTCTCTTATCAGATCTAGTCTGGTGTGAAGAAAACAGCTTGGTTCATCTTGTGGAAAAACATAGCTTGGAAGAATACAGCTTGGATTCTCAACTGCAATGTCTAACTCCACGTTAAAGGCAATAGGCAGCTAACCTAAATATCAAATGAAATGTCTAATATCATGTCAAAGCCAATAGGCAGCTAACCTAAATATCAAATGTAATGTCTAATATCATGTCAAAGGCAATAGGCAGCTAAACTGAATACAGAATGTAATGGCTAATGCCATGTCAAAGCCAATAGGCGGCTAAACTGAACAAAACATATAGGCCCTGATTCTGACCCCGGCGGTCTGAGACCGCCGGGACCAGGGTCGGCGGGAGCACCGCCGACAGGCCGGCGGTGCCCCGCAGGGCATTCTGACCGCGGCGCCGGTTTTCCGCTGCCCCTGAGAATCCTCCATGGCGGCAGAGCGCCCTCCGCCGCCATGGGGATTCTGACACCCCCTACCGCCATCCTGTTCCTGGCGGGTCTCCCGCCAGGAACAGGATGGCGGTAGGGGGTGCCGCGGGGCCCCTGGGGGCCCCTGCAGTGCCCAAGCCAATGGCATGGGCACTGCAGGGGCCCCCGTAAGAGGGCCCCACTCTGTATTTCAGTGTCTGCTTTGCAGACACTGAAATACACGACGGGTGCCACTGCACCCGTCGCACCTTCCCACTCCGCCGGCTCAATTCTGAGCCGGCGTCCTCGTGGGAAAGTTGATTTGCCCTGGGCTGGCGGGCGGCCTTTTGGCCGTCGCCCGCCAGCCCAGGGCAAATCCCAAAATACCCTCAGCGGTCTTTCGACCGCGGAGCGGTATTTTGGTGGGGGAAGTCTGGCGGGCGGCCTCCGCCGCCCGCCAGACTTAGAATGACCCCCATAATGTGCTACTGGTGAACATTAAGCAACTAATATGCGCAGTGGTGAAACACAAAGTCATTGGTCAAACACAATTAATAGCATCACATTCCACCCTATGACCAATTAATTTTTGTTTCACATATCTCTGGTTTAAAAAAAAAAAAAAAAAAAAAGAAAATCAGCACAAAAAACATTATCAGCAAATCAGATTTGAATGATCAAAGCAAACACTGTAAAGCAATGGAAGTGGATTAACATATTGATCTCAAACCTTTCATATCAAATACATCTACACAGAAAAGACTGAAACTTTTATACTCTGAATGAGATTATAGTGTCTCTAAAATAGCAATTTGATGTAGCATGAGTTCTACTCATGTAAAGGTGCACGGTCCACCTGAAAGGTTTGCTGGAAGGTAAGTGAAAGTCAGAGTTCCACACAAAAAAACACAGACAGTTAACTGTTAAGGTTGCTTAGTCCCAGTGGAAGAATGTAATCAAACAAGTTGAACTTGAACTGAAGGCGCCATTTGCGCAAAATGGATCCATGGGGCTTGCACTTTACTCAGTCAGGTTCAGGTTGGGGGTTCGGTCCCTTCCCCGACCCCACACGCACACACCCGAAGGGGGACCACACAGCACACTCAGGGACAGTGGCGAAACGTGGTAGGATCTGCAAAAGAAAAAAGTATGACTTTTCTTGCAAATAACATTTGTCATTTGAAATGTACCCTTCCTCTTCCTTTCCCTGTTTTATAATCAGCAGGACATTTTTGGGGCCCTTTATTATAATTTCTGCAGGTTCTGGAGGGTCATTTGGGGCTTCAACCCACACCTCAGCACTGAGGTTTTTATCTGCTGCACCACAGCTTCCCTTTTCTTGCACTGTCAGAAGGGCTGGGGCAGACTCCTTCTTTACCATACCTCCATTCACTGCACATTTGACAAGTTGGGCCATTCTGTCTCCAATTTGTATGAATGAATCAGATTATTTTCTAGTTATCAGCATAATTTTGATTTCTCCTTGGTAATCTGCAGCAATCACTCCCCCTAAAACCAGATCAATTTGCCATATCTGTCCTGGTAACTTTCCTCTCCTCAACTGCTCTGTGACTGCTTGTGGGACAGATTGCTCTTGTGCTTGCTCCACAGTTTTGATCAAATCTAGGGGAATGTGCATCTCACTCCTCTCTGCCCACCTGTAAGTGGCTTTTTCTCCCAGCTGTTCACATTTCTGGTGCACCCACTTAGCCATCCCCACTAAATCAGAATTCTGGGTGTACACTTCTCTCTCTGAATTTTTCTCTTTAACATCTGCAAGGGATTTGAACCAGTTAGGTACAAGCCATGTGGAAAACCAAACGGCTAAACCATTGGGAATGAACCAAGAATCAGTGTAAAAATGACACATCTCAAGCAGCTCTTGCTTTAAAATCTGACACACATTGTACAACACTTTTCCTTCTCTTGTGCTAGAAAACAACATTTCAGTCAATGAATCATTAGTCAAACAAACATGCTTTTTATCCTCAGGGGACACGAATTCAAATGGTGCACTCAATTTCACTGGTGACTCTTTTACCTGTGGTACTCTAGCCCTGTCTTGCAGGTACCAGATCCAGTGTATGATACTAGTTAGGGGCACTCTTTTCTTCCCCTGTTCCTGATTTACATGTAAATCAGTGTTTTCCTCTTGCACTGCGCAGAAACCTAAAGTCAGAATTATTTCATTTGCCAAATCACAAGCGCGCAGCTGTTTATAATTTTTCCTAGTGACCATATACCAAAGTGTTAGGATTTCACTCAGATGAGGGCTATTCTGTTTCCAAAAATCAAACAAGCTAATGAAACTCGGTGTCTCTTGCTTAGTGCAAACAGTAAGAAACTCTAAAATCTTTCGTTTTACTTGTGCATTTTGCTATGGTAACTCGTAAATCACATTCTGAGCTCTATTCTCCGTGTTATCAGTTAAGGAATGCACTTCGACTGCCAAAAAACCTGGCTCACACGGAGGCTCAGACTGTCTCACAGCTGTCTTAACCCCCTCATTACTGGAATGGGAAAAGACAGATTCTTCTAAAACAGCATTTTTATAACTTTCAGCATTATCTTGCATTAATGTATTCTGGCAAATTTGCTCACGTAAATTCTTATTTTCATGTTCCAACTGCCTACATTTCTCCTGCATTTTTCTGTAAGCAGATAAAAGTATCCAAATCCTTCTGTCAAAAACAAAAGGAACATCATTGCTTCCAAAAGGCACATTTTCTAAATATGCTTTATCACAGCAAGAAAACATGTTTCTCACAGCACCATCAGGCAGTTTAACTACACATGCATTTTCAAACATGGTCTGCTGTGCTTTTGTAATTCTCCAAACAAAAAAAAAACAATTACACTTTTAAATTGTGCACGTAGAAATCTATAATTCGGCCCCACTCCTGGTACCAAAATGTTCTGCGTTCCTACTTATCTCCTATCAGAGCTTACAGAACCTCTCTGAAATGCACTTCTGAGTTCAAAGAAGACCTTTATTGTTGTTTATTCTTCCCCACCCACAAGTTCTTGAGAGACTAATTAATAGATTTCAAGCACAAAAGTAGCCGCAGCAAGAAAACTAAATATATCACAGTACTTCTCAGTTGCAATGTACACAGCAGATTTTGGGGGTCATTACAACCCTGGCGGACGGTGTTAAAGCTGCGGTAATACCGCAAACAGGCCGGCGGACAAAAAAAGGGAATTACGACCCTGGCGGAAACCGCCAACTAAGACAGCCACTTTAACACATCGCCCGCCACGGCGGTACAGACAAACAGCGCGGCAGTCACCGCCAACAGACAGGCGGAAGACAATGTACCGCCCACACTATTACAACACACCAATCCGCCACCTTTTCCGGGGCGGATTCACCGTGGATAAAAACATGGCGGAAACAGCTTGTGCTATGGGAAAATGCTCACCTCAACACATACCACGAGGAACGATGACACCATGGAGCCGGAACGACAAATCTTACCTGCCCTTGTATTCCTGCTCATCTACGACCAACAGCGACGTAGGCGCAGAACAAACCGGTGAGTACAGCACCTACGACACGGGGAGGGGGGAGGCAAAAGTTACGGGGACACCCACCAAACACCCCCAACCCCACCCTCGCATATTACAACATACACACCAATGCAGTCACAAAAATCACAGTAACAACCCACAATCCCCCGGAAGAATGCAAAGACAAATCGAATAGCGGTCAAACTTTGTATTGTGCCAATATACTACTCATCAAAAAATTTACAGATATATATTTCACGAAATCAGTCAAAAATAAATGTACAATACAAGAAGTAGTGCAGAGATGTACACAACAATGTCCGTGCACCAACAGTCCAAAAATGCATGGGCGACGCCCACAATAGATACCTGACCGAAATCCGAGAGAACACTGCTGAGGCATCAGATAGAAACAATACAGGCACCTCAGGGGGAAGGGAAGGGGGGGCACCTCAGCCAGATGAATGCGAAGCCAGATCCACGACGGGGCTCCATGACCATTGATGTATCCTGAGGAGTGCAAAGCCACAGTCTCTCAAGTCACTTCAGTGGGTGGGTTGCCCACTGTGCCATCCTGGGGAGTGCAAAGCCACAGTCTCTCAAGTCTCTCCAGTGGGTGGCTTGCCCACTGTGCCATCCTGGGGAGTGCAAAGCCACAGTCTCTCAAGTCTCTACAGTGGGTGGCCTGCCCACTGTTACATCCTGGGGAGTGCAAAGCCACAGTCTCTCAAGTCTTTACAGTGGGTGGGTTACCCACTGTACCATCCTGGGGAGTGCAAAGCCACAGTCTCTCAGCGGTGCTTGCCCTGTTCAGCTGTCTTCACCATGGCGGTCTTTGCCCTGTTCAGCGGTCTTCACCATGGCAGTCTTGGCCTTGTTCAGCGGTGCTTAGCCATGGCGGTCTTTGCCCTGTTCAGAGGTCTTCACCATGTCGGGCTTTTCCCTGTTCAGAGGTCTTCACCATGGCGGTCTTGGCCTTGTTCAGCGGTGCTTTGCCATGGCGGTTCTGGTACGGATATTGGTGTGTGGCATTACGATCTCCACACTGGACATTGGTGTGTGGCATGACGAACTCCATACTGGACATTGGTGTGTGGCATGACGAACTCCACACTGGAAGTTGGTATGTCACTTGACGTTCCATCATTGCCCAGCGGGGCTGTGGGATTCTGGACCCTCATGGGCTGTGACTCCGGCGGTGGCGGTGGTCTCCTGACCAGTAACGATACTTGGGCCCTCCTGGGCTATGACTCTGGCGGTGGTCTCCTGACCAGTAACGATACTTGAGCCCTCCTGGGCTGTGACTCCGGCGGTGGTCTCCTGACCAGTAACGATACTTAGGCCCTCCTGGGCTATGACTCTGGCGGTGGTCTCCTGACCAGTGACGATACTTGGGCCCTCCTGGGCTATGACTCTGGCGGTGGTCTCCTGACCAGTGACGATACTTGAGCCCTCCTGGGCTGTGACTCCGGCGGTGGTGGTGGTCTCCTGATCAGTAACGATACTTGGGCCCTCCTGGGCTATGACTCTGGCGGTGGTCTCCTGACCAGTGACGATACTTGAGCCCTCCTGGGCTGTGACTCCGGCGGTGGCGGTGGTCTCCTGACCAGTAACGATACTTGGGCCCTCCTGGGCTATGACTCTGGCAGTGGTCTCCTGACCAGTGACGATACTTGAGCCCTCCTGGGCTGTGACTCCGGCGGTGGCGGTGGTCTCCTGACCAGTAACAATACTTGGGCCCTCCTGGGCTATGACTCTGGCGGTGGTCTCCTGACCAGTGACGATACTTGGGCCCTCCTGGGCTATGACTCTGGTGGTGGCGGTGGTCTCCTGACCAGTAACGATACTTGAGCCCTCCTGGGCTGTGACTCCGGCGGTGGCGGTGGTCTCCTGACCAGTAACGATACTTGAGCCCTCCTCGGCTGTGACTTTGGCGGTGGTCTCCTGACCAGTGACGATACTTGGGCCCTCCTGGGCTGTGACTCTGGCGGTGGTCTCCTGACCAGTAACGACGGTGCTGGTGGTTGTGTCTGGACCGCCGGAAATGATGGCGCACTTCTCCGCCGTGACACTCACAACAGGTTGGGGAGACTTCCTCGGGACCTTCCCCACCTTCTTTTGAGTTACAGATGACTCACCAATCGCCTTGGATCCCATGTCACTGTTTGTCCCACCAGGAGTCTTGACACGGTCCCGTCGTCCACTCTCCAATTTCGGATCCTTTACAGGGGGTGGGCTGACAGTGCCTTGGCTCCGGGTCCTACTGCCTGCCCTGGTGGACGGGGCACTCCAAAAACCTGGTACACGCACCACTGGTACTGGAGGCTTTTTGGCTGAGGCGCTACGACGGGACTGATGAATTGGAGGGGGGGGTGGGGGCAAAAAGGTCAATTTGACATAGGGACAGTTTCTGACGTGCACTGGGATGGGTAGCTGGAGGGGCTCTGGGAGTAGAGGAAGAGGAGGTGGTTGTAGGAGGTGTCACTTTAGCTGTTTTGGGTGCAGGTGCAGGTACTGGAGGCTGTCGTGAGGTGGATGGATGTTGGGTGAGTGATTGCCGGCGTTTGTGTACTTTGGGAGGGGGCGTCACAGACACACTGGGAGAGGACACAGGGGACGTGTAAATGGCAGTGGAGGTGGTGAGTGCAGGTGAGAGGCTTGTGGTGCTGGGTGTCCTGGTGCGAGTCCTAGTGCCTGTAGATGTGGTGCATGCAGGTGTGTGTGTAGACGACACTGGGAGGGAGGATGGAGAAGAGGAGGAGGGGGACACAGTGGAGGCAGTGGATGTTGCTGTGTCTGTATGGGTCTGATGCTTGTGTGAGTGCCTGTGGTGTGTGTGTTGCCTATGTTTGCTTGAGCTACTTGTGTGTGTTGACTTGTGTGCATGCTGGTCTGTAGGTGTGCTTGGGATGGGCTGGGGTACAGGGGATTGGGTCCGGGTGGAGGAAGTTGGAGGGGGGAGGCTGGACACAGGGACAATGGCTGCCATCAGGGCTGAGGCCAGAGATTGCAGGGTTCGCTGAAGGACAGCCTGACCAGAATGAATGCCTTCCAGGAATGCATTACCGTGTTTCAACTCTCGTTCTACACCCTGGATGGCATTCACAATGGTAGACTGCCCAACAGTGAGTGACCTGAGGAGGTCAATGGCCTCCTCACTGAGGGCAGCTGGGGTGACTGGGGCAGGGCCTGAGGTGCCTGGGGCGAAGGTGATGCCCACCCTCCTGGGTGAGCTGGCACGGGGCGAACGCTGAGGGGCTGCTGGGAGGGCGGTGCTGGTAGGGGAGGTGGCGGCTGTACCTGTAGAAGTGGGGAGCACAGATGGTGCCGCCACCACAGGGGAGCTCCCATCGGCGGACGAGTCCGTGTCGCTGTTTGTTGATCCTGTGGCCGACGTGAAGCTCCCCTCGCCCTCCGTCCCACTGGTGAATTCTGAGTCTGTGGTGTAGCCCTCCATGGCCATGTGGGATGCAGCTCCCTCGTGCTCCGGTGCCACTGTACCTCCACCTGTTGATGCTGATGTACAGAAGGACAGGGAGAGCAGAAAATGGGTGGAGACAGAAGAAAGAGAGTTTTAGTGCATGGCATACCGCTGCCGTTGGCGGACAAGACAAACGCAGCAGCCCCCTGCATTACCCCGTGCTCCTGCCCTCTGCACATGCAATTTCTGGGATATGGGCTACATGGCAATGGTAGAAATCTGCCCACATGGATGGCAAAGGGGCAACTATACATCAATTTGCCTTTTTTTTTTGCTGGGGTAGAGTGCCACATGGCCTACATTACGGAGGGGCCTTGCCTACCTAACTCGCCCTGGCCTAGGGACACCCACAGCCCACCTCCCCCACCCAGACCCCTCCACTACGCGCAAAGTCAGCAGAAAGAGGTTGTACTCACCCCCTTGTGTCTGCTGTGATGCCCTCAAGCGCCCATCCAACTCCGGGTAGGCCACCGCCAGGATCCGGAACATCAGGGGGGTCATGGTGCGACGGGCACCCCTCCCACATTGGGAGGCCATCCCCAGCTGAGCCTCCGCCGTCTTCTTGCTGCAGCGGCGAATGTCCTCCCATCTCTTACGGCAGTGGGTGCCCCGTCTCTGGTGGGCCCCCATGGTCCGGACTTCCTTGGTGATGGCAAGCCAAATGTCCCTCTTCTGGTAGGCGCTGACCTACATGACATGCACAAGGAAAGAGGAACAGTCATTACCTACAGCACCGTCGTTGTAATTGGCCCCCTCCCAACTCTATCCCTGTGGCCCATTCATCCCCATGCATGACTGTTCTATGTACTCTGCCCCCTTCCCTCATCCACCCAGCCCTCTCCAGACAGGCCTAGCCCATACAACGTGCTCCCTGTGTACTAACCTGTTGGTCTGGAGGACCGTAGAGTAGCGTATACTGGGGGAGGACCCCATCCACAAGTTTCTCCAACTCCTGTGCAGTGAAGGCAGGGGCCCTTTCCCCAGACGCAGCAGCCATCATCGCTTCCAGACTGAGGTCACAGCAGCACTCGAAGTGTAGGTCCTCTCCTGTCGAAGGTCAGGTATCTAGTGATTGAAGAGATAGAAAATGGTGGTGACATCCGCGGCGGTGACGTCCGCGGCGGTGCGCATCATCACCGCCAGCGCACCTGTTCATTGGCTCCTGGGACCCATAGGGTCCAATGTTAACCAATGCAGCATTGCGCCGCGCTCTACGACCGCCTACCGCGACGGTGTACAACGCCAGCGCAGTTACCCCACAATTCCAATGTCCCAGTTTAGAGGTCAGGCAGCCGCCATTTCAGGGGCCCACATGGCTTCAATTACTACTGCGTCACACATACCGAGGCCTCCACTCAAAACCTTTCCCGGATGGGTTAATTGTCTGTTGTAGTCTTGTGTATGACTGTGGGTACATACCTGGAGGAATGCTGACAGTTTCTTTGTTGTTGTCCTTCTTAGGCACCGTCAATTGGGACATATTGGATGGTGGCGGAATCCGCTGGTGTACCGACCGCTGGTGGACCTGTTGACAATGGAAGAGCGACATGTCATCGTGACCTACCGGTTTGACAGTGCCACAATCCAGGAACTATGTACCCAGTTGGAGCCACACCTGATGTCACCAATCTGCCATCCGACTGGAATCCCCCCTGACGTGCAGGTGCTGTCAGTGCTCCATTTCCTTGCAAGTGGGTCTTTTCAGACAACTGTGGCCATGGCATCAGGGATGTCCCAGCCTATGTTTTCCAACGTCTTGTCCAGAGTGTTGTCTGCCCTGCTGAAACACGTAAGGAGATACATCATTTTCCCTGAGGTGGCGGATTTGCCTACAGTGAAAGGTGACTTCTATGCCCTTGGACATATCCCCAACGTCATAGGTGCCATTGATGGGACCCATGTAGCTCTGGTCCCCCCCCCGCAGGAATGAACAGGTGTACAGGAACAGGAAGAGTTATCATTCCATGAATGTCCAGATGGTCTGTTTGGCAGACCAATACATCTCGCAGGTAAATGCTATGTTCCCTGGCTCAGTGCATGACGCCTACATCCTGGGGAATAGCAGCATCCCTGATATGATGGGTGAACTCCAGAGGCACCGTGTATGGCAATTGGGGGACTCTGGTTACCCCAACCTGTCCTGGCTACTGACCCCAGTGAGGAATCCCAGGACCAGGGCAGAGGAACGGTACAATGAGGCCCATGGGCGGACTAGGAGGGTGATCGAGCGGACCTTCGGCCTCCTGAAGGCCAGGTACAGGTGCCTCCATATGACAGGTGGGTCCCTATTCTACTCACCGAAGAAGGTGTGCGACATCATCATCACCTGCTCCATGCTTCATATCTTGGCATTGCAACGCCAGGTGCCTTTTCTGCAGAAGGATGATCCAGATGACGGTGTTGTTGCAGCGGTTGAGCCTGTGGAGCCTGTGGACAGTGATGAGGATGAAGCTGATGAATATGAAAACAACAACAGGGAGTCAGTCATACAGCAATATTTTCAATGAGACACAGGTGAGTACAATTTCATGTTTCACATCATATTACATTTCACACGTCTACCTCTATCCTGTACCTAGATTTCACTCCCTATTTGGTAACTGAGTTGTCCCCTTCCATTTCATTTTCAGTAATGTGGTAACCTACGTGTCAACAGCTTGCACCCTTGAAAGGCTTGTGATGTGTGACATTGGTATGTTGACCTACCAATGGGTAAAAAAATGTAACACTGTAATTGACAATACAAAGTTCACAATCATTGACTGACTCCAATATTATTGAGGTTTCAATGGTGTTTATTGAAGTGCATAAAAATGTAGGGGGGTGGTGAAATGGGGAGAGGTTATGGTGGAAGAATGTCCATGGCAGAGTCCAGTCTATTAGTCTCACAGGTACATGCACATCTGCCCATTGGAAGTGGAGCTGGGGCAGTTCCAAGCTGGACAGGGTAACAAAGTGGGACAGTGGGGGGACAATCAGGGTGGTCTCATTTCCTGGCGGGGGTCTTGCCATCTTGCTCTGTCCTGTTCCTGGATCTCAGGGCCCGCTTTCGTGGTGGTTGTCCGTCTGCAGGGGGTGGGGTGCTGGTGTGTTGGTCCTGTGGCGGGGCGTCCTGTCCACTAGCTCTGGCGGAGGTGGTGGGCATTTAATCGTCGTGGCTAGTGTCAGGGGCCCCTTGGAGTGCCACAGTGTCCCTCAAGGTCTTTTGAATGTCCATCAGCACCCCTACGATGGTGCCCAGGGCGGAGCCGATGGTCCTGAGCTCCTCCCTGAACCCCAAATACTGCTCCTCCTGCAGACGCAGGGTCTCCTGCAACTTGTCCAGGACCGTTGCCATCGTCTCCTGGGAGTGGTGGTATGCTCCCATGATGGAGGATAGGGCCTCGTTGAGAGTAGGTTCCCTTGGCCTGTCCTCCCTCTGTCGCACAGCAGCCCTCCCAGTTCCCCTGTGTTCCTGTGCCTCTGTCCCCTGGACCGTGTGCCCACTACCACTGCCCCCAGGTCCCTGTTGTTGTTGGGGTGGTGGGTTATCCTGGGTTCCCTGTAGTGGTGGACACACCGCTGATTGACCTGTCCTGGGTAGGGAGGTATGGGCCCGCTGGGTGGGTGCTGTGCTGGTGTTACCAGAGGGTGTAAGCTCGGTGTTGGGCTGTGGCTGGGCAAGGGGAACCGACTGTCCTGAGGCCCACGATGGTCCGGGCTGGTCATCAAGATCCAGTAGGGCAGAGCTGCTGTCGTCACTGTGGGCCTCTTCTGGGGGTGGAGTGGTGTTGTCTGGACCCTCTGGTGTGGTGACGTTCATTCGGGTTCCTGCGGGGGTATAAGTACATGATTATTGCATGTGTGTGTTTCATAGTGTGCAATGGTTGGGTGTGCGTGAACCCCAGTGCAGGCATTCCTGTGTGGGGGCTTGTGTGGTGATGTTTGGGGGGTGTTGTGGGTGTGTGCAGTGGGCATGCTTTAGTGATGGGTGTCCATGCTTATTTGTGTCATGCAGGTCTTGGTGTTGGGATGGGTGGTTGGTGTTATGGGTAAATTAGTGAGGAGTTAGGGTGATAGGGGAGGGTGTGAGTGTGGGGGTGTGTGATAGCATGCAGGTAGGGTGGGGGATATGATAGTGAAGATTTGACTTACCAGTGTCTGTTCCTCCAACGACTCCTGCGAGGCCCTCAGGATGCAGGATGGACAAGACTTGCTCCTCCCATGTTTTTAGTTGTGGGGGAGGAGGTGGGGGTCCGCCGCCAGTCCGCTGTACCGCGATGTGGTGCCTGGATACCGTGGAACGCACCTTCCCCCTTAGGTCGTTCCACCTCTTCCTGATGTCCTCCCTATTTCTTGGGTGCTGTCCCACAGCGTTGACCCTGTCGACTATTCTTTGCCATAGCTCCATCTTCCTGGCTATGGATGTGTACTGTACCTGTGAGCCAAATAGCTGTGGCTCTACCCTGATGATTTCCTCGACCAAGACCCTGAGCTCCTCCTCGGAGAAGCGGGGGTGTCTTTGGCGTTACATGGGGTGGTGTATGTGTTGATGAGTGTGGTTAGTGTAGTGGTATGTGGTGTTTTGTGCGTGGATGTTGTGTGGGTGATGGTGTAGTGTGCCTCTGTGTGATGGTGTTATCTATTCTGTGCTGTCTCTCTCTGGCCTTCGTCTCTAATTTGTGGTCGTAGGGGTTTGTGGATGATGTGGGTGTGTTTTATATTGTGTTGGGTGTGTGGGAGTGGTGTGTGTATGTGTATCAGGTGTGTGTATTTGTAATTGTCCAATGTGGCAGTGTTTTGGAGCTGTGTGTGTATTTTGAGCGCGGCGGTGTGTACCGCCAATGGAATACCGCGGTTGAATGACCGCCGCGTGGATTCGTGTGTCGGAATAGCATGGGTGTGTTTCTGTTGGCGTGGAGGTGGAGGATTTGGTTCCGCATATTATCGCTGACCTTTGGTGTGGCGGACTTGTGTGGGTGTCTGAATTTCGGCGTAATCCGGGATGTGTGTCATAATAGCTGTGGCGGTCTCCCGCCGCCGCCGCAGTGTATTGGCGGTCTTCTGCACGGCGGTAAGTGGCTTTTACCGCCAATGTTGTAATGACTCCCTATATTAGCAAAGCCTAAAAATCAAAATTCATCACCGTATGAGAAAGTAGGACCTGTCTTCAGCTTCATCTTTCTGGGGTCTGCAAGTTGATGACTCCGGTCAACTGCGAGAAAGAGATTATCTACCCACACGGGAGACTGGCAACTGGCGCCTAGTTCCAGCCTGAAGTCAAGCAGATTCGAATCTAATTCACTGTAGCCCCGAGTCATCCTTACAAAAGCGTGCCCCCTCCTCTCAGACTCGGGAAAACTACGCAAGCCTTTGGAGACTGGCCAGATCTCCTAGACTTCTCCTCTTCCCAAGCCTGAGCAGAAAGGAAAACACCAAATGTACTCTCTCTTATCAGGTCTAGTCTGGTGTGAAGAAAACAGCTTGGTTCATCTTGTGGAAAAACATAGCTTGGAAGAATACAGCTTGGATTCTCAACTGCAATGTCTAACTCCACGTTAAAGGCAATAGGCAGCTAACCTAAATATCAAATGTAATGTCTAATATCATGTCAAAGCCAATAGGCAGCTAAGCTGAATACAGAATGTAATGGCTAATGCCATGTCAAAGCCAATAGGCGGCTAAACTGAACAAAACATATAGGGGGTCATTCTGACCCTGGCGGTCGGTGATAAAGCGGCGGCCAACCCGCCAACAGGCCGGCGGTCCAAAAAATGCAATTCTGACCCTGGCGGGAACCGCCAACACAGCCCGCCGCATTAACACTCCGACCGCCACGGCGGAACAAACAAACAGCGCGGCGGTCACCGCCAACAGCCAGGCGGCAGACAATGTACCGCCCACCCTATCACGACTCACCAATCCGCCACCTTTTCCGGGGCGGGAGCACCGCCGATAAAAACACGGCGGAAACAGACATTTTCAATGGAAAACGCTCACCTCGACACACTCCACGTGGAATCCGGACAGCATGGAACCCGAATTGAACATCATACCTGCTCTCGTCTACCTGCTCATCTACCACGAGTACGAACTCCGGCGCAGACGTCAACGGTGAGTACTGCACCTACGACACACGGGAGGGGGGAGGAAGAAAGGTTACGGGCATACACATATGCGACCCCCTCACCCCCCCAATATGTACACACCAATGCAGAGCAGGAAGTCACAGTGACACCACACAAACACCCTTTAAAAATACAATGACACAATCAAATTTGGAATAAATTTTCATGTACAAAAAAAGCACCTGGAAATAATTGAGCAACCGTGAAAAATATTTACAAAAACCAAAAAGATATACACATCAGTGTATCACTGAAGTAACAAATCCTGCACATCCTACGAATCTAACATGTCCGTGGGCCAAGGTTCTGCGAAACAAGGGCAAAGCCCACACACGAGACCTGAGTCCTTTGGAGAGAACACTGCAGGGGCATCCGATGTCAAAACTTCAGGCACCTCAGGGGGAAGGGAAGGGGGGGCCACCACAGCCACATGAGTCCATGACGCCAGATCCACGAGGAGCCACCATGCCCACTGTACCATCCTGGGGAGTGCAAAGCCACAGTCTATCAAGTCTCTGCAGTGGGTGGGTTGCCCACTGTGCCATCCTGGGGAGTGCAAAGCCACAGTCTCTCAAGTCTCTGCAGTGGGTGGGTTGCCCACTGTGCCATCCTGGGGAGTGCAAAGCCACAGTCTCTCAAGTCTCTGCAGTGGGTGGGTTGCCCACTGTGCCATCCTGGGGAATGCAAAGCCACAGTCTCTCAAGTCTCTGCAGTGGGTGGGTTGCCCACTGTGCCATCCTGGGGAGTGCAAAGCCACAGTCTCTCAAGTCTCTGCAGTGGGTGGGTTGCCCACTGTGCCATCCTGGGGAGTGCAAAGCCACAGTCTCTCAAGTCTCTGCAGTGGGTGGGTTGCCCACTGTGCCATCCTGGGGAGTGCAAAGCCACAGTCTCTCAAGTCTCTGCAGTGGGTGGGTTGCCCACTGGACCATCCTGGGGAGTGCAAAGCCACAGTCTCTCAAGTCTCTACAGTGGGTGGATTGCCCACTGGCCCATCCTGGGGAGTGCAAAGCCACAGTCTCTCAGGTGGATTACAGAGTCCACTGGTCAAGGAGGAGGCATGGTGGGCACAGTGAACCATAAACAGTGCCTGAGACGGCGGGACCCAGCGCAGCGGTGCATGACATGGCGATGCCCAGCGGAGCGGTGCTTGAGACGGCGGGGCCCAGCGGAGCGGTGCTTGACAGGAAGGGCCCAGCGGAGCGGTGCTTGAGACGGCGGGGCCCAGCGGAGCGGTGCTTGACAGGAAGGGCCCAGCGGAGCGGTGCTTGAGACGGCGGGGCCCAGCTGAGCGGTGCTTGACAGGAAAGGCCCAGCGGAGCGGTGCTTGAGACGGCGGGGCCTAGCGGAGCGGTGCTTGAGACGGCGGGGCCCAGCGGAGCGGTGCTTGACAGGAAGGGCCCAGCGGAGCGGTGCTTGACAGGAAGGGCCCAGCGGAGCGGTGCTTGAGACGGCGGGGCCCAGCGGAGCGGTGCTTGACAGGAAGGGCCCAGCGGAGCGGTGCTTGACAGGAAGGGCCCAGCGGAGCGGTGCTTGAGACGGCGGGGCCCAGCAGAGCGGTGCTTGAGACGTCGGGGCCCAGCGGAGCGGTGCTTGAGACGGCGGGGCCCAGCGGAGCGGTGCTTGACAGGAAGGGCCCAGCGGAGCGGTGCTTGACAGGAAGGGCCCAGCAGAGCGGTGCTTGAGACGGCGGGGCCCAGCGGAGCGGTGCTTGACAGGAAGGGCCCAGTGGAGTGGTGCTTGACAGGAAGGGCCCAGCGGAGCGGTGCTTGACAGGAAGGGCCCAGCGGAGCGGTGCTTGAGACGGCGGGGCCCAGCGGAGCGGTGCTTGACAGGAAGGGCCCAGCGGAGCGGTGCTTGACAGGAAGGGCCCAGCGGAGCGGTGCTTGAGACGGCGGGGCCCAGCGGAGCGGTGCTTGACAGGAAGGGCCCAGCGGAGCGGTGCTTGAGACGGCGGGGACCAGCGGAGAGGTGCTTGACAGGAAGGGCCCAGCGGAGCGGTGCTTGAGACGCCGGGGCCCAGCGGAGCGGTGCTTGAGACGGCGGGGCCCAGCGGAGCGGTGCTTGACAGGAAGGGCCCAGCGGAGCGGTGCTTGAGACGGCGGGGCCCTGTTCAGCGGTACCTGTCTTCACGGCGGGGCCCTGTTCAGCGGTACCTGTCTTCACGGCGGGGCCCTGTTCAGCGGTACCTGTCTTCACGGCGGGGCCCTGTTCAGCGGTACCTGTCTTCACGGCGGGGCCCTGTTCAGCGGTACCTGTCTTCACGGCGGGGCCCTGTTCAGCGGTACCTGTCTTCACGGCGGGGCCCTGTTCAGCGGTACCTGTCTTCACGGCGGGGTCCTGTTCAGCGGTACCTGTCTTCACGGCGGGGCCCTGTTCAGCGGTACCTGTCTTCACGGCGGGGCCCTGTTCAGCGGTGCTCCTCTGCACGGCGGGGCCCTGTTCAGCGGTGCTCTTCTGCACGGCGGGGCCCTGTTCAGCGGTACCTGTCTTCACGGCGGGGCCCTGTTCAGCGGTACCTGTCTTCACGGCGGGGCCCTGTTCAGCGGTGCTCTTGCAGTATGTCAAGGGAGTCATACCTGGCCTGGACACCCTGCTCAGTCGCCCTCCGACCGTGCTGTGTCAGGCCCCTTCGGGGAGTGAGTCCTGGGCCCTTTGGTGTCGTCCCTTGCAGCCGGGATGGGGCTTGTGGGGCCCTCCTGCTCCGCGCTCCTGGTGGTTGTCCTCTACGCCCTGCTGTCCTTCCGCTCCTTAGATGGGGCTCTCGGGCCCTTGCCTCCCCTGGCTGCTGTGGCCGGTGAAGTGGCCGGAGTCACCTCCTTGGGGGCAGCCGTCTCTGTCCGCTCACGGCGGCCCTTCAATTTCTGGGTCCTCTTGCCTGGGGGGGGGCTGGCTGTCCCCTTGCTGCTCACCGAAGTGTTACTGCCGCCAAATGGTGGACTCCACATGCCATGCACCACTTGCACTGTAGTAGTTGGGCTGGTGGTGGCTGAGGTGCCCTTGGGACTTTTCCCAGTTGGAGGGGGTGGGTCGGGGGAGGGAAAGAGGTCAAAACTGGAGAGGTAATTTATCTTGGGACCAAGGTAAGGGGTAGGAGTAGTGGTGAGAGAAGTGGAGGAAGAGGATGTGGTTGTATGAGAGCCAGGTGTGCTGTCCTTGGGTGCAGGTGACTGGGACGTAGGCTGTGGTGAGGTGGTTGGCTGTTGTTTGGGTGTCTGCCTGCGTTTATGTGTCTTGGAAGAGGGGGTGACAGACACAGTGGGAGAGGACACAGGGGACGTGTAAATGCCAGTGGGGGTGGTGACTGCAGGTGTGCGGACTGTAGTGGAGGGTTTGCTGGTGGTGGAAGAACTAGCTGATGTTGGGGTGCATGCAGGTGTGAGTGTAGACGTCACAGGGAGGGAGGAGGGAGACGAGGAGGACGGGGACACAGAGGTGGTAGTGACTGTTGATATGTCTGCATCTGTGTGTTGCTTGGGTGAATGCTTGTGTTTTCTGTGGTGATTATGTTTGGATGAGCTGGCCTTGGGTGTTGAGGTGTGTGCAGGCTGGTCTGATGGTGTGGATGGGATAGGTTGAGGTACAGGAGACAGAGAAAGGGTGGAGGCAGATAGAAGAGGGAGACTGGAGACAGGGACAATGGCTGCCGTCAGTGCTGAGGCCAGAGCAGTGAACGCTCGTTGATGGGCAGCCTGACCCGAATGAATGCCCTCCAGGTAGGCATTGCTCCGATGCACCTCCCTTTCCACCCCCTGGATGGCATTCAGAAGGGTAGTCTGCCCAACAATGAGCGTCCTCACCAGGTCAATGAGCTCCGCACTGAGGGCAGCAGGGGTAACAGAGGCAGGGGCTGAGGTGCCTGGGGCGAAGGAGACGCGCGCCTTCCTGGCCGAGCGGCCACGGAGCGAAGACTGAGGGGCTGCTGGGAGGGCGGTGCTGGTGCGCTGGGTGGCGGCTGTACCTGTTGTTGCGGGGGGCACAGATGGTGCCGCCCCAGCTAGGGAGCTCCCAAACGAGGACGTGTCCGTGTCGCTGGTGTCTCCACCGGCCCCCGTTGTGGTGCTCCCATCGCCCTCCGGATCACTGGTGCCCTCGGTGTCTGTGTCAGTGCCCACCGGGGCCTGGTGACCTGCAGCTCCCTCCTGCTCCGACGCCAAATCTCCTCCGCCTGATGATGCTAAAACACAAGAAGACAAAGATTTAGGGTGGGGGGAGAAATTCAACAAAGTTGAGTGCATGCCTTAGCAATACCCTTTGCGGAGAGGACAGACACAGGTGCCTCGTGCACTAAGTCGCAAACTTGGGGTACACTACTCAGTACTTCTGACTAGGCAAACAGGTCTAGGGACAACACACGCGCACATGTGTAATGCTGGAGCATGGGTAGCTGCACTTGGCACCCTACAGAGGTGGGGGGCGGGGGCACAGGGCCATGCCTAAGGGAGCGGACTACACTACAGAGAGCGCCCGGGCCTAATGTCACCCACAGCCCTCCTCCCCCACCCAGACGCCTCCAATGCACATACAGATAGGAGAATGTGCGGATACTCACCCCCTTGTGTCTGCTGTGCTGTCCTCAAGCGCCCATCCAAATTAGGGTAGGCCACCGCCAGGATCCGGGACATCAGGGGGGTCATGGTGCGACTGGCACCCCTCCTAGGTCGGGAGGCCATCCCCAGCAGTGTTTCTGCGGTCTTCCTCGTTCCGCGGCGGATGTCCTCCCACCTCTTGCGGCAGTGGGTGCCCCGTCTGTTGTGGACCCCCAAATTCCGGACTTCCTCGGCGATGGCACGCCAAATATCGATTTTCTGGTGGGCGCTCACCTGTTTGACATGTACAGGGTGGGAAAGAGAAACTGTCACATATCTGCATGTTTGGAGTACATGCCCCCCCCTCCCCAACCTTGTCATGGTTCCCATTCTCTCATCTGTCGTGCGTTGCACTCCCCATTCCCTCCACACCCCATCAACTTACATCCCCCCCCCCTCCACACAGGCATAACCCATTCAATGTGCACTGAGTGTACTCACCTGTTGGTCTGGAGGACCGTAGAGTTGCGCATACTGGGGGAGGACCCCGTCCACGAGCTTCCCCAACTCTTCTGAACTGAAGGCGGGGGCCCTTTCACCAGTAGCAGCAGCCATTGTCACTTCCAGACCGAGTTCACAGCAGCACTTGCAGTATAGGTCCTCTCCTGTGGATGATCAGGTCTCGAATGATTAAACAGATAGAAAATGGCGGTCACGCCCGCGGCGGTGCGTACCGCGGCGGTGCGTCCCGCGACCGCCGGCGCACATCGTCATTGGCTCCTGAAACCCATAGGCTTCAATGTTAACCAATGCGTCTTCGCACAGCGGTCTTCGACCGCCTACCGCCACGGTGCGCCCCGCCAGCGCAGTGACCTCACATCCCATTGTCCCACTTCACAGGTCAGGCATCGGCCATTTCAAGGGCCCACATGGCTTAATTTCTAATGCGTCACACAGGCCTAGGCCTTGCAATGGCCCACATACAAACATATCAAACCATACATTTACCTGTACTGTGCAAGCTGTGTTGTACGTACCTGTGAGTGGATTGACTCTGTACTCCATATTCTCCTTCCTAGGCACCGTCCGCTGGGACTAGCGATGAGAAGGAGGAATCCTCGCGTGTACCGGCCGCTGGTGGACCTGTCCACAATGGAAGAACGCAACATAATACTACAATACCGACTTGACCGAGCCTCCATCCATGAACTGTGTGCCCAGCTGGAGCCAGCCCTGATGTCCCCCATCCGCCAACCCACAGGAATTCCCCCTCTAGTGCAGGTTCTGTCTGTCCTCCATTTCTTTGCAACTGGCTCATTCCAGACAACCGTGGCCATGTCATCTGGGATGTCTCAGCCTATGTTTTCCAAGATCTTATCCAGAGTGTTGTCTGCCCTGATGAAACTCATGCGGAGCTACATCGTTTTCCCAGAGGAGGGTGATTTGCCTACAGTGAAAGCTGATTTCTATGCCCTTGGACACATCCCCAACATCATTGGTGCAATTGATGGGACCCATGTGGCTTTAGTCCCCCCAAATGACGATGAACAGGTGTACAGGAACAGGAAGAATTACCATTCAATGAATATCCAGGTGGTCTGTTTGGCTGACCAGTACATCTCCCATGTAAATGCCAAGTTCCCAGGGTCAGTGCATGACGTGTATGTTATGCGAAATAGCAGCATTCCCTATGTGATGGAACAGCTACAGAGACAGCGTGTGTGGCTAATAGGTGACTCTGGTTACCCCAACCTGCCGTGGCTATTGACCCCAGTGAGGAATCCCAGGACCAGGGCAGAGGAACGGTACAATGAGGCCCATGGGCGTACTAGGAGGGTGATTGAGCGAACCTTTGGGCTCCTGAAGGCCAGGTTTAGGTGCCTGCATATGACCGGTGGATCCCTAATGTACTCACCAAAGAAGGTGTGCCATATCATCGTGGCGTGCTGTATGCTCCACAACCTGGCTTTGCGACGCCAGGTGCCTTTCCTGCAGGAGGATGGTCCAGATGGTGGTGTTGTAGAAGCCGTGGAGCCTGTGGAGAGTGAAGAGGAGGAAGACTCTGAGGACGACACAGACAATAGGGACAGAGTGATACAACAGTATTTCCAGTAACACACAGGTAAGAATCACCCACGCCATTTCACAATTGCTTATAGCTTCCTGCATCTGTACTTTCTGTAGTTCCCCACAGATGTTTTTCATTAATTTTTGCCTTTCCCTTCCCTTCTCAGTGCTGTCTGACTCAGTACCTGACTTCTGCTTGGTTCGCCCATGATATACAGCGTATTGACATTGGTATGTTGTCATGACTAATTGACAGAACAGAAATCGAACAGTAATATGTAATACATTTGTCAATAATACAGCATGACTCAAAACAGATTTGTGTGCAAAATGAGATTTATTTACAGTGCTAGATATCGGTACATGTGATTCTAAGGGTGATGGATGGGGGTGGAGGAATATCCATGGCAGAGTCCAGTTCTCAGTCTCACAGGTGCATTGTCCTTTTGCCTGTGGAAGGATGGAGCATAGGCAGTTCATGGTTGGACAGGGTGGCAATGTGGGACAGTGGGAAGACTTGAGGGGGTATGTCCTGCTGGCGGGGGTCTTGACATCCTACTCTGTCTTTTTTTTTGGTCTCAGGCTCCTCTTACGGGGTGGTTGTTCTTCAGCAGGAGGTGGGGTTCTGGGGGGCTGTCGAGGTGTTGGGACCTCCTGTCCACTAGCGCCGGCGGAGGTGGTAGGCTGTTCCTGGTCCGGGCTAGTGACAGGGGCCCTGTGCGGTGCACCATGGTCCCGCAACGCGTCCTCTATCCTGTGGAGGGCCAGGACGATGGTCCCCTTTGCGATCCTGATGATTCTCAGCTCCTCCCTGAACCCCATGTAGCGTTCCTCCTGCTGTGCCTGGATCTCAGTGAACCTGGCCAGTACCGTCGCCATCGTTTCTTGGGAGTGGTGGTATGCCCCCATGATGGTGGTGAGGGCCTCTTGGAGAGTGGGTTCCCTGGGCCTCTCCTCCCCCCCCTGTCGCACAGCAGCCCTCCGAGCTGCCCGGTTTCCCCCGGCCTCTGTCCCCTGGACGGTGTGCCTCTACCACTGCCCCCAGGTCCCTGTTGTTGTTGTGGTGTTGGGTTAGCCTGGGTGCCCTGTAGTGGCGGACACACCGCTGATTGAGCTGTCCTAGAGACAGAGGCATGGGCCCGCTGGGTGGGAGCTGTGCTGGTGTTGGCAGAGGGGGTCGGGTCTGGTGTGGCCTGTGGCTGACTGAGGGGAACCGACTGCCCAGAGGTCCCCGATGGTCCGGGCTGGTCATCAGGTTCACTGTCGACAGAGCTGCTATCCTCAGTGTGGGCCTGTTCCGGTGGTGGGATGGACACTTCTGGACCCTCCTGGCTGGTGTGTTGTCGTTCGGGTCCTGCATGGGGTAAGAGAGTTTGGTTATTGTTTCTGTGTGTACAATAGCGTGCGTGTTATGGGTGCCCTTGTCCCCCAGTGCAGGCATTCCCTTGAGGGAGGTGTTGTGAGGGTAGTTAGTGGGGGGGGGTTAGTGCAGTGGTCATGCTTAGGTGATGGGTGCCCATGATTTGTGTTGGCATGCAGGAGTTGGTGTTGGGATGGGTGGGTTGTGCTGGTGAGACATTGTCAGGGAGGATGTGTGCTGGGGGGTTGGGGGTGAGGGTGGGGGTGTGGGTTGGCATGCTGGTGGGGTGGGGGGGATCTAGTAGTTGAGATTGGACTTACCAGAGTCCATTCCTCCGGCTACTCCTGCGAGGCCCTGAGGATGCAGGATGTTCAAGACGTCTTGCTCCCACAATGTGAATTCGGGAGGGGTGGGTGGGGGTCCGCCGCCAGTCTTCTGGAGCGCAATGTTGTGCCTGGAGACCATCAATCGGACCTTCCCCCGTAGGTCGTTCCATCTTTTGCGTATGTCCTCCCTATTCCTGGGATGCTGTCCCACCGCGTTGACCCTGTCCACGATCCGCTGCCTTAGCTCCGCCTTCCTAGCTATACTGGTGTGCTGCACCTGCGAGCCGAAGAGCTGGGGTTCCACTCTTAGGATTTCCTCCACCATGACCCGGAGTTCTTGGTCCGAAAAGCGTGGGTGCCTTTGGGGTGCCATGGGGTGGTGTGGGTGAGGTGTGGGGTGGTGTATGTGATGATGAGTATGTTGGTGAGTGGTGCTTTGTGCTACTATGTGGTGTGTGTGATGGTGTAGTGTGCCTCAGTGTGTCTTGCTTTGGATTGTCTGCTGTGTCTCTCTCTCCTTCTCTCAGTAATTATGGTCGCAGGGGTTTGTGGGTGATGTGGGTGTGTGTTTTATAGTTGGTTGATTGTGTGGGAGTGGTGTGTGTATGTGTATCAGGTGTGTGTATGTCAAATTGTCCAATGTGGCTGTGTTTTGGTGATGTGTGTGTATTCTGACCGCCGCGGTGTGTACCGCCAATGGAATACCGCGTTTGAATGACCGCCGTGTGGATTCGTGGGTCGTAATGGCATGGGCGTATTTCTGTTGGCGTGACAGTGGAGGTTTGGTCATCTCCAGTTTATCGCTGCCCGCTGATGTGGCGGGCTGCAGTGGAGGACGGAATTTTGGAGGTTTGGCCGTTGTGGGTCAGAATGTCCGTGGCGGTTAACCGCGGCGGTGTTATGGCGGTCTTCTGACCGGCGGTAAGGGCCTTTTACCGCCGAGGTCAGAATGACCCCCATAATGTGCTACTGATGATCAGGCAGATATCTAAGGGGGTCATTCCAACCCTTGCGGTCGGTGATAAAGCGGCGGCCAATCTGCCAACAGGCAGGCGGTAAAAAAAAAGGTATTCTGACCCTGGCGGGAACCGCCAACACAGGCCGCCACTTTAACACTCTGACCGCCACGGCGGGACAGACAAACAGCGCTGCGGTCACCGCCAACAGCCAGGCGGCAGACAATGTACCGCCCACCCTATCACAACTCACCAATCCGCCACCTTTTCCGGGGCGGGAGCCCCGCCGATAAAAACACGGCGGAAACAGACTACGAACGGGAAAACGCTCACCTATACACACTCCACGAGGAAGGAGGACAGCATGGAGCCCGAATTACACATCCTACCAGCTATTGTCTACCTGCTCATCTACCACGAGTACGAACGCCGGCGCAGACGACAACGGTGAGTACTGCACCTACGACACAGGGGAGGGGGGAGGAGGAAAGCTTACGGGCACACACATATGCGACCCCCCCCCCCAACTATCTACACACCAATGCAGAGTTCCAAGTCACAGTGACACCACCCAAACCCCCCGGAATAATGCAAAGACATAATTAAAGTGAGAAACAACATTTATGTATATAAGAGGTACTTTGAAGTCATGGTAAAATAGCAAAATGAATTGTAAAAAATCAAGTAAGAACATTGCGAAACCGATAAACATAGGCAATAAGTCCTGCACAGTCACTTAAATTTCCACTGTCCGTGGGCCAAAGTGTATCAACACATGGGCAAAGCCCACACAGGAGACCTGAGTCCGTTGGAGAGAACACTGCTGGGGCATCAGATGACAAAACTACAGGCACCTCAGAGGGAAGGGAAGGGGGGGCACCTCAGCCACATGAGTCCACGACGCCAGATCCACGAAGGGTCCACAATGCCCACTGTGCCATCCTGGGGAGTGCAAAGCCACAGTCTCACAAGTCTCTACAGTAGGTGGGTTGCCCACTCTGCCATCCTGGGGAGTGCAAAGCCATAGTCTCACAAGTCTCTACAGTGGGTGGGTTGCCCACTCTGCCATCCTGGGGACTGCAAAGCCACAGTCTCACAAGTCTCTACAGTGGGTGGATTGCCCACTGTGCCATCCTGGGGAGTGCAAAGCCACAGTCTCACAAGTCTCCACAGTGGGTGGATTGCCCACTGTTACATCCTGGGGAGTGCAAAGCCACAGTCCATCAGGTGGATTACAGAGACCACTGGTCATGGAGGAGGCATGGTGGGCAGAGTTCGTCGTGAAGGCCTGCCCGACACAGAACCGGGACTGCCAATGGGCCAGCGGTGCTTGACAGGAAGGGCCCAGCGGAGCGGTGCTTGAGACGGCGGGGCCCAGCGGAGCGGTGCTTGACAGGAAGGGCCCAGCGGAGCGGTGCTTGAGAGGGCGGGGCCCAGCGGAGCGGTGCTTGAGACGGCGGGGCACAGCGGAGCGGTGTTTGACAGGAAGGGCCCATCGGAGCGGTGCTTGACAGGAAGGGCCCAACGGAGCAGTGCTTGAGACGGTGGGGCCCAGCGGAGCGGTGCTTGACAGGAAGGGGCCCAGCGGAGCGGTGCTTGACAGGAAGGGCCCAGCGGAGCGGTGCTTGAGACGGCGGGGCCCAGCGGAGCGGTGCTTGAGACGGCGGGGCCCAACGGAGCGGTGCTTGACAGGAAGGGCCCAGCGGAGCGGTGCTTGAGACGGCGGGGCCCAGCGGAGCGGTGCTTGACAGGAAGGGCCCAGCGGAGCGGTGCTTGAGACGGCGGGGCCCAGCGGAGCGGTGCTTGACAGGAAGGGCCCAGCGGAGCGGTGCTTGAGACGGCGGGGCCCAGCGGAGCGGTGCTTGACAGGAAGGGCCCAGCGGAGCGGTGCTTGAGAGGGCGGGGCGCAGCGGAGCGGTGCATGACAGGAAGGGTCCAGCGGAGCGGTGCTTGACAGGAAGGGCCCAGCGGAGCGGTGCTTGACAGGAAGGGCCCAGCGGAGCGGTGCTTGAGACGGCGGGGCCCAGCGGAGCGGTGCTTGACAGGAAGGGGCCCAGCGGAGCGCTGCTTGACAGGAAGGGCCCAGCGGAGCGGTGCTTGAGACGGCGGGGCCCTCTTCAGCGGTGTCTTTCTGCACGGCAGGGCCCTCTTCAGCAGTGTCTTTCTGCAGGGCGGGGCCCTCTTCAGCGGTGTCTTTCTGCACGGCGGGGCCCTCTTCAGCGGTGCCATTCTGCACGGCGGGGCCCTCTTCAGCGGTGTCTTTCTGCACGGCGGGGCCCTCTTCAGCGGTGTCTTTCTGCACGGCGGGGCCCTCTTCAGCGGTGCCTTTCTGCACGGCGGGGCCCTCTTCAGCGGTGCCTTTCTGCACGGCGGGGCCCTCTTCAGCGGTGTCTTTCTGCACGGCGGGGCCCTCTTCAGCGGTGTCTTTCTGCACGGCGGGGCCCTCTTCAGCGGTGCTTGTCCAGTCATTCAAGGGAGCCAGAGCTGGCCAGGACTCCCTGCTTAGTCGCCCTCTGACCGTGCAGTTGCTGGACCCTTCTGTGACGGAGTCCTGGGCCTGTGGGTGGCCTCCCTCACACCCGGGATGGGGCTTGTGGGGCCCTCCTGGTCCGCGCCCCTGCTGGCTGACTTCTCCGCCCTGCTGCCCTTGCCCTCCTTCGATGAGGCTCTCTGGCCCTTGCCTCCCCTGGATGTTGTGGCAGGTGACGGCCCAGGACTTTGCTCCTTGGGGGCAGCCGTGTCAGTCTTCTCGCGGCGGCCCCTGATTTTACGGGTCCTCTTTCCAGGGGGGGGCTGGCTGTCCCCTTGCTGCTGGCCGATGTATCAGTGCTGGGAAAGGGTGGACTCCAAAACCCGTGCACAATGGGGACACTTGAAGCAGGGCTGGTGGTGGATGAGGTGCTCTTGGGACTCTTAGCAGATGGAGGGGGTGGGTCAGGTGGGGAAAAGAGGTAAAGTTTGGAGAGGTAAAGTTTTTTAGGATCAATGTAAAGGGTAGGTGTAGTGGGTATGGGAGTGGAGGAAGAGGATGTGGTTGTAGGAGAGTCAGGTGTGCTGTCTTTGGGTGCAGGTGCTTGTGACGTAGGCTGTCGTGAGGTGGTTGGCTGTTGGGTGGGTGGCTGCCTGCGTTTGTGTGTCTTGGAAGAGGGGGTGACAGACAAAGTGGGAGAGGACACAGGGGACGTGTAAATGGCAGTGGGGGTGGTGACTGCACGTGTGCGTACTGTACTGGAGGGTGTGCTGGTGATGGAAGTACTGGCTGATGGTGGTGTGCATGCAGGTGTGAGTGGAGACGTCACAGGGAGGGAGGAGGGAGACGAGGAGGAGGGGGACACAGGGGTGGTAGTCACTGTTGGCATGTCTGCATCTGGGTGTTGCTTGGGTGAATGCTTGTGTGATCTGTGGTGCTTATGTCTGGATGAGCTGCCCTTGGGTGTTGAGGTGTGTGCAGGCTGGTCTGATGGTGTGGATGGGATAGGCTGAGGAACAGGAGACAGAGACAGGGTGGAGGCAGTTAGAAGAGGGAGGCTGGAAACAGGGACAATGGCTGCCGTCAGTGCTGAGGCCAGAGCATTGAACGATCGTTGATGGGCAGCCTGACCCGAATGAATGCCCTCCAGGTATGCATTGCTCCAATGCACCTCCCTCTCTACCCCCTGGATGGCATTCAAAAGGGTAGACTGCCCAACAATGATGGTCTGTAGGAGGTCAATGACCTCCTCACTGAGGGCAGCAGGGCTAACATGGGCATGGCCTGAGGTGCCTGGGGCGAAGGAGATGCCCGCCTTCTTGGGCGAGGGGGCACGGAGCGAAGGCTGAGGGGCTGCTGGGAGGGCGGAGCTGGTGCGCTGGGTGGCGGCTCTACCTGTAGAGGTGGGGGGCCCGGATGTTGCCGCCACCGCTAGGGAGCTCCCTTCCGAGGACGAGTCGGTGTCGCTGGTGTCACCACGGGTCCCCGTTGTGGTGCTCCCCTCGCCCTCCGTATCACTGGTGACCTCGGTGTCTGTACCATGGCCCACCGGGGCCTTGTGAGTTGCAGCTCCCTCGTGCTCCGATGCCAATTCTCCTCCGCCTGATGATGCTAATGCAGACATGCACAAGAAGATAAAGAAAAAGGGTGGGGGGAGAAATAAAAACAGGTTGAGTGCATGCATTGTCAACACCGTTGGCGGAGAGAACAGACACAGGAGCCTCATGCACTACGCCGCGCAATCGGGGTACACTACTCAGTACTTGTGACTAGGCCAACAGGTCTATGGACAACATATGCGCACATGGGTGATGCTGGACCATGGATTGATGTACTTGGCACCCTACAGAGGTGGGGGGCGGGGGCACAGGGCCATGCCTAAAGGAGGGGACTACACTACAGAAAGCGCCCTGGCCTAATGTCACCCACGGCCTTCCTCCCCCACCCAGACGCCTCCACTGCGTGTAAAGATAGCAGAATGTGCTGGTACTCACCCCCTTGTGTCTGCTGTGATGTCCTCACGCGCCCATCCAAATCGGGGTAGGCCACCGCCAGGATCCGGGACATCAGGGGGGTCAAGGTACGACTGGCACCCCTCCTACGTTGGGAGGCCATCCCCAGCAGTGACTCGGCGGTCTTCCTGGTCCCGCAGCGGATGTCCTCCCACCTCTTTCGGCAGTGTGTGCCCCGTCTTGTGTGGACCCCCAGGGCCCGGACGTCCTTGGCGATGGCACGCCAAATGTCGACTTTCTAATGGGCGCTGACCTATTTGACATGTACAGGGTGGGAAAGGAATTTTCAACATTTTTGTGCATGTTAGATGTGATTGCCCCCACCCTCCCCAACCCTGCCATGTGGCACATGCTCTCATCTGTCGTGCCTTGCACTCCTCATTCGCTCCCCACCCCACCATCTTACATCCACCATACACAACCCAGGCATAGCCCATTCAACGTGCACCCTGTGTACTAACCTGTTGGTCTGGAGGACCGTAGAGTAGCGCATACTGGGTCAGGACCAAATCCACAAGTTTCTCCAACTCTTCTGAAGTGAAGGCAGAGGCCCTTTCCCCAGTCGCAGCAGCCATTGTCTCTTCCAGACCGAGGTCACAGCAGCACTTGCAGTATAGGTCCTCTCCTGTAGATGATCAGGTCTCGAGTGATTAAGCAGATAGAAAATGGCGGTCACGCCCGCGGCGGTGCGTCCCGCAGCGGGGCGTACCGCGACCGCCGGTGCACTTCGTCATTGGCTCCTGAGACCCATAGGGTTCAATGTTAACCAATGCTGCTTTGCGCCGCGGTCTTCGACCGCCTACCGCCACGGTGTGCCACGCCAGCGCAGTGACCTCACATCCCACTGTCACACTTCACAGGTCAGGCAGCCGCCATTTCAAGGGCCCACATGGCTTAATTTCTACTGCGTCACACAGGCCTAGGCCTTGCATTGCCACTCATACAAGCCATTCAATGCATAGCGAATCGTGTTCTGTGCAAGCTGTGTGAACGAACCTGTGGGTTGCTTGACTCTGTGCTCCATGTTGTCCTTCCTAGGCACTGTCCGCTGGGACTTGCGAGGAGAAGGATGAATCCTCCCGTGTACCGCCCGCTGGTGGACCTGTCGACAATGGAAGAACGACATATTATACTTCGATACCGACTTGACCGAGCCACTATACATGAACTGTGTGCCCAGCTGGAGCCAGACCTGATGACCCCATCCGCCAACCCACAGGGATTCCCCCTCTGGTGCAGGTTCTGTCAGTACTCCATTTTTTGGCAAGTGGGTCTTTTCAGACAACAGTGGCCATGTCATTAGGGATGTCTCAGCCTATGTTTTCTAAGGTTTTGTCCAGAGTGTTGTCTGCCCTTATGAAATACATGCGGAGATACATTGTTTTCCCTGAGGAGGGTGATTTGGCCACTGTGAAGGGTGATTTCTATGCCCTTGGACATATCCCCAACATCATTGGTGCCATTGATGGGACCCATGTGGCTTTAGTACCCCCAAAAGACAATGAGCAGGTGTACAGAAATAGAAAAAATTACCATTCGATGAATGTCCAGATGGTCTGTTTGGCTGACCAGTACATCTCCCATTTAAATGCCAAGTTCCCTGGGTCAGTGCATGACGCGTATGTCATGCGAAATAGCAGCATCCCTTATGTGATGGAACAGCTACAGAGACACCGTGTGTGGCTAATAGGTGACTCTGGTTACCCCAACCTGCCTTGGCTATTGACCCCAGTGAGGAATCCCCGGACCAGGGCAGAGGAACGGTACAATGAGGCACATGGGCGAACTAGGAGGATTATAGAACGGACCTTCGGGGTCCTGAAGGCCAGGTTTAGGTGCCTGCATATGACAGGGGGATCCCTCATGTACTCACCAAAGAAGGTGTGTCATATCATCGTGGCCTGCTGTATGCTTCACAATCTTGCTTTGCGACGCCAGGTGACTTTTCTGCAGGAGGATGGTCCAGATGGTGGTGTTGTAGCAGCTGTGGAGCCTGTGGAGAGTGAAGAGGAGGAAGATTTATTTTCAGTGCTGCGTATAGGTCCATGATAGTAAAATGGTGATGGGTGGGGGTGGAGTAATGTCCATGGCAGAGTCCAGTTCTCAGTAGCACAGGTGCATTGCCCATATGCCTGTGGAAGGATGGAGCAGGGGCAGTTCAAGGTTGGACAGGGTGACATTGTGGGACAGTGGGATGACATCAGGGGGTATCTTAGGCTGACGGGGGTCTTGGCATCCTACTCTGTCTTCTTGTGTGATCTCAGGTTCCGCTTGCGGGGTGGTTGATCTTCAGCAGGAGGTGGGGTTCTGGTGGCCTGTCGTGGTGTGGGGGCCTCCTGTCCACATGCGCCGGCGGAGGTGGTAGGCTGTTCGTCGTCCGGGCTGGTGACAGGGGCCCTTTGGGGTGCCACATGGTCCCGCAATGTGGTGATTATCTGGTTGAGGGCCAGGACGATGGTCCCCATTGCGGTACTGATGCTCCTGAGTTCGTCTCTGAACCCCATGTACCGTTCCTCCTGCTGTGCCTGGATCTCCTGGAACCTGGCCAGTACCGTCGCCATCGTCTCCTGGGAGCGGTGGTATGCTCCCATGATGGTGGTGAGGGCCTCTTGGAGAGTGGGTTCCCTGGGCCGGTCAACCCCCTCTCGCACAGCAGCCCTCCCAGTTGCCCTGTTTCCCCGGGCCTCTGTCCCCTGGAGTGTGTGCCCACTACCACTGCCCCCAGGTCCCTGTTGTTGTTGGGGTGGTGGGTCAGCCTGGGTGCCCTGTAGTGGAGGACACACCGCTGATTGACGCGTCCTGGAGACAGAGGCATGGGCCCGCTGGGTGGGAGCTGTGCTGGTATTCCCAGAGGGGGTGGGGTCTGCTGCGGCCTGTGTCTGTGTGTGGGGAACCGACTGTCCAGAGGTCCCCGATGATCCGGGCTGGTCATCAGGTTCCAGGTCGACAGAGCTGCTGTCATCACTGAGGGCCTGTTCTGGGGGCGGGATGGACAAATCTGGACCCTCCTGGCCGGTGTGTTGGCGTTCAGGCCCTGCAGGGATAAAAGAGTATGGTTATTGCTTCTGTGTGTGCCATGGCGTGCGATTTGTGGGTGCCCTTGTCCCCCAGTGCTGGCATTCCCTTGTGGGAGGAGTTGTGAGGGTGGTTTGTGGGGGGGGATGGGTATGTGCAGTGGTCATGCTTGGGTGATGGGTGTCCATGGTTTGTGTTGGCATTCAGGGATTGGTGTTGTGTTGGGTGGGTTGTGCTGGTGAGACATTGGCAGGGAGGATGTGTGCTGGGGGGTTGGGGGTGAGGGTGGGTGTGTGGGTTGGCATGCTGGTGGTTGGGGGGGTAAAGTAGTTGGGATTCGACTTACCAGAGTCCATTCCTCCGCCTACTCCAGCGAGGCCCTCAGGATGCAGGATGTTCAAGACCTCTTGCTCCCATGCTGTGAATTCGGGTGGAGTGGGTGGGGGTCCGCCGCCAGTCTTCTGCACAGCGATGTTGTGTCTTGACACCATCGACCGCACCTTCCCCCGTAGGTCGTTCCAGCGCTTTCAGATGTCTTCCCGGTTTCTGGGATGCTGTCCCACAGCGTTGACCCTGTGGACAATCCTTTGCCATAGCTCTGCCTTCCTGGCTATTGTGGTGTGCTGCACCTGTGTGCCGAATAGCTGGGGCTCTACCCTAATTATTTCCTCCACCATGACCCTGAGTTCTTGGTCCTAGAACCTGGGGTGTCTTTGGGGTGCCATGGGGTGGTGTGGGGTGGTGTTTGTGGTGATGAGTGTGGTGTGTGTGGTGGTGTGTGGTGTTTTGTGCGTGGATGTAGTGTGGGTGATGATGTTGTGTTCCTCTGTGTGTTGGGGTTTTCGATAGCTGTGCTCTCTCTCTCTCTCTCTCTCGCCTTCTCTCCGAATTTCTAGTAGTGGGGGTTTGTGGGTGATGTGGGTGTGTGTTTTATAGTTGATTGGATGTGTGGGTGTGGTGTGTGTATGTGTATCAGGTGTGTGTATTTCGAATTGTCCAATGTGGCTGTGTTTTGTAAAGGTGTGGGTATTTTGAGCGCGGCGGTGTGTACCGCCAATGGAATACCGCGGTTGAAAGACCGCCGCGTGGATTCGTGGGTCGTAATGGCATGGGCGTGTTTGTGTTGGCGTGACGGTGGAGGTTTGGTCATCTCCAGTTTATCGCTGTCCGCTGATGAGGCGGCCTTCCGTGGATGTCGGGTTTTTGGCGGTTTGGCAGTTGTGGGTCAGAATGACCGTGGCGGTTTACCGCGGCCGCGGCGGTAGAATGGCAGACTTCTGACCGGCGGTAAGAGCCTTTTACCGCCGAGGTCAGAATGACCCCCATAATGTGCTACTGGTGAACATTAAGCAACTAATATGCGCAGTGGTGAAACACAAAGTCATTGGTCAAACACAATTAATAGCATCACAGGGGGGGGGTACCAGGGAGCACAGGAAAACTGTCTATTTGTTCTCTATGCCCTTTCTTTGCTGGCCACGTGGCAGTGGTAATTTGTGTAGCCGCGGTTGAAAGACCGCCGCGCGGTGTGTGTGTGCTTGCTACAGGCTGCTGTGTGTTCTTTTTTCTCTGTCTTCTTTCTTTGTTGGTAATACAGTGGTGTCATTTTGTGTAGACAGGTTGTATGGCTGCTATAGGCCTTCAGGTTTTCTTCATTTTCCATACCCCTTCTTTTCTGGATATGCGGTGCTGGCCATTTTGTGTAGCCTCACTGTGGACATTTTGTCTTTGTTCTCTATGCCTCCTTATTTGCTGGCTATGCACAACCACCATTTTGTAGTGCTGGCTAGTGTGTGTGTGTGCATTTGATTTGTATTGAATTGTACTCCATGCCTTTTTCTTCTGTGACCATGTGGTGGATGAGCTTCCTTCCACCATTTTGTGCAGACAGTGTATGTTTCAACCCCTCAATTTCTCTTTTAAAACACATTTACTAGGACTATTGACAGAAGAAACATCTAACATTTTTTTGATTTAGATATCTATCAGTGCTTGTGGCTGATTGTAGTACAGTGTGCTTTTGTTAGTTTTTTCAGTTTTTTCCTTCCTCCTGCTGTCTCCAATAGAGTTCCCATAGGCCGTAAGCTGTGTGGGTCATAAACCAGCAATTATTTAATATGTTTTTTTCAGTTTTGCCTGCCTCTGTCTGTCTCCCATTGAGTCCTCATGGTCCCTGATAGGCACTAGCTAATATTTGATGTATTTCTTTTTCTTTTGCCAGTGTGTATGCTTGTCAATGCCATAGACACCCCAACTGGTTCACAGCAGAAATGAAAACCCAAAAATGCAACTGCACAGAGAAGGAAAGAAGATGGCATTCCAGTAAGGCCCTCGAGGACCGAAAACGATTCAAAGACTCCCTCAAACATTACCCCACCTCCTGAAAAGCACAAGAAGACCGCCCTAGCTACTTGCATCAATGACAGCTCTAACACCAGCCAGAAGCTGTTCAACATAGTCAAGGAGTTCACCAACACCTCAGCAACCGAAAACACTATCACACCCTTGCAAGCTCTCTGCCACACCCTCTTGGACTTTTTCAACAACAAAATCAACACTATCTACCAAGACTTCACACTCCAACCCCCTGCCGAAGATGCCATCAACCACCTCATGCCGACCAACACCCACTCACACCAGCCCACCTCTTGAAACACCTTCACAAAGAAGGAAACTGTGTCCATCATGAGATCCATCTACTCCTAAGCTTCAGCAGACCCATCCCTTCACCACACTTTCAATCTTGACAATCAACCGATCAGCAGATTTCTCTCCAAAGTCCTCAACTTACCAACACCCACTTTCCCAGGAAATGGAAACATGCCGACGTGAAGTCCTTTCTGAAGAAACCATCACAGATCGAGGAGAATTCAAGAACTACTGACCCACCTCCCTCCACCCTTTCCCAGCCAAGATTATTGAGACAGCAATCAACATCCAGTTAACCAGACACCTTGTGAGCCACAACCTTTTGGACCCCTCCCAAGCCAGCTTCAGGGCAAAGCACAGCACAGAGACAGCTCTAGTTGCAGCCACAGACAAATGCTGCTAGACCACGGAGATAAAGCAGCCCTCTTCCTCCTCAACTTCTTAGCAGCCTTTGAGACCGTATCCCACCACAGACTGATCAAGAAACTCCACCAGATGGCAATCCAAGGAGCAGGTCGCAAATGGATTGTGTCCTGTCTCACAGGAAGAACACAGAAGATCATCATCCCCCCACTCCTCAACCCCTACAAACATCACCTGCAGTGTACCTCAAAGCTCATTCCTTAGCCCAACCCTTTTCAGCATATACATGATACCCCTGGCCCACATCATCAGGAGCCACGGACTCAACATAATCTCCTACGCCAATGACACTCAACCTATCCTTTCCCTGACAAAAGTTCCAACAACCATCAAAGACAGGTTTCAAAAGATGCATGAAGGAGTTGGCTGTCTCAAATACAACACAGACAAAACAGAAGAACTCATCTTCGGCAAAGGCAAGGATACAAAATAGAAAAACAAATGGTGGTCATCCGAGTGGGCCCCAACCCCAAACCTTCTGAACACACCCACTACCTCAGCATCATCCTTGACGACCAGCTATCCAAGAAGAAACAGGTCAGCACTGTCTCTTCTGCTTGCTTTCTCACCCTCTGTATACTCAGGAAGGTCTTCAGATGGCTCCCACCCAACACCAGGCAAACTGTCACTCAAGCTCCCTTCACCAGCAGGCTCAACTACGGAAATTCCCTCTATGTAGGAATCACAAACCAACTCATGAGGAAACTCCTAACCATCAAGAACACAGCAGCCAGACTCATCTTAGACCTCCCTAGACAGACTCACAGTACTCCTCACCTGAGGAAACTCCATTGGGTACCAGTAGCAAAGAGATGTCAGTTCAAGCTGCTCACCTACGCTTACAAGGCACTACAGTGTGTGTGTGTGGTCATGGTGGCCATTTTGTCTTTGTTACCTATTCCTTCTTATTTGCTGGCCATGCAGGTATTACCCTTTTGTGGAGCTGGTTAGAGTGTGTATGTTTGATGAACATTTTTTCAATGTCCTCCAAGCCTTCTTCTTCAGTGACAATGTAGTGGATGAGCTAGCTTGTGCATCCAGTGTTAGCTTCAATCATTATATTCCATTTTCAAAGCCATTTCCTAGGACCATTGATAGTAGAGCCCTATTGCATTTTTATTATTTTTTTTCTTTTTTCCTGATAGATTTGTTTGTGCTTGTGGCTGAATGTGGTGTCTGCATGTGTGTTTCTGTGTTTTTTTGCTGTTTCGGTGTGAGGATGTGCTGATTGTGGCTGTTGTACTGGGTGCGTGTATAGGTGTGTGTCTGCTTTGAATAGGGCTGAGTTGAGGGATTGGGGATGGGAAGGGGTACAAGTGTGAGCATGAGGTTGGGGTGGGTGGGAGACTACATGCAAAGAGGAGGCCAAACCCTGGAATGACCACTGCAGGCCAGACAGGGCACAGTGATTGACATCCAGATAAGCCAACATCTGGGTGTTAATGCCAGCTAGCCCCTGGATGACATTCAGAAGCACAGTCTGTCCTACAGCAGTAATCTGCTAAAGGTCAACAGCCTCCTGACTGAGCACAGCCTGGGGCACTGAAGCTTGCAGCAAAGGTGACGCTGCCTCTTTTTGGTGGGTGGTTATGGCCAACTGTGGGCGGAGCAAGAGGAAGGGTGAAGTTTGGAAAAGGGGCGGACAATGATGCAGGTGTCTCTGTCGCTAAGGGGCCGCCCACACTAGGGACTGGTCTTAATTGGTGGCCTCCGAAGAAGATGTCAAACCACTTATGGACTGCTGACCAGTCCCCTCTGCCTCTGGTCCAGTGGATCCCTCTGTGTCTGTGGTGTCCACACCCGATTCCCAGGTTCCAGCTTCATCCCCGCTGACGTGGAAGCTGTCACCTTCACCTTGCCCAGCTGATGCTGAAAACACAGAAAAATAGTTTTAGGGTATCTGTGAAAATACATTTGGATATCAATGTACATCACACAACATTTGTGCTAAATTCAATAATCCTCCATCCCAGCTCCCATAATATGTATGACTTTGCCACTTATACACTTGTAGTCACCTCCATGACAATAGTCCCTTTCATGACAAAGGGTTCCAACAGCATGAGTAAACACATTGGCCTGGGGACACCTCTGAACCACTGCAGTGGAAGCAACAATTGACTCACTTTTCCCAAAGGGCAAAATGTTGGGATGGAAATTGACTGCTTCGAGATGGAACACCACAACATCTATGTGATGTAACCTTTCACATGCAAATGTCCCTTTCAGTATCACATTGCTCTCCATCATAGTTTTTTCCTCTGGGCAGAACTAAGGACACCAAAATGTTGTCTGTGGGATGTACAACTCTCTTATCAATGTGGACATTTTACTGTCTGTTACAATCAATATAGTGTGGCTGAGAAATTTACAATGGTAATCACAGACTGGCTTCCATGCACATTTATGAAAGACTAGGAACTGAGGGCAACCTTCTACTGTGCACATGAGCTTACTAAAGGTAGTGCACTGTGTTGTTGGTTGTTTAATCATTTCTATCAGTTTTTTTCCTGCCTCCCCTTGCCTTTCATATAGTCCACATGAGCCCTATGCCTGGTGGGTCACTCAGTAGCAATTTTTCTTTTGCCTGCCTCTAGAGGCCCCATATGTCCTGGGGCCTGGTGAGTCACTCACCAACAATTATTTAATATATTTTTCCCTGCATCCCATGCTTCATATAGGGTTCCACTTCCCACCATGTCTCTGGAGGGACACAAACTAACCCTTTTTGTGTGATGTTGTTGTCATGTAAATAAATAGTTTATTAATGTTTTTTGGGTACGTAATGTTAAGAATCCGGCATGATGACGATGACTTCACTTATGTTACATTTGCTGAATTCTTCATATTGCTCATGCCTCACAGATTTTTCTGTTGTTGATTTGCTTCCAGGTGCTGCAGAAGACATCACACATAGTACTAACGTTACTGAAGGAATCAGCTGACAGTTACACTGGAATGCTTCTGTTTCCGGTGCTGGTGCTAAGTGCCAGTGCTAGGACAATGCCCCAAAGAAAGGAGGTTCATGCCAAGAAAGTGGCAAGAGAAGAGGAGAAGAAGCAAGTTACCAATGCCACCACTAGCATCAAACCCTCATCCATTTTCAGAAAACATGACATACCTGATGCAGCCTCTTCTAGGGAGAAAGAGGCTGAGATTCCTACATCAAAGGCACCACCTCCACAAAAAGATGAGACCATGGGGGTCATTCCAACCCTGGCGGTCGGTGATAAAGCGGCGGCCAACCAGCCAACAGGCAGGCGGTCCAAAAAATTTAATTCTGACCCTGGCGGGAACCGCCAAGACAGGCCGCCACTTTAACACTCCGACCGCCACGGCGGGACAGACAAACAGCGCGGTGGTCACCGCCAACAGGGAGGCGGCAGACAATGTACCGCCCACCCTATCACAACTCACCAATCCGCCACCTTTTCCGGGGCGGGAGCCCCGCCGATAAAAACACGTGGAAACAGACTACGAACGGGAAAACGCTCACCTCTACACACTCCACGAGGAATCTGGACAGCATGGAACCCAAATTAAACATCCTACCAGCTATTGTCTACCTGCTCATCTACCAGGAGTACGAACGCCGGCGCAGACGACAACGGTGAGTACTGCACCTACGACACAGGGGAGGGGGAGGAGGAAAGCTTACGGGCACACACATACGCCATACAACCACCCCCCACCCCAAATACCTACACCCCAATGCAGAGCAACAAGTCAGAGTGACACCCCCCAAACCCACCGGAATAATGCAAAGACACAATTAAAATGATCTTTAAAATATATGTATAATATAGCTCCATTGTAGTTATGGGAAATATGCAATATGAAAGTTACAAAATAAGGAATGAACATAGTTAAAAATATATACAGTACATAGGCAATAAGTCCTGCCCATTCTGTCAAAGTTCCATAGTCCGTGGGCCAATGTGCACAAACACATGGGCAAAGCCCACAGAGGAGACCAGATACCATTGGAGAGAACACTGCTGGGGCATCAGATGATAAAACTACAGGCACCTCAGGGGGAAGGAAAGGGGGGGCACCTCAGCCACATGAGTCCACGACGCTAGATCCACGAGGGGCCTCCATGCCCACTGTCCCATCCTGGGGAGTGCAAAGCCACAGTCTCACAAGTCTCTATAGTGGGTGGCTTGCCCTCTGTGCCATCCTGGGGAGTGCAAAGCCACAGTATCTCAAGTCTCTACAGTGGGTGGCTTGCCCACTGTTCCATCCTGGGAAGTGGCAAGCCACAGTCCATCAGATGGATTACCGACTCCACTGTTAATGGAGGAGGCATGGTGCCCAGAGTGCTTCGTGAAGCCCTGCTCGACACAGAACCGGCACTGTCAATGGGCCAGCGGTGCTTGAGACGGCGTTGCCCAGCGGAGCGGTGCTTGACAGGAAGGGCCCAGTGGAGCGGTGCTTGAGACGGTGGTGGCCAGCGGAGCGGTGCTTGAGATGAAGGGCCCAGCGGAGCGGTGCTTGACAGGAAGGGCCCAGCGGAGCGGTGCTTGAGATGAAGGGCCCAGCGGAGCGGTGCTTGAGATGAAGGGCCCAGCGGAGCGGTGCTTGACAGGAAGGGCCCAGCGGAGCGGTGCTTGAGACGGCGGTGGCCAGCGGAGCGGTGCTTGAGATGAAGGGCCCAGCGGAGCGGTGCTTGACAGGAAGGGCACAGCGGAGCGGTGCTTGACAGGAAGGGCCCAGCGGAGCGGTGCTTGAGACGGCGGTGGCCAGCGGAGCGGTGCTTGAGATGAAGGGCCCAGCGGAGCGGTGCTTGACAGGAAGGGCCCAGCGGAGCGGTGCTTGAGATGAAGGGCCCAGCGGAGCGGTGCTTGAGACGGCGGTGGCCAGCGGAGCGGTGCTTGAGATGAAGGGCCCAGCGGAGCGGTGCTTGACAGGAAGGGCCCAGCAGAGCGGTGCTTGACAGGAAGGGCCCAGCGGAGCGGTGCTTGAGATGAAGGGCCCAGCGGAGCGGTGCTTGAGACGGCGGTGGCCAGCGGTGCTTGAGATGAAGGGCCCAGCGGAGCAGTGCTTGAGAGGAAGGGCCCAGCGGAGCGGTGCTTGAGATGAAGGGCCCAGAGGAGCGGTGCTTGAGATGAAGGGCCCAGCGGAGCGGTGCTTGAGATGAAGGGCCCAGCGGAGCGGTACTTGACAGAAAGGGCCCAGCGGAGCGGTGCTTGAGATGAAGGGCCCAGCGGAGCGGTGCTTGACAGGAAGGGCCCAGCGGAGCGGTGCTTGACAGGAAGGGCACAGCGGAGCGGTTCTTGTCACGGCGGGCCCCTGTTCAGCGGTGCTTCTCACGGCGGGGCCCTGTTCAGCGGTGCTTCTCACGGCGGGGCCCTGTTCAGCGGTTCTTGTCACGGCGGGGCCCTGTTCAGCGGTTCTTGTCATGGCGGGGCCCTGTTCAGCGGTGCTTCTCACGGCGGGCCCCTGTTCAGCAGTGCTTCTCACGGCGGGGCCCTGTTCAGTGGTGCTTCTCACGGCGGGGCCCTGTTCAGCGGTGCTTCTCACGGCGGGGCCCTGTTCAGCGGTTCTTGTCACGGCGGGGCCCTGTTCAGCGGTGCTTCTCACGGCGGTCCCCTGTTCAGCGGTTCTTGTCACGGCGGGGCCCTGTTCAGCGGTTCTTGTCACGGCGGGGCCCTGTTCAGCGGTGCTTCTCACGGCGGGGCCCTGTTCAGCGGTGCTTCTCACGGCGGGGCCCTGTTCAGCGGTTCTTGTCACGGCGGGGCCCTGTTCAGCGGTGCTTGTCCTGTGTTTCTAGGGAGCCAGACTTGGCCAAGACTTCCCGCTCAGTCGCCATCCGACATTGCGGTCGCGGGCCCTCCTGTGATGGAGTCCTGGGCCCGTGGGTGTCGTCCGTCACAACCGGAATGGGGCTGGTGGGGCCCTCCTGGGCAGCTCGCCTGCTGCCTGACTTCTCCGCCCTGCTGCACTTGCCCTCCTTCGCTGAAGCTCTGTGGCCCTTGCCTCCCTTTGATGATGTAGCAGGTGACGGGGCAAGGCTACTGTCCTTGGTGGCAGCCGTCTCAGGCTTGTCACGCCAGCCCTTAGTTTTTTTTATCCTCTTCCCAGGGGGTGGGCTGGCTGTCCCCTTGCTGCTGGCCGATGTTCCTGCCCTAGGAGCTGGTGGACTCCAATAGCCCTGCACTAAGGTCACAGTAGATGCAGGGCTGGTGGTGGCTGAGGTGCTTTTTTGACTCTTACCAGATGGAGGGGGTGGGTCAGTGGTTGGAACGAGGTCAAGGTTGGAAAGGAAAAGCACTTTGGAAGGACAGGGATGGGTAGGTGTAGTGGGTATGGGAGTGGAGGAAGAGGATGTGGTTGTAGGAGAGTCAAGTGTGCTGTCTTTGGGTGCAGGTGCTTGTGACGGAGGCTGTCGTGAGGTGGATGGCTGTTGGGTGGGTGGCTGCCTGCGTTTGTGTGGTTTGGAAGAGGGGGTGACAGACACACTGGGAGAGGACACAGGGGACGTGTAAATGGCAGTGGGGGTGGTGACTGCACGTGTGCGGACTGTAATGGAGGGTGTGCTGGTGATGGAAGTACTGGCTGATGGTGGTGTGCATGCAGGTGTGAGTGGAGACGTCACAGGGAGGGAGGAAGGAGATGAGGAGGTGGGGGACACAGAGGTGGTAGTGACTGTTGGCATGTCTGCATCCGGATGTTGCTTGGGTGAATGCTTGTGAGATCTGTGGTGCTTATGTCTGGATGAGCTGCCCTTGGGTGTAGAGGTGTGTGCAGGCTGGTCTGATGGTGTGGATGGGATAGGCAGAGGAACAGGAGACTGGGACTGGGTGGAGGGAGTCAGAAGAGGGAGGCTGGAGACAGGGACAATGGCTGCCGTCAGTGCTGAGGCCAGAGCGTTGAACGATCGCTGATGGGCAGCCTGACCCGAATGAATGCCCTCCAGGTATGCATTGCTCCGATGCACCTCCCTTTCTACACCCTGGATGGCATTCAAAAGGGTAGACTGCCCAACAATGATGGTCCTGAGGAGGTCAATGACCTCCTCACTGAGGGCAGCAGGGGTAACTGGGGCAGGGCCTGAGGTGCCTGGGGCGAAGGAGATGCCCGCCTTCCTGGGCGAGTGGGCACGGAGCGAAGGCTGAGGGGCTGCTGGGAGGGTGGGGCTGATGCGCTGGGTGGCGGCTGTACCTGTTGTGGCGGTGGGCACGGATGTTGCCGCCACCGCAAGGGAGCTCCCTTCCGAGGACGTGTCGGTGTCGCTGACGTCTCCACGGGTCCCCGTTGTGGAGCTCCACTCGCCCTCCGTCTCACTGGTGTACTCGGAGTCTGTTGCATGGCCCTCCGGGGCCATGTGAGATGCAGCTCCCTCGTGCGCCGATGCCACTTCTCCTCCGCCTGATGATGCTAATGCTCACATGAACAGGAAGACAAAGAAAATGGGGGGGTGAGAAACGAAGACAGGTTGAGTGCATGCATTGGCAACACCGTTGTCGGAGAGGACAGACACAGAAGCCCCCTGCACTAGGCTGCGCAATCGGGGTACACTACTCAGTTATTGTGACTAGGCCTACAGGTCTATGGACGACAAATGCACACATGGGTGAGGCCAGACCATGGATAGCTGTACTTGGCACCCTACAGAGGTGGTGGGTGGGGGCACAGGGCCATGCCTAACGGAGGGGCCGAGCCTTCAGAATGCGCCCTGGCCTAGAGATAGCCACAGCCCTCCTCCCTCACCCAGACACCTTCACTGCGCGCAAAGATAGCAGAATGTGCTGATACTCACCCCCTTGTGTCTGCTGTGATGTCCTCACGCGCCCATCCAAATCGGGGTAGGCCACCGCCAGGATCCGGGACATCAGGGGGGTCAATTGGCGGCTGGCACCCCTCCTACGTTGGGAGGCCATCCCCAGCAGAGACTCAGCGGTCTTTCTGGTCCCGCGGCGGATGTCCTCCCACCTCTTTCGGCAGTGGGTGCCCCGTCTGTTGTGGACCCCCAGGGCCCGGACGTCCTTGGCGATGGCACACCAAATGTCGATCTTCTGATGGGCGCTGACCTATGTGACATGTACAGGGTGGTAAAGGAAATCTCATCACTTTTCTGCCTGGTCAATGTGAGTGGCCCCCCCCTCCCCAACCTTGCCATGTGGCACATGCTCTCATCTTTCGTGCGTTGCACTCCTCATTCGCTCCCCTCCCCACCATCTTACATACACCCCACTCAACACAGGCATAGCCCATTCAACGTGCAACCTGTGTACTAACCTGTTGGTCTGGAGGACCGTAGAGTAGCGCATACTGGGGGAGGACCCCATCAACAAGTTTCTCCAATTCCTCAGAGGTGAAGGCAGGGGCCCTTTCCCCAGTCGCAGCAGCCATTGTATCTCCCAGACCGAGGTCACAGCAGCACTTGCAGTATCGGTCCTCTCCTGTGGATGATCAGGTCTCGAGTGATTAATCAGATAGAAAATGGTGGTCACGCCCGCGGTGGTGCGTACCGCCGCGGTGCGTACCGCGACCGCAGGCGCCCATCCTCATTGGCTACTGAAACCCATAGGGTGCAATGTTAACCAATGCGGCTTAGCACTGCGGTCTTCGACCGCCTACCGCCACGGTGTGCCACGCCAGCGCATTGACCTCACATCCCACTGTCACACTTCACAGGTCAGGCAGCCGCCATTTCAAGGGCCCACATGGCATAATTTCTACTGCGTCACACAGGCCTAGGCATTGCATTGCCACTCATACAAGCCTTTCAATGCATAGCGATTCGTGTACTGTGCAAGCTGTGTGAACGAACCTGTGGGTTGCTTGACTCTGTGCTCCATGTTGTCCTTCCTAGGCACCGTCCGCTGAGACTTGCGAGGAGAAGGATGAATCCTCCCGTGTACCGACCGCTGGTGGACCTGTCGACAATGGAAGAACGACATATCATACTTACATACAGGCTTGACAGAGCAACTATACATGAACTATGTGCCCAGCTGGAGCCAGACCTGATGTCCCCCATCCGCCAACCCACAGGGATTCCCCCTCTGGTGCAGGTTCTGTCAGTACTCCTTCTTTTGGCAAGTGGGTCTTTTCAGACAACAGTGGCCATATCATGTGGGATGTCTCAGCCTATGTTTTCTAAGGTTTTGGCCAGAGTGTTGTCTGCCCTGATGAAATACATGCGGAGCTACATTATTTTCCCTGAGGTGGGCGATTTGGCTACAGTGAAGGGTGATTTATATGCCCATGGACATATCCCCAACATCATTGGTGCCATTGATGGGAACCATGTGGCTTTGGTTCCCCCCAAAGAAAGTGAGCAGGTGTACAGAAACAGAAAAAGTTATCATTCGATGAATGTCCAGGTGGTCTGTTTGGCTGACCAGTACATCTCCCATATAAATGCCAAGTTCCCTGGGTCAGTGCATGACGCGTATGTCATGCGAAATAGCAGCATCCCTTATGTGATGGAACAGCTACAGAGACACTGTGTGTGGCTAATTGGTGACTCTGGTTACCCCAACCTGTCGTGGCTACTGACCCCAGTGAGGAATCCCCGGACCAGGGCAGAGGAACGGTACAATGAGGCCCATGGGCAAACAAGGGGGATCATAGAAAGGACCTTTGGGGTCCTGAAGGCCAGGTTTAGGTGCCTGCATATGACAGGGGATCCCTAATGTACTCACCAAAGAAGGTGTGCGATATCATCGTGGCCTGCTGTATGCTTCACAATCTTGCTTTGCGACGCCAGGTGCCTTTTCTGCAGGAGGATGGTCCAGATGGTGGTGTTGTAGCAGCTGTGGAGCCTGTGGAGAGTGAAGAGGAGGAAGACGACTGGGACGACACGGACAACAGGGATACAGTCATACAACAATATTTTCAGTAGCACACAGGTAAGAATCACCCACGCCATTTTACATTTACTTAAGGCCTCATGCGTCTCTACTGTCTGTGTTTCCCCCCAGTTCCTGTTAACTGATTGGTGACTTTCCCTTCCCTTTTCAGAGCTGTATGACCCACTGCGTGACTTCTGCTTTGTTTGCCCATGGACTAAAGCTTATTGAAATTGGTATGTTGTCATCACATAGTAACTGGACATTATTGCACCGTTATGTGTAATACATTTGTTAAGAATACAAGCAGACTCCTGTTATTTTAAGTGCAATAAGTGATTTATTTTAAGTGCTACATATAGGTACATGATTGTAAAACGGTGATGGGTGGGGGTGGAGTAATGTCCATGGCAGAGTCCAGTTCTCAGTCTCACAGGTGCATTGTTCATATGCCTGTGGAAGGATGGAGCAGGGGCAGTTAAAGGTTGGACAGGGTGACAATGTGGGACAGTGGGATGACATCAGGGGGTATCTTATGCTGGCGGGGGTCTTGCAATCCTACTCTGTCTTCTTGTGAGTTCTCAGGTTCCGCTTGTGGGGTGGTTCTTCTTCTGCAGGAGGTGGGGTTCTGGTGGCCTGTCGTTGTGTGGGGGCCTCCTGTCCACTAGCGCCGGCGGAGGTGGTAGGCTGTTCCTGGCCTGGGCTAGTGACAGGGGCCCTTTGGGGTGCCACATGGTCCCGCAATGTGGTGACTATCTGGTTAAGGGCCACGACGATGGTCCCCATTGCGGAACCGATGTTCCTCAGTTCCTCTCTGAACCCCATGTACCGTTCCTCCTGCAGTGCCTGGATCTCCTGGAACCTGGCCAGTACCGTCACCATCGTCTCCTGGGAGTGGTGGTAAGCTCCCATGATGGAGGAGAGGGCCTCTTGGAGAGTCGGTTCCCTGGGCCTGTCCCCCCCCTGTCGCACAGCAGCCCTCCCAGTTCCCCTGTGTTCCTGGGCCTCTGTCCCCTGGACGGTGTGCCCACTACCACTGCCCCCAGGTCCCTGTTGTTGTTGGGGTGGTGGGTTAACCTGGGTGCCCTGTAGTGGTGGACACACCGCTGATTGACTTGTCCTGGAGACAGAGGCATGGGCCCGCTGGGTGGGAGCTGTGCTGGTGTTCCCAGAGGGGGTTGGGTCTGGTGTAGCCTGTGGCTGTCTGTGGGGAACCGACTGTCCAGAGGTCCCCGATGGGCCGGGCTGGTCATCTGGGTCCAGGGAGACAGAGCTGCTGTCATCGCTGGGGGCCTCTTCTGGGGGTGGGATGGACATCTCTGTACCCTCCGTGGCGGTGTGGTGGCGTTCGGGTCCTGCAGGGGTATAAAGGTATGGTTATTGCTTCTGTGTGTGGCATTTCGTGTGATGGGTGGGTGTCCGTGTACCCAAGTGCAGGCATTCCCTTGTGGGGGCTTTTGTGAGGGTGGCTTGTGGGGGTGATGTGTGTGTGCAGTGGGCATGCTTTGGTGATGGGTGTCCATGCTTTGTGGTCGCATGCAGGGCTTGGTGTTGGGATGGGTGGGTTGTGATGGTGAGCCATTTGCAAGGAGTTGGTGTGATGGGGTGGGGGTGGGGGTATGTGCTGGCATGCAGGTGGGGTGGGGGTGGGAAGCAGTAGTGAAGATTTGACTTACCAGAGTCCATTCCTCCGCCTACTCCTGCGAGGCCCTCAGGAAGCAGGATGTGCAAGACTTCCTCCTCCCATGCTGTAAATTCTGGGGGAGTAGGAGGGGGTCCGCCGCCAGTCTTCTGCACCGCAATGTTGTGCCTTGATACCATGGAACGCACCTTCCCCCGTAGGTCGTTCCAGCGCTTCCTTATGTCATCCCGATTGCGTGGATGCTGTCCCACCGCGTTGACCCTGTCCACTATCGTTTGCCATAGCTCCATCTTCCTGGCAATTGTGGTATGCTGCACCTGTGCCCTGAAGAGCTGGGGCTCTACACGGACTATTTCCTCCACCATGACCCTGAGTTCTGCGTCAGAGAACCTGGGGTGTCTTTGGGGTGCCATGGGGTGGTGTGGATGAGGTGTGGGGTGGCGTTTGTGGTGATGAGTGTGGTGCGTGTGGTGGTGTGTGGTGTTTGGTGCGTGGTTTCTGTGTGGGTGATGGTGTTGTGTGCCTCTGTGTTGTGGGATTGTCTATTCTGTGCTCTCTCTCTAGCCTTCGTCAATAATTTCAGGTCATAGGGTTTTGTGGCTGATGTGGGTGTGTGTTTTATATTGTGTTGGGTGTGTGGGAGTGGTGTTAGTATGTGTACCAGGTGTGTGTGTCTCAAAATGACCAATGTGGCTGAGTTTTCTATGTGTGTGTGTATTTTGACCGCGGCGGTGTGTACCGCCAATGGAATACCGCGTTTGAAAGACCGCCACGTGGATTCGTGTGTCGTGATAGTGTGGGCGTATTTCTATTGGCGTGACGGTGGAGGTTTGGTCATCGCCATTTTTTCGCTGACCTTTGGTGTGGCGGACTTTTGTGGATGTCGGGTTTTTGGAGGTTTGCAAGTTGCGGGTCAGAATGACCGTGGCGGTTTACCGTGGCCGCGGTGGTGTTATGGCGGTCTTCTGACCGGCGGTAAGCGCCTTTTACCGCCGAGGTCAGAATGACCCCCCATGTCTCTCAGTGCTGCAGTGACTGCAGTTATGGAGAGCAGGGAGATGAATTGGGATTTTCACTGCCACAAATCGCATTATCACAGGAAAGTGGGTAAGAGGAGCTGCAGCTAGCAGCAGATCTTCTGGATATAGGAACAGAATAGGAGAATGCAGCTCTTGCTGAGAAAGATATTGTTAGGAAGACTGCTATTTCCCCTTTAGCTTCATGATCACCAGCAAAGGGAAGAAAGAGTACTCTCCTTCTGCTCCAAGACCACCTTCTGAAGATCTGGAAATTGATTGGACCCTGGTCGAGTGTGGGAGAAAAGGGAAAAGGAAGATTCTTTGATGAAGGTAGTGATGATCATGATGAGCCAGTGATCATCAGTGTGGATGGTGGCACAGATCACTTCAATTCAACCTCCTCAGATTCATGTGGTTCTAGCAACACTGCTGGCTCCCATATTTGCATGACCTCAGAAAATTCCATCCACCATCATAACCACCCCTACTTCAACTGCAGCATGCCAAAAAGCATCAAAACACGCACAACCATCTAGCTTTATCTCCAGTGCTTTAGGCTTTAACACAATAGGAAAGCTCTCCTACCCAGTTTAGGACTTTTGTTTTACGTTTATACCACATAAGGATAACAAGGTAATATGCTCTGTTTGCCCCAAGAAAGTTTATAGTGGTAAACTATGTGAGTACTATGTAACAGGAGGCCACCTGTCCCATCTGGAAAAGCAACACACAATCTTGTGGGAAAAACACCTTAAAAGCATAACTGCTGGTGGTGAACGAGACACAGCAACTGAAGTGATGGAAGAAGACAGTCAAAGGAAGAAGCAAGTAGAGGGTGGCAGAAGCAACATCACACATATACATATAAAATCCTTGCCCAAAGCAACCTCTGCATAGGACAAGGCACAGCAGGATACAACAGCTTTGATGAAAAGAATCCAGATAGAGTACCTGCTGTTGGTGTCCATAAGTCTCTTGTGGCAGTAGTAACACAAGAAAAACTGCCTATTATTGGGACAATTATGATCAAGGAGGTGCTGTGCCACCAGAATCATGAAAAATCCAGTTCCTACAATCGGAAGCTGGCTAAAATGTTAGTGCTTGACCTCCTCCCTTTTTCTTTTGTGGAAGGAGTGGACTTCTGGGAACTTGGGGACATTCACTGCCCAAAATGGAAGGTTCCTAGTCTGAGCTATTTGGTCAAAGTGGCTGTGCCAGTGCTGCATCATGAAGTGCCGCAAATGGGTGTCATTGCTTTGAAGATCAAAAGTGAAAATGATTTCATGGGGTGAAACCTGCAGTACAAAAGTAGTTTTTATTCCAAAGTTGATTTTGAGGTTAACTTTAATGAAATGCAGCCATCAAGGTAGGCCTACTTCCACAATGACACCAGATACCACAGAAGGGCACTCAGGGATGCTCTAACTACACTGGGGTCACTAAACCTACATGCCCTACTATCTACTAGGGACTTATAGGTAGGTTGCCAGAGAAAGTTGTTATTATGCCTAATTTGCATACAACATTTTGTACATAGCACTGGCCCTTGGACTGGTTAGCAGTGCCCAGGGCACAGTCAGAGTCAGAAAACACCAGTATTAACTAAAAAGGGAGCAAAACACAATGGGGCTTCTTCAATCAGTCCAGTTTTCTCACAGGAACTGATCCCAGTATCTCGGAGGGATATGCTCCTGACCCTAAAGGGGGATAACACAGAATCCTACCCATACATAAAGACATGTCTCATCAAGAAGTTTGTTCTGACCTCAGAGAAGTATAAGATGAAGATTCAGGACACCCATAAAGTCAGTACTCAGTCCTGGGTTGACTTTGTAGACACTTCAGTTAAGCCACTAGAGGTGTGGATACAGGCCAACAAAGTAGGTACTTATAAGGGGCTATACAACTTAGGGCCTGATTTAGAGTTGTGCGGAAGGGGTTACTCTGTCACAAACGTGACCGATATCCCATTCGCTGTATTACAATTCCATAATAGCCTATGGAGATCGTAATACTATGTAAGGGATATCTGTCACATTTGTGACGGAGTAACTCATCAGCCAAACTCAAAATCAGACCCTAGTTCTGAAGGAACACATCTTATATAATTTTATCTCAGAGTAGTTACACAGTATCTAGTTGGGGAATTCGGGGAGATAGATGACGAATGGTTAAAAACCAGCTTTTCCAACACCAGGGGGCTGATCAGAAAAGGGAGGACAGGTCTCCCCCGGGGAAAGCCCAAGGGAAAGATCATAAAAAATAAAAACAGTCCTCACAAGACTCACAAAAACCTGCACAGGGTTTTATTGGGAGGGCGGAGTCCTCTATACCGAGGCAAGGGACCCCAAATCAGGGGCAGCCAGGAGACTGGTAGTCCCCCAGAAGTACAGGGAATCCCTCCTCACCTTAAGCCATGACATCCCCTTGACAGGACATTTGGGACGACGACCTAGAATAGGATGGTCAACTATTTGTATAGGCCCAATATGTCTGCCAAAGTGAAGGAATTCTGTAGCTCCTGTATCACCTGTCAGGTCAGTGGCAAGACAGGGGGCAAGCTAAAGGCTCCATTAGCACCACTGCCTGTGGTTGGGACCCCCTTTGAGAGGGTGAGGATTAATATTGTTGATTCCTTAGGCCCACCAACTGCCTGAAGCAATAGATACATTTTGGTGGTAGTAGACCATTCCACCAGGTATCCAGAACAATACCCCTCAGGACAGTCACTGCTCCCACAGTATTTAGGGCCTTAGTTGGTGTACTCATCAGAGTGGGTTTTCTCAAATATGGGCACACACTTTATGTCTGCCTATCTGAAGGTGATGTAGGATGAATGTGGCACTACTTACAAGTTCTCTACCACATATTATCCCAGACTAATGGACTGGTGTAAATGTTTAACAAGACCCAGAAGGGCATGATTATACGGTTGTCTGAAAAACTCAGGAGGATATGAGATGCTCTCCTCCCATGTCTGCTGTTTTCTTACTGAGAGGTGCCTCAAAAGGTGGTTGGCTTCAGCTCCCTTTGAATTGCTGTCTGTGCACCCTGTAAGAGGCCCATTGTGTTTGGTGAGCGAGCCTTGGGTGAAGCCTCTCAAGGGGTCCAAGAAGAATGCGATTTACTATGTTTTAGGCCTGTGGTCCTGCATGGTAGAGTATATGAAGAGAGCAAGGAGCAACCTGGAGACCAGCCAAGAGCACATGAAGCTCTGGCATGACCGAAAGTCTACTATGCTTACTAGAGTACCATCCAGGTCAGTTGGTGTGGATGTTGGAGCCTGTGGATCCCAGGGCCCTCCAGGCCAAGTGGACTGGATCCTACCCCATTCTGGAGTAAAAGGGTATGGTCATCTACCTGGTGAACCTTGGCACCCCAAGAATCCCCACAGGATCCTGCATGTGAACAGACTTAAACTACAGTGCAGTGCACATCGGGCACAAGAGACCTGAAACTGCAGCTTTAGGCTGCCTACGGCCCTGTCCTGAAAGCGGTTGACTTCGGAAGCGCTAAGCAGGGTACATTCAGAACAGGGTGTCACTAGAGCAGGCAACAGTGGTACTCCACCACTCACAGAACTCCACCTCCACGAAATTCCATGGAGTTGTAAATCAACTCTGCTGAATCACGCAGAGTGGAACTCCTAGAGCTCTGCCCAGGCCTTCTTTTTGGGGCCTCATGGATCACCGCTGGCTATCTAACAGGTATGTGACTACGAGACCAGCCACAATATGGGAGAGTATGGGATGGATTTGTGACTTCTCCCAACCCACTCACCCTCCCTATCCTGTGGGGCATAGGAGGAACTTCACAGGCATCTCATGCAGGCCTCAGGAAAAGGGCAACCAGTCTCCGCAGGCCATGAGAGATCTCTTGCGCTGGACAGTGATAAGGGTACAGGCAGCCCGCCCTCTTCAATCCTGGTCTCACCTGACAAATTTCAAATGATACTCCAGCTACTACTGCAGCCCTGTTAATTGAGTCAGCAAAGGTGGAATATTGGTTGCTGTTTCAACACGGTTGCTGAGACAGGAGGGCTTCTCTTGGCTAATGCAATCTCTGCCGTCCTGAAGCACATGCTGCTCAGGGCATTTGGCAGAGCACTCTACATGCGCTGACAGTTCGAAAGCTCCCCACTCACTAAAGAGTAAGCAACCAGACCCACGGGTCCCACAACAATTAACAGATTGTTCAAGGGTGATCGTTCATAAAATCCCTGAGGTTAACAGAGACCAAGGAGTGGCACAGAATCAATCCCTTGGAAAGCACTCAGAGGCACAAGGCAGGCAGGCATGTGATAAAAGGCCTCTTTTTAACTTGATCGGGCCCCCAATTTTTTCTTGAGGTTTGATGTAGCATAGAGGTTGTAGTGTCCAAAACCCTTGCTAACCCGGTTCACTGGGTCAGACTTCTTTCCCTAAAACTGTTGTGATACATTGGCACAACTGGATACACCCTTAACTACCACTATACGTCCCTAGTAAGTAGGCACCTATGTACCCAGGGCAATGGGTACCATGGGTAGGGCTGAGTGTCCTGGTGAAAACCTAAAACACTAAATCAACATGACACCCTGCCTGTGTGCCCTGTCCACCATACATTGTATTTACTATGGGTAAGGCACCCCTCTGGCAGGCCTTACAGCCCTAAGGCAAGGTGCTCCATATTATATGTGAGGGTATATCTGCATGAACGATATGCCCCCACTGTGTCCTTGCCAAACCTGGGATATAGTGAGTGAACAGAGAAATCATTTTAATAAATGTGCTGGACAATGGTAAACACTAGTTTCCGAGCTGCATGATGGCCACTCTGACCCCTGGGATGTTTGGTATTAAACAACTCAGAATGATAAATCCAAACCGGTACCAATATTGTATTTATCCACAAATGTACCCAGGGGTCATCTTAGAGGTGCCTCCTGCAAAAGCTAACTTTCCGGGCATGGTTGCTGACTGGTTCTATCAAGCCTGCCACCTCTAGACAGCCAATATAGAAACCTCGGGGGAGAGCCCTGTCTCTCTGGTTTGTAAAACAATACCCTTCCTGGGTGGAAGAGATAACAACAACCCCTCTCTCAGGAATGTGCTCTGCCCTGTCGGTGAGCTTCAAAGGGCATCCCGCCCCCCAGGCATGCTGCTAGCAGTAGATGGCCTCCCCCTTTGCAGACCACCACTTTTGATGGGAGCAAATGCGGGAAACCACACAAAGGATAGCAGGAGTGGCCCTACCTGGCATGCACCACCCCCTAAGGTGTTGCCTGCGAGGTAGACACTCCATTTCATTTTTCTCCATCTTAGATGGAAGGAACATAGCCAATTAGGTTTAGGGAAGTGACCCATCCCACAGGAAGTCATCACTATGGTGGGTGTAGCCACCCAGAGGTAAGTGTCCTATTGGACACTACCAGGTATCAGTATTTAGTGGGCATCCCTGGACCAATAAATCAGATTTGAAAGGACACAAAGAAGACCAGCACAAAGAAAAACCAAGGCATGAGAAACGAGGACCTGCTGTCCAAAGGAAAGACGCCAAACTCTGCCTGCTGCACCCAGGCCCCAGTAATCACCACTGAGGAGTTGCTGGACAACTGGGCCTCCAGGCTTCACCAATCACCCAAGAACTCCCTCCATAGTGGAGGTGCCACTCTGCAACAACCAAAGAATGAGCAACCCAATGAGGCCCACTAACTCCTGAACTGGAAGTTTCATCTGGATGTGACAACACACCAATGACCACCAGGACAAACCCCTTAAGTGTGCCAAGCGTGGTGGCACTGTGCCATTCAGTGGCTGGACCGTATTAATACCTCGGGCACTGGTCAGCTGACATTGGACGCCAGGAAAACTAGCTCACCGGGAGCTGAAAAAGGACCAGGAGGAAGCCCCAGTCAAGGGAATTCATGAACACCCCAGACCTCCCACCAGAGTGCCCCAGTTGTCCTGCAAGCAGCCCTTAAAGAGACTTACCACCAGATCCAAAGGGTACCTTTGCACACAACTCCTGGATCACCAATTCGCTCTGCACCCTTTCACCCTGTGCCCTGCAACAAAGAATCTGCTGTGCCCTAAGGGTCCCTCACCCCTTGCAACCTCGACCATCCAAGGGGACCCCAAGGAACTACCTCTAAACTTACCTGTGCAGTGCTTTTCCAAGTGGTCCCCCGCACTGGCCCTGCACCAGCTCCAGAGACTTTTCCAAGCTGCTCCAGTCGGAACTGGGAGCTACCCAAACTTCTCCAGGTAGCACAGTGTGCCCACCGACGACCTCGACCAACCTGCAAAAGGAGAACTTGGTAACTCAACTGTCCAATTTTATATGTTTTTTTAAAGGTGACTTTCCATTGATTCCAAGGTGTGTAATTACACACAGAAAGACTATTTTCTTTCAAACTTTCGAAAGTGCTTATCTAATTTTACTAATCTTGGTCTTAAAATTTACATAAAAATCTGAAGTATTTTTATAAATTGGTCTTGATTTATTCCTTCGAATGCGTGAGTTGCATGATTGTTACTGAGGGGACCACAAATGCTTTGCACTTCTCTGGGACTGGTCTAACTGCTCAACGAAGCTACCGTAAAAATTAGAGCATTAGGTGATCTACTTTTTACCATTGTAAACTAAAGTGTGGTTGTGTGGACCCCCTGCACAGTGTGCCTAGCTTTGCACACTACATAGAGGGTCAGCCTCCTACCCAGCAGGCCAGCTCATTAGGTATCTTTGTCAAAGTGGCAGTCCTCTTAGCTGCCCATCAGGCAGCAGGTCAACACAGCAAAGAAGGTAGCCCTATTGACGGTTCCTTCTGACATCAATGCAATGCCCTAGTAGAACAAAGTCAGGGAGAAGCTGGCAGCTGGGAAATATGCAGAAAAGCAATCCAGTAAGTCCCTTAGGCAACCCAGCAAATAGGCAGTAGAGCAACAGCAGAAGAGCAGCCAGAGATGTTGTTTGAGCAGAGAAGCAGTGGTTCAGCCCAAGTTCCAAAAGTGCTCAGAAATCATGGTGTCAGAGCACCTGTACTTAAACCTAAACATGTCTTTGATGTGAGGGGTGAAGTCCAAGGAACCCTTTCAAGTATGCCACAAACTCCCTTCAACCCAGCCCTTGCTCCAGACACCAGTAGGGTGTGAATCAGCCCTTCGTGTGAGGGTAGGACCCAACCTATTGACATATGTAGGAAAGTCCTCCTTGTTGCCTGGGCCACCCCTAAAATGTTTGGACAGATGCTGGTGGTTAATGACTCTTGGCTGTGCCCTGGTTACTGCTTACCATTCCCAGACCAGTGCTTTGTATAAAATGGATATGCAAATTAGGCAAATGTTAATTGCGAGTATCAACCTACCTGTAAGTCCCTAGTATATGGTAAGGTATGTAGGTTTAGGGACTCCAGCATAGATAATGCATCCAAAGGTACACTGCGGGGGGTGCCCAGTGCCATTTTAAAAGCAGGACTGCCTTTCTGGCTGCTTTTAAACTAAAGTTATATGCAAATTCAACTTTGGAATTAAAAGTACTTCCAAAGTATTAGACTACCTTATATCTACATATATGTCACCCCAAAGGTGTGCAATATGTGCCCCTAGGATTGGGTGCCATGCAACTATAAGCAGGGACCTTATAAAAATTATTTTATAAGCCCTGGTGCTGTAAAATATCCCCTCACTTTATTTGAATTAACAAAGTCCCCATAAGAGACAGATACCTTGAGTTTGGTATTACATTAATTGTTATTAAAAAAAATCCCACAGCTTGCCATTGTTGGATTTAATATAACTACTTCAGGTAAAGAGCTTTAAAACTCTACCTGAAAGTTGCCAACTTCAGCTCTGTAGATCCCTTCTGTGATTGGCCAGCCTCTGGAAGCCTGGCCATGCTGCCTTGATGAGGTGTGAAGTGGCCTGGGCTGAACACAAAGGACGTGCCTTGGGGAGGAGATCTGCCTCAGCAGATGGTCAAACAGGATGGGGAGAGCACATCCAAACTGATCTTTAAAGGCAGGGAAGGACATTTGGAGCAGCTCAGGACCCCCTCCCATTTCCTACAACCCCACACAATTATGTACCCTCTTGATTAGATTAGGAGAGGGCAGGAGATCGGTGTTTTTAGGATTTTTAGCCACACCAGTGGGTGGGCTGAGTCAGATCTAAACTCCAAAAATCAGTTTCAGCCATGTTGGATTTTTGAAGAATGTTGCTCCCTGGGATAGATTTTTGCCCCACTTTCCAGGAAGTGGTCATCAAAGGGGGAAATGACCTGCCTGTGATTGGAGGATCAGGCCCCCTTGCTTTCCACCCCAGGGGAAAGGATAGATATGTCTGAGCTGCACCCACACCTCAGATCCCTACAAAGAACAAGACAAAGAAGAAGAACTGCCATGCTGCACCCCTGACCTGCACCTGGACACTGCACTCTGAAGGACTGCACCAGCTGCACACTTGGGCTTCATCACTAAAAGGACTTTGCCTGTCTTCTACTGGTTCAATAAAGGCCTCCCTGTTCACTACAGGTACAAAGGAGCTGTCTAGAGTCCCCTGCATAAAGTCTTTCAAGTAGAGCCCAGCTGACCAGCATCCAGTGGCCATCTAAGGATTCTGACCACGTGCATTCTGGGAATTTTGGGGAGGAGTTTTTCCTTATAAGAGCACCGTATTTCTGATATGATAGTTGCAATACATTGTCTATTGGGTCTTTGAGCACCAGGGCCCGTATTTATACTCCGTTTGCGCGGAATTAGCGTCGTTTTTTTCGACGCAAATTCGGCGCAAAACTAACGCCATATTTATACTTTGGCGTTAGACGCGTCTAGCGCCAAAGTATGGGCAAATAGCGTCATTTTTTTGTGTGAACGCCTTCCTTGCGTTAATGAGATGCAAGGAAGGCGTTCCCGTCTAAAAAAATGACGGCGACGCAAATGCGTCGTATTTATACTCCCGGGCAAAAATCACGCCCGGGAGTTGGCGGGTCAAAAAACCCCGCATTTGCACCACTATTTAACGCCTGGGTCAGGGTAGGCGTTAAGGGGCCTGTGGGCTCAAAATGAGCCCACAGGTGCCCTCCCCTGCCCCCAGGGACCCCCCCTGCCACCCCTGCCCACCCCAGGAGGACACCCAAGGATGGAGGGACCCACCCCAGGGACATTCAGGTAAGTTCAGGTAAGTATAATTTTTTATATTTTTTAATTTTTTTTGGGTGGCATAGGGGGGCCTTATTTGTGCCCCCCTACATGCCACAATGCCCAATGACCATGCCCAGGGGACATAAGTCCCCTGGGCATGGCCATTGGGCAAGGGGGCATGACTCCTGTCGTTACTAAGACAGGAGTCATTTAAATGGCGTCTGGGCGTCGAAAATAATGGCGCAAATCGGGTTGAGGCGATTTTTTTGCCTCAACCTGACTTGCCCCATTTTAAGACGCCCTAACGCCATTTTCCCCCTACGCCGGCGCTGCCTGGTCTATGTGGTTTTTTTCCACGCACACCAGGCAGCGCCGGTCTGCTAGCGCCGGCTAACGCCATTCCATAAATACGGCGCCCGCATGGCGCTTCAGAATGGCGTTAGACGGCGCTAAATTTTTTGATGCTAAACTGCGTTAGCGCAGTTTAGCGTCAAAAAGTATAAATATGGGCCCAGGTTTTCCTAATAAAGCACCCCTCATACGTATTTAACTCATTCTGGTCTCTCCAGATGGGAAATATAATCCAACAACACACATGGAAAAACATTTCCTGGTATCCCAATGTGATATATGACTGTACTTTGGAGTGGGAGCAACTAAACCTGTTAGTAAAATGCATCTACTTTGATAAAAGGTAGCTGTCAGTTTCATTACTCAATTCAGCATTCAGATCACTTTTAGATTACTTCTTAGTTACTCTTGATTAACCTGGTCTAATACCATCCTAATTCCCTAAAGGATGCAGTCTCACAAGCAAAGAACAAAAGATCCATGAAGCTTGTGCTTCATATTATGTTGGAACCCTTGAGGGGGTTACAATTTTTTTGTCCCACTCAACCTAGGGTGGGGACACAAATTGCGTTGAGGGTAGGCTGCGCTTCTCTTGCAGATCCCCCTGTCTATGGGCACTTGGTTGGTGGTGGCCCCATCTTCCTTGGGCTACCACAAGCTGACGAGGAGCCAAAAGCCATAGTGGCAAAGCATTGTGGGGTATAGTGGATACGAGATGAGTGACTCTCCTGCTGCCCTAGGGAGAGCCGCGATTCTGCCAGATTGGACGTGCCTCTCCTAGGGGGTGTCTGGTCCCACCCCGACACCCCCACACCAGGTATGTGGTCCCATGGTTGGGAGCAGCACATCAAGCATGCCCCTGGCTGCCCCTGTCAGCTCCCCACATGGCCAGCACTTCCAGCTGCTGCCACGAGAGCGGGCCCTTCCTTTGGTCAGATGTGTGCAGTGGCTATGGCTGGAAGGGCCACTGGGGGGGGAGTGCAATGGCAGTTCCCTCTCTTCCTCTGCATCCTTAGGGCCCCGGGATGGGTCTCGGGCCCCTCCTCACATTGACGGGGAGCGCAATGATTCTGCCCAACTCCCTCTGCTTCACGGTGCCCAGGGATGGGGTCTGGGGCCCCTCAGGCAATTTTCATGGGGTGGGGCGTGACAGCCCCTTGAACTTTGTTTCTGGTGGGGCCCTGAGATGGGGCCAGGACAGATCATCATGGGGAGCATCATGGCAGTCCCTGACTTCTTCAGCAGCCTTGGGCCCTGGCCCACCCCAGGGAAATTGACCAGAGCATGGGCAGAGCCCTAACCATTTCGCTGCTTGCTCTGAAATAGGTCAAAGGTCACAGACTTTCTCCTTGGGAAGCACTTTCATTAGTCCTCTTGGTCTAGAAGGGTCCCAGATTGGAGGAAGCCAGTCCTACTGACTCCCCTGCGCTAGCCTTTTTTATGGGTGCCCTCATTTTCTTTTGGGCAGCCCACTTTCTTTGCGCTATCCTAGCCTTTCTCCCAACTAGTCCTCAGGAGGGGTAAGGGGCCAGCTTACCAGGCCCTGGCATGTACCTCGCTGGGCCTGAAGTCCTTCAGGGGCAGAGTCCCTGCCCCAGGGGGTTTCTGTGAGCCCTAAAGGACCTGAATTATGCCCCATGCCACTCTTTTTCATTTACATTTAATGGGGCGTCCCTACAGTGAAACGATAGTAAGCACACTGACATTGACATTTACTCACATGTGTACACCCATCACATGACGCCTACTCCAGGTCACTACCTACTCTGCATAGTTCCTTCTGTGCCAGGCTACCTAAGCACAGTTCTTGGGCTGTGCACACCAGGAATCCTCCTTGGGCAGCCCTCATATGTGTGCACACGTGGGTCATGCAGTCTGGGGCTGCCTACTCTTGCAACATCACTGCAGCCTTTCCTTGGCAAGGTGGTACCGGCAGTAAACACACACAGTCCATTTTACCATGAGTTTACTGTGGGTGAGTCCCTGGCTATGAGGCTACTCACAGTAAAAGGTCAAAAACAAGGTAATCAAAAAGCGAAAAATCAGGGCGGACCAGATGGTCAGAATCTTCCTCTCACAAAAGAGAAATAGCTCTTTAATTTGGCAAGCATATCTTTGATAATCAACACACATCTCATCTCTTTGTGAAATTCCATATGTTTTTGCGACATTTATGAACACATCCTTTTTTTGTGATATAGCTTGAAATAGCATGTTTTTACATGTCTTATATTTTTTTAAATGACGTGTAATACCTTTTATATATATTATTTACACATTATTGTTTTTAGTTTTTTTCTAGAATTCTGTCAATGGAAGTATTAAATCAACAGCATCACTATTGCATTTAAAACAGTATTGCACTACATAATATTGTTTCAATTGTTTTAAAAAACACTAATGTATACATTTTGCATATATAACTAAATTAGCCACCATTTTTGGGTGATGGTGATACACTTAACATTTAACAATTGAAGTCAAGTTAAATAGCACTTTATTTGGCCTATTGGCCACAAAAGTCATAAAATAAACGTACATACAATTCCCTTCATTTATAAATGCATAAAATGTACAGAAATTTCTAGAGATCAGAATAGATTTCATAAAATAGAAAATTATTAAAACATTTTAAAAAACAATCAAAAGTGGTATCCAAAAGGAGACATAGTCAACACTAAACCACTTTTAAGATGATACCAGTTTGCAGCATAATAAAGAGGGCAACATTTTGTGTGTTTTCTTTAAATCAATAGCCTTCCTAATAAGGTTTAATACTGAATATCATATTTCTTGGTTAGAGAGATTCTGTAAAAAAATCAAGCATTCTTTATTTATTCTTAACTTGGACTTCTTTAAAACTGGGATTAGAAAATCTTGGCTAAAAACTCTGTGTAAAGGACAGAAAAGTAGAAAGTGACTTGTGCTTTGGGGAGAAATTTGGTCACAATTACAAAGAGATAGATTGTGCTTATGTATATTTTACAGAGGAAAAACCTACCCTATAATGAATCATGCATTGCCTCAAAAGAGTAAGATGATTTCGGTGTGTGGGATTCACTATCCAAAAGAGGTACAGTTCCACACAATCAGTAGTCACAATTCCAACATATCTTATCAGTGAAACCATGGACTGGCCCTCCTTAATCTTGTATCTTTACAGTGTATTAACAAATGAGTTTTAACCTCTACCTTGTTGAAACTAGTAATTTGTTGAGGGTTGCCACACAATTCTTTCAGGCCAATGGCCTTGAAAGTTTGTCTCCTCTGAAAAGAAAACCAAATAATTTGGGTCACACCATCTAACAAGAAACAATTCATTATATAGGGCCTTGCTTCATGGGCCTCTGGGTTAGTCCAGGATTTAATCCATAATAGGAGTGGGCAAGGGCCAACTGATCTTCTAAGTACCCCATACCTAATTCTTCATGGCATACAAGTGTGACAACGTGGCAGAATCATCAATCGTCTGAAAATAAAACAATTCTCTGCCCATTGGAGTGCAGACAGGTTTGAGTATCTCTATAGACCTGCCCCATGAGACCCAGCAGAAATGCCTTTAGTTTTTTAAAGAATCAACATTTATTTGATGGACTTCCAACCCAACCTATGTGGAAATCTAAAAATAGCCAATACCGTACTAGCATTCAATGTTATGAGACTGCCAAAACAGGACTACCATGTGTTATTCACTGAGAAAGATATGACCAGTGTACCAGCTTGGTTGTTACAAGTCCCTCTGCAGGTTGTCTGTAATTCTCTTCCCGGATTGGACTTCAGACTCTGGGCACAGGACGTAGAGAAGGAGAGGCACCTGTTGTTGCATGCTGCTTGTTCCTGCTTGCGGACCCACGGCAGCAGGGGGGTCAGGGTCGTTGGTGCCTCCACCAGTTGAAGCCCCCTTCCATCTCTCTGCCATCTACCCCTACCTTTTTAACCCTTTGTGACCATCGTTGTCTTATCAGCCCCCACCAGCACCCTCACCGCCCTTGCCACTGCCCGCCTTCGTCATTGTCATCTTTTATTGCCGTGTCTCTTCTTAGCTGAATAGGCTGTGCGGGTTGAGCGGGCGGAGGCTCAAGGTTTGAGGCTCGAGGGAGCTTATAGGAACCTGAAGGAGTCTGAAGGAGCGTGAGCTTGGGCCTGAGAACAGGACAGAGGCTGAGGGGTCAGAGCAAGTGGAGGAGGTGGTATAGAGGTTGTGGAGGGTATGGAGGGTGTGGCAGGCAGACCCCGAAGAACCCCAGCAGAACCTGTGGATCCCAGGAAACCTGTGGTAAAGCAGTGAGTGTGTGCAGAGACCTGATCAGCCTTGTTTAGCCCAGTATGTGTTGGCACCACTTAAGGCATTTAGTTATAATTATAAACTTTAATTACAAACTGCGTGCGCATGCTCCCCCACCCTCTTGTCGGAAGGGGGTTCAACCAGGGAGGAGAAGCAGTGCAGGAGAGGTGGTATATTAAGCACCCGAGGTCTCAAATGAATCAGCTCGCCTCTTGGCATCACATTTGAACTAAATAAAACAGCAAAGCTTGAGGTGTTTCCATCAGGGTATGGTAGGCACTAGGCCTCCTGTAACAAGGTTGATCCCTGTCACCACGGAACCAGGCACTCTAGGTTCTGGTGTGGCTCGTGGTCTGGTGTGCTCCCCCCTACTGATTCCCACCTCTTCGCTTCGAGAAGACCAGACCTTCCTTGGTAGTGGTAGTGGGAATTTTAAAGGACAAAACACACCAGACACATACAATTTAAACACGAAACAGGTGCATGCAGGTGAGCTTTAAACATCCCAGGAAGTACATTACAGTAGCACCCAAACAAAGAATATGAGATCTGGTAAAACTCGCCAGCCAATACTAAATAAAGCGTGTAACAAGTCATCCTTGAAGCGCTTACCAACACATAGCAAGCAAATAAAACAAAATAACAGCAGTCGATGGAGCTCCCTTCACCAAGGTTTGGCCCATCGCAATCGGGAAAATGAATTCTGAAAGACCCAATGGTTGTAATATATGCAATTCTGGTTGACGCCTTAGTCCTCCCAGTCCTATCAACCCACTCAAAAAGAACAGAATAGTGGAAACAAGTGGTGCAAATTATATGGCACAGTCAACTTTGAAACTTAGAAATTCAGAAGCATCTAAACTGGAGTTTACATCACACCATCATTTCACTCCTGGTTCCTTACTTCAAAGTTTGAATTTGGATTTCACAAAAATGCTAGAAACGGTAGTGGAAGTTCATAGGTCATCCTTAACTGTAAACAAAGATATTCGTTCTCTGCCGTTAACCCCTGATACTGCTCTAGATCCTATAATCATCCATCATTTGTCAGCATCTCCAGTTAAGCATGGATCTCACATTGAAGAATCATGGTCCTACTCCCTCTCGAATTCAAGCAATGCTGATGTGATTCAAGGCTTAGAGGTCAAAACAATGCATATTGGGGACTCCCAATCGTTCAAACAATCGGAAAGCCCAGTTTTAGGCAATATGTCCCAAAGACGAGCAGCAAAAAATCACAGCGAAAGTGAAAGGTTGACACAGGGCTTACCATCAGAGCATGAGAAAAAAGACTGTGGGCTGGCTATGTCTTCAGTTAGGGTAATGCAGAACACTCCTCTAATTGAAACTCCCTCTGCACAACCCTAAACACAATGACCAGTAAGGCAGCACTCTGAAGTGGTGCGCTCAAAAAAATCTCCTGCCAACTTCCTCCCTCTTGCGGTACAACAAAAAAATCAGTTTGAAAGACTCAAATCAAGCACTCAATCAAGTACCTAATCAAACATTAAGTACGCCGCATGGCAGGACAGCCTACTCACAACCTTACAATCATCTATAGAAGTCTTAAATTTGCAGTCAGATAAGCTGGACATGCAGTTTGGCATTATGATTTAATGGCAGAGCACATTTCATGAATTAATCAAAAAATGAAGATTCTAACATCAATTATAGTGACACCCCAGGCAGGTCTCACACCAATTCAAGAGCAATTTTCCTGTGGCCCTATTATTAATAAACAATCTGTTCTCCTGGATATTCTGTCAAACATTTTAAAATCTATCAGCCTGTCAGTAAACAACAAGCAATCACTAGAACACAACTCGTAGATTCTCTTCATAAGTTGGAAGGGGGTCTGGTCCAAACCGAGCTGACCTGTGAGTCAGAAACGCCCTCCAAACAGATTTGTTTAGTTACTCAGCAATGTTTTAAGGAGATTTTATTGGAAGTGTTAAATCCAACAGGTAACACTTCTTCTTCTCAGAAACTAACAGAGAGGCGATGCAAACATTTAAGAAAAGCGAGAAAGAAAAAAACAGAACACAAGGATAAACCAAGGATGATATCAATCAGTCAAAGCATTTGTAAAGCGCACTACTCACCCGTGAGGGTCTCATGGCGCTGATGGGTGGAGGGGGTTTGCTACTGATCGAACAGCCAAGTCTTGAGGTGATGAAAAGAATGCTGAGAGAGATGTTGGCATACAAGAGGACAGCTGCATCTCAGATCTGGCAGAATCATCTTCACCAGCTTCAATGTCTGATGCCATCATTCAATCCATCTCTGACACAGCAAAACAATCTACTAATAAGAGCAGGCTGATTTCAACACATTTGCAGATCTCGGGTGAAATAGTCTCACAACAGGATCAAAAGCCACCAACTGCTCTGTCCCAAACTTGAGTTGCTTGGCCTGAACCACATGGAATAAACATAAATAAAAATAGGAGCAGTTAACAAGACCACTCAGGAAATTATTTTTTTACTTCTGAAATAGTGCAACAATCCTCCTGCAATGCCATCCAGCATACACCTTACTGGCAGATCCTGACTAATTCTAGACCACAACAGCAACAGAAACTGTTAAATGTTCCAACCCCCTCTCAAGTTCCTCAGCTGGAGCCAAAAAATGTAAACACAACTAAACAACCTAGGAGTCCTCTTCCGGATGAGTTCACTAATCGACAAACTAAAGTTAGAACCACTACCACAATGGATGAGGTCTCTAATCAACAAACTTAAGTAAGAACCAGTACTGCAACACCATTGGTCCCTGGGGCCACACTAGGTCCCATATTCTGGATAATGACGCATTAAGAGCTAACTATGAGAATTTAGAATATGTCTCCTCTTCGAACAGTCTGGTAATAGTGAAAGCAGGAAGCTAGGGACACTCAGTTCTGGTTAACCCAGCAACAGTGCAACACAAGACTCAATTTTGTACAAAGCTTCCTCTCTCCAGCCAAATCCAAGCCTCTTAAAACAAGCCTCAGGCAAATCTTGCAGGGGGATTCCTGAAGAAGTTCCTTGTCTTAGTCCCCCTTCAATCACTAAAACACGAAAAAATCTAGCTGCTCAAATGCTATGTTGCAGCAATCCTGTCCTTCCAGCTATGAAGGATCTCAACTTAAACTTCAGTTCCAACCACATTATATCTCACAGGGAAACCATGACATCCTTAACAGAGGAAACATCTTGAGGCTTCTAAAAGAAATTCCAGAGCTCAACATCCTGTCTTCAGCTGAATTAATTGCAGTAGAGTTTCAACCAGATAAGGGCACCAATATTTTAGAAGCCATCTTAACAATCTGGGAATTGGCAGAAATAGTGGACCTTACTCTCTCCTTTACCCCATACTTTGAGGCTTGGGGGATAACCATAAGTAGACCCGAGTCAGTTAGATACCCATTTCTGTTTTTTAGTCTTAATGTTTCTCCAGAATTAGACAAACAGACCACATCGGTATTAAGGGTGCACAAGGTACTTCACTTACGTATTTAGAAAATCAAAGAACTTATCAAATCCAAAAGTCATCTGCTGACTCTGGATGGGGCTGGCTTCCTCAGGCCCTGAATGCTCAATATGTAGCATAAATAGCACCCCCAATCGGAAGCCATTCAGAAAAGAAATTCTTTAGGCTTTTTTCTTGGAATATAGCAGGTGCTAAATCATTACTGGAAAATGGCCTTCCACTTAAAGCCTGACATCATATGGACATAATTCCTCTCCAAGAAACCTGATCACAACACGAACTCCGATTGTCTGGCTTTATGCACTATCAAATTAATGCAGGTAAACACAAGCAGAATGACAGGCCCTGTGGGGGTCTAGCAGTCTACCTGTTATTAGACTTAAAGATGGATATAGAAGGGATCCCTCAAGAAGGCTTAGACTACCAAGTGGTAAAACTTAGTAACTGGACCTTAAATGAAAGACCACCATTGTTGTTGGTTCATACATACATTCACCCTGGCTCTTCCCATAAGCGGGCTGCAATAAAAAGTTTACTGGCAAATATTATGAATTATCATCAGTTTCACCCAGACTGGGATATACTTTGACTGGAGACGTCAACTCATATCTAATTAAGGCACAAGAGGATGTTGAAATATTAAGTGTTGACAACTCCTGCTGGAATGTTCCGACATAGATGTTATTGAATGTTAAACGACATGGCCAGCAGGGAAAAACAGCTAGCGACTTTGTTAGAATATCCTAAACCACAGACCCCAAATGGAAGATTTCCTGGAGATTCTCAACCAAGCCACACGTATTATGCCAAATTCACAGTCAATTATAGACTACACTCTAGTTACATTAGCTTTGATCCCCACTCCTGTCAAATACTCACCTTAGGGTCTTCTCTACCTGTTCATCATAAAAGTCCTGCACAGGTGGGCACCACAGAGTCAATGTGTTTGAAGAGATTATGCTAGTCATCAGATACAATAGCAGCTTATCATCATCTGGAGAGTCTCAATACCCATGGTCACATAGTGGAAGCCTTGGGACATCACTCTGTCCTCACACAGCAGAGCAGACAGCGGCATAGAAAGTTGTATTTTGGCTTTATCAATTTCAAGGCTGCCTTTAACCGAGTGAACAGACAGCTGCTCTGGAGTAAACTAAAGTAATGGGGTCTTCCGGCTCCTCTCTTGAATGCAATAATGTCATTATCCTCCGACACATGGGTATAAATAAAAATTGGCGACGGCACGAGGCTTTCATGGAAAGTTTTTACAACCCCTGGTTTGAAAGAAGCTTGTGTGCTTGCTCTGCATTTATTTAATTTGTTTATGGCAGATCTCTCCCCACCTCTGGACGTGGGAAAAGTCCATCCACCCCATTTGGGAGAGATCTCTTTAACACATTTACTGAAATGCGACAACCTGGTCTTTTTTAGCTGCATGAAGGGTGGCCTACAAAGATCTTTAAACATTCTGGCCAACTACGTTAACACCAACCAACAAGAAATCAATGTGTCCAAATCTGAAATAATGCGGGTAGGCTGCAGGCAGATTTCCTCACCTAGTAGGGCCTTATCCAACAATCGTTGGAAACAGTGCCACATTATCAATACCTTAGGGGAATACCTACACGCTCAAGGCACCTTCAGTCAACAGAGAAAATATATAGCTCAGAAAGTATCAGCGTTAAGCTATGGCTTTTCTCTCCTGGTAAAACGGTTTGAGGGCTCTTCATTTCACCCATTATTAACTGTTATTTCCTCAAAATTGCTTCCTACACTTACTTATGCTAGAGTGGCAATGCATGTCCTGGAAGCATCTCTTATAGACAAAATTCAGCTTAAGTGTTTTAGGCGAGTTTTCAAGCTTTCACAATCATGCTCGCCAGCGCAGCTTTGCTTGGAATTTGAGCCGGCAAGACCTGGCAGCAAAAGCAGAAATGGTAAACACCTGGTACAAAATTAGCCACTCAGCCGATAAATTGAAAAACTCTTTCTGGTTTGCTCTAGAAACTGACCCCCAGTCAGCTTATAATAAATATCCATGGTCATCCATTAGCCAACAAAATCTGCAAGATCTGTGGGAGGCAGCACCTGTATATAACTCATTCATAAGAGGTATCAATAAGGCTAGTAAATTCCTGTGGTTCACTCAAGATAAATCTAAACTTAGCGCCCGCTCTCAGACGTGGATGATCATTAGGCACTATGTTAAACTAGAGCCAGCTGCATATCTCTCCGTACACTATTCACCACAAATGAAACATCAGTTAATGATAATGTTATTGGGCAACCTGCCAACCTCAGCCAGCTCTCCATTATGGAGGAATGCAAGCCCGGAGAAATGCAGGCATTGCACATGCCTTCAGCGAGATCTTATTCACTTAACCTGTGTCTGCCCTGGTCTGCAAGACCTTTGAAGGAGGCTTAAGAGAATTTTCAATGATAGAGGTGTTCTGACCCTTAGAGCAGCTATAGCAGCTTGCTTCAATCCACATGATCCTTAGCTAAATTGCAAGTTTGTCAAGTTTCTGGCCTCAGCACTGTGGCAAAAGCGATGCACAAGTTTACAGCAAAACTAAAATAGTAAACTTCTAATCCTTTCCAACTAACATTGCCAGTATTTGTTAAGGTTACAGCAATTGCACTTTGGGCACCTGCATTAGGACACTAGTATGGGGCATAGGGTACCATAAGTCCTTTTAAGATTCATGTTTAAAACTTTTCAAAACACAAGATTTTGCAATTTAGATGTCGGGGTTTAAATAAATTAAGCATTTCAGCTTGGCTTTTAAGTTTAGAAGCTTTGAGGGAAACTTACAACATGGCTTTAACTTTTAGATGATTAATGAATCATTTATCATAGTTAAGCACTGGCACTTTTTGGATTCTTGAGATCAGGAGGTCTGTGGACAGTTAAAATGTAAAAGGGCAGTACACGCCCTGCTCTAATAACTCTTAATTTTGTAAAGACATTTTATATTACAGTGTAATGTTATTTTATTGTGTAAGTTGCACACTTTTTATGGCTTTAATTAACTGAAACAATCAAATCAACTAATAAAAAAAATAGCCTCCATGTTTTTCTTAGTGTTGTAATCTGTTATTCAACAATACATTTCATTTGAGACTAGAGTTGAAGATGATGCCCAAATAGCTAATCATTCACCTTCCCCAATTTGGCATTTCCCATTACAAACATTTTTGATTTTGCCTTAGGTGGGCAGCAGGTCATAAAAAAGGATTTAGTGTGAAGACATTTAAATCCAAAGCATAAAGGAGGATGGGAATTGGTTGGGAGTCTATAAAGGGGATAACCTTCCCGACTTCAGCCAAATATGTGTCAAGTTCATGTATATAAATTAAAAAAAGAAATGGGGCAAGGATGCAACCCTGTCGCACCCCTCAGAAAGAATTAATATGGGAGTTTGTTTCAACCGACCTGCTGTAACGGACTTTAGCAATTAGGCCTTGGTTTAGGTGTTTGATTAAAATGAGTCATTCAGCTTAAAGATACACTGTTTCACATTCCAAAACGGCAGCCGTCTGACCATGCTGTCAGGACATTTGCAATACGACAGCCGTCAGTGGATGTTAACCACAGAGTGGCTGTAAAACTCCACAATGGACACAGCCATTGGATTACATGTGTGACAGCAATGGAGGAAAGCCAATGGCTGTGTCTGCCTCAAATGATGATGAAGAACGTTGTGTACATACATGCAGTGTTACAAAAAAAGCTCACTGGCCTCCTAACACTGCAGCCAACAACACCTCCTCTACTTTTGCTGCTCTTACTGTGCTCTGGGAGCTATGATGCTGGGCAAAGCAGGTGACAGGTTGTCTAAAGTCTCAACAGAGGAGCTGAAACTGCTGACCATGTAGGTCTTGTCCCTGTACAGCCAATTTGTATGGGAACCCATAGCAAAAGGTACATGTTTAAATGGAGAATGTATTTCTAACCAACTTGTTTATTCATAAACACAGGCTAAATTGTCCCTTTTCTAGCGTAGTCAACTCAGTAAGTTGGCTGTAAACACAATGATGTTTAACAATGTTTTTAAATGTCTGTAAATTGAAATGAAAATGTATCCTGATGAGTAAGTGACTTTTCATTTCAATGTACTCACATTTCAAAATGTTCCATTTAGAAACTGCATGTCCCTTACCTTTCAGTGGCCAGTAGACACTATGCCATAAGTATAAGTGAAAAATACAGCCAATATCAAAATGAGAGATGTGTATAGTGGAGGAAAAAACTTTCAAGTTATGAAGTTGTCTGATTTCTTTTGCACTTTATTCCAATTTCAAACTGATGAGTATGAATTATTCATGTAATGCTGTCACAAATGGGGAAGGTATAGCTTATGCTGAAAGTACATATGACACAGGGTCTCAGTCACCCATATAAGTATATCCCATTCCTACATACACATGTTCATACATCACCAAAAACCATGTTCTCAGTGACACACATGGCAACCCTCCCATACTGCTCTTAACCATAGTATATGGTTCTAACCATAGTATCTGGCTCTACAAACATTAGACATTAAGCCAATAAAGCTGGGCAAGGGGTGTGTGCTAACAATGTGCAAGTTGATTAGCCTTCAGTAGCTCACAATGATTTGTACTGATCCCTTGCTCAGAATATGTTACTGGCCTAGACTTGTAAAGTGAGGACATGAAAAGTGCTGAGAGTACTCAACAGGTCACTTCAAATTAGTATTTTCAAGAAAATAATACATTTAAAAAATAATCTGTAGTAACGTTTCAGAAATAATTGTGAAATGACGTTTCATAATTGTGTTACAGCAATGCAAAAAAAACAAAAAGCTCACAAAACATTTGTTCTTTCTTTCTTGTACCCATACAGGTCAATGTCTATTAGCAAAAGGCCATATGAAAGGCCATAACTAAGAAGGTGTGGACCCTGGGTGTCATTCACTGCCACAAGAGGTGGGAGGACCTGCAATGCTAGACCAGAAAGACATCTGAAATCCAGCTTGGCCGGTCCTCCCAACGTGGGAATAGTGTGCGCTATAGCATGACTCCCCTAATGGCCCATATACTTCCGGTGGCCTTTCCAGATCTTGATGGGCAGTTAAGAGTCCAACAGCAGAATCAATGGGGTAAGTTAATTTTTGGGTTCATATAGTCAGTTAACTTTTTGCCTTACAGCAATAATGAATTACTTCAATGCAAAGGTCGACACATATTCAAAACAAGAGAAGAGTTCTGAAAGGTGACCAATTTGCATAAGGCGTAGGACGATGTGTTTTGTGCATTGATTTGTGGTAAATGTTGCCACTAGATTCCTTATCACTACCAAAGGACTGTTTTGAGCAGACACATGCCTGCCTAAGAAAAAATATGTACTTGGACTTTGTCTATGTTATGAGGAACAATTGTACCAAACAGGCCTCGATTTATGATTCTATCAGGTATGATGCTCATCACAATTGTGAGGAGGTTGTATTGGCCTTATTACAGGGGACATACCACACAATGCACTTACAATACAGTGGTTGTTCCAAACTTCACTTTGGTGTGTTGGTATAGTGACCAAACCACATTGGGCATGTGATCTAAAATGACTAGGAGCATGAGAACAATGGCAATATTTCCCAGGAAAAAAACATTTAATAAATATGATTTCGCTGCCTAAGTCAAGTCACTTCATGTTAGTAGTTGCAGATTGGCATGCAGCTTTACTCCTTCACCAATATGCATGTAAGACAGGCTGTTTCAACAAACATGAATTTGGTGGGCAAAAATTGTTAATTGAAACAGACAGGAATGTACACACATTGGTGACAGAGTAACACATACCCAGAACATCATGTTTGTGTCCTTTCTAATGTCCAGATGACAAATTAATATTGAAGCAAAGGAGTTATTTAAAGGAACTTTTTTACAACGGACAATGTACATGGTACAAAGTTTCCTGCTAGATATTTATTTGTGCGGCATGAGTTCACTATTCAAAACAACCAATCCCAACCATTAGGAGACGTTAAACAATTCCATGAGAAATCTGCAGTGTTTAAGAGAAATGTATCAATATGAAATGGGAGTAATGATGGTAATTTACAAAACTGCAAGCAAATGGGTCCATAATATGTTCCCTACATGCATGGGGTAATGGTGAAGTATATCTACGTTTTGTGGAATTGAAACAGGTAAAATATTAAAATAAGAAAATGTTTTGCTAAAGAACCTTGTGATCATTTTTATTTGAACAAAGATAATAAAAATGTTGTATGTGTCTTTTACTCATCTTCAGCTGCTGGTGAAGGAGAAATTGGTCACAAAAGCGGTGAAGCAGCTGGTCACTGTGTGTCGGATGGAGAAACATTAGATACCAATGGACATGGTGGCATGGAGGGTGAGGGGACTGGCATGGAGGCCACTAGCTTGACATGTTCTTCGGAGGTCTTCACAAGCAACCAGTCCATAATGGTGGCGGATACTACAGGACCTGTTCCATGTTCATCCTTGTCCACCACTCAGATTCCCATCTACACCATCCCTCTTGCTTCCTTCCAGCTGGGCAAACATCCTTAAAATGTCTGGGATCGCCTTTGCCGCAGGAATGTCCCACCCTGTGCAGCCCCTCTGGCTTCACCCAGTAAAGAGGCTACTAAGATCTTATGCAGCATCTCTGTAAGCCAAACAGCAATAATGAAAGACATCCAGGGGCTAAGTTCCTAAATGGAACAGATGGTCGCATTCCTGGATGCCATTCATAGTTTGATGTCTGGCATGCAGAGAAAGTTTGCAAAAATAGTCTCTGCACTGACAACAGCCCCTGAAAGGGCCAACCTTGTGCTTCTACTCCGGTCCCTTCTTCAGCGCCAATTCTGAATTGCCTCCCCAATCCCAAGCACACTCATTTCTTTGCAACCACCCACTCCAACAGACACAAGAAACATACTCACACATAAACACAAACATGCAATGAAACACAAACATACTCTCAACTAGCATACACACACTGCTGCCACTACCCAGGCACCACATCCATCAGCACAACTACAATGCCCACCACAACAACCACAACACCAAAAATCTACAACATACACCACCACACTCATAACACCCACCCACTCAGACACAAGCATCACTACCACCATCACAACTACAACCACCACCTACCATACCAACAATCACCAGCACACACATAAGCACCACAACCACAACATCTACCTCAACAGCACACTCATCCAAACATGCACAGTCACACAAACAGGCCCTCACCTACACAGAAAACAATACCCAACAAACCCACACGCTCACAGTTACCGGGATACAAAAAACACCTACAGAATTACACACGTCCAAACATACACCAGACACACATGCATCTACAACACATACAGACACCTGCATCATAACCACACCAACCACCTCAACAGCACACACATCCAAACACACTCACAGAAAAGCACACCCGCAACAAGCACCAAATGCAAACATGCACAATCACCTGAACACCACACACCTTCCAAGAAGCATACACACAAACATGCACCACAGACACCAGATCCATATTCACTTGCAAAACAGACACACACAAAGCACTCATTAGAGATCCCTTTATGTCCCAAGCCAATCCTCTCCCACCTCTTCTACCCCTTCTATTCCACTCGCTTTGACTGCATACCTGTCCCAGACCTCTACAAAACCCAAACCCTCCGCTCCCAAGAAGGATCATTGAGATGCCTGCTCTGCCCATTAGATGCCCCTTACTGATGATGTTATCCCTTGGCAGTGTCATTAGGAGGCATATTCTGGGCCAGAAGCCCAACTTGTGATTAAATCACTATCTTATGGCCAATTTATTTTCAATAAAGTTATTATGAGAGAGCTATCTTATTTATAAATAAAATTCCTTTTCTTTTCACAAAGTTTGTCCTGACATTATTTTTAATTAAAAGTAACTGATTGATGGCAATGTGATTTATGAAAATATGAGTAAAATGAACTTAAGTTCATTCATGACGTTGAACAAAAACTTTTCTATTTTTAATTAAAAGTAATTGATTGATGGCAATGTGATTTATGAAAATATGAGTAACATGAACTTAAGTTCATTCATGATGTTGAACAAAACCTTTTTTTTACATGTTTAGTGCATGCATTAGTGACAGACATTTGTAATGGGCATGTTAATTTTAGTGCAAGCATGCATCATGAAAAGGGACACTTACACCAAAATTAAACATACTTATATTTTTGTAACTTGTAAATGCAGGTGTGTTAATAACAACCACACAAGCCTTACAAATGTGACATCAATACATCTATGAAATATTTTAAGTTTAGAGGTGACATTGAATGTTGATTTCTTGTAAACCCACTTGTTGCATTGTGTAGTGCAATTACTACATTTAATTAGATTTATGTATTTCAAGTAATGTGTAAGGTATCTGATTTAGTACTCTAGGGAAAATGAATATACACACCTATATGGACACATTTTGAATTTGGGATTAATGTGACTTTTTGTGTAGGTGTCCATTAGTATGAAGACATGTTGGACTACACTGGTAAATGTAAATAAAATATACAGGTGTGTTTCTTTAAATTTCTTAAGCTACCACATTACACATATATGCATTGGACTTTGTTACAATATTGCTTGCAGGTATTTTTAAAAAATGCACAATAAGAGAGCTAATATACATATATAATTCTGATGGTAACACATAAAACAGTCACTTACCTTTAGTTCTGGTGATGACTGGGTTGATTTTCCTTGTGGTGTAGTAGCAACACCAAAGGTAGGACTTGCATGATCGGGTTCACGCTGGCAAAGGAACATAAAAGTAGAAAAAGGGTACATTTTGACATTATGGGGGTCATTACAACCTCGGCAGTCTTTTAACAAGACCGCCGAGGGACCGCCGTGCGGAAGACCGCCAGTAGTGGCGGTTTGCCGCTCGGCGTATTATGACTGTTGGTTGCCCTCCGTCATTTTTCCGACGGAGACCCGTTGCTCCACCTCCACCGCGATGCCAACAGAACACCGCCCAGCGAATCACGTCCTGTGATTCGGCGCGGCGGTGTTCTGTTGGCGGTGTGGTGTCGGCTGAGCTGCCCCTATGGCTTCCGTCCCCTCTCGGAGGATCGACGGAACAGGTAAGTCGATCGTCCGTTAGGGGGGGTGGGGGGTGTTGTGTGTTGTGTGGGTGCATGGGGGTGTGCGTCTGTGTATGTAGAGGGGGTGTGTGAGTGCGTGTATGCTTGCGGGGGTGTTGCGTGTTTTGGGAATGAGTGCGTGTATGTCTGTAGGTATGTCTGTATGGGTGTGTGCGTGTATGTTTGAATGTGGGTGTGCGTGTCTGACTGTGTGTGTGGATGTTGGCATGTATGTCGGTGTGTGTGCGTGTATGTGTGTTGGTGGTGCCTGCGTGCGTGTCGGATGTGTATGTTTCCGCTGGAAATCCACGGCGGTAAGTCGGGTCAAAATGCCGGCGGCGGTATTGTCACGGCCGCCGGGCTGGAGACCCAGGTCTCCAGCCCAACGGTTGTGTCCGCCCTGGCGGGCGGAACGGAGAAGCGGCGGATGACCATGGCGGTCATAATACTCAAAAAAAGACCGCCAGCCTGTTGGCGGTCTTACCGCCGCTTTAACACCGGCCGCCAGGGTTGTAATGACCCCCCATATGCCTTTTGATTCCCCCAACTTAGGTGAAGCATTTTAGCTGGCACAGTTAAGTCGATGTGAAGGCACATCTTGATTGGCCCAGCAGTAAAATATTTTGATTTGTCCCTCTGCATTTACCTATGGTGCCATTGATGCAGGTGTACAGTTCTGTCAGTGACAGCGGTTTGTCAGTAAACACTCTTGTATGAGATTGCCAGCATCTAAATAAGGAGTCTGGACCACCTGGTCAGTAGAAGGATTATCTGATGGAAAAATGATGGCAGGACCAGATCTGCCAAGATCTAAACCAGGCCATAAGGTATTATGATTTGCTCCTGAAGAATTTCCACAGATCCTTCTTTGCACTATAAGGGCATGGAACATGTAAACCTATTAGGTGACAAAGAAATCCACTGACCGCATAAGCATTATTTATTGAGAATTGAGGAACATAATTTCCTCCAATTTCACTGAACTGTTTTTAATCTTAAAATAGACCCCACTTATGAGTAAAAATTACTATTGGGGCTCTATTGTTAATTTTATTCACCCTACTCCAAACTTCCTAGACAGTCCTGTTACTATCTGCCAAAACTGAGGCATTTGAGTTGCACTTTTGACAACTTTATTGGCAATAAAATATCTCTGGTAAAGAGTTCTTCTGTGGTGCTTGTTGGGCATTGCAGAGCCGGCCCAGTGAAGAGCATGGTCTGATGATGACACATGCGACCCTATGGAGAGTGAGGGCTCTTGATCCACTAAGCAATGCTTCCAGGGACCTTTATGATCTGGAGGTTATATACATGATCGTGGATCCAAGATGGAACAGTACACCAGCTACCCCACGACTGGTCTCCTGCCCAGATTTGCGTGGCTCTGTGCTTCCTTCCGCTCAATGTTTCTGCTTTAATCCCTTCCTTAGTTTATTCTGCACTGCCTCTCTCTGATCTCCCTCTGTTTTTTCCTCTTTGCTGCTGTTTTTTCAGATTTGAAGTCTCTCTGGTTTTTCTTCTTTCCTGCTTATTTTCTGCTTTGCTCTCTCTCTCATTTTTCCTTTTTGCTGCCAGTTGTCTGCCTTTAATCCTTACTATTACAGTCCTGTTCTTTTCCCACATTTGTGCCACATTTGTGCACTCTCCTGCTCTTGCCGCCTCGTTTTACACCCACTCCTGTTCCCACCTCCTACCACCCAGCATCCCTTGCTCCCCCAGGACCTACTTAATAGAGGGCACACCATGACCCCATTCAGCAGGTCCCCATGCCTGGTACCCCATGACAGGTATCCTGTCCAGCTTCGCTTGCTGCTGTGCTTACATCTACTTCATGTTTCAGCTTTAATCCCTTCCTCTTCTCATTCTGTGCTGCCGCTCTCTGATCTCTCTCTGCTTTTTCCTCTTTGCTGCCCATGTCTTTTTTTTATGTCTCTCTGCTTTTTCCTCTTTGCTGCCTTTTTCTCTGCTTTGATCACTCTCTGCTTCTCTTTGCTGCCCGTTTATTGTTTTCACCTCTTTCTGTTCCTGTCCAGTATATTTCCTGCATATGTTCCCCTTTCCATTCCTGCCCTTGCTGCCTCGCTTCCCACTCACCCCCACCCACTTCCTGCCCTTTCCCTCATCCTGCTCCAACCACCCAGAACCCCTCCCTCTCCCAGGACCTACTTAACCAAGGCCACAGTGTGGCTGTGCAGTTGGTGCATGCAGTGGTTGTGCTGCTGGCTCGCCAAAGGTACACCAAAAGCAAGCCCGTCTGCATCCATCTGAGCCTTGACCGCACCCAGATCCATGAACAATGGCTCCCCTACTACCGTCAGCTACAGTGCGGAGGTTCTCTGGTCCCTGGACTCTGGATGCTGCAACAGCAACTGCTGCACCTCCTTCCTCGAGCAACCAAAAGACTCTTCACCTGCTGTCTCTTCCATTTCTCCTGCAAGATAGGGCCATCGATCCACACACAACCCCACACCTGCCTGGAAGCCCACAAACTACCCATTGCCACTCAAGTGCATCCTGCTTAGCGACTGAACTCTTTGCAATCATGGCACAAAGTTATGGTACACTATCACCTCCTTCTCCCCTGATGTAGCCTTCATCACCGAAACCTGTCTCAACTCCTCCTCAAACCCCAATATAGCCACTGCCACACCTGATGGCTGCAAGATGATACAGCAAGACTGCACAAACAAACACAGCAGAGGCATCACAATCATCTTCAAGGATAGCATCTAATGGTTCGCCACCAACGACTAACCGCTCCGCTCATAGAGCACCTCAACTTCCAGCTGAAAACTGATGCCAAGACAACTTTAAGAGGCATCGTCATACACAGACGTACAGGAACTCAACAGGCCTTTTGTGATGCAATTCCCAACCTTATCACCCCTCTAGCCATTAACTACAATGACTGCATCCTACTCAGAAACCTCAATTTCCACATCGACAACTCCAACAACACTAACTCCACCACTCTCCTGGAGAACATGAGAGCAACATCGGCCTTGCCCAATGGTCACCGAACCCAAGCACAAAGCCGAACACACACTCAACCTATTCTTTAGCTCCAGCAGCAAAGTCAAATTCAGCTATGTCATAAGACTCACCTGGTCTGACACTCAGCACATTATCACCAGGTGGCACTACCTATCCTACTTCAGCTGGGGCAAGGTAACAGAGACACAGTGAACCCAGGTCCTGAGCACATCCCAACCCAAAGCCTTGTCAGCCCTAGAACTTCTTACCTGGATAACCGAATGTGCCAACAGAGGTGTCCCACTGCAACCAGACAGAGTCAACAGAACCTCAAGACAAGCCAACAAGTACAACCCAGACCTCATAACCACCAAATGCAGCTGCTACTGACTCCAAAAACAATGCCGATCCATCAGGAACCCCTCCAACAGAGCAGCCCACAATGCTGTTCTTAGTGACTACCACCGGCAAATCAAGCCAAAAGAACAGACATCACAGCCTGCATCAACACAACAGAAAACAGCAGAAAACTGCACAAAGGAACGTTTAAAAAAAGTCAAAGAATAATCCAACCTGACAGCTACAGAGAACACTACCCACCCCTCCCTAGAACTCTGCAACACCCTCTTGTACTACTTTCACAATAAAATTGCCACTATATACAACTTCAACCTCCAACACACAGTCCTGAACCTCAGCAGCCTCAACCAACCAGTGAACACCAACTAAATGGCCACCACCTAGACACCCCTCACCCCTCATTACACCTCAGCCATCACCTCCATCACCAAGGCAGTCTTTCCAAAGAAACAGAAGCATGCAGCGATCAGACCCCTTCTAAAGAATCCATCCGCCGATCCCAGCGAAGTAAAAAACGTATTGACTGATCTTGCTGCTCCCCAAACCTCTCAAAGTACTCGAAAAGGCCATCAATCAACAGCTCACCAAATACTTGGAGCAAAACAAGCTGCTTGGCATCTCCCAAACAGGATTCCGAGCGGCCCACAGAACTAAACCAGCACTCATTGCAGGCACAGACGACAACAGAATGCTCCTTGATCACGGGGAGACCGCACCCTGATCCTCTTCAACCTCTCAGCAGCATTCAACACCATATCACACCGCACCCTCATCAACTGAATCCACAACACCGGCATACAAGCAAAGCCCTCAAATGGATCATCTCCTTGCCTCATTCCTGACAGGGTATATCCAGAGCATCTGGCTGCCTCCCTTCACATCCGAGCCCAAGGACATCATTTATGGCATACTCCAAGGATCACTCCTCAGCCCCAAGATGTTCAACATCTACATGACCTCCTGGCGGACAACATCAGATCCCACGGTCCCAACATCATGTCCTACGTGGACAACACACAACCCATCTTCTTGCTCACTGAAAACGTGCCCACCCTCAGGGCTAACTTCCACAATGCAGTAACCAACATAGCCAACATGATGAAAATAAACTGCATCAAACTCAACTCTGATAAAACAGAAGTTCTAATCTTTGGGAGAAACACTACCATCTGTGACCACACTGGTGGCCAAGTGAATTCAGACCTACCCCCACATCTGCAGACCATGTCCAGTACCTCAGCATCATACTCAACAGGTACCTGACCATGAAGCAAAAAATCAACGGAATTGCCTCCTCCTGCTTCTACACCCTCTCCATGCTGCGCAGCATCTTCAGATGGATCCCAGTCAACACCAGGAAAGCCATCACCCAGGCCCTCGTCACCAGCCACCTTGACTTCGGCACTGCACTCTAGTTCAGCATCTCCACCCAACTCCTTGAAAGACTTGAGACCACACAAAGTTCAACAGCTAGACTCATCCTGGGCCTCCTCAAATGTGCCCACATCACCCCCCACCTGAGAAACGTCAACTGGCTCCCTATGCAGAAGAGATGCCAATTCAATATCCTAAAGCATGCCTACAAGTCCTTACATGAACATTGACCAGCCTACATCAACCACTGACTGAACTTCTGTCAACCTGTAAGGCACTTGCTCTTCTCCTCACTGGCTCTCACACACCCCCCCAAAATCCATTGCAGTGGTGGCTGCTCCTTTTCTTACATCGCTGCCAAGACTTGGAATGACCTGCCCCTCTACCCCCACACAGCACCCTCCCTAGCACACTTCAGGAAGAAACTTAAGACCTGGCTCTTCAACAGAAACCTCATACCCAGTGCCCAGATGCCATCAGGGGTGATAGTGCTGTGCTCTACAAATGAAAATGATTGATTGATTTATACTTCATTTCTATTTTTCATAGATTTGGGAGCCCATATACTAGTATAGAATTTCTCACAGTCCTCTAAATTTAAGGTATGGATTTAGTAATGGCAGACATCATATTTGAAAGTTGTATTAAATAATGTCCTGTAGTGAAAAGATCTGAGTTAGAGAATAGTGGTTCCAGAGTGTAGAGAATTGAGAAACTGGTTGGGCATAGAAAAGTATTATTTGGAGATACCAGTCCCCACACCACCTAGAATTCCATGATGCCTTCATTGTGTAGCATGAACACCACCTTCATCTTCCAAGACATGAGGTTGAGGGGCCTTGGTCAACCACCACAAGCTTCCAGGGTACATTGGTATGGCCTGGAATTGAGAAAGCATACTCTGCCCCTAGATTGTTTCAGTGCTTGAGGATGTCCTCCAGTAAGCGCCTGGTTTTGGAGACATCACTCACCTTACTTACTATTCTGTCCTACATTTCCCTTCTCTGACTCACGTTTGTTGTATGTACCCGGGATCCAACTGTGGCTCAACCCTGACTATGTCATCAACCCTGACTGTTAATTTTCTGAAAATCTAGGGGCTCTTTTAGCAGACATTTTAGTAACAAACACAGTGGTAAATGGTGTGTGAAGTTAGCACATTAACTTTTATAGTATGAGGTGCAGGTGTGATGGATAAGTTGATACAAGGCAGGTGTGTGTGTTGACAGACACGTTCATCAACATGATGGACATATCCACCACCCAACAACACATTTGGTATCTCTGTACTCCATCATTATGTTCCCCTGTCCTACTCTGATGACAGACAACTCTAAATATGGAGGCTTAAGTGTGCCATACGAACATTGACCGAGTTGTATCTATCGACAGTGGACTGGGAAACCAATAAATGAGTACTGAGGTTTGGCTGCAGGAAATTACTCTGTGGTGACTGATAGCAGTCCCACAGCACAAACTTTAAATATGGCAAATGGCATTCCATCAGCCTGATGGAAGGGTCAGTTTGTCCATGATAGAGGACAACTGTCCATACTACAAACTCTAAAGCAGGCCGTATGTCAAGGCTGTTGTTGATATTAGACTTTAATGATAGTCATAGTTTAGAGAGCAAAATGAAAAGTAAATCTAGATCACACTACAACTTGCACCAAGGTATGTGTTAGTTGCTTTTTTCAGAAGGTTTTAATTGGCTTGGCAAGAAAAGAGAGTAAATAAACCTAAGTAATATACTAGATCTAACCTACACTGATTATAATTTGAGAAGCAGATAAAGGAGGTCCTATCTTTGTCATGCACAGGCCAGATCATAAAACTAGATAACGTTTCAACCCAGAGGTCATTATTCTTACATAAAAGTGGATCAAAAACACATAAATAAAATCTGCAACCTGATTAATACACAGTTGAAAGACTGGTTTGATACAACTCTGCTTAATAATGATGAATATAATATGCCAATCCTTATGAATTGATTTGGTATAATAAATAATAATACAATAAAATGCGTGCAGGCTAGTTTAACCCCTTCTGTGCCGAGGACGTAGTGGTTACATCCTTCGGCACAGTGCTGCTGTGCCGAGGACGTAACCACTACGTCCTCGGCACACAGCCCAGAGGGAGCGCTCTCGCTCCCTCTGTGTGCTTCCCCCCACCCCCCCAAAGTCAGGGATGGAAGGGGAAGCCCTTCCCCTCCCACCCCTGAACCCCCCAACCCCCCCTGTGACGTCAGCGCGTGAGCGCGCGCTGATTAGTCACAGGGTCTCCCCCATCGCGCTGGAAGCAGAGCTTCCAGCGCGATTGAAAGAGAAATGCTTTTGCATTTCTCTTTCAATCCCATGGGGGAGGCCCCGAGAGGCTTCAAAGGGAAGGAAATGTATTTCCTTCCCTTTGAAGTCTCTCACAGGGTTTCAAAAGCCGGATTGCTTGCAATCCGGCTTTTGAAACCCCACTAGACACCAGGGATTTTTATTTTTTTGAATGAAACTGTCAAATGGGAGCGACCCCTTGGGCAAGAGTCACTCCCAGGGGGGGCATTTTTTTAGGAAGGCCTTTTCTGCCCCCCCTGGGGGCAGAAACCTCTAGGCACCAGGGAGCTTTTTTTTTTTTCTTTTTTTTTTGTGATGTTTTCTTTTTTTTTAGGTGGGGAGCGACCCCTTAGGCAAGGGTCGCTCCCCTAGTGGGCAAATTATATTTAGGCCATTTCTGCCCCCCTTGGGGGCAGATTGGCCTATTTTGATGAGGCCAATCTGCCCCCAAGGGGGGCAGAAACCATTAGACACCAGGGAGTTTTTTTTTCTCCGCGAATTTCACGCAACGGGAGCGACCCCTTGGGCAAGGGTCGCTCCCAGGGGGGGCATTTTTTTGGGAAGGCCTTTTCTGCCCCCCCTGCGGGCAGATCGGCCTATTATTAGGCCGATCTGCCCCCAGGGGGGGGCAGAAACCTCTAGGCACCAGGGATCATTTCTTTTTTTTTCTTCTTTTTGTTATGTTTTCTTTTTTTTTTAGGTGGGGAGCGACCCCTTAGGCAAGGGTCGCTCCCCTAGGGGGCAAATTATATTTAGGCCATTTCTGCCCCCCTTGGGGGCAGATTGGCCTATTTTGATGAGGCCAATCTGCCCCCAAGGGGGGCAGAAACCATTAGACGCCAGGGAGTTATTTTTTTGGGCGTGAATTTCACGCAAGGGGAGCGACCCCTTAGGCAAGGGTCGCTCCCTGGGGGGGGGGTTATTTTAGGCCATTTCTGCCCCCCTGGGGGGTAGATCAGCCTATTTTGATTCGGCTGATCTGCCCCCAAGGGGGGCAGAAACCACTAGGCACCAGGGATTTTTTTATTTTTTTGTTTTACAGATGGGGAACGACCCCTTGGACAAGGGTCGTTCCCCTGGAGGGGCAAAATGTATTTAGGCCATTTCTGCCAGCTTTGGGGGCAGATCGGCTGATTTTAGGTCAATCTGCTCCCAAGGGGGGCAGAAACCACTAGGCATCAGGAATCTTTTTTTTGCGCCGTCACGCAAGGGGAGCGACCTTGTAGGCAAGGGTCGCTCCTTGGGGGGGGGGTGGAGGTAGGGGGGGCAAAATTATTTTAGGCCATCTCTGCCCCCCCTGGGGGCAGATCGACCTATTGGTGTTAGGCCGATCTACCCCCAGGGGGGGCAGAAACCTCTAGGCGCCAGGGCAATTTTTTTTTTGTGTTTTTGTTTTTGTTTGTTTGTTTTTTTTTTTGAGATGGGGAGCGACCCATCAGGCAAGGGTCGCTCCCCTGCGGGGCAAACTGTATTTAGACTATTTCTGCCCCCCTTGGGGGCAGATTGGTCGACTTGAGGTCAATCTGCCCCCAAGGGGGCAGAAACCACTAGGCACCAGGGATTTGTTTTTTGGCGCCAATGTCACGCAGGGGGAGCGACCCCGTAGGCAATGGTCGCTCCCGGGGGGGTGGGGGTTCGGGGGGCAAATTTATTTTAGGCCATTTCTGCCCCCCCGGGGGCAGATTGGCCTATTATTAGACCGATCTGCCCCCAGGGGGGGCAGAAACCAGTAGGCGCCAGGGCAAAAAAAAAAAATGTGTTTTTTTTTTTTGTTTGTTTGTTTTTTTAGAGATGGGGAGCGACCCATCAGACAAGGGTCGCTCCCCTGGGGGGCAAACTGTGTTTAGACCATTTCTGCCCCCCTTGGGGGCAGATTGGTCGATTTTAGGTCAATCTTCCCCAAGGGGGCAGAAACCACTAGGCACCGGGGATTTGTTTTTTGGCGCCAATGTCACGCAGGGGGAGCGACCCCGTAGGCGAGGGTCGCTCCTGGTGGGGGGGGTGGGGGTTGGGGATGCAAATTTATTTTAGGCCATTTCTGCCCCCCGGTGGCAGATCGGCCTATTATTAGGCCGATCTGCCACCGGGGGGGCAGAAACCTCTAGGCACCAGGGCAAATTTTTTTTGTGTGTTTTTTTTGTTTGTATGTTTGTTTTTTTTAGAGATGGGGAGCGACCCATCAGGCAAGGGTCGCTCCCCTGCGGGGCAAACTGTATTTAGACCATTTCTGCCCCCCTTGGGGGCAGATTGGTCGATTTGAGGTCAATCTGCCCCCAAGGGGGCAGAAACCACTAGGCACCAGGGATTTGTTTTTTGGCGCCAATGTCACGCAGGGGGAGCGACCCCGTAGGCGAGGGTCGCTCCTGGTGGGGGGGTGGGGGTTGGGGATGCAAATTTATTTTAGGCCATTTCTGCCCCCCCGGGGGCAGATCGGCCTATTATTAGGCCGATCTGCCACCAGGGGGGGGCAGAAACCTCTAGGTGCCAGGGCAATTTAATTTTGTGTGTTTTTTTTTTGTTTGTTTGTTTTTTTAGAGATGGGGAGCGACCCATCAGACAAGGGTCGCTCCCCTGGGGGGCAAACTGTATTTAGAGCATTTCTGCACCCCTTGGGGGCAGATTGGTCGATTTTAGGTCAATCTGCCCCCAAGGGGGCCGAAACCACTAGGCACTGGGGATTTGTTTTTTGGCGCCAATGTCATGCAGGGGGAGCGACCCCGTAGGCGAGGGTCGCTCCTGGTGGGGGGTGGGGGTTGGGGATGCAAATTTATTTTGCAGGGGCACTGCAGGGGCCCCCAGGGGCCCAGTGGCACCCCCTACCGCCATCCTGTTCCTGGCGGGAGACCCGCCAGGAACAGGATGGCGGTAGGGGGTGTCAGAATCCCCATGGCGGCGGAGCGCGCTCCGCCGCCATGGAGGATTCCCCCGAGCAGCGGGAAGTCGGCGGGAGACCGCCGACTTTCCGCTTCTGACCGCGGCTGAACCGCCGCGGTCAGAATGCTCGTGGGAGCACCGCCAGCCTGTTGGCGGTGCTCCTGTGGTCGGTGGCCCTGGCGGCCACCGGCTGCCAGGGTCAGAATGACCCCCTTTGTGTGTTTTTTTTTTTGTATGTTTGTTTTTTAGAGATGGGGAGCGACCCATCAGGCAAGGGTCGCTCCCCTGGGGGGCAAACTGTATTTAGAGCATTTCTACCCCCCTTGGGGGCAGATTGGTCGATTTTAGGTCAATCTGCCCCCAAGGGGGCAGAAACCACTAGGCACCGGGGATTTGTTTTTTGGCGCCAATGTCATGCAGGGGGAGCGATCCCGTATGCGAGGGTCGCTCCTGGTGGGGGGGTGGGGGTTGGGGATGCAAATTTATTTTAGGCCATTTCTGCCCCCCCTGGGGGCAGATCGGCCTATTATTAGGCCGATCTGCCACCGGGGGGGGCAGAAACCTCTAGGCGCCAGAGCAAATTCTTTTTGGGGCTCATTCTGAGCCCGGCGGGCGGCGGGAGCCGCCCGCCTGGAGGGAGCCGCCAAATGACCGCACCACGGTCAAAAGACCGCGGCGGCCATTCAGACATTTCCTCTGGGCCGGCGGGCGCTCTCCAAAAGAGCGCCCGCCGGCCCAGAGGAAATGCCCCTGCAACGAGGACGCCGGCTCAGAATTGAGCCGGCGTAGTTGCAGGGGTGCGACGGGTGCAGTTTGCACCCGTCGCGTATTTCAGTGTCTGCATTGCAGACACTGAAATACACAGTGGGGCCCTCTTACGGGGGCCCCTGCAGTGCCCATGCCATTGGCAGGGGCACTGCAGGGGCCCCCAGGGGCCCCGCGGCACCCCCTACCGCCATCCTGTTCCTGGCGGGAGACCCCCCAGGAACAGGATGGCGGTAGGGGGTGTCAGAATCCCCATGGCGGTTGAGCGCGCTCCGCCGCCATGGAGGATTCCCCCGAGCAGCGGGAAGTCGGCGGGAGACCGCCGACTTTCCGCTTCTGACCGCGGCTGAACCGCCGAGGTCAGAATGCTCGTGGGAGCACCGCCAGCCTGTTGGCGGTGCTCCCGTGGTCGGTGGCCCTGGCGGCCACCGGCTGCCAGGGTCAGAATGACCCCCTTTGTGTGTTTTTTTTTTTGTATGTTTGTTTTTTTAGAGATGGGGAGCGACCCATCAGGCAAGGGTCGCTCCCCTGGGGGGCAAACTGTATTTAGAGCATTTCTGCCCCCCTTGGGGGCAGATTGGTCGATTTTAGGTCAATCTGCCCCCAAGGGGGCAGAAACCACTAGGCACCGGGGATTTGTTTTTTGGTGCCAATGTCACGCAGGGGGAGCGACCCCGTAGGCGAGGGTCGCTCCTGGTGGGGGGGGTGGGGGTTGGGGATGCAAATTTATTTTAGGCCATTTCTGCTCCCCCTGGGGGCAGATCGGCCTATTATTAGGCCGATCTGCCACCGGGGGGGGCAGAAACCTCTAGGCGCCAGGGCAAAAAAAAATTGTGTATTTTTTTTTTTAATGTTTGTTTTTTTAGAGATGGGGAGCGACCCATCAGGCAAGGGTCGCTCCCCTGGGGGGCAAACTGTATTTAGACCATTTCTGCCCCCCTTGGGGGCAGATTGGTCGATTTTAGGTCAATCTGCCCCAAGGGGGCAGAAACCACTAGGCACCAGGGATTTGTTTTTTGGCGCCAATGTCACGCAGGGGGAGCGACCCCGTAGGCAAGGGTCGCTCCTGGTCAGGGGGGGTATGTGGGGGGTGGGGGGGTCAAATTTATTTTAGGGCATTTCCCCCCCCCCGGGGCCGGCTGAGCTAGAGGCCAAAATCCACAGGTAGGCACTTTGCAAAAAACACCTCTGTTTTCTGTGAAAAAATATGTTGTGTCCACGTTGTGTTTTGGGCCATTTCCTTTCGTGGGCGCTAGGCCTGTCCACACAAGTGAGGTACCATTTTTATGGAGAGACTTAGGGGAACGCTGGGTGGAAGGAAATTTGTGGCTCCTCTCAGATTCCAGAACTTTCTGTCACCGAAATGAGAGGAAAAAGTGTTTTTTGGCCAAATTTTGATGTTTGCAAAGGATTCTGGGTAACAGAACCTGGTCAGAGCCCCGCAAATCACCCCATCTTGAAATCCCCTAGGTCTCTAGTTTTCAAAAATGCGCTGGTTTGCTAGGTTTCCCCAGGTACCGGCTGAGCTAGAGGCCAAAATCCACAGGTAGGCACTGTTTTCTATGAAAAAATGTGATGAGTCCACGTTGTGTTTTGGGCCATTTCCTGTCGCGAGCGCTAGGCCTACCCACACAAGTGAGGTATCATTTTTTTCGGGAGACATGGGGGAACGCTGGGTGGAAGGAAATTTGTGGCTCCTCTCATATTCCAGAACTTTCTGCCACAGAAATGTGAGGAACATGTGTTTTTTTAGCCAAATTTTGAGGTTTGCAAAGGATTCTGGGTAACAGAACCTGGTCCGAGCCACACAAGTCACCCCATCTTGGATTCCCCTAGGTCTCTAGTTTTCAGAAATGCACAGGTTTGGTAGGTTTCCCTAGGTGGCGGCTGAGCTAGAGGCCAAAATCTACAGGTAGGCACTTTGCTAAAAACAGGTCTGTTTTCTGTGATGTGTCCACGTTGTGTTTTGGGGCATATCCTGTCGCGGGCGCTAGGGAGACTTGGGGGAACATAGAATAGCAAAACAAGTCTTATTGCCCCTTGTCTTTCTCTAGATTTTTCCCTTCCAAATGTAAGACAGTGTGTAAAAAAGACGTCTATTTGAGAAATGCCCTGTAATTCACATGCTAGTATGGGCACCCCGGAATTCAGAGATGTGCAAATAACCACTGCTTCTCAACACCTTATCTTGTGCCCATTTTGGAAATACAAAGGTTTTCTTGATAGCTATTTTTTACTCATTATATTTCAGCAAATAAATTGCTGTATACCCGGCATAGAATGAAAACCCACTGCAGGGTGCAGGTCATTTATTGGCTCTGGGTACCTAGAGTTCTTGATGAACCTACAAGCCCTATATATTCCCGCAACCAGAAGAGTCCAGCAGATGTAACGGTATATTGCTTTCGAAAATCTGACATTGCAGGAAAAAGTTACAGAGTAAAACTTAGAGAAAAATTGATGTTTTTTTCACCTCAATTTCAATATTTTTCTTATTCAGTTGTTATTTTATGTAGGAAACCCTTGTAGGATCTACACAAATTACCCCTTGCTGAATTCAGAATTTTGTCTACTTTTCAGAAATGTTGCGGTTTCTGGGATCCAGCGTTGGTTTCATGCCCATTTCTGTCACTGACTGGAAGGAGGCTGAAAGCACAAAAAAACGTAAAAATGGGGTATGTCCCAGTAAAATGCCAAAATTGTGTTGAAAAATTGGGTTTTCTGATTCAAGTCTGCCTGTTCCTGAAAGCTGGGAAGCTGGTGATTTTATCACCGCAAACCCTTTGTTGATGCCCTTTTCAGGGAAAAAAACACAAGCCTTCTTCTGCAGCCCATTTTTCCAATTTCTTTTAAAAAAACAAAATTTTCTCTGTTTTTTGGCTAATTTCTTGGCCTCCTTCTGGGGAACCAACAAAGTCTGGGTACCTCTAGAATCCCTAGGATGTTGGAAAAAAAGGACGCAAATTTGGCGTGGGTAGCTTACGTGAACAAAAAGTTATGAGGGCCTAAGCGCGAACTGCTCCAAATAGCCAAAAAAAGGCTCGGCACAGGAGGGGGAAAAGGCCTGGCAGCGAAGGGGTTAAGTGAAATGGAGATCTTGTTCATTGACAAGGACGCATGGTCTTCTAGCCAGGCAATAGTCCTGTAGGAAGGTAGCCTCCTTCTAGCCTTGTTACCCCCACTTATGGCCTGTTTGTGAGTATATGTCAGGGTGTTTTTACTGTCTCACTGGGATCCTGCTGGCCAGGGCCCCAGTGGTCATAGTGGAAACCCTATATTGTCACTATGTTTGATATGTGTCACTGGGATCCTGCTAGCCAGGACCCCAGTGCTCATAAGTTTGTGGCCTATATGTGTCCCCTGTGTGGTGCCTAACTGTATCACTGAGGCTCTGCTAACCAGAACCTCAGTGTTTATGCTCTCTCTGCTTTTAAACTTGTCACTGCAGGGGAGTGACTAATTTGACCAATTCTCATTGGCACACTGGAACACCCTTATAATTCCCTTGTTTATGGTACCTAGGTACCCAGGGTTTTGGGTTTCCAGGAGATCCCTATGGGCTGAAGCATTTCTTTTGCCACCCATAGGGAGCTCAGACAATTTTTACACAGGACAGCCACTGCAGCCTGAGTGAAATAATGCCCACGTTTTTCACTGCACATAAGTAACTTATAAGTCACCTATATGTCTAAACTCCACTTGGTGAAGGTTAGGTGCCAAGTTACTTAGTGTGTGGGCATCCTGGCACTAGCCAAGGTGCTCCCACATTGTTCAAGGTACTCACAAAGTCCGGGGACACCATTACACGCGTGCACTACATATAGGTCACTACCTATATGGAGCGTCACAATGGTAACTCCGAACATGGCCATGTAACATGACTAGGATCATGGAACTGTCACCCCAATACCATTCTGGTATTGGGGCAACAATTCCATGCATCCCAGGGTCTCTAGCACAGAACCCGTGTACTGCCAAACTTGCTTTCCGGGGTCTCCACTGCAGCTACTGCTGCTGCCAACCCCTCAGACAGGTTTCTGCCCCCCTGGGGCCTGAGTAGCCTGGTCCCAGGAAGGCAGAACAAAGGATTTCCCTTTGGAAATAGGTGTGAAGGGCTAGGTAGGAGTAGCCTCCCCCAGCCTCTGGAAATGCTTTGATGAGCACAGATGGTTCCCATCTCTGCATAAGCCAGTCTACACCAGTTCAGGGATCCCCCAGCCCTGCTCTGGTGCCAAACTAGACAAAGGAAAAATGAGTGACCACTCCCCTGACCTGCACCTCCCAAGGGAGGTGCCCAGAGCTCCTCCAGTGTGTCCCAGACCTCTGCCATCTTGGATTCAGAGGTGTTGGAGCACAATGGACAGATCTGAGTGGCCAGTGCCAGCAGGTGATGTCAGAAACCCCTCCTGATAAGTGCTTACCTCTTTCAGTAGCCAAGCCTCCTTTCTTAGTACCAAACCTCCTTTTTTGGCTATTTAGGGTCTCTCCTCTGGGCTATTCCTCAGATAATGAATGCAAGAGCTCACCAGAGTTCCTCTGCACTTCCCTCTTCGACTTCTGCCAAGGATCGACTGCTGACTGCTCCAGGACGCCTGCAAAACCGCAACAAAGTAGCAAGACGACTACCAGCAACATTGTAGCGCCTCATCCTGCCGGCTTTCTCAACTATTTCCTGGTGGTACATGCTCTGAGGGCTGTCTGCCATCACCCTGCACTGGAAGCCAAGAAGAAATCTCCCGTGGGTCGACGGAATCTTCCCCCTGCCAAGAGAGGCACCAAATTTCTGCAACACCGGTCCTCTGGGTCCCCTCTCATTCTAACGAGCATTGTCCCTGGAACACAGGAGCTGGGTCCAAGTGTCTGCCACAGTCCAGTGGCCCTTCTGTCCAAATTTGGTGGAGGTAAGTCCTTGCCTCCCCATGCCAGACAGCAAACCTGTGTACTGCGTGATTTGTAGCTGCTCCAGCTTTTGTGCACTTGTCCAGGACGTACTTTGTGCACAGCCTAGCCGTTGGTCCCTAGCACTCCGTCCTGCATTGCCCAACTCACTGAGTTGGACTCCGACGTCGTGAGATCCTCCTTTGCGACCCTGAGTCAACCGCTGTCCTCAGGTCTTCTAAGTGCCTGTTCCAGTACTTCTGCGGGTGATGCCTGCTTCTGTGGGGGCTCTCTGAGTTGCTGAGTGTCCCCTCTGTCTCCTCCTCAAGGGGCAACATCCTGGTCCTTCCTGGGCCCCAGCAGCACCCAAAATCCTTAACCGCAACTCTTGCAGCTATCAAGGCTTGTTTGTGGTATTTCTGCGTGGAAATACTTCTGCTTCCTCTAGCACACCGTGGGACACCTTCTGACCAAAGGAGAAGTTCCTGGCACCTTCCGTTGTTGGAGAATCTTTGGCTTCTTCCACCCAGAGGCAGACCTTTTGCACCTTCATCTGGGGTTTAGTGGGCTCCTGCCCCCCCTGGACACTTGCGTGATTCTTAGACTTGATCCCCTTCCTTTACAGGTCCTCAGGTCCAGGAAACCATCTTCAGTGTTTTGGTAGCAGTTGTGGTTCTTGCAGAATCCCCTCTCACGACTATACTGTCTTTCTAGGGTAGTAGGGTAACTTTACTCCTACTTTTTCAGGGTCTTGGGGTGGGGTATCTTGGACACCCTTACTGTTTTCTCACAGTCCCAGCGACCCTCTACAATCTTCCACAGGCCTGAGGTCCATTCGTGATTCATATTGCACTTTTGGAGTATATGGTTTGTGTTGCCCCTAGGCCTATGTCTACCTATTGCATCCTATTGTGATTCTACATTGTTTGCACTACTTTTCGTACTGTTACTTACCTGTTTTGGGTTTGTGTACATATAATTTGTGTATATTACTTACCTCCTAAGTGAGGGTATCCTCTGAGATACTTTTGGCATATTGCTACTAAATAAAGTACCTTTATTTTTAGTAACTCTTAGTATTTTGTTTTCTTATGATATTGTGCTAAATGATATAAGTGGTATAGTAGGAGCTTTGCATGTCTCCTAGTTCAGCCTAAGCTGCTTTGCCATAGCTACCTCTAACAGCCTAAGCTGCTAGAAACACCTCTATTATACTAATAAGGGATAACTGGACCTGGTACAAGATGTAAGTACCACAAGGTACCCACTATAAGCCAGGCCAGCCTCCTACAAGTCCTACCCCTGTTGGCAAAGTAAATAACCTTGGAGTTTGGTCCACCAACAAACAATTATTTTTATGTCAGATTCAGAAGATTTGGTCTTGTTGCTGATATTATGCACTCTGGATGATTCTATTGTTTCTCCCCCTAATACGTTCTCTGATGTTATCCGTCATGACTAGTACAATTCATTATAATATATCTACAAGTCACTCAGATATATAAATTGCAATGAATGAAATAAAGAGCAGTGAGATTGGCCTGTGGACTTCGTGGATTTGCCACATTATACCTGCTTGCAGGACTCTACATAAGTATTAGTTCAACAGTGCATCATGTTTAAGGTGTCTAAGTGTAGAAAAGCACATGTCCCAAGCTACTTTCCACCCAGATTACTCCTCACTCACGCAGAGTACCCTATGATCTGGGTCTTTTTCTCTTTTCTTCTTCTGTATTTCAAGCAGTTGTATGGCAGCGGATCTGTTGGGATCATGGGTTCCAGGCTCTGGAATGCCCTTCTGCTACATCTGTACCTCACCTCAAATTTGGTTTTATTTATGAAAAAGATGAAACATCAGTTTGTTTCATCAGCATTCTTTGCTGACTTCTCTTTTATCTCAGTCTGCTGAATTAGCTAAAGCATTGTTGCCTAAGGTGTCAGAGGGCAGAGGGCAGTATATGCTCATTTGGAACCCTGGGCAGTGCCATGCTTATCTGTACCCTACGCTATGACCTATTCACTTGGCTTGGCACTTTCAACATGGTTACCCTGCTTTTCCTTAGTGAACACTAGCTCTCTCCATTCCCAGCACTTAAAATGACTCACTATCCAATCTATCTTAACTCCACTTGGTGTTCCAATTTAGTTTAATTAGATATTTATTTATTTATTTATTTATTTGCCGAGTTGTTTATAGCACAAACATGACCCATCAGGGTATCAGAGTGCTGAACAAAATATTAGAAGAGTTATACATACAGGGACAAAAGCAGTAAGGTATAAGCAAGCAACAATACAGGTACAATAAAACACTCGCCCATCAGGATCCGGAGGTTCCCACAGGAAAACACACTAGCTGAGTAGGTCAGGACTACTACAAAAGAAATCTATTCAACAGAAGAGATTTCACTTCTTTTATGAAGGAGGTAATTGTGGGGCTTTACCTGGTTTCAAGTGTGTTCCAAATTCTTGGGACTAGACTGGAGAAAGAGTGACTTTAAGGCTTCTTTTTATTGAACTTCTTTGGTTTTAGCAGTAGGGAGTTGGTGCTTCTTAAGGAGCGACTACCACTGGACAGTTTGAGTTGATTGACAAGGTATACAGGAGCATTGCGGTGAAGGGCCTGTGTGTCTTACATGCTATTTTCAACTGTATCCATGCTTTAAATGAGAGCCAGTTTAGATGTTTTAAGTCTGGTGTAATGTGGTCAAATCTTCTAGGTCCCTTAATGAGCCTAGCTGCTGAGTTTAATGTGGCCCTTAGTGGTGCCAGCCTTACTTGGGTAAGCCTTCAAGAGTAGCACTACTGGTCATGATTCATTCTGATCAAGCAGTTGCAGAGTGTTATTTACAATGTGAGTAAGTACTGTTACAGTACTGTTGTGTCTGAAGCCAGATTAGCATTGGTCCAAGAACTGAAACTGCTCAATGTGGTTACAGAGTTCCAAATGTGTGCATTTCTCAAGTAATGTTGCTAGTGTTGGGCTGTTTGTAATTGGATGCACATTGTTAATGTCAGACAGGTCTACATTAGGTTTTTTTTTAGAATAGGGGGCACTTAACCAATATTTAGGCAGTCATCAATCATGGCCTGAGAGAGAGAGATGAAATAACCATTTTAGTCCAAAGCAGGAGCATAGAGGATCTAAACTTTGATGAGCTTGGCAGGCAGAAGATCATTAAAATGGTTCAAGGGTTTTATTGATATTACTGTTTTCATTATATAAGCTTCATCTTGGAGTTTGAAGGTATTCCACATGGCATTGTTTTTGTAGTGTGACTAGGAGTGTGTGGTGAACTACACTCTGCTGGCAGAGTTCACTGTGTTTTTGCACTCCATGCTCTAAGTGGAGCATGGAGTTTGAAAAAAAAAAACCTCTGCCAGCTGACGGTGGAGCAGAGTTCACCAGGGTGCCAGTAGCACCACCCAGTCTGTACTCTGTTCTAGGAGCAAATGTCCACATGCTCTCTTTCCTTTCACAGTGGTCGAGCGCCCCACCCTCCCTCCCCTGCTGACAATACCACTGCTCCCACTCCAGTGCCATCATTTGGACCTGCTTAGCCAGTGAGTGACACAAAGGCATTAGAGGAAGGCTAGCCTTTAAAATGACCCTGGACACCTCAGAAGTGCACCAATGGGTGCACCACCTATGCTGGGATCCCTAAACCTACGTGCCCTATGATAAACTAGGGACTTATAGATAGGTTGACACAGTCAATTATAAATAACCTAATTTGAATGTTAATTTTACTTAGAGCACATGCCCTTGGACAGGTTAGCAGTACCCAGGGCACCATCAGATTCAGGAAAACACCAGTAAAACATTAAAAACATTAAAAAGCAAAAAGTTAGGGGGTCTCTGCAATCACCCCAGTTTTCTCACAACCCTGGTGTCGCTTTCTCTTCTATGTGCACGCAGGGGCAGGCACTGGGCATGGACAGTATTTGCATATGAGGAGGGTGGAAAGGTCTGTGCTTGGAAATAAGGGAAACTTGTAGTCAGAGCTCCACTTGAAAAACCTGTCTTCCCAGAGTCCCTGAGAAGGGAAGTGGTGTTATTGGGTACGCTGCTTAGGCCAGCAGGGTGAGCTGGAGCCCGAGGGCGCATCAGCTGCTATGTGGTAGTCCAGCAGCTCCCATCACATAGAGCTGTGTGTGGCTGAAACAGTGCCTTGGAGCCCGGTAAGAAGCAAGGCTAGGCACCTTACACTTGGCCCAAAATGAAGAAAATATTTGCCCTACAAAAGGCAAAGGGAACCCTAGATAAGGCTTTGGTTTCAGCTGGTCATTGGCTTCACCTCAAGTCTCTAGTAACCCAAGTGGTATTAGTAACATTGATAGAGGTGCCAGCCATGTTCAATCAATAGCTCTCTGTTGCCCTGAAATGGGGTTTGCCTCTTCTTCTGTGGCCTTGAGTAGACAAACATCGTTTGTACTTGCATATGTCCCCAAGTTCCTCACCTCCTCCGACGCTTCAGTCAGTCGAAGAAGTTTTACCTGACCAGGAAGGTGGTAGACTGCATGTAGAGAGTACTTATTGTAATGGCTCAGAATCTGTTGGTACTCGTCATGGGATCCCTGGTAGGGAAATTCAGGTATTGAGTTCACCCCCAACAGTGTGTCCTTATGTACTAATTCTGGCAAATGTACCCAAGCTTCAAATGGTCTAGACTGAGTCCTCAGAACAGTTGATTCTAAAAGTACTTCACTGGTTCACCAAGTTTATCCTCAAGGCCAGGAGGGTTGGCTGGCTGGGGCCATCACTTAAGACAATCCTGGGTAGCTGTAAATTTTAAAGGCCCAAAAATTGTCTCAAACCTTTCCACGAGACCAAAATGCCTTCTTCCATATTTCTGTTCTATATCTGGGTTTCTTCTATAAGCCACCTTGTAACTCTCCCACCCCCCACTTAATGCAGTTTGAGTGACTCCTATGGGGCAGAATGCTCCATATCTCGAAATGGTATTGGGTATTACCCTCTGGGGTTACACATAGTAATAAATTTGCACCCCTTGAAGGGATGGAAGGGTGTGACTTACTGGCCAATGCTCCAGAGGCTGAGTCTTCTAGTGATGGGGATGGTCACCAAACGTCTGAAATTGTGAACTTGAATATTAATAATTCTGACTCAGTCAAGATGATGTCATGGAACATAGCAGGGCTAAGAAAAAAAATAGGAGTATCAGACTGGTTAGAGTTAGTGGCAAATCATCACATCATATGTCTTCAAGAAACCTAGGATGTCGAGCCTTGCTAGAAAGATGGGTATAGTACATACCATACTCTGGTCTGCCCTTTAAATGCTGTCAGGGCTAAGCGGGGGATAGTTACCTTCATTGTAAATACTGTTCCCAGGGATGTGATTAAGTTTTGTAACAAGTCAGCATATTTCCACTGTTTTGTGATTTATCATTGAACTGGTACTTGTTAGTACTATCAAAGCATTTATTATAATAATTAATTATTATAATAAATGCTTTGATAGGAAAGCCTTACAGGTGGTGTCTCGGTAAGACACAGTAATCCAGATGATAGGTAACAATCATCATAGGCCTCTGAGGTTGATTTGGGTGTGCGTTTTTAATCCCCATTATTGTCTAAAGTTCACAAAACCTGGTCTGTGGGTTGACTGATAATAAGCTTAACCTTGTGATGGTGGATGAGCTGAAGGATTCAACAGCTGGTTTAGCTCCTGCAGAGCACTTAAGTATTTTGGTGGCATAATTTGAATCCTAATTTACGGATTTTGATGATCATGCTAGGTTGTGTTGCAGGATGATGTTAGTGGGTGCGAATAAGCACCATCTGAGTGTTGGTTTTAAGCCAATTCCAGTGAGGAAAAATGGGTTCACCATTAAGTGGGACAAGGTGGATAAGGCAAATTTCCTTTCTACTGCCCTTTCTGATAGTCAGGTAGAGGTCACCCTATGCTTCAGTCAATCCATCAGTCATTTGTAGAGTGTATTGCTGTCACCCCCGGGGGGTATCTGTGAGCTGGGGTGAAATGACTCTGTCGAAGAGCCAGGTCTTGAGTCTCTTTCTGAAGTCTGCCAGTGAGGGCGCAGTTCAGAGGGCTAAGGGTAGGTTGTTCCACACCTTTCCAGTAATGCAGAAAAAAGAGCAGCTACTGCTGTGACTGTGCCGAATTCTGGGTGTGTGCGAGGGTCAGACAGGAAAAGTGCAGGAGTCTGGTGGGTTGATGGAAGTAAAGAGGGTGTTTGATGTAGTCCAGTCCAAGATCATGTAGGGCTTTGAAGGTGTGTGTGAGAATCTTGAAATTACATCTCTTCTAGACTTGAAGGTTTCTGAAGTGAGGCAGATATGGGTGCTCCTGGTAAGGTCCAGAGTCTGACGGCATTGTTCTGTATTGTCTGGAGTCTCTTTAAAAGCTGGGAGGACCTGCTGGTGTAGAGAGCATTGCTGTAGTCAAGGTGGCTGGTGACAGCACCTGGTTTATGGTGTTTTGGGTGTTGGCTGGGATCCATATGAAAATTCTGTGGAGCATGGGAGGGTGTGGAAGCAGGAGGAGGTGACTGCATTGATCTGCCATTTGGTGATCGAGGATGATGTCAAGGTTGTGAGCATAGTCTGTAGGCATGAGACTGGGTCTGAGTTTGGCTGGCCAGCAGCTATGGTGCCAAATATAGGTGTTTTTCCTGAACATCAGGACTTCAAGATTGTTGGAGTTTATCTTTAGGCAGTTGGTTTACATCCAGTCTACAACAGTGATCATGGCATTGTGAAAGTGGAAGAGTCTTCATTAACTGATAGGATAAGTTGAGTATCATCTGTGTAGGAGATGATGTTGAGTCAGTGGGATCAAATGATGTCCGCCAGGAGAGTCATGTAGGTGTTGAACAGAGTGGGTCTGAGGGATGAACTTTAGGGGTACACTGCAAATAATGCTCTTGGGTGCAAAGGTGAAATGGGGTAGTCGGATGCTCCGACTGTATCCTGTCAGGAAGGAGGCAATCAATTTGAGGTCATGATTTTGTATTTGGGTGCTATGGAGTCTGTTGATGAGGGTGGGGGGGAGACTATGTTGAATGCAGCTTAAAGGTAGAGGAGTATCAGGGGAGTGATTTCTCCATGGTTTAGGAGTGCTCTGATGTAGTCAGTGGTGACGATGAGTGCTCTCTCAGTGCTGTGGTTGGAACTGAAACCTTATTGGGAGGTGTCCAGTAGGTTATTTTCTTACAGGTTGCTGGTGAGCTGCTGATTGATGGTCTTCTTGAGTGCTTTGGCAAGGCAGGGGAGTAGAGTGATGGGATGTTTAGATCTGCCAGATGAGTCTCAGATGGAGTTAGTTTGAATCAGCATGTACTAAAGCCCTCACAAAGTTACACATTGCCCTATGCACTGAGCTGAGAGACAGAGCTCTCATTAGAAACGTGTGGGCCGCATATAAATTGACCCAGGAGGAAAGGCTAAATAGATCATGGAGAATACATGAGAGGATCTCAGACAGCCAGTTTAATAAAAGACAGTTCAGCCTATTGGAGGGTGTTAAATATTCCTTATTTTAAGGAAGATGCAGTCCTTCAACAGATGTATACATTCAGGAATCAAAATGGGTTGAACATTTTCCTACCATCTACTCAAATAAGTGAGGGACACACACTGAAGTGGATCACCACGAGTCAGGAAGTGAACCCATTCCTCTAGTCTTTGATCTAGCGGAGGAGCAGAGGACATTAGAGGAAAGCAGTAGAGGAAAGGTACCTAGTCTGATGGGGTTCCCGTTGATGTTTTTTTAAACTGTCAGGCTCTGTGAGGTCCTCTGATCATGAATGTTTTTAATGCTATCACAAGGGTTGGCCCACCTGTTTCCTGGAAAAGCTCAGTCATTGTCCCCATTTATCAAAAAGGGGTGAGGTTACTGGCCAAGAACTATAGGTCAATATGTTTCTTGGATGCTACAGATAAAGTCATGGGCCATATTCTGCTGCACAGATTGGAGGACTGGTCAAACTCCAAAAATATTCTTGCAGACACCCAATATGGAATTAAGAAAGGGTAAGGTACTATTGACCAATGTCTGAATTTGAGTTTACTAATAGGCACGTATAATGTCGCTAAGAAGGGTTCTATCTACCTGGCATTTTAGGACCTATCAGCAGTATCTGACAGTGCCTCACACTCTAAACTTTAGGCTATTATGTCTGAGATGGGCATAGAGGAGGGCATCATTACTTTCATCAGATAGCTGTATTAAGAACTGAATGTGTTATGGAAGGAATGGTGAACATGCTGAACCATTTAAGATAAAAACTGGAGTGAAGCACAGATGTGTGCTTGCCTCATTCCTTTCCTCACTATATACAAATAGTGTTGGATCCACTGCAACACTGACAGCCAAAGACACTCCCTGTGTGGGAACATGTCCCTACTCGGAGTGCATTGCAAGGGTTATTTGATGATTACATTGCTTTCATGTGGGAGTAAGATCTAGAGGTTAACAAAAGCAAAACCTTCACTGTGACATGTGGGACGAGACCCAAGAAAAGACGAGCACACTACATTAACAAGATTAGGGTGTAGGGGGCTGTCTCCTTCTCTTATTTGGGCATCGTTTTTGGCAGTAAATATCTGTGTACACTGATGGTATCAAATAGAACTGACATCTTGGAAAAGGACATTTTGAGGTTACATAGTTTTTGTTAAAAATTAGACTCTCAAAGTGTGAGAGAGTTTATGACAATGTATGCAGCTACATCTGTGGCAATAGCTACATATGGGGCAGGCATATAGGGTATGGCTGATATTCATGATATTCAAGTAGTTGAAAATGCTTTCCTTAAAAAATGTCAACAGCCACTTGCAGCTGCCCGAATACTATTTGCCATGACAGACTAGGGACTCTTTATATTGTGGATAATTTTAAATTAGCACCATTCTGCTTTGGCACTCTATCTGGTCCTGGGAGAGTGCATTACTAAATCGACTTGTCCTCAAGGATTGCCGGAAATGGCTTGCATCCCTGGAACACATTCCTTGCATTTCTGTCACACAAACTACAGGACTATGCAGGGATCCACAAAATGTCTACCTCTCAGCGCTCCCTCACTTGTCCTGATAAAAATGCCATCCCACTTGTGTCCCTGTACCTAGTGCCTGTGTCAGGAGTGGATCACCCCAGGGTCAACAGTAACCCTCATGCAGGACTATCATTGACTGCTGTTTGATCCATTCCTGCCATGGGTAGTAAGCCTAAGCACACCAGTGGGGTAGCGTTTTTATCAGGACTAGTTGGGGCACGCTGGGTGGTAGAATTCCTATGGATCCCTGCATATTCCTGTAGTTTGCATGACAGCAATGCGAGGAAAATAGAGACTTTATTCAATGTTTTACCTCTGTAGGGTATTCTGGGTAAGAAAACGTTGGGGAATCCACACTAGTCACACCTCTGTGGACTCCCCTGGGTGTCTAGTTTTCATAAATGTCTGGGTTTGGTAGGTTTCCCTAGATGGTTGCTGAGCCCAGGACCAAAAACGGAGGTGTCTCCCCCCCCCTGCAAAAAGAGTATATAGGGAAACCTTGAAGGATCTACAGAGGTGACCCCTTGCTGAATTCAGAATTTTGTCTACTTTTCAGAAATGTTTAGCTGTCTGGGATCCAGCATTGGTTTCACACCCATTTCAGTCACTGAAAGCTGGGACGATGGTGATTTTACCACCAAATTGTTGATGTCATTTTCAAGGGAAAAAAACATGTTTTCTTCTGCAGGCCTTTTTTCGATTTTGTTTTACAAAACAACATTTTTGCTGTATTTTGGCTAATTTATTGGTCTCCTCCAGGGGAACCCACAAACTCTGGGTACTTCTTGAATACCTTATGATGTTGGAAAAAATGGACAAAACTTTGGCATGGGTAGCTTATGTGGACAAAAAGGTGTGGGGGCCTAAGCGCGAACTCCCCCAATAGGCAAAAAAGGGCTCAGCAATGGTGGGGGGTAGGCCCAGCAGCTAAGGGGTTAATGGCAAGAATAGGTAAGGACTGTATATATGTCATCTTATATATGCTTTTATGCTCCAGAAACGTAGTGAATAAAGATTGTCTGACTGACTGACGTTCATATGTTTAGATACATATGCCATTAGTGTACTGTCATATTGTTGTTGACAGTTATTCACAGGAAATATCTTTGGACTTAAATATAGCATTGTAAAATAGGTTGAGTCTTTTTGGAAATTGGATATTGTTGAATGTGTTCTTTAAATGAGGCCTCTTAGGAACTGAATATTGTTCTTTTTAACACAATGATTGGCCTCAATATGTTCCCCTGAGTATAGTCCGGGTCTCAAAATGGTATAGAGGATTTCAGAAGATTAAGCACTGTTTTTTTTTTAAAGTAAAAGGATGACATATAATGCAGAACTTTATTTGAAAGAAAGGATGTATGTATGAAACAAGGGGTCTCATTTACAAGGCAATTGCGCAGCTGCAGCGTAATTTTTTTACGCTTCAGTGGCACTCAAACAACTTGAAATCTACAAAGTGACGCTAGAGGCCTTTAGCATCACCTTTCACCCTTGGGCACCAGCTACCGGCTAATAATATGAAAAGTAGGCATTCTCAGACAAAAAGCCACACAGAACTGACACAGGGAAATTTACATTTCACTGCGTCACTCTGCACCTTCACTGCATCAGAATTTTACTGCCTACTCAGAGCAGACTGTAAAACTGATGCAGGGCTTTTGTCAATGGGGGTCTCCTCGCATTGCTGGAGAAGTGTCACTTTTTAATGCTAGTTCAGCAATGCATGACTTTAGTGTCCCAGATGTGTCAGAATTTCTGACGCATCTGTGAAAACCTGTGCCATGGAGCTATGTGTTATTAATTCATGGTGTCGTTATGGGGTTGCAGGGCAGCGCAAGAAATCTAACGCATCAGAGTGATGCTTCAGATTCTTGTAAATAAGGCACAAAGGGCAAGATGTATGAAACGTTTTTGCACTCGAAAACGGTGCAAATCACAAAAATCGGCCGTTTGCGAGTTCAAAAAAGTGGTCCGCGATGCATGAAAGGCATTTGCAGACCGAAAATAAGAAATCGCAAAATTTTCGATTTTTTGCGTTGCGACCTGGTTTTGCGACTCTTAATTTGCAATTCGGTATTTCCAGTAGGAAATTGCGAGACACAAATTGCGAGTCACAAAATCCAAGTCGCAAAGAGATGCATCAAAAAATCACAAATTGCGATTATTCGCAGAATGGCATTTTGCACATGCAAAATACCATGAACTGAAACCAGGCGGTAACCAGGTGCAACCTATATAAAAAAGCCCAGAATGCCTCAAACTCTTTTCAACAATGGCTGCACTCTACATCATGGCGATGAGGATGAGGATCTTGGCAGGTTTGAGGAGAGGGAGGAGGAGACAGGAGCGCATTTTCAGAGTGCGCATTACACTTTTTAACCTGAAAGAGGAGGAAATATATGAGAGGTATAGGTTGAACTCAGCCATGACACTTGATCTGATAGCTGAGCTACAACCCATAATGCAGCGCAGAACACTAAGGACTCACAGCTATCAAGGGGTCATAGCAGCAGCTGGAGGTGTATCACAGAGTACCCTCTCTAGATTTTTCAATGCATTCATCAGCGCCATGCTGAGCAAACTACAACAGTACATCAGATTCCCCCACACCACACAGGAATTACAGCAGACAAAAATAGAGTTTTACCAGATAGCACAGTTCCCTGATGTCCTAGGTGCCATAGAAGGCACATATGTGGCAATCTGTCCACCATCAGCCACAGAGTATGTGTACCGCAACAGGAAATACCAACATTCCATGAATATACAGGTGATATGCAATGCCTCCTACATCATTACTGATCTCGTGGTCAGGTACCCAGGGAGCACACATGATTCTTACATCTTTCGCCACAGCGGGATTCACACACAACTGCTAGCTGGGGAGTTTGGTGAAGGATATCTACTAAGTATTGTCCCTCTGTACACTGGTGCATTGATGCCGTGCCGATGTCAGATGGCTCAGTTACTCATCATTCACTCTGTCCCTTCCAGGAGACAGTGCCTACGCAGTGCGCATCTACATGATGACACCCTACCTCAATCCTGCAACACCTGCTGAACGGAGATACAATGCAGCACACAGGGCGACCCGCAACATGGTGGAGCGCACATTTGGACTACTGAAGAGTCGCTTCCGGTGCCTCCACAAAAGTGGAGGAGCACTACAGTAAAGCCAAGAGACGACATGTAGAATAGTGGCTACTTGTGCAATCTTGCACAATATAGCTACCACCAGGGGCATACTTGTAGAAATATGTGAATCTGAATCTGATGAGGATGATGATCCCATACCACCCCTACAGTCAGCAGACAGGACCAGTGCAGCAGAGGGAAGGCAAAGGTGTGCCGACATCACACACAACCATTTCAGATGTGAGTATTAATGACACAAATCCTCTGACAACTGTGCCTGTAGTGAAATAAATTTAGTACCTTAAGTCAGGTAATGTACGTGTGAGTAATAACAAAAAACAGGTACTGTGATAAACGCAAAAAAATGAAGGACCAGAGTAATGCACTATTACTTCATAGTGTCAACAGCAGTCCACTGGCAGCAAGACTCATTTTTTGCACCCACGCACACCACTCGGGTGCCCAGTTACATCACTGGCACCTCTATTGTCACCCTCAGTGGCAGTGCTATACCTGGCACTGCGCCGTCTGGTGTCCGCTGCTGGTACAGCAACACTGCTGAGGCTGGAACTGTCCTCAGTGTCCCCCAGTGCTAGCTCACTCGGAGTGGCTGACCTTGGTCCCATAATGTGTTCGATCACATTGGTGATCTGCCCAAGTCCATTTACAATGTCCCTGCTGCTGTGTGCTGCCTCCACTTGCGCAGCCACTGCACGACGGGCAATCAGTGCTGTTGAATTTGCCACCCTGTTAGAGGAATGACAGAAGCTGCCAAACATGGAACGAAATCTGCACTCCTGTCTGCGCTGGCTCACCCTCTCATGGCGCAGCTCCTGGCAGAGTTCACTGACAGCACTTGTGAGGTCCCTGGTGTCCTGTGATGCCTGCACCTGTCCCTCACGCAGCTGTACCATGTTATTATTGAGGGAGTCAAGTTGGCGATGCAGGCCCATCATGTTGCAGTTATGTTTGAGTAAGTTCTTATCTAATGCGAGGATCTGCTTATTTTGTAGACGCTGCTGCTGCAACATAGCAGCTTCCAGGCGATCAAACAAGGAGGGACCCTCACCTGCCTCATGCTGCTGTGCCCAGGAATCTGTCGCCATCCTGCATGGTGCTGTGGTCTGATGACACCTGACCTCCTGAATCTGGCTGTGCCTGCCTGTTGCTGATGGGGTACTTGGCCCTTCCTGCTGCTCATCGGAGTCATTGCTGAGCTCTGGCAGTGGCAGTGCCCTGGGCCTGCGTCGTACAGTCGCTATGTTGAGGGACCCACTGGTGTTAGAATCGGAGGCCAGATGGGTGTCTGTCTCGCCTACCCGTGCTGATGCTGTGGCTGCTGGGCCTGGCCCACCTGCAACAACAATATGCAGCATGTCAGTTATGTATGTTACATTTACGGTCAGACAATGGTAATAAAGGTACAGGTACTTCTCTACACAGTGTTGTGTGTGTTGTGTTCCTCTGGGTGTCACTTCACTTAAATACATTGTTTGTGCTACTTTCAGTTCTGGGTTGTGGACTGCATTGTTGTGCTGCTTCTAAGATGTGGACTGGACTACTTCTCACACTGTATAACATTACTTGCTAATTCCTAAGGGGCTTTTGTGCATACACATATGGGGTTACAAATCAATATTGCACTTACCTTGGCTGGTACTTGGTGTGCCAGAGGTGTCGATCTCTGTGACCCCAGTCACAGCTTCAGGGAGGAGTGTAGTTTCGACTAGGTCCTCCAATGGTATGGATGGTGCCTCTGTGGGTGGACCGCCTCCTGTGCCCCTGGCCTCCGCAAGTCTCCTTGTCACCCTCTCCTTTGCACGGGACCGCAGGTCATACCACCTTTTCTTGATCTCTTCGATGGAGCGCTGTGCCACTCCAATTGTGCAGATTTTTGACTGTATGTCCATCCATAGTCTCCTCTTCTAACTCTCAGGCACCTGGAATGAGCTTTTTCCAAAAAGGCGGTCATGGCTCCTGACCATCTCCTCAGTCAGCACCTCAAGCTCCTGCTCGCTGAATTTCAGCTTGCGCTTTCTTTCACCCTTCTCCTGTGCTTGGCCTGGGGTATCCATTCTTGCTCAGGTGTGCTGGCTCCTTCTGAGTGCTGCTCTGTGTGGCTGGGTTGCTCTCTCTCAGGATGCTGCTTTGGGTGTGGCACCTGAAACTGCCTGGGATGACTCATTTCCTGCTGGTGATGTCGTCAGGCTCATCCAGGTGTGCTTTCTCGAACTTTCTCACAATTGGCGATTTTTTACCGAATCGTAAAAAAATCGCAACTTGCGAAAATGCAAATTGCGATTCGGTAAATGGGCCTCGCAAATCACAAATAGCGATTTCTAAGAAATCGCTATTTCCGAATCGCAATATTGTTACATGGCCAATTGCGACTCGGAAATAGCAATTTCTTAGACATCGCTATTTGCGATTCGCAAGCCACTGTTTTCATACATATGGCCCAAAGTCTTTCTTGAGTGTCTGAATCTGACATAATCACAGTTTCAGAGAAATAAGTCCTGCTGTGCTAAAAATCAAGAGTATCGGAGGGAGGCACAACCCAGTACTTAGAATAGTGCTATACATACAGGCCAATTTGGAGCAGTGAACACATACAGGACTCTAAAGCTCACTGAAATCTGATTGTCTTCATTGGGCGCACTGAACACTAGCAGGCCTGACTAGCACACAAAACACTATCTCCTGTAGCTCACTTGAGTGGCACTCTTCATAGGCACACTGGTCTGTGACAGTCTGCTGTGCTATTCTAAACAGTTCTCTGTCTTATTGAAATGTGTCAGTCACAAGTACACACTAATCACTGTCAGTCTCCATCGACACATCGAACAGTGACAACCTCCATGGGTATGATATACATTGATGGCCTCATCGGACACAATTAACTTTGATGATCTGCAATGCCATATTGAACACTTATGGTCTCCTTTTGTTCTCTTTATACCGAGTGTGTCCATTGGCACAATGGAGTTTAATCCATTACCACAGTGGCCACAGTGACATTCTCTATTGGCTCACTGAGCCCTGCCATCTTCTAAGAAGCAACTGCCAGTAGTGAGTTTTCTCGTATTACATGTGTTTTGCATGTTTACACATGGCAGAGTGTCTACCAATTGATTAACATGCACAGCTAAAATGAAATACAGAAAACCAACATTTGTATGTGTTTGCGTGTCTTACCTTAATAAGTATACTTACAAGGGGACGCAAATAGGTCATTGAACCTATCGACTCGCAATTAAAATGTTCTAACCATAGCTCCAGTACATAATTAATAATCAATAGAGTCAGTAAGTGTCACACACCATGACCTTTCAGTCATGAATAACCACACCTTTTAGTAAAAGTTAGAATATTTATTTCCCTATAATAACAATGCTAAGGGCATGTAGATTAATCTAAAAATTAAATGAAATGCATACAGAAACAATACGGCTGTCCAAAGTGGCGGAAGAAACATAATCTAATCGAAACTTGAACTACAACACATTCTAAGGTTACAGTGGAAAATAATAACAAAGTCAACTGTGTCTGAGTAATTACGTACATTCGAATTCAGCAGAGAAATTCATCAAGCATTATTCCCTATTAGCACAATTTCAATAGTGAGGGTCCTTAATTAACATCAGATTAGCATCAGCATGTTGGGCTTCATGCAAAATAATTTAGTAGCACCAATTTGGAAAAACATCTATTTATGGCTCTTTCAAAACAGTGAAGTTGGTACCTAGAAAGGAAAAGCAAATATGCATAGTAATCAACAGTCTAATTCATAATACCTATCTTCAATGTGGATCAGCAAGCAGAGTCAGTCTTCATCTTCAGGACATCAGTCGATCAGCAAGGCATCAGGATTCAGCATCAAAGTTCAGAAAACACAAAGGGCCATATGGACGAACACATTTTCCCATTGACACAGAATGGGAAAAACCCTTTGCTACATCTGGCCCAAAGACTTTAAGCATTTAAGTTAGGCACGTCTCTTGTCAAGACACACAAGAAAATAGTGACTTTTCAGTCAGCAAGGAAATGGGCAATGAATCTATGGCAAATGCTTAAGGCTAAAATGCAAAATGCAGAATGCTGGGCTAAATACTGCTTTCTTCTCAGTGCAGTGTCGTTAAATCAAAACTATATCTCAAATCCCAATTGGTCAGTTAATCGCATGTTCTCACTTTCTCCCATAAAACTAACATTCCAAATCTATGACTTCTACGATTACTCCGTTCACATGTCACTGATTGGTCGTCCTGCAATGTCCTCATCATCCAGCTTGTCAGGTAACGATATGATGCAGCTTCCACTCCAGACCTATCTTTATTGTTCTCCTCCTGAGAAAGTCAGTCTCACACGCTTTACACACAAAGGGGGTCATTCTGACCCCGGCCGGCGGTAGAAGCCGCCGGCCTGGCTGGGACCGCCAGAATACCGCTGCGCGGTCAAAAGACCGCCGCGGGTATTCTGGGTTTCCCGCTGGGCTGGCGGGCGACCGCCAGAAGGCCGCCCGCCAGCCCAGCGGGAAACACCCTTCCATGAGGATGCCGGCTCCGAATGGAGCCGGCGGAGTGGAAGGGGTGCGACGGGTGCAGTTGCACCCGTCGTGATTTTCAGTGTCTGCATGGCAGACACTGAAAATCTTGGTGGGGCCCTGTTACGGGGGCCCCTGCAGTGCCCATGCCATTGGCATGGGCACTGCAGGGGCCCCCAGGGGCCCCACAACACCCCATACCGCCATCCTGTGCCTGGCGGCCAAAACCGCCAGGAACAGGATGGCGGTATGGGGGTCGGAATCCCCATGGCGGCGCAGCAAGCTGCGCCGCCATGGAGGATTCCCCAGGGCAGCGGGAAACCGGCGGTACACCGCCGGTTTTCCGTTTCTGACCGCGGCGAGCACCGCCAGCCTGTTGGCGGTGCTCCCGCGGTCGTTGGCCCTGGCGGATTTTACCGCCAGGGTCAGAATGACCCCCAAAACGTTACATTAGCAACAACAGCATCTTCTAGAAGTCGGTTCTCATGAGAACCTTCTCTTAAGAGCACATTTAAACAATGCAAATTGAAAAATCACAGCTTAACTCTCTAGGACAGCCATTTATTAAACGTTAAGAAATACAACTTTGACATGATGCCTGACTAATAGGCCAAGACATTCGCTAAGTTGAGGCCTACAATGAATAAAGCTAGGACATAATCCATAACCTTTAATATGACATATTACTACATTATTCAACCATATATTCAACATTTCACACAATCAAACTACTGGTAAGTACACTTTGTGAACATTGGCGTCCACTCTTCGTAATCACATTCTCAAATGCGTGCATTATTTTTCTATGTTATTATATTGATAACGCGTCCCAATCTAGTTAATTTATTCACTTTGGGACTCGTTTTAGGCCAATGATTCTTTTGACCCTTATTGAAGACACCTTAGGACGAGATAACTAATCAACATGTCAATCAACAAGTCAGTAACGTTATCAATAAGACTCGGAAACCACCATGACCTTTCAGTCATGAATAATCACACCAGTTTAGTACAATTTTATGATGTTTAGTCCCTAATGGTTACAATTCTACTAGTAAGTTTATTAGTCTCAAAACCATGAAACACATCAACATAGTCATAATATGGCAACTCAAATAGGATTTAAGTAAAGCAAAGTTTATGAACATAAGAACATAGCACGACGTCAACATAGATTAACCTTAGCAGAGTGTTATTAGAGCATTATTCAACAAAGCATTGATTCAGTCATTTGTCTATTTGCGTCTGTTTAGTGAACCCCTTAACTAACCTCGAATTAGCATTGGCATGTTGGGCTTCATGCAAAATAATTTGGTAACACTAATTTGGAAAACATCTAGCTATGTTCTCTGTCAAAAGAAGCAGTTGGTACCTAGAAAGGAAAGGCAAACAGACAATTACAATTTCATCATCATATAGTTACCCTCCGTAATGGGTCAGCATACAGGGAATTTAGGAAGACGGGTAAGAAGGGACACTTCCCTCATAAGGAGGAGAAGGGTAGAACAGGCAAGATAAGGGCGAGGATAGTTTAAAGAACCAAACAGCAAAGTCTCTAGGCAGACTGACAAAGTGTCTGGGTCATAGCAAAAGTTTGCAATGGCATCTCTCTCTAGCTCCTCGTGTCAAAGGTTTTTATCCCTTTTCTGCTATACGGTCCCCTAATTTCTGATTGGGTAGGGTTGGCACCCCACTATCTCCATCCAATGGGTCTCCAGTGATTTCATCAAAATTGTCACCCCATAACAGTTCTCACGTAGTTTATTGGTTCTTGTGATTGACGTCTCCAGCGGGTAGAATGTCCGGTATGATTTCATACTCTCGTGGTCCTCTCGCATCTTCAGTCAGTAGGTCCATTGTCTGTACCGGTTTAGGCGACCTTGTACCTGTAACTAGTCTACACTGTTGCATTCGTCAAAAATGTTTCTCTGAGCAAGTTGAGTTTCATGGGAACGGATTTACTACGGTTACATACATCCTCTAGCTTTTGGAAAAGTATGAGTAAATGTCCTTCAGCAAGTCAGCAAGCACACTGCACGTTAGAAAAACACATTTTAATATGAAACCGGGCAGCTAGGCCTTGACTCATGCTAACTAAGGCCTAATGATTTATTAGCAAAACCTTAACATATAACTTCTTAATATTAGTGTAAAATCATACATTAACATTTCATTATTTCATTATTAGTCAATTTCATTAGTCATTGTATAAATTGGCGGCCACTCCCCCGTGGGCACATTTCAAGCGCAAGTTTAGCAAAAACACATTAATACATTTTCTATGCGACTTTATTATGCATTAGTTTATAAACATTTCATGTTAATTTTGAGTATAAGAACTACGCTCCCTCAGTCCCACCTCTGATAACACTTGTCATCACACAAAACCTTTCCCTTCACGACCTTTCACTTTCTGGGTTCGCACATTTCATATTCTTCACCCCTTGTTGATTTTTCCAAAATTTCTTTGAACACTTTCTCCTTTTTCCTTTCCTCTTTTCTTCTATTTCATTTCACCAATTTTCTTTTAATTCTTTTACTAATTTTGCATGATAACCATATTCCGAAAAAACAAAGTTAGAACTATCAATATACCCCCTATTATTTTTGCAAGTTTCCCATTCAAATACTATTGAACCAATTCCCTACTTTAGTAATTCCTTTTCCAACCTTTTCCCAAACTCCAGGTTCCTTCAGCTCATTCAAATCTGTACTGTCTCTTGTTAGGATAGTAAGCATACTTCTAATCTTATTACTATTGTCTGGAATAAATGCACAACAGTGGCACTCATTAAGCATCTTACAGACTCTGCCACTCTTCACTAAAAGAATGTCTAAAGCAAGCCGGTTTTGAAGAGTCATAGCCCTCCCCGCAGCAAGTTCAGTATCCATCAGGAGTATAGCCCCTGTGAAGTTTGTCAGCATGTTATCCACAATAGTAGACAACTTTCGAATCTTTATGGAGTTTAAGATAACCCCAACTGAAGGAATTATGGCTCCAAATATATCACCTACGACAGCAGCTGCTGTCTCTCTCTTTTGTCTGGTATGATGTAATTCAGACATTTTAGGAAGTTGCTTTAAATCATCAATTTGGTAAATCTTTGGGAAAACTATTCCCAAATAACATGTCCCATACCATCCCTTTGGAAGACAGTAATAAGCATTAAGTCCACATATGTAATAGATCCCAGGGAGCGCTGGATCCTGTCCATTTAACATGAACGTCCATTTACCCTGAAACAAAAACACATGACTGCATTCACTCGTTCCCACAAATAAAGTGTCATGGTCAGATTTTGACCTATATATACAAAGATTTTCTACGTGTAATGCATCTTTAGCTAATTTGCCCTGTGTCTTTATTGCACTATAAGCATCATCATTTGAAAACGTTCATTTTTCTAATCCCTTCTCTAGCCTTTCCTTTAATGCTTTTCTTCTATCATCAGTGTGATCTAGGAAGCTCTTCTCTACAGGCGTTAGTAAGCAGGTTAGATTATTGCGGTGCACATAAGCTGTTCCAAATGTCAGTGTTGGCTCAAAGAGACCTCTAACTATTTTTATGTTATGTTCCTTATCTAATTTATTTAGAAATTCAATTACAGGTACAAAAGAAAACACTACATCTAGATTAGAGTAGAAGTATTGAACATGTTCTTGATCATAGAATCTCGTTAATAGCAAACTACAGCTTATTCCATAAGTAAGCGGCAAACTATGGTAAGTAACCCCTTCTTGTACTGACAAAGGAATCTTTGTGCACACATAGCAATTCTTTGCATCCATTGTGTCAACATACTCCTTCAGCAAGCGATAGAAGACATTAGTAGATAGTTCCCTTTTTGAATTAGTTCCCTCATGCAAGTACTTTGTATCCTGCTCAAACCTCTCCCATGGTGTTAGTGTAGCAGTCTCAGGAGTTGAAGAATTGTTAATCGCACTCTTATCCACCAATGGCATTCCCACAATCACAACTATAATTATTATTGCACACACAATACCCAAAATAACACTCAACCAACCACACATCCTACCCCTATCATCATTTCTAGTGTTACTCCTGGTCTATAGAGAATCAGAGAGCAGAATAAGATAAAGCAAACAATCAACTTGAGGATGATATAAAAGCTCTTTTTTTTTTCTTTCTCGTGCAAAAGTCTCTCTCTTAGCAAGTATTTACAGCGTTTCACTCGGTCCGAGGACCCTTTGTCAAATCAGGTTAGCAGCTTGTCATAATCGATATTCAGAGTCAATTCAGGTTAACAATGTCACATCCGGTAATTTATTTATCTTTTTTCTCAGATTCCTCTTTTCTCTATTTAATTTTCAACTTAATACAGTCTCTTCCTATGGTCGAATTCAGGTGCCGTAGTATTGACCTGGAATTTCTCGATCAAAACAGAATGCCAAGAATTCTTATTGCCATTCAGCTGATGTTGCATACGCCCATTCAGGACCTCTGTACCTCCTGTTTTCAACTCTCTTTTTTTCCATTTGCGATCACCCTGTAACTCCCCTTCACTGAGATCTTCTTTCCTGGTTGTATCAACTTCTTCCTCTATTGTTTCGTTAGGGATCACTTTCTCCTTTGCAGCTTGTGGCTCAGCCAGTTGTCTCCTTTAAGTGTTTTCTTTCCGCTCAGCCTTTCAGGATGTTGAACAGTGCCCTCCTCTTGTACTATGGTGTTTTCTCTTGATGGATCAGCAAGCGGCTCAGGGGGAGTCAGAACACTTTGACCTTCTTCCAACTGAGGCTTCCTTATCTGCAGCTTTTGTTTTGGCAATTCAAGTTCCTCATCAGTTGGACACGTCACCTTCTTTGTGTGACTGGCATGGATCCAATTTGGGATACCTGCGCATTTCACAGCAGTAGTAGTTGTCAGTATTACTTGATATGGCACCTTCCAAAGGGGCTCCAAACACGACTTCCTCACGTGTTTATTGACAACAACCCAGTCACCGGCTTTCAGGGTGTGACCTGGATCACTTATCGGTGGCAATGTGGTAGCTTCCACCTGGTGAGAGAAAGAGCGGACCACGTCAGCCAGACCCTTGCAGTAGTCCAACACCATATCATCCGTGATATTCACAAGAGCATTTGCAGGCACGGCGGGCAATCTCATAGTTCGGCCCATTAGAATCTCATAAGGAGACAGTCCTTTTTTCTTGTTGGGTGTGTTTCTCATTGACATCAGCACTAAGGGCAATGCATCTGGCCATTTCAAATTTGTAGCTGCGCACATCATTGCCATTCTCGACTTCAAGGTACCATTCATCTGCTCCTCTAGTCCTGATTCTTCAGGGCGATAGCTACAGTGCAACTTCTGTTCAATGTTCAATGCAGCACACAAGAGCTTAATCATCTCATTGTCGAAGTGTCTTCCCCTATCTGATTCTAAAGAGATCGGAAACCCGAAACGTGGTATTAACTCCCTAAGCAGCAGCTTCGCTACTGTGAGACTGTCATTTCTATGTGTAGGGTAAGCTTAAATCCAATGACTGAAAATACACACAATCACCAACACTTATCTCAGACCTCCACGACGGGCATCTCAATAAAATCCATCTGCATTCTGCTAAATGGACCTCCTGCTCTCCCAATGTGGCTCAAATTCACCACGGTCCCTTTTCCCGCATTCATCTGCTGACAGATAATGCACCTGTGACAGATAACTTCTGCAGCTTGTCTGAATTTTGGATTGAACCAATCGACTTTGACTAACCTGATCATTGTGTCTCACCCAACATGTGCTTGACCATGGTAAAACCTCACAAATTGTGACAAAAGACTGTTTGGCAAAACCATTTTCCCCTCCACTGAAGCCCATAAATCATCAGATCTCTGTACGCATTGCATTCTCAGCCAAGAGCTTTTTTCCTCTTTGCTGGCACGTCCCTGCATTGATTTGAACTCATTTAGGGGGTCATTCCGACGGACCGCCAGGGCCGGGGACCACGGAAGCACCGCCAACAGGCTGGCGGTGCTTCCAGGGCCATTCTGACCGCGGCGGTAAAGCCGCGGTCAGAAAAGGGGAACCAGCAGTTTCCCGACGGTTTTCCCCTGGCCCAGGGAATCCTCCATGGCGGCGCTGCTGCAGCGCCTCCATGGGGATTCCGACCCCCTTCCCGCCACCATGTTTCTGGCGGTTCTTACCGCCAGGAACAGGATGGCGGGAACGGGTGTCGTGGGGCCCCTGGGGGCCCCTGCACTGCCCATGCCACTGGCATGGGCAGTGCAGGGGCCCCCTAACAGGACCCCATGAAGATTTTCACTGTCTGCTTTGCAGACAGTGAAAATCGCGACGGGTGCTACTGCACCCGTCGCACCCCTGCAACACCGCCGGCTCCATTCGGAGCCGGCTTCTATGTTGCAGGGGCTTTCCCGCTGGGCCGGCAGGTGCCCTTTTGGCGGTCACCCGGCGGCCCAGCGGGAAAGCCAGAATGGCATCCGCGGTCTCCTGACCGCGGAGCGGCCATTTGGCGGTGACCGCATGGCGGGCGGCGACCGCCGCCCGCCGCTGTCAGAATGACCGCCTTAGTGTGTTAACCACCCTTAATGCATACCCTGAGCATGTTTCATTTTCATGTAACAATTCCCATTGGTCTTGAAATGATATACAGTTTAATGCACAAAACCTTGCGACTTGATCTGCATATCCATTTCCCATTGACACAAAGTCTTGTGACTTAACATGAGCATTGCATTTCACCACGGCAATTTCAAGAGGTAACTGAATCGCGTGCAACAAATCCTTAATTTTCTTGCCATTTTTCACTGGTGAACCAGAAGAGGTCAGGAAACCCGTCTGTGACCACAGTTGGCCAAAATCATGTACAATTCCAAATCCGTATCTGCTGTCAGTATAGATAGTGACTTTCAGGTTTTCAGCTACGTGGCATGCCCTGGTAAGAGCAATTAATTCAGCCACTTGAGCAGAGTATACACTTTTGAGCCAGGAAGCTTCTAAGATACCAGTGATTGTACACACGGCATATCCAGCTCTCAGTACTCCTACTGAGTCTCTCAGGCATGAACCATCAACAAAGATAATGTAATCATTTTCTTCCAATTGGGTATCTTTAATGTTGGGTTTCGGTTTGGTGCACAGATCTGTTACCTCAAGACAATCATGTTCTGCCTCCTCGGCGTCATCAATGTCTGCATTTTCAATTGGGAGTAAAGTTGCCGGGTTCAACACAGTGCATCTTTTCAAGGATACATTCGGTGACCCCAGTATAATTGTTTTGTACTTAGTAAGACGCGCATTCGTCATATGCTGAGTCTTTGTTCGGGTCAGCAGGATTTCAACTGAGTGTGGGACCATTACTGTTAAAGGATGTCCCATCACTATACCTTTACACTGAGTGAGGCCTTGACCAACTGCTGCAACTGCACGCAAACAGCCCGGTAAGGCTGCTGCGACTGGGTCCAAAGTAGCTGAAAAATATGCTACTGGGCGGTATGCACCTCCATGGACCTGTGTCAGGACAGACAAAGAACAAGCATCACGTTCATGACAAAACAGTACAAACAGCTTTGTGTAATCAGGCATACCTAAAGCTGGTGCCCTGCACATGCTTTCCCTCAGTTCCATGAATGCCTTCATCTCTTTCTCAGACATGGTTATAGCACCCAGGCCATCCTGAATCTCCCTGACAGTCAACCTCACCAAAGGTTTAGAGATAATCGAGAAGTTGGGAATCCACTGACAACCATAGCCCACCATTCCCAAAAACATCCTAACGTCTCTCTTGGTTGTCGGGTAATTCATCTGCAATATGGCTGTCACCCTTTCTTTGGATATTTTTCTTGACCCTTTTTCAATCAGGTGACCTAAGTACTTCACCTCTTTCTGACAGTATTGCAGCTTCTTTGGGGATACTTTATGTCCATTCTTTCCCAAATGATTCAGTAAGGCAATTGTGTCATACCTACAGTCACCTTTCGTTCTGGACGCAATCAATAAATCATCAATGTACTGTACTAGAGTCAAACTAAAAGGCAGTTCTAATAATTCCAAATCCTTCTTCAGTATCTGATTGAAGATGGAAGTTAATTCAGAAAACCCTTGAGGAATTCGACACCAACTGTAAACCTTGTCCAGGAATTTGAAACTGAAAAGAAATTGGCTGTCCTCATGAAGAGGCACCGAAAAGAATGCTTGAGACAGGTCCACAACTGTGAACCACTCTGCATCACACGGAACCTGAAACATGATCACTCCTGGATTTGGCACTATGGGGCAACATTTTACCACAATCTCATTTATTTTTCTCAAGTCCTGAACAATTTGAACCTTCCCACAAGGCTTTTTCAGACCCATTATTGGTGAATTACACAGACTGCTCATCACTTCCTTTAGAACGCCTTGTTTTATAAAGTCTGCAATTATCTGCGTCACCTGGATAAGGACATCTTGTGCCATGTGGTACTGCGGTACCTGGGGTAACACTGCATTTTGCTTTACCTCTACTTAGACCGGTTCTACTCCTTTTATTAGTCCCACTTCCTTTCCTGTCAGGTCCCACACCTTCTCTGTCACTGTTCCCTGTAATTCGGCTGGTAAGTCAGTCACTGTGAACATTGGGAATAAGGTTATCAAAGGGTATTCCTCATTTGCAGTCTCTGTCTCTGAGATCTGACCATCGTCCCCTTCATCATCACTGTTTGTCTGCACCTCAATCCCTTCATTGGAACAGGTAATCAAACACCTCATCTTACAGAGTAAGTCTTTTCCCAGTAGGGATACTGGACTCGAGTCACAGACTACAAATCTATGTAATCCCTGGAAGATACCAATCTCTACTTGGACCGGATCTGTAATTGGATTTGTCAGGGACTAATTTGCTACTCCTACCACCCTTATGGTACGCCCCAAAAGTGGCAATTTCGGAACCTCTGTACTTCTGACTGTAGAGCGTGTAGCTCCTGTATCAACTAGGAACGAAACTTTGTGACCCATCACCTTTCCTTCTACATAAGGACCCCGCTGATCTACTTCTAAGGACACTGCAAGCCTGCACTCCTCACTATTTGAACAATCATCTGACCATTCATCGTTTATTCCATCCTCACCACGCAATGGGAACTGTTGTGCTGTGTTGTTTTGACTCATTGTTTGACCTGTGACCTGTTGAGGAAGCATCACCTGTTGCTCTCCAATTGGAGCTAGTGGTATCTGCATTTGCTGTCTAGGTACCATGGGAATCTGCTGTTGTACCTGCTGCAACTGTGCTGGTTGAACATGTGGCATTTGCATTTGTTGCATGGGTTGGAGACCCTGCATCTGCACCATGTTATTCTGGAAGTTCGTATTTTGACCCCTCACTTTTGGACCCCTCACATTCTGAAATGTGCCGACATCATTGTTTTGTTGAACAACACCATCCCGCACCACCATTGGGCATTCCCGCTTCCAGTGCCCCACGCCCCCGCACGCGTGATGTGGTGACACCTTTTTCATCCCTTGCACATCATTTTGAACGACAACAGTATTCAAATCTGGACACGGTTCACAAAACCTCCTCGACCTCGTCCTCTTGGTTGTGCCTGAAACATTCAATTTCCCTGCAGTTGCTGCTGTACCATCTGCTGTATTCCATTTCCCTGCATCCCTGCTTGTGCTGCCTTAAGTTGCATCACCATCACTTTCTCCTTCAACTTTCTCTGTTTCAGTTCAATCTCGTCACTATAGTATTGTGCATACTGCAACACCTCATCAATTGGCTTTGATTGCCAACAGATCAAATGATTCTTAATCATTTGGCTAATCTCTGGTCTCAGCCCTTCAACAAATCTGAATACAAGATGATTCATGTCTTTCGGTTCTATGACCTCAGTGCCACTGTAGTGTTTAAATGCCTTCAGCAACCTCTCATAGTAAGCAGGTATCGACTCCTTGCCCTCTTGTGACGTTCTATCAATTTTCTGCCAATCAGTCACCTTCGGCGACACTTTCTGCTTCAAAAACTCAATCACTTTATGATAATACCTCATCACTTCAGAAGACGGTGCTCTAGTAACCTTATCCCTTGCTGGTTCCTCTGTCGGCCAATTCACACCCCTCTTGCACTCAAGCCATAAATCAGTTGGGACTATAATCTCAAACAGGGTATTCAAGTCTTCTCAGAGACATTTTGCAAGCTTCACAAACCTGTCCGTCTGCTGGTACCATTCTATCGGCTTCTTCCTCAACCTTGGATAATCATTTGTGAATGACAGGATGTCACCCCTGGACCACGGTACATGGACTAGAACCCCTCCAGCTGTCTCTCTCATTGGTAACATCTTTATTGTCCCCGTGTCTGGTGCAGCTTTCGCCTGCTTTGGTTCCGGGCGGTCACCTTTCTCTTTATCTCTCTTCTTTGCCCATCTGCCTTCCCACTTCTCTAATGCTCCTCAAATTTTGGGGCACAGCAACCTCCATTCTGCTTCCGTGTATGACTCTAATCTGTTCACCCCCATCGTTCCTTCTACTAATTCGGTGCCTTCTACACCCAGTCTCACAAAATTCAGATATTCCTCTCTTTCTGACCTCTCTGCAGTCACTGTAGTAGTCTGTGGAGTATTGAGCTTGTCTAACCACTTGTTCAATTGTTGCGCTGTTAAGCCTTGCAACGAGACATTTCCAGATTGCATCATTGGTGTCTGTGTCATATTTGTACTCATTACCTGTGGGGTTAGTGTTCCCAACCCTGCTTGCCTCATTGTCTCCAAAGGAACCCCAATCGGACTAAAATCCAACAAGGATCTAGACCTTTCAGCTATCTGTTCTCCCTGTGTCATTCTCTGCAAGTTCCCCATGGACCCTCCTCTTATTGCCTCTTGGGTCATTACTCCCTGGTCACATACGCCAGGCTTACCTTGAGCATACAGCGGTACTGGTGGACCAACAGTAATTGGCAATGATATAGCAACTGGTGATTGTCCAATTCCCAAACCCTGTGGAGCATTAACTCCCATAGCTTGATTCATCATAGGTGCTGTAGCTACTGACTGCGGTCCTGTAACAGAAGGGTAACTCAGAACCAGCTGTTGCTGCGGCTGGGGCAGCAATTGTAGAGTTGGCTCAATCTGCACTAGCTTTGATCTTGTGTACACTGGATCAGGCGGCACCATCAAACTCGTAGTTGTCTCCAATACTGGGACATCAGGATAGAGCCTCTGAATTTGTGGTGGCTGCAACTGTATCTGCGTGTCTGGTACAGTGGGTACACTGACACCATTCTGTATCGAAACTGTATCACTTGTCTGTACTATATTCGTGATTCCCTTATTTTGTATCAGATCTTCAGGACCCACACTAGTTCTCTGTCCGTTATCATTTATGGCATATGGTGGCGGCCGATCATGTAACAACTGATTAAGAAACTCTTCATCATCTGAATCGTCTGCATCTGCCCAAGACCTCTGAGTCTCTTTTGGTTTACTAGAGCCTTTGGGGGTCATTCTGACCCCGGCGGGCGGCGGGAGCCGCCCGCCTGGAGGGAACCACCAGAATACCGCTGCGCGGTCAAAAGACCGCCGCAGGTATTCTGGGTTTCCCACTGGGCTGGCGGGCGACCGCCAAAAGGCCGCCCGCCAGACCAGTGGGAAACACCCCTCCATGAGGATGCCGGCTCCGAATGGAGCCGGCGGAGTGGAGGATGTGCGACGGGTGCAGTAGCACCCGTCGCGAATTTCAGTGTCTGCTGAGCAGACACTGAAATTCAGGGTGGGGCCCCCAGGGGCCCCACGACACCCCATACCGCCATCCTGTTCCTGGCGGCCGAGCCGCCAGGAACAGGATGGCGGTATGGGGGTCGGAATCCCCATGGCGGTGCAGCAAGCTGCGCCACCATGGAGGATTCTACAGGGCAGCGGAAAACCGGCGGGAGACCGCCGGTTTTCCCTTTCTGGCCGCGGCTGAACCGCCGCGGTCAGAATACCCTGGGGAGCACCGCCAGCCTGTTGGCAGTGCTCCCGCCGACCCCGGCCCCGGCGGTCCTTGACCGCCGGGGTCGGAATCAGGCCCTTTGTCTATCTTACAAGTAGCCTTTTTTCCCTGTGTCTCATCTTCTTGAGTTATTGCCGGAAACATCTTAATTCCGTCAACTATTCCCCTTCTCCACATTTTGGTTTCATTATCCCATTTAGCCTCCGCTAAAGTCTTTTCTGCTCTCTTCATTCTCCTCATACAGTTCTGCTGCCTATGTTGTATGGCCATTAAATCCCAGACCGATAATGCCTCATACTGAGCTGGTCTCGGGGGCGGTTTTTGCTCACTGAACACCCTTCGCAAATTTTCCAAAATTCTTATATTAAACGTTCCGTATTCCGAAAACGCCAAACATCCTTCCTTCTCTGTCAGTTTGCACCACTGCTTTAACCAAAGACATGGCTTGACTCCCTTCTCCTCCATTACGATATAAGCCGGAGTATCCTCTTGTGGTGTAGGCTCCCCCACACTCGCTGCAATGTATGTATCTCCCCTCAAAGCACACTTTAGAGCCTTGAAAAACTTCATTTTTGTGTCTTTTATTTTGTTTAGAATCTAATCAGGAAGTGACTTTAATTCCCAGAACACTCTTCGCCTACCTTCTCAACCAATTGCCTCTCAAGGACGGCTGCCAATCCGTGCACGACCCCTCTTGGCAACTGACCTATCCCAGCGCGGCACCAATGATGTCTCACTCACACATACTCTGCGGCTGACAAAGTCTTGCGGCTTGTCCTCCTCTAACCAAAACTAATGCAATATATTACGATCACCTTTAACAACAAAAACCCAAATTTGCCGGTTTACTACAGGAAGGGTAACACAATCGCTTCAGAACTTTACAGAGATTTCACTTGAAGCCACTACTCTCTCCTTCTCAGCTCCCGCACTCACAAGCAGAATTTGACCCGCAAATCCTACTCTTGACTTGTCAATGGTTGGTTCTAATGCACTTCAGAACTTGCCAAATCTCCATTGAAGCTTCACTCACACAATTTGACTCAAACTCGACTCATCAACCCCACCCCATTGACCTATTAAACCGCACAAATGACAACATAAACCAAGTGTCTCCTACACTTATCAATATACTCCGGAGTCTTAGACCACAACGGGTCCGTACATCACCAACAACCACGTGGACAATTTTTTTGAGCACAAAGCGCCACATTCACATGAAGTTCGCCGACTTTCCCACTCTCATACTGCGCAGTACGTACACTCCTACTAAAACAACATTACCTGGCTTAAATTCATACAAACTTCACAAATCACCTGAAATATGCATAAGTTGAGCAAGCGCAAATTCTACACCACACATGCTAAAATGCCGAGAACATACCCAACTCACTTAGGCAAGCCCTGAGATTCCGGGAAAGTCATGGGGAATTTAGAGACACATCATATCTCCAATTTGCATTATTCCGAAAAAACACTTTTAAACAATGGTCCCTCGTCCTAGGGCCCCAAAGGGCCTAAACCGTCGCTCTGCTACCAGAACTGATGACGTGTCCCAATCTAGTTAATTTATTCACTCTGGGACTCGTTTTAGGCCAATGAATCTTTTGACCCTGATTGAAGACACCTTAGGATGAAATAACTAATCAACATGTCAATCAACAAGTCAATAACATTGTCAATAAGACTTGGAAACCACCATGACCTTTCAGTCATGAATAACCACACCAGTTTAGTACAATTTTATGATGTTTATTCCCTAATGGTTACAATTCTACTAGTAAGTTTATTAGTCTCAAAACCATGAAACACATAAACATAGTCATAATATGGCAACTCGAATAGGATTTAATTAAAGCAAAGATCATGAACATAAGAACATAGCACGGCGTCAACATGGATTAACCTTAGCGGAGTGTTATTAGAGCATTATTCAACAAAGCATTGATTCAGTCATTTGTCTATTTGCGTCCGTTTAGTGAACCCCTTAACTAACCTCGAATTAGCATTGGCATGTTGGGCTTTTGTGCAAAATAATTTGGTAACACTAATTTGGAAAACATCTAGCTATGTTCTCTGTCAAAAGAAGCAGTTGGTACCTAGAAAGGAAAGGCAAACAGACAATTACAATTTCATCATCATATAGGTACCCTCCGTAATGGGTCAGCATACAGTGTCAGTCTTCGTCCTCAGGACACCAGAGGATTCGCCATCAGCCAGGGAATTCAGCAAGACAGGTAAGAAGGGACACTTCCCTCATAAGGAGGAGAAGTGTAGCACGGGCAAGATAAGGGCGAGGATGGTTTGAAGAACCAATCAGCAAAGTGTCTAGGCAGAGTGACAAAGTGTCTGAGTATTAGCAAAAGCTTGCAATGGCATCTCTCTCTAGCTCCTCGTGTCAAAGGTTTTTATCCCTTTTCTGTTATACGGCCCCCTAATTTCTGATTGGGGAGGGTTGGCACCCCACTATCTCCATCCAATGGGTCTCCACTGATTTCGTCAAAATTGTCACCCCATAACAGTTCTCAAGTAGTTTATTGGTTCTTGTGATTGACATCTCCAGCGGGTAGAATGTCCGGTATGATTTCATGCTCTTGTGGTCCTCTCGCATCCTCAGTCATTAGGTCCATTGTCTGTACCGGTTTAGGCGACCTTGTGCCTGTAACTAGTCTACACTGTTGCATTCGGCAAAAAAAATTCTCTGAGCAAGTCGAATTTCATGGGAACGGATTGACCACGGTTACATACATCCTCTAGCTTTTGGAAAAGTATGAGTAAATGTCCTTCAGCAAGTTAGCACACTGCACGTTAGAAAAACACATTTTAATATGAAACCGGGCAGCTAGGCCTCGACTCATGCTAACTAGGGCCTCATGATTTATTAGCAAAACCTTAACATATAGCTTCATAATATTAGTGTAAAATCATACATTAACATATCATTATTTCATTATTAGTCAATTTCATTAGTCATTGCATACATTGACGGCCACTCCCCGTGGGCACATTTCAAGCGCACGTTTAGCAAAAACACATTAATACATTTTCTATGCGACTTTATTATGCATTAGTTCATAAACATTTCATGTTAATTTTGAGTATAAGAACTACGCTCCCTCAATATTTTCTACACAACCCCCTTATTCAGAATATATAAACACTTGTTAATAATTTTTATTAATACACCTGCGCTAGCATATGGCAGGAATGTGGTAGGAAGGCAGGGCAAATTATCTATGTGCGTTGAGCTATAAGGTGTGTGTGGTTGGTGTTGAGATGGGCAGCTGAGGTTTTGTGTGGTTATTGCTCAACTTTCAATGGCCATTGCTGAACCAAGGTGTCGGTAAATATTCAGATTTTTGACATTTTCAGTGTAACTCGAGGTGATATGCGAAATGCCTCATCTGACTCATGGTCCTCCCCATCCCTGTTCAAATACAGGTCAATTCAGGTTCAACATTGTCATTCAGCCGAACGGCATGTTTTATTCTAGAGCAGTTAGGATGCAGTAAACTCGGTTGATGTGTCAGGAAATGACCTTTCAGTTCAAGGAGGGAATGCAACACGTATCTTGTGGACACGCCAATATTCAAACAGCCATTCGCTGTACTTCATGCCCCACAGGCATAGATAGAGAAACGCTGTCTTGAAGATCTGAAGCTCCCACCTCTAACCCCGGAATCAATAGACACTTGGGCTTTCTCAGAAATTGATAGCTCACGTTAGTGATGTACTGTTTTCATTGTTTTATGTGCAAATAAACATTTTTAGCCTGATTCAAAAAGATTTATGATTGTTTGATTTTCACAAAGATGTTTGACTAGTAGTATTTAAGGGACTGCCAAAAGATAGGAACGTCCAGCATGTTTGGTTTAATTATAAATTTTACTTTGTGAATCATGTCCCCAAGTGTTTCATTTAGAATGCTCAGAGCAGAATTGATTTCTGCAGGAAGTAAATATGAAATCTCAGATGGAATCATGCTGCACATAAAGCACGCATATACCTGACAATTTTAAAAGTGAACAGCTATGTGCTTGTAGGATAGCTTAGCAAGTTAGGTTCCTGCTGTAGATGTCTTTGTAGGAATCTGTAGTGATGGGTTTAGTTCTTGCTAGCTTCACGGAATCTTTTATTCTCGTTAGATTTACAAAATGAGCACCCAAGAAAAAGTTCAGTGTTGCTCAAGCACTATGGCCCAGAATTACGCACACTTTATAGCAGGTTTGTGTTACTTTTGTATTGGATAGGTTTGTGGTAGTATTTGTTTTCCTACACAATTCAGGATCTGCGTTGGAAAGTAGACCAAAACAATACAAAATAGTGCTCTTTGGTACTACTTTGCAACAAGGATGGGTTTCATGGGTGGTAAATGCGCTTTCCTATTGAACTACTCATAGATTTTGATAAAAATCCATACGTACTAACAACTGTAGATAGGGATTTGTGCTACCTTACACCTCCCTTAGGTAGGTGAAATGCAGAAGAAATGTTTTCAATTCTCCATACTCTTCAAACATTGCATGTGTGCTGCATTGTATAGTACATGTGCAGTACAGCGCACTCTCAGTACAAAACTTACGTTCGACAGAATGCATACATTCATATATCACCTAGGGAACAACCTATTGACACAAAGTAGCGCAAAGTAGTACACAACTCTACTTTGCATTATTTGGCCAAGTTTCCAACTTCAACACTGATTTGCTTTGTAACGTAAATACTATCACAGGACTTTGCACTGGGTTTGCATGACAAACGTAAACCAAATACAGTGCAATTGGTTAATAAATCAGGGCCTTTATCTTATAAAGGAGCTGAAATATTTTAGATACAGAACTTTTATAATCATATCATGGTAAACTAGATGGATACATTCTCTTTTTTGACGTTGTCTGTTCATTTTAGGCGCTTCTTGTTCTTTAAAAGTCCCAGAAGTCATAGTGAGGTTCATTGGTTTGTTATTGTATTATTGTTTATCTATATATATCAAACGAAGATGCCACAATTTTACAGTTTTGGATTTAGAATGCCAAGAGAAATCTCTCACGCTAAATATTTTAGTTTTGTAAGTCTGGTCAGTCTTCCACTTTTAAAGGAATTCAAACTGTTTTTTAAAACTCTTTTCAATGTGTATTTCAAAGTTTTTACTTTAATGTACACGTAACTTTAAAACGTCAATGGCTTTCAGATTGTTTGGTACATACAATAATAACTTCAAATTAATATTCGCACTTCAAATGGAAAAAAACAACCTTACACGATAAAAGTGTACGAAATAGAGTAGCATGATGCCACACTTTCTACTGCCGTATTTTTTTCATGTTGATAACATGGGTTAGCAAAGAAAGTTACTACGACCTACTGGCTTTGCAAATGTTTGTTTATTTTGCATTTCTAGCACTCTAAGCATGCATAGGTTATGTTAATAGCATAGTTCTGTTTAAAATGGCATTGGTCATCAGACAAGGATAATTAAACTATTCTTAAAAGCTGCTGAATGATTTTCTGAAAGATGCCTTCCTTTTTCATTAAGTGGTCTACTTATCTGAACATTAAAGCATGTCATTAATTTACAGTTTACTAGATATAATAATATGCCCCTCTTTATGCCGAATTGTGGGGTTTTACTTGAATCTATGACAGAGAAGATGACAACTTTAATTGAACATTCTGTTTAACGCCAACATTTCTTTTCATGTTGTTCTGTGCATCTCAGACTCCAAATTGGCGCAGCTGCCGACTTAGTTGTTTGAAACAAAGAAATGCCTGAATTGCAGAGTAAGGTTGACATGATTGCATTGTGCTGTAGAGAATTCAGTCGTTAAGCATACGCTGCTGTCTTCCCACTCATAAATGGCTTCTGGGCTTGCGATTCAACTCCCAATTAAACCCCTAGCATTGTTTTTACATCCTGTTTTTCTTTGATGCCGGATTACAGTGTTGCAAACATGTGACGGGAAGTTTGCTTTGCTGTTGGACTCATCACCATAAGTGTCTTTATGAAGTTGTGAATTTAAATTAGGTCAGAACAGAACTGTCAGACAGACCACGTTAAAAGCGTCAGAATGTTCTCTTGCTCGCAATATTTCTCTTTAAGGCTCAGTCAAGAGTACAGTGGTATCGCAGGGCGCTACTACTACACTCCATATCACTGCTATGAAGTCATCAGTAATTGTAGTCTGTGATATTACTGTAGGATTAACATACATCACTGAAGGTCCCTATGGAATTTCAAATTGCATCCGAATTCAGTTTTAATGACCTGATGTCTTCATGTTATTCCATAATTCTGGGAATTTTTCCAGGGATTAATATCCTGCAGGAGTTGTTTCCGCAAACCAATTGAATACCACCATATTCATCTTCAGTATGACCGCATGCTGAACTAGTTCTGGCCTCGTAATTTCATTTGTTTGTATCCAAAATGGGATTAGAAGGCCAATCACAGTAGACGCTTTAGTTCCAGTCTTAATATTCTTGTTTTTTAATGCCATCTGAGTATTTTGTGAAGAGGGTTCAGCATGAGCATGAGGTCGCTCATCGCTGTCTATTTCTTTTCTCGTGCATGTTGAGATGGTAAAATCAAATTATTTAGCAATATGAGGACAATTACATATGTGTTGCAACATTCATACCATGCAACTAGTAAGGTCTCCAAAAAAAGCCACATAGTAACGTTGGATTAAATACATTCACACACACTTTTTCAATCAAATAAGAGCATAATAAAAGGCGCATATATAACATTTCAAACAAATTCTTATTGCTTTATGGAAAAATCTTTATTACAAGGTCTTTACCTAATCAAAGCTGGAATGGATCTCTGAAAAGGGTTGTTGTTGGTTTTACGTGAAAAAAACATCACATAAGGTAGCTTCAAAAGATCAAAACGGTCCCATTTTGAAATATATTTGCTTAAGAATGGACAAGTTGCATTGGGCTAGATCAGCGGTTCCCATTCTGTGGTTTAGGGACCAATGGGTGTCAGCAAACCCTCCTCAGAGTGTCCGCAACTGCTTAGAAAATTAAATAATATTAACAGATTAGGTGCCCAGCTTTTAGTAATGCTCAGTGGTGGGTCCACAGATTACAATAATGATTCAGCGGGGCTCCCCGTGTTCCAGTAATGATAAAGTGGGGAGTTCCACAAAAGTCACAAGGTTGGGAACCGCTGAGCTAGATGTAAAAAGCCTGTTTGAATTTCATACTCATCCAAATCGGGATTTCTGGCCGTTAAGAAATGCAAACTGGGCTTTTCTAATGTACAAAGCTCTTTAAGGAATTGCAAATTCTGATTTCTACCATGTAGAAATCACAATTTGCGAATCCCAGAATAGGAAATACAAATAGGGATTTCCTATTTGCATTTCCTACTCTGATGTACCATGCATTTCCAAAATGCGATTTGGGCATTTTGGAGATTCAATTACCACCGATTTGAAGTCGGTGGTAACCATGTGCAATTTAAAAAAACACCCCAAGATGTATTTTTTTATTGCGATAGAGCACACACATGCCCCTTAGGCATATGTGTGCTCTACAGGTGCACCCTTATTTTTGTGGTGTACCAAGGGAGGCCTTTTTCCCATTCTATCCCTGGTTTTGCATTGCCAAAACAGTGATTTCTTAATAAGAAACCACTATTTAGGAAATGCAAAACTGGCCCGTTGACTAAAATGCAATGGTATACCGATTTCTTGCTAGCGATTTCTATTTTGTAGGAATCGCTATTAGGAAAACGGTATCTTTGTACATAGCATTTTGCATTTCTTAAATAGTGACTTCTATGGCAATGAAAATTGCATCTTCGTACGTCTGGCACATTGAAGCTACCCTGGTGATGGTAGTCGACTAGAGTTAACCTTAAGGCAAATGTCTTAAAAATGCCCCACTTCCATTATCCACTCACTTCTGACATGAGTGTGCCGTAATGATATTATATTATGTGATCTTCGTACTCACACATAAGTATTCTAACATTGTAACACTGTTTAACCAGCAGCATGCCTCTTTCCCCTAACCCCCGCAGTGCAAGAAAGGTGAGTACATCAACCGTTTTTTTGTGAGCTGTTGTAACCAGCTAACACTGGCAACAAAGCATAAGATTGAGTTACACAAACACACCTGCCATACCAATCGCACTAATGGCTCTTGTGGGGAAATGCATAGTGCGAAATGTAGGAGTTTGGGGAGTGCAGTAGCAGAATTAAATCGACTTCCACCATGTGTGCTGCCTGTATATTTGAGGATGGACTCCCTGAGGAATTGACATAAACTACTGTCATCTGATGTTGTTATGTCACTCTCTGTCCCAATTATCAACACCACTGCCTTGTCCTATGCAAACTTCACCCCTAATTAGCACTTATGCACTGAAGTGATCCTGAAGGGTTAAAAGGGTGGGATAGCTACACTGGCAGAATTAGTCGCCAGGAAGTTGACAATTAATCACTTTCTGAATGTCTTTAACTTTTTTTTTCTCAAGTGAATTTATTGAATATTGTTAGCTACTACCCATCTAATATACATAAGTTACTTCATCAAACCAAATGAATCAGTTAAAGGAGCATGCACAATTATAAATGGTTTTCACAATCAATAAAAACAAAACAGTCTATTGGCTGTACTATCGCTTCTAATGAATCACACAGAGTTCTCAAAAGGTATAGACGTGTGATCTCAGTAGGCTGCAATAAGGACTTTAACTCAGGTTTAACTACAACCGATTCATCAAGTAGTCAACACTCGCCTATACAGATAACCAGCTAAACACCTCCGAACGTTGCACAACAAGCTCCACCTCCTTGCTAAATGATGCATGGGCAATGCTCTTAGTATATCAAAATGATGGTGGTTTCAAGTATATTTCCAATCTTAGAGGGGCCATCCAGAGTGAAAAAATGCTTCTTTTTTGCGTTGTCTTGCCGATTTTTGTGGACTGATGATGCTTTTGAGCTCTGCACACTGGGACACTCCTGTCCAGTCCCCAATATATGTGACTTCACTCATAAAACATGATAAAATGGGATAGCCTATACTTTACAATTTAACTTCAAAGTAAGGCTGTCACATACAGTGCAGGAAATACACCAAAGGCATTGAAAAGTTAAATGTCACCTGTGGACTGCAGTACAAGTTGTACCATTTACTGGGATGACAACGGAATCATGGCTTCAGGACTATCCAAGTAGGCTGGCTGCAGCTTTCAAAACTGTGGGCAAACCAGTTGAAATACTCCTTTATGACAGAAAGGAGCCCACCTTCTAAATACTAAATAGGTCACCCTAAGTAGGCTCTCTAGCCCACAAAGTAAAGTGGCTAGTATTTAAAAGTAGTATATGTAAGAATTTAATGTTGGCATGCACCTACAGAAACTAGCCACCAAATGCACTGTGCACAGAGTTCAGAATAACATTTACTGACATAATTCAAACACTATTTTTAATGTTTATTGAACAATAAATTCAGTGGTGTAGTCAAATTATTAATAAATATTGAATAAAAGTGGTCTAAAAAGCAAGACTGTATCAGCCTGAACCTCCAGTGGGCTCATTAGCATTAGCCTGCTAGTAGATATGCCTGCCAACCTTTCTCTTAATGAGGTGTGAAAACTACTATTAATGGAGAGAAAATGGGTTACGCTCTTTTGGCAGAAAGATCAGGATATGAGGTTTATGAATCACATTAGGTCAGAAAGGGCAGTTAGGGGTGGTTCAGGGACTTCATTAACTTGAAAGGGGCCAGGATGATGCCTGCCCATTCATAGGTAAGTGTAAAGGCAGTGCTGGGGAGAGACACCTTTTGTTTCCTGGACTCACTGTATCCACCTCAGCATCAGCCAAGTTGCAGAGGGAGCTGGTCGCATAACACATTTGGCGTAGCTGAGGAGGAAAGGGATGCTCCTTTCATTAAATTGCACCCCAGCCACCTCAAAGAGCAGAAAGATTGTATCATCTTGGATTATACTTAGAATAATGCAGTGTGGATTGTTTGTAGTACGACAAGCAGGATGTGCTGCATAAGTGTGAAGGTGTGCCTTTGGAAAATTTTTCCTCATTGGTTAGGAAGTGTCCAGGAGTCACTCCTCCCCTCTGGCTTGTGAAACATACAAAGACAGCACCTCGCCCACAGTGCATCAGAACACACTCCTGACCTGTGGATGAACAATAGAAGAATTGGCTACTTGTTTGAGACCTGTGTGAAACACTGAAGGGATGGACCTGCTCCCACTTCTACCCAGGACTAAGATGAGGACTCCAAGGAACAATTGGATGATCTCCTGTATGGCAACAGAAACACAAAACGATGTAAGTGGTATTTTTCTTGAAGTGCCCAGATGACCAGTAGCAACTGGTCCTGCACTGGACCCTGCTAGTGGCCTTTTTGGAGTGTGTCCTGACCCCTAGATGCTATTTGTAGGAGGCTGGACTGGCTTGTAGTGAGTACCAAGGGGTACTTGCACCTTGCACCAGGCCCAGTTATCCCTTATTAGTGTATAGGGTGTCTAGCACCTTAGGCTGATAGGTAATGGTAGCTTAGCAGAGCAGCTTAGGCTGAACTAGGAGACGTGTGAAGCTACTACAGTACCACTTAGTGTCATATGCACAATATCATAAGAAAACACAATACACAGTTATACTAAAAATAAAGGTACTTTATTTTTATGACAATATGCCAAAGTATCTTAGAGTGTACCCTCAGTGAGAGGATAGGAAATATACACAAGATATATATACACAATAGCAAAAATATGCAGTATAGTCTTAGAAAACAGTGCAAACAATGTATAGTTACAATAGGATGCAATGGGGAAACATAGGGATAGGGGCAACACAAACCATATACTCCAAAAGTGGAATGCGAACCACGAATGGACCCCAAACCTATGTGACCTTGTAGAGGGTCGCTGGGACTATTAGAAAATAGTGAGAGTTAGAAAAATAACCCTCCCCAAGACCCTGAAAAGTGAGTGCAAAGTGCACTAAAGTTCCCCTAAGGACAAAGTAGTCGTGTTAGAGGAATAATGCAGGAAAGACACAAACCAGCAATGCAACAACTGTGGATTTCCAACCTAGGGTACCTGTGGAACAAGGGGACCAAGTCCAAAAGTCACAAGCAAGTCGGAGATGGGCAGATGCCCAGGAAATGCCAGCTGCGGGTGCAAAGAAGCTTCTACTGGACAGAAGAAGCTGAGGTTTCTGCAGGAACAAAAAGGGCTAGAGACTTTCCCTTTGGTGGACGGATCCCATTCACCTTGGAAAGTCGTGCAGAAGTGTTTTCCCGCCGAAAGAACGCCAACAAGCCTTGCTAGTTGCAAATCGTGCGTTTGGCGTTTTTGGACGCTGCTGGGGCCCAGGAGGGACCCGGAGGTCGCAAATTGGACCTGAAGAGAGAGAGGACGTCGAGCAAGACAAAGAGCCCTCACTGAAGCAGGTAGCACCCGGAGAAGTGCCAGAAACAGGCACTACGAGGATGCGTGAAACGGTACTCACCGAAGTTGCACAAAGGAGTCCCATGTCGCCGGAGACCAACTTAGATAGTCGTGCAATGCAGGTTAGAGTGCCGTGGACCCAGGCTTGGCTGTGCACAAAGGATTTCTGCTGGAAGTGCACAGGGGCCGGAGTAGCTGCAAAGTCGCGGTTCCCAGCAATGCAGCCCAGCGAGGTGAGGCAAGGACTTACCTCCACCAAACTTGGACTGAAGAGTCACTGGACTGTGGGGGTCACTTGGACAGAGTCGCTGGATTCGAGGGACCTCGCTCGTCGTGCTGAGAGGAGACCCAAGGGACCGGTAATGCAGCTTTTTGGTGCCTGCGGTTGCAGGGGGAAGATTCCGTCGACCCACGGGAGATTTCTTCGGAGCTTCTGGTGCAGAGAGGAGGCAGACTACCCCCACAGCGTGCACAAGCAGGAAAACAGTGGAGAAGGCGGCAGGATCAGCGTTACAGTGTTGCAGTAGTCGTCTGTGCTACTATGTTGCAGGTTTGCAGGCTTCCAGCGCGGACAGCAGTCGATTCCTTATCAGAAGGTGAAGAGAGAGATGCAGAGGAACTCGGATGAGCTCTTGCATTCGTTATCTGAAGTTTCCCCAGAGACAGAGACCCTAAATAGCCAGAAAAGAGGGTTTGGCTACCTAGGAGAGAGGATAGGCTACTAACACCTGAAGGAGCCTATCAGCAGGAGTCTCTGACGTCACTTGGTGGCACTGGCCACTCAGAGCAGTCCAGTGTGCCAGCAGCACCTCTGTTTCCAAGATGGCAGAGGTCTGGAGCACACTGGAGTAGCTCTGGACACCTCCCAGGGGAGGTGCAGGTCAGGGGAGTGGTCACTCCCCTTTCCTTTGTCCAGTTTCGCACCAGAGCAGGGGCTAAGGGGTCCCTGAACCGGTGTAGACTGGCTTATGCAGAATTGGGCACCTCTGTGCCCAACAAAGCATTTCCAGAGGCTGGGGGAGGCTACTCCTCCCCTGCCTTCACACCATTTTCCAAAGGGAGAGGGTGTCACACCCTCTCTCAGAGGAAGTTCTTTGTTCTGCCATCCTGGGCCAGGCCTGGCTGGACCCCAGGAGGGCAGATGCCTGTCTGAGGGGTTGGCAGCAGCAGCAGCTGCAGTGAAACCCCAGGAAGGGCAGTTTGGCAGTACCAGGGTCTGTGCTACAGACCACTGGGATCATGGGATTGTGCCAACTATGCCAGGATGGCATAGAGGGGGCAATTCCATGATCATAGACATGTTACATGGCCATATTCGGAGTTACCATTGTGAAGCTACATATAGGTAGTGACCTATATGTAGTGCACGCGTGTAATGGTGTCCCCGCACTCACAAAGTTCAGGGAATTGGCTCTGAACAATATGGGGGCACCTTGGCTAGTGCCAGGGTGCCCTCACACTAAGTAACTTTGCACCTAACCTTTACCAGGTAAAGGTTAGACATATAGGTGACTTATAAGTTACTTAAGTGCAGTGTAAAATGGCTGTGAAATAACGTGGATGTTATTTCACTCAGGCTGCAGTGGCAGGCCTGTGTAAGAATTGTCAGAGCTCCCTATGGGTGGCAACAGAAATGCTGCAGCCCATAGGGATCTCCTGGAACCCCAATACCCTGGGTACCTCAGTACCATATACTAGGGAATTATAAGGGTGTTCCAGTAAGCCAATGTAAATTGGTAAAAATGGTCACTAGCCTGTTAGTGACAATTTGGAAAGAAATGAGAGAGCATAACCACTGAGGTTCTGATTAGCAGAACCTCAGTGAGACAGTTAGTCACTACACAGGTAACACATTCAGGCACACTTATGAGCACTGGGGCCCTGGGTTACCAGGGTCCCAGTGACACATACAACTAAAACAACATATATACAGTGAAAAATGGGGGTAACATGCCAGGCAAGATGGTACTTTCCTACACAACCCCCCCCCAAACGAAGGACAATAAGACTAGCCATGACCTGATGAGTCTTCATTGTCTAAGTGGAAATATCTGGAGAGTCCATCTGCATTGGAGTGGCTACTCCCAGGTCTATGTTCCACTGTATAGTCCATTCCCTGTAGGGATATGGACCACCTCAACAATTTAGGATTTTCACCTTTCATTTGTTTTAGCCAAAGTAGAGGTTTGTGGTCTGTCTGAACAATGAAGTGAGTGCCAAACAGGTATGGCCTCAACTTCTTCAGAGCCCAGACCACAGCAAAGGCCTCCCTCTCAATGGCAGACCAACGCTTTTCTCTAGGGGTCAACCTCCTACTAATAAAAGCAACAGGTTGATCCTGGACCTCAGAATTAAGTTGTGATAGGACTGCCCCTACTCCTAATTCAGATGCATCAGCTTGGACATAGAATTTTTTAGAGTAACAAGGGCTTTTCAGGACAGGTGCAGAGCACATGGCCTGCTTCAGCTCCTCAAAAGCTTTCTGACAGTTTGCTGTCCATAATACCTTTTTAGGCATTTTCTTGGATGTGAGGTCATTAAGAGGGGCTGCAATGGAGCCATAGTTCTTAATGAACCTCCTGTAATACCCAGTGAGGCCTAGGAAGGCTCTCACCTGAGTCTGAGTGGTAGGGGGAACCCAATCAATAATTGTTTGGATTTTCCCCTGAAGTGGTGCAATCTGTTCCCCACCAACAAGGTGTCCCAGATAAACCACCTTACCCTGCCCTATCTGGCACTTTGAAGCCTTGATAGTGAGGCCTGCCTTTTGCAGGGCCTCCAAAACTTTCCATAGGTGGACCAGGTGATCATCCCAGCTGGAGCTAAAGACAGCTATATCGTCCAAATATGCTGCACTGAAAGCTTCCAGCCCTTGCAGGACTGTGTTCACCAACCTCTGAAAAGTGGCAGGTGCATTTTTCAAACCAAAAGGCATTACAGTAAACTGGTAATGTCCTACAATGGTAGAAAATGCAGTCTTAGGTTTAGCATCTTCTGATAATTTGATCTGCCAATACCCTGCAGTCAAATCAAAAGTGCTCAGATACTTGGCAGATGCCAGTGTATCTATGAGCTCATCTGCCCTGGGTATAGGGTGAGCATCAGTTTTGGTTACCAAGTTGAGACCTCTATAGTCTACACAAAACCGCATTTCCTTCTTTCCATCTTTGGAATGGGGTTTTGGTACCAGTACCACAGGAGAAGCCCATGGACTGTCAGAGTGCTCAACTACTCCTAGTTCTAACATTTTCTGGACCTCTTGCTTTATGCAGTCCCTGACATGGTCAGGTTGCCTATAGATCTTACTTTTGACAGGTAAACTGTCTCCAGTATCTATAGTGTGCTCACACCAAGAAGTGGTACCTGGCACAGTAGAGAAGAGTTCAGAGAATTGATCTAGGAGATTTATGCAATTGTCTTTCTGCTCAGCAGTAAGACAATCAGCCAAAACTACACCTTCCACAAGAGCATCTTGTTCTGTGGAAGAGAAGAGATCAGTTAGAGGATCACTGTCTTCTTCCTGTCCCTCATCAGTTGCCATGAGCAGGGTGAGATCAGCCCTGTCATAGTAAGGTTTCAGGCGGTTGACATGGAGCACCCTAAGGGGACTCCTGGCAGTGCCTAAGTCAACTAAATAGGTGACTTCTCCCTTCTTTTCAACAATTGTGTGGGGACCACTCCATTTATCTTGGAGTGCTCTTGGGGCCACAGGCTCCAAGACCCACACTTTCTGCCCTGGTTGGTACTGAACCAAAACAGCCTTCTGATCATGCCATTGCTTCTGGAGCTCTTGGCTGGCCTGAAGGTTTTTACTGGCCTTTTTCATGTACTCAGCCATCCTTGATCTGAGGCCAAGTACATAATCCACAATATCCTGCTTAGGAGCTTTTAAAGGTTGTTCCCAACCCTCCTTTACAAGTGTGAGTGGACCCCTAACAGGGTGTCCAAAAAGAAGTTCAAAGGGGCTGAAGCCCACTCCTTTCTGGGGTACCTCCCTGTAGGCAAAAAGGAGGCATGGTAGAAGGATATCCCATCTCCTGCGGAGTTTTTCAGGGAGACCCATAATCATGCCTTTGAGAGTTTTATTAAATCTCTCCACCAGTCCATTTGTTTGTGGATGATAGGGTGTTGTGAACTTGTACGTTACACCACACTCCTTCCACATGGCCTTTAAGTATGCAGACATGAAATTGCTTCCTCTGTCTGATACTACTTCCTTTGGGAAGCCCACCCTGGAAAATATTCCCAGGAGGGCCTTTGCCACTGCAGGTGCTGTAGTGGTCCTTAAAGGAATAGCTTCAGGATATCTTGTGGCATGGTCCACTACCACTAAGATAAACCTATTGCCTGAAGCAGTAGGAGGGTCAAGGGGGCCAACTATGTCAACCCCTACCCTTTCAAAGGGAACCCCTACCACAGGCAGTGGAATTAGGGGTGCCTTTGGGGTGCCACCTGTCTTGCCACTGGCTTGACAGGTTTCACAGGACTTACAAAATTCCTTTGTGTCCTCAGACATCCTAGGCCAATGAAACAGGGGAACAAGCCTGTCCCAAGTTTTCATTTGTCCTAGATGCCCAGCTAAGGGAATGTCATGTGCCAGTGTTAGGAGGAACTTTCTGTACTCCTGAGGAATCACTAATCTCCTGGCAGCTTCAGGTTTAGGATCCCTATGCTCAGTGTACAAGAGGTTGTCCTCCCAGTAAACTCTGTGAGAGTCACTGACATCCCCATTAGCCTGTTTGACAGCTTGCTGTCTGAGACCCTCTAATGTGGGACAGGTTTGCTGTGCCACACTCAGCTCCTCTCTGGCAGGCCCTCCTTCACCCAAAAGCTCAGCAGTGTCTGCTTCCAGCTCCTCTGGTGTAGGTTCTGCACAGGGAGGTAATTCTTCTTCCTCAGAAGTTGAATCCACTGTAGAGGGAGGGATAGTAGGAAGTGGTTTGCTTCTACTAGCCCTAGCTTTAGGGAGCACTTGGTCCATTGTTCCAGGATCCAAGCTTCCCTGTCCTTTTTGCTTTTTGGCCTGAGCCCTTGTCAAAGCAAAAATATGCCCTGGGATGCCCAGCATTGCTGCATGGGCCTCCAACTCCACATCTGACCAAGCTGATGTCTCCAAATCATTCCCTAATAGACAGTCTACAGGTAAATCTGAAGCTACCACAACTTTCTTTGGACCAGTAACCCCCCCCCCCAGTTGAGATTAACAACAGCCATGGGGTGGCTAAGTGTGTTGTTGTGAGCATCGGTTACTTGGTACTGGTGACCAAGTAGGTGTTGCTCAGGGTGGACCAGTTTCTCTATGACCATAGTCACACTGGCACCAGTGTCCCTGTAGGCCTGAACCTCAACACCATTTATTAGGGGTAGCTGCTTGTACTTATCCATATTAAGGGGACAAGCAACTAAGGTGGCTAAATCAATAGCCCCCTCAGAGACTAACACAGCCTCTGTGGCCTCCCTAACAAGCCAACCCCAACTAAATTACCAAAAGTGAGCCCAGCTACTCCCTTGGATTGGCTATTAGTAGGTTTTCTCCCACCACCACTGCTATTAGTAGGGACACTAGGTGTAGCAGTAGGGGTTGTAGTGGTAGGAGCAGTGGTGCCTTTCTTTGGACAACTGGGATCTGTTGTCCAATGGCCTTTTATTTTACATAAATAGCACCATGGTTTCTTTTCCTTGTTCTGATTAAAGGAGGATTTGGACCCACCACCCCCACCAGAGTGTTTTTGTGGGCCTGATGAAGACTCATTTTTAGATTTGTCCCCACCCTTGTCTGAAGACTTACCATCCTTCTCTTTGTTGCCATCTTTGTCACCCCCTGTATGAACTTTTCTGTTCACTCTTGTTCTGACCCATTTGTCTGCCTTCTTTCCCAATTCTTGGGGAGAGGTCAGATCAGAGTCCACCAAGTACTGGTGCAACAAATCAGACACACAATTATTAAGAATATGCTCTCTCAGGATTAAGTTATACAGGGTGTCATAATCAGTAACTTTACTGCCATGTAACCACCCCTCCAAGGCCTTCACTGAATGGTCAATGAAATCAACCCAGTCTTGTGAAGACTCCTTTTTGGTCTCTCTGAACTTTATCCTGTACTGTTCAGTGGTTAAGCCATAACCATCCAGGAGTGCATTCTTAAGGACTTGGAAATTATTAGCATCATTTTCTTTCACAGTAAGGAGCCTATCCCTACCTTTTCCACTAAATGATAGCCATAGGATAGCAGCCCACTGCCTTTGAGGGACATCCTGTACAACACAGGCCCTCTCAAGTGCAGCAAACCACTTGTTAATGTCATCCCCCTCCTTATAAGGGGGAACTATCTTGTGCAGATTCCTGGAATCATGCTCTTTTGCAGGATGACTATGGGGAATACTGCTGCTGCCACCATGGGTTTCTAAACCCAACTTCTGTCTTTCCTTCTCTAGTTCAAAAGACTGTCTATCCAAATCCAGCTGTTGCTTTTTAAGCTTCAGTCTGGTTTGTTCCACCCTCAACTTATTTAGTTCCCTCTCTAACATTCTGTCATCAGGGTTGGTGGGAGGGACATTCCTAGATACAGAGGTATGATGGGAATGAACAGAAGGGGACCTGTCCCTTACAGAAGCCACCCTAACAGCTTGGTTAACAGAAACATTACTACCAGTATGGTGAGAATAAATGCTTTTGCTATGATGTGAGACAACACTATTTGTATGGTGTGGCTCATCATCATTACCAACTATGCTAGACTGTCTAGTAATGGGCAGGCTAGGAAGTTTCTTTCCTGAATCTTTTCCTGGGGGAGTCCCTGAATCAGATTGGGAACTATTAGGTACTTTTTCAACAGATGAGGCACCTATGGCCTTATCCTGTTCTCTAAGCATGTTAAGTAACAGTTCCAAGGAAGGATTTTTCCCTACACTCAAACCTCTCTCTATACAGAGACTCCTTGCTCTTTTCCAGCTAAGGTTGTCATATGCAAGTTTGGACAGATCAACATTTTGGCCTGTGCCAGACATTTTTAGAGAGAGTTAAAGTGATAGAAAAAGAGAAAAAAGTTTTCAGAACTTTTTGGAAAGACAGAAAAAAACTTTTTAAACTTTTAAGAACTTATTGAAAGTTTAGAAGTACTTTTCAGCACTTAGAAAAGAGTGAAAAGAGGAAATGCAAAACTTTTTGGCTATGTGTATATACACTGACCTTGTTTTGTATATTTTTCTCTTATGAAAAGTACAATGACAAGAGTGGTAAGTAGTCTCAAGCACTTATCCCACCACTGCACAACCAATGTAGGAGGCTGGACTGGCTTGTAGTGAGTACCAAGGGGTACTTGCACCTTGCACCAGGCCCAGTTATCCCTTATTAGTGTATAGGGTGTCTAGCAGCTTAGGCTGATAGGTAATGGTAGCTTAGCAGAGCAGCTTAGGCTGAACTAGGAGACGTGTGAAGCTACTACAGTACCACTTAGTGTCATATGCACAATATCATAAGAAAACACAATACACAGTTATACTAAAAATAAAGGTACTTTATTTTTATGACAATATGCCAAAGTATCTTAGAGTGTACCCTCAGTGAGAGGATAGGAAATATACACAAGATATATATACACAATAGCAAAAATATGCAGTATAGTCTTAGAAAACAGTGCAAACAATGTATAGTTACAATAGGATGCAATGGGGAAACATAGGGATAGGGGCAACACAAACCATATACTCCAAAAGTGGAATGCGAACCACGAATGGACCCCAAACCTATGTGACCTTGTAGAGGGTCGCTGGGACTATTAGAAAATAGTGAGAGTTAGAAAAATAACCCTCCCCAAGACCCTGAAAAGTGAGTGCAAAGTGCACTAAAGTTCCCCTAAGGACAAAGTAGTCGTGTTAGAGGAATAATGCAGGAAAGACACAAACCAGCAATGCAACAACTGTGGATTTCCAACCTAGGGTACCTGTGGAACAAGGGGACCAAGTCCAAAAGTCACAAGCAAGTCGGAGATGGGCAGATGCCCAGGAAATGCCAGCTGTGGGTGCAAAGAAGCTTCTACTGGACAGAAGAAGCTGAGGTTTCTGCAGGAACAAAAAGGGCTAGAGACTTCCCCTTTGGTGGACGGATCCCTCTCGCCTTGGATAGTCGTGCAGAAGTGTTTTCCCGCCAAAATAATGCCAACAAGCCTTGCTAGTTGCAAATCGTGCATTTGGCGTTTTTGGACGCTGCTGGGGCCCAGGAGGGACCAGGAGGTCGCAAATTGGATCTGAAGAGAGAAGGGACGTCAAGCAAGACAAAGAGCCCTCACTTAAGCAGGTAGCATCCGGAGAACTGCCAGAAACAGGCACTACGAGGATGTGTGAAACAGTGCTCGCCGAAGTTGCACAAAGGAGTCCCACGTCGCCGGAGACCAACTTAGAAAGTCGTGCAATGCAGGTTAGAGTGCCGTGGACCCAGGCTTGGCTGAGCACAAAGGATTTCCGCCGGAAGTGCACAGGGGCCGGAGTAGCTGCAAAGTCGCGGTTCCCAGCAATGCAGCCCAGCGAGGTGAGACAAGGACTTACCTCCACCAAACTTGGACTGAAGAGTCACTGGACTGTGTGGGTCACTTGGACAGAGTCGCTGGATTCGAGGGACCTCGCTCGTCGTGCTGAGAGGAGACCCAAGGGACAGGTAATGCAGCTTTTTGGTGCCTGCGGTTGCAGGGGGAAGATTCCGTCGACCCACGGGAGATTTCTTCAGAGCTTCTGGTGCAGAGAGGAGGCAGACTACCCCCACAGCATGCACAAGCAGGAAAACAGTCGAGAAGGCGGCAGGATCAGCGTTACAGAGTTGCAGTAGTCGTCTGTGCTACTATGTTGCAGGTTTGCAGGCTTCCAGCGCGGTCAGCAGTCGATTCCTTATGAGAAGGTGAAGAGAGAGATGCAGAGGAACTCGGATGAGCTCTTGCATTCGTTATCTGAAGTTTCCCCAGAGACAGAGACCCTAAATAGCCAGAAAAGAGGGTTTGGCTACCTAGGAGAGAGGATAGGCTACTAACACCTGAAGGAGCCTATCAGCAGGAGTCTCTGACATCACCTGGTGGCACTGGCCACTCAGAGCAGTCCAGTGTGCCAGCTGCACCTCTGTTTCCAAGATGGCAGAGGTCTGGAGCACACTGGAGGAGCTCTGGACACCTCCCAGGGGAGGTGCAGGTCAGGGGAGTGGTCACTCCCCTTTCCTTTGTCCAGTTTCGCGCCAGAGCAGGGGCTAAGGGGTCCCTGAACCGGTGTAGACTGGCTTATGCAGAATTGGGCACCTCTGTGCCCAACAAAGCATTTCCAGAGGCTGGGGGAGGCTACTCCTCCCCTGCCTTCACACCATTTTCCAAAGGGAGAGGGTGTCACACCCTCTCTCAGAGGAAGTTCTTTGTTCTGCCATCCTGGGCCAGGCCTGGCTGGACCCCAGGAGGGCAGATGCCTGTCTGAGGGGTTGGCAGCAGCAGCAGCAGCTGCAGTGAAACCCCAGGAAGGGCAGTTTGGCAGTACCAGGGTCTGTGCTACAGACCACTGGGATCATGGGATTGTGCCAACTATGCCAGGATGGCATAGAGGGGGCAATTCCATGATCATAGACATGTTACATGGCCATATTCGGAGTTACCATTGTGAAGCTACATATAGGTAGTGACCTATATGTAGTGCACGCGTGTAATGGTGTCCCCGCACTCACAAAGTTCAGGGAATTGGCTCTGAACAATGTGGGGGCACCTTGGCTAGTGCCAGGGTGCCCTCACACTAAGTAACTTTGCACCTAACCTTTACCAGGTAAAGGTTAGACATATAGGTGACTTATAAGTTACTTAAGTGCAGTGTAAAATGGCTGTGAAATAACGTGGACGTTATTTCACTCAGGCTGCAGTGGCAGGCCTGTGTAAGAATTGTCAGAGCTCCCTATGGGTGGCAACAGAAATGCTGCAGCCCATAGGGATCTCCTGGAACCCCAATACCCTGGGTACCTCAGTACCATATACTAGGGAATTATAAGGGTGTTCCAGTAAGCCAATGTAAATTGGTAAAAATGGTCACTAGCCTGTTAGTGACAATTTGGAAAGAAATGAGAGAGCATAACCACTGAGGTTCTGATTAGCAGAGCCTCAGTGAGACAGTTAGTCACTACACAGGTAACACATTCAGGCACACTTATGAGCACTGGGGCCCTGGGTTACCAGGGTCCCAGTGACACATACAACTAAAACAACATATATACAGTGAAAAATGGGGGTAACATGCCAGGCAAGATGGTACTTTCCTACACTATTATTGTGGTCCTGGAAGCCACAAAAGGGAACAGAAACAACTGTTCCAGAAACTCTGGAAAGTTATTAATGAGTACATTTTAGACTTCAATTACCTCTGGAGTGTTAGAGGGACCTTGTAGCAAAGGTGTTGATTTTGAAGGGACTTTGTTGGGTAAATTTTTAGGGTTGCCCTACTGGAAAATTTTGAGGTAAATAGAAAAGGACCCCGTTTGGAGCTTGACAGACGTACAGTTGTGCCTCAGTCATGAAGGGACTGATCCATCCATCAGGCAGACGGATATCTATTTTCCATATTAACAGTATGGACTGGCGTACCGCAGTTCATCAGGTTGGAGAGTGGTCTGTTGGTGGAACCTCATTCCCTTCTCAGCAATCCCTCCGTCCACTGTCAATGGAGATCACTCTATCAGTGTTGGCATTGAGGATACCTTATTTAGAATTTCTCACTTTCACAGTGAGACATAGGGACCCTCACGATGAAGAACAGAAATGTGGACGGGGTTTACAATAGCAGACATTCCATCAACACTAACGGACACATCTGTCAACACATACCTGATCAAAATCTACTCAACATAACCTGCAGCTCACACTACAAGAAACTCCTCAAACTAGACCTACACAAACCACTTACCACTCACATCATGAAAACCCAACAGCAGACTCAACTCTTCATTTGTTTGGACAATGTCTTGAAAAAGAAAACCAGGTTCTCTGAAAATTAGTTAACTGTCATGGTGGATAAAATAGTTAGGGTTGAGCCACAGTTGTTTAGAGCACTGGTTCAGACAACCATTAGTCAAAGAAGCAAATAAGGGAGAGAGTTGTGTTTAAGGTGAATGTTGTCTCTAACGCCAGATACTTCTAGGTGGACATCGGCTTCTCAGAAATATTCTCTCTAGCATAATGTTCCCATTACATATTTCACAGAGGAAACACTAGCAAACAAGTATCATTTGAACTTCAGTTCATGCATCTCAAATGTAAATACAATATCTATCAAGTCATCCATAACAACCTAAGCACTAGCCTCTGTTATCAAATTTATATAAGATACACTATCATTCTTAGCATCATGTAAAAAAGTAATTTTTCATATTAGAAGTTTGAACAAGTGGATCCATGCCACCAGGACTACAATGTTCCAGTTCTGGTTTTAGAAGTCTCATATCACTGCATTACTGAATATTATTTTTTAATTATTTTTGTATTACTGTACAAATAAACATATTTCTGATTATACTTAATAGCCAAGGAATTGAAAAGTGGAGTTATACTGAAGTTTAACCTTTTTGAGTAGCAAATCTCTCTACTTTTATACACATTACAATGACACATAACATTGAGCCTGTTTTCCTTCCAAAGCACAAGGATGATCTTTTTGTAGACAACAAACATGCATTTGTGGCTTCATTTGCATAGAAGTTGAAATTGAATGATGTATTTATAAGTCACTCATATGCACTGTAACTTTCCTTGTGTCTGTTGACCACTGTGTTTCGAACCCTAGTTTTACTTCCATTTGGATAAATACTCTTCTACATAACATGTAGAAAGGAGGGGTAATACTACACCTCCCCTTTGTATGTAGTGAACAGCTCCAAGTCTACTGAAGGGGTTTAGTGGAGTAAAAAGAAATCAGCTAACCCACATGTATTTGAATTGTTCTGCATTTAAAATATTGACACACAAATGTCTGAGGGCTCTACTTTGTACAGTGTTGCTAAGACGTTGTATTATGTACCCTGGGACAAGACAGTCAAACAACCCTAGGTTTGGCTGCTCACATATAGTATTATTTCCCTGTTATGACAATCCACAAATAACCTCAATTTACTCTATATCAATCCTTCTGAACATTTCGTAGGTGAATACATGGAAAAACATTTGTATGGGCCCTCAATTGGATCAGCAGTGAAACACATACATTGAAGGGCAGTTTCACATTATAACCAATAATAAAATACATTTTTTGGAGTTTTTTTCTTGCTTACAAATATTATCAGCTATGGTTTACAAAGTTATTCTTACTTTTTTTACTGCATGAAGCCACAAGATCTCAGTCACCCTTAACTGTGTTGGCCACCATGCCTAAGGAAAGAAGATAAGAATCCTACAGTGGCAGCAGCTCTCCTGCCAATGAGGATGATGTTACAGACCAGCATAGCCTATCAGGCATCTATGGCCAATGACCTACACTTTTACCACTCCCTCGTGACTCAAGATCTAAGTCCTGCCCTGTAACGCACATCATTGCCCCCACAAATCGCCTGTGACCGCACAGCAACAACTGTGGCATCTCCTTCCTGGTTCCTATTACATGAATTCTGCTGTGAAGCCAGGAGCTAATAGACCTGTAGCCACCCCCTCTTGGCCCCAGGGTGGTTTGTAAATGCCTGCGGTAGGACCTGCTGTGTAGAGGGAGACTCAAGACCTTACCAACAACGCCAACAGTTTGAGTAGAGACCTGATGGGTGCAGCTACACGGCAGAAGGAAGAGCTTGGACCAGGTTATTGAACTTCTAAGGGCCCAGAACGATTTCAGAAGAGCCAAAAATGATTTTCAGAGGACCCAATATGATCTTCTGGAGTCTCATGCAGGTGTCTACATTTTACATTCTGAGGTGCTGCAGGATGGCTTCAGAGCATTGTCTCATTAAGCAGCCACTTTCTGTGGTCAAACACCATCTGCTGCAAGCTCAGCCCCAGAAACATCTACAGCTTGCAGCTTCATCGATAGTGGACACTGTTGCACACAGAGCCACCTGTCTCAACTCGCCAGTATTGAGACTCAGGCTGTTTCAGTGGCCTTTAGAAGAGGCATTATCTGATCTGGGTTTGGACAACACTCAAGAAGTCTCCATCAAAAGACCAAAAATCCTAAAGGTCCTAATGAGACCATCTAGCAGGGCTAATAGATTTATGCAACAGGAAAGCATGAAATGATGTGGCAGGGATCACTAAGGCCCTCATTATGATATTGGCGGTGACTGTTAAAGTGGTGGTAATACCGCCAACAGGCTGGCGGTAATTACCACCAAATTATGACCATGATGGTGATAACTCCCCTAGACAGCCAATGTACCACACCATCTGCCAGGGCGTTAACACCACGCACCACGGAGGTAGCCATCAACAGCCAGGAGGAAGACAAGGTACCGCCCACCATATTATGACACTGCAAACCGCCATGATTTCCGGGGCGGTACCAACGCCATCAAAAGCCTGGCGGAAACACATCACAGAAGACCAAAGACTCACCAACAGAGACACAGAGAAGAGCAACACCACCATGGAACTAGAACTGCAAGTCTTCCCGATGCTCTTCTACGCCATGCTCCAACTGGAACACCAATGTTGATGAAGACGAAGACGGTGAGTACAGCTGCCTAGCACACAAGGGAGGGAGGGAGGAAAAGGAGAGTGACACACACACACACCCATGCAAAACACACACCACACACACACCATACACACAACCTGCTGCAGATGTAAACCAATGGCACACAACACACAGCATAATAATACCAGGACTACAGGTCGGCAGTACTGACATTGTAATAGCAAGGCAACACCCACCATATGAACCAATGTTAGAACAAAGATACATGAACAATTGTCCAGAAAGGGCCAACGCCCAGTCCAAAGTCCAGAAGGCCCACATTGCCACAGGGCACAGTACAAGCCCCAACTTGATCCTGACTAACTCTGCACAGCACTGTGCAGGGGCAACATCTCGGAAGTGGATAGTCTACTGGACAGCCTCTGCTGGAGGTGAGGGCTGCTGTGTCCCAGCTGGAGGTGAGGGCTTCTTGCCTGTCATTGGTGGTTGAGTGGGAACCTTTTTTGACATTGGTGGTTGAGTGGAAACCTCTTCTGTCATTGGTGGTTGAGTGGGAACCTTTTCTGACATTGGTGGTTGTGTGGGAACCTTTTCTGACATTGATTTTTGAGTGAGAACCTCTTCTGTCATTGGTGGTTGAGTGGGAACCTTTTCTGACATTGGTGGTTGAATAGGAACCTCTTCTGTCATTGGTGGTTGAGTGGGAACCTGTTCTGACATTGGTGGTGGAGTGGGATACTTCACTATCCTGGCTGGTGGAGTGGGATCCTTCCCTTTCCTGGCTGGTGGAGTGGGCTCCTTCACTGTCGTGCCTCAGGACTAGGAGGCTCCTTCACTGTCCCCGTGGACTGTTTGGCTGAGGTGCTGGGCTGGGTCGTTGGGACCCTGCTCTTACAGGCAGGGAGGGAGGGAAGAGGTCAAGTTGGGCATGGAAAAGCTTCTTAGGGACAGTGGGGCGGGATGAGGGAGGAAGGCTGGGAGTGGAGGTTAAGGGAGTAGTTGTTGGAGGAGTACGTCTGCTGGACTTGGGTGCAAGTGCATGGGCAGTGTGCTGATGTGAGGCGGTGGCTATTGGGTGTCTGAGAACCTGTGTTTTGTGGCCTTTAGAAAGGGGGGGACAGACAGGGTGGGAGAGGAAACAGGGACACGTGGATGGATGTTGTGGAGGTGTCTGCTAGTGAGGTGTGTGTGCTGCTTGGTGTGGTGATGCTGGTGGTGGTTGTTGAAGCAGTGCATGCAGGTGTGAGTGTGGACGTGACTGTTAGGCAGGTGGAGGAGAAGGAGGAGGAGGAGGGGGAGACACTGGAGGCAGTGGATGTGGATGTGTGTGCAACTGTCTGTTGTTTGTGTGAGTGATTGTTGACTGAAGTGTGGTGCCTGTGTTTGACTGTGCCACTCTTGTGTGATGTCTTGTGTGCATGCTCATCTGTATATGTGCATGAGATGGGTTGGAGTTGAGGAGAATGGGACTGGGAAGTGGTAGTTGGAGGGGGGACAGTTGGAACAGGGACAATGGCTGCCATCAGAGAGGAGGCCAGAACCTGAATCGATCTCTGTTGGGCTGCCAATCCACCGTGGTTGCCCTCCAGGAATGCATTGCATTGCTGCATCTGGGATGCCAGCCCTGGATCGTATTCACAATGGTTGACTGCCCTACAGAGATGGATCTCAGGAGGTCAATAGCCTCCTCACTCAGGGCAGCAGGGCTCACTGGGGCAGGGCCTGAGGTGCCTGGGGCGAAGGAAATGCCCACCCTCCTGGGTGAGTGCACACGGGCAACTCTCTGAGGGGCTATTGGGAGGGCGGTGCTGATGCGGGGGTGGCGGCTGTACCTGTAGCTGCGGTGGTCACAGAGGTGACCACCACCACCAGGGAGCTTCTATCAGAGGAGGTATCTGAGTCAGTGTTGTCACCTCCTGTCTCTACCGTGGTGCTTCCCTCGCCCTCTGTCCCACTGGTTCCCTTGGCGTTGGTGGACTCTGCCTCCTGGGTCCAGTGGGATAGAGCTCCCTCTGTCGCCGGTGCCCCTGTTCCTTCACCAGATGATGCTAATGTACACATGAACAGGATAACAGAAGGAGAAAGGGGGGAGGGAGAGAAAGGGAACACTGGGCCAATTACAGCACCAACACCACAGATGGCATACACAGCACCATCACACACAGGGATCACGATTGAGCACTATACATTGCACTGGCATTGAATTGGTTAGATGCCACAGCAAGATGAAGGCCAAACACTCCAACTGCACACCTCCTGGTACACACAACGCCCTGACTGGCATGGAATGCAAATGAGCTAGGTTACCTGCATTTGCCATACACCCATTGCCCTTGAGATGGATCACGCTGCAATGTCTGTCCTGGCACTAAGGGGCACCCACTAACTCACAACCATCACCCGGATCCCATGCACCTACCAATTATTGTAGTAATGCCCACTGTACTCACCTCATTGAGGCTGGTGTGATGCTCTCAAGTGGCCATCCAGCTCTGGGTAGGTCACCGCCAGTATGCAGGCCATCAGAGGGTCAGGTTCCGATGGGCACCCCTTCCTCGTTGGGAGGCCATCCCCAGCTGGACCTCCGCGGTCTTCCATGCCCAGCATCTCAGGTCCTCCCACCGTTTCCTGCAGTGGGTGCTCCACCTTCTGTAGACCCCTAGGGTCCTCAGGTCCTTGGCAATGGCATGCCACAATCCCTTTTTTTGATGGGCGCTGACCTGCAGAGGGAATATAGACAGGAGGACAGCATTACATATGCAATCCAGCCTGTCACACATATGGCCCCCAAATCCTGTTTCCAAATCCATTAGCACACACATCACCCAGCACACACTATGTACACTACCACCAAACATACCACCCCACATATGACATGATGCCTGCACACACATCTTCATGCAACCCTCCCACATGCATTGTGCCCAAGGTGTACTCACCTGTTGGTCTGGAGTCAAATACAGCTGTCCATACTGGGGCAGGACCCCATCCACCAAGTGCTGCAACTCCATTGAAGTGAAAGCAGGGGCCCTTTCCCCAGTCACAGGGGCCATGGCATGTTCCAGACACAGGTCACAGCAGCACATGCAGTGTAGGTATTGTCCTGCATAAATTCAGGAATCAAGTGAGGTTATAGACAGAAAATGGCAGTCACGCCCATGCTGATCCCCATTGGCCACTGTACTCTATAGAGCCCCATATTAGCAAATGAAGAATTGCACGATGGTGCAAGACTGCCTTCCGCCATGACGCCCAACGTAGGCGGAGTTACCTCACTTCCACCTGTCCCTAGATACAGGACAGGAGGTAGCCATTTCATAGTGCTGGACTACATACAGATCTTCCATAACTGTGTCATTTATGAAAATTGCACATACATTGCCATTCCCACAGGCCCATCACATTAATGCTGTATGCACAGTGAGGTGGTGGTTCCATTGTTCAAATTGTGACAGCCTACTCACTCTTGTGTCCCTTAGATACCTACCACTGTGGATAAATAGGAGGAGAGATAAAACCCAGTGTACAGACCGTTTGTGGACTTGGCTACACTGGAGGACAGACACATTATACTCACCTATAGACTGGACAGGGCCACAATCACAGAGCTGTGTGCCAAATTGGAGACTGACCTGATATCAGCTATCCGTCATCCCACTTGGATCCTCCCTCTTGCGCAGGTTCTGTCAGTGCTCCATTTCCTGGCAACTGGTTCTTTCCAAGTGACAGTGGGCTTGGCAGTAGGAATCTCACAGCCAATGTTCTCAATCGTGCTTGCAAGGGTATTGTCTGCCTTGGTGAAACACACGTGCAGCTACATTTCTTTCACGCAGGTGGAAGATTTGCCCACTGTGAAAGCAGGATTCTATGCAATGGGACACACTCCCAATATTATCGGGGCAATTAATGGTACACATATTGCGGTTGTCCCCCCTCGCCAGAATGAACAGGTGTTTAGGAATTGGAAGAGTTTCCACTCACTCAATGTGCAAATGGTGTGCCTGGTGGACCAGTACATCTCCCACATCACTGCCAAGTATTCTGGGTCAGTGCATGATGCCTTCGTTCTGAGGAATAGCAGCATCCCAAATGTGATTGCCTAACTACAGAGGCACAGGGTGTGGCTAATAGGTGAGCCAGAGTCCCATCCACACTATGTCAGTGTATGCCTTCAAGTCTTATCCCCATAGCATTGTTTGAGGCTAAATTGTGTCCCTCAATACTTCTGGGTGACTCTGGCTACCCAAACCTATTGATTGCTCCTGACCCCTGCGACGAATGCTATAACAGGGGCTGAGAACTGTTATAATGATGCACATGGGCGAACTAGGTTAATAATCAAGAGGACCTTTGGTCTCCTCATCTGCATCTGACAGGTGGATCCCTGTGCTACTTACCCGAGAAGGTCTGCCAGGTAGTAGTGGCATGCAGCATGTTGCACAACCTGGCCCTCAGACGACATGTGCCTTTTCTGCAGGATGAGGGGACAGGATATGACCCTGTGGCAGCAGTGGACCCTGAGGACAGTGAGGATGAGGAGGCAGAGGATGAGGAAGAGGACAACAGAACATCAGTTATACAACAATACTTCCAATGACACACAGGTGAGACAGTGGAACTGACCATTACTCTGACTATTGATGTTTTCTGTGTGGCTGTATCATGAAGGCATTCACTTCCTTTGCATCTCGACTTACTGTCACCTATGGCTTGTCATTTTACAGATGTTGGTGATATGACAGCAGTGTCCTGATGTGTTTACTGCAGACAGCTACAGGTCATTATTTCTGTGGTATCACAGTGTACAGATCATTTGCACTAGATGTGAATGTTCCCATAAATGCAGATTTTCAACACAGAAAACGGTCACTCAAGTTGTGTTCAAGGGTGTTTATTGTTGTGCAAATAATTGACTGACAAGTGCAATAGAAAGGGGTGATGGTAGAGGAAAGTCCAAGGTATTGTTCCAGTATGTTTGTAGGACAGGTCCAGTGTCCAAGGGACCATAGGAAGGGGAGCAAAAGCAGTTCAAAGTGGCCAAGGTGACAGGGTGGTACACAAGGATGACAATCAGAAGAGTCTCATTTCCTTGCGGTGGTCTTGGTCTTGGCAAGTGCCTCTGGCTTCTGTCTGGGTCACAGAGAACGTTTGCGGTGTGGTTAACCTTCTGCAGGAGGAGGGGTGCTGGTGGCCTGTGGGTCCTGTGGCGGGGCCTCCTGCCCACTAGCTGCAGCGGAAGTGGAGAGCTGGTCAATTGACTTGCTAGTAGTAGGGGCCCACTGGTGTGCTGTTGATTCACTCAGGATGTTGGCCATGTCTGCTAGCACCACTGCTATGGAGATCATGGCGGTGTTGATAGGCTGCAAGTCCTTCCTGATCTCCAGATGGTGCTCCTCCTGCAACCGCTTGTTCTCCTGCATGTTGTTAAGAATCTGGCCCATTGTGTCCTGGGATTGTTGGTAGGCCCTCAGGATCTTGGTGAGGGCCTCCCAGAGAGTCGGTTCCCTGGGCCTGTCCTCCGACTGATGCACAGCAGTCCTCCCAGTGCCCCTGTTCCCCTGTGCCTCTGTCCCCTGAACTGTGTGCCCACTGACCCCAGGTCCCTGATTTTCTTGGGGTCCCTGTACAGGTGGGCACACTGCTGATTGATATGTCCTGGGGACTGAGGTGTGGCAAAGCTGGGTGAGTGCTGTGGTGTTGGATACTGATGGGGAGGCTCTGTGGTTGACTGGGAGTGAGCTGGGATGACCGACTGACCAGTGGTCCCCGGTGGGTCAGGTAGTTCATCCAGATCCAGAAGTCCTGAGTTACTGTCATCACTGGAGGCATCTTCTGTTGGGGGACTGGTTTGCTGTGGCGCCTCCTCTCCGCTGACATTGGCTAGGGCACCTATGGGGATGTAAGGGATGTATTATGCTTCATGTCAGTGACATATTGTACATCCCTATCTTCCCCTCTATCATTGCTGTTGCCCTTCCACCTTTGTTTATGTATGTGATTTATTGTGTGATTGGTAGTTCTCCATTCTGTGCATGCTTTTGTGATGGGTGTCCATGCAGGGCTGGGACGGCTGTCCATGCATTGGTAAAGCATGCAGCGCTTGGCATTGGGGTTAGTCATATGTGTAGGTGCAGTGTGTGGGATGGAGTGGAGTGATGGAAGTGAGGGTGAGGGGTTGAGATGGCATGCATGTATGGAGGTTGATAAGTAGTAAATGTTGATTCACCAGTGTCTAGTCCTCCAGCAACTCCAGTGATTTCCTCAGGATGCAGTAATGCCAAGACTTGCTCCTCCCATGCTGTGAGCTGTGGGGGAAGAGGTGGAGGTCCACCGTCAGTTCTCTGCATGGTGAGCTGGTGCCATGCTGCCACGGAACATACCTTCCCGCATAGGTTGTTCCACCTCTTCCTGATGTCGTCCCTTGGATGCTGTCCCACGGCATTCACCCTGTCCCCCATAGCTCCATCTTCCACCCAATGGATATTTGCTGTACTTGTGCTCCAAACAGCTGCAGCTCTACCCTGACTATTTCCTCCACCATGACCCGCAAATCCTCATCTGTGAAATGGGGGTGCCTTTGTGGGGACACGGGTGTTGTGTGGTATGTGTAAGTGTGTGGGTGTTGGGTACTGTGGTTGGGTGTGTGAAGTGTGGTGCGTGAGGGATGTATGGATGTATGTGGTGTGTGTGTCTAGTTGTCGCAGTGGTCTTAGTGTCAGTCTGGTTGCAATAATTGGTATTCGTAAAGGGTTGTGGGTAATGTGGGTTTGTGTTTTATAGTGCTGTGGGTGTGTGTGGTGTGTGTAAGAGTGTCAGGTGTGTGTTTTTGGTATTGGCCAATGTTGTGTAGTTTAGTATATGGGTGTCCATTCTGAGCGCGCCGGTGTGTACTGCCAATGGTTTAGCTCCATTGAATGTCCACATGGTGATTTGTGGGTCATAATGTGGTAGGCGTTGTTTAGTTGTCGTAACGGTATGGGTGTTGGTACTGCCACTTTAGCACTGACCTTTGGGCTGGCAGATTTGTGTATGTGGCAGTCTTCTGTTGGATTGGTGTGTGTGGGTGTGTGTGTTATAATTTGGCGAGCGAATGTTCGCCTCCACAGCGGTATGTTGGCAGCTTTTCACCGCAGCGGTAAGCTGGATTTAAAGCCAATATCATCATGAGGGCCTCAATTATGTGGCAAGAAAAAGCTAATTCTTATTGTAATGCAGCCGATTTTGTGACTGTATTACATCATTATTTAGCCTTTTTGTACACATTACCACTGGCTGGGCAAGGATTCCAAGTCATTAGTAACAGTTTAACATTCAAATGATACAATAAGATGACCTATCAATGTTTGTGAAGGGCCTGCAACAGCACAGCAACATGTGCTACAGCGGTTTTAGTAACTTTAAATGTTTGATCTACAAACAATATGCTCTTTTGTCCAAAACCTCGTTTTTATCAATCAATGGATTATGTGGCAAATGTGGCAATGCCGTATTTGTGTAGAAAATTGTACTGCCTTGGAGTCATATATTTCCAATGGACCTGCCATCTGGACTACTCATCTTATCTGCCTTATGTTCATGAATTTCATGAATTTCCAATTCACTCTCGCATTGTTGCCTGGAAAAGGACTCCAAGCAAATGATGGTTCCTCTTCCATTCTTTAGCCATCATACGTCAACTGATTTTCAGAAAATATGAAATTTCACTTTGTGTTCTAGCTTATAAATTGATAAATGAAGAATACATTGTACTTTGACACACACAACTTGAGAAGTTTAACTATTTCCTAAAATATAGCAGATACAAAAAATATGCATTTCATCTTAACATCATAAAGTACTGTCTTATTTGTAAATGCAATTGTATCTATAGCAGTTTGTTACATTTTCAGTTTAATAATAAACTTTTTTAACACCCTAAAGCTATGCACAAGAGAAGAATATGTCCATAAAGTGAACAAGCACTTGCCTACATACAAACCATGCACAAAAGACACAGTAGTAGAAAGTACAGAATCCCAAAAATAAGTTTTAGACATAACAAAAAATAAAGCATTATACATAATGAATTCTCCTATTGTGAAGATAAACAGCCAGTGCTACTTTTTGTTAGCAACTATTCCTTCAAATATATTAGCACAAAGATGAGAGTCTCTAACCACACATTACACTGTCCTCATGTTTTACACAGATATTATGCTCAGAAACAATAGTCAACTGCACCAACTTTATACACCTATGTTCCAGGTGAGCATAGATGTCTGATTTCTAGACTCTGGCCCTCATTACGAGGCTGACTGTCATTGGACTGCCAGCCTCGCTGTGGCGGTCTTACGTCCGCGGACCCAGCAGTAAGGACCGCCACATCACGAGTTGTGGGGCTTGGCAGACACCAAGCCTCCACAACCCCACCTGTCCTGCCGGTGCGGTCGCACCAACGCGGCCAGTGGTGTGCACCTCCAACCCGGTGGCAGGCCTCAGCCTGCCAGCTGGATTACAAGGTTGCAGACTGCCAGGCTTTCCGTGGCATTCACCCCACCATGAAAACCTTTGCGGTCACGCACCCGGCGACAGGAATCCCCATTGCTGTCGCCGGCACACACACATGCACACATGTCCCCACACATGCACACCCCCCACTAGTCCACACTCTCACAAACACCCCCCACTCTTTCACGCACCATGCATTCACATACACACCCCTCAGCATATGCATACATCCACACAGACACCCCCACTCACTTGCAAACATGCAGACACACACCACTACTCACTCGCAACCATGTACTCGAACACACCCATACATGCGCACACACACATTCACATTCACTGGCATGCATGCATGCATTTACCACCCCGTCCCCCTCTGGAGGACTCTGCCAAGCTGTACCATGGCTTGTAATACATCGGGCAGAGTCTTACTGCCGTTGCGGTGTTGGCGATGCAAGCACGTCTTCGGAGTCGAACTGCTACCCAGAAATGAGCGGAAGTCCTCTAAAGACTCCTAATATGGCGGGCAACAGACCGCCAACACTAGTGGTCTGTTGCCTGCAGCGGCTTTGGTGGTCTTTCTAAAAGACCGCTGAAGTCATAATGAGGCCCTCTGTGTATGATTTCTAGACTCTGATCTGGAATCTGTATATGAAAATTCTCTTTTTGTTGAGGGGGTGTGAGAATCTCTTTTTAAGCAACAACCAAAATACCTGTAAGGGTGAGCCAAAAAAAGTCATTAAATTAACCTTTGCTTAACCCTCTTGTATCTTGTTACAAAGGCAGTGAGGCCCAACTTAGAGGCAATGTGAAAGTGTTTATGTAGCACACAAACAGTAATAAAGTGAACACAAATCACAAGATAAGCCCCACACCAATTTAGAAGAATTGAGTAAAATGTAATAAATAATTTGGCACCAAAATGAAATTTATCCAATCACTAGAACAGGAGCTATGAACGTTTAAAGTCTATGGGGAAGAGTAGCACCTAAAAGATGAAAGCACCAATCCTGGGCCTCTAGTAACGTGAGACTGGGACAAAGTCAAAAGTTATGCCCAACAGTGATAGAGTGTAGTTTAGATATAAAAGGCGGTTTGAGCCCTGTCTCTGCATACCTTCAGACTTAGAAGAAATATCAAAGAAGAGTTCTTGAGAAGGTAAAGTTCAACAGGGCAAGGCAGCCTTTGGGGTTGGATAAGAAGGTGTCATTGTTGGGGAGCTTTTAGACAAAGTCGCAGTGAAGATTTCTATGTTCGTACTTTGTCACTTTTCTGGAAGTTGAAAATCTCCCACGGGACTTGCTTCTGCAGAGAAGAATGCAGCGGGATCTACCGCAAAGTCAGGCTGAAAGCAGAATGCGCCTTGGCCTGTTAACCAAGCATGTAGGTCCCGGTTTGATGGATCTTTGGCCACTTCTTTGTAGAATTTTTTGTAAGTACCATGTTTCAGTTTTAAATTGTTTGGTTACCTTTATCACCACTTTCAAGGGTCCAGGACTAGTGGGGAACTATTTAGAGGACAAGGCTCACTTCAGGCTGGTATAGCAAAACAAAAGGATGAAACAAACAAAAGTGCTGAACAATGCAAACACTCACCCCCAGTCACAGATCTGGGTTTAATCCATCGTTCTTTTGCTCACCATGTCACCTCAATTTGGACCCAGCCATATGCAAATCAGTCTTGACCCTGTTCCTCATGGGAACAGTCCAGCCCGAACTGCCAAGACAGGTCCTCTCTGGAACAGAAACAAGCATCCTAGGACCCGTTTCAGGGTTTCACCCTTCATCAGCCAGGCTAGCTTGAATCCAGTGGCACAGTGAGCAAGGGACCCACGTCTGGGCATACCCTTCCCACTTAGGGCAACTTTAGCAAAACAAAATGATGATGGACGGAGTACTGAACAATGCAAACACTCACCCCCAGTCACAGATCTGGGTTTAATCCATCGTTCTTTTGCTCACCATGCCACCCCAGTTTGGACCCAGTCATATGCAAATCAGTCTTGACCCTGTTCCTCATGGGAACAGTCCAGCCTGAACTGCCAAACCAGGTCCTCCCTGGACCGGAAACAAGCATCTTGGGACCGGTTTCAGGGTTTCACCCTTCATCAGCCAGGCTAGCTTGAATCCAGTGGCACAGTGAGCAAGGGACCCACGTCTGGGCATACCCTTCCCACTTAGGGCAACTATGGAAAACAAAAGTATGATGGACGGAGTTTCCACGTTGTTCGGGTTTCAGCAGGCATCACTCTCATCTACACTGTTCAAGCTAATTAACCCTTTGCGTCACAATGTCTTCCGCACTTTTCCCTATGCTGATCACTCCACCCCTTAGATGAGCGCGATGCATGCGAAACAAAAATCATTTATTTTGAAGTTTCGCTAACTAGGTTGCTACAAATACTTGTTCGCGTTATTCTAAGCGGCTGCATCTTGTGCGTACATATAGTCTACATAGTATAGTCATTAGCGTAACACAAACAATCAATAACCAAATTAGCGGATGTAACACTATATTTAGCGTCTTCGTAGCTCCTGGTGCCCAGCCTAAGAAGATGTCATACCAATGGTGCTCAGTTACTTGCTGGATGTGTGAAGCAGTGTGCATAAGCTGCTTGGCGTCTATGGTAATTTTTATGGTGGTATCCTTGGTATATTTAGCTGCCATGTCAAATTTAGCCAATGTAACTTGTGCATAGCGCCTGATTGCCTCTTGTCTAGGTAGCTTAACAACAAGCAGGATGTTCCATTCTAACTGTGCTTGCATTTGCGTCTGTGATGTGGTTGTGGTGAACTTGGTCAGTATAAGATATGAGTGCTTATGTCAATAATGCTGGTAATATTGCACATACACATTACTTGCTCTCCAGTGGTTTGTACAAATCTGTTACAGTAAGGAATGATTAGTAACGTAACATATACTCTCTATCCCTATCTGATATAAGTCTGTGCCATTAATAGGATAAGGTAACCATTGACATTCTCCTAGTATCGGGTGAAGGCATGGATCTAGCACCCGTCCATTGTGGTTACATACCCACCCCTTAGACCAATCTGCACATTTAGTGGGATCTACAGTGTGATTTGTTTGATCAATCCACTTTTTGTCAGTGTGAGGTATCCACCATTCTTTACCTATCACTGCGGGGAGTAATATAAAGGGGCACCTTATTTCAGGAGGAAGATCACTTCTTGCTATATCAAAATGAGCATAACACATTTCTCCCTCACGGTGAAACTGTATGGGCTTTACCCATATTTCCTCAGGCAAATGCAATTGTTATCTCCAATATTCACCCTGAAGCTGTACCCATTCCGCTTTGAAGTCTGCATACTGATGATTAACAATGCTTTGCCATAGTATGCACTGGATGCCTTTGGACACTGTTTGTATGTTTTGAAAGTTTTTTCCGAATTGTTCATAAGTGAAATTATGCCATTGCCAATCACGATACAACCCATGCAGAACCTTCCGTACTTTTTGTGAGTGTGTGGGCCCCTATTTAGAAATTACTTTTATGGCCTCTCCTGTACTATATCCTGTAGAAGATAGCTTATTCCTGATGGCTTCAATATCAAAAGAATTCAGGGCTCCCTACCCCGATTCCGGTGGCCCCGGCTATCAAGGATCCTAGATCTCTTATAATGCGAAACTTCAGCAAGGGCCATAACTGTGGTTTCCATGGTGCGCATAATGGATTATACTTTAAGACATTTCCTTTGAAATATTTCTCTGTAACACAATACGGTTAATTATGCTTGCATGCAGAGCTTGCTTACATCCTATTCTATATCGAACTATGGAAACGTTGCCTATATTGCTAACCATGCGTCTTTCGGCTACATAAAACATGAAGGCTGGTGGTTTAGAATATCTAGCTCCTTTGGTTCCATTGTTCATTGTAACAAACACCATATGTCCTGGTAAAATACTTTGTTTGTCAGAACAATCATAAGGTGTGCACGGATATGCATGTGCTGGTGTAAAAGGTACAATGGTATCACAATATTTACATTTCATGTTTAACATATAATTCAAAGCCTGTACTGTTGCTGGCGTTCCATGCAACTCGTTCAGTCCATTGGCATGTCGGATTTGCTGTCCAGTTACCTTCCAGGTCACAGCCTTGGCAGCCATCCACTTGCCTCCAGGTACCTTCACGTTGCAAAGCGAACCATTTCCCTGGTCATCAGTTACGTTAGCGGCTTGAGGTGCACAAGTGACATGAAGGTCCATAACGACATTATCTGCTACATTCGATCGAACCCAAACACCTTTTCCGGTTGTAATTATGACCGCAAACAGTAACCACGTCATCGACTCAGATGTCATCATTTACGACCGTGGGGTAAGTCTCACTGCAGGTACAAACACAGGTACATTAGAGGTCTTTAAAAGTACCTAATACGTACTCCCCACCCCTTGACTCAATATCTCTCCTGCCTCTGACTTTTTCCTTGGATGGTGCACCCATACTTTTCTTCCTGTGCTTCCAAATCCCCCCTCAAATCTCTGGGTGTTATCGGGGGGGGGGGCAGATCTTTCTTCAAGTGTGGGGGGTGTACGCTTGTTCACAAATCAATTGAGCAAGTCCGTCATGTGCTTGATGTGATACAGCAGCATCTCCTTGGTTCAATAATACTTCTTTAACCTCTCATCTATAATCTGGGTCTATGACTCTCCCTAGCACCAACACTCCCTTGATGGCTAGGCTGGATCGAGGGGCAATTCTACCATATGTTCCAGGTGGTACTCTTACTCCTATTCCTAGGGGAACAGTTTTCACCTGTCCTAGGGGTATTTCTCCATCCTCTGGAGCAAACAGGTCCAGTCCTATACTGCCAGAAGTAGCCTGCAAAGGTAATCGAGCTTGAGGGTTTGTTTTCCAGACAATCATTGTATGGGTGGTTTCTTTATCATGCCCTGTCATCCGAATGAAAGGAGTCTGCTGCTCAACTGGTCTATTGCTCAATTCAAACAAGGCTTTGTCTAAATTGCTACTCCATCCTTTAGAGTCTGATGTGTTGATAGCTTTTTTAGCGGTTCTTTCAACAATCCGTTATATCTCTCAATCATGCCTGCAGCTTGTGGATAATAACTAAGGTGCAAAATCCACCGAATTCACTGTTCCTGCACACAGTCCTGCACTGTTTTCCCTGAAAAGTGTGTGCCCCTATCTGTTTGGATCTCATCAGGTGCCCCATAATGTTATATCAGGTAGTTTAGCCCGCGCAAAGTGGACTTTTGGTCTGCAGACTTACAGGGCATATCCAACATAAGGCCAGAGTAGGTGTCCACCATAGTCAATACGTAGCTTTTTCCTCCTTTTTTTGGTAGCGGCCCTATATATTCCAATTGCCACACCGTAGCAGCTGCAGTTCCTCTTCTGATATGGCCGCTAGACTTTTTTTGCAGGGGCATTTGTCTAATCTGGTTGAATGTGGGGCACTCCTTTACTGCTTGTTGCACTTCTTCTTTAGTAACTGGAATCTGTCGTTGCTGTGCCCATGCATAAGTGCCATTTTCTCCTAGATGTCCGGATGTTGCATGGGCCCAGTTTGCTAAAGCAGCTTCAGCTTCCTCAATGATGACCACTGTTCGTGTTTTGGCCATCTGATCTGCGGTGTTGTTGAATAGAGATGCAAGTGAGGTGTCCGATGGGCAATGGGCATCCACATGTCCCACATAGATTTGACATTTTTGCCCTTTCACCCACATCTCTTCCCATAGCTGCTCGCCTCCCCAAATGGGGGTGCCTTATGAGCCCATATGGGCTTCAGCATTTCTTTTGCCACCCATAGGGAGCTCAGACAAACCCTTACACAGGACTGCCACTGCAGCCTGTGTGAAATAGAGCACACATTATTTCACAGCATTTTCACTGCACTTAAGTAACTTATAAGTCACCTATATGTTTAACCTTCACTTGCTGATGGTTAGTGCAAAGTAACGAAGTGTGAGGGCACCCTTGCACTAGCCAAGGTGCCACCACATAGTTCAGGGCAATTTCCCCGGACTTTTTGAGTGCGGAGATGCCATTACACATGTGAACTACATATAGGTCAATACCTATGTGTAGCTTCACAATAGTAACTCAAAATATGGCAATGTAACATGTCTAAGATCATGGAACTGTCCCCCCATGCAAAAATCTGGTATTGGGGTGCCAATCCCATGCATCCCTGGGGCTCCAGCATGGACCTCGGGTACTGTCAAACCAGCTCTCTGGGGTTTTCACTGCAGCTACCGCTGCTGCCAACCCACAGACAGGCTTCTGCCCTCCTGGGTTCTGGGCAGCACAGTCCCAGGAAGGCAGAACAAAGGATTTCCTCTGAGAGCAGGGTGTTACACCCTCTCCCTTTGGAAATAGGTGTTACAGGCTGGGGAAGGTTCGCCTCCCCAGCCTCTGAAAATGCTTTGAAGGGCACAGATTGTGCCCTCCTTGCATAAACCAGTCTACACCAGTTCAGGGACCCCTTCTCCCCTGCTCTGGTGGGAAACTGGACAAAGGAAAGGGGAGTGACCACTCCCCTGTTCCATCACCACCCCTGGGGTGGTGCCCAAAGCTCTTCCAGTGTGTCCCAGACTTTAGCCATCTTGCCTTGCAAGGTGTGGAGGCACTCTGGAGGGTTCTGAGTGGCCAGTGCCAGCAGGGGATGCCAGAGACCCCTCCTGATAGGTCCATACCTGATAAAGTAGCCAATTCCCTTCTCAGGACTATTTAGGGTCTCTCCTGTGGGCTCTCTTCAGATTCTGCTTGCAAGTTTCTTTCTGGAATCCTCTGCAACAACTTCAGACTCTTCTGACCTCTGATCATCCGCAGCCTGCTCCAAGAAACGCTGTAACTGCAACAAAGTGTCTACAAGAGACAGTAACTGCAACAAAGTGTCTACAAGAGACACTTTTCTTCAGCAACTTCAGCTCCAAGTCAACAACTGCAACAGTTTCCAAGGCATGCATGCTCTGGGGACTCCCTGTCTTCATCCTGACTAGAAGAACCGAAGAAATCTCCAGTGGAGTGATGGAGTCACTCCCCTGCTCCAAGCAGGCACCTTCCAAGGCAACAACCAGTACCCTGGAACTCCTCTCACGGCGATGAGTTTGCTCCTAAGGACACAGAGGGCGGACATCATCAACATAGACTGTCCTGAGGTCCGGCTGATGCAATTTGGAGGAGGTAAGACCTTGCCTTCCCCATGAACGATGGTACCCTTTTGTATTGTGTCTTCTTCGCCTCCTGAGGCCTCTGTGCACTCTTTGCAAAATTCCTTCATGCACAGCCTGGCCCAGATCCCCAGCACTCCACTCTGTGACACTCAACTCACTGAGTTGTTCTCCGGTGGTGTCTTATCCAGATGACTGATTGACACCTGATCTGTTCGATATAAGTCAATAAGGACGCTCAATGAAGGACCACACGCCAATTATGAACACATTTTAGCTTTACTAGAGTTTCAGGTGAATGCATGCATTTGGCACATCAACGAAATAGAATGAAAATAGCAATAAAGGGCATCAATTTATATATAAACACACAACAAAGAGCATCTATTTATATATGAGCAAAGAGTTCATTGGCAGATATAAGCTTTGATTAACTGTATACAAAAATGCGTATTTCAATTACTGCAGCAAGCTCACACTACAATGTTCAGGAAGCAAAATATAAACGAGCTGAATACTTCAGATTATAAACACAGTGCAAGCATAATAATCAATCATAATAATAGAGCAGAGAAACAAAGGCCTTTCATCCCTGGGTGAAACTTAACTTAGTCCACGAAATTCTGGGAAGCCCTCTACCGCCCGCTTGGCTTTCTCTCCCCCTCGAGCGTCACGGTCTCTGAACAGCAAAACAGGGAGGCAGCGCTGTGGGCCTGGCGATGGCAGATTTCACAACCCCATCTGCGAGCTTCAATCCCCTCACCCGCACTTCAGTGCTTAAATAACCTGAGGCTTGGATTCTATCCCTTTCTAGCATTTTCTAGCTATGTTATCAGCACGTCTCTCTTGGCTGCTCTGCCATTCCCTGGCCATTGTTTTCATTCCATCTTTTTCCTGTACTCTCGTTCTCAAGGTTGAGACAACCTCCGTCTTTCGCTCCTACACATCCTGTTTCTTACACATGCAGCTGCGAATACATTTATCTATGGAATGTTGGGAAACAAGCTCGAAAACAACATCGTGAACCTTTCCACGTTGTTCAGGTTTCAGCAGGCATCACGCTCATCTACACTGTTCAAGCTAATTAACCCTTTGCATCACAATGTCTTCCGCACCTTTCCCTATACTGATCAGAAGGCCTGGGACATTCTTTTGTTGTGCTGCATCAACTGCATTTTGCATCTCCTTTGAACCTGGATCCTGCGGCTTCTGGGGGTGCTGGCTGGCATCCTGAGGGCTCTCTAAAGTGCTAAGAGCCCCCTCTTCCACTTCACACAGAATTGAGGCCCCCAGGTTCATCCTGGGTCCATCCAGTGCCATTTTCATGACAAATGCACTTTTGTCGCAGCCACGGCTTGTTGGCATCTTCCAACACAAAATTTCATCTGCAACGATCTTCACGCTGTGGGACGTCTTTTGCATCATGCAGAAACCCACTGGCATCTTCCTAGGGTTCATTTCTGCAGTCTTCTACTAACATGGAACACTTCTTTTGCACCCTCCTCTGGGTTGGCAGGGGCTCATGTCCTTCCTGGAACTTCTTTCGACTTCTGGACTTGGTCCCCTTCCTTTCAGGTCTTCAGGTCCCATAATCCAGCAGTTGTTCTTTGCAGACTTGGTTGGCTGCTGCAAAATCCCAAAAACGAGGTGTAGTGTGTCCTAAGGAAACTTGCAGTACTTTACTCCTGCTTTTCTGGGCTCTGGGGTGGGGTAATTTACTTACCTTTACTGTATTCTTACTCTCCCAGTGATTCTGCACGCACTACACTTGTCTAGGGAGGAATTCATGATTCACATTCCACTTTTTTAGTATATGGTTTGTGTTACTCCTGGACCTATTTTCTCCCTTTGCATTCTATAGGATTTCCTACTGTTTGCATTGTGCTATGACTATTTACTTGTCTAATTTTGGTGTCTAGTGTATATATTGTGTATAATACTAACCTCCAGAAGGAGTATTGTCTCTAAGATATTTTTGGTACTGTGTCACCCAAATAAATACCTTTATTTTTGGAAACACTGAGTATTGTCTTTACTTGTGTATAAGTACTGTGTAACTATAAGTGGTATTGCATGAGCTTTACATGTCTCCTAGGTCAGCCTAAGCTGCTCTGCTATAGCTACCTCTATCAGCCTAAGCTGCTAGAACACTACTACATTCACTAACAAGGGATAACTGGACCTGGTGTATGGTTTAAGTACCTAAGGTACCCACTACAAACCAGGCCAGCCTCCTACACCATGTGGCTGGCAGCCATTTGGTGCTTGAAGCCCTTGTTACTTTGCCATAGATGTGCATGTGCTGTTTCTTTGTTTATCATGCCTTCTGGCTCCTTGGTCTTGTTGTTTGACCATGTGACTGGTGACCATTTTGTCCATCCAGCCAATGTCCCTTTGCCATAGAATTGCGTGTGTTCTTTGTTAGCCATGCCTCCCTGCTCCTTGTTATTGTTTTACCATGTGGCTGGCAGCCATTTTGTGCATTTAGCCAGTGTGTCTTTGTCATAGGCTTGCATGGGGTTTTCTTTGTTCCCCATGCCTCCTTGCTCCTTCTCGTTTGTCCATGTGGCGGTGTTGCATGTTTGCCAAAGGCTTGCATGTGTTCTTTGTTTGTCATGCGTCTATGTTACTTGTTGTTGTTTTATCGTGTGACTTTGCCATAGGCTTACATACAAAAATATATTATTGATCATTTGTTTATTTTAATATCATACTTTATTTTATTTCTTTATTTTCTATTCTAATTTTTTATTTTAATTGTCTAATCTATTATTTTTATATAATTTTCTATTTTATTTTTATTTCACTTTTTATTTCTACTTTTTAATTCAATTTTCAATTTTTTTATTTTTCTTTTGCTTTTAATTTCAATTTTGAGCTTTTTAAATTTTTTTAAATTTTGTTTTTATTTGTTTTAATTTTTTTAGTTCATTTTTTAAATTTTGCATTTTTCCTTCATCCATCCAACCATTCACATATAAAACCATTCCTCTATCCATCCATCCATCCATCCATCCATCCACCAAAGGCACAAAGGCCATACTGCAGCATTTGGTTTGTTCAGATGTTTAATAATTCCATTTCCCCCTGAACACCCTATCTGTTGTGCACTTCAGACAAATCACTGCAGCATAATTCTTTTTTAATGAATACTCCAGTTCCCCTGGACCACCTTGCCGCCATACGATTGTTTTAGGAATTATTCTATTTACCCATGCACCTCTCTCTGATTACCACTGGTGTCTCTTTTCAAACAGAAGTAGATAAAGCAAAGAGCTGTATCTGCATGTTGTGCTGACTGAGTTGAAATGAATATTTACAGTGTGGTTTGACTTTACAATGTTTGATTAAATTGGTATTTATTGCATAATTAACCAACCACACCAAGATTGCATTTGTCTGTACTGTTTCAACCTGCAAAATGCCACAGTTCACTAAATACATGTTTTTTTCACTTGGTTGCTTTTACATGCACAAGAGAAGAGATGCCACATCACCTGCAGTACTGCCAAAGAGAAGACCTGTACAGTTAAGCCCTCAGATCTCTCCTGTTTGTGCACCTTAGAACCTCTGCCAACTGAGAGCTTTAAGATGGCCCTAAAGGAACCTTAGAGCAGCTCTCTCACATCTACAGCACCAGCCCAAGGCCATGTCTGTCAGTGAGGCAGCCACTGCAATCATGTGGACAACAACAATCAATTACATTATATTGGATTTGTCCCTTTTACAAAGTAATACCCAATCGTTTCAGAAAACAGAGCAAAGTGGGCATCAGACACTGCCCATTGGCTTGCCTCCAGTCTTGCCACTGGCCTGACAGGTGACACAGGAGCTGCAGAACGTCTTCACTTTTGCTGAGATGTTGGGCCAATAGAAATGGTTGGCCTGCCTATTCCTGGTCTTGTCTTCCCCAAATGTCCTGCCAAAGGGATGTCATGGCTTAAGTGAGGAGGAAGTCCTTGTACTTCGGGGGGACCACCACTCTCCTGGTCTCCCCTGGTTTTGGGTCCCTTGCCTCAGTATAGAGGACTCATCCTCCCTGTAAGTCCTGTGGGATCCGCTCTGTTCTTACCTGGGGGCAGTCTGTCTCAAGTCATCAAGAGTGGGACACTCTATTTGTCCCTGGCACAACGTTTCTCTGGTGGGTTCGCCTGCCCCTCACAATTCTGCCAAGTCAGGCTTTCAAGGCTGGGGTCCATCTCTCAGAGGTCAGATCCTTCCCCTCAGGATTGGATTCCTCCTGCACCTCTGTAGTTCTTTGGGCTGGCAAGCCAGACTGTATACCCTTTCTCTTGCTTCTGAAGGCTTGGCCTATTGTTCCAGGGTCCAATTGTCCAGCATTTCCCTGTTGTACTGCCTATGACCTAGTCACATCACACGTCCATACAGGGAGGTCCAACATCTGTGCATGGAACCTTCTCTCCACCTCTGACCACTCAGATGCTTCAAGATCATTTCCCAGTAGACACTCTACTTGGAGGGCAGGAGCCCCAACTACCTTCTTGGGGCCAGTCACACCTCCCCATTCCAAGCTCACCATAGTCATGGGATGGAGCTTGTTTCTGCTGTCTGCATACGTTACCTGGTGAAATACACCAGGTATGACCTGCTCTGGAGAAACCAGTTTCTCTGTGACCATAGTCACATTGGTTCCTATATCTCTCAGAGACTCTACCTCAGTACCATTGAGTCTAGGTCTATGCCTGTATTTCTCCTTGCTTGGAGCTAAGGCGGCCAGGGCTGCAACATCCACTCCTCCCAAGGACACTAAGGTTACCTCTGTATCCTGATCCCATCCCTGCGCCAATGTCTACCCCCCACCTACACTAGCAATCCCATGGAACTGCCCACCAGTACGGTGACTTCATGGGGCGGACAGCATCTCCTTTTTTGTGTCCTGGTTGGTGACACTCAAAACACTCCCCTACCTTTGTACATTTCTGGGACTTTAGTGCCTTATCAGGGTCATAATGCTTCATGTGATACCCCCTCTTCTTGGAAGTGGCATGACCTGGGGCTCCCGCTCCCTGTGCATATATTGGGGACTCTTGTAAGGACTTTTTGGATTTTTTATCTTCCTTACCCTAGGCTTTTTCCTGGGAAGGACCGTGTCATTCTTTCTTTTGATCACCTCCTGGGGGTTTGTTGGAAACGCTAGTTCAGCTGCTTCCTCAGGTCCCTTGGTTTGGACAACTTAGAGTATACAGATGCTGGTGTAACTTCTCTGAGATTTCCATTCCGTGAGCCCCCGGTCAAGCCCTGGAAGTCTGGAGCTCTGGAGCTTTTCTGGTGGACAAACTTGAAATTCAGGCAGGGACTTGGTTAAAGAAGACCAGCTTGACTCTCGACTTCGGGTCAGTCACTTATGGAGCTTTTTTCCAAAGTTGCTCCAAACTTCTGATTCTTCTTTCAGAAGTCCTTTTTGGGCCCTTGACGTGTCCACAAACTAGATCCGAGGTTCCAGAAGCTCCAACTTTCTCCTTGGAAGCTGGGACTACAGTTCCCAGAATGCACCTGGTCAGAATTCTCAAATGGCCACAGGACGCTGATCAGCTGGGCTCTTCTTGAAGGATTTGATGCAGGGAACTGTGGGCCGCTCCTTTGTACCTGTAGCTTATAGGGAGTCCACTACTGGAGTTGCACAAGCAAGGCAAATTCCTTTTCTTATTAAAGCCCAACGTGTGCAGCTGGTGCAGTCCTTGTGAGTGCAGTGTCCGGGTGCAGGCCAGGGATCCAGCAGGGCAATCCTTCTTCCAATATCTTCTTCCAGCAGGGATCTGAATTCTGGGGCTGCTCCAACATAGTTATCCTTGCTCCTGGGTGTGGGGGAAGCAAGGGATTCCTCCTGTTCAGTGGAGTGCAGGCCACCACCCTCTGGGATGATCACTTCCTGTGAAGTGTGGCAAAAATCAATTGAAGAAAGCAACGTTCTCTAAAAATTCAAGATGGTAAAAGTCCATCCTTAGAGTTTAGATCTGGCTGAGTCCACCTACTGGTGTCTATGTCTCTCTTAACAACCCCCTTCCATGATCTAATCAGTGGGACTCCCATTTGTCTGGGGGAGCAGGAAATGGGGGAGATCCACTTCGTGTTCCAAGTGGCTTTCCCTCCTTTGAAGACCAGTCTGGCTATTCTTCACCTATCCGGCTCTGCCATCTGCTGCAGTAGTTCTCACTCTACAAGATGCTTCCTTGTCTTAGTCCAGGCCACTTCACACTTCATTAACGTACCTGGTTCAGGCTGCCAGAGACTGCCCAATCAGGAAAGGTCATTGAAGGGCTGAATTTGGTAACTTTCAGAAAGAGTTCTAAAACTCTTTCCCCGTAATACTTATATTATATACAACATTGGCAAGTTGTGGATTTATGATAACATTTAATTTGGTACCAAATTTGCTAATTTTAGCTCATGTCTATTGAAAACAAGACTTTATTATTTTAAAATAAACTCTCCCAGTGTTAGCCTATGGAGCTCTATGAGTACAATGGGGAAAATTAATTTGGCTGTTTTTCCCTCACTAGGGCTTATAAAACATCGTTTATAAGGTCCCTTCTTATACTGAACCCAACCCTGGGGTCACCCACGGCAGACCTTAGGGATGACATATTCAAAAATAAGGTAGTTTGAGACTTTGGAAGCACTTTTAATTCAAAGGTCAAATGTGGGATTAATTTTAACTTAAAAGCAGGCAACAAGGCAGTCCTGCATTTACAATGACACAAGGGACCACAGCAGTGCACCCAAAGGTGTTCTATCTACCCTGGGGTCCCTAACCCTACATGCCCCACTATATACTAGAGACTTTTAGGTAGATTGTCAGAGCCAATTAATATTAGGTCTAATTTGCATACACAATTATACACAGAGCACTGGCCCTGGGACTGGTTAGTAGTGCCCAGGGCACAGTCAGAGTCAGTAATCACTGGTATCAGTCAATCAATTTGGGGGTGACCAGGACAAAAAATATGACTTTCCCACAAACATTGAAGTCTTTTTCCACTCAAAATCTTTGGGTTCAATGTCATAACTACATCTGGATAACACATGCTAAGAAGTTACTTTTGGACAAGTGGTTAAGGTCTTAGACAAGTAAACTGTAGCTTGAGGGTTCAACTGTTTGTCTGTGGTCATTTCCCTGGATTTTGGGGGCCGAAATTGGCTGGGGCTGGAGGTCCATGTGGCCCCATTCCTCCTCAAATATAATTTTGAAGGTCAGGCCCCATGGGATGGGGCTATGCGGACCTGAAACCAACTCTCACTGCACATGGTCAAAGGCCATGCGCAGCATGGGTTGGATGGCTGGGGGGGCTTGGCCTCCGGGTCTGGCCACAGGCCAGACCTTGCGGCCAACCCCACCGCACAGCTGTGCGTGGTGCAAGGTTGGATGTCTGTAGGGGGTTGGCCATTAGGGGAAGGCTGAAGGGCTTAGTAATGACAATTACTTTACATAAAAAAAACACAGAAATTCACTGAAATAAACAAAGGTTACAGGGACGTTATAGTTAGGGAATAGAATTTAAAAACAAATTTAAATTCACTTACAGGGACACTCTAGCTAGGCTCTGAATGTACTCATACATAACCTTAGAAATTCACAAGTTATAGTTAGAGTTCAAGTAACTATAACTAATGCTCTAAGGGAAGTATAACTCGCACCCTCACTAGGCACTGCTAATTACCCACGAGATGACAGCACTTATGACATCTTTTATAACATCATTGATAATAGCACTGTAACGTTTCTTGAAAAAAAAAAAAAAAAAAAAAAACTGTGCATGGTGAGGGTGTGGGATATAGTTACCTTATGGCATGAGTTATAGTAACTTGAATGAACCTGTAACCATTGTTTAAGTGCCTATAGCTTTGGTGCCGTTTGATGAATCTTCATGAAATGTCCCAAAATAGGTGTGGCAGAGAAATTTATTGTACATGTGAATTTTTGGGGTGATCCATCAAGTGGGGGCTGAGAAAAAGGGGGGTCAAAAAAAGGATATTTCCCATTAGAAACCTGTGAGAGAACTGAGCTGATTACAGAAGCACCCTCAATTTTGTGTCCCCATTTTGCACTCATTCTGGTGTTTTCCTGAATCTGATGGTGCCCTTGGCACTGTTAAACAGTCCCAAGGCTGTGCTCTGAGTAAAATGATATATGCAAATTAGGGTTATTATAATTGGCTGCACCAACCTACCTATAAGTCCATAATATATGGTAGGGAATGTTGGTTTAGGGACCACAGAATAGGTGGTACACCAATAGGGGCACTGCTGTGGTCCCTAGTATCATTTTAAAGGCAGGCCTGCCTTGCTGGCTACTTTTAGGTTAAAGTTAGCCCCAAATTTGACTTTGGAATTAAAAGTACTTCCAACGTCCCAAGTCATCCTAATTTTACATATAAGCAACCACTAAGGTATGCCTTAAGTGCCTCCAGGGTTGGGTGCATATACCTATAAGCAGGGACTTTATAAAAGTAGTTTCATAAGCACTGGTGAAGGAAAAATAACCAAATTTGTTTTTCCCCAATATAGTGGATGGGCTTCAAAGGATAGCATAGAGAGATTTTATTGCAACATAATCAGGTCTTATTGTCCATAGGAAGGAACTAATTAGGACACGTTTGGTATCAAATTAGGGGCCAGATGTAGCAAAAATAAAAATTGCGACTCGCATTTTGCGAGTTGATGCGACTCGCAAAATGCGAGTCGCAAATTGGAATGCCAGAAAAAAAAGCGAACCGATTTTGCGACTCGCAGCCGGACTCGCAACGCTGTGTGCGAGTCCGCAGTTTGCGAGGTCGCTGTTTGCGAGTGTGCAAAAAACGAACTCGCAATTAGCGAGTGGGTGTCGCAAATTGCGATTACCTTCAAAATTGCTTGCAGATGCAGCAGAACACTCCAGAAAGCATACCAGAACACTCTGGAAACACTTCCTGGCACATGATGATGACATCACAGCCAGGAAGTTAACAAATACACCTGGGAGGAGGGCTCAACAGTGAGCAGTGTCTCTGCCACTTACAGTAGGATGCTGAGGAGTGGTAGGCACAGCACCATGGACGCAGCAGGGACCAGCCAGGCTGGCAGGAGGGGCAGGAGATCATAGATAACAGCCAGGACAGATTAATGTGGCACATGGCGTTAATGTGCCACATGACTGGTTGGCATTTTCCTGCCCATGGACAATTTCAACTTGTATATAGTTTCTTCATGACATTAATAAAACAGTTATTTTTGTTCCACTTAACAAATGGTTAATAGGTGAGTATGGTGGGAGTTGACACGTACCGTCCAAAATATTGCGTTGCAATGTGGTCCCGTCTCAGTCTGCCTTGATTAGCTAGACTCCTATCCCCATGATGGCGATGTGGTTGTTCTTGCTCTTCATCATCAGGATCTGGGTCTGCAGGGGTGAGAGGTAGCCCACGTCGGGTGGCTATGTTGTGGAGGATGGCGCATGCGACCACAATTTTGAAAGCGGTAATGGGGGTGTATTGGAGGGCGCCTCCACTGCGGTGGAGGCATCTGAATCTTGCCTTCAGCAGTCCGAAGGTGCGCTCAATCAGGTTCCTGGTCCTCTTATGCGCACTGTTGTATTGCCTCTCTGATTCAGTTCTGGGTGTTAAAAACGGAGTCATGATCCAAGGCCTGGGGGCATATGCACTGTCACCTGTTGGGCACAAAAGTACACGGTTAGGAAGTCCAGATTGTCGTGCACAGTGACCTGTGTGTATGTCTGCAAGTGTCTGTGGCTCTACCTAGGAGGTAACCATCTCCAAATTCCCCACGTTCCAGGCGTTGATGTATCCCACTATGCCTAAAAATGTATGAGTCATGGGTACTGCCAGGAAACTTAGCTACGATGTCCGTGATGACATAATGGGCATCACAAACAACCTGTATGTTGAGTGAGTGGGTACACTTCCTGTTGCGGAAAATGTGTTCCAGATTAGCAGGGGGGCATATTTGAATGTGTGTCCCATCTACACACCCTATGACATGAGGAAAGTGGGCAATGCGGTAAAAGTCCAGCTTGGTGCTGTTAATTTCTGCCTCATTCCTTGGTAAGTATATGAAGTGAGACATGTGCGTGACTAAGGCATCTAGGAATGCCCTGAGGAACCTTGACACTGCACTTTGGGATACCCCACCTGCCACGGCAATGACCCCCTGATAGCTCCCTGAGGCCAAGAGGTGCAGTGCGCATAGTACTTGCACATGCGTAGGGATGGCGCAGCCACGCAGAGTCTTGTGTTCTAGCTGTGGTTTCAGTAAATCTATTAATTCTAGAATGGCTGCGCTGCTAAGGCGGTATTTGTCATAGATCTCCTATTCAGTTTGCTGAAAAAGAGTCTGCCTGGTTCTATATATCTTCTCCTGTCTGTGGCCCCTCCTCCTCCTCTGCTGGGCTGCGTAGACTCTCCTTCTCACTGCTATCAGGTATATCTCCGCCATCTTGAGTAACCCAGATGCTTTCTGGGTCCCCTTTTATACTTTGGTAATGGTTACCACCTGCTCTGAGTTAGTGGTAAATGGGACATGCAAACTGGGCTTTTTGCGACTAGTCGCAATTTGCGAGTTGCAATTGCATAAGGTTTGCGACTCGCAAATTGCGACTTGCAATTCGCGGGTCGCAAAATGGGGTCGCACCGGATGCGACTTGCAAACGGGTCCCATCGCTTTTTGCGAGTCAGAAATGGGCTTTTTGCATCCCATTTCCGATTTTGCACTGTTGCAAATTGCGATTCGGCCCGTTTGCGAGTCGCAATCGTTTGCTACATCTGGCCCTAAATTCATAATAAATTCACCAACTTGCCACTGTTGAATTTAATATTACTTGAACAGAGAAAGTGTTTTATAACTTTTACTAAAAGTTGCCGACTTTAGCCCACCAGTGCCCTTCTCTGATTGTTCATCCTCTGGCAGCCTGAGCCATGCTGCCTTGATGAGGTGTGAAGTGGCCTGGGCTGAAACAAAGGAAGCATCTGGTGGAAGGAGATGTGCCTCAGTAGATGGTAGAACAGGATTGGGGGAGAGCAGCCAAACTGGACTTCAAAGGAGAGAAGGACATTTGGGACAATAACTGGACCTCCTCATTTCCTGCAGCCCCATACAACCAGGTACCCCCTAATTAGATTAAGAGAGGGCTGGAAAGGGGTGTGTTAAGGGGAACTTTGCCACACCAGTGGGTGGACTCAGCCATATCTAAACTCTAAGATAAACATTTTGCCATTTTGGATGAATGATTCCCTCTGGGATTGATTTTTGTCACACTTCCCAGGAAGTGGGAATACAAGAGGGTGGTAGCTTGCACGTGACTGAACAGGAGCACCTCCCTGCTTGCCACCCCAGGAGCAAGGATAAATATGGCAGACACACACTTCAGATTCCTGCTGGAAAAAGACAAGAAGAAAAAGGACTGCCCTGCTGGACCCCTGGCCTGCACCTGGACCCTGCACTCAGAAGGACTGCCCCAGCTGCACACTTTGGGCATAACCAAGAAAAGAACTTTGCCTAACTTCTACGACTCCAGAAAGGGTCCTGCAGAAATAGCCCAGCTAGCCTGTGGCCAGTGATCATTTAAGGATTCAGACCTGGTGCATTCTAGAAGTTGAAGTCCTAACCCCCAAGGAGCAACTCAGAGCTTCTACAACCTTGGGGTAAATTGTAGACACTTGAAAGACCTTGAAAGCACCAAACAACAAAAAGGTGTCTTTGTGGGCCAAAAGCTACCTTTCCTCCAAATTTGGTATAATCATATTCACAATCCCTATGGGAATTTGATGGAAAGAGGACTATTGGCAAGGGGAGGTAGGTACCTACACTTAGCAATAGGCTACAAACCCCCACGGGGTCCATTCAGGGTCTCAATAAATTAGTCCCAGCTCAAACCTTGGTAGCTTGGCAATGAACAGTTAGGGTTCACTTGTATGTAAATCATTTAAAAATCACAAAACAGTAAATAAGTAAAACAGAAAACACAATAAAAATCCAACACCAATTTATAAACATATATTATATTTTTATCTCTAAAATGACTCTAAAATGACAAAAATCCAATAAAGGGAACCTGAGATATGAATTTTTAAAGAATAAATGTTTTCTAGTGTACAGAAAACAAAAGCACCAATCTTGACGTCTGGTCACACTCGACTGGGGCAAAGTCCAAATTTGAGGCTGACCGCGAAGGAGCCCTGCTTGGCTACAGAGAACAGGAGGCCTCTGTTAAAGTTTTACCTTCTGTCTTAGTGTTTTTTTAAAGATTTTCTCTACCGGGACAAAGTCTCAGGTTGAATTTGACCTCCCTGGAGCCCTCTTTAAACATGGGTCAAAGGAGACCTCCGTCAAGGATTCCACATTTGGACTAAGATTATTTTTTTGGGATTGAAAACTTCGGCCGGGGCCTAAATTCAAATGTAGGCTGACCTCCCTGGAGCCCTCCTCAGATCCACAGCACAGAAAGCCGCAGTTAACTTTTTAAGTTCGGAATTGGAAACCTTTTTCATTCCAACATCAGACCACCCTCCACAGCAAGCCGATTTCAGCTCAATGTCATCAGATTGGCTTTGCATGAGTCCCCGGTGAAATCCTGGAAGTCTGGGGCTCTGGAGCTTTTCAGAGGGGCGAACCTGCAAGTCAGTCCATGTCGTGGGCGACGTAAGCAGGCTTGACTCAAAACGTCATGTCAGTCCACTTATGGAGATTATTTCACAAAGTGCTTCAAATTTCTCCAAACTTTTGGATCTTCTTCAAGAAGGTCTTTGAAGGTTCTTTAGGAGTTCACAACTCATGCCAAGGTTAAAGAAGCTCTGAGTTGCTACTTGGGGGTTATGATTCAAACTCCCAGATCACACCTGGTTCAAATCCAAAAACTACCACTGGTCAGTTTCATTAGGGCTCTCTGCAGGGGATTCCGGTCAGCTTTTCTTGCCTGTAGCATTCAGGGAGTCTGTAAGACCTGGCATTCTTGGTGTGGTCTCCCCCGCCTCTGCTTCCTGTGTTTTGACTGTGTGCTGGACTTTGTTTTTGCTGGTTTTGATACTCTGGGCACTTTACCACTGCTGACCTCTTCTAAAGTGCAAGTGCTCTCCGTGTAAATTGTATGTGTAATTGGGCTTTTTCATGTTTGGCATATTTGATTTATTAGTAAGTCCTGAGTAAAGTGCACTAGATGTGCAGAAGGCCTGTAACTCAAATGTTACTAGTGAGCCTGCAGCACTGATTGTGCCTACCGATTGAGTAGCCCTGTACTTTGCTGGGTTCGCCTGCAGTTGCTGCTTCTGCCTGAAAGAGGACAAAGACTGGACTTTGTGGTATATTCTTGCTTGTGAAGTGTCTCCAAGGGCTTGAATTGAGCTTGCCTCCTGTTTTGAAGTCCAGGACCATCAAAGACTTCCTCTGCCAGCACCTGGACTCTCTACTGAGACTCCTACCCTGCCATGTGGAGCCCTGTATAGTCCCTAGGCCCTTGAAAGGGGAAGCTTTTGGAACCAAGGCAGTAATCCATGCACAGGAGCCATGCGAGGAAAAATGTTATGCACCACCTGTGACACAGATGTAAAAACAATGTCCTACCTGCATCGTGGCTCAGAAATTGATGCACCACCTGCATCGCGGCTGGGAAAATGACATATTACCTACATCGTGGCTGGGAAAGTGACTCAACACTCGCATGCGGCTGCTGAAATCGATTCAACCCCCATGCAGCATGGTTCTCTATCATCTTGCGGATGGATATTGTATGCTGTTCAACTAAATCAATGTGAACCTGTCCGGATTTGAGTTGTCCATCTGGAAATCGACGTATAGTTCTCTTGCGGGAGACAAAAACTATGCATCTCTGTGGAAAAATTGCCTCTTTCTAGCTAGGTTACAACCACTTTTGGCCTGTTTGTCAGTGTGTTTGACTGTGTCTACTAATCAGGACCCCAGTAGTTATGCTCTCTCCCTTAAATTATGGTTGTTGCATACTGGTAACCCAGTATTTCACCCACAATTGGCATAGTGGTGCCCCTTATAGGTATCTAGTATATGGTACTTATGTACCAATGGCATTGGGGTTCCAGGGGATCCCTACAGGCTGCAGCATTTCTTCTGCCACCCATAGAGAGCCCATGCAAAGTCTTCTGCAGGACTGCCATTGCAGCCTGTGTGAAAAGGTGCATGCACCCTTTCACTGCAATTTACAGTGCACCAGGTTACTTATAAGTCACCCCTATAGCAGGCCCTCCAGCCCTGAGGGCAGGTTGCAGAATCCTGTGTGTGAGGGCACTGCTGTACTAGCAGAGGAGCCCCCACGACCTCCAGGACCATTTTCCTGGACTTCATGAGTGCGGGGATGCCATTTTACACGTGTACTGGACATAGGTCACTACCTATGTTCAGCTACATAATGGTAACTCCGAACATAGGCATGTTTGGTATCAAACATGTTGGAATCATACCCCAATGCTTTTGCAAGCATTGGTTGTATGATTCCATGCACTCTGGGGGCTCCTTAGAGGACCCCCAGTATTGCCATTCCAGTCTTCTGAAGTTTGCCAGGCAGCCCAAGCTGCTACCACCTCTCAGACAGGTTTCTGTCCTCCTGTTGCTTAAGAAGCTCAAGCCCAGTAAGGCAGAACTAAGGATTTCCTTTCAGAAATAGGTGTTACAGGCTTGGGAGGGGTAGCTGGAAATGCATTGAAGGGCACAGATGGTGCCCTCCCTGCATAATCCAGTCTACACCAGTCAGGGACCACCAGTCCCTGCTCTGGAGTGAAATTGGACAAAGGAAAAGGGAACAACTACTCCCCTGTCCATCACCATCCCAGGGGTGGTGCTCAGAGCTACTCCAGATTTCAAGTTGGCAAGAAACTCTGGGAGCATCTGAGTGGCCAGTGCCAGCAGGTGACTTCAAAGCCCTCCCCTGGTAGGTGCTTACCTGTTAGCTGACCAATGCCCCTTCAGGGCTATTTAGGGTCTCTCTCTTGGGTGGTTCTTCAGATTTGGATTGCAAGACTTCAGCAGAAATCCTCTGCATCCTTTACCTCACCTTCTCACCGAAGAAATTGCATTTGGACCCTCCAGGAACTCTATAACTGCAAAAAAGAATCAAATATGACCTCTGCAACATTGTATCTTCAGCTCCTGACAGCAACTGCAACTATTTCCCAGTTGTGCATCCTCAGAGGACAGCCTGTCTTCAGCTTGCACCAGAAGAATGAAGGAATCTCCCTTGGAGTGAAGGAGCCACTCCCCTGGGTCAGCAAGCACCTCTCTGCAACGGCAACCGGTTGTGTGCGACCCCTCTCCTGATGAGCTGCCTGGATCCTACATCACGGTTGGTGGACTGATGTGGTCCTGACTGTCCTGACGTCCAACTCTCCAACTTTGGTTGAGGTAAGAGCTTGCCTCCCAACGCAAGACAGTACCCCTGTCCACCACATGTTTTGCAGTTGCCAAGGCTTGTTGGCATCCTTCCATGAAGTTCTTCATGCACTGTGTAGCTCCAACCCCCAGCACTCCTTCTTGTGATGCAACAGCCTCCTGCGTGGTTCTCTGGCAGCGTGGGACACTTTGTTGAAGTGCTGCATGGGCCTCCTTCTGCACCTTCTTGGTCCCCATGCTCTGAGACTCCTGTCCAAGCTGCCTGGTCTTCTGAGATCTCTCTGAGTTGCTGAGAGTCCCCTTTGACTCTCTTTCCTGGGTAGAGTCCACCAGGTCCCTCCTGGTCTCGGGCAGCACCATTTTCTGCTGACCGCAAGCTCTACATGTGCCAAGGCTTGTTGGAGAAATCCAATGATGCAAACCAAACTGCGTGGGACATCTTCTGCACCAACCAGGAACCCCAATCCATCTTCTTGGGTGCAGAACTGACTGTTGTTCTTCACTGGTGGTTCTTCTTTTGCACCTTCATCTGGGTTAGCAGGTGCTCCTGGTCTCCCTGGACTTTTCAGTGCTTCTTGGACTTGGTCCTCTTCTTCCACAGGTCTTCAGGTACAGGAATCCATCATTGGTGTCTCACAGTCTCTTCTGGTTCTTGCATATTCTTATATCACGACTTCTTGTGTGTTTCAGGAAGCTCACTGTGATTTACTCCAGTTTTCCTGGGCTTTGGGGTGGGTTCTATTACTTACCTTTTGTGTTTTCAAGTACTCCCAGCACCCCTACACACTACACTTGCCTAGGTGGGAAACCTACATTCACATTCTACTTTCTTAGTATATGGTTGTGTTCCCCCTAGGCCCATTTCTAACTATTGTGAATTTCACTACCTGCACTGTTTTCTAACTGTTTTTACAGATATTTCTGCATACTAGTGTGTATAATTTGTGTATTACTTACCACCTAAGGAAGTATAGTCTCTATTGTCTTTTTGCCATTTGTGTCACTAAAATAAAGTACCTTTATTTTTGTAACACTGAGTATTTTCTTTCATATGCGCGAGTACTCTGTGTCAACATTAGTATTGAATAAGCTTTGCATGTCTCCTAGATAAGCTGTGGCTGCTCAGCTACAGCTACCCTTAGAGAGCCTGGCTTCTAGACACTGCCTACATTTCACTAATAAGGGATAACTGGACTAGGTATAAGGTGTAGCTACTTTAGGTACCCACTACAAACGAGGCCAGCCTCCTTCAATCGCCTACCCCACTGGAGATAAAACAACACATGGCCTCATTAGTGATTAAGGAAGTGGCATATTGCTGACTTTTCCAGAGCACGTTCACCTGGGCTGCTTTATTTTTTATGCAAACCAGGTACTTTGTGTAAAGTCAACGCATCCATTGTTTCCTGTGGAGTAGGACTCTTTTTACTTAAAAAAATCATTACTTTACTTGTGTATGTTGGATTTTTGTCGTTTTGGCCTTGTTTGATTTAGATAAATATTGGCTATTTTCTAAACTGGTGTGGTGTCCATTTTGTAGTGTTTTCACTGTATTATTGTGTGTTTTGGTGCATATCCGTTACACATTGCCTTTGAGATAACCCTGACTTCTTGTGCCAAGCTACCAAGGAAGTGAGCAGGGGTTATCTTAAATGTGTATCTGACTAGATTGAGCGTCTCTGTTTGGATAGAGTGCAAACTGACTGCCAACCAGAGACCCCATTTCTAACAGAGTCCTTTCTTGAAGCAGTAGAAGACTGGCAAAGTCCTTTTCTTGGTTTAGCCCAAGAGTGCATGTGGTGCAGTCCTTCTGAGTGCAGTGTCGAGGTACAGGCAAGGGGTCCGGCATGGTAGTCCTTCTTCTTCTTGTCTTGCTTCTGTAGGGATCTGTTGTGGGGTGCAGCTCTGCCAATTTTAACCTAGCACCTGGGATGGAAGCAGAGGGGACCTCTTTATCAATCACATGCAGGCCACCAACCTCTTGAGGGACCACATCCTGGGAATTGTTGCAAAAATCAATCTCAGGGAGCAACATTCCTCCAAAATCCAAGGTGTCAAAATTTCAATCAAAAGGTTTAGATCTGGTTAAGCCCACCCACAGGTTTAACTAAGTTTCCCTTCACACACCCCTTCTTTCATGTCATCAGGGGTCACCTGGCTGTCTGGATTTGTAGGAAATGGAGAAGGTACAGCTGTCCCGAATGTCCTTCCCTCCTTTGAAGATCAGTTTGGCTGCTCTACCCCCATCCTGTTCTGCCATCTACTGAGGCAGATCTCCTCCCACCAGATGCTTCCTTTGTGTCAGCCCAGATCACTTCACACCTCATCAAGGCAGCCTGGCTCAGGCTGCTGGGGGCTGACCAATCAGAGTAGAGCAATAGAGGAATGAAACTTATAACTTTTAGTAAGAGTTTTAAAACTCTTTCTAGGTGCAGGTTATGTTAAATCCAACAGTGTCAAATTATCCTGTGCCCACCCTCTGTTAGCTTGGCACTGAGCAGTCAGGCTTAACTTAAAGGCAATGTGCAAAGTATTTGTGCAAAAAATCATGCAATAACACAGTTGAACACCACACAAATACACTACACAATGTTTAGCAAATATATAATATTTATCTGCTTAAAAGCTGGTCAAAATAATTAAGATTCAATAAGTACATGTTGAAATATTACTTAGAAAAAGATAAAGAGTCTTTAGTTCCTAAAAAGCGACAAATGTCTCGTACAAGTACCTGCTTTGCATTCAAATTCTCCGCAAGGGGCCACAGAGGAGGAGATGAGTGGAAAACGGGGAGGTGTGGTCGTTTTTATGGGCGCACACCGACGATTCGTTGTTGAGTTTTCAAGCAGGGCAGGCTTTGCATTGATTTCCAGCATGTAGACTGGCATCCTCTTTGGGATGTGGGTTTTTTTAACGCCCTGGGGTCGATGTGTTGAAATCCATGGAGTGAAGGATGAAGTCACAGGGGCTACGTCGATCCGGTGGGCGTTGTGTAGAATTTTTTGCCATACGGCAGGTACTGCGTCAATTCCTCTCAGGAAGTCGGGCTGCGTTGTTCTGGCTCAGCTTTGTTTGATCCAGTGGGGCGTGCATCGAATTTCCCATCGCAACGCTGGCGCTGCATCGTTCTCCTTTTTGGGAAGTCAGGCTGTGTTGATCCGGTTCGGCGTATGGTGATTTTCTCACCGCGATACAGGCTATGCATAATTTCTTGCAGGCTGTGCGTCAATTTTTGCCACACAAGGAGTTATTTTGCAGAAATGAAGTCTTTTTGGGCCTGAGACTTCAGGGAACAGGAGGCAAGCTCTACCCAAGCCCTTGGAGAGCACATTTCAGCAGAGCCAGAGGACAGCAAGGCAGCAGGGCAACAGCAGGGCAGCAGTCTTTTCAGAAAAGCAGTCAGGTGAGTCTTTTTGGCAGGCAGGTAGTTCCTCTTGGATGGTTGCAGGTTCTGGTTCAGGGTTTCTTCTCCAGTGGTACACTACAAGGACATATAGAACACATATGCTTATGTCCTGCCTTTACAGGCACAGGTACATAGCCCCCTACCTTATGGGCTACCTAGGGCCTACCTTAGGGGTGACTTAGATGTAGAAAAAGGGGAGTTTAAGTCTTGGCAATAACTTTTAAATGCCATCTCACAGTGGCAGTAAAACTGCACACACAGGCCCTGCAGTGGCAGGCCTGAGACATGGTTAGGGGGCTACTTATGTGGGTGGCACAACCAGTGATGCGGTCCACTTGTAGCATTTAGTTTACAGGCCCTGACACATGTAGTGCACTTGACTAGGGACTTACACGTAAATTAAATAAGCCAATTGGGTATGAGCCAATGTCAGCATGTTTTAAGGAGAGATTATATGTACTTTAGCACTGATTAGCAGTCCTAAAGCCAGCAAAAATGAGGTCAGAAAAAGAGAAGGAGGAAGGCAAAAAGTTTGGGGGTGTCCATGCAGAAAGGTCATTTCCAACAGAAGGTAAGTCTTCTTTTCTCAGAACTGGGAACTATCACTCATCTGATTCTTGTGGCTCTAATTATTAGTCAGTGTCTTTGTCTTCGATCTGAATTTCCGTTCCATCTGATGCATAGAAATTTCTGTAATTCATCTTGCATAATACACCTCTTCCCATCAAATTTACAGGACTTGTCCCATTTAATATTAATTTATGATTATTTTGAAATGAGTCAATCTTTACTGTGAGATTTAATTAAACTTGATTGATTAACTTCTTGTGGAAGATGACTACAAATTGAATGCCTTTTCCCAAGGGGTTGGGTGTGGAACCTCCATTGGATGAACTGTGGAGCAGGTAGCTCCTGTATCCATCAAAAATGATACTGTGTGGCCATTCACTTCACCTTCTACACCTTCTACATTTGAGTCACTCTGGTCTGTATCTAAGACTGCACCAAGAATACAATCATCCTCCCCATCATGTACAGTCATTGTGATTGGTTAGGACCAAGCCCAGTTGGACTTTCAGAAGTGGTGAAAAACTGGGCAAAACTGTTAATGGTATTTAAGGGTTCAGCTGTTGGGAGTCAATTATTTTATTTTGAATATTTTTCTTCACCATTGGGGACTGTCACATTTTTGCATTATATGATCTCTGATAATAGATGTGTTACACAGTGTCTAGTTGGTCTGGGATTGCTGACTGCATTGCCACATTCCGAGATATCATATTTATGTTCTGAAACTGAAAATTCACCTGTGCATCATTATGTACTCCGTTGAGATTCAGTCTATACTCTTGTTTCCAATGTCAATTCTTGTTAGATTAAAGATATGGTATACTCCTTTTCAGTGTGTGAATGCTCACATTCACATTAGAACTGTCAACAAAATCTCTGCCTCCTCAAGGAGCAATATTTACTCTTTGTGCATTGTGAGCACTACCTCAAACACCAACTCCATGCATACACAGGCTTAAGCCTGAATGGAAAGAGAATCACAACCTGAATCTGACCTAAAAGAACCTCTCAGCTCACTCCTTCAAACAACTTTGTTTGATTGAACATGTAGTCCGCATTGATCTTTCTTTGCTTCACTTCAAATATGTCACTGCAATAATAACATATTTCAACTCCACTAGATCTGCGTTCGTCTCTCATAATAGATATGCAGTGACTCCTTTAGCTCTTGCATTGCCTTCATAGTTGTTGACCTATTCATCACTTTTTGTGGAGCTTTAAGTTTCAAAGGATCAACAACTGCTCTGTATTAGCTCATTGTTCCTGGAGATGAGCTAATACTTTGGACAACCTTCATCTGGTCTTCTGGGTCTTCTGTTGGCAAATTCATAACTCCTTTACATTCCATCAATAAACCCTTGGGAACCACACTCTCACAACAACATATTCAAATATTCAGAAGTACCTTTGAATCAGTTACAAGTATTTCCACTTTTGTATACTGCTTTTCGGGCTCTTCCTTAAACCTTTGGCATTTTTTTGTGAATGAAAAAGGATCAAAGTGACTCCAAGGTACAAGCAGATGTGCTCTTCCATGCACTTCTTTTGTCACGTTGGCTCTCATTGCATCAATAAGGCTGCTGGATTAGGGCGGCTGAATCACCTGAATAGTGGGGAACTGAGCTCGATCCCACACCGTGTGATAACTGTCGGCCTAATCCGTTTTCAGCCAGCTAGCAGCACCTCACCTCTGCCCAAGAACAGGGATGATTTGTGGCAAGCAGGAGCATGACATTGTGACTTTTCCGGGAAATCATGGTGGATTAGATCTCATCCTTTTCTTTCAGTTACATTCATGTCACACATGCAAAGAAAAACAGAAGCTGGAAATGGTTCAATAAGATTTATTGAATCAGTTGCGTCCTAGATAAAATAACATGAACTGCAACAATTAGTATGATAAAAAATACTTGAAGCAAAATGGTGACATGAAAAGTATAATACAAGAAAAGTCCAACCATACTGTCACTATACAAGGTATGTGATCCCTACCTACGCCACTAGTGCTTTATGTTAGTACACAACAGGATAAGCCTTAGTCCTCCCTTCAGGCCCCCCCGGGAAGGCATCATCCCCAATACCTGAGTATCACAGTAGTGAAGGAACCTGTCATCTATAGAGACACCATCCACATGTTGGCCAGGGAATCGTCAGTCTCAGCAAGCAGCTGTAGCAAAGTCAGGCAGCATGCAATACCAGTCATCTGGGTAGAACCGCCCTCCAACATGCATGGGACAAAGACATGTTTTTATAGTAAAACAGCGAGTGTTCTGAGAAAAGTGTCCCCATGTAATAATACGTACGTTTCTGTGAAATGTTTGCGAAGCGGTGTACCACTGGACCGGCAATCCTACCTTGTTGCATCCTTAAAGAAAGTCCAGTAATTTGTTCCTTATTATTTCTTCATTTCCATTCTGGAGTTTGTTTGCAAATCCTTCCTTTTATTTAGGTCACTCCCTTACTCCTCAGCCAAACGTTCCAGTTTGTCATGTGGGTTATGGGCATACTTAGCAGTTTCTCCGGTCAGCCTCATCATATGTGTTCAATTTTCCAAAGTCAACCATATCTGTCAAACACTCTTCAGATTTAATTTTTAATTTTATTATGTTGATTTCTTTGATCATTGTCTCTCCTGAGTGAGGTTGTGACGCAGCAACTGCACCTGTGGTAACAGGGACTGTGTTGGATGTGTTTGTAAGTGTATCTGACGTGACAAAAGGTATTTCTCCTTTCAATGCACTCAGCACAGTGGATAAACTTGCACACTCAGGTGGTCATTACAACCTCGGCGGTCTTTTTACAAGACCGCCGAGGGACCGCCATGCGGAAGACCGCCAGTAGTGGCGGTTTGCCGCTCGGCGTATTATGACTGTTGGCTGCTCTCCGTCCTTTTTCCGACGGAGAGCCGCCAACAGCCATACTGGCGGGCGGCGGGGAAGTGGAAGTTGCTCCACCTTCACCACCACGCCAACAGAACACCGCCCACCTAATCACGTCCTGTGATTCGGCGTGGCGGTGTTTTGTTGGCGGTGTGGTGTCGGCGGAGCAGCCCCCATGGCTCCCGTCCCCTCCCGGAGGATCGACGGAACAGGTAAGTCGATCATCCGTTCGGGGAGGAGGGTGGGGAGTGTTGTGTGGGTGCATGTGGGTGTGCGTCTGTGCATGTAGAGGGGGTGTGTGAGTGCGTGTATGCTTGCGGGGGTGTTGCGTGTTTTGGGAATGAGTGCGTGTATGTCTGTGGGTATGTCTGTATGGATGTGTGAGTGTATGTTTGTATGTGGGTGTGCGTGTCTGACTGTGTGTGTGGATGTAGGCATGTATGTCGGTGTGTGTGCGTGTGTGTGTTGGTGGTGCGTGCGTGTCGTGTGTGTGTGAGTTCTGTGATGTTGGGGGTCGGGGCGGGGAGGGGGGCCCTGCCACCTTTGGGGGGTGGCAGGGGTGGTGGGAGGTGTAGGTGAGGGAGTCGGGGTGGGGGTGGGTTGTGGGGGAGACCCCTATCAGTGCCAGGGAAGGAATTCCCTGGCACTGATAGTGCTTACCGCCATGGATTTCATGGCGGTTCAAACTGCAGGAAATCCACAGCGGTAAGCTGGGTCAAAATACCGCTGGCGGTATAGTGATGGCCGCCGAGCTGGAGACCCAGGTCTCCAGCCGGGCAGTCGTTTCCGCCCTGGCGGGCGGAACGGAGAACCTGCGGATGACCATGGTGGTAACCGCCATGGTCATAATAAAAAAAAAAAGACTGCCAGCCTGTTGGCGGTCTTACCACCGCTTCTCCGCCTTCCTCCAGGGTCATAATGATCCCCTCAGTCACATCATCTCTTGGTTCTCTAGTTCACCATCCCATGGGTTGGTACTCAGATGGAGGGGGTTCAACATTGTACTGAAGTGGTACTGAAAGCAATAAACCATCTAAGAACTCTTCTTTATCACCATCAGACCATGTGTCTCTTTCTTTCAGATGATCTTTAACTTGATTCTCCTTCCTGTCTCCTTGTCATTCTTACTTACTATTGTAGGATAAATACCTATACCTTCAATCATACTTTCACCGCAATGCCTGCTGCTTTGAATTCCATCTCCCCTCATTCTAATTGTTAACAGTATGTCTAATCTCAGCCTTCATCTTTTGTGTCTTTTTCATATGCAGCATGCTCCAATAAATTAAAATCTTCAAATTGGGAAGGTCTGGGGTAGGATCTTATTTCACATATCACTTGTCTTAAATTATCAAGATTTCTCACTTTGCAAGTACCATTCACTGGAAATGTTCTTGTCATCAGAAATGATCCTGGTCCAATCTTTATTCAACAAACAAGTGTGTATCTCCTTGTTAAATGTCATGTATGTCATGCTGCATTTTCTTTCCCTTACAAATGGGAACTGAAGGTTTCCTACCTGAAAATCTCATTTCCCCATACTAAACGTATTCTATTGAGCCCTGTGTTATAAACAATGGCAATTCATCAATCTAAAGACACCATTAAACCCAGTGTAACACTTGATAGCAGCCAACAAATCCAAGCTCTGAGCCTAATGGCATAATCAACAAATCACATCACAACTCACAGCACCATAAACTAATTGCAGTGTATCCAGTTCAAAGGTTAATCTCAATATGTATATGAATCTCACCCAACAACATGCAACCAGCTACAGCCTGGCTCACAGCGATGAAATATCTGAGTTGAGTTGGTCACACTTACAATGATGAAAAAATTAACAATCCTTGACTTCTTTGCCTTAAGCAAAAGAAAAGAGAAAAACAATCTCTTCTGGAAGATTTTACAGAAACAAAGGAAAATAGGTTATCAGCCAGCGGTAACCTACTCCTCATCACTGAGTTTACTCCTGTGCACCAAACAATGAACAATCACCTATGTAGATTAATATGCATTCACAACTAGACCTTTAGTAAATCTCGTCATGTTGTGGATGTGGCACCTCACAGCACTCAAGTCAACATAAGCAGATCATTCCAATTAGTTTATGTCTCAAAATCTGGGATTTTCAAGGAAACCTGATAAACAAAACTTAAAGCTGAAAAAAATACATTTAATAATGACAATTCAAAGGTGTACTGAAACACATAAATACTGCATGAATAGTGACACTGGCAATTCAGCCCGAAATGAAAAGAACATTGTCAGTATCACATTAAACAAAATCCCTGTAATTATACAAATCAAAGCTGCATTTTCAAACCTGCATACATTTTTCATTACACCTGAAACTCAAACTACGAATCCCACTATGCACTGCTCAGCATACAATATATTGCTGAAAATGGCAAACTCTACCACGCTCTTATACTCAGTTCTCCTCAGTTCTGGAACCCACTTCAAGAACACCAGAACACCACCATAAATTTAAACAAGACGACTGCAATTCAGGAGTACTGACCGCATTAGGAAAATTACGTTTCTGGATTTAATTAGCTTTAGGATCAAAATCCAGTTTCACATTATCCAGTTTCTAACTATCCAGATCTGGACTCTAACTGTCCTCTGCTATTAGATCTAATGTCAGATTTTCTCATAATAATTTTTTTTTAAGAGTTACAGTGTTAATCCCCTAAGGACTTTCTTGCTTCCCAACTGGATCTGGTCAATGAAGGTACAAAAAACTTTAGTGCACATTATGCTTCTCGGTGAAAACAAGACAAATATTGGTAAATGAAAGGATTTAAATCAATTCAGAAATTGTTAGAAGTCAGTCAATTATCTATTTAAATTCATGTAAATAATAAAATAGCAGAATAAAATATAATTCAGCTCAATTGAAATAAATCATAAACTAGAGGTCAGAGGTCCATAGTTTTCAGTCTAAACTTAAAGTGTCCGGAGTTCATTCTTAACTTATCCTTTCCCAAATGAATATGTTGTTCCCATTGCCCATTGCTCGAAAACAGTACACCCAGGTAACTAAAACACTTCACAGTAGTAATCTGCATGTTATGGATATAAAAAGTCCTGCATTTCTTTATCCCTTGGCCACAGGTCATAATAAAAGCTTTAGATTTGTTAATTACCATACCCTTTGAGGTCATGAACTGTTCTAGATTGTCCATTAGTTTTTGAAGCCCCACTGGGATCCTGGAAATCAGGATAACATCATCAGCAAAGAGTAATGCGGGGACGGAACTGCCTGCCACATACGGGGGGTCTGCCTGGATTTCCTGCAGGAACTTGTCCATCCCATTAATAGATAAAGAAAACAATAAAGGGGCCAGTACACAGGCTTGGCAAATACCCCTACCAATTTTAAAAGAGGGAGTACACTCTCCTAACTGGTCAAAGTGGACTTTACATGTTAAATCTGCAGAAAGGTGGGCAATGAAATCAATGATGTATCTTGGAGCGCCCATATCCAGTAGTGTCGTTCAAAGGAAGGTATGCTCAACTAAATAGAAGGCAATACTAAGATCTGCAAAGCAGAGGTAGAGAACCCTTTTGTGGCCTTTGTATACGTCCTTATGATCAGATCTAAGTTAAGACATTGCTTTATAGTGCCCAGTCCTGTCCTAAATCCAAAATCGGACATGTGAAAGAAGATTATTATCCAATGCCCAGTCATTGAGTCTTGCCAAGATTACTCTGCTAAAACTTTTCATGGATGAATCTAGCAATGATATTGGGCAACAGTTTTTGGGATCAGCTTTTTGGGATCAGCTTTGTCACCTTTCTTGAATATAGGTATAATGATGGACATAGTCCAGGACATCGGGATTTCCCCAGTCATAGCTATATTAAACAGCCTTGTCAACATAGGCACACAAAAAACACTTTGATATTTAAAAACATCAACCGGTACCCCATCTAGGCCTGGGGTCTTATACCCAGCACTAACAGAGAAAGCTGATAAAACCTCATCTATGGTGATATGTAAATGGTTGGGATTCCCCAACTCCAGTTGCCTAGGTATGTCTACTGTCCCACTCCTTTTCCTTAAGACCTCTGAGAAGTGGTCCACCCATGCTGCACAGGATACGCTAGAACCCAGTTCAGGAGGCACCCATTTGGTCAAAAAAGGGGCATTTGTTATTTCCCAGAACAGTTTGGAATTAGTTGTATCCGTCGCCAACGCCCTATTTGTCCATGCATCTTCCTTCAACTCTTTCTTTCTTTGCACCAGGGTTTCTCTATATTTTACCTGTAGTGACCTGATTGCTACTGGGTCTCAGGGAGTATGAAGGGCTGGTTTAAGATCTCCCCTGGCTTTGGTGCATGCATGGTCAAACCAGCCCTTATTCTTCTTAGTCTGCCTCAATTGGGGATAATACATCAGAAGGCCATTAGTATGTGATATGACTGTACTAAAACTACTGAGCAACTGTGAGGGTTCTATTTCCTCTTATAAACAGTAATTAATTTCAGATGAACATCCTCGCACAATATTCTGTAAAAGATCTGCTTGATCCACGTCTTTCCATTTCAGTCTCACCCCATTTTTTCTATCTACCTCTACCTGGTTCGCAATAATATGGAACTCTTCCTTGGGGCCCCAAAATACTGTTGGGAGAATAATCAGATCATGATCGCTCAGTAATGACTGGGCAATGTAGGAGGTATTGCATACGTTATTGGCAAATGATGACACTACAATGTGATCAATTACAGATGAGGAGTTGGTCCCTCTAAATGATGGTATTACCTCCTGTTGAACCTGGCCCTTTTGCAGGGTCATCCCCAAACTTTTTGCATCATTCCTCCTATTTTTCCTGACCTGTTTTTGTTGGCTTTAGGACTCTGGGTACTTTACCACTGCTAACCAGTGCTAAAGTGCATATGCTCTCTGTGCACATTGTACTGGCGATTGGTTTATACATGATTGGCATATTTGATTTACTAGTAAGTCCCTAGTAAAGTGCATAAGAGGTGCCCAGCGCCTGTAAATCAAATGCTTCTAGTGGGCCTGCAGCACTGGTTGTGCCACCCACACAAGTAGCCCTGTATTCATGTCTCAGACCTGCCACTGCAGTGTCTGTGTGTGCAGTTTTAAACTGTAAATTCAACTTGGCAAGTGTACCCACTTGCCAAGCCTAACCCTTAGCTTTTCCTACATGTAAGACACCCCTAAGGGAGGCCCCAGGTAGTCCCATGGGCAGGGTGCAGTGTATGGTTAAGGTAGGACATATACTAATGTGTTTTATATGTTCTGACAGTGATAGACTGCCAAAATTCGTTTTTCACTGTTGCAAGGCCTATCTGTCTCATAGATCAACATGGGGGCTGCCTTTAAACATGATTAAAGCATAGATTCCCTTTGAGAGCAGATAGACATGTGGAGTTTGGGATCTCTAAACTCACAATTTAGAAATACATCTTTCAGTAAAGTTGGTTTTAAGATTGTGTGTTTGAAAATGCCAGTTTTAGAAAGTGGGCATTTTCTTGCTTAAACCATTCTGTGACTCTGCCTGTTTGTGGATTCCCTGTCTGGGTCAGTTTGACAGTTGGGCTGTTTGCACCTCTCTCTAGACAGTGGCACAAAGGGGGCTTGGGTGTAGCCTGCATACCCTGATGAGCCATCTGTGCTAGGAGGGAGGTAAGGAGTGGTGACTCACATCTGAAAGGGCTGTGCCTGCCCTCACACAATGCAGTCTCTAACCCCCTGGTGTGTGTCTGAGGCCTTGCCTGGGCAAGGCAGGATTTCACAAACAAGTGAGACTTTCCTTTGAAGTAAGCCTACTCCCAGGCCAAAATGGGTATAAGAAGAGCACCCATAACCACATTCTTTAGACACATCTTGGGGTAGACACTCTACCCCACAGACACTTCTGGACAATAAACCTGTTGGAAACTCTAAACCAGACCCTGGAACCTGCCAAGAAGAACTGCCTGGCTGCCCAAAGGACTCATCTAGACTGCTTTTCTGAGAGGGACTGCTGCCTTGCTGTTGCCCTGCTGCCTTGCTGCTCTCTGGCTGTGGTGAGAAGTGCTCTCCAAGGGCTTGGAGAGAGCGTGCCTCCTGTTCCCTGAAGTCTCAGGAACAAAAAGACTTTACTCCTGCAACTGAACTCCTTGTGTGATAAAAATTTTACGCACAGCCTGCTAAAAATGACTCACAGCCTGCATCGCAGTGAAAAATTCACTGCATGCTGAACCTGAAAGATGCAGCCCGACTTCACAACGAGAAGATTGACGCAACGCCAGTGTAGCGACCGGAAGTTCGACACACTGCCCACTGGATCAATGCATCCCAACCCGGAACGACGCATCCCAACTTCCAGAGAGGAATCAACGCAGCGACTGCGGTGCGGGAGAAATTTCCACGCTACGCCCACTGGATCGATGCAGTGCCTGAGACTTCACTTCACAATCCCAGGATTCCATGCATCGTCCCCCAGGGGCGTCTGAAAACCCTGCAACCCAAAGAGGATCCATGTGCACCCGCCATAAATTGGTGCAATGTCTTCCTCTGCGTGAAAAATAACGATGCAAGTCTGTGTGCATAGGGGCGGAACTGACGCACACCTCCCCGTTTTCCACGCATCGCCTCCTCTGCGGTCCCTTGAGGAGACTTTGAATGCAAACCAGTTACTTTGTGCTTGCAAGAGACATTTATTGCTTTAAAAGACTTAATACACATTATATCACTTTTACAGTGATATCTCAACATATACTTATTGCATTTTAATTGTTTTTACCTCCATCTTATCAGATAAATATTACATATTTTTCTAAACACTGTGTGGTGTATTTTTGTGGTGCTATACTGTGTTATTGCATGCTTTATTGCACAAATACTTTGCACATTGCCTTCTAAGTTAAACCTGACTGCTCAGTGCCAAGCTACCAGAAGGTAGGCACAGGATAATTTGGATTGTGTATCACTTACCCTGACTAGAGTGAGGGTCCTTGCTTGGACAGGGGGTACCCTGACTACCAACCAAAGACCCCATTTCCAACACCTCCCCATTAACATCTCATTTACATTCCATTAACATCAAATCATATTTTGACAAAATCATATTGAGCGCCTCTCCTAATCATTATGATAAGAATGGTCATACTGTAGCCCCTCTTGACTGATTAGCCCACATGTTCAGGATATTGGTAGAGGACATGATTGGATGTTAAAGTCACCAACCCACAAATTAAAAAAATAGACTGAGTAGAGCATAGAAATTTGTGTAGGTTCTGATCTACTGCATGAGCTACTCTGCAGTGGGTAGAATCAAAAACATTATCATAATAGTTAATTAATACCACATCGATCATACGCGTATGCTTCAGCCACAACAGTTGAAAATTTGGTGTCTCCCAGGAGGTCTTTTTAACCACTATAGGGAGTTTATTTGAAATAAGCACTTGCAGCCCACCCTTAGCCCTCCCAGATTGGGAACGAGTAGCTGGCAGGAAGTGTGAGGTAAATCCTTGCATATGGACTGGGGAAACACACCATGTTTCTTCAATACATACCACATAAAGTATGTTGATGATATTACCCCACTCCTCTATCTCAATCTTACTACATAGTCCTTGGACATTCCATGTAGCAAAGTTATGGCGCTCTTTAATATTTCTAATAAACTCATTATCGCCATTCCTTGCTTCTATTTGGCTATTGGTGCTTAAAAAATTTCAAATTAATTCCCTATGAAGGTTAATAGTACAAGCCTCGGAGTCCAACCCTTCTGTCCCTTGAGTGTCTCTGGGGACATTACTATTGCCAGTAAACCTTGTCTTTCTAGTAACCCCACCATATTGGGCCCCATCTTTAAACTATCCACATGTCCCCTATACTTTTGTCAATCTTTGTCTTAAAGTGTACTCAAGGCCTGATATCTATTGCTTAATGGAACTGGGTGGCTATGGTAAAAAAAAGTTAATTGGCTCAGAATGGTGATGACCGGGTGGTGCCCTGATTGTGCAGGTTGCAAATGTCGGTAGAATGCACCCACCTGGCGCAATGATGGAGTATTAGCATGGTGTGGGTGGAAGGTAGCTCTAAATAAAATGTCCCTTACAAGTCTAGGGCTCCTAAAGTTAATAATTATGCAATCTCCCCCACATTCCTTCTCTAAAGGACCCACCCAGTTTACTCTTCGAGTTAGGATGATCTGGTGGGCATCATCTGTTGAAAATAAATTGTTTTGGACCAGCCAATGCATTACTTTGTTCTTCAGAGTCACTCTGACCTGCCTGTAAAGGGGGAACATTGACCTTGATGATTACATAGGGGTAGCACTCTGGTGGTAGATTAATAGTTGGAGGATCCTCCCTCACTTGCAACGGGGCTGGTGCAGTGTGCGTTAGGTTCAAAATGCTGCCTGGCTGTGGCATACTAGGTGCTATAGAATTTGTAACGGGTCTTGAGCCATCTGGTGGCAAGCCATGCGGCTTCCAACTAATAATTGTACACTGTCCACTAGGTTGGCCTTTGCCATAGGCCACCCTTCGCTCATCTATGGTATTATGCCTCCACCTAGGGCTTGGGGCTAAACCAACTTCATCTATAGGCTCTATGCCCTGCGATATAACCATGGGACCAGGCTCGTTTTGTGCAACATTCTGTATAACAGTTGATTGGGGAATAGGAGCCACCAAGGGCATAGAAAGTTTCTGACACATAGCCATTATTTACCTCACCTCCCCTTCGATTTTATCCAATTTATCTTTAAGTGGTTTAAGCAGATCATCAAAGACAGATATAAGGTTATTCGAATAAGTGGGTTCAGGATTAGCTGGCATTATAGGGCCCAGTTCGCTATTGGCCCCCTTTCTTCATCGTTTATAGGAGTAACAGTAACTGTGTCTATACATCCTGTGTGGTCAACACCATTTCTTATGTCCTCCAATTCTAGAGTGTGATTAGTATCACTTACTAGGTCTATAAGTCTTGGGGGGGTCCCTCTGTACCTTCACTCGGTCCCACCACCTCCAGGGATAGACGTCTTTCGGCAAGATCGATTACCTTGGAAATAACTCCCACCGCCCGTTCCAAAAAGGAATTGATTGTTGAACAGCATGGTTAAGTATCTGCCTTCTGAGCTATAGTTTTCTGTTTGCCCATAGTTTTGAAATATATATTAACACCCACTACTATAAATCAGTTTGCAGCTGCAAAGGAGCGGGAATCCAATAGGGAAACAATAATAGCACAATTAAATGTCTCCTATACTTGCCTAGCAAACCTGTGATCATACACCATTTTATAAACAGCCTAATCAAACATTAATCGATCATAAGGCCACAAAAGTAGGCCCAGACCAACCTCGTTCGCCCATGGACGGGCGCAGACAGGCCTGCTCTTGGCCCGGTCTTTGTCCTAGCATGTGTCCAGGCGTGTCCCATGCGTGTTCCACACAGAGGAAAGCACGTCTCAAGTTTATGCACCTTCAGGTGCTGCAAAGCATCATAGGTGGCCTCCTCCCGCCAGTGTGCCTGGGAGGTGTGGTCCGTTTTAACCCTTCTCCCCCTGTGGCCAAGAGCAGAGTGTTCCGCGAAGAGGAAAGCACGTGTCAAGTTTATGCACCTTCGGGCACTGCAGAGCATGCAGGTGGCCTCCTCCCGCCGGTGTGCCTGTGAGGTGTGGTCTGTTTCAGCCCTTCGAACCCTGTGGGCAAGAGCAGAGTGTTGCATGCAGTGGAAAGCACGTGTCAAGTTTATGCACCTTTAGGTGCTGCAAAGCGTCATAGGTGGCCTCCTCCCGCCAGTGTGCCTGGAAGGTGTGGTCCGTTTTAACCCTTCTCCCCCTGTGGCCAAGAGCAGAGTGTTGTGCACAGCGGAAAGCGTGTGTCAAGTTTATGCGCCTTTGGGCGCTGCAGAGCGTCGTAGGTGGCCTCCTCCCGCCGGTGTGCCTGGGAGGTGTGGTCCGTTTCAGCCCTTCACCCCCTGTGGCCAAGAGCAGAATGTTGCGTGCAGCAGAAAGCGAATGTCAAGTTTATGCACCTTCGGGCGCTGCAGAGAGTCATAGGAGGCCTCCTTCCACCAGTGTGCCTGGGAGGTGTGGTCCGTCCTATGTCAAGGTCAATTCCTCCTCTGACCCTGTACATGTTGGCAGCCATGTCTGCTGTACCGGGACCTTTGTGGCACTGCCCCAAGGCCTCTTTCCTCCTTCTTCCTGCTCCAGGCTACCTGATTCCCTCTTCCCCTCTCCTTTCACCCCCTTCGTAGCTTTTTCCTGCTCTAGGTTACACAAAACAAAGTGGCAGGGAGGGGCTCATCTAGGCAAGGTTAACCTTATTGTCCCTCGTTTGGGGTGGTTGTTAAGGAAAGTACCCTCTTTTTGCCATGGTTACCCCCATTTTCTGCCTGATGTCAGTGTGCTTGACTGTGTTCTGTGGGATCCTGCTAACAGGACCCCAGTGATTATGCTCTCTTCCCTTTAAATGTTGTCACTGCATACTGGTAACCCAGTAATTCACTCAAATTTTTCATACTGGTGCCACCTTATAAGTCCCTAGTATATGGTACCTAGGTACCCAGGGCATTGGGGCTCCAGAGGATCCCCATGGGCTGCAGCATTTCTTTTGCCACCCATAGGGAGCCCATGCAAAGGCTTCTGCAGGACTGTCATTGCCGCCTGTGTGAAAAGGTGCATGCACCATTTCACTCCCATTTACACTGCACCTGGTCACTTATAAATCACCCCTATAGCAGGGCCTCCGCCTTGAGGGAAGGGTGCAGAGTACCTATGTATGAGGGCACCCCTGCACTAGCAAAGATGCCACCATGACGTCCAGGACCATTTTCCCAGACTTCGTGAGTGCGGGGACGCCATTTTACATGTGTACCAGAAATAGGGCATTACCTATGTCCAGCTACATAATGGTAACTCTGAACATGAGCATGTTTGGTATCAAACATGTTGGAATCATATTGGTTGTATTATCCCATGCACAATGGGGGCTCCTTAGAGGAACCCCAGTATAGACATTACCGTCTTCTGAGGTTTTCCAGGCTGCCCCAGCTGCTGCCACCTCTCAGACTGGTTTCTGCCCTCCTGTTGCTTGAGCAGCTCAAGCCCAAGAAGGAAGAACAAAGATCCCTTTGTGAGAGGGGTGAAATAGGTGTTACAGGCTTGGGAGGGTAGCCTCCCCAAGCCTCTGGATATGCTTTGAAGGGCACTGATGGTGCCCTCCTTGCATAATCCAGTCTACACTGGTTCAGGGACCCCTAGTCATTGCTCTGGTGTGAAACTGGACAAAGGAAAGGGGAGTGACCACTCCCCTGTCCATCACCACCCCAGGGGTGGTGCTCATAGCTCCTCCAGAAGGTCCCTGGGTTTTGCCATTTTGGATTCCAAGTTGGCAGGGCACTCTGGGAGCATCTGAGTGGCCAGTGCCAGCAGGTGACTTCAGACCCCTCCCCTGATAGGTGTTTACCTGTTAGCTGACCAATCCCCCTTTTAGGGCTATTTAAGGTCTCTCTCTATTGGGTGGTTCTTCAGATTCACATTGCAAGACTCCAGCAGGAATCCTCTGCGTTCTTTACTTCACCTTCTTACCGAAGAAACTGCATTTGGAACCTCCAGGAAATCTACAACTGCAACAAAGAAGCAAAGATGCCTTCTGCAACATTGTATCTTCAGCTTCTGCCAGCAACTGCAACTGTTTCTCAGTCGTGCATCCTCAGAGGACAGCATGTCTTCAGCTTGCACCAGACAAATGAGGGAATCTCTCTTGGAATGAAGGAGTCACTCCCCTGCTTCAGCAGGCACCTCTCTGCAATGACAAGCGGTTGTGTGGGACCTCTCTCCTGACGAGCTGCGTGGATCCTGCATCACAGGTGGTAGACTGGTGTGGTCTCGACTGTCCTGACGTCCAACTTTGGTGGATAAGAGCTTGCCTCCCCACGCAAGACAGTGCCCCCTGTTTTGCAGTTGCCAAGTGTTGTTGGCATCCTTCCACGAAGTTCTTTGTCCACCGTGCAGTTCTGGCTCCCAGCACTCCTTCCTGCGACTCACAGCTTCCTGCTTAGTTGTCCGGCGGCGTGGAACCTGTTGTTGCATGCTGTATGGGCCTCCTTTTGCACTTTCTTTGTCCCTTTGCTGTGGGACTCCTGTGCACGCTGCTTGGTCTTCTGAGGCCAATCTGAGTTGTTGAGAGCCCCCTCTGACTCCCCCTCTTGGGTAGAGTTCACCATGTCCCTTCTGGTCCGGGGCAGCACCATTTTCCACTAACCGTGAGCTTTGCGTGTGCCAAGGCTTGTTGGCGGAATCCAGTGACACAAACCAGACTGCAATCATCCATTTGGCGTGGGACATCATCTGCACCAACCAGAAACCCACATCCATCTTCTTGGGTGCAGTACTGACTGTTGTTCTTCACCGGTCGTTCTTCTTTTGCACCTTCATCCAGGTTAGCAGGGGATCCTGTTCTCCCTGGACTCTTCAGTGCTTCTTGGACTTGGTCCCCTTCTTCCACAGTTCCTCAGGTCCAGGAATCCATCATTGGTTTCTTGCAGTGTCTTCTAGTTCTTGCATTATCTTCTTTCTCGTGTTCTTGTGTATTCTAGGAACATTATTGTGATTTAATCATGCTTTCCTGGGCTCTGGGGTGGGTTCTATTACTTACCTTTGGTGTTTTCTAATACTCCCAGCTCCCCTCTACACACTACAATTGTCTAGGTGGGAAAGCGACATTTGCATTCCACTTTCTTAGTATATGGTTTGTGTCCCCCCAGGCCCATTTCTAACTATTGTGATTTTCACCAGTTGCACTGTTTTCTAACTGTTTTTAAAGCTATTTCCCCATAGTAGTCTATATAATTTGTGTATTACTTACCTCCTAAGGGAGTACAGTCTCTACGGTATTTTTGGCATTTGTGTCACCAAAACAAAGTACCTTTATTTTTGTAACACTGAGTATTTTCTTTCATGTGTGTGAGTACTGTGTGACTACAGTGGTATTGCATGAGCTTTGCATGTCTCCTAGATAAGCCTTGGCTGCTCAGCTACAGCTACCCTTAGAAATCCTGGCTTCTAGACACTGCCTACATTTCACTAATAAGGGATAACTGATCTGGTATAAGGTGTAATTACATTAGGTACCCACTATAAACAAAGCCAGCCTCCTACAGAGACTCATAAAATGAAAAGTAAAAATGTGTATCAAACACTGTTAACAATTCACAATGGAGTCGCAAATGACCTACCTCAATATTATTCATGAGGTATGTCGCAATTTGTGACCCCATTCGGAATGGTCAGCACTTAGAGGGATAGTGGACTGCTGAGGACAGCAGACCACCAAGTCTGTGAATGCTTTTTAAATGAAGCAGGTTTTTTTTTTATAATGCAGCCCATTTTCCTTAAAGGAAAATGGGATTCATTACAAACAAAAAAATGTAAAAGTTCCTTTTAATTTTTTCAGGGTGAGCAGTGGTCTATCAGACCACTGCCTGCTCTGAAAAAATGTTGGCGCACCCATTCATAAAGGGGAAAGGGTCCATTGTGGACCCCTTCCCGTTTGCGAATGGGTCAGCACCGACTTGAAGTTGGTGGTATCTGCAATTGTTTTGCGACCTCATTCATGGTCACAAAACAATCATACATGCCATTGCGACTCGCTATTTGCAAGCGACGCCCTCTGCACGCCTCTTCCTAATAGCACCTTATAGACCTATTGTGGGATTCAGTAAACAGATTATCGAATCTCAAAATAGCATAGGTATATATCAAAATCAAATGTTCTGGTTGCAACAGCCCGATTCTTTGAATCAGGCTGTTTGATAGCAGAAAATAGCTACGTGTATCTGGCTCTTGGTTGCTTGTTTGCTAAATAGCTTCTCCATCTTCAAGCCTTCTGTATGTCCTTTATATCCATTGTGGGACTTGTCATTGGTCCTGAGAGCTCTGGTTTCCAAACCTTTTGAGCCTCTTGATACTGTGGATGTTACGTTTCTGACAATGAAGGTGGGCTTTCTAGTTGCCATCACATCTGCTAGATGCCCAGGTGAATTGGTTGCATTGCTGGTGAAGGAACCCTTTCTTTTTTCTGTGGCGGTGGTGTTGTGTTACTTTTGCACCCTTCTTTTTTGTTGAAGGTTTAATTTCCAATTTTACAGGACTCAGGAAATTGTTTTGCATGCTTTGATGGCAGAGGCTGATTCTGTGGGTGATATTCAGTGGCAATTGTTGGGTGCGAGAAGGGCCCTTGGGGTATATGTGAATTGATCCAAACCCTTTCATTGCTTTGACTCTTTTTTCCTTTGGTTCCTCTAATAGGGATGAGAAGGCTATCTTGTTGTACATCAGTTGATGGATTAAGCAAGTGATCTTCATGGCTAACTCTTTGTTGGACTCTCTGCCTCTCAAACGTGTTCAGGGGCATTCCACTCAATGGATGTCAGCATCTTGGGCAAAAAACTATGGGGTTTCTATTTCTGGAATTTGCTGGTGGCCACTTGGGCTTCTCCACATAACTTTGTCTGTCATTATCGGCTGCATGAGGTGTTGTCAGATGGAGCTAATTTTGGTATGGGTGTGCTTTAACCTGCATTACCTTGAGTTTCTCCCATGTGTTATTCTGTAATAAATCCTGTTTGGGTTTTGCAAGCAAAAGTGGTTTATTTGTTCTTTTACTTATTGTTTTTTTGCCAGTGCTTGATGGTTGGCTTGAGGTTGCTTTGGTATTCCTCATTAGTGACAAATGGGACGAGGACCTGAGGTACCTTGGGGTAATGTCATATTACTTACAGGTAACCTTCATTACTCCTGGTTCTATTGTCCTCGTCCCATTCGTCAATAATGAGATGATCCCATCTCTCAAGACATAAAAAAATGGATAAAACATAAATGAAAAGGTGTCTGCATGTTGCTGCAAGCAAAATTAGTCATTTTAAAATTGAGGCCCACATAAGCCCATGATAACAAAAGCACCTAATGTCTTTATTTCACATTTCTTGCAGGGGCAGCAAGCTGTTCATGGATGGCAGACGGGAAGTGTCAGGGGCATGCAGATGGAGAACAGATGGCAGGCAGGATTAGTACCAGAGCAGCAAGCTGACCACAGGTGATAGGGTGGGTGTAGGTTTTAACTCTTGGAGGGTGGGTCTGGGCCAACGGTTTGGCACAGTTGGAGTGTTTGCTGAATATGAGCAAACAATTCCAGAAATCCACAAAAAACACAAAAGTTAAAAACATGTTGTAAAAAGTATAGCTGAGATTAACTGTAGTAACAAACTGAGTGGGAGGCGAAGTATGGCATTAGTGCAACGACATATTTGAGAAATGATTATCAGTATTACTACATGCCCTTTGCCGATTACATGCATCACACTATAAACTGATCGAATAATCTTTTGAAGGCTATTAACTTCAGTATTTTATTATTGGCCACTGTTGCATGCTGTCCTGTGTTCAACATTTTTGAAGGACCTTTTAAAACACAGTCAATTATGAGTATTTTTGTGGCAAGAACCAGTTGCATTTAAAAAGAAGTAAAAGCAAGGATGTAACTGTCAGCCCTCAGGAATTCATCTCATTACATGAAGTGCTTTGTGACCAATTCCTCAAAAGTGGCTCTGTATAAAAAAATAAGCAGTAAAGAAAGAGGTTTCTTAATGATCCAATGCATCCAACATTAATTTTATATTTCGTATCCCCACTGTCAATCACTTTGTATATCACAAAAGGCTTTGGAATTAACCATTTAAATGAACAGTAATTTATTTATTTTTAGGTTTATATTTTATTTGTATTTTATAAAGTATCTCGTGGTTCGAAAATCACGTCGGGTGCTCTTCACTTTGAAGAACATAGAGTTTATAAGAGAATTACCAAATTAAGGCCCGTATTTATACTTTTTTAGCGCCACATTTGCGCCTCTTTTTGATGCAAAAACGGTGCAAACTTACAAAAATACAATTGTATTTTGCAAGTTTGCGCCGCTTTTGCGTCAAAAAATGCTGCAAATGTGGCGCTAAAAAAGTATAAATATGGGCTTAAATATCATGTGAAGTGTGATGACAACGTTATGGCTTCTCTCTGAAATTTATCACTGTCTAATTCCTGTTGTAACCCTGCTGTAGTATGATTCTTAATTTGGGCTTCATAAATCATCATTCCTTCTGTAAAATAATAAATGAAAGGGAATGACTTTTATGGCCAGTTGTACAAAATTCTATTTTTACATTCGTTAAGTAGCGACTCCTTAGAAATCGCTATTTAGGAAATGCAAAATGGAATGTACAAAAATAGCAATTTACTAATAGGGATCCCTGCAAAGTAGGTATCACTATTAGTAAATCTCTATTTAAGAAATGCTAAACCATTCCTTCCAATTGGCATAACACCCCATAGGTAGGAATAGTTTTTGCATTTCCTAATCTGCAATTTCCTATTAAGAAATTGCAAATTAGGAAAGGCAATACCAAGGGTACCTATGGCCCTGAGGCCCCCATTGATGCCTCGGCTCAGTGGGTGGTGCACATGTAACTTGCACAAATGCCCTAGGAGCATGTGCGCTACATATAACTTCAAAAAATGCATTTTGGATGCATATTTTTTTAAGTTGCACATGGTCAACATTGACTTGGGGTCAACGGTAATTAATTTCCTAAATGCCCATTTTGCATTCAGGAAATGCTTTGTACATATGCTTTGGAAATCAAAAATAGGAAATCACTATTTGTGATTTCTGATGTGGGGATCGCAAAATGTGATTTCTACTGGGTAGAAATTGCATTTTGCAATTCTACAAAGGCCTTTGTACATGTGAAAAGGCCATTTAGCATTTCTTAACCCCTTCGCTGCCAGGCCTTTTCCCCTCAGGTGGCAGGCTTATTTTTGTCTATTTAGGGTAGTTCGCACATTGGCCATCATAACATTTTGTACTCCTAAGCTACCCACACCAAAATTGCGTCCTTTTTGTCCAACATCCTAGGGATTCTAGAGGTAACCAAATGGCATCAACAAAGGGTTTGCAGTGCTAAAATCACCATCTTCCCAGCTTTCAGGAACAGACAGACTTGAATCGGAAAACCCAATTTTTCAACAGAATTTCGGCATTTTACTGGGACATACTCCATTTTTACTATTTTTTGTGCTTTCAGCCTCCTTCCACTTGGTGACAGAAATGGGTGTGAAACCAATGCTGGATTCCAGACAGCTAAACATTTCTGAAAAGTAGACAAGATTCTAAATTTATCAAGGGGTAATTTGTGTAGATCCTACAAGGGTTTCCTACAGAAAATAGCAGATGAAATGAAAAAATGTTGAAATTGAGGTAAAAAAACAGCCATTTTTCTCCACGTTTTACTCTGTAACTTTTTCCATTGATTTCAGATTTTTTAAAGCAATATACCTGCTGGATTCTTCTTGTTGTGGGGATATATAGGGCTTGTAGGTTCATCAAGAACTCTAGGTACCCAGAGACAATAAATGAGCTGCACCTTCCAATGGGTTTTCATTTTATACCGGGTACACAGCAATTCATTTGCTGAAATATAAAGAATGAAAAATAGGTATGAAGAAAACCTTTATATTTCCAAAAATGAGCACAAGATGAGGTGTTGAGAAGCAGTGGTTATTTGCACATCTCTGAATCCCGGGGTGCCTATACTAGCATGTGAATTACAGGGCATTTCTCAAATAGGCGTCTTTTTTACTCACTGTCTTAAATTTGGAAGGAAAAAATGTGGAGAAAGACAAGGGGCAATAACATTTGTTTTGCTATTCCTTGTTCCCCCAAGTCTCCCGATAAAAATGGTACCTCACTTGTGTGGGTAGGCCAAATGCTTGTGACAGGAAACGCAACATGGACAAATCACATTTTTACATTGAAATCTGATGTGTTTTTTGCAAAGTACCTAGCTGTAGATTTTGGCCTCTAGCTCAGCCGGCACCTAGGGAAACCTACCAAACCTGTGCATTTCTAAAAACTAGACCCCTAGGGGAATCCAAGATGGGGTGACTTGTGGTGCTCTCACCAGGTTCTATTACCCATAATCATCTGCAAACCTCAAAATGTGGCCAAAAAAACACTTTTTCCTCACATTTCAGTGACAGAAAGTTCTGGAATCTGAGCGGAGCCACAAATTTTCTCCCACCCACCATTCCACCAAGTCTCCTGATAAAAATGGTACCTCACTTGTGTGGGTAGGCCTAGCACCCGTGATAGGAGTTTGCCCCAAAACACAACGTGGCCACATCACATTTTCCCAAAGAAAACAGCTGTTTTTTGCAAAGTGCCTAGCTGTGGATTTTGGCCTCTAGCTCAGCAGACACCTAGGGAAACCTAGAAAACCGGCATATTTTTGAAAACTAGACACCTAGGGGAATCCAAGATGGGGTGACTTGTGGTCTCTCACCAGGTTCTGTTACCCAGAATCCTTTGCAAACCTCAAAATTTGGCCAAAACAACACGTTTTCCTCCCATTTCGGTGACAGAAAGTTCTGGAATCTGAGAGAAGCCACAAATGTCCTTCTACCCAGTGCTCCCCCAAGTCTCCCAATAAAAATGGTTCCTCACTTGTGTGGGTAGGCCTAGCACCCGCAACAGGAAATGCCCCAAAACACAACGTGGACACATCACATTTTCCCAAAGAAAACAGAGTTGTTTTTTGCAAAGTGCCTAGCTGTGGATTTTGGCCTCTAGCTCAACTGGCACCTAGGGAAATCTACCAAACCTGCAAATTTTTTTAAACTAGACACGTAGGGGAATCCAGGATGGGGTGACTTGTGGGGCTCTCACTAGGTTCTATTACCTAAAATCCTTTGCAAACTTCAATATTTGGCCACAAAACACTATTTCCTCACAATTTGGTGACAGAAAGCTCTGGAATCTGAGAGGAGCCACAAATGTCCTTCCACCCAGTGCTCCCCAAGTCTCCCAATAAAAATGGTACCTCACTTGTGTGGGTAGGCCTAGCACCCGCAACAGGAAATGCCCCAAAACACAACGTGGACACATCACATTTTCCCAAAGAAAACAGAGCTGTTTTTTGTAAAGTGCCTAGCTGTGGATTTTGGCCTCTAGCTCAGCCGGCACCTAGGGAAACCTAGCAAACCTGCACATTTTTAAAAACTAGACACCTAGGGGAATCCAAGATGGGGTGACTTGTGGGGCTCTCACTAGGTTCTATTACCTAAAATCCTTTGCAAACCTCAATATTTGGCCAAAAAACACTTTTTCCTCACAATTTGGTGACAGAAAGCTCTGGAATCTGAGAGGAGCCACAAATGTCCTTCCACCCAGTGCTCCCCAAGTCACCCAATAAAAATGGTACCTCACTTGTGTGGGTAGGCCTAGCACCCGCAACAGGAAATGCCCCAAAACACAACGTGGACACATCACATTTTCCCAAAGAAAACAGAGTTGTTTTTTGTAAAGTGCCTAGCTGTGGATTTTGGCCTCTAGCTCAGCCGGCACCAAGGGAAACCTAGCAAACCTGCACATTTTTAAAAACTAGACACCTAGGGGAATCCAAGATAGGGTGACTTGTGGGTCTCTCACCAGGTTTTGTTACCCAGAATCCTTTGCAAACCTCAAAGTTTGGCCAAAAAAATACTTTTTCCTCACATTTCAGTGACAGAAAGTTCTGTAATCTGAGCGGAGCCACAAATTTCCTTCTACCTAGCATTCCCCTAAGTTTCCCAATAAAATGGTACCTCACTTGTGTGGGTAGGCCTAGTGCTCACAACAGGAAATGCCCCAAAACCCTATCTGGAAACATCAAAAACAAAACTACCTGTTTTTGCGGGTGGGCACCTGCGTTTTGGGTCCTGGGCTCAGCAGCCATCTAGGGAAAGCTACCAAAACCAGACATTTCTGAAAACTAGACATCTGAGGGAGACTTGCGTGGATCCCCCAATGTTTTCTTTCACAGAATCCTCAGCAAACATTTTCCCACATTTCTGTGTGTCACCAGGACAAATTTACCGTCCAACGTTCCCCTTAGTCTCCCGGTAAAAATGATACTTCATTTGTGTAAGTGGGGCAAGTGCCTGTGGCAGGGAAGCACCAAAACATGTTGAAATTGAGGTGAAACCAAAGAGGGTCCAAAAGGGCAGTTTGGAAAAAAATATTTTTAGGCTGACAAGTGCAGCAGAATTTTTTATGTTAAATATTAATGTGTATTAATTTAATATGTATGTATTAAATGGAGAACAAAATAGAAAATGTACTACTATAACTATAAACTTAATTTTGAAATAAATGTTACTTTAAATATATATCAAATAAATACAAATATTTTCTTAATTTATTAAATAAAAAAATAAAGTATAATATTTTTAGTATGTAGTAATAATTATTTAAAGTGACATGTAGAATTAATTAAAAGTACTTTATTATATTTTAATAAAAATAATGTTACATTAGTTTATAAATTCATAAAAGGCTATTAGAATATTAAAAAATTCAGTAAGAAATATGTTTGATGTTTTTATAATTTGTTTTACATTCAGTATTAAATTACATTTATGTATACTTTTAATCAGTTTAACTATTTTAATGTAATTTAACATTATTTTCTATAGGATTTTATTTTAAGTTTTCATCATCATTGATTCTGTGGGAGGGTGTTCAAATACCAGTTGTTGACCCTGTGTGGTGTAGGACTTACTCCAACTCTGACCAGGCATACATTTACCACTGCTTTGGGCCCTTTTTGCTCCTAGTATTGTTAATAGCTGTGGGCGTACTCTTTTTTGGGTGTGTGCAATTCTGTCCCTAAACCCAGTCTTAACCCTCCCTTCACCCTCTTTACTCATCCCTAAACCCCAACTATACCTAACACTTTTCAACCACTCAACCTAGTCTCAACCTAGCAAACATATTTATCTTAGCAATAAACTTACATGTGAGAGGATCTCCTCATAGAAAAGATAGGAGAGCTGGAGGTGGAGATTCACACTCAAAGGCTTGGGAATAACATTTGTGCTACTTGTGTAGCACTATTGTTGTACTATGAAAGTACTACAAAATGAAGTTTGTATAAAGGCCCCTTATTCCGTTTGCACTTGATTGATGTTCTTGATTCCTTTGGGTGTGAGCACAAAATATTGCTACTGCTCGAGTGGTCATTAATGACTTACAGTGCCTAGTAGCAATGGGAGCAATGTGGACACTTCATTCAGATAATGTCCTGGCATTCTCTACAAATTATTTAGAGGGATAGAATATATGCATTTTCCAAATGAAGCAGTTAAAATGTTTGTCATAAAGGCAGCTTATGAGGAAATATTATCTGCTCAACTGGCATTAACACTAATTTATCAATGCTATAGCAGCATTTTTCATTGCCATGTGTGCTTGTAGCAACTAGAAAGTTTATACAGTAGTGTGCTATTTGTCAACAAACAAAACATCCTGGGCCAGATGTAGCAAACATTTGGAAGTCGCAAATGGCCTGATTCGCTATTTGCAACCTCGCAAAATCCGAAATGGGATGCAAAAATCCAATTTCCAAAGTGCAAATAGCGATGCAAGCCATTGCCGACTCGCAAAATTTGTGACCTGATTTTGCGACCCGCAAATAGGAAGTCGCAAATTGCGAGTCGCAAACCAAATGCAAAAGCCAGTCGCAAATTGCGACTAGTCGCAAAAAGCCCATTTTGCATATCCAGATTACCACTGATTCAGAGCAGGTGGTAACCAGAATGAAGGTATAAAAGGAGATCCAGAAGGCATCTGGGTTACTCAAAATGGCTGAACTGTACATGATAGCATGGAGGAGGAGAGTCCAGGCCGCCCAGCAGAGGAGGAGGAGGAGGAAGAGACAGGAGAGGATATACCGAACCAGGCAGACCCTATTTCAACAAACCGAGGAGGAGATTTATGACAAATATAGACTGAGCAGTGCTGCAATTTTAGAATTAATTGAACTACTTAATCCGCAGCTTGAACGACAGACAATGCGCGGCAGCGCCATCCCTACACATGTGCAAGTGCTATGCTCACTGCACCACTTGGCCTCGGGTAGCTATCAGGGAGTGATTGCTGTGGCAGGTGGGGTATCCCAAAGTTCACTCCCACGATTCTTCAGATCATTCCTAGATGCCATACTCACACACATGTCCAGATATACATACCTACCAAGGAATGAGGCAGAAATTAACAGCACCAAGTTGGATTTCTACAGAATTGCCAACTTCCCCCATGTAATAGGTTGTGTGGATGGGACACATATACAAATCTGCCCTCCTGCAAATCTGGAATATGTGTTTCGCAATAGGAAATGTACTCACTCTCTCAACATCCAGGTGGTATGTGATGCACATAATGTCATTACTGACATTGTAGCTAAATTTCCAGGGAGTACACATGACTCATACATATTCAGGCACAGTGGGATACACCAACGCCTAGAACGTGGGGAGTTTGGAGACAAATATCTATTAGGTATTGCTGAATACACCCTGAAGCCTTACATACAGGTCACTGTGGAAACCATTTATGCCCTGCTAAAATTGCTTATTTTTGTCAAACAGGTGACAGTGCATATGTTCTGAGACCATGGATACTTACCCCGTACCTAACACCTGGCAATGAGTACGAGAGGCGATATAACAGTGCCCATCGGTGGACCAGAACTGTCATTGAGGGGACATTTGGCTTGTTAAAGGCAAGATTCAGGTGTCTCCACAAAAGTGGAGGTGCACTCCAGGATGCCCCAGAAACAGCATTCAAGATTGTTGCCGCCTGTGCAATCCTACACAACATTGCCACCAGACGTGGCCTACATCTCACCCCTGAAGACACAGACACAGAGGATGAGGAGCTGGAGCTACCACACCGACAGCCTGGGGATAGAAGCATCGCAAATCAAGGCAGACAGAGACGGAACCACATTGCAACCCAATACTTTAGCAGGTACGTGGCAACTTCACCACACTCACTGATGTCAGACACACATAGCCCAGTAGTGTAGTGAAACAAACAAAACCTTTTTATTACTAAACTATATGGGAAAATAATAGTGTTGTCTATCACAGTCTGTAATTGTCCAAATGTAATGAAGACACATTATAAGTCATGTGCCTTATGTACAGTGCTGTCTGGTGGCTCACACCCTCCTCCTAGAGCGGCCACCATGGCTCATCCCTTGTGGGTCCCCTGACCCCTGCCGTGCACTACCACTCCGTAGCACACGAGACTCACTGGCAGACACGCTACTCATGTTTGACCCCTCCCCGCTGTCCTGAGGGGTCTCCCCTGTGCCCCTTGCAACCTGCCTACTTTCCATCAGGTCCACTGCATGGCTGATGCGGCCAAGTCCTCGCGCCACATCACCAGCAAAGTGCCCAAGTTCCACCTGTAGGCTGACTGTCCGTCTTGAGAGGCCTGTAGTATTGGTTGCAAGACGCCCAATGAATGTAGCCAGGCAGTCAAAACGTGCCGCTGTGTGGCGCTCCCTGCGCCTTGCATGTTGTCGGTCTGCCACTAGTTCAGTCACCAGATGGCGGATGGCCTGTGTCAAATCCCCCAAATATTTACTCATCCTGGTGAACTGACTGTTCACATCCGCCAGCCCATTGGTCATGCTGCTCTGCATCCTGTTGAGGGTTCTTGTGATTGTCCTTAATTGTCTATTTTGCAGGCGCTGACCATGGATGAGGGATGCCTCAAAGCCTGCGAAGCCTGCTTCCCCTACCTCCTCCTGGGGCACCAACTAAACTCTGCTCCGGCGTCTGCGCATTCATCCAGCTGCTGGCTCTGATTGCCTCTCTGTGGAGCTGGGCCCTGGGGTTGTGTCTGCTGCCCCATGTCCTGTGCTTGTTCCTCTATGGACCCTGGTGGTGTCCTGCTGGGCCCAGCAATTTCAGCAGCAGCCTCCTGCAGTGTCTCTGGCCCAAGCTCTCCTCCCTGCCTGGTGTCGCTGCTGGGGGTGTTTTGTGTGAGACCTGTGGGACATAGGGGATACACTGTCAGTCTCTCACATCTGTTTTATGCCTCATAATAAACATTTGCCTATATTCTGACTACTGTACTACATTTCCCATAATGCACTATTCTAGTGGTTGCTAGACTGGAATGGAGCTAGTCTGGTGGTGCATGTTACTGTGTACTGGGAGAGTGTGTATACTGCATTTGTGGGTGTCAAAGCATATCTCATGGTACTCACTTTTGGATGTCCCTGGCACTGAACTGTCTACTTCTCCCATGCCATTGACAGCCTCTGGCTCCACGGTCTCCTCAACCATGCTTTCCATGGCTGTGGGTGGTGGGACGGTGGATGGGCCTCCTCCGGTGCCTCTCATCTCCCTCATGCGCTCTTCAACCCTCTCCTTCATCCTGGAGCACAGGTCATACCACTGTTTTCCTCAAGGGTGCAGTGGCTCATCCCTATGGCATTTATCTTTTCCTGGATCTGCTGCCATATCATTTTCTTTTGAGTGTCTGGGACACTCATGGCTGCCTTCCCAAAAAGTTTGCTGTGGTGCAGGCAGCGTTCTTCAGTGAGCACCTCCAGCTCTTTATCAGAAAACTTCACCTTCCTTTTACTGCCAGCACTGCCTGTCTCCTCCATTGTTGCAGCAGCTCCTCTCTCCTGGGTGTGGCACAGCAGTTTGGAAAGGGTGTGGTCCTCCCTCCTCCCAGGGGTATTTGATGACTCCCTGGTTCTGATGTCATCACCAAGAGCCAGGAAGTGAGTTTCCAAACTGTTGTGCAGCACCTGCAGGCAATTTGCGAGTCAGTCGCAATTTGCGACACCCTTCTCGCAATTTGAGACCTCGCTCTTAGTGAGGTCGCAAATTGTGACCTCGCTAAAAGCAAAGGTCGCAAATTGCGGTGCAGCACCTATGCGATTCGCATTGAGTCGCTATTTCCGATTCGCAAATTTTTTCCCACCTACATCTGGCCCCCTATTCCTACAAGGCCTACTCCTAAACCTTTCACAAAATAAATCACCCATTCAATATTGTTTCCTTCATCACATTAGGCCTTTGCATTGTGTCAATTAGTATAAATAAATTCAGGTTGCAGTTGTTTTGTGTGCATGATTCCTTTGAGTATTGGCACAAAAGATTGCCGCTGATTGAGGTGCAATAAAATTCTTGCCATATCTAATAGCAATAAAAAAGTGACCTTTCATTCATAAGATGGTCCAGTGTTTGTTGAAAAAGCATTTGGTGACAGAGGGTCTGATTTAGATCTCTGAGGATGGGTTCCTCAGTCACAACAGTGATGGATATCCTGTTCACCGAAATCTAAATACCATTATTTTCTATGGTATTTAAATTTTGGAGGATGGATTATCCATCACCATTGTGAGGTAGTAACTCCCGTGCCAAGATCTAAATCAGGCCTAGAGTGACTGTGGCTACACTAGCATTTCTTTTGATATTCATGTATCTTTTCTGCCCGCAATCAAATAGACTGATTTAGTGAACTAATGGCATGCTAATCCAAGACTTGAAAACTAGTGTATTGGACACATGATAGTAACATAAACCACGCCAGGCCCAGGGAGCACTAAATAAGTTGCCCTATGAGATACTGTTTGATGTCTCTGTGTTTGTTGCAGATCTCCTGCTTGCTGGAAATGTGGGGTCACAGCCTGATTCACATCTTGATCTACTGTATACCCTTCAAGAAACAAAATTGAAGCTTTCAACATCCAAAGGATCCTTTGACTCTGGCTTTGAATGTAAAGCTGCAGGAGGATGGCTCTCAAAACTGAAGGACTGGTTCAAGGAAAGATTACAGTAAGATTCTATTTGGACTGCCATATTGACCACTGTTCCAGTTTTTGAGTTAGAGGACACTTTCAACTTCACAATGCCATTTTTGCACAGTGCTACGAAGCCTTGAAATGTATTGATTAATCACATCAAGAAGCATAATTTAATCGATCCTGTACAGAGACCACCCATATTAATTTGAAAGTTCTTTCAGATTAGTTCAGTACACTGTTTTCCTATTCTGGAGGTACTCAAAGAAAGATCAGCCAAGTTCCCTCTCCCTGAGGACCAGTTCTGCTTCCTCTTGGGTGGATACAATGGACCCTCCCCTTTCCACTATCTCAGTACTAAGCCCTGATCTCTGAAGTTAGGGACAGGTGATCATCATCCTCCTCTTGGCGGTTGGAGAGGACACCTTCCCCCTCCCTGCCTCTCTCTGGGGCCTGCTTTATTTCCACTAGAACTGCCCAGGCTTCAAGGGAACTAACCATATCCACCTTCCTAAGTATCTTAGCAGCAAGTAACCCCCTCTTTCTTTACAACACCATAAGCTCAGCTGCAGTTAGTGTGGATAGGCTAGCCAGATCAAACTCCATGGAATCCCTAGTTTTGGTTCACAATCAACTTTGGTACCAATTGATCAGAACAATTTAGAAAAATAAAAAATGAAGTAGGCAAAAAATAATTAGTCCAAACTTGGAAAATCTAAAACAATTTTGTTCTAAGTTAATTTGGTGGATTCATACTTTGCTTCACTGAAACAGTGTATGATGATATTAAATACAAGTACCAATGTGCACCAAAAATGTTTGAAAGTTGGGTATTGGTAAAGGCAGGTAGGTACCTACACTTAGCAATAGGCCACAAACCCCCTGCAGGTCCAGACAAGGTATCAGTAATTAATCCTTGCTCAACCCTTGGTAGCTTGGCCCATGAGCAGTTAGGCTTAACTTAGGAGCCGGCTGTGTAAAACATTTAATAGAAACAAAACAGTAAATAAGTAAAACACAACACACAATAAAAATCTCCCATGAATTTATAAACATAGGACACATTTTCATCTTTAAAATGACACCAAAATGACAATCATCCAATGTAGTGAACTAGAGATATTATTTTTTAAAGAATAAAAGTAAAACTAGTACTTACAAGCAAATAGTGCTCAAAGGGTTAAAAACAGGTTGCCCTGGGTAGGGACAAAGTCCAGAGCTCAGGCCACCCACGATGTAGCACTTTTACACTTACTTTCAGAATTGGTTCTTGGTTCAGGAAAGTGGTCCACAGTACCAACCAAGGGTTCAGAGGCTATGGTTTGCCTTTTGGGTATCTGTGAAAACAACTCTCACAAATGCACTACTTCAACCGATGGAGCTTTTTACAAAAGTTGCTCCAAACTTCTCCAAACTCTTCTTCAAGAGGTCCTTTTTGGGTCCTTGAAGTGTCCACAAACTTCATCCAAGGTTCCAGAATCTCAGAGTCGCTCCTTGGAAGTTGGGACTACAGTTCATGAATGCACCTAGTCAGAATACTCAAATGGCCACTAGATGCTGGTCAGCTTGGCTCTTCTTGCAGGACTTGATGCAGGGACTCTGGTCAGCTCTTTTCAAATTGTAGCTTACAGGGAGTCCACTCCTAGAGTTGCAGAAGCAAGGCAAAGTCCTTTTCTTGGTGAAGCCCTGCAGCTTGTGCAGTCCTTGTGAGTGCAGTTCTCCAGATGTAGACCAGTGGTCCAACAGGGCAGCCCTTCTTCTCCAGTATCTTCCAGCAGGGATCTGAATTGTGGGGGAGGTCTGCCATATTTATCCTTGCTTCTGGGGTGGGAAGCAGGGGGGTGTTCCTGTCCAATAGAGTCTAGGCCACCACCCTCTAGGGTGACCACTTCCTGTGAAGTGTGGCAAAAATCAATCCCAGAAAGCAACATTCTAAAAAAATTCAAGATGGCAAAAATTCATCCTTGGAGGTTAAAGCTGACTGAGTCCACCCACTGGTGTGGTTAATACTCTTAACACACCTCTTTCAGTCCCTCTCCTAATCTAATCAGTCTGGCTTCCATCTGTCTGGGAAGCAAGAACTGGGGAGGTCTAGTTTCTGTCCCAATTGACTTTTCCTCCTTTGAAAGCCAGTTTGGCTACACTACCTCCATCCTACTCTCCCATCCGATGCAGCAGTTCTCAAACCATCAGAGGCTTCCTTTGTCTCAGCCTAGGTCACTTCACACCTCATTAGGGTAGCCTTACTCAGTCTGCCAGAGGTTGACCAATCAGGAAAGGGCATCACAAAGTTCTACAACTCTTTCCTTGTGTTAGTTATACTAAATTCAAAATTGGCATTTTGCTGGATTTATTATAACATTTAATTTGTTACCAAACTTGCTATATTTCGCTCCTCGTTGTCAGAAATAAGACTTTATTGTTTTAAAATGAAGTCTTCCAACGTTAGCCTACGTAGCCTATTGACTATAATGGGGAACATGAATTTGGCTGTTTTATCCCCACCAAGGCTTATAAAACATATTTTATAAATTCCTTGTTCACATTTACACTGCACTTCCCCTGAGGCACCTAGGGCAGATCTTAGGGATGACTTGTATGCAAAAATAAGGTAGTTTGAGACTTAGGAAGTACTTTTAATTCCAAAGTCACATTTTGGGTTAATTTTAACTTAAAAGCAATGAGCAAGGCAGGCCTGCCTTTAAAATGGCCCTGGACACTACATCACTGCACCTATGGGTGCACTAACTATACTGAGGTCCTTAAACCTACATGCCCTACCATGTACTAGGGACTTATAGGTAGGTTGTCAGAGCCAATTATATTTAGGTCTTATTTGCATATACCTTTTTAAATAGAGCACTGGCCCTGGGGCTGGTTAGCAGTACCTAGGGCACAGTAAGAGTCAGAAAACACCAGTATCAGCTACAAATGGGGGCACAAAGTGAAGGGGCTTCTACAATCAGCCCAGTTTTCCCACACTCATCAGTCACTGGAATGACCAGAAAGTCTCGCTAATTGAATATACCACAAGTCGAAAGGGCTCAGTAATTCTTCCTGTGTGGCCTCCTATGTACTTGGGAATAGGTGAATAAACGTGTATAATGTTTACAGCAAAAATGGTGATGCTTGCCAATAAATCAACTCAAAAACAGCATGAGAAGGATGTTTCAGCTAATCACGGTGTACTGTCACTGTTGTTGTGACAATGTGTTGCTTTACCTGTCAGATAAAGAGGAAGTGGCTTAAGCCACTTATTTGCCTACCTTGAGAAGAGTAGTAAGATGGTTCAGTTGATCCTGGCTATATTGACTTAATAGTGACCCCTAAGCACTAGGACCCCTGCCTTCTGTTGCTATATCAGTGTTATGGATTGATCTCTGCAATTATAAGTCGAACAAGATTGTTCACAAATGCCATCGGTACTGAGCAGCATATCTTTTACTCAAAATGACAAAAATGTACAATTTGAAAAGTTACGTTCGTAAATGCAAAAGTGTTATGTGCAATCATTGCTGTTTTAGACACTATTAAGCCGAACAAGGGTGCTGTCTTTAAAAATATGTCAAAAAGTGTAATGTGTATGAAATGTACTGAAATAGTTTTCACCAAAAAATGGGTATACAGCCTTCTCTGCACATTGATCATCACTAGTTAAGACATCATTCGGCCTATCAAGGGTTATGTCAAGTAAAGGATATCCAAAAATCGCACATGGATGGATATGGTCATGCTATTTCTAGGGAAAAATACCACAAGAGTCTTGTGTCTACATAGATAAAAACTATTTTAGACAATATTCAGCCTATTGGGACTCATATCTACAAAAAGAAATAAAACATTTAAATGGTGGATTACATATGTTCACAATTTTGTACCAGGAATAATAATAATGAACATCTTTTTCTTTACCAGAGTGACTGTAGCTTAGGTTAAAAAGTTTTAGAAGTTATAGTGTGTGCAATTCACAGTAACACTTATTTGAAGCGAAATAGTGTGAAGTTACAACTGTGATGCATAGTAATTTTAATTTTAAATAGCGTACTATGTAAAAAATATACATTGCTTGTTTTTTGTTATTACTAAAAGGTTCTATATTACAGACTAACACGTTTTACTATATATAATAATTGTTTCAAAGTTTAACTATTATTTGCCTTGTTCCTCTTTATATATATCTCAAATACAGTTTTTTGGCAGTAATGCGGATAAGTAATTACATTTTGCCTCCTTAATAAATAAACTATGCATACACTTTCTATAAATATTTACTAATTCGAACATACAAAAACAGATCAATTAAAACACACTTGGACATACTCATGTCCATAGAGTCCCTAACCCAAGGTACCATAACCATACACAAATAAACAGATGGACACAGTGATAAATACTGTCTTACACCCAAATATACAATTATACATACATTAATAAACCATATTAAACCCCCATATACCCTATCATGCACCCACTCACTTATCTATAAACCGACTTGTACATCCTATCCCTAACTAATATAGCCAGTCATGCACTGTCACTTATGCATAGAAGTAGTGATGTTCCTTCTCACTCATATACACAATCACCCATACATCTACTAACTCACCTATACACTTACTCATGCATCCAGTCCATGACACATAGTGGAACTCGTGCAGTCACTCATCCATACACTTATTCACCAAATAACTGACCCATGCAACCATTCATGCACCCTGCCTCTCACCCATACTGCCAATCATGTACCCAGAACTCACCCATATATCCACTCATGCACCCAGTCATTCACACATACAGTCACTCATGCACCCATTCATTCACCCCTAAAGCTCCTCACACACCCAATCACTCACGCATATAGGCACTCATGCACTCACTCCCTCACTCACTCACCCAAAAAGCATTCATTTACCCAGTCACTAACGCATGCAGGCACTCATAAACTCTATCATTCACCCATACAGCTACTCATGCACCCAGTCACTTACCCATACACCCACTCACACACCCGTAGAGTCACTCATGAATCCATTCACTCACTCATACAGCCACTCATGCAACCATTCACTCACTGATACAGCCACAAATATAGCCTATCACTCACCCATACACCCAATTATGTATCCAGTCACTCACCCATGCAGCCAATCATGTACCCAGTCACTGACCCATACAGCCACTCACAGAGCCTATCACTCAACCATACAGCCACTCATGCACCATGTCACTCACTCATACAGCCAATCATGCACCCATTCATTCACCCAATACAGCCACTCATGCATTCTAACACTCATCCATACAGCCACTCATGCACCCATTTACTCAGCCATCCAGCTACTCGTACACTCTATCACACACAAATACAGCCACTCATACACCCAATCACTCATGCGTACAGCCACTCACACACCCAGTCACTCGCCAATATGGGCACTCACACACCCAGTAAGTCACTCAAATAGCCATTCATGCACCTCATCACTAAACCATGCAGCCACTGATGCACCCATTCAATCACCCATACAGCCACTCCTACACCCAGTCACTAAGGCATACAGGCACTCATGTACCCTGTCACTCACCGATGTAGCCCTCATGCACACAGTCACTCACCCATATACCCACTCATGCACTCAGTCACTCATACTCTCAAACATGCACCCATTCAATCACTCACACAGCCACTCACGCACCCATTCACTCAATCATATAGACACTCACACCCAGTCACTGATGCATACAGGCACTGATACACCCTAACACTCACCCATGCAGCTACTCACATATGCAGTCACTCACCCGTTCACCCATGCATGCACCCAGTCATTCACCCATACAGCCACTCAGGCACCCGTGCAATCATTCATACAGCCACTCATGTACAAATTCACTCACCCATACACCCACTCATACACCCTGTCATTCACACAAAGACATACTCAAGCAACCTATCACACACCCATACAGCCACTCATGTACCAAGTCACTCATCCATACACCCACTAACACACTCAGTCACTCACCCATACACTCCCTCATACACTCATTCACTTACCCATGAAGCCACTCATGCACCAGTTCACTTACCCATACAGCCACACATATACCTAGTTCACTCACCCATACAGCCACACATATACCCAGTCACTCACACATAAAGGCACCCATGCACCCTATCACTCACACATACAGACACCCATGCACCCATGCCGTCACCTATACAGCCCCTTATGCACCCATTCACTCACCCTTACACCCACTCATACACACACTCATACACCCAGTCATTCACACATTGAAACACTCAAGCACCCTATCACTCACCCATACAGCCACTCATGTACCTAGTCACTCACCCAGACACCCAATAATGCACCCAGTCACTCAGCAATAAGTCACTCATACACTCATTTACACACCTATACAGCCACTCATGTACCAACCCACACACCCCTACAGCCAGACATGCACCTATTCACTCTTCTATACAGCCACTCATGCAGCCTATCACTCACTCATTCAGCCACTCATGCAACCAGTCACTCACCCAAACCACCACTCTTGCACCCAGTCACTCATCCATACAACCTCTCACATGCCCAGGCACTCACCAATGAAGCCACTCATGCACCCATTCACTTACATCTACAGCCACTCATGCATCCTATCACTCACCCAAAAAGCCACTCATGCACCAATGTATTCACCCATACAGCCACTCATGCATTCTATCACTAATCCATACAGCCACTCATGCACCCATTCACTCACTCATTCAGCCACTCATGCAACCAGTCACTCACCCAAACCACCACTCTTGCACCCAGTCACTCATCCATACAACCTCTCACATGCCCAGGCACTCACCAATGAAGCCACTCATGCACCCATTCACTTACATCTACAGCCACTCATGCATCCTATCACTCACCCAAAAAGCCACTCATGCACCAATGTATTTACCCATACAGCCACTCATGCATTCTATCACTAATCCATACAGCCACTCATGCACCCATTCACTCACTCATACAGACACTCATGCACCCAGTCACTCACCCATACAGCCACTCACACACTCAGTCACTCACCCATACTGACATGCCCACTCACTCACCCATACAGCCATTCACATACCCAGTCAGTTGCCTAAATATCCATTCATGCATGCATTCACTTACCGATACAGCTACTCATACACCCAGTCACTCACACATAGAGGCGCTCATGTACCATATCACTCACCCATTCAGCCACTCACACACCCAGTCACTCACTCATTCAGTCATTCATGCACCCATTCACTCAGCCATACAGCCACTCATGAAACGCATCACTCACCCATATACCCACCTATGCACCCAGTCACTCACCCATACAGACACTCATGTACCTAGTCACTCACACATAGAGTCAGTCAAACACCCAGTCACTCACCCATAAAGCCACTCATGCATTCGATCACTCACCCATACAGCCACTCATGCACCCATTCACTCACCCACACAGCCACTAATGCAGCTTATTACTTACCCATACAGCCACTCATGCACCCAGCCACTCACCCATACAGGCACTCACACACCCAGTAAATTACCCATATATTCACTCATCTACCCATTCACTTGCACATACAGCCACTCATGCCCCAATTTACTCACCTATACAGTCACTCATGCATCCATTCGGTCACCCATACAGCCACTTATGCACCTTGTCAGTAACCCACACATCCACTCACACCCCCAGTCACTCACTGATACATCCACACATGCACTAAGTCACTCACCCATACAGTTACTGAGACACCCATACAGCCATTCACTGCCCAGTCAGTCACTCAAATATCCATTCACGCACACATTCACTCAACCATACAGCCACTCACACACCCAGTCACTCACCTATACAACCATTCATGCACCAATTTATTCACCCATACAGCCACTCATGCATTCTATCACTAATCCATACAGCCACTCATGCATCCATTCACTCACTCATACAGTCACTCATACACCCAGATACCCATACAGCCACTTACACAGCCAGTCACTCACCTATATAACCACTCATACACCCAGTCACTCACCCGTACAGCTACTCATGCACCCATTCACTCACCCATACAGCCACTCATGCACCCTATCACTCACCCTTACAGCCACTCAATTACCCAGTCACTCACCCAAACAGGCACTCACACACCCAGTAACTCACCTGTACAGCCATTCATGCACTCTGTCGCTTAATCACACAGCCACTCACACACCATCACTCACCCTTAAAGTCACTCATACACCCAATCACTCACACATATAGGCACCTATGCACCCTATCACTCTCCCATACAGCCACTCACTGAACCAGTCATTCACCCATACACCCGCTCACACACCCAATCACTGACCCATACAGTTACTCATGAACCCATTCACTCATCTATACATCCACTCATGCACCCACTCACTTACCTGAATATCCACTCATACACCCATTCACTCACAGATAAAGGGACTCATGCACTCTATCACACACCCATACAGCCACTCAAGCATCCAGTCACTCTTTCATACACCCACTCATGCACCATGTCACTCACCCATTAAGTCACTCATGCATCCATTCACTCACCCATAAAGCAACTCATGCATTCATTAAGTCACCCATACAGCCAATTATGCATCCTGTCAGTCCCCTACACAATCACTCACACACCCACTCACTCACCTATACAGGCATTCATGCTCCCAGTCACTCACCCATACCTCCACTTACACATCTGTTCACTTACCCATACACCCACTCACACACACAGTCACTCATTTATACAGTCACTGACACACCCACTCACTCAACCATACAGCCATTTACGCACCCAGTCAGTCGAAATATACATTCATTCACCCATTCACTCAACATACAGGCACTCATGTATCCAGTCACTCACTCATACAGACACTCATGCACCCATTCACTTACTGATTCACCTATTTCTGCACCCAGTCACTCATCCAAACAGCCACTCATGTACCCATTACCTCACCCATACAGCCCCTCATGCACCCATTACTCACGTATACAGCCACTTATAAACCCAGTCATTCACCCATACAGCAACTCAAGCACCCTATCAGTCATCCATGCAGCCATTCATGCACCCACTCATTAACCCATACACCTAGCCAGGCACCCCTTCACTCAAACATACAACCAATTATGTACCCAATCACTCACCTTTACAGTAATTCATGCACCCATCCATTCACCCATACAGCTCTTCATACGTCTAGTCACTCACTCATCCAGTCACTCACGCACTTAGTCACTCATCCATCCACCCACTCATGCACTCAGGTACTCACCCATACACCCACTCACATGCAGTCAGTCATCCAAACAACCACTTACACACCCAATTACTCACCCTTACAGCTACTCATGCACCCATTCACTCATATATTCAACCCCTTGTACATCCATAAACTCACTCATGCACCCATTCACTCATCCATACAAACACTCATGCACCCATTCACTCACTCACACAGTCCCTCATGCACCTATTCACTCATCCATACAGCCACCCATGCACACAGTGACTCACATTTACAGTCACTGACACACCCAGTCACTCACCCATACAGCCATTCATGCATCCTTTTAGTCACCCAAACACCCATTCATGCACCCTTCCACTCACCCGTACAGGCACTGCTGCATGCAGTCACTCATTTATACAACCACTCACATACCCATTCACTTACCCATTCATCTATTTATGCATTTATGCACACAGTCATTCATCCATACAGCCACTAATGCACCATTCACTCACCCATACAACCCCTCAAGCAGAATTTCACTCAGCCATACAGCCACTCATGCATCCATTCACTCGCTGGTTAGCTGGGCTCTGCTTGCAGGACTTGAAACAGGGGACTCTGGGCTGCTCCTTTGTACCTGTAGCAAATAGGGAATCCCTTCTTGAAGCAGTAGATGGCAGGCAAAGTCCTGTTAGTGGTGAAGCCCAAGTGCGCAGCTGGTGCAGTCCTTCAGAGTGCAGTGTCCAGGTGCAGGTCAGGGGTCCAGGGATCTAAGGTGTGGGTGCAGTTCTGCCATATTTATCCTTGTTCCTGGGTGGAAAGCAATGGGGTCCTGGGTATCCAATCACAGGCAGGCTCCTTCCCCCTTTGATAACCACTTCCTGGAAAGTGTGGCAAAAATCAATCCTAGGGAGCAACATTCTTCAAAAATCCAACACGGCTGAAATGGATTTTTGGAGATTAGATCTGGCTGAGCCCAACCTCTGGTGTGGATAAAATTCCTAAACACATCCCTCTCCTAATCTAATCAAGAGGCCACTGAATTGTCTGGGGTTGCAGAGTGTGAGGGAGGTGCTGAGCTGCTCCAAATGTCATTTCCTGCCTTTGAAGACCAGTTTGGCTGTTCACCCCCCTTCCTGCTTCACCATCTTCTGAGACAGATCTCCTCCCCCAGGCACATCCTTTGTGTTCAGCCCAGGCCACTTCACACCTTACCAAGGCAGCCTGGCCAGGCTGCCAGAGGCTGGCCAATCAGAGAAGGGCACTACAGAGATGAAGTTGGCAACTTTCAGATAAAGTTTTATAACTCTTTACTTGAACTACTTATATTAAATCCAACAATTGTAAGCCATGGGGTTTATTATGACAATTAATGAAATACCAAACTCAAGTTATCTGGCACCTAAGGGGAATTTGTTAATTAAAATAAAGTCTCCCCATTTTAGCCTATGGAGGCCATTTACTACAGTGAGGGAAAAACTAATTTGGCTGTTTTACCTCACCAGGGCTTATAAAACTATTTGTATAAGGTCCCTGCCTATAGTTACATGGCACCCAACTCTAGGGGCACATAGGGCACACCTTAGGGGCTACTTATATGTATAAATAAATAAGGTAGTTTAAGGCTTTGGAATAACTTTTAATTCCAAAGTTGAATTTGTGTCACAGTCTGCACATCTCTTAGCACCATAGGCTGAAGAACTTGAAGGAACACCCGGTTGTTTACTGGTTCTGGACTGGCCAAGATAGCGGTGACCCTATCTAGTAGCCATGGTGCTGCTGACTGGAAAAAACGCAAAGGCAGACCATACCCTCCAGAATGAGTCCCAGAGGAAAAACATTGTCGCACAAATGATGTAACCGCACGAACAGGAGGCAGCACATGAGGTATAGTGGAAAACGTCTTGGGGTGGAAGCCATAGGTGCAATAAAAAGGAGTTGATCCTGTTTCACTATGCACTGTATTATTATAGGAAAACTCATCTAAAGAAAGGAAATCCGACCATTTACTTTCAGTGACATTGCAGAAACATCGTAAATACTGTGGAGTTCCTGATTCAAGCATTCAGTTTGACCGTTAGTTTGTAGATGAAATCCTGATGACAGAACATCAATATGCAATAAGGTACAAAAAGCCTTCCAAAAACGTGACATGTATTGGGGTCCCCGATCTAAAATGATTACTTGTGGAAGGCCATGTAGGCGAAAGATATCTTGCATGAATATATGACTAATTTCTTTGGCTGTAGGCAATTTTTTTAAGGCTGTGAAATGCGCCATCTTGGTAAAGGAATCAACAGTTACCATGATGACATGATTCCCTGAAGAAGAAGGTAATACTTATGAAATCTGTAGACATGGTGTGCAATGTAGCAGAGGGAACACGCAGGGGGATCAATAATCCTGCTGGCCTGGTCCGAGGTGTCTTGGTTTGGGCACATACAGGACATGATGTTACTTAGGATTCAGCATCGGTCTTAAGTGTAGGCCACCAAAAAGAACGTAGGAGCAACTTCCGTGTCTTTTTAATTCAATGATTTCCAGCTACGGGACATTCATGGCACATCTGTAAAGCCTCAGTCTGTACTTTCTTAGTTGGCAAAAATAGAGAGTTTTGATAATAGAAGTAGTCCTGATCTTTTTGTAACAGAGGACTCAAAATATTCCATTCTTCAAGTGGAAGATACTGGTGTTCTGACTTAACACGATCAAGAAAAGACTGGGCAACCCCGATGATTCAACAGGGTTCTATTATATTTGGAGAGGAAGTGTTAGCGTTTTTTGTAGAGTGACGGGATAATGCATCAGCTACTAAGGTCTGGGATCTGGTAATGTAGGTCACAACTAAGTCAGATTGGCTGAAAAAGAAAGCCCATCTTGCCTCCCAGCTTTTTCAACAGTGGAAATTTCTGAGACATTGTAAATTATGATGATCAGTTCTTGCTTCAAATGGTTCTTTGGTACCCATCAAAAAATGTCTCCATTCTTTACAAGCAGCCTTGAGAGCAAGTACTCCTGTTCTAACACAGAATAATTGCGTTTGCCTTCTGTCAGTATGTGGTATAAGTGAAAGATAGGATGTTCCAAGCCATTGTCTTTTTGTTTCTGAAGTAAGACTGCACCAATAGCTCTCTCAGAGGCGTCAGTGACTACTATAAACTTCTTAGTAATATCAGGGTGTTGTAAGATAGGAGCTTGGGTAAAGGCCCGTTTCAGATTTTGAAAGGCCATTTCAGCACTGTCAGTCCAAACAAATCCCTTCTCCAGGTTTTCTCCCTTGATGGTCAGGGTGATAAAACTTTGTTGATTGGCAAAGTCTTGCATGAATTGCCGATAGAAGTTGGAGAGACCTAGGAAGCATTGGGTTTCCTTAGCAGAAGAGGGAAAGGGCCTGATTCTGTCTGAGTCTTTCCAAAACCTGATGTACATGCCCAGTATGATGTTCAGGTATACAAGAATATACTAGGACGTCATCCAGATAAATCACCACACTATGATTCAATAAGTCAGAAAACACTGAGTCCATGAATCGTTAAAATATGGAGGGTGCGTTGGTTAAACTAATCGGCATGACTCAGTATTCATAATGGCCAAATGGAGTACGAGAGGCTGTTATCCAGTCATCTCCTTCTTTGAAACATAAGAGATTATAGGCACCCCTCACACCCAAATTTGTAAACCTCTTGGCAACTTGGACGGTGTCAAGTATATCCCTAATAAGGGGTAAGGGATATCGATCCATTAAGGTTATTTTATTAAGTCCACGAAAGTCAACACAGGGTCACCGATCTTTCATTCTCTGTGGAACGAAAAAAGAGGTGCCCCTGCAGGAGATGAAGAGGGGGCGATTAAACCATTCTGTATATTATCATTTAGGTATTCTTTAAGTACTTCTTTTTTTCTTGTTCAGTCAACGAATATATCCGCCCAACAGGAACCACTTCTCCCGGAACCAAAGGAATGGCGCAGTCATAGACCCGATGAGGAGGTAAAACAGATTTGATAAGCTTCTGGAATACTTCACAGTATTCTTGGTACCAACTTGGTACTCCCTGTTTCATGTTGATAGAGCAGCTTGTATCTTTGGAAGAAGGAATTAAACCTTTTGGAGACCAATAAGAGTTCGTGGAGTAACAGTTCTATTGGCAAAACTGTGGTGATAAAGATATTGTTCTTGTTTCCCAATTGATATGTGGGTTATGCCGAGTTCACCAGGGAATTCCTAATATCATGGTATGATTTGGAGAGGATATTAGATCAAAGGCAATGTGTTCCTGGTGTCTCCCAAAACGCAGACAGAGAGTGGTTGTAGAATCCACCCCTGGTCTTGAGGTTAAAGGAGACCCATCAGCTGTGTGGACTTGTTCCGGCATTTCATTAGGAACTCGTGGTATACCTCTTTCTTAGGTGCAAGTCTCATCCAAATATATACCGCTGTCTCCACAATCCAAAAAAGCAAACACCTGCTCTTCTTGACTTTGGGAACACTGTACCGTAGCGAACAGTATAAACAGAGCGGAGATGTTCTCTCTGGAGAAACATATTGAAGGTAAGTCTACTCCTACCATCCCCTTCCTCCTTACAGGGGGCAGGAGTTGGCATTTCCTGAAGGTCTAGAAGGGCAGACAGGACACATCCGGATCAAGTGACCAGCTTTGCCACAATATAGACAAATGCCCTTTTGTCACCTCTCCTCTCTTTCTGAGTCAGATAAAGGACCACAGACTAGGTCTGTCTGCATGGGTTCTTCTTCTGTAGATTTATTTGCCTCAAGATGGACTTCATCAGAAAGACAGGCTGTGGAACGGGGTAATCCGGACTGATACAGTAAGCGAGTCTTTCGCCTTTCTATCTTACGTTCCCGCAACCTATACTCTATATTTAATGCTTGATCCTTCAGTTCTTTCAGAGTTCTAACTTGAGTAGAATGCACCAATTCATCTTTTATTTCTTCTCGAAGTCCTCGGCGAAACAGGGTTACAAAAGTGCCTTCCACCCAAGTGGTCTAAGCTGCTAGCTGTTTAAGCGGGTTATGTATTGTAATACATCCTGTTTGCCTTGCTGTATATCACATAATGCTTCTTCAGCAGCTGCCTCCAACCCGGGTCATTCAAACATCTGCTTAAAGAGTTTAAGAAAGGCAGGATAATTACCTAATACAGGATCCTCAGTAGAGACCAAGGGGGTCGCCCAAATATTACGGGGCCAGACAAGGCACTGTTCAAATAACCCACCTTGGCTTTGTCAGATGAAAATTGTGAGGGTCAAAAAGCAAAGAAGTCTGTCAAAGAGTCCAGAAATTCCTTTACTTTACGTGGCCTGGCTTCAAACAAAGAGATGTGCCTGTGGGAGGAGATCTCCCCTCAGCAGATGGTGAGGCAGGAAGGGGGAGGGCTGTCAAACTGGTCTTCAAAGGTAGAGAAGGACATTTGGAGCAACTCAAAAACAACCCCAAATCCTGCAACCCTAAACAACTAGGTACCCCCTTGATTAGATTAGGAGAGGGAAGGAGAGGGGTGTGTTTATGATTTTTAGCCACACCAGTGGGTGGGCTCAGCTAGATGTAACCTCCAAAAATCATTTTCAGCCATGATGGATTTTTGAGGAATGTTGCCTCACTTCCCAGGAAGTGGTCATCACAGGGGGAAGGACCATGCACCTGATTGGAGAACCAGGACCCCCCTGTTTTTCACCCAGGAGCAAGGATAAAACTGGCAGACCTGCTCCCAGACCTCAGTTCCCTACCTGATCCCCATCCGACTCCAACAAGGGAGAAGCAAAGGAGAAGAAGGACTGCTCTGCTGGACCCCTGGCCTGCACCTAGAACCTGCACTCTGAAGGACTGCACCAGCTGCACACTTGGGTTTCACCACAAGAAGGACTTTGCCTGGCTTCAACTGGTTCAAGGAGGGACTCCCTGTTTGCTACAGGTGAAAAATTGCTAACGAGAGTCCCCTGCACCAACTCCTGAAGAAATCAACCAGCTGACCACTGCCCAGTGGCCAAAAAGGAGTTTGCACCAGGTGCACTCTGGGAGTTGTAGTCCACACCCCCAAGGATCATCCCAGAGCTTCTGGACCCTTGGGGTGAGCTGTGGACCCCAAAGGAGCCTTAAAGGAGCATCTGGGAGAAGATCCAGAAGTTTGGAGAAGTTTGGAGAACTTTTGAAAAAAAGCTCCATAGAGGGACCGACCCACCGCTGCAACTCTAGCCGGCTTGCCTCAACCGCGACCCGGCCTGATTTGCAGGTTCGTCCCGGTGAAGAAAATCTCCAAAGAAGAGAATAAGTCCGAACATACAAAGTTGACCGGGACCTCCCAGCCAGCGTATCCGAGGAGGGCTCCAAGGACGTCGGATCAAGATCCAGGTTTACCCGGTCGAAGGATTTTCGCCTCGAAAAAACAACTAAGTCCGAAGGTAAAAATCTCCACCAAGGATTCCCGCGACGTGTATCCGGAGAAGGGTTCCAGGAGGTCGGATTGGACTTGCAGGTTCGTCCCGCTGAAAAAAATCTTCTGAAAAACGACTAAGTGCGAAGGTAAATTTTTGACCGGAGCCTCCCACAGGCTGTAGCCGAGCCGGGCTCCATCGCGGTCGGCCTTAAACTTTGACTTTGCCCCGGTTGAGGTGCAGACTTTTTGTTTCTAGGCGCTAAAAAAACAATAATTCTTTTAAAATCCATATCTCTGGTTCCCCTTTTCCGATTTTATTTGTTTCTGTGTCATTTTAAAGATAAAAATGTAACCTATTTTTTAAATTGGTTTTGGATTTTTAAACTGTTTCCTGTGTTTTATTTAATTACTGTTTTGTGATATTTGAATGCTTTACACACTGTCTCCTAAGTTAAGCCTTGTCGCTCGTTTCCAAGCTACCATGCGTTGATCTGGGTTTAATTTACTGAGACCTAACTGTACCTAAGTGGAGGTTAGTGGCCTATTGCTAAGTATAAGTACCTACCTGCCCTTACCAATAACCCATTTTCCAACATTTGTGGTGCGAAGTGGTGTGATCCTGTACTTGTGTTCAGTATCACACTACAGTTTTAAGTAAAACAAATTAAAAATCCTTTGAATTGTCCTAGTGCCAAAATAGTTTTTAATTTTTAATTTGGATTAATTTCAATTATTGAATTTTTGTCATTTTTCTAAATTCTTGTTTCCAATTTTTGTAAAACATTTTGGTTGACACAAAACTAAGGAACCATGGAGCTTGATCTAGCTAGCCTACCCACACTGACAGTAGTCCAGCTTAGGGGGTTGTGAACTGAAAGAGGGTTGCCTGCAACCACTGACCTCAGGAAGCATGTCCTGATCAAATCCTTGACAGCATGGGCTGAGGCCCAAGAGGTCGACTCAGAGGAAGCTCCAGAGGAGGAAGAAGCAGGGGAGGATGCTAGCTTCAACCACTCAGGGGAGGGAGGGCATCTGAGCCTAAGTGAGGGGGAGGAAGACAGGTCCTCACTGCACACAGTTACTAGGGTCATACCCAAAGCTAGTTGGGGGAAGGTGGTCCCTTCAGGAGGAGAGAACCTGTCCCTCAGGGAAAGAGAGCTGGAGGCCCAGTTAGCATTTATAGCTTTGGAAGCCAAGAAGCTGGCGCTAGAAGAAAAAAAGAGGCCAAAGGAAAAGAAAAGACATGGTGGCAGCGACAGAGAAGCTGAGGTGTCCATGGGTGGGGGTTTTGCCCCAGATTACCCAAGAGGGTGGTTCCTGCCTATGTAGAGGGGGATGACATAGACAAGTGGCTGGGGGCCTTTGAGAGGGTCCTCCAGATGAGGAGAGTCAAACCTCAGTGCTGGGGTTCACTTCTTTGGGAGTTGGTCCCCAAATCTGGGAGGGATAGGCTCCTAACCTTGAGGGTGGGGGAGGCAGATTCATACCCCAGTATGAAGAGATGCTTGACTAAAAAGCTTGGTCTGACCCCAGAGCAGTATAGGCTGACATTTAGGAACACCCAAGAGACAAGCACCGAGTCCTGGGTGGACTTTGTGGACATCTCAGTTAAAGCACTAGAGGGCTGAATACAGGGCAACAAGGTAAGTACCTTTGAGGGGCTGTACAATTTGATTATGAGGGAGCACCTTCTAACCAATTGTGTCCAAGAGAAGCTCCGCCAGTATCTAGTTGACTCTAAGTTGACCAACCCCAGGGAGCTGGGGAAGGCAGCAGATGACTGGTTAAGAACTAGGGTTAACCAGAAACCCCCAGGGGGTGATCAGAAAAAGGGAGGACATGGTTCTTCTCAGGGGAAGAACCAAGGGAAAGATGACAAAAAGCCCAAGGAGTCCTCACAAGAGTCCCCAAAAACTTCTCAGGGTGGGGGAACCCCGAGCCATTCCACTTCTAAGGGGAAAGGGTATCAGGGGAAACATTATGATCCTGTTAAAGCAGGAAAGTTTCAGGAGCTTGCTAAGGCCGGCAAGTGTTTTGAGTGTCATCAACCTGGACACAAGAGAGGAGATGCTATCTTCTCCAAGAAGCCCCCCACTGGTGGGCATTCCCAGGGGATTGTTACTATAGGGTCAGAAGTGGCAAGAAGGGTCCATGCACAGATGCTGGACCTCCCTGAATTGGTGTGTGCTGTGACCAGGTCACAGGCAGCACAACAGGGAACAGCTGGACACTTGGACCCTGGAACAATGGGCCAAGCCTCCAAGAAGAAGAGAAAGGGCACTGTGTCTGGCTTGCCAGCCCCTTCAAGTACAGAGGATCAGGAGGAATCCAAACCTGAGGGGGAGGATCTGACCTCTGAGGGAGGGCCACTTCCCCTGAAAGCTCTGCGTGACTTGGCAGAACTGCAAGGGACAGTTGGGCCCACCATAGAAGAGTTGTGCTAGGGACAAAGAGAGTGTGTGAGGGCCTAAGGCAGACTGCTGCCAGGCAAGAACAAGGGGATACCAGTGGGACCCACAAGGTTTACTGGGAGGATGGAGTTCTCTACACTGAGGCAAGGGGCCCCAAACCAGGGGCAACCAGGAGAGTAGTGGTCCCCCAGAAGTATAGAAAATTCCTCCTTACTTTAAGCCATGATATTCCCTTAGCTGGACATTTGGGACAGACCAAGACCTGGAACAGGCTGGTCAACCATTTTTATTGGCCCCAAATGTCAGACCTTTTGTCAAATGTCAGTCAAGGAGTTTTGCAGCTCCTGTGTTACCTGCCAAGCCAGTGGCAAGGCAGGGGGCAAGTCAAAGGCTCTCTTGATACCACTGCCAGTGGTTGAGACTCCCTTTGAGAGGGTGGGGATTGACATTGTTGGTCCCCTAGACCAACCAACTGCCTCAGGCAACAGGTACATTTTGGTGGTTGTGGACCATGCCACCAGGTACCCTGAGGCAATACCCCTCCGAACAGTCACTGCTCCTACAGTGGCTAGGGCCCTACTTGGATTTGTTCACCAGAGTGGGACTCCCCAAGGAGGTGGTCTCAGATAGGGGCAAAAATGTCATGTGTGCCTATCTGAAAGCCATGTGGGATGTGTGTGGTGTTACTTATAGGTTCACCACCCCCTATCATCAACAGACCAATGGTCTGGTGGAAAGATTAAAGAAGACCCTGAAGGGCATGATCATGGGTTTGTCTGACAAACTCAGGAGGAGATGGGATGTTCTCCTCCCATGCCTGCTGTTTGCCTACAGAGAGGTGTCACGGAAGGGGGTTGGATTCAGCCCCTTTGGGTTACTCTTTGGGCACCCTGTAAGAGGCCCATTGTGCTTGGTGAGAGAGTCTTGGGAGAAGCCTCTCAAAGAGTCCAAGGAGAATGGTCTGGGTTATGTGCTGGGCCTGCGGTCACGCATGGCTGAGTACATGAAGAAGGCAAGCAGAAACCTGGAGGCCAGCCAAGTGCTCATGAAGCTCTGGCATGACCAGAAGGCTACCATGCCAGAGTATTACCCAGGACAGCTGGTGTGGGTTTTGGAGCCCATGGCTCCTAGGGCACTTCAGGCCAAATGGACTGGGCCCTATCCAATTGTGGAGAAAAAGGCTGAGGTCACCTACTTGGTGGACCTTGGCATCCCCAGGAATCCTCATAGGATCATGCATGTTAACAGGTTGAAACCCCACCAGGACAGGGCAGACATGACCATGCTGATGGTCACTGATGAAGGGAAGGAGGAGGAGAGTGAACCTCTGCCAGACCTCCTGTCCTCAAATGAACAAGCTGGGTCAGTGGAGGGAGTGGTACTCTCTCCCAAGTTGACAGACCAGCAACAAAAAGACTGCAGACAAGTTTTGGACCAGTTTGCTAGTCTGTTCTCCCTGACCCCTGGACTCACCAATTGGTGTGTCCATGACATTGACACTGGTGACCGCTTACCTGTCAAAAACAAGCTGTACAGGCTGTCTGACCCGGTCAAGGCCAACATCAAAGCTGAAGTGGCTAAGATGTTGGAGCTCAAGGTAATTGAGCCCTCTGACAGTCCTTGGTCCAGTCTAGGGGTACTTGTGCCCAAACCTAATCCCTAAAGTGGGAAGAAGGAATTGAGCTTTTTTGTGGACTACAGAGGTCTAAATGCAGTCACTAGGACTGATGCTCACCCCATACCTAGAGCTTATGAGCTCATTGATAGTTTGGGGGCTGCCAAATTCCTGAGCACATTTGATCTGACCTCAGGATTCTGGCAGATTGCCCTAAGTCCAGGAGCTAATGAGAGGTCAGCATTTTCCACGTCAGAGGGCCACTTTCAGTTCAAGGTGATGCCCTTTGGCCTGAAAAATGCTCCTGCCACCTTCCAACGGTTAGTGAATAGAATCCTGTCTGGGTTGGAATCTTTCAGTGCGGCTTGTCTGGATGATATAGTTGTATTCAGTTCCACCTTGGAGGACTACCTGGTCCACCTGAAGGAAGTGCTTCAGGCCCTGCTTCAAGCAGGCCTGACTTTCAAGGTAAGCAAGTGCCAGATAGGGCAAAGCTCAGTTGTGTACCTGGGCCACCTTGTTGGTGGAGGCCATGTACAACCTCCCCAGCCCAAGATCCAGACTATCCTGGATTAGGAGGCTCCTGAAACCCAGACTCAGGTCAGGGCCTTTCTTGGCCTGACTGGGTACTACAGGAGGTTTGTTCAGAATTATTGGACCATAGTGGCCCCTCTGACTGAGCTTACCTCCAAGAAACAGCCCAAGAAGGTCATTTGGACCCCAGAGTGTCAGAAAGCTTTTGACACTCTAAAACAGGCTGTGTGTGCAGCACCAGTGTTACTGGCCCCTGACTATAGCAAGGAGTTTATAATACAAACAGATGCTTCAGAGGAAGGGATTGGGGCAGTGTTAGCACAAGTTAACGAAGAGGGCCAAGATCAATCAGTTGCCTTCATCAGCTGGCGACTACTCCCCAGAGAGAAAAGATGGAGTACCATTGAGAGGGAGGCCTTTGCTGTGGTCTGTTCCCTGAAGAAGTTGAGGCCATACCTGTTTGGCACTCACTTCCGTGTACAAACTGGCCACAGACCTCTCAGATAGTTGATGCAAATGAGGGGGGAGAACCCAAAACTGTTAAGGTGGTCCATTTCCCTACAGGGGATGGACTTCACAGTGGAGCACAGACCTGGGACTGCCCCTGCCAATGCAGATGGCCTTTCCAGGTTTTTCCACTTAGCTGATGAGGACTACCAGGGTGTAGGTTAGTACCCATCACCTTTCATCTGGGGGGGGCAGTGTAGGAAAGTCCTCCTTTTTGCCCTGGTCACCCCCACACATTTTGGACAGGTACTGGTGGTTACTGACTCTTGGCTGTGCCCTGGGCACTGCTTACCAGTCCCAGGGCCAGTGCTCTGTGTAAAGTGGATATGCAAATTAGGCTAATTATAATTGGCTAAGTCAACCTACCTATAAGTCCCTAGTATATGGTAGGGCATGTAGGTTTAGGGACCACAGCATAGGTACTGCACCCATAGGCACACAGAAGGACTGCACCAGCTGCACAATTGGGCTTCACCACAAGAAGGACTTTGCCTGGCTTTAACTGGTTCAAGGAGGTACTCCCTGTTTGCTACAGGCGACAAATTGCTAACCAGAGTCCCCTGCACCAACTCCTGAAGAAATCAACCAGCTGACCACTGCCCAGTGGCCAAAAAGGAGTTTGCACCAGGTGCATTCTGGGAGTTGTAGTCCACACCCCCAAGGATCATCTCAGAACTTCTGGACCCTTGGGGTGAGCTGTGGACCCCCAAATAACCTTAAAGGAACATCTGGGAGAAGATCCAGACGTTTGGAGAAGTTTGGAGGACTTTTGCAAAAAAGCTCCTTAGAGGGACCGACCCGCCGCGGCAACTCTAGCCGGCTTGCCTCAACCGCGACCCGGCCTGATTTGCAGGTTCGCCCAAGTCTGCACATACAAAGTTGACCGGGACCTCCCAGCCAGCGTGTCCGAGGAGGGCTCCAAGGACGTCGGATCAAGATCCAGGTTTACCCCGGTCGAAGGATTTTCACCTTGAAAAAATGGCTAAGTCCGAAGGTAAAAATCTCCACCAAGGATCCCCGCGACGCGTATCCGGAGAAGGGTTCCAGGAGGTCGGATTGGACTTGCAGGTTCGTCCCGCTGAAGAAAATCTTCTGAAAAACGACTTAGTGCGAAGGTAAATTTTTGACCGAGGCCTCCAATGGCCTGTAGCCGAGCCGGGCTCCATCGCGTTCGGCCTTAAACTTTGACTTTGCCCTGGTCGAGGTGCAACCAGATGACCCAATTGGCGCTTTTTGTTTCTAGGTGCTAAAAAAACAATAATTCTTTAAAAATTCATATCTCCGGTTCCCCTTATCTAATTTTATTCGTTTTTGTGTCATTTTAAAGATAAAAATATAATCTATTTTTATGAATTGGTTTTGGATTTTTAAACTGTTTCCTGTGTTTTATTTAATTACCGTTTTGTGATATTTGAATGCTTTACACTCTGTCTCCTACGTTAAGCCTTGTCGCTCGTTGCCAAGCTACCAAGGGTTGAGCTGGGTTTAAATTACTGAGACCTAACTGTACCTAAGTGGAGGTTAGTGGGCTATTGCTAAGTGTAGATACCTACCTGCCCTTACCAATAACCCATTTTCCAACAAAATGTGATTCCATTATAACTATTGAAATCGTATTTAAAACATATTTCCTTTCTACATGTTTTTTTTTTTTTCTGGTTGTAAACCTCTATCTGCAACATTAACATTAACAATGTCTATATAAGTTTTTTACCTCATTTAAAAAATGTTGGAGTCACGTACTCTGCATTATTCCAGAAATACATCCATCCAGGATCTGCGATGACATTGCGAATCCCAAAAATAGTAAAAGGGCAATTTTAAGATTTCGTATATATTATCATTTACTAAACAATACTTCTGAACCTTTTAACTTAAACTGCATTTAACAAGTTATATATTTGTTTCATGTAGTTATGAAAATAACGGTAGGGTTGCGTACTGTTCGCGGCGGTTGTCATAGGGTGTGAGACTTCTAAAAATATATTTTTTTTAAATGAAAACCATGACATCACGACAGGTACCTAAAAGTATTTTCACTTATTGCAAACTTGGTCAGTGAAACCTGATTGGAGCAGCCCAGTTCCTCCTGCCTACCACCCCTGCACACAGCTAAAGATCATGCATGGCAGAGGTTACATTAATATATTATAAAGTAGATATTTTATATTGAAAATGACATACAAATTAGAGGTTAGAGGGACTTTACAGTATAGTTAGAAAATATAATTTTAAAAAATATTGAAATTCTTTTAAAAAGCCAAAGGTTGCAGAGACATTATAGTTAGGATTACATTTTTTGTGTACCAAACTATAGTAATTCAGCAGTTAGAGCTACCTGAGCTATCTATAACATTTGCCCCACAATACACAATGCTCATGACCTCATTCATGACATTGTCTGTTACAGCACTAAAGACTTCATCCACATAAACCTATCACACACTCTCTCAAACACAAATACAACCTCTAATACAACAACTAACAAAACGAGTAACAAACTTATTGTAGTACTTACAAAAGTACTTGCTCATCCATAGAGCTTCTCACAGACTCTTTTGGTCACTAATACAATCACTCAGGAACTCAATTACAAATACACCATGTCATGCACACCCTCACTTACCTACACAAACACTGATGCACCCACTCACCCACCCATTCAACCAGTCATTTACACTCTCACTCAATCAATCACACACTCATGCACCCATACACTGATATATACTCTCACTCATCCACTTAGTAACTTATATATCTGCTTACTCACTAAATCAAGTATTCACAAATCCACTCATCATCTATTCTACCCAAATTAAAACACACTTTTCCATCCAACTCACAGTCACTCATAAACCTCTTCATACACTTACTCATTCACCCATTCTAACACTCATACACCCACTCACTCGCCTATACAGCATACTCATGCACTAACCTACTCATTCTCACACCCATTCATAAACCTTATCAATATCCCATAGACACATTCTTGTACACAATCACATACCCATTTAAACACTCAAAGACCCTGTCACTCCCCTACACAGCCACTCATACATACACTCACTTACCCACAAAGTTACTTATACAGCCATACAATTAATCATACAGCAACTAATGCACCCAATCAGCAATACAAGTATTAACACACTCACTCAGACATCCACTCGTGTACACACTCACTCACCATTCTGACATACACACAACTTTACACACATTAACACAGTCACACATAAACCCCAGTCTGTGGCCTAACTTTCCTCATCCTGAGAGCTCTCTCAAAAGCTGTCAGCCACTTTTCAATGTCATCCCCTCTTGATAGTTAGGAACAATTCCCTTGGGTAGTCTGGGGCAAACCCCACTACCACTAGACCCCTCAGAATCTATTTTGCTGTCACCATCTCTCTGCTCTACTCTTGACCACTTCTTCTTCTCCAGGGCCAATTGCTCTGCCTCTAAAGCTATGTAGGCTAATTGGGCCTCAAGTTCATACTGTTATGGGAACTGATCCCAGTATCTGGGAGGGATAGGCTGCTGACCGAGGGGAGGATGTAACAGAGTTATATCCCAATATTCTTTGTAGAAATAAAAGAGCTAAAAAGAAAGAAACAACAATAGACTCCCTTTTTTCTTCAGTATTTGTACTTCTTTGCTGTGTGCCTCTCTTCACATTTATTTTATTATGTTGCCTCACTTTTTCTGTTTTATAGCTTCTTATGTGGGGCTAATTTGCAGCTGGTCTTTAGAGGTGGGCAACACTAGTTTTTAATGAAGTGACAACTTCAGGTGGTGCAGCAACAGATTTTCTGACTGCCAATATTTGTTGAGGAAAGCAGTCACTTACTTCAGATTAATTGAAAAGTAAACCAAACTTGCATATTTGGCTGCATTTGATTTTACATCATTGTACACCAACATACCTTATGAGGATGGGCTTATGGCTTGATCTGAAACTCATAATAAAAGGCCTGTGAAAAAGCCATCAGCAAACATGCTTGCCAACTTTTCATAAGTTATCCTTAAATCCAACAATTTCACTGGAGAGGTATTGCAAGGGGAACAAACAGTCCAGCATGAGGTAAGATACCTTCATAAAAAGACAAGAAGAGGGCAGGCCAAACATAGGAAAGAAAAAAAAAGGAAAGAGAAGCGGTGACTATGAGAACTGTATCTCGCAACCAAAACATGTAAGATGTAAGATGGACACGCAGTTCTCTGATTCAGCTCATGATGATATTATTATTGTCAATTTGTCTAACTTTGAGTTAAGTGAATAACAAATAAAGATTTTGAGCAAGGGATTGGCTTTTGTCCCTACTTCCTTACCCAAAGTTAAGGAAATTTACATCAATCTATTCAAATTCATTCGTAAATGTAAGTTTTACACATCCTTACAGGAGAACGGCACTTCTGATGCACATACACTAACAATAATTAAAGCCAGCAGTATGTCCATTAGGGACATAAGTGAGATACAAACCTTGCTCTCTTTGAAACATGCCCCTATGCCTAGTCCCATACCATTGGAGATTTTGGAAGACCTTAACATTAGCCCCAATTTAGAAGTTGACAGTGGCCTCAAAATTAAATCCAAATGTACCCTATGCTTTCCATCTGGCAATGTCCTGGGCATTTTTTACAAGGAAGTAACTACAGATCTGCACAAATTGGAGGATCTGTACACCCCTGGAAAGGCACACATTCAACATAAAGATTCTAAGGAGGAGAGATTAACACTTCACTCACTATCCACAGCAACATATATTATTATTAAAGAGGCAGATAAGTAAACTACTCCAGAGAGATTGATAGACAGTTATCAGATGACATGACATACCAGAAAGACACACATAACCCCCCTAAAGACACTAATACCCTGATACAACAGAGGTTACAATTTTGGAAGGAACTGTGTCTCAGCACAGACATGGAATACTGTTACATTTACAATCCAGCACCCAGGTCACCAGGCATATATGCCCTTCCTAAAACATACAAACAAGTTGACTTTCCACCAGTGTGGACCATTATATCTCGAATAGAATCCCCTATGGAAAAACTCTCTGAGTAGTTAGACATCTACTCACAACCTTTTTTACACAACCTACCATCATACATTAGGGATACTAAGGATCTTCTGTGCAAAGTATCAGATTTTGAATGGACCAAGGATCATATACTAGTTACCTTAGATGTAAGCTCTCTATACACCAGTACATCAGTATACCCAGATCCGAGGGCATTGGCGCTAATCAATACTTTTTGGACACCAGAGATGGCTCTTTTTTTAACACTCTGAGATGTTATCAGATTTTATTCAGGTTGTCATGAACAACAACATATTTACTCATAACAGTGAATGTTTTTTCCAGGTTCAGGGGTTTTCTATGGGGGCCAAATTTTCCCCATCCTTTGCAAACCTCTAGATGGGTTTGTTTGAAAGGAGACACATCTGGGACACAGGTGCCCCTGAACTGACTGAACATATATTATATTGGGGCAGATATTAACATGATTGCTTCTATTGTGGTCCGGGGATACATGCTCACTCAGTCATTTCACACAGTACCATAATGACAATTTTCACTATTAAATTTGCGCACCAATGGAGCACCACCAGTATGGACTATCTGGATATAACTCTCTACATAGCAGGGAATAAGATATTCTGCAAGCTTTTCATGAGGCCCACCACTTGCATTGCTACATTACATGCCACCAGTGCAAATCCCCATCACAGATAAGAGCCATGTGGTGATGACGAGAATCAGGAGCAAATTTAGCTTAGATGAGGAATTCATGCAGAGCTTCTGAGAATGCAACACAGATTTCTGACTAGTGGCTATTACAACAAAACATTGAAAAAGGCCAGGAACAAGATGAGGAAGGTGCACAGAATATGTTACTTTCTCATGCTGGTAAAAACATTCATAAAGTGCAACACCAAACATGTGGTCTAACGCATCATCTGTGAATGTGGCCTTATTTATGTAAGCAGTGCAATTAGACCTTTAAAGGAGTGCATCCAAGAACATATTAAGGCTATTAGACAACAGTGACTATCCATTAGCTGCTCACTACACTTCTAATCATGGACAACAGGTATTTTTTTACATCACAAGAGCCTAATGTGGAGACAACTAGAAAGTAAATGGATAATTCAGCTGAGGGCTGTTGATGATGGCCTCAATGTTGACAGGGACCGTCATGTTTTTCGTAAACAAGTTTTCTTGCAAATTTGTCCTTTAGTTAATTTGTCTACAATTTTGAATACTCATGCAATGCCGTATATTGATACTCATGGTGTAGACTGTAACATGTATATACATCAGAGTCAATAAGGGGGTCCAGGCCCTACACAGTTCAGGTCTGATCAATCTTTATACTTTATTTATTGTTTACTTTCTGTTTATACTGTATGTACTGCAAACGGATTTCGACTGTCTCTGCTATTCTTCGATCTTTGTATTTTTGGTATACTGCTGTGCCGTTTTTCCTTTGCATTACAGTCTATTTGTTTTATAATATGAGATTGTCATTTATGACACCACCACTTTTTTAATACTGTCCGTGGTTTCCTTGTTGATACTGTTTCCACTCTGCACCGTACATGGATACTTAGACTAAGATGCCGGCCATTCTTTCCATCCTTTGCTATACTGGTTTATTTGCTCAGGACGGCCAATTCTCTGAAGCGGTCTCGACCACTATCACGCAACTACATATGATTGGATAGTTGGTCCGTCTACACTTTTCATTGACTGATCAATATTTATTTTGGTAGCCTTATGCCCCATTTTTGTTTGACATTTACGTGTCACAGTGAGGATTAACTGTTCTCTAAGGTAGGAGCAGCGCTGACTTCTGGGGCACTTTCTCTTGAATCATTTTTATTGTATGTACTCTGCTTGCACCAACGTCGTGCTTCGCTTATTTTTCTGTCCTCTGATTAGAAACATGTGCACTGTTTCCATACTATTTGGACTAGACGAACTCTAAACAGTTTACATCTTCTGCCATATTACTGTTCTGGTCTAAATAAGGGACGCTCCTCAATTTGACAGAAATGAGATGTACTATTGCAGCCAAGTATATTTGACTCGGTATGTACTAGCTCTCATGTAGTTGTGTTTGTTTAATTTCACAGGTATTACCTGTTGGTTATCGTCACCTTGAGACTAAACGTCAGAATATTTTACCTATACAATGCTAATTAAGTATTTTACCATCATGTATGGTCCTGAAATATGAAGATTATAATAACTAGAAGAGGACCTTACTTCAATGCCTCTAGTATTTATGATACACTCACCCCTACATTTTGATTTTTAGATTTTTAGCTTATTTTATCCCACATCCTGGGACTCTTACATGAGGGTCTGGTCTTCGTTGCACTTCTCAGGTACAGTTCATGAATGCTGGAGAGTTGCACATTTATTTTCCTTTGGGTTGGTGGTCTTATTTTCATTTTCTTACACTGGTTCTTGCGTGTGAACATCTGGATTTCTATCACTGCCACTTGCTTGCCACAACTTTGCGGAACTTTCCTATGTTCAAACTTTGATTTTCACATTACAAATAGGGACACTTTGCATGAAGATGTTTGAACAGTTTTCGCCTTTCGTTCCGTCATTTTACATCACTAATACGGATCTCGGTGGTAATTAATCACCTGGGGCCTTGAGACGGATTTGATATTGGAAATGAGGAAGATACTATGCAGCTCCTTTAAAACTAGTCCCTTGTCATCCATAACTGTTTATATGGAGCTTTTTGTCAATTATTCTTTCAGCCTTGAAAAAGTCGCTACAAAGAAACACGTATTTGCTGCTTGTGCATATTGAATGCCATATGTGATTCCAGAAGTACGACAAATAAGCTACGACTGACACTCACTACGGGCTTACCGTTGCTTCTTCTATGAGAATTGAACTTCTATTGTGTGCGTCTGGTATTTTGTATTTGTGATACATGTGGACTGAGGGTTTCCCTAGATTCCAGCAACTTAATCCCAGGTGACAGGGTGACTACCAGAATAGCGCCAACATAAATTGTGTTTTGTTGGATTTACTGCATTTGCTACAACTGGGGTGCTCCTTGGAAAGTGCACGCTTAATGCATTGCCACTGATACTCTTTGTTATTGTGCAAACTATAGTACTATACACTTGCTACTTCTAGCATCAAACCACTGGTATGGCTAAGATACACTGATGGCAAATTTATAATAGAAAGTGTGTAAGTAGAACATTGGAAGAATTTGCGGATGACTTACTATCTGATTTAAAGATTTTCATGTCTTAAAGGAAGAAACACTGGACTTCAGAGCAAACCTCTAGATGTACTGTTTAAAATCATTGCATCCAGATGGATTCAACATCACTGAAAAAACACCAGATTATTGCATATTCCAAGGGATTTCAGGGCTGTGTTAATTCCACATTCCAAATAGAATCCTCATTCGTGATGGTTTTGTGAAAATCCTGCAGTGTCAGGTGTGCAGCCACTGAGCAAACTATATTGTACTACCTGAGGAAGGGGGAAGTCAGAAAGGTTGTAGTGAAAATATATTTTAGTTCTTTGGTGAGTCCAACTGTTTGAGTCAATTCTTTCTTGGTGCTATATATATATATATACTGTATATATATATATATTTTTTTTTTTGCACCCCTGTAATACAATTGACTCATCAATCCATCAATAATTGTAATAATGTGAACGTTGCAGTGATTTTATCAATGTTATCTTAGAAGAAGGAATGACTGTTGTAATATCTGGGGTAAATAGCAGTGCATGGCAAGGGCACAAGTTATTTTACATATATATACACAATGGGGAAAGGCCCCCGGCCTTGATAAAATACCAGGCGATTTATACAAAACAAACCCAGATATATGGGCCCCATATCTGAACCTCATTTCCAATGCGGTAACTGCAGGAGCACCTGTCCCGAGCTCCTGGATGGGAGCAGAGATAGTTCCCATCTTTAAGAAAGGTAACCCCTCTAACCCTGTTAACTACCGTCCAATCTCCTTACTTGACAACTTCCAAAAACTTTTTGCTAAGCAAATTTTGTCTCGTTTAGAAGAATGGATTCTGGAAACTAACGCCATTTCTGATTTGCAAGCAGGGTTTAGGCCCGCAGTTAGTACCATAGATCAGGTGCTAAGATTCTTAACATTAAAATGGAAGACTGTAGAAGTAGGCGTAGGTAACCTTTTCGTAGTTTTTATTGACCTTAGAGCCGCGTTTGATCTGGTCCCCAGAAATCAACTATGGCTGACACTAGCTAATATGGGTGTCCCACATGGCCTCCTGAAACTCATTATCCGACTACACGAGAATACTTATGCTCAAATCAGGAGTGGCAAGAAAGGTGACCTAACAAAAGCAGTGGCTATTGAGAGGGGAGTCAGGCAGGGCTGAGTTTTGGACCCCACCCTTTTTCTTCTATACATAAATAATTGTATTAAGTATTTAGCAAACTGCACTAATGATTCCCCTAAACTGGCCGGGACCAAAGTACCATGCCTACTTTATGCAGATGACACTATCCTTCTGTCTAAATCATCCATGGGAATTCAGAGTCTGGTCAACCGGTTCGGTGTTTTCTGCAGAGACTACGGGTTAGACATAAATCTTAAGAAAACTAAACTCATGATATACAGTGCCCCGAATAAGAAGCTTAGAAACATTAGGATGGATTCAATTCATCTGGAGAGGGTAATGGAATACGATTATTTGGGTATTAGACTATCTGATAAGGGCAGCTGGGACCCAGCTATAAGGAAAGGGGCACTAACAATTAGCCAAAGATGTGGAGTGATAGGACGTAAGGCTAGCACTGCAACAAGTCCTCCTCTGACCCTCATCTCTGAAATCTACAAAGCCCAAATTCGTGCCGCAGCCCTATATGGAGCGGAACTTTGGGGATTCCACAGACAAATGGACACTCTTCAAACCAAAGAAAATAATTTCCTTAGACGCATATCCAGACTGGGGAAGGGCACGCCGATGCTCCCCCTAAGACTGGACCTGGGTCTAAATAGCATTAAGGACACAGCATACCTAAGACCACTTCTGTACTGGGTCAGATTATGGAAAACGGAGGAACTCGAACCCTTCAGATTAGCAGTCAAAGAACTATTGCCACCTTGCTATGGATGGGAAAAAGTACGGTGGCTTAGGGAGATGAGGGCGGCTTGGGTTAAACTGAACTTAGCCCAGTATTGGGAGAATCCCGAGATGATCCCTGGCAATGCAAAACGCCTGATCAAAGACCGCTATTGGGAAAAGATCCATGAGGAATCCCTCGGCTCAATTGGGTTGGGTCGGTTGACAGCAGAGTTTCTGCTGGTTAAGCATGAACCTCTGCCTGAAAGCTTCCTGGATCTCCCTATGCCAGCCCGTGCTCGTTCCTTATTACTTCAGTTCAGATACGGAACATTGGCAGTCAACAGCTTCACAGCTTGCTGGCCAACCAATAGTTCTCTATCTGACAAATGCATAAATTGTCATCTATGCAAGGAAACCTCTGAGCATGTCCTATTTTTCTGTCCTCTGTACAAATGCCCTCGTGGGAAGTGGATTATCCCTCTGTGTAAAACACTGCCATCACAAAACCGAAACAGTGTATATAGAATATGCAAATATGACACTTCCATGCTGATAGTGAGTTCGGTTTCCAAATATTTGGCAGCAGCATGGAAAATCCACAGTAGGACTACTACAGATTTGAACCCATCGGTCGAAGAACGGTCTAGAAGTTAGCAAACTAGCACCCTGCTATATTAATCTGGGATTTCAAATAAAACGATTAGTATGACCTATCGACGATGAAAGAATGTAGCCCCGCGCATGATGGCCAGTGGGTTACCCCAATTGAAGTGACTCATAGTTCCTCAGCATATATAATTTTAAAAACCGCAAGTTGCAATCTATTCGATCATCCTATTTAATGGAACTGATTAACTTATGGCATTATTTTCCACTGGTTGACTCCTAGCCTTTGTCAATTGGAGCTACTATATGTAGTTTTTATGTCTTATTTTATATATAAACCTGTTTTAGAATGATTTTCATGCTTTTAACAATTGGTTAGCACTATTTTAGCACTTAGCCTCTTGCATAGGGTAAGATACAGAGATTATTTAGAGAGCTTTGTTTTAATTATTTATGAAACCGTTTATCTAATTTTATGAATTTTTTTCTTTCTGTATTAACTGCCAAATGTTTTTTTACTAAGTGATGGTTCATGGCTTCTATCTTTTTGTATGTATGATCACTACCAACTATTCAAATGGTCCAAATTAGGACCGAATAAACTATTGATTGATTGATATATATACACATAGGTTCACCAAAAAAAACAAAGTTTACAAGGACGTTATACTTAAGTTATGAATTTACCCGCACAAAAAATCCATAGAGCCCCCGCACAGTTTTCTCATCAGTAATTTTATTGCAAATGTTTCCATAATAACATAAATGATGCCACAGAAGGTGTCAATCAATGATGTAATAATATGTGGAGTGTTGGACTTTTGGCCATACGCATGGTCATCCCTAGTGTTTTTGCCTCCTTCCTCCTGGTTTTTCTGACCTCTCGCTGTTGGCTCTAGGACTCTGGCACTTTATCACTGCTGACCTGTGCTAAAGTGCAGGTGCTCTCCCATCTAAAGTTGGTATGATTGGCTTATACCTAATTGGCATATTTAATTTACCTATAAGTCCCTTGTACAGTGGTATCTCTATACCCAGGGCCTGTAAAATAAATACTACTAGTGGGCCTGCAGCACTGCTTGCGCCACCCACTGAAGTAGACTTTCAAACCTGTCTCAGGCCTGCTAGCGCAGGGCCTGTGTGCACAGTTTTCTGCCACAGGGACCTGGCATCTAAACTTACTTGCCAGGCCCAGAACTCCCCTTTTACTACATGTAAGTCACCCCTAAGGTACGCCCTAGCTAGCCCTATGGGCAGGGTGCCATGTATGTAGAAAGGCAGGACATGTGCCATATTGCATGGCCTGTCCTGGTAGTGACAAACAGCCTAACTGGTGTCTCACTACTGTGAGTGCTGCCTTCTCATAGGATTGCATTAGAAATGCCCTGCCTTAAGTGTAGGGGTATTGTCTGATTTATGAGGGGTAGCGTAGGCGTGTTTGGTATGGTTGTGATGGTGATAATAAATGCTGCTTACTGGTGTGGGTGTATTTTTTATTACTATCACAGAAATGCCACTTCTAGAAAGTGCACATTTATCTGTGCTTATGACTCTGGTGTTTTGCAGCTTGACTCCAATCCACGTCTGGGTAGAGTGACAGTTGGGGCTTTGTGCATACTTTTCAGACAGCCTGTACACTGGGAGGGTTGAGGTGTCACTGAGGTGCATCTGCATACTGAATAGTCTTCCCGGGCTGAGAGAAGGGAGAGGCGGAGCACACCTACATTTGTAAAGGCTGTGCCCTGGCCTCACACAATATGGGTCGTTAACCCCCCACTGATGTTTGGAGCCTGTGCTGAAAGGAGAGAGGGGGCACTCCCAGAACCAGTTGTAACTGGCTGGAACCTCCTCTCCCTATCATTGTAAAACACTGTAAAAACGGTGATCACGGGTCCCAGAAGGGGCCCGTCAGGAATTCAGAGATAGTGCGTGCCGCCCCTCTCGGTCTACCATGTTCAGGGAGGCCCCTGTTTTTGCGCAGAGGAGCGCCGGGGGCCCCAGTGATCGTTTTAGGCACTGGAAGTGCCTCTTCATCAAGACAGGTACTTTTTAAAGGGCCCAACATACCTATAACTGAAGTTCTTTCTACAGACTTTGCTAGTTATGACATATTGCCTACCTGTTCTATGATGCTTTTACACATGTTCCTTTTATGGGCATGACTTGCTAATATGTTTCCCTAACTTGCCATAGGTTTTCTAATGTTCCTACTATGGGCGTTTTATGATATTCTTATGACAAGTGTTCTAATGTGATAACGTGTGTCCTGACTACTGCTTATGTTGCAGAATACTGAGTAACCTGTGTGTTATGTGTGACTACTGCTAGTTTGCAGAGTAACTAATGTGTAACGTTCTGACAACTGCTAAGGTAGCAGGATAGTACTGATATGTGATGTTTGGTCTAATAATTACGTCAGGTACAATACAGTATATTTTCATATAATCTGGTGTTGTGTTTCCTTTGTGGTGGGGATATTGCGTCACATGTGTGTGTGTTGTGCAAACGCTTTACACATTGCCTCTGGGTTAAGCCTGACTGCTCGTGCCAAGCTACCAAGGGGGTGAGCAGGGGTTATCTTGGACGTGTAACTCCCTTGCCCTGACTAGAGTGGGTAAGTTCTGCCTGGCTGAGGTGCATACCCTAGCCAACCAGAAACCCCATTTCTAACATGGAGTAATTATCAGTGCATGATGAAGGGTCGAGTTATAGTTACCTTAGGGTGGAGCTATGACAGAACAGGTGAATTTAGATGGTTTTCTACGTGCAAAATCTGAACCTAACTATAACGTTCCTGCAACCTTTTTAGTTTTAAGTGAATTTCAATTTTTTTAAATTCAATTTCCTAACTATAATGTCCCTGTAACCTTTTTTTTTAGCATTAAGTAATATTAAATTAGCTTATGTTAATCCAATCCTCTCCCAGCGCCATGCACGGCCTTCTGCCACACTTGGCGGGGGTTGGCCACAAGGCATGGCCTCTGGCCAGGCCTTGTAGCCAACCCTCCTTAGGCACCCAACCTCCAACCACACAAGGCCTTCAGCTGTGTGTGGCAAGGTTTGGCCGCAGGGCCTCAGCCTCACCCAGGGTACCCAGTCTGCACTTTTTTAGACTCTGGGGTGAGTAAGGGTGCATTCACCTCGACTTAGTATTTCAGAGCATTGTTCAGCATGGAATTGCAGAGTCCCTTCCTTTGCCTTCAATAAGTTCAATCATTTGGGAGGATTTGCCCTTTACAGAAGTGGAGATTTAACTAGGAAACTTGCTATTTGTAGGGTTGAGCCTGTGAGTGAGTGTGCTAATGCATGTGTCTCACTTGCTAGACCATGTTGTATACAGTAAAGGGCTTGGAGCCCTCCCATGCTTACTATTTTTTGTGCTGCTGTGTCACTTTTCATTCTAGCATCACTAATTGGCCAATTCAGCTGAAACATCACTTCCTGTGCTTGCAGTGGAGCAAGAGCCATGCACAGATTGAATAAACTTAATCAGTGCTCGGACCCTGATCCCTACACAATTGAGGTACTCTTTCTTCCATTCACCTGCTGCTGTCTCTTTAGTGTTTTTTTCTTGTTTTGAATCCTATCTTGGTCCGACCTGTTCCACTCAGGTTGCGTAGATGATGAAGTGACATATTTGCTTCGAGGGGCAATTGATGAGTCACCTGAGGTAATCCAATCGACCAGTTTACTCGCTCCTAATTGAGGGAGAACAGAGATGGTGAAAATCTTTGTAGCCTATATGACATGCTAATCTAAGTGTACAGTTTATGAACTTTTGACAAGCATGCAGTAGTCTGATATGTATGTTGGGTAATGGATTGGTTTCTTTTAACTTTCTTAATGTATTATTCTGCTTTAGGAAACCGCAGTTCTCAACGTCAAACACCCGGTTGCAATTTTCATTGGACTTAATGATGTAGGTGGAGAAACAGGTTTGTCAAGGATCACAAATGGCAACTGTATGGTAATATGGGGTGCTACGGCTTGAGATTCAGACATCACGAGATATTCACTCCCCAGACCCCTCATTGACCCTTTGATCCTTCCTGAGTCAAATAAGAGGGCTTTTGTTTTGCCCCAGTAAGCTGTTTCCTTGCATAGTTCAATAACGGCAGGGGATGGAAGAGGCTGGACTGCGGACTCTCACGATTAGTAGCAGCAAATAGCCGAGGCAAGGCCTTTATTGGAAGCCCTAATGAGCCATGACTTACATAGCGTGTTGGTATGTTTTTTGTGCAGACCCTCTCATCTGAAAATATACACACGATCAGTTGTGCGCACCAGAAAGAGAGGTTTTTAAAGGGAGATGTGGAGGAATGCATTTACCATAGTCCATCCTTTCTAGTAAAGAGTGTTTACAAGAGGGACGTTTTTATTTATATATACTTGTTTGGTTGAGCCTACACAGTTGCTGCTTGCTCGGTCCCAAATCCCCCATTGCAGCTTGTTTTAATGCATTTCGACTGCTGCTCAGCATCTATGGATGACCCAAGAGCAGCAATCCCATTGTTTCTAGCCACACTATATTCAGCTACATCTTGACTGCAGTACTTTAGAAGAATACCTTTAAACGTTTATTTCTATATCATCAGTGTGCAATACTGTTCATATAGCATATGCGCTAACTCTATATTTAGGAAGGCGTGTCCCTTGTGGTGACCCAAGAGGGAACAGGATCACTGCCGACAAGCACTAATATCGGACCGCTAGCCGCACAACAAATAATGAGGCATGAACACATGATATTAGTGGAAGACAGCCTGCAGCCTTCACCCATTTTTTTATAGCCTCTAGCCACACCTGGCCAGAGGATGTACTGGATGTGCATCAATGAGAAAAGAATGACAATAGGTCACAAAGATAAGCGCCGGGTGGCTCATTACACCTCTGTCTAAGCAAAAATATTGATTATGGATTTTCACTCTTAAGTATAGTGCTTTAGAAGAATTAATTTAAGGTCTTTCTTTAGGTTGTTCCATGTGCAATAAAGTTCGTATTGCATAAGTGGCATCTCTGTAGGTTTAGGAGGAATTACCCCTGTTTAAGCACAAATATTCAGTGTATGAGTTCTCACTCTGATGCAAATCAATGCACCCACGTTTTAGCAGAAGTGCATTATAGAGTACCCATCCCCTCTCTCCAAGTGTTTCACCATGATAATTTAACTCTCTACAAATGAATAACAAATGGCCCTCCCTCTCACAACAAACCATAGAAAACATTGCGCAATCAAACTCATTGCAGGAGACTGGAAATTCTTTCTCATTCAGTTGTCAATGGGAGGAGAAGCCTGAATGTTAGAAGCAGTAATCTGCATTCTTTTAAAACAAAAAGCTGGTCCTGGAATTTTGCGGCTGTGTCTCTCCATGATTAGACCTTTTTGGTGCCACCAAGTACAGAGGATCAACCCCACTGGTACAGTGCCTATGGTTCTTCTATGTGCTACACTGCATTTTTGCGGTAGGCGTCTCTTCCCTCTTAATAAACTGTTGACTTGTTTCCAGTGTGACTGTGTAGGAGGCTGGCCTGGTTTGTAGTGGGTACCTTGGGTACTTACACCTTCTACCAGGTCCAGTTATCCCTTATTAGTGAAATGTCGTAGTGTTCTAGCAGCTTAGGCTGATAGAGGTAGCTATAGCAGAGCAGCTTAGGCTGAACTAGGAGACATGCAAAGCTCATGCAATACCACTTATAGATGCACAGTACTTATACACAAGTAAAGACAATACTCAGTGTTACCAAAAATAAAGGTATTTATTTGGGTGACACAGTACCAAAAATATCTTAGAGACAATACTCCTTCTGGAGGTAAGTATTATACACAATATATACACTAGACACCAAAATTAGACAAGTAAATAGTCATAGAACAATGCAAACAGTAGGAAATCCTATAGAATGCAACAGGAGAAAATCAGACTAGGGGCAACACAAACCATATACTAAGAAAGTGGAATGCAAATCACAACTTCCCCACTAGACAAGTGTAGTGTGTAATAGTACAGTAAAGGTAAGTAAATTACCCTACCCCAGGAGTAAAGTACTGCAAGTTTCCTTAGGACACACTACACCTCGCGATTGGGATTTTGCAGCAGCTACCAAGTCTGTAAAGAACAATTGCTGGATTCCTGGACCTGAAGACCTGCACAGGAAGGGGACAAAGTCCAGAAGTCGAAAGAAGTTCCAGGAAGGACAGGAGCCCCTGCCAACCCAGAAGAGGGTGCAAAAGAAGAGTCCCCGGTTAATCAAATAAATGCACCCTAGGAAGATGCCAGTGAGTTCCTGCATGATGCAAAGGATGTCTCATGATGTGAAGATTGTTGCAGATGAGATTTCATGTTGGAAGTCGCCAACAAGCCTTGACTACAACAAAAGTGTGTTTTGTATCACAATGGCGCTGGATGGGCCCAGGAGGGACCTGGGGGCCTCAACTCTGTGTGAAGAGGAAGAGAGCGCTCTCAGCACTTTAGAGAGCCCTCAGGATGCCAGCCAGTACCTGCAGGAGCCGCAGGACCCGGGTACAAAGGAGGTGAAAAATGTGGTTGATGCAGCACAACAAAGGAAGGTCCCACGCAGCCGGAGAACAACTCAGCGAGTTGAGCATTGCAGGATGGAGTGCTGGGGACCTGGGACAGGCTGTGCATGAAGGAATTTTGCAAAGAGTGCACAGAGGCCTCAGGAGGCGAAGAAGATGCAGTACACAGGGATACCATCACTGTCAGGGAAGGCAAGGTCTTACCTCCTCCAAATTGCGTCACCAAGACCTCAGGACAGTCTATGTCAATGATATCCACCCTCTGTGTCCTTAGGATTAAGCTCATCACTGTGAGAGGAGTCTCAGGGTACAGGTCGTCATCTTGGAAGGTGCCTGCTTGGAGCAGGGGAGTGACTCCGTCACTCCACAGGAGATTTCTTTGGTCCTTCTGGTGCAGGATGAAGACAGGGAGTCCCTAGAGCATGTACACCGTGGAAACTGTTGCAGTTGCTGACTTGGAGCTGAGGTTGCTAAGTAAAAGTGCCTCTTGTGGACACTTTGTTGCAGTTACAGCGTTTCTTGGAGAAGGCTGCGGTTGATCTGAGGTCAGAAGAGTCTGAAGTTGTTGCAGAGGAGTCCTGAAAGAAACTTGCAAGCTGAATCTGAAGAGAACCCACAGGAAAGACCCTAAATAGCCTTGAGAAGGGGACTGGCTACCTTACCAGGTATGGACCTATCAGGAGGTGTCTCTGACGTTACCTGCTGGCACTGGCCACTCAGAGCCCTCCAGAGTACCCCCACACCTTGCAAAGCAAGATGGCTGAAGTCTGGGACACACTGGAGGAGCTCTGGGCACCACCCCTGGGGTGGTGATGGACAGGGTAGTGGTCACTCCCCTTTCCTTTGTCCAGTCTCCCACCAGAGCAGGGGAGAAAGGGTCCCTGAAACGGTGTAGACTGGTTTATGCAAGGAGGGGACCATCTGTGCCCTTCAAAGCATTTCCAGAGGCTGGGGGAGGCTACCCCTCCCCAGCCTGAAACACCTATTTCCAAAGGGAGAGGGTGTAACAACCTGCTCTCAGAGGAAATGCTTTGTTCTGCCTTCCTGGGACTGGGCTGCCCAGACCGTAGGAGGGCAGAACCCTCTCTGTATGGTGGCAGCAGCGGTAGCTGTAGTGCAAGCCTCACAGAGCTGGTTTGGCAGTACTGGGGGTCCATGGTGGAGCCCCCAGGATGCATGGAATTGGCTCCCCAATAACAAAGTTGGAATGGGGGGACAATTCCATGATCATAGACATGTTACATGGCCATATTCAGAGTTACCATTGTGAAGCTACATTTATGTATTGACCTATATGTAGTGCATGCGTGTAATGGCATCCCCGCACTCACAAAGTCAGCGGAAATGGCCCTAAACTACTTAGTAACTTTGCACCTAACCTTCAGCACGTGAAGGTTAGATATATAGGTGACTTATAAGTTACTTAAGTGCAGTGAAAATGGCAGTGAAATAGTGTGTGCACTATTTCACCCAGGCTGCAGTGGCAGTCCTGTGTAAGGGTTTGTCTGAACTCCCTATGGGTGGCAAAAGAAATGCTGCAGCCCATATGGATCTCCTGGAACCCCAATGCCCTGGGTACCTCGGTACCATATACTAGGGACTTATAAGTGTGGTCCAGTATGCCAATTAAAATTGGAAAATGAAGTCACTGGCCTACAGTGACAAATTTAAAAGCAGAGAGAGCATAAGTACTGAGGTTCTGGTTAGCAGAGCCTCAGTGACACAGTTAGGCACTACACAGGCATGCACATTAGGCCATAAATAATGAGCACTGGGGTCCTGACCAGCAGGATCCCAGTGAGACAGGCAAAAACATACTGACATACAAGTGAAAATGAGGGTAACATGCCAAGGAAGATGGTACTTTCCTACAGACTGCATCTCTGTGGTGCGATGGCATTTCACAGTCACCATTTACTAATATATGGACTCTAGAGTTCATACGGAATTTAACAAGGCAAACGTATGGTCTATTAGTAGACTTAGCTCTGATTTTAAAATGTTGTTTGATGTAATATTTGTTTGGTCTGCTATTCTTGCTATGTTATCAAATATCCATTATGTTAGCTATGTAACCTCAGCTAACTTGGTGCATTTGGAATGTACTGAATATAGAAAAAATTTGATTCACAAGTAAGAATTATTTTCTTTTTTTTAAGTTGCCAATTAGGTTGTGCAGATGTAACTATAGAGTGCTTTTTTCTGAGTCTTATTGTGTTTCTTGGTTTACCTAGGTAACGGTTTCCCCATTGGTTGCTCTTAATGTGGTATGAGGCATAGACCACACACACTGGAATAGTACACCCTAATACACAAACACACACACATATACACAAACACACACATACAGGCAAAAATGTGTAGGAATTGTATGGCTCTTCTATTCCAGGCAGTACAGCACCCAGAATAATGTGCTGCATTATTATAAACTTATAAGGTCCAAAAGGGAAGACCTATTGGCTATGCCAATGCTTGTTATATTTGCAAGTGTTTCCCATTGAGCTTTCATTTCTGTGAAATAAGCATCATTGTCAGAATAGGTCTTCACCTGCTTATTTATCCAAAAAGTGCACAGTTTTGCACAAAATGTCCACCAAACTGGAGTACTTTCTATGGGCTAATCAGTAAGTGCTACCTCATTGGGTCTTCCTACTGAAATCTGTTCTAACATAAATCCTTGTACAAAAAAGATCACAATTCTACAAAGGGGGGTCATTGCGAGTTTGGCGGTCTCAGAACTGCCATGTTGACGGCAGCTGTCTTACTGCCAACTAACCGTCAGTGAAGACCGCCAAATTATGACCATGGCAGTCATCCCAACTGAATACAGTTAAACAACCTCCAGTACCGTCAGTGCGGACATGCCGCCACGTACGGCGGTAGGCACCTTCAGGTCAGCGGGGACCATGTTCCTGTCAGACATATTACAAGGCTGCACACCGGCAAGGTTTCTGCAGTGGTCGCACAACCACAAAAACCCTGGCGGAAACCAACTCTATAAAATGAAACACTCACCTTCTAGAACACATACCTGACTCGAGCCGCCATGGAACCTGAACTGGAAGTCCTCCCACTGCTCCTGCTCGCACAACGACTCCGGAACCAGCGATAAAGACAACAACAGTTATTACACATACCTACCTCACATTGGAGGGAAAAGTCACACTACAAACTCACACACAACATACACATCCGGGACGGCTTGCAATGGCAACACACACACGTAGCCACGCGCACACGAACGCATAAAAACATACACCGACATATACACATGCACACCCATACTGCACAGCACATACACACAATGACAACACAACCACAACTACACAGGTGCTTCGCTAAGTTATGTCATAGCATGCCTCCACCTGACAACACATACAAACAACAACACGTAAGAACACCAGACAACCAAAAAACAATCACACTGCAATACAACAAAGCATTCGCCACAACACTAACATCACACACAACGCATTTGACATAGTCATCATCACACACACGGACACACACACAACAACTACACAAGGGCACACAATACCACCAGTACACATTGCGACACAAGCATTCCACAATTTTGCAACATACATGCATTTAACAAACACAGTCATATCTGACACACATTACATACAAATGACAGAGAGACAAATGGCAGGGACACGCATGCAGCCCAGGCACAACAGCTGGCACAACTAGCACACACCCGTCACACATGCACAAACGAAAGCCCACAAACACCAAACTGCCATGTAGAAAGAAAGGCAGGACAAGTATGTAAACATAAAATCAAACAGCATGATGGTCCAGATGTATTAATAAATGAGAATATCTCAAAATAAAACTATGTACAAATAAAAGGCCAAAGTTCCAAAGGCACAAATGGCACCTTAGAGTGCCCCAGCTTGACTCCTGACTGCAAAATGAGCTCCACGTGGTAGGAACATTAAGGGGCAGGCAGGCACATCAGGGATTAGAGGGTGTGTGTGAAGGGGGTTTGGGCTTGGGTTTGGGAGGGAGGTCCTTGAGGCTGGGTTTGGGAAGGGTAGTCTTATTGGCAGGGGCAGGTGCATGGGCACTAGCAAGGGTGGAGTAGAGGACTTGGAGGAGGAAGGGCAGGGCTTGGGGAGGGAGGAAGAATGCTTGGATGTATCACAAGGTGGGAGAGAAGTAGGGAACAAAGAAAACTCTACAAGGAAATGTTTTTTGTCACACGGGGTGGTCAGGGCAAAAGGGTTTGGGAATGGAGGCAGAGGGAGTGTTTGTAAGATGTGTCGGTTTGGATGCCTTGGGTGCAAGTGTGTGCGTGGAATGCTTGTGGGTGTTGGATGTCTGTTGGGTGGGTGAATGCGGGCGTTTAAGTGTCTTTGGAGGAAGGGGGGGAGGTGCAGGGAAATGCCATGCTGGATGGGTGACTGTCTGTTGAGGTGGTGTCTGCAGGATTAGAAGAAGTGCTGCATGTGGGGGTGTCAGTGGTTGTGGTGGGTGCGGATGTGGTGACTGGGGTGGATGTCTGCGGGTCTGATATTGTGGTGAGAAAGACAGGTGTTATGGCTGGAATCGTGAATGATGGTATGGTGGCAGCAGGTGTGTCAGGTGTACTGTCTGTGAACAGGGGGTGGTGGGGGAGACTGTGTATGTAGTGGATGCTGTGATGTCTGCAGGTGGGTGTTGTTTGGTGCATGCCGGTGGTAGGTCTTTTGGTGCTTGTGCTTGTCAGTGGTACCCTTGTCTTTTGAGGTGGATGCATGCCTGTTTGTATATGTGCTTTGGATGGGTTTGGGGAGAAGCGTTTGGGATTGGGTAGAGTTAGGTGGAGGGGGATGGTAGACAAAGGGAGACTGGCTGCCATCAGTGAGGAGGCCAGAGCCTGAAAGGATCTCTGGAGGTCAGCCAGGGCACTGTGATTGCCCTCCAGGAACGCATTGCTCTGTTTGACTTGAGCAGCCAGTCCCTGGATGGCATTCACAATGGTGGACTGACTCACAGAAATGGACCTCAAGAGTTCAATAGCCTCCTCACTTAGGACAGCAGGGCTGCCTGGGCAGGGGCAGAGGTGCCTGTGGCGAAGGAGATGCCCACCCTCCTGTGTGAGCAGGCACAGGCAACTGGGTGGGAAGCTATAGGGATCGCAGTACTAGTAAGGGTAATGGCAATAAAAGATGGTGCTGGTATGGTCCCAGATGGGTCGGCCAACACCAAGGAGTGCCCACTGGAGGAGGATTCGGAAGAAGAACTGGTAGATCCGGTCTCCCCTGTAGCACTCCCCTCACCCTCAGTCCCAATGGGTCCCTCGCTTTAGCTGGTTCCAACTCCCTGGGTCCGGTGGGCTGCTGCTTTCCCACTAACCTGTGCGCCTTCTCCTTTGCCTGACGATACTGATGCACACAAATAGAGAGAGAGTGAGGGACACAGAGAGATAGGGTGAAAATGGGTTAACATATTGCTCTCATACACACTGTTTAACAAGCACATCTGTGACAATACTTATCCTTCCTAGGCAATTGCAGGTGCCAATACACATCACCTACATCATGTCACAACATGTCCACACTATCCACCTCTGTATTGCAATCCTCATGTCTACATCAATATCTAGGTTGGACAGCATAACTGGAGTCATCCACATGGTGACTACCAAAGCCATTTCTGCTGGCACAACATGTCCTTGATGCAGCATCAATTGTTTGCCTGAATACACATCATACCTCCTCATGCCCTTATTACTCATTGGATGTCTAGCTGACTGAACAAGACACTTCTGGCTACCACAGTAACAACACATGATCAAACCATCCCATCTGTAACATATCCATAACATTCGAGACAACTCCACTTACAGACCACACAGCACCTGCCTGTCACATTACATGCCAGACCAAACAATCTGTACAGTTATACCAATATGGAAATCAACACTGATTTGGCCATTACAAGTCAGACACCCAAACAGTCAGTGGACTAACCCAATCATGGAGCCAGGTCAGCAGACACCAAACACATATATACCACAACTGATCATACTGCTAAGTGCATCTACAAAGTCCCATATATCACATGTGACACATCCATACTCAATCACTGAGTGCGGTGTCACACCAGATGTACCTCAGGGACACACATATCACATCATGGTCCACTTACAATGCAACCACACATGCAGACACACATGTCAAACTGTGCAGCATGACAACTCACCCTCAAATACCATTCCAGAAATGACAATACTTGTGACAGAGGTAAGACAAAACACATCTCAGACAGTAAATGTCATGATGCGTTAGGCACAAATGGACCAACACCACTGCTTGTATACCACTTACACATCCCACTACTACATGAGCCAACCAGGGGAGACTAAATACAATATTTGATTCATATCTACATGTCATGTGAAATGCAATAGGCCAACCTCTTTTAATATGCCACTTCAGCTTGCCCAAGGCAAGCAGAAAAGTCCTAGCCCATCAGGTGTGCTCCCAATTTACCATTAGCTCATGATGTAGGCAGTAGCTCTGCAATGTAGCATATCAATTGTTAGACAATTGTCATTCATCCAATATACATACCATGGTGACATTTACGAGACCTGTCAAGGCACTTACTACCTCTAGTACCATTCTTTTGATTTAACTGTAACATCCCCACAAGTATTGCACCTAGGAATGCACAATGTCGGCAAACAGACCTCATCAATTGTACATGTATCAGTATCCCAGTTAGCTAACTTCACATGCCCTACAGTCAGAAGATCACCTATATATGACAACTATCAAACCAATGATCCAGTCCCATGAAGGCCATATCTGTAGTGGAACTGTAATGGCAGCCCCACATTCAATCAATAACATTACCAGTACATGATGTATTCAGTCCCTGTGATAAAACTGGAGTCACACAGTAGCATAAACCGGTATCCAACACAGGTGGGACTTGACTGACACCTAAGAGTCACAAATGCAGATGGATAGAGCTGGTCATACTCAATGCTTAGGGTGATACTGATACTCACATCCATTGTATGGCAGGATGGACTCACATGTGGCTATGTCATTTGACTACCTGCACTTTACAGACATGGCGAGGTCTAGTAATGGGAGATGTACCTCCACTGACAGTAGAGCATGCCAACACATATACTATCCCTATTAAGCCCAGCCAAGTAGCAGGATTCAGTCAGTAGTCACCCCCGTGTGGCTGCTGTGCTGCCCTCAAATGCCCATCCACCTCAGGGTAGACCACTGCCAAAATGAGGGCCATTAAGGGGTCAGGGTCTGACGCCACCCCTCCCTCATTACGAAGACATCCCCAGCTGGGCTTCCACAATCTTACGGGCTCAGAGTCTCAGGTCCTCTCGGCGCTTTCTGCAGTGGGTGCTCCACTGGCTGTGGACCCCCAAGGTCCACACTTGCTTGATAATGGCATGACAGATCCCTTTCTTTTGATGGGCGTTCACCTGCATGGATGGCGCAGACAGAAGGAGAAAGTAAGGTACACATGTCCCATACTAACAGCAGTGGACAATACACATCTGACTCACCAAGTGCCCACACATGCCCTTCCTTTCAGCTCACACACCTCAACTCCATGCCCCCTGTATGCATGTACTCCCTCCCCAATACATTTACCCCTCACACCATCACACACACAACCCTATCACATATAACTATGGCATTGGGCTCACTTGTTCCTCTGGTGCCAAATACAGCTGTCCATACAGGGTAAGGACCCCATCCACCAGCTTTACCAGCTTTTTGAGGTAAAGGCTGGGGCCCTGTCACCTGTAGGACGTAGCATGATGTCTCCAAGAGACAGAACACAGCAGCTCAGCTCGTGGAGGTCTTGCTTGCAAGAGTGTCAGGAGTCAAGTAAAGCAAGGTAGCAGAAAATGACGGTCACAGCCACCGCTTACAGGACTGTCACCGCCGGGCTTGATCCCCATTTGCCCCAATCCCCCATAGGCAGCAATGTTATCCAATGAGAAGTTGCACAGCGGTTGCGACCGCCATGAGACATGCGCTGGCAGACTTAGGTCATTTCCAACTGTCCTGTGCAGCAGGCCAGGCGGATGCCATTTTGTGCACATATCATGCCTTGCAGTCCCTAAATAAATGTGTCATATATATTCATGTGCAAACTGTGGAGTAGGCCTATGTTGTGCAATTATAGTTTAGCCAATGCATGTGACATGAAAGTCACTTTGACTCTTCAACTTGCCCATAATGGTATGTGTCAGCAGTGTGACGCATGTCTAAAGTGGTAGGTGTTAGGATGCGTAAAGTACTTATCACTTAGTACATTTTCTAATCTCTATCTGCTCTCTATCCTAGATGCCCTGCCATGAGGAAATTGAGACATGCACCAGTGTACTGACCACTAGTTGACCTTGCAACCATGTAGGACAAGCATATCATCCAGACCTATCTTCTGAATCATCAGACCATCATGGATCCATGTGCCCAGTTGGAGCCTGATCTATTGTGTGCCATACACAATCCTTATGCCATCCCTCCCACAGTACAAGTCCTGTCTGTGCTACACTTTCTGGACACTCGGTCCTTTCAGAATACAGTGGGCTTGATAGTAGGAATGTCACAGCCCATGTTCAGTCTTATGTTAAAGGATGTATTATGTGCTTTATCTAAACACCTGGACAGCTACATCAGGGTCCCCTAACGTGGAGATTTGGCATATGTGAAGGCACCCTTCTATGATATGGGGCACATCCCTCATGTGATAGGGGCCATAGATGGCACCCACATATCCTTGGTCACTATCAGTGCATATGAACAGGTGTACAGGAACAGAAAGAACTACCACTCAATCAATGTTCAGGTGGTGTGTCTGGCAGAACAGTTCATCACACAGGTGACAGCCAAGTTTCAGGATCTGTGCATGACTCCTACATTCTGAGGAATAGCAATGTCCCACACATGATGGTACGCATACACATAGAGAGGGCTTGGCTCATTGGTATGTATACATTTGGATGTGTGTCTCTTTTATGGCACCTGTCATCACAATCTTCCCTGTGGATGTACCTGTATTGCAACAAGTCCTACCTTTATGCACACAGGTGACTGTCTATCCTAACCTTCCCTGGCTGTTGACACCACTGAGGTACCCTACTACGGAAGGAGAACTCCGTTTGAATGAGGCACACGGCAGGATGAGGCGTGTAATCGAAAGGGCATTTGGCCTTCTGAAAGCCAGGTTCAGATGCCTGGACGTCTCTGGAGGTACCTTCCTCTACACTCCCCAAAAGGTATGCCAGATCATAGTTACCTGCTGCAAACTCCACAATTATGTCCTGAGAAGTCAGAGACTATTGCTAGCTGATGCTGACTAGGCAGCTGGACCAGTGGCTGGTGATGCAGACATGGAAAGTGATGAGAATGCACATGAGGATGGTGCTTCTGAGTCTAGAAATGAGCTCATCAATCAGTACTTCCAGTGACATATAGGTATGCTGACTGTGCAAGTGACGTGTATCCACACTGATTGGTGACAATGGTCCTCCTGATTAGTTTCATCAGTGGTGTTGTAATGTGTTCCTATCCCCATGTGTGTGTTGGGGGAGGGGAGTGCTTGCATGTAAGGTGCAGAGTTTACATGTATCTTATCTTACATGTTTCCTTACTGCAGGTAGCTAGATTCACATCTCCTACGGTCAGACCTGTGTTGAGCTATGTGTCCTGCATTCTCCTGTCCTCACGTTATTCCACCCACTGACTTTATTATGTAAATGAATGCCTCTGCTACCCATGGCTTGAAGCATTCATGCTCATTAGCCGTTGGTAACTGTATGCAGAATAGTGTTTAGCACATGACAGATGGCAGTTACAGTGAATTGTCATGTATTTCCTGTGACTGGTGATGTAGAAATGTCATCTTTTTAGCCCTACTTTGGAGTAAATCTACACTGGTCGGACAACTATGTACTGCATATGTGCTTTGTGTGGCACCATGCCTTCTATACCGATGTAACTCTGTGTCATGGTCTCTTTTGCAGGTTGGATAAGTGAATTTACTGTAGTGTGTGCCTGGATTAGTGACTACCTTACACCTGCCCAGGGACATACCTGTTGTACTGTGTCTCCTGCAGAGGATGCCTCTCTCTGCTGTCCATTACAGTACCTGTTAGTTTAGGAGGGCATACCCACATCATATATGCTGACAAAACATTTGTACACGTTTAAATAAAGACAGATATGCTGTTGCTGTGATCAATAGTGTTTATTGGGCAAAGAGGGGAAATGTGAACAATCAATTGTGCATACAGTGACAAACAGGTGATGAGTGAGGTCATGGTAGTTGTAATCATCATAGTAGATGGCACAGCTATAGGTAGCACAGGTCTAGTGTCCAAGGGCCATGGTAAAAATGAGTAATGTCATTGAACTGTCAACACGGTGTCTCAGTGGCACTCATGGGGAGAAACAATCATGAGAGTTTCACTTACCAGCAGTGGGTTTGGTCTTGGCATCTGCTCCAGCTGGATGTCTGGATGGACGTCCAAGTTTGCGGGATGGGGGTTCATCAGCTACAGAGGAAGGGGTGCCAGAGGCCTTTTGTTTCCCTGGCAGGGCCTCCATTCCACTAGTTGCGGCAGATGTTGAAGGCTCAGATGTGATGTGGCTAGTGGAAGGGGCCTGCTGGTGGGTGGTGGAAGCACGCAGGGTCGTGTTGATGTCCCTGAGCACCCTTGCAATGGAGACCATGGCAGCATTGTGGGCCTGCCACTGCTGTCTGACCTCCTTTTGGTATTCCCTCTGCAGCCTTTGTTTTTCCCCCAACATGGTAATGATTTGGCCTATCCTGTCCTGGGATCGCTGGTATGCTCCCAGGATAAGGAGATGGTTTGCTGGTCAGTTGACTCCATTGGGTCCCCGTCCTCTGGCCCACAGGTCCCCTCCCATGCCCCCATGTGTCTGTGCCTGTGTCACCATGACCTTCATTGTCTTGGGTTTGAGGGGTCGACTCATGTCCCTGTACTGTGGGGCACACTACTGATTGAACTGCCCTTGGGACACAGGTTTGGGGACAAAGGGTTGGCTGTGCTGTTGATGCCAAAGGGTGGGGGGTTGGGGTTGATGTGGGCAGGGTGAGGCAGGGAGTGGTCGACTGACCATCTGTCCTAGATGGGCCAGATAAGTCATCAATGTTCAGACAACCAGAGGCATTGTCCTCGTTGGGGCCTTCATCCTGATGAGAGCTGGCTGTCTCTGGCATCCTCTCCATGGTGGCAGTGGCAGGGGTACCTGTGGATGGAGTAGGAGACAGTTACATGGTGGACGTGTAATTGATTATCTCTTTGTCTGATGCATACGGTAGCTTAACATGAGTCCCAGCAATGGCAATGACAAATGCAGCACTGCAAAGATTGTTTGTGGATAGTGGATTGTGACATGTGTACCATGCTCCATTGAGGATTGGTGTCAATCAGACTAGGTAACCTTTGGTGGGTGGGTGGCTTTAGGTCCTGTCTAATGGTTCACGTGACTGGTGTGCCCTGTTTGATTGTGGTAAATCAGGCTTGAAAGATTGTGAGTAGGGTGGCTGTACATTGCAGCATGGTGTCCAAGTGGAAGGAGGGTATGTGTGTATGCATGGTAACTTGTCCTTTATTTGCATTTGGTGCATGGAGTTTACCTTCTAAATTTCTAGCCCATGCTCAGCCCATTTCAGGGTTGTTGACCTGGATAAGTAGCCATTAGGTTTGGTGTCAGTGCTGTGGCTGTGTTTGGTCTTGTTTGATATTGTGTAGCGCCATTGCATTGCTGTCATTGCCATGTAGTGGTCCTCAGTCAAAGCATCCAATTGGTGAAGCTAGTGCAATAGTCATACATACAAGAGATGTGCTGTGGAGTGGACATAGCAGGTTTTGTTGTAGATGGGTGTGAGAAAACAGGGCTGATTGCAGAGGCCCCCTAACCTTTTGCCCCCATTTTCCACTTTATGCTGGTGTTTTCCTGACTCTGATGGTACCCTGGGTACTGCTAACCAGTCCCAGGGCCTGTGCTCTGTGTAAAATCAATATGCAAATTAGGCTAATTATAATTGGCTAAGTTAACCTACCTATAAGTCCCTAGTATATGGTAGGGCATGTAGGTTTAGGGACCACAGCATAGGTAGTGCACCCATAGGTGCACTGCTGAGGTGCCCAGTGTCATTTTAAAGGCAGGCCTGCCTTGCTGGCTGCTTTTAAATTAAAGTTATATGCAAATTCGACTTTGGAATTAAAAGTAGTTCCAAAGTCTTAAACTACCTTATTTTTACATATAAGTCACCCCTAAGGTGTGCCCTATGTGCCCCTAGGGCTGGGTGCCATGTAACTATAAGCAGGGACTTTATAAAAATAGTTTTCTAAGCCCTGGTGAGGTAAAAACAGCCAAAATCGTTTTTCCCTCATTGTAGTAAATGGCCTTCATAGGCTAGAATGGGGAGACTTTATTTTAAATTTTAAAGTCTCCTTAAATGTTGCATACCAAGAATTTGGTATCAAATTAATTGTTGTAATAAATCCCACAACTTCCAGTTGTTGGATTTAATATAACTTGTTCAGGTAAAAAGTTTTAGACTTTACCTAAAAAGTTGCCAATTTCAGCCCTGCATTGTTTTTACTGCTGTGCTCTGATTGGCCAGCCTGCAGCAGCTTAGCCAAGCCGCCTTGATGAGGTGTGAAGTGGCCTGGCTTCACACAAAGGAATGTGCTTGTGGGAGAGAATCTCCCCTCAGCAGATGGTGAGGCAGGAAGGGGGAGGGCTGCCAAACTGGTCTTCAAAGGCAGAAAACGACATTTGGAGCAACCAGCAACACCCCCACATCCTGCAACCCCAGACAACTAGGTGCCCCCTTGATTAGATTAGGAGAGGGCAGGAGAGGGGTGTGTTTATGATTTTTAGCCACACCAGTGGGTGGGCTCAGCCAGATGTAACCTCCAAAAATCAGATTCAGCCATGTTGGATTTTTATAGAATGTTGCCTTCTGGGATGGATTTTTGCCACACTTCCCAGGAAGTGGTCATCACAGGGGGACGACCCTGTACCTGATTGGAGAACCAGGACCCCCCTGCTTTTCACCCAGGAGCAAGGATAAAACTGGCAGACCTGCACCCACACCTCAGATCCCCATCAGATTCCAACAAGGAAGAACCAAAGGAGAAGAAGGACTGCCCTTCTGGAACCCTGGCCTGCACCTGGAACCTGCACTCAGAAGGACTGCACCAGCTGCACACTTGGGCTTCACCACAAGAAGGACTTTGCCTGGCTTCAACTGGTTCAAGGAGGGACTCCCTGTTTGCTACAGGTGAAAAAATTGCTAACCAGAGTCCCCTGCACACACTCCTGAAGAAAGCGACCAGCTGACCACTGCCCAGTGGCCAAAAAGGAGTTTGCGCCAGGTGCATTCTGGGAGTTGTAGTCCGCACCCCCCAAGGACCATCTCAGAACTTCTGGACCATTGGGGTGAGCTGTGGACCCCGAAAGAACCTTATAAGAACATCTGGGTGAAGCCCCACAAGTTTGGAGAAGATTTGAGAATTTTTGTAAAAAAGCTCCATAGAGGGACCGACCTGCCGCGGAAATTCTAGCCGGCTTGCCTCAACCGCGACCCGGCCTGATTTGGTGGTTCGTCCCGGTAAAGAAAAATCTCTGAAAAAGAGACTAAGGCCCTCATTCTGACCTTGGCGGGCGGCGGAGGCCGCCCGCCAAAGTCCCGCCGTCAGGTTACCGTTCCGCGGTCGAAAGACCGCGGCGGTAATTCTGACATTCCCGCTGGGCTGGCGGGCGGCCGCCTTCAGGCCGCCCGCCAGCCCAGCGGGAAAGAGGCTTCCACGATGAAGCCGGCTCGGAATCGAGCCGGCGGAGTGGAAGCTGTGCGACGGGTGCAGTTGCACCCGTCACGTATTTCACTGTCTGCGCAGCAGACAGTGAAATACATTTAGGGGCCCTCTTACGGGGGCCCCTGCAGTGCCCATGCCAGTGGCATGGGCACTGCAGGGGCCCCCAGGGGCCCCGCGACCCCCCCTACCGCCATCCGGTTCCCGGCGGGCGGACCGTCGGGAACTGGATGGCGGTAGGGGGGGTCGGAATCCCCTCGGCGGCGCAGCTAGCTGCGCCGCCTTGGAGGATTCCAATGGGCGGCGGTACACTGGCGGGAGACCGCCAGTGTTGCCGGTCCGACCGCGGCTTTACCGCCGCGGTCGGAATGCCCATTGGAGCACCGCCGGCCTGTCGGCGGTGCTCCCGCGGTCCTCCAACCCGGCGGTCATGGACCGCCAGGGTTGGAATGACCACCTAAGTCCGAAGGTAAAAAGTTGACCGGGACCTCCCAGCCATCGTATCCGAGAAGGGCTCCATGGACGTCGGATCAAGATCCAGGTTTATCCCGGTCGAAGGATTTTCACCTCGAAAAAACGACTAAGTCCGAAGTTAAAAATCTCCAACGAGGAATCCAGCATCGCGTATCCGGAGAAGGGCTCCTGGAGGTCGGATAGGACTGGCAGGTTCGTCCCTCTGAAGAAAATCTTCAAAATAAAGACTAAGTCAGAAGGTAACTTTTTAACCGAGGCCTCCCGCGACCTGTAGCCGAGCAGGGCTCCATCGCGGTCGGCCTGAAAGTTTGACTTTGCCCCGGTCGAGGTGCAACCAGATGACCCAATTGGCGATTTTTGTTTCTAAGCGCTAGAAAAATAATAATTCTTTAAAAATTCATATCTCCGGTTCCCTTTATCCGATTTTATTCGTTTTGGTGTCATTTTAAAGATAAACATATAAACTATTTTTATAAATTGGTTTTGGATTTTTAAACTGTTTCCTGTGTTTTATTTAATTACTGTTTTGTGATATTTGAATGCTTTACACACTGTCTCCTAAGTTAAGCCTTGACGCTCGTTGCCAAGCTACCAAGGGTTGAGCTGGGGTTAATTTACTGAGACCTAACTGGACCTAAGTGGAGGTTAGTGGCTTGTTGCTAGGTGTAGGTACCTACCTGCCCTTACCAATAACCCATTTTCCAACATTTTTGGTGGCAGCGGTGGGATCCTGTACTTGTGTTCAGTATCACATTACAGTTTTAATTAAAACAAATTAAAAATCCTTTAAATTGTCTTAGTGCATAAATTGTTTAAAAAAAAAAAACAATTAATTTTCAATTTGGATTAATTTCTATTATTGAATTTTTGTAATTTTTCTAAATTATTGTTTCCAATTTTTGCAAAAAGTTTTTGTTGACACAAAACTAGGGAACCATGGAGCTTGATCTGGCTAGCCTACCCACACTGACAGTAGTCCAGCTTAGGGGGTTGTGTACTGAAAGAGGGTTGCCTGCAACCACTGACCTCAGGAAGCAAGTCCTGATCAAATCCCTGACAGCATGGGCTGAGGCCCATGGGGTAGACCTAGGGGAAGCTCCAGAGGAGGAAGAAACAGGGGAGGGTGCTAGCTCTAACCACTCAGGGGAGGGAGGGCATCTGAGCCTAAGTGAGGATGAGGAAGAACGGTCCTCAGTACATACAGTCACTAGGGGCAGACCCAAAGCTAGTGGTGGGAAGGGGGTCCTTTCAGGAGGAGAGAACCCATCCATCAGGGAAAGAGAGCTGGAGGCCCAGCTAGCATACATAGCTTTGGAAGCAGACAAGCTGGCCCTAGAAAAGAAAAAGTGGGCAAAGAAAGAGAAAAGAGATGGTGGCAGCGATAAAGAAGCTGAGGTGTCCATGGGTGGGGGAGTTTGCCCCAGATTACCCAAGGGGGTGGTTCCTGCTTATGTAGAGGGGGATGATATAAACAAGTGGTTGGAGGCCTTTGAGAGGGCACTCCAAATGAGAAGGGTTAGGCCTCAATACTGGGGTTCCCTTTTGTGGGAGTTGGTCCCCAACTCAGGGAGGGATAGGCTTCTGACCTTAAGGGGGGAGGAGGCAGATTCATACCCTAGTATGAAGAGGTGCTTAGCCAAGAAGTTCGGTCTGACCCCAGAGCAGTATAGAATGAAGTTCAGGGACACCCAGAAGGTCAGGACCCAGTCTTGGGTTGACTTTGTAGACACCTCACTAAAGGCACTCGAGGGCTGGATTATTGGTAACAAAGTAAATACTTATGAGGGGTTATACAATCTGATCATGAGAGAGCACATCTTGACCAATTGTACCCAAGAAAGGTTACGCCAGCATCTAGTGGACTCTAAGCAGACCAACCCTAGAGAGCTAGGGGAGGCAGCTGATGAGTGGTTGAGAACCAGGGTGGTTGTCAAGTCCCAGGTGGGAGACTCCAAGTAGGGGGGGTCAGGTCCCCAAAAACCTAAGGAGGGAGGTGGTAAGCCCACCACAGAGACTCCCTCTATACCCCAGAACCCTAAGAAGGAGGAGAGTAAATCCCACTCCCACTCTGACAAGCAGAGACAGGGAGACCCAGGGTTAAAAAAGCTCTTGGACAGTAGGGCTTGCTTTGACTGTCAGCAGACAGGTTACTTCAGAGGGGATGCAGCCTGTCCAAAGAAGGTGGTTAGCACTGGGCTGTCCAGTGTAGCCATGGAGGAGGACTCCTCAGATGATGAAGTATTCCTAGCATTGAGCTGGGAGACAGGACCAGATGGTAAGCTGGTGATCCCTGAGGGTGGAAGTAGGCACTTCCACCCCATTCAGGTGAATGGGATCCCTACCACTGGCCTGAGAGACACCTGTGCCAGTCACACTATAGTGAGTGACCGGTTAGTGACCCTAGACATGTATGTCCCAGGAGAGACAAGGAAAGTCAGGATAGCCACAGGGGAGGTCACCACCAAACCTGTAGCCATAGTGCCCCTAGAGAGGGAGGGTATCCTTGACTGGTTTAGGGTGGTAGTCAGTGCTGACCTCCCCCTAGATTGTATCCTGGGCAATGACCTCCCAGAGGTGGGTCCGGTCCCAGATGGGGCGGTCGCCCAGGGCGCCCCCCCAAACCAAAATCCTGGGGAGTCAGTCCCTACAGTTAGGAGACAGGGGTCCCCAAGAAAAGGAAAGAAGAAAAGGAAGGGTAGGCCACTCTTAAAGAGAGTTCCAGGGAGCCAAAGGCCTTCTGCCCCAGTAGGGGGGGAGCCCAGAGTTGGCACTGGTGAGGCCTCCCCTGACCCCAAGGAAGTCCTGAGTAGTCAGGCAGCTGTCCAGATGCAGGGTGTTGCCCCTGCACTGACAGAAGGGAGAGTGGAAGGAGGGTGTCTGCCACAGGAGGTGGTAGCCCCCCACTCTAGACAGCAAGAGGGGTGCCAGGACCCCAAAGTTGCCCCTAAAGCAGCTCAGCCACCTGTCAGTGGAGAGCTTAGGGTGTGGTTCTGGGTACTGACAGCTGTCAGTAGCCTCTGCTGGGTGCTAGACTTCCTGGCAGCACTGTACTTGGCCTGGGAGGCAGACCCCAGGGCCAATAGCAAAGTAGGCCCCCTGACCCTGTTGGTCATGGTGGGGTTGCTCAAGTGTTGGGTGACCTCTTTGGGTAAGCTAGGTGTTGCCCTAGCAAAGTTAGGAGTAGGGGAGGTGGGCACCTCACTACCCAAGTTGGCAGAGAGAGAGGAGGAAGACCCCCCTAGAGGGAAGTTTCAGTTTGAGATGGGTCCTTTCACTGTTGGGATGGCTTCACTACCCAGAGGGAGTGACCATGACAGGAGGATGTAAGGCAGAGTAGGCCCTGCAAAGGGACAGCCAGTTTTCTTCACTGTCTTCCTCGCCTAACAAGCAAGGAAGACTCTCCCAGGGTTGGGCTGAGTCTCCTGGGCGTGTGGGCTGAGGGGGGCTTGTGTGAGAAAACAGAGCTGATTGCAGAGGCCCCCTAACTTTTTGCCCCCATTTTCCACTTTATGCTGGTGTTTTCCTGACTCTGATGGTGCACTGGGTACTGCTAACCAGTCCCAGGGCCTGTGCTCTGTGTAAAATCAATATGCAAAATAGGCTAATTATAATTGGCTATGTTAACCTACCTATAAGTCCCTAGTATATGGTAGGGCATGTAGGTTTAGGGACCACAGCATAGGTAGTGCACCCATAGGTGCACTGCTGAGGTGCCCAGTGTCATTTTAAAGGCAGGCCTGCCTTGCTGGCTGCTTTTAAATTAAAGTTATATGCAAATTCGACTTTGGAATTAAAAGTAGTTCCAAAGTCTTAAACTACCTTATTTTTACATATAAGTCACCCCTAAGGTGTGCCCTATGTGCCCCTAGGGCTGGGTGCCATGTAACTATAAGCAGGGACTTTATAAAAATAGTTGTATAAGCCCTGGTGAGGTAAAAACAGCCAAATTCGTTTTTCCCTCATTGTAGTAAATGGCCTTCATAGGCTAGAATGGGGAGACTTTATTTTAAATTTTAAAGTCTCCTTAAATGTTGCATACCAAGAATTTGGTATCAAATTAATTGTTGTAATAAATCCAACAACTTCCAGTTGTTGGATTTAATATAACTTGTTCAGGTAAAAAGTTTTAGACTTTACCTAAAAAGTTGCCAATTTCAGCCCTGCATTGTTTTTGCTGCTGTGCTCTGATTGGCCAGCCTGCAGCAGCTTAGCCAAGCCGCCTTGATGAGGTGTGAAGTGGCCTGGCTTCACACAAAGGAATGTGCTTGTGGGAGAGAATCTCCCCTCAGCAGATGGTGAGGCGGGAAGGGGGAGGGCTGCCAAACTGGTCTTCAAAGGCAGAGAAAGACATTTGGAGCAACCAGCAACACCCCCACATCCTGCAACCCCAGACAACTAGGTGCCCCCTTGATTAGATTACGAGAGGGCAGGAGAGGGGTGTGTTAAGGATTTTTAGCCACACCAGTGGGTGGGCTCAGCCAGACCTAACCTCCAAAATTCACTTTCTGCCATTTTGATTTTTAGGGAATGTTGCCTTCTGGGATGGATTTTTGCCACACTTCCCAGGAAGTGGTCATCCAAGAGGGTAGTGGCCTGCATATGATTGGACAGTTGTCCCCCTTGAGTTTTCACCCCAGGAGCAAGGATACATTTGGCAGAGGGGCAACCACACCTCAGATCCCTGCTGGAAGAAGATATTGTGAAGAAGGACTGCACCTGGACACTGCGCTCACCAGGACTGCACGGGCTGCACACTTTGGGCTTTTACATGAAAAGGACTTTGCCTTGCTTCTGCAGCTCCAGGAGTGGACTCCTTGGAAGCTACAGGTACAAAGGAGCTGCCCAGAGTCCCCTGCATCACATCCTGCAAGAAGAGCCCAGATGTCCAGCTTCCAGGGGACATTTGAGGATTCTAACCAGATGCATTATGGGAATTGTAGTCCCAACTCCCAAGAAGCTATTCAGAGGTTCTGGAATCTTTGATCAAGTTGTAGACACTTCAAGGACCCAAAAAGGACCTCTGGAAAAATATCCAGAAATTTGGAGACATTTAGAGCAACTGTTATGACCTGAACCATTAGTTGAAGAGGTGCATTGTCGGCGTTGTAGTTCCAGACCCCAAGAGACAAACCAGAGCCTCTGAACCCTTGGCTGGTGCTGTGGACCATTTTCCTGTATCAAGAAACACTTCTGAAGGTAAGTGTAACAGTGTTACATCATGGTGGCCTGAACTCTGGTATTTGTCCGTTTTCAGTGTGACCTTTTTTAACCCTTTGACCGCTATTTGCTGTGAAGGGCTAGAATTACTTTTAATCTTTAAAAATTCATATCTCCGGTTCCTACATTGGATTTTTGATGTTTTGGTGTCATTTTAAAGATATAAATAAAACATATTTTTATAAATTGTTGTTGGATTTATATTGTGTTTTGTGTTTTACTTATTAACTGTTTTGTTGACATTAAATGCTTTACACACCTGTCTCCTTAGTTAAGCCTCACTGCTCATTGCCAAGCTACCAAAGATTGAGCTGGGATTCATTTATTGAGACATGAATGGACCTAGTGGTGGTTAGTGGCCTATTCCTAAGTGTAGATACTTACCTGCCCCTATCAGTAATTCACTTTCAAACAGTGCTCATATTTCTCTGCATCACAAATGCTTTTGGGGACCTTTTGGTGAGCTGTACATCAAGCTGGAAAAAGGCAAGGAGATGAAAGCATACTACTTACGTATATGGGGTTGGGCCAAACAAGCAGACCTTCAAGGTAATTGTACTCATTTGAATTCTGGTAGTAACTAAAGTGATGAAGGATAGTCTCTTCTCTCACCATAAAAGGACAGGAAAGATCCTGCCCGCCACAGTCACCAAAGAAGAGATTGCGCTCAAATAGAGCAAGGATGCATTCACCTCCATTGAGTATTTCAAACTATTTTTCAACATCTAATTATGGAGAAAACATCCTTGCTTTGCCTTTTATAAGTTCAAGAACTTGGGAGGATTTGTCTTTTACAGAAGAATAACTTCAGCTGGGACACCTGCTATGTTTATATTTGTAAGTGCTTCCTGATGAGGTGTAATGTCTGTCAATTGAGCATTGGTAACTGAATTGATCCTTACCAGCTTATTTATCCAGGAAGAGTTCACAGTTTGCTCAAAACTGTGGACTCTTATAGATTACTGTGGGAGCCTCAATTTCCCTGCATGAAGGGAACAGCAAGAAATGCATTTTGCGATCTTTCAGATTCACAGACAATTGCATCTCTACATATACAAAAAAATGTTTTTCTTTAATAACTCCATTACTACTAAATGGATTAACACCAAATCACATCTTTCTGGACTAAGATCTAGCTTTCTGTCAAATTTCATTTAATTCCCTTCAGCGGCCTGTTTTGTAGTTGTGCCAAAAACCCCTGTGGGAAATCAAATGGGAATAATGTGTTTTGGGTCCCCCTTTTTTTCATGGCCTCCACTTGACAAATCACCCCAAAACATTCCAGGCAGCAGCTGAAGTGAGTGGCAAACTAGTTCTGAAAATGTGAAGATTCGTCAAATGAAACAGCGCCAACGTTATTGGCAAAATCAAAAAATGCTTGCCTCACAGAAACTAGTTCCTAAGAATAGCTAATTTCTGGTGGCTATCGGTAGGTAATATATACACACATATACACATAATATACATATACATATCCATATACATATACATGGCAAAACAAAAAGTGGAAACCAACAGGCAGTGGTAAAGAAATATCGATTGCCTTTGCCAATATATGTTCATCATTTTGAATGTGCACATTGATAACACCACCTTTCTTATTTATTGATAATTATCTGATGTTTTGTGATCCTTGAAAAAACTAAAATGTAAAAGAACATTCTGAAGATCTCAATAATGATTCGTATGATAGAACTGAAACCTGTGGATAGTCATTTGCTAAAATGACAAATCTGCAATAACATCATCACATATGCAACTGAAATCATTTTATGTGTCTGAAACTCTTTACTAAATATTAATTTTGTTTTTCAATCTGTACTTTTGAAATAACTTTTGCTTTGATTCTTCATTATGTGCATCAGGTAGTGACACAAGGGTCCATCCCCACACTGCAGATGTAGATGTCCACTATAAGAAATAATTTGTGCTTCTTGCAAGAAGTCTGAAATAACAAACACAAGCAAAACATTGCATTACCACAAACTGCATCACTGGTCCTCTCTGTGGTGGGTGGGATTCTCTAAACTTTTTTTTAGTGGTGATAGAGCATTTTTTGGTTATGTTTGTCTTCACCCTTATTATGAAAGGCTTACATAACAGCAGCTGTAATTTTTGTTTGAACTCTTGCAGTGTGCATGTTTTACTTTTGAAGGAGAATGTGTTTTTATTACACTCTCTCTGTTGTTCACTACACATATTTCCACCTCACCATAAATAAGCCTTACAATATGAAATTAAACTTTGAGTGTTGGTTTAATCTGTTTTTAATGTATATGTCATGTCTTTGTCTTCTTATTATGATCTTGCTTGATGCACTAGATACAGAAGCCTGTAAGTGGACATGTTTGAATGCTAAAGTCATATACATATAACTGATTCTTAAGAAACTGCACATTTAAAAACCTGTGCTAGTTTGTTTATGGCTGTATATCTATATTTAACTTGCAAACCTTCGAGTGCTTGAATTAAGATTTTGGTTCCTACAATATTAGTCAGACTGCATAGTTTTCAGAAAAACATGTCTGATTCATGAGGAATTAAGAATAATTCACCATTTTGCTCAAAATATTTCTTTCATAAGGAAAACTTTTTATTTGATGCAACACTTTTGATTGTGTTATTCCTGCGAGGATTCACCACTTTAATTAGGATCCACGATATCAGACTTACTGTAGCATACTATGAGATATCCATTACTGGAGCATGATTGGTGCGTCTATATAATTAGTAATTTTATCTTACTAAATATGAATGCTTTCTGCTAGATAACAGCAATTAATTAAGAAAACAAGCATCCATCTTAGTGTTCTTGTTTTGTTTCCCAACAAAGAAAATTCATTAATACTGTTTCAAAGGCAGCTTCCAGTGTGATACTATATCATTTATTGTGATCTTAATAAACAGAATTTGCTGAAAAGTCCTACAATGGCTAATATGCTTGTACTAAAACAAACAAGCCCTACGGAGAATAAACAACAAAGATGGTCACATGAGGAGTAAATATAAGTTTAGATGATTAATAATTTAATGAAGTATAAGTCTGGTATTTTAAAACTGAATTATAAAGGGTACATAAAAATTGAGTAGAAAAGATGGAAACTCTCATGTACATGTATGTGTGTATGTTTGAGTGCCTGTGTGTGTATGCAGATTTATTCACTGAAAAAAACTAAGGTTAAAGTAATGTTATAGTTAAGTGATTTGTTCAGTGACAACGTTAATGTTTTAAACTGAAAAACACAGAAATTCAGCAATTATGGTTAGCAGCACTAACTATAACTTGCGCCCCTGCCATGCACTACTTATGACCTCACATATGACATCATTCATCACATGTTCTATGACATCCTTTATGACATCACTGATGAAATCCTTCATTACAATACTAACCTCTTACAATCTACACTACTAGACTATGGGAGAGACTGGCCTTTCCACTGAGAACTTACATGAAGATAACTGGTGTGAAGAGTAGGGTATATAGAGGCACTGGCTATTCATTTATACCTTTCTCAAGCTCAGTTGTAAGCACTGTAGGGTAGGGATAGTACTCACATCACATGTAGGACCTCACTATTCCATACTAAGAATAACAATTACTAGCCTCCTGACTTTCACCTCTCCCCATGGAAATAATCATATATATGAGTTTGTGGGAATGGATTTCCCTGTCCACTCGCAGCTCTCCCAGAATGACAGACATAGGCAGTAGTATATAGGGAAACATGACAACTTGGATACAGTATGGTGTAGTGAACCTGTGGCCTCTACCCTTATACCTTTACTTAGAACAACAATGATATGCAGTGCTAACAGAGAAGGGAGTAGTCTCTCTGCTAACACATCTTACCAGTGTAAGAGGTGTCTCTAGTAGGGTTTTAGAGAAATGCAATTCTCTACTCATGCCTCTTCTCATGCTGACAGGCATGCATAGTAGGCAGTGGGGCCAAAGTGCCCTGTATCTTGATGCAAATCTCATGCATTATAACTCTGTGTAGTATTGTGTGGGAAGAAAGTGGCCTCTCTCCTGTGATGTGTCGCTTGGATAATGCTTGTGCAAATTAGGGTGTGATAAGTGGCTTAAGTTTCTGGTCATACCTCTCCCCAGTATGACAGAAGTACGGGCAAACTATGGAGAAGAATTTGACTTTATGCTTAAAGGTTTGTCTTGCATACCATCTATAGAGACCATGATATGAAGACACACTGCCTTCTCAAGTGATGAATATGTGCAAAGTAGGCTGAGGATAGAAACTGTTCTCTCTGCAAATACATCTCTTTATACTGAGGAATGTAGCAGGGTGTAAAATGGAGAATCCTCCCTGATCATAACTTTTTATTGGATAGCTTGTGTCCATATTTCATTGTGGAGATATACTTACCTGTGTTTCAAATGCCACCGAATGGCAACACCCATAGATAATAGGTTGTACATAGCAGATGATAGCAGTGTGTGTTAGAGTACAAACATGCACTTCCCTCTGTGCGAAGTCCCCTCTATTATATTGCAGTTCCCTATAATACATCATGCAATACTAGTGCATGACAAGTAACCATACCTGCATGGCAAACTAATTGGCTCTATTACCAAAATTCTGTAGGATAAAAGTTGTGCATAGTACCATTAACATACACATACAGTAGCATAATCACACTCCTTGAACATGGAACTGTCAGTTTTACTGAATATTGCAACACTATAATAAACCTGAAATTTATAACAAGTATTTAGAAAATTAATCCAAAGTAACTTTACACATTTTTATTACAACAAAACAATTTAACAACACAGAACTACAACTGTATTAACAAACTATATAAACAGCAATAACCCAAAGTAAGCAAGCAACCTTAAAACACATTACAGTTTTTCTGATGCTTATACACTGCTCCTACCGCCCACCCCCGCTTTATTTACCTCTGAGCTTTGACCTTGGTAGAACCCCTTTTACAGTTGGCCTTAACCTGCCAAAGAGTGTTTTGATTCATGCTATGTTATTGCAGGTTAGGTGGCAATAAAGTCTAGACAGGTTACTAAGCCTAGTTTGTCCAGAGTTAGCTTGTGTTGCTGAAGTAGTTAACTGTTCAGGCAACAAAACATCCTTCCACTCTGAATACATTGTGCCTGAAGAGATAGCTATTGATGAACAGCATAATAAACCTGCTTCTTTTAAGGCTATTCTTTGCTGCTTATTTAGGCAGATCATTATTTCCTCAGAGACAAGTTTCAATTTTCCTCCTTAAAAAGACAAAATAACCAAAAAGATAAAAGTTACATGCTGGTCAATGATTATTAACAATGATACATCAGAATATTTTATAAACCTTTCTAGGTTTTTCGTCCAGAATCACCTATTTAGATCTAATGAACCAGTAAAGTTGTATTCCCTCTTCCTGAAAAATTCTATGCTCTCAGCTAGTGCACCTTTTTATCGCAAAACAATCACAACATGCCATCAAACCTCATTTCAGAAAACTTTATAAAGTTACACATTCTTCTTGAGATACCTTTGGTGGCACTCACCACAGCTTGTTACTCTAGAAGTAGGTTCATAACAACAGAACAGCTTGCATTATTACATTCTTTGTTTTGTAATTTTACTAACACTCCTCCCTTTATTTAGAAGTGCACACAGTTTGTACATTTCATTTTTTAACACAATCTGCAAGCCTTGCTCACATCTCTCTACATTCTAATCTGTACCCCTCAAAAGTTATATTAACACATCTACACCTCTCAAAACAAATTTTCACTTTGTCAACATAGTGTAGAATAAGTGTACCAAAATTAACACACACAGTGACACTTTACAACAGGGTTTATTAAATACATTACTAAATACCTGCACTTGGAAATTTCTTAAATGCAAATGACTACATCAGTCTCTTTCAATTCTAGTTTGTGAGAAAACTGGGCTGATATCAGAAGAACCCTCACTTTTTGCCCACATGTTTCACGATTACTAATGTTTTCTGACTCTGAATGTGCCCTGGGTGCTGCTAATCAGTCCCAGGGCCTGTGCTCTGATTAAAATGTTATCTGCAAATGCGTCATAATGATAATTGACACTGACGACCCACCTATAAGTCCCTAGTATTTGGTAGGGCATTTAGGTTTAGGGACCACAGTATAGTTAGTGAGCCCATTGGTGCACCACTATGGTGCATAGGGTCCTTTTAAAGGCAGGCCTGCCTTTCTGGCTGCTTTTAAATGAAAGTAAATCCCAAATTTGACTTTGAAATTAAAAGTACCTTATTTTTTATATAAATCAACCCTAGCGTCTTCTCTAGGTGCCCCAAGGCCTGGGCATAGTGTGAATAGAATCAGGGACATTATCAATGATATTTTATAAACCCTGGTGAGTGAAAAGAACCAAATTTGTTTTCCCCGTTGTAGTGCATTAGCTCCATAGGCTAACATTTGGAGGCTTTATTTATAACATGGTCTAATTTTCACTTGAAAGGAGCTAAAACTCAAGTTTGGTATCAAATTGAAAGTTAGAAGAAATGCAGCAACTTGTCAAGGTTGGATTTCTACTAGTAGAGAGAGAGATAGAACTCTTTCTGAAAGTTACCAAAATCAGCACAATAGTGCCTTTTTGTAGGAGGCTGGACTGGCTTGTAGTGAGTACCAAGGGGTACTTGCACCTTGCACCAGGCCCAGTTATCCCTTATTAGTGTATAGGGTATCTAGCAGCTTAGGCTGATAGATAATGGTAGCTTAGCAAAGCAGCTCAGGCTGAACTAGGAGACGTGTGAAGCTACTACAGTACCACTTAGTGTCATATGCACAATATCATAAGAAAACACAATACACAGTTATACTAAAAATAAAGGTACTTTATTTTTATGACAATATGCCAAAGTATCTTAGAGTGTACCCTCAGTGAGAGGATAGGAAATATACACAAGATATATATACACAATAGCAAAAATATGCAGTATAGTCTTAGAAGACAGTGCAAACAATGTATAGTTACAATAGGATGCAATGGGGAAACATAGGGATAGGGGCAACACAAACCATATACTCCAGAAGTGGAATGCGAACCACGAATGGACCCCAAACCTATGTGACCTTGTAGAGGGTCGCTGGGACTATTAGAAAATAGTGAGAGTTAGCAAAATAACCCTCCCCAAGACCCTGAAAAGTGAGTGCAAAGTGCACCAAAGTTCCCCTAAGGACAAAATAGTCGTGTTAGAGGGAGAATGCAAGGAAAACACAAATCAGCAATGCAACAACGATGGATTCCTGTCTGAAGGTACCTGTGGAACAAGGGGACCAAGTCCAAAAGTCACAAGCAGCTCGGAGATGGGCAGATGCCCAAGAAATGCCAGCGGTTGGTGCAAAGAAGCTCTTACTAGGCTGAAGAACTGTGAATACTGCAGGAACGACAAGGGCTAGAGACTTCCCCTTTGGAGGATGGATCCCCCACGCCTTGGAGAGTCGTGCAGAAGTGTTTTCCCGCCGGATGGACGCCAACAAGCCTTGCTACACGCAAATCGTGCGTTTGGCGTTTTTGGACGCTGCTGGGGCCCAGGAGGGACCAGGAGGTCGCAAATTGGACCTGCAGAGAGAGGGGACGTCGAGCAAGACAAGGAGCCCTCACTGAAGCAGGTAGCACCCGGAGAAGTGCCAGAAACAGGCACTACGAGGATGCGTGAAACGGTGCTCGCCGAAGTTGCACAAAGGAGTCCCACGTCGCCGGAGACCAACTTAGAAAGTCGTGCAATGCAGGTTAGAGTGCCGTGGACCCAGGCTTGGCTGTGCACGAAGGATTTCCGCCGGAAGTGCACAGGGGCCGGAGAAGCTTGCAAAGTCGCGGTTCCCAGCAATGCAGCCCAGCGAGGTGAGGCAAGGACTTACCTCCACCAAACTTGGGCTGAAGAGTCACTGGACTGTGGGGGTCACTTGGACGGTGTCGCTGGATTCGAGGGACCTCGCTCGTCGTGCTGAGAGGAGACCCAAGGGACCGGAGATGCAGCTTTTTGGTGCCTGCGGTTGCAGGGGGAAGATTCCGTCGACCCACGGGAGATTTCTTCGGAGCTTCTGGTGCAGAGAGGAGGCAGACTACCCCCACAGCATGCACAAGCAGGAAAACAGTCGAGAAGGCGGCAGGATCAGCGTTACAGAGTTGCAGTAGTCGTCTTTGCTACTATGTTGCAGGTTTGCAGGCTTCCAGCGCGGTCAGCGGTCGATTCCTTATCAGAAGGTGAAGAGGGAGATGCAGAGGAACTCGGCTGAGCTCATGCATTCGTTATCTAAAGTTTCCCCAGAGACAGAGACCCTAAATAGCCAGAAAAGAGGGTTTGGCTACCTAGGAGAGAGGAAAGGCTACTAACACCTGAAGGAGCCTATCAGCAGGAGTCTCTGACGTCACCTGGTGGCACTGGCCACTCAGAGCAGTCCAGTGTGCCAGCAGCACCTCTGTTTCCAAGATGGCAGAGGTCTGGAGCACACTGGAGGAGCTCTGGACACCTCCCAGGGGAGGTGCAGGTCAGGGGAGTGGTCACTCCCCTTTCCTTTGTCCAGTTTCGCGCCAGAGCAGGGGCTAAGGGGTCCCTGAACCGGTGTAGACTGGCTTATGCAGAATTGGGCACACCTGTGCCCAACAAAGCATTTCCAGAGGCTGGGGGAGGCTACTCCTCCCCTGCCTTCACACCATTTTCCAAAGGGAGAGGGTGTCACACCCTCTCTCAGAGGAAGTTCTTTGTTCTGCCATCCTGGGCCAGGCCTGGCTGGACCCCAGGAGGGCAGCTGCCTGTCTGAGGGGTTGGCAGCAGCAGCAGCTGTAGAGAAACCCCAGGAAGGGCAGTCTGGCAGTACCAGGGTCTGTGCTACAGACCACTGGGATCATGGAATTGTACCAACAATGCCAGGATGGCATAGAGGGGGCAATTCCATGATCATAGACATGTTACATGGCCATATTCGGAGTTACCATGGTGAAGCTACATATAGGTAGTGACCTATATGTAGTGCACGCGTGTAATGGTGTCCCCGCACTCACAAAGTTCAGTGAATTGGCTCTGAACAATGTGGGGGCACCTTGGCTAGTGCCAGGGTGCCCTCACACTAAGTAACTTTGCACCTAACCTTTACCAGGTAAAGGTTAGACATATAGGTGACTTATAAGTTACTTAAGTGCAGTGTAAAATGGCTGTGAAATAACGTGGACGTTATTTCACTCAGGCTGCAGTGGCAGGCCTGTGTAAGAATTGTCAGAGCTCCCTATGGGTGGCAAAAGAAATGCTGCAGCCCATAGGGATCTCCTGGAACCCCAATACCCTGGGTACCTCAGTACCATATACTAGGGAATTATAAGGGTGTTCCAGTAAGCCAATGTAAATTGGTAAAAATGGTCACTAGCCTGTCAGTGACAATTTGGAAAGAAATGAGAGAGCATAACCACTGAGGTTCTGGTTAGCAGAGCCTCAGTGAGACAGTTAGGCACCACACAGGGAACATACACATGCACACCTATGAGCACTGGGGCCCTGTGTGACAGGGTCCCAGTGACACATACATATAGGCCACAAACCTATGAGCACTGGGGTCCTGACCAGCAGGATCCCAGTGACACATAACAACCATACTGAAAACATGGTGTTTTCACTATGAGCACTGAGGCCTGGCTATCAGGATCCCAGTGAGACAGTGAAAACAGTGACAAACACCCTGACATACACTCACAAACAGGCCAAAAGTGGGGGTAACAAGGCTAGAAAGAGGCTACCTTCTCACACAACCCCCCCCCAAACGAAGGACAATAAGACTAACCTTGGCCAGTTGAGACTTTATTGTCTAAGTGGTGATGGGAATGAACAGAAGGAGACCTGTCCCTTACAGAGGGCACCCTAACAGCTTGGCTACCAGTATAATGTGAGAGCACATCATCAGTATGATGTGATTCAACCTCTGTACCAACTATGCTAGACTGTCTAGTAATGGGCAGGCTGAGAAGTTTCTTTCCTGAACCTTTTCCTGGGGGAGTCCCTGGATCAGATTGAGAACCATTAGCTACTTTTTCTACAGATTGGGCACTTATGGCCTTATCCTGTACTCTAAGCATATTAATTAACAGTTCTAAAGAAGGATTCTTCCCTACACTCAAACCTCTCTCTATGCAGAGACTCCTTGCTCCTTTCCAGCTAAGGTGATCATATGCAAGTTTGGACAGTTCAACTTTTTGGCCTGTGCCAGACATTTTTAGAGAGAGTTAAAGTGATAGACAAAGAGAAAAAAGTTTTCAGAACTTTTTGGAAAGACAGAAAAAACTTTTTAAACTTTTAAGAACTTTTTGAAAGTTTAGAAGTACTTTTCAGCACTTAGAAAAGAGTGAAAAGAGGAAATGCAAAACTTTTTGGCTATGTGTATATACACTGACCTTGTTTTGTATATTTTTCTCTTATGAAAAGTACAATGACAAGAGTGGTAAGTAGTCTCAAGCACTTATCCCACCGCTGCCACCAATGTAGGAGGCTGGACTGGCTTGTAGTGAGTACCAAGGGGTACTTGCACCTTGCACCAGGCCCAGTTATCCCTTATTAGTGTATAGGGTGTCTAGCAGCTTAGGCTGATAGATAATGGTAGCTTAGCAAAGCAGCTCAGGCTGAACTAGGAGACGTGTGAAGCTACTACAGTACCACTTAGTGTCATATGCACAATATCATAAGAAAACACAATACACAGTTATACTAAAAATAAAGGTACTTTATTTTTATGACAATATGCCAAAGTATCTTAGAGTGTACCCTCAGTGAGAGGATAGGAAATATACACAAGATATATATACACAATAGCAAAAATATGCAGTATAGTCTTAGAAGACAGTGCAAACAATGTATAGTTACAATAGGATGCAATGGGGAAACATAGGGATAGGGGCAACACAAACCATATACTCCAGAAGTGGAATGCGAACCACGAATGGACCCCAAACCTATGTGACCTTGTAGAGGGTCGCTGGGACTATTAGAAAATAGTGAGAGTTAGCAAAATAACCCTCCCCAAGACCCTGAAAAGTGAGTGCAAAGTGCACCAAAGTTCCCCTAAGGACAAAATAGTCGTGTTAGAGGGAGAATGCAAGGAAAACACAAATCAGCAATGCAACAACGATGGATTCCTGTCTGAAGGTACCTGTGGAACAAGGGGACCAAGTCCAAAAGTCACAAGCAGCTCGGAGATGGGCAGATGCCCAAGAAATGCCAGCGGTTGGTGCAAAGAAGCTCTTACTAGGCTGAAGAACTGTGAATACTGCAGGAACGACAAGGGCTAGAGACTTCCCCTTTGGAGGATGGATCCCCCACGCCTTGGAGAGTCGTGCAGAAGTGTTTTCCCGCCGGATGGACGCCAACAAGCCTTGCTACACGCAAATCGTGCGTTTGGCGTTTTTGGACGCTGCTGGGGCCCAGGAGGGACCAGGAGGTCGCAAATTGGACCTGCAGAGAGAGGGGACGTCGAGCAAGACAAGGAGCCCTCACTGAAGCAGGTAGCACCCGGAGAAGTGCCAGAAACAGGCACTACGAGGATGCGTGAAACGGTGCTCGCCGAAGTTGCACAAAGGAGTCCCACGTCGCCGGAGACCAACTTAGAAAGTCGTGCAATGCAGGTTAGAGTGCCGTGGACCCAGGCTTGGCTGTGCACGAAGGATTTCCGCCGGAAGTGCACAGGGGCCGGAGAAGCTTGCAAAGTCGCGGTTCCCAGCAATGCAGCCCAGCGAGGTGAGGCAAGGACTTACCTCCACCAAACTTGGGCTGAAGAGTCACTGGACTGTGGGGGTCACTTGGACGGTGTCGCTGGATTCGAGGGACCTCGCTCGTCGTGCTGAGAGGAGACCCAAGGGACCGGAGATGCAGCTTTTTGGTGCCTGCGGTTGCAGGGGGAAGATTCCGTCGACCCACGGGAGATTTCTTCGGAGCTTCTGGTGCAGAGAGGAGGCAGACTACCCCCACAGCATGCACAAGCAGGAAAACAGTCGAGAAGGCGGCAGGATCAGCGTTACAGAGTTGCAGTAGTCGTCTTTGCTACTATGTTGCAGGTTTGCAGGCTTCCAGCGCGGTCAGCGGTCGATTCCTTATCAGAAGGTGAAGAGGGAGATGCAGAGGAACTCGGCTGAGCTCATGCATTCGTTATCTAAAGTTTCCCCAGAGACAGAGACCCTAAATAGCCAGAAAAGAGGGTTTGGCTACCTAGGAGAGAGGAAAGGCTACTAACACCTGAAGGAGCCTATCAGCAGGAGTCTCTGACGTCACCTGGTGGCACTGGCCACTCAGAGCAGTCCAGTGTGCCAGCAGCACCTCTGTTTCCAAGATGGCAGAGGTCTGGAGCACACTGGAGGAGCTCTGGACACCTCCCAGGGGAGGTGCAGGTCAGGGGAGTGGTCACTCCCCTTTCCTTTGTCCAGTTTCGCGCCAGAGCAGGGGCTAAGGGGTCCCTGAACCGGTGTAGACTGGCTTATGCAGAATTGGGCACACCTGTGCCCAACAAAGCATTTCCAGAGGCTGGGGGAGGCTACTCCTCCCCTGCCTTCACACCATTTTCCAAAGGGAGAGGGTGTCACACCCTCTCTCAGAGGAAGTTCTTTGTTCTGCCATCCTGGGCCAGGCCTGGCTGGACCCCAGGAGGGCAGCTGCCTGTCTGAGGGGTTGGCAGCAGCAGCAGCTGTAGAGAAACCCCAGGAAGGGCAGTCTGGCAGTACCAGGGTCTGTGCTACAGACCACTGGGATCATGGAATTGTACCAACAATGCCAGGATGGCATAGAGGGGGCAATTCCATGATCATAGACATGTTACATGGCCATATTCGGAGTTACCATGGTGAAGCTACATATAGGTAGTGACCTATATGTAGTGCACGCGTGTAATGGTGTCCCCGCACTCACAAAGTTCAGTGAATTGGCTCTGAACAATGTGGGGGCACCTTGGCTAGTGCCAGGGTGCCCTCACACTAAGTAACTTTGCACCTAACCTTTACCAGGTAAAGGTTAGACATATAGGTGACTTATAAGTTACTTAAGTGCAGTGTAAAATGGCTGTGAAATAACGTGGACGTTATTTCACTCAGGCTGCAGTGGCAGGCCTGTGTAAGAATTGTCAGAGCTCCCTATGGGTGGCAAAAGAAATGCTGCAGCCCATAGGGATCTCCTGGAACCCCAATACCCTGGGTACCTCAGTACCATATACTAGGGAATTATAAGGGTGTTCCAGTAAGCCAATGTAAATTGGTAAAAATGGTCACTAGCCTGTCAGTGACAATTTGGAAAGAAATGAGAGAGCATAACCACTGAGGTTCTGGTTAGCAGAGCCTCAGTGAGACAGTTAGGCACCACACAGGGAACATACACATGCACACCTATGAGCACTGGGGCCCTGTGTGACAGGGTCCCAGTGACACATACATATAGGCCACAAACCTATGAGCACTGGGGTCCTGACCAGCAGGATCCCAGTGACACATAACAACCATACTGAAAACATGGTGTTTTCACTATGAGCACTGAGGCCTGGCTATCAGGATCCCAGTGAGACAGTGAAAACAGTGACAAACACCCTGACATACACTCACAAACAGGCCAAAAGTGGGGGTAACAAGGCTAGAAAGAGGCTACCTTCTCACACTTTTCCTGATTGTTCAGTCTCTGCTAGCCTGAGTCAGGCTGCCTTAATGAGGTGTGAAGTGGCCTGTGTTGAAACAAAGGAAGCATCTGGTGGGAGGAGAACTCCTGCAGCAGATGGCAGAGCAGGATGGGGTAGAGTGGCCAAACTGATTTTCAAAGGAGAAATGCTATCTTTGACAGAAACTGCACCTCCGCATTGCCTTCTTCCTTAGCCAGATTGAAGCTCCAATAATTAGATTGAAGGAGCGTGTTACGGAAACGCAGCCCCATCAGTGAGTGGGCTCAGCCAGATGTAACCCATGTTGGTTTTTTAAAGAATGTTGCTTTCTGGGATTGATTTTTTGCCACACTTTTCAGGGAGTGGTCTCCACAGAGGGTGGTACCCTGTACTCCATTCACCAGAAGCACTGCACCCACACTTTTGTCTTCACCAAGAAAATTACTTTGCCTTGCTTCTGTAACTCCAGGAGTGGACTTCATGTAAGCTATAGGTACAAAGGAGCTGACTAGAGTCCCCTGCAAGAAGAGCTCAGCTGACCAGCATCCAGTGGCCATTTGAGGAGTCTAACCAGGTGCATTCTGGGAACTGTAGTCCTAACTTCCAAGGAGCAACTCAAAGCTCCTAGAACCTTCGATCAAGTTTGTGGACACTGAAAGGACCCAAAAGGGGCTTCTGGAAGAAGATCCAGAGGTTTTGAGCAACTTTGTCTATATCTCCATAAGTGGACCGACCCGAGGTTGTGAGAAAGCTCCAGAGCTCCAGGATTTTAACAGGGGCTCATGGAAAGGCAATCCAACAACATTGAATCTAAATTGGCTTGCTGTAGAAGACTGCATGACGTTGAGGAAGAAAAGCTCCATGTGAAGCTTTTACTTTCACATGTAATGTGAAGGTAAAACTTTGACTGAGGCCTCCCTCTCACCATATCCGAGCAGCACTCCAATTCGGTCAGCCTCAACTTTTGACTTTACCCCTGTTGAGAGCAACCAGATGTCCCCGGTTGGTGCTTTTGGCTTTTAGGCACTAGCAAGCATTTTTAAACTTTGAAACATCACATCTATATTTCCTTACATTGCATTTTTGTTGTATCTGTGTCATTTTCAAGATATAAAGACTGCCTATTTTTACAAATTGGTGTTGGATTTTTAATGTGTGTTGTTATTCACTGTTCTGTTCATATGAAATGCTTTACACACCTCTCTCCTAAGTTAAGCCAAGGGGCCATGATACAAAGAGTTGAGCACTCAGTGCTACGGCCAAAGACCTTCACTGTACCTATTGGGGGATTGTGGCCTATTGCTAAGTGTAGGTACCTACCTGCCCTTACCAATTACTCATGTTCTAACATTTTTGGTGTGCAGTGGTGGGATCCAGTGTTTGCATTTGATATCAATATTCAGTTTGTAACTGAAGCAAAGTAAAAATCATCCAAAATGAATTTGGACTAGTTATTTTTTAATTACTTCATTTTTGATTTTTCTATATTGTTCTGATCATTTGGTACCAACGTTTGTTTCAGTGACACAAGACTAATGTACCCACTCTCACTGCAGCTGAGATTAGTTTGTTGTGCAGAAAGAGGGGATTGTCGGCTGCTAACAACCTAAGGGAAGCTGATATGGTTATGTCCCTTGAAGTCTGTCTAGTGCTAGTAGACATGGAGGGCGCTCTAGAGATAGAAGGGAGGGAGATAGCCCCTCCAACCTTCAGGAGGAGGATGATGATCATCTGTCCCTTACTTCAGAAATCAGAGCCTAGTCCTGAGTTAGTCGGAGGGGAGGGTCTGTAGTGTAGACCCAAAAAGAAACAGAACTGGTCCTCAGGGAGAAGGGCCTTAAGGCCCAGTTAGCCAACATAGCTTTAGAGACAGTGAAGATGGCCCTGGAGAAGAAGGAGTTGGTAAGAGAAGAAATGAGAGATGATGGCAGCCAAGTAGAGGTGGAGGTGCCCAGGGGTGGTGGGTTTTGCTCACGACTTCCTAAGGGGATTGTCCCAGATTACCAAGAGGGTGATGACTTTGACAAGTGGCTGTAAGCCTTTGAGAGGGCTCTCAGGATGAGAAATGTTATACCACCGAAGTGAGGTTCACTTCTAAGGGAACTGATCCCGGTATCTGGGAGGGATAGGCTCCTGACGCAAAGAGAAGATGAGACAGAGTCCTATCCCAATATTAAGAGATGTCTCATCAGGAAGTTTGGTCTCACCCTAGAGCAGCATAGGATGAAGTTTAGGAACACCCAGAAAAGTCAATATCCAGTTTTGGGGTGTCTTTGTAGACACCTCAGTTTAGTGACCATAGGGCTGGATTCAGAGTAACAAGATACGTACTTATGGGGATATCCAATGTGGTCATTCTTCTTCTTCTTCTTCTTCTTCTTCTTCTTCTTCTTCTTATTATTATTATTATTATTATTATTATTATTATTATTATTATTATTATTAATATTATATCATTGTTATTATCTTACATGTTTTGTGAAGTGTATGGCTACCTAGAAAAGGTTTCAAAACATTAGTCACCTCCCATAAGCAAAAAACAAGCAGATGTTCCTGGAGTGGACCTAGTTAGTAAAGCATTAGGATAATGTAAACAGCCCTGTTTTGTGCTGTTCACTAAAAAACATCAAAGAGCAACAGGCTCTTAGTTCCAGAGGCAGAGTTTTCTAGAGCGTAGGGCCCAGGTATGCAAAAGACTGACCTCATTGATTCCGGGAACCACTGCTAACTCAAGATTACTAGAGTGAAGAGGAAACTTGGGAACATACCAGACCACTAAAAATCTCAGATACACAGGCCCACTGTTAAAAAAATATTTATGCATATAGCACAAAGCTTTAAACCTGATGCTCCAGATCACCGTTAGCCAAAGCAATTTGTGAAGCAGGCTGGTTGAGGAAGTGTATTTGGGAGGGTGAAGTAACAGGAAAGCGGCTGAATTTTGCACCATCTGAAAACTTCTAATCAAGGCTTTAGAGATTCCTAAATTAAATACATTACTATAGTCTAATCTATAAGTTATCAGACCCTGGAGCCAAGTCCTCTGAGCTGAGGCTAGAAGGTACTGAAGGATATTTTAAGCCATTTAAGAATGCCCGAACAAGCGGCTGCAACTTTAATAATCTGATTGCTCATAGCCAATTTATCATCCAGCCAGAACCCAATGATTTTTTACAGCAGGGGAAGGAATATTACCCATACACATGAGCCACAAATGGGGGCCCCATAAAGGTAGGCAATTGCCTACCATTAGTACTTCCGTCTTGTCTCCTTTAATGAATTGGTATTCATCCAAGATGAGACATGAACATGACAGGAACATAAAGTTTCAGACTTATGGTTATCTTTTGATGACAAAGACGCTAAAATTTGGGTATCATCAGCGTATGAAAATTGGGAGAGCCAATAGGCCTCCACAGTCTCAGCTAAAGGTCTCACATATAGATTGAAAAGGAGAGAAATGAGAGTAGAGCCCTGGGGGCCACATAACTGAGAGGATGATCTTCAGGCTTCTGATGATTTGTGTAAACCTGAAAACTCTGATTACACAGAAAGTATCTCAACCAGGTAAGAGCAGTGCCCTGAATTCTCAATTCTTCTAATCTTAGAAGAAGCGTGGTATGGTTTACAGTATTGAATGTTGCACTGAGATCTAAAAGAATTAATGCTGCCATGCCCCCAGTGTCAGGGAGATGTTTCAGATATTCAGGGGCATATTTATACTCCGTTTGCGCCGGATTTGCGTTGTTTTTTTTTTACGCAAATTCGACGCAAAACTAACTCCATATTTATACTCTGGCGTTAGACGCGTCTAGCGCCAAAGTCCATGGAGTTTGCGTCACTTTTTAGCGTGGACACCTACTTTGCGTTAATGATATGCAAGGTAGACGTTCCCGTCTAAAAAATGTACTCCGAGGCATGTGCGCCTTATTTACACTCCCGGGCAAAAATCACGCCCGGGAGTGGGTGGGTCAAAAAAAATGACATCCAGCCGCTTTTGCGTCGTTTTTTAGCGCCTGGTCAGGGCAGGCGTTAAGGGACCTGTGGGCTCGGAAGGAGCCCAGAGGTGCCCTCCCATGTCCCCAGGGACCCCCCCTGTCACCCTTGCCCACCCCAGGAGGATGCCTAAGGATGGAGGGACCCATCCCAGGGAACATAAGGTAAGTTCAGGTAAGTATTATTATTTTTTTTTTTTGTGGCATAGGGGGGCCTGATTTGTGCCCCCTACATGCCACTATGCCCAATGACCATGCCCAGGGGACAGAAGTCCCCTGGGCATGGCCATTGGGAAAGGGGGCATGACTCCTGTCTTTGCTAAGACAGGAGTCATTTCAATGGGGGTTGCGAGTCGAAAAAAATGGCGCAAATCGGGTTGAGGCGATAATTTTGCCTCAGCCTGACTTGCCCCATTTTTTGGTGCCCAAGCTCCATAGTCCCCTACGCCGGCGCTGCCTGGTGTACGTCATTTTTTTTTACGCACACCAGGCAGCGCCGCCGGCTAACGCCGGCTAACATCATTGAATAAATACGGTGCCCGCATGGCACTTCAGAATGGCGTTAGCCGGCGTTAGATTTTTTGACGCAAAACTGCATTGGCGCAGTTGTGCGTCGAAAAGTATAAGTATGGCCCTCAGTGACCCAAAGAAGGGCTGACTCATTGCTATAGCCATCTCTGAAACCTGATTGAGAGGGTGCAGAAGGCCATGCTGTTCGGAAAATGGCGTGAGCTTTAGTCAGAGTAGGCGAAAGAGATATAGGTCTATAATTAGACCATATCACAGGATGTAATTTAGGTTTTTTTGGAAGGGAATAACCAAAAAAGCTTCCAGGAATCAGGGACAATGTCTTCTGCAAGGACACATTCAGGAGTTGTGTAATATGCTTCATGACTGGGAGAGATAGTTTAGTGAGCACACACGGAGGACAGGGACCAAGGGGGGACAGATTTAGTAGCTGTTAACAGTACAGAGAAAGAGCTCATTTCAATTGGAAGTTACTCTTTCAAAACATAGATTGTGCTCGAGTCAGAGCTAATTGGGTGCTAGAGGAAGGAGTAGCTGTAAATGACGCTTGAGTGGCAACTAGTTTTTGCACAAAAAAGTCAGCCAGCTCATCACATTGCGAGAGCAAGGTAGTAGAAGAAATGTTGGCAATGTTGGTGTACTAAGAAAGTGTTTTAACTGTCTGAAATAAGGTTTTAGGACATTTTCGGGCTGCAGTGATTTTCTCTGAATAAAAATTCGTTCTAGCAACTCAACATTTCTTTTGGATCCAGCTTATCTCTTTGTCTGACCTCAATAGAATCCTGTGATGTCTTTTTACTGGAAATGGGAACTGATGCATCAAATGATAATCTAGGCCATGCATCAATAGTAAGAGCACCTGCAACTACAGAAATGCCCAGCACAGGGCAGGAAGATTCAAGTTGGGAGTTAATCACCTCCTGCTACATAAAGATATTTGAATCTCGTGGGGCAGATTCCCTGATTCAATGGAACCTGAAAAAGGGACTGAGGCATGATCAAGCCAAGGCAAGGAAATGGATGGCTAAGTCTGTGTAGACCAGAGGTTAGAGAATATAGGGTCTAACACGTGTCCCGCTATATGCATGGGGGATTTATTGATAAGCTGGAAGTCCTATACTGTAAAGTCCTCCATCAAAGAAGAGGCCATTCAACACTCTGGGTTATCAGTATGTATATTAAAGTCTCCCAGAATAGTGGAATTGGCAGATTTAAAGATATGCGAGTAGAGGAAATCCAAAGTACTGGTACTCCATTTGCCCACAAATCCAGAGGGCTGATATAATAATACACCTGACAAGGTGAAGTTCTTAGCCAAAGACAGTGAGAAAAGAAGCGTTTCACATTCAGCGATAGTAAGCTTATCTGTTTACCATGTAAACTGTTCTTTAAAAATGATGTCAATGCCCCCACCTTTCCTGTGTAAGCGATCTACTCCACACATTTGATAGTCAGATGGCAGGGCTAAGATCATGAGCCAGATATACAAACCCCTTTTGCATTTCTTAGAGGTCCGAATCTGTATTTTGGGCCATTAAGAAATGCGAAATGTCCTTTTCTGATGTACAAAGGCGTGTAGGAAATCACAAATTGTGATCGTCAGAATCGGAAATCGCAAATAGTGATTACCTATTTGTAATTCCTATTCAGATGTACAAAGCATTTCCTCAATGTGATTTGGGAACTTGAAGTGGTTGGTAACCATGTGCAATTTCAAAAAAGCATACCAATATATATATATTTTTTTAAATTGCAAACGGGCACACAAATGCCCCTTGGGCATATGTGTGCTGTACATGTGCACCACTATTCTTGGGGTGCACCAAGGGGGGGCTTTTGCCCATTGCCATCCTTGGTTTTGCACTTCCCAAATAGCAATAGGAAATTGTTGTTTGGGAAGCGCAAAACCAGCACATTGGCACAAATGCAATGGAATTCCTTATTTGAAATTCCCTAATAGCAATGTCTACTTTGTAGGAACCGCTATTAGGGAATCAGTATCTTTGCACATAGCATTTTGCATTTCCTAAATAGCGATTTCTATGATTTCGCTATTTAGGAAATGGAAAATTTCATTTTAGTAAATATGGGCCAATGTCCAGCCCCAAAGTGTCATTAAGCCATGTTTCTGTTAAAAAGAGAGCATCCAGATTCAATTCAGCAAGAAGTTGAGAAATATTTAATCATGATGGAGCACATCTTAAGTAACTGCGTGTGAGAGAAGGTAAGGCAGTATCTAGTGGACTCTAAACTATGTAGTCCCAGGAACCTGGGGAAGACGGCTGATGAATGGTTGAGAAACAGGGTTTCAAACAAACACAAGGGGGTGATCAGAAGAAGGGAGGACAGGGTCCTCTCAGGGGTAATACCAGGGGAAAGATGATAAAAAATCAAAAGAGTTCTCACAAGACCCACAAAAATCATGCACAAGGAATGGGGAGCCATTCCACTTCCAAGCACAGGGAGTATCAGGGGAAGCAATTTGATCCTGCTAAGGCATTAATGTTCCTTGACCCTTCAAAGGCAGTGAAGTGTTTTGACTACTTGAAATGAGGACACCAAAGAAGAGATGCTGTCTGCTCCAAGAAGCTCCACACTTGTGGGCAGTCCCAGGGGATTGCTAGTGTAGGTTTAGAGGTAGAAGTTGTCCCAGAGATGGGGACAGGATAAAGTGTTCCTGGGTGAGGTGGAAGTTGCAGCCCAGTTGCCTCCAAGCATGGAGAAGTACAAGCAGAGGTCTAAAGTCAACAAAACTGCAGTAGAGGTTCTGAGAGATTCAGGTACCAGTGTGACTATTTTCATGGACAAAACTGGTTTCCCAAGAGCAGAATCTATCTGGTGTATTCTACCAGGTGACTTATGCAGACAGCAGAACCAAGCTTCATCCCATGGTAATTGTGAGTTTGGAATTGGGAGGTGTGCCAGACCCTAAAAAGGTAGTTGTGTCTCCTGACCTCCCGGTAGAGTGTCTACTGGGAAATGACCTGGAAGCATCTTAATGGTTATAGGTGGAGAGGAAGGTCCATGTGCTGATTCTGGGTCTTCCTGAGTGGGTATGTGTTGTGACCAGTTTAGGTCATAGGCTGCACAAAAGGGAAGTACTGGATACATGGACTCTGGAACAATGGGCCACGCCTCAAGACACAATAGAAAGGGCACATCATCTAGTAAGTCAGCCCAAAGAACTCCAAAGGTGCAGGAGGAATCAAACCCTGAGTGGGAGGATCTGACCTTTGAGGCAGGGACTCCACCCCAGAAAGTTCAGTCTGACTTGGCAGAGTTTGTAAGGAGCTGGTAAACCCACCAGGGAAACGTTGTGTCAGGGACAAAGATAGTGGCCCATTCTTGAGGGCTTGAGGCAGACTGCCTCTAGGCAAGAGCCGGGTGATATCAGTGGATTCGATAGGGTCTACTGGTAGGATGGAATTCTCTATATTGAGGCCAGGGACCCCAAACCAGGGGCAACCAGGAGAGTGGTGGTCCCCAGAAGTATAGAGAAATCCTCCTCACTTTGATACATGACATCCCTTTGGCAGGACATTTGGGTTGGACCAAGACGTGGAATAGGCTGGTCAAACATTTCTTTTGGCCCAACATGTCTGCCAAAGCTAAGGAGTTCTCTAGCTTCTGTGCCATCTGTCAGGCCAGTGGAATGACAGGGGGCAAGCCAAATGCTCCCTTGATAACACTGATAGTGTTTGGGACTCCCTTTGAGGGAGTGGTTATGGATATTATTGGTCCCCTAACCCCACCAACTGCCTCAGAGAACAGACATATTTTGGTTGTAATGGACCATGCCACCAGCTATCCAGAGGTAGGATCCCTCAGGGCAGTCATTGCTTCCACAGTGGCTAGGGTCCTACTTGGTATGTTCACCAGTGTGCGTTTCCCAAATGAGGTTGTCTCAGATGGGTACAAAATTCATGTCTGCCTATCTGAAAGCGATGTGGGATGAATGTGATGTTGCTATAAGTTCAACACCTCATATCATCTCCAAACCAATGGTCTGGTGGGAATATTTAATAAGACCCTGAAGGGTATGATTATGGATATGTCTAACAAACTCAGGAGGAGATGGAATGTCCTCCTCCCATGCCTTCTGTTTGCTTACAGAGACGTGCCTCAAAAGTGTATTGGCTTCAGCCACTTTGAGTTGTAGTTTAGGCATACTGTAAGTGAACCATTGTGTTTGATGAGAAGCCTCTCAAGGAGTCCAAGCAGAATGTGCCTGGCTATGTGCTACATCTGTGGCCTTGCATGGCAGAGTACATGAAGAAGGCACAGCAACCTGGAGGCTAAACAAGAGCTCATGAAACTCTGACCTGACCAGAAGGCTACCATGCCTGAACACCATCCAAGTCATTTGGTGTGGGCGTTGGAGTCTGTGGCTCCCACAGCACTCCAGGAGAAACAGACTGGGTCCTACCCCATTCTGAAGATAAAGGGTGAGGTTACCTGTGTGGTGGACCTTGGCACCCTAAGGAATCCTCACCAGATCCTGCATGTCAACAGACTAGAACTTCACCAAGACAGGTTTGACATGACCATGTTGATGGTCACAGATGAGGGAAAAGAGAAGGAGAACAAACCTCCACCAGGTCTCCTCTCATCCAAAGAGCAAGATGGGTCAATGGGGGAAGTTATACTCTCTCCCAAGCTGACAGACTAGCAGTAAAAGGACTGCAAACAAGTATTGGAACAGTTTACTGTGTTGCTCTCTCACCCCTGGACTCACCACTTGGGGGTGTTCATGACATTGACACTGGTGACAGTTTACCTGTCAAAAACAAAATGTACAGGTTTTCTGACCAGATCTGAGCCAACATCAAGGCTGTGGTAGCCAAAATGTTTGAGATAGAGGTAACTGAGCCCTCTAATAGTCTCTGGGCCAGTCCAGTGGTACTGGTACTGAAGCCTAATCCCCAAGGTGGGAAGAAGGAGTTAAAATTCTGTGTAGACGACAGAGGCTTGAAAGCAGTCTACAAGACTGTAGCTCACCACGTACCTAGAGTTGAGGAGCTCATTGATGGGTTGGGGACTGCCAAGTACTTGAGCACATTTGACCTGACCTAATAGTACTGGTAGATTGCCCTAAGTTCAGGAGCAAAGGAGAGGTCATCATTTTCCACTCCAGAGGGCCACTTTTAATTCAAGGTGATCCCCTTTGGTTTGAAGAATGTTCTTGTCACCTTCCAAAGCTTGGTGAATGAAGTCCTGTATGGGTAGGAATTCTTTAGTGCCGATTATCTTGGTGATATAGCTCTATTTAGTTTCACCTGGAGGATCGCCTAGTTCATCTGAGGAAAGTGCTTCAGGCCTGACCATCAAGGCAGGCAAATGCCAGGTAGAGCAGAGTTCAGTGATGTACCTCAGCAACCTTGTAGATGGAGGCCATGTACAGCCTCTCCAGCCCAAAATCTTGACTACTGGATTGGGAGGCTCCTAAACTGTTACTCAGGATAGAGCCTTTCTTGGCCTGACTGGGAATTGCAGAAGATTTGTCAAGAATGATGGACCATTGTGGCTCCCCGGACATAACTCACTTTACAAAAGCAGCCCAAAAAGGCTGCTTGGACCCTGAGTTTTAGAAGGCTTTTGCCACTCAGAAGGAGGCTGTTTCCCACACCAGTGTTACTGGTCCCTGACTATAATAAATAATTTATTGTACAAACAGATGATTCAGAGCAAAGGATTGGGTCAGTATTGGCACAAGTAAGTGATGAGAGCCAGGATCAGCCTGGTGCCTTCATTAGCAGGTGACTATTCCCCAGAGAACAAAGGTGGGGTGCCATTGAGAGGGAAGCCTTTGTTGTGGTCTGATCCCTGAAGTTGTTGAGACCATACCTGTTTGGTCCTCACTTCCATGACCACAGACCTCTCAGATAGCTCACTCAGATTCGGGGGCAAAACCAAAAACTGCTGTGGTGGTCCATTGCCCTACTCAGGATGCACTTTACAGTGGAACACAGACCTCGGAGTGACAATGCCAATGCAGATGGACTTTCCAAGTTTTTCTACTTAGTTGATGAGGACTACCATGGTGTAGGTTAATTACAAAGCACTTTTCGTCTGAGGAGGACAGTGTGAAACAGTCATTCTTTTGGTCCTGATCAACCCCATTTTTCAACTGATACTGGTGGTTACTGAGTCTGACTGCGCCCTGGGCTCTGCTAATGAGGCCCAGGGCCAGTGTTCTGTTTTAAAGGCATAAGCTAATTAGACATAATTATAATTGGCTCTGACAACCTACCTGTAGGTCTCTAGTATATGGTAGGCCATGTAGGTTTAAGGACCCCAGTGGAGTTAGGGTACCCATGGGTGCACTGCCGTGGCTTCTGGTGCCATTTTAAAGGCAGGCCTGCCTTGCTGACTGCCTTTAAAATAAAATTAAGCACTTCTAAAATCTTAAACAACCTTATGTTTACATATACGTCAAACCTAAAGTCTGCCCTAGGTGCTCTGAGGATAGGGTGCAGTATAATTATAAGCACAGATATTATAAATATTGTTTTATATGCCCTGGTGAGTGAAAAACGGGCAATTTATTTTTTCCAGTTGTAGTGCATTATCTCCGTAGGCTAACATGGCAAGGTTTTATTTTAAATTAATGAAGTCTTACTCTTGATAGGGGTCAGCTAAAATGTCATTCACAATATCAAATTAATAGTTGGAATAAGTCCAACAACCTGCCATTGTTAGATTATTATAGAGAAAGAGTTTTAGAACTATTTTTAAAAGTGACCTAAAATCAGCCCTGTTGTAGTCTTTCCTGATTGGACATCCTCTGGCAGGATGCACCAAGCTACCTTAATGAGGTGTGAAGCGGCGTGGGCTGAGACAAAGAAAGCATCTGGTGGGTGGAGATCTGGAACAGTAGATGGTAGAGCAGAAAGGAGGCTGGGTGTCTAAACTGGTCTTCAAAGGAGAGAAATACACTTTGGACAGGAATCAGACCTCCTCCATTTACTGCACCCCCAGCTAGATGGGAGCCGCAGTAATTAGATTAAGAGAGGCACTTGAAAGGGAGTGTTAGGCAAAGCTGGCAGCAGCAGTGGGTGTCCTTAGCCAGATCTTCACCTCAGGAGATTTTCTCCATCTTGAACTTTCATGAAACAATGTTTTCTGGGATAGAAATGTGCCATACTTTGCAGGAAGTGGCCATCACAGAAGGTGGCACCCCCATTGGTTGGGGGTGGCCCTCTGCTTGACAACCCAAAAACCTGTATAAATATGGAAGAGCCTACCAGCAACTAATTTCTCTGCTAGAAGAAAATCATCCAAAGAGGAAGGACTGCCTTGAGAACCTCCGGTCTGCACCTGAAGGACTGCACCCACAAGGACTGCACCAATGGCACACTCTGGGCTTTACCACAAAAAGTAGTTTGCCTTGCTTCCGAAGACCCACGAGTGAGCTCCCAGTAAGCAGTAGGTACAAAGGAGATATCAAGAGTCCGCTGCATCAAGTCCTGCAAGAAGAGCTCAAATGGCCAGGGTCTCTGAATTTTCAAGGATTTGACTAGGTGCATTCCGGAAATTGTAGTCCCAATTCCCAAGGAGTAGCTCAGAGCTTCTGGAACCTTGGATGACATTTGTGGATACTGATTGACCCCAAAAGTACTTCTGATGGAAGAGTCAGAAATTTAGAGAAGTTTGAAGGCACTTTTGGAAAAAACTCCATAAGATGACCAACTTGTCAACAAGAGTCAAGCCTGCGACGTCAAACCATGACCCGGCCTGAATTTCAGGTTAGTTCTGCTGAAGCTCTGAATCTGTTCCCCAGATGTTGACTGGGTCCTAGTGCAGTGCCAAGCTGCTGATGTTGTATCAAAAGCCGGCCTGGAGAGTAGACCTGCTCAATGATGAGAAAAAAAACTCCAGAAAAGAGACTAAGGGCCATATGTACGAACACAGAATGGGTAAAAACCTTTGCTACATCTGGCCCTAAGGCCCATATTTATACTTTTTTAGTGCCGCATTTGCTCCGTTTTTGTAATTGTATTTTGCAAGTTTGCGTCACTTTTATGTCAAAAAATTATGCAAATGTGGTGCTAAAAAAACTATAAATATGGGCCTAAGAGCCTGATTAGGGCATGGCAGACAGGTTATCCGTGACAAACATGACAAATGTCCTGTCCACCGTATTATGATCTCCTTAGGCTATAATGAGATCATAATATGGCAGATGGGATACCTGTCATGTTTGTGAACTCTTAATCAGGCCCATAGTTGGATGGTAAAATTTTGACAGAGACTTCCCGTTCATTGTATTCGACTTGGGCTCAATCGCAGCCTCTAACTTTGACTTTGTCCTAGTCAAGTGTAACTAGATGCTTGCGGTTGATGCTTTGTGCCTTTAGGAACTAGAAAGCACATTTTTACATGTGATCTTTAAAACTTCATATGTCGGTTCCCTTTATTGGATTTTTGTCATTTTAAAGCATAAATTTAGGTTGGATTTTTATTGTGTTTTGTGTTTTACTTATTTACTGGTTTGTGATTTTGAAATGCTTTACACACCTGTCTCCTAAATTAAGCCTAGCTACTCATTGGCTAAACTACCAATGGTTGAGATGGGATTAATTTATTGAGACCTTGATTGGACCTAGTGTGGGTTTGTGGCCTCTTTCTAAGTGTAGGTACTTACCTACACTTACCAATAATACACTTTCCAACAGCTGTGGCTTGGTGGTAGCTTTGAAGCTGCAGTCAAGCCACAGCAAACGCCACTCCAATGACGGGAGATTGGTCAAACAGCTCTCCTTTCATCGGAGGGGAGGTTTCCTCTCTCTGCCTGCGGAGGTGTAGGCTAGGAGACAGAGAAAACATTGCTCTCACAGAGAGGGAGCTGCTGTGACAGCTGTGACAGCTGTAACAGCACTTGTGGCTTCCGCAGGAGGTTGGGAGCCAGGTGGGACCGTGGGGGCCTTCAGGCTCTCACCACGGTCCCCATTAACTATAACTCATGCCCGAACATAACTATAAATTACACCCTCGCCATGCACTGCTAATTACTCCAGATAATACAGCACTCATGACAACTTCTATGACATCATTAAAACATAATTGAAACATTAGCATTCAAATTATTCATTATGAAAACTGTGCATAGCGGGACGCAAGGTATTATTACTGTAGGGTATGAGTTATAGTTACTTAAAAGAACTCTAACTATAACGGCTTAATTTCTATGGTTTTCTATAAGTAAATTTAGGACCTAAATATAACGACCCTGTAACCTTTGACCATTGGCTTTTTCAGTGAATGTTTAAGGTTTTTTAAACTTCCTAACTATAACATGCCTGTAACCTTTGTTTTTTCGAGTGCAATATACATAAATACATAATGCATAGTTACAGTATAGTGAGTCAAATTCTGAAGTTAAGAGAATAGTACATAGGAATTGGCACATACTGAGCAAGGATGAACAGTTGAAAAGTATTACAAATATGGACCCACGCATAACCTCTAAGAAGACTAGATCTTTGGGTGGTATCCTTACAAGTAGTCATCTTGACGCTGTAGTGAGCAATTGGTTGCAGCAGAACATCAAGTGCTTTGCTAAATGCAATGCTTGTAAGGCTTGTGGATATGGAGTAAATGAAAGAACATACCACATATTTGAGGGCCGTGAGGTTGTAATCAAGGATATGATAACGTGCAACACAGAATATGTGGTCTACGCTTTATGTTGTGCGTGCAAGAAACAATATGTGGGCAGCACGATTAATAAGTTGAAAATATGTGTCTGGAAGCTTGTGCGTGTTATAAAGCATGGGGATCAGAACTACCCTATGGCCTACCACTTTGAACAACATCATGGGCGCTCATTGGGACCCCTACCCCTTTATAAATGAATGTGAAAATATTTTTGCAGGGACCACTGCCCTCTCTGAAAAAATGAAAAGAAAACTTTTCTTTTTTTTAAATGCATCCCGTTTTCCTCTAAGGAAAACAGGTTGCATTTTTTTTTTTTTAAAACACTACTTTATTTAAAAGCAGTCATAGACATGGTGGTCTGCTGTCCCCAGCAGGTCACCATCAATGTGAGTGTGGCCATTCCCAATGGGGTCGCAAATTGCAACCTACCTCATGGATATTCATGAGGTAGGTCATTTGCGACCCCATTGGGAATCGCAAACAGTGTCATTGACACTGTTGTACATCAGGTTTTGCGAGTCCCAAATTGTTAGTCTTATTTATAATTTGTGAGTCGCAAAACCTAATATTTGTACATGTGGCACTTAGCACCTTATTTGAATGTTGGAGTAATACCTCTCATGGAGGAACCAAACACATGAAATCGTAGTCGAATATGCTTTTTATTTAAATGTGATTTACGTGAATACGCATATTTGATACTCATGTGGTTCCTCAGTTTACACATATTTTTTGAAGCTTTGAAATGCATAATCATGATTGCGATGAAAGAAGTTCCTCAAATGAGTTAATATGTGGAGGACAGAATGGGCCTACTTGAGGGTATTTGAGTTAGAAGATGGCGCAGTCTAGTTGTTGGGTTAAGGAAATTAAGGAAGGACTATGAAATATAACCATGTCCATCACCAATGACTGTGAGGCCCAGTTGAAGGCACACTGAAGAAATAAGTGGCCGTTATTTATTTGGTATCTGCGAGCACCTGAAAAGAGAAACAACACTCTTTATCTACAGGACCTTTCGGAATCATTCAATTGTTAAAAGAAAATTCTGGATTACTTCATGGGTATGCCGCCCATAACACTGGATGCCACGACCAAATTAAAATTATTAAAATGAGTGGCCCTTGTTGTTCATTTATTATTCTTTTTCACCTTTTCTAAATGTTTTTGTGGGTGTTCAAGTTCCCACAGAAAACACCCACATACTTAATTTTAGTTTGTGGCCATAGAAGTCATCTCAGTTCCCCCAGGGCCCCAGCTGGCTCCCCAGCTGGCACACATATTTTTTATTAAGGGATGGCTCAAGTGGCCACCTAGGTACTCATGCCTCTATATTTAGTTGGGGGCAGCACAAGGAACCTAAGGGCCCCCATTGCCTGAATCAGCTCCCTTTGTGAGAGGCAGCCTTTTTTAATTTGTTGTTGGGTGTTCATGTTCTCACCCCATGGATCCACAGTCTTTGAGTGCCGTGATGAGAGTCCCAAGGCTCCAACAGCCTCAGCGGTGTTCCCAGGCAGCACTATACTGGATGCTGGAAGAGGCAGGCACCTTCCCTTTGCTCAAGCTTGGGTTGGAGTAGCATTTTTTCTGTTCTCCTGGGGTATGCCCACACTCTCCTGGGCAGGGAACCAAAGTATCCTGGGGTGGGATCCCTGGGACCCTGTAAAGTATTATGTACAGATGAATGGGGTCCTTGACAGATACCAGCACAGAGAGGCGGCACATGGCCTCCTACCCTTCCTCATAATTTTTATCTCAGGGAATGGGTCCCTGGGGACCAAATGTGGCTCGGGAAGGGGCTATTATTCCTGGCAGCCTTAGGCTGTTTTTCCTTCCAACATTTTGCCTGCTTCCCACCATTTTCTGACCATGTTTTTGCTGGCTTTAGGGGTCTGTTCACTTTACTGCTACTAACCAGTGTTAAAGTGCTTGTGCTCTCTCTCCTAAAACATGGTAACATTGGCTCATACCCAACTGGCATATTTAATTTAATTTACTTATAAGTCCATAGTAAAGCCCACCACATGTACCCAGGGCCTGAAAATTAAATGTTACTAGTAGGCCTGGAGCACTGATTGCGCCACCTATCCTATTGGTCCCCTGACCATGTTTCAGGCCTGCCATTGGAGAGCCTGTGTGTGAAAGTTTAACCTGCCATGTTGACTTGGCAAGATAAACCTCTTGTCAGGAGGCCTAAACCTTCCCTTTTTATATATATTGATCACCCCTAAGGAAGGCTCTATATGACCCACATGGCAGGGTGCAATATATTTAAAAGGCAGGAAATGTATGTTCAAGTTTACACTCCCTGGTAGTGAAAAACTCTCAAAGTGGGATCACTTTGGGATCACCTTATTACATATTATAAGTGTATTTCCCAATCTGGAAGAGATAAGGTTGTCAAGTTTGGTGTCGTTGAACTCTCAATTTAAAATCACAACCTGTGGCGAATTTGGATTTTAAATTGCAGTTCTGAAAACACCACTTTTCCAAAATTAGCAATTTTTTACTTTAGCCATTTGGTACCTACTGGCTATCTCCAGTAAACACGTGGGTGAGTTGACACCTAGGCTTGTACATTCCCTCTACACAGCCACATACAAAGGGAGCTTAGGTGGGGCAGATAGGCCATCAACATCTTGATGGGCCATCTTCGGTAGGATCGGTGGGAAGGGCTGATACTTATACCTGAAAGGGCAGTGTCCTGCCTCATACAAAGAGCTGTGTACTCCCCTGTAGTGAGTATGGAACCAGGGCAGGAATGGAGGGCCTCTGTGCATTTCAAAGAACCTTGCTTAAAGTCTCTCCCACTTCAAAGGCACAACGGTAAACAAGTACTGGACCCCTGATTCCACCAACTCAGTACACTTTTGGACATGTGGATACTCTGCCAGGAAGAAGGACTGCTCTGCTGCTACAAGGATTGCCACTCTATGGAGCCTCTACTCTGCTGGACTCCTGCTTTGATGAGCTGACCTGCTGCCCTCCTGTCAGGGAATGAGAAGGACTGGACCTGCATCTCTCTACTCCAACCCCAAAGTGACCCCAAGGGCTTGCTGGCTTGCCTCCTGATTTCTATAGTCACAGGGACAAAAACGACTTCCAATTTACCTACTACAGCTCTTGGACCCATCTTCAACCTACTCCTGACCCCCACGAGGTGGCCGTTAAGTGCTGGGCACTTAAACTGGTTTTGTGGCACCTGAAATCCAGCTTTTTGGGTCTCTCTGATCCCGAAAGGGCCAACTGACACTAGAACTGCACAGCCCGCAAAAGAATCATTGTGAGCCACTGCAAGGTCTTCTTTTCGCACAGCAAGTATTGCTACTCACGACTGTGAGGCTCCAGCCTACCTATTCACGATGCCCACAGCCAGCAACAGACCCCTAGCTCCTAGCAAACATTTTCCCCCTGGGGCGGGACTCTTGGCTCAGATTTTGAGAAGGTAAAATGTCAGTGGGATTTACTTTGGGACTGTATCTGACCTGTGCTCCATTATGGTTAGCCTAAACTTATGTATTTGCCACAGTCTAGTGCAACCAGATATCCCCGGTTGGCGCTTTATGCTTCTAAGCACTATACTACATCTTATTCTTTAAAAATTAATATCTTAACGTTTACTTATTGGATTCTTGTTGTTATGTGTACATGGTCCAGATTTCTGCTCAGTAGTTTTTGAGAGATAGTGGTTTAAAATGTATGTGTATAAAAGTTACATATATATAATGCCTCTGATTAATTGCTGAACTCACAAAATATGAAGGTAAGATCTGATTGGCTGCCACCACATCAACAAAAATGTTGCAATGGCAACCATTTTAGGACTCAGTCCCATGTCCTACAAAATTAATTTAAAAAAACATATAAGAGATAGGGTAGGGATGCCCTGCCCCCTTCCAGGCTTGGCGGTAGATACTAGAGGAACCTCTCTGGGGCCAAAAGCATAGAGACAGATTTAATAGCAAATGATGGTGCGTGGCGCTACGCCAAATTCGGCAATGTCGTGCACCATCATTTTCCAAACGCAGGGATGCGGTTATTTACTAGAATACGGTGCTCTCCTGTGTTTCCCCCTGCACTAGCGCAAAAGTTGCTGCCGCAAGCCAAAGCAGCAGGCCTTGCACCATAGTGCACTGATGGCTACACTGAGTGGGAGATTGTTTTTGTGCAGGAAGGAAATGAAAGCATTTCACCTCTGGGGTGGCAATAGATTTTGGCGCTGCTTCAGGTTTAGGAAAACTCGTAAATCTTAGGCAGTTTCAAAATGCAATCAGTGTTGCTGTGGCACACCCACAGCAACACCGATTGCACAACCCTTCCCCGCAAAGTGCTGTGTGTGAAGGGGCCGTATTTACAAGGTGGCATTAAGCCACAAAAAGTGGCTTAACGGCACCTTGTAAATACAGTGCAGGGCATTTCACCACCTGAGTGTCACGAAAAGTAATGCTCCAGTGGCACTAGGAGATTTTTAATATGGCCCATAATTTTTTATGTTAGGTCCACATCCAAAGGAAAGCCAACATCCAAACGCTAGCAAGAGGTTTGGACTGAAGGTAAGCTACCAACCTATGACAGAAAAAAATAAGCTATCTAGAAATATAAGAACATTACATTAAAGCAGTATGTTATGCATAGGTTGCAATGCTAAATAGAAGCATAATTTACATTGAAGAAGCATTGTAATTACTTTGATGTGGACCTTCATTGTGCTATGAAATAAGTGTGTACTAGAAACTGGAGTGATAAGGAAAATGGATTAAATACTCCTTTTCTTTTACGGCAGACATACATGCAGGACATTTACAGATGTTACTGGTGTTGCAGGTGGAAATTATGTTACTGGTGTCGCAGGTTGGGTGTATGCTTTTGAAATATCTACACTGTTTTTTTAAGTCCCTCACAGCTCCCTCGTATGGATGGATTACAGTCAGTGCATAAACGCAGAACATTGATTTGTGGAATATCTCACTTATAGTATATATAGTGATGTAGTAAAGCGTGGCACTATGTCTAAAACAATTTAAACATAACACCAAATCTGTAATGCAAAAAAGAGTACTATTGGCACATCTGTGGTAGGTTGAGACTGTGATTTCTGTAACCCATGGGCATTACATCCTGTACTGTCATCCAGACATGGTGCGCTGAGGTGTGCAACATTATCATGAAATCTTTGGTAAAAATGATTAGATGCTGTGGCTGATCTTCACTATCATGTGCAGATTGTGCATCTTCATCAAAGTACCTCTCAATCATTACCTCCTAAACTGTTTGAGTTCCTTACAGATGAGGACAACCTTTAACTTTCTTATGCCAAATGAGAATATTATAAGAGTGAGATGCTACTTTTTAGGAAACATAAGGAGCAGTAGTACGACTTCATTTCTCTCAATAGAATACCCACATGTACCATTTTATAAATAAAAATTACAATGAATGCAGATAGGTGAGGCCCACATTCAAGACACTGTTGAAGTGTATTTTACCTTCATGCATTCAGGAGCTATATCTTTTGGCCAAATACCTCTCTTTTATTTGAAGATCATTTAGGCATGTAGACTTTGTAAGAGTGATCATTTTAATAATACATATGTTGGCTGTCTATAAGTACTGGTATCAGTGGTAACACATTTGTCAATTCAGAAAGTGGAAGGTTTAAGAAAATGTTATCACATTAAAATGACAATGCAAACGCATTTTGCAATGTTCATTTTTTAATTGTACTGTTAACTGTTTTAATAATTCAGGAAATGTGCTGAGTTGTGGCCTATTTGTTTTTTTAATGGTTTCTCATTTTGATGAATAATTGTTAATAACAATACAAAAGCTTCTGCCATCAAACAATTTCAACCCAGTTGCAGCAGCCGGAGCACACATGACTTGCTGCTAGTGTTCACCTCGTGTGTGACCTCTTCCCTTCACACTAGTGCTTATTTTTAGGTCTCGCCTAGGCAGCGCATGCTCTCTTTGAGACATGTTGTATTTAGTCTGTGGGATTTTAAGATGCCTACAGTATGCCATTGGTTATTTTGTGTGCCTTTTGAAATTCCTTTCTTCTTAGTGGTGAATCATTGCCATTTGTCCCTCTTTTTGATGTCTTGTTCCTTCCCATGGACACTGGCCCTGTTACATGTGTCATTCCACTTCTGGCCATTTAGGTTACTTTCGGTGCACTATTTTTTGTTGCTTTCTGGCTGTAAGACTATGCAGTTGTGTTTTTAGTTGCTCCATTCCTGTTTATTGTTTAACACAAGGAAGCCCGTCACCAAACCTGACCTTCAAAAAAAGCTGCTTAAGGACCTCTGTGGCTGCTGGCCCGACACACCACCACTGATAGACCCTCACCCACCTGGGACATTTGTAGTTTAGCCACTGGCAAATGTCAAGTTAAAATGCTATTTAGTATCTTTCTTGACATTACAGGTATAAGAGCTGCAGTAATGCGAGAACACCCCCAAGCTACATAAAAGTACTCATCTTGTGCACTGCTTCATATGTAACCTTCGCGCAGCATTGCTGACTGAGGTGCTAAAAATAGATGCTTTCAGATAAATCAACACGTGCAGAATCACGCGCTCTCTGGGGGAGCTGGAATAACGAAATGTAGTTGGACTTCTAAAATTAGACTGGGCATTTCTGGGTTAATATCAGTGTGTGGGCCATTGATACTTGCCTTGCGCCGCCTCTCAGGTCTCCCTCAAGTGCTTTCACTTTTGGTGCTGTGCCTGCTGCAGCGCCTCCGAGGGCGGTTCTAATGAGGTTTCCTGCTCTATGGTTGTGAAAGCTTTCTAGTGATGGTTTGACTCAGTCAAGCCAGGCTTTGTCATCCTGTCATTCAGCAATTGTGCAACATGTCTTCAGATGTGTTAGAACCACAAATTCCTTTTTTAAATGCATTTCATAAGTTTGGATACCAAACAAAACCTTGTGCCCTTATTCGTCTTGATAACATACATGTTCTGTCATGCCGCGGCGGCCGCGGCTCTTACGGCGGCCGCGGCCGCAGGCACAGGTCGCCGCGGCACGGCATTCCTTTCATGCCGCGGCCTGTGGGCGGGCCGCGGGAAGATCAAGGGGCCTGGTCAGGGGTTGCGGCACTTGCCGCGCCCCTTTCCTTAAGTTCTGCTTCAAAGGCAGACGTGGCAGGGCTTGAGACCCCGAGTGGGTTTCAGGCCTGACCGCGTATAGCGCATTAGTGCGCTTTACATCCAGTTTCCTACTACTGCAACTAACATCTGCTCACCACTTACCAGTGTCTCCAGGCAAAGGCCGAACCCTTGCACATGGTGGTATTTTTATGCCTGCCTTTTCCTTTCCCAGCATGCTGCCCACTTCCTCTCTTCCCAGCATGCATTGTTTCTCTTTGTTTAGACGCATGTACCTGATTCACTATTACATTCTCTTCCCCAATCCAAGATGGTGGTGTTTCTACTTCCTGTTTCCTACTTCCTGTTTAGAGGTATATAAGGGGAATTCAGCTGCTTGTTCATTGCGTTGCAACACTCCTTGGTGGTAGTCACGCTCCGACTGGTTTCTTCCTGTGATTCCAGTGTTTCCTGACCTGTCTTCATTCTCCAGTCTTCCTGATCTTCAGCCCTAACGCCTTGGTGTCCTCCTTTTGTTTCAAGGAGTTCCTGTTGGAGGTTTTTTACCCTACTGGGGTTTTTCCTCTGGGACTCCTTCTGGAGGGCACGGACTGTAGTGGCTTGCTCTTGCCAAACAGCACCGTGGCTACCGGAAGGGGTCGCCCCTACCTCGGCCAGAGCAGAACCTGCCGGAACCGGGGCTGTTCCCCAACTCTTCTCAACTTCGACGGTAAGCCCATTGAAAACCGTGACAGATTGCAACGCCCACAACTCCAGTTGCAGTCCGGTACCATGGATAATCCAGTGGCAAATACGGAACCTACGAGCCAGACCCCGCTTATGACGATACAACAACAGGCTCAAGAACTCCAACAGCTACGTACTGAAAATACCGTCTATCGACAAGCCTTTGCATCCAGGACCACAGATGTCCCCTCAGTAGCTGCCACTACACCTCGTTTCTCCAGAGATCCTAACAAATTAAAAGAATTCCTGGATGCCTTGACGGTTTATTTTGCCTTTCGCCCCTCGCAATTTGTACAAGACAAGACCAAGGTGGGGTATTTGATTAGTGCCTTATCGGGGCCAGCATTGGCTTGGGCCACTCCTTTATTAACCAGAAATTATCCTTGCCTATCTAATTATTCCACCTTTATCGCTACTTTTAAACAGATGTTTGAACGCCCTGGACTTGAGGCGTCAGCAGAAGAAGCTCTTTGCGAAATCCAACAAGGGAAGCAAGATGTTTTACAATACCTCACCCGTTTCAGACAATTAGCAGCAGAAACATCCTGGGTGAAACGTACCTTGGTGACACTGTTCCGTAGAGGTCTCAGAGAGGACATTAAGGATGAACTGGTGCACTCTGCTAGAATAGAGAACCTTAAAGGATTGATGGACAAGGCTCTGACGATAGAATATCGGTTGAACGAACGAAGAATGGAGAAAAAGAAGAGTCGTTTGCCATCTCACTCAGTGACGTCTCGCACCTTCTCTCATCGTACCGAGGAAGTCCGTCCTGAACCTAAGGGGAGTACCGAGGAAGAGCCAATGCAAATTGACACGGCTCGAGGACCTTTATCAGCTAGTGAAAGAGAACATAGACGAAGGAAGGGGCTTTGTCTATATTGTGGCGCAGCTGGTCACCTAATTCGCACCTGCCCCATTCGTCCAACCAAACCCTTGGGAAACGCCAACTCCCGTCCTCAGTAAGAAGGGTGAGGACGGGATATCGTGACATACCTTCTATTTGTTCTTCCAGGGAGGAAGGAACTGCTCTTTTTCTTTTACCAGTTATCCTTCATTTAACTGATGGCCGGGAAGAAAGAACCTTGGCCTTATTGGACTGCGGAGCCAGTGGCATCTATTTAGATGAAGCCTGGGCCAAAGAACGACAGATAGCACAAATACCTAAGGAAGTACCAGAACAGGTACACACGGTGGATGGATCACTCTTGGCCTCAGGACCTGTACAATATACCACCCCTACTTTCTGTCTACAGTTTGGAAAACACCAAGAAAATCTTTCGTTTGATTTAATTTCATCACCACACCACGTCATGATCCTGGGAATTCCATGGCTCACACGGCACAATCCTTACATCAACTGGGAAACAAGAACCATTTCCTTATCCTCTCACTTTTGCCAACACCACTGCTATCGCGCCGGGGATTATTGGTCCCCAAAAGGTCTCTTAGCAGCACCCCCTAAGATGGGATGCTCTATTAACGTCCTACAGGGAGTTCCCAGGCATTATCAGGAATATGCCGATGTATTCCAGAAGCCAGAAAAACCTGAACTGCACCCCATAGAGAATACGATTGCGCCATCCCTTTAGAAACAGATACAGTGGTTCCTTTCGGGCGAATGTACTCTCTCACAGAACCGGAGAAGCAGATTCTGAAAGAATACCTTGATGAGAACCTACAAAGCGGGTTGATTGCTCCCTCTTCTTCACCCGCAGGGGCTCCTCTTTTCTTTGTACCAAAGAAAACTAAAGATTTGCGTCCCTGTATCGATTTCAGAGGATTAAACAAGATCACTATTAAAGATCGGTACCCGTTACCCCTCATAAAGGACATCTTAGAAGCAGTCAGAGGGGCAAAGAGATTCACCAAGCTGGATCTCAGAGGAGCCTACCATCTTCTAAGAATTAAAAAAGGTGATGAGTGGAAGACCGCTTTTAGAACACCTTTTGGTCACTACGAATATAGAGTAATGCCATTCGGACTCACTAATGCCCCTTCCATTTTTCAAAGGTTCATGGATTCTATCTTTTCTGATCTTTTGCAACAAACAGTGGTGGTGTATCTTGACGACATTCTAATCTTTTCTGTTCATCCAGAGGAACACTCTAAGCATGTTCGCCAAGTCTTAGAGAGACTCCGACAACACCATTTATTCTGCAAACCTGAAAAGTGCGATCAGACGGAAGTAAAATACTTGGGATATTGCATAAACCAAACTGGAGTCGCCATGGATTCAGACAAGGTGCAAGCGATATTGGATTGGCCATCTCCTTCTTCCATCAAGGAGACTCAGGGGGTCATTCTGACTCCCGCCGGGCGCGGACACCGCGCGCCCGGCGGGAGCCACCAAAATACCGTACCGCGGTCGGAAGACCGCGGCGGGTATTTTGAGTTTTCCCCTGGGCTGGCGGGCGGCCTCCAAAAGGCCGCCCGCCAGCCCAGGGGAAAACGACCTTCCCACCATGAAGCCGGCTCGTAATCGAGCCGGCGGAGTGGGAAGGTGCGACGGGTGCTACTGCACCCGTCGCGTATTTCACTGTCTGCTATGCAGACAGTGAAATACAAGCGGGGCCCTCTTACGGGGGCCCCTGCAGTGCCCATGCCATTGGCATGGGCACTGCAGGGGCCCCCAGGGGCCCCGCGACACCCCCTACCGCCATCCTGTTCCTGGCGGGCGAACCGCCAGGAACAGGATGGCGGTAGGGGGTGTCAGAATCCCCAAGGCGGCGCAGCATGCTGCGCCGCCTTGGAGGATTCTGACGGGCAGCGGAAAACCGGCGGGAGACCGCCGGTTTTCCTGCACTGACCGCGGCCAAAGCGCCGCGGTCAGAATGCCCTGCGGGGCACCGCCGGTCTGTCGGCGGTGCTCCCGCCGACCCTGGCCCCGGCGGTCTGAGACCGCCGGGTCAGAATGACCCCCTCAGTGTTTTTTGGGACTAGCCAACTTCTATCGACAGTTCATAGCAGACTTTGCCCAGAGAACCAGCTACATTACTCAAACCCTTAAAAAAGAACATCTAAAGAAGGGCTTTTGTTGGACACAAGACGCAGAGTTAGCCTTTCAGGATTTAAAGAAAGCCTTTATTCAAGCCCCTATTCTACGACACCCAGATACCAGCAAACAATTCATTGTTGTCGCAGATGCCTCAGAAAGAGCCATTGGGGCTGCCTTATTGCAAAGACAAGACGATGATGATTTAGAACACCCTGTATTCTATCTGTCACACATTTTATCCGATTCAGAGCGGAACTATTCCGTGTTAGAACGTGAATTACTCACCTTAAAAACCGCTTGCACAGAATGGAGACACTTTTTGATGGGCTCAAAGGAACCTTTTGAAGCCCGGACAGACCACAGAAATCTACAGTGCTTAAGAAACTTTCAGTGTCAAAATAGCCGGCAGGCTCGATGGGCTTTCTTTTTCAGACAATATGACTTCTATATCACTTACATCCCTGGTTCTCAGAACATCCTGGCGGATGCCTTGTCCCGACGATATCCTGAGTGCAGCGATTCTACTGTACAGAACCTATTTGACAACAACAAGATCATTGGGGTAGCACAGACTTTTTTAGACCAAGTCAAGTCCGAATATGCTCGTCTAGAAGAGACAGAGCTAAATAAGTTGCGTCCGCAACTGCACATAGATCAAGGCTATTATTATCATGATAAGGCCCTGTTCTTACCCACTAAGATAGTACAAACTGAAGCTTTACGTATGTGCCATGATTCCCCTATCGCAGGTCATCGAGGAATGAAAGCTACCCAAGAGCTTCTGCTTCGCTCCTTCTGGTGGCCAACTCTCAAGGCAGATACTGAGGAATATGTATCATCTTGTCCTATATGTGCTCAAGCCAAGACACCCCGTACCAGACCAGTAGGATTACTCCGCCCATTACCAGTTCCCCTAGGTCCATGGCACACTATCTCCACAGATTTCATGTGCGCATTACCCTCTTCAGTGGGAAATCACGTAATAATTGTAACCGTGGACTCCTTCACCAAGATGGCTCACTTCACGGCCTTAAGAAAGTTACCAACTGCCAAAGAATTGGGTCAAATCTTTACACAAGAAATCTTTCGGCTTCATGGGTTAACTCAGGTCATTATATCGGATAGGGGTCCTCAATATATCTCCCGATTCTGGAATCAATTCTGTAAGACCTTGGGAATCAAGGTGGCCTTATCATCCGGGTTCCACCCTCAAACCAACGGACAGACGGAACGACTCAATCAAGGTCTCGAACAGTATTTACGTAGCTTCTGCAATGCTACACAGAGTAATTGGGCTACCTATTTACCGCTTGCAGAATTCTCCTATAACAACTCCATACACAGTGCCTCGAAGGTCTCTCCCTTCTATGGCTCCTACGGTTTCCATCCCAAAGCCTTTCCAACTCCCTTGAGAAATAATTCCAATCTTCCTGCCATCTCCTCCTATGTTCGACAGCTACGGGGTATCCAACTTGTTATCCATTCCAACCTTGTGGCCACTAAGTCCTGCATGAAAAGGATAGCAGATAGGAGACACTGTGCGGCTCCTCAATATCAGGTCCATGATAAAGTCTGGCTCTCCTCTAGATTCCTACCTATCCGACTCACTCAGAACAAATTCAAACCCCGCTTTTATGGTCCCTTCCTAATTCTCAAGAAGATTAACCCAGTGTCTGTGCGTCTTCGCCTGCCCCGGACGTGGAAGATTCACCCTGTATTTCATGTCTCTCAACTGAAACCTTACCTTCCTGATCCGTTTCACAGACAATTTCCCTGTCCCCCTCCTCTGTTGGTTGATAATGTGCCTGAGTACGAGGCCCAGGAAATCTGTGACTCTCAGTTTTTCCATGGGCACCTCCAATATCTTATTCATTGGAAAGGATACCCTATGAGTGAGTGTTCCTGGGAGGATGCCCCTTCAGTTCATGCCCCTCTTTTGGTCCGTCGCTTTTTTCAACTCTTCCCTCACAAACCTGGGGCCTCGGGGGGGGTGTCATACTGTCATGCCGCGGCGGCCGCGGCTCCTACGACGGCCGCGGCCGCCGGCACAGGTCACCGTGGCGTGGCATTCCTTTCATGCCGCGGCCTGTGGGCGGGCCGCGGGGGAAGCCGCGGCTCGTGCGCTGGCCGCGGGAAGATCAAGGGGCCTGGTCAGGGGTTGCGGCACTCGCCGCGCCCCTTTCCTTAAGTTCTGCTTCAAAGGCAGACGCTGCAGGGCTTGAGACCCCGAGTGGGTTTCAGGCCTGACCGCGTATAGCGCATTAGTGCGCTTTACATCCAGTTTCCTACTACTGCAACTAACATCTGCTCACCACTTACCAATGTCTCCAGGCAAAGGCCGAACCCTTGCACATGGTGGTATTTTTATGCCTGCCTTTTCCTTTCCCAGCATGCTGCCCACTTCCTCTCTTCCCAGCATGCATTGTTTCTCTTTGTTTAGACGCATGTACCTGATTCACTATTACATTCTCTTCCCCAATCCAAGATGGTGGTGTTTCTACTTCCTGTTTCCTACTTCCTGTTTAGAGGTATATAAGGGGAATTCAGCTGCTTGTTCATTGCGTTGCAACACTCCTTGGTGGTAGTCACGCTCCGACTGGTTTCTTCCTGTGATTCCAGTGTTTCCTGACCTGTCTTCATTCTCCAGTCTTCCTGATCTTCAGCCCTAACGCCTTGGAGTCCTCCTATTGTTTCAGGGAGTTCCTGTTGGAGGTTTTTTACCCTACTGGGGTTTTTCCTCTGGGACTCCTTCTGGAGGGCACGGACTGTAGTGGCTTGCTCTTGCCAAACAGCACCGTGGCTACCGGAAGGGGTCGCCCCTACCTCGGCCAGAGCAGAACCTGCCGGAACCGGGGCCATTCCCCAACTCTTCTCAACTTCGACGGTAAGCCCATTGAAAACCGTGACATGTTCTGCGGTTCCAGCCCGTGTGAAGAAAGCAATAAAAGCATCATGTGTGGTTTGTCTGCTTGTTGCTGTTTCTCTAGGCTTCTTAAGTCAAAATCTCAGTTTTTCACACAAGATTTAGCTCACTTGTTGCTTTGTCTCCATCACAACGCACAATATCTCCATTAAAATCCTTGACACTAAAGAGCAGCTTCTGCATTGTCAGTTGCCGTCAGGGTCTGTGGGATGCGGAGCCGGAGCACCAGCATGTGATGACACTGCAAGGGCATGGGATGGACTCACACACACTGATGGAAGCCTTGCTGGAGGTGGGCAGTCTGTCCTTCCTGGACCCCTGGGCAGCCTAGCTCAGCTGGTACTGGGAGCAGGAGGGAATGACGCAGAGGCTGCCATCAGGTAAGCAGGGAATGGAGGTAAGGTAGCTGCCATGCCCTCCTCACTTCAGGCCTGGGGATATCTCAGAGTAATGGAACCTTCTTTCTATTCTGGTCCTTGTGGGTTTGGTTTTCTTGCAGGGGAGTCCCAAGGAAAATAAAATGCTCCCTGCTTAGAACATATCTGAATTAATACTGAAGGACCGGGTGAGTTCAGCACTCATTTGGGGAACAGGATATGGGGCCTTCATTCTTTTATTTCCATCCATTTCTTAATTACTGTCTTTTTCCATCTACCTTTCCATTTTGATTTCTATCCAGCTTTCTTTCTGTCTTTTTCCACCCATTCTACTCTCTTTCAATCTATCATGTTTGCCTCTCTATTCCCCTCCTTCCATTCACCCATCCATCCATTATTAATTCATCCTTCCTTTTCTCTGTCCACCTGTCTCTCCATCCCTCCTTTCCTACATCAAACCTGCTCTCCATATTCATCCTTCTCTCAGGCATCCATTACTCTCTTCAGTTATACATCTTTCCCTCTTGCCTTCGATATCACCCACATCCCTGCATCTATCCCCCTTGATCATTCTCTCATCCTCCCCTTCAATCTAAACTCTTTCCATTCATTCATTTGTCCATTTATCCATCCATCTGCCATCCAATCTACCTCCCATCCTCTATTCGTCTGTCCCTCCTTCCATCCTTTTCTCCTTCCATCCAGCCATCCTTAGTTCTATCCATCCCCTCACCTCTGTATCCTTTCTCCTTCCGATCCATCACTTCAATCTAAGCTCTCTCTTTTTGGCCATTGATCCTTCCTCCTCTCCATCCACCTACACATCTATCGCCTATCATTCTCTCTATCCATCCATCCCTCCCTCTATACTTCTCTCAGACATTCACCACTCTTCTCATTTATGTATCTATCCCTCTCTCCTTCCATCCAGGCAGCCCTACGACCATCCATCCACTCACCTCTGCATTTATCCCTCCTACCATCTATCCTTTCCTCCATTCACCTACCCATCTATCTATCCTACTTGCCTCCATACATCTCTCTGTGACTCCTCTCCATCCATCCATTCCATTTAAACTCCTTCCATTTATCCATCTGTTTTCTGATCCACCCTTCTCTCTATCTCTTTACCCTGCTGCCCACCTAAACTCCATCCTTCCTTCTCAGTTTCCATTCACCCCACTACTCCTCTGCTCTGCCTTCTTTTTTTGGTCTCTTGTATCTCATTCCATAGCTCATCCTACTATTCTCTTCCATAGACCTGCCTCTCAAAACACCACTTTCGATGCCTCACCTGACACAGAACATTCCAGTGACACCCATATCCCATTGCTCAAGCTACTAATGTGAGAAGTGGGGTGGCAGGTTCATGATGCCTGCTTTGGTTACAATTACCTATTGTAGCACTAAAAGTAACCATGATTTCTACAGCTGCCTCCAAATGCCCATGTACTAAGGGGAGGTGATAACTGGCAAAAGAAAGGGACCCCCTCCGGAAGCTTCATATGTTTTTTTTAAATTCTTTAGCCATTCTGCGCAATATTGGGGATGTTGTGCAGCGTGGCTAAAACCATTAGCAAAGCCATTAAGGTTTCAAAGGCGAGACCTATTGGCTTTGTCAATGCTTGTTGCTGATTATAGCTTGGATGAGGTGCTGGTGGTAGCATCGCGGAGACCTGGAGGCTGGTGTCTCAGTGGGTTTTGGCTGCTTCAGTGGTGCGGAAGGCCCTGGTCTCAGCACTGAAAACAACTGTCTTCCACAGTACTCCTGCAGTCCGGAAATCAAATTGAAATACAACACAAGGTTGTTTGGCTGCCATGGCACACAGGAACGTGGGACAGAAAGTCAGATAAGTACCCATTTCCTAGTGCAGTGACTTAACAAGATCAATAAGACCAGTGAGATCAGTCTGAATCTATTACAATATTAAGTTCTTCCCCTGCAAGTTCACCTTCTGCAGCCCAGCTCAAAGGAGGGCAGAGAAATGGCCAGAACAAAGTGTGTTGAGGATCCGGCCAGACAAGTGAAGATGAGGAGAAAGGGCCCCAACTCTGTTTCTAGCTGAAATTTTGCAATTAAAGTTAAAAAACACCTGTTTTCCATAAATCGGCAACCAGTCAGTCAGACAGAGGAAAGACGTTGGGAAATGGATTATTGGCAAGGGCAGGTAACCACCTACACTTAGCAACAGGCAACTAACCTCCACTTAGGTCCAGTTAGGTCTCAATAAATTAAACCCAGCTCAACCCTTGGTAGTTTAGCAACGAGCGACAAGGCTTAACTTAGGAGACATATGTGTAAAGCATTTAAACATCACAAAATAGTAAATATGTAAAGCTCAAAACACAATAAAAATATAACACCAATTTATAAAGATTAATCATATTTGTATCTTTAAAATGACACAAAAACTATTAAAATCGGATAACGGGAACCGGAGATATGAATTTTTACAGAATAAATGCTTTTAGCTCTTAGAAACGAACAGTACCAATCTGGTCATCTGGTCGTACCTCGACTAGGGCAAAGTCAAAGTATGAGACCAACCACGATGGAGCCCTGTTCGGCTACAGCTCGCGGGAGGTCTCAGTCAAATGTTTACCTTCTGACTTAGTCGTTTTCTTGAAGATTTTCTTCAGCGGGACCAAGTGCCAGTCTAATCCGACCTCCTGGAACTCTTCCTCGAATACGCGTCACGGTAGCCCTCAGTGGAGATTTTTACCTTTGGGTGTAGTCGTTTTTTCGAGATAAAAATCCTTCAACCAGGGCAAACCTGAATCTTGATCGGATGTCCCTGGAGCCTTCTTCGGATACACTGCCTGGGAGGTCTGGGTCAACTTCCTATGTTTGGACTTAGTCACTTTTTAAAAGATTTTTTTCACCGGGACAAACCTACAAGTCAGGCTGGGTCGCGGTTGAGGCAAGCCGGTTAGAGTTGCCGCGGCGGGTTGGTCCCTTTATGGAGCTTTTTTCCAAAAGCTCTCCAAACTTCTGGATCTTCTACCAGATGTTCCTTTGAGGTTCTTTTGAGGTCCACAGCTCATCCGAAGGTTCCAGAAGCACTGAGATGCTCCTTGAAGGTGCAGACCACAGCTCCCAGAATGCACCTGGCACAAACTCCTTTTTGGCCACTGGAAAGTGGTCAGCTGGTCAGTTTCTTCAGGGGTTGTTGCAGGGGACTATGGTTAGCAATTTTTTACCTGTAGCAAACAGGCAGTTCCTCCTCGAACCACTTGATGCCAGGCAAGGTCCTTCTTGTGGTGAAGCCCAAGTGTGCAGCTGGTGCAGTCCACCAGAGTGCAGTGTCCAGGTGCAGGTCAGGGGTCCAGCAGGGCAGTCCTTCTTCTTCTGTAGTTCTTCCTTGTTGGAATCTGGTAGGGATCTGAGGTGTGGGTGCAGGTCCACCAGTTTTATCCTTGCTCCTGGGTGAAAAACAAGGGGGTGCTGGTTCTCCAGTCAGGTACAGGGTCCTTCCCCCCTGTGATGACCACTTCCTGGGAAGTGTGGCAAAAATCAATCCCAGGGAGCAACATTCCTCAAAACTCCATCATGGCTGAAAGTGATTTTGGAGATTACATCTGGTATGGCTAAAAACCTTAAACACACACTTCTCCTGCCCTCTCCTAATCTAATCAGGGGGGCACCTAATTGTCTGGGTTTGCAGGATGTGAGGGAGGTGCTAGGTTGCTCCAAATGTCCTTCCCTGACTTTGAAGTCCAGTTTGGCAGCCCTCCCACTTCCTGCTTCCCCATCTGCTGAGGGAAGATCTCCTCCCCCAGGTACATCTCTTTGTATTGAGCCAGGCCACTTCACACCTCATCAAGGGAGCCTGGCCAGGCTGCCAGAGGCTGGGCAATCAGAGCAAAGCAGCAAAAACACTGCAGGGCTGAAGTTGGCAACTTTTCAGATAAAGTTTAAAACTATTAGCTGAACAAGTTATATTAAATCCTACAACTGTAAGTTGTGAGATTTATTATAACAATTAATTTGATATCAAACTTAAGGTATAATGTATCTGGGACTTAAGGAGACTTCACAAATTAAAATAACGTTTCCCTCTACAATGAGGGAAAAACAAATTTGGCTGTTTTAGCTCACCAGGACTTATAAAACTATTTTTATGAGGTCCCTGCTTATAGTTACATGGCACCCAGCCCTAGGGGCACATTGAACAAATGTAGCAAAGACTTCAAGAGGCTGACCAAATAATTTTTGGCCTGGAGGTCGGAGTGGTGTCACTTAAAAAGATGTCCTGATTGAGCAAAAAAGGTTCGCCAGCTTGAAAACAAATTAGAAGACACTGAGAGTCATGCAAGGCCTTCAAATCTTGGATTTATTGGCAGTGAGTCCCGCGGCTCAGTCCAGAGTGTTTCAGTTAATGGATTCATTTATCTCAAAGTATATTGTTCCTGAAGCCCCTGCTGATCTTACAATCATGAATGTACACAGGGTCCCAGCACATCACTCTGCAGAGATGACAAAGTCACAAACAATCTTGGTTAATTTCTCAGACTACAGAATTAAAGAATAGATCTTGACCTTTGCAATTCAAAGAAAGTTTTTTCCTTTGGTGGACAATATCCATATGACGGTGTTCTCAAATATGTCTATCATGGCAGCTCAATGGCGAAAAGCTTCCCAAGGATTGGTTTGAGAATTCAAACTTCTGGGGGTGTTAGTCCTGCAATCTAAGTTAAAGGTTCTTGCCAATGGCCAATGTAATTTCTTCATGGTGGTTGAGGAGGCACAAGCTCTTCTCTCAAGACTCCTGAAATCTCAAAATGCTAGTATCTATTAGACATTGATGTGAGGGAAGAGAGGGTTGTGATGACGAGGGTGGTAGCTACCATAATTTCATTTGTTTTTCATTTGTTTTTCACAGTGGTAAGTGAGGGGAGGGGGACACAAGGGACATCGGGCGCAACAACAGGGCTCCCAGTAAGGTGAGGGGACCTTGGGGGGAAGGTGAGTCATTCTTGGGTCTAAGTAAGGAGAGAGAGTTGGGTGGAGGGGTGGCTTGGTGTGCAGATACATTGAGCAGGATACAGGTGTGGTTGCATTTTTTAACCTTCATCATGAATAGCAAGCATCAAATATGTGCAAGTGCAATGTGTAAAAAAAGCGTTACAAAGGATTAACAATCCAAAAAGGGAGCACCCTGTCTTACAGTTCAGCTCGAATAGCCCCAAAGCATCATGATAAATGCAGTCATTATAATGAATTCGAATAATATTTCAAAAAGTCTTTCACCATAAATGGGTGCAGCAAGTGCTGTAACGTTGTAGAAAGTTTTTCACCATAAGTTGGTGCGGCGAATGCCGTATCTCCGGACACGTGTTTCTGGCTTTCGGCCGTCATCAGCGGAGAGCAAAGTGTGGCAGACGGGGTTGCTTGAAATGCCGCCTAAACGTATTCTCAGGTTTTTGTACCACTCAGTAGGCGCACAGGTGCTTCACCAGAGCTCATCAGCTCAAAGGCTCACGGGAGCCGTTAAATACACAATCCAAAAAGGGAGCACCCTGTCTTACATTTCAGCTCGAATAGCCTCAAAGCATCATGATGAATGCAGTCATTATAATGAATTCGAATAATATTTCAAAAAGTCTTTCACCATAAATGGGTGCAGCAAGTGCTGTAACGTTGTAGAAAGTTTTTCACCATAAGTTGGTGCGGCGAATGCCGTATCTCCGGACACGTGTTTCTGGCTTTCGGCCGTCATCAGTGGAGAGCAAAGTGTGGCAGACGGGGTTGCTTGAAATGCTGCCTAAACGTATTCTCAGGTTTTTGTACCACTCAGTAGGCGCACAGGTGCTTCACCAGAGCTCATCAGCTCAAAGGCTCACGGGAGCCGTTAAATACACAATCCAAAAAGGGAGCACCCTGTCTTACATTTGAGCTCGAATAGCCCCAAAGCATCATGATAAATGCAGTCATTATAATGAATTCGGATAATATTTCAAAAAGTCTTTCACCATAAATGGGTGCAGCAAGTGCTGTAACGTTGTAGAAAGTTTTTCACCATAAGTTGGTGCGACGAATGCCGTATCTCCGGACACGTGTTTCTGGCTTTCGGCCGTCATCAGCAGAGAGCAAAGTGTGGCAGACTGGGTTGCTTGAAATGCCGCCTAAACATATTCTCAGGTTCTTGTACCACTCAGTAGGCGCACAGGTGCTTCACCAGAGCTCGTCAGCTCAAGGGCTCACAGGAGCCATTAAATACACAATCCAGAAAGGGAGCACCCTGTCTTACATTTTCGAATAGCCCCAAAGCATCATGATAAATGCAGTCATTATAATGAATTTGAATAATATTTCAAAAAGTCTTTCACCATAAATGGGTGCAGCAAGTGCTGTAACGTTGTAGAAAGTTTTTCACCATAAGTTGGTGCGGCGAATGCCGTATCTCCGGACACGTGTTTCTGGCTTTCGGCAGTCATCAGCGGAGAGCAAAGTGTGGCAGACAGGGTTGCTTGAAATGCCGCCTAAACGTATTCTCAGGTTTTTGTACCACTCAGTAGGCGCACAGGTGCTTCACCAGAGCTCGTCAGCTCAAAGGCTCATGGGTTACAAAGGATTAAGCCAGAAAGAGCCAGAAATAATGGGTCAACACATTAAAATGATTACCTGTATTGTAAATGGGCTGTCGAATAGGCAGAAGAGTAGGGCTTTGATGAAGTGGTCAACATCTTTCAACCCAGAGGTTACTTTCCTTCAGGAAACACATCTCAAAATCAACATGCCCAAACTTCATACTCCTGGGAAATATTTGTTGGTATTCTATGCCTCAGCAGTCGTGGCAATGCGAGGAGTGGCCATACTGTTTTACAGCTCTATAGCCTGGCAAGTTAAGACAGTCTTGAGGGGCAGCAATGAGAGGTGGATTTGGGTGGAAGTCAGCATTGCAGAAGGGGTGTTGAACTCTAAATTATTAAGACACCTGTTGGATGACACAGAGGATTTGGAGCAAGTTTTTAATCTGGCACTACAGACGGAGGTTCTTTAGTAATGGGGGTTAATTTTACATATGTTTTTAATTACAACACATCCAATATAGACAGGAGGCAGATGAAGCAAAAAATTGACAATCAAACAAGTCTTAGCCTTGGTGGACCCTTGGCGTAAAAAATTATCCTAATTTTTCCCAGTTCACTTTCTAGTCCTTGGGATTCCAGTCTGACTCTCATCATGATTTCTTTCTGGTGGTACAGTCATTAAAACCGGGTACTATCAAGATAAGAGCTAATCCCTTTTCAGAACATTCAGTTTTTGTTTTACAAGACTCAAAGGAGGCGGCCTAGATGGCCATTTGACAAGGTTCTGCTGCCCCATCAAACCTGGGTTAGTGATGCTAAACATTATGGGGGTGATTCTAACCCTGGCGGTCGGTGATAAAGCGGCGGCCAACCCGCCAACAGGCCGGCGGTCGAAAAAATGGAATTCTGACCCTGGCGGGAACCGCCAACACAGCCCGCCACATTAACACTCCGACCGCCGCGGCGGTGCAGACAAACAGCGTGGCGGTCACCGCCAACAGGCAGGCGGCAGACAATGTACCGCCCACACTATCACAACTCACCAATCCGCCACCTTTTCCGGGGCGGGAGCCCTGCCGATAAAAACACGGCGGAAACAGACTACGAACGGTAAAACGCGCACCAAAACACACTCCACGAGGAAGGAGGACAGCATGGAACCCGAATTAAACATCCTACCTGCTCTCGTCTACCTTCTCATCTACCACGAGTACGAACTCCGGCGCAGACGACAACAGTGAGTACTGCACCTACGACACACGGGAGGGGGGAGGAGGGAAGCTTACAGCACACACATATGCGACCCCCCCCCCCCCAAACTATGTACACACTAATGCAGAGCAACAATGCACAGTGACACCACCCAAACCCCCCTTAAGAATGCAAAGACAGAAATAAATTGGGACGAAATATTTATATAAAAAATAGACTCTGATATGGAGCGGTCAACTACGCAAAATATCCATAACAAAATGATACTATATACACTGCCATGGAGAACCGAGGCAATTAGTCCTGTACATGAAAGTCAAATGGAACAGTCCGTGGGCTACAGTGTAGCGACACAAGGGCAAAGCCCACACAGGAGACCTGAGTCCTTTGGAGAGAACACTGCAGGGGCATCTGATGAAAAAATTACAGGCACCTCAGGGGGAAGGGAAGGGGGAGGCACCACAGCCACATGAGTCCACGACGCCAGATCCACGAAGGGGCCACCATGCCCATTGATGTATCCTGGGGAGTGCAAAGACACAGTCTCTCAAGTCTCTACAGTGGGTGGGTTGCCCACTTCACCATCCTGGGGAGTGCAAAGCCACAGTCTCTCAAGTCTCTCCAGTGGGTGGGTTGCCCACTTCACCATCCTGGGGAGTGCAAAGCCACAGTCTCTCAAGTCTCTACAGTGGGTGGGTTGCCCACTTCACCATCCTGGGGAGTGCAAAGCCACAGTCCATCTGGTGGATGACAGTGTCCACTGCTCAAGGAGGAGCGGGGCCCAGCGGAGCGGTGCTTGAGAGGAAGGGCCCAGCGGAGCGGTGCTTGAGAGGAAGGGCCCAGCGGAGCGGTGCTTGAGACGGCGGGGCCCAGCGGAGCGGTGCTTGAGATGGCGGGGCCCAGCGGAGCGGTGCTTGAGAGGAAGGGCCCAGCGGAGCGGTGCTTGAGACGGCGGGGCCCAACGGAGCGGTGCTTGAGAGGAAGGGCCCAGCGGAGCGGTGCTTGAGAGGAAGGGCCCAGCGGAGCGGTGCTTGAGACGGCGGGGCCCAGCGGAGCAGTGCTTGAGAGGAAGGGCCCAGCGGAGCGGTGCTTGAGACGGCGGGGCCCAGCGGAGCGGTGCTTGAGACGGCGGGGCCCAGCGGAGCGGTGCTTGAGAGGAATGGCCCAGCGGAGCGGTGCTTGAGAGGAAGGGTCCAGCGGAGCAGTGCTTGAGACGGCGGGCCCAGCGGAGCGGTGCTTGAGACGGCGGGGCCCAGCGGAGCGGTGCTCTTCTGCACGGCGGGGCCCTGTTCAGCGGTGCTCTTCTGCACGGCGAGGCCCTGTTCAGCGGTGCCTATCTTCACGGCGGGCCCTGTTCAGCGGTGCTCTTCTGCACGGCGGGGCCCTGTTCAGCGGTGCCTATCTTCACGGCGGGCCCTGTTCAGCGGTGCTCATCTCCACGGCGGGCACTGTTCAGCGGTGCACATCCAGTAGGTCAAGGGAGCCAGACCTGGCCTGGACTCCCTGCTCAGTCGCCCTCCGACCGTGATGCTTCTGGACCCTTCAGGGACGGAGTCCTGGGCCCTTTGGTGTCCTCCTTTCCAGCTGGGATGTGGCATGTGGGGCCCACCTGCTCCGCGCTCCTGCCGCCTGACTTCTCCACCCTGCTGCCCTTACGCTCCTTAGATGGGGCTCCGGGCCTTTGCCTCCCCTAGATGATGTGGCTGGTGAAGTGGGCGAAGTTTGCTCCTTGGGGGCAGCCGTGTCAGTCCTCGCACGGCGGCCCTTGTGTTTCCTGGTCCTCTTGCCGGGGGGGGGGCTGGATGTGTCCTTGCTGCTGATGGAGGTGTCACTGCTGGCAAAGGGTGGACTCCAGAACCCATGCACAACAGTGACACCCGAAGCTGGGCTGGTGGTGGCTGTGGTGCTCTTGGGACTCTTTGCAGATGGAGGGGGTAGGTCATCGGAGGGAAAGAGGTCAAGATTAGCCAGGAAAACTTTTTTAGGGCCAAGGTAAAGGGTAGGAGAAGTGGTGATGGGAGTGGAGGAAGAGGATGTGGTTGTAGGAGAGTCAGGTGTGCTGTCATTGGGTGAAGATGCTGGTGCTGTAGGCTGTCGTGAGGTGGATGGCTGTTGGGTGGGTGGCTGCCTGCGTTTGTGTGTCTTGGAAGAGGGGGTGACAGACACAGTGGGAGAGGACACAAGGGACGTGTAAATGGCAGTGGGGGTGGTGACTGCACGCGTGCGGACTGTACAGGAGGGTGTGGTGGTGATGGAAGCACTGGCTGATGTTGGTGTGCATGCAGGTGTGAGTGTAGACGTCACAGGGAGGGAGGAGGGAGACGAGGAGGAGGGGGACACAGGGGTGGCAGTGACTGTTGGAATGTCTGCATCTGGGTGTTGCTTGGGTGAGTGTTTGTGGGATCTGTGGTGCTTGTGTCTGGATGAGCTTCCCTTGGGTGTTGAGGTGTGTGCAGGCTGGTCAGATGGTGTGGATGGGATAGGCTGAGGAACAGGAGACAGAGACAGGCTGGAGGCAGAGGCAGTCAGAAGAGGGAGGCTGGAAACAGGGACAATGGCTGCCCTCAGTGCTGAGGCCAGAGCAGTGAACGATCGTTGATGGGCAGCCTGACTCGAATGAATGCCCTCCAGGTAGGCACTGCTCCGATGCACCTCCCTTTCTACCCCCTGGATGGCATTCAAAAGGGTAGTCTGCCCAACAATGAGCGTCCTCACAAGGTCAGTGAGCTCCGCACTGAGGGCAGCAGGGGTGACAGGGGCAGGGGCTGAGGTGCCTGGGGCGAAGGAGACGCCCACCTTCCTGGGCGAGCGGGCACGGAGCGTAGGCTGAGGGGCTGCAGGGAGGGCGGGGCTGGTGCGGGTGGCGGCTGTACCTGTAGAGGCGGGGGTTCCGGATGTTTCCGCCACCGCTAGGGAGCACCCATCCGAGGACGTGTCTGTGTCGCTGCTCTCACCACCGGTCCCCGTTGTGGTGCTCCCCTCGCCCTCCGGATCACTGGTGCCCTTGGTGTCTGTTCCTGGGCCCACCGGGGCCTTGTGACTTGCAGCACCCTCGTGCTCCGATGCCAAATCTCCTCCGCCTGATGATGCTAATGCACACATGCACAAGAAGATGAAGAAGAAGGGGGGGGGAGAAAAAAGAAGACCAGGTTGAGTGCATGCAATGTCAACACCGTTGGCGGAGAGGACAGACACAGGAGCCTCATGCACTAAGCCGCGCATTCGGGGTACACTACTCAGTACTTCTGACTAAGACAACAGGTCAAGAGAGGACAAACGCGCAGATGTGTGAGGCTGGACCATCAATAGCTGTACTTGTCACCCTACAGAGGTGGGGGCCGGGAGCACAGGGCCATGCCTAAGGGAGAGGACTACACTACAGAAAGCGCCCTGGCCTAATGTCACCCACAACACTCCTCCCCCACCCAGACGCCTCCACTGCGCAGAAAGATAGCAGAATGTGCTGATACTCACCCCCTTGTGTCTGCTGTGATGCTCTCAAGCGCCCATCCAAATCAGGGTAGGCCACCGCCAGGATCCGGGACATCAGGGGGGTCAGGGTACGACTGGCACCCCTCCTAGGTTGGGAGGCCATCCCCAGCAGTGACTCGGCGGTCTTCCTGGTTCCGCGGCGGATGTCCTCCCACCTCTTGCGGCAGTGGGTGCCCCGTCTGACGTGGACCCCCAGGGCCCGAACTTCCTTGGCGATGGCACGCCAAATCTCGACTTTCTGATGGGCGCTGACCTATGTGACATGTACAGGGTGGGAATGAAACATTCATCAACTTACTGCATGTTAGATGTGATTGGCCCCCCCTCCCCAACCTTGCCATATGGCACATGCTCTCATCTGTCGTGCGTTGCACTCCTCATTCGCCCCCCCACCCCACCAACTTACATCCACCCCACTCCACACAGGCATCGCCCATTCCATGTGCACCCGGTGTACTTACCTGTTGGTCTGGAGGACCGTAGAGTAACGCATACTGGGGGAGGACCCCATCCACGAGCTTCTCCAACTCCTCAGACGTGAAGGCAGGGGCCCTTTCCCCAGTCGCAGCAGCCATTGTCACTTCCAGACCGAGGTCACAGCAGCACTTGCAGTATAGGTCCTCTCCTGTGGATGATCAGGTCTCGAGTGATTAGGCAGATAGAAAATGGCGGTCACGCCCGCAGCGGTGCGTACCGCTACCGCCGGCGCACATCGTCATTGGCTCCTGAAACCCATAGCATTCAATGTTAACCAATGCGGCTCCGTGTAGCGGTCTTCGACCGCCTACCGCCACGGTGTGCTCCGCCTGCGCATTGACCTCACATCCCATTGTCCCACTTCACAGGTCAGGCAGCCGCCATTTCAAGGGCCCACATGGCATAATTTCTACTGCGACACACAGGCCTAGGCCTTGCATTGCCACACATACACGCCTTTCAAAACATAGATAACCGTGTGCTATGCAAGCTGTGGTGAACGTACCAGTGATTGGCTTGACTCTGTGCTCCATGTTGTCATTCCTAGGCACCGTCCGCTGGGACTTGCGAGGAGAAGGATGAATCCTCGCGTGTACCGACCGCTGGTGGACCTGTCGACAATGGAAGAACGCCACATCATACTACGATACCAACTTGACCGTGCCACTATCCATGAACTGTGTGCCCAGCTGGAGCCAGCCCTGATGTCCCCCATCCGCCAACCCACAGGAATTCCCCCTCTGGTGCAGGTTCTGCCAGTCCTCCATTTTCTTGCAAGTGGCTCATTCCAGACAACAGTGGCCATGTCATCTGGAATGTCTCAGCCTATGTTTTCCAAAGTTTTGTCTAGAGTGTTGTCTGCCCTGACGAAACACATGCGGAGTTACATTATATTCCCTGAGGAGGTTGATTTGGCCACTGTGAAGGGTGATTTTTATGCCCTTGGACATATTCCCAACATCATTGGTGCCATTGATGGGACCCATGTAGCCTTAGTCCCCCCAAAATACGATGAGCAGGTGTACAGAAACAGGAAAAGTTACCATTCTATGAACGTCCAGGTGGTCTGTTTGGCTGACCAGTACATCTCCCATGTGAATGCCATGTTCCCTGGGTCAGTGCATGACACGTATGTGATGCGTAATAGCAGCATCCCTTATGTGATGGAACAGCTATAGAGACAACGTGTGTGGCTAATAGGTGACTCTGGTTACCCCAACCTGCCTTGGCTATTGACCCCAGTGAGGAATCCCCGGACCAGGGCTGAGGAACGGTACAATGAGGCCCATGGGCGAACTAGGAGGATCATAGAAAGGACCTTTGGGCTCCTGAAGGCCAGATTTAGGTGCCTGCATATGACAGGGGGATCCCTGATGTACTCACCAAAGAAGGTGTGCCAGATCATCGTGGCCTGCTGTATGCTTCACAATCTGGCATTGCGACGTCAGGTGCCTTTCCTGCAGGAGGATGGTCCAGATGGTGGTGTTGAAGCAGCTGTGGAGCCTGCGGAGAGTGAAGAGGAGGAAGACTCAGAGGACGACACAGACAACAGGGACAGAGTTATCCAACAGTATTTTCAGTAGCACACAGGTAAGAATCAACCACGCCATTTTACTTTTCCTGCAAGCCTCCTGCTTCTCAACTTTGTCTATGACCCCCCAGTTCTTTTAAACTGATGTTTGATTTTCCCTTCCCTTTTCAGCGCTGTATGACCCACTCCGTGACTACTGCTTGGTTAGCCCATGGACTAATGCTTATTGATCTCGGTATGTGTTCAGCACAAAGTTAACAGAACATAATTGATCGGTAATGTGTTATACATTTGTAAATAATACAGCCTGACTCCTGTTTGATTTCAGTGCATTGAGTGATTTATTTTTTGTGCTAGATAATGGTACATGGTATAAACACGGTGATGGGTGGGGGTGGAGTAATGGCCATGGCAGAGTCCAGTTCTCAGTCTCACAGGTGCATTGTCCATATGCCTGTGGAAGGATGGAGCAGGGGCAGTTCAAGGTTGGACAGGGTGGCAATGTGGGACAGTGGGATGACTTCAGGGGGTGTCTCATGCTGGCGGGGGTCTTGACATCCTACTCTGTCGATTTTTTTGATCTCAGGCTCCTCTTGCGGGCTGGTTGTTCTTCAGCAGGAGGTGGGGTTCTGGTGGCCCGTCGTTGTGGTGGGGCCTCCTGTCCACTAGCGCCGGCGGAGGTGGTAGGCTGTTCCTGGCTAGTGACAGGGGCCCTGTGTGGTGCCACACGGTCCCGCAACGTGTCTTCTATCCGGTTGAGGGCCTGGACTATGCTCCCCATAGCGGTAGAGATGTTGGTGAGTTGATTGGTGAACCCCATGTAGCGTTCCTCCTGCTGTGCCTGGATCTCCTGGAACCTGGCCAGTACTGTCGCCATCGTCTCTTGGGAGTGGTGGTAGGCTGCCATGATGGTGGTGAGGGCCTCTTGGAGAGTGGGTTCCCTGGGCCTCTCCTCCCCCCCCTGTCGCACAGCAGCCCTCCGAGTTGCCCTGTTTCCCCCGGCCTCTGTCCCCTGGACGGTGTGCCCACTACCACTGCCCCCAGGTCCCTGTTGTTGTTGGGGTGGTGGGTTAGCCTGGGTGCCCTGTAGTGGCAGACACACCGCTGATTGACCTGTACTAGAGACAGAGGCATGGGCCTGCTGGGTGGGAGCTGTGCTGTTGGTCCCAGAGGGGGTTGGGTCTGCTGTGGCCTGTGTGTGGGGAACCGACTGTCCAGAGGTACCCGATGGTCCGGGCTGGTCATCAGGTTCCAGGTCGACAGAGCTGCTGTCATCACTGGGGGCCTCTTCCGGGGGGGGGATGGACATTTCTGGACCCTCCTGGCCGGTGTGTTGGCGTTCGGGTCCTGCATGGGGTAAGAGAGTATGGTTATTGTTTCTGTGTGTGCTATTGCGTGCCATTGATTGGTGCCCTTGTCCCCCAGCGCTGCCATTCCCTTGGGGGAGGTGTTGTGGGGGTGTTTTGGGGGGGGTATGTGCAGTGGTCATGCTTGGGTGATGGGTGTCCATAGTTTGTGGGGGCATGCAGGGGTTGGTGTTGGGTGGGTTGTGCTGGAGAGACATTCTCAGGGAGGATGTGTGACGGGGGGTTGGGGGTGAGGGTGGTGGTGGGGGTTAGCATGCTGGGGGGGGTGAAGTAGTTGAGATTGTACTTACCAGAGTCCATTCCTCCGTGTACTCCAGCGAGGCCATCAGGATGCAGGATGTTTAGTACCTCTTGCTCCCATGCTGTGAATTCGGGTGGAGTGGGTGGGGGTCCCCCGCCAGTCTTCTGCACTGCGATGTTGTGTCGCAGGACCATCGAGCGCACCTTTCCCCTTAAGTCGTTCCAGCATTTGCGGATGTCGTCTCGATTTCTGGGATGCTGTCCCACCGCGTTGACCCTGTCCACGATCCGCTGCCATAGCTCCGCCTTCCTGGCTATAGTGGTGTGCTGCACCTGTGAGCCGAAGAGCTGCGGTTCAACTCTTATGATTTCCTCCACCATGACCCGGAGTTCTTGGTCCGAAAAGCGTGGGTGCCTTTGGGGTGCCATGGGGGGGTGTGGATGAGGTGTGGGGTGGTATATATGGTGATGAGTGTGTTGGTGTGTGGTGCTTTGTGCTTCTATGTGGTGTGTGTGATGGTGTAGTGTGCCTCTGTGTGATGTAGCTCTCTATTCTGTGATGTGTCTCTCTCTCCTTCGTATCTGATCTTCGGTCGTAGGGGTTTGTGGGTGATGTGGGTGTGTGTTTTATAGTTGTATGGATGTGTGGGAGTGTTGTTGGTATGTGTGTCAGGTGTGTGTATTTCAAATTGCCCAATGTGGCAGTGTTTTGGAGCTGTGTGTGTATTTTGAGCGCGGCGGTGTGTACCGCCAATGGAATACCGCGGTTGAAAGACCGCCGCGTGGATTGGTGGTTCAGAATGGCATGGGCGTGTTTGTGTTGGCGTGGCGGTGGAGGTTTGGTCATCTCCAGTTTTCCGCGGCCCGCTGATGAGGCGGCCTTCCTTGGATGTCGGGTTTTTGGCGGATTCACAGTTGGTGGTCAGAATGACCGTGGCGGTTTACCGCAGCCGCGGCGGTAGTATGGCGGAGTTCTGACCGGCGGTATGGCCCTTTTACTGCCAAGGTCAGAATGACCCCCTATATTCACAAGTTTTTTTCAATAAACATTAATTCAGCCCCTGTTTTTATGGTTTGGGAAGCCCTGGAGGTGGCTTTTAGTGGGCATTTGATTGCATATAAAACTAAATTAAGCAGAGCGCAGGCTGCTAGGATTCAGGGCTTACAGACAGTGGTAGATGAAGCCCATAGCCAGATTATGGAATTGTTGGGTGGCTCTGTCCCTACGGGAACCCATCAGCCTTTGCAACATCACATATTAAGGGCAGAACAAGAACTTAGAGATCTTTTTCTGTTGGAAGAGATAGCGGGCGGCAGAGCTTACCAGCAGAAGCTCTATGAGGAGAGCCAACAGGTGGGAAAATTCCTGGCTTGGACAGCTAAGACTCAGAGTAATAGGCACATAATTAATAAAATCAGGAATCCTGTCAGAGGAATAATGGAGGCTCAAAATTCTGAAATGTTTGAACCATAATAGTTCAGGAGGTTCTAAAAGTGTATTGAATAGCAGTATAGAATCCCCTGACATGGTCTTCTCTTTAACAAATGTGGCCAGTGCTAAGGCACCTGGGAGCGATGGGATTCTAGCGGAAGTATACAAGACTTTCTAGATGAACTTCTTGCATTCTTCCTAATCCTTTTTAATAGCATAAAGGAAGGAGATGAAATGCTCCAAAATGTGAAAGAATCAGTCATTGTTAGTTTTATTAGATTTATTAAAAAAGATAAAGACCCCATAAACCCTAATTTAAACCGTCCCATAAGTTTACTAAATGTGGGATATAAATTATATATGAAGGACTGGGCAGATAGGTTCACACCGTATGAGCAGTCATTGATTCATCTGGATCAAAATAGTTTTCTGTCCAAAAGGTCAATGACAGTCAACATCTACTATATGATGCAAGCTATTGATTAGTTTTCAGTTAATAAAGAGAAGGCGACAATCATTATGAAGGATGCAGAAAAAGTGTCTGAGCGTGTCAACTAGAAAGCTATTCTGGTTGTTTTTGACATCGTAACGGCAATAGTAGATAGGCTTAAGAAGCTATATCAAGAGCACAAGGCTAAGAATATTATTAATTCTTTTGAAGTGGGGTTAGTGAAAATCAATTCTGACGCTCGTTAGGGTTGCCCTTTTCCCTGCTTTTTTTTGCCTTTTTCATCAAACCCTTAGCTACCAGTGTTCCTAAGAATCAAGATTTTTTACTGCCAGTTGAGGGGATGGCAAAAATTAAGTTTTTTGCAAATTCTATGATTTTATATTTATGGGCAGATAGGTCAAACATCCAGAATGCTTTGGATGAAATTAATAATTTTACACAAAAAGGGAGGGGGTACAAAGTTAATCAGGCTAAGACTGAGCTTTTACTGTGTAATTCACCTCATTCCAAGCTCCCAGCTGTTTAACAGATTGTCCATCAACACCCTGTTATGTATTTGGGGATTTTTGTTACAAACAATTTTTCACAACTAATGTGCTTAAATTACAGCGCAACTCTTGTTAAGACTTCAATGGTGTAAGAGAGATGGGCTCTTTTTCCTCTCTCTCTGGTTGGCAGAGTTGCTATGATTAGGATGTCTATTATTCCTTTGTTTATATTTTTTTCCTGATTTTTCATCTAAAAATACCTAAGGGGGTTATTACAACTTTGGAGGAGGTGTTAATCCATCCCAAAAGTGACGGTAAAGTGACGGATATAATGGACTCGTAATACGGCTGGTGGTATATCTGTCACTTTACCGTCACTTTTGGGACAGATTAACACCTCCTCCAAAGTTGTAATAACCCTTCCTAGTGTTTAATTTAAAGAATTATATACAGTTATCAGAAACTTTGTTTGGTGTAAGTTGCAACCTGGGGTTAAAATGTCAGTTCTGCGGCTCGCAACAGTACAGGGAGGTTTAGGGTTGCCGCGTTTCAGGACATATTACCAATCCACTCTAATAGATTCTTTGGTCCAGCTAGCATCAGATTTTACAATGTACAATATAATATTTTATTGTTAGAGTGCATGACTGAGGAAAGTCAAATACGTTTGCCAGTTTTTCTTTGTAGTGTCAAACTTCCCAAGAGAACGAGCTTTAAGTTCCTAGAGACATTAGCCTTGCGTTTCCAGACTTTTTTCAAATCTTAGGCAATTCCGGTGTGTCGTGTTTATATTCCATTGCAGGACTGTGAGGGGTGGGTCTGTCAAAAATGTTGGTTAAATCATTGCAAGTATTAGGATTTGAGAAATTAGGGGATTTTTATAATGGTTAAAATTTCCTCTCATGGGATTTATTGAAGCAAAAATTGGGTAACCAGAATGTGCTGCTCTGGTTCAGTTTCACTCAGATAACCAGTTTTTTTTAAAGCTAATTATGTTGGAATGAAAGAGGACATTTGTCAAATTACTTTTTGTATATGTGAAATCCGGCTGGTGGGAGTCGATAATTGGCACGGACTTTTACAGCAACAGGCCAGTCAGATTGTATTGTGCAAGCTGCTGTCAAACGTCTTACAGGCAACCAATTGTAGATATAATATTAAGGAATTGCAGCACCTTTCTGAGATAGGCTGTAGATTGTTTACAGCTGCAAACTTTAAGTGAATGGCATTTCTATCCAGATGGGTAGCCTATTATACGCTTCATATACATGATGTTACCATCTCACCCAGACCAGTGTTTTAGATGTAAGGCAATTGATGGGGGTGGGTGAGTCCACACATTTTTTAATTCTACAATGTATCAACAATTCTGGGTTGGTTTTTTTTCTTTTAATTAGCTAGTCCTTTCAAATTACAGCATCACCATTCTCTTTGTTGGTGCTGTTTGCATCATATCATGAGGTATACCATTTACATAAACATCATCAATGTTTGATAACAATTGCTATAGCTGTAGACGTTCATTGATTCTCCAAAATTGGAAAAATGGAAAAATTGGAAAGCCATTATATTTCTATTTGCATAATAAAATGGTCAGGACACAAGCCTTTGAAGAGGCATATGCCAAATGGGTGGAGGGTTTACAGAGATGCAGTATAATATGGGATCATTTAACTCTATTATAAATGGTGTTGATTTTATTATCGATTTTATTATGGGATATCCACGTTCCCATGAATTGTTGCATTTACTTGCTAAAGATCTATTGTTTCTCACTGCCCTGGTCATAGTCATTTATAATGAACTAATCTATTTATAATAGATCGTGAGAGCTATGTTGAAATGTATGCTGATTTGCTGTTTCTGGTTACAGGTTGGGAAATCGATTGACATCATACTTTTTGTTGTCTTTACAAATGCATACACTTGCACCTTATTATCTGCTGCTATATAAATGTAATTAGGAATTGGTTTAGTTGATTGTGTACTGTACTGATTTATCTCTCTGCATATCTGCAATTTAATATTTTCTGTAATGTAATCTCGAACTGGTTTAGCTAACGTCGCCCTGAACTGCTTTGCGTGAGACACCTTTTTCGATTTTTATTATTATATACTTCTGCAATTTAACACATTAATATCTGCTCCTGGCTATTTTAAATCTGGACCTTGCCTTATCAATTCTGTAGATGCATTAGAGCATATGTACACTTGATATTGCTGCTATGTTTTCTTTGTCTATATGGGAAGATGACAACATGTTATTGGTATTGTGAGAAGTCAGTGGCCCTCATTAAAACCCTGGTGGACGGTGTTAAAGCGGTGGTAAGACCGCCAACAGGCCGGCGGGAAAAAATGTGCAATTACGACTGTGGCGGAAACCGCCAACAAAGACAGCCACTTTAACACTCCGACCGCCACGGCGGTACAAACAAACAGCGCGGCGGTCACCGCCAACAGACAGGCGGAAGACAATGTACCGCCCACACTATTATGACAGGCCAATCCGCCACCTTTTCTGGGGCGGATTCACCGCGGATAAAAACACAACGGAAACAGGAATTTCGAAGGGAAAACGCTTACCTCTACACACTCCACGAGGAACGACACCATGGACCTGGAACTCCAAATCCTACCTCCGATAGTCTTCCTGCTCCTGTACCAGGTGCACGAACGCCGGCGGCAAAGACCACGGTGAGTACTGCACCTACGACACAGGGGAGGGGGAGGCAAAATACAGGGACACACACACGCAACACCCCACCCCCACCCTCACCCTCACCCACTACAACACACACACTAATACATATCTATACATTATAGTTACACCCCCCCAAACCCCCCGGAAGAATGAAAAGACCAAAGGAAATGATTGTAACCATTGTAATCTATTAAAATACAGTACTATAAAATATATATACACTATAAACAAATATATACACCAATAATACAAGTCCAGGTATTACACCATTTATAGTCCGTGGACCACTGGGCCCAAAATGCATGGGCGAGGTCCACACTCGATACCAGATCAAAACAGAGAGAACACTGCAGGGGCATCAGATAGAAATACAACAGGCACCTCAGGGGGAAGGGAACGGGGGCACCTCAGCTGGATGAGTGCACGATGCCAGATCCACGAGGGGGATCAATGCCCACTGTTCAATCCTGGGGAGTGCAAAGCCACAGTCTCTCAAGTATCTCCAGTGGGTGGTTTCCCCACTGTTCAATCCTGGGGAGTGCAAAGCCACACTATCTCAAGTCTCTACAGTGGGTGGTTTGCCCAATGTTCAATCCTGGGGAGTGCAAAGCCACAGTCTCTCAAGTCTCTACAGTTGGTGGTTTGCCCACTGTTCAATCCTGGGGAGTGCAAAGCCACAGTCTCTCAAGTCTCTACAGTGGGTGGTTTGCCCACTATTCAATCCTGGGGAGTGCAGAGCCACAGTCTCTCAAGTTGATAACAGTCTCCACTGGTTCTGGAGGGGGACTGGTGCCCAGAGTACATCACTCACTCCGTGACGGTCCCAGTTGCGTCAGTGCCCCTGCCGCTCATGGACTAGCGGTGCTTGATTTGGCGGTTCCCTGTTCAGCGGTGCTTGAGTTGGCGGTGCCCTGCTCAGCGGTGCTTGATTTGGCGGTGCCCTGTTCAGTGGTGCTTGAGTTGGCGGTGCCCTGCTCAGCGGTGCTTGCCCTGTTCAGCGGTGCTTGAGTTGGCGGTGCCCTGTTCAGCGGTGCTTGCCCTGTTGAGCGGTGCTTGATTTGGCGGTGCCCTGTTCAGCGGTGCTTGAGTTGGCGGTGCCCTGTTCAGCGGTGCTTGAGTTGGCGGTGCCCTGTTCAGCGGTTCTTGCCCTGTTCAGCGGTGCTTGATTTGGCAGTGCCCTGTTCAGCGGTGCTTGTGCTGCCGGTCCTTCATGGCCCAGCGGAGCTTGTGCTGGCGATGCCCTGTTCAGTGGTGCTTGTGCTGGCGGTCCTTCATGGCCCAGCGGGGCTTGTGCTGGCGGTCCTTCATGGCCCAGCGGGGCTTGTGCTGGCGGTCCTTCATGGCCCAGCTGGGCTGGGGCTGGCGGGCCGTCCTGGGCAGCTGGGCTGGGGCAGGCGGGGCCCTCCTGGGCAGCTGGGCTGGGGCTGGCGGTGGCCTCCTGGGCAGCTGGGCTGGGGGGGCCCTCCTGGGCAGCTGGGCTGGGGCTGGCGGTGGCCTCCTGGGCAGCTGGGATGGGGCTGGCGGTGGCCTCCTGGGCAGCTGGGCTGGGGCTGGCGGGCCCTCCTGGGCAACTGGGCTGGGGCTGGCGGGGCCCTCCTGGGCAGCTGGGATGGGGCTGGCAGTGGCCTCCTTGGCAGCTGGTCTGGGGCTGGCAGAGGCCTCCTGGGCAGTGGGGATGATGGCGGTCTTCTCCGCCGTGCTGCTCTTCCCAGACTTGCCGGGTTTCTTGTGGCCCTTCCCCACCTTGGGAGGTGTCACAGCTGGGTCCACACTCCCCCTGGGAGCGGTTTTGGTGTCTGGAGTCTTCCGCCTCTCCCGCCGGGCACTGTCCAACTTCTGATGCTTCAATGGGGGGGGTGGGACTGGCTGTGCTGTGGCTCCGTGCCACACTGGCTGTCCTGGTAGCCGGTGCACTCCACATACCTGTGACTACAGGCACCACTGGTCCCGGAGATGTTGTGGCTCAGGTGCTAGCTCGGGACCTATGAGACGGGGTGGGGGAGGTGTGGGAAAAAGGTCAAGGCTGGACAGGACAAGAGTTTTGGACACACTGGCACTGGTAGCTGGAGGGGGTTTGGGAGTGGAGGAAGAGGTGGTGGTAGTAGGAGGTGTACGTTTGGTGACTTTGGGTGCAGGCGCATGTGCTGAAGGCTGTCGTGAGGTGGATGGCTGTTGGGTGGGTGTGTGCCTGCGTTTGTGTATCTTGGGAGGGGGGGTCACAGACACACTGGGAGAGGACACAGGGGACGTGTGAATGGTAGTGGGGGTGGTGACTGTACGTGAGCGGGGTGTGCTGGTGTGTGTGCTGGTGAGGGATGTAGTGGCTGTAGAGGTAGTGCATGCAGGTGTGTGTGTAGACGAGACTGGGAGGGAGGAGGGAGATGACGAGGAGGGGCACACAGTGGAGGCAGTGGAGGTTGGTGTGTCTGCATGTGTCTGATGCTTGCGTGAGTGCCTGTGGGATGTGTGGTGCTTATGATTGTCTGAGCTTCCCTTGTGTGGTGAGGTGTGTGCAGGCTGGTCTGATGGTGTGCTTGGGATAGGCAGAGGTACAGGGGATTGGGTCTGGGTGGAGAAAGTTGGAGGGGGAGGCTAGACACAGGGACAATGGCTGCCATCAGTGCTGAGGCCAGAGTTTGAAAGGCTCGGTGAAGGGCCGCCTGACCAGAATGAATGCCCTCCAGGAATGCATTAGTTTGTTGCAACTGCCTTTCTACACCCTGGATGGCATTCAAAATGGTAGACTGCCCAACAGTGAGTGACCTGAGGAGGTCAATGGCCTCCTCACTGAGGGCAGCAGGGGTGACTGGGGCAGGGCCTGAGGTGCCTGGGGCGAAGGTGATGCCCACCCTCCTGGGTGAGCGGGCACGGGGCGAAGGCTGAGGGGCTGCTGGGAGGGCGGTCCTGGTACGGGGGTGGTGGCTGTACCTGGAGATGCGGGGGAGCTCCCATCACAAGACGAGTCCGTGTCCCTGGTGTCAGCTCCTGTCCCCGCCGTGGTGCTCCCCTCGCCCTCCGTCCCACTGGTGAATTCAAAATCCGTAGTGTGGCCCTCCATGGCCATGTGGGATGCAGCTCCCTCGTGCTCCGGTGCCACTGCTCCTCCGCCTGATGATGCTAATGCACACAAGAACAGGGAAACCACAAAAAGGGGGGGGGGCAGAATAAAGACATGTTGAGTGCACTGATTACCGCTACTGTTGGCGGACAAGACAGACATAGAAGCCCCCTGCACTACGCCGCACTCTTGGGCTCTACAGTGCAATTCCTGGGAAATGGTCTCCAAGGCTTTGGACGACAACTGCACACATAGATGACACAGGGGCATGAATAGCTGTACTTGCCACTCTACAGAGGTGGGGTGGGGGGCCACAGGGCCATGCCTTACGGAGGGGCCTAGCCTAAAGAACTCGCCCTGGCCTAGGGAAACCCACAGCCCTCCTCCCCCACCCAGACAACTCCACTGCGCGCAAAGTCAGCTGAATGAGAGTGTACTCACCCGCTTGTGTCTGCTGTGATGCCCTCAAGCGCCCATCTAACTCCGGGTAGGCCACCGCCAGGATCCTGAACATCAGGGGGGTCATGGTTCGACGGGCACCCCTCCCACGTTGGGAGGCCATCCCCAGCTGAGCCTCCGCCTTCTTCTTGCTCCAGCGGCGAATGTCTTTCCATCTTTTCCAGCAGTGGGTGCTCCGTCTGTGGTTGACCCCCAGGGTCCGGACGTCCTTGGCGATGGCACGCCAAATATCTTTCTTCTGGTGGTCGCTGACCTACATGAAATGTACAGGGGAAGAAGAGAAGTCATTACCAACTGCACCATCAAAGTGAGTGGCCCCCATCCCTTCCCTTGCCATGTGGCACATGCACTCACCGTCTTTCATGCACGCAGAACTCTGCCCCCTTCCTTCTTACATCCAGCCCTCTCCACACAGGAATAGCCCATACAACATGCTCCCTGTGTACTTACCTGTTTGTCTGGAGGACCGTAGAGTAGCGTGTACTGGGGGAGGACCCCATCAATGAGCTTCTCCAACTCCTCCGATGTGAAGGCAGGGGCCCTTTCCCCAGACGCACGAGCCATTGTCTCTTCCAGACTGAGGTCACAGCAGCACTTGCAGTGTAGGTCCTCTCCTGTCGAAGATCAGGTATTGAGTGATTCAACAGATAGAAAATGGCGGTCACGTCTGTGGCGGTCACGTCCGCGGCAGTGCGTACCATTACCTCCGGCGTACATCATCATTGGCTCCTGGGACCCATAGGGTCCAATGTTAACCAATGCAGCATTGCGTTGCGGTCTCCGACCGCCTACCGCGATGGTGTACAACGCCAGCACAGTTACCTCACATCCCATTGTCCTACTTTAGAGGTCAGGCAGCTGCCATTTCAGGGGCCCACATGGCCTAATTTCCAACTGCGTCACACATACCTAGGCCTAGTCTCAACACACATACAGGCCACCTTTTTTGTATGATTGGTGTTCTGTGTAAACTGTGGGTACGTACCTCTGAGTTGTTTGACTCTGTGGTCGCTGTTGTCCTTCATAGGCACCGTCCTCTGGGACATATGAGGAGATGGAGGCATCCTCCGGTGTACCGACTGTTGATGGACCTGTCTACAATGGAGGAAAGACATTTGATAATCACCTACAGGTTTGACCGTGGCACAATCCAGGAACTGTGTACCCAGTTGGAGCCAGGCCTGATGTTAGCAATCCGGAATCCCACAGGAATCCCCCCTCAAGTGCAGGTGCTATCAGTGCTACATTTCCTTGCAAGTGGGTCTTTTCAAACAACTGTGGCCATGGCATCAGGGATGTCCCAGCCTATGTTTTCCAACGTATTGTCCAGAGTGTTGTCTGCCCTGCTGAAACACATGCAGAGCTACATCGTTTTCCCTCAGGTGGAGGATTTGCCGACAGTGAAAGGTGACTTCTATGCCCTTGGACATATCCCCAACATCATAGGTGCCATTGATGGGACCCATGTGGCTTTGGTCCCCCCCCACAGGAGTGAACAGGTGTACAGAAACCGGAAGAGTTATCACTCGATGAATGTACAGATGGTATGTTTGGCAGATCAGTACATCTCCCATGTGAATGCCATGTTCCCTGGCTCAGTGCATGACGCCTACATACTGCGGAATAGCAGCATCCCTTATGTGATGGGTCAACTCCAGAGGCACCGTGTGTGGCTATTAGGTGAGCCCCTGGAAGCAAGACAGTGAGAATGGTTGTCTGGGGTTATCCCTACAGGTTAGTGTGTGTCTAACAGTTGTCCCTCGCCATTTGCAGGTGACTCTGGGTACCCCAACCTGTCATGGCTACTGACCCCAGTGAGGAATCCCAGGACCAGGGCAGAGGAACGCTACAATGAGGCCCATGGGCGAACTAGGAGGGTGATCGAGCGGACCTTCGGCCTACTGAAGGCCAGGTTCATGTGCCTCCACATGACAGGTGGATCCCTATTCTACTCACTAAAGAAGGTGTGCCAGATCATCGTGGCCTGCTGTATGCTTCACAACTTGGCTTTGCGACGACAGGTGCCTTTTCTGCAGGAGGATGGTCCAGATGGCGGTGTTGTGGCATCTGTGGAGCCTGTGGACAGTGATGAGGATGAAGCAGAGGAAGACGACATGCAGAACAGGGACTCAGTGATCCAGCAATAATTCCATTGAAACACAGGTGAGAATACATTCCTGCCTACTACATGTACTTTTACACTACTACCTCTCTACTGTCTGTCGTTTTCACCCAGTGTATGGTCACTGAGTTGTCACTTTCCCTTACGGTTTCACAGATGTGGGTCCCAACGTGTGTCATCTGCTTAGATTCCTCATGGACTAGAGCTGTCTGACATAGGTATGTTGACATTACTATTTCAAGAACATTTTGTCACTGTAATTGCAAATACACTATTTCGAAATCACAGACAGACTCCAGATCATTTTGTGCTTCAGGTGTGTTTATTTAAATGCAAAATATTGGAGGGGGAAGTTAAATGGTGAGGGGTGATGGCGGAGGAGTGTCCATGGCAGAGTCCAGTCTATTAGTCTCACAGATGCATTGCACATATGGGCATAGGAAGTGGAGCTGGGGCAGTTTAATTATGGACAGGGTGACAAAGTGGGACAGTGGGATGACAATCAGGGTGGTCTCATTTCTTGGTGGGGGTCTTGGCATCGTGTTCTGTTTTGTTCCTGGATCTCTGGGACCGTTTGCGGGGTGGTTCTCTGTCTGCAGTGGGTGGGGTGCTGGTTTGGTGGTCCTGTGGCGGGCGTCCTGTCCACTAGTGCTGGCGGAGGTGGTGGGCAGTTCATCGTCCATGCTAGTGTCAGGGGCCCCTTGGAGTGCCACAGTGTCCCTCCTGGTGTTAAGTAGTTCCTTCAGCACCCTTACGATGGTGCCCAGGGTGGAGCTGATGGTTCTGAGTTCCTCCCTGAAGCCCATATACTGTTCCTCCTGCATGCGCTGGGTCTCCTGAAACTTGGCCAGTACCGTTGCCATTGTCTCCTGGGAGTGGTGGTATGCTCCCATGATAGAGGAGAAGGCCTCGTGGAGAGTGGGTTTCCTTGACCTGTCCGCCCCCTGTCGCACAGCAGCCCTCCCAGTTCCCCTGTGTTCCTGGGCCTCCGTCCCCTGGACCATGTGCCCACTGCCACTGCCCCCAGGTCCCTGTTGTTGTTGGGGTGGTGGGTTATCCTGGGTTCCCTGTAGTGGTGGACACACAGCTGATTGACATGTCCTTGGGACGGAGGTATGGGCCCGCTGGGTGGGTGCTGTGCTGGTGTTTCCAGAGGGGGGAAGGTCTGTGGTGGACTGTGACTGGGTGAGGGGAACCGACTGTCCCGAGGTCCCCGATGGGCCGGGCTGGTCATCTAGATCCAGTTGGACAGAGGTGCTGTCATCACTGTGGGCCTCTTCTGTGGGTGGAGTGGACATGTCTGGACCCTCCTGTCTGGTGACGTTGGGTAGGGGTCCTGCAGGGGTGGAAAGGCATGATTATTGCATCTGTGTGTGTCATGGTGTGCAACGGGTGGGTGACCGTGTACCCCAGTGCTGGCATTCCTGTGTGGGAGCTTGTGTGATGATGGTTTGGGGGGTGTATGGGTATGTGCAGTGGGCATGCTTTAGTGATGGGTGTCCATGCTTTGTTGTTGCATGCAGGGCTTGGTGTTGGGATGTGTGGTTTGTGATATTGGTACATTTGTGAGGAGTTGGAGTGATAGGGGTGAGGGCGAGGTTGGGGGTAAGTGATAGTATGCAGGTAGGGTGGGGGATGTAATAGTTAAGATTTGACTTACCAGAGTCCATTCCTCCACCAACTCCTGCGAGGCCCTCAGGATGCAGAATCACCAAGACCTGCTCCTCCCATGTTGTTATTTGTGGGTGAGGAGGTGGGGGTCCGCTGCCAGTCCGCTGAACCGCAAGGTGGTGTCTTGAGACCACGGAACGCACCTTCCCCCATAGGTCGTTCCACCTTTTCCTGATGCCCTCCCGATTTCTTTGGTGTTTTCCCACTGCGTTGACCCTGTCCACTATTCTTCACCATAGCTCCATCTTCCTTGCAATTGAGGTGTGCTGCACCTGTGATCCAAATAGCTGTGGCTCTACCCGGACAATTTCCTCCACCATGACCCTGAGCTCCTCCTCCGAGAACCTGGGCTGTCTTTGCCGTGCCATGGGGTGGTGTAGGTGATGTGTGGGATGGTGTGTGTGGTGATAAGTGTGGTGATATGTAGTGGTGTGTTGTGTGAGGTGCGTGGAAGTTGTGTGGGTGATGGTGTTATGTGCCTGTGGATGCTGTTGTACTTGCTGGTGGTGTCTCTCTCCGTGCTTCATTCTCAATTTTTGGTAGTATGGGTTTGTGGGTGATGTGGGTGTGTGTTTTATATTGTATTGGGTGTGTGGGAGTGGTGTGTGTATGTGTATCAGGTGTGTGTATTTTGAATTGTCCAATGTGGCTGTGTTTTGTAAGAGTGTGTGTATTTTGAGCGCGGCGGTGTGTACCGCCAATGGAATACCGCGGTTGAAAGACCGCCGCGTGGATTCGTTTGTCGTGATAGTGTGGGCGTATTTCTGTTGGCGTGACGGTGGAGGTTTTGTTTTCGCCAGTTTATCACTGACCTTTGGTGTGGCGGACTTGTGTGGGTGTCTGAATTTTGGCGGGTTCCGAGATGTGGGTCATAATAGCTGTGGCGGAATTCCGCAGCCGCGGTGGTGTATTGGCGGTCTTCTGCACGGCGGTAAGCGGCTTTTACCGCCAATGTTGTAATGACCCCCTATGTCTCTTTGTATCCTGCTCAATAAAAAGAAATAAAAAAGACAATGCAAAAGCTTCATTGGTTTTCAGTTTACTTCATGCAGCTTGCTGCATACATAAATATATTACGATAGAGAAATCGATGCTAAGAGAGACATACAACGCACTATTCATGACCCTACATCTGACTCCTTCCTGTTCCTACATATCCTCCACATTTAAGTTAGCTTGTGTTGAGAAATATCACTCATGAACTTTGGTCCTAAAATTCTGAAACTTATTGTCCATCCAAATGCAATGAATTCGACATTTGTGTCCTCCTAGAATACCTCTTAAAACATATTTGTTATTTTAATTTGTTCTGTTAATCTTTTTTTTTGCTGTCTATTCATTACAGTTGGGAGTCCTTCTCAGTACCAGGATGCTCTTTGAATTGAATATTCGCACTTTAGAAATATTAAATGATATAATAATTATATCCTCATTGTTAAAACACTGCAAAGTAAGTTAAATCAGCAAACATCCTGATTTGCTTGTTCCATATGCGTACTTCCTATAGGCATGTATGCTTGACCTGCCCTGCCTTTAGGGTGTACAGCTGGCAGATGAAATCATCCACCTTCTCATTTATCATTTTGCACAGGGAAGTGTGCACTCAGGGCAACGTGAATAGCAGATGTAGAGTAATTTGAAACAGTTTTTGAAAAAAAGATTTCTATGGCCTGCCACATTAAGGGTATCAATGGCCGGGCTGGGTACCTAAAGCATCCCTGGCAAATCTTGGCAGACCAGCCACAATACTACATGTAGGGATTAAGTGCAGGGAGAGAGTCTGACCACTACAAAGGGAATGTCGGGGTGTGGAGGGTTACCTCCCATTTTAAAAAAAATTGCAAATGTAGTGCATTTTCCTACATATTTCTGTTGGAAAATTGGGTTAAGGCAGGTAGGTACCTACACTTAGCAATAGGCCACTAACCTCCACTGAGGTCCAGTTAGGTCTCAGTAAATTAAACCCAGCTCAACCCTTGGTAGCTTGGCAATGATCGTCAAGGCTTAACTTAGGAGACAGAGGGGGTCATTGTGACGACCGCCAGGGTCACCGACCACGGGAGCACCGCCAACAGGCTGGCGGTGCTCCGTCGAGCATTCTGACCGCGGCGGTTCAGCCGCGGTCAGAAACGGAAAGTCGGCGGTCTCCCGCCGACTTTCCGCTGCTCGGGAGAATCCTCCATGGCGGCGGAGAGCGCTCCGCCGCCATGGGGATTCTGACACCCCCTACCGCCATCCTGTTCCTGGCGGGTCTCCCGCCAGGAACAGGATGGCGGTAGGGTGTGCCGCGGGGCCCCTGGGGGCCCCTGCAGTGCCCATGCCAATGGCATGGGCACTGCAGGGGCCCCCGTAAGAGGGCCCCACAAAGTATTTCACTGTCTGCAAAGCAGACACTGAAATACGCGACGGGTGCAACAGCACACGTCGCACCTTCCCACTACGCCGGCTCCATTCGGAGCCGGCGTCCTCGTGGGAAGGTAGATTTGCCCTGGGCTGGGGGGCGGCCTTTTGGCGGCCGCCCGCCAGCCCAAGGCAAATCTCAAAATACCCTCAGCGGTCTTGCGACCGCGGAGCGGTATTTTGTCGGGAGAAGACTGGCGGGCGGCCTCCGCCGCCCGCCAGTCTCAGAATCACCCCCAGAGTGTAAAGCATTCAAATATCACAAAACAGTAATTAAATAAAACACAGGAAACAGTTTACAAATCCAAAACCAATTTATGAAAATAAATTATATTTTTATCTTTAATATGACACAGAAACAAATAAAATCGGATAAGGGGAACAGGAGATATGAATTTCTAAAGAATTATTGTTTTCTAGCGCCTAGAAACAAAAAGCGCCAATCTGGTCATCTGGTCGAACCTCGACCGGGGCAAAGACAAAGCTTAAGGCCGACCGCGATGGAGCCCAGCTCGGCTACAGCCCGCGGGAGGCCTCGGTCAAAAGTTTACCTTCGCACTTAGTCGTTTTTCTGAAAAGTTTCTTCAGCGGGACGAACCTGCCAGTCAAATCCGACCTCCTGGAACTCTTCTCCGGCTACGCATCGTGGGAGCCCTCGGTGGAGATTTTTACCTTCGGATCTTCTTCCAGATGTTCCTTTAACATTCTTTTGGGGTTCACAGCTCACCCCAAGGTTCCAGAAGCTCTGAGATGACCCTTGGGGGGGTGTGGACTACAACTCCCAGAATGCACCTGGTGCAAACTCCTTTTTGGCCACTGGACAGTAGTCAACTGGTTGATTTCTTTAGGAGTTGGTGTAGGGGACTCTGGTTAGCAATTTTTCACCTGTAGCAAACAGGGAGTCCCTCCTTGAACCAGTTGAAGCCAGGCAAAGTCCTTCTTGTGGTGAAGCCCAAGTGTGCAGCTGGTGCAGTCCTTCAGAGTGCAGGGTCCAGGTGCAGGCCAGGGGTCCAGCAGGGCAGTCCTTCTTCTTCTGTAGTTCTTCCTGGTAGGGATCTGGTAGGGAACTGAGGTGTGGGTGCACGTCTTACAGTTTTATCCTTGCTCCTGGGTGAAAAGCAGGGGGGTCCTGGTTCTCCAATCAGGTGCAGGGTCCTTCCCCCTGTGATGACCACTTCCTGGGAAGTGTGGCAAATATCAATCCCAGGAGGCAACATTTCTCAAAAATTCATCATGGCTGAAAGTGATTTTTGGAGGTTACATCTGGCTGAGCCCACCCACTGGTGTGGCTGAAAATCATAAACACACCCCTCTCCTGCCCTCTCCTAATCTAATCAAGGGGGTACCTAGTTGTCTGGGGTTGCAGGATGTGGGGGTGTTGCTGGGTTGCTCCAAATGTCCTTCTCTGCCTTTGAAGACCAGTTTGGCAGCCCTCCCCCTTCCTGCCTCACCATCTGCTGAGGGGAGATCCCCTCCCACAGGCACATCTCTTTGTGTGAAGCCAGGCCACTTCACACCTCATCAAGGCAGCCTGGCCAGGCTGCCAGAGGCTGGCCAATCAGAGCAGAGCAGCACAAACACTGCAGGGCTGAAGTTGGCAACTTTTCAGGTAAAGCTTAAAACTCTTTACCTGAACCAGTTATATTAAATCCAACAACTGGAAGTTGTTGGATTTATTATAACAATTAATGTGATACCAAACTCTTCGTATCTGTCACTTAAGGGGACTTTTAAAATTAAAATAAAGTCTCCCCATTCTAGCCTATGAAGGCCATTCACTACAATGAGGGAAAAACAAATTTGGCTGTTTTTACCTCACCAGGGCTTAAAAAACTATTTTTAGAAGGTCCCTGCTTTTAGTTACATGGCACCCAGCCCTAGGGGAACATAGGGCACACCTTAGGGGTGACTTATATGTAAAAAATAAGGTAGATTAAGACTTTGGAACTACTTTTAATTCAAAATTTGAATTTACGTTTAACTTTATTTTAAAAGCGGCTAGCAAGGCGGGCCTGCCTTTAAAATGACAGTAGGAATTTCAGCAGTGCACCTATGCTGGGGTCCCCAAACCTACATGCCCTACCTTATACTAGGGACTTAGAGGTAGGTTGACTTAGCCAATTATAATTAGCCTAATTTGCATACTGATTTTACACAGAGCACAGGCCCTGGGACTGATTACCAGTACCCAGGGCACCATCGGAGTCATGAAAACACCAGCAAAAAGTGGAAAATGGGGGCAAAAAGTTAGGGAGCCTCTGCAATCAGCCCTTTTCTCTCACAATTTCCATTACTGAAAATTGTCCAATCATTGAATGGATGGAGATTAAAGGCAGATCTGCATGGGTCAATTAATGGTTAGTTGGATGGTAAGGAGTGGGTACACTACTACCACCAGACCTTACATAACATGCTTAGTCTCAATGTATTTAATACAGCGCACCGATTTAGGGCATGAAAGAATTAAAAGTAACATATTAAGCTTTGACCTAAAACATGAGATAGAGTGAAATAACCATGTAGTGGCTGAATTGCACAAAAACGTGCACCAGTACCATTTCCACTTGCCCACTTTGTGTGATTCTAGGCAATTACGTTTTTCACAGTGCATCCTTTTCCTGCATCGTCATATGAAAGCACCTTGAAATACATCGGTTTGGGGTATGCACTGAACAAAAGGGAAAGATTATAATATTACTCCAGCTATAGTGACACACAGCTATGGTGCCACCCTGGGTCAGATAGAGGGAACAGATGACACCTTTCCTCTTGGTTCACCAGTACTATCCTATCAGGTTGATGAAGGGAGCATGAATATTTCTAAGTTAATGATTACAATAGTTCACTTCTACCAACTGCAAAAAGAATTTCGACTCCATATTGCAAAGTTCACATTATTAAGACTTACACTGCTTTGAATTTGGAAGAGCCATTATCATGTATGTACTGGACTTTCTTAGTTAAGAAACACAAAATACGACCCTCTACGACACAGCAACTACCCAAATGTAAGAATTTTTTTTTTGAAACAGCCTTTAAAACCCTTGTTTTGCACTATATATTTTAAAGCCCTGCAAACAGGTAATGAGGACAGCAGGTCCCAAGGAACAAAGTGAGCTCCAGCCTGCACTTCCAAACCAGCCCTGAGGGTATCAGTGCAGTAGTAGACTAGTAGATACAGGTGCCTTCAGTCTCTTTGGGCAGAAAGTCCCTCTCTGGCCTGCACAGTAAACTGAAAAAATGTGAAGTGCCTGTCATATGGCCAATGTTTACATGATAATTTAAAGGAAAGAGCAGGGAATGAATTAAGCACACCTTTAAACTGGTCCATCCATAGTCATGCTACAAGGATTAGCGTATTACTGACAATGAAGATGCACTAAACACTCAAAGGACTGGACCAAACAGCTTTATTCAACTTTTAATTCCAGGCATTAGACTTTTAACATTAATGTATATCTACTTTCACATCAGTGCAGAAGATTTGTAATGAAAGCCTTTACTGCAGAACAGTGACATATAAATATTTTGATTTTTATTTAGAATATTTGTTTTGAAGTAGAGCAGATGCCCGAAATTCTACTGTTTACTAACATACTGTGCATTCAGGTTCTGCTGTTTGCCATACAAGCCAACACTCCCACTGCAGAAGCGAGGCACAGAGATGTTTCAGTCAAAAATAAAATGTGATAGTTTGCTCCCTTTTAAAACATAGGGCCATATTTATACTTTTTGACGCAAAACTGCGCTATCGCAGTTTTGCGCCAAAAAGATTAGCGCCTGCTAACGCCATTCTGAAGCGCCATGCGGGCGCCGTATTTATTGAATGGCGTTAGCCGGCGCTAGCAGACCGGCGCTGCCTGGTGTGCGTGGAAAATGGCGTTAGGGCGTCTTAAAATGGGGCAAGTCAGGTAGAGGCAAAAAAATCGCCTCCACCCGATTTGCGCCATTTTTAATGACGCCCAGACGCCATTTACATGACTCCTGTCTTAGTAAAGACAGGAGTCATGCCCCCTTGCCCAATGGCCATGCCCAGGGGACTTATGTCCCCTGGGCATGGTCATTGGGCATTGTGGCATGTAGGGGGGCACAAATCAGGCCCCCCTATGCCAAAAAAAAATTAAAAAAATAAATAAATTATACTTACCTGAACTTACCTGAATGTCCCTGGGATGGGTCCCTCCATCCTTGGGTGTCCTCCTGGGGTGGGCAAGGGTGGCAGGGGGGGTCCCTGGGGGCATGGGAGGGCAGCTGTGGGCTCATTTTGAGCCCACAGGTCCCTTAACGCCTGCCCTGACCCAGGCGTTAAAAAGAGGCGCAAATGCGGGGTTTTTTGCCCCGCCCACTCCCGGGCGTCATTTTTGCCCGGGAGTATAAATACGACGCATTTGCGTCGCAGTCATTTTTTTAGACGGGAACGCCTACCTTGCATCTCATTAACGCAAGGAAGGCGTTCACGCAAAAAAAATGACGCTCATTCCTCATACTTTGGCGCTAGACGCGTCTAACGCCAAAGTATAAATATGGAGTTAGTTTTGCGTCGAATTTGCGTCGAAAAAAACGACGCAAATTCGGCACAAACGGAGTATAAATATGCCCCATAGTTTATTGGTCACAATTTACATTGCTTGTGAAAAAAGATTATTGGGTTAAGGCACCTGATGCAGAGAGCTGGACATCCACCAAGCTTCAGAGTATACTACTGGTAAGACAGACAAGGGACCGTATGGCAGAAGGTACCCCGGAGATGCAATTGGGATCTGCTTTGTGCACCACCAGGGCACTTTGGTATTGCCAAAAGGGATGCAGATGTTTGTGAAGCCCCTTCTGTAATACCAATAGCAGGTGTGGCAGAGTTATTGTGACAGGGTGTTCCTTCATTTGCATGGAGAATGGCTCCATGAAAATGAGTGAATCATTTACACGGGTGAAGAGGCAAACATGGCCTTAGGAGGTGCACTGAAAGTTCTCCACAAAAAGGTATCACACTGTTAATGTGCCCACTCAGGGTAGCCCTCTTGAGGGGTGCAAGGCAGTCCCATGGACCCCCCTCGACATCCCCTTGCAGGCAGGTGCAGTCACTCACTGCACAGGGATCTCTAATTCCTCTTGAAAGTGCAGGCGGGTGTCCACCTGCACTGTGAAGCATAGACCAAGCTGTAAACAGCTGCTGCATATTTCACTTGAATGTGATGCCCCCAGGGCAGCGTGCGTTAGCGGCTGCCCGGAGAGCAGTACATTAATTACAATGCGATGCATTTTTCTGGTTTGTGACCAGCAAACCTGTTTAAAGTTGCGCTGTGGCACAAACAGGGAAAATTAGCTCTTTTAGTAATAAGAGCCTGGGTAGGTAATACACTTGTTTCAGAGATGTTAGTATAATCTTCAAATTATAGATCTGAAATGGCAAATAAGGCTACATTGTTTCTGTGCCTATCACAAATCAGGCACGTTATTAGTCTGTATGCTAATAATAAGATAGTTGAGTCAGTTAATGCATTTGTTTCTGCAAAAATCGCTCAGTGGGTTGTGGTCTTCTTGCAGACAGCCGATTTAGACCTGCAAAGAAACACGTTTACACGTTTTAATTCTTTAAATTGAGTGTTTATTTCGCTGAAACTGATAAAGCGGATTATGTTGCTAAATATAGTGATTAACATCACTATTCAAGGGTCAAAACCATTTGAGAATGACATAAAAAAGTCAATATTAGTGTAATTACTTACAAAGGTCTACTTAATTTACTTACAGAGCTAACAAAAGTAAAACACTTCATATCTTGAATGGTTTCTTGACGAACAAGAGTGGTGAAATGCAGAGAGAATCTGTTTCCCTTCATGGGCTGCAGAGCATGGAGATAACATGGGCTTATCTATCAGCGCCACCTGGGGACTTCAATCACTATGCAGCTTGAACATAAGGAACGCCTGAGATGATGCTTTAGATTCAGGCAGTGTGGCGAGACATCCTAAAGCTTCCCAACACCCTCAAGCCTCCCGGTTCGGTATTGCAGCCATTCATTAAATATGGCCTCACACTTTACCACGTCGCACTTCGGATGATTCACCGAACAGAAACACAAGAAGCTGACATTTCTCATGCAGAAACAGAACATGCTATTAATTGCGATATCTAACAGCCTGCTTAAGGAATGGTACAGGCCTTTGTGGACTCCTCTGCATTTTCAATAAATATACTCTATGTTTTGAATTATCACTTTCTGATGTGAATTAATTGTTTGCAAAAACAACAAGTGATGGACGGAACGCTGAACATTGTCAAACACTCACCCCCAGTCATAGATCTTGGTTTAATCCATCGTTCTTTTGCTCACCATGCCACCCCAGTTTGGACCCAGCCATATGCAAATCAGTCTTGACCCTGTTCCTCATGGGAACAGTCCAGACCAAACTACCAAGCCAGGTCCTCACTGGACCGGAAACAAGCATCCTGGGACCGGTTTCGGGGTTTCACCCCTCATCAGCCAGGCTAGCTTGAATCCAGTGGCATGGGAAGCACGGACCCACGTCTGGGCATACCCTTCCCACTTAGGGTGACAAAGCAAAAACAACAAGTGATGGACGGAATGCTGAACATTGTCAAACACTCACCCCCAGTCATAGATCTGGGTTTAATCCATCGTTCTGTTGCTCACCATGCCAGCCCAGTTTGGACCCAGCCATATGCAAATCAGTCTTGACCCTGTTCCTCATGGGAACAGTCCAGACCAAACTACCAAGCCAGGTCCTCACTGGACCGGAAACAAGCATCCTGGGACCGGTTTCGGGGTTTCACCCCTCATCAGCCAGGCTAGCTTGAATCCAGTGGCATGGGAAGCACGGGAATTAATTGTTTGCGCCTGACCACTACCCATTTAAATCTAGAATTAGAACTTAAGACATTATGGGGCAGGGTTAGGAAAAGCGGTGCTGTATCCAATGCAGTGCCACTTTTTTTGTGTCCCTTAGCGCCCCCCTACTGCCACCATGTGTGCGTCGTATTTAAAATACAGCATACCATGGTGCAGGATAGGGGGCAATAGCCTCAGCATTTTTGACTCTACTGATGTACTGTTTAGCGTTTGCACCAAAATGTTGTATCTGTGCTTGAATTTTCCCATCCCTCTCAATGTGACAGCAAGGGAACCTGGAAAGGATTGGTTACAGCTCCATGGTGACGATCAGACTGATTGAGGAGCCCCTAGTACCTCCTTGCACCACATTAACATCGTTTTTTTTAATGCTAATGTGGCCCAACAAGGCCTAAATCGCCCGTCAAATTTATAAAGTGGCGCAATGCATGCATTGTGCCAATTTGTAACCCCTATGCCTGCACCAGGCATAATGTATGCAAAGGGGGTGTTCCCCCATTAGGCGGGGCTGATAAAATGGCACAAAAATGTCTTTGAGTCATTTATTTTGGCACTTTTAACGCCTGCTCAAAGCAGGCGTTAAATTGAGGCATGCCATTGTTTTCAATGGGTTTTGCAGGATTAGCGTCAACATAGTTTATGCTAATCCTGCAAAGCTCCGAACCAGCGCCATTTTTCTTAAATCAGGGCCTGTCTATATGCACTCATCATTACATTTTTGGATCACATTTATCTGAAGAATTTATCATCACAAATCTGTCTTTTTTCTTGATTATACCCTAAAGATCAAAATGTAATGTAAAAAATAAAAAAAACAATACCGCTTACATATTGCAACTGTTTGCATGTAAAATACTCTTTCACCCACCTCAGCCAAGACTACACTATATAAATCTGCTGATAAAACAGATTAATAGATTCTCCATGGTCAGGTAAGGGCATTACAATTAATATTCAAAATTGTAAAACTGGATACATTTTAGAGCTAGATGTTGCTGATGACAGAGCTTAATTTACTCAGTGTGGTAAATAATCCTGGAATAATTGCTGTAGGATTCTTTTTTTTTTAGGGGTGTGTGAACCCTTGTCAAGCAACACCTACAATCCCTGACGAGATGAACCACAAAAATTCACTACATTAGACTGTCCTTACCCCTCTGGTACCTTGGCATAGAAGCAGTCAGGCTTAACTTAGAGGCAATGTGTAAGTACCTATGCAGCACTTGAACAGTAATGAAGAGAAAATACAAGAAATCCAACTTCAATTCAGAAAAGTAAAAGAAAGTTTAGTAAATTATTTGATAATAGAACAACAAAAATCCAATCTGTAGAACTGGAGTTAATAATTTATAATGTTTTTAATAAAAAACAGCACCTAGAAGAGCAAAGCGCCACCCACTGACATCTAGTCATACGAGACTGATACAAAGTTGAAAGTTATGGCTAACCACAATGCAGCATGTTTTGGATACAAGAGGTTGATTGCACCAGGTCTCCGCTTACCTTCCGACTTAGAAGAGTATTTGAAGAAAAATGTCTGAGAAGGTAATGTTCAGCACGGCAAAACAGTCGGTGATGTCCAAGGAAGAGGCGCCATTGTCTGTGAGCTGATTGAGGAAGTTACTGTTGAGATTTCTACACTTGGAATCTTTTAGGAAATTGAAAATCTCTTGTCGGGCAAAGTTGCAGGCTGTAGCCGACAGGGGCACCATGAGACCAGTTAACCGTTCTTTGAGGAGCCACTCAATAGGACTTTTTGCTGTGGAGAAGAAAGTGGCCGTAGCTGCCATTAAGTCATGCCTACCGACAATGTAGCTTAGGTGGATAGGCAAGCAGGATGGTCTCAGTCTCCTCTCGGTTCTCACTGACAATTTTATAAGTCTGAAGTTCTGAATTCAGGCAATTTGGCCACATTTAGCACTACTTCAAAGGGTCCAGAACTGGGTGGACGCACTACAGATAGGGTTCAAGTTGTTGGAGCATGTTGTGTCCCTGCAGCTCAAAACAAGAGGCTAGCCAACTAGGGGTCCTTTAATCAAGCACCAAGCCAGTCCTTAAGCAGCAGGGTAGCCCTCTGAGGGTTCAAGGCAGGTTGTCAGCAGCAGGACAGTTCCCTGAAGTACAAAGCAGGCCTTTGGCAGCAGGACAGTCCTCTGAAGTGCAGGGCAGACCTTCTGAGTGTCCTCCACAGGTCCAGAAGTGAACTGAAAAGTGAGTCTGAGGGTTCTATTTGTATACCAGGTACCAGCTTTGAAGTGAAATACTGTTTTCTCCCACAGATAGTTCTGGAATTTCTTTCCTCACTACCCTGGTCCAAGGAGCTCTGAGTGGCAAAAGACTACTAAGAAGTCCTTTGTGTGTGTGCTCCTTTGAAATGTAAATTGGGCTTGCACAGTGCTGCCCCTCCCACCCTGTCAGGAGGCCACTATTTTCTCTTTGTGTCACTGTCTGGGACTAATGCACAAAGGCCAACTGCCATGCTAATCACAGTCATATGACCCATGACACACACCATAGGCACCAAATAGATTGGACAAGAAAATGCCAACTTTCTAAAAGTTGCATTTTCAGGACTGTGACTTAAAATCCAAATTACTCATAAAGAAAATTTTAATTTGCAATTCTTCCGACACTAAACATGATATTTATTCCTCTTCTTAAACAAAATATTTCACTTATTATATGTATTATGGTAACTCAATGTATCCTAAGGGAGAGGTGGGCCTCACAATAGTGAAAAAAGAATCTAAGAGTTTTTCACTTCCAGGACATATATAACATAAAAGTACACATCCAACTTTTTAAATACAATTATACTGCTCTATGGGCTGATTAAGACCTACCTTAGGAGTGACTTACATTAATTAAAAAGAGAGTCTTAGGCCTGGCAAGATGTTTATTTTGCCAGGTTGAACTGGCAGTTTAAAACTGCACACAGGTTGCAATGGAATCTGAGACATGTTTTAAAAGGCTATATAAGTGGGAAGCACAATAAGATATGCAGGCCATCTAGTAGCATTTAGTTTATTATCCTGACTAATATGTTGTACTACTTTACTAGAGACTTATAAGTAAATTGAATGTGACAATCAGGCATAGGCCTAATTTATTGTGTTTTAATGAGAGGGCATAAGCACTTTAGCACTGGTTCCAGTGGTAAAAGGCCTTAATTCCTAGAGCCAAAAAAACTGAATTTCGGCAAAAAGGAGGGAAGATGACAAAAAGCTTGGGAGAACCATACCCTTCGACTGACAGATCTAACAATTTTCCTTACCGTAAACACCACAAAGAGGTAACAGTGTACTCACTTACACCAGATTTATAGTTTGGCAGAGGGGTTTATTCCATCACAAACGTGACAGATCTCTCATCCACAGTATTATTATTCCATTATTTCCAATGGAATTTGTAGTACTGTGAATGGGATATCTGTCACATTTGTGACAGAGTAAACCAGCCACCAAACTCTAAATCTGGCTCTTAGTGCCCTCATATGGTGGCTACTGGCTAGTCGTGTTTCTGCATGCCACCTAGGAAAGTGTGCACAGATATATTCAGTTGCAGCAAACAGAGAAAAAAATATTACAGGGAACATTATCCATGAGACCAAGACATTTCAACAGTTTTCAAATGTTTCTTGGTATGCTAAATAGTGCACACTGAATTTCTTTCATGGTGGTCATGGAACTGTTTGTCATTGTCAGTGAATATAGGAGCTTGGAGTCCAAGAGTAGAGTTTGATGCTACTTTGCTTTGTGATATACTTATTAAACCGTGGCTCATTGTCACTTTCTGTGGTGAAAAAATAACCAAGAACATGGGCAGGCATTACTACTTCATAGTGACTTTTCCTCTCTATCCTCAGTCAACTTTCATGCCAACCTTTATTTCTTATAGCCTACTTTTGTCAAGTCTGTAGTGACCAGGGGCCTCACTACTATCATGGGAAAGGGATTTAGAGAGGTACGAATATTCCTTTTGTAGTATGCATTGAAACTACCACTATTTCAGAAGCAAGGTCCTCTTCTGCTGTAGAAGGTGCAGCCTGCTTTTGTTATGTGTCTGGTTTTGATTCTCCTACATCATCCATGATTGTGTGCAGCTCAATACAACCAGGATGGAGAAATTCTCACCCCAAAAAAAGATAATCATAGTTTATATCAAGCAATTTGTGTTTTCTTGCCCTCTCCATTAGGTGCACTTGGTATGCCAAAATGCAGTTTGTCAAACACAGTCAATACATATAACATATTGTTAATATGTTACAGAATTTTTGGCAGATGTATTTTATGTCAAAAATGCATCCCTTTTGTCCACCAATCATGAGCTAGTCAGGAACTTCAGGACATATGTTTAGCCTCATAAATCCATAAGAGCTCTAGGGAGGGTATCCATATGGGAAAGTAGATGAAAAGTGACACAGCAACTAGATGTTACTTCATGTAAAATACAAGAAAAAAGTACCAAATACTTGAGGAATAATCTCACATTCTCCCCATTCCTAAAGCTCATGACATGGACAAGAGAAACATTGCCATAATTTGAGGAGTATTGGTGTCTGTTGGAAAATGGGTTATTGGTAAGGTCAGGCATGTAACTACACTTAGCAATAGGCCACTAACCTCCACTTAGGTCCAGTTAGGTCTCAGTAAACTAAACCCAGCTCAACTCTTGGTAGCTTGGCAACGAGCGACAAGGCTTAACTTAGGAGACAGAGTGTAAAGCATTGAAATATCACAAATCAATAATTAAATAAAACACATGAAACAGTTTAAAAATCCACAACCAATTTATAAGAATAGATTATATTTTTATCTTTAAAATGACACAAACACAAATAAAATCGGATAAGGGGAACCAGAGATATGAATTTTTAAAGAATTATTGTTTTCCAGCGGCTAGAAATAAAAAGCGCCAATCTGGTCATCTGGTCGCACCTCGACCGGGGCAAAGTCAAAGTTTAAGGCTGACCGCAATGGAGCCCGGCTCGGCTACAGCCCACGGGAGGCCCCAGTCAAAAGTTTACCTTCAGACTTAGTTGTTTTTCTGAAGATTTTCTTCAGCGGAACGAACCTGCCAGTCCAATCCGACCTCCTGGACCTCTTCTTCAGATACGCATCACGGGAGCCCTCGGTGGAGATTTTTACCTTTGGACTTAAGCGTTTTTTCGAGGTGAAAATCCTTTGACCGGGGCAAACCTGGATCTTGATCCGACGTCCTTGGAGCCCTCCTCAGATACACTGGCTGGGAGGTCCCGGTCAACATTCTACATTCGGACTTAGTCTCTTTTTTTGAAATTGTCTTCACTGGGACGAACCTGCAAGTCAGGCCGGGTCGCGGTTGAGGCAAGCTGGCTAGAGTTGACGCGGCGGGTCGGTCCCTCAATCGAGCTTTTTTTCAAAAGTTCTCCAAACTTCTCCAAACTTCTGGATCTTCTCCCAGATGTTCCTTTAAGTTTTTTGGGGGTCCACAGCCCACCCCAATGTTCCAGAGGTTCTGAGATGATCCTTGGGGGGTGTGGACTACAACTCCCAGAATGCACCTGGCGCAAACTCCTTTTTGGCTACTGGACAGTGGTCAGTTGGATGGTTTCTTCAGGAGTTGGTGCAGGGGACTCTGGTTAGCAATTTTTCACCTGTAGAAAACAGGGAGTCCCTCCTTGAACCAGTTGAAGCCAGGCAAAGTCCTTCTTGTGGTGAAGCCCAAGTGTGCAGCTGGTGCAGACCTTCAGAGTGCAGGGTCCAGGTGCAGGCCAGGGGTCCAGCAGGGCAGTCCTTCTTCTCCTGTGGTTCTTCCTTGCTGGAATCTGATGGGGATCTGAGGTGTGGGAGGTTATCCTTGCTCCTGGGTGAAAAACAGGGGTACCTGGTTCTCCAATCAGGGGCAGGGTCCTTCCCCCTGTGATGAGCACTTCCTGGGAAGTGTGGCAAAAATCAATCCCAGGGAGCAACATTCGGCAAAAATCCATCATGGCTGAAAGGGATTTTTGGAGGTTACATCTGGCTGAGCCCACCCAGTGGTGTGACTAAAAATCCTGAACACTCCCCTCTCCTAATCTAATCAAGTGGCCACCTAATTGTCTGGGTTTGCAGGATGTGGGGGTGTTGCTGAGTTGCTCCAAATATCCGTCTCTGCCTTTGAAGACCAGTTTGGCAGCCTTCCCACCATCTGCTGAGGGGAGATCTCCTCCCACAGGCACATCTCTTTGTGTGAAGCCAGGCCACTTCACACCTCATCAAGGCAGCCTGGCCAGGCTGCCAGAAGCTGGCCAATCAGAGCACAGCAGCAAAAATACTGCAGGGCTGAAGTTGGCAACTTTTCAGGTAAAGTTTAAAACTCTTTACCTGAACAAGTTATATTAAATCCAACAACTGACAGTTCTGGGATTTATTATAACAATGAATCTGATACCAAACGCTTGGTATCTGTTACTTAAGGGGACTTTTAAAATTAAATTAAATACTCCCCATTCTAGCCTATGGAAGCCATTCACTACAATGAAGGAAAAATGAATTTGTCTGTTTTACCTCACAAGGGATTATAAAACTATTTTTCTAAGGTTCCTGCTTATAGTTACATGGCATCCAGCCCTAGGGGCACATAGGGCACACCTTGGGGGTGACTTATATGTAAAAATAAGGTAGTTTAAGACTTTGGAGCTACTTTTAATTCCAAAGTCATATTTGCATGTAACTTTAATTTAAAAGCAGCCAGCAAGGCAGGCCTGCCTTTAAAATGACACTGGCCACCTCAGCAATGCACCTATGGGGGCACTACCTATGCTGGGGTCCCTAAACCTCCAGGCCCGACCATATACTAGGGACTTATAGGTAGGTTAACTTTGCCAATTATAATTAGCCTAATTTGCATATCCACTTTACACAGAGCACTGGCCCTGGGACTGGTAAGCAGTACCCAGGGCACAGCCTAGAGTCAGTAACCACCAGTACCTGTCCAAAAAGTGTGGGGGTTACCAGGGCAAAAAGGAGGACTTTCCTACAGTGTCTATTCATGAACTTCACTTTGTAATACATTTAGTAGTACTATCATAGTACTACTCATATACAATACTCAATGCTTTAAAAAAACCAATGTGCAAAGACCTCTACCTCTATCTCACCTATCTCTTCCATATGAAGATCTCTGCCCCTGTTGTGGAGAGCTCTGCACTCGTAGGTTTCACTATTAGTAGTAAATGTGGGAGGACCCTAGTTGAGTGGGTGGAATGCAGAAATACCTATTACTGAATGGAGGGGATTATGGAGAATTAAGGTGGGATTTAGGGTGCATTAGAGAGGGATTAAGGAGGGCATGAAAATGCAAACACCCACTCACAAAGAGAAAGTTAATTGATATTCACAAACTGAACTTCCTAAGGTGCTATTGAAAAACATCCCCAGAAAAGTTGTAAAGGTACTCCAGCCAATCCTAGAAGAAGGCCCAGCACTACTCACTGCAACACACTCCCATAGACAGAATTCAAGGCAGAGGTTTAAAACAAAACTCCATAGGAAATAATGTTAAATAAAATAAATGATTTTAAATTAAAGACATATGAATATATTGAATATTTATAACACATATAAATTAAATTAATTAAAGGTAATGACAGCTGTTTCAGGATGATTTACATTTTTAAATTGCTTTGACATATTTGAATTTTTTTAAGTTTAACTTTATTATTTTTCCCTATACTTTACCATAGTGAGATGTCAGCCCCGGTGAAAGAGAACTCCATCTAAATGCAAAAAATGACTAGTATCTCTTTATACTTTAAATTCTGCTCTAGGATCTAGTCCCTGTTTTGAGTGGACAGAGTCAAATAAATCTGCACCTAGTAGCAAATGAACACTCTGAAATGGTGAATAGCAAAATGTGCAAATTTATTATAGGTGCACTAACAAGTTAATACATAAGTAAATGTAGAAATGCACAGTTCCCTTTGAAAATACACCCGCATATGAGCCTAGTCTGAAACACCTATCAGCTCATCCACACTAATAAGTGATGAGTTATTTTTGTCAATACCCTGGGAAAGTGTCAACCCATTTAAAGGTTATAGTATGCATTCCCACACACCTTCTCATTACTCCTTAAAGATTAATTCCCATACATACACTAACACTTGTGTGTTTCACGTTTCTCTACATTAATTACACATATTTCAATAGATTCTCTTTTAATTATTCACGTCATGATGAGAACTCACAGTTTGGTTCCCTAGGGCTGAAACAAAGAAGTTGACTTATGTGTAGTGTATTATCATTATTATAGTCCTATAGCCCGCTATAGCATACTATACCAGCCATTAAAGGCCCACTCCAGCGTTAAAGGCAGGAGCTGGAGGCTGGTATAGCCCTGCTACAGAGGGCTACAAGACTATTGGAACATCCTGCCACTAGAGCGCAAATGTTATTATAAATAAAGCAACGGCCTCACAGAGCCCGAGGGGACAAAAATTACCTCTGGCTCCTTGAGGGTGGTATTCACAGCAAAAGCTCTGACCAACATTAGAATGCTGGAGCTCTGGGCTTCTACCAGCCAGTATGTGCCCGGAGCACTCCATTGTTTTCAATGGAGCTACCAATATTCCAATGTTCTAATATAGCCTTAGAACCCGCCGTAGCGGGCTCTACTGGCTATTAAAGGCCCGCTCACGCGTTAAATGCCTGAGCCGAAGGCCAGGGCATTTCACAAGGGAAAGGTCCTTTAATAGCCGGTAGAGCCCGCTACGGAGGGTTCTAAGGCTATTAGAACATTCTGCCACTCAGGGCAGAATGTTCTATTAAATAAAACAAATTGCTCACGGAGCCCGAGGGGATTAAAATCCCCTCGGGCTCCGTGAGGCTTTGTTCACAGCTGTTGCTGTGAACAAAGGGAACATTGGAATGTTGGCGCTGCGGGCTTTTACCGGCCAGTAAAAGCCCGCAGCACTCCATTGTTTTCAATGGAGCTGCCAACGTTCCAATGTTCTAATAATGATTGGTCTTTCCACTTGATAAATTATCAAACGAACACTTTGTTTTATTGTCACATGCCTTTTTATATTATGCTACCAACTTTATTTTTACTACACTTTGAACCAAAAATTCACCTGAAATGTTCAGATGCACTGGATAATATGGTTGTGAATGTGTCAATCTGTCTTCAGAATTCCTTTATTAGTCTTGACATTACATAGGCTTATTTTTTAATTTTTTTCAAACACCAGACTCCTAGTATTTGCTTCCATGTATACACATTTCATTTTTTTTTAATATTGAAATTTAATTTGGGGAAGTTATTGAATTTATTGGGTATTGTGTGGGTAACATTTTTACTCACAAAATATACTACTAATTGTTACAAATTGGGTTTTTGGTTCACAGAGATATGCATCCTATCGAAGCAGGAACTACAGTCCTAGTCAGATTGAGTCAAGCACACGTTAACATGTGCTCACCCCCTGGTAGCTTGGCCCAGAGCAGTCAGGCTTAACTCTAGAGGGAATGTGTAACGTATGTGTGCAACACTTCAAACAGTAAAACAGTAGAAACACCCCTTAAAAAGACACCACACCTGTTTAGAACATTAGAGCTTAATTTTATGGGTAACTCAAAACCAAAATGAACAGAAATCCAATAAGTAGAAGTCGTGAGATACATTTTTAAAGTATAAATTGCAATATAATTAAGAATAATAAGAATAACTTGCAATATAGTGGTTAAAAGCTATAAGTGCCAACTGGGGCTATCTTGGTATACTAGTCCAGATAAAATCCAAAATTTCAGGCCGACCTTGATGGAGCTTGGGTCAGATACAGCACCAGAAAGTCCTCCTGAAGTTTTACCTTCTTAAAGTTGAGCCAGGAGTCATGTTAGTGCGGAAGAAGCTTGCCGGGAATAATGAGAGCATCACTAGTGGTGGTCCGTGGGTGTGAAGAGTCAACCGGGAGTTGCGGATGGATGGATTGGAGCTTCACAGTTGGGAGTGGCAATGCTTGCTGTGAGAAGAGGCAAACTTGTGGTCACTCGCACTGATTCTTCATGCAAGTGCCATTGTTCCTGTATAAGCAGGACTGTTCATGCTCAGAAAGAGCCTGAAAGCTTCATTTTAGGAACCACAAAACAACTTTTAAGGGTCCAGGATCTAGTAAACACCCCTTAGGGATCAGGAGCTTGGTGAAGTTAGGAACAGAAGCTATGGGAATCCTGGCATGCCCCTGAGGCTCAGATTAGGAGGCCAGCAGACTAGCCTTTTGAGTCACTCTGGGGTTCTGGGTTTAGGATGGAGGGTTGCAGACCCAGTTCTCCCTCTCAGGCAAGAGGGTAGCATACATCATGTGAGCTCAGCAAAGCAGGAGTCCAGCATAGTAGCAGCTTAGCAGAGTGGCAGACCTTGCAGCAGCACAGCAGTCTTTATACTTTGATGCCCTGGTTCTGGAAGGTGGAAAAAAGCTTCTAGACAATGGCTTTCAAGTGCAGGGAATCCCCTTCCTCCCCTGGCACCAGGTTGGCTGGAGTTACAATACAGGGTTGTTAGACTTATTGTGTGTGTACAGGGCACAATACATTCAGATGTAAGTTGGGCTGTGCTTACCTCTGTCCCTCATCAAGCCAGGTAATATCCCATCAGGGCCTATCCAGTTACACTTAAGCATTGTGTATGGATGTCTTGTGGGAATGTACAAGCCCAGCTATCAGCCCACCCAACCCCAGGCTGCAGGTACACAGAGCTAACTGCAGAATAGAGGCAACTTTCTAAAAGTGGCATTTTCAAAATTGTAACAATAAATCTGACTTTACCATTAAAGATGATTTATCATTACAATTCCATAGTTACTAAACATCACAGGTCTAATCCTTCCCAATCAGGAATTACAGTTTATTAAATGTAATTACAAACCCACAATATACACCTAAGAGAGGGGTTGGTCTTACTATAGTGAAAAACAAATTATAGAGTTTTTCACCACCAGGACATGTAAACCTTAAAAGTATATGTCCTGTATTTTAATTACATAACACCCTGCCCTATGAGCTACATAGAGCCTATACGATGTATATGTAATAAAAGGGGTGTTTGAGGCCTGTCAAGAGGGTTTAAGTGTAGCACTGCCTTCAGGCTGCAATGGCAGGCTTGAGACATGTTAAGAGTGCTACTTAAGTGGGTGGCACAATCAGTGCTGCGGGTTCACCAGTGCCATTTAATTTAAAGGCTGCAGGCTCATGTAGTGCACTTTACAAGGGACTTAAAAGTAAGTTCAGTATGCCAATTGTGGATAAGCCAGTGTTACCATGTTTTAAGCAGAGACCACCTGCACTCTAGCACTGGTTAGCAGTGTTGAAGTGCTCAGAGTTCTAAGACCATCAAAAACAAATTCAGCAAAATGTGGAGGGAAAAGGCAAAAAACATTTGGGGATGACCCTGCAGAGGGGGCCAGGTCCAGCACTATTTATGTTAATAATTATGTTAATTTTAAATTTGTGTGAAATATGGCCATGGGTCAGTGGAAACGTGGGAGGTGCAGACTGCTGGGGAACATTCCTCAGACTCCAGGAATAAACCGTTGGAGAGGGCCATGGCCAGCTTCCACAATGTGCAAAGATGGCTAAAACTGGCAGAAACCATGGGACACTTTAACTGCAGTTTCCAAATCTTTAAAGGAGAGCTGATCATTGGTAAGCCTATTCTTTGGTAAGAAAGTTGTATCTAATCTATACAGAACATTGAAAGCAGACAAGATGAAAACACTTTTCAAAATCAGAGCTCATTAGGAAGGAAACAGTGAGAAGCCCAAAATATGTAATGTAATGCAATGAAAGGTGGGTTTGTAGAGCGCTGTTTGTCACCCATGAGAGTTTAAAGGCACTGAGTAGGTGATTGTAGGTGTGTGGTGAGGCTGGGACTGAATACCGGCAGACTCGGTGGTCCAGCAAGGTTACTGGGTAAAAAGTCAGGTCTTGAGCATCCAGAAGTGAGGTTGAGGCGCTGATGTGTTCTGAGAGGCTGTCCAAGGATTTGGCGAGTTGGTAGGAGAACGATTGACTTGTTCTCCTTCTGTCTATGTGCGAGTAAGAGTGATGTTGAGTGAAGTTGTCTGGTGGATGGGTGGAAGTGAAACCGGTGAAATAAGGTATGGCGGTCTGTGTTTAGTAGTGACTTAAATGAGCGTGTGAGAAGTTTTAACTGGCAGCGCTTATGGATGGGGAGCCAATGGAACTCTCTGAGGAGTAGAGATGTGTTGGTTGAGTGTGGGAGGTCAAGATGATTTGGATGGTTGGAAGTCTGTGAAGGAGATAGGTTGGGATGCCGGCATAAACTCCATTGTCATAGTCCAATCTACTTGTGATTCGGACCTGCATGATGGTACTTCTGGTGTCCATTTGGAGTCATTTGAAAATGTTATGTAACATGCAGTGGATGTAGAAGCATGAGGAGATAACAGCATTGTCCTGGGACTGCATTGTGAGGTTGCTGTCCAAAATGAGTCCCAGGTTCCCAGCAAGGTCAGTTAGGGTTGGTGTGGGTCCAAGATTGGCAGGCCACCAGATGGAGTTCCAAGATGAGCTCTTATTCTGGAAGATTAACACTTTAGTTTTGCCAGTGTTGAGCTGGAGTCTGTTTTCTTTCATCCAATTGGCCACGCTGGTCATGAATTGTTGGAAGTAGGTCTTGGTGGTGGTGATGTCATCTGAGAGGGAAGAAAAGAGCTGGGTGTGGTTGACGTAAAGGATTATGTTGATTCCATGGGATATAATGATGTTTGCCAAAGGAATCATGTATATGTTGAAAAGTGTAGGTCTGAGTGATAATTTCTGTAGGACTCCGCAGAGGAGTTCTTTGGATGTTGATGCAAATGGCGAAAGCCTGACTCATATTCTTCTGGAGAGGAAGGAAGCTATCCATTTAAGTCTTGATCTTTGCATTTGTGTTGTATGTCTTCTGGTGATGATTGTGTGGTGAAAGATTCTGTCATAAGCAGTGAAGAGGTCGAGGAGGATGAGGGTGGTGGTCTGTCCATGATCGAGGATAATGTGCTTTTTGTCTGTGAGCTGAGGGCTGTTTTGGTATTGTGGTTGTTTCTGAATCCTGATTACGAGTCATACAGGAGTTTGTGGATTTCTAAGTGGTCCAAACGTTGTCTGTTGACAGTCTTCTCCATGACTTTGTCTGGAAAGGCAAGCAGCGAGCTGGATCAGTAGTTGCTGAGCACTTCAAGGACGGTTGAGGGTTTTTTGAGGAAGGCAGTTATTTCAGCCTTATTCCAGTTATCATGGAATGTGAATGTTTTGAGGGATGTGTTGATGATGGAAGATTGTGGCACTTCCCAGGTTATAGCTGTGCCAGAGGCAGGGGTCTGTGGGAGCCCTTGAGTGGACTTCATTATTGCTACAGTATTCTTGATGGATAGAGGGTTCCATGCTGTTAGTTGGTGACTCGGGTTTGAAGTTGCTGTAGAGCTTGGTGATTTTTTCATGGAAGAAATCAGTAAGGTTGTTGCACAGTTCTTGTGTATGGATGATGGTTTGGTTGGTGACTGTTAAACTGATGAATTCCTTGATGATGGTGAAAAGTACCTTACTATCATTAGAGCTAGATTTGATTATCAGGGTAAGAATCTTTTTCTTGGTCTTTTTTACTTGATGGTGATTCTATCCAACTGTGGTCTTGTGGGTGTTTCTTGTGGTGGTTAGCTTGGTGGTTCCTATTTGTTTTCAAGTTGTTTGTTCTCTCAGGCCAGCATTGTACCACCTAGCTTGATTGTTGGATCTTTTGGGTTTGATGTTTTTCAGGGGTGCCAGGGTATTGGCTCAAGTGGTGATCTGAGTTGATGAGATCGCTCGTGGGGGCTGGATGCTGGGACGGCATTGAGCCATTCTGTTTTTGTAACTTTCTTCCAGCACTGGCTTGGGATGTTGCTAGACTCCTTAGAGTTGCTTGGTGGTTCTGTTATGTGAACATAGAAAATGGAGTGGTCTTTCCATGTGAGTGGAGTGATATGGTTGGCTTTAACCTTGTTGCTGGAGGAGAAGATGGGGGTGTGGCTAGTGAGGTGGGTAGTGCCTTGTATGAGCTGAATGAGGTAGATGCTCTGTGGACTTGCAAGAAACTCTTTGGAGTTGGAGCCTGTGGGGTCCTCATGATGAAAGTTGAGATCACCTAGCAGTGTGAAGATTTTGATGCCCATGGTAAGGAGAGCGATGAGGTTGCCGAAGTGGGTGGTGTGCCCTGGGTACCAGTAGGAAGGGTTCCTTTGATAGTGGTTTTACTGCTAGTATACTGCTAGTCTTAAGCTTCAGGTGCATGTGTCCCATAAAAGTGCTTCTGGGTAAGTGTGGCGGTACACTTGATGGTGTCTCTGTGGATGATGGCAAGACATCCTTCTGGTTTATGAAGTCAGTCCTGGTGTAGGGCTTTGTCTCCAGTACTGATGGCACTGGCATGTCCAGCACCAATGTGAGCTTGAGTTAGGTTTTTGTGAGGAAGAAGAGGTCCTGTGCATTACAGTCGATGGACTCCCAAAATAGATAGTACAGGGTCATGAGTATGCCTCAATTAAAAAAAGTTTTCTAGCAATGCAATATGTAAACTGGTTCAATGTCTGATGCAAAACACAATTGCTACCTCAAAGCTGAAGAGAATAAATCCAGACTGAGCTCAGCATGTCCAAGGAGTGGGGAAACAGTTTTGATCCACTTCATAGGGGAATGTGAAATAACAAAATAATGGAAAGAATTAGCAAACAATATGCACTCAATGGCAGGAGTCCTTCTGGCTTTCTCAATTAAATATGCTTCACTATGACTCCTCAAACCAAAAGGAGAAAAATTCAATGTTAATTTGCAATGCTTAGTTTGATAACTGCTAAGAAACAGGAGGCATATTTATAAGCCCCTAGCACCACCTTATGCCACATTATTATCATTTTATTTTTACACTAATGTGGCCCAACGAGGCCAAAAGCATTGCACCACTTTGTAGCCCTTTGCACTACAATATGCCTGCAACAGGCATAATGTATGCAAATGGGCGTTCCCCCCCCTAGGGGGGCCAAAAAATGGTGCGAGGACATCTAACACATTTCCTTGCATCATTTTTTATGGCACTTTTGACACCTGCTCTGAGCTGGCATCAAAATGGGGCTTTAATTATTTATAATGGGCTCCTATGTACTCTGCAAGAGTAGCGCCAATATTTTGGTGCATCTCCTGCAGAGTACTTCAATAGCTTGAAAAATGACGCTATTGGCCCTTACCTTGCACCATGGTGTGCCGTATTTGAAATACGGCACACAAGTGGTGGTGGTAAAGGGCACAAGAAAAGTGGTGCTGAACAGTGCAGCACCACTTTTATTAAATATGCCCCTAAATAGGCGTCTCTGTGTGTATATATATATATATATATATATATATATATATATATATATATAGCAAAACAAAAATGCTTTTCCTATGGAAATTAGGTCCTTACTAATTACCTATTGGCAATCGCAGGTTACAGGGACCTTATAGTTAGTGTTAGACCTGGCATCCTTGGTGTGGTCTCCCCTGTCTTTTTTTCCTCTGCTTCCCATATTTTGACTGTGTGCTGGGCTCTATTTTTGCTGTTTTTGATACTCTCTGCACTTTACCACTGCTGACCACGGAAAAAAATTGCAAGTGCTCCTGTGTAAATTATATGTGTAATTGGCTTATCCCTGATTGACATAACTGATTTACAAGTAAGTCCTTAGTGAAGTGTACTAGAGGTGCCCAGGGCCTGTAAATCAAATACTACTAGTGGGCCTGCAGCACTGGTTGTGCCACTCTGGAGCAACCCTGTAAACATGTATCAGACCTGCCACTGCAGTATCTTTATGTGCAGTCTTGCACTTCCAATTTGACCTGGCAAGTGTACCCACTTGCCAGCCCCAATCCTTCTCTTTTTATACATATAAGACAACCCTAAGATAGGCCCTTGGTAGCCCGATGGGCAGGGTGCAGTATATTTCAAAAGTGGGGCATGTACTGACATGTTTTACATGTCCTAACAGTGAAATACTGCCAAATTCATTTTTCACTGTTGCCAGGCCTATCGCTGCCATAGCTTAACATAAGGGCTGCCTTTAAATAATGTTTAAGAGTAGTTTCCTTTTGAGAACAGATAGAGATTTGGAGTTTGGGGTCTCTGAATTTACAATTTAAAAAATACATCTTTTGGTAAAGCTGTTCTTTAAATTGCCTGTTTAAACATGCCACTTTTAGACAGCTCTGTGACTCTTCCTGCTTGTGTATTCCCTGTATGGGTCAGTCTGACAGTTTGGCTGTTTGTGAATCTCCTCTCAACAGTGACACAAATTAGCTGGGATGTTGCCTGCATATCCTGATGAGCCATATGGGCTAGAATGGAGGGAGGAGTGATCACTTGCACCTGAATAGGCTGTGCCTGCCCTCACACAATGGTGTCTCCAAACCCCTATTGTGAGTCTGGAGCCAGGCCTGGACAGGATCCTGTAAACAACAGAGACTTTTCTTTGAATTTGAGCAATTTCAAAGGCAGACAGGGGTAGAAACCCCAGATTTTTAGATCACTTCTGGAACCAAGAGGAGCCTCTGCCAAGGAGAAGAGCTGGAGGAGGAGTACTGCCCCCTTTGCCTATGACTGTGATTTGTTGGGTTGGCCTACAGTTGCTGCTTCTGCCAGAAAGACTGGACTTTGTGGTATATTCCTGGTTGTGAAGAATCTCCAAGGGCTTGAACTGAGCTTGCCTCCTGTTTTGAAGTATAAGGGCCATCAAAGACTTCCTTTACCAGCACGTCGACTCCCTGCTGAGGCTCTTGCCCTGCCAAGTGGTGCCCTATCCAGTCCCCGGGCCCTTGAGAGGTGGAGTTGGCAGAACAAGGACTAAAGTTCATGCACAGAACACCATGGGGGGAAAATTTCAACGCACCACCTGCAACGCGGCTGAAAAACGATGCGCCACCTGCTTCGCAGCTAAAATCGATGCTCCACCTTTATTGCAGCTGGGAGACCGATGCATCGTGGCTGAAGAAACAACGCACCACCTCTTGCAGTTGCTAATAATGATGCAAACCCAATGCAGCTCGGTTTTCCAACACTGTGCAGCCGGATTTCCCCCACATCATCGCTGGGCATCAAAGTGATCGTGGACCTGTGCGGATCTGAGGTGACTTGCCTGGAAATTGACACATCACTCTCTTGCAGGGTAGAAAAACAACACATTGCCCACCCAACTGGAGAAGATATGACACACAGCACACTTGTGAGTAAGGAAGTGACGCATTGCTGACTTTGGCGATGCACACTCGGCCGTGCTATTTTTTTTTTTTTCATGGAAACCTGTTATACTTTGTGTAAAATCAACGTTTCCATTGTTTTCTATGGAGTAAGACTCTTTTTACTTCATAAGTTAACTTGTGTATGTTGGATTTTTATCATTTTGGTCCTGTTTGATTTAAATAAATAGTACCTATTTTTCTAAAATGATGTGGTGGCCATTTTGTAGTGTTTCACTATATTACTGTGTGTTCTGGTATAAATACTTTACACATTGCCTTTGATATAAGCCTGACTCCTTGTGCCAAGCTACCAAGGGGGCTGAGCCGGAATTATTCAAGTGTGTATCTCCATTGCCCTGACTAGAGTGAGGGTCCCTGCTTGGACAGGGTGCACAGTGACTGCCAACCAGAGACCCCATTTCTAGCAGTTAGGAAGTAGAATAAAAAAGAACCATAGAAATTCACAGACAAATCCCCAAAGATTACAGGGTCATTATAGTTAGGTCACCTCAGCTAACTATAGTTTACATCCTCGCAATGCACTGCTTATGACCTCACATATTACATCACTCGTGACATGGTCAGTGACATCACGGGTGACATTACTGATGACATCTCAAATGACATCACTGATAACATCATTGATGATGAGTGGGTGTGTGAATGACTGAGTGGGTCTGTGAGTGAGTGCGTGTGTCTCTGAGTGGGTCTCTGAGTGAGTGCATGAGTCTCTGAGTGGGTGTCTGAGAGGGTGCATCAGTGTCTAAGTGGGTCTATGAGTAGGTACATGAGTGTCTAAGTGGGCTTATGAGTGGGTGCACGAGTGTCTGAGTGAGTGTCTGAGTGCATCTGTCAGTGGGTGTGAGAGTATCTGTGTGGGTGTGTCAGTAGCTGTGTGAGAGCTTTGGCCACATAGGAACCTCACCTGCCCTTTTATCCAACAAGAGTCTAACACTTTTGCAGAAAATATCTACCCCTGTCGTGTTCTTTCTGCCTTCTTGGGCAAGTGTCCAGTACGTATCCGACACTACAGCTGTGTAATTGAGCACAAGGAAATGTCATCAGTGACCTTGTGTGCGTTTTGGCAATATGAATGTTCCTGGTGCATCTTTACCAGAAATATGTTATAACATTAATCCTTCTATAGAAAATACAACAAGACTACAAAGACATAAATCTCCACCAAACAAGGGTACTACCTCTTCACTATAAGAAGTAACTGTTTCTTTATTTGGTGGAGATGTTCTCATATCTCTTGGTGTCAAGAACTCCTCACCAAAATTGGTGGGTAATGCACTTGGGAGGTCATCTTGACAAGAGTCAGGAAGACCTTTAAATACTACTAAGGTGGGTGGGGCCAAACAGGAGAACCATGGACTTTGCTCTCACCAGGACAGGACAACAAACTAGCCCACTAGTCACAGTCACATACTCCATGCTCCAATAGATAAATGATACAATCACCTCTACAAATTATTTCTGATAATTTTTCAATATGCTATCACAGAGGAAACACACTTGATTTGCCTTTGTCAAGCAGAAGAGTTAGGATTGTTTGTCCTTTACAGAAGTGGAACTTCGGTGGGGACACCTGCTATGTTTACATTTGTAAGTGCTTCCTGTTGAGGATTAATTTCTTATAAATGACCATCATTGCCAGAACAGGACCAGGGACCCGATTCCCCGGGGTCAGCCCACAATGTGATGGGGAAGTGGGCCTTGTGGTCCCCTTCCCTGGGCCTATCTTGCACCCATGGGCCCTGGCCTTCATTGAATAGGGGAGTGCAGCTATGTGGCCTTCCTACACTGAACATTTTGGCCCCAGGGACCCCCAACCCAGGGCCTGGCCATGTCACCTGGGTGCAGTGGTGGGGGGTGACGGATCATGTATAGCTCCAGGAGGAGGGTCACACAACCCCACCCTTGTTTTTGGAAAGGCCACCACCCAAGGGAGGTGATGGTCCCTGGGGCCCCCTCCTTTTAAAAAAAAAAGAAAGACTCAGGGAGGTTGTGGTCCCCAGGACACAGAGGGGGTCCACATGGCTCCCTCAATACATATTTAACTTAGCCCCGAGGTGGAGGTTGTCATTGTGGCTCGGGGAGTTCTGTGCAGTCCCCCTAGTTAATTTATTTCCAACCCTGGGGAGTGGTGGTCCCCAGGCTCAAAGGGTCAGTGCAGCCCGCCTAACCATTTTATTTGGAGTGCAGGGGAAGTGGTCATTTCCAGGCCTGGAGGGGTCCATGTGACACCTGCTCACTATTAAAATTAACCCCAGGGAGGTGGTGGTTGCTGGAGCCTTTTAAAGCCCTTGGAGGGGGCCCCCTGTGTGCCCCCTCCATTTTTTATTAAAACCCAGGACCTGGCCCACCTGGTAGCTACAATTAAAACAAGCACGGAAGCATCCACTTTTTGTTTGTCACCAATTTGCAGCAAGTTGCCCTACCAGGACCCCTCTACGACCCCAAGAACAAGGCTTGGGGGTTAAGTTATTGTTACCCTCCTCCTTTTTGTAAGTTACAAGTAGCATCTTTACATCTGTACTTGGGCAGAATCTCTGCATTTGGGGAGTAATCTCTGCCCCTAGTGCAGAGATTCCACTCCACACCCGGAGTGTAATCTCCACACGAAAAGAGAGTACTCACCTGGAGTCGATTCTCCACACTCTGGGCGGATGTCCCCCCGAGTGCAGAGATTCCGCTTGAGTGCAGAAATAAATATACTACCTGTAACTTACCTTTGTGAATAAAAAAAAGTCATAAATTTAGACTTTTGCTTAAACTTAGACCAAAAGTCTAAGTTTGCCTTTGTGAATCAGGCCCCAAGTCCGTTTTTCGCAGGCAGAAGCTTGAAAATGCTTCTGCCCACTGGAAGCTGACTTGAAATGTCAAGGAAACAGATTTAAACATTGTCCTGTCTGGAGGTAGCAGCATTTTTAGCTACTGCCAGAGAGTGGAGAGAAATGCTGGCTCCCACTGGATGGGGTTATTCGGCTGGGGTTGTGGGGACCTTGAGGCTCCCCTTGACCTCAAACATTACTGAGCCATATGGGTGAGATCGGTGGGGTGGAATTAGTCAAGGGATGTTGGCTGCGTGCCTCATTTCCCCTTTAAAAGTACAGCTGGACACTGGGAGATGTGTCACAGTTCCGGGCAGTTCTGTCTGGGCTCTGGGCGGGGCACCCCTTGAAGTCACAGAATATCTCCCTATAGAGGTAGTATTCCAAAGCAGAAGAGCAGCTAAAGGCATTAACTGGGAATGAACAGCTATAGTAAGGCACATAAAATGGAGAGTGAAGGTAGAGCAACCTTAGTGTGAACAAACAGGGAACGGATGAATAATGGACAACTACACTGGGGTACCACTAAGGTCATACATAGGTAAGGCTCAGAACTTCCCTCAGCAACAGGGAACGTCAATGCCTCTGTGGAGATTACGCTTACAGATAGTCACCCCAGAAAGCCTGCTAGAAAAGAGGCAGCAGAAGTGATTCTGTCTCTGGACCCTTAGGGCACAAACAAGGATTGTACTTTCATACACGAGACAAGCCCTGGTAGGTCCAGCTGGAGACACAGTGGCAATTCCTGGAATACAGAAATAGCAAACTGTCACAGTTAGGCACTTAAGACTACATCCAACACTAGACAAAGGATGAGGCAGGAATTGCCTCCTGGAAACCAGGAGCCAACCCCAGTACAAAGGAAAACACTTACACACAGGTGAGGTACACTTACCAGACACAATAACCCAAGAAGAAACAGAAACAGAAGGAACAAACTAGGAGGCAAAGCAGGAACAGGCCTGGAGAACATGTAACAGGCTCAGGCTGAAGCAAAGCACAAATAGTACTGGAAAACAGGGAGCAGGCTCTGGCTGAAGCAAGCAGGAACAGGTCTGGGAAACAGAGAGAAGGCTCTGACTGAAGCAAGCAGAAACAAGATTGGGAAACAGACAGCAGGCTCTGACTGAAGCAAGCAGGAACAGGACTGGGAAACAGAGAGCAGGCTCTGGCTGAAGCAAGCAGGAACAGAACTGGGAAACAGAGGGCAGGCTCTGACTGAAATGAGCAGGAACAGGACTTAAAAACAGGGAGCAGGTTCTGGCAGAAGCGAACATGACTGGGAAACAGAGAGTAGGCTCTGACTGAAGCAAGCAAGAACAGAACTAGAACACAAGCCAACAAGAGGTCCGGTACACAGAGGAAAGAAACTTCAATGCATGATGAGGAGCTTCAGGAAATGGCAGCTTTTAAGCAGTTCCAGGCAGCAGCAAGCCCAGGGTGGAGTCAAATGGCTGGGTGGCACATGTTCCAGTCTCTCATAAGTCCTGGAGGAGAGAATACAGTACAAAGGAACAGCAGGACAATTCCCATAGCAAACAATGGACAGCAGATTCCAGGTCTTACTAACTACCAGGCAGTGCATTATGGGGTTTGAAGTCCATGGAAGCAAATGTAGGTCTTCAATAGCATATCATATCAAAAAGGGAAGCAAACAGGTGTCATACGGGGACTGTAGATGAGTGTTAATGGTGATTCTTAGGCTGCAGATAGTCCGTTTACAGCCCCCCCCAGAGATGGGACAACCGAGTTGTAACAGTATATCCCCTTCCCTCCCACCATCCGACTCAAAAAGAGAAGGCATTCCATTGGCTGAAGAAAATTTAAGAGGAAAAGGCACAGCAAGAAAATCCAACATACATTTTGGCTGAAAAGTTTACTGTTCTGTCATAGGTGAATCATCCAATGAGAAAAGCTTGTATAAATACCCATATGGGCTCTGATGTCTTTCCTCTTGATTGTTCAATTGACATGGGAGGAGTGCATGGAGTTGGTTTCTGGTGAAGTGGATTGAGTAGCAAGGAGATCTGAAATGGCATTAAGGGCAGTGTTTGCATTGCTTGTGGTCTGAAGCTTGTAGAAAGAATTTAAGAAACATTGTTAACTGGTGTTCTCAAGGTAAACATGAAAAAGTCAGATTTGTCTTCAGTTTTGGATGTCTTCAGAGTATCCATGACAGGATCAACAGGTATTTTTAAGTCTCTAAAAACTGGATTAACAGCTGAAAATGTAGATGTCCCACAAGCTAACTCTTTAGGGTGAAATCAGGCAAGACTAACATTTCTGCATTGCAAGTACTCTGTAGTGTGTTCATGGTATCAGTAATGGTTTATTTGTAAAACATTTCTACTATAGGTAACTGATCTGCACCTCGGTTAACATGGAAAAGTTGTTCTTTAGGAATAAATTGGACAGAAATCCCTTCAGAAGGCACTTTTGCATTGTTATCTGGATTTTTAGCTCTAGCCTTCAAAGTGATGATGGTTTCTTGCAATAAAACACTCAGTAGAATACTTATCATCAGATCTTCAAATACAAGATTTGAATTCAAGTCTTTAGTCTTGGTGGGAGACATAACATTCTTCAGTACTTTTGCTTCTGTTTCAGATTGCTGGTTTTTAGGAGTCTTTAATTACAGGGACACAGCAGGTGGCATTGATGTGGCTGGTTTTACATCAGAATCAGACACCAGTAGGTCAAAGAGCTGTTTTTCACTAACCCTGGAGCTTGAGACAGGAAACAGTGCAAGTGGGTAGTAAGTCAGGGTCAGTGGTTGAAGCTGCAACAATGTCCAGTTATAGGAGAAGGCTATCATTCCTTACTGGATGCTATTCAGCCTCAGGTTGCTAGCTTTCATCTGAAACCTCCATGGTTTGCCTTGGCACTGAAGGACACGTTAGACTCTCAGAGAAGTCCATCATGATCTTAGTAACTGCAGGTGTTTCTTCATTGTCAGAAAAATCCATTAACTCATTTGGAAAAGGAACTGTCCTTTCATTGTCAAAAAATGCCATAATATTGTTTGGAAGGCCATGAGTATCCCCGTCTTCTGAAAATTCTGATGTGTGCGTCATTTGAACAGCACTATCTGCAGATTTCTTCACTACAGGGCATGAACTACTGTTATCACTAGATTCAAAATCTTCAACACTGGTGCACAACTTGATCTTTAGCTCCAGGAAATTCATGTTTTGCTCTCTTACTGTGCAGGTATTTGAGTCTGTATCAGAACTCTCTTCTTCTCTTGACTTTATGTGTTCTCGCAAAGGGACTGAGAAGCTTCTTTCTGATGACTCTGATTCATCCTTTGAATCAATAGGTGTCTCATCTCCCAGGGATGTCAGCGAGTCATTCAACTGTGCAGGGGTATTTTCTGAAGTACTACTAGCTGTGAGAGAGTCTGAAGAAGATGCTGATATATTCGAAAATGGAGCTGTCTTTTGACCGTAATTAATAGAAGGGACAATCTAATCTATTGTAGTCTTTGGAGAGGCACATGAAGAATTCATTTTTTTACGCAAAAGTGGTGCAAACTTGCAAAATACAATTGTATTTTGTAAGTTTGTGCCATTTTTGCATCAAAAAGCGGCGCAAAGGCAGCACTAAAAAAGTTTAAATATGGGCCAATTTTCATGGAGCCAATGCTGGCGATCATTTTCTTTTTTCAAGTTTTCAAATTGCTTTGCAGTAGTTTCCATCAGCTTCTTTGTTGGTGCTTCTAAGCTACAGATAAACAGCCTGTCTGGATCTGGCAACAGTGAAATATGTGTAGATGAAAGGAGTCCATGTGCAAGATTCCTTGAGTATGTCATAACATATTCATCATAAAAGTCTGATATCTGCCTTTTAATCTGCCAAAAATGTTCCTTTAGTGTGTGTATTTCTGTATTGTTTTCAAACCCACACAAGATAGAAAAGGGCTTAGCAGAGTTTTTAGGGATTGAGACTGCTGTACTATCATCCAGTTTGGGACGAGCGCAAGCCATTTGAGTTGAGCCAAGGAATCCCACAGTCTTTAATGATCCCTTAGATACAGGATCTATCCTGCTGACTTGAAAACTCTGCAGGACTGGTAGGTTTTTATGAGTCAGCACTGCACTTTGAATTCTGAAGAACGGACCTAGATGGTCTAAAGCATGCATTAGGAAAAAAGGGAGTCCCTAGGGTGGATTCTTGTACAGTGTTGGTATTCATTGTTAAAGCAGAGTCCTGGAAGTGAACTTGGGATGCCCTAGCATGAGGAAAGGAATTGGCCGTTTTTTCTTGAGAGTGAGTGTCCTGTGCAGAAGTAGCAAAACCACTTCCAGTGTTATGAACATTCTTCTTGGCTTTAGCTAATAGATACTGTAGAAACTCATTATGTCCTTGTGTGACTGGGGGTCATTACCACAAATATCATAATAATGTATCATTGATAGATTAGCAAGCCACTCAGTGTAGTACTAAACTTGCAAGTTCTGGTTTTCTTTGACAAGTCTATCCTTTAAACTAAGGATTCTTTTAAATGTTTTCAGAGAATGTATAGGTTTAGAAAGAGGTGTCTTAACACGATAGGAAAACATCTTAGGCCTGAGTGTGCCTTTGCTGCCCGGGGAGCTTGAACTTTGTGGGTTATGCATTCTGTCACAGTTCCAGGCGGTTCTGTCTGGACTCAGGGCGTGGCACCCCTTGGGGTCACAGAATATCTCCCTATGGAGGTAATGTCCTGAAGCAGTACAGCAGCTAAAGGCATACACTGAGAATGAACAGCTATAGTAAAGCACAAACGCAGGATAGTGAAGTTAGAACAACCTTATTGTGAACTTAGAGGAAACAGATCAGTAATGGACAACTACACTGGGGTACCACTAAGGTTGTACACAGGTGTGAGAGGAGGCATTTTTTCGCATGGTTAGCCCTCGCTTTTTGCCTGATGTTGATGTGTTCTAGAAGTTGGTAGTGCCCAGGGTCCAAGCTAACCAGGCTCCCTGGGCCACAGCTCTTTCCCTAAATCGTTGTAATGCTTGGCACAATTGCATATACTCTTACATATCACTATAAGACCCTAGTAAATGGGTAGCCTAGTACCCAGGGCATGGGATAGTATGAGTGTGCCCCAGAGGGCAGTAGCACTAATTGCCCCACCCTCTAGGGCCCTGCACCCAGGTACACCCAGCACTGCCAGTGCAGGCTGAGTGTACTGGGGCAAACCTAAAAATGCAAACTGGACATGGCACACATCCAGTGTGCCCTGTCCACCCTCCCTACATATAATATGGTAAGTCACCCCTTTGGTAGGCCTTACAGCCCTAAGGTAGGGTGCACCATACTATATGTGAGAGTAAAGGTGCATGAGCAATATGCACCCACTGTGTCCTTACCAAGCCTGGGACATAGTGAGTGAACAGAGCAGCCATTTTAAGTACATGTACTGGACACTGGTCAAACATGAGTTCCCCAGCTACGTGATGGCCCCTCTGTACCCTGGGTTGTTTGGTATCAAACAACTCAGAATATTAAATCCAAACTAGTACCAGTGATGGATTTAACCATGAATGTACCCTGGGGCTACCTTAGAGGTGCCCCCTGCAAAACCTAACCTAATTGACATAGTTGCTGACTGGTTCCATCCAGTCTGCCACTTCCGGACGGCCAATATACAAACCTGGGAGAGAGTCATGACTCTCTTGTTTGTAAAACTGTGTCCTTCCTGGGTGGAGGAGCTAACTCCCTCTCGTGCAACACTCTGGCAGTGAGCTTCAAAGGGCTACTGCCCCTGAAACTTGAGCCCCCAGGCCTGCTGCTAGCAGCAGATGGCTTCTCCCTTATAATCCCCCACTTTTGGCAGGAGGCAGGAAACCAGAAAAAGGGTAGGAGGAGTGGCCTCACTGAGCATGCACCACCCCTGGGGGCTTGCAGACAAAGTGGACCCTTTATCTCATTTTCCTCCATGTTAGATGGCAGGAAAGTTTCCAATAGGGATTAGGGATGTGGCCCTTCCACAGGAAGTGGTCACTGTAGTGGTTGTAGCCACCCAAAGGAAAGTGTCCCATTGGAACTACCAGGTACCCCCTAAAACGCCCACTAAATTCAGTATTTAGTAGGCTCCCCTAGACCAAGATTTTAGATTCATCTCAAAGAAAAGAAGACAGCATCAAAGAACCTGACAGGATGAGAACAGAGGAACTGCTGCACCAGAAGAGGCTCCAAGACCCCTTCTTGCTGCACCAGAGTCCCGACAATCGCTGCTGTGGACGAGCTGACCACTTGACAGACCCCAAAAGACCCAGAGGACCTCCAGGCTTTGCAAATAGCCTGAGAACTCCCTCCTGAGTGGAGGCACCACTCAAGAAATCACAGGAACCTGCTGGGAACCTGCAAACTGGTGAGGGACATTTCACCAACCAGATCATATCTTCGCAACTGGAAGTCACAGCCAGACCCGACTGAACCCCAGTGACAGCCCAGATGAGACCTTCAGGTGTGCCAAGTTTGTGCCCTCCTGTGGCCGAAAATCAACTCCCCCAAAGCTGCAACTGGACCAGGAGGAAGCCACAGTCAAGGGACTTTAGTGACACCCTGGAACTCCCACCAGAGTACTGCGACATCCTGCAGGGCCCCAAGAATAAGACGTACCTCCAGCTACAAAGGGTCCCTTTACGCACAGCATCCAAGACCTCTAAAATGCCCTGCACCTGGCCGCCCTGAGCCTTGCATCATTGGATCTGCTGTGTGCCCCAGGTCCCCAACCACTTGTGACCTCAACAGCCCAAAGGGGCCCCACAGGCACCAACTTTAAATTTGCAAACCAGCTCCTTTTCCAAGTGGCCCCTCCAGATGGCCCTGTATCTGTGCCAAGAGGTTTACCAATGCTGATCCTGCAGAAACCGGGAGCTGTCTGAGGCTCTACAGCTGGCACCGCATGCCCACCGAGAACTCCAGCCACCCTGCAAGAGAAGAGATTGGTAACCCAACTGTACGATTTTTATGCATTTTTAAAAGTGACTGCCTACTGATTCATATGGAGCGTAATTATGCACAGAAAGACTTACTTTATTCTTTATTAAAAATTCAAAAAGTCATAACTCAAAAAGTACTTAATGTACTCTAAAGATTTTGGGCACTAAAATGTATATAAAAGTCTGAAGTATTTTTTATAAATTCTGGTCTCGAGTTATTTATTCAGTGTGTGTGGTGCATGATTGGATTTGTGAGTACAGCTAATTCTTAGCACATCTCCTAGATAAGCCTAACTGCTTGACCAGCTACCTTAACAATTGGAGCATTAGGTGGTCTAATTTTTACCTCTGGAATCCAACATGTGGTTGCTTGGACCCCCATCACAGTGTGCCTAGTTTTGCACACTACATAGAGGGCCAGCCTCCTACAACAGGTAAGGCTCAGAACTTCCTACAGCAACAGCGAAGGTCAATGCCTCTGTGCAGATTACTCTTACAGATAGTCACCCTGCAAGCCCCCTAGAAAGGAGGTAGCAGAAATGATTCTGCCTCTGGACTCTTACAGCACAAACAAGGATCATACTAACATACACAAGACAAGCACTTGTGGGTCCAGCTGGAGACACAGTGGCAATTCCCGGAAAACAGCAATAGCACACAGTCAGAGTTAGGCACATAAGACTGGAAACCAGGAGCCAACCCAAGTACAAAGGAAAACACTTACACACAGGTGAGGTACACTTACCAGACACAATAACCCAAGAAGAAACAGAAACAGAAGGAACAAACTAGGAGGCAAAGCAGGACAGGCCTGGAGAACAGGGAGCAGGCTCTGACTGAAGCAAGCAGGAACAGGACTGGGAACCAGAAAGCAGGCTCCGACTGAAGCAAGCAAAAACAGAACTGGAACACAAGCCAACCAGAGGTCCGGTACACAAAGGAAACAAACTCCAATGCATGACGAAGAGCTTCAGGAAATGGCTGCTCATAAGGAGCTCCAGGCAGCAGCAAGCCAAGGCTGGAGTCACATGGCTGGGCTGCTCAAAAGTGATCACAGGTGTGTGCAGTTCTAATTTCTCACAAGTCCTGGAGGAGAGAATCCAGTACAAAGGAACAGCAGGACTATTCCCATAGGAAACAATGTCAATGAAGGCCATGGAAGCAAATGTAGGGATTCAATAGCAGACCATATCGGAAAGGGAAGCAAACAAGAGTCAGGAAGGAATTCTGGATGAGTGTTAATGGTGATTCCCAGTCTGCAGATAGTCCGTTACAGCTTCCCCCAGAGATGGGGTGACAGAGTTCTAACAAGGTGGGATCCCCAGAGCTGAATTTGGCCTGTGGAGGGGGGCCTGTGAGTGCCTCCCTCCTTAAGATTAAGGCCAGGCCCTAGGGTCCCCAGGACCAAAATCAGTCTAGGTAGGGAGCCTGTGAGCCACCCTCCCCCTTTACAAAGCAGCAAGGCCCTAGGGGATGAGGTCTCAGGAGCTGAAATTGGCCTGGGAAGGGGGCTGTGTGCCCCTAAATTCAATTATGGGCCCTGAAGAAGGGGTACCCAGCCCCAAATCGGCCCTGGGAGGTTGGTCTGTCAGTGGGGCTTAAAACATTGTGGGGACGGAGGCTGCATGCCAAATATTAATGCTGGTCCCCATCTATGAAGGCTGTGTGCATTGTGGCGTTGGCTGCATTCGAGGGATCGCCACAGGGCTTGGCCACAGGCCAGGCCTTGTGACCAATACCCCACTGTGCATGGCTGAAGTCCATGCACAGCCTGAGGTTAGCTAGTTGTGGAGGTTTGGCCGAAGGCCTGGCAGCATCTCAGGCCTACTGGCCACCTGCCCACTGCGCAAAGTTGAAAGCCATGAACAATGTTGGGTTGGCTGCATGCAGGGGTTGGCCATAGGGCCTGGCCATAGTCTAGCTCTGGTTGCCAACCTCCCCACTGCGCATGGCTGAAGGTTGGCTGCATGCGGTGATTGATCACAGGCCTATGACCAGGCCCTACAGCCAACTCCCCCTGCGCACAGCCTCCAGCAGCATGGGGTTGGCTAGATGCACCAGGCCCTGTGGATAACCTCCTCACTGTGCATGGCCGCATGGCGCATGCGTGGGATGGCTACATGTGGAGGGTTGGCTGCATGGCCTGGCCTGGCCCCAGGCCAGGTCTTGTGGCCAACCCCCCAATGTACAGCTAAAGGCTGTGCATAACGAGGGGGTGGGCTGCATGTGGGAAATTGGGTAATGCAACCAACTCCCTTCGAAGCACACCTTCTGGCAGCCTGGGTTTGCCTGAATTTGGGGAAGCAACTGCAGGTCCTGGCTACACCCTGCACCCTTGATATGCACTGCTAATTACCTCACATATTACATCACATTACACAAAGTTACTGGAGACATTACCTCATGGTCTTTTATTCATGTGTAGTGCTGAATATGCACTACACATTCACCTAACAGTGTAGCATTCACTAACTACCCACTAGAAAATATTCCAGTATGGTAGACTTTTCGTGCAATACTGTGGACTCTTCTTGGTTAAATACAAGGTGAAGTTCCATTCTGGTTCTGATGCTCATTTCACAGAAATTAAAGCTTAAAGGGAAGCACTTGCAAATGTAAACATAGCAGGTCCCCTAGTTGAAGGTCCACTTCTGTAATCGACAAATCATCCAAGCTTCTTGCCCTTGGAAAACAGAAAGCAAGTATGTTTTCTCTACAATTCCATGTTGAAAAATGTTCTGGAATCCTTAAAGGAAGTCAATGCATCATTGATTTATTGAAGTGCTGGTCTGAGAGTAGAGTCCATCATTTTCTCTTTTAATTACTGAGTATGCAAATGTACAAGATCACATACAACATCCGCCCATTTGGCCAGATCCTTCCATGCTAGTAGCATGCAAGGCGGTCCCTGCCATTTTCCAAGCTGATGGACAGATCAACTTACCAAAGTAATGTGAGCACTTTTCTCACCAATTGTGATGGCTCATTCTTGATGGAGAGGAATATGAGGACACCTCCACCAAACCAAGAAGCACTCACTTCATATAATTAAGAGGAACTTCCCTTAATTACCTGTAATTTTGTCATCCTCACTATATGTGGATTCATTTTGCCACTGATTTATGCAGGAAGACTCTCAAGTAACAATCACTGCCAAAATTACATGGGCACAAATTCACGTGAGACATTACCTCATGGTCTTTTATGCAGCTGTAGAGTAGAGTATGCACTAGACAAACCCAAAGGTTAAGGAAGCGTTATAGTTAGGTGTGATAAAAAGATCTGTTTATGTTATTTAAAAAAACATTATAAATTCTTGGAAATACAGAAAGGTTAAAATGAATTTATTGTTAGGTGAACATGTCAATGACAACATTAAAGTTTTGAACTAAAAAAAACAGAATTTTACCAGTTATAATTAGCAGAGCTAACTGTAACTTGTGCTTCCACTATGCACTACTTATGACCTTACATAATACATCACTCATGACCTGTTTATTGATGACATCATTCACATTTTTTGTGCACATTTATCCATGTCACTAGTATGGCATTAGAAGTCTGAAATTAAGTTCAAAATAGCTTGAAAAAATATGAAGCAACATTAATATCATCACAGATGTGACTCCTTTAGATGCAGCAAGCATGCGTTATATACTTCAGTTCGCATTCTAGTCTAATTCACATGAACAATCAATCACAAATATATGGAAATCCCTTATGTCCACAATGTTTAATATGTATACAGCTTTTTTACCGTTCAAAGAAAGCCACGTTCCTCAACATACTCAGCATCTGTTCCATAATTAATGCCTACTATGGATATCTTTTATCTGAATCAAACCTCTCATAGTCCCCAAACCTACAATGAGAAATAGAGGGCCCGATTCATCAAGGTAATCTTAGACCTTTGGTTCAAATTTAGACCAAGCATCTATCTTTGGCAAGTCATAAAGGGGGTTTAAGAGTAGTATCTTTATATGCTCACTCAGGGCAGCTCTCTGCCTGAGTATGGACCTAAAGATACTACTCTTAAATGCCCTTTGTGAATTCCCAAAGTTGTAAGCGTCTATGTTTGGTCTAAGTTTTGACAAAACATCTAAGTTTACCTTTGTGAATCAAGCCCGAAGTTGATATGAGCAGAAAAGTGGGTACTGTAAACAGTGTTTCCTTTATAGAGAACCTTTACTCTATACTGCCCTGCTTGTAGACAGTGAAGCTCTCATGAGAAATACACCATAAAGTAGTAAAAAGCATCTTCTAAGAACAGTGTACACTCGATGCAGCACTTGGAAACATACACTATGCGCTTAAAATAACCAAGGACTGAAGGTGATGAAGATCATACTCCCATCAGACTTCACAATGTGGTCAAAATTCACAGACAGCCCTATGTCTTATACAAAACAAGCACATGTAGTTAGGTTAGCATTTTATGTAGAACCTTGCATGCTGTGTCGGTTCTGTTTAATATCTCAAGGGTGCTTACAATACTTAGTATCTGTTATGTACACTCTTTGTCCTGTTGGAAATTTTTGCTGCAAATCCAAAAAACTTGTGTGTAACATACCGGATAAAAGTCGTCAACTGTCACCTGCACACAGCGTTTCCCCTGAATAAATTTTTTTATAACATGCTCAACATCTCTACACAGCTATGATGGGTTTTGTAAACACTTGCATTGATTACCTGGGCACACACTGTACAAAATCAGGTAGAAAGTAATTTCATGGTTACCTGCCACCATGTAATTTATAAAACAAACTAACACACTCATTGGATGATGTCATCAGTGAAGTCATCAGAGATTATACCAATTATGTCATCTGAGATGTCAGCAGAAGTGCCATAAATGATGTCATAGAACATATCATGAATGATGTAATATGTGAGGTCATAAGTAGTACATGGCATAGTTAGCTGTGCTAATACCTCTGAGTAGCCATAGTTAGGATTGTGATTCGATAAGAAATGACTTTTTGTGTTGCTATGAACTTTGGTGCCTTTTGAAGAATCTGCATGAAGCTTTTCAAACAAGTGCTAATTTTGACTTGATTGTGCATTCACAGTTTTGTGGTGAGAGCTGAGAAGAAGGAAGGGTCCCAAAATGCATTTTTATCATCAGCATCAGTGCTTTAGAGGGGTTAAGGATTGGTGCACAGGTGTGCTGGGCGATGGGGCAATGGGACAGCTTTGATCTTACAGACCTAGTGGGGGGTGCACAGCAGGGTAATGGTTCAAACCTGGGGATTTAATACTGATGCTGGAAATGAGAAAGCTACACATGGGTTTTTTCTAAAGGTAACAATGCACATAGAAATATGGCACATAGAAGCAACTTGCGCATAACAATGGTGAATATAAGTGGGCTTAATGATGGCAAAAAACGGAAGATGGTGACCGAAGGGTTAAAGTCCTTAAGGGCAGACATCATTTGCATGCAGGAGACACATATTCTAGGCTCACAGAAACACTTGTTGGAACTTCCTGGTTATTATCTGTTGGCATATACCATCTAGGGTACAACAACTAAAGGGGGAGCTGTAGTGGCATGCAATAGGTCAGTGGAAGTCATACGGAAACTCACCGATAAACTAGGGCACAGGGTGTTTTTAGAATGTTTAGTCGGGAGCACACAGTTTACATGCTGATCAGTCTATGGTTCTGAGGTAGATGATCCGAAGCTATTGGACTTTATTAATCGTGAGCTCGTGACCTGGCCGACACCAGCTATTGTTTGCGGGAACTTGGATATACATATAGAAAATGATGACCTGTTTAGAATCAGGGATGGTATCAGGGAAGAAAACCTAAAGTTTTTCGGGCTTTGCAGACATTAGTAATGAACCACGGACTAGTGGATGTCTGGCAGCAATGTAAGGCTTCAGATCCAGAATTCATTTTTTTTTCCTTCCCCCATAAGAAACTAGTGAGGCTAGACTATGTTTTTGTGTCTACTACCTTGTGGGAGGGGCTATCGATTGAGAAGCACCCAAAAATTATGACAGACCATAGCTCTTTGGTCATGGAAATTCAACTGGGGCATGAGGATAGACAGGCCAGGACTTGGTCATTCAATAGGGGCTTGTTAGTTGATCAGCTATATATTCAACATATGAGGGGTTGGATACCAGAGTTTTTGGGGAATAATTGTCGACTGCCTCCAGTCATATAGTGTGGGATGCTCTTCAAGCACGCATCAGAGGAGAGACCCTCAGTTTCGGTCTGAGGAAGGAGAAAGAGCACTCTCAATGGCTGGAGACAGCACAAGCAGAGTTGGCTTTACTTGAGTCACAGATAGTTGAGGCGGTAATAAATGATTCATCAGTAACCGGAAATTTTAACAAAATCACAGTGGTAAAGGCTAGAGTTACCAAATTTTACCTGGAAATGGTTGCGGCCAAATTTCAGGCACACCTGCAGGAATGTTTTGAAAACAGTGAAAGAGTTGGTAAACTACTGGCCCTAAAAGTAAGGCAAAAGATAACTCATGGTCCCATTAGTGCGCTTAAGGATGCAGATGGACTCTTGGTGAGTGGTAACTCTGAAGTTTTAAGGGTGCTCAGAGAGTTTTGTCAGAACCTATATTCGCAGGAGAACACCCCCCAGAGGATGAGATAAATCAATATCTGGCTAATGTCTTGGTGGGGCAGCTGCATGAAGATGATAAGCGAAAGCTAGAGACCCTACTGACTGTTGGGAAAGTAACAATAATGGTTAGCTCCCTGTCGAGTGGCAAGGCCGCAGGGCCAGACAAGATTCCCTTAGAATTTTTAAAAGTATTGTTTAGGGCAGAGGTTCCCAAATCTGTGCGCTGTGGCACCCTGGTGCGCCTCCAAAACTACCCAGGGGCGCCACAACGTAAAGCCTCAATATTCAGAGTGCAATTTCTTTTGTTTTTCAAGCTGGCTTTCAAACATGTTTTGCTAAGATGAAACTCCCTCTAGTACCACTAGATGGCAGTGCGACATGCAAGATAGCACAGGAATTGCTCCTATCTGTCAGAACAGTTAACACAAACTATGAGCAATGCAGAAATAAAAACAGAGGAGGTATTGGATTTAAGTATGTATGGTGTCACTTTTAAGGAAGTTGTGGTATTGTTTTAATAATATATTTTATTTGATCCTGAAAGGCACTGTTTTTAGTCTTGTTAATGTTAGTTGGTCGGAAGACTTTTTAACATCTTTTGTAGTGTATGAATACGTTCTTATAACTATGATAGTATGCAACATGTTTAATGCATAAATGGGTTTTTACTTTTTGATATGGTGGGTTGTGGATCTCCATCGGAGTTTTGTACCATAATAAGAACTGAATTGACACAGACTGTGACACACAACTATAGTGAGAAGGAATCAGAGACTGCAGACACATACTGAGGTCTGAGACAGGAGAGTGCAATGACTCCATCAGACGCTAGATGAGACAGAAGCAGAGTTAAGATAATGATGGCTGCTGGAACATTTAGTAAAGTACTTTAGTAAAGTACTTGAAAGTGAAATATAGTAGAGCTGCTTAGTGGAGCTGCATTCTTATATATCAAAAGTGGCTCCTTGACAACTAGAATGACTTGAAGGAGAGCTCCCTGTGCTGGAGGCAATTTTTACGGAACAAAACATAGTTTTAAAGAAAATCATTATGCAGACCACAGTGCTGAAGAGCATTGTTACTGTCTTAACCAATGAAAGTTTTTTTTATTTATTAAACAACTGTTTTATTTTTTTTATTTTGATACATCTATGATTATAATACCTTCATAGTTCCTACCAAGTATTTTTGAGGGAACAAAATGGAAGAACTCCAGAGGCCGGGCTTATAAGCCCCCACCGCCCCTCTCCCCCACTCGCTAAAACAAAAATAACACAGTGGGGAGCCACAGCCAACTGCCAATAGGTCTAGGGAGCCACGGGTTGAAAAAGTTTGGGGACCACTGGTTTAGGGAATTGAGTGAGGAGCTCCTTACGTTATTCACGAGCGTGCAAGCAGGATTTCCACTACCTGCATCATGGTTGGTTGAGAAAATGATAGTCTTTCTTATGAAAGAAAAGTATCCATTGTTACATGGCTCATATCACCCTAGTTCTCTAGTTAGTAGCGATGCTAAACTATATGCTAAAGTTCTTGCTACTAGATTGAGCTCAGTGATTGGCATATAGGTCTCTCCATGGCAAGGGGATGGCTGATTATATTAGACGGGTAATAGCACTATTGGATGCTGCACAGGTGGCTAAGGCCCCAATGGCATTGATCTTGTTGGATGCAGAGAAGGCCTTTCACCGGGTGAACTGGAAGTATTTGTAGGCTATGCTCTACAATAATTATTTAGGTCCAGGCTTTATTAGGGCTATCAAGAACCTCTATCGAAACCACACTGCAAAACTACAATTAGCAGGGTCAGAATCTGAACCTATAATAATCTCGAGGAGCACAAGGCAGGACTGCCCACCACTGCTTTTTGCATTATATATTGACCATCTCATCAGAATGTTGTTAAATAGCAGGGCAATTGAACTATTGGAAATGGTAGGAGGGAGCACTAAGATACTTGCCTATCTCGATGGTATTGTGGTCATAACTGATTTGGGGTAATATGGCCGACACTGTCTTTGTAAGAATAGTTGAGCCTACCTATTTTAAGAAAGTTAAATTTAAGACTGTCAGGGCTGCATTCTAAGCCTGGGCACTTGCTAGGCACAGGGCTGGTATTGGAAGGTTTAGCTACTTTAAGCCACTCTGGAGCACTTCAGTTCTCCCTGGGATTTTTAAGGATAACTATTGTTTAAAATAAAATGGACCTATTGTGTAGTTTGCAAACTGAGATATCTTTTTTGTGTAGGTGGCCGTATAAAATAAATTATTGAATTGAAAGAGGAATTTTCCTTGGATAGCAAGGATTTTTTTTTTTTCCAGATTAGAGATTTTTTGTTATCTGTATCTAAGGAGAGCTCTTGTGGTGCGAAAATTAGATTAATGGAATTACTGGGGAGCGGGAGTAGCTGTACCATTAGGAATCGCTATCCGCAGTTGTTAGACTTTATGTAAGATGATCTGGGGAATCAAGCCAGAAACTGGGAACGACAGATAAGGTCCAGGGAAACTGCATTTTTAGCCTCTGTGGACATGGCTCAGGGCGTGTTACTGTCAGCCGGACCACAAGCGCAGCATTCCAAAATACTATTCATATATTATACGCCCGCTAAGTTAGCTAGTTGGGGAAGAACAGATGGTATCAACTGTCTATGTTGTAATAGTTCAAATGGTGACTTATGTCATATTTTTTATGGCTGTGAAAAAGTTGTCAATATTTACTAAGGACATTATGAAATTCTGTCAGGAAGTAATTTTAATACCACAAATGGTAAAGCTAGGGATTGATGAAGGGGTCTTCAATGGACAAGTTCAGCACTTTCTTTTTGTGGCCATGTCGGCTATGTGTGGCTTTATTGCATCAGACTGGCTGAAGTCTGACTCCCCATCTTACAATCAATGGCTGGCTTGGCCTCTCTCGATATTATCACTTAGAAAATTGCTTGTACGCCTTTAAATGTAATGCTGGTAGGAAAAGTGGAGTGAAACTAAGGGCTCCATTGTCATCATGGCTACAGAATGTTTAAAGGATAGTTTGTAATTTGTGACAAATTGGATTTATGTTATTTGTAAAATGGTCTTTTTTTCTGTAAACTTTTGGAGCTGCAGTAATGCGGCAGATATGTATGATGTTTTTATGTATCCTACTGTGCACCAATCAATTATTTAATAAAAACAAAAACAAAGAATCTTCTTAGCAGTCATAATCTTCAAGTAATTCTAATTCAGTATGCCAAGGTTTGAACAGTTAAGCCGTGCTAAATAAAAAAAATATGTTTTACCAGGATTAAGACAGCCACATTTTTGATTGTTAATTTTTTTCATGTTTCACTAAGCTCCCATCACATCCACAAACTGTATATTTTCCTTCTGCTATGTTTTCTCTTCCATTACTACTATATCAGTAATTTTGAGGAATTTCATTAAGGCACGCATCATCTAGATGTGGATTTCTTCTTGGATAGGATATATCCAACATATTTGATTTTACAATATCTGTACTTTCTGGGTCAAACTCTGCCAAGTACTGAATTTTAGGGAACAACTTCAATATTCTGTTTCTTGTAGGAGATAGCCTAAGACTTACCCAGACAATTCCTTTTGATTTTCAGAACAGACTTGCCAAACTCAATCTGTCACATGCTTCATAGGACCCCATTACTCTATGGGAAAGCAATTTCAAGTTGAAAGAATACATTTTCTTACTAAGGGACTTCTCTGCAGAAATCTCATCCCACATCTCCTTCATTTCAGTTTTTTCAGACTTTGTGATGTACGATGGAACATACCGAGCCACAGCGATGGAGTTGTCTGTAACAAAATGAATGTCCATGTTAGCATTTCACATTTTTAAAATCACAGGATTTTAGTCATTAATGTAGTTGTTTGTGTTCTTTAGTGATTTCCGTGTTAGTGTATGTCTACTGAAGACAAGAAGCTGTTCACTCTTCCTTTTGAAATGATAGGTCTTGGACATCCAAATCAACATCTTGTATAAAATTTTCCTTGGACCTCTAAGTACCAGGACAGTACTTCTCTCATCTATGAGTTTGAATCCACAAAACGTGTTCTCTGAAAGCTTTTCCACTACTCTGTCTTAGTAAACCACATGTGTCATACTGTTTTATAAAAGACAGCACAGACACATCACATTCTGCTTCAAATGTGGATGTGTCTTTTATCCATAGTAGAATGTGAATGTGAGGAACATTTCTTGCCTGGTGCTCTTTCCGCAAAAAAAAAAAAAAACACTTACTTCTCCAAGAGGAGTAATGCTTTTGTTACAGAAAAAAGTAAGCATAGCTTGACACCTGAGGTTGAATTATCTACAAACATTAGCGGGATCTATTGAGCACAGTTCCCCAATTGTCTTCAAATTGATATCTTTTAGATTAGAGTTTGCTACTGTTGAGAATTCAGTAAGATCATCCCATGCATTATCTGCACAACTTAATTTAAAAAATCAGGTTGGTGGTCGTAGGTTTCTCAACATATACTTCAGTTCTCCATGATGACAGTACCAGTATTCATTAGTGCCATGTTGGCACGCCATTAAATAATTAAGATGTATTCAAATTTTTCATTCTTTTCTTGAACTTTGTTAATATAATCTCTTGCAGCCATATTTTGAAGATTAATCCTGTTTTTAGAATGTGATTCACTGCATATAAAAGCCCAGATAAATCACTCCCAAATAGAAGGTAAATAATGTATGGGATCCTCAAATATAATCGTGTTGATTGGCATTCAGCTGCTGGTATTAGTATGGGTTGCCCATTATACCGACCTCCTACACCAGTGAGAAACAAGTGGGGAAAACAGCAAGCCTCTAAACTTTTTTCCTACACACTCATTGGAGCTCCTTTAGTGTGCTACATTTGGAAAAGGTCTATAGCATCCCCAATGACTTCTTTGGAAAGTAACAGATGGATGCTGTAATGCTCATACATTTTCTCTGATCAGGATTGATAAATTTTCTATATTTGTCTGCTTCCTGACAAACTTTCATTATCAATATTTGGCACATCAGATTCCACTTAAACATTATTTTGTACCAGGTATAATGTTGCTTGTTTAACTTTATTAACATCAAACAACTCTTGCAAAATGGTTTTATTTTTAGTAGGTTCACAATTTACAAGAATAATAAATTGTTGTTCATTGTCTTTGTCCACTCCTACAGTTTCAATTTTTTTTAACGTTTAATGGCAAATATCCTATTCTTTCTTCAAGGCCTTTCAATAACTCTGTTGCGTGAAATTTACCTGTTTTTGTTTCCAAATGTATAATTGCTTGGAATGGATATACAGATTGTATAAGGATAGATTCATATACATTTAACTCTCATAGTGAGTTATACACTGCTCTAAGTGGTGTTTTCTGATCCTCTAACTGGTTGACTCAACTCTATGCACTAATGTGTTCTCTTCTAAATACCCTTCTTCATTAAAGAAAGGGTCTTCATATATAACATTGTTTTATCCAGTGTTGTCATTCGACTGATAATCAAATTAAAAAGCTTCCTTTTTAAGGCAAATGCCCTATTAACTACACCCTCAAGACATTCTTTTTGTTTCACCTCTTCCCTTCTTCTTTTGTACTTTTTCCTATTTTTGAAAAGATTCTGAATGACTGGCACGAAACATTCTACCCCTACTTTCTTTGAACTGTTGCTGTCCGCTCTTTAACCCATCTGATTTCTTCAACAATTTCTTAATGTTTATGTCACAAGACTTTTGTCCTTTCTTGGCTGACTTCAAAATGTATTATTTACATCATTTTCCACAGTTTGCAATTTTCCACATATAGTTTCAAGAAATGTTCTGCTTCTCTTACCAGTGGCACGTTTCTCTTGAACCGCAATCTTCTCATCCTGCACCTTTTGTTGTTGAGCTGCAAGAAGATAGTAGGCTTTCCTTAGTTTTATTTTGTTTCAGATTTGTTTGGCATCTTGAATGTATTTTCTGAGAGAAAGTATTTATCTGAAACACAAAAGAAAGTGGCAACAGATCTACATTTGCATATCAAAATGTAAAATTATATATGATTACAATATGCTCTTAATAGAATCAGTTGCATAACTATATTGTAGGCACTGCACATAATTTTTTTTGTAAATTGGCTGGCTGTCTCACCATATGTATGTGTATCTCCCTCCAAGTCTCTTTTTATACAACATGTATTTCTGTCTATTACAGTATGCATAAGCAGATACTACTGGTGTATATATCATTAGACAGCACACATATAAACAGTAAAATACCTCTTATATTTGTGTTTTATGCAGTAAGGTAAGCATTCCTGCAGAAAAAAAACAATTATCCACACAATGGAAGTACCCCTGTATCATATTACAGGGTGCCTGTTTGTGTTATATCTTTGTGGAACAGCACTCTTCTCCTTTTTACCACTGCCACAAGGCAGCACTGCAAGACACTTGCTACAATGCCCTGCGCTATGTGGCTCATTAATAAATCCTGTATCTCATATCAAAATCAGACCTCTCTCTCTCTCTATAACAAATATACATTCTAATTTAAATGTAATCTCTATGTACTAAAAAAGTAGCTGTATGCTTATGTAAGTGGATCTAAACACCAACGCAACTTGCACCATAAAGTATACGCATAAAAGCTATAGTTCTAAATAAAAGGCATGATGTTAAACCTTCTACTTGTAATCATTTTCAAAAACATCAAGGCCCTGATTTATACTTTTTGGGGCAAAACTGCACTAACGCAGTTTTACAAAAAAAAGTTTAGCACCGGCTTGCACCATTTCTGAGCACCAGCCAGGCACCATATTTATGAAATTGTACAAGCGGATGCAAAGGGTAGGCTAGTGTAAAAAAAATGCAGTTAGTCAGGTGGGGCTGGCGGTATGGAAGAAGGGGGTTTTGCACCTAAAAATGACATTAGGCAGGTTAGAGTAAAAAAAAGAATGACTCTAACCTGCCTAGAGTCATTTTCTGATGCAAAACCATCCATACCACATGACTCCTGCCTTAGAAACGATAGGAGTCATGCCCACCACCCCACTAGCCAGCACAGGGGACCAGGGTTGCCTGGGCATGGCCATCGCACCCTGTGTCATGTGTAGGGGCCCATTTCAGTGCCCCCTATGGCACTTTAAAAAATAAAATAAAATACTTACCTGTACTTACCTGTACTTACCTGGGATGGAGTCCCCCATCCTCCGCTGTCCCTCTGGTGTGGGTGAGGGTGTCCCTGGGACCTGGGTAGGGCACCTGTGGTCTTATTCCATGTCTTCCACTATGGAAATAGGCCCACAGTTCCCCTAACACCTGCCCTGACCAAGGCGTTAAAAAATGGGGCAAAGCAAGCTTTGCACAATTTTTTGGATTTTTTTAAAACCCCTTACCTCCTGTGCACCATTTTACACGGGAGTATAAATATGGCGTTAAGGTCATAGAGTCTTTTTTTGCACGGGAACGCCTACCTTACATCTCATTAAGGCAAGGTAGGATTCCACGTCCAATAAATGACTTTAACTCCATAAATTGGGCTCTAGATGGGTCTAGCGCCAAAGTATAAATATGGAGTTACTTTTGCACCGAATTAGAGTAAAACAAAATTATGCTAATTTGGTGCAAAGAGAGTACAAATATGCCCCCAAGTCCATTAACCTCTTCCCCGCCAAGGATGTAACGGTTACGTCCTTGCCTGCAGCACTGAGGTGCCTAGAATGTAAAATGTAGGTCCTGTTAGAGGCCCTCGGGGGAAGCGCTTGCACCTATCAGCCTATTTATGTAAGGCCAATAAGCCCACCAGAGACCTGAGAAGAATTTGTTTAAAAAAAAGAGGGTGGGGGTATGGCCATACCCAACCCCAAATAAATGGGGAGAATTTTGTTCTGCTAACCGGTGGGCAGATGGGACAATAACACCCGATCCGCTCCCAGTGGGGGGGGGGGGCAGAAAGCCTACTAGATGCCAGGGAATAAAAACCAATAAAAAATAGAGGGGTGGTGGCTCCCAACCGATATGGGCACAACTGAAGGGGGTAAAAGTCTTTATGCTCTCCCCCCACTAAAACATCTTAGCCCACAACAAGCAAGAGGACATTTGATTATTTTGGGTTTTGGTTTTACATTTGGGCCATGAGAGCTTGTCTCTCAAAATCATCCCACTTGGAATGGTGAGGGCTACACTTTTTGGACTTTGGACGCTGCCAATTAGAAAAATCTACAAGACCTAGACACATCTGAAAACTAAACATCTAGGTGAGTCCAGGGTGGTGTGCTTCACATACACCCGCACCATTTTCCTACCCACAATGCCCTGCAAACATCCAACTTTGCAGTAAATCACACATTTTCCCTGCATTTTTTTGATGGAACCTTCCGGAATCTGCAGGAATCAACAAAATTCCTACCACCCAGCATTGGCACATCTATACCGATAAAAATTATGCCCATCTGTCATCCTAAAAACATTTTTTCTTCAAACTTCCCTTTTGGTTCCCCCCCAATAACAACATGTTTTTCGCTCTTCCCTGCATTGGCACTTGGCCCACCTACACAAGTGAGGTATCATTTTTACCGGGAGACTTAGGGGAACACTGGGTGGAAGCAAATTTGTGCCGGTGCGGTGATCCCACACAGAAATGTGGGAAACATTTGAGTTTTTTTAGCTGAATTTAAGGTTTGCTGAAGATTCTGAGTAAGAAAACACTGGGGGATCAATGCAAGCCACACCTTCCTGGACTCCTGCGTGTGTCTAGTTTTCAGAAATGTTTGGGAGGATTACCTAGATGGTGGCTAAGCCCAGGAAGAAAAACCCAGCTGTCCCCCATGGAAAAACAGGCAGTTTTGTATTTGATAATATTGATGTGTCCACATAGTGTTTTGGGACATTTCCTGTCACGGGCACTAGGCCTACCCACACAGGTGAGGTACCATTTTTATCAGGAGACTTGGCTGAATGCTGAGTGGAAGGAAATGTGTGGCTCACCTCAGATTCCAGAACTTTGTATCACCGAAATGTGAGGAAAAAGTGTTTTTTGGCAGACTTTTGAGGTTTGCAAAGCATTCTGGGTAAGAGAACCTGGTGAGAGCACCACAAATCACCCTATCTTGGATTCCCCTAGGTGTCTAGTTTTAAAAAATGCACAGGTTTGGTAGATTTCCTCAGGTGCCAGCTGAGCTAGAGGCCAAAATCCACAGCTAGGCACTTTGCAAAAATGTGGTCTTTTTTCTTTGGGAAAATGTGATGTGTTCACGTTGTGTTTTGGGGCATTTCCTGTTGCGGGCACTAGGCCTACCCACACAAGTGAGGGACCATTGTGATCGGGAGACTTGAGGGAAGGCTGGGTGGAAGGAAATTTGTTACTCCTTTCAGATTCCAAAACTTTGCATCACCGAAATATGATAAAAAAGTGGGTTTTTGGGCAAATTTTGAGATTTGCAGAGGATTCTGGGTAACAGAACCTGGAGAGAACCCCACAACTCACCCCATCTTGGATTCCCCTTGGTATCCAGTTTAAAAAAATGCACAGGTTTGGTAGGTTTCCCTAGGTGCAGGCTGAGCTAGAGGCCAAAATCCACAGCTAGGCATTTTGCAAAAAACAGGTCTGTTTTCTTTGGGAAAATGTGATGTGTCCATTAGGCCTACCAACGCAAGTGAGGTACCATTTTTATTTGGACACTTTGGGGAACACAGAATAGCAGAACAAGTGTTATTGCCCCTTTTCTTTCTCTACATTTTTTCCTTCCAAATGTAAGACACTGTGTAAAAAAAATGTCTATTTGAGAAATGCCCTGTAATTTACATGCTAGTATGGGCCCCCCAGAATTCAGAGATGTGCAAATAACCTCTGCTTCCCAACACCTTATCTTGTTCCCATTTTAGAAATACAAAGGTTTTCTATATACTGATTTTTCACTCTTTACATTTCACCAAATGAATTTGCTGTATACCCGATCTACAATGAAAACCCATTGCAAGTTGCAGCTCCTTAATTGGTCCTGGGTACCTAGGGTTCTTGATGAACCCACAAGCCCTATATATCCCAGCAGCCAGAAGAGTCCAACAGATGTAACAGTATATTACTTTTGAAAATCTGACATTGCAGAAAAAAGTTACAGAGTACAATGTAGAGAAAAATGACTTTTTTCAACTCAATTTCAATATTATTTTATTTCAGCTGTTATTTTCTGTAGGAAAAACTTGTAGGAGCTACACAAATGACTCCCTGCTGAATTTAGAATTTTGTCTATGTTTTCAGAAATGTTTATTTTTCTGGGATCCAGCATTGGTTTCACACCCATTTCTGTCACTAACTGGAAGAAAGCATGAAAAATAGTAAAAATGGGGTATGTACCAATAAAATGCCAAAATTGTGTTGTAAAATGTGGTTTTCTGATTCAAGTCTGCCTGCTACTATAAGCTGGTGAGATGGTGATTTTAGCACCACAAGCCCTTTGTTGATGCACTTTTCAGTGAAAAAAACACAAGCCTTCTTCTGCAGCCCTTTTTTCCAATTTTTTTAAAAACAAAAATGAAATAGTAGCTGTATTTTGGCTAACTTATTGGTCTCCTCCAGGGAAACCCACAAACTCTAGATACTTCTAGAATTCCTAGGATGTTAGTAAAAATGGATGCAAATTTGGCGTGGGTAGCTTATGTGGTCAAAAAGTTACGATGCCTAAGAATGAACTGCCCCAAATAGCCAAAAAAAGGCCTGGCACCTGAGGGGGAGAAGGCCTGGCAGCGAAGGGGTTAATATATATATATATATATATATATATATATATATATATATACACACACACACACACATAAAAGTAAAAACTAGCAATATTACCTTCTTCTGAGCATTGGGTAGCTAGCATATAATGAATGAAAACTAAACACTGTGGGCCAGTGTGGAACATACCTTAAGTAACAGACGTTTATGCAGTGAGTTGGTGTCACTGTCACCATATCCACCCCAGCAATTTTATGATCCATTTGTACTGTAAAATTAAGTCACACCTCAATAAATCACACAGCCCAGAGGAAGAGGGTTAAGGGCTCAGTGAATGGATAGGAAAAGGGATTTGGGGAAAGGTGTAACAAAGACAAACAATGCAGAAAAGAAACAATGACAATATTCATTGGGGTGCTGAGCAACACACCAATATCAATCTATTGTGGAAGGAAATGGTGAAATCATAAGTATAACATAGTTCAGTTAAATACATTGCAAACAGTCCCTCAGCCCTAGAGAGACTCAAGATAGTATATCTCTAAATGTTCTGTCTTCTAGGTTTGAAAAATACTGATTATGTAGGATTGAAGTTAACCCATCCAGTTCTAAAAATGATGAAAATTAAAATAAAAAGCAAAATGATACTGACCATAATTACAACCCTGGTGGTCGGAGTTAAATCAGCGGTAATACTGCCAATAGGCCGGCGATAAAAAAAATGGGATCACGACCACGGCGGAAACCGCCAACACAGACAGCCACTTGAGTACTCCGAATACCACGGCGGTAGCAACAAACACCGCAGCAGTCACCGCCAACAGCCCTGGCGGAGGACATCACAACCCACCTATCCGCTAGCTTTTCCGGGGCGGTACCAACACTATCAAAAGAACAGCGGAAACAGGACTTGGAAGGGAAACCACTCACCTCTCGACATTCAACGAAGAACCAGGACGCCATGGAGTCCGAGCTACAGGTCCTGACATGCTGGTCTACCTCCTCATCTAACAGGAATACGAAAGGCAGTGGCAACGACCACAGTGAGTGCTGCACCTAGCACATAGGGTAGGGGGGAGGAAAAAGAGAGTGACATACACATGCAACACCCCCACCCTCAACCCCAACACCATACACACAAACACATGAATCAACATTAGATTTACACCCCGTAATCCCCTGGAAGTATGCAAGGACAAAAGGAATTGAGTTAAATCATTGATATTTTAGAAATAGGCAGATATACGTAACAATCTGAGAAACAGTATTTACAAAAATATACAATATGTACATAAGGCCGTACATTGTCCATGCAAAATGTCTGTGGGCCACTGGGCCAAAAATCATGGGCCAAGCCCACACTTGACTCCTGCCTCAATATGGAGGGAACACTGCAGGGCCATCAGGTCGTAAACACACCGGCATCTCAGGGGGATGGGGAAGAGGGGGCACCTCAGCCAGAAGATGGAATAACGCCACTGCTCCTCGAGGGGGCTCCATGCCCACAGTGATGTCCTGGGGAGTGCAAAGCCACAGTCTCTTAAGTCACTCTAGTGGGTGTTTTGCCCACTGCTTGGTCCTGGGGAGTGCAAAGCCACAGTCTCTCAAGTGGGTGCTTTGCCTACTGCTTGGTCCTGAGGAGTGCAAAGCCACATCCTCTCAAGTGGTTGCTTTGCCCACTGCTTGGTCCTGGGGAGTGCAAAGCCACAGTCTCACAAGTCTCTCTAGTGGGTGGTTTGCCCACTGCTTGGTCCTCGGAACTGCAAAGCCACAGTTTCTCAAGTCTCCCAAGTGGGTGGTTTGCCCGTTGCTTGATCCGGGGGAGTGCAAAGCCACAGTCTCTCAAGTATCTCTAGTGGGTGGTTTGCCCACTGCTTGGTCCTGGGGAGTGCAAAACCACAGTCTCTCTAGGGGATGCCTTCTCCACTGGTTCTGGAGGGGGCCTCGTGCCCAGTGTACTTCATCCTGGCAAGGATCGGGTGAGTGGATGCATATCTCCACTGGTTCTGGAGGGGGCCTTGTGGCCATGTGCTTCATCCTGCCAAGGACAGGGTGAGTGGATGCCTTTCACCACTGGTTCTGGAGGGGGCTTTGTGCCCAATCTGCTTCATCCTGCCAAGGAGAGGGTGAGTGGATGCCTTTCACCACTGGTTCTGGAGGGGGCTTTGTGCCCAGTCTGCTTCATCCTGCCAAGGATAGGGTGAGTGGATGCCTTTCACCACTGGTTCTGGAGGGGGCTTTGTGCCCAGTCTGCTTCATCCTGCCAAGGATAGGGTGAGTGGATGCCTTTCTCCACTGGTTCTGGAGAGGGCCTTGTGCCCATTGTGCTTCATCTTGCCAAGAATAGGGTGAGTGGATGCATATCTCCACTGGTTCTGAAGGGGTCTTGTGCCCAGTGAAGCACTTAGGGTGTGGCAGTTCACATTCCCTCACCTGGGTGTCTGAGGCAGAAGATTTGCATGGAACAGGTGGCATGATAGTCCTTTGGAGACAGGGCTAGACTCCATCCTGCGGTGGCTAAGGTTGCAAACTGGTGGTAGTGCCGGTGGTGATGGGGGTGCTGCCAGTGGTGGTGGGAGGCTCCAGACCTTCTCCTGCAGCCTCAGATGGCTGCCGCTCCTGGTAGTGTTCCTACTGTCAGCGGTGCAGGTGGCGGTGCTTGCGGCAGGGCCTGTGGCAGTGTTGGTGGCGGGGCTGGCCGTGGTGCAGGTGCAGATGCTGCCAGTGGTGGAGGGAGGCTCCAGCCCTTCTCCTACAGCCTTGGACGGCTGCCCACTGGGGCTGCTGTTGCTGACAGTCGTGGTGCTAGCGGTGTTTCAGGTGGAGGTGCTTGGGGCGGTGCTTGTGGCGTGGCTGCTAGCAGTGCTGGCCACGGTGCAGGTGGCAGGGCTGGTAGCCACCAGGCCTCCGACGGCTGAAGTGCCTTGCCTGGTGTTTTCTGCCCCTTCCTCACCTTGGCAGATGGTGGTGTGACCTTGGCTCTGGAAGCTGGAGTTTGTGGGGAGGCCCTGCTGGGTGGTTCGTGCTCCTTGCCCTTTCAGCATGCTGGCACCTTCTTCACCTTGGCTGGTGGTGGAATGCTTTTGTCCTTTGCAGTGGTTGGTGGCACACTGGCTGGGCTGACGGGTGCCCCCTTGGAGCCTCTGTGAGTTGTAGGTACCACAGCAGACGACGACTTGGTGGCTGAGGTGCTGGCCTGGGTTCTGGACACCCTGGCCGAGGGGAAGGACGGGGGGAGGGAAGAGATCAATGTTTGCCAGGAAAAGCTTCTTAGACACACTGCGACGGGACGAGGGAGAGGGTTTGGGAGTGGAGGAAGACAGAGTGGGTATAGGAGGTGTCTGTCTGTTGAGTTTGGGTGCAGGTGCATGGGCTGGATGCTGTTGTGAGGTGGATGGCTGTTGGGTGAGTGGGTGCTTGCATTTGTGTACTTTGGGAGGAGGGGTCACAGACATACTGGGAGAGGACACAGGAGACGTGTGCATGGGTGTCGGGTGGTGACTGCTTGTGAGGGGTGTGTTGTGTTGGGCGTGCTGGTAATGGAGATAGTGGGCGAGGATGTAGTGCATGCACGTATGAGTGGAAACGCTACTGGGAGGGAGGTAGATGAAGAGGAGGAGGGGGACACAGTGGAGGCAGTAGATGTTGGTGTGTCTGCATGGGTATGGTGCTTGTGTGAGTGCCCGTGAGATGAAGTGTGGTGCTTGTGTTTGCCTGAGGCACTTCTGGGTGTTGATTTGGGTGAATGCTGTTCTGAAGATGTGCTTGGGATAGGCTGGGATTGATGGGATTGGGTCTGGGTAGAGGAAGTTGAAGGAGGGAGGCTAGAAACAGGTACAAGGGCTGCCATCAGTGTTGAGGCCAGAGCCTGAAATGCTCTCTGTTGGGCCGCCACGCCAGAGTGAATGCCCTCCAGGCATGCATTTGTTTGGTGCATATGCCTTTCGAAACCCTGGATGGCATTCAGTATTGTTGACTGCCCAACAGTGAGGGATCTCAGGAGGTCAATAACCTCCTCACTGAGGGCTGCAGGGCTGACTGGGGCAGGGCCTGAGGTGCCTGGGGTGACAGAGATGTCCACCCTCCTGGGTGAGCGGGCACGGGAAACACGCTGAGGGGCTGCTGGGAGGACGGTGCTGGTGGGGGGGTGGCGGCTGTACCTGTTGATGGGGTGGGCACAGAGGTATCTGCCACCGCCAGGGAGCTTCCATTGGAGGAGAAGTCGCTGTCTGTGGTCTCCCCTCCTGTCCCCGTCGTGGTGCTCCCCTCACCCTCCGTCCCACTGGTGCCCTCACTCTCAGCAGATTCGGCCTCCAGGCCCATGTGGGATGCAGCTCCCTCCGTCACCGGTGCATCTGCTCCTCCGCCAGATGATGCTAATGCACACAAGGACAGGGTGACAAAACAGAAAGGGGGGGAGGGACAGAGGATACACTTGGTCAATGCCAGCAACAAAACCACTGTTGGCACACACAACACACAGTGAGCAGGTGTATGCACTAGGCCATGCACTACCAGTTACTAAGATAGTCACCAGCCCATGGGGTACAATGCCTAACGCCATTGGCTGCACACCTGAAACCCACTGGACCCTGCCCAGTAGTGAATGTCCACTAACACTATTGGGGTAGGAGTGCTTCACTGCCTGCCCAACAAGGGACTTACCCTGCCATCTTCAACCTGGCCTAGGGGCACCCATAGCCCACATCCCCCACCCAGGTAAAATGTAACACTGGCAAAGTCTGGATTCAGAATCTGTACTCACCCCCTTGTGGCTGCTGTGATGCCCTCAAGGGCCCATCCAACTCCGGATAGGCCAACCGCCAGGATGCGGAACATCCGGGGGGTCATGGTGCGATGAGCACCCCTTCCTCGTTGGGAGGCCAGCCCCAGCTGAGCCTCTTCCATCTTCTTTGCCCAGTGGTGCAGGTCCTCCCAAAATTTGCGGCAGTTGGCGCTCCGCCTGTGAAAGACCCCCAGGGTCCACACCTCCTTGGCGATGGCACACCAAATACCCTTTTTCTGCTGAGCACTGACCTGCATGGAAAAGACAGCAGAAAAGTGAATTAGTCAACCGTTCGGACCGTCAGACTCATGGCCCACCAGATCCCTCCCATCCCCTGACACACATACATTGACCACCTTACATGCAGCACTCTGGCCAGGACGCCTCTGCCCCCCCAACTTGTGGCTTAAACACACAGCACTCCATACATTCCTGGCCCACGCATAATGCTCACGGTGTACTCACCTGTTTGTATGGAGGACCGTAGAGTAACGTGTACTGGGTAGGACCCCATCCACCAGTTTCTCCAACTCCTCCACAGTGAAGGCAGGGGCCCTTTCCCCAGACACATGAGCCATTGTCTCTTCGAGACACAGGTCACAGTAGCACTTGCAGTGTAGCTCATCTCCTATTGAAGGTCAGGTAGCAAGTGAGTGAACAGAGAGAAAATGGCAGTGGCGTCACCGGTGGTGCGTACCATCACCGCCGGCGTACATCGCCATTGGCTCGTGGAACCCATAGGGACCAATAATAACCAATGTGAAGTTGCGCAGCGGCCATCGAACGCCTACCGCGACTGCGCACAATGCCAGCGGAATTACCTCATTTCTACTTGTCCCTCCTCACAGGTCAGGCAGCCGCCATTTCAGAGGGGCACAGGCCATGGCACCTAAATACGTCACAGCAGACATTGTCACAGAAACTGATTGACTGATTCACATACTGGTTCTGTAAAAGAAGAAATTCATCATTAGTGCAATAGATGTGTGAATATGATCCCTGCTCACCATTTTCTTCCTTAGGTTTCAACCGCTGATGCTGAATATGAGATAGCAGCATCCTCAGGTGTACAGACCCTTGGTGGACCTTGCGATAATGGGTATAGACACATTATCATAACCTACAGACTTGATTGTGCTACAATCCAAGAACTGTGTGCCCAGTTGGAGCCAGACCTGATGTCAGCTATCTGCCAGCCCACAGGTATCCTCCCTCTAGTGCAGGTCCTGTCAGTGCTCCATATCCTGGCAAGTGGTTCCTTCCAAACAGCAGTGGCCATGGCATTAGGGATGTCTCAGCCAATGTTCTCCAATGTGTTGACCAGAATGTTGTCTGCCCTGCTGAAACACATGTGCAGCTACATCGTATTCCCCCAGTTGGAGGATTTGGCCTCAGTGAAAGCTGACTTTTATGCCCTGGGACATATCTCCAACATCATTGGTGCCATTGATGGTACACATGTGGCGTTTGTCCCTCCCCGGAGAAATGAACAAGTGTTCAGGAATAGAAAAAGCTATCACTCGATGAATGTGCAGATGGTGTGTTTGCGGACCAGTACATCTTCCATGTGAATGCCAAATACCCTGGCTCTGTGCATGATGCATTTATCTTTAGGAATAGCAGCATCTCATATGTCATGGGTCAACTACAGAGGCACTGGGTGTGGCTAATAGGTGAGCCCAAGGTCCCCACACAGTATAAGTTGGTGTCTAGGTATGGGGTTGTCCCTAAGGGTTAGTGTGTGTCTAACAGTTGTCCCTCGATATTTGCAGGTGACTCTGGTTACCCCAACCTCTCATGGCTACTGACCCCATTGAGAAATGCCAGGACAAGGGCAGAGGAATGTTACAATGAAGCACATGGGCATACCAGGAGGATTATTGAAAGGACCTTCGGCCTCCTGAAGGCCAGGTTCCGGTGCCTCCATCTGACTTCTGGATCCCTGTACTACTCACCCAAGAAGGTGTGCCAGATCATCGTTGCATGTTGCATGTTGCACAACCTGGCCTTGAGACACCAGGTGACTTTTCTGCAGGAGGATGAGTCTGGAAATGGGCGTGTGGCAGCTGCAGAGCCTGTGGACAGTGAGGAAGAGGAGGCAGAGGAAGAAGATGTTGACAACAGAAGCAACATAATACAGCAGTACTTCTAGTGACACACAGGTAAAGCACTGTAACTGAACTTAACTTATCAGTTATCTGCTGGACATTGTACATGGCAGCCTGATTTCCCTATGTCTATAATCACTTAATGTACCCTTTGGCAGCTTTATTTTCAGATCTCTATGGGCCACTCTGGCTCCTGCTATGTGTACTGCTGCCCACCAAAGGTCATTTCAAAGTATATTTGACTGTACATTTGACTTGGAATGCTTTGATTATGTTGAACTAATATATATTTGAATCATTTGACTGACTCCAGATTTGTATTTGTTCCAAGGGTGTTTATTTATGTGCTCATAAGTAGAGGGGGACGTGCAATGGACTGGGCTGATGGTGGAGGAAAGTCCAGGATAGAGTCCAGTCCCTTGGTATCACAGGTGCATTGTCCAATGAGGCATAGGAAGGGGAGCAATGGCATTTCAAGGTGGACAGAGTGACAGAGTGGGACACAAGGGTGACAATCAGGAGAGTCTTATTTCCTGGCGGGAGTCTTGGCAATCTTCTCTGGCTTCTGCCTGGATCACAGGGACCATTTGCAGGGTGGCTAGTGTCAGGGGCCCGTTGGTGTGCCACTGCCTCCCTCATGGTGTTGGCCATGTCACCCAGAACACCTGCTATTGTGACCAGGATGGTATAGATGAGTTTGAGGTCCTCCCTGACCCCCAGGTACTGTCCCTCCTGCAGCCGCTGGTTCTCCTGCAACTTGGCCAGTATCTGGCCCATGGTCTCTTGGGAATGGTGGTATGCTCCCAGGATGTTGGTGAGTGCCTCCTGGAGAGTGGGCTCCCTGGGCCTGTCCTCCCCCAGATGCACAGCAGTCCTCCCAGCTTCCCTGTTGTCCTGTGCCTCTGTTCCCTGAACCGTGTGCCCACCGCCACTGACCTCAGGTCCCTGATCGTCCTGGGTTTGTGGGGTTTCCTGGGGTCCTTGTAGTGGTGGACACACTGCTGATTGACGTGTCCTGGGGACAGTGGCATGGGCCCGCTGGGTGGGTGCTGTGTTGGTGTTTCCTGAAGGCTCTGTGGTGGGTTTAGACTGTGGCCGGGGAACTGACTGTCCAGAGGTCCCTGATGGGCCAGGTTGGTCATCCTGATCCAGGCATGCATAGCTGCTGTCATCACTGTGGGCCTCTTCTGGGGGAGGGGGACTAGATGTAGCTGGCACCTCCTCTCCGGTGATGTTGAGTAGAGGTCCTGTGGGATTGCAAATGAAGTGTTATTGTATCAGCGTGCATGGGTGTGTTTTCCTCTCTGGTTGTGATTTCCCTGTCAGCTTTGCCTTGTGTTCGTGGTGGTTTTATAGGCTGGGTTAGTCTCTCTACTAAGCATCCTGTGGTGATGGGTGTCCCTACAGGTCTGTGATGGGGGTCCGTGCATTGGTGTTACATGCAGGGCTTGGTATTGGGATGGGTGGGTTGTGATAGTGGAGTTTGTGTGAGGTGGTAGAGTGATGGGGGTCAGGGTAGGGGTAGGAGTTTGTGATGGCATGCGGGTAGGGTGGGGGATATAGTAGTAAAGATTTGACTTACCAGAGTCTAGTCCTCCTGCTACTCTTGTGAGGCACCCAGGATGCATGATCGCCAAGACTTGTTCCTCCCATGTTGTTACTTGTGGGGGAAGAGGAGGGGTTCCACCGCCAGTCCTCTGTACAGCTACTTGGTGTCTTGCATCCACGTAACGCACCTTCCCCCCTAGGTCATTCCACCTCTTCCTGATATCATCCCTAGTTCTTGGGTGCTGTCCCACGTCGTTGACCCTGTCCACAATCCTCTGCCATAGCTCCATCTTCCTTGCAATGGATGTCTGCTGCACCTGTGATCCGAATAGCTGTGGCTCTACCCGGATGAGTTCCTCCACAATTACCCTTAGCTCCTCCTCTGAAAACCTGGGGTGACTTTGGGGTGCCATGGATGTGGTGTGAGTGGTATGTGTGAGGATGTGTGGGGTGATGTGTGGGATGTTGTGTTGTGGGGTCCGTGGATGGTGTATGGGTGATGATGTATTGTGCCTCTGTTTGGATGGGTGCTCTTGGCTTGTCTCTCTCACTCTCTGTTAGCAATCTTTTTTCTCATCGAAAAGGTTGTGGGTAATGTGGGTGTGTGTTTTATAGTGTTGTGGGTGTGTGGGTGTGGTGTGTGTATGTGTGTCAGGTGTGTGTAGTTTGAATTGGCCAATGTGGTGTAGTTTTGTTCATGTGTGTGTATTTTGAGCGTGGTGGTGTGTACCGCCAATGGTTTACTGTGGTTGAAAGACCTCCGCAGTGATGCGTGGGTCGTGATACTGTGGGGGGTATTCCTGGTGGCGTAACGGTGTGGGTTTTGTTATCGCCATTTTATCACTGACCTTTGGTCTGGTGGACTTGTGTGGGTGTCTGTATAGTGGTGGATTTCTCTGTGTTTAACATAATACCCGTAGCGGATTACTGCTGCGGTCACGGTATGTTGGCGGCCGTCAGCACGGCGGTAGGCGGCATTTACTGCCAGGGTTGTAATGAGGGCCACTGTTTTGCCAAATTGGGCGGTGCATCTCCATTTTTCACTGAATGTCTGTCACTCCTGGTTTCCTGGCCGAACCTGTCCAGTAAATAAGTTATGCGCTGAGCTTTCACCAAGTTTTCTTTGTGTGTGCAGGAGATGACTAGGAGAAGACATGCATATTGAAAAATGGTAAATGTATTAAAGAGTAAGGGCCATATGTACAAACACTTTTTCCCATAGACATAGAATGGGAAAAAACCTTTGCTACATCTGGCCCTAAATGACATGTCTCACAATGACATACACACACTCCCACTCACACATACACACCCTCTCTGCAATCATTCACACCCCCACTCCCTCTGCAATCATGCACACTCCCAACACTTCCATACATGCATACATTCACACACCCCTATCCGCACACTTCCAGACAAATACCCTACCCGACCGCACTCATACACACAGACACCCTGACTCACTTGCACGCATACACACAGACACCCTTGCTCACTTGCATGCATACAGACACCCCCACTCACTCGCAGACTTGCACACATGCACTCCCTCATCTGCATGCATACATTCACACCCTCCTCCCTCTGGATATGCATACATGCACACATCCCTCCCTCATCTGAATTCATGCAGACACACACACTCCCAACTGCACGCATACATCCAGACACCCCAACTCGCTTGCTCACAAACACGCACTCAGACACACCCATTTGCACACACATACACTCAGACAACCTATTTGCTCACATACACACACTCAGACAGATAACCCCACCCCTCTGAATACAAACTCACACGTACTTCCACCCCGACAGCCCCCTTGCCTCCACTTCAATTCGGACACACACATCCTCCACACACACATGCATACAGCCACGCACTCACGCACACCCAATCCGCTACACATACATGCACACACATGCACCCAACACCCTCCCTTTCAGAAGGTCCACTTACCTGTTTCGGCACAATGGTTGTTCGCTAGGGGATTGGTCCTGGCATCTTCCACCACCAATGGGTGGAAATACGCAGCAATTCAAAATATGGTGGTCTTCAGGCCACAAACACTGGCGGTCTATTGGCAGCAGTGACTTCAGCGGTCTTGCAAAAAGACCATCAAAGTGGTAATGAGAACCTGAGTGAGATAGACCTGTGTAGTGCACTGCTCTTGAAGAACACTTAGAGAAACATAATTGTAGTATTTTGGGTAGATTTGTGTTTGGTAACTAAAGTAACTGCTCTGGTCTGTGAGGAGCAAGAAAAAAGGATTTGGCTCTGCAGGTAAATGTTGCTAAGTTTGAAAGGCTGATCACTTTCAGGAAAAAATGATCACCCAAAAGCCCCCAAACATTGCAAATCATCAATATCAAGTTTACAAATTTGTTGAACTCCTTCCCTCACTGTTAGTCACCATATACATAATTAATCATCACTTGCAATCACTCAAAAAAGAGATCTAGTGCACAGTGATGCACATATAGTCCGTCGCCTGACAACTGGTCTGCCTGTCTGTCGTCAGGTAGATAGTGAGGACAACAATTTGCTGCAAAGCTTGTCCCACCAATTGCAGCACATCCTGATGCAGTGTTGGAACAGCAACTCTGGCAATATAAGTCTGATTTGGAACCTTTCATTATGGGCAGATGGCAGCCACAAACTCTCAGAATCACACTCCTTCCACAAAAGAAAGAGAGAGGAGGTTCAGCACTAATATTTTTGCCAACTTCCCATTGTACAAACAATGCCATTGAGTGGTTGCGGTTGTAGGGCCCTTCCTGCCTAAACATGCCCATAACAGTAGCCTGGATTTATTCTTTTGTGGGGTCACTGATGCAGGTGATATTGAGATGTAGGTGGTGGTAAACTCAATGTGCATAGTGGTGCAGTCACAACATGCTTGGGTGTCTTTATTTGACTCTGAATCTTCCTGTGCCATTGTGAGGTCGCTGAGGCAGATTAATCTGGTGCATTGCTGGAGAGAGGGCTGCTTTGTGTGAGGATGTCACCCTTTTCTTCCTCACCTTCGACTGTGATTTGGCCAGTTGCAGCTGATGTTTTCTGGCTCTCCTCACCTTCACCACAGCTGCCATGTTCAGAATTGTTTTTAAGGTCCTTCTCCCACCAGACTGTGTGATTTTTTTCATGTGGGTCGTCTAGCCTCCAGTACCATAAAGTGAACCAGGCTTATCTCGACAAACACTTGCGTGGCAAGTGGAGCATATCACAATGTTTTCCGCCAGTTTGCTAATTGTAAAAAAGTCCCAAACTAGAGAGAAATGCTTTATTACAGTGTCACTGCCAATGAGTGAAGAAGGACTGGAGGTAGGTGGGTGTGTTGACTCCCTCTGTGCAGTGCACACTTCCTCTGAGGTAAGGGTTAGTGCAGGTCTCTGCTGGGGCCTTACAGGGATGGGAGTTGGTGGTGCTATCTGTGCCATATTCCTCAGAGCAGGTTGGATGATAATGTCTATAGGAAAGTACCCTCTTTTTGGTATGTTACCTCCAATTCCTGCCTTATGTCAGTGTGTTTGAATGAGTCACTGGGATCCTGCTAACCAGGACCCCAGTGCTTATGCTTTCTCTCCTCTCAATGTTGTCACTACATTCCGGTAACTATGGTACTTAGCTACCCAGGGCATTGGGGTTCCAGGGGATCCCTATGGGCTGTAGCATTACTTTTGCCACCTACAGGGAGCCCATGAAAAGGCTTCTACAGGACTGCCATTACAGCCTGCGTAAAATTGTGCATGCACCCTTTCACAGCCATTTTCACTGCACCAGGTCACTTATAAGTCACCTATGTGTCAGGCCTTCCAACCCTGAAGGCTAAGTGCAAAGTATCTGTGTGTGATGGCACCCCTGCACTGGCAGAGGTGCCTCCACATCATTCAGGACCATTTTCCCACACTTCATGAGTGTGGGACGCCATTTTACATATGCACTGGACCTAGGTCAATACCTATGTCCAGCTGCACAATGGTAACTCCGAATATGGCCATGTGAGGTGCCTAACATCTCAGAATGGTACCCCAATACTGATTCTAGTGTTGGTTGTACAATTCCATGCACTCTGGGGGCTCCACAGTGGACCCCCACTACTGCATACCAGCCTTCTGAGGTTTTCTAGGCAGCCCCAGCGGCTGCCACCTCAAAGACAGGTTTCTGCCCTCCTGTTGCTCAAACAGCCAGAGCCCAGGAAGGCAGAACAAAGCATTTCCTTTGGGAGAGGGGCATTACACCATCTCCCTTTGTAAATAGATGTTACCGGCATGGGAGGGGTAGCCTCCCAGATCCTCTGGTAGTGCTTTGAAGGGCAAAGATGGTGCCCTCCTTGCATAATCCATTCTACACTAGTTCAGTGCTCCTGAGTCCCTACTCTGATGTGAAACTGGACAAAGGAAACAGGAGTGACCACTCCCCTGTCCATCACCACCCCAGGGGTGGTGCCCAGAGATCCTCCTGTTTGTCCCTGGGTTTTGTCATCTTTGATTCTGAGGTGGTGAGGGACTCTGAGAGCATCTGAGTGGTCAGTGCCAGATGGTGACTTCAGAGCCTTTCACTGATAGGTGCTTACCTGTGTAGCTGATCAATCCCCCTTTCAGGGCTATTTAGGGTCTCTCCCCTGGGTGTTTGTTCAGATTCGGATTGCAAGACTCCAGCAGGAATCCTCTGCATCCTTTACTTTACCTTCTACTGTTGGAACCACAGCTGAACTCTCCAGGAACTCTACAAACTGCAACAAAAAAGCAAAGATGACTTCTGCAACATTAAATCTTTAGCTCCTGCCAGCAACTGCTGGAGACAGGTCGTGCATCCTCCAAGGACTGCCTGTCTTCATCCTGCACCAGAAGAATGAAGAATCTCTCTTGAAGTGAAGGAGTCACTTCCCTGCTTCAGGCACCCCTCTGCAGCGATGACTGGTGGCGTGGATCCCCTCTCCTGATGAAGTGCTTGGATGCAGCATCATGGGTGTTGGACTGAAGAAGTCCAGACAGTCCTAAGGTCCAGCTGTCCAACTCTGGTGGAGGTAAGAGCTTGCCTACCCATGCAATACAGTACCCCTGTGCACCATGTGTTTTGCAGTTGTAAAGGCTTGTTGGCATCCTTCCATCAATTTCTTGGTACAGCGTGCAGCACTAGCCCCCAGCACTCCCGCCTGGGACGCACAGCCTCCTGCATTGTTGTCCGGAGGCGTGGGATCCCTTCTCTAGTGCTGCATGGGCATCCTTTTGCACCTTCTTTGTCCCCGTACTGTGGGACTCCTGTGGGTGCTGCCTGGTCTTCTGAGGGGTATCTAAGTTGCTGAGAGCCCTCTCTGGCTTACCCTTCTGGGTAGAGTCCACCAGGACCCTCCTGGTCCTGGCAGCACTATTTTCCTCCAACTGCAAGCTTTGCATGTGCCAAGGCTTGTTGGCGGAATACAGTGACGCAAACCTGACTGCAATCATACCATCCAGCATGGGACATCATCTGCACCAACCAGGAAGCTGCATCCATCTTCTTGGGTGTAGTAACGACTATTCTTCTTCTCAAGTGGTTCTTCTTGTGCACCTTTATCCCGGTTAGCAGGGGCTCCTGTTCTCCCTGGACTCTTCAGTGCTTCTTGGACTTGGTCCCCTTCTTCCACAGTCTTCAGGTCGAGGAATCCATCGTTAGTGTCTTGCAGTCTCTTCTGGTTCTTGCATAATCTTCTATCACATGTTGTTGTGTGTTCTACTGTGATTTACTCCTGCTTTCCTGGGCTCTGTGGTGGGTTGTATTACTTACCGTTGGTGTTTTATTGTACTCCCAGTGCCCCTCTACACACTACACTTGCCTAGGTGGTTAACCGACTTTAGTATTTCACTATTTTCGTGTATGGTTTGTGTTCCCTTAAGCCCATTTCTAACTATTGTGATTTTCACTATTTAGACTGTTTTCTAACTAGTGTATATAAAGTGTGTATTAGTAACCTCTTAAGATATTTTTGGCATTTGTGTCACCAAAATAAACTACCTTAATTTTTGTAACACTTAGGCCATCATTACAACCCTGGTGGTAAATGCCTCCTACCGTCGTTCTGACGGGCCGAAACATACCATGACCACGGCGGTATACCGCTACGGGTATTATGACCCACACAGAGAAATCCGCCACTATACAGACACCCACAGAAGTCCGCCAGACCAAAGGTCAGTGATAAATTGGCAGTACCAAAACCCACACCGTTACGCCAACAGGAATACGCACACAGTATCAGGACCCACGAATCCCCGCAGCGGTCTTTCAACTGCGGTAAATCATTGGCAGAACACAACGCCGTACTCAAAATACACACACACTAACAAAACTACACCACATTGGACAATTCAAATTACACACACCTGACACACATAGACACACCACACCCACACACGCAGACCACTATAAAACACACACCCACATTACCCACAACTCTTTCAATGAAAAAAAAGATTGCCAACAGAGAGAGAGACATGCCAGGAGAACCCACCCATTGTGAGCCACAGAACACTACTACCCATACACCATCCATGCACCTCACAGCACACACCACAGCACATCACCCCACACATCCTCACACATACCACTTACACCACATCCATGGGCAATCACAACCATACAGGGAAACACACCCATGTACAAGATGGCACACGAAAATACATTGACACTGCATTTGCATCCCCACAGGACCCCTACTCAACGTCACCGGAGAGGAGTTGCCAGCAACATCCAGTCCCCCCCCAGAAGAGGACCACAGTGATCACAGCACCTCTGCCCGCCTGGATCAGGATGACCAACCTGGCCCATCAGGGACCTCTGGACAATAGGTTACCCTGCCACTGTCCTGTAGAAGCCTAATTATTCAGCACCCATTCAGGATACAAACGACCGTTAGCCAGCTCTTCTAGATAAACATAATGAATGTATTAGGGATAGAATAGAAAGACATGTACATGGAGGATGCGCTGTACTAGTGTACACTCGAGCAGCCTAATGCAAGGAAGTAATACACTATCTTTTATAGTATTAAACCACAAACATAATTCAACGTCTTATTGGTTCTTTGGCTTTGACGTATGACTACTTCTCCATTATGGCTGAGGTCGTTTTTCCTATCATACCATATATAGTAACAAAAGGCATAGAAAAGGGTTTTTACACAAGGTGGCTTACGTGCCTAATATCACATGGTCCATCTTGTGACAGAACTTGAGAACGTCACATACTCAGACTGGTACTTTCCAGAAGGGAGATTGCTTCAGCTAGCATGCAATGACGATGATGTTTCATGATGGCTGTTCAGAGGGCAAGCCTTGCAACATAATGCGTTCCTAGCAGTAGCGAATTACATTTGTAGGCCTCTTTACTTAATGATAGGCCTGTGCAGAGATTGTCATTGTGTATCACAGGGGCCACTAGGCATAGCATACCTAAGAACTGTACCACCACTGAGCCTCCCCCTTCAGGAAACACCAGCACAGCACCCACCCAGCGGGCCCATGCCAGTGTCCCCAAGACACGTCAATCAGCAGTGTGTCCACCACTACAAGGACCCCAGGCAACCCCACAAACCCAAGAAAATCAGGAACCTGGGGTCAGTGGCAGTGGGCACACGGTTAAGGGGACAGAGGCACAGGACAACAGGGAAGCTGGGAGGACTGCTGTGCAACAGGGGGAGGACAGGCCCAGGGAACTCACTCTCCAGGAGGCACTCGCAAACATCCTGGGAGCATACCACTATTACCAGGAGAGGATGGGCCAGATACTGGCCAAGTTGCAGGAGACCCAGCGGCCACAGGAGGGACAGTACCTGGGGATCAGGGAGGACCTCAAACACATCTACTCCATCCTGGTCACCATCGCATGGGTGCTGGCTGACATGGCCCACACCATGAGGGAGGCAGTGGCACAACAACAGGCCCCTGACACTAGCCACACTGATGAACAGCCTTCCACCTCCGCCGGCACTAGCGGACAGGAGGCCCCGCCACAGGACCAACAGGCCACCAGCACCCCTCCCCCTGCAGAAGGAGAACCACCCCGCAAACGGTCCCTGCGATCCAGGCAGAAGCCAGAGAACATTGCCAAGACACCCACCAGGAAATAAGACTCTCCTGATTGTCAACCTTGTGTCCCACTCTGTCACACTGTCCACCTTGAACTGCCATTACTCCCCTTCCTATGCCCCATTGGACAATGCACCTGTGATACCAAGAGACTGGACTCTAACTGGACATTCCTCCACCATCACCCCAGCGCATTGCACATCCCCATCTACTTATTAGCACTTAAATAAACACCCTTGGAACAAATACAAATCTGGAGTCTGTCAATTGATTGAAATATGTATTGGTACAACATTCTGAAAACATTGCAATTAATATGTACAGTAATTAATACTTTTAGTGGGCAGCAGTAAACATTCCAGGAGCCAGAGTGGGCCACAGAGATCTGAAAATAGAGATGCCAAAGGGTACAGTAAGTGGCCATAGACATAGGGAAATAAGGCTGCCATGTACAATGTCCAACAGGAAACTGAAAAGTAAAGTGAAGTTACAGTGTCTTACCTGTGTGTCACTGGAAGTACTGCTGTATGATAGTACTTCTGTTGTCCACATCTTCTTCCTCTACCTCCTCTACCTCACTGTCCACAGGCTCCACGGCTGCCACAAGACCATCTCCAGGCTCATCTTCCTGCAGAAAGGGCACCTGGCGCCTCAAGGCCAGGTTGTGCAACATGCAACGATGATCTGGCAAACCTTTTTGGATGAGTAGTACAGGGATCCACATGTTAGATGGAGGCATCGGGACCTGGCCTTCAGGTTTGCTCAATAATCCTCCTTGTTCACCCATGTGCCTCATTGTAACGTTCTTCTGCCCTTCTCCTGGCATTACTCACTGGGGTCAGTAGCCATGAGAGGTTGGAGTAACCAGAGTCACCTGAAAAAATCGAGGGACAACTGTTAGACACACACTAACCCTTAGGGACAACCCCATACCCAGACACCAATATATACTGGTGGGGACCTTGGGCTCACCTATTAGCCACACCTGGTGCCTCTGGAGTTGAGCCTTCACATATGGGATGCTGCAATTCCTAAAGATAAAGGCGTCATGCACAGAATCAGGATACTTGGCATTCACATGGGAGATGTACTAGTCAGCCAAACACACCATCTGCATGTTCATAGAGTGATAGCTGTTTCTATTCCTGAACACCTGTTCATTTCTCCGGGGGGGACAAATGCTACATGTGTACCATCACTGACACCAATGATGTTGGTGATATGCCCCAGGGCATAAAAGTCAGCTTTCACTGTGGCCAAATCCTTCACCTGGGGGCATACGATGTAGCTGCGCATGTGTTTTAGCAGGGCAGACAACACTCTGGTCAACACGTTTGAGAACATTGGCTGAGACATCCCTGATGCCCTGGCCAATGTTGTTTGGAAGGAACCATATGCCAGGAAATGGAGCACTGACAGGACCTGCACTAGAGGGGGGATACCTGTGGGCTGACGGATAGCTGACATCAGGTCTGGCTCCAATTGGGTATACAGTTCTTGGATCATGGCCCAAACAAGTCTGTAGGTTAGGACAATGTTTCTGTCCTCCATTGTCGCAAGGTCCACCAGGGGTCTGTACACTGGAGGATGTCTCCATCTCATATTCATCCTCAGCGGTCGAAGCTTAGGGAGGAAAACGGTGAGCAGAGGGTCATATTCACACATCTATTGCTATCATGATGCATCTCTTAATTTACAGAACCAGTATGTGAATCCGAGAGTCAGTTGATGTGCCAATGTCAGCTGTGATGCATTTAGGTGTCATCGCCTGTGTCCCCCTGACATGGCGGCTGCCTGACCAGTGTGGAGGGACAAGTGGAAATGAGGTAAATCCTTTGGCATTGTGGGCCGCTGTTGGAGGTGGTCGACAACCGCCGCGCAACTTCGCATTAGTTATCATTGGGCCCTATGGATTCCACAAGCCAATGTCGAGGTACTCCAGCGATGATGGAACGCACCCCCGTGGACATGACCGCCATTTTCTATCTGTTCACTCACTTGCTACCTGACCTTCAACAGGAGAGGACCTACACTGTAAGTGCTGCTGTGAGCTGTGTCTGGAAGCGACAATAGCGCATGTGTCTGGGGAAAGGGCCCCTGCCTTCACTGCGGAGGAGTTGGAGAGACTTGTGGATGGGTCCTACCCCAGTACACTTTACTCTATGGTCCTCCAGACAAACAGGTGAGTACACTGTGAGCATGATGCGTGGGCCTTTAATGTATGGATTGCTGTGAGTGTAAGACCCATGTAGGGGTGGGTCTGAGGGATCCTGGCCAGAGTGCTGCATGTATGGTGGTCAATGTATGTGCAATAGTGGATTGGAGGTATATGGTGGGCCATGAGTGTGATGATCTGGATGGACTTACTAATCCCTTTTCTGCTTTATTTTTCCTGCAGGTCAGTGGCCATCAGAAAAAAGGTATTTGGCGTGCCATCACCAAGGAGGTGTGGACCTTGGGGGTCTTTGACAGGCAGAGCACCCACTGCCACAAATGGTGGGAGGACCTGCGCTGCTGGGCAAGGAAGACAGCGGAGGCCCAGCTGGGGCTGGCCTTTCAACGAGGAAGGGGTGCCCGTCGTACCCTGAACCCATGATGTTCCGCATCCTGGCGGTGGCCTATCCGGATTTGGATGGGCGCTTGAGGGCATCACAGCAGCCACAATGGGGTGAGTACAAATTCAGATTCATGATTTGGCGTGCGTTAAGGTTTTACCTTGGTGGGGGATGTGGACTGTGGGTGCCCCGAGGACAGGGCTAAGATGGCAGGATAGGTCCCTTGTTGGGCAGGCTCTGAAGCGCTTCAAACCCAATGGTATTAGTGGGCTTCTATGAATGGGCAGGGTCCTGTGGATTTCAGGTGTGCAGCTGATGGCGTTATGCCATGTCCCCAATGGGCTGGTGACTAGCATTGTAACTGGTAGTGCATGGCCTAGTGCACAGGGCAGCTCCCTGTGTGTTGTGTACGCCAACGGTAGTAGTGTTGCTCCATTGACCAAGTGTATCCTCTGTCCCTCCCCTCCCTTTTTGTTTTGTCACCCTGTCCTTGTGTGCATTAGCATAATCTGGCGAAGGAGCAGAGGCACCGGTGATGGAGGGAGCTGCATCCCACATGGGCCTGGAGGCCGAATCCACCGACGGTGAGGGCACCAGTGAGACGGAGGGTGAGGGGAGCACCACGACAGAGACAGGAGGGGAAACTACAGACAGCGACTCCTCCTGCGATGGAAGCTCCCTGGTGGTGGCAGACACCTTTGTGCCCATCCCAACAACAGGTACAGCTGCCACCCCCACCAGCACTGCCCTCCCAGCAGCCCCTCAGAATGTTTCTCGTGCCCACTCACCCAGGAGGGTGGGCATCTCCTTCGCCCCAGGCTGTTCAGGCCCTGCCCCAGTCAGCCCTGCTGCCCTCAGTAAGGAGGCTATTGACCTCCTGAGATCCCTCACTGTTGGGCAGTCAACCATACTGAATGCCATCCAGGGTGTCGAGAGGCATTTGCAACAAGCAAATGCATACCTGGAGGGCATTCATTCTGACATGGCGGCCCAACAGAGACCATTCAGGCTCTGGCCTCAGCACTAATGGCAGCCATTGTCCTTGTCTCTAGCCTCCCCCCCTCCAACTTCCTCCACCCAGTCCCAATCCCCTCAACCCCAACCTATCCCAAGCACACCTTCAGACCAGCATTCACCCAAATCAACACACAAAAGTGGCTTAGGCAAACACAAGCACCACACTTCATCTCACAGGCACTCACACAAGCACCACCCCCATGCAGACACACCAATATTCACTGCCTCTTCGTCGTCCACCTCCCTCCCAGTAGAGTCTCCACTCACACCTGCATGCACTACATCCTCATTCACTACCTCTATCACCAACATGCCCATCACTACACACCCCTCAACGGCAGTCACCACCCCCACATCCATGCATACATCCCCTGTGTCCTCTCCCACTGTGTCTGTGACCCCTCCTCCAAAATTACACAAACGGAAGCACACACCCACCCAACAGCCATCCACCTCACAACAGCATCCGTCTCATGCACCTGCACCCAAACACAGCAGAAGGACACCTACTACAACCACTCCCTGTCCCTCCACTCCCAAACCTTCACTCTTTTCACACAGCAATGTCCCTAAGAAGCTTTTCCTAGCCAACTTTGACCTGTTACCTACCCCGCCCTTCCCTTCCTTCCCCTTGGGCCAGGGTGGCCAAAACCCAGCCCAGCACCTCAGCCACCAAGCCAACATCTGCTGTGGTTCCTGCAGCTGTCATAGTCTCAAAGGAGGCACCCGTCAGGACATCCAGTGTGGCACCAACCCCTGCCAAGGCAAAGAACATTCCGCCAACTGGCAAGGTGAAGAAGGGGGCAGCATCCAGTAAGGAGAAGGAGCCACAACCTCCGAGCAAGGCCATGTCAAAGACTCCAGCTGCAAGACCCAAGGTGACACCACCATCTGCCAAGGGCAGGACGGGGCAGAAAATACCAGCCAAGGCACTTCCGCAATCTGAGCCTGCAGGTGAAGGCCCGGTGGCTACCAGCACAGCAGCCAGCACCGCCACCTGCACCGTGGCTAGCACCGCCACCTGCACAGCCGCAATAACCACCGCAAGCACTGCCACCTGCACCGCCACCTGCACCGCCGCAAGATCCACTACTGTCAGCAGCAGCAGCCCCAGTGGGCAGCGGTCCGAGGCTGCAGGGGAAGGGCTGGAGCCTACCCCCACCACTGGCAGCACCAGCACCTCCACCACAGCCAGCACCACCACCTGCAGCTCTGCAAGCACTGCTGCAAACTCCGCCACCTGCACCGCTATCAGTAGCACCACAGGCAGCAACACAGTCCCAATGGGCTGCCGTCTGAGGCTGCAGGAGGAGGGCTGGAGCCTCCCCCTACCACTGGCAGCACCACCACCGGCACTCCCTCCACTGCACAGCCGTAGCCGCCGGCAGATGGACTGTAGCCCTGCCTCCATGGACTTTCATGCATCCTGACCACTGCAAATCTCGAGGCTCTGACACCCAGGTGAGGGACTGTGACCTGGCACCCCCCAATTGCTGTATCTCTGGTCACACAGCCCCCTCCAGAACGAGTGGAGTAAGGCATCCACTCACCCTATCCTTGGCAGGATGAAGCACATTGGGCACAAAGCCCCCTCCTGAAACAGTGGAGAAAGGCATCCACTCACCCTATCCTTGGCAGGATGAAGCACACTGGGCACAAAGCCCCCTCCCGAAACAGTGGAGAAAGGCATCCACTCACCCTATCCTTGGCAGGATAAAGCACACTGGGCACAAATCTCCCTCCAGAACCAGTGGAGAAAGGCATCGACTTAATCTGTCCTTGGTAGGATGAAGCACACTGGGCACAAAGCCCCCTCCAGGACCAGTGGAGGAAGCCATCTACTTGAGAGACTGTGGCTTTGCATTACCCAGGACCAGGCAGTGGGCAATCCACCCACTTGAGAGACTGTGGCTTTGCACTCCCCAGGACCAGGCATTGGACAAACCACCCACTTGAGAGACTGTGGCCTTGCACTCCCCCGGACCAGGCAGTGGGCAATCCACTCACTTGAGAGACTGTGGCCCTTGCACTCCCCTGGACCAGGCAGTGGGTAAACCACCCACATGAGAGACTGTGGTCTTGCACTCCCCAGGACCAGGCAGTGGGCAAAGCGTCCACTTGAGAGACTGGGGTTTTGTACTCCCCAGGACCAAGCAGAAGGCAAAGCACCCACTTGAGAGACTGTGACTTTGCACTCCCCAGGACCAAGCAGTGGGCAACCCACCCACTGGAGAGACTTGAGAGACTGTGGCTTTGCACTCCCCAGGACCAAGCAATGGGCAACCCACCCACTGGAGAAACTTGAGAAACTGTGGCTTTGCACTCCCCAGGACATCGCTGTGGGCATGGAGCCCTCTCCAGGCGCAGTGGCATAGTAACATCTTCCAGCTGAGTAGCCCCCCCTTCCCCGCCCCCCTGAGGTGCCTGTGTGTTTTCGACCTGATGCCCCTGCAGTGTTCTCTCCGTTTTGAGGCAGGAGTCAAGTGTGGGCTTGGCCTATGTGTTTTGGCCCATTTGGACTATTTTTGTGTGGACATTGTCCCTCATTTTGTATATATTGTATATATTGTACATACTGTTTATTTATTAATGAACATATTTCTCTTAAATTCTAATATTACACTAATTTGACTCAATTCCTTTTGTGCCTGCGTTATTCTGGGGGGTTACGGGGTGTATATGTAATGTCGTTGCATGTGTTTGTGTGTATGGTGTTGGGGGTGAGGGTGGGGGTGTTGCGTGTGTGTCACTCTCTTTTTCCTCCCCCTCCCCTGTCTGCTAGATGCTGTACTCACCGTGGTCTTCGTCTCCGCTGTTGGTAGTCTTGATGTATGAGAAGATAGACCAGCATGGGCAGGACCTGCAGGTCGGGCTCCATGGCGACCTGGTTCTTATTTGAGTGTCGAGAGGTGAGTGGTTTCCCTTCCAAGTACTGTTTCTACAGTGCTTTTGATGGCGTTGGTACTGCCCTGGAAAAGCTGGCGGATGGGTGGGTTGTAATGGGGTGGGCAGAACATTGTCTTCCGCCTGTCTGTTGGCGGTTACCACCACGGTGTTTGTTGCTACTGCTGTGGCAGTCAGAGTATTAAAGTGGCTGTATGTGTTGGCGGTTTCCACCGTGGTCGTGACTCAATTTGTTGTTACCACCTGGCTGTTGGCGGTATTACTGCCGCTTTTACACCGACCGCCAGGGTTGTAATGAGGGCCTTAGTATTTATTTTATTTGTATGAGTACTGTGTGACTACAGTGGTATTGCATGTGCATTGCATGTGTCCTAGGTAAGCCTTGGCTGCTCAGCTATAGCTGCCCCTAGACAGCCTGGCTTCTAGACACTGACTACATTTCACTGGACCTGGTATAAGGTGTAAGTACCTTTGGTACACACTACAAACCATGCTAGTCTCCTACAATGCCAAACTCTTCTGTGCCAGCTTCCACAATGACTGGCTCATTGTCATCATCCAGCTTGCCATCATCCCTTTCAATGAGTTTAAGGCTTACTGGAACTTTTCTTTTCCATTGCCTCTTCTGGCGTCTCCCAGAATCTGCCGGGGTCCACTCCATGTTCCTATTATCATCATCAGAAGTGGTGCTTTGAGAATATAGAGGAGTAGTACCCGTCCTTTTTCTTGCTGGAAGACATTGATTCTAAAAGAGGAGGTTCTTGCTCGGCACAAATCTCAACCTCCTGTTATACTCCAACTTTGGGTAAATCTGCTATTGCTGGTTGCGGCTACTGTCCACTTTGCTCTGTTTCCTGAACCAATTTAGTACTAATTTGCGAAAAAAGGAAATCAAATTCAAAGTCACTCCTCGTCTGCGTCACCATGATTGTAGTAGCTGCCTCACTGACAGACATGGTGTTGGGCTTAGGTTGGGGTTGTGCTGCAGGTGTGGGAATGCTGCTCCTAGGTTCCTACCTGGAGGCTGGTGTGGCAGGCACATGTCTCCATAGAAAGGTTGCAGTTGGCACACCAATGGTCGAAAGTTGCTTCTTCTCACTTAACACTTTCTTGAGAGCATCTTTATTTTGGGCCTTCTTAAAGCTCTCAGTTGGCAGTGGCACTACGCCGCAGAAGCAGAGGAAATTGGAGGACTAACTGTACAGGCCTTCCATTTGGCAGTACTGTGGGTGATGTGACATCTCTTCTCTTGTGCACCTAAAAGCAACCAAGCAAGGAAAAGCCAATAGTTAGTGAAATGTGGGATTGCTGCAGGTTGATATATTACAGACAAATGCAATATGAGTGTGGTTGTTTAATTATGTAATAAATATCAATTTAATCAAACATTGTAAAGCCAAACCACCCCACCACACCATACAATGTCATTTAAAATCAGGCAGCACAGCACGCAGATATAGTTCTTTTCTTTATCTCCTTCCATTTTAAAAGAGACACCTGTTGTAGTCAAAGAGAGGTGCATGGTCAAATCCAATAATCCTTAAGAAATCTATGGCAGCAAGGTGGTGCAGGGGAAATGGAATAATCATAAAAAAATGACATATGCTGACCAGGAGGAAATGGAATTACTGCACACATAAAGAAACTGAAAGCTGTAGAGAGGCGTGCGCCTTTGGTGGATGGATGGGTGGATGGACGGATATATGTAGATGGATAGATGGATCAAGGCAAAATGCAGAATTAAATAAAATGACATAAAAAATAAACTAAATAAAAAAGTAAAATTAAATAAAAATAAAAAAGTAAAATTAAAATAAAACAATAAAATAGAATACAAAATTAACATAAAAAGTTGAATATGAACTTAAATTAAACAAATGATCAATAATTGCTAATGGTTGTATGCAAGCCGATAGCAAAGGCACACTGGCTGGATGCACTAAATAGCTATCAGCCACATGGTCAATCAACAACAAGGAGCATGGATGCATGCCAAACAAATAACACTCGCAAGTCTATGACAAAGGTACTCTGGCTGGATGGACAAATTGGCCACAAGCCACATAGTCAAACAACAACAATAAGGAGCAAGGAGGGAGGGAGAACAAAGAAGAATCCATGAAACCCTCTGGAAAAGACACACTGGCTGGATGCACAGAATGGCTGCCAACAACATGGTAAAACAACAACAAGAAGCAAGGAGTTATGGCAAAAAAGAACACGTGTATGCCTATGGCAAAGGGACACTGGCTGGATGCAGAAAATGACTGCCAGCCACATGGTCAAATAACAGTTGTGAATAAAAAGCATGAAGGACAAAAAACAGATGCAAGCATATGGACATAGACTACACAAAATAGCCTCTGGCCACATGGCTTGAAGAACAAAGAGGAATGGTGGGAGATGACAAACACACACACTTACACATACACACACACAAACTGTCCAAAAGGAGGCATGGATGTAACATGGAAGAAAACACTAACATCAATTCAGCAACACAAAACACGAAGATTAAATGAACCATAAAAAAATTCAGAACAACAGTACACATCATGCCATAATATATTACCCCACAACATGTACACTTTTTGCAAAGAAAATGAAATGCAAAAATATAGCTAGCATTTTTAATTTAATTCATTGCCATCCCTGCCCTAAATGAAGTTTCAAAAACATATTCCACTCAAACATTTATTTCATACACTGATGACTACAAGTACTGAGCCTACTGTTCAGGAGGCCCTTTGGAAATCTGGGCCACATAGTAAAATGATAATGCAAATGTTACAAACATGTAGAAAAGGTACTGAGCTGTGCAACAATTTTCCTTTACAAAAGATGAAAAATCAATGAAATGGAAAATTAAGAATAACTAGGTCAAAACTTAAACTCCAGGCCACCCACCACTATCATTTAAAAAAAATCAAATTAAAGTACAAAGAACTACTGGTGCATGCCCTAGCAAACAAACAACACCCTTAATTAATAGTTTTAGAGCTTGCTTGTGATTTTTCAAAACACAAAGGCGGTCATTACAACATTGGCGGTAAAAGGTGCTTACTGACGTGCAGAAGACTGCCAACACACAGCTGCGGCCACGGAATTCCGCCACAGCTATTATGACCCACATCTCGGAATCCGCCAAAACTCAGACACCCACACAAGTGTGCCACACCAAAGGTCAGTGATAAACTGGCGATAACAAAACCTCCACCGTCACGCCAACAGAAATACGCCCACACTATCACGACACACGAATCCACGCGGCGGTCTTTCAACCGCGTAATTCCATTGGCGGTACACACCGCCACGCTCAAAATACACACACTTTTACAAAACACAGCGACATTGGACAATTCAAAATACACACACATGAAACATATACACACACCACTCCCACACACCCAATACAATATAAAACACACACCCACATCACCCATAAACCCCTACGACCAAAAATTCAGAAAGAAGGCCAGAGAGAGACAGCACCAGCAAGAACAACTGCATCCACAGGCACACAACACCATCACCCACACAACTTCCACGCACCTCACACAACACAACACTACATATCACCACACTTATCACCACACACTCCATCCCACACATCACCTACACCACCCCATGGCACGGCAAAGACACCCCAGGTTCTCGGAGGAGGAGTTCAGGGTCATGGTGGAGGAAATCGTCCAGGTAGAGCCACAGCTATTCGGATCACAGGTGCAGCACACCTCCATAGCTAGGAAGATGGAGCTATGGCAAAGAATAGTGGACAGGGTCAACGCAGTGGGACAACACCCAAGAAATCGGGAGGACATCAGGAAGAGGTGGAACGACCTACGGGGGAAGGTGTGTTCCGTGGTCTCAAGACACCACCTGGCGGTTCAGCGGACTGGCGGCGGACCCCCACCTCCTCCCCCACAACTAACAACATGGGAGGAACAGGTCTTGGCGATTCTGTATCCTGAGGGCCTCACAGAAGTAAGTGGAGGAATGGACTCTGGTAAGAAAAAGCTTTACTAATACATCCCCCACCCTACCTGCATGCTATCACATACCCCCACCCTCACCCCCAGCACCCCAACTCCTCACATACGTCCCAACATCACAAACCACACATCCCAACACCAAGCCCTGCATGCAGTAACAAAGCATGGACACCCATCACCAAAGCATGCCCACTGCACATAACCATACACCCCCCTAAACCATCATCACACAAGCTCCCACACAGGAATGCTAGCATTGGGGTACACAGTCACCCACCCATTGCACACCATTACACACACAGATTTAATAAACATCCTTTTATACCCCTGCAGGACCCCTACCCAGCGTCACCGGACAGGAGGGTCCACACATGTCCACACCACCAACAGAAGAAGCCCACAGTGATGACAGCACCTCTGTCCAACTGGATCTAGATGACCAGCCCGGACTATCGGGGACCTCTGGAAAGTCGGTTCCCCTCACACAGGCACAGGCCACTACAGACCTTCCCCCCTCTGGAAACACCAGCAAAGCACACACCCAGCGGGCCCATACCTCTGTCCCCAGGACACGTCAATCAGCTGTGTGTCCACCACTACAGGGAACCCAGGCTAACCCCAAACCCCAACAACAACAGGGACCTGGGGGCAGTGGTAGTGGGCACATGGTCCAGGAGACGGAGGCCCAGGAACACAGGGGAACTGGGAGGGCTGCTGTGCGACAAGGGGCAGACAGGCCAAGGGAACCCACTCTCCACGAGGCCTTCTCCTCCATCATGGGAGCCTACCACCACTCCCAGGAGACGATGGCAACGGTACTGGCCAAGTTTCAGGAGACCCAGGGCATGCAGGAGGAACAGTATATGGGCTTCAGGGAGAAACTCAGAACCATCAGCTCCACCCTGGGCACCATCGTAGGGGTGCTGAAGGAAGTAGTCAACACCAGGAGGGACACTGTGGCACTACAAGGGGCCCCTGACACTAGCATGGACGATGAACTGACCACCACCTCTGCCGGTGCTAGTGGACAGGACGCCCCGCCACAGGACCACCACACCAGCACCCCACCCCCTGCAGAGGGAGAACCACCCCGCAAATGGTCCCTGAGATCCAGGACAAAGACAGAGCACGATGCCAAGACCCCCGCCAAGAAATGAGACCACCCTGATTGTCATCCTACTGTCCCACTTTGTCACCCTGTCCATAATTAAACTGTCCCAGCTTCACTTCCAATGCCCATATGGGCAATGCACCAGTGAGACTAATAGACTGGACTCTGCCATGGACATTCCTCCGCCATCACCCCTCACCATTTCACCAGCCCCTCCAATATTGAGCATTTAAATAAACACACCTAAAGCACAAAATTATCTGGAGTCTGTCTGTGATTTCAAAATAGTGTATTAGCAATTACAGTGACAAAATGCTTTTTAAATAGTAATATCAACATACCTATGTCACACAGCTCTAGTCCATGAGGAATCTAAGCAGATGTCACACAGTGGGACCCACATCTGTGAAATCGTAAGGGAAAGTGACAACTCAGTGACCATACACTGGGTGAAAACGACAGACAGGAGAGAGGTAGTAGTGTCAAAGTACATGTAGTAGGCAGGTTTGTATTCCTACCTGTGTCACACTGGAAATATTGCAGGATCAATGAGTCCCTGTTCTGCATGTCTTCTTCCTCTGCTTCCTCCTCATCACTGTCCACAGGCTCCACAGCTGCAACAAACCGCCATCTGGACCATCCTCCTGCAGAAAAGGCACCTGGCGTCACAAAGCCAAGTTGTGAAGCATACAGCAGGCCATGATGATCCGGCACACCTTCTTTGGTGAGTAGAATAGGGATCCACCTGTCATATGGAGGCACCTGAACCTGGCCTTCAGGAGGCCGAAGGTCCGCTCGATCACCCTCCTAGTTCGCCCATGGGCCTCATTGTAGTGTTCCTCTGCCCTTTTCCTGGGATTCCTCACTGGGGTCAGTAGCCATGACAGGTTGGGGTAACCAGAGTCACCTGCAAATGGCGAGGGGCAACTGTTAGACACACACTAACCTGGAGGGATAACCCCAGACCCAGACAACCATTCCCACTGACTAGCTTCCAGGTATTCACCTAATAGCCACTCACGGTGCCTCTGGAGTTGACCCATCACATAAGGGATGCTGCTATTCCGCACGATGTAGGTGTCATGCACTGAGCCAGGGAACATGGCATTCACATGGGAGATGTACTGGTCTGCCAACCATACCATCTGTACATTCATAGAATGATAACTCTTCTGGTTTCTGTACACCTGTTCACTCCTGTGGGGGGGGGGACCAAAGCCACATGTGTCCCATCAGTGGCACCTATGATGTTGGGGATATGTCCCAGGGCATAGAAATCACCTTTCACTGTAGGCAAATCCTTCACCTGAGGGAAAACGATGTAGCTCCGCATATGTTTCAGAAGGGCAGACAACACTCTGGACAATACGTTGGAAAACATAGGCTGGGACATCCCTGATGCCATGGCCACAGTTGTTTGAAATGACCCGCTTGCAAGGAAATGGAGCGCTGACAGCACCTGCACTTGAGGGGGGATTCCTGTGGGATGGCGAATTGATGACATCAGGTCTGGCTCCAACTGGGAGGACATTCACCGCTGGAGCAAGAAGATGGTGGAGGCTCAGTTGGGGATGGCCTCCCAACGTGGGAGGGGTGCCCGTCGCACCATGACCCCCCTGATGTTCAGGATCCTGGCGGTGGCCTACCCGGAGTTGGATGGGCGCTTGAGGGCATCACAGCAGACACAAGGGGGTGAGTGCACTCTCATTCTGCTGACTTTGGGCGCAGTGGAGTTGTCTGGGTGGGGGAGGAAGTCTGTGGGTTTCCCTAGGCCAGGGCGAGTTCCGTAGACAAGGCCCCTCCATAAGGCAGGCCATGTGGCACCCCAGCCCACCTCTGTAGAGTGCCAAGTACACCTAGTCATGCCCCTGTGTCATCTATGTTTGCAGATGTCGTCCATAGCCTTGTAGGACATTTCCCAGGAATTGAACAGTGGAGCCCAAGAGCGCGGCGTAGTGCAGGGGGCTTCTGTGTCTGTCGTGTCCGCCAACGGTAGCGGTAATCCATGCACTCAACATGTGTTTCTTCTGTTCCCCCCCCGATATTTGTGGTCTCCCTGTTCTTGTGTGCATTAGCATCATCAGGCGGAGGAGCAGTGGCACCGGAGCACGATAGAGCTGCATCCCACATGGCCCTGGAGGGCGAGACTATGGACTCGGAATTCACCAGTGGGACGGAGGACGAGGGGAGCACCACCACGGGGACAGGAGCTGACACCAGCGACACGGACTCGTCCTCTGATGGGAGCTCCCTTGTGGTGGCGGCAACAACTGTGCCCCCCTCATCTACAGGTACAGCCGCCACCCCCCTACCAGCATCGCCCTCCCAGCAGCCCCTCAGCCTTCGCCCCCTGCCCGCTCACCCAGGAGGGTGGGCATCACCTTCGCCCCAGGCACTTCAGACCCTGCCCTAGTCACCCATGCTGCCCTCAGTGAGGAGGCCATTGACCTCCTCAGGTCCCTCACTGTTGGGCAGTCTACCATTTTGAATGCCATCCAGGGTGTAGAAAGGCAGTTGCAACAAACTAATGCATTCCTGGAGGGCATTCATTCTGGTCAGACGGCCCTTCACCGAGCTTTTCAAACTCTGGCCTCAGCACTGATGGCAGCCATTGTCCCTGTCTCTAGCCTCCCCCCTCCAACTTCCTCCACCCAGACCCAATCCCCTATACCTCTCCCTATCCCAAGCACACCATCAGACCAGCCTGCACACACCTCAAAACACAAGGGAAGCTCTGGCAAACATAAGCACCACACATCCCACAGGCACTCACACAAGCAACACACACATGCAGACACACAACATCCACTGCCTCCACTGTGTCCCCCTCCTCATCGTCTCCCTCCTCCCTCCCAGTCTCGTCTACACTCACACCTGCATGCACTACCTCTACAGCCACCACATCATTCATCAGCACACCCACCAGCACACCCCGCTCAAGTGCAGTCACCACCCCCACTACCATTCACACATCCCCTGTGTCCTCTCCCAGTGTGTTTGTGACGCCCCCTCCCAAGATACACAAATGCAGGCACACACCCACCCAAAGGCCATCCACCTCACGACAGCCTCCAACGCATTCACCTTCACCCAAAGTCACCAAACAAACACCTCCTACTACCACCACCTCTTCCTCCACTCCCAAACCCCCTCCACCTTCCCCACCCAGTCCATCTCATAGGTCCCGAAAGAGCACCTCAACCAAAACATCTCCCGCACCAGTGGTGCCTGCAGTCACCGGTATGTGGAGTGCACCGGCCACCAGGACAGCCAGTGTGGCACGGAGCCACAGCACAGACAGTCCCCCACCTGTGAAGCATCAGAAGTTGGCCAGTGCCCAGCGGGAGAGGGGGAAGACTCCAGCCACCAAAGCCGCTCCCAGGGGTCCCGGTGGGAGTGTGGAGTCAGCTGTGACACCTTCCAAGGTGGGGAAGGGGCACAAGAATCCCGGCAAGTCTGGGAAGAGCTGCACGGCAGAGAAGACCGCCATCATCCCCGCTGGCAAGGAGGCCACCACCAGCCCCAGCCCAGCTGCTCAGGAGGACACCGCCAGCCCCAGCCCAGCTGCCCAGGAGGCCACCGCCAGCCCCAGCCCAGCTGCCCAGGAGGCCACCGCCAGCCACAGCCCAGCTGTCCAGGAGGCCACCGACAGCACCAGCCCAGCTACCCAGGAGGCCACCGCCAGCCCCAGCCCAGCTGCCCAGGAGGCCACCGCCAGAACCAGCCCCGCTGGGCCATGAGGGACTGCCAGCAAAAGCCTCGCTGGGCCATGAAGAACCGCCAGCAAAAGCCTCACTGGGCCATGAAGGACCGCCAGCAAAAGCCCCGTTGGGCCATGAAGGGTCGCCAGCAAAAGCCCCGCTGGGACATGAAGGACCGCCGGCAAAAGCCCAGCCGGGCCATGAAGGACCGCCAGCAAAAGCCCTGCTGAACAGGGCATCGCCAGCTCAAGCACCGCTGAACAGGGCACCGCCAACTCAAGCACCGCTGAACAGGGCACCGCCAACTCAAGCACCGCTGAACAGGGCACCGCCAACTCAAGCACCACTGAACAGGGCACCGCCAACTCAAGCACCGCTAGCCCATGAGCGGCAGGGGCACTGAGGCAACTGGGTCCATCACGGGGTGAGTGATGCACTCTGGGCACCAGTCCCCCTCCAGAAGCAGTGGAGAGATCCATCCACTACCTCTGTCCTTCACAGGATAAAGCACTCTGGGCACCAGTCCCCCTCCAGAACCAGTGGAGAGATCCATCCACTACCTCTGTCCTTCACAGGATAAAGCAATCTGGGCACCATGCCCCCTCCAGAACCAGTGGAGGGTGTTATCCACTTGAGAGACTGTGGCTTTGCACTCCCCAGGATTGAACAGTGGGCAAGCCAGCCACTGTAGAGACTTGAGAGACTGTGGCTTTGCACTCCCCAGGATTGAACAGTGGGCAAACCACCCATTGTAGAGATTTGAGAGACTGTGGCTTTGCACTCCCCAGGATTGAACAGTGGGCAAACCACCCACTGTAGAGACTTGAGAGACTGTGGCTTTGCACTCCCCAGGATTGAACAGTGGGCAACCCACCCACTGTAGAGACTTGAGAGACTGTGGCTTTGCACTCCCCAGGATTGAACAGTGGGCATGTGGCCCCCTCGTGGATTTGGCGTTGTGCACTCCAGCGGCTGAGGTGCCCCCCCTTTCCCTCCCCTTGAGGTGGCTGTTTTCTTGGTATCTGCTGCCCCTGCAGTATTCTCTCCGTCATGGTCGGGGATCTTGTGTGGGCCTCGCCCATACCGTGTGGTCCCAGTGTTCCACGGACTTTCTTTGTGCATTACCTGGACTACAATGCCTGGTATTTATTTTGTACATGGTGTATATATATATATATATATATATATATATATATATGTTTCTGCCTACTTGTTTTTAATACATTCCGATGGTTACACTAATTTTCTTTGGTCTTTGTATTCTTCCGGGGGGTTGTGGGGCGTGTAACTGTGATGTATTGATATGCATTAGTGTGTGTGTTGTTGTGGGTGGGGGGTGCGGGTGCAGGTGTTGCGTGTGTGCGTCCCTGTTTTTTGCCTCCCCCATCCCCTATGTCGTAGGTGCAGTACTCACCGTGGTCTTCGCCGCCGGCGTTCGTGCTCCTGGTAGAGGAGCAGGAAGCCTATCGCAGGTAGGATTTGGAGTTCCGGTTCCATGGTGTCCTCGTTCCTCCTGGAGTGTGTAGACGTGAGCGTTTTCCCTTCTAAATTCCTGTTTCCGCTGTGTTTTTATCCGTGGTGAATCCGCACCGGAAAAGGTGGTGGATTGGCCTGTCATAATAGTGTGGGTGGTACATTGTCTCCCGCCTGTCTGTTGGCGGTGACCTCCGCGCTGTTTGTTTGTACCGCCGTGGCGGTCAGAGTGTTAAAGTGGCTGTCTTTGTTGGCGGTTTCCACCACGGTCGTAATTGCAATTTTTTTACCGCCGGCCTGTTGCCGGTCTTACCGCCGCTTTAACACCATCCGCCAGGGTTGTAATGACAACAAAAGTCCTTAAATCCAATGGTATATCCAGGAGACAAAGAGAGGGATCCTTCTACTTCTAATAAAAAGTGACCGTGATCTGGACAAAGCACTGGTAGGAGCCTCCTGGACATCTTTAAAAAAACAGAAAAAAGGCTTCTCACATCACCAAATAACTTGAGGGTCCATTGGAGAAGAAAAGCTACTCAGAATAGCTTTTTGACTAGATTTACATGCATCTCAAATGGAAAATCTACTTCAGGTACATTGGACCTGGTGAGTGGGACTGTTTAAGCTGGTGTCGCATCCGGAAGCAGTGCAGGTAAGTGTGAAGTCTGGAGTGTGCCGCCGGAAGCAGCTTAAGCAAATGCAAAGTCTTGTGCACACCTCGCTAGCAGCCCAAGAGTATCATGACACTCGCAAGAGAGCACTAAAACCAAATCTTGCGTGCACAAATTAGCTCGGCTCTACACCGGACTGTGGGATACGGGAACTCCATGTTACTCATTATAACGCGAAGTGCCTGAATTCCGTAAACTTTGTCAGCAGAGTGGAGTTCATGCCTGGGTCTACATTTATCCAGCAAGAGTCCACAGTTTTGCACAACATATCTACCCAAGTGGAGGTCTTTCTGCCTCCTTGGATAAATGTCAAATATGTATTCTACACTAGAGCTGTATAGTGAACCACAAGGGAATGTCTACAGCGACCTTCTGTGCATTTGACAATGTGATTATGATTTGTGTGTCTTTCTCCAAAAATCTGTGATAACATGAATCCTCTTATAGAAAGGCCAACAAGACCACAAAAATGTACATCTCCACCAAGCCAGGATTCTTCCTCTTATCGATATGATGAAAGCGCTTCATTGTTTTGTGGAGACATCCTCATTTCGTTTACCATCAAGAACCTGCCACCAAAATTAGTGGCAAATGAACTTGCGGGTGCATTGGTAAACTGTCTATCGTCCTGGCAAAAGGCAGAAAAACCTTTGCATAATACTAAGTTGAACAGTGAAGAACCAAGTGGGCAGAGCTTCTATTTTATTTGCACATTTGCATACTCATATCAATTTAAAGGGAGAAAAATAGACTTTGCTCTCACCAGGAGAAGACATGAAATAACCCACTTGTCACAGTTACATACAGATTGCACTTCAATAGATCAACAATGCATTCATATCCTGTTGGAAAGTGGATTATTAATAAGGGCAGGTAGGTACCCACACTTAGTAACAGGCCACAATCTGACACTCGGTCCAGTCAAGTTCTCAATTAGTTAATCCTTGCTCAACCCTTGGTAGCCTGGCCCATGAGCAGTTGCGCTTAACTTAGGAGATAGGTGTGTAAAGCATTTAATATCAGCAAAACGGTAAATAAGTAAAGCACAATACACAATAAAAATCTAACACTAATTTAAAGATGTAGGAACTATCGTTATCTTTAAAATGAAACCAAAATGACAAGAATCCAGTGTAGGGAAACGGAGATTTGAACTTTTAAAGATTAAATGTAAACATGTGCTTTCTAGTGCCTAAAAACAAAAATTGCTAATCAGGGACACATCTGTTCGAGCTTGACTAGGGCAGTTAAAGTTTGAGGCCAACCACAATGGAGCTCAAGTCGGATACACTAAGCGGTAGGCCTTTCGGAAAAAAATTACCTTTTGACTTAGCCTCTTTTTTGGAGCTTTTTCTTTGGTCGTTGATCAAGACTCCCCTTCAGGCCCAAGTGTGATGCAACTTCATTGGCTTTGCTCAGTGTGAGGTCCCGGTCAACTCCTGGATGTCTTGTTGGAAAAGTTCTGGAGTTCCAGCGGGATGAACCTGAAATTCAGGCCTGGCCGCAGTTTGATTTTGTGGGCTTGACTCTCGTCAATGGGTCATTCACCTTATAGGGCTTTTTCACAAAGTTGCTCTGAACTTCTGCTCCTTCACCAAGAAGTGTATTTTGGGTCTTTGAAGTGTCCACAAAATTGATCCAAGATTCCAGAAGCTCTGAGGTGGTACTTGGAAGTTCGAACTACAGTTCCCAGAATGAACCTAGTCAGAATCCTCAAATGGTCAAAGGACGCTGGTGAGCTGGGCTCATCTTGTAGGACTTGATGCAGGAGACTCTGGTCAGCTCTTTTGTACCTGTAGCTTATTGGGAGTCCACTCCTGCTGCTGCAGAAGCAAGGCAGGGTGCTTTTCTTGGTGAATCCCAAAGCGTGCAGCTGGTGCAGTCCTTGAGCGTACAGTCCTTCAAATGCAGACCAGGGGTTCAATAGGGCAGTCCTTCTTCTCCAGTATTTTCTTCCAGTGGGGATTTGAATTGCTGGGCAGCTTTGCCATAGTTATCCCAATTCCGGGGCTGGTAAGCGTCGGGTCACTACTGACCAATGGAGTCCAGGGTGCCACCCTCTGGGGGACCACTTTCTGCAAAGTGTGGCAAAAATCAGACCCAGAAAGCAACATTTTGAGCCCACCCACTGGTGTAGCTAAATTTCCTTACACACCCATTCCAGCCACTCTCCTTATCTAATTACTGGGGCTCCCATCTGTGTGGGGGAGCAGGAAATCGTAGAGGTCTGGTTTCTGTCCTAGGTGGCTTTCCCTCCTTTGAAAACCAGTTTGGCCAATCTACACTCCTTACTGCTCTGCCATCTGCTGCAGCAGTTCTCCTCCCACTAGATGCTTCCTTTGTTTCAGCCAAGGCCACTTCACACCTTGATAAGGTAGCTTGGCTCAGGCTGCCAGAGACCGGCCAATCAGGAAAGGTAGCTGAAGGTCTGATTTTGGTAACTTTCAGAAAGATTTCTAAACTCTTTCTTTGTACTAGCTACGATAAGTCCCAACATTGGCAAGTGGTTGGATTTATTCTAATTTTTAATTTGATATCAAACATGAAATATTGAGCTCTTTTCTAATAGAAATTAGGCTTTATTATGTTTAAATGAAACCTCCCAATGTTAGTCTCTGGAACTAATGTACTTCAATGAAGAAAAACAAATGTGGCTGTTTTTTCCTCACCCGGGCTTATAAAACATCTCTTATAAAGGCCCTGCTTATATTTACACTGCACTCAACCCTTGCGTCACGTAGGGCAGACCTTAGGGGTGACCTATATGTAAGAACAAATTAGCTTGAGACTTTGGGAAAACTTTTAATTCAGAAGTCAAATTTGGGGTTACATTTATTTTAGAAGCATCCACCAAGGCAAGCCTGCCTTTAAAATGACACCAGACACCATAGCAGTGCTCCCATGAGTGCGCTAACTACACTAGGGTCCATAAAACTACATGCCCTGCAATATACTAGGGACTTACGGTTAGGTTGTCAGAGCCAATTATAATTATGCCTAATTTGCCTATACCATTATAAACAGAGACCTAGCTCTGGGACAGGTTAGCAAATCCCAGGGTACAATCATGGTCAGAAAACCCCAGTATCAGTTAAAAATGGGGGCAATCAGTAAGAGGCTTCTGCAATCAGCCTAGTTGTTCACACTTTCACAAAGGATTTCAGATCATTTTTCAATATGGAATTGCTGAAACAACACACTAAGGGCCAGATGTAGCAAAGGTTTTTACCCATTCTGTGTCTATGGGAAAAAGTGTTCGTACATATGGCCCTAAGGCCCATATTTATACTCTGTGTGCGCCGGATTTGCATCATTTATTTTGGCGCAAATTTGGTGCAAACTTAACTCCATATTTATACTTTGGCACTAGACCCGTCTAGCACCAAAGTTATGAAGTGTGTGCCATTTTTTGTACGGGAAAACCTACCTTGTGCTAATGACATGCAAGGTAGGTGTTCCCGCGCAAAAAATGACTATAAGGCATGTGCGCCTTATTTATCCACCGGCATCAAAATGACGCACAGAAGGAAGCGGGCCTTAAAACTTGGTGCCAAGCTGGATATGCAGAGTTTTTCAACGCCTGGGTCAGGGCAGGTTTTAGGGGACCTGTGGGCTCATTTCCATGGTGGGAGACCATGGAAGCAGTCGACAGGTGCCCTTCCCTGCACCTAGGGACTCCGCCTGTCACCCTCGCCCACCCCTGGAGGACACCCATGGATGGGGGGACCCATCTATGGTGAGTGCAGGTAAGTGCAGGTAAGTTTTTTTCTTATTTTAAGTGGCATAGGGTGGCCTAACTTGGGCCCCCCTACATGCCACTGTGCCCAATGGCCATGCCCAGGGGACAGAAGTCCCCTGGGCATGGCCATTGGGCAGGGGGGCATGACTAATGTCTTTGTTAAGACAGGAGTCATTTCCATGGGGGTAGTGTGTCAAGAAATGCCACTAGTCAGGTTAGAGCCAAATTTTTTGACTCTAACCTGACTTGCACCATTCTTTGGCGCACAACCCCTAGTCTTCCCTTTGCCTCCACTGCCCGGTTACCGTCATTTATTTTGACGCTAACCAGGCCGCAGTGCCAGCTACCGTCATTCCATAAATAAGGTGCCAGGCTGGCGCATTGGAATGGTGTTAGCCGGCGGTAAACTTTTTGACACAAATCTGCGCTAGCGCTGATTTGCGCAAAAAGTATAAATGTGGGCCTAAATATGGAAGAGAGACTGCGTACCCCCGCCCTCCGTGGGTTGACTTTGGCCCCGTGGACATCATTGCCCGGGACCCAGCCAAAAACAAATTGGGGACGGAGAGAAACTGCAGGCCCCCCGTCCGCATGCCAATGTTGGCCCCAAAGACCCCATCCCCTGGGGCTTGGCCATGTCTCCTGGGTGCCCTTTAGCATCGAGTATGCAGGATCAGCCTCCTGCACCACCCCTGCAGTCCCAGCCAGCTCCCCACCTCCTGCAGGAGCCAGCATTGCTGTTGCACACAGGGAGCTGCCAAACATGCAGCTCCCTGTGTGCAAGAGCAATAGTTTAATCTCTTTACCTGCCCACATATCTGCGAACAGGGAAAGAGATGAAACCTCCCACTTCCTGTGAGCTGGAGCACTTTGACAGCTCCCGCATGCTGGAACTGCAGTGTTTGTTTTTGCTTGGGGAAGCTGCCAGAGCTCCCACCAAGCAAAAGGAAACAGCTATGTCCCAGGGTTGGAACCCCGGGACATAGCAGGAGCTGGCCTATGGGGGTGGCAGACCCCAGGGCCATAATTGGCTCCAGGAGGGGGGCCCCCTTGACATTTCAGGGCCAACCCCAGGGAGGTGTTGGTCCCTAGGGCCGTATGTGGCAAGTGAAGGGGACCAAGGGACTCCTCTCCAATTTTTTAAAAAATACTTTGCCCTGGGGAGGAGGTGGACTCCAGGGCCTAGAGGGGTCTGTACACCCCTCCATTACTGCTGATTTGACCCCAAGGAGGTGGTGGTCCTCGTGACTTATAGAGCCTCAGGAGAGGGACCCGATGTGCCCCCTCCCTTTTTTATAAATAAAGTCCTGGGGATGTGGTGGGCCCTGGGGCTCCAAGAGCCTCAATAAAGTGGCCCCCAAACACCCTCTGCCTTTTCTTAAATAACACCCCTGGGACCAGACCCGACCGGCACAGAGTCACAATCCACTGTGGTTTAGGTGAAAAGTTTAAAAAAATGCTTTTTTGACCCGCTGGGACCCCAGAACCAGAGCTAAGTGGTCATGGTGTTCATACCCTGGCCCCTTTTCTTTTTTTATCTTTTTTTCAGGTGGCTGCCAACATTTCCTGGGTTTTCACACAATAACAAAAAGGGCACTTTGTGGACCAACAGCTACCTTTCTGACAAATTTGATGTAATTCCATCCAGCAGTTCGGGCTGTAATTGTGTTCAAATACCCTATGGGAATTAACATTTAGAAAACATGTCTTGAGACCCCCTCCTATTTCTTGGCCCCCACTTCACTTCACCCCCGCCATGCAAAGGCTTTATTCTTAAATAATTGGATTGCTAATGTTTCATTGATATTTTTATAGGTGTTATAAAAGTTATCATGAGTGCTGTAAAATCAAGGTAATTCATAGTGCATGGCGAGGGTTCAAGTTATAGTTAATATAGGCCACAAGTTATAGTTACTTGAAATAACTCTAACTATAACTGCTGAATTTCTCTGGTTTTGTGCAAGCAAGTTCAGAACCTAACTATAAAATCTGTGTAACCTTTGTTTTTTAAAGTGAATTTCTGTTTTTTTAATTCTATTTCTCAACTCTAACTTGTATATCTATGTATTTTTTAACCTAAAGTGATTTTCATTACTGTACATTTATCCAACCACTACTGGACACGCACTTTGCCTGTGCACAGTGGGGGTTGGCCGCAGGGCCTGTCTCTCTTGATGTGAGAATAGGTGTGAGAGGATATTTCTGGGTGTGTGAGTGGGTGTGAGAGTGTCTGGGTGTGAGAAAGTCTATGTGGTGTGAGAGTGGGTGTGAGAGAGTCTGTCTGGTGTGAGAGTAGGTGTGAGAGGGTGTCTCTAGGTAATAATTGGTTTGAGAGTGTCTCTGTGAGTGGGTGGGTGAGTCTCTGTGTGGGTCTGTGAGTGGGTATGTGAGTGTCTAAGTGGGTCTGTGAGTGGGTGCATGTTTGTTTGAGTGGGTCTGAGGGTTGGTGTGTGAGTCTATGAGAGGATCTTCAAGTGGGTGCATGAGTGTCTGAGTGTGTCTGTGAGTAGATGTGTGATTGTCTGTGTGGGCATGTCAGTAGCTGTGTTAGTGACTGCCACAAAGGAACTTCACCCACCCTTTTATCCAACAAGAGTTGACAGCTTTGCATGAAATATCTACCCAAGTGGAGTTCTTTCTGTCTCCTTGGGCAAATGGTCAATACGTATTATACACTACACTACAGCTGTATAATAGATTACAAGCAAAGTTCACCAGTGACCTTGTGTGAGTTTTAGCAACATGATTGTTCCAGTTGCCTGTTTCTCTTTAACTGTGTGATAACATGAATTTTCCTATACAGAGGCCAAAAAGTATACAAAGACGTAAATCTCCACCAAGCTAGGGTCTTTCCTCCTATCTATATGAAGTAAGTGCTTCTTTGCTTTATGGAGCTGTCCTCATATTCTTCAGCATCAATAGCGTGCCATCAAAACTGTTGAGAAACACACAGGAGGGCCCTTTGGGAAGCTGTCAATGGGGGAAGACCTTTGCATAATACTAAGGTGGACAGTGCATGGCCAAGTGGGTGCAGTTTCCAGGTTATTTGCAGATGTGCATACTTGTAGCAATTTAAAGGGAGAACCAAGTACTTTAGGGGAGGGGGCCCATCTTGTTCAATGTACAACAACATTCTCAAGAACACTTTTGTTCTGTTTTGTCAAATGGTGCCAAAGTCAAAAAAGCTTTTTCTATGAAAACATGGTCCTAACTACAACTACTTCCTGGTGACTGCCAGTATCTATCTATCTATCTATCTATCTATCTATCTATCTATCTATCTATCTATCTATCTATCTATCTATCTATCTATCTATCTATCTATCTATCTATCTATCTATCTATCTATCTATCTATCTATCTATCTATCTATCTATCTATCTATCTATCTATCTGTCTATCTATCTATCTATCTGTCTATCTGTCTATCTGTCTATCTGTCTGTCTGTCTGTCTGTCTGTCTGTCTGTCTGTCTGTCTGTCTGTCTGTCTGTCTGTCTGTCTATCTATCTATCTATCCATCTATCTATCTATCTATCTATCTATCTATCTATCTATCTATCTATCTATCTATCTATCTATCTATATCTTACCTACTAGCGGTTCCCAGTAGGTGCTTATAGTTAGGACCCAGATTCCATAAAAAAAGTGTTTTTTGACTTGGCTATATCTTTGGTGCCTTTTCATGAATCTTTGTGAAATTTCTCAAAACAAATTGTTCCCAAAGGTCTTGTTATACATTGAAAGTTTCTGGTTTATCCATCAATTTATCACCCCTGAAATTTTGAGTCAAACTCAAGCCATCTAATATGCAGACACACACATTTTAGGCAAGTCTAACTTTAAATCATATATTTATCGGATTGCGACCCACTGTCTTAGGAGGTAAGAGAGAGACCCATGTTCTATCAATGATGATTGGTATGGCAAGCATACGTCTCAGACCAATATCAGATTCCATTTTGGAGTCTAGCATGATCTCCTTTATAGACAATTGTACATGAGAACCAAGGCAAAGTGCTAGACATAGTAACAAACATATGTAACATATATGATGCATGGGCACTGCATTTGAGATACTTAGGGCCTGATTACGTGCTTGGCTGATCTGCTACTTCGTCACAAATGTGCCGGATTTCCAGTCCGCCATACTGCAAATTCCATTACATTCTATGGAACTTGTAATATGGCAGACAAAATATCCATCATATTTGTGATGGAGTAACCCATCTGCCAAGATTGTATTCAGGCCCTTAGCCTTCTTACCCAAGGGGTTCTCACCCCACTAGGTGATTCTACTGGGAGTATAACACAGCAAACAAATTGTCTTGAACTCTTGGAGCTTTAAATTAATAGAATGTTCTGAGTCATCAATAGGATCTAAGGCCCCCAGGATTTCTGAGGGAGAAATATCCTCGGAAAGCAGCTTGTTCCATTTGGCCGCTATCACTGAGCTATCATCAACCCTGTGTTGGCAGCGCCCCTGATGTATCATGCTAATTAGTGATTTCTTAGGAGTTTGATAAAAAGAGGCCAGATGCAGGAAACGATTAGCGAGTCGCAAACGGCAAAAATTGCCGTTTGCGACTCGCTAATCGCATTTCCCGATGCAGAAATGAATATTGCGACTCGCAATATGCATTTCAGAATCGCAAATAGGAAGGGGTGTTCCCTTCCTATTTGCGATTCGGAGTGGCATGCAATACCATTTGCGACCGCATATGCGGTCGCAAATGGTATCGCAGTTACCATACACTTCAAGTGGATGGTAACCCACTTGCAAATTGGAAGGGGTCCCCATGGGACCCCTTCCCCTTTGCGAATGGACCCAAAACCATTTTTTCAGGGCAAGTATTGGTCCAAGGGACCACTACCTGCCCTGAAAAAATACCGAAACTAAAGGTTTCAGTTTTTTTTTAAGTGCAGCTCGTTTTCCTTTAAGGAAAACGGGCTACACTTAAAAAAAAAACTGCTTTATTGATAAAGCAGTCACAAACATGGAGGTCTGCTGATGACAGCAGGCCTCCATGTTTGCGAGTGCCTAGACTCGCTATGGGGCCGCAATTAGCGACCCACCTCATTAATATTAATGAGGTGGGTCATTGCGACCCCATAGCGACTCGCAGACGGTGTCTGAGACACCGTTCTGCATACCAATTTGCGAGTTGCAAATTGCGAGTCGCAGGGACTCGCAATTTGCAAGTCGCAAATTGGCATTTTCCTACATCCGGCCCTAAGTCAGAGCAACCCAATTTTGATGTAAGCCTACATTCAGACATAAAAAATCCCTAACCTGCAGCTATTCAGAAAAAAAGTGGTGGGGAAGAACAAACACATCTCGCAGTCTGGCAAATGTATGAAACCCATTAAGATCATAGTGTTGCCCCTTGGTCTCCTAGCCATAGTGTTGCCACGCTTTGTCCGCTATGTCCAGGAACTCTGGATTATCCCACAAAAGTGTATCCACATGAATCAGTTGGAAACAATATTTAGTAGAGATTTTCCTCCATAAATTAATTGTAACCTTAATAAACTTAAAACTGACACGTTTAAGTAGTCGGGATCCCCTTGTCTATGGAGAAATTACCTATAACTTGGCCCCAGCGCCAACCGGTATCCAAAGACTGAAGGGTCTGGGTCAACACACATTAGCAAATTGCAAAGGCGACCTGCAAATGTCACCCAAAAGTGAAGTTTAAAATCAAGAAGCTGTAGCCCATCTTGTCCATAAGGGATTTTAAGACATCTTATAGCACATCTAGCACAACTATATCCCAAGTAAAGCTGTCAATAACACCTTCCAAACGTGTAAGAGATTGTAGGGAACCCATATAGGAAATGCCTGAAATAGGTATAAAAAGGTTGGCAGAACATTCATTTTGATAATGTTACATTGACCTATGATGCTTATCGGGAGCTTATTCCAAACGGGGAGTTTGCTAAAAACAGACAGTAAAAAGAGTGCATATAACCTTCCTTACCTGCAACTTAATTGTATCTCACGGTATGTTGCCTTGGAATAGACCCCAGCAATTGGGACTTCTGATTTGAAATTAAGGAGAACTGAGGATTTAGACACAATAAGATTGTAGCCCAAGAATATTCCATATGTGTCAGCCTCCCTGATAATATTTGCCAGTGCAGCTGATGGATTAGGCAAAAAAATAGCAACATTGTCGGTTTATGCCTTATGTTTAAGCTCACAATCTCCCGAGGTCATAGGTTGAATTTGCTCATCCGTAGATAAAGACTACAGAAATGGCTCCATATATAACACAAATAATAAGAGTGATAGTGGACACCTATGCTGGGTGCCATGATAAGTCTAAAGAGGTGTAGAAAATATCCCAGCATAAATTGCATGCTAGGGTTCATATCTAGAGACCTCACCCACTTGCAAAAATGGACCCCTTCACCAACAGAAGTCATAGTTGCCCATGAGCCTCCAAACAACATGGTTGCATGCCCTTTCAGCATCTAATAATATCATATCTAATCTTTTACCCAATTGTTCTGCTATGTCAAATGCAGCAATAGCTGTGTTATCATTAGTCTTGTGTCCCTACCAGGGATAAAGCATGCTTTTGTTGCAAGACTAACTCCGGCATATACGGAGCAAGTCGGTCAGCTAGAATTTCCACAAATACCTTGGCATCAGGGCTGACTACAGATGTGGGACAATATGAGGCCTGTTTTTCTGGTGACTTGCCCTTTGTCAAAAAAATGACAATGTTGATCATATTCAATGTCCTGGGGACTTCCCCACTCACATCATTATGCTGAATGACATCCAAAAAATCTGGTATGTAATGTCTTTAAATGCTTTATAAAATTGAAGTGGATCTTGACCTGCTGCCTTGCCAGATGGTAAAGCTAAGAGACCCAGCTCAGTATTACAGATTGTAATGTTTTTCTGAAGTGTGCTATCCTGCAGCTTCCCCAGAGTAGACAGCCTGTTATCCTGCAGATATTGTATAAATCCTAGGGAGTTAAACGCTTGGGGCTGACTATAAAGCTCTTGATAAAAAAACAAAAACTGTTCCACAACAGCAGTAGGGTGGGTGTGCACCATGCCATTACTACTTTTAATAGAATGAATAGTGCCACTGAATTTCCTATTAGCAATTTGGTACGCCAAAATGTGTCCCATCTCATATTCATATTGAAGGGCCTGATTCTTGGCATAACCAACAGCTATCTTTTCACCTTTTGTCAATTAGATTAAGGTATAAGGATTGCTCCTCTGCTCCCTCAGTTACTATTGCCTGAACATGCAAGGTCTCCAACTGAGTAATTAGCTGACAGAGAAGCCTAACACTACCAGGATTGTCATTATTTTAGGCGATTATAAATTGCAGTGTAGTCCCCCTAATGAATTCCTCCATTGCATCCCATACCACAGGGGGAGAAGGAATCCTCACATTCATTTGTAAGAATTTTGTCAATGAACTAAACATAATAGAGAAATAGTCGGATATTGGATAACAAAATGTTGAGATAACAAAAACTGGTGCTGTACAGGTCCAGCTGCCTGATTATTCAAAAACAATAAAATAGGATTGCAATCAGAAGTGATCCTGGGACAGATCTTCATCTCAGCCTCCTCAATCAAGCTAGCATTAGCAAAGATCATACCTATCCTCGAATAATGTCTGTGAGGAGAATAATAATATAAAAAAACAGGTTGGTTGCATACAGTGCCCTCCAGACATCTTTCAGCCTGTGTAATTGGGCTAATTCAGATATAACTGCCCTCATTTTCACCATGCCTGGAGAAGCAGAGCAGTTGGTGGAGTCAACATTATAATCTATAACACAGTTAAAGGACACCTTACAAGCAACTTGCAAGACCAGTCTAAAAGTTCCAAACATAGCATTTCCAAGACCTCCGAAATATCTGAGTTCTCCCCATAAGCTATACAAAACACATATTTCATGCCAGTGATCAACATCTATGCGATTATCCACCTCCCATGGAATCGTTTCAGTGTTTTGAATTCAAAGTTGTGTTCGTCAACATGGCTACAACCTGTATAGAGACAACTTGGGATGTACAGACAACAATATTATACCCAAGATGTTTTAATAATACATTATCGTTATAAGCAAGATGAGCTTCCATCAAGGACAAAAGCTGGGGTTTATGTATTCTATTCTCTTCTCAAACCAACAGGCGTTTGCTAGACCGATTAAAGTCAGCGACCTTTCAGTACATACATTTCAACTTAGAAATTAGAAAAAACCTTCCACATGGATTTCAGATGAACCATCACCCCAGGAAAACCCCTGTTGCCATATCCGAAAGGGCAATTCAGCTCATAGACTGAAACAAGCACATTCTTAATTTATGCCAAAAGTGTGGCACCTCTGCCTGCTACCTTGTTGCAATCGAAGTTTAACACTGAAGGCATTTTACTACTGAGAATATTGCAGTGTAGGAGGGTGGCCTGGTTTGTAGTGGGTACCTTGGGTACTTACACCTTATACCAGGTCCAGTTATCCCTTATTAGTGAAATGTAGTAGTGTTCTAGCAGCTGAGGCTGCCAGAGGTAGCTGTAGCAGAGCAGCTTAGGCTGAACTAGGAGACATGCAAAGCTCCTGCAATACCACTATACGTACACAGTACTTATACACAAGTAAAGACAATACTCAGTGTTACTAAAATCAGAGGTAGTTTATTTTAGTGACACAAGGCCAAAAATATCTTAGAGACAGTACTCCTTCTGGAAGTAAGCATTATACATAAATATATACACTAGACACCAAAATAAGGTAAGTAAATAGTCATAAGATAGTGCAAACAATAGTAAATGCTATAGAATGCAATGTGAGAAAATAGGTCTAGGGGCAACACAAACCATGTACTAAGAAAATGGAATGCGAATCGAAGTTCCCCCTGAGACAAGTGTAGTGTGTAGAAAATCGCTGGGAGAGTGAGAAAACAAACCACAAAGGTGAGTAAAATACCCCACCCCAGAGCCCAGGAAAGTAGGAGTAAAGTACTGCAAGTTTCCTTAGGACAGACTACAAATCGTGATTAGAGTTACTGCAAGAACCAAGCAAGACTGCAAACAACAAATGGTGGTTTCCTGGACCTGAAGACCTGTAAAGAGAGGAGACCAAGTCCAGAAGTCGCAGAATATTCCAGGAAGGACAGGAGCCCCTGCCAACCTTGAAGATGGTGCAAAAGAGGAGTCTCCGGTTGGAAAAAGACTGCATAAGAGCACCAAGGAAGATGGCTGCGGGTTCCTGCATGATGCAAAGTATGTCCCACGTGGAGATGTTGGATACAGGAGAGTTGCAGCGCTGCATTCGTCCTACAAGCCTTGGTTCAAGCAATGTCGCGGATTGCGTCAAAATGGTGCTGCCTGGACGCAGGAGCGACCTGGGGACCTCAACTCAGACTGAGGAGGCATAGGGGGCTCCCAACACTGGGGGGAACCCACAGATGACCAGGCAACACCCACGGAGGTCCCAGGACATGGGGACAAAGAAGGTGCAAATTGCGGTTGTTGCAGCGCCACAAAAGTTGGTCCCACGCCACCGGAGAACAACTCAGTGAGTTGAGTGTCATAAGATAGAGTGCTGGGGACCTGGGCCAGGCTGAGCATGAAGGATTCTTGCAAATAGTGCAGAGGCTTCAGGAGGTGAAGCTGATGCTGTGCACAGGGGTACTGTCGCAAATGGGGAAGGCAAGGTCTTACCTCCTCCAAATTTGGACAGAAGGACCTTAGGACAGTCAGTGTCGAAGGGGTTTACCACCTGTGTTCCAAGGAGCATGCTCGTCGCCAGGAGAGGAGTCCAAGAGAACCGGTTGTCATCTTAGAAGGTGCCTGCTGGTGCAGAGAAATGACTCTGTCACCCCACGGGAGATTTCTTTGGTCCTTCTGGTGCAAGATGAAGACAGGGAGCCCCCAGAGCATGCACACCCTGGAAACTGTTGCAGTTGCTGGCTGAATCTGAAGTTGCAGAGTCGAAGTAGCCCTTCTGGATACTTTGTTGCTGTTACAATGGTCCCTGGAGCTGTCTGTGGTGGATCCGAGGTCAGAGGATGAAGCAGTGGTTGCACAGGATTCCTTTTGGAAACTTGCAAGCAGAATCTGAAGAGAAACCCATAGGAGAGACCCTAAATAACCCTGAGAGGGGGATTGGCTAGTTAACCAGGTATGCACCTATCAGGAGGGGGTCTCTGACATCACCTGTTGGCACTGGCCACTCAGAGGTCTCCAGAGTGTCCCCACATCTTGGAAACCAAGATGAGTGAAGTCTGGGACACACTGGAGGAGCTCTGGCCACCACACCTGGCTTGGTGATGGCCATGGGAGTCGTCACTCCCCTTTTCTTTGTCCACTTTCACTCCAGAGCAAGGACTGGGGTCACTGAACCAGTGTAGACTGGCTTATGTAAGGAGGGCACCATCTGTGCCCTTCAAAGCATTTCCAGAGGCTCTTGGAGGCTACCCCTCCCAAGCCTGTAACACCTATTCCCAAAGGGAGAGGGTGTAACACCAACCTCCCAAAGGAAATGCTTTGTTCTGCCTTCCTGGGACTGGGCAGCTTAGACCCCAGGAGGGCAGAACCCTGTCTGTGAGGTGGCAGCAGCTGTATCTGCAGTGCAAGCCTCAGAGAGCTAGTTTGGAAGCACTGGTGGTCCATGGTGGAGCCCCCAGGATGCATGGAATTGGCTCCCCAATACCAGATTTGGAATGGGGGGACAATTCCATGATCTTAGACACCTTACATGGCCGTATTCAGAGTAACCATTGTGAAGCTGACCTATAGGTACTGACCTATATGACCTATATGTAATGCGTGTGTGTAATGGAGTCCCCGGACTCACAAAGTCCGGGGATTTTTGCACATAGACTTCAGTAAATGAAGGTTAGACATATAGGTGACTTCTAAGTTACTTAAGTGCAGTGAAAAATGGCTGTGAAATAGTGTGTGCACTATTTCACGCAGGCTGCAATGGCAGTCCTGTGAAAGGGTTTGTCTGAGCTCGTTATGGGTGGCAAAAGAAATGCTGCAGCCAATAAGGATCTCCTGGAACCCCAATGCCCTGGGTTTCTAGGTACCATATACTAGGAAGTTATAAGGGGGGTCCAGTGTGCCAAATGAAATTGGTAAATAAAGTTACTAGCCCATAGTGACAAATTGAGAAGCAGAGAGAGCATAAGCTCTGAGGTTCTGGTTAGCAGAGCCTCAGTGACACAGCTAAGCACTTCTGACAACACACACATTAGGCCACAAACTATGAGCACTGGGGTCCTGACCAGCAGGATCCCAATGAGACATGCAAAACCATACTGATATACAGGTAAAAATGGGGGAAACATGCCAAGAAAGACAGCGCTTTCCTACGTGCAGTAAATGAGATTAGGGAGCTTCAAAATAAAGAAGTTGTCCAAGATGGCCACTAGAGAAAAATTTGCCCTAACAAAGCACAAAATCACCCAAATATAGCACAAAGTATATATAGCACAATGACAGACGTGTGAAAAACTCCTAGATCCAAATTTAAGAAAAGTGGCACTGCATCTAGTGCAGCAGCACTTTTCTGGAGCCCCTTAGTGTCCCCCTAACCGCACCATGTGTGCGCTGTATCTAGGTTACTGTGTACCATGGCGGTATTTTTGACACTGGTTCAGAGCTTTGCAGGATTAGTGTAAAAAATGCTGACTCTAATCCTGCAAAGCCCATTCAGGCCCATTGAAAACAATGGTGTGCCTCCTTTTATTGCCTGCTCTGAGCGGCCTGCTGCAGCCAAGTCCCTATAATCACTAAACGCTGTGCACGGCCACTGCCCATGCACATTGGGGGTTGGCTGCAGGGCCTGGCCTGCGGCAAGGCTGTGCGGCCAAACCTCTATAACCACAAGAGAGTTTTTGTAGACTTTGATATACTTATATTTAGATATTTAAGGATAAATTGGAAAGAAAAATGTATTGGTCAAGTAAAATAAATTTTATTACATTTTGGTACGTACATTAAATATTTGAAAAAACTGATTAAAGCAGGAATTTGACTAGTAACACATCTAGACTAGAACCCTCAACCTTAATTGTGAAGGAATGAGACATTAACCTCTAGGCTGCAGGTGATCCTTTGCCTTATAGTTTCCAGACAAACATTTGACATGCAGAAAGCGGAGTTATGTTTGCTTTTGTTTGGTGGGAGCTGTTAGCTCTCACCAAGCAAAAGCAAACAGCTATGTCCTGGGAGTGGGCACCCAAGGACATAGAAGGAGCCAGCCTGGGGGTGATGGTCCCCCTTACCATGTATGCTCCACAAGGGGGTCAATGCGGCCCCCCTCCAATGTTGTATTTGCCTCAGGGAGGTGGTGGTCCCCTTGATCCAGGGTCCAGCAAACGTACCCCCTTCATTCTTTTATTTTACCCCTAACGAGGTGGTGGTCCACAGGCATCCCTCATATACAATGTAATCTTTACCTTAGGGAGGTGGTGGTTCCTGGGGGTGCGGGAGGCCATGTAACCCCCTGCATGCAATTCAATATTTAACCCAGGAAAGTGGTGGTCCCTGGGAGTAACAAGGTCCCCCGCATACAATTCTTTCTGTGCCCCAGAAAGTGGTGGTTACCTGGGCTGCGGGGGCTGCATGGTCTCCCTTCATACAATTCAATGTTTGCCCTGGGGAGGTGGCAGTCTCTTGGGCTGTGGAAGGGCTGCAAGGCCCCTCCTGATACAATTCAATCTTTGCACTGGGAAGGTGGTGTTCCCTAGGGCTGTGGGAGTCCCCATTGCCCACTGCATCCTTATTTCATTTAGCCCGGGAGGTGGAGGTTACTGGGGCTCTGTGGGAACTCTATCTTCCTGCCAAATTTGGTATAATTCATTTCAGCAGCTTGGGCTGTAGATGTGTCTAGAGACCCTATGGAAAAAATGAATGGGGAAAAAGTGTTTTGGGATCCCCACTTTTTATCAACCCCGCTTGACTGTTCATCCCGAAACTTTCAAGACAGCAGCTGAACCCCCTGAAATATAGATTTTGGCAAAACACAAAGGGGGTCATTCCAACCCTGGCGGTCGGTGTTAAAGCGGCGGCCAACCCGCCAACAGGCTGGCGGTCCAAAAAATGGAATTCTGACCCTGGCGGGAACCGCCAACACAGCCCGCCAACTTAACACTCCGACCGTCACGGCGGGACAGACAAACAGCGCGGCGGTCACCGCCAACAGGCAGGCGGCAGACAATGTACCGCCCACCCTATCACAACTCACCAATCCGCCACCTTTTCCGGGGCGGGAGACCCGCCGATAAAAACACGGTGGAAACAGACTATGAACGGGAAAACTCTCACCTCTATGCACTCCACGAGGACAGAGAACAGCATGGAACCCGAATTAAACATCCTACCAGCTATTGTCTACCTGCTCATCTACCACGAGTACGAACTCCGGCGCAGAAGACAACGGTGAGTACTGCACCTACGACACAGGGTAGGGGGGAGGAGGAAAGGTTACGGGCACACACATATGCGACCCCCCCCCCAAACTATCTACACACCAATGCAGAGCACCAAGTCACAGTGACACCACCCAAACCCACCGGAATGATGCAAAGACACAATTAAAGTGAGAAACAAAATTTATCTATAAAATAGGTACGTTGACGTCATGGTAAAATAGCAAAAAGAAATGTAACAAAATCAAGTAAGAACATTGCGAAACCGATAAATATAGGCAACAAGTCCTGCACAGTCACTTAAATTTCCACTGTCCGTGGGCCAAAGTGTATCAACACACGGGCAAAGCCCACACAGGAGACCTGAGTCCGTTGGAGAGAACACTGCTGGGGCATCAGATGACAAAACTACAGGCACCTCAGGGGGAAGGGAAAGGGGGTCACCTCAGCCACATGAGTCCACAACGCCAGATCCACGAAGGGTCCACCATGCCCACTGTTCCATCCTGGGGAGTGCAAAGCCACAGTCTCTCAAGTCTCTACAGTGGGTGGGCTGCCCACTGTGCCATCCTGGGGAGTGCAAAGCCACAGTCTCTCAAGTCTCTACAGTGGGTGGGCTGCCCACTGTGCCATCCTGGGGAGTGCAAAGCGACAGTCTCTCAAGTCTCTACAGTGGGTGGGCTGCCCACTGTGCCATCCTGGGAGTGCAGACACATAGGCCATCAGGTGGATGACAGACTCCACAGGTATTGGAGGAGGCATCGTGCCCAGAGTGCAGCGTGAACACTAGCTCGACACGGAACCGGCACTGTCAATGGGCCAGCGGTGCTTGAGACGGCAGGGCCCAGCGGAGCGGTGCTTGAGACGGCGGGGCCCAGCGGAGCGGTGCTTGAGACGGCAGGGCCCAGCGGAGCGGTGCTTGAGATGGCAGGGCCCAGCGGAGCGGTGCTTGAGACGGCAGGGCCCAGTGGAGCGGTGCTTGACAGGAAGGGCCCAGCGGAGCGGTGCTTGAGACGGCAGGGCCCAGCGGAGCGGTGCTTGACAGGAAGGGCCCAGCGGAGTGGTGCTTGACAGGAAGGGCCCAGCGGAGCGGTGCTTGAGACGGCAGGGCCCAGCGGAGCAGTGCTTGAGACGGCAGGGCCCAGCGGAGCGGTGCTTGACAGGAATGGCCCAGCGGAGCGGTGCTTGAGACGGCAGGGCCCAGCGGAGCGGTGCTTGAGACGGCAGGGCCCAGCGGAGCGGTGCTTGAGACGGCAGGGCCCAGCGGAGCGGTGCTTGACAGGAAGGGCCCAGCGGAGCGGTGCCTGACAGGAAGGGCCCAGCGGAGCGGTGCTTGAGACGGCGGGGCCATGTTCAGCGGTGCTTATCTTCACGGCGGGGCCCTGTTCAGCTGTGCCTATCTTCACGGCGGGGCCCTCTTCAGCGGTGGCCTTCTGCACGGCGGGGCCCTGTTCAGCGGTGCCTGTCTTGGCGGGCCCTGTTCAGCGGTGCTCCTCACGGCGGGGCCCTGTTCAGCGGTGCCTGTCTTGGCGGGGCCCTGTTCAGCGGTGCTCCTCACGGCGGGGCCCTGTTTAGCGGCACCTATCTTCACGGCGGGGCCCTGTGCAGCGGTGCCTATCTTCACGGCGGGGCCCTCTTCAGCGGTGCCCTTCTGCACGGCGGGACCCTCTTCAGCAGTGCCCTTCTGCACGGCGGGTCCCTGTTCAGCAGTGCCTATCTTCACGGCGGGGCCCTGTTCAGCGGTGCCTATCTTCACGGCGGGCCCTCTTCAGCGGTGCCATTCTGCACGGCGGGGCCCTGTTCAGCGGTGCTTGTCGTGTTTTTCAAGGGAGCCTGACCTGGCCAGGACTCCCTGCTTAGTCGCCCTCCGACCGTCCAGTTGCTGGACCCTTCTGTGACGGAGTCCTGGGCCCGTGGGTGTCCTCCGTCACACCCGGGATGGGGCTTGTGGGGCCCTCCTGGTCCGCGCCCCTGCTGGCTGACTTCTCCGCCCTGCTGCCCTTGCCCTCCTTAGATGAGGCTCTCTGGCCCTTGCCTCCCCTGGATGTTGTGGCAGGTGACGGCCCAGGACTTTGCTCCTTGGGGGCAGCCGTGTCAGCCTTCTCGCGGCGGCCCTTGACTTTATGGGTCCTCTTACCAGGGGGGGGCTGGCTGTCCCCTTGCTGCTGGCCGAAGTGTCAGTGCTGGGAAAGGGTGGACTCCAAAACCCATGCACAATGTTGAGACTTGAAGCAGGGCTGGTGGTGGCTGAGGTGCTCTTGGGACTCTTCCCAGATGGAGGGAGTGGGTCAGGTGGGGCAAAGAGGTTAACTGTGAAGAGGTAAAGTTTTTTAGGACCAAGGTAAAGGGTAGGTTTAGTGGTTATGGGAGTGGAGGAAGAGGATGTGGTTGTAGGAGAGTCAGGTGTGCTGTCTGTGGGTGCAGGTGCTTGTGACGTAGGCTGTGGTGAGGTGGTTGGCTGTTGGGTGGGTGGCTGCCTGCGTTTGTGTGTCTTGGAAGAGGGGGTGACAGACACAGTGGGAGAGGACACAGGTGACGTGTAAATGGCAGTGGGGGTGGTGACTGCCTGTGTGCGGACTGTACTGGAGGGTGTGCTGGTGGTGGAAGTACTGGCTGATGGTGGTGTGCATGCAGGTGTGAGTGGAGACGTCACAGGGAGGGAGGAGGGAGACGAGGAGGAGGGGGACACAGAGGTGGTAGTGACTGTTGCCATGTCTGCATCTGGGTGTTGCTTGGGTGAATGCTTGTGGGATCTGTGGTGCTTATGTCTGGATGAGCTGCCCTTGGGTGTTGAGGTGTGTGCAGGCTGGTCAGAAGGTGTGGATGGGATAGGCTGAGGAACAGGAGACAGGGTGGAGGCAGTTAGTAGAGGGAGGCTGGAAACGGGGACAATGGCTGCCGTCAGTGCTGAGGCCAGAGCAGTGAACGATCGTCGATGGGCAGCCTGACCCGAATGAATGCCCTCCAGGTATGCATTGCTCCGATGCACCTCCCTCTCTACCCCCTGGATGGCATTCAAAAGGGTAGACTGCCCAACAATGATGGTCTGAAGGAGGTCAATGACCTCCTCACTGAAGGCAGCAGGGGTAACAGGGGCAGGGCCTGAGGTGCCTGGGGCGAAGGAGATGCCCGCCTTCTTGGGCGAGCGGGCACGGAGCGAAGGCGGAGGGGCTGCTGGGAGGGCGGAGCTGGTGCGCTGGGTGGCGGCTGTACCTGTTGAGGTGGGGGGCCCGGATTTTGCCGCCACCGCTAGGGAGCTCCCATCCGAGGACGTGTCGGTGTCGCTGGTGTCACCACGTGTCCCTGTTGTGGTGCTCCCCTCGCCCTCTGTATCACTGGTGACCTCGGTGTCTGTACCATGGCCCACCGGGGCCTTGTGAGTTGCAGCTCCCTCGTGCTCCGATGCCAATTCTCCTCCGCCTGATGATGCTAATGCACACATGCACAAGAAGATAGAGAAAAAGGGTGGGGGGAGACATAAAGACAGGTTGAGTGCATGCATTTTCAACACCGTTGGCGGAGAGGACAGATACAGTAGCCTCATGCACTACGCCGCGCTATCGGGGTACACTACTCAGTACTTGTGACTAGGCCAACAGGTCAATGGACAACAAATGCGCACATGGGTAATGCTGGACCATCGATTGCTGTACTTGGCACCCTACAGAGGTTGGGGGCGGGGGCACAGGGCCATGCCTAAAGGAGGGGACTACACTACAGAAAGCGCCCTGGCCTAATGTCACCCACAGCCCTCCTCCCCCACCCAGACGCCTCCACTGCGTGTAAAGATAGCTGAATGTACTGGTACTCACCCCCTTGTGTCTGCTGTGATGTCCTCACGCGCCCATCCAAATCGGGGTAAGCCACCGCCAGGATCCGGGACATCAGGGGGGTCAATTGTCTGCTGGCACCCCTCCTACGTTGGGAGGCCATCCCCAGCAGAGACTCGGCGGTCTTCCTGGTCCCGCGGCGGATGTCCTCCCACCTCTTTCGGCAGTGGGTGCCCCGTCTGTTGTGGACCCCCAGGTCCCGGACGTCCTTGGCGATGGCACGCCAAATGTCGACTTTCTGATGGACGCTGACCTATTTGACATGTACAGGGTGGAAAAGTAAATATCATTAATTCTCTACATGTTAGATTTGATTGCCCCCCCCCAACCTTGCCATGTGGCACATGCTCTCATCTGTCGTGCCTTGCACTCCTCATTCTCTCCCCACCCCACCATCTTACATCCACCATCCAAAACCCAGGCATAGCCCATTCAACGTGCACACAGTGTACTTACCTGTTGGTCTGGAGGACCGTAGAGTAGCGCATACTGGGGCAGGACCACATCCACAAGTTTCTCCAACTCTTCTGAAGTAAAGGCAGGGGCCCTTTCCCCAGTCGCAGCAGCCATTGTCTCTTCCAGACCGAGTTCACAGCAGCACTTGCAGTATAGGTCCTCTCCTGTGGATGATCAGGTCTCGAGTGATTAATCAGATAGAAAATGGCGGTCACGCCCGCGGCTGTGCGTACCGCAGCGGTGCGTACCGCGACCGCCGGCGCACCACGTCATTGGCTCCTGAAACCCATAGGCTTCAATGTTAACCAATGCGGCTTGGCGCCGCGGTCTTCGACCGCCTACCGCCACGGTGTGCCACGCCAGCGCATTGACCTCACATCCCACTGTCACACTTCTCAGGTCAGGCAGCCGCCATTTCAAGGGCCCACATGGCTTAATTTCTACTGCGTCACACAGGCCTAGGCCTTGCATTGCCACTCATACAAGCCATTCAATGCATAGCGATTCGTGTACTGTGCAAGCTGTAGTTACGTACCTGTGGGTTGCTTGACTCTGTACTCCATGTTGTCCTTCCTAGGCACCGTCCGCTGGGACTTGCGAGGAGAAGGAGGAATCCTCCCGTATACCGACCGCTGGTGGACCTGTCGACAATGGAGGAACGTCATATAATACTGCGATACCGACTTGACAGAGCCACTATACATGAACTGTGTGCCCAGCTGGAGCCAGCACTGATGTCCCCCATCCGCCAACCCACAGGAATTCCCCCTCTGGTGCAGGTTCTGTCAGTCCTCCATTTTTTGGCAAGTGGGTCTTTTCAGACAACAGTGGCCATGTCATCAGGTATGTCTCAGCCTATGTTTTCAAAGATTTTGTCCAGAGTGTTGTCTGCCCTGACGAAATACATGCGGAGCTACGTTGTTTTCCCTGAGGAGGGTAATTTGGCCACTGTGAAGGGTGATTTCTATGCCCTTGGACATATCCCCAACATCATTGGTGCCATTGATGGGACCCGTGTGGCCTTAGTACCCCCAAAAGACGATGAGCAGGTGTACAGAAACAGAAAAAATTACCATTCTATGAATGTGCAGGTGGTCTGTTTGGCTGACCAGTACATCTCCCATGTAAATGCCAAGTTCCCTGGGTCAGTGCATGACGCGTATGTTATGCGAAATAGCAGCATCCCCTATGTGATGGAACAGCTACAGAGACACCGTGTGTGGCTAATTGGTGACTCTGGTTACCCCAACCTGCCTTGGCTATTGACCCCAGTGAGGAATCCCCGGACCAGGGCAGAGGAACGGTACAATGAGGCCCATGGGCGATCTAGGAGGATTATAGAAAGGACCTTCGGCCTCCTGAAGGCCAGGTTTAGGTGCCTGCATATGACAGGTGGATCCCTAATGTACTCACCAAAGAAGGTGTGCCAGATCATCGTGGCCTGCTGTATGCTTCACAATCTGGCTTTGCGACGCCAGGTGCCTTTCCTGCAGGAGGATGGTCCAGATGGTGGTGTTGTAGCAGCTGTGGAGCCTGTGGAGAGTGAAGAGGAGGAAGACGACGGGGACGACAGGGACAACAGGGACACAGTCATACAACAGTATTTTCAGTAGCACACAGGTAAGAATCACCCACGCCATTTTACATTTACTTCAGGCCTCCTGCATCTCTACTTTCTGTGTTTCCCCCCAGTTCCTTTAAACTGAATTGTGACTTTGCCTTCCCTTTTCAGAGCTGTTTGACCAACTGCGTGACTTCTGCTTTGTTTGCCCATGGACTAAAGCTCATTGACATTGGTATGTTGTCATAACAATGTAACAGAACATTAATGAACCGTTATGTGTAATACATTTGTTAAGAATGCAAGCAGACTCCTGATTTTTGAAGTGCAAATAGTGATTTATTTTTAGTGCTACATATAGGTCCATGATAGTAAAACGGTGATGGGTGGGGGTGGAGGAATGTCCATGGCAGAGTCCAGTTCTCAGTTTCACAGGTGCATTGTCCATATGCCTGTGGAAGGATGGAGCAGGGGCTGTTTAAGGTTGGACAGGGTGACAATGTGGGACAGTGGGATGACATCAGGGGGTATTGTTTGCTGGCGGGGGTCTTGGCATCCTACTCTGTCTTCTTGTGAGATCTCAGGTTCCGCTTGCGGGGTGGTTGATCTTCAGCAGGAGGTGGGGTTCTGGTGGCCAGTCGTTGTGTGGGGGCCTCCTGTCCACTAGCGCCGGCGGAGGTGGTAGGCTGTTCGTGGTCCGGGCTAGTGACAGGGGCCCTTTGGGGTGCCACATGGTCCCGCAATGAGGTGACTATCTGGTTGAGGGCCAGGACGATGTTCCCCATTGCGGTACCTATGATCCGGAGTTCGTCTCTGAACCCCATGTACCGTTCCTCCTGCTGTGCCTGGATCTCCTGGAACCTGGCCAGTACCGTCGCCATCGTCTCCTGGGAGTGGTGGTATGCTCCCATGATGGTGGTGAGGGCCTCTTGGAGAGTGGGTTCCCTGGGCCGGTCCACCCCCTCTCGCACTGCAGCCCTCCCAGTTGCCCTGTTTCCCCGGGCCTCTGTCCCCTGAACGGTGTGCCCACTACCACTGCCCCCAGGTCCCTGTTGTTGTTGAGGTGGTGGGTCAGCCTGGGTGCCCTGTAGTGGCGGACACACCGCTGATTGACGCGTCCTGGAGACAGAGGCATGGGCCCGCTGGGTGGGAGCTGTGCTGGTATTCCCAGAGGGGGTTGAGTCTGCTGTGGCCTGTGTCTGTGTGTGGGGAACCGACTGTCCAGAGGTCCCCAATGGTCCGGGCTGGTCATCAGGTTCTAGGTCGACAGAGCTGCTGTCATCACTGGGGGCCTGTTCTGGGGGTGGGATGGACAAATCTGGACCCTCCGTGGCAGTGTCTTGGCGTTCGGGCCCTGCAGGGGTAAAAGAGTTTGGTTATTGCTTCTGTGTGTGCCATGGCGTGCGATTTGTGGGTGCTCTTGTCCCCCAGTGCTGGCATTCCCTTGTGGGAGGAGTTGTGAGGGTGGTTTGTGGGGGGGGATGGGTATGTGCAGTGGTCATGCATAGGTGATGGGTGTCCATGGTTTGTGTTGGCATTCAGGGTTTGGTTTTGGGTTGGGTGGGTTGTGCTGGTGAGACATTGGCAGGGAGGATGTGTGCTGGGGGGTTGGGGGTGAGGGTGGGGGTGTGGGTTGGCATGCAGGTGGTTGGGGGGGGAGTAGTTGAGATTAGGCTTACCAGAGTCCATTCCTCCGCCTACTCCAGCGAGGCCCGCAGGATGCAGGATGTTCAAGACCTCTTGCTCCCATGCTGTGAATTCGGGTGGAGTGGGTGGTGGTCCGCCGCCAGTCTTCTGCACAGCGATGTTGTGTCTTGAGACCATCGACCGTACCTTCCCCCGTAGGTCGTTCCAGCGCTTTCGGATGTCTTCCCGGTTTCTGAGATGCTGTCCCACAGCGTTGACCCTGTCGACGATCCTTTGCCATAGCTCCGCCTTCCTGGCTATTGTGGTGTGTTGCACCTGTGTGCCGAAGAGCTGGGGCTCTACCCTTATTATTTCCTCCACCATGACCCTGAGTTCTTGGTCCGAAAACCTGGGGTGTCTTTGGGGTGCCATTGGGTGGTGTGGATGAGGTGTGGGGTGGTGTTTGTGGTGATGTGAGTGGTGGTGTGTGGTGATGTGTGCGTAGATGTGGTGTGGTTGATGATGTTGGTTTCCTGTGTGTGTTGTGGTTTGCGTTACCTGTGCTCTCTATCTGTGTATTGCGCCTTCTCTCAGAATTACGATATGCGGGGTTTGTGGGTGATGTGGGTGTGTGTTTTATATTGTAATGGGTGTGTGGGAGTGGTGTGTGTATGTGTCTCAGGTGTGTGTATTTTGAATTGTCCAATGTGGCTGTGTTTTGTAAAGGTGTGTGTATTTTGAGCACGGCGGTGTGTACCGCCAATGGAATACCGCGGTTGAAAGACCGCCGCGTGGATTCGTGGGTCGTAATGGCATGGGCGTGTTTGTGTTGGCATGGCGGTGGAGGTTTGGTCATCTCCAGTTTTTCGCTGCCCGCTGATGAGGCGGCCTTCCGTGGATGTCGGGTTTTCGGCGGTTTGGCAGTTGGAGGTCAGAATGACTGTGGCGGTTTACCGCGGCCGCGGCGGTATGATGGCGGTCTTCTGACCGGCGGTAAGGGCCTTTTACCGCCGAGGTCAGAATGACCCCCAAAATGTTCTTCCTATGGAAAGTAGGTGCTAACTATAACTACCTACTGGAGACTGCCAGTGGGTAATATTTATACTGGGGTCACCAGTATAGTTATAGTTAGGACAATGTTTTCATTGAAAAAACATTTTTGCCTTGCCCATATCTTTGGTCCCATTTGACAATTCTTCACAAAATTTCCCAAAAAAGTGTTCCAGTGAATCTTGCTGTACATGGGAAGTTTGGAGGTGATTTGTCAAGTAGGGGGCTGAGAAAAAGTATGGATTTTCAACACGACTACAGCAAGAACCACCTGACGGAATCGCTGTCACGCTGCGGCTCCCGTGGCCGCCGCAGGCTCAGGTCAAATCAAATCAAATCAAATCATTAACATTTATAAAGCGCGCTACTCACCCGTGCGGGTCTCAAGGCGCTAGGGGAAAAGGGGGAGTTATCGCTGCTCGAACAGCCAGGTCTTTAGGAGTCTCCGGAAAGTGGAGTGGTCCTGGGTGGTCCTGAGGCTGGTGGGGAGGGAGTTCCAGGTCTTGGCCGCCAGGAAGGAGAAAGATCTCCCACCCGCCGTGGAGCGGCGGATGCGAGGGACAGCAGCGAGTGCGATGCCAGAGGAGCGGAGGAGGCGGGTGGGGATGTAGAAGCTGAGGCGTCTGTTGAGGTATTCCGGTCCCTTGTCGTGGAGGGCTTTGTGTGCGTGGGTGAGAAGTCGGAAGGTGATCCTTTTGCTGACTGGGAGCCAATGCAGGTGTCTCAGGTGTGCGGAGATGTGGCTGCTGCGGGGTACGTCGAGGATGAGGCGGGCCGAGGCGTTTTGAATGCGTTGCAGGCGATTTTGGAGTTTGGCTGTGGTCCCGGCGTAGAGGGTGTTGCCGTAGTCCAGGCGGCTCGTGACGAGGGCGTGGGTCACGGTTTTTCTGGTGTCGGCGGGGATCCAGCGGACACCGCGGCGTGGCATTTGTTTCATACCGCGGCCTGTGTGCGGCCCGTGGGAGAATTCGCGGCTTGCACACAGGCCGCAGGAGAAGCCGCGGCTTGCGCACAAGCCGTGGGAGAAGCCGCAAGCCTGGTCAGGGGTCGCAGCACTCGCCGCGCCCCCTTCTTTCAGTTCTGCCGCAAAGGCAGATGCGGCAGGGCTTCAGACCCCGAGTGGGTTTCAGACCTGACCGCGCATACCGCATTTAGTGCGCTTTACATTTCAGACTAATTTATATAAACATCTGCTCACCACTTACCAGTGTCTACAGGCAAAAGCCGAATACTTGCACATGGTGGTGTTTTTATGCCTGCCTTTTCCCTTTCCCAGCATGCTGCCCACTTCCTCTCTTCCCAGCATGCATTGTTTCTCTTTGTTTGGACGCATGTACTTTATTCACTATTATACTCTTTTCCCCAATCCAAGATGGTGGTGTTTCTACTTCCTGTTTCCTACTTCCTGTCTAGGGGTATATAAGGGGAATTCAGCTGCTTGTTCATTGCGTTGCAACACTCCTTTGGTGGTAGTCACGCTCTGGCTGGTTTCTTCTTGTGAATCCAGTATTTCCTGACCAGTCTTCGTCTCCAGTCTTCCTGTACCCTCGGATCATCAGCTCTAACGCCTTGGTGTCCTCCTTCTGTTTCAGGGAGTTCCTGTTGGAAGTTTTTTACCCTATTGGGGTTTTTCCTCTGGGATTCTTTCTGGAGGGCACGGACTGTAGTGGCTTGCTATTGTCAAACAGCACCGTGGCTACCGGAAGGGGTCGCCCCTACCTCGGCCAGAGCAGAACCTGCCGGAACCGGGGTCGTTCCCCAACCCTCATCAACTTCGACGGTAAGCCCATTGAAAACCGTGACAATCGCACCAAATTTGGCAGAAAGTTAGCTCATGGTTCAGAAAATGTTTTTTTATTTTTATGTTATGTAAATCCATTTATTACTTCTTGAAATATAAAAAGAAAACAAAATATAGACATCTAGAGGCATGAAGGGTTCACAAATAATAACAAGCATGTGCAGGGCAATGCAGAGCTCTGATTGGCTGGCAACACTTCAACTAGGAAGCGTTGGCAGTCATTTTGGAACTCAGCTTCAGCTGAGCCCCACAAAAAAAGATTACAAAAAGAAAAGGGGCAGGGTAGGGTCTCGCAGACCTGTAAGCTCTGATACTGGGGTCCCAGAGAGACCCCGCCAGGGCAAAAAAGCTTTTTAAAAAAAATATTTGCCACAAATGTACAGATCCACAGAAATAAAAAATAAACAAGAGCATAAATCAGACCCTCCCTGGGGCTGATTTATAATGAATGCGAGGGGGTCCCCCCACAGTCCCCGTGGCTCTCATCTCCCAGGGGCTTTGATGAAACATAATTCAGTGAGGCCGCCTTGTCCTTTCCATAGCCCTGAACACTTCCACCTCCCAGGGGCTGTAATCAAATACATATCCAGTGGGCTGCACACCCTCCCCCTGCAGCTCTGGGTACCGCCACCTCCCTGGGCCTGTAATAAAATACAATGCAGGGGGCTGACCTGCCCCCCCACAGTTGCAGGCACTGCCACCTCCGTGAGACAAATATACAATTTAATGTTGGGGGGCTGTACAGCCCCCCACAGCCCAAGGGACTACTACCTCCGAGGCTATTTTACCTAAGTGGGGGCCATACAACCCGCTCGAGGAGCCATATATGGCCCTGGGGACTGCCCCCCCCCCAGGCCCAGCTCCTGCTATGTCCAGTGGTACCCACCCCCAGGACATAGCTGTTTGCTCTGACTTGGCAGGAGCTTTCATCGCTCTTTCCAAGACAGAGCAAACACTTCACTTTCTGCAAGCGAGAGCTGTCAAATATCTCTTAGTTGCAGAAAGTGACGTTTTCATCAATTTCCGAGCATGCAAAATGCGTGCAGGGAAACAGATGTAAACATTGCTCCTGCAAGCAGGGAGCTTCTGTTTAAAGCAGCACCCTGCTTGTGGGAGCAATGCTGGCTCCCGCAGGATGTGGGGAGCCAGCTAGGACTTTGGGGGCCTTGACATTCCTCCACGGTCCTGTCACTCTCCCTCGTTTTTCCTTCCCATAAAGGCATGTCAGAGAGGTAGAGAAATAGTAATTACAACGGTCTCTCCATACAATGCCTTCACAGAGTCAAACTAGCAAGTTGTTTAGTATGACTGTACCAACTATTTGTGAATGCAGAGCAAAGCAGAGTCATTTCTGGCCTAATCGTCAAGGTTTTGTGCTGTCACTCAGTAGGCTGAAAGTTCAAATCCTAGTGTCACTTGGCAGTGTGTGTTTATTCACTAGTGTTTTTACTGTTAAACATTCCTAGTGATGGAACATTGATGTTTCTTTCCTATCACATGCTTGGGTTCAATTTTATAGGTATGTCTGAGAACTGCGGGGTAAAGGAGTCACCTGTTGTGTAATAGTTATGGTCAGCGACCCTCATATTGAAATGAGAGGGTTGTACTCCACTTTTACCTGTGTTTTTTTCCCTTCTTTAATTTATTTTAAATTTAAAAAGGTAAAGGTTCATACTGAAAGGTGATCTCACTCATTTTAAATGTCAAATGCACTTTTCTTTTTACTTTGTCCTAAAATATCTTACTCTATGTATATCATTCATCAAAGCCTAAAAAACATTTTTCTCTCTCTCTCAAGTTGTCTCTGTCAATCTCTTTCTCTTAATTTATCTGTCTTTCTCTCTCAGTTTCTCACTTTCTGTCTCTCTCTCTCTCTCTTCCATATCACAATTTGATGGAAGATAGAGAGAAAAAGGGAGAGAGAGAGTGTTAATGCAATGGTCTCTCTATACAATGACTTCAAGGAGGCAGACTAGCAAGATGTTTAGTACAAATTTTATAGTTAGAGTGTATTGCAGAGCACAGCAGAGTCATTGCTGGCCTAATGGACACGGTCTTGTGATCTTACTCAGTAGGCAGTAGGTTCAAATCCCAGTAATCCCAGTGTGTCTGTTTGGTTCTTGGACCCATATTTATCCTTTTTTTGCACTGCATTTGCATCATTGTTTGACACAAAAGCGGTGGAAACTTACAAAATTTATATTTTGTAAGTTTGACCACTTTTGCATCAAAAAATGAATGGGGAAAAAGTGTTTTGGGATCCCCACTTTTTATCAACCCCGCTTGACTGTTCATCCCGAAACTTTCAAGACAGCAGCTGAACCCCCTGAAATATAGATTTTGGCAAAACACAAAATGTTCTTCCTATGGAAAGTAGGTGCTAACTATAACTACCTACTGGAGACTGCCAGTAGGTAATATTTATACTGGGGTCACCAGTATAGTTATAGTTAGGACCATGTTTCCATTGAGAAAGCATTTTTGCCTTGCCCATATCTTTGGTCCCATTTGACAATTCTTCACAAAATTTCCCAAAAAAGTGTTCCAGTGAATCTTGCTGTACATGGGAAGTTTGGAGGTGATTTGTCAAGTAGGGGGCTGAGAAAAAGTATGGATTTTCAACACGACTACAGCAAGAACCACCTGACGGAATCGCTGTCACGCCGCGGCTCCCGCGGCGGCCGCAGGCTCAGGTCAAATCAAATCAAATCAAATCATTAACATTTATAAAGCGCGCTACTCACCCGTGCGGGTCTCAAGGCGCTAGGGGAAAAGGGGGGGTTATCGCTGCTCGAACAGCCAGGTCTTTAGGAGTCTCCGGAAAGCGGAGTGGTCCTGGGTGGTCCTGAGGCTGGTGGGGAGGGAGTTCCAGGTCTTGGCCGCCAGGAAGGAGAAAGATCTCCCACCCGCCATGAACGGCGGATGCGAGGGACAGCAGCGAGTGCGAGGCCAGAGGAGCGGAGGAGGTGGGTGGGGACGTAGAAGCTGAGGCGTCTGTTGACGCAAATGCGCAACAAGCAAAGTATAAATATGGGTCCTAGTGTTTTAACTAGTAATGGAACATTGAAGTTGTTTTTCCCTCAAAACCTGTGGGTTGAATATCATAGATAAGTCTGGAGACTGCACAGTAAGGAATCACCTCTGTCCTAGTTGTTAAGGTCTCAGATGTGCACACTAAGCGTTCAGGGGTCTAAGTGAGTCTGTGGTCATTTTCTGCTTTAGATTCTTTTCAATTGTAAATATTTAAGCGACATACTGCAAGGTGATCCTGCTCTTTTTAATTGACAAAAACATTTTTCTTTTCAATTTGTACAGAAAAATCTCATTTTAAGTATACCATTTATCAAAGCCTAAATGACTCTCTCATTCTCAATCTCCCACTTTTCCCTCTCTCTCTCAGGGTTGGTTGGTTAGGAGGGTTGGCTGCAGGGTCTGCTCACAGGCCAGGCGCTGTGGCCTAGACCATAGTGCACGGGTGAAGATTAGTTGTACAGTCGAAGGTTTTTTGATCCCATCATGAATTTGTAGCAACATTAAAAATTAATTATTTTTAGACTGGGGGGGGGGGCTCTGGGACACCAGCACCAGAGCTAAGGAATAAGGGTGTTCGGACCCTGGCCACTTTTGTATTTTGTATTATTTTATTCTGAGTCTCGGCTTCAGCCACGTCCCAAGATGGCTCACAACACTTTAAGGCTTTGTTATTAAATATTAAATTTTAAAGTGTTGTCAAACAATCAGATCTCAGCACGAGATCGGGAGGGGTCAGAAATCCTTTCCATCCCTATATATACATATTTGGATTTTCTTTAATTTCTCTAAAACTACTGAACGGATTAACACCAAAACAAAACCGTCACTTTGTGGACCATGACCTAACTTTCTGCCAAATTTAGTGTAATTCCATCCAGTAGATTCGGCGCTTTCGCTGTTCAAAAGCCCTATGGAAAAATGAATGGGGAAAAGTGTTTTGGGACACCCCCCACTTTTTCTTGCCTCCCACACACGGATCATCACAAAACTTTCCAGATAGCAGCTGATGTGACTGGTACATTTTTTGGGAAAGTTTCATGAAAGTTGTTCAAGTGGCGCCAAAGATATAGGCAAGTAAACAAATTATGTTTTATCGAAATTAGGTCCTAAGTATAACTATGTATATGCTATATATATATTTATACATATATAGATAGATAGATAGATAGATAGATAGATAGATAGATAGATAGATAGATAGATAGATAGATAGATAGATAATTTTCAAATCTAGTTCAGCTCCTGTCTTGAAAGTTTGGCGATGATTCATTAAGCAGGGGCTGAGAAAAAGGAGTGATCCCCATGCAGTTTCCCATAGGGATTTTAGACATGACTAAACCACTGAACAGTTATACACCAAATTTGGCAGAATGCTAGCTCTTGGGCCAGAAAGAGCCCTTTTTGTGATTTGGTGTAAATTTGTATGTAAAGGAAAAATATATATATCTAGGGAAAAGATCCATACTCAGATCTGATTACAGTTCAATACTTCATCCAGGTAGTGTTGGCAGCCATTTTGGGACTCAGACTTAGCCGAGTCCCAAAACAATGTTAAAGAAATGAAAAGGTCAGTTCAGGTATAACCTAACAGCTAGGCCTGGTGGTGGGAGTTGCCCATGACCCCGCATGCTCAAAATTCATTTTTTTTTTAATGTTGCTGGAAAATCACAGAGGATCCATTGGATCCCTGCAAAAATAAAAAAGAGCTGTCTCCCACGCTTTTTTTAATGTTGGCCCCAGGGTGGGCCAGGTCCCAGAGGCTAAAATTAGCAATTATATTGGGAAGATGGTGCATGTGGCCCCACTCCCCATGACTGATCTCAGCCGCTGGGACCACTACCTCTGCAGGGTAAGCCAAATGTAAATTATGTGGAGGGGGCTGCGCGGCCTCCCTCCAAAGGATGTTTTTAGCCCTGGGGACCACCACCTCCCCCAGTCTTGTCCCAAAATGAAAGAGGGGGGCTGTGTGGACCACCACCTCCCTGGGTCCTTGATTCAGCAATTAGAGGGGTAGGGGGCCACCTCCTGGGCCATTTTCAGCCCTGTGGACCATCACCTCGCCTGGTCTTGCCCAAATAGTAAGTAGGGAAGAAGCCACACTGGGGCTGGCATTAGAAGTATAAAGAAGGGGGTCTGCATGACTCCCCTCCTGGAGCCATTAATATCCCTGGGGAATGCAATCCCCTAGGACATAGTTGTTTGCTGTCGCTTGGTGGGAGCTTTGACAGCTTGCTTCCAGCGGGTCAGAGTAGGAAAACTGCTCTACTGGCTGGGAGCAGACTTTTTATCTGTTTTCCTATCTGCTGTCAAACAGGCAATAAAACAGATGAAAGAATTGTTCCCTCATGTAGAGAGTAGCATTTCATGTTGCTCCAAGAATGCAGGAGCAATGTTGGCTCCCACTGTAGGTGGGAGCTGACATGGACTGCAGGGGGGTAAGGCTCTACCCACAATCCCCAAAAATACACACTGGGTGGGGGCAGGGAACCCAGCAACACTTGGTTGGGCCCCAAGAGATAAAGTACCCAAGCCCAAAATCAACACCTGGGTGGGGCCTCATAGCCCCACTCACCTTGAACTAATTTGCCAGGCTCCAGGGCATGGGGTCCCCTGAGAAAAAATGGACCTTGGAGTGAGCCACCTGACCCCCCTCCACTTTTAATAATTGACTGGAGCCTGTGCGCTGAGATGGCTAGGGCCAAAATTTACTCTAGGACCAAAATTGACCCATTTTTAATAATTTGCTGGACCCTTGGGGATGGGGTCTCCAAGGCCAAAATCAACCCAGGTGGGGGGGAAACGTGGTTCCCTCCCTTTTCAGGAATTGGCAGGGCCCCAGGGGATGGGGGAGATGACTGGGGGTGTCGGCCCCCTCTCCCAGGTTGCCTTACATGGTGGGTGGGCCATAGGCCAGACCCCACAGCCGTCACCCTGCCAAGCACAGCCGAAGGCCATGCAAGGTGTAGGGGTGAGTGCCTGCAGTAATTGGCTGCAGAGCCTGGCCACAGGCTGGGCCCTGCAGCCAATTTACCTCCTCACGGGGTCAAAGATTGTGTGTGGAGGGGTGTTGAGTGCCAAGGGGAGATGGCTGCAGGGCCTTCTGCAAACCAGCATGAAGTTGGGTGCTTACAGGAGTTGGCAGCAGGGCCTGGCCTGTGGGCAGCCCTTCAGCCAACCCTCCTGTGCATGGCCAAAGACAGTGTGTGTCATGGGGTTTGGTGCCTGGTTGGGTGCCTACAGGGGGGGCCACAGAGTCTGGCTGAAGGACTAGCTAATTTAATATTACTTAATGGTAAAAAATGTAGAAATTCACTAAAAAAACAAAGTTTAGGGACATTAGAGGTAAGAAATAGAATTTAAAAAACCATAGAAATTCACTGGAAAAAACAAAGGTTACAGGGAAGTTATAGTTAGGTTCAAATTTTGCACGCACAAGACCATAGAAATTCAGCAGTTATAGTTATACTTATCTCAAGAAACTATGGGGTAGATGTGTACTTTTTCACGCAAACTGTGTTAGCGCAGTTTTGCATGAAAAAGTATAGCGCTGGCTAGCACCACTCCAAGACGCCGGCCAGGTGCCATATTTATGGAATGGCGCTAGCAGGCGCTAATGCCCTGTCAGTGTCCTTGGAAGGGACGCTAACAGGGCTGGGGAGACTTAGGGGAAATTGGGGCTTGTGCGCCGAATTATGCCATTACACTGTTCAGAGGAGGAAAAAATGTCTAAGCAGTGTAGCACCATTTTTTGGTGCACAACCCCCATGGACATGGCTCCTGTCTTAGTAAAGACAAGAGCCATGCCCACCACCACAATGGCCATGCCCAGGGGACAAATGTCCCCTGGGCATGGCCATTGGGGCCATCACTGTGCAGGGGTCCCAAATCAGGGCCCGAGCGGTATTGGAGAAAAAAATATATATACTAACCAGGACTTACCTGGGATGGGTCCCCCATCCTTAGGTGTACTCCTGGTGTGGGTGGGGGTGGGTTGTTTGTGTCCCTGGGGCCAGGGAAGGGCATGTGTGGGCAATTTCCATGGTCTCTGACCAACGAAATATGCCTACAGGTCCCCTCATGCATGCCATAACCAGGCATTCAATAATCATTATTTAAGGCCCCCATCCCCCATGCTGGATTTTAGCACAAGGGGATAAATATGGCACAAAGGCCATATCGTCCTTTTCTGGATGGGAACACCTACCTTGCATCTCACTGGCGCAAGGTAGGATTTCCTGTCCAGAAAACAATGTTAACTACATAACTAGGGCAAAAGTATAAATATAGAGTAAGGTTTGCACTGAATTAGTGTAAACAAATTACGCCAATTCAGGGCAAACTGAGTATAAATATAGGCATATAACTCATGTCTTTAGGTAACTATAACTCACACCATCACCGTCCACTGTTAATTACTCCACATATTACATCAGTTATGACGTCTTCTATGGCATCATTGATAACCACCGCAACATGTGCAATAAAATTATTGATGAGAAAACTGTGCATGACAGGTGGTGTGACTTGATGCCTGCCTCTGCCTTGGGATTAGTGGTGGTGATTGGGGCACAGGACCCATCTGAGATGTCAAGAAACACTGCCCTAGAGGAGCTGTGCTCTTCTCTATAAACAGTATCTGACTGCATATCCTGGGTAGTTGCAGTGTTTTGGTTGCGCCTTCTCTTTTGGGTGCTTTGCACTATAGATTCTAGAACCAACTCTGCTTAATAATATTGGCTGCTGTGGTGTGGTTAGTTCATGGAGCTAAGACATTGAATACTACTGCACTGCTGGCCTTCGGTGACTGAGAGTTGCCTCCCAACCCCTAGAAATTACAGAGTCCTGCAGATCCTTGGAGGATTCAGATGGCAAAATAGTAGCCTCTTGGTTTGCCCTCCTACTCCGCACCCTGAACATTTATCCACCCCTAGCTGGGGAGCCAGTCCTTAAGTGCCACAAGGAAGGGACAGCTTGCCATGCCCCCTGGATGGGCACTGGCCTCCAACTGTGCCGTAGAACTTCCGATTAGTACGAGCTGTACATAGTGGGGCACAAACATAACTCCAGCAGCCTTACCAGCTTACCAAGGGCCTGATCTAGATTTTGGAAGACAGGTTACTCTGTCACAACAGGGATGGATATCATGTCTGCCAAAATATAAATCCCATAAAAAGTAATAGGATTTGTATTTTACAGGATGGGATATACCTCACTGTTGTGAAGGAGTAACCTATCTGCTGAAATCTAAATTAGGCCCCAAGTCTTCACACTTAGGCCCATATTTATACTTTTAGACGCAAAACTGCGCCGACGCAGTTTTGCGTCAAAGTTTTTACCGCCGGCTAATGCCATTTATTTGTGCCGCTCGGGCATCTAATTTATACTTTGACGCATGGTGGCGCAAACCACTGGTGCGAGTCATTTTTTTTTACTCAAACCAATTCGTCACGTCGTAAAGAAAAATTACGTTAATGTGGCGAAAATGACAGCGAGACGTTTTACGATGTTGCAGACCGGATACACGCCATTTTTTTATGCAATTGCATCAAAAAGCGGTGCAAACACAGAAAAATGTGCTAAGGAGAGCCAAAATGGATCCCACATGCTTGCACAGACCCCAGGAAGATGACAACAGACCAGAAACCAGCCAGGAGGACCCACAGAAGACCCAGGACAGGGAGAAGAAGAAAAGAAAGTGTTGCTTCAGTGCAGAGGAGCAGGAAATTCTGGTGAAAGAGGTGACGGAACACCAGCACCAACTTTTTGTCACTTTTTGTCACCTCAATCAGAAGGAGAGAGGCAATATGGCAACAAATTGTTGACAAGATAAACAGTGTGGCAGAAGTACGCAGAACAGTCATCGAGTGCAAGAAACGCTGGCATGACTGCCAGCGCAGGACCAAGAAAAAGATGGCCAGGAACAGGAAGGTAGCACTGCAGACTGGAGGAGAGGAGTCCAGCACTGCAGGAGGCCCTTGACCATATGGAGGAGATGGTGGCAGCCGTCATCCCTAAGAAGATCATCACAGGGATTCAAGAACAGGACAGCGCAGACTACCAGGACACAACACAGATGTAGGGTAAGTCACATGGGGAATTAAAATGCACAAATGATAACTGTAAGCGGGGGGACCTACCTACTACCCAATGCATGTAAGTCATGATAATCAGGTAGTGGCAAGGGCAAAGGGGCACGGCACAGGGGCATGGCCCATTCAGCGGAAACCTGGGGCACAGCACTACACTACACCAACAACCTTTGGATGGGGTATGCTGTCATGCCAAGGATGTTGGAAAGGTAAAGCCAGTCCAGGAGGGTAGGGTACAACTTAAAACTGGCCTGCTGTCCCATGTCAACTGGTACTCTCCCTACATGAACTAGGGCTCAATTAACAGTCTCAGGCCATATCTGCAAGTGGAATTTAAAATTGACAACAGTTGCCACTACCACCTCTGCTGTGTGTGCAGGTCAAGTAACTAATGGCAGTTGCGTACCCATGGATCAAGCACACCCAAAATAGAGGGTTCAGGATGACAACGTTATCAATCCCCCGTAATGAATATAAATGTGCCAATCCTGTCAAATGCCCATGTCCATAGGTGCAACAAACATCAGGTATTGTATTTAACATTATGAGGTACACAGCAGTAATGTCATACCCATGCTTCACATGTCATGGTCTACCCTGTGCCTGGGTCACAATAGCTGCAATGCCACCATGCAGCATCTCAAGTGTCATAGTGCAAAGACAACTGCATTGAGGTGGAGGACATATGTGTGTAGGAAGCCGAACACCCCCGCACAGTCATAAGAGGAAATGGAACACTGCTAGGACCATCAGTGGAATCCAATGTAGCACACATGTCCCAACATCAGCAGTACACACTACCAATGCTGACACCCATATCATGCCATGCCAATGCTATGCATAGTATATGCTAGGTCTCAGCAACATATAGGTGGATGTGAAATATCAGAGACTGGGTCAGTTCCAGATTGTTAAGTGTGGTGCCGGTGCCATAAGAACAACCACAGCCAGTGCAAAGCCTCACCATGAGAATGGAAGTAGACGGAGGGTTGAGTAGGACAAGAAGGTGGCAATTCACAATTTGGCCAGAACCAACACCTAGAGGATGTTATGCTGACAAGTCCCCAAACTGACCACAATACATGTGACATGCAGGTGGGGCATAGGCCTGGGAGAATTCTAATATGAAAGACAGAAGTAATGAACTGAAACCAAGATCACAATGTGCAACAAATAGGAAGGCAGGCACGTCACATTAGAAATCCCACAACACAGACACACTAATTGTACCATATCTCATTGCAGAGGATGATGACTCTGCTGCAGATATGCCTGTCCTGGACTTCCCTGATGACATGGATGACGAGCTGACAATCATCAGCCAGCAGACCCTCCAAGATGCCCTTGGGACCCTCCAGACCCCACCTTCAGTCACAAGGAGGAACATAGAAGTAGCAGCCATCACAGAGGAGCCACCCACCACCACAATTGTACGATCTGCCAGCTCCAACCCAGCTGAGTACTCTGACGACACCGGTACTAGCTTTGAGAGAAATGTAGTTGGAGAACAGTGGGAGCTGGCTAAGGAGGTGCGGGTGGGGATGGAAAATATGGCAGCCAGCCTAGAGGGGGTGCATTCGTGCATGATGTCAACTGCATTACAGGCAGCAGCCATGCAAGGGCAAATATCAATCTTACAGGAACTCGAAAAAAGTGTGAAGGAAATCAGCACAGCTGTAAGAGAGTTGACACAACACCTACAACAACAATCCTGTCAACGCGTGCACAAATGCAATATTGACCCCCTCAGGGCCGACCTGGCTGCCTACCACAATGATGTAGCTGCTATACTTAAGAACCAGCAGCTCCTCCTTTCTGTAGTACTGCCCTTAGTAGCCCCACAGTTGGCAGTTACCAGGATGTCTGACTCCACGTTTTCAAACACTCAGGTGTGTATTGTTCCTTCACAACCAACACCACCAAGGGCAGAGGAGACAACACACACATCAGAAGATGAAGACGTGGAACAGATCACCTTCACCCGTAAGAGTACCCGGTAGCACTAGTCCCTGCCACATGGCCACCTATAACCAAGGTCCTGTGCTTTGCAACGTGCCAGTCTTGCAACAGCTGCTCTCAAGCACTGTTCTCCAGCCCACAGTTTATTTTGTCACCCTGCCCTGTGATTGTCTCTCACTAACTCATTGGCAAATCTTGTCCCTCTGCACTGTCTGACACTTCACCCCAGCATTTCCAATGACATGTCCTTTTGCACTTCTGTAGGATCACAATGGAAGGTGTCAGACTAATGGACTCACAATCATGGACAATGTACATATAGCACTACAGCACTTTAAAATAAACAGCACGTACACAACAACTTTGTCTCCTTGTAATGTGACATATCAACCCTGATGGCCATCAGTGTTGTTTACCTCAGGTCAATGATTATAGATTTTAAATACAACTGACCTGAAAGAATTTTGGCTGATAACTATGCACTGTGGTCTGGATTATACCACCATCTGCCCTTCCTGAGGGTTAATTCTGAGGGAAATAGAAACTATACACTACAATGCTGTTGTCGCGTGGGCTCTCATTATCCTAAATGAGACTACTGGATTTCTAGGCAGCAGGATCGATAACGGTGTGGCGGACTGAGTCTGACCCACTTGTAAAGAACTCTGTCACCCTAAATCCGGCTTCTGCTCCGGCTAAATAGCAGTGCCTCATTTCTCCAATGGGGAAGAAATGATTAGGCAGCCGAGCGCATGACATCTTTGGAACTTCTCAGGGAAGTCGTGGTCACTCAGATCCAAACCAACTCTCTCATTTACAATATGGTCTCATATACAAATGACAAAGACAGTATAAGTTTTATATAATGTTTTAATAAAACGACTGTATTTTAGATAATAAGGCGTGAGCCGCAATAACCAGAACAATACAACACAGTAGGATTGAAATAGTCACCAGGAGAGTAAAACATAAGAACAAAGCTATCATATTGCCTAACAGTTTCTACTCTCCCTCTGCTTGTTCTATTTAGAGCACAGCATGTTAAGCTTCTAGCTTGCCTTTCTGAATCACTGGGGAGACATAAGCCCTCATACCTGAGCAAAGGCCTGTGATCTGGTTCAGCATCTGCAACGAGGCAGTCAGCGTCTAGTTGTGGGTCTCTGGTCGGAATCTCCCTCTTGCGTGTATTGGGACAAGGAAGTGATTTTATAACTAACATGTCGTCGTGATCACAAAATGTCCCTACGCAGGAATGCCAAATCTAAACTCCTATCACGTCTATCGGCAATGTACCAGACTGTATCCTTGACTGAAGCACAGAGTGAATATGTTATGGAGAACTCCAGTGCTGAAGTAGGCAAAACAGTGTGATATGAATAAAAAACAACACCGTAGAACTGGCTATTTGAAAAATAACAGTACGAAGCCTAATAAAAAGCATTTAGAGCAAAGTGCACAGAGGCTCTAAGCTGTCAGCAAATGAATAAAATACATTCAGGGTAAAGTGCACAAAGGCCTAAAGCCTGAGCTAATGCGCAAAGGATACGTAAAACTAACCACACTACACTGTGTTGGACAGAATAACACTTCCTCAAGGGATATCTAAGCCAAAAATGATTTCCTTCAACTTTTTCTTCAAGCCAAAATTTACGTATGTGAAATTGACCCAAATTTTACCTAACACAAACCATACTGCATTAATGGATGTATATGAGTTTACATACAAATATGTAACCTGGCTGAACATTGTAACAAATGATAGGTGTGAGTTATGTACACCATAGTACATGAGATCATACTACCACTCACCTTATAAGGCCTTCCTTGGACATCAGGCTGCCGGCAGACTTAACACAGTGTCCTCAACACCAATTCTGGTTGCAAAATATGTGAGATTGAAAACATACATCAAAATTTAACAACACTTTGGGATACATAGTAACCTTGAGTGGTGGGTGCAATGGATTGCAGATTCTTATCAAAGTAGCTCTGGTGTAGCTGCCAATGTAACAGCTCAATAAGGTTTTGGTTGTAGGATGGGGCACAAATGCCAATACTAAAGAGACACTGTTCACCCATGCCAAGGCCCTGATCCCAAGCATGTGACACACACTGTAAAGGAGTACCTAAACATTTATTTAACAGTAAAAACAGAAGCTGAAACCAAGGGAAACACCTTACCTAACCTAACCTTTCCTAACTACACATTACCCACAACTGGCACTAACTAACCTAAGCTAAACTTACTTATCACATTTTTTTAAATGATCTAAATAGCAACCCCCCACCCTCCTTATAAGACACGACACATGGAGGACAACATACACTAACCTAAACACATACTATTTTATACTAAACAAATATGTATTTTTGTTGTTTTATATTTTATATATATATTTTTTTTAACCCCTTCGCTGCCAGGCCTTTTCCCCCTCCTGTGCCAGGCCCTTTTTTGCCTATTTGGGGCAGTTCGCGCTTAGGCCCTCATAACTTTTTGTCCACATAAGCTAACCAAGCCAAATTTGTGTCCTTTTTTTCCAACATCCTAGGGATTCTAAAGGTACCCAGACTTTGTGGGTTCCCCTGAAGGAGGCCAAGAAATTAGCCAAAATACAGTGAAAATTTCGTTTTTTTCAAAAAAATTGGAAAAAGGGGCTGCAGAAGAAGGCTTGTGGTTTTTCCCCTGAAAATGGCATCAACAAAGGGTCTGCGGTGCTAAACTCAGCAGCTTCCCAGCTTTCAGGAACAGGCAGACTTGAATCCGAAAACCCAATTTTTCAACACAATTTTGGCATTTTACTGGGGCATACCCCATTTGTGCAATTTTTTGTGCTTTCAGTCTCCTTCCAGTCAGTGACAGGAATGGTCATGAAACCAATGCTGGATCCCAGAAACCTAAACATTTCTGAAAAGTAGACAAAATTCTGAATTCAGCAAGGGGTCATTTGTGTAGATCCTACAAGGGTTTCCTACAGAAAATAACAGCTGAAAAAGAAAAATATTGAAATTGAGGTGAAAAAACCATCAATTTTTCTCTACGTTTTACTCTGTAACTTTTCCCTGCAATGTCAGATTATCGAAAGCAATATACCGTTACGTCTGCTGGACTCCTCTGGTTGCGGGGATATATAGGGTTTGTAGGTTCATCAAGAACCCGAGGAACCCAGAGCCAATAAATGAGCTGCACCCTGCAGTGCGTTTTCATTCTATACCGGGTATACAGCAATTCATTTGCTGAAATATAAGGAGTAAAAAATTGCTATCAAGAAAACCTTTGCATTTCCAAAAAGGGCCCAAGATAAGGTGTTGAGGAGCAGTGGTTATTTGCACATCTCTGAATTCCGGGGTGACCATAGTAGCACGTGAATTACAGGGAATTTCTCAAATAGATGTCTTTTTTACACACACTCCTATATTTGGAAGGAAAAAATGTAGAGAAAGACAAGGGGCAATAGTACTTGTTTTGCTAATCTATGTTCCCCCAAGTCTCCCGATAAAAATGGTACCTCACTTGTGTGGGTAGGCCTAGCACCCGCGACAGGATATGCCCCAAAACACAACGTGGACACATCACAGAAAACAGAGCTGTTTTTAGCAAAGTGACTACCTGTAGATTTTGGCCTCTAGCTCAGCCGCCACCTAGGGAAACCTACCAAACCTGTGCATTTCTGAAAACTAGAGACCTAGGGGAATCCAAGGAGGGGTGACTTGTGTGGCTCGGACCAGGTTCTGTTACCCAGAATCCTTTGCAAACCTCAAAATTTGGCTAAAAAAACACATGTTCCTCACATTTCTGTGGCAGAAAGTTCTGGAATCTGAGAGGAGCCACAAATTTCCTTCCACCCAGCGTTCCCCCACGTCTCCCGATAAAAATGATACCTCACTTGTGTGGGTAGGCCTAGCACCCGCAACAGGATATGCCCCAAAACACAACGTGGACACATCACAGAAAACAGAGCTGTTTTTAGCAAAGTGACTACCTGTAGATTTTGGCCTCTAGCTCAGCCGCCACCTAGGGAAACCTACCAAACCTGTGCATTTCTGAAAACTAGAGACCTAGGGGAATCCAAGGAGGGGTGACTTGTGTGGCTCGGACCAGGTTCTGTTACCCAGAATCCATTGCAAACCTCAAAATCTGGCTAAAAAAACACATGTTCCTCACATTTCTGTGGCAGAAAGTTCTGGAATCTGAGAGGAGCCACAAATTTCCTTCCACCCAGCGTTCCCCCACGTCTCCCGATAAAAATGATACCTCACTTGTGTGGGTAGGCCTAGCGCCCGCGACAGGATATGCCCCAAAACACAACGTGGACATATCACAGAAAACAGAGCTGTTTTTAGCAAAGTGACTACCTGTAGATTTTGGCCTCTAGCTCAGCCGCCACCTAGGGAAACCTACCAAACCTGTGCATTTCTGAAAACTAGAGACCTAGGGGAATCCAAGGAGGGGTGACTTGCGGGGCTCGGACCAGGTTCTGTTACCCAGAATCCTTTGCAAACCTCAAAATTTGGCTAAAAAAACACATGTTCCTCACATTTCTGTGGCAGAAAGTTCTGGAATCTGAGAGGAGCCACAAATTTCCTTCCACCCAGGGTTCCCCCACGTCTCCCGATAAAAATGATACCTCACTTGTGTGGGTAGGCCTAGCGCCCGCGACAGGATATGCCCCAAAACACAACGTGGACATATCACAGAAAACAGAGCTGTTTTTAGCAAAGTGACTAACTGTAGATTTTGGCCTCTAGCTCAGCCGCCACCTAGGGAAACCTACCAAACCTGTGCATTTCTGAAAACTAGAGACCTAGGGGAATCCAAGGAGGGGTGACTTGCGGGGCTCGGACCAGGTTCTGTTACCCAGAATCCTTTGCAAATCTCAAAATTTGGCTAAAAAAACACATGTTCCTCACATTTCTGTGGCAGAAAGTTCTGGAATCTGAGAGGAGCCACAAATTTCCTTCCACCCAGCGTTCCCCCACGTCTCCCGATAAAAATGATACCTCACTTGTGTGGGTAGGCCTAGCGCCCGCGACAGGATATGCCCCAAAACACAACGTGGACATATCACAGAAAACAGAGCTGTTTTTAGCAAAGTGACTACCTGTAGATTTTGGCCTCTAGCTCAGCCGCCACCTAGGGAAACCTACCAAACCTGTGCATTTGTGAAAACTAGAGACCTAGGGGAATCCAAGGAGGGGTGACTTGCGGGGCTCGGACCAGGTTCTGTTACCCAGAATCCTTTGCAAACCTCAAAATTTGGCTAAAAAAACACATGTTCCTCACATTTCTGTGGCAGAAAGTTCTGGAATCTGAGAGGAGCCACAAATTTCCTTCCACCCAGCGTTCCCCCACGTCTCCCGATAAAAATGATACCTCACTTGCGTGGGTAGGCCTAGCGCCGGCGACAGGAAACACCCCAAAGCGCAACGTGGACACATCCTAAATTTTGGAAAAAAACAGAGGTGTTTTTTGCGAAGTGCCTACCTGTAGATTTTGGCCTCTAGCTCAGCCGGCACCTAGGGAAACCTACCAAACCTGTGCATTTCTGAAAACTAGAGACCTAGGGGAATCCAAGGAGGGGTGACTTGCGGGGCTCGGACCAGGTTCTGTTACCCAGAATCCTTTGCAAACCTCAAAATTTGGCTAAAAAAACACATGTCCCTCACATTTCTGTGGCAGAAAGTTCTGGAATCTGAGAGGAGCTACAAATTTCCTTCCACCCAGCGTTCCCCCAAGTCTCCCGATAAAAATGATACCTCACTTGCGTGGGTAGGCCTAGCGCCGGCGACAGGAAACACCCCAAAGCGCAACGTGGACACATCCTAAATTTTGGAAAAAAACAGAGGTGTTTTTTGCGAAGTGCCTACCTGTAGATTTTGGCCTCTAGCTCAGCCGGCACCTAGGGAAACCTACCAAACCTGTGCATTTCTGAAAACTAGAGACCTAGGGGAATCCAAGGAGGGGTGACTTGCGGGGCTCGGACCAGGTTCTGTTACCCAGAATCCTTTGCAAACCTCAAAATTTGGCTAAAAATACACATGTTACTCACATTTCTGTGGCAGAAAGTTCTGGAATCTGAGAGGAGCCACAAATTTCCTTCTACCCAGCGTTCCCCCAAGTCTCCCGATAAAAATGATACCTCACTTGTGTGGGTAGGACTAGCGCCCACGAAAGGAAAGGGCCCAAAACACAACGTGGACACATCACATTTTTTTATAAAAAGCAGTGCCTACCTGTGGATTTTGGCCTGTAGCTCAGCCGACACCTGAGGAAACCTAGCAAACCAGTGCATTTTTGAAAACTAGAAACCCAGGGGAATCCAAGATGGGGTGACTTGCGGGGCTCTGACCAGGTTATGTTACCCAGAATCCTTTGCAAACATCAAAATTTGGCCCAAAAAACACTTTTTCCTCTCATTTCGGTGACAGAAAGTTCTGGAATCTGAGAGGAGCCACAAATTTCCTTCCACCCAGCGTTCCCCTAAGTCTCTCGATAAAAATGGTACATCACTTCTGTGGGTAGGCCTAGCGCCCACAAAAGGAAATGGCCCAAAAGACAACGTGGACACAACATATTTTTCACAGAAAACAGAGGTGTTTTTTGCAAGGTGCCTACCTGTGGTGTTTGGCCTGTAGCTCAGCCGGCCCCAGGGGGGGGGGGGGGGGGGCAGAAATGCCCTAAAATAAATTTGCCCCCCCAACCCCCACCCTCCCCCGTCGGGAGCGACCCTTGCCTACGGGGTCGCTCCCCCTGCGTGACATTGGCACCAAAAAACAAATCCCCGGTGCCTAGTGGTTTCTGCCCCCTTGGGGGCAGGTTGACCTAAAATCAGCCAATCTGCCCCCAAGGGGGGCAGAAATGGCCTAAATACAATTTGTCCCTCAGGGGAGCGACTTTTGCCTGATGGGTCGCTCCCCATCTCTAAAAAAAAAAAACAAAGAAAAAAATGAAAAATTCCCCTGGCGCCTAGAGGTTTCTGCCCCCCCCCCCCGGGGGGCAGATCGGCCTAATAATAGGCCGATCTGCCCCCCGGGGGGGCAGAAATGGCCTAAAATAAATTTGCCCCCCCAACACCCACCCCCCCCCCCGGGAGCGACCCTTGCCTACGGGGTCGCTCCCCCTGCGTGACATTGGCGCCAAAAAACAAATCCCCGGTGCCTAGTGGTTTCTGTCCCCTTGGGGGCAGATTGACCTAAAATTGACAAATCTGCCCCCAGGGGGGCAGAAATGGTCTAAATACAATTTGCCCCCCCAGGGGAGCGACCCTTGCCTGATGGGTCGCTCCCCATCTCTAAAAAAAGAAACAACAAAAAAAAAAAACACAAAAAAAAAATTGCCCTGGCGCCTAGAGTGTTCTGCCCCCCCCCCCCGGGGGCAGTTCGGCCTAATAATAGGCCGATCTGTCCCCCGGGGGGGCAGAAATGGCCTAAAATAAATTTGCCCCCCCAACCCCCACCCCCCCCCCCCGGGAGCGACCCTTGCCTACGGGGTCGCTCCCCCTGCGTGAGATTGGCGCCAAAAAACAAATCCCCGGTGCCTAGTGGTTTCTGCCCCCTTGGGGGCAGATTGACCTAAAATTGGCCAATCTGCCCCCAGGGGGGCAGAAATGGTCTAAATATAATTTGCCCCCCCAGGGGTGCGACCCTTGCCTGATGGGTCGCTCCCCATCTCTAAAAAAAGAAACAACAAAAAAAAAAAAACACAAAAAAAAAATTGCCCTGGTGCCTAGAGTGTTCTGCCCCCCCCCCGGGGGCAGTTCGGCCTAATAATAGGCCGATCTGTCCCCCGGGGGGGCAGAAATGGCCTAAAATAAATTTGCCCCCCCAACCCCCACCCCCCCCCCCCCGGGAGCGACCCTTGCCTACGGGGTCGCTCCCCCTGCGTGACATTGGCGCCAAAAAACAAATCCCCGGTGCCTAGTGGTTTCTGCCCCCTTGGGGGCAGATTGACCTAAAATTGGCCAATCTGCCCCCAGGGGGGCAGAAATGGTCTAAATATAATTTGCCCCCCCAGGGGTGCGACCCTTGCCTGATGGGTCGCTCCCCATCTCTAAAAAAAGAAACAACAAAAAAAAAAAAACACAAAAAAAAAATTGCCCTGGTGCCTAGAGTGTTCTGCCCCCCCCCCGGGGGCAGTTCGGCCTAATAATAGGCCGATCTGTCCCCCGGGGGGGCAGAAATGGCCTAAAATAAATTTGCCCCCCCAACCCCCACCCCCCCCCCCCCCGGGAGCGACCCTTGCCTACGGGGTCGCTCCCCCTGCGTGACATTGGCGCCAAAAAACAAATCCCCGGTGCCTAGTGGTTTCTGCCCCCTTGGGGGCAGATTGACCTAAAATTGGCCAATCTGCCCCCAGGGGGGCAGAAATGGTCTAAATACAATTTGCCCCCCAGGGGAGCGACCCTTGCCTGATGGGTCGCTCCCCATCTCTAAAAAAAAAAAAAGAACCAAAAAAAAAATTTGCCCTGGCGCCTAGAGGTTTCTTCCCCCCCTGGGGGCAGATCGGCCTAATAATAGGCCGATCTGCCCCCAGGGGGGGCAGAAATGGCCTAAAATAAATTCCCCTCCCCCCCAGGGAGCGACCCTTGCCTAAGTGGTCGCTCCCTTTGCGTGAAATTCACGCAAAGAAAAAACTCCCTGGTGTCTAGTGGTTTCTACCCCCCTTGGGGGCAGATTGGCCTCATCAAAATAGGCCAATCTGCCCCCAAGGGGGGCAGAAATGGGCAAAATATAATTTTCCCCCAAGGGGAGCGACCCTTGCCTAAGGGGTCACTCCCCACCAAAAAAAAAAAAAATGAAAAAAAAAAAAAAAAATGGTCCCTGGTGCCTAGAGGTTTCTGCCCCCCCTGGGGGGGCAGAAAAGGCCTTTTCAAAAAAATGCCCCCCCTTGCCCAAGGGGTCGCTCCCTTTTGTCAATTTCTACGAAAAAAAAAAAAATCCCTGGTGTCTAGTGGGGTTTCAAAAACCGGATTGCAAGCAATCCGGCTTTTGAAACCCTCGGAGGGACTTCAAAGGGAAGGAAATACTTTTCCTTCCCTTTGAAGCCCCTCCGGGCCTCCCAAGTGATTGAAAAAGAAATGCTTTTGCATTTCTTTTTCAATCGCGCTGGAAGCAGATCTTCCAGCGCGACGAGGGAGGCCCCTGTGACACATCAGCGCGCGCGCGCGCGCTGACGTCACAGGGGGGGTGGGGGGGGGTCGGGGGTGGAAGGGGAAGGTCTTCCCCTTCCATCCCCGACTTGGGGGGGGGGAGGGGGGTGCACGGGGGGCGCGCTAGCGCGCCCCCAAGTTCCCCTGTGCCATGGACGAGATGATCTCGTCCAAGGCACAGGGGAACTGTAGCCTTGGACGAGATCATCTCGTCCAAGGCACAGAAGAGGTTAAACACCAAAACCCCAACATCATCCACCACCCACCCATCCACACACATAATAAAGAACAGATATTAAAAGTATCATACCCCCACCCCCATCCACTACTGCTAACTAAACTAACAGCCTATTCTAACTTAACACTAAGCCCCCTAAACCCACTGATGAAAAGAACCAGGAAAGAGGAGGGAGGGGAGGGAATCATGGCTGAGGGTAAAATGTTTACAAGTTCGCCCTCCGCAGGGTCTTCTTTATGGCACGCACCCTCCTATTCACTTGTGCCACCTCCTGCTACAGCCTGTCCATTTTACTCAACATACGGTCAATGTCACGTTGCATCCGGTGAAAATCTGCTAGGTCAATGACTGCAGCAGGGGTGGTCTGGGTGCCAGTTGAAGATGTATGTCCCCTTGTCGGTGCCATGCGTGTAGGAGGAGGTGCAGGTGGAGCTGTGATGGGTCCTGGAGCAGTGGAGTTTGACCGTCCAGCAAAGGTGCCTGCTATGGTTGGTGCCACCTGGGTGGTAGTGGTTGTGCTGGTGGTGGTGACTGTGGTGGACACCAAAGGGCCTCCTTGGGCAAATGCCCTCCACACTCTGGAGGCTCTTTCATGGCGATAACGCCTTACCATGTTGCGGAACCCAGACTCCACATCCAGAATGGTGCGGTAACGCATCGCCCGGCGCTGAAACTCCCGAATCTGGATGGGATCTATATTGGCAGCTGTTAAAAGAAATATCAAACCAAACATTAGGTACTTCATTGTGTGATATGGCCCCAGAAGTAAATCAGACAATACATCTATTGTACCAGAAACAGGCCATATCATCACACAGATCACTGATTGTCCCTGAGGAAGTACATTCCAACGCAGCCTACACATGTCCTATCAAACAGCACAGCAATGCTCCTAAAGATGTGTAACTACTTAAATGACCAATGCATCATTGTTCAGCCATTTGTCACATAAAAAATGCTGCAAGTCCTCCACAAGTGACAGGCCAACTAATGACTAACTTCTGGATGACAATCAAGGGCCATAAGATCTGTGAGTTGTAAATGGAATTGTCTGGATAGAAAGCAGTTGCTAATCATGAGTGGGTATCCTAGTTTTGGACAAGTGATTTACAGATTTACATGTCTGTGTACTAAACTTGGATCATCAGTCCAAGCTACACATTTCATAACCCTACGCATGTGCCTGGGGGGAGGGGTGGAGAAGCAACAAATACTTTCAAACATCAAGGACACCTAGGAAACTTTGGACAGCTGTACATGGGTTTGGGCAGTCCACCACAGGTAAGGAGGATGTCCAACTAGGATACACACAAACCTTGGACAATCCCATCCACATTTATGTTTGGAAATGCAGACAATTGTCAACATCATTTCATACCTGTAACACATGACTTATAACAAGTAGATAGATGCAAGCACACATCTGGGCATGAGCTGAATGCGCTCCTAGGCCATTGTACTTCAGTGCCTCAAACACGTAGCACAACATGTGGAGCTACATGCTGCTAGGAAGTCAAACATACAGTCAAACATGTTCATTAGTAAATAGGGATGCTCAAGTCTGTGGGTAAGAATTTGGCATCCCTATTCGGTGAGGTTCAGGGTCCGACTTGCTGACTAAATCATAAATATGGTCCTCTGCTAAATTATCTCAATAAAAGTTTTATCCACAAAAGTCACCATATTCACATGGCCGTGCCTACAGGGCTGCCCTACAATCCTAAAATATCTCTATATGCTAATGATTACCCAACTCAAAGATTGCAAAAAAATGATACTCCACTCAAGGAACATATCCGATCATTTACCAGCACATCATACCTTATATGTGTCCAACACACAGGAGTCAATCACACAACAGCAGCAAACACAACACAGAACAGAAATATCAAAACTTACTGGAGATGTCTGGGTCCGCAAATCGAGCCACCTCTCCAATAGTGTAGGGGGCAGGTCCATCTGTAAAGCATGGAAGGGATAAATGTGCTCAATGTCTGTGCACTGTACAACACTTCCAAATACAATTACTGTGTGTAAGATTCAATCAGAAAGTCAAGCCTCTCAGGCATGATGATACTGCAACCAACATACCACTGCAAACATATACCGACCCAGGCACTCCAATGAGTGATACACACATATCTGCACCCATGCAGTGGCCCTAACTATCATGTGGTAGCAAACTTGCTCCATCATTTGTTTGCAGACTCATTTATTAAGTGGATTCCTCTCATCATGTGTATCAATGAGAGACTTGCACAGCCACTTTCCTGGAGGACTGCAATACCAGTCACTCAGGTATTGTGGCTTGGGCATCAAAGGACAATCCTTTACTGTGTGATGCACTTGTGGGTTGAATTAAGGGCATGATTTATCATGTTTTCTATGATCCCTTACATGTTGGGCCTGTGTTGTGTCTAGGTTACATATTCTACATTAAAAGGGTACCCTGAGCCACTTATGCCCCCATGACACCATAATGGCAGGAATCCTGTGCATTATTTGGTGTCAGTTTGAGGCTAGCCATGGATTGAGCAGTTTTTATATGTGGATACAACAAGGAGATATATGTTGACAGTGTTTATAGGATTCATCCATGACAGACTGCATGGGCACAGGCGTAGTCATTGCACCTGAAATGTGTCTCTCATTGCCCTGTTTACCCAATATAGGTTTCGGAAATCACAGATGAGCTACATTCATCATTTTACATTTGCCTGTTTGGTTGATCAGCGGATCTATAGCAAACTGACACTGTGATATTATTAATACATGGTTTAGCAAATGTACCAGTGTGTCAATCATGCTGATGTATTTTTCAATTTGTATGTACCTTCGGAATGAGAGCAGTCATAGGAATGCTGGTCTACTCATCTTAGCATACACCCATGTCAGTGATAGCCTCCATACTGGGAGGTTAGTTATTAAACACATGCTGCACTTGATCAGTATAGGTGTGCCAAAATAAACTAACTAAGTATTAGTCAACTTTATATGTATGATGGAATTGGTCAGTGGTATCTTGCATGACATCATGCACTTAATCCATTGTGATCATGCATTCCCCAACGTCACGTATCCCATGGTGGTCCCACAACTCATGAAAAGTACATGGCAATAGAGTAACACAGATGGCAAATGCATTAGCTCGGGCCAGCTAACACAACTAAGACCAATGTAAAACACACAGGTACAATGTGCAGAGGGCCATGGCTGTTACCCCTCAATTTGTATCATTTGCTTCATTTTATGTGCCACAGCTATGGAAAGTAGCACCAAACATTTTGATATGAACGTGTGAGCATTACTTTTAGCATCCATCCCTAATTTAATTGTGGCACAACCAAGCCCAAATATCAGTCTAAGATGTTACCTGAAGTCAGATATAACTTGCTACGTATGTGGCAGAATCCAGTTCAGACATGTATCAGAAATAATTGAGGGACACATTATTTCTTGAAAATATCTGGATTAAAAACATGTCTTTCCTGGTACACTCACAGACCATGCATAAAACATATTTTAGAGCCACATTTGCATCATTGACGTGAAGGCAGCACTAATTTACAGGCTCCTGTTGTGTTTTGTAACTTAATGCAGCTGTTGCATCAATAAATGACGTTAATGTGTAGGAATTATTGTATAATTCACGCCAACTGCATGTTTAACTTGCATTCCACATGTCCAAAAACATTGCCTGCAGCATATGAACAAATCTGCTACTGTCACTACAGAGTATTTAAATGTGCACATTACTCTGAATTGTACTCACCAACAGGGCCACCAATCACAATCCCCAGGTGGTCCAGCAGGTCTTGCTCCCTGGCAACCAGGTCATCCCAACGGTGTTTCAGCTGGCGGTCGTTGCACGGTGTGTTGTAGATTCTTTGAAGATGGTATAGGACCTTGGCTCACCGGAGCCTCCTTGCCTCTGTGTGATACCCCTGTATCACACGGCCATCTGCTTCAATCAGTAGTGGTAGGAAGTGGCACACCAGCCAAATAAATCCCCCTAGCTCCTCCTCTCCCATCCTACCAAGACGTGACCTACCCAACATGCTTGAAATTTTTTTTGTGTAATAAAGGGTTACAGAGGATAATGAAGGGAAAGTAGGAGAAGGAAATGAAAACAAATTAACACTAAAACAGCCCAACTATCCCAAATCTAACACTACCCACAACAGACTCCTAACAGTACAAAGACAAATTTAGACCCCAGAAATGACACAGAGGGACATGTCCAAACACAACCACACAGTCAGGAAATATCACAGACTGCAAAGTGAAAGTGAAAGTACACCAACTGTACCAGTTCTGTAACCAGGATATCCTATTACATCGCTTCCTGCCTCAAATGCGGTGCGTTTTTATTCTCATGCGTCAAAATATTATTAAGCTTACAGTCTGTGCAACATTTGTTTTTACACACATGCTTAGAAATTACCCCACATCCATATTTTCAATTATTTTTCATACTTAACCAATTTCATGGGGTACAGTGCTGGAATTACCGCTCAGGGCGAATGGATGTATCATGGCAGTGAGTGTCATTTTTCCACGCATATGCAGCATTTGTTTGACGCATGTGCGTCTTTTTTCTGTCTTTTAGTGGGTTTGGGTAATTTCTCAATTTTAATAATACATGACAGGTGTGACAGTACAGAGATAGGCTGTTAGCACCTACATTGTGCATTGCGGTGTATGGGCACATGTGACAGATCATGCTACCGCAGAGCATGAAACTCTAGTTGTTGTACTGGATTTGCACTCTTCACTGATGCAATAGATGGCCAAACATGTGGAATACAAATTGGTACTACCCAGTTTGGCCATGTTGTGCGTTAATAGAGGGTAGCAAGGCTACGCAACTCAATACAGTAACTCATTGCCTCTGTGTCAATGTGTGCGAATTGGCTCCTACTAATGTAGTTGTCCCACTGTGTGAACATCACAAGACGGCTTTTCTCAAATCTGCTTGTATGCATGTGTTGTCAATGTGGCCAACCATCAGATGCTATTCAGTGTGGAAATGAGTAAGGAAATGTGTTTGACATACACGTAGCAACAAATGCTGTGTGAACTTCCCAGGTTTTTTGGGACATAAGCATCGCCAATGACAAACCATGCACAGGATAGTTAGAAGACAGTTGATGTCCTAGAATGTTTGATACCACTTCCTGGGTACTTGTTTGTATAATAGCAAAGAGTCAGGCATTTGAATGTGCTATGTGGGTACGGTGTTTTTGACACCGAGTCCCAAAACCAATCCAATCCACAAATGTCATGTCACGCCACAGTTTGAGTCATATAAATGACCTATGTTTTTCCTGTGGCAGTGGAGGACCAGCAGACCAAGCAGCACATGTGCACATATTTCCAGTGGTTAATTGCACAAAGGTGTCAAGTTCAAATGTGTGGGGCCATGTGTAGCCTGAGTCATTATTGGGTTCCATGTTGTCACAGTTACGTGCAGGTCTAATCATGAGTCTGTGGAGCCATTAACTGCATTTACAAAGTATCCTTCACAGCTGAATTGAAGGAAAGCCGAAGAGGAATTATGAACACACATGGGGATAGTCCAGCTATGGCACTGCAGACGTTTTATGACATTGACAACAGGGCAACCTAGGTGTGCTGACAAAGATAATGGATCAGGAATTTTAAAGCAGGAGGTTTCCTCACAACATTTGTACAGAGGGTGGCCGCTAAAATTCCCACTGCATCCGGGAACATCAGTGCCTCTGTGCTGATTAATCTCACAGCTATTCACCATGCAAGCCCCATCAATATGTTGGGGGCAATGTGAATCGGTGTGTGGACTCACAAGGTATAAACATGTGTTGACATTTCATGCACATTATCTCACACTGTTTGTTGTGCTAGAGGCACCATACCCTATCCATGCATACAGCCATGGTACACTGTCATTATTTGTCACTCATGCATAAATGAAACCCAGACAAGGGATGGGCCATGATTGGGCTATTTAAAGACAAGTTCCACCCCATGATACGATAAGTAAACTGATTGCACTATATAATGTATTTGAGTATTCATTGTAGACCTACATGACACAATACCCCAGGAGGAGAGTGAGGGCATGGAAAGCAACTATGAGACAAAAGTAGCCATAGGGAACCTTTATGGTGACGCAAAGACAGGGACCAGTCAGGCTAACAGGATGCAGGGTCAATCTGGAACAAAAATGAACAAGGCAAATACACAGTGAGCAGACTGAGACTGGTCAAAGCTGGAACAACACTGTGGAAAATGAAAACTGTATTTGTCCTGAGTGTTGTAACGTAACACAAGAACCCAATGCCTGTGTTACACAGGTGATTTATACGGGAATGCATAACAGTGTTATACATATAATGGCAGCTTCTATGCCATTCCAGGCAGCTGCAAGGCCAGTTCATGTTCAAATGGCTGGTCTGCATGGAGGTGCACACAGGCGTGTGCAGCTTCAGTCTCTCACAAGTCCTGTAGGTGAGAATCAAGTTCAAAGGGCCAACAGTACCTCTCACATGGGAAGCAATGGACAGGTGATTACAGGTCCTACAGACTACAAGGCAGTGTATTATTCAACCAGAAGTCCATGCAGACAGAAGAACAATGACTACGGCATACCATACTAAAGAGGGAAGCACACTGGAGTCAGAATGTGAGTCTGGGTGAGTGTAGGTGAGGGATTATCTGGCTACAAATATTCCATTTCCAGGGCCCTCTGAAGAAGGGTGGGGTGAGACAGGGAACATGGCAGTGACAGGACTTATGACCTTGGATGGCATGCACAGGGCATGTCTTATGAGCAATGCTAGTCATACCTGGGGCACTTGTGCTATCCATTTGATATTTAGATGTATTTCTTGTCACACATACTCCTTGCAAAGATAGCTGATGTCACACTTACTGCTGTCAAGGGTCTTGTCATACCTTCCTGTTACCAATGCAACAGCACATCCACTGCCTCATGCATGAGGCATTTTTTTCCTTAGTGAATGATGGTGTCTTAGTTGTGTGCCATATGCTGCAAAGAACCATGTTGCCAACATGTGTGTGTGAAATAGCTATGCTCCTCTGCTATTGCCTTTCAAATGTGAAATGGACAGGATATATGTCATTTACAGTGTGTGTGAAGTTGGGTGTACATTCATTCCCATCAAATGTTTCTGTATCCTAATATGTATTTCTGCAATGCGCCATGAGGCTACACTCTGATTATGATTCTTAGGGATAATGTTATGATGAACAAATTATTACCCAGACCATGATATAGTGATTACAATAGGTGTTTATTGACATATGGTAAGACTATGGTGATGGTAAGTAGAGTTAAAAGAAACTTTGGACAATATGTTGTCTCCGACGCAATCCTGCAGCTGTGTTTGGATGGTCCCCCTCATGTTGATGGACAGCATCCTCCTCTTCCTCCTCTTCATGCATTTGTGGGTTGGGTTCATATAGGGGAATGTTCCTCCTTACACATATGTTGTGCAGGATAGCACAGGTCAAAATGATTTTGCACACCATTTCAGGTGAGTATAGGAGGTTGCCTCCGGTGATGTTGAGGCACTTGAATCTTGACTTCAGGATGCCAAAGGTCCTCTCGACTATGGTGCGTGTCCTGCTATGTGCCTCATTATAGGCACGCTCTGCTGCAGTGCTTGGGTTTGCAAATGGGGTCAAGATCCATGGCTGGATCCCATACCCCTGATCAGCTGGAAGAGAAAATGAATGGGAAAATGTTGATGTTGCTTGCACCATGATTATCATTTTGCATAGCAGTTGTTCTCTTGTGTTGTCTGTGACTCATCTGTGTTTGTGTTATTATGTGGAATCCTAAGCTGCTAGGATGTACCATCAGCATTGGGTTGTTTCCTTATCTGAACTGGTGTTTGGCTGATTGACCGAATGTCAGCGGTATTTTTATAGAGTTGCATTACATTGTGTACTCCTTTGCATTATGTCATGTGGAAGAGGTGTCCATGTGTCTTAACTGGGGGTGACATGATACTTCCATACACAGAATCAGTTCTACAGTGGTGGTAACACGGTTGCATCTATATGGCCTGGACATCCCATCCAATTTAACATATGCAATAGAATTAGTTAAACATCAGTGAGGCCCTTAGATTTGGCAAAGTGACAATGTATAACACATCTCCATGAGTTGTCAGCACTGACGTTTTGACAATTGACTATGCACAAATATCTCATGTGTGACAAATTCTCTGCAGACCTACTTCTCTGCCCTTGCCAAGTCGGCTCAGGTTCAAACGTGTACCTATACTACTGAACATGTTCTAGTACATCTGGCTAACTTGGCTGTGAGGTTGTCATTTACTGTGTCAGAAGGTCTATATGCTTGTACATCTGTTGTGTATATGTGTAATTGTCTCAATCCGTATGTGTAGGAATGTGCACTTTCAATATTGTCACATCAACATGTGTTCTTAGCACAGTCCACTTGCTTATTGGTAGTGGTCAATGTCAGAGCAGGATTGATGTGAGATATTGGTACTGCCTCAATGATTCCATGTCACCTTCATTGTAGTCATCATCATCATGCTATTTGTGTCATGGTGTGTGACCTGCAGCAAAACACATTACACACCCCTTACACAGTACTTATTGCTTGTAAGGGTGTTTGATTGAGTGTTCTTAATGTGATATTGAAAGATGAATCTTCCAAGTTGTACTGCCAGTTAAGGCCATGTCATTGTCATTGTGTTGTTTTAAATTGTTCCCTTGTGTCTGTGGAGTGGCATCTGTTGTTATTTGGATCTGACATTTGTCCATAGGAGTGTATCCAAATGGGTGAGGATATCAAACATGTCTAGCGGTGTCACAACCTCAGTGTCTTCCTGGCCACATGTCAATGTAGTGGTGTATGTATTGTTTGTCCTAGATGGTTTCTGTGCAGTGTGTATCTAACTATGTTTATGTACTTACCAACAAGTAGGCCATTTCCATATCGTATATCCTGGGAGTGTTGATTGATGGTGCAGTGGTGGAAGATGAATGAATAATGTACACTCCCAGGATACTATGCCACGATGTTGGTGATCAATCCCCGGTGATTGACAATGGCCTACACATTGATGGATTGTGTGTGCTTCCTGTTGCAGTATAGATGGTCAGTTGCAGCAGGTGTCACAAGGCATGCATGTGTTCAGTCAATGGCACCAAGCACGTGTGTGAAGCCGTTGATTTGGTAGAAGCCCTGTTTGGTCTCCTGCTGCTTCAGCTGTGTGTTGGGGAAGCTGATGTGGCGGGGTGTGAGTGAGGTGGTGGCATACAATACCTCTGGATGAAATCTTGTTGCCAGAGTCCCAGAAGGGTTGTCCTGGTGCGGTATATCCTCTCCTGCCTTCTGCGTTGCCTTTGGGGTCCCTGCTGGTGTTGTAGAAGCTGCTGTTGTTGATCCTGTGCTCCGGGTCGGTGTGCCTGCTGGATGAAAAGCACCTCCATGTCTTCCTTTGGAGCTCTGCTGTTGCTTCTGTGTGTTTTCCTTAAGTACTGGTGTGTTTGTCCCATTTTAATGCCTCCCCTGACCCAGGCGTTATTTTTTGACACAAATCGGGCTGTGCGTCATTTTCCGACTCCGCCTCTCGGTCGTGCGGGATTTTTGCGCGGTAGCATAAATATGGCGCATGGGTGTTTGTCATTTTTTGGATGGGAACACCTACCATGCATGTCATTAACGCAAGGCGGTTTCCCGCATCCAGAAAATGACGCACATGGCAGCCTTTTGGCGTTCGCAGGCTCGGGCGTCAAAGTATAAATATGGTGCACGGTTTGCGCCAAATGTGCGTCAAAATTGTTTACGCACATTCGGCGCAAACATAGTATAAATATGGGCTGTGCAAGTCTCTCATTGATACACATGATGAGAGGAATCCACTTAATAAATATGGGCCTTAGGGCTGTAATAAGCCAAGACAGTGCAATGGCCGGACTGTGCCCCATCTGGGTTAATTGGTTCCCTTTGTGACTGTCCAAGACAAATGGTGCTGCTGGCACTCCATATAGACAAAAGGGCACTCCACCACCTGTGATCTGGCAGCATTGTGCATGCTAGGTGTTCCCCCTCTCCTCCTCTATTTGAATGCTTCCACATATTCCTGATGCAAAACCTGGTGCCGGTGTGTCATTGCGCTAGACTCCCAGTCATCATGGTCAGAAGCCATTGAGGCATGGTTAGGCCAAGAGCCTCCAAGCCCTCACCTCCTCAAAAATGATATGGCAATGCTAGTGGCGTCCCCAGCATTGGTGTACCTGATTTGTCACCTGGAAAGTACTTTAGAGAAGCACACTGGAATGTTCAACAAGGTGCTGCAGGTCATTGAGGACTCTTAAACCACCATAGAGGCACAACTTAGAGCTATCCAGGTGGAGACTGGATTTCTGCAGACAGATAACGCCAGGCTTGTGGAGAGGGTGGATGATGTGGAGTTCTCCCTCTCTACTATGCGACCCTCCTTAGTCTCCATACAGCACCAATTGAAACTTTTGCAAACAGAGGTCAGCAACCTTAAAATGAGAACTGAGGATGCAGATGTAATAATGTCTACTTCCTTGGCTTCCCGAGATCATAGGTGGCCCCAATATAGTACCAAATGCAAAGTTTAGGTTGTGAGTGCAGAGTTCAGATTACTTGGACCAGATGATGTTGATCCATAGGCCCCTTAAGATGACCTATCCCGTGGGGGTGGAGAGGACACTGATATTGACCTAGCGTTTGCGGACAGAGGCCCTCCACAATGCAGTATTTAGAGACACTATCAGTGCTCACCTGCTCCATTACTTTGAGGAGAATGAGGGCCCTGTGAAGTCTAAAGGCATTGGATGGGATGCCATGAAGGTAGTCATGTAGAGTCACTGCATTAAGACATCCCGGAGGGAATGGGCATCCCTTCTTCACAGCTTGCTGGCACTACAGGTGCACCTGCGCACTATTGAATTTGAGGCTGTGACAGTGCTCAAGGCTCATGCATGACTGCAGGATCTGAGGGGTCAACATAGGGAAGAAGTATGCCATTTAAATAATATTGATCATAGGTTGACTTTAGCTCGATAACACACAGATGGGTAAAAAGCAGGCCCCATGTTGGGGTGGCTGTTGCATTTCATGGTTTGTAGGACTCTCATTGGTGTGATTTGGACTCCCGCGGATATATGGGAGGTCTTCTCCCAGTTTACAATACATTATGACCTTCCCCTGGACTGCCTACGAAACGTTATGGCCAGAGCTGCTCCTCCCCACCTTGATCCCCTGCAGGAGCTTGAGTATTGCAGACAGATAGAAGAAACATAGGCAGCCATATGCCAGAAGCCCTGCCATAAATTCCTAGGGACAGACAGGTTGACAGACTGGTTCCTCATAGAATATTATGCATCATTCAGGGTGATCCTTGCACCCAAATTGCTTGTGATGTTTAAAAAAGCGCACCAGCGAGGTCAGTTACCCAAAACCCTATGTGAGGTCCTTATAGAGGCGTTGCCAAAATCTGGCAGGGACCATCTAGAAGTCAGTTCCTATCACCTTTTGTCAATGCTGAATATTGACTATGAAGTTCTGAGCAAAGTGCTGGCTAACCGGTAGCTCCAGCTACTCCACATGCTAGTCCACCCAGATCAATGTGGATTCATCCCCTGCAGAGCCACCTCTTATAACAGGCATAGATTGTGCAACATCATGTGAGTGGTGGCGGGGTCTGATGACCTCCCAACAGAAGTCTCACTGGACTTTGAAAAAAGCTTTTGACACCCTTGTGTCAACTAAATACAATACCTGCTAATGTTTGCTAATGCTCCCAACAGCAGTCTCATTGGACTTTGAAAAATACTTTTGACACCCTTGGGTTGTCATATTTGCTGCAGGCCCTGGAGGCCTTTGGTGTGGCCCCAGGTTCCTGGGGTGAGTAAGGATCCTTCATACAGCTCTGCTGGCCAGAGTGTGGATGGGATGTCAAATATCTCACCAGCTTGACAGAGATGTTTCATTTCGCCCGTAATCTTTGCACTGGCTATAGAACCTTTAGCTGCCTTACTATAGGCGAGGGGCATAGCTGGCAAATAGTCTTGTCATATGCAGACAATACCCTGATATACATGTAGAACCAGAGAAAGAAGCTGCCTGCTCTTTTTGCTCTTTTAAAATTTCTTCAGAAGCATGACAGATCTTTGAGTCAACTGGGGAAACTCCTTTTTCTTTCCCATAAAGAGGGTGGAATGCATTGAGTCAGGGGACCCAATGACTGACAATCTTCCATGGAAATTTGAAATGTTCTACTATCTGGGGTGAACATCTACCACTCCAACGGGGATCTCTTAGACGGTAACCATGGAAGAGCCCTGAAATCACTGTGGCAGTCCATGGGTTTCTGGGCACACTTTCCCCTCTCGACAATGGGACAAGCGTCCATAGTAAAAATGCTGATACTCCTGAGACTTCTCTTTTTCTGTGCAGCAGTGCCTGTGATCCCCACCAGGGTCTTCTTTGAAGACCTAAGCAGATTAATCTCCGATTTGATATGGGGCAAAGCGCATAAGCGAGTAGCTATTCAAATGCTCCAGTAACCGCTATAGGAAGGTGGCCAAGAAGAGCAAGACCTCAAGCTCTACTTCATGGCTGTACAGCTTCAGTTGCCTATAGGCTGGGTGGCAGGGGACTCTTTGGTTGAGTGTAGATGGGTTATGGAGAAATTAGATGGGATGTGACTTCTGTAATGGCTGCTAATGCATGTTCGCCTACCTCAAGGAATGAGTAGATTGGCCTGTATTGTGAAACTGTGTTGGAACAGATATGTGCAGCCAGAACATGGTACATTGCCCTATGCCTCACAATTACTGCTCTAGGGCATACCTTGAATGAGGGTTCTCCTGAGGTCCCATGACACGGTATGCTGGTGGGAAGCAGAGGTATCCTGCTTAGGAGGCTTATACAGTGATGGGGACCTGTGTTCCTTTTAGGAGCTGCAGGAGGTATGAGACCTGGGAGCTGGTCAATTTCCGGCTTACAATGCTCTTACACTAGAGGTCATAAATAACTAGGCAGTGGGCCAACAGACCCAGACCCTCCATCATGGGTTGCAATGTATACTGATACATGGACTAGGCTGCAAGGCCATAACAGTCTGTTATGAGGCACTACAAGCTGCAGACAGAGATCTTGTGCTGCTTGACAAGTCTCGCTGGGATGCTTGTCTGAGGGTGTCTCTGACTTCCAACCAGTTGAAGATGGTGAGCCAACAGATAAAGTGAGTATCTCGCAATGCTCATCTGAAGTTCACCCTGTTCAATTATCTACATCATACTTACCTCACAACACACTGGCTAAACGCAATGTTTCTGGGGTGCCCCAGTGTGCACATGATGTGGCCTTCACTATGCAACCTTTCCTCACATGTTGTAGGAATGCCCACCTTTGGAACAAAGGTGGATACAGATAATGGAACATGTGTCAGAGGTGAGTGATTTGTAACTTCTGCCCGACCCCCTGCTCTGTTTACTTGGAATTACCAAACACACAAAATGCACTAAATGCTATGAACAACTAGCAAATCTGGCTATGGCCATCTTTAAAAGGCTAATAGCCATGCCTAGAAGGTGGCACAGTGACCTTTGATAGAACACTGGCTCCGGGTTGTGTTCAAGTGGCGATTGCCAAGGCTGATGCAATGCTGCATGAATCACATACACAGTGAGAGTGATGCGGCCACCATATAGGACACATTTGTGCTCAAGCTACAAAAGAAGGTTGATGCCCTTACTTGATCATGGGTATGATCCCCAGTGACCCGGTGGCCTCCATGTAGCGGGGACTGGCTACTGAGTGGACACCCCCAGGGAGTAACTGTGATTTTATTTTTCTCCCTGTCACACCTAAGGTGGGACTCTACTGCTAGGAGCCCCAGAGGGTGGGTGAAGGAGTGGAGATCATTTCCAAACACACAGCCACTCATAGATGCCACTGATGCTGTCCTCTCTTTATATTTATTTGTTTTTTTCATATAGATTGCACCATTAGGCACTCAAAGCCACCTTCACAGGTCTGTAGTTTTTTTTTAATGTTCAGAATGTGCAGGGCTGTTTGTATCCCTTTAATGTATATTTCCTATTAAATTTAATGTTGTCACTCATCTGTATATAATATTGTCTATATTCTTTTCTTCAGATGTTCTGCTGCAATGAAATAATAAACACTAAAGTAAGGCAGGCAATCACTAAACATAGTTTCTAAAAAGGTCAAACCCGCAGCTTTATAAATGTGTATAGATTTCCTCATCAATATTAAGCCCATGGAGTTCTCTTATGTCCATTTTCAATATGTAACCTCATCAGTAGCTTCTCTCTGTCATCCCATCTAGTAGTCCTTGGCACTCAGACTATTACACAAAACTTCAGTTTATTATGATCACCATTGTGAAAGGTGTTGAAATGATGTGCGGTGGGATAACTGACATCCTTGTTTTTAATAGGCCTGGGGAGAGTTAGTGGAGTTCTGCTATACAGAATGCTGTGAAGTGCTGAGAAGCTCTGTTGTGTTCTGTGGCATTCCAGGAGCTGCAGAGTGCTGTAAGTCTTGCTGCTAGCACTGCTTTTTAGCACTGGGAGTTTGTTCCACATGTAAAATCAGCATGAGGGGCACAAAGCACAGCACAAAAGGGTGCTGCTTCTTTCTGTCACTCAAGTAGATTTTCTACTTGAGAAGCGGCTTCCTCAATGCAAGCAGCAGGTTTCTCAATGCAAACGAAAGTGACCTACGGCAACCACCCACATTGAGAAATCTAGCAGGGAGGTGATCTAACCTGTGATTTTTCTCACTCGCACTCGCCAACCTAATGTTCGGGAGCCACAAGAGAGGAAAAACTCTGCTTGACACTGCTCCGTGCCATGGAGTTTTTCAGAACTCTACGCTTTGTACAGAGCACTTAGTGGGCAAAACTCTGCAAACTCTGCCGGTGTAACAGAATTCTTTGCCCACCACTAGCTTTTAATTGTCCTCAAATATAGCAGAATTCACTTATGTGCTGGTGATATGGTGCTCCCTATGTATGTTTTTGGACAGGGACAGAAAAGAGCAGAGACTGCATAATCTGTTCTGCAATTGAACACACTTTTGATCTTTGACTTCTCTTTAAAATTGGAAACAATCTTTGTGCTGTTGATCCCATTGATCCCAGTCTTGCATTTACTACATTTAGTAAATACATTCTGGGGGTTGAGACAATGCTCCCTCTTCAATTTCACCTCATTTCGAAGTAGCTTATATATCTCATTGATGCTGATTTTCTGTAGGTAATCAGTTGTTTTCTTCCCACTTCTGCACTAATGATAGGATCTTCATGGTTAAGATACCAATGTTTATATAAGGCACCTCTCAATTGATCACGCAGGCTGAAATATGTGGGGATAAATTTACATTCATATTCCTCCCTCTTTTTGGTGGTGTTATATCTGAATGAGACATCTTCTCGTTTGCATGCTGCTATTCTCTTTATATAATGTGAACAAACAAGAGCAACCCAAACATCCATGTGACCATGGGTGTAAAGTATAGATTTAGAACAAGTGTTCACATGGAACTCAGTTACAAAATAACAGTATAACAAAACAGGAAATTCCTGCATGGAATCAATCAGCATTACAACATTTCTATTAGGACAGTACAAATTCTGTCAGGCATTACTCTATAACAAAGAATAGAAAACAATATCATTGTAGTATTCAATTCTGAGAGAGTAATTGGTTATATTGTTTTCAAATTCAAAGACAGCCAGCTGTAGCACATAAAAATAACTTGGCCTGAGCAGAGAACTCCGCTCCTTTGGCCGTGTTTGCAGAATTTGGGCAATCTGCTCTATGTGAAGCATTGTGGAATTCACCTCTCCAGCATGGAGCGGAGTTAGTTTGTGCTCGCGAGATCGGGACTGGGCCGCTAGTGAGCGCGTCCAAGACCTCACGTTCTCTTGCTTTGATTTCAAGCATGCCAGCGGTCAAAATGGGCTGCTCGCAAGCTGACTTCTGAAGTAGATCTACTCAAGAGCCACTAAATCTAGTCAAAAAGAGCTTTTTTGGCTTACAGGAAGGAAGTGTGTCAGAGACTCCAACTTTATGTTCCTCTCCAGCAGGCTCATCCCAGTGCTTTGTCCATCCCCAGGTCACTTTTCACTTGGACTTGGAGGTGGAAGGATAACTCTCTTTGTCTCCTGGACATATTTTTGGATTTAGGGAACTTTCTTTTATGAAATCATCACACAAGTAAGTTCTAAAACTATTTTGAGTAAGGGTGTTGGTGTTTGTATGCTTGGGTGTGCACCAGTATTTCTTTGTACTTTAATTTGATTTAAAAATGTATAGTGGTGTTGGGTGGCCTGGAGCTTAAGTATGGGCCTAGTTTGTATTTATTTTGCATTTCATTGATTTTTCAGCTTTGGTAAAGGAAAATTGTTGCACAGCTCCGTACTTTTTCTACATGTTTCCATTTGCAATATTATTTTAGCATTTGTCCTAGATTTCCCAGGGACCATTAAGCCACTCGTCCCAGGTCTGTACTAGTAGTCACCAGTGCATGAAATAAATATTTCAGAGGTACATGTTTTTAAAACATTGTGTAGGGACGGGATGGCATTGGATTAATTTAGATTTAAAATGTTGGCTATTATTTGCATTTCATATTTTTGCAAAACGTTTACATATTGTTGGGTCATTATATTTGAAGACATAGGAGGATATAGCTTTACCATGTGGCTAGCTGGCAGCTATTTTGTCCATTCAGCCAGTGTCCCTTGCCATAGGCTTGCATGTGTCCTTTGTTTGCCATTCCTCCTTGTTCCTTGTTGTTTGACCATGTGGTGGCAGCCATTTTGTGCATGCAGCCAGTGTTCTTTGCCACAGGCTTGCATGTATTATTTGTTTTCCATGCCTCCTTGCTCCTTGTTGTTGTCTGACCATGTTGATGGGTGACAGCTATTTTGTGCATGCAGCCAATGTCCCTTTGCCATAGGCTTGCATGTGTTATTTGTGTCCTATACCACCTTGCTCTTTGTTGTTGTTGTTAAACCATGTGGATGGCTGGCAGCCATTTAATCTATGCAGCCAGTGTCACTTTGCCATAGGCTTGCATGTGTTCTTTGTTTGTCATGCCTCCTTGCTCCTTTTGTTGTTGTTTGACCATGTGGCTGTCTGGGAGCCATTTTGTCTATGCAGCCAGTGTCTGTTGCAGTAGGCTTTCATGTTTTCTTTGTTCTCCATGCTTCCTCCTTGCTCCTTGTTGTTGTTGTTTGACCATATGGGTGGCCGGCTGGCAGCAATTGTGTTCATTCAGACAGTGTCCTTTGCAATAGGCTTGCATGTGTTCTTTGTTTGCCATGCCTCCTTGTTGTTTGACCATGTGGCTGGCAGACGGTTTGTCCATGCAGCCAATGTCCCTTGCCATAGGCTTGCATGTGTTCTTTGTTTGCGAGTCCGACATTACTATCCAACCTGCCCTAAGGGATGTGGCACAGATAGCACTGCTAGCTGCCATATTTGTAAGGTCCCAGAAGAGACTTGTATCAACCCCTACCTCTAAACAAGTATGTATTGCAGAGAGGCAATTGATACACCCACAACCATCTACATCCAGTTGTTCTTCAATCATTGTCAGTGGCCCAATATGCAAGTAATCCTCCCCAGTTTGGGACTTTTTCCAATTTGCAAACAGTAGGACAATATTGCCATATGCTCCATTTGCCACACAACTGTTCATCGAGGTAAGCCTGGTTTATATTTTAGTACTGGAGGCCAGACGACCCATATGAAAAAACATCATGCAATCTGGTGGAAGCAGCACTTTAAAATAATGGCTCAAAGTGGTTGCAGTGGTTGAAGTGGTAAAGGTGAGCAGAGCCTGGACACATCAGCTACACCTGATCAAGTTACAGGGTAAGGTAAGGAAGAAGACAGTGACATCATCATCATCATGCAAAGCAGCCCTGTCCCCAGCAGAGTGCCAGAATCACCCACCTCAGTGACCTCACAATGGCACAGGAAGACTCAGAATAAGATGGACAAACCACAGCATACGATAACTGCAGCACCATGACACACATTGAGTCTAACACCACCTACAGCTGAAAAGTCGCCTGCATCAGTGGCCCCACAAAAGAAGAAAATCCAGGCTACAATTGTGGGTATATTTAGGCAGGAGGGCCCATATGACCGCAACCACCCGATAGCATGTTTGTACAATGACAAGCTGGCAAAAAATGTTAACGTTGGACCTCCTCCCTTTTTCTTTTGTGGAAGGAGTGAGATTCTTAGAGTTTGTGGCAGCCCTTTGTCCAAAATGAAAGGATCCAAGCTGGACCTATTTTGCCAGAGTTGCTGCAAAAGCACTGCATCATGATGTGCTGCAATTGGTTGGAAAAGCTTTGCAGCAAACTGTTGTCCACACTATCGACCTGAGGACAGACATGTGGACCAGTTGTCAGGTGGCAGATTACATGTGCATCACTACGCACTGGATCTCTTTTCTGGGGGTAAAGCAAACACTATCTACAGGTCTTGGCCCTGCTTTAAGTGCTTTCAGCAGCATGCAAAGATAGCCATGACTGCCATGGAGAAGTCACACTGCAAACATCTTGGAGGAATTTAATAGCAAGGCGTCGGAATGTCTGCAACCCAGAGGTCTTTCAGTTGTATTTGTTGCCACAGACAATGGCAGTAACAAAGTCAAGGCCATGGCAGACGGTGGCTATTTCAGGGTCCTGTGTTTGGTGCCATGCATTAACCTGGTTGTGCAAGAATGTCTTATAAAAGAGGACATAGTCAGCAACATACTGACCACCTGCAGACGCATCTGCACTCATGTCAGTCATTCTCTTAAAGCCCAGATACAGTTGCAGATTATTCAGCGTCATAACACAGTGCCAGTAAAGGCCCCAATACAGGAAGTGCCAACACATCGGAGCTCAACCTATTATATGTTACAACATCTGTTTGAGAAGTACAAACAGATCAATGACTATCTCAGTGAAAGAAGAGCTGATGCAATTGGGAGAGCTATGACCATGGATGCAGATGCAGACAATTGGGGCCTAGTCAATCGCCTCACACAGATGCTGCTCCCTTTTCAGATTTTCATGCCCGAAGTTAGCAAGGAAGACAGTACAATTTGCCAACCAAGCTACCCCATTATTGCATCTGCTGTAGGAGCAGCTAAAGAAGGTGTTTAAAAGGTTTGCATTTGGGGGTGCAAACAAAAACCCAGAAGGGTATGCCTTAATTACTAGCCTAAGCTAGCAATTATTTGACTTGTAATGCAAGGCTACAAAATGACATCATCTCTTCCAAAGAGTACATCTGTGTCAACCTCCTTGATCCACGCAACAAAAACATTCTTCCTGCCATCATTCCTTTTTTCAAGAGGTGGAATGTTGAGCAAGCAGGAGAAATGGAAGAAGAATGGCTGGAACTTAGAGTCCCAATCCGAAGTTCTGGGGTGCTGCCTTGAACTTCCAGAGAGGGCAGTCTTGTCTCACATCCGCCAAACCTACTCAAACAAGAAAACCAGGGACAACAGCAACAGAATAATCAGACCAAACCTCTAGCATGGCTTGGTTTCAGGTGGAAGGTCGTAAGTCCAGTGCAGTGCCAAAGAAAAAAGGGATCAAGCAGGTGTCAGCACCATTGACCATTCAGAGGATGTTCCAGGAGTATCTGGATGACCCGAAAGAGGTGAATGTGGATCAAAACCCATTGGTTTATTGGTATGGGAAGGCTAGCAATACAATTTCTGGCTTGTCCTGTACCCAGCTTGTCAGCTGAACGTGTGTTCAGAGTAGGTGGTGCAATTGTTACAGTGAGAAGGAGCAGTCTCTCTCCTCAAAATGTGGAGAGATTGACCATGATCAAAATCAGCTCTACATACCAATTCATTACACCATTCCTGAAACACCACTGGAGAAAGAAGAGGATAATAGGTCCAAATCAAACGTGTTATTTTTGTTTCTCAATTTTTTTACTATATTTTGGAAAATGGGTTATTGGTAAGGGCAGGTAGGTGCCTACACTTAGCAATAGGCTACTAACCTCCACGTAGGTCCAGTTAGGACTCAGTAAATTAAACCCAGCTCAACCCTTGGTAGCTTGGCAATGAGCGTCAAGGCTTACCTTAGGAGACAGAGTGTAAAGCATTCAAATATCACAGAACAGTAATTAAATAAAACACAGGAAATAGTTTAAAAATTCAAAGCCAATTTATAACAATAGATTGTATTTCTATCTGTAAAATGACACAAAAAAGAATAAAATCAGATAAGGGGACCCAGAGATATACATTTTTAAAGAATTAATGCTTTCTAGCGCATAGAAGCAACCAGCACTCAAATGGTTAAAAAAGGTCGCACAGGAAAGGAACAAAGTCCACAGTTCAGGCCACCCACGAGGTAACACTGTCACACTTACTTTCAGAAGTGTTTGATTCAGGAAAGTGGTCCACAGCACCAGCCAAGGGTTCAGAGGCTCTGGTATGCCTCTTGGGGTCTGGGACTACAACTCCCACAATGCACCTCTTCAATTTATGGAGTTGCTTCAAACATCTCCAAACCTCTGGATCTTCCTCCAGAGGTCCTTTTTGTGTTCTTGAAGTGTCCACAACTTGATCCAAGGTTCCAGAAGCTCAGAGTTGCTCCTTGGGAGTTGGGACTACAATTCCCAGAATGCACCTGGTCAGAATCCTCAAATGGCCACTGGACGCTGGTCAGCTGGGCTCTTCTTGCAGGACTTGATGCAGGGGACTCTGGGCAGCTCCTTTGTACCTGTAGCAATCAGGGAGTCCCTTCTTGAAGCAGTAGAAGACAGGTAAAGTCATTTAAGTGGTGAAGCCCAAGTGTGCAGCTGGTGCAGTCCTCCAGAGTGCAGTGTCCAGGTGCAGGTCAGGGGTCCAGCAGGGCAGTCCTTCTTCTCCTGTACTTCTTCCTTGTTGGAATCTGGTAGGGAACTGAGGTGTGGGTGCAGGCCTGCCAGTTTTATCCTTGCTCCTGGGTGAAAAACAGGGGGGTCCTGATTCTCCAATCAGGCCCAGGGTCCTTCCCCCTGTGATGACCACTTCTTGGGAAGTGTGGCAAAAATCAATCCCAGGAGGCAACATTCTTCAAAAATCCATCATGGCTGAAAATTATTTTTGGAGGTTACATCTGGCTGAGCCCACCCACTGGTGTGGCTAAAAATCATAAAAACACCCCTCTCCTGCCCTCTCCTAATCTAATCAAGGGGGCACCTAGTTGCCTGGGGTTGCAGGATGTAGGGGTGTTGCTGGCTTGCTCCAAATGTCCTTCTCTGCCTTTGAAGACCAGTTTGACAGCCCTCCCCCTTCCTGCCTCATCATCTGCTGAGGGGAGATTCCCTCCCACAGGCACATCTCTTTGTGTGAAGCCAGGCCACTTCACACCTCATTAAGGCAGCCTGGCCAGGCTGCCAGAGGCTGGCCAATCAGGGCACAGCAGCAAAAACAATGCAGGGCTGAAATTGGCAACTTTTCAGGTAAAGTTTAAAACTCTTTACCTGAACAAGTTATATTAAATCCCACAACTGGAAGTTGTGGGATTTATTATAACAATTAATTTGATACCAAACTCTTTGTATCTGTCACTTAAGGGGACTTTTAAAATAAGTCTCCCTATTCTAGCCTAAGAAGGCCATTCACTACAATGAGGGAAAAACAAATTTGACTGTTTTTACCTCACCAGGGCTTAAAAAACTACTTTTATAAGGTCCCTGCTTATAGTTACATGGCACCCAGCCCTAGGGGCACATAGGGCACACCTTAGGGGTGACTTATATGTACAAATAAGGTAGTTTAAGACTTTGGAATTACTTTTAATTCCAAAGTCGAACTTGCATATAACTTTAATTTAAAAGCAGCCAGCAAGGCAGGGCTGCCTTTAAAATGACACTGGGCACCTCAGCAATGCACCTATGGGTGCACTACCTATGCTGTGGTCCCTAAACCTACATGCCCTACCATATACTAGGGACTTATAGGTAGGTTGACTTAGCCAATTATAATTAGCCTAATTTGCATATTGATTTTACACAGAGCACAGGCCCTGGGACTGGTTAGCAGTACCCAGGGCACCATCAGAGTCAGGAAAACACCAGCCAAAAGTGGAAAATGGGGGCAAAAAGTTATGGGGGCCTCTGCAATCAGCCCTGTTTTCTCACACTATAGATTATAAACAGGGAGATAACATCATGTATGACATTGACATTACTTGAGGAACATAGTAAGCTTTCACTAACAGTACATGACATCTAAAGTTGTAACATCATCTGTTACCCCATTGGTGGGGTGTTCCTTTAAGCGGGTATGGGAGTAAACAGTTAACGTAGAGTGCCTGACATCCAATCTTACAGATCCCAAACTTTATTGTCTAGATGGAGAAGGAGTATGGTTCTGTAAGGTCATCCATACAGTCCAAGGGCAGGGAAAACGAATTAGTGGTTGACACAAGGGTCCTCATTACAACCCTGGCGGTCGATGTTAAAGCGGCAGTAATATCGCCAACAGGCCGGCGGTAACAAAAATGGAATCATGACCACGATAGAAACTGCCAACACAGACAGCCACTTTAACACTCTGAACGCCATGGCGGTAGCAACAAACACTGCAGCGGTAACCGCCAACAGCCAGGTGGAAGACAATGTACCGCCACCCCCCCATTACAACCCACCCATCCCCCAGCTTTTCCAGAGCGGTACCAATGCCATCAAAAGCATGTCAGAAACAGTACTTTGAAGGGAAAACACTCACCTCTCGACACTCATTGAAGAACCAGGACGCCATGGAGCTCGAACTACAGGTGTTACCCATGCTGGTGTATCTTCTCATATACCAGGAGTACCAACTGCGGCGACGACCATGGTGAGTACTACACCTAGCACATACGGGGGAGGAAAAAGAGAGTGACACACACACGCAACACCCTCACACCTACCCTTACTCTCAATACCATACACACAAACACATGCAACAACATTACATATACACCCCGTATCCCTCTGGAATAACGCAAGGACAAAAGGAATTGAGCTATATTAGAAATAGTCAGAAATACACACATATTTCAAAAAAGTATATACAAAATATACAATCTGTACAAAAGGTGTGACAATGTCCACTCAAAATGTCCGCAGCCCACTGGGCCAAAACACATATGCTAAGCCCACACTTGACTCCTGCCTCAATACAGAGAGAACACTGCAGGGGCATCAGGTCGAAAACACACAGGCACCTCTGGGGGATGGGGAAGCGGGGGCACCTCAGCCAGAAGATGGTACAACACCACTGCTTCTGGAGGGGGCTCAATGCCCACAGCGATGTTCCTGGGGAGTGCAAGGCCAGAGTCTCTTGAGTCTCTCAAGTGGGTGGTTTGCCCACTGCTTGGTCCTGGGGAGTGCAAAGCCACAGTCTGTCAAGTCTCTCAAGTGAATGGTTTGCCCACTGCTTAGTCCTTGGAAGTGCAAAGCCACAGTCTCTCAAGTCTCTCAAGTGGGTGGTTTGCCCACTGCTTCGTCCTGGGGAGTGTAAAGCCACAGTCTCTCAAGTCTCTCAAATTAGTGGTTTGCCCACTGATTGGTCATGGGGAGTCCAAAGCCACAGTCTCTCAAGTGGGTGGTTTGCCTACTGCTTAGTCCTGGGGACCGCAAAGTCACAGTCTCTCAAGTGGGTGGTTTGCCCACGGCTTGGTCCTAGGGAGTAAAAGGCCAAAGTCTCCGAAGTGGATGGCTTCTCCACTGGTTTGGAGGAAGTTTTGTGCCCAGTGTGCTTCATCCTGCCAAGGATAGGGTGAGTGGATGCCTTTCTCCACTGGTTCTGGAGGGGGCTTTGTGCCCAGTGTGCTTCATCCTGCCAAGAATAGAGTGAGTGGATGCATTTCTCCACTGGTTCTGGAGGGGGCTCTGTGCCCAGTGATGTAGCACTTGTGGGTTGCCAGGTCACAGTCCCTCACCTGGGTGTCAGAGCCACGAGATTTGCTGTGACCAGGATGCATGATAGTCCATGGAGGCATGGCTACAGTCCATCCTCCGGCGGCTACGGCTGCACAGTGGTAGTAGTGTCGGTGCTGGTGGGGGTGCTGCCAGTGGTGGGGGAAGGCTCCACCCCTTCTCCCGCAGCCTCAGACGGCTGCCCACTGGGGCTGCTGCTGCTGGCAGTGGTGCTACTGTCAGCGATGCAGGCGGCGGTGCTTGCGGTGGAGCTTGTGGCGGTGCAGGTGGCGGTGCTGCCCACGGTGCAGGTGCCGGTGCTGCCAGTGGTAGGGGGAGGCTTCAGCCCTTCTCCTGCAGCCTCTGACGGCTGCCCACTGGGGCTGCTGCTGATGACAGTAGTGGTGCTTGCGGCGGTGCAGGTGGCAGTGTTTGCAGTGGTGCTTGCGACGGTGCAGGTGGCGGTGCTGGCCGCGGTGCAGGTGGCAGTGCTGGCGGTTGTGCTGGTAGCCACCAGGCCTTCACCTGCAGGCTTGGATGGCTGAAGTGCCCTGGCTGGTGGTTTGTGCCCCTTCCTTCCCTTGGCAGATGGTGGTGTCAACTTGGGTCTGGCAGCTGGAGTCTTTGCGGTGGCTTTGCTGGGTGGTTGTGGCTCCTTCCCCTTGCTGGATGCTGTCCCCTTCTTCACCTTGTCAGGTGGCGGAATGTTCTTTGCCTTGGCAGGGGTTAGTGCCACAATGGCTGGGTTGACGGGTGCCCCCTTTGAGCCTCTGACAGCTGCAGGAACCACAGTGGACGTGGACTTGGTAGATGAGGTGCTGGGCTGGGTTTTGGCCACCCTGGCCCGAGGGGATGGACGGTGGGGGAGAGGATGGGAAGAGGTCGATGTTTGCCAGAAAAAGGGAGTGGAGGAAGAGGGAGTGATTGTAGGAGGTGTCAGTATGCTGTGTTTGGGTGCAGGTGCATGAGCTGTATGCTGTTGTGAGGTGGATGGCTGTTGGGTGGGTGTGTGCTTGTGTTTGTGCAATTTGGGAGGAGGGGTCACAGACACACTGGGAGAGGACACAAGGGACGTGTGCATGGATGTGGGGGAGGTGACTGCCAGTGAGGGGCATTTAGTTATAGGCGTGCTGGTGATGGAGGTAGTGGATGAGTGTAGGAAAGTACCATCTTGCCTGGCATGTTACCCCCATTTTTACTTATATGCATGTTTGTTTTTGCCTGTGTCACTGGGATCCTGCTAGCCAGGACACCAGTGCTCATAAAGTGTGCCCTGTATGTGTTCACTGTGTGGTGCCTAACTGTATCACTGAGGCTCTGCTAACCGGGACCTCAGTGTTTATGCTCTCTCTGCTTTCAAAATTGTCACTGCAGGCTATTGACTAATTTTACCAATTCTCATTGGCACACTGGAACACCCTTACAATTCCCTAGTATATGGTACTTAGGTACCCAGGGTATTGGGGTTCCAGGAGATCCCTATGGGCTGCAGCATTTCTTTTGCCACCCATAGGGAGCTCAGATAATTCTTACACAGGACTGCCACTGCAGCCTGAGTGAAATAACATCCATGTTATTTCACAGCCATTTTACACTGCACTTAAGTCACTTATAAGTCATCTATATGTCTAACCCTCACTTAGTGAAGGTTAGGTGCAAAGTTACTTAGTGTGAGGGCACCCTGGCACTAGCCAAGGTGCCCCCACATTGTTCAGGGCAAATTCCCCAGACTTTGTGAGTGCGGGGACACCATTACACGCATGAACTACATATAGGTCAACACCTATAAGTAGCATCACAATGGTAACTTTGAACATGGCCATGTAACATGTCTAGGATCATGGAATTGTCACTCCAATACCATTCTGGTATTGGGGGACAATTCCATGTATCCCTGGGGCTCCAGCATAGAGCCCGGGTACTGCCAAACTAACTCTCTGGGATTTTCACTGCAGCTACCGCTGCTGCCAACCCTCAGACAGGTTTCTGCCACCCTGGGGCCTGGGCAGCCCAGTCTCAGGAAGGCAGAACAAAGGATTTCATCTGAGAGAGGGTGTTAAACCCTCTCCCTTTGGAAATAGGTGTTAAGGGCCTGAGAGGAGTAGCCTCTCCTGGCCTCTGGAAATGCTTTGAAGGGCACAGATGGTGCCCTCCTTGCATAAGCCAGTCTACACCAGTTAAGGGATCCCCCCAGCTCTGCTTTGGTGTGAAACTGGACAAAGGAAAGGGGAGTGACCACTCCCATGGCCAGCACCTCCCTAGAGGAGGTGCCCAGAGCTCCTCCAGTGTGTCCCAGACCTCTGCCATCTTGAATGCATAGGTGTGAGGGCACAATGGAGACCTCTGAGTTGCCAGTGCAGCAGGTGACGTCAGAGACTCCTCCTGATAGGTGCTAACCTCTCTCTGTAGCCAGTCCTCCTCTGAGGGCTATTTAGGGTCTCTCCTGTGGGTTTCTCATCAGATAACGAATGCTAGAGCTTACCAGAGTTCCTTTGCAGTTCTCTCTTCGACTTCTGCCAAGGATCAACCACTGACTGCTCCAGGACACCTGCAAAACCGCAACAAAGTAGCAAGAAGACTACCAGCAACATTGTAGCGCCTCATCCTGCTAGCATTCTCGACTGTTTCCTGGTGGTGCATGCTCTGAAGGCTGTCTGCCTTCACCCTGCACTGGAAGTCAAGAAGAAATCTCCTGTGGGTCGACGGAATCTTCCCCCTGCTAATGCAGGCACCAAACATCTGCATCACCGGTCCTCTGGGTCCCCTCTCATCTTGATGAGCGTGGTCCCTGGAACACAGAAGCTGAATCCCAGTGTCCCCTGCAGTCCAGTGGCCCTTCTGTCCAAATTTGGTGGAGGTAAGTCCTTGCCTCCCCACGTCAGACAGTAATCCTGTGTACTGCGTGCACTGCAGCTTCTAGGGCTCCTGTGCACTTTTGCAAGGCTTACTTCATGCACAGCATAGCCCAGGTCCCCAGCACTCCGTCCTGCTTTGCCCAACTCGCTTAGTTGGACTCCGACTTCATGGGACCCTCGTTTGTTTGTGCTGAGACGACTGTTGTGCTCAGATATTCTGAATGCCTGTTCAGGTGCTTCTGCAGGTGCGGCATCCTTCTGCGTGGGCTCTGTGGGTTGCTGAGCACCCCCTCAGTCTCCTCCTCCAAGGGGTGACTTCCTGGTCCTTCCTGGGCCCTGGCAGTACCCAAAACCTTCAACCGCGACTCTTGCAGCTAGCAAGGCTTCTTTGTGGTCTTTCTGCATGTAAACAACTCTGCGTCCTCCAGCACGATGTGGGACATCTTCTGACCAAAGGAGAAGTTCCTGACACCTTCCGTTGTTGCAGAATCGTCAGCTTCTTACAGCCAGAGGCAGCCCTTTTGCGCCTTCATCCGGTGTTTAGTGGGCTCCTGCCCCCCCAGGACACTTGCGTGACTCTTGGACTTGGTCCCCTTCTTTTGCAGGTTCTCAGGTACAGGATTCCATCTTCAGTGCTTTGCAGTCAGTTGTTGTCTATGCAGAATCCCCTATCTCGACTTTACTGTCTTTCTGGGGTAGTAGGGTAACTTTACTCCTACTTTTCAGGATCTTGGGGTGGGGTATCTTGGGCACCTTTAGTGTTCTCTTAAACTCCCAGCGACCCTCTACACACTACACTGGGCCTGGGATCCATTTGTGGTTCGCATTCCACTTTTGAAGTATATGGTTTGTGTTGCCCCTAGGCCTATTGTCTCCTATTGCATTCTATTGTGTCCTACAGTGTTTGCACTACTTTTCTTTTACTTACCTGATTTCAGTTTGTGTGTATATTTTGTGTATATTACTTACCTCCTAAGGGAGTATATCCTCTGAGATACTTTTGGCATATTGTCACTAAAATAAAGTACCTTCATTTTTAGTAACTCTGAGTTCTGTGTTTCTTATGATATAGTGCTAAGTGATATAAGTGGTATAGTAGGAGCTTTGCATGTCTCCTAGTTCAGCCTAAGCTGCTCTGCTATAGCTATCTCTATCAGCCTAAGCTGCTAGAACACTTCTAATCTACTAATAAGGGATGACTGGACCTGGCACAAGATGTAAGTGCCACTAGGTACCCACTATAAGCCAGGCCACCCTCCTACAATGAGGATGTAGTGCATGCAGGTGTGAGTGGAGACACTACTGGGAGGGAGGTGCACGACGAGGAGGAAGGGACACATTGGAGGCAGTGGATGTTGGTGTGTCTGCATGGGGATGGTACTTGTGTGAGTGCCTGTGAGATGAAGTGTGGTGCTTGTGTTTGCCTGAGCCACTTCTGTGTGTTGATTTGGGTGAACGCTGGTCTGAAGGTATGCTTGGATAGGCTGGGGTTGAGGGGATTGGGACTGGGTAGAGGAAGTTGGAGGGGGGAGGCTAGAGACAGGGACAATGGCTTCCATGAGTTCGGAGGCCAGAGCCTGAAATGCTCTCTGTTGGGCCGCAAGCCAGAGTGAATGCCCTCCAGGTATGCATTTGTTTGTTTCAAATGCCTCTTGACACCCTGGATGGAATTCAGAATGGTTGACTACCCAACAATGAGGGATCTCAGGAGGTCAATAGCCTCCTCACTGAGGGTAGCAGGACTGACTGGGGCAGGGCCTGAGGTGCCTGGGGTGAAGGAGATGCCCACCCTCCTTGGTGAGTGGGCACGGGAAACAAGCTGAGGGGCTTCTAGGAAGGCGGTGTTGGTAGGGGGGTTGGTGGCTGTATCTGTTTTTGGGGTGGGCACAGAGGTGTCCACCACCTCCAGGGAACTTCCATCGGAGGAGGAGTCGCTGTCTGTAGTGTCCCATCCTATCCCCGTCATGGTGCTCCCCTCGTCCACCATCGCCACTGGTGCCCTCACCCTCGGTAGATTCAGCCTCCAGGCCCATTTGGGATGCAGCTCCCTCCATATCCGGTGCCTCTGCTCCTCTGCCAGATGATGCTAATGCACACAAGGACAGGGTGACAAAACATAAAGGGGGGGAGAGACAGAGGATACATTTGGTCAATGTCTGCAACAACACTACCATTGACGAACACAACACACAGGCAGCAGCCCTATGCACTAGGCCATGCACTACCAGTTACAAAGATAGTCACCAGGCCATGGGATACATTGCCTAACGCCATTAGCTGCACACCTGAAACCCACAGGACTCTGCCCAGTAGTAGATGCCCACTGACAATATTGGGTAGGAGTGCTTCAGAGCCTGCCGAATAAGGGACCTACCATGCCATGTTTGCCCTGGCCTAGGGGCACCCACAGCCCACATTCCCCACCCAGGTAAACCTTCAAGCGTGCAAAGTCAGGATTCTGAATCTGTACTTACCCCCTTGTGGCTGCTGTGATGCCTTCAAGCACCCATCCAACTCCTAATAGGCCACCGCCAGGATGCGGAACATTAGGAGGGTCAGGGTACGACGGGCACCCCTTCCTCATTTGGAGATCAGCCCCAGCTGGGCCTCCGCCGTCTTCCTTGCCCAGCAGAGCAGGTCCTAGCACCGTTTGCAGCAGTGGGTGCTCCACCTGTCAAAGACCTCCAGGGTCCACACCTCCCTGGCGATGGCAGGCCAAATACCCTTTTTCTGATGGGCGCTGACCTGCAGGAAAAATACAGCAGAAAAGGGATTAGTCATACAGTCCGGACCATCACACTCATGGCCCACCAGGTCCCTCCCATCCCCTAATGCACATACATTGACCACCATGCATGCAGAACTCTGCCCAGGACACCTCAGCCCCACCACCACATGTGGCTTACACACACAGATTCGTTCATGGCCCACAAATCATGCTCACGGTGTACTCACCTGTTTGTCTGGAGGACCATAGAGTAAAGTGTACTGGGGTGGGACCCCATCCACCAGTCTCTCCAACTCCTCCGCGGTGAAGGCAGAGGCCCTTTCCCCAGACACATGAGCCATTGTCGCTTCCAGACACAGGTCACAGCAGCACTTGCAGTGTAGGTCCTCTCCTGTTGAGGGTCAGGTAGCAAGTGAGCGAATAGATATAAAATGGTGGTCATGTCTGCGGCGGTGCATACTGTCACTGCCGGCGTACATTGCCATTGGTTCCTGGAACCCGTAGGGCCCAATGATAACCAATTTGAAGTTGCACGGCGGTCATCGACTGCCTACCGCATTGGTGCACAACGCCAGCGGAATTACCTAATTTCCACTTGTCCCTCCTCACAGATCAGGCAGCCGCCATTTCAAGGGGGCACAGGCCATGGCACCTAACTGCATCACAGCAGACATTGGCACATCAACTGACTCTCGGATTAACATACTGGTTCTGTAAATGAAAAGATGCATCATTATTTCAATAGATGTGTGAATATGACCCTCTGCTCACCGTTTTCCTCCCTAGGCTTCAACCGCTGAAGATGAATATGAGATGGAGATATCCTCCAGTGTACAAACCCCTGGTGGACCTTGCGACAAAGGAGGACAGACACATTATCCTAACCTACAGACTTGATCGGGCCACAATCCAAGAACTGTGTGCCCAATTGGAGCCAGACCTGATGTCAGTTGTCCACCAGCCCACAGGTATCCCCCTCTAGTGCAGGTCCTGTCAGTGCTCCATTTCCTGGCAAGTGGTTCCTTCCAAACAACAGTGGCCATGGCATCAGGGATGTCTCAGCCAATGTTCTCCAATGTGTTGACCAGAGTGTTGTCTGCCCTGCTGAAACACATGCGCAGCTACATCCTATTCCCCCAGGTGGAGGATTTGACCACAGTGAAAGCTGACTTTTATGCCGTGGGACATATCCCCAACATCATTGATGCCATTGATGGTACACATGTAATATTCGTCTCCCCCCCAAGAGAAATGTACAAGTGTTCAGGAATATAAAAAGCTATCACTCTCTGGATGTGCAGATGGTGTGTTTGGCGGACGAGTACATCTCCCATGTGAATGCCAAGTATCCTGGCTCTGTGCTTGACACCTTTATCTTGAGGAATTGCACCATCCCTATGTGGTGGCTCAACTCCAGAGGCACTGGGTGTGGCTAATAGGTGAGCCCAAGTACCCACCCAGTATATGTTGATGTCTGGGTATGGGGTTGTCCCTAAGGGTTAGTGTGTGTCTAACAGTTGTCCCTCGATATTTGCAGGTGACTCTGTTTACCTCAACCTCTCATGGCTGCTGACCCCAGTGAGGAAAACAGGACAAGGGCAGAGGAATGTTACAATGAGGCACATGGGCGTACAAGGAGGATAATTGAGAGAACCTTTGGCCTCCTGAAGGCCAGGATACGGTGCCTCCATATGACAGGTAGATCCCTGTACTACTCACCCAAGTAGGTGTGCCAGATCATCGTTACATGTTGCATGTTGCACAACCTGGTCTTGAGACGCCAGCTGCCTTTTCTGCAGGAGGATGAGCCTGGATATGGCATTGTGGCAGTACCGGAGCCTGTGGACAGTGAGGAAGAGGAGGCAGAGGATGAAGATGTGGACAACAGAAGCTCTCTCCTACAGCAGTATTTCCAGTGACACACAGGTAAGAGACTGTAACTTCACTTTACATTTCAGTTTTCTGTTGGATATTGGACATGGTAGCATGATTTACCTATGTCTATGGCCACTTACTGTACCCTTTGGCATCTCTATTTTCAGATCTCTGTACCCCACTCTGGCTCCTGGTGTGTTTACTGCTGCCAACTACAGGTCATACTTATGTATATATAACTGTACATATGAATTGCAATGTTTTCAGATTGTTGTATTAATACTTATTTCAAACAATTGACAGACTCCAGATTTGTATTTGTTCCAAGGGTGTTTCTTTATGTGTTAGTAAGCAGAGGGGGATGTGCAGTGGGCTGAGGTGATGGTGGAGTAATATCCATGTAGAATCCAGTCTCTTGGAATTACAGGTGCATTGTCCAATGGGGCATAGGAAGGGGAGCAATGGCAGTTCAAGCTGGACAGGGTGACAGAGTGGGACCGAAGGGTGACAATCAGGAGAGTTTTATTTCCTGGCAGGGGTCTTGGCAATGTTCTCTGTCTTCTGCCTGGATCGCAGGGACCGTTTGCCGGGTGGTTCTACTTCTGCAGGGGGTGGGTTGCTGGTGGCCTGTTGGTCCTGTGGCAGGGCCTCCTGTCCACTAGCGCCGGCAGAGGTGGAGGTCTGTTCATCGGTGTGGCTAGTGTCAGGGGCCCATTGTTGTGCCACTGCCTCTCTCATGGTGTTGACCATGTCAACCAGCATCCCTGCAATGGTGACCAGGATGGTGTGGATGTGTTTGAGGTCCTCGCTGATCCCCACGTACTGTCCCTCCTGCAGCCACTGGGTCTCCTGCAACTTGGGCAGTATCTGGCCCATCATCTCCTGGGGATGTTGGTATGCTCCCAGGATCTCTGCAAGTGCCTTGTGGCGAGTGGCTTCCCTGGGCATGTCCTCCCCCTGTCGCACAGCAGTCCTCCCAGCTTCCCTGTTGTCCTGTGCCTCTGTCCCCTGAACTGTGTGCCGACTGCCACTGACCCCAGGTCCCTGATTATCTTGGGCTTGTGGGGTTGCCTGGTGTCCCTATAGTGGTGGACACACTGCTGATTGAAGTGCACTGCAGACAGTGATATGGGCCTGCTCGGTGGGTACTGTGCTGGTGTTTCCTGAGGGGGGAGGGTCCGTGGTGGTATGGGACTGTGACAGGGTAACCGACTGTCCAGAGGTCCCTGATGAGCCAGGTTGGTCGTCAGGATCCAGGCGTGCAGAGCTGCTGTCATCACTGAGGGCCTCTTCTATAGGGGTACTGGATGTTGGTGGCACCTCCTCTCAGGTGACGTTGAGTGGGGGTCCTGTGGGGATGTAAATGCAGTGTTATTGTATCTGCATGTGCCATCTTGTGCATGGGTGTGTTTCCCTGTATGGTTGTTATTGCTCTGTCAGCTTTGCCTTGTGTGCGTGGTGATTTTGTGGGCTAGGTGATTCTCTCTAATGGGCATGCTGTGGTGATGTGTGTCCATGCAGGTCTGTGATGGGTGTCCATGCATTGTTGTTGCTTGCAGGGCTTGGTATTGGGATGGGTGGGTTGTGATAGTGGGGTATATGTGAGGTGATGGGAATGAGGGTAGAGGTAGGAATTTGTGATGGCATGCAGGTAGGGTGGTGGGGATAAAGAAGTAAAAATTTGACTTACCAGAGTCCAGTCCTCCTGCTACTCCTGCGAGGCCCTCAGGAAGCATGATTACCAAGGCTTGCTCCTCCCATGTTGTTAGTTGTGGGGGATGAGGTGGGGGTCCACTGCCAGTCCTCTGTACGGCTACCTGGTGTCTTGCAACCACGGAATGTACCTTCCTCTGTAGGTCATTTCACCTCTTCCTGATGTCATCCCTTGTTCTGGGGTGCTGTCCCACAGCATTGACCCTGTCCACGATCCTCCGCTATAGCTCCATCTGCCTTGCAATAGACGTCTGCTACACCAGTAATCTGTAGAGCTGTGGTTCTACCCGGATGATTTCCTCCACCATGACCCTTAGCTCCTCCTCTGAAAACCTGGGGTGTCTTTGGGGTGCCATGGATGTGGTGTGAATGGTATGTGTGAGGATGTGTGGGGTGATGTGTTGGGGTGTGTGCTGTGAGGTGGGTGTATGATGTATGGGTGATGGTGTTTTGTGGCTCAGATTGAGTGGGTGCTCCTGGCTTGTCTCTCTCTCTCTCTGTTAGAAATCTTTTTTTTTCATTGTAAGTGTTGTGGGTAATATGGGTGCGTTTTTTATAGTATTGTGGGTGTGGTGTGTGTATGGGTGTCAGGTGTGTGTAGTTTGAATTGTCCAATGTGGTGTAGTTTTGTAAGTGTGTGTGTATTTAGAGCGCAGCAGTGTGTATCGCCAATGGTTTACCTCGGTTGAAAGACCGCCACAGTGATTCGTGGGTCCTGATAATGTGGGTGTATTTCTGTTGGCGAAACAGTGTGGGTTTTGTTAACACCAGTTTATCACTGACCTTTGGTCTGGCAGACTTGTTTGGGTGTCTGCATAGTGGCGGATTTCTCTTTGTGGGTCATAATACCTGTAGTGGTATACAGCCGCGGTCACGGTATGTTGGCGGTCGTCAGCACAGCGGTAGGCAGCATTTACCGCCAAGGTTCTAATGAGGGCCAAGGTGTCCTCCTACTAGTAGTCTCAGGGGTGTTAATCTGCTGGTTCTGTAGGAGGGAACGCCACAGATAGGCCAGGAACCTCTGGTAGATGGGGAATCTCAACGTAGTGCCACTAGGTGGAAAAAAGGATGGGTGAGGTGAGCGGGACGTAGCCACTTATAAGACCTCTTATCCTGCGAGGGTGGGAGAAGAGGATGGCACTTGTCAAGGGTAAAAGGAGAAAAAGGAAAGGATTTTTATCCAGTATGGTAAGAAAAGGAAGGAAAGGAGAAGTGAGATAGGAAAGGTAAGAGAGGGTAAAGCCGGAGGGGGAAGAATGAAGCAAGAGGAGGGGAATACTGGAAAGGTGAGGGGAGGGTGGGGACATGCCTAGGGAGGTAGGGGGGTGAGGTGCGGGGTGAAAAGAGGGAGTTATAGGCGAAGGTAAATGAGAGAGAGTAATAGGAGAGGGAGGGGAGAGGGTAAGATATAGTAAGATTGAGAGTAGGTAGGTAATGGGGAAAGGGAGAGAGGAGAAATGCAAGGGAGGTGAGAGAGGAGGAAGGGAGGAAACCAAGGGGAAGAGAGGGTACATGAAAGGGAGGAGAGAGAGAGAGTGGGAGAGGACGACCGCAGGAGGATGGGGTGTTGGGAAAGGAGGGGAGAAGGAGGTGGTTTGGGGGGATGGTAGGGGTACAAGTGAGAGGTCATCATTCCGCAAGCCGCAAAAATACCTCCATTCTGTCTTGTATAGTATAAATGATACGTTCATGGGCAGCAGTTTGAAACATTGTCGATAGCCATTCATCATGGAAAGGGGGTGTCGCTGCTAACCAGTGCCGCCAAATACAAATTTTATCCATGGTTAACACTCTGTATAGGAAGCAGAGTTGCTTGCGGAACATATCCTGGGAGTCGCCAGTATCATGTAGAAGGAGCAGGGCTGGTGGAAGAATCGGTGGTAATGGTAAAACCTTACGCAACGTGTCCCCAACTGCCACCCAGTATGGCTGGAAAATCATATAGAACATGTAGTAGGTCATAACGTGGGTGTGTACAGCGCCAGCATCTCGCATGCAGTAACAGACCTGCTGATCTAAGTTTCTGAGGTTTCCAGTCCCAGTCATGCAGAGTTTTAAAAAGGCTAAATTTAATTTGTGCTTCATGGACTCCTTGTTCTCGTGTCTCCAGTAGGGTAGTCCAGTCTTTCATATCATATTCTACCCCCAAGTATGTTTGCCATTTAGCTTTGAGGGAAGTTAGGAGGGGAAGGTAGAATAAGTATTGGATCAATAGTTTGTGTAGGCCCGATGTCACTCCACGGAAGGAATCCCAGGTACATAAATAATCTAACATCAGCGAGTGGTGTAGCGTCCAATGGTAAGGTCCCAAACGGTCATGAAGACAGTGTGATAGTTGTTGGTGTTGCCATAAATAATGATTAGGGAGTCCAAAATCAGTCTGCAATGTCGGGAATGATTTTAATATCCCTTCTGCAAGGAGTTGGTCAATAGTCAGAATTCCCTTCATCCGCAAGCCCTCCCATGTAAACGTCTCTCCCCCTATCAATAAGCCATTGTTGCCCCATGGTGGTGCATGGACGTGGATGTAAGGGTCTACCCCCAGAAGACGTGAACCCGGCTCCAGGATTGCTGCATGGCATGTAACGCAGTGTGTGTGGGTTGGGAAGGAGATGTTCTGATACCGTGAAGCACATCTAGTTCTTAGGCATACATAAGAGAGCACGTTCCGACCATACCCAGAGGGGCGGGTCAGCCGTGCCTGGGAGTAGGAAGGACAGTTGAGATAGTTGGAGCGCCAGCGTATAGTGTTCCACAAAGGGTAGCCTCAGGCCTCTGCATTCCCTCCTCCCTGCAAGTGTGGCTTTTGAAAGTCGTGGGTGCTTTGTACCCCACACAAATTTAGGAATGCTGGCATCCACTTTCCTGAGCATCGGCAAAGGTGCCAGCAGTGTCAGCAGCCCAAGGACATATGTGTATCTTGGTAAATTAACCATACAGACGAATTAACCATACAGACGGTTTGCACCCTCTCCCAAAGGAAGGGACCTAATGGGGACCATTTTGCAAAGTCCCTTTGAGTACAAGCAAACAGGGGTACTAAGTTATCTAGCACCATCTGGTCCAAACCCCTATTGATAAGAATTCCTAGGTATGTGAGTCGCGATTGTTTCTATGAGATGGGGAAGTCCGTCTTAGCTGCGCTTGTAGTCACTGGTGACAGAAGTAAGGCTTCACTTTTGTCCCAGTTAATCTTTTAGCCTGATAGGGTCTCAAATTCCGTCAGTATTGCCCGTAATGCTGGGAGGGAGTGGTCAAGGTCTGTGAGTGTAAGTAAAATGTCATCGGCATAGAGGTAACTCACTGATCGGCCCCGGGATAAAAACACCAGCTATGGAGAGGGATTTGCGTAAATGCGCTGCTAGTGGCTTAACCACTAAAAGGAAGAGCAGAGGTGACAGAGGACAGCCTTGCCTCATGCCTTGGCTGATGGGGAACGTATCAGAGAGGAATCCCCCGCTATTCACTTGCGCTGTGGGCGAGTCATACAACCATCGGATTTTACTTAGAAAGTTGTCCCCCAGTCTGAACATGTGTAAGGTCTTGAAGAGGTACCACCATTCTATCCTATCAAAGGCTTTCTCTGCATCTAAGGAGAGAGCTACAGCCTCTTCTTTGGAGTCTCTGGCAGCCCAAAGCGTATGCCCTAATGGGTGGAGATGATTTCTAGATGATCACCCTGGTACAAGTCCCACCTGTGTGTGATGCATGAGGGACGGAATGACCTTCTTAAGCCAGGTTGCAAAAACACTAGCTAGTATCTTGACATTCCCATTGAGAAAGGAGATGGGACGATAGCTACCACACAGTAGGGGATCCTTTCTAGGCTTCGGTAGTACTACTATGGAAGCCCTATTGGAAAGAGGATTCAAAGAGCCTGTCCTTTCAGCACCCCAAAATGTTTCATATAGGGAGTCTACTGTGTCTGGTCCTGTCTATTTATAATATTCCACTGGAAAACCATTCTCCCCAGGTGCGTTATGGGTGGGTAAGTTAGAAAGGGCCTGCAGGATCTCTTCCTTACTGATCTCTCCCTCCAGTAGGGCCCTGCCTTCTGCCGTGAGACTGGGAATATGAACCTCCTCAAAGAACCCAGCGAGACGGTCATGATCTTCTTCTGTTTCAGGGGTGTATAAGGACTGATAGAATCGCCCAAATGCGTTGGCTATGTCCTGCGGGTGTGTGAGGAGCTCACCATCAGAATCACGTATAGAAGGGTTGGCTAGTGCTGCCTCCTGTTGGCGCAATTGAGCAGCTAGTAATTAACCTCCCTTTTCACCTTGTTCGTAGTGTTTGCCTCTCAGACTTTGTAGTGCATATTCAGTCTAAGAGGTATATAGGGTGTTAAGTTCCATTTTCACCTTCTCCAAGCATCAGCGTGCCACCGGGAAGAGGTTTGCGGTATATTCACAAGTGTGTGTTACTATTAGTCCCTCCAGTTCTAGTTGACGAGAACGTCTCCAGGAGTTAGCAAGGGCGACTTCCTTCATGAGCTATCCTCTGATTGCGGCCTTCGCTGCAGCCCAGAAAACCTGTGGTGAGGAGACCGAGCCTTTTTTGTTGTTTACATATGTGGAGATGTGATTCCCAATTTGACTCTTGTCGTAAGGTGTACAATATTGCGATACTTTCAAACGCCAAGGCTTGTGGCCTGGGGAGATAAGGTATCAGTTCTAGTGCTATAAGCACCAGGGCATGATCGGATAGTGCGGCTTCCAGAATCTGGGAGGCCCGAACCATGGGAGTCAGTTTCTGGGAGATGAGGAAGTCGTCCAATCGGGCCTGCGTTTTATGGACCGGGGAGATAAAGGTATACTCCTGGTCAAATGGGTGCAAAAGGCGCCAGTGGTCCATTAGCCCTTGATCCTCCAGTACATCACTCCACAGAGCTCTGTCTGCATTGTTCCCAATACCCAACCCGCCCGTTCTGTCGAGGATTGCATCACAAGCCAAGTTTCAGTCACCACCTAATAAGTAGTGAGAAGCTCCGATCTCCGTCAGGAGATGGTTAAGGTGTAAAAGGAATGAATGCTTAGAGCCGGTAGGGGCGTAGATGGACCCTATGCAGAGTACATGATCCCCAAGTTTAAGTTTAGTGAGGACAGAGTGACCCTCAGGGTCGGTCCATGACCGGAGCACTTTAAATTGTAAGGAGCGTTGAAGGAAAATCACAACTCTACATTTGTGTGCAGAACCAAAACCTCATGATGAGGACGGTGGACTACCACCATAATGTACTCAGCTCATCCAATCCTGGTGAAGGTTCTCAGATTCTGAGGAGGACAAATGTGTCTCTTTCAATAGGGAAATATCTGCACGCTTGGATTGTACATAAGATAGGACTTTTTTTCGTTTGACATAATGCGTGAGACCATGTACGTTCCATGATATTATCTTTAACAGGAGGGTAGTCCTCATATGTGAAGCCGACACAGGGATTCACGAGAGAAGGACCAGTGCGGTCAGATCAGTGATGTGTGGCACAGTTATTCATACTGTCTACATCAAAGTGCTGTGTGAGTGGTGAGGGTTGGAGGTGAGGGGAGGAGGGGGGGAACTGCGGTCGCACACAGTAGCATGAAACCAAGCGAGGAAGATTGGTGAGAAAGAAGAAGGAGGTTCGGAGAGTGTGGGGAAGGGGAAGTAGAATGAAAGGATAAGAGAAGGAAAAAAGAAAGAAAGAAATGAGGCTCAGAGAGAAAAATGAACTAACATATATGCGAGAGTCATGATAGGATTAGGAGAGGATCTTGTGTGAGCCTAACTCTGTAAACCGTGGGTCGGGACCTGTGAAAACTTAGGCCGGGCACATCCAAAGGTGGGAGGGCACAAAGAGCCGGCAGGGAAGAAACCAAGACGTTTCCCATGATGGAGAGGGGGGAGAGACTGGGGAGAAGGTCTTGATGTGTGCGCAAACAAACATAACGGCATGATTGAACAATAAGAAGGTAGGACACGTCTGACCCGAACGAGGTGGGAAAAGGGATGTTGTAGCATGCCCCCTGGTCAATAGGCATATGCACGGGAGTCCTCGAAGATGGTGAGTTTGAAAAGCAGCAGTGGTATGAAAGAAGGCTACTGTAAACGTTGGGGGGGAAGAGCAGGCAAGGAGAGAAGAGATGCTCAGGGGAGTCGTCCTCCAGGTGTAATAACGGGAGGAGTATCTTGACAAGAGCTTGCAGTGTGTGGGAGGGATTATCCTGTTCTGTTTGTTTCAACCAGGTCTGTTTTTGAAATTGCAATAGGACATGAGCTAATTGTTGGCATTTAGGATTTGGTTCTTGGTATGGGTTTCATTGAAGGGAATTTGTCCCCCCCCGTTACTGAGCAGATTAGAATCAAGAGTGCAATAATCGTTGATGCAGGCATGGGGAAAGGTCATTTTTACAATAATGAACAGTGAGTACGTGTAAATGATATGGTGGGCCCGGGATGAGCAGGAGGCGCCGGGTCTGAGAAATGTAGAGATTCTAGAGATGGGGCCATGGGGGGGATGGGGGAACATCTGTGTCTTAACATGTGCAACAACAGTTACAGTAGGAACAAAAGTGGGCACAGTACATAGTTTAACAACTAAGGCAAAACAAAACATGCGTGGTACTTAGCGCTCCATCGATGATCAGGAGGGATATGTTATCCCAGAAACAATGGGATTCCCCCTCACCCCTCCCGAGTAACCAGCCTGATCTTCGATGGAGCGCTAAGTACCATGCATGTTTTGTTTTGCCTTAGTTGTTAAACTATATACTGTGCCCAGGAGCACACGGGACCGTCTCACCCTGGTCACCGTTGCGCACCCATAGGGCTTTGCTGCACCCGGAAGCAAGCCCACAACGGCTGTGAACATTGCCACTCCCAGTGCAGCTGTCATCCCATCACATATCGCTCGGTCACATTTGGAGCTCCCCCTCTGGGTCTGCGTCACACCCTGCTGAGGTTCTCCTCACCTCGAGCTTTCCTCAGGTCCGCAGTCTCTGCCCTCCGTGTCGGCCGTGGGTGAACCACCAGAGTTTGAAGATGAACTCTAGTTCCCATATTGAATATGCCAATGCCACCTCTGAACCTTTTCTTTATTTCCTGTTCAGCGTCTTTTTCTCTTTGTTTAAAAAAACACTAATGCTAGTGCAACATTGTGATTGTGTCAAATTTATGTTGCTCTACTATTGATTTTATAGTCACATACAAGGCTGGATTGGAGTTGGACCCATGTGCATTGAAGAAGCCCCCAAATACCCTTCAGGATGTTTGAGATGCTGCATGCCTCCCTCACATGCCAGCGCCTAACCCATACATCACCTAGCAGGGCTGCCCTAGTAGATCATCAATTAAAAGACTGCCAGTGCCAATGCCTAATTCTGATGTGTGGATACCATCTAAGAGGATGTATTTTGTTCACCAAAGTGCTTAGATTTGAAGAGGTAACTAAGTAACTGTTGCACCAATGAGTGGTGATTGATTGTGATTGTGAATAATTAATGTATGTGGCGGCTGACAGTGAGGGAGAGTTAAACAACATTGTAAACTTCTTTCCGATGATTGGCAATGTTTGGGGGCAGATGGGTGATCATTTTTTCCTGAAAGTGGAGGGCCTTTCGAAAGTAGTGAAATTTACTTGCAGGGTCTACTCCTTCTTTCCGGTTCCTCGTAATAAATCAGCAACTTCACTTACAAAACACAAATCTACCCAAAAAATAGTCCAGCTCTGTTTCACTTTTTGTTCTTCAACAGTAGTGTACTTCCCAGGTCTACCTTGTGGATTTGGGACTGAGACGGAGTTACTCTGAATCTGGAGGAGGAAGATGGAAGGACTCAGGGTTGAACTACCTCAACAGCTTGAAAAGAGAAAATTTTCAACTTCAAAGAGAACCCATGATGATGGCGAAGACTTTGAGGCCTAATACACACTCAGCTCTGTAAACTGGAGAGAGGTGTGTTGATTTGGAAATGCTGCTGAGTATGTTGTTTCAGCATTGCTAGCTCAAACATGAAACTCCTCTTCTGTTCTTGCTCAGAGTCTTCTTTGTATAGTGCTGAGTCCTCCTGACTCCTCATGAAGCTACCTTGCTTTTTTTGTCCTTTTCTACAATACAGCTACTGTTTTTTCTCTACACAGGTCATCTAATAGGTTTCTCCTGCACAAACAAAACTTGCAAAGTTCAAGACTCCAGCTTCCCTACCTGAGAGGTTCAGAGAGGCACCAGGCTGATGGACATGCCAAGAAGAATGGAGATGCACGACCCAAATTGGCAATACAGTATACATTTTAGAACTGGGTGAGTAACATTCAATCTTCCATATCACAAAACTAGAAGACATACCATTTAATATATACCATCTGGGGTCTACCTGGGGCACAATAACTCTTTCCAATGAATTTACTGAACTGTGTCATTCTTTCTTACTTATCCCTTTGTTTCCTTTCACAACAGATTGATGATTGTGTGGTGCTCAGCAGCCCAACAAATATTGTTGTGTTTTCTTTTATGTAGTGTTTGTCTTTGTCACCCTTTTCCCCAAATCCCCTTTCCCATCCATTCATTGGACCCCTAACCTTCTTCCCTCTTGGCTGTGAGATTTATTAAGGAATGACATCATTTTATACATATATATATATATATAAATGAATCACACACTTGCTGGAGTGGACGTTGTGAACAACTCACTGCACAACCTGCTCCCTTCTATTACCTGAGCAATATTCTACGCTGGCCCCATTAACATCTTCATTCATGCATTGTGTGTGTGTGTTCCTTTAATGCTTAACCTGGTCTAAACACTCTTGAGTCTGAGCCCACTTCTGATTTCATAACCTTATTTCCTAAGTTTAGTTTTATTAAACCATAGCTCCCCACAATTGCTAAGAAGAAATTTATATTTGTAAGTTTTATTATCATATCAGGTCTTAATCTTTGCTGTGTGTCAATTCTCTCATTGTGGTAGTTTGCATCAGTCTTCCTACAATTATGATATGTGATGATGACCCACTAACTCTCTATTTTCTTTCAATCAAGTCAACAGTGATGGATAATGCTTGGATTAATCCTGTAATTGGAGTTTACATAGGTGGGAGTGGCACTTTCTGTGAAGTTCTGTCTTTCTTGTTAGCCTGCTAACCTGCTACTACTACTACCTACCTACTACTCCCTTAAGGTGCCAGCTTGGTAAAACCCTACAGTAAGAAGAAGACTTCCTCACTTCATCTATTCAGGCAGGAGAAGTGCTATGGACTTAAGTGAAATTGTTTAGTTAGTATTTAACTCCTTCTGAAGAAGATGTTGCCTATGTCTACAGGGTTTTTGTAGGCAAAATAGGCAAGGGCAATCATCCCCTGGTGGTCAATAATAGTTGCAGAGGGCAATAGAGCAAAGCTCTAAGTAAATGACATACACTTTTGTTAGCAGATTAAAAATAACATGCTATACAAATTGACAGCAGGATAAATTAAAGCTCTAAAACACCAAAATAAAGATTTGAGAAGCAAATGAAGTAAAACATATAATATCCCCTTTATTATTTGCAAATATAAAACCCTCCCTCTCCACCCACAACAGTCCCATCCTCCTCCCTGAACAAAATAACCACATCCCAAAAAAGTCCAAACTTGCAGTCAATCCCAACTCCCTCCGGAGCCTCTCTACCCACTAGTCCCTCCCACCAAAAATAAAAAGAAAATGAAGAAAGGGCATAAAATACACTGTCTATATGTGTCCAGAGCTGGTCGATGCTCTGCTCTATCCTGGCACGCCAGCTCTCCAAACAGTTCATCCGCTGCAGAATGTGCCTTTGGGAATTCCCCGGTGGTGCGGGAGGGTGCTGCAGCAGGTGCAGTTAGGGACCCTGACTGCTGCTTGCAGTGCCAGAGATGTAATGGCCTGGAGGCTGGGGGCTGACATGGTCTTCTGCTGGGTCCTGTTCTGAGGCAGCTGTTTCGGCCTCTTCCCCCTCCAGGATCACCAGGCGCTGGTACTCAGCCCGAATATTCCCCAGCCTCTTCTGCAGCAGATGGGCAGCTATCTCCTGCCTATCTGGTGGTAGCTGCTAGGGAGGAATAGCTATATTGAAAAAAATAAGAATAACAAAAGGCAAATTGTAGACAATAGTCCGAACAAACACTTGTTCAAATGATAGATAGACGTAGCCCAGTAACACTATATTGCTGGTCCCCTAAGGGACGATGGAATTTGATGTGATTAATATTTAGGATTAGGAGAGTCACAGGGACAAACTTTTATTTGTTTACCTACACTTGCCTCACAGAAGAAGCACTAACTGTCCGGTAGAAAACAATTAAGGAAGAATAAGACCACATTAAAAAGGTGGTGATTTCGGGCCAGATGTATGAAAAAAACCCTTAGTGAATCGCAAATAGCGATTTTTAAGAAATCGCTATTTCTGAGTCGCAAACTACAATGTAACAAAATTGTGATTCAAAAATAGCGATTTCTTAAAAATTGCTAAGGCAAATTGCGAGGCCCAAATACTGAATCGCAAAAATATTAGTGCAAAGGGATGACCAATCTCCTGGCGGCTCCAGGTTTAGGGTCCCTTGACTCAGTATACAGGAGGTTGTCTTTCCAATACACCTTATGGCTATCACTGACATCCCTATTCTGCTGTTTGACAGTTTGCTCTCTCAAACCCTCTAGTGTGGGACAGGTCTGCTGTGCCACACTCAGCTCTTCCCTAGCAGACCCCCCATGCATCCAAAAGCTCAGCAGTGTCTGCTGCCAGCTCATCTGGTGTAGGTTCTGCACAGGGAGAGGATTCCTCTTACTCAAAAGGGGAATCTTCTGGAGAGGGAAGAATAATGGGCAAGGATTTACCCTTCCTACCCCTAGTTTTTGGGAGCACTTGGTCGATTGTTCCAGGATCCAAGTTTCCCTGTCCTTTTTGCTTTTTGGCCTGAGCTCTTGCTAAAGCACAAATATGCCCAGGAATGCCCAGAATTGCTGCATGAGCCTCCAACTCCACTTCAGCCCACGCTGATATCTCCAAATCATTGACTAGAAAGCAATTTACTGGTAAGGTCAGTGGCTACCACAACTTTCTTTGGACCAGTAAACCCCCCCCCAGTTTAGAATTACAACAGCCATGGGGTAGCTATATGTTTATTGTGAGCATCAGTCACTTGGTACTGCTGACCAAGTAGGTGTTGATCAGGGTGGACCAGTTTCTCAATCACCATAGTGACACTGGCACCTGTATCCCTTTAGGCCTCAACCTCAACACCATTAATTAGGGTAAGTTGCTTGCACTTACCAAGATTATGGGGACAAGCAACCAAGGTGGCAAAGTCAATACCACCATCCGAGACTAAAACAGCCTCTGTGGTCTCCCTAAGAAGACCAACCCCAACTACACTACCAATGGTGAGCCCAGCTACACCCTTGGATTGGCTATTTGTAGTGGACTTCCCACCACCATTGCTATTACGAGGGGCACTAGAGTTTGCAGCTGGGGTTGTGGTAGTGGGAGCCTTGGTGTTTTCCTTTGGGCAAGTGGGATCACTTGCCCGATGGCCTTTTATTTTACATAAATAACACCATGGCTTCTTTTGATTGTGGGAAGAGGATTTGGACCCACCACCCCAGAGGATTTTTGTTGGCCTGATGAATACTCAGAATGTTTTTTATCTTTGTCCCCACCCTTGTCAGAAGACTTACCATCCTTCTTCTTGCCATCCTTGTCCACCCTGGTGTGAACTTTTCTGTTCACTCTTGTTCTGACCCATTTGTCTGCCTTCTTTCCCAATTCTTGGGGAGAGGTCAGATCTGAGTCTACCAGGTACTGGTGCAACAAATCAGACACACAATTGTTCAAAATATGCTCTCCCAGGATTAGATTATACAGGCTTTCATAGCCAGTCACCTTACTGCCATGAAACCAACCCTCAAAGGCCTTCACTGAACAGTCTACAAAGCCTTTCCAGTCCTGAGAGGACTCTTTTCAGGTGTCTTTGAACTTAATCCTGTATTGGTCAGTGGTTAAGCCAAATCCACCCAAGAGTGCCTCCTTCAAAACTTTGTAATTATTAGCATCACTTTCTCTTACAGTAAGGAGCCTATCCCTACGCTTACCAGTGAATGATAGCCACAAAATAGCAGCCCACTGCCTTTGAGGGACCAACTGTACCATACAAGCCCTCTCAAGTGCAGCAAACCACTTGTTAATGTCATCCCCCTCCTTGTCAGGGGTGACTATCTTCTGCAGGTTTCTGGAATCTTTTTCTCTCACAGGATTGCTATCAAAATCACTGCTGCTGCAACCATGGGGAACTAACCCCAAACTCTGCCTTTCCCTCTCTACATCTAGAGATTCCCTATCTAAGGGCAGCTCTTAGCGTCAGCCTGGCCTCTTCCAACCTCAGCTTTCTGAGTTCCCTTTCCATAATGTTATCCTCAGGGTGGGAGGCTTGGTAATTCTGAGACACAGACGAAATGTGGGAATTGACAGAGAGTGACCTGTCTCTATCTGGCTGGACTGTAGTAACCTGGCCTTTTGGAGTGAAAGGTACCCTACTAGCGTGTGACCCCCTCCCACTACAAGTGTCACTAGGTGGCCTGTTAGCTGGATGAACCCTCCCCAGAGTCCTCAGGGCCCTCCCTTGATTCTTGTTGGGTATCCCCCTCCTCTACCTCCTGATCCTGGGATGGGCCAGACTGGTTCTGGTCATTTTCTATGAAAAGGCTAAGGAGAAGATCCTTGGTATGGTTCTTACCAATGCTTAAACCTCTTTATATGCATAGATCCCTCAAACTTTCAAAGTTTAAACTACCATAGGTTGCCTGGACAACTGTGGGAGTAAGTTCTACTGCAGACATGGTTGTTAGAAAGGGTTTAGGACAGAGAGAAAAATCTTTTAGAAACTTTTAAAAACTTTTCAACCTTTTCAAATCTTTGAAAACGTCTTAGAAACCTTTTAGAAAGTTTGTAGAAAGAAAGTTAAAATGTTTAGGTTAACTTTGTATATGTTTAAGTATTTGGTATATGTTTTACTTATGAAAAGCACCAAAGACAAAGTGGTAAAGCAGTTACAAGTACTTATCCCACCGCTGCCACCAATGTAGGAGGCTGGCCTGGCTTATAGTGGGTGTCTGATGGTACTTACACCTTGTGCCAGGTCCAGTTATCCCTTATTAGTAGATTAGTAGTGTTCTAGCAGCTTAGGCTGATAGAGGTAGCTATAGCAGAGCAGCTTAGGCTGAACTAGGAGACATGCAAAGCTCCTACTATGCCACTTTTCTCACATAGCACTATATCATAAGAATCACAATACTCAGAGTTAAAAAAGGTACTTTATTTTAGTGACAATGTGGCAAAAATATCTCAGAGGATATACTCCCTTAGGAGGTAAGTAAAATACACAAAATATACACACAAACCAAAATCAGGTAAGTAAACAGTTAGAAAAGTATTGTAAGCACTGTTGAATACAATAGGATGCAATAGGCCTGGGGCAACACAAACCATATACTCTAAAAGTGGAATGCGAACCACGAATTGGTCCCCAGGCCTAGTGTAGTGTGTAGATGGTCGCTGGGAGTGTAAGAAAACACTAAGTGTGTCCAAGATACCTCACCCCAAGACCCTGAAAAGTAGGAGTAAAGTTGCCCTACTTCCCCAGAAACACACGAATGTCGTGATAGGAGATTCTGTAAAGGCAACAATTGACTGCAAAGCAGTGAAGATGAAGTCTTCGACCTGAGGACGTGTAAAGGATGGGGACCAAGTCCAAGAGTCACGCAAGTGTCCGGGGGGACAGGAGCCCACTAAACCCCAGATAAAGGTGCAAAAATGCTGCCACCAGGTAGAAGAAGCTGAAGATTCTGCAACAATGGAAGATGCCAGGTGTGCTGTAAGATGCAGACTTGCTTCACGCAGAAAGACCGCAAACAAGCTTTGCTACCTGCAAAGGTCACAGTTGAAGACAATGCGTGCTGCCTGAGCCCAAGAAGGACAAGGAGGTTGCTCCTTGGACGAGGAGACAGAGGGTGTGCCCAGCAGCACAGAGATCCCATGCAGAAGCAGGCAGCACCAGCAGAAGCACTTGAACAGGTGTTCAAGAAATCTGAGCACAGCAGTCGTATCAACACTACAAAGGAGGGTCCCACGAAGTCGGTGGTCAACTCAGCGAGTTGAGCAATGCAGGATGGAGTGCTGGGGACATGGGCTATGTTGTGCATGAAGGATTCCTTGCAAAAGTGCACAGAAGCCCTAGCAGCTGCAGATCATGCAGTGCACAGGATTGACTGTCTGGCAAGGACTTACCTCCACTAAATTTGGAAAGAAGGACCACTGGACTGTCGGGGTCACTTGGATCCAGCTCCTGTGTTCCAGGGACCAGGCTCGTCAAGATGAGAGGAGACCCAGAGGACTGGTGATGCAGAAGTTTGGTGCCTGCAGTAGCAGGGGGAAGATTCAGTCGACCCACAGGACATTTCTTCTTGACTTCCAGTGTGGGGTGAAGGCAGACAGCCCTCAGAGCATGCACCACCAGGAAACAGTCGAGAAGGCCAGCAGGATTAGGAGCTACAATGTTTTTGGTAATTATCTTGCTACTTTGTTGCAGTTTTGCAGGCATCCTGGAGCAGTCAGCGGTTGATCCTTGGCAGAAGTTGAAGTGAGAAATGCAGAGGAAATCTGGTGAGCTCTTGCATTCGTTATCTGAAGAGAAACCCACAGGAGAGACCCTAAATAGCCCTCAGAGGAGGATTGAACACCTAACCAGGGAAGCACCTATCAGGAGGGGTCTCTGAAGTCACCTGCTGGCACTGGCCACTCAAAGGCCTCCATTGTGCCCTCTCACCTCTGCATTCAAGATGGCAGAGGTCTGGAAGACACGGGAGGAGCTCTGGGCACCAACCCTGGGGTTTTGATGGACAGGGGAGTGGTCACTCCCCTTTCCTTTGTCCAGTTTCGCACCAGAGCAGGGGCTGGGGGATCCCTGAACTAGTGTAGACTGGCTTAGGCAAGGAGGGCACCAACTGTGCCCTTCAAAGCATTTCCAGAGGCTGGGGGAGGCTACTCCTTCCCAGCCCTTAACAACTATTTCCAAAGGGGGAGGGTGTAACACCCTCTCTCAGAGGAAATCCTTTGGGCTGCCCAGACCCCAGGAGGGCAGAAGCCTGTCTGTGGGTTGGCAGCAGCAGTAGCTGCAGTGAAAACCACAGAGAGCTAGTTTGGCAGTGCCCGGGATCCATGCTAGAGCCCTGGGGATGCATGGAATTGGCACCCTAATACCAGATTTGGCATGGGGGGACAATTCCATGATCTTAGACATGTTACATGGCCATATTCAAAGTTACCATTGTGAAGCTAAATATAGGTATTGACCTATATGTAGTGCATGCGTGTAATGGTGTCCCCACACTCACAAAGTCCGGGGAAATTGCCCTGAACAATGTGGGGGCACCTTGGCTAGTGCCAGGGTGCCCTCACACTAAGTAACTTTGCACCTAACCTTCACTAAGTGAGGGTTAGACATATAGGTGACTTATAAGTTACTTAAGTGCAGTGTAAAATGGCTGTGAAATAACGTGGACGTTATTTCACTCAGGCTGCAGTGGCAGTCCTGTGTAAGAATTGTCTGAGCTGCCTATGGGTGGCAAAAGAAATGCTGCAGCCCATAGGGATCTCCTGGAACCCCAATACCCTGGGTACCTAGGTACCGTATACTAGGGAATTATAAGGGTGTTCCAGTGTGCCAATCAGAATTGGTAAAAATTGTCACTAGCCTGCAGTGACAGTTTTAAAAGCAGAGAGAGCATAAGCACTGAGGTTCTGGTTAGCAGAGCCTCAGTGACACAGTTAGGCACCAGACAGGGAACACATTTAGGCCACAAACTATGATCACTGAGGTCCTGGCTAGCATGATCCCAGTGAGACAGACAAAAACAAACTGATACATAAGTAAAAATGGGGGTAACATGCCAGGCAAGATTGTACTTTCCTACAGTTGGTATGTGTGAGTGCATCCTTTGTGGATGCTATCATGCCAACTGCCCTAGGTAATATTTTATACTCAAAGAGTCGTGCCAATGTAATGTAGGCCACCCCCAACATCTGTGGATGACCATGGACCGTGTATTTTTCTGTGTAAGCAATATCTGGTATGTCAATACCTACCTAGGGAGGACCTCCTTTCTTCACACATGAAGGTGAACACATAACATCAAATGGACAACAGCAGCTGCAAATAGCCACCATCAAATTCTGCTGCATTAACAGGACAGTCATGATGTAGAATTGTATAATGTCTCTGCCCATGCACTGCATCTAAAATCGCATAGACTAATAGAAAAGTCCCCTGTAAATGTAAGTACACCAGTATGAATGGAACATCATGTGATTACATCTTGGAGAAGTGCATGACAAAGCCACTACACATAACACACATAGAAAGGAATGTACCCAATGCAGTCATGCTACCCATTGACACTGTCTCCTATTTTCAATTTCAGCTGACCAAGGATATGGGATATCTATGGGTATTCACCCTGTATGGACAGCCCCAGATAGATCCGGAGAAGACAGACAACCAGGCGCACAGCTGGACACATAATGTTGTGGAGTGGTCTTTGGCCTGCTCAAGCACTGGTTCTACTGCCCGGATATGTCTGGGGGAAGATTGCACCATTATTCTCCAGGCCTGCAAAATGATATTAGTGTGTGCCATATGTGTGCACACGAATGTCTCCTGGGATGGGGATCAACCACAGACAGACCCGATGGTGAAGTGGGAGGCAGCTGAGAATGGAGACCAAGAAAACACAGCTTCAGGTACTTGTATATGCACAGACATTGTGCAACCTTCCCTTCACCTGAATCACATGTCTGTGAATGTACCACCAAACCATGTATGGTAGCTCTTTCAGATGATAATAAATAGCCAAACCCATCATTTGTCTTTGCAATTATGTCAGAGTTCCAGGAAACAACAACTCACCTACATCTTGGAAACTATAAGTAGGCAATTACAGTTGTCAATGAGTTTTGGATGCTGACATCATCCTTAAAGTGCCAGACACAATGCACTGATCTTCGTAAAGTGTTGTGTGTTACATGTTTATTGCCTTTTGAACAATCATGTTGCACTCAAAGCACATACATCAGCATTATAAAATATGACAATTTTAAATGTCCATGTGATGCTTTAGGACCAAATGCGACACTATTGTATGAAAAGTAACACAATCTGTGAAATCCTGTCACTATAGTAAAAAAATATGATGCTTTAGGCTCAAATGTGATGCTTTTGTAGGAAACGTGACACAATCTCTGTAATCCTGTTGCTTGAGTCAAAAAATATGACACCTTAGGCCCAAATGTGATGCTTTTGTATGATGCGTCATGAAAAACAACGCTTAGGTGGGAAAAATGACGCAGGTGTTTAAAACATGTCACATCCACACAGTATATGATGCAATGGCTCAGCCATGCTGCAAATGAGGAAGTGTGAAGCTTCTTTCACTTTCACTCACAGTCTCTTTATCTGTGGCTGGTGGTGAAGGTGTGTTTTGAAAGGAGGGAGACTGTGTGATAAGTTGTTGTGTTTTGTGGTATCTGTGCAGTCCCAGGTTTGTCCTAAAAATGTGTATTTTGCCCTTTTATATATTTAAGTACTTTTGTGCTTTGTACTGTGGGGTGTCTGCCATTTTCGGGATAAATAGTTCAAGGGGTGGGGGAAGGGTAAATTGTAAGTTTCTTTTTTCAGGTAGGTTGGGAGACAGTATTTGGGGACATGTCAGCCAGGGGAAGGGCCAAGAAACTGTCAAAGGAGGAGTTTAGGGGCCTGCTGTGGCAGATCATGTACTATCTACCTAACATGAATGGGGGTGGGGGCAGGTCAGCAAAGGTGACCCAACACAAGAATGGCACCAAAGATGGGAGAAGGTGCAGCTCCAGTTGGAGTGGATCTTCAGTATAGAGCACAATGTTCACCAGCTAAAGCATCAGTGGACAGACATTGTAAGCCAGGAGAAAGATCTCCTGGATCATCTGGGGCTGGAAGTCAGTAGTCCTGGTGTTAATTCATAACATACCATAAGCCCACAGCTCTGTGGTATCTGCATACTTCTGTGAATGGACAGCTATACAGTAGGCCCAGACATGGACATAGGTTACAATGGCATGAAATGGGCTAACTCATTAACATCAATAGAACATGCCACAGCAGCCTATTCACAGGGGTATCACTATAGTCAACCATGAGCACACAGTGCAGGCACTGTATGCTGGCAAGAAATTTGGGCCACTGTGCAGGGTGTAATGTCAGCATGCATACAAGGTCATTACTGACTCAGAACTGTGTGAGCCCCTCGTCATGTATATTGGAGGGGATTACACTTACAATTGATCCAGGCCTAGGGTTGGACAGGGTGTGCTGATGCCCAGCCCCTCACATATACATTGACAATGTGTAAATATGCTACACAATGATCAGCTGAGCCACTATATGCCTAGAGTGGCCTGGACCATTAGGATTGAATATTTTACATGTCACAAACTAAGGGAAGAAGACCAAGAAACATGGGAACTGTAGGATGTCTGCTGTACATGAGAGCAAACATAGTGACTTGTGATTGCACCATTGGCTCACAATGCAGAGTGTGCCACATCTAAATGGACTGTCTACATAGACCTAAAAGCCTGACATCCTTCACCCATGTAGCAGGCTAGGCCAGGTCTCATACCTGGTCTGCACTCAGTGCTCTTCATAGGTGATATGGCTGATATATACGTAGTTGAAAGCAATATGGTTTATCAACTGGCATCGCTTACATTTTGGAACTGTGTCTCATGCTACAAACACCATAGAAGTATAATATCAGGCTTGTGTGAAGGGAATCTAATGTGATTATTGCATAGACTCTATGTATGTTCTGCATTCACAGGTCAATGTTCCTTTGTTTTGTGCCTCATAGGTGGCCCAAACCATACACACGAGGAGAAATGGAATGCTTCAAGGACTGTAATGCTATCAGTGAGTGTCAACATATATATTTGGTGCTCTGTAAGGGTAGAACTCTTTTTTGCAATAACTGTTAACAGTTACATGTGCGATGTCTAATATCACTATGTGCAGACAAGTGGTACCGTACATGTGGTTTGCCATGCTATCTGGGAAAATTCAACATCTAAATTTAGCAAGGAAATAATAATCATCAAATCAAAATACATTCTATGCAGACAACCTTGATGGGTGCCTCCTAATATGCAGTGAATCTGTAGTGCCTTGAATGCTGTGTTAGTCATGACAGGTGTACCATCACATATACCAATAACAACCGGTGGTCTGGGGGTCTGATGTATGTTACACAGACAAAGTACAGATCCTCACACAATTTTCACATTCATATGTGACAGAAATGTCATATGGAATGGCCTGGGGGTTCACAGACATAATATGTTTGGTCAGGTCCAGATTGAACCACTGTACAGGCGTGTTAACTGTGTGGCAAATATACCCACACGTACTCTGTTTTACCTACAGCATATATGATGTTGGCAAGTGTGCTGTGCACATCTCATCATCATAAAATAGACTTCCAGTGTGTGTGGACAATCTACCATGCACCTGTCTGCTATGTTCGGCATTCAACCCCATCGATTATGGAACTGTTGAAGTGACAGAAACCAGCTCAATGAATCATTTCACTCATATTTGAATGGATTACATGAAGCAAACATGGCTCAGTGGGACAATGTCTTAGCAAAGATGTGAATTAGATGTACTTGCCAGAACATGTGAGCAGGGTCACCGTCCAAAATCATAAATCCTTCCCAGTCTAGGATTGCAATATATAAAAGTGAGGTACCGTAGTGCACATGGATCTGCCATGATCTCTAAACAAGTGTACAATACCTTGTAACCCATATAACGCAGGTAGGGTATACCTCCATTGTTTCATCCAATTGCCTTATTGAGGGAACTTACTTGCCCACAATCAATATGTGACTCAGCTCATGTCAGCCTGCAACAGAGATGCTTCCGCATCCCTCGGAGTACTGAATGTGGGCGACATGTATATTTAATGACAGTGTAGCACATGTGAAATCTACATTAGGTCTATTGGAAGTTGCAAAAGAAACAGCTGGGAAGATGGGTTGGGAGGGATGGACTTCAATTGGCCTGACAGCTAAACATTTCAGATGGATGCAATAGTGACGTAGCCATACTGTGTGCCAGGATATTGTGTACCGAGTCTGTACAGGTGTCAGTCTTGGAAAGGTGTCCAACACCTGCATTGCATGTGAGGTAGTTAGCCACACATGTGCAACCTGGCAAATGCCCAACAATGGGTGCAAGACATTTGGTAATGCGTAAATGCCCTCACAGTGAAGGTTTGCAGGATGACTCTGCAGGTTCAATTGACACCTCCCTCTTATCATTTAGCTTGGTGCCCATTGCTGTTACTTTTATGTGTGCTGCATGACAATCTCCATGGAGTATCAAGTGTGCCGTTGTGTCCAGATTTTTATGTGCACCATATCGGTGCCCCAAATTTGGACTCAAGATTGATAGGGCTCTACATTTCTTAGAACAAACATTGACATGTCCTGTACCCTCAAGGCCAGATCAGGGCTGCTCATGTGTTCTGACTGAATGCAACTAACAAGCTATATGTTTAAATGATTAATTGGTTGTCCCCCAAATGTCGATTTTTCAGCAGTGCTTCACACTTTTGCAGCTAAAATGTAATCATGCATGTCGCTGGTAAAAGTTTTATCAATTAACAGAATGTCTGATAAATACGTCCTTCTTCACCGACAGACAACATGACTTCAGAGCAGGAACAACAGTACCATTTCCAACTGGTAAGGTACCACTACCTGAGGCATGTTGCCCTGGCCTTCCATAGGATGGGCAATATATTTGATAGGGAGAAGGCATCCAGGGCCTGGCTCTCACCTCTTCGTGGGACACTGTCTCAGACCACACCGGATACTATGGAGGCCCAGGACATAGGACAGGCAAGAGGGCATGGCTCTGTTGCTAGACCATTATGCGCACATATACCTGTGGCACCCCAGCCTCAACAAGGCAGCAGTGGACAAATTGAAAGTAAGGGAAACATGTGTCAGAAGAGCAGTGACTATATTAAGTTAAAGCTGAATGGACTTAAACCTCAAGTGGGCACGCTGATGTGCATGGTCTAAAACCATCAGCAGTCTGTGGACCGCATCCTGGAACAGTTCTAGACCCCCTCTCAACTAATCTGGCCCTCCCTAGTTTCTTATTACTGTTTGCATATTTTAGCAGTTAGACCATATTGAAGGATAGATTTAAGTATTGTTAGTTTAGTAGTAGGTAGAATATTTTTACATCTTTTCCTATTTATGTGTTTTAGAGTTGACGTTTTTATGGGTTGGTAATTCAGTGGGGGATTGATATTTCTTCGATTTTATAAGCAAAATATACAATAAATATATAATTGCTTATGTTTAAGTGTTTATTTAGTTGATGTATAGATCTAGTATATGTTTGTCTAATGGCCTTAAATGTGTTATGTAGGTGGGAGGGTGATGTTTATCTGGTCTGAAGTGTCATATGTATAGAATAGTGTAGGTTAAGGATAGGTAGGTAGGGTAGATAAGAGTTAAGGTAGGATAGGGTTGTTTAAGTATTATACATTAGGTTAGGATATGTTATCATAGGTTTAGTTAAATGTAGCACATTAGGTATTAGTTGTTTATTATTTATTGTTCGTTGAATAACTTAAGGCATTTCTCTTCCATGATTGGTTGATTTTGGCCTGCATGACAATTGTCACATATGCTTGTGTTGGGTTGGGCCCCTGCTGTGGTATTTTCTGTGAGTGTCTGGGTCAATAGCTTACTAGCTGAATGACATAAGGAATGGACCCAGGGCAGGTTGCTATAGTATCATCTAAGTAATCTCTGATTTGACTGTCTACTGTAGATTTAAGTCTACCCTAGTCCAATGCAGATATTCCCTATAGTCTTAGGCCCATATTTATTCTTTTTGATGCAAGCCAGCGCTGGTTTGCGTCAAAAATTATACCGCCGGCTAACGCCATTCCTATGCGCCATGCGGGCGCTTATTTAAGGAATGACGTTAGCCGGTGCTGCGGACTGGTGTGAGTAAAAAAACAAGACTCAAACCAGGCAGCTCCGGTATAGGGGAAATTGGGGGTTGTGCGTCAAAAAATGGTGCAAGTCAGGTTTGAGTCAAAAATCATGGCTCAACCCGGACTTGCACCATTTTTGTGACGCACAACCCCCATTGAAATGACTCCTGTCTTAGCAAAGACTCCTGTCCCCTGGGCATGGTCTTTGGGCACAGTGGCATGTAGAGGGACCCAAATTAGGCCCCCCTATACCACTTTAAAAAAACATATACTTACCTCAACTTACCTGTACTTACCTGGGATGGGTCCCCCCATCCATGGTTGTCCTCCAGGGGTAGGCGAGGGTGGCAGGGGGTGTCCCTGGGGCCAGGGAAGGGCACCTCTGGAATCCTTACATGGTCAGAGACCATGGAAGTGAAGCCACAGGTCTCTTAACACCTGCCCTGACCCAGGCATTAAAAAACAGCACACGTCAGGCTGTGTGCCGTTTTTTAAGGCCTGCCCCCTCCTGTGCGTCAAAATGACCCTGGAGTATAAATAAGGCGCACAGGCCTTAAAGCCATTTTTTAGGTGGGAACGCCTACCTTGCATGTCATTAACGCAAGGCAGTTTCCCGCATCCAAAAAATGACGCACACAGAGGAATTTTGACGTCTGTGGGCTCGGGCGTCAAAGTTTAAATATGGTGCACGGTTTGCGCCGAATGTGCGTCAAAATATTTGATGCATATTCCACGCATACAGAGTATAAATATGCCCCTTGATGTGTGTGTAAGTGCAACTATGTGTTTTGTTGAGAGTTATGACTCACGACATTGTGGTAACTCTGGAATGTGTAGGCTGACACATTGCTGCCCAAAACTTAGATGCTGTACCTAGCACCATTTAATAGTGGCATCTGTTATGTTTGCGGGCTAATCTCCATTGAGGTATTAACCATATAGACAATTTGTCCATCTAGTTTTATCATTGGTGGAGAGCTAAATTGGAAACCTCATGCATGCAAACAGGGGACGCTAATTGCTACTTTATGATCAATTTCCCTAAACATGTGATGTTATACATGGCCCGTGAAGATGTTACCATGGAACTGTGTAACACACTTCCCTTTCAATGGTACTTTGAGCTGCTACTGTCAGTGCATACACCATGATCTACTGAGTCCAGACACGAAACGACATAGAACACGCTGGTAGAGTAAAGTTATATTATTCACAGGTGAAGCAAGGGACACTGAGCACATGGCAACCCTTGCAACAGCAACCCCTGGATGCTGTGGGGAGTAAAGGATTGGTTCAGGGTTGAAGAGAATAAACAAAATGGGGAAGACCACATTGAGATTATACACATGGGTGAGGTCAACATGTGGAACGAAAATTGAGCTCATTACTAGATGTGAAGTTTACTACCATAGTGGCATCTAAGCACAGAAAATGGATAGTGGGCAGTTTCACATTGGAAAGAGGTGAGGTCCACATTATCCTCCTCTGATGTGTGTTGTTTCCAGTGAGGGGTATGTTGTAGGTGCTGGAGGTGACAGCAAATGGAGACACACAAATCGGGCACAAGACGTGGCTCCTCGGTCCATAGTAGCATGTTTCTGTGCCAAGAAGCAAGGCAGCATTGCACTGAGAAGGGCCTGCTAGTTTGACAATATGGTCCCAAGGTTCTAGTGGTAGGCACCCGTAGAAGTGATGTATGTGTCCTGCTACCGCTCTATGGAATCAAGGATCTTATGTATATCCCCCTGATGCATAGCATAATCGCTGGTGCCACTTTGGCAGAACAGTTGTACATGTCTCCACCTCATGGCACAAGCGATATCAGCTAGGGACTATTGAAGTCCACAGAGAAGAGTATAGGTGCCTCGTATAGCAGATGAGGTGTCCTTATTTAGACTGAGGCACCTATGGACAGGTTGCAGTTCAGGAAGTGTTTCCATAAGTGCCATAGTTGCAAGCCTGCAATTTTGCTTTAGACATGGAGGAGATTAAATCACCATACTCCAGGAAGACAATAACCATCAGGGGATCACATCATTGAAAAACTGAGGGGCATATTTATACTCTGTTTGCACTGAATTAGCGTAATTTGTTTTACTCTAATTCAGTGTAAAACTAACTCCATATTTATACTTTGGTGTTAGACTCGTCTAGCACCACATTTCTGGAGTTAAAGTCATTTTTTGGAAATGGAAACCTACCTTGCCTTAATGAGATGCAAGGTAGGCATTCCTGTGCAATAAATGACTCTATGCCATATTTATACTCCCGTGCAAAAATGGTGCACAGGAGGGAAGAGCGGTCAAAAAATGGTGTAAAGCCTGCTTTGCCCCATTTTTTAACTATTGGGTGAGGGCAGGTGTTAGGGGACCTATGGGCCTATTTTCATGGTGGAACACCATCGAATAAGCCCTCAGGTGTCCTCCTCAGGCCCCAGGGGCACCCCCACCCACACCAGAGGAACTGCGGAGGATGGGGGACCCCATCCCAGGTATGTACAGAGAAGTACAGGTAAGTATTGCATTTTATTTTTTTAAGTGACATAGGGGGCCCTGTAATGGGCACCCATACATGCCACAGGGTGCAATGGCCATGCCCAGGGGACCCTTGTCCCCTGTGCTGGCCATTGGGGTGGTGGGCATGACTCCTGCCTTTTCTAAGGCAGGAGTCATGTGGCATGGTAGGTTTAGCACCATAAAATTACGCTAATCTGGTTAGAGTCATTTTTGTGTACTGTAACCTGCCTAAAGTCATGTTTTGGTGCTAAACCCCCTTCTTCAATACCGCCAACCTCACCCGGCGAAAGTTTTTTTTCTACTCTAGCCTACCCTTTGCACCGGCTTGCACCATTCCATAAATATGGTGCCCGGCTGGTGCACAGAAATGGTTGCTTTAGTGCAGTTTTGCACCAAAACTTATAAATAAGGGCCTGAATTTCTTGTATATTTGCTGCAATGTGAGGGTGGTTTGTGCTATGTGGATAGCACCAAATTACAAGTGCACGAAAGGAAACTTCAACTCTTAAGAAAAATAAAAAATAAGTACTGGCCTTATCCAGTGGTGAGCCGGTGCTGGTTTGTATCAAAAAGTATAAATATGGGCCTGAGGTCTTAACCCCTTGGGTGCCGAGGACGAGGTGGTTACGTCCTCTGCTGTGGTGCTCAGGTGCCAGGGACATAACCACCTTGTCCTGGACCTGGCCACGGGAGAATGCTAGCGCTCACCCCGTGGACCTCCCAACCACCTCCAATGGGCAGGGATAGAAGGGGAATCGCTTCCCCTTCCACCCCCCCCCACCCCCCCCAGTGACATCTGATGATGTCAGCACTGACCTCATCAGAGGTTGCCTACCATCACCCTGGAAGCAGGCTTCCAGCACGATCTGAGGAGAAACAGATTAGTTTCTCTTCGGGGCAGGAGAGGCAGAGAGGAATGAAAAGGGAAGGAAAGCTGTTTCCTTCCCTTTTCATGTCTCTCTGAGCATTCCTGCAGCATGATCACTATGCGAACGTGCTGCAGGAATGTCCACTAGACACCAGGGATTTTGTTTAATTGGTGTAAAGAAAGAAGGGGTCCTTTGGGTAACAGTCGTTCCCCAAGGTGGGGCATTTAATCTAAGGCCATTTCTGTGCCCCCTGGGGGCAGATCGGCCTATATTAATTAGGCTGATCTGCCCTCGGGGGGGGGGCAGAAGCTAATAGACAAAGGGATTTGTTTTATTTTATTTATGTTTATAAGGGAGGGGACAACTTAGGCAAGGGTCGGTCCCCACTGGCAAATTTCATTATTAGGCCTTTTCTGACCCCCGGGGGCAGATAGGCCTATATTAATTAGGCCGATCTGCCTACAGGGGGGGAGAAGCCAATAGACACCAGGGATTTTTTTTCTTTATGAAATTGGCATAAGGGGGGTGACACCTTTGGCAAGGGTCACTCCCAAGGGGGCACATTTTTTTTATTGGGCATTTTTGGCCGCCCGGGGGCAGATCGGCTTATATTAATTGGCCCAATCTGCCACCAAGGGGTCTAAAGCCATTATACACTATGGATTTTTTTTTAATTTGTTTACATTGATAAGGGGAGCGACCCCTTAGGCAAAGGTCACTCCACTGGGGAGACAAATTGTTGTTAGGCCATTTCTGCCCCCGTTTTGGGGGAAGAATAAAAGGATGATGGATGGAGTGTTGAAAATGCAAACAACCACCCCCAGGTATAGATCTGGGTTTAAACCATCTCTCTTTTGATCACCATGTCACTTCACTTTGGACCCAGCCATATGAAAATCAGTCTTGACCCTGTTCCTCATGGGAACAGTCCAGCCCGAACTGCCAACCCAGGTCATCCCTGGACCAGAAACAAGCATCCTGGGATCGGTTTCAGGGTATCATCCTTCATGAGCCAGGGTAGCTTGAATCCAGTGGCACCGTGAGCAAGGGACCCATGTCTGGCCATACCCTTCCCACTTAGGGCAACTTTAGTAACACAAAAGGATGATGGAGAGAGTGCTGAACAATTCAAACACTCACCCCCAGTCACAAATCTGGGTTTAATGCATCGTTCTTTTGCTCACCATGCCACCCCAGTTTGGACTGAGCCATATGCAAATCAGTCTCCACCCTGTTCCTAATGGGAACAGTCCCGCCCGAACTGCCAAGCCAGGTCCTCCCTGGAACAGAAACAAGCAACCTGGGACTGGTTTCAGGGTATCACCCTTCATCAGCCAGGCTAGCTTAAATCCAGTGGCACATTGAGCAAGGGACCCACGTCTGGGCATACCCTTCCCACTTAGGGCAAATTTAGCAACACAAAAGGATGATGGACTCAGTGCTGAACAATGCAACCACGCACCCCCAGTCACAGATCTGGGTTTAACCCATTGTTCTTTTATCTCACCATGCCAGCCCGGTTTGGGCCCAGCCATATGCAAATTGTCTTGACCCTGTTCCTCATGGGAACATTCCAGCCCAAACTGCCAAGCCAGGTCCTCCCTGGACCGAAAACAAGCAACCTGGGACCGGTTTCAGGGTATCATCCTTCAGCAGCCAGGCTAGCTTGAATCCAGTAGCCCGGTGATCAAGGGACCCACGTCTGGGCATACCCTGCCCATTTAGCTACACAAAAGGATGATGGACGGAGTGCCTAACAATGCAAACACTCACCCCCAGTCAGAGATCTGGGTTTAATCCATTGTTCTTTTGCTCACCATGCCACCTCAGTTTGGACCTATTTTAATTAGGCTGATCTGCCCCCAAGGGGGACAGAAACCACTGGGCACCAGGGATTTTTTTATAGATGGGGACAACCCCTTAGGTAAGGGACATTCCCCTGGAGGCAAATTTATTGTAGACCATTTCTGCCCACCTTGGGGGCAGATTGGCCTATTTTTCTTAGGACAATCTGCCCCCAAGGGGGGCAGAAACCCCCATATATATCGTGATTTCTTTTTTTTTGCACCAATTTCACACAAGGGGAGCATCCCCTTAGGCAAGGGTCACATCCCTTGGGAGCAGATTGGACTATTTTTGTAAGGCTCTTCGACCCTCCAATGGGGCAGAAACCCCACCAGACACCAGGGAAGATTTGTTTAAAAAAAAGAGGGTGGGGGTATGGCCATACTCCCACCCCAAATAAATGGGGACAAAGTTGTTCTGCCCACCATTGGGCAGATGGGGGCAATTACCCTCAATCCACTCCATGGGTGGAAGCTTACTACATGCCAAGGAATTTTAAAAAAGAAATACTGGGGTGGTGGCTACCAACCAGTATGTTCACGGTAATGCCCCCACCCCATCTGAAGGTGGTAACAGTCTTTCAGGTCTCCCCCCGCACACTAAAACATCATATCCCATGATAAGCAAGAGGACATTTGATTATTTTGGGATTTGGTTTTACATTTGGGCCATGAGAGCTTGTCTAACTCTCAAAATTGTCACATTTGGAATGGTGAGGGCTTCACTTTTGCACTTTGGGTCACTGCCATGTAGAAAATATACGAGACCTAGACACATCTGAAAACTAAACATCTGGGTGAGTCCAGGGTGGTGTGCTCCTTGCACCAATTTCTTACCCACAATGTCCTACAAACCTCCAACTTTGCTGGAAATTACATATTTTTCTCACATTTTTGTGATGGAACCTTTCAGAATCTGCAGGAATCTACAAAATTCCTACCACCCAGCATTTTCGCATCTCTACCAATAAAAATTCTGCCCCACTTGTCAGCCTAAAACCTTTTTTTTTAACTGCCCTTTTGGATCCCCCTCATTTTTTAGATGTTTTTGGCTCCTCCCTGTCACAGGCACTTTGCCCACCTACACAAGTGAGGTATCATTTTTACCGGGAGACTGAGGGGAACGTTGTGTGGTAGGAAATTTGTGCTGGCGCGGTGATCCCACACAGAAATGTCAAAAAAATATGATTTTGTAACAAAAGTTGAGGTTTGTTGAGTATTCTGGATAAGAAAACACTGGGGGATGCACGCAAGTCGCATCTCCCTGGACTCCCTTGGGTGTCTAGTTTTCAGAAATGTTTGAATTTGGTCGGTTTCCCTATATGGCTGCTCAGCCCAGGACCAAAAACGCAGGTGCCCCCCCCACCAAAATAGGTAGTTTTGAATTTGATCATTTTGATGTGTTTTGGGGCATTTCCTTTTGCAGGCACTAGGCCTATTAACACAAGTGAGGTACCGTTTTTATCGGGAGACTTGGAGGAATGCTGAGTGGAAGGAAATGTGTGGCACCCCTCAAATTCCAGAACTTTCTATCTCCAAAATATGAGGAAAAAGTGTTTTTATGCCAACTTTTGAGATTTGCAAAGGATTCTGTGTAACAGAACCTGGTGAGAGCCCCACAAGTCACCCCATCTTGGATTCCACTAGGTGTCTAGTTTTCAGAAATTCACAGTTTTTGTAGGTTTCCCTAGGTGCTGGCTGAGCTAGAGGCCAAAATCCACAGCTAGGCACTTTGCAAAAAACAGGTCGGGTTTTCTTTGGGAAAATGTGGTGTGTCCACAGTGTGTTTTGGGGCATTTCCTGTTGCAGGCACTAGGCCTACCCACACAAGTGAGGTACCATTTTTTATCAGGAGACCTGGGGAAATGCTGGGTAAAAGGAAATGTGTGTCTCCTCTCAGATTCCAGAACTTTCTATCGCTGAAATGTGTGGAAAAAGTGATTTCTTTGCTATATTTTGAGGTTTGCAAAGCATTCTGGGTAACAGAACCTGACGAGAGCCCCAAAAGTCACCCCATCTTGGATTCCCCTAGTTGCCTAGTTTGCAAAAATGCACAGGTTTGGTAGGTTTCCCTAGGTGCCGGCTGAGCTAGAGGCCTAAGTACACAGCTAGGCACTTTGCAAAAAACAGTTCTGTTTTCTTTGGGAAACTTGATGTGTCCATGTTGTGTTTTGGGGTCATTTCCTGTCACCAGCACTAGGGTTACCCACACAAGTGAGGTTCCATTTTTATCAGGAGACGTGAGGGAACACTGGGTGGTAGGAAATTTGTGGCTCCTCTGAGATTCCATAACCTTCTATCACTGAAATGTGAGGAATAAGTATTTTTTTGTTGCCAAATTTGATATTTGCAAAGGATTCTGGGTAACAGGACCTGTTGAGAGCCCAACAAGTCACCCCATCCCGGATTTCCCTAAGTGTCTAGTTTTAAAAAATGCACAGGTTTGTCAGGTTTCTATAGATGCAAGCTGAGCTTGAGGCCAAAATCCTAAGCTAGGCACTTTCCAAAAAACACATCAGATTTCAATGTAAAAATGTGATGTGTCCTTGTTGCGTTTCCTGTTGCAGGCATTAGGCCTACCCACCTAAGTGAGGTACCATTTTTATCAGGAGGCTTGAGGGAAAACAGAATAGCAGAACAAGTGTTATTCCCCCTTGTCTTTCTCTAGATGTTTTCCTTCCAAATGTAACACAGTGTGTAAAAAAGAGATCTATTCGAGAAATGCCCTGTCATTCACATACTAGTATGTGCACCCCAGAATGCAGGGATGTGCAAATAACCACTGCTTTTCAACACCTTATCTTGTGCTCATTTTGGAAATACAAAGGTTTCCTTGATACCTATTTTTCACTCTTTATATTTCACCAAATGAATTTCTGTATAATCGATGCACAATGAAAACCCATTGCAAGGTGCAACTCCTTTATTGGCTCTGGGTACCTAGGGTTCTTGATGAACCTACAAGCCCTATATATCCTCACAACCAGAAGGGCCCAGCAGTCGTAACACTATATTACTTTCGAAAATCTGACATTGCAGGAAACAGTTACAAAGTAAAACGTGGAGAAAAAAGTTTGGTTTTTTACCTCAATTTCAATATTTTTTTGTTTCAGCTGTTATGTTCGGTAGGAAAACCTTGCAGGATCTACACAAATGACTGCTGAATTCAGAATTTTATCATGTTATCTACTTTTCAGAAGTGTTTAGCCTTCTGAAATTCAGCTTTGCTCTTACACCTATTTCTGTCACTAACTGGAAGGAGGCTTAACACAAAAAAATAGTGAAAATGGGTATGTCCAAGTAAAATGCCAAAATTCTGTCGACAAATGTGGTTTCCTGATTCAAGTCTTACTGTTCCTGAAAGCTCGGACAATGGTGATTGTAGCACCCCACACCCATTTTCCGGAAGAAAAAAAAAACACATGCCTTCTTCTTCAGCTCTTTTCCCCATTTTTTTCCAAAAAATGAAATTTTGTTGTATTTTGGCTAATTTCTTGGCCTCGTCCAGGGGAACCCACAAGCTCTGGGTACCTCTAGAATCTTTAGGATGTTGGAAAAAAAGGACACAAATTTGGCATGGGTAGCTTATGTGGGCAAAAAGTTATGAGGGCCTGAGCGCAAACTGCCCCAAACACCCAAAAAAACTGCCTGCCACCTGAGGGGGAAAATGGTCTGACAGTGAAGGGGTTAACATGGAGGAGGTGCTGCACACATTTTTGAAGGAATGTGAACTATAGCATATAAGTTCTTCACATGGTACCTGATAGGAGTTTGAAACTATTTTCAATAAGCACGCTGTGGAGGAGAACATGAACCTAAGGAGCATGATAACCGAATTTCTGGATGGGGACGCAAGAGGACGTTTATATGGACCAAATGGTCAGCAGTTAATTACGAAGTGAATTTGGTAGACAGGCAGATGCCAGGCATGGTCAACTTTATTGCCAAAGGTAGACCGAGGGGTGTTTTAAAAAATGGAAAAAGTATCTATTAGGACATTTGCAAATGAATGCCGAATCGGGCTTAATGTGTGGATACTGTGGCTGGTTAGCATACAAAGGAAAACATCCACCAGCACGTAATATGAAGAGATTAACCTGCACTCAAACATGGCTGGCATAAGGTTGGGCTATTTAGACATGATTACTAATAGTGCAAAATGTGAAGAGACCAATGCAGAATAAATAGCGAGAGAGTGACAAGTCAGTGAGGCATGATTGTAACAAGAGTAATTCAGTGGTTAATTATAAGCCTATAATCATTGGTCCATGGAAAATGTTCTACAAGACATAAAAAATATCGCTGCACGATGGTGCTCCCTGAATTCTAGGTAAATGAATGAACAATTAGTTGAAGGATAAATTCACCCAGTTTTTGACCCACCCTACTTATTTAGGTCTTGCTTCCCAACCCGTTAAGAAATACTGTTTTCGGTTTCCTTTCACTTTAAATCAAAGATCAAAATATATATGATTTAAAAAAGAAAACATAGGTTTGTTTAAAGAAAGCAAATTATGATTTGAATAAGTAGTCGAAATGCCAAAATGCCCTAATGAAAATGAATACATTAAGATCCAATGTCTCTAAACTGGTTGCAGGGAATAAGTAGTCTGTGATCAAGGCTGGTTTGTGACCAAAACACGTCATGGCAGAACTGCAACTAATAAATATAGCTATGTATATGTATATATATATATATATATACATATATATATATATATATACACACATACACATAGATGTTCGCTGAAAAAACAAAGGTTACTGATACGTAATAGTTAGGTTCTGAATATACTCACACAAAACCACAGAAATTCAGAAGTTATAGTTAGAGTTATTTTAAGTAACTATGGGGGTCATTCTGACCCCAGCGGTCAAGGACCGCCGGGGCCGGGGTCGGCGGTAGCACCGCCAACAGGCTGGCGGTGCTCCACCAGGCATTCTGACCGCAGCGGTACAGCCGCGGGCAGAAACTGAAAGTCAGCGGTGTACCGCCGACTTTCCGCTGCCCATGGGAATCCGCCATGGCGGCGCAGCTTGCTGCGCCGCCATGGGGATTCCGACCCCCTCACCGCCATCCTGTTCCTGGCGGTTCCGACCGCCAGGAACAGGATGGCGGTGAGGGGTGTCGTGGGCCCCCGTAAGAGGGCCCCACTTTGAATTTCAGTGTCTGCTCAGCAGACACTGAAATTCGCGACGGGTGCTACTGCACCCGTCGCACATCCTCCACTCCGCCGGCTCCATTTGGAGCCGGCATCCTCATGGAGGGGTGTTTCCCACTGGGCTGGCGGGCGGCCTTTTGGCGGTCGCCCGCCAGCCCAGTGGGAAACCCAGAATACCCGCGGCGGTCTTTTGACCGCGCAGCGGCATTCTGGCGGTTCCCTCCAGGCGGGCGGCTCCCGCTGCCCGCCGGGGTCAGAATGACCCCCTATATGCCATGCACAGTCTTTTCTTAAATATTTTGACTGCTAATGTTTCATTTATATTTTTCATGATTTTATGGAAGTTGTCAGGAGTGCTGTAATATCTGAGATAATTAGAAGTGCACGGTGAGGACTCACATCCTCACCATGCAGTTATATTTAGAGTTATTTCAAGTAACTATTACTCGCGCTATACGTTGGGGCGTGAGTTATAGTTACTTGAAATAACTCTAAAAAACTGCTTAATTTCTATGGTTTTGTGCGAGTAAATTCAGAACATTATTCTAATGTCCCTCTAACGTTTGGATTTTTCAGTGAATTGCTATGTTGTTTTGTAATTCTATTTCCGAACTATTACATCCCTATTACCTTTGGATTTTCAGTGAATTTCTATGTTTCTTCTGATGTAAAGTAATTTTCATTACTATACGTTAATCAAATCACCACGTGCATGGCCTTTGGCAGTGCCTAACAGGAGTTGACATGAGGTCTTGGCCTTTGGCCAGGCCCTATGGCTAATCTGACCCATAAGAGCCCAACCCTGTGCTGCGCATGGCCTTCAGCTGTGCGTGCCGGAGGTTGATGCATTATAATGGGTATTTGACCAAAGATATAAAAATAAAAATTAAAAAAATGAAAATAAAAACAAAAATAGAAACAAAAATAAAAATACAAATAAAAATAAAAATTAAAATAAAAACAAAAATAAAAATAAAAATAGAAGTAAAAATAAAATGTGGATTGAAAATGTATAATAAAAAGTAAACTAAGATGCAAATGGTCAAAAACACAAAATAACAGAGTGTTGAAAAATAATCCTACCTCTAATGAACAGTGAAGAGAGACAATTTGGTGACCACATAATGATAAGGTTAGCATTCTAGAGTATGTTGTATTTTAATAGGTGAAGGGTGGAATATCATGTGTTAAATATACTCTGGTACTGTAATTCTATGGCCAGTTGAAGGAGGTTGCCACTAGGTAGTTATAGTTAAGACCATGATTCCATAGAAAAACAATTTTTTGACTTGCCTATATCTTTGGCACCGTTTGACGAATCTTCACAAAACGTTTTTTTAAAAGTGTTGTGGTGATTCTTGTTGTGCACGGAATGTTTTCAGGGTGATCCGTCAAGCAGGGTCTGAGAAGAAGTGGGCTCAAAAAGCATTGTCTTCCCCAAGTTAATTCCCTCAAGATTCTTAGACATGTCCACAGCCCGATCCACTGAACGGAAGTACACCAAATTTCTCAGAAAGCTAGCTTTCGGAACACAGATTACACTTTCACTTATTTGGTGTACATCCAGTCAGTAGTTTTTGAGAAATGTGTATATCTCTGCCTGCAAAGTATTTGTGAAAAAAGACAAGCTCATATCGGGAAATGCACAGCTCTGATTGGCTGCCAACACTTCAACCAGGAAGATTTGGCAGCCATCTTGGGACCATAAACAAGGTACAAACCAAAGAAAAGGGACCAGGGTAGAGTCACCCTGGCCCCATAGCACTGGTGGTGGGGGACCCCCGCCAAAGCAAAAAGCCTTTATTTATTTTTGCTGCAAATTCATGATATTCACAAATGTGCAGAAAAAAAATAAACGTGGGCTCCCAGGCTTGTCTTTTTATAGGCCCCCAGGTGGGCCAGGTCCTGGAGTATAATAATTTTTGTGTGGGGGGCCTCCTGGTCCCCCCACAGCCCTGGGGACCAACACCTCCCCAGAGCTCTAATTTTTAAAAGCGTGGGGGTCCAATGACCCCCACCGCTACCCTGGGGACCGCCACCAGGGCTTTCATTATTATATATTTAGGGGGTTGCGGGCCCCGGCTGCTCTGTAGACCTCCATCTCCCCAGGACTTTCATTTTTAAAAACACAGAGGAGTCCATGCCCCCCAAACCCCTGCTGACCAGGGGACCATCACCTCCCCAGGGATTTCATTATTATATATTCAGAGGACCCATGGCACCACCACTGCCCTGGGAGTGGGAATCCTAAGTGCTAAGGTGGCGTTGGTTCCATCCATGTGTGAGGCATAAGGAGGAAAATTAGAGCCAGCCAAATTGCGTTTATCGAAGTGAGAAACAAAGTGAGTGAAAAAAGGTGGGAACAGAGACCAAGTTTGGGACTCACTTGAACTTACTGCACAACACATCATGCAGGTCAGGAAGCTAGAAGGTCAAAATACAAGGAACAGTGCACCAAGCAAGAACCAGATGACTTTGAAGGAAATAGTCCAGTTAGAATGCATGGCTGGGTAGCATACCCAATCACAGCAGCCCCCTGGATGGATGGATGGATGGATGGAAGAGGACGAGGTCAAAATAACGCTAAGATCTGAGGCACTATATGCTGAAGGCAGGGAGGCTCAAGAGGTAGGGTGCAAAGGTGAACATGCTGTCCGTATCTTGACTCAAGCCAATGCACTATAAACCTCCACCATGATAGCACCTTAAGTGGGACAGAGGTGATAGTCTGTAAAACATCCCTAGAAACGGTAGAGCAGCCTTTCATTGGAGGTTGTAGTGTGGATCACCAGCCCTTCACTCCAAATTAAGCCCCTCAAAACTATGCCCAGTCAAAAAGGATAAGATGTGGTAGTAGATAAGCTGGTATAGGGACAAGGGCCAGTTTCCAATGCTGCCCAAAGAGCGATGTACGAGGGTACCAGCAGACCTATTATGCAGGCAGACAAGTAGCCTCCTGCAAATGTGTCAGAGGCCCTGACAACACTGAAACAAAGCCTGCTGTGGGTCCCTGAATACACATCAAGAAGGAACCAGGACATTTTAAACCGTTCAACTATATTAAAGCTGATCAAAGAACCCATTTGGATTCTGTGAATATTCTTTCAATAAAATTACTCTCAATGCATGGAAACGAAGTAGCGGAGTCTACTTTAGTCACGTTCAATGCACCAGGGCTGCACATGAGAATGTTACTGTGCCAACAGCAGCTGAGAAGCTGGGGCATTAGAGCAGCATTATTTCAGGAAAAAACCTACCACAATGTACGGCTGAAGTCAAACAAGCAGCTAAAGGAAAAGAGACAGGCCCACTCAATCCTTAGAGACGCAATATGCAGGGCTCCTTCATGTGGGCAGCAGGACTTCATAATTAATATTAATGCCGAACCAGCTGAGGAGACACAAAGGACTGTCTCTATCTGGCCTTTCAAGGGCATGGCACTTTGAATGATGCCCAGAGCAGCGCCCCATGAATATGATGGTAGAGCATGGTAAACTACAAGAATGTTCTTGGAATGTAGAGGACACGCAACAAAGTTAGAGGATGTGGAGATACTGGAAGAATTTTTACATAAGAACCCTACAGGAGAAATGGGCCCCAACTCTCATTGGCTTCATAGAATTTAGGATGCCTACCTGTAAAACAAGTATGGAAGCGCCAACGGTGGTCTGTCGATATATATTAGTCCAGAGTCCTCAATGAAAGCTAAAATGATGGACCTGCAAGAAGCATGGATACTAGCCCTGCTTCTGGAAGGCTAGTCCCAGAAAGTGACGTGAAGTAACAAAGTGTGGTCAGACAATGTAGGTGTGAGGCTGATAAGAATGTGTGAACAAGCGGGGATGACAACGCTGAATGGAAGACTCCAGGGCATTATTCCACCAGCTTAGATGTACACCTCAGCCAACACAGGTTGATATTTAGATTATACAATGGTGTATAATTACGTTATGGACTTTAAGATCAGTAATTGTACTGACAGTAACCACCAGCTCCAGAACAGATGGTCAAGAGCAGACCAAGACAGGCTAGTGTCCGCAAGAAACCTCATGGAGTTCACAAACATAGAAAACCTGAAAAGTTTAAGATGGGGGGCACAGATAACATCCAAGAAGTAGTTAATACATCTTTCGAAGTCCTGAAAGTCACCCACATGAATGATTCAAATCCTGTAACAGCATGGGTATCCTTTACAGTGAAAATACTGGAAGAGTATCCACTGAAACACTCTCTTAAAGACATGAATATCCTTGGAACAAGGGGACATGCTTGCCTAAAAATATTCGCCTGGTAAAATCCAGAAATAAGTGAACCATATGTCAATTAAGGCACAGACTACAAAGCTCTGCTCTACTTAGATTCTTGAGGGAGGGCCACAGAAGCCTCAAAAGTGAGGTTTGAGTTCTAACTAGAAGAAGAGATTAGCTTTTCTGGGCAAAGCTTCTATGTGCCTCCTAAAGCAGCTAGTTAAAGAGGTTTCGAAGGATCGTCAATGATCTAGAACTGCTAATAACACCAACAGTAGAATACCCACATAGTTGGGGTACCCTAAATTCACTTCTAAGGAATCCCAGGAAGCAGGGATATCTCAGAAGATAAAATATCCGAGATGCCCACTGGGAATTAAGTCTCTTTCAATCATGATGAGCTCCAAAATTCCACTGAATCCATAAATAGATTCATAGGGGGTTCTCACCCTAGTTGGGTAGAAGGACTCAGCGATATCCCACAAGCCCTGCTGAAATGCAGCTCACTAGTTTTGGCAAAGTTCAATGTTCAACAAACTCTTACAAGTAGGAATAATTCCTTAAAGCTGGTGAGACTACATAATTCACCCTATTTTTAGAGGTGGTAGGGCACCCACACCAAGCAATTACCAGCTCATAGCTCTACTAGATGTGGAATTAAAATATTTTTCATCCCTATTATTGAAGGACCTTTCTGACTGGGCAACAACCACATGAAGAATTCCATTAAACCAAACAGGTTTCATGAAGAAGCAAGGCACCTTTTACAAACCTAATGGCAGTTGGGCTGCTAATGACAAATTCATGTGATTGTAGCTCACCCTTGTTCATGTACTTTGTGGACTTCAAGGTGCATTTGACTGTGCCCCTGTGGGCTAAATTAGACAGCGGGGTATACTACAGAAGTTATTGAAGGCCATTGGGATGCTATTGTTGGAACGTGGATTACCATTAAGGGCAGGTGAGTACCTTCACTTAGCAATAGGTCACAAACCACCACTAGGCTCAGTCAGGCAACAATAAATGAACCCCTGCTCAACCCTTGGTATCTTAGCAACGACAACAAGCCTTAACTTAGGAGACAAAGGCCCTCATTTTAACAATGGTGGTAAAAACCGCCTACTGCCGCAGTGACAGCTGCCAACCTACCGTCACCGTGGCTACCATCCGTCCAACAATTTATGATCACTACCGGACCTCTGCCACAATAAGGGTGGAAATCCGGCAGTGATCATGCTGGCGAATGGTGGTAAGCTGGTGCTGCTACCACCAGCACTGCAATGCCTTCTGAACGCTGCCAGCTGTATCATGACCTGTGATGCAGCCTGGCCGTGTTCTGTTGCTGGGGCACTGCTGACGGTAGCAGCACCCCTTCCCATTCCCTGACGGAAGACCTCCTCGACATAGGTAATTCGGGCTTCCGGCAGGGAAGTGGGTTGGGGGTTGTTGTGTGCATGGGTCTGAATGTGTGCATGAATGTGTGAGTGTGTGTGTGTGTGGATGCGTCTGTGTGTGTTGTGTTGTTTGCGTGTGAGTGGAGAAGTGGCCAGTTGGCTTTAGCCAACCTGCCATTCTCATAATGTGGTGGTAAGTACCACCAGCCTGTTAGCGGTACTGCCGCCACATTTCCACTCACCGCCGAGGTCTTAATGACCCCTATTTATGGTAAGAATTGAAGTATCACAAAACAGTAATTAAATAAAAGACAAGGAACAGTTTAAAAATCCAAAAACAATTTGTAATAATAGGTAATATCTTTATATTTATTTTGAGAAAGGCTGGCAGAATGGGGGACTCGGGGGGCCCCTGCACTGCCCATCCGCTTGGCATGGGCAGTGCAGGTACCCCCATGCACAGCCCCATCATGCATTCCACTGCCCGAATTACGGACCCGTTGCACTGCCACATTGCCGCTGGCTCCATTAGGTACCAGTGGCAATGTTAAGGCCCTGTTCTCCACTGGGGTGGCGGGCGTAAATGCTGTTTCCGCCCACCGGCCCAGCCGAGAACTCAAATTAGGGCCGGCGGGGTTCAGGCTGCCTGCGAGGCCTGATGGCCGAATGACATTGGTGGGCGGCCTCTGCCGCCCGCAAATGTCATAAGGAGTGCCTTAGTCTTTTTCTTGAAGATTTTCTTCAGCGGGATGAAGTCACCAATCCTATCTAACTTCCCTGGAGCACTCTTCGAATGTGCATTGCAAGGTACCTTGGGGAAGGATTCTACGTTCACATTTTTTCAGGGCGGAAATCTTTGTCCGGGCCGAGGCTGAATCTTGATCTGACATTCCTGGAGCCCTCCTTGGATATGTGGTGCGGGAAGTTTGGACTAACTTTTTACATTCGGACTTTGTCACTTTTTTTGAGCTTTTTCTCTCTGATGTCAGACGACCCTCCACAGCAAGCCGATTTCGGGTCAATGTCATTGGATAGCCTTTCCAGGACCCGCTAGTGAAATCCTGGAAGTTTAGGGCTCTGGAGCTCTGCAGTGGGACGAACCTGCAAGTTAGGCCGGGTTGCAGTTGACGTAAGCCAGCTTGACTCACAACGGCGGATAGGACTCTTTATGGAGCATTTTTCTAAAAGTGATCCAAATTTCTGGATCTTCTTCCAGAAGGTCTTTGAAAGTCCTTTACGAGTTCACAGCTCTCTCCAAGGTTTCAGAATCTCTGAGTTGCTCTTTGAGGGTTAGGACTCTACCTCCAAGTATGCACCTGGCTCAAACTCCAAAATGACCTCTGAACAGTGGTCAATTTCTTCAGAATTTGATGCAGAGGACTCTGGTGAGCTATTTATCACCTGTAGCAAGCAGGGAGTCCTTCTTGAACCAGTTGAAGCCAGGCAAAGTCATTTATGTGGTGAATCCCAAGTGTGCAGCTGTTGCAGTCCTTCAAAGTGTAGTGACCAGCTGCAGATCAGGAGTCCAGCAGCGCAGACCTTCTCCTTCTGATGTTGTTGCTTGTATGGATCTGAGGTGTGGGTGCATCTCTGCCAGAAGGATCCTTGCTCCTGGGGTGAAAAGCAGGGGGCAACTGTCGAAACGCTGGTAGGATACCACCCTCTAAGAAGACGACTTCCTGGGAAGTGTGGAAAAAAGCAATCTCAGGGAGCAACATTCTTTAAAAATCCAAAATGGCTGAAACTGAATTTTGGAGGTTAGGTCTGGCTGAGCCCACTCACTGGTGTGACAAAAAATCCTTAACACACCCCTCTCCTGCCCTGTCCTAATCTAATCATGAGGGCACCTGTTTATGTAGGTTTGCAGGAAATGGGGGGGTTCCCCCCTGTTTCAAATGATCTTCCCTCCTTTGAAGTTCAGTTTGGCTGCTCTCCCCCTCATCCTGTTTACTACATCTGCTGAGGCAGATCTCCTACCCTAGGCACATTCTTTGTCTTCAGCCCAGGCCACTTCACACCTCATCAAAGCAGCCTCACCAGGCTGCCAGAGGCTGGGCAATCAGAGAAGGGCACTACAGAGCTGAAGTTGGCAACTTTCAGGTAGAGTACTAAAACATTTTCCCTGAACTAGTTAGATTAAATCCACCGATGGCAACTTGTGAGATTTATTATAACAATAAGGTTGATATCAAACTTGAAATATCTGGCTCCTATTGGGAAATATAGTCTCCCCCTTTTAGTCTATGGAGCCCATTCACTACATTAAGGACATTTGGCTATTTTATCTCACCAGGGTTTATAAAACAATTTTGATAAGCTTCCTGCTTATAGTTACATAGCACCCAGCCCTAGGGGCACTTAGGGCACACCTAGGGTTGACTTATATGCAAAAATAAGGTCATTTAAGACTCTTGAAGCACTTTTAATTCAAAAGTCATATTTGCATCTAACTTTAGTTTAAAAGCAGCCAGAAAGGCAGGCCTGCCTTTAAAATGGCACTGGGCACCTCAGACGTGCACCTATGGATACACTACCCATGCTGGGGTCCCTAAACCTACATGCTATACTATATACTAGGGACTCATAGGTAGGATGATAATGCCAATTGTAATTAGCCTAATTTGAGTATCCATCAACTGATCTTGACATGGTGACCTCCTATGCACCTAACCTGGGAGGTCAATCCATATCCAGTCTCCTTTATATGGATGACCCGCTGCTGATAACCAAGACACAAGTGGTTCTGCAAAGACTCATTATGAGTACAATGTGGCTAACACCTTACAAACAAATCTTAATAAGATCAAGGTGATTCCATTCAGAAAATGCTTCACAAAACAGAGCGATTGTTTACTTGATGGCCAGCCTATAGATGAAGTATCCATCCACAAGTACTTGGGTTTTACCATTGATGCAGGGAGAAGTATCCATCTACAAGTACTTAGGTTTTACCCTTGATGCACGGGTGCCCTTTGTCCCACACTGGGAAATAATTAAAAGAAATGTCTCAGCCCTAATCTTTGAATTCTTATCCCTTTCTAAAAGACGGTGTGGTCCCACCATCACCCCACTTTTAGCAGTGGTAAAGTCAAAATGCCTACCTGCAATTTCTTATGGAAGTGAGTTGATGATTGGGCAGGAAGCTAAACTTCTGGAGACCTCTATCCAAAGATGTGCAAACATGTATTTCATTTGCCCAGATCTGCCTCATCAGCACAAATAAGGCTTGAGTTTGCCCAAGTTAAAAAAACTTTGTCCAGGAGGGCAGCCTTTTTAAAACTCTGTCATAAGATTAGAAAGCCACAAATGACACCCTGGATTACTCTGTATGTGCAGAAATAAACATGCAGAAAATAAAGACATGATAAATGAGATACTTGGGTGAATCAATGGAGAATCTGGACCTAAAGTAGTTCTGGCCCTTTCCAACAAGCCCAGCTGTGTTGAAAAAAGCAGTAAACAAATGTATCCAGAGGCTAAGCCAGGTAAAGAACAAAAAAGGCTCTGGCAAAGCAGGCTCAACAGCAGGTGCTTGACACTTAATTCTTCAACAGACTTGTTGGAGCAACCACAGTTGGGGGCCTGTCACTCTATACAAATTAACAGAAAATGAATTACTCTGCTATTAGAATCCCTTCTACACCCCAAAGTAGCTGAAAGAAGGCAATATTGTGAATAAATTGCGTCAACTGTGCAAACCGGCAGAGGAAACCATCTTGCATATAGTCTGCCCTTGTCCTGACATGCTGATTCATGGGAGGGTAGTGCTGCACAAATAACTCCCTACCCTGGGATTGTGAAGATGCAGGCAAGTGCTTATCAAGTCATTGAACCTTCCTTACTTGCTATCAGATACCTGGAGTTGATTTCCTCAGGAGCAGAAGATTGGTCCTCTATCCCAACCCAGACTACACGAAACAAAACTAATCTCCGTATTGAGCACCCTGGAAGGAGAAAGGGGAAGGGGATTCAGAGAGACTGCCTCAGAGATGATGCTTCATCAAGGCGCGGACTGCCACCTCACTGTTGGTTTAGCTGGTGAACAGCACCTGAAATATTATTGTCACAATTAATAAGGACACACTATTATATACTAATTAACTTAACAACTAATCATTTCAAACCAGCAACACTATCATCACTCACCTTGAGCTCTCTGGGAAATTTGCCTCTCTCTCTGTTTGTCTTACTGTTGTTATTGGAATGGAAATAAGTTTCTTAGAAAATAAACTCTCTCAGTTCAATAGAAGAATTGTCCGCTTCTTAACTGAGACATTTTTTTGTCTTTTTTCCTCTGCGTATTTTTATTTTCCTTTACTCAAGAATGTTGCTATATATATACATATATATATAAATATATATATAAACATATATATATTTATTATCTTGAATTCAGGCAAAGAGAAATGACCTTTTAGTTAACTGTCTCTTATTAGCTTCCTCGTAAGGTAAATAAGCATAAATATTGTCTGTATAGCTTTTCTTGTGTTTAGTTGGTTATGTCAAGCATGCTACATTATTTGAGTCATTAATACATTTATATTCTCTAAATGCTCTTTGAATTGTCGTATATTTTCTTACCACAGAATTCTCATAAACCTTCAATAAAGTTAATTTTCAGAATTTGCTTTCTGCTTCCTTGGAAAGACGAATTTTCCTCACAGAATGTTTCTTCACAGACGCGCTCTCTCTCTGAACACCTGACTCCTGTCAAATTGCAGTTGAAGTGCGAAGCTCTCAGGCTTCGCACACATATCCTAGCAAATGGACTACTGCAACACTAGAGCAGCAACTTCACTGTCTGCCTAAACAGCAGACACCTTGGATTCCTGTTCTCGACCTCCTTTCTGTAAAAGGTGCAACACGACTTGGCAGCTCTTCCTCCAGCCAGGATGATACTGTCTCCACTGAGGATACTTCTTCATCTGCATTCTGATTATTTTTCTGGCACCTTTCGTAGTTATGGCATGACAGGTTTGAAGGGTCTTGACACTTGCTTGAACAGTTCAATTCTTAGACATTTTCAGCAAGTAGGTTTTATCTGTCAGTGCACAGTCCATCAGTATGGGAGCCATAAAATGATCTTCAAGACCCTTTATCAGAAATCTGCCCCATCAAAGATGTTTTCACATATGCCTCTTTTTTGCTTCCCATGCTTAAGGGCCAGGTTGCTAGATGATTGCTTTTTATGTGAGTCATGCTGCCTTGTATCCTGACCCCCTTCAGTTATTAATGGTCTTTTATTCCTAGGGGCAGGATGCTAGAAGATTGCTTTTCATCTAAAATACACCCCCCTCAAAAAAGCTACCTTAGACAAAGTCATATTTATGGAGACCAGGCTGCTAGAGAACTGTTCGTGTTGGGTTTCACCATACTTAGGCCCTCATTATGACATTGGTGGTAAGTCCAGATTACCGCCATGCCGACTGCTGCCAACATACCACGACCACGTGGTATACAGCTACCCATATTATGACACACACATAGCAATCTGTCACTATACAGACACAAACACAAATCCGCCAGCCCAAAGGTCAGTGATAAAATGGCAGTAGCAAAACCCACACCGTTACGCCAACAGAACTACGCCCACAACATTATGACCCATGAATCACTGTGGCTGACATTCAACCACGATAAACCATTGGCGGTACATACCGCCAAGCTCAAAATACACGCACACATACAAAACAACACCACATTGGACAATTCAAACTACACACACCTGACACCCATACACACACCACACCCACACACCCACAGCACTATAAAACCCACAACCCTTTACGACTACTAACCATTGCCAACAGAGAGAGAGAAACACCAAGAGCACCCACAGAACCAGAGCCGCAGAACACCATCACCCATACACCATACCCCCACCTCACAGCACACACCCTAACACAACAACCCACACACCCTCACACACACCACTCACACTACACCCATGGGACCACAAAGACACCCCAGGTTCTCAGAGGAGGAGCTAAGGGTCATGGTGGAGGAAATCATCCGGGTAGAGCCACAGTTATTCAGATCACAGGTGCAGGAGACATCCATTTGCTAGGAAGATAGAGATATGGCAGTGAATCGTGGACAGGGACAACGTCGTGGGACAGCACTCCAGAACAAGGGATGACATCAGGAAGAGGTGGAACGACCTACGGGGGAAGGTGCCTTCCGTGGTTGCAAGACATCAGATAGGTGTACAGAGGACTGGCGGTGGACCCCCACCTCATCCCCCACAACTAACAACATGGGAGGAACAAGTCTTGGCAATTCTGCATCCTGAGGGCCAGGCAGGAGTCGCAGGAGGACTGTACTCTGGTAAGTCAATTCTCTATTACTATCACCACCCCCCACCTGCATGCCATCACATACCCCCACCCATACCCTCACCCCCATCACCCCACCACCTCACATACACCCCACCATCACAACCCACCCATCCCAATACCCAGCACTGCATGCAACAATAATGCATGGACACCACTCACAGCACTGCATGGACACCCATCACCACCGCATGCATAGTAGAGAGAGTCACCCAGCCCACAAAATAACTATGCATACAAGGCAAAGCTGACAGGGCAGTCACATCCATACAGGGCAACACACCCATGCACAAGATGTCACACGCAGAAACACTGCATTTACATCCCCACAGGTCTCACATCCAACGTCACCGATGAAGAGGTACCAACAACAACCAGTACCCCCCCAGAAGAGGTCCACAGTGACAGCTCTGCTCGCTTGGATCTAGATAACCAACATGGCCCATCAGGGACCTACGGACAGTTGGTTACCCAGCCACAGTCCCATACCACCACAGAGCCTCCCCCCCTTAGGAAACACCACCATAGGACCCACTCAGTGGGCCCATCCCTCTGTCCGCAGGACACGTCAATCAGCAGTGTGTTCACCACTACGGGGACCCCAGTACACCCTACAAACACAGGACGATCAGGGAACTGGGGTCAGTGGCAGTGGGCACACAGTTCAGGAGACAAAGGCAAAGGACAACAGGGAAACTGGAAGGACTGCTGTGCGACATGGGGAGGACAGGCCTAGGGAAACAACTCTCCAAGAGGCACGTTTCAGGAGACCCAACGGCTGCAGGAGGGACAGTACCTGGGGATCAAGGAGGACTTGAGGGACATCCACACCACCCTGGTCACCATTGCAGGGGTGCTGGCAGACATGGCCAACACCATGAGGGAGGCAGTGGCACACCAACGGGCCCCTGACACTAGCCAAAATAATGAACAGCCCTCCATCTTCGCTGATGCTAATGGACAAGAGGCCCCGCCACAAGAACAATAGGCCACCAGCACTCTTCCCCCTGCTGGAGAACCACCCGGCAAATAGTCTCTGGGATCCAGGCAGAAGCCAGAGAACATTGCCAAGACCCCCACCAGGAAATACAACTCTCCTGATTGTCACCCTTGTGAACCACTCTGTCACCCTGTCCACCTTGAACTGCCATTGCTCCCCTTCCTATGCTCCCTTAGACAATGTACCTGTGATACAAATAGAATGGACTCTATCCTGGACTCTCCTCCACCATCACCCAAGCCCATTGCACATCCCCATTTAGTTCTCAGCAATTAAATAAACACCCTTAGAAAAAATAGAAGTATGTAGTATGCCAAATGATTTAAGTATGTATTCCTTTAACAATCTGTAGACATTGCAAATAGACTGTACAGTAATGTATACATAGGTATGTATTGTGCTGCAGTCAATACACCAGGAACCAGAGTAGGGCACAGATATCTGTGAAAAGACATGTCAAAGGGTACAGTAAGTGGCCATAGTAGTGGGAACAACAGCCTGTCAGTGGAAATTTTCAACACAAAACTTCAATGGAAGGTGACGTTACAGTGTCTTACCTGTGTGTCACTGGAAGTACTGTCAAATGATAGATTTTCTGTTGTCCACATCCTCATCCTCTGCCTCCTCTTTGTCACTGTCCACAGGCTCCACCGCTGCCAAATGCCCATCTCCAGCCTCATCCTCCTGCAGAAAAGGCACCTGGCGACGTAAGGCAAGGTTGTGCAACATGCAACCTGCCACGATGATCTGGCACACATTCTTGGGTGAGTAGCACAGGGAACCACCTGTTAGATGCAGGTACCAAAAACCTGGCCTTCAGGAGGCCAAAGGTTCGCTCTATAATTCTTCTTGTTCGCCCATGTGCCTCATTGTAACGTTCCTCTGCCCTTGTCCTGGGATTCCTCACTGCCATCAGTAGCCATGAGAGGTTGGGGTAACCAGAGTCACCTGCAAATACTGAGAAATACCAGTTAGCCAGACACTAACCCTTAGGGCCAACCCCACACTCATATACCAACATACACTGGGTGGGGACCATGGGCTCACCTATTAGACACTGCCGGTGCCTCTTGAGTTTAGCCATCACATATGAGATGCTGGTATTCTTCAAGATAAAGGCATCATGCACAGACCCAGGATACTTTGCATTGACATGGGAGATGTACTGGTCCGCCAGGCACACTATCTGCACATTCATAGAGTGAAAGCTCTTTCGATTTCTGAACACCTGTTCATTTCTCTGGGGTAGGACAAAGGCAATATGTGTACCATCTATTGCCCCAGTATTGTTGGGGATATGTCCCATTGCATAGAAGTCAGCTTTCACTGTGGCCAAATCCTCCACCTAGAGGAAAACAATGTAGCTGTGCATGTGTTTCTTCAGGGCACACAACACTCTGATCAGCACGTTTGAGAACATTGGCTGTGACATTCCTGCTGCCAAGGCCACTGTCACTTGGAGGGAGTCAGTTGCCAACACTGCAAGTGCTGCTGGGACCTGTGTCTGGACCGACCATGGCTCAAGTTACTGGTGAAAGGACCCCTGTCTTCCCCGCTGCGGAGTTGGAGAGACTGGTGGATGGGGTCCTATCCCAGTACCGAATGCTGTATGGGCCCCCAGACCAACAGGTGAGTACACTGTGAGAACGATGCATGGGACATGAATGCATGGAGTGCTGTGTGTGAAGGCCTTGCGTAAGGGGGGTGGTTGAGGGGTCATGGGCAGCGTGCTGCATGTATGGTGAGCAATGTATGTGCGTAAGGGGATGGGAGGGATATGGTGGGCCATGACTGTAACAGGCTGGACGGTATGACTGATACCATTTTCTATTTTTTATTTTTCTGCAGGCCAGTGCCCAGCAGAAAATGGGTATATGGTGTGCCATCGCCAAGGACGTGGGGACCCTGGGGGCTACGGCAGGCGAAGCATCCACTGTCGGAAAAGGTGGGAGGACCTGAGACGCTGGGCAAGGAAGATGGCGGTGGCCCAGCTGGGGATGGCATCTCAACAAGCAAGGGGTGCCCGTCTAATCCTGGCCCCCCTGATGTTCCACATACTGGCAGTGGCCTGTCTGAAGCTGGATGGGCGCTTGAGGGCATCACAGCAGCCACAAGGGAGTGAGTACAGTTCCGAATATACTACTTTCACGTGGAGGGGTGGTCTATGGGTGGGGGATGTGCGCCTGTTGGTGCCCCTATGCCATGCCCGACATTGCAGGGTAGGTTTCATACTTGGCATGGGCTGATGAACTCCACCCCCAAACAAGCTAGTGGTCATCCACTACTGGGCAGGGCTCTGTGGGTCTCAGGTATGCTGCAACTGGTGTTAGTATTACTGTCCATGGCCTGGTGACTAGCATTGTGACTGGTAGTGCATCGTCTGGTGCGTAGTGCTGTCCCCTGTGTGTTGTGTACGCCAAAGGTGGTGTTGTTGCTGGCATTGACCAAGTGTATCTTCTGTCTCTTCCCCCCCTTTTTGTTTTGTCACCCTCTCCTTCCGTGCATTAGCTTCATCTGGCAGAGGAGCAGATGCACCGGCGACGGAGGGAGCTGCATCCCACAGGGCTCAGGAGGTCGAATCCACCGACGGTGAGGGTACCAGTGGGATGGAGGGCGAGGGGAGCACAACGGTGGACGATGGAGGGGAAAGTTCTGAAAGTGATACCTCCTCCGATGAAAGCTCCCTGGTGATGGCGGACACCTCTGTGGCCACCCCAACTACAGGTACAGCTGCCACCTCGTACCAGTGCCGCCCTCCCAGCAGCCCCTCAGGGTGTTTCCCGTGCCCGCTCACCCAGGAGGGTGGGCATCTCCTTCGCCGTAGGCACCTCAGGCCCTGCCTCAGTTAGCCCTGCTGCCCTGAGTGAGGAGGCTATTGACCTCCTGCAATCCATCTCTGTTGGGCAGTCAACCATAGTGAATGCTATACAGGGCCTGACAGGGCATTTGCAACATACAAATGCATTCCTGGAGGGCATTCACTCTGGCATGGCGGCCCAACAGAGATCATTCCAGGCTCTGGCCTCCTCCCTGATGGCAGCTATTGTCCCTGACTCTAGCCTCCCCCCTCCAACCTCCTCTACCCTGTCCCATTCCCCTGAACCCCAACCTATCCCAAGCACACATTCAGACCAGCATGCACCTAAGACAACACACAGGAGTGGCTCAGGCAAACACAAGCACTACACATCATCCCACAGGCACTTACACAAACTCCATCCAGATGCAGAAATACCAACATCCAATGCCTCCACTGTGTCCCCCTCCTCGTGGTCGTCTACCTCCTCCCAGTAGCGTCTACACTCACACCTGCATGCACTACATCCACACCCACTGCCTCCATCACCATCACACCTATCAGTAAACGCCCCTCACTGGCAGTCACCACCCCAACACCTATGCACATGTCCCCTGTGTCCTCTCCAACTGTGTCTGTGCCCCCTCCTCCCAAAGTACCCAAACGCAAGCACTCAGACACTCAACAGCCATCCACCTCGCAACAGCATCCAGCCCATGCACCTGCACCCACACACAGCAGACAGACACCTCCTACAAACACTCCCTCTTTCTCTACTCCCAAACCTTCACCCTCTTCCCACCCCACTGTCCCTAAGAAGCTTTTCCTCTCTAACCTTGACCTCTTCCCTCCCCCTTCCCCCCGTCCTTCACTTCGGGCCAGGGTGGGCAGAACCCTGGCCAGTACCTCAGCCACCCAGTCCATGGTCACTGTGGTTTTGGCAGCTACTGCAAGTGGAGAGGCTCCAAGGAGACACCCATTAGCACTGGCAGTGTGCCTGCACGAGCTGCCCAGGGGACGAGCAAGGAGGCACCACCAGCTGCCAAGGGCAAGGAGGCACCACCACACGGCAAGGGCATGAGGCACCACCAGCTGCCAAGGGCAAGAGCAAGGAGGCACCACCAGCTACCAAGGGCAAGGGCAAGGAGGCACCACCAGCTGCCAGGTTCAAGGGCAAGGAGGCTCCACCAACTGCTAAAGGCAAGGGCAAAGGACCTGCCCCTGCAAGCAGGAGGGACAGGAGGCCTGGTGCTTTGACAGGATCTGAGCCGCCACCACCAACAATGGTGCTTCAGCCATCCAAAGCTGCAGGGGAAGGGCTGGAGCCTCCCCCACCACTGGCAGCACCACCACCACCTGCCCATCCATCAGCACCACCACATGCACTGCCACCAACACCACTGGCAGCTACCCCAGCCCCAGTGGGCAGCCGTCCGAGGCTGCAGGGGAAGGGCTGGATCCTCCCCCTACCACTGGCAGCACCGACACCTGCACCGCCATCAGCACCACCACATGCACTGCCTCCAGCACAACTGGCAGCACCGACACCAGCGCCGGCACTGCCACCACTGTGCAGCCATAGCCGCCAGCAGATGGACTGTAGTCCTGCCTCCATGGAGTGTTATGCCTCCTGCCCACTGCAAATCTTGTGGGTATGACACCAAGGTGAGAGACTGTGAACTTGCACTCCCCAAGTGCTGCATCACAGGGCACAATGCCCCCTCCAGAAGCAGTAGAAGAAGGCATCCACTCACCCCCTCCTTGCCAGGATGAAGCACACAGGGCACAAGGCCCCCTCCGGAACCAGTGGAAGAATGCATCCACTCAACCCCTCCTTGCTGGGATGAAGCACACTGGGCACAAGGCCCCCTTCAGAACCTGTGGAAGAAGGCATCCACTCACCCCATCCTTGCCAGGATGAAGCACATTGGGCACAAGGCCCCCTCCAGAACCAGTGGAAGAAGGCATCCAGTCACCCCCTCCTTGCCAGGATGAAGCACAGTGGGCACAAGGCCCCCTCCAGAACCAGTGGAAGAATGCATCCACTCACCCCCTCCTTGCCAGGATGAAGCACACTGGACACAAAGCCCCCTCCAGAACCAGTGGAAGAAGCCATACACTCACCCAATCCTTGCCAGGATGAAGCACACTGGGCACAAGGCCCCCTCCAGAACCAGTGGAAGGAGGCATCTACTTGAGAGACTGTGGCCTTGCTTTCCCCAGCACCAAGCAGTGGACAAACCACCCACTAGAGAGACTGTGGCTTTGCACTCCCCAGGACCAAGCAGTGGGCAAACCATCTACTAGAGAGACTGTGGCCTTGCACTCCCCAGGACCCAGCACTGGGCAAACCACCCACTTGAGAGACTGTGGCTTTGCACTCCCCAGGACCAAGAAGTGGGCAAACCACCCACTAGATAGACTTTGGCTTTACACTCCCCAGGACCAAGCAGTGGGCAAACCACCCACTTAAGAGACTGTGGCTTTGCAGTCCCCAGGACCATGCAGTGGCCAAACCACTCACTAGAGAGACTGTGGCCTTGCACTCCCCAGGACCAAGCAGTGGGCAAACCACCCACTAGAGAGACTTTGGCTTTGCACTACCCAGGACCAAGCAGTGGGCAAACCACCCTGTAGAGAGACTGTGGCCTTGCACTCCCCAGGACCAAGCAGTGGGCAATCCACCCACCAGAGAAACTGTGGCCTTGCAATCCCAAAGACCAAGCAGTGGGCAAACCACCCACTAGAGAGACTGTGAGTTGCACTCCCCAGGACATCGCACAGAGCATGTAGCCGCCTCCAGGACCAGTGGTGTTGTACCATCTTCCGGCTGAGGTGCCCCCCGTTCACCTTCCCCCTTAGGTGCATGTGTATTTTCCACATGATGCCCCAGCAGTGTTCTCTCCGTGTTGCTGCAGGAATCAAGTGGGACCTTGCATTATTCCTGAAGGGTACAAGGTGGATGTGTATTGTTGTTTGTAGGAAAGTACCATGCTCCTCTTTTTCACTTATGTGTCGGTTTGTTTTTGCCTTTCTTACTGGGATCCTGCTAGCCAGGACCCCAGTGCTCATAGTTGTGGCCTGAATGTGTTCCCTGTGTGGTGCCTAACTGTGTCACTGAGGCTCTGCTAATCAGAACCTCAGTGCTTATGCTCTCTCTGCCTTTAATATTGTCACTGCTGGCTAGTGACCATTTTTACCAAATCTGATTGGCACAGTGAAACACCTTTATAATTCCCTAGTATATGGTACCTCGGTACCCAGGGTATTGGGGTTCCAGGAGATCCCTATGGGCTGCAGCATTTATTTTGCCACCCATAGGGATATCAGACAATTCTTACAAAGGGCTGCCACTGCAGTCTGAGTGAAATAACGTCCACGTTATTTCACACCCATTTTACTCTGCACTTAAGTAACGTATAAGTCACCTATATGTCTAACCCTCACTTTGTAAAGGTTAGGTGCAATGTTACTAAGTGTGAGGGAACCCTGGCACTAGCCAAGATGCCTATACATAGTTCAGGGCAATTTCCCCAGACTCTATGAGTGCTGGGACACCATTACACGTGTGCACTACATATAGGTCAATACCTATATGTAGCTTCACAATGATAACTCCGAATATGGCCACATAAAATGTCTAAGATCATGGAATTGTCCCCCCATGCCAAATCTGGTATTGGGATGCCAATCCCATACATCACCCGGGGCTCCAGCTTGGACCCCGTGTCCTGCCAAAACAGTTCTCTGGGGTTTTCACTGCAGCTACCGCTGCTGCCAACCCACAGACAGACTTCTTCCCTCCTGGGGTCTGGGCAGCCCAGTCCCAGGAAGGCAACACAAAGGATTTCCTCTGCAAGGTGGTGTTACACCCTCCCCCATTGGAAATAGGTGTTAAGGGCCTGAGAGGAGTAGCCTCTCCTGGCCTCTGGAAATGCTTTGAAGGGCACAGATGGTGCCCTCCTTGCATAAACCAGTCTACACCGGTTCAGGGATCCCCCAGCCCCTGCTCTGGTGTGAAACTGGACAAAGGAACGGGGAGTGACCACTCCCCTGTCCATCATCACCCCAGAGGTGGTGCCCAGAGCTCCTCCAGTGTGTCCCAGGCGTCTGCCATCTTGAATGCAGAGGTGTGAGGACACAATGGAGGCCTCTGAGTGGCCAGTGCCAGCAGGTGACGTCAGTGACCCCCCCCGATAGGTGCTTACCTGGTTAGGTGGCCAATCCTCCTCCTAGGGCTATTTAGGGTCTCTCCTGTGGGCTTCTCTTCAGATAATGAATGCAAGAGCTCACCAGAGTTCCTCTGCATCTCCCTCTTTGACTTCTGCCAAGGATCAACCGCTGACTGCTCCAGGACGCCTGCAAAACTGCAACAAAATAGCAAGAAGACTACCAGCGACATTGTAGTGCCTAATCCTGCTGGCTTTCTCGACTGTTTCCTGATGGTGTATGCTCTGACGGCTGTCTACCTTCACCCTGCACTGGAAGCCAAGAAGACATCTCCAGTGGGTCGATGGAATCTTCCCCCCGATAACGCAGGCACCAAACTTCTGCTTCACCGGTCCTCTGTGTCCCCTGTCATCGTGACAAGTGTGGTCCATGGAACACAGGAGCTGGATCCAAGTGAACTAACAATCCAGTGGTCGTTCAGTCCAAATTTGGTGGAGGTAAGTCCTTGCGTCCCCACGCCAGACAGTAATCCTGTGTTATGTGTGAGCTGCAGCTGCTAGGGCTTCTGTGCACTTTTGCAAGGAATCCTTCATGCAAAGCACATCCCAGGTCCCCAGCACTCCTTCCTGCATTGCTCAACTTGCTGAGTTGACCCCCAACTTTGTGGGACCCTCTTTTGTAGTCTTGAGATGACTGCCATGCTCAGTTTTATTGAAACTGTGTTCAAGTACTTCTACGGGTGCTTTCTGCTTCTGCATGGGCTCTCTGTGTTGCTGGGTGCCTCCTCTGTCTCCTCTTCCAAGAGGCGACCTCCTTGTCCTTCCTGGGCCCAGGCAGCACCCTTTTTCGTTAACTACACCCTTTGGAGCTAGCAAGGCTTGTTTGCAGTCTTTCTGCGTGAAAACAACTCTGCATCCTCCAGCATGCCGGGAAACATCCTCTGTGCAAAGGAGAAGTTCCTGGCATCTTCCGTTGTTGCAGAATATTCAGCTTCTTCCACCCAGAGGCAGCCATTTTGCACCTTCATCTGGGGTTTAGTGGGCTCCTGCCCCCCCTGGACACTTTCTTGACTCTTGAACTTGGTCCTCTTCCTTTACAGGTCCTCAGGTCCAGAAATACGTCTTCAGTGCTTTGCAGTCAGTTGTGGTCTTTGCAGAATCTCCTATCACAACTTTAGTGTGTTTATGGGAAGTAGGGTAACTTTACTCCTACTTTTCAGGGTCTTGGGGTGGGGTATCTTGGACACCCTTAGTGTTTTCTTACACTCCCAGTGACCCTCTACACACTACACTAGGCCTGGGGTCCCCAAGTGGTTCGCATTCCACTCTCTTAGTCTATGGTTTGGGTTGCCCCTAGGCCCACTGCATCCTATTGTATTCTACAGTGTTTGCACTACTTTTCTAACTGTTCACTTACCTGAGTTGGGTTTATGTGTATATTTTGTGTATTTTACCTACCTCCTAAGGGGGTATATCCTCTGAGATATTTTTAGCACATTGCCACTAAAATAAAGTACCTTTTTTTTTAGTAACTCCGAGTACAGTGATTCTTATGATATAGTGCTATATGATATAAGTGGTATAGTCGGAGCTTTGCATGTCTCCTAGTTCAGCCTAAGCTGCTCTGCTATAGGTAACTCTATCAGCCTAAGCTGCTAGAACACTACTAATCTACTAATAAGGGATAACTGGACCTGGCACAAGGTGTACATGCCATCAGGTACCCACTATGAGCCAGGCCCGCCTCCTACAGAGTTGCATCTGTTTGTGTGTATGGTGTTGGGGGTGGGGGTGTTGCGTGTTGCGTGTTTGTGTCACTCTCTTTTTCCTCCCCCCCCCCTGTTTGCTAGGCGGCATTACTCACCATGGTCGTTGTCACCGGCGTTGGTATTACTGGTGTAGGGGGAGGTAGACCAGCATGGGGAAGATCTGCAGTTCGGGCCTCATGGCATCGTGGTTCTTCCTTGAGTCTCCATAGGTGGGTCCTTTACCTTCTGTGTAATGTTTCCGCTGTGGTTTTGTTGTCATTGGTACCGCCCCGGAAAATGTGGAGGACAGGCCAGTTGTAATACTGTGGGCGGTACATTGTCTTCTGCCTGGCTATTGGTGGTTACCGCTGCGGTGCTTGTTGCTACCACCGTGGCGGGCGGTGTGTTAAAGTGGCTGTCTGTGTTGGCGGTTTCCGTCATGGTCATAATTCAATTTTTTGTACCGCTGACTTGTTGGCGGTATTACTGCCACTTCATCACCAACCGCCAGGGTTGAAATGAGGGCCTAAATCTTAACACCTTTTGTTACTACACGTAGGGATCCTTGCAGGATTGTCCCGTGGACTAACTGTTTCAGGGTAATTTTGTAGGATTTTAATCTTAGTGAACCATTCTCCCTTTGTTTTAGAGATTACTGGATCAAGTATGTAGGTTTTTGTAGGACTGTTGACTAACTATGCTGCATTTGTTTTCCTTTTTATATGTAGTGCTTGCTTTTTACTTAACTAATAAACTATACTTAACATTTAAGCAGGCAGAATTGTAAGCAGTGCTGATATTTTGACAGCGAATGATTGTGCTTGGCACCAGCACTTATTTCTAAACAGAAACTCCTTTTTTATGACAGTGCACCACATGGTGGCACTGTCTACTTTGTCTTTGAACAGAGCAAGAATGCAGACTGTATTACAATTCAATATATTTTGAAAAAATTTAATAAAAACAGCAAGTCTATTCCATTATTATAGGATGAGGTGAGCTATAATATCCCAGAATGTCCCTCTCATATGGGTATGATGGTTAACTGGTAAGTCTAACATTGGCAATCATGCTGCAATGGCATGGCAGTGGGTGGTGCCAGCCTCACTGTCTTCCTGAAAATTATCTTGGGCCCTGGCACTTCTTTTATGTTCTAATAAATAAAACATTGATTGTAAAGCTACAGAATTAAATCATGGAAACAAACAGGTTAATCACAAGTGAGGCCTGAGACTTGACTGGTAAAACAATCAGTGCAATTGTCAAACAAGTGTGTAGTTCTGGAGTGGACACAACATCCTGAATGCTACAGGTGATAGTATGTATTGGAACCAGAAATTGACTTCTCCAATGATTTAGAAGTAAATGAATATGACAGCAATTCAACTGTCAGAGCCTGCACCCACTGTCAGAAAGTGTTGCCTGGTGCAGCTTAAAGTGCTTCTTGACAAGGGCATGCATTGACTCAATACAAAAAACAAGATAATACTGTTTTATTTTAGTTGGAAGTAAACAACATTTACAATCTGAGCTAATGTGTGAGATTCTCAAATTGTGAGGATGTAAAATGTTTTTTTTCCTGTTTATTCATAGGCCTTCTTAATATGCGTTTGCCAACTCTCAACAACTATTGTATGAGTGTGTGAATTTGGCACAAGTTTCACGCAGTGTGAAGGTCACAGTATTTTCGTATTGTTTAAAAGACTTTATTTAAATATCAAGATAAACAGATAGAATGTAGCAATACAAGAATATACAGAATCTTATAAATATTGCAATGATATGACCATAACAGAGAGAAAATATTAACTTGTAATAAATAGGAATTAACAGCGAGGCACAAGGTGGCTGTAAGTTCTCAGATAATGTACAACTCATAGGTGTCACATAATTCACAGTTTTCTTGAGGAAGGAAGACAAAGCTAACCATAACAATTGAGCTTTAAATGAAGTAGAGCACTGAGACACCTAAATTGTATCCAGTTTATGATGAGAGCAAACACAATCCCATCACAACTTTTATGACAATTTAGAGGTACATTTCCAACGAAAAGCTATTTGTGGAAAGGCAACTAGTAAGAGAATATCAAGTAATTTACCATCGGGGAAGGTAGGAAAAAACTCATTAGAGTACCTAAAAAGAGATGGAGAATATTAAAGGAGTGTGGAATATTAAATATTTATTTGACTTGTGACCATACTGTATGTAATATGGAAAGTGTATGCAGACAGCAAAATAACATGTATAAAATCACTTTTGGGAAACTCACAATGAGGAACAGTGTGTCAGGGTAAAATAAAGTCTGTGGTAAACAAAATGTGATTTGTGTAATATCAGCTGATCTAGACATTTTTATAGAATCATTACCATATCTTATTCCAAAAATTAATGTGCTAGTTCACCCAAGGTCTTTTTCCTTCATTTGTGGATTGTTTTAAGGAGGGATTGAGGAGGTAATACATTTATAAATAATAGATGCCTTAGGGTAAGACGTGAGAAATTTGATTAGGTCAGAAATATGTGATTTAGAGAGAGGAGTGCCCTGTAAGAAGAAATACAAAATTTTAGACAGAGTTTATAAGCAAAGAGAAAGAAGTATGAAAGGATTAGGAACAATGGAATGTCCTTGAAATTGAGGAAAGGAGATAGGAACGTCTTTTTCAAATATTTGTGCTATCCACATATTACCTTTATTCTTCCATGAACACCAAAGATTCGGTCTGTTATGAAATTTAAAAAGCTTGTTATACCATATGGACATGTTAAGAAAAATAGAGGAGTTCCATGAAGTGGAAATTAAAGTGGATTATATCAAGGAACCTAGTATGTTTAAGAAGAGGCGAGTTAGTAATAGAAACTTTAGAAGTGAAAATAATATCCTCTTTCTGGGAAAAGTGGAAAAGGGAACAGGGAGGGTTGTCTCAATTTCAAGCCTTAAAGGAAAGAAAGTTAAGGTAGAACTGGAAATGCACAAAAAAAAACTTGACATAATCCAAGTGCTTTATGGTATCTATAAAGTCTGGAAAGTTGATACCCCCCTCAAGTTTTTATTTTTGACGGAGAGATAGAAAGAACCCATGTTTTCTTATTGTTCCATAGAAATTTAGAATGTAAAGGTAACTTTAGAAATATGTACTGTCAACAAAGAAATGGTATAAAGTAGAAGAGGACATATCATTATTTTAATGGAACTAAAGCAATTCCACCAAGACAAATATAGGGGATTTCAGGAAGAAAGTAGATACTCAATTTTAGTAAAGAGTTCTTTAAATTTAGTTATAACAGAGTCTTACACTGAGTTTGTAAATCAAACCCCTAGGTATTTCATTTGTAGAGGATGGCTCCCATTGAAAACGAGCCTCTAAAAAGGTATGTTTAAAGGTATATTTATTTAAATGAAACATTTCTGTCTTATCCATGTTGGATTCAAAATTTCAAACCAATCCATCTCCCTTTATCATCATTTTCTTGTGATACTACAACAAGATTTAAAGTCTTCCTACACAAAATGATAACACCATTCTTCTTATTAGAGGTAGGAGACACAGAGTCTACCCAACCATTTTTGAGTTTTAAAGCCTAAGATTCAGTAAGGTGAGTGTCTTGAAGTAAGACTAAATCTAGAGCAGATTTTGTCAAATGAGATAACTCTTGCTGTCTTTTGACAGGACTAATAAATAATTGTATATTCCATGAGATTACTCAGAATATTATAACACTAACAAAATATATAAACAATGATGAATAACTTATAATTGACATAGGTGTAGCAATGATACAAAGCAGCATACAGGAAGAGAAAAACATGAAAGAGGTGCAGGGTGTTACAGAAGGAGTACAAAAAAAAAGGGAAATAAATTGGGGAAGAAAAAAAGAGGGAGAAGAAATAGCAAAACAAGACAGCACATGTCAAGAATTGATGTCTGAAAGCACATACCTGAATACTAGATTAGAAGTTGATTGAGATGGTGACAACACAGATGGTGATGGCACATCTGAAAAAAGCCACACATCACACCACAGTTAAATTGAACACAAGAAGAGAGGAATGAACAAGGCAGACAAATATTGTGGATCTGTAAGGAAAAAGAAATGCAAAATTAACATAGACAGCATAGCACCAGGAGATACAACTTAACAAAATATTACAAGGTGAAGAAGCATTAACATATTTCAGAAGAAATTAGATGAATCAGTTGTTTTCTTATTGTCCACCAAATGAGAGTTGATGAATTTCTTGAGTTCAGCTGGATCTTCATATGAGGTGGTTTTATTTTGATAAGTGACCTTAAAAAGGCACAGATGAAAGAGGCCATATTTAGCACTAATACTACGTAATGCACGTGACGGTTGAAAAAGTCTGTTGTTCTGCTGGTAGTGGCATCAGAAACATCTTGTGAAATGTAAATGTTTCTACTAGACCATATAATTTGTCTTTTTGAATTAGCCACATGAAGAAATTTCAAAAGATCAGTAAACTCCAAAAAGAAGATAATAACTCAGAGTGACTTATTAGATGTTGTAGAAGTCGAGAGACAAAAGCCTAGTCTATGTGCTTGTTGAATATTATGATTTGTGGAAGAAGGGCGATCTAATAATTGTGGTAGAAAAGATAGAAAAAAGGAGACAGGATTACCATCCTCCATACTTTCTGGAAGACCATAAATACGTAGATTAGTTTGCCTGTTCCTTTTTTCTAAGTCTTCAGATTGTATCTTTAACTGAATAGACTTCCATTCCAGAAAGATAGTTTGGCTGGTTTCACTTTCTACATCAGTAACTTGTTGTTCCACAGTAGACAGACAAGTCTCGATTATTGATAACTTATCATCAAGATTTTGAATGTGCAAGTTAGTTTCTACAACAAATGGATGCAGGGCTCGAATTTCTTCCAAAGAATTCTCTACTGAAACAGGGGATGGTGATTTACTTGGTGAAGGGGATCCTGTTTAAGCCTCCTATTCATGGAAGAGGGTGAATGAATGGTTATCCTTGAAAAGTATTTGAGTGATAGGGCATGCTGTGAGAAAAGTAAAAATTATATCGATAAGTCCCAGTAAAGCATTTACTTTCCCATATGATAAGCTGAGACAACCTTGGCACATAAATGTGAGGTCCTTTCAACATAAAGCACTTCTGAAGGGGGCAAACTTAAAAGTGAGAAAGCGGGCTAGAACCTTCATCGCTCCAGATGCTACCAACTTGATAAAGGAACCGGAAAACCTGTATTCACAGGTCCCTATACATCAGGAGATCGCCCATGCACCATCAAATGGCAACTTGAAGCCTTACATGTCTTTAACCAGCTTTGCCATCAGTCAGATCGTGGCCACCATCTTGTTTATTGATGCTTGCTGCTGGCATGAAATCTCAGCTTCTGGAAATGCTTTGAAGGTCACAGATGGTGCCCTCCTTGCATAAGCCAGTCTACACCTGTTCAGTGACCCCTTCTTCCCTGCTCTGGAGGGAAACTAGAGAAAGGAAAGGGGAGTGACCACTCCCCTGTTCATCACCACCCCAGGGGTGGTTCCCAGAGCTCATCCTGGGTGTCCCATACTTCAGCCAACTTGCTTTTGGTGTCTAGTGTATATATTGTGTATAATACTTACCTCCAGAAGGAGTACTGTCTCTAAGATATTTTTGGTACTGTGTCACCCAAATAAATACCTTTATTTTTGATAACACTGAGTATTGTCTTTACTTGTGTATGAGTACTGTGTAATTATAAGTGGTATTGCATGACCTTTGCATGTCTCCTAGTTCAGCCTAAGCTGCTCTTCTATAGCTACCTCTATCAGCCTAAGCTGCTAGAACACTACTACTTCACTAATAAGGGATAACTGGACCTGGTATAAGGTGTAAGTACCCAAGGTACCCACTACAAACCAGGCCAGCCTCCTACAATGAGGGTGGCCCTAATGTTAGCCTATGAAAGGAGCAGGCCTCACAGTAGTGTAAAAACGAATTTAGGTGTTTTACACTACCAGGACATATAAACTGAACAAGTACATGTCCTGCCTTTTATCTACATAGCACCCTGTCCTATGAGTTACTTAGGGCCTACCTTAGGGGTCACTAATATGTAGAAAAAGGGGAGTTTAAGGCTTGGCAAGTACTTTTAAATGGCAAGTCGAAGTGGCAGTGAATCTGCACACACAGGCCTTGTAATGGCAGGCCTGAGGCATGGTTAAGAGGCTACTTATGTGGGCGGCACACTCAGTGCTGTAGTCCCACTAGTAGCATTTGATCTACAGGCCCTGGGCACATGTAGTGCAGTTTACTGGGGTCCTACAAGTAGATTAAATAAACCAATTGGGTATAAACCAATGTCACCATGTTTTAAGGGAGAGATCATATGCACTTTACACTGTTTAGCAGTGGAACAGTGCGCAGAGTCCTAAAACCAGCAAAAACTGTGTTCAAAAAGTGGAAGGAGGCAGGTAAAAAGTTAGGGGGGACCACCGTAAGGTTGCCAAGTCTAGCAAGAGTTGATTGAGACCCGCATGAAGTAGTCAACAATGTGACACGAAGAGAGGAAAGATGAAAAAACAATGGTCAAATAGAGAAGAGGGTGATGGTAGATATAAGGAATAATCATAGCAGCAAGAAGGCCTCTAGAGGCAGCAGGATATCTGAAGTTAGTTAAGGTGAGAAAAGATGTCAGTGTTTTGAGAAGTATATCTGTTCTAGGTCAGCTTTACTGCTCATGGTGTCTTTTTTCACAGTTTTGCTTTTTTTTCACATAATCTATGTATGTTTAATATTTTATTGTATCTAGATTATTTTTTAAAAGCTTCATACCTTCCCTTCTCCCAGTTATGTTCTGTAATACTTCAGGAAGGACTTTTTCAGAATGCCCCTGCAGAATTTATGAGTTTTTAGCAAATTTATGTGAAAGTTGTGCTGTTAAATTCACTATTTGACCCAAATAGTGGAGGTTTTTTTCACAGAGACATCCGTCAACGTTCCTGAAGAAGACAGACTGGCACTCCTCGCTGTAATCTGACATTGAACATTGACCAGCATACAGGTGTGGTGTAAGTGGTGGAAGTTGGCGGCTCTATTATGCGAAGTGGATGGTGCTAGTGGTTGAAGTGTGCAGTGGCTGTGGTGGAAGTGGCAATGGCCTAAAGTAAAATGTTGGCTCCTGCATTTATTTATTTATTTTTTGTTTTCTAAATTAAGCACTGGACGATCTGCTTCGAGAGCAAGGAAGTTTTACTTTACATCTGCGAATACATTTAAATTGGAAAAGCTCACCCATTTTCATTACTAGGTTGCAAAGTTTTCTGGTTCGCTCGAATGTATGACGTAAGTAAATACTAATCCCACCCATAAATTATAACACATTTTTATTCAGGAAGAGCACAGGAGCAGAAAGATTCTTCAAATTTTTGAAAATAATGCCACGGAAAGAAAGGAGGATTAAACTCTACGTTTTAGGATTATGAATGAATGCGCATTTTCTGAGGATGATGGAACACGCTTAGCTCGGGAAATTCACGACTTCATTATGAACAGCTGGATGGTGGTCTTCAGGGAATGGCTGCACCAGGCTTACAGTTCTACAGTTCTAAACTACTTTACAGTCCAAACAGCTAATACAATAGAGTTTGAAAGGCAGTCCATGAAACGGTAGGATGTATTGTTGAAATATAATCCTTGAGTGTGGACTATCAAGTATATTTGCATTTTAAGCACAAGCAAACTTTTTATTAATGAAAAAGTTGTGCTTCCTTGGCCGGGGTTGCGTTAAAAAACACATTTCCTAAGGCAGGCGCTCTCATTATGAAGCCGGGCTAAGACATTTTCATAGATATAAACCTGCAGTGAAATTAAACTTAGCTGAAACCGAGAAGCCGAGAAACCTAAAAGAACGCTATGGAACTCATGCATATTCCCCACAAGTCCCAATTTGGGTGCAAGTAAAAGTTGTAATACCATAAAACGCAGGATCTCTCTGCATGATTTCCTGTAGATAAAGCCTGGTGCAAATCAAGTAGACACACCACACCAGCTGAGCTTGCTCGCTTCAGAATGTGAGTTTGACGTTCTTTTTACTTTACTAAACAAGTGCGTTGAGCATCAAAAGTTGCTGTTCACACACGCAACTGTGAAGAATGTAATAAGAAAAGAAAAAGGTTAAGAACAATAAACATTACCTCCTCAACCTTATTTCTTGCCTTTCGCTATTTCAGAGGCTTCTCCACTGCCCAGGACACTGTGTAGTACCCTGATGCCCTACATCATGCCCTGAATTCCACCCTTGATCACGTGTCTTTGTTTACTGTAGTGGTGAAGTCACCCACGTGATGTCTACTTCTCAAAGTCAGCTGTGCCTGTGGCATGTGTTTTGTAGCATGGTTCACTGTTCTCCTGGTTAATCTTAGGCTGTGAGCCCTTCCAAGTGTCTTTGCATGTGTGTGATCTCTATTCATCCAGTTGGCTGTCATGGATTGAGACAGCAACAAGTGGGGTAACGTCTCCAGGAGAAGGGTCATTACCTGGCCTCGTCATCTTGTGTCCACTGGTGGAGTGATGATTAGAAGGTCCACTTTGCCTGTATGTATCACAACATGTACTCTCCCGTACGCTGCCATTTCAAGAGGTACGCCATTGTAAGGTGCACACGTTTGCAATGTTGATGAAATCAGTGTACTGTTGTTTTACAGATGTGTTGGGCTACATGCACCAAAATGCATTGCTTTGATGTTGTTGTAACCTCACCTGGGCCCATCAGACATATTTTACATTGAGAGCAGGCACTGGAAATTGGTAACAGTGAATGTGAAAAAGCAGTCTGTCACCTCGCCCACCTGCTTGTTTGGCTGTCTACAATGAGGTGTTGGATCTTCTTCTTCGTGATGAGAGGGTCGGCTCATTTTTCAATCTGAAACATTTGAACCTCTTTCTGGAAGAAACCTTGCTTCAAGATGGTCACTCTGTAGCACATTATTTTGCTTGTTCACCTGGGCAACTGGCTGGCCTCCTTGAACTTGAGGGATGTTTATCTACACATTCCGACTGAGCTGTCCCTTCAGCAGTGTCTTTATTTTTGTGTGGGTGGCATCCCTGGCAGTTTAGGGTCCTTCCCTTTGGTCTGGCCACCTCCCCCAGGGAGCTCACCAAGGTAATGGCCCCTCTGGTGGTTTATCTTTATGGTCTTGGTGGTTTCTATTCATCCAGTTGGCTGTCATGGATTGAGACAGCAACAAGTGGGGTAACGTCTCCAGGAGAAGGGTCATTACCTGGCCTCGTCATCTTGTGTCCACTGGTGGAGTGATGATTAGAAGGTCCACTTTGCCTGTATGTATCACAACATGTACTCTCCCGTACGCTGCCATTTTAAGAGGTACGCCATTGTAAGGTGCACACGTTTGCAATGTTGATGAAATCAGTGTACTGTTGTTTTACAGATGTGTTGGGCTACATGCACCAAAATGCATTGCTTTGATGTTGTTGTAACCTCACCTGGGCCCATCAGACATATTTTACATTGAGTGCAGGCACTGGAAATTGGTAACAGTGAATGTGAAAAAGCAGTCTGTCACCTCGCCACCTGCTTGTTTGACTGTCTACAATGAGGTGTTGAATCTTCATCTTCATGATGAGAGGGTCGGCTCATTTTTCAATCTGAAACACTTGAACCTCTTTCTGGAAGAAGCCTTGCTTCAAGATGGTCACTCTGTAGCACATTATTCCACTTGTTCACCTGGGCAACTGGCTGGCCTCCTTGACCTTGAGGGATGTTTATCTACACATTCCGACTGAGCTGTCCCTTCAGCATTTTCTTTATTTTTGTGTGGGTGGCATCCACTGGCAGTTTAGGGTCCTTCCCTTTGGTCTGCCCACCTCCCCCAGGGAGCTCACCAAGGTAATGGCCCCTCTGGTGGTTTATCTTTATGGTCCTGGTGTGATGGTTCATCCCTACCTGGTAGATTAGCTCCTCCATCATCCTGTGCTGTCTGTGCTCTGCTCTTGGATTGTGCTGGTGTCCAAGACTCTGGAGGGATTTGGCCTGCTTGTCAATTGAGGGAAGCCACTTTGGACACCTACACAGGACCTGCAATTCATTGGGTCATTTCCAGTCAGCAGAGTGCTTGGTCAGTCTTCCTCCAGGCCAGGGTGGGGGTTATGAGAATTTCTCCTGGCTCTGGGCACGAAGGATATGGAGACCGCTCAAGGTAGGCTATGTCTTCAAGGTCACATGGTGTGTTGCCTTAGATGTTCCTCTGTTTTTTGTCTCCTGCTGCTTTCTGTTTCACCTTTTTCATTGTCCTTTATTTTTCTTTCAGATATCCTCTGTCTTTGTCGTCCCTTAGGCTCAGCTATACTTGGGACCTCTGGTTCGCCATCTGCTCCCACATTGGTTGCCATGTCTGCATCCCCTGGTTTTTCGTATGCCTGTGTCCCGAAGTGTCTGGCACTTATTGCAGTGACGGCTCTATCGCAACAATTTTGCCGGGGGCTTTCCTCTTGCCCTGCCTCCTCCCAGGGTGGTTACCACTGATGCCAGCAGACTAGGGTGGGGGGCTTCTATGGCCACCTTTTCCTTTCAGAGACCGTGGTCCAATCAGAAGGGTAGACTCTCTTTGAATTGGAGGGAATTGACTGCATTCTTTCTGACAATGCTGTATTTTTTCCCTTGCTGGCCATTCAGGTGATGCTGGTGAGGAGAGACCACACTATGGTCAAATCTTATGTTAACAGACAATCAAGGACAGGGTCACAGTCTCTGGCCTCTCCTGCATTTCCAGTGGGGAGTTGAGGGGTGTTTCAACATCTGTCCCTTTCTGCAACTTATATTCTGGGGGAGGGCGATGGACAATGTTCCAGTGGACATGCTTGGCAGGTTTTCTCCTTGAATTCTGTCTGGCTCCAGGTATTTTTAACCACCTATGCCACTGTTTCAGCATTTCTTATATTGACCTGTGTGATTCTGCAGCCACTTCCCTCCTTCCCCAGTTTTTCTCCAGGTTCCCAGAACCGGGTTGTTGGGGGGTGGATGCCATGTCCCATCCTTGGCATGGATGCTTCTGTCTGCCTTTCCTCTGTTCCTTCTTCAACCCTAACTGTTGGCCGTCCTCCAGAGGGACCTGCTGTCTCTCATTCTGGGGGTGCTCCTTTGGCCACAATTGTGTTGGTTTCCTCGGTTGAGACTGATGGTGGTGGCACTGACTGCAAGGAGCGCGGGCGGCACTGGGAATCTCCCAGGGATGCGCAGTGCCCTGTGTGACCCTGGGCACCGAGAGGGATGACCGCTGAGGAGGGCTCATGCCACACTGAGGTTAGACTGACCATTGTGACATTTCATGCCTGAGAGAGGAGTCAAATAGTGGGGTATTGGAGAGAAGGGTGAGAGGCTGAAGAAAGAGAGAAAAAAAGAGAAAGAGGGTGAGGGGGGAGGGAGAGGAGCCAGAGAGTGGGGTATTGGAGAGGAGGGTGACAGGCCAGGAAAGAGAGAGGGAGGTAGTGAGAGACAGAGGCAGAGGGAAACAGGAGCACTGAGGAGAGACTTGGAAACAGAGATGGGGTGTTTGGGGGTGCACACGTGCGGGAACGCTTGTGAGATTATGTGTATTTCTATAGCGCTTTCTACCCTTGAGGAGGCATCGAAGCGCCTGTGTTTTTTTAGTGTTGAACGTGGGCTGCGGTATTGTTGTGTTTATTGAAACATACCTCTTCGGTCTGCATTCTTTAGAGCTGAGGAAAGGCCCTCGTGGCCCCAAAAACTAACAGCAACTCCGTCCCCCATGGCTTTCTGCTCGGAGTGCCTTTTAAACCAAAGGCATTTGGGTAAAGTGCATTGTTTCCCCCCAAAAAATAGTAAGGAGGCTCTTTAACTGTTCTAACCCCAGCCCTGCAACAGAATGAGGAAATCCCATTTAAACAAAAAACATTTTTATCAGTGTCAGAGTGACCCTTGACCTGTTTTAAGGCCAGGTTTCACTATATACACGCTAGACAGCTCCCCCTGTCTGCCACTGTGCCCCTGACCACACCCTCGCTGCTGCTGCAAGTTCTAGGCCCTCCACCACCCGCAGGCACCCACCTGCACCTCATCCGTGGTGTCTAATGGTTGCCGTAAGTATTGTATGTGTGTCTTGTAATTTGTCTTCGTAGTATTTGTGCCGTTTTTCCACCTTTTGTGCCTTTTCTGTTTTTCTGACTCTGTCTTAGTGCATTTCCTGTTTTTCAACCTTTTTCACCGGTTTTCGACTCTCCCATTCCCGCCACTGCGTGCCCTGCGTCCTCGCCCCCTCGTGCCCCCATTTGCCACCGCTCCCTGCCTCCTGCCTCCCAGCTGCTCCTCCCTCCCACCTCCCCTTCTTAATGGCGGCTGCTGCGCGGTGCACAGAATGACCCCTGACCTGTTTTGAGGCCAGGTTTCACTCTATACATGCTACGCAGCTCCCCCTGTCTGCCACCATGACCCCGACTCCACCCTCGCTGCGAGTTTGAGCCCCTCCACCACCCGTAGGCACCCACCTGCGCCTCATCCCTGTTGTCTAGTGGTTGCCGTAAGTATTGTAGGTGTGTCCTGTAATTTGTCATCATGTAATTTGTGCAGTTTTTTCCACCTTTTGTGCCTTTTCTCTTTTTCTGACTCTGTCTTAGTGCCTTTCCTGTTTTAAGACTCTGTTTTAGTGCCTTTTCTGTCTTTTGATATTTTTCGCCAGGTTTTGACTCTCCCATTCCTGCCACTGCGTCCCCTGCAGCCCACCCCCCTCGTGCCCCCATTTGCCACCGCTCCCCACCTCCCGCCTCCCATCTGCTCCTCCCTCCCACCTCCCCTTCTTAATGGCGGCCACTGCACAGTGCACAGAATGACCCCTGACCTGTTTTAAGGCCAGGTTTCACTCTATAAACGCTGCGCAGCTCCCCCTGTCTGCCACCATGCCCCAACTCCACCCTCGCTGCTGCTGCGAGTTCTAGGCCCTCCACCACCCGCAGGCACCCACCTGCACCTCATTCCTGGTGTCTAGTGGTTGCTGTAAGTATTGTATGTGTGTCCTGTAATTAGTCTTCATGTTATTTGTGCCATTTGTCCACCTTTTGTGCTTTTTCTGTTTTATTGACTCTGTCTTAATCCCTTTCCTGTTTTTTGACTCTGTTTTAGTGCCTTTTCTGTCTTTTGATATTTTTCACCGGTTTTCGACTCTCCCATTCCTGCCACTGCATCCCCTGCAGCCTGCCGCCCTTGTGCCCCCATTTGCCACCGCTCCCCGCCTCCCAGCTGCTCCTCCCTCCCACCTCCCCTTCTTAATGGTGCCCGTTACGCAGTGCACAGAGTGACCCCATACCTGTTTTAAGGCCAGGTTTCACTCTATACTCGCTGTGCCGCTCCCCCTGTCTGGCACCGTGCCCCCGATCTCGCCCTTGCTGCTGTTGCGAGTTTGATGCCTTCCACCACCCGCAGGCACCCACCTGCGCCTCATCCCTGGTATCTAGTGGTTGCTGTAAGTACTGTGTGTGTGTCCTGTAATTTGTCTTTTTGTTATTTGTGCTGTTTTTCCACTTTTTGTGCCTTTTCAGTTTTTCTGACTCTATCTTAGTGCCTTTTCTGTTTTTCGACTCTGTTTTCGAGCCTTTTCTGTATTTTGACCTTTTTCGCCTGTTTTCGATTTTCCCATTCCTGCTGCTGCTTCCACTGCGGCCCGCCCCTCTCGCGCCCCCATTTGCCACCGATCACCGCTTCCCAGCTGCTTCTCCCTCCCACCTCCCCTTCTTAATGCCGGCCACTGCGCGGTGCACAGAGTGACCCCTGACCTGTTTTAGGGTCAGTTTTCACTTTATACACGCTGCACAGCTCCCCCTGTCTGCCACCGTGCCCCTGTGCCTCATCCCTGGTGTCTAGTGGTTGTCGTAAATATTGTAGGTGTGTCCTGTTATTTGTCATCATGTTATTTGTGCATTTTTTTCCACCTTTTGTGCCTTTTCTCTTTTTCTGACTCTGTCTTAGTGCCTTTCTTGTTTTTCAACCCTGTTTTAGTGCCTTTTCTGTTTTTGACCTTTTTAGCTGGTTTTTGACTCTCCCGTTCCCGCCGCTGTGTCCCCTGTGGCCCCGCCCCCTCACACCCCCATTGGCTATTGCTCCCCACCTCCCACCTCCCAGCTGCTCCTCCCTCCAACCTTCCTTCTTAATGGCTGCTGCGCGCAGCGGGCGCGCCGCTGACGCACCAGAGGCAAGCCCATCAGCGCCCGTCTGCACCAGGACCGCGCCTAGCGCCAGTCCCCCTGTCCCAGGCACCCCCCACACCGCCAGACGCTGCTACACCACCAAAGAACTCCACTCACTCCACCCTGGCCACTCACCGCCTACGTCCAGACCTCCCCTAGGTACACCCATAAACCCTTCTCATGCCGGACGTGCAACTTCACCTGCGCTCAAGCCACCAAGCACCACAACAATGCCACCCATAACAACCACCTAAGCTGCATCCTCCTCAACACCCACTCCATCCACAAGCATGCCATCGAACTCTTGGAGTTTCTCACATCTTCTTCCCCAGACATCGCCTTCCTCACCGAAACCTGGATGAACCCTTCCTCGGAACCCAACATCGCCATAGCCATCCCCGATGGATACAAAATCATCTGTAGAGACCACACCAACAAACCAGGAAGAGGAATCACCATCGTCCAAAGGAGCACCATCAGGAACTCAACCAACACCCACGATGCCCTAGACACCACAGAAAACACCTACACTTCCATATCTACGTCAACGCCAACGCCACCCTGAGAGGAACCCTCGCCTACAGACCCCTGCCCCCCTCCCACAATTCTGCGACGCCATCTCCGACGCAATCAACACCCATGTCCTTGCCCCCATGGACTACACACTCATCCGCGACCTGAATTTTCACCTGTAGAACACCGGCGACAACAACTCCTCAGCCCTGCTCAACAACCTCGCCAACCTCTTCCTCAAGCAACTCGTTACAACGCCCACCCACTCAGCTGACCACACACTCAATGCCATCTTCTCAACCAGCAGCCACATCACCTTCACCCATATCATGAACTCCACTGGACCGACCACCGCTATGTCCATTTCTCCTTCCAGAAACCCACCACTCACCACCAGCATCGGACCCCTCCCTGCAAATGGAACAAGATCTCCAAGGACCAACTGATCTCTACCCTCGCCCACGCTCTGCCACCCAATACCAGGGACCCCAACACCGCCGCCCTCAACCTCAAACAATGGCTTGACAACTGCGCCAACACCCTCGCTCCACTTAGGAAAACTACCAACACCTACACCAGCAAGAATGCTCCCTCGTTCACCGCCGACCTTCAGACCTCCAAGCGGGATTGCCAGAAAGCCGAGAAGATCTGGTGCCAAGAACAAACAGAGAGCAACCACGCAGCCCTCAAGACTGCCATCCACAAACATCACCAGCTCATCCGGACCACCAAAAGATCATTCTACAAAGAACAAATTGACAACAACGCACACAATAGCAAGGAGCTTTTCAGCATCATCAAGGAACTCACCAAGTCCTGTTCAGCCGACCCCCCACACTCACAAGACCTCTGCGACTCCCTCACCCCTTTTTTCTCCAGAAGATCACGAACATCCATGGCAGTTTCACACCCCCGACCCCCACCACCACCACTGCCAACGCCGACCCCAATGCACCCATCCACACCAACATGCTGAGTGCCTTGACCCACACCAACGACGAGGAAATCACCAAGACCATGAGTGCCATCCACTCCGGTTCACCCGCTGATCCCTGCCCTCACCATGTCTTCAATAAAGCCAGCCAAATCATCGCTCCCCAGCTCTGTACCATCATCAACAGCTCCTTTGAGACCGCCATCTTCCCGGGGAGTTGGAAACACGCCGAAGTCAATGCCCTGCTCAAAAAACCCAAGGTCGACCCCGAAGACCTCAAAAACTACTGACCCATCTCCCTACTCCCCTTCCCAGCGAAGGTCATCAAGAAGATAGTCAACAGCCAACTATCTCGCTTCCTAGAGGACAACAGCCTACTCGACATGTCCCAGTCCGGCTTCCGAAAGAACCACAGCACCGAGATCGCTCTCATCATTGCTACCTATGACATCAGGAGCAAAAGGTGAAACCGTTGCCCTCAACCTCCTTGACCTTTCTGCAGCCTTCGACACCACACACTTTGCACATGCCTCCACGATGCTGGAATCCACCTCAAGGCCCTGGATTGGCTCACATCCTTCCTCTCTGGCAGAACCCAAAGATTCTGCCTCTCCCCGTTCCTGTCAAAAGCGACCAAGACCATCTTCGGAGTTCCCCAGGGATCCTCTCTCAGCCCACCCTCTTCAATGTCTACATGGTGCCGCTCGCCAGCATTTTCCGATCCTATGGCCTCAACATCATCTCCTATGCAGATGACAGGCAGCTGATCCTCTCACTCGCGAAGGACCCCGCAACCGCCAAGACCAACCTCCACACAGGCCTTCATGCCATCGCCAACTGGATGGAGGCAAGCCGCCTCAAACTAAACTCGGAGAAGACCAAGATCATCATCTTCAGCTCCAACAAATCGGCATGGGATGACTCCTGGTGGCCTGCCACTCTAGGAGCTGCCCCAATGCCCACCACCCACGCATGCAACCTCGGCTTCATACTGGACTCATCGCTCACTATGGCCCAACAAGTCAACGCCATCTCATCTTCATGTTTTAACACCCTCCACATGCTTTGCAAGACCTTCCGATGGATCCCCATTGAAACCGGAAGAACGGTCACCCACGCCCTCGTCAGCAGTAGACTGGACTACGGCAATACACTCTACACAGGAACAACGGCCAAACACCAGAGAAAACTTCAGCGCATTCAGAACGCCTCAGCGCGACTCATCCTTAACCTCCCTCGCCACAAACACATCTCAGCCCACCTCAGAGACATCCACTGGCTCCCTGTCAACAAAAGGATCATCTTCAAACTCCTGATCCAGGCTCACAAGGCTCTCTATGACGCCGAACCTGCCGACCTCAACGAGCGCCTCAACTTCCACATCCAGACACACCAGCTCTTCTCTGCCAACCTCGCCCTCGCCACTGTCCCTGCATCCACCGTACCACAGCCGGCGGCAAATCCTTCTCCCACCTTGCCGCCAAAACCTGGAACTCCCTCCCCGTCAACCTACATCTGACCCAGGACCTCCTGACCTTCAGGAAGCATCTCAAGACCTGGGTGAGTAGCACACTTAACAAATAACTGATTGATTGATTGATTGGATCCTGCCACTTTCCTGCCTCCTCGGACCTTCAGTTCCTTCAGGATGATTTCCAAAAAAGGACTTGGCTGTTTCTCCATTGAGGGTCCAATGGACGGCTATTCGGGTGCTTTGCTCTCTTTTTGATGTGCCTGAGCTCCTTCCTTGGGGTTCCTGTCTTCTTGAGGGTTTTTCTTTGCTGAAGCCTCAAGTTCCTATCCAGTTCTTGCCTCTGGTTCTTCGGGCCCTTCAGCTTCCTTTCTTTGAACCTCTGAACAGTGTGAGTTTGAAGTTCCTTTCGTTGTATTTTTTTTTGTGTGGCTATCACTTCTACGCAGAGGTTGGGTAGGTGGGATTTTTGTCAATCCGGCCTCCCTATTTGCAAGTTTTTTCTGACTGGCTGGTCCTTCACTTGGATCCTGGTTTTCTCCCCAAAGTGGTTTCCTCCTATCACCGACACCAGGAAATTACTCTCCCTTAATTTTTTGGGGAGCCTGATACTCCTGAGGCAGTCACCTCACACACCTTGGATCTGTTGCGGGTAGTGTCAATCTCTCTCACACACCTGGGATCTTTGCTATTTTGAGGGCCTCTTTGTCATCTTTGGTGTGTTTCATCATGACCCTGAAAACTTCTACACCCACTTTTGAGTCAATACATTTGCTCATTGATTTCCCTGACTTGTGATTCTCTGCATGACTGTTTGCCTGGTGGTGTTCAGGTGCGGTATACTAAGGGTGTGGCACCTCCCTTCCTTCCCTTTGTCCCTTTAGGACACTTGTCATGCAGCCACTTGGGCTTCCCCCAAACCTTTGTCTCCCATTACAGGTTGGCTGTTAAGGAGTTGTTGTGCTTTGAGTCTTAAGTTTTGGATGCTGCTCCTCAGTGTTTGACTTGATCTCCTGTATGATGCCTTCTGGTTTTGCAGTAAATGTATTCCTGGAGCATCCAGAGTTTGTGGCATTTGTTTTTGGGGAGAACCTGGTTGGTCTGAGTTTGCTTTGGTACATCCTCATGTCAGTAAATATTGTGATGAGAAGTAGTGTTGAGGAGGTAATGAATTCATTACTCTGAAGACCCTGTTCCTCTTACCAGTACTTATGTTGTTCCCCCGTTTCTTCTCAGATCACAACCTGTCCCCCTTGGCTCTTGGGATTGGGGATCTATAGAATGTTTCCTGGACTCCGTACTCTTTTATCTCTAGATTTGGTGAAGGGTGATTGAATATTAGGAGAGGGAAGAGTCTTTGAATAAAAACATTATTTGATTGGTTCTGGCATGTGGGCCTGGGTAGAGTTGGAACACCTCATGTCAGTAAGTATTGGGGCAAAAAGCACGGTATTCAGAGTAATGGGAATTACCAGTAAGCAGCAGGACTTGCAAGTCATTACTGTTTACTGCTATCAGTAAAATAATAGCCTCAAAACTTGCTTGTGAAGAGGGTAGATTTTAGTTCAGTTTGACCTAACTACTAAACTTGCAAGGTATAAAAGAAATCAAGTCCAGGTAATTTTGTTTTCTGCAGACATTAATAATTGCTGCTGGTTTGCATTAAGAAGCCTATTTATCTCAAATACAGTCCTGAAGGCGTGAGCCAAGTTGTGCGTTACTGTACAGATTTGAGTTGAGCAATTTCTTTGCACATGGGCCTGTTGACTGTTGATCTGGTCTGCGGTCGCGGATGCTGCAGGGGGATTGGCTTTTGTGTAATTAGACTTTCTTTGCTGCTGCTTCAGGAGAGAGGGCATTAACTGCATTCCTATCAGAACAAAATGTTTCAGTGTTTTTCCCTCATGTCCCAGCATTTTGTAAAAAAAAAAACCTTCCTGTTCACTTTGTTAGCTCTTCAGGTTTTGCGGAAAAGGAAAAAAATTGTGCATGCTTCATTATTATCCAGTTGTTCATATTTGAGTAGTATTTATGGGTGTAGCCCTTATCTTGTTGTAGAATGGTCAGTTAACCAAAAAGTGGGTCATATCTTCAGTGTATTCACAGAGGCAGGTGAAATAGGTGAAGGTGCTCTGGAGTATTTAAATTTCTTTTACATTGGTAATTTAGTTAACTATTTGCTGACAATCATAATCATCAGCTCTTTTGACATTTTCTTTAGGTAGGACATTCTAGGGTTAGAATTAATCCTACCCTCTTGGCTTCTTTCTCCCAGATGGTGCAAATGTGACTTTTGAAAGTGATTGACATGCTCTATCCATAACTTTAGCTACTACCTCTTCTCCTACCACTGGAACAATTTAACATCTAGTCTAGCTGGAATAGTAGCTAACGTCTGATACCAGAGCAATGGTGGGAATGCGTGCTGGTAGCATCAGCAATGATCTTTAGAAATTTACTTTTTATCACTCTATTTTTGATGTCATTTTGTGCAGTCCCTAGACACCATGCCCAATTTATCTTTGAAACAATCTGGATGATTGACCATAGATGCAGGTTTTGGATTTCTATCCCCTGGTGCAAGGACTTAGTTTAGAACACAATCATGAATAAGAAATACAGTTGGATTACTACCTGTTCAAACCCCACTAAGCCATACTATGGGGTGGTGTTTTCTGGCCATGACCTAGATAACTTCAGGGTCACAGTGGAACTCCAAAGCCTTTTTCATTAATGAATCATGCACTCCATAATCAATAGAAATAGAATGTGCATTTTAAAAATTATTTATTTGAAAACTACATATCTAGTGCACACAATATTGAATTGTGGCATTGCAGAAGATACAAATTAAAGCAGTGAAGCATTTCATTAACACTGAACACAACAGAAAAAGTTGTAACATGGTCATTGAATTTTGTAGCCCTAACACCCTCACTCACTGTTCTACCCCCAAGCCTATGTAATACTTAGCATAATGAAACATAATCCTATTCTTTAACTTTCTGTGCTAGTGGGGTACCTGATTTGGAGCAACAAGTATGTTGTCTGTCTGGAATAGCTTGTATGATATTCCAAGCACAAGGGCAAATAAATGGCATTCGTTTGAGAAGAAACAGTCCTGGCATCAGTCAGTGAAGTCTAAATTGTCCGCAGGGCTGTGGATGAGTCTACCTTGAGCCGCATTCAGTTAAGGTGAAATTTGATGCCATGCTACCCATCTTGATCATTACCCATGTGAAGTTCCTCTCATAACTGTTGTCTGAAACCTGTTTTTTTAAATAAGATTTGACCACTGATTGATTCTATCTTATATTTTCAAATTTAAAAAGGCCTTGGAAACACTAAGGGGCATATTTATACTCTGTTGGCGCCGGAATTGCGTCGTTTTTTTTTACGCAAATCCGACGCAAAGCTAACTCCATATTTATACTTTGGCGTTAGACCCGTCTAGCGCCAAAGATCTTGGAGTTCGCGTCATTTTTTAGCGTGGACACCTACCTTGCGTTACTGATATGCAAGGTAGGCGTTCCCATCTAAAAAATGACTCCAAGGCATGTGCGCCTTATTTAAACTCCCGTGCAAAAATGACGCAAGGGAGTGGGCCGGTCAAAAATAATGACGTCCAGCTGCTTTTGCGTAATTTTTTTATGCCTGGTCAGGGCAGGCGTTAAGGGACCTGTGGGCTCGGAAGGAGCCCAGAGGTGCCCTCCCATGCCCCCAGGGACACCCCCTGCCACCCTTGCCCACCCCAGGAGGACGCCCAAGGATGGAGGGACCCATCCCAGGGAACTTAAGGTAAATTCAGGTAAGTATTTTTATTTGTGTTTTTTTGTGGCATGGGGGGCCTGATTTGTGCCCCCCTACATGCCACTATGCCCAATGACCATGCCCAGGACTGGGCATGGCCATTGGGCAAGGGGGCATGACTCCTGTCTGTGCTAAGACAGGAGTCATTTTAATGGGGGTTGGGAGTCAAAAAAAATGGCGCAAATCGGGTTGGGGCCAATATTTTGCCTCAGACCTGACTTGCCCCATTTTTTTACGCCCAAGCTCCATTTTCCCCTACGCCGGCGCTGCCTGGTGTGGGTCATTTTTTTTGACGCACACCAGTCAGCTGCGCCGGCTAATGTCATTCCATAAATAAGACGCCCACATGGCGCTTTGGAATGGCATTAGCCGGCGTTAACATTTTTGACGCACAACTGCGTTGGCGCAGTTGTGCGTCAAAAAGTATAAATATGGCCCTAAGGAACTTACAAGACTTAACCAACGTGGTGCAAAATACATCATCTTGCTACACAATAAACATTGTTGAAAATATGCTAGCCTACACAATGAACAGCCATGATGATATAAGCATTCCCTATGTGTGTTTCAAGAACAACACACTTTCTACTAAAAAGAAATTGAAGAATCGGAAATAAAAATGCGAAGGTCTGAACCCATTCTCTAAAGGAAAGAGAAGAATCTAAAAAAGTATTTCTGTGCATGTCACAATTTTGAAAAAGAAATTGAAAAATATGTGAACAGAAGTGATGAAAATAGAAGAGTCAGATAAGACAGATGATGGAAGTAATAGAATCTAAAAGGGAACAGTCATAAAGTTTATAACATCTCCTAAATTACTACTAAACAAAACAGTAAACCTAGGACATCCAAATGTTCTTGCAACTGCTTGTTGAACATTTCTAAACAAAGCAATCTTGGAAACATTTAACAATTATAAACTTGTAAAGCTTTATTATCACCACTTCATGACACATTTGCAGACGAATATGCTAGCATCATACATTTAATGGAATCAGAGTTTTCAATTGGTGCAAGTTCAAAAAGACACACTTTCATACAGAAAAAAGGTCCCTGCATTGAAAAACACAGACATTATGACCCTTTTGCCTGAACAACACGATCAATGTAGTGGGAAGAGCAGTTGCCGTGGATGCGTGACATTCTACAGATTTTTGTACAGCTGTTTGAATATGTGCATTCGCTCCTGATGTTGCTTTTTGAATAGCCAAGCCCAGGTATGTAAAGGTTTTGACTTGTACAAGTATTCTGTTGTTAGTCATAAAAGCGTTGCATTCTTTTTATTTATCTTTAGACCAATTTCTTAGTAATCTATGTCTACCACTGTCAGCTGCGCTTGTGGCCCTTTGCAGTTCTTTTGCTTAGGATGGTGTTGTCAGCGCATAAGAGAGTGGGAACCGGGAAGCCTTCAATTGCTGTAAGATCTTCTGTTTGCGATCAAAAATTCACTGTAAAGATCATGTAGATATAGTGTGTTAGAAATGGGGTTTCTGGTTGGCTAGGGTATGCACCTAAGCCAGGCAGAACACACCCACTCTAGTCAGGGTGAGGGAGTTACACACCAAAGATAACCCCTGCTCACCCCCTCTGTAGCTTAGCACGAGCAGTCAGGCCTATCCCAGAGGCAATGTGTAAAGCGATTATACAACACAGACAACCCATGTGATGCAATAAATACACCACAAAGGAAACACAACACCAAATTATATAAAAATAAACTGTATTGTACAAAACATCACTAGACCAAACGCAACATGTCAGTAATACCCTGCTACACAATCAGTTGTCAGAACATTACTCTGTTGAAAGTACTCTGCAAAAGCCAGAAGGAGTCACATAAAACACATAGGTTACTGGTTATCCTGCAACATAAGCAGTAGTCAGGTTGTCATTGTTACTAAAATGCACATCATGGTAAAACACATATGACCAAAAGTGCACATGGCGCAGTAAACTCATCATCATAAATGTCAAACCAGCCTCATGAAGCTCATAAAAATGAAACATCAGAAAAGCTCATAGCATCATCGTGAATGCACATAAAATCAGATATTCCTATTTGACATAGATCAGCATAATCAGATTATCAGGACTAATAAAACATAGGGCAAATGTGGACATCAATCAATCAATCAAACAATATTTGCAAAGCACGTGTCCTAATCCCGGAGCTCATGTGCTCTGATTGCTGAGAGGCACAAAATGATCCCCAGTGGGACTGGCCTCAGTTGTGGCTTCTGTCCATCCCACAAATCACTGCCCCCAAGAAACCTAGGCCCCAGTGATCCCCAGTAAATCTCCAGGGTGAGTGAAAGTAGAGAAAGGAAAAGCCCGCACCTAGGTAGGAGGTGACCCCACTCCTCACATGGGGGCTGCCTTTATCAAGTAGCTCTCAGCTGGGTGTTCCTCTGTTGAGGCTTCCCACTCTGTCTGGGCCAGAGACTGCGCGCCTCCCTCACAACAATGCAGTCCGGCCTTCCTGCCCTCTCGGGGCTGTGAGCCCTTCTTACCTGCCTAGCCAGCAACGCTCTCCAATGCTGCATTGCTTCCGGGCAAAACTCAGCAGTTATGGGTGGCACCCTCGGCCTCATGCAGACCTTATCAGTGGGTCCCTCTGACAGGGAGAGACCCTCTTGCTGCAGACTCAGGCCGTGGCGGTGAAGCACCAAAGCAGGTGTCTGCCTGTGTCCCGGGGCACTTTACTCTGCGATCCTCACTCCTGGGGGGCACCACAAGGAGGGCGCTTGCTCTGGACTCTGTGCTCTTCACGGGTAGCACAACAGAGCTCATCAGGTGTGTTTCAACAAGGCAATACGTAGCGCAGCCCGCGCTGCGCTCACAAGCTGTACCATACACCTATAGGCCTTTCCTCATGCTTAGGGAGACAAAATCACGCGTCCTCATAAATTCCAGCATTCCTCATGTGCTGGGGAACTGAAGGTCAAACACCCTTCCAGCGCTTTAAGAAATAAAATTGCAGGTGAACAGGGGACACAGCACCCAGCCCCTGGAACAACAAAATGGCCCAAGCAAGCAGGCGAGCTCAAAGGTTTGTAGGCAGTGCAGTCTTTCTCATTGGTCTAGCAGGGGACAGGTCATCACTACAGCAGAGTTCAAAGGAGGTTCTTGGTGAGTCCTTCCAGCAGCATCCTGTGTCCAGTTCAGTAGTGTATTAGTGTCTCTCCAACATGTACTTCGACTCAGTTTTTCACAACTTTTACAAAAGGGGGGAAGAGATTCCACCAGTCCTAACTGGTTCTAGGAGTGTCCCCTCTCTCCTCTAGCACAGGCTCCAGACAGTGGAGGGTAACCAAGTCCTTTGCTTGAGGCCAGGGCACAGCCTTTATAAATATAGGTGTGACCCACCTCTCCTTCTTTCAGCCAGGAAGACCATTCAGTATGCAGATGCACCTCAGTGACACCTCCTTGTGTACAATCTGCCTGAAAAGTATGCACAAAGCCCAGCTGTCACTCTGCCCCAGATGTGGATTAGAGGCAAGCTGCAAAACACCACAGTCATAAGCACAGAGAAATGCCCACTTTCTAGAAGTGGCATTTCTACAAAGGTAATAAAAATCTACCTAAACCAGTAAGCAGCATTTCTTACTACCATTACAATGACATCAAACATGTCTACGCTACCCCTCACAGACCAGACAATACCACCTAGACACAAGGTAGGGCATTTCAAATGCAATCCTATGAGGAAGGCAGTACTCACAGCATTGAGAAACCAAGTAGGCTGTTTGTCACTACCAGGACAGGCCACACAACCAGACACATGTCCTGCCTTTTACATACATTGCACTCTGCCCATAGGACTGGCTAGGGCCTATCTTAGGGGTGACTTACATGTACTGAAAACGGTGTTCCCGGCCTGGCAAGTAAATTGAGATGCCAGGTTCCTGCGGCGTTAAACTGCACGCAGGCCCTGCGTTAGCAGGCCTGAGACAGTTTTGAAACGCTACTTCTGTGGGTTGGGCAAGCAGTGCTGCAGGCCCACTAGTAACATTTAATTTACAGGCCCTGTGTATAGGGATACCACTGTACAAGGGACTTACAGGCAAATTAAATGTGCCAATTAGGTGTATGTCAATCATACCAGCTTTTGAAGGGAAAGCATCTGCACTTTAGCACGGATCAGGAGTGATAAAGTGCTCCGAGTCCTAGAGCCAACAACAAGAGGTCAATAAACATTGGAGGAGAAAGGCAAAAAAGTCTGGGGATGACCCTTTTAAAAGGGCCAAGCTCAACACAGGGAAAATAACAGTGTGCAAGCAGACATCCTTATTTAACTCTGCTTACAGTGACATTTATTTTTCATGAGGACTTTTTAATTTATCCTGATGTGAGAAGTTGTATCTGAGGACTATATTTTTATTTGGAATGATAAGGCAGGGCCTAATCCCATACAATTCAACTGTTTCCATGGCATAGGGCTTCATATAGGTCTAAGTTGGTCATGGAATCCAAACATGCTATGCACAGCTGAATCTTTTTTGTGTTTTAATTGTATACGATATGGACAAAGGTAAATATTTGTCAGTCTTTGACAGACCTTCTCTAAATCATCTTTGAACTGCATTTAGTATTTTTACCTTTCAAATCCAGTCATCCATAGCCTGTTTATGAGTTTGGAGAAGGGTTTACAATCTGCCTATGAGGTTGGGTAATTGATCCCTAAGAATTGGGGTCATTTATAGGTCCCTTCTCTTTACGATGGCATGATTATGCTCTTCCACCAACGGGAATGTGTTTGGCATTGCAAACCTAGCAACAATTATATTAGTATGCTTTGCCACCAACCTTGACTTTGCTTGAGAACCTCTGCTGGCATCACATTTGATCCTAGGACATTTTCCTTTGTTAAGTCACTTATTTCTGATATCAGATTATCCTGCTTAGATAAGCTTTCATTGAGGTTTCTCCTTGCAGATTTTTTTGTTTGCATCTCCATATCTTTAATGGAAGGCCCTGGAGGATTGTTGAGGTCCTCTTTGTGACTTTGATATTAAGGACAACTGTTCCACCCAGGTGTCCTCTGAGATATTATCTTTTTAGAAGATTCTTTTTCATCCTAGACATTCACCTATTTAACACCAGAATGACCACATCTGCTTCTCCTGAGCAGCTTTTTCCAGCATTTAGCCACTTATTTTTAAGGGTATTTTCTTTCTTTTCTGTAAAAAGTTTGATGGTTCTTGCTTTCTAGATCCTATATTTCTTGATAGTGCTCCTTCTGTCTTTACTAAAGTTTTCAGACCTTTGTTTCAATACTATGCATTTGTCATCAGTCCAATAATTATTTGCAATATTTCTTTGCACACTCTTTTTAATTTGAGAAAACCACTTTAAGACTTATGATAGCAAAGAGTTTCATATGCTCCTGATAGCCTGATGCCCTGTGTCTTTTAATGGGTATTTCATACCTTAGAGTATGCAATCCATTTTGCCATTGTTTGTTTTGAGACTGAGCTCCTTATCCTATCTCACCCTTATTTGACAGCCAACTTCCCAGTCACTGCTCAGATCTTGGCTTTCTTTCAGGTCGTGGGATATGTTTCTTTGAAATCTAAGGGAATTTGTTGAAACAAGGTTTATTAGTAATGGCAAATAGGTACCTACACTTAGTAATAAGGCCACGATTTCAAGTAAGGTCTAGTCAAGGTCTCAATAAATTAATCCTTGCTCAACTCTTGGAAGCTTGGCCCATGAGCAGTTAGGCTTAACGTGTGAAACAGGTGAGTAAAGCATCTAATATCAACAAAACAGTAAATAAGTGAAACTCAACATACAGTTGTACTCCACCATCAATTCTATAAATAGGAAATATTGTTATCTTTAAAAAGACACCAGAATGACAAAAATCTAATGTACTGAACTGGAGAGATGAATTTTTAAAGATTGAGTGGGTCATTTCGACCCTGGTGAGCGGCGGTACACTGGCGGTAACACCGTCAACAGACTGATGGTGTTCCGCCAGTGTATTATGACCGTGGCGCATTAGCAACGGCCATACCGCCGGCACATCCACTTGACCGACAGGCGGTCATAATCCACAACCGCCAGCCTGTCCATGGCGGTAAACACCACCATAGAAAGGCTGGCGGCAAGGGGGACTCTGGGTGCCCCTGGGGGCCTGTGCACTGCCCATTCACTTGGCAGGGGCAATGCAGGGGCACCCAGGCACAGCCCCATTGTGCATTTCACTGCCCGACTACTGCACCCGCTGCACATCAACATTGCCGCCGGCTCTATTCTGAGCTGGCTGCAATGTTGATGTGATTTTTCTGCTGGGCCAGCGGACGGAAACGCTGTTTCCGTCCGCTGGCCCAGTGGAAATGTCATATTAGGGAGCCACCAATACCGCCAGCACTGGCGATATTGTGGTGCCCACAGCTTCGGCGGTCTTTCTGCAAGAGCGCTGAAGTCGTAATGAGGGCCTGAATGTGCTTTCTAGTGCCTAAAGGTAAAAAGTGCAAACCTCTGACGTCTGGTTGCTCTTCACTGGTACAAAGTCAATGTTTGAGGCCCACTGTGATGGAGCCCAAGTCAGATACACTGAGCAGGAGGATTCAGTCAAAATTTTACCTTTGGGCGTAGGGCATAATCTAGGTCTTGACAGAGGGTATGCTCTCACAAAAGTGACGGATATCCCATCCGCTGAGTTATGATCCCCATAGGAGCTAATGGGATCGTAATACGGCGAATGGAATATACGTCACATTTGTGATGGCGTATTTCCCTCCACTAAGACCTAAATCAGGCCCTGAGTCTCTTTTGTGGAGCTTTTTCTTTCGTCATGAGTGGGGCTCCTCTCCAGGCTGGCTTTTGCTGCAACATTCGCGACTTGGCTCAGTGAGAGGTCCCAGTCAACTCCTGGAAGTCTTATCAATGAGAAAAAGCTCTGGTGCTTCAGTGGGATGAACGTGAAATTCAGGTCGAGTCATGGTTCGACATCACCGGCTTGACTTTTGTCAATGAGTCAGTCACCTTAAGGAGCTTTTTTACAAAGTTGCTCCAAACCTCTCCAAACATCCACATCTTCTTCTAAAAGTTCTTTTTACCAATAAACTTGATCCTACTTCCAGAAGCTCTGAGTTGCTCCTTGGAAGTTGGGAGTATGGTTCCTAGAATCCACCTGGTCAGAATCCTCAAATGGCTACTGTAAACTAGCAAGCTGGCTCTTCTTGCAGGACTTGATGCAGTGGACTCTTGGTAGCTCCTTTATTTCTGTTGCTCACAGGGAGTCCACTCCTGGATCTTTTGAAGCAAGGCAAAGTCATTTTTGTGGTTAACCCAGAGGGTGAAGCTGGTGCAATTCCTGTGGGTTCAGTCTTTCAGGTGCATACCAGGGGTTCAGCAAAGCAGTCCTTCTTTTTATGATTTTCTTTCAGCAGGAATCTGAGTTGTTAGGCAGCTCTTCCATATTTATACAGGTTTCTGGGTTGGCAAGCCGGGGGACCCCTGGCCAATGAGGTGCAGGGTACCTCCTTCTTTGATGACCACTTCCTGCAAATTGTGGAATATTTCAATCCCAGAAAGCATTTGGTCTCAAAAATTCAAGAAAGAGAAAGTCTTTCCTGGAGCATTAGGTCTGTCTAAGCCCACCCACTTGTGTGTCTAACTTTCCCTAACTTTCCCCTTCCAGCCCCTCTCTTAGACTAATTACTGGAGCTCCCATCTGGCTGGGGGTGCAGGAAATGGGAGAGGTCTGGATTCTGTCCCATGTATCTTTACTTCCTTTGAAGACCAGTTTGGCCACCAAATCCGCTTTCCTGCGCTGTCATCTGCTGTTGCAGATCTCCACCCACCGAATGCTTCCTTCGTCTCAGTCTAGGCCACTTCATACCTCATTAAGGTAGCATGGCTTAGCCTGCTAGAGGCCTACCCATTAGGAAAGGCTACTATAGTACTGATTTAGGTAATTCTAAAAATCGTTCCATGTAATAGTTATAATAAATCTAACATTGACAAATTGTTGTATTTAGGTTAACTATTATTTTGATATCTTGAATGTTACTTTTAGCTCGCTATTATCAAAAGTAAGTCTTTATTTATTTAAAATGTTGGTCCATAGAGATAATAATCTGCAATTGGAAAATTAAATTGCCAGTTTTTCCCTCAAAAAGGGTTTATAATAAAACTTTTATTATGTCCCTGCTTATAATTTCACTGGACCTGCATCCTCAAAACCTCCATCTCCACGGCAACCGTCCCACACAAATGGAAGCAAGCAGAGATCAGACCCTGCTCTTCATTCCAGCCAAAGTGCTTGAGAAAGCCATCAACCAACAGCTCACCGATGACTTCAAACAAACCCATCTTCCTGACACCTCATAATCAGGATTCTGGGCCAACCATAGCATGGAGACGGCACTGATTACCTCCATGGACAACGTCAGGAGGAAAGTCATCAGCTATGATCCTTCTGGACCTCTCCACAGCGTTTGATACAGTCTCCCACCACACACTCCTCAACAGACTCCACAATATAGACATTCAACTAAATGTCCTTAAGTGGTCACCTCTTTCCTCTTTGGCCACAGGCAGAGCATCCACCTTCCTTCCTTCAATTCTACACTCCAGAACATCACCTGCGGAGTACCCCAAGGATCCTCCCTCAGCCCAACTCTGTTCAACATCTCCATATCCTAAAGACTCAATATACTTTCCTACTCTGACAACACTCAACTAGTCCTCTCACTCACTGAAGCCCCGACAATGTCAAAGCCAACCTTCGCAACCCAATGACCAAAGTAGCAACATGGATGAAAAAATGGGTGCCTCAAACTAAACACTGACAAAACAGAAGTCCTGATCTTCGGGTACAACATCTTCATATGGGACCACAGCTGGTGTCCAGCAGAACTTTGACCAACACCCTATCCTCAGACCACACACAAAGTCTTGGCATCATCCTTGATTGCCAACTATCCATGAAAAGGCAAGCAAACTCAGTCACCTCCTCCTGCTTCTACACCATCCATATACTCTGCTCAATCGTCAAATGAATCCCTAAGAAACCAGAAAGACAGTCATGTATGCCCTGGACACCAGCTGCCTCAACTATGGCAACTCTCTGTATGCCAGAGGATCCTCCCAGCTACTTAAAACTTAAAAGACTCGAAACTTCACAGAACACCGCAGCCAGACTCATCCTCAGCCTCCCCAAGCTTTCAAGCATTACCCCACACACTTGCATACAAGGATCTCCACAACCTAGGGACAGCCTACATCAACCATCGACTGAGCTTCTACGCCCCAGCAAGGCAACTGCGCTCCACCTTGCTAAACCGTATCCATCGCAGCCGCTTCCTTCTCCTTTATGTCAGCTAAGTCCTGGAACAGCCTACCCATCCACCTCGGAGCAGCTCCCTCCCTGGCAGACTTTAAAAGGAGACTCAAGATGTGGCTTTTCAATGGAGACACTGCACCCTCAGTGCCCAGATACCCTTAGGGGTGATAGTGCTTTGCTTCACAAATATTATGATTGATTGATTGATTGATTGACCTTACACTTGGGGCACCTAGGGGAGACTTTAGGTGTGACCTTTATGTAACAATAAGGTAGTTTATGACACTGGAAGTACTCTTAATTCCAAAGTCAAATTTGAGCTTATTTTTTATTTTATTTTTAAAGCAGCCAGCAAGGCAGGCCTGACTTTAAAATGGCAAGAGACACTACTGAAGTGCACCAATGGGTGCCCTAACTACACTGGGATCCCTAAACCCAAACCTACATGCCCTACCACATACTAGGAACTTACAGGAAGGTTGTCAGAGCCAATTAAAATTATGCCTAATTATTACATACCTTTTAAACAGAGCACTGGCATTGGGCCTGGTTGGCAGGGTCCAGGAAACAGTCGGAGTCAGTAATTACCAGTCTAAGTAAAAATAAATGGGGATAACTTTCTCACAAAAGGGCATTGTGGTCGCTTTCGCTTTCTATAAGACCCCCTAGGGTTTTTTGATCTGTCCCAGTCATTCAGCCTAAGGAGAATACATTTAATGACTATCTTTACCCCGTGGGCATTATAGGTTGGTCTAAGTGTCCTAATTATAAGGTAAAACAAACAGTATTGTAGAGTTTGGTCTCTTCTTGCTTCTTTTTTCAATCTTAATGATGGATTGATTGAATACAAAATTCTAATAATAGCTATTCAGCACTGTTACCCTATTTCCTCATTTTGCAATTAAAGTCACAACAAAAACTATTTATAGGTTTCTATTCAGTAAATTTGATCATTGCTTCTCTGATGTAAGTGAGGTGAATTAGGAGGCCCTTTAGCTTCTGCTGCTGTGCATAGACGTTTGTTGGTCTCCTTCTGGAAATACATAATAATCGACATGATGTGGGATGGAGAGAGTGCTGTCCTGAAGAATAGATGAGACAATGTGTCCCTAACTATGTGATTCAAATAACATTTGAAAATATACTCAGTAATAAAGTGAGAACTCAAAAAAGGGATTGGGTTCAGAAATGTAGAAAAAACGACCAAGGTTTATTAAAATATTAAAATTCGATACATATAGGTAAAATTATAGTAGTCATAAAACAAAACATCAATTGCAAGGCTTTCAGAATTTAAATAGAAGCAAGAATGAGAAAAAATCATCTGAAAACAACCTAAGTTCAGAATGTACAACAAAACTGGTAACAGTTGTAGGGGTTTAGAAAGGAGTCTGGCTAGCCCCCAAGTTCAGCAGTAGTTTTCCCCATAGAAGACAGTAGAAAATGCAATTACAGAATAGAGCAAACAAAATATTCAGCCTAACAACAAATCATATTTTAGCATTTTAAAACTTCAAGGGACTTTAACAGATTCCATTGCCTCGATTTGCCCCCCCCTGCTCCTGGATGGCTGAGGATAGTGGAAGTAGGGACGTCTACTACCAGAGCTGGTGCAGCCCCTCAGCAGCAGCTTGCATCAGCTTGATGCCAACCAGCAGAAAGCAAAGCCTTACCTAGGGTTCCCCATGCCTAGTCACTCACCTATCAATCTTTTAAAGCAGGTCTGTGCTATGGCCCGCAGGAGCCACTGTCAAATTGTGATGGAGTCACCCCATCTGCCAAGATCTTAATCAGGCCCTACATCTCCAAGTCTGTTACCTAGGTGGGGGACACACAGGCGGGGCAATAGAGAAGAAGCTGACAAGTGTAGATGTAGCAGATTTGTACAAGAGTAATTCTGTTGGATTAATCCAGTGGCCAGAAATCAGCAAAGCGTAAATAACAGGACACCTGGGGTAAATACATTCCTATGAGAGAAGACCAGATGACAACACAGTTACAAACTTACTATGTGACATACACAATTTCACTATATGTAATGTAGCCAAAATCACATCAAATGATTGAAGACTCTAACTTAAGAACAAAGAGCTAGGTGTACGAAGTTCTTTTCTGTTCATAATTTCCAAATGTTCAAATCCCAAATTGTGATTTGGTAAACTGTTAAAGAATCTCAATTTGGGTTTGTATATTTGGAAGGGGCATGTTTAGCACATCCCTTTGAAATAATAATTTGCATTGATATGTGCAGATGTACTGCGACTGAAATGCTGTTGCAAAACATTTGCACTTTACCGTCAACACAAAGTTGGTGGTAAGCCATTCACAAATGGGAAGGCGTCCACAAGAGGCCCCTTCCCCTTTGAGAAGGGTTAAAAATATTTTTTAAGAGCAGGCAGTGGTCCAAGGGACCACTGACTACTCTTAAAAAAATGAAACTTAAAGGTTTCATATTTTTCTTTTTAAACACATCCTGTTTTCCTTTAAGGAAAATGGGCTGCATTTATTTAAAAGCAATCAGAGACATGGTGGTCTGCTGACCCCAACAGGCCACCATCCCTGTGATGGCAACAAATTGTAGTGGGTCACAACTTGCGATGCAACCTACCTCATTAATATTCATGAGATATGCATGTTTGCAACCCACTACAAATAGTTAAGTGAAACTCAATGAGTTTCATATATTAGAAATAGTGATTTCCTAACTGTGATTCTCAAAAAATGGCAACGGGGGAATTGCTATTCATATCTACGTACATCTAGCCTAAAGTCAATTAATGATTAAAAGACAAACTAGTTGATGGCACTGTCAAAATGAGTGACGTACAAATGGTCCAGGACCTGGAGATGATCTTATTCTGGCGGGCGCTGGAGATTCAAAACTGACTGCATATATTCTGAAATCTCTCCCCCCTCAACATCTCTTTTTTTCAAAGTAGACTAATTCTTAGAATTAAACAGTCAGAGAGGATTTGGGCAGCAGGCACAAGTGGCAGTAAGAATATATTTGTAAAGGGTGATATATGCAGGCCCACCTATAGTTAAGAAAACGAGCTCTCTGAAGCCCAGCCTACTGCAAATCACCAACAAAATAAAGAAAGTTCATAGGGTGAAAACACAAGCCCACATTATTCCCTCAACTAAAATCTCAAAACCCCAAATCCAAATGAAGAGAACAGCCAGCAGGCAAGAAATCAACATGTTGAACACAACTCCCAATCGAGATCTTAGGCTTGATCCAACCCTGAGATATACAACCAGTTACCACGGGAATGATTGTATCCCAGTAAGGTGTGAGTGTAACAGACAGACTGGCGGAAGAAACGCACAGTGTTATCATGGAACATGGCTAATATTAGGGGACATGGATCTAATTAATTTTTTGACAAGTCATAAAATTCTCTTCAATAAACCTGGCTACCAACAGCATGGGGAATCCCAGGTTACATTAGTCACGAAAAATGCATTTAATAGCTACCTGCTATAAGGAAATAGGCGGGGAATACAGATCAGTTGCAGAAATAAAATCCAGTCTCAAATCAAAGCATGGAATACAAGAATTTAGAGTTGAGTGACATCACCCTTGTGGGAGTTGCTTCCTGATTAGAATTATATGTGCTTACTGCCGTGCGTCCTTAGCTGTTAAATTGAAAATACTGTGATGCTTGGAACACAGTTTTTTGGCTTATGATAATGAAATGTCTAAAGTTTTAAACTATTCTTTGTGAGTTTATATTTCTCAATGACATCATACGTAGCATAATGTGCACTGTTTATAGTGTAATGACATACTGGCCTTTTTAGATAATTTTTTGGCTCTTTCTGTGCACATTTGGTAATATATTTAATTATGAGTCTGTACATTGTTCATGTAACTAGTGTTTTTTCTGGAATATCTGAAGACATTATGTCAGAAGGGGAACATTAACAGTCTTGTAGTGGGAAATTACTAGGGGTGGGCATTGAACTCCACTCCTCTGGCAGAGTTCACAGAGTTGTTGGCACACTTCAATCTAAGCGGTGCGCAGAGGTTGGAAAAAACTCTGTACCCCTTGTTATGATCCCACTATATCCTATAGAGATTGTTATATGGCAGACGGAATATCTGTCATCTTTGTGATGGAGTATTCCATCAGTCAAGATCACAATCAGACCCCTAGTGCTTCTTAGGATGGTGACTTTTGCTCTGAAACTCACCGTGGGACTGGAATTGAGGAAGGCATTAAACATCTTCTACGTTGCTCTTTGTTACAATGCCTATGCCTCATCCATTGCACAGATTTTGCTCTTCATTTACGATTTTAGTTATTGAATTGTGTACCAGGGGATACTTAACTTTTATTTATGAAGTCTCTTAGTTTCAGCTCTACTATTTCTTGAAGTAAATCCTTCAACTTTTGGATTAATTAATTTCAGCATGAGTGTAATTAGATTTTAACATTTCCAGGGGATTTCTTCTGTTTGTAGAAGCTATTTGTATTTCCCATGCTATTTAAGTTTCTGGTCTTATTTGCTTCTGCTTCAAGATTCTAATGTTCTTTTTTCTGAATCTCTCTAAGTAATATCGAACATTCTACCAACTATGAGAGGATCCTTTTAATAGCATCAGAGAGCATTTCTCTGGGATAGACTAGTCATAAAATACCATCATTTTTGTTATTGATGATATGTGCTGCTCAGGCTTATAACTTGGAGAGAGAGCATTTAATGACTCCTGGAACATCCAGCGCTCAATCACAGGAAAGTTCTAACAGCATTTCTCTGGGATAGACTAGTCATAAAATACCATCATTTTTGTTATTGATGATATGTGCTGCTCAGGCTTATAACTTGGAGAGAGAGCATTTAATGACTCCTGGAACATCCAGCGCTCAATCACAGGAAAGTTCTAACAGCACTACAGGATTTACCTGGGATATACCAGTCATAAAATGCCACAACATCCAGTGGTATTGTATAATGATATGCTACGGACATAATTAGTCAATTAGTCAATAGTTGGTATTTTATATTAGGTGTACTATTATGCAGAACTTGATATGTTAGCTAGCATGTTATAGTATGCAACTGCTACTGGAGTGACAATGGCATACCAAAGCATTGGTGGGTGGGAGCAGGTAGTCGCAAGTTCCAAGAGATCAAGCTTGCAAGTAGGAGTATATGTGTTTGTCTGTGTCAGGTTAGTGCCCACAACAAACATCTGCATAGGAAAAAAGAATGTCTTCAAAGCCTTTCTGAACTTTAACAGTTCTGGTTATGCTCTCAGTTAGCTTGGCAATGCATTCCACAGGTGAGCAGCTTTGAAAGAGAAAGCTCGTCCTCCAAGCTGAGCTCTTGACTGACACACCAAATTAGCGGAAGCACAGCATAAAGATCTGCATGGCACATATCCCTGAAATGTATTTTGCAAAATTACCGGACCTTTCTCTGAAGTGCCTTGAACACCAGACACATTGCTTTGAAAAGTAATCTCTTATCTATTGAGAGCCAATGCAATTCCGTGAGCACATTTATGACAGAGAATCTACCGGGTAAACTCAGTGCCAACTTAACACCAGCTGATTGGACTCTTTGGAGTCTCTTAATCAAATAATCAAGTGGCCCAAGAAGGATGGCATTACAATAACCCTGCCATCCTAATATAACGCTTTTAGTGATTGTGGCTCTAGTAGATGTTGGCAGAACCGGGAATATCTTTCTGAGGCTTTGCAAAAAAGAGATTTGTGGTGAATGCATTTTAGTTCTTATTGAGACTCAGGAGTTTAGTTTAGCCTTTGGATTGCAGGCTTGTACCTCCATCACCTAGTGACTTTTCACCTACTTAGGTCCAGATTTATGAGGGCCTAGTGCCATTCCAGCACTACATTAGCATCATTTTGTTTATGCTAATGTGGCTTTGGAAGGCAAAAATGCTGCACCATACTTACAAAGTGGTGCAATGCCTGCATTTCGCCACTTTGTAACCCCTTGCGCCACATTATGCCTGAGCCAGCCACAATGAATGAAAGGGGGGAGTTCTGGCACTAGGGGGCAACAAAAGTGGTGCAAAGAAATCTAAGAGATTTATTTGCATCATTTTTATAGGTTTTAAAGGGAGACTCCCATCATTGTTTTCAAGGGGCCTATGGGTGCTTTACAGGATTATCGTCATTATTCTTTACGCTAATCCTGCAGAGTACCTGACTAGCGTAAAAAATTATGATGCTGGTACCCCTGACAATGGCTATGGAGCACCATATTTTAAATACAGCACACATATGGTGGTGTTATGGAGGCTCTAAGGGGTGCAACAAAACTGGTGCTGCATTAGGTGTACCACCACGTTTCATAAATCGGCCATTTTAGCTTGCTCTGTTTTATTTCCCTTACTTTATTATTTCTTCTAAGATGACTGCCATTGTTTATATTTTATAAAGGTGTTTTGATTTGCAATATCAATGCCACTCTGAGAAGCATCATGATCAGAGATGTACGTAGGTATCATTATCATGTCCCTTTCTCAATTAAGTTTAATGGGAAGATAATGTACACTTGTTGAGGATTGTTTATATAATTGTTACCACAAGTCTGCCTTCTTATCCATTTTTGGGGAACATACCTGCATCAGGGGTCCTTCATGATCTGTATAGCTACACCTCACATGAACTAGGGCATTAGAGGGATTCCTTCCAGATGCCATCTACACTGCACGTCACCTTGCTGCAGAGCTCAGCCTTTGTGTCACCACTGTCACAACCTTGTGTCTGAGGATTCATTTAGTGTTCCTCCCTCTATCCCATCAAACTTAGCAGTGTCCCCAAAATCTGCATGTCTTCAGTTACCTTATTTACGAAGGGAGATTTCCTCAGCATCCGCCCATTTACTAACATTTTGTCCCATCCAAGTGATTGCAACCCTCCATTTCACTAACAATGTGAATAAGTGTGTGAATTCAGTTCAGTTCATAATCTTTTTTTGGGTAAAACTGCCATAAAAGAACAGATAAAAAACAGTATAAATACATTAAAACAATTAAAGCATTCTATAATACATTCAAAATAAAAATAGTAACGTAAGAAGGAAAAAGAAGAAGAATATTCCTTTAAACTGTACACTTAACACCCTAGCCAAATAATGTCCACTGAAAGCTATGCTCCTAGATCAATTTAGATCTAAGCAAAATTATTTGTGACATAAAATCCCCCTACCATCAAGTGCAGTAGAAGCTTAAAAAGGGCGGTTTGTGTAAAGTGCAGTGTTAGCCTCAATTTCATAGTATGCAGTTTAAGCTAAGGGGGGACAGATCAGATGCAACACACTCCCTTAGTCATAAGAGTAGTTGAAGATATCCATCTCCCCATCTACATGAAGTACATAATGGGCTGATTATTAAGATATTCAATTAGTGATGTAATGGCTTGGCCCCAGTGTTGACAGGGTTAACAGTTGGAGAGCAGAGTTTGTGCCTGATTCGTGAAATTGTGCATAAATACCTTGAGACAGCAGATACTATGGGGGTCATTATGACCCCGGCGGTGAGTGGAAATGTGGCAGTAGTACCGCCAACAGGCTGGTGGTACATACTGCCACATTATCAGAATGGTGGGTTGGCTACAGCCAACCCACCACTTATCTACTCATACCACCATGGTGGTATCAGCTGCCGGGCCGTAGATGTCAATCTCCAGCCCAGCAGCCGGAATAGTACCTCTGGTGGCATTATGAGCCTGGCTACCACCATGGTTTTTGGGAAGTTATCAATGCCACGAAAACCATGGCGGAAGCCTCTACCGGTGACAGGGAATTCCTTCCCTGTCACCTGTAGGCTGCTCCCCCAACACACACCTGACATCCCCCACCCCCTCCACCCAAATTCCTCCACCCCCTCTGATCCTCACCCCTCTACCCCCTCCTATCCTCACACTCACCTAAATCCCCATACACGCACACACCTGCAGACACGCACCACTCATACACCCAGTCACTCACACTGGCTTACATGCATTCATACACGAATACTTCCAGACATGCTCGCACTCATTCTTGTACACAATCAGACTGACATGCAGACACACACTCACTTCACCATTCTTACATGCATTCACTTACAGGAATACAACCACGCGAACACCACAACACAACATACAGAGACGCATTCACACACACATTCATGCTTACACTCAGAGACACACACACAACACCCCCCGCCCCCCCTGTCGGAAGCCCGACTTACCTTTGTCGAGGAGGTCTTCAGGCTGGGAACGGGAAAGGGTGCTGCCAACTCCAGCAGCGCCCTGCAGCAGAACACCGCCATGCCATGCTAGTGGTAGCAGTGCCAGCTTACCACCATCTGCCAGTATGATCACTTCCAGATTTCTGCCCTTATTGTGGCAGAAGTCCGGCAGTGATGATAATATGGTGGATGGATGGTAGCCACGGTGACGGTATGTTGGTGGCTGTCACCGCAGCAGTAGGCGGTTTTTACTGCATTTGTTATAATGAGGGCTTATGTGTTGGTTGGCATCAGGCTTCAGAATTCTATGAGCTTCCTTGTACTGCTTAGTTCCTAAATTCCTGCAGATTGGAATTAGTCATTTTGATCTGGCCTTACTTTACTTTTGACAGAAAAAGAGGGTGTGAACCACTGACTCTGGCAGTTCCACAAGACAGACAGGTCTGCTCTCTTGGTCTAGTAGAGCAGCCTGAGTTAGCTGTAAATGAGCCCTGGGACAGTGTCCCATATTCATTTTGCACATAGAGCTTCCTGCCAGTGAAAGTTCTACTTAATTTAAATACTGCTCTTCTTTGTTTTCATCCTTTAGCTTGAGGAAAGAACCTGTTAAGAAGCCTAGAGTAAGCTTAGACAAAAGAGTGCCCGGTTTATGCTGTTTAAAGTTTCTCTTGAGGTATATTTTGAAATAAGAAGAGAGGCACACCCAGGCTCTTCCCACAACATATTATTCCCCATTCTTCTCAGAATCTCTATAACATATTTTATTCAGGGAAGATAACCAGACCTGTAAGGATAATAATTTCTTACATCCCCTGGCGGTAGGAGTGCAGCTCAGGGGTGACCCAGACTTTTCTCCAGTCAGGATTGGTCTAACACCTATCCCTTTGGAGATTGGCCGTGGCCCCACATCCATCCTTAGGGAAAGGAGTGGGGTGCTTTACGGAAGTCTCAAAAGCTGCCTCAGAAATAGATTCTCTGAGATCTCCAAGGCATTTACAAGCTGGTGTCCCCATTGCTCTGCCTCATAAAGTGCTATGCCAAAGGCCTGATGATTGTAAATTTGGATCACCGGGGAGATTGGTCTGAAATATGAGTCACAACAGAATTTCATCAGTCCTCTATTATAATGTTCCAGCTTGAGTCTGTGCCTAGCGATATGTGCGGCCCACTCCAGTTGCTCCTTGAGAGTATATCAAGATAATTGAAGGTATGGACTTAATGAAGGGTGGTTCCCTTCATTGTAGAGTTAGATGTAATTGTGTGGCATGAATTGAACACCATATATTTGCTATTTGCCACATTAATTTCCATGCCCCTCTGCTTGCAGAAGCTTCTGAATTCATCTAAACATTTCTGGTTCTCCATAGGTGAGTTAGACAAGAGCAGTGTATCATCTGCAAACATTAAGGCAGAAACCTCAATATTAGCTAGTCTTGGTGCATCAATCTCACATTTGTTCAAGTGGACAACCAATTCACTAACATACAATGTAAAAAAGGTTGGAGTGACAATAAAACCCTGCCTGACACCTCTGTTAACTGGAAATGTCTCGGTCACTTTTCCCAGCTGGCCACATTTGCCCTGCTAAAAATTCTGCTCATGCAGTCTTACAATAATTGCAAGAGGTACGGTGGAACCCCCATATCAGCTAACACTTGCCACAGTGTGTGCCTTGGGACAAGATTGAAGGCAGAGAGTAGATCCACAAACACCACATACAGTCATCCACCCTCTAAAGCAACAGTTTTCTACTTTAAAAACAGGTGCTTAAACACTTGATCAATGGTGGAGGTGCAATCATGTAAGCTTGCCAGAATATCATTAGCCACTATCCACTCTAGCAATCTATCTAAGATGATTGTGTTTTTGTGTGCTGTTGATGAGACTTATAACTCTATAGTTTGTAGGGAGGAGATGGAAACCCTTCTTGTAAATTAGCATGATTGTGACCCCCTCCCAGGTTGGGGAATAGGCATCCCTTTCATAATAGCATTAAAAAATAACACAAAATATGCACCCCAAACATTAGACTTTGCCAGGAACAGATCACCCGGAATCTTATCTATCCCTGGATCTTTATTAGGGTCCGTTTTATTTATTGCCAAGATCGCTTTCTGACCTAAGATGGTTCGATACACCACGCTACGAGTTACATCACTTGGGACTATCATAAGAGGACCCATCTGAGCTGCCAGTAAGACACTGTCTCCTTCTATTGGAGAGTACAGATCAGACAAATGTGTGATCTGTACTGCAGCATGTTATTTTCCATATGGCAGCTTCCTTACCCCCAGTGGCCACTACATTGCAGAAAGTGCAATGATCATCCACTTTTACAGCAGCCAACAAACCTTCCCATTTCCCTTGCTCCCATTCCTTTTTTGATTTACTGACAGCTTTTTTTATAAGTGGCCCTCCTGACGTCTATATTTCTTCTATCCTGTAGCTTAATGGAGGCAATTAATACAAGCTTGGTGTCTCTTCAAGAGCGGTTGAACCATGAAGAGGGACTTTTCTTGACTACCATGGATTTGGATTCCACAAATAAGTGTTTTTTGAGGCCCTGAAACATTTGCTTATAAATTTCCCCTATCCCCACTAGGCATGTGCCCCGATCCAAGCCAGGTCCAGGTTGACCAGTTCCCCTATGCGTCTCTATACTAATTTATGTATTGACCCAACCAGTTCCTAGAAGTGAACCATAGAGCTCCAGTTAATTCTATGCCAGTTTATTGTGAAGTGATGCCTGCCATCAAAGGGATCAGGACAGCTAGCTGACTCACTACAGACTGGTAGATCTGAAGCAAGATGTTATTATGGTTGCTATCGTGTCTGAGGCCCTCACTACGATTGTGGTGGTCTTAAGACCGCCACTCTTGCATTGGTGGTCTTACCTCAGCAGTCCCGGCGATAAAGACCACCAAAATCCAAGTTTGGTGATTTGACTCAAGCCAAATTGCCATAATGCAGTCAGACCCGTCGGTGAGCACCTCCGGGCCAGCGGCATACTAAAGAATTCTGGCCCTATTAAGAGGCAGCAAACCACCAGACTTTTCACAGCGGTCACCCTTGCCTGAAAACCCTGGTGGTATTGCACCCAGTGACAGGAATCCCGATTCTGTCACCGGCACACACACACCCACACGTCCACACACTTGCAGACACACACGCTACCCGACTGCACGTACACATAAACATTCCCACTCGCTCGCACACAGACACGCACCCCCACTCACATGCACACAAACAGACACACACACCCACTCGTTCACACACAGACACACCCTTACTCACTCACACACATACAGAAAAACATCCCCAGTTACTCGCACACAAACAAACACGCATCCTCTCTCACTTGCACACAGACACATACCCCCACTTGCTCACACACAAACAGAAACACACCACCACCTGCATTCATACACCCCCCCACCCCATCCTCTGCATACATACACATCCCCACCCTTTGCATATATATAGACATCCCCACCCCACCCTCCACATACATACACACCCCCACCCCGTCCTCTGCATACATGCACACACACCTCCCTCCACACATGCATACAGTCACACACACATGCACGCACACCCATTCTGACACACACACACATGCTTGCACACATACACGCGCACAACACACACATGCACCTACCCCATACAACCCCCCCTTCTGGTCAGTCCACCTACCTGTCTGGGCTGCACAGCAACCTACATCGAAGTGGTCATCTGGGAGGGGGTAGATGTTGGCGGTTCCGCCGCCAATGCTGCACCGCCATGCAAGGACCGCCATGACATATTACTGCTCGTAATACGGTGGACGAAGTCCTTGCATTGTGGTGGTGCTCGTCTGGCAGACGGTGTCGGATTTCTGCATTTTTATAGGTAGAATTCCATAGGTGACTTGTAATACGGCAGTCTTTGGACCACCAACACTGGCATTCTTTATGCGCACCCTATATTGATATTGATATCCCAAGGCTCAAATTGACACTTGAAGTTCCTTCCGGCACAGTTGCCATGAGTACGGAAAGTATTTCAATGATAGGTGACTCCAAGTTACTCCCCTGAGGCCTTAAATAGACGTTATATACATAAAAGACAAAGGGCCTGATTTATAACTCGGGGGACAGGTTAGTCCATCACAATGGTGACCAATATCTCACCCACCGAAATCTAAATATGTAAATCCCTTTGCATATAATAGGATTTAGATTTTGGTGGATAGGATGTCCATCACTATTGTGACAGAGTAACCCGTCTGCTGAGTTCTAAATCATAAGTTTGGTGGGAATGTTAGACTTAAGCACTGGATATCATCAGATGCAATCACAATCTTCTCTATTGCACACCCAGGTGTAGAACTGACCAAGGACACAAGTCTGCATTTCCACTTTTTTCAGCTTCGTATAATTTGCATAACCTGCACAATGTACCTTTTTGCAGCTTCATATAATTTGTATAACCTGCAAGATGTACCTGTATGGTTAACCAGATCTCTTGGAAGAGGCAAAGATTGTATGGGTCTATTAAAAGTTCAGTCAAGTCACTTTTGGAACCCAGTTCTGCAACATTCCACAAGAGTATCTTAATAGGAGGTAGATGTCGGGTTACATCTGGCACCTCAAGGTCTCTTTCCCATATTGTCACTCCCTTGTCACTGTGCGGGTTACATTCTGAGGATGGAGTCCTGACATACTCGCCCCCCTTAAAATCACTGACACTTGGCCTATTAGGGGACATTTGTAAAATGACAGCTGACAGGGCAGGGGGTATGGACCTGCTCCCTTTGAACTTGAGCTGGGACAAGCTGCATCTGTGAATTGGTGAGATAGACTTAATAGCTCTAATCCTATCCTAACACTGATCACAGAATTGGCCTGAGGGTCAGTAGATTGATTAGCTGGTATCCTGTCTCCAACATCCTGATAGGCTCGGCTTATCATCCACCATCCCCCCTCCTTTCAGTGCCAAGCCTTATAATAACCTTCGTTATATACCGCAGAAGGGATGGTGAATTCAGCATCCCTGTTATCAACAAGTCAACCAACTACTTCTAAAACATCAAATTTAATGGAAGCAGGAACCCTATATGCTACATGATTGCATTGCAAACCAGTGGGACCCGGCTCTACTGCAGGAGGGGGGTAAAGCATTAGCAAAGATTGATTGTTTCTGATATAGAAACTGGGTTTGTAAGTATAGTCTAGGGACACTATGGCAGTTTTTGCCCCTCTGGTGTTGGCATATGCTTAAGGTCAGTGAGTGGATTGATATCTTAGAGAGTTTAAAACCTGCCTTGAAGGAGAATATGGCCTGTTCCCTAGAAATATTCAATAATTAGATCACTGAAAACCTTGATACTATTCTCCCTTTTACGTCAAGGCCGGGAGGTCATCGGAAAAAAGTGCTCATTGGTTTTCCACCCACCTTCGTCTATTAAAGAGGGACTGCATTTGGAAAGAAATGGAGAAACTCCTATGACATTTTACTTTTAGAAGATTATAGGAATGCTATCAGATGGTTTCATGTGGAAATTAAAGCAGCACTAAGTGCTTACTTTGCGGCCAAAATAGACAGAGCTCTAACTCCCCTAAATAAATTTTTCATTGTAGCCGTAGAAGCCTCTTACAAACATAGTAATGACCTAGGTCTATTCTTCAAGAAAAAAAATCTCAGAGATTTATTAAGCCTCCACGATAGGTATCCACAGTACCCAGGTTTTTGGTGAGCAATGTCCAAATAGCTCAGTGAGGTTCGCACAGATTCCACCTCTCTCCCTGGAAATGGGTTTAGCACTACTGGTCACCATTAAAACTGGGTCTCACTTGGATCCCGCACCCCCTTTGATTTTAGCACAAGGATCATCAGTAATAGTCTCCACTTTGAAAGACCTGTTGAATCTGTCACTGTCAAGCAGTACAATCCCTCCACAGTGGAAACACGCTATGGTGAAACCTCCGTTTAAGAAATCCAACCTGGATTCATCCATACTCGATAACTATAGACCTATCTCCATGTTGCCAGCCCTCGCCAAGATACTTGAAAAACATGTGAACACTCATCTTTCCACCTTCGAAGACAATAACATTCTTCATCCTTCTCAGATGGGCTTTAGACCTTTACACAGTACGGAATCGGCATTGATTGGAGTTACGGAGGAAGTAAGAAAGCGCCTGGATCAGGGACTGGTATCAGCAATTGTGCTTCTTGAACTCAGTGCCGCCTTCGACACTGTAGATCACAACATTTGACTTCAGAGAATGAGGGAAATTGGAGTCACAGGGAATGCTTTAAGTTGGTTTACCTCGTTTTTAGAAGCAAGATCATTTCAGGTACTTGATCGTTCTTTCCATTCTAGTTGCTTCAATAGCTGTTGGAGAGTGCCACAGGACTCCTCTCTTAGCCCCATGTTATTTAATATCTATATGTCGCCACTGGCAAAGGTAGTGGAGCCATATGGCCTCTCCCTAGTTTCATATGCAGATGACACCCAGCTGGTGGTATCCTTCTCCCAGAACAGAAGTCAGTTGATTTCTTACTTGCCCCTTGTTTATGGGAAGTATCCAAATGGATGTCTGACTGTAAACTCAAGCTGAATGGAGACAAGACAGAGGTTATGATCTTGGGTCATCACACTCAACCAAATCTGATCTCCCCTGTTCTGCATTCGCTAGGAGATCTACTCCCACCCACGGGGCACATCAAGAGTCTGGGAGTATGGCTTGATCCCTGGCTGACCATGGACCATCAGGCAAAGAAAATTTCCTCCACTTGTTTTGGTATATTCAGACTTCTTAGAAAGGTGTTTAAAATACTTCTGTCTATTGTGAGGAGACTTATCATACAGGCACTCATCGCCTCACGTCCGGATTATGTGAATGCCTTGCTTATTAGTGCTCGAAAATATGTAAAAAAGGAACTGAAGGTGGTGCAGAACACTGCTGCCCGCCTTCTCTTGCATACACCTAGGTATGAATCGGCCAAGTCAGCTCTCTTAGCTCTGCATTGGCTCCCATTGGAGCAATGGATAAAGTTTAAAACATTATGCTGCATTTACAGAGCTCTTCATGACAAAGGCCCATCGTCCTTGCAAACCCTGGCCTTTTTCCATAATCCTGTCAGACATCTTAGGTCATCATCGGCGGCTTTAGCTGTAATCCCCTTAATAAAAAAAGCCAAATGGGGAGGAAGAACTATGTCATATCTTGGCACCAAATTGTGGAATTCTCTACTTTTGGCCCTGCGACAAACCAGCCATGAATTATCCTTTTGTCGGCTACTTAAAACGTGGTTGTTCTAATCTTTGTCCCTAAGGTAATGTTTTTGAATATTTATGTACAGCACTGGGAGGCCTTTGGTTAGCCATCCGCTATATAAATTTTCATAACATAACATAACTTACATAGTCAAAGAGCAGCTTTCATATCACATGTGGGCCTTTAAAATTAATGATTACGCGGTCCTCTGGATGATCCACCAGCCCTGGTCCAATGAACCCCACCCTGCGGTTTAACAATAAGTTATTTGCCATTGAGAGAATGAAGTTTCTAGATCAGGCAAACCTGTTCATCGATTTATTTACTAGCTCATTATGAGATTCCCACTGACCCTCACTCATCTGTGGAACACCTGTTAAAATTGCCACATAGGGACTATATGCAGAAGGTCAATTCATCACATGGAGTTTAAGGCCACGGGAGGGGCATTAGCCCCAAGATTCTGACTAATACTTTCCTTTTGTTGTCTTGATTCCCCTTGAAGAGTCTTGTTGATATGTTGTCCTGATAATTGTGGGGTGTCTATGAGGTGTAATGAGTGCATAATAGTAGGGCTAAAATTACTGATGTGCAAGGCAATATTAGTAGGTGAATCAGGCCTGAATACGCCCTGAGAGTTGGGGTGACTAGACATATCGCCCACCCCTCCTGTAGATTCTGGCCCAGTTGTCTGCTAGAGTTGGGGACTTGTTTTGAGAATATCTTTAAGCCCCTGCTCTATCACTGGAAGATGCACTAAGAGTAGGGCAAATCCCATACACAGGATGCCCTTGACTTTGGAAGGAGATTGTCCACTAGTTGGGCCACCCAAGGCAACTGGGCGTTGATACACCTTCCAATTATAATGCTAGGGCTCTGTGCATCCAAAGTGGATGCTATGGTGAAGTCAACTTGGAAGCAAGTCTTAGTGCATTTGTTCCAAGCCAACCTTTTAGCCCTCTTGACTACTGCCGAAGACTGATTCTGCTCCGCAAGACATACTTCAGGGGAGAGTGCTACATTAGATGCACGTGAAGATTGGACTGCATCCCAATTTCCTTCACAAGGGACATTAGGAGCATTGATGGCTTTAGCTGCATCGGTTGTGCTAGTTAACATTGGTGGAACCATGCCTGTGTCCAAATACATTCTCCTCTCTGTCAGTTCAATCTCTGTTGCAATAACGCACATTGCCCCTGCAACATCCATTCAATCGAGGTGGTTTGGGGGGCGGAGATATAGCCATAGACCCTCCAGCATAATTTGCCCATGGTGCCTGCACAGGTGAACCAAGTAAGCACAATACACTAAAATTGAAAGTCTTAAGTGTCCTTGTACTGCGTCCAGTATGTGGTTCCAAGAGCCTACCTGCTACACTAGGGCAACTTCTACTCTCAGAAAGATACCCATAAAGCAGAAGTAAGATGGTACTTGTTAGTAACACAACACTGACAGCTAGGTGGCAATGAAAAGGGCAGAATTCATAAGTGTGTATGATGTGTCCCTCATTCCAATTTTAGGACAGATGTTGGAGGGGAGGCCCAGCCCAGCCTCGTCTGGCTGTGGACAGAGAAAGATATGCCTGTCTTGGCAATCTTCACCCGGGTGCACGCCTGGGCATCTCCTGCACACATTACATGCTGCAACACCTGTGTAAAGCTTAAAAACATGCAGACTGTGATGTTTGTCCCACCCTTGCCCCACCCTGCTGCTGTGTAGAATTGGGGATACAGTCTCACCCTCGTCAGGAAAGACATATCATGGCGTGGCAGGCTGTAGCTGTGATGGCAGACACCTGCAGCAGAATTGTATCAAAACACTTAAACTCTCCATAATTCTGTCTAGGTTATATTGTTTCTGTTATCATTCCATGGAAGCCACCCTGTTCTCCAAGTCTTAAAACTGTATAGTTTTCCATCCTAATAGCAAAATCAGAAAACAGTACGATCAGCTGTTGTCAGCAGCTCTAAAGGGAAAACACAAGAGATTTGTGCTGGTTGATCGAGAGATCAATAAGCTTGCCAAATGTATACAGAGGCGAAACGGGTAGTAGTGGTTCAATGGGTGTACTTCCTAAAGTAAATCCAAAGTAGTAAACAATTGTAATTCAAGTCAGAAACAGTCCAAATAAGATGAAGCGTGGTGCTGAACAGTGGTGTATGTTCTACTGCCCAAAAAACATACATAGGTGCCCACAAAGGTGACACCAAACATCTAATTCTGGAAATACTGCAGCATAGTAGCAAAGTCAAAACCCTGAATTTGGTTATAGTGCAATCTGTTAATTGTTCATATGAAGGTCAAATTGACAAGATGGACATGGTTTCAGAATCACAGCTAACACATGTTTCGTCACGTTTGTGACTTTCTCAAGGCTAGTTAAGTAAAAGACGTAAGAATTGCATAAACAGCATCGTGTCCAAGGGTAAGAGCATTCAAATGTCTCACTGGTAATTAGAATGTATATAGAGTAAATGTAGAAACGGACACAGCTTAATGTGGCAAGAGCAAGTGATAGTCCATATTAAGGGGACAACCATTATAAGTCATGCCTAATGTACACCGCAGGACGGTAAGTGGTGTCCAGCTCGCCAAATGTATCCCAGTACTGTAAAATTAAGGGTAAGGACTCTCTCTGGGCTGTAAGATAGAAGAGAGTGTTGTCTGCTTAGAGAGACACCAAAGGGGTCACCTCTCCCACTCAAATACCCCACCCTAACATTTCCTGGTAAATTTGTATTGCCAGTGGCTCTAGTGCTATTGCAAAAAGGAGGGTCAATAGCAGGCAGCCCTGACGCCTGCCCCTACTGACCACTAATGAGTCCGAGCATAGACGTCCAACACAATCCCCAGCCACAGGATCAGTATAGAGCAGCTGCAACCAGGATCAAAACTGTGGGCTGAATCCCAATGCTTCCAGTACAGCCATTAGGTATTGCCATCCACTGTATTAAAGGGCCTTGGCAGTGTCAATATAGACCATCATCTCCTTTCCTTGACTTTGTGTATGACATGCATCAGTCATTTGAGATTCATAATTGTTTCCCTGCCAGGTATGAACCAGCACTGATCCAGATGATCAAACGGAAGATCACAGCTGAATGGCAAGAACGTCACAGAGGATCATCAGGTCAATGTTAATCATCGTAAGCGGCCTATAGTCGGATGGGTCAGATGCCGCTGCTCTGGGTTTTAGATATATGGTAGTACAACCCTCTTGCATGGACGGGATCTACACACCTCACTCCTGCGCCTCTGTGTATTACTCAAGCAGGCATGTTGTGACGTCTTTGGTAAAGGTCTGATAGAACTTGGTCATGAAGCCGTCACGCTCAGATGTCTTCCGTGCCGGGAGACATGCAAGTGTCATTCTAATCTCCTCTAATGTGAGATCAGTATCCGGTGCTGCAACATCCCACATCCATGGGAATAGGCAAAACCGCCAGAAAAGCTGTAATGCACTCCAGACTAGGGCATGAGTATACCTATTCTGGATGTTCCTTGAAACTTTGGACTACGCCATGCTGAATGAATTTGTCTCCTCCCTGACGGCTCTTAAGGAGAGGTAGACATGCCGTGTCTCAATGGGAATTCAAGCCAAGAGCCACTCAAAATTGTCCCCTTTTCTGTACAGTAATTGGCGATAAGACTTGAAAGTATAAAGCTTGAGTCTGTCCCACACTGATGGTACTTGATTTAGCAGTGTTGTGTGCCCACTACACCCCGCACCTCATCCGAAGGTGATTTCTGAATCTGAGCTAGCACTTCCTCCTTTTGGAGAAGCTCCGACTGCAATGCTCGTCGTACCCTGTTGTAGTTGGACTCTCACTTCTAGGCAAGACTACTGGTTTAGGGATGACAGCACTTTTGTTTGTAGGCAACCAGGTCAATCCTACAACAATTCATAACAGTCGACCCAACCCCCCCAGCTCACAAGCAGTACCTCACCAAAAATCCAAATGGACTCTAAAATGCAACATCTCAGCGAAGTCGTGGTGGAATGGAACTTACCCTTTTCTCACATTAGTAATAAGTCTCAGTCACGCACAGACAATAAAGGAGATTCAGGAACATTTTTAATAGGTTTATTAAAAAGACTGCAATCTATGATAAAGTGCATGAGCTGCAATGATTAGGATAATGAACAATTCCTGGAACAGAATTGTAAAGATGAGAGTTGTGAATACAAAGACCCCCACCATCGTGCAACAAGCATGAAATATAAGACACCTTAAAACCCTTGAATGGAAAACCTAATCTCTAACCTAAAAAGAGCTGGGTGTGATAAACCTTATCTGCCAGTACCATGTCCATGATAAGCACCCCCCAACCATCATTACCTTGAAATGAGGTCTCTAGAACAGACTCCGTGGTGACACTAAGGCTGGGTCGGCATCAATGCGACATGCAGAATAGATGGCATCAATAGCATCTGGTAGAAATCCCTCCAATAACCTTGTCTGTGTGAGATGTATTTAAACTGATCTTGTCGGATCCCTGACGCAGGTGTGTTCCCAAACAATAGATAAGGTGGCAGGCTTGTGGCAGCAATTATGTCAACAATTCCCATCAAAAGTACATTATGTTCCTGTCACACATAAGTGGGAAAGGGACATCATGTGAATACCTACGTCCATCACTTGGTTTTGATGCTAATAGTAGCACTTTCACAGAGTGGCACTGATAACACAAATCAAAACATTGCTCTAACTCCAAACAAAGGCAGCCATCTTAAAATAAATAATAAAATAAATAGAATAAGACAGAGCAGGGTGAGTAGGTTAAAAGTCACTAGGTGAGTAGATGACGGGGCACAGGCCTTGCAAGCCATAAGTCTAAGCTAAACTTCAGATTCACATTAAAACTAAGTAGGATCCACTAAAAGCCTAAAGGAAAGACCCACACATCTTCCCTGCAACACTGCCTTCATCAGCTCCAACTCCATCGCATGACTTTGAATAGTGATCAAATGAATCTCAAAATAATCAGACAGGCCTTCCGCCACCGCCTCTGCACCCACCAGGTCCTGCAGTATCTCAGAGGTTGGGGTTGAGGAGACTGGGACTGGGAAGTGGTATTGGAAGGGGGGACGGTAGGAACAGGGACAATGGCTGCCATCAGAGAGGAGGCCAGAGCCTGAATCTATCTCTGTTGGGCCGCAAATCCACAATGGATGTCCTCCAGGAATGGAGATGCCCACCCTCCTGGGTGAGCGGGCAACTCGTTGAGGGGCTCCTGGGAGGGCGGTGCTGGTATCAGGGTGCCGGTTGTACCTGCAGCTGGGGTGGTCACATAGATGTCCGCCACCACCAGGGAGATTCCATTGGAGGAGGTATCAGAGTCAGTGTTGTTACCTCTGTCTCTGCCATGGTGCTCCCCTCGCCCTCCATCCTATTGGTTCCCTCGGAGTCGGTTGTCTCCTGGGTCCTGTGGAATGCAGCTCCCTCTGTAGCTGGTGCCCCTGCTCCTCCACCAGATGATGCTAATGCTCACATGGACAGGATGACAGAAGAAAAAAGGGGGGAGAGAGAGAAAGGGAACACTGTAGGAGGCTGGCCTGGTTTGTAGTGTGTACCTAAGGTACTTACACCTTATACCAGGTCCAGTTATCTCTTATTAGTAAAATGTAGGCAGTGTTCTAGCAGCTTAGGCTGTCTAGAGGTAGCTGTAGCAGAACAGCTTAGGCTGAACTAGGAGACATGCAAAGCTCCTGCAATACCGCTATAGTTACACAGTACTTATACACAATAAAAGATAATACTCAGTGTTACCAAAAATAAAGGTACTTTATTTTAATGACACAATGCCTAAAATATATTAGAGGCAATACTCATTCTGGAGGTAAGTATAATACACAATATATACACTAGTAACCAAAATCAGGTAAGTAAATAGTCATAGAATAGTGCAAACAGTAGAAAATACAATAGATTGGAATGGGCCTAGAGGCAACACAAATCAGATACTAGAATAGTGGAATGCGAATAACGAATTTACCCTAGGCAAGTATAATGTGTAGAGGGGCACTGGGAGTGTAGGAAAACGCCAAAGGTAAGTAAGGTACCTGTAGGAGGCTGGCCTGGCTTGTAGTGGGTACCGAAGGTACTTACACCTGGTGCCAGGTCCAGTTATCCCTTATTAGTGTAGAAGAGGTGTTTCTAGCAGCTTAGGCTGATAGAAAGTAGCTATTGCAAAGCAGCTTAGGCTGAACTAGGAGACATGTAGAGCTCCTACTATACCACTTATATCATGTGCACAATATCATAAGAAAACACAATATGCAGAGTTAGTAAAAATAAAGGTACTTTATTTTTATGACAATATGCCAAAAGTACCTCAGTGAGTACCCTCAATAAGAAGATAAGTACTATACACAAGTTATATGTACACAAACCAAAATTAGGTAAGTAAGAGCAAGAAAAGTAATGCAAACAGTGTAGAATTACAATAGGTTGCAATAAGCAAGCATAGGTATAGGGACAACACAAACCATATACTCCAAAAGTGGAATGCGAACCACGAATGGACCCAAGACCTATGTGAGCTTGTAGAGGGTTGCTGGGACTGTAAGAAAACAGTGAGGGTTACCAAAATACCCCACCCCAAGACCCTGAAAAGTAGGAGTAAAGTGCACCTACTACCCCAAAAGAGCACAATAGTCGTGATAGGGGGATTCTGCAAGAAGAACAAACACCAGCAGTGCACTGACAACGGATTTCCGGACCTGAGGACCTGCAAGGCAAGGGGACCAAGTCCAATAGTCACGACAATCTCCAGGAGGGGCAGGAGCCCAGGAAACCCCGGATGAAGGTGCAAGGAAGCTGCCTCCGGTTGGAAGAAGCTTGGAGTTCTGCAAGAAAGAAGAGGACTAGGGACTTCTCCTTTGGAAGACGAATGTCCCACGTCTTGATGAAGCTTGTAGAGGTATTCCCATGCAGAAATACCACAAACAAGCCTTGCTAGCTGCAAGCGTTGCGGTAGAGGTTTTTGGATGCTGCTGAGGACCAGGAAGGACCAGGATGTTGCCTTTTGGAGGAGGAGACAGAGGAGTCTCTCAGCAACCCAAAGAGCCCTCACAGAAGCTGACAGCACCCACAGAAGTACCCAAACAGGCACTTAGAAAAAGAGTGAACAGGAGTCCACATGAAGTTACAAAAGGAGGTCCCAAGACGTCGGAGGACAACTCAGAAGGTTGTGCACTGCAGGACTGAGTGCTGGGGACCTAGGCTAGGCTGTGCACAATGGAAATCCTGTAAGAGTGCACAGGAGCCAGAGTAGTTGCAAATCACGCAGTACACAGCTTTGCAGTTTAGCGTGGGGAGGCAAGGACTTACCTCCACCAAACTTGGACTGAAGAGTCACTGGACTGTGGGAGTCACTTGGACAGAGTTGCTGTGTTCCAGGGACCACGCTCATCTGGATGAGAGGGGACCCAGAGGACCAGTGATGCATTCTTTTTGGTGCCTACGTTAGCAGGGGGAAGATTCCGTCGACCCACGGGAGAGTTCTTCGGAGCTTCTGGTGCAGGGCAAAGGCAGGCTACCCCCAGAGCATGCACCACCTGGAAACAGTCGAGAAAGCCGGCAGGATTAGGCACTACAATGTTGCTGGTAGTCGTCTTGCTACATTGTTGCAGTTTTGCAGGCATCCTGGAGCAGTCAGCGGTCGATCATTTGGTAGAAGGTGAAGAGGGAGATGCAGAGGAACTCTGGTGAGCTCTTGCATTCGTTATCTGAATAATTCCCCAAAGCAGAGACCCTAAATAGCCAGAAAAGGAGGTTTGGCTACTAAAGAAGGAGGATTGGCTACCAAGAAAGGTATGAGCCTATCAGAAGGAGTCTCTGACGTCACCTGCTGGCACTGGCCACTCAGAGCAGTCCAGTGTGCCCCCAATACCTCGGTTTCCAAGATGGCAGAGGTCTGGGACACACTGGAGGCGCTCTGGGCACCTCCCCTGGGAGGCACTGGTCAGGGGAGTGGTCACTCACCTTTCCTTTGTCCAGTTTCGCGCCAGAGCAGGGCTGGGGGATCCCTGAACCGGTGTAGACTGGCTTAGGCAGAGATGGGCACCATCTGTGCCCATCAAAGCATTTCCAGAGGCTGGTGGAAGCTACTCCTCCCCAGCCCTTCACACCTATTTCCAAAGGTAGAGGGTGTAACACCCTCTCTCAGAGGAAATCCTTTGTTCTGCCTTCCTGGGCCAGGGCTGCCTGGACCCCAGGAGGGCAGAAACCTATCTGAGGGGTTGGCAGCAGCAGCAGCTGCAGTGGAAACCCCGGAAAGGCAGTTTGGCAGTACCCGGGTTCTGTACTAGAGACCCGGGGGATCATGGAATTGTCACCCCAATACCAAAATGCTATTGGGGTGACAATTCCATGATCTTAGACATGTTACATGGCCATGTTCGGAGTTACCATTGTGACGCTATACATAGGTATACCTATGTATAGTGCATAGTCGCAAAGTCCGGGGAATTTGCCCTGAACGATGTGGGGGCACCTTGGCTAGTGCCAGTGTGCCCACACACTAAGTAACTTTGCACCCAACCTTCACCAGGTGGAGGTTAAACATATAGGTGACTTATAAGTTACTTATGTGCAGTGGTAAATGGCTGTGAAATAATGTGGACGTTATGTCACGCAGGCTGCAATGGCAGGCCTGTGTAAGAATTGTCAGAGCTCCCTATGGGTGGAAAAAGACATGCTGCAGGCCATAGGGATCTCCTGGAACCCCAATACCCTGGGTACCTCAGTACCATATACAAGGGAATTATATGGATGTACCAGTATGCCAATGTGAATTGGTAAATTTAGTCACTAGCCTGTAGTGACAAATTTGGAAAGCAGAGACAGCATAAACACTGAGGTTCTGGTTAGCAGAACCTCAGTGATACAGTTAGGCACCACACAGGGAACACAAATAGGCCACAAACGTATGAGCACTGGGGTCCTGGCTAGCAGGATCCCAGTGACACATAACAAACACACTGACAACATAGGGTCTTCACTATGAGCACTGGGCCCTGGCTAGCAGGATCCCAGTGAGACAGTGAAAACACCCTGACATATACTCACAAACAGGCCAAAAGTGGGGGTAACAAGGCTAGAAAGAGGCTACCTTCCTACACAACCCCACCCAATGAAGGACAATAAGGCTAACCTTGGCCAGTTGAGTCTTTATTGTCTAAGTGGTGATAAGTAGAGAGTAGCTCTGCAGTAGCATGGTTACTCCCTTTATCATCCACTAAATTGTTACTTCCCTGTGGGGATGTAAACCACCCTGTTTGAAGTTTTTTAGCTAGCCAACGATGTGAAGTTCTATTTTCAGAGTTTCTATTAGTATGTTTTAGTTTAGAGCAGTGGGAATTGTCCACTGGACCTATATCTAATGATGAGAATGCCAGACAGGGATGCTATCTCAGTAAAGCCATAGCTGGGCAAAACCTTTGTCCATATGGCTGTAAGAGAGAACAGGGTTGCTGTTTCTCTTGGGTTGGAGCAGGGCAGGGATGCTGTCCTATGAGCTCCACACTAGGGCAGGGCTGCTGTCCTAAGTGTTGTGAGGCAGTGCAGGGTCTCTGCACTCAAGTTTCTCTGGGAGGGTTGGAGGGATGCTCCATATTAACTAAAATGGTGCCCTTTTCTTCACCAATATTAGTTATCTCACAGAGAGGTACTTTTACCTCTGGGAGTTCAGCTGTGCCAGCTGATGGTTCCCTTGGTACAGGTGCCCCCCCAGGAGAGGTTTCTTCTACCACAGGCATGGTATCCTGAATGGCAGGGTGGGTAGGGGATACTGTGATGCCATTTTTACCTGTTGTTGGAGAAGGATCCTGAGTTTTCAGGCCTTTTTCTCTCCTTTGCTTTTTCATTTCAGTAGAAATAAGAGGAAGCAATTCCTCAGGGATACCCAGCATGGTTGCATGGGTATGAAACTCTACCTCAGCCCAACCTGAGGCCTCTAGGTCATTACCTAAGAGACAGTCTACAGGTAAGCTAGGTGATACTACCACCTGCTTAGGGCCAGTAACTCCACCCCAACTAAGCTGAACTATAGCTAAGGGAAGAAACTTAGTGGAGTTATGGACATCAATCATCTTGTACTGTTGTCCAATGATGTGTTGTTCAGGAGACACTAGGTTTTCAGTCACCAGAGTGATACTGGCACCTGTGTCCCTCTAGGCCTGAGCCTCAACACCATTTATTGAAACTGTCTGCCTGTACTTATCCATTGTAAGGGGACAAGCAGCAAGTGTGGTGAGGCCAATGCCACCAGGTGTGACAGAAACTGTCTTGGGACTGACTACCCCAGTTTCTATTATGGACCCATAAGTGAACCCAACTACACCCTTACTTTGACTGTTGCCAGCAGTCCCACCACTATTACCACTACTGCTAGGGGCACTAGAGTTTGATGTATTAGTGGTGGTAGGCTCAGGGGGTTTACCTGGACAGGACTTATCCCCTGGCCTATGGCCCTTATTTTTACACACAAAGCACCAAGGCTTTTTAATGTGTGTATGTTGTGAAGAAGAGGAATAATCTGATTTATCCCCACCCCTGAAGAGTGTTTAGGATTTGAAGAAGGATCTTTGGTTTTACCCTTATCCCCATGCTTATCCTGAGATTTCTCACCATCTTTCTTCTTGCCATCCTTGTCACCCCCTGTATGAACTTTTCTGTTCACCCTTGTTCTGACCCACTTGTCTGCCTTCTTTCCCAATTCATGGGGAGAGGTCAGATCCGAGTCCACTAGGTATTGGTGGAACAAGTCAGACACACAGTTATTGAGAATATGCTCTCCCAGAATAAGATTATGCAGGCATTCATAGTCAGATACCTTACTGCCATGTAACCACCCTTCCAAGGCCTTCACTGAACAGTCCACAAAATCTGTCCAGTCTTGAGAGGACTCTTTTCTGGTGTCTATGAACTTAATCCTGTATTGTTCAGTGGTTAAGCCAAATCCATCCAAGAGTGCATCCTTCAGTACTGTGTAGTTGTTAGCTTCGCTTTCTCTAACAGTAAGGAGCCTATCCATACCCTTTCCAGTGAAAGATAGCCACAAAATAGCAGCCCACTGCCTTTAAGGGACCATCTGTACCATACAGGCCCTCTCAAGTGCAGCAAACCACTTGTTGATGTCAGCCCCCTCCTTGTAAGGGGGGACTATCTTGTGCAGATTCCTGGAATCATTCTCTCTAACAGGATTACTATCAGGAATACTGCTGCTGCCACCATGGGGTCCTAACCCCATACTCTGTCTTTCCTTCTCAATGTCTAGGGCTTCCCTATCTAAGGCCAGCTGCTGCTGTTTAAGCTTCAGTCTGGTCTCTTCAACCCTCAACTTTTTGAGTTCCCTTTCTAACAAGTTATCATCAGGGTGGGTGGGTTGAGAAAGCTTTGACACAGATGACAAATAGGAAACTTCAGAGGTGGATCTGTCCCTATGTGTCTGGACCCTGGTAACCTGGCCTCTTGGAATAAAGGACGCCCTACTGTGATGGGAACCTCCATTACTACCAGCATTACTGGGTGTCCTGCTAGCGGGGCAGACCCTTGTCAGAACCCTCCCCAACTTCCTTAGGGGGTTCCTCTGAATCAGACTGGGAAGCTTCTACTAACCTCTCATTGGATGGGCCAGACTGGTTCTGGTCATCCACCATGAGCATGTTAAACAGAAACTCTTTTTTAGGGTTCTTTCCTATAACTAAACCTCTATCTAAGCAGAGACTCCTTAAGCTCTTGTAGTTCAAAATGTCATAAGTAGCATGGACAGTTTTGGGAGCAGAATCTACCACAGACATGATAGCAAAAGGTTTAGAGATAGGTAGAAGAGAGAACAAGTTTCAGAACTTTTTAAAGCACAGAGAAAAAAAACGTTTTCTAACTTTTTGAAATTTTTTAGAAGTTTTAGGAAACTTTTTAGAACTTTGTAAAAAGTTTTAGAGAAGAAAAGCAAACTTTTTGGTTTAAGTGTACCTACAAAGAACTGTTTGGTATATGATTTTCTTATGAAAAGTACAAAAGGACAAAGTGGTAAAGCAGTTACAAGTACTTATCCCACCGCTGTACCACCAATGTAGAATGCTGGCTTGGCTTGTAGTGGGTACCAAAGGTACTTACACCTTGTGCCAGGTCCAGTTATCCCTTATTAGTGTAGATGAGGTGTTTCTATCAGCTTATGCTGATAGAAGGTAGCTATGGCAAAGCAGCTTAGGCTGAACTAGGAGACATGTAAAGCTCCCACCATACCACTTATATCATATGCACAATATCATCAGAAAACACAATACACAGAGTTACTAAAAATAAAGGTACTTTATTTTTATGACAATATGCCAAAGGTATCTCAGTGAGTACCCTCAGTAAGAAGGTAAGTACTATTCACAAGTTATATGTACACAAACCAAAATTAGGTAAGTAAGAGCAAGAAAAGTAAGAAAAGTAATGGAAACAGTGTAGAATTACAATAGGTTGCAATAGGCAAGCATAGATATAGGGGCAACACAAACCATATACTCCAAAAGTGGAATGCGAACCACGAATGGACCCCACACCTATGAGAGCTTGTAGAGGGTCGCTGGGACTGTAAGAAAACAGTGAGAGTTACCAAAATACCCCACCCCAAGACCCTGAAAAGTAGGAGTAAAGTGCACCTACTACCCCAAAAGAGCACAATAGTCATGATAGGGGGATTCTGCAAGAAGAACAAACACCAGCAGTGCACTGACAACGGATTTCTGGACCTGAGGACTTGCAAGGCAAGGGGACAAAGTCCAATAGTCACGACAACGTCCAGGGGGGGCAGGAGCCCAGGAAAACCCAGGATGAAGGCGCATCGAAGCTGCCTCCGGTTAGAAGATGCTTGGAGTTCTGCAAGAAAGAAGAGGACTAGGGATTTATCCTTTGGAAGACGGATGTCCCACGTTGCGATGAAGCTTGCAGAGGTATTCTCACGCAGAAATACCTCAAACAAGGCTTGCTAGATGCAAGGGTCGGGTAGAGGTTTTTGGGTGCTGCTGAGGACCAGGAAGGACCAGGCTGTCGCTTTGTGGAGGAGGAGACAGAGGGCACGCTCAGCAACCCAGAGAGCCCTCACAGAAGCAGGCAGCACCCGCAGAAGTACCCGAACAGGCACTTAGAAGAAGAGTGAACCGGAGTCCATGCAAAGTTACAAAAGAAGGTCCCACGATGTCGGAGGACAACTCAGAAGGTTGTGCACTGCAGGACGAAGTGCTGGGGACCCAGGCTTGGCTGTGCACAAAGGAAATCCTGGAAGAGTGCACAGGAGCCAGAGCAGCTGCAAATCACGCAATACACAGCTTTGCAGTCTAGCATGGGGAGGCAAGGACTTACCTCCACCAAACTTGGACTGAAGAGTCACTGGACTGTGGGAGTCACTTGGACAGAGTTGATGTGTTCCAGGGACCACGCTTGTCAGGATGAGAGGGGACCCAGAGGACCAGTGATGCAGTCTTTTTGGTGCCTGCGTAAGCAGGGGGAAGATTCAGTCTACCCACGGGAGATTTCTTCGGAGCTTCTGGTGCACGGAGAAGGCAGGCCACCCCCACAGCATGCACCACCTGGAAACAGTTGAGAAAGCCGGCAGGATTAGGTGCTACAATGTTGCTGGTAGTCATCTTGCTACTTTGTTGCGGTTTTGCAGGTGTCCTGGAGCAGTCAGCGGTCGATTCTTTGGTAGAAGGTGAAGAGGAAGATGCAGAGGAACTCTGGTGAGCTCTTGCATTCGTTATCTGAAGAATTCCCCAAAGCAGAGACCCTAAATAGCCAGAAAAGGAGGTTTGGCTACCAAGGAAGGAGGATTGGCTACCAAGAAAGGTAAGAGCCTATCAGAAGGAGTCTCTGACATCACCTGCTGGCACTGGCTACTCAGAGCAGTCCAGTGTGCCCCCAACACCTCTGTTTCCAAGATGCCAGAGGTCTGGGACACACTGGAGGAGCTCTGGGCACCTCCCCTGGGAGGTACTGGTCAGGGGAGTGGTCACTCCCCTTTCCTTTGTCCAGTTTCGCACCAGAGCAGGGCTGGGGGATCCCTGAACCGGTGTAGACTGGCTTATGCAGAGATGGGCACCATCTGTGCCCATCAAAGCATTTCCAGAGGCTGGTGGAGGCTACTCCTCCCCAGCCCTTCACACCTATTTCCAAAGGGAGACGGCGTAACACCCTCTCTCAGAGGAAATCCTTTGTTCTGCCTTCCTGGGCTAGGGCTGCCTGGACCCCAGGAGGGCAGAAACCTATCTGAGGGGTTGGCAGCAGCAGCAGCTGCAGTGGAAACCCCGGAAAGGCAGTTTGGCAGTACACGGGTTCTGTGCTAGAGACCCGGGGGATCATGGAATTGTCCCCCCAATACCAGAATGGTATTGGGGTGACAATTACCATGATCTTAGACATGTTACATGGCCATGTTCGGAGTTACAATTGTGACGCTATACATAGGTAGTGACCTATGTATAGTGCATAGTCACAAAGTCCGGGGAATTTGCCCTGAACGATGTGGGGCACCTTGGCTAGTGCCAGGGTGCCCACACGCTAAGTAACTTTGCACCCAACCTTCACCAGGTGGAGGTTAGACATATAGGTGACTTATAAGTTACTTATGTGCAGTGGTAAATGGCTGTGAAATAATGTGGAAGTTATTTCGCGCAGGTTGCAATGACAGGCCTGTGTAAGAATTGTCAGAGCTCCCTATGTGTGGAAAAAGAAATGCTGCAGGCCATAGGGATCTCCTGGAACCCCAATACCCTGGGTACCTCAGTACCATATACAAGGGAATTATATGGGTGTACCAGCATGCCAATGTGAATTGGTAAATTTAGTCACTAGCCTATAGTGACACATTTGGGAAGCAGAGAGAGCATAAACACTGAGGTTCTGGTTAGCAGAGCCTCAGTGATACAGTTAGGCACCACACAGGGAACACATATAGGCCACAAACTTATGAGCACTGGGGTCCTGGCTAGCAGGATCCCAGTGACACATAACAAACACACTGACAACATAGGGTCTTCACTATCAGCGCTGGGCCCTGGCTAGCAGGACACCAGTGAGACAGTGAAAACACCCTGACATATACTCACAAACAGGCCAAAAGTGGGGGTAACAAGGCTAGAAAGAGGCTACCTTCCTACAGTACCCCACCCCAGAGCCCAGGAAAGTAGGAGTACAGCAAGTTTCCTCAGGACACGCTACAAGTCGTGATAAGAGATTTTGCAAGAACCAAGCAAGACTGCAAGCAACAAATGATGGCTTCCTGGACCTGAAGACCTGTAGAGAGAGGGGACCAAGTCCAGAAGTCGAAGAAGAGTCCAGGAAGGACAGGAGCCCCTGCCAACCTAGAGGATTGTGCAAAAGTGGATTCTTCATTAAGAAGAAAAGTACAGAAGAGCACCAACGAAGATAGCTGCAGGTTCCTGCTTGGTGCAGGTGATGTGTCACATGGAGTTGTTGGATGCAGGCTGTTTGTATCGCTGGATTCAGCCAACAAGCCTTAGTTCAAGCAAGTATGTGGTTTGCATAAAAGAGGAGCTGCCTGGACCCAGGAGGGACTTGGGGGTTCAAACTCAGACTGAGGAGACAGAGGGGGCTCTCAGCACTTCAGAGAGCCCTCAGAAGACCAGGCAGCACCCACGGGAGTCTCAGACCACGGGGACATGAAGATGCAAAGTGCAGTCATCATAGCACTACACTGGAAGGTTCCATACCGCCAGAGAACAACTCAGGGTGCTGTGGGTCACAGGATGGAGTGCTGGAGACCAGGGCTATGCTGTGCACAAGGGATTCTTGGAAGAAGTGCACAGAAGTCCAAGGAGTTGCAGAAGATGCAATGCACAGGGGTACTGTCGCAACACGGGGAGGTAAGCTCTTACCTCCACCAAATTTGAACACCTGGACCTTTGGACAGTCTGGGGCACTTTGGTCCACCATCTGTGTTCCAAGGAGCACCCTCATCGTCAGGATAGGAATCCCAGAGTACTGGTCATCATCGCAGAAGGGTGTCTGCAGATGCAGGGAAGTGATTGCGTCACTCAACAGGAGATTCCTTTGGTTCTTCTGGTGCATGGTGGAGACCGGCAGTCTTTAGAGCGTGCACACCTTGGAAACTGTTGCAAAAGCTGGCTGGAGCTGAAGTTGCAGGTCACAGGAGTCATTCTGGATACTTTGTTGCAGTTTTAGCGGTTTCTGAAGCAGAGGATGCAGAGGAGTCCTGGAGGAATCTTGCAAACCGAATCTAAGAAAACACCCAGAGGGGAGACCCTAAATAGCCCTGAGAGAGGGATTGGCTACTTACCCAGGTATGCACCTATCAGGAGGGGTATCTGACGTCACCTGCTAGCACTGGCCACTTAGAGGTCTCCAGAGGGTCCCCACACCTTGGAATCCAAGATGGCTCACACCAGGGACACGCTGAATGAGCTCGGGCACCACCCCTGTGGTGGTGATGGAGAGGGAAGTGGTCACTCCCCTTTCCTTTGTCCAGTTTCGCACCAAAGCAGGGACTTGGGTCACTGAACCGGAGTAGACTGGTTAATGCAAGGAGGACACAATCTGTGCCCTTCAAAACATTTCCAGAGGTTCTTGGAGGCTACCCCTCCCAAGCCTGTAACACCTATTTCCAAAGGAAGAGGGTGTAACACCCTCCTCCCAAAGGAAATGCATTGTTCTGCCTTCTTTGGACTGAGCTGATCAGCCCCCAGGAGGGCAGAAACCTGTCTATGACGTGGCAGCAGCTGGGGCTGCAGTGTAACCCTCAGTGAGCTGGTTTGGCAGTACTGGGGGCCATGGTGGAGCCCCCAGGGTGCATGGGATTGGCCCCCCAATACCAAATTTGGAATGGTGGGACAATTCCATGATCTTAGGCACCTCACATGGCCATATTCGGAATTACCATTGTGAAGCTACATTTATGTATTAACATATATTTAGTGCATACGTATAATAGTATCCCCGCACTCATGAAGTCCAGTGAATTAGCCCTGGACAATGTGGGGGCACCTTTGCTAGTGCAAGGGTGCCCTCATACACAGTAACTTTGTGACTAGCCTTCAGTGAATGAAGGTTAGACATATAGTTGACGTATAAGTTACTTAAGTACAGTGAATATGGCTGTGAAATAGTGTGTGCACTATTTCACTCAAGCTGCAGTGGCAGTCCTGAAGAAAGGTTTGTCTGAGCTCCTTATGGGTGGCAAAAGAAATTCTGCAGCCCATAAGCATCTCCTGGAACCCCAATGCCCTGTGTACCTAGGTACCATATACTAGGGACTTATAAGGAGGGGTCCAGTGCAAATCAGAATTGGAATATAGAGTCACTAAACTATAGTGACAAATTTGGTAAGTAGAGTATTGGTTAGCAGAACTTCAGTGACACTTTTAAGCATACTGACAACACACATAGGCCACAGACTATGAGCACTGGGGTCCTGGCTAGCAGGATATCCGTGAGACAGGCAAAACACAATGACAAGTAGGGTTTTAACTATGAGCACTGGGGTCCTGGCTAGCAGGATCCCAGTGAGACAGTAAAAACACACTGGCAAACACTCACAAACTGGCCAAAAATGAGGGTAACCATGCTAGAAAGAGACTACTTTCTCACAAACTCTGGGTCAATTACAGCATCAACATCACAGTTGGCATACACAGCACTGTCACACACAGTGATGAGGATTGTGCACTATGCATTGTACTGGCATGGATTTGGCAAGATGCCACAACAAGATAAGGGCCAAACACCGCCAACTACACATCTCCTGGACCCACAAAGCCCTGACTGACTTGGAAAGCAAAAGAGCTAGGTTACCTGCATTTGCCATACACCCATTACCCTCGAGCTGGTTCACACTGCAATGTCTGGCCTGGCATTAAGGGGCACCCACTAACTCACACTCACCACTGGGATTCCATGCCACCTACTTCTTATTGTATTAACACACACTGGACCCACCCCCTTGTGGCTGCTGTGATGCCCTCAAGCACCCATCCATATCTGGGTAGGCCACCGCCAGTATGCCGGCCATCACGGGGGTCAGGTTCTGACGGGCACCCCTTCCTTGTTGGGATGCCATCCCCAGCTGGGCCTCCTGTGGTCTTCTGTGCCCAGCGTCTCAGGTCCTCCCACTGTTTCCTTCAGTGGGTGCTCCGCCTGCTGTAGACCCTCAGGGTCTGCATGTCCTTGGCGAGTGCATGCTACAATCCCTTCTTTTGATGGGTGCTGACCTACAGAAGGAATGCAGGCAGGAAAGCACCAGTACACATACAATCCAGCATGTCACACATATGGCTCACCAATCCCGTTTCCATCACCATTGGCACACACATCGACTGGCGCCCACCATGTACACTACCACCAGACCTTCCCTCTGATGACACGATGCTTACTCACACAACTCCATGCATCCTTCCCCATGCATCATGCCCAGGGTGTACTCACCAGTTGGTCTGGAGGCCCATACAGAAGTCAATACTGGGGTAGGACCCCATCCAGCTCTCACTCCATCTCCTCCGAAGTGAAGGCAGGGGCCCTTTCCCCGGTCACATGGGCCATTGTAGGTTCCAGACACAGATCACAGCAGGACATGCAATGTAGGTGTTGTCCTGTAGAATGTCAGGAAACAAGTGAGGATTTAGATAGAAAACGGCGGCCACGTCCTCTGCGGTGTACACCATCACCTTCGGCGCTGATCCCCATTGGCCACTGTACTCCATAGATCCCCATATTAGCCCCATATTAGCCAATGAGGAATTGCACGGCGGTGCAAGACCGCCTTCCGCCACGACACCCAACGTCGGTGGAGTTACCTCACTTCCACCTGTCCCAAGATACAGGACAGACGGTCGCCATTTCAAGATGGTAGAAAACAATCAGATAAACCATAACTGCGGCATTGCCTAAAATTGCACATACATTGCCATTCCAACTCTCCCATCACATTGATGCTGTATGTACACTGAGGTTGTGGTTCCATTGTTCTAATTGTGACAGCCTACTCACTCTTGTGTCCCTTAGATACCTACCACTGTGGATGAATAGGAGAAGAAGACAAACCCCAGTGTACAGACCTCTTGTGGACTTGGCTACACTGGAGGACTGGCACATTATACTCACCTAAAGACTGGAGAGGGCCACAATCACAGAGCTGTGTGCCCAGTTGGAGCCTGACCTGATATCAGCCATCAGTCATCCCACTGGGATCACCCCTCTTTTGCAAGTGCTATCAGTGCTCCATCTCCTGGCTTCTGGTTCTTTCTAAGTGACAGTGGGCTTGGCAGCAGGAATGTCACAGCCAATGTTCTCAACGTGCTGGCAAGGGCTTTGTCTGCCCTGGTGAAACACATGTGCAGTTAAATTGTTTTCCCCCAGGTGGAAGATTTGGCCACTGTGAAGGCAGGATTCTATGCAATGGGGCATATCCCCAATATTATTGGTGCGATTTACTCTACACATGTTGCATTTGTACCCCCGCCACAATGAACAGGTGTTCAGGAATCGGAAGAGTTTCCAATCACTGAAGGTGCAAATGGTGTGCCTGGTGGACCAATACATCTCCCATGACACTGTCAAGTCTCCTGGGTCGGTGCATAACACCTTTGTCCTGAAGAATAAGAGCATCCCAAATGTGATGGCCCAGCTACAGATGCACAGGGTGTGGCTAATAGGTAAGCCAGAGTCCCACCCACTGTATGTCAGTGTATGCCTTCAGGCGTTATACCCATAGCATTGTGTAATATCAATGTTTGTCCCTTAATACTTGTAGGTGAGTCTGGCTACCCAAACCTATCGTGCCTCCTGACCCCTGTGAGGAATGCCAGGACAGGGGCTGAGAACCATTATAATGAGGCACATGGGCGAACCAGAAGAATAATTGAAAGGTCCTTCGGCCTCCTGAAGGCCATGTTCAGATGCCTCCATCTGACAGGTGGAATCCCTGTGCTACTCACCCGGGAAGGTCTGCCAGATAGTAGTGTCATGCTGCATGTTGCACAGCCTGGCCCACAGAAGACATGTGCCTTTTCTGCAGGAGGAGGAGACTGGAGATGGCCCTGTGGCAGCAGTGGGCCCTGAGGACAGTGAGGATGAGAAGGCAGAGGATGAGGATGTGGACAACAGAACATCAGTTATACGTCAATACTTTCAATGACACAGGTTAGACAGTGGAACTGATCATTGTTCTGACTACTGATCTGTGTAACTGTAGCATGATGGCATTCACTTCCTTTGCAGCTCAACTTACTGTCACCTATGGCTTGTCATTTTACAGATGTTGGTGATATGTCAACAGTGTCATGATGTGGTTAAAGCTCATTAATTGTATGCTATCATAGTGTTCATATCAGTTGCACCAGATGTGACTGTTCCCCTGAATGCACATTTTCATCAAATAAAATACTATGAGTCAAGTTGTGTTCAAGGATGTTTATTGTAGTGCTATAAAATTGAAGGTAAAATGCAATGGAAAGGGGTGATGGTAGCGGAAAGTCGAGGGTATTGTTCCAGTCTGTTTGTATTACAGGTGCAGTGTCCAAGGAGCCATAGGAAGAGGAGCAAAGGCAGATCAAAGTGGACAAGGTGACAGGGTGGAACACAAGGGGGACATTCAGGAGAGTCTCATTTCCTGGTGGCGGTCTTGGTCTTGGCAAGTGTCTCTGGCTTCTGTCTGGGTCACAGGGAACGTTTACGGGGTAGTTCACCTTCTGTAGGGGGAGGGGTGCTGGTGGCTTGTGGGTCCTGTGGCGAGGCCTCCTGCCCCCTAGCTGCAGCGGAAGTGGTGGGCTGGTCAATATACTGGCTAGTAGTAGGGGCCCGCTGGTGTGCTTTCGATTTCCTCATGATATTGGCCATGTCTGCCAGCACCCCTGCTATGGAGATCATGGTGGTGTTGAGAGCCTGCAAGTCCTCCCTGATCTCCTGATGCTGTTCTTCCTGCAGTCGCTTGTTCTACTGCAGGTTGTCAAGGATCTGACCCATTGTGTCCTGGGATTGCTGGTAGGTCCCCAGGATCTTGGTGAGTGCCTCCTGGAGAGTCGGTTCCCTGGGCCTGTCCTCCCCCTGGTGCACAGCTGTCCTCTCAGTGTCCTTGTTCCCCTGTGCCTCTGTCCCCTGAACGGTGTGCCCACTGCCACTGACCCCAGGTCCCTGACTGTCTTGGTTGTGAGGTGTGGACTGGGGTCCCTCTACAGGTGGGCACACTGCAGACTTGTGGGTAAGCTGGGTGGGTGCTGCGGTGTTGGATACTGATGAGGGAGGCTATGTGGTGGACTGTGAGTGGGCTGGGGTGACCAAATGTCCAGTGGTCCCTGATGGGCCAGGTTGTGTATCCTGATCCTGAAGTCCAGAGTTACTGTCATCACTGGCGGCATCTTCTGTTGGGGGACTGGTTTGTCGTGGCACCTCCTCTCCGCTGACATTGGCTGGGGCATCTGCAGGGATGTAAGTGATGTATTATGCTTCATGTCTGTGACATCTTGTACATCCCTAGCTTTCCCTCTATGGTTGCTGTTTCCCTGCCACCTTGGTTTTTGTATGTTGATGTATTGTGGGATTGTTAGTTCCCCTCTGCTGTGCATGCTTTAGTGATGGGTGTCCATGCAGGGCTTGGAGGGCTGTCCATGCATTGGTATTGCATGCAGGGCTGGGCATTGTGGTTGGGCATATGTGTAGGTGCAGTGGATGAGATGGAGAGGAATAATGGGAGTGAGGGTGAGGGTGTGAGATGGCATGCAGGTATGGGGGTTGATAAGTAGTAAATGTTGACTCACCAGTGTCCAGTCCTCTGGTAACTCCAGTGAGTCACTCAGGATATAGTATTTCCAAGACTTGCTCCTCCCATGCTGTGAGCTGAGAGGGAAGAGGTGGGGGTCCACCGCCAGTCCTCTGGGTGGCGAGATGGTGCCTTGCTGCTATGGAACGTACCTTCCCCCATAGGTCGTTCCACCTCTTCCTGATGTCCCATCAATGGCACTTATGATGTTGGGGATATGTCCCAGGGCATAGAAGTCACCTTTCACTGTAGGCAAATCCTACACCTGAGGGAAAACGATGTAGCTCCGCATGTGTTTCAGCAGGGCAGACAACACTCTGGACAACACGTTGGAAAACATACGCTGGGAAATCCCTGATGCTATGGCCACTGTTGTTTGAGATGACCCACTTGCAAGGAAATGGAGTACTTACAGCACCTGCACTAGAGGGGGGATTCATGTGGGATCATTATCATGTCCCTTTCTCATTTAAGTTTAATGGGAAGATAATGTACACTTGTTGAGGATTGTTTATATAATTGTTACCACAAGTCTGCCTTCTCATCCATTTTTGGGGAACATACCTGCATCAGGGGTCCTTCATGATCTGTATAGCTACACCTCACATGAACTAGGGCATTAGAGGGATTCCTTCCAGATGCCATCTACACTGCACGTCACCTTGCTGCAGAACTCAGCCTTTGTGTCACCACTGTCACAACCTTGTGTCTGAGGATTCATTTAGTGTTCCTCCTTCTATCCCATCAAACTTAGCAGCATCCCCAAAATCTGCATGTCTTCAGTTACCTTATTTACGAAGGGAGATTTCCCCAGCATCCGCCCATTTACTAACATTTTGTCCCATCCAAGTGATTGCAACCCTCCATTTCACTAACAATATGAATAAGTGTGTGAATTCAGTTCAGTTCATAATCTTTTTTTGGGTAAAACTGCCATAAAAGAACAGATAAAAAACAGTATAAATACATTAAAACAATTAAAGCATTCTATAATACATTCAAAATAAAAATAGTAACGTAAGAAGGAAAAAGAAGAACAATATTCCTTTAAACTGTACACTTAACACCCTAGCCAAATAATGTCCACTGAAAGCTATGCTCCTAGATCAATTTAGATCTAAGCAAAATTATTTGTGACATAAAATCCCCCTACCATCAAGTGCAGTCGAAGCTTAAAAAGGTCGATTTGTGTACAGTGCAGTATTAGTCTCAATTTCATAGTATGCAGTTTAAGCTAAGGGGGGACAGATCAGATGCAACACACTCCCTTAGTCATAAGAGTAGTTGAAGATATCCATCTCCCCATCTACATGAAGTACATAATGGGCTGATTATTAAGATATTCAATTAGTGATGTAATGGCTTGGCCCCAGTGTTGACAGGGTTAACAGTTGGAGAGCAGAGTTTGTGCCTGATTCGTGAAATTGTGCATAAATACCTTGAGACAGCAGATACTATGGGGGTCATTATGACCCCAGCGGTGAGTGGAAATGTGGCAGTAGTACCGCCAACAGGCTGGTGGTACATACTGCCACATTATCAGAATGGTGGGTTGGCTGCAGACAACCCACGACTTATCTACTCATACCACCATGGTGGTATCAGCTGCCGGGCCGTAGATGTCAATCTCCAGCCCAGTAGCCGGAATAGTACCTCTGGTGGCATTATGAGCCTGGCTACCACCATGGTTTTTGGGAAGTTATCAATGCAACGAAAACCATGGCAGAAGACCCTACCGGTGACAGGGAATTCCTTCCCTGTCACCTGTAGGCTGCTCCCCCAACACACACCTGACATCCCCCACCCCCTCCACCCAAATTCCTCCACCCCCTCTGATCCTCACCCCTCTACCCCCTCCTACCCTCACACTCACCTAAATCCCCATACACGCACACACCTGCAGACACGCACCACGCATATACCCAGTCACTCACACTGGCTTACATGCATTCATACACGCATACTTCCAGACATGCTCGCACTCATTCTTGTACACAATCAGACTGACATGCAGACACACACTCACTTCACCATTCTTACATGCATTCACTTACAGGCATACAACCACGCGAACACCACAACACAACATACAGAGACGCATTCACACACACACACACATTCATGCATACACTCAGAGACACACACACAACACCCCCCGCCCCCCCTGTCGGAAGCCCGACTTACCTTTGTCGAGGAGGTCTTCAGGCTGGGAAAGGGTTATGCTAACGCCAGCAGCGCCCTGCAGCAGAACACCGCCATGCCATGCTAGTGGTAGCAGTGCCAGCTTACCACCATCTGCCAGTATGATCAAATCAAATCAAATCAAATCAAATCCTAAATTCCTGCAGATTGAAATTAGTCATTTTGATCTGCCTTACTTTACTTTGGACAGAAAAAGAGGGTGTGAACCACTGACTGGCAGTTCCACAAGACAGACAGGTCTGCTCTCTTGGTCTAGTAGAGCAGCCTGAGTTAACTGTAAATGAGCCCTGGGACAGTGTCCCATATTCAATTTGCACGTAGAGCTTCCTGCCAGTGAAAGTTCTACTTAATTTAAATACTGTTCTTCTTTGTTTTCATCCTTTAGCTTGAGGAAAGAACCTGTTAAGAAGCCTAGAGTAAGCTTAGACAAAAGAGTGCCCGGTTTATGCTGTTTAAAGTTTCTCTTGAGGTCTATTTTGAAATAAGAAGAGAGGCACCCCCAGGCTCTTCCCACAACATATTATTCCCCATTCTTCTCAGAATCTCTCTAACATATTTTATTCAGGGAAGATAACCAGACCTGTAAGGATAATCATTTCTTACATCCCCTGGCGGTAGGAGTGCAGCTCAGGGGTGACCCAGACTTTTCTCCATTACAGGATTGGTCTAACACCTATCCCTTTGGAGATTGGCTGTGGCCCCACATCCATCCTTAGGGAAAGGAGTGGGGTGCTTTACGGAAGTCTCAAAAGCTGCCTCAGAAATAGATTCTTTGAGATCTCCAAGGCATTTACAAGCTTGTGTCCCCATTGCTCTGCCTCATAAAGTGCTATGCCAAAGGCCTGATGAGTGTAAATTTGGATCACCGGGGAGATTGGTCTGAAATATGAGTCACAACGGAATTTCATCAGTCCTCTATTAGTATAATAGTATGTGCCTAGCGATATGTGCGGCCCACTCCAGTTGCTCCTTGAGAGTATATCAAGATAATTGAAGGTATGGACTCAATGAAGGGTGGTTCCCTTCATTGTAGAGTTAGATGTAATTGTGTGGCATGAATTGAACACCATATATTTGCTATTTGCCACATTAATTTCCTTGCCCCTCTGCCTGCAGAAGCTTCTGAATTCATCTAAACATTTCTGGTTCTCCATAGGTGAGTTAGACAAGAGCAGTGTATCATCTGCAAACATTAAGGCAGAAACCTCAATATTAGCTAGTCTTGGTGCATCAATCTCACATTTGTTCAAGTGGACAACCAATTCATTAACATACAATGTAAAAAAGGTTGGAGTGACAATAAAACCCTGCCTGACACCTCTGTTAACTGGAAATGTCTCGGTCACTTTTCCCAGCTGGCCACATTTGCCCTGCTAAAAATTCTGCTCATGCAGTCTTACATAATTGCAAGAGGTACGGTGGGACCCCCATGTCAGCCAACACTTGCCACAGTGTGTGCCTTGGGACAAGATTGAAGGCAGAGAGTAGATCCACAAACACCACATACAGTCATCCACCCTCTAAAGCAACAGTTTTCTTCTTTAAAAACAGGTGCTTAAACACTTGAACAATGGTGGAGGTGCAATCATGTAATCTTGCCAGAATATCATTAGCCACTATCCACTCTAGTAATCTATCTAAGATGATTGTGTTTTTGTGTGCTGTTGATGAGACTTATAACTCTATAGTTTGTAGGGAGGAGATGGAAACCCTTCTTGTAAATTAGCATGATTGTGACCCCCTCCCAGGTTGGGGAATAGGCATCCCTTTCATAATAGCATTAAAAAATAACACAAAATATGCACCCCAAACATTAGACTTTGCCAGGAACAGATCACCCGGAATCTTATCTATCCCTGGATCTTTATTAGGGTCTGTTTTATTTATTGCCAAGATCGCTTTCTGACCTAAGATGGTTCGATACACCACGCTACGAGTTACATCACTTGGGACTATCATAAGAGGACCCATCTGAGCTGCCAGTAAGACACTGTCTCCTTCTATTGGAGAGTACAGATCAGACAAATGTGTGATCCGTACTGCAGCATGTTATTTTCCATATGGCAGCTTCCTTACCCCCAGTGGCCACTACATTGCAGAAAGTGCAATGGTCTTCCACTTTTACAGCAGCCAACAAACCTTCCCATTTCCCTTGCTCCCATTCCTTTTTTGATTTACTGACAGCTTTTTTTATAAGTGGCCCTCCTGACGTCTATATTTCTTCTATCCTGTAGCTTAATGGAGGCAATTAATACAAGCTTGGTGTCTCTTCAAGAGCGGTTGAACCATGAAGGGGGACTTTTCTTGACTACCATGGATTTGGATTCCACAAATAAGTGTTTTTTGAGGCCCTGAAACATTTGCTTATAAATTTCCCCTATCCCCACTAGGCATGTGCCCCGATCCAAGCCAGGTCCAGGTTGACCAGTTCCCCTATGCGTCTGTCTCCTAATTTATGTATTGACCCAACCAGCTCCTAGAAGTGAACCATAGTGCTCCAGTTAATTCTATCAGGACAGCTAGCTGACTCACTACAGACTGGTAGATCTGAAGCAAGATGTTATTATGGTTGCTATCGTGTCTGAGGCCCTCACTCTTGCAGTGGTGGTCTTACCTCAGCAGTCCCGGCGATAAAGACCACCAAAATCCAAGATTGGTGATTTGACTCAAGCCAAATTGCTTTAATGCAGTCAGACCCGTCGGTGAGCACCTCCGGGCCAGCGGCATTCTAAAGAATTCTGGCCGTATTAAGAGGCAGCAAACCACCAGACTTTTCACAGCGGTCACCCTGCCATGAAAACCCTGGTGGTATTTCACCCAGTTACAGGAATCCCGATCCTGTCACCGGCACACACACCCCCACACGTCCACACACTTGCAGTCACACATGCTACCCGACTGCACGTACACATAAACATTCCCACTCGCTCGCACACAGACACGCACCCCCACTCACATGCACACAAACAGACACACACCCCCACTCGCTCACACACAGACACACCCTTACTCACTCACACACAAACAGACACCCATCCCCAGATACTCGCACACAAACAAACACGCATCCTCTCTCACTTGCACACAGACACATACCCCCACTTGCTCACACACAAACAGAAACACACCACCACCTGCATTCATACACACCCCCACCCTCTGCATACATACACACCCCCACCCCATCCTCTGCATACATACACATCCCCACCCTTTGCATATATATAGACATCCCCACCCCACCCTCCGCATACATACACACCCCCACCCCGTCCTCTGCATACATGCACACACACCTCCCTCCACACATGCATACAGTCACACACACATGCACGCACACCCATTCTGACACACACACACATGCTTGCACACATACACGCACACACCACACACATGCACCTACCCCATACAACCCCCCCTTCTGGTCAGTCCACCTACCTGTCTGGGCTGCACAGCAACCCACATTGAAGTGGTCATCTGGGAGGGGGTAGATGTTGGCGGTTCCACCGCCAATGCTGCACCGCCATGCAAGGACCGCCATGACATATTACTGCTCGTAATACGGTGGACGAAGTCCTTGCATTGTGGTGGTGCTCGTCTGGCAGACGGTGTCGGATTTCTGCATTTTTATAGGTAGAATTCCGTAGGTGACTTGTAATACGGCAGTCTTTGGACCACCAACACTGGCAGTCTTTATGCGCCCGCTATATTGATATTGATATCCCAAGGCTCAAATTGACACTTGAACTCCTTCCGGCACAGTTGCCATGAGTGTGGAAAGTATTTCAATGATAGGTGACTCCAAGTTACTCCCCTGAGGCCTTAAATAGACGTTATATACATAAAAGACAAAGGGCCTGATTTATAACTAGGGGGACAGGTTAGTCCATCACAATGGTGACCAATATCTCACCCACCGAAATCTAAATATGTAAATCCCTTTGCATATAATACGATTTAGATTTTGGTGGATAGGATGTCCATCACTATTGTGACAGAGTAACCCGTCTACTGAGTTCTAAATCAGGCCCTAAGTTTGGTGGGAATGTTAGACTTAAGCACTGGATATCATCAGATGCAATCACAATCTTCTCTATTGCACACCCAAGTGTAGAACTGACCAAGAACACAAGTCTGCATTGCCACTTTTTTCAGCTTCGTATAATTTGCATAACCTGCACAATGTACCTTTTTGCAGCTTCATATAATTTGTATAACCTGCAAGATGAACCTGTATGGTTAACCAGATCTCTTGGAAGAGGCAAAGATTGTATAGGTCTATTAAAAGTTCAGTCAAGTCACTTTTGGAACCCAGTATTGCAACATTCCACAAGAGTATCTTAATAGGAGGTAGATGTCGGGTTACATCTGGCACCTCAAGGTCTCTTTTCCATATTGTCGCTCCTTTGTCACTGTGCGGGTTACATTCTGAGGATGGAGTCCTGACATACTCGCCCCCCTTAAAATCACTGACACTTGGCCTATTAGGGGACATTTGTAAAATGACAGCTGACAGGGCAGGGGGTATGGACCTGCTCCCTTTGAACTTGAGCTGGGACAAGCTGCATCTGTGAATTGGTGAGATAGACTTACTAGCTCTAATCCTATCCTAACACTGATCACAAAATTGGCCTGAGGGTCAGTAGATTGATTAGCTGGTATCCTGTCTCCAACATCCTGATAGGCTGGGCTTATCATCCACCATCCCCCTCCTTTGAGTGCCAAGCCTTATAACAACCTTTGTTATATACCGCAGAAGGGATGGTGAATTCAGCATCCCTGTTATCAACAAGTCAACCAACTACTTCTAAAACATCAAATTTAATGGAAGCAAGAACCCTATATGCTACATGATTGCATTGCAGACCAGTGGGACCTGGCTCTACTGCAGGAGGGGGGTAAAGCATTAGCAAAGATTGATTGTTTCTGATATAGAAACTGGGTTTGTAAGAATAGTCTAGGGACACTATGGCAGTTTTTGCCCCTCTGGTGTTGGCATATGCTTAAGGTCAGTGAGTGGATTGATATCTTAGAGAGTTTAAAACCTGCCTTGAAGGAGAATATGGCCTGTTCCCTAGAAATATTCAATAAGTGGATCACTGAAAACCTTGATACTATTCTCCCTTTTACGTCAAGGCCGGGAGGTCATCGGAAAAAAGTGCTCATTGGTTTTCCACCCACCTTCGTCTATTAAAGAGGGACTGCAGACGTTTGGAAAGAAATGGAGAAACTCCTATGACATTTTACTTTTAGAAGATTATAGGAAAGCTATCAGATGGTTTCATGTGGAAATTAAAGCAGCACAAAGTGCTTACTTTGCGGCCAAAATAGACAGAGCTCTAACTCCCCTAAATAAATGTTTCATTGTAGCCGTAGAAGCCTCTTACAAACATAGTAATAACCTAGGTCTATTCTTCAAGAAAAAAAATCTCAGACATTTATTAAGCCTCCACGATAGGTATCCACAGTACCCAGGTTTTTGGTGAGCAATGTCCAAATGGCTCAGTGAGGTTCGCACAGCTTCCACCTCTCTCCCTGGAAATGGGTTTAACACTACTGGTCACCTTTAAAACTGGGTCTCACTTAGATCCCGCACCCCCTTTGATTTTAGCACAAGGGTCATCAGTAATAGTCTCCACTTTGACCGACCTGTTGAATCTGTCACTGTCAAGCAGTACAATCCCTCCACAGTGGAAACACGCTATGGTGAAAGCTCCGTTTAAGAAACCCAACCTGGATTTATCCATACTCAATAACTATAGACCTATCTCCATGTTGCCAGCCCTCGCCAAGATACTTGAAAAACATGTGAACACTCATCTTTCCACCTACGAAGACAATAACATTCTTCATCCTTCTCAGATGGGCTTTAGACCTTTACACAGTACGGAATCGGCATTGATTGGAGTCACGGAGGAAGTAAGAAAGCGCCTGGATCAGGGACTGGTATCAGCAATTGTGCTTCTTGAACTCAGTGCCACCTTCGACCCTGTAGATCACAACATTTGACTTCAGAGAATGAGGGAAATTGGAGTCACAGAGAATGCTTTAAGTTGGTTTACCTCGTTTTTAGAAGCAAGATCATTTCAGGTACTTGATCGTTCTTTCCATTCTAGTTAATTCAATAGCTGTTGGAGAGTGCCACAGGACTCCTCTCTTAGCCCCATGTTATTTAATATCTATATGTCGCCACTGGAAAAGGTAGTGCAGCCATATGGCCTCTCCCTAGTTTCATATGCAGATGACACCCAGCTGGTAGTATCCTTCTCCCAGAACAGAACTCAGTTGATTTCTTACTTGCCCCTTGTTTATGGGCAGTATCCAAATGGATGTCTGACTGTAAACTCAAGCTGAATGGAGACAAGACAGAGGTTATGATCTTGGGTCATCACACTCAACCAAATCTGATCTCCCCTGTTCTGCATTCGCTAGGAGCACATCAAGAGTCTGGGAGTATGGCTTGACCCCTGGCTGACCATGGACCATCAGGCAAAGAAAATCTCCTCCACTTGTTTTGGTGTATTCAGACTTCTTAGAAAGGTGTTTAAAATACTTCCGTCTATTGTGAGGAGACGTATCATACAGGCACTCATCACCTCACGCCCGGATTATGGGAATGCCTTGCTTATTAGTGCTCCAAAATATGTAAAAAAGGAACTGAAGGTGGTGCAGAACACTGCTGCCCGCCTTCTCTTGCATATACCTAGGTATGAATCGGCCAAGTCAGCTCTCTTAGTTCTTCATTGGGTCCCATTGGAGCAATGGATAAAGTTTAAAACATTATGCTGCATTTACAGAGCTCTTCATGACAAAGGCCCATCGTCCTTGCAAACCCTGGCCTTTTTCCACAATCCTGTCAGACATCTTAGGTCATCATCGGCGGCTTTAGCTGTAATCCCCTTAATAAAAAAAGCCAAATGGGGAGGAAGAACTATGTCATATCTTGGCGCCAAATTGTGGAATTCTCTACTTTTGGCCCTGCGACAAACCAGCCATAAATTATCCTTTTGTCGGCTACTTAAAACGTGGTTGTTCTAATCTTTGTCCCTAAGGTAATGTTTTTGAATATTTATGTACAGCGCTGGGAGGCCTTTGGGTTGCCATCCGCTCTATACATTTTCATAACATAACATAACTTACATAGTCAAAGAGCAGCTTTCATATCACATGTGGGTCTTTAAAATTAATGATTACGCGGTCCTCTGGATGATCCACCAGCCCTGGTCCAATTAACCCCACCCTGCGGTTTAACAATAAGTTATTTGCCATTGAGAGAATGAAGTTTCTAGATCAGGCAAACCTGTTCATCGATTTATTTACTAGCTCATTATGAGATTCCCACTGACCCTCACTCATCTGTGGAACACCTGTTAAAATTGCCACATAGGGACTATATGCAGAAGGTAAATTGATCACATGGAGTTTAAGGCCACGGGAGGGGCATTAGCCCCAAGATTCTGACTAATACTTTCCTTTTGTTGTCTTGATTCCCCTTGAAGACTCTTGTTGGTATGTTGTCCTGATAATTGTGGGGTGTCTATGAGGTGTAATGAGTGCATAATAGTAGGGCTAAAGTTACTGATCTGCAAGGCAATATTAGTAGGTGAATCAGGCCTGAATAGGCCCTGAGAGTTGGGGTGACTAGACATATCGCCCACCCCTCTTGTAGATTCTGGCCCAGTTGTCTGCTGGAGTTGGGGACTTGTTTTGAGAATCTCTTTAAGCCCCTGCTCTATCACTGGAAGATGCACTAAGAGTAGGGCAAATCCCATACACAGGATGCCCTTGACTTTGGAAGGAGATTGTCCACTAGTTGGGCCATCCAAGGCAACTGGGCGTTGATACACCTTCCAATTATAATGCTAGGGCTCTGTGCATCCAAAGTGGATGCTATGGTGAAGTCAACTTGGAAGCAAGTCATAGTGCATTTGTTCCAAGCCAACCTTTTAGCCCTCTTGACTACTGCCGAAGACTGATGTTTCTCCTCAAGACATACTTCAGGGGAGAGTGCTACATTAGATGCACGTGAAGATTGGACTGCATCCCAATTTCCTTCACAAGGGACATTAGGAGCATTGATGGCTTTAGCTGCATCGGTTGTGCTAGTTAACATTGGTGGAACCATGCCATTGTCCAAATACATTCTCCTCTCTGTCAGTTCAATCTCTGTTGCAATAACGCACATTGCCCCTGCAACATCCATTCAATCGAGGTGGTTTGGGGGGTGGAGATATAGCCATAGACACCCCAGCATATTTACGTTTGCCCATGGTGCCTGCACAGGTGAACAGAGTAAGCACAATACACTAAAATTGAAAGTCTTAAGTGTCCTTGTACTGCGTCCGGTATGTGGTTCCAAGAGCCTACCTGCTACACTAGGGCAACTTCTACTCTCAGAAAGATACCCATAAAGCAGAAGCAATATGGTACTTGTTAGTAACACAACACTGAAAGCTAGGTGGCAATGAAAAGGGCAGAATTCATAAGTGTGTATGATGTGTCCCTCATTCCAATTTTAGGACAGATGTTGGAGGGGAGGCCCAGCCCAGCCTCGTCTGGCTGTGGACAGAGAAAGATATGCCTGTCTTGGCAATCTTCACCCGGGTGCACGCCTGGGCATGTCCTGCACACATTACATGCTGCAGCACCTGTGTAAAGCTTAAAAACATGCAGACTGTGATGTTTGTCCCACCCTTGCCCCAACCTGCTGCTGTGTAGAATTGGGGATACAGTCCCACCCTCGTCAGGAAAGACATATCATGGCGTGGCAGGCTGTGGCTGTGATGGCAGACACCTGCAGCAGAATTGTATCAAAACACTTAAACTCTCCATAATTCTGTCTAGGTTATATTGTTTCTGTTATCATTCCATGGAAGCCACCCTGTTCTCCAAGTCTTAAAACTGTATAGTTTTCCATCCTAATAGCAAAATCAGAAAACAGTACGATCAGCTGTTGTCAGCGGCTCCAAAGGGAAAACACAAGAGATTTGTGCTGGTTGATCGAGAGATCAATAAGCTTGCCAAATGTATACAGAGGAGAAACGGGTAGTAGTGGTTCAATGGGTGTACTTCCTAAAGTAATTCCAAAGTAGTAAACAATTGTAATTCAAGTCAGAAACAGTCCAAATAACATGAAGCGTGGTGCTGAACAGTGGTGTATGTTCTACTGCCCAAAAAACAAACATAGGTGCCCACAAAGGTGACACCAAACATTTAATTCTGGAAATACTGCAGCATAGTAGCAAAGTCAAAACCCTGAATTTGGTTGTAGTGCAATCTGTTAATTGTTCATATGAAGGTCAAATTGACAAGATGGACATGGTTTCAGAATCACAGCTAACACATGTTTCGTCATGTTTGTGACTTTCTCAAGGCTAGTTAAGTAAAAGACGTAAGAATTGCATAAACAGCATTGTGTCCAAGGGTAAGAGCATTCAAATGTCTCACTGGTAATTAGAATGTCTATAGAGTAAATGTAGAAACGGACACAGCTTAATGTGGCAAGAGCAAATGATAGTCCATATTAAGGGGACAACCATTATAAGTCATGACTAATGTACACCGCAGGACGGTAAGTGGTGTCCAGCTCGCCAAATGTATCCCAGTATTGTAAAATTAAGGGTAAGGACTCTCTCTGGGCTGTAAGATAGAAGAGAGTGTTGTCTACTTAGAGAGACACCAAATGGGTCACCTCTCCCACTCAAATACCCCACCCTAACATTTCCTGGTAAATTTGTATTGCCAGTGGCTCTACTGCTATTGCAAAAAAGGAGGGTCAATAGCAGGCAGCCCTGACGCCTGCCCCTACTGACCACTAATGAGTCCGAGCATAGACGTCCAACACAATCCCCAGCCACAGGATCAGTATAGAGCAGCTGGAACCAGGATCAAAACTGTGAGCTGAATCCCAATGCTTCCAGTACAGCCATTAGGTATTGCCATCCACTGTATTAAAGGGCCTTGGCAGTGTCAATATAGACTATCATCTCCTTTCCTTGACTTTGTGCATGACATGCATCAGTGATTTGAGATTCATAATTGTTTCCCTGCCAGGTATGAACCAGCACTGATCCAGATGATCAAACGGAAGATCACAGCTGAAGGGCAAGAACGTCACAGAGGATCATCAGGTCAATGTTAATCATCGTAAGCGGCCTATAGTCGGATGGGTCAGATGCCGCTGCTCTAGGTTTTAGATATATGGTAGTACAACCCTCTTGCATGGACGGGATCTACACACCTCACTCCTGCGCCTCTGTGTATTACTCAAGCAGGCATGTTGTGACGTCTTTGGTGAAGGTCTGATAGAACTTGGTCATGAAGCCGTCACGCTCAGATGTCTTCCGTGCCGGGAGACACGCAAGTGTCATTCCAATCTCCTCTAATGTGAGATCAGTATCCGGTGCTGCAACATCCCACATCCATGGGAATAGGCAAAACCGCCAGAAAAGCTGTAATGCACTCCAGACTAGGGCATGAGTATACCTATTCTGGATGTTCCTTGAAACTTTGGACTACGTCATGCTGAATGAATTTGTCTCCTCCCTGACAGCTCTTAAGGAGAGGTAGACATGGCGTGTCCCAATGGGAATTCAAGCCAAGAGCCACTCAAAATTGTCCCCTTTTCTGTACAGTAATTGGCGATAATACTTGAAAGTATAAATCTTGAGTCTGTCCCACACTGATGGTACTTGATGTAGCAGTGTTGTGTGCCCACTGCACCCCCGCACGTCATCCGAAGGTGATTTCTAAATCTGAGCTAGCACTTCCTCCTTTTGGAGAAGCTCCAACTGCAATGCTTGTCGTACCCTGTTGTAGTTGGACTCTCACTTCTAGGCAAGACTACTGGTTTAGGGATGACAGCACTTTTGTTTGTAGGCAACTAGGTCAATCCTACAACAATTCATAACAGTCGACCCAACCCCCCCAGCTCACAAGCAGTACCTCACCAAAAACCCAAATGGTAAAAGATGACTTCTGGTAGCCTTTACGCATGGACTCTAGAATGCAACATCTCAGGGAAGTCGTGGTGGAATGGAACTTACCCTTTTCTCACATTAGTAATAAGTCTCAGTCACGCACAGACAATAAAGGAGATTCAGGAACGTTTTCAATAGGTTTATTAACAAGACTGCAATCTATGAGAAAGTGCATGAGCTGCAATGATTAGGATAATGAACAATTCCTGGAACATAATTGTAAAGATGAGAGTTCTGAATACAAAGACCCCCACCATCGTGCAACAAGCATGAAAAATAAGATACCTTAAAACCCTTGAATGAAAAACCTAATCTCTAACCTAAAAAGAGCTAGGTGTGATAAACCTTATCTGCCAGTACCATGTCCATGATAAGCACCCCCAAACCATCATTACCTTGAAATGAGGTCTCAAGAACAGACTCCGTGGTGACACTAAGGCTGGGTCTGCATCAATGCGAAGTGCAGAATAGATGGCATCAATAGCATCTGGTAGAAATCCCTCCAATAACCTTGTCTGTGTGAGATGTAATTAAACTGATCTTGTCGGGTCCCTGACGCAGGTGTGTTCCCAAACAATAGATAAGGTGGCAGGCTTGTGGCAGCAATTATGTCAACAATTCCCATCAAAAGTACATTATGTTCTTGTCACACATAAGTGGGAAAGTGACATGATGTGAATACCTACGTCCATCACTTGGTTTTGATGCTAATAGTAGCACTTTCACAGAGTGGCACTGATAACACAAATCAAAACATTGCTCTAACTCCAAACAAAGGCAGCCATCTTAAAATAAATAATAAAATAAATAGACTAAGACAGAGCAGGGTGAGTAGGTTAAAAGTCACTAGGTGAGTAGGTGACGGGGCGCAGGCCTTGCAAGCCAAAAGTCTAAGCTAAACTTCAGATTCACATTAAAACTAAGTAGGATCCACTAAAAGCCTAAAGGAAAGACCCACACATCTTCCCTGCAACACTGCCTTCATCAGCTCCAACTCCATCGCATGACTTTGAATAGTGATCAAATGAATCTCAAAATATTCAGACAGGCCTTCCGCCACCGCCTCTGCACCCGCCAGGTCCTGCAGTATCTCAGAGGTTGGGGTTGAGGAGACTGGGACTTGGAAGTAGTATTGGAAGGGGGGACGGTAGGAACAGGGACAATGGCTCCCATCAGAGAGGAGGCCAGAGCCTGAATCTATCTCTGTTGGGCCGCAAATCCACCATGGATGTCCTCCAGGAATGGAGATGCCCACCCTCCTGGGTGAGCGGGCAACTCGTTGAGGGGCTCCTGGGAGGGCGGTGCTGGTGTCTGGGTGCCGGCTGTACCTGCAGCTGGGGTGGTAACATAGATGTCCGCCACCACCAGGGAGATTCCATCGGAGGAGGTATCAGAGTCAGTGTTGTTACCTCTGTCTCTGCCATGGTGCTCCCCTCACCCTCCATCCTATTGCTTGTCTCCTGGGTCCTGTGGAATGCAGCTCCCTCTGTAGCTGGTGCCCCTGCTCCTCCACCAGATGATGCTAATGCTCACATGGACAGGATGACAGAAGAAAAAAGGGGAGAGAGAGAAAGGGAACACTGTAGGAGGCTGTCCTGGTTTGTAGTGGGTACCTAAGGTACTTACACCTTATACCAGGTCCAGTTATCTCTTATTAGTAAAATGTAGGTAGTGTTCTAGCAGCTTAGGCTGTCTAGAGGTAGCTGTAGCAGAACAGATTAGGCTGAACTAGGAGACATGCAAAGCTCCTGCAATACCGCTATAGTTGCACAGTACTTATACACAATAAAAGACAATACTCAGTGTTACCAAAAATAAAGGTACTTTATTTTAATGACACAAGGCCTAAAATATATTAGAGGCAATACTCGTTCTGGAGGTAAGTATAATACACAATATATACACTAGTAACCAAAATCAGGTAAGTAAATAGTCATAGAATAGTTCAAACTGTATAATGTGTAGAGGGGCACTGGGAGTGTAGGAAAACACCAAAGGTAAGTAAGGTACCTGTAGGAGGCTGGCCTGGCTTGTAGTGGGTACCGATGGTACTTACACCTTGTGCCAGGTCCAGTTATCCCTTATTAGTGTAGAAGAGGTGTTTCTAGCAGCTTAGGGTGACAGAAAGTAGCTATGGCAAAGCAGCTTAGGCTGAACTAGGAGACATGTAGAGCTCCTACTATACCACTTATATCATGTGCACAATATCATAAGAAAACACAATATGCAGAGTTAGTAAAAATAAAGGTACTTTGGGGCATATTTATACTCTGTTTGCACCGGAATTGCGTCGTTTTTGTTGACGCAAATCTGACGCAAAACTAACTCCATATTTATACTTTGGCGTTAGACCCATCTAGCGCCAAAGATCTTGGAGTTTGCGTCATTTTTTAGCGTGGACACCTTCCTTGCGTTAATGATATGCAAGGTAGGCGTTCCCTTCTAAAAAACTGACTCCGAGGCATGTGCGCCGTATTTATACTCCTGGGCAAAAATGACGCCCGGGAGTGGGCGGGTAAAAAAAAATGACGTCCAGCCGCTTTTGCGTCATTTCTTAACGCCTGGTCAGGGCAGGCGTTAAGGGACCTGTGGGCTCGGAAGGAGCCCAGAGGTGCCCTCCCATGCCCCCAGGGACACCCCCTGCCACCCTTGCCCACCCCAGGAGGACGCCCAAGGATGGAGGGACCCATCCCAGGGAACTTAAGTTAAGTTCAGGTAAGTTTTTTTTTTTTTTGTGCCATAGGGGGGCCTGATTTGTGCCCCCCTACATGCCACTATGCCCAATGACCATGCCCAGGGGACAGAAGTCCCCTGGGCATGGCCTTTGGGCAAGGGGGCATGACTCCTGTCATTGCTAAGACAGGAGTCATGTCAATGGAGGGTGGGAGTAAAAAAAAATTGCACTAATCGGGTTGAGGCAGATTTTTTGCCTCAGACCGACTTGCCCCATTCTTTGACGCCCAAGCTCCATATTCCCCTACGCCGACGCTGCCTGGTGTGGGTCATTTTTTTTGACGCACACCAGTCAGCTCGGCCGGCTAACGTCATTCCATAAATAAGGCGCCCGCATGGCGCTTTGGAATGGCGTTAGCCGACGTAAATTTTTTTGACGCACAACTGCATTGGCGCAGTTGTGCGCCAAAAAGTATAAATACAGCCCTTTATTTTTATGACAGTATGCCAAAAGTACCTCAGTGAGTACCCTCTGTAAGAAGGTAAGTACTATACACAAGTTATAGGTACACAAACCAAAATTAGGTAAGTAAGAGCAAGAAAAGTAATGCAAACAGTGTAGAATTACAATAGATTGCAATAAGTAAGCATAGGTATAGGGACAACACAAACCATATACTCCAAAAGTGGAATGCGAACCACAAATGGACCCCAGACCTATGTGAGCTTGTAGAGGGTCGCTGGGACTGTAAGAAAACAGTGAGGGTTACCAAAATACCCCACCCCAAGACCCTGTAAAGTAGGAGTAAAGTGCACCTACTACCCCAAAAGAGCACAATAGTCGTGATAGGGGGATTCTGCAAGAAGAACAAACACCAGCAGTGCACTGACAATAGATTTCCGGACCAGAGGACCTGCAAGGCAAGGGGACCAAGTCCAATAGTCGCGACAATGTCCAGGGGGGGCAGGAGCCCAGGAAACCTCGGATGAAGGTGCAAGGAAGCTGCCTCAGGTTGGAAGAAGCTTGGAGTTCTGCAAGAAAGAAGAGGCTTAGGGACTTTTCCTTTGGAAGACTAATGTCCCACGTCGTGATGAAACTTGTAGAGGTATTCCCATGCAGAAATACCACAAACAAGCATTGCTAGCTGCAAGGTTTGCGGTAGAGGTTTTTGGATGCTGCTGAGGAACAGGAAGGACCAGGATGTTGCCTTTTGGAGGAGGAGACAGAGGGGGCTCTCAGCAACCCAGAGAGCCCTCACAGAAGCAGGCAGCACCCCCCCAAGAAGTACCCAAACAGGCACTTAGAAGAAGAGTGAACAGGAGTCCACATGAAGTTACAAAAGGAGGTCCCAAGACGTCGGAGGACAACTCAGAAGGTTGTGCACTGCAGGACGAAGTGCTGGGGACCCAGGCTAGGCTGTGCACGAAGGAAATCCTGTAAGAGTGCACAGGAGCCAGAGCAGTTGCAAATCACGCAGTACACAGCTTTGCAGTCTAGCGTGGGGAGGCAAGGACTTACCTCCACCAAACTTGGACTGAAGAGTCACTGGACTGTGGGAGTCACTTGGACAGAGATGCTGTGTTCCAGGGACCACGCTCATCAGGATGAGAGATGACCCAGAGGACCAGTGATGCAGTCTTTTTGGTGCCTGCGTTAGCAGGGGGAAGATTCCGTCGACCCACGGGAGAGTTCTTCGGAGCTTCTGGTGCAGGGCGAAGGCAGGCCACCCCCAGAGCATGCACCACCTGGAAACAGTTGAGAAAGCCGGCAAGATTAGGCGCTACAATGTTGCTGGTAGTCATCTTGCTACATTGTTGCAGTTTTGCAGTTGTCCTGGAGCAGTCAGCGGTCGATCCTTTGGTAGAAGGTGAAGAGGGAGATGCAGAGGAACTCTGGTGAGTTCTTGCATTCGTTATCTGAAGAATTCCCCAAAGCAGAGACCCTAAATAGCCAGAAAAGGAGGTTTGGCTACTAAAGAAGGAGGATTGGCTACCAAGAAAGGTAAGAGCCTATCAGAAGGAGTCTCTGACGTCACCTGCTGGCACTGGCCACTCAGAGCAGTCCAGTGTGCCCCCAACACCTCTGTTTCCAGGACCTCTGTGGCAGAGGTCTGGGACACACTGGAGGAGCTCTGGGCACCTCCCCTGGGAGGTACTGGTCAGGGGAGTGGTCACTCCCCTTTCCTTTGTCCAGTTTTGCGCCAGAGCAGGGCTGGGGGATCCCTGAACCGGTGTAGACTGGCTTATGCAGAGATAGCATTTCCAGAGGCTGGTGGAGGCTACTCCTTCCCAGCCCTTCACACCTATTTCCAAAGGTAGAGGGTGTAACACCCTCTCTCAGAGGAAATCCTTTGTTCTGCCTTCCTGGGCCAGGGCTGCCTGGACCCCAGGAGGGCAGAAACCTATCTGAGGGGTTGGCAGCAGCAGCAGCTGCAGTGGAAACCCCGGAAAGGCAGTTTGGCAGTACCCGGGTTCTGTGCTAGAGACCTGGGGGATCATGGAATTTTCACCCCAATACCAAAATGCTATTGGGGTGACAATTCCATGATCTTAGACATGTTACATGGCCATGTTCGGAGTTACCATTGTGACGCTATACATAGGTAGTGACCTATGTATAGTGCATAGTCACAAAGTCCTGGGAATTTGCCCTGAACGATGTGGGGGCACCTTGGCTCGTGCCAGTGTGCCCACACACTAAGTAACTTTGCACCCAACCTTCACCAGGTGGAGGTTAGACATATAGGTGACTTATAAGTTACTTATGTGCAGTGGTAAATGGCTGTGAAATAATGTGGACGTTATGTCACGCAGGCTGCAATGGCAGGCCTGTGTAAGAAATGTCAGAGCTCCCTATGGGTGGAAAAAGACATGCTGCAGGCCATAGGGATCTCCTGGAACCCCAATACCCTGGGTACCTCAGTACCATATACAAGGGAATTATATGGATGTACCAGTATGCCAATCTGAATTGGTAAATTTAGTCACTAGCCTGTAGTGACAAATTTGGAAAGCAGAGACAGCATAAACACTGAGGTTCTGGTTAGCAAAGCCTCAGTGATACAGTTAGGCACCACACAGGGAACAGAAATAGGCCACAAACGTATGAGCACTGGGGTCCTGGCTAGCAGGATCCCAGTGACACATAACAAACACACTGACTGCATAGGGTCTTCACTATGAGCACTGGGCCCTGGCTAGCAGGATCCCAGTGAGACAGTGAAAACACCCTGACATATACTCACAAACAGGCCAAAAGTGGGGGTAACAAGGCTAGAAAGAGGCTACCTTCCTACACAACCCCACCCAACGAAGGACAAAAAGGCTAACCTTGGCCAGTTGAGTCTATATTGTCTAAGTGGTGATAAGTAGAGAGTAGCTCTGCAGTAGCTTGGTTACTCCCTTTATCATCCACTAAATTGTTACTTCCCTGTGGGGATGTAAACCACCCTGTTTGAAGTTTTTTAGCTAGCCAACAATTTGAAGTTCTATTTTCAGAGTTTCTATTAGTATGTTTTAGTTTAGAGCAGTGGGAATTGTCCACTGGACCTATATCTAAAAATGAGAATGCCAGACAGGGATGCTATCTCAGTAAAGACATAGCTGGGCAAAAACATTGTCCATATAGCTGTAAGAGAGAACAGGGTTGCTGTTTCTCTTGGGTTGGAGCAGGGCAGGGATGCTGTCCTATGAGCTCCACACTAGGGCAGGGCTGCTGTCCTAAGTGTTGTGAGGCAGTGCAGGGTTTCTGCACTAAAGTTTCTCTGGGAGGGTTGGAGGGATGCTCCATATTAACTAAAATGGTGCCCTTTTCCTCACCAATATTAGTTATCTCACAGAGAGGTACTTTTACCTCTGGGAGTTCAGCTGTGCCAGCTGATGGTTCCCTTGGTACAGGTGCCCCAATGGAGAGGTTTCTTCTACCACAGGCATGGTATCCTGAATGGCAGGGTGGGTAGGGGATACTGTGATGCCCTTTTTACCTGTTGTTGGAGATGGATCCTGAGTTTTCAGGCCTTTTTCTCTCCTTTGCTTTTTCATTTCAGTAGAAATAAGAGGAAGCAATTCCTCAGGGATACCCAGCATGGTTGCATGGGTATGACACTCTACCTCAGCCCAACCTGAGACCTCTAGGTCATTACCTTAGAGACAGTCTACAGGTAAGCTAGGTGATACTACCACCTGCTTAGGGCCAGTAACTCCACCCCAACTAAGCTGAACTATAGCTAAGGGAAGAAACTTAGTGGAGTAATGGACATCAATAATCTTGTACTGTTGTCCAATGTTGTGTTGTTCAGGAGACACTAGGTTTTCAGTCACCAGAGTGATACTGGCACCTGTGTCCCTCTAGGCCTGAGCCTCAACACCATTTATTGAAACTGTCTGCCTGTACTTCTCCATTGTAAGGGGACAAGCAGCAAGTGTGGCGAGGCCAATGCCACCAGGTGTGACAGAAGCTGTCTTGGGACTGGCTACCCCAATTTCTATTATGGACCCATAAGTGAACCCAACTACACCCTTACTTTGACTGTTGCCAGCAGTCCCACCACTATTACCACTACTGCTAGGGGCACTAGAGTTTGATGTATTAGTGGTGGTAGGCTCAGGGGGTTTACCTGGACAGGACTTATCCCCTGCCCTATGGGACTTATTTTTACATACAAAGCACCAAGGCTTTTTAATGTGTGTATGTTGTGAAGAAGATGAATAATTTGATTCATCCTCACCCCTGAAGAGTGTTTAGGATTTGAAGAAGGATCTTTGGTTTTACCCTTATCCCCATGCTTATCCTGAGATTTCTCACCATCTTTCTTCTTGCCATCCTTGTCACCCCCTGTATGAACTTTTCTGTTCACCCTTGTTCTGACCCACTTGTCTGCCTTCTTTCCCAATTCATGGGGAGAGGTCAGATCCGAGTCCACTAGGTATTGGTGGAACAAGTCAGACACACAGTTATTGAGAACATGCTCTCCCAGAATAAGATTATACAGGCATTCATAGTCAGATACCTTACTGCCATGTAACCACCCTTCCAAGGCCTTCACTGAACAGTCCACAAAATCTGTCCAGTCTTGAGAGGATTCTTTTCTGGTGTCTATGAACTTAATCCTGTATTGTTCAGTGGTTAAGCCAAATCCATCCAAGAGTGCATCCTTCAGTACTGTGTAGTTGTTAGCTTCACTTTCTCTAACAGTAAGGAGCCTATCCATACCCTTTCCAGTGAAAGATAGCCACAAAATAGCAGCCCACTGCCTTTGAGGGACCATCTGTACCATACAGGCCCTCTCAAGTGCAGCAAACCTCTTGTTGATGTCAGCCCCCTCCTTGTAAGGGGGGACTATCTTGTGCAGATTCCTGGAATCATGCTCTCTAACAGGATTACTATCAGGAATACTGCTGCTGCCACCATGGGGTCCTAACCCCATACTCTGTCTTTCCTTCTCAATGTCTAGGGCTTCCCTATCTAAGGCCAGCTGCTGCTGTTTAAGCTTCAGTCTGGTCTCTTCAACCCTCAACTTTTTGAGTTCCCTTTCTAACAAGTTATCATCAGGGTGGATGGGTTGGGAAAGCTTTTACACAGATGACAAATTGGAAACTTCAGAGGTGGATCTGTCCCTATGTGTCTGGACCCTGGTAACCTGGCCTCTTGGAATAAAGGATGCCCTACTGTGATGGGAACCTCCATTACTACCAGCATTACTGGGTGTCCTGCTAGCGGGGCAGACCCTTGTCAGAACCCTCCCCAGCTTCCTTAGGGGGTTCCTCTGAATCAGACTGGGAAGCTTCTACTAACCTCTCATTGGATGGGCCAGACTGGTTCTGGTCATCCACCATGAGCATGTTAAACAGAAACTCTTTTGTAGGGTTCTTTCCTATAACTAAACCTCTATCTAAGCAGAGACTCCTTAAGCTCTTGTAGTTCAAAATGTCATAAGTAGCATGGACAGTTTTGGGAGCAGAATCTACCACAGACATGATAGCAAAAGGTTTAGAGATAGGTAGAAGAGAGAACAAGTTTCAGAACTTTTGAAAGCACAGAGAAAAAAAACGTTTTCTAACTTTTTGAAATTTTTTAGAAGTTTTAGGAAACTTTTCAGAACTTTGTAAAAAGTTTTAGAGAAGAAAAGCAAACTTTTTGGTTTAAGTGTACCTACACTGAACTGTTTGGCATATGATTCTCTTATGAAAAGTACAAAATGACAAAGTGGTAAAGCAGTTACAAGTACTTATCCCACCGCTGTACCACCAATGTAGGAGGCTGGCCTGGCTTGTAGTGGGTACCAAAGGTACTTACACCTTGTGCCAGGTCCAGTTATCCCTTATTAGTGTAGATGAGGTGTTTCTATCAGCTTAGGCTGATAGAAGGTAGCTATGGCAAAGCAGCTTAGGCTGAACTAGGAGACATGTAAAGCTCCCACCATACCACTTATATCATATGCAGAATATCATCAGAAAACACAATACACAGAGTTACTAAAAATAAAGGTACTTTATGTTTATGACAATATGCCAAAAGTATCTCAGTGAGTACCCTCAGTAAGAAGGTAAGTACTATTCACAAGTTTTATGTACACAAACCAAAATTAGGTAAGTAAGAGCAAGAAAAGTAATGCAAACAGTGTAGAATTACAATAGGTTGCAATAGGCAAGCATAGATATAGGGGCAACACAAACCATATACTCCAAAAGTGGAATGCGAACCACGAATGGACTCCAGACATATGTGAGCTTGTAGAGGGTCGCTGAGACTGTAAGAAAACAGTGAGAGTTACCAAAATACCCAACCCCAAGACCCTGAAAAGTAGGAGTAAAGTGCACCTACTACCCAAAAAGAGCACAATAGTTGTGATAGGGGGATTCTGCAAGAAGAACAAACACCAGCAGTGCACTGACAACGGATTTCTGGACCTGAGGACTTGCAAGGCAAGGGGACCAAGTCCAATAGTCGCAACAACATCCAGGGGGGGCAGGAGCCCAGGAAACCCTGGATGAAGGCGCAAGGAAACTGCCTCCAGTTGGAAGAAGCTTGGAGTTCTGCAAGAAAGAAGAGGACTAGGGATTTGTACTTTGGAAGACGGATGTCCCACATTGCGATGAAGCTTGCAGGGGTCTTCTCACGTGGAAATACCTCAAACAAGGCTTTCTAGCTGCAAGGGTCGGGTAGAGGTTTTTGGGTGCTGCTGAGGACCAGGAAGGACCAGGATGTCGCTTTTTGGAGGAGGAGACAGAGGGGGCGCTCAGCAATCCAGAGAGCCCTCACAGAAGCAGGCAGCACCCGCAGAAGTACCCCAACAGGCACTTAGAAGAAGAGTGAACCGGAGTCCACGCAAAGTTACAAAAGGAGGTTCCACGACATCGGAGGACAACTCAGAAGGTTGTGCACTGCAGGACAAAGTGCTGGGGACCCAGGCTTGGCTGTGCACAAAGGAAATCCTGGAAGAGTGCACAGGAGCCAGAGCAGCTGCAAATCACGCAGTACACAGCTTTGCAGTCTAGCGTGGGGAGGCAAGGACTTACCTCCACCAAACCTGGACTGAAGAGTCACTGGACTGTGGGAGTCACTTGGACAGAGTTGATGTGTTCAAGGGACCACGCTTGTCAGGATGAGAGGGGACCCAGAGGACCAGTGATGCAGTCTTTTTGGTGCCTGCGTAAGCAGGGGGAAGATTCAGTCTACCCACAGGAGATTTCTTCTGAGCTTCTGGTGCAGGGAGAAGGCAGGCCACCCCCAGAGCATGCACCACCTGGAAACAGTTGAGAAAGCCGGCAAGATTAGGTGCCACAATGTTGCTGGTAGTCATCTTGCTACTTTGTTGCGGTTTTTCAGGTGTCCTGGAGCAGTCAGCGGTCGATTCTTTGGTAGAAGGTGAAGAGGAAGATGCAGAGGAACTCTGGTGAGCTCTTGCATTCGTTATGTGAAGAATTCCCCAAAGCAGAGACCCTAAATAGCCAGAAAAGGAGGTTTGGCTACCAAGGAAGGAGGATTGGCTACCAAGAAAGGTAAGAGCCTATCAGAAGGTGTCTCTGACATCACCTGCTGGCACTGGCCACTCAGAGCAGTCCAGTGTGCCCCCAACACCTCTGTTTCCAAGATGGCAGAGGTCTGGGACACACTGGAGGAGCTCTGGGCACCTCCCCTGGGAGGTACTGGTCAGGGGAGTGGTCACTCCCCTTTCCTTTGTCCAGTTTCGCACCAGAGCAGGGCTGGGGGATCCCTGAATAGGTGTAGACTGGCTTATGCAGAGATGGTCACCATCTGTGCCCATCAAAGCATTTCCAGAGGCTGGTGGAGGCTACTCCTCCCCAGCCCTTCACACGTATTTCCAAAGGGAGACGGCGTAACACCCTCTCTCAGAGGAAATCCTTTGTTCTGCCTTCCTGGGCTAGGGCTGCCTGGACCCCAGGAGGGCAGAAACCTATATGAGGGGTTGGCAGCAGCAGCAACTGCAGTGGAAACCCCGGAAAGGCAGTTTGGCAGTACCCGGGTTCTGTGCTAGAGACCTGGGGGATCATGGAATTGTTCCCCCAATACCAGAATGGTATTGGGGTGACAATTCCATGATCTTAGACATGTTACATGGCCATGTTCGGAGTTACCATTGTGACGCTATACATAGGTAGTGACCTATGTATAGTGCATAGTCACAAAGTCCGGGGAATTTGCCCTGAACAATGTGGGGGCACCTTGGCTAGTGCCAGGGTGCCCACACACTAAGTAACTTTGCACCCAACCTTCACCAGGTGGAGGTTAGACATATAGGTGACTTATAAGTTACTTATGTGCAGTGGTAAATGACTGTGAAATAACGTGGACGTTATTTCACGCAGGTTGCAATGACAGGCCTGTGTAAGAATTGTCAGAGCTCCCTATGTGTGGAAAAAGAAATGCTGCAGGCCATAGGGATCTCCTGGAACCCCAATACCCTGGGTACCTCAGTACCATATACAAGGGAATTATATGGGTGTACCAGTATGCCAATGTGAATTGGTAAATTTAGTCACTAGCCTGTAGTGACACATTTGGGAAGCAGAGAGAGCATTAACACTGAGGTTCTGGTTAGCAGAGCCTCAGTGATACAGTTAGGCACCACACAGGGAACACATATAGGCCACAACCTTATGAGAACTGGGGTCCTGGCTAGCAGGATCCCAGTGACACATAACAAACACACTGACAACATAGGGTCTTCACTATGAGCACTGGACCCTGGCTAGCAGGACACCAGTGAGACAGTCAAAACACCCTGACATATATTCACAAACAGGCCAAAAGTGGGGGTAACTAGGCTAGAAAGAGGCTACCTTCCTACAGTACCCCACCCCAGAGCCCAGGAAAGTAGGAGTACAGCAAGTTTCCTCAGGACATGCTACACGTCGTGATAAGAGATTTTGCAAGAACCAAGCAAGACTGCAAGCAACAAATGATGGATTCCTGGACCTAAAGACCTGTGGAGAGAGGGGACCAAGTCCAGAAGTCGAAGAAGAGTCCAGGAAGGACAGGAGCCCCTGCCAACCTAGAGGATTGTGCAAAAGTGGATTTTTCATTAAGAAGAAAAGTACAGAAGAGCACCAACGAAGATGGCTGCAGGTTCCTGCTTGGTGCAGGTGATGTGTCACGTGGAGTTGTTGGATGCAGGCTGTTTGTATCGCTGGATTCAGCCAACAAGCCTTAGTTCAAGCAAGTATGTGGTTTGCATAAAAAAGGAGCTGCCTGGACCCAGGAGGGACTTGGGGGTTCCAACTCAGACTGAGGAGACAGAGGGGGCTCTCAGCACTTCAGAGAGCCCTCAGAAGACCAGGCAGCACCCACGGGAGTCTCAGACCACGGGGACATGAAGATGCAAAGTGCAGTCATCATAGCACTACACTGGAAGGTTCCATACCACCAGAGAACAACTCAGGGTGCTGTGCATCACAGGATGGAGTGCTGGAGACCAGGGCTATGCTGTGCACAAGGGATTCTTGGAAGAAGTGCACAGAAGTCCAAGGAGCTGCAGAAGATGCAATGCACAGGGGTACTGTTGTAACACGGGGAGGTAAGCTCTTACCTCCACCAAATTTGAACACCTGGACCTTTGGACAGTCTGGGGCACTTTGGTCCACCATCTGTGTTCCAAGGAGCACCCTCATCGTCAGGATAGGAATCCCAGAGTACTGGTCATCATCGCAGAAGGGTGTCTGCAGATGCAGGGAAGTGATCGCGTCACTCAACAGGAGATTCCTTTGGTTCTTCTGGTGCATGGTGAAGACCGGCAGTCTTTAGAGCGTGCACATCTTGGAAACTGTTGCAAAAGCTGGCTGGAGCTGAAGTTGCAGGTCACAGGAGTCATTCTGGATACTTTGTTGCAGTTTTAGCGGTTTCTGAAGCAGAGGATGCAGAGGAGTCCTGGAGGAATCTTGCAAACCGAATCTGAGAAAACACCCAGAGGGGAGACCCTAAATAGCCCTGAGAAAGGGATAGGCTACCTACCCAGGTATGCACCTATCAGGAGGTGTATCTGACGTCACCTGCTAGCACTGGCCACTTAGAGGTCTCCAGAGGGTCCCCACACCTTGGAATCCAAGATGGCTCACACCAGGGACATGCTGAATGAGCTCGGGCACCACCCCTGTGGTGGTGACGGAGAGGGGAGTGGTCACTCCCCTTTCCTTTGTCCAGTTTCGCACCAGAGCAGGGACTGGGGGTCACTGAACTGGAGTAGACTGGTTAATGCAAGGAGGACACCATCTGTGCCCTTCAAAACATTTACAGAGGTTCTTGGAGGCTACCCCTCCCAAGCCTGTAACACCTATTTCCAAAGGGAGAGGGTGTAACACCCTCCTCCCAAAGGAAATGCATTGTTCTGCCTTCTTTGGATTGAGGTGATCAACCCCCAGGAGGGCAGAAACCTGTCTATGACATGGCAGCAGCTGGGGCTGCAGTGTAAACCTCAGTGAGCTGGTTTGGCAGTACTGGGGGCCATGGTGGAGCCCCCAGGGTGCATGGGGTTGGCCCCCAAATACCAAATTTGGAATGGTGGGACAATTCCATGATCTTAGACACCTCACATGGCCATATTCGGAATTACCATTGTGAAGCTACATTTATGTATTAACATATATGTAGTGCATACGTATAATGGTTTCCCCGCACTCATGAAGTCCGGGGAATTGGCCCTGGACAATGTGGGGGCACCTTTGCTAGTGCAAGGGTGCCTTCATACACAGTAACTTTGTGACTAGCCTTCAGTGAATGAAGGTTAGACATAGAGTTGACGTATAAGTTACTTAAGTACAGTGAACATGGCTGTGAAATAGTGTGTGCACTATTTCACTCAAGCTGCAGTGGCAGTCCTGAAGAAAGGTTTGTCTGAGCTCCTTATGGGTGGCAAAAGAAATTCTGCAGCCTATAAGCATCTCCTGGAACCCCAATGCCCTGTGTACCTAGGTACCATATACTAGGGACTTATAAGGAGGGGTCCAGTGCCAATCAGAATTGGAATATAGAGTCACTAAACTATAGTGACAAATTTGGTAAGTAGATTATTGGTTAACAGAACTTCAGTGACACTGTTAAGCATACTGACAACACACATAGGCCACAGACTATGAGCACTGGGGTCCTGGCTAGCAGGATATCAGTGAGACAGGCAAAACACAATGACAAGTAGGGTTTTAACTATGAGCGCTGGGGTCCTGGCTAGCAGGATCCCAGTGAGACAGTAATAACACACTGGCAAACACTCACAAACTGGCTAAAAATGGGGGTAACCATGCTAGAAAGAGACTACTTTCTCACAAAATCTGGGTCAATTACAGCATCAACATCACAGTTGGCATACACAGCACTGTCACACACAGTGATGAGGATTGTGCACTATGCATTGTACTGGCATGGATTTGGCAAGATGCCACAACAAGATAAGGGCCAAACACCGCCAACTACACATCTCCTGGACCCACAAAGCCCTGACTGACTTGGAAAGCAAAAGAGCTAGGTTACCTGCATTTGCCATACACCCATTACCCTCGAGCTGGTTCACACTGCAATGTCTGGCCTGGCATTAAGGGGCACCCACTAACTCACACTCACCACTGGGATTCCATGCCACCTACTTCTTATTGTATTAACACACACTGGACCCACCCCCTTGTGGCTGCTGTGATGCCCTCAAGCACCCATCCATATCTGGGTAGGCCACCGCCAGTATGCCGGCCATCACGGGGGTCAGGTTCTGACGGGCACCCCTTCCTTGTTGGGATGCCATCCCCAGCTGGGCCTCCTGTGGTCTTCTGTGCCCAGCGTCTCAGGTCCTCCCACTGTTTCCTTCAGTGGGTGCTCCGCCTGCTGTAGACCCTCAGGTTCTGCATGTCCTTGGCGAGTGTATGCTACAATCCCTTCTTTTGATGGGTGCTGACCTACAGAAAGAATGCAGGCAGGAAAGCACCAGTACACATACAATCCAGCATGTCACACATATGGCTCACCAATCCCGTTTCCATCACCATTGGCACACAAATCGACTGGCGCCCACCATGTACACTACCACCAGACATTCCCTCCGATGACACGATGCTTACTCACACAACTCCATGCATCCTTCCCCATGCATCATGCCCAGGGTGTACTCACCAGTTGGTCTGGAGGCCCATACAGAAGTCAATACTGGGGTAGGACCCCATCCAGCTCTCACTCCACTCCTCCGAAGTGAAGGCAGGGGCCCTTTCCCCGGTCACACGGGCCATTGTAGGTTCCAGACACAGATCACAGCAGGACATGCAAAGTAGGTGTTGTCCTGTAGAAAGTCAGGAAACAAGTGAGGATTTAGATAGAAAACGGCGGCCACGTCCTCTGCGGTGTACACCATCACCTTCGGCGCTGATCCCCATTGGCCACTGTACTCCATAGATCCCCATATTAGCCCCATATTAGCCAATGAGGAATTGCACGGCGGTGCAAGACCGCCTTCCGCCACGACACCCAACGTCGGTGGAGTTACCTCACTTCCACCTGTCCCAAGATACAGGACAGACGGTCGCCATTTCAAGATGGTAGAAAACAATCAGATAAACCATAACTGCGGCATTGCCTAAAATTGCACATACATTGCCATTCCAACTCTCCCATCACATTGATGCTGTATGTACACTGAGGTTGTGGTTCCATTGTTCTAATTGTGACAGCCTACTCACTCTTGTGTCCCTTAGATACCTACCACTGTGGATGAATAGGAGAAGAAGACAAACCCCAGTGTACAGACCTCTTGTGGACTTGGCTACACTGGAGGACTGGCACATTATACTCACCTAAAGACTGGAGAGGGCCACAATCACAGAGCTGTGTGCCCAGTTGGAGCCTGACCTGATATCAGCCATCAGTCATCCCACTGGGATCACCCCTCTTTTGCAAGTGCTATCAGTGCTCCATCTCCTGGCTTCTGGTTCTTTCTAAGTGACAGTGGGCTTGGCAGCAGGAATGTCACAGCCAATGTTCTCAACGTGCTGGCAAGGGCTTTGTCTGCCCTGGTGAAACACATGTGCAGTTAAATTGTTTTCCCCCAGGTGGAAGATTTGGCCACTGTGAAGGCAGGATTCTATGCAATGGGGCATATCCCCAATATTATTGGTGCGATTTACTCTACACATGTTGCATTTGTACCCCCGCCACAATGAACAGGTGTTCAGGAATCGGAAGAGTTTCCAATCACTGAAGGTGCAAATGGTGTGCCTGGTGGACCAATACATCTCCCATGACACTGTCAAGTCTCCTGGGTCGGTGCATAACACCTTTGTCCTGAAGAATAAGAGCATCCCAAATGTGATGGCCCAGCTACAGATGCACAGGGTGTGGCTAATAGGTAAGCCAGAGTCCCACCCACTGTATGTCAGTGTATGCCTTCAGGCGTATAGCATTGTGTAATATCAATGTTTGTCCCTTAATACTTGTAGGTGAGTCTGGCTACCCAAACCTATCGTGCCTCCTGACCCCTGTGAGGAATGCCAGGACAGGGGCTGAGAACCATTATAATGAGGCACATGGGCGAACCAGAAGAATAATTGAAAGGTCCTTCGGCCTCCTGAAGGCCATGTTCAGATGCCTCCATCTGACAGGTGGAATCCCTGTGCTACTCACCCGGGAAGGTCTGCCAGATAGTAGTGTCATGCTGCATGTTGCACAGCCTGGCCCACAGAAGACATGTGCCTTTTCTGCAGGAGGAGGAGACTGGAGATGGCCCTGTGGCAGCAGTGGGCCCTGAGGACAGTGAGGATGAGAAGGCAGAGGATGAGGATGTGGACAACAGAACATCAGTTATACGTCAATACTTTCAATGACACAGGTTAGACAGTGGAACTGATCATTGTTCTGACTACTGATCTGTGTAACTGTAGCATGATGGCATTCACTTCCTTTGCAGCTCAACTTACTGTCACCTATGGCTTGTCATTTTACAGATGTTGGTGATATGTCAACAGTGTCATGATGTGGTTAAAGCTCATTAATTGTATGCTATCATAGTGTTCATATCAGTTGCACCAGATGTGACTGTTCCCCTGAATGCACATTTTCATCAAATAAAATACTATGAGTCAAGTTGTGTTCAAGGATGTTTATTGTAGTGCTATAAAATTGAAGGTAAAATGCAATGGAAAGGGGTGATGGTAGTGGAAAGTCGAGGGTATTGTTCCAGTCTGTTTGTATCACAGGTGCAGTGTCCAAGGAGCCATAGGAAGAGCAGCAAAGGCAGATCAAAGTGGACAAGGTGACAGGGTGGAACACAAGGGGGACATTCAGGAGAGTCTCATTTCCTGGTGGCGGTCTTGGTCTTGGCAAGTGTCTCTGGCTTCTGTCTGGGTCACAGGGAACGTTTACAGGGTAGTTCACCTTCTGTAGGGGGAGGGGTGCTGGTGGCTTGTGGGTCCTGTGGCGAGGCCTCCTGCCCCCTAGCTGCAGCGGAAGTGGTGGGCTGGTCAATATACTGGCTAGTAGTAGGGGCCCGCTGGTGTGCTTTCGATTTCCTCATGATATTGGCCATGTCTGCCAGCACCCCTGCTATGGAGATCATGGTGGTGTTGAGAGCCTGCAAGTCCTCCCTGATCTCCTGATGCTGTTCTTCCTGCAGTCGCTTGTTCTACTGCAGGTTGTCAAGGATCTGACCCATTGTGTCCTGGGATTGCTGGTAGGTCCCCAGGATCTTGGTGAGTGCCTCCTGGAGAGTCGGTTCCCTGGGCCTGTCCTCCCCCTGGTGCACAGCTGTCCTCTCAGTGTCCTTGTTCCCCTGTGCCTCTGTCCCCTGAACGGTGTGCCCACTGCCACTGACCCCAGGTCCCTGACTGTCTTGGTTGTGAGGTGTGGACTGGGGTCCCTCTACAGGTGGGCACACTGCAGACTTGTGGGTAAGCTGGGTGGGTGCTGCGGTGTTGGATACTGATGAGGGAGGCTATGTGGTGGACTGTGAGTGGGCTGGGGTGACCAAATGTCCAGTGGTCCCTGATGGGCCAGGTTGTGTATCCTGATCCTGAAGTCCAGAGTTACTGTCATCACTGGCGGCATCTTCTGTTGGGGGACTGGTTTGTCGTGGCACCTCCTCTCCGCTGACATTGGCTGGGGCATCTGCAGGGATGTAAGTGATGTATTATGCTTCATGTCTGTGACATCTTGTACATCCCTAGCTTTCCCTCTATGGTTGCTGTTTCCCTGCCACCTTGGTTTTTGTATGTTGATGTATTGTGGGATTGTTAGTTCCCCTCTGCTGTGCATGCTTTAGTGATGGGTGTCCATGCAGGGCTTGGAGGGCTGTCCATGCATTGGTATTGCATGCAGGGCTGGGCATTGTGGTTGGGCATATGTGTAGGTGCAGTGGATGAGATGGAGTGGAATAATGGGAGTGAGGGTGAGGGTGTGAGATGGCATGCAGGTATGGGGGTTGATAAGTAGTAAATGTTGACTCACCAGTGTCCAGTCCTCTGGTAACTCCAGTGAGTCACTCAGGATATAGTATTTCCAAGACTTGCTCCTCCCATGCTGTGAGCTGAGAGGGAAGAGGTGGGGGTCCACCGCCAGTCCTCTGGGTGGCGAGATGGTGCCTTGCTGCTATGGAACGTACCTTCCCCCATAGGTCGTTCCACCTCTTCCTGATGTTGTCCCTTGTTCATGGATGCTGTCCACGATTCTCCGCCATAGCTCTATCTTCCTGGCAATGGATATTTGCTGTACCTATGCTCCAAACATCAGTGGCTCTACCCTGACTATGTCCTCCACCATGACCCTCAATGCCGCATGTGTGAAACGGGGGTGCCTTTGTGGGGACATGGGTGCCGTGTGGTGTGTGTAAGTGTGTGGGTGTTGGGTACTGTGGTTGGGTGTGCATAGTGGGGTGCTTGAGGTATGTATGGGTGTATGTGGTGTGTGTGTCTAGTTGTTGCAGTGGTCTTGGTGTCAGTCTTTTGGCAATAATTTGTATTTGTAAAGGGTTGTGTGTGATGTGGGTGGGTGTGGTATGTGTATTAGCATCAGGTGGGTTTTTGGTATTGACCAATGTTGTGCAGTTTAGTATTTGGGTGTCTGTTAGACCCGACAGCCTTAGGGTGGTCACCCCGAACTTTTTGCCTGCCTGCCTCCCTCCACTTTTTGGATATTGCTTTTGTTGGTTTTAAGACTCTGCACACTTTACCACTGCTAACCAGTGCTAAAGTGCATATGCTCTCTCCCTTTAAACATGATAACGTTGGATCATACCCAATTGGATTATTTAATTTACTTATAAGTCCCTAGTAAAGTGCACTATATGTTCCCAGGGCCTGTAGATTAAGGGGGTCATTTCAACATTGGCGGTAAAAGCCGCTTACCGCTGTGTAGAAGACCGACAAAACACTGCAGCGGCAGCGGAATCCTGACACAGTCAATATGACCCACTGCTCGGAATCTGCCAAAATTCAGACACCCACACAACTCCGCCACACCAAAGGTCAGTAATAAACTTGCGATAACAAAACCTCCACCGTCACGCCAACAGAAATACGCACACACTATCACGACACATGAATCCACACGGCGGTCTTTCAACCACGGTATTCCATTGGCGGTACACACCGCTGCGCTCAAAATACACACACATTTACAAAACACAACCACATTGGACAATTCAAAATACACACACCTGATACACATACACACACCACTCTCACACACCCATTACAATATAAACACACACCCACATCACGCGCAAACCCCTATGACAACATTAATGAGAGAGAAGGCCAGAGAGAGACACTACAAACAACTACCAAGCATCCACAGGCACACAATACCATCACCCACATAACTTCCACGCACCTCACACAACACACCACTAAATATCACCCCACTTATCAGTACACACACCACCCCACACAACACCCACACCACCCCATGGCACGGCAAAGACACCCCAGGTTCTCTGAGGAGGAGCTCAGGGTCATGCTGGAGGAAATCGTCTGGGTAGAGCCACAGCTATTCGGATCACAGGTGCAGCACACCTCCATAGCTAGGAAGATGGAGCTATGGCGCAGAATAGTGGACAGGATTAACGCAGTGGGACAGCACCCAAGAAATAGGGATGACATCAGGAAGAGCTGGAACGACCTATGGGGGAAGGTGCGTTCCGTGGTTTCAAGACACCACCTTGCGGTTCAGCGGACTGGCAGGGGACTCCCACCTCCTCCCCCACAATTAACAACATGGGAGGAGCAAGTCTTGGTGATTCTGCATCCTGAGGGCCTCGCCGGAGTAAATGGAGGAATGAAATGTGATAAGTCAAATCTTTACTATTACATCCCCCACCCTACTTGCATGCTATCACATACCCCTACCCTCACCCTCACCCCCATCACTCCAACTCCTCACAAATGTCCCAACATCACAAACCACACATCCTAACACCAAGCCCTGCATTCAACAACAAAGCATGGTCACCCATCACCAAAGCGTGCCCACTGCACAAACCCTTACACCCCCGTAAACCACCATCACACAAGGACCCACAAAGGAATGTAAGCACTGGGGTACACGGTCACCCACCAATTGCACACCATGGCACACACAGATGTAATAAACAACCTTTTACACCCTTGCAGGACCCCTACCCAACGTTATCGGACAGGAGGGTCCACACATGTCCACACCACCAACAGAAGAGGCCCACAGTGATGACAGCAGCTCTGTCCAACTGGATCTAAATGACCAGCCCGGCCCATCAGGGACCTCTGGACAGTTGGTTCCCCTGACATAGTCACAGGCCACCACAGAGCTTCCCCCCTCTGGAAACTCCAGCACAGCACCCACCCAGCGGGCCCATACCTCTGTCCCCAGGACACGTCAATCAGCAGTGTGTCCACCACTACAGGGAACCGAGGCTAACCCACCACCCCAATAACAACAGGGACCTGGGGGCTGTGGCAGTGGGCACACGGTCCAGGGGACGGAGGCCCAGGAACACAGGGGAACTGGGAGGGCTGCTGTGCGACAGGGGCAGGACAGGCCAAGGGAACCGACTCTCCACGAGGCCCTCTCCAACATCATGGGAGCCTACCACCATTCCCAGGAGACGATGGCAACGGTACTGGCCAATTTTCAGGAGACCCAGCGCCTGCAGGAGGAACAGTATTTGGGCTTCAGGGAGGAACTCAGATCCATCAATTCCACCCTGGGCACCATTGTAGGGGTGCTTAAGGAAGTCCTCAACACCAGGAGGGACACTGTGGAACAACAAGGGGCCCCTGACACTAGCCTGGATGATGAACTGCCCACCACCTCCGCCGGCGCTAGTGGACAGGAGGCACTGCCACAGGACGACCACACCAGCACCCCTCCCCATGCAGAGGGAGAACCACCCCGCAAACGGTCCCTGTGATCCAGGACAAAGACAGAGAACGATGCGAAGACCCCGCCAAGATAAGAGACCACCCTGAATGTCATCCTTCTGTCCCACTTTGTCACCCTGTCCATCCTCAAACTGCCCCAGCTCCACTTCCTATGCCCATTTGGGCAATGCACCTGTGAGACTAATAGACTGGACTCTTCCATGGACATTCCTCCACCATCAGCCCTCAGCATTTTACAACCCCCTCCAATCTTGAGCACAGAAATAAACACCCTTAAAGCACAAAACAATCTGGAGTCTGTCTGTGATTTCGAAATAGTGTATTAACAATTAGATTGACAAAATGCTCTTTCAAATGTAACTTCAACATACCTATGTCACACAGATCTAGTCCATGAGGAAACAAAGCAGATGTCACACAGTGGGACCCACATCTGTGAAATCGTGAGGGAAAGTGAAAACTCAGTGACCATACACTGGGTGAAAACGACAGACAGGAGAGAGGTAATAGTGCCAAAGTACATATAGTAGACAGGTTTGTATTCTTACCTGTGTCTCACTGGAAATATTGCAGGATAACCGAGTTCCTGTTGTCGATGTCCTCTTCTTCTGCTTCCTCGTCTTCACTGTCCACAGGCTCCGCAGCTGCCACAACACCGCCATCTGGACCATCCTCCTGCAGAAAAGGCACCTGTTGTCGCAAAGCTAAGTTGTGAAGCATACAGCAGGCCACAATGATCTGGCACACCTTCTTTGGTGAGAAGAATAGGGATCCACCTGTCATATGGAGGCACCTGAACCTGGCCTTCAGGAGGCCGAAGGTCCGCTCTATAATCCGCCGAGTTCGTCCATGGGCCTCATTGTAGCATTCCTCTGCCCTTGTCCTGGGATTCCTCACTGGGGTCAGTAGCCATGACAGGTTGGGGAACAAGAGTCACCTGCAAATGGTGAGGGCAACTGTTAGACACACACTAACCTGTAGGGATATCCCCAGACCCAGACAACCATTCCCTCTGACTTGTTTCCAGGTGCTCACCTAATAGCCACACACGGTGCCTTTGGAGTTGACCCATCACATAAGGGATGCTGCTATTCCGCAGGATGTAAGCGTCATGCACTGAGCCAGGGAATTTGGCATTCACATGGGAGATGTACTAGTCTGCCAAACACACCACCTGCACATTCATGAAATGATAACTCTTCCGGTTTCTGTACACCTGTTCACTCCTGCAGGGGGGGTACCAAAGCTACATGTGTCCCATCAATGGCACCTATGATGTTGGGGATATGTCCCAGGGCATAGAAGTCACCTTTCACTGTAGGCAAATCCTCCACCTGAGGGAAAACGATGTAGCTCCGCATGTGTTTCAGCAGGGCAGACAACACTCTGGACAACACGTTGGAAAACATACGCTGGGACATCCCTGATGCTATGGCCACTGTTGTTTGAGATGACCCACTTGCAAGGAAATGGAGTACTGACAGCACCTGCACTAGAGGGGGGATTCCTGTGCGATCGCGGATGGCTGACATCCGGTGTGGCTCCAGCTGGGCACTCAGTTCCAGGATTGTGGCACGATCAAGCCTGTAGGTGATGATCACATGTCTTTCCTCCATTGTCGACAGGTCCACCAGCGGTCTGTACACCAGAGGATGCCGCCATCTCCTCACATGTCCCAGTGGACAGTGCCTATGAAGGACAACAGCGAGCACAGAGTCAACCAACTCAGAGGTACGTACCAACAGCTTACACAGAACACGAATCATATTCCGAAATTTGGCCTGTATGAGTGTTGAGGCAAGGCCTAGGTATGTGTGACGCAGTGAAAAATTAAGCCATGTGGGCCCCTGAAATGGCGGCCGCCTAACCTGCAAAGTTGGACAATGGAATGTGAGGTAACTGCGCTGGCATTGTACACCGTCACAGTAAGCGGTCGAAGACCGCAGCACAATTCTGCATTGGTTAACATTGGACCCTATGGGTCCCAGAAGTCAATGACGATGTACGCCGGCGGTGAAGGTACACACCGCCGTGGACGTGACCGCCATTTTCTATCTGATCAATCACTTGATGCCTGATCTTCAACAGGAGAGGACCTACACTGCAAGTGCTGCTGTGACCTCAGTCTGGAAGAGACAATGGCTCGTGCGTCTGGGGAAAGGGCCCCTGTCTTCACATCGGAGGAGTTGTAGAAACTTGTGGATGGGGTCCTCCCGCAGTACACGCTACTCTACGGTCCACAAGACAAACAGGGAAGTACACTGGGAGCATGCTGTATGGTCTATACCTGTATGGAGTGGGGTGGATGAAAGATGGGGGGGGGGATTGTAGGTCAGCGCCCACCAGAAGAAGGATATTTGGCGTGTCATCGCCAAGGAAGTCTGGACCCTGGGGGTCTACTACAGACGGAGCACCCACTGCCGGAAAAGATGGGAGGACAGTCGCCGCGGGAGCAAGAAGACGGCAGAGGCCCAGCTGGGGATGGCCTCCCAAAGTCGGAGGGGTGCCCGTCGCACCATGACCCCCCTGATGTTCAGGATCCTGGCGGTGGTGTACCTGGAGGTGGATGGGCACTTGAGAGCATCACAGCAGCCACAAGGGGGTGGGTACACTCTCATTCTGCTGATTTTGCGCGCAGTGGAGGTGTCTGGGTGGGGGAGGTGGGCTGTGGGTTTCCCTAGGCCAGCTCGAGTGTGCTAGTTAGGTCCCCTTGTTCTGGCAGACTCTGTGGCACCACACCTGTGTACAGTGCCAACTACACCTAGTCAGGCTCCTGTGACAACCATGTGTGCAGATGTCGGCCATAGCCTTGTAGGCCATGTCCCAGGGATTGAACAGTGGACCCCAAGTGCGCCGCGTAGTGCAGGGGGCTTCTCTGTCTGTCGTGTACGCCAACGGTAGCGGTAATGCATGCACTCAACATGTCTTTCTTCTGTCGTTCCCCCCCTTTTGTGGTCTCCCTGTTCTTGTGTGCATTAGCATCATCAGGTGGAGGAGCAGTGGCACCGGAGCAGGAGGGAGCTGCATCCCACATGGCCCTGGAGGGAGAGACTACGGACTCGGAATTCACCAGTGGGACTGAGGGCGAGGGGAGCTCCACGGCAGGGACAGGAGCTGAAACCAGTGATACGGACTCGTCCTCTGATGGGAGCTCCCTTGTGGTGGTGGCCACATCTGTGCCCCCACATCTACAGGTACAGCCGCCACCCCCACTACCAGCACCGCCCTCCCAGCAGCCCCTCAGCCTTTGCCCCGTGCCCGCTCACCTAGGTGGGTGGGCATCACCTTCGCCCCAGGCACCTAAGGCCCTGCCCCAGTCACCCCTGCTGCCCTCAGTAAGGAGGCCATTGCCCTCCTCAGGTCCCTGACTGTTGGGCAGTCTACCATTTTGAATGCCATCCAGGGTGTAGAAAGGCAGTTGCAACAAACAAATGCATTCCTGGAGTGCATTCATTCTGGTCAGGCGGCCCTTCAGCGAGCTTTTCAGACTCTGGCCTCAGCACTGATGGCAGCTATTGTCTCTGTCTCTATCCTCCCCCCTCCAACTTCCTCCACCCAGACCCAATCCCCTCTACCTCAGCCTATCCCAAGCACACCTTCAGACCAGCATGCACACACGTCAACCCACAAAGGAAGCTCTGGCAAACATAAGCACCACACATCCCACAGGCACTCACTCAAGCATTACACACATGCAGACACACCAACATCCACTGCCTCCACTGTGTCCCCCTCCTCCTCGTCTCTCTCCTCCCTCCCAGTCTCGTCTACACTCACACCTGCATGCACTACATCTACAGCCACTACTTCCATCACCAGCACACCCACCACCACACCCCGCTCACGTGCAGTCACCACCCCCACTACCATTCACACGTCCCCTGTGTCCTCTCCCAGTGTGTCTGTGATGCCAGCTCTCAAGATACACAAATGCAGCCACACACCCACCCAACAGCCATCCATCTCACGACTGCCTACAGTGCATGCACCTTCACCCAAAGTCACCAAACAAACACCTCCTACAACCACAACCTCTTCCTCCACTCCCAAACCCCCTCCAGCTACCTGTCCCCAAGTGTTCCCAAGAAACTTTTCCTGTCCACCCTTGACCTCTTTCCCTCACCTCCCCCACCCCATCAGTCTCCTAGGGCCCGACTCTCCAGGTCCCACCCTAGCACCTCAGCCACAACATCTCCGGGACCAGTGGTGCCTGTAGTCTCCGGAATCTGGAGTGCACCGGCAGCAGGGCAGCCAGTGTGGCACGGAGCCACAGCACGGACAGTCCCCCACCTGTCAAGCATCAAAAGTTGGCCAGTGCCCGGCGGGAGAGGGGGAAGACTCCAGCCACCAAAGTCGCTCCCAGGGGTACAGGTGGGGGTGTGGAGTCAGCTGCGACACCTTTCAAGGTAGGGAAGGGGCACAAGAAACTCAGCAAGTCTGGGAAGAGCAGCACGACGGAAAAGACCGCATTCATCCCCGCTGCCCAGGAGGCCACCGCCATCATCCCCGCTGCCCAAGAGGCCACCGCCAGCACCAGCCCTGCTGCCCAGGAGGCCACCACCATCATCCCCGCTGCCCAGGAGGCCACCGCCATCATCCCTGCTTCCCAGGAGGCCACTGCCATCATCCCTGCTGCCCAGGAGGCCACCGCCATCATCCCCGCTGCCCAGGAGGCCACCGCCAGCACCAGCCCTGCTGCCCAGGACAGGACCGCCAGCACCAGCCCTGCTGCCCAGGAGGCCACCGCCAGCACCAGCCCTGCTGCCAGGACAGGACCGCCAGCACCAGTCCAGCTGCCCAGGACAGGACTGCCAGCACCAGCCCAGCTGCCCAGGACAGGACCGCCAGCACCAGCCACACTGGGCCATAAAGGACCGCCAGCAGTAGCCCCGCTGGGCCATAAAGGACCGCCAGCACCAGCCCCGCTGGGCCATGAAGGACCCGCCAGCACCAGCCCCGCTGGGCCAGACAGGACCACCACCAGCTGAGTCACTGCCAAGGACCCCGCCGCCACAAGCACCGCTGAACAGGACACTGCCGCCACAAGCACCGCTGCCAAGGACACCACCACAAGCACCGCTGACGGGACACTGCTGCCACAAGCACCGCTGCCAAGGACACCGCCGCCACAAGCACTGCTGAACAGGACACTGCCGCCACAAGCACCGCTGGCCCATGAGCGCAAAGGCCACTGATGCTACTGAGTCCGTCATGAGCAGGATGAAGCATTCTGGGCACAAGGCCCCCTCCAGAACCAGTGTAGCGATACATCCACTACCTCAGTCCTTGGCAGGATAAAGCACTCTGGGCACAAGGCCCCCTCCAGAACCAGTGGAGAGATACATCCACTACCTCAGTCCTTGCCAGGATGAAGCACTCTGGGCACCAGGCCCCCTCCAGAAACAGTGGAGACTGTTATCCACTTGAGAGACTGTGGCTTTGCACTCCCCAGGGTGGAACAGTGGGCAACCCACCCACTGTAGAGACTTGAGAGACTGCGGCTTTGCACTCCCCAGGATGGAACTGTGGGCAACCCACCCACTGTAGAGACTTGAGAGACTGTGGCTTTGCACTCCCCGGGATGGAACAGTGGGCAGCCCACCCACTGTAGAGACTTGAGAGACTGAGGCTTTGCACTCCCCAGGATTGAACAGTGGGCAACCCACCCACTGTAGAGACTTGAGAGACTGTGGCTTTACACTCCCCAGGATTGAACAGTGGGCATTTGGCCCAATCGTGGATTTGGCATTGTGCACTCAACCGGCTGAGGTGCCCCCCCTTTCCCTTCCCCCTGAGGTGCCTGTTTTATTGCTATCTGATGCCCCTGCAGTGTTTTCTCCATCATGTTCGGGGATTGAGTGTGGGCCTCGCCCATGCCGTGTGGGCCCAGTGTTCCACGGACTTCAATGGAGCACTACCTGGACTACTATTCTTGGTGTGTATATTTGTTTATGATGTTTATATCTTTTGCGTACTGGATTTTAATATATTGCAATGGTTACACTCATTTCCTTTTGTCTTTGCATTCTTCTGGGGGGTTTGAGGGGTGTCACTGTAATGTATCATGCTGTATTAGTGTGTGTGTTGTAGTGGGTGAGGGCGGGGGTGTTGGGTGTTGCGTGTGTGTGTCCCTGTTTTTTGCCTCCCCTGTGTCATAGGTGCAGTACTCACCGTGGTCTTCACCGCCGGCGTTCGTGCTCCTGGTAGAGGAGCAATAAGATAAGGGCTGGCAGGATCTGGAGCTCGGGTTCCATGGCGTCCTGATTCCTCGTGCGGTGTGTAGAGGTGAGCGTTTTCCCTTCGAAGTCCTGTTTCTGCGGTGTTTTTGTTCGCAGTGAATGCACCCCGGAAAAGGTGGTGGATTGGTAGGTTGTGATACTGTGGGTGGTACATTGTCCTCCGCCTGTCTGTTGGCGGTGACCGTCATGCTGTTTGTTTGCACCACCCATTGGCGGTCGGAGTGTTAAAATGGCTGTCTATGTTGGCGATTTCCGCCACGGTCTTGATTCCATTTTTTTTCCGCCGGCCTGTTGGTGGTCTTACCGCCGCTTTAACACTGACCGCCAGGGTTGTAATGACCCCCTAAATGCTACCAGTGGGCCTGCAGCACTGATTGTGCCACCCACTTCAGTAGCCTCTTAACCATGTCTCAGGCCTGCCATTGCAAGGCCTGTGTGTGCAGTTTCAATGCCAATTCGACTTGGCATGTAAAAGTTCTTGCCAAGCCTAAAACTCCCCTTTTTCTACATATAAGTCACCCCTAAGATAGGTCCTAGGTAACCCATAGGGCAGGGTGCTGTGTAGGCAAAAGGCAGGACATGTACCTGTGTAGTTTACATGTCCTGGTAGTGTAAAACTCCTAAATTTGTTTTTACACTGTTGTGAGGCCTGCTCCTTTTATAGGCTAACATTAGGACTGCCCTCATATACTGTTTGAGTCATATCTGCTGATATAAAAGGAGTAGGAAGGTCATATTTAGTATGGCCAGAATGCTAATACAATGTCATGCTGACTGGTGAAGTTGGATTTAATATTACTATTTTAGAAATGCCACTTTTAGAAAGTGAGCATTTCTCTGCACTTAGATCCTTCTGTGCCTTACAATCCAGCTAAGGTCAGTTGACAGCTCCATTGTACATTCACTCAGACAAACCCCAAACACAGGATGCTCAGCCTCACTTGCATACATCTGCATTTTTAATAGGTCTTCCTGGGCTGGGAGGGTGGAGGGCCTGACACTTACATGTCAAAGGACAATAGCCTGCCCTCACACAAAGGACTGCCACACACCCTACGGGGACCCTGGCAGACAAGAGGGAACTGAAAGGGGACCTTGTGCACTTCTCAGCCACTCTTTGAAATCTCCCCCACTTCAAAGGGTCATTTGGGTATTTAAACAGGGCCTCTGCCCCTACCAACTTAGACACTTCTTGACAAGTCACTCTTCTCACAGACACTTCCTGGAGAAGAGAACCTGAACCAGAACCTGAAACCTGCCAAGAAGTACTGCCTGGCTGCCCAAAGGACTCACCTGACTTCTTTTTGTGAAGGACTGCTGCCTTGCTGTTGCCCTGCTGCCTTGCTGCTCTCTGTGCTAAGAAGTGCTCTCCAGGGGCTTGGATAGAGCTTACCTCCTGTTCCCTGAAGTCTCCGGACCAAAAAGACTTCATCTCTGGTGGAAGAACTCCTTGTACGGCGAAAGTTGGCGCACAGCCTGCCAGAAATGACGCACAGCCCGCATTGTGATGAAAAATTCACCGCACGTCGAACCGGAACGATGTAGCCCAACTTCGCAACGAGAAGATCGATGCAGCGCCAGTGTAGCGACCGTAAATTCGATGCACGGTCCACTGGATCGACGCACAGCTGAGCTGGAATGACACAGCCCGACTTCCAGAGAGGAATCGACACAGCGCCTGCCGTGCAGTAGAAATTTCCCCGCACCCCGAAGAGGATCCATGACTGAGTGCCGGGAATCGATACACAGTCATCCCTGCATGGAAAATAAATGACGCATCGCCATGTGCGGCCTGAGAAATGCACGCACACCTCCCTGTTTTCCACGCATCTCATCCTATGTGGTTCTTTGTGGAGATTTCAAATGCAAACCAGGTACTTTGCGCTTGCAAGAGACATTTATTGCTTTTAAGAGAATAAAGACACTTTATATCATTTTTACAGTAATATCTCAACATATATTTATTGCATATTAATAGTTTTGATCTGCATTTATCCCGATAAATGTTATATATTTTTCTAAACACTGTGTGGTGTATTTTTGTGGTGTTCTACTGTGTTATTGCATGATTTATTGCACAAATTATTTACACATTGCCTTTTAAGTCAAGCCTGACTGCTCAGTGCCAAGCTGCCAGAGTGTGGGCACAGGATAATTTACATTGTGTGTGACTTACCCTGACTAGAGTGAGGGTTCTTGCTTGGACAGGGAGTAACCTGACTGCCAACCAAAGACCCCATTTCAAAACAGTGTCGATTCTGAGCGCCCCGGTATGGTCCGCCAATGGTTTACCAACATTGAATGTCCGCCGTGGTGATTCATGGGTCATGATGTAGTGGGGTTTGTTTTGTTGGCCTAATGGTATGGGTATTGGTACGGACAGTTTAGCACTGACCTTATGGCTGGTGGATTTGTGTATGTGGGAGTATTCTGTCAGATTGCTGCGAATGTGTCATAATATGGCCAACGGATATTCACCACTGTGGCGATATGTTGGTGGCTGTCACCGTGGAGGTAAGCGGAATTTACTGCCAATGTCATAAAGAGGGCCTATAGGTGGTACATCCTTCTCTGTTCAAGTGGCCAAACTATGAAGTTAATATATGCCCCAAATATAAGATCCACGGATAACTATCTTGTGTTCAGAAGACTACTCAAGATTAACTCTTTCCTTCATATCCACCATATCCAAACAGCAATGGACTGCATATTCCTGTGTTGGTAAACATATTATAAACTGATTATGTATCTATATCTAGATATGTTTATTTCTTTAGGAAATATGTGTAATTACTATTTTATAATAATAAATTATGTAAGTACTCTTTAAGCCTGTTTAACAAATGTGTATTTACTCATGGTTAAATGTATATTTATATATATGTGTGTGTACTGATAAGAACATTAAATAATATTGAAGTATAAGTCTTCACAGAGTGCGGTACAGTTCTTTTTTGTCGGACATTACGAATAGAGGGACTGCACCAGCCATTGAGCGCGTCATTTGAATTACCCGCATTGTTTGAGATATATATGTGTGTGTGCGTGTATATATATATATATATATATGTATATATATATATATATATATATATATTTATATATTTATTGGAGGATGCTGGCCTGGTTTGCAGTGGGTACCTATGATACTTATACCTTATACCAGGTCCAGTGATCCCTTATTAGTGAACTGTAGGCATTGTCTAGAAGCCAGGCTCTCTACAAGTAGCTGTAGCTGAGCAGCCAAGGCTTATCTAGGAAACATACAAAGCTTATGCAATACCACTATAGTCACACAGTACTCACACACATGAAAGAAAATACTCAGGCCCATATTTATACTTTTTGACGCACAACTGCGGCAACGCAGTTGTGCGTAAATTTTTTTACCGCCAGCTAACGCCATTCCAACGCACCATGGGGGCGCCTTATTTATGGAATGACGTTAGCCGGCGCTGCGGACTGGTGTGCATCCAAAAAAATGACTCACACCAGGCAGCGCCGGCGTATGGGAAAATGGGGGTTGTGCGTCAAAAAATGGGGCAGGTCAGGTCTGAGGCAAAATTCAGGCCTCAAACCGGATTTGCGCCATTTTTTTTGACGCCCAACCTTCATTGACATGACTCCTGTCTTAGCAAAGACTGGAGTCATGCCCCCTTGCCCAATGGCCATGCCCAGGGGACTTATGTCCCCTGGGCATGGTGATTGGGCATAGTGGCATGTAGGGGGGCCCAAATCAGGCCCCCCTATGCCACCAAAAAAATCTGAAAAAAATACTTAACCAAACTTACCTTTACTTCCCTGGGATGGGTCCCTCCATCCTTAGGTGTCCTCCTGGGGTGGGCAAGGGTGGCACGGGGTGTCCCTGGGGGCAGGGGAGGGCACCTCTGGGCTCCTTCCAAGCCCACAGGACCCTTAACGCCTGCCCTGACCCAGGCATTAAAAAACAGCGCCCATCAGGCTGTGCGTCGTTTTTTAAGGCCCACCCCCTCCTGTGCGTCAAAATGACGTCAGAGTATAAATATGGGGCACAGGCCTTATAGTCATCTTTTGGAAGGGAACGCCTACCTTGCATATAATTAACGCAAGGCTAGTTCCCCCTTCCAAAAAATGCCGCACATGGTGGAATTTTGACGCCCACGGGGTCGGACGTCAAAGTATAAATATGGGGCAGGGTTTGCGCCGATTGTGCGTCAAAATTTTTGACGCACATTCGGCGCAAACAGAGTATAAATATGCCCGCAGTGTTGCAAAAACGAAGGTACTTTGTTTTAGTGGCACAAATGCCAAAAATACAATAGATACTATACTACCTTAGGAGGTAAGTAATACACAAAGTATGTACACTAGTACACAAAAGCAGGTGTAAAACAGTTAGAAAATAGTGCAATTAGTGAAAATCACAATATTTCGAAATGGGCCCAGAGGGAACACAAACCATATACTAAGAAAGTGGAATGCGAATGTCGGTTTCCCACCTAGGCAAGTGTAGTATGTAGAGGTGTTCTGGGAGTACTAGAAATCACCAAAGGTTAGTACTAGAACCCAACCTAGTGCCCAGGAAAGCAGGAGTAAAACACAGTACCTTTCCCAGAACACACAGAAACACGAGAAAGAAGGTTATGCAATAACCAGAAGAGAATGCAAGACACCAACAATGGGTTCCTGGACCTGAAGACCTGTGGAAGAAGGGGACCAAGTCCAAAAAGCACAGAAGAGTCCAGTTGGAACAGGAGCCGCTGCTAACCCAGATGAAGATGCAAAAGAAGAACCACTGGTGAAGAAGTACAGTCAGTACTGCCCCCAAGAAAATGGAGTCGGGTTCCTGGTTGGTACAGATGATGTCCCACACCAGATGGAGGATTGCAGTCTGGTTTGCGTCGCTGGAGTCCGCCAACAAGCCTTGGCACATGTAAAGCTCGTGGTTAGCATAAAATGGCACTGCCTAGGGCCAGGAGGGACCTGACGGACTCTACCCAGGAGGGGGAGTCAGAGGGGGCTCTCAGCAACTCAGAGAGCCCAAAGAAGACCAGGCAGCATGCACAGAAGTCCCACAGCACGGGGACAAAGGAGGTGCAAGAAGACGCCCATGCAGCACTAAGACAAAGGCTTCCACGCTGCCGGAGAACCACTCAGGAAGATGTGCGTCACAGGAGAGAGTGCTGGGGGCAAGAGCTATAAGATGCACAAAGAACTTTGTGAAAGGATGCCAACAAGCCTTGGCAACTGCAAAATATGAGGTGCATGAGGGTACTGTCTTACGTGGGGAGGCAAGCTCTTACTTCCACTAAAGTTGGACAGTAGGACGTCAGGACCATCGGAACCCCTTCAGTCCACCACCCATGATGCAGGATCCATGCAGCTCAGCAGGAGAGGGGCTCCATGCAGCCGGTCGTCATTGCAGTAGGTGCCTGCTGAAGCAGGCAAGTGAGCCCTTCACTCCAAGGGAGATTCCTTCGCTCTTCTGGTGCAGGCTAAAGACAGGCTATCCTTAGAGGATGCTCAACTGGGAAACAGTTGCAGTTTGCTGGCAGGAGCTGAAGATATAATGTTGCTGAGGGCATCTTTGCTTCTTTGTTAATGTTTGGTGAGTTCCTGGAGGGTCCAGATGCAGTTTCTTTGGGTGAGAAGTTGAAGTGGAGGATGCAGAGGATTCCTGCTGGAGTCTTGCAATTCAAATCCGAAGAACCACCCAAAGGAGAGACCCTAAATAGCCCTGAAAGGGGGATTGGTCAGCTAAACAGGTAAACACCTATCAGGGGAGGGCTCTGATGTCACCTGCTGGCACCGGCCACTGAGATGCTCCCAGAGTTCCCTGCCAAGTTGGAATCCAAGATGGCTAAACCCATGGGCCCTCTGGAGGAGCTCTGAGCACTACCTCTGGGTTGGTGATGGACAGGGGAGTATTCACTTCCCTTTCCTTTGTCCAGTTTCATGCCAGAGCAGGGACTGGGGGTCCCTGAACTGGTCTAGACTAGATTATGCAGGAAGGGCATCAAATGTGCCCTTCAAAGCATTTCCAATGGCTTGGAGAGGCTACCCCTCCCAAGCCTGTAACACCTGTTTCCAAAAGGAGAGGGTGTAACACACCTCTCCCAAAGGAAATCATTTGTTCTGCCTTCCTGGGCTTGAGCTGCTCAAGCAATAGGAGGGCAGAAACCTGTCTGAGAGGTGGTAGTAGCGGGGGCTGCCTGGAAAACCTCAGAAGGCTGGAATGCCAATTATGGGGGTCCTCTAAGGAGCCCCCAGAGTGCATGGAATCATTCAACCAATGCTTGCAAAAGCCTTGGGGTATGATTGATACCAAATATGCCTATGTTCAGATTTACCATTATGTAGCTGGACATAGGTAGGTACCTATGTCCAGTACACACGTAAAATGGCATCCCCGCACTCACAAAGTCTCAGAACATGGTCCTGAAGGTTGTGGTGGCACCTCTGCTAGTGCAGGGGTGCCCACACACACAGATACTCTGCACCCTGCCCTCAGGGCTGGAGGTCCTGCTGTAGTAGTGACATATAAGTGACCTGGTGCAGTGTAAATGGCAATGAAAGGGTACATACACCTTTTCATGCAGGCTGCGTTGGCATTCCAGCAGAAGCCTTTGCCTGGGCTCCCTATGGGTGGCAAGATAAATGCTGCAACCCATAGGGATCCCCTGGAGCCCCAATGCTCTGGGTATCTAAGTGCCATATACTAGGGACTTATAAGGGGGCACCAGTATGCCAACTTTGGGTGAAATACTGGGTTACCAGTATGCAACAACAAAATGTAGAGGAGAGAGAGCATAATCACTGGGGTCCTGGTTAACAGGATCTAGTGAACACAGTTAAGCACACTGACATCAGACAGAAACAATGGGGTTGTGAGAGAACAGAGCTGATTGCAGAGGCCCCCTAACTTTTTGCCCCCATTTTTCACTTTTTGCTGGTGTTTTCATGACTCTAATGGTGCCCTGGGTACTGTTAACCAGTCCCAGGGCCTGTGCTCTGTGTAAAATCAGTATGAAAACTAGGCTAATTATAATTGGCTAAGACTACCTACCTATAAGTCCCTAGTACATGGTAGGGCATGTAGGTTTAGGGACCCCACCATAGGTAGTGCACCCATAGGTGCCCTCCTGAGGTGCCCAGTGTCATTTTAAAGGCAGGCCTGCCTTGCTGGCTGCTTTTAAATTAAAGTTACATGCAAATTCGACTTTGGAATTAAAAGTAGTTCCAAAGCCTTAAGCTACCTCATTTTTACATATAAGTCACCCCTAAGGTGTGCCCTTCGTGCCCCTAGGGCTGGGTGTCATGTAACTGTAAGCGGGGGCCTTATACAAATAGTTTTATAAGCCCTGGTGAGGTAAAACAGCCAAATTCCCTAATTGTAGTGAATGGCCTCCATAGGCAAGAATGGGGAGACTTTATTTTAATTTTAAAAAATCCCCTTAAGTCACAGATACTTGGTATCAAATTAATTGTTATAACAAATCCCACAACTTCCAGTTGTGGGATTTAATATAACTTGTTCAGGTAAAGAGTTTTAAACTTTACCTGAAAAGTTGCCAACTTCAGCCCTGCAGTGTTTTTGCTGCTTTGCACTGATTGGCCAGCCTCTGGCAGCCTGGCCAGGCTGCCTTGATGAGGTGTGAAGTGGCCTGGCTCCACACAAAGAGATGTGGCTGGGGGAGGAGATCTTCCATCAGCAGATGGGGAAGAAGGAAGGGGAAGGGCTGCCAAACTGGTCTTCAAAGGGAGAGAAGGACATTTGGAGCAACCCAGCAACACCCTCACTTCCTGCAAAACCAGACAATTAGGTGCCCCCTTGATTAGATTAGGAGAGGGTAGGAGAGGGGTGTGTTTAGGATTTTTGAGGAATGTTGCTCCCTGGGACTGATTTTGCCACACTTCCCAGGAAGTGGTCATCACAGGGGGAAGGACCCTGCTCCTAATTGGAGAACCAGGACCCCCCTATTTTTCACCCATGAGCAAGGATAAAACTGGCATACCTGCACCCACACCTCAGTTCCCTGCCAGATTCCTACCAGGAAGAACTATAGAAGAAGAAGGACTGCCCTGCTGGAACCCTGACCTGCACCTCGACACTGCACTCTAAAGGACTGCACCAGCTGCACACTTGGGCTTCACCACAAGAAGGACTTTGCCTGGCTTCAACTGGTTCAAGGAGGGACTCCCTGTTTGCTGCAGGTGAAAAATTGCTAACCAGTGTCCCCTGCACCAACTCCTGAAGAAACTAACCAGCTGACCACTGTCCAGTGGCCAAAAAGGAGTTTGTACCAGGTGCATTCTGGGAGTTGTAGCCCACACCCTCAAGGAGCATCTCAGAGCTTCTGGAACCGTGGGTGAGCTGTGGACCTCAAAAGAACCTTAAAATAACATCTGGGAGAAGTTCCAGAAGTTTGGAGAAGTTTGGAGAACTTTTGAAAAAAAGCTCCATAGAGGGACTGACCCGCCGCGGCAACTCTAGCCGGCTTGCCTCATCCACGACCCGGCCTGACTTGCAGGTTCGTCCCGGTGATGAAAATCTCCAAAACAGAGACTAAGGTGGTCATTACAACATTGGTGGTAAAAGCCGCTTACCGCCGTGTAGAAGACCGCCAATACACTGCCGTGGCCGTGGAATTCCGCCACAGCTTTTATGAGCCACATCTCGGAATCCGCCGAAATTCAGACACCCACACAAGTCCGCCACACCAAAGGTCAGTGATAAACTGCCGAAAACAAAACCGACACCGTCACGCCAACAGAAACACACCCATGCTATCACGACACACGAATCCACGCGGCGGTCTTTCAACAGCGGTATTCTATTGGCGGTACACACCGCCGCGCTCAAAATACTCACACATCTCCAAAACACCGCCACATTGGACAAATCGAAATACACACACCTGATACACATACAAACACCACTCCCACACACCCAACACTATATAAAACACACCCACATCACCCACAAACCCCTGCAACCACAATTCACGGACGAAGGCCAGATAGACAGTGAGCACAGCAACTGAGAACCCCACCACACAGAGGCACACAGCACCATCACCCATACAACATTACACGCACAAAACATCACACACCACTACACATCAACACACACATCAACACTTACACCACCCCACACATCACCCACACCACCCAATGTCACGCCAAAGACATCCCCGGTTTACAGAGGAGGAGCTCAGGGTCATGGTGGAGGAAATCCTACGGGTAGAGCCACAGCTATTTGGCTCACAGGTGCAGCACACATCCATAGCCAGGAAGATGGAGCTATGGCAAAGAATTGTGGACAGGGTCAACGCTGTGGGACAGCATCCAATAAATCGGGAGGACATCAGGAAGAGGTGGAACGACCTACGGGGGAAGGTGCGTTCAGTGTACTTCAGGCACAACATCGCGGTACAGCAGACTGGCGGCGGACCCCCACCTCCTCCCCCACAACTAACAACATGGGAGGAGCAAGTCTTGACCATCATGCATCCAGAGGGCCTCGGAGGAGTCGGTGGAGGAATGGACACTGGTAAGTCAAATCTCAACTATCATATCCCCCACCCTACCTGCATACTATCACACACCCCCACCCTCACCCCCTCCCCTAACACTCACACTCCTCACTAATGTACTAATAACACAATCCACTCATCTCAACACCAAGCCCTGCATGACACAACTAAGCATGGTCACCCCTCACCAAAGCATGCTCACTGCACATACCCAGAACAATCCCCTAACCATCATCACACAAACCCACACACAGGAATGCTTGCACTGGGGTACACAAACACCCACCCATTGCACACCATCACACACACACATGCAATAATCATGCTCCTATATCCCTGCAGGACCACTAAGGAACGTCACCACACCGGAGGGTCCAGACAACTCCACTCCACCCACAGAAGAGGCCCACAGTGACAACAGCAGCTCTGCCCTACTGGATCCTGATGACCAGCCCGGACCATCTTGGGCCTCGGGACAGTTGGTTCCCCTTGCACAGGCACAGCCCAAACCTGACTTTTCACCCTCTGGTAACACCAGCACAGCACCCACCCAGCGGGCCCATACCTCCGTACCAAGGACACGTCAATCAGCGGTGTGTCCACCACTACAGGGAACCCAGGATAACCCACCACCCCAACAACAACAGGGACCTGGGGGCAGTGGTAGTGGCACACGGTCCAGGGGACGGAGGCACAGGAACACAGGGGAACTGGGAGGGCTGCTGTGCGACAGGGGGCGGACAGGCCAAGGGAACCCACTCTCCACGAGGCCCTCTCCTCCATCATGGGAGCATACCATCACTCCCAGGAGACGATGGCGACGGTCCTGGACAAGTTTCAGGAGACCCAGCGCCTGCAGGAGGAGCAGTATTTGGGGTTCAGGGAGGAGCTCAAAACCATCAGCTCCGCCCTGGGCACCATGGTAGGGGTGCTGAAGGACATACAAAAGACCATGAGGGACACCGTGGCACTCCAAGGGGCCCCTGACACTAGCCAGGACGATGAACTGCCCACCACCTCTGCCGGCGCTAGTGGACAGGACACCCCGCCACAGGACCACCACACCAGCACACCACCCCCTGCAGATGGACAACCACCACGCAAGCAGTCCCTGAGATCCAGGAACAGGACAGAGCAAGATGGCAAGACCCCCGCCAGGAAATGAGACCACCCTGATTGTCCTCCCACTGTCCCACTTTGTTACCCTGTCCATACTGAAACTGCCCCAGCTCCACTTCCTATGCCCATATGGGCAGTGCACCTGTGAGACTAATAGACTGGACTCTGCCATGGACATTCCTCCACCGTCCCCCATCACCATATTACTACCCCCTCCATATTTGAGCACTTAAATAAACACCCTTGAACCACAAAACAATCTGGAGTCAGTCTGTGATTTGGTAAATATGTATAATCTACGACAGTGTCAAAATGCGTTTCCAATTGTAAAGCAAACATATCTATGTCCCACATCACAAGTCCTTGAAGGATGCAAGCAGATGACACACGTTGCTAACCACACCTGTGAAACCGTAATGGAAAGGTTCAACTCAGTGAACAAATACTGCTATGAAATGACAGACAGGATAGTGGTAGAAGTGTGAAAGTGAATGTAATGGTAAAAAGAAAACTGTTCTCACCTGTGTGAAATATTACTGTATGACTGACTCCCTGTTATCTATGTCTTCTTCCTCAGCGTCCTCCTCATCACTGTCCACAGGCTCCACAGCTGCCACAACACCGTCATCTGGACCATCCTCCTGCAGAAAAGGCACCCGGTGTCGCAAAGCAAGATTGTGAAGCATCGAGCAGGCGATGATGATCTGGCACACCTTCTTCGGTGAGTAGAATAGGGAACCACCTGTCATATGGAGGCACCTGAACCTGGCCTTCAGGAGGCCGAAGGTGCGTTCGATCACCCTCCTAGCCTGCCCATGGGCCTCATTGTAGCGTTCCTCTGCCCTGGCCCTGGGATTCCTCACTGGGGTCAATAGACAGGACAGGTTGGGGTAACCAGAGTCCCCTATTAGCCACACACGGTGCCTCTGGAGTTGACCCATCAGATAAGGGATGCTGCTATTCCGCAGGATGTAGGCGTCATGCACTGAGCCAGGGAACATAGCATTTACCTGCGAGATGTACTGGTCTGCCAAACATACCATCTGTACATTCATCGAATGATAACTCTTCCTGTTCCTGTACACCTGTTCACTCCTGTGGGGAGTGACCAAAGCTACATGGGTCCCATCAATAGCACCTATGATGTTGGGGATATGTCCAAGGGCATAGAAGTCACCTTTAACAGTAGCCAAATCCTCCACCTGAGGGAAAACGATGTAGCTCCTTACGTGTTTCAGCACGGCAGACAACACTCTGGACAACACGTTGGAAAACATAGGCTGGGATATCCCTGATGCCATGGCCACTGTTGTCTGAAAAGACCCACTTGCAAGGAAATGGAGCACTGACAGCACCTACACGTCAGGGGGGATTCCTGTGGGATGGCGGATTGGTGACATCAGGTCTGGCTCCAACTGGGTACATAGTTCCTGGATAGTGGCACGGTCAAACCTGTAGGTGCTGATCAAATGTCGCTCCTCCATTGTCAACAGGTCCACCAGCGGTCGGTACACCGGAGGATTCCGCCATCTTCTCAAATGTCTCAGCTGACGGTGCCTAGAAAGGACAACAGCGACCACAGACTCAACAAAATCCCAGGTATGTACCCACAGATACACAGAACAGGACACCAAGGACAAAACTCTTCCTGTATGTGTGTCGAGTGTAGGCCTAGGTATGTGTGACGTAGTAGTAAATGAAGCCATGTGGGCCCCTGAAATGGCAGCTGCCTGACCTCTAAACTGGGACAATGGGTTGTGAGGTAACTGCGCTGGCGTGGTACACCGTCGCGGTAGGCGGTCGTAGACCGCGGCGCAATGCTGCATTGGTTAACATTGGACCCTATGGGTCCCAGGAGCCAATGATGAATTTCGCCGGCGGTGATTATACGCACCGCAGCGGACGTCACCGCCGCGGACGTGACCGCCATTTTCTATCTGTTCAATCACTCGATACCTGATCTTCGACAGGAGAGGACCTACACTGCAAGTGCTGCTGTGAGCTCGGTCTGGAAGAGACAATGGCTGCTGCGTCTGGGGAAAGGGCCCCTGCCTTCACTGCTCAGGAGTTGGAGAAGCTAGTAGACGGGGTCCTCCCCCAGTACACGCTACTCTACGGTCCTCCAGACGAACAGGTAAGTACCCAGGGAGTACATTGTATGGGCTATGCCTGTGTGGAGAGGGCTGGTTGTAAGAGGGAAGGGGGCAGAGTTCAGGGAACATGAATGAGTGTGAATCCATGTGCCACATGGCAAGGGCAGGGATGTGGGCCACTCACTTTGACGGCGCAGTTGGTAATGATTCTCTTCTTCCCCTGTGCATGTCATGTAGGTCAGCGCCCACCAGAAGAAGGACATTTGGCGTGCCATCGCCAAGGACGTACGGACCCTGGGGGTCCACCAGAGACGGGGCGCCCACTGCCGTAAAAGATGGGAGGACATTCGCCGCTGGAGCAAGAAGACGGCTGAGGCTCAGCTGGGGATGGCCTCCCAACGTGGGAGGGGTGCCCGTCGCACCATGACCCCCCTGATGTTCCGGATCCTGTCGGTGGCCTACCCGGAGTTGGATGGGCGCTTGAGGGCATCACAGCAGACATAAGGGGGTGAGTACAACATCATTCTGGGGACTTTGGCGCAGTTGAGGGGTCTGGGGGGGGAGGAGGGCTGTGGGTTTCCCTAGGCCAGGGCGACTTCCGTAGGCTAGGTCCCTCCGTAATGCATGCCATGTGCCACTCCACCCCACCTCAGTAGAGTGCCAAGTACAGGTATACATGCCCCTGTGGCATCTATGTGTGCAGATGTCCACCATAGCGATGTAGGCCAGATCCCAGGATTTGCAGCTGTAGAGGCCTAGAGCGCGGCGTAGTGCAGGGCGCTGCTGTGTCTGTATTGTCCGCCAACGGTAGCGGTAAGCCATGCACTCAACCTCTTTTTCTTCTGTCGTTCCCCCCCCTTTCTGTGCTCTCCCTGTTCTTTTGTGCATCAGCATTATCAGGCGGAGGTACAGTGGCACCGGAGCACGAGGGAGCTGCATCCCGCATGGCCATGGAGGGCCACACCACGGTCTCAGAATGCACCAGTGGGACGAACGGGGAGGGGAGCTTCACGTTGGTCACCGGATCACCAAACAGCGACACGGACTCGCCCGCCGATGGGAGCTCCCTTGTGGTGGCGGCACCATCTGTGCCCACCACTTCTACAGGTACAGCCGCTACCTCCCCTACCAGCACCGCCCTCCCAGCAGCCCCTCAGCGTTCGCTCCGTGCCCGCTCACCCAGGAGGGTGGGCATCACCTTCGCCCCAGGCACCTCAGCCCCTGCCCCTGTCACCCCTGCTGCCCTCAGTGAGGAGGCCATTGACCTCCTCAGGTCACTCACTGTTGGGCAGTCTACCATTGTGTATGCCATCCAGGGTATAGAAAGGGGGTTGCACCACGGTAATGGATTCCTGGAGGGCATTCATTCTGGTCAGGCTGCCCTTCATCGAACCCTGCAATCTCTGGCCTCAGCACTGATGGCAGCCATTGCCCCTGTGTCTAGCCTCCCCCCTCCAACTTCCTCCACCCAGACCCAATCCCCTGTACCCCAGCCTATCCCAAGCACACCATCAGACAAGCATGCATACACCTCAACACACAAAAGTAGCTCAGGCAAACATAGGCACCACATATCCCACAGGCACTCACACAAGCATCACACACATACAGACACAGCAACATCCACTGCCTCCACTGTGTCCCCCTCCTTGTCGTCTCCCTCCTCCCTCCCGGTCTCGTCTACACTCTCACCTGCATGCAGTACATCTACAGGCACTAGGACTCGCACCAGAACACCCAGCACCACACCCCGCTCACATGCACTCACCACCCCCACTACCATTTACAAGTCCCCTGTGTCTTCTCCCAGTGTGTCTGTGACGCCCCCTCCCAAAGTACACAAACGCGGGCACCCACACACCCAACATCCATCCACCTCACGACAGCCTCCAGTACCTGCACCTGCACCCAAAACACCTAAAGTGACACCTCCTACAACCACCTCCTCTTCCTCCACTCCCAGACCCCCTCCAGCTACCCATCCCAGTGTTCGTCAGAAACTCTCCCTCAGCAACGTTGACCTCTTTGCCCCCACCCCCACCCCTCCAATTCATAAGCCACGTAGTAGCGCCTCAGCCAAAAAGACTCCAGTACCAGTGGTGCGTGTTCAAGGTGTGTGGAGTGCACCGGCCACCAGGGCAGGCAGTGTGACACGGAGCCAAAGCACTGGCAGTCTACCCCCTGTAAAGCATCTCAAGTTGGAAAGTGGCTGACAGGACAGGGTGAAGACTCCTGGTGGAAAAACTGTTCACAATGGTCCCAGGGAGATTGCAGAGTCAGCTGTGACTCCTCCAAAGGTTGTGAAGGGCCAGAAGAAGTCTGCGCAGTCTGGTAGTAGCAGCACGGCGGAGAAGGGCGCCATCCTCCCCGGCCTCCGGACACCACCGCCAGCACCGTCGTCACTGGTCAGGAGACCACCGCCGGAGTCAGTGCCCAGGAGGGCAGGAGTATCGTCACTGGTCATGAGACCACCGCCGGAGTCAGTGCCCAGGAGGGCAGGAGTATCGTCACTGGTCAGGAGACCACTGGTCAGGAGACCACCACCGGAGTCAGTGCCCAGGAGGGCAGAAGTATTGTCACTGGTCAGGAGACCACCGCCGGAGTCAGTGCCCAGGAGGGCAGCACTGTCGTCACTGGTCCGGAGACCACCACCAGAGTCAGTGCCCAGTAGGGCAGGAGTACCGTCACTGGTCAGGAGACCACCGCCGGAGTCAGTGCCCAGGAGGGCAGGAGTACCATCACTGGTCAGGAGACCACCGCCGGAGTCAGTGCCCAGGAGGGCCCCGGCAGCCACAGCCCCGCTGGGCAATGAGTGACCGTCATGCCACACACCAATGCACAGGTCAGAGACCGCCATGGCAAAGCACCGCTGAACAAGGAACTCACAGCCATGGTGAAGACCGCTGAACATGGCAAAGCACCGCTGAACAAGGCAGAGCACCACCATGGCAAAGCACCGCAGAACAAGGAACTCACCGCCATGGTGAAGACCGCTGAACATGGCAAAGCACCGCTGAACAGGGCAGAGAACCGCTGAACATGGCAGAGAACCGCTGAACAGGTCAGAGACCGCCATGGCTAAGCACCGCTGAACAAGGAACTCACCGCCATTGTGAAGACCGCTGAACAGGGCAGAGCACCGCTGAAGACTGAAAACACCGCCACATCAAGCATCGTTATCCCATGTACAGCTGGGACAGTGACGGAACAGGAAGCGTCACGGGGAGCCTGATGCAGTGTGGCCACCATTCCCCCTCCAGAACCAGTGGAAACATGCATCCACTCCGTCTGTCCTTAACAGGATGAAGCACTCTGGGCACCAGTCCACCTCCAGAACCAGTAGAGACATGCATCCACTCCATCTGTCCTTAACAGGATGAAGCACTCTGGGCACCATTCCCCCTCCAGAACCAGTGGAGACATGCATCCACTCCGTCTGTCCTTAACAGGATGAAGCACTCTGGGCACCAGTCCACCTCCAGAACCAGTGGAGACATGCATCCACTCCGTCTGTCCTTAACAGGATGAAGCACTCTGGGCACCAGTCCACCTCCAGAACCAGTGGAGACTGTTATCCACTTGAAAGACTGTGGCTTTGCACTCCCCAGGATGGAACAGTGGGCAAACCAACCACTGTAGAGACTTGAGAGACTGTGGCTTTGCACTCCCCAGGATGGAACAGTGGGCATGGAGCCCTGTTGTGGATCTGGCGTGGTACTGTCATCCGGCTGAGGTGCCCCCCCCTTCCCTTCCCCCTGAGGTGCCTGTTGTATTTCTATCTGATGCCCCAGCAGTGTTCTCTCCGTTTGTGGACAGGTATCTAATGTGGGCCTCGCCCATGCATTTTTGGCCCAGTTGTGCACGGACATTGATATGTGCATACCTGCACTACTTCTCGTAATGTATAAGAGCTGGAATGTGTATATATATCTGTATATATTTGGTAACTGTATTTTGATACATTACAATTTTTGAACTGATTTCCTTTGGTCTTTGCATTCTTCCGGGGGGGGGTTGTGGGTTGTTCCTGTGTTTTTGGAAATTAATTGGTGTGTGTGTTGTAATGTGCGAGGGTGAGGGTGGGGGTGGGGGTGTTGCCTGTGTGTCCGAGACTTTTGCCTCCCCCCTCCCCTATGTCGTAGGTGCAGTACTCACTGTTGTCTTCGGCGCCGCTGTTGCTGGTGTTCGTAAATGAGCAGGAAGACAAGGGCAGGTAGGATTTGTAATTCCGGCTCCATGGTGTCCTCCTTCCGCCTGGGATGTGTAGAAGGTGAGCGTTTTCCCATTGCAAAAGCTGTTTCTGCTGTGTTTTTATCCACAGTGAATCCACCCCGGAAAAGGTGGTGGATTAGCGGGTTGTGATACTGTGGGAGGTACATTGTCTCCCGCCTGTCTGTTGGCGGTGACCGCCGCGCTGCTTGTCTGTACCGCTGTGGCGGTCGGAGTGTTAAAGTGGCTGTCTATGTTGGCGGTTTCCGCCACGGTCATGATTCCCTTTTTTTGTCCGCCGGCCTGTTTGCGGTATTACCGCACCTTTAACACCATCCGCCAGGGTTGTAATGACCACCTAAGTCCGAATGAAGGAAGTTGACCGGGACCTCCCAGCCAGTGTATCCGAGGAGGGCTCCAAGAACGTCGGATCAAGATTCAGGTTTGCTCCGGTCGAAGGATTTTTACCTCGAAAAAACGACTAAGTCCTTAGGTGAACTTTTGACTGAGGCCTCCTGCGGGCTGTAGCCGAGCCAGGCTCCATCACGGTCGAACTTAAACTTTGACTTTGCCCCGGTCGATGTGCGACCAGATGACCAGATTGGCGCTTTTTGTTTCTATGCGCTAGAAAGCAATAATTCTTTACAAAATCATATCTCCGGTTCCCGTTATCCGATTTTATTCATTTTGGTGTCATTTTAAAGCTAAAAATATTTCCTATTTTTATAAATTTATTTTGGATTTTTAAACTGTTTCCTGTGTTTTATTTCATTACTGTTTTGTGATATTTGAATGCTTTGTCTCCTAAGTTAAGCCTTGTTGCTCGTTGCCAAGTTACCAAGGGTTGAGCTAGGTTGTATTTACTGAGACCTAACTGGACCAAGTGGAGGTTAGTGGACTATTGCTAAGTGTAGGTACTTACCTGCCCTTACCAATAACCCATTTTCCAACAGGGGTAAAGTGGCAAAAAAGAGGGTACTTTCCTACATATGTACAAGTATGTATACAAAGTATTGTTATGTATAAATATATGTGTATATTATTTTATGCTTAACATGTTCATAGGTCATTGCATAGTTCTTAGAAAAGTTGTTTGATTAGATAATTATGTATTCCTGCTTTCATTTTAGCTATCACAATGAGGAAATGTTATCTTAACTATTTTATCAGCAAGTATTTTGCTATTGAAAACTGTGTAAAGATAAAATAATGTTAGAACGGTACACAAATAAATAATACTCAAATATTGCTAATCTTTATAGTCTGTATTTTTACAACACAACTTTAAATCTCAAATATTATATCCATTATTATATTCCTTTTACATATATTCCCATACTATGTATTAATGTTTCTATTTATTATTCTAGTCCTGTTGTAAAAAAAACAAAAATAACTCTGTCTCATAAGCTATTCTCTGTCTCTCCATCACCCTAAGCCTATATCAATCTATCCTCTATCCCCACTCTCTGACTCATCGCAAACTCATTCTACTACTATGATCTCCAAAATTACCCTGCCTAAGCTCTTCACTCCTACACTACTCCTGGTTCACCCCAAACCTCAGTTTACTACTATGATCTCCCAAACAACCCTACTAAATTCTCACTCACTTATCTCACCTTTGATTCATCCAAATACCTTTCTCCAGACTCCACCCTCCTCCATCTATTCTTTACTCAATACAAGCCTCCACCTATTACAATAAACTCCCAATTAACAATTCTGGATTTTTCCCTCCACTATTCCTTCATTATTCTATTCAAACCTATTGACAAACTCACATATCCTCTGCTTAAATCAACTCACACTAATACTAATACTGTGCCCATATTTCCCCATTCTAATCCATCGCTAAGCATTTTGAGTTCCGGAGAAGCATGCTATTCGCCAAAATGTGCTTCAATGCCTCGTCAGGGGTAGTAAGCACTATATGAATACAATTACAATTACAAAACTGGCCACTTTCTTCAGTTCAGCAGGTCAGCAGGTGACAAAAGGGTCACGCAAAGATCTGGCCTTTTTCTCAAGCTACTATCTCTCTTGGGGTTAGGTTATCTGTCCTGCGCATTTGGACGGAGCAGTGGATGTCTTAGTCACTGCTCCCCTCATGGGCACGCAAAGGTGCCATTTTGGTTCTCCATTGTCTAATTTGAGTTTGCACCAGGCTACTTTGGCCTCTAATTTCCTGGTCAGCCCCTCTCCTTTGTTGGTGCTCGGAGAGGCTCGGACCCTAGTCAAAAGCCTCTCCTCCAATTCTACCCTGGATTTTTCCTCAACGGGGCTCTATACCTAGCCCTGCTCTCCTCAGGTGAAGGGTGTGCTGCTCTAACTTCTCTTTATGCATTCAAGGTGCAAGATATCTCTCTTTCTCTCTCTCTCCCCTTGGTTCCCGCCTTTCCTCTAATTCCCACCTAGATTGCCTCTTTCGGTCTGAGCTATGCATTGTTCTTCTTAGTCGGATCCTGTCCTCAAATTTGCTTTCTGTTGTTTCTCTGGCTACCTGAGCATACTCTGTGGCTCCTTCCTCGTCAACAGATCCCGGAAGACTTGGATCTCACCCCACTAGTTGTCTCGCTGTCCACAAATGCTATGAATCTCCCTGTCACTTGGGTGTGTTCCCCAGAACCAGTGGGAGTGCACGGTCTCTGTGCCGCTCAGGTTTGGTGGCTTTAAATGCTACAGATGGATGGGATCAATGTTACGGGGAGATCTAGCGCTGGACTGGGGTGTTGCTAGGATTGCCTGTGTTTGTTTGCCTATTAGTGACTCATGTCTAAACCTAACAGCTTGCATTTCGGTAGGAGCCCCTTGGCTCCCACAACTAGCGTAACCTAATGCAGGGATCGCCGGCGTTGGGGAGAGCACCTTCATACCTGCATTCGGCGGGGAGGGTGCTGAGGCCTTTTTTGCTGACTGTGGGATAGTGTTATCGGCCTACGCCTCCTCCAAGATGGCCCATAATTCTAGTGATTCTTCTCTCCTGTCCTTTTTTTGCCCTGCGTATTTTGTCCATATATGTGTTCTAATGTGTTCAATTATGTGTCAAAGGTTCCCTTCTCTGGCCAGGGGAACATGTGTGACTTGGTGTGTGTGTGCCATTAATGACAAAACTTGTTAGGTTTTTCAGCCTGTGTGAGGAACCTGGTTTGCAAATGCTTTAGTGGGGATTTCATGCTAAATGTGGCTAGCTGATTAGGGTATTGTTACTTTTTTTTAGCAGTTCTAATTTTAAGGGATCTTAAGTTATACACCTGGCACCCATTGTCATAACGCGGTTACTGCTGAATGACCGCCCCACGGTCAAAAGACCGCGGCGGCCATTCCAACTTTCCCGCTGGGCCGGCGGGTGACCGCCAAAAGGCCGCCCGCCGGCCCAGCGGGAAAGCCCCTGCAACGAGGAAGCTGGCTCCGAATGGAGCCGGCGGAGTTGCAGGGGTGCGACGGGTGCAGTGGCACCCGTCGCGATTTTCACTGTCTGCTAAGCAGACAGTGAAAATCTGTATGGGGCCCTGTGAGGGGGCCCCTGCACTGCCCATGCCAGTGGCATGGGCAGTGCAGGGGCCCCCAGGGGCCCCACGACACCCGTTCCCCGCCATCCTTGTTCTGGCGGTGAAGACCGCCAGAAACAGGCTGGCGGGAAGGGGGTCGGAATCCCCATGGCGGCACTGCAAGCAGCGCCGCCATGGAGGATTCCCTGGGCCAGGGGAAAACCGGCGGGAAACCGCCGGTTCCTCTTTTCTGACTGCGGCTTTACCGCCACGGTCAGAATAGCCCAGGAAGCACCGCCAGCCTGTTGGCGGTGCTTCCGCTGCCCTCCGCCCTGGCGGTCATGGACCGCCAGGGTCGGAATGACCCCCTAAATCATTGACTAAACACAATACTCAAGACAACACAGTTACATTAATTTACCAGCGCCACAATATTAAAACAAAACTATTTCAACTGCCACAGTGAAAAACTGACAAAGCACTAAGTGGTGACTTTGTTAAAAATACCTTACCTGTTTCTAGCGCATGCTATCCTGCAACCAGGAGAAGCTCTGCACAATACTCGGTACTGTATGAGACTGATAATCTTGTCGATATTGGCTAACAACAATTTATGAAGAGAAAAAGGGATAACTTCAACAACCATAGGCCCTTCTTGGCCAAACACAAGCTACACCTAATCTCCTGAATCCCAATCGTTTTCCTCCCCTAAGGTTTGAATTACACCATATATCATACCCAGGGGGTATGCAAACCGTCGGTGTCATGCCCAGCGGTCAAAGCGAAAGACAACATCTTTGTCTCTTCTTTCAGATACTAAGGCCCGTATTTATACTTTTTTACGCTAAACTGCGCTAACGCAGTTTAGCATCAAAAAAATTTGCGCCGGCTAACGTCATTCTGAAGCGCCATGCGGGCGCCGTATTTATTGAATGGCGTTAGCCGGCGCAAGCAGACCGGCGCTGCCTGGTGTGCGTGGAAAAAAACCACGTACACCAGGCAGCGCCGGCGTTGGGAAAAGTGGCGCTAGGGCGTCTTAAAAATGGTGCAAGTCAGGTTGACGCAAAAAATCGCCTCCACCCGATTTGCGCCATTTTTAACGACGCCCAGACGCCATTTACATGACTCCTGTCTTAGTAAAGACAGGAGTCATGCCCCCTTGCCCAATGGCCATGCCCAGGGGACTTATGTCCCCTGGGCATGGTCATTGGGCATTGTGGCATGTAGGGGGGCACAAATCAGGCCCTCCTATGCCAAAAAAAAAATATAAAAAAATAAAAATTTATACTTACCTGAACTTACCTGAATGTCTCTGGGGTGGGTCCCTCCATCCTTGGGTGTCCTCCTGGGGTGGGCAAGGGTGGCAGGGGGGGTCCCTGGGGGCATGGGAGGGCAGCCGTGGGCTCATTTTGAGCCCACAGGTCCCTTAACGCCTGCCCTGACCCAGGCGTTAAAAAGAGGCGCAAATGCGGGGTTTTTTGACCCGACCACTCCCGGGCGTGATTTTTGCCCGGGAGTATAAATACGACGCATTTGCGTCGCAGACATTTTTTTTGGACGGGAACGCCTACCTTGCATCTCATTAACGCATGGAAGGCGTTCACGCAAAAAAATGACGCTCTTTACTCCTACTTTGGCGCTAGACGCGTCTAACGCCAAAGTATAAATATGGCGTTAGTTTTGCGCCGAATTTGCGTCGAAAAAAACAAACGGAGTATAAATATGCCCCTAACAGTCTTAAGAAACCTGTGGTACTGAGAAACTGTTTTAGACTAGATAGCAAGCTTGAAGTGCAGGACCTGTATCACACTCAGGGCATATACGTACCATCTATGTCACGCCCAGCGGTCCAAGAGAAAGACACCTCTTAAAACAGAGGTGCCAACTCTATATCACACCCATGGCCTATGCGTACCATCTGTGTCACGCCCCCTGGTCCAAGTGAAAAAAAAAACGAACATGTACCTTTCCTAGCACCATGACTATGTAAAAAAATGACTTCTGAGAGGTTACCTTTTTCCTAGTTTACCATACACCAAATGCTGGATGAAGGCTCTGATGTAGTCTCTTACCCTTTTGCTTCAGGATGAATATCAACCCTGCACATTCTGCAGAGCTTCCAATCAACTGTGACGTCTGCTCACCTTTCTTGTTCTACAAGGTATTCTACTTGATGCCATTTTACTGTGCGCCACTCCACTCTACTCTACTCCACTGCATGCCTCTCCACTCTACAAGACTCGACTGTACCCTATTCCACTGTATGCCACTCTAATGTATGTTACCCCACTCTACTCCACTCCAGTGTAGTGGAGTGGCTTACAGTAGAATGGCATTGAGTGGAATACCTTAAAGTGGAGTAGGTTGGAATAGCATACTGTGGAGTGACATACAGTGCAAAAGCATAGAGTGCTACTCTACTCTAAGCCACTCCAGTGTCTGCCACTCCAATATGCCATACTCCATTCTACCCTATTCTCTTGCCCACCACTCATATTTATGACACTACATTCTATACTATTACAATCTATCCCATTCCAGTATACACTACTCCAGTCTTCACCACTTCACTGTACATCACTCCACTGGAGCTAAGGTACTGTACACTCTTCTACTCTTCACATTCTACAGTATGCAACTCAATTCTTCTCTATTCCACTGTGTGCCCCTCCACTCTACAACGCTCCACCTTAGGATTTTCTACAGTATGTCACTCCACTCTATGCTACTATACTCTGTGCCACTTCATTCTATGGCCCTCCACTCTATGGCACTTCATTCTACCCTATTTGATTGGAACTTACTCCAATGTGCGGCACTCCACTGTATGCTATTACACTCTGTACACTGCTCCAGTCTACACTTGCCCATTTTGCATCACTCTACTGTATACTACTAAGGGGTTGTACTGAGGAATACCTAGCAGTGAAGGCAGTGATTTACTTTGAACTGAGTCAGTTTCCACTGATATGTGCACCATACAGTTTGGTGCCCGCAACCAACAGTACGCATTGTGGGCTTGTGTACAGTGATAGTGTAGTTCGGAGTTCGGTGCTGTAAGCCCTATCTGTGCATATGACAGAGTAAGAATCTCACGTTTCACTCAGTGCTGTTTTCCTGCTGATACCTGAATGGTTAGATGTGTTTTAAGTGTTTAAAGAAAGTGTTTAGGTAGCGGGATCAGGTTATTACAGAAGATGTAAAACAATTAGGGAATCGTGATCATTTTTACTAAAGCAATCCTACTGTGTAACGATAGAGGTGCATTGCTCCATCATGCAGCTTTCGCCCAATACTTGTGATAGTGCTGCCACAGTTTTCCTTGATGACAGTGGCCCTGTCGTGACTCACCTATATACCGGGATAGCGCACCGTGTCTGATGCCCATGGCAGTGGAAAGTCCTCAGGACATTGCTATGTAGCATCAATCAATGGGAAGACAGTAGATTTATTCCTATTGATCGTGATACCCATTAGAGCCTGGAAAACGGAGAATTCTTGAATCACAGGTGTTAGGTTCTGGGTGGGATTGATTAGATATAATGTAATGTTGTCCACATAGAGAGAAATATTTATATTTCTAAGAGAGAAGGCCAAATCCTTGTTACAGTGCAACTGACGGACAGAGCAGGCCTACATATAGTAGGAGTGATAGTCAGCAATACTGTGAGAAGTCTCTTTGTATAGTGATTTGGTCCCACAATAGATCATTTAGGCAGTTGAATAGTAGAATTAGTGTATAGGAGTGTGATAAGTATTGAGGCAGCCCCATGCATTGAAGAACCATGAATAAATAGAGCCAAGCTAGAGCGTTGAACGCAATAGTGGTGTCCAGGAATACCTCAACTGCTTCACAGTGACATCTGACGAGGAAGTGCAGACAGGGTCCTTAGAATATGAGAGAAAACCGGGCAGGTACAAATCCGGCCTGGCCTGGGGGACCAATTCTGGGAGTAGTGCATTAGTTCATCCACTATGACTTTAGCTAGAATTGTTGCATCAAGGTTATTTAAAGTGAGCGGTCTATATGACTCCATATACTTTGCAGGCTTATTGGGATTTATGGTGGCGATCAAAGTAGTTTCACACATGGACATGGGAGTTCCCTTATTTCCACTGCCCCATGAAATACCTATAAGAGTATTCTGCTGGATATCCATCCAAGCCAGGTGATTCAGAGGAAGGAAGTCCATTATCAGTAGCCAGTGTCTCATTCAATGTTATAGGTTTGTAAATAAAAAGGTCCCTTTGTCCCTCCACCTAAGCAAGTGCTTTTTTTTCAAAGTAGGCCCCATAGCCCTCTGTTTGTTTTGCAGTCTGAGCAGAGTGAGGATGTGAATAATAATCTGCAAAGTCTAAGACATATGCTCCGCTTGATATACATTATTTGCCTTTCATTCAGAAGATGCAGTATGAATGGTGGTTAGTTAGATTTGTGTGCCATGTAGGCTAGTGTTCACCTTAGTCTCTCAGTCTCGCTATGTCTACGTGTCTCTACATATTTGAGTATGTGTTTTCCTTCCCTTTCAGCTAGTTCTGTGTACTCAGAGTACAACTTGTTGATTTCAGCTAATAACTTTGTATTAGGGTTATTCTTGTATAGTGTTTCTAGTATCTTGATATGCTCCTCCAGTTTAGATAGACTAGAATGCAGTGCATTGTGAATGGCATACTGTTTCACTATACATATTCAGTGAAGTACTGTACTATAGTTATTTTAATATGTTCCAATTTCATTCTGTACTTTTTCCCTAAATACTTGACCTAACACGGCCAAGGGAGCCAGGTACCACATATATGCAGTGTTTCTCTGGTGGGAGAGAGAGAGGTAAAATGATTGCAGAATAGTTTGAGACAGTATGGGGGAGTATGCCAATGTGCTGCACCCAGCTGTTAATATTTCCCCTGCCCAGGCAATAGTCTAGTCGTTCCCATGATCCAAGGGTGTTGTTATGTTTGTGCCTTCTAGTTTTTGCGGTTGTCACAGTCTCCATAGGTCCACCAATGTGTATTTAGCCATTATATTGCTAAGGGCTGTCAGGTTGGGAGAGTCCACCTGTTTATTTAGGACAAGGTAGACTTGCCACCCCAAAGTATGCCACTAGGCATGAGTGAGAGGCGTCTGTGCCACAGTCTCCCCAGGAACTCTGGGTCATCTGTGTTCAGACCATAGCTATTGATCAGCTTTATGTGTTTCCCCCGATAATGAGGTGCAGGATGTTATGTCATCCGTCCAAGTCATTTTCTTTGGCAACGATCCAATGAGGGATTCCCTTTTTCATCAATGTAGCCGTGCCCCGTGAGTATGCAGAGTACACCAACATGGCCCTGCATCCCATCCATTTGGTGGCCAATGCAGCACAAGATTGTCTGGTAAGGTAAATTTCTTGTAGTAGCACCACTCCAATTCCTTTCCAGTCAAGACATGCAAAGGATATCTGATACTTTTTGGGGGGAATTGAGACCACGCACATTCCATGTAATTAAATGTATGTGTCCCAAAACCCCACTAGTTCCTGGATTTCTACTCAAGTCTGTCCCATGCATGGGTCTGTGTGTATAGAGAAGCACAATGCCTGATGTTGAGAAGACTGCATTTTTCCAATGGTGTATCCATGTGCATCAAGATCATAATTGATTCATATAAACTAATGCAGTTTTCTCAAGTGTGTCTTACCCACAACAAAATGAAGAACTTGTTCCCACCCACACTGACTTTCCAATCTGTCAGTAATATGCTCAACCAACTTGTCACTAACGCCTGATAGAAACAAACACCCAGAAGGGAGGTGCGCTCACCATTGAGCTGAGAGCAGTATTTCAAATGGATCAGGTAGCATCTCATGTAGAGTCCAATTCCTCAACATATTCCAGTGAGCAGCCATACTGTCCTCGGATGAACTTTGGTGAAAAGATTTGTTTCACCATTCCCTTTTACTTTTCAGTTGTGAATTGACCTGTGTCAAAGCTTCTTTTGGGGTTGTGAAGAACAATGTTTTATTGTCTACGCAGCAGTAGAACTTTGCAGGGTGGAGTACTGCATAAGGGTTGTATGGGCTCATAAAAACTTCTGAGCCTCCTGGACCATAATGGTGAAGCCATGGAATAATCAAATGTGGGACCCTCGATGCTGTAAGCTTCCTTTTTCTAGTGCTAGGCAGAGTGCTATGTCCCTAACTATGTATCTTGCAGTCTAACAATGATGGGATGAGGGGCACTTAGGCCGTGGCCTCAGGCCCAGTGACCTATGGGCCCACTCCACAACAAAGCATAATGAAAAACTATCTCTTCTGAACATGTCTGTGAATAGTTGCTCTACGAATGTTGCGGGCCACCCCAGCCAATGATACGTATATTATTTTTGTGTTAAGGCACTTCTAAATGTTCCTTCTTGATGGCAATTTGCAGCATTTTGGCTTCCATTTTGGAAAAATTGCAGGTTACTTTGGTAGTGGCAGACTCCATTGATGATGTCCTGTTCTTAACATGCCCGAGTTTTTGCAGTTGTTCATCCATTATTTCAAACCTGCAAATTATATAATCTAATTTGCCCTCTATGTGTTGCAGTCTAGACCTCATTTGTTACAGCAGGCTTTTAGTGTCAATGTCATCTTCATTAGGGGCAGTTTTCCATGGTTATTCAGTGTGTCGCTGCACTCATTTGGAGTCAAATGTGAGCTTTGGTTGTTTGAAATTGGTTTCCCCCCAGGGAGGCAGCAGCGGGAACAAGGTGAAATGAAGAAGCCAGCAATGGTAGTCTTAGGACATCAGTATAGCTCAGGCAATCCCCCAGAGGCCACATACCTGTAGGCATTTGTTTACTTGAGGACTACCTCTGTGCAGCCCATTACACAATAGGGGTTTGGTAGCCTCTGTGAAGAGGAGTAGGGAGCCAACAAATATTGATTGGGGAGGATGGAGAGGAGCCCCCAAATGGCTGGACAGAAGGCAGCGCTACAAAGATTCCTAGTCTAGTGATCTTTACTGTATAATATTCTCAAGGCTCCCCCAGATCCAAATCTTATGCACTTCCCATGCTCAATGGCCAGCAAGGCATCCAGCACTTCAGGCACAGTCTTTCAATTGCACAGCAGAAGTTTGTAGGGCAACATCTCTGCTGAGAGTCTTTCAGTGTCAAATACCTGTGAGCAACTAGTTTAATGTCCTTTGTTTCTCCACCATAATGGGGGCACTTTGATTTGTAGCTAAGGCTCACCATCCATGAACCCCAGGGCTGAGCAGGTCTTCCAAGATCAGTGCAGCCCCACGCTCTTCTCTTGGAGGCCAACACTAGCCACTACACACAAGGCAGGCCTGTCTAATCGGTCATGCATGCAATCCTCAATAGTGCAATTCCTCCTTTCACTCTTGTGAGGCAGCTGCAGACACCAAATGGTGGGTGAGGTCGCTTCAGGCTCACAGCTCTGATCTGCGATCCTCACCCAGCCCGCATGGAGGTACACGCACACACAGCTCACGCAGCTCGGATCAGCATACTGAGGATTCCTCCCATCCAGTCATGTGGGCAAGGCTGTACAGCAGCCTGTTAAGTATTGCGACCCCACGATCCCCACCTGTTATGCTGGGGTTTATTGAGGGCAGTGTGTGGTCAGAATCCAGGCCATTGGAGAGATCTTGTTCAGTGCGGCACAGCCCCAAGATTCCTTGCTGGGCCCTACATCAAGGTGTGTGGAGTGCACCGGCCACCAGGGCAGGCAGTGTGACACGGAGCCAAAGCACTGGCAGTCTACCCCCTGTAAAGCATCTCAAGTTGGAAAGTGGCTGACAGGACAGGGTGAAGACTCCTGGTGGAAAAACTGTTCACAATGGTCCCAGGGAGATTGCAGAGTCAGCTGTGACTCCTCCAAAGGTTGTGAAGGGCCAGAAGAAGTCTGCGCAGTCTGGTAGTAGCAGCACGGCGGAGAAGGGCGCCATCCTCCCCGGCCTCCGGACACCACCGCCAGCACCGTCGTCACTGGTCAGGAGACCACCGCCGGAGTCAGTGCCCAGGAGGGCAGGAGTATCGTCACTGGTCATGAGACCACCGCCGGAGTCAGTGCCCAGGAGGGCAGGAGTATCGTCACTGGTCAGGAGACCACTGGTCAGGAGACCACCACCGGAGTCAGTGCCCAGGAGGGCAGAAGTATTGTCACTGGTCAGGAGACCACCGCCGGAGTCAGTGCCCAGGAGGGCAGCACTGTCGTCACTGGTCCGGAGACCACCACCAGAGTCAGTGCCCAGTAGGGCAGGAGTACCGTCACTGGTCAGGAGACCACCGCCGGAGTCAGTGCCCAGGAGGGCAGGAGTACCATCACTGGTCAGGAGACCACCGCCGGAGTCAGTGCCCAGGAGGGCCCCGGCAGCCACAGCCCCGCTGGGCAATGAGTGACCGTCATGCCACACACCAATGCACAGGTCAGAGACCGCCATGGCAAAGCACCGCTGAACAAGGAACTCACAGCCATGGTGAAGACCGCTGAACATGGCAAAGCACCGCTGAACAAGGCAGAGCACCACCATGGCAAAGCACCGCAGAACAAGGAACTCACCGCCATGGTGAAGACCGCTGAACATGGCAAAGCACCGCTGAACAGGGCAGAGAACCGCTGAACATGGCAGAGAACCGCTGAACAGGTCAGAGACCGCCATGGCTAAGCACCGCTGAACAAGGAACTCACCGCCATTGTGAAGACCGCTGAACAGGGCAGAGCACCGCTGAAGACTGAAAACACCGCCACATCAAGCATCGTTATCCCATGTACAGCTGGGACAGTGACGGAACAGGAAGCGTCACGGGGAGCCTGATGCAGTGTGGCCACCATTCCCCCTCCAGAACCAGTGGAAACATGCATCCACTCCGTCTGTCCTTAACAGGATGAAGCACTCTGGGCACCAGTCCACCTCCAGAACCAGTAGAGACATGCATCCACTCCATCTGTCCTTAACAGGATGAAGCACTCTGGGCACCATTCCCCCTCCAGAACCAGTGGAGACATGCATCCACTCCGTCTGTCCTTAACAGGATGAAGCACTCTGGGCACCAGTCCACCTCCAGAACCAGTGGAGACATGCATCCACTCCGTCTGTCCTTAACAGGATGAAGCACTCTGGGCACCAGTCCACCTCCAGAACCAGTGGAGACTGTTATCCACTTGAAAGACTGTGGCTTTGCACTCCCCAGGATGGAACAGTGGGCAAACCAACCACTGTAGAGACTTGAGAGACTGTGGCTTTGCACTCCCCAGGATGGAACAGTGGGCATGGAGCCCTGTTGTGGATCTGGCGTGGTACTGTCATCCGGCTGAGGTGCCCCCCCCTTCCCTTCCCCCTGAGGTGCCTGTTGTATTTCTATCTGATGCCCCAGCAGTGTTCTCTCCGTTTGTGGACAGGTATCTAATGTGGGCCTCGCCCATGCATTTTTGGCCCAGTTGTGCACGGACATTGATATGTGCATACCTGCACTACTTCTCGTAATGTATAAGAGCTGGAATGTGTATATATATCTGTATATATTTGGTAACTGTATTTTGATACATTACAATTTTTGAACTGATTTCCTTTGGTCTTTGCATTCTTCCGGGGGGGGGTTGTGGGTTGTTCCTGTGTTTTTGGAAATTAATTGGTGTGTGTGTTGTAATGTGCGAGGGTGAGGGTGGGGGTGGGGGTGTTGCCTGTGTGTCCGAGACTTTTGCCTCCCCCCTCCCCTATGTCGTAGGTGCAGTACTCACTGTTGTCTTCGGCGCCGCTGTTGCTGGTGTTCGTAAATGAGCAGGAAGACAAGGGCAGGTAGGATTTGTAATTCCGGCTCCATGGTGTCCTCCTTCCGCCTGGGATGTGTAGAAGGTGAGCGTTTTCCCATTGCAAAAGCTGTTTCTGCTGTGTTTTTATCCACAGTGAATCCACCCCGGAAAAGGTGGTGGATTAGCGGGTTGTGATACTGTGGGAGGTACATTGTCTCCCGCCTGTCTGTTGGCGGTGACCGCCGCGCTGCTTGTCTGTACCGCTGTGGCGGTCGGAGTGTTAAAGTGGCTGTCTATGTTGGCGGTTTCCGCCACGGTCATGATTCCCTTTTTTTGTCCGCCGGCCTGTTTGCGGTATTACCGCACCTTTAACACCATCCGCCAGGGTTGTAATGACCACCTAAGTCCGAATGAAGGAAGTTGACCGGGACCTCCCAGCCAGTGTATCCGAGGAGGGCTCCAAGAACGTCGGATCAAGATTCAGGTTTGCTCCGGTCGAAGGATTTTTACCTCGAAAAAACGACTAAGTCCTTAGGTGAACTTTTGACTGAGGCCTCCTGCGGGCTGTAGCCGAGCCAGGCTCCATCACGGTCGAACTTAAACTTTGACTTTGCCCCGGTCGATGTGCGACCAGATGACCAGATTGGCGCTTTTTGTTTCTATGCGCTAGAAAGCAATAATTCTTTACAAAATCATATCTCCGGTTCCCGTTATCCGATTTTATTCATTTTGGTGTCATTTTAAAGCTAAAAATATTTCCTATTTTTATAAATTTATTTTGGATTTTTAAACTGTTTCCTGTGTTTTATTTCATTACTGTTTTGTGATATTTGAATGCTTTGTCTCCTAAGTTAAGCCTTGTTGCTCGTTGCCAAGTTACCAAGGGTTGAGCTAGGTTGTATTTACTGAGACCTAACTGGACCAAGTGGAGGTTAGTGGACTATTGCTAAGTGTAGGTACTTACCTGCCCTTACCAATAACCCATTTTCCAACAGGGGTAAAGTGGCAAAAAAGAGGGTACTTTCCTACATATGTACAAGTATGTATACAAAGTATTGTTATGTATAAATATATGTGTATATTATTTTATGCTTAACATGTTCATAGGTCATTGCATAGTTCTTAGAAAAGTTGTTTGATTAGATAATTATGTATTCCTGCTTTCATTTTAGCTATCACAATGAGGAAATGTTATCTTAACTATTTTATCAGCAAGTATTTTGCTATTGAAAACTGTGTAAAGATAAAATAATGTTAGAACGGTACACAAATAAATAATACTCAAATATTGCTAATCTTTATAGTCTGTATTTTTACAACACAACTTTAAATCTCAAATATTATATCCATTATTATATTCCTTTTACATATATTCCCATACTATGTATTAATGTTTCTATTTATTATTCTAGTCCTGTTGTAAAAAAAACAAAAATAACTCTGTCTCATAAGCTATTCTCTGTCTCTCCATCACCCTAAGCCTATATCAATCTATCCTCTATCCCCACTCTCTGACTCATCGCAAACTCATTCTACTACTATGATCTCCAAAATTACCCTGCCTAAGCTCTTCACTCCTACACTACTCCTGGTTCACCCCAAACCTCAGTTTACTACTATGATCTCCCAAACAACCCTACTAAATTCTCACTCACTTATCTCACCTTTGATTCATCCAAATACCTTTCTCCAGACTCCACCCTCCTCCATCTATTCTTTACTCAATACAAGCCTCCACCTATTACAATAAACTCCCAATTAACAATTCTGGATTTTTCCCTCCACTATTCCTTCATTATTCTATTCAAACCTATTGACAAACTCACATATCCTCTGCTTAAATCAACTCACACTAATACTAATACTGTGCCCATATTTCCCCATTCTAATCCATCGCTAAGCATTTTGAGTTCCGGAGAAGCATGCTATTCGCCAAAATGTGCTTCAATGCCTCGTCAGGGGTAGTAAGCACTATATGAATACAATTACAATTACAAAACTGGCCACTTTCTTCAGTTCAGCAGGTCAGCAGGTGACAAAAGGGTCACGCAAAGATCTGGCCTTTTTCTCAAGCTACTATCTCTCTTGGGGTTAGGTTATCTGTCCTGCGCATTTGGACGGAGCAGTGGATGTCTTAGTCACTGCTCCCCTCATGGGCACGCAAAGGTGCCATTTTGGTTCTCCATTGTCTAATTTGAGTTTGCACCAGGCTACTTTGGCCTCTAATTTCCTGGTCAGCCCCTCTCCTTTGTTGGTGCTCGGAGAGGCTCGGACCCTAGTCAAAAGCCTCTCCTCCAATTCTACCCTGGATTTTTCCTCAACGGGGCTCTATACCTAGCCCTGCTCTCCTCAGGTGAAGGGTGTGCTGCTCTAACTTCTCTTTATGCATTCAAGGTGCAAGATATCTCTCTTTCTCTCTCTCTCCCCTTGGTTCCCGCCTTTCCTCTAATTCCCACCTAGATTGCCTCTTTCGGTCTGAGCTATGCATTGTTCTTCTTAGTCGGATCCTGTCCTCAAATTTGCTTTCTGTTGTTTCTCTGGCTACCTGAGCATACTCTGTGGCTCCTTCCTCGTCAACAGATCCCGGAAGACTTGGATCTCACCCCACTAGTTGTCTCGCTGTCCACAAATGCTATGAATCTCCCTGTCACTTGGGTGTGTTCCCCAGAACCAGTGGGAGTGCACGGTCTCTGTGCCGCTCAGGTTTGGTGGCTTTAAATGCTACAGATGGATGGGATCAATGTTACGGGGAGATCTAGCGCTGGACTGGGGTGTTGCTAGGATTGCCTGTGTTTGTTTGCCTATTAGTGACTCATGTCTAAACCTAACAGCTTGCATTTCGGTAGGAGCCCCTTGGCTCCCACAACTAGCGTAACCTAATGCAGGGATCGCCGGCGTTGGGGAGAGCACCTTCATACCTGCATTCGGCGGGGAGGGTGCTGAGGCCTTTTTTGCTGACTGTGGGATAGTGTTATCGGCCTACGCCTCCTCCAAGATGGCCCATAATTCTAGTGATTCTTCTCTCCTGTCCTTTTTTTGCCCTGCGTATTTTGTCCATATATGTGTTCTAATGTGTTCAATTATGTGTCAAAGGTTCCCTTCTCTGGCCAGGGGAACATGTGTGACTTGGTGTGTGTGTGCCATTAATGACAAAACTTGTTAGGTTTTTCAGCCTGTGTGAGGAACCTGGTTTGCAAATGCTTTAGTGGGGATTTCATGCTAAATGTGGCTAGCTGATTAGGGTATTGTTACTTTTTTTTAGCAGTTCTAATTTTAAGGGATCTTAAGTTATACACCTGGCACCCATTGTCATAACGCGGTTACTGCTGAATGACCGCCCCACGGTCAAAAGACCGCGGCGGCCATTCCAACTTTCCCGCTGGGCCGGCGGGTGACCGCCAAAAGGCCGCCCGCCGGCCCAGCGGGAAAGCCCCTGCAACGAGGAAGCTGGCTCCGAATGGAGCCGGCGGAGTTGCAGGGGTGCGACGGGTGCAGTGGCACCCGTCGCGATTTTCACTGTCTGCTAAGCAGACAGTGAAAATCTGTATGGGGCCCTGTGAGGGGGCCCCTGCACTGCCCATGCCAGTGGCATGGGCAGTGCAGGGGCCCCCAGGGGCCCCACGACACCCGTTCCCGCCATCCTTGTTCTGGCGGTGAAGACCGCCAGAAACAGGCTGGCGGGAAGGGGGTCGGAATCCCCATGGCGGCACTGCAAGCAGCGCCGCCATGGAGGATTCCCTGGGCCAGGGGAAAACCGGCGGGAAACCGCCGGTTCCTCTTTTCTGACTGCGGCTTTACCGCCACGGTCAGAATAGCCCAGGAAGCACCGCCAGCCTGTTGGCGGTGCTTCCGCTGCCCTCCGCCCTGGCGGTCATGGACCGCCAGGGTCGGAATGACCCCCTAAATCATTGACTAAACACAATACTCAAGACAACACAGTTACATTAATTTACCAGCGCCACAATATTAAAACAAAACTATTTCAACTGCCACAGTGAAAAACTGACAAAGCACTAAGTGGTGACTTTGTTAAAAATACCTTACCTGTTTCTAGCGCATGCTATCCTGCAACCAGGAGAAGCTCTGCACAATACTCGGTACTGTATGAGACTGATAATCTTGTCGATATTGGCTAACAACAATTTATGAAGAGAAAAAGGGATAACTTCAACAACCATAGGCCCTTCTTGGCCAAACACAAGCTACACCTAATCTCCTGAATCCCAATCGTTTTCCTCCCCTAAGGTTTGAATTACACCATATATCATACCCAGGGGGTATGCAAACCGTCGGTGTCATGCCCAGCGGTCAAAGCGAAAGACAACATCTTTGTCTCTTCTTTCAGATACTAAGGCCCGTATTTATACTTTTTTACGCTAAACTGCGCTAACGCAGTTTAGCATCAAAAAAATTTGCGCCGGCTAACGTCATTCTGAAGCGCCATGCGGGCGCCGTATTTATTGAATGGCGTTAGCCGGCGCAAGCAGACCGGCGCTGCCTGGTGTGCGTGGAAAAAAACCACGTACACCAGGCAGCGCCGGCGTTGGGAAAAGTGGCGCTAGGGCGACTTAAAAATGGTGCAAGTCAGGTTGACGCAAAAAATCGCCTCCACCCGATTTGCGCCATTTTTAACGACGCCCAGACGCCATTTACATGACTCCTGTCTTAGTAAAGACAGGAGTCATGCCCCCTTGCCCAATGGCCATGCCCAGGGGACTTATGTCCCCTGGGCATGGTCATTGGGCATTGTGGCATGTAGGGGGGCACAAATCAGGCCCTCCTATGCCAAAAAAAAAATATAAAAAAATAAAAATTTATACTTACCTGAACTTACCTGAATGTCTCTGGGGTGGGTCCCTCCATCCTTGGGTGTCCTCCTGGGGTGGGCAAGGGTGGCAGGGGGGGTCCCTGGGGGCATGGGAGGGCAGCCGTGGGCTCATTTTGAGCCCACAGGTCCCTTAACGCCTGCCCTGACCCAGGCGTTAAAAAGAGGCGCAAATGCGGGGTTTTTTGACCCGACCACTCCCGGGCGTGATTTTTGCCCGGGAGTATAAATACGACGCATTTGCGTCGCAGACATTTTTTTTGGACGGGAACGCCTACCTTGCATCTCATTAACGCATGGAAGGCGTTCACGCAAAAAAATGACGCTCTTTACTCCTACTTTGGCGCTAGACGCGTCTAACGCCAAAGTATAAATATGGCGTTAGTTTTGCGCCGAATTTGCGTCGAAAAAAACAAACGGAGTATAAATATGCCCCTAACAGTCTTAAGAAACCTGTGGTACTGAGAAACTGTTTTAGACTAGATAGCAAGCTTGAAGTGCAGGACCTGTATCACACTCAGGGCATATACGTACCATCTATGTCACGCCCAGCGGTCCAAGAGAAAGACACCTCTTAAAACAGAGGTGCCAACTCTATATCACACCCATGGCCTATGCGTACCATCTGTGTCACGCCCCCTGGTCCAAGTGAAAAAAAAAACGAACATGTACCTTTCCTAGCACCATGACTATGTAAAAAAATGACTTCTGAGAGGTTACCTTTTTCCTAGTTTACCATACACCAAATGCTGGATGAAGGCTCTGATGTAGTCTCTTACCCTTTTGCTTCAGGATGAATATCAACCCTGCACATTCTGCAGAGCTTCCAATCAACTGTGACGTCTGCTCACCTTTCTTGTTCTACAAGGTATTCTACTTGATGCCATTTTACTGTGCGCCACTCCACTCTACTCTACTCCACTGCATGCCTCTCCACTCTACAAGACTCGACTGTACCCTATTCCACTGTATGCCACTCTAATGTATGTTACCCCACTCTACTCCACTCCAGTGTAGTGGAGTGGCTTACAGTAGAATGGCATTGAGTGGAATACCTTAAAGTGGAGTAGGTTGGAATAGCATACTGTGGAGTGACATACAGTGCAAAAGCATAGAGTGCTACTCTACTCTAAGCCACTCCAGTGTCTGCCACTCCAATATGCCATACTCCATTCTACCCTATTCTCTTGCCCACCACTCATATTTATGACACTACATTCTATACTATTACAATCTATCCCATTCCAGTATACACTACTCCAGTCTTCACCACTTCACTGTACATCACTCCACTGGAGCTAAGGTACTGTACACTCTTCTACTCTTCACATTCTACAGTATGCAACTCAATTCTTCTCTATTCCACTGTGTGCCCCTCCACTCTACAACGCTCCACCTTAGGATTTTCTACAGTATGTCACTCCACTCTATGCTACTATACTCTGTGCCACTTCATTCTATGGCCCTCCACTCTATGGCACTTCATTCTACCCTATTTGATTGGAACTTACTCCAATGTGCGGCACTCCACTGTATGCTATTACACTCTGTACACTGCTCCAGTCTACACTTGCCCATTTTGCATCACTCTACTGTATACTACTAAGGGGTTGTACTGAGGAATACCTAGCAGTGAAGGCAGTGATTTACTTTGAACTGAGTCAGTTTCCACTGATATGTGCACCATACAGTTTGGTGCCCGCAACCAACAGTACGCATTGTGGGCTTGTGTACAGTGATAGTGTAGTTCGGAGTTCGGTGCTGTAAGCCCTATCTGTGCATATGACAGAGTAAGAATCTCACGTTTCACTCAGTGCTGTTTTCCTGCTGATACCTGAATGGTTAGATGTGTTTTAAGTGTTTAAAGAAAGTGTTTAGGTAGCGGGATCAGGTTATTACAGAAGATGTAAAACAATTAGGGAATCGTGATCATTTTTACTAAAGCAATCCTACTGTGTAACGATAGAGGTGCATTGCTCCATCATGCAGCTTTCGCCCAATACTTGTGATAGTGCTGCCACAGTTTTCCTTGATGACAGTGGCCCTGTCGTGACTCACCTATATACCGGGATAGCGCACCGTGTCTGATGCCCATGGCAGTGGAAAGTCCTCAGGACATTGCTATGTAGCATCAATCAATGGGAAGACAGTAGATTTATTCCTATTGATCGTGATACCCATTAGAGCCTGGAAAACGGAGAATTCTTGAATCACAGGTGTTAGGTTCTGGGTGGGATTGATTAGATATAATGTAATGTTGTCCACATAGAGAGAAATATTTATATTTCTAAGAGAGAAGGCCAAATCCTTGTTACAGTGCAACTGACGGACAGAGCAGGCCTACATATAGTAGGAGTGATAGTCAGCAATACTGTGAGAAGTCTCTTTGTATAGTGATTTGGTCCCACAATAGATCATTTAGGCAGTTGAATAGTAGAATTAGTGTATAGGAGTGTGATAAGTATTGAGGCAGCCCCATGCATTGAAGAACCATGAATAAATAGAGCCAAGCTAGAGCGTTGAACGCAATAGTGGTGTCCAGGAATACCTCAACTGCTTCACAGTGACATCTGACGAGGAAGTGCAGACAGGGTCCTTAGAATATGAGAGAAAACCGGGCAGGTACAAATCCGGCCTGGCCTGGGGGACCAATTCTGGGAGTAGTGCATTAGTTCATCCACTATGACTTTAGCTAGAATTGTTGCATCAAGGTTATTTAAAGTGAGCGGTCTATATGACTCCATATACTTTGCAGGCTTATTGGGATTTATGGTGGCGATCAAAGTAGTTTCACACATGGACATGGGAGTTCCCTTATTTCCACTGCCCCATGAAATACCTATAAGAGTATTCTGCTGGATATCCATCCAAGCCAGGTGATTCAGAGGAAGGAAGTCCATTATCAGTAGCCAGTGTCTCATTCAATGTTATAGGTTTGTAAATAAAAAGGTCCCTTTGTCCCTCCACCTAAGCAAGTGCTTTTTTTTCAAAGTAGGCCCCATAGCCCTCTGTTTGTTTTGCAGTCTGAGCAGAGTGAGGATGTGAATAATAATCTGCAAAGTCTAAGACATATGCTCCGCTTGATATACATTATTTGCCTTTCATTCAGAAGATGCAGTATGAATGGTGGTTAGTTAGATTTGTGTGCCATGTAGGCTAGTGTTCACCTTAGTCTCTCAGTCTCGCTATGTCTACGTGTCTCTACATATTTGAGTATGTGTTTTCCTTCCCTTTCAGCTAGTTCTGTGTACTCAGAGTACAACTTGTTGATTTCAGCTAATAACTTTGTATTAGGGTTATTCTTGTATAGTGTTTCTAGTATCTTGATATGCTCCTCCAGTTTAGATAGACTAGAATGCAGTGCATTGTGAATGGCATACTGTTTCACTATACATATTCAGTGAAGTACTGTACTACAGTTATTTTAATATGTTCCAATTTCATTCTGTACTTTTTCCCTAAATACTTGACCTAACACGGCCAAGGGAGCCAGGTACCACATATATGCAGTGTTTCTCTGGTGGGAGAGAGAGAGGTAAAATGATTGCAGAATAGTTTGAGACAGTATGGGGGAGTATGCCAATGTGCTGCACCCAGCTGTTAATATTTCCCCTGCCCAGGCAATAGTCTAGTCGTTCCCATGATCCAAGGGTGTTGTTATGTTTGTGCCTTCTAGTTTTTGCGGTTGTCACAGTCTCCATAGGTCCACCAATGTGTATTTAGCCATTATATTGCTAAGGGCTGTCAGGTTGGGAGAGTCCACCTGTTTATTTAGGACAAGGTAGACTTGCCACCCCAAAGTATGCCACTAGGCATGAGTGAGAGGCGTCTGTGCCACAGTCTCCCCAGGAACTCTGGGTCATCTGTGTTCAGACCATAGCTATTGATCAGCTTTATGTGTTTCCCCCGATAATGAGGTGCAGGATGTTATGTCATCCGTCCAAGTCATTTTCTTTGGCAACGATCCAATGAGGGATTCCCTTTTTCATCAATGTAGCCGTGCCCCGTGAGTATGCAGAGTACACCAACATGGCCCTGCATCCCATCCATTTGGTGGCCAATGCAGCACAAGATTGTCTGGTAAGGTAAATTTCTTGTAGTAGCACCACTCCAATTCCTTTCCAGTCAAGACATGCAAAGGATATCTGATACTTTTTGGGGGGAATTGAGACCACGCACATTCCATGTAATTAAATGTATGTGTCCCAAAACCCCACTAGTTCCTGGATTTCTACTCAAGTCTGTCCCATGCATGGGTCTGTGTGTATAGAGAAGCACAATGCCTGATGTTGAGAAGACTGCATTTTTCCAATGGTGTATCCATGTGCATCAAGATCATAATTGATTCATATAAACTAATGCAGTTTTCTCAAGTGTGTCTTACCCACAACAAAATGAAGAACTTGTTCCCACCCACACTGACTTTCCAATCTGTCAGTAATATGCTCAACCAACTTGTCACTAACGCCTGATAGAAACAAACACCCAGAAGGGAGGTGCGCTCACCATTGAGCTGAGAGCAGTATTTCAAATGGATCAGGTAGCATCTCATGTAGAGTCCAATTCCTCAACATATTCCAGTGAGCAGCCATACTGTCCTCGGATGAACTTTGGTGAAAAGATTTGTTTCACCATTCCCTTTTACTTTTCAGTTGTGAATTGACCTGTGTCAAAGCTTCTTTTGGGGTTGTGAAGAACAATGTTTTATTGTCTACGCAGCAGTAGAACTTTGCAGGGTGGAGTACTGCATAAGGGTTGTATGGGCTCATAAAAACTTCTGAGCCTCCTGGACCATAATGGTGAAGCCATGGAATAATCAAATGTGGGACCCTCGATGCTGTAAGCTTCCTTTTTCTAGTGCTAGGCAGAGTGCTATGTCCCTAACTATGTATCTTGCAGTCTAACAATGATGGGATGAGGGGCACTTAGGCCGTGGCCTCAGGCCCAGTGACCTATGGGCCCACTCCACAACAAAGCATAATGAAAAACTATCTCTTCTGAACATGTCTGTGAATAGTTGCTCTACGAATGTTGCGGGCCACCCCAGCCAATGATACGTATATTATTTTTGTGTTAAGGCACTTCTAAATGTTCCTTCTTGATGGCAATTTGCAGCATTTTGGCTTCCATTTTGGAAAAATTGCAGGTTACTTTGGTAGTGGCAGACTCCATTGATGATGTCCTGTTCTTAACATGCCCGAGTTTTTGCAGTTGTTCATCCATTATTTCAAACCTGCAAATTATATAATCTAATTTGCCCTCTATGTGTTGCAGTCTAGACCTCATTTGTTACAGCAGGCTTTTAGTGTCAATGTCATCTTCATTAGGGGCAGTTTTCCATGGTTATTCAGTGTGTCGCTGCACTCATTTGGAGTCAAATGTGAGCTTTGGTTGTTTGAAATTGGTTTCCCCCCAGGGAGGCAGCAGCGGGAACAAGGTGAAATGAAGAAGCCAGCAATGGTAGTCTTAGGACATCAGTATAGCTCAGGCAATCCCCCAGAGGCCACATACCTGTAGGCATTTGTTTACTTGAGGACTACCTCTGTGCAGCCCATTACACAATAGGGGTTTGGTAGCCTCTGTGAAGAGGAGTAGGGAGCCAACAAATATTGATTGGGGAGGATGGAGAGGAGCCCCCAAATGGCTGGACAGAAGGCAGCGCTACAAAGATTCCTAGTCTAGTGATCTTTACTGTATAATATTCTCAAGGCTCCCCCAGATCCAAATCTTATGCACTTCCCATGCTCAATGGCCAGCAAGGCATCCAGCACTTCAGGCACAGTCTTTCAATTGCACAGCAGAAGTTTGTAGGGCAACATCTCTGCTGAGAGTCTTTCAGTGTCAAATACCTGTGAGCAACTAGTTTAATGTCCTTTGTTTCTCCACCATAATGGGGGCACTTTGATTTGTAGCTAAGGCTCACCATCCATGAACCCCAGGGCTGAGCAGGTCTTCCAAGATCAGTGCAGCCCCACGCTCTTCTCTTGGAGGCCAACACTAGCCACTACACACAAGGCAGGCCTGTCTAATCGGTCATGCATGCAATCCTCAATAGTGCAATTCCTCCTTTCACTCTTGTGAGGCAGCTGCAGACACCAAATGGTGGGTGAGGTCGCTTCAGGCTCACAGCTCTGATCTGCGATCCTCACCCAGCCCGCATGGAGGTACACGCACACACAGCTCACGCAGCTCGGATCAGCATACTGAGGATTCCTCCCATCCAGTCATGTGGGCAAGGCTGTACAGCAGCCTGTTAAGTATTGCGACCCCACGATCCCCACCTGTTATGCTGGGGTTTATTGAGGGCAGTGTGTGGTCAGAATCCAGGCCATTGGAGAGATCTTGTTCAGTGCGGCACAGCCCCAAGATTCCTTGCTGGGCCCTACATCTCGCACTCCATCACTAGGCAGCAGGTCCAATGGTCAGTTCCAGTGCCCACAGCCCTCACCCTTACCCACACCCTATAGAGCAGCCGCCTCAATGGATCAGTCCCTGTGCTCCACACCAGTTATGTTGGGGGATGTCTTGAGCAATATATGACCGCTACTTCTCTTTCATCAGTGCAGCCAGTCAGTAACAGGATTCCCTTGTAGTGCTATGGGGATGGCAGGTATCAATCTGTACCATGTGCTATGTCAGCTGTAAAAAGTACTGCATAGGCCTCAGTTGCCTCATCACAAGGCACCAGAGCCCTCACAGAGGAATGGGGAGGCTCACGTTTCAACTTTAGCTCAGGGCATGCAGATGGAGTAGGGGGCTTCAGGGATGTGAAGCAGGAGCCGGCTGGGGCCCTTAATCTTTCAGATGATGAAGGATATTGTTTGCAGGGATTGGAGTTTCTGTTTCAGGTGGCTATCTTAGCCAGCTTCAGGCCACACCCCAAGTCTAACAAGTACTTTAATGCACAGTAGAAGAGAATGCCACATGCAAATATAATCAAGGCAGTGCAGTGTCCAGAACGCTGTTAGGCAGTGCTTCCATTCCTCTAACCACCTTCTCCTTACTGTTCCCTCTTCTGGTGTAAGTAATTTCTCTCCCACTGGGATAGCATTATTATGGCTCAGGTACTGATCTCCCTCCTAATATACTTATACTCAGACTCCTGCATCTCAGTTTTTTACCTAGCATGGTGGACTAGTTCATCTGGTAACAATCTGGCTTTCTTCTCCGTGCACTCTTCTTCTCCCACTTCTAGGGGGTGGCATACTACTGACAACATTAACACTCTGATAAGGGGTGAGAGGAAGAATTCCTTGTCCAACCTTCCAGTAATTAGATCAGCTACGCACAGAGGACAAGAAATCCGACTGGAGACCCAAAAGGCACACAGCATCTTTGTTAGAAAAACTTCCCTCACTCACTTATCGTGGCATGCTCCATCATAGGGCTATGCTGCCACATTCCCATGCTAGCCAACGTAAGGAATGGAGAAAAAGGGAGGGGGAACAAAAAATATAAAAAGACAAACAGGGATCAGACATACAGAACACCACACATGATAGCTAAAACTATCTCAAGTCAATCCATAATTAGTCTTAATTCCGGGATTCACCTGATAGAGTTAAAAGAATTCGGATAATGGTGGTGATATAGGGATACAATCACCGCTTCACCCAAATATCTGTTCTAGGGTCAACATGTTTCAGACATTTCCATCACCCATATGGGTTGCTTGAAAAGAGATACTGAAGTGTCAATAACAGTGCAGATGTGGAAACTAATGTGAGTTATGAATTCAGGATCCTGATTTCTCATGACACTGATGTGCCTAACTATGTTGAAACTGTAAATTGGTGCAGAATCTGTCCATAATGTGCAATACAGTGAAGTGCTGTACCTACTCCAATGAAGCCCTACAGATATATATGCTCAGGCTATTAATGGCCAATCATAAGAACTGTACAGGTCAGCACTACTTTTTCAATGGTTCCATGTGTGACATTCTACCAGTGTGCAGACCACCAGGTTGAGTTAGACTATAGTTTCAAAAGCTCAGCCCGCACATGCATACACGTTTTTGCACATGATCATGTGTAATCGTCTCAGAGCCTCTTACTCTAGCTGTGCATAAACAGGCCTTATCTTACAAGGCAGACACTTCCTGTTAGCACTTACACTCTATAAATTTACAGTGAGTGAGACTGCTGTGAGTGAGTTATTGACACTCACTCACAGCAAATGAGCAAAAACAAAGTCATAAAAGGAAAAACTCAAGGGAGACTGAATGGGTCACAACCTATGTCTTGTACACATGCATGTTGATATTTTGTTGATTACATTTTGTTGATTACACAGGAACACACAGACCTGAACTTTTTTTAAATGAATATCACAGCCCCAATTGGTCCTCGGTGATAACAGTCTGAGTCTTCAAGGTTCCTGTCTTTAACTGCCAAAGAATAACTGCATGCCCACAATAATGACTGTCAACATATTAGAAAAAAACGTTCCATATGATGTCCCTTCATCTCTGGGGAGCTGTTTTTCAGAAAGACACCTCCCTTGGCTGCACGGCAATTATCTGAGTACCATGCACAACACTCCCTCAATTGTCCATAGAAGACTGGGGACTGTCTGCAAAACAAGTGGGGTGGTTCTCTTTTAAACTGTCATTTCCAGTCTGCTGTCCAGACACACCCTTTGTGAAGCATGATGCTTCTCACTTCATGGTAGACTCCAGCCTGGAGCACCAGAATAGAAGTACAAAGAGGTTTGAGGTGGGTTAGCTGCATTTTAGGTCAGTATACCCTGAGGGTGGTAGAAACCCAATAGACAGTAGGCATGTAGGAATGCCATGTTTTTGTATTGGTAGGGGAGCTACCCCTTGAGCAATGATTGCTCCCCATTTGACCAATATTTTTTGTGTGTTTTTCACTCCTCCCCCTTGAGGGGAGATGGCTGCTTTTAAGACCAATCTACCTCTCAGGGGAGTGCAAACCCACTAGACACTAGGGAATTATATTTCTTTCGACTGTAGGGTAGCAACCCCCTGGGTCAGGTTGCTCTCCTTCTGGCGCATTTATTTGCTGTTGTTTCTTCACCCCTGAGGGTGTATCAACAGTTTTTAGGCTCAGCGGTCCCTCCAGGAGAGTGGAAACCCACTAGACACCAGGTAATGTATTTCTTTTTAATTGTGGGGGAGCATGACCCTTGGACAAGGACTCCTCCCCTTAAATGGACATTAGGTATTGTGATTTCTGCCACCCCCTCACCCCCTGAAAGCAGATCAGCCATTTTTAGGCCAATCTGCACCTCTGGAGATACAAAACCACTACACACCAGGGAATGTATTCTTCTTTGTTTGTTTGTAGGGGAGATGTCCCTTGATGTGTGCAATTTGTTGTATGCTTTTCCTACCCACTGAGGCAGATAAACCATTTTTTGGGTCAGTCAGCCTCCAGGGTGGTGAAAACCCACTAGACACCATGGATTTGTTCATTTGTTTTGTGATGATGGGGCCCCTTGGGCAAGTACATCTCCCTTAACGTATACATTTTCTTTGTTTTCTATCAACATTTATGTAGATCTGACCCCAGGATGGGTGGAAAGCCTTGAGACAATAGGGAATAATTTTCTGCATGTGGAGGGGATGTGCCCCGTGGGTAAGGGTTGATCCCATCAGATGGTTCCTATTTTTTGCCTTTGTTTTGTACCCACCCTTGGGAGCAGATCAGCATCTTTTGACTCTGTCAGAGCCACCAAAGCAGAGTTAATTATGTTTTATAATGTAACTTGTATTTGTGAATTCATTTTTTCCCTTTTTATTTTAGTACAAATTGTTTGATTTTTTTGGTGCTAAATCATGCTAGTGGTTCAGCATTGGTCGACCTGCTGTTTGTGTAGTTGCATGTGTTTGGTTAGATATCTTTTTTTTGTAATGTTTACCTCAAATGTGGTATGGTTGCCCTCCTTGTTTTTTTTAATGTTGTAATAATTTTAATGTATAGTGTTTGTGTATCATTGTCATTCAAAATAACTCATGGACTTATGCAAGATCTATAGTGCCATCGGTGGCAAGTGAGGGGTGTCTATGTATCTTTTTTGGAGCATAAAGTTAATTGTGTGGTTTTCTCCAGACCGTCATATGTCAGTAGTAATATGTACTGTTTAATACTTTCACAGATTGGTGAGTTCTAATTTGAAACAATGTTGTTTATTGTTGTCTTGTTTGCTGTGATAGTTCTATTAGTAAACATTATGGCTATCCAAAGGCTGACCAACCAGCAGGTTGTTTGCTTTTTCAATCTGCATCTGAGCATGACTCTGAGACTGTTGGAAATTGGATTATTCGTAGGTGCAGGTAGGTACGTACAACTAGTAAGAAGGCCACAATCACACATAAGGTCCAGTCAAGGTCTCAATAAATTACTCATTGCTCAACTGTTGGTAGCTTGGCTCATGACCAATCAGTCTTAAATTAGGAGGCAGGTGTGTAAAGCATTTAATATGAACAAAACAGTAAATAAGTAAGACATAACACAATAAAAAGGGTGAGTGAGATGTAATCTCTGTCATCAAAGCCACTGTATCTCACTATCTATCCAGACAAGGTGGTACTTAGAACTCAGTGAGAACCTGAGTTGGTGAAAAACAAATTTGTATATATAGGGATTAGGATCCTTTGCGACTCCTGCTCGGAGCATCATAACTCTGTGTGCCAGAAGCAGTTGTGTGATTGGCTGGCTGCAACCTGTGCAGACAGTTGCAGCTGCCATTTTATGAATGGGAGAACTGTCCCAGTGGAGGGAATTAGAGACTGAAAATAATAGAAGGAGTCAGGGTATAAGTACTCTAACCCCATGAGGCTGATTAATGGGTGTATCAGTGACACCTTATTAGTTTAAAAAGTTCAAAAACACTTATTTTGGTCATAATCGTGGAGTTGTGACTCCGTCACAGTGCTCAGTGCGGCTTCCCCGTATCACGCTGTGACAGAGTCGAGAACCCTGCTGAAAAAAAAATGAAATATAGACTCATCCACTCACTCACACACCAATGCACACACTATCTGACCCATTCAGATACTCAGACACCCCCTCACAGACCCCTTCAAATACTTATATACCAACTCAGAGACCTATTCACTCACACACCCACTCACATCCCACTAACACACTTATGCTCCCTCTCACAGACACAGTGACACTCATACACCCACTCAAATACCTACTCAGACACTCGTACACCCACTCAAAAATGTATTCAGACAGACACCTACTCACAGTCACACTCACACTCTCATAGACCCACTCACAGACTGACAGATACTCATACTTCCACAGAGAGACACACTGACCCTCATATACCCACTCAAAGACCCATTTACACACTCAGACTCTTACTCTCAAACCCACTCAGACACTTATACACCATCTCAGAGACCTACCCAATCACTCATACACCCACTCACAGACTGAGTGGCAGTCATACACCCATTCAAAAACAGACTCAAACACTCACATACCCATTCACAGGCCCATTCAGACACTCAGATACCCACTTAGAGACTGACTCACACTCTCTTAAAACTACTGACAGATGCACACAGACACTCACACACTCATTCACAGACACAGTGAAACTCATACACCTATTGAAAGAGCCAGTCAGACACCCATTCACAGATCCACTCACAGACTCACTTAACCACTCACCGGCCCATTATCGTGGAGTCACAACTCCATTGCAGTGTTAAGCATGTGACGCGTGTGACGCTGGGTTGGAGTCACAAACCCTGCTGAAAAAATAAAATAAAAATATAGATTCACCCTCTCACTCACACACTAATGAACACCCTGTCAGACTAAACCAGACGCTCAGACACCCACTCATAGACCAACTCAAATACTTATTCACCCACTCAGAGACCCACTCAGTCACTCATACAACTACTCACAGACCAAGTGACACACTCATGTACCCACTCAAGGACAGAGTGACACTCATGCACCCACTGAAGGACCCAGTAAGGCAGTCAGAAACCCATTCCCAGATATACTCAAACTCTCTCACACCCACTGACAGAACTACATAGACACTAATTGTCCCAGTGACAGATGCACTGACACTCCTAAACCCAGTCAAAGACCCATGCAGATACTCAGACTCCCACTCATAAACCCACTTTGAAACCTATACACTCACTGACAGACTCAGTTAGCCACTTATACATCCACTTACAGACCCACTTACATAGTCATACACCCACTCAGATGCAGTGACACTGATACACCCACTCAGATACCCACTGATATACTCATACACCCACTTTAAGACCCAGTCAGACACTCAGACACCTACTCATAGACCAACTCACACTCTCACATAGCCACTCACAGACCCACAAAGACACTCAGGCACCCACTGACAGATGTACTTACACTCATATACCCATTCAAAGAGAACATCAGGTAATCACACAGGCACTCAGATAACCATTCACATACATGCACCCACTCAGAGACCCACCCAAACTGCATCACCCCTGTTGAAAGGCCCACTCAGACTCTTGCACACCTATTCAGACACCCAGAGACACACTTAGTCACACAGAGACTTATTCAGACACACACTCACAGTCACTCCCACTCACGCACCAATTTACACACCCACTCACACCCTAACACACACACTTAGAGATCTACTTTCTCACTTTTGCACCCATTCACATTCCCCGTTATACTTCCACTGAGGTATTTAGTAATGCATTGCTACATGGAGAGTGTAAAATGAAGAAATATGAACAATATGTTGGGTGTTGTGAATTGAATTTGTGCTTTTGGTTTGCAAGTATTTTTTGGGGAAAAGAATCAGATTTGCTTTTAAATTGAAATAGTGTGGGATATAGGGTGTCTCTAAGAAGAGCCTTTGTGTTTGTTGTGTGTTTATGATTAGTACTTATACAAGCGGATGTAGAGTTTCAAGTTTTCATAAACACTCCATTGCCTTCATCTGTGAAGTGGACACCATCTTTTCTATATATGCTATCCATGTCAAAGTGCAGGTTATCATTGTAGATCGAGCCTATATTATAGTCTCTGAGGAGTGCTAAAACAGTTTCATAATCATGTTTCCTGGATTTGTCTGTCTGCAGACACAATTCAGATGACCACTTCCATTTTTGCCTCTGGCATATGTTAGAGAACACAAAAGCAGTTAGAGGGAAAAGGTGCATTAATTGAACAAAGGTATCCTTTTTAGGATTTCCAGTCTGACCCCAGTCAATGTGCCCAGGTCATTACTGTCACTGTGCATAATTATGAGACCAGGTGGTTGGCAGTCTTTAATGCTTTTAATCAATGGAAGCAATTGCTGCCACTTTAACCTCCTCTGGTCAACCCAAGTAATATCCATATTAGGCAAACCCAGGTCCCTGTCAATGCCACTCTTTCTAGCATACTCACTAGCCCAAAACCTAGCTGTGACCTGCAATCCACACTCTAACCATTCTGAAAGGAAAGAGTAGCGGCACAGAGTAGAAAGCTGAAGCTGAATGAGGCAATTTTTAAAATGCGAGGTGGTTAAAATGGAGGGCCAGTCGATTTTTTTATAAAAAAGCACAATTTGGATTTGATATTTTAGATAGATTGGTAGATAAAAATAGGCTATGATTAAAATGATGAAGTCAGTCTATCAATGATTGGTTCTTATTTTTTATAATCAAGTAAACCCACTTTGCATATGCTGTAATAGTCAACCACACCTGCTACAGCACATATTGAAGCTAGTCTGCTGCTTAAAAAATGCCCTGAATGTTAGAACTACTAGTATAATAGAGTGTTCTAGAGGACGCTGATGTGGCATCTGAGGAAAAAGTTTCTGATTCAGTGTTATCATTGAATTTGAAATGTAGATGAATTTGTACAAAAAAATAATGGGAAATATATTTTAAATCCCCCGACTGGAGTCGCAACTCCAGCAGCACATAGTAGGAAATTGGGCTTCTTACCAAAAATAAAAGAAAGGGTTAACAGCCACTAACCAGTCAGGTGTGGGATAACATAAATAAAACATAAAATGCAGTTTGTGATTTGCTAACTAGGACAATATCACTGAGAGTAAAGGTGAACAGGCTGCCATTATTGGCTCCTTGGTCTGAGGGTGGTGTACTATTCTTGTTCTGAGAATTCATTGTTATACAAAGAAAAGAGTCAAAGCGATATTGTGACAGCATTTTATCTATCAGCAAAAGCCATTAAAAGGTATGTGAATTAGCGTATTAGTTTAAAACCAAGCTCTGTTTGTAAATAAGAGTGATGAGGTGTCTATGATATAGATAAAACTATATTACCTCAGCTATAGCCAGAGAGATATTGATAATTTTAATCATATATGTTGTGTAGAAAATGATTAAACGTTCAAGATTTAAAACCATGCTTTTTGTGTAGTACTATAGATTTTATGTGCACGCTTCAACTTGCAAGTTGAGTTGGTATTTATAAACACTTAGGAAAGACTTATAGTTATTTTTTTCCTACATAGAGTTTATGTCCAAAGTAGTTATAGTGAGGGTGGTATGTGCCTATAAATTAAGCCTTATAGGGCCTCATTTACAAGGCCCATGGTGCAGGGCAGCATAGCAAGTGCCCTGCGGTGCCGGCCTACCCCAATGTGAAAGGTCAGAAATGTGCTGCATCTACAACATAGAGTGCATTTCTGTCCTCTCCCCTGTGCTGGCACAGAAATTGCTGCCTAGCACTAAAGCAGGCAGCCTTGCCCCACGGTGCAAGACTGGCTGTGTTGTGGGAATGATTGTTTTTGTGCATGAAGGGACACCTTCCTGCACAAAAAACAATCAAGAGTGGTGTTTTCCTGTTTCTCTGTGGTGCAGAATGTAGCACAGATGAAAAGAGGAAAAAAGGGGAAAAATAAAGATAAATACAAAATAAATTAAAAAAAGGTGCTGTAGGAATCTGATGCATTCCTAGACTTGTAAATTTGGGAATGTATCATATTCTTATGGCTTCCTCATAATAAGACACTGATGAATAAAGTGAGACATCATGTGCAGATTTATGTACGCACTAGCACATATAATGACATACATATACATAGACCGATGCACCCAGTCATATTGTAATCCATACAGTAACACAGGGAGGCATGTACTTAAAGATAAAACTACCCACCCAGGCATAGATGGACACTTATGCTGACATGCCCTGGGTCACAGTTATGTATAGAACAATGTCCCTAGAGAAACAGTAATGTAGCTGATAAGATACTCAAGCATATACTGATACAGACCACACCGCAGCAAAGCACACATTGATGGTTAAAGTGAAACACTGAGTCAGACAGTTATGCCTATTATAACAGAGAGAGGCATACTCCTATTTAAACATGAAAACTAACGTGTAGGGTGTGAGAATATAGTGGTGTGATTGTTTCTATTGCATTGACATGCTTGTGATATATAATTGAAAACTATATGATGAAAAGGTATACATTTCGCAATTTTTTAAATTTCAGTGATCTATTTCTGCATTACAAAGTATATCTAAAATGCTGAAAAAAACTAGCAAAAAAGAAATTGAGGTCAATATACTATTTACTGCAACACAGAGGCAAAAAGAACAACATGTGAACAATGTCACTGAAGATAAAAGACCTGCTGGTAAGAAAAACAAAAAAAGTGTAAATCTCTCTGGGAAACGGAAATGTTTGCAAAATAAAGAAAATAAAAAGGAGACTTTTAAATCGGCTATACAAAGGAAGACTAACTTTTCAGAGTAGAAAACTGACAGCTTAACCAGAAGACAGCAACAATTCCAAGAAATTAGAGTGAGAATGTTTCGTACCAGTGTAATTCAGAATCTTATTAAAAGTATTAAGCAATACAAAAGGAGAAGAAAAGTATTGAAACAAAAAGAATGTGTTGAGGCTATGGTTGATAAGGCATTTACCTTGAAGAGGAAGCTTTTTATTTTGATTATCAGTAGAATGAGAATATTAGATGAAACAAAGCTGAGTTTGAAGAGATGTAGGCAAAGAAAAAGACTTGTTAATTAAAGTAATTTTTGTAAAATCTTTGGTGGTGAATGGACGCAAACCTCGAGTACAGAACCTTTCTTTCTTTAATGCTATTTGCAAGAGATCACATTAATATATGCAGTTGATTCAACTGGTCAATGTTATGAGATGAAAGGTTGGGAGTCCCATTGAAAAAGAAGAGATTGCTCCTGGAAATATGGAAGAGGTGATAGCTGAAGAGGTTCAAGGAAGGAGCCGACAGGGCCCTATTTACAAATGGAACTGTAGCAGTTTTTCTAGCATTCAGCAGCAATCTATTGATTTATTATTAACTTTTTTTCCGTGACTTTCCATATAGAAGTCTCAAGCTAAACATTTCAATTTTGCAAGCTTTAGATCCATGTAAAAAAATAAAATATCTTATTTTACAAGGACATTCATTAGCATGTCTATCCAAGAGAGTGTGCCAAAGCACTTTTCCTCAATATTAAATGTTGGCAGTTCACCATTCAAACATACTAATTTAGTTAAAAGACTTTACTATGTGGAAACTCCAGCATTATGTTTAGGAGAACTGAATAGAGTACTTTTGCTTGGTACTGTACAAGAGGTAGAAAATGTTTGTGAGGATGTGTACTCTCTGTTCTTTAGTTCTGAAGAGGATGCTAGGTAGAAGGAGGTATTCATAGGTACAGGTATTTTGCGGAAGAGTGCACTGGTATTTCTACTGAGAATTGTGAATGAGAAATTATAAAGTTTATCACAGCTTGTTCAGTAAAACCAAACTATGTTTGTATTTGCTGTAGATGCACTAATTACAAAAGTCAGACATAAAATGTAGATGTATTTTCCAAAACTGAAGGGGAAAACAGAGTAAAGGGTGAAGAATTTGCTGCTTGTTTATTTGCAGAGGAGCACTTTGACTTGTCCCTGCAGCAAGTTATATGCAAGTAATGCAATAATAAGTTAGAGGATCAGAAAACACAAGCTAGAGCACTACATAACAGGTTAGAACGTGTGACTATTCCAGAACAACTACAAGATTTAAAAGCATATGAATCTGTCCTTATACCATCTGCACATCCGTATCAAGCAATTGCATCCAACAGAGTCATTGAAAGGTCCTAAAGGATGGACTTTAAAAAAATGTTGAAACTGTAGGAATATACAAAGACAATGAAGAGTAACTTATTGTCCCGGTAAAAGCTGTATGTAGGACAGTCTTTCTCTGTGCCCTGGTCACCCTCAAACTTTTTGGACAGAAACTGGTGGTTACTAACTCTTGGCTGTGCCCTGGGTACTGCTTACCCGTTCCAGGACCAGTGATCTGTGTAAAGTGGATATGCAAATTAGCCTAATTATAATTGGAGTATTAACCTACCTATAAGTCTCCAGTACATGGTAAGTCATGAAGGTTTAGGGACCCCAGCATAGATAGTGCATCCATGGGTTCACTGCTGAGGTGCCCAGTGTCATTTTAAATGCAAGCCTGCCTTGCTGGCTGCTTTTAAACTAAAGTTATATGCAAATTCGACTTTGGAATTAAAAGTGCTTCCAAAGTCATAAACTACCTTATTTTTATATGTAAATCACCCTCAAGGTGTGTCCTTGGTGCCGCTAGGGCTGGGTGCTATGTAACTATAAGCAGGGACCTTATAAACACGTTTTATAGCCCCATTGAGGTAAAATAGCCAAATTTGTTTTTCCATCACTGTAGTGAATGGGCTACATAGGCTAAAATGGGGAGACTTTATTTTACTTAACAGAGTGCCCATACCAGCCAGATATTTTGAGTCTGGTATCAAACTAATTGTTATAATCAATACTACAATGTGCCATTGTTGGATGTAATATAACACGTTCAGGGAGAGAGTTTTAAAACTCTACCTGAAAGTTGCCAACTTCAGCTCTGTAGTGCCCTTCTCTGATTGGCCAGCCCCTGGCAGCCTTGCTAGGCTGCCTGGTTGAGATGTGAAGTGGCCTGGGTTGAACACAAAGGAAGTGCCCTGGGGGAGGAGATCTGTCTCAGCAGATGGTGAGCAAGATGAGGGGAGAGCAGCCAAACTGGTCTTCAAAGGAGGGAAGGACATTTGGAGCAGCTCAGGACCTCCCCCATTTCCTGCAACCCCAGACAACCAGGTGTCCTCTTGATTGAATTAGGAGAGGGTAGTAAAGGGATGTGTTAAGGGTTTTCAGCCACACTAGTGAGTGGTCTCAGCCAGACCTAACCTCCAAAATTCAGGTTCAGTCATGTTGGATTTTTAAAGAATGTTATTTCCTGGGATTGATTTTTGTCACACTCCCCAAGAATTGGTCATCTAAGTGGCCTGCCTGTGATTGGACAGTCACCACCCTCTGATTTTCACCCCAGGAGCAGGGATAAATATGGCAGAGCTGCAACCACACCTCAGATACCTACAAGGAACAACATCAGAAGAAGAAGGGCTGTCCTGCTAGACCCCTGACCTGCACCTGAATACTATACTCTAAAGGACTGCAACAGCTGCACACTTGAGCTTCACCACAAAAAGGACATTGTCTTGCTTCACTAGTTCAAGAAGGGACTCTTGCTACAGGTGAAAAAAAAAAGATAACCAGAGTCCCATGCATCAAATCTTGAAGAAACCGATCAAATGACCACTGTCCAGTGGTCATTTTGGAGTTTGAGCCAAGTGCATTCTGGAAGTTGAAGTCATAGCAGTCAAGGCGCAAGTCCGAGCTTGAGGAACCTTGGGGTCAGCTATGGACTCCTAAAGGACCTTCAAAGACCTTCTGGAAGAAGATCTAGAAGTTTGGAGAAGACTGGAGAACATTTAGTAAAAACCTCCATAAAGGGACCGACCCGCCGTCGTGAGTCATGCCATCACACATCGACCACGACCAGGCCTGACTTGCAGATTCATCCAGCTGAAAAGCTCCAGAGCCCTAGACTTCCAGGATTTCACCGGGGGCTCCTGAAAAGACAGTCCGACGATGTTGACTCAAAATTAGCTTGCTGTGGATGGTCGTCCAATGTCAGAGTGAAAAAGCTCCAAAAAGTTACAAAGTCTGAACGTAAAACGTTGACCGGGACTTTCCACGCAGCGTGTCTGAAGAGGGCTCCAGGGACATTAGATAAAGATTCAGTTTTGGCCTGGACGAAGATTTCTGTCCTAAAAAATCATCAAAATCAAAAGGCAGAACTCTTCACTGTGTTCTCTTGTGACGTATATCCGAGGAAAGCTCCAGGGAGGTGGGATCGGATTGGTGACCTCGTCCAGCTGAAGAAAATCTTCAAGAAAAAGATTAAGGCCCGCATGACAACTTCAACGGTCTTTTCTAAAGACTGCCGAAAGACCACCCTAATATGATTAATTTTGGACTTTCACCCTAAATCGGGTGGAATGATTTCAGACTTTCGGAATTCCGAGACCAATGGTGCTGGTGGTCGACGGTGTAGAGGCGGTACCGCCACAGGTACCGTCACGCTAAAAAGAGACTGCACACAGCATTACAACCTGTAATACGGTGTGGCGGTGTACAGATGGTAAGGTGCTGCTGGCACCAGGACCCGTCCCCTCCCGGACAACCTCATCAACAAATGAGATAAGTAGATCGTCTGACAGGAGAGGGGTGTGTGTGTGTGTGTGTATGTGTGTGTGTGTGTGTGTGTATGAGCGTGTGAGTCCGTGTGTGAATGTCGTGAATGTGCAGGGAGTGTTTATGGGTGTGTGTCTGAGTGTTTGAGTGATTGTGTGTGGCTAGTGGAGAGGGTTGAGAGTTTGTGTGAGTAGATGGGGAGAGCGAGTGAGTGGGTGCATGCAGTGAAGGGGGGTGTGTGTGAACGTATGTATGCGCATGGGGAAGGGGTAAGTGGATGCGTACGTGAGTGTGGTGTTTGTGTATGTTTGTCAATGTAAATAGGTGTGTTTGGTACGTTTGTGTGGGTGAGTGTTTGTGTGTAGAAGTGTGTGAGTGCATGTGTGCAGGTATGTGGATGTGTGTGCAAGTGTATCCTTGTGACAGGAATGCTTATTCCTTTCACCAGGGTAAAAGACGGCCTGCTTTTTCTGGCTCTGCGACCACCAGAAAAATGCTGGCGTTTTCCCACCTTGTGATACCAATAGCGGTTGCACGCCATCTGCTGTGCTGGAGGTGCTCACCTCCAGCCCGGCGGAACACACTAATGTGGTGAGATGGGTGGAGGCTCGGCAGCTTGGCTTCGGCCAAACCGCCAAACTACTAATTTGGCAGTATTCTCCATCGACAGTGTCACCGCCACAGTGGCCTTGGTGGCCTTCGGACCGCCTGGGTCATCATGAGGGCCTAAGTATGAAGGTAAACTTTTGACCAAGGCCTCCTGATTGCTGTAGCTGAACAGGGCTCCATCACGGTCAGCCTGAAACTTTGACTTTGCCCAGGTGTGCCACCAGATAGCCCGAGTGGCGCTTTTAGTTTCTAAGCACTAAAAAATATTCATTCTTAAAAAATTCATATCTCTGGTTCCCCATATCCATTTCTTTTCATTTTGGTGTCAAATTAAAGATAAAAATATTTATTAATTTTATAAATTGGTTTGGGATTTTTAAACAGTTTCCTGTTTTTATTTTATTACTGTTTTGTGATACTTGAATGCTTTACACACATTGCCTCATAAGTTAAGCCTTGTTGCTCATTGCCAAGCTACGAAGGGCTGAGCTGGGGTGAATTTATTGAGACCTAACTGAACCTGGTAGAGGTTAGTGGCCTATTGCTAAGTGTAGGGACTTACCTGCCCTTACCAATAACCCGCTTTCCAGCAGTATACAAACTAAGATAAAACAATTTGGTAAGAGTTAGTTGATAGTAATAAAGTTAAACATGCAATGTTATACCTGGTACAAATTAATCCGTATTATAAAAATGCTGATGTGGAACCTGATGTTTCAAATGTTGATGACAGTTTTCCAGCAAATGGGCACATAGAAAAAGTAGATCCATCCCGATCAGAGCAAATTTATTAGCACTACAGCATCCATCCAATACATTCCAAAGAAGTCATTAGTAACGCCTTTGACATTTTCCAAATGAAGCAAGCTAAGGGAACTCTAATGAGTGTCTGGGAAAAAAGTTTAGAAGCTTGCTGTTTTTCCCACTTGCTTCCCACTGGATTAGGAGGTCGATATGATGCATGGTCCACACAAATACCAGCAGCTGAATACCAATCAACACAATTATATTTAGAGGAGCCAAGATTCAGAAAGTGTATCCCATACATATTTAATCTTCTAATTGAGAGTGACTTGTCCAGACTTTCGTATGCAGTAAATCACATTCTAAAAGCAGGAGTTAATCTTCAAAATATGTTTGCAAGAGATTTTGTTAACAAAGTTCATGAAAAGGGTGAGAACTTAAAATACAAATTGATTAATTTAATGGCATGCCAATGTGGTACCCATGAGCATTGGTTCAGTCGTCATCGAGAACTGAAGTATATGCTTAGAAACCTGGGAGCATCAACCTGTTTTTTGGGACTGAGTTGCGCTGAGTATGCATGGCATGCCGACTGGACTACAGAAATACCCTAAATGCAGGAACCACCCCCAAGCTTCAGAAACGTCTACAACGCATACAGAACACCTTTGCACGCCTCATCCTCGACATTCCTCGCCACAGCCACATATCCGCCCACCTGAAACACCTGCACTGGCTCCCCATCAACAAGAGGATCACCTTCAGGCTCCTCACCCACGCACACAAAGCACTCCACGACATGGGCCCCGAATACCTCAACAGCCGCTTCTCGTTCTACACACCCACCCGTCAGCTCCGCTCAGCCAGCCTCGCCCTCGCCACCGTCCCACGGATTCGCACAACCACCGCTGGAGGAAGATCATTCACCTACGTGGCAGCCAAAGCATGGAACTCCCTCCCCGCACACCTAAGAACTACCCAGGACCATCTCAATCAGGAAACTCCTCAAGACATGGCTATTTGAGCAGCAGTAACACCCCCCCTCCAGCACCTTGAGATCCTCTCAGTGAGTAGCGAATGATGGACTGATTGATTGATTGATTGGTTGATGACCTGATTCAATTCTTGAGAGACTCAAACTCTAACATAAATTACATCAATGTAAAAACAGCTAGAGAACTTTGCTCATTAGATCCTGCCACTGCTTGTAGATATTTCAGCGACAGGTTTCAAGCTATGCTTTTTTTATCTGCAATAGAAACAATCGTCCTCATGGAGAAGTAAGTGATTTATTTGAGCAGAAACATGCTACTATGGATAAAAGATGCACCCAAATCTGGAGCAGACAGCGATGAGTCTGTGTTGTCTTTTGCAGAACAATATGTCACATGTACCATACCAAATAACACTGGTGAAAAAGTTCTCAGAGAACAAGTTTTGCATTTCCAAACACATAGATGTTGGAAGTACTATTGTCGTAGATACAGGTTCAAAGAAAAAGTTTCCACAAGATTTCAATTTGGATTTCTGAACCCTGCAATTTCAAAAGGAAGAGTAAATAGCTTCTTGTCTTCAGTCATACAGTGACACAGAAATCACCAAAAAACACATTAACTTAAAAAGAACTGAAAAATTGTCCTATATCAATGACTACAAGCCTGTGACTTTAGAAATGTAGAATGCTATTGCAGACATATAGGCCCTCATTACAACTTTGACGGGCGGCGGAGGCCGCCCGCCAAAGTTGCGCCGCAGGAATACCGCACCGCGGTCTGAAGACCGCGGCCGGCATTCCAAGTTTTCCCCTGGGCTGGCGGGCGGCTGCCGAAAGGCCGCCCGCCAGCCCAGGGGAAAACGACCTTCCCACCATGAAGCCGGCTCGTAATCGAGCCGGCGGAGTGGGAAGGTGCGACGGGTGCTACTGCACCCGTCGCGTATTTCACTGTCTGCTATGCAGACAGTGAAATACAAGCGGGGCCCTCTTACGGGGGCCCCTGCAGTGCCCATGCCATTGGCATGGGCACTGCAGGGGCCCCCAGGGGCCCAGCGACTCCCCCTCCCGCCAACGGTTCCCGGCGGGAGAACCGCCAGGAACTGGATGGTGGGAGGGGGAGTCGGAATCCCCAAGCCGGCGCAGCAAGCTGCGCCGGCTTGGAGGATTCCTTGGGGGCAGCGGGAAACCGGCGGGAGACCGGCGGTTTCCCTTCTCTGACCGCGGCTAAGCCGCCGCGGTCAGAATGCCCCGCGGGGCACCGCCGGCCTGTCGGCGGTGCCACCGCGTCCCGCGGCCCTGGCGGTTACAAACCGCCAGGGTCGTAATGAGGGCCATAATTTGTTGCAGACAACTCCATTGCTGTGGCTCGGTATGTCATGGTCTATATTACAAAATCAGAAAAAACAGAGATGAAAGAGATGTCGGAGGACATTTGTGAAGAAAAGATACTTAGTAAGAAATTGCATTCCTTCAGCTTGAATATTCTCTCTCATAGGGAAATGGGATCCTATGAAGCCTTTGAAAGGTTGAGTTTGGCAAGTTTGTTCTCAAAATCAAAAGGAATTGACTGGGAAAGTCTTGGTCTATCTAGTACAAGAAACAGAGTATTGAAATCTTTCCCTGGAATTCAGTACCTGGGAGAGCTTGAACCAGAAAGTGCATGTATTGTAAAATCAAATATGTTAGATACATACTATCCAAGATGAAGTCAACATCCAAAAGACAAACACCTTTATGAAATTCTTCAAAACTACATATATAGAGTTAATGTAAGTGAAAACATTGAAGAAGAGCAATATGCAGTAAGTGGATATGAGAGATGTTTAGTGAAACATGGAAAACACATTTTAATAAACTATCAAAAACCTACTTGCCAAACTCCTGAGAAAAGAGAATTTTACTATTTAGTCCTCTTCAACTATTCAAACTTTGGTCTACTGATTTGGAATTACTTGGAGATTATGACTGCTATGAAGATTTGTTTTAGTTCTGTCAAACATAGTATTCAGTGTTCCATCTTTAAAAATTATTTACAAAAGTTAAATGATAAGCTCCAACAGAAAGAAATGATAGCTGCTGAGGTAGCTAAGGATAGTTCTCAAAGCAGTCAAAGTTCAGCACCTTTAAGTCAGGATCCTCTTGGACAACCTATTATTGAAAAAGAAGCTGCAATAGCTATTAATGAAGTGGAAACTGCAATGAAACAAGGTAGACAGGAATCTGTAGATCTGTAACAGTTAGTTGGACAACTCAGCAACAGCATTTATATTGAAGTAAAAGACAAATTACAACATAGATTTTTTAATGAGAAGAAAGATTGCAATTGCTTGTCATTCAAGCAAGCCAATACTATTATATATTAGTGGTCAAGTATTAATGGTAGGGCCTTGAGACCCTAACGGGTGAGTATCTGCGCTTTATAAAACTCAGATTGATTGATCAATTGACTGTCAAGCGAAATAGCTTTTCGATAAAAGTTGTCTCTACTTATCTACAAAAGACTACAGATTCTAGCTTATTGTGTACTTATAGTAACAGCACCTACTGGATTAGCTGCACACAATATCAAATGAATTACTTTAAGTAGACTACTAATGTTACCAGTTGAAAATGACAAGAAATTTCTGGTGAAGCTTGTCATGAGGTGGCAGGAGTTTTGAAGAAAATTAAGCTTTTGATTATTGATAAGGTAAGCATGGTTTTAAATCTAATGCTTGTTTTTGTTCACCTAAGAATGCAACAGATATTAAAAACTGAATATGACATCTTGTTTGAACTAAAGGATTTGATTGTTTTTGGAGACCTACTACAAATTACTCCTGTAAAAGTACAGCCTGTTTTCAAAACTGTTTCACATGAAAGGACTCGGCACTCATTGGGAAGTATTGGCAAATGTAAACATTTGGTGATATTTTCAACACAAGAAACTTGTAAATAATATGTGTCAAGCCTCTGACATGGAGTATGGAAACATTCTAAAGGACATTAAAGTAGGAGTTCTGACAAAGGAGGGAAAATTGATGTTGGAAAGTCAACTTTCCTAACCGTGATGAGGTTGAATTCTTAGCTATAAACTTTGATCAGGTTCATGGCATTAACCAAATTGGACGATGTGTTGTACACTTTTTGCCTGTGAAAAATGTGTATGTCTAATGGAAACAGTTTTCAGTCTATTTTGCGTATGCAGAAACTACCCACAAGTCTCAAGGCTTAAGTGTTGATGCTGCATTTATTAATATTGGAAGTATAGTTTTTAAAGAAGGAATGCCATAGATAGCATTGCCACAGGTTCAAACAATATCTTGTTTGTTTCTGGTTGATTCTGATAAGGAGTAGCTTATTGCAGATGCAAATTGTGTGAGAGAGTACCATAGATTAAGAAGTAAACATGTTCCTCATTTAGGACAGTATCATGTTTAAGAACAACAGGTATTATGTCCTAAGCGGAAACTAACAAAACAATCAAAGACAATTATAGAAAAGACAGAAAGCAAAGCTAAAGAAGAAGGTGTCAAGAAAAGAAAACTAGAAAAGGATGGAGATATTGTAGGTTACCATTTGGATAACACTAATGGTTTAAACTGTTATGCTAATGTTGTTCTCAGTGTTCTCCTCCATCTACCATATGTTATAAATGCAATCCCAGGAAAACCATGGAACACATTGTGCACAGCATTATTTTATCACCTTCAAAGTTTATGTTGTGACAGAAGTGTAATACATTCTGCTTCATGAATTCAAGAACTAGTAGACAAATATAGTGGATGTGTAGTATTTACTCTAAACCCCCAACAAGATGCACATTAATTTATTATGGTGATCCTTGGAGCTTTAGAGCAAAAAGATGTAAGTATTGATGATGTACTCATTTATACATGCAACCACAAGTGTTAAGATTGCTCTTTTTCATCTACCACTGAAATCCAATCTGAGCGTTTTCTCTATTTAACTCTGCCAGATTGCATAAGTGTGCCTTTTGATAAACTAATAAGAAAGGGTGATCAAAACATGACTGTAGGAGGCTGGCTTTCTATGTAGTGTGCAAAACCAGGCACACTGTGCCGAGAGTCCGGGCAACCATATGTTAGTTTACAGAGGAAAACACTAGACCACCTAGTGCTATAATTTTTATGGTAGCTTTGTCGAGCAGTTAGGCCAATCTTGGAGAAGCGCAGAGCATTTGTTGTACTCATAGTTTCAATAGAATAACCCAAGACAAATTTACAAAAATACTTCAGATTTTTATATTTTTTTAAGACATAGATCATCAAAATTGAGTAAGTACTTATTAAGTTATGATTTTTCAAAATTTAGAAAATGTCTTCTGTTTGTGCCTAATAACACACCATAGTGTCCATGAGGAAAAACTTTAAAATTACATTAAAAAATCAGGCAATGTGTTTACAAATTTATTCTTTTGTTTTTAGGTCGAGGTTTTCAAGAAGTTCTGTGGGCCAGCTGTGGAGTTCAGGCAGTTCCTGGTTTTGGTGGGGAGAGCTGCTGAAAAGTACTTGGAGCTGGTGCAGGACCAATGCAGGGGACCAATTGGAAAAGCAATGCACAGGTGCACTTGAAGGTTAGTCCGGTGGGTCCTCTTGGAATGTAGAGGTTGCAAGGGATGGGGGACCCTTAGAGTACAGCTAGTTCTCCGGTGCAGGGCTCAGGGAGGCCAGATGCAGAGCAGAGAAGTTAGCCAAGAGCTATGCGCAAAAGTGCCCTTGGGAACAGGAGTCAGTTCACTTTGAGGGTGGATTGAAGGTCAGCAAGACCACACTGGGGGATTCTTGTGTGTCCTAAAGTCCTTCAACAGGGGCTTGCTCCAGGTTCTTTTAGAGCCTGGAGTGAACTTTTATTCTGTATGTCTGATGTTGGGTGACCAGTACCTCAGGCAATTACACGGTTTAGCCACTGTAGGTCGGAGTGCCACCAAAATTGGCACACTTGCAGGATTTGTCCTCTGGGTCCATTGGGTGGAATTTGTTTTGGCTGCTGTATCCTTGGTCAGCAGCCAGTCAGTGATTTGGACTTCACTGGTTTTTTGCTTCTTTGTTGCAGGAAGTGATGTCTTTATTCTGTAGGGAGATCTTTGGAAATTTTTAGAAGGGTGGAGGTTCTCTGGGGTTTTATAGAGTCCATTCAATGTCCATGTAACCCCTCAGCAGCGATTGCCAAGTCCTGGGTGCAGCAGGCAGGGATTGGCACCTTTTTTTTGTGCAGCAGGAATGGAGTTCTCAAGCCTTGGGTCTTCATTGTTGCAGGCTTTCTAGTGTCCTTGGAATCTGTTCTGCAGTTCAAGGGGTGCCCACTAAATACTGCATTTAGTGTGTGTTTAGGGCAGTACCTAGTAGTGACCAATGGGTCATCTACCTTAGGGTGCTACACCCACTATGTGACCACATCCTGTGGGCAGAGGTAACTTCCCTGTCTCTGATAGGCAATTTTCCTACCATGCAAAATGGAAGAAAATGAAATGGAGTGGTCACCTCACATGCAACACCTCAATGGCTCCGACATCTCTGCTTATCTCTAGGAATTGCAAACTTTCAGGACAAACACTTCAGAGCCAATTGTATACTCAGTAAGTCGATTCCTTGCCTCCATATGGCATAAGCGTGCCAAACTATAAGTTTGTGGCCAATGCCAATTCACATAGGGGCACTGATAACCAGTAAATCTAATGGCTTACTATGTTGTTACTAACAAAAGGACTTTCTAAGTATTAAGGACTCTTAAGATTTGATGGTTTCACTAGAGCCTATTGATTTTGTTATTGTTTTTAAGGATCAGGCTGCATTGTATTTATTGAATTTATTGAGATATGATGCTTTTATTAGGTTTGATCATGGGTGCAAGGTGCTATAGGAAGTGTTGTGGATTACGAGTTGATTCTGGTAGCTCTTAATGGTTTACAACCTCTGGATCATCTTTTTAGGCAATCGTTGCTAGGAGAGCTAAAGTAAGAGAATATGTGTGGGGGGGTTTCGGGTTTACAATTCACACTGGCTTAGTGTTTTGTATTTTTTTTACCCCGTTCTAAAGCTGTACTAATATTTACTGGAAGTCATACATTTGTAAATTGCTTAACGACTCGTGGGGTCCATATAATGTAGGTATATTATATTTATTTTATATCATATTTTATTTATTGTTATCTAGGTGACTTTAGTGGATTTGATATGATATAATGCAATGTTTTTATGTGCTTTTTTGTAATTGCTTTTATGGTTGTTGTACCGAACAAATTAAATTGGAACTAATATACAATATGCAAAAATAAAGAGTGGATACAATATGTTGATAGCATTTATGGAATAAAACACCTATTTGATATTCTTCCTCTGTAGATCATCACTATTTAAGACATAATTCAGCCTATGAAGGGTGATATCAAGAAAATGATATCCAAAAAGGAAGTGTAAATAGAATACCTTCATATGATTTCTGGAATAAAATGACCATGACTATTTGATCACCTCTGTTTAAGACATGAAGGGGCCTGTCAGGGGTGATGTCAACAAAAGCATATCTAAAAATGAACTGTTGATGAACTATTTTCATAGAATTTTTAGAACAAAATGAATATATGGTCTTCTGACTATGTGGATTATCATTGTTTAAGACATTATTTGGCCTATCAGGGGTGACATCTAGAAAACACTATGGAAAATTTGAGTATGGATTATATTTGTAGTTTTGAACCCGCTATAAAAATAACTACGTTGTTTTTAAGATAGGGTATTTTGGTTAGTGTAGTAAGTGTGGCTTTGTTAAATATTGTAAGATTGTACTGAGTGCAATTCACAGTGAAATACTGTGGAGATCTGGATTTTTTTCTACAATCTAATTGATAGTTTTTTTCACACTGATCAATAGTGATTATACAGCACTCAGTTTATAGGTACTAGTGTACAAACTGAGTACAGGAAAATTACAGTGCTTTATTAAATTGTCATATGTTGTTATAACATAATTAATGTATACTAGTTTCTTTCACATCTCTTTTAAGCATGATACAAACATATTTATATTCTTTCTATTCAACAGTGTTGGGAGACATATGTCCTCAGAACATTAAAGATATTAGTAGTGGCAGAAGTATATTTCTTTCAGACACCTATGAAAGAGTCTACATCCTTAGACAGTGTTCTTTATTTGCTGCCTCCAGTGTGTATTCTGATTACTGATATATACAGTATCTAACACACACACTCAGTCAGTATGTTATCTAAGTACTCATACAGCTGTACATACATCACTTACATATTCACTCTGTCATTCACTCACTAATTCAGACATATATACTATCAATATCTCAGACATAAACCACTGAAATACTCATAGCCACGTATGCACCCACTTAGTCCCACAGAGACCCACTCATGCACATATGCAACATTCTATACAGCAACTGCTACACCCTGTCACTCACCTATAAAATCAGCCATACATCTACTCACTCACTGAAGCAGCCACTCCTGCACCTAGTCATTTATACATACAGCCACTGATTCACCCTATTGCTAACCCATACAGCCACTTACGCAGCCAGTCAGTCACCCATACAGTCTCTCATACACCATATAACTCAATCATAGAACCACTCATGCACCCAATAACTCACCCACACAGCCACTCATGCACCTACTAATGCATCCATACAGCCAAACACACATACAGTCACTCAAATATACAGCCACTCAGGCACCCAGTCACTCACCTATGCACACACTTATGCACACATTCACTTACCCATACAGCCACACATGCACCCAGTTACTAACCCATACAGCCACTCACACACCCAGTCACTCATCCATACAGCTACACATGCTCCTATTCACTTAAACATACAGCCACTCATGTGCCCTGCCACTCACCTATATAGCCACACACATACCCAATCATTTACCCATACAGGCACTCATGCACCCAGTCACTCACCCGCACAGCCATTCATGCACCCACGCATTCATCCATACAGTCACTCATACTATCGTAGTTTTAACTCTTGCTCTCGACAACATTTAGGATGACAGTACCTATGTTTGAAGGCGACTATGCCAATCGTACAACAAAACGCAACTGTCGTCCCCACCCTTCCGGCTCACAAGCAGCACATCACCTAAACCCCAAATGGTGAGAGATGATTTGTGGCAGTCTTCATGCATGGACTCAAATCCATGACATCTCAGGGGATACCGTGGTTAAACGTAGAGTACCCCTTTCTCACAAAAAAAACAAGTCTCAGTCATACACAGGCAAAGAAGAAGATGCAGTAAAAGGTTCAATAATATTTATTTAATCAAAAACTGCAATCTACGATAAGTTGCATGGGCTGCAATGATTAGGATAATGAACAATGCAAGAAACAGAATGGAAAAGACAAGAGTCATTAATTCAAAGACTCCCACCATCTCGCAATATCATTCAATCTCATGAAATATGTGATATGTCCAAATACCCCAGTTGGTAGGCCTAACCTTTAACCCAGAAGAGAGCTAGGTGTGTTAAACCTCAATCTGCCAATGCCATGTCCAAGAGAAGAGCCCCTAACCCTTGTTACCTTGGAATGAGGTCTCTAGCTCAGAATCCGCAGGAACACAAAGACTGGGTCAGTGTCAAGGCGACGTGCCACAGCGATAGCAGCTATGGTATCTGGTGAGAATCCCTCTATCTATCGGATAAAGTGCAGAGTATATATGCAGATCTGCCTAGACCCCTGATAAATCAAAACATGGGCCTAAGTCAAAACAAGGCAGCCATCTTAGAAGAATGAATATAATAAATGAGTAAAACAGAGGAGGCTAAGTAGGCTAAAAGTCACTAGGTGATGGGGCACGAGTTCTGCAAGCCAACGGCTAAGCTAACTCATATATCCCTATTAAAACAAACTAGGATTTACTACACCCTCCCCAGTGCTGTAACAAGTATGACGCTAAAAATGCTCTGTACTAAAAGCTGAAAGCATAAAACAAGGGAGAAAGAGATTTTTTTTTTGTAAAAATACATTTACAAAAATTGCTAAAAACATATCAAGAGATATAGGACCTCATTACGACCCTGGCTGCCGGCGATAAGCTGGCGGTAACACTGCCAACAGGCTGTTGGTGTTCCACAGCTATTATGACGGTGGCGTTATAGCCACGGCCGTACAGCCAGCCCCTACACTATACCACCAGGCTTCCGCCTGGCGGTCATAATCCCCAGGGCAGTGGTGCCAGCCTGGCCACGGCAGTAAACACCACCATGGAAAGGCTGGAGGTAAAGGGGACTTGGGGAGCCCCTGGGGGCCCCTCCACTGCCCATGCACTTGGCATGGGTAGTGCAGGGGCCCCCAGGCATAGCCCCATCACGCATTTCACTGCCCGAAATGCGCGATGGGTGCTACTGCACCTGCTTCATATCAGCATTGCCACTGGCTCTATTACGAGCTGGCAGCAATGTTGATGTGACTTTTCTGCTGGGCCGGCGGACGGTAACACTGTTACCGTCCGCTGGCCCTGCTGAACAGTCTAAATAGGGAGCCAGAAATACTGCCAGCACTGGCGGTATTCCTGCGCCCACAGCCTCGGCGGCCTTCTGTGAAGACTTCCGAGGTTGTAATGCGGGCCATAATGTTGACCATGACAAGCAAAGCAGGTCAAAGTAAGAACAACAGAACTAAGCTTTGAAATTTAAATCAAAGCCAATTATCAAATCATTTAGAAAAGTCATGATTTTGGAGAGCATCCCCGGAGTCATCAAACGGAAAAGGCCCCCAAAGGGTGGCCACATCCTCAGATGTTAAATCGATCACGGGATAAGCAGATGGATCAACGGAGCAGTAGTGCGTAGAAGTCTCTGGTGAAGGTGCACCGGTAGTGGTATCATCCTCCATGGTATATGGAGCCAATTCATTGAGCTTCGAAGGCTCGTAGGAGGCCTCGTGAAACAGCCTTAGTCTCAAGGGGCACGACTGTGAATGAACCCTCATCAGGGACAACAGCAGTTCCTGGTCTGCAGGAGGCACCGGCATAACAGCAAGGCACACTGCCTGCAAGTGTTCGAAGAGACACCATGGGGGTCATTCTGACCCTGGCGGTAATTACCGCCATGGCGGAGGTCGACGGTAGCACCGCCAACAGGCTGGCGGTGCACCGCTGGGCATTCTGACCGCGGCGGTTCAGCCGCGGCCAGAAACGGAAAGTCGGCGGTGTACCGCCGACTTCCCGCTGCCCTTGAGAATCCTCCATGGCGGCGGAGCGCGCTCCGCCGCCATGGGGATTCTGACACCCCCTACCGCCATCCGGTTCCTGGCGGTTCTCCCGCCAGGAACAGGATGGCGGTAGGGGATGCCGCGGGGCCCCTGGGGGCCCCTGCAGTGCCCATGCCAATGGCATGGGCACTGCAGGGGCCCCCGTAAGAGGGCCCCACGGAGAATTTCAGTGTCTGCTTTGCAGACACTGAAATTCGCGACGGGTGCAACTGCACCCGTCGCACCTTCCCACTCCGCCGGCTCCATTCTGAGCCGGCGTCCTTGTGGGAAGGGTGTTTCCCGCTGGGCTGGCGGGCGGACTTTCGGCGGTCGCCCGCCGGCCCAGTGGGAATCCAGAATGACCGCGGAGCGGTCTTTCGGCGGGAACCGCTTGGCGGGCGGCGACCGCCGTCCGCCGCGGTCAGAATCACCCCCCATGTGCAGTAAAAGACTGGTTGCATGCACCATAGAAGTGGTCGGAATGTCAATGACCAATCACGCTCCAATTCCATCAGCAAGGAAGCATCGAAGATCTGAACCATGCGTTCACGGCACAGTTGAGCTGGTGGCAGTGGCTCAATTGCTGTGGTTAGCTGAAAAGACACAAACACTGCGAATCAGAAGAAATAGCAGCAGTATCCAGCCAATCAAAGTCAAAATAAGTGGAAAGCCACCAAACACACTCGAAAAGAGTGAATGAATGGCCGATGGGATGACTCTGAAGATAGTCTGGAAGATGTACACAAATCCAGACCCAACAGCCTTAAAGAAATGTACAATCCCGGCTGTGCTAGAGGCATTAAACATTCTGGATACCAGCACTTCAAAGTGCTTAGGGAAGTTGGTATTTAATAGGGACTGTATCTCCGCTGATGATCTTGCAATCTGCAGGCCAGTTGTCTCTCTGGCTGAAGTCAACGCGACCTGTTTTTGAAACAGTCAAGCCTTTAGCCTGCTCAGCTTGTCATAATTTACATTAATAGTATCAATGCGAGGCCACATGTCTGATACCTTTATCTCTCGTATGGGGGGAATAAAACATGTCCACAACACGTAACGACCTTAGAAACTGAAATTGCGTAGGCAATTTCTGGTCGCATATCGCAACAACTTTGGTCGCTTAACATCACATAACTTCCATTGGAAAGAACAAGAAAAGCTGGACGAATCAAAGGGACGGGAGTACCCTTCATAAAACAAGCCAAGTTTGTGACCCCCGCATTGCAAAGGCCGTGAATGGACACCTGTTTGCAAATCATAGACTCACTAACAGTAGTCCCACATTCGCTTCCGCAAATAAAGACCTCTGTTTCGCCGTTCAGACATTTGTAATCAAAGGGCAACTCCTACTCTTCCTTAATATAACTATCGCCTAGTCACTCATACCTGCCCACAGCAAGATGTTTCATGCATTTCAAAAAGCAAAAAGTAGAAATGGACAGATAAATGATGCCATGTAAGGACTCTCTTCAACTGTGAAAGGCAACTTTTCTAACTTCTCTTCATGGAGCATGGTGAAACTTGCCTCCCTTTTAGCCATTGTCTGCCGTTCCTTGGATAAATTAAAAGCAGTGAACACTTCACTACCGTTAATATACTTCCACAAAATTCGGCCATTTTTCAAAGTCTCTAACGTCCAACCTAACTGCACTATGTAACGCAGCTGACTCTACCATGATATAAATTGGACAAGTCTGTCTGGATGATATCTATTGCAGATGACACTATGTTAGTCAGAGAATAAATTCTGTTGGACAATGTATGCATGCCGTTATCGACAACAGCTAAAGCCTTTTCTAAGTTTTCCTTCTCTAGTTGTCTTAAACGCGCTGCAGCTTCTATCTGAGAAAGCTTCCAGATCTCGTTGTACGTAGCATATAGAACTCTTTTAGAACGTGGCTTCCTAGGAGCTAGCAAAAAGACCTTCACGTCTATATTTTCAGAAATAGTGTTAAGATGTTCTTTAACTGCGGCTAATGTGCTAGACTGTACCCATTGTTGGCAAAGTTTACCCACACTATATGTTGGAACTATACCTGTGTGTTGACCCGAGATAAAGCTAGGGTCTGGCCGGCTAATCTTGAAACCCCTTGAGGAATTCAAAAAACATGCCTGACATCCATTAGTGTCAATTGGCCAGATTAACCACCCGCCGGGACTGGAAAATAAAGAATTATAAGTACCAGTCTCAACCTCTGCATCTAGCACTTCCTCTGAGACATTCAGGGAGGATTGCCAATCGATAAACTTTGCAGGTGTGGGGATACTGGGCGTATTCATTTCTTCCACTTTTGCTAACCCCAGACAGGATGTATGTTGAATGGTGTCATTTAAAAAGATCATTTGGACAGGAATCAGGCATGCTCTAAACAAAGCTTCCCTACTCTGTATTTGCCAATCTTGTATTCCCCATACACTTTTTAAATCAACAGTGTTCTTCCAGTATTCGTAACCTTCAACTGTAAGATGGGAAACAAAGGATGTTAAATAAATCAGTTTACCATCAGTTAGCAAAATTTTCCTAACTTTCAAAGGAGGCAACTCGAAATAATATGTTGCTGAACTTTTGGTGTCATGCCCAGTGAAATAAGTGAATTATTTCAATCTTCTAAAATTATGAGCAACACCTAATGCATACTGCCTGTCTGTATACATGTTAACCTTCCTGCCTGGATTGCTCTATTATTCTGCAACTTTCAACCATAGTGCGTAGTTTTGTAACTGCATATGTTGCAGATGTTGTACCATCCTCTGTTTTAAGACATGAGTCATCCGCCCATAGTTCCCCTTCGCCATCATCAAATGGTGTATCCTGCATGTCCACTCTACCCTTTGTCTGTTCCTCTGTTTGGTAAATACCATTGTGATCGTCAAAGTGTTGCTGTTCACTCTCAGCATGAGGCAGTAAGGTTGCCAGGTTGAGAACATTGCATCTATGTATGCACATGAGGATTAAACAGACAGACTTCATAATGTGTCAACTTAGCATTTGTGAAGTGTTGCGTGCGTGTTTTGTTCAGTATCAAATCCACTGAGTGTGGGACATATATGAACAGTATGTCCCATTATCAAACTTTCTGCTTGTTGTAATAATACTGCAACTGGTGCAACAGCTCTAAGGCAACTTAGCAACACTTTGGTCATGTTATCAAGTATGGCAGAGAAATATGCTCGTGGTGGTTTATAATCCCTTCAGGTTTGTGAACAAAAAGATGAAATCTTCAGAATAGTCAGGCAGCCCCAAAGCAGGAGATTCGTAGACAGCTTGCCGAATGGCAAGAAAGCTGTGTTCATGTTCTGATGTCCATGCCAGTGGCTCAGGTGTGTCCTTGCGGGTTAAGGCCAACAATGGCTTTGCCAATAATGGAAAATTAAAAATCCAATAATGGCAGTAGTCAGCATCCCTAGGAATATAGGCACTTGTTTGTGTGTACTTGGAGGTGGTATGGTCAAAATAGATTTTATGCTCTCTGTTAGAAATTGGGTCTTTAAGTTGGCAGTCAGGTTGACCCCTGTCCAAGCAAGGACCCTCACTCTAGGCAGGGTATATGAGAATCACACTCAGTTAACCCCCGCTCACCCTGTTGGTAGCTTGCCATGAGCAGGCAGGCTTAACTCAGAGACAATGTGCTAAGTATTTGTACCAACACACACAGTAATACAGTGAACCACTACAAAGTGACTGAACACAGGTTTAGAAAAATAGTAAGTATTTTATCTAAATAAACCAGACCAAATATGATACAAAATTCACAATACACATTTAAAAATATGATCTTAGCACGTAAAAACACAAAAATAGTGCTGGCACAAATACTGGAATTTTGAAATTAAGCGGCATTGTGACTGAGTCATTTCCTACAATATGACGCCACTGACACCATTTACGGATTCGTACAGACCCCCAGGTACAGTACCTTAATAAAACAAGTAGAATACAGGCTAGTGCACAGAGTCAGGGGCGAGACGTCTCTGGATTAAATCCGGCACTGGTTCCGGTGCTACTGGGCAGAGGAGCAGATGCGTTGTGAAGAGGAGTCGGGTCCTCACTGCAGAGCAATGGAGGTGAAGCAACATCGGTTGCGAGGTGTTGGTCCCTTGGTTCCGGCAGATACAAAGTCCGGCGAAGTCACGATGCTGAGGGGCAACCTCATTGGGTCACAATGACATCACAGGGCCGCAGGTGCTGCAATGGCGTCAGGTGTCACGGACGTCGGACTTACAACACTTTGATTTCAGCAAGGTCATGAGGGATCAGCGGCTGCAGCCACACAAAGCCTGCAGATTCGTTGGGGCCATCTTGCTTCTGTGAGGTCCATGGCTTCAGGGTAGGCGGCGTCATGGTTTCCGGGCATCAGCGTCCTTAGCGAATTCGCATGGCATCGTCCGGCATCATTAGACAGGTTTTTCTCCAGAATCACTTCCAGGGGCCCAGGAACTGGAATGGCACCCTCTGGCAAGCTAGAATCCATAGCGTGCAGACTCAAAACTTGATGGTGAAGCCTTTGCTGTCCCTGAAGCTTCAAAATAGGAGGCAAGCTCTACTCCAAGCCCTTGAAGATTCTTCTCAATCAGGAAAATACCACAAAGTCCAGTCTTTGCCCCTTTCACAGGCAGAAGCAGCAACTATAGGAAAGCCGAACAGAGCACAGTCACAGGCAGGGGCAGCACTTCTCCTCAGCTCTTCAGCTCTTCTCCTTGGCAGAGGTTCCTCTTGATTCCAGAAATGATCTTGAAGAAATCTAAAGTATGAGGTTTTGGGTCCACTACTTATATCCCTTTCTCCCTTTGAAGTAGGCTCTCTGTTGTCTACAAAATCCTGCCTTGCCCAGGCCAGGCCCCAGACACACACCAGAGAGTTGGAGACTGTATTGTGAGAGGGCAGGCACAGCCCATTCAGATGTAAGTGACCACTCCTCCCTCCACTCTAGCACAAATGGCTCATTAGGATAGGTAGGCTCCACCCCAGCTCCCTTTATCTTACTGTCTAGAGGGGATTCATAAACATCCCAACTGTCAAACTGACCCAGACAGGGAATCCACAAACAGGCAGAGTTACAGAATAGTTAAAGCAAGAAAATACCTCACGTTCTAAGAGTGGCATTTTCAAACTGACAATCTAAAAAACAACTTTACCCAAAGATGTGATTTTAAATTGTGAGCTCAAAGACATCAAACTCCATATTTCTAACTGCTCTCAAAGGGGATCTGCACTTCAAGAATCTTTAAAGTCAGCCCCCGTGTTAACCTACGAGAGAGACAGGCCTTGCAGAGTGAAAACTGAATTTGGAAGTATTTCACTGCTAGGACAGGTAAAACACATCAGTACACGTCCCACCTTTCCCATACACTCCACACTGCCCAAGAGGCTACCTATGGCCTACCTTAGGGGTGCCTTACATGTATAAAAAGGAAAGGTTTAGGACTGGTAAGTAGGTACATTTGCTAAGTCGAATTGGCAGATTAAAACTGTACATAGAGACACTGCAGTGGCAGGTCTGAGCCATCTTTATAGGGCTACTCATGCGGGTGGCACAACCAGTGCTGCAGGCCCACTAATAGCATTTGATTTACATGCCCTGTGTACCTCTAGTGCACTTTACTAGGGACTTACTAGTAAATCAAATATGCCAATCATGGACAAACCAATCAACAATGCAATTTACACAAAGAACATATATTTAGCACTGGTTAGCAGTGGTAAAGTGCCCAGAGTCATAAAGTCAACAAAAACAGGACAGAAAAACTAGGATGAAATAGGAAAAAAGATTGGGGATAACCGTGCAAAAAGGGCCAGGCCCAACACTCTCTGTATCCAATTGTCTCCACCCTTTCGACAAGAAGTGCCCTAAATAGGAAACCTCCTGTTGAACAAATTGTATTTTTTTAGGAGCCACTTTATGTCCCCTGCAAGCCAAGACATTCCGTAGATTAACTCTATCTGTTCTGCACTGATCTTCAGTAGTGCTTTCCAAGAATAAATTGTCAATATACTGAATCAATGTTGTTGTTTGATGACAGTGGAAGGTATCCAGTTCCTTCTTTAATGCCTGATTGTAAATTGAAAGGGACTCATAATACCCTTGACGAACTCTTTGAAAAATATAGCTCTGCCCCCTTACTGAGAAACTGAAAAGATACATGCTGTCTTCATGCACAGGGATAGAAAAAAAACATTCTTCACATCAATCACAGAAATATATGCCATATCAGGTCACAAAGTAGATAGGATATTCACTATGTTTGAGACTGCAGGAAATTGCGGTACCACTATTTTATTAACCTCATGAAGATCAACTATAAATCTCCAGGATGGGGGCCCTTCCTTGTAACTCAACTTTTTTAAAACCGGGAATATAGGACTATTGCATTGGCTCCCTGTTGTTTCTTTAAGTATCCCTTTCTTCAATAGAGTATTTACAACCTCTTGTAAGCCCTGCAATTCTTCTGCTGATATTTTGTACTGGGTTATGAGAGGCAGTGGGGCATTTTGACATAGAAGCAGATTCAATGTTGTTTTCATATACCTCAAGATACATCCCAACCGGTGTGCACCGTATTGTGGCATTTAATTTTTTTAGGATGTCTAGTCCTAGTAAATTATACGTGCATGTCTCAGTAATTAGGAAATAATGTTTATCTGTAAAGGGTCCAATTAAATATCTCAATGGGGCTGAGATGGGGTTTCTTAATAACACGTTGGTGAATCCCACAGATGTTTTCTTTTGTCTCAAGAGAGGAGCCTGTGGGAGTGCGTTTTTAGTCATAGATGAGCTAAATGTACAGGTATCTAAAAGGAACGTTACCGGTTCACCTTTCTCCTCTGCTTGTACAAACAGACCCTTGCCATCTACTGAAATAACAATCCGCTCTACAATTTTCCCGGGCACATCTATTGTGCCACACAGGGACCCAGATCTATGAGGCGGTAGTCTAGCTCATCCACATATTTTGCCAACATCATTTGCTTCTGTTCTGTTTTTCTGTTGGAATAATTATTAGCCTGTTGTGTAGCCTGGTTCTGTGTATTTTAATGCTGTTGATCTGCTCTGTTCATTGACCCTGTTCCTCTACACCTTTGCCTGGGTGGGTGAGGACAATGGTGGTCTCAGTGACCCTGCCCACCACAGTTGTAGCAAGTTTGTTGATGCTGTGAAAGTGTTGTATTAAATGTATGTCGTGGCGCTTGTTATTGTGCAGGGGAAGGTCTGGGTGGTCCCCCTCTATCGCACCCATCTACCTCACCCCCTGCTTTGCCCCCCTCTAGGTGCACTAAATGCTTGGGCTTGCTGCATGAGCACCTTTGTTTTTCTGTCCATGTCCTTTTTATCTTTGAGAGCCTCCTCTTTCAATTGCAATTCTTCATAATATTGGACTAATTGCAAAAACTCAGTTATCTGTTTATGAGGCCATGTAGGATTGTACTGATGAATGGCATCTTTAATATTAGAACCCTAATGCATGTTGATGCTGTCACTGAAAGGCTCTAAAACACTAGATGCAGAGATTTTCTTTTGTATCCTGGAAAAGAATGTAGTAACTTTCTTCCCCTGTTCTTGTTTGCAGTTATTCATTTTAGTATAATTTATCTGCCTTTGCTGTAATATTTTATTTATTTTCTTCAACACTCTGGGCCTGATTCTAACTTTGGAGGATGGTGTTAAACCGTCCCAAAAGTGGCGGATATACCACCTACCGTATTACGAGTTCCATAGGATATAATGGACTCGTAATACGGTAGGTGGTATATCCGCCACTTTTGGGACGGTTTAACACCGTCCTCCAAAGTTAGAATCAGGCCCTCTGTCTGGTAGTTTCTGCATTGTGTTTGTCATGCCTTCCTTGGCAATTCTCTTTTTATTTTCTGCTTCTATATCAGCCCATATTATGTTCAGTTCTGCATCATCTTCTCCCCTTATTTTCTTCCAGATATTGTCTGGCAGAATAATGGAAAACATTTGGTCTAAATCTTCTAAAGTAAGGTGACCTATTTTTAGTGTCTGCATGATTCTTTCCTGTCCTGTCTAATGTCAGGATACTGAACAGCAAATCTATGCAATTTTGCATGCATCCAAGGTACATGCACTTTCATCATGTTATGATCGGCATCATAACCTGGTGATTCTTGCAAAGGTAGTACACTGTTCACCATATCCTGTTCTACGGAATTTTCTGTGTCCACCTAGGGTGATTATTTTTGCCTTTGTTTTTCTTCCTTGATCTCCCCACTCTTCTGTATAGTGCAATTTGTGTCTGTGAACCAAACTGCATATTTGATAGCAACACTTAATCAGTCCCTACAATCCAAGTGAACAAAATCTATTTTATTTGCTAGTTCAGCATCCCCTTGCATTAGTAATATCTGAACATACTGCTTTTTCTGTGAAAATGTTGCCAATACCATTTCATTAACTGGATCATCTTTGCTTGTATAAATTTTGAAGCATTATACTTTATTTTTTTGTGAAATAGCACAGAAAGTGTGGGTTGCTTTCCCACATAGTCATGCCTTCATCGGAATGTTTGTCAACTCACTGGTCTACTTTTTTTGCCTTGTCAAAACATAGCTGCATTTGCAGTCAAGTTGCTTTCTTTGCATCGTCAATCATGCCCTGTAATACAACCATTTCCTGTTCATCTTGTTCTCTCACCTATGGAGTTGGGACTGTCCCAGATTCACCTAATTCTTTATGTTTTATGTTAATCCCAGTGTACAGTCGGGGTTCAGGATGATTCAGGAATATTTGTTCCATAAACTGGTCATCCTCCTGTATAACAGGTGGTGGAGCAGATGGATAAATCTATATTTTCTTCTTTATCTTTGTGAGCAAAACATTTATCTACTGACTGCCATTTCATTCTCTCTAAATGCCACATTGCATCTCTTGTTCTGTTTCTCGCTCTCATATTTCATCAATTTCCCATAATTATGTTTCGGCTCCATCCATTTTCTACCTCTCGCATAGCCTCTCCATGCATGATATGTAATCCCCTTTAACAACCACACCTTATTGCCTTTCTTCTCATTTACTCTCAGACATTCTTCTAAATAATCCAACCTGCCTTTCTCAAATGTGTCTATTTTAGGCCATTGCCTGAACGAGTCATCACAAGTAAGATGGTGCCATTTTTCTAAAGCATTGCCATATGGTAGCTCTTTTTCTTTACCACTAACCAAGCCGGAGTCCCAGGCTCCGGTGTTGGCTGAGTCTCATCTAGACTCCTAGATTTGCTACATTTTGATCCACAATAAAATAATTTATTCAACATTTTAAAAAAACGGTTGTTAAATAAAAATTGTCAATTGACCATTTACAGAGACCCTATCTCTTTTAAACCAAAATAAGGCCTTTTTTTGTCTAATGGTCCTACCTTAGATCGCACACAGAATCCCAGTTGGTCTTACTTGGTCCATGATGATTGTAAATGACTGTTAGAAAATTCACCTCTGTTTTTTTGCATAAAGGTGATAAGTTCACAAATCTCTGGGGTGTTCCTGGGAGTCTTTCGTCAGGAGGTGTTGGAACAAAGTCCTATACTTGCAGTGCACTTCCTGAGACAGCTGGACTCACTCTGGCCCCAGGACCGCAGAGTGGCTATCAGTCTGTAACCTGTATCATTCTAATCTGAGGTGTCACTGCACCAAATTGTCAAAGCCAAATTTATCTGGAAGGAAAATAACAGTCAATACACAGTCATCGCGATAAAAGCGAAGCAAAGGTTTATTTGCTTTAGCCCAAGCGGAAGACACATACACAGTGACACACTGCTGCATACTTCAGGCTTATCAAGTTGGGTGGAAACTTTTATAGGTTTCAACACTCATTGGTTTACATTAGAAGCACTCTTTCATAATCTACGAGCCGCTGCAAGATCTATATGTGACAGAAAAATAATTATATTTTAAAGAAAAACAAACTATCAGTAGAGTAATTTATCACAGTGACATCTCAAGGGGGCCTGTGTTTGCCCCTCATCTCAATTTCAAGCTCCATGTTTGAGGTAAATTTCATTTTGTATGTAACATCCTAGCCTCCTGAAAAGTCACATCCTAGTTACATATTGTAAAAAGCTATAATTTCCGAACACATGTCACTTTTATCTTAAATAAAAACACTATTTTACAGTCAAATGTTCTGTGAGAAATTCCATTTGTGAAATAACCAAGTATTTCTCTCAGCTTCAAAGGTTTCATGATTTGCAATTGCACAAAGCTGAGATAAGGTTGTTCCTGCACCGTAACTGCTCTGATAATTAGCAAACAAGAGACAAAGACCCCACATTTTATCTCAGGTAATGACTTTAGAAATGTTAGCATGTTGCAGAAAGCATTCTTGGAACAAGATTCTTAATGCAGTTGCTGAATGCTTGGACAATGGTTCAAGTTTTTATGTTTAATTTTATTTTGCTTTTACATGCTCCCTTGCAGATACCATAGGTTTACCTCACAAGAATGTGAGGACAATGTGTATTTAGTGAGAGTTTAAGGCTTGCAAGGGCTTCTGTGTAAGAAGACCTAGTAGGAACCACACTACTCATTCCACCCTGGTTTCCAGCTGGTGTGAAGTTTTCAAAAATATGAAGGTTTTCTGGGTTTCTCCAGGTGTCGGCTAAGCTAGGGCCCAAAATCCACAACTACCCACATTGTAGAAAATGTGGGTCCTATTTTAGTGAGAAAATGTGAGGGGTCTATGTTGAACCTTGCGGGATCACCACAAATGACGCCTGAATTCAGAATTGTGTCTACTTTTCAGAAATCTATAGATTTCAGGGATTACCCATATATTTGACACCTGTTTCCGACACATACTTAAAGTAGGTAATATGCACAAAAAATAGGATGAATGGGCTACCTCTTTGAAAATGCCAAAATGTGATAAAATGCTCTCTTGATTCAGCTCTGCATGTTTCTGAAAGCTGGGAAGATGGTAACTTTAGCAGAGCAAATCTTTTTTTGATGTCATTTTTAGCTGAAAAACATACTTTTTGTTAAACCTTTTTTCCAATTTGTCTTAAAAAACAATATATAGCAGTATTTTGGCTCCCCTCCAGGGGAATCCACAAATCCTTGGTACCACTGAAATCCCCAGGCTATTCACAAATTTGGCATGTATACCTTCTGTGGAAAAAAGTAATAGAGGCCTCAGTGTGAACTACCCAAATAGGGGCTCAGCATTCTTGGGGAAAATACCAGCGGTAGAACAGTTAAGGTCGAGAATCTCATGCCAAGCAAATAAATTTTCTGTCAGAAAACTGGCAGTGCCAGTTAGGGCCATTCATGGCTACTGTCACCAGCATCATCAAAGACATACACCATTCATTTACCCCTGACAACGTCAAGCACAAGCATTCAACATATCTACTTTGGTGCTCCCAAAACAAGTTATACATCCAAACCACCTGTAAAATCACCAGCAGCCCACCTTTGGAGACAGTCAAATCAACACACTCTCAATCTAGCTCGTTTACCAGATGTCTTTCTTAAAAATCGCTATTTCCGAATCGCAAAGGGCCGTGATGATACATCTGGCCCTTTGTGATTTCATCCTGCTTGCAGTTTAAGGTAGAAACTGCTATAGAACCGATGGAAATCCTTGAAAGCTATACACTTCTAAAATGTTGGCGGGATTCTGACTTCAGCAAGGGGTAGTTTGTGTATGTAAGGAAATGCCTCTTTTTTTATTTTTGGACTGATGCTTCTGGTTTTTTAACTCTGAGAGTGCACGGAGGCCTGCTAACCAAACCTAAGTGCTAGTCTTCTGACTTTTTTTTCAAAGTATATGTAAATTGGCTATATTCTATTAACAAGTACTGACTTACTTATAGGTCCCTAGAATATGGTACTCAGGGCATGTAAGGCAGAGTGTCTATCCAGGTCTACAGCAATGAAATCTGAAATATCTTTATTGCTCGATTAATTAAAATCATTGCAATATAAAATATAGTAAAACATGGTAAAATATCAATTTAAAATGATCAATTGCAAGAGTTAAAGGTTAAGTTCTTAAAAATGCTTGAAAACAATGAGGACTCGTATTTTAATGGAGGCTGCTTAAGGTCATTGGAAGCCCTGCCTAATCAGACTCATTACTGTCATTGATAAAGCTGCCTATTCAGACTCAGGAGGAGAGCTAGCCTCTATGATCATGGGCAGGTTTTAAACAGAAATCAAGAAAAAATTGCAAAACATGTGAACTAATATTTACTAGTTGACGGCCAGTGCACTCTACTTTTACAAATGTATTGCAGGCATTAATAAGACTGCCTGTTCTGAGCCAGAGTGGAAACATTCATGAGCAGTATGTTCATAGATCATAAATGAGGTTTTAAACTAAGTCCTTAAGGTAGTTCTTAAAACGTATAAGCTGTTATTTGCGATATGTCATCCGGGGTGCTGCATGTATCAACAGTTATTCCATGGTCAGTTTCTCATGAATCAGTTGTAAAAACGTTACCCCCCTGCAGCAGAATCGAATTGACTCGCCCTTGAGCCAAGCTATTACTGCCGTTCTGCAGGAGCAGATGTTATGGGTTAGAAAGTCATGTTTTAGCAGCTTCCTTCCTTCTGGGCGTAGAGGTGGGCAGGCACAAAAGGTGTGCAACAATGACTCCTGATTATAGCCACATAGGTGGCAGTTTTGGTCAGAATACTGGTCTTTCCAGGATGGGCGAGCATCTTTGGTATCGAAGAATCCGATACGATAAAACAAGAATTGATGTTTTGTTTGAATGGAGAAGTATTCAGTTAAGTAACCTTGGGGGGACAGAGTCGAATAAGACCCCAAAACTGACCAGGCATGCTGTACTTTGGCTGAAGAGGCCTTGTCTGTGATGAGTGAATGAGAGCGGACAGAGATGTTAACTAACCTATTGAATTCCGACGTACCCATGTCACATTTCCATTGATTCTTCCTTACCCAGGCTAACAATGACTTGGTTTAGGTAGCTTCCCCAAGATCCTTTTCTATTACTGATTTGTTGTGTCTGCACTTCTTGCCAGCAGGAGTTAAGTATGAAGGTATTCTTTGCAAGCCATGGCCTTAATGATGCTTTGAGAAAGGCTCCCTGTTGCTGAAAAATCTGTTTTTTAAGCCCATCTCCAATCTGACCTGGGCTGGGGAGGTGCTTTTCAGAATGTTAAAAACTGCCTTGTATGCTTTAACTTGTCTTGTATTTATTGAGGGAATCTCGCGGCCCTGCAAGACTTTGGTCCCATAAAAAATGGCTGAAAGCAACTGGGCTGACATGATTTTTAGGAGATGAGACCAATCTGGACAATCCAGCTTCCTCTTAAGCAACTTAAAACTATATGTTAGTTAGTGGGCCTTTGCCTGGATCAACAGCAGGTGGCGTTTCCATTTCAGACGTGGTTCGAGAAGGACTCCTAAATATTTATATGACTGTACCACCTCCACTTTTTTCATCCTAGAAACCAAATAAATGATTTATGATTCGTCCAAAGGAGCCTCATCAGTTTTGTTTTGGTCAGGTTTATTTCTAGAACTTACTGGTCCATAAAAGTTTTAAGCACTGATAGACTCTGATACAGGCCTCGTGGGGTGTGACTCAATAATAAGATTCTGCATATTGTAGGCACCTGACTTTCTCTGGACCTAAAGCCGAGGGAAGGCTATTTACTAGTGCCAACACACCAACAAGGTCTGCCAGATCTAAATTTAAAAAATTGGGGCCAGAACACAGCCTTGCTTTAGGCCACACTTTGTGGGTATTCTTTTTGTTAGTCTGGTGCCATCTCCGATTTTTACCGACAGGTGTCTGTGTAAATGTCTATAATGGCCCTTAGCAGGTTCTACGAGATGCCCCATTTGGCCAGGTTGGACCAAAGCCTTTCCTTGGGGACCTGGTCGAAAGCAGACTTGAGATCAACAAAACATGTATAAAGCCTCAACTTCCTGTGACTGGCCTTTTTCATGAGAAGGGAGAGAGCAATTAGATTTGTTGACTTTCCCATGCCTGCACAGAAGCCCGTTTGAAATCTCAGGATTAGCTTATTTTTATCTGCCCAGGGTTGAAGATGTTGTAACAGTCAGGACCCATATAGCTTAGCTTCCACATTGATGAAAGCTATTAGCCTGTAGTTTGAAGGCAGGGATGGATTTCCATTTTTAAAGATAGAATGTTTGACGGTGCCTCTCCACGATTCTGGGATCCGTTTGGCATGAGCAATGGTGTTAAAAAGTGTCAAGAAGTACTGCGACCATTAGGTCCAGCAGCCCCTTTGGACTTCATCTTCCTAATCAGACCGGCTAGTTGTTCTGGCTCCCAAACTTGATCATGATTTTCTTCCTTGGGGATGGTCAAAAGCATCCCCTCTGCTTGCTGACTTGACGGCTGATTATTTCTCAGGGGCAGCTGGACCTCCATCAATTTGAGTAGAGGCTTGGCTGGTGTTTCTCCTCCATCTGTTGGCCCATATAGACTGCAGATGTGACTCTCCCAAGAGGCTGGATCAATCCGAAGCTGTGGTGTCTGTTTTTACCCAGTGCCAGTTCATTCACTAGCCCCCAGAAGAGCTTGCTGTTTGGTGTTTTGCTTGCCCAAAGTAATTTGGTCTATGAATATTCTTGAAAGCTTTTCTTTGCAGACCACCAATCAGAGCAATACATGGCCCTAAAGGTAAGTTTATCTCCACCCTCTCCCGACAGATCACTTTTACCAGTTTCCTGGCCTGCTATGCAATTTGTGATTTCTGTGTGCCTAAGGCTTTATTAAACCATGGCTGTCTGACTCGATCTCTCTCTGAGTCGGAAGCCAACTACTGAAAAGTTGAATTGGAGGTGGCTGGAAATTTTGAAAGCAGACCGCAACTTAGCTCATCCCAGTCTTTGCTCCAGTTCCCTTTGAAAGTGGGCTTCTTTTGTTGCATGACTGCTAGGTTTGTCCTCTCTTCAAGGGACCCTGCCCTTTAATACATCTCATCCATCACAGCCGCTATCCCTTCATGATGCCATTTTAGTCTCTTAAGATTGAACATAGCTGGGGGTGTAATTAAGTTGCTCAAGGTTTGCAGCTTCTCAGGTTTGTATGCCAATTCCAATATTTGTGGGAAATGATCTCTCTCGGGTCTACATTTAATTAGAAAATTCCGCACCAGGGGCGCTGTGGAGTTGTTTATCATGGTGTACTTGATAGTTGAGCTTGTTTTTCCTCTTACAAAGGTTATGGATGCTGGAGAATCCTTCTCACTGTTTCTGTTTAACAACGTTAGGCCTAAAAGTTCCAGGTGTTTCCTGTGAGTACTTGCAGTTAGGTTCTTCATGGTTCCTCTTTTTGTGGTGAGCAGGTTAAGATTGAAATCGCCACTGATGATGAATATGGACTTGTTGTATTGTCTTTGTAAGACCTTAATTATTTGCCAAGCATTTCCACTTTTCCCCCTTTTGAGCTTTTTTTGGGTGAGTGCACACGTTTATGAGGATTAAATCTAGTTGATTACTATGCGGCCTACCAAATGTGTCCTTGGTTGTCTACATTCAGTTTGACTCTGTGTCAATTGAGAATTTATGTCCTGTGAGTGTCATGGAGGTTGCCAGGCCTCCTTTTGAATGACCATATTTACTGGAGCTCTTTGCTGGGTTGTTGAGGCAATGCACCTAGACACCGCAATCGGCTCTGAACTCCAGGTTTTCAGAAGTAGCATGATATCATACTCCTGGAGAAAGGACTGCACTTCTGGGTCCTGTAATATTGATTCAATGCCGTGGACGTTCCCTGATCAGATGCTGACATATGGTCTGACTAAACCCTGGCCCCAGGACTTTTGTCTGTTGTCAGGGACGTTTTTGTGATGTGGGGCTGGAGCTCTTTGGAAGTTCAAAGAATGTGGCCTATGCCTGTTCCACCAGCATGCTTCACGACCATTAGATTTTCTGTAGCGGATTAGATTGTATCTGGTCCAGTTGCCTCTCTTAATACTGATTTGTTGCAGTACATAGGGGCCCACAGCAGGCCTGGGTAGCGAGGATAATCTACTTGTCACAGTTCAATACCCCATGAATAAAAAGTGACAGAAAATGAAACTAGTTGATGTACTAGGCCTACCGTGGTCCATGTGGTGATTGTGGCCTCTTTGTCGCTCCTTAGTGGTTGGGGTTTAAATTCGACTGAAAGTAGGTATGCCAATGAGACCTGGGATAGGTCTCTTGTTTCCCCCATCAATTTTAAGATGTTTCCTCTATTGAGGATGTCAAAAGCACTGGTTGTGCTACTCTGTGTGTGACAATGTACATATGGCTCCCAGCCTCCTACCACAGACTGACAGGGAGGTGTTTACACTCCCAGTTTAACTTTGCCATTTAAACCAATGGCAAAGCCATCCCGTCCCTTAACAATATATGCAGTTCTACGAAGGCATTTTGAGCCCTAAGTCAGGGAGCTGTATATTATTAAGCAAGACATATACTTTTCATGTGTCTTAGAAGCAACATTTCCCTGACATTTTACTGTGGAAAAGAGAGTAGCCCCATTGGTTAGTACAAGATTACCAGCTGGCACCCCAGCCTGGCTATCTTCTGAATGGGACTACCTAACTTGGTACTATGAGGTATCAAATGAATTGTAGCATTAAACCTGATCTGATGCCCACGTCAAATTTAATGTCACTATTATTGTAATGCAACCTTTGGAAAGTTACTACTCTGTGACCCAGCTGGTCCAGAAGTCTCACACAGGCACTGGCCAACATACTGCTTTCTGCTGATCTGGGGAGTAGTAAAAGTGACTCCTAGGCTTAGGAACAATAGCAGCCCACAAAAGCACAAGGTGTTATCTTCCATCAACAGGAAGCCACTTAGGGTGTTAGTCAAAAAGGCAAGCTTCAAAGGGGAAGCCTCCTTTGGTGGGAAAATGGTGATAATATTCCCAAGAGGCTGCACTTTGTTCAGGTGGACAGGCTGGAGACAGAGCCAGAGAGGGCAGGCCAGCACCAAAAACATTATTTTCTGTGGGCTTGTTGCCCCAGGTAACCCCACTTTTTGGGTTTTCTTCCAACCTCTTCACAGTTGAGGGAAGGCTCAGATGTCTCTGAGAGAGGCTAGATTTGTGCGCCCTGGAATTGCCAAATTCCACATGTTGCTGGAAATTCATTACCTAGATGGATGAGACCTGGTACCCCATTGACTAAGTAGAGCAAGGACAGAAGGTCTGCCCTGCTGCCCTTTGACCACCACAAAGAGAGGCTGCACCATCTGCTGGACTGCACCTGCTGCACCTTTGGATAGCAAAGTTGGGGCTGTGGCTTCTGTAATGGGGAAAGGTCACAGCCCCAGAACAATGCAGTGACTCCAAGGATCTGTTGGCTGACGCCCTGGAACCAGCTTCATGGACAAAAGAGCTGAAGAAGCCCAAACAAGTAAGTTGTTTACTGGTAAGAAAACATCTGCAGATACAAGCCACTAAGCACCCCAAGCGACCGATCCTGAAAGGCTAAAAGTTGCTCCCGAGTCAGTCAGACCCAGCAGTGCCATGAGAATCCTGATTGGTCAGATCAGGAGGAAGTTTCAACCCAGTCAGTTGGACTTGGCAGTGCTATCAGAATCCAGATTGGTCACCTAACCAGCCTCCACCAAAGGCTTTTACTCCAAACTCTGTGTGCAGAGGCCAGCATCTCAGCAGAAGTTGTCCTTATGTTGTCATGAAGACTTCATGGGATCCCGACCTCTGAGACCAAGGTCACCCCACATCACCTATGGAAAAAAGAATCACCACGAATGCTCCTCCGTTGACCACACATCAACCGGAGCATCCTTGAACATTTTTTCATCCTGCAACACCAGCATCAGGACCACTCCATTATAGTCTAAGTAGGTCATGTTCTAAAGTTTGGAACTGGACTGGGAAACTCTCTGGTGGCCAAGTAACTGTCCCAATCTACTCCATTGGCCCACAACCTTCATCCTGTTGTATTTGGTCTCCCAAACTGAGCCAGAGTAGCCAACCTAACTTTTACAAACTTTTGAAAAGTTTCCAATCTTTTTATACCAATTAAAAAGTCTATTGTTAGATTAAAAAGTGGTAATAATATCACTAAAACCTTTGTGTTTGAGGGACCTTCCAATGGATTTTGCTCATCAAGGTCTCCAAATATTCATAAACATATACTCTAATTTTATAAGTTGGAGTCATGGTTCTTTCGTATTTTGTGACTTTTTTATTCTGTTGTTTGGTATGGTTAAGTTCCTTTGTGCAAGCCTTGCTGCTTGAGTGCCAAAGCTACCCAGGGTTGAGCTTAATGTTGTTCAAACAAGCCTCACTGGACCCAAGACAGATTTTGAGAATGTATCCAATGGTAGGGCTACTCCGTTAAAAATATTAAGGATTTCCTGTCTACCATATTACAGTCCCAATTTGAGAAAGTCATCCTTTTAGGCCTGTTCACCCCAGTTTTTTTTTACTGTTACTGGTGGTAACTGACTCCCAGGGCCAGTGCTCTGATTAAAAAGGTATGTGGCAATTAGGTAAAATCACAACTATAAGTTCCAAGTATATAATAAGGCATGGGTATTCAAACCATGTATATGTCCTAGTCCCTGTAATATAATAGGGCAGGGAGGGTTAGAGGCTCAGTAGATTTCCTGCTCTAGAATGTGCACTGCTGTGTTGCCTGCTGTCACTTTTAAAGGGAGCCCTGCTTTGTAGATTGTCTTTAGAAGTAAAATATATGCAAATAAGACTTTGGAATAAAATGTACCTCCAAAGTGATCATCTACTTTATTTGTACATATAAGTCATCCCCCAGGTCTCCCCAAGTTCCCCAGGGGTGGGGTGCCATGTAACTATAAGCAAGAACATTATAAAATATGTTTTTATATTTCCTGGTGAGGGAAAAACTGCCCATTTAATTTTTCCCACTGTGGGCCTCAGTTCCATAGGCTAACATTGTTTTTATTTAAGCATAAATATTGGTAGGAAGGAGCTGGAAATGTTATTCAAGGACTCAAATGATTGGTAATGATGCATCCAACAATTTGCTACTGTTCAAGTTATCATAACAATTACAGAAATTCAGTTATAATACTTTGTTTACTGTGAGCCAAAATTCAGCCTTCTAGAAGCCTCTACTGTTTGGTCAACCTTAACAGGATTAACCAGGCTGCTTTGATAAGGTGATAAGTGGCGTGCATAGAGCAGAGGTTATCTGGTGGGGACAGCTCTGCAGCTGCAGAGCATAGCCCAGAAAGGTGGCAGGGAAAATCAAACTGGGCTTCAAAGAGAATAGGACAGAAAGTAATGCCAGCATAGGAATATAATTTACTGATGGTCTGGAGTGGAAGAGTTAATGGAAATGAGTCACACTGCTAGGTTGGTTTAGCCAGGTCTTACTCTGCTGGAGAGAAAATCATCATCTTGGATTTTTAAAGTCCAGTGCTTTGTGGTACAAGAGTATGTCACACATTGGAGAAAGCTGTCATGCTTTTGGGTGGCACTTTGCATTTCATTGGACAGAGGTGCTCCCCTGGTTGCCCCCTCAGGCCATGGAATAAATATGTGAGTGCTGCATAGCAACTCAGATCTGCTGCCTAAAACTACAAGGAGAAGAAGGACTGCATTGCTTAAACCCTGGTCATCACCCGAAGGACTGCTCTCTGAAGGACTGCTCCTGCTGGAACCTGGAAACTATAGCTCTGAGGACTTTGCCTGGCTTTCAAAATGATTAAGGAGTGGACTCCCTAAAAGCAACAGGTTAACAGAGCTTCCCTGCTCCATCTTCGCAAGAAGTCCCCAGCCTGAAGTTTGTCCAGTGGCCTATTAATGATGTGGCTAGGTGAATTGTGAGAATTGTGGTCCCATACTACCAAGGGCCATCTCAGAGCTTCTAGACCCTTGAATTTGTGTGTGGATACTTCAAACCCTTGAAAGGAACTTCAGAAGGTTAGAGCAAGTTTTGGAAAAAGCTGTATAAGGTGACCTACCCACTTGAGTCAAGCTTCTGCTGCCGAACTGCAATTCAGTCTGAATTTCGGGTTTGTCACGCTGAAGTCTGCAGCTTTTCACCATCAACAAGACTTGCAGGATTTGACTGAGGCCCTGCAGAAAATCAAGCTGACGATGTTGCATAGGATCCCGACCTGAAAAAATGCCTCATCTGACACCAAGAGAAAAAGCTCCAAAAAAATTATAGGGTAAAACTTTGACTAAGGCCTCCCGCTCAATGTATCTGAGCAGGGCTCCATCATGGTCGGCCTCATATTGTGACTTGGTCTCGGTCTAGTACAACCAGATGTCCCCGGTTGGCTCTATTGGCTTTTAAGCACTGCAAAGCTGTCAGAGTCACCAGATCCTCGGGGTCTGCGCACGTTCCCAACATGTCCACCACTGAACAGCTCCAAGGCTCTGATAGATAAATCACAAAGGCTAAGAGAGTTCAAGAGGGGATTAGGAAGGGAACAGCTGGGAAGGAGACCGGTAGTAAGAAAAAAGGTTAAAACACACAATATAAAAAATTACATCTAATGAAATCAATACTAGACTATGACTCCAAGCATTGTCATTCTGAAAACACGAACAACCTAAGAATTAGGCTTAAAATGACTAAGTTTCAAGATGGCTGAATACCTGTAAGGGAATCAAGATGGATTAAATTACACTTTCAAATTCAAGTATTTTCCTTTACATGAGAATCATGAAAACATTCTGAACAAGTTCTAAACCAGTCATATGAATCCTTTTTTGAGAATGCATATTAGGACCATACAATATTGCATCTAAAAACTCTGGCCGTTTGTGTTCTCTTGAAATGTTTCAACACGAATTGCGCACATTGCAGATTTTTATATATAGTAAACACCATGGAAGGATTGTGCACTATGAATAACACAATATGGATTCAAGAAATAAATCACACAACTTGTCAACTCGAATACTACCAAATGAATGTCTTAGAATGGTGACATACAATGAACAACATCAATTAAGCTTGAGGAGAGAATCGTGTGTCTTGCCGATTCGAGTGCCACCATGTAAAATTTCAAGAAATGGCAGCGCGCAATGAATAACAAGGTTAAATCATCATTAAACGAACTGCGCGTCTTGCCGATTCATAAGCCACCATGTAAATGTCAAGAAATGGTAGCGCGCAATGAATAACAAGGTCAAATCACCATGAAACAAATCGCGCGTCTTGCTGATTCGTAAGCCACCATGTAAATGTCAAGAAATGGTAGCGCGCAATGAATAACAAGGTTAAATCAACATGAAACGAATCGCGCGTCTTGCCGATTCGTAAGCCACCATGTAAATGTCAGGAAATGGTAGCACGCAATGAATAACAAGGTTAAATCACCATGAAACGAATCGCACGTCTTGCCGATTCGTAAGCCACCATGTAAATGTCAAGAAATGGTAGCGCCCAATGAATAACAAGGTTAAATCACCATTAAACGAATCGCGCGTCTTGCCGATTCGCAAGCCACCATGTAAATGCCACAAACACTCAAGCGCACATTTCACACGCGCAAAGTAATCTGTGAATCATAAAAGAATTAGGCCCAAGAATATGAGAGTCCTCGATAATGGCGTCGGGGGGCCAGCCCAACCACCGTCTTACTGCCCAGAACAAGGATCCCCAATGAAGAATGAAGGGCAGAGGCCTAGAAGATCAATTAGGCCACCGGGACAGGAGCTCAGGAAGTTGCTGCTGCTCTGCACCGGGACCTCTGAATAGTGAGCACGTGAAGCTGGGCTGGCTCCCTTTTATAGACTCCTGGCCCAGCCCACAACCACACCCAGGCATGTTGCAGGGAAAGCTTCTAGAAGGCCCTGAAAAGTGACCACACCCTGACACACTCTGAAAGCCTGCAGCAATACCTTGCAAATGAACAGTATTTGTAAGCACATTAAAAATAAGTCTTCAGGATTTAACTCTGCAATGCAAAAGATTAAATAACAACATATCAGCAAATGCATAAATTACGTTGTTTTGAGAGTGCTGGGTTTTTGCATTCTAGTCGCCCATAGAGCGCGCACTGCCCTGGTGTTGTCAAAAGCACATTTTCTGATTTAATCTTTAAACATTCATATCTCTGGTTCCCTATATTTCATTTTTGTTGTTTTGATGTCACTTTAAAGATATAAATAGTTCCTATTTTTATAAATTGGTTTAGGATTTTTATGTGTGTTGTGTCTTTCCTATTTACTGTATTGGTGTATTTAAATGTGTTACATACCTGTCTCTTGAGTTAACCCTGCCTGCTCGCTGCCAGCTACCAAGGTGTGAGCCCGGGGCTAATGTATTGAAACTTTGACTGGACCTTATGGTGGGGTGGGGGCCTTATTGCTACTGGTAGGTGCATACGTATCCCTATTAATGACCCATCTTCCAACACCCATTATATCCTATGGGAAACGTAATATGTTCGACAGGATATCTGTGAAGTTTGTGATGGAGCAACTCATCCACCAAACTCTAAATCAGGCCATTAGTCAACATACTAACGTGAGACACAGAACACAGAGGACTGTAACCAACACAACCCACTGATCATTATGTGAGCAAGGGGCATGTTAGGCAATGATCGGTTTTGTTAGACTCACAGGAGTACTTGTTATTAGTGGGTTCCAAATCTTCTTTCATCATGAATAGACATACTCAAAAAAACACCAGATGGGGCCTAGTCAAATACTGCATTTTGGAGCATGTTTAGTGTTGTTACAATAGCACCACGAACATGCTACAAAATGTTATTTACAAATCTATGTGCAAAGGTTCTACCTCTCCTATCTTTTGCTGTGCTGAAATCTCTCCCATGACACACTTCTCTGCAATCTTCATATTTGTAAGTATATATTTTAGTAGAAAATGTGGTAGTCACAGGAAGGAGTGGCAAGAGAATGGGGAATATGTGCTATTAAAAGGGAGGGTGTAAGAGAGGAGAAGGGAGGGGTTTATCGAGGAAAATATACTCACAAACAAAAGAGTAATTCTAATCCTATTCACAAACTGATCTACTATAATTACTCCTGCCACAAAGGATGCAAAACAGTAGGAAATGTTCAGCACCACACATAGCCACTCACAGATAAAGCCACACAGTCACATAGTAAGTAATGAAGGTAGGGACAGTTACCCTATTTTTTAAAGTCAAACAAGGTTATTACCATATATTAAAATAACATATTAAATGTGTTATTGTTATATTATATTTATTTATACCTTTACCTATTCTTAGTAATTTAATTTAGTACATTATAACCTAAATTATTTCAACTTAATTCAACATTATTTCCTATGGGGTTTTAGGTTAAGTCCTACCACCATTTTATTTCTATGGGAGGGTATAGAATTTTCAGTGGCTGGCCATGTGTAGTACTGTACTTAGTACTGATCTTTTTTGGCCGTAATAACTTTACATTTGACACCTTCCTATTTTTCAGGGGATGGGAGAAATGTAGGCCTACAAGTTATGGTTGTTTTAAACTCAAATTGTTGGAAAAGTCCAAAGTAGTAAAGTTATTCACAAGTGTAATAATAAACTTACACATATAAAGTATTCACAAGTGTAAGTTACCTTTGCAAGCAGTCTTCCATAAATATACTTTCATGACTTTATTACAACCAAAATGATAAGCTAGTGCATAAAATGTTTTTAACAATTATTATAAAGAGAAATAAGATATCAGCAATGATATTGATTAATAAACAGAATATTAGAAGAACTTACAACATTATAACATTAACTTTCAATTTCACTGCATTGTTTGTCCAAACCTTCCCTCCTTGCCTCTAACCAAGCTAATCTTAGCATCAAAACAAATCTGTGCAAGTCTTGTTGGCGTTGCCTTTCACCCACAGACCGTAGAAGTGTGAGAAAATGGTTTATTAGCTGCAGGGGATTCAGGTCCACAACAAGTAATAAAGGCACTATCTTGTTAGGTCCGGTAAAAAGTTTCAGTAATTTAAACCTGGCTCAACACTTGGTAGATATGCATGGAGCAGACAGTCTATACTTAGAGAAAATGTATAAAGCATTGAGCAATACCAAAACAGTCAAAAAATCTAAAACAAAACACAAAAAGCCCACTCGAATTTAAAACCAAATGAAAAATGATGTAATGTGCAAATTGACACCGAAATGACAACAACTCAAAAAGAGGAACCGAAGTAATGAATTTTAAAATATTTAAGTGAAAATGTTGTGAAAAATGCAAAGCTCCAATGGTAGTCAATTGTCATGGAGAAACAGGACCTAGGTGTGCTTTGAATGTGACCATGATGGAGCACAGATTCGATACACAAACCAAGTTTTACCCAGACTAAGGTTGTCCCTTGGGACTTAGGGCATGATCTATACTTTGTTAGAGAGGGTATCCCATCGCAATGGCAACAAAGTATCCTCTCCACTAAACTGAAGGTCCACCTACCTCATTTAGACCGTCAGTAGGTCAATGGTGGAGATTACTCATTTTCTGTCTCCAACCTAGACCTCAGATGACCCAGCAGGGTAGGGGCTGTCTGAGGTTTGGCCATTTGAAATGGCTAGTTTTTACTGTCTGAAAAACTGGCAGTAAGGGAGAGTGAAATTGTAAATTGGCCCCTCATGCCATAGGAAAATCTCCCTTGGTGTGGGGATCATTTATAAATCCCACTTTGGTATGTTGGTATTTAAAATTAAAAAAAATTGAAGGTTTGCTGCATGCTGACAAAGCTATCTGTCACAGTTTCAATGCATTGAAAGGAACCAATGTAGGAGATGACTCTGATGGAGTAATTACCACTCTACAAAAAAAACTTTAAATCAGACCCTTAGGGCCTGATTACGACATTGACAGAAGGGATACTCCGTCACAAAAATGACGGATATCCCGCCCACCTTTTTACAAGTTCCATAGGATTTAATGGAGCTTGTAATATGGTGGACGTGATATATTTCACATTTGTGATGGAGTATCCCATCTTCCAAGGTTGTAATAAGGACCTTAGTCTTTTTTATGGAATTCAAAATCCTTCAGCACGGCAAAGCAGCAGGCTGCATCCATGGAGGATTGCATAACTTCGGATAGGCATTGGACAAGATACAGGTGAATCTGTTAATTCTGGTGGAAAAAGCTCAGGGGAACATATATGAATTTCATGTTCAAGGAAGTCCTCTTACCAGTCAGCTGCTTTTGATACCTTTGCCTGGGCAAGATGATTACCTTAGATCTTATTCTCTTTTTCAGAGCTTGAAATCCTTTACTGGGAAAAGGTTGCAGGCTGTGTCTGACGAGGGCTCCACAAGGGCTGATACCTTCTCACTGAGGTCTGCCTGAGATGGATTTGCTGCTGTGGATAAGCTCAGAGCAAAATAAATCAGTTTTTTCAGGCCAGTGAGGTTGTACCTTGCATGGATTGCCTTGAAGGGTTTGTGCCAGTAATCCAGAGGTCTTGAAGTCTAAAATATTTCTAAGAAGAACAGGACTCTGGGTCAAGACTCACTCCAGCAGAGGCTACCACGAGTGAACAGGTCAGAATGAGTTGGTACTAGGCAGCTAGGCACATCGGGATAAAGGCTTCATGATGCTTGTTGTGGCCTGGTTGCCATACAAGAGATATCCTCCCCTTCAGGTATTTTCACAGGTCTCAAACACAAGCAACAGCCCTTCTTTTATTATTACATTGGTCCAGAGTGTTCTAATTAATGTGCTTGTGGGTGCCACATTTATACCTGGCACTAACTTGTGAACGGGTATCTCCTGGCCACTCCCTCATCAACAAAAGGTAACCCTTCCCACTTTTGTAGCAGTTCCTGTATGTCCTACTGCGAACACTCCCACATCACTCACTAAATCCAGGATAGTAAAGTTCTTTTCCACTGATGCAGAGCCCTTACTCATCCAGAGATGTGTCTAGAGGAGCTCCTCCTGTAGGGTCATACAATACCAAATGTGGGTCAGCTTTCCCCTCACTGAATTTAGTACCTGCCTCACAGAAGAAAAGGCCTGTTCAGGTATGATCAGCCATTAGTTTATGACAGGGGAGGGCCCTTAAAAGTAAATTAACTTTCTGGATACAACCAAACTGTCAGAGGAACAGAAATACCTCTCCACAACCATGTCATTGTCCCTGCTCTGGAAGCAGTTGCCCCACCTTATTAGGGCTATTCACCAGCAGAGAGACAGTTGGAGGCTCATGTCTAAAAGTTCCTTTTCCTTAATATTTATCAATAGTCTACTTCTCCATTAAGTTGGGCTCTAATAAATATTACAAATAGTTATTTAATCATTTTCTTGCTGTTCCCTATCCTGAGATTGCAAAGTCAATATTTAATATTTCTTCCCAGTATTTTTCTACAAGTCAGCCAGCCAGTCTTCCAGGATGCTAGTTACTGTAAGAACATGTTATTTTCAAATTTCTATAGGTTGTGCTTTTAAATACTAAACACCTACCTTGTTGGTTACAATGCCTATAAAGGGGTGACTAATTATTATTATTTAAAGAGTTTTTTCCTGTCAAGAAGTTTTAAAACAACATCAGCTGGGCTACAATGGTAGTCCTGGAGTCAAGATTGTCTTGCCCCATTAGTGGATTTCACAGGGGTGCCATAGTCCATTGGTGATATTTAAGTTACTATGCCATGGGTATATTTTAGGACACCATATACAATGGCCTTTTAGGAAAGTTAAATACGCCAAATAGGTATACAGTACTCTGAATTACAATTTTAAATCTTCTTTAAAGTAAAAGTATTATTTTAAGTCACAATTCTGAAATTGCCTCCTTAAAAAGTTAGCATTTTCTTGTCCTACCCATTTGATTCTTCTGCCGTTGATCTGGGTCACATGACTGTGAATGGCTCTGACTTTGAGGTTTGTATATTGCTTCCAATCAGTAACACAAGAGGGGGCTTTGGTATAGATAGGAAGGGCCATCCTCGCAGAATGTCTGGAAGTGGGTGTACCCAGCCCCACTTACATTTAAAATGGTTTTGCCTCCTGCCCACACAAAGGAATTTAATGCCAGGCCTGGTCTGTCTTTTGTCACCCCAACCAGAGAGTTTGGAGCCTTGACAGAGAAAACATTTTGGAATCAAATATGGGGGAAGGGCAGGTAGTAGCTACACACCAAGGCTGGCACTAGGTATAAATAGTTGGGCTTCAGAGCTACTCATCAGAACTCTCCTGGGCCTGTGGAAGTTATAAAAGATGAACTGTCCTACTGTCTACAGTCAGAAGTCTTCCATGCTGCTAGATGGACTGCCCTGTTGTATGAGAAGAAAGATTGGACCATCATTTGAGGATAACTAGAGTTATGCCGAGGGTCAGTTGGCTGGCCACCTGTGTGAGCTATAGGGGTACAAGCTTCAGAGACCTCCCTGCAACTGCCAGCTGACCTGTTGCACTGGACCTGTCTGAGCCCTGCTGCTTGCCTCTGCTGAAGTGAGTCCCTGATCCCCAAGAGGTGCCTTCCTAGGTCCTGAACCCTTGGCTGGCATCAGAGAGTACTCCTCTCTGCTGGAAGATGAGCTCCATTAATTCAAGTGCAGCATGACACAACTCAACACAGCCCCTCACAGCTCCTGATCAGTGGCCTTATCAGATCCAATGAAGCAAGTCACAACCCCTGTAGCTCTACTCCAGAACCGACGTAACACGATGCAACTCAGCTCAGGACTTTGCTTTGCAGCACCTCAGAGCTGCTGATCAGAAGTAATGTCAAACAATGCAAAGCCTGCGTCAAGGACATAAGGTACAACTCTCAGGAGGACTAACCTGGTCCCATTACCTAGCCTGTGCTCCATCGTGGTCAGCCTGAACTTGTGGCTTTTAAGCTTGAATATCTCTGGTTCCACTGATTGGATATTTGTGGTTCTTGTATCATTTTATATTTTTTAAGCATTACTCAATTGTTCTAAATTAGTTTGGGATTTTTTCTGTGTTGTTTTTTTTTTACTTTATGACTGCTTCTGTGCTTCGTAAATACATTACACATTGCCTCTACGCTAAGCCTGATTTATTTTGTGTCACTCTACCAGATGGTTAAGAACAGGTTAATTAAGGTTGATTAAGTGTTTTTTTGTTGTTCATACTGACAAGGATTGTGGTTGTTACCTGAGTAGAGCTTCCATCCCTCTCAACCAATAACCCAGTTTTTTACATAAACTGACTAACTAGCAGTAAAACCATAAGCCTGATATAATCACACATTGAAAGGTAAATCAAGAAGAGCCTAACAGCAGAACTTGAAAAAATGCATCACATTAGCCTTATTAGAAGAAAGTAGTGTAGCACAGTTGTAAATGTATTTCAGTCAGATAAAAGCATGAATGCAAATGATTCATTCATCAATCCCTTGATCATTTCTAAGAGTCTAAATGAAAAATAAAAAAATAAAGGATTGAGCAAACAGAAAGTTAAAAAGTATTAGGAATGCACCACTTTGCACATATATTTAAAAATAATTTTCTACCAAGAGGATTAAGAATAACAATATGTCCATCATATGAGGATAAAGACTTTGAATGATTGGGAGGAGACTACTCATGATGCCTTAGTGAAGATATATTTATTGACCATGCAACAAAGGTACGTGAACAGTTTAAGCAAGAAATAGAAGTATAAGTTCTTGAATTGGGGGAGCAATCAATGAGTTCTTTAGGAAAGTTGAGGAGAACTTGAATGTACATGAAGATGGGATCAAAGTGAACAAATGATATATATGGGGAGCAGAGTCTGGCCACTGATGGAGATGTCCACCTCAAGTGAATCTCCAGTAGGCAACAGGGAGGTGTGAGGCCCTGTGACAGCTACAGCATTGCAAAGCTATGACAAACCTGAAAATTTGATGAGACAGCATCAGGAGGGTCCTGAGGGTGCTTTGGTAGGATAATGACTGCCATATTCACTAGTCTACAGCCATCTGGGTAGTCAAGAGAAAAGGCTGACACAGCACCCAAAGAGCAGTGATGCAGTGGGCCTCAACAATGTAGTGCACTCCCACCGAGCTCTGAGACAGTGCTCCTTAGAAGTCCTAAATCAGCGGCTGTTGTTTTTGATATACAACATAAATGTTGTGATGACACCTCTCTGCAGTGATGCAGCATAAACAGAGCCCCACCAGACTTGTCTTTTGCCCAAAACATTCTTGGGTTTGGTTAGAGAGGACACATACCACATACCACATGTGACATAGTGCATTTTGGCATTAGCGTTACAGAATCCCACCTGCACAGTATATAATAAACCAGTAAGTATTGGGGACAGGGGAAACTGAAGGAAGCCCACAGGACTAAGTATGTGTCATGTGCCTATCCCAGCAAGGGCCGATAGATGGGCGATGCCCTCCTGGCATGTGATGACCATTCTTACAATGCCCATTCCTCACTCCTGGAAACAATAGCAGCCCTATCAACCACCATGTTGGGAGCTCACACTGATTTTCAAGAAATCACCCCTTATTCCTGATAAATGGCCTCCCAATGGAGAAGTAGGAGAGTGGCAATAGATTGGAAAGAGACTAAGGTGTACACAGAACCATCCATCACATGACACTGCTTGCTTGCAGTTGCACAGATTGAGAGAAGGGGAGAAGGATGACCCCCCTACTGGAGATAAATACCCTAGCCCACAACTCCACTCCATGACACTGCAGGAGACACTTAGGTGAAGCTGCCTAGCTTTGCAACTGGTTTTATGCTGACCCACCTATCCTTTGATACCGTCAGATGCAACTTTCCACACATGAGGAGTCACCTGCGGACCTAGCTATTTTTATCTTTATCCGTCACACCACAATAACTGGCGGGGACCCTGGTAACCCCACAAGTGCCATACCCAAAAAACCAAGCTGCCTAGAATCCTAAAAGCCATCCAAAGATGAAGATGACTTCAGACAAAGCGTCACGACAATCAATAATCATGAAAGTTGTTGGTGAGGTAATCAACAACGATGGCACAGGGCACCCCCAAGGGAATCACAAACTAGGGCCAAACTAGGAACAATAGACACTAAAATAACTGCCTTTTCTTCTGAAATAAAGTCTATCCACTTAGAAAGTGGCCTCTTCCATGATAAACTGGATGGTATTGCTAAAAAGGTGGCAACATTTGAAACCAAACTAGAACATGCTAAAACCTGTGACATTCGATACTTGCCATCTCTGACAGAAGATCATTCACTTGGAAGACTGATGCCAAAGAGAAAATGTAAATTCCTACGGTGTCCCTGAAGCATTAAAAAATGACAATGTCAAAAGCTTCCTCGCATAACTCATCCCCTGTCTCATGGGTCTGTCCTTTGTGCCACCCTTGAAATTCCAATGGACGAAAAGATACAAACTTACTTGCCCACTGACAGAGACAAGGCTAGGCTGCCAATAGTCTGCCACCTTAGTGATGAATAGTCTCCCAAATATTATTCATAGTACATAAACAAGACCCATATCACTTAGAAAGTTACAGGAGTCACATAACCACAGACTTTTGTAGAGAATCCAACATGAAACACAAAGCCTTCTTGTCCCTTCAACCTCATCTGCGGAAGTGGAAAATTAAATATGCATTGCAGAAACCAGCGAGGATGTGGGTAACCAAGGATGGAGAGACTTTCATGAGCCCAATGACTTGCAGCACTTCCTGGATGACCTGGAGGGCTCCGACATGAAAGCCAGTCAGTCATCCTTTTGTGAATCCATCCACCCTTCATAACGAGCCTGACCACATAACATTCAGGGTAGATCACAAGAATTATGTTTTAGAAACAAACCAAATAAGAGGGTGATAACAATTGTCAGTGAAATCACCCAGACGACACCTAGGAACAAGTCCAGATCCCTGTTAAAACCAGCATCAACCCCTGACAGTAATACACGTGACTGACTTCTGCAAAATAACTGAACGCTAGGTCACTTCGAGCAAATGAATATCCAACACAAGGGATTGGACTGTATATTTATCGGATGTCTCTTTGCTCTATTGCCCTCACCTTATTCTCTGCTGTCCCACGACTTTACTCTGTCACCTCACAAACCTACAACTCCACTCCTTCTAGTGTGGTTATAAAACAGTCACCAATGTGTAGTTATGTGCAGGACTTCTTTTCTATAGACATGGCACTTTTTGGTTTGCTAATAACTTTGGAGCCATTGGAAGAATCTTCACAAAACCTTCTAAGAAAAACAAATGATCTTTTGCCCCTTTCTGGAAAGCTTCAGGGTGATCCGTCAAGCAGGGTATATATAGATATAGGACAGGAAAGATTATCAGATGAATGAATTGCACATTTTTCCTCAATTTGCAGATTTTGAAATCGAGGAAACATAAAAAAAGAAAAATATTTCAGAAGAAAATGGGATATTGGGATGCAAGTAACATTGACTCTGCTTTATTTAAGAGTACATTTAGAGTACCTTATGCTATAAGATATCATTTTAGAAACGGATGCCAAGTGATCGGACAGCAGCAGATGAGAAAATGTGTGGTTTGTCAAAATATGAACTCAAATGGAAGAAAATAAAAATGGATGGAGAAGGGGCAACCGTAGAAACAGATTTACCATAGCAAAAAAATCAAACGTGTGTAATCTGTCAGACAGAGAAATTTCACCCCTCAAGGAGAGTGTGATCAGAAAATGTCAAGCTTTGTTCTTAGTTGGATGTTGAGTTTAGTGGATTTAAAGGATGATTTGTGCAAAATTCCTTGTAAATTAAAGTTGCTAATATTTTTTTGAAACTAAAAAAAAAACAAATTGTACTTTCAACCATCAAACACAACTGATTCATCATGATCTTTCACATAATGTCTTTAAGGATTTGATAAGGTGATCTCAACAGAGGTTCGAGTAATAGATAAACAGGAGGTTATGAGTCAATTTAATTGAATTTAAGAATAAATCTAAATTTATACCAATAGAGGATTCCAATGGATTAATTCATTTTAGAAATCAGTTACTAACCCAAGTTAGAAACGTGTAAAGAGATAATGAGGAACTTCTCAATATCTCAAGGAAAAATGGCTGGGAAATATTGAAGGTTTTGAAATATTACCCTTCTATCAGAATAAAAAGGCTGATAAAGGATGAAATATAGGGATCCTAAATACTGATGACTAAGCCAGTCTATAAATATCTACGACAATTCAACAAAAATAAAAAGAAGAAGAATTCAAACAAATTAATATACGTGGTGAAAAGGCAACATTGCTATATATGTAGGATGAGTACTGTTTCCTTGATATGAGATGCATTAGAATGGCTGTTTGTGAATAAACCATAAAAGGTGACATTTTGTGCTGTATCTAAAGTACATAAAGTAGAAATACTTCCTTAAGGGAAACCTAGGGTTGGAGTTTGCGACCACATAAAAGGTTTTGGCCCTAAACCAATCCTATTTTAGAAGTCGGTAACGTTTTATCGACTTCTGAACTCGGATTGCAACTGAACCCTGATTCAGTATTTGAAGGGAGCATGTTGTGTAAATGGCATGTTTAAACCACTGAAATGTTACTGATTTCCAAGATGGGATGGTAACTCATTTCCTAAAGGGAATGGGTGGCTTTGGGTCCCCTTCCCATTTGTGAGCTGTGGAAAAAGTTTCAGAGGGAGCAGAAAGTGTTCTAGGACAACACAATCAATTTTCACAGAACCTTTTTTATAATGACTTTTTTTTTTAAAGTGGCATCATTTCTTTTGAGGAAGCTTGGCTACTTACACATTTTTTTCATTAAGAAACAATCCCAGACATGGTTGTATTCTGACACTTGCGAGCCTCCATCCCACTGAGTACCACCAACAGGAGTGAGTGACAAGTTGTGATATACTTTAGGGATACTAATGAGGCAGGGCAGACTGTGAGTCACTTTGATTTATAATGTTATGAACCGGCCTATTTGTACTTACGTCCAGTCACAAAATGCAAGACAGGCCACAAAACATATGGCAGGAAACTGCGACCACAGTCTACAACCCGTGTATTGATGCTTCTATCCCCTGTTGTTGCTGGCATACGTAATATGACTAAAAGTCCTGCAAGCTTTGTAAATCATATTTGTTTGTGGTGGTTAATCGTCCCTAAGATTGGAAAAAACACCACATAGGTTTTGAGAAAATTTGAGGAAATTAACTGGGATCAATCAAGATTGAAGTAATGAGTGGTACTTATTGTACCAGCCAGCTCCCTCCCAATCATAAACACCTGCAACAGCAAGATGGATTTTAATCCCTGAGTTAAGAGAATTTAAGAGCAGATTTAGTCTACAATTCTGTAGAAAAAGTACTTTGCTAAAAGGAAGTTGAATTCCCCTCCCCCACTAATGGGGCATACTTCATAAATGTCTTTCCCCTAACATCTCTGCGAAAATGTCCCTTTTGTGTGGTTATCCCATTTTCTTGGCTGAATTTTATTGCTAGTTATTATGTTATGTCCACTGGGACACTGCTGTCCAGAGTTCAGTGAATACGTGCCAACCCATGAAACATGTGGAAATTGGATAATTTGTGATTTACTTATATAAATCTTCTTTTAAGCCATAGTATGTCGTATAGAAACGGCACCAATGGCATGGAAAATTGAATGTAACCTGCGAAATGCAGCACTTATTGTTCCACCCATTAGTGCGGCGAGGGAAAATGGTGTAAGGCCTACCATTGTAGCCTGACTGCTGTAGTTTAAACCCTCAGTACATTTTAAAATAACCCTTTTTGACACATACAAACTTCCATTTTAAGTATTAATAAGTCACCCTCAAGTAGGTACTATAGTCCACAAGGTAGGTTATATTATAAGTGGGACGTGTAGAAAATTAATGTCACGATGCCAAGGCACAAAAGCCATTTTAAATGTTGAATGCCCAGCTGTCCCATGTAGATACAGATTAAAATACTAATACAATATCGTGGGAATACAACCAGCTAGAAAAAGTTAAATGACTATTTTAAATACTCATTAAAAATACAATTCAATTGTGAACTTGCATTTATATTAAATATTAAGGAAAATGATCTGTATAAAGTTACATTTTCCCTGTTTGATGTTCCTGAAGAATCATTTGTATTGACCATTCAGCAACTACTTGGCCTAAATGAGGTGTGAAATTCCTCAGAGGAGCTACACAATAGGTTACTGAGATAAACAGGTTGACCTGAAAAGGCAGGAATGACTGCACATGTAAGAACGTTGTGCACTTGAAATGAAGTACACAGGGTACCAAGACAATTCTTGGTGTCAACGGTCCAATGCTTTTGCCAGACGTTTGCCTTCTGTTTTATTGTGAGTACAGGACCTGCTTTAACTGGATTTTACTGATAGATGGGGTAGGACACTAGTGATTTCCCTATGACAATTCTACACACGCACACCATCTCTCAGAACCCAGATTTTGTAAAGCCATCTTAAATTTGCTCTGACACATTGCATTCTGGGTCTATTTGCTGTAAGGTAAACATGAGCTATTAAAATTATGTAGGCCAGGACCTGTGAACATTTGCTCTATTGGTAAGAGAAAGACTAGGAGTATCTTAAAGGGTCTCCTGTTCACATGTCAGTGAAATCTACAAAGTTGAAACCTCATCCAGCCTTTTTGAGAACACTTTCTGGACTGTGGAAGAACAGAAAATGACTACAACTGCTGTTTGAGATCTATGTAAAGACCTGACGGGCTGGACCTGCTCCCATTATCCACAACAACAATATGGACACCAAAGATCAGTTGCCAACCTCTACTGTGGGTACAGAGACACAAAAAGGTTAAAGAGGCCATTTTTCTAAAGTGCCAAATTGACAAATAGTACTAGACTTGGCCTGGACCCTGCTTTTGGCCACTGTCCGATATCCTGTGTGTCTCAAAGTGCCTCTGCTGAGGTACTCTGACCTTAAAAGCATACTCGTTGAATAGCCAGGTATTGAGTCCTTTCTTGAATTCCAGAGAAGAGGATGAGGTTCGTAGGTGAAGGGGTGGTCATTCCAGTAAATCACTGTGAGGTAGTAGAAGGAGCATCCACCACTATTGCTCCGGTGCATGAGGGCAGTGTGTACGAGGGAGAGGGAAGTGGAGCCCAGGTGTCTGGAGGGTTGGTGAAAGTTCAAGTTAGTGGTTCATGTATGCTGGTCATTGATTGTGAAGGGGCTTGTATGTGTCGGTCAGCATCTTAAATTGACATCTCTTCTGAAAGGGGAGCTATTGGAGATTCTTGAGGTAGGGGTGGTCTAGGCCCATTTGGGGAGGTCGAGGATGAGTCTGGCAGCTGAATTCTGTATGGTCCGTAGTCTCTTTAGGAGGTGCGTGGTGATTCCTATTTAGAGTGCATTGCCATAGCCTAGCCATCTGGTGACTAGGGCTTGAGTGACAGTTTGTTGATGTTGAAGAGGAGCTATTTTAATATCTTATGGAGCATATGAAGAGTGAGGAAGCAGATGGAAGATACAACCTATATCCCGTTTTTCAAGGTAAGCTTGCTATCCAGAATGATGCCAAGGTTGCAAGCATGGTCTATTAGAGTGGGTGCTTGTCCTAGTCTGTAGGCAGGCCACCAGGAGTTGTTCCATGGGGAGGTATTGTTTCCAAAGATCAGCACTTCTGTTTTGTCTTTGTTGAATTTTAGGCAGTTATTATTCATCCAGCTGGTGGTGCTCGTTATGCACCTATGGAAGTTGGCCTTCATGGTGGAGAAGTCTTCTGATGTGAGAGCATGACCTGTGTGTCGTCTCTGTAGGATATGATGTTCATTCCATGGGTCCTGAGATGTTGACCAAGGGAGTCATTTAGATGTTGAACAGTGTAGGGCTGATGAATGAGCCTTGAAGGTTGCCACAGATAAGGTGGTAGGTGTATTTTCTGGGTTCTTCCAGTGAGGAATGATGCAATCCTTGGATTGCAATGTGATGAAGCCTTTTGATAATTATGTGGTGGAATATGGTGCATTATGCTGCTGTGAGGTTCACTAGGATGAGGGCCACTGTTTCTCCCCAGTTGAAGACAGTTCGGATGCCATCAGTGGCAGCAATCAGGGCAGTTTTGGTGCTGTAGTTGATGCAGAATCTGGATTGGGTGGGGTCCAGAAGATTGTTGATCTCCAGGTGTTTCGTAAGTTGGTGGTTGTTGGCCTTTTCAAGGACTTTGACAGCAAAGAGGAGCAGAGAGATGGGACTGTAGTTCTTGAGTATGCTAGGGTCAGCGGAAGGTTTTTTGAAAAGGGGTTTGACTTCTGTGTATTTTCATGGTTTGGGGAAAGTGGCTGAGGTTGTGGATGAGTTGAAGATGGAGGTGAGCTTGTTGCTGATCATCTTGCTCCCGAAGTTGTAAATGTGGTAGGGACAGGGGTCCGTGTGTGCTCCTCAGTGGATGGAGTTCATGATGGCTGTGGTGTTTTGTGTGGTTAGCTGGTCCCAGGTTTGTTGGATATTGCATTGGGGTTTGCAACTGTGGGAACAAAGAGGCTCATGGTGTTGGCATTGGTGGGTTGGGGTTTGAAGTTTTGTAAATGATGGAGATCTTGTCAGGGAAAAAGTCCTCCAGGGTGTTGCAGAGTTCCTGAGAAGGGGTGATGATGTTTGCCTTTCCATGGCTGTGGGATTTGAGAACTCTCTGATGTTGAAGCATTATTTCCTCTGGTTGAAACTATCTTTCATGCAGTCAGTCAGGGTACTCCTCTTTATCGCTTTCAGTAATTGGTGCTATTTGTTGAGTGACAACTTGAAGGTGGCTGTTATGAGGGCTCCTTGTTGGTGCGGCATGTTCTTTCCATGGCGTACCAGCTAGGCTGTTAGGTGGGTCTGTTGAGTCTAGTGGTCTTGTTGGGGGCGACCCTGTCAGCTCAATCAGTAATACAGACAAATAATCTCTTGACAGCCTGTTTTAGGTTGGTTGTAGTGTCAGGGAGGGCAGTGTTGAGGGCATTGGTCCACTCTGATACTTTTTCCAACTGTGGTGTGAGGTGCTGGGAGGCTTGGTGGAAGTGGTAGGGGATCCTGTTATGGTGAAGTGGACGATGGTGTGGTAAGTCCAATTGAGCTTGGTTACATGGCTGCACTTGACTCTGTCACTGGCTGTGAAGATGGGGTTGAGCATGTGTCCTGAATTGAGTGTGGGGCAAACCCTAGGGACCCTCTGGAGAAGCTCTGAGCACCACCCCTGGGGTGGTGATGGAGAGGGGAGTGGTCGCTCCCCTTTTCTTTGTCCAGTTCCATGCCAGAGCAGGGACTGGGGGTCCCTGAACCGGTGTAGAGTAGATTATACAGGGAGAGCACCATCTGTGTCCTTCAAAGGATTTCTAGAGGCTCTGGGAGGCTGCCCTATTCCCAAAGGGAGAGGGTGTCACACCCCTCTCCTGAAGGAAATCCTTTGTTCTGCCTTCCTGCGCTTGAGTTTCTTAAGCAACAGGAGGACAGAAACCTGTGGTGAGGTGGCAGCAGCTGGGGCTGCCTGGAAAACCTCAGAAGGCTGTAATGGCTATAGTGGGTGTCCTCTAAGGAGCCCCCAGAGGGCATAGAATCATACAACCAATGCTTGCAAAAGCCTTGGGGTATGACTCCAACATGTTTGATACCAAACATGGCCATATTCGGAGTTACTATTGTGAAGCTGGTCATAGGTGGTGACCTCTGTCCAGTGCATGCGTAAACTGACGTCCCTGCACTCACGAAGTCTGAGAAAATGGTCCTGGAGGTTGTGGGGGCATATCTGCTAGTGTAGGAGTGCCCTCACTCAAAGGTACTCTGCACCCTGCTTTCAGGGCTGGAAGGCCTGCAATAGGGGTGACTTATAAGTGACCTGGTGCATTGTAAATGGCAGAGAAAGGGTGCATGCACCTTTTCACTCAAGCTACAATGGCAGTCCTGTAGAAGCCCTTGCATGGGATCCCTATGGGTGGCAAAATAAATTCTGCAGCTCATAGGGGTCCCCTGGAACCCCAATGCTCTGGGTACCTAGGTACCATATACTAGGGACTTATAAGGGGGCATCAGTAGTCCAATTGTGGGTAAAATACTGGATTACTAGTATCCTATAACCATAATTCAAGGAAGAGAGCATAAGTCAAACATACTGACAAACAGGCCAAAATTGTGTTTAACCATGCTAGAAAGATGCTACTTTCCTACAGCTGGCGGCGGTGGAAGGGCCTGTTTCCATTCTCTGCCGGACGACCTCCTCAACTGACAAGGTAGGTTGATCGTCTGACAGGGGAGGGGAGTGGGAGGGTGGGGGGTGTTGTGTGTGCGTGTGTAAGTGGGTGTTGTCTGCATGTGTGAAGGGAAGTGTGTATGCTTGTGTGCATGGGAGTTTAAATGTGTGTTTGAATGCGTGTGTGCATGGGTGTTTGAATGCATGAATGATTGTTGAAGTTCGTGCGTGTTAGAGTGTTTGTGTGAATGCATGTATGGATGCATATGAGTGAATGCGTGTATGTCAGTGTTGGTGAATGAGTGTGTGTGTATGTAGTGGAGAGGGGGGTCCTAGTTTGGAAGTGGGGTGAGGGCAGGGGGGTTCTGTATGAAAGGTGAGTGGAGGGGTGTTGGGATTGCAGGGGGTGGGGGAGTCATCTGCCAGTGAAAGGAAATACATTTTCTGTCACCGGTAGCCTTTCTGCCTGGGTTTTTGTGGCAGTGGTACCACCGCAGAAACCCTTATAGAAAGGTGACTCTTGATACCGCTGGCAGTCTTCATTGGACCGCCGGGTCGGAGATGCCAATCTCCAGCCTGGCTGTCCAACTGCCCTGGCGGGACAGGTGGGGATGTGACAGAGGTCAACCTGCCACACTCATGATGTGGCGGTCTTCACCACCGGCCCATCTTCGGACTGTCAGGGTCATAATGAGGGCCATAGTGTTTGAGTTAGATGGTGAGCAGGGCAATGAATTTGGGAATTGTGTCGCAGAAATTAGGGTGTGGTCCTGGAGGTCTGTATGCGAGGGTGCCTCGAATGGTGTTTTGCCATTGATTTGGAGTTGGAAAATGAGGTGTTCCTTTACCAGAGTGGTGTCGTCTGAGGCATTGACACAGTGGATGATTTCTTTGAGGATGATGGTGATTCCACCTCTTTGTTGATACTGTCCTGGTGTGCCATCTTATAACAATCTGGAATTGCTGAGGCAATGTCAGGAGCAGATGCGTGGTTGAGCCAGATCTCAGTGAAGAAGAAGGAAGTGGGGGTGAGGGAGGGTATGGTGTTCCAGATCTTGGTTGTGTGCTTCGAGAGTGATCATGTGTTCAACACGAGGCAGTGGAGTTGTTATGAAGTAGTCATGGTTGTTGTGTTCAGCATGGTGGTGGTTGTTGTGCATGTGAGTGCTCCGGTATTGCAGGGGAAGAGACAGTGCTGGCAAATAAAAGGTTCAACTGTTGATCACAGGCGAAGTGCAGCAGCAGTTGTCACTGCAGAGTCTGGAGTCCAAAGCTCGGTGACAGTGTATCAGTGTCAGGAGAACAAGGGTTCCTGGTGCTTCACCTTGACAAATCTGGTGTTTATGCCTGTTAGAAATGGGGTCTTTGGTTGGCAGTCAGATTACCCCCTGCCCAAGCAAGGACCCTCAATCTAGTCAGGGTAATTCACTCACAATCAAAATTATCCTGTGCCCACCCTCTGGTAGCTTGGCACTAAGCAGTCAGGCTTAACTTAGAAAGCAATGATGTATAGTATTTGTGCAATAAATCATGCAATAACACAGTATAACAAAAAAAAATAACCCACACAGTGTTTAGAAAAATATATAATATTTATCTGGTTAAATTCAGGTCAAAACAATTAAGGTCTGATAAGTACACTTTGAGTTATCACTGTAGGAAATAATAAAAGAAGTCTTTAGTCTTTAAAAAGCAACAAATGTCTCTTGCAAGCACAAAGTATCTGGTTTGCGTTCAAATTCTCCGCAAGGGGCAACAGAGGGTGAGATGCATGGAAAACTGGGAGGTGTGTGTTGATTTTTCCGGCGCACACAAATAAGGCGTCAAGGAGTTTTCACGCAGGGCAGGCTTTGCATCGATATCCGGCGTGAGGACTGGGATCCTCTTTGGGTTGCGGGGTTTTTGGATGCCCCCAGGGGTGATGCGGAGTCACAGGGGCTGCGTCGATCCGGTGGGCATTGCATGGAAGTTTCTGTTGCACTGCAGGCGCTGCATCGATTCTTCTTACAGGAAGTTGGGCTGCTTTGCCTCGATCCAGTAGGCCGTGCATTGAAGTTCGAGTCACAATGCTGGCGCTGTGTGGGAGAGTAGACTCTTTCTGGCATTGTTGCCCCAACTTTTGGCCTGTTTGTGAGTGTGTGTCAGTGTGTTTTTACTGTGTCACTGGGATCCTGATAGCCAGGACCCCAGTGCTCATAGACAAAAGCCTATATGTCAGTGTGTTTTGCCTTTCTCACTGGGATCTTGCTGGCCGGGACCCCAGCGCTCATGGTTTGTGGCCTAATGTGTATACCTGTGTAGTGCCTAACTGTATCACTGAGGCTCTGCTAATCAAAAACTCAGTGCTTATGCTATCTCTGCTTTGAAAATTGTCACTGTAGGTCAGTGACGTCATTTACCAATTTCAATTGGCATATTGGACCCTCCTTATAAGTCCCTAGTATATGGTACCTAGGTACCCAGGGCACTGGGAATCCAGGAGATCTGTATGGGCTGCAGCATTTCTTTTGCCACCCATAGGGAGCTCAGACAAACCCTTACACAGGACTGCCATTGCAGCCTGCGTGAAATACTGCACACACTGTTTCACAGCCATTTTCACTGCACTTAAGTAACTTGTAGGTCACATATCTGTCTAACCTTCACTTGCTGAGGGTTGGGTGCAAGGTTACTGGGTGTGAGGGCACCCTTGCACTAGTGGGGGTGCCCCCACATAGTTCAGGGCCATTTCCCTGGACTTTGTGGGTACGGGGAAGCCATTACACGTGTGCACTACATATAGGTCAATACCTATATGTTGCTTCACAATGGTGGCTCTGAATGTGGCCATGTAGCCTGTCTGAGATCATGGAATTGTCCCCCATTCCAAATCTGGTATTGGGGAGCCAATTCCATGCATTCTGGTGGTTCCACCGTGGACCCCCAGTGCTGCCAAACCGGCTCTCTGAGGCTTGTACTGCAGCTACAGCTGCTGCCACCTCACAGACAGGCTTCCGCCCCCCTGGGGTCTGGGCAGCCCAGTCCCAGGAAGGCAGAAGAAAGCATTTCCTCTGAGAGGAGGGTGTTACGCCCTCTCCCTATGGAAATAGGTGTTACAGGTTGGGGAGGGGTAGCCTCCCCCAGCCTCTGGAAATGCTTTAAAGGGCACAGATGGTGCCCTCCTTGCTTAAACCAGTATACACCAGTTCAGAGACCCCTTCTCCCCTGATCTGGCGGGAAACTGGACAAAGGAAAGGGGACTGACCCAGGGGTGGTGTCCTGGACTTCAGCCATCTTACTTTGCAGGGTGTGGGGGCACTCTGGAGGGCTCTTGGTGGCCAGTGCCAGCAGGTGATGTCGGAGACCCCTCCTGATGGGTCCATACCTGATAGGGAAGCCAATCCCCCTCTCAGGGCTATTTAGGGTCTTTCCTATCAGTTCTCTTCAGATTCTGCTTGCAAGTTTCCTTCAGGAATCCTCTGCAACAACTTCAGCATCCTCTGACCTCAGATCAACATCAGCCTGCTCCAAGAAATGCTGTAACTGCAACAAAGTGTCTACAAGAGACACTTTTCTTCAGCAACCTCAGCTCCAACTCAGCAACTGTAACAGTTTCAATGGTGTGCATGCTCTGGGGACTCCCTGTCTTCATCCTGCACCAGAAGGACCGAAGAAATCTCCCGTGGAGTGACCGAGTCACTCCCCTGCTCCAAGCAGGCACCTTCCAAGGTGATGACCTGTACCCTGGGACGCCTCTCACGGTAACAAGCGTGCTCCTAAGGACACAGTGGGTGGATATCATCCACATAGACTGTCCTGAGGTCCTGCTGATGCAATTTGGAGGAGGTAAGACCTTGCCTTCCCTGAGAACAACAGTACCCCTGTGTTTTGTGTCTTCTTCACCTCCTCAGGCCTCTGTGCACTCTTTGCAAAATTCCTTCATGCACATCCTGGCCCAGGTCCCCAGCACTCCACCCTGTGACGCTCAACTCGCTGAGTTGTTCTCCTGCGGCGTGGGACCTTCTTTTGTTGTGCTGGATCAACTGTGTTTTGCACCTCTTTGAACACAGATCCTGTGGCTTCTGGGGGTGCTGGCTGGCATCCTGAGGACTCTCTAAAGTGCTGAGAGCCCCCTCTTCCTTCTCACATGGAGTTGAGGCCCCCAGGTCCCTCCTGGGTCCATCCAGCTCCATTTTGATGACAAATGCACTTTTGCCATAGCCAAGGCTTGTTGGTGCCTTCCAACATGAAATCTCATCTGTAACGATCTTAACGACGTGGGACATCTTTTGCATCATGCAGGAACCCACTGGCATCTTCTTAGGGTGCATTTCTGCAGTCTTTGAATAACCAGGAACTCTTCTTTTGCACCCTCTTCTGGGTTGGCAGGGTCTCCTGTCCTTCCTGGAACTTCTTTCGACTTCTGGACTTGGCCCCCTTCCTTTGCAGGTCTTCAGGTCCAATAATCCAGCAGTTGTTCTTTGCAGACTTGGTTGGCTGCTGCAAAATCCCAAAAACGAGGTGAGGTGTGTCCTAAGGAAACTTGCAGTACTTTACTTCTGCTTCTCTGGGCTCTGGGGTGGGGTACTTTACTTACCTTTACTGTATTCTTACTCTCCCAGCGATTCTGCACACACTACACTTGTCTAGGGGGGAGTTTGTGATTCACATTCCACCTTTTTAGTATGTGGTTTGTGTTGCTCCTAGACCTATTTTCTCCCGTTGCATTCTATAGAATTTCCTACTGTTTACAGTGTTCTATGACAATTTACTTGTCTAATTTTGGTGTCTAGTGTATATATTGTATATAATGCTTACCTCCAGAAGGAGTATTGTCTCTAAGATATTTTTGGTACTGTGTCACCTAAATAAATACCTTTTTTTTTGGTAACACTGAGTATTGTCTTTACTTAGGTATGAGTACTGTGTAACTATAAGTGGTATTGCATGAGATTAGCATGTCTCCTAGTTCAGCCTAAACTGCTAGAACACTACTACTTAACTAATAAGGGATAACTGAACCTGGTATAAGGTGTAAGTACCCAAGGTACCCACTACAAACCAGGCTAGCCTTCTACACTGTGTCGATCTTCTCTCGGGGAGCTGGGCTGCGTCATTCAGGTTCAGCGTGCGGTGAGCATGCTGTGTGTCGTTTCTTGCAGGCTGTGCGTCGATTTTCACCGCACAAAGAGTCCTCTTGCAGAGATGAAGTCTTTTTGGTCCTGAGACTTCAAGGAACAGGAGGCAAGCTCTATACAAGCCCTTGGAGAGCACTTCTCAGCAGAGCCAGAGGGCAGCAAGGCAGCAGGGAAATAGCAGGGCAGCAGTGCTTTGCAGAAAAGCAGTCAGGTGAGTCCTTTGGGCGGCCAGGCAGTTCCTATTGGCAGGTTTCAGCATCTGGCTCAGGGAATTTTCTCCAGTGGTATCTTGTCCAGAAGTGTCTGAGTTGGTGGGGTCAGGGACCCTGTTTAAATACCCAAATGTGCCTTTGAAGTGGGGGAGACTTCAAAGAGTGACTTAGAAGTGCACAAGGTCCCCTTTCAGTTCCATCCTGTCTGCCAGAGTCCCAGTAGGGGGGGTGGCCGTCCATTGTGTGTGGGCAGGCTACGGTCTGTTGACATGCAAGTGTTAGGCCCTCCACCCTCCCAGCACAGGAAGGCCCATTCAGTATGCAGATGTGTGCTGGTGACTGAGTATCCTGGTTTAGGGGTTTGTCTGAGTAGAATGCACAAGGGAGCTGTCAACTAACCCAGCCAGATGTGGATTGTAAGGCACAGAAGGTTTTAAGTGCAGAGAAATGCTCACGTTCTAAAAATGGCATTTCTAAAATAGTAATATTAAATTCAACTTCACCAGCCAGCAGGACTTTGTATTACCATTCTGGCCATACTAAATATGACCTTGTTAGTCATTTCAGAACAGAATCTACCACTCAACCAGTATATGATGGTAGCCCTAATGTTAGCTTATGAAAGGAGCAGGCCTCACATCAGTGTAAACATGAATTTAGGAGTTTTACACTACCAGGTCAGGTAAACTGCACAGGTACATGTCCTGCCTTTTGTCTACATAGCAACTTGCCCTATGGGTTACCTAGGGCCTACCTTAGGGGTGACTTACATGTAGAAAAAGGGGAGTTTAAGGCTTGGCAAGTACTTTTAAATGGCAAGTCGAAATGGCAGTGAAACTGCACACACAGGCCTTGCAATGGCAGGCCTGAGGCACGGTTAAGAGGCTACTTATGTGGATGGCACAAACAGTGCTGCAGGCCCACTAGTAGCATTTAATCAAATAGTGCACTTTACTGGGGTCTCACAAGTAGATTAAATCAGCCAATTGGATATGAACCAATGTCATTATGGTTTAAGGAAGAGAGCATATGCACTTTAGCATAGGTTGGCAGTGGTAACGTGTGCAGAGTTCTAAAACCAGCAAAAATAGTGTCCAAAGAGTGGAGGGAGACAGTCAAAATGTTAGGGGTGGCAACCCTAAGGCTGTCAGGTCTAAAAATGCCAATATACCCTTTGGTGCAGGGGCAAGTCATAATGTATACACAGTTCCTTTTGTTGCAGTTTGTGTGATTTTCCTGTGTCCATGTGTGTGTCTGGTTGAGAACAATCTCCTTTGTGGGCTCAGTCAGATCACAAACCCCACAGGAGCCACATGGACAGTGTCCTGTGATGGGGAGTATATCACAGAGGGATTGTTGTTTAGACCCAGGTGTCCTGTATGATCTTGTATTCACAATCATATCACAATCAATTAACTTGAGTCATTCACATTTTTTATTTCTGTACGCCAATTTAGTATACTTAATTTTCCATAATAAATCCTTCCACTATGTTCCTGAAAACAGTATCTCTTTATATAGAGTGACCATTTGAAGAATATTTAAAAGCAAAATATAATTGTAATTTAGAACTAGTGTAATCTGATTGCATCACAGTTTTTGATGAGAGGAAACCAAGAGCAATCAATCAATCAATCAATCATAGTATTTATAAAGCGCGCTATGTACCCGTCAGGGTTTCGAGGCGCTGGGGGGGGGGGGAGCGCTGCTGATTTAGCGGTCGAAGAGCCAGGTCTTGAGGAGCCTTCTGAATGCGAGGAGGTCCTGGGTCTGGCGAAGAGATGTGGGGAGAGAGTTCCAGGTCTTGGCGGCGAGGAAGGAGAAGGATCTGCCGCCGGATGTCTTGCGCTGGATTCGGGGTACGATGGCGAGGGAGAGGTTGGCGGATCGGAGTTGACGTGTTGGAGTGTAGAAGTTAAGTCTGGTGTTGAGGTAGGAGGGTCCGGTGTTGTGAAGTGCCTTGTGAGCGTGGGTCAGGAGTTTAAAGGTGATCCTCTTGTCTACCGGGAGCCAGTGGAGTTCCTTTAGGTGAGGGGAGATGTGACTTCGGCGGGGTATGTCGAGGATCAGTCGGGCGGAGGCATTGTGGATACGTTGGAGTCGTTTGATGTCTTTGGTTGGGATGCCTGTGTAGAGTGCGTTGCCGTAGTCAAGTCTGCTGCTGACGAGGGCCTGGGTCACCGTCTTTCTGGTTTCTGTTGGAATCCACTTGAAGATTCTGCGGAGCATTCGAAGGGTGTTGAAACAGGAGGAGGAGACGGCGCTGACCTGTTTGGACATGGTGAGGGCGGAGTCCAGGATGAAGCCGAGGTTTCTTGCGTGGCTGGCAGGGGTGGGCGGGGGTCCAAGGACGGAGGGCCACCATGAGTCGTTCCAGGCCGAGGGAGTGCGCCCGAGGATGAGGACTTCCGTCTTGTCGGAGTTGAGTTTCAGGCGACTGTTGTTCATCCAATCGGCGATGGATTTTAGTCCCTCGTGGAGGTTTGTTTTGGCGGTGAGCGGGTCTTTGGTCAGGGAGAGGACGAGCTGGGTGTCGTCGGCGTAGGAGATGATGCTGAGATGATGTTGGCGGGCCAGTTGAGCGAGGGGGGCCATGTAGACGTTGAACAACGTAGGGCTGAGGGAGGATCCTTGGGGGACGCCGCAGATGAGGTTGGTGGCTTTGGAGCGGAAAGGGGAGAGACGGACTCTCTGCGTTCTGTCGGAGAGGAAGGATGAGATCCAGTGGAGGGCTTTGTCTTGGATGCCGGCTTCCTGGAGGCGGGTCAGTAGGGTGCGGTGGCAGACGGTGTCAAAGGCGGCTGATAGGTCGAGGAGGATGAGGGCTGAGGTTTCGCCGTTGTCCATTTGATGTCTGATGTCATCTGTGGCGGCGAGGAGAGCAGTCTCAGTGCTGTGGTTTCGTCTGAATCCGGATTGTGAGGGGTCCAGGATGGAATTGTCTTCGAGGAAGTGGGTGAGCTGAGTGTTGACGATCTTCTCGATGACTTTCGCTGGAAAAGGGAGGAGAGAGATCGGACGGAGCACATGATGAAGGCTCAATTGACTCAGCAAGTAACCAGATAGAGATATAGGTTCATATGTATCATTTTATTCAATAGTGATTACCTAATTGCGATTTTTGGTGAATCGCAATTAAGTAATTGTTATTGGAATGTATGAACCTCCAGGAGTTTCATACTGCAATTCGCAAGGGCTCACAAATGGACCTACCTCATAAATATTCATGAGGTAAGTCGAGCCTTTGCGAATGGCTACAATCACAGGGATGGTGGCCTGCTAGGCTCAGCAGACCACCATGTATGTGATTGCTTTTCAATAAAGCAATCTTTTTTTTTTTTTAATGCAGTCCGTTTTTCTTAAAGGATTAAAGGATGCGTTTAAAAATGAAAAATTAAAAGTTTTCTTTTCATTTTTTAAGAGTAGGCAGTGGTGGTCCTTTAGAGACCCCTTCCCATTGGCGAATGGGTTACCACCTACATGAACAGCGCTTGTTTTGCGACCGCATTCACGGTCACAAAACAATCATACATACCTCTGCGATTCGGTATTAGGAAGGGACGCCCTTGACACGCCCCTTCATAATATGGAATCGGTATGTAGTCGCAAATCCAATTAGCGATTCCTTAACATATTACCGAATCGCAAATTGGACTTGTTACATACCAAAACACATTTTTGCGATCGCAAACGGCCCGATCGCAAAAATGTTTGATACATCTGGCCCATACTTCCTGTCCTCAAGAAAGAGGCACATTAGGAAACAAGGTAGGTAAGACATTACAACTGATTTTGAAGTACTTTTCTGCAGTTAATAATTTCTTAAACTCTAATATAATCTCTGGGGATGCTCAAAGTTCCGCTCATAAACCCGTAGCCCATTAGCCAATAAATATCAGCGCTCAGATTTCCAAGGCTGCATAGTCTGGAGTGGGCCTCATGGCTCTTTTAGTCATTATCTGACATTTCTGATCCCTTTATCTCACTCTTGCAGGTTCTCGCATTTCCCCTTTTTAGGGTCGAGCCTGCGTTGCATGCGCTCACGCATGCGTATCGCAGCAAGACGCTTTAGGGTTTAGAAAAGGGCTCGGAGCCCTGTCGACGTCACGTCAAGTCTTTTTCATTGGTTCGTGGGCTTGCCTAATAAAATCTGCTTGCTTTCATTAGTCGAAGGCATGCATACGTCATGCCTTTTCTGGTGGCTAGCCCTCCTCGCGCGCATCGACCAAGTACAGAAAACATGCGAGGCTCACTGTTTTCTGTCCGGCTCGTGGACTACATTTTCTCTAATTTACTAGCGTGATTTCGCTTGGCAGAAGTCGAGCGCTTTACATAGTTAATTGCACTTTTTCGGGTTACGTACATAAATGCACTTTTGTGATACGTGAAAAGTCGGGTCAGGAGCTTACAACGCTATCAGCTCTAACATGAGGAAACGCGAGACCCGTTGCATTGCAAATTCTTGTTCTTTCTTCTTGGAATATTTTCCCTTTCTCGCTCGTGGTTAAAGTTTGATAACCAAAAATAGGTGTCGGTCCAAAAACATAAGAGCCACTACCGCCACCTGCAACCACAGACTGAAATTAAGAATTGCTTTCCTGATTATAGTAAAGTCTTGACATTAACAAGACACTGCCATGCATTAATTTAAGATACTGTTTTGAAAGGAGCTGAAAGGCCTCAGATTAGGTAGAATAAATCGAGAAATGATGGCGACATGTTGACTTAAGGTCATGTTTTACAACCCAATAAAACAGGTTTAGCATAATTAACCGATGTTGTTTCTTCTTTAAATGTGAACATTGAAAGCTTTCCAAATATGAGGTTAATGTTTTGAAAATATTTGTTAAACACGAGGAATCATTGGGTATATGTACTACCTATATTAATAACAAAGTTTTCTGTCGGCCAACCTATGCAGTTTCTTTCATCCAATGTACTGCCCAAAAAGCCTGTACGGGCATTACAATTCAACCATTATGAATTACAGAACTTTTGAGAGTAATAACAGATAAGGATTAAAAATAGTACAGCATTAATGGGTAAGACGGCAATATATTTTTTTTTCTGCTGAAACGAGTAAATATTAACATATGAAATAAAATCTTTGAAACAAGAGTTTTTCTCTCGTGTGGCAGTGCGGAAGTAACAAAGTCATTCGATGTCTGGCTTGAAACCAGACGAAGTCTATGCTCCTGTGGCAGACTGATTAAACGGCTTTGTCTGGAATCTATCAGTGACGTGGCATTTACTGTGGAATTAGTCAGTATGAATCAATACCCTGGGAGGCACCTGCATGTCTGCCACACTATGTTGTACAATGTACCGTTCTCAAATAACGCATTTAAATCTAGTATGTAATTGTATTAAGAATTAAAGACAAGAAGACGAAAAACAAGTCTAAGGCTTGAAAGAGCTTGAAATGGTTGGGAGAGTCAAACAATACGCAACTATCTATTATTTAATGCCCAAGCTTAGCAAGCTCTTTATGTTAGTAATGTCAGATGGAGCCATAAATAGATTGGTCAGTGGCACTAGAGCAGATGAGCCGTCGGTCAAAAAAATTTCCCAGCATAGCCAGTTGACAGCTTAAACCTAGCACTTAGGCCACTTCTAAATGACCAGTGAAGCATGAGTTTAGCACCTAAGCATCTTGCAGCACTTTGGTTGATGCCCCTCTACTGCCAAACTTTGAATATGTATTTTCGCATGTTAAATGTAGAAATATATTTGTATACCTACGTGCACAAAAATTTTCATATACAAGTTTATTTATTAGTTAGACTAAGGTGTTTCCATTTTAGTGGAATTTAAAAGCGTACACACACATGCACACACACACACCCTCTTAAAATTACACTAATGAGTATGGGTATACCTTTGGCATTATGAGCATTCCAGTGATGATGTATCTGCAAAATGTGATAAACACAAACTTGCACACATATGGGTACTCACATACCATTTGGATGTAGTTTCGTACCCAGCAATCAGCGGTAAATCCTTTTTCAGGCTGGGAAATGGAATTAACACCTTTGGAAACAGGAGGATTGCCATTTACCCCTTTAAAAACGTTTTTAGAGGAAATGGCTGATATGTTACTGTGATGCATGCGGAAATGTACAGTGCCATGTTGATACAATAATGGCGATGTACATGGACCTTTTTGATTTCCGTGTGAGAATCCCAAGAAAATCATGAATTAACTCGTAGTCAGAAGGATATTTGAGAGGCGTCAGGCGTTCTTATTGATTCTGGTAAAAGTTTGTAAAACTGCCAACATTATGAAACATTTAAAAACGTAGCTAGGATATGATTGGCCATTGTGTATCTGGGTTTTGTGTAATGTGAAAATGAGAGCCTCTTTTTAGTTGCTCTCATGCTGGCTGAAATAGCAAGAATGTGTAACATAATATATGCATGTCCTTTTCAGTCACAATTCAGCAGAAAGTGTTGCAATTTGTTTATTTTCTGGCTTGATAGGTCCTCAACTGTTTTCCCTATAGAGAAAATTAATGAATACTACACTGTTTGCACTTAACATATTTTTGTAACCCTTACTGCCTAATATCAATAGAAAGCCGCCAACATTATTACCAAAGCATGGAAGGACTCTATAAAGTGAAAGGTCTACATCTTCCTGAAAGATTTTATAGATAATTTATTTTTGCCACCTAACAGAAGATTTTAAAAATGGCAGCACTCCATCAGTCTGATTTAGGTGGTAAGTGACATAGCTTCATTACTAAACTGACATTTTTTTAAAATTTCCAAATAATTTTTTCTAATTCTAAATGAACTTAAAGCCATTTCTGGTTGGACATTTTTGTAGGTATGTATAGTACCCAATCAATATGTGTGAAGATAAACGAAACCAGTGTCACTTTTTTTATTGGTAAATTTGTGAAGATCTTTTTGTTTTTCAGCTTGTGCCACGCACACTCACTGACATGGTTACTATTTGAACCTTCAGTACCAACATCAATATTTTGTTGTAAATGTCTATTTATTTGAATATTCTGAAAAATAAGGCATCATTAAAAGAGACCCTGGCTTTCAATAGTTATGTAAGCAAACTTTCAGGGAAAGCCTCTGATGATAAAGACAAATTGTGGACCCAATTTAAATTTGCAGATGTATAAAATGTACCAAATCCTGGCAAATGAGGTAGGCAGGAGCACTTCCAGCATTGACAGAATAACTTCAGCAATATACTACAACCTTTTATTATTAATTGCAACTAACATTACATTATCCAATGGTAACGTTACATAAATGCAATTTGGCACTGATTATGATATGTACGGTACTGGCCCCATCATAAAATCACATATGATTTACCACTACTGCCTGGTAAAATCACCATAGAAACATGCAGGTACAAGTAGAACCCTATGTAAATGAGGATTAAAGCGTGGGATAGATTTTTCTGCTCCTAAAACTAATTGGCTTTTGCCATGCTATGGGGGTTTTACACCAGTTACCCCCTGCTGTTAAGGTGATGGCTAATGTATCTATGCCCAGGCCTGTGGGTGAGGTGGGAGAAAGAGAAGGGGTTGAGGGGAGTAGTGAAGGGAGTATAAGCTTCTTTATACCAGGGGCATTGTATTGCCCAACCCCCTTGTTAGGAAATAAAACAGAGGCCCTCATTACGACCTTGGCGGTCGGTGATAAAGTGGCCATAATACCACCAACAGGCTGTCTGTAATTACTGCCAAATTATGACCATGGCGGTGTTATCTCTGATAGACAGCCAATGTACCACACCGACCGCCAGGGTGGAAACAACCGTCACCATGGCGGTAGCTGCCTACAGCCAGGCAGAAGACAAAGCTCCTCATTACGACCCTGTGGGTCGGTGATAAAGTGGCGGTAATACCACCAACAGGCTGGTGGCAATTACTGCCAAGTTATGACCATGGCGGTGTTATCTCCGATAGACAGCCAATGTACCACACCGACCACTAGGGCGGAAACAACAGCCACCATGGCGGTAGCCACCTTCAGCTAGGCGGAAGACAAAGTTCTTCCCACCATATTATGACAGTACAATCCGCCACCTTTTCCGGGGCGGTACCATCAGCATCAAAAGCCTGGCGGAAACACTGCATATAAGTGAAAGGACTCACCATTGGAGACACAGGGAAGAAACACGCCGCCATGGAACCCGAACTGCAAATCTTCCAGATGATCTTCTATGTTATGCTTCACCTGCAACCCCAATTCCGACGAAGAAGACAATGGTGAGTACAGCCGCCTTGCACACAAGGGAGGGAGGGAGGAAAATGAGAGTGACACACACACGCACAACACAAACCAGACATTCACATGCCGTACACACAACCAGCCGCATTACAAAAAAAATCTGCTGAATAATGCAAGGACAACAGGAATTGATGAAAACGATTGTAATCAGTCCAGCAATAAAATGCTAATTCCGATTTGGCCATGATACAGATCTGTACATGTATATCACAAACTGACACTGCCCAGTTCATATTGCAAAGGGCCCACATGGCCACAGGGCACAGTCCAAGGCCCCACTTGAATCAAGCACCAATCCGGATAGAACACTGCAGGGGCATCAGTTATCAAGTAGGCAGGCACCTCAGAGGAAGGGGGACACCTCAGCCAGATGCGGGAATAAGCTCACTGGTAGTGGAGGGAGCAACATGCCCTGTGCTTTGTCCTGGGGTGTGCAAGGCCACAGTCTCTCGAGTGGGTAACTTTCCCACTGCTTCTGGTGGGGGCAGGCCGCACAGCAGCCCATGGAGGCTGGACTAGATGGCTTCCGCCGGCCGTGATGACTGCACTGTGGTGGTTGTGGGAGGCTCCTGTTCAGCCCCTGCACCCTCCGATGGCTGCACTTTGGTGGTGGTTGTGTGAGGCTCCTTGTTAGAAATGGGGTCTTTGGTTGACAGTCAGGTTACCCCCTGTTCAAGCAAGGACCCTCACTCTAGTAACGGTAAAAGAGAATCACCCTCAGCTAACCCCTGCTTACCCCCTTGGTAGCTTGGCAGAGCAGTAGGCTTAACTTCAGAGTGCTAGGTGTAAAGTATTTGTACCAACACACACAGTAACTTAATGAAAACACTACAAAATGACACAACACAGGTTTAGAAAAATAGGAAATATTTATCTAAACAGAACAAGACCAAAACAACAAAAATCCAACATACACAAGTCAAGTTATGAATTTTTAGAGATTAAACTCAAAAATAGCGCTTAGAAACAAAAATCCTTCGATGAGATGTTAACACGGCGTCGTGACAGAGTCGTTCCCAACAAGCCGACACCAGCAGCGCCGGACACGGCGTCGTGCAGACCCCCAAGTACAGTACCTTTGGTGAAGAGTGAAAACAAGCCGATGCGCGAAGTCGGGGATCGCGGCGTCTGTGCGAAACGTTGAATCCGTGCCATGCGAGCGGCGTCGGTCACGACGTGGTGCGGCGACTTCCACGGAGTCGCAGACTTCAGCGGGGCTGCTGCGGCGTCGGGCCTGCAAAGAGCGTCGCGTTCCAGTGAAGGTCACGGCGTCGGGTGCAGGCAGCGTCACCGGATTCAGCAGCAGCATCGGTCCGGAGTCGTCCGAAGTCGATTTCCTTGGATTTCCACCAGCTTTCCTTTCAAGGGCCCCGGGACTGGATAGGGCACCACTTGTCAGAGCAGGAGTCTCTCCAGAGACTCCAGGTGCTGGCGGAGAGAAGTCTTTGCTGTCCCTGAGACTTCAAACAACAGGAGGCAAGCTCTAAATCAAGCCCTTGGAGATTTCTTCACAAGATGGAAGGCACACAAAGTCCAGTCTTTGCCCTCTTACTCTGGCAGAAGCAGCACTGCAGGAAAGCTCCACAAAGCACAGTTACAGGCAGGACAGCACTTCTTCCTCAGCTATCAGCTCTTCTCCAGGCAGAAGTTCCTCTTGGTTCCAGAAGTGTTTCTAAAGTCTGTAGATTTGGGTGCCCTTCTTATACCCATTTTAGTCTTTGAAGTCACCTTTCTTCAAAGTCGGACTCACACTTACTTGTGAAATCCTGCCTTGCCCAGGCAAGGCCTCAGACACACACCAGGGGGTTGCAGTCTGCATTGTCAGAGGCAGGCACAGTCCTTTCAGATGAGAGTGACCACTCCACCCCTCCCTCCTAGCAGAGATGGCTAATCAGGAAATGCAGGTTACACCCCAGCTCCCTTTGTGTCACTGTCTAGTGTGAGGTGAAAAACAACCCAACTGTCAAACTGACCCAGACAGGGAATCCACAAACAAGGCAGAGTCACAGAATGGTTTAAGCAAGAAAATGCTCACTTTCTAAAAGTGGCATTTTCAAACGCACAATCTTAAAATCAACTTTACTAAAAGATGTATTTTTAAATTGGGAGTTCAGGGACCCCAAACTCCACATGTCCATCTACTCTCTAGGGGAATCTACACTTTAATCCTATTTAAAGGTAGCCCCCATATTATCCTATGAGAGAGACAGGCCTTGCAACAGTGAAAAACGAAGTTGGCAGTATTTCACTGCCAGGACATATAAACCACATTACTATATGTCCTACCTTATCCATACACTGCACCCTGCCCTTGGGGCTACCTAGGGCCTACCTTAGGAGTGCCTTACATGTAAGAAAAGGGAAGGTTTAGGCCTTGCAAGTGGGTACACTTGCCAAGTCGAATTTACAGTGTAAAAATACACACACAGACACTGCAGTGGCAGGTCTGAGACATGATTACAGGGTTACTTGTGTGGGTGGCACAACCAGTGCTGCAGGCCCACTATTAACATTTGATTTACAGGCCCTGGGCACCTCTCGTGCACTTTACTAGGGACTTAACAGTAAAATAACTATGCCAATCATGGAGAACCAATTACGTACAATTTTACACAGAGAGCATATGCACTTTAGCACTGGTTAGCAGTGGTAAAGTGCTCAGAGTTCAAAAGCCAACAGCAACCGGTCAGAAAAAATAGGAGGCAGGATACAAAAAAGATTGGGGATGACCCTGCATAAGTAAAAAAGTCCAACACTCCTGTTTAGCCCCTGCACCCTCCGATGGCTGCACTATGGTGGTAGTTGTGGGAGGCTCCTGTTCAGCCCCTGCACCCTCTGATTGCTGTACTGTGGTGGTGGTTGTGGAAGGCTCCTACTCAGCCCCTGCACCCTTTGATGGCTGCACAACCACGGCTGGCGGTGGGGCACTGTGCCAGCTGCTGCTGGTGGTTGTGTTTGGCTGCCAGCTTCCGCTGGCGTAGAGTGCCTCCTCTCCTCCTGCTCATTGGTTGGGGATCCCTTACCATTCCTGGCACTGGAGGATGGGCTCTTTCCCTCTCTCCCTGTCCCCTTCTTAGCAGCTACTGCAGGCTCCTTCCCCTTCTTAGCAGCTGCTGCAGGCTCCTTCCCCTTCTTAGCAGTTGCTGCAGGCTACTTCCTCTTCAGTATAGTTGGCCTGGAATCCTTTCCACCACGTGTAGGTGGTGCAAACACTGGGCCCGCGGACTGTTTGGCTGAGGTGCTTGGCTGGGTCCTTGTTACCTTCCCCATAGGTGCAGGACGAGGGGTAGGGAAGAGATCAATCGTAGAAAGGAAAAGCTTTTTAGGGACGTTGGGGTAGGAAGAGGGAGGAGTAATGGGAGTGGAGGATGAAGGAGTGTTTGTTGGAAGAGTTTGTCTGCTGGATTTGGGTGTAGGTGCATGGGCTGTATGCTGTTTTGAGGTGGATGGCTGTTGGGTGTCTGAGTGCGTTTGTGTACTTTAAGAAGGTGGGGACAGACAATGTGGGAGAGGACACAGGGGACGCGTGCATGGATGTTGTGGAGGTGTGTGCCAGTGAGGTGTGTGTTCTGCTTGGTGTGGTGATGATGCTGGTAGTGGATATTGATGTAGTGCATGCAGGTCTGAGTTTAGACGCAACTGGGTGGGAGGTGGAGGAGGAGGTTGAGGGGGAGACAGTGGAGATAGTGGATGTTGTCATTTCTGCAACTGAATAGTGTTTGTGTGAGTGCCTGTGGGATGAAGTGTGGTGCTTGTGTTAGCCTGTGACACTCTTGAATGCTGACTTGTGTGCATGATCGTCTGCCTGTGTGCTTGGGATGGGTTGGGGTTGAGGATATTGGGACTGAGAAGTGGAGGTTGGAGGGGGGATGGTTGAAACAGGGACAATGGCTGCCATCAGAGAGGAGGCCAGAGCCTGGATCGATCTCTGTTGGGCCACCAATCCACCGTGAATGCCCTCCAGGAATGCATTAGATTGCTGTATCTGGGCTGCCTGCCCCTGGATGGCATTCACAATAGTTATTTGCCCTACAGAGGTAGATGGGCAAAGGAGAAGCCCACCCTCCTGGTTGAGCAGGCAGGGGCAACTCGCTGAGGGGCTGCTGGGAAGGCGGTGCTGATACGGGGATGGCAGCTGTACCTGCAGCTGGGGTGGTCACAAAAGTGTCCGCTACCACCAGGGAACTTCCATCGGAGCAGGTATCTGAGTCTGTATTGTTCCCTCCAGTCTCTGCCCGTGGTGCTCCCTTTGCCTTCCGTCCCACTGGTGCCCTCAGCATTGGTAGACTCTGCCTCCAGAGTCCTCTGGGATGCAGCTCCCTCTGTCACTGGTGCCTCTGCTCTGCCACCAGATGATGGTAATACACATCAGGACAGGATTACAAAATAAGAAAGGTGGGTGTGAGGGACAAAGGATACACAGGATCAATGGCTGCACCAAGACCACCGTTGTCGTACACAGCACCCTCACTCACAGGGAAAAGGCCTACGCACTATGCATTGCCCTACCAGTGAAATGGCTATTCACTAAGGAATGAGGAGGGGCACACACTTCCAACTGCAGCACACCTGGGACCCACCCAGCTCTGCCCAGGAGTGAATTCTAACAAGCTAGGTAAGCAGTATTTCCCATTCAGACCCTTAGCCACCAGAGGACGTACGCTGCTACGTCTGGCCTGGCGTAGGGGCACCCAAGGACACACAACCACCACACAGATACCATCCCACCGTCCCACTGTACTCACCCCCTTGTGGCTGCTGTGATGCCCTCAATCACCCATCCAGCTCAGGTTAGGCCACCCCCAGTATGTGAGTCATCAAGGGGGTCAGGGTCCGACGGGCACCCCTTCTTCATTTGGAGGTCATCCCCAGCCGGGCTTCCGCGGTCTTCCGTGCCCAGAATCTCAGGTCCTCCCACCTTTTTCTGACAGTGGGTGCTCCGCCTGCCATAGACCCCCAGGGTCTGCACATCCTTGGCGATGGCATGCCATAATCCCTTCTTTTAATGGGTGCTGACCTGCAGGGGTAATACATACAGGAGAACTCCATTAAATGAACAGTCCAGCCTGTCACATACATGGCCCACCATACCCATTTTCATCACCATTGGCACACACACATAGCCCAGCCCACTACAGGTACACCGCCAAGAGGGCATCCACCCACCCCCCTTTTACATGGTCTTCACACACACTTCCAAGCATTCATGCCACATGCATCATGCACAAGGTGTACTCACTTGTTGGTCTGGAGGCCCATACAGCAGTCCGTACTGGGGTAGGACTCCATCCATCAGTCGCTCCAACTCCTCTGAAGTGAAGGCTGGACCCCTTTCCCCGGTCACACAGGTCATGGTACGTTCCAGACACAGGTCGCAGCAGCACATGCAGTGCAGGTCCTCTCCTATGGAAGGTTAGGAAACAAATGAGGAATTAGATAGAAAATGGCTGTCACCGCCGGCGTAGATGAACATTGGCCACTGTAACCCATATGGGACAATATTAACCAATAAGGAATTGCATGGGGGTTCACAACCGCCTATCGCCACGGCGCACAATGTCAGTGGCATTGCCTCACTTCCACCTGTCTCCACACAGGACAGGCAGTCTCCATTTCCAAGGGGGTGGACAGGCCTATCGATTATTGCTGCATCACAGGATCAATAGGCACATACTTCATTAATTACACTGTCCCATTACATTTTTGCACATTGTGGAGTGCTGTAGTCGCTCCATTTGTTCAGTTTGTGACAGCCTACTCACTCTTGTGTCCCTTAGATACCTACTGCTGTGGATGAATAGGAGATGGAGACATACCCCTGTGTACAGACCCCTGGTGGACTTGGCTACACTGAAGGACAGGCACTAAGACTGGACAGGGCCACCATCACAGAGCTGTGTGCCCAATTGGAGCCTGACCTGATTTCTGCTATCCGTCACCCCACTGGGATCCCTGCTCTTGTGCAAGTGCTATCAGTTCTCCATTTCCTGGCAACTGGTTCTTTCCAAGTGACAGTGGGCTTGGCAGCAGGAATGTCACAGCCAATGTTCTCAAACAAATGTTGTCTGTCCTGATGAAATACATGTGCAGCTACATTGCATTCCCCTAGGTTGGGGATTTGGCCACTGTGAAGGCCGGATTCCATGCAAAGAGACATATCCCCAACATAATTGGTGCGATTGACGGAACATGTATTGCATTTGTACCCCCCCTGCCAGAATGAACAGGTATTCAGGAATCGTAAGAGTTTCTACTCCATGAATGTCCAGATGGTGTGCTTTGCGGACCAGTACATCTCCCACGTAAATGCTAAGTATCCAGGGTGGGTGCATGATGCCTTTGTCCTGAGGAATAGCAGCATCCCAAATGTGATGCCCCAACTACAGAGGCACAGGGTGTGGCTGACAGATGAGCCTTGGTTCCCACCCAGTATTTGTTGATGTATGCCTATGCTATTGGCCATATAGGATAGTGTGTGGCTAAATGTTGTTCCTCAATATTTGCAGGTGACTCTGGTTACCCAAACCTGTCATGGCTGCTGTCCGCTTGAGGAATGCCAGGACAAGGGCAGAAGAACGTTATAATGAGGCACAAGGGCGAACAAGAAGGTTCATAGAAAGGACCTTTGGCCTCCTGAAGTCCAGGTTCAGGTGCCTCCATCTGACAGATGGATCCCTGTGCAACTGACCCAAGAAGGTCTGCCAGATAATAGTGGCATGCTGCATGTTGCACAACCTGGCCCTCAGATGCCATGTACCTTTTCTGCAGGAGGAAGAGACTGGAGATCCCCCTGTGCCAGCAGTGGGCCCTGAGGACAGTGAGGATGAGGAGGCAGAGGATGAGGATGTGGACAACAGAACAACTGTGATACGTCAGTACTTCCAATGACACACAGGTGAGACAGTGCAACTTTACATTTCTATGACTATTGGCATATTCTGTGTGGCATTGCCATGCTGGCATTACCTACATCTTTGCCCTACTTACTGTTACCTCTGGATATTGATTTTGCAGATGTTGGTGATGTGACATATTCTCCTAGTGTGATCACAACAGCCAGCTACAGGTCATTATTTCTATGCTCATTCTATGTACAGTTCCTTTGCAATGGTTGTTGCTGTTTCAATTAATGCAAATTTGCAATACATGAATTACTAGTAGTCGATTTTTATCCAAGGGTGTTTATTGTAGTGCTAATATCTATAGGGGAAAGTGCAATGAGATGGGGTGATGATGGAGGAAAGTCCAGGGTATTGTTCCAGTCTGTTTGTAGCACAGGTGCATTGTCCATGGGAACATAGGAAGAGGAGATATGGCAGTTCAAGATGGACAAGGTGAAAGAGTGGGACGCAAGGGGGACAATTAGGAGAGTCTCTGGCGGTGATCTTGGCAAGTGTCTCTGGATTCTGTATAGTTCGCAAGGAAGGTTTGGGAAGGGGTGGTTCACCTTCTGCAGGGGTAGGGGTGCTGCTGGCCGGTTTGTCCTGTGGCGGGACCTCCTGGCCACTAGCGGCATCAGAAGTGGAGGGCTGTTCAGATGATTGGCTAGTGGTAGGGGCACACTGGTGTGACACTGCTTCCCTCATGATGTTGGCCATGTCTGCCAGCACCCCTGCTATTGATATTAGGGTGTTGTTGATGGCCTGCAAGTCCCCCCTGATCCCCTGATACTGTTCCTCCTGCAGCCACCTGTTCTCCTGCACGTCTAGGATGTGGCCCATCATGTCCTAGGAATGTTGGTAGGCTCCCAGGATCTCGGAGAGTGCATCCTGGAGAGTCGGTTCCCTATTCCTGTCCTCCCCCTGGTGCAAAACAGTCCTCCCAGTTTCCCTGTTGGCCTGTGCCTCTGTCCCCTGAACCGTGTGCCCACTGCCACTGACCCCAGGTCCCTGATTGTCTTGGGTATGAGATGTGGCCTGCGGCCCCTGTACAGGTGGTTGGCACACTGCTGATTGATGTGTCCTGGGGACAGAGGTGTGGGTACACTGGGTGGGTGCTGTGGTGTTGGTTCCTGATGGGGGAGGCTCTGTGGTGGTCTGTGACTGGGCGTGGGTGACCGACTGTCCAGTGGTCCCTGATGGGCCAGGTAGATCATCCAGATTCTGAAGTCCAGAGTTACTGTCATCACTGTGGGCCTCTTCTGTTGGGGGAGTGGATAGTGGTTGCACGTGCTCTCCATTGATTTTGGCTGTGATACCTGTGGGGATGTAAATGATGTATTATGCTTCAGGTGTCTGACATTTGTACTTCTGTAGCTTAATCTCTATGGTTGTTGTTCCCCTGCCAGCTTTTGCTCATGTATATTGGTGTATAGTGGTTATGTTAGTATCCCTATGCTGTGCATGCTTTGGTGATGAGTGTCCATACAGGGCTGGTAGGGGTGCCCATGTATTGGTACAGCATGCAGGGCCTGGCATTGGGATCAGTGTGATGTGATGGTAGAGTGTGTGGGATGAGTGTAGTGATGGGAGTGAGGGTGAGGGTGTATGATGGCATGCAGGTATGGGGGGTTATAATTGTTAAAAGTTGACTTAGCAGTGTCCAGTCCTCCTCCAACTCCAGCCAGGCTCTCAGGATGCAGTATTGCCAGTACCTGCTCCTCCCATGCTGTGAGTTGTGGGGGAGGAGGCTGGGGTCTACCACCAGTCCTCTGGATAGCGAGCTGGTGTCTTGTTCTATGGAACGTACCTTCCCCCGTAGGTCATTCCACCTCTTCCTGATGTCATCCCTTTTTCTTGGGTGCTGTCCCACAGTGTTGACCCTGTCCACGATTCTCAGCCATAGCTCCATCTTCCTTGCTATTGATATCTGCTGCTCCTGTGCTCCAAAGAGCTGTGGCTTTACCGTGACTATTTCCTCCACCATGACCCTTAACTCTTCCTCAGTGAAACAGGGGTGCCTTTGTGGTGCCATGGTTGTTCTGTGATGTGTGTTGGTGAGGGTGTGTTGGCTAATGTGTTCGGGTGTGTGATGTGGAGTGCATGAGGGGAGTATGGGTGTGAGTGTATGTGTCTAGTTGTGGCAGTGGTCTTGGTGTCTGTCTGGTGGCAATAATTTGTATTCATAAAGGGTTGTGGGTAATGTGGGTGGGTGTTTCATTGTGGTGTAGGTGTGTGGGTGTGATGTGTGTATGGGTGTCAGGTGTGTGTTGTTTGAATTGTCCAATGTGGTGGTGTTTTGTCTGTGGGTGACCATTGTGAGGGCGGCGGTATGTACCGCCAGTGGTTTACAACCGTTGAATGTCCGCCATGGTGATTCATGAGTCAGGTGATGGGCGTTGTTCTGTTGTAGTAACAGTGTGGGTTTTGAGTCCTCCAGTTTAGCACTGACCTTTGGTCTGGCAGATTTGTGTATGTGGCTGTATTCTGTTGGATTGGTGTGTGTGTGTCATAATATGGTGGACGGATATTCGCCAGCGCGGCGGTAAGTTGGTGGCCATCAGCACGTCGGTGTGCGGCATTTACCGCTAATGTGATAATGAGGGCCAGAATGAGCTTTTGCTTCTGCTAAAGGCAAAACCTCATCTGATTTTTCCAGCTGGAATTATCACTGCACACTATAATAGTTAATATTTTTTTTCATATTTTGGAAATGTAACACTTTAAGTGGGACATGGAACACATGCGCGGATCATCTCTAAACATTTCAAAATACCCTTATTGTAGTTAGACCCAGTATAAAGTTAATGTATTAAGAGTTGTGTTTTTCATTTTGCTGCTGTTCACCAGTATACACCATTGTGTTATCCAGTGGAGTCATTTCAAAGGGCCTAATATCTTCAAGCCCTGCCCATGATAAAAAAAAACTCAAACAAAGTTGATATGGGTCTTTCTGCTTTCTGATTAGGGATACCTTGTCTCTTGCCACATAACATATAGAGTTTAATGCATTATCCTCTCTTTTAATACTTCCAGATCACTATCTTCATTGAATCTTTTCCTGAAAACTGCTCATAAAGCCTGCTTTTTCTCCATTCCACCATATATCGAGAATTTAGTAAGACATTTCCTGGACCAGTTCCTCAATGAAGCTTTGTTTTTTTTTCTGGTTGCATTCTCCCAATGGTCTGTTTTGTTTAAAACACATATGTCTTCTCTTTTTCAAATTTGGGGCCAGATGTACGAATTTACGATATTGCGACTCGGAAATTGCGAGTCGGTGCGACTCGCAATTTCCGAGTTGCAATATCGGATGCAGAATGGTGTCTCAGACACCGTCTGCGACTCGCTATGGTGTCGCAAAGACACACCTCTTAAATATTAATGAGGTGGGTCGCATTTTGTGACCCCATAGCGAGTCCCTGCACTCACAGGGATGGTGACCTGCTGAAGTCAGCAGACCTCCATGTCTGTGACTGCTTTTTCAATAAAGCAGTTTTTATTTTTTTATTTTTGTTATAATCCACATATGTATGTACACGTATAGGGGCACTTTCTCTTTAAGTAGGATATTGTATATAGTTATCATTAATGTATAATGTTATAAAATAATTTCCAAAGGGTATAAGGCAGTATATATTTGAGATGGAAATTGGTATGTCCCGGTGTTCCTTGGAATGTGGGGGAATTGGTATACCCGGGAGCTTGCTTTAGAATGTTGGGAGTGTGAAGCAGTGTGGAACGAGAAGACGGAGTTCGAGGAGCGTTTTTGAATAAACAGCTGATGACCAGTATTGCTTCTTATTGCTTGACTAAACTATTTAAAGAATACACCATTAAAAATTGTGGCGACGAGTGCGGGATCTCTGTGCAGGGGATAGAGAACGCTCCTTGCCCCTGATTGTTACCGTCTTCAAGGGAGTATTGTGCCGGTGGTGAATTTGTGCTTACCTCCTCACAGTGAAGGTCCAGTTCAGGTGTACCAGATCGGACGGGACGGTGGAGAGCTGTTCTGACCGGTGGACGCTACCTGTGTGCGGTTGGCTTGGTGTAAGCCGATTGAGGAGAGCTGCGAGGGATCCGTGCAGGCGAAGGATCTGTATTGCTGCGGGAGCGGATGACGAGAGACGCATGTGAAGGTCGGACTCCTGCAGGTCGTTGAAACAGCGGCGGTCACATGAAGAAGGAATTATAAGTGGCTTCCGATTTGGCGGTGAGCTGAGGTGGGCATTACGCATTTCATCGGCTCGCTTTTCGAGTGCCATTTGACAGGATCAAAACGCGGCTGAAGGAAGAAGTGTTCTGAGCAGTGAGCAACTCCAAGGGGCAATTCCTGGTAATACACGTGACACAACCAAGGCGGAGTCACGTTCGGCAACTACCATCTAGAAACACTAGACAACATTGGCTGAACTAAACAGTGGGGATATGTAGGACCCATCTTCTCAGGAGAAATTTTCATTATATAGTCTGGATTGGGACAGCACAAGAAGTGACTATTGTATAAATAAGTTACAAAGGAAGTCTGAAAAAGTCTGGTTGTGGGAAACTTCTTGCAGTGCATAAGATATGTGCGATAGTGTGATATTTATTGCAAACATTGTATACGGAATATATATATAATTCACCTTTACAGGAATTCATATACTTTATAGGATTGTATAAAAGATTTTCACGCAGCATACAATGGCAGCAGCGAGTATGTCACAACCACCTCCCTTCCTTAGTGAATTTGATGAACCGAACCTTCCTTGGAAAGAGTGGATAAAACTATTTGACTCATATTTGATAGCCATAGGAGGGGAAAGATTGACAGCCTTGAGAAGGCAGCACATACTGCTGCACAATTTAGGTATTCAAGGACGTAAGGTGTATGAGAGTCTGACAGATCTTGATGAGGATGATGGGGGAGAAGAATTAGATGACTATAAAAAAATGATCAGGAAATTAGAAAGCCATTTTGGGCATAAAGTTAACATGGTGTTAGAGAGACATAAGTTTTTTATGTAGAACCCAGGGCAAGGATGAAAAAGTTTCTAGTTATATTGCATGCCTTAGGGGTTTGGCTAACACGTGTGAATTTGGGAACTTGGAAGACTCTCTCATTCGAGATCAGTTAGTAAGATTTACTCATAATCTTAAAGTTCACAATCCGGCTCTAAAAGAAGCGGTTGACATAGCCAAGGGCATAGAACACACAGTTGAATGTATGAAGCTAATTAAGCACACCCCAAATATTGAAGAAGTTAAAGAGGTCAAGACAAGTTCTAAACAAGAAGACAAAGAATCGAATCCAGAAGGAGGTAGTAGAATTCATGAAATTGCAGTTAGGAGGAATTCTATGAACAACATAGATATGTGCAAAAGTAAATGTTTTAGGTGGGGCAATAGTAGACACTTAGCCAACAACCCCACGTGCCTGCTAGAACTTGTGTATGTAGGAAATGTGGCGTTAGAGGACATTTTGCGCGTGTGTGTAAAAATTAAAAGGGTGAGAATAATGAAAAGAAGGTTGTACACAAAATTGAAGAGCCCCAAGAGGTAAAGAACCGATATGTGCTACAATTGAAAGAAACAGATGAAGGTAAACAGTGCGACAACTCATATCCAACGTGTAATATTGAACTTGATGGGGTGGAGGTAAAGGCATATGCTGATTCATGCTCTCCGTTTACCTTCATAGAGTATAGAGTGTATGAGAAATATTTCCAGGGTAAGGGATACAAATTACAGCCAGCTGATATCTCCCCAGGTGGGAACAACAATGATCCCATACCCTTAAAGGGTAGGTTAGAGTTACAAATAACATTTAAAGGCCGGCAAACTAAAGGTAATGTGTATTTTACTAACAAAGGATCAAACCTACTGGGATGGAAACATCAAAAGGAGTTAGGTATCAAATTAGATCCTAATGATGAGGAACAAGTCCTTGTGGTGGCCCATTCCAAAGAAGGAAAAAATGTGTGTGAAGAATTTCCCACATTGTTTAGTGACAAATTGGGATTGTTGAAGGACTACCAACACTTAATAAAAATAAAGGAAGGTACCATACCTGTTGTTCACAAAGTCAGACCTATCCAATATCTAATGCGGGAACCTTTGAAACTTGAGTTGGAAAAGCTGGAAAAACTAGGAGTCATAGAACCGATTGAGAGCTCATTGTGGTTGGCTCCCATAGTGATTACCAAGAAACCGGAAGGTAGGGGTGTACGGGTGTGTGTGGACTTGAGAGATCTTAAGTCCAATATATGGGTTGGCAGGTTTCCCCTGCCCAGAATAAATGAAATGTTGAGCACCATGGGTCCAGCTAAGTTCTTTAGTGTGATAGATCTATCATCGGCATACCATCAGGTAGAACTTCATCCCTCATCCAGGTCACTCACCTCCTTCATCACTCCGTATGGAGCCTTTAGATATTGCAGAATGCCATTTGGCTTGGCTTCTGCTGCTGCAGTTTTTCAGCGTATTATGCAAAGAGTATTACAGGGAATAGACCAGGCATTGTGTTTTCAGGATGATGTCCTAATATATGGTGATACAAAAGAGGAACATGATTCTACCTTGAGGAAAGTTTTTAAGGCATTGGAGTGTGCAGGAATGACTATTCGGAGAGACAAATGCCAAATATGTGTGCAATCAGTTGAACATCTGGGGCACAAAATAACAAAGGAAGGGGTAGAGCCCAAATACGATCTTGTAGTAGCAGTGAAAGAAGCCCAAGCACCCACCAACAAGCAGGAACTCAAGTCCTTTTTAGGGTTAGCTGAGTACATGGCTAAATTTGTACACAACTTTGCTGATACCACAGCCCCCATGAGAAAACTGCTGAAAAAGAATGTTATCTTTGATTGGGATCAAAATTGTCAGGAAGCCTTTGAAAAAGTAAAAGAAGCTATTGTAAAATCCCCTAATTTTAGAAATTTTGATTTCAGGAGAAAGACCATAATGACCACAGATGCTAGTGGTAAAGGTTTGGGAGCTACTTTATCCCAGATTGCAGATGGACAAGAGAATATTATAGCTTTCGCTTCAAGGTCTCTTACAGTTGCGGAAGCAAATTATTCCACCATAGAGAGAGAGACATTAGCATGCTATTGGGCTATAAAACACTTTAAGTTCTTTTTATGGGGTTTGCCTTTTACCATCAGAACAGATCATAAACCCCTTACTGGGATGTTCACCACTAAAGGGAGAGAGCGGGCTACTCCTCGTATTGCCAAATGGATCCAAGCTTTGGAAACTTTTAATTTTGGAGTAGAATATGTTCAAGGGAAAACAAACATAATTGCAGATTTCTTGTCTAGATCACCTAGGAAGGTAGAAATAGAGAAAGATGCTGATCTGTTGGAGCCAGTGCTGCATATAGACCTTGCTGGTCTTACGAAAATTGAGTGGAATGAAGGAATCAGAAATTACCCAGTGTTAGCAATGCTGAAAGAGGAAATTGTCAAGGGTTGGCCGGAAAGGTCGAAAGATTTGGAATAAGAACTGAAGGGGTATTGGGAAGTAAGATCGGAACTTCATATTCTAGATGACATGGTGATGACAGGAGAGAGAATAGTACCTCCCCGTGTGTTATGGGGCAAACTTGTTACCTTGGCACATGGAGGGCATCTAGAAGGAGCCTCACTGAAAATAAACTAGGAGCCACCTACTGGTTTCCGACTATGGACAAATTAGTAGAGATCACTGTGAAAGAGTGTATTAAATGGGCCACAAGTGACAAGATCAATGTAACGAGAAAAGCTCCTCTGTCACCAATTGAGGTTTCAAGTAAACCATGGGACAAGTTAGGATTGGACATCTTAGGTCCGTTAGCTCAAGTAGGAGTTAGTGGAAAATTCTTATTGGTGTTGGTAGACTACCATTCACACTGGATAATGACTAAACCTGTAAATCAAGAAACTACAAGAGAAGTAATAGCTTTCCTAACAGAGGCATTCATGGTTGAAGGAATTCCCAGTACATTGATAACCGACAATGGGGTACAATGTACCTCAGATGCCATGAAGGAGTTCCTTAAGAAGGTTGGTGTCAATCATTTTAGAACTGCTTTATATCATCCACAGGCAAATGGATTAGTTGAGAGAACCAACAGAATAATCAAAGAATGTCTGCAAATGGCAAAGGTGGTCCGGGAGTCAGGTGATATAGCTCTAAAACAACTGTTGTGGTCCTATCACACCACACCAAACTTGGTAACAGGAATATCACCATTTACATTACTCAAGGGTAGGCAACCAGGTACTAAACTGAACCCCAACTGGTTGGGAGGTGGAAAACCCCAACTTGTGCAACATGAAGAAGCCACAGCCGGAGTCCAGCAAAACCAACAAAGGTACAAAAATTGGTATGACAATAAGTTTGGTACAAAGTATAGGTCATGGAAGGTGGGGCAGTGGGTAAAAGTCAAACTACCTGAGAACACCAAGAGAGAGGGTAGCAAGCTTTCATGCCCAAAAGAATTGTTGAAGTACAAAAGAATGTGGTAAAGCTGGAAGATGGCAGAGTGTGGAGTATGGACAAATTATCATGCAGTAGAGAACCAACGATTAGGTATGATAGTTCACAGGATGAGGAGGAAGCAGAAGAAGCCTTGGATCAAAGGAGCCAAGGCGATGAGATGAGGAGTAGATGACGACCATCGTGGCACAAGGACTACATGTTCAATTATTAAGGAAAGGAGATATGTTATAATCCACATATGTATGTACACGTATAGGCACACTTTCTCTTTAATTAGGATATTGTATATAGTTATCATTAATGTATAATGTTATAAAATAATTTCCAAAGGGTATAAGGCAGTATATATTTGAGATGGAAATTGGTATGTCCCGGTGTTCCTTGGAATGTAGGGGAATTGGTATACCCAGGAGCTTGCTTTAGAATGTTGGGAGTGTGAAGCAGTGTGGAACGAGAAGACGGAGTTCAAGGAGCGTTTTTGAATAAACAGCTGATGACCAGTATTGCTTCTTATTGCTTGACTTCACTATTTAAAGAATACAACATTTTTGCAGCCCGTTTTCCTTAAAGGAAAACGAGTTACAAAATAAAAAAAATAACGAAACCATTTGGTTTCATTTTTTCAGAGTAGGCAGTGGTCCATTGCTCTGAAAAAACCTTTTGGGCAACATTCACATGGGACCCCTTCCCTTTTGCGAATGAGCTACCACCAGTGTGACACTGGTGGTAACTGCGAATTGCGATGCGAGTCGCAAATAGGAAGGGAGCACCCCTTCCTATTTATGAGTCGCATTCACAATTTGCGAGTCGGTACCGACTCGCAAATTGTGAATGAGCATCGCATAAGGGTGTTTGCATGGCGCAAACTGCGATTTTCACAGTTTGCACCATGCAAACGGCTTCCTACATCTGGCCCTTGGTGACATATTTTTGAGGAATTGACGTAGGGCAGCGCTGCAAGTCTTTCTACCTTGCTGTCCTGCGCTAATTCAAACTGGCAAAAATGCACTGTATTTACAACATATACTGCGTTTCTGTCCTTTCTCCCTTTTCTGGTGCACAATTCGCTCTCTAGTGCCAATGCAGACACCCTTGCCCCATAGGGTAAGGGTGCCTGCGTTGTTGGATGGATTATTTTCATGCAGGAAGGGGCATCTTCCTGCACAAAAACAATCCAGAAAGACATTTATCTCTTTCTTTGTGTGCTATAGAATGCAGCACACATAGAAAGAGGAAACAGAAAGGAGAAATAAAAAAATTTTTTCTCCTTGTGACTGCCCCGGGAACGGGGGGTACAGTTTTGACACATACCCAGGTTTTCAGATCCTTGTCAATCTGGCAAAACCCACGAGTCTTGGATGGGAACACTCAGCTTGTAAATCTGGGAATTCATCAAAACCCAGGAGTGTTGCATGGGAACACACAACGCAAAGCCCTTGGAACGCCTCCCTGATACAATTTAAGGCAATGCAGCGACTTGCACTGTGTTACCTTACACCATATTTATGAGGCCATGAATGTCTATGCAAGGTGACTTTGCGTGGCCTTGTAGCTATGGGTCTGCACTGTGCACTGCCAGAGCAGCACAGAAAGTGATGAACCGGCAGTGCAAAATGCTTGAGAATATACCCCTTGGTTTTTGATAATTTAATCAGAATTTCCATTATGTAACTCAATGTGTTAAAATATATCATGCAAATTTTTAAAGTACTGATGTGTAACATTTTTGCAGGAATTAACAAATCCTGGTTCCTACAACAAAAAACATGTTTTGTGTGATATACTTAACAATGCTACATCATTGCAAAGCACACGCTCTCTGTGCTTTCACAAACTAAGTTTTAGTACATAAAAAATCACCATAATAAAATCAATGAAATAGATATTTAAAAATCATCAGTGACCTGGCCATATCATAACATTTTGTTAGGCGTGGGAAGGAAGATCACTGTTATGGTCATGACTAACCATTCAACTACAGGGCAACTAAAGACAATTTCTTCGAAATAAGATTTAGCAACTTGCATGAGCGGGATGTCACAGTACCTAAAGATCCTATTTTGGCAAAAGTTTTGCTTTAAAACATTGGTTCTTAACATGTGGTCCGGGGAGCCCAGGGGGTCCGCGAGGACTACTGAGGGGGTCTGTGACTGCTTAAAAATAAATAAACATCTTGTGGATTGTTTGGCAGTAAAAATCTTTTAAAAAATGGTTAGGCCAGGATCCCCAACGAGCAGTAACAACTCAGTGAGAGTCACCTGGGGGTCCCCTGATTCTAATAATTAATCAGTGGGGGTCACCGGTTTCCAGCAATGATTAAGTGGGGGTCCACAGAAGTCAAAATGTTAAGAAACACTCTCTTTAAATTGTGCATTTTTCTGGCTTTACATCAGTGCAGCAACATGGAAGATGCAACATAGTTTATTTTCCAACAGAGTGTACCCTACTGCAGTTCTCTAAGATATTTCGGGCATTTACGTCTAAAATATTTAACTGGAAAGACCACGAGGCAATGTGTTGTCAAATGCTTTGTTCATTAGATCATGTAGATAGTACTGATTATACAGTGAGTTATAAGTCAAATATTAACTCGGCATGGCTGAGTTGCATGAATTTTGAGAGGTCTGCAGTACAGGAGTATGACAAGAGCTATTTTTTTATGGAGGTCAATAGAGCAGCATGTGACTATTGAGTGCAATGAAAATATTTGATGTCATTTTGTTGCCTGTAGTTTGAATTTCATATCTTAATTCAAGCAGCTGTCTTCATATATGCTTGTTCCCAATAAATTGGTGTTTGAGTGCAACACCTCACAAATGATGACACACTGCTTAAAACAATTTTGACGTAATGGCTTTTCCATGTGTCATATAACTCAATATCCATGTGGGAAGAGATACTGAGGCACTGTGTTCCATGCTTGCTTTTGGAAATTTGTAATGCATATTAACAGTTTTTCCAGCCTTTCTGTGCATATGCACAAGATTAAAAGAGCATATCATTGTAATTAAAAGTGGCAAACCATTCTGCTGAGATCTAACCATGAACTTGAATACAAACAAAGGTGACTTTTTGTCTCTAAATTGTGACAGTAACGAAATGCTGGCAAATTAATGTTATTCATAGCATAAATAATGTTTTTATTTGAAGATGTTGCATACTCTCAATTGCTGGTTTCACAGAATTTCTAATGTTTAGAAAAACATAACTTAGGTGCTGTTCACCAGAGTATCTGTGAATCACTGATGTAAAGCATGAATCAAAGAGAAACTGAAGTTTGCATTTGTTTCCTTGCTTCCATTTGACACATTTGATAGCCATTAGCATTCTCAAGGCTGTAAAGCAGCACTGACTGTAAATCTTGAAGATCATTTTTACTACACAGAGCCATGAGTAACATTATAAAATAACACATAATGTAGATCTAATTGCATAAATGTTGCAAGACAAATTCAAATATTTAATCTGTTACACATCAGTAATTCAGAGTCGCTCCATGGAAAATGACCACCAACCCACTCTTGAGATGTACACACATTTTTGGTGTCTGATGAATGGATGCCAAAATGCTAAGCAGTAAGGTCTAAGCAAATGTAATTTACAATAGTGTACATTGTCCCTCAAATGAAGTGATAGATTTTTATGATTATTAATACTTTATTGAAGTAAATCCAATAAAATTGCAATAAGAAAGACAAGTAATAAGTAAGTCAAGCACTTTAAATACAGAATAAGACTGTGAATTTGAACGTGAAAATTTCAGCAAATAGATTGAATACAAAGTACATTGTATATAGTACATAGTGCTAGATTAATGTAGTGCAAAAAAAATAGCATGTTTAAAAGGTTTTTAGAGTAAAGGAAAAAAAGAAAAGAGAAGGAGAGAGTAGGAAAGAAGGGAAAAGAAGAATATTTAATAAACTTTTGAGGAATGCACAGATATACACTTTTTCAATAACGCCTATAGCAACCATGCAATCTGTAAGAGCATCATGGGGTTTGAAAGTGGTATTGGTGTGTGTAGGGTTAAAAACATGTCTAGATAAATAGGATGGGAGCGGCTGCCATAACAAATCTCTATTAATCATTAGTTGGGTGGCATTGGCATTGGCTCTATCCATTCTATGATTGTGACAAAGTAAGTTCCATCAACCTATAAAATAAATGTTGGTGGTATATTTCCAATTTGATGCAATATTTTGTAACGTAACTGCAATAACAAGTCGATAAATTTTCCAACAATAGCTTGAGATTGCCACATGTGGAATAAGCATCCTAAGAAAATGTAGAGGTTGTTGAAAGGTATTTTGGTAGTTCAAATGTTATTTATCTTAACACAAATTTGTAACCAAAACTTTTTAACTAAAGGACATGCACAACATGTGTAAGAGATTGTGGTTGCCATGAAAACAAGACCAGCACTTATTATCTTTGGAAAATGTAAACAAGTGAAGAGATTTAGGAGTAAAATACAGTCTGTTGTAAATAATAAAATAATGTTTGAGTTGTACTGGCAGAATGAGATGTAAAACCAATCTTAGCGCATATTGTTTTTTAAGTGTGAAGAGAAAGGACTTGGCAGAGGTCAGATTCCCATTGTAACACAACCATAGACTTTGGTCTTTGAATCGAGGAGTTGTTTAGAGTTTTGTGTACGAAGGATGCCTTTACTTGTAAGGAAAAGTTAAGAATAGCAGAAGAGGTTTGTGCATTGGAATGCAATAGTGGGGGTTGGGAGAAAAGCTGAAGGAGAGTAGTTTTGAGGTGTTGATACTGAGTGGAATAATAATAAGATATAGCATATTTTTGTTGAATATCCTGAAATTCAGGAAAGGTACCATTACAGATAATATGATCTATGGTTCTCATCCTTTTATAAACCATTCTTCCCATGAGATAATTGATTGTTTAATTTTATGTTTTTTAGTAAGTTTATTTGCTTGATTATTTAAAACTATTGCAAACCATTAAAACATGTAATACATCAACATTAAAAGCTAAAAAGAAAAATTACCTTTATCATATAGCAATTCTAAAATCCAAATTTTGTGCAAATATACCCTATAAGTCTGTAAAAAAGAATGTTCCATATACACAAATAGGCACACTGTGCAAAATTAGCAACTAAAATAAAAACTGTGTACTGATCTTAAGAATCAGTGACCTAAGATTTCCAGTTAGTAGTAAGAACATAATCCATGGAGGCAGTAACTGGGTGGTTCTACAGTATTATGTACGGTAAAAGAACTAAAGTGCAAAATCTGCAGTATTACTTAATTGATTGTACAAATTGACAGTTAATCAAACACTCACTCTGTATTGTTAACCATTGTACTCCTTGTTTGCTTGATTTTGCAAATTAGTGTGTAAGCAGTCTCTCTGTGTTGTAAACTGAAATATTCCTCTAGAGTTAACTTTTGAGCTTAAAACCTGTCTCCAGCTAGAGCAGTTCAGTGTTTGCCAGTCATCATTTAGGCCATCCAGTGTCCAATCACAGACTATTAACTTGTTACTTCCAATATTGAGGAAACTCACTCAGTACTGTGTACTGTAAAAGGACTAAAGTGCAAAATCAACAGCATTATTTAATTGGTTATGCAAATTAACAATTAATCAAACACTCCCTCTGTACTGTTATCCAGTGTATTCCTTATTTGCTTAGTTTTGCAAATTAGTGATTAATTAGGCAGTCACTCTGTGTAAATCAGCGTATTCCCCTGGAGTATTATTGTGAGCTTAAATCTCATCTCTAGCTAGAGCAGATCAGTGATTGCCTGTCTTCGTTCAGGCCGTCCAGTGTCCAATCACAGACTTTTAGCTTATTATCAACAATAGTCAGGAATCTCACAACACGGCAAGATAACCACGATCAGGCCATCCAGTGTCCGATAACAGACTTTTAGCTTGTTATCAACAATACTCAGGAATCTCACAATGAGGCAAGTTACCTGGACTTCGCTGCCCGCAAAGCACTCTTTCATTGCTTGTCCGCATCTCCTTACTCCCATGATGTTAAAGAGAGGCCTTAATAACTGTCTGCACTCATGCATTAGTTTGGGAAATATGCACAGCAAGTGTATCAAGACCTCCTTTCCTGCCCCGCACAAGTGCAGTTGAGTACAGATTTTGAGCATTTTCATGGTGGTAAGTGCAGCAAGGAAGGAAGAACACCAAGTCAGTACCATAAACATTTTTCTTTGTTTGTCTTGGAGAACGCTGCCCTAAATAGAGTTGTGGAACTGCCATGGAGTAGGTGTGGAGAGTATGCCATCCATGCACCCTTCTAGACAGTAGTGCTTTGTCCTCTACCAAAGATATCACTTTTCACAATTTTCTTGAACGATCGCTTGAAGCTATAGTAGTGCTCTGACACCTCCCAAGTTGCGGATAGGCCTAATAGTTCAATGGATTCCTGAAACTAAACTCTGGCTGCAGCACTTATTTTGCTGCAATGTTCCATAAATAAGCATTCAGAGTAGCAGGCTTTACTTTCTTTATCTCACACCAGCTCTTAATACTCCTCTGGGGGCAAGTTGATGTGTCTGTAGTCTGAATTCTGGTCTTATTTGTGCCTGGGATGTATACTTTGGTAGGTTAAAAAAACAGCCTCATTGAGGCTGCAGAAATACTGTCCAGAGTGCTAATGAGTTTTGCTTGAATTACCTAGATCAGTGGAGTCAAGCTTGGTCCAGCTATTTTATTCTTAAGGTTTTTTTAAAGCAACTGCTGCCGCACTTCCTCTTCTTTTCAGAGCCTCTTTCTGTATAATATATGTGCCGTTGGTGTCAATTATGACTCCTAGATATTTATACTCATTTACTGTCTTTAGCCATAGTCGTCCCAGATGGCAGTGATATGTTAGCAACACTCTTGTTTAATTTAATTGCATGACTTTAGCTTTATCAAGGATTATACTCAGGCCATTTTTGAGGGAATAGTGGTGTCCAATAAGCGTTGGAGACTGACCGGTGTTTGGCTAAGCAACAAAAGGGCATCTGCATATTATAAGTTCAAGAGCATAAGTCCGCACATCCTTGGGCTGTGGGAGTTGCAATTATCCAATTCAGAAGGCAGGTCCACCATAAAGAGATTTAATAGAATTGGGGCCAGTACACAGCATTGTTTAAGTTCTTTTGAGATTGGGATCCTTCTCAACATGTGATCGCCTGCACCTAACTTGACTTGGACTCAAGTATCATTATACAGAAGGATCAATTGATTCAAGAGGCCTATCAGAATGTTTCTTTTGGCAAACATGCCCCGACGGTTTTTCCTGTGAATGTAATCAAAAGCTGAGGAGTAGTCATAGAAATAGACATATAATGGTAAGCTGGCAGCCTTTGTTCCATCTATCACTAGGGATAGAGTCAACATGTTTGTGGTTGTACCCATATGCTTACTAAAGCCTGTTTGGTTAAAAGGGATAACTGCATTATCCATCACCCAGTCTATCATCTCTTCGAAGATAAGTAATACTTTGCATCGTTATCAATTAAGGCGTCCAACCTATGATTTCTTGCTTCACTTTTGCTACCCTTTTTGTATATTGGCAAAATGATATACCCCCTCCAGGATGCTGGAATAATTTCTATGATAAAGGTATGTTCGAAGACTGGTGTTAGGGCATCTGCCAAGTAGTCAGAATCCAATTTGAACAGGAGAGGTGGGATCCAATTTGGGCCTGGCGCTCTCTTCCTCTCCTACCATTTGTATCTGCTTGCTTGCAATTGTCATGGTGTACTCTGATAGATCACTTATTGTATCCTCAGTTGTCACATCCTCTATGCGGGCAGCTCTCTGCTCTCCCCTAGTGCTGTGAGATGGCCTGTTGTAATTTGTAGTCTGTTGACTGGTTGCCAGAATCTGGTGCAGTTCTTACTTTTGATATCGTAAAACAGTTTGGCCCAGAGCAACTCTTCAGAGTCCCTTTTCAGCTGCCATAATACCTTTCTCTTAGTAGCTTTTAATAACCACAGCTCATTTAGGGTGTTTATATCTGGCCAAATGAACAAAGCCTCCTCAAGGATCTGTTTATTGCCTTCATAAGGCGATGAATTTGCCGATCTTGTATAGCAGTAGGTCACTTGCCTGCCAAGTTTTAAAGTTGTTTACCTATCTTCTGTTGCGGTCTGCCTCTGGCTGCGTAAGAATCTCCTAAAGCTTTAATTAATTTTTCTAATCTGGTTACAATATCAGAGGCACCTGCTTGCTTTATCTCCCATATATTCTTTGTCAAAACAACAGCCGCCCTGAATTAGCAGTCTTGCATTTAATCTGTTAGTCATTCACTTTGTGTATAAAGGTAGGGTTTTCCATTGGCTTGTTTATGGTTACACCTTGTACTCCATTATGATTTCATGTGGAGAGTGGTCACTAAAGTCCTTTGCTCCCAAGCACTAATTCACTATTTTCCCAATCATTAATAGAGATGCAAAGATGTAATATATGAAGGTGCTGACCGTCACATTGTGGAAGGAGGATGTGGGGGGTTGATTCCCAGGTAAGTGGCTATTCAATGAACAGATACTTAGGTGTTCAATGTCCCTTTTTAGAATTTTTTATGTTGTAATTTGTCTTTCCCATTTATCACACTTTGTAATGGGATTTTCCATGCTGAACAGTGTTCTTCCAGGAAGTGATCCTATTCAGACGGTGCTGAAAAATACATGTTGAAGTCCCCTTATACGATAAAATTGGGTGTAGATTCTGCCATTATTGGCCTTACTAGCTCTTCTCTCAAGAGTTTTGCACCATTGACCTCATCACGTGCATGCAAGTACACATTTACGATTTCCAACTACCCATCATTGTTTTCACTTGTTAGATCCACTATAAGTGCTGGCGTGACATTTGTAATTGTGGATTTAGGGGGTCATTACGACCTCAGCGGTCTTTTCGCAAGACCCCCGAGGTACCGCCGTGCTGAAGACCACCAGTGGTGGCGGTCTGCCGCGCCGCATATTATGACCGCTGGCAGGCCGCTATTCTTTTTCGTATGGAAAGCCGCCAGCAGCCATACTGGAGGACGGCGGGAAAGTGGAGGTTGCTCAACCTCCACAGCCACGTCAACAGAACACTGCCCACTGAATCACATCCCATGATTCGGTGTGGAGGTGTTCTGGTGACGGTGTTCTAGTGGCGGAGCTGCCCTCATGGATCCCGTACCATCCCGGAGGATCAACGGACAAGGTAAGTTGATCGTCCGTTAGGGAAGGGGGTGGGGGGTGTTGTGTGTTGTGTACGTGCATGGGGTTGTGCGTGTGAGAGTGTAGAGGGGGTGAGTGAGTGAGTATATGCGTGCGGGGGTGCTGTGTGTATGGGAAATGTGTGCGGGTCAGACAGTGTGCATGTCTGTTTGTATGTGTGCAGGTATGTGTTGTCGGGGTGTATGTGTGTGTGTAGGGGTGTGTATATGTGCATGTTCGGGGTGTGTGCGTGTAGGGATGTATATATGTGCATGTTCGGGGTTGGGGTGGGGAGGGGGGTTGTGCCACCTTTGGTGGGTGGCAGGGGGGTGGGGGTAGGATTCGTGGGGGGTAGCAGGGGTGGGGGAGACCCCTATCATTGCCAGGGAAGGAATTCCCTGGCACTGATAGTGCCTTTCCCAACCACCCGAGATCCATGGCCGTATGCAGGGTCCTGATACATACGGCAATCTCCATCCCAGTGGTCTTCACCGCCATGGCGGTCGGAATGGTGAAGTGTCGGATGACCACGGCGGTAACCGCCACGGTCATAATTCCATTTTTTTTTCCGCCAGCATGTTTGCAGTCTTGCCGCCGCTTTACCACCGACCGCCAGGGTCGTAATGACCCCCTTAGCGTCAAGTACATTTGAAGCTCTGATGGTCTTTATAGAGGTGTAGATTGCCAGTCCAACTTTTGGATGCCCAACTGTGGCACTTTCACTGCACAGAAGAGAGGCGTTTTAAATCCTTGTAAATGGTGAGGTTGCTCTAATCATGTTTCTTGTTGAAGGATTAAGGTCAAAGGATTGAAGGTATAACAATAGCTGCATCTCCAGTAGTTTATTTCCATGGCCGTTTATATTCCAAGAACAAATTCATAAGTGAGTACTGGCTTCTAAAGATGTTTCTGGACTATGTAAGGGGTTAATCTGCTGGCTGTTTATTTTTCCAGCTAACCGTACCAATCATCTTGTAGTGAAGCGTCAGTATTAAGGTACCTGACCCCCCCTATCTCCAGCATTCTCCTTATGCTCAGTGGATAAACTCCGTACTCCTTTTAAGATGGATTGAGGTTTCTCATTTGTACGGACAGGTTGGTGATCTAATTTCTCATTGCACTTTGATAATAAGGGTTCCGGATAGCCTGTTTTTCGATGGAACATTAGCTTAATCCCACAAAATTCCAATTGTGATTGCTCATGCATAACCCTCTTTGCTGTTCCCAGTGTAGGGAAAGTAACTTTTGTCACCTCATGCGCTGAGATGTTCTTATGCCCTTTGAACTTTATAGAGTCAAGGTAGCATGATCTCAAGTCCTATTAACTTCTAATTGCTGTTAACAGTTTAAGGATGTTCCCTCTATTGAGGAAATCTTCCCAGCCTCTGGACCTACATTCCAGGATAAACAGGACTGTGCGAGTTACCTGCTGTTCTTGCACAGTTTTCGGAAAGCTGGGCCATCCAGCTAGCTTTTCCAGCTCAGGGTGGTTTTCCCCTTTTTGTTTTTCAATTTCAGAGTTCTTTCAAATGTTATAGTTTGTGTTTGTGTTGGAGGGTCCCTGTTTGAGAATGCTGTCACACCCTATACAGCACTAATTGCCAAAGTTTCCTGCTTGGTGCTGACCCTGCCCTTTTTGGTTTATTCAGCCATGCTCATGGTCATACCCAACTGAGGCAAGTTATTTTCCAAATTCATTGTTACCACCGCACAGCTTTTCTCCGAAGTACATGTGCCAGAATGGTGCAAATTAGTTTGTAAATTAGTCTTTGCTAGCATACAGTTTTCTTCCATATGAGTTTTTGCTGCTGGAATGTCTGAGCCAGTTTTAAAATAACCAATAAAATCAAGCTTTCTTTTCCTACCTTTCCTCCTTTGTTTCCGCCATTGCCTTTTATCAGTCTGTGCCATTTCTCTGGTCTCATCGTCCTCTGTCTGTTCTAACTAAGGGGATTTCTTGATGAGCCAGTCCTCCATGAACACCAATGATTGCATGTCCCCTGTTTGACCTCCAGTATCGGCCTCTGTTTGTAAGTCATTTCTGTGGTTGTGGCTCCAGCTGTGTCCCTTGGTGGATTGGTCCAACTGGCCACCCTCAATAATTTCTTCTCTAGTTATTATAGCTTCCCTCGAAGGAACAGGATAAAAAGTGGCCCTTGTATTCTGAGTGGCTTCCTTTGTGTCAGACAGTAATTACCCCATTGCAGCTGGCAGCATTGACAGCTTGTCAACAATTCTTACACACTTGCAGCTTGATTGAATTAAATCTGCTCTAGCCTGAGCTCTCCTAATCAGGCTATTCATATCTGATCATTTTTTATCGATGTTTGAGACATGCTTGGCTAGAGTTTAGATAGACATTCTATCTGACTGGTAATGCATCTCATTGATTTAAAGTTGCATGGTGTTTATTAAAGATGTGTATATTTTATATCTCTTCCATTTTGCTTCTCCTCAGTGACCTTCTTTTCAGACAGTGTACTGTTCTTTTCCTGCAGTAGGTCAGGAGTGTATGATGCTACCCATTCCTCCCACTCCTGTGTTGTAAGGTAGGATGTGTTTGAGGTTTCGACATCAGTCTTCTCAATTTTCTCAATATATTTTGTCTCGTCATTTCTCTCTATTGTCTCTATAGAGTGACAAGTGCCAAGATCTCCCTCTAAATCTGTCTTGGGAGACGGGCATTTGTCCAGAGATTGTTTACTTTGTATTCTTACAAGGCTAAACTTCCCAGGGGGTGACACCAGTTTGGTTAGAAACTTGCTGGAGAAGTGGTTGTTTTGTAGTCTTTACTCAGTACTTCTTGTGTTCCTGTAGAGCTTTCCACTGCGGGTGGGGGGGGCTAGAGGTTGCATCACTTTCTTTTTCCAAGAACTTCTCCCCATTTATTGTAATTGTAATTAACCGGCCTGTTGGCACGTTTACCCTTACCTAACCACCTTCGTCATATGTCATTGTTGTCTCCGTGTTGGTACCTTCTTTAATTTTAGTCATCGTTTCTGATGTATTGCATAGGGCACAGCCCTGATCTATAACCCGATCAATAACCACTGGATGCAGTGTAGAAAGTAAGCCATTGAGTCCGCTCGTTGCTGGAAGATAGCACTGCCCCTGCATCCTTCACAAAGGAAAATTTTGTATCAATGTTTGACTGATACCCTGAGACTATGGTGCTACTCGCACTGGGCTTGATGGTTACCAACTCACTTGAGGTGAGAGGGGGGCAAGAGCACTTTCAGTGGGTGATGGCCTTTTTTTGCTCCCCTTCACTGCTCCTTTGCAGGCCCTTTTTCTTTTGTTTGCTGATAAGGGTCCTATGTTTCTTTCTCTCTCTGACCTCATTGGGATACAATCTGCCTGCCCCAAGTGCTCCAGCTACCACCTGGCCTAGACTGCTTGACCCTTTTGTGATTAAGCCGCTGGTTACACCAGTGAGGCAAAGGTGGCAATTTGCAGAGGATCAGTCGATCAATGCACTGGTTTAATGGGGAATACAGGCCCAGCATACTTATCCCGGGGTTGCAAAATACCAGTATACAGACCCCCATTACTGCATTCCAAATTTCCCTGGCTTTCCTTGTCCTTATCGCTGTCCTTAGCCTTCCTTATCCTTCAATTAAGACTTGTATTTGAGTTTTAAGGCTGAACTTGAGACTAGGTGCCTGAAGCTTTTGCTTGAATCCTGAATCTTAAAACTTGAAGGCTTATAAGTTTACAACATGAGGTCTTGGAGTTTAAAAGGATTGATGGTTTAAAGAAGAGTGTCATAACATGAGTCCTACCACATGAGACTCATGGTCTGCCATTTGCTGTTGCTGATTAGACACTTGAAGCTAACCGCTTGATGCTGGAACTGGCAAGAGCTGGTGGGGGCTGACAGGAATTGGTGACTGGATAAAAGAGGCAAGTGAGAGGGAGTGAGGCTCACCAAGAACCCACAAGCCATGCCCATTCCTAGCTGTGCTGCTTCTTCCAGTCCCTGGGGCACACTCTCTGCAACTGTTGACTACAACCACTGTACTCACCTTCCTAAGCCCAAGACCTCCACAGCCCAGCAAAGAAAGCGATCCAGCAATTGTTTTCCTGGCTCAGTGGCTCAAGATTATTACCTTGAATTGAGTTGGTTCGATATACAAAAATATACATAGATGTAGAGATGGCGCCTTTGTAGGTAAAACTGACGGGATGTTAGTTTACTGTTATCGATTTGTTCTTTTTTCACTTTTTGGATTGTTTTATCCTGCTGTCAGATATGCCACTTCATCAAGGCCCCAATGAAACAAGTGGTTTACAGTGTTGGGCTTTCAAGTTTTTGCATCGTTTTGTAACAACCTATGATGCCTGTTAGTCACAGATTAGCACATCAATACAGCACGGCGTGGGCGGGTAGGTCGGGGCAGGCAGCATTCTCAAGCTTTTATTTTACTCCTTTAGGCTGCGACAGGTGAGCAAGGTAGGGGAGCAAAGGAACAATTAACACTGGTGTATGGGGATCATGTATGGGATCCGTGTAATCCAGCAAGTAAACAAATTTACTGATGGACCGCTTTGGCTCTCTCCCTGCTTCAGCCTTTCAGCTCACCTTTCAGCTCACCCGTGGCTCACCAGTGGTTCCTGGTGGCCAGCCCGCCGCTATGCTGCTACACCACTGTGCCCGCCGTACCTCCGTTCCTCTCACCCCTCTGTGGTCCATCAACAAATCGGTAGCACCCTACCGGGGTAATTTGCTACTGCTCTGCCTCAACCCACTTTGGTTCCTTTGACCTCTCTACTATTTAAGACACACGCCTTGCTCCACTGCCTCCCGACGCCAACTCTGACTCTGGCACTCCGACACATTGTTGTATGTTTCCAATATACCGTATAGAGGTTTGTGCAAATTTTGGGGGGCAAATTGGAGCTAGTGAGTAAGGGTGTGGCAATGGAAGTATAATGAGTGAGCATTGGAGAAAGGAAAAACTTGGGGGCTGAGAAATGAAAACTACATTATGAGTTGAAAAAGGTGTGATTTGTAAAGTCCAGATTTGTTTGAGGGTAAAAATCCTTTTATTTTCTTTTGATTGTTGAATTTTGGCTAACAAAATACGTTTAAAAACATTAATAAACTATTGGCAGATTTAAAAATGTGAGTGAGACTGGGACTGGTAACAGACAAAAAGAAATTGATTATTGGTAACATCATCATTTTAATTGTAGGTAGGCTTCCTGACCTCAACAGACACAGGGGGCAGCTAGTGGATATATTTGAAATTCTAGACGTAACCTCATTGAAATTTAGTTTTAATAGTATCTTTAATGGTGTTAGAATATAAAATACCCACACATTTGATACTTTTGGACAGCCAAGTAAAGCCAGTGTCTTTAAACATGTCAGGAAGACAATATTTATTTAATGGTGTGGGAGGCTGGCCTGGTGTGTGGTGGTTACCTATGGTACTTACACCTTATATCAGGGCCAGGTGTCCCTTATTAGTGCAGTGTAGTCAGTGTAAAGAAGCTAGGCTCTCTATAGGTAGCTGTGGATGAGCAGCCAAGGCTTATCTAGGAGACATGCAAAGCTCTTGCAATACCACTGTAGTCACGTCACACTTAGTACTTACACACATGAAAGAAAACAGTCAGAATTATAAAAATAAAGGTACTTTATTTAAAACAGGTGGAAAACAGTACAAGTAGTGAAAATCACAATATTTAGGAATGGGCCTGGGGGAGCACAAACCATATACGAAGAAAGTGGAATGCGAAAGTCAGTCCCCCACTTAGGCAAGAGTAGTGTATACAGGGGAGCTGGGAGTACTAGCAAAGTCCAAAGGTAAGTACCACAACTCACCCCAGGGACCAGGAAAACAGGAGTAAAACACAGTAAGATTCCCAGAGCACAACCAATCCCAGGGACCAAGAAAACAGGATTAAAACACAGTAAGATTCCCAGAGCAAATAGAGAGAAGTAAAGAAGAATATTGCAAAACCCAGAAGAGACTGCAAGACACCAACAGTAGGTTACTGGACCAGAGGACCTGTGGAAAAAGAGGACCAAGTCCAAGAAGCACAGAAGAGTCCAGGAAGGGCAAGAGCCCCTACCCACCAGGATGAAGGTGCAAAAGGTGAACCACTGGTGAAGAAGAAGAGCAAACAGTTTTCTTCCACATGAGTTCTTACTGCTGGAATGTCTGAGCCATTTTTAAAATAACCAATAAAATCAATCTTTCTTATCCCACCTTTCCTCCTTTGTTTCCGCCATTGCCTTTTATCAGTCTGTACCATTTCTCTGGTCTCATCATCCTCTGTCTATTCTAACTGAGGGGATTTCTTAATGACCCAGTCCTTCATGATCACCAATGATTGCATGTCCCCTGTTTGACCCCCAGTATCGGCCTCCATTTGTAAGTTGTTTCTGTGGTTGTGGCTCCAGCTGTGTCCCTTAGTGGATCCATCCAACTGGCAACCCTCAATAATTTTTTCTCTAGTTATTATAGCTTCCCTCGAAGGAACAGGATAAAATGTGGCCCTTGTATTCTGAGTGGCTTCCTTTGTGTCAGACAGTAATTACCCCATTGCGGCTTGCAGCATTGACAGCTTGTCAACAATTCTTACACACTTGCAGCTTGATTGAATTAAATCCGTTCCAGCCTGAGCTCTCCTAATCCGGCTATTCATATCTGATCATTTGTTATCGATGTTTGAGACATGCTTGGCTAGAGTTTAGATAGACATTCCATCTGACTGGTAATGCATCTCATTGTTTTAATGTTGCATGGTGTTTATTAAAGATATGTATATTTTATATCTCTTCCATTTTGCTTCTCCTCAGTGACCTTCTTTTCAGACAGTGTACTGTTATTTTCCTGCAATAGGTCAGGAGTGTATGATGCTACCAATTCCTCCCACTCCTGTGTTGTAAGGTAGGATGTGTTTGAGGTTTCGACATCAGTCTTCTCAATGTTCTCAATATTTTTTCCCTTGTGTTTTCTCTCTATTGTCTCTATAGAGTGACAAGTGTCAAGATCTCCCTCTAAATCTGTCTTGGGAGACTGGCATTTGTCCGGAGATTGTTTACTTTGTATTCTTACATGGCTAAACTTCCCACAGGGTGACACCAGTTTGGTTAGAAACGTCTCCCTTGCTTGAGAAGTGGTTGTTTTGCAGTCTTTACTCAGTACTTCTTGTGTTCCTGTAGAGTTTTCCACTGCGGGGGGAGGGGGTTCGAGGTTGCATCACTTTCTTTTTCCAAGAACTTCTCCCCATTCATTGTAATTGTAATTAACCGGCCTGTTAGCACATTTACCCTTAGCTAACCACCTTCGTCAAATGTTATTGTTGTCTCCGTGTTGGTACCTTCTTTTATTTTAGTAATTGTTTTTGATGTATTGCATAGGGCACAGTCCTGATCTATAACCCGATCAATAACCACTGGATGCAGTGTAGAAAGTAAGCCATTGAGACCGCTCGTTGCTGGAAGAAAGCACTGCCCCTGCATCCTTCACAAAGGAATATTTTGTATAAATATTTGACTGATACCCTGAGACAATGGTGCTGCTCACACTGGGCTTGATGGTTACCAACTCACGTGAGGTGAGGGGGCAAGAGCACTTTCAGTGGGTGATGGCCTTTTTTTGTCCCCTTCACTGCTCCTTTGCAGGCCCTTTTTCTTTTGTTTGCTGTTAAGGGTCCTATGTTTGTTTCTCTCTCTGACCTCATTGGGATACAATCTGCCTGCCCCAAGTGCTCCAGCTACCACCTGGCCTAGACTGCTTGACCCTTTTATGATTAAGCCGCTGGTTACACCAATGAGGCAAAGGTGGCAATTTGAAGAAGAGCAGTCGATCAATGCACTGGTTTAATGGGGAATACAGGCCCAGGGGACTTATCCCGGGGTTGCAAAATACCAATACATGGACCCCCATTACTGCATTCCAAAGTTCCCTGGCTTTCCTTGTCCTTGTCGCTGTCCTTAGCCTTCCTTATCCTTCAATTGAGACTTGTATTTGAGTTTTAAGGCCGAACTTGAGATTAGGAGCCTGAAGCTTTTGCTTGAACCCTGAATCTTAAAACTTGAAGGCTTATAAGTTAACAACATGAGTCTTGGAGTTCAAAAGGATTGATGGCTTAAAGAAGAGTGTCATAACATGAATCTTACCACATGAAACTCACAGTCTACCATTTGCTGTTGCTGATTAGACACTTGAAGCTAACCGCTTGATGCTGGAACTGGCAAGAGCTGGTGGGGGCTGACAGGAATTGGTAACTGGACAAAAGAGGCAAGTGACAGGGAGTGAGGCTCACCAAGAACCCACATGCCATGCCCATTCCTAGCTGGGCTGCTTCCTCTTGTCCCTGGTGCACACTCTCTGCAACTGTTGACTACAACCACTGTTCCCACCTTCCTAAGCCCAAGACCTCCACAGCCCAGAAAAGAAAGCAATCCAGCAATTGTTTTCCAGGCTTAGTGGCTCAAGATTATTACATTGAATTGATTTGGTTCGATATACAAAAATATACATAGATGTAGATATGGCGCCTTTGTAGATAAAACTGCTGGGATGTTAGTTTACTGTCACCGATTTGTTCTTTTTTCACTTTTTGGATTGTTTTAGTCTGCTGTCAGATATGCCACTTCATCAAGGCACCAATGAAACAAGTGGTTTACAGTGCTGGGCTTTCCAAGTTTTTGCATAGTTTTGGAACAACCTAAGATACGTGTTAGTCACAGATGAGCACATCAATACAGCACAGCGTGGGCAGGTAGGTCGGGGCAGGCCGCATTCTTAAGCTTTTATTTTACTCCTTTAGGCTGCGTCAGGTGAGCAAGGTAGGGGAGCAAAGGAACAATGAACGCTGGTGTATGGGGATCATGTATGGGATCCGTGTAATCCAGCAAGTAAACAAATTTACTGATGGACCGCTTTGGCTCTCTCCCTGCTTCAGCCTTTCAGCTCACCTGTGGCTCACCAGTGGTTCCTGGTGGCCAGCCCGCCCGCTATGCTGCTATACCAGTGTGCCTGCCATACCTCCGTTCCTCTCGCCCCTCTGTGGTCCATCAACAAATCGTGAGCACTCTACCGGGGTAATTTGCTACTGCTCTGCCTCAACCCACTTTGGTTCCTTTGACTCTTCTACTCTTTAAGACACATGCCTTGCTCCACTGCCTCCCAACGCCAACTCTGACTCTGGCACTCCAACACGTTGTTGTATGTTTCAAATATACCGTATAGAGGTTTGTGCAAATTTCTGGGGGCAAATCAGAGCTAGTGAGAAAGGGTGTGGCAATGGATATATAATGAGTGAGCATTGGAGAAAGGAAAAACTTGGGGGCTGAGAAATGAAAACTACATTATGAGTTGAAAAAGGTGTGATTTGTGAAGTCCAGATTTGTTTGAGGGTAAAAATCCCTTCATTTTCTTTTGATTGTTGAAGTTTGGCTAACAAAATACATTTAAACACATTAATAAACTATTGGCAGATTAAAAAATGTGAGTGAGACTGGGACTGGTAACAGACAAAAAGAAATTGATTATTGGTAACATCATCATTTTAATTGTAGGTAGGCTTCCTGACCACAACAGACACAGGGGGGGACAGCTACTGGATATATTTTAAATTCTAAACGTAACCTCATTGAAATTTAGTTTTAATAGTATCTTTAATGGTGTTAGAAGATAAAATACCCACACATTTGATACTTTTGGACAGACAAGTAAAGCCAGTGTCTTTAAACATGTCAGGAAGACAATATTTATTTAATGGTGTGGGAGGCTGGCCTGGTGTGTGGTGGTTACCTATGGTACTTACACCTTATATCAGGGCCAGGTATCCCTTATTAGTGCAGTATAGTCAGTGTATAGAAGCCAGGCTCTCTAGAGGTAGCTGTGGATAAGCAGCCAAGGCTTATCTAGGAGACATGCAAAGCTCTTGCAATACCAATGTAGTCACACTTAGTACTTACACACATGAAAGAAAACACTCAGCGTTATGAAAATAAAGGTACTTTATTTTGGTGACACATATAACAAAAATACCATAGAAACTATACTCCCTTAGGAGGTAAGTAATACACAAATTATATACACAAGTATGCAGAAATAGGCATAGAACTGTTGGAAAACAGTACAATTTGTGAAAATCACAATAGTTAGGAATGGGCCTGGAGGAGCACAAACCATATACGAAGAAAGTGGAATGCGAAAGTCAGTCCCCCACCTAGGCAAGTAGTGTATACAGGGGAGCTGGGAGTACTAGCAAAGCCCAAAGGTAAGTACCACAACCCACCCCAGCAACCAGGAAAACAGGAGTAAAACACAGTAGGATTCCCAGAGCACAACCCACCCCATGGACCAGGAAAACAGGAGTAAAACACAGTAAGATTCCCAGAGCAAATAGAGAGAAGTAAAGAAGAATATTGCAAAACCCAGAAGAGACTGCAAGACACCAACAGTGGGTTACTGGACCAGAGAACCGGTGGAAAAAGAGGACCAAGTCCAAGAAGCACAGAAGAGTCCAGGAAGGGCAGGAGCCCCTAGCCACCAGGATGAAGGTGCAAAAGGTGAACCACCGGTGAAGAAGAAGAGTCAGCACTGCACCCAAGAAGATGATGTTGGGTTCCTGGAGGATGCAGGTGACGTCCCACGTTGGATGGAGGATTGCAGTTGGGTTTGCGTCATAGGAGTACACCAACAAGTCTTGGCACATGCAAAGCTCACAGTTAGCGGAAAATGGTGATGCAGGGACCAGGAAGGAGCAGATGGATTCTACCCAGGAGGGAGATTCAGAGGAGGCCCTCAGCAACACAGAGAGCCCACAGAAGGCCAGGCAGTGCCCACAGGAGTTCCACAGGATAGGGATAGGAGAGTCACAGACAAGGCAGCACTGCCATAAAGGCTCCTACCCCTCCGGAGAACCACTCAGGGAGCTGTGCATCGCAGGAAGGAGTGCTAAGGGCTGGTGCTTCAAGATGCACAAAGATCTTGGAAGAAGGATGCCAACAAGCCTTGGGAACTACAAATGACGTTGTGCATGGGTGTACTGTCCTGCATGGGTAGGCAAGGGCTTACCTTCACCCAAGTTGGACAGTTACAAGAGAGGACCATCAGGACCACTTCAGTCTACCATCCATGATGCAGGATCCACACAGCTCAGCAAGAGAGGGGATCCATGCAGCCAGTCATTGTTGCAGTTGGTGCCTGCAGAAGCAGTGGAGTGACTCCTTCACTCCAAGGGAGATTCCTTCTTTCTTCTGATGCAGGCTGAGCATGGACTGTCCTCAGAGGATGCACAACCAGGGAAATGTTGCAGTTGCTGGAAGGAGCCAGAGCTACAATGTTGCATAAGGCATCTTGTTTTGTTGTTGCAGCTTGCAGGGTCCTGAAGACTCCAGATGCAGTTTCTTTGGTCAGAAGTCAAAGTAAGTGGTGAAGAGGATTCCTCCTGGAGTCTTGCAATCCGAATCTGAAAAACCACCCAAAGGAGAGACCCTAAATAGCCCTGAAAGGGAGATTGGTCACCTAGCTGGGTGACCACCTATCAGGAGGGGGCTCTGATGTCACCTGCTGGCACTGGCCACTCAGATGCTCCCAGAGTTCCCTGCCAACCTTGAATTCAAGATGGCAAAACCCACGGACCCTCTGGAGGAGCTCTGAGCACCAGCCCTGGGGTGGTGATGGAAAGGAGAGTGGTCACTCCCCTTTCCTTTGTCCAGTTTCGTGCCAGAACAGGGACTGGGGGTCTCTGAACCAGTGTAGACTGGTTTATGCAAGGAGGGCTCCAAATATGCCCTTCAAAGCATTTCCAGTGACTTGGGGAGGCTACCCCTCTCAAGCCTGTAACACCTATTTCCAAAGGAAGAGGCTGTAACACTCCTCTCCCAAAGGAAATCCTTTGCTCTGCCCTCCTGGGCTTGGTTTTTTCAAGCAACACTAGGGCAGAAACCTGTCTTGGAGGTGGCAGCAGCTTGGGCCGCCTGGAAACCCACAGAAGGCTGTAATGGCAATACCGAGGGTCCTCTAAGAATCCCCCAAAGTGCATTGAAACATACAACCAATGCTTGCAAAAGTCTTGGGGTATGATTCCATCATGTTTGATACCAAACATGCCTATGTTCGGAGTTACCATTATGTAGTTAGACATAGGTAATGACCTATGTCCAGTACACATGTAAAATGGCGTCCAAACAAAGTTTGGGAAAATGGGCCTGGAGTTCATGGGGGCACCTCTGCTAGTCACTCACAGGTACTTTGCACCCTGTCCTTAGGGCTTGAAGGTCTGCCATAGGGGTGACTTATATGTATCATGGTGTAGTGAAAAATGGCAGTGATAGGGTGCTTGCACCTTTTCACGCAGACTGCAATGGTAGTGCTGCACAACTTTTTGCTTGGGCTCCCTATGGGTGGCAAAATATATGCTGCAGCCCATAGGGATCACCTGGAACCCCAATGCTCTGGGGACCTAGGTACCATATACTAGGTACTTATAAGGGGGCAGCAGTGTGCCAATTGTGGGTGAAATACAGTGATAACAGTTACCATCAACTATATTTAAGGGATAGAACATAACTACTGGGGTCCTGGTTAGCAGGATCCCAGTAGACACAGTCAAACACACTGACAAACAAGCCAAAAGTGGGGGTAACCAAGCTAGAAAAAGGCTACTTCACTCTACATGGCATACTGTATGATTTTTCAGTATTAAGTTTATATCCTGATATGATTAAACATTCATTAAATAGGCAAAGAAATATGGAGATTTTAGATTGAGGATCGGAAAAAAAATAGCAAAATATCATCCATATGTGCTGTAAATGTAACCTTAATGTGTTTGTGTTTAAACCTGTAAAAACAGGGGCTCTAAAGATAAAATAAATGCAGAGAGAAACGTTGAGACTGCTTGCCATTTACCAAAATAGGATGGGAAGGTGCAGAGTTTAATAGGCACATATATTTGAGTAGGTGGGGGCTAAATCAATGCCATTTCAAAGCTCCAAACAAGAAATTCAATAAACACAGTCAAAGGCTTTTCCTGCCTCTAACATTATGCAGCTAAAGGAGCAGTGGATTTAGATGTCATGTGAGTAATGGTGAGGAAGGTTCTAGAGGTGTCCTGATTCCTGTTTACTAATTAGGTAAGGGGTGACTTGGTTTAGGTGTAGAGCAAGTACTTTTGCAATGATCTTACAATCTGCATTAATGAGGAAATAGGTCTATAATTTCCACATTTGGATAGATCTTGTTTAGATCTCAGACTGAGTTATTGCAAAGAGGAATGATCTACCACATGATCAGCAGGTTTGGGAATTGATTGAAACAAACATCTAAGTCATCTACAGTGGGTGAATAATCTGGAGTATGAAATTTATTGTAATAAACTGTGAAGCTTTCTCATATTTTGGAATCACAGTATGTCGGGCTTCATGGGTATCTGTGATGACAGTTATCTTGGATTTTTGCTTCTTGATTTTGAAATAACTGTTCAGTAATCTACCAGCTCCATTGTGCCCACTGAACAATTTAGCATACATTTTAAGCAAAGTGTTTCAAGCACTATCCCAAGATTGCTTATTATATTGTATTTTAGCCTGTAACAATCCGAACAAGGTGTCTGTTTTATGAGAGGAAACATGTTTGTGTCCAAGGGTTTTAATCTGTTTAACAATTCTGAGGATTCTTTAAGAGCTGTTTTCTTTTTGATTGCAACGTAATCTATAATTAAACCCCTGACCGTCGCTTTAAAAATGTCCCATATTATATTAATTTGGGTGTCTGGAGGAAGATCAACCTTGAAAAATTCATTAAAAAACTATAAATTGGCCAGTAAATAGCATGTCTTGTAGTAAGACACTTTTGAATTTTCAGCAATTGGAATGGGATGTTTCAGTAGGAATGTCCAAAGCGACTATGTCAGGCATAGTCAGAAATAAGAAATGTCTGCATTTGACATAAACTGGGGACCATTCTGTGTAAGAAATAAAGAGACTATTCTGGAATTCAAGTGATGAACAGGTGAATAAATGGTAAATTCCAACACTTCAGGAGGGTCTCCAAGTATCAACTATTCCCGTGGATGGAACTGACTTTCATAATGTTTTTTGCATTTTAGTGGGGCTGTATCTGGTCTTAGAGCAGCAGTCTAGGAGAGGGGGTTCATTAATTCATTACAGTCTCTTCCCACTGTATGGTTATCTGTTGGACATGAGGATAATAGGGAAGTACACTTTTTCCAGAATTGGGGATCAATGCCTTTGTACACATTACAAATAGAAAATTGGGTGCTGTTAACCTTAATAGTTAGTAAGATCCATCTACTTGCATCACCTTCAACCTCGTTCATAACATGAATATGTAAGGATTTGTGAATCAGGACTACAACTTTTTTTGTTATTAACAGCAGGGGAACAAAAAACATGTTGAACCCAACAGCTACATAAACATGCAGTGTCATATTCTTTAAGGTATGCTTCCTGTTAGTGAATGATTTGGCAGGTTAGTTTTGAGAGGTGAGTTGGCACCCTTTGTTTTGTAACTGGATTATATAGGCCTTTGGCGTTTCAGGACACAATACATAAATGATTTATTTAAGGTGCACACAGAGATGACTTGACAACATTTAAATTAACCTACATCATAGGCAATAGAAACCTTAGAAGGGTTGGGAAAAGGAAATGTGGAGGAAATGTTACAATAGATCGCTACTTGCTGATATAAAAGCTGCATTAAGATGTAGAAAAGCAAGTGAGAGGAAAACCAATAAAATGAAGAAAGTGATAGACATTTTGAAAGGTGGTTACTCCAGTTCAAGTGATATCACAACTAATCTTGCAGAAACTGGAATTAGCCTCCCTTCCTGGGTTTGGTGGCTGTTTTATTTTGAGGTTTCCTGCTATTTTTAGGAATCTACACCTCTACCTAAACCCACCAATTCATGTGGCTTTTGTGAGCTTCCTAGAGGTTACCATTTTGTGGTACTTACCCTTTCTTGATACTACCAATTTATGAGGAGTCAATGCAGTTACCAAGGGTGCAGTTCTGTGGCACCTCAAGACCCATTCCTGTGGCTTCCACATTGGGAGTAATCCATAAAATGAACTGCATAAGTGTTTTTTGGAAAGCCATGCCTTAATCTAGAAGTGGGATCAATTGAAAGGGTATATTGGGGCTAGAGTTTGGAAGTTGTGCAAGTACCCTTTGTGTGGTTACTTACAATAAATATAGAGATTAGTGACTGTTTTGAACCTGTGAAATAGCTGGTGTGGGAAAATGTTCCTGTTTACATTCAGATACAATCAAATTCTTATCCATCACATAGGCCCTCATTACAACCCTAGTGGTAAATGCCACCTACCGCCGTGCCGACGGCCGGCAACATACCGTGACCGCGGCGGCATTCCGCTATGAGTATTATGACCCACACTGAGAAATCCACCACTATAAAGAAACCCACAGAAATCCGCCAGACCAAAGGTCAGTGATAAACTGGTGGTACCAAAACCCACCCTGTTACGCCAAAAGGGAATATGCTCAAAATACACACACACTTACAAGACACCACCACATTGGACAATTCAAACTACATACACCTGACACACATACACACACCACACCCACACCACTATAAAATACACACTCACATTACACACAACCCCTTACAGTGAAAAAAAAGATACCAAGCAGAGAGAGACAAGCCAGGAGCACCCACTCAAACAGAGGGTCAACACCGTGGGAGAGCACCCGGGAACTAGGGATGACATCAGGAAGAGGTGGAACGACCTACGGGGAAGGTACGTTCAGTGGTTGCAAGACACCATGTAGCCGTACAGAGGACTGGCGGTGTACCCCCACCTCCTCCCCCACAACTAACAACATGGGAGGAGTAAGTCTTGGCAAAAATGCATCCTGAGAGCCTTGCAGGAGTAGCAGCAGGACTGGACTCTGGTAAGTCAAATCTTTACTACTATATCCCCCCAACCTACCTGCATGCCATCACAAACTCCTACTCTCACCCCCATCACTCCACCACCTCACACATACCCCAATATCATAACCCACCCATCCCAATACCAAGCCCTTCATGTAACACCAATGCATGGACCCCATCACAGACCTGCATGGACACCCATCACCACAACATGCCCAGTAGAGAGACTCACCCAGCCCACAAAATCACCAATGCCACAAGGCAAAGCTGACAGGGAAATCACAATCATACAGGGAAACACACCCATGCACAAGATGGCACATGCAGATACAATAACACTGCTTTTACATCCCCACAGGACCCCTACTCAACTTCACCGGATAGGAGATGCCAGCTACATCCAGTCCCCCCCCAGAAGAGGCCCACAAGGACGACAGCAACTCTGCACTCCTGGATCAGGATGACCAACCTGGCCCATCAGGGACCCTTGGACAGTCGGTTATCCTGCCACAATCCCATACCACCACAGAGCCTGCCCCCTCAGGAAACACCAGCACAGCACCCACCCAGCGGGCCCATGCCACTGTCCCCAGGATATGTCAATCAGCAGTGTGTCCACCACTAAAGGGATCCCACGCAACCCCACAATCCCAGGACGATCAGTGACCTGGTGTCAGTGGGCAATTGGTTCAGGGGACAGGGGCACAGGACAACAGGGAAGCTGGGAGGACTGCTGTGCGACAGGGGGAGGACAGGCCCAGGGAACCCACTCTCCAACATCCTGGAAGCATACCACCATTCCCAGGAAACCATGGGCCAGATATTATAGAAGTTGCAGGAGACCCAGCGGCTGCAGGAGGGACAGTATCAGGGGATCAGGGAGGACCTCAAAAACATCTACACCATCCTGGTCACCAATGCAGGGGTGCTGGCTGACATGGGCAAGACCATGAGGGAGGCAGTGGCACAACAATGGGCCCCTGACACTAGCCACACCGAAGAACAGCCCTCCACCTCCGCTGCCGCTAGTGGACAGGAGGCCCCACCACAAGACCAACTGGCCACTGGCACCACATCCCCTGCAAAAAGAGAACCACCCTGCAAACGGTCCCTGTGATCCAGGCAGAAGCCAGAGAACATTGCCAAGACCCCCGCCAGGAAATAAGACTCTCCTGATTGTCACCCTTCTGTCCCACTCTGTCACCCTGTCCACCTTGAACTGCCATTACTCCCCTGCCTATGCCCCTTTGGACAATGCGCCTGTGATACCAAGAGACTGGACTCTACCCTGGAATTTCCTCCACCATCACCTCAGCCCATTACACATCCCCCTCTACTTATGAACACTTAAATAAACACCCTTGGAACAAATACAAATCTGGAGTCTGTCAAATGATTGAAATATGTATTAGTTCAACATTATCAAAGCATTGCAAGTCATATGTACAGGTAAATATACTTTGGAATGACCTTTGGTGGGCAGCAGTACACATAGCAGGAGCCAGAGTGGGACACAGAGATCTGAAAATAGAGATGCCAAAGAGTACAGTAAGTGGCCATAGACATAGGGAAATCAGGCTGCCATGTACATTGTCCAACAGAAAACTGAAAAGTTAAGTCAAGTTACAGTGTCTTACCTGTGTGTCACTGGAAGTACTGCTGTGTGATATTACTTCTGTTGTCAACATCTTCTTCCTCTGCCTCCTCCTCTTCACTGTCCACAGGTTCCACCGCTGCCACAAGACCATCTCCAGGCTCATCGTCCTGCAGAAAAGGCATCTGGTGTCTCAAGGCCAGGTTGTGCAACATGCAACATGCAACGATGATCTGGCACACCTTCTTGGGTGAGTAGTACAGGGATCTGTAGGAAAGTACCATCTTGCTTGGAATGTTACCCCCATTTTTACTTATGTGTCAGTTTGTTTTTGCCTGTCTCACTGGGATCCTGCTAGCCAGGACCCCGTGCTCATAGTTTGTGGCCTAAATGTGTTCCCTGTGTGGTGCCTAACTGTGTCACTAAGGCTTTGCTAACCAGAACCTCAGTGCTTATGCTCTCTCTGTCTTTAAAATTGTCACTGCAGGTTAGTGACCATTTTTACCAATTCTCATTGGCACACTGGAACACCCTTATAATTCCCTAGTATGTGGTACCTAGGTACCCAGGATATTGGGGTTCCAGGAGATCCCTATGGGCTGCAGCATTTCTTTTGCCACCCATAGGGAGCTCAGACCATTCTTACACAGGACTGCCACTGCAGCCTGAGTGAAAAAACGTCCACGTTATTTCACAGCCATTTTACTCTGCACTTAAGTAACTTATAAGTCACCTATATGTCTAACCCTCACTTAGTGAAGGTTAGGTGCAAAGTTACTAAGTGTGAGGGTACCCTGGTACAAGCCAAGGTACCCCCACATAGTTCAGGGCAATTTCCCCGGACTATGTGAGTGCGGGGACACCATTACACATGTGCACTACATATAGGTCAATACCTATGTGTAGCTTCACAATGGTAACTCCGAATATGGCCATGTAACATGTCTAAGATCATGGAATTGTCCCCTCATGCCAAATCTGGTATAGTGGTGCCAATCCCAATGCATCCCCGGGGCTCCAGCATGGACCTTGGGTACTGCCAAACCATCTCTCTGGGGTTTTCTCTGCAGCTACCGCTGCTGCCAACCCACAGAGAGGTTTCTGCCCTCCTGGGGTAAGGGCCTGAGAGGAGTAGCCTTGCCTGGCCTCGGGGAATGCTTTGAAGGGCACAGATGGTGCCCTCCTTGAATAAACCAGTCTACGCCGGTTCAGTGATCCCCCAGCCCCTGCTCTAGTGCAAAACTGGACAAAGGAAAGAGGAGTCCCCTGTTCATCAACACCACAGGGGTAGTGCCCAGAGCTCCTCCAGTGTGTCCCAGACCTCTGCCATCTTGAATGCAGAGGTGTGAGGGCACAATATAGGCCTCTGAGTGGCCAGTGCCAGCAGGTGAGGTCAGTGACCCCTCCTGATAGGTGCTTACCTGGTTAGGTGCCCAATCCTCCTTTGAGGGCTATTTAGGGTCTCTTCTGTGGGTTTCTCATCAGAAAATGAATTCAAGAGCTCACCAGAGTTCCTCTGCATCTCCCTCTTCGAGTTCTGCCAAGGATCGACCGCTGACTGCTCCAGGACACCTGCAAAACCGCAACAAAGTAGCAAGAAGACTACCAGCAACATTGTAGCGCCTAATACTGCCGGCTATCTCGACTGTTTCCTGGTGCTGCGTGCTCTGAGGGCTGTCTGCCTTCACCCTGCACTGGAAAACAAGAAGAAATCTCCTGTGGGTCGACGGAATCTTCTCCCTGCTAACACAGGCACCAAACTTCTGCATCACTGGTCCTCTGACTCCCCTCTCATCTCGACGAGCGTGGTCCTTGGAACACAGCAGCTGGATCCAAGTGACTCCGACAGTCCAGTGGTCTATCTGTCCAAATTTGGTGGAGGTAAGTCCTTGCCTCCCCACGCCAGACAGTAATCCTCTGTACTGCGTGAACTGCAGCTGCTAGGACTTCTGTGTATGTTTGCAAGGAATCCTTCATGCACATCATAGCCCAAGTCCTCAGCACTCTGTCCTGCATTGTTGAACTCGCTGAGTTGACCACCGGCTTCATGGGACCCTCCTTTGTAGTGTTGAGATGACCACTGTGCTCAGTTCTCTTGAATCCATGTTCAAGTGCTTTTGTGGGTGCTGCCTACTTCTGCATGGGCTCTCTTTACTGCTGAGTGCCCCCTCTGTCTCCTCCTCCAAGGGGCAACCTCCTGGTCCTTCCTGGGCCCAGGCAGCACCCATTTTCTTAAACAGCAACCTTTGCAGCTAGCAAGGCTTGTTTGCAGTATTTCTGCGTGGAAACAACTCTACTTCCTCCAGGACACCGTGGGACATCATCTTGTGAAGGAGAAGTTCCTGCCATCTTCCGTTGTTGCAGAATCTTCAGCTTCTTCCACCCATAGGCAGCCATTTTGCACCTTCATCCTGGGTTTAGTGGGTTCCTGCCTCCCGGACACTTTCGTGACTCTTGGACTTGGTCCCCTTCCTTTACAGGTCCTCAGGTCCAGGAATCCGTCTTCAGTGCTTTGCAATCAGTTGTGGTCTTTGCAGAATATCCTATGACGACTTTAGTGCATTTCTGAGGAAGTAGGATCACTTTACTCCTACTTTTCAGGGTCTTGTTGTGGGGTATCTTGGGCACCCTTAGTGTTTTCTTACACACCCAGCGACCCTCTACACACTAGACTAAGCCTGGGGCCCCTAAGTGGTTCGCATTCCACTTTCTTAGTATATGGTTAGTGTTGCCTCTAGGCCTATTGCATCCTATTGTATTCTACAGTGTTTGCACTACTTTTCTAACTGTTTACTTACCTGATTTTGGTTTGTGTGTATATTTTGTGTATTTTACTTACCTCCTAAGGGAGTGTATCCTCTGAGATATTTTTGGCACATTGTCACTAAAATAAAGTACCATTATTTTTTGTAACTCTGAGTATTGTGATTCTTTTGATGTAGTGCTACATGATATAAGTGGTATAGTAGGAGCTTTGCATGTTTCCTAGTTCAGCCTAAACTGCTCTGCTATAGCTACCTCTATCAGCCTATGCTGCTAGAACAGTACTAATCTACTAATAAGGGATAACTGGACCTGGCACAAGGTGTAAGTACCATCAGGTACCCACTATAAGCTAGGCCAGACTCCTACAGGATCCACCTGTCAGATGGAGGCACGGAACCTGGTCCTTCAGGAGGCCGAAGGTCCTTTCAATAATCCACCTTGTAAGCCCTTGTGCCTCATTGTAACGTTGCTCTGCCCTTGTCCTGACACTCCTCACTGGGGTCAGTAGCACAGAGAGGTTGGGGTAACCAGAGTCACCTGCAAATAGCGAGGGATACCTGTTAGACACACACTAACCCTTAGGGACAACCACATACCAAGACACCTACTTTTATTGTGTGGGGACCTTGGGCTCACCTACTAGCCACACCCAGTGCCTCGGGAGTTGGCCCATCACATATGGGATGCTGCTATTCCTCAAGATGAAGGCATCATGCACAGAGCCAGGATATTTAGCATTCACATGGGAGATGTACTGGTCCGCCAAACCCACCATCTGCACATTCATAGAGTGATAGCTTTTTCTATTCCTGTAAACTTGTTAATTTCTCTGGTGGGGGAACAAATGCCACATGTGTACCATCAATGGCACCAATGATGTTGGGGATATGTCCCAGGGCATAAAAGTCAGCTTTCACAGTGGCCAAATCATCCACCTGGGGGAATACGATGTAGCTGCGCAAGTGTCAGCAGGGCTGACAACACTCTGGTCAACACGCTGGAGAACATTGGCTGAGACATCCCTGATGACATGGCCATTTTTGTTGTTTGGAAGGAACCACTTGCCAGGAAATGGATAACTGACAGGACCTGCACTAGAGGGGGGATACCTGTGGCTGGCGGATAGCTGACCTCAGGTCTGGCTCCAATTAGGCACACAGTTCTTGGATTGTGGCCCAATCAAGTCTGTAGGTTAGGATAATGTGTCTGTCCTCCATTGTCGCAAGGTACACCAGGGGTCTGTACACCGGAGGATGCTGCCATCTCATATTCAGCCTCAGCGGTTGAAGCCTATGGAAGAAAACGGTGAGCACAGGGTCATATTCACACATGAATTGCACTAATTATGTCTTTTTTCATTTACAGAACCAGTATGTGAATCCGACAGTCAGTTGCTGTGCCAGTGTCTGCTGTGACGCAGTTAGGTGCCATGCCTTGTGCCCCCCTGAAATGACGGCTGCCTGACCTGTGAGGAAGGACAAGTGGAAATGAGGTAATACCACTGGCGTTGTGTGCCGTCGCGGTAGGAGGTCGAAGACCACTGCCCAACTTCACATTGGTTATCATTGGGCCCTATGGGTTCCAGGAGCCAATGCAATGTACGCTGGCGGTGAGGGTGCGCACCACCATGGACGTTACCACCATTTTCTATCTGTTCACTCACTTACTACCTGACCTTCAACAGGAGAAGACCAACACTTTAAGTGTTGCTGTGACCTGTGTCTGGAAGCGACAATGGCTCATGTGCCTGAGGAAAGGGCCCCTGCCTTTACTGCGGAGGAGTTGGCGAAACTGGTAGATGGGGTCCTACCCCAGTACACGTTACTCTACGGTCCTCTAGACAAACAGGTGAGTACACTGTGAGCATGATGGGTGTGCCATGAATGTATGGAGTGCTGTGTGTGTAAGCCTGTAGGAGGCTGGCCTGGCTTAAAGTGGGTACGTGTTGGTACTTACACCCTGTGCCAGGTCCAGTTATCCCTTATTAGTAGATTAGTAGTGTCCTAGCAGCTTAGGCTGATGGAGGTACCTATAGCTGAGCAGCTTAGGCTGAACTAGGAGACATGCAAAGCTCCTACTATACCACTTATTTCATATAGCACTATATCATAAGAAACACAATACCCAGAGTTACTAAAAATAAAGGTACTTTATTTTAGTGACAATATGCCAAATGTATCTCAGAGGATATACTCCATTAGGAGGGAAGTAAAATACACAAAATATACACACAAACCAAAATCATGTAAGTAAAACACTTAGAAAAGTAGTGTAAAACACTGTGGAACACAATAAAATGTAATAGGAGAAAATAGGCCTAGGGGCAACACAAACCATATACAACAAAAGTGGAATGCGAACCACGAATGGACCCAAGGCCTAGTGTAGTGTGTAGAGGGTCGCTGGGAGTGTAAGAAAACACTAAGGGTGTCCACTCCTCAGGACCAAGCAGTGGGCAAACTACCCACCAGAGAGAGTGTGGCCTTGCACTCCCCAGGACCAAGCAGTGGACATGGAGCCCCCTCGAGGAGCAGTGGTGTTATTCCATCTTCCGGCTGAGGTACCCCACCTTTCCCAACCTCCTGAGGTACCAGTGTGTTTTTGACCTGATACCCCTACAGTGTTCTCTCTGTATTGAGGCAGGATTCAAGTGTGGGCTTGGCCCATGATTTTTGGCCCAGTGGCCCACAGACATTTTGAATGGACAATGTAACGTCTTATGTACATATTGTAAAAAAAATTAAATAATGTTTTTCTATTTATTATGTTTATCTGCCTATTTCTAAAATATCACTGTTTAACTCAATTCCTTTTGTCCTTGCTTTCTTCCATGGGGATACGGTGTGTAAATGGAATGTTGATGCATGTGTTTACGTGTAGGATGTTGTGGGTGAGGGTGGGGGTGTTTCGTGTGTGTGTCACTCTCTTTTTCCTCTCCCCCTGGCCTGTGTACTAGATGCAGTACTCACTGTGGTCATCGCTGATACCTTTCGTATTCCTGGTAGATGAGGAGGTAGACCAGCATGGGCAGGACCTGCAGCTCGGTCTCCTTGGCGTCCTGGTTCTTCGTTGAGTGTCGAGAGGTGAGTGGTTTCCCTTACAAGTCCTGTTTCTGCCGTGCTTTTGATGGCATTGGTACTGCCCCAGAAAAGCTGGCGGATTGGTGAGTTGTGATGGGGTGGGCGGTACATTGACTTCCGCCTGTCTGTTGGTGGTTATCGGCGCTGTGTTTGTTGCTACCGCCGTGCCAGTTGGAGTGTTAAAGTGGCTAGCTGTGTTGGCGGTTTCCTCCATGGTCGTGATCCCATTTTTTTTACCGCCGGCCTGTTCGCGGTATTACCGCCCCTTTAACACCGACCGCCAGGGTTGTAATGAGGGCCATAGTATCTACAGTGGGACATTTGTGCAGAACATTACATCTGCCATCTCAGAAAATGAGTGACTTTCCAAAATGTTGTAAATTTCAGGTAGAAGCTCAGTCTCCCTAAAGATCTGTGGCCCCCTGAAAGAGACATGAACTCCTAGTAAAATGCGACCCTCTGGTAGATATACAAAACATCGCAGCTGCAGGGCACTAGAGCTCGATAGGTGTGGGTGCTAACTAGCAAGTCAGACAAAGACGGTGCTTTGATCTACACCCCACTGTCGCCAGATAAATTGAGTTCCCATAATGCAAGAGGATCTACAAACTAAAGAAAGTTTCTACAAATTACTTAAGGACTTTAAGGTTGAGGCAGGGGGGGAGCTGCAAAGCATAAGGGAGGAAGTAAGTGATCTTTGGCATCCTTTTTATGGCCATTAATTGACTAAAAGCTAATCATTTTATTCAAACTCATACCTGAATGTTTAGTTACAGTCACAGAATCTCTAAGATGTAGTTAGGCCTCATTAGTTATATTTAGGATAATTGTTAAAATTTAAGCAAAGAGAAGGGATCTACAACATAAAGACCTCGCAAGGGCTTTCAGTACAGTCACTATGCAAAGTTCAGCTTGTCCCATGTCCTTTCCCTTCAATCAAATGATCCAGTTTAGTATTATAGAACCCCATCACAGGTCTCTTGTTATACCTCAACAAAAAAGGGCCTTGGTAAGACAGTCCACAAAATCACAGCAAGCTCAAGTGTGTCCCCTCTAGAGCAACACAATCAATCAGATTCTCCTCAAACCTACATTGGAGCTTACCTTACATACATAGAACTGTGATGAATATAGGAAGTGTCATGAAAAACGTAAACCTACTAATCTCTTGCAGTACAAGTGATTTAAAGCTATGAATGAAAATTAGATTCTGAATCCTACAGAAATGTCAAGGCATTGAACATGTTATGTTCAAACTCATCATCAAAGTAATTTGCTGCTACTGGGGCCAACAATGCATCTCCTGCCTCAGCTCTACACAGTACTCTCCTTCCAATTTAGAGGCTCTTATTTGCCTAAAAGAAAAGGTAGAGCACAACATGACTCAGGGCCATCAACTGACCAACAGTTCACAGAGTCAACTAGCTGAAAATGAAAGATATGACCACACTTAGAAAGAAAGTAAAAGCTCAAATTAACAATACTATCATGAATAAGAAACCATTAGGGGACCAGGAACAAATGCCAACAAAGGTGGCCCTGTATTCACACACCATTCAAAAGAGTCAATTCAGGACTCTATATTGTATAATATTTAATGTCAAACTTATTCCTCAAATCCCTCCCATAGATGACAGTGAGATCCCACCTATCTCTAATTTTGAAGTCCTTAACTCAGACAAACCCCTGAATTCAATGCATTATCCTACCATATATCATATACCACAACAATTGCACCAGATAAAACTATAGTAACTAACACAGCCTCACCCAATCCCACCTTAAGAACATTTACTGTAAACTCTGCTGCCACATAACCCAGGGCACTTGAGAACCATTGGGTAACCAACTATCAATAATATCTAATGATTCCAAAGCGGAAAGCCATGCTCTAAATCATCCAAATCCCATTTTAAATGCACAGGCATTAGCAACATTCAAAGATAGCCAATATTCAACACATCCAACAACAGATGACCCTGATAAAGAAAGCATTTTAGATTTTGGAGCTTTGCAATTTTACTTTGTGGAAAATAAAACTGAATTACGTCTGGAGTCAATCTAAACAAAAACGAAATAATTATGCATCCTCAAAAAAAAAGATCTCTCTGTTTTCAAAACACGTTTTTTTGTCACCGTAATATGTGTGATGATGAAATGAGACTATCTAGAACACATGCTCGGTTTATAACTTCTTAACACACAGGATATTTTAGGTACTCACTTTGTTCAAAAGTCCTTCACCATTCAAAAGGAGGCAACCTTGAACACTTGAAAACCCCCCAGAAAAGAAGACTTGGGGGCATATTTATACTCTGTGGAGCCTGCGGACGTCAAAATCCTGCCGTGTGCGTCATTTTTGGGATGCGGCAACCCCCCTTGCGTTAATCATATGCAAGGTAGGCGTTCCCGTCCCAAAAAATGACTTAAACGGCCGTGCGTCGTACTTATGCTTTCGGGCAAAAATGCCGCACGGCCGGGAGGTGGAGCTGGAAAATGATGCACAGCCCGATTTGCATAAAAAATTAACGCCTGGGTCAGGGCAGATGTTAAAATGGGGCAAACACCCCTGTATTTAATCAGAACACACAGAAGCAACAGCAGAGCAGCAGAGCAGCAAAAGGGAGACATGGAGGTGCTTCTCATCCAGCGTGCACACAGATGCAGAGCCCAGCAACAACAACAGCAGCTACCACAACACCAGCAGGGACCCCAAAGGCAGCGCAGAAGGCAGGAGAGGATATTCCGCACCAGAACAACCCTTCATGGCCTCAGGGAACATGACATCATCCAGAGGTACAGGTTGAACTGGCAGGCCATTCAGCAGCTGCTGCGAAACATTGAGCCACAGTTGGCACCCACCATCCCAACAGAAACCAAGCTGCTAGTTGTACTTCACATGCTGGCAAGTGTCTCTTTTCAAACCACTGGTGCCCTGGTTGCCGGAATATCACAGACATCATTTTCTGCCTTTTTGCCCAAAGTACTGGATGCCATCATTGGACTCACACCCTGCCACATCCGCTTCCCTAACACACTGCAGAAGCAGCAGGAAACAAAATAAACAGGGGTTTTACCTCATTAGGGGCTTCCCACACGTCCTCGGTGCAATCGACTGCACACATGTACGCCTTGTGCCACTTGCAGCAACTGCATACCTCTACTGAAACAGGAAGCACACACATTCCAACAATGTGCAGGCCATTGTTGATCACCAAGGATTGATCACCAACATCGTGGCAAAATATCCTGGGAGTGTACATGACTCATTCATCTTCCGTCACTGTACCATCAATCAACACTTCCAGGATGGACGGTATGGCAATGGACTACTTGTTGGTAAGTACAGAAACCTACTTATATACACATTGCACAGCAACCCTCTACGACACACAACACATACACCACAACAGCAACATGTTGACAGGAACACACTGAGGTCATGACATCGCTAGCCATGTTTCATAGGTCAGCATTGAACCTGTAACACATCTGAAATTAGTGTACAGTCTAATGTTAAGACGTCAATGATCACAAGGTTTGGAGTGGTTTGCCTAATTGTCACCTTGCTAAATGTAAGCGTCTCAATTATGTTTAAATTAATCCATTGAATAAGTCTAAAGGAATGGGATGTCCAGGGTACATAGATGTGAATGTGTTAACAACACTGTCAAAATGTTTCTGTGTATGGAACTATCATCTCACCCCCAGTGAAGACACAGAGACACCTGTATCACAAGTCACAATGCTAGGGAGTGCACACTGTACTGCCAATTCCAAAACATACTGCTGACAACCGGTCAGCAGCCAAACACTCATTCAGCCAAGGAAACAACACAATGTAGATGGTACATACTAGAAGCCTAGGAATCAACACAATAACACAAAAGAGTCACAGACAACACAAGACAACTACTGCCATGCAAGGTGATATTAATGGGGCAAGCTACATCAACATGATCCCAATCATTTTCTCTTGCAGCTGATCAGGGGTATGGGATCCAGCCATGGATAATGACACCATTTGGCAACCCAAGCACTGCAGCAGAGCATGCCTAAAATGACGCACACAGGAGGACACGCAGCATAGTCGAGAGGACCTTCAGCATCCTCAAGTCGAGATTCAGGTGCCTCGACATCACTGGTGGTAGCCTCCTATATTCCCCTGAAATGGTCTGTAAGATCATTCTAACATGTGCCATCCTGCACAACATTTGCATAAGAAGGAACATTCCCCTTTTGGAACCAGAGCCACACATGCCCGAAGAGGAGGATGGTGGCCTGCAACATGAGGGGGAACAACAAAACACGGCTGCTGAAGTGCGTAGGCGCCAACATAATGTGAACAATTTCTTTTTAAAATAATCTCCATCACCACTGTATTAACTAATGTAAATGAACACTGATAATAATCACCATATCATGGTCTGGTTAATCATTTTTGCTCACCTTCATCTCTAACTATCGGAATAGGAGTGTAGCCTCATGGAGCATAGCTGATATACCGATCATGACACAGAAAATCCCAGAGCAATTGCGATGCGTATCATACAACAGTCACATACAGAAACACTGTAAATGACATATATCCTGTACATTTCACCTTTGAAGGGCAATAGCAGAGGGCCACACCTATTTCACACATACATGTTGGAAACATGGTTCATCGCAGCATATGGCACACAACTAAGACACCATCACTCAATAAGGGGAAAACAAGCCTCATACATGAGGCAGTTGATGTGCTATTGCATTGGTAACAGGAATGTATGACCAGACCCTTGACAGCAGTAAGTCCACCTGCATCCAATCTTTGCAAGGACTATCTGTGACTAGAGTTCCATATAAGCAGAACATAGACAGCACAAGTGCCACATATATGACAAGCATTGTGCACATGACATTCCATGTACATGTCAGCCCATTTCCTAACTCCTGACACACCCATGCTCCTGGTCACAACCCACCTGTCTGAAGAGGTCCCTGGAATAGTAATATGTGTACCCCGATATTCCACCCTCCACACACACAGACAAACAATAGCAGTCCTGTGTACTATACCCTTTCCTATGTTATGCCATTGTCATAGTACATCTGACTGCATGGACGTCAGGTCAATTAATACACTGGCTTGTAGTTTCTAAGCCCTGATATCACCTGTAGATTGCTTCCCATGTGAAAGGTACTGTTGACCATTTGAATTCAATACTCACATACAGGACTTGTGAGAAACAGATGCAGCACACACCTGTGATCACCTCTATGCACACCACCCATTTGAACATGCACTGCCCCTGCTGATGCCTGGAAGAGCATAGAAGTTGCCATTCTGTCAAATACACTGTTATGCATTGCTAGTAATTAAGCCGTGTAACATAGCCCTTGGGTTCATGTGTCACCTTCAAAAACACAGGACATACACAGTTTTCCAAGTCAACTGTTTTGTTCTTCCGCCGACCAGTCTTAGTCAGACCACTGATTATGTAATTTCTGAAATTGCTGGATCCAGATATACCCTGCATCCTGTCAGCCTGACTGGCACCTGTCTCTGCGTTACCCTAAAGATTCCTTGTGGCTACATATGTACCACAGTTGCTTTACCAAACCTCACATTCCTCAGAGGGTATTTTTTCATGTGCTTCATCAATGCATACCCAAATACAATGTATAGCATCATCTGCCTTTTAATTGTACCATATTTGTTAAATTGTCTTTGAATGCCAAAATCATGGCCCATCCCTTGTCTGGGTCTCATGTATGCATGAACGACAAAGTGTGACAGTGTACCAGGCCCTTATGCAGGGATTGGGTACGGTGCCTCCAGCAGAACCAGCTACCTCTGATAATGTGCATGAAAAGTCCACACATATTAGGACCCTGACAGTTCACACGCTGAATCACATTGCTCACAACATATTAATGGGCTGTGCATGCTGAATAGCTGCTACATTAATCAACACAGAGGTTATTATGTTCCCAGATGCAGTGGGAACTTTACAGGCCAACCTGTGTACAAAAGTTGTAATGACACCTGCCGGAACATGACACCTGAGACATTATCTCACTCAGCACACCAAGGTTGCCCTGTTGACAGTCTCATAACACGTCTTCAGTGACAGGGTGGGACCATCCCCATGTAGGTTCTCATGTCCTCATCGACTTTAGTCACATTGATCTCCGAAGGATACTCAGTAGATACAGGAATAGCTGCCACTGACTCATGATGAGACCTGTATATAACTGTGACAACATACACCCCTAAAAATATACAGGATCAACATTGGACCACACACATGAACAAGACACCTCTGTGCAATTGATCACTGGAAAAATGTGGGCATGTGCTGCCTCGTCTGCTGGTCCACTACTGCCACTGGAGAGTTGTGGCTCCGTCATATGACCATAACTGTGGCGTCATATTACATTTGTGGTTCACCTTTGGCTGTCTGGGCCAATGAAATGGTACCCACTTCGTCTATGCATGTGCCTGACTCACTGTGGGTTCACCAACAAGTGCCTAGGAAGCAGTTCCCAAAAATCTAGGACATGGGATGGGCAACTTGTGGACCATTGACATGAACAAGCGTCTGCCATCTATCTGGTGCATGCTTTGTCATTTGTGGTGTCTACGTTACCCAAAATCTTGGAAGTGCACACAACAGATGTTGCTACATGTATGATTAGCACATGTCGTCTCTCATTTCCACAATGACTTGCATCTAAGGTTTGGACACATTGACTTCACATTCATACGAGCATATTTGCAATAATGCATCTTGTGAGGCACACACACTGGGTCGACTAATACATTAGTAGCCACTGCACACACATTGAGCCATAGACATTCAGTTATTGTACTCATGTGCATCACCTTGCTATCCTCTCCTGATGCCAAACATGCCCAAATTGTGCAATACATATATGTAGGCCACACATGTGGCCATCTAGTGCATCAGCCAAGCGTCAAAATCCTGTTAAGGAAGTAGCGGGTCATGGTCCGTTGCAGTATCACATGTGAACATATACCATCAACACCAAAGTGGGTGCAATCAGCCTATCTCAGTTATGTCCCAAATGTAACATTATATTACAATGAAAAAAATACCCCAAACCAGTTCATACCCTGAAATTTTGACGTTTTTATCATTATGCGTCATATTTTTTCATGCATACAGTATGTGCTTCATATTTTTCGACGCACAGGAGTGAAAATTAGGCAGCATCCAAAAAATTGTAAAGACAATTAACAATTATTTGGATGCAGCCTAATTTTCACTCCTGTGCATTGAAAAATATGACGCACAATCTATATGCGTGAAAAAATATGGCGCAGAACGATAAAAATGGCGGTCATTTTATGCAGGAAGTGATGTAATATGATATCCTGTTTACAGAATATGTACAGTGGGTGTAATCTCACTTTCACTTTGCAGCCTGTGATTCTTTAGACTGTGTGGCTATGTTCAGAGTGTTGTCCAGTGATTTTGTGCTTTTGTATCCTGTGTGCTACATTACTTGTTACTTTGTGAAATAAATATTGTTGTTGTATACTGTCTGAGTGTGTTTAGTTTACAATTGTCTGGTATTGTATTATATTTGTTGTTTGTGGGAGTCTGCTGTGGGAAGTGCTAGTCTGGGGATAGTTGGGCTCTTTTAGTTGTTAAGTTTACTTATTTTTTGTATTTCTACTTTCCCCCCTTTCTCCTTTCTTCTTCTTTATCCCCTAATCCCCTATTCGGTGCTGAGATGTTGGGTAGGCCACATCTTTGCAGGATGGGGGAGGAGGAGCTTGGGGGTTTATATGGCTGGTGTGCCATTTCCTCCCACTGATGATCGAGGCAGGGGGCAGGGTGATACAGGGGTATCACACTGAGGCGCCACAAATCCGGTGGGGAAAGGTGCTGCATCACTTGCAGCGCATGTATGGGAGCCAGAGGAATGACCACCAGCTGAAGCACCGCTGGGCTGACCTCATCACCAGGGAGAAAGATCTGCTGGACCACCTGGGAATAGTGATTGGTGGCCCTGTTGGTGAATACAAATCATGTAAATCTGCACAATTAAAAGCTCTGTAGTGACATCAGATGATTTGTACATTATCTGCCGGCTGAGTTGCTGACTGTGTGGAATGCTGCGGAAACATACAGGGTCATTGATGGACTATTTGAAGGACCACAATTGCTAGCTTTCAGGAAGGACGTGCTCTGCAAACTTACAGAATATTTTTGCTTAATGTAATTTGGTGCCGCCTTTGTGTCAGACAGCAACACAAAATAGGAGCCAATCATGTCTATATAGGTCACATTTGCCAGTGAATTATAGATTTACTAAAATATTGGCAACCTTTGTTGATGCAATAGCTAGACTGACTTTAGAAACACTACATGATGCAAAAAATGAGTGCTGGCTTCACGTCAATTGATGATAGCAATGTGGGCCAGACATATGTCTCATGTGTGTCTGGTGAGTGTGTAAGGAAAGCATTTTTGGAAGTTCTATGAATGTTAGGGATTATTGTGGTCCTTCATCATTTTGGATACATGTCAGATCTGGATTTGAAAACATCTGGAAAAGGTGTAAGGTGCCCTCAGCTAACATCTTACACTGGTATTTGTAGTTTGTAGTGCCACATTCCAATTAGGGATGGCAGTCCAAAGGTATGCACATGGGTTCATATCTCTATGTTTGGTGAAAATCACCATAGCTGGTCCACATCAAATGAAGAAACTGTAACAACATGAGGGCTTACAAAAGTCCCTGGCCCTCTGTACATTGTACCTATGTGTCATAAATGTGTCATGGCCACATAGGCTGTTTGACTGGTAATGCAGTCCTCAAGTAACCAGGCTTTGGATGTCTCTCTTGGATGCACATGATGAGACGATTACACTCCATTTTTATTTCTGCTCACTAATGAAGGAGCATGTTTGCCACCACATGATAGTTAGGGCCACTGCATGTGTGCAGATATGTGTGTAATTGTCACAGGAGACCCATGCTATGTACATGTTAGCCGTGCTATATCGGATGCAGTATCATCATGTCTGAATGGCTTTCATTACTTATGTCATCTTACACACAGTTTTTGTCTTTGGAATTGTTGGTCAGTGCACAGATTTTGAGCACATTTCTTCCTTCCATGCCTTACAGGTGGACCGGAACCCTACACTGTGGGAGAGGTGGCTTCATTTGAGGACCTGACAACTCCAGTAAATGTTGATATATCTGTTATGTGTTGTGTTTGCTGGTGATGTGTGATGGACTCCTGTGTGTTGAACACATAGCAAGGTATGAAGCGCTGGCCCATCATTTGTCTTGTTCCATGAGTGGGATTTCATTTTCTCAAAATTTTTGAGTTGGCCAATGCTTATCCTATTGTATTATCTAGGGATTGTAGGTCATTCCTGTAGGCCCCGCAATGAGAACTGGGGTGAGTCATGTGGATAACACTTGTATCAACAAGAGTCGCACTGGAACTCATCTCAGAGTTACTCTGCCTGTCAGACCCACATTCTCCCAGATTGGGACTGCAAAATGCTTACCCACAGACTTCTGCTTCCCTTTTCACCAAAGTACTTATTAAACTGTAGGTTGAACGTCCTAGCAGCATGTAGCTCCACATTTGGTGCTACAAGTATGTGGCACTTGAATGCAATGGCCTAGGTGTGCATGCAAATCATGATCTTGAGTGTTCTTGCAACTCTGTGTATGTTGTAAGTCATGCCTTACTGGAAGTATATGATGTGGACAACGGTCTGCATTTCCTGACATGTGTGGCACTAGGATTGGTCAAGGGTTTGCTGTCTCCTATTTGTTGATAGACCTTACCTGTGGTGTGTGTGTAGAGCCAAACACATGTCCTGCTTTCTATAGACTCCTGGATGTCCATGTTGTTTGGAATTGTTAGTTGTTACACCACCTCCACACCCTCAAACACAGGCATGGGTTTGTGAATAGGGTACCTAGGACTGATGCTACCAGTATGTTACACAGACATGTAAATCAGTGAATGTTTGGTCAGAACCTAGTATACACACTCAGGTATAGGACATGAGTACTATACTAGCAAGTCCATTTACAACTTGCAGATCATGTGGCTTTAGATTTCCATCCCGTACACTGACATTTGTAGTCCTGGCATTGGCGGAGGATGTGCAGCATGATTGTTAGCTGATAACTGGCAGAACTCTGATGCCAAATTAATGCCAGCTGTTACCCATCTTGTAGGGTTTGGATGTGCTATGTGTGATATGACCTTTGTAGGCTGCCCTGCCATGTACTTCCTCAGGGACATTCAATGATCTGTATGATGATATGAGCTGTTACAAGTACATTAGATGTACTGTCTGATTTACTTCTTGTGCCATTTCACACAATGCAGTTCCTAATGTAAATTGTTTGCCTTTGTCTTCACAGCTGCAAACATGACACCCATCCAGGTCTGTGAGTTCCAGAGGCGGGCTATGAGATACCAGCATATCCTGCTGGTAGAGTCGGGGTTCAGACAGAGGGCCTGAAGATACCGGAACGAAAGGGCCTCCGGAGCATGGAGGGCTTTCCCACAGGGTAGCCCTACTTTTCCCACCACAGCCACCCCCAGCACAACCACCACTTCCACCCAGGTGGCACCACCCACAGCTGGGACTGTTGTCCCAACATCTGCAGTTGCTCCAGGCCCTAGCAGTGGAACACCTTCAGGGCAGCCCACAGGAATAGACTCTACATGCCCACAAACATCCTCAGCTGGTACCTAGACTGCCCCATCTGTTCCAGTTGACCCTGCAGCTTTTCAGGCAATGGAAAGAAAAATGGACCGTGTCCTACAGAAAATCAGTCACCTGCAGCGGGATGTTCGCCATATGAACAGACGTGTGCGGTCCATAAAGCGGACCCTCCGGAGGGCCAACGTCTAGACTTTTAAAATGGACATGATTTCCTCCCCTCCCTCCTCTTTCCTTGTTCTTATACTTAGTGGGCTTAGGGGGCTTAGTGTTAGGTTAGTATAGGCTGTTAGTTTAGTTAGTGTTAGTAGGTGGAGGGTGGGGGTCCTGATTATTTCAATTTTTTCTTTTTGAGTGTGTGGGTGGGTGGGTATATATATATAAAAAAAGACAAAAAAATATATTTGGTTAGTATAGGATAGCATGTGTTTAGGTTAGTATCTGTTGTCCTCCATGTGTCCCGTCTCATAAGGGGGTGGGGGGTTGATGTTTAGAACGTTTCGTTACATGTGATAAGCAAGTTTAGCTTAGGTTAGTTAGGGACAGTTGTGGGTAATGAATAGTTAGGGTAGATTAGGGTAGGTAAGACTTTTCCCCGAGTTTCCTCTTCTGTTATTACCATTTAATAAATATATAGTGAACCCTTTACAGTATGTGTTAAATGCTTGTTGATCAGGGCCTTGGCATAAGTGTACATGAATTTTGTTCTATTACATTTGTGTCCTATGCTACGAACAAATCCCAAGTGAGCTGTAAGATTGGCAGCTACCCCAGAGCTACTTGCAAAGATTCCACCATTCATTGCACCCACCAATCACAGTTAATATGGATCCCAAAGCGTTTTTGTCAATAAGTATGTTTTCAAAGTCACAAACAGTGCTTCCAGATTTGGTATTGGGGGAACTGTTTTAGGTCTGACTGCAGTGTGATGTTCAAAGACACCGTTATAAGGTGAGTGGTCAAAAGCACTCTTGTAGTATCGTCTTCAAGACTCACAGACATCATTTGTGACACTGTTCAGCATGATAACTTATTTGGATGGAAACTCAGACACCTTCATTCATGCATTTTTTGGAGTGTTTGCTTAGATTTGTGGGCACTGTTATAGGTGTTAGTATTGCATATTGGCAACATTTAGCTGCCACTATTTGATGACTTAGATATCCCTTGAGGAAGCATTATTCTGTCCAACACAGCATGATGGTGTATGTTTTCTATCTTCATCAGATATTACCTTCAGGAAGGGCAGAGTATGATGCAATCCTGGCCACTGTGCAAAGTTATCTGACTACATAATTTCAGGACAGTTGAATTGATAAGCTACATAATTTGACAGGAGTCACATTTCAGTTATCTACTGCACAGATGATGTGTCACATTACACAGAGACAAATTTGTGGTGTAAGTGCTATTTATTGAAAAGTGCTGTAGTGCTATATGTACATTGTCCATGATTGTGAGTCCATTATAGTGAAATCTTCCATTGTGATCCTACACAAGTGGTAAAGGAAAATGCTTTTGACATGCTGTGGTGATGTGTCAGACAGTGCAGAGGGACAGGATTTGTCAATGAGTAAGTGAGAGACAATCACTGGGCAGGATGACAAGATTAACAGTGGTTTGAAGAACAGTCATTGAGTACAGTTGTTGTAAGACTGGCATGTTACAAAGTGCTGGACCTTGGAAATAGTTGGCCATGTTGCAGGGACTAGTGCTTCCACATACTTTTCCGTGTGAAGGTGATCTGTTCCATGTCTTCTTCTTCTGATGTGTGTGTTGCCTCCTCTGTTCTTGGTGGTGGTGGTTGTGAAGGGGCAACACACACCTCAGTGTTAGAAGACATGGAGTCAGACATCCCGGTCGCTGCTACCTGTGAAGGTCTTAAGGGCAGTACTGCTGCAAGGAGGATCTGCTGATTCTTAAGAATAGCAGCCACATCACGATGGTAGGCAGCAAGGTCGGCCCTGAGGGGTTCAATGTTGCATTCATGCACGCGTTGACAGGATTGCTGTTGTAGGTGTTGAGTCAGCTGTATTACAGCTGTGCTGATTTCCTTCAGCCTTTTTTCTACTTCCTGCAAGATAGTTGTTCGCCCTTGCATTGCTGCTGTCTGTTCTTCAGTTGACATCATGCACGAATGCACCCCCTCTAGGCTGGCTGCCATAGTTTGTATCCCCACCCGCACCTCATTGGCCAGCTCCCGCTGTACTCCAACTACAGTTCTCTCAAAGCTGGTGCCTGTGTCGTCAGAGTCCTCAGCTGTGTTGGAGCTGGCATGTCTTACAATTGGGGTGGTGGCTGGATCCTCTGCAATGGCTGCTTGTTCTGTGCTCCTCCTTGTGACTGAAGGTGGGGTCTGGAGGGTTCCAAGGACATCTTGGATAGTCTGCTGGGGGATGTTTGTCAGCTCGTCATCCATGTCATCAGGGTATTCCTAGACAGGCATATCCGCAGGAGATCCATCGTCCTCTGCAATAGAATAGGGTACAAATAGTGTGTCTGTGTTGTGGCATTTGTGATGTGACATGCCTACCTTGTGATGAATTCACATTGTGATCTTGTTTCCTGTTCATTGCTCCAGTCTTTCAGATGGTCATTCTCCCAGGCCTATGGCCCACCTTCATGTCACATGTATTGTATTAAGTTATTAGACTTGTCAGCATCATCTCCTCTAATGTTGTTTTAGGCCAAATAATGAATCGCCAACTTCTTGTCCGACTCAAGCCTCCGTCTACATCCATTCTCATGGTGAGACCTTTCACTGGCTGTGGGTGTTCTGATGGCACTAGCAGCACACTTAACAGTCTAGACCTGCCCCAGTCTCTGATCTTTCACATCCACTTATATGTAGTTGACATGTAGCGTATCCTAGGTATAGCATTGTTATGGCACGATATGGATGTTAGCATTGGTAATGTGTACAGATGATGTTGGGGAATGTGTGGTACATTGTATTGCCCTGATAGTCGTAGCAGTGTCCTATTTCCTCCTCTGACTGTGCAGGTGTATGTCAGTGACCAGTTACATGTGTCCTCCCCCTCAATGCTGTTGTCTGAGCAGTATGACATTTGGGACCCAGGCACAGGATGGACCCTGACATATGCAGCATGGGTGTGACCTTAGTGCTATGTACCTCATAATGTTTATGACAATGGCTGATGTTAGCGGCAACTATGGGCATTCACAATTGACAGGACTGGAACATTTGTCTTGTTTCAGGGGATTGTTGAAGTTGTCATCCTCAACCCTCTAATTTAGGTGTGTATGATCCATGGAGACGTTACTGCCATTGGCTACTTGAGCTGCACACAGAGTGGAGGTGGTAGTGGCAACTGTTGTCACTGTTACATTCCAGTTGTCGGTATGACTAGAGATTGTTAATTGGGCCCTAGTTATTGTAGGGGGTATAGTGGCTGACGTGTGCCGGGATGTCAGTTTGACGTTGTGCCCTGCCCTCCTGGCGTGGCTTTACCTTTGCTCCATCGTTGGCATGGCAGCATGCCCCATGGGATTGTTGTTGGTGTTGTGTAATGGTGTGCCCCAGCTTCTCTCTGTGCAGGCCATGCCCCCATGCCATACCCCTTAACCCATGCCACTCCATGTATATGATGATTTCCATGCATTTTGTGGTCCGTATCCCCCCTTGCTTAAAGTTAACATTTGTGTATTTTAATTCCCCATGCGACTTACATCTGTATGTGCCTTATCTCCTGGTAGTCTGCGCTGTCCTGTCCTTGAATCCCTGTGACGATCTCCTCAGGGATGACGGCTGCGACCATCTCCTCCATGTGGTCCAGGGCCTCCTGATGTGCTGGACTCCCACCTCCAGTCTGCAGTGCTGTCTTCCTGTTCCTAGCCATCTTTTCCTTGGTCCTGCACTTGCAGTCATGCCAGCGTTTCTTGCACTCGATGACTGTTCTGCGTACTTCTGCCACACTGTTAATCTTGTCAACAATTTGTTGCCATATTGCCTCTCTCCTACTGATAGGCAACTCTGAGGTGACAAACAGTTGGTGCTGGTGTTCCGTCACCTCTTTAACCAGAATTTCCTGTTCCTCTGCACTTAAGCGACACTTTCTTTTCTTCTTCAAACTGTCCTGGTTCTTGTGTGGGTCCTCCTGACTGGTTCCTGGTCTGTTGTCATCTTCCTGGGGTCTGTACAGGCATCTGGGATCCATTTTGGCTCTCCTCTGCTGAAATGGCTGTGTTCATAGGGAATTTTGACGCTATTGCATCAAAAAACGCCACATGTCTGGTGTGCGGTGTCGTAAATCGACCCACAGTCACTTCCGCCACGTTAACGTCGTTTTGCTTTACGACTTGACGCTGCGGTGTGCGTAAAAAAAATTACTTACACCTGTGGTTTGCGCTGCCGTGAGTCAAAGTATAAATTTGACGCCAGCACAGTGCACAGAAATGGCGTTAGCCGGCGGTAATACTTTTGACGCAAAACTGCACCGGCGCAGTTTTGCATCAAAAAGTATAAATATGGGCCTTGGTGTATAGTTATAAGGATGTGTTGGCTGATTTTGGGATTGCCATTCAAATCAAGGAGACGAAAAAAAATCCTGAGATACTAGCTATCTCATCTCAAAAAGAGTCTAACAAAAAAGGTCATCATTGCACCCTAAAATATGCTCAGACACTGATTCATCATATAATGCAATCAAGGCAATTCAAATTACTGCGAATGAGCATAACCATTGCCACTGCTATGTATCCATTTACTACTTAAGCACGAAAAACAAAAACGAGGGTTGGCTCCCATCAGTACCACAGCGTAGTTTATGGCAGCATTCCTAGCTTATTCACCAGGAAGTCCAGAGTTGATGCAAACATTTTATCAGTCATATAATTGAATTTGGCAAGCTTAAAAAAGGTGTTGCAAAATTAAGACAACCCTTTTTTTCAACAAAAATGGGATGTAAGATGTCTTCGGGAAATATGGCATAAAGCTCCAAATCATATTGACCCTTAGTATCACACAGTAAATTTGGTAAGTCATCAGGAGGAATGTCAAAATATATTTTAACATCTATAGATGTAAACCTAATACTTTATGTTCCCTGTTACTTCTTTCAGTCTGTCATAGTAGAAAAATTAGCTATCAACAAAATATGTGCAGCATTCTGCTGATCAATGTTTATTTAAACATACATAATATTGACTAAGAGGCTGCAGTCAAGCACTTTCTAGATGAGCCTGAGAATGTTGTTTGCAATTTTGGTGGGGTAGAGGTGTTCAGAGTCAAGAGCTTCAATTTAATATTGTGTAATGAAAGTTGGAGTTCATCTGCACTACCGGCACGCACAGCATCGAGCCCTACAGGTCCAGCAGAAAATTATCTGTTAAAACAAAATTCATTAGGGAAACTAACAGATGAATGTCTTACCAGCTTGTCCCTAACACTATGCAACAAATATGAAACAGCTGGAAATATATCACATGTTTTACATAGTAGAGGGTCGACTTAGCCTATATTTATGTCTCTTGCTTCCTTTTCATGTGCTATGACTTCTTAATTTTAGTTAGTTTTGAAAGTGACCACTTGCCAACCATATTTTTATGGCAAGACGGGAGGCTCCTATTATGCTTAAGTATTTTCTTTATTTTTAATAGCAGGTGCAGTCAAGAATAAAACTACCAATCCCATAAGGCGAACAAAAGTAACCAATGAGGATCAAGAGGTAGTTCAAAGTAATGGACCAATCAATAACAATTCGCTCTAATTATACCTATCTTGACTGAGAACAGCCCTCTTTTCTTGTGCGAGGCTAATCAGTAACAAACAATGGAATAATGAAACAACAAATACAAATAGCCAGGCAAAGCACTACATTTCCTGTAAATGAAAATAAGTCTCTGAACAAACTCCGGAAGGGTGTACTGATCCAACAACTGAGTGTTCGTGAAGGCAGGTGTAGTAGCAGATGAAGTAGCCGAAGAAACCAAGGAAGGATCTCTAAGAAGAGATCTGTTGCGTCGATGTAGATGCTGGAAGGGAGGGTAACAAAATAACAGCATCAGTATTTGTAGAGGCGGGATAATACTCGCCTCCGTGTCTTTAATAAAATTAAGACTTTCCTTCATAAGTTAATAGGAAAATCTACATTTTATCGCAAGACCGGAGGCTCCTATGCAGTGCTGGAGACCTAGGCTATGCTGGGCATGAAGGATTCCTTGCAAAAATGCACAGAAGCCTTAGTAGCTGCAGTTCACGCAGTACCCATGATTACTGTCCGCCTCCAAATTTGGACAGATGGACCACTGGACTGTCAGTGTGTTTGATATGTGTCACTGGGATCCTGCTAGCCAGGACCCCAGTGCTCATAGTTTGTGGCCGATATGTGTTCCTTGTGTGGTGCCTAACTGTCTCACTGAGAATCTGCTAACCAGAATCTCTGTGCTTATGATCGCTCTGCTTTTAAAATTGTCACTGCAGGCTAGTGACCATTTTTACCAATTCTGATTTGCACACTGGAACACCCTTATAATTCCCTAGTATATGGTACCTAGGTACGCAGGGTATTGGGGTTCCAGGAGATCCCTATGGGCTGCAGTATTTCTTTTGCCAGCCATAGGGAGCTCAAACAATTCTTACACAGGACTTCCACTGCAACCTGAGTGAAATAACGTCCTAGTTATTTCACAGCCATTTTACCCTGCACTTCAGTAAATTATAAGTCACTTATATGTCTAACCCCACTTAGTGAAGGTTAGGTGCAAAGTTACTAAGTGTGAGTGCACCCTGGCACTAGCCAAGGTGCCCCCACATTGTTCAGGGCAATTTCCCCGGACTTTGTGAATGCGGGGACACCATTACACGTGTGAACTACATATGGGTCAATACCTATTTGTAGCTTCACAATGGTAACTCCGAACATGGCCATGTAACATGTCTAAGATCATGGAATTGACCCCCCAAGCCAAATCTGGTATTGGGGTGCCAATCCCATGAATCCCCTGGGCTCCAGCATGCACCCGGGTACTGCCAAACTAGCTCTCTGGGGTTTTCTCTGCTGTCAACTTTCAGACAGGTTTCTGCCCCCCTGGGGCCTGGGCAGCCCAGTCCCAGGAAGGCAGAACAAAGGATTTCCTCTGAGAGAGGGTGTTACACTCTCTCCCTTTGGAAATAGGTGCTAAGGGCCTGAGAGGAGTAGCCTCTCCAGGCCTCTGGAAATGCTTTGAAGGGCACATGTGGTGCCCTCCTTGCATTAACAAGTTTACACCGGTTCAGGGATCCCCCAGCCCCTGCTCTGGCGCGAAACTGGACAAAGGAAAGGGAGTGACCACTCCCCTGTCCATCACCACCCAAGGGGTGGTGTCTAGAGCTCCTCCAGTGTGTCCTAGCCCTCTGCCATCTTGAATGCAGAGGTGTGAGGGCACAGTGGAGGCCTCTGAGTGGCCAGTGCCAACAGGTGACGTCAGAGACCCCTCCTGATAGGTGCTTACCTGGTTAGGTGGCCAATCCTCCTCTGAGGGCTATTTAGGGTCTCTCCTGTGGGTTTCTCTTCAGATAACGAATGCAAGAGCTCACCATAGTTCCTCTGCACTTTTCTCTTCAACTTCTGCCAAGGATCGACCGCTGACTGCTCCAGGACGCCTGCAAAACTGCAACAAAGTAGCAAGACATCTATCAGCAACATTGTAGCTCCTAATCCTGCTGGCTTTCTCAACTGTTTCCTGGTGGTGCATTCTTTGAGGGCTGTCTGCCTTCACCCTGCACTAGAAGCCAAGAAGAAATCTCCTGTGGGTTGACGTAATCTTCCCCCTGTCAACGGAGGCACCAAACTTCTGCATCACCGGTCCTCTGGGTCCCCTCTCATTTTGACGAGCGTGGTTCCTGGAACACAGGAGCTGGATCCAAGTTACCCTGACAGTCCAGTGGTCCTTCTGTACAAATTTGGTGGAGGTAAGTCCTTGCCTCCCCATGCCAGACAGTAATCCTGTCTACTGCGTGATCTGCAGCTGCTAGGGTTTGTGTGCACTTTTGCAAGGAAACCTTAATGCACAGAATAGCCCAGGTCCCCAGCAATCCATCTTGCAATGCTCAACTCGCTGAGTGGGACCTTTGTGGAACCCTCTTTTGTAGTGTTGAGACGACCGCTGTGCCTCGATTTCTTGAATTCCTGTTCAAGCATTTCTGTGGGTGCTGCCTGCTTCTGTGTGGACTCTCTGTGCTGCTGAGTGCCCCCTCTGTCTTCTCCTGCAAGGGGTGACCTCCTGGTCCTTCCTGAGCCCAGGCAGCACCCATTTTCTTCAACCGCGACTCTTGCAGCTAGCAAGGCTTGTTTGTGGTCTTTATGTGTGAAAACAACTCTGCTTCCTCCAGCATGCCGTGGGGCATCTTCTGTGCAAAGGAGAAGTTCCTGGCATCTTCTGTTGTTGCAGAATCTTCAGCTTCTTCCACCAGGATGCAGCCTTTTTGCACCTTCTACCGGGGTTTAGTGGGCTCCTGCCCCCCCTGGACACTTGCGTGACTCTTGGACTTGGTCCCCTTCCTTTACAGGTCCTCACGTCCAGGAATCCGAATTCAGTGCTCTGCAGTCAGTTGTTGTCCTTGCAGAATCTCCTATCACAACTTTAGTGTGTTTCTGGGGTAGTAGGGTAACTTTACTCCCACTTTTCAGGGTCTTGTGGTGGGGCATCTTTGACACCCTTAGTGTTTTCTTACACTCCCAGCTACCCTTTACACACTACACTAGGCCTGGGGTCCCTTCGTGGTTTGCATTCAACTTTTGGAGTATGTGGTTTGTGTTGCCCCTAGGCCTATTGCATCCTGTTGTATTCTACAGTTGTTTACACTACTTTTCTAACTGTTTACTTACCTGATTTTGGTTTGCGTGTATATTTTGTGTATTTTACTTACCTCCTGAGGGAGATACGTTTGGCATATTGTCACTAAAATAAAGTACCTTTATTTTTAGTAACTCTGAGTATTGTGTTTCTTATGATATAGTGCTATATGATATAAGTGGTATAGTAGGAGCTTTGCATGTCTCTTAGCTCAGCCTCAGCTGCTCTGCTATAGCTACCTCTATCATCCTAAGCTGCTAGAACATTACTAATCTACTAATAAGGGATAACTGGACCTGGCACAAGGTATAAGTACCATCAGGTACCCATTGTAAGCCAGGCCAGCCTTCTACAGTAGGAGAACCACCACACAAAAGGTCCCTGCAATCCAGGCAGAAGCCAGAAAATGTTGCCACGACCCCCACCAGGAATAAGACTCCCCTGAATGTCACCCTTGTGTCCCACTATGTCACCCTGTCCACTTTGAACTGCCATTGCTCCACTTCCTATGCCCCCTTGGACAATGCACCTGTGATACCAATAGACTGGACTCTATCCTGGATTTCCTCCATCAGCAACCCAGCCCATTGCAGTATCCCCTCCACTTATTAGCTGATAAATAAACACCCTTCGAACAAATACAAGTATGGAGTCTGTCAATTGATTGAAATATGTATTTGTTTAACAAGCTGTAAACATTGCAATTCAACTGTACAGTTATGTATACATAGCCATGACCAGTAGGGGGCAGCAGTAAACACAACCGGAGCCAGATTGGGGCACAGATATCTCAAAATAGAGATGCCAAAGGGTACAGTAAGTTGCCATAGAATTTGGAAAATCAGGCTGCCATGTCCAATGTCCAACACAAAACTGCAACTGAAGGTGAAGTTACAGTTTCTTACCTGTGTGTCACCGGAAGAACTGTTGAATTATTGTTGTTCTGTTGTCCACATCCTCTTCCTCTGCCTCCTCTTCGTCACTGTCCACAGTCTCCACCACTGCCACACGACCAGATCCAGCCTCATCCTCCTGCAGAAAAGACACCTGGCGTCTCAAGGCCAGGTTGTGCAACATGCAACGATGATCTGGCAAACCTTCTTGGGTGAGTAGCACCTGGATCCACCTGTCAGATGGAGGCACTGGAATCTGGCCTTCAGGAGGCCAAAGGTGCGCTCAATGATTCTCCTTGTTCGCCCATGTGCCTCATTGTAACGTTCCTCTGCCCTTGTCCTGGCATTCCTCACTGGGGTCAGTAGCCATGAGAGGGTTGGGTAACCAGAGTCACCTGTAAATACCGAGAGATACTTGTTAGCCAGACCCTTACCGGTAGGGCCAACACCACACCCATATAGCAACAGACACTGTGTGGGGACCATGGGCTCATCTATTAGACACACCCTGTGCCTCTGGAGTTAAGACATCACATATGGAATGCTGCTATTCCTCAAGATAAATGCATCATGCACAGACCCGGGATACTTTGCATTGACATGGGAGATGCCCTGGTCTGCCAAGCACACTATCTGCACATTCAGAGAGTGAACGCTCTTTTGATTTCTGAACAACTGTTCATTTCTCCAGGGGGGGGAACAAAGGCAATATGTGTACCATCAATAGCACCAATGATGTTTGGGATATGTTCCAGTGCATAGAAGTCAGCCTTCGCTGTGGCCAAATCCTCCACATGGGGGAATACGATGTAGCAGTGTTTGTGTTTCATCAGGGCTGACAACACTCTGGTCAGCACGTTTGAGAACATAGGCTGTGACATCCCTGCTGCCATGGCCACTGTCACTTGGAAGGACCCACTTGCCAAGAAATGGAGCACTAACAGGACCTGCACAAGAAGGGGGATACCAGGGGGGTGACGGATAGCTGTGATCAGGTCTGGCTCCAATTGGGCACACAGCTCTTGTATTGTGGCCCTATCAAGTCTGTAGGTTAGGATAATGTGCCTGTCCTCCATTGTCACCAGGTCCACCAGGGGTCTGTACAAGGGGGTGTGTCTCCATCTCCTATTCATCCTCAGCAGTTAATCTCTAGGGTGAAAAACGGTGAGCAGATGGTCATATTTAAAAATATCCTCAGAGTAAAATCCCTTGCATTTTGTTACAGAAACAGTCTGTAAACGTGTAGGTCCATTGATGTGCCTATTTCTGCTGTGACGCAGTTAGGTGCCATGGCCTGGTCCCCTCTGAAATGGCGGCTGCCTGACCTGTGAGGAGGGACAAGTGGAAATGAGGTAATTGCGCTGACGTTGTGCACCGTTGCAGGAGGCGGTCGACGATCGCCATGCTCCACCTCATTGGTTATCACTGGGGCCTACGGGTTCCAGGAGCCAATGGTGATGTACGCTGGTGGTGACGGTATGCACCACCGCGAACATGACCGCCATTTTCTATCTGTTCACTCACTTGCTACCTGACCTTCAACATGAGAGGACCTACACTGCAAATGCTGCTGTGACCTGTGTCTGGAAGCGACCATGGCTCGAGTGTCTGGGGAAAGGGCCCCTGCCTTCTCTTCCGAGGAGTTGGAGAGACTAGTGGATGGGGTCCTACTCCAGTACCGTTCACTTTAAGGTCCTCCAGACCAACAGGTGAGTACACTGTGAGCACGATGCATGGGGCATGAATGTATGGAGTGCTGTGTGTGTAAGCCTCGTGTAGGTGGGGTGGCTGAGGGGTCCTGGGCAGAGTGCTGCAAGTATGGTGGGCAATGTCTGTGTGTAAGGGGATGGGAGGGCTTTGGTGGGCAATGAGTGTAACAGGCAGGCGGTGTGACTAATAACTTGTCTTATGTATCTTTTTCTGCAGGTCAGCGCCCATTAGAAAAAAGGTATTTGGCGTGCCATAGCCAATGAGGTGCGGACCCTGGGGGTCTTTGACAGGCAGAGCACCCACTGTTGCAAACGGTGGGAGGATCTGCACCCCTGGGCAAGGAAGACAGTGGAGGCCAAGCTGGTAATGGCCTCTCAACGATGAAGGGGTGCCAGTCGTACCCTGACCCCCCGATGTTCTGCATCCTGGCGGTGGCCTATCCGGAGTTGGATGGGCACTTGAAGGCATCACAGCAGCCACAAGGGGGTGAGTACAGTTTCAGAATCATGAAATTGTGCGTGTTGCGGTGTTATCTGGGTGGGGGATGTGGGTCTGTGGATGCCCCTAGACCAGGACCAACGTGGCAGGGTCGGTTCCATTATGGGCAGGCTCAGATGCACTCCAATCCCAAAAATGCTAGTGGGCATCTACTTCTGGGCAGGGTCCTGTGGGTTTCAGGTGTGCTGCAATTGGCGTTAGGCATTGCACCCCATGGCCTTGTGACTAGCATTGTAACTGGTAGTGCATGGCCTAGTGCATACGGCTGTTCCCTGTGTGTTGTGCACTCCAACGGAGGTGTTGTTGCTGGCATTGACCAAGTGTATCCTTTGTCTCCCCCGTTTTTTGTTTTCTTGGAGGGCATTCACTCGGGCGTGGCGACCCTACAGAGATCATTCTAGGCTCTGGCCAACTCACTGATGGCAGCCTTTGTCCCTGTCTTTAGCCTCCCCACTCCAACTTCCTCTACTGAGTCCAAATCCCCTCAACCCCAGCCTATTCCAAGCACAGCTTACGACTGTTGTGTAGCCATTTTAAGAATAGCTCCATGCACATTAGTTTAATACACTAGCCCGCTTTGCACTGTTATTTTTACAATAACCAGTTTTACGGTCTTGTTTTAATTTCTTCTATCAAACTGTTTAGCTTAGTTCAGCACTGTGTTCTCAAACAATGCATTCTTGATCGCCCTGTGCTTCAGTCAAGGCTTCAGTCTGGTACATTGCGCGTAAACGTGGTATAAGTTTAGTCTCAAACGTTCGTAGAAAATACATATGCTTACCTAGGGACATTTTCTTAGAACATCTATTGTGTTAGTTATAAAAACACTTCCTTGTCCTAGTACACGTCAAGAGGGAGATTCCAGCCAGGGAACTACAACTGTATGCTGAATGCTCCGTTGCAGATGCTGACGCAGATTCTAGGCCTTTGCTCAGGTATGAGGCTTGATGTCCTCCCGGGGAACCTGAAAGGCAGGATTAGAGTTTAACGTGCTGTGCTCGCAATATGATTTAGATAGGGAATAGTCCATTGAAAGTTGTGGCACTATGATAGCATTATTCCTATGCTTCACTCTCATCGTCACTATTTTAATATTGTTGTGTAGTTCTGGTTATTGCAGCTCACGCTTTGCTATCCAAAATGCAGTTGTTTTATTAAATCAATCTTTAAAACTTATACTGCTTCTATTGTCATTTATATATAAGACCGCACTGTGTATGACAGAACCAGTTGTGACCTAAGTGACCACAACTTCCCTGAGAAGTACCCATATGTCATGCGCTCGGCTGCCCAATCGTCTATACCATTTGGGAGAGATGAGGCACTGCTAGTTAGCTGGAGCAAAGCCTGGATTTGGAGTGACAAGTGTCATCCACCGTGGGTCAGACTCAGTATCCCACACTGTGGACGATCTTGCTACTCAAAATCCAGTAGTCTCATTAGAATAGTGAGAGCCTACGCGACAAGACCATCATGCACCCAAATCAACACAAAGGTTCAGGCAAACACAAGCACCACACTTCATCCCACAGGCACTCATACAAGCTCCATCCAGATGCAGACACACCAACATACACTGCTTACACTGTGTCCCCCTCCTCCTCGTCATCCACCTCCCTCCCAGTAGCGTCTCCACTCACACCTGCATGCACCACATCCCCATCCACTACCTCCATAACCATCACGCCTATCACTAAACACCCCTCACTGTCAGTCACCACCCCAACATACATGCACACGTTCCCTGTGTCCTCTCCCACTGTGTCTGTGACCCCTCCTCCAAAAGTACACAAACGCAAGCACTCAGACACCCAATAGCCATCCACTTCACAACAGCACTCAGCCCATGCACCTGCACCCAAACACAGCAGACAGACACCTCCTAAAACCATTCCCTCTTCCTCCACTCCCAAACCTTCACCCTCTTCGAGCCCCAGTGTTACTAGAATGCTTTTCCTCTCCAACCTTGACATATTCCCTGCCCCTCCCCCCGTCCTTCACTTCGGGCCAGGGTGGGCAGAACCCAGGCCAGCACCTCAGCCACCCAGTCAACGGCCACTGTAGTTTCTTAGTTTCTGCAGCTACCGCAGGTGTGAGAGGCTCCAAGGAGACACCCGTCAGCACTGCCAGTGTGCCTGTACCAGCTGCCAAGGGCAAGAAGGGTCCACCAGCTGCCAAGGGCAAGAAGGGGCCACCAGCTAGCAAGGGCAAGGAGGCACCACCAGATAGCAAGGGCAAGGAGCCAACACTAGCTAGCAAGGACAAGGAGGCACCACCAGATAGCAAGGGCAAGGAGGCAACACCAGCTAGCAAGGGCAAGGAGGCACCACCACTTAGCAAGGGCAAAAAGCGACCACCAGCTACCAAGGGCAGGAAGGGAGCACCAGCTGGCAGAAGTAAGGAGGCACCACCAGCTGCCAAGGACAGGAAGGGAACAGCAGCTGCCAAGGTCAATGAAAACGGCACAGACGACGCGGGCAGGATGGGTCTGGTGGAGCAGTATCTGGGCAAACAACACTAGCCATGGCACTTCAGCCACCTGAGACTGCGGGGGAAGGGCTGGAGCCTCCCCCCACCACTGGCAGCACCGCCACCTGCACTACCACCTGCACCACTGTCAGCAGCAGCAGCCCCAGTGGGCAGTCGTCCGAGGCTGCAGGGGAAGGGCTGGAGCCTCCCCCCCACCACTGACAGCACCGCCACATGCCTTGCCACCTGCACCGCCTCCTGCACCACTGCCAGTAGCAGCAGTCCCAGTGGGCAGCCGTCTGAGGCTGCAGGAGAAGGGCTGGAACCTTCCCCCACCACTGGCAGCACTGCTGCCAGCCCCGCAACTGCCACCACTGAGCAGCCGTCACCGCCTGCGGGCACTGTGTAGTCATGCCTACATGGGCTGTAGTGCGTCCTGGCCTCTGCAACAACTGTAGGTGTGACACCCAGGTGAGAGACTGTGACCTTGCACCATCCAGGATCTGCATCACTGGGAACAAAGCCCCCTCCAGAACCAGTGGAAGAAGGCATCCACTCACCCCCTCCTTGCCAGGATGAAGCACACTGGGCACAAGGCCCCCTCCAGAACCAGTGGAAGAAGGCATCCACTCACCTCCACCTTGCCAGGATCAAGCACACTGGGCACAAAGCCCACTCCAGAACCAGTGGAGAAGCCATCCACTTAAGAGACTGTGGCTTTGCACTCCCCAGGACCAAGCAGTGGGCAAACCACCCACTAGAGAGACTGTGGCTTTGCACTCCCCAGGACCAAGCAGTGGGCAACCCACCCACTAGAGAGACTGAGGCTGTGGGCAGACCACCCACTAGAGAGACTGTGGCTTTGCTCTCCCCATGACCAAGCAGTGGGCAAACCACCCACTATAGAGACTGTGGCTTTGCACTCCCCAGGACATCGCAGAGGGCATGTAGCCCCCTCCAGGAGCAGCGGCGTTTTAACATCTTCCGGCTAAGGTGCCGCCCCTTCCCCTTGAGGTGCCTGTGTATCTTCGACCTGATGCCTCAGCAGTGTTCCCTCCGTATTGAGGCAGGAGTCAAGTGTGGCCATAACCTATGTGTTATGGCGCAGTGGGCCACGGACATTATTGTCCCTCCATTTGTATACATTGTAGACGTTTTGTGCCTTAAGGACGTATTTCTCGAAACTTATATTATTCGACTGGCTTTACTTACTACCTTTTGTCCTTGTGTTATTCCTGAGGGTTTCGGGGTGGATATGTAATGTTGTTGCATCTGTTTGTGTGTATGGTGTTGGGGGTGTTGCGTGTTGCGTGTTGCATGTGTCTTACTCTCTTTTTCCTTCCCCCCTCCCTTGTGTGCTAGGTGCGGTACTCGCCGTGGTCGTCTTCAACGCGGTTTGTGTTCCTGGTGTAGGAGGAGGTATACCAGCATAGGGAAGATCTGCAGTTCGGGCTCCATGGCGTCGTGGTTCTTCCTTGAGTGTCAAGAGGTGAGTCGTTTCCCTTCTGTGTACTGTTTCTGCTGTGCTTTTGATGGCGTTGGTACCGCCCTGGAAAAGCTGGCGGATTGGCTTGTTGAAATTCTGTGGGCGGAACATTGTCTTCCGCCTGGCTGTTTGCGGCTACCACCGCGGTGCTTGTTGCTAACTCTGTGGCGGTCAGTGTGTTAAAGTGGCTGTCTGTGTTGGCAGTTTCCGCCATGATCATGATTCAATTTTTTTCCCGCCGGCCTGTTGGCGGTATGACCGCCGCTTTAACACCGACCGCCAGGGTTGTAATGAGGGTCTTATTCTTTTGAAAATGTATATCCTGACTTGTGTGTGTTGTTTTTTTGTCATTTTGGTCTTGTTTGATTTCAATAAATATTACCTATTTTTCTAAACTGATGTGGTGTCACTTTTGTAGTGTTTCGAATGTATTACTTTGTGTGTTGGTACAAATACTTTCAACATTGTCTTTGAAATAAGCCTGACTACTTATGCCAAGCTACCAAGGGGGTGAGCAGGGGTTATCTTGAGCGTGTATCTCCATTGCCCTGACTAGAGTGAAGGTCCCTGCTTGGACAGAGTGCAAACTCATTGACCACTTGCAGTGTGGCGGTACCAATTGCCCACCTGGGTGTGTGTGCCACGAGATTGCCGAGGAACAGGTAGCATGATACTCCATGGAGGCAGCGACATACCCCACACTGCTGTGCTTCGCCTTCCACCTGCATGTGCAAACAGTGATGGAAGCCATGCCTCATGGAAGCTGGTCAGGGTCCAGGAACTCTCCTCCAGCCTCGGACGACTGACCACTGGGTATGTTAGTCATGTCAGCGGTGGTGGCAATGTCCGAGCACGTCGCAGGGCTGCTGGCGGTGCTTGCGGCGGTGTCTGTAGCGGCGGTGCTGGCAGTGGAGCATGGGTCAGCACCTGCTGAGGGACACAGCAGGATGTCTCCTGCAGCCTCGGATGGCTGCCCACTGGGGAAGATGCTGGGGGCTGTCACTGAGGCTGTAGACGTGCCGGTGGCTGTGCAGGTTGCTGTGAAGGTTGCGGTGCAGGTGGCGGTGCAGGTGGCGGTGCAGGTGGCGGTGCTGGTGGCGGTGCAGCTTGCAGTGTTGATGTGGACAGAACAGGTGACACTGGTCCCTCAGTAGGTGCCACTGTGCTCTGTCCTGACCTGCTCTTCTGCTTTTGTCCCTTCCCCACCTTTGATGGTGCTACAGGTGTCTTGCCACTATCCCCTTTTGTTTTTGGGGAGCCTTTGGTGGCTGGTGGGTGAGGCTTCTCCCTCCGGGATGTGGGCACCTTCTTCACCTTGGCAGGTGGCGGAATGTCCTTGCCCTCGCTACGTGGCACACTGGCAGCCCTGATGGGTGGCGCACTCAATGACCCCGCAGTTGCTGGCACCACTGTGCCTGGGGATTTGGTGCCTGAGGTGCTGGTCTGGGACCTGGAAAGCCTGGCCCTAGGGGAATGACGGGGGGGAGGTGAAGGGAAGAGGTCAAGGGTTGCCAGGAAAAGTTTTTTAGACACATTGGGACAGGAAGATGGAGTGAGTTTGGGAGAGGAGGAAGAGGTAGTGGTTGTAGGAGGTGTACATCTGCTGAATTTGGGTGAAGGTGCATGGGCTGGAGGATGTTGTGAGGTGGATGGCTGTAGGGTGGGTGTGTGCCTGCATTTGTGTACTTTGGGAGGAGGGCTCACAGACACACTGGGAGAGTATACAGGGGATGTGTGAATGGTAGTGGGGGTGGTGAGTGCACGTGAGCAGTGTGTGGTGATGGGCGTGCTGGTGATTGAGGTAGTGGCTGAGAATGTAGTGCATGCAGGTATGAGTGGAGACAAGACAGGGAGGGAGGAGGAGGACGTGGAGGAGGGGGACACAGTGGAGGCAGTGGCTGTTGCTGTGTCTGCATGGGGATGGTGCTTGTGTGAGTGCTTGTGTGATGTGGGGTGCTTATGTTTGCCATGTCCACTCTTGTGTGTTGATGAGTGTGCATGCTGGACTGATGGTGTGCTTGGGATAGGTTGTGGTACAGGGGATTGGGTCTGGGTAGTGGAAGTTGGAGGGGGTAGGCTAGACACAGGGACAATGGCTGCCATCAGTGTTGAGGCCAGAGCCTGAAATGCTTTCTGTTGGGCCGCCTGCACAGAATGAATGTCCTCCAGGTATGCATTTGTTTGTTGCAAATCCATCTTAACACCCTGGATGACATTCAAAATGGTAGCTTGCCCAACAGTGAGGGATCTCAGGAGGTCAATAACCTCCTCACTGAGGGCAGCAAGGTTGACTGGGGCAGGGCCTGAGGTGCCTGGGACAAAGGAGATGCCCACCCTCCTGGGTGAGAGGGCACGGGAAACACGTTGAGGGGCTTCTGGGAGGGCGGTGTTGGTAGGGGGGAGCTCCCATCAGAGGAGGAGTCGCTGTCACTGGTGTATGCTCCTGTCCCCGCTGTGGAGCTCCCACTAATGGCTTCAGACTCCGTTGCTTCACCCTCCAGGGCTAAGTGGGTTGCAGCTCCCTCCTGCTCCGGTGCCACTGCTCCTCTGCCTGTTGATGCTATTGCACACAGGGAGACAACAGAAAGGGGGAGAAGACAGAAGAAAAACATGTTCAGTGCATGCAACACCACTACCGTTGGCGGACACAACACACAGGGAGCAGCCCTCAGTATTATGCTCAGTATTATGCCATGCACTAACAGTTCTGAGAAAATTCACATGCCCATGGGGTACGAGGCCTAAGCCCAATTGCTGCACACCTGGAAGTCACAGGAGCCTGACTAGGTGTAGATGGATCTTACCACTAGTGGGGTTGAGGTGCCACATAGCCTGTCTCAAAAGGGACCTTGCCTACCAAATTCGCCCTGGCCTAGTGGAACACACTGACCACCTCCCCCACCCAGACACCTCGTAATGCACACAGAGTCAGCTGAATGAGAGTGTTCTCACCTCCTTGTGGCTGCTGTGATGCCCTCAAGTGCCCATCCAACTCCGGATAGGCCATCGCCAGGATCCGGTTCATCAGGTGGGGTCATGGTGCGACGGGCACCCTTTCCACGTTGGGAGACCATCCCCAGCTGGGCCTCCGTCATCTTCTTGCTCCAGCAGCACAGGTCCTCCCATCTTTTACGGCAGTGGGTGCTCTGTCTGTGGTAGACCCCCAGGGTCCGGACGTCCTTGTCAATGGCACGCCAAATACCCTTCTTCTGGTGGGCGCTGACCTAGAGGAATGGTAAAGGGGGAAGGGAAATGACTCACCCGTCCGGACCATCATACTCATTGCCCACAAGTTCTCACCCATGCCCTGACGCACATACACTCTCCATCCGCACATGCAGGCCTCCGCCCCCCCATGTATCTTCCATCTACACCACTCAAAACAGGCATTGCCCATGCAGCATGCTCACAGTGTACTCACCTGTTTGTCTAGAGGACCGTACAGTTGCGTGCGTGGGGAGGACCCCATCCACTAGTTTCTCCAATTCCTCCAAAGTGAAGGCAGGGGACCTTTCCCCAGACACTGTAGCCACTGTCACTTCCAGACACAGGTCACAGTAGCACTTCAAGTCCTCTCCTGTTGAAGGTCAGGTATCAAGTGAGGGAACAGACAGAAAATGCGGTCACGTCCGCGGCAGTGCGTACCGTCTCCGCTGGCGTACATCGTCATTGGCTCCTGGGACCCATAGGGCCCAATGTTAACCAATGCAGAATTGCACTGCGGTCTTCGACCGTCTACCGTGACGGTGTACAACGCCAGCGCAGTTACCTCATTTCCCCTTGTCCCACCTTACAGGTCAGGCAGCCGCTATTTCAGGGGGCCACATAGGATGGATAAAATCTGCGTCACACCAATCTAGGCCGGGAATACAGACAGATACCAGCACATTGCGGATTACAAACCTTTCTGCAAATAAAACATTGTGATACCTCAGTGTTGGATGACTCTCTGCTCACTGTTCTCCGCCATAGGGCACGTCTGCTGGGGCAGGTGATGAGATGCATCCGGTGTACAGACCCCTGGTGGACCTGTCGAAAATGGAAGAGAGACACATCATAATCACATACAGATTTGATCGTGCAACAATCCTGGAACTGTGTGCCCAGTTGGAGCCAGACCTGATGTCAGCTATACGCCATCCCACAGGAATACCCCCTCTAGTGCAAGTCCTGTCTGTACTCCATTTCCTTGCCAGTGTGACTTTTCAAACAACAGTGGCCATGGCATCAGGGATGTCTCAGCCAATGTTCTCTAACGTGTTGTCCAGAGTGTTATCTGCCCTGCTGAAACACATGCGCAGCTACATCATTTTCCCTCAGGTGGAGGATTTGCCCACAGTGAAAGGTGACTTCTATGCCCTGGGACATATCCCCAACATCATTGGTGCCATTGATGGTACACATGTGGCATTTGTATCCCCCCACAGGAATGAACAGGTGCACAGAAACCGGAAAAGCTACCATTCGATGAATGTGCAGATGGTGTGTTTGGTAGACCAGCACATCTCCCATGTGAATGCCAAGTATCTTGGCTCTGTGCATGACGCTTGCATTTTGAGGAATAGCAGATTCCCTTATGTGATGGGGCAACTCCTGAGGCACCGTATGTGGCTAATAGGTGAGGCCAAGGTCCCAATACAGTTGACATAGGTGTCTGGGTATGGGGTTGTCCCTAAGGGTTAGTGTGTGTCTAACAGTTGTCTATCAACATTTGCAGGTGACTCTGGTTACCCCAACCAGTCATGGCTACTGACCCCAGTGAGGAATCCCAGGACAAGGGCAGAGGAACGCTACAATTAGGGACATGGGCGAGCTAAGGGGATAATAGAACGCAATAAATCAAAATAATATACACACGGTTCCAAAAAGCAAGAGGGTTTCTTTAAAACAGGGGTTTTGAAATGAATGAAAAACAATATGTTTGAAGCAAGAGCCCTCACTCACCCTCCGGTGACATGCTTCATCATAGGGCTATGCTCCTCGTCAGGCCTGCGCTGCAATGCCTGACGGGCCCCACAAGGGGGCTCTTTGCCGGAGATCTTTTGAAAATGATGTGCAACCGGTCAAAACGTGAATAAGGATTGGTATAAGAATAGTTAAAAATGCCTAGAGGTAAAAAAAAAATTCTATTTATTCTGATATTAATACCCCTGACATGATTAAAAACAATGCATAGGGATATGGTAAAATAATGTCTACGCTCCCCAAACAAAGAGATAATATATACAATTTACTAAGTCTCGAAGTGAAGAATAGTACAAAAAGAGAGAACACAGAATCCCTGTGTTACTCAATCTAGTAGGTCAACATGTTTCTCGCTATTTTTAGTCAATAATGATCCTATGCGATTCGTCAGGACCTTAGCACGTACCTAATCCTTTGAAAAAATTGGGTATCCCTACTAGGGAAATCAGAAACCTAAAAAAGTAAAAAAGAAACCATCATCAAAGAGTTACATAATCATCAACAGTGGTGTGTATACACTATCCTAAACAGTTATCCCATACACTGGTGGAGAATCACAAGGGTGCCATGTGACAAAGATACAAAGGTGAAAAATTAAAAATTGAAAAGAACCAACTTGGTGAAGGTTCTTCAATGCTTACCGTCCAAGTTTTAATGGTAGGGCCCCATCGGGGAAACATCAGGCTTGCAAAATCCACTATGGTCTAGATATATACAATGAAAGAAGATACTTCAAATGACATGTAGATTACAATGGTTATTTTACTGTCTAGAAACCATGACAGACATGATGTAGTATATACATCTAGACTCCCTTTAAAAACTAGTAAGGAGAAGTACTCCTATAATGCTGAAAAAAGAGGAGGCTGTGAGAGAAGGATAGAAGGAGCTGTCAGGTACAGATGACAAAATACTCTAGTCGGAAAAAAAGGGGCAAACGGAAATGCAGTGAGACAGTATCATACTCGTATAAAACAAATTATGTTTTAAAGGCGCAGTCACGGACACTTAGGCGGTCATTCCAAGTCTGGCGGGCGGCGGTAGCCACTCGCCAGGCGGGAACAGCCATTTGGCCGCTATGCGGGCAAAAGACCGCTGCCGGCATTACAACCTTCCCGCTGGGCCGGAGGGAGCTAACCATGTTAGTGCCGGCCGGCCCAGCGAGAAGGAGGCCTGCAACACAGAAGCCGGCTCCGAATGGAGCCGGCGGTGTTGCGGCCGTGCGACGGGTGCAGTTGCACCCGTCGCGCATTTCACTGTCTGCTAGGCAGACAGTGAAAAGCCGGCCGGGGCCCTGTTCTGGGGCCGTGCAGGGGCCCCCAGGGGCCCCAAGACACCTGTTACTGCCAGCCTCTTCCTGGCGGTGACAACCGCCAGAAACAGGCTGGCGGTAAGGGGGTCAGAATCCCCATGGCAGCGCTGCTTGCAGCGCTGCCATGGCGGATTCGCCCAGCCGGGGCAAAAACAGCGGGAAACCGCCGGCCCCGGTTTTCTGACCGCGGCTTTACCGCCGCGGTCAGAATGGGCTATGAAGCACCGCCAGCCTGTTGGCGGTGCTTCCGTCATCTGCGACCCTGGCGGTCATAGACCGCCAGGGTCAGAATGACCACCTAAATCTTTTGAGAAAGAATATGTCGGAACAGAATGCCTCCATGAAAAAATGCACAATCCAGTGTGTAATCGGCAGTCTGAGAAAGCTGAAAGAACCCCAACACGGGCAGACACAGAGAGTGAGCGCGCGGGATTCCCAGCGCGTCTCACACATGTGTTCTGCTACCGGCAGGCACTTAGTAGAGTCCCTGGCAGCTTTGTTTCGCAAGATTAGATTACATTTCTTCTTCAAAGACCGGCCACCGCAGGATTCAAGGGGTGATACCAACTTAAGGAATCCCTCTACCTTCATGCCTCTCTTGACCTCGGTCCCGATAGAGGTACTTACCTTTGAGAAGGCGGTCCGCCATTAAATTCAACATCTAGAGCCTCCTCGAGCTTTTCAAAATGTGTCCAAATTGGAACGTGCAGCCATACATTCCTTATCACACATTTCTGATATTACTTTAAAACCTGCAGATAAAGGAGGGGCGATTGTGGTTATGGACACAACCTACTATAGACAGGAATGCCTTAGACTACTTAGTGATGAATCTTATTACCAACATATTTTGACCGACCCGACCCCTCGTCTACAGCCTATGATTCGCGGGATGATAATCGAAGCAAAGTCAGCAGGGTGGATCACCCAACAAGAACAAGAACCCCCAGGACTCCATACTTTTATTGGCTCCCTAAAATTCATAAAGGTATCCCACCCCCGGGCCGCCCGATAGCCGATCAGACTGCAGATTACACACTGGATTGTGCATTTTTTCACGGAGGCGTTCTGTCACGACATATTCTTTCTCAAAAAATGTAGGCGGTCATTACAACATTGGAGGTAAAAGCCGCTTACCGCCGTGCAGAAGACCGCCAATAGACCGCGGAATTCCGCCACAGCAATTATGACCCACATCTCGGAATCCGCCGAAACTCAGACACCCACACAAGTCCGCCACACCAAAGGTCAGTGTTAAACTGGCGAAAACAAAACCTCCACCTTCACGTCAACAGAAACACGCCCATGCTATTATGACACACGAATCCACGTGGCGGTCTTTCAACCGCGGTATTCCATTGGCGGTACACTCCGCTGCGCTCAAAATACACACACATCTCCAAAACGCCGACACATTGGCCATTTCGAAATACACACACCTGATACACATACACACACCACTCCCACACACCCAACACAATATAAAACACACACCCACATCACCCACAAACCCCTACGACCAAAAATACAGGAAGAAGGCCAGAGAGAGAGCACAGAATAGACAATGCCACCACACAGAGGCACACAACACCATCACCCACACAACATCCACGCACAAAACACCACACACCACTACACATCACTACACTCATCACCACATACACCACCTCACACATCACACACACCACCCCATGGCACGCCAAAGACACCCCCGATTTTCTGAGGAGGAGCTCAGGGTCATGGTGGAGGAAATCCTATGGGTAGAGCCACAGCTATTTGGATCACAGGTGCAGCACACCTCCATAGCCAGGAAGATGGAGCTATGGCGAAGAATAGTCGACAGGGTCAATGCAGTGGGACAACACCCAAGAAATCGGGAGGACATCAGGAAGAGGTGGAACGACCTACGGGGGAAGGTGCGTTCAGCGGTCTCCAGGCACAACATCGCGGTACAGCGGACTGGCGGCGGACCCCCACCTCCTCCCCACAACTAACAACATGGGAGGAGCAAGCCTTGACCATCATGCATCCAGAGGGCCTCGGAGGAGTCGGTGGAGGAATGGACACTGGTAAGTCAAATCTTAACTATCAGATCCCCCACCCTACCTGCATGCTATCACACACCCCCACCCTCACACCCTCCCCTTCACTCCAACTCCACACTAATGTACTAAGAACACAACCCACACATCCCAACAACAAGCCCTGCATGACACAACTAAGCATGGTCACCCCTCACCAAAGCATGCTCACTGCACATACCCAGAACAACCCACTAACCATCATCACACAAGCCCCCACACACGAATGCTAGCACTGGGGTACACGCTCACCCACCTATTGCACACCATGACACACACACATGCAATAATCATGCTCTTATGGCCCTGCAGGATCACGAAGGACCGTCACCACACCGGAGGGTCCAGACATCTCCACTCCACCCACAGAAGAGGCCCACAGTGACGATAGCAGCTCTGCCCTACGGGAGCCTGATGACCAGCCCGGAACATCGTGGGCCTCGGGACAGTCGGTTCCCCTTGCACAGGCACAGCCCAACACTGACCTTCCACCCTCTGGTAACACCAGCACAGCACCCACCCAGCGGGCCCAAACCTCCGTACCCAGGACAGGTCAATCAACTGTGTGTCCACCACTACAGGGAACCCAGGATAACCCACCACCCCAACAACAACAGGGACCTGGGGGCAGTGGTAGTGGGCACACGGTCCAGGGGACGGAGGCACAGGAACACAGGGGAACTGGGAGGGCTGCTGTGCGACAGGGGGCGGACAGGCCAAGGGAACCCACTATCCACGAGGCCCTATCCTCCATCATGGGAGCATACCACCAATCCCAGGAGACGATGGCGACGGTCCTGGTCAAGTTTCAGGAGACCCAGCGCCTGCAGGAGGAACAGTATTTGGGCTTCAGGGAGGAGCTCAGGACCATCAGCTCTGCCTTGGGCACCATCGTAGGGGTGCTGAAGGACATACAGCAGACCTTGAGGGACACCGTGGCACTCCAAGGGACCCCTGACACAAGCATGGACGATAAACTGTCCACCACCTCCGCCGGCGCTAGTGGACAGGAGGCACCGCCACAGGACCACCACACCAGCACCCCACCCCTTGCAGATGGACAACCACCACGCAAACGGTCCCTGAGATCCAGGAACAGGACAGAGCAAGATAGCAAGACCCCCGCCAGGAAATGACACCACCCTGATTGTCCCCCCACCGTCCCACTTTGTTACCCTGTCCATACTTTAACTGCCCCAGCTCCACTTCCTATGCCCAGATGGGCAGTGCACCTGTGAGACTAATAGACTGGACTCTGCCATGGACATTCCTCCACCATCACCCATCACAATTTTACAACCCCCCTCCATTTTTGAGCACTTAAATAAACACCCTTGAACCACAAAACAGGAGTCAGTCTATGATTTAGTAAAATGTATGATCAATGACAGTGTCAAAATGCTTTTTCTATTGTTAAGGAAACATACCAATGTCACACATCACAAGTCCTTAAAGGATGCATGCAGTTACCAAATAATCCCATTCAATTACACACTGGATAGAGTAAGACGTGTGACAGTGAATGTCATGTTAAAAAAGAAAATGTTCTCACCTGTGTGTCACTGGAAATATTGCTGTATGACTGACTCCCTGTTGTCGTTGTCTTCTTCCTCTGCTTCCGCCTCATCACTGTCCACAGGCTCCACATCTGGCACAACACCATCATCTGGACCATCCTCCTGCAGAAAAGGCACCTGGCGTCGCAAAGCAAGATTGTGAAGCATCGAGCAGGCGATGATGATCTGGCACACCTTCTTCGGTGAGTAGAATAGGGAACCACCTGTCCTATGGAGGCACCTGAACCTGGCCGTCAGGAGGCCGAAGGTGCGTTCGATCGCCCTCCTAGCCCGCCCATGGGCCTCATTGTAGCGTTCCTCTGCCCTGGTCAGGGGATTCCTCACTGGGGTCAATAGCCAGGAAAGGTTGGGGTAACCAGAGTCCCCTAATAGCCACACACGGTGCCTCTGGAGTGGATCACATCAGGGATGCTGCTATTCCGCAGGATGTAGGCGTCATGCACTGAGCCAGGGAACATTGCATTTACCTGCGAGATGTACTGGTCTGCCAAACAGACCATCTGTACATTTATGGAATGATAACTCTTCTGGTTCCTGTACACCTGTTCACTCCTGTGGGGGGGACCAAAGCCACATGGGTTCCATCAATAGCACCTATGACGTTTGGGATATGTCCAAGGGCATAGAAGTCACCTTTCGCTGTAGGCAAGTCTCCCACCTCAGGGAATATGATGTATCTCCTTACGTGTTTCAGCAGGGCAGACAACACTCTGGACAGCACGTTGGAAAACATTGGCTGGGACATCCCTGATGCCATGGCCACAGTTGTTTGAAAAGACCCACTTGCAAGGAAATGGAGCACTGACAGCACCTGCACGTCAGGGGGGATTCCAGTGGAATGGAGGATTGGTGACATCAGGTCTGGCTCCAACTGGGTACATAGGGGGTGATTCTAACTTCGGCGGGCGGCGGAGGCCGCCTGCCAAAGTTCCCCCACCAAAATACCGCTCCGCGGTCGAAAGACCGCTGAGGGTATTTTGGGATTTGCCCTGGGCTGGCGGGCGGCCGCCAAAAGGCCGCCCGCCAGCCCAGGGCAAATCAATCTTCCCACGAGGACGCCGGCTCAGAATTGAGCCGGTGTAGTGGGAAGGTGCGACGGGTGCAGTGGCACCCGTCGCGTATTTCAGTGTCTGCATAGCAGACACTGAAATACTTTGGGGGGGCCCTCTTACGGGGGCCCCTGCAGTGCCCATGCCATTGGCATGGCATTGGCATGGGCACTGCAGGGGCCCCCAGGGGCCCCGCGGCACCCCCTACCGCCATCCTGTTCCTGGCGGGAGACCCGCCAGGAACAGGATGGCGGTAGGGGGTGTCAGAATCCCCATGGCGGCGTCAGAATGCCCTGCGGGGCACCGCCGGTCTGTCGGCGGTGCTCCCGCCGACCCTGGCCCCAGCGGTCTCAGACCGCCGGGGTCAGAATGACCCCCATAGTTCCTGGATAGTGGCACGGTCAAACCTGTAGGTCACGATTAAATGTCGCTCCTCCATTGTCAACAGGTCCACCAGCGGTCGGTACACCGGAGGATTCCGCCATCTTCTCAATTGTCCCAGCTGACGGCGCCTAGGGAGGACAACAGCGAGGATCGAGTCAACTTTTTTCCAGGTATGTACCCACAGTTACACAGAACACGACACCAAACACAAAACCCTTCCTGTATGTGTGACGCAGAAGTAAATGGAGCCATGTGGGCCCCTGAAATGGCGGCTGCCTGACCTCTAAACTGGGACAACTGCATTGGCGTTGCACACCGTCGCGGTAGGCGGTCGTAGACCGCGGCGCAATGCTGCATTAGTTTACATCGGACCCTATGGGTCCCAGGAGCCAATGAGGAAGTGCGCCGGCGGTGATGATACGCACCGCCGCGGACGTCACCGCCGCGGACGTCACCGCCATTTTCTATCTGTTCTATCACTAGATACCTGATCTTCGACAGGAGAGGACCTACACTGCAAGTGCTGCTGTGACCTTGGTCTGGAAGCGACGATGGCTGCTGCGTCTGGGGAAAGGGCCCCTGCCTTCACTGCTCAGGAGTTGGAGAAACTGGTAGACGGGGTCCTCCCCCAGTACACGCTACTCTACGGTCCTCCAGACCAACAGGTAAGTACACTGGGAGCACGTTGTATTGGCTAGGCCTGGGTGGAGAGGGCTGGTTGGAAGAGGGAAAGGGGCAGATTTCAGGGAACATTAATGCATGTGAATGAATGTGCCACATGGCTAGGGTAGGGAGGGGGGCCACGCACACTGACGGTGCGGTTGTTAATGACTTCTCTTCTTCCCTTGTGCATGTCATGTAGGTCAGCGCCCACCAGAAGAAGGACATCTGGCGTGCCATCGCCAAGGACGTCCGGACCTTGGGGATCCACCAGAGACGGGGCGCCCACTGCCATAAACGATGGGAGGACATTCGCTGCTGGAGCAAGAAGACGGCTGAGGCTCAGCTGGGGATGGCCTCCCAACGTGGGAGGGGTGCCCGTCGCCCCATGACCCCCCTGATGTTCCGGATCCTGGCGGTGGCCTACCCTGAGTTGGATGGGCGCTTGAGGGCATCACAGCAGACACAAGGGGGTGAGTACAACATCATTCTGCGGACTTGGCGCACAGTGGAGGGGTCTGGGTGGGGGAGGAGTCCTGTGGGTGTACCTAGGCCAGATAGACATAGGTAGACTAGGCCCCTCCGTAATGCAGGCCATGTGGCTCCCTACCCCGCCGCAGTGGAGTGCCAAGTACAGGTATAGATGCCCCTGTGGCATCCATGTGTGCAGAGGTCCACCATAGCCATGGAGGCCAGATCCCAGGAATAGCATCTGTAGAGGCCAGGAGCACGGCGTAGTGCAGGGGGCTGCTGTGTCTGTAGTGTCCACCAACGGTCGTGGTATGCCATGCACTCAACCTGTCTTTCTTCTGCATCAGCATCATCAGGCGGAGGTACAGTGGCACCGGAGAACGAGGGAGCTGCATCCCACATGGCCTTGGAGGGCCACACCACGGACTCTGAATGCACCAGTGGGACGGAGGGCGAGGGGATCTTCACGTCGGGCACCGGATCACCAACCAGCGACACGGACTCGTCCGACAATGGGAGCTCCCTTGTGGTGGCGGCACCATCTGTGCGCCCCACTTCTACAGGTACAGCCGCCACCTCCCCTACCAGCACCGCCCTCCCAGCAGCCCCTCAGCGTTCGCCCCGTGCCCGCTCACCCAGGAGGGTGGATATCACCTTTGCCCCAGGCACCTCAGGCCCTGCCCCAGTCACCCCTGCTGCCTTCAGTGAGGAGGCCATTGACCTCCTCAGGTCACTCACTGTTGGGCAGTCTACCATTGTGAATGCCATCCAGGGTGTAGAAAGGGAGTTGCAACACGGTAATGCATTCCTGGAGGGCATTCATTCTGGTCAGGCTGCCCTTCAGCGAACCCTGCAATCTCTGGCCTCAGCACTGATGGCAGCCATTGTCCCTGTGTCTAGCCTGCCCCCTCCAACCTCCTCCACCCAGACCCAATCCCCTATCCCAAGCACACCATCAGACCAGCATGCACACACCTCTACACCCATAAGTAGCTCAGGCAAACATAGGCACCACACAACCCACAGGCACACACGCAAGCATCACCCACGTGCAGACACAGCAACATCCACTGCCTCCACTGTGTCCCCCTCCTCGTCGTCTCCCTCCTCCCTCCCAGTCTCGTCTACACTCACACCTGCATGCACTACATCTACAGGCACCAGGACTCGCACCAGAACACCCAGCACCACACCCCGCTCACCTGCACTCACCACCTCCACTACCATTTACACGTCCCCTGTGTCCTCTCCCAGTGTGTCTGTGACGCCCCCTCCCAAAGTACACAAACGCGGGCAACCACACACCCAACATACATCCACCTCGCGACAGCCTCCAGTACCTGCACCTGCACCCAAAACACCTAAAGTGACACCTCCTACAACCACCTCCTCTTCCTCCACTACCAGACCCCCTCCAACTACCCATCCCAGTGTTCGTCAGAAACTGTCCCTGTGTAAAGTTGACCTTTTTGCCCCCCCACTTCATCAGTCCCGTCGTAGCACCTCAGCCCAAAAGCCTCCAATACCAGTGTTGCCTGTTCAAGGTGTGTGGAGTGCACCGGCCACCAGGTCTGGCAGTGTGACCCGGAGCCAAGGCACTGGCAGCCTGCCCCCTGTAAAGGCTCTGAAATTGGAAAGTGGCCGACGGGACCCTGTGAAGACTCCTGGTGGCAAAACAACTCACAGGGGTTCCAGGTGGATGGCAGAGTCAGCTGTGACTCCTCCAAAGGGTGGGGAAGGGCCAGAGGAAGTCTGCACAGCCTAGTGTGAGCAGCATGGCGGAGAAGGGCGGCATCCTTCCCGGCGGTCGGGACGCCACAGCCAGCACTGTCGTCACTGGTCAGGAGACCACCGCCAGAGTCATTGCCCAGGAGGGCCCAAGTATCGTCACTGGTCGGGAGACCACTGCCAGAGTCATTGCCCAGGAGGGCCCAAGTATCATCACTGGTCAGGAGACCACCGCCAGAGTCATTGCCCAGTAGTGCCCAAGTACCGTCACAGGTCAGGAGACCACCGTCAGAGTCAGTGCCCAGGAGGGCCCAAGTACCGTCACTGGTCAGGAGACCACCGCCAGAGTCAGTGCAGAGGAGGGCCCAAGTACCGTCACTGGTCAGGAGACCACCGCCAGAGTCAGTGCCCAGGAGGGCCCAAGTACCGTCACTGGTCAGGAGACCACCGCCAGAGTCAGTGCCCAGGAGGGCCCAAGCATCGTCACTGGTCAGGAGACCACCGCCAGAGTCAGTGCCCAGGAGGGCCCAAGTACCGTCACTGGTCAGGAGACCACCGCCACCGCCAGAGTCAGTGCCCAGGGGGGCCCAAGTAACGTCACTGGTCAGGAGACCACCGCCAGAGTCAGTGCCCAGGAGGGCCCAAGTACCGTCACTGGTCAGGAGACCACCGCCAGAGTCAGTGCTCAGGAGGGCCCAAGTACTGTTACTGGTCAGGAGACCACCGCCAGAGTCAGTGCCCAGGAGGGCCCAAGTATCGTCACTGGTCAGGAGACCACCGCCGAAGTCAGTGCCCAGGGGGGGCCCGGCTGCCACAGCCCCGCTGGGCAATGAGGGAACGTCATGCCACACACCAATGCCCAGTCCAGAGAACGTCATGCAACACACCAATGCCCAGTCCAGAACCGGCATGGCAAAGCACTGCTGAACAGTCCAGACACCGCCATGGCAAAGCACTGCTGAACAGTCCAGACACCGCCATGGCAAAGCACCGCTGAACAGTCCAGACACCGCCATGGCAAAGCACCGCTGAACAGTCCAGACACCTCCATGGCAAAGCACCGCTGAAGAGTCCAGACACCGCCATGGCAAAGCACCGCTGAAGAGTCCAGACACCGCCATGGCAAAGCACCGCTGAAGAGTCCAGACACCGCCATGGCAAAGCACCGCTGAAGAGTCCAGACACTGCCATGGCAAAGCACTGCTGAACAGGGCATGCACCGTGGAAGTATGAAATGTCCGCCACATCAAGCATTGTTATCCCATGTGCGGGTGGGCCAGGGACGGTACAGGAACTTCCACGGGGAGACTAATCCAGTCTGGGCACCAGTCCCCCTCCTGAACCAGTGGAGGCTGTTATCTACTTTGGAAACTGTGGCTTTGCACTCCCCCGGATGGAACAGTGAGCAACCCACCCACTTGTGAGACTTGAGAGACTGTGGCTTTGCACTCCCCAGGATGGTACAGTGGGCAAGCCACCCACTTGTGAGACTTGAGAGACTGTGGCTTTGCACTCCCCAGGATGGTACAGTGGGCAAGCCACCCACTTGTGAGACTTGAGAGACTGTGGCTTTGCACTCCCCAGGATGGTACAGTGGGCAAGCCACCCACTTGTGAGACTTTAGAGACTGTGGCTTTGCACTCCCCAGGATGGAACAGTGGGCATGGAGCCCCGTTGTGGATCTGGCTTTGCACTCCTCCGGCTGAGGTGCCCCCCCTTCTCTTCCCCCTGAGGTGCCTGTAGTATTTCTATCTGATGCCCCGGCAGTGTTCTCTCCGTGTGTGGACATGTATCTTTTGTGGGCCTCGCCCATGCATTTTTGGACTATTGGTGCACGGACATTTATATGTGCATATCTGCACTACTTCTCGAAATGTATATACTTCTGTATGGTTAGCTAATATATCTGTATATTTTTGAGACATGTATATTGATACATTACAAGGTTTTGACTGATTTCGTTTTGTCTTTGCTTTCTTCCGGGGGGGTTGTGGGTTGTTGATGTTAATTTTGTAAATGCTTTGGTGTGTGTGTTGCAATATGCGAGTGTGGGGTGGGGGTGTTGCATGTGTGTCCCTCTAACTTTTGCCTCCCCCCCTCCCCTATGTCATAGGTAAAGTCCTCACTGTTGTCGTCGCCAGCGTTGGTCTTCGTAGATGAGTAGGAAGAGTAGGGCCGGTAGGATTTGGAGTTCAGGCTCCATGGAGTCCTCCTTCCTCGTGGGATGTGTTCAGGTGAGCGTTTTCCCATTGCAGAAACTGTTTCCGCCGTGTTTTTATCCACGGAGCATCCGCCCCGGAAAAGGTGGCGGATTGGCGGGTTGTGATACTATGGGCGGTACATTGTCTTCTGCCTGTCTGTTGGCGGTGACCGCCGTGCTGCTTGTCTGTACCGCCGTGGCGGTCGGAGTGTTAAAGTGGCTGTCTTTGTTGGCGGTTTCCGCCACGGTCATAATTCCAACATTTTTACCGCCAGACTGTTTGCGGTCTTACCGCCGCTTTAACACCGTCCGCCAGGGTTGTAATGACCACCTTAGTGTCCGTGACTGTGCCTTTAAAACATTATTTGTTTTATACGAGTATGATATTGTCTCACTGAATTTCCGTTTGCCCCTTTTTTTCCGACTAGAGTATTCTGTCATCAGTACCTGACAGCTCGTTCTATCCTTCTCTCACAGCCTCCTCTTTTTTCAGCATTATAGGAGTACTTCTCCTTACTAATTTTTAAAGGGAGTCTAGATGTATATACTACATCATGTTTCTCATGGTTTCTAGACAGTAAAATAACCATTGTAATCTACATGTCATTTAAAGTATCTTCTTTCATTGTATATATCTAGACCATAGTGGATTTTGCAAGCCTGATGTTTCCCCGATGGGACCCTACCATTAAAATTTGGAGGGTAAGCATTGAAGAACCTTCACCAAGTTGGTTCTTTTCAATTTTAAATTCATCACCTTTGTATCTTTGTCGCATGGCACCCTTGGGATTCTCCACGAGTGTATGGGATAACTGTTTAGGATAGTGTATACACACCATTGTTGATGATTATGTAACTCTTTGATGATGGTTTCTTTTTTACTTTTTTAGGTTTCTGATTTCCCTAGTAGGGGATTCCCAATTTTTTCAAAGGATTAGGTAGTTGCTAAGGTCCTGACGAATCGCATAAGATCATTATTGACTAAAAGTAGCGAGAAACATGTTGACCTACTAGATTGAGTAACACAGGGATTCTGTGTTCTCTCTTTTTGTACTATTCTTCACTTCGAGACTTAGTAAATTGTATATATTATCTCTTTGTTTGGGGAGCGTAGACAATATTTTACCATATCCCTATGCATTGTTTTTAATCATGTCAGGGGTATTAATATCAGAATAAATCGAACATTTGTTTTTACCTCTAGCATTTTTAACTATTCTTATACCAATCCTTATTCACGTTTTGACCGGTTGGACATCATTTTCAAAAGATCTCCGGCAAAGAGCCCCCTTGTGGGGCCCGTCAGGCATTGCAGCGCCGGCCTGACGAGGAGCATAGCCCTATGATGAAGCATGTCACCGGAGGGTGAGTGAGGGCTCTTGCTTCAAACATATTGTTTTTCATTCATTTCAAAACCCCTGTTTTAAAGAAACCCTCTTGCTTTTTGGAACCGTGTGTATATTATTTTGATTTATTGATTATTGGGAGACATACACACTGGACCAGGAGTCTTTTTTCTCCGAATCTCCCTCATATGCCCCTCTTTTGCTGTTGTTTGAGGATAATAGAACGCACCTTTGGCCTCCTGATGGCCAGATTCTGGTGCCTCCATCTGACAGGTGGACCCCTATACTACACACCGAAGAAGGTGTGCCAGATAATCGTGGCCTGCTGTATGCTGCACAACCTGGTTTTGCGACACCAGTTGCCTTTTCTGCAGGAAGATGGGCCAGATGGTGGTCTTGTGGCAGCTGTGGAGCCTGTGGACAGTGAAGAAGAGGAGGCAGAAGAAGAGGATATCGACAACCAAAATAACATCATACTTCTAGTGAGGCACAAGTAAGAAGATGTAACTGCTTCCCACATCTCATACAATTGTTGAAGCTAGCATAAGTCTGTCATTTTCACTCAGTGTATGGACACTGACTTGTCACTTTGATTTTCATTTCAGAGATCTGGGTCCCACGTTGTGCCCTCTGCTATGTTTACTGCTGGCCTACAGCTATGTTACATTGGTTTGTGAACAAGTAAATTGACATTGCTATATTCCATAGATATTGCAATTACTTATTTGTGAAAGCACAGACTGACTCCAGATTGTTTTGTCATTGAAGTGTGTTTATTTCTGTGCAAATAAGTGGAGGGGGTTGTAAAATGGGATGGGGTGATGGTGGAGGTATGTCTATGGCAGAGTCCAGTCTATTTGTTTCACGGGTGCCTTGTCCAAAGGGGCATAGGAAGTGGAGCAATGGCAGTTTAAGGTGGACAGGGTGGCATAGTGGGACAGAAGGGTGACATTCAGGGGGGTCTTATTTCCTGGCAGGGGTCTTGGCAATGTTCTCTGTCTTGTTGCTGGATCTCAGGGACCGTTTGTGGGGTGGTTCTCCATTTGCAGGGGGTGGGGTGCTGGTGGCGTGTTGTTCCTGTGGCTGTGCCACCTGTCCACTAGCGCCGGCGGAGGTGGATGGCTGTTCATCGTCCAGGCTAGTGTCAGGGGCCCGTTGGTGTGCCACTGTGTACCTCCTGGTGTTGAGAAGGTCTGCCAGCACCCCTGCAATGGTGACCAGGGTGCTGTTGATGGACTTCAAGTCCTCTCTGATTCCCAGGTAGTGTTCCTCCTGCAGCCGCTGGGTCTCCCGAAAATTGGCCAGTACCGTGCCCATGGTCTCCTGGGAATGGTGGTAAGCTCTCATGATGTTGGCGAGTGTTTTCCATGGGCCTGTCCTCCCCCTGTCGCACAGCAGTCCTCCCAGCTTCCCTGTTATCCTGTGCCTCTGTCCCCTGAACCGTGTGCCCACTGCCACTGCCCCCAGGTCCCTGATCATCCTGTGTTAGTAGGGTTGATTGGGTTCCCTGTAGTGGTGGACACACTGCTGACTGACAGAGGGATGGGCCCGCTGGGTGGGTGCTGTGGTGGTGTTTCCTGAGGGGGTAGGTTCAGTGGTGGTTTGTGAGTGTGGCAGGGTAACAGACTGTCCCGAGATCCCTGATAGGACGGGCTGGTCATCTTGATCCAGGCGTGTAGAGCTGCTGTCGTCACTGTGGGCCTCTTCTGTGGAGGGACTGGATATGTCTTTCACCTCCTGTCCGGTGACGTTGGGTAGGGGTCCTGTTATGGTGTAAATTCATAGTTATTGTATCTGTGTGTGCCATCTTGTGCAATGGGTGAGTGACCCCCTACACCTGTGCTTGCATTATTGCCGTGGCCCATGTGTGATTGGTGATTTTGGGGCATGATTGAGTCTCTCTACTGGACATGCTTTGTTGATGGGTGTCCATGCATTGGTGTTACATGCAGGGCTTGGTTTTGGGATGTGTGGGTTGTGTTAGTGTGGTATCTGTGGGTTGTTGGGGTGATGGGTGTGAGGGTAAGGGTGGCGGTATCTGATGGCATGCAGGTAGGGTGGGGGGGATAAAGTAGTAAAGATTTGCCTTACCAGAGTCCAGTCCTCCTGCTACTCCTGCGAGGCCCCCAGGATGCAGTATTGCCAAGACTTGCTCCTCCCATGTTGTTAGTTGTGGGGGAGGAGGTGGGGGTACACCCCCAGTCCTCTGTACAGCAATCTGGTGTCTGGATACCACAGAACGTACCTTCCCCCATAGGTCGTGCCACCTCTTCCTGATGTCATCCCGTGTTCTTGGATGCTGTCCCACTGCGTTAACCCTGTCGACGATTCTGCACCATAGCTCCATCTTCCTTGCAATGGATGTCTGCTGCACCTGTGATCCGAATAGCTGTGGCTCTACCCGGACGATTTCTTCCACCATGACCCTGAGCTCCTCCTCAGAGAACCTGGGGTGTCTTTGAGGTGCCATGATGTGGTATGGGTGATGTGTGAGGTGGTGTCTGTTGTGATGTGTGAGGGGATGTGTTGGTGTGTGTTGTTTTAGGTAGTCTCTCCCTCTGGTCTTCTTTCAAATTTTTGGTTGTAAGGGTTTGTGTGTGATGTGGGTGTGTGCTTTATATTGGATTGGGTGTGTGGGTGTGGTGTGTGTATGTGTATCAGGTGTGTGTATTTTGATTTGTCCAATGTGGTTGTGTTTTGTTAGTGTGTGTGTATTTTTAGCGCAGCGGTGTGTACCGCCAATAGTTTACCACGGTTGAATGACCGCCGCGTTGATTCGTGGGTCGTGATAGTGTGGGCGTATTATTGTGACGATGTAGATTTGGTATCGCCAGTTTATCACTGACATTTGGTGTGGCGGACTTATGTGGGTGTCTGTATTGTGGCGCATTCCGAGCTGTCGATCGTAATACCTGTAGCGGAATTCCGCGGCCGCAGCGGTATGTTGGCAGTCTCCTGCATGGCGGAAAGCGAGATTTACCGTCAGGGTTGTAATGAGGGCCTTAGAGTCTTACTTCATAGAAAACAATGGAAACGTTAATTTTACACACAGTACCTGGTTTGCGTCAAAAATAAAGCCACACGGGTTAATGTGTGTCAGAGAAATAAGCAATGTGACGGTTCCTTATTGGAAGTGAGGCTGTGTGTCATTTCTTCTCTGGTCAGGACCGCGATACATCATTTTTCTCCCCCTGCAAGAGAACGATGTGTCGATTTTCAGACAGGCACCTCCGATCCGCACAGGCTTGCGTTGATTGTTGACACCCAGCGATGATGCATGAGAAATCCGGCATCACGCTGTTGGACAATCAGTTTGTGTGGGGCTTGCATCATTATCAGCAGCCGCAAGTGGGTGTTGCGTTGTTGCTCCAGCCACGATGTGTCGATCTCCAAGCCGCCATGCAGGCGGAGCGTCGATTTTATCTACAAAGCAGGTGGCATGTCATTTTCAGCTGCTTTGTAGGTGGTGCGCACAGTGTTTTGTGCATGGATTTTAGTCCTGGTTCTGCCATCTTCACCTCTCAAGGGCCCAGGGACTGGATAGGGCACCACTTGGCAGGGCAGGAGTCTCAGCTGATAGTCCAGGTGCTGGCAGAGGAAGTCATTGATGGCCCTGAGACTTCAAAACAGGAGACAAGCTCAATCCAAGCCCCTGGAGACTCTTCACAAGCAGGAATTTACCACAAAGTCCAGTCTTTCTTCTCCTTCAGGCAGAAGCAGCAAGTGCAGGGCAACCCAGCAAAGCACAGTCACAGGCAAAGGGACAGCCCTTCTCCTCCAGCTCTTGAGCTCTTCTCTTTGACAGAGGTTCCTCTTGATTTCAGAAGTAATCTAAAGAGCTAGGATTTTGGGTCCATTACTTATATCCCTTTCTGCCTTTGAAGTAGGCAAACTTCAAAGGAAAGTTTCTGTTGTTCACAAGATCATGCCTTGCCCAGGCCTAGCTCAAGACTCACACCAGGGGGTTAGAGACTGCATTGTGTAAGGGCAGGCACAGCCCATTCAGGTGTAAGTGGCCACTTCTCCGTCCACTCTAGCACAGATGGTCCATCGGGATATGCAGCTTAGACCCCAGCTCCCTTTGTGTCACTGTCTAGACGGGATTCACAAACAGCCCAACTTTCATTCTGACCCAGACAGGGAATACACAAGCAGACAGAGTCACAAAATGGTTTACGTAAAAAAAATGCCCACTTTCTAAAAGTCGCATTTTCAAACTGACTATTTAAAAAACAACTTTACCAAAAGATGTATTTTTAAATTGTGAGTTCAGAGACCCCAAAGTCCAAATTTCTATCTGATCCCAAATTTGGCAGTACTTTAATGTTAGGACATGTAAAACACTTCAGTACATATCCCATCCTTAACATACATTGCACCTTGCCCATGGGGCTATATAGGGCGTACCTTAGGGTCGCCTTACTTGTATAAAAAGGGAAGATTTGGGCCTGGCAAATGGATGCACTTGCAATGTCAAATTGGCAGTTTAAAACTGCACACACAGACACTGCAATGGCAGGCCTCAGCCATGTTTACATGGCTACTCGGGTGGATGGTACAACCAGTGCTGCAGGCCCACTAGTAGCATCTGATTTACAGGCCCCAAGCATCTCTAGTGCACTTTACTCGTGACTCACTAGTAAATCAAATGTGTCAATCATGGAAAAGCTAGTTACACATACATTTTACACAGGGAGCACTTGCACTTTAGCACTGGTCAGCAGTGGTGAAGTGCCATAGTACCGAAAACCACAAAAACAGATTCCAGCACACAGTCAAAACATGGAAAGCAGAGGCAAAAAGGATAGGGGAGACCACGCCAAGAATGCCAGGTCTAACACTGGTCCGGAGCTTTCCAGCTGGATGAACCTGAAACTCAGGCCAAGTGGCTGTTGACGGTGGCTCTCGACTTCAGGTAATTCCACTTATGGAGCTTTTTTTTCCAAAGTTGCTTCAAATTTCTCCAGACTTCTGGATCTGCTTCGAGAAATACTTTGTGGGTCCTCAAAGTATCCACAAACTTGCTCCAAGGTTCCAGAAGCTCTGAATTGCTCCTTGGAATTTGGGTCTTCAGTTCCCAGAATGCACCTGGTCAGAATCCTTAAATGGTCACTGGACACTGGTCAGCTGGCCTATTCTTGCAGGACTTGGAGCAGGGGACTCTGGTTAGCTCCTTTGTACCTGTAGCTTATAGGGAGTACTTTACTGGAGTTGCAGAAGCAAGGCAAAGTCAATTTCTTGATGAAGCCCTTAGTGTGAAGTTGGTGCAGTCATTCTGAGTGCAGGGTCCAGGTGCAGGCCAGGGGTCCAGCAAGGCGGTCCTTCTTCTCCAGTATCTTCTTCCAGCAGAAATGTGAACTGTGGGGCAACTCTGCCATATTTATCCTTGATCCTGGGGGTGGGGTGCAGTGGGTGCTCCTGTCCAGTTGAGTGCAGGACACCACCCTCTTGAGTGACCACTTCCTGGTTTGTGTGGCAAAAATCATTCCCAGGGAGCAACATTCTTCAAAAACCCAAGATGCAAAAATTTATTCTTAGAGTTTAGATCTGGCTGAGTCCACCCACTGGTGCAACTAAGCTTCTCTTAACACACCCTCTTCCAGCCCATCTCCTAATCAAATCAGGGGGCTCCTAGCTGCCTGTGGCTGCAGGAATCAGGGGATGTCCAGTTTCTGTCTCAAGTGGCTTTCCTTCCTTTAAAGACTAGTTTGGATACTCTTCCTCCATCCTGTTCTCCCATCTGCTGTAGCAGTTCTCCACCCACCAGATGCTTCCTTTGTTTCAGCCCAGGCCTTTATACACCTCAGAGGCTGACCTATAAGGAAAGGGTGCTACAGGGCTCAATTTGGTAACTTCCAGAAAGAGTTCTAAAATTCTTTCCTTTGGTTAGTTATACTAAATTCAACACTAGCAAGTTGTTGGATTTATTAAGACATTTAAGTTGATACCAAACTGGCTATTTTTGTCTAAACCATGTCTCTCCATGTTAGCCTGTGCGACCCATTGACTACAATGGGGAACAACACATGTGGCTGTTTTTCCCTCACCAGGTCTTAGAAAACATCTTTTATAAAGCCCCTTCTTATATTTACACTGCACCCAACCCTGGGGACACCTAGGACAGACCTTAAGGGTGACTGATATGTAAAAATAAGGTAGTTTGAGACTTTGGAAGTACTTTAATTTCAAAGTCAAGTTTGGGCTTAATTTAATCTTAAAAGCAACCAGCAAGGCAGGCCTGCCTTTATAATGAAACTGGGCACCACAGCAGTACACCTATGGGTGCTCTATCTATACTGTGTCCCTAAACCTACGTGCCCTACCATATACTAGGGACTTATAAGTAGGTTGTCAGACCTAAATACAGTTAGGTCTAATTTCCATATGCAATTTTACACCGAACACTGGCCCTGGGACTGGTTGACAGTGCCCAGGGCGCATCCAGAGTTAGAAAAAAAACAGTATCAGCTACAAATGGGAGCAAAAAATGAGGGGGCTTCTACAATCAGCCCAGTTTTCCCACACTGGGGTAAAGCCAGCGGCAAGTACTTGTCAAACATATTGTTTGACAAACTTTATTCAACAATGCAAGGAAGCCCTAAACATTTTCTCAATTCATAGAATTACTCAGAACTCAGTTAAGCAGCGAAAAACTTTTCAAAGAGCTCTCTCTCTAAGATGCTCATTTTAAATACATAATAATATAAATCATGGATTAATAATTAATCTAACATTAGCCACTTTTATATGTTATATTATTACTGCAAAAGGGGACTCAATTGATTGTCTTTAATTCAAGATATCCAGTTTGTAAGTAACTTTTAATATATTCATCTTAGATTGGCGCACAGAGATATGGATTTTAAAACAAGTTTAACCAAATGTAAATATTTGTCAATATGTAAATATTAGTTTCTTGGACAGAGATGATTGTATATGTCTTTTCTTGTATGTGAAATGTTTATTTAAGCAAACATAAAAAACTATTACTTACTTATTTAACCAGAAACTCACAGAACAGCTGCACCTGTGAAGGACATTTGCTCGCAGAGGTGTGGACACATGGCAGGAGACCTTTTGATAAGTAAGGTGGGCCATGCACCATAAGGGTGAACACACCTGCTAAAGAGTCTCTAATGACGTCTTACAGACAAAATACTTTATCTTTACTAATATATTTTTTTTATTGCTCATATATTTCAAATAATTTCAAATACATTCAGATTTGTATTTTTTATAATTTAGGAATACTTCACACTAGGCCAGAAAAATGTTTGCATAAAATTAGCCTCATAGGATAGAGATATTTGTAAATAGAACTTGGTCATACTTTGGACCAAACTTTTAACATTTTTTTTTTTTTTCTGGAAAGGAACCCCCAAATCTTTAAACTCTTAAATGCAGCTCCACCCACTAGTTTCAGGAAGTGGAGACTTGTATCTATAAATTATGAATGTAAGCGTACACTTGAAAATGTAGTAAATTTACTCCATAGAGTGAGAGTACATTTATTGGTATGGATTCCTTCATGCGCACTTTTACCTTTGTGAATAGGCCTTAGTGTGTGCTGTGGTGTACACCTCATTTAAGGTAATGTTTTGTACCAATCCAATGGAGTCCAATGGAGTCTGGAGATGTGGTGAAATAATTTATCCAAAATTACCTCTTTACAGAACATAAATTAGTTTTATGGGGCAAGGTAGGGAGATCGGGATAGGTTGTTTTTAGGGCTTAGGGTGGGTGGAGGGTCGGGGTAGTTTACTTATTAGTGGAAGGTTTTAGGGCTCAAGGTGGGTAGGGTTGTTGGGGTAGTTTTGTTTTTTGGTGAGGTGTAGGTTTTTTATTAGGGGAAGGTTTTAGGTCTGAAGGCCGGTGGTGGTGTCAAGTAGTTTAGTTTTTGGAGGTGGGTGGTTGGGGTAGTTTTTTTTTTTTAGGGTTCAAGGTGGGTGTGGGGTTCGGGGTAGATTAGGTATTAGTGGTAGGGATAGTTTTGGCCCTCATTGCATGACAGAAACACACATGCTGTTTCACATGCATTTCCACACATGCCTTTAATAGGCATGATCTTACAACAAAATTAGTTATAATGGCATGCGTGGTAAAAGCATGCATGGAAGCAACACGGTCTAGGTTCCGACTGTGTTGTTAAGGCATGCGTTGTTCCGGCATGCGTGGTTCCATCATACAACTGTGCAATGTATGCTTGTATGTATGTATTTATGTTTTGGTCTTTTTTGAGCAAGTGATTCGATCGAGAGCAATGTAGCACTAAGAAAGGGATATGTCCCTGGGAAACTGTACTAATTTTGAGAAGATCATGGATAGACTGTCTGGTCAGGGTTAGTGCTCCTTAAATTAGTGTGTTGCTAGACTTGGCATCCTTGGAGTGGTCTCCACTACCATTTTACCGCTGCTTCCCAGATTGTTGATGTGTGGTGGACTTTGTTTTTGCTGTTTTTGATACTCTGAGCACTTTACTACTGCTAACCAGTGCTAAAGTGCAAGTGCTCCTTTGCACAATGTATGTTTAATTTGCATATCTAAGATTGGCATATTTGATTTACTAGTAAGTCCCAAGTAGAGTGCACTAGAGGTGCACATGGCCTGTAGAGGTGCCACCCACATAAGTAGCCCTGTAAACATGGCTCAGACCTGCCACTGCAGTGTCTGTGTGTGCAGTTTTAAACTGACAATTCGATTTGGCAAGTGTTCCCACTTGCCAGGCCTAAACCTTACCTTTTCACGCACATAAGGCACCCCTGAGGTAGGCGCTAGGTAGCCCCATGGGCAGGGTGCAGTGTATATTAAAGGTGGGATATGTACTGATGTGTGTTACATGTCCTAACAGTGAAATACTGCTAAATTCAGTTTTCTCTGGTGCACGGCCTATCTCTCTCATAGGTTAACATGGGGACTGCCTTTAAATATTGTTAAAGTGCAGATTTCCTTTGAGAGCAGTGAGAAATATGGAGTGTGGGGTCTCTGAACTCACAATTTAAAAATACATCTTTTAGTGAAGTTGGTTTTTCGATTGTTAGTTTGAAAATGCCACTTTTAGAAAGTAGGCATTTTATTGCTTAAACCATTCTGTGACTCTGCCTGTTTGTGGATTCCCTGTCTGGGTCAGTTTGACAGTTTGACTGTTTGTGAATCCCCTCTGGACAGTGAGACAAAGGGAGCTGGGGTGTAGCCTGCATATACTGATGAGCCATCTGTGCTAGAGTGGAGGGAGGACAGGTCACTTACACCTGAATGGGCTGTGCCTGCCCTCTCACAAAGCAGTCTCCAAATCTGTGGTGTGTGTCTGGGGCCTGGCCTGGGCAAGGCAGGATCTTGAGAACAACAGAGACTTTCCTTTCAAGTAGGCCTACATCAAAGACAGAAAGGGGTATAAATATTGGACACAAACCCCTGAACAATATATCACTTCTGGACTCAAGAGGAACCTCTGCAAAGGAGAAGAGCTCAAGAGCTGAGGAGAAGGGCTGCCCCTGCCTGTGACTATGCTTTGTTGGGCTATCCTGCAGTTGCTGCTTCTGCCTGTGATGGGGGACAAAGACTGGATGTTGTGGTATATTCCTGCTTGTGAAGAATCTCCATGGGCTTGAACTGAGCTTGCCTCCTGTTTTGAAGTCTCAGAGCCATCAAAGACTTCCTCTGCTAACATCTGGACTCTCTGCTGAGACTCCAGCCCTGCCAAGTGGTGTCCTATCCAGTCCCTGGGCCCTTGAAAGGTGTAGATGGCAGACAAGAGCTGAAAATCCAAGGCCAGAATGCCGTGCAGGTAACTTTTTGATGCACCATCCGCAACGGGGCTGATGAATGACAAGCTGCTGGCTTTGTGGCTAAACTCGATGCTCCACCTGCATCGCAGCTGGGAGATCGACACATCTCATCTGTAGAAACAAAGTGCAACACCCGCTTGCAGCTGCTCATAACAATGTAAACCCCACGCAGCGTGGTTTTCTAACACTGTGCAACAGGATATTCCACGCATTATGCCTGGGTGTCAAAGTCAGACCAACTCTGCGTGGATCCAAGGAGCCCCATCCGGAAATCGACACATCGCTCTCTTGCGAGGGACAAAAACGACACATCACTGACCCGACCGAAGAAGAAATAACACACGTCCTCCCTTGCGAGGAAGGTATTGATGCATTGCTGCCTTTTCTGATGCACACTCGACCATGCCACTTTCATTTTTACGCTAAACAGGTACTTTGTGCAAAATCATTTACATTGTTTTCTATAGAGTAGACTCTTAATCTTTTGAGAATCCATGTTTTAACTTGTGTATGTTGGATTTTTGTCATTTTGGTCTTGTTTTATTTAGATAAATATTACCTAATTGTCTAAACTGGTGTGGTGTCCATTTTGTAGTGTTTTCACTGTATTACTGTGTGTGTTGGTACAAATACTTTACACACTGCTTCTGAAGTTAAGCCTGCCTGCTTGTGCCAAGCTACCAAGGGGGTGAGTGGGGTTAACTGCGTGTTATTCTCGTTTACCCTGACTAGAGTGAGGATCCTTGCTTGGACAGGGAGTTACCTGATTGCCAAACAAAGACTCAATTTCTAACATGTCTTCACTTTTTGTCTGCATAATAAGAGTTGATGTTGCTACAGTGTTCATCTGGATGGAACTCCAAATATTGGCAACTTGAACAGACATGACTAGTCTTCTGGCTTTTTCAACTTGCAAAGTTTTGTCTCTACTCTGGCGATATAAAGGCTCACTGTCCAGGGTCCCTCTGAGGTCGTTCACTTATTTGCCAGTTAACCTCTTTTGGCAGTAAAGCAATATGAAACTTGAATTTCTGCTTGCTTGGAATATCTATTAATTATTTCGTGTTTTAAAAATCCGGAGACACGTTTTTGTTTGTCTGAATCCTTTGTTTATATGAAATTTCCTTCCTCGTGGAGGACTTATTCGTTTCTGGAGGTGACACCTAATTAGCTTTGCAGTCCATTTACCACATCTTCATTTTCTGCTTGACCCTTTAAGGAGTCATTTCCCTTCCTTGGGTGCCACCACTTGGAAACCTCCAAATGTGCACAGTAGTAATACGTCTTCAACCAAGTAGGTTTATGCTTTCATGTCCTATTATTATGCATGCAGAAGTCATTCAAAATCTGCACGCACATTACCTAAAGGGGCTTTGTGAATTAGAAAATATTATTCCTGCCTTAGGGCGGAGATGTATAGAAGATGTAATGTTAGATATGCAAAACATTGGTTTTGTGAAAGTTTATAACCACCTGTTGGCCAGCCATGCAAAAGGAAGAGAGCACTGATGCATAAGCTACAGGCGGTAAAAGTTAATTAACTATATGGAGGCACTTCTAGCTTGGTAATATGATACATTTGTGCAATGACTTCCCACTTTGCAGAGTTTATATTACAGACCTTCTAATTATTGTTATTCTGAAATATGATCCACGCAGGATAAGAACAAATTGCTTTGATTTGTCATCCTAAAAAAATATCGTGTCATCTGCCAAAAATGACCAATGATATTGTAGTGCTGACAGGATAAGGGTGTCATCATCGTTGAGGGCTATTTATGGAAAATTAAGAGAAACCCATTATTCGCTCTACTGGTGGAAAACCGCATGGCAAGAAAAATATGCCTTCGACTTTGCGTCTACCTTTAAATGTATTGAATCAATTACGGTTATTGTTAAAGGATGAACCTGCTGCCACATTTGAGTGAAGGTTGTGTGGTGCTGTTAAGTTAGCTTATGATAAGTTGACATTTTCGTTACAAAAACTTTTATGGACGTTTGATTTTTGATACCAAAAAAATATATTTTCTGAAGGTCACTGGAAAAAAAGTCTTTAGAAATCAAAATGGTGAAAGGCATTTGGTAACTAATCTGCCATAAGCAGGGGTTTGCACCTGGCACCTCAGATCTAAAACCAATTCAGAGTAAGACCTTAAACAAAATTGGAAGGATTAAGCCTTTCAAACGACATTTCTTTCAGCTATCATAGGTGATGGAAATATACACCTTTCTTCGGTCCAAATCCCACTACAGATAAAGTACAAGAGACAGACCATGCAGAAACTGAAACATCAAACCCATGCCTTTTATTTCTGCTCTCTCCTTTGCGTTGTAATGCTCCAAGTGGAAAGAAAACATACGTACGTTTCATTGATAAAATGACGGGAATTTAACAGATATTTAAGTTGTTTGGAGAAATCATTCACTACATTTTCTTCTAAGAATAACAACCGAATTTGAAATACACTGGGGAATTCGAGAAGGAGCCTATTCATGGAGCAGGGCAGTCACATCTTACTTTTATTCATGATGATCCACTGACATGTGTGTTATTTGGTAAAACATATAAGATAAAAAGCAGCAGCTTTTCAAATGTTCTGGTTTATCCAGAGTGTTATTTGTCTATTTTCGCATTAGACAAAAAATGTGATAAAGTGTGGGAATTCCTGTGCTCTGGAACACTTAAGCCCACATTTACAAGTGGCCTGCAGCACTGGTGTGTCACTTTTTGTGACACACCGCTGGCACAGGTTTCACACCCATATCTACCAGGCCACACAAAACCACTTTGAGTGGCTTTACATGGCCTTGTGGATATTGAGTAAGGCAACGTAGCGACAAGTCAATGAGTTGCCTTGCTGTGAGTCAGGGAGGCATTTCCGTGGGTGTTGCATTGGTGTTCCCATGTAACACCCATGGATTTTGATTCATTCCCAGATTTATAAGGTTTTGTAAACATGGAAATGCTTTAGAAGACTATGGGGGTTATTACAACTTTGGAGGAGGTGTTAATCTGTCCCAAAAGTGACGGTAACGTGACGGATATACCACCAGCCGTATTACGAGTTCCATAGGATATAATGTCTTTCCAGGGGTGGTGTAAGAGTGACGCAACAAAGAGAAATATTTTGTTTTCTCCCTGATTTTTCCTCCTTCTATGTGTGCTGCATTCTGCAGTACACATAGAAGGAGGAAATCACCTCCACTGATTGTTTTCAAGCAGGAAGTTGTCCCATCATGCACAAAAACAATAATCCCTGCAGAAAAGGCGCCCTTGCAATATGGTGCAAGGGAGCCTGCATTGGTACATTGCAGCAATTTGTGCTCAAGTGCAGGGGGCCTATACTGTATCTGCTCAGCAAGGCGCTTGGCCATGGGCCTTGTAAATATGGAGCTTAGATCATCATGCATGTAAACTAATTGGCAGCAACTATTAATATTTAGGTTTCTACATGCAGCAAAATGTAAAATAAAATTATGGAAGGAAGTATGCAGGTCTGGGAAATTGGTAAACCTGCACCTAGAATTACCAATGTCGCAGTGTACACTGATTCTGGAGTACATGATTACTGTGCCATTATGAGTTTTGTACTAAATTGCGAACAACTAGGTTAATTATTTTTTTCGCACTGATTCATGCATGTTCGCTCCTCATTTCAGGTATTTCCCCTTTACACATCTTGATACATTTTTCCTGGAGAAATGTGCATAGGGGAAATTTGGAGTGTGGTGTTGCAACACAATTTGCAATCCCGATCAAGTGGTAACGCATATTTCCAGCAAAATGTAGTTAATCCAATCCTTGTAATTAGTAAATGTTGTATTGCTGTTCCTCGGTTAAATTACTTTTAAAAACTAGACACTCAAATGTATTACAACTTTCAGATGTCGGAGCGTTTTGGGCCCACAAAGGTAACATTTAACTGGGATTCAGCAAGAGGCAACTCAATAAGTGATGGCATAGAAACTCAGAGAGAGAATGAAGAAGTCAGATCGTATGATCAATTTCAACAATGCAGATAAATTAGACTTGAAAAATATTTCCTGCGAAGACCCAAAGCAGTAATTAAATGGCATGGTACCAGAACATTGGAATCAAATTATTGTGTCTTTTACAAAAACAATGAGTCATTGACGTTCACACCCAGTGGGTCAATACTTTTTAAAAGATATTCAGGTGTGACACTGGTAGTCATGTTTGATATCCTTACCCAATGGGATACACACCTAGGACAAATGACAGATGCAAATAACAATAGATGCCACTCTAGAGCCACACGGGACCAATTTAAACCCACACAGTGACAAAGACATGGCCTTAACTGGTAGTACAATTTGGAAGATGAACAGTTCAATATCACATAAGGCTACAGTCAATCCCACACCCTTCCAAGCAATACGCCCTGTGTAAAGGGTGTGTAACGTGTGTTGCCGCAGGTCAAACACCATGAGACACACAGCATGATGACGTGGCTCTAATGAAGGTGACATGGAATTATTGAGGCATTACCAACATCTCACATCACTCCTGGGGTGACATTGCGAGCTAGCTATAAGGAAGTGGACTGTGCTATGAAAACATGTGGATGCGACACTGATGCAAAGTGCACACTGCTACACATATGGATTGAGACAAATCCCCATATACATAACAGATGTACAGGGAGATGGATCTTCCTACACTAAAACCTTCACCCCACCCCATTAATCAAGTTAGCCAGCTTACCTGGAGCAAGTTCAGTAGTGTAGGTGCACGTTTGCACATCAGCCAACTCGGTGAGGGAACAAAAATAGGTTTGCATAGAACTTGTCACACATGGGGTAATTGTCCATTGTCAATTGTGAACACTTCAGTGCTGCCAACGTATGGAGATGTGTTGTGCATTGTCACCTAGCCAAATCAAAGTGCCTCACTGTTGCATTTCACCTGCAATTACATATGTCGAATTGGATGGGATGTTCAGGCCATATAGTGCAACCATGTTACCACCACTGTGGAATCTATTGTGTGTGTGGAAGCATCATGTCAACTCCAATGAAGGCACATGGACACTTCTTTCTCACTACATAACACATGGGAGATACACACTGAACAGCAAGTTTCTAAATATACCACAGATATCATGTCAATCAGCTAAACACAGGCTTTGCCAGTCAAACAACCCCATGCAGAAAGAACATCACAGAAACCTAGGATCCCACATAATACCACAAACACAGATGAGTCACAGACGATACAAGATAACAACTGCCATGCAAAGTGACAATCACAGTGCAACCAATAACAAAATACTTACCCTCATTTGCTCTTTCAGCTGATCAGGATTACGGGATCCAGCCATGGATCATGACCCCAATTGCCAACCCAAGCACAGCTGCAGAGCGTGCCTAAAATGAGGCACACCGTAAGACACGCACCATAGTTGAGCAGAATTTTGGCATCCTGAAGTCCAGATTCAGTTGCCTGGACATCACCGGAGGCAGCCTCCTATATTCCCCTGAAATGGTCTGCATGATCATTTTGATCTGTGCCATCCTCCACAACATTTGTGTGAGGAGGAACATTCCCCTCTATGAACCGGATCAACAAATGCCTGAAGAGGAGGAGGAGGATGCTGTCCGGGAAAATGAGGGGGAACATCCAAACACAGCTGCAGGATTGCGTCACAGACAACAGATCGAACAAACCTTTTTCTAACTATAGTCACCATTACCACTTTGTTATCATATAGAACTAAACACCTCACTTCATCACTCAATCATGCTCTAGGTAATTATTTATGCATCACATGATCTCTAGGAATCATAATCAGAGTTTGCCTCATGGAGCATTGTAGAAATACAAATTTGCATACTGCAAAAGACACAAAACATTTGATGGGTATGAATGTACAGCAAACATCACACACAGTGTTAATGGCATGTTTCCTGTCTATTTCACATTTGAAGGGCAATATCAGAGGACCACAGCTATGAGACACATCCATGTTGCCAACATGGTCCATTGCAGCATATGACACCCAACTAAGACACCATCAATCATAAGGTAAAAAAGTGCATCATACATGAGGCAGTGGATGTGCAATTGCATTGGCAACAGGAATGTATGACCAGACCCTTGACAGTAGTAAGTGTGACATCAGCTATCTCTGCAAGGAGCATGTGTGACAAGAAGTGCATCAAGCCATGTTTTAAGTCTCTCCCCACCGTTCTCTAGGGGGTGCTGTAAATGGACTATCTGTATCCTGAGAATCTTCATCTACACTCACCCAGACTCCCATTCTGACTCCTCTGTGCTTCCCGCTTCAGTATGGCATGCCATAGTCATAGTTCATCAGTCTGCATGGACTTCAAGTCCGATAATGCACTGCCTGGTAATCGGTGAGGCATGTAATCAGCTGTCCATTGCTTCTCATGTGAAAGGTCCAGTTGGCCCTTTGAACTTGATTCTCAACTCCAGGACTTGTGAGAGACTGAAGCTGCATACACCTGTGAGCACTTCCATGCAGACCAGCCATTTGAACCTGCCTTGCCTTTGTTGCTGCCTGGAACTGCTAAGAAGCTGCCATTTTCTGAATCTCCTTGTTGTGCATTGGCGTACAAATCATTTGTGTACAAGAGCCCTTGGGGGATTGTGTAACAGTGCAGACCACTGCAGAAACTGTTCTTTGTTCCCACAGTGTTGTTCCTGCTTGTCCCAGTCAGTGTCTGCTCATTATATATTTGCCTTGTCCATGTTTGTTCCTGACAGAGCCTGCATCCTGTTAGCCAGACTGGTTCCAGTCTTTGTGTTAACCATAGAGGTTGCCTGTGGCTACATTTGTCTCATTGTTGCTTTCCATGCCCTCTGTGTCCTCCTGGGGTATTGTGTCTGGTAGGTCTACGAATCCTCAAATGTATAGTATAGTTTAATCAGTTTACTTATCGTATTTTGTTCTGGGACATGTATTCAAATGGCCTAATCCATCCCCCATTCCTTGTCTGGTTTTGCATGTATTCATTAGTGCCAAACAGTGACAGCGTGCAATGGCTTTATGCATGGATTTGGTACTGTGCCTCCAGCACAACAAACAAGGTTTGCTAATGTGTATGAAAGGACAAAACATGTTTGTGCCCTGACGGTCCAGACACAGATTCACGTCTGCCGCCACCTTTTGATGGGGCTTGCGTTGTGACCAGCTGTGAGATTAATCAGCACAGAGGCACTGATGTTCCCTGTTGCAGTGGGAATTTAAGAGACCACCCTGTGTACAAATGTTGTGATGAAACCTGCCTGTTTCCTATTACTGATCCATAACGTATTTGAGCACACCAAGGTTGCTCTGTCGTTAGCCTTCTAAAGGTTCTGCTGTGCCATAGCTGCACTATCCCCATGTGTGCCGTTAGTTGATCTTTGGCTTTTGGTCAAATCTGCTTTGAAGGATACTCTGTTAATTCAAGGGTTGGCTCCACAAACTCATGACTAGACCTGCACGTAACTGTGACAACATTGAGGACAATACTGACACAGGGTACACATGGCCACACACTTGAACTGGACACCTTTGTGCAACGAACCACTGGAAATATGTGAACACATGCAGCATGGTTTGCTAGTCCTCCACAGGAGAAACATAGGTCATTTACATGACTCAAACTGTGGTGTACACAACAATTTTAGGATTGGATTTGAGACTCTGTGTCACAAACACTGTACCTACCTAGCATGTTCAAATGCCTGGCTCACGGGTCGTATACACACAAGTGACCATGAAGTGGTATCCAACATTTCATTACATGTTGGGGGTAACATATCGGACATAGCCATTATCAACCGTCCTCTATCATTCCTGTGTATAGTTAGTAATGGGAAATGTATGTCCCCAATTTCAAGTAAGTACAGACAGCAGAAAGCACAACAGATATTACAAACACATATCATGACTGATGTAACTCAATGAATGGCATCTGATGGTTATACCCATTTATAACACATTCATAAATGCACATTACGCCAAATTGTTTGCATGCCATTCCCAAAGAGGCACAACAATAATTTTAACAGACAATTCACAGACATAAACACACAGGCTATGAGTTATGTTATGTTAAGTTATTTGTACTTATAAAGTTCCTGACTACTCGCAGTGCTAAAAAGGACAACAACCTGACCAAGAAGAGAGGCGACTAAGGTTTAAAACTCCAAGTTTTAATAGCCTTTTGAAAAGTAAGTTCCTGGCTAGTTATAAGAATACTAATGGGGAGGGAGTTCCATAATTTAGCTCCCTGATATTCCATCGTAGCGCCACCCCTTCTGGCTTGTTTTAGTTTAGGAAGTAAAGCTAAAGCTGTAGATGCAGATCTAAGAGCTCTAACGGTTTGTAAAAAGTAGCTAAGGTTTTTAGCGCGTGAGGTCCTCTATTGTGTAATGATCTATGGATAATACATAGGGTTTTAAATTTTATACGCTGTTCCACCGGAAGCCAGTGGAGAGACGACAGGGCCAGTTCAACTGAAGTATGCCTTGAAATATCTAGCAGAAGATGTGCCGTGGCATTCTGGACCACCTGCAATTTACTGACCACATATTTGGGAGAGCCCAGAAATAGTCTATTAAAATAGTCAAGACGGGACAGAATGATTGCTTGCACAATACGTTTTTTTGCCAGAGGGGGGAGTATTACAAATACCTTTCTCAGAAGTCTTAATGACCCAAAGCAAGCAACTGACATTTTCTTGGCATGATGTTCCAAAGTTAGATGAGGGTCTAACCAGATTCCCAAGCTTTTACTATAGTTCTTAGGAGGAGGCAAGTACTCCAACAGGGAAGTAGCTAAGGGATTATTCCCAGGGTTAGGGTGGTGGCCGAGGATCATTATTTCTGTATTATCCCCATTGAGTTGGAACATACTACTGGTCATCCAACTGGATATTGCCTGTAAACACAAAGGCAGTGCTGATCCTTCTGACCCTTCCATTGTAGAAAAAGAAACCACTAGCTGAGTTTAATCTGCATAGGAGACCAGTGATAATCCAAAGGACTCAACTAGCTCTGCCAAGGGAGCCATGTATATATTAAATAGAGTAGGGCTAAGCGAAGAGCCCTGTGGGACCCCACAGCTCAAATTAAACCGAACACAGAAGTAAGAGCGGTCCAAAACCTGAAGTGATGTATCCTCAAAAAATGAGGTAAGCCAGTTGAGTGCGAGGCCTTTGATTCCAGTCGCCTCTATCCTTTGAATAAGCAGATGATGATCTACAGTGTCGAATGCAGCACTCAGATCTAGCAGTATGACAGCTGTCATGTGACCCTGATCCATTTGCTTTCTGGCTTCTTCCATGACCACTATCAGTACCGATTCAGTACTATGAAGAGGCCTAAAACCCATCTGAGTGGGATGAAGAATATGATTCTCTTCCAAAAATATGGATGTTTGAGAGTTAATATATTTATTCAATATTTTAGACATAAAAGGAAGTAGAGAGATAGGCCTATAGTTTTTTATCTCCATAGCATCTAAATTTGTTTTTTTTTAGCATGGGCTTGACTATCGCATGTTTCCACTGTTCTTGGACATGGCCTCTAGAAAGGGAGGAGTTCACCAGTTCAGTGAGAACAGGGGCAACGCCGGAGCCCCGAGAGCTAACACATAAGGAGGGGCTGGATCCAAAGGTGAACCTGACTTTAATGCAGTGAGAAAAGAAACAATCTGTTCCTGGGATAGCAGAGGGAAATGTGACAAGGTAGCAGTACATTTTGGGGGATTCAAGTTTCACTTACCATCTTGTCCCTTGATAGGTTTCAATAAATGGCACTAATCTTTTGTTGAAAGAACCTGGCTAAATTATTACTGTGCTCTTCGGAAGCTTCAATTGGATCTACCTCTATAGGGGAATAAAGAATTTCTTCAAGCACCTGAAAGACCTCTTTGGGAGAGCCTGAGGCCTGTTCAGTTCTGACAGAATAATATGACCCTTGAGCTGATCTTATTTCTGCATGGTAGAACCTGATGGCTTGCCTTTATTTCTCCCTTGCAGCCATGTCTAGGAATTTCCTCCACTTTCTCTCCAGGCTTCTATAATTCCTTTTGAGTGACGCCAGATGTGGGGTGAACCACTGGGCGTCGACTCCCCGACGTATCCTAGTTATAGTCTTGTGAGGGATAAGGGTATCAAGACAGTTGGTGATCCAGTCTATTTGTTTAGTAGCATAGCCTTGCTGTCCTCTATTGATACAACACCTGCTCAAACTAGAAAATTCTTATTTTATTTCCAAAGTTTGTTTTGCTGTTGTGTCAGTTAAGAGACCTAATCCTGCACAACAACATGAGTATTATGGGCCGCAGTAGTATGGTCTGCCACATGTGCCCAAACACTAGAACACACACTGCAGGTCATACCATCCTATCTTTGTATAGTTATAGGCTGCATGCATGATAAAAATTGAAAAATCACTCGAACACTGTTTAAGACAGATTTTTTGAAGCAAACTCGTCTAAAAATATGCATATGGGTCAAAATATGAAGCATATACGTTAAAAAATGACGCTCACACACATTCTACATCAATTGGTCCCTAGGGTTAATTCCACCAATGCACCCCAGGAATGCAGTTATCCATTTAAAATATATTGATCCTTGAATGTGTCGGAATTTTCAAGCATATGCGTAAAAAAATATTGACACAAACACCGTAAGCGTCATAAAATTACACGCAATATAAAAAAAGCGCCGCAATTGAGACAGGAAGTGATGTAATAGGATATCCTATTCGCAGAAATGGTACAGTGGGTGTATTTTCACTTTCACTTTGCAGTCTGTGATTATTCTGGACTGTGTGGCTGTGTCTTGACTTGTCTCTGTGAATATTGTGAATTTGTCTACTGTGTGCTATTGAATTTGTATTTTGGTGTTTTGTAAGTGTCTGTGGTATGCTGTGTAAGTGTTTTTTTGTCATTTATTGTAGTTAGATTTGTCTTTGTACTGTTGGGAGTTTGTTTGTGGGTATTGTTAGTTGGGGTATTGTTGGGCTGTCTGTGGGTTAGTTAAGTTTCCTTTTTCTACCTCCTTTCCCTGTTTTCCCTCTTTACCCTTTTCTTTCCTAATTTTATTGAGATGTTGGGAAGGCCACGTCTGGGGTGAGGAGGAGCTAGGGGCATTTGTGTGGCTGGTGTGCCACTTCCTTCCCCTGATATTGGAGGCTGGGGGCCATGTGATACGGGGGTATCACAGGGAGGTAAGAAGGCTCAGGTGGGCAAAGGTGCTGTTCCACCTGCGGCGCATATTCAACAGCCAGCATAACGACCACCAGCTGAAGCATCGATGGGCTGATCTGGTGGCCCAAGAGCAGGACCTGCTGGACCACCTGGGTGTGGTGATTGGTGGCCCTGTTGGTGAGTACACAATTGTGTACAGTACAATGCTCTGGAGTGACAGTAGCAGATTTTGTGAGATGCTGCATACAATGTTTGTGGACATGTGGAATGCAAGTTCAACAAACTGTGGCCCTGATTTACAAAATTTTTGCAACGCATTACCCCAATTTGTTGATACAAAAGCCATGCAAACTTACAAAAGACAAATTTATTTTGTAATTTAGTGCCTGTTTTGCGTCAATAGATGATGGTAATGCGGCACAAACAAAATTATGAATCAGGGCCTGTGAGTGTACCAGGAATGGGATGTATTTCACATGATAATACAAGGAACCAATGTAGTCCCCAGTTTTTTGGAACCATGTCCGAATAGTATTCATGGCCATGCGCACCAAGCTCTTCATAACCTCTGCTTTTATCTTAGGCCCATATTTCTACTTTGTTTGTGCTACATTTGCGTTATTTCTGGACACAAAAGTATAGCACACTTGCTACAATCAAACTTATTTTGCTAATTTCCATAGCTGTAACGTAAACAAATGAAGCAAATGCAACAAAAAAAAAATGACACATCTGGCCCTAAGTTCACTTTTTCTGTGTGTTTACGTCTGGACAGATAATCTTTCACATGGCCAAATCCAAATGGGCCAGGATGCTACCAGATTGCAGTAGCTCAAAACAGGTTCATCTCGTGGCTTTTCAGAGTAGGCGTTTAAATCCTATCATTGAGTAGCAGGGCCCAACAACATTTTTGGCTTGGGCGCAATTGCTGGTACTGAGCTAGTGCAGTTACAATCTGTGTCACTTTAGTGCCAAAATATTTTGTAAAGTGAATGTGTCATCATGGGATCCCTGCTCTTTGTGAACGCATGGTCACAAACTATCTTTGAGCATGATGTTGTGCAAGGGACCACTGACTGCTTCCATTATACTATTTTAGTGACAAAATAGGTTGTTATTTTACTTTGGTACAACCCTGCTGATATAGTGCAGCATTTGTACAAATGTTATCTTCTCAGTATGAAGGCTGTCACAGACATGGTGGTATGCTATGATCAGCAGGCCAGCATTCCTGTGAATGCCACCATTCCCAAGGTGCTTTCAAATAGCTAACCCATGTTTTTATTCGCGGAAAGTGTCAGTTTGGTTGTACTACCAATGATCACCCAACTTGGCAATTCTAAGTTGCTGATTCTGCCAATGTGCGATTTACAATACCTGGTATAGGTACACAGGGCCCAGAGTAACACATTTCAGGTGCAATGACTACACCTGTGCCCCTGCATTCTGTCAAGGATGATCAACTAAGACACTGTCAGCAGACATCTTTTTGTTGTTTTGAATCAGAAAAGTGGCCAATCCATGTTTAGCATAACTTTGTCATCAAGTAACACACAGGATCCCTGCCATCATGTTGTCATGGGGGCATATGCGGCTCAAGGTACACTGACAATGTGGCATATGTAACCTACATACAACACTGGCACACCTATTATGGACCACTGAAAGCACAATAATTCATGAACGCAAATCAACCTACATGAGCATCACACAATTACTCATTGGCCCTTGATGCACAAGCCACAATACCTGAGTCACTGGTATTACAGTGCACCAGGAATGTGGCATTGCATGTGTCTCCAATTAAAAATAATGAAATGGAGTACCCTCTGGAATGAATTAAGCACAACATTGAGTAATTGTGTTTGGCACAAGATGATTGTTAGGGCCAGTGCATGTGTGCATATGTGTGTCTATCACTCACTGGAGTGACAGTGTCAATATATGTTTGCAGTGGTATGTCTGTTGGGTGTGTCTACATGCCTGATGTGCAGCTCTATCATATAAAATGGCACACACAGTGATTTGCTGTTCCAGCTTTTGTACAGTGAGCAGACATTGAGAACATATCATCCTTCCATGTTTTACAGGTGGACCAGCCCCCTACACAATAGGTGAAGTGGCTCGATTTGCAGACCCAGATGTACCCAGTAAGTTTTAATATGTTTGTCCTGTGTTGTGTTCGCAGCTGTTGCGTGATTGACTCCTGTGTGTTGGACTCATTGCAAGATATGATGTGTTGGCACGTGATCTGATATGTGGCTTGACTGGAGGTTGACATATTGTTCCATGGAAGAATTAGACATTCAGCGGTGGAGAGTCATATATTGGTAGTCGAGTGCTGTGCAATAGGCATGGGCAGGTGAACAAAGTGATTTGTTGCTACATGTATGCCAAAAATTTATTTGGAGGTGGCCAGTGTCATAATTTAGTCAGCAAGTCATACCCTAATTCACACAGAACAGTGATACATCAGTTTTACACACAGACTTGCGCATCCCTGTTAAGTAATGAACATGTAGGACTGTGTGTGTGACTGTCCTGCAGCATCTAGCTCCACATGTTGTACTCCATTTACGTGGCACTTGAGTGAAATGTCATAGGCGTGCATGCAGGTCAAGGCCAGATGGGTGCTTGCATCAATGTGCTTGATTTTGAAAATGTGTCAGTGAGATCTAATGATGTTGACAATTGTCGGCAAATACGAACATGAATGTAGATGTGATTGTCCAATGTTTGACTCAATCCGAGTTGGCAGGCCTCCTTACCTGTGGTGGACTGACAAAACCCATGTACAGCTGTCCAAAGCTTCGTGGTCGCCCTTGATGTTTGAAAGTATGTGTTGCATGTCCATCCCCCCCCTGAGGCACAGGGTTAGAGGTAGAAAATATGTGTAGCCAGGTGCAATGGTCACAGTGTAGATGACAGACATGTAATTCAATCATTCATGTGTTCCAAACTACAATGCTCCCTCATGAATACCAACTGCATACCGTCCTGGCAGTTCTATATACAAATCACAGGTCTTGTGTGCCTTGAATTTGATCCAGAAGATAGTGATTAGTCGGCCTGGCACATGTTGAGTACTTGCAGCATTTGTCATGTGGCTAATAGCAGTACAAATATGCACAGATCATTTAATTAAGTATACACCTTGTTGTGCATTGTTGTGCTGTTAGATAGTTGATGGGTAGGCTGCATTGGCATGTCATTCCTCAGGGACATTCTATCATCTGTACTGTGATTTGGACTGCAGGTGCTATTTTTGATGATGTGTTAGAATATCATCTGTACATGGATCGCACAATGATGTCACTAATGTTTGCCTGTCTCTATTTTTACAGCTGCCAACATGAATGCCCAAGAGATACGGGAATTTCAGAGGTGGGCAGTGTGGTACCTCCACATACTCGATGTGGAGGCTGGGTTCCGTAATATGGCAAGGAGATATCGTCATGAGGGAGCCACAGGGGTATGGAGGGCATTTAGCCAAGGGGGACCAGCATTGCTCACAACTGCCACCACCACCACCACAGCTCAGACCACAGTGGCCCAGGGATGACAGCCACTCCAGCAGGTCCCTCGACCTTGTCAGCCCAAGGCCCACAAGCAACACCTTTTGCACCTCCCCCTCCAATCACGGAACCAGCACTAGCTTCAACAAGTGCTACCCAGACGACCCTAGCTGCAGTATTGGATATGACCGAATTCAGGACACTACAACGTGACATGCAACGTATGTTGCGCCGGATGGACACGCTGCAGCAGGAGGTGGCCCGCAATAGCAGGAGACTGCGGGGGATTAAGAAGATCCTGAGGAGGGCCAATTTGTGACGTGTTGATCCTCACCCACAACTCCGTTCACTCCCTCCTCTTTCCTCGTTCTTTTCTTTAGTGGGTTTCTGAGGCTTAGTGTTAGGTTAGAGTAGGCTGTTAGTTTAGTTAGGATAAGTGGGTTGGGGTGGGGGGTGTTATATTATTACATGTTTGTTTGTGGGTGGGTGATGGGGGATGATGTTGGAGTTTATGTGTATAAAACAAATAATGAAAAAAATATATAAAATAAAAAACACAAAAAAATATATATTTGTTTAGGATAAGTTAGTATGATTTAGGTTAGTATATGTTGTCCTACACGTGTCCCGTCTTATAAGGGGGGTGGAGGATTGATGTTTAGAGTGTTTAGTGGTAAGTAAGTTTAGCTTAGGGTAGTTAGGGCCAGTTGTGGGTAATGTATAGTTAGGATAGGTTGGGTCAGTTTAGATACTGTTTCCCATAGTTTAAGTTTCCTTTCATACTAATATAATAACGTTTTATGTACTCCTTTACAGTATGTGTCAAATGCTTGGGGATCCGGGCCTTTTCACGAGTGTGCAGTGTCAATTTTGCATTTGCATTTGTGCCAATTTTGTATTTGCATTTGTGTTCCATCCTGTATCCGAATCACATTCCTGACATGCTTATTCCCATTACAAATGAGCTGTCACATTGGCAGCTCCAACAAAGCTACTTCTCTATGCATCTGCCATCCATTGCACCCACCACTCAAGGTAATTATGGTTCACAATGTGTTGTAAAGGTTGGTGTGATTTTAAATGTCTTATCGTTTGAGTCCTCTGTTGGAACCTTGGACACAGTGGGACATCTCCCTGCAGCCTGATGTTCATGTGAACGCTGATAAGCTGAGTGATGTCATAATCCTATGAAGGTCAGTATACATAACTCACACCTATGATTTCTTACATTGTACTTCCAGGTTATGTATTTGTCCATACACTCGTACACATCCATTCCTGCTGTATGGTGTGTGTGTGTGATTAAAGTGTAGAGTCAGTTGTCACATGCATAATGATTGTCTCGAAGGGAATGTGGGCCACATTGAATTTCATCTTGTACATACTTTGGACCTGACATATTCAGTTCCGCACAGCATTATACTGTTTGTAATCTTTTAACTTCAGTAATAGGCCTAAGGAAGCACTGATGATGATAAAATCCAGACCTTTGTGCATAGTTATCAGCTCACATTTTTTCTACACTGTTGTATTGACATTCTGTGGCCATTGACTTGTTACATGCATCACAAATCTCCTACACAGTTGATGCGTCACATTACACAGAGACAAAGTGGTTGTGTAAGTTCTATTTATTTTAAAGTACTGTAGTGCAATATTTACATAGTCCAGGATTGTAAGTCCATTAGTGTGACGCCTTCTATTGTGATACAACACAAGTGCAATGGTGAGGGACATGTCATTGGACATGCTGTGGTGAAGTGTCATTCAGTGCAGAGGAACATAAATTGCCAATGAGGTAGTGACAGACAATTGCAGTGCATAGTAGTAAGGTAAACAGTGTGCTGGAGAACAGTGCATGTTTCCAACTGTAGGAAGACTGGCATGTTAACAACCACAGGACATAGGAAATCAGTGCCCATGTGACATGGACTGGTACTCCGGGGTATCCTATGGGTGAAGGTGATCTGTTCTACGTCCTCATCTTCTGATGTGTGTGTCGTCTCCTCTGCCTTTGGTGGCGGTGGGTTTGAAGGGGCAACACACACTTCAGTGTTTGAAGAAGTGGACTCAGAATTCCTGACAGCTGCCAACTGTGGAGCTGTTAAGGGCATTCCTGCAGCAAGGAGGAGCTACTAGCTCTTGAGTATAGCAGCTACATCGCTGTGGTAGGCAGCCAGGTCAGCCCTGAGGGGGTCATGATTGCAGTCGTGCACACAGTGAAATGTTTGGGATGCCAGGTGTTGTGGCAACTCCTTAACTGCTGTGGTGAAATCCCTGCACACTGTTGTAGTCCTTGCAGTAGGGATTGTTGCACTTTTTGTTGTTCTTTCAGATTACATCATGCACATGCACATCCTCTCAAGGCAGGCTGCCATATTTTGCATCCCCACTTGCACCTCCTAGGCCAGCTCCCTCTGTACTCCCACTACTGTCCTCTCAAATGTGGTACCAGTGTCATCAGAGTCCTCAGCTGTGTTGGAGCTGGCAGGTCGTACTATTGGGGTGGTTGGTGGGTTCTCTTTGATGACAGCTACATCTGTGCTCCTCCTTGCGACTGAAGGTGGGCTCTGGAGGGTTCCGAGGACATCCCGGAGGGTTCACTGCTAATGGTTGTCAGCTCGTCATCCATATCACCAGGGAAAGCCAGGACAGGCATATCCACAGGAGAGCCATAGTCCTCTGCAATGAGATATTGTACAATTAGTGTGTCTGTGTTGTGGCAGTTGTAATGTGACGTCACTGACTTCCTATTAGTGGGACATTGTTATCTGGGTTCCTGTTCATTGTTCCTGTCATTAATATTAGCATTCTCACAGGCCTATGCCCCACCTGCATGTCACATGTAGTGTGGGCAGTTTGGGGAATTGTCTGCGTCACATCCTCTAGGTGAAGGTTCTGTCCAAATTGTGTATTGCCACCTTCTTGTCCTACTCAACCCTCCCTCCACTTTAATTAGCATGGTGAGGCCTTGCAATGGCTGTGGGTGTTCTGATGTCACTTGCACTACACTTAACAATATGGGACTGACCCAGTCTCTGATATTTCACATACACATATACATTGCTGAGAACAAGCACATACTATGTGTAGCATTGGCATGGCACAATACACGTGTCAGCATTGGTGGTATGTCATGTTGATGTTTGCAAATGTGTGCTTCATTGCATTGCACTGATGGGCCTGGCAGTGTTCCATTTCCCCTTATGACTGTGCGGGTGTGTTTCACTAGCTAGACACATATGTCCTCCCCCTCAATGCTGTTGTCTTAGCAGTATGACAGTTGAGATGTTGTAAGGTGGCATTGCAGCTATTGTAACACAGGCACGGGGCGGACCCTGGAATGGGCAGCATGGGTATGACATTACTGCTGTGTACTTCATAATGTAAGTAGCAATACATGATGTTTATTGCACCTATAGACATGAGCATTTGACAGGATTTACACTTTGTTAGGAATTACAGGGGATTGATAACGTCGTCATCCTGAATCCTCTATTTTGGGTGTGTTTGATCCATGGGCAGCTAACTGCCATTTGTTACTTGACCAGCACACACAGCACAGGTGGTAGAGGCAACTGTTGTCAATGGTAAATGCCACTTGCGGATATGGCCTGAAACTAGAAACTGAGCCCTAGTTCATGTTGTGACAATACCAGCTGTCCTATGACAGCAGCCCAGTTTTACGTTCTACCCTACCCTCCTGGACTGGCTCTGACTTTCCAACAGCCTTGGCATGGCAGAGTACCCCCATACAAAGGTTGTTGGTGTAGTGTTGTGCTGTGCCCCTGGTTTCCCCTGCACAGCCCATGCACCCGTCCCATGCCCATTTGCCCTTTCCACTACCTGATTTCCATGGCTGACATGCATTGTGTAGTAGGTATGTATCTCCCCCTGCTTGCAGTAAACATTTAGGCATTTTTGTCCCCCATGCAACTTATCCTGAATTTGTGTTGTCTCGTGTAGTCTGCGCTGTCTTGTCCTTGAATTCCTGTGACAATCTCCTCTGGGATGACGGCTGCCACCATATCCTCCATCTGGTCCAGGGCCTCCTGCGGTGCTGGACTCCCACCTCCAGTCTGCAGTGCTGCCTTCCTGTTCCTTGGCATTTTTTCCTTGGTCCTGCGCTTGCAGTCATGCGAGCGTTTCTTGCACTCCGTGACTGTTCTACGGACCTCTGCCACACTGTTGATCTTGTCAACAATTAGTTGCCAAATTGCCTCTCTCCTCCCAATTGGCAATTTTTAGGTGATAAAAAGTTGATGCTGGTGTTCTGTCACCTCTCTGACCAGTATTTCCTGCTCCTCTGCACTGAAATGACACTTCCTTTTCTTCTCCCTCTCCTGGGTCTTGTCTGTGTCCTCCTGGCTGGTTCCTGGTCGATTGGGGTCTCTCTGGGGTCTCTCCTGGCTTCTGGGATCCATTTTGGGTCGCCTTAACACTGTTTGCTGCATTTGTGACGCTTTTTGAAGCTATTGCGGGGAAAAATGCAACGTATCCGGTTTGCAACGTCCTAAACTAGATTAGAGTCATTTTCTCCGCGTTAACGTCGTTTTGCTTTATGACTCTAACCCGTGCTTTGCGCCACAGTGCATCAAAGTATGAATTTGACTCCCGTGTGGCGCAAAAAAATGGCGTTAGCCTGCGTTAAAGTTTTTGGCGCAAAACTTGCGCATATAACAGTGCCTCTCTCCTGAACAATCATCACTAACTGGCACAAGATCATCTCAACGCATAGCAAGCTACACTACTCATGAACATGAGGCTCCGGGCTGTCCATCCCTGATGCCCGGCTGACTCTTCGCACATATAAATCACCACCAGCAGTGCTCTTGCTCTCTTTGCTCAGTGCAAACTTCTTCCCAGCCAAAGGGGCTCTTGGCTCAATCCTTGAGAAGGTAAAAGTACAGCAGGACTTATATGGGACGGTATCCGAGTCACCCTCCATTGCTGTTGACCTAAACTTTTGGATTTAACATGGTCTAGCGCAAACACATATCCCTGGTTGGCACTTTATGTTTCTAAGCACTGTATGGAGTTTTAACCTTTAAAATTCATATCTTGAATTCTATCTGTTGAATTTTTGTCATTTAGGTATTGTTTTGTTCATCCAATTAAGCTCTATATTTCTTACCAGTGGAGTCTTTTTAGTATGGTATTTTACTGTTTTACTGCCTGCATGTCTACATCTCAGAACCAAAGTGACTCCAAGGGCTTGCTGGCTTGCCTGCTGTTTTCTGAAGTCTCAGGGATACAAAGATTTCCAACCCATCTGCTACAGCTCCTGGACCCGTCTTCAACTAGCTCCTGACCCCCAAAGGTGCATCTCCAGTTGCGGCCTTTGGAAGTGGTGTTTTGATCCTGAAATCAAGCTTTTTGGCTCTTCATGACTCCCTCAAACAGGAACTACACCAATTGCCTGAAGAATCAGGGGTAGCCGCTGCAAGTTTGTCTCTTCACAGAGCAAGCTTGTGACTGTGAGCCTCTAGTCTGCCCATCCATAATGCTCGGCTGCCAGTGACACTCTCCTGCTCCTGGTGATCTCCTTCCACGCAAATGGGACTCTTTGCTCAATCCTTAAGAAGTTAAACTTCAGTGGGACGTATCTGGGACTGTATCCAATCGGCACTCCATCGTGGTTGGCCTAAAATTTTGGACAGTACTATCATGGAAAACTCAACCTCAAGAGTTTCTTGAGGGAGTTCTTAAATATTATTTTTCTGGATAGCACCCCAGGAAACCTGTTAAAATCTATTAAAAATTCCTTAGGGTAAACCACAAAGAAATACTTTGTTAGGTGCTACCCAAGGTATGGGTAAAAATACTGAAAAGTATCTTCAGAGGATCCTTTTGAGTATAGTGACTCATGCATCCCCTGAGTTTTCCCAACATATTTCTGCTCTACAGTAGCCATACAAGTTCTCAGGCATTCATCAGGGATGTCGAAGAATCCCATTACTATGCTAATTTTGTAAAAAGAAATGAAGTGGAGGACCTACCGCCCTTTAGATATTTCAGGTATATTCCTAGGTTACAGACATAGGCCCTCATTTTAACATCGGCAGTACATACCGCCTGCTGCCGCAGTGACGGCCGCCAACATACCACCACCAAGGCTACCATCCATCCGCCATATTATGAGCACTGCCTGACTTCCACCACAATAAGGGCGGAAATCTGGCAGTGCTCATGGTGGTGGACAGTGGTAAGCTGGTGCTGCTACCATCAGCACCACCACGCCAGCAGAATGTCGCCAGCCATATTATGACCAGTAATACAGCCTAGAGGGGTTCTGCTGGTGGGGAGCTGCTGGTGGTAGCCAGTTCCGGGTCCCTGCCGGAAGACCTCCCCACCTACGGTAGTCGGGCTTCCGACAGGGGAGGGTGTGGGTGAGTGGGGGGTGTTGTGTGTGTGTCTGAGTGTGTCCATAAATGACTGTTGTCTGTGTGGGTGTATGCGGGTGAGGGAATGCGTATAAGAATGGTGAAGTGAGTGCTTGTCTGCATATCAGTGTAATTATGTGTAAGAATGTGTGTGAGCATTTCTGGAAGTATGCGTGAATGAATGCGTTTATGCCAGTGTGTAAATGAACACATATATGTCAGTGTAAGTTAATAGGTGCATGTGAGTGTCTGTGTGCATGTATGCGGGGAGGGGGTGAGGGGTGATGTGACTGTAGTGGGGGTGATGTGTGGCTGTGGGTGGTGGGAGAAGTTGTGTGGTGTGGGCATGTATGGGGGTGAGTGAGTGGATCTGAGGGGGATGGGGGTTAGTATGTGTATCGGGTGGGTGGGGGGGAGTTTGGATGGAGGGGGTTTGGGGGCATCAGGTGAGTGTTGGGGGGTGGAGGGGCCACCTACTGGTGACAGGGAAGGAATTCCCTGTCACTGATAGGGCCTACTGCCATGGTTTTCGTGGCATTGCTAACGCCACGAAAACCATGGTGGTAGGCCGGCTCAAAATACTATGGGGGTACTCTCCAGGCCGCCGGGCTGGAGATAGACATCTTCGACCTGGCGACTCATACCGTGAGTGGAGAAGTGGCGGGTTGGCTGCAGCCAAACCCCCAATCTCATAATGTTGCGGTATGTACCGCAAGCTTGTTGGTAGTAATACAGCACATTAACCCCGGCAGTCAAAAGACTGCCAGGGACATAATGAGAGCCATAGACTCTTAGTTTAATATATCATATCATGTGTACCACTATGCTTTCTGCAATCAGTCACCAACACTTTATTCTACTTACTAAGCCAGATCAAAGCAAAACATATAATATACAATTTATTTCATGCATACAACAATAATCACAAAACCATTACATCCATAATGATTAAAATATCTTGATGTTAACTGTTGAATCCAATCCCATTAACCATATATCTTCCCAGTACTCAATGATCCTCTAATAAAATTAAGAACAACATGGATAATTTCTAGAGTCAAGATTCAATAATAATGCAAAACCCTCCTGATAAGAATTAAAAGAATTAAAAGTGCATGAGTGTAGAAGTAATAGTCTTACTCTTACACAAAAAGTGAGAAGAGTTGTCACCTGGGCAAGGGGGGAGACTCTCAAACCACCCCCCCTTGTTGTGGAAAAGGCAAAAAATCCAGTGTCACCAAGCAGAGCCTAATTAGATAAAACCTATTTAGGGAGTTTTTAATTTGAAGAAGGTAAAATTTCATCTCATGACTAAGTGCAATATCATGATAATTTGCCAGGGAAACTAACAGAGTGATTTGTTGTCTGCGCTTAAGCTGTGCCTACTGTAGGAAAGTACCATCTTGCCTGGCATGTTACCCCCATTTTTTACTTCTATGTATGTTTGTTTTTGCCTGTGTCACTAGAATCCTGCTAGCAAGGACCCACAAGCTCATAAAGTGTGCCCTATATGTGTTCCCTGTGTGGTGCCTAACTGTATCACTGGTGCCCTCCTTGCATAAGCCAGTCTACACTGGGTCATGGATCCCCACAGCCCTGCTCTGGCGTGAAACTGGACAAAGGAAAGGGAAGTTTCCACTCCCCTGACCAGCACCTCCCAAGTGCCCAGAGCTCCTCCAGTGTGTCCCAGACCTCTGCCATCTTGGATGCAGAGGTGTGAGGGCACAATGGCCACATCTGAGTGGCCAGTGCCTGCATGGAAACAACTCTGTGTCCTCCAACTCTCCGTGCGACATCCTCTGACCAAAGGAGAATGTCCTGGCTCCTTCTGTTGTTGCAGAATCTTCGGCTTCTTCCACCTGGAGGCAGTCCTTTTGCACCTTCATCTGCAGTTTAGTGGGCTCCTGCCCCCCTGGACAATTGCATGACTCTTGGTCTTTGTCCACTTCCTTTGCAGTTCCTCAGGTCCAGGAATCCGTCTTCAGTGCTTTACAGTCAGTTGTTGTCTTTGCAGAATCCCCTATCTCAACTTTACTGTCTTTCTGGGGTAGTAGGGTCATTTTACTCCTACTTTTCAGGGTCTTGGGGTGGGGTATCTTGGACACCCTTAGTGTTTTCTTACACTCCCAGCTACCCTCTACACACTACACTAGGCCTGGGGTCCATTCCTGGTTCGCATTCCACTTTTAGAATATTATATGGTTTGTGTTGCCCCTAGGCCTATTGTCTCCTATTGCATTCTATTGTGTTCTACAGTGTTTGCATTACTTTTCTAACTGTTTACTTACCTGATTTTGGTCTGTGTGTATGTTTTGTGTATATTACTTACCTCCTATGGGAGTATATCCTCTGAGATACTTTTGGCATATTGTCACTAAAATAAGTACCTTTATCTTTACTAACTGTGAGTATTGTGTTTCTTATGATATAGTGCCAAGTGATATAAGTGGTATAGTAGGAGCTTTGCATGTCTCCTAGTTCAGTCTAAGCTGCTCAGCTATAGCTACCTCTATCAGCCTAAGCTGCTAGAACACTACTAATCTACTAATAAGGGATAACTGGACCTGGCACAAGGTGTAAGTACCACTAGGTACCCACTATAAGCCAGGCCAGCCTCCTTCCTTGGTGGTGCAGCGGTTGGATAAGTACTTGTAACTGCTTTACCACTTTGTCATTGGTGCTTTATATAAGACAAACAAATACCAAATACTTCAGAATATACACAGTAACCTAAACAGTTTAACTTTCCTTCTTTAAAACTTTCTAAACAATTTCTGAAAAGTTTCTGAAAACTTTAAAAAGTTTTCAAAAGTTTGAAAAAAAATTATTTGCTCTTTTAAAAGTTCTAAAACAGTTTTTCTCTCTCTGTCCTAAACCTTTTCTATCATGTCCGCAGTAGAGCTTACTCCACAATTATCCAGGCAACATATGGGAATCTAAACTTTAAAAGTGTAAGGGGTCTCTGCATAGAAAGAGGTTTAGCAATTGATAATAATCTTACAAAAGATCATCTCTTTAGCCTTCTCCTAGAAAGTTAACAGAACCAGTCTGGCTCATCCCAGGATCAGGAGGTAGAGGAGAGGGGTACCCAGCCAGACTCAGAGGAATCCCCTGAGGATGCTGGGGAGGGTTCTTCCAAGGACCTGCCAGCCAACAGGCCACCTAGTGACACTGGTAGTGGGAGGGGGTCACACACTAGTAGGGCACCTTTCACTCCTAAAGGCCAGGTTACTAGGGTCCAGCCTGTTAGGGATAGGTCCAACTCGGCCAATTCCCACATTTCTTCTGTGTCTCACAATTCCCAAGCCTCCCACCCTGAGGATAACATAATGGGAAGGGAACTCGGAAAGCTGAGATTGGAAGAGGCCAGGCTGAAGCTTAAACAGCACCAGCTGGCCTTAGACTTGCAGGCAGCATGCAGGGCAAGGGAGAGAAGTAATAGCAGCTGTGAACAGTGGAAGATGAAGCCCCACCCCAGCCAAATGAGTTCCAGGCGCCCCACACCGTGGGGAATAGGGAGTGCTTAAATACGCTTGCGGGAGGCATGTGCGGCAAGCCAGAGCAGCCGTTGCAGCAGTGAACACTGGGGGATGAAGTCCCACCCCAGGCAAATAGGTTTCAGGTGTTTCACACCACAGGAAATGAAGAACACTGAAAAGTGCTTGCAGGCGGCATGCTGTGCAAGGCAGAGCAGCAGTAGCAGCAGTGAATGCTGGGGGATGAAGTCTCACCCCAGCCAAATGAGTTCCAGGTATTTCTGAAGCCATTGTTAAAATTGTATAGTGTCTTGTGGCATATATGACATTGCGAACACAACACAAACACAACATGTGGAGCAGTGTGCAAACACACACGTGGAACAATCATGCAACATTCCAGTGACATTAAAATGGCTTACCCTATTAGGGTTATCCCTGCACTTCCTTGTCCGATCAGGGGTGACGACTCCTGTAGTCACACACTGTAGGAGATATATTTTGTTGCAAAGGTTTAATGACATAGGCCCTCATTACAACATTGGTGGTACAAGCCGCTTACCGCTGTGCAGAAGACCGCCAACACACCGCCGCGGCAGCGGAATTCCGCCACGGTCATTATGACCTACTACTCGGAATCTGCCAAAATTGAGACACCCACACAAGTCCGCCACACCAAAGGTCAGTGATAAACTGGCGAAAACAAAACCTCCACCGTCACGCAAACAGAAATACGCCCACACTATCACGACCCTCAAATCCACGCGCGGTCTTTCAACCGCGGTATTCCATTGGCGGTATACACCGCGGCACTCAAAATACACACACTCTTACAAAACACAACCACATTGGAGAAATCAAAATACACACACCTGATACACATACACACACCACTCCCACACACCCATTACAATATAAAACACACACCCACATCACCCACAAACCCCTATGACCAAAATACCGAAAGAAGGCCAGAGAGAGACACTACAAACTACTACCAAGCATCCGCAGGCACACAATACCATCACCCACATAACTTCCACGCACCTCACACAACGCACCACTAAATATAACCCCACTTATCACTACACATACCACCCCACACATCACCCACACCACCCCATGGCACGGCAAAGACACCCCAGGTTCTCTGAGGAGGAGCTCAGGGTAATGGTGGAGGAAATCGTCCGGGTAGAGCCACAGCTATTCGGATCACAGGTGCAGCACACCTCCATAGCTAGGAAGATGGAGCTATGGCGAAGAATCGTGGACAGGGTCAACGCAGTGGGACAGCACCCAAGAAATAGGGATGACATCCCCCTACGGGGGAAGGTGCGTTCTGTTGTCTCAAGACACCACCTTGCGGTTCAGCGGACTGGCGGTGGATCACCCTCCTCCTCCACAACTAACAACATGGGAGGAGCAAGCCTTGGCAATTCTGCATCCTGAGGGCCTCGCAGGAGTAGATGGAGGAATGGACTCTGGTAAGTCAAATCTTAACTATTACATCCCCCACCCTACCTTCATGCTATCACATACCCCCACCCTCACCCCCAGCACTCCAACTCCTCACATATGTCCAATATCACAAACCACACATCCCAACACCAAGCCCTGCATGCAACAACAAAGCATGGACACCCATCACCAAAGCATGGCCACTGCACATACCCATACACCCCCCCAAAACCACCATCACACAAGGTCCCACACAGGAATGCAAGCACTGGGGTACACAGTCACCCACCCATTGCACACCATGGCACACACAGATGCAATAAACATCCTTTTATATCCCTGCAGGACCCCTACCCAACGTCACTGGACAGGAGGGTCCAGACATGTCCACACCACCAACAGAAGAGGCCCACAGTGATGACAGCAGCTATGTCCAACTGGATCTAGATGACCAGCCCGGCCCATCTGGGACCTCGGGACAGTCGGTTCCCCTCACACAGTCACAGGCCACCACAGAGCTTCTCCCCTCTGGAAACACCAGCACATCACCCACCCAGTGGGCCCATACCTCTGTCCCCAGGACACGTCAATCAGCAGTGTGTCCACCACTACAGGGAACCCAGGCTAACCCACCACCCAAACAACAACAGGGACCTGGGGGCAGTGGCAGTGGGCACACAGTCCAGGGGACCGAGGCCCAGGAACACAGGGGAACTAGGAGGGCTGCTGTGCGACAGGGGGAGGAAAGGCCCAGGGAACCCACTCTCCACGAGGCCCTCTCCAACATCATGGGAGCCTACCACCATTCCCAGGAGGCGATGGCAACGGTACTGGCAAAGCTTCAGGAGACCCAGTGGCTGAAGGGGGAACAGTATTTGGGCTTCGGGGAAGAACTCAGATCCATCAATTCCACCCTGGGCACCATCGTAGGGGTGCTGAAGGAAGTCCTCAGCACCAGGAGGGACACTGTGGCACAACAAGGTGCCCCTGACACTAGCCTGGACGATGAACTGCCCACCACCTCCGCCGACGCTAGTGGACAGGAGGCACCACCACAGGACCACCACACCAGCACCCCACCCCCTGCAGAGGGAGAACCACCCCGCAAACGGTCCCTGAGATCCATCGCAAAGACAGAGAATGATGCCAAGACCCCCGCCAAGAAATGAGACCACCCTGAATGTCATCCTTTTGTCCCACTTTGTCACCCTGTCCATCTTCAAACTGCCCCAGCTCCACTTCCTATGCCAATTTGGGCAATGCACCTGTGAGACTAATAGACTGGACTCTGCCATGGACATTCCTCCACCATCACCCCTCACCATTTTACAGCACCCTCCAATATTGAGCACTTAAATAAACACCCTTAAAGCACAAAACAATCTGGAGTCTGTCTGTGATTTTGAAATAGTGTATTAGCAATTACAGTGTCAAAATGCTCTTTCAATTGTAATGTCAACATACCTATGTCACACAGCTCTAGTTCATGAGGAAACAAAGCAGATGTCACACAGTGGGACCCACATCTGTGAAATCGTAAGGGAAAGTGACAACTCAGTGACCATACACTGGGTGAAAAGGACAGACAGTAGAGAGGTAGTAGTGTTAAAGTACATGTAGTAGGCAGGTTTGTGTTCTTACCTGTGTCTCACTGGAAGTATTGCAGGATCACCGAGTTCCTGTTGTCGATGTCCTCTTCTTCTGCTTCCTTGTCTTCACTGTCCACAGGCTCCACAGCTGCCACAACACCTCCATATGGACCATCCTCCTGCAGAAAAGGCACCTGTCGACGCAAAGCTAAGTTGTGAAGCATACAGCAGGCCACAATGATCTGGCACACCTTCTTTGGTGAGTAGAATATGGATCCACCTTTCATATGGAGGCACCTGAACCTGGCCTTCAGGAGGCCGAAGGTCCGCTCTATAATCCTCCGAGTTCACCCATGTGCCTCATTGTAGCGTTCATCTGCCCTTGTCCTGGGATTCCTCACTGGGGTCATTAGCCATGACAGGTAGGGGTAACCAGAGTCGCCTGCAAATGGCGAGGGACAACTGTTAGACACACACTAACCAGTAGGGATATCCCCAGACCCAAACAACCATTCCCACTGACTTGCTTCCAGGTGCTCACCTAATAGCCACACACGGTGCCTCTGGAGTTGGCCCATCACATAAGGGATGCTGCTATTCCGCAGGATGTAAGCGTCATGCACTGAGCCAGGGAATTTGACATTCACATGAGAGATGTACTGGTCGGCCAAACACACCATCTGCACATTCATCGAATAATAACTCTTCCGGTTTCTGTACACCTGTTCACTCCTGCGGGGGGGTACCAAAGCCACATGTGTCCCATCAATGGCACCTATGATGTTGGGGATATGTCCCAGGGCACAGAACTCACCTTTCACTGTAGGCAAATCCTCCACCTGAGGGAAAATGATGTAGCTCTGCATGTGTTTCAGCAGGGCAGACAACTCTCTGGACAACACGTTGGACAACATAGGCTGGGACAACCCTGATGTTATGGCCACTGTTGTTTGAAATGACCCACTTGCCAGGAAATGGATTACTGACAGGACCTGCACTAGAGGGGGTATGCCTGTGGGATGGCAGATAGCTGACATCAGGTCTGGCTCCAATTGGGCACACAGTTCCAGGATTGTGGCACCATCAAGCCTGTAGGTGATGATCACATGTCTTTTCTCCATTGTCGACAGGTCCACCAGCGGTCTGTACACCGGAGGATGCCGCCATCTCCTCACGTGTCCCAGCGGACGCTGCCTATGAAGGACAACAGCGAGCACAGAGTCAACCAACTCAGAGGTGCGTACCCACAGCTTAAACAGAACACGATTCGTAATCCAAAATTTGCATGTATGAATGTTGAGGCAAGGCCTAGGTATGTGTGACGCAGTTAAAAATTAAGCCATGTGGGCTCCTGAAATGGAGGCTGCTTGACCTGTAAAGTGGGACAATGGGATGTGAGGTAACTGCGCTGGCGTTGTACACCGTCGCGGTAGGCGGTCGAAGACCGCGGCACAATTCTGCATTGGTTAACATTGGACCCTATGGGTCCCAGGAGCCAATGACGATGTACGCTGGCGGTGACGTTACACACCGCCACGGACGTGACCGCCATTTTCTATCTGTTCAATCACTCAATACCTGATCTTCGACAGGAGAGGACCTACACTGCAAGTGCTGCTGTGACCTCAGTCTGGAAGAGACAATGGCTCGTGCGTTTGGGGAAAGGGCCCCTGCTTTCATCAAGGAGAAGTTGGAGAAACTCGTGGATGGGGTCCCCCCAGTACACGCTACTCTATGGTCCTCCAGACAAACAGGTAAGTACACTGGGAGCATACTGTATGGGCTGTGCCTGTGTGGAGTGGGGTGGATGAAAGATGGGGGGGATTGAGGCGTGCATGAAACAACGGTGAGTGCATGTGCCACATGGCAAGGGTAGGGATGGGGGGCCAATGACTGTGACGGTGCAGTTGGTAATAACTTTTCTTTTTCCCCTGTACAATTCATGTAGGTCAGTGCCCACCAGAGGAAGGACATCTGGTGTGCCTTTTCCAAGGACGTCCGGATCCTGGGGGTCTATCACGGACGGAGCACCCACTGCCGTAAGAGATGGGAGGGCATTCGCTGCTGGAGCAAGAAGACAGCGGAGGCCCAGCTGGTGATGGCCTCCCAATGTGGGAGGGGTGCCTGTCGCACCATGACCCCCCTGATGTTCAGGATCTTGGCGGTGGCGTACCTGAAGTTGGATGGGCGCATGAGGGCATCACAGCAGCCACAAGGGGGTGAGTACACTCTCATTCACCTGATTCAGCGTGCAGTGGGTGGTGGAGGTGGGCTGTGGGTTTCCCTAGGCCAGAGCGAGTGTGCTAGGTAGGTCCCCTTCTTCTGAAGACCCTGTGTCACCCCTCCCCACCTGTGTACAGTGCCAACTACACCTAGTCAGGCTGCTGTGACATCCATGTGTGCAGATGTCGGCCATAGCCTTGTAGGCCATGTCCCAGGGATTGAACAGTGGACTCCAAGTGCGCGGCGTAGTGCAGGGGGCTTCTGTGTCTGTCGTGTCCGCCAACGGTAGCGGTAATGCATGCACTCAACATGTCTTTCTTCTGTCATCCCCCCTTTTTGTGGTCTCCCTGCTCTTGTGTGCATTAGCATCATCAGGCGGAGGAGCAGTGGCACCGGAGCAGGAGGGAGCTGCATCCCACATGGCCCTGGAGGGCGAGACTACGGACTCGGAATTCACCAGTGGGACGGAGGGCGAGGGGAGCTCCACGGCGGGGACAGGAGCTGACACCAGTGATACGGACTCGTCCTCAGATGTGAGCTCCTTTGTGGTGCCGGCCACATCTGTGCCCCCCGCATCTGCAGGTACAGCAGCCACCCCCTACCAGCACCGCCCTCCCAGCAGTCCCTCAGCCTTTGCCCCGTGCCCTGCTGCCCTCAGTGAGGAGGCCATTGACCTCCTCAGGTCCCTCACTGTTGGGCAGTCTACCATTTTTAATGCCATCCAGGGTGTAGAGAGGCAGTTGCAACAAACAAATGCATTACTGGAGGGCATTCATTCTGGTCAGGCAGCCCTTCAGCAAGCTTTTCAGACTCTGGCCTCAGCACTGATGGCAGCTATTGTCCCTGTCTCTAGCCTCCCCCCTGCAACATCCTCCACCCAGACCCAATCCCCTGTACTTCAGCCTATCCCAAGCACACCATCATGCACACACCTCAACACACAAGGGAAGCTCTGGCAAACATTAGCAACACACATCCCACAGGCACTCACGCAAGCATCACACACATGCAGACACACAAACATCCACTGCCTCCACTGTGCCAGGCGGGAGAGGGGGAAGACTCCAGCGAACAAAGGGGCTCCCAGGGGTACAGGTGGGAGTGTGGAGACACCTTCCAAGGTGGGGAAGGGGCACAAGAAACCCAGCAAGTCTAGGAAGAGCAGCACGGCGGAGAAGACCGCCATCATCCCCGCTGCCCAGGAGGCCAACGCCATCATCTCCGCTGGCCAGGAGGCCACCGCCATCATCCCCGCTGGCCAGAAGGCCACCACCACCAGCCCCGCTGGGCCAGACAGCACTGCCAGCACCAGCCCAGCTGGGCTAGACAGGACCGCCAGCAACAGCCCCGCTGGGCCACACAGACGGAGCACCCACTGCCGTAAGAGATGGGAGGGCATTCGCCGCTGGAGCAAGAAGAAAGCGGAGGCCCAGCTGGCGATGGCCTCCCAACGTGGGAGGGGTGCCCATTGCACCATGACCTCCCTGATGTTCAGGATCCTAACGGTGGCGTACCTGAAGTTGGATGGGCGCTTGAGGGCATCACACCAGCCACAAGGGGGTGAGTACACTCTCATTCACCTGATTCAGCGTGCATTGGAGGTGTCTGGGTGGGAGAGGTGGGCTGTGGGTTTCCCTAGGCCAGAGCGAGTGTGCTAGGTAGGTCCCCTTCTCCTGGCAGACCCTGTGTCAGCCCACCCCACCTGTGTACAGTGCCAACTACACCTAGTCAGGCTCCTGTGACATCCATGTGTGCAGATGTCGGCCATAGCCTTGTAGGCTATGTCCCAGGGATTGAACAGTGGACCCCAAGTGCGCGGCGTAGTGCAGGGGGCTTCGGTGTCTGGCGTGTCCGTCAACGGTAGCGGTAATGCATGCACTCAACATTTCTTTCTTCTGTCATCCCCCCCTTTTGTGGTCTCCCTGTTCTTGTGTGCATTAGCATCATCAGGCGGAGGAGCAGTGGCACCGGAGCAGGAGGGAGCTGCATCCCACATGGCCCTGGAGGGCGAGACTACAGACTCGGAATTCACCAGTGGGACGGAGGGCGAGGGGAGCTCCACGGCGGGGACAGGAGCTGACACCAGTGATACAGACTCATCCTCAGATGGGAGCTCCTTTGTGGTGGCGGCCACATCTGTGCCCCCGCATCTGCAGGTACAGCCGCCACCCCCCTACCAGTACCGCCCTCCCAGCAGCCCCTCAGTCTTTGCCCCGTGCCCTGCTGCCCTCAGTGAGGAGGCCATTGACCTCCTCAGGTCCCTAACTGTTGGGCAGTCTACCATTTTGAATGCCATCCAGGGTGTAGAGAGGCAGTTGCAACAAACAAATGCATTCCTGGAGGGCATTCATTCTGGTCAGGCAGCCCTTCAGCAAGCTTTTCAGACTCTGGCCTCAGCACTGATGGCAGCTATTGTCCCTGTCTCTAGCCTTCCCCCTGCAACATCCTCCATTCAGACCCAATCCCCTGTACCTCAGCCTATCCCAAGCACACCATCATGCACACACCTCAACACACAAGGGAAGCTCTGGCAAACATAAGCACCACACATCCCACAGGCACTCACGCCAGCATCACACACATGCAGACACACAAACATCCACTGCCTCCACTGTGTCCCCCTCCTCCTTGTCTCCCTCCTCTCTCCCAGTCTCGTCTCCACTCACACCTGCATGCACTACATCTACAGCCACTACTTCCATCACCAGCAAACACACCACACCCCGCTCACGTGCACTCACCACCCCCACTACCATTCACACGTCCCCTGTGTCCTCTCCCAGTGTGTCTGTGACGCCACCTCCCAAGATACACAAATGCAGGCACACACCCACCCCACAGCCATCCACCTCACGACAGCCTCCAGCGCATGCACCTTCACCTAAAGTCACCAAACGTACACCTCCTACAACCACAATCTCTCCCTCCAGTCCCAAACCCCCTCCAGCTACCCATCCCAGTGTTCCAAGAAACTTTTCCTGTCCACCCTTGACCTCTTTCTCTCACCTCCCCCACCCCGTCAGTCTCCTAGCGCCCGACTCTCCATGTCCCAGCCTAGCACCTCAGCCACAACATCTCCAGGACCACTGGTGCCAGTAGTCACTGGATTCTGGAGTGCACCAGGCAGCAGGGCAGCCAGTGTGGCAAGGAGCCACAGCACGGACAGTCCCCCACCTGTCAAGCATCAAAAGTTGGCCAGTGCCCGGCGGGAGAGGGGGAAGACTCCAGCGACCAAAGGGGGTCCCAGGGATACAAGTGGTAGTGTGGAGTCAGCTGCGACACCTTCCAAGGTGGGGAAGGGGCACAAGAAACCCGGCAAGTCTGGGAAGAGCAGCACGGCGGAGAATACCGCCATCATCCCCGCTGCCCAGGAGGCCACCACCATCATCCCCGCTGCCCAGGAGGCCACCGCCATCATCCCCGCTGGGCAGGAGGCCACCGCCATCATCCCCACTGGCCAGGAGGCCACTGCCACCAGACCCGCTGGGCCAGACAGCACCGCCAGCACCAGCCCCACTGGGCCACACAGCACCGCCAGCACCAGCCCCGCTGGGCCAGACAGGACCGCCAGCGCCAGCCCCGCTGGGCCACACAGCACTGCCAGCAGCAGCCACGCTGGGCCACACAGCACCACCAGCACCAGCCCCGCTGGGCCAGACAGGACTGATAGCACCAGCCCCGCTGGGCCACACAGCACCGCCAGCACCAGCCCTGCTGGGCCAAACAGCACCCCCAGCACCAGCCACGGTGGGCCACATAGCACCGCTGGATCAGACAGGACCGCCAGCAGCTGAGTCGCTGCCAAGGACACCGCCGCAACAAGCACCACTGCCAAGGACACCGCCGCCACAAGCACCGCTGAACAGGAAACCTCCGCCACAGGCCCCCCTGCCAAGGACACCGCCGCCACAAGCACCGCTGAACAGGACACATCCGCCACAAGCATCGCTGAACAAGACACCGCCGCCACAAGCACCGCTGGCCCATGAGCGCCAAGGGCACTGACGCTACTGAGTCCGCCACAAGCAGAATGAAGCACTCTGGGCAAAAGCCCCCTCCAGAACCAGTGGAGAAAGGCATCCACTACCTCTGTCCTTGGCAGGATGAAGCACTCTGGCACAAAGCCCCCTCTAGAACCAGTGGATAAAGGCATCCACTACCTCTGTTCTTGGCAGGATGAAGCACTCTTGGCACAAAGCCCCCTCCAGAACCAGTGGAGAGATACATCCACTCACACAGTCCTTGGCAGGATGAAGCACTCTGGGCACAAAGCCCCCTCCAGAACCAGTGGAGAAAGGCATACACTCACACAGTCCTTGGCAGTATGAAGCACTCTGGGCACAAAGCCCCCTCCAGAAGCAGTGGAGAGATACATCCACTACCTCTGTCCTTGGCAGTATGAAGCACTCTGGGCACAAAGCCCCCTCCAGAACCAGTGGAGACTGTTATCCACTTGTGAGACTGTGGCTTTGCACTCCCCAGGAGTGAACAGTGGGCAAACCATCCACTGCAGAGACTTGAGATACTGTGGCTTTGCACTCCCCAGGATTGCACAGTGGGCAAACCACCCACTGTAGAGACTTGAGAGACTGTGGCTTTGCACTCCCCAGGATTGAACAGTGGGCAACCTACCCACTGTAGAGGCATGAGAGACTGTGGCTTTGCACTCCCCAGGATTGAACAGTGGGCAAACCACCCACTCTAGAGACTTGTGAGACTGTAGCTTTGCACTGCCCATGATTGAACAGTGGGCACAGGGCCCCCTCGTGGATTTGGCGTTATGCACTCAACCGGCTGAGGTGCCCCCCCTTTCCCTGAGGTGCCTGCTTTATTGCTATCTGATGCCCCTGCAGTGTTCTCTCTGTCATGTTCGTGTATTGAGTGTGTGCCTCACCCATGCAGTGTGGGCCCAGTGACCCACGGACTTCAATGGAGCAATGCCTGGACTACTATTCTTGGTGTATACATTTGTTTATAGTTTATATATATTTTTGCATACTGGATTTTAATATATTACTATGGTTACACTCATTTCCTTTTGTCTTTGCATTCTTCCGGGGTGTTTGGGGGGTGTAACTGTAATGTATCAACATGTATTAGTGTGTTTGTTGTAGTGGGTGAGGGTGGAGGTGGTGGTGTTGCGTGTGTGTGTCCCTATTTTTTCCCTCCCCCTTTCCCTGTGTCGTAGGTGCAGTACTCACTGTGGTCTTCGCCGCCAGCGTTCGTGCTCCTGGTAGAGGAGGAAGAAGATAAGGGCAGGGAAAATGTGAAGCTCTGGTTCCATGGTGTACTGGTTCCTCGTGGGGTGTGTAGAGGTTAGCGTTTTCCCTTCGAAGTCCTGTTTCCGCCGTGTTTTTGTTGGCGGTGAATCCGCCCCAGAAAAGGTGGTGGATTGGTAGGTTGTGATACTGTGGGCGGTACATTGTCTCCCACCTGTCTGTTGGCGGTGACATCCGCGCTGTTTGTTTGTACTGCCTTGGAGGTCGGAGTGTTAAAGTGGCTGTCTATGTTGGCGGTTTCCGCCACGGTCGTGATTCCATTTTTTTTCCCGCCTGCCTGTTGGAGGTCTTACCGCCGCTTTAACACTGTCCGCCGCCACGACCTCTGACCTGCCTTAGGTCTAGAGCTCGCCCCCCACGTCCGTAGCACCAACCTGCTGTCTCCTGCCTCTGACCCCCGCCCACGCTGCTGCTAGCATGTTCGAGGCCCTCCTCCTACCCGCAGGCATCCTCCTGTGCCTCATCCCTGGTGTCTAGTGGGCTCTAGTAAGCTTCACTTGACCCGTGTGCCGCTTTCCGCCGTCCTGTAAGTGTTTTCTATATTTTCTGCGCCTTGCCTCCTTGCGCTTCTGCCCCGTCGTGCCCCTACTGATTGTGCCACTTTTCGCCGTCCTGTAAGTGCCTTTCTATTGTTTTCAAGCGCCTTGCCTCCTGCGCGTCTGCCCCAGTTGTGCCCCTCTGATTGCTGTGCCCCGATTGTATTTTGTGCCTTTAGTGTATTTTTGTGACTGTTTTTCGAATTTGTGCCCGACTTTTTTGTGCCTTGTTTTTGTTGTTTTCACCCCTTGGGCGCTCCCCCTTGCAGTTCTCTCCCTGCCGCTGCCTCCCTGCGGCCCCGCCCCCCTCGTGCCCCCATTCGCCGCTCCCTCCCACCTCCCGCCTCCCAGCTGCTCCTCCCTCCCCCCTCCCTTCTTAATGGCTGGCGCTGCGCGTCGCGAGTGAGCGACCTCTGACCTGCCTTAGGTCTAGAGCTCGCCCCCCACGTCCGCAGCACCAACCTGCTGTCTCCTGCCTCTGACCCCCGCCCACGCTGCTGCTAGCGTGTTCGAGGCCCTCCTCCCCCCGCAGGCATCCTCCTGCGCCTCATCCCTGGTGTCTAGTGTGCTCTAGTAAGCTTCACTTTACCCGTGTGCCGCTTTCCGCCGTCCTGTAAGTGTTTTCTATATTTTCTGCGCCTTGCCTCCTTGCGCTTCTGCCCCCGTCGTGCCCCTTCTGATTGTGCCACTTTTCGCCATCCTGTAAGTGCTTTTCTATTGTTTTCAAGCGCCTTGCCTCCTGCGCGTCTGCTCCCGTTGTGCCCCTCTGATTGCTGTGCCCCGATTGTATTTTGTGCCTTTAGTATATTTTTGTGACTGTTTTTCTAATTTGTGCCCGACTTTTTTGTGCCTTGTTTTTGTTGTTTTCGCCCCTTGGGTGCTCCCCCTTGCAGTTCTCTCCCTGCCGCTGCCTCCCTGCGGCCCGGCCCCCCTCGTGCCCCCATTCGCCGCTCCCTCCCGCCTCCCGCCTCCCACCTCCCGGCTGCTCCTCCCTCCCCCTCCCCCTCCCTTCTTAATGGCAGGCGCTGCACGTCCGCGCAGCGGGCGCAGCGCTGGCGCGCCGGAGGTGCGCCAGGGGCAAGCCCGTCTGCGCCCATCCGCGCCTGGACCGCGCCCAGCGCCACCCCCCCTGGCCCTTGCGCCCCATGCCTTCGTTACTCGGCCAGCGAACTCCTCGCCCTCAAGCCTGGCCCCTCCACAGAGTGCTTCCAGGCCAGCCCGAAGCACACCAAAGGACCTTTTTCCTGCCGTACCTGCAACTTCACCTGCAACAGAACAACGAAGCCAGCAACAACCAACACTAACCATCTGCACTGCATCATCCTCAACACACGCCCCGCATGAAAGCACGCCATAGAACTCTGGGACCTGCTCGACAGCAATGCCCCAGACGTAGCCTTCCTGACCGAAACCTGGTGGAACAACTCCTCGGCCCCTGACATCGCCATCGCCATCCCTGACGGCTACAAGATCACCAGAAGAGATCGCACCAACGGAATCGGCGGAGGAATAGCCATCACCCACAAAGCTACCCTCAAGATCAATACCCACACGGACGACACCCTCAAAACAGCCGAACACCTCCACTTCCAGAATCACACGGACCCCAACACTACCCTCAGAGGAACCCTCATATACCATCCTCCAGGACCAAGAGCCCTCTTCAGCGACACCGTCTCTGACCTCGCAAGCACCCACGCCCTCGCCTCCTCAGACTACATCCTCCTAGGAGACCTAAACTTCCACCTGGAGAACAACAATGACGTCAACACTGCATTACTGACCACCAACCTCTCCAACCTCGGACTCCGTCAACTGGTCAACACTCCCACCCACATCGCCGGCCACACCCTTGACCCACTCTTCACAGCAACCACATCTCTTTCAGCCACACCTCCGAACTCCACTGGACCGACCATCACTGCGTCCATTTCTCCTTCAAGAAAAACACCGAACACCACCGCACCCCTCTTCCGCCTCACCGCCGCTGGGGAAAAGTCACCAAAGACCAACTCACCAACAACCTCGCCAAAAACCCTCCACCCGACCCCACCGACCCGGACTCCGCCGCCATCAACCTCCAACAATGGATCCTCAACTGCGCTAACATCCTAGCACCACTCAAGAGACCCACCGCCAACCAAGAAAAGAAAAAAAACAGCCTTGTTCACAGACGAACTAACCACCTCCAAACACACCTGGCAGAAACTCAAGAAAAAATGGATCCTCAAGCATACACCCGAGAACCTTGCTACCCTCAAGGAAGCCAACCGGAAAAAACACCAACTGATCCGACTCGCCAAGCGCTCCCACTTCACAGAACGCCTTAACAACAACGCTCACCACTGCAAGGAACTCTTCAGCATCGTGAAGGAACTCTCCAACCCCAACGCCAACGTCAACGACATCCCTCCATCCCAGAAACTCTGCGACGATCTCTCCACCTTCTTCTACCAGAAAATCGCAGCCATCCACCACAGCTTCAACACCTCACCTCCGCCAGACCCTACCCCCAACAACTCCTCCCACGCCGACCACATCACCACCTGGACCCAAGTAGATGACGCCGAAACCCTTAAAACCATGAACTCCATCCACTCAGGATCTCCATCTGACCCCTGCCCACATCACATTTTCAACAAAGCCGACGTCGCCATCGCCCCCATACTCCGCAAGATCATCAACCTTTCCTTCAACACAACTACCTTCATGGACAGCTGGAAGCACGCAGAAATCCAACCTCTCCTCAAGAAACCTAAGGCTGACCTCAACGATCTCAAAAACTTCCGTCCAATCTCCCTCCTCCCTTTTCCAGCAAAAGTCATCGAGAAGATCGTCAACACACAGCTCGCCCACTACCTAGAAGACAACTCCATCCTAGACCCCTCCCAATCCGGATTCAGACGAAACCACAGCACAGAGACTGCACTCCTCGCCGCCACAGATGACATCAGACTACAAATGGACAACGGCGAAACCTCAGCCCTGATCCTCTTAGACCTATCAGCCGCCTTCGATACAGTCTGCCACCGCACCCTACCAACCCATCTACACAAAGCCGGCATCCAAGACAAAGCCCTCAACTGGATCTCCTCCTTTCTCTCCGAAAGAACCCAGAGGGTCCGACTCTCACCTCTCCACTCCAAAGCCACCAACCTCATCTGCGGCATCCCCCAAGGCTCCTCACTAAGCCCAACGCTATTCAACGTCTACATGGCCCCCCTCGCACAACTGGCCCGCCAGCACAACCTCAGCATCATCTCCTACGCCGAAGACACCCAGCTCGTCCTCTCCCTGACCAAAGATCCTCTCACTTCCAAAGCCAACCTTCACAAGGGACTGAAATCCATCGCCGAATGGATGAGCAACAGCCGCCTAAAACTTAACTCCGACAAGACGGAAGTCCTCATCCTCGGACGCACCCCCTCAGCCTGGAACGACTTGTGGTGGCCCTCTGCCCTAGGCCCTCCTCCCACCCCAGCCAACCACGCACAAAATCTCTGCTTCATCCTCGACTCCGCCCTCACCATGTCAAAACAGGTCAACGCAGTCTCATCCTCCTGTTTTAACACCCTCCGCATGCTCCGCAGGATCTTCAAGTGGATTCCAACAGGAACCAGAAAGACGGTAACCCAAGCCCTCGTCAGTAGCAGACTCGACTACGGCAACGCACTCTACCCAGGCATCCCAACAAAAGACATCAAACGACTCCAACGCATCCAAAACGCATCCGCCCGCCTGATCCTCGACATACCCCGCCGATGTCACATTTCCCCTCATCTGAGGGACCTCCACTGGCTCCCCGTGGACAAGAGGATCACCTTTAAACTCCTCACCCACGCACACAAGGCTCTACACGACACCGGACACACCTACCTGAACACCAGACTCAACTTCTACGTTCCCTCACGTCAACTACGCTCTGCCAACCTTGCCCTCGCCATCGTTCCCCCGAATCCAGCGCAAGACCTCTGGCGGCAGATCCTTCTCCTACCTCGCCGCCAAGACCTGGAACGCACTCCCTACCTCACTACGCCAGACCCAGGACCTCCTCACCTTCAGGAAACTCCTCAAGACATGGCTCTTCGAACGATAGCAGCACCACCCCCCCCTTCCCCCCCCCCCCAGCGCCTCGAAACCCTAACGGGTACATATCGCTCTTTATAAATTATTGATTGATTGATTGATTGAATGTGATTGTCAGGAAGGCTTAGGAGGCTTAGGATTGTGTGGGTAACTGTCACTCATTTTACCCATTAAATGTGGGAGCCTCCATTCACCAATAATAATTAAGGGGGGGCATAAGTGTCCGTAATGCTGCTCATTACAAGGAGAGGTAGTATAAAGAGAGGTTTCCCTTTCTTAAACTTTTAGTAACGCACTTTATCAAGGGCCACACTGTGGGACAAGACTAAGGAGGAGGCAAGTGTTCTTATACTTGTTGCAGCCATCATGTCCAGGGGCATGTCCCTTGGTTTCTGGTGATCATCTCCCAAGTGTCATATGCAAGCACTAGGGCACTATGGAAGTGATACTTTATGTTTATGGGAAGAAAGCCCCCCCCCCCCAATCCACCATTTATGGTGTGCACTCGCACATCCAGAAGTGGCAGCGGTGTACAAAATGAAATCACTTCTAGCCCATAGACTGCATGGCCTGTTAAATTAATAGTCATATTTACATATGCATGCATTTCAACCTCTTATCTGTATATATAAATAATCTTTCAGCACTTATTTATTTTCAAAAGAAGAGAAACAAGAGTGTGAAAAGGAATGTCAGTTTGATCATGGTTATGATGCCCATGTTTCTCATTTTGTGGAACTAATAAAATTAGTGGTTCACAATTCACTCTAATGGGCTACATAAAAATGACTCATTGGAAATGTAGTCCCTAATTTGTTTTCTTGCAAGGTCCAGGAGGGTGCCCTAAAAAGTAAAGAATGTTGTTGCCCATTTGAGTTTGTACTTTACTAGGGATCACAGGTTTTGCAAAGTGATGGTACTGTCTGTTGTGTAGTGGATAGTCCAACTGTCATATGGTGGACAGTAGTTGCCATTCTATCCCGGTAAACCCTTATGTCAGTTCATCCTTGTAGAATGGCACATTTGTTAAAAAAATAAGTTCTCAGAGATGATTTATGTATACAAATACGAGGCTCAAATGCCTCTGTATGTACATATGACAATATAGTTAAAAAGCCCTGCAGTCTCCAGTTGTTCATGCTTCCACCCAGTGAATGGGAACCACAGTTCCCAGTATGCACGCAAGAAGTGCATGCACACATATGAACAGAGTTTTACCTTCATTCTCCTACCTGCAACCTACAAGGGTTTTCACAATGTACACTGATGTCACTTTGGAATGTCAGATGCACCCATACTTGGTGGATCAAGGAGTTTTCTTACTGAAATCATAAAAAGTGTTACTTTCATCATTCCCTACTCCTTGCATGTGATCCTTGGGAGCACATAATCATCAATAACAAATGGACACGACCCTGGACATGGCAGCTGCCACAGGTATAAGAACGCTCACTTTCTCTGTAGCCTTCTTTCACAGTGTGGCTGACTACAGGGGATAGGTTGAATGAAAATGGGTGAATCTCCTTGACAAAGTAACTTAGTAAACACTAATAAGACAGGGGGAGCCATTATTTATACTAGCTCGCCTTGTAATGAGCAGCATAATGAGGACTTATGACCTCCTCCTCTTAATTATTAATGGAGGATTGAGGCTGTCGCATTTAATGGATAAAATGGGTGACAATTAATCACACAATCCTAAGCCTCCTAAGCCTTCCAGACAAAAATATTATGTTTGTGAGAAAGTAGCCTCTTTCTAGCATGGGTCCCCCCACTTTTGGCCTGGTGTGTACCAGTGTGTTTTTACTGTCTCATTGGGATTCTGCTAGTCAGGACCCCAGTGCTCTTAGTTCAAACCCTATTTGCCAGTATGTTTTGCCTTTCTCCCTGAGATCCTGCTAGCCAGGACCCCAGAGCCCATAGTCTGTGGCCTATGTCTGTGTTGTCAGTAGTGCTTAACTGTGTCACTGAAGTTCTACTAACCAGAACTCCAGTGCTTATACTCTCTCCAATTCCAAATTAGTCACTATAGTTTAAAGGCTTCATATTCAAATTCCAATTAGCACACTGGACCCCACTTATAAGTCCTAGTATATGGTACCTAGGTACCCAGGACATTGGGGTTCCATGAGATCCTTATGGGCTGCAGTATTTATTTTGCCACCCATAAGGAGCTCAGCCAAACATTTCTTCAGGACTGCCACTGCAGCCTGAGTGAAATAGTGCACACACTGTTTCAAGGTCATTTTCACTGCACTTAAGTAACTTATAAGTCACCTATATGTCTAACCTTCATTTACTGAAGGCTATGTGCAAAGTTACCAGTGTGAGGCCACCCTTGCACTAGCAAAGGTGTCCCCACACTTTCCAGGGCCAATTCCCAAGGACTTTGTGAGTGCAAGGATAACATTACATGTGTGCACTACCTATAGGTCAATACCTATATGTAGCTTCACAATGGTAACTCAGAATATGTCCATGTAACATGTCTAAGATCATGGAATTGTATTCCCATTCCAAATCTGGTATTGGGGAGCCAATTTCATGCATCCTGGGGGCTCCACCATGGACCCCCTGTACTGCCAAACCAGCTCTCTGAGGCTTGCACTGCAGCTACAGCTGCTGCCACCTCACAGACAGGGTTCTGCCCTCCTGGGGTCTGGGCAGCCCAGTCCCAGGAACGCAGAACAAAACATTTCCTCTGAGAGCAGGGTGTTACACTCGCTCCCTTTGGAAATAGGTGTTACAGGTTGGGGAGGGGTAGCCTCCCTCAGCCTCTGGAAATGCTTAGAAGGGCACAGGTGGTCCCCTCCTTGCATAAACCAGTCTACACCAGTTCAGGGACCCCTTCTCCCCTGCTCTTGTGGGAAACTGGACAAAGGAAATGGGAGTGACCACTCACCTGTCCATCACCACCCAAGGGGTGGTGCCCAGAGCTCCTCCAGTGTGTCCCAGACTTCAGCCATCTTGCTTTGCAAGGTGTGGGGGCACTCTGGAGGGCTCTAAGTGGACAGTGCTAGCAGGTGATGTCAGAGACCCCTCCTGATAGGTCCATACCTGATAAGGTAGCCAATCCCCTTCTCAGGGCTACTTAGGGACTCTCCTATGGGTTCTCTTCAGATTCTGCTTGCAAGTTTCCTTCAGGAATCCTCTGCAACAACTTCAGCATCCTCTGACCTCGGATCAACCGCAGCCTGCTCCAAGATACGCTGTAACTGCATTAAAGTGCCTACAAGAGACACTTTTCTTCATCAAACTCAGCTCCAAGTCAGCAACTGCAACAGTTTCCATTGTCTGCATACTCTGGGGACTCCGTGTCTTCATCCTGCAACAACAGGACCGAAGAAATCTCCAGTGGAGTGATGGAGTCACTCCCCTGCTCCAAGCAGGCACCTTCCAAGGCGACGACCGGTACCCTGGGACTGCTCTCACAGTGACAACCATGCTCCTAAGGACACAGAGGGTAGACATCATCAACATAGACTGTCCTGAGGTCCTGGTGATGCAATTTGGAGGAGCTAAGACCTTGCCTTCCTCGAGAACGACGGTATCCCTGTCTTTTGAGTCTTCTTCGCCTCCTGAGGCCCCTGTGCACTCTTTGCAAAATTCCTTCATGCACAGCCTGGCCCGGTTCCCTAGCACTCTACGCTGCGATGCTCAACTTGCTGAGTTGTTCTCCTGCAGCGTAGGGACCTTCTTTTGTAGTGCTGCATCAATTGCATTTTTCACCTCCTTTGAACCCAGATCCTGTGGCTTACGGAGGTGCTGGCTGGCATCCTGAGGGCTCTTTAAAGTGCAGAGAGTCCCCTCTTCCTCCTCACACAGAGTTGAGGCCCCCAGGTCCCTCCTGGGTCCATCCAGCGCCATTTTGAAGAAAAATGCACTTTTACCGTAGCCAAGGCTTGTTGGTGCCTCCCAACACGAAATCTCATCAGCAAACAATCTTCACGCGGACATCTTTTGCATCATGCAGGAACCCGTGGCATCTTCCTAGGGTGCAGTTCTGCAGTCTTCAACTAACCTTGGACTCTTCTTTTGCACCCTCTTCTGGTATGGCAGGGGCTCCTGTCCTTCCTGGAACTTCTTTCGACTTCTGGACTCGGTCCCCTTCCTTTGCAGGTCTTCAGGTCCAATAATCCAGCAGTTGTTCTTTGCAGACTTGGTTGGGTGCTGCAAAATCCCAAAAACAAGGTGTAGTGTGTCCTAAGGACACTTGTAGTTCTTTACTGCTGCTTTTCTGGGCTCTGGGTTGGGTAATTTACTTACCTTTACTGTATTCTTACTCTCCCAGTGATTCTGCACACACTACACTTGTCTAGGGGGGAATTCGTGATTCACATTCCACTTTTTAGTATATGTTTTGTCTTGCCCCTAGACCTATTTTCTCCCATTGCATTCAATAGGATTTCCTATTGTTTGCATTGTTCTATGACTATTTACTTGTCTAATTTTGGTGTCTAGTGTATATCTTATGTATAATACTTACCTCCAGAAGGAGTATTGTTTCTAAGATATTTTTGGTACTGTGTCACCAAATAAATACCTTTATTTTTGGTAACACTGAGTATTGTCTTTACTTCTGTGTAAGTACTGTGTAACTATAAGTGGTATTGCATGAGCTTTGCATGTCTTCTAGTTCAGCCTAAGCTGCTCTGATATAGCTACCTCTATCAGCCTAAGCTGCTAGAACACTACTACATTCACTAACAAGGGATGACTGGACCTGGTGTAAGTACCCAAGGTACCCACTAAAAACCAGGCCAGCCTCCTACACTGAGTATTGTCTTTTATTGTGTATAAGTACAGTGCAATTATAGTGGTATTGCAGGAGCTTTGCGTGTCTCCTAGTTCAGCCTAGGCTGCTCTGCTATAGCTACCTCCAGACAGCCTAGGCTGCTAGAACACTTCCTACATTTCACTAATAAGGGATAACTGGGCCTGGTATAAGGTGAAAGTACCTTTGGTACCCACTACAAACCAGGCTAGCCTCCTACATTGGTAGTGCAGTGCTTGGATAAGTACTTGCTTTACCACTTTGTTACTAGTGCTTTTCACACGAAAAGTGTACTCCAATACTTAGAGCTATACATAATTGTACCTAGTAATCATTTTTCACTTTCTAAAAAGTTCTTTAAAACTTTCTAAAAGTTTCTGAAAAGTTTTTTTTCTTTTCTCTAAAAAGTTGTCCAAATAGTTTGCTAACTTTTTACTCTTCTCCCTAACCTCATTCAGTCACTATGGCCCTCATTATGATACTGGCAGTAAAAACCACTTACCACTGCTGCGACGGCCACCAACAGGCCATCGCCGTGGCTACCAGCCATCCGCTGTAATATGACCACTACTGGACCTCCGCCAGAAGGGTGACGGAAATCCGGCTGTGGCCATGCAGGTGGATGGCGGTATGGTGGTGCTGCTGCCAGCAGCAGCGCCACTCCAGTAGACCACCACCAGCTGTATTATGACAAATATTACGGCCTGGCCGTGTTCTGCTCCTGGACGCTGCCGGAGGACCCCCTGCACACAGGTAAGTGGATGCCCCGACAGGGGAGGGAGGTGGGGGGTGTTGTGTGTGAGTGGGGGTGTGTGCGTGTATGTTTGCATGTGTGTGAATGCATGTTGCATGTTGGATGCGAGTGTGCATGTGTGAAGGTGTGAGTGCCTGTATGTTCTGTTTTGTGAATGCGTGTGTGCGTGCATGTTTGTAAGTGTGTGTATGTGTGTGTGAGTGGAAGTATGCATGCGTGGATGTTTGTGGGAATGTGTGTGTGTATGTGTGTGCGTGTATGAAGGGGGGTGTGAATGTAGGGGAGGTGGGGGGCATTGGAGAGGGTGGGGGAGTGGGCAGTAACTGGAGAAGGAGCCGGAGGGAGGGGAGACCCCTAACAGTGATAGGGAAGGAATTCCCTGTCACTGATAGTGCCTACCTCCATGGTTTTCATGGCGGTAAGGACGCCACGAAAATCATGGCAGTAGGCGGGGTCATAATCCCGTGGGTGGTGCAGTGACGGCCGCTGGGCTGGAGATTGATATCTCCAGCCTGGCGGCTGTCACTGCCATGGCAGTCGGAGTGGTACATTGGCAGGATGGCCTCAGCCAACCCACCAGTATCATAATATGGCTGTACATACCACCCAGCCTGTTGGTGGCACTTACAGACATATTTCCACTGACGGCCAGGGTCATGATGACCCCCTACGTCAGGTGTAGAGGCTATGCCATGGGCTGTAAAGACAACTTATGAAAGTTTGAATTTCAAAAGTTTGAGGGGTCTCTGCTTAGAAAGAAGTTTAGGGATTGGGAAGAACCCCAATAAGGAATTTCTCTTAAATCTCCTCCTGCAGGATGACCAGAGACATACCACTGGTCAGGTACTGTCAAAGGGGGAGGTAGAGGGAGTTTCCAACCAGGTAGATTTAGGAGAGCATTCTGAAGATCCAGGGGAGGGTCCTTCCACAGATCTTTCCATGAAAAAACCTCCTAGTGTAGCTGGTAGTGGGAATGGGTCACGCACAAGTAGGACACCCTTCACACCTAGTGGCCAGGTAACTAGAATTACTCAAGTTAGGGAAAGATCTGCCTCTGCCAATTCCCATGTCACTTCTGTCTCAGAGGTGTCACACACATCCAACCCTGAGGACCAGTCCCTATATAGGGAATTCGGAAAGCTGCGGTTGGAAGAGGCTAGACTGAGGCTAGAGCAGCAACAGTTGGCCTTAGACAAGGAATCCCTGGCTGTGGAAAGGTAAAGACAGGGGTTGGGGTTAGTTCCCCATGGTGGCAGCAGCAGCAGTTTCAGGAACCCCAGTGTTAGAGAACATACGTTTGATTCCAAAAATCTGCACAAAGTAGGCCCCCCTTACAAGGATGGGAATGACATTTATAAGTTGTTTGCTGCACTTGAGAGGGCCTGTAAAGTTCAGAGGATCCCTCAAGCACAGTGGGCTGTTATCCTGTGGTTGTCTTTCAATGGTAAGGGGAGTGACATACTCCTTATTGTCAGGGACGATGACTCAGACAACTACCATGTTCTGAAAAGTGCACTCTTGTGAACAACATAGAATCAAGTTCAGAGAGACCAGAAAAGAGTCTTCACAGGATTGGAGAATATTCAGTGAAGGCCTTAGAAGATTGGTTAAATGGCAGTAAGGTGTCTGAATATGAAAGCCTGTATAATCTAATTCTAAGAGAGAATATATTCAACAATTGTGTGTCTGATTTGTTGTACCAATATCTTGTGGACTCAGATCTGACCACTCCCGAAGAATTGGGAAAGAAAGCAAACAAATGGGTCAGAACAAGGATGAGCAGAAAAGCTCATACAGGGGGTGACAAGGATGGCAAGAAGAAGGATGGTAAGTCTCATGACAAGGGTGGGGACAGAGACAAAAATAATTCTGAGTCTTCATCAGGCCCACAAAAATCCTCTGGGGGAGTTGGGCCCAAATCCTCTTCTCACAATCAAAATAAGCTATGGTGTTATTTATGTAAAAGTAAAAGCCACTGGGCAAGTGATCCCACCTGCCCAAAGAAAAACACCCAGGCTCCCTCCACCACAACCCCCACTGTGTCCACTAGTGCCCCTAGTAATAGCAGTGGTGGTGGGAAGAACACTACAAATAGCCAGACAAAGGATGTAGCTGGGCTCACCATTGGTAATGTAGTGGGGGTTGGTCTAGTTAGGGAGACCACAGAGGCTATTTTAGTTTCTGATGGTGGTATTGACTTTGCCACCTTAGTTGCTTGTCCCCCTAATATGGGTAAATACAAGGAACTACCCCTTATAAATGGTATTGAGGTTGAGGCCTACAGGGACACAGGAGAGAGTGTCACCATGGTGATAGAGAAACTGGTTGCCCTTGAACAACACCTACTTGGTCAGCAGTACCAAGTGGCTGATGCTCATAACAACACTCTTAGCTACCCCATGGCTGTTGTGAATCTCAACTGGGAGGGAGGGGGTTACTGGCCCAAAGAAAGTTGTGGTAGCCACTGATTTACCGGTACACTGCTTACTAGGAAATGATTTGGAAACATCAGCTTGGGCTGAAGTGGAGTTGGAGGCTCAGGCAGTAATGCTGGGCATTCCAGGGCATATCTTTGCTCTCACCAGGGATCAGGCCCAGAAGCAAAGAGGACAGGGAAACTTGGATCCTGGAAAAATGGACCAACTGCTCCCAAAAGTTAGAGGTAGAAAAGGTAAATCCTTGTCCACTATCCCTCCCTCGCTAGAAGATTACCCTTTTGAGGAAAAGAAATCCTCTCCCTGTGCAGAACCTACACCAGAAGAGCTGGCAGCTGACACTGCTGAGCTTTTGGGTGTAGGGGGGCCTGAGAGGGAAGAGCTGAGTATGGCACAGAAGACCTGTCCCACACTAGAGGGTCTCAGACAGCAAGCTGTCAAACAGCAAAATGGGGATGTCACTGATACCCACAAAGTCTATTGAGAAGACAACCTTCTCTATACTGAGGCAAGGGACCCTAAACCTGGAGAAGCCAGGAGATTGGTCATCCCTTTGTAGTACAGGGAGTTTCTTCTGACTTTAGCTCATGACATTCCTTTGGCTGGGCATTTGGGCCAAAGTAAAACATGGGACAGGCTTGTTCCACTGTTTCACTGGCCTCTGTCACTCCTGTGTGACCTGCCAAGCCAGTGGCAAGACTGGTAGCACACCTAAGGTCCCATTAATTCTACTTCCAGTCATTGGGGTGCCCTTTGAGAGAGTAGGGGTTGACATTGTTGGCCCCCTTGACCCTCCAACAGCTTCAGGAAACAGATTAATCCTAGTAGTAGTGGACCATGCCACTAGGTATCCTGAAGGTATAGCCTTAAGGACCACTACAGCTCCTGCAGTAGCAAAAGCCCTCCTGGGAAGCTTTTCCAGAGTGGGTTTCCTTAAGGAAGTGGTATCAGACAGAGGTAGTAACTTCATGTATGCATATCTCAAAGCACTGTGGAAGGAGTGTGGTGTTACCTACAAGTTCACCACTCCTTATCATCCACAGACAAATGGATTGGTTGAGAGATTTAACACAACTCTCAAAGGATTGATCATGGGATTCCCTGAAAAACTCAGGAGGAGATGGGATGTCCTGTTGCCATGCCTCCTTTTTGATTATAGGGAGGTACCCCAAAAAGGAGTGCGCCACAGCCCCTTTGAACTCCTCTTTGGACACCTTGTAAGAGGTCCCCTTGCAAAAGAGGGTTGGGAACAACCTTTAAAAGCTCCCAAACAAGACATTGTGGACTATGTGCTTAGCCTCAGATCAAGGCTGGCTGAGTACATGAAAAAGGCCACTAAATACCTTCAGGCCAGCCAAGAGCTCCAAAAGCAATGGCATGACCAGAAGGCTGTCCTAACACAGTACCACCCAGGACAGAAGGTGTGGGTATTGGAGCTCGTGGCACCAAGAGCACTCCAGGACAAATGGAGTGGACCCCATCTCATTATGTAGAAGAAAGGTGAGGTCACCTATTTGGTGGACCTGGACACTGCCAGAAGCCCCCTTAGGGTGCTTCATGTCAATTGCCTTAAACCTTACTATGACAGGGCTGGCTTAACCCTGCTTATGGCCACATATCAAGGGCAGGAAGAGGAGAGTGACCTCTCCCTGACCTATTCTCCACCACTGAAGCTGATGGCTTAGTGGAGTGATTTGTACTAGCATATTGCCTTACTGCTGAGCAGAAGGACAACTGCATAAATCTCCTTGGAAGTTCTCTGACCTCTTCTCACTAGTTCCAGGAACAACTACCTGGTGTGTGCACACAATTGACACTGGAGACAGTTTAACCTGTCAAAAGTAAAATTCATAGACAGCGTGACCAAGTCAGAGAATGTATCAAACAAGAGGTACAGAAAATGTTAGACCTTGGAGTGATTGGACCCTCTGAAAGCCCCTGGGCTAGCCCAGTGGTGCTTGTCCCCAAACCACATAGTAAAGAAGGAAAGAAAGAAATGTGGTTTTGTGTGGACTATAGGGGTCTTAATCAAGTAACAAAAACTGATGCTCACCCTATACCCAGGGCAGATGAGCTGATAGATACACTGGCTTCTGCCAAGTATCTAAGCACTTTTGATTTAACTGCAATGTATCGGCAGATTAAGTTATGAGAAGATGCAAAACCAAAGACAGCATTTTCAACAATTGGAGGGCATTATCAGTTCACAGTTATGCCCTTTGGATTGAACAATGCACCTGTCACTTTTTAGAGGTTGGTGAACATAGTCCTTAAAGCATTGGAGGCCTTTAGTGCAGCATATGTAGATGATATTGCTGTCTTTAGCTCCACCTGGTATGATCAACTGGTCCACCTGTGGGGAGTTTTGGAGGCCCTGCAAAAGGCAGGCCTCACTATCAAGGCCTCAAAGTGCCAGATAGGGCAGGGGAAAGTGGTTTCTCTGGGCCACCTAGTAGGTAGAGAACAGATTGTACCACTGCAGGGAAGATCCAAACCATTATGAAATGGACTCTCCCTACAACACAGACCTAGGTGAGAGGCTTCCTACACCTCACTGGGTACTACAGGAGGTTCATCAAGAATTATGGCACCATAGCTGCCCCTCTTAATGACCTCACATCAAAGAACATGCCTAAAAAGGTATTATGAACAGCTAGCTGTCAAAAGGCTTTTGATGAGCTCAAACAGGCCATGTGCTCTGCACCTGTCCTCAAAAGCCCTTGTTACTCCACAAAATTCATAGTACAAACTAATGCTTCTGAATTAGGGGTAGGGGCAGTTCAATCACAGCTAAACACAGAGGGCCAGGATCAACCTATTGCTTTCATTAGCAGGAGGTTGACCCCTAGAGAAAAGTGTTGGTCTGCCATAGAGAGGGAGGCCTTTGCTGTGGTCTGGGCCTTGACAAAGTTGAGACCATACCTCTTTGGGACTCACTTTATTGTTCAAACATACCACAAACCTCTATGGCTTGTAGGAGGCTGGCCTGGCTTATAGTGGGTACCTTGTGGTACTTACACCTTGTGCCAGGTCCAGTTATCCCTTATTAGTAGATTAGAGGTGTTCCAGCAGCTTAGGCTGATAGAGATAGCTATAGCAGAGCAGCTTAGGCTGAACTAGGAGACATTGAAAGCTCCTACTATACCACTTTTATCATATAGCACTATATCACAAGAAAACACAATACTCATAGTTAGTAAACATAAAGGTACTTTATTTTAGTGACAGTATGCCAAAAGTATCTCAGAGGATACCCTCCCTTAGGAGGTAAGTAATATATACAAAGTATATGTACACAAACCAAAATCAGGTAAGTAACAGTTAGAAAAGTAGTGCAAACAATGTAGAATCACAATAGGATGTAATAGGTAGAAATAGGCCTAGGGGCAACACAAACCATATACACCTAAAGTAGAATGCGAAACACAAATCGACCCCAGGCCTAGTGTAGGTTGAAAAGGGTCGCTGGGAGTGTCAGAAAACACTAAGGGTGTCCAAGATACCCCACCCCAAGACCCTGAAAAGTAGGAGTAAAGTTACCCTACTACCCCAGAAAGACAGTAAAGTCGAGATAGGGGATTCCCCAAGGACAACAACTGCCAGCAAAACACTGAAGATGGAGTCCTGGACCTGGGGACCTGTAAAGGAATGGGACCAAGTCCAAGAGTCACACAAGTGTCCGGGGGGGGCAGGAGACCACTAAACCCCGGGTGAAGGTGCAAAAGGGCTGCCTCCGGGTGGAAGAAGCTGAAGATTCTGCAACAACGGAAGGTGCCAGGAACTTCTCCTTTGGTCAGAAGATGTCCCACGGCGTGCTGGAGGATGCAGAGTTCTTTACATTCAAAAAGACAGCAAACTAGCTGCAAGAGTTGGGGTTGAGGATTTTGGGTGCTGCGAAGGCCCAGGAAGGACCAGGAGGTCGCCCCTTGGAGGAGGAGACAGAAGGGGTGCTCAGCAACTCAGAGAGCCCCAGCAGAAGCAGGCAGCACCTGCAGAAGTACATGAACAGGCACTTAGAAGATCTGAGGACAGCGGTCAACTCAGAGTCACAAAGGAGGGTCCCACGACGTCAGAGTCCAACTCAGTGAGTTGGGCAATGCAGGACAGAGTGCTTGGGACCTGGGCGAGGCTGTGCACAAAGGAAGTCTTGCAAAAGTGCACAGAAGCCCGAGCAGCTGCAGTTCACACAGTATACAGGATTACTTTCTGGTGTGGGAAGGCAAGGACTTACCTCCACCAAATTTGGACAGAAGGGCCACTGGACTGTGGGAGACACTTGGACCCAGCTCCTGTGTTCCAGGGACCACGCTCGTCAGGATGAGAGGGGACCCAGAGGACTGGTGATGCAGAAGTTTGGTGCCTGCGTTGGCAGGGGAAAGATTCCGTCGACCCACAGGAGATTTCTTCTTGGCTTCCAGTGCAGGGTGAAGGTGGAAAGCCCTCAGAGCAAGCACCACCAGGAAACAGTCGAGAAAACCGGAAGGATGAGGCACTACAATGTTGCTGGTAGTCTTTTTGCTACTTTGTTGCGGTTATGCAGGCGTCCTGGAGCAGTCAGCGGTCGATCCTTGGCAGAAGTCAAAGAGGGAAGTGCAGAGGAACTCTGGTGAGCTCTTGCATTCGTTATCTGAGGAATAGTCCACAGGAGAGACCCTAAATAGCCCACAGAGGAGGATAGGCTACAGAGAAAGGTAAGCACCTATCAGGAGGGGTCTCTGACGTCACCTGCTGGCACTGGCCACTCAGAGCTGCCCATTGTGCCCTCACACCTCTGCATCCAAGATGGCAGAGGTCTGGGACACACTGGAGGAGCTCTGGGCACCTCCCCTGGGAGGTGCTGGTCAGGGGAGTGGTCACTCCCTTTTCCTTTGTCCAGAACCTCAGTGTTTATGCTCTCCCTACTTTTAAAATTGTCACTGCAGGCTAGTGACTAATTTTACCAATTCTCATTGCCACACTGGAACACCCTTATAATTCTCTTGTTTATGGTACCTAGGTTCCCAGGGTATTGGGGTTCCAGGAGATCCCTATGGGCTGCAGCATTTCTTTTGCCACCCATAGGGAGCTCAGACAATTCTTACACAGGACTGCCACTGCAGCCCGAGTGAAATAACGTCCACGTTATTTCACAGCCATTTTTCACTTCACATAAGTAACTTATAAGTCACCTATATGTCTAACCCTTACTTGGTGAAGGTTAGGTGCCAAGTTACTTAGTGTGTGGGCACCCTGGCACTAGCCAAGGTGCCCCCACATTGTTCAGGGCAAATTCCCCGGACTTTGTGAGTGCGGGGACACCATTCCATGCGTGCACTGCATATTGGTCAATACCTATATTTAGCTTCACAATGGTAACTCTGAATATGGCCATGTAACATGTCTAAGATCATGGAATTGTCTCCCCATTCCAAATCTGGTATTGGGGAGCCAATTCCATGCATCTTGGGGGGCTCCACTATAGACCCCCAGTACTGCCAAGTCAGCTCTCTGAGGCTTGCACTGCAGCTACAGCTGCTACCACCTCACGGACAGGGTCTGTCCTCCTGGGGTCTGGGCAGCCAAGTCCCAGCAATGCGGAACAAAGTATTTCCTCTGAGAGCAGGGTGTTACACCCTCTCCCTTTGGAAATAGGTGTTACAGGCTGGGGAGAGGTATCCTCCCCCAGCTTCTGGAAATGCTTTGAAGGGCACAGATGGTGCCCTCCTTGCATAAGCCAGTCTACACCAGCTTAGGGAACCCCAGTCCCTGATCTGGTGCGAAACTGGACAAAGGAAAGGGGAGTCACCACTCCCCTGTCCATCACCGCCCCAGGGGAAAATAGTAGTACTTTGCTCCTGCTTTCCTGGGTCATGCGGTTGGGTCTCCTTTACACCCTTAGTGTTTTCTCACACTCCCAGTGAGCCTCTACACACTAAACTTGCCTAGGGGTGCATTTGTGGTTTGCATTCCACTTACTTAGTATATGGTTTGTGTTGCCCCTAGGCCTTTTGCATCCTTTTGTGTTTTACAGTGTTTCCACTACTTTCTGACTGTTTTACTTACTTGATTTGGTCATTTGTGTATATTTTGTGTATGTTACTTACCTCCTAAAGGAGTATATCCACTGAGATATTTTTGGCACATTGTCACTAAAATAAAGTACCTTTATTTTTAGTAACTAGGAGTATTGTCTTTCTCATGATACAGTACCTATATGATATGAGTGGTATTGCATGAGCTTTGCATGTCTCCTAGTTCAGCCTTGGCTGATCTGCTATAGCTACCTCTATCAGCTTAAGCTGCTAGAACACTACTACACTCTACTAATAAGGGATAATTGGACCTAGTATAAGGTGTAAGTACCATTGGTTCCCACTACAAGCCAGGTCAGCCTCCTACACCGTGACCTCGCTTGAACAAAGGCTTGTTGGATGAATCCAGTTACGCAAACAGCCTGCATCCAACATCTCAACGTGGGACTCCTCCTGCACCGCGCAGGAACCCGCAGCCATATTCTTTAGTGCACTTCTGCAGACTTCTTCTAACCGGAGAATCTTCTAGGTTGCCAGTGGCTCTTGTCCTTGCTGGAAACTTCTGCTTCTTCTGGACTTGGTCTCCTCGCTTCACATTTGTTCAGGTCCAGGAATCCACTGTTCAATGATTGCAGTCTTGCTTGGTTCTTGTAATATCTCTCATCACGACTTGTAGTGTGTCCTGAGGAAACTTGCAGTACTTTACTCATACTTTTCTGGGCTCTGGGGTGGGGTATTTTACTCACCTTTGGTGTTTTCTTACACTCCCAGTGCCACTCTACACACTAAACTCGCCAAGGGGTGATTTTGTGATTAGCATTCCACTTTCTTAGTATATGGTTTGTGTTGCCCCTAAGCCTATTGCATTCAATTCTATTTTCTACTGTTTGCACTATTCTATGACCATATACTTACCTTATTTTGGTCTCCAGTGTATATATTGTGTATAATACTTACCTCCAGGAGAAGTATTTTCTCTAATATATTTTTGGCCTTGTGTCACTAAAATAAAGTACCTTTATTTTTGGTAACAGTGAGTATTGTCTTTTATTGTGTATAAGTACTGTGTAACTATAGTGGTATTGCAGGAACTTTACATGTGTTCTAGTTCAGCCTAATCCGCTCTGCTACAGCTACCTCTACCCAGTGTACGTTGCTAGAACACTGCATACATTTCACTAATAAGGGATAACTGGACCTGGTATAAGGTGTAAGTACCTTAGGTACCCACTACAAACCATGCCAGCCTCCTACATTGTTATGTCACTATACCTTTGCAAAATAATATAGCTCCTTCAGTGTGCGCCTACAGGAGTCTCCAATGCAATCAGACCAGGAAGAGCAAGGATAACTTTAATAGTAAGGTCATTTTATAATCATTTGAATGATACATGATTGCTCCATGTCCCTATTTACACTCTGCTCTGCATGTTGTGTTTGTGTTGTGTTTGCAGCGGCATGTGTGTCACAAGGCAATATACAGCTTTAACTATGACCGTGGGGCATGTGATATGATTCTTACTTCTACGCTCACCTGAAATATCCAAAGGGATGTAATTCCTCCCCTTTATTTCTTTTCACAAAATCAGCATATTGTAGGGATTTTTATAGAGCCCTGCAAAATGCCCAAGACATTGTGTGGCTATTGTGTGGCAGAAACATGTTGTCAAAATTGGGAGCTGTACGGGTCATATTACTCAATAACGTCTTCTAAAGATGCTTTTTAGTATTTTTTTATCCATACCTAAGGTACCATCTAATAAAGTATTTCTTTGTGGTTTACCTTGAAGTATTATTAATAGATTTACCTGGATCCCTGGAATGTTATCCAAAACAATAATACTCTAAGAACCCCGTCAATGAACTTTTGAGGTAGAGTCTATCCTGGTAGTGCTACTTACAAGGGTGGGATGAGGTGGTCGATTATGAGGCATGCCACATTACTTGGGTGAGTCCTACTCATCCAATATCTTAAATGTTCTAAGTTAGAGTAATCACGTAGGGTGACTAGACAGTAAATGAGGGAAGGGTACAATGTGTCCCCTTCTATCCTATAAAAGTTCGCTGCATTTCCTGGTGGTGTAATTACTTTTGACGAGGTAATCACAGGGACTGAAGCCTCTTTTCCTCTACCTGTGTGTTAGCTCTGTGTGGGTTACAGCCAAATGAAAAGCATAGGGGAATGTGTAGTGATCAATTTCAACAGCTTTAAACTCCCCTTTTATTACATATGTCACCCCTAAGGTAGGCCCTTGGTAGCTCATATGGCAGCGTGCTATGTATTTAAAAGGAAGGGTATGTACTATTAAGTTTTGCATGTCCTAGTAATGTTCACTACTGTTAGGCCTACCTCTCCCATAGGATAATATTGGGGATTCTTTATTATATTTAGTACGCTGTAATTCCTAAACCAGAGGTGGTAGAAAGGTCATGTTTGATATCTATGAACTGGTAATGATGAACCCCCTTTAATGATAAAGTCGAAGTTATAATTACAAGTTTAAAAATATCTCTTTTAGAAAGCTGGCATTTTCCTGCCCTTAGCCCTCTGTGCCTGCAGACTGCTTAGGTGACTAGATGTAGCTGACAGTTGAGCTTTTGTGAATTCACCCCAGTCTCACAATAATGAGAATACCAGAGCCTGAATGGGTCATTAACTGACTTAATGGGGGGGATCAGGGAGAGGGGGATGGGAAATAAGCACAGCCCTACTTGCACCTGATTAGGTTGTGGTCTGTCACCACACAATAGGCTTAACAACCCTGTATTGTCAGTGCAGTGCAGTCAGCTAGGTGTCAGGGCTGGGGAGGCAGGAAACTCCAGGAACTTCAAAATATATTTCTGGAAACATCTCTCACATTCTAGGAGCAGGGGACCAGATTACAAAAATAGTGCTCTCAGATCCACTCTTCAGTTTACTACTGGACCTGCGGAAATACTCTCAGAGGACTGCCTGCTGCTGTGACCTGCAGTGCACTCTGCCAGACTGCTGTTGTACCTGGAAGGATTGCTTTGCTGCCTAGATCCTGTCTTTAACCTTCAGAGGCCAGCCCTGATGTGGGGATCTGCATCTTTACCTGCACCCAGGACTTCAGAAATGACTCCAAGGACTAGTTTTGCTAGCCTCCTGTTCAGAGCCACAGGGACCTAACAGGTTCCCACCATCTTTAACCCACACTTGGACCAAGCCTGAGTGATGCCTGAACCATCAAGTGGTCTCCATCCACTCCCAGACCCTTTGTTGTGGTGCTAAAGGTTCTTGGATGTCCATTTTCTGAAACTTAGGACATTATGGGCCTGATTCTAACTTTGGAGGACGGTGTTAAACCGTCCCAAAAGTGGCGGATATACCACCTACCGTATTACGAGTCCATTATATCCTATGGAACTCGTAATCCGGTAGGTGGTATATCCGCCACTTTTGGAACGGTTTAACACCGTCCTCCAAAGTTAGAATCAGGCCCTATATTTTGAACCTAAAGTTTTAAAAATTCATAACTCCACTTATAATAATTGGATTTTGATGGTTTTAGTATCAAATAATGTATTAAAATGGACTCTTGTTTTGCAAATTAGTTTGGGAATTTTAGTGTGCTGTGTTTTCACTGTATTGCTGTTTGTGTAGTGCATAATTGCTTTACACATTGCTTCTAAGTTTAGCCTGACTGCTCTTTGTGCCAAGATGCCCAGGGTTAAGCACAGGTTAAATTAGTGACTTTTTTGTGGATCACCCTACAAAGGGCTGTGGCTGTTGCTTCACCAGGGCTCACAACCCAGTTAACCACCACCCATGTTCTCACACTGTTGTTCAGTATTGTGGATCAGGACTTGTGTTTGTGCAGTATCATATAGTGATTTGTGTTACACAAAAATCCCAGATAAATCATTTGGCTTCAGAGTGACTGCTTTTGAAATTCTCCCTAGTCTCCATTGGCTGCTTTTATTTTTTTCTAAAGTTATATAACCCTACCTTCCTCTACTACCATGAACATATAACTGATGTATGTTGACAAACTCACTAGTGTTGATCTGCATAGGCTCTGCTAGGAGAGGGAGCTGAATGTGGGCAAGAAATATTCCAAAGTAGAATTATAGGTAGCCCTCCAAGCCTATGAGGAGGTCAAGAGGCTGCAAGCTTCAGCTCCAGAGGATGATGATGAGGGGGGACCTGGGATCAAATGAGGATGAGAACCAGGACCCTGAGGAAAGTCCAGAGCTGCAGGGACAGCCCTCCTTTCCACCAGAGTAGAATCCGGATACTCAGGATGGGGCAGGAATTAGTGTGTCATCCAGGTACCTGTTACAAGTTGAATTGGAGGACAAGAGGGAGTAAAGAAAGCTCAAGTTAGAGATGGCCAAGCTGAGAATGGAGGAGAAAAATGTGGAACATGAACTCCAACTTAAGAAGCTGAATATTGAAGCCAAGTAACTGGATTTCAGCAGCAAGGACGGCAGTGAATCAGCAGTGTCTAGTGCAGAGGTGATACTCTGCACACCCAAAGACCTGGCACCCAAATATGTGGTGGGGGATGATATAAATAAATGGTTTTCAGCCTATGAGGTAGTCCTGAGGTTACACAAGGTCTCAGGAGTCAGGGGGGCAGCTTGTGGAGATACATGCCTACGGTGGGGAGGGACACACTCCCGACACTAGAGATAGAGGACCAGACCAAGTATGTACCTTTGAAGACCATTTATTTTTCCAAATGTGGGTTGACCCCCGAGAAGTAAAGGCAAAGTTTCAGGAACAGCCACAAACTCCCAAACCAGGCTTGGGTGGACTTCACAGATTTTGTTAGCAAGGCAAAGAAGGGCTGGGTGAAGGTCAACAAGGTAGATGATTTCAGAGCTGCAACAGCACCTAGTAGATAGCAAGCTTCCTGACCCCAGGAAGTTTGCTGAGGAGTCAGACTTCTGGGTTTGTACCAGAGTGTCCAAAAAGATACCTGGGTGTGAGGTTAAGAAGGGTGGCTCAGGTTCTCACAGCAGAGGGAGGGGGAGGTCTACGGAGACCCAGGCAAGTCTCAGGGTAAGAGGGAAAGTAAAGGTCCCCATGTCCCTTCTGAGAATAAGGAGGGAGGTTCTGGTAGGCAGTAGACCAGGGCACCCCATTTCCAACCATGCTGCTTTGAATGTCCTCAACTAGGACACAAGCAGGGGGACTCTGCCCAAAAACACTTAATGGCGGGAACTATACAGGAGTTGTCCATGTGGCCTCAGGGAAATGTAGTCCGAAGGGGCAGGAGATAATACATGCCCTGGTCTCCTTTAGTTGGAGAGTGAACTCAGAGAGGAAACTGGAGATCCCTGAAGGGGGGAGTTGGTACTTCCACCAGGTCAAAGTGAATGGGGTCCCTGCTCTGAGGTACACCTTGGCCAGCTGGATCATGGTAGTGGAAAGGCTATTTTCCCCAGAGCAGTAGACCAGTCAGGTATATAGGGTAACCCAGGCCCAGGGGGGAGGCCTCTGTCCACCCCTTGGTCCTGGTATTCTTGAAGTAGGATGGGGATGGGGTTGGGAGGTGACCCAGAGAATGGCCATAGTTAGTCCCCAGATGCCCATAGACTGCCTTCTGGGGAATGAATTTCCAAAGGAGATAGAAGAGCCTGGCAGAGGGGCTGCTCAGTGCACCCTGAAAGCCAAGACATCTAGACTTACCACTTCCAAAATTAAGGGTTTGGAAGCCCATGTAGGTATGGGAGTGGAAAAAAGGATGCAACCCTCACCCCTGTTCATTCTCAGGGTACGGACCCTGGTCTGGGTGACCAGTCTCAGGTTACCAACCCTGAAGTGGTGTGAGAGACATTAGAGAAAGGGTGCCTAACACCTCAGACTACTCCTCCCCACTATGGGAAGCCACAGAGGTCAGAGATGCCTAGATGGTCTGGGGCCTGGTTAATGACACTGGCAGCTCCCAGTGGCATCTGTTGATTGCTGTCCTTATGGACAGAGTTTTCCTTTGGTTGGGGACAGAAGTCTGATCCAAGGGGTAGAGGGGGCCACATCACTTTACTGGCCATGATGGTACTGTTTGCCTACTGTGTGCAAATCAAGGTTAGATGCTGTACAGATGGAGTCCACAGGTGAGGAGAAGTATTCCTAATGTGTCAGTTCAGTGGCTCAGGAGAGTATAGATGGAGGGGTACAACTGAATTCAGAGAGGTGTAGAACTGTCAAGTGCCCCTGTTGTTGAAGGCCATTGTCCACATTCTATTGCCTAAGCAGGGAAGTCTACCAAGGTATTGAATATTCTACCCTGACCTTGAGCTAGAAGGGGTTATCTAGAAAATGGCCTCCTCTAGAGGGTCACCTCCAAATGCTCTGTCTTCCTCTTCCTACTTGTGCTGGATTATTTGCTTGTGGTCTCAGGACTCTGCACACTTTACCACTGATAACCAGTGCTAAAGTGCTTGTTCTCACTCCCGTATACATGATTTGATAATCATACAACTAACTGGCATATGTATTTGCATGCAAGTCCCTTGTAGAGTGGTATATCATATACCCAGGGTCTATAAATTAAATGCTACCAGTGGACCTGCAGCACGTATGCTCCCATCCCCTTAAGTAGTCCATTAAAACATGTCCCAGGACTGCCACTGTAGGCTGAAGGCAGAGTACCACTGCATTAATCACTTGGCATTTTAAACCTCTTGCCAAAACGTCCCTTTTATTATATATGTCACCCCTGAGGTAGGCACTAGGTAGCCCATACAACAGGGTGCTGTGTAATTAAAAGGTAGGACATGCACATTTAAGTTTTACATTGCCTAGTATTGAAAAACACCCAAATTGGATTTTCAATACAGTAAGGGCTACACCTCCCATAGGATAACATTGGGGAGTCATTATATTTGATACGCTGTAATTCCTGAACCAGAGTTGGTATGATGTTTGGTATGTATGAACGTGCAATAACAAACCATCTTTAATGGTAACATTTAAAATATCATTACAAGTTTGAAAATGGCACTTTTAGAAAGTTGGCATTTTTTCCTTTAACCCTCTTTGCCTGCAGCCTGGCTTAGTTAATATGACTAGATGTTACTGACAGTTGAGACTTTGTAAGTTCACCCCAGACAGTCACATAATAGTGGGATTAGCAGAGCCTGGATGGACCATTAACTGACTTGATGGAGGAGCTGAACCAATCACAGCCCCACTTGCACTTGAATGGGCTGTGCTGTGCCACCTGAACAACCATGTATTATCAGTGCAGCCAGCTTGGAGCCAGGGCAGGAGAAGCAGGAATCTTCTGGAGCTTCAAGGAATCCTTTTGGAATAAAATATATTTCTGGAAACATCTCCCACTTTCTAGGAGCAGGGCACCAGAGTGTAAAAATAGGGCTCTGCAACCCACTCTTCAGTTTACTACTAGACCTGTGGAAGGACTCTCAGAGGACTGCCTGCTGCTGTGAACTGCTGTGCACTCTGCCAGACTGTTGCTATGCCTAGAAGGACCGCTTTGCTGCCTGGAGCCTGCTTTGAACCTTCAGAGGCCATCCCTTCTGTGGAGGTCTGCATCTTCACCTGCACCCAGTACTTCAGAAGTGACTCCATGGGCTTGTTCAGCTGGCCTTCTGTTCAGAGTCACAGGAACACAACAAGCTCCCATCATCTTGAACTCCTGGACCCACCTTGACTGGGTCCTGAACCCCCCAGTGTTCTCCATCCACTCCCAGACTCCTCAAGCTACCCTGGGATAAACACAGGTTAAATTATTGACTTTTTGTGGTTTACCCTGGAAGGGATTGGGGCTGTTGCTTGACCAGAGCTAATACCCCAGTCAAACAACTACCTAATTTCTCACAGTTCTTTAACTAGGTTTGTGGAAAACCTTGGCTCTCAAATGTGTATTATATGGGTATGAGAATCAACATCACTTTATCTCAGGTCGAAGGGGGATTTATTGCATTTTAATTGTTCAGAAATGCCATTTGTCTACTACCCAAACAATACCCACAGATGGAGGCCAAGGTTCTGCTAGCACAATTGATTTTATTTAATTATCTAGAAGTTTGATTCCCATGCTCGTAGAGTTTAAGGTAATTGCTCATTGTTCGAGTGACCATAATCCACTGTGTATAGTTATGGATTTTGAGCTTTCTATGGCACATAATCCCTCTGGAATAGATCCATCATGTTTTCGAGCAGTAAAGTTATGTTCACTAGCTGGGACCATATAGACTGAGACTGTTTTTAAAGTAAACTGATTGCTGGCATAGCCCTTGCCATTGAGCCTGCTTGTCATCTGCCGAAGAAGTGTGTACGCTCTTGGAAGACTTCTCCTTACTATGTCAGACTATCTCAGGCATGCTCGTACCATCCTCATAGGTAGTTTGTCAAGACGTTCTCAGTAGCCCATACTTTCCTAATAAAAGCTCTGAAAGCCTTTCCTAGGTGTGCTGTTAATGTAAGGAGAGCTTGCCAGGCACATATAAAAGGCTAAGAATCCAGGAAGGAGTAAATTCTATATAAGGGGTGGGCTGATTTGATAGAGTGAGGAAATGTAAGGACAGTAGGAGCTTTTGGGCAGTTGTGAAAAGCCTTTTTGTGAGCAACCCAAACTTCTATGTCACATTAGTGCAGATAGTTGGGAGGAACATTTTTGAACAGTTATCATGTTGCCAAGTGTAATGCACAAATGGATGAGGATGTATCCTCCATTGTGGATATGGCATTTCTCTGTGCTTTCAGTCAATCATTCAGTCTTAGTAAACTAATATATGTAATTAAAAAAACCACTTACAGGAAAGCCCCTGGACCAGCTACGGTTCTGGCCATTATTTTTAAGGCTAATGTGTATTTATGGGGGCCTTTAGTGACAAATGTGTTCTGTGAAGTAATGGTTGATCCACTCCTGTAGACCTAGTAAGAGGCAGTCATAGTCCCTGGATTTTAAAAGTGGGACAGAAATCATCCCTGTTGTTACCCTCCCGTATTTTTACTGTGCACCTCCTCTAGAATATTGGGTCTTGTTTTACTGTCTATATTGGAGAAATGAGTGGAGGATAATAACATAATTTCACGTGTTCAATATATTTTTTGTTGTGGTACGGGGGATGTCCGAGCAATGTCTTAATTTGTCTTTGAGTTTAGGGAAGTAAGTGAAGGCTAGGGGAGGTGCCATTCATATTGCCTTTATGGATCTCTCCTGTTCCTTTGATACTTTAAACCATGCCAAATTATGGGACCTGCTAAGATCCATTGGGTTAAACAAGTGCTGATTAATCTTCTTTTTCTCTTGCACTGGGACACCTTTTTGAAGGTGTGTTACTACCAAGATAGAGACAATACCTCATGAATAAAATCTTTCCAAGGGGTCAGACAAGGATGTATTTTTTCCCCTTTCCTCTTTTTACTTTATATATATGGCCTGGATGATTATTTCATGATTTGTGGCAGGGATATGCCTCAGACTGGGGAGCGAGCCATCCAAGTCCTCTTATATGCAGATGATGTTGCCCTCATTGCAAGAACAGCAAATGGGTTACAGATTTTGTTGGATGGGTTTGCATTCTTTAGGAAGTTGCTTGAACTAAAGGTAAATATGTCCAAGTGCTACACCAAGGTTTCCTAGAAAAACAAAGTTTAAAATACATGTGACAGCATCTTCATTGATAAATAGGGTTAACATTTTTGACTATCTGGATATCCCTTTTGATGAGGAGCTCAGCTGGTTCTACCTACTTAACACCAGCTCTATCCACTTCCAGAGAACTGTTTATGTAGTATTTAGATTTGCACCAAGTCTCCGACATAGAACTGTGAAGGAACTTACTCATTTTTATAAGGCAAAATGCTGTGCAGTGGCCTTATATGGAGCAGGTATTTCGGGTCATACTAACTCTATCGTACTTCAGAGAACTGAAGATAGCATTTTTGTAAACTGTTGCCAGTACCAAGATCCATGGTGATCATAATCTGTTACCCTGAAGTAGGCCTGAACTGCCTGAAGGATTTGATCGGATTGGACCTTATTTTAGTGTAGTATAAAATCTGGCATCAACTGGAGTCAAGAGTGTCCAAAGCCCCTAGGATTGATTGCCAGTACTTGATAATGTATTTCAAATTCAGTGATTTTTATATCTGAAACATCCTTCCTCTGACATGGGTGTTCCCCAGATTTATGATAACCCGGGTATAAGGGATAGTTTCTAAAGGTACTATAAAAAATACATATTTAACATATAAATCCTAGAAGCATAATTTAAAGGCAGAATCTTTGAAGACAATGGTTGCACATTGAGCTCTACATGTTTCTGCAGGATTCAAGCCATATCTGACTTTTAACTAAGATTTTCAATAGAGATTTTAGATTACTCGATTAAAACATAGTACTGTGCATTTCTTAATTGCTTTTCTGATACATGGTAGGTGATTTGATTTGCTCGAAATATGTCAAAACTCCAACCTCAAAGCATTACCCGCTTCATGTTATTTTGCAAAATTTATAGTGGTCCGCACAGATATTTTTTGGTATCTCGCTTGTGAGCTGCCAACATTAGATAGCATCATGCGGCTTTGGCATATCTACAGAAATGAAACTCACCCGATATATATTATGCTATTCTAAATTTTAAAGAGTGCACTTATTACCAGGAAATGTTATGCGTTCTCTGTAATACTGAAATGGTTTGTCTGTTTTTATTCTCTTGTAATGAATATGTATATGTTTTATCTAATTTAACTGTATTTTGCTTTTAAGACCATGATCCGATAAAGTTTTTTTTTATTTGGATTTGACTCTTTTCTAATTTCATCCTTCTTCAAATTAAAAATTCAGTGGTTTTGTCCCAGTGGGTTCTCAAATCATTGTGTACTTGAAATGGAGTTTACTAACCATTTTCAGTCTTGTCATCCAAGAAGGTGGATCTTCTGTAAACAATATTTGGATAATGAAAACTGGGTGGTCAATACTAAAACATTTATAAATTATTTTTTCTAATCTCAGAAACCTTGAGAGGCTGTAAAATCAATCTGTGTAACATTGATATGCTCCTTTTTAATTATTCCCCATATATCCATCCACAAGAAATCAAAGTAGCATCTAATGCCAAACACAAGCACTATCTAGGGCAGTGGTTCCCAACCTGTAGTCCGGGGACCCCGGGGTCCGCAAAGTCTCCTCAGGGGTCCGCGACTGCTTAAAAAATTAAATAATATTAACAGATTAATATATTTTGTATGCCTAAATGTACAATTAAAAATTCTAAAACATAATGTAACTGTCAAAGAATTGCAAATTTGAGACTAAAAACTAAATGAGTATCCTCAGATTGATTTGTGGGAGCAGTCCAGGTATATCAAACAGGATATAGTATGGATGATGTGTGGCTTCAATTGAATTTAGAAAAACTTCAACCTTCCTATTAAAATGACATCTTTTATTTTTTTTATTTTTTTTGTTTGCAAATTAAATACAATGTATCATTTGTGTATGTGTTTGATGAATGCTTGTTTTTGTATTTTTTTGTGTATTGTTTTGTATTTCAAATCATTAACATTGTTTAGCCCAGAGTCCCTGGCTTCTATTAATGACTCAGTTGGGGGGTTGTTGGATTCCAATATTGATTCAGTGGGGTTCCTGGGTCCCGGTAATGATAAAGTGGGGGTCCACAGAAGTCAAAAGGTTGGGAACTACTGATCTAGGGATATATATTGCTACAGATATGGCAGATTAACAAAATGTATTCCATGTGGCATTCATCAAAAAAGTTAAAGTCTATTTCTGCATTGGCATTCGCTCAACTTCACAGTAATGATTTGAGTAGCATTAAAAAATGACTGTTTTCTATGGTTTAATTTTGTGTTTTCCCCTGCCACCCCTGCATATTGTATGAAAAATTCTTTAAAATAGAAGGCCCTTTTCCTCATTTATTTGGGGACAGTTAGCTCTTTTTGTTTGTCTGCTTTGGAAGGTGGACATTATGGTTTTGTCTAAAAAATCAGTTCAGTAGTTTTAGAGTAAAGTAATGCCAAATAATATAGATATCTAGTTCCACAGATTTACTGCGTTTTTTTGTGGATCAATCTGCAGATTCACGCGCTACAGGGAGGATTTGATTGGCTGACTGCAACCTCACTAGAATGTTGCAGACACCATATTATTTAATCAGGAAATGTCCCCAACGGGTAAAATCTTCGCTGAATGTAGATGATGTGATTAGGGTAGAGGTGCCCTAACCCCATGGGTGTTATATACTTGCAGTCAAAAAGTAAAAATGGTCTTCAAGTGCCTTAAAATGTATTATTTTGACGGATTCTGAAAACTGTGAATCAATCTGCGCAGCTCAGCATGGCCCCTGGTGTAAATCCACAGGTGGATCTGCAGGTTTCACAACATGTAACAAAAATAGATATAAATTAATTCACCTATTGAATCACCCAGAAGAAACACGCTAACAACCACTCTTACACCCAGATAGACACTGTCACATCCACTCTCACACCCACACAGACATTCTTACACCCACACTCACATCCATTCTGATGCTCAGATTCAGAGAGAGATACTCTTACACCCACTCTCAGGTTCAGGCACACAGTGTCATACTCCATCTCACACCAAGACTGAGACTCTCACACTTACTCCCACACCCAGCCAGACATTGTCACATGTAGTCTCACATCAAGAGACACTCTCAGACACCCACTCCCTCAGCCACACAGAGAGTTCCATGGGCACTCTCACAATCAGAGAGATGCTCTTACACCTATTTTCACATTGAGGCACACACTGTCACACTCTCTTTCACATGCAGACAGAGACTTTCACACTCAGTGTCACACCCAGTGAGACATTGTGACACATAGACTCACACTCAGTGACACACTTTGACCCTCACTCTCACACCCACACAGACACAAACACACTCTGTCATACTCATTCTCAAATCCAGACTCAGACAGTTACATTTACTCTCCCTCCCAGGCTCTATCACACTCATAAAGATGTTCTTACACTTTGTCTCACATCCAGAGACACACTCTGACATTCAGTCTGACACCCATACAGAGACTCATATGCACTCTCACAGAAACATGGCCACTGCCACATCCACTGCCACACTTACAGAGAAAGTCTTACACTACACATCTAGACAGACACTCTCATACCCACTTTCACACACAATCAGAAACTCTCACACTCACTTTCACAGAGAGATTGTTGGAAAGTGGATTATTGGTAAGAGCAGGTAAGTACCTACACTTAGCAATAGGCCACTAACTCCCCACTATGTCCAGTTAGGTCTCAATAAATTAATCCCAGCTCAACCCTTAGTAGCTTGGCAACAAAGCAATTATGCTTAATTTAGGATACTCGTGTGTATCTTTAATTTGACACCGAAATGATAAAAATCAGATAAGGGGAACCAGAGATATTAACTTTTAAAGATCAAGGCCCTCATTATGACTTCGGCGGTCTATATCCTAGACCGCCGAAGTCCCGCCAGCCACAAGACCACCAGGGATGGCGCTCATCTGGCTGCCATATTTTGACTGCTGGCATACTGGTGGTCAGAGGTGCAGTGGAGGCTGCTCCACTTGCACCGCCACATCATCACAACACCGCCATGCCTATTACGAGTTGGTAATAGGCGTGGTGGTGTTGTGGTGATGGGGCGCTGACGGCAGAGCAGGCCCCAAGGACGCCATCCCCTCCTGGAAGACCAATGTGCAAAGTTAAGTGCCCGTCCGATGGGGGGGTGCATGTATGGGGTTATGCGTTTGTGTGATTGGAGGGGGGTGGTGTTTGTGCGCGTATATGTGTGTGATTGTGAGTGTCTGTGTGAGTGCATGGATGGATGAAGGGGTGGTGGGGGTGTGCAAGTGTATGTGTTTGTCTGTATGAGTTTGTGAATGCATGATTGTATGTGTGTGTGTGCGTGTGTGTGTGTGTGCTGCGTGCATGCTTGGATGGTTTGGGGTGGGGGTGTCTCTAGGGGCCTAGGGGGGACCATGGCTGTGTGGGGGGGGGCTGGGAGGAGTCACATACTGGCAACAGGAATGTAAATTACTGTTGCCAGTATCCTTTCTGCCAGGGATTTCCTGGCGGTGTTCCTGGTTGAAAGGAGGCTCCAAATAGCATCAGCGGTCTATGGTGTACCACCAGGTCTATGGTGGTCCGACCGCCCTGGCGGTACAGACGATGAATGGGCTGTTCACCACCGTGCTCATAATCTGGTGGTCCAGCACCAACATGCCATCAGCAGTGTTACCGCCACTGCCAGCATAGCACAGCTGGACCGCCAATGTTATAATGAGGGCCTAAATGTTTTTTACCACATAGAAACTTCAAGCGCTAATCTGGACAACAGGTCGCTCTCGACTGGGGCAAATTCAAAATTTTAGGCCAACCGTGGTGGAGCCCTGCTCGACTAAAGTGAGCAGGAGGCCTAGGTCAAAGTTTTACCTTCGGACTTATTCATTTTTTCAGGACATTTCTAACCATGCTGAAGTCGTAGATTGGATCCGACCTCCCTGGAGCCCTCTTTGGATACACATTTAGAAGACTCGGTGAAGAATTCTGCCTTTGGACTTAGTCGATTTTTCAGGATGGAAATCTTTGTCTGGGCCGAACTTGAACTTGGATCCGACATCCCGGGAGCCCTCCTCCGATACACTGCGTGAGAAACCTCAGTCAACTTTTTGTGTTTTGACTTTTTTGGAGCTTTTTCTCTCTGACATCAGACAATCTCCCACAGCAAGCCTATATTGAGTCAACTTTGTCAGATTGCATTTCCAGGAGCCGCAGGTCAAATCTTGGAAGTCTTGTGCTCTGGGGCTTTTAAGTGGGGTGAACCTGCAAGTCAGGCCAGGTCACGATGTTGAGTCTATCCCTCTATGGAGTTTTTTTCCAATCTTCTCCAAAGTTCTGGATCTTCTTCCAGAAGGTCTTTGAAGGTCCTTTAGGAGTCCGCAGCTCATCCCAAAGCTCCACAAGCTCTGAGTTGCTCCATGAGGGTAGGACTCCTACTACCAGAATGCATCTGGTTCAAACTCAAAAATGACTACTCGGCAGTGGTCAGCTGGTCAGTTTCTTCAGGCTTTGATGCATGGGACTCTGGTCAGCTATTTTCTACCTGTAGCAAATAGGGAGTCCTTTCTTGAAGTAGTCGAAGACAGGCAAAGTCCTTTTTGTGGTGAAGCCCAAGTGTGCCGCTAGTGCAGTCTTTCAGAATGTAGTGTCCATGCGCAGGTTTGGGGTCCAGCAGGGCAGTCCTTCTTCTTCATTCTTGTTCCTTGTAGTAATCTGAGGTTTGGGTGCAGCTCTGCCATATGCATCCTAGCTCCTGGGGTGGAAAGCAGGGGGGTCTCTTGAACAATCACTTACAGGCCACCATTCTCTTGGATGACCACTTCCTAAGAAGTATGGCAAAAATCAATCCCATCGAGCAGCATTCCTCAAAAAATCCAAAATGGCAGAAATTCAATCTTGTAGGTTGGGTTTGGCTGAGCCCACCCACTAGTGTGGCTACGTTCCCTTAACCACCCCTCTCCAGGCCTCTCCTAAACGAATCAGCTGCGCATCTGGCTCTCTGGGTTTGCCGGAAATGAGGAAGGTCCAAAGTTACCCCAAATGTCCTTCCTTCCTTTGAAGTCCAGTTTGGCTGCTCTCTCCTCCTCCTGTTTCACCATTTACTGAGGCAGATCTCCTCCCCCAGGCACTTCCTTTGTCATCAGCCCATGCTACTTCACAACTCATCAAGGCAGCCTGACCAGGCTGCCAGAGGCTGGCCAATCAGAGAAGGGCACTACAGGGCTGAAGTTGGCAACTTTCAAGTAGAGTTCTAAAACTAGTTAGTTATATTTAATTCAACAATGGAAAGTTGTTAGATTCATTAAAACAATCAGTTTGATACCAAACTTGAAATATTTAGCTCCTTTGGAGACTTCATTAATTAAAAATAAAGTCTCCCCATGTTAGTCTATGGAGCACATTCACTACAGTGAGGGAAAATGAATGTGGATGTTTTTCCATCACGAGGGCTTATAAAACATATTTTATGAAGTCCCTGCTTATAGTTACATAGCACCCTGCCCTAGGTGCACTTAGGGTACATCTTAAGGGTGACATGTAAAAATAAGTTAGTTTAAGACTTTGGGAGTACTTTTAATTCCAAAGTCGAATTTCGGGTTAACTTTACTTTAAAAGCAGCCAGCAAGACAGGCTGTTTTTAAAATGACACTAGACACCAAAGCAGTACACATATGGGAGTACTACATTTGCTGGGGTCCCTAAGCCTACAAGCACTACCATATACTAGCGACTTATAGGTAGGTTGACAGAGGCAATTATAACTAGCCTAACTTGCATTTCAACTTTACACAATGCACTGGCAATGGGACTGGGTAACAGTACTCAGGGCAGAGCTAAGAGTCAGTAACTACCAGTATCTGTCCAAAAGGTTTAGGCTGACCAGGAAAACAGGAGGACTTTCCCACAGATATGCTAGTACACCTCCTCTTTCATTGAGGTAGACACTTATACTCCCTCTCACACCAAAACTGAGACTCACACACCCACTCTCACACCTATGCAGATACTGCAACACTCACTCTTACTCTCAGAGAGATACTATCACACCCATTCTCAAATCCAGACTCAGATTGTTATACTTACTCTCACACCTAGGCTCTCTCACACTCACTCTCACACCCATAAACATGTTCTTACGCTTTTTCTTTCGTCCACAGACACACTCTGACATTCAGTCTAACACGCATACAGAGAATCTCAGTTGCACTCTCACAGGAAGATAACCATTGCCAGATTCACTCTCAAACCCAGATAGACATTCTCAAACCCATTCTCACACCCATGCAGACACTCTCATGCTCACTCTGACACTCAGAGAGAGATACTCTTACACCCACTCTCAGATTGAGGCAGAGACTATCACACTCCCTCTTAACCAAGACCGAGACTGCCACACTTACTCTTACACCTAGACAGACACTCTCACACATAGTCTGACACTCAGAGACACACTCTAACACTCACTGTCACAACCACACTGACACTCTCATGCTCACTCTCATACTTAGAGAGACACTCTCATGCTCACTCTCACACTTAGAGAGACACTCTTTCACCTACTCTCACAATCAGGGAGACACTGTCACACTCCCTCTCAAACCCAGACTGAGAGCCTCAAATTCAGTCTCACATTAATAGAGAGATTGTGACGCATTGGGGTCAGTACCACCCTGGCGGTCTACAGATCACCAGGGTAGCGGTGGCAGTCTGACCGCCACATTACGACGGTGGTGGTTGCACCACAGTCGGACTGCCAGCACCACCAGTTTACCACCGCCAGGTGCTGAAGGTACTAATCCACCAGGACAGCACTTACCATCCCCCTCTCTGCCAGCTTTTACATGGCTGTAGTGCCGCCATGTAAAGGCTGGCAGAAACGGGGTGCAGGGTGACCAAGGGGGGCCCCTACAATGACCATGTACGTGGCATGGGCAGTGCAGGGGACCCCATGGCCACCTCCGTCGCGCTGTTCACTGTCTTCATTGCAGACAGGAAACAGCACAAAGGGTTTGTTTAGCATATACAGTAACAATTCATAAGTCTAAAAGCCTAAGTGTAGACTCTGTATTTACTGACATTGGTAGTACTGTATTCAAGAAAGAAATGTCATATGTAGCTTTATCATAGGTTAGAACTTTGTCCAGTTTGTATCTAATAGACTTTGATGACAGTAAAGTAAATGCTGATTCAAGTTGTGTGATAGAGTATAACCATTTAAGAATGCTGTATGCACCTCACTTAGGACAGTACCTAGTTTATGAAAAACCTAGATTATTACCAAAGCTAAAGATTTTGAATCATCATGGTTACGTTCCTGAGAAAAAGAAACAAAAACAACACAAGTAGCAATGTTGGTGAAGTTGTGGGTTATCAGTTTTCAAACGTACCTGCAGTCAACTGCTATGCCAATGTAGCCCTCAATTCACTGTTCTCTTTACCTGCTCTGGTTCATTAAATTAAGCAGAATAAGGATAAGAGATTAAGCTCTGCACTCTTTATACTGTTAGAACGCTTGTCTAGTGAAAGAACTAGAACATATTCTGCATCTCATATTAGAGACCTTGATGTGTGCACTGGATCTGTACATTTCACACAAAATACTCAAGAAGATATACAAGAACGTTTGATGGTCATACTTGGTATCTTAGAAGAAGAGATGGTACCTATTAATGACCTATTTGGACTAAGTAACTCATGGCAGCATGACTGTGAAAATTGTTCTTTTTCTGCAAAAACAGACATAGAATCAGGACGATTTATCTATTTAAGTCTACCAACCTGTAAAGCTGTCAGTTTTGACGAATTCTTTAAGGATGCATCACAGAATAATACCTGCAAAAAATGCAAGTCAGTTCCGCTATCAACTCTGAAGATAACAAGAACTGGCAAGTATATCATTTTAATACTAGAACGATGAAATGCAGATGGAACTAAGATGGATACTCTAATTACAAATGTTAAAGCAGGACAAATTTCAATTTCTATTAAAACATATAGCTGTAAAGCCATTGTTTTCCATGAAGGTATAAGTGTTACATCTGGACATTACACTACCTATATAAAAAACTATTGCCACCAATTTCTTGCATTCTGTTTCTTCAACCAAAGTTCTAAGGAGGATTACTACTGCGAGAAATGCATTAATACATGTGTGGCACTTTTTATATGAAAAATAAGACATCACACTGCTCAACAAGGGTGATGTCTTTCTAAAGAATTATAAATGTTCAAATATTCTTAATCTTGGATGGAAACCTACCTATTGTAGTACTCTGAAAATGGGAATTAGAAACTTTACAAACATCTACAAAACATGAAAAGTAAGGCTGCTAAGCTTCTGATCCAAGAACAGCTGCAAAATAATTAAAAGAAGAACACTAGAGATATAGGCCCTCATTACAACCCTGGCGGTCCAAGACCGCCAGGGCTGTTTTGGCTGAAGCACCGCCAACAGGCTGGCGGTGCTTCAGAGGGGATTACGACCGCAGTGGTAGCGCCGCAGTCGCACCGCCGGGGCCGGTGGTTTCCCGCCAAATTTGCCCCGGCGGTGATAATCCGCCAGGGTAGCGCTGCTTGCAGCACTGCCCAGGGGATTACGAGCCCCCGACTGCCAGCCTTTTCCTGGTGGTTTGAACCGCCAGGAAAAAGCTTACCATACAGGGAGTCGCGGGGCCCCTGGGGGCACCTGCACTGCCCATGCCCTGGCAGGGCCCCTTCGCACGGACGCAACACCGCCGGCTCCATTTGGAGCCGGCTCCTATGTTGCGGCTGAGATCCCCGCTGGGCGGAAACCAGGTTTCCGCCTGCCGGCCCAGCGGGGATCTCATAATGACCGCGGCGGGGGTGCGGCTGCATTGGTGGCCACCCGGCGGTCAGATCTTGGCGGGCGGCTGTAGCCGCCCGCCAAGGTCATAATGAGGTCCACACTGTTCTGCTGTTAAATGGATTACTGTGCTTTATGACATTATACGGCCGGCCAAGGGTGATGTCTTTAGGCACACTAATTCTTACACACTAATTATATTACACATGTGTGATTCTTACACACTAATTATATTATAAAAATACAATATACTTTATAAAATTTGACAAGAAGACTCAATAGAATTTAGTTAATATTTGTAGTGAGTGTCATACATATTAATGTTAATACTGGAAAACTTGTTTTGGTAACTGAAACTTAAGTAAAATGAACTAACAGTGGTGGCTGGTCACTTTTTCAAGCATATTGATTATATCTGCTTTATAAATTGTTGCCACTTACAATAGATCACCGTCTGTTTGTGCTCATTGAAAACTGCTGAAATAGATATATTTTGCAGGGCTGGAGCACTCAAAGAAAATGATGTACCTAGCATAGAAATATCAGCAACTTTGTTTGTCATGTAACAGGCATATGGTCATTCATGGCATGTTGTAAAAAGTTTCTACATAGTCCAAATGCCATAATTGTACTTTTTCTCTGTGCTTCTAGAAATATATTTTTGACACAGAGTTCACTCCACATATCTGGCATAGGATTTGTTTTGACAATCAGGGATAATAAATGTATGTATATTAGGCACAGTAATGTTAATTTTTAATAACATGCTATGTACTTATGTTTTTTTTAAGTCACTGTGACTGTCCCCCCCACACTGTTCAAGGATGAGTGTCTATATGCACTTAATTTATAGTGCAAAAGTATAGAGGCCGAGAACAGTGGAGAAGGGAATGTGAGAAGTTTAAGTAAGGTTTGTAATATTTACACAGAAATATATATTTTTTCTATCTTGCAACTTCAACTTTTATATATGTTTCTCTTTTTATACAGATTGAATGAGCTATTCACTACGCTAATGTGAGTAACTAATTATATCTCAAACACACTCACTTAGGCATACAGTGACACATCCAGGCACACACTGATTGATATATAAAGATATTCTAGCAGACATGCATGCATATAGTGACACAGCCAAGCACACACTGATGCATATACTACTATACCCAGGCACACACTGATGTGTACACTGACACTCAAGCACACACTAGTGCACGCAGAAGCCCATTTGTGCATACACTGATGTACCGACTAACATATGCAACCACACAATGATTAATACAGTCACAGATCCAGTCAGACATTAATGCATACACTGAGAGATCCAGGTACATCCTGATACATACACCTTCAGATCTAGACAAACAGTGATGCATACACTAACACATCCAGGTATACACTCTTACATTCACTGAGTCACCCAGTCACACACTGATTCATACACTACCACACTCAAGCACACATTATTATGGATATAGACACATACCCAGGGACACAGTAACTCATACTGCAACATATCCAGATAGACACTGATTTATACACTGACACACCCACAAACATACTTGTGCATACACTGACATAGCCATACACATAATGATGTATACAGTAACCCATTGATGGACAAAGTTATCCATACACTACTACATCCAGAGACACATTGATGGATATACTCACACATCCAGTGACACACTGATATACATGCTAACAGATTGAAGCACATACTGATACATCGATTACAGATCCAGGCACTCACTGATACATACACTGACACAGCCAGGCGAACACTGCTGTATTCAGTGACACACCCATTGACATATTTATTGAGACAATTTCACACCCAAACACACACTGATACAAACACAGACACAACCAAGGCCACACTAATGAATACTTTAACATATCTGTGAGAAAACAGGGCTGATTGCAAAGGCCCCATAACTTTTTGCCCCCATTTTCCACTTTTTGCTGGTGTTTTCCTGACTTTAAAGGTGCCCTGGGTACTGCTAACCAGTCCCAGGGCCTGTGCTCTGTGTAAAATGGATATGCAAATTAGTATAATTATAAGTGGCTAAGTTAACCTACCTATAAGTCCCTAGTATATGGTAGGGCATGTAGGTTTAGGGACCACAGCATAGGTGGTGCACACCTAGGTGCATTGCTGAGGTGCCCAGTGTCATTTTAAAAGCAAGCCTGCCTTGCTGGCTGCTTTTAAATTAAAGTTATATGCAAATTCGACTTTGGAATTAAAGGTACTTCCAAAGTCTTAAACTACCTTATTTTTACATATAAGTCACCCCTAAGGTGTGCCCTATGTGCCCCTAGGGCTGGGTGCCATGTAACTATAAGCAGGGACTTTATAAAAATAGATTTATAAGCCCTGGTGAGGTAAAAACAGCCAAATTCGTTTTTCCCTCATTGAAGTAAATGGCCTTCATAGGCTAGAATGGGCAGACTTTATTTTAAATTTTAAAGTCTCCTTAAATGTTGCATACCAAGAATTTGGTATCAAATTGATTGTTGTAATAAATCCCACAACTTCCAGTTGTTGGATTTAATATAACTAGTGCAGGTAAAAAGTTTAGACTTTACCTAAAAAGTTGCCAATTTCAGCTCTGCATTGTTTTTGCTGCTGTGCTCTGATTGGCCAGCCTGCAGCAGCTTCTGCCAGGCTACCTTGATGAGGTGTGAAGTGGCCTGACTTCACACAAAGGAATGTGCTTGGGGGAGAGAATCTCCCCTCAGCAGATGGTGAGGCAGGAAGGGGGAGGGCTGCCAAACTGGTCTTCAAAGGCAGAGAAGGACATTTGCAGCACCCAGCAACACCCCCACATCCTGCAACCCCAGACAGCTAGGTGCCCCCTTGATTAGATTAGGAGAGGGCAGGAGAGGGGTGTGTTTATGATTTTTAGCCACACCAGTGGGTGGGCTCAGCCAGATGTAACCTCCAAAAATCAGATTCATCCATGTTGGATTTTTAGAGACTGTTGCCTTCTGGGATGGATTTTTGCCACACTTCCCAGGAAGTGGTCATCACAGGGGGACGACCCTGTCCCTGATTGGAGAACCAGGGCCCCCCTGCTTTTCACCCAGGAGCAAGGATAAAACTGGCAGACCTGCACCCACACCTCAGATCCCCTCCAGAATTCAACAAGAAAGGAACTAAGGAAGAAGAAGGACTGCCCTGCTGGACCCCTGGCCTGCACCTGGACCCTGCACTCAGAAGGACTGCACCAGCTGCACACTTGGGCTTCACCACAAGAAGGACTTTGCCTGGCTTCAACTGGTTCAAGGAGGGACTCCCTGTTTGCTACAGGTGAAAAATTGCTAACCAGAGTCCCCTGCACCAACTCCTGAAAGAAGCGACCAGCTGACCACTGCCCAGTGGCCAAAAAGGAGTTTGCGCCAGGTGCATTCTGGGAGTTGAAGTCCGCACCCCCAAGGACCATCACAGAACTTCTGGACCCTTGGGGTGAGCTGTGGACCCCAAAAGAACCTTAAAAGAACATCTGGGTGAAGCCCCAGAAGTTTGGAAAAGATTTGAGAATTTTTGGAAAAAAGCTCCAGAGAGGGACCGAACCGCCGCGGAAATTCTAGCCGGCTTGCCTCAATCGCGACCCGGCCTGATTTCGTGGTTCGTCCCGGTAAAGAAAAACATCCAAAAAAGAGACTAAGTCTGAAGGTAAAAAGTTGACCGGGACCTCCCAGCCATCGTATCCGAGAAGGGCTCCATGGACGTCGGATCAAGAGCCAGGTTTACCCCGGTCGAAGGATTTTCATCTCGAAAAAACGACTAAGTCCGAAGGTAAAAGTCTCCACCGAGGAAACCCACATCGCGTATCCGGACAAGGGTTCCAGGAGGTCGGATTCAACTGGCAGGTTCGTCCCGGTGAAGAAAAACTTCAAAATAAAGACTAAGTCAGAAGGTAACTTTTTAACCGAGGCCTCCCGCGACCTATAGCTGAGCAGGGCTCCATCGCGGTCGGCCTGAAAGTTTGACTTTGCCCCGGTCGAGGTGCAACCAGATGACCCGATTGGCGCTTTTTGTTTCTAAGCGCTAGAAAAGTAATAATTCTTTAAAAATTCATATCTCCGGTTCCCCTGAACCGATTTTAATCGTTTTTGTGTCATTTTAAAGATAAAAATATAAACTATTTTTATCAATTGGTTTGGGATTTTTAAACTGTTTCCTGTGTTTTATTTAATTACTGTTTTGTGATATTTGAATGCTTTACACTTTGTCTCCTAAATTAAGCCTTGACGCTCGATGCCAAGCTACCAAAGGTAGAGCTGGGATTAATTTACTGAGACCTAACTGTACCTATGTGGAGGTTAGTGGCTTGTTGCTAGGTGTAGGTACCTACCTGCCCTACCAATAACCCATTTTCCAACATAATTGGAAGCAGCGACGGGATCCTGTACTTGTGTTCAATATCACGTTACAGTTTTGGGTAAAACAAATTAAAAATCCTTTAAATTGTCCTAGTGCAAAAATTGTTTTTAATTTCTAATTTGGATTAATTTCAATTATTGAATTTTTGTAATTTTTCTAAATTCTTGTTTCCAATTTTTGCAAAAAGTTTTTGTTGACACAATACTAGGGAACCATGGAGCTTGATCTGGCTAGCCTACCCACACTGACAGTAGTCCAGCTTAGGGGGTTGTGTCTTGAAAGAGGGTTGCCTGCAACCACTGATCTCAGGAAGCAAATCCTGATTAAATCCCTGACAGCATGGGCTTAGGCCCAAGAGCTAGGCACAGAGGAAGCTCCAGAGGGGGAAGAAAAAGGGGAGGATGCTAACTCTAACCTCTCAGGGGAGGGAAGGCATCTGAGCCCAAGTGAGGATGAGGAAGAACGATCCTCAGTAGATACAGTCACTAGGGGCAGACCCAAAGCTAGTGGTGGGAGAGGGGTCCTTTCAGGAGGAGAGAACCCATCCATCAGAGAAAGAGAGCTGGAGGCCCAGCTAGCATACATAGCTTTGGAAGCAGAGAAGCTGGCCCTAGAAAAGAAAAAGTGGGCATACAAAGAGAAAAGAGATGGAAGCAGCGATAAAGAAGCTGAGGTGTCCATGGGTGGGGGAGTTTGCCCCAGATTACCCAAGGGGGTAGTTCCTGCTTATGTAGAGGGGGATGACATAGATAAGTGGCTGGGGGCCTTTGAGAGGGCACTCCAAATGAGAAGGGTTAGGCCTCAATACTGGGGTTCCCTTTTGTGGGAGTTGGTCCCCAACTCAGGGAGGGATAGGCTTCTGACCTTAAGGGGGGAGGAGGCAGATTCATACCCTAGTATGAAGAGGTGCTTAGCCAAGAAGTTTGGTCTTACCCCAGAGCAATATAGAATGAAGTTCAGGGACACCCAGAAGGTCAGTACCCAGTCTTGGGTTGACTTTGTGGACATTTCACTAAAGGCACTAGAGGGCTGGATTATTGGTAACAAAGTAGATACTTATGAGGGGTTATACAATCTGATCATGAGAGAGCACATCTTGACCAATTGTACCCAAGAAAGGTTACGCCAGCATCTAGTGGACTCTAAGCAGACCAACCCTAGAGAGCTAGGGGAGGCAGCTGATGAGTGGTTGAGAACCAGGGTGGTTGTCAAGTCCCAGGGGGGAGACTCCAAGAAGGGGGGGACAGGTCCCCAAAAACCTAAGGAGGGAGGTGGTAAGCCCACCACAGAGACTCCCTCTGTACCCCAGAACCCTAAGAAGGAGGAGAGTAAATCCCACTCTGACCAGCAGAGACAGTTAGACCCAGGGTTAAAAAAGCTCTTGGACAGTAGGGCTTGCTTTGACTGTCAGCAGACAGGTCACTTCAGAGGAGATGCAGCCTGTCCAAAGAAGGTGGTTAGCACTGGGCTGTCCAGTGTAGCCATAGAGGAGGATTCCTCAGATGATGAAGTCCTCCTAGCATTGTGCTGGGAGACAGGACCAGATGGTAAGCTGGTGATCCCTGAGGGTGGGAGTAGGCACTTCCACCACATTCAAGTGAATGGGATCCCTACCACTGGCCTGAGAGACACCTGTGCCAGTCACACTATAGTGAGTGACCGGTTAGTGACCCCAGACATGTATGTCCCAGGAAAGACAAAGAAAGTCAGGATAGCCACAGGGGAGGTCACCTCCAAACCTGTAGCCATAGTGCCCCTAGAGAGGGAGGGTATCCTTGACTGGATTAGGGTGGTAGTCAGTGCTGACCTTCCCCTAGATTGTATCCTGGGCAATGACCTCCCAGAGGTGAGTCTGGTCACAGATGGGGTGGTCGCCCAGGGCGCCCCCCCAAACCAAAGTCCTGGGGAGTCAGTCCCTACAGTTAGGAGACAGGGGTCCCCAAGAAAAGGAAAGAAGAAAAGGAAGGGTAGGCCACTCTTAAAGAGAGTTCCAGGGAGCCAAAGGCCTTCTGCCCCAGTAGGGGGGGAGCCCAGAGTTGGCACTGGTGAGGCCTCACCTGACCCCAAGGAAGTCCTGAGAAGTCAGGCAGCTGTCCAGATGCAAGGTGTTGCCCCTGCACTGACAGAAGGGAGAGTGGAAGGAGGGTGTCTGCCACAGGAGGTGGTAGCCCCCCACTCTAGACAGCAAGAGGGGTACCAGGACCCCAAAGTTGCCCTTAAAGCAGCTCAGCCACCTGTCAGTGGAGAGCTTAGGGTGTGGTTCTGGGTACTGACAGCTGTCAGTAGCCTCTGCTGGGTGCTAGCCTTCCTGGCAGCACTGTACTTGGCCTGGGAGGCAGACCCCAGGGCCAATAGCAAAGTAGGCCCCCTGACCCTATTGGTCATGGTGGGGTTGCTCAAGTGTTGGGTAACCTCTTTGGGTAAGCTAGGTGTTGCCCTAGCAAAGTTAGGAGTAGGGGAGGTGGGCACCTCCCTACCCAAGTTGGCAGAGAGAGAGGAGGAAGACCCCCCTAGAGGGAAGTTTCAGTTTGAGTTGGGTCCTTTTACTGTTGGGATGGCTTCACTACCCATAGGGAGTGACCCTGACAGGAGGATATAAGGCAGAGTAGGCCCTGCAAAGGGACAGCCAGTTTTCTTCACTGTCTTCCTCGCCTAACAAGCCAGGAAGACTCTCCCAGGGTTGGGCTGAGTCTCCTGGGCGTGTGGGCTGGGGGGGGGTTGTGTGAGAAAACAGGGCTGATTGCAGAGGCCCCATAACTTTTTGCCCCCATTTTCCACTTTTTGCTGGTGTTTTCCTGACTTTAAAGGTGCCCTGGGTACTGCTAACCAGTCCCAGGGCCTGTGCTCTGTGTAAAATGGATATGCAAATTAGGCTAATTATAAGTGGCTAAGTTAACCTACCTATAAGTCCCTAGTATATGGTAGGGCATGTAGGTTTAGGGACCACAGCATAGGTGGTGCACACCTAGGTGCATTGCTGAGGTGCCCAGTGTCATTTTAAAAGCAAGCCTGCCTTGCTGGCTGCTTTTAAATTAAAGTTATATGCAAATTCGACTTTGGAATTAAAGGTACTTCCAAAGTCTTAAACTACCTTATTTTTACATATAAGTCACCCCTAAGGTGTGCCCTATGTGCCCCTAGGGCTGGGTGCCATGTAACTATAAGCAGGGACTTTATAAAAATAGATTTATAAGCCCTGGTGAGGTAAAAACAGCCAAATTCGTTTTTCCCTCATTGAAGTAAATGGCCTTCATAGGCTAGAATGGGCAGACTTTATTTTAAATTTTAAAGTCTCCTTAAATGTTGCATACCAAGAATTTGGTATCAAATTGATTGTTGTAATAAATCCCACAACTTCCAGTTGTTGGATTTAATATAACTAGTGCAGGTAAAAAGTTTAGACTTTACCTAAAAAGTTGCCAATTTCAGCTCTGCATTGTTTTTGCTGCTGTGCTCTGATTGGCCAGCCTGCAGCAGCTTCTGCCAGGCTACCTTGATGAGGTGTGAAGTGGCCTGACTTCACACAAAGGAATGTGCTTGGGGGAGAGAATCTCCCCTCAGCAGATGGTGAGGCAGGAAGGGGGAGGGCTGCCAAACTGGTCTTCAAAGGCAGAGAAGGACATTTGCAGCACCCAGCAACACCCCCACATCCTGCAACCCCAGACAGCTAGGTGCCCCCTTGATTAGATTAGGAGAGGGCAGGAGAGGGTTGTGTTTATGATTTTTAGCCACACCAGTGGGTGGGCTCAGCCAGATGTAACCTCCAAAAATCAGATTCATCCATGTTGGATTTTTAGAGACTGTTGCCTTCTGGGATGGATTTTTGCCACACTTCACAGGAAGTGGGCATCACAGGGGGACGACCCTGTCCCTGATTGGAGAACCAGGGCCCCCCTGCTTTTCACCCAGGAGCAAGGATAAAACTGGCAGACCTGCACCCACACCTCAGATCCCCTCCAGAATTCAACAAGAAAGGAACTAAGGAAGAAGAAGGACTGCCCTGCTGGACCCCTGGCCTGCACCTGGACCCTGCACTCAGAAGGACTGCACCAGCTGCACACTTGGGCTTCACCACAAGAAGGACTTTGCCTGGCTTCAACTGGTTCAAGGAGGGACTCCCTGTTTGCTACAGGTGAAAAATTGCTAACCAGAGTCCCCTGCATCAACTCCTGAAAGAAGCGACCAGCTGACCACTGTCCAGTGGCCAAAAAGGAGTTTGCGCCAGGTGCATTCTGGGAGTTGAAGTCCGCACCCCCAAGGACCATCACAGAACTTCTGGACCCTTGGGGTGAGCTGTGGACCCCAAAAGAACCTTAAAAGAACATCTGGGTGAAGCCCCAGAAGTTTGGAAAAGATTGGAGAATTTTTGGAAAAAAGCTCCAGAGAGGGACCAACCCGCTGCGGAAATTCTAGCCGGCTTGCCTCAACCGCGACCCGGCCTGATTTCGTGGTTCGTCCCGGTAAAGAAAAACATCCAAAAAAGAGACTAAGTCCGAAGGTAAAAAGTTGACCGGGACCTCCCAGCCATCGTATCCGAGAAGGGCTCCATGGACGTCGGATCAAGATCCAGGTTTACCCCGGTCGAAGGATTTTCATCTCGAAAAAACGACTAAGTCCGAAGGTAAAAGTCTCCACCGAGGAAACCCACATCGCGTATCCGGACAAGGGCTCCAGGAGGTCGGATTCAACTGGCAGGTTCGTCCCGGTGAATAAAAACTTCAAAATAAAGACTAAGTCAGAAGGTAACTTTTTAACCGAGGCCTCCCGCGACCTATAGCCGAGCAGGGCTCCATCGCAGTCGGCCTGAAAGTTTGACTTTGCCCCGGTCGAGGTGCAACCAGATGACCCGATTGCCGCTTTTTGTTTCTAAGCGCTAGAAAAGTAATAATTCTTTAAAAATTCATATCTCCGGTTCCCCTGAACCGATTTTAATTGTTTTTGTGTCATTTTAAAGATAAAAATATAAACTATTTTTATAAATTGGTTTGGGATTTTTAAACTGTTTCCTGTGTTTTATTTAATTACTGTTTTGTGATATTTGAATGCTTTACACTTTGTCTCCTAAGTTAAGCCTTGACGCTCGATGCCAAGCTACCAAGGGTTGAGCTGGGATTAATTTACTGAGACCTAACTGTACCTATGTGGAGGTTAGTGGATTGTTGCTAGGTGTAGGTACCTACCTGCCCTACCAATAACCCATTTTCCAACAATATCCACATACACACTGATTCATACAACGACACACCCAGGGACACACATATGCATACACTGTCACACCCAGGAACATACTGATGCATACATTGACACAGCCATGCACACAATGATGCAGACACTATCTCATTCATGGACACAGTTATGCATACATGACCATATCCAGACAGACTCTAATGAACACACTGACACAACCAGGGCCCCACTTATGCATATGCTGACAAATTAAAGCACAGAGTAGTGCATACACTGAGAGATCCAGGCACACACTGAAGCATACACACACACAGCCAGGCATATACTGCTGCACTGACGGACACACCCAGTCACATACTGATGCATACACTTCCACACCCAGGCTCACACTGTTGCAGACATGGACCCATCCAGAGACACACTGACACATACACTGACACACCCAGGAACATACTGAACGATACACTAACACACTAAGGAACACATTGATGCATACACTGCCACACCTGCCACACTGGAGCTAGTGAGACACTGATAGATTCACTGACAGACCGAGGGGCATACTGAGGTATTCACTGACACAGCCAGGTGCAGCCTATACAAAAACTACAAAAATAAGAACACAGACACAGCTCTTTGTAGTAAATATGGCGGTTCTAAAAATAACCTTTTTTTAAGTTTTAATGAAGAGAAACTTTTAAAATATTTTTTAGAATTAGTTTTTTTATAGAAATGGCAAAAGAAACAACTTTTATAAACAAAAAAACTATTTGCAAAACTGTTGCTTATTACAAAAACTTGTTTTGCTAACTGAAAAATAAACAAAACAAATTAACAGAGGTGGTTCTTCACTTTTGCAAGCATGCTGGCTGTGTCTGCATTCTTTTAAGCAACGGGCTCCTGGCACTTGTCATAATGGATGACCATCTCCTTGAGCTCGTTGTGGATTAGGGGAATAGATATATTGTGCACAGCTGGAGCTCCAGAAGAAAAAGCTGGTCTTGCTGCAGATGCATCAGTAGCTCTCTCCCTAATGCAACAGAGATATATTTGCTCATGTAAGTTTCAAAATGTTTCCACATAGTGGAAGTACCATAGCTGTACTTTTTCTCAGTGTCTCTGGTAAGGTTTTTGTTCCACCCAGAGTGCACTCCGCAAGCTTTTGTCTCAGAAGTGGGGATAGTGAACCACCTCCAAACATCACTTTCCTTTCTACGACCTCTATGCACTTCTTCATCCTGCTCCTCTATGCTTGTGGATGTACCAGGATCTCCACCTTCTGACATTTGGACCCTCAAATACCAAGATACACCCTTCTTAACCAAGAGATAACAGGAAAATGACTGTTCGGTCTGGTTTCCTTCAAATGGTGGGTTTGGTTCTTATGAACCAATTGATAGTTTGGAATATATCTATTTTTTTCTAACAGTGGATTTTGCAAGAAATTTGTGGATTTGCCATATTTCCGAAGTGCATTAATTCCATATAAATGAATAGTACAACCTTTTATGAGGTGTGGAATACATATAGGGGGTCATTCTGACCCTGGCGGTAATTACCGCCATGGCGGAGGTCGGCGGTAGCACCGCCAACAGGCTGGCGGTGCACCGCTGGGCATTCTGACCGCGGCGGTTCAGCCGCGGCCAGAAACGGAAAAGTCGGCGGTGTCCCGCCGACTTTCCGCTGCCCTTGAGAATCCTCCATGGCGGCGGAGCGCGCTCCGCCGCCATGGGGATTCTGACACCCCCTACCGCCATCCAGTTCCTGGCGGTTCTCCCGTCGGGAACAGGATGGCGGTAGGGGGTGCCGCGGGGCCCCTGGGGGCCCCAAAAAGACACTAGCAGACACTGAAATTCTCGACGGGTGCAACTGCACCCGTCGCACCTTCCCACACCGCCTGCTCAATTCTGAGCCGGCGTCCTCGTGGGAAGGGTGTTTCCCGCTGGGCTGGCGGGCGGACTTTCGGCGGTCGCCCGCCAGCCCAGTGGGAAAGCCAGAATGACCGCCGCGGTCTTTCGGCAGGTACCGCGTGGCGGGCGGCGACCGCCGTCCGCCGCGGTCAGAATGACCCCCATAATGTTATATTATATATTAATTCAACCAGTATTACATTCCAAAAGAAATTTACAACGTAAATCTGTGAACCTGCAGATCCGAGTCTAAAGTAGCACCTGGTCAGAGAAAAAACCATAAAGTTAATTCACAAAGCACGTTGCAGGTCAGTGGAAAATCTGTGGATCCAACTTTTTTTGCAAATGAAAACTTACTCAGCTATGCAATAAATCTCTATCATATTATAAAATTTTGTAAAAATAAATGTTATTCCTTTTACATACTGTTAGCAATATCTGTATCTTACTTGTTGTTTTTAAACAAGCAAATGATACAGAATACATTATCAGTACATGATGATCATATAATTTCCAAAAAATAAATGCAAATGCAGTCACCACATTTTTCATGACCTTAGCAAATGAATTTAGAAAAAGAAATCAAAAGTTACAGGGAAGTTAATGTTAGGAAATGTCCTTGTTAAAAGCATCGACATTCATTGAAACACTCGTAGGTTACATGGACTCTACAGTAAGGAAATAGAATTATGAATACTGTAGAAATGTAATAAAAAATCAAATGTTTGAGGGATGTTATAGTTAGGAAATACTTGTGAAGAAACCTTAGAAATTCACTGAAATAACCAAAGGTCACAGGGCCATTATAGCTGGGAAACAGAATCAAGCGATCATAGAAATTCACTGAAAAAAAACAAAGGTTAGAGGGATGTTAGCATTAAGAAATACTTGTAAAAAAAAAACCTTTGAATTTCACTGAAAACAACAAAGGTTACAGGGGCGTTATAGTTAGGAATTGAAATAAAAAAACAAAAAAAACCTTAGAAATGTACTGAAAAAAAACAAAGGTTCTAGGGATTTTATAGTTACGTTCTGAATTTACTCTTACAAAACCTAAGGAATTTGGCACTTATAGTTACCTGAGCTAACTATAACTTGTTCTCCCATAATGCACTGCTTATGACATATTACATCACTCAAGACACGGGCAGGGGCATCACTGATGACATCTCAAATGATGTCACTGATGACATCACTGATGACATCATTCACACTCTCACACATCCACTGATTTGCTCGAACAAACTCTTGCATACCCACACACACACGTATCTATTTACATACTTACTCACAGATGCACAAAACTAGTGATATACAGACACTCATTCAGTCAAACAGCCGCTGACACAACCACTTAGTCACCCATACAGTACTAACCGAGGTATTAACAGACTCATATAGGGGCATATTTATACCTTTTGATGCAAAACTGCACCCATACAGTACTAACTGATGTATTAACAGACTCATATAGGGGCATATTTATACCTTTTGATGCAAAACTGCACTAACGCAGTTTTGCATCAAAACGTTTATCATCGGCTTGCGCCATTCGTAAGCGCCAGAGGTGTGCCTCATTATGGAATGGTGCAAGCCGGTTCAAAGGGTTTGGCTAGCGCAAAAAAATGACGTTAGCTGGGTGGGGTGGCAATATGGAAGAAGGGTGTTTTGCACCATAAAATGACGATAGGCTGGTTAGAGGCAAAAAAAAAGCCTTTATCCAGCCTAGCGTCATTTTCTGATGCAAAACCATCCATACCACATGACTTCTGTCATGGAAAAGACAGGAGTCATGCCTACAACCCCAATGGCCAGCACAGGGGACCAACGTCCCCTGGGCATGGCCATTGCACCCTGTGCCATGCAGGGGGCCCCAAGTTGGGCCCCCACTGGCCCTTTAATTTAAAAAAATAAAATGCTTAGCTATACTTACCCTACTTACATGGGATTGGGTCCCTCATCGTCCGGTGTCCCACTGGTGTGGGTGGGGCGGTTCCTGGGGCTTCAGGAGGGCACCTGTGGACCCATTCCATGGTGTTTAACCATAGAAATTAGTTCACAGGTCCCATAAAACCTGGTCTGACCCAGGCTTTAAATAATGTTGAAAAGCACTTTGCACCATTATTTAGCCCCTCCTCCCACCCGTGCATCATTTTAGCATAGGGGATAAATATGGGGCTATGGGGTTAACACCAGTTTTAGATGGGAATGCCTACCTTGCATCTCATTGACACAAGGTAGGTTCACTCATCTAAAAAATGGTGAAAACGCCAATATTTTGACGCTAGACATGTCTAACGTCAAAATATAAATATGGAGTTTGTTTTACGACTAATTTTCATTTAAAAAATGATGAAAATTTGACGCAAAATGAGTATAAAAATGCCACATAGTTTCTTACACACCTACTCACACACCCATACACCCACTGACACACCCACTCATACTCCCATGCAATCACTCACAAAGTCCATTATTAGATCACTCATCTACTGACACTTCCAGTCAATCATCTGTACAAGCACTCACATACCACACACTCACCCATACAGTCACTGACACAGCCACTCACTCATAAGTACAGTTACTCACAAACTCACTCACTTTAGGATACAGCAACTCATGCACCCACTCACTCTCTCATACAGTCTGTTGGAAAGTGGATTATTGGTAAGGGCAGGTTAATATCTACATCTAGCAATAGGCCACTAACCCCCAATTAGGTCCAGTTAGGTCTCAATAAATTAAACGCAGGTCAACCCTTGGTAGCTTGGCAACTAGCGACAAGGCTTAAATTAGGAGATAAGTGTGTAAAGCATTTAAAATCACAAAACAGTAAATATATAAAACACAATAAAAATCCAACACTATTTTATAAAAAATAGATTAGACTTTCATCTTTAAAATGACACCAAAACGATTAAAATCAGATAAGGCCACTGACAAGATTTGTTGGTGTTCATTCCGGCTACCAAATACTAAGGACAGCCAGGACAAATCTGCACGCAGTCCCCACAAGCCATGTCAAATTTAGATGACTGTTGTGGCTTGGTACTGCGACCCTCATCACTGTAACCCACAGTGTTTTCCACTGGACTTGATCTGCAAGTCACCGATTGTCACTTGTTGTTTTTTTCATTGACCTCACCATTAAAGATTTGCTATAGTGAATTTCACCGATTTCCTTTTAAAATCCACAACTCCAATCATACTTATCCAAATGTGTCCATTTTGATGTCGAATATACAATTCTGCTCTATTTTTATAAAGTGGTTCTCGATTTGTTTTGAGTCATGTCTATTACTTATCTTCCATGCTGGTACTCTGAAATGCTTTACAACTGTTCCTCAAGTAAAGCCTGACTGCTCTGTGCCACACTACCAGGAGTGAGTTGTAGATTTATTATTATGTGTTAGAAATTGGGTTTCTGGTTAGCAGAAGTATGCAACCTATCAAAGCAGTAAACACAATCCTAGTGAGGGAAGTCACTACACAACCTAAATTATCCTGTGCTCAACCTCTAGTAGCTTGGCACAGAGCAGTCAGGCTTAACTTAAGAAGCAATGTGGGAAGTATTGGTGTAACAATTAGACTCTAAAACAGTAGAAAAACCACGCAAAAAGTATCCACACCAGTTTAGAATAATAGGCCAAAAGAACGAAAATCCAATGTGTAGAAGTTGAGATATGAATTTTTGAAAAATAAATGCAAAAATAGCACTTAGAAGCAAATAGTGATTAAAGAGTTAATTTGTCGCGCTGGACCAGGGCAAAATCATGAGTTCAGGCCAACCATGATGAACCGCATTCCGGATACAGGACCAACTTCAGCCTGCTGAATAAAAGTGACTTGATTCTTGGTTTGTGTCGACAAAGATACGTGGTGCAGCGGAGCGATGTGCATGTGATCTCCATGAAGTTGGGATGATGCACAGGATTTCTCCACATAACGTCAGCAACGTGAGGGTTCTGTGAGTGAATTGCTGTTTCCGAAGTGTGGTGGTTCCGAATGTGATGCACAAGGTTTCTACATGCTGTAGAGGGCATGCATTGAGCTTCTGTATCCGGTGGCAGCAATGCCTTGTTTCTGAAGCAGCAGTTCTGAGTGCATTGTGGTGATCCTGAGAGTGATGCACTGATCTGGTTCCCGCAACAGGGGTGATGCGTCCATTCTGCTCTTGATGTGTTGGTTCCTCTTTAGTAACCCCTAGGTCTTTTTCCAAGGGTCCAGAACTGGAATGACACCACTCACAGACTCACAGGACAGACTCACCAGCAGATGAGCCCAAGGGTTGGAACAGAAGAGCTATAATTCATTTCTCTCCCTGAGACAAGCCATCAAGCCATTACAGTCACTTTGGGCTCAAGTGATGCAGATCCAGTCCTTCTCACTCAGGAAGAAAGAGAGCAGTAGAGCAACACAGCAAGGCAGAAGATCAGCAAACAACAGGTCCAGCAGAGTGGCAGTCTTTGAGCAGTGCTTCCTGGCAGAGCGGCCATAGGTCCAGGGTTATATTGCAGTTGTGCTGTCATTGGTCCAGTACTTACACCCAGTTGTGCCTTTGAAGTGTGGGAGACTTGAAAGCAAGCCTTGGTGTGGACAGAGTGTAGTGTCCACCCCAACCTGGTTACTCGTAAATGAATACGCCACACACGGATCTTGATCTTACACATCTTTAATGGTGTCCATGTAACCGTGAACTCAACATTCCAAACCTGCATTCTCTTCACTACACTTGCACACCTATGTCACAGTTCTACAGAGTCCATTGGGAACCAAAAGAGTTCCATCATTGCTAACTCACACAATACTACATCTCCGCCTTTAACAGATATATATCAATGAGTTTTCATGGAGCTCTAATGACATGTCCTGATCGTGCCTTTAAAAACAGGGAAGAGCCAGGAGGATTATCCATGACCTGCACTCGTGATGTAGGAACAGCAGCAGTCAGGGAGTTCACGATAGTCTTCTCTGAACCAGTCTCTGCAGGGACATCAGGGATCGACGAGTGATGAGCCAAATGTCTGAAGTGTGAAGAATCTCATGCAATGGACTTTCCAGGATGTTGGGCGGTTAGCATGTGTTCTTTACTAGTCACAACTAGTTCAGCATCAAAATGAGCATCAGATTTGTATTTTCTCTGTTGAAGGAAAAGCACATGATCTCCTCTGGAGAAAGTAAAGTTCCTAGCACATCTGCGCTTATCTGCAATTGCTTCTATTTTCGGTTTATGGGAAAGTCGCTTTTAGAAGTTTCATCCTCATTAGGAGATCTTTCATGGGTCCACTGAGGTACCTCAGTCGTCATGGCTCTCTCCCAAACATTAATGTAGCAGGGCTTTCCCCTTTTGTGGAATGAGGGGTCAAATGGTAGCTCAAGGGTAGATTGTAAGACTGACTTGAAGTCGAGCTTCTCTATTGTAGTACACTGGACAGCTTTCTTGAGTGTACTCACAATGGGCTCAACTAGGCCATTTGTTTGTAGCCAAAGAGAGGTGCTTTTGTGATGCTTCACATTAAAATGACTTGGAAGGTCTCTGAATTCTCAACCGTTGAAAGGTGGGCCATTGTCAGTCTTTAAGATGGGAGGAACTTCCCATGTTGCAAAAATGCCATCTATTCTCTCAACGACTCTTTCCTGAGTGATAGATGACAGATCATCTACCAAATGGGAATGTACATTGTCAAATAACTCAACAGCATTTCTTTTCCCAAACATGTTTTGGAAACTCAGACGTTTAAGGTGTGTTGACTGAACTTCGAGGATAGGGAATCGCATAAGTGACAGGTCTTCAATTCTCTTTCAACTTGTTCATTGAGATAAGAAAATCAGACTCGATCTCGAATAGCTCATTTAGTGGCAACAATTCCACGATATCCATCATAGGCTACTTCAATTATCAGTTGGCGCAGACTCTCCGGAATAACAATTCCTGTACCTCGCAAGATAATAACTTCTTGAGTAATGGACAGTTCACCTTTGACATTTGTGAATTTCTGGTTTAACTTCGCAATTCCATCTTCTTCACTTTCAATTGACATTTATACTGAAGGACTTTTTGATGAAGATGTAGATGACGATCAACTTTGTTTCGATTTGCGTCAGCTGGTATTGCAGCTTGAACTAATACGTATGCTCTGAACGTCGTTTGTGGTACGCTTAGGTGTCCATTTTGTTTTCTCTCAGGAAACACTTAGGTCCTCATTACAACCCTGGTGGTCGGTGGAGAAGTAGCGGTAATACTGCAAACAGGGCGGCAGTAAAAAAATTGGAATTACAAGCATGGGGGTGACTGCCATGCAAAATCACCACTTCTCCACTCCTACCGCCAGGGTGGTAAAGACTGCTGGGCTGGAGACTACGGTCTCCAGCCCGGCGGCCTTCACTACACCGACGGTGGTATCACGACCCCACATACCGTCATGGATTTTGTGGGGTTCTCTACTGCCACAAAATCCATGGAGGTAGACATTTTCCATACACACAAAACACCCGCTGCATGCATACCCGCACTCACACACCCCCTCTACACACTTACACATGCACCCACACAACACACGACACACCACCACCCCCTCCCCTAACGGACAATCACTTTACCGGATCCGGTGATCCTCCGGGAGGGAACAGGATCCATGGGGGCTGCTCCGATGCCAGCTCCCCGTCACCAGAACACCGCCACACCGAATCATGGGTTGTGATTCGGTGGGCGGTGTTCTGATGATGTGACGGTGGAGGTGGAGCAGCCTCCACTTCATTGCCGACCGCCAGTATGGCTGCTGGTGGCTCTCCGTCCAAAAAAGGGCGGAGGGCTGCCAGCAGTCATGATACGCTGTGCGGAAAACCACCTGCACTGGCAGTCTTCAGCACGGCGGTACCTCAGCGGTCTTGGTAAAAGACCGCTGAGGTTAAAATGAGGCCCTTAGTGTTCCTTCACCTTGCAAAACATAAAAAAATGTTTTCCTTATTACAGCCTTTGTATATTTGTCCAATGGTGGAACATTTTCCTTCGTGTGGAAACAGATATCCACACATGAAATACAACTTTTTTTCTGTGAAGACATCATTTTGTGCCCTTCAGCCTTGCCCTTCAACTTACTTTTCATGTTCATGACTGACTCACTCTGGGCTCCTCCGTCCTTCATGTCAGCAGCTTGTTGATCGGCACTCTCCTCAGCTCTGAATCTGATAGACATCCATCAATACCTCTGAGACATATAGCCTATTCACCATTAAGTTCATTGAACTTGCTGTGTTTGATGAGTGTATCCAGCCTTTCAACAAACTCATCAGTTGTTTTATTGACTTTCTGCCATTACTGACTGAAAACGTACCTTTCTTAATCAACATTCGGGATTCGCTTAAATTTAAGATTCAAATGCTGCTTTGATTTGACAGTACATAACTCAATCAGTTTGTGGCATTTTCTTTATAACTTCTTTTACATCTGCTACGGCAAGATTTTTGAGGTACTTGGGGCCAGATGTATCAAAGCTTTTTGCATTCGCAAAAGGTGCGAATGCCCGTTTGCGAATGCAAAAAGCCATTTCAGAATGTATCAAATTCATTCTGAAAGCAATTTTAAGGAATCACTAAAATAGCGATTCCTTAAAATTGCAACCCTGTTTAGAGAGTCGCAAATTGCGACTCTCTAAATGAGAAATTGCAAATAAGGAATCCTTATTTGCGATTTCTAAAGCACATGTAAGAACCAATTCCTAAATGCGAATTGGGCATTTAGGAATCGCTATTTACCACCAGGTTGAACCTCGTGGTAACCATGTGCAAATTTTTAAAATGCATTCAAAATGCATTTTTAAAATGTACATGTAAAGCACACATGCCCTTTTGGCATGTGTGCACCTTACATGTCCTAAAAAACTTTTTGGGGTGCAGCAGAGGGTGCCTTAGGCCCCCAGCACCCTGGGCTTTTGTATTTCCAAAATTGCGATTTACAGTTAAGAAATCGCAATTTTGGAAATGCAAAAAATTCGCAAATATGGGCCTACAGTCCCATATGTACGAATGGGGCTGGTATCGCAGTTTGCGATTCGGTAATAGCATTTGCGATTTTTAAGAAATCGCTATTACCGATTCGCAAATGTGATACATTGCATTTTGAGAATCAGAAATAGCGATTTCTTAAAAATTGCTATTTCGGACTCGCAAAAGGCCTTCTTGAAACATCTGGCCCTTGATAATCTATTTGTTATCTGTTTTTTCCTGTACACTGGTGAAATTGTCAAATGCTTCTATCCAGGGAGTCCGTCTGTTACCAATATTTAGGTTTTTGTCAGTGTTGAATGGGGATGATGGTTTTCAGGAAAACAACGGCATTATAACCATTTGTGGAGCGTACTGACACAGAGAGTGGAGCTCTCTCTGGCAATGTTTGTTGACCACTACGATCTTGTTTATGCACACCATCTTGTACCTTGACAGCTTTGCTTTTTGGCGTCTCTTTGCACTTATTTATTCCTGGCTCATATCTGCCTCTGAGCGCTTTGTTTGCCATTAGCTGTTGCTGCTGATTGTGTGTTCTGCTGTTAATTATCACTGCTTTTAGCATTAATGCACTGTACAAATGACAGCTCTGTGATAAGTTGTGGTGTCATTCCTCTTATCTCTGTCATGTTAGCTCTTTTCTGACCAAAGACATCTAAATCTTTTGGTAGGGCCTTCACTTTCTTTGAAGTTCTTGGACTGGCTGGAGATGCACTTTGACTCCATGTATGCCAGCCGTTGATTTTCCACTTTGACTGAGGAACATGTGGCATGCACGTCCAATTTGCTGGACCACTGCAAACTCTCTGGGAGAGCACTGTTGATCTTCAGGTCATGTATCCCCTATCTCGTAGCCAGCTGTAGTGTCCTCCCCAGCCAGGCTACTTGTAAATGAATATGTCACACATGGAGCTTGATCTTGCATGTCTTTCTGAGTTTGTGTGTAACCGCGAACTCAAAATTCTAAACCTGCATTCTGTTCACTACACTTGCACACTTATGTCACAAGACTACAGAATCAATCAGTGTAGGGAAGTGTCTTTTTTGACATGCCCCCCCCCTCTTTTTGCCTGCTTTCTGTTTTAATTTCAACTGAACGTGCACTGGGTCCCTGCTAATCAGGTTTCCAGTGCCAGATCAGGTCTCCAGTGCCTCTGCAAACAACTGGGGATCCACTGTACTCTCTGAATGATGTACTTTATTTTAGTACACCATGTAGAGAGCCAGCTTCCTACAATCAGGAACCAGAAGATTTCTATCATTGCTAACTCCCACAACACTACAGCCTTCCTTTTCTGGCTCCAGACCCACTAATGGCGTACAGGGGTATACCACACTTTGTGTGTGTGCAGGGCACAGCCTATTCAGGTATAAGTATGAGGCTGTGTTCAGCTTCTCCCGAATACATTTTCAGGGAGATCCATCAATCACACTTTAAGAGTCCTTTCTGTGTGCCTGTCCAGAGGGAATACACAAAGCCCATTTGTCACCCCACCCAGACTGAACAGAGACAGCCATTAGGCACCAAATGGCGAAAGCATACATATGCCAACTTTCTAAAAGTTATTTAAAATCCAACTTCACCATAAGTTGTGATTTTAAATTGTGAGTCCAGTGATATCAAACATGAAAAGTCTATCTCTTTTCAACTGGGAATTAAACTTAAAAGATGTAATAGTGTAATCCCATTGTTATCCTATGAGAGAGATAGGCCTTGTAGCAGTGGAAAACAAAATTGGGAGGTTTTCACTACCAAAACATATAAAACTGAAAAGTACATGTCCTACCTTTTGAATACATGACACCCTGCCCTATGGGTTATAGAGGGCCAAGCTTAGGGATGACTTATATGTATAACAATTAAGGTTTAGGCCTGGAAAGAGGGTTTACTTGCCAGGTCAAGATGACAGTGTAAAACTGCAAACACAGTCTCTGCAGAGGCAGGCCTAAGACATGTTTAAGGGCTAACAAAGTGGGGGGCACAATCAGTACTCAGACCCACTAGTAGCATTTAATTTACAGGCCCTAGGCACATGTAGTACACTTTACTAGGGACTTATAAATTAAATAAATATGGGCATTAGAGATGAAGCAATATTACTATAGCTAGGGGAGAGAGTACAAACACCTTAGCAATGGTTAGTAGTAGTAAAGTGTTCAGTGTCCTAAAGCTATCAAAAACTAGGTCAGAAAAATGGATAGCAGCAGGCAAAAAGGTGGGAAAAGACCACCCTAAGGCTGTCAGGTCTAACATTGTGAATCCAAAGGACCTGTCTTTGGGGAATTGTGAGAGTATTGCACAGTGAAGCCTAACCAGCCTCACTACATAATACTCCACTTTCCTAAACGAATGTTCTACTATCCTATGTTCCACATGTGGTCCTACACAATGGTACCTCACCTGTGTGGGTAGGCTTAGTGCCTGGGACAAGAAACAGCTCAAAACTCTACCTAACAGTTTACATGTTTTTAATTAAAACTGACCCTTTCTTTGCAAAATGGGTAGCTGTGTGTTTTGGGCACTAGATCAGTTGTCACCTCGGGAAATGTTAGAAATGGGGTATTTGGTTGGCAGTCAGGTTACCCCCTGTCCAAGCAAGGACTCTCACTCTAGTCAGGGTAAAGGGGAATCACCCTCAGTTAATCCCTGCTCACCCCCTTGGTAGCTTGTCACAAGCAGGCAGGCTTAACTTCAGATTCTGGGTGTAAAGTATTTGTACCAACACACACAGTAACTCAGTGAAAACACTACAAAGGGACACAACACAGGTTAAAAAAAATAGAAAACATTTAACAAAACAAGACCAGAACGACAAAAATTCAACATACACAAGTCAAGTTATTAATTTTAAAAACAAAAGAGTCTTTAATCCTTTTGTAAACAATAAATCACTGTTAGCATTGAAAAGTACCTGGGTAGCGTCAAAGTAACATGCACAGGTGAGTGTGCGTCAAAAGAGGTTAGTGATGCGTTGATTTCTCACCCGCAAGTGAGACTGTGCGTCTTTTCTCCTTCTCCGGTCAGGTTGGCGTGCGTTGTATTTCCTCTCTGCAGGAGAGCGATGCGTTGATCCGGGCAAGCACTCAGGTCCGGGCAGGCGTTGTGTAATTTTTCCATGCTCAGCAAGGTTTGTGTCAAAATTCCTGCCGCAGGATAACAGCAAAACCGCGCAATGTGGGTTGCAACGTTATTAGCCTCTGTCAGAGGGTGTTGCGTGTCATGTCTCCAGCTACTTGCGTCGATCTTCCAGCAGCAATGCCGGTGCAGTGTCGATTTCTGCCGCAGATTCACTGGCGCATCGTTTTTCAGCTGCGTCTCGGGAAGGTGCTTCAACATTTTCCCCGCACAGTAGTCTATGCATGGATTTTCAGTCTTGGTCTGCCAGTTTCACCTGTCAAGGCCCCGGGATCTGCACAGGCCATCACTTGGCAGGGCAGGAGTCTCAACAGAGAGTTTAGGTGCTGGTAGGAGAAGTCTTTGATGGCCCTGAGACTTCAACAACAGAAGGCAAGCTCAGGACAAGCCCTTGGAGATTTCTTCACAAGCAGGAATGCACCACAAAGTCCAGTATTTTCCCCCTTTCACCAGGCAGAAGCAGCAACTGCAGGATAGCTTCACAAACCACAGTCACAGGCAGGACAGCACTTCTCCTCAGCTCTTCTCCAGGTAGAGGTTTCTCTTGATGTCCAGAAATGATCTAAAGTCTGGGGTTTTGGGTGCTCTTCTTGTACCCATTTTGGCATTTGAACTAGGCCTACTTCAAAAGAAAGTCACTCTTGTTTGTGAAATCCTGCCTTGTCCAGGCCAGGCCCCAGACACACACCAGGGGGTTGGAGACTACATTGTGTGAGGGCAGGCACAGCCCTTTCAGGTGTAAGTGACCACTCCTACCCTCCCTCCTAGCACAGATGGTTCATCAGGATATGCAGGATACACCCCAGCTCCCTTTGTGTCACTGTCTAGAGAGAAGTGCAAACAGCCCAACTGTCAAACTGGCCCAGACAGGGAATCCACAAACAGGCAGTGTCACAGAATGGTTTAAGCACTAAAATGGCCACTTTCTAAAAGTGGCATTTTCAAACACAATCTTAAAACCAACTTTACTAAAACATGTATTTTTAAATTGTGTGCTCAGAGACCCCAAACTCCACATGTCTATCTGCTCGCAAAGGGAATCTACGCATTAATCACTTTGAAAGGAAGCCCCAATGTTAACATATGAGAGCGATAGGACTTGCAACAGTGAAAAAATAATTTGGCAGTATTTCACTGTCAGGACATATGAAACACTTTAGTAAATGTCCTACCTTAAACATACACTGCACCATGCCCATGGGCTACCTAAGGCCTCCCTTAGGGCTGTCTTATATGTAAGAAAAGGGAAAGTTTAGGCCTGGCAAGTGGGTACACTTGCCAAGTCGAATTGGCAGTTAAAATCTGCACACACAGACAATGCAGTGGCAGGTCTGAGCCATGTTTACAGGGCTACTGATGTGGGTAGCACAACCAGTGCTGCAGGCCCACTAGTAGCATTTGATGTACAGGCCGTGGGCACCTATAGAGCACTGTACTAGAGACTTACCAGTAAATCAAACATGATAATCATCGAAAGCCAATTACCTACACATTTTATACAGGAGCACTTGCACTTTAGCACTGGATAGCAGTGGTAAAGTGCCCAGAGTAACAAAAACAGCAAAAACAGAGTCCAACACGCATCAACAACCTGGAAACAGTGGCAACAAGTTGGGGGACACCACGCCAAGGATGCCAAGTATACCAGGAAACCTAGAAAACTTGCACATTTATGAAAACTAGACACCAGAGGAAATCCAGGGTAGGGTGACTTGGATGGATCTCACTAAGTAAATTTACCCTGAAGCCCTTGCAAACATCAAACTTTGGTTAAAAAAATACACATTGTCCTTAGATTTCTGTGATGGAAAGTTGTTGAATCTGCAGGGAGCCACATATTTCCTACCCTCTGAATTGCCACTTGTCCCACGATAAGAATGGTTCCCTACTTATGTAGGTGGGCCTAGAGGCCACAACATAAAAATGCCCCAAAGAACTACATTAATAGATAAGCAATCAGGGAAGCTGCGGTAATAGGGGCTTGTTGTGGTGCCACCCATGCAAACCTACAAACCACAGATAATTCTGAAAACTAGACAACCAGGGGATTAAGGGTTTGATGCCTTGCATGGAACCCCTGAGGATTTCTTACCCTCAATGCCCTGTAAGCCTCAAACTATCCCTGAAATCACACATTTTCTTTACGTGTCTATGATGAAACCTTCCAGAACGATTGGGGTAATGATGTGTGGTAGACTTTTTGTTGATTCCTGCAGATTCAGTTCCCACCCCTATATTTATTTTGAAAATAGACCTTGGTCTCTACTGGGCTTTTTGACTTCCCCCACCCCAGGGAGGGAAGATTAGAGATAATTACTTCCATCAACACCTTGGGGGGGCAGAAAGACTGTCACCTTACATTTGGGGGGGTAGGGGCATGTTTATGCCCATAATGGGCTGCCCTCATCCCTTATAGTTTAAGAAATCCATCCTAGTGTACAGTGGATTTTCTGCCTCCCTGTGTGGGGGGCTTATCAGGGGTAAGTACTCTCATCTGCGACCCGGAAGGGGGGGCATAAAGACTGATCTGGTATGGGGAGCACAAGTCCTTGCTCAAGGTCCGCTCTCCCAAATCTCTGGTGAAGGTGGGTGGATCCCTGCTTGGGGATCGCTCTCCTATATGATCCCCAATCAGGGATCTACTGGGAAGGTATATCATTGGAAAGGGGAGACTGTTCGCTGTCAAACTATACCTCTCCCACCCAAATCAGTGTTCAGAGGCTGAGATATGGCCCCTGAGCACTGATGCACTGAAAGTAAAAGAAGCCCACTGGCTATAACTTTATTTTTTATTTTACCCAAATCAAAGAGGTCCCTTTGTAAATCGCCCCTAGTAGTGCCTGGGAGATCAGTGGCCCAATTAGTCATGCCAGTGCATGTCATAAATTTGGGACCATGCTATGCTATGGTATGGTATGTGGGGGGGGGGCAATGTTTGGTATGAAAGAAATCCCTTAATTTGTGCAATGGGAGATAGAGGAACAATGTGGAACAAAAGGAAATGCAGAGGCCAGGGTAAAAGGGAAGAAGGGTTCTTGGTTCATTAAGCATGAAATGCAACTGTGAATTTGTAATATATACAAGAAAATCACCAGAATCACAGAAGTTTGATGTCCCCACTGTTTCTATAATGCATAAAAATGCAGACAGAATGCTTTTATAACAGAATGTGTAGAGTAGTGGCTAATACCAGGGGGCTAGAGTAATTTGACAAGGAATGAAACCCTACCATGTAAAAATCATTTTTTATGTTTTTTCTCAGTTTCCTTTATTATTTTATTTATATTTTACCCAAATCACAGAGGTCCCTTTGTGAATCACCCCCTAAACGTGTTTGGGAGGTTTGACGCCCATTCAGTCATGGCAGTGCATGCCAGAAATTTGTGATGTGCCCTGGCATGTGGGAGGGGGCAAGGTTTAGTGTGAAAGAAATCTCTTAATTTATGGAATGAGTGGTAAAGTAAGATTGTGGAAGAAAAGATTGTGAAAGAAAAAAATATGGATGGGTCAGTACCAGGGTGCAAGAGAGCAAGAGGTCTTTGCTTATCAAGAATGAAAAACAACTGTGATTTTTTGGCATATAACTGAAAAATTGCCATGGAAATAGAGGAAGGACATCCACACTGTTTCTATGATGCAAACGCTTTTTTCAACAATGCTACCATAATAGAAAGGGTGAAATGGTGAAATGATGGTTACCACCTTGCCTTGTGAATATCTTTGACAATGGTTGAAACCACACCAGATCAAAACTGTTTTTTTTATTGTTTCTCAATTTCTGTTAATTCTACTCAAATGATAGAGGTTCCTTTGCAAATTAACCCCTAGAAGAGTCTGAGAGATCTGTGACCCATCTTGTCATGCCAGTGCATGCCAGAAATTTGTGACATGTTGTGGCATGTGGGAGGGGGCCAAGGTTTAGTATGAAAGAAATCCCTTAATTTGTGGAATGTGACGTAAAGTAAGATTGCAGAAGAAAAAAAAGAGATGGGCCAGGGTGCAAGAGAGTAAGGGGACTTTGTTTAGTAAGAATGAAAAGCATCTGTGATTTTGTGGCATGTAAAAAAATACTACTGTGGGAATGACTTCCACACTCTATCTATGATACAAAGTGATTTTGCAACACTACTGATATGGGGGAATGGATGGAGTAACAGTTAATAACTTGGGTTGTTAACCTTTTTAACAAGGGTACAACCCCCACCAGGTCGTAATTTGTTTTTATTATTTCTTACGTTCTCTACTATTTTACGCAAATGACAGAGGTCCCTTTGTAAATCAACCCCTAGAGTGGCTGGGAAATTTGTGGCCCATTTACTCATGCCAGTGCATGTCAGAAACTCGTGACATGCTGAGTCATGTGGGACAGGGCAAGGTTTAGGGTTAAATAAATCCCTTAGTTTGTGGAAGGAGAGGTAGAGTAAGATTGCGGAAGAAAAAGAAATAGATGAGTAAGTGCCAGGGTGCAAGAGATTAAGGAGTCTTTGTTTATTAAGAATGAAAATCAACTGTGATTTTGTGGAATGTAAAAGAAAGAGCCTTGTGGAAATAGGGGGTGGGCTTTCCAACTGCATCTATGATACAAAGTTATTTTGCAACAGTATTGCTATGGCAGAGTGGGTTGAGTACTAGTCAATTCCTTCAGTTATGAACCCATTTGACAAGGGTTCAAACCCCACCGGGCTATTGTTTCTGTATTTTTCTTTATTTTACCCAAATGACTGAGGTCCCTTTGTAAATCACCCCCTAGAAATGTCTGGGATATTTCTGCCCCATTTAGTTATGCCAGTGCATGCCTACAATTTGTGACATGCTGTGACATGTGGGAGTGGGGAAGGTTTAGTGTGAAGGAAATCACTTTATTTCTGGAATGAGAGGTAGAGTAAGATTATTGTGGAAGAGAAAGAAATGCATGGGCAAGTGCCAGGGTGTAAAAGAGAAAGGGGTCTTTGTTTATTAAGAATGAAAAACAGCAGTGATTTTGTGGCATGTAAAATAAATATTACCATGGAAATAGAGGAAGGACATCCACACCGCTTCTGTAATACAAAGGCATTTGCAATACTTTTTACATGGCAGAGTGGATGGTATAGTAGTTAATTCAATAAATTAGCAGTCATTTTTTTACAAGGGTTCAAACCCCACTGGGTCAGAATTGTTTATATATTGTTTCTCAATGTCTTTTTTATTTTACCTAGATGACAGAGTTCCCTCTGTAAATCACCCCGTAGGACTATCTGGGGGATTTGTGGCACATTTAGTCATGGCAGTGCATGTCAGAAATCCATTACATGCTGTGATATGTGGGAGGGCAAGGTTTGGTGTGAAAGAAATCCCTTAATTTGTGGAATGAGAGATAGAGTAAGATTGTGGAAGAAAAAGAAATGCATAGGGCCAGTGCAAAAATATATGAGAGGAAAAGTTAAGTGTTTATGACCATGAAAAGCAACTGTGTATTAGTGGCAAGTGGGAGAAAATTACCATAGAAATAGAAAAATGATGTCTACACCTCCTCTATAATAAGAAAAAGCATTTAGCCATCAAACACACTTCATAAAACAGTTTGGGGGTTATTCTAACTTTGGAGGAGGTGTTAATCCGTCCCAAAAGTGATGGAAAAGTGACGGATTTACCACCAGCCGTATTACGAGTCCCTTATATCCTATGGAACTCGTAATACGGCTGGTGGTATATCCGTCACTTTACCGTCACTTTTGGGACGGATTAACACTCCTCCAAAGTTAGAATAACCCCCTTAATGTACTGGTTTGTACGATGTGTGATAACCATTTACTGTAAACAAGGCTTCAAACCCCACCTGGACAAAATTGTTTTTTGTATTCTTTATTTAGTTTACCCAAGTAAAAGAGAGTCCTTTGGGAATCACCCACTAGCACTATCTGCAATTAACCATAAAAGAGCATGTCAGAAATCTATGACATGCTGTGACATATGTCACGAGTTGTGGCACATGCTACATGCCATAATGACATGTGTGTAGGAAAATACCATCTTGCCTGGCATGTTACCCCCATTTTCACTGTATGTATGTTTGTTTTTGCCCATGTGTCACTGGGATCCTGCTAGACAGGACCCCAGTGCTCATAAAGTATGCCCTGTATGTGTTCCCTGGGGGGTGGCTAATTATATCACTGAGGCTCTGTTAACCAGAACCCCAGTATTTATGCTTTCTCTGCTTTCTAAAATTGTCACTGCAGGTTAGTGCCTAATTTTACCAATTCTCATTGGCACACTGGAACACCCTTATAATTCCCTTGTATATGGTACCTAGGTACCCAGGGTACTGGGGTTCCAGGAGATCCCTATGGGCTGCAGCATTTCTTTTGCAACCCATAGGGAGCTCAGACAATTCTTACACAGTACGTCCACGTTATTTCACAGCCATTTTCACTGCACATAAGTAACTTATATGTCACCTATATGTCTAACCCTCACTTGGTGAAGGTTAGGTCCCAAGTTACTTAGGGGGTTATTCTAACTTTGGAGGAGGTGTTAATCCGTCCCAAAAGTGACGGAAAAGTGACGGATTTACCACCAGCCGTATTACGAGTCCATTATATCCTACGGAACTCGTAATACGGCTGGTGGTATATCCGTCACTTTACCGTCACTTTTGGGACGGATTAACACTCCTCCAAAGTTAGAATAACCCCCTTAGTGTGTGGGCACCCTGGCACTAGCCAAGGTGCCCCTACATTGTTCAGGGAAAATTCCCCGGACTTTGTGAGTGCGGGGACACCATTACACGTGTGCACTACATATAGGTCACTACCCATATGTAGTGGCACAATGGTAACTCCGAACATGGCCATGTAACATGTCTAGGATCATGGAATTGTCACCCCAATACCATTCTGGTATTGGGGGGACAAATCCATGCATCCCTGGGTCTCTAGCACAAAATCAGAGTACTGCCAAACTGCCTTTCCGGGGTCTCCACTGCAGCTGCTGCCAACCCCTCAAACAGGTTTCTGCCCCCCTGGGGCCTGGGCAGCCCAGTCCCAGGAAGGCAGAACAAAGAATTCCCTCTGAGAGATGGTGTTACACCCTCTCCCTTTGGAAATAGATGTGAAGTGCTGGGGAGGAGTAGCCTCCCCCAGCCTCTGGAAATGCTTTGATGGGCACAGATGGTGCCCATCTCTGCATAATCCAGTCTACACCGGTGCAGGGATCCCCCAGCCCTGCTCTGTCATGAAACTGGACAAAGGAAAGGGGAGTGACCACTCCCCTGACCAGTACCTCCCAGGGGAGGTAGCCAGAGCTCCTCCAGTGTGTCCCAGACCTCTGCCATCTTCGATTCAGAGGTGTTGGGGCACAATGGACAGCTCTGAGTGGCCAGTGCCAGCAGGTGATGTCAGAGACCCCTCCTGATAGGTGCTTACCTCTTTCAGTAGCCAAGCCTCCTTTCTCAGTAGCCAAACCTCCTTTTTCTGGCTACTTAGGATCTCTCCTCTGGGCTATTCCTCAGATAACGAATGCAAGAGCTCACCAGAGTTGCTCTGCACTTCCCTCTTCGACTTCTGCCAAGGATCGACTGCTGACTGCTCCAGGACTCCTGCAAAACTGCAACAAAGTAGCAAGATGACTACCAGCAACATAGTAGCGCCTCATCCTGCTGGCTTTCTCGACTGTTTCCTGGTGATGCATGCTCTGAGGGCTGTCTGCCTTCACCCTGCACTGGCAGCCAAGAAGAAATCTACCATGGGTCAAAGGAATCTTTCCCCTGCCAACGCAGGCACCAAACTACTGCATCACCGGTCCTCTGGGTCCCCTCTCATCCTGACCAGCGTGGTCCCTGGAACACAGGAGCTGGGTCCAAGTGACTCCCACAGTCCAGTGGCCCTTCTGTCCAAATTTGGTGGAGGTAAGTCCTTGCCTCCCCACGCCAGACAGGAATCCTGTGTACTGCATGATCTGCAGCTGCTCCGGCTTCTGTGCAGTTTTCCAAGGATTCCTTTGTGTAAAGCCTAGCCTGGGTCCCCAGCACTCTGTCCTGCATTGCCCAACTCGCTGAGTTGGACTCCAACGTCGTCCTCCTTTGTGACTCTGAGTTGACTGCTGTCCTCAGATCTTCTAAGTGCCTTTTCTGGTACTTCTGCAGGTGCTGCCTGCTTCTGCTGGGGCTCTCTGAATTGCTGAGCACCTCCTCTGTCTCCTCCTCCAAGGGGCGACATCCTGGTCTTTCCTGGTCACCAGCAGCACCCAAAATCCTCAATAGCAACTCTTGCAGCTAGCAAGGCTTGGTTGTGGTATTTCTGTGTGGAAACACTTTTGCGTCCTACAGCACACCGGGGGACATCTTCTTTCCCAAGGAGAAGTTCCTGGCACCTTCCGTTGTTACAGAATCTTTGGCTTATTCCACCCAGAGGTAGCCCTATTGCACCTTCATCCGGGGTTTAGTGGGCTCCTGCCCCCCCCCGGACACTTGCGTGACTCTTGGACTTGGTCCCCTTTCTTTACAGGTCCTCAGGTCCAGGAATCCATCTTCAGTGTTTTGCTGGTGGTTGTGGTTCTTGCAGAATCCCCTATCTCGACTATACTGTCTTTCTGGGGTAGTAGGGTAACTTTACTCCTACTTTTGAGGGTCTTGGGGTGGGGTATCTTGGACACCCTTACTGTTTTCTCACAGTCCCAGTGACCCTCTACAACCTCCCATAGGTCTGGGGTCCATTTGGGATTCGCATTCCACTTTTGGAGTATATGGTTTGTGTTGCCCCTAGACCTATGTCTACCTATTGCATCCTATTGTGATTCTACAGTGTTTGCACTACTTTTCTTACTGTTACTTACCTGTTTTGGGTTTGTATACATATAATTTGTGTATATTACTTACCTCCTAAGTGAGGGTATCCTCTGAGATACTTTTGGCATATTGTCACTAAAATAAAGTACATTCATTTTTAGTAACTCTGAGTATTGTGTTTTCTTATGATATTGTGCTATATGACATAAGTGGTATAGTAGGAGCTTTGCATGTCTCCTAGTTCAGCCTAAGCTGCTTTGCCATAGCTACCTCTATCAGCCTAAGCTGCTAGAAACACCTCTATTCTACTAATAATGGATAACTGGACTTGGCACAAGGTGTCATTACCACAAGGTATCCACTATAATCCAGGCCAGCCTCCTACAATGTGTCACATAGCAGACTTGGGCTCCAACCCCTTCTCATATTGTGAACAAGAAAATAACTGGTTTCTCGTTTAAAAAGTGAGGCTACTGCTGTGGCGAGTGCACATGCTACAGACAGCACATAGAGCAGGGGTCCAGCTCCCTCACATCATGTGGCAGCTCCCTATCCTGCCAATACCTTTGAAGCATTCACACTAGCACAGATGATTTGTTACCTCCATCCTCTTCACCTTATGAACTTAGAAGTTCTTTGTGGTACCCCTGTCATTATTTCCTTAAATACATCTGGAAACTGAACTAAGATCTGTGGCTGCAGCCACTTGCCTGTATGCGCTTATTTAAAGTACATCAGAGTTTGACTGCATGATTATATAAAAGGGAAATGGATGATCTATGAAAAGAAACCGGCACACTAAACCCTAACCTCAACTAATTAGAGGAGAAACTGACCTAACAGAGGCATATGCAGATTTGTACCTAAAATGGATTCATCTGTGCTAGTAATGCTTCCAGCTTTCCTGCCTAACTGTTGTCTGTGTGACTTGAACCCTGAGTGCTGAGGTAGTCTACAAGAAGGAAGTAAGTGAGAGAAAAAGGGAGGTGTTTGAAAGTTGGTTGGTGGTGGAGCAGGAGATGATCTTCCTAGCAAATGAATACAGACGTACATTAATTTGTGATAATGAGTGTATGGATGACATAGACTGAATGATGACAACTATGAAATGATATGGCTTCATCGCTTTACAGCTACAGTAGTCCATACAGGATCCAAGGAGATGAAGTGAGAGCCACTGTGAGAGCTAATGGAAGTCTTCTGGGAGCCATGATTTCTGGGGTGCATAAGCAGAAGCGGTGAAGACCGGACTGGCCATATCAGGCATCAATCATTTCCCCAGAGGTTGGAAGGGTTGCGGGGCGCTTTTGTTACCGGGGGCTGCAGAGTTCCTTGTATATCCAACAGTTTTCAGGCAACAATAAAAGTGCCAAAATAACTTAAATTAAAGTCCCTGCTGGAGAGAGATCAGAGTTTTGTCTAGTGCCACTTTTGACTTATCTATGGTAGCGAAAAGGATTAAAATGCCTGCTGCAAAGAACGTGTACTATGCAGATTACAGGACAGTATTTACGTGCAAAGCTCAGTGCGATTCTGCTTTGTTCATAGAAATCATTTTGTTTATGTGCAGTTAATAAGTGACAATCATAATTTAGCACAGTGAGCCATGAATTGCCAACAAAATGCTTCATGGAAATTGCATGGTACAGATTAAAAAGTTATGTTTTTCCCAGTCTTTTATTATCCTAAATTCTGCTACAAAGTTTTTTGTTAGTAGAAAACATTGTTATTAGTAAAGTTAACTCTAGCCACTGTGTTACATTCTGAATCCTACGTTTATGCTTCCCCAAACCAAGCACTCTTAAAAATGCCCACCACTATGAATGAAATGTGAATACACACATTGCAGTCCTCTCAGTCTTATGAAACATTTTCTATGCACTGATTTACACACGTATGATTAATTGTCTCTGTTTTTGCATGTGATGTAAAGTGCTCCAACACCCTGCACTGGTAAGAGAGGTGCTATAAAAGACATAAAATACATGTGAGAGAGGGCTATGGAGAGATGAGAGGCACTGTTAGAGGGTGATGGCGAGGGAATCATTGAAGAGCCCCAATAAAGATTGCTGTAACCTGGTGCACTGTAAGGTCATCAATCGCTATGCTCTAAAAACGAATACAATTGAAAATATAAGGAAAAATTAGTTGTAGAATGCACAGTTTTTGCCATTTTACCCCCTATTTTTACTTGGGGGAGGTAAAACCCCCTTGTAATGGTCATGCTTGCTCACTATGCACCCTATGAGGGCTTGTCTGACAAAATTAGCCAGGGCTACTTTGGGTTTCCACTTTGGCCTTGTAAGGGGGTGATGTGACATGCTTGTGACCGGTTTCTGTTAAATCCTAGCTTGGCCCTGCATTTGGAAGTATAATGAATCCAGTCTCTGTGGCACAACTGGCTGCCCATGCTTGCTGAAGCATTTCCTCTCTGCCCCGTGCTTGTGTGCAGGGGACAGAGATGAAAGCTTCAGTTTTTGACAGTGGGACCTGCTTTACAGATCCTGCTGTCAAAAACGGAAGCAAACAGCTATGCCCCTGGAGTGGGTAACCTAGGACATAGAAGGTGCAGGCCCTGGTGGGTAGCAGTCCCCGGGGCCATCAGAGGCTACTCAAGGGGTGCCATACGGCTCCCCCAACATAGGCATAGCACTGGCGTGGGATCCCCAGGACTTGGGGGTCCGATAGGGCCCCCCTTTCTTTTTTTAAAGATTTGCCCCACGGGGGTCCCAAAGTGTGGGGGGCCAGCCCCTGCTCCAAATACAGTGTTTCCCCAGGGGGAGGGGGTTCCTCTGGGCAGTGGATAGGCTGTGTGGCCCCCTGCAAATAAGATGCATTGTGCCCTGGTGTGTGGTGGTCCCTGGGGTATCGGGGGGTCCACAGGCCCCCTGCTTATTATTTCCTAAATGCTCTGGAGATGTGGTGGACCCCAGGGCAGCAGAAGGGGTGCCCTCCTGCATATTAACACCACCCGGGGGATGTGACACCCCTGGGGCAGTGGGAGGGGGCCAGGAGTCCCCCTTACTTTTTTTAACAGAGAAGCCTCCAAGACTTGGCCCAGCCGTGGGCATGATAATCCACAATTTCTTTCATTTTTTTTTAAATTTATGGCAGATCCACAGATCCACCCCACAACACTTGTAAAATGTAAAAAAAAAATACATTTTAGCCCTTTGGGACCCCACTACCAGAGCTAAGGGGTCAAGGTGTCCGTAACCTGGCCCCTTTTCTTTATTTTTTAATTGCTGGTTGGACTTAGCTTCAGCCGAGTCCCAAGATAGCTGACAACACTTCAACAGCTTCTGTTGTTGAAGTGTTATCAGCCAATCAGATTTCTGCATGAGATCTGGAGAGGTCACAAATCCTTCGCATGCCTAGATATACAGATTTGTTTTCCCCTTAATTCCTCAAAAACTACTGAACAGAATTACACCAAAACAAAAAAAGGTCACTTTCTGGACAAGGATCTTCCATCCTGCCAAATTTGGTGTAATTCCGTCCAGAAGTTTTTGCACCATTGCTGTTCACAATTACTATGGAATAATAAATGGGGAAAACATATTTTAGCCCCCCCCCCCTTTTTCTCAGCCCCCCCATTGACAGGATCACCCCAAAATGTTCCAGCCAGCATCTGACGAGACTAGCAATTGTTTTTTGGAAAGTTTTGTGAAGATTCGTCCAGCGAAGATGTAGGTAAGTAAAAAAAGCTTTTCTATATTGAAACTAGGTCCTAACCATAACTATCTAGTGGTGAGATATATCTTTTTTTTTACAATGTGCTGACAGCTGATTTTCAGGAGTCAACATGCATGCAGGTCAATATTAAAGACCTTAATATTTGACACTAAATCAACCCTGAATTTTTTGTAGAATAGGTGGGTTGAAAGTCAGCTACTTGTATTGTGTTTTAGCATGGTTGTTCAGGAATATATGATAATCCAAGATAAGGCGCTACCTTAATGCCTAATGTTCTTGTTGTATGACTCCTTTTCTTTGTACTTCTATGATAAACAAAATCAAAAGTGATAATGAAAGGGATTAGAAGTGCAGCCCTGTAATTATACCAATATGGAACCCACAATGTTTGACCGTACTCCTCTACATTTTGTTGCAGGCTCTTTTTTTAACACACATTTTATTAGGTTTTAGTGAGCTTGAAAAATAATATTAAATGATTTTTTTTTAAAGTTAGTATATGGCATACTCAGTAAAGTAAGATCAACATCCGCAAAGTGCACAGTAGTCAGTATGTTTCAGCAAATACGAAATAACATTTTGCATAGTGTTGGTACGTGACATAATACATCAAATTCCGTATTGAAACCTGGAATTTTCCCTTCCCCTTGAACTTAAAAAAACTTGTCACCAAAAAGAAACATAGTTTATTGAGTACAGTACTATTCTGAAACAGAAGCAGAGGTCTAAGGACTACAGTGTGATACATATGCAAATATAAACAACGTTAGGGCCCCAGGACCACAGTCGGGGCTTCAGCACTACCTGGCGAGAGCGAAGGACGGCGTTCAACTCCCAGTGTCAGAGTTGGAGACACAAGTCTTAAAGGCTTATCTAATGCCATGGATATAGGGCACCTGGGGAGGCCCCTGTTTTCCTCTCTACACAGTGCCATCCTTTCAGCTAGAATCCAGTGGTCCCCCTCCTACCGCTGGTTGCTGGTTATTTTTAATTACAATCTGCATGCCCACTGATCCACCTTTATACACGTGCCCTCCCACAATTCTGAGAGATCCAGAAGAAATTAATGAAATCCCTTTACTAGACTTGAGCGATCATTACAGCATTGGCGGTAAAAGCCGCTTACTGCTGTGCAGAAGACCGCCAACACACTGCCGCGGAAATCCGCCACAGCACGGAAGCTGCCAATATTCAGACACCCACACAAGTCCGCCACACCAAAGGTCAGTGATAAACTGGCGAAAACAAAACCTCCACTGTCACGCCAACAGAAATATGCCCACACCATCACGACCCACGAATGCACGCAGCGGTCTTTCAACTGCGGTACACACCGCCACGCTCAAAAATACACACACCTGATACACATACACACACCACTCCCACACACCCAATACAATATAAAACACACACCCACATCACCCACAAACCCCTATGACCACAATTACTGAGAGAAGGCCAGAAAGAGACACCACCATTAACAATACTAGCATCCACAGGCACAAAACACCATCATCCACATAACTTCTACGCACCTCACACTACACACCACTACATATCAGCACACTTATCACCCCACACACAACCCCACACATCACCCACACCACCCCATGGCACGGCAAAGACACCCCAGGTTCTCGGAGGAGGAGCTCAGGGTCATGGTGGAAGAAATCGTCTGGGTAGAGCCACAGCTATTCGGATCACAGGTGCAGCACACCTCCATTGCAAGGAAGATGGAGCTATGGCGAAGAATAGTGGACAGGGTCAACGCAGTGGGACAGCACCCAAGAAATCGGGAGGACATCAGGAAGAGGTGGAACGACCTACAGGGGAAGGTGTGTTCCGTGGTCTCAAGACACCACCTTGCGGTTCAGCGGACTGACGGCGGACCCCCCACAACTAACAACATGGGATGAGCAGGTCTTGGCGATTCTGCATCTTGAGGGCCTCGCAGGAGTAGGTGGAGGAATGGACTCTGGTAAGTCAAATCTTAACTATTACATCCCCCACCCTACCTGCATGCCAGCACATACCCCCACCCTCACCCTCACCCCATCACTCTAACTCCTCACAAATGTCCCAACATCACAAACCACACATCCGAACACCAAGCCCTGCATGCAACAACAAAGCATGGACACCCATCACTAAAGCATGGCCACTGCACATACCCATACACCCCCCTAAACCATCATCACACAAGGTCCCACACAGGAATGCAAGCATTGGGGTACACGGTCACCCACCCATTGCACACCATGGCACACACAGATGTCATAAACATCCTTTTATACCCCTGCAGGAGCCCTACCCAACGTCTCCGGACAGGAGGGTCCACACATGTCCACATCACCACCAGAAGAGGCCCACAGTGATGACAGCACCTCTGTCCAACTGGATGTAGATGACCAGCCCGGCACATCGGGGACCTCGGGACAGTCGATTCCCCTGACACTGGCATAGGCCACCACAGAGCTTCCCCCCTCTGGAAACACCAGCACAGCACCCACCCAGCGGGCCCATACCTCCGTCCCCAGGACATGTCAATCAGCAGTGTGTTCACCACTACAGGGAACCCAGGCTAACCCACCACCCCAACAACAACAGGGACCTGGGGGCAGTGGTAGTGGGCACACGGTCCAGGGGACGGAGGCCCAGGAACACAGGGGAACTGGGAGGGCTGCTGTGCGAGAGGGGGAGGACAGGCCAAGGGAACCCACTCTCCACGAGGCCCTCTCCAACATCATGGGAGCCTACCACCACTCCCAGGAGACGATGGCAACGGCACTGGCCAAGTTTCAGGAGACTCAGCGCCTGCAAGAGGAACAGTATTTGGGCTTCAGGGAGGAACTCAGAGCCATCAATTCCACCATGGGCACCATCGTAGGGGTGCTGAAGGAAGTCCTCAACACCAGGAGGGACACTGTGGCACAACAAGGGGCCCCTGACACTAGCCTGGATGATGAACTGCCCACCACCTACACCGGTGCTAGTGGACAGGAGGCACCGCCACAGGACCACCACACCAGCACCCCACCCCCTGCAGAGGGAGAACCACCTTGCAAATGGTCCCTGAGATCCAGGACAAAGACAGAGAACGATGCCAAGACCCCCGTCAAGAAATGAGACCACCCTGAATGTCATCCTTCTGTCCCACTTTGTCACCCTGTCCATCCTTAAACTGCCCCAGCTCCACTTCCAATGCCCATTTGGGCAATGCACCTGTGAGACTAATAGACTGGACTCTGCATTGGACATTTCTCCGCCATCACCCCTCACCATTTTGCTACCCCCTCCAATATTGAGCTAAAATAAACACCCTTAAAGCACAAAACAATCTGGAGTCAGTCTGTGATTTCGGAATACTGTATTCGCAATTACAGTGTCAAAAAGCTCTTTCATTTGTAATGTCAACATACCTATGTCACACAGCTCTAGTCCATGAGGAATCAAAGCAGATGTCACACATCAGGACCCACATCTGTAAAATCGTAAGGGAAAGTGACAACTCAGTGACCATACACTGGGTGAAAACGACAGACAGTAGAGAGGTAGTAGTGTTTAAGTAAATGTAGTAGGCAGGTTTGTATTCTTACCTGTGTTTCACTGGAAATATTGCTGGATCACTGAGTCACTGTTGTCCATGTCTTCTTCTGCTTCCTCGTCTTCACTGTCCAGAGGCTCCACAGCTGCAACAACACTGCCATCTGGACCCTCCTCCTGCAGGAAAGGCACCTATCGTCGCAAAGCCAAGTTGTGAAGCATACACCAGGGCACGATGATCTGGCACACCTTCTTTGGTGAGTAGAATAGGGATCCACCTGTCATATGGGGGCACCTGAACCTGGCCTTCAGGAGGCCGAAGGTCCGTTCGATCACCCTCCTAGTTCGCCCATGGGCCTCATTGTAGCATTCCTCTGTCCTGGTCCTGGGATTCCTCACTGGGGTCAGTAGCCATGACAGGTTGGGGTAACCAGAGTCACCTGCAAATGGCGAGGGACAACTGTTAGACACACACTAACCTGTACGGATATCCCTAGACCCAGACAACCAATCCCACTGTCTTTCTTCCAGGTGCTCACCTAATAGCCACACATGGTGCCTCTGGAGTTGACCCATCACATAAGGGATGCTGCTATTCTGCAGGATGTAGGCGTAATGCACTGAGCCAGGGAACTTGGCATTCACATGGGAGATGTACTGGTCTGCCAAACATACCATCTGTACATTGATTGAATGATAACTTCCGCTTTCTGTACACCTGTTCACTCCTGTGGGGGGGGGACCAAAGCCACATGGGTCCCATCAATGGCACCTTTGATGTTGGGGATATGTCCCAGGGCATAGAAATCACCTTTCACTGTAGGCAAATCCTCCACCTGAGGGAAAACGATGTAGCTCCGCATGTGTTTCAGCAGGGCAGACAACACTCTGGACAACACGTTGGAAAACATAGGCTGGGACATCCCTGATGCTATGGCCACTGTTGTTTGAAATGACCCACTTGCAAGGAAATGGAGCACTGACAGCACCTGCACTTGAGGGGGGATTCCTGTGGGATGGCGGATAGCTGACATCAGGTCTGGCTCCAGCTGGGTACACAGTTCCTGGATTGTGGCAGGGTAAAGCCTGTAGGTGATGATCACATGTCTTTCCTCCAATGTCGACAGGTCCACCAACGGTCGGTACACCGGAGTATGCCGCCATCTCCTCACATGTCCCAGCGGACAGTGCCTATGAAGGACAGCAGTGAGCACAGAGTCAAACAACTCAGAGGTACGTACCCGCAGCTTACACAGAACACCAATCATAATCCAAAAAGTGGCCTGTATGTGTGTTGAGTCTAGGCCTAGGTATGTGGGACGCAGTTAAAAATGAAGCCCTGTGGGCTCCTGAAATGGCAGCTGTCTGACCTGTAAAGTGGGACAATTGGATGTGAGGTAACTGCGCTGGCGTCGTACACCGTCGCGGTAGGTGGTCGAAGACCGCTGCACAATGCTGCATTGGTTAACATTGGACCCTATGGGTCCCAGGAGCCAATGATGATGTATGCCGACGGTGACGGTACGCACCGCCGCGGACGGGACCGCCATTTTCTATCTGTTCAATCACTCGATACCTGATCTTCAACAGGAGAGGACCTACACTGCAAGTGCTGCTGTGACCTCGGTCTGGAAGAGACAATGGCTCGAGTGTCTGGGGAAAGGGCCCCTGCCTTCACATCGGAGGAGTTGGAGAAACTCGTGGATGGGGTCCTCCCCCAGTACACGCTACTCTACGGTCGTCCAGACAAACAGGTAAGTACACTGGGAGCATGCTGTATGGGCTATGCCTGTGTGGAGTGGGGTGGATGAAAGATGGGGAGGAGATTGAGGCGTGCATGAAACGAAGGTGAGTGCATGTGCCACATGGCAAGGGTAGGGATGGGGGCCAATGACTGTGACGGTTCAGTTGGTAATAACTTGTCTTTTCCCCCTGTACAATTCATGTAGGTCAGCGCCCACCAGAAAAAGGATATTTGGCGTGCCATCGCCAAGGAAGTCTGGACCCTGGGGGTCCACCACAGACGGAGCACCCACTGCCGTAAGAGATGGGAGGACATTCGCCGCTGGAGCAAGAAGACGGCGGAGGCCCAGCTAGGGATGGCCTCCCAATGTGGGAGGGGTGCCCTTCGCACCATGACCCCCCTGATGTTCAGTATCCTGGCAGTGGCGTACCCAGAGTTGGATGGGCGCTTGAGGGAATCACAACAGCCACAGAGTACACTCTCATTCTGCTGATTTTGCAAGCAGTGGAGGTGTCTGGGTGGGGGAGGTGGGCTGTGGGTTTCCCTAGGCCAGGGCGAGTGTGCTAGTTAGGTCCCCTTGTTCTAGCAGACCCTGTGGCACCCCACCCCACCTGTGTAAAGTGGCAAGTTCACCTAGTCAGGCTCCTGTGTCATCCATGTGTGCAGATGTCGGCCATAGCCTTGTAGGCCATGTCCCAGGGATTGAACAGAGGAGCCCAAGTGTGCGGCGTACTGCAGGGGGCTTCTGTGTCTGTCGTGTCCGCCAACGGTAGCGGTAATGCATGCACTCAACATCTTTCTTCTGTCGTCACCCCCCTTTTTGTGGTCTCCCTGTTCTTGTGTGCATTAGCATCATCAGGCGGAGGAGCAGTGGCATTGGAGCAGGAGGGAGCTGCATCCCACATGGGCCTGGAGTGCGAAACTACGATTCGGAGTTCACCAGTGGGACAGAGGGCGAGTGGAGCTCCACGGCGGGGACAGGAGCTGACACCAGCGACACATATTCGTCCTCTGATGGGAGCTCCCTTGTGGTGGCGGCAACATCTGTGCCCCCCCGCATCTACAGGTACAGCCGCCACCCCCCCTACCAGCACCGCCCTCCCAGCAGCCCCTCAGCCTTTGCCCCGTGCCCGCTCACCCAGGAGGGTGGGCATCACCTTCGCCCCAGGCACCTCAGGCCCGCCCCAGTCACCCCTGCTGCCCTCAGTGAGGAGGCCATTGACCTCCTCAGGTCCCTCACTGTTGGGCAGTCTACCATTTTGAAAGCCATCCAGGGTGTAGAAAGGCAGTTGGAACAAACAAATGCATTCCTGGAGGGCATTCATTCTGGTCAGGCGGCCCTTCAGCGAGCTTTTCAGACTCTGGCCTCAGCACTGATGGCAGCCATTGTCCCCATCTCTAGCCTCCCCCCTCCAATTTCCTCCACCCAGACCCAATCCCCTGTACCCCAGCCTATCCCAAGCACACTTACAGACCAGCATGCACACACCTCAACACACAAGGGAAGCTCAGGCAGACATAAGCACCACACATCCCACAAGAACTCACGCAAGCATCAGACACATGCAGACACACCAACATCCACTGCCTCCACAGTGTCCCCCTCCACCTTGTCTCCCTCCTCCCTCCCAGTCTCGTCTCCACTCACACCTGCATGCACTACATCTACAGCCACTACTTCTATCACCAGCACGCACACCACCACACCCTGCTCACGTGCAGTCACCACCCCACCACCATTCACACGTCCCCTGTGTCCTCTCCCAGTGTGTCTGTGACGCCACCTCCCAAGATACACAAACGCAGGCACACACCCATCCAACAGCCATCCACCTCACGACAGCCTCCAGCGCATGCACCTTCACCCAAAGTCAGCAAACGAACACCTCCTACAACCACAACCTCTTTCTCCACTCCCAAACCCCCTCCAGCTACCCGTCCCAGTTTATCCCAAAAACTTTTCCTGTCCAACCTTGACCTCTTTCCTACACCTCCCCCACCCTGTCCGTCGCCTAGGTCCCGAACTAGCAACTCTGCCACACCATCTCCGGGACCAGTGGTGCCTGTAGTCACCGGAATATGGAGTGCACCGGCCACCAGGGCAGCCAGTGTGGCACGGAGCCACAGCACAGACAGTCCCCCACCTGTGAAGCATCAAAAGTTGGCCAGTGCCCGGCGGGAGAGGGGGAAGACTCCAGCCACCAAAGCTGCTCCCAGGGGTCCCGGTGGGAGTGTGGAGTCAGCTGCAACACCTTCCAAGGTGGGGAAGGGCCACAAGAAACCAGGAAAGTCTGGGAGGAGCAGCACGGCGGAGGAGTCCACCATCATCCCCATAGCCCAAGAAGACACAGCCGTCATCCCTTCTGCCCAGGAGGCCACAGCCATTATCCTCGCTGCCCAGGAGGCCACTGCCATCATCCCCACTGGGCCAGAGAGGACCACCAGAACAAGCCCCGCTGGGCTAGAGAGGACCGCCAGCACAAGCCCCGCTGGGACAGAGAGGAGTGCCAGCACAAGCCCCGCTGGGACAGAGAGGACCGCCAGCACAAGCCCCGCTGGGACAGAGAGGACCACCAGCAGCTGAGTCACTGCAAAGGAGCCCGCTGCTCCATGCACTGCTGAACAGGGCACCGCCGCTCCAAGCACCGCTGAACAGGGCACTGCCGCTCCAAGCACCGCTGAACAGGACACCACCGCCTCAAGCACAGCTGAACAGGGCACCAAAGCTCCAAGCACCGCTGAACAGGGCACCGCCGCCTCAAGCACCGCTGAACAGGGCACCGCCGCTCCAAGCACCGCTGAACAAGGCACCGCCTCCTCAAGCACAGCTGAACAGGGCACCGCCGCTCCAAGCACCACTGAACAGGGCACTGCCGCCTCAAGCACCACTGAACAGGGCACCACCGCCTCAAGCACCGCTGACCCATGAGCGCCAAGGGCACTGACGCTACTGAGTCCGTCACGGACAGGATGAAGCACTCTGGGCACAAAGCCCCCTCCAGAACCAGTGGAGAGATACATCCACTACCTCTGTCCTTAGCAGGATGAAGCACTCTTGGCACAAAGCCCCCTCCATGACCAGTGGAGAGATACATCCACTACCTCTGTCCTTAGCAGGATGAAGTACTCTGGGCACAATGCCTCCTCCAGAACCAGTGGAGACTGTTATCCACTTGTGAGACTGTGGCTTTGCACTCCCCAGGATTGAACAGTGGGCAACCCACCCACTGTAGAGACTTGAGAGACTGTGGCTTTGCACTCCCCAGGATGGAACAGTGGGCAACCCACCCACTGTAGAGACTTGAGAGACTGTGGTTTTGCACTCCCCAGGATTGAACAGTGGGCAACCCACCCACTTTAGAGACTTGAGAGACTGTGGCTTTGCACTCCCCAGTATTGAACAGTGGGAAATCCACCCACTGTAGAGGCTTGAGAGACTGTGGCTTTGCACTCCCCAGGATTGAACAGTGGGCATGTGGCCCTCTCGTGGATTTGGCGTTGTGCACTCAACTGGCTGAGGTGCCCCCCCTTTCCCTCCCCCTGAGGTGCCTGTTTTCTTGCTCTCTGATGCCCTTGCAGTGTTCTCTCCGTCATGATCGGGGATCTTGTGTGGGCCTCGCCCATACCGTGTGTGCCCAGTGTTCCACAGACTTATTTGGAGCACTACCTGGACTACTATGCTTGGTGTATATTTTGTTTCTGGTGTATATATATATATATTTTTGCCTGATTGATTTTAATATATTACAATGGTTACACTCATTTCCTTTTGTCTTTGCATTCTTCCAGGGTGCTTGGGGGGTGTAACTATCATGTATTAATATGTACTAGTGTGTGTGTTGTAGTGGGTGAGGGTGGGGGTGGGAGTGTTGCGTGTTGCGTGTTGCGTGTGTGTGTCCCTGTTTTTTCCCTCCCCCCTTCCCTGTGTCGTAGGTGCAGTACTCACTGTGGTCTTTGCTGCCGGCGTTCGTGCTCCTGGTAGAGGAGCAGGAAGACTATCGCAGGGAGAATTTGGAGTTCTGGCTCCATGGTGTCCTAGTTCCTCGTGGGGTGTGTAGAGGTGAGCGTTTTCCCTTCGGAATCCTGTTTCGCCGTATTTTTATCTGAAGTGAATCCGCCCCGGAAAAGGTGGCGGATTGGCCTGTTGTGATACTGTGGGCGGTACTTTGTCCTCCGCCTGTCTGTTGGCGGTGACCGCTGCGCTGTTTGTTTGTACCGCCGTGGCGGTCGGAGTGTTAAAGTGGCTGTCTTTGTTGGCGGTTTCCACTACGGTAGTAATTGCACATTTTTTACCGCCAGCCTGTTGGCGGTCTTACCGCCGCTTTAACACCGACCGCCAGGGTTGTAATGACCACCTTGATTAAGAGCTCTGTGTAATTTTGGAGTATTTAAAAAAGGTAATTTTAAAATGGCCCTAACTGGACCCACTAGCCAGGACATTTTGTGCCCTTTATCTTTCCTTCCTTTTTCTTCCAAGCTAGAAAGTGATAGCTGGATAGATCACAGACCACATTGAAACAGAAACGGGTTTTGTATGTCCTAGGCACTGAATTAGAAGTAACTTCAGAATTTAGGGGATTATATACAAGCGTCGGTGCATCACTTTTTTTTGTTGGAAAATGTGACACGCCTGCAGTGCAGGGGCTTTTAAATAAGCCCCTAGTTCTTCTAGGTTTGCCTGCAGCAGTCCGCACTGTTGAACATCTTTTCCTTATGCATTTTCTGAACCAATTTTCAATTGATGACAAATTGTTAAAAATGATCGTTTTCTGCATGGAGTGGATTCTAATATATTCTAATAGATGTATATATATATATATTTTTGCCTGATTGATTTTAATATATTACAATGGTTACACTCATTTCCTTTTGTCTTTGCATTCTTCCAGGGTGCTTGGGGGGTGTAACTATCATGTATTAATATGTACTAGTGTGTGTGTTGTAGTGGGTGAGGGTGGGGGTGGGAGTGTTGCGTGTTGCGTGTTGCGTGTGTGTGTCCCTGTTTTTTCCCTCCCCCCTTCCCTGTGTCGTAGGTGCAGTACTCACTGTGGTCTTTGCTGCCGGCGTTCGTGCTCCTGGTAGAGGAGCAGGAAGACTATCGCAGGGAGAATTTGGAGTTCTGGCTCCATGGTGTCCTAGTTCCTCGTGGGGTGTGTAGAGGTGAGCGTTTTCCCTTCGGAATCCTGTTTCGCCGTATTTTTATCTGAAGTGAATCCGCCCCGGAAAAGGTGGCGGATTGGCCTGTTGTGATACTGTGGGCGGTACTTTGTCCTCCGCCTGTCTGTTGGCGGTGACCGCCGCGCTGTTTGTTTGTACCGCCGTGGCGGTCGGAGTGTTAAAGTGGCTGTCTTTGTTGGCGGTTTCCGCTACGGTAGTAATTGCACATTTTTTACCGCCAGCCTGTTGGCGGTCTTACCGCCGCTTTAACACCGACCGCCAGGGTTGTAATGACCACCTTGATTAAGAGCTCTGTGTAATTTTGGAGTATTTAAAAAAGGTAATTTTAAAATGGCCCTAACTGGACCCACTAGCCAGGACATTTTGTGCCCTTTATCTTTCCTTCCTTTTTCTTCCAAGCTAGAAAGTGATAGCTGGATAGATCACAGACCACATTGAAACAGAAACGGGTTTTGTATGTCCTAGGCACTGAATTAGAAGTAACTTCAGAATTTAGGGGATTATATACAAGCGTCGGTGCATCACTTTTTTTTGTTGGAAAATGTGACACGCCTGCAGTGCAGGGGCTTTTAAATAAGCCCCTAGTTCTTCTAGGTTTGCCTGCAGCAGTCCGCACTGTTGAACATCTTTTCCTTATGCATTTTCTGAACCAATTTTCAATTGATGACAAATTGTTAAAAATGATCGTTTTCTGCATGGAGTGGATTCTAATATATTCTAATAGATGTATATATATATATATTTTTGCCTGATTGATTTTAATATATTACAATGGTTACACTCATTTCCTTTTGTCTTTGCATTCTTCCAGGGTGCTTGGGGGGTGTAACTATCATGTATTAATATGTACTAGTGTGTGTGTTGTAGTGGGTGAGGGTGGGGGTGGGAGTGTTGCGTGTTGCGTGTTGCGTGTGTGTGTCCCTGTTTTTTCCCTCCCCCCTTCCCTGTGTCGTAGGTGCAGTACTCACTGTGGTCTTTGCTGCCGGCGTTCGTGCTCCTGGTAGAGGAGCAGGAAGACTATCGCAGGGAGAATTTGGAGTTCTGGCTCCATGGTGTCCTAGTTCCTCGTGGGGTGTGTAGAGGTGAGCGTTTTCCCTTCGGAATCCTGTTTCGCCGTATTTTTATCTGAAGTGAATCCGCCCCGGAAAAGGTGGCGGATTGGCCTGTTGTGATACTGTGGGCGGTACTTTGTCCTCCGCCTGTCTGTTGGCGGTGACCGCCGCGCTGTTTGTTTGTACCGCCGTGGCGGTCGGAGTGTTAAAGTGGCTGTCTTTGTTGGCGGTTTCCGCTACGGTAGTAATTGCACATTTTTTACCGCCAGCCTGTTGGCGGTCTTACCGCCGCTTTAACACCGACCGCCAGGGTTGTAATGACCACCTTGATTAAGAGCTCTGTGTAATTTTGGAGTATTTAAAAAAGGTAATTTTAAAATGGCCCTAACTGGACCCACTAGCCAGGACATTTTGTGCCCTTTATCTTTCCTTCCTTTTTCTTCCAAGCTAGAAAGTGATAGCTGGATAGATCACAGACCACATTGAAACAGAAACGGGTTTTGTATGTCCTAGGCACTGAATTAGAAGTAACTTCAGAATTTAGGGGATTATATACAAGCGTCGGTGCATCACTTTTTTTTGTTGGAAAATGTGACACGCCTGCAGTGCAGGGGCTTTTAAATAAGCCCCTAGTTCTTCTAGGTTTGCCTGCAGCAGTCCGCACTGTTGAACATCTTTTCCTTATGCATTTTCTGAACCAATTTTCAATTGATGACAAATTGTTAAAAATGATCGTTTTCTGCATGGAGTGGATTCTAATATATTCTAATAGATGTATATATATATATATATATATATATATATATATATATATATAGACAACACGTATTAGACATTAGGGAAGTTTGTCTTCTTTGACGAATCTTTGCTTAGCCTTGAGCTTGATCCGGTAGTGTATGAAATCAAATTGCCTCCCTCTGAATCCTTCTAATTTGGAGCATTAGTAACAAAGCACGTCCCTGTGCTTCTCTTTAGCCAGATTGTATATACTGCCTTTCTGACTGTGATTTATGATGTCACCAGAACCCATGTGAGCACAAGATTATATTGCATTATTACGTCATGCAGCACACACAAACACAAAGTTTAAGCTACCCTCTTTTTATTGTGAAATATATTCGTTTTAAAGAAGTATTATACGTTATATATCCTTTCCATGGTGATTATATGTCTTCAAAACAGACCTCTCTCTTTGCAGCAAAAGCTTTAAAAGCTGGCTTATGAGTACCATTTAAATTAATGAATATCATTAGCATTATTATCTGTAGGAGGCTGGACTGGCTTGTAGTGAGTACCAAGGGGTACTTACACCTTGTACCAGGCCCAGTTATCCCTTATTAGTGTATAGGGTGTCTAGCAGCATAGGCTGATAGATAATGGTAGCTTAGCAGAGCAGCTTAGGCTGAACTAGGAGACGAGTGAAGCTCCTACAGTACCACAAGTGTCATATGCACAATATCATAAGAAAACACAATACACAGATATACTAAAAATAAAGGTACTTTATTTTTATGACAATATGCCAAAAGTATCTCAGTGAGTACCCTCAGTATGAGGATAGCAAATATACACAAGATATATGTACACAATACCAAAATATGCAGTAATAGTATTAGAAAACATTGCAAACAATGTATAGTTACAATAGGATGCAATGGAGACACATAGGGATAGGGGCAACACAAACCATATACTCCAAAAGTGGAATGCGAACCACGAATGGACCCCAAACCTATGTGCCCTTGTAGAGGGTCGCTGGGACTATTAGAAAATAGTAAGGGTTAGAAAAATAGCCCACCCCAAGACCCTGAAAAGTGAGTGCAAAGTGCACTAAAGTCATCCAAAGTACAAAGAAGTCGTGATAGGGGAATTCTGCAGGAAAGACACAAACCAGCAATGCAACAACGATGGATTTCCAGTCGAGGGTACCTGTGGAACAAGGGGACCAAGTCCAAAAGTCACAAGCAAGTTGGAGATGGGCAGATGCCCAGGAAATGCCAGCTGTGGGTGCAAAGAAGCTGCTACTGGACAGTAGAAGCTGGAGATTCTGCAGGAACGACAAGGGCTAGGAACTTCCCCTTTGGAGGACGGATCCTCCACGCCGTGGAGAGTCGTACAGAAGTGTTTTCCTGAAGAAAGACCGCCAACAAGTCTTGCTAGCTGCAAATTGTGCAGTTAGGGTTTTTGGGTACTGCTGTGGCCCAGGAGGGATCAGGATGTCGCCAATTGCGTCTGGGAACAGAGGGGGCATCGAGCACGACAAGCAGCCCTCTCAGCAGCAGGCAGCACCCGCATAAGTGCCAGAAACAGGCACTACGAGGATACGTGAAACGGTGCTCACCCGAAGTCGCACAAAGGAGTCCCACGTCGCCGGAGGACAACTTAGGAGGTCGTGCAATGCAGGTTAGAGTGCCGTGGACCCAGGCTGGGCTGTGCACAAAGGATTTCCGCCAGAAGTGCACGGAGGCCAGAGTAGCTGCAAAAGTCGCGGTTCCTAGCAATACAGTCTGGCGTGGGGAGGCAAGGACTTACCTCCACCAAACTTGGACTGAAGAGTCACTGGACTGTGGGAGTCACTCGGACAGAGTTGCTGGATTCAAGGGACCTCGCTGTTCGTGCTGAGAGGAGACCCAGGGTACCGGTGATGCAGTTCTTTGGTGCCTGCGGTTGCAGGGGGACGATTCCATCGACCCTCAGGAGATTTCTTCGGAGCTTCTAGTGCAGAGAGGAGGCAGACTACCCCCACAGCATGCACCGCCAGGAAAACAGTCGAGAAGGCGGCAGGATCAGCGTTACAGAGTTGCAGTAGACGTCTTCGCTACTTTGTTTCAGTTTTGCAGCCTTTCAGCGCGGTCAGCAGTCGATTCCTTGGCAGAAGGTGAAGAGAGAGATGCATAGGAACTCGGATGAGCTCTTGCATTCGTTATCTAAGGAATCCCAAGAGACAGAGACCCTAAATAGCCAGAAAAGAGGGTTTGGCTACCTAGGAGCGAGGATAGGCTAGCAACACCTGAAGGAGCCTATCAGAAGGAGTCTCTGATGTCACCTGATGGCACTGGCCACTCAGAGCAGTCCAGTGTGCCAGCAGCACCTCTGTTTCCAAGATGGCAGAGGTCTGGAGCACACTGGAGGAGCTCTGGGCACCTCCCAGGGGAGGTACAGGTCATGGGTGGTCACTCCCCTTTCCTTTGTCTAGTTTCGCGCCAGAGCAGGGCTAAGGGGTCCCTGAACCGGTGTAGACTGGCTTATGCAGAAATGGGCACCATGTGTGCCCATGAAAGCATTTCCAGAGGCTGGGGGAGGCTACTCCTCCCCTGCCTTCACACCATTTTCCAAAGGGAGAGGGTGTAAGACCCTCTCTCAGAGGAAGTCCTTTGTTCTGCCATCCTGGGCCAGGCCTGGCTGGACCCCAGGAGGGCAGAAGCCTGTCTGAGGGGTTGGCAGCAGCTGCAGTGAAACCCTGGGAAAGGCAGTTTGGCAGTACCAGGGTCTGTGCTACAGACCACTGGGATCATGGGATTGTGCCAACTATGCCAGGATGGTATAGAGGGGGCAATTCCATAATCATAGACATGTTACATGGCCATATTCGGAGTTACCATTGTGAAGCTACATATAGGTAGTGACCTATATGTAGTGCACACGTGTAATGGTGTCCCCGCACTCACAAAGTCCGGGGAATTGGCCCTGAACAATGTGGGGGCACCTTGGCTAGTGCCAGGGTGCCCTCACACTAAGTAACTTAGCACTCAACCTTTACCAGGTAAAGGTTAGACATATAGGTGACTTATAAGTTACTTAAGTGCAGTGAAAAATGGCTGTGAAATAACGTGGACGTTATTTCACTCAGGCTGCAGTGGCAGGCCTGTGTAAGAATTGTCAGAGCTCCCTATGGGTGGCAAAAGAAATGCTGCAGCCCATAGGGATCTCCTGGAACCCCAATACCCTGGGTACCTTAGTACCATATACTAGGGAATTATAAAGGTGTTCCAGTAAGCCAATGTAAATTGGTAAAATTGGTCACTAGCCTGTTAGTGACAATTTGAAAGAAATGAGAGAGCATAACCACTGAGGTTCTGATTAGCAGAGCCTCAGTGAGACAGTTAGTCATAACACAGGTAACACATTCAGGCACACTTATGAGCACTGGGGCCCTGGCTGGCAGGGTCCCAGTGACACATACAACTAAAACAACATATATACAGTGAAAAATGGGGGTAACATGCCAGGCAAGATGGTACTTTCCTACATTATCCAATCAGGTTACATCGGGGATTCAGTTTCTAAATCTACCGACAATAGACAGGCTCCTTAATTACATATCAGCACGCTCATGCAGACCTAAAATTGACATATTCCTCGGTCTCGACCGCATTGGGAAAATCGAAATTGGATTTCACCTGGACCTTGTCAGTTTTGACTTGAGGATCATGTTAATTGGTCAGTGTATCATCCCAAACTATTTACCAAATTATATCTTCAACGCTTTCAGCTGTTAGAAACCCGCACTAGTGTGCTGGACAAAGTTCAACTAAGTATAAAAAAGTGACAGATTGAGAAATAAGCATGTCTGCCTCAGCTGTGGGACGTGCACATTATAATTACAACAAGCTTCTGTGAGTTTTTAGTGGATTTTTTTTGTCTTGCTCATTACACTTGCTCAGATTTCGATTGAATAATTGATGTTATTTATCGTCTGCTTTTAGAAGTTGATATTTCAAAAGAATGTTGCAGTCACATTTCTAACATTCTTCTGATAACATTTGGTAGGAGTTAATAGAGCCCAGCGGACAAAATATAAGCTGGTGCTAATTATTAGAGCACATTTTCACACTTCATGTGACCTAACCCTCGAGTGCTGTATTATTAAATTCGATTTTTCACGATCGGAAATAATGCACACGTAATTGATTATGCTAGTCTATTTACTGAATACAAATATCGGTGAAAACATTTTCAATTTCACCAGTGGCGGGTCCTCCGCTATGGTGTAGTACCGTCTCCCCCACCGCCAGCAGCAACCGCTGCGACTCCTTTAACATCGAAAAGATAATAAACTATGTGGCAGATTTAAGAAAAGTGGTGCTGCACCTAGTGCAGCGCCATTTTACTTGCAAACATTAACACCCCCTTCCTCCTCCATGTGTGCACCATATTTAAATTACGGTGCACCATGGTGCAGTATAGGGGGAAATAGCATCATTTTTTTTTTACACTATTGATGTACTCTGCACGAGTAGCGCCGAAATGTTGGTGCTACTCCTGCAGATAACATAGGTGTCCATTATAAACAATGGCATGCCCCCTTTTAAAGCCTTCTCTGAGAAGGTGTTAAAAGTGCTGGAAAAAATGACACAAGCAAATCTCTTAGATTTCCTTGCGCCATTTTTTCGGCCCCCCTAACGGGGGAAAGGTTTGCGAAGTGGCGCAATGCATGAGTTGTGCCACATTGTCAATATGGCGCTGGGAAAATGCCACTTTAGCGCCTCCTTAGTGTAAAAAAAATGCCACTAGGGCAGAGCTAAGGTGGTGCTGGGGGCCCTTAAATTTGCCCCTGAGTTTATTATCTTTTCGTTGTTAAAGGGGCGAGGCATTAGGGATGAGGAGCACTGAGGGGAGTGAACTGTGTACTCCCCTCAGTTCGCATGTGTGTTTGGCTGGCTGTCTCTGGCCAGCCAAACACACATGTGCACTGTGCTCTCTCCAGCCGGGCACTGTGTTGCCAGGCTGGAGAGAGCAGGCACAGGCTCCCAGTCTGCCTGGGTGCGCCCTGGCTGGGAGCCTGTGCCTGCTGAGGAGCGGCACGCAGGTACGTTTTTTATTAATTATTAATATCCCCCCAGCTCCGCCCCACCCTGCCCCCTGCAGCCTCTGCACGCTGCAATTGAAGTTCACTCTGCCAAATGAACAATCCATTGTGACAGAGATATTTTGACAGTTGGTCCTATTTTCAGATGGACTCCTGCTGTGCTGCTAGATACGTTCCAGCAGCCTTCATTTAAATGTTGACACAAGTAATTCATCTGTAGTACTGCATTCTCTTAGGTGGAAAATAGTGCCAAAATTGGCAATATGTGAGTCTTCAGTAGCCTTCCACCCTGTCCTTAGCCTTGCCAATAATCTCCCAAACGTATGTGCCAAAGTCTTTCATCCTCTCAAGGTAGAGTAATGTGACGTGACGATGTTCAGTAAGGTATTCATAGAACTTATGTTTTTGCAGTGCAATTAAATGGCCAAAGTGTAGATACAAAGAAAATGGCAAAACAAGTTCATAATGTTGTAGGGACCTTTGCGAAAAAAGGCATCTATGGTTATATCAGTGTTATCCACGGTAGGTTTGAATTAGTGTTTAGTTGGTATGTATGTCTGGAGAAATACATTTATTGTATGAACTAATGGAATTGTAAGTCCTAAGGTATTCTACTTGGATCATCGTGCTTAGCATTGATTTTATAAACATGTGGGAGCAAACCCAAAGAAACATTTTATATGTAAACACAGGTCACTAGTACAGGTTTCTATCAACACATTAACAGGAAAATTAGTGTATAGCAGAATTATTACTGTAGGTTAATTTAAGGTAAAAGTTGTACAAGTTTAGAAGCATTAAATCATTATGTTTTAGACTGCTACTGTTAAACTGAATAAAAGGAACTGACCCTGTAGTGTGGTTGGTTTTGCATATCCTTTGCGCGTTAGCTTTAGGCTTTAGGCCTTTGTGCACTTTGCCCTGGATGTATTTTATTCATTTGCTGGCAGCTTAGAGCCCCTGTGCACTTTGCTCTAAATGCTTTTTATTAGGCTTCGTACTGTTATTTTTCAAATAGCCAATTCTACGGTTTTGTTTTTTATTCATATCACACTGTTTTGCCTACTTCAGCACTGGAGTTCTCCATAACATATTCACTCTGTGCTTCAGTCAAGGATACAGTCTGGTACATTGCCGATAGACGTGGTAGGAGTTTAGACTTGGCATTCCTGCATAGGGACATTTTGTGATCACGCTGACATGTTAGTTATAAAATCACTTCCTTGTCCCAATACACGCAAGAGGGAGATTCCGACCAGGGAACCACAACTAGACGCTGACTGCCTCATTGCAGATGCTGAACCAAGATCACAGGCCTTTGCTCAGGTATGAGGGCTGATGTCTCCCCAGTGATACAGACAGGCAAGCTAGAAGCTTAACATGCTGTACTCGAAATAGAACAAGCAGAGGGAGAGTAGAAACTATTAAACAGGATGATCGCTTTGTTCTTATTTTTTACTCTCCTGGTAACTATTTCAATCCTACTGTGTTGTATGGTTCTGGTTATTGCGGCTCATGCCTTATTATCTAAAATACAGTCATTTTATTAAATCACTATATAAAACTTATACTGTCTTTGTCATTTGTATATGAGATCATATTGTAAATGAGAGAGTTGGTTTGGATCTGAGTGACCACGACTTCCCTGAGAAGTTCCAAAGATGTTATGCTGCCCAATCATCTCTTCCCCGTGGGAGAAATGAGGCACTGCTAGTTAGCCGGAGCAAAAATCAGATTTAGGGTGACAGAGTTCCTTACACGTGGGTCAGACTCAGTCCCCCACACCGTTATCGATTCTGCTGCCTAGAAATCCAGTAGTCTCATTTAGGATAATGAGAGCCCATGCGACATGGCGCCGCCAACGTTTGGTCAGGCTCTGATGTTTAGGTCCGACTGACTCTCTTGGTCTCATTTATATTTTGACTCCTCGGTTCCGTAAGCGGAGACGTCCGTGGGGCTGAGGGTTTCCGCCACCACGGTATAGGTACATCCTGTTACTTAGTGGTTGGTTGTTCAAGCTTGAACTTTGAAAGGAAGAACCCCGATATTGGTGTGCCTTCTCTGACCAAGAGCTATTTTTTACAAATGGCGAATCCTAATGTAGTAAATATAGCTATCAATATGCGTCACCTGCTCACAAGACATCTGATAGCACATGGACTGACGGTCCAGGGGGGTCCGGTCACTTTTGTGGTGGACGCCCATGCAGCCTATAGAACAGAACTTTTTTATTCTTGGGTCAGATTTCCAGCAGTTGATGGGGGTACAAATACTTTTCACGAATACACTGTTGCGAATGTCCCTGGACAGTACAGGGTTTACGCATACTTGAAGATACCTCTATCTTATCAAGAACACCATAATTGGCTTGATGGCGCCCTCCCACATACAGTAGCACAAGTGAGGTTAGGTCCGTTGAGTAATGATGGTCCGACCTGGCATTTATTGGCTACTTACACACCATATCCTGCGGTTGCAAATTTGGCAGTGGCTGATGTGCGTCGTTTATATATAGACTTAGCAACTACATACAGAAGACTGGTTCAGTTTGTAATGCAAGCATTGAATACTAATGCAGCGCGTGCTGCTCCGGCGCACCCACAAGCAGTGGTTCCGGGTATCAATCCGGCCACTTTACACTCAGTTATGGGTAAGGTACCGGCTAAACGTGAGGAGACTCCATTTTGGCTGGCTCAAAAAATTAATACACTGGAAGCAGTGTTTCCCCATACGGGATCTCAGGATAAACATAGAATATTGCCGATGTGTTTGCCGTATGGGATGGTTCCTCCGGTGGACCTTTGAAATACCTGGGGCACGGTGTTTGCCGCGCTCTATACTACGCACACGGTACACCGACATTGGCTAATTTACCGGAAGTGCTTAAACAGATTCAAGATGAATATGGGGCTGCACCTGCCTTAGATTTGGGCATGCAGTTAATGGACAATTTTGCCGCGGTTTCTTCTATTATTTTGAGTAATCTCAAGGGAGAGGCAGTAGCACTAGCGGTGCGAATGCGTCTTCGGGATTTTCTGCAGATTAATCAGGAGCGGGAACTTCCGAGAATAATAGCAGAAACCTATTCTAGTATTGGTCGCGATAGCCTAGGGGCTAGACCACAAAGACCCCAATTACAGGGTAAAAATAATAAAGATAATGCTAAACAGCAGCAACCTGAGGGTACTAAAAAGCGCTGGGAAAAGAAACAGCAAACACCTGAAAAAGATGGGGGACAGTCTCCCCAACAGGAGACCCCGCAGAATAGGTATAATCTCAGGAATGGGGATCATTTGAAGACGCCTGATAGATATCAATATACTGATACACACCAATCTCGTTCCTTTCAGGATTCCTCAGAGAAGAGAAGTGAGAGAGGTGGGCGGTGAGAGCGGAGGACGGAGTACGTGAAACCAAGACAGGATTCACAACGCTCGGCGGAGGTTTCTATTAAACAAGAAGAGAAACCGCTGCAACAAAAACAGCAATTTAAAAAGAAGAAAGTGGCAGCAGTCTCAGTTAGACATGCCGCTCATGAAGAGAGTTCTCTTGACGAACAAGACATGGGCGTTAGCACTGTTAGACAGCGCGGCAGAGGTCACAATAGTTCGCCGGAGTCTTCTAGAGCATCTGGAGGTGAAAGCAAATGATGACTTCATACAAGTCGAAACGGCGGATATGCGAGTCTCTGATCCTGATAGAGTATATCAAGTGACTCTGCGATTAGAAGGGGACATTGACCGCATTGTACACGCCATTTTTTGGGACCATGTGGTAAAATCATATGATGTTCTGCTGGCCGAACAGGATTGGCCACCTGACTTTGTTCGCGACTGTCCGGTTGGGGAGGATGTTATTGCACCTTCCTTCTCACCACTTGTTCCGAGAGAACTAGCGGAGTCCTATAGTAAAACATGGGCTCTAGCACAGGCTCTCGCCCTATATAGAAATAACGTGGGGTGGGATAGACAATCACCTTATCATGTAATTCCAATAAAGGGTGATCCTCAACCACAGCCACAGTATCCTATTAAATTTGAGGCAAGGGCATCGGTTAGGAAAATTCTTACACAATTGGAGTACCAGGGTGTAATTGATCCCTGTGTCTTGCTGATGAATAATCCCTTATTTCCGGTTGCTAAACCGGACCATTCATATAGGATAGTGTTGGATTACAGACATTTGAATAGTCATACACGCACATATGCAATACAGAATTCACATAGCGCAGCGCTTATGAATAATATAGTACGTAAGAAGTACAAAACAACGTTAGATATCTCGAATGGATTTTTCTGCCAAAATATAGCGCCCGAAAGTCGGGACTATACCAGGTTCAGTGCGTTTGGCTCTCAGAAAAAGTTTTGTCATTTGCCTCAGCGGTATAAGAATAGCCCAGGACTGTTTTCAGCTCGTGTGACTGAAATGCTGCACGAGTTGGACCCTGAAGCGTTATCATATGTTGATGACATATATCTGACAGACGATGAGATTCTGCAACATCTAAGGCGTGTATCGCGCATTGTTGTGGGGTTTGCTGATGTTGGCTATAAGTTTAATTTTAAGAAATCAAAGATTGCCTTCCTCAGCGTCATTTTCCTGGGATATGAGCTGTCGAGTGAGGGCAAGAGCTTAGCGCCACATTTTTTGGAAGAATGTGCTTTATTGCAGCCTCCTAATACGGTTCGGAAGCTCCAGTCATTGTTGGGGTTTCTGAATTTTGGCAGAACTTACATTCCTGATTATGCTACGTGTATAAAACCCTTATATGAGTTCATTCGTCTGAATTTTTCGAGTAGATTTTGGACGGTTGAGCATACGCACATACTACGAGAGTTACAGACTGATCTCTTAGCAGTTAAACACTTACACACACGGGACAATAAGACACATTTAGTCATCAGGGTGATACCTGGGGCTGTTGGGTTTACATATGTCACCTTTAATGAGGGTGAGACTGTCCCGATTGCATACAAGTCCCACTTGTATTCTGCTGCAGAACAACGATTTGCACAGACTGAAAAAATACTCACTGCAGTACAGATGGCTGTGATTAAAGAAAGACCGCTTGCCCAGGGACAACGTATCGTTGTTGTTTCCCCAATTCCGGCCTTAGAAGCTGTTACCAAAGCGAGTGTTCCTAATTCGAAAGCTTTACACCTGCAATGGATACAATGGGCGACGTCTTTGACAGCCACTGATGTAGATTACATATTTGACCCGAAACTGCAGGCTCAAGAATTTCTTCAATATTAAATAGAGTACCCAGTTCCTGCTGGCACATTGCCTATTGACCAATATCAGGTGGTCATGTATACCGATGGCTCTGCGCAACCAGCGGTTGGGACTAAATAACAGTATTCTGCTGCATGTGCGGTGGTGAGCGGCACTATGGAGGGGGAAGTGTTCCGCCCCCGACATACTTATACTAAATCCTTGGGAGATTGTACGGCACAGCTGGCTGAGCTCAAAGCTCTATTGTTAGCGTTGGAACACGCGGATCCGGCGATTTTGACCTTGCTGGTCTGTGACTCCTACTACTGTGTTCAGTCTTTCAATGAATATTTGCACTATTGGAAGTTAAATGGGTTCAGAGATTCTAAAGGCAACACCATTAAACATAAATTGTTGTGGGGTAAGGTTGTGAATCTGAAAGAAACGCTTCCTAAGGTGCATGTTGTGCATACACTTGGACACCAGCGTGTTAGAATACACGTTGCTGGGAATACTTTGGCTGATGAAGCTGCGAAATCAGCAGTGGCTGTCGCCACTGTGGCCGCAGTGACTCGTTCGAGTTCCAAACCAGACACAGAGATTTCGGCTGCCATAAAAGCTACGGCTGATGGCACGCCATTTCCTAAAGGATTTCCTTCTAAATATAGTTACTGCTTGAGTAGTGCGCTGAATGCTGTTGTTAATATTCCAGGCATTGGTGTACGTGAACTACCCAATAAAATTGAGAGACCTCGATTAATTTCTGCAGCACCTGAGGGGGTGGCGTCTGCACATGCTGGTGTGGCTGCCACGATTTCACTTTTACAGGCTCGTTACTGGTGGCCTGGTCTCTATAAAGAGACTAAGCAATATGTCCTTTGTTGTGACGTTTGTCAACAGATTAAAGCTTCGTCGGCTAGACGCCCGCAGCAGACGCCCCTTCTGATTTCAAATAAACCTTTACAGTGTGTGTACTTGGATCATTGTGGTCCGCTAACACAAGATAGTGCATACAAATATATTTTGGTTGCTGTAGATTCGTGCTCCAGATTTGTGTGGGTCTGGCCACAACGCTCGGCTGACGCTCAGACTGTTATTAAAGATTTGCGCATCTTTGTCGATAGATTTGCAGTTGCGGCTTTTCATTCGGACCAGGGCCCTGCTTTTCCCTCTAAGGCATTCAGGGACACCATGGCTTCGTTGGGGGTCCAACTCCAATTCTCGTCTCCATTTCATCCCGAGGGAAATTCTGTTGTGGAGCGTTTAAATCGTGATTTAAAGCAATCCTTAACGGCCAGAGTTATAGGTACGGGTCGTGGTTGGCTAGCCCACCTGTATGGAGTACAGAGAGCACTTAATAACTTGCCTAGAAGGTCACTGGGGGGTCGTACTTCATATGAGTGCCTGTTTGGAACACAAATGTATGTTCCTGATCCAGATGGTCCTGGTGTGGAGGCGGCAGATACGCCCTTTGACATAAATGATCGTGTCACTGTTTTGCAGGATTTACAACAATTCCGTGAAGATAACTCTTCTGCAAGTGCTGCCTCATCAGGAATTAAGGATGAGCCAGTAACACCTACTGGTTGGATACCCAGGATTGGTGATCTAGTGTGTGAAAAGGTCGCAGTAAAGAAAGAATTTGGTCCTTCTTATCGAGCACCTGTCCCTGTGTTAGGGGTTAGCGGCACGAGAACAGTGATTTGACCGCCGCTGCAACGGGCCAAAGCAAATCGCTTTGTTTCCATTGATAATGTCAAGTTACAACATGTGGCCGATTCTGCACAGCAGACCAAGAGGGACACCCAGTAGTTCCGGAATCCCTCTCACTACTGGGGAAGAAGTCCCGCTGCAGGTGATTTACACCAACGCTGTTTCCTCTCCGAGCTTGGGGAGGGTGGATGATGATCTTGCGATTGTTCCACAGACGACGATTAATATGGAATCTTTTGATCAAGTTGCTGTACGTTCTACTGATGTTTCTGAACATGTGGTTTATAGCGTGCCTAGGCGAGAGCCTCCATCTGCTTCTTTGTTCACAGTTGCACCTTTTGCACGAACTGCCTCTGGGTGCTTCAACGACACTGATGATGCAGTGTCCCACTCCTCGTCCTCGATGTCTTCTGTCCGAGGTCCACGTAAGCTGCTGGGTTGGCTTCAACGCACATATTTTGCTTTTCCTTGGAACTATTTGTAGCTTTTTATGGCTGTAATGACTCTTTTTTATGGTTGGGATTAGTGGTTACTTTTTTTCTGATAATACATGGTCATTTTCTTCCTAGTCGATCTGACATTGAGCACGTGGAGACTGTGTTAAAACCACATTTTTCGTCTCATAAGGTTCGAAGAGACTTGTCCACTGTTAACATTTCTGCAATACCGATTCCGGATGGGATTGTGTGGGATAAAGTAATGTTTGATATATATGGTCCCACTGAATTGATTCAAATACCGTATGTCCTCAAGTTATCAATGAATTATATTGTTATACCAGGCATTGTTTCTGATGACTGGGATGTGAAGACAGTAGATGCTATGCTGACAGATTTGCAATATTATACTGTCTATGACGATGAAGATGCTTACCAATTTAGAGATAATCATGGTGACATGTTTTGCTACAACTATTATGGACACCACTTTATTCATAAAGCTAATAGCCCTAAGTCCATATTTAATTATGTGCAATGGGAACATTGTTCGACTCCTCCACAAGGGAGTTCGAAAACGTATTATGATAAATTTGTGTATTTTTCTGGGCATAATCAACGAAATGCTAGGTCTTACTATTTTAAAGTTACTCCGTATTCTAATAAGCAAATGTTATTGACCAATACTAAATTGCTGTATTCAAATTTGTTTGTATCTAAACTTTCGGTCGAGGGGTATGAATACTGGTTTAAGACTGTTGACTTGAAAAGTGTTTGGGATACGAAAAATTGGCAGATGCAAGGCAGGGATACATTATTTAGAGCATGTATTATCCCTGTGCAGATGATTTTCCTCAATGACACAGTACAACAGACTAGCTGTTTGGGCTTGGCGACAATTAGAGAGTTGAATTTGCCTAGTATACCTGTCCCTTCCAAATTAAACAACTGGCAGCACTATGTGAATGCTACTTTTAGTGAATTTACACATTGGGTCCAGAATGGTACGCTTAACACTTCATCGTTACATCCAGGCGGGTGGTTATTATGGCCTGTAGACACTAATGAGTGTCATCAACGTTTTGTCACCTCTTCGGGGGGGTTCAGGACTAGCAGGGCAGACCCTCGTTACATTTCACCAGAACATGCTGATATTATAACTACATACAGCGTGGGGAAGCTTTGTCAGCAATGGTTGAAGTCATCCACGCTGGATGCAGTTAAGTCACATCTCACGTTACTGTCTAATGATACTGATTTATAAGATTTTTTGTCAGGTCCCAAAGTACCAGGGAAGAAAAGGTTCTTATACGAAGTTTATAATGAGATTTGGAAGCTTTCACAACAGGAGGCTGCAGCCCGGTTGAGGCAGATTGATCAGGAAAACCTGATGCAGACTTTGTCTGTTGTTGATAATGGCATGCATACCCTTTCTGACCGTGTTTACACGATTGACAGCATTGTTTCCTCTGCTATTGACATTATTAGATCGGACATGTCTTCTTTATATCATGGGCAGAGTCAGACGCGGTCCATCATGCAGCTGGGTTGGACTCTTCAGACCTTGAAGGCAGGTCGCCTTCCATGGCAGCACATTCGTGCCAGAGAGATCTTTGTCTCCTTTAATTTGACTCGTCAACAACAGCTGATGGCTAAAAAGGAAGCAACGTATGTTATGTTGAATATTGAGAAATTGGAGAAACTGCCTTTCACCATGGTGGCTGAGATTCCGTCAGCTGAGTGGTTGATTCATGGGGTTATTAATCTGCCTATCTCCACTCTGCACTTTACTTCTTGTTTGAAGCACATTCCGGTGGGTAGATATGAACTGTTGGGAGACAGTTACATACACGAGGTGTGGGAGCTTCCCTTTCAATACAGATGTGTTAATGGTTTGAGGGAGGTTTTTCTTAGCGGTAGTGAATGCGAAGCTTCTGTCAGCCATTCCATTTGTAAACAGCTGTCCTTGCACGGAGCGTGTAACGCTTCGATTGATAACTTAGCTTGTTATCTGAAGGGAGTTCCAGTCCCGGTTATTAAAAACACTTTCCAGGTGCTTTCTAACAGCAGTTACATTGTTCTTAACAGCAAACGCTGCTGTGGCATGCGTGCCGGAATAGTTTACGTTGTCATTGTCAACAAGCCTGTTACGTGCTGCGTGAATGTGTTGTTCCCCCCCACTCAAATTAGGGAGGTAGCGGACATCTGGCCTCATATTGCTACTTCCAAGGTTAATTTCGACAAGTTGAGTCGACTGAAAGCTTTATTGTTTCAAAAGCATGTGGCCCTTACATCTGCTAGCGAGACCTACGCACTTCAGGTGGCAAGGTCATCGGCGGAGATACAGTCCCTTTTGAATACTAACTTTCCAAGTCACTTCGGTGAACTTGTGGGACGTATATTTAATGCATCCAGCACTGCTGGTATTGCACATTTTTTTAAAGCCGTTGGTGTTGGTTTTGCTCACACCTTCTCTTCCATATTTGGTTGGATACCTTCGGCTATACACTCTATTTTCTGAAGCATTTTTAGGGGTTTCCCGATTACTTTGGCTTTATTGGCTGGAGTCTTGCTGTTGTTGCTCTTTTTTCGCAATGGCTGTCCCGCCACAACGAGATCCTATATTGCTGCTCCCGTCAGCGCAGCTGTGTCGTGAACGCATGATACAGCATTTTGGAGCAACACTCCTGGGCCATTTGGAGTGTGACTGGTCTCTGTTTTTCAGACCGGTTTTGGATTGTGTGCAACCCGTGTTTCAGTGCCTTTGGTGCTCGTTTGATCATGCACTGGCTCTCTGTCTCTCACTGCAGCGCCCTCCAGTGGTCGATCCTGATCTGTTGATGTTCCCGATTAGGGCTCATTCCCAGACTTGTGCACTACGGTTGCGTTTGCTTCGTGAGGCAGTTTATGAGATTCCCTTCCTGGAGGAAGATGGTTTTGTCTCATTCATAGGCCCTGCACGGGGTGCTGCCCTGAATGGTTTTGGGGCTTTGGAACACACCTGCTCCATGGTACTTTGTGGGGTGGATCTTCTGATATTGACATACATCGAAGTGGAGGAGTTCCTACTTTCTATTGCTTCTGTTTAACAATTGGATTTTTTTCCTCTCCTGCAAAATTGACATTATATTGAATTTGGCTTTATTGTCACATGTTTTCCAAATTTATGACTCTGTTGTCTTCTGACCGTGTCGAAATATGTATATAATTTTAGGTATTGTTTAAATCTGGGGCATATTTTTATATTATTGGAACCACTTGCTACCGACAAGGGGAGGGTGTAGTGTGGTTGGTTTTACATATCCTTTGCGCGTTAGCTTTAGGCTTTAGGCCTTTGTGCACTTTGCCCTGGATGTATTTTATTCATTTGCTGGCAGCTTAGAGCCTCTGTGCACTTTGCTCTAAATGCTTTTTATTAGGCTTCGTACTGTTATTTTTCAAATAGCCAGTTCTACGGTTTTGTTTTTTATTCATATCACACTGTTTTGCCTACTTCAGCACTGGAGTTCTCCATAACTTATTCACTCTGTGCTTCAGTCAAGGATACAGTCTGGTACATTGCCGATAGACGTGGTAGGAGTTTAGACTTGGCATTCCTGCGTAGGGACATTTTGTGACCACGCTGACATGTTAGTTATAAAATCACTTCCTTGTCCCAATACACGCAAGAGGGAGATTCCGACCAGGGAACCACAACTAGACGCTGACTGCCTCGTTGCAGATGCTGAACCAAGATCACAGGCCTTTGCCCAGGTATCAGGGCTGATGTCTCCCCAGTGATACAGACAGGCAAGCTAGAAGCTTAACATGCTGTGCTCGAAATAGAACAAGCAGAGGGAGAGTAGAAACTATTAAACACGATGATCGCTTTGTTCTTATTTTTTACTCTCCTGGTAACTATTTCAATCCTACTGTGTTGTATGGTTCTGGTTATTGCGGCTCATGCCTTATTATCTAAAATACAGTCGTTTTATTAAATCACTATATAAAACTTATACTGTCTTTGTCATTTGTATATGAGATCATATTGTAAATGAGAGAGTTGGTTTGGATCTGAGTGACCACGTCTTCCCTGAGAAGTTCCAAAGATGTCATGCGCTCGGCTGCCCAATCATCTCTTCCCCGTGGGAGAAATGAGGCACTGCTAGTTAGCCGGCGCAAAAAACGGATTTAGGGTGACAGAGTTCCTTACACGTGGGTCAGACTCAGTCCCCCACACCGTTATCGATCCTGCTGCCTAGAAATCCAGTAGTCTCATTTAGGATAATAAGAGCCCACGCGACAACCCAAAGGAAGCATTTTTATAAATCAACATACCTTTCTTGAGTTCATTCCTGGATGATAGCACGATGCTAGGATGCAAAGATAAAGACTGGAAAGGTGGAAAAGTACGTTGGGTTATTGTTCTTTTACATACAAGGCACAACATTTTGCTTCCTCTACGATGTCCATTGCTCTGATTCGGCTACGGAACTCTACATGTTACTGGCAATCTACTTGAGAACTGGTACTGCTGTAGTCAGGAATATGCAGCCTGTAGTCAATATATCAACTTAACTTGTTAGGCATAGCTTTGCAGGTCAGTCTGTGGCAGGCCAGGTGGTTGCATCCTCGGAGGAAGGAAACATGTGTGGTTCAGTGTACGGGTCAAGAGGCAGGTCTTGCAAGTCAATGGTTTCAGACCCGCATTATATCAAGCAATGGCATATATCAGCACCAGGCAACACTTCATGTTGAGAGACTTGTCCATTTGACACTAGTTCATTCATCAGCCTTTGTTTGGCACCTTTTTTGTTTTTTTCCTTGACAGTTACACTCAGGTGTCACTTTAGTTTGCTCATCTTGTTCTGTTAATATCAGATCAATCAACGCACATAACAACAAGACACCTTTATGCATGAAGGACACATTTTCATCCACAAACAAAGTTACATCTCAGCTGTTGGATTTCACCCTCATGAACTCTCCGTCAACTCCAGCATGTAGGTACATAGTCAGGCAGGCTCTGCTTCCCAGGCCTGATGGTTAATGACTGACTGGTCGCTGGTGGGATAACACATAGCCAACATCCAAAACACACAAGCTTAGATGAGATACCACAGATAGGAAGCAACATTGCAATGGTCCCCAGGGATTGGCCCCGATAGAGCACAAATGGCCAGAGGAACGCATGCATTCCCAAAGCAGCATAAAGCTCAATGCCACATGTAGTTAGGTACACTCACCCAGTCAGGACACAGCACACGCAGTGACCATGCACCCCTCAGGCTGGACATCACAACACGTACTCACTGGCCCACATAGTGTCGACACCAGGATGAGGCCCACCTGCATTTCCTGTCTGGAAATATCTGGAATTTGTATCAGCAACTGTTTGTAAATTTCAAAAGGGAAAGAACGTTTTAAGTGTTTATTGCTCTCAGAGAAATTTATGAAATGTGGGTAATTTCTATGAGTTAGGAGAGACCGTCCTCAGATCCAGGTGCTGTAACTGCTCTCCATAATGTTTATTTAAATAAACCGTTTCCTGTTTTGCCAAATGCCTCTTGTCTTTTGTTTTTTAAGGTGAAATCCTATTTGTAGCAACATCTTGGTGATCCAGCAAGAAGCTGATTTGTTCTTTGAACTTGACTGCGACCAAAGAAAGGTAACCCCGTCTGGACGGATTCTCATTTGCACAAACAAGAAAGGTGAGCAGATGCCACAATTATTGGAAAGTTCTGCAGAATCACCGGGGCGGAGGTCCGGCCTGAAGCCACCTTCGCAAGGGTAAGAGACTACATCAGAGTCTTAGTCCTAGAATTTGGCATGGGGCAAACTAGGAAAAATCGTAATCCATAGAAGTCACTTTCTTGATTGACAGCATCAGGAAGAGCGATCGCTTGGACCGCTGGGTGTAAAATAGCCAGCACGCTTGACCCCTGTGTGTAATATAGGGTTTTTGGGTTGCTGGCCGTTTGGACCAATGGGCGTAATACATATAATACATATAAGGCTCTGGTTGTGACATAGGGCCAGCTCTCTGTTTATGAAGTGCTTTTGCCGGGACCACTAGGCGTGATGCAGTCGGAACGCATAGGCTCACTGAGATATAGGACCCACATCTCAAACTTATTAGGCTATCCCGGTTTTCACAGTGCCACCAGTTTCTTAGCACTGGTGCTATTTGAAAGAAATGAGGTGTGCTTCACTTGGACCACTGGGGGTGAAACAGATGGCACACAGGACCCCAGGGTGTGACATATGGGGAATTCATATATTAGGATACTAGAGGGATTGAGATCCTAGAGATTAGGATAGCGGTGTTTTGCCAAGAACGGTCTATGGTCACTGAGGTAATTCCTTTCTCTCTCCATATAAATAGTTGCAATTTTTTCCCCCGAGCTGGTATTGACAATATTATCAGTCTTCTCTAGCTTCACGCAGTGCAGAGCTTCCCTTGGTCAATTGATAACGTTTTCTACGAGTGGGCAGGGCTATGGTATTACAGATGTGCTATTCCCCTGATTTTTTTGGGGCATAGTCAGCATCTCCCCTGCCCGTTGAATGGCATTGTTTGATATTATGATGCTGGTAGACCAATGTGACTTGTTTGTCTTAAATGTTGAATGTTGTGTTGTTGTCAATGTTTAATGTATACATGAAGAATTGTTGATTTGCGTAATTTGTTGTTTGATGCCACAGCAAGGCTCGCTGTTTTGTTGCAAAATTGCAGGCTGTTGTGAACTAACAATTCCACTTTTTCCTAGGACTGTGTCTCTTCATGCATGTTAAACGTTTATTTTGAAGCATCTCTGAATAACTTTGAGCTCATAAGATCTAGAAAATCCCTGTGTGTATGTCCTCCCCCACCAGATTTGGTTCGGTAAACCCCTTGTGTGTATAGTTCCCATTACCAGAAAGATCCAGTTATACATATTTTCCTGTCATCTGAGTAAAATATGGAAACCCATGGAAACAGAAAGGTTATCAACTTAAGAGAGAAAATCCTATAAAAATAGAGACAACTAGACCTTGTGTAACTTAAAAATCACCTAAAGAACGTAAACCTAGAATAGTAACTGTCTCCTGAAAAGACCATCCAAATAACTCAATGGGATCACCTTTAGAACATGTGCAGGGTAATTTCCCCACCCATGCTAAAAACCTTATTAAACTGTGCCACAAATTACACATGCATACGAAGACTTACATGTTCCCTTGGCCAAAAGAGGGAAGCTTTGACACTAATTTAATCATACACACAAGGGCATACATACAAACAAAATATCCAGGGCTAAGGAAGGACAAAAAGGAAGCATTGTGAGAGCTCCGGGCCATTTTTGAGAAATTCCAGGCCAAAAACCTTGACCCATGACCAGTAAGCAAGGTGTCCGCACCACCCCCACATATGTAGGTATGGAGGTGATATCCCTTATACCTGCTATCTCCACATTGGTCTACACTAAACCGCCAGTCAAGGGAGCTCAGGCAAGCTGTTACGTCTCAGCAGGGCAGATTATGAGGCCCACAGGCATCAACACTCCCTGAACCACCCCATTCCAGCACTAGAGTGCCCCAAAGCTCCACCCCCCCATCCATCACAGTCGACAGACCAAGCCTCAGTGGCACGGGGAGCACATACCATGCTGGTTCAGGGGGAACAAACTTGAGTGAAGGGAAGATTTATAGCCGTCTTGGATAGTGAGATAGCTAGGAAGAGAGAGGGAGGAGGAACCAGCCTCTGAGATCTGGCAGTGAGGAGGGAGCCACAGGGCACACTCAGGTAACCAAGGGTACCATGGAGAGTGATCATGAGAGCAGGTCCCGACTTAGAAGGACAGCACATAGTTCTGAGCGAAAGACAAAATCTAGATAAGATTCAGAGGAAAGACACGTACTGAGGAGAGATAGAGCGCGTACTCTGTAAGCCCAGCATGAGAGCTGCAGGGTAGCGCACCCTCCACCTGAGGAGAGTGGGAGTAGGTATGGAGCCCTAGTCATAGAAGATTTTGAGATAGAGTCAGAAGGGAAGCTTTTGACAGGGGTCCATACCTCACCACAACACCAGCGAAGGGGGGGCTCACCAGCAGATTAGGGACCAAGGCAGTCTGGTGCAGACCCAGCTTTAGACAAAAGAGAACCAAAATGGCACCACTGCATGCACACAAGGAGAGCAGTGACAAGGGTCTCTGCTAGTCCTGTCGAATGTGCAGGACAGGTAAACCAACTCAAAGGGACATAGTAGCTCAGGAGGAAAGTGGAATATTCCCCTGACCCTTTAGCCACCTGCTAGCCCGCTGGACTGAGTGAAGTGATCAGTACGATAGGTCCTTGCCAGAGAAGTGATCCTTTGAGCCAGAGGACATAGCAATTGCCGAAGATTGCATCCTGCATGGACGGGGAGGTTCCAAGTGGAATGTCTCTTACATGCAGGAGTGTCTGAAGAGATGGGAATGCTATAAAGAGGGAAAACCAGTAGAGATGCCTAGATTGAGAATATATTAAATCTTACAGAAGGGCACGTCAGGGACCACCTATGTGCCATGGGTCCAGATGGATAAGGAGGGACTTAGAGTCAAGCTGACGTCGTTGTTGAATGGGGTAGGAAATTGATCTCATGCTTTGAGGAAAACACCACAGGAATCCCTCTGGTGATAGGTGATGTTAAAAGTCTGCTAAGCAGCAATATCGGTGAGCAGACCAATACAGTGTACTCCCACGCTTAAATCCCAGTGGTCAAGTAGACCAGCTCAGAGCATGACGGGCCACATTTAATTCATGCAGGCACCAGATATGGATGGCCCTGAGGGAAGTATTCCCTGACTGCCCAGACATGGGTGAGTCAATGGCAGAAATCACAAAACCTAGGGAGGCCATAATAGATTTCCTAGACAGGATGAGAGAGCAGTGAGGACAGGAGACAGGACAGCCGTGGACAGATACTGGCACTTAATTCATTTTGTTTTATAATGTCCACAAGAAAGGGCTGCCTGCCAAAATACAAAGCTAGTTGGAAAGCGTAGTGGGACTAGAAACTAAACTCTAGCAAGAAATACAAGCGCCCATACTGCACTTCTATAAGAGGAAACAAGAGAGTGATGGGAAAAAGCAGGAACAAGCCCAGATGGACAGCGCTAAATTCATCCAACATAAGCTAAGAAAGCCCCCTCGAGGGTGCCACAATGGCAGCAAGCATGCACATGGCAACAGGCATGAAGAGAACTGCACCACAGGACCTGTGAAGCTTCCAAAATGGCTAAAGCAATGGAAACCAGCATGGCTGGCAGTAGCCAAACCACATACAATGCTACTACTGCCATAGAAAGAACAATATGGCTGACAGATGATGGATGGGGGTACACCAAGTGCAGAAGTCAAAGAGCTGAGGCCAGGCCTGCAGAACTCCCATGCACAGCATTAGGCCCAGGGAAACATAGCAGCATCGTATACTCAGCTACATAGAAATGTGTCCACTACCACACCACAGCAGCAGTGGTCAGGAAACCGACCAGCGCATCACATCAGCAGCCAGAGAACCATGTCCAACATGGACCAGGGCAACAGCCACAACTTGGAGGGGTAGTCACCTGGAGAAGCAATGCTCTCATGCAGATACAGATCCCAAATGTGCAGTAAGCCTTAGCACCCCCAGTACAAAGTATACATTTTGAGCACACCTTTAAATTCACTACAAAAGAAATCAAAATAAAAGGGAAATGAGAATAACATTAGGAATTCCAACCATTTTACTGGTACTTGGGACATTCAGGAAAGCTGCATCTCTGTCAACCACTAAAGTCTACCGTCCCGGTCTGCCTTGTGGCTGTCGATCAAGAATCCTCCTCAGAGTTCACCATTTAGGGTGGCCACCAGAGCCTGTGACCAGCTCCACTGCTGCTGGTCCACCAGTGGGAGGGTAGTCTGACTGAGAGGGGCAGGGTGGCTTGCCAACTGCCACTTAATAGGCAGACACCACAGGTCCTCAAACCAATATATGCAAAACGGGACAGGTTTCTATTACAAAACAAAAAGGTCCCCATTCTTGGGCTCCTAGCTGGGACCTAGAATGTCTTTGTCACATAGGCCAAAATACAATAGTGCTTCTAATGGCCACCAGCCAAATAGGGGCCCCCAATTCTGTTCCAAAACAAAGCTGTCCTCCAGTATAAAGAGCCGGGCCTTCCTTGTGCTCGGGGTGGCATGACCACAAAATGCTCACAATACACACATAAGTTCTGACGAGGCACCACACAGCATTGCATCAGTAGATAGGGGGTTCACCAGGACATCCAGTGTAGGAAAGTACCATCTTCCTTGGCATGCTACCCCCATTTTTGCCTGTCTCACTGGGATCCTGCTGGTGAGGACCACAGTGCTCATAGTTTATGGCCTAATGTGTGCGTCTGTATAGTGCTTGACTGTGTCACTGAGGCTCGGCTAATCTGAACCTCAGTGTGCATGGTCTCTCTGCTTTTAAATTTGTCACAATAGGCTAGTGACTTCATTTACCGATTTCAATTGGCACACTGGACCCCCTTGTAAGTCCCTAGTATATGGTACCTAGGTACCCAGGGCATTGGGGTTCCAGAAGATGCATATGGGCTGCAGCATTTCTTTTGCCACCCATAAGGAGTTCAAACAAACCCTTGCACAGGCCTGCCATTGCAGCCTGCGTGAAATAATGCACATGTTATTTCACAGCCATTTTCACTGCACTTAAGTAACATATACGTCTCCTATATGTCTAACCTTCACTTGGTGAAGCTTAGGTGCAAAGTTACTAAGTGTGAGGGCATCCTTGCACTAGCAAAGGTGGCCCCACATAGTTCAGGGCCATTTCCCAGGACTTTGTGAGTGCGGGGACGCCATTAAATGCGTGCACTACATATAGGTCAATAACTATATGTAGCTTCACAATGGTAATTCCAAATATGGCCATCTAACATGTCTAATATCATGGAATTGTCCCCCCATTCCAAATTTGGTATTGGGGAGTCAATTCCATGCAGCCTGGGGGCTCCACCATGGACCCTCAATACTGCCAAACCAGCTCTCTGAGGCTTGCACTGCAACTACAGCTGCTGCCACCTCACAGACTGGGTTCTGACCTCCTGAGGTCTGAGCAGCTCAGTCCCAGGAAGGCAGAACAAAGCATTTCCTCTGAAAACAGGGTTTTACACCCTCTCCCTTTGGAAATAGGTGTTGCAGGCTGGAAGGGGTAGCCTCCCCTAGCCTCTGGAAATGCTTTGAAGGACACAGATGGTGCCCTCCTTGCATAAGACAGTCTACACCGGTTCAGGGACCCCTTGTCCCCTGCTCTGGTGCAAAACTGGACGAGGAAAGGGGAGTGACCACCCCTCTGTCCATCACCATCCTAGGGGCTATTTAGGGTCTCTCCTGTAGGTTCTCTTCAGATTCTGCTTGCAAGTTTCCTTCAGGAATCCTCTGCAACTACTACTTCATCCTCTGACCTCGGATCAACTGCAGCCTGCTACAGGAACCACTGTAACAGCAGCAAAGTATCCACAAGGGATACTTTTCCTCTACAACTTTAGCTCCAGCCAGCAACTGCAATAGTTTCCACAGTGTGCACACTCTGAGGACTCCCCGTCTTCATCCTGCACCAGAGGGACCGAAGAAATCTCACGTGGGGTGGCAGAGTCACTCCCCTGCTCACTCAGGCACCTTCCAAGACGACGACCGGTACCCTTGGACTCCTCTCACAGCAACTAGCATGCTCCTAAGGACACAGAGGGTGGACCCCATTGACATAGACTGTCCTGAGGTCCTGCTGACGCAATTTGGAGGAGGTAAAACCTTGCCCTCCCTGAGATCAATGGTACCCCTGTGATCTGTGTCTTCTTCACCTCCTGAGGCCTGTGTGCACTATTTGCAAAATTCCTTCATGCACAGCCTGGCCCAGGTCCCCAGCACTCCATTCTGTGATGCTCAACTCTCTATGTTGTTCTCCGGTGGCGTGGGACCTTTCTTTGTTGTGCTGCACCAACTGCATTTTGCACCTCCTTTGTCCCCATGTCCTGGGACTCCTGTGGGTGCTGCCTGGCATCCTGAGGGCTCTCTAAAGTGCTGAGAGCCCACTATTCCTCCACACACAGAGTTGAGGCCCCCAGGTTCCTCCTGGGTCCAGCCAGCACCATGTTGAAGCAAAACACACTTTTGTCGTAATCAAGGCTTATTGGCGACTTCCAAAACAAGGTCACATCTGCATCCACCTTCACATTGTGGGACATCTTCTGCATCATGTAGGGGCCCGCTGGCATCTTCCTAGGGTGCATTCCTGCAGTCTTCGTCCAACCGGGGACTTTTCTTTTGCACCCTCTTTGGGGTTGGCAGGGGCTCCTGCCCTTCCTGGAACTTCTTTCGAATTCTGGACTTGGTTCCCTTCTTTTTCAGGCCTTCAGGTCCAGGCATCCATCAGTTGTTGTTTGCAGACTTGGTTGGTTACTGCAAAATCCCAATCATGAGGAGTAGTGTGTCCTAAGGAATCTTGCAGTACTTTACTCCTGCTTTTCTGGGCTCAAGGGTGGGGTAATTTACTTACCTTTACTGTATTCTTACTCTCCCAGCGATCCTGCACACACTACACTTGTCTAGGGGGGAATTCGTGATTCACATTCCACTTTCTTAGCATATGGTTTGTGTTGCCCCTAGACCTATTTTCTCCATTGCATTGTATAGAATTTCCTATTGTTTGCACTATCCTATGTCTAATTACTTAACTTATTTTGGTGTGTAGGGTATATATTGTGTATAATACTTGCCTCCAGAATGAGTATTGCCTCCAAGATATTTTTAGTACTGTGTCACCCAAATAAACAACCTTTATTTTTGGTAACACTGAGTATTTGTTTTACTTGTGTATAAGTACTGTTTAACTATAAGTGGTACTGCATGAGCTTTACATGTCTCCTAGTTCAGCCTAAGCTGCTCTGCTACTACTACTTCACTAATAAGGGATAACTGGACCTGGTATAAGGTGTATGTACCCAAGGTACCCACTACAAACCAAGCCAGCCTCCTACATCCAGCCACCACATACATCTCCATAATGCAGGCAGAAAACTCCAGCTGTGATGTCTTTTGCCTCCTCCTTTCACTGAGGGCTTCCTAGTAGCAGCCTAGAACAGTAGGGCCAAAAAGATCTGGTCCAAGGAAGAGACGGTGCTAGGGACTTAACTCACCCCCACAACAGGTTTTGCAATAGGGGAACTCGGAAGGCGTCATACTGCTTCAAGGGAGAAACGGTTCCAATACCGTGCTCTGTAGATCAGAGTCACAGGGGCCACGGAGCCACGCTCAGACCACCACCAGTACACGACAATAAAGACCAGAGGTCTAGGGAAATGCCTAATGACAAAATGAAGAATGTCAAAGCTAGCCCAAAAAAAACCTTGAGAAAAAGGTTATAGTTAGGACACCTGGCACCACTTGGGAGGATCCCAGGGCTCACCACGTGCAGAGAGCAGAGGGGTGCACATAGGACCTCAGGGCACGTTTGTGTTTACCGATCACTGTTCAGTGTGAGACGCCTCCCCTTTTACATTCCCTCCCCACACGTATAGGCTCCACTCAAAAGGTTAAAAAAACCCTGTTGCATGAGAATAACCCCATGAAGCACACCATCCAAATGTATTCTTAGTTGAGCACAGAACAGGGGGAACCGGGAGATGTGTAAAAATGAAATGTTAAACAACCTATTTCATTTAGAACTAGGTATCTCGATTGGGGTCACACACCTCCCCCCCCGGTACCACTCCAAAATACATGGAGAGCACAGAAATTCTGAAGGATTAATTTGCAACTTACGGATTTTCAATGTTTTTATTTTTTTAATGACCGAACATAGTTCTTGCCCAACAGGTCTGCTTTTGAGCAGTTACATGCACCACCTCTACAGTGGACAGTCACCCTCTCAGCAGCCTCACCAGAATACCCAGCAGGATCAAGAGCCACAACACACTCTAAGGACCTTTTTTGCATTGAAACCCTCAAAAGGATCCCGTGACACCTCTTGCCCCAAGGACCCCTTCCGAAATGTATTTTAATCATGTATCTCCATCACTGAGAAAACCACAAGATGGCTTAGCTGGAAACAGCTCAAGAAGTACCATGATACCTAAGTTATGTGTGATGCGTTTATACATACAGTGTTTGTTAGGGATACTACCTCCTCCATTTATTTCTAACTAACAGTCTGATCTAAGGGTGTCTGTTCATGAGTTGTCATGACTACGCAGGGTCCTCAGACATGTTACATTTATTTATACTGCACCAACACTAGCATCCCTATATGCTCTACACAGTGCTCTTTTACATAACATGTGATATTATCACATGACTGACGTGGGCTTTAAAACGTAAGCCGGCTTATGTTATGTCTCCTCATTGATAGAACATGCAGTAGGCACAGATAGATTGTACTTATTCCAAGAGGTGGCCTCTGAGAAAGCATAATTCCTTCTCTATTTGGTACATAATGAGACCAACCCATTAGCACTGTTCCTTCTGATCTAGCCTTGGAACATTGAAACTGAGCTAGATAGGATGCACAGGAAGGGAGTTATAGGGGAAGACACTGTTTGGCCTCAGGGTTTTCACAAGAAGACATTCTTGGAGTTAGTTAAACCACCTAACCAGTGCTCAAACACATCCCCTCTGCTTCCATCTCCAGTCCAAGGGTGGCCCTTAGCAACTCTTGGGCTCTCTTCATTTAAAACAAATGGACCCGAGACATGGAGTTTCAGTGCAGGGCCATCCATCTCGATGACATGAAAGGAAATTAGTCTTGTAGAGGAGGATTGAATAACCCTGTGTCAGGAGATCTGGAAAACTGAGATAGACAAGTACACATGGATAGGCGGGATGGGGCGACCTTTAATTGCACAGAAACTCACAATGTATTCCTAATGTTTCAGAGGCAAAGGAACAATTCTGCTGGCCATGAGCAAGAATTGTGGCACAGTACTGCTCATTCCGGACTTACAAGGGGGCACCTCCACAATGATGGACACCTACTGACAGTATGGCGAGTTTGCTTACACCCAGCTCATCCCTGGATTGTGTGGCCTCTACTCCGTCATCATTAAGCATTGCATCTACTGCAGAGAGACATGCATGAAGAGACAGGTGCCCATGAGTAGGAGTGGTTCACAAACTGGTTCTCCTGGCACCCATGGCAGTTCACCGGTTTGTGCACATCATTGTTCCCATTTTCCTCATGTTATTCTTTTTGTGTGGGTTCCTACAGTTGGGTATTACCTGCTTTAAAAACGTAGTCTCAAATTGGGTAAGGTACAAGTAGTGGGGGAGGTGGAACAATAAAGTACCATCACTGTGACTGTCATGACATATGTTTGATGATGTAGTTGAAAATTCAACTAGATGGGGAATGTTATTATCAGATCAATCAATGCACACAACAACAAGACACCTTTATGCATGAATGATACATTTTCATACACAAAAAAAGTCACATTACCCCTGTTGGGTTCCCTGGTCATGAACTCTCTGGCAACTCCAGCATGTATGCAAGTGGTCAGGCAAGCTCTGCGGCTCAGGCCTGAAGATTACTGACTGACAGGTCACAGGTGGGGCACTACTTAGCCGATGGCCAAAACAAACAAGCTTAGATCAGATCCCACAGATAGGCAGCGACACTGCAATGGTCCTTGGAGATTGGTCCCAATAAAGCACAAATGGCCAGAGGGACGCATCCATTCCCAAAAAGTAGATACCACATGGCGTTCGGTACACTTAGACAATCAGGACACAGCACACACAACGCACACAGTGACCATGCGCCCTTAAGGCCGGACATCAGGGCACATTCTTGCTGGCCCACATATTGTCCATGCCTGGTAGAGGCCCACCTGCATTCCCCACCTGCAAATTGCATCTGCAACTGTTTGCACATTTCCCTAGAAAAAATATTGTATGTGTTTCTTGCTCCCAGAGAAATGTATGGTGGGAAACTGGCACCTTGTTGCAGTACCCCCCACTTTTGCCTGGTTTCTGAATGCAACTTGGATTGAGGTACACTAGGATCCTGCTAACCAGCTTCCCAGTGCCAGTGTTCTTTCCGTCCAAATTGCGAAGGTAACTGAAAATTAAGAGTTGCGGGGCTTGGCAGACGCCGAGCCTCAACTACCCCTCCTGGCCCGCCAGTGCAGTCGCACCGCCGCAGCCGGCGGTGAGCACTTCCAACCTGGCGGCAGACCTCAGCCTGCCGGCTGGATTACAAGGCTGCAAACTGCCAGTCTTTCTGTGGCGGTCACCCTACCACAAAAACCATGGTGGTCACACACCCAGCGACAGGAATCTTCATTCCTGTTACCAGCACACACATGCACACATGTCCCCACACATGCACACCCCCCACCCGTCCACACACTCACAAACAACCCACACCCCTTCACGCATGCATGCATTCACATACACGCCCATTCATAATACGCATATATGCACTCAGACACCCCCACTCACTCACATTCATCTACACAACACCCCCACTCACTCACATTCATTAACGCAGACACCCTCATACATGTGCCTCTATGCGCGTACACACACACATTCACATCCACTCCCATACGTGCATGCACGCTGCAGACACGCACACACTCACACGCACCAACACACACACAGGCACCCTCCCCCCCTTTTGGACACCAACTTACTTTCTCTGTTGAGGAGGACGTCAAGGAGGGGATGGGTCTCAGCTGTCTTGCATCGCCAGCACCACCACGCCAGCAGGACTCCCCCAAGCCATATTACGGCTTGTAATACGGTGGGCAGAATCCTGCTGCAGTGGCGATGCTGACGATTCACTCGCCTCTGCACCGCAGACCGCCACCACAACTTCTGTCGACTTTCCACCAAAAAGAAATTGACCGCCAAAGTCAAAATGAGGGCCCAAGTCTTTTTTTGCAACATGGGTATCTGTGGATTTTGGCTATGCTGGGGGTGGTAAGATTTGCTCTACTTCTGGAATTCAGGCTCTCTGCACTATGCAAAGTAATGCAGAGTTCCCAAAATGTTACCATCCTGTGCTTGGCTGATGTATTTTTCCTGTTAGCCTACGTAAGAATTGTCTCAAGCCACTTGTAAGTGCATGCAGCTGTTTGCACCCACTTGTGCAGTTTTTGGCTGTGACATTGTCATTATAGTGCCGCTAGACAGCAACCACAGTTGCTCCTCGAGAAGATTCTGTACTTGAGAAGTAGCTAAATCTATTCAAAAATACACTATTGAGTGAGTTTTCTACTCCAACTGACCATTCAAATTGTTGCTTAGGGCCTGATGTATCAAAATCTCATTTTGCATTCACGAAATCGCGAATTTCAAGAAATCACTATTTAGGGAATGCTAAATGCTACGTAACAAAATAGAGAATTTCGATGGAATCGCTACTAGGGAATCGCTATTAGGGGATGCGACTCCTAACTTCCTAATTTGTGATTTCCTATTAGGAAATTGCTAATTAGGAAATGCAAAACCAAGGGTGCCGAGAGTCTAAGGCCCCCCTTTGATGAACCTCCCCAAACAATGTGCACATTTAAAGCACACATATGCCTTAGGTCAGGTGAGCGCTACATGGTGCTTTAAAGCATGCATTTTTAATGCAGTTTTTTAGAACTGCACATGGTTACCATCAATTTGGAGTTGATCATAATAGCATTTCCTAAATGCCCAGTTTGCATTTAGGAAATGCTTGTTACATGTGCATAGGGAATCAAAAATAGGAATCCCCTATATGCGATTATCTATTTAGGGAATGACAAATTGTGATTCCCTAAAATGGGACTGCAATGTCTTTCATACATTGTGAAAGGCTACTTTGCATTAGCGAACAGTGAAATTTACTGATTTGCACAGTTTACGAATGCAAAATCTTTTGATATAGTTAGCCCTTCTTGCAAGAAACCTTTTTATGCACCTCCCAGAGATTTATTCACCTTTCACTGGGATTTTAATGTTGAAGGTTCACTCTCTTTGTCTGCTGCATATATACCTTTGGATTTAAAGACTTTGTTTTTGTGATCTCACACAAGTAGGCTCAAAACCTGTTGTATAAGGGTGTTGTTTGTTTGCTAGGGCATGCTCAAGTATTTCTTTGCACTTTTATTTGGTATTTATAAAATCTCCTTGTAGTGGGTGACTTGGAGTTTCAGAAGGTGCCCAAGTATTTTTTTAAATTGAATTCTTTAACGTTTGTACAGAAAAAAGGTTGCACAGTTCAGTACCTTTTCTCCATGTTTGTTAAATTTGTAATATTCATTTATTTACTATATGGCCTAGTCTGCCAATTGGATATCCAGCCAGTGGAGCCAGTTCTAGTCATCAATGCATGAAAGAGCAGTTTCTAAGGTATAGGTTCTTAAACATCATTTTGGGCAGAGATGGCACTGTATGAAACTATACATTTTGGGCCAGATATAGCAAAATTTTGCGAGTCACAAATGGCCCGAATCGCAATTTGCGACCCCGCCAAATCGGAAATGGGATGCAAAAATCCCATTTCTGTAGTGCAAATTGCGATGCGAGCCATTACCGACTCGCAAAAATTGTGACCTGATTTTGCGACCCACAAATAGGAAGTCGCAATTTGCGAGTCGCAAACCATATGAAAAAGCCACTCGCAAATTACGACTAGTCGCAAAAAGCCCATTTTGCACACCCAAGTTACCACTAAGTCAGAGCAGGTGGTAACCAGAACCAAAGTATAAAAGGAGACCCAGAAGGCATCTGGGTTACTCAAAATGGCTGAAATATATGTGATAGCAAGGAGGAGGAGAGTCCACGCTGCACAGCAGAGGAGGAGGAGGAGCCAGAGACAGGAGAGGATATACAGCACCAGGCAGGCACTTTTCTAACAAACTGAGGAGGAGATATGTGACAAATACAGACTCAGCAGTGCAACAATATTAGAATTAATCAATCTACTCAGCTTCAACGCCAGACTGTGCGGGGCAGCGCCATCCCCACACATGTGCAAGTGCTATGCTCACTGCACCTCTTGGCCTCGGATAACTATCAGGGGGTGAATGCAGTGGCAGGTGGGGCATCCCAAAGTGCAATTTCACATTACTTCAGATGTTTCCTAGATGCCATACTTACACATATGTCCAGATACATGTACCTTCCCAGGAATGAGGCAGAAATTAACCGCACCAAGTTGGAATTCTACAGAATTGCCAACTTCCTCAATGTAATAGGGTGTGTGGACGGGACACATATACAAATTTGCCCTCCTGAAAATCTGGAATATCTGTTCCGCAATAGGAAATGTACCCACTCACTGAACATCCAGGTGGTATGTGATGCCCATTATGTCATCACTGACATGGTAGCCAAATTTCTAGGGAGTACACATGACTCTTACATTTTCAGGCACAGTGGGATACACCAATGCCTAGAACGTGGGGAGTTTGGAGACGGATATCTCTTAGGTATTGCTGAAGACACCCTGAAGCCATACACACAGGTCAATGTAGAAACCATCCATGCCCTGCTAACATTGCTTATTTTTGTCAAACAGGTGACAGTGCATATGCGCTACGACCATGGATACTAACCCTGTACCTAACACCCAGCAATGAGAATGAGAGGCGATATAACAGTGCACATAGGCGGACCAGAAATGTCATAGAGAGGACCTTTGGACTGTTAAACGCAAGATTCCGATTCCTCCACAGAAGTGGAGGTGCCCTCCTGTATGCCCCAATAACAGCATTCAAGATAGTTGGCACATGTGTAATACTGCACAACATTGCTACCTGACGTGGGCTACATCTCACCCCTGCAGACCCAGATTCGGAGGATGACGAGCAAGAGCTACCACATCGGCAGCCTGCAGATAGAAGCATTGCAAATCAAGGCAGACAGAGACGGGACCACATTGCAACCCAATACTTTGGAAGGTACATGGCAACAGACACCAATGTCACACACAAAGAGCCCAGTTGTGTAGTGGAACAAACAAAAATTTTAATTAGTGAACCTAATAACAAACGAACATAACTGTCCGTAAGGGGCTGCACATGTCCACCCTTAATGAGGACACATTAACTGCATGTGCCTCATGAGTCCTGCAGTGTTTGTGCCTAACTTCTCCTCCTGGTTCGCCCAGCATGGCTCGTCCCAGGTGGGTCAGCAGACCCCTGACGTGCACTGCCACTCCGCAGTACACGTGTGTCTGTGGCAGATACACTGCTGATAGTGGACCCCTCCTCACTGTCCTGAAGGGTCTCACCCGTGCCCCTTGCCACCTGCCTGGCCTCCAACATGTCCACTGCGTGGCTAATGCGGCCCAGCCCCCACGCCTCATCCCCTGTAAAGTGGATCAGTTCCACCTGCAGACTCACGGTCCGTCTTGACAGGCCTGTGGAGTTCATGGCAAAACAGACAATGTTCGCTGCCATGCGCTCAAATCTTTGAACTAGGTGGCGCTCAAGGCGCCTTGCGCTTTGTCTCTCAGCCACCAGTTCCGTCACCAGTTGGCGGATTGATTGTGTAAGGTCACTGACATTGTCATTTAGTCTTGTGAACTGTGTGTTCACATCAGCCAGGCCATGTGTGAAATTGTGTTCCATTCTCTGCATTGCACCTGAGATAATCCTCAATTGCCTTGTTTGCAGGTGCTGACCAGAAAGGATGGATACCTCAACTGCAGACATGGATGCCTCCCCTATATCCTCCTGGGCCACCGCCTGGACTTGGACTCTGCGTCTGTGACGCTGTGGTGCTTCTGGCTCTTGCTGTCTCACAGTGTGGCTGTCGTGTCTCCTTCCTCCATGTCCTGTACTTCATCTGGAGGGGACTGTGGTGGTGTTGTGCTGGGCCCTGTAATGGCTGCTGCAGCCTCCTGCACTGCTTGTGGCCTGCTGTCTTCACCCTGGATGGTGTGGCTGGTGGGGGTGTCTTGTGGGAGACCTGTGGGACATAGGGAACACACTGTCAGTCTATAACATCTGTTGTATGCCTCATAATAAACATTTGCCTATATGCTGCCTACTGTACTACACTGCCCATAATGCACCATTCTGGTGGTTGCTAGTCTGGAATGGAGCTAATCTGGTTGTGCATGCTGCTGTGTACTGGGTGATAGTTGATATAGCATTTATAGGTGTACATTCATGTTTCATGGTACTCACTTTTGGATGTCCCTTGTGCTGACGTGTCCGGTGCTCACATTCCTGACACAGCCTCAGGCTCCAGTGTCTGCTCCACCAATTCCTCCATGGCTGTGGGTGGTGGGATGGTGGCTGGGCCTCCTCCTGTGCCCCTCATCTCTCTGAGGCGCTCTGCCACCCTCTCCTTTGTCCTGGAGCACTGGTCGTACCACTTTTTTTTAATTTCATCAATGCTTTGGTGGCTCACCCCAATGGCATTGACCCTCTCCTGGATTTGCTGCCAGATCCTCCTCTTCTCAGTGTCTGGGACACTCAGGGCTGCCTTTCCAAAAAGCTGGTCATGGTGCTGGCAGCATTCTTCTGTCAGCACCTCAAGTTCTTTCTCTGAGAATTTTAATTTCCTCTTCCTTCCTGCACTGCCTGTGTCTTCCAAGGTAGCAGCTGTTCCTCTCTCCAGGTAGTTGCACAGCAGTTAGAAAAGGGTGTGGTCCTACCTCCTCCCAGGTGTATTTGATGACTTCCTGGCTCTGATGTCATCTGCAAGAGCTAGGAAGTGTTTTTCCAACTGTTTTGCTGCACATGCATGCAATTTGCGGGCCAGTCGCAATTTGCGACACCCGACTCGCAAATTGCGAGTTCGCTTTTTTTTCTTGGATCCCATTTTGCGAGTCGGAAATTGCGAGTCGATATGACTCACAATTTCCGACTCGCAAACATTTTCCTTCCTACATCTGGCCCTTTGTGTGTTGTTTCTATTCCATGTTTTTTTTGCAAAAAATATATATGGGGTATGTGGGGTAATATTTTATGCTGTGTCGTAAAATGTATATAGCTCAGTCAATTTTAGTTTTTGTCATTGCGGAAATAATTATAGTGTTTTCTTCAGTGTTACCATTCATCCTTTGTCCGGCCAGTGTGTATGTGAGTGTATTTGCTATAGGCTTCCATTTGACTTTGTACTCCATGCCATCTGGCCAGCGGGCATTTTGTGTAGTCAGTATCTTTTTTTTATTTTTTATCTTTAAACTTTATTGTTTTTAGTCACTACAGCCATAACAAGTACTAGTACATAATACAAATTAAAACACAGTGGTTATGGTAAGAATTCACAGATAATTCTTAGAGTCACTTTGGGTTCACATATAATAATTCAGTACAATCAGACGTCTTTAGGGCAAACAGCTGTAGTCAGCCATGTGACCAACTTGTGAGTTATTTTATTTATTGAAGATCTTTGATCCTGACAAAGCACTAGTCCCAGGCCCTTCCCTTCGGCATGCTACATGCATGATGTGGAACAGAAGGGAAGTTGCTGAAATAAACAAGTACAATTCTTCCTATACTTTGTCGATTAATATGAGAAAAATGCTTTGGCTAATTCAGGATAGGAAAGGGATAGTGCTAACAAGCCATTAAAAGAGGTCAGATCGTAAAGTCCAAGTACATGTGCCCACCCGACAATGATGAACCCTTCAATGGCTACCCAGGGGGAAGGTGTTTGCCTAGCTTGGCGATTAATGGGCAGTTGGTGAAAACCCCAATTAGAGTAACAATGCATTTACGCTTGCCACTTAAATAGCCCTGCAACATGAAATAGACAAGGGTGCTATATTCGAGGAAGTGGCTCAAGTCGAACAGGTGCAGCTCAACTAGTGCATTCTTTTTATTTTTATTTTTATTTTATTACCAGGATGAAGAAACACCAAAACAAAACAAGATACAAATGTATCTAAGAAATAATCCCCCCATATCAGAGAGAACTTTTTAGCACTACCTACCCTGCTAGTATATCTCATCTCCTGAAGTCTAACTTGCACCATCTTACAATGCAATTCTTGACTAGTAGGAGACAGCTCGGAACGCCAACTTCTCAGCAGAAGCGACCTAGCAACCGCAGTGGGTATGAATACGAGCTTCTCCCATCTAGAAGAGAGCCTTGCCTCGGGGTCGAATCCCAAGCTCATTAACCGAATGCTGGGAGATATGGATACCGACGCCATAGTTGTTAACATCGCAAAAACTCCCTCCCAATATCCCAAACATCGGCATGTCGCAATCATATGGATCCAACCTGCCACTCTTGCTTCCTTGCAGTGGAAACACATATCAGGATAGCCATTCCCCATGTGAAATAGGGCCTGCTGGGTTCGATACAATAACCATTTACTGAAAAATATCATTCAGTGCCAGTTAGCCCCTCGAAGCACGGAGAAATTCAGCCGATTAATGGTCTCCCAGTAATCACTTGAAACCTCTAGGCCCTCCTGACGAGCCCATTTCGTCTGAGCTTTTGTCCCAAGATCTACTTTGACCCTCTCTGCCAGAAGCCTTCTCCACGACCCTGCATTCCTTATCCCAGGAGGGTCGACCAATTCTGTTACCAATGACTGGACGTTGATGATAGAATTGACGTCTAAATCCCTAAAAACATTTAACAAAATGTTATAAGATCCGACCAACAAAAAAACATTTTTAACAGTAATCAGGATATTTAATGGAGTTTCCCAGTTGTTCTTAGCATGAAAATCTCCAATCTTACTGAATCCAACGAGCTCCAACTTCTTTACTAAGTCTTCATTAAGCTGAGAACCAGAGTGCAGAGAAATCTGTGAAAGTGGAGTGCCAAAATGTAAAAAAGGGATTGAATATTTTCTAAAGAAGTCTGATCTTCTTTAAAAAAAACATTTAAAAATCTTATAACAAACTTTTGTAGGTGATTTCGCCAAGAGTGCTGGGTTCCGAATATTATGCTCCCTACATATTAATACCAGAAAATCAATAAAAAACCTGGAGCCCGCGAAATGATCCAAATTAAAGCTGGCATAATAATGTGCAAAAAATGCATAATAATAATCTTTGAAATTTGGCAAGGCGAGTCCCCCCTTTTCTTCATCGGAATACAGTATACTTAAAGCGGCTCGGGCCTTTTGGTTTTGCCAAATAAATGGACGAAATAGGGATTCCAGTTTTCTAAAAAGAAAATGGCGCTAGAACACACGGAATAGCCGCAAACAAGAAATTGAAAAATGGTAAAATTGACATTTTAATTAATGCGATTCGGCCTAATATAGAGAGGGGGAGAGACCCCCAACGAGCCAGCAGAGCCTTGGTTTTCTGAAGTAAAGGAGCAAAATTCAAATCGTAGAGATCTCCTAAATTAGCCGAGAAATAAATCCCTAAATATCTCTTTGGATTGGCATTTACACAGCCTCTTAATTTAGGAAGGAGATAGATAGGAGAAGTGCCACAAAGAATAATATCAGTCTTACTCATATTAATCTTATAGCCACCAATTTGCACAAATTCATTAAATAGATTAAAGGCCGCTTCCTGAGAAGAACGATCTGTGTCTAAAAACAAAATTATATAGTTCGCGTAAAGTTTAGTCTTTCACATTGACTTTAACGGAGGTTGAATCTGAATATGTTGTCTAATTTTAAAAGCGAGAGGCTCAATAAAAAGGGCAAATAAAATGGTGAATAAAGGACATCCCTGTCTGGTCCGTCGATGTATTTGAAGTTGTCCGACACACTTCGAGTTTATTATGATATTGGCCTCAGAGTTTGAGTACAACCTTTGAATTAGTGCGGTGACCTGAGAAGGTACCTTGTAGCTAGACAAGACTGAAAAAAGCGTGTCCCAAGCAACCAAGTCAAATGCTTTTTCCGCATCCAGCAGAAGAATAATGGCAGGGACTTTATTAGTAGCAATATAATCGAGAGGGTCAGCTAAATAATGTGTGTTTGTAGCCAGTTGTCGGCCAGCTACAAACCCATTTGATCGGGATGCACCAGTTTATGCACTACCCCATTAAGCCTATTGGCCAGTAGTTTTGTCATTATTTTATAGTCTGAATTTAACAGCGAAATTGGACGATATGCATTTGGATCCTCCCTGTTCTTGTTTTTCTTAGTAAAGGTAACCATGTTTCCTGAATGCCACGTCTTAGGGATCTGTTCTCCCCGCAGCAGGCCATTAATGAAGACCAAAAAATCCTCAGCGAATGCATTTATAAAAGTCTTATAGAACTCAGCCGGAAAGCCGTCCGGTCCAAAGGCTTTCCCCGTGGGAAGGTTCTTAACAACGTCTAGAAGTTCTGGCTTCGTAAATGGCTGTGACTGTGCCACACAGTCTTCCTCTGAGAGGCGAGGAATATCGAGGTCCCTCAGGAACTTCTCAATGGTCCTGGGATCTATAACTGAGGCATCACTATAGATTTGTCTATAATGTCCCAGCATAATTTTCTCGAGGTCTCCGGGGTCAGTACATCTAGCCCCGGTGACCGGGCATCTTAGAGCGTGTATGACATTACCAGCAATACGATCTCGAGCTTGCCATGCCAAAAATGTTCCTGTAAAGTTACTCTCTTCGTAGACCTTTTGTTTATAGGTCCGATATTCTATATCCACCTTCTTTAAAAAAAAATCCAAAAACACTTTCTTAGCAGCTTCGAAGGCCTGCCTATTAGTGTCCGAGGGGGCATATAAATAGGTAGTTAAACACTTTTGAACTGCATCTTCCAAAACAGCAATTTGTTGTCTCAGGAACCGTTTATCAGCTGCCTCTTTGGCGATTACCCAGCCCCTAAAAAAGGCCTTAAGAGCATCCCAGACTACCGCTGGAATTGAGGACCCCTGATTGCGTTGGAAAAAATCCCTTATTTCCGCCTGTGAAGTCTGTATCCACCCCTCATCCAAAAGGAGCCGGAGATTACAAATCCACCTTTTGGTTGGGGCTGTATAAGCTGTAGAATAGAGAGACACTTCCAGCAGCAGAGAGGCATGGTCTGAAAGGCCAGAGTGCTGGACCGACTGATATCGATAGCACAATGTTTCTGATATCAGAAAAAAATCTATGCGCGAGGAGCTTTTAAACTGAGATGAAATACAAGTATATTCCCTCGCATCGGGAGTGTTCGTTCTCCAAGGATCACACAGCGTCAAAACCTTAACATAATCTCTGAAGATCTTTGCTACTTTAGGTTTGTGCTGTCTCTTAACTCTTACCGTAGTATCTAAAACTGGGTCCTGAATGAAATTGAAATCCCCTCCAATAATAATGTTTCCTGTCAATTGCAAGAGGGAGTGAAACAGGCCTATATAAGGGGCTGGGTCGTCTATCAGAGGAGCATAAAAACTAACAAAAATGAATCTCTCCTTAGCGATTAAACACTGAACCCAACACTGATGCCCATGAGGGTCAGAAAAAAAATCCAATGGTTGTGCATAGAGGGCTCTGGCTAAAAAGACTGCCACACCTCTATGAGCCGCTGAAGCCACAGCGACTACTTTAAAATCAGCCATTTTTTTAAACATGCGAAAGCCCTAAACTTTATTAACCGGAATATGAGTCTCCTGAAGAAGTATAACTGAGGGACTGAAGCAGATACCCTTTCCTCGATAGCAGACCTTTTCCTACAGTTATTTAATCCATTAACATTCCAGGAAATTATTCTTAATGGAAGAAAAGATTTTGTCATTGATTTATACCTTGAGTTAGTCTGCATATGGTCTCCCCTAAATAAAATACACTATCCCAGACATAAAAATCCTCTAAAGTGACAAAGACGGATCCTGGTGTCCATACCTCTCCCCCCTCTCCCCCCAAAACCCCCCTTCCTTACCCCCCATCCCTCACCCTCAGTGGCCCACACCTGGAGCCCTCCCACCCGGACAACCCGAGGACACACCCCTTCCCCACCCCTTGTCCCCATCCTTCCCTAGCGTGGTGCCTTGTCATAGCACCCTAAGCCATAGACTAGTGAGACAAAAAATAGAATAGCCTGAACATGCGTTGTGGGCAAAAAAAAAAAAGGGGGGGCCGTATTTTCTTACAATATCATTATCCTCATTATCCTCATAGTCCAATATGTCACCCTTGTAGTCTTTTATTAAGTTTTTTCCACCCCGGCCCCAGCCCCACCACCCCTTACTCGTCCTAGCTGCTCAGAGTTCTGAATTACATGTAGCAAGGACTTAGCAGCATCGACTGTGTGAATAAAATTCGAGCTACCCTGAAAAAATACTTTGGATTGTTGCCCAACTCCAGCCTGAGCCCCTGCTTTTTGAAACGCTGGAATCATCCCTTTCAATTCTCTACTCCGATGCGCTGCCACCACCAACATGTCTGGGAAAATCTTGAACGCATAGTCGCTGGGAATCTGGAAGATTTTAGTCTTAATTGCTTCCTGGAAAATCTGTTCCTTGATATGAAAGTCACCAAAGTTCACTAGAATAGTGCGAGGATATTTGGAGTTTGGCGACTGGACTTCAGGGACTCGATGGGCCCGCATAATTGTGAAATCCGGATGCTTGTCCACTAGTCCTACTAAAACATGACTTTTAATAAGATCAGTTACCAAATCTATGACTGTCTGGCAGTTTTCATGTCCTTCAGGGACTCCCGTGAATCGCAGATTGGATCTACGCGATCGATTTTCGGTGGCGTCAAGTCGAATCTCTAGATCTAACAGATCAGCTTGACATTTTGCCAGAAATGGTTCTACAGTTACCCGTATGTTCTCAAGATCGGAAACTCGTTGCTCGATATCCGTGATTCGTGAGTTAAGTTGCTGGATATTACTACAGATCAAGTTCAATTGTGATTCTGTTCTCTGATTTGCGTTGTCTTGGGAAACTTTCAGCGTTTTTAACTCGCTTAATATCTGCAGAAGTAAGTTTTCTGGGGGAGCACTAGTGCTTGCCATATCTTTCGGGCCCTGAAAAAGAGACCCATTTTGACCATTAAATCTGGAAGACACAGCGGGAATAGCAATGTGGGCAGAATATTTTTCCCTCCCCCAAACAAAGGATAGAGGGGTCTGGGAGCAGAGTCCATGTCCATCGTCTGATCGCAAGAGGTCTCAGAGTTCCAGCTGGGGGTCGACTGAGTGAGCAGCAGAGAGCCTTCGAATGACCCCGGGCTAGGATCCGAATTGGCTGGCAGAGCCCTTCATTCGTCAGATTGGCAGTCCAAGCTGAGGGGAGGGCTTGACAAGTTAGTCCCGGAGGATGGTAGATTAAGAGGCAGGGGCGAAATAGGGTTAGAGGCTGAATCTATAGCGGAAGGTAGGGGAGATACGGAAGCTGGAGCCTTGTGCAAATGATTATCTGAAGGTACAGGGCATTTTTGTTTGGCAGTGCGTGTTGCTCCTGCGGCCATCTAGTGCATTCTTGATCTCTTGTCAGTGTCTATAGGTCTGAATTTGTTCTTTGTCTTCCATGCCTCCATGCTTGTTGTTGTTTGAAAATGTGTCTGGTGGCCATTTTGTGTAGCGAGCCAGTATGCTTTTTCCAAAGGCCTGCACATGTTTTGTTTTCTCATGCCTCCTTTCTTGCTATTGTTGTTTCACCATGTAGTTGGTGGCCACTTTGTGCAGCCAGCCAGTGTGCTTTTTGCCATAGGTTTGCATGTGTTCTTTATTCTCCATGCCTCCTTCCTTGCTGTTGTTAGTTTGACCATGTGGCCAGTGGTCGTTTTGTGCGGCCAGCCAGTATGCTTTTCCCATAGGCTTGCATGTATTCTTTGTTCTCCATGCTCCTTGCTCGCTGTTGTTGTTTGACCATGTGGCCAGCTGTCATTTTGTGTCCTCAGCCAATGTGCTTTTGCCATAAGCTTCCATGTGTCCATGCCTCCTTTAATGCTGTTGTTGTTTGACCATGTGGCCTGAGGCCATTTTGTGCACTCAGCCATTGTGCTTTTTCCATAGGCTTGCATGTGCTCTTTGTTCTCCATGTCTCCTTGCGCACTATTGTTGTTTGACGGTTGACCATGTGGCCTAAGGCCATTTTGTGTACTCAGTCAGTGTGCTTTTGCCAAAGATATGCATGTGTTCTTTGTTCTCTGTGCCTTCTTGATCTCTGTTGTTGATTGATCATGTGCCTGGCCACCATTTTGTGCAGCCAGCCAGTGTGCTTTTGCCACATGCTTGCATGTGTTCCTTGGTCTCCATGTCTCCTTGCTCTCTTTTGTTGTTTGACCATGTGGCTGGCATCCATTTTGCGCAACCAGACAGTCTGCTTTTGTCATAGGCTTGCATGTGTTCTTTGTTCTCCATGCCTCCTTGTTCTCTGTTGTTGTTTGGCCATGTGCCTGGTGGCCATTTTGTGCAGACAACCCATATGCTTTTGCCATTGGCTTATATGTGTTCTTTGTTCTCTGTGCCTCACTGCTCATTATTGTTGTTTGATGGTTGACCATGTTGCCAGAGGCCATCATGTGTACAGAGCCAATATGCTTTTGCCATAGGTTTAAATGTGTTCTTTGTTCTTCATGTCTCCTTACTCCTTATTGTTGTTTGACCATGTGGCTGGTGGTTATTTGCGAGGCCAGCCAGTGTGCTTTTGCCATAGGCTTGCATGTGTTCTTTGTTCTCCATACTGTCTTGCTTGCTGTTGTTGTTTGATATCAGTTTAATAATATGCTTGAGGATCATGGTAGTATATTTATATTATGAATATGATTATGATGAACAGTATTTTATATTACATGCGTTTTTTTGCATTTCTCATCTGAATCTCCTTACCTCCCATACTCATACTCCCATAGCACAAACATCTGCAATTCATTTTATTTCTTTATTTTAATTTGTAATTTACATTTTTTACTTTATGGTTTTTTTTTGTTTTTTTTCTTCATTTTTATTGTTTCATTTTTCATTTTTTTATTTAATTTATTTTATTTTGTATTTTTTTTTTTTTTTTTGCGTTTTGCCTTGAATCGATCCATACAACCCCTGGCTGCCATAAACGCATAGCCGCACAACATCATTCATTTTTCTAGGTATTATTCCATTTTCCCCTGGACCCTCTGCCTGTCATTGAGTAGGTTCACTGCACACATACCAGCATCATTCATTGTTCATTGATTATTCTATTTCTCCCTGGACCAACCTGCCTTTCATAGGTGCAGACTAGCTTTCATTTTTTAAGGTTTATTCCATGCTCACGCACCTTCCTGACTGCCACTGGTGTCTCCTTTAGAACAGATGCACATAAAGCAAAGAGCTATACCTGTATTTTGTGTTATCCTGATTAAAAATAAAATGTATGTTATGGTAGTGTGGTATGACTTTAAAACGGATGGATAAATAGTTTTTAATTATTACCTAAGTAAACAACCACACTAAATTATTTTGTCTTTGTCTGTACTAATTCACACTGCAACAATGCCACGTTTCACTGAATGTTTTTTTTGCTTGTTTGCACAAGAGAAGAAGAGACATAGCTGACAGTACTGCCAACAGTCAGTTCTCCAATCTCTTCCGCTTGTGCAGCTTAGTAACACTGTTGACTGAGAGCTTGAAGATGGCCCCAAAGAAAGGTGCAGCCAAGAAAGTGGCCAGTGAGAAGAGGCAGCTTTCTGCCACAGTTTTACCAGCCGCAACCTTTTTCGGGAGATGTGTGCCTGCTGCACCGACCTTCGATGAGAAACCTGCGAGAAGCACTCTGGCATTTGCGGCACCACCCCAACCTCAACCCAGGTCCATGTCTCTTAGCGAGGCAGCCAATGCAATCATGGCAATGCCGATGAGCAATGAACTTGAATTGGATTTGTTCATTTTGTAAAGTAGTACCCAATCATTTCAGGAAACAGAGCAAAGTGAACAGCAGCTGCAGCCAGCAATAGTAGATCTTCCTGAAGTTGGAGCAGAATAGGAAGTTGAGCTTCCTGCTGAACAAAAACCTCCTCTTTTAGAATAATTGTATCCCAGATTTCCAGGATGAAGAAGGAAGGGTACTCTAGGATTTTCTTCAAGCACACCTTTTTATGATTATGATATGGGCATGCATTGGAGCCCAGCCGAGTCCAAAAGATGTCAGGAGAGACAAGGGAAAGGAAAAGTTCTTGAAAGCCTTAGAAATATGGAAGAGAATGTGGATGATGATGAACCAGCCATTGTTATGGGTTTTGGCACAGCGGAGTCTGATATTGTACCTCTTAATCAACCTGCTCCCACATGTGTAAAGCCCCAGCTGAGACATGCATAAACCTCTACCTCAGTAGAAGTATACACTGAGGAGATGCAATTAACAACACACCCACCTACCTCATGTTCTTCTTCAGGCATTGGCACTGGCAAACTCAGAAAATACTCCTTACAAGTTTGAGGCATGTTTATGCTTAGCTAGCAAGAGGAAAGCGTTGAAGTATGCTCTACTTGCCACATGAGTGTTCATCGAGATAAGCCTGGTTCTCACTATGGTAATGGAAGCCAAACAACCCTTATGAAAAATATCACACAATCCAGTGGGAGGAGCACCTTAAAAAACTGCTGAACATGGTGAGGTAAAGGTGAGGAGAGCTAGTAACATCAGCTTCAATCAGAATGGGAGGTAATGAGGAAGAAGAGGTTGACATCTTTAGGTGAAGCAGCCCTGTCGCCAGCAGTGCATCAACATCACTTGCCTCAGCGAACTCAAAATGGCACAAGAGTCAGAGTCAGATGGAGACACAATGGCATACAGTGATTGCCCCAAGATGCACATTGAGTCTGTCACCTTCTACTTCTCGGACTCAGCTTGTGTCAGTGGCCACAAAAAAGGAGACAATCCAGGCTACACTTACAGGCATGTTTAGGCAGGATGGGCCTTACGACCGCAACCACCCAATTGTCCATTTGTATAATAGTAACTTGGCTCAAATTTTACCATTGGACCTCCTCCCTTTTTCTTTTGTGGAAGGAGTGGGATGTGTGGTGTTCAACTCACTGAACTGGAAGGTTCCAAGTCTAACCTATTTTTTCAGAGTTGTTATTCCTGTGCTCTATTACAATGTGCTGCAATTGGTTGGACAAGCTTTACAGTAAAGTGCTGTTCACGCTATCCACTTGACAAAAAACATGTAGACTAGTTGTCAAGCTACAGATTACATGTGTATCACTGCACACTGGATCTCTTTTGTAGTGATAGGACAACAGCTATCTACAGTCTTAGCCCTGAAGAAAGTTTTAAGAGCGTTCAGCGGCATGCAACAGTAGCCATGTTCAGCATGGGGAAATCCCATATAGCTTCAAACATCTTGAATGAATTTACAGCAAAGTGTGCGAATGGCTGTGACCCAGAGGTCTCAGAACTGAAGTTTTTGCCACGAACACTGGCAAAAACATAATAAAGGCCATGTCACATGGTGGCTATTTCAGGGTCCTGTGTTTGGCGCATTGCATCAACTTGGCTGTGCAAGACTTTCTGAAAAAAGAAGATATAATCAGCAACATATTGATCACATGCAGAAAAATCTGCACATATTTCAGCCATTCTTGAAAAGCCCGGAAGCAGTTGAGGATTAATAAGCCTGCCTATAGAGTACCAGTTAAAGGCCTCATAGAGGAGGTGTCAACATGTTGGAACTCAACCTATTACATGTTGCAGCATCTGTTTAGGCAGTACAGACAGATCAATGACTATGTCATTCAAAGAGGAGGGGATGCAATTGAATAAGCTATGACCATGGTTGCAGACAAATGGGGTCTAGTCAAACGCTTTACACAGATGCTACTCCCTTTTGAGGTTTTCACACAGGAAGTTAGCAAGGAGGACAGTACGATGGTCGAAACAATCCCGTTTTTGAATCAGCTACAGGAATAGCTAAAGAAGGTGTCTGAATGATTCACAGTAATGAACAAAAAAGGCAGAAGTGCATGCCTTGGTTAAAAGTGTAGTCCTTCACTTGGCTTGTAATGCAAGGTTGCAAGGTAACATCATGTTGTCCAGAGAGTACATCTGTTCCAGACTACTTGATCCTTGGTACACAAAAATTCTGTCCACTTTCATTCCTTTTTCTGCAGGGGATGTTTTGAAATACAAGAAATGGATTGTTACATAAGCCGGTGACGTGGAAGAAGAATGGCTGGAAATTACTAGAGTTCCACTCCTGGGCAGAAGTTCTTGGATGCCTCCTTCAGCTTTCAGAGATGGCAGTCTTGTCTCACAGCAGCCAACAACAGGAAAAGAGGAATTGGCCCAAACGTCTGCATTGCCTTGGTTTCAAGTGGCAGGTCTTCAGTCCAGTGCAGAGTTGAAGGCAAGAGAGGTCCAGCAAGTGGCAGCCCCAATGGCCATTCAGAGAATTTTCCAGGTGTATCTGGGTGACCCAAAAGAGGTCTATGTGGATCAAAACCCATTGGTGTATTGGTATACGTAGATGCACCAATAGCCGGTGCTCAGCAGGCTGGCAACAAAGTATCTGGTTTGACCTGTAAACTAGTGTGGCTGCTGAGCATGTGTTCAGTGCAGCTGGTGCAGTTGGAGTGAGAAGCACCAGTCTCTCACCTTAGAACATGGAGAGATTGACAATGATGAAAATGAACCAATATTTCACACTACACAATTACACGGTTCCTAAAACAGCACAGGAGGAGGAGGATGATTGGCCACAATCAAGTGTGTTAGCTGACCAACTTCTGGGTGAGCCATCTGAGTTGGAGGACGAAGTCTACTTCACTGACTTAGTATGCCACCATAGTACTTTTAAATTATTTATTGTCAAAATTCTAACTTTGTCAGCAAAAAAAAAAGATATAGCTAGTGGAACAATATGTTTGTGTCTGATTTATGTGGCTCCACCATTAGTCACAAGTATGGCCAAATTGGAGTCAGACTAGTGTGCAGTGAAGAAGCTTCCAGATTCCTCTCAGGACATTTCAGACAACGCCTACCTCCCTCGCATGCCTATCCTTTTTTTTCATCACCTAGCAAGGCTACCCCAGAATAGCACTGATTTACAAAACTGCCAATGCCAAATTCCAATATGTTGCTTGCATCAAAGCGGAGATATAATTGTGTACCTACCATTGTGCTCGGATTGGGAGAAGTAATTACTAATTATTGCATCAATGAGAGATGATATATTATTGAGTGATTGCGAGAGATGATTGATGATTAATGTGGTGGCAGACAATGAGGGAGGGTGGTCAACTAATTAGTAAACTTGATTTTGATGATTTGCAATGCTTGGAGCCTGATGGGTAATATTTTTTCCTGAAAGTGATTGGACCATTCAAACTTAGTGACATTTACCTGTAGAGTCCATTCCTTTTTACTGATTCTTCAGAGACCAGACCAGTCCATTTAGTTAACAAACACAAATCTACAAAATACTCCAATTCTTACTCTCTACTTATTCTTCAACAGCAGTGCTCTACTGGTCTATCTTGCATGGGTTAGGACTGGGACATAGTTTATCGGAGTGATGCGGAGGATGATGGGGCATTAATTCATTTATGGCTCCCCATTGCTCAGAAGAAGTTACTATTGCTAGTTTTTATTATCATATCAGTTCTTCTTTACTGTGTCATGGTGGTAGTCTGGTCTCAGTCTTTCTAAAGTTATCATATAAATAATAAAACCCACTAACTGTCCTTTCTTTTAAGATAGTTGCCTGTGATGGATAATCCTTTGAATAATCCCACCGTTGGAATTCACCTGGATGGGAATGGAACCTCACTTGTGATGTCTTCCCTCTTAGCATGCTAACCTGCTACTACTACCAGTGCCATAAGATGCCACCATTGGAAACTAGGCAGTAAAAACACTGAGAGAGGTAGCAGCCCTCGCCTCATTTATTCAGTTAAGAGAACTATGGAGTGAAGTGAAATAGGTAAGTTAGTGACTGACTTCTACTGAAGATGCTGTTTGGGTGTTTCTACGTTGTTGTAGGCAAATTAGGCAATGACAATTCTCCCTAGTGGTCAATGTAGTTACAGAGTGTAGTAGGACAAGGGTGTAACTAACTGGCATACACTTTTTTAAGCAGAATAAAAAAACAGGCCACGCTAAAAGGCAGCGGTGCAAAGTAAAGCACCAAAATAAAGATTTGAGGCATAAATAAAGTAAAACGAATTATTCGCCTTTTATTTTTAACAGTTATAAAACCCACACGTTCTACACAAAAGAGGCCACCCCTCACCCCAAACAAATCACCCAGTCCCCAACCGATTCCCAAAGAAAACGGAATTGTCCAAAGTACAAACTAGTCCAAACTCCAGTCCCAACTCCCTTTCCTCCCTCTCCACCCACAACAAATGTCCTTCCCACCAAAAAAAGAAAATTAAAATGAGCGAAAAGAGCGTGTTCTTTAGGCCGGTTCAGAGATCTTTGGGGAATCCCTCAAGGTATGCCACTCCGCAGTCCAGGTGCTCCAGATGCTGCAGCACACAGCACTGGAATATGCAGTCTGAGCGAGAAGGGAGACAGCAGTGATCCGACATGGACAGGCAACTGTTAGCTGGCAGTGGCCCTGCCTATGTTGTTGCCCCTGGGTATCTGGAAGCACTGGCGGGTGGCTAGAAGAGCTGCGGCCTGCAGGCTAGGCAACTGCCTCATCTTCCTCCTCCTGCAGAGCCACCAGCTGCTGATACTCCAAACAGATGGCCTCCAGACTCTGCCGTCCCAGCTGGGCTGCTATCTCCACACATGTAGGTGGTCCACCACAAGTAGCTATATCAAATAAGGGGAAAAAAGACAAATTGCAAGCATTACTCTGTCCAAACACTTTAAAAAAAAATAGAGTGGCACTGTAGCAGTACTTTGTAGGTCTTTTAGGAGCACTGGAATTTGATGTGGCTGATTACAAGTCACAGGGCCATTTTCTACCCACACATACCTCAGTGTAGTTGACAAATGTCAAAAGGGAAAGATTTAAGCAAGCATGGAACTATTATAGAAGCCATAAAATATAAGAATCACTTGTCTAGAAAAAATGTGATACATGCCAAAAAGGGATTTTTCTAATTTTTTGGGTGGCTGAGATAGAACTTCGAAAATAATACATGATTGAAATACTAGGAGGTGACTGAGTGGTCACTGAGAGGGAAGGGAAATACCTTGGGTTTGGTTTGTAATGCATTGAAAACTTTGTAAGTGCTGCATTAACTGCAGCAGATGCACATTTCACAAGCAACACTATTGTACTGCTAAATTAAACCATGCTGCAGTTAGGGCATAGCATGGGTGACTAAATGCCATAGGCAGGGAGGCGATGAATGATGCTGGGTGGGAGGATACATATCTACCTTGCTTAACAAATACAATAAGGGAGTAGAGAGAAAAAAATACCCCCACTTTGAACCAAAGCTTTGATAACCAAGCAAAGCAAGCAAAGTAGGTAAGCACGTTCCCACCCAGAAGAGTTTCCTTATTTCTTCATTCAAGCAATTATCCATTTATTCTTTCATTGTTCTATTCACCCTCTGATACCCATAATTTAATCTTCACATTCTCTCATCCAGTTTTTTCCCATTCCAACGCCTCCATCTATCTGTCTACCGATCCATCCATACATTCACCTAGCCACCCCTTCAACCATTCTTTCACCCATCCATCTATTTACTATACATTGCTACCCATCCACCCATCCTTTAACCCACCTGAGCATCCTTTTACTCATCCACCCTTAACCCACCCAGGCATTCTTTCACCCATATACTCTGTCATCCATCCTTTCACCCACCCCTGCATCTCCTATCACTTACCTAGGCATTCTTTCAACCCCTCACACATTCTTTCACTCATATACCATTTCACCCAGCCTTGCAGTGAGTGTACCAGTAATTGTCGATAAGTAAGTAATATGATTCACCAACTCCAGTCCCTTCTGCCACCAGTTCTCCCCCTCCAACCGCTGCAGCGTCTGACGCACTGGTGCTGCTGTTGGTTCTGGCACTGGTGGTTAGTGCGGCTGGAAAAAACACAAAATATTTTAGATGTCAGATACGCCTCCCCTTGTTATTTTTTGAGAATACATTCATAAAAATACAACCAGAATAGATCACTACAGTTCTATCTTCTTCCATCATTCAGTTTAGGAATTAGGTTGGTTAACTATGCTAGAAAAGCCAGGTATACAAGCCGAGCCAACTGCGAACATTTCGCAATGGAGGGGCAGAGCTAATTCACCGAAGCACAAAGAAGGCATGCACTAATATTTCAATCATGGACACATGTTGAGGTCTCGGTTGACAAATGCATTCAGGCGGTCCATCTAATATTTTCGAGCCATACTGCACTGTCATCAACATTGCTGATATGGTACACTATTGTATAAATTATTAATAATACATACAACATTACACTGGAGGGTCCACTATGACAATGACCACTCTCTTGTTTTTCTATTTGAGCATGAACAAGAAAAATAAAGTCTTCTTAGAAAACATGCGTAGAAAAGCTTACTTGGACATGCATTCTTCATGGTAGAGTACCAGTGTTCTCTTAATCGTACAGTACCATTCCACAAGATATAAGGGGAGATGGAAAGATTACTAATAAGCAGAATAAATCCACAGGCTAGTAAAGACAGGAGGAAGTCAGTTACAGAAACATGAAATACAGAAAGGAACATGATAATGCAGGGATAATACGAATTTAACGAACCTTAGATAGAACGGAGATGCGTAGAAAAAAAAAGGAGACAAAAACAGTAAAAAAAAGGAAAACTTTTTCTAAATGACAAAAGGTAAAAGTTAGGGAAATAATAATTATATAACAGGAGGATGTAAAAGGGGCCAGCAGATCAGCCATCTGCCACATTGGTTGTGGCACCTCTCTCCCTCCGACCCACCTCCGAAGCCCTCTTCTTGAAATAAAGAAAATGAAAAAATAGATTAAGGTACAGTTGATCTCCCCAAAAATATTTTGACAGTCAAAGGAAAACATAGTAACATTGTACTTTTATAAATCAGATTGCCTTTTGTACTAGTATCTAGTTGACATATTCTTAATTTCCAAAACCTAAACCAAGTTCTAAATTTCCTAAACCTAAACATAATTTGGAACTACAAGTGCTTTGCAACAAATTATCTTTCCTTCCTAAACACGTTTGATGGGCTAACTTAGTCTCCCTTTTCAAAGCATAGATGCATAATACACATCACTGGGAGACTGAATGAGCTACATAAAGAAAGGCACAAAGAACGCTAATACTGATATTACTTACTACTACTTGAAGTGGGTACCTAAGGTACTTCCACCTTATACCTGGTCCAGTTATCCCTTATTCGTGAAATGTAGACAGTGTCTAGAAGCCAGTCTCTCTAGGGGTAGTGTGGATGAGAAGCCAAGGCATAACTAGGAGACATGCAAAGCTCATTCAATACCACTGTAGTCACACAGTCCACACACACATAAAGAAAATACTCAGTATTACAAAAATAAAGGTACTTTATTTTGGTGACACAAATGCCAAAAATACCAATGAGACTATACCCCCTTAGGAGGTAAGTAATACACAAATTATATACACTAGTATTCAGAAATAGTTGTAAAAACAGTTAGAAAACAGTGAAAATAGTGAAAATCACAATAGTTAGAAATGGGCCTGGGGGAACACATACCATATACTAAGAAAGTGGAATGCGAAAGTCGGTTTCCCACCTGGACAAGTGTAGTGTGTAGAGGGGCACTGGGAGTATTAAAAACACCAAAGGTAAGTAATATAACCCACCCCAGAGCCCAGGAAAGGAGGAGTAAATCACAGTAGCTTTCCTAGAACACACAAGAAGACGAGAAAGAAGATTATGCAAGAACCAGAAGAGACTGCAAGACATCAACAATGGATTCCTGGAACTGAAGACCTATGGAAGAAAGGGACCAAATCCAAGAAGCACTGAAGAGTCCAGGGAGAACAGGAGCCCCTGTTATACCAGATGAAGGTGCAAACGAAGAACCACCGGTGAAGAACAACAGTCAGTAGTGCACCCAAGAAGAGAAATGCAGGCTCCTGGTTGGTGCAGAAGATGTCTCCCATAGGAAGGATGATTGCAGTAGTTTGTGTCACTGGATTCCACCAATGAGCCTTGGCAGTCGCAAACCTTGCAGTTAGCAGAAAATGGCACTGCCCGGGCCCAGGAGGGACCTGGTGGACTCTACCCAGGAGTGAAAGTCAGAGGGGGTTCTCAGCAACTCAGACAGCCCTCAGAAGACCAGGCAGCATGCACAGGAGTCCCACAGCAAGGGGACAAAGAAGGTGCAAACAGCACTACACAAAGGGATTCCACGTGGAATCCAAGATGGAAAAACACAGGAACACTCTAGAGGAGATCTGAGCACCACCCCTAGGGTGGTGATGGACAGGGGAGTGGTCACTCCCCTTTCCTTTTTCCAGTTTTGTACCAGAGAAGGGGGTCCCTGAACCGGTGTAGACTGGATTATGCAAAGAGGGCAACATCTGTGCCTTTCAAAGCATTTCCAGAGGCTCTGGGAGGCTACCCCTCTTATGGCTGTAACACCTATTTCCAAGGGGAGCGGTGTAACATGCCTCTCCCAAAGGAAATCCTTTGTTCTGCCTTCCTTGGTTTGAGCTGCTCAAGCAACAGGAGGGCAGAAACCTGTCTGTGAGGTGGCAGCAGTTTGGGCTGCCTGGAAAAACCCAGAAGGCTATAATGGCAGTACTGGGGGTCCTCTAATGAGCCCCCAGAGTGCATGGAATCATATAACCAATGCTTGCAAAAGCCTTGGCCTATGTTTCCAACATGTTTGATACCAAACATGGCCATATTTGAAGTTAACATTGTGAAGCTGCACAGAGATAGGGCCCTATGTACAATGCACACGTAAAATGGCATCCGTGCACTCACGAAGTCCGGGGAAATGGTCCTGGAGGTTGTGTGGGCACCCCTGCTAGTTCAGGGGTTCCCTCACACATAAGTACTTAGCACCCAGCCTTAAGGGTTGGAAGGCCTGCCATATGGGTGACTTATAAGTGACCTGGTGCAGTGTAAATGGCAATGAAATGATGCATGCACCATTTCACACAGGCTGCAATGGCCGTTCTGAGGAAGCTTTTGCATGGGCTGCCTATGGGTGGCAAAAGAACTGCTGCAGCCCTTAGGGATCACTTGGAACTCCAATGCCCTGGGTACCTAGGTACCATATACTAGGGACTTAAAAAGGGTGACCAGAATGCCAATTTTGGGTGAAGTACTGGGTTACCAGTATGCAGTGACAACATTTATAGTACAGAGAACATAATCACTGGGGTCCTGGTTTGCAGGATCCGAGTGAACACAGTGAAACACACTGATATCAGGCAGAAATTGGGTGTAACATGCCAAAAAGAGGGTACCTTCTTACAATACTACCACTGTCTTAGTGAGAGGACAGAGGAGTCTTCATGGCTTCTTGAATAATCAGCCCAAATGAGCACCAATCAGTAGGGTTAGGTAGCCCCAAGCACCTGGCAAGCGCAAACTGGATCAGATAATATTCATAATAATGTAAACTTAACTTACCTCTTGGTGTGAGCAGCATGTTATTTGGAAACAAATAGCATTGTAGATCACAACAAAGAAATAATTACTCACCAAACCCTGACCCCTCATACCCAGAAGGTTGAGCAGATCCTGCTCACAGTCCGGTATATCTGCCCAGCGGTCTGTTAATTTCTGCTGAGTGTGCTGGACCCCAATGTGTCGCGCACACACAGGCGTACCATCTCGCACAGCAGTCATTGCTCCCACAGGGCATAGCGGCTCTGAGGACTGTCACCTGCTGCCAGCACAGAAGGGAGATGCCGCTCCATGTAAAAAACAAGTGCTACCACAGCTGCCTTAGAAAACAATGGGCAGTGCTGCACCCCTTGGTGGCTCCGGTGACTACCAGGTGTGTGGCTAGCAGCCGCACTGGCACCCCACTTCCTCTTTTGTCTTGGTCTGCTATGGCTCGGGGTAGGGGTAAAAAAAGGGAAGAAATAGAGGATGGAAGAAAGAAAGGAAAAGAAGTAAAGGAAACCCCCAAAAAGTACAAAAAGTCACCAAAAAAAAAAAATAATTACAAAGACGTAAAATAAATGAACACAATGATACACACGATACACTGAAGGAAAATGAGGGGTGGATGTATGAGGTAGGGGGAGTATTGAAAAGATTATGGGTGGATTCAAAACTAGGTCCAGTGCCATGCACAGAACAGAGGAAAACAAAATGGCCTTGCACATGCGAACTGTGTGGTGCCATTCGTGTGTAGTTTCCAGAGTGAAAACATGCATTGTGTTCCTAAACATAAAAATAAATAGCACAAATTGTTGCATTGAGCAGCTCCACCACCTCATGGAATTCCGTGGATCCTTGCAGTTTTTGTGCTGCTCAGTGGAATTCCATGTACCAGAGCTCCGCAGGATCCGCCCAGGCCTAATTTTGGGTCCTAGCTTAATACCACCAGGGGAAATGTATCAAATCCAGACATTTCCAAAAAACAGAACTGTCCAGAATGGTGTGCCTCATGTTTCTACCATGAGGTATTCCTACATAAAGTGCCCTAGAAAGTTCAAATGTTGTAAAAAAAAACAGATGTTCCTCACATTTATGTGAGGGAATGTTCTGGAATCTGCAGTGATCCCAAAATTGTCTACCACCCAGCGTTCCTCTGGGTCTCCAGATAAAAATGGTAACTCATCTGTTTGAGTTGTCCTAGTGCCTGTGACAGGAACGGGTTGGAAATGCAATGTGGTGACTTTACCAAAAGGTTAACTGCTGTTTTTAGGCCCAGGCTCAGCAGCTACCCAAGGAAACCTCGCATGTGAGGACTTTCATTGGCCCTGTTTCGGCCCTTTCCAGTAGCAGGCATTAGGCACTGGATGGTCAGAGGTTTGTGGATCCCTGCGGACTTTGGAAGTTTATGCCATGAAAATGCAAGAAAAATGTGTGAATTTTAGACAAAGTTTGAAATTTGCAGGGCATTGTGGGTAAGAAAAACATCATAGGATTCACGAGGCACGCCACCCTGGATTCCTCTGTGTATCTAGTTTTAAGAAATGTTTAGGTTTGGTAAATTTGCACTTTTCAGGCGTCACACATAGAAAACCATTCACATCGCCAGCTATTGGCCCAACACATTAAGGGGCATATTTATACTCTGTCTGTGCCGAATGTGGGTCATAACTTTTGACGCACATTCAGCACAAACCTTGCCCCATATTTATACAATGACGCCCGACCCCGTGAACATCAAAATCCCTCCATGTGCGTCATTTTCTGGATGCGGGAAACCGCCTTGCATTAATAACATGCAAGGTAGGCATTCCCATCCAAAAAATGACTATAAGTCCTGTGTGCCTTATTTATACTCCTGCGTCATTTTGATGCACAGGAGGGGCGGGCCTTAAAAAACGGCGCACAGCCTGATGTGCGCCGTTTTTTAACGCCTGGGTGAGGGCAGGGCATTAAGGTACATGTGGGCCCACTTCCATGGTCTCTGACCATGGAAGCAGTCCAGAGGTGCCGTTCCCTGCCCCAAGTGACACCCCCTGCCACCCTCGCCCCCCCCGGAGGACACCCATTGATGGGGGGAAACATCCCAGATAAGTACAGGTAAGGTGGGGTAAGTATAATTTTTTAATTTTTTTAAAGTGGAATAACTTGGGCCCCCCTACATACCGCTGTGCCCAATGGCCATGCCCAGGGGCCAGGAATCCCATGGGCATGGCTATTGGCAAGGGGGCATGACTCCTGTCTTTGCTAAGACAGGAGTCACTTTAATGGGGCCTGTGCGTAAGAAAAATTGCACAAGTCCTGTTTGAGCCATGATTTTTTACTCAAACCTGACTTGCACCATTCTTTGACGCACAACCCCCAATTTTCCCCATCCCGGCTCTGCCTGGTTTGAGTCATTTTTTTTTTACTTGAGTTGTATATGATGAGATTTAAACCATGCTGACACACATAGGCCATGATGTAAAGGACACTAAGGGCAGCACATATGACTCTGCTTTCATACTCTTCTTTAGGCACAGACTCTATATCTCCAACAATAAAAGTAATTTTTTGGGTGTTGGAAGCATTAAAAAAAAGTGGCGATCTTTCAACCTAACCACGTTCTCAGCCACGCCAATTCTAGGAACACTTGCTTGCTCTACTGCAACAAGGCTGCCTATTACAGACTGCTAAAATTGTACAAAAGTCATCTTAAAATCTGAACAATATTTGAAAACAACTTAAGCATTGAAGGATGCCAAATAATACAAATGAACAGCTAACATCTTGTACCAGGTGAGCAGCATTGCAAGTCTCAAACCTTTGATTTACTCTACGCACATCTCCCATGTGCTTAATTTAGTCTGGAATGCACAGTGGTTTGTGCACTTCTATCACCAGGGTCCAATCACTCACAGGTGAAGTAGTTTCATTGTGAGTAGTTGTGAGCTTGTGAACATCTATCTGTCGTAAAATTTCAACTTAAGTAGTTCATTGCTATGGAAGTCAGTGCTCTGTTCCCTTTGAGGCTTCTTACACACAAGCTCTTTAAGATAACCTTCATGGTTAGAGCAAAATGTGCCATATGCCACAGAACTCAGCTTGAATAACTCTTTTAATAATTGCACTTCTGTGTAAACAATAGTCAACATGTAAATGGTGAGCTTTCTACTGGTGTTCACACTGAATTTATATGCATTTCCAGTGGCACTTTAATATGCAACATATACCTCAATATAGTGACATGCTTTCTTGCTGGGTATATACTGTCCAAAAACAAAACAGCCCTTGAAAAGGACCAGAGGCCCTTCCACAGATATATCTTGATCTGTAACATAGATAACAGAAAATCAATCAAATAAATGGTTGAGGACAAGCCAACTCATGAACGTACGGTCACAATCAGGGTGACCTTGTGGATATGCTGTAGCATTATGCACAAAATGCAGCATCATTTGCACAAGCAAATATCAATCTTGAATGATGGTTGCTCGAAAAATAGCAGTTGCCAATAAGGTACTAAAAGACCAATATAAGTAAAACAATGGGATCCTTAGCAATCCGATCAAAAAGTGAAACCCTAGAACTGCTTAATCTCATGGAGATTTGTAGTGGTCCACTGGGGATCTCTAAATTGGGTCATAAGCGTGCACTGTTGTCTCTCAAAAAAACATTATGCATACAAATTGGTTCACTCAACAATATCATCCAAAAATATATCAGCAATAAAGAGCTGGAAGGAATTGAAAGGCAAAAAAATATCTGCATTAACCCTGCACACTGCAACATTAGAGGCATGGGAAATAGGCTGCACCATGTTAGGCACAACCAACCGTCCATGCCCTAGCTGCAATCCGGATTGCTCATTTTGCATTGCAGGCACAGCAATGTCCTCCTCAAAGTAAGGCACTTCATCTGTGCTAATAGCGGATTCATCACCAGATAATTCCTCTCGGACAGGAAATAAAATGCCAGAAGCTTGAACTTAGTCCTCTGCCGCAGAAGCAGAGTCACTTTCAGAACCATGTTTGGAGGATGATTCCAAAAGCAAACCAACATCCTGCTAAGCGGTCAGCCAGTGTGCAGCCATAATGCTCACAAAAAACAGTCAACTATAAACAATATTCTCTCACATTAGAACTCATCAAACTGGCTGTATGACCTAGTACATACAACTATTAAAATATAACAATCTGAAAAGAACCTATCAATACAGACTTCACAATTAACTTTTTACAACAAAAATATACATCTTACTTGCCACAGGCAGCTAGACTGAGAATCAACTGCACCTACTCTACACAGACACAAAAGACCAAAGATATCCCACTAGAAAGGAAAAAGAAAAACAGAAAATAAATATGCACGAGACAATACATTGTAGATTTTGCACAAATCCAAATGTGAATTTGAAACACTATAAAACATAAGCTAAATATGCTATAATTATCACAACAGTTAAAAAAGTGCATGCACAACAATGATACTCGTTTGAAATAAACATTACCAAGCAAATACAACTACACAAACTGCAGATCAACCAGTGTCAAAACAGCAAGCAGGATTCTCCACTAAGGGAAACTAAAACTTTGCACTTCAGTGAAAAAGAAAAATAATTAAGATAATAATACCAATGATGCTAAGAAATGAAACAGTTTACCACATAAATCACAATGAAGTGTTCCCCTTGGGTGGTAGATTGGTACCAAAAACATTTCATCTGCCCTCAAGGGAAGCACAATGTGGTTGGTGGATGAATGTCAGGAGAATTTAAGTAGTTAGAATCTATGAATTGAAAGGGCTGTGGTAAAGGTATAGAGCCTTTGAGATACAGCCCTATGGCATAGGGGGCCAATGTAAAAACAATAAACTTGAAGACTAAGGGCCTGATTTAGATCTCAGCAGAGGGGTTACTCCTTTGCAATGGTGACTGATATCCCATCCGCTGAAATGTAAATACCATTGTTTTCTATGGTATTTCGATTTCAGCGCGGACATGATATCCATCACCGTTGCGATGGAGTAACCCCTCTGATGAGGTCTAAATCAGGCCCTAGAACATGTACAAGTACTTTCAATAAACTGAAGCTGAGCTGTTGCGTATGCACAAAAGACAGCACAGAGAAATGTAATAATTTGGGCAAAGGAGAATAAATGTCTGGTCAATTGTCATACAAAACTGCAGAGACAAAATTGGGATGACCTTTTAATTACCTGAAGTACGCAAGAGAAGGTTGAAGCAAATAATGTAATATTAGGAACGCAAAAGAGGTGGCTATCATCGATAACACTGAAGATGCAAACAGATGTAACAGGAATAGATGCACAACCAAAATCCCTAGGTCACCAGACAGAAGACCCAGCCAAAGAATTAAAACATGAGTATCTCAGTGTATGAAATCGACGGCACAAGTTCTGGGGTAAGTGAGGGGGACCAGAGTTTGATTTGTAATAATTGGGGTTTCAGCCACCAGTGTCCCTCGGTCCCAGTACTACAGACCACACAACTGGGAATCAATTGTCCCTTTCTGTCACTTAGAATGCTGGAGCAGATCCATCCAATGCTTACCCAGGGAGGTGCTTTGGACTATAGATACAGAACTCATTAACACAGCAAACAGCATTTGAAATTTCACTGTGGGGTATGTACATTCTTTATCAAAATAAAGGTTGTTTTATAACACACACTACTGAATACTATTCACAAATTAACAAATATGTGCAACATTGGCAGGTGAGAATGTCTATGGTGAGATCCTTTAAAATGGCCTGTTTCATACCAAAGCACATGCTTACCTACGAACGTTACGTCTGGTAGCAGTGAGAAAGGAGTTCTTGATGACATCATGTGATACTATTGCACTACCCAAAAGACCTCTGCGAATAGGAACTGCTGTGTAGAACAGTCAAGCTGTGTCTCTCTCTTTCCAATGCATTTTCCTTTCCCTCTGGGAGCTATCTAAAAACCCCAGGTTGCATTAATTGTAGGTGTAGAGCTGCATTGCCGGGAGTGAGGTGAACTACTGTCAATCTTACTTTGTACTCAATACCTGAAAGTCTGTCTGTCTCACAGTTCCACTGAGGGTATGCCTAGGCTTTGATGCTGTTCAGCCTCACTCACCTTACGCTCTGGGTAGCCTAAAGGCACTCTCAAAAGCACAGGGGGAAAAGGGAATTGAGAAAGACACACGTCACTGAGTAGCACCCTCCCTTGGAACTGATATGGATTTCTCTCATGCATGAGAATAACCAAACAAAAATTTTCTTTACTGTCTCCTGAGGTGAACTATATCACATTGTCAAAAGTGTAACAAGTATACCCAGAAATGGGTTTTGTGCTCATTGTACCACAGGGTTGAAACCACACTCTATTGATGAGCCCCGAGCAGAGTGAAACCAGTCGGGTTTGCTTGTGGTTCTCTCTGGAAGGGGTCTTGCATGGAAGCTTGGGACAGACGTTTCTAATGAGGAGCAGTGTAGATATTGGTTTTAATGAGGTGGACCTTTATCTAGAGCAACATGCTGGGCGATAAATAATGGAATGCAATGCAGTCCGGGAAATTGCCATTGGCTGACATTAATTCAAGCATTCCCTCTGTCACCTTGTTGCTGTTGCAACTGATGCCATGACATGGCTCCTATGATCACTGTGCCATAGCCTACACCTTACACCTTATAGATGAGCCCAACAGGGTTGAGATTACTTGTGACAGTACTGTCTGTTCCCAGGTGGAGCAGGATGGTAAAACTTTGCATGATGATGTGCCTTTGTCTAGAATGGCATAGTGTTGCAAATAAATTATAAGGCCTCCACAGGCCTCAACCAATTTAACAAAATTGTATCTGTGACAGGCTACCTGTGTATGGATAAAGCTCCTCTTGTCCACTTGTTCAACCCACATGTGTGCAAATTGTTTTTATACTGAGGAAGTTGCTGAAATAAGATGACAGTAATGGTCATGTAATGTTATCATATTAGTGATGGAACAGTTGGGTATCTCAACCAATAACCATGCCTATAGTCATTTTAAACCCAAGTCCACGTTTTGCCCTACTTTAACACTCACCAATAAGATTGATTTATTCTATGAATTAGTAACAGCAGATTTGGATACCACTGGGATGTTATAGTTAGGACCATGTTTCCAAAGAAAAAACATTTTTGACTTGCCTATATTTTTGGCTCTGTTTGATGAATCTTCATAACATTTCCCAGAAAAGGTTTACTGGCGATGCTTGTTTTGCGTATAGAATTGGGGTGATCCGTCAAGTGGGGGCCAAGAAATAGGGAGGGTCAAAAAAGTTGTATTTCCCATGTAAATTTCTATAGGACCTTTGAACACGACAACAGCGCGAACTGCTGGACAGAACTGCACCAGTGGCATGGGCATTGTTGGGGCCCCCAGGGGCCCCACGACTCCCCGTACCGCCAGCCTTTTCCTGGTGGTTCAAACCGCCAGGAAAAGGCTGGCGGTAGGGAGACTCGTAATCCCCTGGGCAGCGCTGCCCTATCGGATTAACACCGCCGGGGCCATTGAGGCGGGAAACCGCCAGGCCCGGCGGTGCGACCGCGGCACTACCGCCGCAGTCGTAATGCCATGGGATGCACCGCCAGCCTGTTGGCGGTGTTTCCGTCTTTGACCGCCAGGGTTGTAATGACCCCCAAAATGTATTATTAACTACAACCCTGCTATTCTAAAGATGTGGAATGAAAATATGGACATCCAATTTGTTGCAGATAATTATATTGCTGTGGCTCGCTACGTCACTTCTTACATAACAAAAGTAGAAAAGACAGAGATGGAAGAGATGTGGGAAGAGATATCAGAAGAAAAGACTGTCACTAAAAATTGTACCGTTTTAGTTTGAAAATGTTGTGACACAGGGAAATTGGCTCTTTTGAATGCGCAGATAGGTTGACCTCTGCAAGTTTGTTCTCCAAATATAGAGGAATCGTGTGTGTAAGTTAGGCCTTGCAAATAGTCATATTAGAGTATTAACTCCTTTGCTGCCAGGCTTTTTACCCCACAGGTGCCAGGCCTTTTTTTTTTGGCTATTTGAGCAGTTCGCACTTACGGCCTCATAAATGTTTGTCCAAATAAGCTAACCACGCCAAATTTGCAACTTTTTTTCAAACATCCAAGGGATTCTAGAGGTACCCAGAGTTTGTGGGTTCCCTTGAAGGAGACCAAGAAATTAGCCAAAATTCAGCAAAAAATGTGTTTCTTTTTTAAAATTGGGAAAAAAGGGCTGCAGAAGAAGGCTTGTGGTTTTTCCTTGAAAATGGCATCAACTAAGAGTTTGCGGTGCTAAGATCACTATCTTCCCAGCTTTTAGGAACAGGCAGACTTGAATAAAAAAAACACATTTTTCAACACAATTATGGCATTTTACTCGGACATACCCCGTTTTCACTATTTTATGTGCTTTCAGCCTCCTTCCAGTTAGTGACAGAAATAGGTATAAATCCAATGCTGTATCCCAGAAAGCTAAACATTTCTGAAAAATAGACCAAATCCTAACTTCAGCAAGGGGTCATTTGTGTAGATCCTACAAGGTTTTCCTACAGGAAATAACAGCTGAAATAAAATAATATTGAAATTGAGATGAAAATAACAGGCATTTTTCTCCACGTTTTACTCTGTAACTGTTTCCTTCAATGTCAGATTTTTTAAAGCAATATACTGTTACGTCTGCTGTACCCTTCTGGTTGTGGGGATATATAATGCTTGTAGGTTCATCAAGGACCCTAGGTACCCAGAACCAATAAAGTAGCTGCACCTTGAAATGGGTTTTCATTCTATATCGGGTATACAGCAATTCATTTGCTGAAATATAAAGAGTGAAAAATAGGTATCAAGAAAACCTTTATATTTCCAAAAAGGGCACAAGATAAGGTGTTGAGAAGCAGTGTTTATTTACACATCTCTGAATTCTGGGGTGCCCATACTAGTATGTGAATGACAGGACATTTCTCAAATAGATGTTTATTTCAAACATTGTCTTACATTTGGAAGGAAAACATGTAGAGAAAGACAAGGGGCAATAACAGTTGTTCTGTTATTCTGTATTCCCCCAAGTCTCCCACTAAAAATGGTACCTCACTTGCGTGGGTAGGCCTAATTCCCACAACAGGAAATGCAACATGGACACATCACATTTTTATATTGAAAACTGACGTGTGTTTTGGAAAGTGGCTAGCTGTGGATTTTGGCTTCTAGCTCAGTCGGCACCTAGGGAAACCTACCAAAACTGTGCATTTGTGAAAACTAGACACCTAGGGAAAATCAAGATGGGGTGACTTGTGGGGCTCTCACCAAGTTCTGTTACCCAGAATCCTTTGCAAACTTCAAAATTTGGCCAAAAAACACTTTTTCCTCAACTTTCGGTGACAGAAAGTTCTGGAATCTGAGAGGAGCCACAAATTTCTTTCCACCCAGCGTTCCCCCAAGTCTTCCGATAAAAACGGTACCTCACTTGTGTGGCTAGGCTTAGTGCCCGCAAAAGGAAATGCCCAAAAACACTATCTGGACACATCAAAATTATCAAACACAAAACTACCTGTTTTTGCCAGGGTCACCTGTGTTTTTGGTCCTGTGCTCAGCAGCCATACAGGTAAGCCTATCAAACCCAGACATTTCTGAAAAGTAGACACCAGAGGGGGTCCAGGGAGGTGTGACTTGCGTGGATCTCCCAGTGTTTTCTTACCCAGAATCCTCAGCAAACCTCAAATTTAGCTACAAAAATCACATATTTCCCACATTTCTGTATGGGATCACCAAACCCGGACAAATTTCCTCCGATTCAATGTTCCCCTCAGTCTCCCAGTAAAAATGATAACTCACCCTGTGTGGGTGTACCAAGTGCCTGTGACAGGGAAGAGCCAAACACATGTCGAAATAATTGTGGGGAAACCAAAAGAAGTCCAAAAGGGGAGTTTGAAAAATAACATTTTAAGGTTGACAAGTGGGGCAAAATTTTTGTTGGTATAGATGAGACAATGCTGGGGTGATAGGAATTTCTGTGGATTTCCGCAGATTCTGGAAGGTTCCATCACAAAAATGTGGGAAAAATGTGTGATTTCCAGCAAAGTTTGAGGTTTGCAGGGTACTGTGGGTACGAAAATGATGCAGGGTGCATATGAAGCACACCACCCTGGACTCACCCAGATGTTCAGTTTTCAGATGTGTGTAGGTCTTGTGAATTTTTCTACATGGCAGCGTCCTAAAGTCCAAAAAGTGTAGCCCTCACCATTCCAAGTCAGATGATTCTCATGGCCCAAATGTAACATCAAAACCCAAAATAATCAAATGTCCTCTTGTTTGACATGGGATAAGATCTTTTAGTGTGCGGGGGAGAGCTGAAAGACCACTACCCCCTTCAGTTGGGGTGAGGGCATAACCATGCCCATACTGGTTGGTAGCCACCACCCCACTGTTTTTCATTTTTTTTAAATTTCCTGGCATCTAGTAGGTTTTCTGCCCCCCCCCACTCCCCAGGGAGTGAATCTGTGGTAATTCCCCCATCTGCCCACTGGTGTACAGAACAACTTTGGCCCCATACCCCCACACTCTTTTGTTGAAAAAAAATCTTCCCTGGTTTCTGGTGGGCTTTCTGCCCCGTTGGTCGCAGATGAGCCTTCCAAAAAAAGGCCGATGTTCCCCCAAGGGGGCAGATATGGCCAACAGTAATGTGCCCCCTTGGGGAGCAACCCTGGCCCAAGGGGCTTCCCCCTCAAACAAAACACACACATACACACACACCAATCCCTGGTGCCTAAGTGGTTTCTGCCCCCCCGGGGGCAGATCGGCCTAATAGAAACAGGCTGATCTACCCCCCAAGGGAAGCAGAAATGGCCTAAAGTAAATTTGAGCCACAAGGGGAGTGACCCTTGCCTAAGGGGTCACTCCCCTTGCGTGAAATTGGCACAAAAAAAAAATCCCCGGGGACCAGTGGTTTCTACCTCCCTTGTGGGCAGATCAGCCCAATAAAAATAGGCCTATCTGCCCCCAAGGTAGCGACTCCCCTTCCATCCATGCCCACGAGCTAGTGCTTCCCCGAGGGCCCATAGCAGGACGAGCTGATCTCATCCTTGGCACCGGACAACCATAGCCGAGGGGGAGACCAGCTTGTTCTGGGCTCCCAAGGAGTTGAAGAACTTTCTGAAAATAGAGTATCTTGCAGAAGTTGATCCAGAGAGTACAACAATCTAAAGACTAACATGTTGGATACATACTACCCAGAAGAAGAGTTTATCTTGAAAGCATGTGTCTGTATGAAGTGCTTCAGCATTAGATACATGGAACTAATGTCACTGAATGGCTGTTTGGTAAAACACGACAAAGGAAATCTAATTAATCACAGGAAGTTTAATTGTCAAACGCAAGACAGAAAATAATTTTTTTACTTGAACCTTTTACAACTCTTCAGACCATGATGAAATATATTAGAACCACTTAGACACTATGGGGGTCATTCTGACTTTGGCGGGCTCCACCGTCAGAATACTGCTGCGCGGTCAAAAGACCGCCGCGGTAATTCTGAGTTTCCCGCTGGGCGGGCGGGTGACCGCCAGAAGGCCGCCCGCCCGCCCAGCGGGAAACCCCCTTCCACGAGGATGCCGGCTCCGAATGGAGCCGGTGGAGTGGAAAGGGTGCGACAGGTGCAGTTGCACCCGTCGCGATTTTCAGTGTCTGCTATGCAGACACTGAAAATCTTGGTGGGGCCCTGTTAGGGGGCCCCTGCAGTGCCCATGCCATTGGCATGGGCACTGCAGGGGCCCCCAGGGGCCCCACGACACCCGTTACCGCCAGCCAGGTTCTGGCAGTCAAAACCGCCAGAACCAGGCTGGCGGTAAGGGGGTCGGAATCCCCATGGCGGCGCTGCCTGGAGCGCCGCCATGGAGGATTCCTCAGGCCAGGGGAAAACCCGGGGGAAACCGCTGGTTTCCTTTTTCTGACCACGGCTTTACCGCCGCAGTCAGAATTGGCCTGGATGCACCGCCAGCCTGTTGGCGGTGCATCCGCGGTCCCCGGCCCTGGCGGTCCATGACCGCCAGGGTCGGAATTACCCCCTATGATTGTTATGAAGACTCATTTAATGCTGAAAAAGATAGCATTCGATATTCTGTGTTTCTAACATACTTGCAGATGCTTAAAGATGAGGTTGCACAGGAATAAATTATTGCCGCTGAAATAGCCAGGCAGAGTTTGCAAAGCCAAGATTCTGCCCCAGGAAGTCAAGACCCTTTGGAGAACCAATAATTCAAATTGAAGCAGCTAAAGCAATGAACGAAGTGGAAATTACCATGAAGCAGGCAAAAGAGGAAGCTGTGGGATTAGAACATTTAGTAAAACAACTGAACAATGGAAAAAGAGAAGTTTCCAATGAAGTTGGAACTAAAACAGAACATGAATTTCTCCATGACAAAAAACTATGAGACCTTTCTACATATAAACCAATATTATTGTACTGCAGTGACAAGCTGGTACTTACAAGAGCTTCCTAATTAAAGTTCTTACTACTTATTTACAGAAGACTACTGATCCAAATTTGTCATGTGTTGTAACAGCAAAAACAGGATTAGCTGCTTATAGCATTAAAGGAATTACTCTCCATCAATAACTAATGCTACCTGTTGATCATGACAACAAACTGGAATATCAGCAGTTATCTGGTGACACTTTGCTATGTGCCATCAAGAGTATTGAAAAAGAGGACACTACTCATTATTGATGAAGCGAGCATGGTATCAAACATAATGCTTGCTTTCATACATTTAAGGATGCAGCAGACTTTGTGAACAAGCTATGATGTACTGTTTGGAGGAAAGCACTTAATTTTCTTTGGAGACCCACTCCAACTTACCCCTGTAAAAGGGCAACCAATTTTCAAAACTATTGTGCATAAAGAAGCAAGGAATTTTCTTAAGAGTATTGGCGTAGTACATATCTGGGTAAACTTTGAGTAAAAAGACTTAGGTGGTCATTATGACCCTGGCGGTCAAACGACGGGAGCACCGCCAACCGGCTGGCGGTGCCTCCCGGCATATTTGGACAGTGGTGGTAGCGCCACGGTCGCACCACCGGGGCCGGCGGTATACCGCCATTTTAGCCCAGGCGGTGATAATCCGCCAGGGCAGCGCTGCAAGCAGCGCTGCCCTGGGGATTATGACTCCAATACCACCAGCCTGTTTCTGGTGGTTTGCACCGCCAGGAAGAGGCTGGCGGTAAGGGGACTCAGGGGGCCCCTGGGGGCCCATGCACTTGGCATGGGAATTGCAGGGGCCCCCAGGCAGAGCCCCGTCGCGCATTTCACTGCCCGAATTTCGGGCAGTGAAATGCTCGACGGGTTCTACTGCACCCGCTGCACATCAGCATTGCCGCCGTCTCAATTAGGAGCCGGCGGCAATGTTGATGCGACTTTTCCGCTGGGCCAGCGGACGGTAACTCTGTTACCGTCCGCTGGCCCAGCGGAAAAGTCAAAATAGGGAGCCAGCCATACCGCCTGCAATGGCGGTATTCTGGCTCCCGCAGCCTTGGCTGTCTGCCATGCAGACCGCCGATTTTGTAATGACCCCCTTAGTAAAACAAAAGTGCCAAGCTTTGGATATTGAATTGGAGAGATACTGAGGGCCATATTTTTACTTTTTGATGCAAAACTGCGCTGATGCAGTTTTGCGTCAAAAATGTTACTGACGGCTAGCGCCATTTCTTTGCGCTGTGTGGGTGTCAAATTTATACTTTGATGCTCGGCTGCGCAAGCCACAGGTGTGAGTCTTTTTTTCTTACTCAAACCAATGTGTTACGTCATAAAGAAAAACAATGTTAACATGGCGAAAATGACTGTGAGCCTATTTACGACATTGCAAACCGGAAACGTGCTGTTTTTTGACACAATAGTATCAAAAATCAACGCAAACACAGCAAAATGTGCTAAGGAGAGCCAAAATGGATCCCAGATGCTTGCACAGACCCCAGGAAGATGACAACAGACCAGGACCAACACTAGACCCAGGACAGGGAGAAGAAGAAAAGAAAGTGTCACTTCAGTGCAGAGGAGCAGGAAATTCTGGTGAAAGAGGTGACGGAACACCACTGTTGGAAAATGGGTTATTGGTAAGGGCAGGTAAGTAACTACACTTAGCAATAGGCCACTAACCTCCACTTAGGTCCAGTTAGGTCTCAGTAAATTAAACCCAGCTCAACCCTTTGTAGCTTGGCAACGAGCGACAAGGCTTAACTTAGGAGACAGAGTGTAAAGCATTCAAATATCACAAAACAGTAATTAAATAAAACACAGGAAACAGTTTAAAAATCCAAAATCTATTTATAACAATAGATTATATTTTTATCTTTAAAATGACACAAAAACAAATAAAATCGGATAATGGGAACCGGAGATATGAATTTTTAAAGAATTATTGTTTTAAAGCGCCTAGAAACAAAAAGCGCCAATCTGGTCATCTGGTCGCACTTCGACCGGGGCAAAGTCAAAGTTTAAGGCCGACCGCAATGGAGCCCGGCTCGGCTACAGCCCACGGGAGGCTTCGTCAAAAGTTTACCTTCAGACTTAGTCGTTTTTCTGAAGATATTCTTCAGCGGGACGAACCTGCCTGTCCAATCCGACCACCTGGAACTCTTCCTCGGATACACGACACAGGAACCCTCGGTGGAGATTTTTACCTTCGGACTTAGTTGTTTTTTCGAGGTGAAAATCCTCCGACCGGGGCAAACCTGGAACTTGATCCTACGTCCTTGGAGCCCTCCTCTGATACGCTGGCTGGGAGGTCCCTGTTAACTTCCTACGTTCGGAATTAGTCTCTTTTTTGGCGATTTTCTTCACCGGGACAAACCTGCAAGTCAGGTCGGATCGCGGTTGAGGCAAACCGGCTAGAGTTGTCGCAGCGGGTCTGTCCCTCTATGGAGCTTTTTTTCAAAAGTTCTCCAAACTTCTCCAAACTTCTGGATCTTCTTCCAGATGTTCCTTTAAGGATCTTTTGGGGTCCAAAGCTCACCCCAAGGTTCCAGAAGCTCTGAGATTATCCTTGGGGGTGTGGACTACAACTCCCAGAATGCACCTGGCACAAACTCCTTTTTGGCCACTGGACAGTGGTCAGCTGATTGGTTTCTTCAGGAGTTGGTGCAGGGGACTCTGGTTAGCAATTTTTCACCTGTAGCAAACAGGGAGTCCCTCCTTGAACCAGTAGAAGCCAGGCAAAGTCCTTCTTGTGGTGAAGCCCAAGTGTGCAGCTGGTGCAGTCCTTCAGAGTGCAGGGTCCAGGTGCAGGCCAGGGGTCCAGCAGTGCAGTCCTTCTTCTCCTGTAGTTCTTACTTGTTGGAATCTGATAGGGATCTGGTGGGGAACTGAGGTGTGGGTGAAGGTCTGCCAGTTGTATCCCTGCTCCGGGTCGAAAAACAGGGGGGGTCCTGGTTCTCCAATCAGGTGCAGGGTCCTTCCCCCTGTGATGATCACTTCCTGGGACATGTGGCAAAAATCAGTCCCAGGGAGCAACATTCCTCAAAAATCCATCATGGCTGAAAGTGATTTTTGAAGGTTACATCTGGCTGAGCCCACCCACTAGTGTGGCTAAAAAACCTAAACACGCCCCTCTCATGCCATCTCCTAATTTAAGTAAGGAGGCACCTAATTGTCTGGGTTTGCAGGGTGTGGGGGTGTTGCTGGGTTGTTCCAAATGTCCTTCTCTGCCTTTGAAGACCAGTTTGGCAGTCCTCCCCCTTCCTGCCTCACCATCTGCTGAGGGGAGATCTCCTCCCACAGGCACATCTCTTTGTGTGAAGCCAGGCCACTTCACACCTCATCAAAGCAGCCTGGCCAGGCTGCCAGAGGCTGGCCAATCAGAGCACAGCAGCAAACACACTGCAGGGCTGAAGTTGGCGACTTTTCAGGTAAAGTGTAAAGCTCTTTACCTGAACAAGTTATATTAAATCCAACAATTGGAAGTTGTGGGATTTATTATACCAATTAATTTGATACCAAACATTTGTATCTGTTACTTAAGGGAACTTTTAAAATTGAAATAAAGTCTCCCCATTCTAGCCTATGGAGGCCATTCACTACAATGAGGGAAAAACAAATTTGGCTGTTTCACCTCACCAGGGCTTATAAAACTATTTTTATAAGGTCCCTGCTTATAGTTTTACGGTACCCAGCCCTAGGGGCACTTAGGGCACACCTTAGGGGTGTCTTATATGTAAACATAAGGTAGTGTAAGACTTTGGAACTACTTTTAATTCCAAAGTCGAATTTGCATATAACTTTAATTTAAAAGCAGCCAGCAAGGCAGGCCTGCCTTTATAAATGGCACTGGGCACCTCAGCAGTGCACCTGTGGGTGCACTATCTATGCTGGGGTCCCTAAACCTACATGCCCTACCATATACTAGGGACTTACAGGTAGGTTTACTTAGCCAATTATAATTAGTCTAATTTGCATACTGATTTTACACAGAGCACAGGCCCTGGAACTGGTTAGCACTACCCAGGGCACCATCAGGAGTCAGGAAAACATCAGCAAAAAGTGGAAAATGTGGACAAAAAGTTAGGGGGCCTCTGCAATCAGCCCTGTTCTCTCACAACCAGCACCAACTGTTTGTCACCTCAAAGTTGCCAACCAGTAGGAGAGAGGCAATATGGCAACAAATTGTTGACAAGATAAACAGTGTAGCAAAAGTATGGAGAACAGTCATCGGGTGCAAGAAAAGCTGGCATGACTGCAAGCGCAGGACCAAGGAAAAGATGGCCAGGAACAGGAAGGCAGCACTGCAGACTGGAGGTGGGACTCCAGCACCGCAGGAGGCCCTGGACCACATGGAGGAAAAGGTGGCAGCCGTCTTCCCTGAGGAGATCGTCACAGGGATTCAATGACATGACAGCACAGACTAGCAGGAGACAACACAGATGCAGGGTAAGTCGCATGGGGAACTAAAATGCCTAATTGTAAAGTGCAACCGGGGGGGAACATACCCACTACACAATACATGGAAGTCATGATATTCGGCGTAGCATGGTTAAAGGAGCACGGTAAGGGGCATGGCCAGTTCAGAGGAAACCTGGGACACAGTATTACCCTACACCAACAACCTTTGCATGGCGGTATGCTGCCATGCCAAGAATGTTGGAAAGGTAAAGCCAGGCCAAGAGGGTAGGGTACAATGTAAAACTGACATGCTGTCACGCGTCAGCCAGTATTCTCCCTACATGAACTAGGGCCCAATTAACAACCTCTGGCCACATCTGCAAGTGGAATTTAACATTGACAACAGTTGCCATTACCACCTCTGCTGTGTGTGCAGGTCAAGTAGCTAATGGCAGTAACGTCCCCTTGGATCAAACACACACAAATTAGAGGGTTTAGGATGACAACGTTATCAATACCCTGAAATCAATACAAATGTTCCAATCCTGTCAAATGTTAATGTCCATAGCAGCCATTGTCATAAACGTTATGAGGTACACAGCACTAATGTCATACCCATGCTGCATATGTCAGGGTCCACCCTGTGCCTGGGTCACAATGCAACATCCCAAATGTCATACTGCTCAGACATCAGCATTGAGGGGGAGGACATATGTAACTAGTTACAGAAATACACCCGCACAGTCAGAGGAGGAAATGGAACACTGCTAGGACCATCAGTGCAATCCAATGTAGCACAAATTTCCCAACATCAGCAGTATACACTACCAATGCTGACATCCGTATTTTGCCATACCAATGCAATACATAGTATATGCTAGATCTCAGCAACACATAGGTGGATGTGAAATATCAGAGACTGGGGCAGTTCCAGAATGTTAAGTGTGGTGCTAATGCCATCAGAACACCCACAGCCAGTGAAAGGCCTCCCCATGAGAATGGAAGTAGACAGAGGGTTGAGTAGGACAAGAAGGTGGCAATTCACAATTTGGCCAGAACCAACGCCTAGACTTTGTGATGCTGACAAGTCCACAAACAATCAATCATTAAATTTATAAAGCGCGCTATGTACCCATTAGGGTTTTGAGGCGCTTGGGGGGGTGGGGAGGGGTAGCTGCTATTGTTCGAAGAGCCATGTCTTGAGGAGTCTCCTGAAGGTGAGGAGGTCCTGGGTCTGGCGTAGTGAGGTCGGGAGTGAGTTCCAGGTCTTGGCTGCGAGGTAGGAGAAGGATCTGCCGCCAGAGGTCTTGCGCTGGATTCGGGGGATGATGGCGAGGGCAAGGTTGGCAGAGCGTAGTTGGCGTGAGGGAACGTAGAAGTTGAGTCTGGTGTTCAGGTAGGTGGGTCCGGTGTCGTGTAGTGCCTTGTGTGCATGGGTGAGGAGTTTAAAGGTGATCCTCTTGTCCACGGGGAGCCAGTGGAGGTCCTTCAGGTGGTGGGAGATGTGACATCGGCGGGGTATGTCGAGGATCAGGCGGGCGGATACGTTCTGGATGCGTTGGAGTCATTTGATGTCTTTTGTTGGGATGCCTGTGTAGAGTGCGTTGCCGTAGTCGAGTCTGCTACTGACGAGGGCTTGGGTCACCATCTTTCTGGTTCCTGTTGGAATCCACTTGAAGATCCTGCGGAGCATGCGGAGGGTGTTAAAACAGGAAGAGGAGACAGCGTTGACCTGTTTGGACATGGTGAGAGCGGAGTTGAGGATGAAGCCGAGGTTTCGTGCGGGGCTGGCTGGGGTCGGTGGGGGGCCCAGGGCGGTGGGCCACCAAGAGTCGTTCCAGGCCGAGGGGGTGCGACCGAGGATGAGGACTGCCGTCTTGTCGGAGTTAAGTTTCAGGCGGCTGTTGCTCATCCATTTGGCAATGGATTTCAGTCCCTCGTGGAGGTTGGCTTTGGCGGTGAGAGGATCTTTGGTCAGGGAGAGGACGAGCTGGGTGTCGTCGGCGTAGGAGAGGATGCTGAGGTTGTGCTGGCGGGCCAGTTGTGCGAGGGGGGCCATGTAGATGTTGAACAGCGTTGGGCTTAGTGAGGAGCCTTGGGGGACGCCGCAGATGAGGTTGGAGGGTTCGGAGCGGAAGGGTGAGAGTCGGACTCCCTGGGTTCTGTCGGAGAGAAAAGAGGAGATCCAGTTGAGGGCTTTGTCTTGGATACCGGCTTTGTGGAGGCGATTTAGTAGGGTGCGGTGGCAGACCGTGTCGAAGGCAGCGGAGAGGTCTAGGAGGATGAGGGCTGAGGTTTCGCCGTTGTCCATTTGTTGTCTGATGTAATCTGTGGCGGCGAGGAGTGCAGTCTCTGTGCTGTGGTTGCGTCTGAAACCGGATTGGGAAGGGTCTAGGATGGAGTTGTCTTCGAGGTAGTGGGAGAGCTGTGCGTTGACGATCTTCTCGATTACTTTCGCTGGGAAAGGGAGGAGGGAGATCGGACGGAAGTTTTTGAGGTCGTTGAGGTCAGCCTTAGGTTTCTTGAGGAGGGGTTGGATTTCTGCGTGCTTCCAGCTGTCCGGGAAGGTAGCGGTGTTGAAGGAAAGGTTGATGATTTTGCGGAGTTTGGGGGCGATGGTGACGTCGGCTTTGTTGAAAACGTGATGTGGGCAGGGGTCAGAGGGAGATCCTGAGTGGATGGAGTTCATGGTCTTTAGGGTTTCGGCGTCGTCTACTTGGGTCCAGGTGGTGATGCGGTCGGCGTGGGAGGAGTTGTTGGGGGTGGGGTCTGGCGGAGGTGTGGTGTTGAAGCTGTTGTGGATGGCTGCGATTTTCTGGTAGAAGAAGGTGGAGAGGTCGTCGCAGAGTTTCTGAGATGGAGGGACGTCGTTGGCGTTGGGGTTGGAGAGTTCCTTCACGATGCAGAAGAGTTCCTTGCAGTCGTGAGCGTTGTTGTTAACGCGTTCTGTGAAGTGGGAGCGTTTGGCGAGTCGGATCAGTTGGTGGTGTTCGCGGTTGGCTTCCTTGAGGGTAGCAAGGTTGTCGGGTGTGCGCTCGAGGATCCATTTTTTCTTGAGTTTCTGGCAGGTGCGTTTGGAGGTGGTCAGTTCATCTGTGAACCAGGCTGTTTTTTTCTTTTCTTGGTTGACGGTGGATCTCTTGAGTGGTGCTAGGATGTTGGCGCAGTTGAGGATCCATTGTTGGAGGTTGAGTCCGGGTCGGTGGGGTCGGGTGGTGGGTTTTTGGCAAGGGTGCTGGCTAGTTGATCTTCGGTGGAGTTCAGAGGTGTGGCTGAATGAGATGTGGTTGCTTGCAGTGAAGAGTGGGTCAAGGGTGTGGCCGGCGATGTGGGTGGGTGTGTTGACCAGTTTACGGAGTCCGAGGTTGGAGAGGTTGGTGGTCAGTGATGCAGTGTTGGCGTCATTGTTGTTCTCCAGGTGGAAGTTCTGGTCTCCCAGGAGGATGCAGTCTGAAGAGACGAGGGCGTGGGTGCTTGTGAGGTCGGAGATGGTGTCGCTGAAGGGGGCTCTTGGTCCTGGAGGACGGTATATGAGGGTTCCTCTGAGGGTAGTGTTGGAGTTCGTGTGAATCTGAAAGTGGAGGTGTTCGGCTGTCTTGAGGGTGTCGTCCGTGTGGGTGTGGATCTTGAGGGTAGATTTGTGGGCGATGGCTATTCCTCCGCCGATTCCGTTGGTGCGATCTCTTCTGGTGATCGTGTAGCCATCAGGGATGGCGATGGCGATGTCTGGGGCCGAGGAGTCGTTCCACCAGATTTCGGTTTGGAAGGCTACGTCTGGGGCAGCGGTGTCGAGCAGGTCCCAGAGCTCAATGGCGTGCTTTCGTGCGGAGCGTGTGTTGAGGAGGATGCAGTGTTGGTTGTTGCTGGCTTCGTTGTTCTGTTGCAGGTGAAGTTGCAGGTGCGGCAGGAAAAAGGTCCTTTGGTGTGCTTCGGGGTGGCCTGGAAGCATTCTGTGGAAGGGCCAGGGTTGAGGGCGAGGAGTTCGCTGGCCGAGTAGCGAAGGCTGGTGGTGCAGGGGCGTGCGGACTGGGGGGGTGGTGCTGGGTGCGGTCTAGGTGCTGACGGGCGCAGACGGGCTTGCCTCTGGTGCGCCAGCGGCGCGGACGCGCAGCGCCAGCTATTAAGAAGGGAGGGGGGAGGGGGAGGGGGAAGGCAGAAGTGCAAGGAGGCAAGGCGCTGAAATTTGGAAAAAAACACTTACAGGATGGTGAAAAGCGGCACAATCAGAAGGGGCACAACGGGGGCAGACGCGCAAGGGGGCAAGGCGCTGAAAATTAGAAAAACAACTTACAGGACGGCGAAAAGCAGCACACGGGTCAAGTGAAGCTTACAAGAGCCCACTAGACACCAGGGATGAGGCGCAGGAGGATGCCTGCGGGTGGAGGAGGGCCTCGAACACGTTAACAGCAGCGTGGGTGGGGGTCAGGGGCAGGAGACAGCAGGGTGGTGCTGCGGCCGTGGGGGGTGAGCTCTAGACCTAAGGCAGGTCAGAGGTCGCTCACTCGCGACGCACAGCGCCAGCCATTAAGAAGGGAGGAGGGAGGGAGGAGCAGCTGGGAGGCGGGAGGGAGCGGCGAATGGGGGCGCGAGGGGGGCGGGCCGCAGGGAGGCAGCGGCAAGGGGAGATCAGCAAGGGGGGAGCGCCCAAGGGGCGAAAAAAACAGGGAAAAAGGCACAAAACAGTAAGGAAAAAAGTTTAACAACAGGCACAAAATACAATTATGGCACAAGTTACAATCGGGGTACAGCAATCAGAGGGGCACAGCGGGGGCAGAAGCGCAAGGAGGCAAGGCGCTGAAATTTGGAAAAAAACTTACAGGACGGCGAAAAGCGGCACACGGGTCAAGTGAAGCTTACAAGAGCCCACTAGGCACCAGGGATGAGGCGCAGGAGGATGCCTGCGGGTGGAGGAGGGCCTCGAACACGCTAACAGCAGCGTGGGCGGGGGTCAGGGGCAGGAGACAGCAGGGTGGTGCTGCGGCCGTCGGGGGCGAGCTCTAGACCTAAGGCAGGTCAGAGGTCGCTCACTCGCGACGCGCAGCGAAAGCCATTAGGAAGGGAGGAGGGAGGGAGGAGCAGCTGGGAGGCGGGAGGCGGGAGGGAGCGGCGAATGGGGGCGCGAGGGGGGCGGGCCGCAGGGAGGCAGCGGCAAGGGGAGATCAGCAAGGGGGGGAGCGCCCAAGGGGCGAAAAAAACAGGGAAAAAGGCACAAAACAGTAAGGAAAAAAGTTTAACAACAGGCACAAAATACAATTATGGCACAAGTTACAATCGGGGTACAGCAATCAGAGGGGCACAGCGGGGGCAGAAGCGCAAGGAGGCAAGGCGCTGAAATTTGGAAAAAAACTTACAGGACGGCGAAAAGCGGCACACGGGTCAAGTGAAGCTTACAAGAGCCCACTAGGCACCAGGGATGAGGCGCAGGAGGATGCCTGCGGGTGGAGGAGGGCCTCGAACACGCTAACAGCAGAGTGGGCGGGGGTCAGGGGCAGGAGACAGCAGGGTGGTGCTGCGGCCGTCGGGGGCGAGCTCTAGACCTAAGGCAGGTCAGAGGTCGCTCACTCGCGACGCGCAGCGAAAGCCATTTGGAAGGGAGGAGGGAGGGAGGAGCAGCTGGGAGGCGGGAGGCGGGAGGGAGCGGCGAATGGGGGCGCGAGGGGGGCGGGGCCGCAGGGAGGCAGCGGCAAGGGGAGATCAGCAAGGGGGGAGCACCCAAGGGGCGAAAAAAACAGGGAAAAAGGCACAAAACAGTAAGGAAAAAAGTTTAACAACAGGCACAAAATACAATTATGGCACAAGTTACAATTGGGGTACAGCAATCAGAGGGGCACAGCAGGGGCAGAAGCGCAAGGAGACAAGGCACTGAAATTTGGAAAAAAACACTTACAGGACGGCGAAAAGCGGCACAATCAGAAGGGGCACAACGGGGGCAGACGCTCAAGGGGGCAAGGCGCTGAAAATTAGAAAAACAACTTACAGGATGGAGAAAAGCGACACACGGGTCAAGTGAAGCTTACAAGAGCCCACTAGACACCAGGGATGAGGCGCAGGAGGATGCCTGCGGGTGAAGGAGGGCCTCGAACACGCTAACAGCAGCGTGGGCGGGGGTCAGGGGCAGGAGACAGCAGGGTGGTGCTGCGGCCGTGGGGGGGCGAGCTCTAGACCTAAGGCAGGTCAGAGGTCGCTCACTCGCGACGCGCAGCGCCAGCCATTAAGAAGGGAGGGGGAGGGAGGAGCAGCTGGGAGGCGGGAGGCGGGAGGGAGCGGCGAATGGGGGCGCGAGGGGGCGGGCCGCAGGGAGGCAGCGGCAAGGGGAGATCAGCAAGGGGGAGCACCCAAGGGGCGAAAAAACCAGGGAAAAAGGCACAAAACAGTAAGGAAAAAAGTTTAACTACAAACTGACCACAATACATGTGACATGCAGGTGGTGCATATGCCTGGGCGAATGCTAATATGAAAGACAGGAACAATGAACAGGAACCAAGATCACAATGTGAAAATAATAGGAAGGAAGGCATGTCACATTACAAATCCCACAAAACAAACACACTGATTGTACCATATTTCATTGTAGAGGATGATGGCTCTCCTGCGGATATGCCTGTCCAGGACTACCTTGATGACATGGATGATGAGCTGACGAACATCAACCAGCAGACCCTCAAAGATGTCCTTGGAACCCTCCAGACCCCACCTTCAGTCACAATGAGGAGCACAGAACTAGCAACCATCACAGAGGACCCACCCACCACCCCAATTGTACGACCTGCCAGCTCCAACCCAGCTGAGGACTCTGGCGACACTGGCACCAGCTTTGAGAGAACTGTAGTTGGAGTACAGCGGGCGCTGGCCAAGGAGGTGTGGGTGGAGATGGAGAATATGGCAGCCAGCCTAGAGGGGGTGCGTTCGTGCATGATGTCAACTGCAGAACAGGCAGCAGCCATGCAAGGGCGAACAACAATCTTGCAGGAACTTGAAAAAAGGTTGAACGAAATCAGCACAGCTGTAAGAGAGTTGACACAACACCTACAACAACAATCCTGTCAATGCGTGCACACATGCAATATTGAACCCCTCAGGGCCGACCTGGCTGCCTACCACAGTGATGTGGCTGCTAATCTTAGGAACCAGCAGCTCCTCCTTGCTGCAGTACTGCCCTTGATAGCCCCACAGTTGGCAGCTACCAGGATGTCTGACTCCACATCTTCAAACACTGAGGCCTGTGTTGCCCCTTCACAACCACCACCACCAAGGGCAGGGGAGACAACACACACATCAGAAGATGAAGACTTGGAACACATCACCTTCACCCGTAACAGTACCCGGTAGCACTAGTCCCTGCCACATGGCCACCTATTGCCAAGGTCTTGTGCTTCGTAACATGCCAGTCTTGCAACAACTGTACTCAAGCACTGTTCTTCAGCCCAGTGTCTATCTTGTCACCCTGCCCTGTGATTGTCTCTCACTAACTCATTGACATATCCTGTCCCTCTGCACTGTCTGACACGTCACCCCAGCATGTCCAATGACATGTCCTTTTGCACTTGTGTAGGATCACAATGGAAGGTGTCACACTAATGGACTCATAATCATGGATAATGTACATATAGCACTAGAGCACTTTAAAATAAATAGCACTTCCACAACAACGTTGTCTCTGTGTAATGTGACACATCAACCGTGAGGTAGATCAGTGATGTTTACCTCAGGTCAATGATTATAGATTGTCAATACACCTGACCTGAAAGAATGTTGGCTGATAACTATGCACAGTGGTCTGGATTGTACCATCATCTGCCCTTCCTGAGGGTTATTTCTGAGGAAAATAAAACTATACACCATAATGCTGTGTTGGACAGAATAACGCTTCCTCAAGGAATGTCTAAGCCAAAAATTATTGCCTTCAACTTTTTCTTCAAGCCAAAACTTACATATGTGACATTTGACCCAAATTTTACCTAACACACACCATACTGCATGAATGCATGTGTATGAGTTTACATACAAATATGTCACTGGGCTGAACATTGAAACAAATGATAGGTGTGATTTATGTATACCATACTACATGAGAGCATACTAACACTCACCTTAATAGGATTCGCTTGGACATCAGGCTGCAGGCAGACTTAACACAGTGTCCTCAATACCAAGGGGGTCATTCTGACCCCGGTGGTCTCAGACCGCCGGGGCCAGGGTCGGCGGGAGCACCGCCGACAGACCGGCAGTGGCCCGCAGGGCATTCTGACCGCGGCGGCTCGGCCGCGGTCAGACTAGGAAAACCGGCGGTCTCCCGCCGGTTTTCCGCTGCCCTACAGAATCCTCCATGGCGGCGGAGCGCGCTTCGCCGCCATGGGGATTCTGACACCCCCTACCGCCATCCTGTTCCTGGCGGGTCTCTGCCAGGAACAGGATGGCGGTAGGGGTTGCCGCGGGGCCCCTGGGGGCTCCTGCAGTGCCCATGCCAACGGCATGGGCACTGCAGGGGCCCCCGTAAGAGGGCCCCACTGTGTATTTCAGTGTCTGCTTTGCAGACACTGAAATACGCGACGGGTGCCACTGCACCCGTCACACCTTCCCACTACGCCGGCTCAATTCTGAGCCGGCGTCCTTGTGGGAAGGTTGATTTGCCCTGGGCTGGCGGGCGGCCTTTTGGCGGTCGCCCGCCAGCCCAGGGCAAATCCCAAAATACCCTCAGCGGTCTTTCGACCGCGGAGCGGTATTTTGGTGGGGGAAGTCTGGCGGGCGGCCTCCGCCGCCCGCCGGACTTAGAATGACCCCCCAAATCTGTTAGCAAAGTATGTGACATTGAAAAAATACATAAAAAAATAACCACACTTTGGGATCCATAGTAACCGTGAGTGGTGGGTGCAATGGATGGCAGAATCTTAGCGAAATAGATTTGGTGTAGCTGCCAATGTAACAGCTCAGTTGGGATTTGGTTGCAGCATGGGGCACAAAAGCTAATACAAAAGAGACACTGTTCACTCACGCCAAGGCCCTGATCTCCAAGCATGTGACACATACTGTAAAGGGTTACCTAAATATTTATTAAACAGTAAAAACAAAAGCTAAAAGCAGGGGAAACACCTTACCTAACCTAACCCATCTTACCTACACATTACCCACAACTGGCCCTAACTAAATTAAGCTAAACTTACTTATCACATTTACCAAAATGATCTAAACATCAACCCCCCCACCCCCATTATAAGACGGGACACATGGAGGACAACACATACTAACCTAAACACATACTATCTTATACTAAACAAATATATATATATATATATTATTTTTTTTAAACCCCAAAACCCCGACATCATCCAACACACATGATAAAAAACAGATATTAAAAGTATCATACCCCCCACACTACTTCTTACTAAACTAACAGCCTATACTAACCTAACACTAAGCCCCCTAAACCCACTAATTAAAAGAACCAGGAAAGAGAAGGGAGGGGAGAGAATCATGGCTGAGGGTATATTGTCTACATGTTTGCCCTCCAGCAGGGTCTTTTTTAAGGCACACACCCTCCGATTTACTTGTGCCACCTCCTGCTGCTGCCTGGTCATTTTCAGATCAATGATTGTCCCTGAGGAAGTACATGCCAATGCAGCCTACACATGTCCTATCATACAGCACAGCAATACTCTAAAAGATGGGTAACAACTTGAACGACTTATGCATCATTGTTCAGCCATTTGTCAGGTAAAAAAAATGCTGCAAGTCCTCCACCACTGACAGGCCAACTAATGACTATCTTCTTGATGACAATCAAAGGCCACAAGATCTGCGAGTTGTAAATGGAATTGCCAGGATAGAATGCAGTTGCTAATCATGAGTGGGTATCCTAGGTTTAGCTAGTCACTTACAGATTTACATGGCTGTTTACTAAATTTGGATCATCAGTCCTAGGTACACTTTTCACAACCCTACGCCTGTGGCTGAGAGGGGGGGGCAGGCAACAAATACTTTCAAACAACAAGGACACCCAGGAAGCTTTAGACAGATGTACATGTGTTTGGGCAGCCCACCACAGGTAAGGAGGAAGTCCAACTAGGATACAGCCAAACCTTGGACAATCCCATCCACAGTTATGTTTGGAAATGCAGACAATTGTCAACATCTATTCCTACCAGTAACACATGACCTACAACAACAGAGAGATGCAAGCACACATCTGGCCATGAACTGCATGCACACCTAGGCCATTGTACTCAAGTGCCTCATACTCGTAGCACAAGTCAAACATGGTCAAACAATTCATTAGTGAATATGGAAGCTGAAGTCTGTGGGTAAGACTTTGGCATCCCTATTCTGTGAGAATCAGAGTCTGACTTGCTGACTAAATCACAAATATGGTCCTCTGCTACATTTTCAGATTTTAAGTTTTATCCACAAAACTCATCCCTATTCACATGGCCGTGTCTACAGGACTGACCTACAATCCCAAATTATGACAATACGCTAATGATAGGCCAACCCAAAGATGGGGAAAAAATGATACTCCACTCAAGGAACATATCCGATCATTGACCAGTCCATCACACCTTGCTATTTGTCCAAGACCCAGGAGTCAATCACACAACAGCAGCAAATTCAACACAGAACAGAAATATCAACACTTACTGGAGATGTCTCGGTCCGCAAATTGAGCGACCTCTCCGACAGTGTAGGGGGCAGGTCCACCTGTAGGGTATGGAAGGGAGAAATGTGCTCAATGTCTGTGCACTGTACAACACTTCCAAATACAAATACTGTGTGTAATATTAACTCAGAAAGTCAAGCCTCCCAGACATGATGATACTGCATCCGACATACCACTGCAAACATGTACAGACAGGGAGACTCCAGTGAGTGATACACACATATCTGCACACATGCAGTGGCCCTAGCTATCATGTGGTGGCAAACATGCTCCATCATTATTTAGCAGACTAATTCATGGAGTGTATTCCTCTCATCATGTGTATCCATGAGAGACATGCAAAACCACTTTCCTGGAGGACTGCAATACCAGCCACCCACCTATTGTGACTAAGACCAATTCAAAACACACAGATACAATGTACAGAGGGCCAGGGACAGTTGTTAGTCCTCAATTTGTATCATTTTCTTCATTTTATGTGGCACAGCTAAGGTAAGTTGCACCAACCATAGAGATATGAACCTGTGTGCATAACCTTTGGCATCCATCCCTAATTTAATTGTGGCACTACAAAGTCCAAATATCAGTCTAAGATGTTACTTGAGGTCAGCTATAACTTGTTACGTATGTGTCAGAATCCAGTTCAGACATGTATTCGAAAAAATGGAGGGACACAATAGGGGTCATGGAGATCCCCGCTGGGCCGGCGGGCGGAAACCTGGGATCCCGGCCACATAACAGGGGCCGGCTTCAAATGAAGCCGGCGGTGTTGCGGCTGTGCGACGGGTCCAGTTGCACCCGTCGCACTTTTCACTGTCTGCTATGCAGACAGTGAAAAGCTCCATGGGGCCCTGTCAGGGGGCCCCGCGACTCCCCTTTACGCCAGTTGTAATCCCCTGGGCAGCGCTGCTAGCAGCGCTGCCCAGGCGGATTATCACCGCTGGGGCAAATGTGGCGGAATACCGCCGGCCCCGGCGGTGCGACCGCGGCAGAAGACCAGGAAGCACCGCCAGCCTGTTGGCGGTGCTTCCGTCATTTTAGCCCTGGCGGTCTCGTACCGCCAGGGTCAAAATGACCCCCAATATTTCTTGAAAAAATCTGGATTTAAAACATATGTTTCCTGGTACACTCACAGACCATGCATGAAACATATGTTAGAGCCACATTTGCATCATCTATTGATGTTGACGTGAAGGCAGCACTAATTTACAGGCTCCTGTTGTGTTTTGTAAGTTAGTCTAGTTGTTGCGTCAAAAAATGACGGTAATGTGTAGGAATTATTGTATATCTCACAGGCCACTGTATGTTAACTTGCATTCCACATGTTCAAGAACATTGCCTGCAGCATATGAACAAATCTGCTACTGTCTCTACAGAGCATTTAAATGTGCACATTACTCTGATTTGTACTCACCAACATGGCCACCAATCACAATCCCCAGGTGGTCCAGCAGGTCTTGCTCCCGGGCAACCAGGTCAGCCCAACGGTGTTTCAGCTGGTGGTCGTTGCACGGTGTGTTGTAGATTCGCTTTAGATGGTACAGGACCTTTGCTCTACGGAGCCTCCTTGCCTCTGTATCACACGCCCACCTGCTTCGATCATTAAGTGCAGGGAGTGGCACACCAGCCAAATAAAGCCACCCAGCTCCTCCTCTCCCATCCTGCCAAGACGAGGCCTACCCAACATGTTTGCACTAGAAAAGGGAATAAAGGGATACAGAGGAGAATGGAGGGGAAGTAGGAAAGGGAAATGTAAAAAAATTAACAGAACACAGCCCAACTATCCCCAAAACCCAAACTAACACTACCCAGAACAGACTCCCAACAGTACAAAGACAAATTTAGACACCAGAAATGACCACAAAAACACTAACACAGGATACCACAGACACTTAGGAAACACTAAAAGACAATTTAAAGAGCACACAGGAGACAAATTCACAAAATGCACGGAGAGACAAGTCAAAACACAGCCACACAGTCAGGAAATATCACAGACTGCAAAGTGAAAGTGAAAGTACACCCACTGTACCAATTCTGTAAACAGAATATCCTATTACATCACTTCCTGCCTCAAATGCGGTACGTTTTTAATCTTATGTGTCAAAATATTATAACGCTTACAGTCTGTGTGTCATTTTTTTTACGCACATGCTTAGAAGTAACCCTGCATCCATATTTTGAAATATGTTTCATCCTTAACCAATTTCAGGGGGTACAGTGTGGGAATTACCGCTCAGGGCCAATGGATGTATCATGGTATTGAGCGTCATTTTTCGACGCATATGTGTCATTGTTTTACGCATGTGTGTCATTTTTGACGCGTATGCGTCAACATTTCTGTCTTTGACTGGGTTGGGTCATTTCTCATTTGTAATAGTACATGACAGGTGTGACAATACAGAGATAGGCTGATTGCACCAACATTGTGCATTCCGGGGAACGGGCACGTGTGACAGATCATACTACTGCGGACCATGATCCTCTACTTGTTGTACCGGATTTACACTCTTCACTGACACAATAGATGGCCAAACGTGTGGAATACAGTTAGGTATTACCCAGTTTGGGCATGTTTTGCGTCAGGAGAGGATAGCAAGGGTACGCAACTCAATACAGTAACTCAATGCCTATGTGTCAATGTGTGTGGTTTGGCTCTTACTATTGTAGTTGTCCCACCGTGTGAACATCACAAGACGCATTTTTGCAAATCTGCTTGTATGCATGTGGAGTCAATGTGTCCAACCATCAGATGCTATTCAGTGCAGAAATGAGAGAGGAAATGTGTTTGTCATACACGTAGCAACAAATGCTGTATGCACTTCCTAGTTTTTTTCAGGATAGATAGCGGACGGTTGATCATGGCAATGTTACAAAACTAAGCCATCACATGTCCTGGAATGTTGGATACTACTTCCTAGGCACTTGTTTGTTTACTACCCATGAGTCAGGCATGGGATAATGCTATGTGGGTACAGTGTTTGTGACACAGAGTCCCAAATACAATCCACAAATGTCAAGTCACGCCACAGTTGGAGTCATATAAATTTGCCATGTCTCTCCTGTGGCAGTGGAGGACCAGCAGAAGAAGCAGCACGTGTTCACATATTTCCAGTGGTAAAATGCACAAAGGTGTTTGGTTCAAGTGTGTGGGCCAATGTTTAGCCTGTATCATCATTGGGGTCCATGTTGTCACACTTACGTGCAGGTCTAGTCATGAGCCTGTGGAGCCATTTCCTGCATCTACAAAGTATCCTTCACAGCTGAATTAAAGGAAAGCCAGTGAGGAATTGAGAACACACAGGGGGATAGTCCAGCTATGGCACTGCAGAAGTGTTATAAGACTGACAACAGGGCAACCTTGGTGTGCTGACAAAGTTAATGGATCAGGAATTTTAAACCATCATGTTTCCTCGCAACATTTGTACACAGGTTGGCCTCTAAAATTCCCACTGCATCCGGGAACATCAGTGCCTCCGTGCTGATTAATCTCACAGCTATTCACCACGCAAGACCCATCAATATGTTGGGGGCAATGTGAATCAGCGTGTGGACTGTCAGGGTCCTAACATGTGTTGACCTTTCCTGCACATTATCTGACATTGTTGTGCTGGAGGCACCATGCCCAATCCATGCATACAGCCATGGTACACTGTCACTATTTGTCACTCATGCATACATGAAACCCAGACAAGGATGGTATATGATTAGGCTATTGGGAGACAAGTTCCACCCCATGGTACGATAAATAAACTGATTATGCTATAAAATGTATTTGAGTATTCATTGTAGACCCACCTGACACAATGCCCAAGGAGGAAAGTGAGGGCTTGGAAAGAAACTATGATACAAATGTAGCCACAGGGAACCTTTATGGTAACGCAAAGGTAGGAACCAGTCAGGCTAACAGGATGCAGGGTCAATCAGTGAGCACACTGAGACTGGTCAAAGGTGGAATAACACTGTGGAAAATGAAAACTGTGCTTGTCCTGTGTGTTGGAACATAACATAATAACCCAAGGGCTGTGTTACACAAGTGATTTATACGGCACTGCATAACAGTGTTATATATAAAATGGCAGCTTCTATGCTGTTCCAGGCAGCTGCAAGGGCAGTGCATGTTCAAATGGCTGGTCTGCATGGAGCTGCTCACAGGTGTGTGCTGCTTCAGTCTCTCACAAGTCCTGTAGGTGAGAATCAAGTTCCAAGGGCCAACAGTACCTTTCACATGGGAAGCAATGTACAGGTGATTACAGGTCCTACAGACTACAAGGCAGTGCATTATTTAACCAGAAGTCCATGCAGACAGAAGTACAATGACTATGGCATACCATACTAAAGAGGGAGGCACACTGGATTCACAATGTGGGTCTGGGTATGTGTAGAGGAGGGATTATCTTGGTACACATATTCCCTTTCCAAGGACCTCAAAGAAGGGTGGGGTGAGATAGGGAACATGGGTGTGGCAGGACTTAAGACCTGGGCTGGCATGTGCAGGGGATGTCTTGTGAGCAATGCTAGTCATACCTGGGGCACTTGTGCTATCCATTTGGTGCTTATATGGAATTCTTGTCACACATAGTCCTTGCAAAGATAGCTGATGTAACACTTACTGATGTCAAGGGTCTGGTCATACCTTCTTGTCACCAATGCAATAGCACATCCACTGCCTCATGTATGAGGCATATTTTTTCTTTATTGACTGATGGTGTCCTAGTTGTGTGCCATATGCTGTGATGAACCATGTTGCCAACATGCATGTGTGAAATAGCTGTGCTCCTCTGCTATTGCCCTTCAAATGTGAAATGTACAGGATATATGTCATTTACAGTGTATGTGAATTTGGCTGTACATTCATAAGCATCAAATTTGCTGTGGATTTTTCTGTATCCTAATCTGTATTTCTGCAATGCTCCAAGAGGCTACACTCTGATTCTGATAGTTAGGGATAATGTTATGCAAAAATGATTATCCAGACCATGATATAATGATTAGAATAGGTGTTTATTGACATATGGTAAGACAGTAGTGATGGATGAGTAGAGTTAAAAGACATTTTGGACAATATGTTGTCTCCAATGCAATCCTGCAGCTGTGTTTGGATGGTCACCCTCGTGTTGATGGACAGCATCCTCCTCTTCCTCCTCTTCAGGCATTTGTGGGTCGGGGAATGTTCCTTCTTACACATATGTTGTGCAGGATGGCACAGGTCAAAATTATTTTGCACACCATTTCAGGTGAGTATAGGAGGTTGCCTCCGGTGATGTTGAGGCACCTGAATTTTGACTTCAGGATGTCAAAGGTCCTCTCGACTATGGTGCGTGTCCTCCGATGGGCCTCATTATAGGCACGTTCTGCTGCAGTGCTTGGGTTTGCAAATGGGGTCATGATCCATGGCTGGATCCCATACCCCTGATCAGCTGAAAGAGAAACTGCGTGAGAACATGTTGATGTAGCTTGCACAATGATTATCACTTAGCATGGCAGTTGTTCTCTTGTGTTGTCTGTGACTCATCTGTGTTTGTGTTATTGTGTGGAATCCTAGGCTTCTAGGATGTACCATCAGCATTGGGTTGTTTCCTTATCTGAACGGGTGTTTGGCTGATTGACCGGATGTCAGCAGTTTTTTTGTAGTGTTGCAGTAAATTGTGTACTCCATTGCATTATGTACTGTGAAAGAGGTGTCCATGTGTCTTAACTGGGGGTGACATGATACTTCCATAAACAGAATCAATTCCACAGTGGTGATAACACGGTTTCATCTATATACCCTGGACATCCCATCCAAATTCACATATGAAATAGAATTATTTAAACATAAGTGAGACCCTTAGATTTGGCAAGGTGACAATGTACAACACATCTCCGTACATTGTCATCACTGACGTGTTGACATTTGACTAGGCACAAATTTCACATGTGTGACAAAATCTCTGCAGACCTATTTCTCTGCCCTTGCCAAGTCGACTCAGGTTGTAATGTGTACCTACACTACCGAACATTCTAGTTCAGCTGGCTAACTTGGTTGTGAGGTTGGAATTTTGAGTGTCAGAAGGTGCGTACGCCTGTACATCTGTTGTGTGTGAGTGAAATTGTCTCAATCCGTATTTGTAGGAATGTGCATTTTCAATATTGTTCCATCAATATGTGTTCTTCGCACAGTCCACTTTCTTATTGGTATTGGGCAATGTGAGAGCAGGAGTGATGTGAGATATTGGTACAGCCTCAATGATTCCATGTCACCTTCATTGTAGTCATCATCATGCTATGTGTGTCATGGTGTTTGACCTGGAGCATAACATATTACACACCCCTTACACAGTACGTATTGGTTGGAAGGGTGTTTGATTGAGTGTTATTGATGTGATATTGAAAGATTAATCTTCCAAGTTGCACTGCCAGTTGAGGCCATGTCATTGTCATTGTGCTGTTTTAAATTGTTCCCTTGTGTCATGTGGAGTGGCATCTGTTGTGATTTGGTTCTGTCATTTGTCCATAGGTGTATATCCAAATGGGTCAGGATATCACACATGCCTAGCAGTGTCACACCTCCTTCTCTTCCTGGCCACGTGTCGATGTCATGGTGTATGTATTGTGTGTCCTAGAGGGTTGCTGTGCTGTTTATATAAGTAGGTTTCTGCACTTACCAACAAGTAGGCCATTTCCATATCGTCCATCCTGGAAGTGTTGATTGATGGTGCAGTGACGGAAGATGAATGAATCATGTACACTCCCAGGATACTTTTCCACGATGTTGGTAATCAAACCCCGGTGATCGACAATGGCCTGCACATTGATGAATGTGTGTGCTTCCTGTTGCGGTATAGATATTCGGTTGCAGTAGGTGGCACAATGCGTACATGTGTGCAGTCAATGGCACCAAGGACGTGTGGGAAGGCATTGATTTGGTAGAAGCCCTGTTTTGGCTCCTGCTGCTTCTGCTGTGTTTTGGGGATGCTGATGTGGCGGGGTGTGAGGGAGATGATGGCATCCAATACCTTGGGTAGGAAGGCGGAGAATGAGGGCTGTGAGATCCCGGAAACCAGGGTACCAGTGGTTTGAAAGGAGCCACTTGCCAACATGTGGAGTACAGCGAGCAGCTTGGTTTCTGGTGGAATGGTGCGAGGTGTCTGCAAACTGGGTGCCAACTGTGGCTTAATGTTGCACAACAGCTGCTGAATGGCTTGCCAGTTGAGCCTGTACCTCTGGATGATGTCTTGTTGGCGGAGTCCCAGAAGGGTTGTCCTGGTGCGGAATATCCTCTCCTGCCTTCGGGGTCCCTGCTGGTGTGGTGGAAGCTGCTGTTGTTGGTCCTGTGCTCTGCGTCTGCATGCATGCTGGATGAAAAGCACCTCCATGTCTTCCTTTTGGAGCTCTGCTGTTGCTTCTGTGTGTTTTACTTAAGTACTGGTGTGTTTGCCCCATTTTAATGCCTGCCCTGACCCAGGCGCTATTTTTTGGCACAAATCGGGCTGTGCGTCATTTTACGACTTCGCGTCATTTTACGTCATTCTTCAGACTTACGACTGTGCAGGATTTTTGCACGAATGGATAAATAAGGCACACGTGTGTTTAAGTCATTTTTTGGATGGGAACGCCTACCTTGCATGTCATTAATGCAAGGCGGTTTCCCGCATACAGAAAATGACGCACACAGTGGAATTTTGGCGTTCACGGGCTTGGGCGTCAAAGTTTAAATATGGTGCATGGTTTGCGCCGAATGTGCATCAAAATTTTTAACGCACATTTGCCGCAAACCAAGTATAAATGTGCCCCTGAAAGAAATTAGAATAGGAGTTCTTACAAAACAGGGGAAACATGGTTTGGAAAGTCACCTCATCAGGAATCTATTCCCATGTGATATTACTCCACCAGAAGAGAAATCATCAAAGAAGAGAAATCTATAGTTTGTTTAATGCCAACACTTCATGAGTGCTGAAGGAAGACATTTTGGAACTTACAGCTATTGATAAAATGGAACATAAAGGAGTCAAAATATTACTGACAGACAAACTACAAGCAAACTTGGATTCTTAGGAGAAATCAGTATCAAAAACAGCAGGATTAGAAAAGTGTTTTTGTGTCTGAAAAAATTGTTGAGTTATTTTAAGATAAAATGTAAATGTTGAGGAAGGCTTAGTGAAGGGTGCAAGGGAAGAGTTGTTGAATTCATTTATTTTCCAAATAGAGACAAAGTGGAATACTTGGCTATAAAATCTGATCAGATAACATTGGTAGAAAAGATTGGTCGGTGTGTTGCATGTTTTTTGCTTGTAAAAGACTTATATATCCGACTGCAACAGTTTCCACTGTCTTTAGCATACGCAGTAACTATACCTAAATTGAAAGGTTTAAGTGTGGATGCAGTTTTGGTTCATGTTGGATGTTCTGTATTCAAAGAAGGAATGTCATATGTAGCATGGTTGTGAACTACTACTTTGTGTGGCTTGTTTTTAATTGACATTGATGACAGCAATTTTAGTGCTGGCATAAATTGTGTAAGGGAGTATAATCGGTTAAGGAGTTTTTATGTTCCTCATTTAGGCCAGTACCCTGTTTATGACAAATGGCTACTGTGCTTAAAGCGGAAGATGACAAACCAGTCTACAGACCCTCACGAAAATAAAGGACAGACGGACAACACAGAAAGTGCTAAGAAGAGAAAAATGGAAATTCACAGTGAAATTGTAGGTTACCAGTTGGAGAACAGTACAGGTGTCAACTGCTATGCAAATGTCATTCTCAGCATACTGTTCCATGTACACCCTGTAGTAAACCAAATTGAAAAAAAAGTCAGATAAGAGAATGTTTTCTGCACTATATAATTTGCTGCAACATTTAGTCACTGACAGAAGAGTAATGCATTCTGTTTCAATGATTCAAGATCTTTGAGCTATATATACTGGATCAATAATGTTTACTTTCACCACTCAACAAGATGCTCAGGATGTCATTATGGTCATGCATGGAGTCTTAGAAGAAGAAAAAGTAAATATTGATGTTCATTCTGGAATCTGTTACAAGTGGACCCACGACTGTAGACTGCTGTTTCACATGTGGCACTTAAGTTAACTCTGAACAATTTCTATAATTTACATTATCAGAATACAAAAGTACACCTTTTGACAAATTGTACAGAAATGGTCACCAAAACATGGAGTGCCCAAACTGCAGATCTTATCTTCTTTCTACACTGTTTCAGCAAAGAATAAGAAAATATGTAATAGTAATACTACAACGCTGCTGTCCAAATGGTTCAAAATTAGAAACTCCAATTGCAAACTTTAAAGCTGGACAAATATCACTTTCAGGAATTACTTTTACTACACTTTCATGAAGGAGTTATTACAAAGTCTGGACACTACATTTTATATTTAAAAAGTAAAAGTGGGTGGACAGAATGCAAGAATGTCAGCCTAAAATACCAACACTTCCTTTCAAACTACCAAACTGGTATCTTCTTTTTCTTCAAACAAAGTTCTAAGGAAAAATTATGGTTTAAAAAACTGGCGTATCCGGATTCCTCTTCATGCTTCATCTATCGTTTAGACATCATTCGGCTTATTAAACGTAATGTCTTAAATAAACTTCCTTAAATGTCAAGACTTATTTCACTTATCAACAAAGACGTTAATACATGACATTTATACAATGCTCTCTAAATATTCGGAAAAACTGATGAACATACTGAAATTACAGCAGTTTTAAGTTGAAACAATACCATTTCTTCAAAATCAAAAAGAAGTCCCCTTCTGTTTCTCCAACAAAACTTCTACATCGTAATTGAGGAGAAAAGCTATTGACTGGAATTTTGCATGCATGGATTATCATCACCTTAGACACCATTTGGCCTACCAGGAATGATGTTTTCCAGAAAAACTTCAAAAATAAAAAACAACTTCACATTTATTTCAGATATGCTACCAGATATAATTTCTCAAGAAAAATGTTAAAATCTGCTTGTGTCGAGAACTGTAGAAACTATATACTAAGCCACAAATTAAATAACTGTAGTTAGTGCAATGCATGGTGTCACTTATTTGCTCACTTATTTGTAGTGATCTACTGTGCATCTTTTGTTTTTTTTACAATCCATTGATTTTTTTTTCCCTCTTCTCCTTAAAGACGGTGTTTCATACAAACCATTGTTACACGGTGAAGAAGCTTAAAAGCTGAGAATAGTGAAAAAAATAAAATTTATATTTTAACTACATTGCAATATTGCTTTTCAGAAATGTAATGAATATTATTATGTTTGTGTAATTGTGAAGATTAAATACTAATATGTCTTTCTCTTTTGTTTTTGTCCCAATAGTTGCTGCAGTTCCACAATGTTAGATACCTAAAAATAGTTTTTAAAGCATACACATATTGGTGACAGATACCATGGATCCTGGTTTTAAGCATAAATGTAATCCAACTATAGTTTTTTAATTATTTTTTCCTATTTCATAATAAAACTTTCAGTTTAATTCAACTATTTTTCAGGTAGGTATGCAAAAGCTTAATGAATAAGTTAACTAATAATGCAGATAAAAAGTCACACAACTATTAATTCATCCATACATTACTTATAGACTCACTTACTCAGTCATACGACACTCATATACTCACTTAGACACCCATACTCCACTCGTACACTCACTTACTAAGTGATACATACACTCTTACACTCAGTCAGTCTCCCATGGATGTATTCATGCACTTAGTCAATTACCTATATACACACTCAGCACTCACTCAGTTCTCAATACATTCTCTCATGCATTCAATATGTCACCAATGCACCACTCATGCACTCACTTGCTCACCATACATGCACTCATGCACTTACTCAATGTACCATGTACCACTCATGCACTCACTCATCCATATAAGCACTCAGCATGCACACATTGAGTCACCCATGCACCATTTGTGCCCTTACTCATTCACTCACACAACACCTATACATTCATTTACTTACCCAGATACCGATCATGCATTGATTCACTCAGCCATACAGCAGTCATACACTCACTTACTCACTCATACATGCACTTATACACTCACATACTCACCTATACAAGCAGTCAGGCAATTATTCACACAACACTCATTCACTCAATCACTTGCAATACAAACACTAATGCACTCAGTCAATCATCCATATACCACTCATACACTCACTCACTCATACCCACACTTCTGCACTCATTTATTCAAATATTCACTCATGCACTCTCTCAACGACCCATGCATTTATGCATACACTCAATCACCCACATACCACTCATGCACTCACTAACTCATTCATGCACTCATACAGTTGTTCAGTTATCCATCCACCACTCATGCACACACTCACCCATACATGCCCTCATATACCCACTCACTCTCCCATAGACACATTCATGTACCCGCTCACTCACTCATACATGCACTCATACACTCACATACTCATCCATACATGCACTCAGTCAATCACCCACACTCATTCACTCACTCATGTGCCTATACACACACTCATGCTGTCAGACAATCACCTATATACCACTCATATACTTACTCACTCATACACACACTGCTGTACTCACTCATTCATATATGCTCTCATGCACTCTCTCAATTACCCACACATGCACTTATGCAGACACTCAATCATCCATTTACTACTCCTGCACTCACTCACCCATACACTCTTTCAGTTATCCATCTACCACTCATGCAACCATTCACCCATACATGCACTCATGTACCCACTCACTCACCCATAGACATTTTCACTCACTCATAGATGCACTCATACCATCACTCACACATATATGCACTCATGCACTCAATCACCCACACAACACTCATTCACTCACTCACCCATATACCACTCACATACTCCTTCACCAATTCCCACACTCTTGCACTCACCTGATCATATATGAACTCACTCATAGTCTTTCAGTTATCCACACACCACTCCTGCACACATTCAACCTTAATGCAGTCATGTACCCACCCACTCACCCATATACACTTTCATGTACCCACTCAACCATGCTTACATGCGCTCACATACTGACATACTCACCCATTCATGCTGTCATATACTCAGTCAATCACCCACACAATACTAATTCACTCACTTGCCCATAGACACATTCATGCACTCAGTCAATCACCCATATACCATTCACACAGTCACTGACTTATTCAAACACTCTTCCACTCACCCATACATGCATTCATTTACATACACAATCGCCCACATACCACTCATACACTAACTCGCTCATACAAAAACTCCTACACTCACTCACTCATACATGCACTCACACTCAATCACCCATAACACCAGTAATGCACTCACTAACCTATACATACACTAACACACTCAGTCAATCACCACTCATGTTCTGAGTTACTCACCTATGCAAACACTCATGCACTCATTCAATCTCCCACATAACACTGATTCACTCACGTGCCCATACGCACCCTCATGCACTCGGTCAATCACCCATATACCACTCATACACTTACACACTAATACACACACTGTTGCATTCACTTGCTCAATCATATATGCACTCATGCACACTCTCAAACACCCACATATGCACTTATACAGATACTCAGTCACCCATATGCCATTCATGCACTCACTCACTCACACAAACACTCACTCATACACTCTATCAGTTATCCATCCACCACTCATGCAATCATTGACCCATTCATGCACTCATTTACCCACTCACTCACCCATAGATGCACTAATGTACCTGCTCACTCACCCACTCATACATGCACTCATACACTCACATACTCATCCATATATGCACTCATGCACTCAATCACCCACACAGCACTCATTCACTCACTCACTTGCCCATACACACACTCATGCACTCATTCACCCATATACCACTGACAGTCACTGACTAATACACACACTCTTCCATTCACTCATACATGTATTCATTCACTCACTCAATCACTCACATAATCACATAACACGTATACGCTAACTCGGTCATACACACACTCTTGTACTCATTAACTCACTCATACATGCACTCACTCACTTGTCCATACACACACACTCAGGCACTCAGTCAACCAACTGTATACCACTCATTCACACACTCACTCATACACACATTCTCGCTCTCACTTGTTCATTTATATGTGCACTCATACATTCACTAACTCTCCCACACATGCACTCATACGCTCACTCAGTCACCCATAAACCACTCAGAGCACTCAGTCACTCAGTGATAAATGCATTCATACAATCTCTCACTCACCCATGTACTACTCACTCACTCACATACCCATACATGCACTAATGTGCCCAGTCTCTCTCCCTTAGAGCCATTCATGCACTGCCACTCCCTCATATATGCACTCATGCACTTAGTTAATCCCCATACATGAACTAATGCACTCAATCAATGACCCATACTGTACTCATTCAGTGACTCACTTGCCCATACATGCACTCCTGCTTTCACTCACTCACACATACATGCACACATACACTCTTTCAGTCACGTATGAACCATATACGGAGTTACTCACTCACCCATACAACCAATCATTCACCCACTCACTCACCTAAAGAGTCATTAATATGTCCATTGACTTACCTGGAAACACACTTATGAATACTCACTATTAGCTGCACACCACCCATTCACTCAGTTACTCACCCATACACAGCTCATGCACTCATTCACTGTCCCATACACCAGTTATGCACTCAGTTACTCAAAGATACACCCCTCAAGCAATTTTTCACTAATGCGTACACAGCCATGCAGTTATTTAGTCACCCACACACTGCCTCTTTCTTACATTTACACACACATGCAGCTTATCTTTTTTTAACCAAAAAATGCAGTTCTGAAAAGATTCCTCTTTTCTTCTATTGTTTTCTGGAACGGTTTTATGTATTTTATTTTATTTTTCTAAAATGTTACACATTATTTTGAAATTTTTTCAAACAAAATAGCAACGCGAGGAAAGAAATATGGAAAGAACAAATACAGAAATAGTGAAAAAACTGTACAATAAAAGACCCCAAAAAATTAGCAAGTATGTTGTCTTGCTGCCTCCAAATTAGCATCAACTGACTGTTCCTCAGCTGGCACATTTATATTGCAGTTAAGGCAGAAGGTTCTAAAATGCCTGAGCTCTTAACAATTTTCGTGGCGTTTACTAAGCACTTCAGCTGAAACTTGCTGTGCAGCAGCAGGTAGTGCAGCCCTTGAAGTTGATGGTGTTTCTCCTCCTCTCTCATATTGTGCTCGTCTGAGGTTCCTCCTGTGGCACGGTTTTAGGTGGTACAACATAGTATTGTATAACCAGAGTACTTTTATTGCTACCCCTTGATAGACTCTTGTCTCACAAGCTGCATTTTACTAATTTTACAACAGTTTTTGATTCGTTATGAGGGAATTGTAAAACATTCACGGGCAATACTTTGATATGAGGGGCTGGTTCCTCTTCACTGGACTCTCCTTCAAGTTGTTTGCAGGAAAGTCCTCCTTTTTGCCCTGGTTACCCCCAAACCATTTGGAAAGATACTGGTGGTTACTGGCTCTTGGCTGTGCCCTGGGCACTGCTTACCAGTCCCAGGGCCAGTGCTCTGTTAAAAATAGATATGCAAATGGGGACGCGCTTCTGACATTTTCTTTACCTTCTTGCACAGCCCGGGGTGGGACTTCATCCCCCAGGCTTCCCGGCTTGGCTTAGCTACTGAGATAAATAAGGAGTGACCGCATGTGGTGGGGGATGCGCTTCTGACATTTTCTTTACCTTCCTGCACAGCCCGGGGTTGGACTTCATCCCCCAGGCTTCCCGGCTTGGCTTGGCTCCTGATATAAATAAGGCGTGACCGCGCGCGGCTCGGGACATGCGCGGGGTGCGCCCGGGTAAAGACCGGGCCAAGACAGGCCCGTCTTCACCTGTCATCGCCCAGTAGAGCCTGGGCAGGGCCCACCTAATTGGCCGGTGAAGTAAGCACCAAGTAAGAGTTAAAGGACCTTTGTTCCCCTGTTATTAAGACTGCTAGCTATAATATTTATATCTAATTTGAGGAAAAGGAAAGCCGCTGTTCTTCCCCTGCCATTGAATGGCAGTAAAAAAAAAAAAAAACGCTGAAGTAAACAAGCAAGCTCAGCCACCTCTCATGGACCGAACTCCCTTGAAGAAATTGATTTACTGTTTGAGGAAGTAGAGGCAATTTTGAAAAGTAACACTCACTGAGCTGGGGTATGCCTATCAAGAAGGATTCCTCTCGAAATGGGAAAGTCCCAGAAAGTTTTACTAGGAAGAAGAAGAGTCAGTTATTAAACTCCCCCTTAGAGGTTGTTGAAAGAGGGGAATAGCACATTTCAAGAACTACTGCTGCATCTTTATCGCCGAAGATACATTGTAGTGCCCCTAGTTCTCCATCATGTCAGAAGGGCACTCTCTCTGAGGGAGCAAGGTCCCTTCCTCTTCCATTAAGTCCAGTGCTAAGGGTAGTTCCAAGTATACTGTGTACTAATCGATTTGATCCACTGGCAGAGGAAGGGGACCCTATGGGCATACCACAACCTTCGCTTGGAGCAGCCATTAATGATATCACCTTGACCAATCACCCGTTTGATCCTAATGGGTTGGAACCATTAGACAATGGAATTAATTTGTCTCTTATTTTACAGAGGGTTGATGAAGTTAAGAGCTTGGTTTTATCATTAACAGGATTAATTAAGGAAAATATTTCCCACCAATGTGGTTATAAATGTCAGCGGGGTGGTGGGGAGGCAAGGGGGGTAGAAAATCCTGCAATGGTTAAATTAATTTTACCAAATGATACCCCCCTTGGGGGGTCAGTAAGTCCTTCTGCTTGTGAAAAGCTCCCTACATTTGATACAGAGGGTCACCAGTTAGATCCCAAATGTGATCTCTTGACTAATAGGCAGGAGCCTAATAGAGCTCTTAATTGCAGGGATACTCTAGGAATTCAGATCTGTAATGCTGCTCATCCCGATGTTTCCAAAGATAGGAGAAGAACAAGGGGGCATGATATCCCAAAAGCAGCTGGCAAGGAAGTTGCCCCCCTTTTCCCCACATTTAAAATATTTGAACCTCCCACTAATATTAATACTCTCTCTTATAATGACGCTAGTGGATCAGCAACAATGGCCCAGGAACTGGGCCCAAAAAGTGGAGATAGTACAATCTACATGGTTGATGTTCCAAAGTTGACATCAGGCTCTGTTGAGAATTGTGAATCCTTGATTAACAAGGTAATTCACTGGCTATGCATCCGACGTAACTGTTTTTCAGTTATTCGTTCATATATTCTCGCAGCAGAGATATGTAGCTCCCCGGGCTTGAATTTTGATTCAATTTCTGTACATTTTGTAACCAAATTATGTCTTTTGATTTTCATACCTGTCAGTATAGGTAGTTGAGTGGGGGAGATTAGTCTTGTATTGAAGCCACCTAGTGCCTGTCCGACTACAACCAATGGAAGCTCAAATTATTTCCAGGGAAGTGATTCATCAATGGCAGCCAAAATTTATTGTTTCCTGACAAACCATGTATGACTAACTACTGCACACGAAGCACCCATTGGGATCTATCATGAGGATTTGCACACAAACAAGATTAATAGGGTGGTGCCATCTGGAATTTGTAATGAGGAGATGGACATGAAGGAGGCTGAATGTTTGACCCATGGAATTGAGTTAGACAACTATGAACTAACTATGATGACTTGGAACTTAGCTGTAGATGGGTTTCTTTCATTTAGTATTTCTGCCCAACCACCAGAGAAGGGTTTAGGTCGTGCCAAAGGAAGCTTGCTAGTCCTTTTAAATAAGAAACTGCAATGTGATAATATGATATTAGATATTGGCTCTGTTGATTTAATGGGTATGCAAATTTCCTTTCAGCAGAATTTTAAAATAGTTTTTATTAATGTCTACGCCCGGTCCGTACCACAAGGTTCTGAGACACAGACCTTAATTTTATTGTCTGAATTTTTAGATACTTTACATCCTTCTACCTTTTTAATTATAGCAGGTGATTTGAATTGTACTTTTGAACCTTCTGTTTTGCTTATTGGATTAACAATTGAAAAGAATTAACTTTGGGTAATTCCACAGATAACTAACTCACGGTATTGTACTCGTTCTTGTGTGGCCTCCCAGCTGGCCTCCTTATGTTTAAAGCACGGCCTCAGGGCTTGCAATGGTCTCACACCCTCTGATTTAAACATCGCACCAACATTTAAACGAGGTATGTCCACAAGTGTCATTGATTATTTTTTGGTGGACGTTAGGTTGTGGCCGCTGTTGAGGGACATGAGGGTGGGTATGCGATGTGAGAGTGATTACAACCCCCTGCTTCTTACTCTTTCAGGGGATGTATCCAGGAGGACACATAATAACCAACATACAGTGGTTCCATCCCCATGTCTGAACAACAATCTTATGAGGGTTGGCTGGCCAAGGGTGATGTCTAACTCCCACTTGATAGGTGGGATCTACCAACTGTTTATATACAATTTGGCTGCCTATGAAGAGCAGGATGCTAATGATATTCCTATACTTAGTATACATGACAATATGTCTAAAACATTACAGAGTTTCTTCTATAAGAAGGCTGGTTTTATGCCCCGTGGTGAAAAATTGGTTAGTAATGGATGGTTTGATGAAGACTGCTCCATGACGAAGTCGGGGTTAAAAACAGCTATCATGACCGGTTCAACAGGGGAGATTCAGCAAGCCAGACGTATATATAAGGAGACTATAGTACAAGCAAAAAGGTTCTGGGAAGATTCTATCTGGGAATTACTGGATGCCTAAAAATCAAACAACAATATGCTGTTTTGGGAATTGTTATCTAAAAGATAAAGAGGGGGTAGGAGCAATATCAAGAATCACATACAACCAGAAAGCTGGTTGGATCATTTCTCTCTTCTTTATGCTATACCTGATAACGTCCGGTATTTGATTCTCAAGATGGTGATTATATCCTTCCATCGATTTAAAATGTGAACCCTAATCCCAATTTATTAGGGTGTTAACGCCCCTGTGGTGCATATTTTTTTTCCTATGGAGGAAACCCTTGATGCAATTAATTCACTAAAACCAGGCAAGGCTCCTGGTCCGGACAAGATTCCGGGAGATCTTTATAGATCAGAGCCAATTATATGGTCCTGGTATATAAATTTGATCTAGAATAAAATCGCTGCAGGGGGTGAAATTCTGAGTACGTGGAAAGATGCCGAAATCATCCCTATTTTTAAAAAGGGTAATGCATATTCCCCAATTAACTATAGCCCAGCCTCATTGATAACTTACAAAAAATATTTACTAAACAACTTTTAGGGAGGCTAACTAGCTGGGCCCAAGATCATGAGATTCTTTCTTTTCTCCAGGCGGGGTTCCACCCAAAAACCAGAATGGTGGATCAGGTTTTTAGGCTGGCAATCCTTTATTGGAAATATGTAGACCTTGCCAAGCAACATTTATATGTTGTTTTTGTAGATCTATGATCTGCTTTCGATCTGGCCCCAAGATAAAACTTTATGGGAAGTGTTGCATAGATTAGGGACCCCAGTTAACATTATTCAAATGTTGAAGCGGCTGCACGAAAATACACATGTGCAAGTGCGATGGGGTAACCAAAGTGAGTTGACTGAAAAAATTCCTATTCAAAGGGGAGTCTGCCAGGGCTGTGTGGTGACTCCAATATTATTCACCTTATTTATCAAGAGGTGGTTCAGGCCCGGATCTCCTCTCAGAACGATGCCCCTTCTTTGAATGCACAGAAAATTCCCATTCTTCTTTTTGCTGATGATTCACTTCTTATTTCAAAGACTCCAATGGGTTTACAAATTCTTGTTGATAGATTTAATTAATTCTGCAGGGATTATGGGCTGGAGTTGAATATCAGCAAAACAAAACTGATGATGATCAATTCTGGACCTTGCAAGAGATGCACCATTAAACTGGATGGAGTTCCTCTAAGCAAGGTTAGTTCAATTGATTATTTGGGCGTGAGGTTAAGAAGCAAATTACACTGGGAGGACCAGATTAGTAAAAGTGTGGGGCTTTTACAGCACAGAACTGCACCCATTTTACACTTTTATAAAAGTTTGACAACAAAAGCTGTTTCTCCAGCTATTAAAATTTACCAGGCTAAGGCTCAGGGGCCCGCTCTCTATGGTGCGGGGATAGGGGGATTCTCCAACAGTAATAGACTAACTGTGGGTGAAAATAATTTTGCGAGGGCCTTGATTGTGCACCCTCGCAGTACACCATTGATCCCAATGTTTTTAAACTTGGGGCTAAAGCGAGTAGCTGATTTAATAGCTTTAAGACCTTTATTATATTGGATAAGGATCTGGACTGTTCCTGAATTGGATACATATTAGTCCTCATTTCTTGATCTATTAAAGAGATCGAATGCCGTTACTATTCCTTGGATCAGACATGTGTTCAATTGGCTCCGCATCCTGGGTTTGGGAGAATATTGAGAGAATCCTCATAAATTAGTGAAATCCCATAAAATTGTCTTGAAATCTGCATACTGGTCCCATGTAAGCAATGATTTTATTTGTTGCAAATCTCACGGTCGATTAACTCATCTTTTTATCAATTTTAAGTGGTATCCGCAGAATGAATCTTATTTAGATATTATACCTGACTATCTGGGCAAAGGCTTAAACGCAAGATTGCGTTTTGGGAGCTTACCGCTGATGTCCTTAACAAGTAGTTGGGGATCAACTGCTACTTCTGACATATGTCCAACATGCAGTGGGGCCCAGGAAACAGTTGAATATTTTATGTTCTTCTGCACTGGTTATTTTTCTCCTGGGTCAAAATGAATTAGTAAAATCTGTCGAGAAATGGAGCTGAAAAAATGTAACATGGCAATAAGGATCTTAAAAAGCCATAGTTCTAATGAGTTAATTCTTGCAGTTAATAAGTTTTTAGTGCAGCATGGCATATACGTATTCGTTTTGTAAACAAGGACTAATGATGATTGATTATGTGGGATTTTAGATGTGAGCAGCTTAAGATTCTATGTATTTATTTGTTCTATTTAATAATTGCATAGGTTATAAAATGAGTTTTTAATGTATTGTGATGCCTCAATGGTTAATTTGACCGAATAAAGTTGTTTATTCGGTCAAAATGGATCCGCAAAATCTGTAGAGAAATGGGGCTGAAAAAATGTAACATAGCGCTAAGGGTTTTAAAAGCCATAGTTTTAATGAGTTAACTCCTCCAGTTAGTAAGTCTCTAGTGGCAGTATGGCATATACGTAATCGTCTTGTAAATAAGGATTAATGATGATTGATTAGATGGGATTTTAGATATGAGCAGTTCAAGATTTTATGTATTTATTTGTTTTATTTAATAATTATATAGGCTATAAAAAGAGGTATAATGTAATGTATTGTGATGCTTTTATGGTTAATTTGACCAAATAAAGCTTGTTTTGATTTGAGATATGCAAATCAGGCTAATTATAATTGGCAGTGTCACCCTACTTATAAGTCCCTATTATATGGAAGGACATGTAGGCTTAGGGACCCTATCATAGGTAGTTCACCCATAGGTACACTGCTGAGGTGCTCAGTGTCATTTTAAAGGCAGGCCTGCTTTGCTGACTGCTTTGCTGACTACCTTGTTTTTACATATAAGTCACCTGTAAGGTGTGCTCTAGGGCTGGGTGCTATGCAATTATAATCAGGGACCTTATACAGTTGTTTTATAAACCCTGGTGAGGTAAAATAGCTAAATTTGTTTTCCCTTACTGTAGTGGATAGGCTCCATGGGCTAAAATGGGGAGACTTTACTTTAATTAATAGAATCTCAATAGAAGCCAGAAAATAAATTTCAAGTTTGGTATCAAACTGATTGTTATAATAAATCCCACAACTTGCCATTGTTGGATTTTATATAACTCATTCATGGAAGGAGTTTTTGAACTCTACCTGAAAGTTGCCAACTTCTCTGATTGGCCAGCCTCTGGCAGCAAGGCTGCCTTTGAGAGGTGTGAAGTGGCCTGGCCTAAAGACAAAGAATGTGCCTAGGGGAGGAGATGTGCCTCAGCAGATGGAGTACACAGGATGAGGGGAAGAGCAGCCAAACTGGACATCAAAGGAGGGAGGAACATTTGGAGCAGCTCAGGACCTCCCCCATTTTCTACAAACTCAGACACCAACATGCCAAATTGATTAGATTAGGAGAGGGCAGCAGAAGGGTGTGTTAAGGATTTTTAGCCACGCCAGACATAACCTCCAAAATGCAGTTTTGCAGCCACTTTGGATTTTTAAAGAATGTTGCTCCCCGGAATTGATTTTTGACACAATTCCTAGGAAATGGTCATCCAAGAGGGTGATGTCCTGCCTGTGATTGGACAATTGCCCCCCACCGGCCTTTCACCCCAGGAACAAGGACAAATTTGGCAGAGCTGCACCCATACCCCTGATCCCTGCAAGGAACAAGATAAAGAAGAAAAAGGACTGCCCTGCTGGACCCCTGACCTGCACCTGGACACTGCACACCGAAGGAGTGTCCTAGCTGCACACTTGAGCTTCACCACTAAAAGGACTTTGCCTGTTTTCTACTGCTTCAAGAAGGGACTCCCTGTTTGCTACAGGTACAAAGGAGCTGCCCAGAGTCCCCTGCATCAAGTCCTGCAAGAAGAGCCCAGCTGACCAGCGTCCAGTGGCCATTTGAGGATTCTGACCAGGTGCATTCTGGGAATTGTAGTCCCAACTCCCAAGGAGCAACTCCGAGCTTCTGGAACCTGGGATCAAGTTGTGGACTCTTCAGTAACCCCAAAAAGGACCTCCGAAGAAGATCCAGAAGTTTGGAGACATTTGGAGCAACTCCATAAGTTGAAGCGGTGCATTGTGGGAGCTGTAGTCCCAGACCCCAAAAGGCAAACCAGAGCCTCTGAACCCTTTGCTGGTGCTGTGGATCACTTGCCTGAATCAAGAAACACTTCTGAAAGTAAGTGTAACAGTGTTACCTTGTGAGAGGCATGAACTCTGGACTTTGTCCCTGTCCAGTGTAACCTTTTTAACCTTTTGAGTGCAAGTTGCTTCAATATGCTATTAAACCTTAATTCTTTAAAAAATCATATCTCTGATTCCCCTTATCTGATTTTAGTCATTTTGGTGTCATTTTAAGGAGAAAAATATAATATGTTTTTATAAATTGGTGTTGGATTTCTATTGTGTTTTATGTTTTACTTGTTTACTGTTTTGTGATTGTTAAATGCTTTACACATTTGTCTCCTAAGTTTAGTCTCATCACTCCTTGCCAAGCTACCAAGGGTAGAGCTAAGTTTATTTTATTGAGACCTAACTGGACCTAAGTGGGAGTTAGTGGCCTATTGCTAGGTAAAGGTACATACCTGTCCTTATCAATAACTCACTTTCCAACAAGTGTTATCACCCTAAAATTCCCATTTTTTAACTTCTGCCTAAACTGCACAAAGTTGACTTGAAGCCACTGGGTAGACCAATTGTATCTGTCATGGACTCCCTTTGAGAAAACACTTCAAAACACATTATTACCTCAGATCTTGTGTAGAAACATTACCATCATATGTGAAAGACACTACACATTTTCAAAAGATTGTTGAGGGTGCACAATGGGAAGATGACTATCTGTTTTAACACTGGATGTTGTTAGCCTTCATACTTGTATTCACCATGAGTTAGGCCTAAAAGAAATCAGATTATATGCGTACAAGGTCTATCTCATTACTGTTCCACACTGAAATGTTATGCAATATAATCAGCTATTGTTTCAGGAATAATTTCCTGATTTTTGACAATCATATATATAAACAACTACAAGGAACTGCAATGAGCACCTGCTCCGTCCCCGGCTATTCTAATTTGTTCATGGGTTGGTGGGAGGAGCAGGTGTCATTTGAAATTAAGGACTTTAATGATGGAGTGATTCTTTGGTGTTGATATATCAACAAAATCTTTGTGATTGGAAGAGGGGATGAGATATTAGCAATGATATTTGAGTCTAGATTGAATCAGAATGAGTTCAATCTAGAGTTTGTTGAATAGCAGAGTACAGCACATATCGATATGTGGATATTGAAGTTGTGGTAAAAAAACAAGGCTCTAACCACTAGACTACACAGAAAACAAATGGCTAGGAACAGCTTACTCAGTGCCTGTAGTGCACATCCTTCTAGCTTAATCCAGAGCATCCCTTAGGGGGAATTACTATGAGCTTGACGGATCTGTAGCAACATGTCAGATTACCAGCGTGAAAGTAAAATTATGTGTGAAAGATTTAAGGAAAGAGGATATGGCGCTAGTGTTATTACACAGGCTAAACAGAAGGTGGACAATGTTTCCAGGGAAAATTTAATGTGTAGGATCGGCCCTAAAAGTGAGGAAAAGGAGACAGTCCGATTTATTAAAACATACTGCAATCAGTCTTATGTGTTATAATGTAAGAAAAATTCTGAATAAGAGTTGGCATATTTTACTAACTGATCCGGTATAATATAAGTATATACATAATGCACCACAGATCACATTCAAAAAGAGCATATCACTCAAAGATGATCTCTGTCACAATTCTGTGACACATGTGAGAAAAAAGGTGACGATTAACGTGGCACCATCTGGGTTTTATTGTTACATGCAATGTAAAGCGTTTAGGAATAGTGAGAATTGTAAAATAATTAAAGTCAAGGGCAACAGAAAAGAACATATTATCAAGGGCCACTACAACTGTAATACTGATTTTTGTGTATTGCCTGTTATGCCCATGTGGGAAGATCTATGTAGGCAGCATGATTCATCGTGCTTAGAAAAGAGTGCTGGAACACAGAAGAGCTATCAAACATCATGATCAAATCAATCCAGTAGCAAGGCATTTTCAAGACCATCATTTTGGAAATTAGAACCTACTCCGATTTGCAGTGTTTGATCAGATTAAGGTTAACAGTTGAGGAGGAAATAGAGAACAAGAACTGAGAGTACTAGAGTCCAAATACATAATATAATTTGATATACTTGATCCTTTTGAGCTGAATTCTAGTGAAGAAATGTGTGTTCATTTGGAATACATAGAGGGAAGAACATTGAAAAAGGTATGGAGCCTCATTGGGATGATTTTGGTTTTATATTTATATATATTTGTGGGGTTGATTTCCCTTTATTGGTTTTATTTTCACAACTGGGGATAATATAGGAAGTTGATGGTAGCATGTTGTGCCAAATTGATTTATATTTGAATATGTGGCTATATAACTGCAGGACAGTTTGGGTTGTTCCGATACATGTTGCTAATTAGCGAAGTGTATTTGGGTTATCCATAGCATAATAATTCAAACATCATCTCTTTGCTTTTTGAGATGTACTTGTTATGGACATTCCCTTTATAATGAAATTATGCGATGTATATTTGGAATTAGGGTTTAGCCCACTAGGGCTTGATTGTGACTATGCTACACAACGGATTGGATCAACAGGGAATGTTTGTTGTTGGATAAAATTGAAATATGGGCCATTTAGACCTTTAATATAATGAATGTTGTATGATCACAAAATGATTGAAATGATTGAAATATTTATGTTGAATGTTATAGATGCAGGTGCCCAATAGATTACTGCAGTGTACCAAGGAAAAATATGTTTAAAGATGGCCACCATCGTCTAGGCTATAATGTTGGTATATCTATTTATGTATTGTGTTTGTTGTTATTTAAAGATGTCTATTTCAAACCCACTCCTTCCGGGAGCAAAGCTACGGCCGAATGATGTTGGAGGGGAGATCCATTTTTCAAATAAATTATATGAACTTCCAGCACATTGGAGGTGTCCTGGCTTTCCTTGAACATAGGGATAATATTTTGCATATTATGGAAGTGGAGCACTCTGGCTGCTGGTGCTGGTGTTAGGGTTAAGACCACGACCCTCATTATATCATCACCAATTAAAAGAAACACCGCACTCCCAAAGGTTAAGCTGGCAGGTTGATTTGATGACAGGCAGCAATGCTCATGCAATATTCATTAGACACCTTATGGTGATGATATGCATACGAGATCTATCTCATTACTGTTCCGCACTGAAATTTTGTGTGATATGATCAGCGGATCTGCCCCCGGGGGGGGGCGAAATACTGAAAAAATTGCCCCCCAGGGGGGCGACCCTTGCCCAAGGGGTCGCCCCCAAAATAAACCTATTACAAAAAATCCCTGGGGCCTTGTGAAAACAGGCACAGGGGGAAAGGAAAAACACTTTCCTTTCCCCCGTGTCTGTTTTCACCACCCCCGCCCCCCTAAAACGGAAATGACTCACTTTTTCGGTCCTTTCCCGACGACGCGCTGGAAGCAAATGGCTTCCAGCGTGCCCGGCAACACTAGATGACGTCAGCGCGCTGTGCGCGCGCTGACATCATCGGATTGCCGGGGGGGCGGGGGTGGAAGGGGAAGGTCTTCCCCTTCCATCCCCGCCTTGGGGGGGAGGGGGTGCACGGGGGGCGCGCTAGCGCTCCCCCAAGTTCCCCTGTGCCCTGGACGAGATGATCTCGTCCAAGGCACAGGGGAACTGTAGCCTTGGACGAGATCATCTCGTCCAAGGCATATAAGCGGTTAAACAAATGTCCAATCTACATCAGGGGGAGAAATGTAACCCAATAGATGTTGACAGTGGCCAAGCTAATAAGAAATACTTACCATAAGAAACAATACCCAATGCAATCACACCCCAATCTCACACATCCATCCACGAAACTTTTCCACTTGACCTGGGTGACTCCTGCACTGGTTCCAAAGTCAAATCTTACCTACCACATCAAATGGATCATCAATCAGGGTGAAACAGACACAACTGTAGTCATACATCACAAATTATTCGTGAACATTAAAAAGGTAGATAAGTAATGGAAGGACCAGTGTGTAGCAAAGCAAACTCAACTTTATTTATGACACTCCAAAAATGGAAAAAATCCCAATGGCCAGTCTTTGATAGAAAAGTGTGCTGAGCACACTGCTGTGCCCCACAACGTGCCTCACACATCAATACCACAGGAACCTGTACTGGAAGGGACATTTAGTGGACATGCCTGGTACCGTAAGGATCGCTATTGGGTGGGGTGGGGTATTGGATGGGTGGGTTTGGTCTTGGGAGGGGTGGGTTTCACTTTGGGAGGGGTCGGCCTCTTTTTGGGTTTGGGTGGGGTATGGCTGTGTCCAAGCTGGGGCAGGTGTCACAGGGGAGGACTTGGATGTGGAAGGGATGGGTTGGTGTGTGGGCGGGGTCATTTTTGTTTGGGAGAGGGTTTCACAAGGTTATGGGCAAGGGCCAAACGGGAAACTTTCCTTTGAAAAATTAGGAGGGTATACAGGAGGGATTAGGGGTTGGGAAGTTGAGAAAGTGCTTGCATGAGGTATGGCTTTGAGTGTTGTTGGTGCTGTTATGTGTGTGTCTGAAGAATGCTTGTGTTTTGTTGATGTCTGCCGCATATGTGAGTGTGGACGTTTGCATCTCTTGGTGGGATGTGATGTGGGAGTGATGAGAAGGTGGGAGAGATAGATATGTCTGTTTGGGTGGGGTGGTGTCTAGAGATATAGGGGGTTATTACAACTTTGGAGGAGGTGTTAATCCGTCCCAAAAGTGACAGTAAAGTGATGGATATACCACCAGCCGTATTACGAGCCCATTATATCCTATGGAACTCGTAATACGGCTGGTGGTATATCCGTCACTTGACCGTCACTTTTGGGACGGATTAACACCTCCTCCAAAGTTGTAATAACCCCCATAGTGTGAGGGGTGGCTGTGTCTGTGGGTATTGGGGTGGGGTCTGGCAGTATGATAGATGGGAAATGTGATGGAACAACAAATTCTGGAACCACGCATGCCTGTACAACGCGGTCGGAACAACAACCGCGTTGTTACCACAAATGCTTTACCACCATGCCTTTACAATGATTTTTCATTGTAAAAGAATGCCTTGTAAGGGCATGTGTGGGAACAGCACGCGTGGTTCTAGAATGCGACCCCCCCACCTGTCCTAAAGCCCAGAAGTACCCCACCCCTAATACTAAAACGTCCCTGGTCCCCCACCGCAAAACAAAATTACCCCAGATATCTCCCAACCACATTGAGCCCTAAACCCTTCCCTGACCTCACCCACCCGGCATAAAAACTACTGCCCCCCTACTCAGCTCCCAAAAACAAAACTACCCGATCCCCCCACCCCACCCCCAAAAAAGAAACTACCCAACCAAAAAACCAAACTACCTCAATCCCCACCCCAAAAACACTAACTACCCCGATCCCCCACCCCACACTCCCAAAAACTTGACTAACCCAATCCCCCACTCCTGAAAACTAAACTACCCCAACCCCCACCCCACCTCAAAAACCAAACCACCCTGACCCCCACACCCCTAAAAACCAAACTACCCTGACCCCCCACCCACAAAAACCAAACTACCCTAACCCCCCACCCCCAAAAACCAACCTACCCTGGCCCCCACCCCCTAAAAATCGAACTACCCCAACCCCTAACCCCCCAAAAAACAAACTACCCTGACCCCCACCCCCAAAAAACTAACTATCTCGATCCCCCACCTCCCACCCCCAAAATCAAAAGTACCCTAACCAACCAACCACCAAAACAAAACTACCCCGACCCCCCACCCCTGCCCCTAAAAACAGAACTGCCCCGATCCCCATCCCTAAAAACCAGAACTAACCTGATCCCCCACACTGCCCCTAATAAAACAAACTACCCCAACCACCCCTACTCCCAACCCTTAATCCATCCCAACCTTAAATCTACCCCCAACCCTGCCCCAGCACCACTTACCTGACCACATCCTCGCACGATGCACTCTCTCTTTTTCTCTGCCTTAACCACGCATGGGCGTGTCATTGTTAACGCAAGTGTGGTTCCGCTTGCGTTAACAACGTGGGTCGTTGTTCCGGAGTCAATGTTCCGGATGCTCCCCTGGTAGATGTGGTGGCCGTGTCTGTTGCTATTGGGGTAGTGTCTGTGAGAATGTTGGATATGATGGCTGTGTCTGTGGGTGTTGGGGTTATGTCTGGAGGTATGGTGGATGTGGTGTCTGTGTCTGTAGATGTTGGGGTGGTGTCTGAAGGTACTTGGATTTGGTGGTGGTTGTGAGTGGGGTGAGTGACTTTTGAGTGCTTGCATGCATGTGTTTCTTGTGGTGTTTGTGTTTATGAGTGTTTCTTGTAGCCGTTGAGGTGTTTGCATATGTATGTGGGAGTGTGCTTTAGACAGGTATTGGAATAGGAAAATTGGATGGTAGAAGAGGAAGGTGGTGGGGGAGGATTGTGGGGGGGTGGAAGGCTGCCATGATGAAAGAGGCAAAAGCCTGAAAAGATCTCTGTAGGTCCGACATAGCACTGGGAATGCCTTCCAGCTACGCAGCCATTTGTTGGAGCTGGCTGCCCTATACCTAGATTGCATTCAGAATGGCAGTCTGACCTACAGAGATGCTACTCAGGAGGTGGATAGCCTCCTCACTCAGGGTAGCAGAGGTAAGAGGGACAGGGGGTGAGGTGCCTGGCATGTAGGAGATGGCTACCTTCTTGGGGGAGCAGTCTTGGCTAACTGGATGGGGAGCAACAGGGAGGGTGGAAATATAACTGGGGGTGGTGGACAAGGATGGAGCAGGTGCAATTTCTAAGTGTTCTACTACCACTATGGAGTGTTTACTGGAGGTCAACTCAGAAGAAGATAATGTAAAGCCGGTCTCCCCTGTGGCACTCCCCTCACCCTCTGGGCCACTGGGTCCCTCTTGTCTGATGTTTTGTGAGCAGAGGCACCTTAGCCAGCTGCTTCCCCACTGATGTGGGTCCTGTCTCCTCCACTTGCCTGTGATGATGCTGAAATGTCAAATACAAATAGGATCAGTCCATGTCCCTGAACACACTTGAACAACAGTTTTGATTATGAAACATTAGCATAATGTGCAGTAGCCCCCAGCCACAAGCGTCTGCAAAGTGCTTCTAACATTTGCAACACCACATGCATGCATGCCACATGAACTGTAACCATGTGCACACATGAAAATCAGAATCACAGACAACTTCACTTGCATGAGTGGAGTTGTCCAATCACAATCCCCATAGATCAAGTAGGAAAGTTTGTCATCTTGAATGGTTTACCTCTTTCAGCACTCCCAACTAACCTGTTGGCATCAAATATAATGGCAATGCCAAGGACATTCTCACAGATTCCACACAGGTCCTGCACTCTTCAAATGTTCCTTTACACAATATCACATCATGATGAAGTGATGGACAAATCATTCAGCCATGTTGCAGTAAGAAGTACAGTAGCCTAACGTGACATGGAAACACCAATGTCAAAATGAAAAACTCACCAATGGTAACTTTACAATATGTACATTGTCTAAATCATCTAATGGAAGTTGAACTAATGTTGCTTTGCAAGATATATCTTTCACAGAAAGGACACTGGAGAAAATCTGGCCAAACTGTCTGGGATATTTGTCTACAAATATCCACAGCACAATGAATCAGCTAGACATGGAGAAATTGCCTGTTTCGATTGGTACTGCTGATAACACCCTTCTGACATTTCATAATTAAAAGGCAATAGTCCATTGAATGTTGATGTGGCTCAGGGAATCTCCAGTATCTGAAGAGGGTCTTTAACATGTTTCTCAATGGGAAGGCACATCTCTGTACCTTTTGGTCATGCAAACACAGATTTCATTGGATTACTGAGTGTACACACTCACATCTGATTCCAACACTTCTGAATGCCACTCCTTGATGTATGTCAACAGTCAGGTAATGAACCTCAACAATTGACATGTGCAAAACACTAAGCCAAATGAGTCAACATTAATGGCATAGAAAAGCATACTGTGAGCAATTACTGTAGGTCTACCTGCCATTTCTTTCATTGCTTTTGCAATTGTTCATGGTAAATGACATGGAGTAATGGGTTAGGTAATGTATGACTCACCAAACATTATTGACACCTTCCTGTCTGGGTATAAAACTATTTTCCAAGAGAATTTGGCATGCACACATATGTGATGGAATCCATCATCATCCTATGAAGACAGGTAGATCATGCATAAAACAGTAGTGGAAATGATACTACAAAAGTGCAAGTTACCCATGCTAACATGTAGGCACAAATAATCATGTCAACAGTGAGTTTACCCAAGCCATGTAACTGTATATTCCCGACTTACCAACAGAAAGTTTTGCTCAGTGACAAAAGACAACATATGCTATGTGACATGTGTGATGGCCACCCTCACATGATAGATAGTAGTAAGGCACCAGCATTCTTGGGACACCAAAGACAAGTGCCCTGTTGGGTACAGTTGCCAATATAATCTCTTTAGAAGACACATGGCTTTGTACAGTGATCCATTAAATCATGTTATTTGATGTTGGGGCTTATACACTGAAGACACGTGGACTGTTGGGTACGAATGGCACCCACAACATGAAAAACCATGAGATGATTGACCTCTGCACTCAGCCATGTGTCTGCCCAAGAGAGTATATTGCTAATGGACTGTACACTGTTGTGTCCCCCGGTCACTAGGACAATAGGCAAGTCTAATCACCATGTAACTACCATACCTACACAAACAATAGTTAATCTTGTATATTGCACATTGGCCATCCCCAATATTCATGGGGATATGCAGCCTCTAACACATCAACCTGGCAATATAAAAGGGATGAATCTGCCAATTACTTACCCCCTTAAAGCTGCTGTGCTCCCCTCAAACGCACAACAAGCTCATGACAACAAGGTCAAGATGGGCTACTGCCAGTATATGGACCAACAGGGGGGTCAGGGTCCGACCTGTGCCTCACCCACGTTGGGAAGATAGCCCTAGCTGGACCTCCACTATCTTTAGGGCCCAGTGTCCCAGATCCTCCCACCTTTTGCAACAGTGGACGGTCTGCCGGTGTTGGACTCCCATGGTTTGCACCTTCCGGGCAATGGCTATCCAAATCTCATGCTTCTGACCATTTTAGGCCATTATTGACCCCCCTGGGGACAGATCGGCCTAATATAATCCCCCCGGGGGAGCAGAAACCACAAGACACCATGGATTTTTTGTTTATACTAACGCATAAGGGGAGCGGCCCCTTTGGCAAGGGCCACTCCCCAAGGGGGGCAAAATATTTTTAGGCCTTTTCTGCCCCCCCTGGAGGCAGATCGGCCTAATATAATTAGGTGGATCTGCCTCCGGGGGGGGGGCAGAAACCTCTAGACACCAGGGATATACATATTTTTTATGTATGGGGAGCGACCCATTAGACAAAGGTAGCTCCTCTCAGGGGCAAATTGTATTTAGGCAATTTCTACCCCCCTTGGGGGCAGATTGGCCTATTTTTGCTAGGCCAATCTACCCCCAAAGGGGGCAGAAACCTCTAGAAACCATGGATTGGTGCATGTGTGTGTTTTGTTTGGGGGGGCAGCACCTTGGGCAAGGGTCACCCCCCATGGGGGCACATTACTGTTGGCCATTCCTACCCCCCTTGGGGGCAGATTGGCCTATTTTTGGAAGGTCCATCTGCCTCCAAGGGGGGCAGAAAGCCCACCAGAGACCATGGAAGATTTTTTTTTTCAAAATAAGAGGTTGGGGTATGGCAATACCCCCACCCCAAATAAATGGGGCCAAATTTGTTCTGCCCACCAATGGCCAAATTGGGCAATTACCCCCGATCCACACCTCACGTGGACAGAAATTCTACTAGATGCCAGGGAATAAAAAAAATAAAAGAAAATAATGGGGTGGTGGTTACCAACCAGTATGGGCCTGGTTATGCCCCCACCCGAACTGAAGGGGCTAATAGTTTTTAAGCTCTTCCCCGCACACTAAAACATGTTATCCCATGGCAAGCAAGAGGACATTTGATTATTTTTGGTTTTTGTTTTACATTTGGGCCATGCGAGCTTGGTAACTCTCAAAATCGTCCCACTTGGTAAGGTGAGGGCTGCACTTTTTTTCACTTTGGGACGCTGCCATGTAGAAAAATCCACAAGACCTAGATACATCTGAAATCTAAACATCCAGTTGATTCCAGGGTGGTGTGCTACACATGCACCCTACACCATTTCCTTACCCACAATGCCCTGCAAACCCGCACCTTTGCTGGAAAGCACACATTTTTTCCCACATTTTGTGATGGAACCTTCCGAAATCTGCAGGAATCCACAAAATTCCTACCACCCAGAATTGTCTCATCTATAACAATCAAATTTCTGCTGCACTTGTCAGCCAAAAAAAGTTTTTTTCCAAACTGCCAAACTCCTCAATTTTGACGTGTTTTTGCCTCTTCCCTGTCACAAACACTCAGCCCACCTACACAAGTGAGGTATAATTTTTACCGGGAGACTGAGGGGAATGTTGGGTGGTAGGAAATTTGTCCCGGTGCAGTGATCCCACACAGAAATGTGGGAAAAATTTGATTTTTTAACTAAATTTGAGGTTTGCCGAGGATTCTGGGTAAGATAACATTGGGGGATCCAAGCAAGTCACACCTCCTTTGACACCCTCGGGTGTCTAGTTTTCAGAAATGTCTGGGTTTGGTAGGTTTCCCTAGATGGCTGCTGAGCCCAGGACCAAAAACGCAGGTGCCCCCCGCAAAAATAGTTAGTTTTCTATTTGATAATTTTGATGTGTCCAGATAGTGTTTTGGGGCATTTCCTGTTGCGAGCACAAGGCCTACCCACACAAGAAAGGTACCATTTTTATCGGGAGACTTGGGGGAACGCTGTGTGGAAGGAACTTTGTGGCTCCATTTCAGATTCCAGAACTTTCTGTCACCGAAATGTGAGGAACAAGTGTTTTTTTAGCCAAATTTTGAGGTTTGCAAAGGATTCTGAGTAACAGAAGCTGGTGAGAGCCCCACAAGTCACCCCATTTTGGATTCCCCTAGGTGTTTCGTTTTCAACAATGCACAGGTTTGGTATATTTCCCTAGGTGCCAACTGAGCTAGAGGCCAAAATCCACAGGTAGGCACTTTGCAAAAAACACCTCTGTTTTCTGTGGAAAAATGTGATGTGTCCACTTTGTGTTTTGGGGCATTTCCTGTCGCAGGCACTAGGCCTACCCACACAAGTGCGGTATCATTTTTATGGGGAGACTTGGGGGAGAGCTGGGTGGAAGGACATTTGTGGCTCCTCTCAGATTCAGAACTTTCTGTCACCGAAATGTGAGGAAAAAGGTTTTTTTTTAGCCAAATTTTGAGGTTTTCAAAGGATTCTGCGTAACAGAACCTGGTGATAGCCCCACAAGTCACCCTGTCTTGGATTTCCCTAGGTCTCTCATTTGCTAAAATGCACAGGTTTGGTAGGTTCCCTAGGTGACGGCTGAGCTAGAGGCCAAAATCCACAGGTAGGCACTTTGCAAAAAACACCTGTTTTCTTTGGGAAAATGTGGTGTCCACGTTGTGTTTTGGGGCATTTCCTGTCGCGGGCGCTAGGCCTATCCACACAAGTGAGGTACCATTTTTATCAGGAGACTTGGGGGAACGTAGAATAGCAAAACAAGTGTTATTGCCCCTTGTCTTTCTCTACAAGTTTTCCATCCAAATAGTGTGTAAAAAAGATGTCTATTTGAGAAATGCCCTGTAATTCACATGCTAGTGTAGGCACCCCAGAATTCATAGATGTGCAAATAACCACTGCTCCTCAACACCTTATTTTGTGCCCATTTTGGTTAATACAAAGGTTTTCTTGATACCTATTTTTCACTCTTAATATTTCAGCAAATAAATTGCTGTATACCCGGTATGGAATGAAAACCCACTGCAAGGTGCAGCTCATTTACTGGCTCTGGGTACCTAGGGTTCTTGATGAACCTACAAACCCTATATATCTCCGCAACCAGAAGGGTCCAGCAGACATAACGGTATATTGCTTTAAAAAATCTGACATTGCAGGAAAAAGTTACAGAGTAAAAACGTAGAGAAAAATGGCAGTTTTTTTACCTCAATTTCAATATTTTTTTTATTTCAGTTGTTATTTTCTGTAGGAAACCCTTGTAGGATTACAAATTACCCATTGCTGAATTCAGAATGTTGTCTCCTTTTCAGAAATGTTTAGGTTTATGGGATCCAGCATTGGTTTCACACCTATTTCTGTCACTGACTGGAAGGAGGCTGAAAAAAACAGTAAAAATGGGGTATGTCCCAGTAAAATGCCAAAATTGTGTTGAAAAATTGGGTTTTCTGATTCAAGTCTGCCTGTTCCTGAAAGCTGGGAAGCTGGTGATTTTTGCAAACCCTTTGTTGATGCCAATTTCAGGGGAAAAAAAGCCACAAGCCTTCTTCTGCAGCCCTTTTTCCCATTTATAAAAAAAAATCACTCTATTTTGTCTAATTTCTTGGTGTCCTTCAGGGGAACCCGCAAAGTCTGGGTACCCCTAGAATCCCTAGGATGTTGTAAAAAAGGACACAAATTTGGCATGGGTAGCTTATGTGGACAAAAAGGTATGAGGGCCTAACCGCACTCTATCCCCAATTAGCCAAAAAAAAGCCCTGGAACCTGAGGGGGAAAAGGCCTGGCAGTGAAGGGGTTAAAAGCAGCCAGCAAGGCAGGCTTGCCTTTGAAATGGCACAGGGTACCTCAGCAGTGCACCTATGGGTGCACCACCTATGCTGGGGTCCCCAAACCTTCATGCCCTACCATATACTAGGGACTTAAAGGTAGGTTGACTTAGCCAATTATAATTAGCCTAATTTGTATACCCACTTTACACAGAGCACTGGCCCTGGGACTGGTAAGCAGTACCCAGGGCACAGCCAAGAGTCAGTAACCACCAGTACCTGTCCAAAAAGTTTGGGACTGACCAGGGCAAAAAGGAGGACTTTCCTACAATGACGCACATTGACTATGAGGGTCAATGGAAATTAGTACCAGGTGAGGTGGTTACCTCAGTCACCATTCCTAATGTAGTCAATGTAAAAGCATTCAGGCACAATCTTGCTTCTGAAGAATCATTTTGACCACATCCAAGGATCAGAAAGTCTACAGGGAGTGGGCCTACTGCCTCAGTTGCATAAGCACAGTTACTGTGTACCAACCTGGGCTATGTCTCATACTGTGAAAAGGCTTTGACCAGCCTTGATTTCAGCAGGCAGAACATACAGAACCTACATGAACATCACGCTTCCATCACTTCCATGCATGACAGTATATCCTGTGGCCATCTTATATGTAAATTCAGGGTTGTGTGGCGTTCTGAAGGGCTCAGTGAGTTTTACATTGGTCTCATACTACAGTTTGTCAAAGACCTAATCCAGGCTGAGTAATTTGTAGGACTTTATGCATTGCTGACAACACGCTCAACTGACTCAAATAGTATAGATACACAGCTCATGCTGTAATGCAAATACATTTACTGTATTATTTACCACCATACTATCATCAGATATATCATTGTTTGACTGTGAAGTTTACTTGCATAGATATGTGAATGCAATACAAGGAGGAGTAGGGGCTTACACACCACACAACAAAATGGTCATTTCAAATGCTCAGAGTACAGAGCTTCACAATCCACAACCTGTATATCCTGTGTATGGACCACAGATTGCGACAACAGGCACCCAAATAACTCACTGAGACTCAGAGGCCTGTGAGGAAGGAAAGGATGGTTTTGAACATAGTCAAATATGTATGTGAGATAGTAACCTGGTCCTCTGGTGAGCCATAAAGCTGATCATAGAGGGGAAGGACCTCTTAGACAAGTTTTTCCAGCTCCTTTACAATATCAAGGGGCACAAGAGGAGTAGATAGGTGTGTCATGTGCACATATGTGTTGCAGACATGTTTAGACAACCATGGGGATCCAGTTTGCAACATGAGTAGCAGACAGTTTTGAGTGATGGGGGTAATGAATTTTCAGCCAGTAATGTTTAGTCACATGACTTTGGTCTTACTCACCAGAGACGTTGGTATGGACACAGTGATTCATGCTCCAACTCATTTGATTCCAAATATAGGTACTCTGTGAGAGAGAGGAGATGCCAACATCCAGTCGAGGCCTTCAAGAACTTCAGACCATGGAAGAATGTAACACAATAAAGCAGTTCCATCTGAATAGATAAACAATCCATGATTTATGTTGTCAGTTGGTGCCAGATCTCATGCCTGCAAACACTAATCAAACATGTATACCACCCACTGTGAGACTTATGGCAGTAATACACATCCTGAGCAAAGGGTCTTTTCAGTTTACAGTGGCTATATCTGGTGGTGTGTCACAACCTATGTTCAGTGGTGTTTTAAAAGACATGCTATCAGCAATGATGAAACACATTGACAGCTATAACAGGTTCCCAGACAAAGGGGATTTAGCCAACGTGAAGGTTGGCTTCTATGGATTTGGTTGCCTCCCACATGTGGTGGGAGCCATTGATGGCACCCATATTGCATTAGTGCCATCACATGCCAGTGAACAAGTCTATTGAATCAGAAAACACTTCCATTCAATTGAAGTGCAAGTTGTCTGCCTGTCAGATCTGTACATTTCCAATGTCCGTATGTGGTTCCCAGGTTTAGCCCATATTTCCTTTTTGTAATGTGGAATAGTACCATATCCCGGCTGATGTCACAACTGCAACCTGAGAGGGCCTGGCTTGTTGGTAAATCACATCTGTCCTGATTTTGTGTGCCCATGGTGAGATTCTACAATTAGGAAGTGTGTGACTCATTGTAGCACATATGTCTCATACAAAACAAGAGACTCAGCATATCCCAACTGTCCTTGGTTGTTAACACCGCTGAGGAATCCAACTACTCCAGGGGAAGTACGCTTCAATAAGGCCAATAGAAAAACACGGCAGCCGGTGGAGTGGGCTTTTAGGCTCCTGAATGTCAGATTCTACTGTTTGGATAAGACTGTGGTAGACCTCCTCTACTCACCCGGGAAGGTGTAGGCTGGATTATGCAAGGATTGCACCATCTGTGCCCTTCAAAGCATTTCCAGAGGCTAGGGTAGGCTACCCCTCCCAAGCCTGTTTCCAAAGGGAGAGGGTGTAACACCCCTCTCCCAAAGGAAATCCTTTGTTCTGCCTTCCTGGGCTTGAGCTGCTCAAGCAACAGGAGGGTAAAAACCTGTCTGAGAGGTGCCAGCAGCTGGGGCTGCCTGGAAAACCTCAGAAGGCTGGAATGGCAATACTAGGGGTCCTCTAAAGAGCCCCGGGAGGACATGGAATCATACAAGCAATGCTTACAAAAGTCTTGGGGTGTGGTTCCAACATGTTTGATACCAAACATGCCTATGTTCGGAGTTTCCATTAGGTAGCTGGACATAGGTAATGACCTATGTCCAGTACTGTAGTGCTTTCCCCTTAGCTAGTTTCTAAGCACTAACATAACACACCAGAAATGCACTTCTGAGGTCAAAGAAGACTTTTATTGTTGTTAATTCTTCCCCAACCCCAATTTTTATGTATGACGAATTAGTAGCTTTCAAGTCCGCGTTAATCAAACAAAATATATCAGTTTGCAATATACACAGCAGGTTATATTTATAAGATATTGAATGCAAAGCAAAACAAATACTTCACCGTGTGGGAAACTATCTACAGCTTCATCTTTCTAAGTTCTGCAAGCTGATGACCCCTGTCAGCCGCGAGAAAGAGATTCATCTACCCACACGGGATTGCTGCCAGCTGGCGCCAAGCTCCAGCACGAGGTCCGGCAGATTCGAATCTGACTCTCTGCAGCCTGTTACATTCGTTACAAAGGTGTGCCCCCTCCTCTCAGACCTGGGAAACTGAGCAAGCCTTTTGGAGACTGGCCAGGTCTCCAAGACTACTCCTGTTCCCAAGCTCTAGCGAAGAAAAACAACACCCATGTACTCTCTCTTATCATGTCTAGTCTACTGTGAGAAAAAACATCTTGGTTCTCTTGTGCAAAAACACAGCTTGGAAAAATACAGCTTGGATTCTCAACTGCAATGTCTAACTCCACGTTAAAGGCAATAGGCAGCTAACCTAAATATCAAATCCAATGTCATGTTAAAGGCAATAGACAGCTAACCTAAATATCAAATGCAATGTCTAGTGTCATGTCAAAGCCAATAAGCATCTAAGCTGAATACAAAATGCAATGTCTTATATCATGTCAAAGCCCATAGGCAGCTGAGCTGAATACAAAATGCAATGTATAATATCATGTCAAAGCCAATAGGCAGCTGAGCTGAATACAAAATGCAATGTATAATATCATGTCAAAGCCAATAGGCAGTTAAGCTGAATATAAAATGTAATATATGATATCATGTCAAAGCCAATAGGCAGAATATCTAATAGCATGTCAAAGTCAATAGGCAGCTAAATTGAATACATCATGTCAAAGCCAATAGGAATGCAATGTCAAAGCCAATAGGCGGCTAGACTGGATACAGCATGTCAAAGCCAATAGGCAGAATACAGAATGTAATGGCTAATGCAATGTCAAAGCCCATAGGCGGCTCAACTGAATACAGAAAGTAATGGCTAATGCCATGTCAAAGCCAATAGGCAGAATACAGAATGTAATGACTAATGCAATGTCAAAGCCCATAGGCGGCTAAACTGAATACAGAAAGTAATGGCTAATGCCATGTCAAAGCCCATAGGCGGCTCAACTGAACAAAACATACCATGTGCTACTGGTGAACATTGAGCAACTAATATGCGCAGTGGTGAAACACAAAGTCATTGGTCAAAACAAACTTTATCAAATGGCAGTACATTCCACCCTTTGACCAATGAATTTTTGTTTCACATATCTCTTGTTTCAAACAAAAACAAAAAACAAAAAACATCAGCACAAACAAAACATTATCAGCAAGTCAGATTTGAATGATCAAAGCAATCCCTGTAAAGCAATAGAAGTGAATTAACACATTGATTTCATAACCTTTCACATCAGATACATCTACATAGAAAAGACTGGGCAATTTTTATACTCTGAATGAGTCTCTAATTCAACAGTGTTAGCAATTTGATGTGGCATGAGTTCTGCTCATGTAAAGGGGCACGGTCCACCTGAAAGGTTTGCTGGAAGATAAGCAAAAGTCAGAGTTCCATACGAGAAGGGAAAAAAAAAAAAAAATCACAGCTTAGTTCCAGTGGAAGAATGCAATCAAACAAGTTGAACTTGAACTGAAGGCGCAGTTTGCGCAAAATGGATCCATGGTGCTGGCACTTTACTCAGCCAGGTTCAGGTTGGGGATTCGGTCCCTTCCCCGACCCCACACGCACACACCGGAAGGGGGACCACACAGCACACTCAGGGACAGTGGCGAAACGTGGTAGGATCTGCAAAAGAAACAAGTATGACTTTTCTTGCAAATAACATTTTTCATTTAAACTGCACCCTTCCTCTTTCTTTCCCTGTTTTATAATCAGCAGGACGTTTTTGAGGCCCTTTGTTATATTTTCTGCAGGTTCTGGAGGGTCACTTGGGGCTTCAGCCCACACATCAGCACTGAGGTTTTTATCTGCTGCGCCACAGCTTCCCTTTTCTTGCACTGTCAGAAGGGCTGGGGCAGACTCATTCTTTACCAAACCTCCATTCACTGCACTTTTGTCAATTTGGGCCATTCTGTCTCCAATTTGTATGAATGAATCAGATTCTTTTCTAGGTATCAGCATAATTTCGATTTTTCCTTGGTAATTTGCAGCAATCACACTCCCTAAAACCTGATCAATTTGCCATTTCTGTTCTGGTAACTTTCCTCTCCCCAACTGCTCTGTGACTGCTTGCATGACAGATTGCTTTTGTGCGTGCTGCACAGTTTTTATCAAATCTAGGGGAATGTGCATCTCTCTCATCTCTGCCCACCTGTAAGTGGCTTTTTCTCTCAGCTGTTCACATTTCTGGGGCACCCACTTAGCCATCCCCACTAAGGCAGAATTCTGGGTGTACACTTCTCTCTCTGCATTTTTCTCATTAACATCTGCAAGGTAATTGAACCAGTTAGGTACAAGCCATGTGGCTAAAACATTATCAAAGAACCAAAAATCAGCATAAAAATGACACATCTCACGTAGCTCTTGCTTTAAAATCTGACACACATTATACAACGCTGTTCCTTCTACTGTGCCAGAAAACAACATTTCAGTCAATGAATCATTAGTAAAACAAACATGCTTTTTATCTTCAGTGGACACGAATTCAAATGGTGCATTCAACTTCATGGGTAACTCTTTAATCTGTGGTACTCTAGCCCTGTCTTGCAAGTACCAGATCAAATGTATGATTATAGCTAGGGGCACTATTTTCTTGCCGTGTTCTTGAGTTACATGTACATCAGTTTTTTCTTCTTGCACTGCGCAGAAACCTAAAGTCTGCATTATTTCATTTGCCAAATCACAAGCGCGCAGCTGCATATAATTTTTCACAGTGACCATATACAAAAGTGTTAGGATTTCTCTCAAATGAGAGCTATTCTTTTTCCACAAATCAAACAAGCTAATGAAAGTCGGCTCTTTCTCTAAAATCTTTGGTTTTACTTGTGCATTTTGCAACGGTAACTCGTAAATCACATTCTGGTCTCTCTCGTCCGTGTTATCAGTTAAGGAATGCATTTTGGCTGCCAAAAACCCTGGCTCACACGAAAACTCAGTGCAGCTCGGAGCTGTCTTAACCCCCTCATTACTGGAATGGGAAAAGAAAGAACCAACATTTTTATAACTTTCAGCATTATTTTGAATTATTGTATCCTGGCTAATTTGCTCACGTAAATTCCTATTTTCATGTTCCAACTTCCTACATTTCTCCTGCATTTCTCTGTAAGCAGATAAAGGTATCCAGACCTTTCTGTCATCATTACTTCCAAAAGACACATTTTCTACATATGTACAACAGAAATTATTTCTCAAAACACTATCTGTAATTCCCCAAACAGAAAACAATTCACAGTTTTTCCGAGCACCATCGGGCAGTTTACCAACACATGCATTCTCAGACATGTTCTGCCGTGCTACTGTGATTCTCCAAAAAAACAATTTCTGTAATTCTCCAAACAACAAAAACAATTACACTTTTAAAGTGTGCACTTAGAAATCTACCAACTCGTCAACACCCTCTTAATCACCTCTTAATGACCGACCCCACGCCTTCTGGTACCAATTGTAGTGCTTTCCTCTTATCTAGTTTCTAAGCATTATTTTAACACACCAGAAATGCACTTCTGAGGTCAAAGAAGACTTTTATTGTTGTTAATTCTTCCCCAACCCCAATTTTTATGTATGACGAATTAGTAGCTTTCAAGTCCGCGTTAATCAAACAAAATATATCAGTTTGCAATATACACAGCAGGTTATATTTATAAGATATTGAATGCAAAGCAAAACAAATACTTCACCGTGTGGGAAACTATCTACAGCTTCATCTTTCTAAGGTCTGCAAGCTGATGACCCCTGTCAGCCGCGAGAAAGAGATTCATCTACCCACACGGGATTGCTGGCAGCTGGCGCCAAGCTCCAGCACGAGGTCCGGCAGATTCGAATCTGACTCTCTGTAGCCTGTTACATTCGTTACAAAGGTGTGCCCCCTCCTCTCAGACCTGGGAAACTGAGCAAGCCTTTTGGAGATTGGCCAGGTCTCCAAGACTACTCCTGTTCCCAAGCTCTAGCGAAGAAAAACAACACCCATGTACTCTCTCTTATCATGTCTAGTCTACTGTGAGAAAAAACATCTTGGTTCTCTTGTGCAAAAACACAGCTTGGAAAAATACAGCTTGGATTCTCAACTGCAATGTCTAACTCCACGTTAAAGGCAATAGGCAGCTAACCTAAATATCAAATGCAATGTCATGTTAAAGGCAATAGGCAGCTAACCTAAATATCAAATGCAATGTCTAGTGTCATGTCAAAGCCAATAAGCATCTAAGCTGAATACAAAATGCAATGTCTTATATCATGTCAAAGCCCATAGGCAGCTGAGCTGAATACAAAATGCAATGTATAATATCATGTCAAAGCCAATAGGCAGCTGAGCTGAATACAAAATGCAATGTATAATATCATGTCAAAGCCAATAGGCAGTTAAGCTGAATATAAAATGTAATATATGATATCATGTCAAAGCCAATAGGCAGAATATCTAATAGCATGTCAAAGTCAATAGGCAGCTAAATTGAATACATCATGTCAAAGCCAATAGGAATGCAATGTCAAAGCCAATAGGCGGCTAGACTGGATACAGCATGTCAAAGCCAATAGGCAGAATACAGAATGTAATGGCTAATGCAATGTCAAAGCCCATAGGCGGCTCAACTGAATACAGAAAGTAATGGCTAATGCCATGTCAAAGCCAATAGGCAGAATACAGAATGTAATGACTAATGCAATGTCAAAGCCCATAGGCGGCTAAACTGAATACAGAAAGTAATGGCTAATGCCATGTCAAAGCCCATAGGCGGCTCAACTGAACAAAACATACCATGTGCTACTGGTGAACATTGAGCAACTAATATGCGCAGTGGTGAAACACAAAGTCATTGGTCAAAACAAACTTTATCAAATGGCAGTACAAGTACATGCATAAAATGGCACTCACAAAATCTGGGAAAATGGTCCTGGAGGCCATGGGGCACCTCTGCTAGTAAAGGGGTGCCCTCACACACAGGTACTCTGCACCCTGCCCTCAGTGCGAAGGTCCTGCTATGGGGGTGAATTATAAGTGACCTGGTGCAGTGTAAATGGCAGTAAAAGGGAGTATTCAACTTTTCACACAGGCTGCAATGGCCTTTGTATGGGCTCCCCATGGGTGGCAAAAGAAATGCTGCAGTCCATAGGGATCCCCTGGAACCCCAATGCCCTGGGTACCTAGGTACCATAAACTAGGGACTTAGAAGGGGGCACCAGTATGCCAATTTTGGGTGAAATACTGGATTGCCAGTATGCAGTGACACAATTTAGAGGGGAGAGAGCATAATCACTGGGGTCCTGGTTAGCAGGATCACAATGAACACAGTAAAATACACTCACATCAGGCAGAAAATGGGGGTAACCATGGCAAAAAGAGGGTACTTTCCTACAGTATGATTTTCTATGTTTTTGACATCTTGACAGCCTGTGATTGGAACAATGTAATACAAATATTCTTGGACAAGAAACTTGTATGGATGTGTTGGTGTGGCATGGTTGTGATTCTGTGTTAAACATTGTGTACATGAAATATATCTCTGCTTCCACAAGTAGCTTGTTTTTTCATTGTATTGTTCACATGTTTTTTCATAACTACATTGCTAAATGTGAAATGTAAGACAGCAGACAATGACTTTGTGACTGGTGAATTTATCACAGTGCTAAGGCTGAAAACAAACGTGTGGCAGTAAGTAACATAAATGAAAAGTGAAGGGGTTAGTTATGATGAATAAAATCATAGGAGTAGATGCCACACAATTGGAATTCCAAAGTCCAGAGTACTCCTCCCATCAGAAATGGAATAGGGTTCTTGATCAGCCCACAGAGTGAATGTGCGACACACAAAAGAGAATATTAAGAATGAGGCTTCCTGCTGGCAGTGGTGGATGTCTTGCCATCTGCAACTTCTGAATTTTTAAAAAGACATCCCTGCTTCTAAGGGTAGAGGGTTTCAGCTGCTGCAAAGACAGGGGTGTCTTAGGGTGGTTGGTCCTCTTGCAGGGCCTCCCTTCCGGTGTTTGCTGCAGATTTACTGAGGTTTGATGTAGTTGGCCCACAGAAAGGGGTGGATGGTGCTGGATGGTGCTGGACCCTGCTCAGGGTTTTGTGGATGTCCCTCAGCACCCCTGATGGGTGCCCATGTTAGAGTTATGGGCCTCCATATGTTGGTTCATGTCTGTGACCTGACAGCCTTAGGGTAGTCATCCTCCAACTTTTTGCCTACCTCCTTCCACTTTTCAGACACTGTTCTTGATGGTTTTAGGACTCTGCTCACTTTACAACTGATAACCACTGCAAAGTACATATGTTATCTCCCTTAAACATGGTGACATTGGTTCATTCCTGTAGGAGGCTGGCCTGGCTTATAGTGGGTACCTGATGGTACTTACACCTTGTGCCAGGTCCAGTTATCCCTTATTAGTAGATGAGTAGTGTTCTAGCAGCTTAGGCTGATAGAGGTAGCTATAGCAGAGCAGCTTAGGCTGAACTAGGAGACATGCAAAGCTCCTACTATACCACTTATATCATATAGCACTATGGGGGTCATTCTAAGCCTGGCGGTGTCCCGCCGGTTTCCCGCTGCCCTAGGGAATCCTCCATGGCGGCGCTGGGGATTCTGACCCCCTTACCGCCATCCTGTTCCTGGCGGTTTTCACCGCCAGGAACAGATGGCGGTAACGGGTGTCATGGGGCCCCCTAACAGGGCCCCATAAAGATTTTCAGTGTCTGCATAGCGGACACTGAAAATCGCGACGGGTGCAACTGCACCCGTCGCACCCTTCCCACTCCGCCGGCTCCATTCGGAGCCGGCATCCTCGTGGGAAGGGGTTTCCCACTGGGCGGGCGAGCGGCCTTCTGGCGGTCGCCCGCCCGCCCAGCGGGAAACTCAGAATTACTGCGGCGGTCTTTTGACCGCGCAGCGGTATTCTGGCGGTTCCCGCTTGGCGGGCGGCTCCCGCCGCCCGCCAAGTTTGGAATCAGGGCCTATATCATAAGGATCACAATACTCAGAGTTACTAAAAATAAAGGTACTTTATTTTAGTCACAATGTGCCAAAAATATCTCCCTTAGGAGGTAAGTAAAATACACAAAATATACCCACAAACCAAAGTCAGGTAAGTAAACAGTTAGAAAAGAGTGCAAACACTGTAGAATACAATAGGATGCAACAGGCCTAGGGGCAACACAAACCATATACTAAGAAAGTGGAATGCAAACTACTTAGGGACCCCCGGTCTAGTGTAGTGTGTAGAGGGTCACTGGGAGTGTAAGAAAACACTAAGGGTGTCCACGATACCCCACCCCAAGACCCTGAAAAGTAGGAGTAAAGTGAACATACTTCCCCAGAAACACTAAAGTTGTGATAGGAGATTCTGCAAAGACCACAACAGACTGCAAAGCACTGAGGACGGATTCCTGGAGCTGAGGACCTGTAAAGGAAGGGGACCAAGTCCAAGAGTCACAAAAGTGTCCAGGGGGGTCAGGAGCCCACTAAACGCCAGATGAAGGTGCAAAATGGCTGCCTCCGGGTGGAAGAAGCTGAAGATTCTGCAACAATGGAAGGTGCCAGAGAGCTGGTTTGGCAGTACCTGGGGTCCATGGTGGAGCCCGGGGGAAGCATGGGATTGGCACCCCAATACCAGATTTGGCATGGGGGGGACAATTCCATGATCTTAGACATGTTACACGGCCATATTCAGAGTTACCATTGTGAAGCTACATATAGGTATTGACCTATATGTAGTGCACGCGTGTAATGGTGTCCCCACACTCACAAAGTCTGGGGAAATGGCCCTGAACTATGTAGGGGCACCTTTGCTAGTGCAAGGGTGCCCTCACACTTAGTAACTTTGTACCTAACCTTCTGCAAGTGAAGGTTAGACATATAGGTGACTTAAAAGTTACTTAAGTGTAGTGTAAATGGCTGTGGAATAGTTTGTGCACTATTTCACGCAGTCTGCAATGGCAGTCCTGTGTAAGGGTTTGTCTGAGCTCCCTATGGATTGCAAAATGAATGCTGCAGCCCATATGGATCTCTTGGAACCCAAATGCCCTGGGTACCTAGGTACCATATACTAGGGACTTATAAGGGAGGTCCAGTGTGCCAATTGAAATTGGTAAATGAAGTTACTAGCCTATAGTGACACACTTAAAAGCAGAGGGAACATAAGCACTGAGGTTCTGATTAGCAGAGCCTCAGTGGCACAGTAAAACACTATGCACAACACACACATTAGGCCATAAACTATGAGCATGGGGTCCTGATCAGCAGGATCCCAGTGAGACAGGCAAAAACATACTGACATACAGTTAAAAATGGGGGTAATAAACCAAGAAAGATGGTACTTTCCTACACAACCCTCCCCCTCAAACGAGGGACAATAAGGCTAACCTTGCACAGATGAGTCTTAATTTTTATTTTATTTTTTTTGACTGGTCCTCATTTTCATACCATCCTTCCTCACCACGTGAGGATATAAGGCGGGGGTCAATAAAGCAGAGTGTACTATGATAATACACTGCCCAACTCCGCCAGACCTTTACCTGCCTGGAAGTATGGCCTCGCTATCCCCACTCCACTTACCAACAACGGCCAGTGGTAGTACGTTGGAGGCAAGTTTAATCATTGGACCATGCCAAATCCAAATGTGCTGCCTTATCCTCACCCAATCTCTCCCAAACCCCACCACTGCTTCAATTGATTCCAGAATCTATTTTTACTCATGTCCAGCTTTAAATTATACATCAAAGCATCTTTCCAATCCATAAACGCTGGGGGTGAGGCATCAATCAATTTTTTACAAATCGCTCCCTTGCCACAAGCATTGTATAAAACAACAACTTAGAGCCATCCCTACTTATCCACTGGGGTCCTGTCAAACATCCAGAAAACACAAACGAGGTGCTTACCTTGAGTCTTATAGAGAGTATTTCACTAATAGCATCACCAATCTGAACCCAAAATTTGCTGAGCTTGGGACATTACAGGAACATATGGACGTCATCTACCGCCAGGGTCCCACACTTCCTGCATCTGACGATATTTTCCTGATCCATTCTACAAAGCTTTGCTGGTGTCCAGAAAACTCTGTGAATTGAGAACAAATGATTCCTCCTTAAAGCAACAGGCTTGACAATATTGTATAAAAGTGTAGTAGAAACTTGCCATAAGTCTTTGTACTGGTGCTCTGGCAAGCACTCTCCCCATAGCTCATCTGGTAAGGTGAAATCACCGTCCACGATATCCATAAATAGCCAGTACCATCTGGCCACCTCCTTCTTCAATGGGATATCCAGGAGCCACTGATCTTCCAACTCATTTGTGCATCCCAACTCCACTTTTAAATCCTTCGCCCAGATGATAATCTGAAGGTACTTGAATTTGGACAAGTTACCCCCTACCTCCCCATTCAGGTTTTCAAATGATCTAACCTCTCCATTATAACAAAGTTGTCCCCAATATAACAAACCTGCAGCTTTTAGAGGGGTTGCCAATGCATCTTAGTCCACTCCAGTGACCCTGGGGAATCCCAAATCGGGGCCTTATCACTATAATACGATAATTTAGTGGTTCTTCTGATCGCATATCACATCCTTGCTAAATCTTGTAACACCTTAAATCTGATTTTCTTGAAGTACTTGGGGTCACTGAACTTATACATAAAACCTTTCTGTAACCCATTATCCTCTGACATTGTGATCAGAGCCTGCCCCAGCTCAGACCGACATGAGTAACTAAAGACCTCCCTCGCATTCTTCAAAAAAAAGACCCACGCATAGTATTGCATATCTGGCACAGCCAACCCTCCTTTTTCTTTCCTCCTTCTCAATTTTTTCCAAGAAATACGTACACATTTAGATGCCCAAATGAAACTGCAAATTTTTCCTTGCAGTTTCCTTAAAGAATCCTTGCTAAACATTAATGGAATCGAATTGAAGATAAATGTAAACTTGGGAACAATCACCATCTTGATTAAATTAACCCGACCAATAATAGTTAAAGGTAGATTTAACCATCTCTTCAATAGGATATCCACCTCCCTCATAACCTTCCTAAAATTTGTTTCTGCAAGTTTATTTATATCCTGTGTTATAGTAATCCCTAAGTATTTAACCTCCTCCTTCTTAATTACAAAACTGCCTACTTCCATGTTCCAAACCATCACCTCCGTCTTTTGGTTATTAACTGCATACCCTGAAATACTCCCAAAATCTCTCATCAGTTCTTCCAATACCAAATTAGTCTGGGTTAAATTAGAAGTATAAATCATCAGATCATCTGTATACAAGGACACTTTCATAGAAAAATTCCCACTCACAAAGGGGAGAATTCGCTGATCATTCCTAATTCTAGTAGCAAGTGGCTCAATATACAAGTCAAATAGAAGCAGGGATAACGGACACCCCTGCCGCGTACCTCTTCCTATCTTAAATGAGGAAGTAAGATCACCATTAACCAACATTCTTGCACAGGGATCAAGATACATTTTCTGTAATGTCCTAATAAAGTGTCCCCCAAGATTATAACCTTCACATACTGTCTTTAAATAATCCCAATTGACTCTATCAAAAGCTTTGGTTGCATCGATCATCACAACCGATAAAGGGGAGTGGCAAGTGGAGGCCAAATCAACCGAGGCTACCAACCCATGTGTCAAATCCTGCATATGTCGTCCTTTCAAGAACCCTTTCTGATCAGTGTGTATCAGCTTCCCCATAACACCCCCTAAACTGACTGCCAACATTTTTGCAAAGATCTTATAGTCACAGTTAAGGAGGGATATTGGACGATAAAATTCACAACACCTAGGATCCTTTCCTGGTTTTAAAATTATAGTGATAATAGCTTACTTCCAAGAGGGGCGGTCTCCCATCAGTCACAAGAATGTTATTAAAAAGTTCTCTAAAAAAAAACCTAATGCTACTGCCCAAGATTCTATAAACTTCGGCGGGCAACCCATCAGGCCCTGCCGCCTTACCTGATTTACCTGCATTTATCGCCTGCTCAAGCTCTACCATATCAATTGGCTCATTTGTCGCCTTATTCTCCTCACTTAGAGATGCCAATTCCAATCCCTCTAACCATCCCTTCACCGAATCTGCTGAAACTTCTAAATCCTCAGTGTATAATTCCTCACAAAATGTAAGAAAGTATCTTCCACCTCTTTCTTGCTCTTCCTAACCTCCCCCGAAATTCCATCACGAATTTCTCCCACCCGGTTCCTAACTATACCAGTTTTTATCTTTCAGGCCAACAGTTTGCCACTGTTCTCACCGTATTCAAAATGAGACACCCTGTTGGCCTCACATCTCATTCTGATCTGATTATCTATAAATGCTGATAAATCCAAACGAGCCTCTTGATCTTGTTCATATAACTGATTGACGACTTCCTCCTCCAAATCCATGGCTGCCAATCTCTACTCAACCTGCCAAATCACGTTTTCTAGCCTACTTATTTCTTCATAGTACTTTTTCCTTCTATATGCAGGTACACTTATCAGCTTCCCCCTCAAAAATGCATTGAACGCATCTCATACTATCGCAAGCAAGGCTGACCCTTTATTAAGATCAAAAAATTCTTCAGTCCCTCTCCGTAAATCTGCTACGACTTCATCTTCCAATAATAACGTTCTGTCCAGAGTCCACCTTCTCTCTCTTTTATCCCCAAACCAACTAAGCTTCAAAGTCACAGCTGAATGATCCGAGAGATGAGCCCCAATATGTAAAACTTCTTCCACAGCCTCTTTCAAACTTTCATCAATTAGAAAATAATCAATCCTAGATTGATGTCTATATTTTTTGTTGTTATAAGTATAGCCTCTTTCACGCCCATGCTTTTCTCTCAAACATCATATAAACCAAATTGTGACATCATTAATCAAACCTGAGCATGCATTTTCTCGTTAATTCTTGACTTACTCCGTGAGGACCTATCCAACTCATAATTCAACACTACATTAAAGTCCCCCACCCATATAATAGGGCCCCAATATTGGAGCAAAATTAGTGAGAGCTCTATCATCCCGACTCGGACCGTAATACCTCACTAGAGTAAATGCAAAATCATACACCGTTAATCTCCCCACCACCTATCTCCCAGACTTATCCACCGGACCCTCAACAAAAGATATATTAGCATGGTTTTTTATTATGATGGCTACCCCCTTACTACCATTCGCAAAATTAGAACTAGCTATCTGCTGCACCCATCTACATGATCGAAAAACTTCCACACACTCTTCCCTAGAAAGATGGGTTTCCTGCAAAATCAGCACGTCGCATTGAGCATCCTTCAAATATTGTACCATCCTCTTTTGTCTGCTCTTCACCTGGAGGCCATTAACGATCCAGGACAGGACCTTCAACTCAGTTCTCGACATACACCCTGAAAGGACCCCCCTCCCCTGTCAGACTTCATATTTCCCCACCTTCCTCTCTATCCATCACATCACCCAGGACCTTTTTTCCCTTTTTCCCTATGCTTTACTCCACCCAGTGCGCCCCATCACCCCCTTCCCTCCCCTCAACCCACCCCCATCCACCCAACGCCAGGAGAACCCTCCCTATCATCATAGACCGGCGTTACAGCCTACGAAGGGTCATCATGCAGGGCTCCACAACCAACTAACCAATGTTAGAGGAGGAGGCCAATACTACGCCAGAATCTTGCTCCAATTTCTTAATCAGGTCATCAACATCATTACAATCATTGAAATTACACATCTTATTATTTGCCATTACTCTTAGGGATGCCGGGAACCTTAATTGGGCCGTAGCCCCAAGTCTTCTCAACATATCGATTCTTTTCCCCAGCTCCCATTGCTTATTTAAAGTAATAGAAGCAAGGTCCGACCTAACCTCAAATGGAGCACCATTCACCGAGAGTGACTTCTTCTTTAATGCCATCTCCAAAATGCATTCCTTAAGCCCATATGTAAGAAAGTAGACCAAGATTTTCCTTGGCCTATCCCTGTTGGGGGGCATTTTTGTGGGGACTCTATGTACCCTTTGAATATCCTTTGCAATATCGACTCCAGCATCATCAAATATTATTTCCTGGGTTATTAATTTTACCACAAAACCCTTCAAGTCATCTCCCTCCAATCCCTTGGGACTCTGAGGAACCTCAAGTTATTTCTCGTTTGATTGTTTTCCAAGGATTCCAGCTTAGCCAGCATCTTTGCTTCTCGTGATTTCAGACCTCTTATCTGCTCTTTATTTTCCTCCACAACAGCCCTCAAGTCACCAATCTCTTCCTCCAAGGCAGCTGTCCGCCATGCCAAATCGTCTATTTTTTTGCCAAGATCTTCACACAAATTCCTAATCTCCTCCTGATTAGCTTTAGACGTTTTAAAACTGTCCTTCAATTCCATGGCTAGGGCCTTCAACATATCTGTAACAGAGTCATTGGGTAGGTTCACCTCTCCACCCCCATTCAAGGGGTCAAGTTCCCCTGCAGCCTGTATGTCGGCTTGACTGTCCCCCCGTCCTCCTCCAGTAACTCCGTCATCCCCAAAACGGGTTCCAGGGATATTTTGTTGGGTCGAGTCCCCATTAACCATTGAGGTAGATATTTCCCCCCTTCCTAGCAAGGGCTGTCCTGCCTCTGCCCCTTGCGCACTTGACATTTTCAGGGTTCCGGGTAACACTCTAAAATAAGTCCTTAATGAGGGGGTGACCTTTATTTTCCTCTTTGAAGCGGAACTTAAGTTACTTAGAATACCTTTCCTCTTACCTAAACTATTAATTTGCTCTTCCTTACTCCCCCCCGCAGTCTGCTTCTGAAAATTCTCACTGGATTCCACTTCAATCCGCTTTATCGTCGCCTTCACACTTTTCAGGGAGTAGGCTTCTCCACCTCTGCCACCCCTAACTCCTATCTTCCCTTCTCCTCTTCCGGCCCGGCTCCGAGCCACCCCCTCCGCCTTATCCACCATGGGACCTTGAAATGCCGAGAAAATTACGTTATTCACTACTTGTAGTCTAATATTTATGGAGCAAAAAGAACCTCCCACACACCTTTGGCGTTCTTGCTTGCTTCTTGCAGCCCGACTGTAAAAAACACCTTCTCAACTTCTTCTAAGTCTTTTCCTGTGCCCTTGTAAATGCAGCTGGTGCTGACACTGCCACACCTCCCCTGGAAAGGAATCCTTACTACTGCTTCCCTTCCTCTGAACACCTCCGAGGCAGCTCTCAGCAGGGGCACCGCCCGCTTCTGAATGAAACTGCTCCGTGCCCCTGCCACATTCAAAGGGAAGACAAAACCATTCCTCAATCGAAATTGCGGTCCCGCCGCCTCCTCCGTCCCCCCGGTAAGTGGCTAAAGTTCAAAAAAGGCATTCAGCGCATTTCGCTCATTGTGCACTCTGAGCCCTCCTGCGCCATCCACGTCCGGCCCCTCAGCCGGCTGCCATGTTCTCCCCCTTCCCAGATGAGTCTTCATTGTCTAAGTGGAAATATCTGGAGAGTCGATCTGTATTGGAGTGGGTACTCCCAGGTCTATGTTCCACTGTAAAGTCCATACCCTGTAGGGAAATGGACCACCTCAAGAATTTAGAGTTTTCACCTTTCATTTGTTTAAGCCATAATAGAGGTTTGTGGTCTGCTTGAACAATGAAGTGAGTCCAAACAAGTAGGGTCTCAGCTTCTTCAAGGCTCAGGCCACAGCAAAGGCCTCTGTCTCTATGACTGACTAATGCATTTCTCTAGGGGTCAACCTCCTGCTGATGAAAGCAAGAGGTTGATCCTGTGATAGTACTACCCCTACCCTTAATTCAGAAGCATCTGTTTGGACAATTAATTTTTTGGAGTAGTTTGTACTTTTCAAGAGAGGTGCAGAGCACATAGCCTGCTTAAGCTCCTCAAAAGCTATCTGACAGCTAGATGTCCACAATACCTTTTTATGCATTTTCTTTGAAGTGAGGTCATTAAGAGGGGAAACAATGGAGCCATAGTTCTTAATGAACCTCCTTTAATACCCAGTGAGACCTACAAAGGCTCTGACTGGTTCTGTGTAGTAGGGGGAACCCAGTCCATAATGGTCTGAATCTTCCCTTGTAGTGGTTCAATCTGTTCTCCACCTACCAGGTGGCACAGAGAAACCACTTTCCCCTGCCCTATCTGGCACTTTGAAGCCTTGATAGTTAGGCCTGCCTTTTGCAGGGCCTCCAAAACTTTCCAGAGGTGGACCAGGTGGTCATCCCAGGTGGAGCTAAATACAGCAATATCATCTAAGTATGCTGCACTGAAAGCTTCCAAACCTTGGAGGACTGTATTCACCAGCCTCTGCAAAGTGGCAGGTGCATTTTTCAAACCAAAGGACATAACAGTGAATTGATAATGCCCTCCTATGGTAGAAAATGCAGTTTTTGCTTTAGCATCCTCTGACAATTTGATCTGCCAATACCCTGCAGTCAAATCAAAGGTGCTTAGATACTTGGCAGAAGCCAGAGTATCTATTAGCTCATCTGCCCTGGGTATAGGGGTGGAGCATCAGTTTTGGTTACAGTATTAAGACCCCTATAGTCCACAAATAAAACTCATTTCTTTCTTTCCATATTTTCTATGCAGTTTGGGGACAAGCACCACTGGGCTGGCCCAGGGGCTATCAGAGAGCTCAATAACTCCTAGATCTAACATTTTCTGGACCTCAGTTTTAATGCAATCTCTGACAAGGTCAGGCTGCCTGTAAATTTTACTCTTGACAGGTAAACTGTCTCCAGTATCAATTGAGTGTACACACCAGGTAGTTGTACCAGGTATGAGAGAGAAGAGGTCAGACAACTGTCCTAGGAGATTGTTGCAGTCCTCCCTCTGCTCAGAAGTGAGGCAGTCTACAAAAACCACTCCTTCCACTAAACCATCAGCTTCAGGCCCATATTTATACTTTTTTTAGCGCCGCATTTGCGTACTTTTTTGATGCAAAAACGGCACAAACTTACAAAATACAATTGGATTTTGTAAGTTTGCACTGTTTTTGCATCAAAAAGCGGCGCAAATGCGTAGCTAAAAAAGTATAAATATGGGCCGCAGTGTTGGATAAGAGGTCAGGGAGAGGGTCACTCTCTTCCTCTTGCCCCTCATCTGTGGCCAGGAGCAGGGTTAAGTCAGCCCAGTCATAGTAAGTTTTAAGGCGATTGACATGAAGCACCATAAGGGGTCTTCTGGAAGTGCCCAGGTCCACCAGATAGGTGACCTCACCTTTCTTTTCCACAACGAGATGGGGTCCACTCCATTTGTCCTGAAGTGCTCTTGGGCCATAGGCTCCAATACCCACACCTTCTGTCCTGGGTGGTCCTCTGTCAGGACAGCCTTCTGGTCAAACCATTGCTTTTGGAGCTCTTGGCTGGCCTGAAGGTTTTTAGTGGCCTTTTTCATGTACTCAGCCATTCTAGATCTTGGGTCAAGTACATAGTCCACAATGTCTTGCTTTGGAGGTTTGAAAGGTTGTTCCCAACCCTCCTTAACAAGAGCAAGGGGACCCCTAACAGGGTAACCAAAGAGAAGCTCAAAAGGGCTGTAGCCCACTCCTTTTTGGGGTACCTCCCTTTGGTGAAAAGGAGGCATGGCAAGAGGATATCCCATCTCCTTCTGAGTTTCTCAGAGAGTCCCATGATCATGCCTTTGAGAGTTTTATTAAACCTCTCAACCAATCCATTTGTTTGTGGATGATATGGGGTGGTGAACTTGTAGGTAACACCACACACCTTCCACATTGCCTTGAGGTATGCAGACATGACGTTTCTACCTCTGTCTTTTACAACTTCCTTAGGGAAACCCATCCTGGAAAAGATTCCCACGAGGGCTTTTGCCACTGCAGGTGCTGTAGTTTTCCTTAAGGGGATAGCATTTGGGTCCTTTGTGGCATGGTCCACTACCACAAGGATGAATCTATTGCCAGAAGCTGTTGGAGAGTCAAGGGGGCAACTATGTCAACCCCTACCCTCTCAAAGTGTACCCCAACCACTGGCAGTGGGATTAAGGGGGCCTTTGGGGTGCCACCAGTCTTGCCACTGGTTTGGCAGGTGACACAGGAGCGACAAAATACCTTTGATTCTTCTGACATATGGGGCGAGTGAAAATGTGAACAAGTCTGTCCCATGTTTTAATGTGGCCGAAATGCTCAGCCAAGGGAATGTCATGAGCTAGAGTTTGGAGGAATTCCCTATCCTGGAGGGGGATGACCAGTCTCCTGGTTGCACCAGGTTTAGGGTCCCTTGCTTCAGTATAGAGGAGATTATTCTCCCAGTAAACTCTGTGGCTGTCATTGACATCCCCATTCTGCTGTTTGACAGCTTGCTGTCTGATACCCTATACTGTGAGATAGGTCTGCTGTGCCACACTCAGTACCTCCCTGGCAGCCCCCCGCACCTAAAAGCTCAGCTGTATCAGCTTCAAGCTCCTGTTGTGCAGGTTCTACACAGGAAGAAGACTCCTCCTCATCAAAAGGGGAATCATCTGGAAAGGGAGGGATAGTGGACAAGGGTTTCCCTTCCAATACCTAGGTTTTGCAAGCACATGGTCCATTCTTCCAGGATTCAAGTTTCCCTGTCCTCTTTGCTTCTTGGCCTGAGCCCTAGTAAGAGCAAATATATACCCAGGAATGCCCAGCATTGCTGCATGGCCAACTCCACCTCAGCCCAAGCTGAAGTCTCCAAATCATTTCCTAATAGACATTCAACAGGTAAGTCAGTGACTACCACAACTTTCTTTGGACCAGTAACCCCTCCCAAAGTTGAGATTCACAAGAGCCATGGGGTGGCTAACAGTGTTGTTATGAGAGTCTGTCACTTGGTACTGATGACCAAGTAGGTGTTGCTCAGGGGAAACCAGTTTCTCCATCACCATAGTGACACCCGCACCTGTGTCCTTGTAGGCCTCAACCTTAACACCATTTATTAGGGATATTTGCTGTACTTACCCATATTAAGGGGGCAAGCAACTAAAGTGCCAAGCACTCCATCCTGCGATGGTCAACTCGCTGAGTTGTTCTCCGGCAGCGTCAGACCTTCTTTTGTTGTGCTGAATCATTCGTGTTTTGCACCTCCTTTGAACCTGGATCCTGTGGCTTCTAGGGGCTCTGGCTGGCATCCTGAGGGCTCTCTAAAGTGCTGAGAGGCCCCTTTTCCTCCTCACATGGAGTTGAGGCCCCCAGGTGCCTCCTGGGTCCAACCAGCGCCATTTTGATGAAAAACACACTTATGTTGTAGCCAAGGCTTGTTGGTGCCTTCCAACACAAAATCTCATCTGCAACGATCTTCACACCATAGGACATCTTTTGCATTATGCAGAAACGCGCTGGCATCTTCCTAGGGTGCATTTCTGCAGTCTTCAACTAACCATGAACTCTTCATTTGCACCCTCTTCTGGGTTGGCGGGTGCTCCTGTCCTTCCTGGAACTTATTTCGACTTCTGGACTTGGTCCCCTTCATTTGCATGTCTTCAGCTCCGATAATCCAGCAGTTGTTATTTGCAGACTTGGTTGGCTGCTGCAAAATCCCAAAAAACAAGGTGCAGTGTGTCCTAAGGATTTCCTACTGTTTGTATTGTTCTATGACTATTTACATGTCTAATTTTGGTGTCTAGTGTATTTATTATGTATAATACTTACCTCCAGAAGGAGTATTGTCTCTAAGATATTTTTGGTACTGTGTCACCCAAATAAATACCTTTAGTTTTGGTAAGACTGAGTATTGTCTTTACTTGTGTATAAGTACTGTGTAACTATAAGTGGTATTGCATGAGCTTTGCATGTCTCCTAGTTCAGCCTGAGCTGCTCTGCTATGGCTACCTCCATCAGCCTAAGCTGCTAGAACACTACTACAGTCACTACAAGGGATAACTGGATATGGTGTTGTCGCGTGGGCTCTCATTATCCTAAATGAGACTACTGGATTTCTAGGCAGCAGGATCGATAACGGTGTGGGGGACTGAGTCTGACCCACGTGTAAGGAACTCTGTCACCCTAAATCCGGTTGTTGCTCCGGCTAACTAGCAGTGCCTCATTTCTCCCACGGGGAAGAAATGATTGGGCAGCCGAGCGCATGACATCTTTGGAACTTCTCAGGGAAGTCGTGGTCACTCAGATCCAAACCTACTCTCTCATTCACAATATGGTCTCATATACAAATGACAAAGACAGTATAAGTTTTATATAATGTTTTAATAAAACGACTGTATTTTAGATATTAAGGCGTGAGCCGCAATAACCAGAACAATACAACATAGTAGGATGGATATAGTAACCAGGAGAGTAAAACATAGAAATAAAGCTATCATAATTCCTAACCGTTTCTACTCTCCCTCTGCTTGTTCTATTTAGAGCACAGCATGTTAAGCTTTCAGCTTGCCTTTCTGTATCACTAGGGAGACGGATACACTCATACCTGAGCAAAGGCCTGTGATCTTGGTTCAGCATCTGCAACGAGGCAGTCAGCGTCAAGTTGTGGTTCCCTGGTCGGAATCTTCCTCTTGCGTGTACTGGGACAAGGAAGTAATTTTATAACTAACATGTCAGCGTGATCACAAAATGTCCCTACGCAGGAATGCCCAGTCTAAACTCTTACCACGTCTATCGGCAATGTACCAGACTGTATCCTTGACTGAAGCACAGAGTAAACATGTTATGGAGAACTCCAGTGCTGAAGTAGGCAAAACAGTGTGATATGAATAAAAAACAACACCGTAGAACTGGCTATTTGAAAAATAACAGTACGAAGCCTAATAAAAAACATGTAGAGCAAAGTGCACAGAGGCTCTAAGCTATTAGCAATGAATAAAATATATTCAGGGCAAAATGCACAAAGGCCTAAACCCTGAAGCTAAAGCGCAATGAATACGTAAAACTAACCACACTACACCCTCCTCTTGTCGGTAGCAAGTGGTTCCAATAACATAAAAGGATGCCCTAAATATAAACAATATCTAAAACAAGTATTTCGACAAGGTGAGAAGACAACAAAGTCATAAATTTAGGTAACATGTGAGCATAACCAAATTTAATATAGTTTCAATTTTGTAAAATCCAATCATCAGACAGAAGCAATCGAACTTAGGAGTTCCTCCACTTCGATATATGTCAATATCGGAAGATCCACGCCACAAAGTACCATGGTGCAGGTGTGATCCAAAGCCCCAAAACAATTCAGGGCGGCACCCCGTGCAGGGCCTATGAAAGAGACACTACCATCTTCCTCCAGGAAGGGAATCTCATAAACTGCCTCACGAAGCAAGCGCATCCGTAGTGCACAAGTCTGGGAATGAGCCCTCATCGGGAACATCAACAGATCAGCATCGACCATTGGAGGGCGCTGCAATGAGAGACAGAGAGCTAGTGCATGTTCAAACGAGCACCAAAGGCACCGAAACACGGGTTGCACACAATCCAAAACCGGTCTGAATGACAGAGACCAGTCGCACTCCAAATGTCCCAGGAGTGTTGCTCCAAAATACCGCATCATGCGTTCACGACACAGCTGCGCTGATGGGAGCAGCAGTACAGGATCTCGTCGTGACGGGACAGCCATTGCGAAAAAATAGCAATAACAGCAAGACTCCAGCTAATAAAGCCAAAGTAATCGGGAAACCCCCAAAAATGCTTCCGAAAATAGAATGTATAGCCAAAGGTATCAAACCGAATATGGAAGAGAAGGTATTAGCAAAACCAACACCAACGACTTTGAAAAAATGTGCAATACCAGCATTTCTGGATGCATTAAATATACGTCCCACAAGTTCACCGAAGTGAGTCGGAAAGTTAGTATTCAAAAGGGACTGTATCTCCGCCGATGACCTTGCCACCTGAAGTGCGTAGGTCTCGCTAGCAGATGTAAGGGCCACATGCTTTTGAAACAATAAAGCTTTTAGCCGACTCAACTTGTCGAAATCAACCTTGGAAGTAGCAATATGAGGCCAGATGTCCGCTACCTCCCTAATTTGAGTGGGGGGAAACAACACATTCCCACAGCACGTAACGGCCTTGTTGACAACGACGATGTAAACTATTCCGGCACGCATGCCACAGCAGCGGTCGCTGTTAAGAACAATGTAACTGCCGTTAGAAAGCACCTGGAAAGTGTTTTTAATAACCGGGACTGGAACTCCCTTCAGATAACAAGCTAAGTTAGCAATCGAAGCATTACACGCCCCGTGCAAGGACAGCTGTTTACAAACCATTGAATGGCTGACAGAAGCTTCGCATTCGCTGCCACTAAGAAAAACCTCCTTCAAACTATTAACACATCTGTACTGAAAGGGAAGGTCCCACACCTCGTGTATGTAACTGTCTCCCAATAGTTCATATCGACCCACCGAATGTGCTTCAAACACGAAGTAAATTGCAAAGTAGAGATAGGCAAATTAATAACCCCATGGATCAACCATTTAGCTGACGGAATCTCCGCCACCATGAAAGGCAGTTTCTCCAATTTTTCAATATTTAACATAACATATGTCGCTTCCTTTTTAGCCATCAGTTGTTGTTGACGAGTCAAATTAAAAGAGATAAAGATCTCCTTGGCACGAACGTGCTGCCATGGAACGCGACCCGCCTTCAAGGTCTGAAGAGTCCAACCCAGCTGCATGATGGATCGTGTCTGATTTAATAATGTCTATAGCAGAGGACACAATGCTGTCAATCGTGTAAACACGTTCAGAAAGGGTATGCATGCCATTATCAACAACAGACAAAGTCTGCATCAGATTTGCTTGATCAATCTGCCTCAACCGGGCTGCAGCCTCTTGTTGTGAAAGCTTCCAAATCTCATTATAAACCTCGTATAAGAACCTTTTCTTCCGTGGTACTCTGGGACCTGACAAAAAATCTTGTAAATCAGTATTATTAGACAGTAACATGAGATGTGACTTAACGGCATCCAGCGTGGAGGACTTCAACCATTGTTGACAAAGCTTCCCCACACTGTATGTAGTTATAATATCAGCATGCTCTGGTGAAACGTAACGAGGGTCTGCCCTACTAGTCCTGAACCCCCCTGAAGAGGTGACAAAACGTTGATGACACATATTAGTGTCTATAGGCCATAATAACCACCCGCCTGGATGTAACGATGAAGTGTTAAGTGTACCATTCTGGACCCAATGTGTAAAGTCACTGAAAGTAGCATTCACATAGTGCTGACAATTTTTCAATTTAGAAGGGACAGGTATACTAGGCAAAGTTAATTCTTTAATCGTCGCTAAGCCCAAACAGCTAGTCTGTTGTACCGTGTCATTGAGGAAAATCACCTGCACAGGGATAATACATGCTCTAAATAACGTGTCCCTGCCTCGCATTTGCCAATTTTTCGTACCCCAAACACTTTTCAAGTCAACAGTTTTGAACCAGTATTCATATCCCTCGACCGACAGTTTAGATACAAACAAATTAGAATACAGTAATTTAGTATCGGTCAATAACATTTGTTTATTGGAATACGGTGTAACTTTAAAATAGTAGGACCTAGCATTACGCGGATCATGCCCAGTAAAATATGCAAATATGTCATAATACGTTTTTGAACTCCCTTGTGGAGGAGTCGAGCAATGTTCCCATTGCACATAATTAAACATGGACTTAGGGCTACGAGCTTTATGAATAAAGTGGTGTCCATAATAGTTGTAACAAAACATGTCACCAGGATTATCTCTAAACTGGTAAGCATCTTCATCGTCATAGACAGTATAATATTGCAAATCCGTTAGCATAGAATCTACTGTCTTCACATCCCAATCATCAGAAACAATGCCTGGTATAACAATATCATTCATAGATAATTTGAGGACATACGGTATTTGAATCAATTCAGTGGGACCATATATATCAAACATTACTTTATCCCACACAATTCCATCCGGAACTGGTATAGCAGAAATGTTCACTGTGGACAAGTCTCTTCGAACCATATGAAACGATAAATGTGGTTTCAACACAGTCTCCACGTGCTCAATGTCAGATCGATCAGGAAGAAAATGACCATGTATTATCAGAAAAAAAGTAACCACAAATCCTAACCATAATAATATAGTCATCACAGCCAAAAATAGCCAAAAATAGTTCCAAGGAAAAACAAAATATGTTTGTTTAAGCCAACTCAGCAGCCGTCGTGGACCGTGGACAGAAGACATCGAAGACGAGGAGCCGGACCCATCATTATCAGCGTCGTTGAAGCAGCCAGAAGCAGTTCTAGCAAAAGGTGCAACTCTGAACGAAGAAGCAGACGGAGGCTCCCGCCGTGGCACGCTATAAACCACATGTTCAGAAACATCAGTAGAACGTACAGCAATTTGATCACAAGATTCCATATTAATCGCCGTCGGTGGAACGATCGCAAGATCATCATCCACCCTCCCCAAGCTCGGAGAGGAAACAGTGTCGGTGAAAATCACCTGCAGCGGGACCTCATCCCCAGTAGTGAGAGGGATTCCGGAACTACTGGGTGTCCCTCTTGGTTTGCTGTGCAGAATCGGCCACATGTTGTAACTTGACATTATCAATGGAAACAAAGCGATTTCCTTTGGCCCCTCGCAGCGGCGGTAAAATCACCGTTCTCGTGCCGCTTACCCCTAACACAGGGACAGGTTCTCGATAAGAAGGACCAAATTCTTTTTTAACTGCGACCTTTTCACGCACCAGATCCCCAATCCTGGGTATCCAACCAGTAGGTGTTACTGGCTCATCCTTAATTCCTGAGGAGGCAGCATTGGCAGAAGAGTTATCTTCACGGAATTGTTGTAAATCCTGCAAAACAGTGACACGATCATTTATGTCAATGGGCGTATCTGCCGCCTCCACACCAGGACCATCTAGATCAGGAACATACATTCGTGTTCCGAACAGGCACTCATATGAAGTACGACCCCCCAGTGACCTTCTAGGCAAGTTATTAAGTGCTCTCTGTACTCCATACAGGTGGGCTAGCCAACTACGACCCGAACCTATAACTCTGGCCGTTAAGGACTGCTTTAAATCACGATTTAAACGCTCCACGACAGAATTTCCCTCGGGATGAAATGGAGACGAGAATTGTAGTTGGACCCCCAACGAAGCCATGGTGTCCCTGAATGCCTTAGAGGCAAAAGCAGGGCCCTGGTCCGAATGAAAAGCCGCAACTGCAAATATATCGACAAAGATGCGCAAATCTTTTATAACAGTGCGAGCGTCAGCCGAGCGTTGTGGCCATACCCATACAAATCTGGAGCACGAATCTACAGCAACCAATATATATTTGTATGCACTATCTGGTGTCAGCGGACCACGATGATCCAAGTACACACACTGTAATGGTTTGTTTGAAATCAGAAGGGGCGTCTGCTGCGGGCGTCTAGCCGACGATGTCTTAATTTGTTGACAAATGTCACAACAAAGGACATACTGTTTCGTCTCCTTATAGAGACCAGGCCACCAGTAACGAGCCTGTAAAAGTGAAATTGTGGCAGCCACCCCAGCATGTGCAGAAGCCACCCCCTCATGTGCTGCAGAAATTAATCGAGGTCTCTCAATTTTATTGGGAATTTCACGTACACCAATGCCTGGAATTGTAACAGTAGCATTTAGCGCACCATTCAAGCAGTAACTATATTTTGAAGGAACTCCTTTAGGAAAGGGCGTGCCATCAGCAGTAGCTTGTATGGCAGCTGAAATTTCTGTGTCTGGTTTTGAACTCGAACGAGTCATTGCGGCCACAGTGGCGACAGCCAAAGTATTCCCAGCAATGTGTATTCCAACGCGCTGGTGTCCAAGTGTATGCACAACATGGACTTTAGGAAGCGTTTCCTTTAGATCCGCAACCTTACCCCACAACATTTTATGCTTAATGGTGTTGCCTTTAGAATCTCTGAACCCATTCATCTTCCAATAGTGTAAATATTCGTTGAAAGACTGCACACAGTAGTAGGAGTCACAGACCAGCAATGTTAAAAGTGCCGGATCCGCGTGCTCCAATGCTAACAATAGAGCTTTGAGCTCAGCCAGCTGTGCCGTGCAATCTCCCAAGGTTTTAGTATAAGTATGTCGGGGGCAGAACACCTCCCCCTCCATAGTGCCGCTCACCACCGCACATGCAGCAGAATATTGTTGTTTAGTCCCAACCGCCGGTTGCGCAGAGCCATCAGTATACATGACCACTTCATATTGGTCAATAGGCAATGTACCAGCAGGAACAGGGTATTCTATTTCGTATTGAAGAAATTCTTGAGTCTGCAGTTTAGGGTCAAATACATAATCTACATCAGTGGCTGTCAAAGACGTAGCCCATTGTATCCATCGCGGGTGTAGAGCCTTCGAATTAGGAACACTCGCTTTAGTAACAGCCTCTAAGGCCGGAACCGGGGAAACGACAACAATGCGTTGACCCTGGGCCAGCGGTCTTTCTTTAATAACAGCCATCTGTACTGCAGTGAGAATTTTCTCAGTTTAAACTCTTACCACGTCTATCGGCAATGTACCAGACTGTATCCTTGACTGAAGCACAGAGTAAACATGTTATGGAGAACTCCAGTGCTGAAGTAGGCAAAACAGTGTGATATGAATAAAAAACAACACCGTAGAACTGGCTATTTGAAAAATAACAGTACGAAGCCTAATAAAAAACATGTAGAGCAAAGTGCACAGAGGCTCTAAGCTATTAGCAATGAATAAAATATATTCAGGGCAAAATGCACAAAGGCCTAAAGCCTGAAGCTAAAGCGCAATGAATACGTAAAACTAACCACACTACAGTGTAAGGTGTAAGTACCCAAGGTACCCACTACAAATCAGGCCAGCATCCTACATTGGTGGTGCAACGGTGGGATAAGTATTTGCAATTGTTTTACCACTTTGTTACCTGTGCTTGTCACAAGAAAAGATTGCTCCAATACTTGGAGCATATATAATATATACCTAGAAACTAGTTTTCTAACTTTCTTAAAAGTTCTGTTAAACTTTGCAAAAGTTTTTTCAAAGTTCTGAAAAGTTTTCTTCTTTTCTCTAAAAAGTTAGCTCTGTTATTCTACTAACTTTTTACTCAGTTTGGCAAAACCTTTTTCGTTCAATATGTCTTCTGTGGATACTACCCCTAGAGTTGTGAAAACAACATATGAGAATCTACACTTTAAAAGTTTCAGGCGTCTCTGTATTGAAAGATGTTTAGGGATTGGGAAGAACCCCAATAAGGAGATCCTCTTAAACCTTCTCCTCCAAGATGACTAGGGACTCAGCACTGGTCCAGATCAGACAGGGGAAGAGGTAGAGGATAACACCAACCAGTAAAGCTCAGAGGAGCAAGATGACAATCCTGGGGAGGGTCCTTCCACAGACCAATCTGTCAACAAGCCCCCTAGTATAACTGGTAGTGGAAAGGGTTCACACACAAGTAGGGATCCCTTCACCCCTAGAGGCAAGGTCACTAGAGTGGCCCCTGTTAGAGATAGGTCTGCCTCTGAACACTCTCATGTTACCTCTGTTTCAGAGGCTTCACATAATTCTAACCCTGGGGACCAGTCTGTAGATAAGGTACTCAGAAAGTTGAGGTTAGAGGAGGCCAGACTGAACCTAATGCAGTAGCAGTTGGCCTTAGACAGGGAATCCCTGGCTGTGGAGAAAGAGAGGCAGGGTTTGGGGTTAGTCCCCTATGGTGGCAGCAGCAGTTTTAGAAATACAAATGTTATGGAACCTTCATTTGATTCTAGAAATCTGCACAAAGTTGTCCCTCCTTACAAGGATGGTGATGACATCAACAAGTGCTTTGCTGCACTTGAGAGGGCCTGTAAAGTTCATAGGGTCCCTCCTGTACAGTGGGCTGCTATCCTGTGGCTATCCTTCTCCAGTAAGGGAAGAGACAGACTACGTATTGTCAGAGAGGATGATGCAGTTCATTACCAAATTCTCAAAAGTGCACTCTTGGATGGTCTGGGCTTAACCACTGAGCAATACAGGATAAAGTTCAGAGAGACCAGAAAGGAGTCATCACATTACTGGACAGACTTTGTAGCCTGTTCTGTGAAGGCCCTAGAAGGTTGGTTAAATGGCAGTAAGGTGACTGACTATGAAACCCTGTATAACTTGATTCTGAGAGAGCATATTTTGAATAATTGTGTGTCTGACATATTGCATCAGTATCTTGTGGACTCAGATCTGACCTCTCCCCAAGAATTGGGAAAGAAGGCAGGCAAATGGGTCAGAACAAGGGTGAACGTAAAAGTTCATACAGGGGTAACAAGGATGGCAAAAAGAAAAGATGGTGAAAAATCTCAGTATTAGGATGGGGACAAAAGTAAACTAAAAGATCCTTCTTCAGTTCCAAATCACGCCTCTGGGGGGTGGGGATCAATCAATCAATCAATCAAAAAATTTGGAGAGCGCGCTACTCACCCGTGAGGGTCTCAAGGCACTAGTGGGAGGGGAGGGGGGGTTACTGTTCGAACAGCCATGTCTTGAGGTTTTTTCTGAAGAGTAGGAGGTCTTTGGTTGTGTGGAGGTTGGCGAGGAGGGAGTTCCAGGTAGTGGGGGCAATGTATGAGAAGGCCCTGATTCCTGTGGTGGTTTGATGGATGCGGGGCACTGTAACTAGTGCGAGGTCGGCTGATCAGAGGTTGCGGTGGGAGTGTGGAAGTTCACTCTTTCGTTGAGGTAGGTCGGGCCGGTGTTGTGGAGGGATTTGTGTGTGTGGATGAGGATCTTGAAAGTGATTCTCTTGTCTAGGGGGAGCCAGTGAAGAGATTTGAGGTGTGGTGAGATTCATTTGTGGCGGGGGAGGTCAAGGACGAGGCGTGCGGCTGTGTTCTGGATTCTCTGGAGTTTGCGTTTGAGTTTGAGTGTGGTGCCGGCGTAGAGGGCGTTACCGTAGTCAAGTCTGCTGCTGATGAGTGCATGGGTGACTGTCTTCCTGGTTTTTGGGGGAATCCATTTGAAGGATTTTTTTAGAGTGTGGAGTGTGTGGAAGCAGGAGGAGGTTAGTGCATTGATTTGTTGTGTCATGGAGAGGGAGGGGTCCAAGATGATGCTGAGGTTGCGTGCGTGGTTTGCGGGGGTGGGTGCGGGCCTAGGGCGGTTTGCCACCAGGAGTCGTCCCATATGGTTTTGTTGGGGCCAAAAATGATGATCTCGGTTTTGTTGGAGTTAAGCTTGAGGTGGTTAGTTGTCATCCAGTTGGCGGGATCGAGGAGAGCAAAGTGTAGGTTGGTTTTGGCGATGGTGGGGTTGCAGGTGAGGGAAAGGATGAGCTGGGTGTCATCTGCGTAGGAGAGGAGAGTGATTCCGTGTGGTCGGAGGATGTTGGCTAGGGGGATCATGTTAATGTTGAAAAGTGTGGGGCTGAGGGAGGACCCTTGGGGGACTCCGCAGATGATCTTGGTAGCGGTGGAGTGGAAAGGTGGAAGGCGGACGCTGTGGGTCCGGTCGGTGAGGAAGGAGGTGAGCCAGTCTAAGGCTTTGTGGCGAATTCCTGTGTTATGGAGGCGTGTGCGGAGTGTGTGGTGGCAGACAGTGTCAAAGGCTGTGGAGAGGTCTAGGAGGATGAGTGCAACGGTCTTGCCTTTGTCGACTTTAGTCCTGATGTCGTCAGTGCATGCGACGAGGGCGGTTTCCCTGCTGTGGTTCTTGCGGAACCCAGATTGTGAGGGGTCGAGAGTGTTGTTTTCTTCGAGGAAGTGGGATAGGTGGGCGTTGACTAGTTTCTTTGCAACCTTGGCAGGGAAAGGGAGGAGGGAGATGGGGCGATAGTTGGAGAGGCTCTCCAGGTCGGCATTGTTTTTTTTTAGGAGAACTGTAATTTCCACGTGCTTCCAGGGGTCTGGGTAGGTGGCGGAGTCGAAAGAGGAGTTGATAATGTCACGGAGTATGGGGGCGATGGTTGGGCTGGCTTTGTTGTAGATGCGATGTGGACAGGGGTCGGAGGGGGATCCGGAGTGGATGGAGTTCATGTTTTTTTCGGTTTCCTCGTGTATGGTGGGGGCCCAAGTGGTGAGTGTGGTGGGGGGTCGTGAGTGGGGGTTGAGTTGGGTGAGTGAGGGGTGTGAGTGGTGGGTGTGTGTGGTATGAAGCTGTTGTGGATGTCCAGGATTTTGTGGTGGAAGTGGTTGGAGAGGGCGTCACATAGGGGCTGTGTGTGTGCGGGGTCTATGTTGCTGGCTTTGGGTTTGGCTAGCTCTTTAATGATGGTGAACAGTTCCTTGCTGTTTTGAGAGTTGTCGTCATGGCGTGTCTTGCAGTGATCTCTTTTGCTGGTGCGTATGAGTTGGTGATGGGTGTGGATGGTGGCTTTGAGTGTGGAGAAGTTGGTTGTAGAGGGTTCTTGTCACCATATTTTCTCCACTTGGCGGCATTTGCGCTTGGAGTCTTGGAGTTTGGGGGTGAACCATGGGGCGTTCTTGATGTTGCGGGTGGCGATGTGTTTTCTGATGGGGGCTAGTGTGTCTGCGCAGGTAGTGATCCATTCAGAGAGGTTGTGTGCTCCTGTGTTGGGGTCGTTGGTGTGGGGGGTTGGTTGTGAGCCAGTTGAGAGTTTAGGCGTTCTATGGGGATCTTGTCCCACATGCGGTAGGGTGTGGTGTGTTGATGGTGGTGTGTGGGGGATTTGGTGAAGAAGTGGACACAGTGGTGGTCAGTCCAGAGGAGTTCGGTGGTGTGGGTGTAGGCTATGTGTTGGCTTGAGGTGAAAATTGCTTCAAGTGTGTGTCCTGCTGAGTGGGTGGGTGCGGTGACCAGTTGTTTGAGTCCAAGGTTGGTGAGGTTGTCTATGAAGGAGGTAGAGTTGTGATCTTGAAGGTTCTCCAAGTCAAAGTTGAAATCACCGAGGAGGATGTAGTCTGTGGAGGTGAAGGCGTGAGAGCTGATGGTGTCGCAGAAGGCGGGCGTGGTCCTGGTGGTTTGGAGATAACTGTACCTCTGAGGGTGAAGTTGTTGTTAATGTGGATTAGAAAGTGCATGGGTTCTGTGTTGTTGATTGTGTCTTGGGAGCTGGTGGTGACTTTGATGGTGTCCCTGTGTAGGATGGCGATGCCACCACCTGGCCTGTTGAGGCGGTCTTTGCGTTGGAGTTTGTATCCCTTGGGGGTGGCGATGGCTATGTCGGGTTTCGAGGAGGGGTTGGTCCAGGTTTCCGTGAGGAAGGCGATGTCAGGTGAGTGTGATGTGATGAGGTCCCAGAGTTCTATGGCATGTTTGTGAAGGGAGCGGTGTTGAGGAGCAGGCAGTTGAGGTGGTTGTGATGGGTGGTGTTGGTTTGGTGCATGAGGGTGTTGTTGCGGGGTGTGTTCTGGTTGTGGGGTGGTGTGCTGTGGGGCTACTTGGTGTGGGTGGGGGCAGAGCAGGTAGTATTGCGTTGGGGTTTTTTTGTTTGTTGTTGGGGGGTCGCTATGGTTGGTGTGTGGTGTTAGAGATGAAGAGCAGGAGAAATGACAGGTGTGGCAGGTGAAGGGGCCATGAGTGTGTGTGGGGCTGGAGAAGGTGCAGGTGGGGCGAGGGCCTGGGTTGAGTGAGTGGAAGGTGAGGGGTGAGTTGATTTGTCTGAGGGGGGCAGGGGGACTGGCGCTGGGCGCAGTCTTGGCGCGGACGGGCACAGACGGGCTTGCCTTTGGCGCACCCGCTGCGTGTCCGCGGAGCGCGGCCGCGGCTGCCATAAATGGGGAGGAGGAAGGGAGTGGCAGCTGGCAGGAGGGAGGTCTGGGCGAATGGGAAGGCTGGGGGGGTGGGCCGCAGGGGTTAGCAGTGTTGGGAAACAGCAGGAGAAAAGTAAAAAGGATGGTGAGGAGGTGGGGGAGGTGGGAGGGGCTGCGGGAACGCAGCGGCAAGGGAAACAGCAGGAGAAATGGAAAAACGGACGGTGCGGAGGTGGGGGAGGCGGGAGTGGCCGTGGGGACGCAGCGGCAAGGGAAACAGCAGGAGAAAAGGAAAAAAGGACGGTGAGGAGGTGGGGGGGGACGGGAGGGGCCACGGGGATGCAGCGGCAAGGGGGTTTTAGGCAAAAAGAAACAGCCTAGTGGAGGCAGCACGGGGCGGCGGTGCGAGGAGCGACCAAGGGTTGCTCCTTGTTACCGCGCGGCGGCTGCAATAAATGGGGAGGAGGGAGGGAGTGGCAGCTGGGAGGAGGAGGACTGGGCGAATGGGAGGGTTGGGTGGCTAGGGCCGCAGGGGTTAGCAGTGGCGGGAAAAAGCTGGAGAAAAGGAAAAAGGATGGTGAGGAGGTGGGGTGAGGTGGGAGTGGCCGCGGGGATGCAGCGGCAAGGGAAACAGCAGAAGAAAAGGAAAAAAGGACGGTGAGGAGGTGGGGGGATGCGGGAGGGGCTGCGGGGATGCAGCGGCAAGGGAAACAGCAGGAGAAACGGAAAAAGGATGGTGAGGAGGTGGAGGGAGGTGGGGGGAGGTGGGAGGGGCCGCGGGGGCCCAGCGGCCAGGGAAACAGCAGGAGAAAAGGAAAAAAGGACAGTGAGGTGGTGGGGGGAGGTGGGAGGGGCCGCGGCGACGCAGCAGCAAGGGTGTTTTAGGCAAAAAGAAACGGCCAAGTGGAGGCAGCGCGGGGCGGCGGTACGAGGAGCGACCAAGGGTTGCGGGATAAAACTTCTTCATCTTTTCCAAACTCTTCATGCAATCAGAAAAGGCCATGGTGTTATGTGTGTAGAAATAAAGGCCATAGTCCAGGGGATAAGTCCTGCACAGGTGAAGCCCCTGAGCCTACCACCACTAAGACATCAGACTCTAGTGCCCCTAGCAGTAGTGGTAATAGTGGTGGGACTACTGGCAAGAGTCAAACTAAAGGTGTAGTTGGGTTCACATTTGGGACCATAACAGAAACTGGGGAAGTCAGTCCCAAGAGAGTTTCTGTCACACCTGGTGGCATTGGCCTTGCCTCCTTGGCTGCTTGTCCCCTTAACATGGATAAGTGCAGGCAGTCAATTTTAATAAATAGTGTTGAGGCCCAGGCCTACAGGGACACAGGTGCCAGTATCACTTTGGTGACTAAAAACCTTGTGTCACCTGCACAACACTTCCTTGGACAGACGTACCATGTTACTGATGTCAATAACTCCACTCAGTCTCTCCCCTTAGCTGTAGTTCAACTTAGTTGAGGTGGAGTTACTGGCCCTAAGCAGGTGGTAGTATCACCTAGCTTACCTGTAGATTGTCTCTTAGGGAATGACCTAGAGGCCTCAGGTTGGGCTGAGGTAGAGTTTAGGACCCATGCATCCAAGCTGGGTATCCCTGAGGAATTGCTTCCTCTCATTTCTGGTAAAATGAAAAAGCAAAGGAGAGAAAAAAGCCTGAAATCTCAGGATCCATCTCCATCAACAGGTAAGAATGGTATCAACGTATCCCTTCCCCACCCTGCCACTAAGGATACCATTCCTGTGGTGGGAGAAACCTCTTCTGGGGTGGAACCTGTACCAAAGGAGCCCTCAGCTCCCACAGCTGGACTCCCAGAGGTAAAAGTACCTCTCTGCGGAACCACTAAAGCAGATGTGCAAAATTGCACAATTTTAGTAAATATGGAGCATCCCTCCAGCCCTCCCAGAGAAACTTTAGTGCAGCAGCCCTGCACTATCTCTAAACACTTAGGACAGCAGACCTGTCCTGGTGTGGAGCTTATAGGTCAGCAATCCTGCACAGATCCAACTCAAGAGAAACAGCAACCCTGTTCTCTCTTACAGCCTTAAGGACAAGGTTTTTGCCCAGCTATGGCTTTATTGAGACAGCATCCCTGTCTAGCATTTCCTGCATTTGACATAGGCCCAGTGGACCAATACCACTGCCCAACTTTCAAACATACTAATAGGAACTCTGAGAGTTTACACTCACACTGGTGGTTAGGTAAAAATCTCCAAACAGGGTGGTTTACATCCCCACAGGGAAGTAACCAAATAGTGGATGATAAAGGGAGTAAATACTCCATGGCAGATCTTCTCTCCACTTATCACCACTTAGACAATAAAGTCTCAACTGTCCAAGGTTAGCCTTATTGTCCTTCGTTTGGGGGGGTTGTGTAGGAAAGTAGCCTCTTTCTAGCATGGTTACCCCCACTTTCGGCCTGTTTGTGAGTGTGTGTCATGTGTTTTTACTGTGTCACTGGGATCCTGGTAGCCAGGACCCCAATGCTCATAGATAAAAAGCAATATGTCAGTGTTTTTGCCTGTCTCACTGGGATCCTGCTAGCCAGGACCTCAGATCCCATAGTTTGTGGCCTAATATGTATGCCTGTGTATTGCTTAACTGTGTCACTGAGGCTGTGCTAATCAGAACCTCAGTGCTTATGCTCTCTCTGCTTTTAAATGTGTCACTGTAGGCCAGTGACTATATTTACCAATTTCAATCGGCATACTGGACCCCCCTTATAAGTCCCTAGTATATGGTACCTAGGTACCCAGGGCATTGGGGTTCCAGGAGATCTATATGGGCTGCAGCAGTTATTTTGCCACCCATAGGGAGCTCAGACAAACCTTTGCACAGGACTGCCATTGCAGCCTGCGTGAAATAATGAGCATGTTATTTCACAGCCATTTTCACTGCACTTAAGTAACTTATAACTCACCTATATGTCTAACCTTCACTTGCTGAAGGTTAGGTGCAAAGTTACTAAGTGTGAGGGCATCCTTGCACTAGTAAAGGTGCCCCTGCATAGTCCAGGGCCATTTCTCAGGACTTTGTGAGTGCGGAGATGCCATTACACGCGTGCACTACTTATAGGTCAATACCTTTATGTAGCTTCACAATGGTAACTCCGAATATGGCCATGTAACATGTCTAAGATCATGGAATTGTCCCCCCATTCCAAATCTGGTATTGGGGAGCCAATTCCATGCATCCTGGGGGACCCACAATGGACCCCCAGTACTGCCAAACCAGCTCTCTGAGGTTTGCACTGCAGCTACAGCTGCTGCCACCTCACAGTGGGTCTGAGCAGCTCAGTCCCAGGAAGGCAAAACAATGCATTTAATTTGGGAGGAGGGTGTTACACCTTCACCTTTGGAAATAAGTGTTACAGACTTAGGAGGGGTAGCCTCCCAGAGCCTCTGGAAATGCTTTGAAGGGCACAGACAGTGCCCTCCTTGCATAAGCCAGTCTACACCAGTTCAGGAACCCCCAGTCCCTGCTCTGGGGCGAAAGTGGACAAAGGAAAGGGGAGTGACCACTCCCCTGTTCATCACCACTACAGGGGTGGTGCCCAGAGATCCTCCAGTGTGTCCCTGACGTTAGCCATCTTGTTTTCCAAGGTGTGGGGATACTCTGGAGATCTTTGAGTGGCCAGTGCCAGCAGGTGACAACAGAGACCCCTCCTGATAGGGCCTTACCTGGGTAGGTAGCCAATCCCCCTCTCAGGGCTATTTAGGGTCTCTCCTGTGGGTTCACTTCAGATTCGGCTTGCAAGACTCCTCCAGGAATCATCTGCATCCTCTGCTTCAGATTTTGACTGTCAAATTAACGGCAGACTGCTCCAGGAACCACTGTAACTGCAACAAAGTATCCAGGACAACTCCTCTGACCTGCAACTTCAGCTCCAGCCAGCAACTGCAACAGTTTCCAAGGAGTGCACGCTCTGAGTACTCCCTATCATCACCCTGCACCAGAAGAATCAAAGGAATATCCCTTGGAGTGACGGAGTCACTTCCCTGCTCCTGCAGGCACCTTCTAAGATGATGACCGGTTCTCTGGGACTCCTCTCCTAAGGTCCAGCTGTCCAAGTTTGGTGAAGGTAAGAGTTTGCCTTCCCGATTTGCGATGTTACCCCTTTGAACCACTTCATCTCCAGCTCCTTGGGCTTCTGTGCACTTCTTCCCAGAATCCTTTGTGCACAGTGTAGCTCAGGTCCCTAGCACTGCTTCCTGTGATTCACAACTCGCTGAGTTGTTCACCGGCGGTGTGGGACCTTCTTTTCTTGTGCTGCACCAACCGGAATTTGCATCTTCTTTGTCCCCATGTCCTGCAACTCCTGTGGATGCTACCTGTTCATCTGTGGGCTCTCTCCAGTGTTGGGAGTCCCCTCTGCCTCCTCAGTCTGATTTGAGGCCCCCCAGGCCCCTCCTGGGTCCAGGCAGCGCCATTTTGATGCAAAACGTGATCTTGCTTGAACCAAGGCTTGTTGGAAGAATCCAGAGACGCAAACAGCCTGCATTCAACATCTTGAAGTGGGACATCTCCTGCACCATGCAGAAACTCACAGCCATCTTCTTTGGTGCCCTTCTGCAGACTTCTTCTAACTGGAGAATCCTCTTTTGCACCATCTTCTAGGTTGGCAGGGGCCCCTGTTCTTCCTGGAATCTTCTGCGACTTCTGGACTTGGTCTCCTCTCTTCACAGGTCTTCAGGTCCAGGAATCCACCATTTGTTGCTTGCAGTCTTGCTTGGTTCTTGCAATAACCCTTATCACGACTTGTAGTGTTTCCTGAGGAAACTTGCAGTACTTTACTCCTACTTTCCTGGGCTCTAGGTGGGATATTTTGCTTACCTTTTGTGTTTCTGTACACTCCAAGCGCCCCTCTACACACTACACTTTTCTAGGGGGAAAATTAATGATTTGCATTCCACTTTCTTAGTATATGGTTTGTGTTGCCCCTGCGCCTATTGCATTCTATTGTATTTTCTACTGTTTGCACTATTCTATGACTACTTATCTGACTTTGGTCTCTACTGTATATTGTGTATAGTACTTACCTCCAGGAGTATTGCCTCTAAGATATTGTTGGCCTTTTGTCACTAAAATAAAGTACCTTTATTTTTGGTAACATTGAGTATTGTCTTTTATTGTGTATCAGTACTGTGTAACTATAGTGGTATTGCATGAGCTTTTCATGTCTCCCAGTTCAGCCTATGCTGCTCTGCTACAGCTACCTGTATGTCTAACCTTCATTTACTGAAGGCTAGGTGCAAAGTTACTGTGTGTGAGGGCACCCTTGCACTAGTAAAGATGACCCTGCATTGTCCATGGCCAATTCCCTTGACTTTGTGAGTGCGGGGCGCCATTATAAGCGTGCGCCACATATATGTCAATACATATATGTAGCTTCACAATGGTAACTCTGAATATGTCCATGTGAGTTGCCTAAGATCATGGAATTGTCCCTCAATCCAAATCTGGTATTGGGGGGTGCAATCCCATGAACCCTGGGGGCTCCACCATGGACTCCCAGCACTGCCAAACCAGCTCCTTGAGGTTTCCACTGCAGCCCCAGCTGCTGCCACATCACAGACAGGTTTCTGCCCTCCTGGTGACTGAGCAGCTCAATCCCAGGCAGCACCATTTAGACGCAAACTGTGAAATTGCTTGAACCCAGGCTTGTTGGACGAATCTAGCACTGCAACTCGCCTGCATCCAACGTCTTGACGGGGGACATCCTTTGCATCACGCAGTAACTCACAGCCATCTCCTTTGTTGCTCTTCTGCAGACTTCTTCTGACCAGAGAATCCTCTTTTTCACCTTCTTCTAGGTTGGCAGGGGCTCCTGTCCTTCCTGGACTCTTCTTCAACTTCTGGACTTTGTCTCCTCTCTCCTCAGGTCTTCAGGTCCAGGAATCCATCGTTTGTTGCTTGCAGTCTTGCTTGGTTCTTGTAAAATCCTTTTCACGACTTGTAGTGTGTCCTGTGGAAACTCGCTGTACTTTACTCCTGCTTTCATGGGCTCTGGGGTGGGGTACTTTACTTACCTTTGGTGTTTTCCTACTCTCCCAGCACCCCTCTACACACTACACTTACCAGGGGGTAATTCGACATTCGCATTTCACTATTTTAGTATATGGTTTGTGTTGCCCCAGGCCCATTACAATCTATTGTATTTTCCATTGTTTGCACTATTCTATGACTGTTTACTTAGCTGCTCTACTAAAGCTGCCTCTAGAAAGCATAAGCTGCTAGAACACTGCCTACATTTCACTAATAAGGGATAACTGGACCTGGTATAAGGTGCAAGTACCTAGGGTACCCACTAGAAACCAGGCCAGCCTCCTACATTCACCATCATTACCTCAATTCAGGAAGGACCTTAAGACCTAGCTCCTCGACTGAAGCACAGGCAACCGACTCCCACCCAGCACCTTGAGACCCTTACAGGTGAGTAGTGTGCTCAACAGATTCTGATTGATTGATTGATTGATTGATATAGGTGGACTGGATGTTCAAGACAGGTTGTTATTGTCTTGTTGGACTGACTTGTAGTTATTTCTGCCTGTTCTTTTATTGGGACTTGTGGAGTTTGTAGGAGGCTGGCGCTCTATGTATTGTATAGAACTAGCTACACTGTGTAGGGGGTCCAGGCAACCACACATTGGTTTCCAGAGGCACAAATCAGATCACCTAGTGCCCCAATTGTTGAGGTAGCTGATTGAGCAGTTAGGCTAATCCAGGAGATGTGCTAAGCATTTGATGTACCTACAGTATCAAGCATGCACCTCAAACACTCAATGAATAACTCGAGACCAGAATTTATAAACATACTTCGGATTTTTATATATTTTTAAGACCAAAATGGTTAATATACGTTACGCACTTTTGGAGTTATGATTTTTCAAAGTGTTTATAAAGTTAGTTTTTCTGTGCGTAATTATGCACCATAGTAATCAATGGAAGACTACCTGTAAAAATGCATATAAAATCACACAGTTGAAATTCCAGTCTCTTCTTTTGCAGGATGGTTGTTGAGGATGGTGGGCACACTGTGCCAGCTGGAGAGCCTCGGGAGGCTTCTGGTTCTGGCGGGAGCAGAGCTGGAAAGTCTCTTGGCACAGGCACAGGGCCACTTGAAGGGGCCACCTGAAAAAGGAGCTGGTTTGCAGAATTAAAGTTGGTACTTCAGGGTCCTCTTGGACTTTGCTGGTGTGTAACATTTGTAAATTTGGGAAACATGCATTGTATTGTGTTGTTGCCTAATGTTGGTACTTTGCTGGCACTTCCTAAGGGTGTCAGTTGACTTAATGGTATGTCATTTCTTTGTGATTTGCGTGGAAGTGTTATCATGTGTTTGTTTTGACCCCACTTCATTTCATTTTTCAGCATCAGCATCGGCAGGTAAAGGAGATGGGACACAGCCAAGTGGGGAATCTTCAGGCCATGGGACATCCAGTCACAAGACCACTGACACCGAGGGACCCAGTGGCACAGAGCGCGAGGGGACTGCCACAGGGGAGACTCGATCTGCAACATCATCTTCAAAGTCCTCCTCCAGTGGCCACTCCCTAGTGGTGGCAGACCCATCGGGGACCCCTCCAGTACCAACTCTGTCTGCCACCCCTGTTCTATCTCTGTACTCCTTGTAGCTCCCCAACGAGTTGGCTGTGCCTGCTCACCCAAGAGGGTTGGTGTCTCCTTTGCCTCAGGTACCACTGCCCCAATCCCTGTTAGCTCTACTGCCCTCAGTGAGGAAGCATCTCTGTTGGTCAATCCACCATTGTGAATTCCATCCACGGACTGGCAACCCAGGTCCAACAAAGCAATGCACTCCTGGAGGGCATTCACGGTGCATGGCCCAACCCTAACCAAGCGAAAGCACACAAACAGACTGGCATCCATCCACCTCAACAGACAAGGAAAGCACACACAAACATAAGCATACACACAATCAATATCCACCTGCAGACACAGCAAACGTCATGACTTGCCCTGACACCTCCGCCACCCCCAGCATCACAGATACTATACCTGGCACACCTACAGGCACCATACCAATGTGCACTGATCAAGCTCCGACAGACACAACCCCAGCAGACCCTCAGCCGTCCACCCCCAGTCACCACACCCGCGGATACCACAACTACTGACACCCCTACATGTAGCACATCCACTATACCTGCAACCACCACCCAAATACACAGCCTCCCTCAGCTAAGACACATATACGCCTTCACTCACCCACCCGTCAGACACCTTCCACACACAAACACACCTCCCACAAACAGGAACCTAAGACGTCCATACTTAAAAGTCAAACAACCACTCCTTCACCCTCCACACCCAAACCCCCTTCTGATGACCATCCCAGTGTGTCAAAAAAAGTAATCCTTTGTACTCTTGACCTTTTCCCTACTCGACCCCCCTGTGACATCAGCAAAAGTGCTGTTTCCCTCCACCTCAAAAGCCTCCCTAACCCCTCTGCCAGCACTCATGGCCTCTCCCACCAAGAAGTCCACTCCTCACAAGAAGGTTCCCCCCTGCCAAACCAAAAACAATACCAACCCCTCAAAGCCCAATCCCATACCCTCCCCAGCCACCCCCAATTATTACTGAGGTACCTGCCTGCCCTGTTGATGCCCAACCTGTGGAGGTTACATGGCAGTAAGGAGACAAGCTGGGGCACCATTTTGTGGCTTTGGTGCCAAAAAAGAATTTTCGACTGGTCTATGGCCTAGAATTTTTATATTTATTGCCGATTGATTTTACCTCATCAACGTCAGCCTGTTGTTGGTGTTTTCGTTACATCTTTGTCCTACATTTCTTTTCCTAGGTTTCTGTTATTTTTGGCTGACATTGGTTGTGTGTCAGTATTTGTGTGTATGCTGCTTTCTGCTTCATATTTTGTTTTAGCTGTATGTGATTTTGTGTGCAGCGCTGTTGTCCCCCAAGGGTGGGGAGTGTGTTGTATGATATGTATGTGCATGGAGCTGAAATGTCAGTGTCATGGTATGGTGTTGTGTTTATAGTGTTATATGTTTGTTGTAGTTATGTGCAAATTGGTCCTGTATGGTGTATGCCTTGTCCTCTGATGTGGCTATTGTATACATGTGGTGTGTGTTCTCGAGTTTTGTTTGTGGAGACATGGAGTGTGTTGAGGTGTGCAAGTTTGCTTTGCTTTTGTGTGCATGTGACTATTTAGATGCATGTCCCTCAGAGCTGCCACAGAATGACTGTGCATTACATTTGTTGTTGGTATTGCTTGTCCATGAGATCTAAATGGGGCCTGTTCATGTGGGAATGTTTTTGTGGGCCTTGTCTAACATAAGATGTGTCCAAAGTACAGCCTCCTTCCATGTATGGTTTCACTGCTCCCTTCGCTGCTGTGCTGGTGTTGCTTTGTGTATTTTGGCTATTTGTGTCTGTGTGTATTGTGCATGGCAGAATAGGTCTGATGTGCTGTGTGTGTGTCTGATGTGTGTGCTGATTGTAGGGTTGTTTGATGGTGGTGTTGTGTGTGCTCCATTACACATGGATGACAGGTGTGTTGTATGTGTGTCCAGTCCCTGGCCAGTGTTGAGTGTGAGTGCGTGAACTGTATCTGTATTTGTGCAGTTGTTCTATTGTTGTTACAAGTTTGTATGTTGTGTGGTGTTCTGTGACCCTGTGCTATGTTGCCGTATTTGTGTGGTATTGATGTGTGGTGTGTGTGGTGGCTGCATTGTGCGCAATGTGTATGTGTTGGTGCCCTTGATGCAGTATGTGAGTGTGTGCATGTCGCTATGCTGTTACCTGTAAGTGCGGCCCTACAGTAAGTTTTGTATTTGTACAAAGTAATACATTTTAACAAACTAAGTGTGTGTGTGTACTTACAGTTGTTATCGTTCTCATCGTTGAGGATTTTGAAGTCTTTTGGCAAGCAGGAGCAGCAAGATGATATCTAGTTGTGGTTCTATGGTGGCTCAGACATGTGTGGCTTCCTGGAGGTGAGTGTCTCCCCTTGTTGTGTTGATTTATGCCTCCCGGTACATGGCGTTTGGACCTCTGAAGTCACATTGGCGGTGTGCAACCATCTAATAGGTCCAACGGAAACATGGTCGCCACTACACTGTTTGTGCCTCCAGGTACCTGCTGCGGTGTGAGAAAACAGGGCTGATTGCAGAGGCCCCCTAACTTTTCCCCCCATTTTTCACTTTTTGCTGTTTTTTTCCTGACTCTGATGGTGCCGTGGGTACTGGTAACCAGACCTAGGGCCTGTGCTCTGTATAAATTAAGTATGCAAATTAGGCTAATTATAATTGGCTATGTCAACCTACCAATAAGTCCCTAGTATATGGTAGGGCATATAGGTTTAAGGACCCCAGCATAGGTAGTATACCCATAGATGCACTGCTGAGGTGTCCAGTGTCATTTTAAAGGCAGGCCTGCCTTGCTGGCTGCTTTTAAATTAAAGTTATATGCAAATTCGACTTTGGAATGAAAAATACTTCCAAAGTCTTAAATTACCTTATTTTTACATGTACATCACCCTTAAGGTGTGTCCCATGTGCCCCTAAGGTTGGGTGCCATATAACTATAAGCAGGGACCTTATCAAAATAGTTGTATAAGCCCCAGTGAGGTAAAACAGCCAAATTTGTTTTTCCCACATTGTAGTGAATGGCCTCCATAGGCTAGAATGGTGAGACTACATTTTAATTTTTGAAATCCCCTTAAGTGTCAGATACCTCAAGTTTGGTATCAAATTTATTGTTATAATAAATCCCAGAACTTACAATTGTTGAATTTAATATCCAGGAAAAGAGTTTTAAACTCTACCTAAAAAGTTGCCACCTTCAGCCCTGTCGTGCTCTGCTCTAATTGGCCAGCCTCTGGCAGCCTGGCCAGGCTGCCTTGATGAGGTGTGAAGTAGCCTGGGCTGAAAACAAAGGAATGTGCCTGGGGGAGAAGAACTTCCCTCTGCAGATGGTGAAGCAAGAAAGGAGGAGGGCTGCCAAACTGGTCTTCAAAGGCAGGGAAGGACATTTGGAGCAACCCAGCACCTCCCTCACATCCTGCAAATCCTAACCTAGATTAGGAGAGGACAGGAGAGGGTTGTGTTTAAGATTTTTAGTCACACGAGTGGGTGGGCTTATCTAGATCTAACCTCCAAAAATCTGTTTCAGCCATGATGAATTTTTGAGGAATGTTGCTCCCTGGGATTGATTTTTGCCATACTTCCCAGGAAGTGGTCATTACAGGGGGAAGGACCCTGCACCTGATTGGAGAACCAGGACCCCCCTCTTTTTCACACAGGAGCAAGGATAACACTGGCAGACCTGCACCCACACCTCAGTTCCCCACCAGATCCCTACCAGGAAGAACTACAGGAGAAGAAGGAATGCTCTGCTGGACCCCTGACCTGTACCTGGTCACTGCACTCTGGAGGACTGCACCAGTTGCACACTTGGGCTTCACCACAAGAAGGACTTTGCCTGGCTTCAACTGGTTCAAGGAGGGACTCCCTTTTTGCTACAGGTGAAAAATTATTAACCCCAATTTCTGAAGAAATTGACCAGCCGACCACTGTCCAGGGACCAGTTTGGAGTTTGTGCCAGGTGCATTCTGGGAGTTGTAACCTTGGGGTGAGCTGTGGACACCAAAAGAACCTTAAAAGAACATCTGGAGGAAGATCCAGAAGTTTGGAGAGCTTTTTGAAAAAAGCTTCATAAAGGGACTGTCCCGCCACGGCAACTCTAGGCTTGCCTCAACCGCGACCTGGCCTGACTTGCAGGTTCATGCCGATGAAGAAAATCTCTGAAAAAGTGACTACGTCCGAACGTAGAAAGTTGACCGGGACCACCCAGGCACTTGACTCCAAGGACGTCAGATCAAGATTCAGGTTTGCCCCGGTCAAAGGACTTTCATCTCGAAAAAGTTAGTAAGTCCGAACGTAGAAATCTTCACTGAGGGCTCCCGCAATGCATATCTGAGGAAGAGTTCCAGGACGTCGGATTGGACTGGCGACTTGGTCCCGCTGAAGAAAATCTTCAAGAAAATGACTAATTCCGAAGGTAAACTTTTGACAGAGGCCTCCCGCTTGCTGTAGCCGAGAAGGGCTCCATCACGGTCAGCCTTAAATTTTCACTTTGCCCCGATCGAGGTGCAACCAGATGACCAGATTGGCGCTTTTCATTTCTATGCTCTAGAAAACAATAATTCTTTAAAAATTCATGTCTCCGGTTCCCCATATCCGATTTTAATCGTTTTGGTGTCATTTTGAAGATAAAAGTATAATCTATTTTTATAAATTGGTGTTTGATTTTGATTGTGTTTTGTGTTTTAAACATTTACTAGTTGTGATTTTTAAATGCTTTATATACCTGTCTCCAAAGTTAAGCCTTGTCGCTCATTGCCAAGCTACCACGGGTTGAGTGGGGATTAATTTTTTTAGACCTGACTGGACCTAGTGGGGGTTAGTGGCATGTTGCTAAGTGTAGGTGCTTACCTGCCCTTACCAATAATCCACTTTTCAACACGCAGTCTGTGCTGGCTGGTGGTTCTGGCAGTCCGCTGGCTGTCTTCTGAGTGCACCACCACCAAACTCATAATTTGGTGGTCTGCTCTACCAGCCTGTTGGCTGTTGGAACACCAATGTGGTGGTTCTCAGACTACCAAACACCTAATCAGGCCCTAAGCCCGAATGTAAAACTATAACAGAGCCCTCCCGCTCACTGTAGGTGGGCGGGGTTACATCGCAGTCGGCCTCAAATTTTTACTTTGCCCCAGTCGAGTGCGACCAGATGTCCAGATTGGCACTTTTAGTTTCTATGCGCTAAAAAACATTTAGGCCCATGTTTGTACTTTTTTGCGCCTCATTTACATCCTTTTTTGATGCAAAAGTGGTGCAAACTACAAAATTCAATTATATTTTGTAAGTTTGTGCCACTTTTGAGTAAAAAAATGACGCAAATGTGGTGCTAAAAAAGAATAAATATGGGCGTTCATATTTAAAAACTCACATCTCCCATTCCCTCTATTGGATTTTGGTTGTTTTAGTGTCATTTTAAATGTAAAAATATCACCTATTTTTTTAAAATGGTGTTGCCTTTTTATTGTGTTTTGTGTTTTAATTATTTACTGTTTTGTGATTTTAAAATGCTTTACACACATGTCTCCTAAGTTAAGCCTAACTGCTCATTGCCAAGCTACCACGAGTTGAGCTGGGACTGGACTTAGTGGGGGTTTGTGGCCTATTGCTAACTTACCTGCCCTTCCAAGTATCCTGTGAGTGGCGCGTATGAACTTGAGTCATTTTGTTGGAGAATATATATACATATATATATATAGATAGATAGATAAATACATATATATATATATAGATATTGATATAGATATAGATAAATAGCTAGATATAGATATGTAGATATATATCTGCAGTTTTTTCACCAAAGTTGGTGCAGATAGTGTTGTTCATCTCTAGACACATGTGTTTCTGGATGTTTTACTTCATCAGTAGAGATCAAAAACAAATGTAATTAGGGGTTGCTGAGAATGCTGCCACAGTCCTCTCTGGTCTCAGTACTGTTCAATGGCACACAGGTGCACATCAAAAAGCACGTCAGCTTGCTGGCTCAAGGGAGAAAGGGGATGGAAGCACACTGCCTTACATCATAGCACCGTTTACCCCTTTGCATTGGGGTAAAAGCAGGGGTTGCAGTACTTTGCCTGGAAGGTGGTTGTTTACTGGGGCAAGGGGAGCTGCACACGGTCTCCCCAGTTATTTCTTCATAAAAATTGCCCTGGGGAGGTGGGGGTGCTTGGGGTGCAGGGGCGGGGCATGCAGTCTCTGCCTATTTTATAAACATAGCCCGAGGAGGTGGCAGTGTTCAGGACTCCTGAATGCCCATGAAGAGAACCACATTCACCACTCCTCCTTTTTTCTTCCTTCCCCCCGGACCTGTCCCAACCAGGGGCAACAAAACAGAGAAACTAGACCCTGAACAGCTGAAATTATTATTATTAATATTATTATTATTAGTACTAGTAGTATTAGTATTAGTATTAGTATTAGTATTAGTATTATTATATTATGTTAATATTATTATTATTTTCATTGTTTATAGTCTTATAAAACGCACAGCTACCCAAAAAGAGTTTCCAAGCTCTAAGCATGGCTAAAATAGCCATGTCTTCAAGCCTTTATGGAAAGCAAGCAGAGAGGCACAGTCCCTGAGAGACTTGAGGAGGGAATTCCACAGTTTCAGGCCCAACACTGCAAATGAACGTCCTCCCATTTGGGCTGGACCAAACCTAGGTACAGTGAAGAGAGCCAGGTTGGAGGAACTCAAGAAATGCAGCGGAGTGTAAAGTATCACAAAATATTGAATGTACCGAGGACCTATTTTGGCTCTGGCCTTATACCTATAACAAACAGCCTTAAATTGAATTTGTTTAAAGACGGGAGGCTAATGTAGCTCCAAGAGAAAGTGAGAAACTGAAGCATATTTAAAGAAACAGCAGTCTGGCTTCCGAATTCTGAGATACCAGATCTCTGGTAGAACCTTGATTTAGTCCCAAGTATAAGATGTTAGCACAGTATAGATGCAATAAAATTAGTACTTGAACTCAAATCCTCTGAGCAGATTGAGGGACTTTCCAGATCATCTTCCTCACCCATTTTAGCAAAGCAAAGCAGTTAGAGGTCACTTTAGACACCTGAGTCTTCATCAATAGTTTTTCGTCGAGAGCAACACTAGGTTTTTCACCTTGGAGGTCAAGAGGGGGAGAGGTCCCAAAGATTTTGGCCAGTGTTGAGGGCCCCAAAGCTCTGTAAACCTACCCAGGATCATGACCTCTGTTTATCACCATTAGGAATGAGGGAGTTAGCATTCATCCAAGTAGCCATTCCACTCAAGCTCAGGTCAGAAGGTCCATGATCCTCTGCAGATGACAAAGAAAAAATAATTTGAGTGTCATCTGCGTAAGAGTAGAGAGTCAAACAGCAACTCTCTACCATGTCCACCAAAGGGAGATTGTAAATGTTGAAAAGCAGAGGACTTAACACAGAGCCCTGAGGAACACCGGAGGTTAAGGCCCATGATTTAGACCTGGTGTTGCCAGAAGACTTGAAATGTATGGTCCTCAAGAAAGAATGTTAAGCAACCCAGGGCTTTACCCTCTAGACCCAGCGATGACAGACGTTCGAGCAAGATAGAATGGAACAGACAAAGGCTGCACTAAGATCTAATAAAATGAGTGCAGCGTACTACCCTCATCCAGGAGTCATCTAAGATGCTCAGTGACTCCAAGGAGGGCGACTTCCATGCTGTGTCTGGCCTTCAAGCCCAACTGGAAGGATGGAAAATCTCCTGGGCCTCAACATAGGATGTGAGTGAAATATTCATGGTACACAAGAATTTTGAAGAACACAGATAGCGAAGAAAAATTGACAACATTAACTGGTCTGTTAGGATTTTTTAGGAGAGGAAGCACAATAGAGTGCTTCCAACTCAAAGGAACACACCCTACCCGTGAAGAGGTATTCAATAAATTCAATACCACCAGTAGTAGTAGTATCAAATCCAGCAAGGGAAGCTTAGAAGGGGGTAAGGGGTCAAATGGGGAACCTGACTCGAAGTATTGTAAAATATTGGAAAAGGTGGACAAATCAAGAAGGGGCCGAGAGGATGTGGCAGACACAGATTCAGAGCTCCTCACTCTGTCAATAGGACCTTGTGATAAGGTGTGCAAGCAGTAAGTAACAACAGTAATGTCCCTCAATGAAGAAATGTCCACAACATCTTTAGAAAGATGAAGTTGGATGAATATGGATATCTGCTACCTTTTTAATTAAAAAAACTGACAAGCTCCTCACATTGAGACTTAGAAAGTGAAGGAGTAGGGCACAAGCTGTTTTACACAATGCATGATATTTTTTTCTGGCTAGTTTACAATTAAGGCTCCCAGTTTTTAGTTTTTACTGATCTTTACAGATAAATTCAAACAGAAAATAGAAAAATACAGAAGATTGTGATTCTTGTGAGTAATTCTTCATGCTGTCCTTCCTCAATTCAAGGCCAACAGATGAGCAGATACAAGCCTGAGACATTAAAAAAAAACAGGATTTTGGCATATATTTGTACATAATGCTATTATTTATCAGTGGGTGCTGTAATTTGTTATATTTGAGTGTTAAAACACAGTTAATGTTGTGGAAATAAAGCATTTTACGACACCACATATTCTCAAAACACAAATAAATATGGATGAATACAAAGAACATGGTCAAAAATAAATATAGACAAAAACAGACAGAAATGCCTAAATTAAGGTGCAGATTGATGAAAAATGGGGATGCACCTAGTGCAGTGCCACTTTTCCTGTGCCCCCTTAAATCTACCATGTGTGAGCCATGTTTAAAATACGGCGCACCATGGTGGGAGTCAGGGGTACTAGCATCGTAATGTTTTATGCCAGTCCAACACTTTTTTGTAGGATTAGCATAAGAAATGTTGATGCTGATCCTGCAAAGCACCCAGAGGTGCATTGAAAGCGATGGGAGCATCCCTTTAATGGCTGCTGTTAGCATGCTTTAAAAATGCCAGAAAATGATGCATAGATGCATAGATTTCTTTGGACCATTTTTTCAGCCCCCCCCTAGATACGGAACGCCCCCCTTCCATACATTAGGCCTGATACCGGCATAATGTGTCACAAGGGGTTACAAAGTGTTGCAATGCAAGCATTGTGCCACTTTAGTAAAGAAGGCACAGCATTTTTGGCCTTGCAATGCCACATTAGCATAAAAAAAATGACACTAATGTGGCGTTGGACTGGCGCAAGGCTCACTTAAATCTGGGCTTAAATACCATAAAACTGGGAACACTGTTTATAATTATTTTTAGGCTCCACTCTATAAGTCTGTCTCCAGAGTCTTTCAAGACTTTTACAGAGTGATTCATTGAACCAGGGAGCCGAGAGGAGAGATCTGCCTGAATGAAGCAGAGTACATAGCAGAAAAACATCCAAAGCTTTAGTAAATCAGCTATCAATCGGACCTTGAACCTGTTCCATATTCTTCATTAGAACAAGTTGAATGCGAAGAAGCTGCATGTTTAGTGCCCGGACATTCAACTTAGACCAGATCCCAGTTTTAATAACTGTTTTTTTGTTCTCTTAGAGAATTACCAGGGATTCCAGTAGTGAAAGGAAAAGCTAGATGACCTGACCATATCAGAGGTATAGGATGATCTAAGGTCAGATCATTCATATTAGAGAAAATTGAATCTAGAAGATGGCTTGCCTCATGAGTAGGCACCAAATTGCACAGAGTCAGCTTCAAAGTTTTAACGTCGTCAATAAAAATAGTATCAAAACTGCATGTATGACCTTCCACATTAATATTTAAGTCTTCCAACAGAGTGATATTAGCTGATTTCAAAATGTATAGAGTCAATAAGTCTGGGATGGTAGCACATCAATTTCCAGCATAGCTTGGAGGATGATAAGTCAAAGCTCCAGACACAGTGAATTTGGAAGTAAAAGTAAAAGAAAAAAGCAAAGCCTCACAAGATGGTAGAGAGTTCAATTATTTTCATTTATGTTTTTTTTAATTAAATAGCAAGACCACCCCCTGTCCCATCAGGCCTGTCTCTTCTGACAACGTAAATGGGAGAAAGGGCAGCAATCATGTCAGGAAGAGAACCATCCTGTGGCCATGTCTCCATTAGGAACAATGAGTCAGCTCTATAGTTACACAAAAAGGTGAACACATGTTGTTGATATTGGGAGAAGGAGCAGCAGTTTATATTAAAGAACTGAAATTATTTTCTGTGACTAGCATGATGGTGTATTGTTGTAGCATGATGATCATCATTAGAAATTGTTAGGTTGGCTGTTACCTCCCCCGCATGAATAGAGAACGTACAGCACTTATATATAGGCGGACCGATACTTATATTGAAAGACTGGCAGTTAGCTGAAAATTGGGGTCCAAGTGCCTAAGGTGATTAAAAGAATAGCAAACTACCTGAAAAAGTGCAGAACTTCTTGCCCCTGGCCCCAGTCTGGCACACACAGGCTTGACTTAGGCAAGCCTTTGATGCACCAGCGGAGTGCCCGCAGAGTGCATCCACTGCAAGTCTGCGCTGCTGGACCACTTTTACAGGGTCAGAGGTCTGACTGACTCTACCCCTAAACACATTATTGGCTTCCCCAAGCCAATGGAAAGGAGACTACCTCATTTCGAAAAAGACACCCAGTTGTAGTCAAGTTATCAAAAGAAGGCAGCTCAGCAGTAGTTAAAGTGCAAAAGTGAAGTGAAAGCGGGCTAAAAAAGGCAATAAGTACACACTAAAAACACTTAGATGAAGAAAGCGCATCCGTGCTCCATGCAATATTTATGGGGTTGGAGCTCTGACTGAATCCAACCACAAATACACTATTAACTCCCCGTAGCCAACCAAAAGGAGACTACCACATCTCGAACAGGCCACCCAGCTGTAGGCAGCTGAGCAGTAGTTAAAGTGCAAAAGTGAAGTGAAAGCAGGCTAAAAAAGGCAGTAAGTACACATTAAAAACACTTTGTCAAAGTAAGCACTTCTGCGAATGTGGGTGACATTTATGTGGTCAGAGCTCTGACTTTCTCCTCCCCTAAACATACTATTGGCTTCCCCCTAGCCAATCAAAAGGAGACCACTGCGTCTTCAACAGGCCACTCAGCTGTAGTCAAGTTATCAAAAGTAGGCAGCTAAGCAGTAGTTAAAGTGCAAAATCAAAGTGAAAGCTTGGCAGAAAGCTAGATATTGGTCCAGAAAGTGTGCTTTTTGTGATTTGGTGTAAATCCATTCAGTAGTTTTAGAGACATTAAAGGAAAAACAAAGTTGTATATTTAGAGAGGCTGTCCCTTTGCAAATCCAACAGAGATATGATTTACTGCAAACACTTCAACCAGAAAGTGTTGCCAGCCATTTTGGGACTCAGACTCAAATGAGTCCCCCCCAAACAATAAAAAATGAAGACAAGAGCCAGGATAGGAACACTCTTACCCCCTAGGGCTGGTGCTGGGGTCCCTCAGGAACCTCGTCACGGCCAAAAGCATTTAAAAAAAAAATTTCATAGCAAAAATGGCAGCGGATTCTCAAATTCATACAAAAATATTAAACAAAACAAGCACGTCTCCTGCTCTTGTTTGTATTTTAGCCACCCGGTGGGTCAGGTATATGTCTGTCTGATTGCGCTCTTTATACACCTGAGAGCCGGTGGGGTACAAGCATTGTGTGTGACTTCATTAATGAGCAGACTGGAAGGATGTTTGCATCCGCAAGCTCGGCACCAGAGTCACTCACGCTGGCTTCCCATGGTCTGTTCACAACACCCTGTGCACGGCCTGCTCCTACTCATTCCTCAACCAGATTTCTTCACCTGTGTTTGTTTCTTTTATGCATCAGCACACTTCTGCCAATCATATGTACGTCGCATGTGACATTGACCGAGCTGAACTGAACTGGGTGCTGGGACTTGAGCAGAGGAGCAGCTGCAGGCAAGCAGAGCCCTTAACCTCCACAGCCACTAGTGCTCCAGAAGTGAGGAAGCTGACTGTGGGGCTAGGGCAGCACTGACAGTTCAGTGAAGGTCAGCGATGGACTGCAGCCATGTTTGGGTTTGCAGAGCTGGGGGAAGTGTGCTGCTTCTTGGGACTGTGGGCATCAGCAGGCTGTCTGGTGTGGTCGCTGCGTCCTGTAAGTACACACAACATTCCTAAACGCTTAGGGGCACAAGAAAAGAAGGCACAGAGTTAATTATTCCATGTATGCTTATAGTGCGGACTCTGAAACCTGGTTCAAACTACGTTCAGAATAAAAATGTTCAGTTTGTTTTGCTAGACTTGGCTTTGTTCCTTTGCGCTGTGAGTGGAGTGGGTGTCAACTGTATGCTCTGCTGAACTCCAGTGCCCCTGTGAGTGCTCTGCAGCTTTACCTTTAGGAGGGCCTGTCTGGGTATTAATGACACCATTTACAGATAATGGGCCAGATTCAAGGAAAAGTGGCACAGTGTGGTACTGCGCAAAAATTGGCAGCACCGCGTCTCTTTAGAAATGCAGGGATGTGCCGTATTTAAGTGAATATGGTGCACCCTTGCGTTTCCCCCCTGCGCTGGTGTTAAATTTAGTTACCAGCGCCAACACAGGCATCCTTGCACCATTGTGCAAGGATGTCTGCTTTGAGGGGTGTTATTGTTTATGTGCAGGAAGGTGCCCCTTCCTGCACATAAACAATCACTAATGGCTATCTGGCACTTCTGTGTGTGCTGCACAATGCAGCACACACAGAAGTGCCAAACTGGCATTTTCAAATGATTGTTTATGTGCAGGAAGGGCACCTTCCAGCACATAAACAATCATTTCTGGCATTTTGCTCTTTCTATGTGTGCTACAGAAAGCAGCATGCATAGCAAAAGCAAAAAACGAGGAGAAAAAAAAGTATTCCTCCTTGTTGCGCGCTGCTACCACCACCCCTGGAGGTGGCATTAGATTTTGGCAGTGCCTCAGGTTTACGAAATTTTATAAATCTGAGGCATTGTCAAAGTGCAATGGGTGCTGCGGTGGCACGCCCACAGCAACACCCATTGCACACCCCTTCCACACACAGTGCTGCGTGGGAAGTGGCCATATTTACAGGGTGGCGTTAAGCCACAAAAAGTGCGCCACAGGAGCGTCACAAAAAGTGATGCTCCTGTGGCGTTAAGGGTCTATAAATACGGCCCTATGAGTTTGTCAGTGGGCAGACACTGGAGAGAGAAGGGCAATTTCACTTAATAGCAGACTGATGAGTTTAGCATTCTTGACCAGGCTTGGAACTAATGCAAGAAAGTGTTTTATTGATGTTGTTTATTGATTCAACAGGAGGGCCTTGTATACGGACTATGATGGCACGGTACAGGAATGTGGGTGTGCATTAGAGGGAAGCTAATTGTCAGTCACACAGTATTAGAGGATTTTTTTTTCACTTCTAAGTGCGCCATTTGTGCTTCTGTTCTTAAATGTTATGAGGCATAGTAAAGAGCCCCTAGTGCCACCTTAGCACCACCACAGAGTATTTTTTGGACGCTAAGGCAGCGCTAATGTGCCATATTCCCCACGCCATATTTACAAAGTGGTACAATGCATGCATTGCGCCACTGTAAAGTCTTGCACCACATTATGCTGCGTCAGGCATAATATATGCCAGGGTAGCATTCCCCCATTGGGGGGGGGGGGTGAAAAAAAGGTGCTAGGAAATCTACGAGATTTCCTTGCACCATTTTAATCTGCACTTTTAACGCCTGCTCAAAGCAGGCGTTAAAAAGGGGCATACCATGATTTATAATTGGCCCCTATGTGCTCTGCAGGAGTAGCACCAACATTTTTTCACTACTCCTTCAGAGTGCATCAATAGCATAAATGAAAATTACGCTATTGCCCCTACCCTGCACCATGGTGTTTAAATATGGTGCACACTTGGTGACAGTAGGGGGATGATATGGGGCGCAATGAAAGTGGATCTGCACTTGGTGCAGCACCACTTTCCTTTGATCAGTCCCTATATGTTTAGTTAGTTTAGGTTGTGTTTTTTGTATCAAGACAACAGCTCTGTATAGTCAGTTGTACTTCCTCACAAGCAGCAGTTAAGCATTAAGTTATATGCTATGACATTGCCAATCTGTTCTATTGTAATTGATCAACTGGGATGATCATCAGAAAATGTGATTAGTTATGTTTTATAACTGCATACAAATAGTTTGTCTGTGTTTGATACGTGGTCGTTGTTAGTATGCCATATATTAGTGACATGCCAATAGCATTGCAAACAGTCGCAAGATGCAGAGCATGGCTTGTAATAAGGGAATAGGTGGACATACAACATATACCTACTATCATTGTCTCAAATATCTCTTGGTTAATATTTTCTTAATAAACCTGCTCTCATCTGATTTTTTTATATATTTTTTACTAATGGAAAATGCTTGTGCTAGCAGCTCTGCACAACTGGGATCATAATACGCAGTTGCGGCTCGTGAGGGTAAAAAAGGACGGGGAGGTGTAGTGTGTGGCGGGGTACGCCCCCCAAAAAAAATATGATTTTTTAAAAAACTTACCTTCTTCCACTTGACTGGACTCGCCACACCAAGCCTCTCCGTGGTCCTCACTGTAGACACAGGCTCCAAGCCTGCCCTGCAGCCAATCCTAATGATGCTTTCATGCTGCTGGCAGCATGAAAGCAGCATTAGGACTGGACGGAGTACCCAGCCAGGGCGTTCTGAGGCAGAGTGGGAGCTTTTGCCTGATGTCTCCAATCCAGCAACACAATCCCGGGATGAAGAGAGCACAGTGCGCATGTGTGTTTGGCCGGCCCGAGACTGCCAGACAAACATATATGCACACTCAGGAGAGTGCTGTGCACTTCCCCTCCATCGCTGTCATCGCCCAGGGCCCCACCCTTTTTACAATAAAACCATAATAAACACAGTTTATAATGGTTTTATTGTAAATGTTTTGCAGCTACTGCTGCTGATGGGGCGACACTCCTTCCCATAGCAGAGGAGCCACCGCTGGTAATACCGTGGACGGGATTATCTGTTACGTTTGTGACTGAGTATTCCCTCCACCCAGAGCTAAATCAGGTCTTTAATCATTATCACATTTCAACCCTTCAGTACTAACTTGCATGTGGAAGTTGCATGAAGAAATAGAACTATACAAACTATAAATCTGTGCATGTTATAGATAAGCGATAAGCACTGTCAGAAAGGTTATTTATGGTATCAAAAATGTATACATTTAAATAATTGTCAAATGTTTCTTAATGCGATTCTTTAGTTTGTGAAGGAACAACTATTCACATGCATTCATAAACCACTGAGAGGAGAGGAAACATCATCCTATTTTTTATGTTAGAGTAGTGTAGAAGAGAAGGAAAGATAAACTTGAATTGCAAGGGGGGGCAAACAATTTACAAGGTATGCATCAAACATAGGCCCATATATATACTTTTTTAGCGCTGCATTTGCGTACTTTTTTTACACAAAAGTGTCGCAAGCCTACAAAATACAATTATGGCCCATAGGTATGCTTTTTTGCGTTGCACTTGCGTAATTTTTCTGATGCAAAAGCGGTGCTAACTTACAAAATATGATTTTATTTTGTAAGTTTGCACTGATTTTGCATCAAAAAGTTACACAAATGAGGCACAAAAAATGTATAAATATGGGCATATATTTTGTATGTTTATGCCGCTTTTGCATTAAAAAATGACGCAAATTCGGCGCTATAAAAGTATAAATATGGGCCACAATTTCTCAAAGCTACCAACACTCATTGCTCCGGAGCATTGGTAGCAATTAAATTCATTTCTCTGAGAAGCAATAATCTTCCACTTCATCTTTCACATTGTTTGTAACTCATGTGTTGGTTCATATTAAACGGATACTTGTGACACAAGAGCTATACAGAGCACCTATGCTCGTTTATTTTCTTTATGGATGGGAAACTAAAAAGTCACTTTCTGTTATTACGTTAAATTATGGAACAGCATCATCTGCTGGCGTATTGAGCTCATAGCATTTGATAACGTTAGGCAGGGTATGTGCTTTTCTGCAGATTGGAGGAATATTCTAAAAGCTTGACCCAGGAAGAGCAAAATTGAAGGTTTTTTTCAGCCTATCACTTCATATGTTGCTGCACTTTTGCATATCAAATGCTGCAGGTAATGCTTTAAAAAGAGTGTTTGCATTAAATGCAATGAAAGAATACAAATGAAAACATAAACCAGCTATTTTGCAGGCACTGTAAGTGAAGAATTGCAACTCCTACACTGTTTGGATCATTGCCCAGTTCTCTTTATTACGCCATCATTTCAAAGTTTTATGGAATATAACTATGGCTAAAATAAAAATAAAAATGAAATGCACTTATTTTTACTTTTTCACTGATTGACAAAATGCAAATAACTTTGCACAACACAAAAAATTATTTACGTTTGCTCTAAAACCAGAGCGTCAGATTATGATTGTGGATAGAAACATGCGTCTAGAGAAGGGCAAGAGGATTTGAAAATATCCAAATAGTAGTTACTTTGTGGGCATTCAATCATATTTCAAATTGATTTCTCACCCCATTGAAAGACTAAAATTACTCAGATTTTTTTTTAATAATCGGTAAATGAAATTTAAAAATCCCAACATACAACAATATTCTTATCTTGAACATAACGCAGAGAAAAAATCCCGTGAAGAAAAAATGTGACATTGATAACTGTAATTAGACAAACCTTGAAGCAAGGCATAAAAGGACAAGAATATCCATATCCCTTTTCTTGTTGAATTCTCGGAAACAGTAATGACAACCTAATGTAAGTCCACAACTCTAGCACATCATATATTTTTTTACTATTTCTTGGTCCTTGTATTATATCAATTTTTCCTTTTTACGCTTTAACAATTCTTTATCGTCTCTTTACCCAAAATTGAATGAGACCTCCTGTTGATCCTGGGTCACCACAAAACCTTTTGCCTACACCCCTTTTGTTTTACTGAATTTGATTTTGCTGGCTTTAGACCTCTGTGCAGTTTACCACTGCTTAGAATTAATAAAGTAATTCTGCTATCTCTCTCTACAACATGGAACAATTGGCTTACACCTGATTGACATGATTTACTGGTAAGTCCTTAATAAAGTGATCCTACATGTGCCCAGGGCCTGACAATTGCAGGTGACTACTGGGTCTGTAACAATCCAGGTGCTAGCCACTTAAGTAGCATTTTTAAACCAGTTGCCAGTCTGCCATTGGAGCCTGTGTGTAGTTTTAAATTTACATTTTAATCCTGGCAATATGACCCTTTCTTTTTAATGCATAAAAGTCACTCTGTAGGTGTACCTAAGAACTAAACAGCCCTTAGGGCAGGGTGCAATGTATTTAAAAAGGTATGCATGTACATTTAGGTTTTAAAAGCCCTGGTAGTAAAAAACTCCTAAAGTTATGTTTCCACTAATCTAAGGCCCTTAGGATAACATTGGGTTATCGTATTATAATGACAAATTGTTAACATTTGCTTGGGTAGAACTGTTCCCTTTGGTCTCTAAAGAACCCTAGTTTGCAATCCTTTTCAATGGCAAAAGCTAATTGAATCCATTAACTGCTGGACCTTTGCTCCCTCAGCCCTGATCACTTTTTCTGGCTATTTGGAGTAGTTTGTGCATGGGCTCCATAAATCGTTTTAGCAGATAAGTTATGGGAAAGTCATCCTTTTTTGCCTGATCACTTCCCAAACCTTTGGACTGATACTGGTGGTTACTGACTGTGCTGTCACTCTGACTGTACCCTGGGCACTTCTAAACTGTCCCAGGGCCAGTGCTCTGTGTAAAATGGTATATGCAAATTAGGCATAATTATAATTGGCTCTGACAACCTGCCTATACCTCCCTAGTATATGGTAGGGCATGTAGGTTTAGGGACTCCAGGATAGACAGGGCACCCGTGGGTGCACTGCTGTGGTCCTTGGGTCATTTTAAAGGCAGACCTGCATTGCAGGCTGTTTTCAGTTAAAGTTAATCCCAAATTCGACTTTGGAATTAAAACGACTTCTGAAGTCCTAAACTACCTTATTTGTACAAATGCGTCACTCCTATGGTCTGCCCTAAGTGGTCCCAGGGTTGGGTGCAGTGTAAATATAAGCAGGGACTTTATAAAATATGTTTTATAAGACCTGGTGAGGGAAAAACGGTCACATTTATTTTTCCCCATTGTAGTCAATGGGCCCCCTAGGCTAACATGGAAAGACTTTGGCCCATATTTATACTTTTTTAGCACCGCATTTGCGTCATTGTTTGATGCAAAAGCGGTGCAAACTTACAAAATACAATTATATTTTGTAAGTTTGCACTGCTTTTTGCGTAACAAAATGAAGCAAATGCGGCGCTAAAACAGTATAAATACGGGCCTTTATTTTAAAATAATTAAGGCCCTCATTACAACCCCGGCGGTCGGTGTTAAAGCAGTGGTAATACCGCCAACAGGCCGGCGGAAAAAATGGGATTACGACCGTGGCGGAAACTGCCAACATAGACAGCCACTTTAACACTCCGACCGCCACGGCGGTAGAAACAAACAGCATGGTGGACACCGCCAACAGACAGGCGGGAGACAATATGCCGCCCACCCTATCACAACAGGCCTATCCGCCACATTTTCCAGGGCGGAACCAATGCAAATAAAAACACGGCAGAAACAGTACACAGAAGGGAAAACACTTACCTCTCCACACCCAACGAGGAACCAGGACGACATAGAGCCCGAATTTCAGATACTGCAGGTGATGGTCTTCCTGCTCCTCTATCAGGAGCTCCAATGACGGCGGCGACGACCACGGTGAGTACTGCACCTACAACACAGGGAAGGGGGAGGCAAAAGAGAGTGTCACACACATGCAACACCCCACCCTCACTCACAACACCATACACACGAATACATGCTGCAACATTACATATACACCCCCCTGGAATAACCCAAGGACAAAAGGAAATAATTTGAATGAATGTAATCATGTGAAATATCATTATCAAAATTCAAAATCCAGTATATACAATTATGTACACCAACTACACAAGTCCGGATAGTGTACCAATCGTTGTCCGTGGACCACTGGGCCCAAAATGCATGGGCGAGGCCCACACATGATACCTGACTCCAAACGGAGAGAACACTGGAGGGGCATCAGATAGAAACTATACAGGCACCTCAGGGGGAGGTGGAGGGGGCACCTCAGCCTGATGAACGCCGGCACCATGCCCATTGCTGTATCCTGGGGAGTGCAAAGCCACAGTCTCTCAAGTCTCTAAAGTGGGTGGTTTGCCCACTGCTTTATCCTGGGGAGTGCAAAGCCACATTCTCTCAAGTCTTTCCAGTGGGTGGTTTGCCCACTGCTTTATCCGAGGGAGTGCAAAGCCACAGTCTCTCAAGTCTCTCAAGTGGGTGGTTTGCCCACTGCTTTATCCTGGGGAGTGCAAAGCCACAGTCTCTCAAGTCTTTCCAGTGAGTGGTTTGCCCACTGCTTTATCCTGGGGAGTGCAAACCACAGTCTCTCAAGTCTTTCCAGTGGGTGGTTTGCCCACTGCTTTATCCTGGGGGGTGCAAAGCCACAGTCTCTCAAGTGGATAACAGTCTCCACTGGTTCTGGAGGGGGCTTTGTGCCCAGAGTGCTTCATCCTGCCAAGGACTGAGGTAGTGGATGTGATAATCCACTGGTTCTGGAGGGGGCATGGTGCCCAGAGTGCTTCATCCTGACAAGGACTGAGGTAGTGGATGTGATACTCCACTGGTTCTGGAGGGGGCATGGTGCCCAGAGTGCTCCACATGCATTGTGGCTGGAACAATACACTTGCCTGGGTGTGTGTGCCACGAGATTGCCGAGGTACAGGTAGCATGATACGCCATGGAGGCAGAGCCATACCCCACACTGCTGCGGCTTCGCATTTCATATGCAGGTGACAACTGTGATGACAGTGATGGTTCATGGAAGTTGCCCAGGGTCCTGGAACTCACCACCAGCCTTGGACGACTGACCACTGGGGATGGTAGCCATGTCTGCAGTGGTGCCACTGTCTGAGGACGCTGTGGGGCAGCTTGCGGCGGTGTCAGTCGTGGCGGTGCTTGCGGCGGTGTCAGTCACGGTGGTGCTTGCGGTGGGGTCTGTGGCAGCGATGCTGGCTGCAGGGTCTGAGGTGGCGGTGCAGGCTGCGGGGTCTGTGGCAGTGGTGCTGGCTGTGGGGTCTGTGGGGTGGGGTCTGCTGCGGCAGTGCTGGCAGTGGTGTCTGTGGTGGTGCAGGTGGCGGTGCCGGTGTTCGCCGTACAGGTTGGCGTGGACGTGGAAAGAAGGTGTGACACTGGTCCCACAGTCGGTGCCACCATGCCCTCTCCTGACCTGCCCATCAGTTTTTGGCCCTTCCCCAGTTTTGATGGTGGCCCAGCTGTCTTGCCACTATCCCCTTTCATTTTCCCTGACCCCTTGGTGGCAGGTGTTTCCGGCTTCTCCTTCCGCAATGTGGGCACCTTTTTCACCTTGGCAGGTGGTGGAATGCCCTTGCCCTCGCTCCGTGGCACATTGGCAGCCCTGATGGTTGGCCCTGACCCTGCAGTTGCTGGCACCACTGTGCCTGGGGATGTGGAGGCTGAGGTACTGGGCTGGGACCTGGAAAGCCTGGCACTAGGGGAAGGACGGAGTGTGGTGTAGGGAAGAGGTCAATGTTAGCCAGGAAAAGTTTTTTAGACACACTGGGACGGGTAGATGGACGGGGTTTGGGAATGGAGGAAGAGGTAGTGGTTGTAGGAGGTGTACTTTTGCTTAATTTGGGTGAAAGTGCATGGGCTGGAGGCTGTTGTGAGGTGGATGGCTGTTGGGTGGGTGTGTGCCTGCATTTGTGTACTTTGGGAGGAGGGCTCACTGACACACTGGGAGAGGAAACTGGGGATGTGTGATTGTTAGTGGGGGTGGTGAGTGCACGTGAGCGGTGTGTGGTGATGGGTGTGCTGGTGATGGAGGTGGTGGCTAAGGATTTAGTGCATGCAGGTGTGAGTGGAGACGAGACTGGGAGGGAGGAGGGAGACATTGAGGAGGGGACACAGTGGGGGAAGTGGATGTTGGTATGTGTGCATGGGTATGTTGCTTGTGTGAGTGCCTTTGGGATGTGTGGTGCTTATGTTTTCCTGAGCCACTGGTCTGATGGTGTGCTTGGGATAGGCTGAGGTACAGGGGATTGGGTCTGGGTGGAGGAGGTTGGAGGAGGGAGGCTGGACACAGGGACAATGGCTGCCATCAGTGCTGAGGCCAGAGCATGGCTGACTGGGGCAGAGCCTGAGGTGCCTGGGGCGAAGGAGATGCCCACCCTCCTGGGCGGCCACGGGACACACACTGAGGGGCTGCTGGGAGGGCAGTGCTGGTAGGGGGTTGGCAGCTGTACCTGTTGATGCGGGGGGCACAGAGGGGCCCGCCAACGCAAGGGAGCTCCCATCAGAGGAGGAGTCGCTGTCGCTGGTCTCTGCTCCTGTCTCTGCCGTGGAGCTCCCCTCAGCCTCCGTCTCACTGGTGGCTTCAGACTCCGTTGTTTCGCCCTCCAGGGCCAAGTGGGATGCAGCTCCCTCCTGCTCCAGTGCCAATGCTCCTCTGCCTGATGATGCTATTGAACACAAGAACAGGGAGACCACAAAAAGGGGTGGGGGGAAGACAGGAGAAAGACATGTTCAGTGCATGCAACACCACTACCGTTGGCAGACACAACAGACACAGCAGCCCTCTGCACTACGCCATGCACTTATTGTTCCTAGATTAATCACATACCCATGGGGTACAAGACCTAAGCCTGATTGCTGTACACTTGGAAGTCACAGGAGCCAGACTAGGTGTAGATGGCACTAACCACTAGTGGGGTTGGGGAGCCACAGAGCCTGCCTCACAAAGGACCTTGCCTATCAAGATCGCCCTTGCCTAGGGGAACCCACTGCCCACCAACCCCACCCAGACACCTCGTAATGCACACAGAGTCAGCTGAATGAGAGTGTACTCACCCCCTTGTGACTGCTGTGATGCCCTCAAACGCCCATCCAGCACCAGATACGCCACCGCCAGGATCCGGAACATCAGGGGGGTCATGGTGCGACAGGCACCCCTCCCACGTTGGGAGGCCATCCCCAGCTGGGCCTCTGCCGTCTTCTTGCTCCAGCAGCGCAGGTCCTCCCATCTTTTACGACAGTGGGTGCTCCGTCTGTGGTGGAACCCCAGGGTCCGAACGTCCTTGACGGTGGCACGCCAAATAGGCTTCTTCTGGTGGGCGCTGACCTAGAGGAATAGTACAGGGGGAAAGGAAATTCTTTACCCGTCCGGACCGTCATACTCATTGGCCCACGTTCCCACCCTTGCCCTGACGCACATACACTCACCATCCGCAGATGCAGGCCTCACCCCCCATGTATCTTCCATCCACACCTCTCCAAACAGGCATTGCCCATACAGCATGCTCACAGTGTACTCACCTGTTTGTCTGGAGGACCGTACAGTTGTGTGTACTGGGGGAGGACCCCATCCTCCAGTTTCTCCAGCTCCTCCAAAGTGAAGGCAGGGGCCCTTTCCCCAGACACTGTAGCCATTGTCGCTTCCAGACACAGGTCACAGCAGCACTTGCAGTGTAGGTCCCCTCCTGTTGAAGGTCAGGTATCAAGTGAGTGAACAGACAGAAAATGCCGGTCACATCCGCGGTGGTGCGTACCGTCACCGCCGGCGTACATCGTCATTGGCTCCTCAGACCCATAGGGTCCAATGATAACCAATGCTGGATTGCACCGCAGTCTTCGACCGCTCACCACAACGGTGTACAACACCAGTACAGTTACCTCATATCCCCTTGTCCAACCTTACAGGTCAGGCAGCCGCCATTTCAGGGGGCCACATGGCATTAATATTAAGTGCGTCACACCAATGTAGGCCTTGAATACACACAGTTACAGGCACATTGCGGATTAATAAATGTGTGCATATGACATTTTGTGATACTTCAGTGTTGGCTGACTCTCTGCTCGCTGTTCTCCTCCACAGGGCACGTCTGCTGGGGCAGGTGATAAGATGGGGGCATCCTCCGGTGTACAGACCTCTGGTGGACCTTCGGCAAAGGAAGAGAGACACATAATAGTCACCTACAGACTTGATCGTGCAACAACCATGAACTGTGTGCCCAGTTGGAGCCAGACCTGATGTCAGCTATCTGCCATCCCACAGGGATACCCCCTCTAGTGCAGGTCCTGTCAGTACGTTTCCTGGCAAGTGGTTCCTTTCAAACAACAGTGGCCATTGCATCAGGGATGTCCCAGCCAATGTTCTCTAACGTGTTGTCCAGAGTGTTGTCTGCACTGCTGAAACACATGCGCAGCTACATCGTGTTCCCTCAGGTGGAGGGTTTGCCCACAGTGAAAGGTGACTCCTAAGGCCTGGGACATATCCCCAACATCATTGGTGCCATTGATGGGACACATGTGGCATTGGTACCCCCCCCCCCCCACGAGTGAACAGGTGTACAGAAACCGGAAGAGCTACCATTCTATGAATGTGCAGATGGTGTGTTTGGCAGACCAGTACATCTCCCACGTGAATGCCAAATTTCCTGCCTCAGTGCATAACGCTTACATTTTGAGGAATAGCAGCACCCTTATGTGATGGGGCAACTCCAGAGGCACCGTGTGTGGTTAATAGGTGAGGACAAGGACCCTATACAGTGTGAATAGGTGTCTGGGTATGGGGTTGTCCCTACAGGTTAGTGTGTGTCTAACAGTTGGCCCTCCATATTTGCAGGTGACTCTGGTTACGCCAGCCTGTCATGACTACTGACCCCAGTGAGAAATCCCAGGACAAGGGCAGAGGAACACTACAATGAGGCATATGGGTGAACTAGGAGGGTGATTGAATGAACCTTCGGCCTCCTGAAGGCCAGATTCCGGTGCCTCCATATGAGAGGTGGTTCTCTATGCTACTCACCAAAGAAGGTGTGCCAGATCATCGTGGCTTGCTGTATGCTGCACAACCTGGCTTTGCAACGCCAGGTGCCTTTTCTGCAGGAGGATGGGCCAGATGGTGGTCTTGTGGCAGCTGTGGAGCCTGTGGACAGTGAAGAAGAGGAGGCAGAAGAGGATATCAACAAAAGAAACAACATAATCATGCAATACTTCCAGTGAGACACATGTAAGAAGACGTCACTGCCTGCCATATCTCATACTGTTATTGGAGCTAGCATGAGTCTGTCATTTTCACTCAGTGCATGGACCCTGACTTGTCACTTTGCCTTTCCATTTCACAGATGTGGGTCCCACTTTGTGCCCTCTGCTATCTATATTTTCTCCAGGCCTACAGCTGTGTTACATCAGTATGTGCACAAGTAAATTGACATTGCTATATTCCATGGTTATTGCAATTACACATTTGTGAAAGCACAGACTGAGTCCAGATTGTTTTGTGATTGAAGTGTGTTTATTTCTGTGCAAATAAGTGGAGGGGGTTGTAAAATGGGTGGGGGAGATGGTGGAGGAATGTCCATGTTAGAGCCCAGTCTATTTGTTTCACAGGTGCATTGTCCAAAGGGGCATAGGAAGTGGAGCAATGGCAGTTGAATGATGGACAGGGTGACAAAGTGGGACAGAAGGGTGACATTCAGGGGGGGTCTAATTTCCTGGCGGGGGTCTTGGCAATGTTCTCTGTCTTGTTCCTAAATTTCAGGGACCGTTTGCGGGGTGGTTCTCCATCTGCAGAGGGTGGGGTTCTGGCGTCGTGTTCCTGTGGTGGTGCCTCCTGTCCACTAGCGCTGGTGGAGGTGGAGGCTGTTCATCGTCCAGGCTAGTGTCAGGGGCCCGTTGTTGTGCCACAGTGTCCCTTCTGGTGTTGACAAGGTCTTGCAGCACCACTGCAATGGTGACCAGGGTGTTGTTAATGGACTTCAGGTCCTCCCTGATCCCCAGATAGTGTTCTTCCTGCAGCCGCTGGGTCTCCTGAAACTTGGCCAGTACCGTTGCCATTGTCTCCTGGGAATGATGGTAAGCTCCCATGATGTTGCAGAGTGCCTCGTGGAGAGTGGGTTCCCTGGGCCTGTCATCCCCCTGTCGCACAGGAGTCCTCCCAGTTTCTCTGTTTTCCTGAACCTCTGTCCCCTGAACCGTGTGCCCACTGCCACTTCCCCCAGGTCCCTGATTTTCTTGGGTTAGTGGGTTTGCCTGGGTTCCCTGTAGTGGTGGACACACTGCTGATTGACGTGTCCTAGGGACAGAGGGATGGGGCCACTGGGTGGGTGCTGTGCTGGTGTTTCCTGAGGGGGGAGGCTCTGTTGTGGCTTGTGCCAGTGTCAGGGGAACCGACTGTCCCGAGGTCCCTGATGGGCCGGGCTGGTCATCTTGATCCAGTTGTGCAGAGCTGCTGTCATCACTGTTGGTCTCTTCTGTGGGGGGACTGGGTATGTCTGGCACCTCCTATCCGGTGACGTTGGGTAGGGGTCCTGCTGGGGTGTAAAGGCATGATTATTGCATCTGTGTATGCCATTGTGTGCAATGGGTGAGTGACCCTGTACTCCAGTGCTTGCATTCTTGTCTTGGTCCTTGTGTGATATTTGGTTTGGGGTCTGTGTGGGTATCGGTAGTGGACATGCTTTGGTGATGGGTGTCCATGCTTTGGTGTTGCATGCAGGGCTTGGTATTGGGATGGGTGGGTTGTGATAGTGGGGCATATGTGAGGTGTTGGAGGGATGGGGTGAGGGTGAGGGTGGGAATATGTGATGGCATGCAGGTAGGGTGGGGGTGATGAGGTAGTAATGAATTGACTTACCGAGGTCCTCAGGATGGAGTATTGCCAAGACCTGCTCCTCCCATGTTGTTAGTTGTGGGGGAGGAGGTGGGGGTCCACCGCCAGTCCTCTGTACAGCAATCTGGTGTCTGGAGACCACGGAACGCACCTTCCCCTGTAGGTCGTTCCACCTCTTCCTGATGTCATCCCTAGTTCTTGGATGCTGTCCCACTGCGTTGACCCTGTCGACAATTCTCCGCCATAGCTCCATCTTCCTTACAATGGAGGTGTGCTGCACCTGTGATCCAAATAGCTGTGGTTCTACCCGGACGATTTCCTCCACCATGACCCTGAGCTCCTCCTCAGAGAACCTGGGGTGTCATTGAGGTGCCATGATGTGGTGTGGGTGATGTGTAAGGTGGTGTGTGTTGTGATGTGTGAGGGGATGTGTGGTTGTGTGTTGTTTGAGGTGCGTGGATGTTGTGTAAGTGATGGTGTTGTGTGTCTGTCGATGCTGGTGTTGTTTATGGTGGTGTCTCTCTCTGCCGTGGTTTAAGAATTCTGGTAGTAAGGGCTTGTGGGTGATGTGGGTGTATGCTTTATATTGGATTGGGTGTGTGGGTGTGGTGTGTGTATGTGTATCAGGTGTGTGTATTTTGAATTGTCCAATGTGGTTGTGTTTTGTATATGTGTGTGTATTTTTAGCGCAGTGGATTACCGCGATTGAAAGACCGCTGTGTTGATTCATGGGTTGTGATAGTGTGGGCGTATTCCTGTTGGCGTGACGGTGTCAGTTTTGTTATCACTAGTTTATCACTGACCTTTGGTGTGGCGGACTTGTGTGGGTGTCTGTATTATGGTGGATTCCGCGCTGTGGGTTGTAATAGCTGTAGCGGAATTTCGCGGCCGCAGCGGTATGTTGGTGGTCTTCTGCATGGCCGTAAGCGGCATTTACCACCAGGGTTGTAATGAGGGCCAAAGTCTTATTATTAACAAAGATGAGGTAAATGTAGCAATTCTGGTACCAAGTTAAATGTTATAATAAATCCAACAACTTGTCAGGGTTGAAGTTAATATAACTTGCACAGGGAAAGAGTTTTAAAACTCTTTCTGAAAGTTACCAAATTCAGCCCTGTAGTGCCCTTTCCTGTTTGGTCAGACTCTGGCAGCCTGAGCCAGGCTTCCTTTATGAGGTGTGAAGTGACCTGGGCTGAAACAAAGGAAGTATCTGGTGAGTGGGAAACTGGTACAGCAGATGGCAGAACAGGAAGACAGAAGAGTAGTCAAACTGGTCTTCAAAGGAGGGAAAGCCTCTTGGTACAGAAACTGGACCCCTTCCATTTCCTGCAGCCCATGACAGATAGAAGCCCCCTGATTAGAGAGGGGCTATAAAGGTGTGTGTTAAGGGAAACTTAGCAACACCAGTGGGTGGACTCAGGCAGATTTAAACTCTAAGACTGAATTTTTGCCATCTTGGATTTTTTTAAAATGTTGCTAGCTGGGATTGATTTTTGCCACATTTTTGAGGAAGTGGTCACTCAAGAGGGTGGTGCCTGCACTCTATTAAACAGGAGTGCCCCCCTGCTTCCCACCTCCAGGAGCAAGAATACATATGGCAGAGCTGCCCCACAATTCAGATCCCTGCTGGAAGAAGATACTGAAAGAAGGACTACCCTGCTGGACCCCTGGCCTGCACCTGGATCCTGTACTCAGAAGGCCCGCAGCAGCTGCATATTTTGGGCTTCATCAAAAAAAGGACTTTGCCTTGCTTCTGCAACTCCAGGAGTGGACTCCCTGTAAGCTACAGGCACAAAGGTGCTAAGCAGAGTCCCCTGCATCACATCTTGAGAAAATAGCCCAGCTGACCAGTGGCCAGTAGCCATTTAAGGATTCTGACCATGTAAATTCTGGGAACTCAACTTCCAAAGAGTAGCTTAGAGCTTCTGGAACCTTTGAACAGGTTGTGGACACTTTGAGGATCTAAAAAGTATGTCTGGAAGAAGATCCAGAAGTTGGAGAAGTTTGGAGTAACTTTGGAAAAAAGTTCCATAAGTGGACCGACCAGACATCGAGAGTCAAGCCGGCCACCGTCAACTGTGACTCAGCCCAAATTTCAGGTTTGTCCTGCTGAAAAGCTACAGAGTCCCACATTGCCAGGATTTCACCAGAGGCTTGTGGAAAGACAATCCAACAATGTTGCATCAAAATCAGCTTGCTGAGGAGGACCGCCTGACGTCAGGGAAGAAAAGCTACAGAAAAGATTGACCAAGGCCTCCCATGCAGTGCATCTGAGAAGGGCTCCATCACGGTCGGCCTCAACCTATGACTTTGCCCAGTAGAAAAAAATTCTAAGAAATTTTCAAGTGTGAAGGTAAAACTTTAACTGAGGCCTCCTGCTTAGTGTATCCGAGCAGGGCTGAATCGCGGTCAGCCTCAAATTTTGACCTTGCCCTAGTCAGGGGCCACCATATGTCCCCGGTTGTCACTTTTGCTTTTTAGGTGCTAGAAAGCATATTTTTATATATAACCTTTAAACATTCATATCATATAAATTGGTGTTGGATTTTTATTATGTGTTTTACTTATTTACTGTTTTGTTAATATTAAGGCCCATATTTATACTCTGTTTGCTCCAGATTTGCATCAATTTTATTGACGCAAATCCGGCCAAACTTAACTCCATATTTCTATTTTGGTGCTAGACCTGTCTAGCGACAAAATATTGGAGTTAACAACATTGTTTGCCTGCGGGAACCTACCTTGCGTCAATGAGATGCAAGGTAGGTGTCCCTGGGAAAACAAAATGCCTCTAAGGCCCTAACTCCTTATTTATCCTCCAGTGCAAAAATCACGCACGGAGGAGGAGGGCCTTAAATAATGGTGCTAAGCCTGCTTGTCACCATTATGTAACGTCTGGGTCTGGGCAGGCGTCAGGGGACCTGTAGGCAGATTTCCATGGTCAGAGACCATGGAAATTGCCCCCAGGTGCCCTTCCCTGTCCCCAGTGACTTCCCCACCCACCCCTACCCACACCAGGATTTGAATAATAATTTATTGTACAGATAATAAAATCCAATAAAAAAAAAGAAACAAAAAAGCAATTGAGAATAAATACCCTCAGAGACTACATTCCTGCTAAAAACACACGATAAATTAGACACACATGACATATAAAAAAAAAAAATCCTGACGAAAACCATAAGACTTACCCGGATATGAAAATAAAACAAACCACCCAGCCCGGAGCCCCGCATAGTACACAAAGACAAAATGATTAGACACAGCCCTAAAGTGCATTGTGCATTAAATAGTAATTGCACTAAACATCAACGTATGCTGTTAGAACTCCTCAACCTAACCAATAATAGGCAATATGGTAAGAGCATGAAAAGATTCTGATTATACCTGTTGGTTGCTCGCAGTGCCATTGAATTTAGATTGTATAATTTTAATAAATTTAGTCAATAACACATTGGGTTGCCTGGGTCAAAATACTGGATAATAGCCTGTCGTCAGGAGCGGATTCCCCGTTCATTCCATTTGCTCCGAAGCAAAAATCTACACTCCTTTAATAAGGCTGGGCAAAGGCAAACCACATGATCAATGGTTTCATCCGCATTACTACAGCCTCTACATGTCACAACATCCCCAGGGGGTAGCAGCCACTGGGGCAGATGTTTTAAAAAATCCCAATCTCCCATCCTTAAGGCCATGAAGGCCATTTTCAGCCAAAACCCATAGGGGCAAGAGAAAAAATTAGAAGACATGCCTGGCTTAAAAGATTCAATTACTGCCCAGGCATGCTTCCGTTGAACGAGAAGGGAACAGTCTGAATGATAGGAGTATAATTGAATAAGCCATTTAGGGCCAGATGTAGTAAGCCGTTTGCATGGTGCAATCTGCGAAAATCGCAGTTTGCGGCATGCAAACAGCCTTCTGCGATGCACATTCACAATTTACGAGTCGGTACCGACTCGCAAATTGTGAATGCGACTCGCAAATAGGAAGGGGTGTTCCCTTCCTATTTGCGACTCGTATCGCAATGCAGAATTGCTTTGTGACCACGAATGCAGTCGCAAAGCAATTCACAGTTACCACCAGTGTCACACTGGTGGTAACTCATTCGCAAAAGGGAAGGGTTCCCCATGGGACCCCTTCCTCTTTATGAATGCTGCCCAAAAGGTTTTTTCAGAGCAGGCAGTGGTCCAATGGACGTTCACTACGTTCTCTGTGATAGACTTGAAGAATGCTTTCTTTTCAATCCCTATTCATCCTGACAGCCGATATTTGTTTGGTTTTACTTTGAATAAACGATCATTAGATTTTGCAGAGTTCCTCAAGGCTATACTGAGAGCCCTAGTATTTATAGTCAAGCATTAAAAAGACAACTTGATTCTTTTGTTTTGCCTGAAGGTGTGGCCCTCATACCATATGTGGCTGATATTTTGTTGGCAGCTGATACCCCTGAGCAATGTGAAAAGTGCACTTTGTCCTTACTTTCTTTTCTTGCTTCACACCATCATAAAGTGTCACGAAAGAAACTGCAATACCTGTAGACCAAAGGTAACCTATTTAGGTCACCTTTTGTCTAAGGAGGGCCGTGCACTTACATCAGATCGTATTCAAGCAATTTTAGACACACCAGTACCCTCCACTCAGAAAGATGTCCGTGCATTCCTTGGTCTTACTTCCTTTTGTAGGCAATGGAAATTAGGGTTTTCACCCATTGTCAAACCTTTGCTAGCACTTTTGACTAAAGATACTCCAATGCCCCTCCCATAGACAGATGAATGTGAGACTGCTTTCCGGCAGCAACAACAAGCCCTTTGTTCAGCACCAGTGTTAGGAACTCCAGATTACACAAAGCCTTTTGCACTTTACGTACATGAGAAAGATGGATGTGCATTGTCAGTTTTAGTACAGACACATGGCGATAAGCAGCGCCCCTGTGCATATTTTTCAGCAGTACTTGATCCTGTCGCTCGAGCGTTGCCTGGGTGTTTTCATTCAGTTGCGGCAACAGCTGTGTCAGTACGTCAGAATGAAGGGATAGGTTTGTCACATAAGCTGTTGGTGTTAGTACCCCTTGCGGTTGATGCTCTTTTAAATCAAACAAAGACGAAACATTTAACTAGCACTCGCCTGACAGGATATGAATTGACATTGCTGGCTCCTCACATTACACTGAAGAGATGTGCAACACTAAATCCAGCCACTTTGTTGCCATATCCGATGACTCAGCCTCTGTCACAAGAAATACATGATTGTATATTCCTTACTGAAGAACAGACAAAGGGTCGTATTGATTTGCAAGATACGCCCCTTCCAGATGTAGACGGGGAATTGTGGGTTGATGGGTCTTGTTTGAAGTTGCCAGACGGTACGACCTCAGCTTCATATGTAATCACCACAATACACATGGTAGTGGAGACAGCGCGTATACCACAGAAGTCAGCTCAAGCAGCTGAACTAATAGCTTTGACACGAGTATGTGAGCTTAGTACTGACTTATGTGTGAACATTTATACAGACAGCCGCTATGATTTTGGAGCGGCTCATGATTTTGGTTTGCTTTGGAAGGAGAGAGGCTTTCTCACATCCCACGGGATGCAGATAATGCACAGATAATTAGTGCATAACCTCTTGAATGCATTGACATATCCAAAGAAAATAGCTATTGTGAAATGTAGTGCACACAAGAAAGTGACCAATAAGATAGGGCAATGCGGACTGCGTAGCACGTGAGACTGTGATGCAGTGAAGTACTACTTCTATATATGTAATGAAGTCACAAGCTGAACGTTGGCATAATGCTAGACAAGACGTATTAGATATACAGAAATCTGCTTCTGTGAAAGAACGTGAGCAATGTTCTGAAGAAGGAGAATTGGATGATGAGGGCTGTTGGCGGAATAAGCAGATGGATAAATCGAAATTGCCTATAGCTTTTGTACAACCTATGGTTCAGATGGCACATGGACTGGCATATGTTGGAGCTTGAACAATAACAAAGTTGCTTACGGAAGTTTGGGAGCATCCAGAAATTTCCAGTACAGCTAAGAGAGTAGTATAGTCTTGTTTGCTCTGTTTACAATACAATCCTGGAAAAGGGACAAAAACTCCTGCAGGAGGGTTTGCTACACCAACAGCACCTTTCGAAGTTCTACAAATGGATTATATTCAGCTTGAACGCTGCAACAATTTAAAGTATGTCTTGGTGGTGGTATGTGCCTTCAGTAAATGGATAGAGGCGTACCCCACAAAGGATAATACTGCCATTACCACAGCAAAGGTGCTTTTGAAATAATTTTTCCATAGGTTTGGTGTTTGCAGACTTTTATGGAATGATAACGGACCTCATTTTGTTGGGGAAGTTATTAAGCATCTCCTGAAAGGATTAGGGATCAAACAGAAGTTCCATGTGGTTTTCCACCCACAATCAGCATGGTTGGTGGAATGGTATAATGCTACTTTGAAGCTGAAGTTAGCGAAGATACAGGCTTCCACATCTTTAACTTGGCCGGATGCATTACCGTTAGCATTATTGTCTATTAGGTCAGTGCCACTCTCTCGAACAGGCCTTACCCACTATGAAATAGTATTTGGATGGCCAATGAATATTTGGGGAGTTCCTAAGTCAAATTCTGTATATGATGTACCTTGTGTCTTGATGAATGATTATTTGCCACAGTTAACCGACAATTTGGTTTCTATTCATCAACAAGTTCGAGAAGCACTTCATGACAGATCTACAGGTGAATGCCTTGAACTCTGACCTGGTGACCAGGTGATGATTAAGTCCTTTGAAAGATCAAACAGCTTGGAACCAAGGTGGCGAGGCCCAGAGCAGGTGCTCCTTGCGACAAGGACAGCAGTTCGAGTGACGAACCGAAAGAATTGGGTCCATAGTACTCACTGCAAGAGATTGCTACCTACCTTGGTGGAACCTGCAGTGCTGACTGATCATCGAGAGATCTTGACTACGGAAAAAGGCCGTGCTATATCACCTGACGAATCTGCGGAGTCCTTCCCGGACCATACGATTTCTGAAGTGTTGCGATATAATTTGAGACCGATGAAAGAATCTGTAGTGCTGGAGAAAACTAGTTGAGCTACCGCCCTGGGTTAATGAAACGGAGAGCCAATGTGGCAAGGGGGGGGGGAATCAGCCATGCATTAGAGTAGTGACACCCGTATTGGCCCGTGGTGATGAAATCAGCGGCTGCCCAGGGATAAGAGCTCCAACAGTTGTTTTTAATTAATTTCTGGAAGGGTCGATTATCATTGTTGCTAAAATGAATAACAAAGCGATCATTAGTACTATGGGGTTTGTTGTTGTTTTGGTGGTTATAGAAATAATCACCTGTTTTGTTGAAAAGATGGCTCCTGCTCGTGAGTTTTTTGTTGCCACTACTCCAGTACCAGAGGATCACTATTACTTTACGCTTCCCTATCTTGAGCAGAGGCACCGTCAATCGTACTTCAATAATACTTTTATTCAGATGTTGCATCATACTCATAATGCTACAAATACTAATAACTGTTGGGTATATGGAATGATACCTGTGCATCAAAAGAAAGGAGGAACACCTTTCATTCCTCTTTCTTTTTCACACAATGGTTCTTGTCAAGCTTGGTATACGCTTTTGTTTGCATCTGGAAAACGTACAGAGGGCGGACTTCTTTTTCACCTTAATAAAGTATGCTACCAAGACAAAGATGGGTATCCCCAAGCCAAAGGAACTAAATGGGAATGGGAAGAGTATCAACCGGACAATGTTTCAATACCATATGTCTTCACAAATATAAGAGACTGTGACAAGAAATAACAATTTGTGATTTCTGTTACAAAAACTAAAGCAGATTTATGTATATGTAGCATTGGGCGAATTCCAGTGGGGATAAGCGATTGTACCTTGATGTTAATTATTGAGGGTGTAAATAATAGTAGTTTTACAGCTTCACATAATACATATTTTGTTTGTGGTAACTATGGATATTACCAACTACCCATTGGGTGGTCAGATGTGTGTTATGTATCTTTACTATTACCCCCTGTGTTTTTGGCATCTGCATCATATCACCAAGATTTTAAACTGTTCAATGACATCATTAAAAATAGATAGGACAATAAGTACAAATGAGGTAGACCAAACAGACAGTAGCCTGCAACAATATGTTGATTTTAATTTAGGGTTGTTCTCCTTTGTGGGTGCTGCGTTAAACAGTAGGAACGTGAGATGATTGACTAGGGTTGTGGAAGCTGTTACCAATCAGGCAGCTCTGGCACTTGGGAATATTACAGAGGAGCTCCAAATTGCAAGGTTTGTAGCGCTCCAAAATCGTATGGTACTAGATGTGATATTAGCTGATTGAGGTGGTGCATGAAGCATCATCGGTAGTAGTTGCTGAGTTTTCATTCCGGATCACTCACCTTCAGTATATGATGCAATATCTAAAGTGCATAAAATTGCTGCAGAAATCCACACAGAGACTGGTACTTGGACTTTTTCTGGATGGTTTTGGGCTCTTGTTTCCGCTTGGGGCTGGAAACTACTGACTATCCTGTGTGTAATGATTAAAATATTTTTCACATGCTGTGTCTGTTTCAGTGTGGTCCAATGTTCTGCTCCATGTGTATTACTGCTTGTATGCCTACCAAAAGAGATATTGCAGAAATGAAAGCACAACACATGTTAGATAAGGAAATAGCTGAAATGATGAGCATAAATATACAAGATGAATATTTAGATTATCCCAGAAAGACGAATGTCTTCAACTAATGCTGAAAGGGTCATCTGTTGTAATTTAGTAGTGATTAGATTAAGCATTAGCAGAAGACATCTTGTATTTAGCAACTATTGAGAACATTTTGCGGAATCCATTTGTATTCATGGCAGCCATTATCTCTGCCATATGCTGACATGTGCTTGCCATGTACTCTGTCCTACCTTCTTGTTAACTACTGTTGAAAATTTGTCTTGTGACAAGTTATATTTATAATCTCCCACTTTCGCACATGCCCAGTAAGATCTGCAGCTGTTAGTAAACAGTAACAGACAGTAATGTGTCTACTAGTCCTTGAAAACTGTTAGCCCCTCGTACCTGTTGACTGTGCATTTCCATATGACCTTATATGTATGTAAGTCTTGCTTCGATAATTGTACCACCTTCTTTTTAGCCCCTGCGTGGGTATAAAAGGGCCATGCTCTCTTAGTTCAGTGTGCTACTTCAAACATTATCGAAGGGTGCTGTTTGAACTGTAGTACCACCTCTTGAGGTTTAATAAACTTTGGGGGTCATTACAACATTGGCGGTAAAAGCCGCTTACCACCGTGCAGAAGACCGCCAACACACTGCCGCGGCCGCGGAATTCCACCACAGCTATTACGACCCACATCCCGAAATCCGACAAAATTCAGACACCCACACAAGTCCGCCACACCAAAGGTCAGTGACAAACTGGCGAAAACAAAACCTCCACCGTCATGCCAACAGAAATACACGCATGCTATCACGACCCACGAATCCAAGCTGCGGTCTTTCAACCTCGGTATTCCATTGGCGGTACACACCGCCACGCTCAAAATACACACACTCTTACAAAACACAGCCACATTGGACAATTCAAAATACACACACCTGATACACATACACACACCACTCCCACACACCCAATACAATATAAAACACACACCCACATCACCCACAAACCCCTACGACCAAAAATTCAGAAAGAAGGCCAGAGAGAGACATCACCATCCACAAACTAGCAGCCACAGGCACACAACACCATCACCCACACTACTTCCACGCACAAAACACTACACACTTCTACATATCACCACACTTATCACCACATACACCACCCCACACATCACCTACAACACCCCATGGCACGGCAAAGTCACCCCAGGTTCTCGGAGGAGGAGCTCAGGGTCATGGTGGAGGAAATCGTACGGGTAGAGCCACAGCTATTTGGATCACAGGTGCAGCACACCTCCATAGCTAGGAAGATGGAGCTATGACGAAGAATTGTCGACAGGGTCAACGCAATGGGACAGCACCCAAGAAATCGGGACAACATCAGGAAGAGGTGGAACGACCTATGGTGGAAGGTGCGTTCCGTGGTCTCAAGACACAACATCGCGGTACAGCGGACTGGCGGCAGACCCCCCACCTCCTCCCCCGCAACTAACAAGATGGGAGGAGCAGGTCTTGACTATTCTGCATCCTGAGGGCCTCGCAGGAGTCGCTGGAGGAATGGACTCTGTTAAGTCAAATCTTAACTATCATTTCCCCCACCCTACCTGCATGCTATCACAGACCCCCACCCTCGCCCCCTCCCCTATCACTCAAACTCCTCACAAATGTACTAATAACACAAACCACCCATCCCAACACCAAGCCCTGCATGACACAACTAAGCATGGACACCCATCACTAAAGCATGCCCACTGCACATACCCATAACACCCCCCTCAATCATCATCACACAAGCCCCCACACAAGAATGCTAGCACTGGGGTACATGCTCACCCACCCATTGCCCACCATGACACACACAGATGCAATAATCATGCTTTTATACCCCTGCAGGACCACTACCCAACGTCACCAGACAGGAGGGACCAGACATCTCCACCCCACCCACAGAAGAGGCCCACAGTGATGACAGCAGCTCTGTCCAACTGGATCCAGATGACCAGCCCGGACCATCGTGGGCCTCGGGACAGTTGGTTCCCCACACCCAGTCACAGGCCACCACAGACCTTCCACCCTCTGGTAACACCAGCACAGCACCCACCCAGCGGGCCCATACTTCCGTCCCCAGGACAAGTTAATCAGCTGTGTGTCCACCACTACAGTGAACCCAGGATAACCCACCACCCCAACAACAACAGGAACCTGGGGGCAGTGGTAGTGGGCACACGGTCCAGGGGACGGAGGCACAGGAACACAGGGGAACTGAGAGGGCTGCCGTGCGACATGGGGCGGACAGGCCAAGGGAACCCACTCTCCAAGAGGCCCTCTCCTCCATCATGGGAGCATACCACCACTCCCAGGAGACGATGGCAACAGTACTGGCCGAGTTTCAGGAGACCCAGCGCCTGCAGGAGGAACAGTATTTGGGCTTCAGGGAGGAACTCAGAACCATCAGCTCCGCCCTGGGCATAATCATAGGGGTGCTGAAGGAGATACTTAACACCAGGAGGGACACTGTGGCACTACAAGGGGCCCCTGACACTAGCCTGGACGATGAACTGCCCACCACCTCCGCCGGCGCTAGTGGACAGGACGCCCCACCACAGAACCACCACCCCAGCACCCCACCCCCTGCAGACACAGAACCACCCTGCAAACGGTCCCTGAGATCCAGGAACAAGACAGAGCACAATGCCAAGATCCCCGCCAAGAAATGAGACCACCCTGATTGTCATCCTACTGTCCCACTTTGTAACCCTGTCCATATTGGAACTGCCCCAACTCCACTTCCTATGCCCATATGGGCAATGCACCTGTGAGACTAATAGACTGGGGTCTGCCATGGACATTCCTCCACCATCACCCCTCACCATTTTACAACCCCCTTCCAATATTGAGCACTTCAATAAACACCCTTGAACCACAAAACAATCTGCAGTCAGTCTGTGATTTCAAAAATGTGTGTTAGCAATTACAGTGACAAAATGCGTTTTCAAATGTAATGTCAACAAACCTATGTCACACATCTCAAGTCCATGAGGAATCTAAGCAGATGACACACGTTGGAAACCACACCTGTGAAACCGTAAGGGAAATGTACAACTCAGTTACCATATACTGGTTGAAATCGACAGACAGGATAGAGGAAGAAGTGTGAAAGTACTTGTAGTAGGCAGGAATTTGTTCTCAGCTGTGTGTCACTGGAAATATTGCTGGATAACTGAGTCCCTGTTGTCAATGTCTTCTTCCTCTGCTTCCTCCTCATCACTGTCCACAGGCTCCACAGCTGCCACAACAGCGTCATCTGGACCATCCTCCTGCAGAAAAGGCACCTGTTGTCGCAAAGCCAAGTTGTGAAGCATACAGCAGGCCATGATGATCTGGCACACCTTCCTTGGTGAGTAGAATAGGGAACCACCTGTCACATGGAGGCACCTGAACCTGGCCTTCAGGAGGCCGAAGATGCGTTCAATCACCCTCCTAGTCCGCCCATGGGCCTCATTGTAGTGTTCCTCTGCCCTGGTCCTGGGATTCCTCACTGGGGTCAGTAGCCATGACAGGTTGGGGTAACCAGAGTCCCTAATAGCCACACCCAGTGCCTCTGGAGTTGACCCATCACATAAGGGATGCTGCTGTTCCGCAGGATGTAGGCGTCATGCACAGAGCCAGGGAACATAGCATTTACCTGGGAGATGTACTGGTCTGCCAAACATACCATCTGTACATTCATCGAATGATAACTCTTCCGGTTCTTGTACACCTGCTCACTCCTGTGGGGGGGGGACCAGAGCTACATGGGATCCATCAATGGCACCTATGATGTTGGGGATATGTCCAGGGGCATAGAAGTCACCTTTAACTGTAGGCAAATCCTCAACCTGAGGGAAAACGATGTAGCTCCGCATGTGTTTCAGCAGGGCAGACAACACTCTGGACAACACGTTGGAAAACATAGGCTGGGACATCCCTGATGGCATGGCCACTGTTGTTTGAAATGACCCACTTGTAAGGAAATGGAGCACTGATAGCACCTGCACGTCAGGGGGAATCCCTGTGGGATGGCGGATTGCTGACATCAGCTCTGGCTCCAACTGGGCACACAGTTCCTGGATTGTGGCACGGTCAAACCTGTAGGTGATGATCAAATGTCTTTTCTCCATTGTCGACAGGTCCACCAGCGGTCGGTACACCGGAGGATTCCGCCATCTCCTCACATGTCCCAGCGGACGGTGCCTAGGAATGACAACAGCGACCACAGAGTCAAACAACTCAGAGGTATGTACCCACAGTCTACACAGAACACCATTCATATACAAAATCTGGCCTGTATTTGTGTTGCGGGACAAGGCCTAGGTCTGTTTGACGCAGTTGGTAATGAGGCCATGTGGGCCCCTGAAATGGCGGCTGCCTGACCTCTAAAGTGGGACAATGGGATGTGAGGTAACTGCGCTGGCGTTGTACACCGTAACGGTAGGCGGTCGAAGAACGCGGCGCAATGCTGCATTGGTTAACATGGGACCCTATGGGTCCCAGGAGCCAATGACGATGTATGCCGGCGGTAATGGTACGCACCGCTGTGGACGTGACCGCCGCGGACGTGACCTCAATTTTCTATCTGTTCAATCACTCGATACCTGATCTTCGACAGGAGAGGACCTATACTGCAAGTGCTGCTGTGACCTCTGTCTGGACGAGACAATGGCTCGTGCATCTGGGGAATGGGCCCCTGCCTTCACTGCAGAGGAGTTGGAGAAGCTCGTCGACGGGGTCCTCCCTCAGTACAAGCTACTCTACGGACGTTGTATGGGCTATGCCTGTGTGGAGAGGGCTGGTTGTAAGAATGAAGGGGGCACAGTTCTGCGTGCATGAAGGACTGTGAATGCATGTTCCACATGGCAAGGGTAGAGATGTGGGCCACTCACTTTGACGGTGCAGTTGGTAATGACTTCTCTTCTTTCCCTGTCCATGTCATGTAGGTCAGCGCCCACCAGAAGAAGGATATTTGGTGTGCCATCTCCAGGGACGTCCGGACCCTGAGGGTCCACCACAGACAGAGCACCCACTGCCGGAAAAGATGGGAGGACATTCGCCGCTGGAGCAAGAAGGCAGCGGAGGCTCAGCTGGGGATGGCCTCCCAACATGGGAGGGGTGCCCGTCGAACCATGACCCCTCTGATGTTCCGGATCCTGGCAGTGGCCTACCCGGAGTTGGATGGGCGCTTGAGGGCATCACAGCAGACACAAGGGGGTGAGTACAACATCATTCAGCGGACTTTGCGCGCTGTGAAGGTGTCTGGGTGTCGGAGGAGGGCTGTGGGTTTCCCTAGGCCAGGACGAGTTCCGTAGGCTAGGTCCCTCCGTAATGCAGGCCATGTGGCACCCCACCCCACCTCTGTAGAGTGCCAAGTACAGGTATACATGCCCCTGTGTCATCTATGTGTGCAGATGTCGACCATAGCCATGTAGGACATATCCCAGGAATTGCATCTGTAGAGCCCAACAGCGCGACGTAGTGCAGGTGGCTGCTGTGTCTGTATTGTCCGCCAACGGTAGCGGTAAGCCATGCACTCAACCTGTCTTTCTTCTGTCGTTCCCCCCCCCTTTTTGTGGTCTCCCTGTTCTCGTGTGCATCAGCATCATTAGGCGGAGGTACAGTGGCACCGGAGCACGAGGGAGCTGCATCCCACATGGCCATAGAGGGCCACACCGCCGACTCGGAATACACCAGTGGGACGGAGGGCGAGGGGAGCTTCACGGCGGGGACAGGATCAGCAACCAGTGACACAGACTCATCCTCCGATGGGAGCTCCCTTGTGGTGGTGGCAAAATCTGTGCCCCCCACTTCTACAGGTACAGCCGCCACCCTCCCCAACAGCAATGCCCTCCCAGCACCCCCTCAGCATTTGCCCCGTGCCCACTCACCCAGGAGGGTGGGCATCACCTTCGCCCAAGGCACCTCAGCCCCTGCCCCTGTCACCTCTGCTGCCCTCAGTGAGGAGGCCATTGACCTCCTCAGGTCCACTACAGCCACTACGTCCCGCACCAGCACTCCCACCACCACAGCCCGCTCATGTGCAGTCACCACCCCAATCCCATTTACACGTCCCCTGTGTCCTCTCCCAGTGTTTCTGTGACGCCCCCTCCGAAGATACACAAATGCAGACACACACCCACCCAACAGCCATCCACCTCACGACAGCCTCCAGCGCATGCATCTTCACCCAAAGTCACCAAACGTACACCTCCTACAACCACTACCTCTTCCTCCACTCCCAAACCCCCTCCAGCTACCCATCTCAGAGTTTCCAAACAACTTTTCCTGTCCACCCTTAACCTATTTCCCACCACCCCCGTCCAACTCATATGACCCGCTCACCCAGGAGGGTGGGCATCACCTTCGCCCCAGGCACCTCAGCCCCTGCCCCTGTCACCTCTGCTGCCCTCAGTGAGGAGGCCATTGACCTCCTCAGGTCACTCATTGTTGGGCAGTCTACCATTTTGAATGCCATCCAGGGTGTAGAAAGGGAGTTGCAACACACAAATGCATTCCTGGAGGGCATTCATTCTGGTCCGACTGCCCTTCATCGAACCGTTCAGACTCTGGCCTCAGCACTGATGGCAGCCATTGTCCCTGTGTCAAGCCTCCCCCCTCCAACTTCCTCCACCCAGACCCAATCCCCTGTACCTCTGCCTATCCCAAGCACACCATCAGACCAGCCTGCACACACCTCACCACACAAGCGAAGCTCAGGCAAACATAAGCACCACACATCCCACAGGCACTCACACAAGCATCACACACATACAGACAAACAAACATCCACTGCCTCCACTGTGTCCCCCTCCTTGTCGTCTCCCTCCTCCCTCCCAGTCTCGTCTACACTCACACCTGCATGCACTACCTCTACAGCCACTACGTCCCGTACCAGCACACCAAGCAGCACACCCCGCTCACGTGCAGTCACCACCCCCACTACCATACACACCTCCCCTGTGTCCTCTCCCAGTGTGTCTGTGACGCCCCCTCCCAAGATACACAAACGCAGGCACACACCCACCCAACATACACCCACCTTACGACAGCCTCCAGCGCATGCACCTGCACCCAAAGCCACAAAAGTTACACCTCTTACAACCACCTCCTCTTCCTCCACTCCGGTGGTGCGTATGTGGAGTGCACCGGCCACCAGGCCAGCCAGTCTATCACGGAGCCAGAGCACAGCCAGTCCCCCCCCTGTGAAGCACCAGAAGTTGGCCAGTGCCCGGCGGGAGAGGGGGAAGACCCCAGCCACTCAAGCCGATCACAGGGGTCCCGGGGGGAGTGTGGACTCTGCTGTGACTCCTCCCAAGGTGGGGAAGGGGCAGAAGAAGCCCGCAAAGTCTGGGAGGAGCAGCACAGCGGAGAAGACCGCCATCATCCCCGCTGGCCAGGAGGGCCCTGCCAGCCCCATCATCGCTGCCCAGGAGGGCCCCGCCAGCCACAGCCCAGCTCCCCAGGAGGGCCCGCCAGCCACAGCCCAGCTGCCCAGGAGGGCCCGCCAGCCACAGCCCAGCTGGGCAATGAAGGACCCCCAGCCCCACTGGGCAGTGAAGGACCGCCAGCCCCAGCCCCGCTGGGCAATGAAGGACCGCCAATGTAAGCACCGCTGAACAGGGCAAGGACCGCCAAGGCAAGCACCGCTGAACAGGGCAAGGACCGCCAAGGCAAGGACCGCTGAACAGGGCAAGGACCGCTGAACAGGGCAAGGACCGCCAATGCAAGCACCGCTGAACAGGGCACGGACCGCCAAGGCAAGCACTGCTGAACAGAGCAAGCACCGCTGAACAGGGCAAGGGCCGCCAAGGCAAACACCGCTGAACGGGGCAAACACCGCTGAACAGGGCAAGGACAGCCAATGCAAGCACCGCTAAACAGGGCAAGGACCGCCAAGGCAAGCACCGCTGAACAGGGCAAGGACCGCCAAGGCAAGCACCGCTGAACAGGGCAAGCACCGCCAACTCAAACACCGCTAGCCCATTAGCGGCAGGGGCAGTGACACAACAGGGAACGTCACGGGGTGAGTGAAGGACTCTGGGCACCAGTCCCCATCAAGAACCAGTGGAGACCTGCATCCACTCCGTCTACCCTCACAGGATGAAGCACTCTGGGCACCAGTCCCCCTCCAGAACCAGTGGAGACATGCATCCACAACCTCAGTCCTTGGCAGGATGAAGCATACTGGGCACCAGTCCCCCTCCAGAACAAGTGGAGACCTGCATCTACTCTGTCTGTCCTGCACAGGATGAAGCACTCTGGGCACCAGTCCCCCTCCAGAACCAGTGGAGACCTACATCCACTCTGTCTGTCCTGCGCAGGATGAAGCACTCTGGGCACCAGTCCCCCTCCAGAACCAGTGGAGACCTGAATCCACTCCGTCTGTCCTGCACAGGATGAAGCACTCTGGGCACCAGTCTCCCTCCAGAACCAGTGGAGACATGCATCCACTATCTCAGTCCTTGGCAGGATGAAGCACTTTGGGCACCAGTCCCTCTCTAGAACCAGTGGAGACCTGCATCCACTTCGTCTGTCCTGCACAGGATGAAGCACTCTGGGCACCAGTCCACCTCCAGAACCAGTGGAGACTGTTATCCACTTGAGAGACTGTGGCTTTGCACTCCCCAGGATGGTACAGTGGGCAACCACCCACTGGAGAGACTTGAGAGACTGTGGCTTTGCACTCCCCAGGATAATGCAGTGGGCAAACCACCCACTGGAGAGACTTGAGAGACTGTGGCTTTGAACTCCCCAGGATGGTACAGTGAGCAAACCACCCACTGGAGAGACTTGAGAGACTGTGGCTTTGCACTCCCCAGGATGGTACAGTGGGCAAACCACCCACTGGAGAGACTTGAGAGACTGTGGCTTTGCACTCCCCAGGATAAAGCAGTGGGCAAACCACCCACTGGAGAGACTTGAGAGACTGTGGCTTCGCACTCCCCAGGATGGTAAAGTGGGCAAACCACCCACTGGAGAGACTTGAGAGACTGTGGCTTTGCACTCCACAGGATAATGCAGTGGGCAAACCACCCACCGGAGAGACTTGAGAGACTGTGGCTTTGCACTCCCCAGGATAGTACAGTGGGCAACCCACCCACTGGAGAGACTTGAGAGACTGTGGCTTTGCACTCCCCAGGATGGTACAGTGGGCAAACCACCCACTGGAGAGACTTGAGAGACTGTGGCTTTGCACTTCCCAGGATGGTACAGTGGGTAAACCACCCACTGGAGAGACTTGAGAGACTGTGGCTTTGCACTCCCCAGTATAATGCAGTGGGCAAACCACCCACTGGAGAGACTTGAGAGACTGTGGCTTTGCACTCCCCAGGATAAAGCAGTGGGCAAACCACCCACTGGAGAGACTTGAGAGACTGTGGCTTTGCACTCCCCAGAATGGTGTAGTGGGCAAACCACCCACTGGAGAGACTTGAGAGACTGTGGCTTTGCACTCCCCAGGAAAAAGCAGTGGGTAAAGCACCCACTGGAGAAACTTTAGAGACTGGTTTTGCACTCCCCAGGATACATCAATGGTCATGGAGCCCCCTCGTGGATCTGGCGTCGTGCACTTATCCGGCTGAGGTGCCCCCCCTTCCCTTCCCCCTGAGGTGCCTGTTGTATTTCTATCTGATGCCCCTGCAGTGTTCTCTCCGTCATGTTCGGGTATCTTGTGTGGGCCTCACCCATGCATTTTGGGCCCAGTGGTCCACGGACTATGAATATTGCAATACCTGGACTACTATTTATGGGGTATATTTTGTTAATAGTGTATATATGTAGATATTTGCTTACTCTATTTTGATATATTACAATGGTTCCACTCATTTCCTTTTGTCTTAGCATTCTTCCAGGGGGGCTGGGGGGTTTTACTGTAATGTTTGGATATGCATTGGTGTGTGTGTTGTAGTGGGTGAGGGTGGGGGTGGGGGTGTTGGTGTGTGTGTCCCTGTATTTTTCCTCCCCCATCCCCTGTGTCATAGGTGCAGTACTCACCATGGTCTTCGCCACCGGCGTTGGTGCTCCTGGTGCAGGAGCAGGAAGACTAGTGCAGTAAGAATATGGAGTTCCGGCTCCATGGTGTCGTCGTTCCTCGTGGAGTGTGTAGAGGTGAGCGCTTTCCCTTCAAAATTCCTGTTTCCGCCGTGTTTATATCCGCGGTGAATCCGCCCCGGAATAGGTGGCGGATTGGCCTGTCATAATAGTGTGGGCGGTACATTGTCTCCCGTCTGTCTCTTGGCGGTGACCACCGCGCTGTTTGTTTGTACCGCCATGGCGGTCTGTGTGTTAAAGTGGCTGTCTTTGATGGCGTTTTCCGCCACGGTCGTAATTGCAACATTTTTACCGCCGGCCTGTTGGCGGTCTTACCGCCGCTTTAACACCGTCCGCCAGGGTTGTAATGACCACCTATATCTTAACTTCAAAAATATTAAGAGGTCAGCCGAGGCAAACTTATGCGCAACCCCATTGATGTTCCATGAACATAAGGACAGATATCCAAGTGTTTGAGCAGCACCACCCACCCGTGAGGGTCAATGTGAACGTCCATGCGAAAGGGTAGATGGCAACCAATTCCAATTAACAGACTCCTGGGAACCAGAGCCAGTACAAAAAGTGCCATAAAAAGTAGAAGTTTCATCTAGGGCACTTTCCAAGATTGAAAAGGCTTCAATACTATGGGAGCTGTTCAACATTGGGATTCTGATAGTAACACAGGATAACCAGACTCCTTGTAGGGAGTTATTGTGATGCCCACAAAAAAAATGAATCTCTCTTAGAGAGAATAGAGTGAGCTATTATGGCACAAATTAACGAAACCAATGTGGAGTCCCGTGGGTAGGGTCCCCTAGAATCCAAAAATTCAATGAACGACACCCACACCATATGGTCACCTACGGATGGGGGACCCATCTGCAGGTAGATCCAGGTGAGTATTTTTTTTTTGGGTGGTCCAATGCCGCTCAGGGGCCCTGACTTGCGGGCCCAATGAAGACAGGAGCCATTTCATGGGGCTTGTGCGCCAGAAAATGGCGCTTCACTGCTTAAAGGCAATTTATTTTCCTCTAAACAGAGTAGTGACATAGTTTGGTGCACAAGCCCCGTTTCCCCCTATGTCCCTCAGGTCCTGTTTGCGTCCTTTCAAAGGACGCTAACAGGGCCTTAGTGCTGGTTAGCGCCATTCATTAAATATGGTTCCTAGCCGGTGTCTAGGAATGGCCCTAAATAACCTTTTTTCCAAAATCCAGGGAGATTCTAAAGAAACCCATGGCTTGTGGATTTCCAGGAGGGGACCGAGAAAAAAGTAAAAATATAGTAACATTTGGAGCTTTTTTAGAAAAATAGTGAAAAAGTGCTCATGATAAAATTGTCTATTTTTCTTCTGAAAATGACATCCTCAAATGGTTTGCTGTACTAAAGTCACCATCTTCCTATTTTTCATGCAGAGCTGAATAAAAAAACTTACATTGTACTACAGTTTTGGCATTTTTCTAAGAGGTAGCCTATTTCTCTATTTTTCGGGCTCTCAGCCTACATCCAGATTGTGGTGAAAACCAGTGTAAAATCCATGGATGATCCTGAACAGCTATAGGTTTCTACAAAGTAGGCAAATTTCCAAATTCAGCAAGGTGCCATATTTGCAGATCCCTTAAGGTTTCCCCGGGAAAATAACTGTTGAAATAAAGAAATATTAAACTTGTGTAGGAAAAAAGGGCATTAGTGACAACATTTTCATCTGTAACTTTTGTCACAATAGCCAATTTACAATAGCAATATAGTATTACATCTGCTGTGCCCTTCTAGTTGCAGGGATATATAGGGTTTGTAGGCTTTCCAAGAACTCAAGGTACCCAGAGTCAAGAACTGAGCTGCACCATTCAATGGTTTTTCTTTTAGTACTGAGCATAGACCAATTCATATAGAAAAATAGGCAGAGTTGAAAATGGATATCTAGGAAACCTATGCATTTCTGAAATGGGCACAAAATACGGAATTTAGGGTCAGTTGTCACGTGTACATCTCTGAATTTGTGGATACCCATACTAGCATATAATTTAGAGAGTATTTTTCTATATGTCATCTTTTTTATACACTAGCACAGATTTGAAAGGCACAACTGTAATGAAATCCACTTGGTAATAACAAATCTTCTACCTTTCTATGCTCGCATAAGCCTTCTGATAAAAATGGTACCTCACTTGCCAGGTAGGCCAATTGCCCATGACAGGAAATGGCCAAAAATGCAACATGGATGCATCAGATTTTTCCATCACAATCGGACATTTTTTCCAAATGGAGGTAGCTCTAGATTTTGGACCCTAGCTCAACCAGCACCTAGGGAAACCTAGCCGCCATATACTAGTTTGGAAGACTAGGCACCTATGTCTATCGAGAGTAGGTTGACTTGCATGGCTCTTACCAGGTTTTCTTACCCAGAATCCCTTACAAACCTCACATTTTGACAAAAAAAAAAAACACATTTTCCTCATATCTATTAGGCCTGGAAGGAGTTTGCGTAGTCAAGCTGCACAGAATTACACAAAGTGGCAAAAAACTCTGTAGCGCTATGTGGAGCTCTGCTAGTGTGTGAAGTTTTTTTGCCACGTCCATTTGTGTGATGTTTAAAGGCACTGGCAATGCAATGTACGTCCTCATGTTGGAATTCTTGCGTGAACTGCACCAAGTGGTTTCCATGGGTGGGGCCAACTTGTTTTTTGCTTTGTTGAGGTGCTGGGGCCTACCTTTATCCCTCGTCAATCTGTTGAATCCCACACTTTTAAAACTTATTTTCCCCTAATCTTTGTTTATTATATTACCTTTTTGTTTGTGTTTTTATATTTTAACCTTTTCCTCATTTTTTCAGTTTTTTCAAAACTTTTTTTCTTTTTACATTTTTTGCTTTATTTTCTTTTTTTCCCTTCCTTCCATTTTCCCTTGCTTATCCCTTCCTTCCAAGTCCTCAGCGCCATGTCAGAGCAGGGGAGCAGCAGCACCTGGCCCCCAACTGCCACCGTCAGTAACCTTCCTTGTGGGCGGCACCTCCATTTTTTCACAGGCGGAGGTGGCTGCACTGGTATTTTATGTTCAGCGCCACCTCCCCTCTACCTTGACAGAACACAGCAGGCCAAGGTCTGGGCCTATGGACTCCGGGAGGACCAGCAACGCTGGGAAAGGGTGTTCAGGGCTGTGCGTCGCAGCTCAGGGACCCGGTGCACCAAGCAACAGCTAACACACCAGTGGCACGATATCTTGGACGGTGAAACAGACTTGCTGGACCTGCTAGGTGTAGAGATTGTGGGGCTCGGTGAGTAATAATGAATTATTAGTTGTGTTCTATGCTAATAGTTTCTTCCCAAATAGCAAGCATGCTGCTCACATGCAGATAAGTTAACTTTATGTTACAAATATAATATTATGTGATTGTCTCGTCATCTAGACAGGTGCTCGGCGCTACCTATTTGTACTTGTAATTGGCACTTGCTTGGGCTAGTTAAGAAGTAATGCAGATACTCCTTCTGTACCCTGTCCTGTCTAAGATAGTGATAGTTAATACTGGTATTAGTTTTTTATTTATTTCATCATCCAGCATCCAGGGGCAAGAATAGGGCTTGTCAGGAGGAGCTGAAGGTGTCCCCTTCACAAGTGCTGGAGAAGATGTCCCTGCTGGCCCCAGTAAATCCTCCTGTTGTTGTTAATATTAACATTTATTTCCCTAACTTTTACCCCATCACATTTAGAATTATTTTTTATCTTTTCATGTGCCTGTCCCCTAATGTTTTCCCAACTCCTCTTCGATATATTTGTTTCGTAAATTCTTTTTATCCCTGCATTATTCTATTTATTTATTTCCATATTTCAAGTTTCTTTACTTCAAACTGTCTGGCTGTACTAGTCTCTCTGTAGCATGCTTTGTCAGTGAGCTTTCTCTCTCCCCTTATGTATCTTGTGGAATAGTGATAAGGCTCAGAGAACCCATGTACTGAAGATTGCATGCCCATTACAAAAGGTTTTTGTTTGGCTTGACTACCTGGCTTCTAAAAAATTGCCAACCAACAAAATGCCCACCTGATATTTTGATAGAAGATAACTCTGTAACCGAAATAGAATGATGTATTGCTGTTGTATTTTGCTGTTAAAAAAAAAATAGGGGGAGGTACATCTGGCATCTAAAATTAGTAATTTTATTTCTAGCTGCAACAACCATCAGTGTTGGGGCCAGCAGTGACAGCACCATCCGAAACTCAGTGGCAGATGAAGGGGGAGTACCGGGGGCAGCAGTGGCATGCAGTGGTAAGTCATATTGATTCTTTTTGACACTTAGCATTGACACTGCAAAGTTGTACTAGTGTTGTTGACTAACTCATCAACACCCTGCTTTAGCAGATACAAGGAGAGATAAGTATCAATGGCCTCTTCTATCAGCTACTCAGCAGACTAAGGTTCACAAAATGAAAGGGTGCCTAAAAATCATACAGGTGGGTAATGATGATAGGATGCATGTGTGGAGGAAAGATGGACGAAAGGGCATACTGGTGAAAGAATGCCTACCTAGGTGGGTGAAAGGGTATGGGTTAAAGGATGTCTGCCTGAATGGGTGAACGTAAAACTCAGTTGTGTTGGATCTCTTAGATGGGTGAATAGGTGAAAGGATGCATGGGTGGGTATTGGGTAATTGGATGTTGGTGAATGGTTCGGTGAGAGCTATGTTTGGAATTTGGAGGTTTTAAATGGAGAAGGACTGGATCAGAGAAGGTAAAGCTTAAATGGTGTGTAATAATAAATCCAAGGGTGAAGAGTAAGAGTACTAAATGAACACATTTGCAATGATGAATAGAGAAATGCTTAGGATGAAGGAACAAGCGAGCACTTCTGGAACTTACTTTACTTGCTTGGAATGTTTTTTATCAAAGGTTTGATTCGAAGGGTTGGGTGGTATTTCTGACTATTCCTTTGACTCACAGTATTTTTCAAGCGAGGTAGATAATATGTATCCCAGCATCCATTAACTATCACCTCTCTCCCTCTCTATGGCCTTTTACCAGTGCCACCCATGATGACCTAAGAGCTGCATGGTTCAATTAGGCGGAATCAGCACTGATATGTTGGCTGTGCAATGTGCATCTGCTTAAGTTACATTAATGTTCCAAGCCATTTTCAATGCATGGCAATGCAAAAACGTTTCCCTACCCTCACAGTGTCTACTCACTCAGTCACTCCCTAGTACTTTACTTCTTTAATCTTTCTTAAGTTCTGTCCCAGCATTTCAAATAATTTGAAAAATACATTCTTTGCATGCACCACATTTTTCTAGCCAAGGGATATATAAATGGCTTCCATAATGGATTTACTTCTGTTCAAATTTTACCCTTTCAAAATTTGCCAACCACAGTAACTCACGCTACTAGGGAAAATGTAGGCACAAGATGATGATGATGAATTGATCAGTAAAGCATGCATTCAACCTACCCCGTCTAATCTCCTCTACCTTACCCTGCAGTCAAGAAGGTTAATATTTCTTTCCTTACTGCAAAGCAAATGTATTTTCTGGGAAAAAAGTAATTATTACAAAGTGTGGTGAGGAGGGTGATGAGGACAGTGAGTAAAGTGGTCTTAATTAAGTGCCTTGACTTTCGTGGATGGGATAATCTATGAAGAACATGCCAAATACAACAAAAACATTGTATATATATATATGTATATATATATATATATATATATATATATATATATATATATACATATACATATATATATATATATATATATATATACATATATATATATATATATATATATATACATTCCTTAATCCTTTCCATGTACTGAGGTGCATCGCTTTTCCCACTGTCTACTTATGGCAGACAAGATGTTTGCATGATTAATTTTATTATAGTAAGTAGCGTCTATCATTCTCAGTATTCATCTGCCTTGTAGTCCGAGTACAATTGAGAGCCATTTATTTAGGAGAAGAGCAGGGCTATTGGAATAAGATAATTTTCTAGTACAGCTGGCCCAGCTGCAGACAGTAACGAGTACACCTAGGGCACCAGATGAGCTCCATTAGTTTAGTACAACAGGAGAGAGAAGAATACTTGTATTCCATAGTGCATAATGGCTGTGACTCTAATCACCTCAAAGTCGAATGGCCTGAGGTGACCAGCAAATGTACTGCTACTGTGTCACTACAAGATTTTAAACAAGTTTTTTGCTCAGAGCATAGTTTTTCTTTCTTGGTATAGCTGTTCCTGCTGGTCTTCCATCACAGCTGGGACTAGCAGCCTGGCTGCAGCAGCAGAAGCTGGAGGCCATCTGGGCCGAATATCGGAAGCTTGTGGTCCTCGAGGAAGAGGAGGAGGAGGAGTCAGCCGCTGCCAATGCTCAGGGACTCAGCCAACCCCCAGTGCCTCCAGCCCATACCCAACACCAGTGCCATATTTCCAAGGCAGCTGCCTGCCATCATACCATTACTGCAGCCCCAACCCCCAGGCATCGCTTTCCAATGCCGCACCCTTAGAAGGCTGGCGCAAATAGAAGCCAGGCAGGTACACATGGACTGGCTCCTCAAACATCTTCCGGCCCGCTGTTCGTGCCCTCTTCTGCCCCTTTTTTAACCTTTTAATTTGGTGGGTGGAGTTTGTTGAGGGAGGGAATGGGTTTTAGGACTGGGACTTTTGTACTTTGTTTTCTTTTATTCATGGACAGTTGGACATACAGTTTTTTTGGACAATGGTTGGAGAAAGGGAGGTTTGTTTGGGGATGGGGTGGGTCAGTTGTGGGTGGGAGGGGTGGGTTTTTCTACTGCTGCTGTTAGGGACATGGTTAATAAATATTTATTTATTGTTGTTTATGCCTAAAATCTTTTTTGGATTGTTTTACTTCGCACTGCTGCCTTTAAGCGCAGTGTGTTTTTAAAATCAGCTGATAGTGTATTCCTTTTAGTGCAGCATATTTTAAATTCTGCTGAGAGTGTACAACAGTTTATTATGTGGTTAGGTACTCTTGTCCTACTACTCTGTTAGTCTCTGCACTGCATTCTGCAAGTATTTTTAACCCATAAGGAGTGGGGTGGGGATTTGGCATTGCTATTATATTGCCTAATCTAAAAGTACAACAATGCCTCTTAGTTCACTTACCTGAATAGATAAAGAGTGGGCTGCATGGTTTCTCAAGGTGCCATTGTGGTGAAGCAGTAGCATGCTAGTATATTAACAGTGAAGACATCAGAAGTGTGGTCCCACTCCACCTAGGTGAACTCAAATGAAGAGCCTGCACACTGATTTGGTATTGCTTCCACCACATCTGTCCCACCACATGTGTGATTAATCAATGGTGTAAATTATTAAGTAACGCCTCAATAAATCACACAGCCCAGGGGAAGAGTGTTAGGGATTTGATGAATCGATGGGAAAGGGATTTATGGAATGGTGCGCCAAAAAGACAAACGCAGTGTGTTTTTAAAATCAGCTGATAGTGTATTCCTTTTAGTGCAGCATGTTTTAAATTCTGCTGAGAGTGTACAACAGTTTATTATGTGGTTAGGTACTCTTGTCCTACTACTCTGTTTGTCTCTGCACTGCATTCTGCAAGTATTTTTAACCCATAAGGAGTGGGGTGGGGATTTGGCATTGCTATTATGTTGCCTAATCTAAAAGTACAACAATGCCTCTTAGTTCACTTACCTGAATAGATAAAGAGAGGGCTGCATGGTTTCTCAAGGTGCCATTGTGGTGAAGCAGTAGCATGCTAGTATACTAACAATGAAGACATCAGAAGTGAGGTCCCACTCCACCTAGGTGAACTCAAATGAAGATCCTGCACACTGGGTTGGTATTGCTTCCACCACATCTGTCCCACCACATGTGTGATTAATCAATGGTATAAATTATTAAGTAATGCCTCAATAAATCACACAGCCTGGGGGAAGAGTGTTAGGGATTTGATGGGAAAGGGATTTAGGGAATGGTGCGCCAAAAAGACAAACACTACAGAAACACAGTATTCATCTGGCCAATGATTAGCAGCCTGTTGTGGGAATAATGGAAAACATAAATGAGTATGTATGACAGTTAACTTTACATTCTGTCACCCCAAGAGAGACCCAAGTTCTTATAGATCTAAAAATGTTAGGTCACCTAGGTTTGCAAAATAGTAAATACAATTAATGTTGGGGTGAAGCAAACACACACAGTTCTAAATAAGATCAATGAAAAAAATTATACCAGTCTGTATTGCCAAATTGGGTGGTGCATCTGCATAGTTCTTGGATTGCCCCGTCAATCTTCTTGAGTGTCTGCCTGAAGCAGTCTGATAAGGTAAGCATGAGTGTTATTGTGCCGGAGAAGGGAAGGCTAGTGGATTGTAAAACAGAAATGATGAATATGATATTGTAGAATCAAGGAAGATAAAATGGAAGATATGTTTTATGAGGAGTATTGTACCAAGAACCCTCAGAGGAGGCAGAGCAAGAGCAAAACCCTTTGCAATCATTCATTTTATGACTGATGTGAGATCAATTAAGTGAGAGTAATTAAAACATCCAACAATCACAGACAAGTGGCTGCATGTATTGGTATGATCAAACTGCAACTGTCATGATCATCATAACATTTAGCCTAAAGCATGTGCATAATGTGACATCATCCATCACATGTCTGTCTCCTCCAGTTACCTACAACAACAGCCCACCCACCCAACCACATAGTTTCAAATTTGAGCCAGCACACACATGCGCAGCTTTGCATTTCCCAAATCAAGTAATTGTTACATTTCTCAGCACCAGTCCACAGATTGGAATAGGCCACTTAGACTCATCAACATCCATGTTGATTTCCATTAAGCTGATAACTTCCTTCTTCTGGTAGTTGTTTAATCTGTCAATTCACAATCTGAGTCCTTCCATCATCCACCAGACTCTGATTAAAGATTACATCCAACTCCATATCAACTGATCCCAAGAGTCACATTCTCCAGACCCAAGTGAGATAGAGCGACCTGTAGCACATAGCTGTGTTTAACAACAAGAGAAACATTGAGTAGTTTTTTGTATTGAGTAGATTTGTGTTTGTTAGCTAAATGGACTAGTCCGGTCTTTGATGAATGTGAACCAGAAAACAAAGCACCAGAAAACAAAGCAGTGTGAAACCATCGGGAAACAAATCTCGCTAAGTGTCAAAGAGGCAGGAAAAAAATCACTTGCAGTAAAAAAATGATCACCTATTATTAGGCCACCAACATTGTAAATTAATCATGACACAAACAAAATCAAGCGTAAAGATTATAGTTAAACAATAAACACCCACTCTCACTATCTGTCACCATTAGACATGAGTCACAAGAGCAATCTCAACATTGAAACAAGAATCCCTCCTATTACTTTTTGGGACATATAGAATTACCTGTTCCAATCAAGCATGGTGGTACATTGCTGATCCTGTTTGATTCACAAAATGAAACAAACATTGGCCAGTAAGTTGTAAATCAAATATCTGGGGCAGTGCTGATAGGACATAAAAGAAGGATAGGCAGTGAATGGAGGCAGGCATTAGCTCTCAAATCTCCTTAATGCAATTTCGGGGTCTAAATCCAATTTGGCCATACATGTGCCTAAAACAGTTGTGATTCATTAGTCACTGAGATAAAAAGAAACAATATAAAATAATAATGTTCCCCCAGCTAGCTATATCTTTTTTTTTCTCAAAGCAGTTCATCAATAGAAGAAAGAAAAAAAGTTCTATGGCGGCCCAGGGTTCCTCATCAGTCAGGGAAGTAGAGCTCGTCCTCAAATTCAGGTGGTTTACAGAAGTTGGTCAGCTAACACACTACCATGACCAATCACCCTCATCCACCTCCCTGGTACTTCAGGTATGCTGTTTTTGGGGGTAAAAGTGCTGATTCATTTTGATCATGGTCAATCTCCTGATGTTTTGGGGTTAGACTGGTCCTTCTCACTGTGACAAACGTACCACCTGCACTGAGCACACGCTCAGCAGACAAACTGGCTACAGGGCAAGCCAGATACATTATTGCCAGCCTGGTGAGCACTGGCCATGGTCACCTCATCCGGTATGAATACGCCAATGGGGTTTGATCCAGATAGGCCTCCATTGGGGTCATCAGGTAGGCTTGGACCATTCTCTCAATAGTCATTGGTGCTCCACCTTACTTTTGCATTCACCTCTGCAGTGGACTTAAGCCCTGCCTTTAGAAACCAATCCAATGCAGAATTTGGGGCTGCTGCGCCTGTTGTTGTTGCTGGTGTTGGTTTTGGCTGCTGTGAGCCAACAGCACTGTTCGCAGGCTCTACAGAAGATGTATGCTGCACCCCAGAACTTCTTCTGCCCGTGAGTGGACCTCTAATTGCCAGTTGGTCTTTTTCTAGGTCATTGGCTTGCTCAGCAATCTATGGTGGTCATTACAACCCTGGCGGACGGTGTTAAAGCGGGGGTAAGACCGCCAACATCCCGGCGGTAAAAAAATTGCAATTACGACCGTGGCGGAAACCGCCAACAAAGACAGCCACTTTAACACTCCGACCGACACGGCGGTACAAACAAACAGCGAGGCGGTCACCGCCAACAGACAGGTGGGAGACAATGTACCGCCCACACTATTATGACAGGCCAATCCGCCACCTTTTCCGGGGCGGATTCACTGCGGATAAAAACACGGCGGAAACAGGAATTTCGAAGGGAAAACGCTCACCTCTACACACCCCACGAGGAGCGAGGACACCATGGAACCGGAACTCCAAATTCTACCTGCGATAGTCTTCCTGCTCCTCTACCAGGAGCACGAACGCCGGCGGCGAAGACCACGTGAGTACTGCACCTACGACACGGGGGGAGGGAAAAAAGAGTGACACACACACGCAACACCCCCACCCCCACCCTCACCCACTACAACACACACACTAATACATGTTGATACATTACAGTTACACCCCTCAAACCCCCAGAAGAATGCAAAGACAAAAGGAAATGATTGTAACAATTGTAATCCATTAAAATCCAGTACTCCAAAATATAGATACACTATAAGCAAATATATACACCAATAATACAAGTCCAGGTATTGCACAATTTATAGTCCGTGAACCACTGGGCCCAAAATGCCCGATCAAAACAGAGAGAACACTGCAAGGGCATCAGATAGAAATACAACAGGCACCTCCGGGGGAAATACAACAGGCACCTCAGCCGGATGAGTGCGCAACGCCAGATCCACAAGGGGGCTCAATGCCCACTGTTCAATCCTGGGGAGTGCAAAGCCACAGTCTCTCGAATCTCTACAGTGGGTGGCTTGCCCACTGTTCAATCCTGGGGAGTGCAATCCACAGTCTCTCAAGTCTCTACAGTGGGTGGGTTGCCCACTGTTCAATCCTGGGGAGTGCAAAGCCACAGTCTCTCAAGTGGATAACAGTCTCCACTGGTTCTGGAGGGGGACTGGTGTCCAGAGTGCTTCATCCTGTGAAGGACAGAGGTAGTGGATGGATCTCTCCACTGGTTCTGGAGGGGGACTGGTGCCCAGAGTGCATCACTCACCCCGTGACAGACCCAGTTGCGTTAGTGCCCCTGCCGCTCAGAGGCTAGCGGTGCTTGAGTTGGCGGTGCCCTGTTCAGCGGTGCTTCAGTTGGTGGTACCCTGTTCAGCGGTGCTTGAGTTGGCGGTGCCCTGTTCAGCGATGCTTGAGTTGGCGGTGCCCGGCCCAGCGGTGCTTGAGTTGGCAGTGCCCTGTTCAGCGGTGCTTGAGTTGGCGGTGCCCTGTTCAGCAGTGCTTGAGTTGGCGGTGCCCGGCCCAGCGGTGCTTGAGTTGGCGGTGCCCTGTTCAGCTGTGGTTGAGTTGGCGGTGCCCTGCCCAGCGGTGCTTGAGTTGGCGGTGCCCTGTTCAGCGGTGCTTGAGTTGGCGGTCCTTCTTGGCCCAGCGGGGCTTGTGCTGGCGGTCCTTCGTGGCCCAGCGGGGCCCTGTTCAGCGGTGCTTGAGTTGGCGGTGCCCGGCCCAGCGGTGCTTGAGTTGGCGGTGCCCTGTTCAGCGGTGCTTGAGTTGGCGGTGCCCGGCCCAGCGGTCCTTGAGTTGGCGGTGCCCTGTTCAGCGGTGCTTAAGTTGGCGGTCCTTCATGGCCCAGCAGGGCTTGTGCTGGCAGTCCTTCATGGCTCAGCGGGGCTTGTGCTGGCGGTCCTTCATGGCCCAGCGGGGCTTGAGTTGGTGGTCCTTCATGGCCCAGCGGGGCTTGTGCTGGCGGTCCTTCATGGCCCAGCAGGGCTTGTGCTGGTGGTCCTTCATGGATCAGCTGGGCTGGGGCTGGCGGGGCCCTCCTGGGCAGCTGGGCTGGGGCTGGTGGGGCCCTCCTGGGCAGCTGGGTTGGGACTGGCGGGGCCCTCCTGGGCAGCTGGGCTATGGCTGGTGGGTCCCTCCTGTGCAGTGGGGCTGGGGCTGGCGGGGCCCTCCTGGGCAGCTGGGCTGGGATGGAGGTGCCCTCCTGGGCAGCGGGGCTGGGGCTGGCAGGGCCCACCTGGGCAGTGGGGCTGGGGCTGGCGGGGCCCTCCTGGGCAGCTGGGCTGGGGCTGGCAGGGCCCTCCTGGACAGCAGGGATGATGGCGGTCTTCTCCGCCGTGCAGATCTTCCCAGACTTTCCGGGTTTCTTGTGGCCCTTCCCCACCTTGGGAGGTGTCACAGCTGACTCCACACTCCCACCGGGACCCCTGGGAGCGGCTTTGGTGGCTGGAGTCTTCCCCTCTCCCGCCGGGTGACTGGCCAACTACTGATGCTTCACAGGTGGGGGACTGGCTGTGCTGTGGCTCCGTGCCACACTGGCTGTCCTGGTGGCCGGTGCACTCCACTTAGTGTGTGTCTAACAGTTGCCCCTCACCATTTGCAGGTGACTCTGGTTACCCCAACCTTTCATGGCTACTGACCCCAGTGAGGAATCCCAGGACCAGGGCAGAGGAACGCTGCAATGAGACCCATGGGCGAACTAGGAGGGTGATCGAGTGGACCTTCGGCCTCCTGAAGGCCAGGTTCAGGTGCCTCCATATGACAGGTGGATACCTATTCTACTCACCAAAGAAGGTGTGCCAGATCATCGTGGCCTGCTGTATGCTTGGCAACTTGGCTTTGCAACGCCAGGTGCCTTTTCTGGAGGAGGATGGTCCAGATGGCGGTGTTGTGGCAGCTGTGGAGCCTGTGGACAGTGATGAGGAGGAAGCAGAGGAAGAAGGCATGCAGAACAGGGACTCCGTGATCCAGCAATATTTCCAGTGAAACACAGGTAAGGATACAATCCTGCCTACTACATGTACTTTTACACTACTACCTCTCTCCTGTCTGTCGTTTTCACCCAGTGTATGGTCACTGAGTTGTCACTTTTCCTTACGGTTTCACAGATGTGGGTCCCACTGTGTGACATCTGCTTAGATTCCTCATGGACTAGAGCTGTGTGACATAGGTATGTTGACATTACTATTTAAAAAACATTTTGTCACTGTAATTGCTAATACACTATTTCGAAATCACAGACAGAATCCAGATCATTTTGTGCTTTAGGTATGTTTATTTAAATGCAAAATATTTGAGGGGGTAGTGAAATGGTGAGGGGTGATGGCGGAGGAGTGTCCATGGCAGAGTCCAGTCTATTAGTCTCACAGGTGCATTGCCCATATGGGCATAGGAAGTGCAGCTGGGGCAGTTTAATTATGGACAGGGTGACAAAGTGGGACAGTAGGATGACAATCAGGGTGGTCTCATTTCTTGGCGGGGGTCTTGGCATCATTCTCTGTCTTGTTCCTGGATCTCAGGGACCGTTTGTGGGGTAGATCTCCATCTGCAGGGGGTGGGGTGCTGGTGTGGTGGTCCTGTGGCGGGGCTTCTTGTCCACTAGCGCCGGCAGAGGTGGTGGGCAGTTCATCATCCATGCTAGTGTCAGGGGCCCCTTGTAGTGCCACATTGTCCATCCTGGTGTTGAGTACTTCCTTCAGCACCCCTACGATGGTGCCCAGGGTGGAGCTGATGGTTCTGAGTTCCTCCCTGAAGCTCATATACTGTTCCTCCTGCATGCGCTGGGTCTCCTGAAACTTGGCCAGTACCGTTGCCATCATCTCCTGGGAGTGGTGGTATGCTCCATGATGGAGAGAGGGTCTCGTGGAGAGTGGGTTCCCTTGGCCTGTCCGCCCCCTGTCGCACGGCAGCCCTCCCAGTTCCCCTGTGTTCCAGTGCCTCCGTCCCCTGGACTGTGTACCCACTGCCACTGCCCCCAGGTCCCTGTTGTTGTTGGGGTGGTGGGTTATCCTGGGTTCCCTGTAGTGGTGGACACACACCTGATTGACGTGTCCTGGGGATGGAGGTATGGGCCCGCTGGGTGGGTGCTGTGCTGGTGTTTCCAGAGGGGGGAAGGTCTGTGGTGGCCTGTGCCTGTGTGAGGGGAACTGACTGTCCAGAGGTCCCCGATGGTCCGGGCTGGTCATCTTGATCCAGTTAGACAGAGGTGCTGTCATCACTGTGGGCCTCTTCTGTTGGTGGTGTGGACATGTGTGGACCCTCCTGTCCGGTGACGTTGGGTAGGGGTCCTACAGGGGTATAAAAGGATGTTTGGTAAATCTGTGTGTGTAATGGTGTGCAATGGGTGGGTGAGCGTGTACCCCAGTGCTAGCATTCCTGTGTGGGAGCTTGTGTGATGGTGGTTTAGGGGAGTGTATGGGTATGTGCAGTGGGCATGTTTTAGTGATGGTTGTCCATGCTTTGTTGTTGCATGCAAGGCTTGGTGTTGGGATGTGTGGTTTGTGATGTTGGGACATTTGTGAGGAGTTAGAGTGATGGGGTGAGGGTGAGGATGGGTGTATGTGCTGGCATGCAGGTAGGGTGGGGGGATGTAATAGTTAAGATTTGACTTACCAGAGTCCATTACTCCACCTACCCCTGCGAGGCCCTCAGGATGCAGAATCGCCAAGACCTGCTCCTCCCATGTTGTTAGTTGTGGGGCAGGAGGTGGGGGTCCGCCGCCAGTCCGCTGAACCGCCAGGTGGTGTCTTGAGACCACTGAACGCACCTTCCCCCGTAGGTCGTTCCACCTTTTCCTGATGTCCTCCCCATTTCTTGGGTGTTGTCCCACAGCGTTGACCCTGTCCACTATTCTTCGCCATAGCTCCATCTTCCTTGCAATTGAGGTGTGCTGCACATGTGCTCCGAATAGCTGTGGCTCTACCCGGACGATTTCCTCCACCATGACCCTGAGCTCCTCCTCCGAGAAACTGGGGTGTCTTTGCCGTGCCATGGGGTGGTGTAGGTGATGTGCGGGGTGGAGTGTGTGGTGATAAGTGTGGTGATATGTAGTGGTGTGTTGTGTGGGTGATGGTGTTGTGTGCCTGTGGATGCTGTTGTTCTTGCTGGTGGTGTCTCTCTCTGGTCTTCTTTCTGAATTTTTGGTAGTCAGGGTTTGTGGGTGATGTGGGTGTGTGTTTTATATTGTAATGGGTGTGTGGGAGTGGTGTGTGTATGTGTGTATTTTGGATTGCCCAATGTGGTAGTGTTTTGTAAGAGTGTGTGTATTTTGAGCGCGGTGGTGTGTCGTGATAGTGTGGGCACATTTCTGTTGGCGTGACGGTGGAGGATTTGTTTTTGCCAGTTTATCACTGACTTTTGGTGTGGCGGACTTGTGTGGGTGTCTGAATTTTGGCGGATTCCAAGATGTGGGTCGTAATAGCTGTGGCGGAATTTTGCGGCCGCGGAGGTGTGTTGGCTGTCTTCTGCACGGCGTAAGCGGCTTTTACCACCAGTGTTGTAATGACCGCCTATATCTTGTAGGTTAAAAAATTCCTTTCTGAAAAAGGGTGGAAAGTGGTCAGTAATTGTATGTACCGTGTGTCAAAAATGGTGACACAGATATAATATTTGGATGACACAATGGGCCTGATTTTAACCTTGGCGGACGGCGGAGGCCGTCCGCCAAGGTTCCGCCGCCAAATGACCGCACCGCGGTCACAAGACCGCGGCGGACATTCTAACATTTCCTCTGGGCCGGCGGGCGCTCTCCAAAAGAGCGCCCGCCGGCCCAGAGGAAATGCCCCTGCAACGAGGACGCCGGCTCAGAATTGAGCCGGCGTAGTTGCAGGGGTGCGACGGGTGCAGTTTGCACCCGTCGCGTATTTCAGTGTCTGCATGGCAGACACTGAAATACTTTGCGGGGCTCTCTTACGGGGGCCCCGCGGCACCAACAGGATGGCGGTAGGGGGTGTCAGAATCCCCATGGCTGCGGAGCGTGCTCCGCAGCCATGGAGGATTCCCCCGAGCAGCGGAAAGTCGGCGGGAGACCGCCGACTTTCCGCTTCTGACCGCGGCTGAACCGCCACAGTCAGAATGCTCGTGGGAGCACCGCCAGCCTGTTGGCGGTGCTCCCGTGGTCGGTGGCCCTGGCGGCCACCGGCCGCCAGGGTCAGAATGACCCCCAATATCTCTTGGCAGACTTGCATTAACAGATAACTGAACAATTAAGCTCTCAGCCAAGTCCTGAGAATGTGTTTATTTATCCACACCCGTGCACATTTCAGACACCTTTTTTAGCTGTTTCTGCAGCATGTGCACCTGTGGAATAGCTTGGTCTATGGTACAGTCCTCCTTGCTGACTTCCTGTGTGAAAATTTCAAAAGGATGCAGCATCTCTGTCAGGCATTTGACCTTGCCCTATTTGACCATCTCAATTGTCATGCCTTTCACAGTTAAATCTCCTCTTTGCATGACATATTCATTGATTGGTATGTACTTCTCAAACAGACGTTGCAACGTGTAATAAGTTGAAGTGCAATGTGCTTGCACCTTCTGTATGAAGGCTTTAACTGGCATTCTATTTTCTCACTGGATAATCCTCAACAGCTTGCAGGATTTAAAAGAATGGCTAAAATGAGTGCAGATTCTTCTGCATGTGGACACTAAGGGGGTCATTCTAACCCTGGTGGTTGACGACCGCCAGGGCTAAAATGACGGGAACACCACCAACAGGCTGGCGGTGCTCCAATGGGCATTCTGTACCGCCGCGGTCAGAAACGGGAAACCGGCGGTGTCCCACCGGTTTCCCGCTGCCCTGGGGAATCCTCCATGGCGGCGCTGCAGGCAGCGCCGCCATGGGGATTCCGACCCCCTTACCGCCAGCCTGGTTCTGGCAGTTTTGACCGCCAGAACCTGGCTGGCGGTAACAGGTGTCATGGGGCCCCTGAGGGCCCCTGCAGTGCCCATGCCAATGGCATGGGCACTGCAGGGGCCCCCTAACAGGGCCCCACTAAGATTTTCAGTGTCTGCATAGCAGACACTGAAAATCGCGGCGGGTGCAACTGCACCCGTCGCACCCTTCCCACTCCGCCGGCTCCATTCGGAGCCGGCATCCTCGTGGGAAGGGGTTTCCCGCTGGGCGGGCGGGTGGCCTTCTGGCGGTCGCCCGCCCACCCAGCGGGAAACTCAGAATAACCGCAGCAGTCTTATGACCGCGCAGCGGTATTCTGGCGGTTCCTGTTTGGCTGGCGGCGCCCGCCGCCAGCCAAACTTGGAATCACCCCCAGAGTTGCTGACTCAGGGTTCTTTTTTGAGAAAATCCTGTACAATGATGTTTATACAGTGCGCCAAACACAGGACATTGAAATAGCCACCATCTGACATGGCCTTAACAATATTACTGCGATTATCTGTGACACCAAATCCAATGTTAATTCCTCTGGGGAAAAGCCATTCAAAGACATTGCTGTTAAAGTCATACAAGATGTTTGCAGCTGTATGGGATTTCTCCATGGCAAACATAGCTACCGTACATGCTTCTGATCACTATTAAAAATGTCATTCAGTGTCAACACCTGCAGATATCATTTTTCTAACCCCCACTAAAAAGATCCAGTGTGCAGTGATGCACATATAATCACTGACTTTGCAACTGGTCCACATGTATGTCATAAGGTCAATTGTGTGGATAGCACTATGCTGCAGAGCTTGTTCAACCAATTCCAGCAAATCAGGATGTAGCACTGGAACAGCAACTCTGGCAAAGTAGGTCTGGCTGAGAACCTTCCATTTCAGGCAGCTGGCCATCACAAATTCTAGAAAACCCTCTCCTTCCACAAAAGAAAAAGGGAGGAGGTCCAGCACTAACATTTTATCCAGCTTCCTGTTGTACAAACGTGGCGTTGGGTGGTTGAGTTTGTACTTCCCCTCCTGTCTAAACATGCCAGTAATAGTAGCCTTCATTTTTTTTATTACTGTTGCCACTCATGCAGGTGACTTCAAAGCAGATGGCAGTGGTAGCTCGATGTGAGTCTCAGGGGGACAGCCACTGTATGTTCTTGTCTCGGTGTTGTGACCTGACTCTGAGTCTTTTTGTGCCATTGTGATGTTGCTGATATGGGCGATGCACTGCTAGGGACATGGATGATTTGTGTAATAAAAATGTCAACCTCTTCTTCACCTTCCACCATGACTGAATCAGATTCCCTGCTTTCACCACCTTCACCATCATCACTTGCAGATTCTTGGCTGCTAAGGTACACCTCCCAGCAGATTGTGTGGTTTTATTCTCAAATGGGCTGTTTGGCCCCCGGTACCATGGTTTGTTCCAAGCTTACCCCGACTAAGACTTGCTCAGTAAATGGAGCAAATGGCAATGTTTGGCACCTTTTCACTAACCGTAATGAAGTCCCAAACTGGGGAGGTCAACTTTCTAACACTGGTACCACTGTCAATGTTGGAAGAAGTGGCGGTAGGTGGGTGTTGTTTTGACGACGTTTGCCTTTCTGTAGTGCCCACTTCTACTGAGGTGGCTGTGGATGTAGGTCGCATCCAGGGCCTTGTAATTATGGAAGCTGGTGGAGGTGAGGGTAGTGTTATCTGTGCCACATCCCTCAGAGCAGGTTGAGAAGATGGGGTAGTGTCAGACACCACTGGGGCTGGGCTAACATCCATGATGAATGGGTTATCGTCAGACTCGCCATTCTCCTTGTCTTCATCCATAACTCTGAGGCTTTCAGGAACCTTCCTTTTCACTCCTTGCCTCTCCTGGCATATCTCAAATTGGGGTGTCATCAAAGTGGAATCATGATCATCAGAAGGGGAGCTTAAAGAAGAAGATGGTGGAGATCTGGAAGACAGTGGATCTTGTGAAAGAGGGGCTTCTTTGACTTCCCAAGCGTGAAGCTCAATATCCTGATGTGCTCCTACTTTGGGAGGAACTGCTATTGCTGTCTGCAGCTCTTGTTGTCCTCTGGGCTAAGTTTCTGGTAATGGATGGATACTACTTTGTGAAGGAGTCCAATTCAACGTCACTGCTTGTCGGCGTTGATGTGATTAGAGAAGCTGCCTCTGTGCCAGACATGGGCTTGGGCCTCGTTTGGCCTGGGGCCACTGATGTAGTTATGCTGCTCCCAGTTTGCTCCCCAGAGGCCAGTGCGGCAGGCTCCTTCTTATCACTGGCCACTTTCTTGGTAGCACCTTTTTTGGGGGGCGTTTTGAAGCTGTCAGTTGGCAATAGCACTTAGCTTCACAAGTTGAAGACATATATGTGTGGTCGTGAGTGTGGTCACGTATCACGTCATGTACAGCTCTTCTGTCTGGCAATACTGTGGGTGATATCTCTTTCTGCACCTGAAAGCAAACATGCAATTAGGATATCAGTGAAATGTGGCACTGTTGTAGTTGCATTTGTGGTAGAAACAATATAATTTAGCGGTTACTTAAATTGTAAATATTTATTAAATAATACAGTATATCCATTTGAAAAAACCACACCAACATTAACTTTCATCATCATGTACACTCAGGAAGGATACGAAAGAGCAACAACTATAACATATAGAATGTAACTGTTAGGGCATCAAGTTCGCATGTGGCACTTAGGGAGGTGCTGGTGATAAATAGAATAATCTTTGACTAATGTAATGTTGTGCAGCTGTACAAATTGAAAAAATACAATTGCTGATGTAGAATAAAAACCACAGGGATTTGGGAGGCAAGGAGTGGTACAGGTGAAAAATGCAAACATATATATGATAAAATATAAAACACTGTTCATACAGTACATTTAGTAATAAGCATTGACCTACTAGGTGTCAAGCATAACACAAAGAATGGCCACCAGGCACATGGTCAAACAACAAACAGCAAGGAGGCATGGCCACCACAACAAAGAAGAACACATGCAGTCCGAAAAGCACAATGGCTGCCTCCACAAAATGACCACCAGCCAAATGGTCAAACAACAACCCACAAAGAGGCATAGTACAGGAGAAAAAACAGCAGTAAGTCAGTAATTCTAAAACTGAAAATTAAAGGGGCTAAAGATTTTACAACAACAACACATATCAAAGAAAGACATAAAGGGGGTCATTCTGACCCTGGCGGTAATTACCGCCATGGCGGAGGTCGGCGGTAGCACCGCCAACAGGCTGGCGGTGCACCGCTGGGCATTCTGACCGCGGCGGTTCAGCCGCGGCCAGAAACGGAAAGTCGGCGGTGTACCGCCGACTTCCCGCTGCCCTTGAGAATCCTCCATGGCGGCGGAGCGCGCTCCGCCGCCATGGGGATTCTGACACCCCCTACCGCCATCCGGTTCCTGTCGGTTCTCAGTCACTGAAATTCGCGACGGGTGCAACTGCACCCGTCGCACCTTCCCACTCCGCCGGCTCCATTCTGAGCCGGCGTCCTCGTGGGAAGGGTGTTTCCCGCTGGGCTGGTGGGCGGACTTTCGGCGGTCGCCCGCCGGCCCAGTGGGAAAGCCAGAATGACCGCCGCGGTCTTTCGGCGGGAACCGCTTGGCGGGCGGCGACCGCCGTCCACCGCGGTCAGAATCACCCCCAAAATATATAATATTCCCCCACCATACACTGATTGCAGAAAAAAAAAGTGAAATACCGCCAAACAACATTTTGTTATGTGTAATCCAGTGCCATCCATGGTGTTTCAGATCAACAGACACCACAAACAGTTGTTTCATCATGCACCCATGACTCATACTTGGCCTAGACCTGGAAGGCCTATTCCATTAGCAGACTAGGCCACTTAACATTAACACAGTGGATTAAATTAATATTGCAAATTTATAAAACAAAACATGCAGAATATGAAGTGAACACTAAAATAATTTTCCTTTATAGAAAAAGAACTTACAAGTAAAAATATAACTAGGCCCTAAATGCAGGCCACCCACCACAATAAATTAAAAAAGTTTAATAAAAGTACAGATAAATGCATCCCCCCTTATCAAATAAACAAGTTATACAACACCCTTATACAAGTGTTTTTAAACTTTCTTGTGAAATCTCAAATACAAAAAAGTCTTTAAATCCAATGATACATCCAGAGGACAAAAAAGTGATCCTTCCAGCTCGAAATCCAAGTGAAAAGTGACCAGGTGATAGACAAAGCACTAAGAGGAGTCTGCTGGACAGAAACAGAAAGTTGGAGTCTCAGAGGCACTTCCTTTTATTGAGAAGATTTATAACTTGAAATTGTATTTTTGGAGGGGATTTTAGCTGCCTGAGCTTTGCCGGGTTGTAGCTGTGGTTGATCATGCTCACTCACGCTCGCCTACTTCACAAAAGACGTGCTGAAAGTAACTGGTGTGGAGCTAAATCTCATGGGCGGGTACAAAATTTAAATTCATGCTTGCGAGTGACGGGAAGTCTCTTGTCTTGCTTCCCGTGCATGCAAAATTATATCAAGCATGTGCCAATGGGGGAAAACTCAGCTCTGTTGAGAGTGCAGAGTGTACCGGTAACTCTGCAGTCTCTGCAGAATGTGAAGTTGCCAAATTCTGCAAATTCTGCCAGCTGAGCGGAGTTTTCAGGCCATGCCTAATATTTATGTGATGGAAAGTTTAGGCATCTGCGGGGAGCCACAAACTTCCTTCCACCCAGCATTCCCCCACGTCTCCTGATAAAAATTGTACCTCACTTGGGTGGTAAGCCTAGTGCCCGTGACAAAATGGATCAAACCAAGGTCAATGAGAGTCTACTGGTGAGGGCTCCTGTTGACCTTTGTTCGAGCTGTTCCTGTAGTGGGCATTAGGCAAAGCCACACAAATGGGGCAACATTTTTATCAACACAAAAGAGGTCATCCAGAATGGTAGAAATGTTGTGGATTCCTGTGGATTCTGGAACTTTTCATCACAGAAATGGAAGGTAAATGTGTGATTTCAGTTAGATTTTTGAGGTTTGTAGAGCATGGTGGGAAAGAAAACCTTGTTTGATCCATGCAGGGCACACCACCCTGGACTTCCTTGATTATCTAGTTTTCCGAAATGTCTGTGGTTCATAAATTTGCATGCGTGGTGCTACAGCATGGCCCCAAATGCCTCACTTACCCCTATTGCTTATCTCTCAACATAACGATTTAAGGCATTTTGTGTCCTTTTCTTGCAGGCCATTTCCACACATGTTGTACTTTTTTTGGGGAGATGTGTGAAAACTGAAAGTGGCAGGAAGCCCGTGCCTCTGCACAGATTCCATGTTTTTGTATCACAGAAATGTGATGAAATGTATGTTTCTTACAAAAGTTTGATGTTTGCAGGGGCTTCTGGGTAATATTACCTGTCGTGAGCCACAAAAGTCATGCATCCCTAAACTCTCCTGGTTGTCTAGTTTTCAAAAATGTGCAGGTTTGCCTAAATGCTGTTTCACCCTGGGCCAAAAATCCACAGCTACCCATAAGGAGAAAAAAGTAGTTCTTATTAGGAGTCATTTTAGCGTCACAGATATAAATCTAGTACTCATTTTTTAAAGTTCTTGCACCACTTACACTGGTTGGTTTTATCAGCTCCAGAAAGTATGACTTCAAAGCACAAATGCTTTTCAAAGTATCTGAATATTGAAACCAAGACATCTGAAGGTAAGCCATAAAGCCATGTCAAGTCACTAACCGCTTTATAGTCCATTCACACACAATTCACGCACCACACACAAGGCTTTCATACCACCAGCTGCGGGCCCAATCCAACTGATCAGTGCACTCAACATAACACCACTATGCAAGGGCCCATCACATCCATACAACACAGGACAGAATCAGTGACTACATTTTACCACCTTCTTCTTTCTGATCATAAACAAACACATTCCTAGTGAACCTTAACTAATAGCTCCCAAGACAGACTCAGGAAGACATGTCTTACATGCATCTTTATATTATATGCAAGAAGGGAAACACCTGGCTAATAGGGGACCAGGGATACCTATTATATACAAGGAAAAGCGCAAACAATAACAATAACATTGCAGTACCATCATGCCCATATAAGTAGTCCAAAAAACTTATATCAAAACAATGTACTTTAATATTGAATAAAATACAAAGTAAGTTGAGAGTGGGGAATCAAACAAGTATGAATAGTAGAAACTCAGGTGTATATGTGACAACAATCAATTCATTACTTTAGTTAAATTTTAACACAACCACAGCAGGCCTTATGTACAACAGTAGAATGACAAAGGATCAGAGTGTCAAAGTGAATGACATTTCGAACCACCGAAAATTACCAGGATAATCATCAGAATATATAAATAAGTAACCCTTAGAGCACAAACTTTAGAGGCAACAAACTGTAAAGTATATTTAGAGAAAGAAAATGAGAGCAAAGAGAAAGGTAATTGAAAACAAAAAAAAGGAAAGAAGGGGGAAATGGAGAAAGAAAGGAGACACAAATCATAAATAATTAGAAGTTAATAATTGGACTAAGCAAAGCAAATGTACAATACGTTCCCAAAAAAGGGAAAAATGGTGAAAAAAAAATCACACAAATATCCGATGCGTGCAAACCAATGTGCATCAAAAATGAGTGATATAGTAAGTGGCCAAGAAAAAAAAAAATATATATATATATATATCTGAACATAAAAAAATCAAGCTAATAAAAAGACTGCTGGGTGCTTACAATTTAGAGAAAAATAAAATAAGACTTAACAATGAGGTGGGAGATGAACAAAACCATGAAGAACAAATACAGCACTCACTGGGTCAATCAAAATATAGAATAACTGAGGAAAGTAATCCATACAGTCAAGAAGGTAAATATCACTGCGCAATATCAGCATAAAACTAAAATCATTGCAGCAGTAAAGTAACCCATTTTGCAAAACTAAAAATATGTGGGGTTAAATGAGCCTGTAAACCTACAATAAAAAAAAGAAACAATTACTGAAGGAATTCTATTAATTCCAAAGTGGTGCAGCAAAAAATCATAACAACCTACTAATGCCAAAAGATTCGGACAATGTGGGGAAGTAGGAAGCCGAGCTTTCAGATTGGAAATGCAGGTGTCGCTTTTCCGGATTACAAAGGTAATATCAAGAAAAAAGTACAAACCGGGCCGGCTGAATAACCGGATGTGGGCATATTGAATGGGAGCCAGCAGTCTAAAATATAATTTACTCCAGGAATTATCAGAGAAATTCATGTGTGACAAAGAACAAAAAGACCGTGGACTCACGCGGTTAATGTCATCTTGTCAAAAATAATTCAGGGCATTAAGAAGGAAGGTACAAATGCACCAAGTATGGAAATTAGAAGAGATGGAAAAAAAGAAAGGAAAGGCAGGAAGGAATAAGAAAAGAAGAAAAGGAGTCCCCAGAGGGCAAATACCTTAGCTTCCTGCAAAACTGAATTTGGGACAGAGATAATATCATAGATATATTGAAATAACATGGCATGTATCAAATGCACCATGGCAAGTTCTAAATTGTTATAATTGCATTTACCAATAAAGAGAGAAAAAGGGAAGGACATTGCAATAATAATCTCACAAAGCCCAGCATTGTGGGCACAGTGCAGGAAGAAAAAATCATCATTAAAAACAAAGTATGTTGGTACAGGAACAGGGGTACATTTCAACAAGCAGATAAAGAATAACAACAACACTCAATCAATTAAGCAATTTAAGTGCAAAATATTGGAAAGATAAAGAGCCCATATGCAGCACCAACCATGGAACTACAATGCAAAGATGTGAGTTCATAATAATGAAGTCCAATCCTCCATCTTATTGAAACCCGTATGTAAACAATTGGTCAGCAGGATCCACTTCAGTTCTTCTTTGTTGAGAATGTTTGGAATATCTCAGCCCCTTTCACTACACTAATAACTTGCCAATGCAGGTCACTCATCATTCCTCAAGCTGAGTGAGCATATCTGCCTTGGAAACTAAGGCAAACATGCTGGTTAATACTGCAGAAATTTCCTAGAGATAATGTTGTAAACTATGAAGATCTGTAGTTTTTGACACACAGGGTAGTCATTGAGAATCTAGCATGTTTGAAAGCTCAATTACTAAAGAATCATTCCTAATGTTGTTGAAAAAGAATACAGGACACAATATATTTTATGATGATTGTTTTCACATCTTTAGTGTAGAATGTGAAAACAATCATCACACACAAGATACTGGGCCAGAAGTATGACCTTTCTGTATTGTGACTTGCAATTTGCACATGTTTGCGATTCAAAAATTGTGAGTCACAATACCAATTGTACAACAGTATCTCCAGAACTGTTAGTGATTTGCAGTTGGTTGCCAAGGGACCTGCCTCATTAATATTCATAGGCAGGTAACAATTTCAAACCCACTGTGAATGGCTACAATCACAGAAATGGTGGCCTGCTTGGCTCAGTAGACCACCATGTCTGTGATTGTTTTTGAAATAAAGCATGTTTTTGTAATGCAGCCCGTTTTCTTTAAAGGACAATGGGTTTCATTACAAGGAGAAAAATGAAAAGTTTTATTTTAATTTTTTCTGCGAGACCACTGCCTGCTCTTAAAAGGTTTTTGAACCCCCATTCACAAATGGAAAGAGGTCACTTGGGCACCCCTTCCCGTTTGTGATAGGTTACCACCAACTTGAAATTGGTGGTAACTGCGAATGTTTGCAACCCCATTCACGGTTGCAAAACAACAATACATATCACTGCGACTTGCTATTAGGACGGGATGCCCTTGACATGCCCCTTCCCAATAGAGACTCGCAAACCTATTGTGTGATTCGGCAATAGGGTACCAAATTGCAAAATAGCATTTGTACATTCCAAAATGCTTTTTTCTGTGCGCAAACAGCTTGACTCAATGATTCAGGCAATTTGCACGCAGAACAAAAGCTTAGAACATCTGAACCATTGTGTCCTGCACCCCTTTTTAATAAAGTTGGTTATGATACAAGTTACTAATTGAGTTTGTACACTTTCGAAGCAAGTAAAAATGATGGTGAATAAGTCCCACAGGAGATTTTTTGGACCTATTACATTTACTCCGGTTCTCGTGGACAATCAGGATGGTCCTTGTGTGTGTCCTTGAGTAACATAATTCTCTAACAAGCACTTCAAAAGTTAGTCAAGCCTTTATCATTTTGCCACACAAGGTCTCCGTGACAACATGACATATGATTTGTTCACCATTTTGTGTAGTGTGGGGACTATAATGCAGTTGTCAATCGTTGAACAGAACACCTATTACATTCTGACGGTGGGTAAAGGTGTTGAGCAGTGTATAAGGAAGTCCATGATTTCCTCAAGTGGAGGAGCTAAAATTCTGCAGCTGCTTGCTTAGGAAAGTAGAGGCCCATAGACGGTAGGTATCCACACACAGCCATTGAAAGATTTACCTAACGACAGCTCATACCTCAGCCAATTTCCCAGTACTTCACTTTTGTATAATACAACATAAAGCAAGTAGAAAAACACAGGGCTGGCTTAAATGGACACTGGGGAAAGCAAACACAACTTCCCTGCCTCTTTCCCTGCTTCGAGCAGACTTAACAGTGATGACTTAGTTAAGTCTTTTTAGGTGTTTCAGGAATAGGATTAGCAAAGTGTTGCTCCTATAGCCTTGCCATGTCCTCCAAAACATTTGAAGTGGAGGCTGCTGCTTCTGTAGCAGTAAGACTTTCAATGACCGACAACTGAAAGTCAAGGAAAGACATGAGTCTTCATGTGGTTGTCTGACAATAAATAACATAATCATTGTATGTTGTCATCTGGATCAGGTAAGTAAACAGTTTCTTGTACCAAGTGCAAGTTTTATCACTTGCATTGTGTGGCTGAAGAACCTGGTCATTCTTATCCACTCCACCCATGTACTTATTGTAAGCAGGTATATAATTGGGCTGTGAACTTTGACCACCTAACCCCAAACCATGACAGAGGAGTGCTCTCATCATGAATTATAGTGAGCACATACAAAGCATGCCTGTGTGAGAACTTGACTGTGAACACGTCCTTGAAATTCAATGCAGTGCCCTTCTGGAGCTTCTCACAAAGAGGCTTGTGTGGGAATCCTTTGTGGCGTCAACTAACTGTACCGCAGGCCACAGTGCCAGCTTTGTACAGGTCACTGAACAGCTCTACTCCTGTATAAGAAATTGTCCACATTAAGAAATAATCTTTGTGAAGGAGTAGCTGGACAAGTTTGCATTCAATCTTTCCTGTGACTCCAAGAGTGGGAGGCAACCTACAGGGTTTAGAATAGAGTACTTCCCTGTATAAACTCCCCAGTTGTACACATAGCCAGTAGAGTTCTCACATAGCGTGTACAGCTTGATGCCATAGCGAGCTCTTTGTACAGGACCAAGGACCCATCAATGACTATATTCTTTCCAGGAGTATAAATCTCTGGATACCTGGCAGACAAATGTTCCACGACAGGCTGAATTTTGAACAACCTGACATGGACTGGAGCGTCCCAGGGCAATGCAGCAGAATTCTCTTGAAATTCAGCATGTGGTGTAATTGTAAAAGACAATCTCTGCTCATGTACAGTGCAAAGATTTTGGTTATTCAAACCGTGCGAGTAGAGCAATAGGACTGCAAGGTTGGTTGCTACACTAACCCTATTTTGAGAATAAAGTCCAAAAATATATTTAACTCCTGAAGCAAAGTGGGAGTCCACTGTTGTGCCCTAGAATGAGACCCTAGAATGCCTACATGCTCCCTGAGAAAATGTTTGTTTCCTGCACAATTTGCCCAAAGAACACAAAATCCAAAAAGAGATGGATTTAGTCAATTGGAAAAAGTTGGCTGTATTGACTTGAAAGGTATAAGCTGGGACTGATCTAAATTGGGGGGGGGGGCTGCCAACAGAGCACTTTGTCTGTGCTTGGCATGGCATGTCCCTGCTGTCCGGTTTAATATAACCTGCTACTTTTGTCCCACTGCACAGACTGTGCTTATGAAGGAACAGCACAACTGTCATCATCTTGTGCCACAGAATTGCTGGAAGATCAGATGGAACTCCGACGGCTGGAAAATCACTTCCAGATTCTGCTCCATTTTCTTTTCCCTCAGAGCTGTCCTCCATTGCACAGGTTAGGTCTTGAGCAACAGTCATCCACAGAGATGCTATCTTTGCTTCTGGCTAAAACCGTTGTTCTAAAACACTATCCTATGTAGAAGGCAGTCATGTTGTTCTATAAGAGTTGGTGGGTGTGTGCCTGAGTGATGTCTGCAGCAGTAAATAATGACAAAGTGACCTCAGCTTGTCTTCTTTCCTAAGTCTGCTGGTTCTCCAAAAAGACAAAAAAAGACAAAAAAAGACATGTATTACTTCACATCGCTACACACCCATCATCACAGTCTTAAAAGCTGGTGGAGCCCAGTGGAATAATTATTTTTGGCATCCCCCAGGACCTCCTTCTTGGATTCCCTCACTACCACCTCCCTCATCTCTCCATAGCACTTCTCTCACATGCATTTCATTTATTTTAAAGAGCAAGTAATGGCTGGCTTTACTAATCCACTTAGCTATGTACATAAAATACAGATATTCTTTGCAGTAAACATATTAACCTTCTGTACAACTGCCACTAGACAAAGCTCCGACCTCTGTGTCTACAAAGAACTTAATCATAAGAGTCATCTCAACATTTGTATTGCTGCTTGAAAGCTTGTATATATATATATCTATATATATGTATATATATATATATATATATATCTATATATATAGTATATATATATATATATATATATATATATTCACTTAAAAAACAAAGGTTACAGAGACATTATAGTTAGATTCTGAATTTACATGCACAAAACCATAGTAATTCAAGCAGTTATAGTTATGGTTAGATGAAGTAACTATCACTTGTACCGTAAGTTAAATATAAATTGTTTCATCCTCAATAATTTTACTGTAAATGTTGCATTATGATATTATGAATGATCTTATCAAAGTTGTCATAAGTGATGTAATATATGGGATTATTAGCCATGCATGGCGAGGGTGCAAGTTATAGTTACAGTTACCTAAGGGCACAATTTATAACTATAACTGAATTTCCATGGTTTTGTAAAGGTAAATTCAGAACCTAACTATAATGTCCCTGTAACCTTTGTTTTTTTTAATTGAATTTCTGTTTTCTGATTCTATTTCCTAACAATAGCATCCCTGTAACCTTTGCTTTTTCAGTAAATTACATGTTTTTTTTTTAATGTTAAGTAAGATGTCCATCACAATGCATAGTGGGGGGGGGGGCTTTGCATGGCATTTTGCTACCCACACACAAGCTTGCCACTCTTGCCCCCTCCCTCATCCTTGCCATCCACTGTCTAAGTCTATGCCTCTGCTCCTTCATTACAGACCTGTGTGGCCTTTGGTCTGCCACTGCTCTTCCTACCTACTCTGAATTGTTAACATGCTCCCCTATCCACCTTCTCCCTACCCTCTGTTGTCTGAGTCCATGAATCAGCTCCCTCACTTCTCCTTGCATGGTCTGATATGCTGCCACTGTGTCCACCCTCCTGCCCTTCATGGTGTGTTATTCTGCAGCTGTCCTTCTTGTTTGTCTAGTATGGTCAGCTTGCAACCCCTGCCTCTTTCCCCTCTGCTCTCTGTTGTCCATGCACATGGCCCTGTCACTTCCCTACTGCTTTCCACGGTATGTTGTGCTGCAATGCCGCCCGCTTCCCCTTTGTGGTGTATTGTACTACTGTAGCCCCTAACATTTGCCCAGTAAGGTCAGTTTGGTGTCCCTGCCCATCTCCCTTGTGCCCTCTGTGATCCAATGTAGCATATTTGGAACTTAGTATGAGAGAAATGTTGAAACAAAAACCTGGAGAATTGATTTTCCCTGTTGACATACATTGAAAAAGATAGGATTTTAGGCAAGAGGAAGCTAAAATAAATCCCTTTTGGGCTTAAAAACATTGGGAGTCTCCTGCCTGAATCAGTTCTGTTGGCATGTATGTTTGTACTGCCGCTGCCTCTTTCTTCTGCTCTCAGTGGTCAGCTATATAGCCACAGCCTCTCTTGCCTGTCCTACATGGTTGGTTTGTTGCCCCAGGCCCCCGTTCCCCTGCCCTCCATGGTTCGTTGTACTGCCATCACCCCTCTGGCCTGCGCAGAATGTTAAACTTTTTGTCTCTGCACCCTCCTACCTTGCCTGAATTATCTGAGTCCATGCCCTTGAACCCTGCCTCCCCACAGTATTCAAGAAACAACTAGATTGCTAAAATTCTATATTTATTGTAAAACTGTGGCATCACTGAAGTCATCTTGATGAAATTAACACTGTAATGCTCTTAAAGACTACGGGGGTCATTCCGACCCTGGTGGTCCATGACCGCCAGGGCCGGGGACCACGGAAGCACCGCCAACAGGCTGGCGGTGCTTCCTGGGCTATTCTGACCGCGGCGGTAAAGCCGCGGTCAGAAAAGGGGAACCGGCGGTTTCCCGGCGGTTTTCTCCTGGCCCAGGGAATCCTCCATGGCGGCGTTGCTTGCAGTGCCGCCATGGGGATTCCGACCCCCTTCCCGCCAGCCTGTTTCTGGCGGTTTTCACCGCCAGAACCAGGATGGCGGGAACGGGTGTCGTGGGGCCCCTGGGGCCCCTGCACTGCCCATGCCACTGGCATGGGCAGTGCAGGGGTCCCCTCACAGGGCCCCATACAGATTTTCACTGTCTGCTTTGCAGACAGTGAAAATCGCGACGGGTGCCACTGCACCCGTCGCACCCCTGCAACTCTGCCGGCTCCATTCGGAGCCGGCTTCCTCGTTGCAGGGGCTTTCCCGCTGGGCCGGCGGGCGGCCTTTTGGCGGTCGCCCGCCGGCCCAGTGGGAAAGTTGGAATGGCCGCCGCGGTCTTTTGACCGCGGGCCGGTCATTCGGCGGTAACCGCATGGCGGGCGGCGACCGCCGCCCGCCGCGGTCAGAATGACCGCCTAAATGAGGACATATTTTCGGAGTTCTCAAATAGAGACAAAGGCCCTCATTACAACATTGGTGGTAAAAGCCGCTTAGCGCCGTGCAGAAGACCGCCAACACCCCGCCACGGCAGCGGAAATCCGCCACAGCTATTATGACCCACAGTTCAGAATCCGCCAAAATTCAGACACCCACACAAGTCCGCCACACCAAAGATCAGTGATAAACTGTCGATAACAAAACCGCCACCATTACGCCAACAGAAATACGCCCACACTATCACAACCCACGAATCCACGTGGCGGTCTTCCAACCGCGGTATTCCATTGGCGGTACACACCGCCACGCTTAAAATACACACACATCTCCAAAACACAGCCATATTGGACAATTCCAAATACACACACCTGATACACATACACACACCACTCCCACACATCCAATACAATATAAAACTGACACCCACATGACCCACAATTCCCTACGACAAAAATCCTGAAAGAAGCACAGGGAGAGACACCACAATCTATAACCAGGCATTCACAGGCACCCAACACCATCACCCACATAACATCCACGCACCCCACCACTAAATATCACCCCACATGTCACAACACACACCACCCCACACATCACCCACACCACCCCATGGCATGGCAAAGACACCGCAGGTTCTCTGAGGAGGAGCTCAGGGTCATGGTGGAGGAAATCATACGGGTAGAGCCACAGCTATTCGGACCACAGGTGCAGCACACCTCCATAGCTAGGACAGGGTCAATGCAGTGGGACAGCACCCAAGAAATAGGGATGACCTCAGGAAGAGGTGGAACGACCTACGGGGGAAGGTGCGTTCCGTGGTATCCAGACACCACCTTGCAGTACAGAGGACTGGCGGCAGACCCCCAACTCCTCCCCCACAACTAACAACATGGGAGGAGCAAGTGTTGGCGATTCTATATCCTGAGGGCCTCGAAGGAGTTGCTGGAGGAATGGACTCTGGTAAGTCAAACCTTAACTATTACAACCCCCACCCTCGCCCTCACCCCATCACTCCAACTCCTCACACATGTCCCACTATCACAAACCACACATCCCAACACCAAGCCCTGCATGCAACACCAAAGCATGGCCACCCATCACCAATGCATGGCCACGGGACATACCCATAAACACCCCTAAACCATCATCACACAAGGTCCCACACAGGAATGCAAGCACTGGGGTACACGGTCACCCACCCATTGCACACCATGGTACACACAGATGTAATAATCATGCTTTTACACCCCTGCAGGACCCCTACCCAACGTCACCACACAGGAGGGTCCACACATGTCCACACCACCAACAGAAGAGGCCCACAGTGATGACAGCAGCTCCGTCCAACTGGATCTAGACGACCAGCCCGGCTCAGGACAGTCGGTTCCCCTCACACAGTCACAAGCCACCACAGAGCTTCCCCCCTCTGGAAACACCAGCACAGCACCCACCCAGCGGGCCCATACCTCTGTCCCCAGGACACATCAATCAGCAGTGTGTCCACCACTACAGGGAACCCAGGCTAACCCACCACCCCAACAACAACAGGGAACTGGGAGGGCTGGCCCAGGGAACCCACTCTCCACGAGGCCCTCTCCAACATCATGGGAGCATACCATCATTCCCAGGAGACGATGGCAACGGTACTGGCCACGTTTCAGGAGACCCAGCGGCTGCAAGAGGAACAGTATTTGGGCTTCAGGGAGAAACTCAGATCCATCAATTCCACCATGGGCACCATTGTAGGGGTGCTGAAGGAAGTCCTCAACACCAGGAGGGACACTGTGGCACAACAAGGGGCCCCTGACATTAGCCTGGACGATGAACTGCCCACCACCTCTGCCGGCGCTAGTGGACAGGAGGCACCACCAAAGGACCACCACACCAGCAACCGACCCCCTGCAGATGGAGAACCATCCCACAAATGGTCCCTGAGATCCAGGACAAAGACAGAGGACGATGCCAAGACCCTCGCCAAGAAATGAGACCGCCCTGAATGTCATCCTTTTGTCTCACTTTGTCACCCTGTGCATCCACAAACTGCCCCAGCTCCACTTCCTATGCCCCTTTGGACAATGCACCTGTGAGACTAATAGACTGGACTCTGCCATGGACATTCCTCCACCATCACCCCTCCCCATTTTACAGCACCCTCCAATATTGAGCACTTAAATAAACACCCTTAAAGCACAAAACAATCTGGAGTCTGTCTGTGATTTCAAAATAGTGTATTAGCAATTACAGTGACAAAATGCTCTTACAAATGTAATGTCAACACACCTATGTCACACAGCTCTAGTCCATGAGGAAACAAAGCAGATGTCACACAGTGGGACCCACATCTGTGAAATCTTAAGGGAAAGTGACAACTCAGTGACCATACACTGGGTGAAAAGGACAGACAGTAGAGAGGTAGTAATGTTACATTACATGTAGTAGGCAGGTTTGTCTTCTTACCTGTGTCTCACTGGAAGTATTGCAGGATAACCGAGTTCCTGTTGTCGATGTCCTCTTCGTCTGCTTCCTCGTCTTCACTGTCCACAGGCTCCACAGCTGCCACAACACCTCCATCTGGACCATCCTCCTGCAGAAAAGGCACCTGTCGTCACAAAGCTAAGTTGTGAAGCATGCAGCAGGCCACGATGATCTGGCACACCTTCTTCGGTGAGTAGAATAGGGAACCACCAGTCATATGGAGGCACCTGAACCTGGCCTTTAGGAGGCCGAAGGTCCGCTCTAAGATCCTCCTAGTTCGCCGATGGGCCTCATTGTAACGTTCCTCTGCCCTTGTCCTGGGATTCCTCACAGGGGTCAGTAGCCATGACAGTTTGCGGTAACCAAAGTCACCTAAAAATGGCGAGGGACAACTGTTAGACACACACTAACCTGTAGGGATATCCCCAGACCCAGACAACTATTCCCACTGATTTGGTTCCAGGTGCTCACCTAATAGCCACACCTGGTGCCTCTGGAGTTGGCCCATCACATAAGGGATGCTGCTATTCCGCAGGATGTAAGCGTCATGCACTGAGCCAGGAAATTTGGCATTCACATGGGAGATGCACTGGTCGGCCAAACACACCATCTGCACATTCATCGAATGATAACTCTTCTGGTTTCTGTACACCTGTTCACTCCTGCGGGGGGGACCAAGGCCACATGTGTCCCATCAATGGCAACTATGATGTTGGGGATATGTCCCAGGGCATAGAAGTCACCTTTCACTGTAGGCAAATCCTCCACCTGAGGGAAAACGATGTAGCGCAGCATGTGTTTCAGCAGGGCAGACAAAACTCTGGACAACACGTTGGAAAACATAGGCTGGGACATCCCTGATGCTGTGGCCACTGTTGTTTGAAATGACCCACTTGCAAGGAAATGGAGTACTGACATCACCTGCACTTGAGGGGGGATTCCTGTTGGATGGCGGATAGCTGACATCAGGTCTGGCTCCAGCTGGGCACACAGTTACAGGATTGTGGCACGATCAAGCCTGTATGTGATGATTACATGTCTTTCCTCCATTGTCGACAGGTCCACCAGCAGTCTGTACACCGGGGGATGCCGCCATCTCCTCACATGTCCCAGCGGACGGTGCCTATAAAGGACAACAGCGTGCACAGAGTCAACCAACTCAGAGGTACGTACACACAGCTTAAACAGAATACAATTCATAATCCGAAATTAGCATTTATGAGTGTTGAGGCAAGGCCTAGTTATGTGTGACGCAGTTAAAAATAGAGCCATGTGGGCCCCTGAAATGGCGGCTGCCTGACCTGTAAAGTGGGACAATGGGATGTGAGGTAACTGCACTGGCGTTGTACACTGTCGCAGTAGGCGGTCGAAGTCCGCAGCACAGTTCTGCATTGGTTAACATTGGACCCTATGGGTCCCAGGAGCCAATGACGATGTACGCCAGTGGTGACGGTACGCACCGCCGCGGACATGACCGCCATTTTCTATCTGTTCAATCACTCGATACCTGATCTTCGACAGGAGAGGACCTTCACTGCAAGTGCTGCTGTGAACTCAGTCTGGAAGAGACAATGGCTCGTGCGTCTGGGGAAAGGCCCCCTGCCTTCACATCGGAGGAGTTGGAGAAACTCGTGGATGGGGTCCTCCCCCCGTACACGCTACTGTACGCTCCTCCAGACAAACAGGTAAGTACACTGGGAGCATGCTGTATGGGCTATGCCTGTGTGGAGTGGGGTGGATGAAAGATAGGGGGTGGAGAATGAGGCGTGCATGAAACGACGATAAGTGCATGTGCCACATGGCACAGTCATTGGATGGGGCCAATGACTGTGACGGTGCAGTTGGTAATAACTTCTCTTTTTCCCCTGTACTATTCCTGTAGGTCAGCGCCCACCAGAAGAAGGATATTTGGCGTGCCATCACCAAGGACGTCCGGACCCTGGGGGTCTATCACAGACGGAGTACCCACTGCCGTAAGAGATGGGAGGACATTCGCCACTGGAGCAAGAAGATGGCAGAGGCCCAGCTGGGGATGGCCTCCCAACGTGGGAGGGGTGCCCGTCGCACCATGACCCCCCTGATGTTCAGGATCCTGGCGGTGGCATACCCGGAGTTGGATGGACGCTTGAGGGCATCACAGCAGGAACCAGGGGGTGAGTACACTCTCATTCTGCTGATTCAGCGTGCAGTGGAGGTGTCTGGGTGGGGGAGGTGGGCGGTGGGTTCCCCTAGGCTAGGGCGAGTGTGCTAGTTAGGTCTCCTTTTTTCAGGCAGGCCCTGTGGCACCCCACCCCACCTGGGTACAGTGCTAACTACACCTAGTCAGGCTCCTGTGACATCCATGTGTGCAGATGTCGGCCATAGCCTTGTAGGCCATGTCCCAGGGATTGAATAGTGGACCCCAAGTGCGCGGTGTAGTGCAGGGGGCTTCTGTGTCTGTTGTGTCTGCCAACGGTAGCGGTAATGCATGCAATGAACATGTCTTTCTTCTGTTGTGCCCCCACTTTTTGTGTTCTACCTGTTCTTGTGTGCATTAGCATCATCAGGCGGAGGAGCAGTGGTACCGGAGCAGGAGGGAGCTGCATCCTACATGGCCCTGGAGGGCGATACTACGGAGTCGGATTTCACCAGTGGGACGGAGGGCGAGGGGAGTTCCACAGCAGGGAGAGGAGCTGAGACTAGTGATACGGACTCGTCCTCTGATGGGAGCTCCCTTGTGGTCGCAGGCCCTTCTGTGTCCCCCCATCTACAGGTACAGCCGCCACCCCCCCTTTCAGCACCGCCCTCCCAGCAGCCCCTCAGCCTTTGCCCCGTGCCTGCTCACCTTCGTCCCAGGCCCCTCAAGCCCTGCCCCAGTCACCCCTGCTGCCCTCATTGAGGAGGCCATTGACCTCCTCAGGTCCCTCACTGTTGGGCAGTCTACCATTTTGAATGCCATCCAGGGTGTAGAGAGGCAGTTGCAACAGACAAATGCATTCCAGGAGGGCATTCATTCCGGTCAGGCAGCCCTTCAGCGAGCTTTTCAGACTCTGGCCTCAGCATTGATGGCAGCCATTGTCCCTGTCTCTAGCCTCCCCCTCCAACTTCCTCTACCCAGACCCACAGCCTACCCCAAGCACACCATCAGACCAGCATGCACACAACCCAACACACAAAGGAAGCTCAGGCAAACATAAGCACCACTCATCCCACAGGCACTCACACAAACATCACACACATGCAGACATAGCAACATCCACTGCCTCCACTGTGTCCCCCTCCTCCTCGTTTCCCTCCTCCCTCCCCGTCTCATCTCCACTCACACCTGCAGGCACTATATCTACAGCCACTACTTCCATCACCACCACACCCGCTCACGTGCAGTCACCACCCCGACTACAATTCACACATCCCCTGTGTTCTCTCCCAGTGTGTCTGTGACGCCACCTCCCAAGGTACACAAACGCAGGCACACACCCACCCAACAGCCATCCACCTCACGACAGCCTCCAGCACATGCACCTTCACCCAAAGTCACCAAACTTACTCCTCCCACAACCACAACCTCTTCCTCCACTCCCAAACCCCCTCCAGATACCCGTCCCAGTGTTCCCAAGAAACTTTTCCTGTCCACCCTTGACTTCTTTCCCTCACCTCCCCCATCCCGTCAGTCCCCTAGTGCCCGACTCTCCAAGGTTCCAACCTAGCACCTCAGCCACGAAATCGGTGGAATCAGTGGTGCCAGTAGTCACCGGATTCTGGAGTGCACCAGGCAGCAGGGCAGCCACAGTGGCAAGGAGCCACAGCACGAACAGTCCCCCACCTGTCAAGCATCAAAAGTTGGCCAGTGCCCAGCGGGTGAGGGGGAAGACACCAGCCACCAAAGCCGCTCCCAGGGGTACAGGTGGGAGTGTGGAGTCAGCTGCAACACCTTCAAAGGTGGGGAAGGGGCACAAGAAACCTGGCAGGTCTGGGAAGATCGGCACGGCGAAGAAGACCGCCATCAGCCCCCCTGCCAAGGAGGCGACCGCCATCAGTCCCGCAGTCCAGGAGGCGACCGCCATCAGCCCCGCAGCCCAGGAGGCAACCGCCAGCACCAGCCCCGCTGCCCAAGAGGCGACCGCCATCAGCCCCGCTGCCCAGGAGGCGACCGCTATCAGCCCCGCTGCCCTGGAGGCGACCGCCATCAGCCCCGCTGCCCAGGAGGTGACCGCCAGCAGCCCTGCTGCCCAAGAGGCGACCGCCATCAGCCCCACTGGCCAGGATGTGACCGCCAGCACCAGACCCTCAGGCCCAGACAGGACCACCAGCAGCAGCCCCGCAGGCCCATACAGGACCGTCAGCAGCAGCCCCACAGGCCCAGACAGGACCGCCAGCAGCAGCCCCGCAGGCCCAGACAGGACCGCCAGCACCAGCCCTGCAGGCCCAGACAGCTGAGTCGCTGCCAAGGACACCGCTGCCACAAGCACCGCTGCAATGGACCGACGCCACAAGCACCACTGCAATGGACACCGCCGCCACAAGCACAGCTGCAAAGGACACCGCCGCCACAAGCACCCCTGGCCTATGAGCGCCAAGAGCACTGACGCTACTGAGTCCGCCACGAGCAGGATGAAGCACTCTGGGCACAAAGACCCCTCCAGAACTAGTGGAGAGATACATCCACTACCTCTGTCCTTGGCAGGATGAAGCACTCTGGGCACAAAGCCCTCTACAGAACCAGTGGAGATTTACATCCACTACCTCTGCCTTTGGCAGGATGAAGCACTCTGGGCACAAAGCCCCCTCCAGAACCAGTGGAGATTTACATCCACTACCTCTGCCTTTGGCAGGATGAAGCACTCTGGGCACAAAGCCCCCTCCAGAACCAGTGGGGAGATACATCCACTACCTCTGCCCTTGGCAGGATGAAGCACTCCGGGCACAAAGCCCCCTCCAGAACCAGTGGAGAGATACATCCACTACCTCTGTCCTTGGCAGGATGAAGCACTCCAGGCACAAAGCCCCCTCCAGAACCAGTGGAGATTTACATTCACTACCTCTGTCCTTGGCAAGATGAAGCACTCCGGGCACAAAGCCCCCTCCAGAACCAGTGGAGATTTACATCCACTACCTCTGTCCTTGGCAGGATGAAGCACTCTGTGCACAAAGCCCCCTCCAGAACCAGTGGAGACTGTTATCCACTTGTGAGACTGTGGCTTTGCACTCCCCAGGATATAGCAGTGGTCAAACCATCCACTGTAGAGACTTGATAGACTGTGGCTTTGCACTCCCCAGGATTGAACAGTGGGCAAACCACCCACTGTAGAGACTTGAGAGACTGTGGCTTTGCACTCCCCAGGATTTAACAGTGGGCATGTGGCCCCCTTGTGGATTTGGCGTCGTGCACTCATCCGGCTGAGGTGCCCCCCCTTTCCCTTCCCCCTGAGGTGCCTGTTTTATTTCTCTCTGATGCCCCTGCAGTGTTCTCTCCGTCATGTTTGGGTACCTTGTGTGTGCCTCGCCCATGCAGTGTGGGCCCAGTATTCCACAGACTTAAATGGAGCAATACCTGGACTTCTATTCTTGGTGTATATATTTGTTAATAGTGTATATATATTTTTGCGTACTCAATTTTAATAGATTACAATGGTTACAATCTTTTCCTTTTGTCTTTGCATTCTTCCGGGGGGGTTGGGGGATGTAACTGTGATGTATCAATATGTAGTAGTGTGTGTTTTGTCGTCGGTGAGGGTGGGGGTGTTGCGTGTGTGTGTGCCTGTTTTTTCCCTCCCCCTCCCCTGTTTAGTAGGTGCAGTACTCACTGTGGTCTTCGCCGCCGGCGTTCGTGCTCCTGGTAGAGGAGCAAGAAGATGAAAGCTGGGAAAATGTGAAGCTCTGGTTCCATGGCATCCTGGTTCCTCCTGGGGTGTGTTGAGGTGAGCGTTTTCCCTTCAAAGTCCTGTTTCCGACGTGTTTTTGTTTGCGGTGAATCTGCCCCGGAAAAGGTGGCAGATTGGTAGGTTGTGATACTGTGGGCGGTACATTGTCTTCCGCCTGTCTGTTGGCAGTGACCGCCGCACTGTTTGTTTGTACCGCCGTGGCGGTTGGAGTGTTAAAGTGGCTGTCTATGTTGGCGGTTTCCGCCACGGTCGTGATTAAATTTTGTTTTACCGCCGGCCTGTTGGCGGTCTTACCGCCGCTTTAACTCCGACCGCCAGGGTTGTAATGACCACCAAAGTACTTTTAAATGATTTGCTATATTTACGGACCAAAGTGGAATTGAATAATGTAAAAGATGCTCATACAAAGCACTGCAAATACCTTTGGGTCAAGTCTGCCCTCTATAAAACTGAAATAAAGCTAAAAAAAAAAACATGTTTCCACATGTACGTATTTGGGCTATTCTTATGCTACATTTGTGTGATGTATGTGCTACATTTGGGCTCTTTTGTCTCTGGTGGCCATTTTTGGAGACTTATTTACTATGAAGCTCTCTAATTTCCTTATTTACTGCAGTATCCTCAGTAGAAAATCCTTTCAGTTTTCCATTTCGATTCCATCATGATGACATTCAGATGCGCCACATTTTTGGCATAAATTCAAAATGATGGCGCTCTAAATGATCATTAGAACACTGGTAGTTGCTGATCACTAGGGAGGTAATTGGTAGCATGCTGCTGGTGTTGAAAGTGCATGTTTCAGTCCGTATGTCAAAATGTTTTAATGAAATAGAAGAAAAAGATATTTGAGAACTCACGTAAAACATGTCCTAATTTTTCTTTCTACAGCACTACCCATAATTTCTGTGACAAAATTAACCCCCATCATTTTGTTTCATTATAAAATAAAGGTTTTAAGTTTTACCAGTTTCATTCAATAACAATGCCTTCAGGTGTGTCACACATTGGCCATAAGTGAGCTGTAGTTATTTAGAACACCCCTTGGCGGATGCAGTGGAACACAAGGGAATCAACTGACAGGCTGCTCCTGTTGGAAGTACATGTTTTAATGAGATTGTCAGATTTCATTTTCATATGGCTGAGAAAGATAGTGTGAATTTACAGAAAACATGCTCTCATTTTAGCTTCTGGAGCAACTTCTATAACCTCTATGGAAAAATTATGAGAAAACATTTTTCTCTCAAAAATGATTCATGAAATCCCAGCAGGGCAAAATCACATTAGAACATACCAGAATTCTTAAAATGAGTATGGTACCATCAAGAAAATTATTTATACTGTAACTAAAATTTCTTATGATTGTTTACACATTCTTCTTTTTGTGACCCTCAAACCCTGCCATCTACTACAATGCATTTCAATGGGGTGCTATCATGTATATAGGTCTCAAGTTGGTGCCGGCACTTCCTGGTTGAAGTGCTAAGAGCCAAGCAGATCTGCGCCTAGGCTCCGCCCAGATACACAAATGTGATTTTCTGTAAATATCTCAAAAACTACTGAACAGATTTACACCAAATAACAAAACACATGATCTCTGGACCCAAAGCTACCTTTTTGCCAAATTTGGTGCATTTCAGCCCAGCGGGCCGGCCAAAAGCCATAGGAATTCAGAAGTTATATTTAACTTATTTCAATCAACTATAACTCACGCCCTAAGGTTACTTTAACTCACAACCCCTCCATGTGCAGTTTATTCTTAAATAATTTGACTGCTGATGTTTCATTGATATTTTAATTGATGTTATAAATGTTGTCATGAGTGCTGTAATATCTGGAGTAATTAGCAATGCAGGGCGAGGGCGCAAATTACAGCTACCTTAGGGCGCAAGTTATAGTTACTTGAAATAACTCTAACTATAACTGCAACATTTCTGTGGTTTTGTATGAGTAAATTCAGAGCCTAACTATAACTTCCCTGTAACCTTTGTTTTTTTAAGTGCATTTCTGTATTTTCTATTGCTATGGCTTAACAGTAACGTCCCTGTAACATTTGGCTTTTTCAGTGAATTTCTATGTTTTTTTAAGGTAAAGTAATTTTAATTACTATATGTTAATCAAACCACCGCCGTGCACGGCCTTTGGCCATGCACATCAGGGTTGGCTGCAGGGCCTGTGGTCTGCGAGTGGGTGCATGAGTGTCTATGTGGGTCTGTGAGTGGGTGCGTCAGTGTCTGAGTGGATCTGGGTGTGGCTTCATCAGTGTCTAAGTGGGCATGTGAATAGGTGCATGAGGGTCTGATTGGGTCTGTAAGTGCATGTTTAACAGTTTGAGTGGGTCTGTGAGTGGGGGCTTGAGTGTTTGAGTGGGTCTGAAGGTGAGTGTATAACTCTCTGAGTGGGTCTGTGAGTGGGTGTATGAGTGTCTGTGTACTTGTGTATGAGTGAATGATTTAGTGTATGAGTGAGTCTGTGAATGTTTTTTTCTTATAATTTTTTCACTGATATTTGTATATATGTTACAACATTACATTGGGGGGCTGCGCTGAGCTCACTGATTTTCTTAGAAAAGTAGCTTTCAAAACAAAAATTTAGCTTTTTTTTTTTTCTTTTAAATCCATTGAGTAGTTAATAAGAAATTAAAGGAAAACCAAATTCGTATATCTAGAGGCACAGAGGCTTCACGAATCCTCCCATTCTGGTGCAGAGATCTGATTGGCTGCCAACACTTCAACCCGGAAGGGTCAGCAGCCATTTTGATGCTCAGGTTCAGCGGAATCCAAGAAAAAAATTATTAACAAAATTAAAAGGGGGCATGGTAGTGTTACCCTACACCCCTAGCCTTGGTGCAGTGGTACCCCAGTGACCCCCTCAATGTTTAAAGGTATTTTTAAATCACAGTGAAAACCTTTTTTTTGTCAGGATTTTTTTTTAACAAAGGAAACACGTTTCCTTTGATTGCTTTAATATTGCCCCCGGATGTGTCAGGTCCTTAGGCCTTGTGGAAAAGTAGGAGGGAGGTGCACTCGGCCCCCCTCCTAGGGCTTATAAATACCCCAGGGACCGACACCTCCCCAGGACATAAACAAAATAATGCAAGGGGTCGGTCGCTGGGTAACGTCCCTGTAACCTTTGGTTTTTCAAGTGAATATATGTGTGTGAATATATATATATTTATGTATTTATTTTTTGCCCTCCCTGGTGCTGTCCAATGTCCAATGGATACACAGGGGCCAACACACACATCCAAAGAGTTAAGTCCTAATTCTGAAAATGCCACTTTTAGAAAATTGGCATTTGCTTGTTCTTCCCATTTGGTGCCTGCATCTTGTCTCCTGGGCCACATAACTATATGTAGTTGGCAGTTGTCATTTGTGTATTTTACCCACACAGTGATACTAGATGTTGTCGTGATGGGGACTTGTCAGGCATTGAGGGTCAGAGATGTCACCTACTGCACTTCAAAAACATCAATACATGGACCGATAGCAACCTGTTTTAAAGTCAGTTTTCCTTTACTTGCAGGTCTCAGACCTGGAGGGACCAGGGGCCAGATGTAGCAACCCTTTTGCGAGTCGCAAACGGCGAAAATCGCCATTTGCGACTCGCAAACGTGGGTTTGCAATTCACAAATGCATATTGCGAGTCGTTACCGACTCGCAATATGCATTTGCGACTCGCAAATAGGAAGGGGTGTTCCCTTCCTATTTGCGAGTCGGAGTGGTATGCAACTCCATTTGCGACCGCGTACGCGGTCGCAAATGGAGTCGCAGTTACCATCCACTTGAAGTGGATGGTAACCCACTCGCAAACGGGAAGGGGTCCCCATGGGACCCCTTCCCCTTTGTGACTGGACCCCATATAATTTTTACAGGGCAGGGAGTGGTCCAAGGGACCACTCCCTGCCCTGAAAAATCCGAAACTAAAGGTTTCGTTTTTTTTTTGTAGTGCAGCTCGTTTTCCCTTAGGGAAAACGGGCTACACTTCAAAAAAAAAAAAACCTGCTTTATTGAACAGCAGGTCGCTAACAGGGAGGCCTGCTGACGTCAGCAGGCCTCCATGTTAGCGAGTGCCTATACTCGCAATGGGGGCGCAATTTGCGACCCACCTCATGAATATTCATGAGGTGGGTCATTGCGACCCCATTGCGAGTTGCAGTCGGTGTCTGAGACACCGTACTGCATAGCAATTTGCGACTTGCAAATTGCGAGTCGCAGGGACTCGCAATTTGCAAGTCGCAAATTCCATTTTTGCTACATCTGGCCCCTACTCTCTTAAAGCCCTAATGTAATTGCTGTTCCGTCACTTCTGTACTGGTGCTTATATTTTTCTTTTAATAGCGGCCTTGATCTTGTTTCTTTTTCAAGTCAATTGCTAACAGCCTTTACTCCTACTTGTTATGTAAGGTGAATCAACTCACCTCTTGTGTTACCTGCACACATCAAGAGTCGGATTACCACTGCCCAGCACGAACTATGCTTGATTTCAAATGAGGATAAAGCATCATTTTATATTTTTCAAAAATGCAGATGTGTTTGTTTGTGAGTTTTGGAAACCCCATAACAGTTTCAAATCTCCTCAAATTGTAAGGGCGAACCTATCAGAAGTAGATTAATGACTTTTAAAACTATCTATGTGATGCAGGCTTGGAGGTTTCACATTGTTGATTCAATAGGCACATAGGACATTGATCAAATGCTGATGGTGCACAAGCAAATAACTTGAAATGCCCTCACAAAAGACTCAATGTATTTGACAAGAATAATATAACATATGTTGTAACATATTGTTAACCTACTTTTCTAAGCCCTTAAGCGTAACTTTGGTGTACAATTGGAATCATTAATCTCACTGTATTGAGCTTTACAGAATTTGTTGATCAAAAATTTCAATAACTGTTCGAAAATATACTAGGGCCAGATTTCACTTCACATAACAAGGAATAGTCAGGAATTTGCTGTATTTATCCAATACAGTACATTCCTCTCCCTTTCTCCTGCATTGGTTCCCTTTTAACTGTTTAGTGCCGAGGCAGGTACCCTTGCACCATTGTGCAAAGGTGCCTGCATTGCATTGCATACAGCATTGTTTTTTTGCATGAAGGGGCACCTTCCTACACAAAAACAAATCCTGAGAGGCCTTTTAATTTATACAAAAAGGAAAAAATGGGCATAAATATATTTCTCCACATTGAGCCTCATCTGGGGAGGAGTAGGTTTTTGGTGCATTCCCATGTTTACCAGAGTTGATAAATCTGGGAATGCATCAAAAACCATGGCAGCTGTTTGGTAACACCCATACAATGCCCATGGAATGCCTCCCTAGTCCAGAATAAGGCAACACAGTGATGTGTGCTGCGTTGCCTTACTCCATATTTTTGAAGCCATTCAAAGCTACACAAAATGGCTTTGCATGGCTTCAAAAATACGATTTACTGGTTTGCGCCACACATTCACCACAAATCCCTCATAAGAATGAGACTGATCACTGCTTTTCCCGAAGGAAAAAAGAAACAGCAGTGCAGACCTGTAAAATATAAAACATGAGTAGTGCTACAATGATGTGCACTTAAAAGTGTATGCCTTCAACTATTTCTGTTATGACCAATGTTTACTTTTCTTTGTAAGGTAAATGGTATGGTCACAGAGGCAGTGGCGGCTGGTGTCCCTTGAAAATGGTGGGGCATACATAGCATACTTTTCCCCCTCTGGTATTTACATAGCATGATCTCCACCTCTCACATGATGGGAGCACGCAACATGAGCTCTAGTTACTTTAACATCTGTAAATTTAAGTACATCTGTAAATTTAAGTAGTGCTCATGTTAAGCATTCCCTTACTGTGATAGATGGAGTTTGCGCTATGTAAAAACCGGGGGAAACAATAATAGAAATGTAGTGACCACATCATTCCACCTCCTGTGGCAGACACCCTCCTTCTACTCTCCCTTCTGTCAGCGCAGGTGCAACATCCTGCAGCTGGGCAGCTGCCTGACTACTCAGAACTTCCCTGGGGTCAGGTGATGCAGCACCAGTGCCAACTCTGGGCTCTCCCCCCTACTTGAGCAGAAGGCCTTTGGCTCCGTGGAACTCTCTTTAAGAGTAACCTACCCTGCTTTTTCTTCTTCCCTTTTTTGGGGGAATCCTGTCTCCAAACTGCAGGGGCCAGCTCCCAAGACTTTGGGTCGGGGGTACCTTGAGCGACCACCCCATCTGGGACCAGACTCACCTCTGGGAGGTCATTGCCCAGGATATAATTTAGGGGGAGGTCAGCACTAACCACCACCCTAAACCAGTCAAGGATACCCTCCCTCTCTAGGGGTACTATGGCTACTGGTTTGGTGGTGATCTCACCTATGCCTATCTTGACTTTTCTGGTTTCCCCTGGGACATAAATGTCTGGGGTCACCAACCTGTCACTCACTATACGATCCCCTTCACCTGAATAGGGTGAAAGTGCCTACTCCCACCCTCAGGGATCACCAGCTTACTATCTGGTCCTGTCTCCCAGCCCAATGCTATGAGGACCTCTTCTAAGGACGAGTCCTCCTCCATCTCTACACTGGACAGCCCAGTGCTAATCACCTTCTTTGGACAGCCTGAATCTCCTCTGAAGTGACTTGTCTGCTGACAGTCAAAGCAGGCCTTATGGTCCAAGATGTTCTTTAACCCTGGGTCTCCCTACCTCTGCTTGTCAGAAGGGGAGTGGGATTTGCTCCCCTCCCTCTTAGGGTTCAGGGGTAGGGAAGGGGAAACATCCTGAACAACTAGGTCTAAACCACTACTTGCCTGAACCACTACTGCTAAACAACTAAAAAGTCTCTACAACTAAGTACTGAACAACTACTGTCTAAACAACAATTGTGCCTGAATAACAATTGCCTGAACAACTAATTTTAAGGTAAGGTTTTCTTTTTGGTTTTTATGGTTAATAGGTGTTTAAAATATATATACCCATTAGTTGTTCAGGCAATTGTTATTTAGGCACAACTGTTGTTTAGACAGTAGTTGTTCAGTACTTAGTTGTAGAGACTTTTTAGTTGTTTAGCAGTAGTGGTTTAGGCTATAGTTGTTTAGGACCTAGTTGTTCTATCACATATTCGTAGGGAAGGAGTCTCTGTGGTGGACTTACCACCTCCCTCCTTAGTATTTTGGGGACCGGACACTGCCTTCTTGGAGTCTCCCCCCTGGGACTTGACAACCACCCTGGTTCGCAACCACTCATCATCTGCCTCCCCCATCTCTCTGGGGTTGGTCAGCTTAGAGTCCACTAGATGCTGGTGTAAACTTTCATGGATACAATTGGTCAGGATGTTGTCTCTTATGATCAAATTGTATAACCCCTCATAATTATTTACTTTGTTGCCATGTATCTAGCCCTCTAGTGCCTTAAGTGAGGTATTTACAAAGTCAACCCAAGACTGGGTATTGACCTTCTGGGTGTCCCTGAACTTCTTTCTGTACTGCTCTTGGGTCAGACCAAACTTCTTGGTTAGACACTTCTTCATACTGGGAAAGGAATCTGCTTCCTCCCCTCCCTAGGGTCAGGAGGCTGTCCCTCCCAGATATTGGGACCAAATCCCATAGGAGTGAACTCCAATACTGGGGTTTAAACCTTCTCATTTGGAGTGCCCTCTCAAAAGCCTCCAACCACTTGTCTATGTCATCTTCTCTACATCAGGAGGAACAACTAACTTGGGTAACCTGGGGCATCTCTTTGTTCGATCTTTGTCCACTTCATCTTCTCTAGGGCCAGCTTCTCTGCCTCCAAAGCTATGAGGACCACCTAGCCTCAAGTTCCCTCTCCCTGTAGTCCAGTCTGCTTCTTCTTGGTCTGATGCAAAAGACCCTCCCCTCCCACAAGCTCTGGATGGGGCCCTAGCTGCTGAGATTACAGTTTGGCAATCATCCTCCTCCTACTGGAGGTTGGAGAGGACATCTTACCTTTCTCTTCCCTTCCTACCTCTGAAGATTTCTCTGCCTCCATCTGCACTACCCCAGGCTTCAAGGGGCTTGACCATCACAGCCTTCCAACGGTTGTTAGCAGCAGGTAATCCCCTCTTTCTGCACAACTCCCTAAGCTCAGCTGCAGTGAGTGTGGATATACTAGCCAGATCAAGCTCCACGGTCTCCCTTAAGTTTTGTGTCACTTAAAAATGCAGCGCCTTGAGACCCTCACGGGTAAGTAGTGCACTTTACAAATTCCTGATTGATTGATTGATTGGCACCAATTGATCTGAACCATTTAGAACAATCAAAAATGAAGTAATTAAAAAAATAATTGTCCAAATTTGAAAAATCAAAAATGCTTTTGCTCTAGGTCAATTTAGAGGATTTTTACCTTATTTCACTTAAAACTGTAGTGTGATATAAAACACAAGTACTGAATCCCACCACAGAGCACCAAAAATGTTGGAAAGTGGATTATTGGTGAGGACAGGTAAGTACCTACACTTAGCAATAGGCCACTAACCCCCACTTAGGTCTAGTTAGGTCTCAATAAATTAAACCCAGCTCAACCCTTGGTAGCTTAGCAACGAGCGACAAGGCTTAACTTAGGAGACAAGTGTGTGAAGCATTTAAAAATCACAAAACAGTAAATAAGTAAATCACAAAACACAATAAAAATCCAACACCAATATATATAAATAGATTATATGTTTATATTTAAAAAAACATTTGTTCTTTAAAAATTCATATCTCCGGCTCCCCTTATCTGATTTTAATGCAAAACTGCAAGAAAGTAGCAAGAAGACTACCAGCAACATTGTGCCGCCTCATCCTGCCGGCTTTCTCGACTGTTTCCTGGTGGTGCATGCTCTGAGGGCTGTCTACCTTCATCCTGCACTGGAAGTCAAGAAGAAATCTCCTGTGGGTCGACGGAATCTTCCCCCCTGCTAACGCAGGCACCAAACTTCTGCATCACTGGTCCTCTGGGTCCCCTCTCATCTAGATGAGCGTGGTCCCTGGAACACAGGAGCTGGATCTCAGTGTCCCCGACAGTCCAGTGGCCCTTCCAAATTTGGTGGAGGTAAGTCCTTGCCTCCCCACGCCAGACAGTAATCCTGTGTACTGCGTGAATTGCAGCTGCTAGGGCTTCTGTGCACTTTTGTAAGACTTCCTTCATGCACAGCACAGCCCAGGTCCCCAGCACTCCATCCTGCATTGCCCAACTTGCTGAGTTGACCTCCGACTTCGTGGGACTCCCTTTTGTTGTGCTGAGACAAGCGCCATGCTCAGATCTTCTGAACGCCTGTTCAGGTGCTTCTGTGGGTGCTGCCTGCTTCTGTGTGGGCTCTCTGTATTGCTGATCACCTCCTCTGTCTCCTCTTCCAAAGGGCGACCTCCTGGTCCTTCCTGGGCCCTGGCAGCACCCAAAATCCTTAACCAAGACTCTTGCAGCTAGCAAGGCTTGTTTGTGGGTTTTCTGTATGGAAACAACTATGCATCCTCCAGCATGGCGTGGGACATCTTCTGACCAAAGGAGAAGTTCCTAGCACCTTCCGTTGTTGAAGAATCTTCGGCTTCTTCCACCCAGAGGCAGGTCTTTTGCACCTTCATCCGGGGTTTAGTGAGCTCCTGCCCCCCTGGACACTTGCGTGACTCTTGGACTTGGTCCCCTTCCTTTGAAGGTCCTTAGGTCCAGTCTTCAGTGCTTTGCAGTCAGTTGTTGTCTTTGCAGAATCCCCTATCTCGACTTGACTGTCTTTTTGGGGTAGTAGGGTAATTTTACTCCTACTTTTAGGGGTCTTGAGGTGGGGTATCTTGGACACCCTTAGTGTTTTCTTACACTCCCAGCGACCCTCTACACACTATACTAGGCCTGGGATCCATTTGTGGTTTGCATTCCACTTTTGGAGTATATATGGTTTGTGTTGCCCCTAGGCCTATTGTCTCCTTTGCATTCTATTGTGTTCTACAGTGTTCACACTACTTTTCTAACTGTTTACTTACCTGATTGTGGTTTGTGTGTATATTTTGTGTACATTACTTACCTCCAAAAGGAGTATATCCTCTTAGATACTTTTGGCATATTGTCACTAAAATAAAGTACCTTTATTTTTAGTGACTCTGAGTATTGTGTTTCTTATGACATAGTGCTATATGATATAGGTGGTATAGTAGGAGCTTTGCATGTCTCCTAGTTCAGCCTAAGCCGCTCTGCTATAGCTACCTCTTTCAGCCTAAGCTACTAGAACACTTCTAATCTACTAATAAGGGATAAATGGACCTGGCACAAGGTGTAAGTACCACAAGGTACCCACTATAAGCCAGGCCAGCCTCCTACAAGTAGCCCCATATTCCACTTCCAATTATAATTCTGTGCAAATGTTTGATGGGGCTATGTAGTTGTCAAAATATGGACATGGTAAAAGTTAAAGAAAATGCAATGCTTACAGGTGAGTCAGTGAGATGTGTTCTGGGGAAGAAGTGAAGGAGATTTAAGGAAGTGTATTTCAGGAGACAGTGAAAAGAGGATGCTAAAGAGGAAAGATGAGGTGTGTGATATGCAGATGGAAGAGATATGTAGAGAAAAAGGCTCTACATAACTGTCATAGATTCAGCATAACAGGAGTGATTAAGCCCCTTCAACTGGCCTCAGAAATGCAGGAAAATGGAGGATAACAAGTCCTGTTGGTGGCTCAATAGCTCACATGGTTCGTTTTCAAAGAGGCAGCAGTATTTAATGCATGTATGAATCTATTCATTCAGTCACCTGGACTCCCCTGCATTTCTCACCTTCTCCATGGAATTTCCAAGAGACGTTTACACCTCAACAATTACACATTTCACTAACTGCCACTGGAAACTTCTTTGTTCAATGACATAGAAAAAAAGTTAAATACTGCTTGATTTGTTCTGATAAACAATTAAAATCAATCCATAATTTGATGATTTGCCTCTTTATATCATACTTTCTTATACCAGTATTTTTATTTTATGTGGTAGTGGAACAATAAATGGAATATGTAAGTACATTGCCTCCCGATAATTGTCATACTAATCACCTACTACATATAATGTGTCAGTTTTTTTAAACCTAAAAGAGCACATACACAAAAGCAGAGCAATATTATGGTTGTGTCTCACTTGTAAATAAAGCATTTTTGATGTATCATCTGTAATTATTAGATGTGATATGACAGTGTTATCGTTCACTCTTTTTAGAGTTCAAGACCTATGATCCTAGCACCAAAATATACCAACCTTACACATAGAAGCAAAATGGTCATCCAAGATGACTGCAAGGCTGAAATTGTTATCAAGGTTCCAATTGGTTAATGTGCATTTGAATCCTCCATCTGCTTATGAAAGGAAAAATCAACGATGGCCACAGATATCAAAATCCTGTTCATCATCTCAAGTACAAAGTTACACAATCTTGTGAGGTGACACAGTACTCATCTTGTTTTGGGGTCCTGTCCACGTAACAGCACTATCATTATACCCAGGACCCGAATTATGTGCTTTTGATGCAGGTTAGCACAGCAAGTCACCTTGCTGTGCTGCCCTGTGTCAAAGGGAAAGGGCAGGAATGCATTATATCTGTCAAATATGTCACATTCCTGTCCATTCCCACTGCTATGGTGCCATTTTGGCTGCCTAGCGCTAGCATAGGCACCATGGTGCAAGGGTGTCTGTGTTATAGGCAGGATTGTTTTTGTGCAGGAAGGGATACCTTCCCACAAACAAAGCAATCCAGGGAGACGTTTTAATCTTGCTATGTGTGCTGCAGAATGCAGTACATATAGAAAGAGGAAAAAACAATGAGAAATAAAAATACTTCTCCTTCTTATGCCTCCCCTGGGGAGGCGTCAGGTGATGATGCATCCCCTGGTTTGCATGACCTTGTAAATCTGAGAATGCATCAAAATCTGTGGGTGTTGCATGGGAACGCCCACCTCAGTGCCCATAGAATGCCTCCCCGATGCAAAGTAAGGAAACACAGCGATTTACGGGGGCTTGCCTTACTCCATATCTATAAGGCCATACAGAGCCACGAAAAGTGTCTTTGTGTGGAGTCATAGATATGGTTAGAAGGTTTTTAGTGGTGCAGTAGCTGTACAAGTCACTCATGAATATGCCCCTCAGTGTTCTCCATTATTGATAATATCAGACAATGTATCTGTAGGAAAGTACCCTCTTCCTGGCATGTTACCCTCAATTTCTGCCTGATGTCAGTGTGTTTGACTGTGTCACTGGGATCCTGCTAACCAGGAAACCAGTCTTTATGCTCTCTCTCTTCTCTAAATGTTGTCACTGCATACTGGTAATCCAGTATTTCATCCACAATTGGCATACTGGTCACCCCTTATAAGCCCCTAGTATATTCTTACCTAGGTACCCAGGGCATTGGGGTTCCAGGGGATCCCTATGAGCTGAAGCATTTCTTTTGCCACTCATAGGGAGCCCATGCAAAGGCTTCTACAGGACTGCCATTGCAGCCTGTGTGAAATGGTGAATGCACACTTTCACTGCCATTTACACTGCACCAGGTCATTTATAAGTCACCCATATGTCAAGTTGTCCAAGCTATGTACAGCTTCACAATGGTAACTCTGAATATGGCCATGCTTGGTATAAAATATGTTGAAACCATTCCCCAAGGCTTTTGCAAGGACCCCCAAGGAATGCCAATATAGCCTTCTGAGGTTTTTTCAGGCAGCCCCAGCTGCTGCCACCTCACAGACAGGTTTCTGTCCTCCTGTTGCTTGAACAGCTAAAGCTCAGGAAGGCAGAACAAAGGATTTCCTTTGGGAGAGGGATGATACAGCCTCTCCCCTTGGAAATCGGTGTAACTGTCATGGGATGGGTAGCCTACCAGAGCCTCTGGAAATGCTTTGAAGGGCACAGATGGTGCCCTCCTAGTATAATACAGTCTACACCAGTTCAGGGAACCCCAGTCCCTGCTCTGGCCTGGAACTGGACAAAGGAAAGGGGAGTGACCACTCCCCTGTCCATCACCACCCCAGGGGTGATGCTCAGAGCTCCTCCAGAGGGTCCTTGGGTTTTGTCATCTTGGATTCCACGTGGTAAGGAACTCTGGGAGCATCTGAGTGGCCATTGCCAGCAGGTGATGTCAGAGCCCTCCTCTGACAGGTGCTTACCTGTGTAGATGACCAATCCCCCTTTCAGGGTTATTTAGGGTCTCTCTTCTGGGTGTTTCCTCATATTCCGATTGCAAGACTCCAGCAGGAATCCTCTGCATCCTTTACTTCACCTTCTTACAGAAGAAACTGCATCTGGACCCTCCAGGAACACTTCTACTGCAAAGAAGCAAGCAAAGAGGACTTCTGCAACATTGTTTCTTCAGCTCCTGCAACTGCAATTGTTTCCTGGTCGTGCATCCTCAGAGGACAGGCAGACTTCAGCATTTCAGCCTGCACCAGAAGAATGAAGGAATCTCCCTGGAAGTGAAGGAGTCACTTCCATGCTTCAGCAGGCACCCCTCTGCAGCGAGGATGGGTAGTTTGGGTCCCCTCTCCTGAAGAAGTATGTGAATCCAGCAACATAGGTGCTTGTTGGAGGTAAGAGCTTGCCTTCCCACGCAAGACAGTACCTTAATGCACAGTGTGCTTTACAGTTGCCAAGGCATGTTAGCATCCTTCCATGAAGTTCATCATGCACCATGCAGCTCCGGCCCCCAGCATTCCTTCCTGTGACACACAGCCTCCTGCGTGGCTCTCTGGTGGCGTGGGATCCCTTTGTGTTGTGCTACCTAGGCCTTTTTTGAACCTTCTTTGTCCCCATGCTGTGGGACTCCCATGCATGCTGCCTGGTCTTCTGAGGGCTCTCTGAGTTGCTGAGAGCCCCCTCTGTCTCCTCTTCCTGGGTAGAGGCCAACAGGTCCCTCCTGGTCCCGGGCAGCACCATTTTTTGCTTACCACGAGCTTTGAGTGTGCCAAGGCTTGTTGGCAGAATCCAACCATGCAAACCAGATTGCAATCATCCATCCGGAGTGGGCCATCATCTGCACCAACCAGGAACCCGCATCTGTCTTCTTGGGTGCAGTACTGACTGTTCTTCTTCACCAGTAGTTCTTCTTTTGCACCTTCATCCGCGTTAGCAGGGGCTCCTGTTCTCCCAGGACTCTTTAAAGCTTCTTGTAATTGGTCCCCTTCTTCCACAGGTATTTGGGTCCTGTAATCCATTGTTGGTGTCTTGCAGTCTCTTCTGGTTCTTGAAAAAGCTTCTATCACATATTCTTGTGTGTTCTAATAAAGGTACTGTGATTTACTCCTTTCCTGGGCCCTGGGGTGGTTCTATTACTCACCTTTGGTGTTTTTTAATACTCCCCATGCCACTCTGCACACTACACTTGCCTGGGTGGAAAACCGACTTTTGCATTCCACTATTTTAGTATATGGTTTGTGTTCCCCAGGCCCATTTCTAACTATTCTTAACCATTAGTTGCACTGTTTTCTAACTGTTTTTACAGCTATTTCTGCATTCTAGTGTAGATAGTGTGTGTATTTCTTACCTACTAAGGGAGTATACTCTCTAAGGTATTGTTGACATTTGTGTCACCAAAATAAAATACCTTTATTTTTGTAACACTGAGTATTTACTTTCATATGTAGGTACTATGTGACTACAGTGGTATTTCACGAGCTTTGCATGTCTCCTAGTTAAGCCTTGGCTGCTCATCCACACTACCCCTAGAGAGACCGGCTTCTAGACACTGACTACATTTCACTAATAAGGGATAACTGGACCTGGTATAGGGTGTAAGTACCTTTGGTACCCACTACAAACCAGCCCAGCCTCCTACAGTATTATTTAGTTTGTTTATGTTGCCTTCATATTACCCATGTTATACCATGTCTCCTTATTGGTTCCAGTTATCTATTCAATGAACCCTTGTTCAATATGTCATACACTTATTTACTGAATTGCAAGCCCCATGTGTGAAGATGTGTGAGCATAACATCTGCAAGTGATTGATGCAATTGGGGGTTCATCTGTTGTCTGTAATTTACCATTTAAACATGTGGGGCCAGATGTATGACCATTTCATTTTGCAAGTCTCTAATTGTGACTTTTTGCGAGTTGAAATTAGAAACCTGCAAAATTAAATGTACAAATGTGTGTAAGACACATTTGACGATTCCCAATATCTCATAAATATTCATGAGGTAGGTTGCAATGTGCGACTCAATTAGGAATTGCTGCACTCACAGAGATGGTGGCCTGCTTGGAAAAGCAGACCACAATGTCTGTGACTGCTTCGTAAATAAAGCAGTTTTTATGTTTTTAAATGCAGCCCATTTTTCTTAAAAGAAAACTGGATGCATTTTAAACAAAAAAATGAAAAGTTTTCTTTTCATTTTTTCAGAGTAGGCAGTGGTTTGTGGATGGACTTCCTGCTCTGAAAAAATATTTTCACTTACATTTACGAAGGGGAAGGTGTCCCATTGAATGGATTACCACCAACTTGAAGTTGGTGCTAACTGTGATTGTTTTGTGACCTCTTTCACAGTCGCAAAGTAATCTTAGATGGCCCTGTGACTTCCTATTAGGAAGTGACGCCCTCTGCACAGCCCTTCCTAATAGCGACTCACAAAAACATTTTTCAATTCAGTAATGGATTACTGAATTGCAAAATGGGGCCTGTACATCCAGAAATGCTTTTTCTGGTCACAAATGGTCTGATTCTGTCAATCACGGGTCACAGTTCACCCCTGCTGATGGTCATTTTGGCAGTAGGAATATCCAGTCACACTTCAAAGGGCAATTGTGTTGCAAATCTTTGAATTCGGTCCATTTACATGTTGTAGACGTGTGGAAAACCAAGGGGGTAACATGTGACCCTTGTGTTGTTTGCAGCTATGATGTATACTGCTCGCCATGTCTATCCATTAAGAAATGCCTTGTCACATGATCTCATTGACATGCATCCTGTATGTTGCTGTGGACACAATGACTTATGATAGAAATCATATCTTGCCATACATAGGTACCCAGGGAGAGGGAGGATGTGAAAACCTCCAATCTACAGTCCCTTGCCAAACCATCAGACAATGGAAGAATGCCACATTAGCTTTCTTTACTGTCTGAATAGGCAAAGAATTATGGATGTTTGTGGTCAGTTGGAGCCAGATCTGATGCCAGCTACTAGTTATCCAACCAGCATAACACCCATTGTATAAGTCATGTCATTATTGCCCTTACTAGCCACAGGGTCCTTCCAACATACAGCAGCCCAATCAGCTGGCATGTCCTAACCTATGTTCAGTCTGGTGATGAAGGATGTCCTCTCAGCAAAGTTGAAACACCCGGACAGTTCCATCCAGTTTCCCCGTCATCAAGCTTTAGCCCATGTGAAGTTTGACTTTTATGGTTTTTGCATGCATCCCACATGTGGTGGGGGACATTGATGGCACACATGTTGGTTTGGGTCCACAACAGGCCAATGACCAAGTATACCACAACAGAAAGAACTTCCATTCCATCAATGTGCAACTTGTCTGTTTTGCAGATCTATACATTTCGCAGGTCTTTGCCTGTAATCGGGGTTCAGTCTCTAAATACTTCATAATACAGAACAGCACCATACCCCAGCAGATTTCAGAACTGTACCCAGAGAGGGCCTAGATGGTTGGTAAGTCACATCTGTCCTGATTGTGTGTGTGCCATGTCTGGCGCTACAGTCATGACGTGAGTGACTCATTGTTGCTCGTATGTCTGATTACTTAACAGGAGACTCAGCATGTCCAAACTGTCCTGAGTTGTTGGCGTCAATAAGGAATCCGACTATGCCAGGGGAAGTCCACTTCAATGAGACCCATGGAAGAACAAGGCGAGTGGTGGGGCGGGCTTTTGTGATCCTGAAGGCAAGATTTCACTGCCTTTACTAGACTGGCAGAGCCTTCCTCTCCTCACCAGGAAAAGTATGTCAGAGCACTGTGGTGTGCTGCATGCTCCACAACCTCGCCCTGCAGGGGAAATATCCCATACATCACAGATGAGGGGTAGCCTACAGTGCCACTGTGTGAGACTCCTGAAATGCCAACTGAGGATGATAGTGGTGAAGAAGAAGGTGCTGACTTGTGGTAAGATTTCATCAACAGATACTTTTCATGAGTGTAAGCATTTCATGTGATGTAATAGGCAAGTTTTCAAGCCCATACTCCTTGTTTTGTCTTTGTACAGGTACCTTCACCATGACATCCACATGTGAGCATTTCAGAGTCTGCAGTGCCTGTGCCACAACACTTATTTTGAACAAATGGGGCAACCCAGTACCCTGGGACCTGGTTAAGTGAATAATATAACAGAAAGATTTTTGGTCCCTCCGCGGGAAGGACATGAATTAACTTCCACAAGAGTGGTTGTATCATAAATACATTTCGGTATGAATGAAGTTTGTGAATAATATATCACATTTATTAGAAAACAAAATTCCACAATTTAAAGTATCAGCACAGTGTGAGTGAATTATGTGTTAGTATAAGTATTGCAGTGCTATTTACATGAAAATTAAAACCAAACTGAGGTTAAAAGCATGAGGTATCAGATAAACACCTATAACAATAGGTGCTGTGAGCCTGCTGAATTTTTCAAAAGCCAATCCATGTTTTCAAATTCAATGTCAATGTTTCAACCCCAAAAAATAAATTAATTAAGGCGGGTCATCATCAGGGCAGAATATTGAAATAGGAAGCATCCCTATTTGATAGCAATCAGACATATCCTAGTCATGTTAACTATAAAACTTTGCCAATCGGCCTCCCATTTCATGTAGCCCTGGTGTGTTACCAATATCACCACTCTTTTACTTTACCAACTAATGGCTTCAGGAAAGTCATAGATCATTCCATGAAATGAGCTAATTGTTTAAAGGTCCTTTTTAAAACATGTTGGCAGGGTCCTATATTAGAGTTAAGGCTCTACAGTATCCATATAATCATGATAAATGCTTTGGCTGGTGGTAAAGCAGCGTGGTGAATCAACTGACTGACATATGCTTGTGTCATACCACCAGATGCCAGGTCATTGGATAATGAGGAGTCTGTGACTAAGGGCGGCTATACTGCCCTCTGTCTCTACCTTGGTTTATGTGATGGTAGATTATTCTGGTGTGGTATGTGATAAGGCTCAAGCTGGTAACACCATCCACTTTTCTGTTTGCATTCTCTACAGGACAAAGCCTGACAAGGCCCTTAGTTCAGTGGTCTAGGGGCTGTACCTTGGTATGTATACCTTTAGTTAATATGAGTCAGTAATTCCTGGTTATGACAGTCCAGACATTTCAACAGCCTCTGTGCTGTACAGTGTAATAAAATGTTTGGTGTGACCAGACACTTGTAGCAATGTGTTTAAGTGTGTTGGTAGTAATCCTTAGCAGGACACTGTACTTGTAACATATCCCTCCTTGCATTAGGATCTTGTGCCTTCCTCATTTGTTTCACACAGTCTTACATCTCTGCATGGCAAACAGTGGAACAGAGACATGCAGACAATTACTTTGTGATAGGTGGATTTATTGAACATTTTAGCAGAAACAAAAATTGAGTCATGACGGAACAGAAGGGTAAAGGGTTCAGTCATGGTGGATGAAATCATTTGAGTAGATGCCACACCATTGAAAGTCAAAAGTCCAGTGTACTCCTCACACTGGAAATATAAGGTGGTTTAAGAACAGTCAACAGACTGAATAAGTGTCACACAAAGGAGGACATTTTGGAAGAGGTCACTTGCTGCCTATGGTGGGTGTCTTGCCGTACACCAACCATATGTTGTCCCGCAAGGTGAGCACACTTAATTTGTGAGTTGACAAAAAGTGGTATTTGGAGAAGAGGACACTGTGCTAGTGGTTAGAGTCATTAAAACAGTGTCTCCTAGCCTTAGCAGTCATGTTGGTCCCTGTACTGTGCACCTATACAAACGTTAACCCCCAGGTGAGTGCACTTCACTTGGGAACCAACAAAAAGGGTATTTGGAGAAGGGAACACTGGGCTGGGGTTTGAACTTGGAGTAATAGTGCCTATTAGGCGTTGCTGTCCGGTCACTCCCTCTACTTCCCATCGTCTGAGAAATGGTATTCTCTGATGTTACTAAAGGGCATTAGAGAGATGACGCACAGGGTATATGGGTAAGTATACACTGGGCTGCTGTTTGGTTTTGGAGAAACGGGGCTATTAGGCTTTACAGTTATATCAACCCCTCTCCTTCCCAACAGTTAGCTCATGGTAACCTCACACGTGAGTGCACTTCATTTGTAAGTTGACAAACAAGGGTATTTGGAGAAGGAAGCACGGTACTGGTGGTTTGAGTAACAGTGTCTCCAGGGAGTTATAGTCATGTCACTCCCTCTACTTCCCAGGAATTAGCCCATGGTGGTCTCCAGGGTGAGTACACTTCATTTGTGAGTTGATAAACAAGGGCATCTGGAAAAGGAACCTCTGGGCTGGTGGTTTGAGTAACAGTACCAGCGCCTTCTGGGAGTTGTAGTCATGTCGCTTCCTGTACTACACACACTTGACAAATGCTCTTCTCCCAGGTTAGTACACTTCAATTGGGAGTTCACAAACAGGAATTTTCAGACAGGTGAACACTTGACTGGTGAGAGGAGTGACAGTAAATATGGCAAAAGGTGAGTTATAGGCATGCATGGCATAGTATTTTTGTGACATGTTTGGTGTGGTACCTTACCAGGCTCCACTCCCCCAGGTATTCCTGTCAATCCCCTAGGATGCAGGATGGCCAAGACTTTTCTCTCTCAGGGAAAGAGCGGTAACGGGGCAGTTTGGAGGGACACCACTAGTATTCTTTGCCTGCAGCTGGTGACAGGAGAACAGGGAATGGACCTTGCCCCTGAGGTCATTCCACCTCCTCCTAATGTCCTCCTTTGTACGCTTAGTCGTACCTACAGAATTCACTCTTTCAACTATTCTGTCTCACATTTCCATTTTCCTACTGAGAGGAGTGTGCTGGACTTGTGCTCCATACAATTGTGGCTCTACTCTTATAATTTTATCCACCGTGACTCGCAACTCATCTTCTGAAAAACAGGGCTTATTTGAACAGGACATGGTGGGAACAAATGCTAAATTAAAACGGTTGTAAGTGACTTACTAAACAGGGGTAATGCAATAAAGTGTGTATTGATTGTGTGCAGTGTGTTGTGTGGGATAGTGAAAAAAAGGAGTGCTTAATTTATGATGTGTGGATTAGTAAATTTGCTCTGTCATGCTGGCTTTTATTGTGAAAATGCAAATGATTGTGGTGTGTGCAGGGGTTTGTTTTATAGTGTCCTTTGCAGGTGTGTCCAGTGTGGCAATGTTTGTCAGCTGTGTTGTTTTCAAATTCATCCAATATGCCGTTGTGTATTACCTTGCTGACTGTGGACCTCTGTGGTTCGGACCACCATTGACTGACCACCATGAGTGTCCGTCATAGTGACTTTGTGCTTAGAATACGGTCAGTGATTGGACGCTGAGCTGTCGGTGCTGGAATTTGGACCACATATTTCCAGGCCTCCACACCACTGGCCATCTGTCTGTTTGTTTTGCGGTTGCCGGTTTTGCTTGTGTACCTCGTAATATGGCGGTCTATAAAACTGCCAACATGGTGGTCTTTTTTGGACCACCAACATGGCGGTCTGGAAGTCTGAACATCACACTCGTAATGAGGCCTATAGTCTCTGCTCTTGGAGCAGTTTTCACAACTCTTTAAATTAAAGCACTGACAGCACTGCCTACGGGCAGTCTAATTCAAATTAGCCTAGTAGAGCATCCAACAGGAAAATGATACTTATCAAAATCCAATTTCATTACTGAATTGAATGTTTAGCAATACTAAAAATAGCGGTTTAAAGAAAACATTTATATTGACAGCTCTATCTGCCAGTTAATAAACTGCAGCAGTTAGGCTACACATTTAGGCCTGAAGCCATGACTCCCTGCTTATTGGATGGCACAATATATGCTGCAATTGACAAGTGACATTTTCCTTCTAGGATCTTGGTGTATTTTCTGTACCATGTACTGTAGCCTTACTGAAACCTTAAATATGCCAAATATGTATTAGCCACTAGTAGCATGTTTTAGGTGTTAGAGCACATGCAGTGGCAACTGGACTGCAGTGCCCCACACTCAGAGTTCAAAATCTATCACTATCACTCCACAACAAATAGGGATGAGCATACCAAAAAAGGCTTATTTTTACATTGGCTTTGTAGTTGTTCATTAAAACTTTGTTTGTCATGAACCTAAAGTAGAAAACTAGGGAAGCAAATGGCAGTCTGCTGCTTGAGTTGAAGAATGTTTCATTTAGGATGTCAAACCTTTTCTCATGTGGATAATAAAGATATTGGCCAACTTACAGAGACTATGTCCCCATTTTAGCTTTCTGGAGCACTAACTATAATTGAAATGACTAAATAAAACTTGTCATTTCATTTGTTTACTGTCAGCCTCTTCACAAGTAGAGCTTTCAGTTCCATTTCTCTCTTTACAGCAACATAACTCCCAGGAGGTCTGACATTTTCTTTCAAATATAGAATGTTAGCAAGCTAGTTTTTTTTTATTTGACATACTGTTTATATTTTTTTTCTGTCAAAAAACAGTTATTTTAACAGGTCATGTTGCAGGTTTAAACTGCAGCGATCAGGCTGCAATGGTAGGCCTTAATCCACATTTCCTTTTTCACGCTAGTGATGGCACTGTAATTGCTGAAGCTCACTACTGATATGTATCTTTCCATGCGATCGGTGCAGTTTCTACACCATATGCCACTTCTTTATAGGAAAGTTAAATATGACAATGAAGGATTAACCAATTTGTACATGTTTTAGAGACCAGAGAACATACACTGCGAACTGGAAAGTTTTGCCCCAGTATACAGAATCTAAAACTGTCTGTGGCTCAGCTGCAGGGAATCAAATAAAAAAACTCTGTTGGAAATGCATGCTTTATGCAGCATATCAGAATTTCTTCTTTAAAATATGATGTACAAAGGTAGATTAATATTTGCAGTGAACAAATGTCTACCTCAAAGAAAAAGACCACCACCTGTTAGATGTCACACTACAAACATTTTGTACAATCCCTGGTAAAGTAAAACAAATCATCCAGGCTTAAATCAAGAGAAATGGGTAAAATATTTAAGGAGTGGATACCTAGTACAAAAGTCACACGAAACACCATGAAATTCTATATCTAATTTTGCAATAAGTGGAAAAAAATATTAGTACAACAACCAAATGAGAACAATCCAATAACAGGAACTGGAAATATGATTTTTCCCCCAAAACATATAGGTAAAAATATTGCCCAAAAACAACAAATGCTATAGACAATCCATAGAAGTAGTAGATTTGGGGCATGCACGAATCGGGCTGACCATGAAAGATTAAAAAAAGTTCTAAGTCCTAACATAATAAGGGACCCTGTCATTTTTCTGAAACAAACAATGTTGACATTTCTTCTGAGTCTCAAAGTTTTAGGGACTTTGTCGATTTTGAAGAAGAAAAATCATCACCATGCAGGAGATTGTTGAAATTGTAGCTGCCACAATGGAACCCAAGACTGGATGCTTGAAGCAAGTTGGACTAAATGGTGTTCTTTGTGAAAATGTACCAAGTTGCAGCAGAGAGTTGGACTCAACCAATTTTGAGGTATTGGGATCCTTGACTGGGACAAAACTAAAATTCAATCTGTCGCCATGGAACTGCAGTTAAGATAGTTTTCCCCTTGTGCCTCCTTCAAGCTGTAGAGGTCTGGAGGAAAGCTTGTCAAATGTGTTAGACTTTCTTCTGGTGCCTAACAACCACAGGTACACTTGTAAGTCTCTTTCTCCCCTTTTGCCGAGCCTGTGTACCCACCCAGAGCAGTAGCCAAGGTAATGAGCATCCCCCTCCTCTGGGGTCAATGGTTCTGGGGGACGCTCTCTCCACACTAATGCTGGTGCCGGCTTGACATTTGGGACAAAGACTGGGAACTTTCTAGGTGTCACTTGACATTTAATTGTGGCAGATTAGTCGATTCTGAAGTTATTTATGTTCCTCTGTCCATCTGAGCTGGCCTTTCTGCTAAGGGAAGAAAAACACTTCCTCTCTCTCAGGCCATTGTCTCTGCTCTCGGAGCAATTTTTTACACCTCTTTCACTTCTAATTCAGACTAAGTAAAAAGTGGTCTGTTGCTGGAAAGAAAATGCAAATTAGGCCCCAGCAGCTTCGAGTACAGTAAAGGTAACATTCTAAAACGTTACCTTTCCCAAATACTTCATAAATATAAGAATTTATCACTAGATTGGATTTTGATTAGTTATTGGATTTTAATTACTTATATTAACTATAAAACTAATCTTTGAATGGAGCATGTAGCTGTTGCAAGCCAAAGGCTATAGGTTAAAGTGTTAAAATATACCAGACTTTTTCTATGTGTCAGGTACAGTTTGAACAGTGCAAATGCCATTTGGGCCTAATTACTGGGGAAGCATACCATTTCTGATGTCACGCCACATCCCACTCTTAAATATTAGGCACCAAACATTGTGTGGAGCAAGGTGTGCGTATATGTGACTTATTTCATATGTTAAATCAAGTTTTCATACCTATCAAATAGATGATTTTGACAGGTTGTGCAGCAGGGGTCAATCTACGTCTGTCAGGGTAGGCCTGACCCAGGTTTCCATTGACACTGTGGTAGATGGCATTATAGGTGCACCCATCAACAAGTGGCATTTCACTTTTCAGAACATCAGTGTATTTTTGCACCATATAGTATATACATTTAAATGTACCAATCAGGTTTTAAGGTAATAGGCCTGTTCACAAGTTTGGTGGTTGTATCTCTATCGTGCCACAGTGGTGGTCCCAAGCACTCTGTTGAGTCAGCGGTACTTCGTCTGACCTATTACGCTGCATGCAGCCTCAATAACCGACCGCTTCAACGGAGTGTATCCCATCTGCGAAGCAGTGGACTATAATGCTGACTATTTGTACTCCATTGTTGTCTAGGCTGCAGATTCCCGCTGAGCAGAGTATGAAAAAACAGCTACGTTGGCAGTACCCTTGCTGTGGTTCCCTGACGGAGAATGCTTTATAACAGTGACTATTTGATCGATACAAATACAACACATCTAATTTCCATTGGCCTAGTGGATAAACCTGCAAATTGCACTATAAAACATACCCCATTCCAGACATGATCCTTTGCCAATCCACTGCAGCACACAATTCAGAGACAACATTTTGGTGAGAGAAGGCAGGCCTTTTCACCCCTTGCCTTTTACCACTCTCCACACACTTTGCCAGCATAATTTTAAATCATCCCTTTGTGTATTTTGTTTTGCACTGCCACTGACATTAGTTTGGGCATATGTAATGGTCAAAAATTTCCACGTTTTTCAGAGGCACAGTTGGCAGTTATGGTTGATAAATCATGAGAATAGAACCACAATTGTTTGGAACCTAACTCCAAATTACTACTATCAGTTAGAAAAGGGACATGTAGTCCAGAATAGTAGACAGAGTGAATGCTGTAAGTACCAACCTGAGCACACTGGAGTAAATTAGGAAGAGGTGGAATGACCTGAGAGGAAAGGTGTGTACCCTAGCTTCCAAGCAACACCTGTAGGCCAATAGGAATGGTGGTTGCGGTCCTCCTAGCACCCCAATCAAACTGTGTCTGTTGGAAAAGGTCTTGCAGACCCTACGTCTTGAGCGCTTGACAGGAATACCTGGGAGAGTGGAGTCCAGTAGGTTACACCTCACTATCACAATACCTCAATGTCCTATTTGCTCCCAATTCAGCTTCTGCTGTTGTGTTGTCTACCTAGTTTTCTTAACATGCAATCCCCAAAGCATAGGAGATGTTGATTTGCATGTGTCAATGTGTGTTGTTGCGTATATCAACCTCCATCACATGCCACATGTTGTAATGGCATCTACAAGCGTAGTCCTACAAAAATATTTCAGGCCCCATGATATGTGTCAATTTGTAAATGTATACTTCTCAACTGCACTTTGTGAGCAGGTATGTTACACTACACCTTTTGTAAGTGTCAGCAGGTGAGATTGAAATGACTACAACTACCATGAGGTCCTGTTTCTGCAACTCAAAACAAGTCAAAATTGTTTTGCCCATTCTCACTTGCCTGACATATCATGACTGATGTTCATTCCTTATGGAGTGATTTCTGCCTACTTTGCTTGATGTTGTCCTGGTCCCCTCAACTGAAACAACTGATGGACTGAGAGACACCATACCAAGGTCCTCATCATGAAATTGGTGGTAAATCCTGCTTACCACCGGGGGGACGGCTGCCAACATACCGCCGCATTGGCGAATATCCGTTCTCCACATTATGAAACACACACACCAGTCTGACAGAACACTGCCACATACAAAAATCCGTCAGCCCAAAGGTCAGTGCTCAAGTGGCGGTACCAACATCCATACCGTTACACCAACAGAACAACGCCCACCACATCATGACCCACGAATCACCACGGCGGACATTCAATGCCAGTAAACCATTGTCAGTACACACTGGCGTGCTCAGAATGGACACCCAAATACTAAACTACAAAACGTTGGCCAATATCAGATACACACACCACACCCACCCATCCACAGCACTATAAAACACACACCCATTTTACCCACACCCACCCACATTACGAACACAAATAATTGCCACCAGACTGACACCAAGACCACTGCGACAACTAGACACACACACCACATACACCAATACATCCCTCACGTCCCCCACTTCACACACCCAACCACAGTACCCAACACACACACATTTACACACACCACACAACAGCCATGTCCCCACAAAGGCACCCCCATTTCACAGATGAGAAGTTGTGGGTCATAGTGGAGGAAATAGTCAGGGTAGAGCCACAGCTGTTTGGAGCACAGGTACAGCAAATATCCATTGCCAGGAAGATGGAGCTATGGCAGAGAATAGTGGACAGGGTGAACGCCGTAGAAAAGCATCCAAGAACAAGGGACGACATCAGGAAGAGGTGGAACGACCTATGGGGGAAGGTACGCTCTGTGGCAGTAAGGCACCAGCTTGCCATACAGAGGACTGGCAGTGGACCCCCACCTCCTCCTCCACAGCTAACAGCATGGGAGGAGCAAGTCATGGCATTACTGCATTCTGAGGGACTCACTGGAGTTGCCGGAGGACTGAACACTAGTGAGTCAACATTTACTACTTATCACCCCCATACCTGTAATCCATCTCACACCCTCACCCTCACCCTCACTCCCATCACTCTACTCCATCCCATACACTGCACCTACACATACGACTAACCCCAATGCCAAGCCCTGCATGTGATACCAACGCATGGGCAGCCCTCCCAGTACTGCATGGACACCCATCACAAGAGCATGCACAGCATGGAGAACTAACAATCCCACAATACATCACCATACACAAACAAAGGTGGCAGGGCAACAGCAACAATAGAGGGGAAGCTAGGGATGTACAATATGTCACAGACATGAAGCATAATACATCACTTACATTCCCACAGGTGCCCCAGCCAATCTCAGCGGAGAGGAGGTGCCACCACTAACCAGTCTCTCAACAGAAGATGCTCCCAGTGATGACAGTAACTCAGGACTTCAGAATGTGAATGAACTACCTAGCCCATCAGGGACCACTGATCAGTCAGTCACCCCAGCCCACTCCCAGTCAACCACAGAGACTCCCCATCAGTATCCAACACCACAGCACCCACTATGCATCCCCACACAAGACAGTGAAGGAGCCCACTCCACCAGCCAGGAAACGGAAGGATCCCACTCCACCAGCCAGGACAGAGAATGATCCCACTCCATTAGCCAGGAAAAGGAAGGATCCCACTCCACCAGCCGGGAAATGAAGGATCCCACTCCACCAGCCAGGAAATGGAAGGATCCCACTCCACCAGTCAAGAAAGGGAAGGATTCCCCTCCACCAGCCAGGAAAGGAAAGGATCCCACTTCACCAGCTAGGAATGGGAAGGATCCCACTCATCCAGCCAGGAAAGGGAAGGATCCCAGTCCACCAGCCAGGAAAGGGAAGGATCCCACTCCACAAGCCAGGAGGGGTAAAGTTCCCACTCAACCACCAATGCAAGAAAAGGTTCCCGCTCAACCACCAATGACAGAAGAGGTTCCCACTCAACCACCAATGACAGGTAAGAAGCCGTCACCTCCAGCTGAGACACAGCAGACCTCACCTCCAGCAGAGGCTGCCCAGGAGACACCTACACCAGCTGAGACTCAGCAGCCTTCACCTCCAGCAGAGGATGGCAGGGTACCACCACCACCACCAGTGGTCACGGAGCCCTCACCTCCAGCTGAGACACAGCAGCCCTCACCTCCAGCAGAGGGTATGTAGGCCACCCTCCAGGGACTGTTGTACAAGAAGCCCCCTCCAGGATCAGCGGGCAAGTTCCCCACCTCAGAGATTGTGACCTTGCACTCCCCAGCATTGGGAATTGTGCATGGAGCCCCCTCAAGAACCAGTGGTCAAGTTCCCCACCTCAGAGACTGTGACCTTGCACAATCCAGCATTGGGAATCGGGCATGGAGCCCCCTCGAGAACCACTGGGCAAGTTCCCCACCTCAGAGACTGTGACCTTGCACTCCCCAGCATTGGGAATCGGGCATGAAGCCCCCTCCATAATCAGTGGGCAAGTCCCCATCTCAGAGACTGTGACCTTGCACTCCCCAGTGTTGAAGTAAGCCTCAGCAAGGCCTACTAGTGCAAGGGGTTCACCTTTCTCTGCACAAAGTCCTCAGACCATGTAGGAAGAAGTTGGCACTGAAACTGGAATAAAAGACAAAAGTTTATTAACCTCATGAGGTGGTACTACAGTTCAAACAGCACCCTAGGGTAATGTCTGAAGTAGCACACTGAACTGAGAGAGCATGGTCCTTTTATACCCACACAGGGGCTAAAAGGAGATGGTACAATTATGGAAACAAGACTTGTATACATGTACGGTCATGTGGAAAATGCACAGTCGACAGGTAGGAGGAGCTAACAGTTTCCAAGGACTAGCAGCTGCAGACCTTACTGAGCATGTGCGAAAGTAAGAGATGCTAAATATAACTTGTCACTAGGCAGATTTCAAGAGCAGTTAACAGAAAGGTAGGACAGAGCACATGGTGAGCACATGGCAGCATGTAGCAGAGAAAATGGCTGCCATGAATACAAAATGGATTCCGCAAAATGTTCACAATAGTTACTAAATACAAGATGTCTTCTGCTAATGCTTAATCTAATCACTGCAAAATTACAACACCAGCATTGGGAATTGGGCATGGATCCCCCTCCAGGAGCAGTGGGAAAGTTCCCAACTTCAGCTGAGGTGCCCTCCATCCGCTTCCCCCTGAGGTGCCTGTCCTCTTCCGTGATGTTGCTCCGTACAGTTTTGTGCATAGTTAGTCAGGATCAAGTTGGGGCTTGGCCTTATGGACTTTGGACTGGGCATTGGTCCTTTCTAGACAACTGTTCATGTATCTCTGTTCTAAAAGTGGTTCATAGGTTGACTTTTGCCTTGCAATTACAATTTCAGTCCTGCCGACCTATAGTCCTTGTATTATTATGCTGTGTGCCCTGTGCCATTGATTTACATCTGCAGCTGGTTGTGTGTATGGTGTGTGTTGTGCGTGTGTGTCTCATACTTTTTCCTCCCTCCCTCCCTTGTGTGCTAGGCGGCTGTACTCACCGTCGTTGTCTCCGTCGGTGTTGGTGTTCCAGGTGGAGCATGGCGTAGAAGATCATCAGGAAGACTTGAAGTTCTGGTTCCATGGCACGGTTGATCTTCTCTGTGTCTCTGTTGGTGAGTCTTTGGTCTTCTTTGATGTGTTTCTTCCAGGCTGTTGATGGCATTGGTACCGCCCCGGAAATCGTGGCAGATTGCAGTGACATGATATGGTGGGCGGTACCTTGTCTTCCACCTGGCTGTTGATGGCTACCGCCGTGGTGTGTGATGTTACCGCCCTGGCGGATGGTGTGGTACATTGACTGTCTATGGGAGTTATCACCACCATGGTTTTAATTTGGCGGTAATTACTGCCAGCCTGTTGGCGGTATTACCAACACTTTGACAGTCACCGCCAATGTTTTAATGACCACCCAAGTGTGTGGTCCAAATATTTGCAAGGCATGAAGTGAACTCAGTAGATTATTTTTAGTTGATTTATTATTAGTTTATTAGTTAAGAAAAAAACATCATAACCATGCATAATTCAAGCAACTATAAAATCATACTTTCAACAATAGGACTAGAAACAACAAAATTACGCCATTTAAAATCAGAGACCATGCCTGTTTCAACTTGGCTAAATGCAAGGAAATCATGCAAAAAGTGAATTGTGTGAGTAGCCGTGAACATGAAGCATGCAAGGCGCATGGGCATCATGCAAAAAAGTGCTTTGTGTAGACAATCAGGGGCAAGGAACATATGTGGGCTTTTTTAAATGGCCTGCTACCTAACCCTTTATGCTATAAGGTGCTATTGTTCCAAACTAAACTATGCAAACATCAGCAAACGTACTCTACATGGAAGCATAAACAATAATTTGTTTCCATAAACCTGAGTAAGGGGTAACTTAAATTTGGATATCAAACCCTGTGACTAAGAGGCTCAAAAGGAAAAAGAAGACCTTATAGAAACAAACAAAGTACATAAAGCATGTTACTTGTAAACAGAAGCTAACGTGTTTCTGTTGGACCTGGCTTTCTGACAGGGACATCCCCAAACTTTTTGCCTCCTTCCTCCTATTTTTTTGGACCTGTTGCTGTTGGCTTTTGACCGCTGGGCACTTTACCACTGCTAACCAGTGCTAAAGTGCATATGCTCTCTGTGTAAATTGTACTATTGATTGGTTTATCCATGATTGGCTATTTAATTTACTTATAAGTCCCTAGTAGAGTGCACTATATGTGCGAGGGCCTGTAGATTAAATGCTGCTAGTGGGCCTGCAGCACTGGTTGTGCCCCCCACTTCAATAGCCCCTTAACCTCGTCTCAGGCCTGCCATTGCAAGGCCTGTGTGTGCAGCTTCACTGCCACTTCGACTTGGCATTTAAAAGTACTTGCCAAGCCTAGAACTCCCCTTTTTCTACATATAAGTCACCCTTAATGTGTGCCCTAGGTAACCCCTAGAGCAGGGTGCTGTGTGGGTAAAAGGCAGGACATGTACCTGTGTAGTTATATGTCCTGGTAGTGTGAAACTCCTAAATTCGTTTTTACACTACTGTGAGGCCTGCTCCCTTCATAGGCTAACATTGGGGCTGCCCTCATACATTGTTGAAGTGGCAGCTGCTGATCTGAAAGGAGCAGGAAGGTCATATTTAGTATGGCCAGAATGGTAATACAAAATCCTGCTGACTGGTGAAGTCAGATTTAATATTACTATTCTAGAAATGCCACTTTTAGAAAGTGAGCATTTCTTTGCACTTAAATCTTTCTGTGCCCTTCAATCCACGTCTGGCTAGGTTTAGTTGACAGCTCCTTGTGCATTCACTCAGACACACCCCAAACACAGGCTACTCAGCCTCACTTGCATACATCTGCATTTTGAATGGGTCTTCCTGGGCTGGGAGGGTGGAGGGCCTGCCCTCACACAAAGGACTGCCACACCCCCTACTGGGACCCTGGCAGACAGGATTGAACTGAAATGGGGGCTGGTGCATTTTTTAGACACTCTTTGAAGTCACTCCCACTTCAACGGCACAACTTAGTATAAAACAGGGCCTCTGCCCTACCTCATCAGACACTTGCTGGAGAAGAAACCTGCACCAGAAACTACATCCTGCCAAGAAGAACTGCCTGGCTGCTCAAAGGACTCACCTGTCTGCTTTGTCCAAAGGACTGCTGCCTTGCTGTTGGCCTGCTGCCTCGCTGAACTCTTGTCTGGCTGTAAAAGTGCTCTCCAAGGGCTTGGATAGAGCTTGCCTCCTGTTCCCTGAAGTCTCAGGCCCAAAAAGACTACTCTTTTTCACTTGGACGCTTCGTGTGCCGAAATTATCGACGCACAGCTTGTTCCGCAGCGAGAAAAATGCCGCACACCGACGCTGATCGACGCAACGCCTTCAGGACGACCGGAACTTCGACGCACGGCCTCGCAAGGACAACGCCGCCCGACTTCCAGGGGAGAAATCAATGCGGCGCCTGCCGTGAGATCGAAACTTCGACGCACAGCCCCGCGGAACGACGCGCAGCTGGAAAACAAGCAAGAGAATCCCCGCACAGACCCGGGACATCTGGTAATCCCCGCGACCCATAGAAAGAGACTGTCTGCGTGCCGGAAAACGACGCACGACTTCCCCGCGTGAAAAATAACGACGCAAGTCTGTGTGTGCTGGGGAGAAATCGACGTACACACCATTTTTCCACATATCTCTTCTTCTGCGGCCCTTTGCAGAGATTTTCCACCAGAAACCAGGTACTTTGTGCTTGAAAGAGACTTTGTTTGCTTTTTAAAGACTTAAGACACTTTATATCACTTTTCAGTGATATCTTTACAAATTCATATTTCATCTTTGATCGTTTTGACCTGCAAATACCCAGATAAATATTATATATTTTTCTAAACACTGTTTGGTGTATTTTTGTGGTGTTATATTATGGTATTGTATGATTTATTGCACAAATGCTTTACACATTGCCTTCTAAGTTAAGCCTGACTGCTCGTGCCAAGCTAGGGTGGGCACAGGCTGATTTTTGATTGTGTGTGACTTACCCTGTCTAGAGTGGGGGTTCTTGCTTGGACAGAGGGCAACCTGACTGCCAACCAAAAACCCCATTTCTAACAGTTTCCCTAAGACATTATAACATACTCCACAATACTTAATTGAACCTGACCTAAGGTAACCAGCCAGAGATAGCCGAGATAGGGGGCAATGTTCCTTGTACCCTTCCCCTAGCAGCCAGCAAGCCTATTTGATTAATTCAACAAAATCATTGAGGTAGGAGTCAGTACTTCACTTATTTGCCTATTAATAACCCACAGTATGATAGAAACCTTCTAGACACCCAGGTAGGTGGAGCAAGATGGCACCCAGTATGCCGGGTCACTGCTGTCCCCCTTTCTGCAGATGGTATGTGAAGGAAGATGGAGTTGTTCTGCAAGATTTTCGTGTGTTTCCCAGGCAGTTGCAGTATAATAGGTGTCCCCGGGAAGTGTCGGAATTGGCATATTAGACTTATCTGGGCCATTCTCATTCTCATAAACGCTCCGGTGTTGCTCTGTGCCGTGCATGGTTTGTCGTTGAGGCACCGCACTCTGCAGGTGATCAGCTTGCTCTCCTGAATTGTTGTGTGGGAGGCACTCTGGCAGGTGGATGATGTCCAGTGAAGGAGGCAAAGTAGCAGGGGTGCTTGAGTGTGAAGAACCAGTCTCCGGATGGAATCCCCTTATCTCACTGCGGCATCAAGCAGCTGTCGCGGAAGGGGGAGGAGATGTCTGTTAATGCCCCTGTAGAGACTCTGGCCCAGCCACGAAGAAACCGTACCTAAAGGAGGTATAGCGGGCTTCTCTTGCTGCCAATAAAACCAGAATTTTGCAGCCCTCTATTATAGATGTGTTCCCTCTCCCTTCATCCACAGTTCCCCCTGGCACTTCAGACTTACATCTGGAATTATTAAAGGAAGGTTCGGATGCTGAAGGATTTGATTACAACAGGGCCTCTGCTCAGTCTGCGGGAAGGGCTGAGGGAATCCAGGATGGTTCTGCTGGCCCTTATGCCACTAGAATTGCGGATGTTGTGACTGTTACTACACGATCAGGTATAGTGGAACATGACGGTGTTATTGTTTGTGTGCAACTTCACTCAGGGGAGTATATTTGTTTGTGTAAAGTTGGGAGAGCAAAGAGTTATCTTTTAGGAAGCTCAGAGTCAAATCCTTCCTCCCTCAAGTGCAAGCGAGCTCTGTGGCACCCCAATCAGGAATAGGATTTGAAGCTATACAGAGCGCTGCAGGATCCCCTAATACTGGATATATTTTTTTTTTGCTCACCGACGATTCTGAAAACTCAGAGATTAGCGGAACATAGTCCATAGAGGACTCTGACTTAGATCTTAATTCCAGCAGCCCAGCAGATGAGGCTGTGACAACAACCGAACGCGCCCAAGCTGAAGGAAAAATTGAAAAAAATGTGTTTTTTTTTCTGGTGGTGCCAAATGGGCTTTTGATGAGAGTGTGGCCCGAAAACTTAAGTGGGACTATTTGGCCACAAAGGAGGTATACTCGGAGCCCCCAAACAGCTCAGATCACTAACATATGGGGCACCTACTGGGCGAAGCTACAAGGGACATTGTAGAGGGTTGTGAAGCCTCGCTGTCACTTATCTTTCAGTCTCTAAAGCAGCTGCAGGAAGATGTGTGGTCAGAAAATTGGCGTCCCTGCGTTGCCTCTAAAAAACTCCAGACTGCTGTCAAGAATGACAACAAAACTTGCTCAAATCGCTGTTGTGGAAGTGCACTCTGAGCTGCTTGAGTCAGAGAGTGGTGCAATAAAGGGCGAACAAAGGATCACAAGAATCATAAATAACAGATGTGCTGTGGAAGCTTGAGGAATTTGCAAATTGCCAACGTAGAAAAAATCTTCGCTTTCCTTGGATTGCAGAAGGTGCGGAGGTTGAGGATATTCACTCTTTTATGTTAATACTCATGAAAGGAGGGTTTCCTGAGCTAACCCAGTGGGACTGGGACTCTGAGCTGCAACAGGTACTCCACTTTCCTATGACTATGAAAATGCAACGGATGGGGAAACCAACAGTTATTTTAGCATATTTTGGAAACTTCCTTCTGAGGAAGGCTATATATTTGAAAGCACGCCCTGATGCAAAGAGGGACTTTGATGGTCATTTTGTTTTTGTAACAGCTGACTTTGCCACTCTACGGTCGAGCAAGAGTGGCTCCTTAGACAGCTCTTCGCCCCTTCCAAAAAATACTGCTTAATCTGGCACATGTCAAAGTAAATGTTAATGGGAAAACATGCACCACTTCCTCTGCAGGGACTTCAATGGATTTAACGGACTTAATTGTGGTGTAAGGGCTGTCTAGGTTTATTTTGCCCTTTTGGATTTCTCTACGGTTTCTTAATGTTGTTTTTTGTGGAGATTAACGGTGCTCACCAGAGAGTGTTGGCTTGGGTAGGGGTCTGTAGGATTGACAGGTTTACACAGTATATATCTGATCATAATCCTCTTGTGTTATCTGTAACATTTAAGGGGTGGGGAAGGCACCCCCCCCCCCCCAAAATGGAGAAATTTGTCCTAGCTACGCTCTTGTGTAGTGTTATCAGCAACATTGTATCGCCTAGACAACATGGCTTTATTCCCAGGAGGGGGACGGCCAACCGCACTCACTGTGTGATTTTGCTTTTTGATGCCACATGTATAGCCGGAGATCCTATGGCTCTGATTTTATTGGAAAGCATTTGATAGGGACCCCTGGCAGTACCTGTAGGATGTCATGCAGAAAGTGGGCTTCAGACCCAGATTCATCAAAGCCACTCAGACTTTATATCAAGATCCAATAGTCAGGGTATTTGTAAAGGGGGATATACCGATCCTATTAACCCCTTCGCTGCCAGGCCTTTTCCCCCTCCTGTGCCGAGCCTTTTTTTGGCTATTTGGGGCAGTTCGCGCTTAGGCCCTCATAACTTTTTGTTCACATAAGCTACCCATGCCAAATTTGCGTCCTTTTTTTCCAACATCCTAGGGATTCTAGTGGTACCCAGACTTTGTGGGTTCCCCAGAAGGAGGCCAAGAAATTAGCCAAAATACAGTGACAATTTCGTTTTGTTTTTAAAAATGGGAAAAAGGGGCTGCAGAAAAAGGCTTGTGTTTTTTTTCCTGAAAATGGCATCAACAAAGGGTTTGCGGTGCTAAAATCACCAGCTTCCCAGCTTTCAGGAACAGGCATACTTGAATCAGAAAACCCAATTTTTCAACCTAATTTTGGCATTTTACTGGGACATACCCCATTTTTACGATTTTGTGTGCTTTCAGCCTCCTTCCAGTCACTGACAGAAATGGGCATGAAACCAATGCTGGATCCCAGAAACCGCAACATATCTGAAAAGTAGACACTCAGCAAGGGGTAACTTGTGTAGATCCTACAAGGGTTTCCTACAGAAAATAACAACTGAAAAAAAAAAAAATTGAAATTGAGGTGAAAAAATCTGCAATTTTTCTCTACGTTTTACTCTGTAACTTTTTACTGCAATGTCAGATTTTTGAAAGCAATATACCGTCACGTCTGCTGGACTCTTCTGGTTGCGGGGATATATAGGGCTTGTAGGTTCATCAAGAACTCTAGGTACCCAGAGCCAATAAAGGATCTGCACCCTGCAGTGGGTTTTCATTCTATACCGGGTATACAGCAATTAATTTGCTGAAATATAAAGAGTAAAAAATAGATATCAATAAAACCTTTGTATTTCCAAAATGGGCACAAGATAAGGTGTTTAGGAGCAGTTGTTATTTGCACAACTCTGAATTCCGGGGTGCCCATACTAGCATGTGAATTGCAGGGCATTTCTCAAATAGACGTCTTTTTTATACACTCTCTTATATTTGGAAGGAAAAAATGTAGAGAAAGACAAGGGGCAATAACACTTGTTTTGCTAATCTGTGTTCCCCCAAGTCTCCCAATAAAAATGATACCTCACTTGTGTAGGTAGGCCTAGCGCCCACGAAAGGAAATGGCCCAAAGCACAACGTGGACACATCCCATTATTTTCCAGAAAATAGAGGTGTTTTTTGCCAAGTGCCTACCTGTAGCTTTTGGCCCCTAGCTCAGCCGGCACCTAGGGAAACCTACCAAACCTGTGCATTTTTGAAAACTAGAGACCTAGGGGAATTCAAGATGGGGTGACTTGTGGGGCTCTGACCAGGTTCTGTTACCCAGAATCCTTTGCAAACCTCAAAATGTGGCTAAAAAAACACATTTTCCTCACATTTCGGTCACAGAAAGTTCTGGAATCTGAGAGGAGCCACAAATTTCCTTCCACCCAGCGTTCCCACAAGTCTCCCGATAAAAATGGTACCTCACTTGTGTGGGTAGGCCTAGTGCCCACGAAAGGAAATGGCCCAAAACACAACGTGGACACATCCCATTTTTTTACAGAAAACAGATGTGTTTTTTGCCAAGTGCCTACCTGTAGATTTTGGCCCCTAGCTCAGCCGGCACCTAGGGAAACCTACCAAACCTGTGCATTTTTGAAAACTAGAGATCTAGAGGAATCCAAGATGGTGTGACTTGTGGGGCTCTGACCAGGTTCTGTTACCCAGAATCCTTTGCAAACCTCAAAATTTGGCTAAAAAAACACATTTTCCTCACATTTCGATGACAGAAAGTTCTGGAATCTGAGAGGAGCCACAAATTTCCTTCCACCCAGAGTTCCCCCAAGTCTCCCGATAAAAATGGTACCTCACTTGTGTGGGTAGGCCTAGCGCCCACGAAAGGAAATGGTCCAAAACACAATGTGGACACATCCCATTTTTTTTACAGAAAACAGAGGTGTTTTTTGCCAAGTGCCTACCTGTAGATTTTGGCCCCTAGCTCAGCCGGCACCTAGGGAAACCTACCAAACCTGTGCATTTTTGAAAACTAGAGACCTAGGGGACTTGTGGGGCTCTGACCAGGTTCTGTTACCCAGAATCCTTTGCAAACCTCAAAATTTGGCTAAAAAAACAAATTTTCCTCAAATTTCGGTGACAGAAAGTTCTGGAATCTGAGAGGAGCCACAAATTTACTTCCACCCAGCGTTCCCCCTAATCTCCTGATAAAAATGGTACCTCACTTGTGTGGGTAGGCCTAGCGCCCATGAAAGGAAATGGCCCAAAACACAACGTGGACACATCCCATTTTTTTACAGAAAACAGCGGTGTTTTTTGCCAAGTGCCTACCTGTAGATTTTGGCCTCTTGCTCAGCCGGCCCCAGGGGGGGAAGAAATGGCCTAAAATAAATTTGCCCCCCCAACCGCCCCGGGGAGTGACCCTTGCCTACAAGGTCACTCCCCTTGCGTGACGCCGCAAAAAAAAGATCCCTGGTGCCTAGTGGTTTCTGCCCCCCCTTGGGGGCAGATTGACCTAAAATCGGCCGATCTGCACCCAAAGCGGGCAGAAATGGTCTAAATACAATTTGCCCCTCCAGGGGAGCGACCCTTGCCTAAGGGGTCGCTCCCCATCTCTAAAAAAACAAAAAACAAAAAAATAAAATAATAATTGCCCTGGCACCTAGAGGTTTCTACCGCCCCTGGGGGCAGATCGGCCTAATAACAATAGGTCGATCTGCCTCCGGGGGGCATTAATGGTCTAAAATAAATTTGCCCCTCCCACCCCCCCGGGGAGCGACCCTTGCCTACAAGGTCGCTCCCGTTGCGTGACGGCGCAAAAAAAAAAAGATCCCTGGTGCCTAGTGGTTTCTGCCCCCAAAGTGGGCAGAAATGGCCTAAATACAACTAGCGCTTCCCCCGAGGGCCGGTCGCAGGACGTAATGGTTACGTCCAAGGCGCCACACGGGCGCTGCCATGGACTTAACCATTACGTCCATGGCAACAAAGGGGTTAATATCCAAAGGGGACAAGGCAGGGATATTCTTGTTCCCCATTACTTTTTGCCATCTATATTGATCTGTTTATTTGTCGGTTGGAGGCTAAATCAATGATTGTTCCAATTCAGTTGAACGGATGGGATACTAAGACCCTGACATATGCCGATGACATTGTCATGGTTTTTCCACATCCTAAGACTGCTTTGGAAGTGATTGGAGACAAGGCTAGTAGGTTTGGGTGGTTTTCGGGGTATCGACTTAACCACGATAAGACTTAAGTGGTGGTCAACAGGTCAGTTTCTTTAAATGATTCTCATGTAGTCGATAGTGCAATATATTTAGGAGTTAATATCTAATCGAATGCTGACTGAAGTATTAGCCTAAATCTGGAACCCTTAATAGTGAAAGTTAGTAAGGATCTTACTCAGATGAACAATTTCCACCTCTCTCTGGTTGGCAGCTCAAATATGCTGCTTCTTCCAAAAGCCTTATATTTTTTCTGGACAATCCCAGTCGAAGTCAAGTATTGTTGGCTTAAAAGGCTGGAAGCCATGCTTTCAAGGTTCTTAAGGTCATGTGGCTTGACCTGGAGAGCTTTGAGGTTTTTAACACTCCCATGGGGTAGAGGAGGCTGATCAGTTCCTAATCTAAAATTATATTATTGGACCTCTACACTCCAGCATCGTCAAATTCTATTTCAAGAGGAGAGCTCAGTTTTGAAGGTAGCCAGCAGCATTCCCTCACCATTCACACTCCTTCTTGGGAAAAAGGCCAGGGACTGCTTATGGACGCAAGTTAAATACCGGTATTTTAAAGAGGTCCGTTTTAAGTCTGTCCTGTGTGCCTTTAAGGTATGGGCCACATCTAGGCATAGAGTTGATTAATTATTATACTCCCGTGGCTAACAATCCCTCTCATTCAGATATATTTCAAGACCTTTGCAGCTCTTGCTGGAGAGGATTGGGGCTCTCCAGCTTGGGTGAGTTTTTTTCCCATACGGCTCTGGTTTCTTTTGAAGATTTGGTTAGGAAATTCTTAATTGGGCTTAAGGATTTTTTTTTATTCTTGCAAATCAGGGACTTAATTGGTGTTATTGATGTGGGGTCCCTACCTGTGGAGTTAGTATATTTACTCTTAAGGGCCAGCTCTCGACCGATCGGGGAAATGTATGGCTCACTAAATCAACTTATGAGGGACGACTTGGAAAAGCACTCTGATAAATGACATGAGAAGTTTTCCACTTCTAATTCTGTTCTCTTGGATTCTCTCTGTCTTGCCTGCTTGTTTTCTTTTGTCTGCTAATTTGCGAGTCTAGATTTATGAGACCTGTTTCAATATATACAATACACCAAAGAAGATTATGCAGGCGGGGGGGGTAGTAAGGGAACTTGATGCCCAATTTGTCTCCTCCGGGGTGCAGACCTGATTCATATGTTTGCCAGTTGCCTGGGCAATACTGATGTTATCAGCAAAATTTCGGAATTTTTGAATGGGAAACTTAAACTGAGAATTCCACTAACTTCACAGTTGATAATGCCCGGAGTGCAGGAAGATGCTCCCGAAGGAGCTTGTATGTTTTTGTTTATGACTGTAGCTGCATTTTGGCTATGCGTTGCTTCTTCCAGGCTAGATTCTGAAGCCCCTTCCTTTGGACAATGGCTTGCCAGATTAGCGGCCACATATAAGCTCGAGAAAGCCTTGTACCAGAAGGAGGGTAAAAAGACCAAGAAGAGGGGGATTAGCATCTGGGCCACTCTCACTGAGTGGGTACAGAAGTATAATTAATAGTTGATAGAAGTCTCTGTATAGGACACTAATGGCCCTCTTGACAGTGTAACTATGAGTACAAGTCAATCTTGTTTTAAGGGGAGGGCTGTGGTTTGGTTTATTGCAGTTAGCATCTGGCACTTTCTTCATTGCACTTTATCCATCGCACTTTATTTATTGTACTTTAATTGATTAAATTAATTTTGGGATTTTTAGTGTTCTGTGTATTGATTAGTGACTGTAGTGAATCCTACTTCGTTTTAATGGGATAACAGGAGTTAGCTTAGCCTTTGGCTTGCAGACTCATGCCCCCGTCACCTAGTGACTTTTAACCTACTTAGCTTGGTTTGTCTTAGCACAATTAAATATTTATTTCTTCTAAGATGGCTGCCTTGTTTAGAGTTAGGCCACTTGTTATGAGTTACATTATCAGTGTCACTGCGCTAAGGCATCAAGATCAAGCACCAAAGACAAACAAGCAGTAGGTGTTCACACTTAGGGATTGTAGGAAGTTGGCTCTGTATGTACTATTTCAAAGTAAGAAATAGTATGCACAGAGTCCAAGGGTTCTCCTTAGAGGTAAGATAGTGGCAAAAAGAGATAATTCTAATGCTATATTTTGTGGTAGTGTGGTCGAGCAGTAGGCTTATCAGAGGGTAGTGTTAAGCATTTGTTGTACACACACAGGCAATAAATGAGGAACACACACTCAAAGACAATTCCAGGCCAATAGGTTTTTATATAGAAAAATATATTTTCTTAGTTTATTTTAAGAACCACAGGTTCAAGATTTACAAACAATACTTTAAGTGAAAGGTATTTCACTCAGGTATCTTAGGAACTTTGAATCATCACAATAGCATGTACAGTTTTGGCAAAAATGGCAATAAGCTATTTTAAAATTGGACACTGCAAAATTCAACAGTTCCTGGGGGAGGTAAGTAAATGTTATGTTCACAGGTAAGTACAACACTCACAGGGTTCAATGTTGGGTCCAAGGTAGCCCACCGTTGGGGGTTCAAGGCAACCCCAAAGTTACCACACCAGCAGCTCAGGGCTGGTCAGGTGCAGTGGTCAAAGTGGTGCCCAAAACACATAGGCTTCAATGGAAATAGGTGTGCCTCGGTTCCAGTCTGCCAGCAGGTAAGTACCCGTGACTTCGGAGGGCAGACCAGGGGGGTTTTGTAGGGCACCGGGGGGGACACAAGTCAGCACAGAAAGTACACCCTCAGGGGCACGGGGGCGGCCGGGTGCAGAGTGCAAACAAGCATTGGGTTTGCAATAGTTTTCAATGGGAGACCCAGGGGTCTCTTCTGCGAAGCAGGCAGGCAAGGGGGAGGGGGGCTCCTTGGGGTAGCCACCTCCTGGGCTAGGGAGAGGACCTCATGGGGGTCGCTCCTGCACTGGAGTTCGGATCCTTCAGGTCCTGGGGGCTGCGGGTGCAGTGTGTTTCCCAGGCGTCGGGTTCTTTGAAGCAGGCAGTCGCGGTCAGGGGGAGCCTCTGGATTCCCTCTGCAGGCGTCACTGTGGGGATTCAGGGGGGGCAATTCTGGCTACTCACGGGCTGGCAGTCGCCGGGGAGTCCTCCCTGTACTGTTGGTTTTCCACAGGTCGAGCCGGGGAGGTCGGGAGCAGAGTGGAAAGTCTCACGCTTCCGGCAGGAAATGTGTGGTCTTTAAAAGTTGCTTCTTTGTTGCAAAGTTGCATTCTTTGTGGAACAGGGCCGCTGTCCTCGGAGTTCTTGGTCCTTTTAGATGCAGGATAGTCCTCTGAGGCTTCAGAGGTCGCTGTACCCTGGGGGACGTGTCGCTGTTGCAGTTTCTCTTAAAGTGGGGAGACAGGCCGCTAGGGCTGGGTCAAAGCAGTAGGTGTCTCCGTCTTCTCTGCAGGGCTTCAGGTCAGCAGTCCTTCTTCGTCTTCAGGTTGCAGGAATCTGTCTTCCTAGGTTCTGGGGGCCCCTAAATACTCAATTTAGGGGTGTGTTTAGGTCTGGGGGTTAGTAGCCAATGGCTACTAGCCCTGAGGGTGGCTACACCCTCTTTGTGCCTCCTCCCTGAGGGGAGGGGGGCACATTCCTAATACTATTGGGGGAATCCTCCATCTACAAGATGGAGGATTTCTAAAAGTCAGAGTCACCTCAGCTCAGGACACCTTAGGGGTTGTCCTGACTGGCCAGTGACTCCTCCTTGTTTTCCTCATTATCTCCTCCGGCCTTGCCACCAAAAGTGGGGCCGTGGCCGTAGAGGGCTGGCATCTCCACTAGCTGGGATGCCCTGTGGTGCTGCATCAAAGGGGGTGAGCCTTTGAGGCTCACTGCCAGGTGTTACAGTTCCTGCAGGGGGAGGTGAGAAGCACCTCCACCCAGTACAGGCTTTGTTACTAGCCACAGAGTGACAAAGGCACTCTCCCCAAGTGTCCAGCAACATGTCTGGTGTGTGGCAGGCTGGCAAAACTAGACAGCCCACACTGGAAGTCGGGTATGTTTTCAGGGGGCATCTCTAAGATGCCCTCTGGGTGTATTTCACAATAACATGTAAACTGGCATCAGTGTGCATTTATTGTGCTGAGAAGTTTGATACCAAACTTCTCAGTTTTCAGTGTAGCCATTATGGTGCTTTAGAGTTAGTGTATGACAGACTCCCAGACCATATACTCTCATGGCTACCGTGCACTTACAATGTCTAAGGTTTTGCTTATACACTGTAGGGGCATAGTGCTCATGCACCTATGCCCTGCCATGTGGTATAGTGCACCCTGCCTTAGGGCTGTAAGGCCTGCTATAGGGGTGAATTATCTATGCCATAGGCAGTGTGAGGTTGGCATGGCACTCTGAGGGGAGTGCCATGTCGACTTAGTCACTTTCTCCCCACCAGCACACACAAGCTGGCAAGCAGTGTGTTTGTGCTGAGTGAGGGGTCCCCAGGGTGGCATAAGACATGCTGCAGGCCTTAGAGACCTTCCCTGGCATCAGGGCCCTTGGTACCAGGGGTACCAGTTACAAGGGACTTACCTGGATGCCAGTGTGTGCCAGCTGCGGAGAGAAAGGTACAGGTTAGGGAAAGAACACTGGTGCTGGGGCCTGGTTAGCAGGCCTCAGCACACTTTCAAATCATAACTTGGCATCAGCAAAGGCAAAAGGTCAGGGGGTAACCATGCCAAGGAGGCAGAGATTTTCCCTCTCTATACTTTTGAGAGATTGTTTATATTAATTGTTGTCCCAAGAATGTCTGTTATCCATTGTTTGGGAACACACTTACGTCCGGGGTACTTGAAGATCTGTATAAATATATCGCACTTTAGACAGATAATCAAACCTTAACTACCTTATCCCCCACCCTACCTGTATGCCAGCACATACCCCAACCCTCACCACCATCACTCTAACTCCTCACAAATGTCCCAACATCACAAACCACACATCCTAACACCAAGCCCTGCATGCAACAACAAAGCCTGGACACCCATCACCAAAGCATGCCCACTACACATACCCATACACCCCCCTAAACCTAAACCTAAACCTAAACCATCATCACACAAGGTCCCACACAGGAATGCAAGCACTGGGGTACACGGTCAACCACCCATTGCACACCATGACACACACAGATGTAATAAACATTATTTTATACCCCTGCAGGACCCCTACCCAACATCACTGGACAGGAGGGTCCACACATGTCCACACCACCAACAGAAGAGGCCCACAGTGATGACAGCACCTCTGTCCAACTGGATCTAGATGACCAGCCCAGCCCATCGGGGACCTCAGGACAGTCGGTTCCCATCACACAGTCATAGGCCACCACAGAGCTTCCCCCTCTGGAAACACCAGCTCACCACCAACCCAGCGGGCCCATACCTCCGCCCCCAGGACACGTCAATCAGCTGTGTGTTCACCACTACAGGGAATCCAGGCTAACCCACCACCCCAGCAACAACAGGGACATGGGGGCAGTGGTAGTGGGCACACGGTCCAGGGGACGGAGGCCCAGGAACACAGGTAAACTGGGAGGGCTGCTGTGCGACAGGGGGCGGACAGGCCCAGGGAACCCACTCTCTACGAGGCACTCTCCTCCATCATGGGAGCCTACCACCACTCCCAGGAGATGATGGCAACGGTACTGGCCAAGTTTCAGGAGACCCAGAGCCTGCAGGAGGAACAGTATATGGGCTTCAGGGAGGAACTCAGAACCATCAATTCCACCCTGGGCACCATCGTAGGGGTGCTGAAGGAAGTACTCAACACCAGGAGGGACACTGTGGCACTACAAGGGGCCCCTGTCACTAGCCTGGACGATGAACTGCCCACCTGCTCCGCCAGCGCTAGTGGACAGGAGGCCCCGCCACAGGACCACCACACCAGCACCCCACCCCCTGCAGAGGAAGAACCACCTCGCAAACAGTCCCTGAGATGCAGGACAAAGACAGAGAACGATGCCAAGACCCCCGCCAAGAAATGAGACCACCCTGATTGTCATCCTACTGTCCCACTTTGTCACCCTGTCCATCCTCAAACTGCCCCAGCTCCACTTCCCATGCCCCTTTGGCCAATACACCTGTGAGACTAATAGACTGGACTCTACCATGGGCATTCCTCCGCCATCACCCCTCACCATTTTACAACCACCTCCAATATTGAGCACTTAAATAAACACACTTAAAGCACACAACAATCTGGAGTCTGTCTGTGATTTCGGAATACTGTATTAGCAATAACTGTGGCAAAAAGCTTTTTCATTGGTAATGTCAACATACCTATGTCACACAGCTCTAGTCCATGAGGATTCAAAGCAGATGTCACACAGTGGGGCCCACATCTGTGAAATCGTAAGGGAAAGTGACAACTCAGTGACCATACACTGGGTGAAAACGACAGACAGTAGAGAGGCAGTAGTATTAAAGTACATGTAGTAGGCAGGTCTGTATTCTTACCTGTGTTTCACTGGAAATATTGATGGATCACTGAGTCCCTGTTGTCCATGGCTTCTTCCTCTGCTTCCTCATCTTCACTGTCCACAGGCTCCACAGCTGCCACAACACCACCATCTGGACCATCCTCCTGCAGAAAAGGCACCTGTCGTCGCAAAGCCAAGTTGTGAAGCATACAGCAGGCCATGATGATCTGGCACACCCTCTTTGGTGAGTAGAATAGGGATCCGCCTGTCATATGGAGGCACCTGAACCTGGCCTTCAGGAGGCCGAAGGTCCGCTCGATCGCCCTCCTAGTTTGCCCATGGGACTCATTGTAGTATTCCTCTGCCCTTGTCCTGGGATTCCTCACTGGGGTCAGTAGCCATGACAGGTTGGGATAACCAGAGTCACCTGCAAATGGCGAGGGACAACTGTTAGACACACACTAACCTGAAGGGATATCCCCAGACCCACACAACCATTCCCATTGACTAGCTTCCAGCTGCTCACCTAATAGCCACACACGGTGCCTCTGGAGTTGACCCATCACAGAAGGGATGCTGCTATTCCGCAGGATGTAGGCGTCATGCACTGAGCCAGGGAACATGGCATTCACATGGGAGATGTACTGGTCAGCCAAACATACCATCTGTACATTCATCGAATGATAACTCTTCCGGTTTCTGTACACCTGTTCACTCCTGTGGGGGGGCAACAATGCCACATGGGTCCCATCAATGGCACCTATGATGTTGGGGATATGTCCCAGGGCACATAAATCACCTTTCACTGTAGGCAAATCCTCCACCTGAGGGAATACGATGTAGCTCCGCATGTGTTTCAGCAGGGCAGACAACACTGTGGACAACACATTGGAAAAGGCTGGGACATCCCTGATGGTATGGCCACTGTTGTTTGAAGTGACCCACTTGCAAGGAAATGGAGCACTGACAGCATCTGCACTTGAGGGGGGATTCCTGTGGGATGGTGGATAGCTGACATCAGGTCTGGCTCCAACTGGATGCACAGTTCCTGGATTGTGGCACGGTCAAGCCTGTATGTGATTATCACATGTCTTTCCTCCATTGTCGACAGGTCCACCAGCAGTCTGTACACCGGAGGATACCGCCATCTCCTCACATATCCCAGCAGACGGTGCCTATGAAGGACAACAGCGAGCACAGAGGCAAACAACTCAGAGGCAGGTACCCACAGCTTACACAGAACACCATTCATAATCTAAAAGTGGCCTGTATGTGTGTTGAGTCTAAGCCTAGGTATATGTGATGCAGTTAAAATTGTAGACATGTGAGACCCTGAAATGGCGGCTGCCTGACCTGTAAAGTGGGCCAATGGGAAGTGAGGCAACTGCGCTGTTGTTGTACACCGTCGCGGTAGGCGGTCGAAGACCGCGGCACAATGCTGCATTGGTTAACATTGGACCCTATGGGTCCCAGGAGCCAATGACGATGTACGCCGGCGGTGACGGTACGCACCGCCGCTGACGTGACCGCCATTTTGTATCTGTTCAATCACTCGATACCTGATCTTCGACAGGAGAGGACCTACAGTGCAAGTGCTGCTGTAACCTCGGTCTGGAAGAGACAATGGGGGTCATTCTGACCCTGGCGGCCGGTGGCCGCCAGGGCCACCGACCACGGGAGCACCGCCAACAGGCTGGCGGTGCTCCCACGAGCATTCTGACCGCGGCGGTTCAGCCGCGGTCAGAAGCGGAAAGTCGGCGGTCTCCCGCCGACTTTCCGCTGCTCGGGGGAATCCTCCATCTGCCGCCATGGGGATTCTGACACCCCCTACCGCCATCCTGTTCATGGCGGGAAACTCGCCATGAACAGGATGGCGGTAGGGGGTGCCGCGGGGCCCATGGGGGCCCCTGCAGTGCCCATGCCAATGGCATGGGCACTGCAGGGGCCCCCGTAAGAGGGCCCGCAAAGTATTTCAGTGTCTGCTTTGCAGACACTGAAATACGCGACGGGTGAAACTGCACCCGTCGCACCCCTGCAACTACGCCGGCTCAATTCTGAGCCGGCGTCCTCGTTGCAGGGGCATTTCCTCTGGGCCGGCGGGCGCTCTTTTGGAGAGCGCCCACCGGCCCAGAGGAAATGTCTGAATGGCCGCCGCGGTCTTCTGACCGCGGTGCGGTCATTTGGCGGCGGTACGCCAAGGTCATAATCAGGGCCAATGGCTCGAGTGTCTGGGGAAAGGGCCTCTGCCTTCACATCGGAGGAGTTGGAGAAACTCGTGGATGGGGTCCTCCCCCAGTACACGCTACTCTACGGTCCTCCAGACAGACAGGTATGTACACTGGGAGCATGCTGTATGGGCTATTCCTGTGTGGAGAGGGGTGGATGTAAGAAGGAAGGGGGGAGAGTGCGGCGTGCATGAAACAACGGTGAGTGCATGTGCCACATGGCAAGGGTAGAGATGGGGGCCAATCACTTTGACGGTGCAGTTGGTAATAACTTTCTCTTCCCCCTGTACAAATCATGTAGGTCAGTGCCCACCAGAAAAAACATATTTGGCGTGCCATCGCCAAGGACATCCGGACCCTGGGGGTCTACCACAGACAGAGCACCCACTGCCGGAAAAGATGGGAGGACATTTGCCGCTGGAGCAAGAAGACGGCGGAGGCTCAGCCGGGGATGGCCTCCCAACGTGGGAGGGGTGCCCGTCGCACCATGACCCCCCTGATGTTCAGGATCCTGGTGGTGGCGTACCCGGAGTTGGATGGGTGCTTGAGGGCATCACAGCAGCCACAAGGGGTGAGTACACTCGCATTCTGCTGATTTTGCGCGCAGTGGAGGGGTCTGGGTGGGGGAGGTGGGCTCTGGGTTTCCCTAGGCCAGGGTGAGTTCCGTAGGCAAGGTCCCTCCGTAAGGCAGGCTATGTGGCACCCCACAGCACCTCTGTAGAGTGACAACTACACCTAGTCATGCCCCTGTGTCAGCCATGTGTGCAGATGTCGTCCATAGCCTAGTAGGCCATTTTCCAGGAATTGAACAGTGGAGCCCAAGAGCACGGCGTAGTGCGGGGGCTTCTGTGTCTGTCGTGTCCGCCAACGGTAGCGGTAATGCATGCACTCAACATGTATTTCTTCTGTCGTCCCCCCCTTTTTGTGGTCTCCCTGTTCTTGTGTGCATTAGCATCATCAGGCGGAGGAGCAGTGGTACCGGAGCATGAGGAGGCTGCATCCCACATGGCCACGGAGGGCCACACTACGGACTCGGACTTCACCAGTGGGACGGAGGGTGAGGGGATCTCCACAGCGGAAACAGGAGTTGAGACCAGTGACACAGACTCATCCTCTCCCACATCTAAAGGTACAGCCGCCAACCCCCTTTCCAGCACCACCCTCCCAGCAGCCCCTCAGCCTTTGCCCCGTGCCCGCTCACCCGGGAGGGTGGGCATCACCTTCGCCCCAGGCACCTCAGGCCCTGCCCCAGTCACCCCTGCTGCCCTCAGAGAGGAGGCCATTGACCTCCTCAGGTCCCTCACTGTTGGGCAGTCTACCATTTTGAATGCCATCCAGGGTGTAGAAAGGCAGTTGCAACAAACAAATGCATTCCTGGAGGGCATTCATTCTGGTCAGGCGGCCCTTCTTTGAGCTTTACAGACTCTGGCCTCAGCACTGATGGCAGCCATTGTCCCTGTGTCTAGCCTCCCCCCGCCAACTTCCTCGACCCAGACCCAATCCCCTGTACCCCAGCCTATCCCAAGCACACCATCAGACCAGCATGCACACAGGTCAACACACAAGGGAAGCTCAGGCAAACATTAGCACCACACATCCCACAGGCACACACATGCAGACACACCAACATCCACTGCCTCCACTGTGTCCCCCTCCTCCTCGTCTCCCTCCTCCCTCCCTGTCTCGTCTACACTCACACCTGCATGCACTACCTCTACAGCCACTACTACCATCACCAGCACATCCACCACCACACCCAGCTCACATGCAGTCACCACCCCCACTACCATTCACACGTCCCCTGTGTCCTCTCCCAGTGTGTCTGTGATGCCACCTCCCAAGATACACAAACGCAGGCACACACCCACCCAACAGCCATCCACCTCACGACAGCCTCCAGCACATGCACCTTCACCCAAAGTCAGCAAACGAACACCTCCTACAACCACAAAATCTTCCTCCACTCCCAAATCCCCTCCAGCTACCCGTCCCAGTGTCTCCCAAAAACTTTTCCTGTCCAACCTTGACCTCTTTCCCACACTTCCCCCACCCCATCCGTCTCCTAGGTCCCGAACTAGCACCTCAGCCACAACATCTCTGGTACCAGCGGTGCCTGTAGTCACCGGAATCTAGAGTGCACCGGCCACCAGGGCAGCCAGTGTGGCACGGAGCCACAGCACAGAGAGATCCCCACCTGTCAATCATCAGAAGTTGGCCCGTGCCCGGCTTGAGAGGGGGAAGACTCCAGCCACCAAAGCCGCTCCCAGGGGCCCGTGGGAGTGTGGAGTCAGCTGCAACACCTTCCAAGGTGGGGAAGGGGCACAAGAAACTCAGCAAGTCTGGGAAGAGCAGCACGGCGGAGAAGACCGCCATCTTCCCAGCTGCCCAGGAGGCCACCGCCAGCACCAGCCCAGCTGCCCAGGAGGCCATCGCCAGCACAAGCCCAGCTGCCCAGGAGCCCACCACCAGCACCAGCCCAGCTGCCCAGGAGGCCACCGCCAGAACAAGTCCAGCAGCCCAGGAGCCCACCGCCGGCACCAGCCCAGCTGCCCAGGAGGCCACCGCCAGCACCAGCCCAGTTGCACAGGACGCCACCGCCAGCACCAGCCCAGCTGCCCAGGAGCCCACCGCCAGCACGAGCCCAGCTGCCCAGGAGCCCACCGCCAGCACGAGCTCAGCTGCCCAGGAGCCCACCGCCAGCACGAGCCCAGCTGCCCAGGAGGCCACCGCCAGCACAAGCACAGCTGCACAGGAGGCCACCCCCAGCACAAGTCCAGCTGCCCAGGAGGCCACCGCCAGCACCAGCCCCGCTGGGCCATGAAGGACCGCCAGCAAAAGCCCAGCTGGGCCATGAAGGACCACCAGCAAAAGCCCCGCTGGGCCATGAAGGACCGCCATCACCAGCCCAGCTGGGCCATGAAGGACCGCCAGCAAAAGGCCCGCTGGGCCATGAAGGACCGCCAGCAGCTGAGTCACTGCAATGGAGACCGCCGCCTCAAGAACCACTGAACAGGTGTCAACACCAGAGCAGTACGCGCTCTATTGGCGACAAAAATGCAAAAACCCAGCACTCTCAAAACAATGTAATTTATGCATTGTACTGATATGTTGTGGTTTAAACTTTTGCATTGCAGAGTTCAATCCTGAAAACTTGTTTTTAATATGCTTACAAATACTGTTCCTTTGCAATGCATTGCTGCAGGTTTTCAGAGTGTGTTAGGGTGTGGCCCCTTTCCTGGGCCTTCCAGAGACTTTCCCTGCAACATGCCTGGGCGTGGTTTGGGCTGGGCCAAGACTCTATAAAAGATAGCCAGTCCAACTCCCAGTGCTCACTATTCAAAGGTTCCGGTGCAGAGCAGCAGCTTCTTCCTGAGCTCCTGTCCCCGGCGGCCTATTTGGATCTTCCAGTCTTCTGCCCTTCATCCTTCATTGGTGATCATTGATCCAGGCGGTAAGACGGTGGTTGGACTGTTCCGACACCGTTATTGAGAATTTTCATATTCTGGGTTTAATTCTTACATGAGTAACAGATTACTTGCGCGCTACCATTTCTTGACATTTATATGGTAGTTTACAAATAGGCAAGACGCGGGATTTGTTTCATAAAGTTTTGACTTTGTTATTCATTACGTGCTACAATTTCTTGACATTGGCATGGTGGCTTAAGAATCGGCAAGACGCGCAATTCGTTTTATGGTGTTTAAACATTGTTGTCCATTGCGCGCTACTATTTCTTTACATTTACATGATGTTTTATGAATTGGCAAGACGCGCAACTCGTTTCATGAGGATTTAACTTTGTTGTTGATTGCGCGCTACCATTTCTTGACATTTACATGGTGGCTTAAGAATCGGCAAAAGAAGCGCGATTCGTTTCATTGTACTTTGATCTTGTTATTATTGTGAGCTGTTATTTCTTGACATTTACATCGTGTTTTACGAATCTTCAAGATGTGCAATTCGATTAATGATGATTTGACTTTGATATTCATTGCGTGCTACCATTTCTTGGTATTTTACAATGTGACTTTCGAATCGGCAAAACGCACGATTCTCTCCTCGAGCTTATTTCATGTTGTTTATTGTATGCCACTATTCTAAGATATTTATTATGTAACATTTGAGTTGACAAGTTATGTGATTTGTTTCCTCAATCCATATTGTGTTATTCATGGTGCACAATCCTTTTATGGTGTTTACTATATATATATATATATATATATATATATATATATATATATATATATATATCTGCAATATGCGCAATTTGTGTTGAAACATTTTAAGAGTACACAGAAGGCCAGAGTTTCTAGATGCAACATTGTATGGTCCTAGTATACATTCTCAAAACAGGATTTATATGACTGGTTTAAAATGTAGTCAGAATGTTTTTTTCTGAGTCTCAAGTAAAGGAAAGTACTTGAATAAGAAAGTTTTCATTTAGTTCATCTTGATTCCCTTACAGGTATCCGACCATCTTGAAACTTAGTCATTTTAAACTTAACTCTTAGATTGTTCATGTTTTCAGAGTGACTAGGCTTAGAATCATAGGGGGTCATTCTGACCGACCGCCAGGGCCAACGACCGCGGAAGCACTGCCAACAGGCTGGCGGTGCTTCCTGGGCCATTCTGACCGCGGCGGTAAAGCTGCGGTCAGAAAAGGGGAACCAGCGGTTTCCCGCCGGTTTTCCCCTGGCCCAGGGAATCCTCCATGGCGGATTCCGACCCCCTTCCCGCCATCCCGTTCCGGGCGGTTTTTACCGCCAGGAACAGGATGGCAGGAACGGGTGTCGTGGGGCCCGTGGGGGCCCCTGCACTGCCCATGCCACTGGCATGGGCAGTGCAGGGGCCCCCTAACAGGGCCCCATAATGATTTTCAGTGTCTGCTCTGCAGACACTGAAAATCGCGACGGGTGCCACTGCACCCGTCGCACCCCAGCAACTCCGCCGGCTCCATTCGGAGCCGGCTTCATCGTTGCTGGGTCTTTCCCACTGGGCCGGCGGGCGGCCTTTTGGCAGTCGCCCGCCGGCCCAGCGGGAAAGCCAGAATGGCCGCCGCGGTCTTTTGACCGCGGTGCGGTCATTCGGCGGTTCCCGCCGCGGTTGGAATGACCGCCATAGTCTAGTATTGATTTCAGGAGATATCATTTTCATATCGTGTGTTCTAACCTTTTTCTCACTACAGGTCTCCTTCCCAACTGTCCTCTTCCTAATCCCCTCTTCCCCTCTTGAACTCTCTCAGTCTCTGTGATTTATCTATCAGAGTCTTGGAGCTGTTCAGTGGTGGACGTGTTGGGAACGTGCACAAGCCCCGAGGATCTGGTGACTCTGACAACAGGGCACCGCCGTCTCAAGAACCGCTGAACAGGGCACTGCCGCCTCAAGAACCGCTGAACAGGGCACTGCCGTCTCAAGAACCGATGAACAGGGCACCGCCGTCTCAAGAACCGATGAACAGGGCACCGCCGCCTCAAGAACCGCTGAACAGGGCACCGGCGCCTCAAGAACCGCTGAACAGGGCACCGCAGTCTCAAGAACCGCTGAACAGGGCACCGCCGTCTCAAGAACCGCTGAACAGGGCACTGCCGTCTCAAGAACCGCTGGCCCATGAGCGCCAAGGGCACTGACACTACTGTGTCCGTCACGGACAGAATGAAGCACTCTGGGCACCATGCCCCCTCCAGAACCAGTGGAGACTGTCATCCACTACCTCTGTCCTTAGCAGGATGAAGCACTCTGGGCACAAGGCCCCCTCCAGAACCAGTGGAGAGATCCATCCACTACCTCTGTCCTTAGCAGGATGAAGCACTCTAGACACCATGCCCCCTCCAAAACCAGTGGAGACTGTTATCCACTTGAGAGACTGTGGCTTTGCACTCCCCAGGATGGAACAGCGGGCAACCCACCCACTGTATAGACTTGAGAGACTGTGGCTTTGCACTCCGCAGGATTGAACAGTGGGCATGTGGCCCTCTCGTGGATTTGGCGTCGTGCAGTCAAGCGGCTGCGGTGCCCCCCCTTTCCCTCCCCCTGAGGTGCCTGTTTTTTTGCTCTCTGATGCCCCTGCAGTGTTCTCTCCGTCATGGTCGGGGATCTTGTGTGGGCCTCGCCCATACCGTGTGGGCCCAGTGTTCCATGGACTTCATTGAAGCACTACCTGGACTACTATGATTGGTGTATATTTTGTTAATGGTGTATATATATATTTTTGCTTTCTTGATTTTAATATATTACAATGGTTACACTCATTTTCTATTGTCTTTGCATTCTCCCGGGGGATTTGGGGGGTGTAACTGTGATGTAGCAATATGCATTAGTGTGTGTGTTGTAGTGGGTGAGGGTGGGAGTGGGGGTGTTGCGTGTGTGTGTCCCTGTTTTTTCCCTCCGCCATCCCCTGTGTCGTAGGTGCAGTACTCACTGTGGTCTTCGGCGCCGGCGTTCGTGCTCCTGGTAGAGGAGCAGGAAGACTATCGCAGGGAGAATTTGGAGTTCCGTGTCCATGGTGTCCTCGTTTCTCGTGGGGTGTGTAGAGGTGAGCGTTTTCCTTTCGGAATCCTGTTTCCGCCGTGTTTTTATCCACGGTGAATCCGCCCTGGAAAAGGTGGCGGATTAGTGGGTTGTAATAGTGTGGGCGGTACATTGTCTCCCGCCTGTCTGTTGGCGGTGACCGCTGCGCTGTTTGTTTGTACCGCTGTGGCGGTCGGAGTGTTATAGCGGCTGTCTTTGTTGGCGGTTTCCGCCACAGTCGTAATTCAAAATTTTTACCGCCGGCCTGTTGGCGGTCTTACTGCCGATTTAACACCGTCTGCCAGGGTTGTAATGACAACCATAATCTTAGAAATAGGGAGAACATGAAAACTCCAGACAGATATACTGATTCCGGTCCCTCTCGTTCCTTTCAGGACGCACCGGATAGACATAGCGAGAGAGGGGGTCGTCAAGATCGACATCCTGAATACGTGAAAGAAAAGAAAGACTCTCCGCAGTCTACCATTAAAAAAGAAAAAAAAACTCCTCAGCAAAAGCCACAGTTTAAAAGAAGAAGGTGGCAGCACTGACAGCTAAGAATGACAGTATACTTTAGAACACTGTTGAGGAACAAGACGTGGGCAGTGACACTGTTAGACAGCGTGGCAGAGGTCACGATATCAGATCATCTGGATGCAACAGCAACAAGCGATTTCATCGCAGTTGAAACAGCGAATGGCCGCGTACTCCTCCCCGATAGGGTTTATGATTTAAAAATTCAGATAGATGGAGACGTGGAGCGCATTATTAGTGTGATATTTTGGGATGAACTTACTAGTGATATCCTATTGGCCAAAAGAGACCGGCCACCTGAACACGTCTGTAAGCTCCCGCATGGGGAAGATGTCATTTTCCCTTCTTTCTCCGATCTTGTTCCGGAAGCAGACAAAGAAGCCTATGCTTCTGAATGGGCTTTAGCGCAAGCACCTGCGTTATACCACAATCATGTAGGTTGGGACAAGGAGTCTCCTTGTCATGTTATTCCCGTTAGGTCTATACCCCAACCGCAGCCACAATATCCTGTTAAACATGAAGCGAAAGCTCCGGTGAGGGAAAAACTCGCCCAACTTGAGTACCAGGGAGTGATTGAGCCCTGTACATCTGCAATTAATAATCTGTTATTCCCCGTTCCAAAGCCAGACCATTCATATAGAATAGTCATTGTTTAGAGACACTTAAATAGTCATACACGTACATATGCTATACAGAATTCACACAGCACGGCACTAATAAATAATATAGTATGTAAAAAATATAAAACAACATTAGACATTTCTAATGGATTCTTCTGCCAGAATTTAGCACATGAAAGTCGGGACCTGAGCGCATTCTCATTTGGCTCTCAGAAACGCTTTTGTCGTTTACCTCAAGCCTATAAGAATAGCCCAGGGCTATTTTCAGCCCTTGTAACATTGATACTACAAGATATTGATTCCGAGGTGTTTTCCTATGTGGATGACATATATCTCAAAGACGACGTCCTCGACATTCATCTTGCTAGGGTCGATCGGATCAGTTTGGTAATGCAGATCTCAGTTACAAATTCAACTGTAAGAAAAGCAAGATAGCTTTTCTTAGTGTATTATTCCTGGGATATGAGCTATCAAATGAGGGAAAGAGCCTGGCCCCTCACTTTCTAGAAAAATGTGCTCAACTGCACCCTTCTAACTAGCTAAAGAAACTCCAGTCATTACTAGGTTTCTTTAATTTTGGCAGAACATACATTCCAGATTACGCACAACGGATCAAGCCACTTTATGACTTGGTTCAGCCCAAAGTTTCTAGCAGGCACTGGACAATTGAACACACGCACATCCTTAGGGAAATTCAATGGAACATGCTAGAAGCTAAACACTTGCACACACGTGACAATAAAACAAATTTGGTCATCAGAATAATTGCTGGTGCCATTGGATTTACTTTTGTCACCTTTAATGAGGATGACACGGTACCCATAGCATATAAATCACATTTATATTCCAATGCTGAACAGTGTTTTGCACCTACAGAAAAGATTCTGACGGCAGTTCAGATGGCCGTCATAAAAGAGAGGCCACTTGCCCGGGGGAAATGTATTATTGTTGTCTCCCTGGTGCCGGCCTTAGAGGCTGTCACCAAAGCAAGCGTTCTCAACTCTAAAGCATTACATCCAAGTTGGATTCAATGGGCAACGTCTCTGACTGCCACTGATGTCGATTACATTTTTGATCCAAAACTTCAGACACAAGAATTTCTCCAGTACGAACAAGAGTACCCCGCTCCTCTAAATATTTTGCCACTAGACAACTACCATACTGTCATATACACTGATGGTTCAGCGCAACCGGCTGTAGGTACTAAGGGGCATATTTATACTCCGTTTGCGCCGAATTTGCGTCGTTTTTTGCGATGCAAATTCGACGCAAAACTAACTCCATATTTATACTTTGGCGTTAGACGCGTCTAGCGCCAAAGTTCATGGAGATAGCGTCATTTTTTTGCGTGAACACCTTCCTTGCGTTAATGATATGCAAGGTAGGCGTTCCCGTCTTAAAAAATGACTGCGATGCATATGCGTCGTATTTATACTCCCGGGCAAAAATGACACCCGGGAGTGGGCGGGACTAAAAAACCCGCATTTGCGCCGGATTTTAGCGCCTGGGTCAGGGCAGGCGTTAAGGGACCTGTGGGCTCAGAATGAGCCCAGAGGTGCCCTCCCCTGCCCCCAGGGACACCCCCTGCCACCCTTGCCCACCCCAGGAGGACACCCAAGGATGGAGGGACCCACCCCAGGGACATTAAGGTAAGTCCAGGTAAGTATTTTTTTTAAAAAAAAATTGTGGCATAGGGGGGCCTGATTTGTGCCCCCCTACATGCCACTATGCCCAGGGGACGTAAGTCCCCTGGGCATGGCCATTGGGCAAGGGGGCATGACTCCTGTCTTTGCTAAGACAGGAGTCATTTCAATGGGGGATGGGCGTCGTAAAAAAATGGCGCAAATCGGGTTGTGGCGATTTTTTTGCCTCAGCCTGACTTGCACCATTTCTGGACGCCCATAAGCCATTTTCCCCCTACGCCGGCGCTGCCTGGTGTACGTCGTTTTTTTTAACGCACACCAGACAGGGCCACCGGCTAACGCCGGCTAACGTCATTCAATAAATACGGCGCCCGCATGGCGCTACGGAATGGCGTTAGCCGGCACAAATTTTTTTGACGCAAAACTGCGTTGGCGCAGTTTTGCGTCAAAAAGTATAAATATGGGCCACAATATCAATACTCAGCAGCTTGCACAGCCGTGAGCGGAGTGATGGAAGATGGAATTTTCCACCCTCACAATACCAACACGCAGATCTTAGGGGACTGCACACCCCAGTTGGCTGAGCTTAAAGCTCTTATTCTATCACTAGAACATACGGAGCCAGATTGCCAGACTTTAATAGTCTGTGCCTCTTATTACTGTGTCCAGTCATACAATGACTATCGCAATCATTCGAAACTGAACAGGTTTAGAGATTCTAAAGGGAACACCATTAAACACAAAGGGACATATTTCTACTCTGTTTGCGCCGGATTTGCGTCGTTTTTTTTTACGCAAATCTGACGCAAAACTAACTCCATATTTATACTTTGGCGTTAGACCCGTCTAGCGCCAAAGATTTTGGAGTTTGCGTCATTTTTTAGCGTTGGACACCTTCCTTGCGTTAATGATATGCAAGGTAGGCGTTCCCTTCTAAAAAATGACTCCGAGGCATGTGCGCCGTATTTACACTCCCGGGCCTGGGAGTGGGCGGGTCAAAAAAAATGACGTCCACCCGCTTTAGCGTCATTTTTTAACGCCTGGTCGGAAGGAGCCCAGAGGTGCCCTCCCATGCCCCCAGGGACAACCCCTGCCACCCTTGCCCACCCCAGGAGGACGCCCAAGGATGGAGGGACCCATCCCAGGGAACTTAAGGTAAGTTCAGGTAAGTATTTTTTTTGGGTGGCATAGGGGGGCCTGATTTGTGCCCCCCTACATGCCACTTTGCCCAATGACCATGCCCAGGGGACATAAGTCCCCTGGGCATGGACATTGGGCAAGGGGGCATGACTCCTGTCTTTGCTAAGACAGGAGTCATTTAAATGGGGGTTGGGAGTAAAAAAAAAATGGCGCAAATCGCTTAGGAATGGCGTTAGCCGGCGTTAAATATTGTGACGCACAACTGCGTTGGCACAATTGTGCGCCAAAAAGTATAAATACGGCCCAAAATATTGTGGGGGAGGGTAGCTGATTTTAAGGATAAGCTGCTGTGTGTCCATGTAGTCCATACATTGGGACACCAACATGTAGGAGTACACGTTGCCGGTAACACATTGGCTTATGAAGCGGCCAAAGCAGCAGTAGCTACGGCTTCTGTGGCTGCAGTGACACGTTCTCAGACGACATTGGATAATGAAATATTAATTGCCGTGAAATCTTCAGATGCAGGCAAGCCCCTTCCTATAGGGTACTCTACAAACTACACTTACCATATCAGGGCACAGAATGTTGCTTACACAACAATTCCTGAGGTTGGAGATCGAGTGATTCCCAATGAAGACCAGAGATTAGATCTAATTAAAGCAGCGCATGAGGGTGTCGCTTCTGCACATTCTGGTACACAGGCCACGTTAACACTCTGGTGGCCTGGTCTATGCAGACGACCAAAGTAGTATGTCATTTGCTGTGACATTTGCCAGCAGATCAAGGGTTCTAATATCAAACGCCCACCGCAGACATCCCTCTTAGTGTCCAACAGGTCACTACAGTGTGTGTACCTGGACCATTGTGGTCCCTTACAGCCTGATGGTGCATACAAATACATTTTAGTCGCTGTAGATTCTTGTTCTAAATTCCTCTGGGTATGGCCACAGCGGTCGGCTGACACCTGGACCGGTATAAAAGACTTGCTGATCTTTATCAATACATATGCGGTTGCAGCATTTCATTCGGACCTGGGCCCTGCATTTGCCTTTAAGGCATTCAGGGATACCATGGGGACGATGGGTGTTGAACTCCATTACTCCTCACCATACCATCCCGAGGGAAATTCGGTCGTGGAGAGGCGGAATCGTGATCTAAAGCAGTCCTTAACAGATTGAGTATTAGGTTCAGGCCGCAGTTGGTTACATCACCTATATGGGGTCCAGAGAGCACTGAATAATCTGCCAAGACGGTCCTTGGGGGGATGCACTCCATATGAGGTTCTCTTTGGGATACCTATGTATGTCCCAGATCTTGATGCCCCTGGTATGGTGGCAGCAGAAACACCTTTTGACATAAATGAACGTCTCACTGTTTTACAGGAGCTTCAGCAATTTCGTGCTGCCACCTCAGGAATAAGGTATTTAGCGAAAACTTCGACTGGCTGGATTCCTAAAGTTGGGAATCTAGTTTGTGAAAGGATCGCAGTGAAGAAAGAATTCGGTCCATCATACAGAGCACCTGTACCGGTCTTGGGAATAAAAGGCACCAAGACTGTCATCTTACCACTACTGTCTGGTTCTAAAACGAACAGATTCATCTCCATTGATGACATCAAACTACACCATGTGGCCGATCTTTCAAAGTAGACCAAGAGGTCCCTTGGGTGGTTCCTGATCCCCTCTCACTACCCAACAGGACATACATCTACATAGTAGGATGAACGTCACTACTACAGACTATGCAACAGTGTCAACTGCTGTTCCAGGCACCTCCTTGACCATGGAGAGGGCAGAAAATAAACTTTTGTTGTTTCCTGTCACTACTTCAGTGACCACCCCGGTTCAAGATCTAACTTATTTTTACACAAACACATCACAAACTAATAACCCTGTCTATGAAGAGCCCCCACGTGAAGTGGACCAAAGTACTGATGGTGCACCGGCTCCCGTGCTTGCAGAGACTGCCTCTGGCTATTTCATTGACATTGATGATTTTTCTTCAGACTCATCCACTACTGTGATTGACAATGTTTCAAAAAGTAGTAAGCTGTATCAATGGCTTAAGAAGAACTATTTGAAATACCCATGGAACCACTTATGCTTCTGTTTGACTTTTTTTGCATTATTTTTATGGATTGGTTTTGTTACTGTTTTCTTTTTGCTTATAAATGGTCACTATATTCCTGATCGCTCCTATGTGGAGCCTGTTGATGAAGTTTTAACACCACATCATTCTTCACATAAGGTCCAGAGAGATTTGTCCCCTGTAAATATTACAGCAATACCGATTTCTGATGGGATTGTGTGGGACAAAGTTCCATTCAATATATACCGGCCTACTGAAATTATTCAAATACCATACGTGTTCAAATTTCAATGACTGATATAATTATACTTGATGTTGTCTCTGATGATTGGGATGTCCAAACAGTTGATTCCATGCTAACGGAAATGAAGGACTAGTCCACTTTTGAAAGTGATGATGTATATGAATATACAATGAATTATGGGGAAATGTTCTGCTATAACAATTGGGGACATTACTACCTACACTGTGCCACTAGAAACAGGCCAGTATTAAACTACACACAGTGGGAACACTGTTCTACACCACCGGTGGGGAGCCCACAGTATTATAGTGATACATTTACATACTTTTCTGGGCATGACACAAGAAAAGCAGAGTTGTATTATTTTAAGATACATCCGGCACAATTTTGGAAAATTTAGCTAACTGATACAAACCTGATTTATTCAGATCCTTTTGTTTCCCGGCTCGCAGTTGAAGGTTATGAATACTGGAAGAGCACTATTGATTTGAAAAGTGTGTGGGGAACACAAGATTGGCAGATACAGGGTAGGGAGGCTTTATTCCGAGCATGCCTGATTCCTGCACAAATGTTTTTCTTAAATGACACAATTCAGCAGACATCCTGTCTGGGGTTAGCAAAAATTAAAGACTTGAATACGCCCAGTATCCCCACCCCGGCAAGGTTTAAAGATTGGCAATACTTCTTCAATATCACTGAGGACAAGCGAAATGCAATGGTTAAGGCTGGTACTTATAATTCTTCACTTTCCAGTCCCGGCGGGTGGTTAATATGGCCCACTAACACAAATGAGTGTCAAGCACGTTTTTCTAACTCTTCAGGGTTTTTTTCAATTAACAGGCCTGACCCTCGCTTTGTATCAGGTCAACATACAGGTATAGTTACGACATACAGTGTGGGTAAGCTGTGCCAGCAATGGGTACAGACCAACACATTAGCCGCAGTTAAAAAACATCTGAACACTCATTCTGAAAATATAGACTTGCAGGATTTTCTGCTGGGTCCTAGGAAACAGCGCTCAAAAAGGTTTTTATATGCTCTGTACAATGACATTTTGGAAACTTTCCCAGATTGAGGCTGCTGTGCGTTTAAGGCAATTGGATGAAGAAACTTTTGAAAAAGCATTAGCTGTTGTCGACAATGGCATGAATACACTGTTCAACAGGATATATTCACTATCAAATATAGTGTTGTCTGCTATTGATGTCACTCAGACAGACTTGTCCCGGTTATATCATGGGCAAACACAGCTACGTTCCATCATGCAGCTGGATTGGACACCACAGACACTGAAAAATGGCCGCATTCCATGGAAGTATATTAACGGGAGTGAATTTTTCACTGCTTTTAATTTTTCCAAAGAACAACAGACAATGGCTAAAAGGGAGGCTAGTTTCACCATGCTTCGCATAGAAAAGTTAGATAAATTGCCCTTCACGGTAGCAGAGAGTCCTTCAACTATCTGTCTCTTACATGACATAATTAATTTGCAGATTTTGACTTTTCATTTCTCAAGCTGCCTGAAACATCTTGCAGTGGGATGGTACGAGCAACTAGGAGATAGCTCTATTAAGGAAGAGTGGGAGTTGCCCTTTGACTACAGATGTCTGAAAGGCAAAACAGAGGTCTTTCTTAGCGGAAGCGAATGTGAGACTACTGTTCGTCATTCAATGATATGTAAGCAGGTGTCGCTTCAAGGTCTTTGCAATGCGGGGGTTGCAAATTTGGCCTGCTTGTTGAGAGGTACTCCAGTCCCTTTGATTCACCCGGTATTTCATGTGCTTTTAACCTACTTAGCTTGCTCTGTCTTAGCCCATTTAATAATTTATTTCTTCTAAGATGGCTGCCTTGTTTAGAGTTAGGCCACTTGTTATGAGTTACATCGTCAGTGTCATTGCGCTAAGCCGTCAAGATCAAGCACCAAAGACAAACAAACAACAGATGTTCACACTTAGGGATTTTCCCTCTCTATACTTTTGAGGAATTGTTTATATTAATTGCCGTCCCAAGCATGTCTTTTATCTATTGTTTGGGAACACACCTACGTCAGGGGTCCTTGAAGATCTGTATAAATATATCGCACTTTAGACAGATAATCAGAGGGATTCCGACCAGAGGGCATCGCCACCATCGCTGATATCGATGCTGCAGTCGTCTTGACGCTGACCCAGTCTTCTTGTCCCTGCGGAGTCTGAAATAGAGACCTCATTCCAAGGTAACAAGGGTTGGGAGCTCCTTTCATGGACATGGTATTGGCAGATTAGGTTTAACAAACCCAGCTCTCCTGTAGGTAGGAAGTTAGGCCTTTCACATTAGGGTATTAGGGCATATTACAACTCGTCAGTCTTTTCTATGCATTGCAAGATGTTGGGGGTCTTTGAAATTATAACGCTCATCTTCACAATTCTGTTTCTTGCATTATTCATTATCCTAATCATTGCAGCCCATGCAACTTATCGCAAATTGCTGTTATGTTGAATAAAAACTATTGAATCTTTACTGCATCTTTGCCATTGCCTGTGTTTGTATGAGACATGATATATCTGTGAGAAAGGGGTAATCTCCGTTTAACCACGATACTCCCTGAGATGTCTTACTCTCGAGTCCATGCGTAACGGCTGCCACAAATCACCTTTTACTATTGTGTTTCTGGTGAGGTGCTGCTAGTGAGCCGGTAAGGTTGGGACGAACAGTTGCGACTTGTTGTAGGAAAGACGTAGTTGACTACAAACAAAAGTACTGTCATCCTTTAACCTGCAGTCTTGCCTAGAGCAAGAGTCCAAACTGCGACAACTGTTCCTATTTTGGGGGGTCAGGATCATTATTATATATTTTTTTAAACTGCAATAAAAAACAACAAAAATAAACCTTCTAGAGTCCCATTAGCATATGCCCTTATCTAAGCCACAAGGTAATATCAATAATTACAGGACTTTTGTCTGGTTATTGAAAATTGCTAAAACATGTGCCAATTGAATGTTCAGCATAAGATTTTGTGGGCTTAGAGGTTCAATGGCCGCCGATCTGCAGGATCTTACCCCCAGAGCTAAAAACTCTTTATGCAACAAGGCTCTCCAGGGCACTAGTAAATTAGGGCATAAGCAGAGTATGTGCATGAACAATTCATTTCTTGATGCACGGTATGTCCTCTGATTGTCCCTTCTTCAGCCATTTAAATGTGAAGTCCAGGGATGGAAGAAGACCAAATCACATTTTAATAAGTTCTCGCTTGGTGGTCAATGAAAGTGCTGCATCACATTAGGGCTGTTCCTTGCTGATCTCATAAGAATTTCTCTCCGGGCGCTTGTTTTGCTAATGTCACTTTATTCTCCAGGTGACTTTTCTGATGTATACAGTTATTCAGGATTTTCTTGAAGATATGTTCATTCATGTTCAGTTGTCATACATCTAAAAGGCCAAGATTCTGTGTGCTGTTCTGTCAATACTTGGCAAGATGACTTTTCCCTCTTTGTATATGTCAAGGTGGGCTAATGTAACTTCAAGGGCACTCCTTAATCGATGGCAGCATCTGACAAAAGCCCCTTGTCTGGTTAGTGATTGTTTTACCAGAGAAATAACATTTCTTGATCAGTGGAGGCAGACTTTGGTAGCTGAAACACCCATTTATATCTTTGTCGTATAGCATTATATCTCCTGGGTAGGATATGGTGGGAATCAATTTTGATTTTATAATTGTGATCAGTGCTTTTAGATAATCCCCCCCACAGGTTTTTCCTTAGATTGGAAAAGGCAAAATTTAGTGCATCTGTTTTTGCTATGATGGCTTTTTTATGCAGCAAAGGTAGCCCTTGAGTCCAGTTTGAACCCTAAATATGTGTAGGTTGTGGTTTCATTGTTTGTGGACCCATTGAAATACCATTTCCCTTGTTTGGAGATTTGGCAATTTAGGCCCATGACTTTGGTCATTTTAAGGTTGATTTCCATATGATTGTTGGCTGAGTACTCAGCAAGCCTATTGATCAGTCTTTGTAGACCTACTCAGGTGTTACTTAAAAGGAGAAGGTCATCTGCATATAGGATGTAACAACTGTTGGCTGCCAAGATTCAGTACATGTTACACCACTTTGGCAAGAAACAGAAGAAGATCCAAAATTAAGAAGATGAACAGAAGTGGTGGTAATACAGATCCCTACTTTGATCCTAGGGAGGTACTAACATTTCTGGACAAACGTTGCCCGTCCCCTACCTTGATATTCACTGGTGATTTAGCTTTTAGTAACTGAAATGCCCTCAAAAGCTTTGGCGGGATTCTCCAACACTGTTGCTTTTGCCAAAGCTTATCCCGGGGGACATGGTCAAACGCCACCTTAAAATCCACCAAGTACATAAATAGCGGTCTGTGAATATCACTCACCTTTTTCATATTGAGGCCCACAGCCATCAGATCAGAAAGAGTCCCTTGCTTTTTGATAAACCCTGTTTGATTAATCCGCAGCCCTCTACCCTCTGTCGCCCATTCTGAGAGATCTAGTAGGAATAAGGTTGAGAAGTATATGAATTCCACATCCAACAGGGCTATAAATCTGTAATTACATGTGGATGCAGCTATCCCACCTTTGAAAATGTGGTGTACAACTGACCCTCTTCAAGTTTTTTGAATACTTTCAGTCAACAGTATGTGGTTAAACATCAAGTTGAGGAAGCATGCCAAATCATAATGTTTCTTTCATAAGGATGGGCAGTATGTTATTGGAGTCAGGGGCTCAATTGGAACCTGCATTCTCAATAAGTTTTACCATTGACACTGTTGAATATTCTAAGATGTCTGAATCTTCATTGTTGTTATTTTTGGTAAGTGCCTTTTCGAGTAGGCCAACACTGAGTCCAGGGGTGGAAGAAGCATCTGTGTGTCCCCTATAATGCATTCCTAAAAAGTTCACCCATTCCTTCTCAAATATATTAGCATTGTTTGCCATCCTGGGGTCCTCGTCAAGCTCATTAATTAGCTTCCAAAACTTCCTCTGGTCATTTAGTTTTGAAGAGTAGAGGAGGCTGGCCCACAGCGCTTCAAACCTTCCTTTCTTGTTCACACAAACCTCTCTTTTTAGCCTCCTATGATCAGATCGGAGGCTCTTTAACAAAGCAGGATTCTGAGGTGAGTGCTGCAGTTGTCGGAGGGTTCTGTAAATTGAGATCTGATACAACAAATTGGCTTTGGCCAGTTGATGGTCCTGCTATGTGTGCTGCTTGTACTGTTGTGTGAGCTATTGGCCAGATAACATGACAATAAACGCTCCAAAAGACATTCCCATGCCTTAATTGGATTCTGCTTGCTAACTGATACTGCTTTCAAGATTCCCACCACCCTACTTGCCAAGTCTTGAATGTTACTGAACTCCATTTAATGCATTTTAGAATATCAGTATGAGCATCTTCCCTGCACTATCCGGGCACAGCCCAGTTCGATCACTCTGGGGTCTCTGATCGATTTTGAAATAATTTACCCTGATATACAAGCTGGCACTCACCATGGTGTAATAAAGATAGGAGGTCATCTTGTCAGAGGACCTTGTCCAGGATAGTGGGATGTCCCCAAGGAGGAGTCCATTTAACATTATCAATCCAGCTAGTTTTCAGGCCCTTAGACGTTTTTTCCAAAGTTATCTTGTCTTCAGCATGGAAGATAAATTTGAGTGAGCTGAACATATGGCCTTTCATCGCCTTCCTCATTTGTGTCTTGGAAAAGATTCAGATTTAAGTCACCAGTGATAACCACAATGTCTAACCGTGGATCTCCTTTCCACTCCATGAACAGGTGGATCAGATTTTCCACTGCTGCATCTTTTTCTCTTGGGTTGATATAAATGTTAACCAGGACCAGCCGAGTAGTCAATTGCTTGTCCCACTTATCCACATACAACACCAATAGTCATGGCTTGTTTATACTGAGACCTTTGCAGTAAGTTTAGAATTCATGTAGGGTATAAGTCTACCTTTTGCTCATCCGTAGACACTACTTTTTCAAGCCATCCTGTTCAATGAAACAAATTAATGGAATGCTGGATTGTGCCCATGTCTCTTGAACAGCAATAATATCGAACTTGTTGAAGTACTACAACATCGAAGCACCTTCTATTTTCAAAGCAAGGTCTCCCAGTTTCCAAGCACAAATACTCAGAGTGCCATGCTCTGTCGTACGGTGCCCAGGGGGTTCTCTTTTATTCATTTGTGGCATTCTGCCAATAAGACAGATGGGAGCCGACTCCAGTTGTCCATTTATCCTGTTTGGTTACTAGTCTTGTCCCTGGACCTTCCTCTGCATGGGCCTCTGTTTGAATCATCAACCCAGAGATTCCTGTGGAGGATGCCCAGCCCACTGCACCTTTCAGGATTGATGGTACCTGTTGTATCAGGCCTGCTTTTCATTTCAGGTAGGTTGGTAATGTAAGTTCCACTCTCCTTTGCGGGTTGGTCTGGCACTGAGAGTAGGAGGGGTTAATGATCCTCCTGAAAGTGTACTAATTGTAAACCCAAACTCTTCAGCAACTTCTTGCAGGCCATGATTTTAGCTTGATCATGTGGTGAATTAAATGTGACCAGTGTGGAATCCAATACTTGCTTACATCGGGGCACCAGAAATTTGATGGGAAAAATGTCCTGGAACTCCACTTCTGTAGGGCCCGGAAGGCCCTTGATTAACTTTAAAATGTTTTCTTGATTTAGAATGTCAGGGGTTCCTCTAGATCTGAATTCTGGAATCCACAATAGGCTGCCTTAGGAGCAGAGTATTTGGCTGAAGCATTAGCATTCCCTACTATGGGGGTTATTACGACCCTGGCGGTCGGTGGTAAAGCGGCGGTAAGACCGCAAACAGTCCGGCGGGAAAAAAAAAGATGGAATTATGGGTCATCCGCCACTTCACCATTCTGACCGCCATGGCGGTGAAGACCGCTGGGCTGGAGATTGCGGTCTCCAGCCGGCGGTCGTCACTAGACTGCCGACGGTATCAGGACCCTGCATACCGCCATGGATCTCGGGTGGCTGGGAACCACCATGAGATCCATGGCAGTAGGCACTATCAGTGCCAGAGAATTCCTTCCCTGGCACTGATAGGGGTCTCCCCCACCCCCCACTACCCTCCACGAATCCTCCCCCCAGACCCCCACACCCCTGACACACCCCAAAGGTAGCACAACCCCCCTCCCCACCCCGACCCCGAACATGCACATATACACACCCCTACACGCACACACCCCAAACATGCACATATACACACCCCTATACGCACACACCCGAACATGCACATATACACACCCCTACACGCACACATACACCCCGACAACACATACCCGCACACATACAAACAGACATGCACACCGTCCGACCCGCATACATTTCCCATACACACATCACCCCCAGCACGCATACACTCACTCACTCACCCCCTCTAGACCCTCACATGCACACCCCCATGCACGCACACCACACACAACACCTCCCACCCCCTTTCCTAACGAATGATCAACTTACCTTGTCCGTTGATCCTCAGGGAGGGGACGGGATCCACGGGGCAGCTTCGCCACCAGAACACCGTCACCAGAACACCGCCACACCGAACCATGGGACGTGATTCAGTGGGCGGTGTTCTGTTGACGTGGCGGTGGAGGTTGAGCAACCTCCACTTTTCCGCCGTCCGCAGAATGGCTGCTGGCGGCTTTTCATATGAAAAAGGACGGCGGCATGCAATCGGTCATAATACGCGGCGCGGAAGACCGCCACCAATGGCGGTCTTCAGCACGGCGGTACCTCGGCGCTCTTGCGAAAAGACAGCTGAGGTCGAAATGACCCCCTATATGTCCTACAGAGCTTATGCTCTCTTCTTTAGATGTCCTGTTGCTTACATCGATCTCACCCCCTTGGGCATGAGGTGGCATTATGTGCTGCGCCGACTTCTCCTCTGGTTGGCTTCTGCACTGGTTGCAGACCAACCTTGTGCCTGTGTGGGTCTCTATTCTCGCTTCCCTTTGCGCTCCAACACTATTATCACCTTGGACATAAGTTGGAGTTCTATTTTATACCGCCCTTTCTTCCAGTTGGATTTCGCACTGATCCCTGGCCATCCTGACATTTTGGTGTGTCAACAGGGGCAACTTTTCCTCTCTGGCCTGTCCTGAATCAGGATGCACTGTGACATAGCCCAGCTGACAGTATAGGTCCCCAAAGCTTATTTCTGGTTTGCAGCCTCTCAGAGCATCAGGCATGTGTATTCTCTAGGGAAGTACTTTTGACACTGTTGTCCTCAGAACTCGTTTCTTTTTTGGAGCCACCCAAATAATGGGAGTGGACCTTTTGCTCTGCAATAGCATTATCAGTATCAGCTTCAAGGTTATTGTTAACTTCTTTCATGATCTCCTGCTGGCCCTCTTCATCCATATCAGGCTGTGGGTTCTGACCGTTGTCCCACTTCTCTCCGGTATCATAATGTTCTACTTTGGCTTGCTTGCCGCCGGTCAGTGTGGGACCAGTACTCCCATTATGGTTCTTTTCATAAGCTTGCTCTATGATGGTTCTCATCATAAGTGCCCTGTTTCAACATTTCCTTGTGCTTTTTGTTTCCCTCTTCATCATGCAAGGAGGAGATAGACTGTTAGATGAAATAAACTGGGTAGCTGAAGGACTTTGCCTGGACTTCTTATCACTGGAATCCTTTGGGGTTTCAGTACCCCCTTGCTTGTTTGTTTTGGCTTGGGGTGCCTATTTTGTTTTCTCATGATTAGCTGGGCTGCTCCGTAAAAAATTCTGTACCACCGCAGCTGTGTGTCCCTCCTGGACACTGGAAGTCTTTCTTGTGTCCCCAATCACCACCTTAGGAAGTTGCTCATTGCTGATATTTGATACATTTGATGCATTCCTCATTTCCCCAATCTCCTCGGTTCTGCCTGACTTGTAGGCCATGGGAGATCTTCGGCTATCTTCCCCCTTATATTCACCTATTTTTTTCATACACTAATGAAGGGCTGCCCAAAGCTTTTAAACAGGGTATCTCAGGTGCGGGACCTCTCACTTTGTTTTCTTTTGGCTGGCTTGTATGATAGTCCTTATCTTTCATGACCTCATTGCAAGCCGAACTCTGACCATTTAGCACAGCTTGCAGTCGTTTGTCTAGCACTTATCTAGCATTTATCTGGCAATTTGGTTATCAGGTTGTAATTGGTCACAGAATCTGGTAGGTCCACATTTCACAATTGATCTGATTTGATTATGCTTACTTTTTATGTCCCTTAATGCTCCTTACTGCCTGGCCGCCTTACTGCCTCTCTTGTCTTGCAATGCCTAGGCTTTGCTTCATTTTGACTCAATGTTTTCTGTTTTTCAATCAATTTTTCAACTCGCCTAGTTAGAGACCATCCCGGGGATGGGCCGCACCTGATCCTGGTCAGGCCACTTCTGCAGTACTTGGGGCTTGATCTACAGCCACAGCGCCAACCACAGCTCTCCCCTCACACTCCTTGCATTCCTCGCTTGCACACCACTCACCAGGCCCATGGCCATGATGGGTCATGCTGAGTCCTGTGGGGCTTTATTCGAAGAGTTGCAGTCCCATCTGGGGTGGCTATAGCTCGCACCAATGCCAAGTCAGCCAAGGAGGACACCGCCTCCCAGCGCTTCCCCGCACCCCGCCGCCTCCGAGTGCCTCTGAGACCTCTGAAGGTTCAGGGGCCAAGTCAAGCCTGAAAGGATCTCGTCAGCTGGGTCCTCTGGGACCTCCAGATCTTTTTTTCAGCCTGCTTTGACCTACTTGACTCAGCTCGGCTTCCACTATCCTGCAGCAGCACCCTCACTGCCACCTTCACTCACCTTTGCTTCTCCATTTGCCATGGCCTCTCTGTCACGTGACACAGACTCAGCAGATCAGAAGTTGCAGGTGATCCATTGACACTGCACTGCTCACATGATGACTAATGCTAAATATATATCCAAGTTGTGTGATCATCTGCTTTGTGGACAGCTAGGCCTTGGAATAGTCAAATACACATATTAACTCTCCACTGTTTTGTCTTCAATGTTTGGGAGATGTCATGTTTATCCCTTAATCCAAAAAACATCACAGGACATCTAATGAGTTGCCTAATTAAAATATATGTATTTAGGGTTTACAAATGTCTTGCCAGCAAGTTAAATACCACTGAAATATATCACAATAGTAATCTGTACCTATTCTGTCTTTTTCTAGGTTTCTACTTACTGTGTCACAAAAGATTTGGATGTAGATACCACACTTCCACCAATAACAATGATCTCTATTTCACAACCAATGTATCTGGCAGAGAACCTGCCCAGAGCTTGGACAACAAAAAGACACACACACACCCCAGGGCCAAGCCTTATGTGATGACAACACTCCTGATGATCTAGATGAGGATGATGGTGCTGGTCCATATGGTCAGCCTGTCAGACTGCAACAATGATACAATTGGGCCCACAACACCACCTCCCACCCCAGCTACAACACCTCAGCCAGCATCATCCCCCACTCTCCCACAACCTATGCACAGTAACAATTATGTGCCCCTGTGCTGGATCCTGATGTGACAATCACCACCCCAGTTACAGAGAAGCGCAGAAGTGGGAGAGGGCACCATGGGCCAAGTGCACAGGCTTGTGGTGGTAGGAGTTGTGAGAGGGTAACTGTGGGCCGGCACAGTGAGGCCACTGGGGCCACTCACTCCAACGACACCATCAAGCAAGTCTTGGAAGCCTATTAGGAGTCCCAAGGTGTGATGGGCCAGGTAGTCATCAAAATCAAGGAAGTAAAGCAGCTGCAGAGGAACATACACCATGATATGGATGCCCATAACTCAAACATGGGTTCCCTGATTGGGGTGCTCTATGACATTCACACACATACCTGTGCAGGTCTTTTCAAGCACCCTCTACCTCTTCCTGTGGTACAGCTACATCAGGGCCATCAGCATCTGCTGTAGCCACAGGAAGGAAGGCCTGCCAGAGGACGATACACCTGATGACTTCCCTGTCTCAGCATCTGTGGATGCTCCCACACTGGCAAGCGAGGACATCCATGCAAATTACTAGGAGGTGCAGATGGTAAGATGTCCACCACCAGCAACAAGAAACCTCAAACCTGATTTCCTCCAGTGTGTGTAACATATTCACTCTATGGACTATTTCTGGACACATCTATCTTACTGATGGCAGTTGTATTCTTGTCATTGGACTGCAGAATATTTGCCATTTACAGCTAGTGACTGACTTGTTCACTTTTCAGTTTTACTGTTTGTTTTTTACAATGTTTCTTTTTTCCTTGTTCACTTAACTAAATCCACTAGTCTGAAACTCATTACCTGCTGTTTTATATTCCACATCTAGCAATGTTTATGTGTACTTCTATATGAATGTTAGAAAGGCAAAAATGTCTACTTGTGTAAGCGTGGATATGTTGGATGTACACAATTTTTAGATCACCAAAACATACATACAAGTAGGTTCTCATATACCATCTTAACTCCATTGCATCAACAATGGCCTGGCATTTTGTCAGAAAAATTGCAAATCATACATTACACCAATAACCTGTGCCAGTGGTCACATTTTCATTTCCAGACCTTAACAATATGGAAGAAGTGGGTATGTCTCACAATATTCTCTTGAATAGGCAAAATAAAATTGGTCTATGTCCTCAGCTGGAGCTATATCACCTGGCCCAAAAATGGACCCCCACATCTATAACACCAATAGACAAACACATGGCGGTACTATATTTTCTGATCACAAGATCATTCTGCAGGGATGTCTTCCTCTGGCAGGCCCTTCCTTCCTGTGTTACAGTATCTGGTGGAATGTAACCAACAGATTTCTGTGTTGTGCCACAAGCACTTTGCCCTACAATAAGGAGACACATCAACTGCTGCATGCACTTCACACACAATGAGGATTTAACCAATGTGAAGGAAGAATAACATGATTTGGCTCCATAACAAGATTATGTTGGAACAAATGGTGGCACACATATTGCATTAGAACCACCACATGACAAGGAACAAGTCCAATGGAGTCCTCATAACTTCCATCCTATCACTGTGCAAGCTGTCTTGCTACAGGATTTGTACACACAAAGTCTGTGTCTGTCATACCCAGGAACAACCCATGTCCCCGCTGTACTTCCAAACACCATCATATATCTGCAAATGTTACAACTCTGAAATATCCAAATGAAGATGCCATGGTGAAGGTACCTAAAACAGACCAAAACACAAATATTAGCATTAGACCATACATATAAGACAATTCACATACACATCTCCTAAAGAGCACAGTCCATGACAAAATTCTGAGCAAAACAAAGCAAAAACAAACAAAATGGTCAGGTGTCATAACCTTGTTCAACAAACACCTTTCATCTGGGTTACACAGAGCTTGCCCTCCCTAATATTTTTCCCTAACTTACTCCTCTCATTTTCACAAGAGTTGTTGTAACAGTCAAAGTTGTGACATTTGACAAAATTACTTCCACTCATGAGAAGAAGTTGTTAATGAGATTTTGATGGGAGTCAGGTCCTTCCTCTTCACTACTATCATCATCATTTGGTATTCCAAAATATCCTCACCCGGTGGCACTTCAATGTCTCTATCTTGTGTGATAAAAGGGATGTTCCATCGCAGGGCTAGGTTGTGGAGCATGCAGCAGGCCACGGTGATCTGATACACTTTCCCGGGTGAGTATGGGACGATTTCCCCAGTTTTATCCAGTCATCTAAATGAGGCCTTTAGGAGCCCAAAATCCCTCTCCTCTGACCTCCTTGTTCTTCTATAGGTTTCACTGAAGCAGGCTTCCCCTGGATTTGTTGTTTTCCTCAGCAGGGCCAACAACCATGGCCAGTTGGGGTAGGCTGTGTCTCCTAGATGGAAGACAGACATAAGAGCAGCAATACATTACATACTTTCTGATTATACTAGTTGACATTACCCATACAAAGTTAGGACAGATCATACAACAAGCCAGGCCCTCTGTGGTAGAAGCTGTGACATCAACTGGGGTACAGTGCTGTTCAGCACGAGAAAGGAATCATGGGCTGATCCAGGGAACCGGGCACAAGACGTGAGATATACAGTCAGGTTTGCAAACAACTTACAAGTTAATAGAATGGAAGTTCTCCCTGTTACAGTGAACTTGTTCCCTGGCTTGCATTGGTATGAAGGCAATATGGTTGCCATCATTGGCTCAAACAGCATGTGGTAGCTGAGCAAATCAATAGAATTCAACCTTCTCAGTAGCTAAATCCTCATGCCTGGGTAACTGGATGTAGCTGTCAATGTGTCGCATCATTGCAGAATACACATCTTTTAGTACACAACAGAGCATTGGTTGTGATATACCAATACATATTGTCACTGTCTATTGAAAGAAACCTGTGGCCAGAAAATGCATTACTGCCATAAGTTTCACAATTGATGTGATACATGTGGGATCAGTGTTTTGAGGCAGGAGATCAGGCTCCAACTAATGACAAAGATCCTGTATGGTCTGTCTATTCAAATGAAACTTCCAGATGATAGCCCTTTCTTCCATGGTCTGAAGGTTTGGAAATGGGTGGTACACTGGAGGCTATCTTTTCCCTCTCCCAGGGTACCTGTGTGTTAATTGAGACACTATATGAAAGTTCTTCACAATGTCCTCAGTAAGAAATGCGAAGAGTTAGCCAAAGCTCATGTGACAGTCCATAATTGTTTAACATTGCAATATACACATATTACTTTTAAAGACTGTATTGTGCAACATCCATCACCAATCCCCATTGTGGCATCGACGTGTCTTGACCATTACTGTGTAAATAATACATCTGGATGTATTATTTGCATCCCTTTTTTATAAACATGTGTTCTTGGACAAAATACCGTCAATGGCGGTGTACACTGCACAACGCTAATTTATTCTATGTGCACACAGGAGCAGTTAACTATCTTATATACATATGTTACTTTGTTTTACTCAATCATATCCATTCCCACAGGTTACAATGTGCCTCTGAGTTACAGTGTTAAGTCTGATTACTGGTATGAAGTTGTGTAGTCCCTACATAAGGCAATAATGTCAGGGATTGTCCAGCACTATACATTGTATACTTGACAACATTATTGGGATGTATGAGGTGTGAAAAGCCCTAGATTCCATTGTGGTGCATGTAGACATCTATGCATGTATACATTTCATGGTACCTATGATATATTTATTATTCAGATCATGGTAACTGTGCAAACACATATATAACCTTCACAGCATTAGCTGTGAATGTATTCTGTACAAAGCAGTTGAGGATGATGTTAGGTAGGTGTAAATTCCCACATATCATCCGGCCTAGATCAGGGCTCACCAAATTGTTGTCTGTGAGCTACCAGTACCTCACAGACCCCTTCAGTTTGCCACACAGCCTTGAACACATGTATTGTATGGCCACAAACTGAAATTTAACACATTAAACTGTTGGAAATGTGATGTTCATGTGGGATTAGTATGCTCTGCCTGCAGGGAGCAAGGCCTGAAAATAAGTTGCGCCCATTCCGAACCATGTTCCAGGCTGGGGTAGAGGTTGTGTGGCAATACAACTGATGCACAGAGTAAAATCCCTGTAGACCTGTGGAGCTCTGGATGATCACTAAAATAGTTTTCACAAACAATAGTAGCCCAGATTGGGTTGACATAGAATACATTTGGAATAGTGACTGAAGTGGCTGTACAATAATGCACCAATAGTATACTCTTCAAAATCTCACAATGCTGTGTCGTGTTTCATAGTAGCTCCACAGTACATGTATTATGGGCCAGGGCTACATGATATTAGTGGGCTGGCTTAATCAGTGTAGGACATAACCAGGGATGAGAATGGTCAGCATATGGCTATTCATGTCTTTGTAGTCCTCATCATATGAACACTACACATGTTGTTTTAACTTTTAATTTATGTTTGTGCTAGATGTAGACAAATTGAGTGACAACAAAACAGATATCTAATAAACTGCAGTGATATACTGTTTTCCATCACTTGTATCCATACAGGTCAATGCCCATCAAAAGCAAGACAATTGGAAGGCTATCGCCAGGAAGGTGTGAATTCTGGTGGTCTATTGCTGATGCAGCATCCATTGTAGGAAAAGGTGGGAGGACCGGAGGCCCATGACCTGGAAGATCACCGAGGATCAGCTGAGGGTAACCTCACAATGTGGACGGGGAGCACACCACAACCTGACCCCCTACTGATTCCCCACATACCGGTGGTGGCCTATCTAGAGCTGGGTGGACAGCTGAGGGCCTAGCAGCAGCTACGAGGGTGTGAGTCCTGGCCAGGGTTGTACATGTTACATTATCAACTTGTTTTATTACAGGCAGTCATTTCCCCATCAGCATTGGTGGTGAACCATGTCCAATGCACAAGAAGAGTTTTGGATTGTGTAGGTCTGGGAGTATATGCATGATGATGTCCTTTGACTATTGCCCTTATGGCCTGCAACCCAGCAGAGTCCAGTTCACAACCAATTTGCTGTTTTGAGCAGACACATTGGTGAGTAAAGTAAAACATCTCCCAATGTTGTTTGAAGTTCTATGTGACAGTTGTACCAAACAAGCCACTTGTCTTAATTGTGTCAGGAGTGATGCTCCCTCACTACTGTGTCTCATGTGACACAGAATACAGTGTACTTTTGCTGCAGTGACTGGACAAGACTTCCCATTAGTAAGTTTGGATTCCACAGTAACATGAGTGTGGCATCATCACTGGTGCCATACACAATAGTGCCTAAATGTTGCCCGCTGTCCCTTTCCCTGTTGTAGTCACATCTGCAAGATTGTTTCAAGATTCATTCACTGACTGGTAACATGCATCAGGGAAAGAGGTGAAGAAATGTAGGGATCATATGTGAGTGTTTTACAAGGCAATTGGTGTTTGCAATACAAATGCTGCTGTGATGTGTCATCCCATTAGGTAATTCCACAGCTTCACGGAATAGATATTCACTGACACACAACAACCTTCAAAGTGTCTTACCTTTTAGGAATGCAGTCTAAGAATGTTGTTGTCACCAGTACCAAGAAGGATGGAGAATATTCATAGGGCTATATGAACTCTTATGATGTGTGCATTTGTAGTATATACCTCTCAATAAATTGGCCGTGCATGTCTCCAGGCTACTTTTCTATGCTAAAGTGACGAGTAGCTCAACTAGTTCAGTACAGCTTCCATTTGACTATTTAAACAGTTGACATATTAGTTTGTTTCTGAGAAAAATTATGTCATTGTGAAATGAGCCTTTGCATGTCACATGATTTCTTCTATAGTCCATATTGCAGCTACATTGCTGTATTACTCGGCTATCATCACATCATGATGTTTAAGGTAAATGAACATTAGTAGAATTTGGGGGATTGTGTGAACACTGTGGACATTTTTTTTTGTAGTTATCCTATTTGGTGACATCAGTTCACTATGGTGTGCCAAACTATACAAGGTGAAGAACTATGCTAGTAAAAACCTAAGAATGGAGTGTATACAATTTAGTTCATAGTAGTGGAGTTTTCTGGACTTATGACATCACTATGATTAACTGTTTTAAGGTAATGTATCGTGCATGCTTATGTTAATGTTGAAGCCAATGTAGTGAACCATGAAGCTGATGTAATCTGTGCACTATTGTAATGATTTGTGTTTGAATCTGATGGTCAGATGTGTTCACACCGATGTAATTAACTCATTTTAATGTGTCATTTCAGATTCATCTCAGGCAAGCGAAGAAGAAAGAGACAACATAGGTGGGGAAGTAGCTGGCCACAGTGGTTGTGGTCCAGACAGTATCAACAAAGAGGGACCCAGTGGCTGAGAAGGTGTTGGGAATACCACGGAGGATGCAAGCTCTGCCTTTCCTCTTCAGAGTCATCCTTCAGTGGACACTCCCAGGTGGTGGCGGACCCCAAAGGCTTTGTTCCAACGTCATCCTTGTCCGCTACCCCCGCTTATATCCCTACCCTCTCTAATGCTCCTCTTCCATTTGTCCGGGCCCACTCTTCTAAGGGGAGAGCCTTCTCCTTCTCTCCAGGCACCTCAGCTCCTGTACCTGCCCCCCCTGCTGTGCAGAATGAGGAGGCTATTGACCTCCTGCGAAACATATCTGTAGGTCAGATTGAAATTCTGAATGCCTTCCAGGGGCAAGGCAGCCCCCTAAAGCAGATGGTGGCCTACATGGAAGGCATTCACAATGCAAACTCTGTCCTACAGAGATCTTTTTAGGGTCTGGTCTCCTCCCTCAGCACTGCTTCCCATCCCCCCAACCTTGTATCCCTACGATGGCCCCTTGCCCATACCATTACCCTATTCCCAACTTGTCAAAGTACACACAGACATTTTCACACACCCATTTATACAGACCCAAGCAACATATTCACACATTGGCACAGACACAAAAAATAGGCATGCATATAAAAAGACAGATACTGCACCCACCACCACACCTACAGACACCCCCACAGCCATCACATCTGCAACCATCACTGACAGCACCACACCTACATACTCATACCACTCCCCATCACATATCCATATTGCCCAGATGACAGCACACACATATGCACATACCATACTCCTACCACATCCACAGCTAGCAAGAACAACACCACATCCACATGTACCCCCTCAACTACCTTAACATCCATACACACACCACACACAACCTTACCCACTGTCACACCCACTTCAGCATCCACAACACCCACATCCAGCACTTCCACTGCAACAACCTACTCAGATCTACCATTCATATTCCATACACCTAAGAAACACACACACAACCATGCACCCAAAAGACACCACATACAAGACACATCCATACTTGCAGCACATACACCTGAGACCTGACACACATGGGCCTGCATCCATGACAGACCCAAGGATTTCACACACAGTCATTCCCTCGCCCTCTAAGACCCCACTCCTTCCAATTCCCACTCCTAAGTACCCTACTGAAGATCCTTCCTTTTCTCTTGCCATCAACCCTCCCAAATGACTGACTACCACTTCCAAGAAGATACCTACCCCTCCCACACCCAAGATCACCGCTTCAACCTTCAAATTCCCCCTATTTTCCAACCATCTGCCCCACCCAGGTCCCAAGCGTTCTTTCACTCCTTCCACTTTTCAAACCACCCTCCGAAATGTATGTCCTCCCCTCTCTCTTCCCAGGCCAGCATTTCAAAAACACGGACACCCCTACCAAACCCAAATATCCCCCTCCCAAATAACATCCTTGAGGTGTCTGCCCTGCCCAATGGGTCTCCCTTTGTGAGGAGGTTACCCTAGCAGTGTCTTTTGGGGCATGTTTGGTGGCACTACAGTGTGCTAGAACACAACATTTCAAATTGGACTGGCCTTTTTCATGGAGAAATGCATGTTTGTCATGGTACACATTAGTCTCTGATTTACTTTTCCCTAGTTAGTTTTGGGAACCTAGCAATGTTGCATCGATTAGATTGTGACCCAATTTCATTGTTTTTGCCCATTATGCCATGTTATAATAATACATATATGTTTAGAGTGTACTTTGTTATCTACATGCATATTATGATATGGTATGTCATGGTGAGTAGCTTTTATGGGTACAAATGTATCATAGCTATGAGCACTTGCACCACTGAAATTAATGTGATTGATTACATTGTGATGTGTGACTACAGGTGTGTTTATTTCACTCTGAATGGTGATCAATTTGACCAGGTTTTCATATTTGGAGCTTGATTTCAGTGCAGAACTTACACAGGGCAAGGAAAAATGTTCCATGGAAGGATATGTGGGATACATCCAAATTGGGCCAGAAATTGATTGGGTGTTTCAAACTGTAACGGTTTCAGCTTGTCTGAAGCAATATCAGCCTTATTTTCTTGCTCTTCTTCTCATCATGTATTTTGGATATGTGTTGAATATGTGCAAATGATAAATTTAATTAATAACTGCTGGAGACGGGATAGTTGTTATACCTTTTTTTCTTCTTTTCTGGATGTGTCCCCATTATTTTGTGTGCACCTCAAACATGCTTTATTTGTATGTGAAGGAGAACATTACTGATGTTTTTGTTTCAATATCTTGCACTTACACATTATGCACATATTCATGGCACTTGGTGATGCTATTGGTTGAAGCTAGGCAGGCCTGTGCACAGATGTATAGGACACCCCCAGATTGTGCCATCCTTATTCTATAGATAGAGTTTCCATGATGATGTAGCAATACTTCTATACAGATTGTTTTAATTACCATTTTCCCAAAGTTACTTTTTAATGTGCTTGCTTTTTGAGAGTCTATTACAGAAATTTTGCAGATGAGGTTTGTTTCTGTTTCATGAGACATCTATAGTTATGTTTCTTTTCAATCAATACAGGGCCTTGCATGTGAGAAATTGGAGGATGTTACAGAGATTATTTGATCTCTGTTGGCTTATTAGCTTTTTTTGTGTTACAATATTGTAAGCACATATCACTCTTCCTGAATATTAGTTGTGTACACATTTAGAATTTGGAAGAGTGTGCCTGTGCAGTGTCAGTGACTAGGCCAAAGAGGGAAATCAAACAGCAGATTTTGGATCATACAGTTAAAGTTGTTCCGAACAGGGACCCACAAATTAGGTTTAGCCCTGGGCCCCATATACCTTGAGATGTACCTACTTGTGCATCTGTTAGTTGAAATGTCAATGAAAATGGGTAGAATTGTGGTTCACCAATGGTTGCATCCACAATGGTGAGGGTTTTGAAAGTCATAAAGCAGCAGCAGCAGGATGTATACAATGGGCTCCATGATGGCAGAGGACATGTACAGCTGAATTTAGGTGAGTTTCTGCTTTTTATCCCTCGCTTCCAGCCAACTCAGAAATGGAGGTTTTGCCGCCACAGTCACATGACAGAAAGGGGCATTGTTCTGGCGGGGAAACTGTTGGCCTGCCTCCAACATGTGCATTGACCTATCCTGCCACCATTGCGGTTGATATTTCTAGGTGGTGATGGGAGTGCTGAGGCAGTCTATAGTCTATGCAGCTACTTGCTTCATAATTGGGTTGGCGGACAGCCAAAGTGTTGGCTGGGGTCTCCAATGCTGTGTTGACGTCTGTTATAGGCAGTACCTTCTGATTGGCTGAGGTGGGGCCAGAGCCAGGCAGAACCTACCACTCCTGTCAGGAGTGGGTAATTACAGCCACTGTAAAACCTTCGCTCACCCTTGGGTAGCTTGTCACAGAGCAATCAGGCTTATCGCAGCAAGGGGTAATGTGTAAAGCATTGACACGGCACTGCCACACAACAAATACTCTGAGCATCACAAAAGAGACTTCACATGAAGTGTATATAAATAAAGTTTGCATTCAACACACACGTTATTCAACATAACATAAACATCTTCAAAATCTGGCCATTAATCGCATTTAGAAATATCACTAGCAGTACTAGGCCCAACTGTGTCAAACAACATTAGCAGTATGTACAAGTGAGAAAAATAACATTTTCCCTCCCAGCACCCTCATACGATGCCAACACACTGTCAGCACTAGACCCACCCTACCCATTTTTCCAATTCAATGCCACGCAATTCTAGGATGCATCCCGGTTCACAACATTAGGAGCAATGTGTACGTACAGAGAACAGCAGCACTTTAAAATAGTTCTGTGGCTTAGGCCACACAGGTAAAACCCAGTGTCAAGCGTGATTGTCCTCAAACCACGAAACAACATGTACGCCATACGGCTGTGCTGTGTAGTTAATCATAGGTGGTTACTGCCACTCACTCGCTCTGCACCGCTCTCTGGTGCCATACATATCAGGCAGGCTAGTATAACAAGCACTCCCTTACACTCGCTCTAAACACCCTAATGCAGTGCACTGATGTGCGGCAGGCTTGTGGTCACTGCATTGGCAGACCCCCTTGGGTCTCAAACTTCCTTTACCATCCAACCAGTTCTTACTACCCTACCCCCTCATGAGCTGGTGATGACAGCTCCCTTTCCCCTGGATACTAGCCACCTGCGGCCAGAATTACACTTATTCAGGACCCGGGGGCAAAGGTGAGGGGAAGCAAGGAGCTAAAGGCTGATCAGGCAATATGCAAAAAATGGAGATCTGACTACCACTCGGGGTGCACACTCAGGGGTCTCTGCTCCATGACCTGTGGTGTGGGTCCCATTCTGCTGTTCGCAGCCCAGCCAGGCGCTCTAATATAAATATAGTTACCAAATCTGCACCTCCCTGGTAGGAGACACAGGGGGTCATTCTGAACCGCCAGAAGACCGTACCGCGGTCAAATGACCGCGGCGGTCATTCTGACTTTCCCGTTGGGCTGGTGGGCGACCGCCAGAAGGCCGCCCGCCGGTCCAGCGGGAAAGCCCCTTCAACAATTAAGCCGGCTCCGAATGGAGCCGGCGGAGTTGAAGGGGTGCGACGGGTGCAGTGGCACCTGTCGCGATTTTCAGTGTCTGCAAAGCAGACACTGAAAATCTTTATGGGGATGGCGGGAAGGGGGTCGGAATCCCCATGGCGGCACTGCTTGCAGCGCCGCCATGGAGGATTCCTTTGGCCAGGGGAAAACCGGCGGGAAACCGCTGGTTTACCTTTTCTGACCGCGGCTTTACCGCCGCGGTCAGAATTGGCCAGGAAGCACCGCCAGCCTGTTGGCGGTGCTTCCGCGGTCATTGGCCCTGGCGGTCGATGACCGCCAGGGTCAGAATGACCCCCACAATGTCTGAGGCACAATGACTTGAGTCGCCCTGGGCAGTCCCAGTTGCACATGAAGAGTTACCAAATCCGCACCTGGAATGAGGCACAACATCTTGTGTGTGATGACTTGAGTCACACCAGACAGACCCGGAGACACATAAAAAGATACCAATGCCCTACCTCACTGGGATGAGGAACCACGTCTGGTGTGTTATGACTTGAGTTGCAGCAGACATGTCTGGCCACATGTGGAAAGGTACTAATGCGGGGACTACCTGGATTGATGCCCCACGTCTGATACACAATGACTTTGGTCACGCCAGATAGATCTGATGGCACACGGAAAGATACTAATTTTCTACCTCCCTGGAATAAGGCAGAACATCTGGAGCATGATGACTTGAGTCGCACCAGACAGATCCGATCACACATGGAAAGTTACCAATGCTGTACCTCCCTCGAATGAGGCACAACGTCTGGTGCACAATGACTTGAGTCACACCTGACAGATCTGGTACATACACACACAGATGCAAATGCAGCGGTGCCACACAAGGTAGAATGCAACACTGCTCCAGGTACACCCCACACAGGGTCCCACAACTGGTGAATCACTCACTACCAACCAGACACTTCAATGTGCCATAACCCCATGATGAAGGACCATACTCAGTCAGTGGGGGCAGTACTTTGAAAGCTCCGCCCCAGGCAAATGCAGTCTCCAAGTGCACTATTTGGTTCCATGCCCATATTGCTGCTACCAGGTGACATCCAGTATATGATGTAGACACTTAAGTGGGCGCTGTTTTTCAGATGACACAGGTAGAAGGTGTAGGTCCATCAAGGAAGGTCTTTGAGGTCCCTGAGACCTCCACCGCGAACAGGAGGCAAGCTGGCAAGCCCTCGGAGAGCACACTTCAGAGTGCCACAAGCAGCAATAAGTTTGCCCAGGCCATCCACAGTGCAGGAAGAGGGCATAGTTCCTCCCTAGGGCACTAATTACTCCTGTTACACACCAGGTTCTTTTGGACGTGTGTACCACGTCCCTGTAAGTCTATCTCTCCTTTGCTGCAGTGAGGCACCAGTAGTTATACTATAGTGTGCCTTTGAAGCTAGGGGAGGTTCAGAGAGTTCCCCTTTGAGCCACAAATATCTCCCCTAAATTGCGGTACTGTCTTGCATAGGGCTGTGGAATGCAAATCGTAATATTTGGAGGGGCCATGATCTGGCGCAGAGAGCCGAAGTGCCAAGACATCTACCTCTAATCTATCCAGCTGGATGCACAAATAACAGAGGTCTTCATTCCAGTTGTGTGACCAAGTTTCATAGCTGTTGCTGGGGAATGCTCAGATGACTTCCTCCATCTGACAAAATGAGGGTGCTCTTCAGCAATCCACTGTTGAAGCTTAGAATAATTGCAACCCTTCTCATATGTTAACCTATGGGCAGAAAAGCTCTTTATGGTATAAAAACACACATAGGCATTCTTCACTCTTTGGGTATAATACCCTTGTGCACAGACAAGCCTGTATTGACAGGCTGGACACATGTTTAAAAGTGCACAAGTGTACACTCAGACCTCATAAGTCAGGCCAGTTACATGTTTAGAACACCATAGGTGCTAGTGTACACCTAGACCTGCACCACATCCCAAAATATGTGAGAAGACACTTGCACTTTCCTACTGTACTTACAGGGGGAAAGTGCCCAGGGCCCTGTGGCCACTGAGGGGGAATCAACAAAACGTACCAGAAAAAGAAAACAAGTTTGAGGAAACACCACCTCAACGTGTAGGGTCTCACAACGACAGTACGCTTTCCACCAAACTCATAATCAGGCCCAATGTTATAGAGTCTATAGCATGTACACTTAACACTAGGTAGTATTATAGTTCAAGATTACCAGCAAGGGATTCCAAAACAAATTAAAGACTTACGGTGACCACTACGAAAATATGTCATTTTGAAACATATGCAAAAGATATTTATGAATTTATAGAATATGTCTTAGTTTCATATTTCTGGTTGCTAATTATAATTTGTATGAAAAAATCAGGAGTGAGATCTATTTTCTCTTTAAGAGGATCAGCATTTCTTTGAGCCCTTTTTCCAAGGTGAAGTGGAATTTTAAAGTTTTCGGTATTACAAAATGCTTAACATATAGGCCCTCATTACAACCTTGGCGGTCGGTGTTAAAGTGGCGGTAATACCGCTAATAGGCCGGAGGTTAAAAAACTGGAATCACGACCATGGCGGAAAACGCCAACACAGATAGCCACTTTAACACTCTCACGGCCATGGCGGTAGCAACAAACACTGCGGCGGTCACCGCCAACAGACAGGCGGAAGACAATGTACCGCCCACACTATTGCAAGGCACTAATCCACCAGCTTTTCCAGGGCGGTACCAACGCCATAAAAAGCACAGCAGAAACAGTACACAGAAGGGAAACCACTCACCTCTCAACAATCAACAAAGAACCAAGACGTCATGGAGCCCGAGTTACAGGTCCTGCCCATGTAGCTGTATCTATTTATACACAACAAAGTGGAAAGAAGGCGGTGACGACGATGGTGAGTACTGCACCTAGCACACAGGGGAGGGGAGGAGGGAAAAGAAAGGGACATACACATGTAAAACGCAACACCCCCACCCTCACCCACAACACCATACATACAAATACATGCATCAATATTACATATACACTCCGTAACCCTCTGGAAGAAGGCAAGGACAACAGGAATTGAGTTCAACCAGTGATATTTTGGAACATGCAGATATATCAAACGAGTATAAAAAAATCAGTACATACAAATATTTACAATATGTACAGAAGGTCGTACACTGTCCTTTGCAAATGTCCATGGCCCAGTGGGCAAAAAAATCATGGGCGAAGCCTACACATGACACCTGCCTCAAAACGAAGAGAACACTGTAGGGGCATCAGGTTGAAAAAAATAACAGGCACCTCAGGGGGAAGGGGAGGGGGGTACCTCAGCCAGATGATGGTACGACGCCACTGCACCTCGAGGGGGCTCCATGCCCACTGCTTGGTCCTGGGGAGTGCAAAGCCACAGTCTCTCAAGTCTCTCAAGTGGGGCACTGCCCACTGCCTGGTCCTGGGGAGTGCAAAGCCACAGTCTCTCAAGTCTCTCAAGTGGGAGCACTGCCCCCTGCCTGGTCCTGGGGAGTGCAAAGCCACAGTCTCTCTAGAGGATGCCTTCTCCACTTGTTTTGGAGGGGGCTGTGTGCCCAGAATGCTTCATCCTGGCAAGGACTGTGTTAGTGGATGCTTTTCTCCACTGGTTCTGGAGGGGGCTTTGTGCCCAGAGTGCTTCATCCTGCCAAGGACTGTGTTAGTGGATGCTTTTCTCCACTGGTTCTGGAGGGGGCTTTGTGCCCAGTGATGCTGCACCTGGGGTGATGCAGTTGACTTCGTCTCACCTGGATGTCTCAGCCACGCGATGTACCTGGAACAGGTAGCATGATACTCCATGGTGGCAGACCCACACTCCATCCTGCGGCGACTTAGGCTGCCAATTGCTGGTTTGTGTCAGTGCTGGAGGCGGTGTCTCAAGTGGCGTGTCCGGGGCCAAGGACGTCAACTGCAGACTCTGACAGCTGCACACTGGAAATGCTGCTGACGGCCGACAGAGTGGCATCGGCTGTGCACGTGGCAGTGCTGATGGTGGTGCAGGCGGCGGTGGCTGCAGCGGAGATGCTGCCAGTGCTGGCTATGGTGCAAGTGACTGTTGCGTGGATGGAGACACCATACCGTCTCCGGCAGCCTCGGATGGCTGATCCTTGGGGAGGATGCTGCAGACTGACGTTGTGGCAGTGGCGGTGAGGGTGGTGGTGCAGGTGGCGGTCGGAGCGGCAGTGGTGACTGTGGTGCATGTGGCTGTCATCCCTGATGATTTGGTGGTCTCCAGCACCTTACCAGGTGACATTGTGCCTAGAGGTGATGTGCCCTTTGGCTTGTGGCCCTTCCCCATCTCGACAGTCGCTGCAGGGACCATGGCACTGTCCACTTGGTGTTTGGGTGAGGCATTGCTGGGTGGGTGGTGTGACTGTCCCCTGCTGGAAGCCAACCCCTTTTTTACCTTTGTAGGTGGTGGAACAGGCTGGTCCTTCTTTTCTGTCAGTGGCACACTGGCAGCTATGATGGGTGCCCCCTTAGACCATACTGGAGTAGCACAGACCACAGCGGATGCAGATGTGGTGGCTGAGGTGCTGGGCTTGGATCTAGACATCCTGGCCCTAGGGGAAGGATGGGGGGAGGTGTAGGGAAGAGGTCAAAGTTAACTAGGAAAAGTTTTTGAGACGCACTGGGACGGGAAGATGGAGGGGATTTGGGAGTGGAGGAAGAGGTAGTGGTTGTGGGAGGTGTACGTCTGCTGGTTTGGGTGAAGGTGCATGGGTTGAAGGCTGTTGTGAGGTGGATGGCTGTTGAGTGGGTGTGTGCCTGCATTTGTGTACATTGGGAGGAGGGCTAATAGACACACTAGGAGAGGACAAAGGGGACGTGTGAATGGTAGTGGGGGTGGTGATTGCACGAGAGCGGTGTGTATTGATGGGTATGCTGGTGATGGAGGTAGTGGCTGATGATGTAGTGCATGCAGGTGTGAGTAGAGACGAGACTGGGAGAGAGGTGGAGGACATGGAGGAGGCGAATACAGTGGAGGCAGTGGATGTTGGTGTGTCTGCATGGGTATGGTGCTTGTGTGAGTGCCTGTGGGATGTGTGGTGCTTATGTTTTCCTGAGCCACTTTTGTGTGTTGATGTGTGTGCATGCTGGTCGGAAGGTGTGCTTGGGAGAGGCTGATGTAGAGGGGATTGGGTCTGGGTAGTGGAAGTTGGAGGGGGAGGCTGGACACAGGGACAATGGCTGCCATCAGTGCTGAGGCCAGAGCCTGAAATGCTCTCTGTTGGGCCGCCACGCCACAATGAATGCCCTCCAGGTATGCATTTGTTTCCTGCAAATGCCTTTCGACACCCTGGATGGCATTCAGAATAATTGACTTGCCAACAGTGAGGGATCTCAGGAGGTCAATAGCCTTCTCACTGAGGGCAGCAGGGTTGACTGGGTAATGGCCTGAGGTGCCTGGGGCAAAGGAGATGCCCACCCTCCTGGGTGAGTGGGCACAGGAAACACGGTGAGGGGCTGCTGGGATGGCGGTGCTGGTAGGGGGGTGGCAGCTGTACCTGTTGTTGCAGTGAGCACAGTGGTGTAGACCACCGCAAGGGAGCTCTTATCAGAGGAGGAGTTGCTGTCACTGGTGTCCCCTCCTGTCCCCGTGGTGGAGCTCCCCTCATCCTCCGTCCCACTGGTGCCTTCAGACTCCATAGATTCACCCTCCAGGGCCATGTGGGATGCATCTCCCTCCGTCGCTGGTGCCTTTTCTCCTCTGCCAGATGATGCTAAAGCACACAAGGTCAGGGTGATAAAACAAGAAGGAGGGGAGAGACAGAGGAGACGCATGATCAATGCCAGCAACACCACTACCTTTGGCGGACACAACACACAGGGAGCAGACCTATGCACTAGGCCATGCACTGGCAGTTAGTAGCAAAATCACCTGCCCATGGGGTACTATGCCTAACACCATTTGCTGCACACCTGGAATCCACAGGAGCCTGACTAGTTGTAGATGCCCACTAACACTATTGGGGTTGTAGTGCCTCAGAGCCTGCCTAACAAGGGACCTACCCTACCAAGTTCACCCTGGCCTAGGGGAAACCACAGCCTACATCCCCCACCAAGACACTTCGTAAAGAGTGCAGAGTCAGCTGAATGACACTGTACTCACCCCCTTGTGGCTGCTGTGATGCCCTCAAGCGCCCATCCTACTCCTGATATGCCACTACCAGGATCCAGAACATCAGGGGGGTCATTGTGCGACGGGCACCCCTTCCACGTTGGGAGGCCAGCCCCAGCTGGGCCTCTGTCGTCTTCTTGCTCCAGCAGCATAGGTCCTCCCATCTCTTGTGGCAGTGGGTGCTCTGTCTCTGAATGACCCCCAAGGTCCGCATGTCCTTGGCGATGGCACGCCAAATACCCTTCTTCTGGTGGGCACTGACCTAGAGGAAAGGTACAGGATGAAAGGAAATTACTCTCCCGTCCGGGCCATCATACTCATTGCCCACCAGTTCCCACCCAGGCCCTGATGCACATACACTCACCATCCTCATATGCAGGCCTCAGCCCCCCCCCACATGTATCTTCCATCCACACCACTCCAAACAGGCATTGCCCATGCATCATGCTCACACTGTACTCACCTGTTTGTCTGGAGGACCATAGAGTAGTGTGTACTGGGGGAGGGCCCCATCCACCAGTTTGTCCAACTCCTCCGTGGTGAAGGCAAGGGCCCTTTCCCCAGACGCTCGAGCCATTGTTGCTTCCAGACTGAGGTCACAGCAGCAATTACAGTGTAGGTCCTCTCCTGTTGAAGGTCAGGTATCAAGTGAGTGATAGAAAATGGCGGTCACGTCCGCGGCGGTGCGTACCGTCACCGCCGACGTACATCGTCATTGGCTCCTGGAACCTATAGGCCCCAATGATAACCAATGCGAAGTTGCGCGGTGGTCTTTGACTGCCTACCGCGACGCTGCACAGCGCCAGCACAGTTACCTCATTTCCCCTTGTCCCTCCTTACAGGTCAGGCAGCCGCCATTTCAGGGGGGCTCTAGGCATGGCACCTAATTGCGTCACAGCCCCATTTTACAGATATACGGAAAAACAACGCCACACACAGATTTTCTCACATTACTGAGAACACACTTGTGCAAACTATGTGGTACATGACCCTCTGTTCCCCATTCTCCTCCATAGGGCACATCTACTGGGGCAGATGATGAGATGGCATCATCCTCCGCTGTACAGACCCCTGGTGGACATTTTGACAATGGAAGACAGACACATCATTTTCACCTACAGACTTGATCGTTTCACAATCCAAGAACAGCAGTCCTCCCAGCTTCCCTGTTGTCCTGTGCCTTCATCCCCTGAACCGTGTGCCCACTGCCACTGACCCTAGGTCCCTGATTGTCTTGGGTTAGTGGGTTTGCTTGGGGTCCCTGTAGTGGTGGACACACTGCTGATTGACATGTCCTGGGGACAGTGGCATGGGCCCACTGGGTGGGTGCTGTGGTGGTGTTTCCTGAGGGGGAGGTTCAGTGGTGATGACCTGCTGTCCAGAGGTCCCTGATGGGCTGGGCTGGTAATCTTGATCCAGGCGTGCAAAGCTGCTATCATCACTTTGGGCCTCTTCTGTGGGGGGACTGGATATGGCTGGCACCTTCTGTCCGGTGACGTTGGGTAGGGGTCCTGTTGGGGTGTAAATGCATTGTTATTAAATCTGTGTGTGCCATCTTGTGCAATGGGTGTGTTTTCCTCGATTACTGTGCTTGCACTATCGCCTTGGCCCTTATGTCAGTGGTGACTGTGTGCCCTGGGTGAGTCTCTCTCTTGGACATGCTTTGGTGATGGGTGTCCATTCAGGTCTGTGATAGGTGTCCATGCATTGTTGTTGCATGAAGGGCTTGGTATTGGGATGTGTGCGTTTTGATGATGGGGTATATGTGAGGTGGTGGAGTGATGGGGTGACGGTAGGGGTAGGAGTTTGTGATGGCATGCAGGTAGGGTGGGGAGGATATAATAGTAAAGATTTGCCTTACCAGAGTCCAGTCCTCCTGCTACTCCTGCGAGGCCCTCAGGATGCATAATTGCCAAGACTTGCTCCTCCCATGCTGTTAGATGTGGGGGAGGAGGCAGGGGTCCACCGCCAGCCCTCTGTACGGCTACCTGGTGTTTGGATCCCACAAAATGTACCTTCCCCCGTAGGTCGTTCCACCTCTTCCTGATGTCATCCCGTGTTATTGGATGCTGTCCCACTGCATTGACCCTGTCTACAATTCTCCGCCATAGCTCCATCTTCCTTGCAATGGAGGTCTGCTGCACCTGTGATATGAATAGCTGTGGCTCTACCCGGACGATTTCCTCCGCCATGACCCTGAGCTCCGCCTCAGAAAACCTGGGGTGTCTTTGAGGTGCCATGATGTGGTGTGAGTGATGTGTGAGGTGATGTTACATGTGATGTGTGGGGTGATGTTTTGGGGTGTGTGGTGTTTTGTGCGTGGATGGTGTATGAGTGATGGTGTTGTGTGCCTCTGGATGCTGGTGTGGTCTTTGCTTTTCTCTCTCTCTGCTTTTTCAAAATGTTTTGGTGTAAGGGGTTGTGAATAATATGGGTGTGTGTTTTATAGTGTTGTGAGTGTGCTGGTGTGGTGTATGCATGTGTGTCAGGTGTGTGTATTTAGAATTGTCCAATGTGGTTGTGTTTTGTAAGTGTGTATGTATTTTGAGCGCGGCGGTGTGTACTGCCAATGGTTTATCATGGCTGAATGACCGCTGCGTTGATTCTTGGGTCGTGATAGTGGGGGCGTATTCCTGTTGGCGTGATGGTGTGGGTTTTGGTTCTGCCAATTTATCACTGACTTTTGGTGTGGCGGACTTGTGTGGGTGTCTGTATTGTGGAGGATTTCTCATTGTGGGTTATGATACCCGTAGTGGATTTCGGCTGCGGACGCAGTATGTTGGTGGGCGTCGGCACGGCGGTCAGTGGCATTTACAGCCAATGTTGTAATGAGGGCCATTGTCTTTAAGTTAACCTTTTCTGCGTTGTGGCAGAGCTAAGATGGGTTGTGCTCAGGCTTATATTACTGAAAACTATGACTGGACCTAACAAGATAGTGACTTTGGGCCTGATTACGAGTTTGGTGGTCGGTCCCAAAAACACTGCTGCACTGGCAGTCCTCGGATTGCCATATTATGATGCAAGCAGGCAGGACTGCCTCCAGGCAAGCAAAAAAAGGCAGACCGCCGGCTGCAAGTCAGTTCGTATCGAGGTGATCTAACCTCTAATGCAATCAGCGCCAAGGCCAACCACCCAGCCTATTACAATCAGACAGTCCCTGTGATGGTCTCCTGGAGACAGTCAGCCAATTGCGGTCTACCACTGTGGTCCACGTTCAGCAAAGTAACAGACACTTACACATTGGATGAATAAAAAAAAAACACAGCTGTCACACATTGCTCCAGTGGACATACCTTCAAAGCACACTGCAAAACAAAGACAAAGAATTCAGAGAAAATGTTTTGCATGGTACGCAGATTAGGCACCCCCTTTTCCACCATCCCACAGAACACCCTGCCCACACTTTTGTCCATTCAGCACCTATTGTTCAGTAATTCCCTGTCACACATTTTTTTCCAACCACGTCTGTTCCAAAAATCACTGTTCCCCTGAAGATGAGTTGAGAATCATGGTGGATGAAATCATAAGAGTAGAGCCACAATTCTTTGGAGCCCAAGTCCAGCATACTCCTCTCAGTGAGAAAATGGAAAATGTGGCACAAAAGGTGACAGAGGGAATGCTATAGGTACCACCCTGTGCACAATGGAAGACATTAGGAAGAGGTAGAATGACCTCAGGGGAAAGGTCCATTGCATGGTCTCCCTGCACTGGCTGGAGGTCAATACGACTGGCTGTGGCCCTCCCAGTACCCCGTTAAGACTCTTTCCCTGGCAGGAAAAGTCTGGCCATTTTGCATTCTGAGAGATTGACAGGAAATCCTGGGGGAGTGGAGTCTGGTATGTTACAACACAATGTCACAAAAATGCAATGTCAAGCATGCTCACAGCTCACTTTTTGCCACTTTCTTGTTCATGTACTTCACCAGCATTCAATACCCAAAGTATTCAAGTATAAACACTGTCAATGTGAATCATTGGGCCCACCATCACAGCTACTAAGGCCCATCACATGGCACATGTCCATATGGTGCCTATACATCTTACAATACCAAAAACACATTCCAACAGTCATGGTATGTCCCAAAATGTAAATGTATGCTCAAACCTAAATGGAGCCTGCAAACAGATATATTAACACCCAACATTTGTCAAGTGTTGGGGAGTAAAGAAAGTAACCTGACTCCCAGGAGGCCTTGTTTCTCTAACTCTAGCTACCAGTTCATTGTGCACCAGCCCAAATATACCTGTTTGTGAACTTTCACAAGAAGTATACTCACCTGGGACTATACCATTTGTCTAGTGTTGGGAACTGGAGGTAGTGACCTGGCTACAAAGCCCACTAGGCCCTGTTGTTGTAACTCCAAACATCAGCCCAGTGTGCACCAGCCCAGTTATCCCTGTGTCTTCACTCTCAATTGAATTTTACTCACCTTGGACGGTGACATTTGTATAATTGTGTATTAGAGATAGTGACCTGACTGCAACTCCCTGGAGGCCCTGTTTCTCTAATTCCGACTGCCAGCACATCATGCACTGGCCCCAATATATGTGTTTGTAAACTCTCAAATGAAGTGTACTCACCTGAGAGGCTACAATTTGTATAGTGTGTGTAGTAGAGAGAGTGACTGACTGCAACTCCTAGGAGGTCCTCTTGTTGTGAGTCCAAGCATCCGTCCACTGTTCACTCGGCCCAGTACATCTGTTTGTGATCACCTACGACTATGCCATTTGTCAAGTGTTGTCAAGTAGAGGGAGTGACCTGACTTCAAATTTCAGGAGGCACTGTTTCTCTAACGCTAAACACCAGCCCAGTGCCCACTTGTCCAAATACCCTTGTTTGACAACTCTCTATTGAAGTGTAGTCACCTGGGAGTGAACAAGGTATAGATCATGCTCAACTCTGAGACATATCTGCCTACCTATCTCCATCTTGACTTGCCAGCCCAAGATTAAACTATTGAGGGAAGAAATTACACTTTACCCAGAGTGTACAACAAGTATTCCTAAGATTTTAAGCTGCATCAACAGATTTGCAATGGTGTCAGATACATTGACACAGCACTGTGCACATAATGACTCCAGTCACATATACAATATCCTGGTTTTGTCTGCATCCCACTCAACTAGGTCTCCAAATGGTCAAAGCCATTGTTGCCTCTCCACTGTGCTGGCTTCACTGGTGGAAAGATGTCATTTTCAGGCCATCCTCCAAAGTGCAATTGATCTGCACATTTCATCAGCTGCTTGAGTCAAATAGGTTTGGCATCCTTCACACATGTCATATCAAATCACCCAATGCCTTGGTTACTTGGCACAATTGGATTACCTACAACTTAACTGTGTCCATCCAAGGTCCCTGCAACATGTCACAATGTACGTTCCTCATCCCCAGGTGGATCTGCTGCTGGGCACACCGAAGCCACAGAACAGATTACCACTACCCCATTGGATCAAGCCCTCAGTGACGACAACACTCCTGGACTTCTGGATGTGAAGGAAGGTTCTGGCCCATCTGGACAACCTGATCAGACAGCAACAGTGAGTCTCACTGTGTCTACAACATCACCTCCCAGTCCTGTTGCATCAACATCACAGGAAACCATTCACTCCTCAACCTGTGAACCTAGCACAGTTTACCCCATCTTGTGTCCCCAGGCCTGGATCCTGAATTTCAGATCCACACTTTGGACACTGACGTTCCAGTTGGAGAGGGCACCCTGTGTCAAGGGCATAGACTTGTGGGGGTAGGGTGAGTGGGAGGGATGCAGTGGGCCAGCTGGGTGAGGCCACTGGATCTGCTGTCGGCTCGGACATAATTAGCCTTGTCTTGGGGGTCTATCAGGAATACCAAGGCATTATGGGCCAGGTAAGGACCAAATGCCATGAAATCAAGCAGCCCCAGAGGGACATGCAAGAACAGATGGGGGCCCACGATTCCTACATGGACTCCCTAACAGGGGTACTCAGGGACATGCACACAACCCTGAGCAGCTATTTTCAAAACCAAGCTTCCCCTTCCTTTGTCTCATCAACAGCAGGCCCATCGACTTCTGTGCCAGCCACAGGAAGGGAGGCCCTGCAGAGGAACAACCAGCCACAGACACCCCCACCTCTGTAACAGCTGATCCCCTGGTTATCCAGCAAAGAATCCAGGGAGTGTGGATGGCAAGGCACAACTGGAAATCATAAATGATTGACTAATACTGAGTAAATGAACACATTTACAGATACAGACCTCCAGACCACAGAAGGGAGGAATTAGCCAAATGTTGTTCTGTAGAATAGACAAAGATTGAACTGCTTGATGTCACAAGCTTGAGCCTTATCGCACACTGCACCAAAGTATTCCACCATCATATAATCCAAAATCACATAGTACAAAAATGGCAGTACAACAGTTTCTGATCACAAGGTATCTTAATCTAATGCGGATGCATCTGGTGGTTTTATACAAACATATCTCAGTGTTTTAGCACAGATACTGTGGCCTACAATAATGAAATGCATCTACAGCCACATGCAGGTGATACAAAAAGAGTGTTTAGCCAATGTGAAATGGAACTGCCTTGGTCGTGACCAAGGTCTACATATTTAATGACCACATGATGACCCACATGATGCACCAAGACCACCACAGGGCAGAAAACAAGTCCAATAGGCACTTCTGAACTTCCATCCAAACACTGTGCAAGCTGTCTTGGCACAGTTCTCCTACTCCAAAAACTATGTGACCTACATTACCTGGAACAATCCATGTCCACTTCGTATGTCAGAACAGCATCATATACCTGTCACTGTCACAACTCTGAAATGCCCACATAGAGATGCCATGGTGAAGGTACCTGTATAAGGGACAGAACAGGGAGTATAGGCTTAAAACCATACATTTGGCATGTCACATAACAAGCATTTGGAAAACAGATTACATTGCAATACATCTGACACAAACAAAACAACATCATCAAGGTAGGGATGTGTCAAAAGCTATTTCATCAATCAGCCTTTGGTTGATTTTAGTGGAGTATCAGCTACCTAACTGTTTTAAAAACACTAAACTCCACACATTCTCACAACTACATTTCATTGTACAATCACAGTCATGACATAACATCACATACTTACACTTGAGAAGTAGCTGTTGATGAGATTTTCTCACAAGTCAGCTCCTTTCACTTCACCTCTGTCATCTTCAGTTGACATTTCAGAAGTCTGACTCGGAGGCATTGTAGGCTCCCTCTCCTCTGGGATGTAAGGGATATTCCTCTGCAGGGCAATGTTGTGGAGCATGCAGCATGCCACAGTGATCTGACACACGTTCTTGGGTGAGTACAGTAGGGCTACACCAGTCCTGACCAGACACCTAAATCTGGCTTTCAGGAGCCCAAAAGCCAGCTCCACTGCCCACCGTCTTTTTCCATGGGCCTCAGTGAAGCAGAATTCCCCTGACGTAGTTGGATTCCTCAGCGGCATCAATACCAAGGCGGCTTTGATATGCTGAGTCTCTTGTTAAGGAATGGGACATAAGTGCAACAATGAGTCACTCACTTCATGTTTGCAGCACCTGACATTTCTAACACACAATAAGGACAGATGTGACTTACCAACCAGCCAGGCCCTCACTGGCTGCAGCTGTGACATCAGCTGGGGTATGGTGCTATTCCACATTGTAAAGGATTAATGAGCTGATTCAGGAAAATGGGCATATATGTTTGAGATGTAGAGATCTGCCAAACAAACAACTTGCAAGTTGATGGAATGGAAGTTTTTTCTGCTGCAATAGACTTGTTCAGTGGCCTATTGTTTCACCAAGCCAGCAAGTGTCTCATCAATGACCCCCACCCCATTTGGGAGGTGGACAAAACCATAGAAGACAGCCTTCACATCGGCTAAACACTCAAGTTGGGGGAACATGACATAGTGGTCAATGTGTTTCAACATTGCTGAGATGAACCTCTCAACACCAGTCTGAACTTAGGTTGGGATATCAGCAGATAGGGCCACTGTATGTTGGAAGGATTCTGTGGCCAGGAAGTCAATACTGACATAACATGTACAATGGGTGATGAGGTTGGATTTCTGTAGCTGGCAACATATCTGCTTCCAACTGATGGTATAAGTCCACTATTGTTTGCCTATTTAGACAGTATGACTGAATGATGTGGTGTTCCTCAGTGGTCTGAAGGTCTGGTAATGGATGCTAGACAGGAGGGTGTCACATCCTTCCTCTCCCAGCATACTTACGTGTGAAAATCAATAATTTGAAACATTAGTCACTGTGTCTACAGCAACATTCATGATGCATCCCAACCATATCACACCAAAGCATTTCTGCATGGAAAAACATTACACCCGGTACACATCACAGCTGTCAACTCCACAAGTGTCAGATATGATCCCCATGATTGTTAACACATGTCCACAATATGGATTTAGATGACACCCAACTATCTGCTGCACAATTACTCCTCAAAATGTGACAGTCTTTTCTGATTGCCAAAAATAACATCAGTGGTGGTGGACCGTGCACCGCCGTCATATGACATCTGTGCCCTGCAACATACTACACTGGTGGTTGTGCAGTCAGACCTACACAACTAGACAGATTGAATATGTTTGTGATGATCCTAAACATATATTGTTATTGTGACACATTTAACAGGGCTATATATAGTATTTCAAACTGCCAGAAAGGCGGATGCCTGACCTACTCCACTGGACTTCAGGAACCGTCAGTGTCCTCTGTTGGAGGCCATCTGTGTGGTTGGTGGTACCAACCACAGCAGACATAGCTATAGGCTAACGTTGTTGCTTGAGGAGGCTGTGGCCAAATTATAATCAGTTCTAGAAGGACTTATAAGCAGGCACTACTAAAAAGGAAGCAGGAGCTGAGGACCAAAGCATGGGAAGATCTGGATAAGGCAGCCAAATTAAAAGATGGCAAATGTTTTTGGGAAATTGTTAATCGTCTCTTTTTAATAATGATCTGACCCAAGAAATTGAGTGTCATATCAGTAGTCAGGGTTGGAGTAACCTTTTTTTAATATTTTTAAATCTGAGGAGGCTACTTTAATCTGGTGAGAAACCCTATTCCTGCCATGTAATTTAGCAGGGGAAGAATGGTTAGTTGATCCTATTAATTTACCCTCTGTAATTAATGCAATTCAAAGTGCAGCAAACAACAAGGCCCCAGGCCCAGATGGGATTCCAATCGACCTGTATAAACACAATATTAATTTATGGGCCCCTCTAGTGACTAACGCCCTCAGAGCTGCTGTTAAAGGCAATTTTAGAGACTCATGGAATCAGTCAATTTGTTGGAAAATGGGTTAATGGTAAGGGGAGGTAAGTACCTACACTTAGCAATAGGCCACTAACCTCCACTTAGGTCCAGTTAGGTCTCAGTAAATTAAACCTAGCTCAACCCTTGGTGTCTTGGCAATGAGCGATAAGGCTTAACTTAGGAGACAAAACGTAAGGCATTCAAATATCACGAAACAGTAATTAAATAAAACACAGGAAACAGTTGAAAAATTCAATATCAACTTAAACAAATAGGAAATATTTTTAGCTTTAAAATGACACCAAAACGAATAAAATCGGATAAGAGGAACCGGAGATAGGAATTTTTAAAGAATTAATGCTTTCTTTCGCATAGAAATAAAATGTGCCAATTTGGTCATCTGGTCGGACCTCGACTGGGGCAAAGTCAAAGTTTAAGGAAGACCGCGATGGAGCCCGGTTTGGCTACAGCACGCGGGATTCCTCGGTCAAAAGTTTACCTTAGGACTTAGTCGTTTTTCTGGAGATTTTCTTCAGCAGGACTGCCAGTCCAATCCCACCTCCTGGAACTCTTCCTCGGATACACGTCGCAGGAGCCCTCAGTGAAGATTTTTACCTTCAAACGTAGTCGGTTTTTTTAGGTGAAAATCCTTCGACCCGGGCAAACCTGAATCTTGATCTGATGTCCTTGGAGCCCTCTTTGGATACACTGGGAGGTCCCAGTCAACTTCCTACGTTCAGAATTATTCACTTTTTTGGAGATTTTCTTCACTGGGATGAACCTGCAAGTCAGGCCGGGTCGTGGTTGAGGCAAGCCGGTTATAGTTGCCTCGGCGGGTTGTTCCTCTATGGAGCTTTTTTCCAAATTTCTCCAAACTTCTCCAAACTTCTGGATGTTCTTCCAGATGTTCTTTTAAGGTTCTTTTGAGGTCCACAGTTCACCCCAAGTTTGCAGAAGCTCTGAGATGCTCCTTGAGGGTGTGGACTACAACTCAGAGAATGCACCTGGCGCAAACTCCTTTTTGGCCACTGGACAGTGGTCAGCTGGTTGCTTTCTTCAGGAGTTGGTGCAGGGGACTCTCGTTAGCAAGTTTTCACCTGTAGCAAACAGGGAGTCCCTCCTTGAACCAGTTGAAGCCAGGCAAAGTCCTTCTTGTGGTGAAGCCCAAGTGTGCAGCTGGTGCAGTCCTCCAGAGTGCAGTGTCCAGGTGTAGGCTAGGGGTCCAGCAGGGCAGTCCTTCTTCTTCTGTAGTTCTTCCTTGTTGGAATCTGATAGGCTTCTGAGGTGTGGGTGCAGGTCTGCCAGATTTATCCTTGTTCCTGGCTAAAAAACAGGGGGGCCTGGTTCTCCAATCAGGGGCAGGGTCCTTGCCTCTGCGATGACCACTTCCTGGGAAGTGTGGCAAAAATCAATCCCAGGGAGCGACATTCCTCAAAAATCCATCATGGCTGAAACTGATTTTTGGAGGTTACATCTGGCTGAGACCACCCACTGGTGTGGCTCAAAATCCTAAACACACCCCTCTCCTGCCCTCTCCTAATTTAATCAATGGGGCACCTAATTGTCTGGGTTTGCAGGATGTGAGTGTGTTGCTGGATTGCTCCAAATGTCCTTCCCTGCCTTTGAAGACCAGTTTGGCAGCCCTCCCTCCTTCCTGCTTCCCCATTTGCTGAGTGGAGATCTCCTCTCCCAGGCACTTCTCTTTGTTTTGAGCCAAGGCACATCACACCTCATCAAGGAAGCCTGGCCAGGCTGCCAGAGTGTGGTCGATCAGAGCAAATCAGCAAAAACACTGCAGGGCTGAAGTTGGCAACTTTTCAGGTAAAGTTTAAAACTCTTTACATGAACAAGTTCTATTAAATCCCACAACTGGAAGTTGTGGGATTTATTATAACAATTAATTTGATACCAAACGTGTTGTATCTGTCACTTAAGGGGATTTTTAAAATTAAAATAAAGTCTCCCCATTCTAGCCTATGGAGGCCATTCACTACAATGAGGGAAAAACACATTTGGCTGTTTTACCTCACCCGGGCATATAAACCTATTTTTATAAGGTCTCTGTTTATAGTTACAAGGCACCCAGCCCTAGGGGCACATAGGGCACACCTTAACGGTGACTTATATGTAAAAAATAAGGTAGTTTAAGACTTTGGAACTACTGTTAATTCCAAAGTCGAATTTGCATGTAACTTTAATTTAAAAGCAGCCAGCAAGGCGGGCCTGCCTTTAAAATGACACTGGGCACCTCAGCAGTGCACCTATGGGGGCACTACCTATGCTGGGGTCCCTAAAACTCCATGCCCTACTAGAGACTTATAGGTAGGTTAATTTTTCCAATTATGATTAGCCTAATTTGCTAATCCACTTTACACAGAGCACTGGCCCTGTGACTGGTAAGCAGTACCCAGGGCACAGCCAAGAGTCAGTAACCACCAGTGCCTGTCCAAAAAGTTTGGGGGTGACCAGGGCAAAAAGGAGGACTTTCCTACACAATTATTGTTCCGATTTTTAAAAATAGAGATCGAAGTCTCCCCACATGCTATCGTCCCATCTCCTTGCTTGATTCTACAGTAAAGATTCATGGTCAGGTAATTCTAGATAAACTGGAAACTTGGGCAGAAGTCTCAACCTTTTTTTCAACTGTGCAGTATGGGTTTAGACCCAGTGTAGGGACAGTAGAGCACGCCCTAAATCTAACCCTTATATGGGAGAAGTATGTCAAAGCTAAGAGAGGCATACTTCATATGGCTTTTATGGACCTCTCATGTGCCTTTGACCTAGTGAATCAGTCAATTCTGTGGTATCTAATGGATCAAGCTGGAATTAATCACGCTCTGGTAGACATGGTGCAAAGATTACACACAAATACATCCGTAAAGGTTTGTTTCACACTGCTAGGGGATTGCACAAGTCCTAGTAGGGTGACCGGAGGTGAGAGACAAGGGTATATCTTTGCACCTTTTTATTCCTATTGTATATTAACTCACTTGGTACCTTTTTAGAATCCTAGAGTTTGGATATTCCATGACTAGCTCTCGAGCTGTCCCGGTCCTTCTTTATGTAGATGACGCAGACCTACTGGCACTAACTGTAAATGGCCTCCAACATTTGATGGTTGGATTCTATGGCTTAATGTCTATACATAATCTTAAGGTAAATCTTCAAAAATCATTTGTAATGACCTCTGGCCCCTAAACTGTCAAAACCAAGAATGTCTATATAGGGGGACCCAGTTGACAAAAATGCTGCATTGTGCAAAAGCGTTCACTTAACTTCTGACAATGCTGCCAGCAACACCTCCACCACTTCAGCTGCTGTGTGACACCCATTGGAGCAATCATGCCACATCCAGAAGGTGAAAGGGACCCTGCCTTCTCTCCAGAGCAGCTGGAGAGGCTTGTGAGCGAGTTCCTTCCCTGTATGGTCAGGTCTATGGCCCACCAGAGGAGCAGTAAGTACCTCAAAGGCACAATTGACTCTGTTCTGAACAATCCTTTCCTTCCTTATAGGCTACAATGTGCTTCTGTGTACCAGTTAGACTTATTCTGTGCCTGTTGTTGCAGTTTGTGTGGCATCAATAGGATGTACATGGAGCCCAGAACTATGTGTTGCATTAATTCACACTGTGTTGTGTGATGTTTTTAGACGCCCTAGATCCCCCTTGTGTTGGATGAACCGTACTAGGCAAGGAGACTTTACTGCCTTACAATGACATTTCTTTGTTTAAGTTGGTTGTAAATGTTAGACAACATGTATGTGCATGACAGCATGAGCTGTGTATGCATTTTATCTGATTTATTTGAGGATCTTGTAAGCAATGTGTATAGCGCCATAGATCTTTCACCCCACATCTGGACTTGCTAAACTGTTGGCTCGAAGGCATATCATGACTCATTGTACCCCTCAAGTTGCCACATAAGATACAAGCCACATTGCCGTTGGCCACATGATGTACTGTCATGCATGGAAGCAAAGGAATTGCAAGTGTCATGCAAGTTCTGTACGCTCAGCCTGCGGAGACCAGGCCTGTCAAATTTATCACCCAGTATGGGACATACTCCAGGCTGTGGGAGATTCACTGTGGCTATGCAACTGTGGCACTATGTCCACTCCCTGTAGACCTGCAGATCCTGCTATGTGGCCAGAATTAGGCTCTAGTAGCAAAACTTGCCCTGAATGCTTAGGTCCATTGACTAGATTAGGAATGGGTACTGAGCTAAATCTCAGAACAAGTCCACATGTGCATTTTGCATCATTGTCAATGTGTCTCCTTGGCATGTGACAGATCCCTTACTACCACAGCTCTATTATCACTTTCACTTAAGACAAATGTGTCCTGTATAGACATATTGCACAAATGACAAACCCATTGTGCAGACAGTGTGTAGATTCCTGAGAGGCCATGACATGTGACTCAGTAGCTTGGTTACACATGCAGACATTAAACAAAACATAACTTTATATGTTGGATGCCATCTCAGTAAGTTAGAAACATATATTCAGAGGTGTGTTCTGTGCTACAGGTACATACCACAGAAACCTACCCTTAAGTGGCATGAGTCTGCATTTGGCAGGCCATATGTCCACACATGCACCGGGAAGACACTTTCATACCCTCCATGCCAGCTCTTTCATTGTCACTCAGGTGTTAGGGTGAAGTCTGTACTATGGTAGTTGCCTGTAGGAACTGTATGCATTGAAACAATGTTGCAGAGTGTAAATGTGCTTGTCCATTCAGGCCTAAGGAGTTTAACCTTAATAAGTCACATTGGTGTGTACTGTTTCATTGTGGCTCACATCACAGTACATGTTGCTGGAGCTTGGGCTACCTGATGTCAGCATGCTTGG